>NC_071499.1:20000000-30000000 GCF_028408465.1 Anastrepha ludens | reverse complement strand
AGACAGGAGGTACTTCGTTTTGTCCTCGTTCACCACCAGACCCATTCGCTTTGCCTCTTTATCCAGTTTGGAGAAGGCAGAACTAACAGCGCGGTTGTTAAGGCCGATGATGTCAATATCATCGGCATACGCCAACAATTGTACGCTCTTATAAAATATTGTGCCTGAGCGATTAAGTTCTGCGGCTCGTACGATGCTCTCCAACATCAGGTTAAAGAAGTCACACGACAGCGAGTCACCCTGTCTGAAACCTCTTTTGGTATCAAACGGCTCGAAGAGGTCCTTCCCAATTCTGACGGCGCTGCTGGTGTTGAGCAACGTCATCTTACATAGCCGTATTAGTTTTGCGGGGATACCAAATTCAGACATCGCGGCATACAGGTAACTCCTTTCCGTACTGTCGAATGCAGCTTTGAAGTCGACGAAAAGATGATGTGTGTCGATTCTCCTTTCATGGGTCTTTTCCAAGATTTGGCGTATTGAGAATATTTGGTCGATGGTAGACTTTCCAGGTCTGAAGCCACACTGATAAGGTCCAATCAGTTGGTTGACGGTGGGCTTCAGCCTTTCACACAATACGCTCGCTAGAACCTTATAGGCGATATTTAGAAGACTAATCCCGCGGTAATTGGCACAAATTGCAGGATCGCCCTTCTTATGGATTGGGCAGAGCACACTTAAATTCCAATCGACAGGCATGCTTTCATGTGACCATATTTTGCATAGAAGCTGATGTATACACCTAACCAGCGCCTCGCCGCCATGTTTAAATACCTCAGCCAGCAGCCCGACGGCTGCCGCGGCTTTGTTGTTCTTTAGCCGCGTTATCGCTATTCTCACCTCGTCATGATCGGGCAGCGGAACGACAATTCCGTCGTCAACGATTGGGGTATCGGGATCTTCACTTTCTCGGTGACATGCGCAGCTGTCACTGTTTAATAAGTTCGAGAAGTGTTCCCTCCATAATTTAAGATTGCTCTGTACGTCAGTCACCAGTTCGCCGTCTTTGTTCTTACAGGAAAACGCCCCGGTCTTAAAACCTTCTGTAAGCCGCCGAACTTTCTGGTAGAATTTTCGGGCGTTGTTCCTGTTGGCCAGCATCTCAAGCTCTTCGCACTCACGTATTTCGGCCTCTCGTTTCTTCTTTCGGATAATACGTCTCTCTTCCTTTTTCAGCTCTCTGTAGCGATCCCACATGGCTCGCGTTGCGCCCGATCGCAGCGTGGCTCTATAGGCGGCATCTTTTCTTTCTGCGGCAGCATGACATTCCTCGTCGTACCAATTGTTTTTTCGGGCTCGCCGGAATCCGATTTCTTCTTCGGCGGCGGTACGTAGAGAACGAGAAATGTTGCTCCATTGTTCGTGGATGCCGGTTTGTTGGGCAGTACTCTCTGAGAGCAGGAGTGAGAGTCGAGTGGCGAATCTTCTGGCTGTCTGTTGTGATTGCAGCTTTTCGATGTCGAACATTCTTTGCGTAGGTAGATGCACGTTTTTTGCTGCACAGAGGCGTGTGCGCAGTTTGGCTGCAACAAGGTAGTGATCCGAGTCGATGTTGGGCCCTCGGATCGTACGTACATCTAATACACTAGAAGCGTGTCTTCCATCTATCACAACATGATCGATCTGGTTTCGTGTTTTTCGATCAGGAGACAGCCAGGTGGCTTGGTGAATCTTCTTATGCTGGGATCTGGTGCTGCAGACTACCATGTTTCGGGCCCCGGCGAAGTCGATCAGCCTCTGTCCGTTACCGGATGTTTCGTTGTGCAGACTGAATTTTCCGACTGTGGGACCAAAAATTCCCTCCTTGCCCACCCTGGCGTTGAAGTCGCCAAGCACGATTTTTATGTCGTGGCGGGGGCAGCGCTCATAGGAGCGTTCTAGGCGCTCATAGAAAGAATCTTTGGTCGCATCGTCCTTCTCTTCCGTCGGGGCGTGGGCGCAAATTAGCGATATGTTAAAAAAACGGGCTTCGATGCGGATTGTTGCGAGACGCTCGTCCACCGGAGTGAACGACAGTACTTGGCGACGAAGTCTCTCTCCCACAACAAATCCGACACCGAATTTGCGCTCCTTTACATGGCAGCTGTAGTAGACGTCGCAAGGTCCTATGGTTTTCTTACCTTGCCCCGTCCATCGCATCTCTTGGATGGCGGTGATGTCAGCCTTTACTCTCACGAGGACATCAACCAGCCGGGCAGAGGCACCTTCCCCATTAAGGGACCGGACATTCCAGGTGCATGCCCTCAAATCATATTCCTTATTTCGTTTGCAGGGGTCGTCATCAGTAAAGGGAGGTCTCATCCGAGGCTTTTTCAAACTTTTCATTGGGGGGGATTTTTAAGTGGCGGATCCCAAACCCAACGCACAACCAGCTATCCTGGAATGTTTCGCCTTCTCACGTTAGCTCACTCCCGAACGGGTGTTCGGAAGCTACCCAGAGGATACGTGGGCTAATCCCGGCCGTTGTGAGCTGCTTGAACCATATGCAGAAGAATCGTCCTGGCCATTCCCAAGTGAATGGCGATCAGTAACTTTCCCCACTTGCGTGGACTTCTACACATGGAACCATCCTCCAGTAACTTTCCCCACTTGCGTGGACTTCTACACATGGAACCATCCTTTTTAAAATACTATGCATTCGAAATATCGAAAAAACAAAAAATCGATTTTTTGAAAATTTTACATGGACTTCCCCCCTTAAGATCTGGTTCGACGTCATCTAACCACCTCTTTCATGGGCGCCGTCTTTTTCTTCCTCCAATGGGTGTTAAAATAAAAGCTTTGCTAGCATTTCTTCGCACTTTCGGTATGCGCAGTACATTTCTAATCCATCTAATCTGTTGAACTTTGATGAAACGTACTGCTGCGGGCAAAAAGTAAGGTGAATTTTGTTGTAAAATGAAAAATCTTTATTTATTCTTGTAAAACAATTTCATCCCCTTCAAAATAATCCCCTCTCGATGAAATACACTTATGCCAACGATTTTTGCAATCCCCGAAACATGCCAAATAGTCCATTTCCGGTATAGCCATCAGCACCTTCTTCAATTCAGCTTTTATCTCCTCAATCGACTCGAAACGCGTTCCCCGGAGTGGTCTCTTGAGTTTTGGGAATAGCCAGAAGTCACACGGACCCAAATCAGGCGAATACGGTGGTTGCGGAACGATATGCGTGGAATTTTTGGCGAAATGGTCACGAAGAACGAGTGCAGTGTGAGACGGTACATTATCGTGATGCAAAAACCAAGAGTTGTGGCCCATAATTCTGGTCTTTTTAGACGAATTGCTTCACGACGCATAACGCTCAAATAATACTCCTTATTAACCGTTTGGCCAGGTGGAAGGAATTCATAGTGCACCACACCACGAAAATCGATAAAAACTGTCATCATGACCTTTATTTTTGAACGATTTTGATGTGCTCTTTTCGATCTGGCCTCGCCTTTAGCACGATATTCGCTTGATTGGTCGGTTGTTTCAGAGTTGTAAGCATAAATCCAAGTTTGATCTCCCGTAATGATGCATTTGAGCTTGTCCTGATAGTCTGAAAGCATTGTTTCACTCACATCAACGCGACGACTTTTTTCCAAGAAATTGAGAGTTTTCGGTACCAAACGAGATTTGACTTTTCGTAGGCCCAAACGGTCTTTCAAAATGGTTTTCACAGATCCTTCTGATATTCCGATCATATCAGTAAGGTCTTTAACAGTCAACCGACGATTTTTGAGCACTAACTCCTTCACTTTATTGACGTGTTGGTCATCTGTTGACGTCGATGGTCGTCCGGAGCGCTCCAAGTCATCAACACGTTCTCGACCCTCTTTGAAGTCTTTGTACCACTTATAAACATTTTTCTGCGACATGGTCGAATCACCAAATGCCTTCTGCAACATGCTAAACGTTTCCGCAGCCGAAATTTCATTCCGCAAACAAGTTTGACAAATAAATTCACCCTACTTTTTGCCCACATTAGTATTACAGTTTGTCTTTGAAGAATTTCTTCGAATTCATTGTTTTAACCGCTATATGAAGTGCCTTTCGAAGCACGGCAACTGATGAATATCATCATGTCGCACCTATTTTAATGTCCATGAGTGTAAGTATATATGTATTTATAGTACGTTTTACATTCTACTGAAACTAATGAACTACGGTATAATAAGGACTGTATATGTGTGTGTGTGTGTGAGTATCTATTATAAATAATATTTTGGCAAATATTTTTGTGTCCATCCAAAATATGGTGAATCTCCTTAGGAAACCGGCTCACATTAATAGGCAAAAAATTAATGCAATTTATGAGCAAAAGCAATCGAAAATAAAGGCAATAAATATGAAATATTGGCAAGACTAAATAAATAAAAGAGAGATAGCCTTATAGTTAGTCGACTCCTCTGCTAGAGTTGAAACAGTCGGGTTGATCTTTAGCGTAGTTCGACTGCCAAAAGAAAACGCAAATGAAACTAATCAATATGAATGGCGGAGCTGCAAGTGCGGATTGTAAGCTCACTTCATATTTATGAAGGAAACCTGATATGTCTACATTGCATGGAACTTCCTATGAATTCAAAGAAAAAGCACGATAAATATTGGCTTATTACAGCAAAAGTTGGATACTAATACACGCACACTCAGTTAGAAGGAGCACAATGCCGTTGCTTTGTTTATCGCTACGACAGCAGCAGCAGTGAGTTAAGGTTGCCCGCCCAATCGCCAGTCGCCCCACTTGGGTGCGCATTTCCACCACAATGCGGGAGATACTTTCGATGCGTAACATTAAAGTGAAACGCAATGTAATTTATTAAATTATTTACGCTTGCATACGTTAGCTGTCGCTATAATATATATATGTATGTGTATGTATGTATGTAGAAATCATACATCAACATAGCAACTCATAGTTGGACTTATACATCAGCAGAGTATAAGTTTCCAGGAAATTATTTGTACTACTATTCTTCGATGGACATTTTTGCCTTAGAGTAATTGTAAGTAAGTATTTTGTTTAATAACAAAAATAACATATATCATCACTTCCTGTATCTCCCAGTGGAGCATAAAGCTTCGACAAGACTCCACCATCGTGTGATGTCAGCGTCTGCTAACTCGCGCAACATCGACCTTCTCTAAGTAATCTTTGGCTGACCGCCACCTCTGCTCCCTCGCGGGTTCCAGTCTAATAGCATCCTCATTATGCTGTTTGGGGGTTTTCTAAGCGTGAAACCTAAACATCGGCACACATATTCTACAGATGATGCGAAGGCATTTGTTGACTAAAGGTTGTAGCCTCTGTGTGATGGTGTTAGAGACCAGCCATGTTTCACTGCCGTACAACAATACTGATTACGCACATGAGCTGAATATTCGGAATTTAGAGCGCCTGGATATTTGTGAACTCGCCCATACTGTATGCATTCCCCCGCACGCCGCCCTTGCTTTGGTGTGGCATTACTAACGAATCTTATAAAATATACATATTTTAGCAGCGCTCTCACGAGACAAAGAGTTTCGCATCTACTCATCCATGATAGTAATCCCCTTAGAGCCGAATAGGTAGGTAGGTAAGATGGCAAGAGTACTCCAGGTACACTACAAGTAGCACTTACGTGCCGTTTTGATACCATAATGGGGACCACTACCTGTGCAAGGAAAAATTTTTTGGGAAGAGAAACATCCTACAGCCATCCAGCGCTGTTGATGTAGTGGAGAAGAGAAAAGGGATCTAGGCTGGAGAATTTCTTCAAGTCATCCCCAAAGGGCACGCTAAGGAATTTCAAGCGCCTAGCCGCCGGAGCCGGACATTTGCAGAGAAAGAGTTCCACAGTCTCTTTCTCTGCAGGATCCCCACAGTTTCAGCAATGGGGGTTGTACGGAGTTCCAAGCTTCTCCGCATGAGTGCCGATCACCCAGTGACCAGTGAGCACCGCAAAGAGTTTGGAAATTGAATGGCAGGGGACTCCCATCACCTTAAGCGTTCTGTTTCTATCGTATTGAGGCCATAGTGCTTTTGAAATAGCACACGATTAGACAGACCTCCATCTGTCTTGCGCTTTTTTTAGAAAGAAATTGTATAGTTTCCCTTTAACGGCGGCCAAGGGGATACCGATGACTGATAAGGAGACAGCTGGAACCGGTTCTGCCGACCTCTTCCTGGCAATCTCAACGGCAATTTCATTTCCCTCTATATTCCTGTGCCCAGGAAGCCAGATGAGGGAAATGTTTCCTGCACGTTCGAGATGTTTGAGTTCCTCCTTACAGAAGTTCACGAGAAGAGAGCTGCAATAGGGCGACGACAGTGCATTGATTGCAGCTTGGCTATCGAAAAAAATATTAATGTCTCGATCCCAACAGCAGTCCCGAAGCATTTTGCATGCCTGCAGGATCGCGAAGACCTCTGCTTGAAAAACGCTGCTTGTTTCCGGCAGTTTAAAGGAGACCGAAATGCTGGCTGATTTAAAGTAAACCCCCTACTCCATTTTGGATCCGTCAGTGAAAACAGAGGTGCACCTATATCCGTGCCGACTCTCCCCTCTTTCCAGTCTTGCCTGCTCGGAGAGATAGCCCTAGCACAACCCTCAAAGCACAGTTTGCGGATGGAGAGGTCGGAGCGAATAACAGAGAAGGAAGGGGAGATCTGCTTCAGGAAGTTATCTCCAAAGGTCAATCTCCTTCAGCCTAATAGCACTCTGGGCAGCAATGGATTTAACCAACAGATCCACAAAAATAAAGTGAAGAATAACGTTGAGCGCAGCAGTGGGGCATGTTCTACACGCACCAGTGAAGCCCACACATGCAGTTCTCTGCACTCCCTCTAGTTTAG
This sequence comes from Anastrepha ludens, assembly GCF_028408465.1. Lineage (NCBI taxonomy): Eukaryota > Metazoa > Arthropoda > Insecta > Diptera > Tephritidae > Anastrepha > Anastrepha ludens. The sequence goes on along the minus strand of NC_071499.1, from coordinate 29,993,180 downwards.
TGGTGTTGTAGCCCTTCTGAAGAGCTACCCACCAAACTAAGCAACCGTATGTCAAAATTGGCAGAACCACTAAGTTGTACATCCAAAGTAAGACCCCATTTTTTGCCGAACATAGATTTACAGGCGTAGAAGGCTATATTGACCTTCTTAACTCGATTTTCTATATGCAGCTTCCAGTGGAGCTTGGGGTCAAGTATTACACCAAGATACTTGAGTTCCGAGGAAAGAGTAAGACACTGGTTGTTGAGTCTAGGAAGCTTAAAAGGTGGAGGCTTGTATTCTCTGGTGAATGGCAACAACTCCGTTTTGTCAGAGTTGACTCTGAGACCGCAACTGGCAGCCCATCTGCTGAGCGTAGCCAGTTCACCTTCCAAAATGTCAGCCATTACTGATGGGAAGGGACCTGAGACCATTAGGACCAAGTCATCGGCATATGCTACCACCTTTACCCCACCCATGTTTAAGCGAGTTAAAGCTTCATCCACAGCTACTAGCCAAAGGAGAGGCGAGAGGACGCCGTCCTGCGGTGTGCCCCTATGTACGAATCTAGTGATTCTAGCCCCTCCTGCCACAGCATTTATTTCCCTACCACCAAGCAGGGACGAGATCCAGAGGTAAATAGGTCTTTCCACCCCTAGCCTATTTAGAGCCGTGGCAATTGACTCCGCCGTAATATTATTAAAGGCGCCCTCTATGTCTATAAAGGCCGCTAAAGTGAATTGTTTTCTCCTCAGAGATTTCTCTACAGTCCCTACTACCTCATGTAAGGTTGACTCGGTAGATTTCCCTTTCAGGTAAGCGTGTTGCCCTGGAGAAAGTCTGGTTTCATAGTGCTCTCGGATATGATAGTCGATCACTCTTTCAAACACCTTGAGAATAAAGGTGGTAAGACTTATAGGTCTGAAGTCCTTGGCCAGGACGTGGAATGAAGACCACTTTGGTTTTCTTCCAGCTAGCAGGAACGTGGTTTAGCGAGATACACGCCAAGAAGATCTTTTGAAGAACGGGAACCACCACGGTTTTAGTCTTCTGAAGCATTACTGGCATGATACCATCGATACCTGGAGATTTGAAGGGGAAAAGCTCTCGATTGCCCAGTTTATTCTGTTGACGGACAGAACAGGTGTCAGGGACATCGCAGGTAAGCCCTCCTGCCGTTTCGCGTCTTCGTTACAGACTGGAGCAATAGAGTTTTCGGGGAAATGGGCATCAATAAGGATTTTTAAAGATTCGCCTGCAGATTCAGCCCACTCCCCGTTCTCTCTTTTGACAAGAGTTTTACAGGAGTGGCCCTTGGATAGGATCTTGCTGAGTCTGGCCGAGTCTTTTACGGATTTGATGGATTCGCAGTACTCTTTCCAAGAGTTGCGCTTCGCATCCCTAATGGCTTTCTTATACTCTTTTAAAATTCCTCGGTAATCTTGAAAGTTCCTTATTTGGTAACATTTGTTGAAGACTCTCCTAACCTTCTCTTTCAAGTCGGTCAGCATCTTGCTCCACCAGGGAGGAAAGTCTTTCTTGCTAAAGGATACTGGACAGGCCACTTTGAAGGCAGTATGATATGACCTCTCTAAGTGTCTAACTTGCATGTCCAGTTGTTCCCTAGAGGTAGTCAAAAACTTACTCTTGCTCAGCTTCTTGCAGAAAACTCTGTGGAAAAGAGACCAGTCAGTTCGTTTAGGGTTCCTACGGGGTAGCAAGGTCTCCCGAACGAAATTGATTTCCAAGAGGATCATCCTGTGGTCCGAAAAAGAGTTCCTCCGGGAGACCGTCCAATTTTCAACCCTAACAGCAGATGAGTTTGTCGAAAGAGAGATATCAAGAACTTCCTCCCAACCTCTTGATGTTTCCGATGCCGGGAAAACAATAGTTGGGGAGTTGCCCTTGTTCCAGATAAGTAAATTACAGCTTAGTATAAAATCAAATAGAAACTCACCCGGTTCATTGATCTCGCTGCTTCCCCAAATGGTGTGTCTGGCATTCGCGTCGCATCCGATCAGGATGTTCTCTTTCTTGGGCTGGAGAGTATCCACTAAATGCTGCAACTCCTCTGGAGGCGCCGATAGAGCCAAATAAGTAAATATGGAATGTGCAGCAAATTCTTTGGACTAACTTGTAGCAATGGAAATTATTTAAAAATTATAACGGGTATTTTCTTAATAGTTTGAGAACTTAAGGAGTTGCATACGTCCAGAATTTTCCAAAAATCGGTTTTGTTTTTTCGATATTTCGAAAGTATAGTATCTTAAGAATGTACTGTGAAATTTTCACGCGGAACTTCCCAATATTACAGCTTCTACAGCCCATTAACTAGGTAGAGAACGGTTCGCACGCTCCTGTACCTCAAACTTTAAACTCGTTTTTCTTGAAACTACTTTTTCCGGCACGGTCTGCTTGACAACTCATAGAGTTTTTAATATTTTTTGATGTGGTTGTTTTTAAAATATTCGAAAGTGTTTTCTCTATAGATTTGATTTTTGATATTTTTATTAATAAAAATTTTGTAAACACAAATAAACTGTGACACTAATGAGGTATAACGTATACTTCTTTAAATACCGTAAATTGCAAAAATTTTCGAAATTCAAAAATCCGGCTCGACAGACTGTACCTAAAGCTTTATTTTACAAGAAATTTTTTACTTTTTACAGATTCATCAACATTTCAAGGAGAAATGATGCAGACCGTGGAGCAACTTTTTTTCATTGTAAATACTTTGGGACACGTCATTTTTTATATACTACAATAATTTTTGTAAAGAAAAATTAAAATAAATTTGTTCATAAAGTTTATGTACTAATACACAATGCATTTTTTTATATTTTTCTTTTAGCGCATTTTTGGCGCTGCTGGACGCCCTTTAATGCATCATAAATCAGCATTTCCAAAAATCCTCTATAAATTCTGATTTCCATAAATTCTGTTGCTAAAAAGCTAACAGTATGAAACAAAGAAAAAGAAAACAAGTCTTAACAAACATTGACACGCAAACTAACGGCTTTGGGGATGTGATTTTTTTCTTTTGCCCCACACTATTAACTCCTTAAATATTTTACATTATTTTTTTAACCCTGCATGTATCATTTAGTAAGTTTTAATAATTTTGAGGACCTTATTTGTGTAAAAAACTTGGAAGGCAATATACAAACAATTCGATTGTAAGCGATTACTTAAGCAATAATTAATAATATTTCTGTGGTTTCTGCGAAGCCAAACCAGCCTCAGCTCAATCCTTAACAAACCGTACAGGCGATCAGATAAATATGCACATCTCGCCAGCATCGAATGCTAAAGTGCATACATGCACACGTACATATGCAAAAAGAATCACATGCACACATATTCATATGTATGTGTATACTTGTAGTTTCACACAATTCATTGCGATATTTCCCCTTCGTAGATTGATTTGAATGCTCCATGTCACTGCAAGAATTTCGGTGATGAAGTTGCAATTACTTTCAGTTACTCAACATTTAATTCGGTTAACCGCTCGCAACGAAGCAATACGTGTGCATACATACAAATATACAAGCATGCACGTGCACGTGCACACTAAAATGTACGGATTTGATGAGTGGCACTGATCAATGCGGCAGCAACAGCACCGTCAGCCAGTTACCAAATGGTTTGCCAGCTACAGTAAATCGACCAATGCTGCGCCGACTTGAAGGCTCCTCTCTGACTGGTGCCTGCCTGGCTGGCTGGCTGGCTGGCTGCCTGCATTATTCTGACTACTACTGCAGTTGATGAAGTTGATGAAATTAATGTCGTTGCGCATAATTACAAGATAATTTTCTTAAGTTTCCCTTCACCGTTACCTTTCATTGTGGCATCGAAAAGCTTGCAACAGCGTTGTTGGCAGAAGCTGGGTGGTTGATGACTTGTAGGCTGAACGAAATAGGAGTGCAGAGACCGCTGGCTGTACACAATTTTGAAAGCAAAGTTTCTATAGCTCTTTTTGGGTCTTCGGTCTTTTTATATTCATATTTATGTGCATAGGTGCATTTACAGTTGCTGTCATATTAATAGCAGAGTTCTAAAGAACAGAGTTGTATTTCCAACAAAGTAGTAAAAAGTGCGTGAAAGTACATTGCGTTGGACTATAACTCTTTGGAAATTAGCGTGCATCTCTACATTCAGTTGTTTTCGTCACCTAATCAGGAAAACGACGGTCTTTACTTTTTTCTTTTCTCCTAAGACTGTGTGTGGGTTACCCTCATGATGGAGAAAATAATGAGATGACGTCTATCGTGGTACAGTTACTCTGCTCTCAGCGAATTTGACAATGAGTGACGTCAAATTAGCACGATTGGTGACCAGTATGGCCAGATTACCATTTTCGTAACTTGATTTAGCATTTTTGTTTTTTTTTTTTGTTATTTAGTCTTGGAGTTTTCGTCCTTCCTTCATGACATTTTTCTAGCCTGTTCTAATTAAAATGTAATGCTTATAATTTTGTAAAGTATACATTTTCTAAAAATAAGTCCAATAATTCACTCAGTTCTATTTAGCTTAACTTTTGTTAACATCTGGTCACATTGTCCGCGATTGCGGTTATTGTTGGTGTTCTTCTCCTTCCAGCAGTCAAATTTCTCTCTTGCTACTGCAGTGTTTCCTAGCTTTGGATATAAAACCGCACTAAAATGCCCATTTAAAGAAAATAAAATGCCAAATGCAGCCTTGAAATCCAACGTAGAATCTCTCTTGCCAACAAGTGCTACTTTGGACTAAGTAGGCAACTGAGCAGTAAAGTCCTCTCTCGACGAACAAAACTAACACTCTACAAGACTCTCATCATGCCCATCCTAACGTATGGCGCAGAAGCTTGGACGATGACAACATCCGATGAAGCGACGCTTGGAGTGTTCGAGAGAAAGATTCTGCGTAAGATTTTTGGACCTTTGCACGTTGGCAACGGCGAATATCGGAGGCGATGGAACGATGAGCTGTATGAGCTTTGCGGCGACATAGACATAGCGCAGCGAATAAAGATCCAGCGGCTTCGTTGGCTGGGTCATGTCGTCCGAATGGATACAAACAAAGTATTCGACGCGGTACCAGCTGGTGGTAGCAGAGGAAGAGGAAGACCTCCTCTGCGTTGGAAAGATCAGGTGGAGAAGGACTCGGCTTCACTTGGTGTGTCCAATTGGCGCCGGTTAGCACGAGAAAGAAACGACTGGCGCGCTTTGTTAAGCTCGGCCAAAATCGCGTAAGCGGTTATCGCGCCAATTAAGAAGAAGAAGAAAATTCCAAATTTTATTTGAATTAGTTAAAGAACTTTGTATGCGCGACAAATTGTAAAAATGTCGTTATAGTTTCTTCAGTATTTTCAGATATTTTGTTTGCTTATTTTTACTATGCATACACCTTTTGATGCCCTATGTCCCACTAAGAATCGAGGACCGGAGGAAACGATAACGTGGTTTTATTTCCCATTCAGTAAATTCAAACGCTTTTTAAAATATGTAAAAAGGTTTTCAATGTTAAAAAGAGTCGAGAGAAGAAGGTTTAATATTCTTGAATAACTTTAAAAGGAGCAAAAAATTAAATTTGCACGGTATCTATTATTTTGAACGCAGCTGTACAAGTGTAAGTAAGTGTGCAAAAGCTGAGGGCTGAGGTTAGTTAGATGACCGCCTGATCTGTTTAGTTCAACTGCCTGGAAATTGTGGCTGTAGCTAAAACTACGAATAGTCAATCTAGGGATTGCTGTTTTATTATCATCGTTCGCTGTTGTTGCTGATGTTTTTGCTGTTGTCATTGATGCGCTTCATTTCATTTTCATTTACGTTTTCGTTCTGCTACTGAATTTCATCTTATTTAATGCAAATGATCCATCATCGGCTTCGCCAGCAACTGAAAGAGCAACATGGTTGCCAACTTGCAGCAGAAAGCTGTCTTATTGATTGCCACATGCTGTTTGTTGTTGTTGCAATTTAGTACTTGTTGCATGTTTTTTGTATGTGTATGTAACGATAAATCGAACATACCCGACTCTGGCTGGCATAGTCGCCTTTTGAGATCGATTTTGTTGTTTTTGTTGCAATTTGTAATTTGCATGGCTGTTGTTGCATGCATAGCTCTTGCTGCTGTTGCTCAGGTTGCTAGCGGTAAACTGTGTTTGCCTTTGCCGTTGACGTCGAAATCAAATTGTCGGCCATATTGACAGTTTCATATAAATATTTCACATTTGCCAGTGTATGGGTGTGCATGTGTTAACTGTTGTTGTTGTTGTTGCTTTTACACTCTGTGAAGTGTTTGACATGTCTGAGTGTCGCTGACTTGTTTTCGATTGAGGCGACAACAATTTGTTCACTTTTTTGTTAGTGTAACGCAGCAGCCATCCTTGCTTGTTGTCCTGCCTTTCGTCCTGTTATCCTGCTCTTTAGCCTCACTTATATAATATTTGCCACTTACCCGTTTCTGGCGCACCCTCGAGCTGTGTAGGTTTTGAGATAATCAAATGAGTTGTCATGAAATTGCGTTGCAAAATTTACCAACATCGCTGCTGTTGCAGTGGCAACAAACTGTTTTTCGTTTTTTTGCTATTTTTGCTTTGTGATTCATTTAAGTTGTGTAAATTTAAGTTCGTTAGATTAAACGTTAATTTTTTGAGATGGAAATTAACTGGAAAATAGCAGAAAATAAGCAAAAATGCATTTGAAAAAATTAATCAATTTAGTTTTTGAAGAAATAAAAATCTGAAAATATCTAATAAAATTCTTTTTATGTGTGCGTTCATGAGTAACAGCCGCTTAAGTCGACTTCGGAAAATACAAACACATAAAGGGGGTCTTCAATAGAGACATAACATATATTATATTTATTTAAGTAAAGCACAGAAAAATTAAGATATCGAGTTGAAATTTAATCCAAGCGTGAAATTCATTTCCAAATTCACGTATGGAATACGTAAATATTGAACTGATCCCAAGCTCAGTGGCACAAGAGCACCCAACTTCATGACACCATCTGGGTAGACAATTCACCAGTCTCAAAATTTAAGAGATTATGGGCCACAAGCATCTAGCTATCTCCATCTCCATTCGTCTTCCACTTCGAGGGATATCTACATTTTCAGCGACAGCCAACTGAACATCAAATCCCTCGTAAAATAATCCAAAGCCTCAAAAAAAGTATTGTCATACGGCTAACCGGTCACAGCGGCATAGACGGAAACTGCCGGGCTGATGAGCCGGCTAGACAGGGGCCCTGGAGACGATTTCATAGTAAAATGCGAGGATTGGGAAACTTTAGTCAGCTCCTAGGAAGATGGGACTCGCGTCAACTCAGCGAGCGCTGGTCTATCGCACGCAACCGTACAAATTCGTGAGATCCTTCGGGCCACGGGTAGATCCGAGGCGCTCGAGGGAAATTCTAAGACTAAGAAAGCCGCAGAGCTCGAATTTGGCGGGTATCTGTTTTAAAGTCCCTTGAATACTTATGACCAAGCGCACGCAAAACGAAAAAGACAACCGGCTTCAGTTACAGAATTTATTCAAGTGATAGCTTAGATCTAACATTTATTATGTGAAGTCATTAAAAAGGTAAAAAAGGAGAGAATGGCAAAAGAGAGAATTAAAGATGTCTTTGGATTGCAAAGTTGCCAAATCGACACTATTCAACAGTATCCTTACTGGCGATACTGTTGAATAGTGTCGATTTGGCACCTCTGTTGTCAAAGTCGATTTGGCAACTCTGTAGTGCGTTAGGTGTCCATGCGGTGAGGCCTGGGATTGCTTCAAGTCCTTTCGGCAGAAGCTTTCTGGCGGAAGACGTGGAATCATCTCAGCACCTTCTTCTCAGCTGCCCTGCTGTCGTCGGACAAAGATTTAGACATCCGGGCTCTCACTTTCTTGCTACACTTTCGGATATTCCGGGTATAAATATCACACACCTGTTGCATTTCATTAGTAGTTCGAAGCGGTTAATACGAACGTAATTAGCCACTGTTATACGACATCCCCTAATCCAAAGCCCAAATATGATATAAACTTCGAGGCATCATAATTTGGAGGATTTTATTGGGGCTAATGAAGCACAGGCCGTGTCCTCATGTCATGCCGTTCACTCCTTCACAAGTATAACGACACATACGGCCTTGCAAACGCGTTTTTTTTATTGGTAAAAGTACTGAAAAAAGATAGAGAGTAGATGTTGATTAGGATAACGGGTTGTACAGGCCGTGAGTAAATGAAAGTATTGACTATCTCTCAGAGAAAGTTGTTTAAGAATGGCTGATATTCCGATATCGCCAGAGGTTTGTATTCACATTTTATGTATTCCCAGATCTCATCATTCAGCTCAAACTGTATGTATTTTAATTGTTCTAAGAGGCGTCTAGTGCAAATCTTGTAAAAGTGGTTCTCGTTGAGCCCATAGCCAATCGACTTATTACAATAAGACCAAGTTTTCTTATTAAACTTAAATTGAAGCTCAGTTGGGCTGAGTGTATATACCTTTCTTTTGACTGCCATACGCCTGGCGTAGCCCGGAATTTGGTGCCAACTAACATCTGAACCTTAGTTCTTCTCTCCTCTAAACTTTTTCTTGATGTGTGTTGTCCCATAGCAAGGTAGGGCTTGATATAAAAATTAATTTTAAGTAATTAAACAATTTTAGCAACTTTGCTCCAAATTTTAAAATTTTAATCCTCTGTAAAAACAATATTCGTACCCGCTAGACAAGTACTACGTTCGGCCAAGTGTAGCTCGCAGATATCCTCTTTCACAATTATTAGTGTTTTTCGTGTCGAATAACTAGTGTTGATCAGTGTATATACACACATATATGTACATAGAACTACTGGAGTTTTTACTATTTCCAAAAAAGGGGATCCTGCCCTAGTTGAAAACTACAGAGGAATTTCATTTTTGAGTTGTACCGCTAAAGCTATGATGCACATAATTAATGAAAGCATAACTTCTTGGTCCGAAAGAAACCGTATTTTAAACGAGTATCAAGCCGGCTTCAGAAAGACTTACTCCACAGTCGGCAATAAATTCAATTAGCCGCTGTTATATGTACATTTAATATTCGAAGAAGAGAATAAAGTTTACGCATATTTTGTCGGCTTTAAAGCGGCGTTTGATAGAGTATCGAAAAATGCCCTAATATGTAAGTTGCAGGATACTGGTCTTGCAACGAAACTAGTGAAGTTTATAGAGAATATATGTAGCGATACAAAGACAGTTGTATGGCTCGGAAAATTTAGCTACATTCTAAACCAATTCAGGCGTCAAACAAGGATGTTTATGGTCATCAATACTATTTGCGCTTTACATAAACGACTTACATATATGTAAGCTTAGAAGGATATTAGAAATAGAAGGGAAAAATATTAGACTTTCAATGTATGCGGATAATATCATTTCGTAAGTGGATTACCCAGGCAAACTACACGAGACGACTTATAGAGCCTTACAGTAAACCGCTCAAAGTCACAAATAATACATGGGCTGAAAAGTCCCGGGCCTAACAAAGAAAACATGTCTTTTTTTTTTGTTCAAAATTTCTATTACTCATCACCGTAATTTCCATCAAGAGCAACGAAATCATTTCAGTGTCGCTCTAACATTCCAATACCACTTTTATAGAACGATTTATCTTTTGCCTCAAAATAGGACTCAGTTTCAGCGATAAACTCTTTATTCGAGCAAAATTTCTTACTGGTGAGCATTGTTTTGGGTCTGCGAACAGCCAGCAGTCGCCGGGAGCCAAATCTGGTGGATACGGTGGATATGGGGGCAATTCGAAGTGCAATTCACACATAGTTTTGCCATTGCTTGGGTTAACTTGTGAGACGGTGCGTTGCCTTGGTGAAGCAAAATAGTGAACAACAGCAGCACCCACTTTGAACAGATATTTCTCATAGTCAAGTATTCATGCAATATAAAGCCAACGCATTCTTTTGATATCTCCACGATGCCAGCTAACTCAACTTCCCTTTTCAATCATTCAAAACGATTTTGTGGACTTTTTTGAGGTTTCCTAGTGTTTCCCCCACATTTGGTGGTGCACTGCGGAAGTCAGCAAACCATCATTTTATTGTTGTTTCTGATGGACGGGAGTCCCCGTAGTACTTTTCAAGCTATTGCTTTGCTAGAATGGTATTTTTTTCCGTCCAGAAGCAGTGTAAAACTGAAACACGAAATTCATTGTTCGAAAATAACAAAAGTAACGTCACTCTTAGCACAATAACTCACGAACTAATCATTAGAATATCATAAAATTTTAAAAGCAGTCTTTTTCAGGTTGGTACTAGTACACTTAGAGGTGAGTGCAGCCCATGTCTTAAAAATCCTTAAGTACGAGTAGGATATACTCCTATAAGAAATTCGGCTGGTCAAAAGGTCTGGTTTATTTAAAAAAGCGACTTTGAATCAATATTGTGGATAAAGAGAACTAGAGGTCACAATTGTGAATACCAACAGATTTGACACAGGAAATAAAACTTGCTCAATGTGTAATTTGGGTGGGCTTGAAAACATAGCACATGTTGCCAAATATTAAGCGAATATATAAAGTCTTCTCAATGGGGAAAATGATCATTCGGATAAATTTTTGCGTTTTTATCAAATACGCCTTTAGATACAGAGATTTTTTATTAAAAGAGTTTAACAGGCTTTAAAACCCGAAAACCAAATAATTAGGTTTGGTTAGGCTGGATGTAAGACATAATATAGACATATTAGTCCTTAGTGGTACCAGATGGAGCTTGACCCTTACGTTTCCTTGCAGTAGGATTCTTGAAATAAGCCTGCGTTTTGTGCAAATCTAAGTAGGCTTTGAAACTCTAGCCCCGAGAGACATTATAACCTGTCATATTATAGAACTTCTAAACATTTCATTCGGGTTCTAGCTAATGCCGGACAGGAACATAAAAGGTGTTCAAGAGTTTTCCTCTCTTCTAGTCCATTGCAAAATCTGCAGCTATCATTGATTGCAATTCCCAACTTGTAGGCGTGTGCCGCTAACAAATTGTGAACTTTCAGTATACCCACGATAGTTCTTCTTCCCTTTCTAGACAGGGCTAGTACGAATCTGGCGTATTTATCTGCATTCTTTGTATACATGATTTTCGCGTTTTTGCAAATAGCTAGGTTATTCCGCCTCCTGTTTATCCGTGTTTTCATGACCGCAGCGATGTCATTGTATATCGTATTGAAAGGTTTCAATATGTCGTTTTCTGGTTCGAATTGTCTGTAGGCAGCGCTTTTGGCAATCTCATCTACAATTTCGTTTCCTGCAATGCCCTTATGTCCGGGTACGCAATAGATAAGCAAACGTCTGTCTGCGGCCAGTCTCTCTATGGCTTCCCTGGTCCTAAGAACATTTTTAGATGAAATTTCATATGATTTTATTAACCAGATAATTGTTTTGCAGGAAAAAAAATCGGCAGACGGCTCATGATGCCACTGTCGTCAAATTATTGTAAATCTTTTTTTTTCTTAAAACTAAAATAAGTAATTATCAACTTTTGTAAATTTCATTTATATATATATATATATATATATATGTATGTATATTTAATTGGCGCTTACACCCAATTTGGGTGTTTCACCTAACTCCTACTCCTATTGATGTTTTCCACAAATGGAGGGACCTGCAGTTTTAAGCCGCTTCCGAATAGTAGATATTTTTTTATGAGGAGCATTTTCATAGCAGGAAAACGCTCGGAGGTTTGCCGTTGCCTGCTGCCCGAGTTTCAAGCCGGTGCACTTCCGAATGATAGTCACGCACTCACCATTCGGCTACGGCGGCCGCCTTAGACAGTCCACTGGTTTTATTATGCAGATACTTTAATGGTGCAGATAAAAGTATTTATACTCATTAATAGTGTAAATAGCCTGTACACATGTGGGTATACGCACAAATACATATCCTACAAATGTGCATGGCATACGGCGAAAGTTTGTATAGTTTGCATGGTACCCCGCTTGTACATGAAATCGTAAATATTTGCACAAATCCACTAACAACTTCAGCAAACACTGCAGTCGATCGCTAAGCAAGCATAAAGCTGCATATGTAAGTATGTGCGTATGTGTGTATGTGTGCCTAGTTTTTTCCACCTACACGCATACAAATGCACAAATATGCAAAATTGGCGTTTAATGTGCTTTTTTGTTTTTGTTTTTAGAATACCGTAGGATTAACTGTTTTTATATTAACTCAAATCTATTTTTTTAACTAGCGAATAAATAAAGAAATAAATAAATAACCGCGAGTTTTTTCACCAAATTTGCAAATGCCACCCTAAGTATTGAATTTATTTTATTTTTTATTTCAACAAATGACAACTTTATAATAAAATCAAAATAGCGAACGAACAAAATGGGATTGGACGCTTTATTTGCCTGTCTATAAAATTCTATATAAAAGTCCTGTACAAACAACAACATATTATGTCTGCAAACTGTGCGGCGAAAACAAATATTTATGTTTGGGAAATTGTAGAAAATGCGAAAGCGCGATTTATTTGCCTACTAAACACAGCGCAAATAAATAAATACAACCAGCGCCATTAAATAGCAGGCATACACGAATTTATAAAAAGTTACGTACGAGTAGAAAGACCAATAAAGAAATGATTATACCGGAAAATTTAAATTTTTATATTATATGTGAAGAGTGATTCAGGGACTTTAACTTTTCGTATTTCTTTGTCAAAAAATTGTTTGCATATGAAAATAAAAAAAGAAAAAATCAAAAGATGCAACGGATTTTATTTGAAAAAATCACTTTTTTTATTTTTTTCTAACAATGTTTTACAAAAACATGTAAACTTCTAAGGCGATAATAATATGCTAATGGATAATAAAACATAAAAACAGTTCAATTTCTCTGCTGTCAAAAAAGTGTTGGCACAGTTGGTTGAAAAGCAAGTTTTTTGGAATTTTTGGTCTTATGGGGTTAATATTTTGTATGTGCTCCTTGGGCATCAATTACTGCTTGAAGACGACTTCGCAATGATTTAATTAGTTGCGGAATATCATATTCCAATGGTATTTTTCCCCTTCTTCTCTGATGAATCTTATTAATTCAGTTTTATTAGTTGGCGATCTTTTTCCTACTTTTCTTTTTAAATGAACCCAAAAATTTTTGATTGGGTTAATGTCGGGACTTTTGGGCGGGAGTATCAATAACTTTGGTGCAGTTGTAGAGTAACCAGGACCTGCATAAATAAGATTTATGTTTGGAATCATTATCTTGATAGTATTTATATTTAAATTTGTTCGAATTTTCCGGGCCAACAAAGCCGAATTTTCTAATACTAGAAGGCAATTCGTTTTTTAAAATATCAAGATATACTTCCTTGGTCATTATTTCATCCAAAATTTGGTTTCACCCACTCCCATTGTTGATATACAACCCCAAGCCATTACTGACAGTTTTCCAAACTTTACGTTAGGGATAATATTTTTGTTTTGTAGTGCTGTGAGAGGCTTACGCCAAACTCTCTGCTGTCCATCATGGTAGTAGAGCATCATTATTGTCTCATCTAAGAAAATAACGTCATCCCAGTACTTTGTGGGTAGCGATATGTGCTCGGTGGCAAATCGCAATCTTTCATCAGTGTTTTGTGCTGATGTCAGGGGTTTTTTCCTAGCCAGTCTTGAATAATATTTATGTTTTTGCAACACTTTTCGAACAGTTTCAAGAGAAACTCTTAGCCCGTAGTATTTTTCCACTTGAAGAGCTAATCCTCTTGTACTGCTTTGCGGGCTATTATAAATAGTTTTAGTAATTTTACATTCAGTTCGCTGCGTCACTTTTTTCGTCTGCCTGTAGATCCTTTCAACTCGAGTCTTTCTTCATTTTCAGCACGGCTACGGCTTATGATATTATATACAGTTCTAATTTTGAGGGAGAACATATCGGCGACTTCTCTGGCTGATTTGCCTTTGTAGTGATTGAAATACACTAATTGAATAATATTTTTTGAAACTCGTTTTCCAGGCATTTTTTTAATTCAAATCTGAGATCACTTGTAGCACTCAAGACAATCACTTTATAACTAAATATAACTAAATAATTTCTTACCCCTTTCACATTCCATACCAAAAAAACCCAAATGAATGAAATTCGCGGAAAATAACTGCATTTTTTGTTGTTTTCATCAGTCATGCAAAGATTTTTTGGACACTTTTTAAATAGAGTAGACATATTTTTTGTTGTTGTTTTTGTAGTGTGTGCGTTTATTTAATAACTGTTGGCGCCTAATAGTCGTAGACAAATACGGCAATGGAATGTGTGTATAAATTTTTTGTTTGCTTTTTTATTTGTTGTTGGAATTCTCCATCAAAGCTAAAATTTTAAATTTTTCTTCACTATGCAAAGATATTCTTGACAAACTGTACAAATGTACATACATACATACACCCAACATTATTTATTTATATATTTAATGATTCGGTCCTAACACAGCAAAAATAGGTTATAATTTTCATAGTAAAATTTACAAAGACATTTTGCATTAAAAAGAAAAGCAAATCAAGTTAACATTACTTATGAATTACTTATGATTCAAATTAGAATTATCTATCTTAGTGGCATTATTTCTCTAAAGTTCACGTCTAAATGTGTTCATGCTACTTATTGTAAAAAAATGTTGGGGAAGAGAATTTCAAAGTCGGGTCACATGCACCAAGAACTGTCTTTCTGACATTAGCGTTTTGTATCTAGCAGCGGTAAGTTTAGAGTTTCGCACTGACTTCGTGGCAGTTATTATGGGGGCGAGGTACACAGGTACTTTCCAGCAGAAAATTATGTGCAAAAGTAAGAGGGGTCTGAACTTAAAGAGCTTATGCAAGCACATGGAGTAGATTGAAAGATGACAGGAAGATGAGAAACGTGGTATCTTGTCTTGATCCCGAACACATAACGAATAATACTATTAAACAATACATTAAGCTTTTGTTTACACACATAACCAGAATTTACAAAGATTCCGTAACCATACAATAACGATGCCATAACATAACACATGGGCTGAAAAGTCCCAGACCTAGCACATAGATGGCACTAGTTTTATTGCACTTACCTCTTTTTCATTAGTACTAACCTTAAAAAGACAGCTGTGAAAATTTAATGACATTCTACTTATTAGTTCGTGATTTATTTATATCAAAACAATGGATCAAAAAATTTCGCGTTTAAGTTTTACACTGCTTCTGGATGGGAAAAAAAACGAAATACCGTTCAAGCAAAGCAATGGCTTGAAAAGTGTTATGGAGACTCCACTCCATCAGAAACAACAATAAAACGGTGGTTTACTTCAAATGTGGTGGTAAACACACCGATGATGCACAACTCAGTGGACCTTCAAATGTGAGCGGTAACACCAAAAAACATCAAAAAAATCCACAAACTCGTTTTGAATGATCGAAAAGTGAGGTTGCGTGAGTTAGCTGACATCTTAGACATATAAAAAGAACGAGTTGGCTTTATATTGCATGAGCACTTGACTATGAGCTCTGTTCAAATTAGATGCTGCGGTTGTTTACTGCTTTGCTCCACCAAGGCAACGCACCGTCTCACAAGTTAACCCAAACAATGGCAAAACTACATGAGTTAAACTTCGAGTTGTTCCCACATCCAACGTACTCGCCAGATTTGGCTCCCAGCGACTGCTGGCTGTTCGCAGACCCAAAAAGAGCTCGCCAGTAAGATATTTTGCTCGAATGAAGAGGTTAGCGCTGCAACTGAGTCGTATTTTGAGGCAAAAGATAATTCGTTCTACAAAAGTGGTATTGAAATGTTAGTGCGGCAATGAAATGATTACGCTGCTCCTGATGGAAATTACGTTGATGAATGAAGCCAATTTTAAACAAAAAGAAAAACGAGTTTTCTTTGTTAGGCCCGGGACTTTTCAGCCCATGTGTTATGCTCGCTACCTTTTCCCCCTCAGAAGTTAGCAGATCGACTCCCTACTTAAAGCAAAGCTTAACTCAGTCTCCGGTCAACATTCAAGTTGTAAAAGTTAATTTATGAATTTATTATTGTAGGAAATTTATTAATAAGCAACCTCGCGTACGAGGTGTGTTCAAAAAGTATCGCGAACTTTGAGTGTTCGCAGGTTATGTATATTCGAATTTCAATTTTTTTGTGGCGATATGTTGGTACTCTTGTTTCTCACTCATGCCGACGAGTTCGGCCATTTTGAATGTTCAGTTAATTATTGACAGCTGCTTTGCTTGCACGTGTTTCGGCTCGTCTTCGATTTTTACCTATTCAAAAAAATGCATCGAAGAACCTGTATCAAATTTTATGTGAAAAACGAAATTAAGTGCGCGGATGCATCCCGAATGTTGACTGTGTCATACTTTGGACCAAAGCAACGTTTATCGTTTACAAAATGGTCTCAGAAGGCCGAGAAGATGTGAACGACGAAAAGCGCACCGGCGTGCCGGTCGCTCGAGCATTTCAACAACAGACGCAGACGGAAAAATTGATGAAGTGATGAAAATGGTAGTGACCAATCGTCGAATTAACGTTAGAGAAGTTGCTGAGGGCCTAAACATATTGGCTTGTGCCGTTCGATTTTTTTCAATGATTTGGGATTGGGAAATTCCGCAAAATTCGTACCAAAACTGCTAAATTTCGACCAAAAACACCATCGCACGAACATTGCTAACGAGATTTAGCACTCTGTCAGCGACGACCCAAATTTGCTCCAGAGGGTCATAACTCGTGACGAATCGTGGGTTTATGGTTATGACGTGGAAACCAAAGCTCAATCATCCACGAACCAAGACCGAAAACAGCGCTCCAAGTTCGGTCGAATGTAAAAGTTTTGCTTGTGCATCATGCGTCGAGTTCTTGCCACAGGGTAAACGGTCAATAAGGAATATTACGTGCAAGTTATGCGCAATTTGCGCAAAGCAATCCGCCAGAAACGGCGACCGCCGTAGCCGAATGGGTTGGTGCGTGTTTACCATTCGGAATTCACAGAGAGGTCGTTGGTTCGAATCTCGGTGAAAGCAAAATTTATAAAAACGTTTTTCTATATTAATAGCGGTCGCCCCTCGGCAGGCAATGGCAAACCACCGAGTGTATTCCTGCCATGAAAAAGCTCATCATAAAAATATCTGCCGTTCGGAGACGGCTTGAAACTGTAGGTCCCTCCATTTGTGGAACAACATCAAAACGCACACCGCAAATAGGAGGAGGAGCTCGGCCAAACACCTAACACAAGTGTACGCGCCAATTATTTATTTTTTTTAATTTTTAATCCGCCAGAAACGCCCGGATTTGTGGAAGAACAAAAATTGGCTCCTGCATAACGATAACGCCCCTGCTCACACATTGTGGCTTGTGCGTGACTTTTTGGCTTTTTGGCCAAAAACAACACACTAATGATGCCACAGCCACCGTATTCCTCAGATCTGGCCCCTGTGACTTTTTCTTGTTCCCGAAAATGAAGAGGCCCATGAAAGGACGACGCTACGCTACGATTGAGGAGATTAAGACGGCACCGAAGGAGGAGCTGAAGAAGGTAAAAAAATGATTTTTTGAAGTGCTTCGAAGATTGGAAAAAACGTTGGCACAAGTGCATAATATCTCATGGGGATTACTTTTTATATAATTTTTGAAAAAACACAAAATTCGCGATACTTTTTGAAAACACCTCGTACTAAATGTTATTTATGCTTATAAAACGTTGCGACCGGAAAGGATATTCAAATGTAGAAAAGAGGGGAACCACTCGAATATGTATTTTTGTATGCCTTTGGAAATGATATGTATTTCTATTTATTTAGTCTCGCTACTGAACTCTTCATGAAATTGCAATAATTTAATGACATTTTTATTGCTGTTAATATATTTTGTTTTGAAATTCAGCAAATATTCAAATGCCTAAATCAAATTATAGGCACTTCCATTTACTAAATGAGGAGCAAAAAAGACAAGGAGTCGATATATATTATATAAATATGCATGTATATGTATGTATGTATGTATGCATGTATGTATAAAATACTGCTACTCGTATTTTGTAAAGATGTAGAGTATTCCTATTTTCGTAGGATATAAAATCACAGAGTTGTTCGACGCCGCAAAAGGCAATGCAAACAAACAAATGTTTTTGTACTTCATCAGCAGTGGTAATATTAAATGAGCATAACCGCCTAAAAGTATGCCTGTCATAAAGACAGAGTTTATGGAGGCACTTAAAATAATCGAAAATCTCTAATGGCATGCAAAATAAAAAAAAAACTTTAACAAATTTAAACATTTCAATCGACTACTGAGTAATTCCCCCCATATTTCAATTGCTGCCGTCCAACTTGCGGCATTAATTACTGTCAACAAAATTGTGAGTGTCATTTCCGCTCGTGAACGAAATATTTTGCTAACGGAGTAGAGCACAGAGTATTTGTGGGTTACTCCTGCATACACTTTTACATTGCTTCCCAAGCACAATTAGTCATATGTATGTGTGTGTGTGCTTGTGAATAGGTGGGTAGGAAATAACTTCAGTGAAAGAAAAATCTCTCCTCTCTGCCGCCCCAATAAGAATGGTCGACGTAACGTCATTGCAATTCCAATTTTATTATTTTTAATTTAGTCTTTTCGTATTTTTGCTTGTAATATTTGACACGAATGACTGCCCACAACTCTATGCCAATAGTAACACTAAAAAGAAAATACACAGAAAGAGCCGTTGGGGAGGACATTTGAAGCGCAATGGCAACATTGCCACCCTATAAAGGCGACTATCAGCTTCCGTTGTCTATCATCACTAGGAGAAAAATGAATTTGTAGGTAGGAACCCTTTTTATGATAAAAATTATATAAATATACAAACGGATGTGGTGTTGGTGTTAAAAATACACAACAAAATTTACGTTGCATGCAAAACTCATCGCCGTCGTCATCTTTTCTAATCTAAATGACATTTCTAAATGACAGTTACAATAATAGTTATTACTAATATTTGAAACTCCCTGAATGCATTTCGGAATTCTTCCTTTCTTCTTGAAAGTAATAGGCAAACTACCAAGTAAGAGGCAAAGTTTTTTGCATAAGCAAATATACAACCAGGATGGAGAGAGTAACGAAGTGTCGCCTATCATGGTACCGTAATTTTTCTCTCAGTGAGTTTGACAATATCAGCTGATTTTCCTGACGTCACCCTAGTCCAATGGGTGATCAGTGTGACCAGATTAACGTTTTCGTAACGTGATTTAGCATTTTTTTGTTCTCTATCCTCGGCATTTTTTTCTTATTTCTACCCTCTTCTAACTAAAACGTGACGTTTATATAAAATATAAAGATTTTTAAAATCAGTTCAATAATTCTCTCAGTTTTACTAAGTTTTACTTTTTTCATTATCTGATCCGATTGTGGGCGATAACGATTATTGCTTGTGTTGGTGATTATTCGTGCGTTTTTTGTTCAATGTTTCTTCTCCTCCTTCGAGCAATCAAATCTCTCTCTCGCAACTGCAGTGTCGCCTATTTTGGATAAAAAAAACGCACTAAAATGCCCATTTTAGGAAAAGAAAATACCAAATTTTTATTAAATTACTTAAAGAACTTTGTACGCGTGTCTTTACTGTCTATTAAAATTGAAATTGAAATTTGACAGGTGCTAAAACACTCAGGCTAAAAAGCTCATTATATTCAAAGCTCAGGAAAGTAAAAGGGTAGATAGTCAAGGAGAAAAGTAGAGAAGTGACAGAGACAAAGCTAGTCCTGTGAGATATTTCCAGATTTTTTGGCAAATTTGAAAATATCATCCAGTTTAAGAGACTGTCATTCTCATGACATCGGAACGCAAAATTTGTAGCTTTGATCTTGCAAATGCGGGACACTCACAGAGAAAATACTCAGAGCTATTCGTCTCCTTTAAGCAAGACAGGCAAATCGCGTCCTCAATGATTCTATTCGTGGCCATATGGTGCCCCATGGTACGTCTTTTCTTACAAGCTTTAGTAAAAAGTTTGACAGTTTTCTGTTCGGACTCATCGTTCTTTATGTGAATTACATACATAATCGCTAATCCACTTCTTGATCCCTGCAGAACTGATTCCGAATATTGACTCTGGTCCCTATGCTGGCACCGCTGATCCACAGTGGGCCAACTCATCAGCAATTTCATTCCCTTCAACCCCGCATTGTCCTGGAACCCATATAAGTATGAGCTTATTCTCTCTTGCAAAAAAATTAAGCTTCTTCTTACTTTCTTGAACAATCTTTGAAGTTTTCTTTGCGTTTTCCAGAGCTTTTAGCGCAGCCTGACTATCACTACAGACTCCAATCTGTTTCCCGCTCCATACCCTCCCAATTATCCATTCTACTACTTTCAGAATGGCAAAAATTTCCGTTTGAAAACCCCTCCCAACCTCAATGTGCAATCCACCTTCAGCAAAACATGTGTTTCCCAAGTCTGCTTCTTATCCAAGATAACTCCTAGATATTTAACTTTCTCAGAGAGACTGAGTGTAATACCTTTCAGTACTGGAAGACACGTTTTCTCGTAAACAACACTAAGGCAGTTTTGTACGGATTGACGGAAAAACCTTGTCTTGTGCACCAGTCGTCGATTTTATCCAGAATTCTGTGCACTTTCATGCAAAGCCTTCTTTAGGATTTATCCGATGTTAGCGCACAGACATCGTCCGCATATGCTTGGATTACACGTATGCATGTATGATGAAAAGCGAAGAGGGCGACCGCGGAAAAGTTCTGAGCTATGCTGCAGTGGATAAAGCCTCAGACATGTCAAAATACTGCAATCAAGGCAGCCACGGAATGTCCCCACAAAGTGACTTCAATAATTCCCGTCAGGGAACCCAACGGAATGCTCAGCTAACAGTTTCTGCTTGGGTGATATCGAAGGTGTCACCCCTGCAGACACTTGTAGAACCTGAGCCGCCTCCTAGACACGCCAGGAGGCATCTCTTTAAATATGTGAACGAGATTTAGGACAAAACGAACTTACAACTACTGGACCGGACAGTATACAGACAGACCCTAAGTGACAACCATCGGCAGACACTTACCACCTTTAGGATGGTAAATGCCGACATCGGAGTCCAATCACCACCTAATGCAGATGAAGACCTTCGCGAGGCTCTCGAAACTTGGGCCCAATTACGTTTTGGACACTGTAGCAGACTAAACTCCTGTCTATCCAGAATCGACCCCGACACACCCAACATATGTCCAGCATGTGAAGGCCCACCACACGATACTAACCACCTTTCCACATGTCCCATTAAACATACTTACCTCCCTACCCTTTCCCTCTGGACCCAACCTGTCGAAACAGGACATTTTCTGGGAAGACGGGCGGCAACTACATCGCACTGATAGGGTTTAGTAAGCTGATATAACAACAAAAACAACAACAACCAGAAAAATATGGTTAGACGACGTTGAGCGCGGGCCGAGATACATGGATAAAAATTGTGGAGGAAGCTAAGGCTCCCACTGAGCTGTATTGCCATGCATGATGGCGATGATTACAATTAAAGCCACCAGACACATTTGATCGGTAGGAATTTCACAGAAAGTCTATAGAAATGCCAGAATCTCTGAAAATCATCTCATCGAACGTGGCGCATACGCAAAACTACGAGTCGCAATTACTCAATAAGCCATGTAGTCTTTATCGTTGTCGAGTATAGCCTGGCATCTTCTTCATGCTTTTCTGCGTAGCTCGTCGACAAACAGGATTAGATTTTACGAACTTGACGCACGAGTTGCTTTAAATCATGGACTGGCCTTCCGGCAAGATGCGTTTTCATAGTTTCAGACACATTTTCAATGGGGTTGGCGTCTGGGGACTGGGAAGGTCAGTCCAATACTGTGACGCCATTTTCTTGTTTTGTTGTTTCTCAATGTGTTTTCGAGGGCAGGGGTTTTGATAATATGGGACGGTAGATATGGTCGCCTCAGTCGTCGTTCGATGGTTTTGATACTGACATCTATTCCCTTTTTATCATGTTTTCGGTTCGCCGAGCCCCTATGGGATATTTAAAAAACATGTATTTAGCTTATTATAGCTTTTGGGAACATTTTTCAAAAGCAAAATATCGTTAAACTTCCGTTTTATTGAATTTTAAAGAAAAACGTGGTAACATAAACGCTCTTACAGCAACTCAAAGCCCTCATTCCAATGCACACTCACTTACCTCCCCGAGTGTCGTTTGCGCTTTGGCGCTTCGTGTTGACAGCATTTCACTTGTTATTATTGTTTTGTGCTTGTTACCACTTTTACTACTACCGTCTTTGTTGTTGTTTTTTTCTTGCTCATAACATTTTCCTATCCCACGCCACTTGGCTTGTATTTATTAGTCGCTTCAGCTCGAGTTGCAAACATTCAAGCCGACGACTGACTGTAAGTAAACATAACCAACAACAAAAAAAAAACAGAAAGCAAAAAAAAACACACGCCCAACCAATAAACTCTCACCCGCCGAGAGTAGTCAACAGTCCTTCGTATACTACAGAATTCCCCCTACCGCCATGCTCTGTTTCCAATGAGCGGATGAGCATCATAACGGTAATCATATTACCTCGATTCGAAATGAATTCATAACTGAATTTTCATTTTCATCCCTGGCTACACGCTCTTCTGCGCTCATTGCTCCGCCTGCCAAAGCGCTTTTATTGAGTAGTTGTTGTTGTTGCTGCTGTTGCTATTTGTTTGGCCTACGTGTTGAAAGGATGTTCTGGGACATACTCAAATGGCATAGCAGGACCACAGCGATGGATTGGACGCACATACATATGCACATAAATACTATATAGTATATTCGTACCAACAGACATCCATTCAGTGTCACATAGGCAATAACAAGTCTTGCTTCATTCTGCTCAACTTTGCTTTATTTTTTCCTTTGCTGTACTCAACTATGGCTCAGCGAGGTTCGGTTTGACGTTGACAAGCGTTTTTCTTTTTTGCTGCTCGCAATTGTTGTGATGCTGTCACCAGTGTGAACTTTTCTGGTTGTATGAAAAAAGTATAAAAGTATATAACAGCATAGGCTATGGTAACAACAACTACAACAGCAACGATGATGATGATGCTTGCAAAGTTATGTTGTGTTGTACTTTTTGGTTGTTGTTGCTTTCGGGATGTACTTGTTAAGGTTTTTGTTTTATGAGTTTTCACTTGGAGAATTTAATGGCTTGCGTGGCGTTGAGAGTGGCAAGCAATTTATTCCTCTCATTTAAAGTCACTTTAATGCATTTTCTTTAATAATAAATTTGGTGTGAATTTAAATTGTAAGGAAAGCAAGAAACGGTAGCAAAAATTGTAAATATGCAAATTCTGTATGGGGGTTTTAAAAAGTCTTTATGCTAAGGGCTTATCGGCGTGCGCAGCGGCCGCCGTAACTGAGTGGCTATAGAGTTAATTTCAGTAAAAATTTTGTAAAGTATGTAATTATTAACCCTTTGGGAACAAGTGTCGACATATAGCCGCCCAAATTAGTTCGTAGCTGCAAGGCTCACGACATCTGTCGTTCTGACCGATATAATAGTCATAGGAATAGCAAAAGACTTACGATTTCATTTAAAGGCATGAGGGGTCATTAGCGATGAAGTCTTATCTTCGTTTCTACGACAGTCGGTTCTACGTTACCGAAACGACCGGATTTATATCCGGCCAAGCACTGTCACTCCAACAGCATTCACAACAACAACATGAAGTCTTATATTTTTTACAATGTAAACTTACGATGTGAGACGACGGTAGAGTCAGAAAGCATTTCAGTTCTTCGATTAAGTCTCTCAGGGTCAGTGCCAGAGGAACCAGCTGGCTTTTTATATATTTTATTCTACGCACGATGGCTAAGCGATCTAGAGATGGTACGTTAGATAGTGACAGTTCTGACGAATATTTCCTTCAATCTGATAAGGCGAAAGATGACCGCATTACTTCGTAAAGTGAAAGTAAAATCTGTGAAATGAGGAATCCACTCAGGCATTTCAACATTAGCAGTGATAGCAGTTTGTTTGTAACTATTTTTTGATTTTATGAAAAAAATGTTTATGCGCACTCCAATACCTCTCGTTCTCAGCGACGCTCGCCCGTCGAGCGGCTTCGTCCCCAAAGGGTTAAATGTGTTGTTGCGTCGCCTTTAAAAGTATACCGTCGCCTTTTATCCGCTTCGCCGTAACAGAGCACTGCCGTTCTTCGCTCTACCCATATTCGCCTTCACTTTCAAAACTGTTACATTCTCACTCAATTCATTTCTGTAACAGCTCAAACCCAAGAAGAACAAACTGGCACATATTCAGCAGAGTAGCCCGGTCTAAAGTTCAACATATCAATAAAACCATAACGACAAGTAAAGACTTAGATGAAAAAGTTAGTGCTTTCGAAGCTTCGAAGCTTGGTGAAAAGATTTGAAGCTTCATATTCTGTCACGTATGGTAAAACTACTTATCCCACCTGGTGGTTTAAGTCAACTTAAAAAATAACCAGAGACATCTTTTTTTTGAAAGGGGAGGATAAAAATGTCAGAAACATCCAATTGTTGCCGTCGCGCCAATGATATATAGAGCACGCTCCCACTAAAACAGACCTCCCCTCTTCGGCTGTCTTCCACACGGGGACCGCGTGTGCAGTACATCGAGCCGTGATTGTGGATAACAACCACAAAAGAAACCTGCGTCCAGGCTCTCTACGTATGACGTATGGAGGTTATACGTCGGTGATAGTCTCCATTACTCCATTAAGAAGTAAATGGAACTTCGAAAGTGTGCGGTAATGTCGTGTGCATTACCGTCTTTTCTGCGTATGATATGGTCGTGAGTCGTTAACTCAAGCGTCCGTAATTGTTGTCGGTATGTCTGAGACGACCTCCTCTGGAACACTGTGTCATGTTAGCTTTAACACTTGTCGGAAAGTTCGGTGTGATCAGGGCGTTAATATTATTTTGCTCTAGCTGCCGATACTGAAACAGCTCAAGAAGATACACCTTCAACATCTGCTACAAACACAACTACTTTAAGCCCTACAAAGATTGTCTTACAGTAAAGCAATCAGAGAAGTTCAGACAGATGCTTGGGAAGCTTTCTGTAGCTCCATTGAATCAACCAAAGATACGGCTGAATTAAGAAAGCTTTTATCCAAGAAACACTCCTGTTCTTCTTTGATGAGGAAGACAACGGGAAATGGACAAAATAATCAGCCGATACATTAGATTATCTCATGAACACACAATTTTCACGAAACTAAACAAACTATATTAAGAACAATGGTAACAGCGAAAAAACCCAATCAACCACATCGTATCCGCAGATAGAATTCAATAGGCGCTGAAAAGCTTCAAAGAATACAAAGAAGCCGGCCCGAATGGGATATTCCCGACCATTCTGTGGAGTACTCGAGAAACGACGATTCCATGGCTAGAGATCTTTTTCAGAAAAGTCTTATGCTAGGGCATATTCAAAAAAGCTGGAGAAGGGTTAAGGTGATTTTTATCTCCAAAGCTCGTAGACGCGGCCATGATATAGCAAAAGACTTCAGACCTTTCAGTCTATCCTCTTTTATCCTAAAAACTCTTTAATGATTACTCGATGCATATCTTAAAGACAAGATAACAAATACTACAATTTCAAAATCCCAACATGCCTATCTCAAAGGAAAATCTATAGATACAGCTATTCATGAAGTTGTAAGTTCGATAGAGAGAAGCATAGAATACAAACAATACTCTTTTGTCACCTTTCTCGACAAAGAGGGTGCACTTAACCCATTGCCGTGCCATTTAGCTCGACGAAACTCGGGCCCAAGTGTCAGCGTCAGCGTGTGGTAAACAAATCAGAATAATATAAACTACTTTATAGTAGCAATTATAAGACTCGTGACTAACTCTGGTGGCATACAGATGGAAACTAACATTCAATCACGACCCAAGCTCGTGATGTTTATGTTTGATCCGACTATCTGTACACCACCTCGGCTCGTGATATTTACGTTTGGCCCGACGATCTATTCCCGAGCCTGGCTCGTCATTTTGATGTTTGGGCCAAAATTTTCATCACGAGTCAGACTCGTTAAAGCACAGCATGTAGTATGCTGAGCATACAGCGCGGTTGGTTATGTCGATGTCCCAGTGCAGCTTAGCTCGGCAGCACGAAAGATTTTTTTCAGTAAGGGGTTGAAAATTTCACAAGATAGAGAATCGTTTGTCAGAAACCTGATTTGGTATCGAACGGCTCAGAAAGGTTACTTCTAATTGTAAAGAAACTTATGGCCAAATTCAGACGAAGTGATTTCCAGCTGTGCTATCAAAAGCGGCTTCAAAATCGACGAAGAAATGGTGTGTGTTGAGCTTTTTTTTCGAGGGTCTTCTCTAAGATTTGCCCAAGGAATGAGCACACTTGGACGAAGATAAACGGATTCGCCCTTTATGATACCACTGTCAAGGAGGTAAGGTGAAAGAGAAAACCGATAGGATAACAGGAGAGAGCGGAGAGGTGGTGGTGGGATGGTTAGGAGGATGAGTTGTGCTGCGTTTGCGTTAGCCGCTTTGTGCTGCTGATGAAATTCATCAGATTTTTAATGTCAACGCCAGCTATATCAGCAGGCGTAGCAAATAAGTAAGAGCCAAGATGCCTAGATCTTAACCCCGCCAGAGCAGGACAGTTAAGGAGAAGGTACTGAGATGATTCCACCTCATCCTCCATACATCCGACGCAAAAAGAACTCGAGGTAATTCAAAGTCTCACAGCATGCATTCGTCGCGCATAGTGTCCTGTGAGAAAACCCACTATATTCGAGAGCTGAGATTGAGGTTGACAAAACCTCAGAAGCTCGCCCGAGCGCTCCCGATGCACAGGTGGCCAGAAGGATTTTGCAACCTTACAAAGTTGTGTACTTGCCCAGCGCTCGTTGAGTTGGCGCGAAGCCCATCTTTCCAGGAGCAGACCGCAGGTAGTCAGGGGGATCCCAATTCTCTCCCTTCACAGGGGAATCACCTCACCTTAGGCCAGCTCATCCGCCTCACAGTTTCCCACAAAGTCGTTATGGCCAGGAATCCAGATGAGGCTTATGTCAAAGAGTTCGGACACAGTCGAAAGTGTGGCCAGGCATTCCCTGATCAGTTGCGAATGCACCGTCACTGACCCGAGGGCCCTTATTGCCGCTTGGCTGTCGGAGTAAATATTTACTTTCTTGACTGTTAGTACGCATGTGAGTAGCCAATCAGCTAGATTGCGGCTACCTCTGCCTGGAACACACTGCAGTGTTCCCGTAACCTGAATACGAGTCTTATGGGAAGCTCCTCGCAAAAAACTGCTCCGCCAACCTTTCCTTCCAACTTCGAACCATCCATGAACAAGTTTACCAGGCCCTGTCCCCAAGGGTAGCCCCCCATCCACTCTTCCCTGGATGAAATATGAGTGGAGAAAGTTCCAATGGGCGTCATTCTCTCACACAATACGTTCGACAAGACCTTGAATGCGATGATAAACAAGCTTATCCTGCGGTAGTTTGCGCAAATTTTTTATTTTCTACAGTTTTTGAAATCTTTAAAACAAATTTATTTCTTTTTCTATTTTCTACAATTAAAAAAATGTGGGGCTGAAGCCTAGAATTTACCAGAAATACACGCACATGTAACAAACACATTTACATCTATTCATTACTCGTACAATCGATGTTAATCTCGTGGCAGCCATCGCAAGTACTCGAAAGTGTACTTGCGCAAATATTTAAATTGCATTTCACATGGAAAACGTCAAAAGAAAACATTTTTACAAAGGTAAGAAAATGGCGAAAGGAATAAATACACACACCCAGCCAAAGAAAGGGAGGCAAGGCAAAGGAAGAATATTACCAAGTAAAGAACAAACAGTAGCTCGCTGCTGTCAGCTGGCACCAAAGTGCCATGAATCGAAAAGGAAAAAAAAAACAATAACGATGCCATTGCTGAATGAACAAAGCTCCGCTAACCTCATTCCCTCCCGCCAACAACACGAACACGATGGAAAAAAATGTGTAGTGGAAACGAGCGCACCTTAAATCATTTGATGTGCAAACAGATAAATAATGTTCCACAATGAAAGTCGCAAAGGAAGACGAACACAGAGGAGGAGAGGTCAATATAATGAGGAAAATGCGAAAAGCGTAAAGGTATACACATAGACACTGAACAGAAAAGTGGATCGGAGCGGATGAAGGTAAAAGAAATGAAATGAAGCAAGAAAAATTGCCACGGCAACTGGCACAATCAGGTAAATACCAACAACAACAATAAGCCATCAACGCAAAAACTGCAAATGACTGGAGTTGGGGGAACATTCGAGTTGGTTGTACTGTACGCGTCCCTCAGGCGAGGCCAAGAACTAACTCACAGATACCTACGGTACTCAAAAGTATGAATAACGTAATAACACCCGCATCGCGCCAAAGTTGACGAATGTTGCAATATTTTCATGACGACGACAACGGCAACGGCAAATGGCGACTGTGGATCCGTATCGAGCAAGGACATTGTTAGTGCAAAAGATAAGCGAGAAAAAACGGCGAGTGGAGCTGTGAGTAGCTGCTATTTGTTTGAAAGGGTGCTTGTGCGTGTGTGGGTGTGTGTGGGGAGTGAATGTGGGTGTTGGTAGAAGACTTGCATTTTTTTTTATCTGTCAACTTTGATCATTTCTTTTCCCTCACTACTTCGCATTCTACTTGTCGTTTGTGAGCACCAGAAAACGCAGAAAAGTTTGTTGGCGTTGGCAGTGAAGTCAAAGCAAAAGCAAGCAGTAGCGGGCACGAGTTGTCAGCGCAACAAACGCAACAACATTAAAGAGATACTAACTGGCAACAAAAGAAGAAAATGAGCAATGATAAAAAATATCGTGGCTGGCATAATGAATGGAAACTTACAAACTGTTTAAATGAAATGGAATGTAAAGCTGGATCTACGAAAGTCCTTGCATAACCAAGAATTTGTGTATGTAGAAGTGTGGCAGCGGAATGTACTAGTAACTGTGTGTGCAAAATAATAGTGTGGTATAAATTTGTGTGGGCGTGTAGGAGCACAATTGTCTCTAAGCTTGTGTTCGACTTTCCGAGAAGTCGCAAATAGTATTAAGGGCTCTGGCGAATGAAGCAAGAAAAATCTTTTGTGAAAAATGCTCGATGTGTGTTACATAGGTGATGCTGAAATGTTTCCTCTTCACAACCTACGCTATCGACAAGGTGAACAAGACTGAGCTAAAATAGAAACGACAGGAGCTCTGTTCTGATAACTTCGAGTTTTTATTTATTCAAAATAGTCCCCTCTGGTCTCGATACACTGTGATCTGAAAGCTATTCGAAAGAGAGCGTTTCAGGCCAGTGACCCTAATGTCCTCCAGGATATCGGTACAAGCCTTTTGAATGGCCTCTACGAACGCAAAACGTATAGGAAATTCTTATCCGAGGTCTTGTACATCTTTTCATTGGGGGAATTTTTAAGTGGCGGGTTCCAAACCCAGTGCGCTACCAGCTAACCTGGGATGCTTCGCCTTCTCACGTTGGCTCACTCCTGGGCGGGTGTTCGAAAGCTACCCAGAGGATACTTGGGCTAATTCCGGAAGTTGTGAACTGTTTAAACCATATGTAGAAGAATCGTGCTGGCCACTCCCAAATGAATGGCGATCAGTAACTTTTCCCACTTGCGTGGACATCCACATACATATGGAACCATCCTCCATCGTACGACCCGCAGAACTTAATCGCTCAGACACAATATTTCATAAAAGTGTACAATTGTTGATATTGACATCATCGGCCTTAACGCCCGCGGTATTAGTTCTGTCTTCTCCAGTACCTAGTAGTACATCCTGTCATCAAACAAACAGTCGGCGCAATCGCGTATAGGCATCCACGTCACTGTTGACAGTTATGATTTCGAGGTTGTTAGAGACTTCATTCATCCTAGAACCAGCATTAACACCGATAATATTGGCCAGCCTTGAAATCCAACGAAGAATCTCTCGTGGCAACAAGTGCTGCTTTGGACTAAGTAAGCAACTGAGTAGTATAGTCCTCTCTCGACGAACAAAACTAACACTCTACAAGGCTCTCATGATGCCCGTCCTAACGTATGGCGCAGAAGTTTGGACGATGACACCATCCGATGAGGCATCCCATGAAGTGTTTGAGTGAAAGATGCCGCAGAAGATTTTCGGACCTTTGCACGTTGGCAACGGCGAATATCGCCGGCGATGGAACGATGAGTTGTATGAGCTTTACGACGACATAGAATACAAATCCAGCGGCTAAGTTGGCTGGGTCAAGTCGTCCGAATGGATACAAACGCTCCGGCTTTGAAAGTATTCGATGAGGTAACAGCTGGTGGTAGCAGAGGAAGAAGACCTCCTCTGCTTTGGAAAGATTAGGTGGAGAAGGACTTGGCTTCACTTGGTGTTTCAAACTGCCGCTAGTAAGCATGAAAAAGAAACGACTGGCGTGCTTTGTTAAACTCGGCCAAAATCGCTTGAGCGATTATGGTGCAAATCAAGAAGAAGAAGAAGATTAAGTGTGTTGTGAACATCTCGGTCAAATCGCCAAAAGCGTTTTTGCAATATTCTTGGTGTTGCGCAAAAGTAATACGGGTAATAGTAGTCAGCGCCCCCAATGCGTGAGGTGGCATAAAGTTCATATGCATAGTAAGTGGCAAGAAGCTGCTCAAACACGATCAAATAGCATAAGTATTCTTAGCAGTATCGTAAAAAATAGTAACATTGCCACAGAAATTGTCTGCCACTAGGCAAAGTAAC
Source organism: Anastrepha ludens (assembly GCF_028408465.1). Lineage (NCBI taxonomy): Eukaryota > Metazoa > Arthropoda > Insecta > Diptera > Tephritidae > Anastrepha > Anastrepha ludens. Next base: position 29,962,446 of record NC_071499.1, on the reverse strand, counting down.
AAAAACTTCCCTTTACAAGCAGCCAATCAAGCTCATGACAGCTACAAGCGCTCGACTACATATCTACATATACCATCTATCTGTTACACCTTTACAGCTGTCATTTTACCTTCCAGCTATCACTCACTTGAACCGCACTCTACCTACGACAAATTACTTGTGCCTAAGAACAACTCATTTCGTTAACTTTTTGAAAAATCACCTACAGCAATGTTTGGTGTTCCACGAAGAATGAGTAACAAAACTGTCAGCACCCAAAAAAAGGCCACTAAAAATATGTATTTCTCCTACACTCTGACTTTATATAACTGTATAAGTACATACACATACATATATGCAATTGGCGCTTCCACCCTTTGTTGGGTGTTTGGCCGAACTCCTTCACCGCGCCGGCTTTACTTTCTTTCAACATCATTTGTTGCGAAATATTCTTAGTTAGCGCACCTTTCCTTTAATACTTAAGCTGTTCTAGCTATCGCGCGTTGAATCAATATGAGAGCAGTCATCTGCAATTTTAACTTCCACCAAATCATTATTATCATTCTGCGCGTCATAGCTGTAGTCAGCAACTTGCAAGCTAAAGAAAAGTTGCCGAAAGCAATAGCAAAAAGTTGCTAGTGAGTAATCGCCATCGAAATCATCATCACAGTTGCCAACGTCATTGTACACCGCCATTGGCTAAACATTTGTACCAAATAACTAGCGACATTGTAATTATTTCGGAAGCTTCAATCAGAAATTTTTGCAACAGAGTGAAGGTATCTACAACGAAAAGTATTTACTTTTCTAGCATTTTCTTTGATGAAACTGAGAAAATTGGAGCATTGGCTGGCTACTCATAGGTTTTTTTCAAGACATTGCATTGAAGCTGTATCAAAGTTTGTGTAAAAAATGGAATGAAGTGCTCAAAAACATTTGAAATGTTGATAGTACTCTGAGTCAAAAAAAAATGTTTACAAGCGGTACAAACTTTCCACAGAAGGTCGAGAAGATGTGAATGACGACGCTCGCTCTGGATGCCCCAGCACATCAACACCCGATGAAAATGTTGAGAAAGTGAAGAAAATTGTTATGGAGAATCATTGAATCACAATAAGGGAAGTTGCTGATGATGTCGGCATATCGGTTTGCTCATGCCATGCAATAATTTCGGAAATTTTTGGTATGAAGCATGTGGCAGCGAAGTTAGTACCGAAATTGCTGAATTTTGACAAAAAACAACGTCGCATGGGCATCGCTCAGGAATTATTGAATGAAGTCAACGATGAGCCAGATTTGCTTCTCATCTGTCAAACTGTTCTAACCCCATATATTTCGAGCTTGTGTTGAATAACGCAGGACATCTGCAAAGGAGATGCGTTACAGTTTCCTTTGAGCCCTGCTCCCTACATTTTCTGCATTGCTCGCTGCCCGAGATTCCTATCTTATAAGCCAATGCTGCTACTCGGCTACGTCCGCTCTGCGCACCCATCATAGTTCTACAATGTCTTCGTGTTAGAGATAGTATAAATGGAGTTCGACTGTGATCGTCTTGTTTACCCATGATCTTTGCTTCCCTGCAAGTGGACCGACTCTCCCATCTTGTCCTAAATTTTCTGATCATGTTTTCGTCCAGTTCGTTGTATGGTATTCGTATTGACTTTGTCAATTCGTTAATGAGATCTGAAGATAGAAAGACCTCGTATTTCCATATATCGTCTACTAGCTCATTTCTTTTAATGCCCTTATGGCTTGGAACTCAACCGGTCTACTTTCTCCCTGCTCTGAAAAACGATCTTAAGGGTTATACTAAACGATGTAATTGCTTTAATAGCTGCCTGACTATCAATGTAAAAGTAAACCTTGCAGTTGGTCCCAGTAGTAGGAAAGGCAAGAGACTTTCCAACTGCGAAAACCTCAGCTTGGTATACATTGCAGTAGTTTGGAAGCCTATACGACTTCCTTTGGTCTGACTGTGAACAGTTAATCCCGCGCTTACTCCACTAGTTAATTTAGAACCCTCCGTGTTAAGTGTATTGCATTTGGAGCTAAAGCACTTACGCCAGCCTTCTTTTTCGATAGTAACCTTGAACCTTTTCCTCCTTTAAAAACTGGAGCCATATCGTCCATATTGACTATATTGTTCCGGGTTATTTAGCTATGTCCATAGATCCTGCTTAAAACTTCGTTTATGGCTTTTAGCCTTCTTGCAAATTTCGCGACAAGGTTTTATGCAACTATATATTTGGGGGCCACCGTTCGAGTCGTTCTTAGCGTTCCTGTAACGCATAAAGCAGCTAATCGCTGAACATTTGCCATAGGCGCAATGTATGAAGATTGTCTAGTGGTGGTCCACCACTCCAAAGTACCATAGGTAAGTATTAGTCTGAGCACATCAATGCATCAGAGAGAAGGATAAGCCCCAGGTTACCCCAAACATCTTTTTACATACCACAGATGGAGAGACCTACAGTTTTATGTCGCCTGCGCGCTGCAGACGGTTTTTTATGAGAAGCTTTTACATGCCACTTCTTTTTTAGTGCAATTGAAACCGCAATATCTGAAATTAATTAAAATAAATTGAAATTTAAACCATAGAACCAAAAACCAGTGTTTATAGCTTAGTTTTGGGAGGTACGCACTTTGACTGTATTCTCTGCTCAATATTTCGTAAAAAAACACAAGGGTATTTTGAAGGAAGTCCTCTTTTAGTTATCTTAAGTAATATGCGAGCTGCCTTCGGACGTACCGAGGCCACTTTGCCACCCTTGCCTTGGAGGCACAGCATTCAAAAAACATTTCTTGAGCCAATGCAGGTAAACCTCACTAATTGGCTACTTGCAGTGATCCGTGAAGAAGCCTGTAAGCATGCACAGTTTATTCTAAGATGCTTAAACCTCTTGAAGTCATACCATCTCGGAAAGGAATTTGCCTAGTAGTTGTCCAGTTCGGTGTTGCCCACATAATGCGTTTAGGCTCTTCTGGTCTTTTTTTGCCTCTTTTTAAATAGTATGTTTTCCCACCGCCAAGAACTCAAGTCCTATTGTTGGTGGCCATTTTAAAACTTCACACCTTCCTCATTTCTGCTGAAGCTCTTGTCACCCGGAGAAACTGAAGCTGTTTATACATCCCTCGGAGGGGACGGTTTCAATCTAGGACTAATGAGGAGTTCATCTTTCAAATGATGATAGAGTCGTGGCTTCATTCGAGATTGCGATATGCTCCTTACTACATTTTCGCGCTCCTTTTCTTGAAAAATTTTGTTAAAATTTTAATAATTTGGAAATTTATTCAATATTAAAAATTATGATAAAAAATTTGTTGAAGTGAAATATGTATCTTCGGTTCTTTTCAGCACTCTCGTACAATTTTTTATACACAGTCTGTGTCAAAAGAAAAGGACCGGTTTTTTCTTGTAACTTCAAGATATATTTCGTTTTGCTTTTTGCAGCATAATAGTCCCACTCAAAGGCTACGAGGCAACCAAACAAAAATGAGTGGGGAAAAGGCCGAAACTATCATACGCCGCGGCTGCAGTGATTAAAAAACCAAAATCAAAGAAGTTTGTTGTGATGTAGAATCAGCGGTATAAGGTATAAAAAAATGTTGATGACTTTTTCGAGCGCGGCTTGAAGCGAATGACGACAAAAAAGCAGGATAAAATGATCGTCCAACTTTTTAAGCGGGACCCTTCTTTGTGACTAAGCCAAGCACGATGAGTTTTTGCTAAAAAGGGAATGGGTGTGAGTATCAACACCATCGAACGACGTCTGAAGGAGGAACATATTCCATCGTCCTACACCATCGAAACCACTGCTCTCAGAAAAACACATTGAGAAAGAAGAAAATGGTGTCACAGAATTGGACTGGTCTTCCCAGTCCCCAGACGCTTACCCCATTGAAAATGTGTGGTCAATTATGAAAACGCATCTTATCGGAAGGCCAGTTCATGATTTAAAGCAACTCGTGCGTCAAGCTCGCAAAATCTAGTCATGTTTGTCGACGAGCTATGCAGAAAAGCTGGTTCAAAGCATGAAGAAGATGCCAGATGCTGTGCTCGACAACGATGAAGAATACACGGCTTATTGAGTAATTGCGCCTCGTAGTTTTGTACATACATTCGTGTACAAAAATTTTAAATATGTGTTCCTTTTTTCTGACACAGACTGTAGATTTGCCATTTCAGGTAGGGAATTTTTTAATGAACTGGAAAATTTCAGTACTGTGGAAATCAGGGATTTTCTAAAATTACAGAAAACTACTTTCTGGTTTTAGGAGAGATAAGCACAAGATCCCCACGCGGCATTACAATGCGCTATGAGCCTCAGGGTGTTCCACAGTGGACAGCCGCTTAACCTAACCTAACTACGCTCCGTAATCCAAGCGAGTTTTACAATGGAATTCGCATAACTTTTCAAAATACAAATGGGCACGGACCCGAATCTACATGAATGAGCATACAAAGAGAAGTCCAAAATAAAGAAGTCTGACGTCATAAAAATGTTTTTGATGGCGCCATCTTTTTACTGAGTTGGTGCGTTGGAAGTTACATTCCTAGCTGACTTCCAGTGAAAGCTTGGTGACATTCGGTTGAGTGGAAGCGAAGTTATTGCGTCTAAAGTGTCAATATGTTTGTGTCATCGGTACAAAAATGAGTTTCGAAAAAAGAGCTAATATCAAATTTTGTTTTAAAATCCGTAAAACGTTTACCGAAACATTTAAATTGCTGAAAAAATTTTATGGCGATGATTGTCTATCTCGTGCGGTAGTTCATGAGTGGTTTACAAGTTTCAGAGATGGTTGTGAGAACATAAATGGCAATGATCAAAATCAGTAATCACTGAAAATTCCATCGAAATTGTTGGTAAATTTATCAAAAATGAACCGAAATCATCGTTAGAATTCATGGAATCGGATTTGAGTATCTCCAAAACATCGATTTATCGCATTTTAATTCATCATTTGGGGTTACGAAAGGTCTGTGCACGTTTCATTTCACACAAGTTAACTGAGGACCAAAAATTGCTCAGCAGTCAACATTCGAAAGACCTCATTAAAGAGGCGAGAAACGACAAGAACTTCCTTTACAACATTGTAACTGTTGATGAAACGTCGTGTCTCCCACATGAACTTAAAACTAAGTGTCAAAGTGCCGAATGGAAGGCCCCAGACGAGCCACCACCCAAAAAATCGCGTTTGGAGAAGTCAAAAATCAAGTCGATGCTCATTTGTTTGTACGATTCCAAGGGAATTGTCCACAAGGAGTTCGTGTCAACGGGCCAAACCATCAATGCAATTTTCTATCTTAGCGTTTTGAGGCGTTTGTTGCTTCGCATTCGTCGAATTCGCCCTGAATACCGCGAAGAAGGAAGCTGACACTTATTGCATGATAATGCACCATTTCATCGATCCACTCTTGTGACTGATTTTTTAACTAGAAATCGCATTTTAACCATCAATCACTCTCCGTATTCACCTGATGTGGCTTCCTGTGACTTCTACCTAATCGAAAAATTGGATTTGGCCATGAAAGGAACAGGTGTTGCGTCCGTAGAGGCCATCCAAAAGGCTTGTACCAACATTCCGGTCAATGGCCTGAAACACTCTTTCGAATTTAGATAGCGCAAAATAGTGTATCGAGGCCAGAGGAGACTTTTTTGAAGAAACAAACTCGAAATTATCAGAACAAAGCTCCTGTCGTTTCTATTTTACTTAGCCTTGTTTATTTTGGACTTCACTTTGTAGAAAATTGATGTCGAAGCCGTTTTGTCAGTTCAAAATTTTTGCACAATATTTTTCATTTACAACAACTATACAAACACGTCCTCATGAAACTCGTGTATAAATAACTCCATTCATTTTTTTTAAAACTTGAAAATAAATTAAAAATTAAAAAAACAAACATTTATGCATTAAAGCGAAAATAAACATACACATGTTTGCATTTGTGTTGGCAATTTTCATGGCACTCGAAGCGTTTAGCGACAGGAACTTCCTGTCACAAGGTGATGCGTACGAGCGTGCATCCTTCCTGCTTAAGCGCGACCACCACCAATCGCTCTAACCCACAAATTGCTAACGTGAACGCATATGAAATTGTAACTGTTAACATTTCCGTTTCCTTCTGCCGCCTTCGCTTCACACTATGTAGCAACCCATGGCAGACGCCTTGGCCGCGTCCGCGGCCGCTGCGCCACCTACCCTACAACGCTGTGCTGCCTCACTTATCACAACTGCGTATTTGAATATTTTGTGCAAGCGAAATTGCATTTGGCGCCAAATCAAATCGTTAATAATCACATTACATATTACAAAAGCCAAATGCGTCAAGTGTTGTTGTATGCAGTCATTCCAAAATTATAGATAAGTGCCATCCACACGCACGGCGGGCTTAACGCGGCAGAAAGATGAGGGTTTCAGTTCAAGCGCCCGCACAACACTCAACTTTAACGCCTGGAGGGTCATTCATAATTTTTTTTTTTGTTTTATATTCTTTATTATTTTTTTTATTTTTATTTTTATTTTTTTCAAGTTGTTTCCCTCCCGTGTCTATACTTTTAAATAGCGTTGCATTTGTTTCATGTAGCGATGAAGTGATTTCCGAAATGTTGAAAACTCCCGCTGGGATCACAAGGATATTACTGCGCTGCTGCATTTCCTGCGCGCTTTGCCCCTCTGCCAGGCATGGCAGGCATATCTGCGTATTTGTTTTTGTTGGCTGATCAGGGACATGTGCAACACTCCGGGGCATGTTTGACTATATCTACATTCCTCCGACCTCTGTGCTTCAGTTCGATTGCCCGCACATAGACACAGAGGGGTCAGCAGTTAGTACGCCAGTAAGTATGCTGCAGAATGATGGAAGGGTCGCGCGTTTTGGTTGGTTGGCCAAACCCTCATCCCCCTGCTCCCCGCTGACTATTTGTATTTATGTGTTTTGTATTTGTATTTATATTGCATTACTAAGCAAATTGCGGAAAAATTAGCGGCTGATTTTGGGATCATCTAATTACACAGCACATTGGCCTACCAAACCAGTCGTCGGGCGGTGTGCGCGTCAGTGGTTGATGTACGTTAACTACCCTGCCAAACGGGCAACGAGGGTGTTTATACAACAGCATCCATGGCAGTTAGCTCTTGCCCGCATTGTCGGCTTTTTCTGACTGACTGACTGCTTTTATTTAGTTTATCTTGTCGATATATTTATTTCTTTTCGATTTGTTGTTTACATTGCATTGATATCAACTTTGTGTGACTTTGCGCTGCACGCCGTTTTTAACATTTCGATATTTGCCCGCCTGTCGGAAATTGCCTGTTTGTGGTGTTCAGCGCCTTTGTCAGCCCTCTCAACCATACCAGCCAGTCATCCATCCATCCATCCATCGATCCATTCATGCATCCATCTACATATATCTATTCGTCTGCCCTTCGTCTCATTTATCTGTGTAAGTTCACTAAATTCGATTTGATTGTCAAATGAATTTTTGATTTAATGTTTGTCTGTTGCAACTATTTGTTTGTGTGCCAGTGCATACGTGCATGCATATGTTGTAATTGTTGCCGTTTTGGGCTTATCTTGGATGTGTTTGTTGTGGCTGGCACCAACGTTGCTTTGGTGTCATTGTCAGCTACCACTGCATCAGCTTAGTTTCTCTGTGTGTATGTGTGTGTGTGTGTGTTGCCTTTTTATATGCCCAACTGTGTACAGTTAGCTGGTAATTCGATATTAATCGTAGGTACAACAAAGTGTTCGCTTTTGGGTTTTTTTGGGATTACGATGCTTCAATTGCATTTTGACAATTAAAATCGAATTGGCATTTAACCGCGATTGTCACGCTTTTCTGTTATTTCCCTCTTCCTTTACTTCTGCTTAAACTCAATGTCTGCATGAAGTTGTTTAGCGATTTATTTTAATTGGATTGCAAACGTTCAAGAATCGATTGGGTATTTTATGACGCATTCAGTTGGTTAGAGACGAGCGACACCCTTTTCCCAATATCTCCCACTTAACGATATAAGTAGAATGGCATTTGAATACCAAATATGTTCACACATGAAACGTTATCGAATTCCAGTATCCTTGCAGCAGTCGCTTCAGAGATAAATGAGTAAGAAAATTTGAGTTTGTATGGGCGATGCCACGCGCTCATTTTCAATGCCAGTCATATCTTTGCTATTACATAGTCATAAATCTTCTAGATGCACCATTCCAAATGAGTCTTCCAATCAGACTTCAGAGTCTTCAATCTGCACATGGTAAGTAAAAGAAGAGATTCATAAGGCAAGACGCTAAAAATCACTCGACTTTGACAAAATAGACAGAAGCACTTTAAAAAGTGTGTCCTTAAATACGGTTGATGATCAATATAAAAGTATCAGATTTTATTGGGTATGGGATTAACTTTTTCCGCCCTCGTGAAAGGGGTGTCGCTGCTGTTACTATTTTTGTATTCACTCTAGTAATATGCTGGTGATTTGAAGGTGTATATGTGAGGTCTTGATCGCAGTAGTTAACATTCGTTTGAAGCGTAAAGATCCTTTTTATCTCACGTCAAAAATGTTGATGTCTACGTTCGTCCCAAAAAAACAGCATTTGCGAAAAGTCATGCTTCATTATTATCTCTCAAAGAAAAGTGCAGGTGAAACGTGTCGTATATTGATCAATATTTACGGTAATCTCGCTCCAGTAAATACAACTTGCAAATAGTGGTTTCGACGCTTCCAAAGTGGCTTCGACGTGAGTGATAAAGATCGCGAAGGGGCACCGGAAAAATTCGAAGATACTCAACTACAACAATTATTGGATGAAGACGCATGTCGAACCCTTGATGATATGTCTAAAGAGTTGGATGTTGACAGATCAACCTTCAATAAACGTTTGCACGCATTGGGAATGGTCCAGAAAGCAACTGGGTGCCACATCAATTGAAGGAGAGGAATATCGAGAGACATTTGGGGACGTGTAAGATGCTACTTGAACGGCAGAAAAAAAAAGTTTTCTGCATCGCATTGTCACTGGCGATGAAAAATGGATCTACTACTGTGGACAAAAAGTAAGGTGAATTTGGTTGTAAAATGAAAAATCTTTATTTATTCTTGTAAATCAATTTCATCCCCTTCAAAATAATCCTCTCTCGAAGAAATACACTTATGCCAACGATTTTTCCAATCCCCGAAACATGCCAAATAGTCCATTTCCGGTATAGCCATCAGCACCTTCTTCGATTCAGCTTTTATCTCCTCAATCGACTCGAAAACTGCCATCATGACCTTTATTTTTGAACGACTTTGACGTGCTCTTTTCGGTCTGGCCTCGCCTTTAGCACGATATTCGCTTGATTGGTCGGTTGTTTCAGGGTCGTAAGCATAAATCCAAGTCTCATCTCCCGTTCGCGCTTGAGCTTGTCCTGATAGTCTGAAAGCATTGTTTCACACACATCAACGCGACGACTTTTTTTCAAGAAATTGAGCGTTTTCGGTACCAAACGAGATTCGACTTTTCGTAGGGCCAAATGGTCTTTCAAAATGGTTTTCACAGATCCTTCTGATATTCCGATCATATCAGTAAGGTCTTTAACAGTCCACCGACGATTTTGAGCACTAACTCCTTCACTTTATTGACGTGTTGGTCATCTGTTGACGTCGATGGTCGTCCGGAGCGCTCCAAGTCATCAACACGTCATCGACCCTCTTTGAAGTCTTTGTACCACTTATAAACATTTTTCTGCGACATGGTCGAATCACCAAATGCCTTCTGCAACATGCTAAACGTTTCCGCAGCCGAAATTTCATTCCGCAAACAAAATTTGATGGCACTTCTCTGCTCAATCAAATCAGACATTGTAAATAATAAATAATAATAAATAATAAATAAATTCACCTTACTTTTTGCCCACAGATATTATGATAATCCTAAGCGTCGAAAATGTAGGAGCCTGCCAGGTGAACCAAGAAAAAAATAGCCATACTTCAAAGGTTATGTTGCGCATCTGGTGGGACTAGAAGGGTGTCATCTATTATGAACTCCTTAAACCATCTGAAACCATCACTGGCGATCACTGGCGATCATTACCGACTGCAGCTAATGCGTTTGAATCGAGCTCTCAAAGAAAAGCGGGGCTGGAATGGGACGCTAGGACGCTAGACATGACAAACTGATTTTGCTGCATGACAACGCCAGGCCACACTTTGCTTAGTCGGTTCAGAAATATTTAGAGGGATTGAATTGGGAAATTTTGCCCCATTCGCTGTATTCCCCAGACACTGCACCTTTGGATTACCATCTGTTCCAATCAATGCAGTCAGCCCTTATTGGAGAGCTTTTCACTTCTTACGAGAGCATCGCAAAGTAGCTCAATGAATGGATCAAGTCAAAAAAACTCGATTTTTTCGTCAGAGGAATTCGTATACTGCCTGCAAGATGGAGTAAAGTTGTAGCATCCAATGGTCCATACTTCACATAATGTCATGCATTATTTAATTGCTTAAATAATTCGTAACTTCGGCTAAGACAGGACGGTAACTTATTCCCATACCCAATAAATTGAAATAAAAGAACGAAAACTAAAATTGACAAATTATTTTTGTGCAGAACTATTCATGGCATTTATATTTAAAGATAATCCAATCCAATTTCTAATGATTCGCTTTATTTACAGTAAAATTAAAAAAAAATTCCAGCTCATACTTCTTATTGCAAAAGTCGTAACTAAATAACCGACAGTTTTATGTTGTACATCAAGATTGCACATCCAAAGTATGCTCAATAAACGCAGGCGTATCATAAGACAGCATTCTGAGCCCGGTCATATTGTATATAAAATATTCACTGTAGATTTACCTGGTCTGTAAGATATACAAATTCTCCAAACTACGATAGTTAAGTATCTTGGTGTCCATCTCAAAAGCAAGCTGGCATGGAAAGCTCACCTAAACGCTATAGTAAAGCAACTAAGCCGAAAAAGAAGGAAATTGTACTGGCTTCTTACTGAGAAAGAACTCTGAACTGAGCTTGGGAAATAAACTGACCATATACAAAGTTGTACTTAAATCGATTCGGACTTATGCTACACAAACAATTTTGGAGAACAGCATACCACTTAAATGTTGACATACTCCAAAATTTTATTGGCCGTTAATACGAGCTTGCTGATTTTTCAGGCCGGCTCACCGTAGTTTGCTCAATTTCATTTTTTTCATTAACTATGACAAAGACGACAAGTGCGTATTCTATTTTTAAAAAACTATTTCCTCTCTTACTCTTAGAGTCTGGCTGTTGATGTTTTTAATAGTGATTTCTGTCCCTTAGGTGCCCAACCCATCTAAGTGAAAATGAGCTTCATCACTCGAACACGTACATTTTGGCTCAAACGCCTTCACGATTTGAACTTTGATACTTCCTCAATATTTCATGCACAATAGAAATCATTTGGAACTCCCAGAGTAGCCGCTATTTTGCGCAAGGACTGGCGTGGATTATCTCTCTCTGTCTCTCTCTCTCTCTCTCTCTCTCTCTCTCCCTCTCTCTCTCTCTAAAGCTCTCATCATAGCATGTCTATGGTGCATAAGCTTGGATGATGACAGTAGACATACTCGTACTTGGGAGGCGTTCCTTGGAGTGTTTGAAAGATTTTGTGGAAGATTTTTGGACCTTTGCACGTTGGCAACGCCGAATATCGGAGGCGATTGAACAATGAACTGTATCCAGCGGCTCCGTTGGCTGTGTCTGTAGTCCGAATGGATGCAAACGCTCCGGCTCTGAAAGTATTCGATGCGGTAACAGCTGTACCAGCTGGTGGTAGCAGTGGAAGAGGAAGGCCGCCTCTGCATTCGAAAGATTAGGTGAAGAAGGACTTGGCTTTACTTGATGTATCCAACCGGTGCCGGTTAGCACGAGAAAGAAACGACTGGCGCGCTTTGTTTAACTCGGCCAAAATCGCGTAAGTGATTATCGCGCCAATTAAGAATAGAAGTTCTCATCTTTTCTCACCCCTTTAATTATGTCTTTCGAATGTTGAATTTTGAGCAATTTTTGGTCCTCAGTTAACTTGTGCGGAATGAAACGTTCACAGACCTTTCGTTAGTACAAATGATCAGTTAAAATGCGGTAAATCGATGGTTTGGTCGTGTCTTTGTTTGATTATGGAGTTCACCTGTGTACATATTTAAACGAAACTATTTTTGCTGGCTTGAATGTATATCAAGAATCAATCTTAGATTTGCTGAAAATATATCCGCAATACAAAACTCTCGCCATTTAATCTAAATATTATCTATTTAAACTGATAAAGCATTAAAGACCTTCCCTCTGCAAAAAAAAAACCAGTGTAATAGACAGTAAATTTAACACACAGCAAACGAATTGAAGCTATGCACTTTACGTGGTACTCCCCTCTTTGCGTGCTCTTAATGATGATGTTCGATGAGTTGTACAGGTCCTTGGCGAAATTGTAGCAACAACAACAATGAAACGCGCCAACGGTGGCTGGCTAGAGGGCAGCATAAGCAAATAAAATTGTTTACAACAACCCCTGTGTGCCTATGAAGCGAAAGCTGCCAAACCAACGAAGTTTACAAAGCAAACTGTAACACATACAAGTATTTGCACACACACATACGCAACATACATGCAAACATAGATATGTATGTGCATTGAGTCTGTGTGGCAAAACGTGAATGAGTTCAGGGCGCGCGCCAACGATTCACTGTGTCTGTGAGTCTGCGAGACTGCGAGTAAGCAAACAGACTGCCGGACCCAGTGAACGCCTGTGGCACTTGTTTAGACTGCCATGGTCATATGTTCGCGCAAAATGATTACTTCCGATGAGCAGCGTGGTGCGTTGCACTGCAGCAATGACAGGCCAACAGGCGCGTTGAAAACTTGAAAACTGAAAATTGCAACAGAAGCAAGTGAGCGAAATAATGGAACAAAGTTCAGAGTGTACGAGTATAGCAAAAAAAGAAAAGTATTTTTAGCAAATAGCAGCAGACGTGAATAAAATGGGTTTGTCAACCAAAGACAAACACACACAGGCACATGCATGAGTATTTGCACACAGGGAATGAGTAAAGTGGGTTGGCCTAAAAAAAAGTGTCAACTGCATTGCACACATGTCGCGCGAGACATACTGGCACCGCCAAACCGCTTCAAAACGTTATGCACTTCGCTCTGCGGGACGCCTTAGCGCCGAGCAGCGGGAAATCTTTGTGAGTTCGCAAGTGAAATTTCATGCGCGTGACATTCGTTAATGTGAAGAGCCACGGGCGGAGACACACATTTGCCAGAAAATTAAAAAATAAAAGTGTTTTCACTCGAAATTAAATAGTTTCAAACAAACTAATGAAAGTGGAAGCAGTTCACTTTTAAGAGCAAGATTGTGATTGTTTTTTTTAATAATACCGACACTCGCTCATCGGAGGCCATATAAGGGGAGTCATCAGAGGCCAGCAAAGACTGCTCCAGAAGAGCATCAAATAGGCTCCTTGATAGAACTCTCAATAGGTACAAAAAATATATAAATAATTGGCGCTTACACCCTTTTTGGGTGTTTGGCCGACCTCCTCCTGCGCCTTAATGTTTTTGTACAAATAGAGGGGCCTACAGTTTTGAGTTTTAAGAGGAATTGATGAACTCAATGAAAGGACAATGGACGTATCGATTAATTCCGAATATCACTAAATGGATAAATCACAAACATGGACAGATAGATTTTTACCTGACCCAAGTGCGGCCGCCGTAGCCGAATATCATTCGGAATTCACAGAGACAACGTTTGGTTCGAATCTCGGTGAAACATCAAAATTAAGAAAAACAGGCAATGGCAAACCCCCCGAGTGTATCTCTGCCATGAAAAAGCTCCTCATAAAAATATCTGCCGTTCGGAGTCGGCTTGAGACTGTAGGTTCCTCCATTTGTGGAACAACATCAAGACGCACACCGCAAATAGGAGGAGGAGCTCGGTCAAGCCCCCAAAAAAGGGTGTACGCGCCAATTATATATATATACAGGGTGGGACATATAGCGTTTGCTTTTTGAACCACCTATTTTTTTGAGAATGGTACCGCACATGACATGTCAAATGTGTTCATAATTTACTTAAAGGTTTGACATTTACGAAATGGGACGCTATACGCTTGAACAAAATTGGGAAATATTGAAAACCTGTTTCCAAAGTGGTGAGTCTTCTTCTTCTTTTCTGATTTTTACATCGGTGGCTACGTCAGTAAGCAAAATTGTCGGATTTGGGGCTTAGAAAATCCACACGTTACTGTAGAGAAGCAAATGCATCCACAACGAGTCACTGTTTGGTGCGGTTTTTGGTCTGGCGGCATCATCGGGACATTTTTTTTCGAAAATAAGCGAGGAGCCGCTGTTACAGTAAATGGCGAGCGTTACCGTGACATGCTCAACTAGTTGTTTCCAAAAATTGAAGAGGATGACATGGACGACATTTGGTTTCAACAGGACGGTGCAACTTTTTCGCTGCCAAAGTTACACTCGAACTTTGGCTACCGTTTTTGAAAACCGAATAATCAGTCGATATTCCGATATCAATTGACCGCCTCGGAGCTGTGATTTAAGCCCGTTGGACTATTTTTTGTGGGGAGCCGTTATTGACAAATGCTATGCGAACCATCCAGAGACGATTGATGCTTTAAAACACGAAATCGAAGTTGCCATTCATGAAATTGGAGCCCAAACAATCGAAAATGTGCTTAAAAATTGGGTTGATCGAATGGCCTCTGTAAAGCCAGTCGTGGCAGTCATTTGAACGATATTATTTTTTATTCATAAATGACAATGCTCAATCTTTAAAACAAAAACAAAAAGTTTGAAAAAATATTGATTCGTTTTTTTTTAATAGCCAATTCAAAAAGCAAATTTTACATGGCCCGCCCTATATATATTAAGTGCTTAGTGGACATGGATGCTTTAAATCTTATCTACATAGATTTAAACATGAAGACTACCCGTAGTGCACCTTTTGTGACGGTCCAGTTGAAGATGCACAGCATGTCTTCTTTGTCTGCCCCCGGTTTGAGCTGGAAAGGGAAAATTTGAGTGAAAGGGTTGGGAAGCCAATAATGGTTAGTAACCTAGTAGATATCATGCTTGACTCAGAAAAACATTGGTCCGCTGTCAGTAAAATGGCAAGAATGGTAATTAACAAACTGTAGAGGCATGTAGAGGCAATAGGCCGTTCCCCATCCCGTGAAGTAATACTTAACGGTATTAGTAACTACCAAACCGCGTCGCGCTGAACAACAGAGCAGATTTTCAGGTAGAGGCAATAGGCCGCTCCCCCTCCCGTGAAGTACTACCTAACGGTTGTACCTCGGGAAGGAAATGGGGCTGGGTTGGGTTTTTAGTGGGTGCGTCGAAAGACAAGTCCCACACTTGTCGGCTTTCAATGCTTTGAAATGTTTTGAATTGGCAAGTTGTTTACTAATCTAGTCTCGAAAAAAGAATCAGAAGAAACAAGCATCCGCCGTTTTTGCAAACTGGATGATGAAGTGCCAGAACATATTCTCTGTGAATATTCGGCTCCCGCAAGCTGAAGTTCCATACACCTGTGTTGTGCGACTCTAAATCCATTGGACTCAAATTCATTAGAAGTCTCATATTACAGTTTTCCAAGCATCTTCCAGTCAAAAATTTGTGCGGCATCTGTCTATGTGCAGAAATAAATCTGTAGAGAAACTTCCGCAAAGAGCGGATAGTCATTTTAAGCGGCAGTCAGGCTACACTCAAAGCCATGTCACTCTTTGAGGTTAGGTCCCGAATAGTTTTGGAGTATATTGAGAGCTTAAATGTATTAAGGGCGTGCAATCGCATTCAGCTCATATGGGTTCCAGGCCGCTCGAGCATGCCCGGAAAAGAGGTAGCTAATGTGAGCCTTTCCTGACTATGGGATAACATACAATGGAACTAAGGCTACGGAACCCAAACTAACTGTGAAGCTACGCCAAACAGGGCCCTTACGTCATCTTCTTCTTGATTGGCACGATAACCCCTTGAGTGATTTTGGCCGAGTTTAACGGAGCGCGGCAGTCGTTTCTTTCCGGTACTAACCGGCACTAGTTGGAAATACCAAATGAAGCCAAATCCTTCTCCATCTGGTCATTCCAACGCAAAGGAGGCCTTCCTCTTCCTCTGCTACCACCAGCTGGTACAGCTGTTACTGCACCCAATTCTTTCCGTTTGTGTCCATTAGGATGACGTGACCCAGCCAATGAAGCTGCTGGGTTTTTATTCGCTGCGCTATGTCTATGTCTTGTTCCATCGCCTGCAATACTCGCCATTACTAACGTGCAAAAATACATAGAAAAATCTCCCGCAGAATCTTTCTCTCAAACACTCCAAGGGGCCCTTGCCAGGAGAATATAATCAGAAGAAGTCTAAACAACTCATAAATCTCCCTCAGAACAACAGAGAATGCTCACCTACATTCTTATCGGGCACTGCAGAGGAACAGAAAATTGTCTAACGAGTCTAGTAGGTTATGTCTTCAGAAAAACCACCACACTTGCTTTTCGTTTGAGATGCCATATCGAGAAGATGCAGGAACCATCTCGTGCAGGTACGTCGCTCAACCCAGCCCAGTACCATCCAGGTTTTATTGAAACAACTTATTCTGAATGAGGTTTTGCGAAGAGTAAATATCACCGAAAATCTTAAGGTTGAAAGGCAAACTTCTACCCATATATCTATTCTATCTATAAATATAAATGTATGTATGTATGTATGTTTATCATATAAAATAGTTTTCCGCCATAAAGCTAACGTTATAAACGTGATAACAACCACCACCGCAATTTTCTCTTTGAAGTCAACTTCTTTCAAGCATTCATTTATGCATCTTCCCATATACGCACACACATACATATGCACATAGTCCATGTATACGTAAGCATTTACGAAATTTCGTAACATCTGCTAAATTGCTTATTCGTAACTAGCTATTTGACCTCGTGGGAGTAATCTATCATAGCCATAAACGGTCCTTTATACTTTACATCAATTTGCATTATTCCCTGTAGTGAAATGCTTGCGGCAACTCCAGTAAATAAAAATAATAATTTGTATGTGTTGGTTGAAAGCTCCAGTTTTTTTTTTTTTTTTGTTTTGTTTTAGTTTTTGGGGGTTTTGAAAAGGTTACATCAACACTTGAGCTACATCAACGTCGGCTAGTATTAACATGAAAGGTAGGACCGGAGTAAAATATTTACAAAAATGTTATACCTCCCAATTTCCAAACTCTTGGAATGTTAGGAATTTCATAGCGAATACTTCAGTTATAAAACTACTAACTCTACAAAAAAGACGATTTTCATGCAAGTGGGGTATTTCTCCGAAGAACACTGACTGGCTGTATATGACCGTTGTCAGATCTACGTGTGTTTACGGGATTATAGTCTGGTGGACGGCTCACGAAAAGACTACGATTAGAACTAGGTTTCAGAAAGTTCAACGTATGACGCTTATATAATATAACGGAATCACACTTTTATGTTTGAAATTCTTTACTGATTTTCTTTTTTCGTGTTTACTCTCGGCAAAATGCTTCCGCGCGCTTCTAAACAATACTCTAGACTGTCATTTAGCCAACTAACTAAGTTTAACTAACACACCGTGCATCAACTCCTCGAGCGGTCTGAAGTTGGTTACACTTCGAGTGCCGGACCCTGTAGAACTATTCATGACATTTATTTTGAAAGATAATCCCTTTCAAATGTTGGCCGAAACTAAGCAGTAAATCAGTCATCCGTAAACACCAATTTTGAATGAATCGCTGGAGGACGTCGGTTGGTATCTCGGAAACAATTTTAGTAATGTTGGCTTCCAATGCGTCAACAGAAGCTGGTTTATCCACAAAGCATTTCGATTTTACATACCCACACAAATAAAACTAAAGAAGTCCAAAAGTGTGATATCACGCGATCTTGGTGGACAATTCAATGGTCCTAGGCGAGAAATAAATTTCTCACCGAAACGACGACCCAGTAAATGTACTTTTTCACGGGCTGTATGGCAAGCAGCGCCGTCTTGATGGAACCAAATGCTGTGAAGATCGCGAGCTTCGATTTCCGGCATCTAAAAGTCGTTTATCATGGCGCGAAATCATTCGATATACCAGGGAATTGTAAGGCAAACAAATTAGCGCCTCCCTCTTCGTATGGAGATTGTAGATATACCCCGTTTAACCTACAAATGAGGTGAATTGATAGTCTGATAGTCACTCCAGCCAACACGAAATGGGTTGATAGTCGGGACATGTAACGCTACAAATAGAATTTGGCTAAAATGGGGCATCAGGCGCTCAAAGGCGTTACTTAATTGGTCAAGGAAAAACGTCTCTATGTTAGTTGCTTTAATCAGAGGCTGCTGTCTCCTAGGTCGGCATGCGCCAAGATTGAATGTACCTCATTTCGACTATGAGGAGGAGGGCAAGTGTGAGCCAGATCAATAGGTTTGCACTTAAAGTGAATATTTTAACGAGGAGTAGCAGATAAACTTTTACTGTGGTATCACAATTGGTCGGCAAGGGTCTAACTGAGGTGGTTTAGAGACCGACCGCCACTTTTACCTACCCACCTACCTAACTACTGAGGTATCAGTTGATTGTAGCAGCTTAATTTAGGCTTAGCAGGTATTGTATATTAAGAAAAAAAAACTTTTCACAAATATAAAAAACTTGTGGCTCCTTCTTTTGAAAAAAATTTTGTATACGGAATACTAAAACAGATTCTTCATTAGGCGAAATAAAGACGACATTTCCATGAAAGAGGATTTAGTCTGTACTGCGGTCATTGGGTGATTGAGTTTCAAACGAAGAACTTTGACATAAATTTATCGACTTGCGCGTTGTACGAACGTTATTAATTGTGTTTAAACCTTTCCAGCAACGCTCCTTACTGGTGACAAGTCGTGGTCTTTGAAACTAAACGTTCAGGTGCTGAATGGAGGCCACCTTCGGAAATTTGTCCCAAAAAAGTGATGTGAAAAAGTCAAAAGTGGGTCATGAGTTTTTACAACTCTAAAGGATCAGAAGTTTAAGCCACCTATGAAACCGCTTTTTTTCTTTTTAACAAAAAATGCATGTTTTTTATTCAAAAATGGCAGATATCATTTAATTCAAAATAAAGGTCATTATTATGTGCACTTTTCTGCATCTCTCAAAGGATTTGTGAATGGCTCGCTTTGTGTTGATTTTTTGATATTCTAGGCGTTTTTGGAGCAAAGCATGGTTCTATTCGATTAACTGTTGATTGTAGATTTTTTGAAGAGAGGAGAAGTTCAGCCCCAAATTATCTAATAAAAAAGGTAGATACATTATACACAAACTCCTTCTATAGCAATTAATTTAAGCTAGAATAAGCCTACACCCCACCTAACCCATGCCCACGCACGCCCCTTTAAAGTAATTTATGCTATCAACTCATAAAAAATCTACATCGGCATCAAAAGAGGAAACCTTAACTATGCGTAATAAATCAAATCATAAATATTTAGCAATGAGTTCAAATTTAAATAAAACGATCTGATAAGAAGCTAAAGCTTATGCTTCAAACCACAATCGTTGCAGTGCAACCGGCAGAAACGACCCAGCACATTGATGAACTGATATAAGCATGCAAAATCCAGTGAATGTGTGCGCGTGTGTGTGTGTGTATTATATGTAGTATGCACAGAGAGGCTTTTGCGTGGGATATTTATGAGTGTGCGCCAGTGTTTGCCTACCCACGCCTATACACCGACATGCCGTTGAAAGCATTCAGTCAAACGCCATTTTGGTTTCAGGCAAGAAATGGACTCCTTCCGCGTGAACGCCTCGCCGCACGCGCATATGACAGCACCGTTAAAACATGCGTATTTATCCATATGTACATAAACACAGGCATACAAATACATACAGACATAAATAAATCCGTACGTTGATAGTTGGGAAGGAAACGGACTCAAGTAGAGGAGAGTTCGCACTTTCGTGGTAAGTTCTTGCATGTGCGCACGTTGCCAGCGTACAAATACATATACAAGTATAAGTACATACATAAGTATACCTTTGACTGTAACAAGTTCACAATCTATGCGAACTGAACCAAATACTTTTATGTGCATGCATTTTCATTGAAGCATTCCAGGTGAAAGAATCCAGACAGGGGTAGTACAAAATTAGTCTCAATTTTCTCAGCTCACAAACTTATTTATAAATATTAGGTTTCTCCCCAACCCCAGAAGCCACTATTCTTGCATAACATTTTTGCGCAAATGGATTAAAACACTTTTATGGACTATCTTTAACCTCTGGGCAATGCTACGACTATAAACACCCAAGGCAACTCCAATTATTTCAGTGATTTTGTCGACATTTTCGACATTAACGACATTTTTTAACACCAAAATTGTCTGAACAGATTCGTTGAAACCAAGATTGCTCGTAATTAGCTGTTACAGTATCGGCACTTTAAACCCCATTCACAATTTCAGCGGCCTAGCTTGTATTTTCGCCTTTATCAAAGAAAAATGTAAAATCTACCGAATTTTCTCTTTGTTGATTTCTATTGTTAACACCCTGTAACTCTCTACTGAATGGAACAAACAAAAGACAGCAAAGGATTTTTTAGTGTGAAATTCCACCTTGACAAGGATTATAAACTTTGAATTCTTTGATCGCTACTTTGTGAGATATCGATCACTACAGCCACCTAGCAAGAAAATAATATATTTCTCTCTCTTTCTGGTAAATAAATATTAATAAACTTAAAAAGGCAAAATTACCTATAGTAGCGCCAAATACAAGGTGGTGCAAAATTAATCTCTTTATCGGAGGGTTTATAATTTTTGCAAATGTCATCGTACGTCAATGAAGTAGACAGCTTTTACAGCAGGTCGAAGTAAAGACTATCATCACTCAAAATCGTTTTTTGGTAAAAAGTCATTCAAAATCAAAATTTATCATCAATTTTGCGCCACCTTGTATAAATATAGTCAAAGGCTCTGATCCAGGTAAGTTGCTTACGTGACAAGCGGCTATAGACAAACTGACTTAACGTCGTTTTTAATTAATTTATTGATGTTTTCACATAAACATCTTTCCCTAAGCGAGCGGGGTAGTGGCGAATCGAAATCGGTTAATATTTCGGATACTATCTTAAATGATCGATCGCTCTTAGCCAAGCTTCGTAAATATTCTCAGATCGAGTTTGTAATAAGCATACATACATACATACACACATACAAAAAAACATATGCACATAGGATGAATAACAACAATAGCCAAAAGCCAAAGTAATATTGACTTTTCATTTAGCGTCCAAAACTCAAAAGTAAAAATTTGTATAATAATCAGTTCTATCATTGAGTTCATCACAGAAAATCTACCATTCCGGAGAAATTTTATGAAACTATGCGATTTTGAAAAGATTGTTGTCAGTCCCAAATTTCATATTTTGTTGATTCAAAACCAGCTGTCACGCCGTAAAAAAGGTGTTCTCATTTGTGATATGGGATAATTTAAAATAAAGCTCTTTAACTGATTAATTAACTTGTTCTAATGCCATTGACAGGAACAAACACTTTGATATCAAATTCAATAACTTGATTACAGCTCTGTGCATTCTGAAACGAACAAGGCGCATGCATTAAAGGTGGCACTAGACCAACAACAGTGTTCTGCACGTTTGATTGCCCAAGCGAAGTGTTGGAAAACTAGAAAACAAGTAATGAATTCGCCTTGTTTCATTCTGAGCTGACAGCCACATGGACACGGCGAAAGAAAGAAAAAACAGCTGATTTACCAATACCACCTTTAATAGATTCGCCTTGGAAACGAAGAAGTAAATTTAACTTTTTTGTTTTAGATAGAATATATTTTCAGCTTTCACATATTGAAAAAAAAAAATGTTTGTATGCATTGCTTACTTGATCATCACGAGAGAAATAGGATATCGTGAATTGCAATTGTAGATTTTTAGTAGTAAGAGGTAGTCCAAGGTTCAGCCCGGGCCGTCAAGCCAACAATGATGATGATGAGTAGTAAATTTCATAATAAAAGCAATGAAACTCTTTGACCTCTCCTTAATGACTACCTAGGGCGTAAACGATAAGTGCTTAAGATAATTTGAACAAAGTTTTTTAGTTATATATTTTTTCCTTCATTTAGATGTACGAATATGATGAACCAACGGTCTCTGTTTTTAAAGCAATACGGACGTAATATCGCAAATTAACTGAGCATTGCCGCATACGGATAAAATTGAGTTATCTGAATGAAATTTGGCTTATAATAACTACGAGCATATGAGGGCTACCTTTTATACTTTGCGCCCAAGAATGAAAGAAAAGGAAGAATAATAATAAAAATGGCTTGTATAGATTAGATTAGATTTTTGGGAAGTTGGATTAGTCTAAGCACTCAGTGGACTACAGTGGAAAGAATAGAGCGATAAAATGGAGAGACATGATGGATACAGTATGGATAGTAAGCCGGAAAAATTGATTTGAGGTCACTCTTCCGCATATCTTTTGGATTCATTGATGAATCTGAGAAGATGAGCTCCGAAAGAGGAAGAGTATGAACTAATTCTAGAAAACGCCGAACAGCTATAGAGAAAGTGATTTGCAGTGTCCTCATTCCCAAGACAGGATAGGCATATTGGGTCGCCAATGATCCCCATAGTAGCCATTTGCTAACCACAGGCGTTGTGCACTTTGATTACACCCAACAGTACTCTCAGGCCCTTTGTACCATAGTTTTAGGAGAAAGGTCGCACTGGGCTACTTTGCAGAAGCCCAACTCATACCAACTTTTTTTATGGGTAGACCTCTTGGAGTCGTCAGTTCATAATTGATATCGAATTCACAGCCTTCATTAGCCAGTTTATCTGCCAACTCGTTTCGTGTAATACCACAATGTCAAAACACCCAGATAACCCGAACTGTGTTGTGTTTTGCAACACTGTTCAGTTTTGTTTTACATTCACCGACTAATTTTGACGAGCATAGTGGGTGAGCAAGGGCCGTTAGTGTAGCTTGGCTATCACTACAAATTCCAATACTACTACCCCGCCACTTTTTCTCAATTATCCAGTATGCCACTCGATTGTCCGCTGGCATTGAGAACAGTGTGGCCAGTGTTTTCTTCGTTTTCCCAGACTCCGTTTAACTTGAGCCTGTACGCCGCCTTCATCGCTGGCTCTCGAATTTGAACATTTAGAGGTTGCAAGCTTAGAATTGCATTAAGGACATCGTGGCACCTGTGACACCCAAGCACTCACTTCTCTGTAGTCTTGTTAGAGATTTTACTCTGGAATTAATTTATTAGTAGCCTTCCACCAGAGGAGCAGACTTCAATACACTTCGTCATTCGCTTCAACCAATTTTCAAAGCCCTAAATTTTTTTGCCACGAAGAAAAGGATACCTCGAAAACGAGAAGACTTCAACAGCATCTTTAAGCATTGAAAATCGCAGACCTTGCATTTTATTTTTGTTGTCTGATGTTTGTACAAAAACCCCCAAATCAGTGCTTATAGGCAGATGACCCAATAATTAGATATTTGATTGCTCAAAAACTTTCTTGTGTAAGCCGAGACGTCAGAGTTCACATTGACTTGGTGATGGATGATTCGTGTTCGGCGGTTGGTTTTCCCTAATTATCCAAAACCAAATACTTCTGTACCCCTCAGACTCAGTAATAACTGTTTCAAGTTTCTCTAGGGGTACAGTTGCAACATGCCCAGATTTTCCAATAAAACAGGCGGCCACTTGCTTTGAGGTGCTTCCTCTGCGAACAACTTTTGTTGGATTAAGGTCGTCTTGGAACACCCATAACCATACTGTCGATTGCTGTTTTGTTTCCAGCTCATACGAGCTGTGACGAGGTCCAGACGTGCTTTAAACCACCGCGATTGAATTCTTTAAAATTTATTTACAATAATCGACAAGAGTCCTCTTTGGCTTGCTGTCAAATTAAACGGTATTCACCGAGAAAAAAATGTGCTGACGACCAAATGTCCTTGCAATATTGAATGTATGCCGGCCCCACTAATATCCAAGTATGCCTCTATCTCGCGATATGTCACGTGACAATCTTGCCGTATAAATTGACGCACAGCAACGATTGTTTCTAGACTGTCGGGTGGCCTTCACGAAATTCATCCTGCTAGGATAAACGGTCACGTTGTAACTGCATTTCACTGTGGCTAAGCGTAGCGCTTCAATGCCAAAAGTCGAAATAAGTTGATCAACCCACTCCCGTCTCGATAATCTACGTCGAAAATCGTAATAAATTATCACACAAAAATTTTCACGAGTTAATTTCATCTTTTGGGCGAGATGAATTGTTTAAAAGTATTGTTTACAAGCGCGTGGGAGTATTTTGCCGAGAGTAAAAGCGAAAAAAGAAATCAGTAATGGATTTCAAACGTAATAGTGTGACCGTATCACAATCAGCGATTGTTCATGAGCTCGAGGACCTTAAAGTAAAAAAAAAATTGTGTTTATCGCACCATTACTCGTTACAATGACACTGGTAGTATCGCGAAACGTCATGGAGGTGGTCATCAAAAGACTGCAACGTAGCGTGAAATGGGTAAAAAAGTGAAGAAGCGACTTGAGCGAAGTCCTCGACGAAGTGCCAATCAAATAAGAAAAGAACTGAAAAAATAGCATCCGACAATAGCATCCAAAGCAGCAACATGTCAGACTTGAGAGACCGAAGGAGTTGCTTCGCTTGACCAAAAGCGGTCAATTTCCGAACATTTTGTTTTCTGACGAGAAAACTTTTCAAATTGAGCAATTCGTAAACTCTTAGAACGATAGAGTTTATTTGACCCACCATTCATATGAGAGCTTGAGTCATCGATTGGCCACCAGGAGGCAGCACCTGCCACAGGTAATGGTTCGGGCCGCTCTAACCGTAGATGGGCGCTCTCCAATAGTTTTGATCGAGCCTGGCGTCAAGGTAAATGCGAAATATTATCGGGAAAGTACTCTGGAGGCTGCTTTGAAGCCGTGGGCAGACAAACATTTCAGACGTTTCAACAGGACTCGGCACCGTCTCACGTAGCCCGAGTGAACCAAGAATGGCTAAAAAACAACTTTCCGAACTTCATAACGTCCACACAATGGCTCTCAAATTCACGAGACGCGAATCCGATGGATTATTCTCTTTGGGCCAATTCCAAACTAAAAGATTCACCAGTCTCGAGGTGCTGAAAAAAGCCTTTGTCCGCGAGTGGGGCAAAATATCTGCAAATCACATTCGGCCAGCTTGCGACTCGTTTCTGGCCCGTCTCAAGGCCATAGTCAAGGCAAAAAGGTGGGCATATCGAGCAAAAGTAAATTGATTTTTAATTTTATATTATTTTCACACATTTCTTACTGTGAATTGAATAAAAGAAATTTCCCAAACTATATTTATGGCCTTTTTAATTGGTTACACTTCGAGTGGTGGACCCTGTATATACTGTTCGTAACAATATATATATATATAATTGGCGCGTACACCCTTTTTGGGTGTTTGGACGAGCTCCTCCTCGTATTTGTGGTGTGCGTCTTGATGTTGTTCCACAAATAGAGGGACCTACAGCTCCAAGCCGACTCCGAACGGCAGATATTTTTATGAAGAGCTTTTTCATGGCGGAAATACACTCGGAGGTTTACCATTGCCTGCCGAGAGGCGACCGCTATTAGAAAAAAGTGTTTCTTAATTTTGCTGTTTCACCGAGATTCGAACCTACGTTCTCTATGTGAATTCCGAATGATAGTCACGCACCAAGCCATTCATTCATTTTGAGAAAAACGGAAAATAAAGTCTTCGAAATTTAGGCCCGTTTGATATTTCTTTGTAGTGAATTATCAATACGCACTCACCTCATGTTGGTAATATATTATATAAAAAAAAATTAAGAAGAATATACCAAAAATCTCTGGATTCGTAATAATCATTAATTCCCACCCTGGTGAATTTTCTCACATCGTACATTTGGCAGTCCTGGCAACAACCCCGCATCCAAATGATTTGCATTAAGTAAATATGTAAATAAAAAAATATCCAAACCACTGAGCGGAAAGTTCCACAAATCAGCCAACCGAAGGGCCAACGTCTGACAGTCAGTGGCCTAACCAACAAAATCCCATCAACTTAACTCCACTTGCCCATTCACTTCCACATTGACCGGCCACACAGCCAACCAACGAAGCAACAAAACAGCCAAAGAGCAGCCAAACCGCCGGATCAAATCGCTACACAAGGCTTACTCCGCCGTGCACCCTGCGCGCACCACGAAAGGAATTACAATAATTATGATAATCTAAGCCATAAAAAGTAAAGAATTACCATACTTTTTGCTACCAAATTCAAAGTTACAAAGTTATTTCAAATTTATGCAAAGTACTCAACGCCATCGACAGCCGCATCACCAACTTTGAAATCACACCCACGTGAGGGATAAAGTTCGGATGGCTTGGCTGTCAGTTAGCTGTTGTTGGCTCATGTTGTTGCCCATTTAAGGCAAGCATGTGTCTGTATGTATGCGTAAGTGTGTTGCCGAGCGCTTTGGTTGAAAATGACATTTTCCCTATCTCGCTGGAGCATCAACAATGGCAGTAAGAACAACAGCAACAACAACAGTTAAAGCAACAGTCACAAAGCATAATATTTGGGTACAAATGCGTTGAATATTTATATTTTCAAGCGTACTTGGGTACTGGAACCTTTGCGGCGGGAACTTTGTGGAAAATCATGACAGGATTTCATGGTGTCCACATTGCTTCGTATATTTTGACTATGGAAACACACTGCTAAGCAACTGACAACTACTGATGAGATGATGGGCGCTGAGCATTGCGCGATTGCTGAAACTATGAATTGAAGTGATCAATGTTGGGTGGGGAAGCGTCGCTGCTGGACTAAACCATCTGCTGCCGCGTTGAACGAAAAGCTATGTGCTATGCAGAAGAGATATCTTACTTACGAGGTGATATATGCTGCTGCTGTTTGTCACACAGGGTGCCGGTGTAGACGAGTTGTTGCACGGTGTCTTTAATTGTGCAAGTACAACTATCGGATGCTTTTTTAGTGCTTGAGAACTTAATATGATAACAAAAACAGAAGTGTGGTTGGAATGAATTTTGTTCACTACAATCTGATAGATTATTTCAAGGCATTTATTTGCTTAATATCATATCCGGCATATGCCCGTCGCGGCTACGAGTTGCATGGTCCATTCGATCAGACCAATGCTTGACTTTGACGTTTGCCAACACATCTCAATAATAAATCTAAATCAGCCCAATCAGCAAACGATGGTCATTTAGCTTAATTCTTGCTCGAGCTATATTTTATAGGCACGAGAGTCAAGATCCATACGTAAGATTTTCCACGAAGTCGAAGGACAAAGGCCAACCAATTGAGAAGAACGATGAATCGATATTTCGGCGTCTTCTTCCGCACAAAGATGAACTGAGCTTCGCGAACAGATTTATTTTTTTTCTGATGGCATGCCATGGCGATTCATGATAACATGCCAAACCTTAGGGTGGCAGGTAGGTCAAATGGTTGAAATATCACTCTGGCACTCCTCAAGTAGCACTAAAGCGCCGTTTTGATACCATTATGAGACCTCCAACAGGCAGATATCTACAGCCAGCCAGAGCTGTTGATATAAAAAAAAATAAATAAATAATTGGCGCGTACACTTCTGTTAGGTGTTTGGCCGAGCTGCTCCTCCTATTTGTGGTGTGCGTCTTGATGTTGTTCCACAAATGGAGGGACCTACAGTTTTAAGCCGACTCCGAACGGCAGATATTTTTATGAGGAGCTTTTTCATGGCAGAAATACACTCGGAGGTTTGCCATTGCCTGCCAAGGGGCGACCGCTATTAGAAAAATGTTTTTATTAATTTTGCTTTCACCGAGATTCGAACCAACGACCTCTCAGTGAATTCCGAATGGTAATCACGCACCAACCCATTCGGCTACGGCGGCCGATATAATGGAGAAAATTGATGGGACTTAGGTTGGCGCACTGGCCCTGGCTGTCGAAGAAAAGAGCGCACAGTGACCTTAATCGTCTGGCTGCCAAACTTGGACATTTACAGAGAAAGCGCTCAACAGTCTTCTGCTCTGAAAGGTCCCTACAGCTTCTTCAAGGGGGTTAAATCGAAAAACTAACTTTTCCCGCGTGTGTGCCGATCGTTCAGTCGAGGAGTCCAAAGGACATTCTGAGTCCTGTGTCTATCGTACTGACACCAAAGGGTTTTCGAAATAGCATATGAAGAATTGGAGCTCCTTCTTCTCTATGCTTTCCAGAGGAATATTTTGAGCAGTTACCTTTAAGAACTGTCAGGGGAATGCCAATGCCCGGATGGGTAGTCTCTGAAGCCAATTCAGTCCCCTTCCTGGCAAACTCATCAGCAATTTCATTTCCCTTTATGTTCCTATGTCCTGGAATCCAGATCAGAGAAATGAACACATGAACTTACGTTTGATCCTATTGCTAGAAAGCCACCTTCTAATGGGCAGGTTTGTAGTGAATTGTGAATTCAAATAGTCCTCCCTCCTTCACATAATAAAGAGTCCTCATCATCACCTTGGCATTATAGTCCGGGGTGGACTATTGCTTGCTTTACAACACGTCTCTTTTCTTCTCAACAGTCCGCTTTCGCTCTATAATAAAGAGTCTTCCTTCTTGAGATATTTGTTTCTTGTAATAATGTGCGCGTAGAGTGGCCAAAAGGCTGCACACTTTAAGTAAATGGCCAAAAATGGACTACTGTCACGGTTAAATGCTGGCTGGCATTTCAAAGCTTCCCGGACTCGTGGACTACGCACTCCTGCCTACACTTGCCATTACAGCGTTCACGACCGTCCTACCCTCAAGGGAAGAGTGGAAACGGGACGATGTAAGACAGAGTGAGTCCAGCCATGTGTACACAGATGTCTCAAAGCTCGGATAAAGAGTGGGCGGAGGTGTATGTTCCAAACACTTGGGGATCTTCTTCAGTTTTCGGCTCCCCGACTACTGTAGTGTATTTCAGGCTGAACTGATGGCAATAATGAAAGTCGCGACACTGATACAGAGTGATGCGGTACCTGGAGATGATATCTACATCTTCACTGATAGCCAGGCGGCGATAAAAACCCGCACAAATCAGTCGACAACCTCCACATCTCTCAACGGCATGGCTGAGTCATTTCACCTAAAGGTAATATGGGCACCTGGCCTATGTAATATTGAGGCTAACTGCAGAGCCGATGACCTAGCGAGACTCAGCACAAAATTGACCGATGAGTACATAGGCAATGACATAGGCATGCCCCTAAAAACATGTAAGCTACTTATCTTTGAGGAAATTGTAAGCGCGAATGAAATATGGAGTAATGAAACCACCTGCAGAATCGCCCGACAGCTGTGGCCGACTCTCAATGCCAAACGCACAAAATATCTGCTAAGCCAGAATAAGCACAGTCTCAGCACACTGATTTCAGTCATAACAGGGCACTGCCTAATAAGTAGACACGCCCAAAAGACGGGTGTGCAAACACATAACTTCGGTAGAAGTTGTTTAGATGAGGAGGAGGAAGAGACAATCTCGCACCTACTGTGCCGTTGGCCTGCTTTATCCATACGTAGATTTACTACTCTAGATAAACAATTTCTTAAAGAGTTGGAAGATCTCAGGTCTGCAGAAATCAGAGATATGCTAAAATTTCTGAGAAGCGCACACTGGTTTTAGTAGGCACAATGGGCTCTGAGCCTGAGTGGACGTAAGGACGTAGGGCTTCAACCTAGCCTAACCCAATAAGGAAGAGTAAGGCGTCGAATCTATTTGTTAAATCCCTCCTAGATGGACAAACAGCGAGCTTTATTAAAAGTCCACTCAAATAGCAGCCTTAATTATTCATCGATAAGTAAGTAGGCATTGGTACTGTTCACCATTTGCTGGGCTATGGCTACCAGATAAAAATTTCATTTTTTATCTAATATTCCAGTTGAACTTTGCAGCCTATCGATTGCCTTAAACCATTTTACTCAGGTTTTAAGGAGCCGTACGCAAAACATCCACAAAAAACCCCTGGAAATAGACTCACTAACGCAACTTTTTACTGAATTGCACATTTTTTCGTTTCCGGTCTTTCCGTTCCATCTTAAATATTCGAGTATTAAGTAGGTAGCATGCCGCATCGCGTTTCAAGTGTTTAGAACAGTACTCTTTCTAAAATTGGTTTCAATTTTCAGATTAACAAAGCTCCCGTCATATCTTTCTCGTGCTAACCGACGCCAGTTAGACACACCAAATGAAGCCAAGTCCTTCTCTACCTCACCTTTCCAAAGCAGAGGACGTCTTCTTCTTCCTCTGCTACCACCAACTGGTACCGCATCGAATACTTTCAAAGCCCGAGCGTTTATTTCCATTCGGACTACATAGCACAGCCAACAGAGGCGTTGGATTTTTATTCGCTGCGGTAAGTCTCCGTCGTCGTAAAGCTCATTATTCCATCGCCTACAATCCTCGTCATTGTCAATAGGCAAGGGTCCAAAAATCAGAATCTTTCTCTCAAGCGTCGCTTCATCGGATGTTGTCATCGTCCAAGCTTCTGTGCCATACGTTAGGACGCGCATGATGAGAATCTAGTAGAATGTTAGTTTTGTTCGTCGAGAGCGGATTTTACTACTCAATTGCCAACTTAGTCCAAAGTAGCACTTGTGGGCAAGAGAGATTCTTCGTTGGATTTAAAGACTAGCCAATATTAACGGTATTAATGCTGGTTCTTAGATGAATGAAGTCTCTTACAACCTCGAAATTATAACTGTCAACAGTGAAGTGGATGCCGATACGCGATTGCGCCGACTGTTTGTTTGATGATAGGACGTACTTCGTTTTGTCTTCGTTCACAACCAGACCTATTCGTTTTGCTTCTCTATTTAGCTTGGAAAAAGCAGAACTAACAGCGCAGTTGTTATGGCCGCGCAAATTTAGAGTTTGATTTACTGAGCGCCAGGTCGTATGCGCAATATTTGCATAGAGTGCAAACACAGGCCTTAGTATCTACTCGGTAACCTTTTATTTTTTCCTAAACATTTAAATCTGTTATCTCTTCAAAATAAATGGAAATCATTTACACCATGGAAAAACACAGCAAAGTTGTCAACTTTAAAAACAAACAGCACCTAGCAGTTGGTAACGACGTTATTTTGCGCAAACGATTTTTTCTACTGGTTTACCGTTTACACACATTTGTTGTTTTTGTTTTTTTCTTACATTTTATCATACAACAGATTTTTGATATCACTACGCCGATAGCTGAAGTCAGTCGAAATGTCGGTAATAATGATGGCAGTGCCTTCAAAGCTCCAGTTACGATGAATACCAATGATAATGTTTGCCTCACGCCATCGCTCACCTCCGCTCATCTGCTCGCTCGTAAATGTAAGTGGCAACATGAAACCACACACCAAATGACATTCAGTAGTCCGATGAAAACGTAGCAGACTGCAATTCATGCGAAATTCTGTGGATGAGTTTAATGTTGACGATACGTCGTTGGGCGAGATATTCATCGAAATGAAAATGACAGCCTAGAGACATATACACCAAAGCGATAAGCAATGGCAGGAACAACAACAGTCTGTCTGAAAGTACAGAAAAAAAACAACTTTAAGGGAATAGCAGGATTGGTGTGCGATATGTGCGTGGTATGAGGAAAAAGTGAAAAAGTGAGTGGTGAAATGAGGTCGGTACTACAAAATGAAATTGAAGTGCGCTATTAAAGTACACAGATAGCGCACCCACCAAGAAGGCGGTGGGTTACATTGGCTGACTGGATGTGATATATAGTAATTATGTGAATAAGTGCTTGCCTACTCCACGAATATCAATGTTGTGATGTAAAATGTGTCTAGCTATAAGCTATATTTGAAAAAAATCGAATACCTATAAAAATGCTGTTAAAAAAATCAAAAATGTCTGCGATTTTTACATAACTAACAAAAGCATTGAAATTCTCTGAAAAATATTTTTGTAAAAGAGTTTTCAAGGGTTTTACTTAAAAATACTTTTTGGACTTTTCTTAAGGGGTTAGGGGTAATATACAATATATGTATATAAATATAATATATAATTGGCGCGTACACCCTTTTTGGGTGTTTTGCCGAGCTCCTCCTCCTATTTGTGGTGTGCGTCTTGATGTTGTTCCACAAGTAGAGGGACCTACAACCAACTCCGAACGGCAGATATTTTTATGAGGAGCTTTTTCATGACAGAAATACACTCGGAGGCTTGCCATTGCCTGCCGAGGGGCGAGCGCTATTAGAAAAATGTTTTTCTTAATTTTGGTGTTTCACCGAGATTCGAAACTACGTTCTCTCTGTGAATTCCGAATAGTAGTCACGCACCAACCCATTTGGCTACGACAGTTAGGGGTAATCAGGGGCCCGAAAAAATGATGATTTTCAATAAATTTTGTTTTTGCCAATCAATCGCTTTATTTTACAAAAAATAAAAATTGTAAAAGTTATCGCTGTTTGTGTGCCGTTTCTCCAGAAATCTCTTGCGGTGGTCATCACAAGTCCTTGGAAATTCATTTAAAATCAATCGGAAAAGAGAAATTAGTTTTATTAGTAGATAATCTTGTGCCTGATCGAACCTTTTTTTTCAAAATTAACAATATGACGGTCTCAGTATATATTTTTCAGAAGAAAAGACCGACAATAAATTGTTTAAGAAAAATCGAAATTTTGAAGAAAAAAATCCTTCGATGAGGCACTGGTTGGTTGGTTGGTTTAAGTGGTGATTCTTCCAGAATCCAACTAGCGCTTCCGCACCATTTTGTTGTAACATCCTCGTTACCAACTTGCTTACCAGTTGTTTACAGCATGACTATATCCAGTCGGTACAGGAACCTTATCAGGTTGTTGACATCTAAGCCAGACAGCTGTTTCAGACTCTCGAACAGCGGTTTACCCAGGGTTAACATTCTGTCCTTCTATAGGGCAGGGCATTCGCAGCGGAAAAGGAAGATTGTTTCCTTTTTCTGCGGTTGTTTACAACTGTAACAGTATGTATTGTGAGGGATGCCCATTTTGGCGGCTTGTTCTCCGACAGACCAAAAGCCAGTTATGACTGCCGTTAGTCTTCAGGCATCCCGTCGTTTCATGCTTAACCATATTGACGATTGTTTGAGATTTTAGGTGGGCCATAACTTTCTGCTGATTTTGCATTTCGTCTAGTCTCTCCATCTACAATCCGCGATTCGAAGGTATTTTAGTGGAATTGTACTCTTGACTGCACCTAATGGTGTGAATACCGGTACTGCAAGAACGTTATTCATGGCAGATCCCCCTCTTGCCAATTCATCGGCTTTTTCGTTACCTTCAATGTTCCGATGTCCCGGGACCCAGATTAAGGTAACTTTATGGTTTGCACTCAAGATGGTGAGGCTATTCCTGCTTTGTGCCACCACCATAGAGTTTGTAGTAGCTGAACCCAGTGCCTGTATTCTAGCTTGGCTATCCGAAAGAATAGCGATATTGGCCTTAAAAGGGAAATCTGTGATTAGTAGCCAACAGGCTTCCCCAATTGCCAATACTTCCGCCTGTAAGACACTACAGGTATAAGGGAGACGCACAGATTTCTCAATTTGGTATATATTCTCAACCAGCTGCAACACCTCAGTTTATTTTACTTCCATCCGTATAGACTGTAGTGTCGAAGTTGTTTAGAGAGAATCCCTTATTCCATTCTTCTTTAAATGGAAAGAGAGTGCCAAAGTATTCCTAAGTTCTGTTTTACGCGGGTTTAAACTTAGGCCACAGCCTGTGGCCCAAGAATTAAGCTCGCCTAACGCCCTTTGTATGATCCCACTCATCGTATTAGGACACAGTCCTGACGCCATTAACACCACATCATCAGCGTACACCACCAGCTTTTATCCCACCTCTATTAAGTTTTGTTAGGACTTTGCTAATAACGCATAACCAGAGAAGTGGAGATAATACTCCCCGTCCCTGTGGACCTTCTCGGTTATGCTGATATTACCCATATTAGCTTTGATGATCCTGGTTTCTAGCATAGAGGTGACCCAATTACTGATGCAATTGTCCAACTCTAAGTCTATCAACCTCCGTTGGATGGCAACTGTACTAACATTGTTAAAGGCGCCTTCTATATCCGAGAATGCCGCCATGGTATAATGTTTGTTCTCTAGATATATATATGTATATATATTAAGAAAATAAAATACTCAAAACTAAAATAAAAAATCTTTTTTCGTTCCCGTTTTACGCGCTTTTAAAGAAACACCCAAAAAACGAATGAGGCGAGGGCCTTACGTACAAGCATTTCGATATAATTGCGAAAGTAGAAATTTTTAGAAAGAACAAATCATGCCTTAAATTTTTTACCTTGTTTTTGAAATGTTAAAATTTGTGTGTTTGCATGGCCGCTACTCCAATAAACATCAGAATCATCAGAATATTACCTGCCCCCAAAACCAACTCCTCCGATCAAAGACTATGCACGACACCGTAGAAAGTGGAATAACGTGAGTACATAAGAAAAAAATAATAATCATAGTAAAAAATAAAATGCACATAGAAACAAACACATCACCGACAGCCTTTATGTCTTAGTGTCACTAAGCTAGCGGAAGCGATGTGGAGCAATACCAGAATGGCAAACAAGCTTTTATATCTGCCTTTCATTGGCAAACAGGCAAACTGAGCCAATGCTAACAGCAGCGACTGCCAAAGGAAGAGCCATAGTAAATATATACAGATGTATGTATGTAGGTATATGCAGAAAAATATGTAAATATATGCTTTTGTTAGTATGCGGGTGTTAGCCGTTGACAGCAAGCAGCAGGCAACCGTAGAATATAAAATAGATGGGAAGAACAACGCAACGATTGAACGGCCAAACGAATCAGACATTCAACCAACCAAAAGACCAAAGAACAGTAAGACAACCAAGACTACCGACGACGAGTACGACATGTTGGGGAAGAAGCGTTTGAACAAATACGAGTCGAAACGCTACAGTCACGTACGGGCAAACAAACAATGATTTTCTAGCAAAGCTCCACCACACCAGCAACCCAATAATGGCACAACAACACACTCTATTGCGAGTTGGGTCGCCTCGGGAACCATCAGCAGTCAGCAGGCAGCAGGCACACAGACTACTACTGCCACTTTGCCACGTTATAGCCTTTGTGGCACGTTCGTGCTGACTCGCTAGTAGAGGTTTTTATGTGACTACGAGAAGCTTAAGAGCTACTTTTGAACTGTGGCCATTTTGATTGTGGGTGGAATAGGTGAGGTTTTTACGGTTTTTGATTTTTTCGTTTTCTTTTTCCTTTTTTCCTTTTTCCTTCTTATAAAACAAAAACACCACTTCTGTGAACTTTTGCTTATAAATAGTTATAGCTGATACATGGCTGACGGTGAGTGCTGGCGTAGCACACAAATAAGTTCGGGTATGGGTGAGTTCATAGATGTACATATAAGTACGAGTATATGGTTGAAAATATGATTATTGCAAGATGTACATATTTATAGGAAGATTGGTAATCTGCACACAGTGCGCAAAAGGCTGCCTACAAATATTAAAGATGTTGTGCTCAGAAACAGTCGCAACATGATGCAGATATATTTACAATATTTATTTTTTATTTTTTCATTTCTTGCTCGTTATAGATTTGTGCATACTTTGCAAAATACCTTACGTAATATAAATATATGTATGTACATTCGTATGTACTTGGCTTATCTACCTTCGATTGGTGTCCATAAAAATACCTCCACCT
Organism: Anastrepha ludens; assembly: GCF_028408465.1. Taxonomy (NCBI): domain Eukaryota; kingdom Metazoa; phylum Arthropoda; class Insecta; order Diptera; family Tephritidae; genus Anastrepha; species Anastrepha ludens. The sequence goes on along the minus strand of NC_071499.1, from coordinate 29,926,657 downwards.
CCCCCAAACTTAGTCGGATCATCAAAGGAAGTGCATGTATGTGTGCGTGCATACATACAAACATGCATATATACATACATACATATTTTATCGGATGTAGCTTTTCATTGCGACAGTAATAGCAATCGATACTCCCTATTCACATTCAGTCACAAGCTTAAGGCAATACCAGATATACCAATGCCACTGGAGGATGGCATACAGTGGTACATTCAGGTAGAATAATACAGAAATAATGCATTTTTGTGAAAACCACAAAGTATCATAATTGAACGCACTAGCAATGAGTTTTAAAGTAAATATTATACACACATATACAGGGTTTGATTGAAAAGTAATGAGCCTTCCCGCGCGGAGCGTCTGCCAAGCGATCAACCGAATCAGCTGGTGGGGGAAAATGATCGTTGGACCTTCCCCTCCCACTAGAAACCGGTCTTAGTTCGCTGACAACAGCGGTGCAGTCAACATCGCTCCGTGCGTGAGAGCTCTTGTAAAAGTGCGTTAGGATTTTGCAGTGGCGAAAATGCAGCGATCGTTGGAGCAACGTTACTCAATCAAATTTTGCGTAAAGCTAAACAAAACGAGTACCGAAACCATTGGGCTACTCAATGAGGCTTACGGGGACCAACCTCTGTCCAGTGCCCAGGTAAAACGGAGGCACAAGTCGTTCAAGGAAGGCCGGGAGGACGTTGAAGACGAACAGCGATTTGGAAGGCCTTCGACGACGCAAACAGACGAAGACCTCTGCATTGGCCAAGATGGGGATTCCGGTGCTTCCCCACCCTCCCTACAGCCCAGACCTGTCCCCTCCGGACTTCTTCTTGTTCCCGCGCCTGAAAAGAAAGCTGAAGGGGAGGCGTTTCGACTCCACCGAGGCGATCCAAAAAACTGTGACAGCCGAATAGAACGCGATTCCGGCGGATGAGTTTAAAAAATGTTTCCTGCAGTGGAAGGACCACTACCAGCGTTGTAATGTAAAGCCAAAAGGTTTAATAAAACTGCTTAAAAAAAATAAGGCTCATTACTTTTTAATCAAACCCTGTATAAAACATGAAGGGTGATCAAATTGGACGTATTTTTTCCCAAAAGGTTTTTTTGTGACAGATCACGCTCGACTACTGTCAAACTAAAGCCAGTATTCGTTGACATTTCATCATGGAAAAACTTACGCCTCAATAACATTTACGAATCGTACCACTGTATTACGAAATTCGACCCTTTTTAAAAAACGTTCATCGTGCGCTCAGGCCAATTTATGATGAGCGTTGAGGCCTATTTTTGGCTTACTGGCTACGTCAATAAGCAAAATTGCCACATTCATTGCGCGTTCACCACCACACAAATTCGCTTTGCCTCTCTATTTAGTTTGGAGAAGGCAGAACTAACAGGGCGGTTGTTATAGCCGATGATGTCAATGTCATCGGCATACGCCAACAATGGGTTTTCCATATTCGACGGATCTTCAGCCATTTCGATGACTCTTTGGGCTCATTCCAATCGACGAGGCTTGTCTGCAGGCAACAATCTTTGCGTCAATTGAATCTTATACGGGAATAAATGCAAATCAATGCGGATAATTCGTTGTAAAGTGGTCCGAGCAATGCCCAACTGCTGAGAACGGCGATTTTGGGATGTCCTTGGCGACGTCTCAACACTGGCCCGTACAAGAGCAATATTCTCATCCGATCGCCTTGGTCGGTTTTGATTTGGCCTCTTTGGATTAGAAACCTTTCGTACAAACATTTAAGGGGGTCTTCTGGTCTCGAGGCCCTGAAATGAAGGGTTTTTTTGGGGATTGATTGTGACAAATGGCTTTTGGCTTTTAAAAAATGGTTTTGACTTTGAAAAAAATTAACACTCGCGACCTTGAAATGGCGCTGAAGACGTCCACCTCCAAACGAAACAGGTCTCCATTTTGGTCACGGTTTTTCCACCTGGGTAATCAGAAAGCAAAAATTAGATATGCGTTGTCTTCAGAGTTGCCCTGGTTAAGTTTTCCCGTGACAGATTTTTTTTTTTTTAATTTTTTTCAAAAGTTATGCAACAATTTGCAAAAAAAATTTTTTTTTGCTCATTTTTTGAACTTTAAAAGGTTATAAAAATGGAATGAAAAAAAATTTCAAAAATCGTACACGGGGAAACTTAGCGGTAAGTTTTCCGAACCTTTTAAGACCAAAACCATTGAAATCGGAGTATAACTACTATGAAAAGTGTGACCAAAATGCTTAAAAAACACGATTTTCGGGGAAACGCGTTTAAAGATAAAGTTTATAATGAAAACGGCCGGAGGAGGGTACACTTCGGTGCCCAGAAAAATGTGAAAAAATGCGATTTTCAAAAAATCCTTTCTGTGGCGTATTCTCGCATACACATACAACAAAATTATGCAAAAAAAAAAAATCGATTTGTTTTTCGCTGGAGACCAGAAGACCCCCTTAATGGTGTTCTTAGAAGGCGCACTTTTCACATTATTTAATTTTTTATACGCACTTTGTTGAATGTAAATTTCAAGAATTTGGAAGCGCTCGCGTGGCCTGTACTGTTCCATGGTAAAAATTTGCTTGAACTGACGCTTCCAACGCGGTATGTCATTAAGCGATCTGACGTCTCTATCAAAAGATACAGGGTTGCCAGATGGGTCCGTTGAATATTAACAACCCTGTATGCTCTTATAAAATATTGTGCCTGAACGATTAAGTTCTGCGGCGGGTACGATGCTCTTCAACATCAGGTTAAGGAAGTCACACGACAGCGAGTCACCCTGTGTGAAACCTCGTTTGGTATTAAACGGCTCGTAGAGGTCTTTTCCAATTCTGACGGCGCTGCTCGTATTGAGCAACGTCATCTTGCATAGCCGTATTAGTTTTGCGGGGATACCAAATTCAGACATCGAGGCATACAAGTAACTCCTTTCCGTACTGTCGAATGCAGCTTTGAAATCGACGAAAAAGTGGTATGTGTCGATTCTTCTTCCATGGGTCTTTTCCGAAATTTGGCGTATTCCGAATATTTGGTCGATGGTAGACTCTCTAGATCTAAAGCCACACTGATAAGGTCTAATCAGTTTGTGGGTGGGATTCAGCCTTTCAAACAATACGCTCGCTAGAGCCTTATAGACGATATTTAGAAGACTAATCCCGCGGTAATTGGCACAGATTACAGGATAACCCTTCTTATGGATTGGGCAGAGCACACTTAAATTCCAGGCGGGCATGCTTTCATCCGACCATATTTTACATAGAAGCTGATGCATGCACCTTACCAACTCCTCGCCACCATGTTTGAATAGCTCAACCGGCAGTCCGTCGTCGCCCGCGGCTTTGTTGTTATTTAGCCGCGTTATCGCTATTCTCACATCGGAATGGTCGGGTAGAGGAACGTCAATTCTGTCGTCAATCGGGATCTTCACATTCTCTCTGACATGCGCAGCTGTCACTGTTTAACAGGTTCGAGAAGTGTTCCCTCCATAATTAAAGATTGCTTTATACGTTGCCGCCGTAGCCGTAGCCGAATGGGTTGGTGCTTGACTACCATTCGAAATTCACAGAGAGAACGTAGGTTTGAATCTCGGTGAAACACCAAAATTAAGAAAAACATTTTTCTAATAGCGGTCCCCCCTCGGCAGGCAATGGCAAACTTCCGAGTGTATTTCTGCCATTAAAAAGCTCCTCATAAAAATATCTGCCGATCGGAGTCGGCTTGAAACTGTAGGTCCCTCCATTTGTGGAACAACATCAAGACGCCCATCACAAATAGGAGCTCTGTCAAACCCCCAAAACGGGTATATGTGCCAATTATGTATATAAATATATATACGTCAGTCGCCAGATCGCCGTCTTTGTTCTTACAGAAAACCGCCCCGGTCTTGAAACCTTCTGTAAGCCGCTAAACTTACTGGTAGAATTTTCTGGCCTGTTCCTATTGGCCAGCATCTTAAGCTCCTCGCACTCACGTATTTCGGCCTCTCGTTTTTTCTGTCGGATAATACGTCTCTCTTCCTTTCTGAGCTCTCGGTAGCGATCTCACAAGGCTCGCGTTGCGCCCGACCGCAGCGTGGCTTTATAGGCAGCATCTTTTCTTTCTGCGGCAGCATGACATTCCTCGTCGTACCAACTGTTTTTTCAAGCTCGCCGGAATCCGATTTCTTCTTCGGTGGCGGTACGTAGAGAACGGAAAATGTTGCAATTAATTGATGTTTTAGAGATACTCAACTCCGATTCCATGAATTCCAACGATGATTTCGGTTCATTTTTGATATATTTACGAAGAACTTCGATGAAGTTTTCTGTGATTACTCATTTTGGGCCGCCCGTCATTGTCATTTATGTCCTCACAACCACCTCTGAAACGTGTAAGCCACTCATGAACTGTGGCACGAGATAGACAATCATCGCCTTAAATTTTTTTCATCAATTCAAATGTTTCGGTAATCGTTTTATCGATTTTTAAACAAAATTTGATATTAGCTCTTTGTTCGAAACTCGTGTTTGTACCGATGACTCAAACATACTGACACTTTAGACGCAATAACTTCGCTTCCACTGAACCGGGTGTCACCAAACTTTCAATGGAAGTCAGCTAGGGATATAACTTCCAACGCACTTACTCCACTAACTCATTAAAAAGATGGCGCCATCAAAAACATTTTTATGACGCCAGTCTTTGTTTTATTTTGTATGTACTCGTGTGTAGATCAAAGTTAAGTTTAGAGTTTTTTTGTTGTATTTCAAATATTCACCTCTGGCTCGTGGGCCTGCATGGAATTATTATCTACGGCTATGTAATGAGATTCACAAACCAGTTGTTGAACGTTTTGTTAAACACTTTTGGAATCAAAAGTCACTAGCAGCCTAATGTATCCTGATTAAAACCAAAGATAAGCTTATCCCACCTTCAAGGCTCGTTTCCGTAACGAAGGTCAGTTAATCATTGATTTCTTTTGTCCCTACTTTTATAAGACCGTTTCACTGTGAAACCACTTCAGACATCTCAGTCACCTCTAAGTCAGCCAAGCGTATTTCCAAAACCAAAACAGTTTGAGTAGCATAGTGTTAGCAGGAGCAATGGATACAATAGCGGTAAAACCAACCAAATGAACGATAAGACACAATACACACAAGCGGCATCAGCACAGCAAACGTGGGATGTGGTGGTGTGGGAGTGTAGATGGTGGTTTAGAACAGGACAGAATTGAATGAAAAAGGGGATTTTGCCAAAGTAACAGTAACACCAACATCAATACTCACACCAACGCATTGAGCAACGACTCATGCGAAATCGTAATCTGGCATTAGATTACTGATCCATGCCAAATCTTTGGCTTAGGTTTTATGTCCCTTTGCAAGAGCATTTTTGAAGTTTAGTATACTGCACATGTATTTGTGTCTATTCACATGATGTTGCTGTATGGTTGTTGTTGGTTAGATAATATATACGTTTGTGCCTGAATATACAATAATACAAACTTGCGTAGGCACATGCATACACAGAGTTCTACATGAATAAATTCTCCCATCGAAGCGAGTGTTTTGATTGATAGCATTCGAAGTTGGCCACATCTCACAATGACAAGTTAAAGTTGAAGTTAAAGCTGAAGCAGAAGCTGATTTTCTTATATGTATGTGTGGTATGAGGTGGGGAATTCTGGGTGTGTCAAGGGAAAAGAGAATGTTCACAGAGTTTATATTATATTACGCAAATAAAATGATGTGAATTCAGGTGGTATTATAACGGCCACAATCTATGCCGCAGATGTAGACATCGTCAAAGGTTTTCAGATGGTTTTTTACTAAATCGTTTATATTATGCAGTGCACTACAAATTTGATGGACGGCGAAACTTATTCCATCAATAGACAAATGGGTTCAAAGGAACTTCGGGGAAGTGAACTACTTCTTAACTCAGTTTCTCTCGGGCCACGGAAACTTCCAGAAATACCTATACCGCATGGGCGCGGTAACCGATTCCAAGTGAATATACTGAGAAGCGCTGAGCGATGACGCTGAGCACACGTTTTTTAATTGTGACAGATGGCTCGCGGAAAGAGATGCTCTGAGGGAGCAGATTGGCGACATCGTGCCGAGCAACATAATTTGCAAAATGCTCGATCGCGAGAACAGCTGCAACACTGTAAAATAATACATAAAGAACGTACAACAAAAAAGATTGACTTCGACCAGTGCAACAAAGCGAGCCGCAGAAATAGAGGCACAAGAAAGCGAGCCTATAGCATGAAAGCTGGCTACAAATATGGTGGACCCAGACGTGGGTGAATAGAGTTAGTTCTTTATGGATGCCGCTCTGGACCCTCCCGAAGTAATATAGAAAGCAGTTCCGAAAAGGGTGTCTCCCCATAAGGAGAGGAGGGATCGTTTTAGTGGCCACACCAATCGGCGCAGTAGACGACGGTCATTGTAAGTGCGAAGGCATTTTGAATCCTACCTCACCCACCAAAAAAAAAAAAAAACACTACAAAGTTCAAACAACACCAGCTGAGAATACGAAAGAAAGGACGTTTTGCTAAAAGGCAGGCAAGTAGAAGGACGAAAACAATTTTGTTTGTAAAATTTTATGGTTACTTGTAGCAAATGAGCTGCTCAAGAAATTTTACGAAGAGGCACCAAAACTACACAAAACAAATTCTTATTTGCAGCGTGAAAATAAAGTATTTATTTCCATTATTTTCATTTTCTTTATTCATTTTTAGTCATTACAACAAAATGCGCTATAGCTTTTTACATAAACACTATGTCCCGTTATCCTCGTAGTCGTGACGGCAGAGATCGTTTTTATCTTAGTTAGTCATTTTATGTCATGGTGCAAAGATTTTTAGAGGTAAACTCTTTAACAGACCGTTATTTGGCTCTCTGAGCGAATTTAACAAAATCAGCCGATGGGCTGACATCACTTGGGATGTGAGATTGTTTTGGTAATACAAATAAGAAAAAAATCAACCAATGACACTTCGTTGTCGTCTGAACTACGACTGATTGGATGAGTGTATGAATACGTGGGAAATGATCGTGCTGAATTCGGCTGCCGGATCGTCCAAGCGATAGCCGAAGTTCCCCACATAATTTTCTTTTTCATCACAGTTAAAGAGTAAACCTGGTAAATCTATTATCCTGCTTCTGGATAGTGGAAGTGTGGAAAAGTGTTCTTTGAATAAAAAAAAAGTGGGGTAACAAATGCCTCTCGAAACTCCAGAATTATTAATAAAATTTCATAGAGAGGGAAACTTCCTTCAAAAAATTGCATTAATTATTAATCGAAGCTGTAACGCGGTAAAAAAAAATCATTGATAAATTCAAGGCAAATGCAAAACTAGAAAATCAAGCAAGTGCCGTCGGCCAAGACACCTAATGGCATTGCAAATAGGCTCAGTTGTAAGAACCATAAGATAAGAGCCAACTTCCAGTGCGTTTAAAATATCAGAGGAACTACTGAAGCCAACGTATCAGCCAGCACAGTCAGACGGGCGTTGGATGATAATAGTTTATATGGGAGAGTTCCGCGAAAGAAGCTACTTACATATATGAAAAACAAATCAATAAAAAAACCTTCATTTTATAAACAAAATTAACGCAATCACGATAAATCTTTCTGGAAAAATGTAATTTTTAGTGATGCGAGCAAATTCGAAGTTTTGGGTAAAAACCTCCCGCCAAAATATAAAAAAATAAATAATTGGCGCGTACACTTTTGTTAGATGTTTGTCCGAGCTCCTCCTCCTATTTGTGGCGTGCGTCTTGAAGTTGTTACACAAATGGAGGGACCTACAGTTTCAAGCCGACTGCAAACGGCAGATATTTTTTATGAGGAGCTTTTTCATGGCAGAAATACACTCGGAGGTTTGCCATTGCCGCCTGAGGGGCGAACGCTATTAGGAAAACCACTTTCATTTTGCTGTTTCATGCACAGACATTTAAAACTACGCACTCCCGAATGATAGTCACGCACCAATCCATTCGGCTACGGCGGCCGCTAAAATGCGGAGAGCAAAAAAATCCAGCGTTCCATAAACAAAATATATCTAATATCGACAGTAAAGCACGGCAGTGGTGTTTGATGTTCAGTGGGGAAAAACTAAACGTGGATCGATGCTGAGGCTTCCAACGGAAAATCGATCCCAAACATACAGTTAAAATAGTTAAGGAATAGCTGCTGTATCATACGGCAAAATAACTAGGCCACCCGCCACAATCACCGAACCTCAGTCCAATGGAGCATTTATGGCAACAACTCGGTCGGCAAATTCGAAAACGAAGCATCACTGGTATAGAGTCCTTAAAAACTATAATACATGATGAAAGGCAGAACATTTTAGCAGACAAAAACACATTATTTGGCACGAAATTCGACATTTTGAAGTGTGGTAAAAATATTGTTGTTTACGCTTCAAATAAAAAACTTATACTGACGTTTGTGCCTTACGACAGTAGCTCTCCAATGAATGTTTGGAAATGTGGATCGATGGAATAATAATCAAGTTACGCCATCTGTTGTAAAACCGCACGAACTTATTCATAGTCCTATTAGAAAAATTACATAACCTTTACATACACTTGATCCGTCTTTCGTCAGTTTCTTCGAATATACTAAAAACTTACTCTTGATCTGATCGGAAAAGAACTGAGAAACGAAAATAAACCAAGTGGTAATTTTTTTGAAGCGCGCAATCCTTTGCATTGTTTCTGAAGTTATTACCTGACTTTGATTTATATTCGTCTCCTATCTGTGAACAGGACTTTCACAGAGCAACACCCCTTGCACGTACTATTTTACTATCAAGATTGTAAGTCTGCGTTGGCGATAAGATAAGGTAACTATGATAGTGGATATCGTAAATGTGAATACTTTAATTTTGCAACCAGTTACACAACGAGCTCATTAGCACCTTGACACTTAAATGAAATAATTCAGACAGTATGTACATATTATGCATAAGCATAAACAAAAGTTTTCTACGAAATGTGAACATCATTTTTCATAAATTTAACATCAACAGCTACAACAACCCAAGTGACAGCATGCGAGCACAGGCAAGGTACTGCAATCGTCGGGCAGTAATTCGCATATGTTCGTATCGCATCGGTCTCGCACCGCCACCACAGCAGGCGGGCCACCAAACCCTCGCGAAATCCAACTCAAAAAAATAAGAAGTCGACAGCAACAACAGAGGCAATGGTAAATACATAGAAGGGAAAGCAACTATCTCCAAGAGGCAACAAATAACAACTGTTTGCAAGCTTCCCCTTTCGAAAAGGGGAAGCATTCTAGCCTTTAGAAGCAGCAGGTCCATAACCATACCCATGTTTTAGCTGGTACGTCTATGCTTAACTACGTATGTATGAATGTGTCTTTGGCGGAACAATAACAAACCAATTACAGTTAGATTGGCCGCATATTAAAAATCGAATGAGAAACGCATCTGTCGCGTCTGCCAACAAAGGTAGCGCCTGGAACGACATGTAAATACTCGTACAAACAAACATAGAAGCGCTTGCAACTGTTCTTATACATTGTTGCTATTAATGATATGATTGCTGGCGCTGCCGGTACTTGCTGCTGCGGTAATAGTAATTTCTTCTTTTTCTTTTGGAAATGTTCACTGAACGATGAACCCGCAATGAATGAACGGGGTGTTAAAAATCGTTGGTAATAGGACAACGATAAAAAATGTATTGTCGAATTTTGTGGCAGTTTTTTGGCTGAGCAGGCACAGTGTTTAAGTTCTAGATATTTTACACTTTAAATAGAAATAAAAATAAGATGTATATGTTTTTATATTCTAAAAAATAGGGGATAAAATGTAAATCTTACTCTTAAAAGAAAGATACAGTAAATAAAAGCAATTATAAATCTCAGTTTGCACCAAATAAAGCTTAGGGTGAGGGAATAAGTTTTCGTCCTCGTAAAAGTGGTGTCGCTGCTGTTCCTATTTTTGTGTTCGCTCTAGTAATACTCGTATACTGGTGATTTGAAGGTGTGAGATCTCGATCGCAGTAGTTGGCATTCGTTTGAACGTTGGCATTCGTTTTATCTGACGTTTGAAGATCCTTTTTTATCGCCCCGAAAAAATAGCATTTGCGGGAAGTCATGCTTCTTTATTACCTTTTAAAGAAAAGAGCAGCTGAAACGTGTCGTACAGCGTCCAGCACTCAAAATGTAACCAATTGAAAATGCCATAAATTTAGTTTGAAAAATTACTTTTATTCAATTCAGAGTAAAAAATGTGTGAAAATAACTGAAAATTAAGAATCAATTTACTTTTGCTCGATATGACCTCATTTTGCTTTGACTATTGCCTTGAGACCGTCCAGAAACGAATTGCAAGCTGCCGGAATGTTACTTACAGGTATTTTGGCCCACTCACTGACAATGGCTTTTTGACGTGATAACGTCTTATAATTCGATTTAGTCAGTAGCACGCACGAAAAAATGTGTTGTTATCTTGCTAAATCGTCGTTTTCTTGCTCATTCGTCATTACCTTGCTTGAACTGCAAGCGAGAGCGTGGAACGAACGACAATCGGCCTCTCCAAATTGGCCCAAAAAGAATAATCCATCGGATTCGCGTTTGGTGGATTTAAGAGGCATAGTGCGGAGTTTATGAATTTCGGAACGTTGTTTTCAGTTATTCTTGGTTCACTCGAGCTTTGTGAGACGAGTGAGACGAGTCCTATTGAAGCGTTCATGGCCTGCCACCGAAATGTTTGTCTGCCCACGGCTTCAAAGCAACCTCCCGAATATTTTCCCGATAATATTTCGCATTTACCTTCACGCCAGGCTCGATGAAAACGATAAGAGAGCGCCCATCTACGGTTGCAACGGCCCAAACCATTACCTGTGGCGGGTGCTGACTCCTCGTGGCCAATCGATGACTCAAATTCGCGTATGACCGGTTGGTCAAATAAACCATATCGTTTTGGGAGTTTACGAATTTGTCTATTTGAAAAATTTTATGTCAGAAAACACAATATTCGGAAATTGACCGCTTTCGGCCAAGCAAAGCAACTCCTTCGCTCTCTCAAGTCTGACTTATTCGGTGTTTGGCCGAGCTCCTCTCCTATTTGTGGTGTGCGTTTTGAAGTTGTTCCACAAATGGAGGGACCTACAGTTCCAAGCCGACTCCGAACTGCAGATATTTTTTATGCGGAGCTTTTCCATGGCAGAAATGCACTCGGAGGTTTGTGATTGCTTGCCGAGGGGCGACCGCTATTAAAAAAACTTTTTCTTAATTTTTAATCTCTCACCGAGATTCGAACCGACGTTCTCTCTCTGAATTCCGAATGGTAGTCACGCACCAACCCATTCGGCCACATGCGGCGCATGGTACGGTCAGATATTTTCAGTTCTTTTGCCATTTGATTGGCACTACGTCGAGGATTTCGCTCAAATCGCTTCTGCACTTTTTGAACTATTTCACATGACGTTTCAGTTTTTTGACGACCACCTCCATGACGTTTCGCGTTGCTACCAGTATCATTGTAACGAGTAATGGTGCGATAAACAAAAACTTTATTTACTTTAAGGTGCTCGAGCTCACGAGCAATCGCGGGTTGTACCATTCCAGCCAAATATAATGCAATCACAATTTTACGTTTGAAATCCATTACTAATTTTCCTTTTTCGTGTTTACTCTCGGCAAAATGCCTCCGCGCTTATACAGACAGCTGATGTCCGTGCATATATGGCATACAATTTATTTCCCTTAGTTTCATAATAATTTCATCAACATTCAAAAACTACCCACTGTATCCCAGCCACCAGCCCTTTCAGTATTCTCGCAAAAGCCAGCAGGGACTCAGAGGCGTGTTCCCGCTGCGCGCCGTGTGTGACAAACGAATGAACAATAGTTGTATCGAATTTGTTGCCAATGTACAACAACACATTCGCTATGGGTGAGAGCCCGCGGCGTGCGAGGGGTTTGGCATGCTTGAGGTGCACACAAAATATGATTATGAAATGATTACAGCTATAATAATTACATATTATTTCGGCTATTGTTGCTATTGTTGTCAGAGTTGTTAGGGTTTTTGCCATTGCTGTTTACCTGCACTGCAAATACAAATTCATATTTATTCACAGATGTTCGGCCAGGAGTTAACTCAAACAAATGTCCTGCCCACACCAACACAAAGGCCAGGGTGGCAACTTTGTATACGGCCTGTTGACGGTGTTAAACTTTAATGTCACGAAGAAAGTTAATAAATAAAAAATACGCATACCCTTTCCAAAAACAACAACTAAGGTTTAACAAGACAACTGAGAAAGGTACAAAAAGCAAAAACAACAACAACAACAAAAACATTTAGAATAATATTGCTTGATATTTTGCACTCCAACTCATTAGTTTTTGTGGCATATTTTGTGGCTGAGTAAGTTGTATTTTTTGTTTTTGCTCAAGAAGAGGCGTTGACAATACTCTTTGGGTAAAGTGTGCATTATTAATGAGCAACCTTTAGTGCTATCATTGAGTTTGGCATAACTTGCTAAGTTTCTTTAATAGCTTATGCTTGACATCATTAAGTGGAGTCACCTAATTTGGGATTTGTAAAGCCACACACAGGCAAGTATAAACAACAAGTATTTTGTTTGCGCTCAAGTATAGTTTTGTATTTTATTTATTAGGTTTTGTAGAGGGGAAAAGGGGGATATATGTATTTGCAACACCTATTCAAGCGTAAATGGGTAGGTGCAGTTTTACTGCTGTGCGGAGGTTAGCGTAAACTTGCCGTGATTTTAGTTATGATGTAATAATTTTTCAGAGGATATGATAACCAGGTAAGATAGCTAAAATTCAGTTTTCATAACTCAATAATCTTCGTTGGAAAAAAAATTGGCATTTACTTTATTGTTAGTCAACTTTTCAGCCTAATTTTAAAGCTAGTTTTTCTCTCCATGGGAGAAATATTATAATTTTGTACTTTCTGGGATCTAATCGCAAGGGAAGCATGATATTTAATGATATTTTGTTTATTATAGCATTAATATATAGCACGAGATGCTTTCCAAAGTAAGCGGAACTTTTTAAATACATATACAGGGTGCGCCATCTTTCATGTCGGTATGAAAACATTGAATAACTTTGAAAAAAAAAACTGATTTGTATAAGTGAGGTATTTTAATTTGGTTTGGTTATTTACAATTTATTAAAACTATTTTTTGAATACAATATCAGTCAAGTGGCCACCTTTATTAGCAATCACAAACTGCGATCTTTTTTCTGCGTTTCTCATCCCCTTGTCAGGCATTTCGGGTTTTATAGCGTCGATTTCGGTCAATAGTCTGCGTCTTGTTGGCGTAAACCTTACTTTTCAGATAACCCTACAAAACTTAGTCCAGGGGGATTAAGTCAGGTGATCTGGGGGACCAATCGATGTCAAGTCTTTTTGACACTAGACGTCCCGGGAATTTCCGTTGCAGAAATTCAATTATTGCATTCGCAGTGTGGCATGGCGCACCGTCTTGTTGAAACCATCAACCGTACAAACCTTTCTCACGCATTTGCGGGCAGACATAATGAGCCAACATCCATCGATATCGGTTTCCATCGACCGCTTCGTTTTCTCGCTAATAATATGGCTTAATGATGGTTTTGCTGCAAATGCCGGCCCAAACAGTTACTTTCCGGTCATGCAATGGCGTTTCATAGATCTCGTGTAGGTTCTCAGTTCCCCAAACGCGGCAATTTTGTTTATTCATCTGCCAGAGAGGCTAAAATGTGCCCATCAGTCATTAAAATTTGCTTCCAAAAATTGCGTTCAGTGTCAACCATTCCAGTAACTGTTTGGCCGTATTCCAAGCGACGTGAATGGCAATATTCTCTGTGTCGATTGCACTTCATACGGAAACAAATTTAAATCATCCTTTGAAATTCCCCGCATTGTGGTTTCACTGACGCCAAAATGCTGAGCACGACGATGATACGACACTGCTGGTTCCTGGGCAAACGCTCTCCCTCACTGCTTCAACAAGTTCATTGGAACGTTTTCGTTGATGAACGGCATGTTGACGGTCTCCTACTGTCCCGTGCTCAAAAGAATTCGACACCAAACGACGAATAGTATTGTCAGACGGTGCTTGTTGCGCGTTGAGTTAAAACAATAGAACGACTATTTTCGATGTATAGCGTCACTATTTCAGCGCATTGTTTCGGTGTAAATCGATCCATAGTTAAAATTGTACTGAATTGACGTATTGGAAACATGTATGTTGAAGTCCATCGGTTGGTAAATGACAAAGTTATTCAGCGTTTACATACCGACATAAAAGATGGTGGCACCCTGTATACGAGTATATGTTCCACTGTGTGAGTCAAATACAATATTAGGAGCGAGACGAATTAACGATTTTTAACAATTTTTTTTATATATATTATATATAAAAATCTTAAATTTTTTACTCAGAATATTTATAAAATTTCGGCAGTTTTTTTATCCCTTTATGTATATTTAGTTATAAGTGCAAGTTTCAAGGCTTCCGAAAATGTGTTATATAAGGAAGGAAATTGTAAGCATCGCATGCAAAAAACGTGATTTTTGAGCGACTACAAAACTTTCACTTTGTTATTGTAAAATTGAATGGGCTATAACACTGTTTATCTTGAAGTTTCTAAAGCCTCTGATTAAAAAGTTAAATATTTCTATGATAATTCTACGGCGGACGTCGTAGCCGAATGAATTGGTACGTGACTACCGTTCGGGAATGCGCGCTTAGGTTCAAATCTTCGTGCAAGAAACACCAAAATAAAGAAAAAGGTTTTTTTTTCTGCCACGAAAAAGCTCTTCATAAAAACTTAAACTACAAACGGTTTAAAACGATAAGTCCCGCCACTTGTGAAACAACATCAAGACGTACGCCACAAACAGGAGGAGGAGCTCAGCCAAACACCAAACAGAAGTGTACGCGCCTGTTTGTGTCATCGGTAGAAAAATGAGTTTCGAACAAAGAGCTAATATCAAATTTTGTTTTAAAATCGGTAAAACGTTTACCGAAACATTCGAATTGATGAAAAAAGTTTATGACGATGATTGTCTTTCTCGTGCCACAGTTCATGAGTGCTTTACCTGTTTCAGAGATGGTTGTGAGGACATAAATGACAATGTCCAAAATCAATAATCACCGAAAACTCCATTGACATTTTTCGTAAATTTATCAAAAATGAACCGAAATCATCGTTAAAATTCATGGAATCGGAGTTGAACATTTCCAAAACATCGATTTATCGCATTTTAACTGATCGTTTGGGCTTATGAAAGGTCTGTGCAAGTTTCATTCCGCACAGGTTAGCTGAGGACCAAAAATTGCTCAGAACTCAACATTAGAAAGACCAAATCAAAGAGGCGAAAAAAGACGAGAACTTCCTTTACAGCATTATAACAGGTGATGAAACGTGGTGTTTCCAACATGAACTTGAAACTAAGCGTTAAAGTGCCGAATGAAAAGCCCCAGACGAGCCACAACACAAAAAATCACGTTTGGAGACGTCAAAAATCAAGTCGATGCTCATTTGTTTTTACGATTCCAAAGGAATTGTCCACAAGGAGTTCGTGCAAACAGGCCAAACCGTCAATGCAATTTTCTATCTTGGCGTTTTGAAGCCTTTGTTGCATCGCATTGGTCGAATTCGCCCTGAATACCGCGAAGGAGGAAGCTGCCGCTATTTGCATGATAATGCACCATCTCATCGATTCACTCTTGTGACTGTTTTTTTGACTAGAAATCGCATTTTAACTATCAATAACTCACCGTATTCGCCTGATATGGCTCCCTGCGATTTCTACCTATAAGGAAAATTGCATTTGGCCTTGAAAGGAAAACGTTTTGTGTTCGTAGAGGCCATCCAAAAGGCTTGTGCCGACATCCTGAAGGACATTCCGGTTAATGACCTAAAACAATGTTCCGAAAAGCTTTTAGATCGCGCAAAAGCTTTTGTATCGAAAGCTCCTGTCATTTCTATTTTAGCTCAGTCTTGTTTATTTTGGACTTCTCCTTGTATAACATATATTGCTATTACATTTCAAAAGAATAACTTTAGTGTGCGCTTTTTCATTGGTTTGATTTGCTACATGAAAATTAGTTAGTGCATTTCTATATTGAGGTATTCCGATTT
Source organism: Anastrepha ludens (assembly GCF_028408465.1). Classification (NCBI taxonomy): domain Eukaryota; kingdom Metazoa; phylum Arthropoda; class Insecta; order Diptera; family Tephritidae; genus Anastrepha; species Anastrepha ludens. The sequence goes on along the minus strand of NC_071499.1, from coordinate 29,910,541 downwards.
AAATAATTACAATTTTTCACACTTGACTCTACTGAACTTAGCCAAAACGTTGAGTTTGCATTATTGTTCTTGCCCACTGGCATTGGATATCCCTCAATTAAGATAAAAACGTTAAATTTGTTACTTATGAAGACGCAACAACTAGTATTCCCAACCCTAAAACAAAAATAGCACAGATGACATCTCATCTGATCAACTTAATATAACATTCAATTACAGTGATATATAGATAAACGATTGACATCTTCTGAGTAATTAAAGCCTAATTGTAAAGCTATATAGTTAGGGGGCGTAATCAGGTCAAATATGTGCATTTCAATATTGGAAAAGACTGTGCACCTTCATCGAAAATCGCAGCTTATTGACTCGGCTATGACATTCCCTTAAGTACTTTTCCTCTTATTGCTTTGCGATAACTGTTACGACCTTGCCTTTGCGCAGAAATCCGCCCACAACAATGCAGATGGTTTAAAATGTTAACAACTAAGCTAACAGATTGCCAAGCAATAACAATTTATTATAAAAAGCGCAAAACCTGTCTACCGGTTTACTGATGCACCATAAAGTCAGAAGTAGTAACCCCTTAACATTTAAATGAACCTATACATTTCTGACAACATTAATGAATAAAAGAAGAATTATGAACCATGAAAACCAAAAAGACGAACATTTTTTATGCAGCTACAATAAAATACGAATTTAGGGTAAAAAAAGTAAAAAATAAAAACAAACAACCGAGCTACAGCAAAATCAGGACCCAAAGTGCAGCAGCCGAATTGTAATGGTTTGGTAATGGTACCAGCGATGGTCATAAAAAATACGCACAAGTACACCATTGGGTCACATCTGATACAGATTTTCGAAAGAAGTGCACACGAAGAATTTTGCAAACAAACAGGCAGTCAGGCAGACGGGCACACAAGAACGAGGAGGCATTTTATATAGTCGCACTTGGTGGATGGATGTGGCAACATATCAAAGGATTGACAGCCAGTCTGACAGGCAGACACACGAAGCGACGCATTTAAGTTATATGCAGCACAAAAGTTATTATATAGTATTTCTACAAAAATATGTACCCTGCAGGAAAAAGCCAAACTAACAGGAAAACATTTTAGTTCAGGTACTGGCATTTAATAAAGAAAAACATAAAACTTATGCAAGAATGATAGAAAAACAGATTATGCCTTCCCAGTTCGCCGTGTCGTAAGAGCCCATGAATAAACAAGCGAAAGGGAGGGGAATCACTTGTGTGTGAAGAAGAAGAGTAGGCGAAAGCAATGGAAATAATCAAACACAAGAAAATATGTAACGTTGCCTTCCACATAAAAACGCAAAAACTGCTTTTGGAAGCTTTATATTAATTTGTGCTTTCACAATTTAACACACGGCACTTCGTTCTCATTAGTTTGAATAGTTTAAATCTCACAAATCACAAAACTACCAAGTCATTCACTGAATTTTCACAAACATCTAATTTCTCTTACTTTTCTTTGTTCTGTATTGCGAAGGAAGCTGACGTCAGACTTGTCAATATCGCGAAAAATAAAGTAACTGTTTTTTTAATGGCGCCACCTAAGATTTTCAATTCGCCTTGCTACTTAGTCACACGGCGAGAACAAATTCGCAGAAAAAAGTACCGTTATTTTTGCTTTTGCGTCAATGCTTATGAATTGTCTACTCATAAATTAAACTCAGTTTCGTGGCAAATTTCGCTTATTAACAATGGAGTGGAGAGCTTAGGAAAGTCGCATTGCAGTGATGACATTACAAAGTGTGGTAAAGTGGAAGTGAGATTTACGAATTGCAGAAAAAACTGAAGACTTCGCAAAAGTTTGTTTCCCCGCACTATCAATCGATTTTCCAAACCTATGAAGGGACAGACCGATGAAGAAGTGGTCGTCCTCGCCTGTTACGAACCAATGCAGCCACACAAACCGTTCGAGAAAGAATTCACAGAAATCCCCCTAGAAAGTAGAAAATCATGTCCAGAGAAATGAATGTATCGACCAGATCCATGTCAAGACTAATTAGAGATGATCTCCTCATGAATGCCCTCCGTCGCTCAACTGGTCCTCTTTTGACAACGCGCTTGAAAAAAATTAGACTCGACAGATGCAAGCAGCTCCTTCGGTGGCACGCGGTCAACGACCATGAAAATATTCTTTTCACAGATGAGAAAAAGCTTACTGTTGAAGGAGTTTTTAATAAGCAAAACGATAAAATCTATGCTAAAACTTCTAAAGACGCAAAATATATTGTTTGAGAGGTTCAGCGTGACCACCATCCAGCCTCCGTAATGGTTTGATGGGGAGTGTCTTGTAAAAGCTGTTACATCTCTTCATCTCTACGAAAAAGAGGTTAAGACCACGGCAAAAGTGTACCAGGAGAATGTCTTAGAAGGCGATAAGGCATGGTGAAGCATTTGAGCAGTACTCCCTTCAATTGTGAGCATTGGATCTTCCAGCAAGGTTCCGCTCCAGCCTATAAGGCAAAAACCACCCAGCAGTGGCTATTGGATATGGGAATAAGAGCCCTCGTAAAAGAGGTGTCACTGCTGATACCATTTGTGCGTTCGCTCTACTAATATTCTGGTGATTTAAAGGTGTAGATGTGAGATCTCGATCGCAGTAGTTGACATTCGTTTGAAGCGTAGGATCTTTATCTGACGTCAAAAATGTTCATGCCTACGTTCTTCCCAAAAAAACAGCATTTGCGGGAAGTCATACTTCATTATTATTATTCGACGTGAGTGACAAAGATCGCAAAGGACACTGAAAAAATTCGAATTTTTGGATGAAAACGCATGTCGAACCCTTGATGATATGTCTAAAGAGTTGGATGTTGACAGATCAAGCGTCGGTAAACGTTTGCACGCGATGGGAATGGTCCAGAAAGCAGGTAACTGGTGCCACATCAATTGAAGGAGAGACATTTGATGACTTGTGAGATGCTTCTTGAACGGCAGAAAAGAAAAGGTTTTCTTCATCCCATCGTCACTGGCGATGAAAAATGGATCTATTACGATAACCCTAAGCGTCGACAATCGACAGCGAAAAAAAATATTCATGCTTCAAAGGTGTCATTTATTATGAACTCCTTGAACCATCTGAAACCATCACTGGCGGTCGTTACTGACTGCAGCTAATGCGTTTGAATCGAGTTCTCAAAGAAAAGCGGCCGGAATGGGACGGGAGACATGACAAACTAATTTTGCTGCATGACAACGGCAGGCTACACGTTGCTAAATCGGTCCCAAAATATTTAGAGGGACTGAATTGGGAAATCGGAAATCCAGCCCAACCCGCCATATTCCTCAGACATTCACCATCGGATTACCATCTGTTCCGATCAATGCAGTCAGCCCTTATTGTAGAGCGGTTCACTTCTTAGGAGAGCATCGCAAACTGGCTCAATGAATGGATCAAGTCAAATGCACTCGAATTTTTTGTCAGAGGAATCCGTATACTGCCTCAAAGATGGAGTGAAGTTGTAGCTTCCAATGGCACCTACTTCACATAATATCGAGTATTATTTAATTCTTTAAATAATTCGTAACTTTAGCTAAGAAAGGACGGAAACTTATTCCCTTACCCAATAAAAAACAATATTCCTCGGTTCATAGCCGCAAAAGATTGGCCATCTGGAAGTCCAGATCTAAATCCATTCTACTACAGTTTGAAGTCAGAATTGGAGAACGTTGCCTGTCGAGGAGCTCACAGAAATTTGGAGAGTCTCAAATAAGCTTTGGTTCGAGCAGCGACGTCAATATCCATGGAAACCGTGCGTGCTGGAACAACTGAAAGGCCTAATCATTTGAAGGTGACTATTTCGAATGAAAATTAATACTTTTTTTGATTGAGTATTTGATTAATATGATTAAATAAATAAATTTCATATCTATAACGAACTTAACTTGTAACAAAACTTATGGCAGGACTAAGTTGATGGAATCGAATTGGCAAATAAGTTGGTAATTTAAACCAAATTTTTTTATTGTTTTTTTTTCTTCTTGTTCACTCCTCTCGGGAGCATAGGGCCTCGACAAGACTCTTCCATCCTCATGGTTCTGTGCTGTTGTTTTTGTACCGTCACATGAGATGTCGGCATCTGCTAGTTCGCGCACCATCGACCTTCTCCAAGTGTTTTTTGGTCGCCCTCTGTGGACCTCTGCTCCCTTGCGGGTTACAGTCCAGTGATGCAATTTGGTAGTTTTCTCAATGTATTACCTAACCATCACCACTTTCTGCGTTTGATTTGCTGCACCTCGTCGTTACTGATAGTGTTTGGCCAGAATATTCTGCAGATGTTAAGGAAGCATTTGTTGATGAAGGATTGTAGCCTCTGTGTGATGGTGTTGGATGCCAGCCATGTTTAGCCTGCAGTTGACAGCTTCATCTGCTCCGCCATCTGCCGTGGTGATGCAGCCGAGGTAGCAGTTTCTTTTAATTTCTTTTAATTGTTTTAGGATTTTTAATCTGAAAAAAATTTCATTTAATTTCAAGAAAACAACAATTCTATACATACTTTTTGTATGAAATAGAATATTTTAAAACGTTGGACGTCTTTTTTTTTTAATCTAAAACTCGTTATTTTAGAATAATATTTGACTGGTTTTTTGCTGATGCATGGCCGGACAATTGGCATTTCGTAGGGCATCGCCGTCTTAAAGCTACCTGTTACTGGCATGAAACAGAGATAGAACACTAACTAATTGAGCTGCAAAGTGAACTGGTAGTATTCTAATATTTTTCCCAGCAGGGTACACATACTCCATATAGGCCTACAAACATACATACAAAAAACATTCACATGTAGAGAAGACGAACGAGATGCGCTTGTCAAATTCGTAATCGCAGCTCATCGTAGCAAAATGATAAATTGTGCATTTCAGTGTTTTAAGGTCAATTTAGGGGTTGTGAGCCACCACATATGTAATGGCAATCAACAACAACAAAAACTGTTATAGAACACTCGAGCAGTTAACTTTTACATGTAAATGCACAAGTACCCATGTCCCTGAGTATATTTGAAAAGTTTTGTAAGAGGGGGTTGTGTTATGTTGAGCCTGGCAGAAATATCAGACATACAAACAGAAGTAAGCATGAAATACTCTGTTGATAAAGCAAATGTAACCCTTTTTTGGCTATACTCGCTGCTTTACATGCGACAACCCTAAAGAAATAGTCGTCGTTTGTAGGTAAATCGCTGTTCTCATGTACATATGACATATTCATTTCTAGGCCTGGTTGGTTTTGTTGTTGTTTTTTATTGTTCACGCGCCCAAAACATTTATTGTCGCAGTCAAAACGTGTTGTTAAACAACAATTTGAATGCAGATTGTCAGTTTAAGTGGTACCACCTCGATGAGGTACCATCAGCGCAAACACAAAATAAAAAGAAAAAAGAAAAAAAAAGCGAACAAAGGTAAATAAACACGAACTTGAAAATACCCTAGAAGTTATAGCAGTGTGAATTTTTAAATCGTTTCAATTTGCATTACTAAGCCAATGTGCTACGGCACTAGCTGGTACGCTACATGCAGTAGAAGCGGTATTTGGGGTTGCCATCATCGGATAGTTAGATAAAAAGTTTATCTTAACGGTAGTTCAAAGATACATACCTTAGACCGGTCCATGCAAAAATCGCTATTGGTACTGAAATAAATGCAAAATAGAAAGAAATATTGGGGATCGCTTAATCATCCACCACTTGAAATCATCACCCTAACATAAACATAAAGGGTTTTCCAATAACAGGTGTTATTTTGAATAGCCCGCTATTTCGGTAGATGTCACTTTTGAAGCTGTCATTTTTTTATATTTGACAAGTAAAAACTACGCCATTAATAAAAATGGAACGATACTCGCTTAAACAACGCATTGAAATTATAAAAATTCAGTATAAAAATGGTGAAAATTTGGCAGAGACGGTTCGTAAAACTCAAACATTTTTGGATCATCGTGAAGCTCCTTGTTGAACCGCAATACAGAAATTGGTGAAAAAATTCGAGCTGTTGGGACAAGTTAGTGATGTGAAGAATAAAACCCGTGCACGTCGCTCAAAAACAGCCGAAAATATTGCTGTTGTAGCCGAAAGTGTTGAAGAAAACCCTGGTTTGTCTGTTTCTCGTCGTTCTTTGGAATTGGGCATTCCGCAAATGTCATTACACTGTATTTTGCATAAAGATTTAGGTCTTAAGGCTTACAAAGTCCAGTTAACACAAGAACTCACGCCGGCCGATCATCAACAACATCGTGTCTTTGCTGATGGAATCGTTGAAATGCATGAAAATTATCCGTAATTCCATCGAAAAATCATCTTGAGTGATGATGCCCATTTCCACCTCGGTGGCTTCGTCAACAAGCAAAATTGTTGGATCTGGGGTTCAGAAAATCCAAGAGTTGTTGTTGAAAAGCCTCTCTATTCTCAACGTGTGACTGTTTGTTGTGGTTTATGGTCCGGCGGAGTCATTGGATCTTACTTTTTCGAAAATGCAGCTGGAGCAACAGTTACGGTGAATGGATTGCGCTATCGAGAGATGATTGACGATTTTTTATGGAGGGCATTGGTTGGTATTGATCTGGACAAAGTTTATTTTCAACAAGACGCCGCTACGTGCCACACAAGCAACGAAACCATTGATATTTTATCAAAATAACGCATCGTATTGGAAAACCCTTTACCATTACAGTAACGACAAGCAAAAGGAGCAAAAAAGGAGAGTACAGAATTTCTTCATGCATGAAATCTAGAGAAGCGAATGCAGAATTTCATATGAGCAAACGTTCATGTATGAGAATTACATACATGTATTTCGTTTTTGCAGCATCGTACAACAATTTAAGAAGCGGTACAATTACAACTCAAGATGACAGCCTCATATAGTAAAACTTCAAATTTTTTTTTTTGGCATTCTCAAGTGAAATGTTAAGTTGCAATTTGATATTAAGTTTGCAATTTTTGGCTTTCGAGTTTTCCGAATAAATAGAAAAAGAAAAAAAGATTAAAATTCATATCGGAGCGAAAAACGTCGTTTAAGTATAATCAAGGCGAATCTATAAAAGATGGTGTTGGTAAATCAGCTGAATTAATTTTTTTCCTTCGCCGTGCCCATGTGGCTGTCAGCTCAGGCTGAAACAAGGCGAATTCATTATTTGTTTTCTAGTTCCTCAATACTTTGCTTTGACAATCAAACGTACAGAACAGTGTTGTTGGTCTAGGGCCCCCACCTTTAATGAATGCGCCTTGAGCGTAATAAAATTTTGCGAGGAATAATTTGTAAATAGAAAAATTTAACCCATTAGCTCTCTCATGAAAGGGTGTTCAGACGCCTTTTTTTAAATATACATAAAATGGCATTTGAGAGGTTGCTTGAGGTTTAGGCTATCTACCCTACCGTCGCCGTAGTCGAGAGAAAAGGTTTTTATTTTTTAATAGTGATCGTCCTATGCCAGGCAATGGCAATGGCAAACCCCTGCCTGCATTGCAACCATAAAAAAGCTTCTCATAAAAAACCTTCTGCCATTCAAAGGCGGCTTTAATCTGTAGGACTCTCCAACTGGGCACAAGTTTCGTTGGCGTATCTTAATTTGCGCTTGAGTTATTTGTAGCACAGACAGAGATATGGATGGTCAGATAGGCATCCTTAGAATGTCGGTGTATATACATACAAGGTGAAGTTCAAAATTAACAAGACTGGCGTCATACAAATGTGTTTGATGGCGCCATATTCTTAATGAGTTAGTGCGTTGGAAGTTACATCCCTAGCTTACTTCCAGTGAAAGCTTGGTGACTTTCGGTTCAGTGGAAGCGAAATAATTGCGTCTAAAGTGTCATCGATACAAAAATGGATTTCGAAAAAAGAACTAATATCAAATTTTGTTTTAAAATCGATAAAATGTTTACCGAAATATTTGAATTGATGAAAAAATGTATGGCGATGATTGTCTATCTCGTGCCAGAGTTCGTGAGTGGTGTACACGTTTCAGAGATGGCTGTGAGGACATAAATGACAATGAACATACGGGCTGCCCAAAATCAGTAGTCACTGAAAGCTTCATCGAAACTGTTCGTAAATTTATCAAAAAGGAACCGAAATCATCGTTGACTTTCATGGTATCTGGGTTAAATATCTCCAAAAAGATGAGCTCCACTCAACAAATCAAGTTTGGAGAAGGCAAAAATCAAGTCGATGCTCATTTGTTTTTACGATTCCAAGGTAATCGTCCACAAGGACTTCGTGCCAAGGGGCCAAACCGTCAATGAAATTTTCTATCTTTTCGTCATGAAGCGTTTGTTGCATCGCATTCGTCGAATTCACCCTGAATACCGCGAAGGAGGAAGCTGACGCTTATTGCATGTTAATGCACCATCTCATCGATCCACTGTTGTGGCTGATTTTTTGACTAGAAATGGTATTTTAACTATCAATCGCTCACTGTATTCGCCTGATATGGCTCGCTGTGACTTCTACCTATTCGGAAAATTGCATTTGGCCTTGAAAGGAATACGTTTTGCGTTCGTAGAGGCCATCCAAATGGCTTGTACCGACATCCTGAAGGGCACTCCGGTCGATGACTTGAAACACTCCTTCGCTTTTAGATCGTACAAAACAGTGTATCGAGGCCAGAGGGGACTATTTTGAATAAATAACCTCGAAGTTATGAGAACAAAGCTCCTGTCGTTTCTATTTTTGCTCAACCTTGTTTGTTTTGGACTTCGCCTTGTATATAGTCTGTAAGAAACCTTGTATTTCTATATTTACTAAACGCATCTGTGTTTCAAGCGGAGGTGTATGCTGTTCTTGAAGCAATGCACTTTGTTGTGGAAAACAGATGGAGAGGAAGACCTGTGTGAGTCTGCTGCGACAGCAAAGGTGCGCTCATGGCCTTAGATAGACTGCCCTCAAACCACTTCAAGGGTAGTTGGGTACTATAAATCCAGGCCGAACTATGTCGGTAGACATAATAGCTTGATGCTAACATGGGTCCCGGGACGCGTGGGTATCGTGGGTAACGAGATCTCTGACTCTTTAGTCATAATGGGCTCTGAGGCCAACTTCCTTCGCCCGGAGCCTGTTCTACCTCTCCCTTCTGCAGCCATCAAAGCCACGGTTAGCAAACGGGTTGCTCTAACCCACAAGCGAACTTGGCAGGCTAAGAGAGGCTGCATATGGACAAAACTGATGTTACCTGTCACGTCCGATCGACTGTCGCAGTTTCGCCTGTCACTAAGCATAAAGGACTGTAGACAGCTGGTTGAACTGATGACGCGCCACTTTCTAAAAGCAAAGCAAATGGAAAGGCATCTCAGTTAGTGGACTCTGCCCAGCATGTGGAGAGGAGGATGAGACGGAGGACCGCTTTCTGTGCGTCTGCCCGACCTTCGCTTTAGGCTAAAGTGTTAAGAAGCGACCACCTTGGCTCCTTGACACCACAAGATGTACTCAGATCTCTCCGGAGGTCAAGTAGATTTAGAGAAAATTAAAAAGGGAACCCCAGTGCAGTACAGTAGGCTTAATTGTGTCTGAGTGATGTACTTGCTAGTCTGTTCCGACAAAAAAAAAATTATATATACATTTTTACTAATTAAATAAATGAATATCTAACTCGATAAGAGTTTGAGCTTGAGCCTTTCAAATAATCGAACTTGCCGCTTGTTCCCGCGTAGCGCATCATTTACAGCCACTTTACAAAATTCTCTCTACTTTATAATTGCTAGTTGTTTCGCATGATTTAAAGCTTCCACTTTTCCGCTTCCAATTGTCCTAGGTGCCACCACACTTGGCAAAACTTATGCAACCCCGATTGTGTGCCTGACTCTTGCATTCAACGACCACAGCAAGTCCGATTAGGGTTGTTATTGTTATTGTGTTGTTGTTATTATTACGAGAGCACATTTTTAAAGAGTGTTCAAATATTGTTTTGGTACCGTGCATTTTGATATGCTTTGGCGGGAATGTCACAACACAATACTCTATTTTATGATTTGTTTTTTTTTTTTTAACGAAATAGTGTCATATGCTTTTATCACTTTTATACCACACCTCGCACACCCACTGGCCATTGTTAATTACTGCGAAACGAAATTGCCACATGTTAAGCAGTGACAGGATTGCGAGAGTTGGCCGATTTGATTGAGGTCTGTTATGGAATATTGAATTACAAACTGATGCGGTTCGAGATGATGACTTGTGACGAGATGATGATTGTGTTTAAGGTAATGTAAGTGAGCGTTCATTAATGTAATACGAGCGAATTGCAATTGTCATGCGTAATGAACTTACACGCGTGACAAAATCAAAAAAGTGCAAACATTTAGTTCTGGATGTAGTAAATGTGCCTTAAGTATTTTCGTTAGCGATTGAAAATGAAGAGAAACTTGAATAAAAGATTGAGCAATTAATTTTGAAACGATTGAGAATTGATTAGCGGGAATTGCCAGCGAACACAATATATATGCACATACATATGCAATAAAACGCTGTACTATGATAAATACAGGGTCGGGCATTCGAAGTTTAACCAACTTCAGACCGCTCGCTGTCTGTCAGTTGGCGAAATGACAGTCCAGAGTGATATTTACAAGCGCGCGGAAGCATTTTGCCGAGAGTAAACGCGAGAAACGAAAATCAGTAATGGATTTCAAACGTAATAGTGTGATTCCATTATATTCGGCTGGAAAATCACAACCAGCGATGTTCGTAAGCTCGAGCACCTTAAAGTAAAAAAAGCTTTTTTTGTTTACCGCACCATTCGTTGTTACAATTATACTGGTAGCATCGCGGAACGTCATGGAGGTGGTCATCAAAAGACTGGTACGTCACGTGAAATGGTTTAAAAAGTGAAGAGGCGACTTGAACGAAATCCCTGAAGAACTGCCAATCAAATGGCGAAAGAACTGAAAATATCTGATCGTACCATCCGTCGCATCCTGAAAAATGATCTCAAAGTTAAGACTTACTAGATCCAAAAGGCGCGTGAGCTCAGACTTGAGAGAGCGAAGGAGTTGCTTCCCTTGGCCGAAAGCGATAAATCTCCGAACTTTGTGTTTTCTGACGAGAAAATTTTTCAAATTAGGCAATTCGTAAACTCCCAAAACGATAAGTTTTATTTGACCGACCGTTCATACGAGAATCTGAGTCATCGATTGCCAAAATACCTGCAAGTCTCAAGGCCATAGTCAAGGCAAAAGGTGGTCATATCGAGCAAAAGTAAATTGATTCTGAATTTTATATTATTTTCACACATTGTTTACTTTGAATTGAATAAAAGTAATTTTCCAAACTAAATGTATGGTCTTTTTAATTGGTTACACTTCGAGTGCCGGACCCTGTATATTAAAAATAGAGGAAATTGGTCAATAACTTTTCACCTACCAAATAACGGTAATTTTCAAAAACGAACAAAACGAAAAATTACTAAAATTTAGTGAAAATATTGAGCTCATAAAAATAAAAACAGCACAAGTAAGATTTGTGCCACGGGTAGATCGGGGCGCTCGAGAGAACTTCTAGGGCTAGTTCTCAAATTTGGTAGGTATACTTACCGGGCATTATCAGTTAGGTTTCCTTGCGGTGAAACTTGGGATTGCTTCAATTCCTTTCAGCAGAAACTGTCTGGAAGATGATATCGAATCATCTCAGCACCTTCTTCTCAACTGCCCCGCTCCTGTCGGGTTTAGACATCTGGGCTCTCACTTTTTCGCTACACCTGCGAATACAAGTATGGCGGGTTTAAATATCACACACCTGTTGAAATTCATCAGCAGATTGAAGCGGTTAACACGAAAGTATTTAGCCACTGTTGGTCATCAGCCCCTAATCCAAAGCCCCTTCTTCTTTTTTCCACCTGTTTGGTGCTTTTCCTTCTGTTTATAGATTTTGCAAAATGGGCGGTGCCACGCACAGTTTTAATTAAATGCGTGTATCTCTCGACAACGACTTAATAAAACTCGGCCAAACTGAGTACGGGTATGTATTGCTCCCCACATCGTTTATTTAAAATTGTGACAAAAAGAATTCGTTAAAAATACTGTTGATTTATTAAGAATAAGTAATAATATGTTTAATTTTCCTAATACTCGTATTTCAGAGAAATGTTTCAAACAAAATATTCCGAGAAATTAATTGTTTATCTCTACAGTTTCTTTCAAATTAATTCTTGGGATTTATCTTAAAACTACCACATAAGCAGTCTACATACATTGATCAACGATCATTCATTTCAGTCTTGTAAGTCTGATTATTTCCTCATACATACTTTTATTTAAAAATAAAGTGAATAATTTTTAACCCCAGTTAAAATGAGTACAAACCGAAAGAGCTATTCCGTCGAGTACAAAAAGGGAAGACTCCAGGGGTGTAAATCTTGTAGCATTCTGTAAAGAGAAAATGCTGGATCTCCGTATGGTCCGTATGGAAAAAAATCAGAGTTGGAGCAGGTCGGCGGCCGTTATTTTCTGAGTTGGAATATTGCATCTGGGAACGGTTTGCAAACAGGAGAGCAATGGCTTTGGTTGTGCGCAGGGCTGATATTCAAAAATTTACCCTTAAAACAGCAATTGAATTTGATATATCAACAAAAGAATTTAAAGCATTGTCACATTGGTTGGACAGCTTCCTTAAACGATATGAACTGTCTCTAAGGAGATCAACCACATTGTTTAAGCTGGAAGACAATGACGTCGTTAAGCGTGCACTTCCGGTTAAGCTTTTTGTTGATGGCATCGATTTTTCGAAATACCAACTCTCCAACATGATTGGTATGGATGAGGCCGGGGTATTCCTAGGCCAAGGAGCTCAAACGACAGTTCACCACAAGACTTCTTCGTCAATTTACGTTCCTTCTACCGGTTACGATAGTGCACGTGTTGCCTGTATTTTGGCTATTCGTCTAGATGGTAAAAAGACCATATTCCACGTGTTTCAGGACTTTATGTAATTGAAAGTGGCTTAATCTCGTGCTGCCACCACTGTTGAGGGGTCAGAATAGAGGTTTACTAGTTTGGGATTCAGCCAGCACTCACCGCGCTAAAGACATGAAAAACTTTCTTGCTGAGAGGAAGATTGATCAAATAATGATTTCGGCAGGAATGACTGATTACTTCCAGACACTTGACATTGCAATAAACAAGCGATTCAAGGATCATTTGTGGATGGAAATCAATGAATATATTGAAAACAGAATGGTGAGAAGTCATCGAGACAATTTTATAAAACCAGGCTTACAAGAAGTTGTGAATTGGGTAAAAAATTCATGGGACAAAGTAACTGATAGTGATGTTTCCAATGCACCACGAACAGGCTACTTAAACAAACAGTATTCATTTAACGAAAGCTATATCGCAAGACATGAGAGATTCGGACCAATGATTCAACAGGAAATGGATTTGACAGAAAATCAGAATAAAGAGTTTCCCAATAACAGGTGTTATACCCGTAAAAGATCAATGGTTTAGTTACTTGTGTGGCACGTAGCGCCGTCTTGTTGAAAATAAACGTTGTCCAGATCAATACCATCCGATTCCGCCCATAAAAAATGGTTCATCATCTCCCGATATCAAATAATGAAGTTACTACAGAAATTCATAGATTAAATAACTACAATACAAATCACCTGGATATGACTACATCGAAAGCAAAGTAGTTAAAGCTCTTCCTGAAAAAGCTATACAATTCCTAACCATAATATACAATGCTATCCTTAATTTATACCATTATCCCACCCAGTGGAAATGTGCCATTGTGGTCATGGTACCAAAACCCAATAAACCCGAGAATAGTGTCAAGTCTTACCGTCCTATTAGTCTGCTGGTAACATTTTCGAAAATATTCGAAAGAATATTTTTGCAAAGAATGTTGCCTGTAATTGAGGATCATAACATCATACCTGAACATCAGTTTGGGTTTAGAGTAAGACATGGTACACCAGAGCGGTGCCACAGGGTCGCAAATGTAATTACAGCTGCACTGGAAGAGAAAAAATACTGTTCTGCAGGGACTTCTGTTCAAAGTAAAAAAGATATTACCAGCACATTTCTATCTGGTACTTAAATCTTATTTAAGTGACAGACACTTCTATGTAAGGCACGGGGATGCCTCATCTGAAATTTATAACATTAATGCCGGTGTACCCCAAGGTAGTGTCTTAGGTTCTGTCCTTTATACTATATTTACAGCTGATATGCCCAATTCAGAAAAAGTAGAAGTAGCAACTTTTGCTGATGATACAGCATTTATCGCTTATAACGAGTCCCCTGTAGAAGCTTCATATCTTTTGCAAAATCAACTCCAAATTTTGGAGTCTTGGCTTAACAAATGGAAAATAAAAGTTAATTCGGAAAAATCTACACATATCACTTTTACATTAAGAAGAGAACAATGCCCTGCTGTATTTTTAAATAATAAACAAATTCCCACTAGTGACAGAGTCAAATATTTAGGGATGCATCTTGATCGACGCCTCACGTGGAAAAGTCACATTCAGGCTAAGCAACAACAACTAAAAATTAAAACAACCTGTATGCACTGGCTGCTTGGCCGTAACTCTCAACTTAGCCTAGAAAACAAAATACGGATCTACAAAGCTATTCTGAAGCCCATTTGGACCTACGGAATACAGCTATGGGGAACTGCTAGCAACTCCAATGTGGAGATCTTGCAACGTTACCAATCGAAAACATTACGAAGCCTTGTTAATGCCCCTTGGTTTATTACCAATGAATCTATCCATAACGACTTAGGTATTCCTTTTGTAAAGAATGAAATTCGAAAATATAGTACTAGATATCTGAAACGATTATCTAATCACATAAATCCAGCTGTTAGACACAACCAATGAAACTATACGGTTAAAACGCAATCATATCTTAGACTTGCCATTCCTCTAGTATGAATCTACTCAACCTATAAACTTTAAGGTAAAATTAAGTAAGTTAATCTTAAGTGATAATATTAACAAACAATGAATTTAAGCAATCTTGAAGTACTAATGAATTTTAATAATTTAAGAACGAACTGTACAAGTTAATAAGCTGTTGTAATTTCTATGTAGATTTGCACAAAAGCAAAACTACCGCTGCCATTATCTTATAAGATCTAATTTGCTGAATGTCTTATAGTAGATAGATTGCAAATAAAGTAAGTTATAAAAAAAAAAAAAAAATCATCTCCCGATAGCGCAATCCATTCACCGTAACTGTTGCTCCAGCTTCATTTTCGAAAAAGTAAGGTCCAATGACTCCGCCGGACCATAAACCGCACCAAACAGTACAACGTTGAGGATAGAGAGGCTTTTCAACAATAACTCTTGGATTTTCTTAGCTTGTTGACGAAGCCACCGAGGTGGAAATGGGCGTTATCACTCAAGATGATTTTTCGATGGAGTTCCGAATCATTTTCATGCATTTCAACGACCCAATCAGCAAAGACACGTCGTTGTTGATGATCGGCTGGCTTGAATTCTTGTGTTAACTGGACTTTATAAGCCTTAAAACCCAAATCTTTATATTCGGTGCAATGACGTTTGTGAAACGCATAATTCCAAAGATCGGCGAGGAATGGACAAACCTGGGTTTTCTTCAACACATTCGGCTACAACAGCAATATTTTCGGCTGTTCTTGAGCGACGTGCACGGGTTTTAATTCTTCACATCACTAACTTGTCCCAACAGCTCGAATTTTTTCACCAATTTCCGTATTGCGGTCCGACAAGGTGCTTCACGATGACCCAAAAAAGTTCGAGTTTTACGAACAGTCTCTGTCAAATTTTCACCATTTTCTCATTTTTATAGTGAATTTTAAAAACTTCAATGCGTTTATTTAAGCGTCTATCGTTGCATTTTTATTAATGGCGTAGTTTCTACTGGTCAAATATCAAAAAATGACAGCTTCAAAAGTGACATCTACCGAAATAGCGGGCTATTCAAAATAACACCTGTTATTGGAAACCCCTTCATAATTCAGAATTTTATTTATGGCGATGTTCCAGAAGAAAGTGACATGACTGTAATTGAATAAATTTAGATTTCTGTATTCTGTGTAAAATAAATATTAAATAAAAATATATAAATATACTTTTATTTCTTCCTCCCTCGAAAATAAGCCCTAGCGCGTATTTTGGACCAAAAAAGAAAGTAAGACAGTGTCTTATTTTCGGAAAAAGACGGTATTAGAACTAAATTTCCGTCTGTCCGTCTGATGTTACAACCTATAAATCTCAAATAAAATTGAATTTAAATATGCGGGTCGGACCGAATTTAGCCTTCTTTACAGTACAACTTCCGACGTATTTTAATGTTGTAGCTCTAACGTCAATAATGTCAATGAGTGTTGGGAAAATACATTTTATCAGTTGTTTTCTTGCTTTCATTGTTAGTCGCTTATTAGTGATTAGCTGGGTAATCACATAATTTCTATGCACGCCACTCCCACACACGCGCGTAACACCACTTTTCCACCATACATATTTTTTTGCCCGTCGCCTTACACACCAGATAATTCTATGAAAAAGTGTATTGCACAGGTATGAGTGTACCTGTGTGTGTGTGTGTCTGCGCATGGAAGAATAACTCATAAATGTTGAAAAAGAGTTGGGCGGAAATGTACGCCCACTTCCGTTTTGTAATGCATAGCGGCACACAGGCAGCGTGCAGGTTCGTATGCCACAGGGCTGCATTTCAATGGCGTTTACGTGCTTATTATGCATAGCTCAAATGGCAGCAAGAAAAAGTTACAAGTAGAAAAAACTCAAAAAACTGAAGGTAATGCAATGCCTACCAACACTTTCCCTGCTTATCATTCCAACAGCCAGGCAACAGAGGCGCCTGTTAGTATGTCCTGAGTAGCACCGCAGCAACCACTGCAGCATGTTGCACGTGTTGCACGATAGCAAGGCAAGAGTCACGTGCTGGACACGTGTCGCGCGATAAGAGCAGCACCACATCAACGCAGTACACAAACTGGATACGTACAGGATATGGTATGGCATGTGAAACACTACTCTTGCATGCTCCAGATTAGCGACATGTCATCTGCATCAATGCCTTGACATGAATGGGCGGGCAGCTTCGACTATGCACGGTGAGTGAATGCTTGCCATTCTCCAGCTCAGCTCATTTGTTATCTAAATTTTATAATCAGAGACAAGCACTCAACACATGAACATGAAACACTCCCTGTGGACGCCAGCGTAGCGCTGCTCTGCAATTTCGGCAAAGTACTCTCCCAGCGACATCTTAATTCATCTTAACTAACTGTGTTCCCAAAAATAGCACGAACAATGGCCAACCCAGAGGCGGTTGCCACGCGCACGTCACTTGCATTCCTGTTGTAGACTACAGCAAAGTGCCTTCGCACCTTCGGCTCGCCACGCAAACAGTTTAACTGATTTATGTTTTTGTTAAATAATAAGCGGCATGGCGCAGTCACTTAAATATTGGTTACAAATATTTTCCATGCCATCCCATCCCAATATTTCCAAACCATAATTATGGAAAGCATAATTCAGGACGCACCCGTCTCAGGTATCTTTTCAGATGATACTGTGCGTTCTAGGCATTGCAGTTGTCACAATAATAACGAACTGGTAATGCCGTCAACAGCGTGATACACGCCATTTTCTTTTTTTTTTATTAAAACTTATTTTGATTTTTTTTTTTAATAAATATTTATGGATCATGCCCCAAATTTTACCGTAGAAAACTTACATCTTGCGATTTGGACAGTTTTATTTTTTATTTATTTATTCATTAATATCTAACAAAATGTTAAACAGACATTTAAGAAATAAATTCACAACCAAAAAACAAATTTTACAATGTTTAAGGGAAATTCTTCATCCCCACATCACCGCCGTCTGGAGCAATGGAAAGCTGCCTCCGTCCTGTACATCGTGAAGCTGCCCCAAGAAAGGCGACCTGCGTGACTGCGGCAACTGGTGAGGAATAATTCTACTTAACACCATCTAGAAAATTTTAGCCGTGGTCATACAAAGCAGGTTCGAATGTATCTAACGCTCCTTAAGAGACAAGCAACCTGGTTTTCGCCCTGACCGAAGCTTTGTTTACCAAGCCAACACACTTCGGATTGTAAATAGATAAAGAACTATTTGCATTTGGTGGTCTTTGGAGGTGTGCCACCGAGGCCGCGGCGGCCATTTGGCCGATATTTTGCTTCATGCATAATTGAGCCATACCAATATTATTATAATAAAGAGAAATGACAGTAATTTCCTAAAAAAATTGTATTTTATTCAAAATCAACACCGGCCCTTTAAACTTAATCACCCTTTAGTAGAACAATCAGTTAAGTGGCGCTCCCCACTCTACATGCTGTTCGTAGACTTTAAGAAGGCGTTCGACACTATCAAACTAGATGCATTATGGCTGGAACTGAGTAGAAAGGGAGTTCCCGCCAAGATAATCCGCCTCATCAAAGCTCTCTACTAGAACTCCGAACTGGCAGTGCTTCACAAAGGCGATATCAGCGATCCATTCACTACCATCGCCAAGGCAAGGTTGTCCCCTGTCGCCCGCTTCTCTTCGCCATCGTCGTTGATGACGTCATGAGCCAACTGACCCTGCGAGTATGATGTTTCACCTGACATCTTGAGAACCTGGACTTCGCCTATGACATCTGCCTCCTCTCTCACAAACTCTCTGACATGCAAGCGAAGCGCACTATCGGACTGGAGGTCAACATCGCAACGTAATAACGCAAGGCAGGTATTGGTTGATGGATTCCCTGCGGAATTCATCGAAAACATCGGCTGCATCATTACGGCAAATGCTGGAACAGATGAAGATGTCAATTGCAGGCTAAACAAAGCAAGGGCGGCATTCGGGCGAATGCACACAGTATGGAGGAGTTCGCAAATCTCCAGGCGCACTAAACTGCGAATATTCTGTTCATGCATGAAGTCCGTATTGTAGTACGGAAGCGAAACATGGTTGGCCTATAACACCATCATACAGAGGCTACAGTCCTTCATCAACAAATGCCTTCGCATCATCTGCAGAATATTCTGTCCAAACACCATCAGTAACGACGCGTTGTGGAGATCAACGAATGAGGAACCTTAGGCAAATCAAACGCAGAAAATGGCGATGGATAGGTCATACATTGAGAAAACCACCAGATAGCATCTCGAGAATGGCACTGGACTGGAGCCCGCAAGGGAACAGACGTAGGGGTCGACCAAAAAACACTTGGAGAAGGTCAATGTTGCGCGAACTAGCAGATGCCGACATCTCATGGGACGGTTCAAAAACAACAGCACAGAACCATGTACGATGGAAAAGTCTTGTCGAGGCCCTATGCTCCCGAGAGGAGTGAACAAGAAAAAAAAAAAAAAAAAAATTAAAAAGTGTAGCACAATTAGGTTATCAACCGATATATGCCTTGACTATACTAATGCATGGAGCTGTTAGCGCAGCAGTGGCCACAAAAAGCAAAAGTTGGGTTATTTCCTAGCGGAACATTAATGAGACTGAAGAAGATTTAGTTAAAAAGAAACAAGAGCTGAGAAAGTCTTGGCCACAATATCATTATCCAAAATACAAGAAACTATTGCCTGAATGCTCAGTTAAGTTGCGTTGCGCTCTTACAAAATAAAAGGAGAGGGATCTTCAATCGGCCCATACAGTACGAATCACCAATACGACTAGGAATGGTAACCAGGCACGTACGGATTCTGAAAAAAAGTGCGTATTTGTTGAACATCTGCAATCAGTCTTCACTCCCAATCAATCCTTTGGAACTGCTAGTGTTCCACTAGACATATTGCAACGACCAAAAAAGCCAATACGATTTAATACATAGTTTCAGTTTTAATCAACTAAACCTAAAAAACCCAATCAACCAAGTGAAGAAAAAGTTTTCTCTAATAGCGGTCGCCCCTCGGCAGGCAATGGCAAGCCTCCGAGTGTATTTCTGCCATGAAAAAACTCCTCATAAAAATATCTGCAGTTCGGAGTTGGCTTAAAACTGTAGGTTCCTCCATTTGTGGAACAACATCAAGGCGCACGCCACAAATAAGACGCCGGATTCTGATCCTTTATCTTACTAAAGGTGCTCCAACACTATCCGAAAACTTAAAGCCCTCGACTTACCGTCAGCTCAACGTGAGTTTCCCACATCAGCTTCATATCTAGAGTTAAAAATAGGTATTTCACAGTAAGGCTGTGATTCACGCATCTAAACACTGGAAGGTTGATACCTTAAAGACATTCCAGCTTCCTTTTCGTGTTAACAAGGATAGTGCTGTTTTGCTGGGATTGAAAGTAAAGCCCTGTAGGGTGCACCATTTAGCAATTTTATTCAAGGTCCTCTCCCTGCAAGATTTTCCGGATGATAGTGGACAAAACTCATACCCGTAAGCTTGGATGTAAATGAACTCTTGCATTAGCGTTAATAGGGAGTCCACTACTACATACCAAAAGAGAGGGCAACCTCTGCCCACTTCTGGCGTCGTACAAAGCCGGGTTTCTCCCCTCTAATCAGTGAAGCAAGAAGTGAGTCCGGCTTCAGATTGTTTCGTTTACATAGAGTCAAGGCTAGCGTTGTCAAAAGTCCTCTCAATATCATCAAAACTTCAATTGTGTATGCACCAACTTCCAGTGCCTCTTTGATCTTTGTCTCATTATCATGTAGAGCTGATTGGCATGACTTTACGCTATTAAAAAAAGGTTTTGTAAACCTCGCAAAACGATGGTAAAACAAATTTGTCCCCTATAGCGTTGCATTTATTCGATTCTCAATCGATGCGGCAATATTGGGAATTTTAATGGATGTAAAAATGTGATATGCTGGAGCATACGTTGTGGAGCAATTCGACTTTTAACGTTTCATGCGCACAAAGCCGGGATCAGCATGCAAACCCAAGAATGATAGAGAAAGAGATTACGCCTTCCGAATTCGCCGTGTCATAAGAGCCCATGAATAAACAGGCAAAAAGAAGGGAAATTACTTGTGTGTGAAGAGGAAGAGTAGGCCAAAACAATGGAAACAACCAAACACAAGAAAATACCCACACACTTTCTTGCCACGGCGTCTTCCGCATAAAGACGCAAACAAACTGCATTTGGAGGCTTCATACTAATTTGTGCTTTCGGCACTTCGTTTTAATTAGTTTGTTTAGTTTAAATCAGCCAATTTAGGCAAAGCCATTCACTGAATTTTCACAAACATGTAATTTTTCCTACTTATATTTGTTTTGTATTGCAGCAGAAGCTGACGTCACACTTATTAAAATCGCGAAAAATTGAGTAACCGTTTTTTAAAAGCGCCCCCTTAGATACTCAATTCGCCTTAAGATTAAACGACTTTAGTGCAGAAATAATTGTTGAACAAATTTCTACTACAATTAAGCCAAGGGACTGGGGTGAAATATTTGGCAAGAATTTTAAGTCCTCGTAGCATTGTCCTGATGAAAGGAATATTAAAGTACCGGATAACCCACTACTTATGTGAATGTCCAGGGCTAGCTAAGGCACGATTCTGCTCCTTCGGTAAGGCTTTCTTATAGCAAATTAATGAGATCTCAGACATCGAGATAAAGAATTTACTGCTATACTTGGGCCTCACTAAATGGACCTGGCTTAGAA
Source organism: Anastrepha ludens (assembly GCF_028408465.1). Lineage (NCBI taxonomy): Eukaryota > Metazoa > Arthropoda > Insecta > Diptera > Tephritidae > Anastrepha > Anastrepha ludens. Next base: position 29,888,935 of record NC_071499.1, on the reverse strand, counting down.
GCAAAAACAAAAAAAAAAAAAGATATCATCACACGAGGGCAGTGGTAGTAAAATGGTGCTGGTCACTAATTAGGATTATTTCAGTGGAAATACTCAACCACTTCAACAAACGACAGGGAGCATGTTAGCCAGCATGCTCGCGAGTATATTCGACGTCTGTACCCTACTTAATATTAAGGTTAACTGACAGCTGAGTATCTGCTACAGAGTTGCAAAACAGTAACAGGGTTGCAATATTACAGCAACTTTTGAGTGACGCGAACAAACCCATCAGCCAACAATTTGTATTTTGGTTCGCATCTTGCTGGTGAGACTACTAATTGTGTACATATATTTATTTTATTATATTAATTTCGTAATTTGTGGAAGCGTTGAATTTTTCTTGTTTTATTCTTATATGAGAAAAGCAGTATTTTGACAAGGCGTAATTCCGGCGTGAGTTGAGTGAAATTTTTTTTTTCAAGAAAAGAAAACACTATAATTTAAACTTTTGAGTTTAAATTAAGTTACGTATATTCAGTATTAACATGTATTTTAATCTCCATCTTAATATTTTGCGTTCCAGCAATCTCTTTTCGATCAAAACTTAAGTTCGACTTACATCGGCCACTTAAATTTTTCGTACCTTGGCAAACAGCTGATTATTACCTGCAAAGCAAATTGTGAAGAAAGAAATAAGTGACATTAGAAAAATTAAAATAAATTCACATTCAAGAGATGGATTTCGTAGTATGAAGAAATAGTAAAGTTAATTTTATAAGAGAGAACCACGGTGATACTCACCGCACACGTTTTTAAATTAAACGATGTTAAAGACTCCCGTGAAAGATTTTGAATCAGTAAGCTAGTCTTAGCTTGTTTAAATATGCAATAATATAACATAACATAACCGCAATACTTGCGGAGCTTTTCCATTGCTTTCTGCAATTTTTTGTTATTTGTAATGTTATTACAATACCAACAACGTCCACAAGTTTTTCATCACGATTTCTTGTGCTCTTTCTGCCACTTTATTTTATTTAAATAAAAAATTCAATGATTTGCTGAAAGAGAATAAAATTAATACGAAGCAAAGCAAATTTTTTGATACAATTTCATTCGAACTTTATTGTAACACTTTTTGGTAGACAACGTTTTTGGTTTTTCCATCTTTCGCGTAATTGAATAATGACGATGGTTTGACTACTCGTGAGCAAGCTACATACAATTGTCCATGACAAAAAATTGGGTATTCTAAATTAATACCGCACATTTGTAGAGACTGTCCTTGCGCCTTATTAATTGTCATAGCGAAGGCAAGGCGAATAGGGAACTGCAAACGTTTGAAATCGAATGGTAAATCCGTTTGAATCAGTGGAATTCTGGGTATCAAAACGTCTTCTCCTTTGTACTTCCCTTTCAAAATTGTTGCTTCGATAATGTTACCCATTAGCTTCTTCACAGCGAGTCTGGTACCGTTGCAAAGTCGTGGCACATTAATGTTGCGCAGCATAATAATCTGTGCTCCAATTTTTAATCGTAAATTATGAGGTGGTAAACCTGGCAAATCGAGTGAGTTTAAGAATTCAGTTGGATAATTTACGACATCATCTTGATCAGTAATAGTGTCTATTGACTTATACGCAACTATGTCACCAGGTATTTGATCTAAAATAGCTGAATTTATATCATTGACGTCCTTATTTTTCCCAGCTAAAATTGCTCTTTCGCTGAGCCAATCATGGTTTTTGTAATGTTGAACTATGTTTGGAAATACACTCTGTGTCAATGCCTCTTTAGACTGTGCAAAAGTGCAGAAATTGTTAGGCAATGTTATCATTCCTGTTGTTTTTGAAAAAAGGTTTATTTTTTTGGTTAAAAAGTGTTTTTTTAAGTTTTGAAAAACACTTCGCTCTAACAAATTTCTTCTCAGTTAATTGCTGAAAATTAAATATTTTGAAAAAACTATTTTTTTTTTAATTTAACCTGTTTGAGAAAATTTTATTCTTGAAAAAATTTCATACTTTTGTTAAAGTTTAAATTGATTTGTTAAAAAAGATTTTTTTCCGCTTTGAAAAACACCCCCTTGAAAAAATGTATGCTCTATTAATAGTGGAATATGAAATGCTTTGAAAACACCTTTTTTTTTAATTTTGTTTGGTTTTCAGAAAATTTTGTTCTGAAAAAATTTCATAGCCTTGAAAAAGTTTTATTTTATTTTATTTGTTTAAAATTTTTGAAAATTTTTTTTTTTGTAATTTTAGAAAAACACCTCTTCGAAGAAATTTCTTTTATCTTTTTGAGGAAAATTTGGTTTTGAAAAAATTTCATGCTTTCGAAATTTTTTTATTTTACTTTATTTCTTCAAAATTTTTGAAAACAATTTTTTTTATAATTTTTGAAAAACACTCCTTTGAAAAAATGTTGTCTATGTGTCATAGTGGTATTCCATTAACTTTTAGGATTATAGTCAAATACTTACAAATATCTACGCTTTCACAAATAGCAACAATAAACAAATTTTCTCAAAACCAAAAAATTTACTTTTTTTCTAAAAAAATACTAAACAAACAACGTAATAAATTTAGAATTTTGTGTTCACGAAAAAACAGTGTTGTTTTTATTGTATTAACTGAAAACCAAAATGTTGCAAAAAATCAAAACAAAACTAAATTATTTTTTTGAGTTCATTTGGTCCATATGTTCCATAAAAAGTTGATATGGTAAATAATATGCAGGGTCTTATACACGCAAATTTCCATTGATCATTATAGTGACAAAATTATCGCTCGTTTCGGCCCAAAAAATTGCGTACAAACGAACATCATTTCATTTTTATATATAGATATAGATATAGAAGAAGATAGATGAAACAAATCTTGAATTCTACTTTGCTTAGTTTTTGCTGAAACGGTATTTAAGTTTCTTATGTAAGCCGACCCTAAGCACTTAATCAGACATTGAGAGAACGGCCCTAATAAAAATTAAACAGTCTGGCTAAGCTATTCCACTTCAACTATTTGACATTTCGATGACGTTTCTGCTTCACGTTAGTTTTCATCGCTATATTTTGCACATTTTGGTCTTTTAAACGAGTATCGAATATTATCAAATAACTAGCAATGTCCTCTTGGAAAAAAGCCTCCAAGAGCAACCAAAAGGTGCACCGCGAGCGTCACCAGCCGGAAGATCGCAAACATCTTGGTCTGCTGGAAAAGAAGAAGGATTACAAGAAGCGGGCAAACAATGAACATCTCAAGGAGCACACATTGAAGTTGCTGCATAAACGCGCACTTAATAAAAATCCTGATGAATTCTACCATCATATGATCAATTCAAAGCTAGATGATGATGTTCATCATGAAAAAGAGCAGGAACCAGATGAGCACAGCAAAGTGCAAAAAGCTCTAATGGAGACACAAGATATGCAATATGTGACTATGAAACGCACTATGGAAGCAAAAAAAATTATGCGGCTACAGTCACAACTGCACATGATTGATTTCGCAAATACTGTGAAGAACAAGCACACTTTCTTTGACGATGGTGACGATGAAGTAGTCGGGAAGGAGTTGAGTAGGATGGAATTAGCAAAGCGTCTGGACACGCATCCTAGTTTACTACAGCGCAAGACAAATCGGCCACGTATAGAGGATTTAGAGAAAATGAAGTTACCCGAACTGTCTCCAGAAGTTAGTAGTAAATTTATTATCCAAGTTTTAAAAATTAATCATTTGCATTTTTACAGGAAATCAGAAAGGCTAATGCTCTGAAGAAACAGTCATATCAAGAGCTCACCAAACGTATTGAGCGTGAAAAGGAATTGGCAGTGGCACAGCAAAAGTTACGAATAAAACGTGTACTGAAGCAAAAACGACTTCTGAAGCCCAAAAAAATTAGAAAAGGGACGAAGGATGCACCGCCGATTTTTAAATTTAAGTATGAGCGTAAAAAGTGAATACATAAAGTAAAACAAAAAAATTGTAGATACATAACATATTTTTCATATGAACGGGATGATAAACGGTTCACTAGACAGGGCTAGTTTACTGGAGCGGCAGCCCTTGATCGGGAGTCATTCCGGTAACGTAGAACCGCATGGGAATGCATATTTTTTATAAAATATTTTTTTGTTGTTTTTTTTTTATTAAATTCTTTAGTTAAATTCGTTTCATTTGTAAACATGTGTTGAGTGTAGAGAATGAAGAAGGTGTGGCCAACATTAGGCCGCTAACCAGGTCTAGCCGATTTGCTAAAGTAACTGGGGATGTGATAGCGGCTTATGACAGAGATCGACAAAAACTGAAATTCAGCCCTATCATGCAATTTATCGTCGATTGTTTTTCGTAGAACTAAGAAATTGTAATCATATAATTCGAATATTCGTAGAGTAGCATTCACTGAATATATTCGTAACGTCAAATCTTAGAGTTTTGTACAAATGTTCTACGACGACATTAGACTAACGGACAAAAATTAGGACGTGTAATAAAAAAAGGATTTAAAGGGAAACAAAAAAACTGTGAAATGTAAGTGCCATATTAACTGAACTATAAATAAAAAGAAATTTTTTGAGTCTACATATGTAATTTTATGTGACTTCCACAGCTGTAAAGTTGTAACAACACGGCACCAGTATGTGACTTTGTTGGAGCTAATAAAAAGAGAAATAATTCGTGGCATTGATACTGTAGTAGCCCTTCCGGTTGTAATAGAGGAATGTTTTTTAGTGAGGGAAATAATTTTCTATAATCTATATTTTTGATAGAATTCCATCTTGCTTTGCCATTTTTTATTGGCACTCATGTCGAAATTTACCCATTTTAATTTGAATATTCAGCTAATTTGTCAAAAAATTGAAAGATTATTTGCTTAATTGTCCTGAATTGATGTGAGCAATTGTCGAAATATCAAAATTTTACATTTGAGTTTGGCAGCAAGTTTTTCGTGTTCACATGGAATTTACGATTACAATTTTTTCGTATTCGTAGCAGACATTAATATTTGAAGCTTTTCTACGACGGGTTCTATAATAGGGCTGGTTGTGTTAGTCATGTATAAAAAACCAGCAGAGCAGTTGCCCCCTTGTGAAAAGATTTTTAAAGGTTATTAATGAACGAATTTGACAGACTTGCTGATATCACTTGGGATGTGTTTCACACAATTTAGCTTATGGTAATGATAAAATTCATCACATCCAGTGCTCATATCATTGCTTTGTTTACGAATGCAATGAATACAAACGTGCAAATTGTATGGCTTAGTTAAAAATTATATTTAAATTCATTTTCAAATATAGCTAAATTTAATTTAAAATACACAAATTTGCGCAATTGGTTAACCACGCAGCAGCATTCGCGAACCATTTTGCATTTTCATTCCTAGATTTTGTCGTATACTCTGGTATACCCAGCCGAAGGCTGAGCATACAGCATAGTAACGAGCTTAGTTCCGACCACTCGCCTCTAATTGTAACATACAATGACAATGTCCACAATGTTTCTAAGAAGTATAAGATCCTTACCCCAAAAACTGACCTAAAATCTTTTCAATATTGGATAGATAAACATATAGATTTAAATATGTTAATAGAAACAGGAGTCGAACTCGATGCAGCAATAGAAGCATTCACTAATGTTATTCATGAGGCAGCGTATCTGTCCAGCCCCTTGAGAGAGAAACTCCCTTCTAATGACCATGTACAAGTCCCTCCTGAAATACTACTTTTAATAAAAAAAGAAGATTACGAAAAATCTGGCAGGAAAACAGATACCCCGCTAATAAAAGAGCACTGAATAAAGCCACGAAAGAACTCAAAACAAAACTATCTGATCTCAGAAATCAATCGTTTAATTATTTCATCAAAACTCTTGAACCTACAAAAAACGATGAACACAAAATCTGGAGGGCTACTAAATATTTAAAGCGGCCGATCAAGCGTAATGTCAGCAATAGGGACTCTAATGGGGTATGGTGCAGAAGCGATGAAAGTAAAACAGAGGCTTTTGCCAAACATCTATCAAATTTTTCAGCCAAATCTTCCAATTGCCGCCAATGACGATGCGGAGTTCACAAATTTTCTTGAATCCCCATGTCAAATGGATTTTCCGATCAGCCGGATATCAAATAGTGAAGTATCTGAAGAAATACTTGGACTAAATAACTGCAAGGCTCCTGGATATGACTGCATTGATAGTAAAGTAGTCAAAGCTCTACATGAGAAAGCTATTGAATTCCTCACAATAATCTACAATGCCATTCTCAATGTAAATCACTACCCAACACAATGGAAATGTGCTGTTGTTGTTATGGTGCCAAAACCAAATAAACCCGAAAACTTTGTTAAGTCTTACCGCCCCATTAGTTTGCTTGTAACGTTCTCGAAAATATTCGAACGAATATTTTTGAAGAGAATGTTACCAGTAGTTGGGGACCACGACATCATTCCCGAACATCACTTTGGGTTCACGGCAAGACATGGCACACCACAACAATGCCACAGGGTTGTAAATGTAATTAGGGATGCACTAGAAAGGAAGTAATACTGCTCTGCAGCTTTTTTAGATGTTCAACAGGCATTCGACAGAGTATGGCATGTGGGACTTCTATACAAAATTAAAAAACTCCTGCCAGCACATTTCTATTTGATCCTTAAATCCTATCTGAGTGAAAGGCACTTTTATGTTAGACACCGAGATGCGTCTTCAGAAATATACAATATTAGCGCTGGTGTGCCCCAGGGTAGTGTGTTGGGCCCCGTCCTATTCACAATATTTACTTCCGACATGCCAATAACAGAAGAAGTGGAAGTGGCTACTTACGCTGACGGTACAGCCTTCATAGCTTCTAGCGATTCACCTGCAACAGCATCCTCTTTGCTGCAAAACCAATTAAATGTTTTAGAAATTTGGCTTGATAAATGGGGGATCAAAGTTAACTCCGACAAGTCTACCCATGTCACCTTTACGTTAAGAAAAGATAACTGCCCTAGAATATTTTTAAATAATGGTGTAATACCAACGAATACCAAGGAGACATATTTAGGAATGCATTTAGATCGACGCCTTACTTTGAAATCCCATATTAAGGCCAAACAAGAGCAGCTTAAAAATAAAACCAAGCGAATGCACTGGCTGCTTGGTCGCAAATCTCAGCTGAGTTTTGAAAACAAAATAAGACTATATAAAGCTATTTTAAAGCCTGTATGGACCTACGGACCTACGGAACTGCTAGCAAATCGAATATAGAAATCCTGCAACGCTACCAATCAAAAACTTTGCGTGCTCTTGTTAACGCCCCTTGGTTTGTCACAAATGAAGCAATACACAAGGACTTAGATATCCCATTTGTAAAGAGTGAAATTCCAAACTTTTCTAGCAGATATCTTGCATGGCTGTCAAACCATGTAAATACGAATGCTATATGCTTATTAGACTCAAGTAATGAAACAATACGACTGAAGCGTAATCATATGGCCTCTGGTGACGGTCAAGCATTGTTTGACAAGAACTTTATATGTGTGCGTGTCGGCTGATTGACGCTAATATCTAAAATTTTTGATTTTCATCATTCAAAAGCCGACAACAAGTATGTGTGACACGACGACACCCGACTGCACTAACACACACAAAGCTCAGTCAAGCATGCTGTATCGTCTCCAGAGGCCAATAGACTTGCCTCATTAGACTTGCCATTTCTCTAATTTTGCTGAATTAAATTATTTATTCAACACTAAATAAAAAACAAAATACATAAGTTCCTATATGAAGATAAGCAACTCATTAGTACAAATGAAATTTAATACATTTAAGATCAAATCTTAGAACAAATATCGTTATTTTATATGTAGTTTTGCATTTGTGCAAATACTACCGCTGCTATTAGATTATAAGACCTAATTTGCTGAATATCATTATATTAAGATAGATTGCAAATAAAATATTTACACAAAAAAAAAAAAAAAAAAAAAATCGCCGCATCCGTAAACAAACCAATGTGATGAGCATTGGCTGTTATGATTTTTATCGTATGTCAGCACTACAAGCTAAATTTTGTGACACACATCCAAGTGACGTGAATCCAAAGTTCCCTTCTAAAATATTTTTTTCACCATACCTAACGCGCAAACCTGGTAACAAAGCGAATTTATTACAGGTGATGGCAACCAAGGCGTATTCGCTTTAATGGCAACCACATATAAGTAAAAACATGTATGTATTTGTTTTTGCCTTTTGTGTGAGCATCACGCAAAATCAGCTGTTTGTTTTCAGAGCGGTTTGCTTTTGAAACGTAAATAAGTTGTTTCAAGCTTCGCGCTTAAATTGCTTCGTACTTTCGATTGATTTAGTAATTTGAGGGCCTGAGCAAATTGCTTTCAAGATGCCAGTATTTGCGAAGCGGGGATGTATATGCAGGTAAGCAAAGAGAATACTTACCTCTACTTTCATTTAGATAATATTTCTTCTTAAGCGCAGCACCGGCTAGGAGGATTCCATACAATTTCAATGGACGTTAGAAACGCTCGCCGAAAATAGGCAACGATTGTTTTCCATATTTATTACGATTAGCAGAAGAAAAAGAGAGAAACGTTTAGCTAATTTACCACCTGAAGAAAAGTTAGCTGAAAAACTACACTGGAAATTGTCACAATTAAAAAGTCGTCACATTTTCAACAGTTCGTTGGAGATTTAGTACTTAGCATTTGTATGAATTGTAAGTTCTTGTAGATATGAAAAAAGTCATCTACGTTTACGGTATTTTAATTATTAATACATATTTCAGTATCTGACACAGACATTAATAAGGTGAAAATGAATGTAGAGAATGACAGTCCTTGGCCGGAGTGACAGTCCTTGGCCGGATATAAATCCGGGTCGTTTCGGTAACGTAGAACCGACTGTCGTGGAAACGCGTGGTAAGTCGTTTAAAGCACTGGTTCAACTCGCTGATCATCGAAAAGGCGTACCAACACTTATTAATGCGCGTCCGCAAGAATTGGCAATAATTTTATCTGGCGGTGGTTTATATACTTAAATCTGGTTACTGGCTTAGAATTATCGCTTCCCACATCTATAAGCGTCATTAACGAGGAAGGCGCCAATGAAGCATAGGCGTGGTCACAAGAAAATGACATGGCTGGTGAGAATAAACAATTTCTACACAAACATTGCTATACGATTTTTTCTATAATTTAGATTTGCATGGCAATAAAGCTGCGGATTGGGCCTGGTCACTGTTACAAAAACTCATTTATGACTATGAGCTACAAAATTCTACTAGCATATGAAAATATGTGTCAAAAAAGCTGCTAAGTCTCAACGCCTTTATCCCGCAATGGATATATAAATGACTACATGGTATGCAATTTGCTATAAAATCATTTATTAAAAGCATGCATATCAACAGTTGGCGAATTGTCCAGACCTGTTGTATTTGTTCGTCAAAGAGAATCCCTTAATTGAAGCTGCCGAATTACCACACGCACTTTTGGGAGCTAGAAGCGAATATTTCAGTTTTAAACATACAATTGCCCGAAAAAAGGGAATCTTTCAAAATTTTTTCTGAGAAAACTTTTAAATTTATTGATCTAAAAATTTGTACACATATGTTACCTTTTAATTGTATTTTAAAACTTAGTATTCGTAAAAATATTTATTTCGAAAGGAGTTATAGCTGATCTCCGAGAGCTTTTCTCAAAAAATACGTTTTGCGGTGATCACTATATCTCTGAACTAATCTAAAGAATAAGCAAAATATATGTTTTTCACAAAATGGTTGATTTTTGACAAAAAATTTCGGCCTTAAATTGTTAAAAAAAATATTTATCGGTGAGAAAAAATCTTAAAACTTTAATTGCACTGATTGAAATTGAATTTTAATTCGGATATCGACTATAAGGAGGTGTGCATAGAAACGATTCGAATAATAGGCATAAATAATCATTTATGTTTTTATATCATTGATGCCCACAGAGTTGGAGGACGTCAAACAGACCTGTAACGATACCGCACAGTGCACAGCAGAGGATAAAATCCAAATGGATTAAATAAATTTGAATTAGATGAAATAATTTATTTTTCAATCAATTTTGCAAAGATTAAGAACTTATGTTCTGAATATAAATTATAAAAATCACGTTTTTCTTATATTTAAAATTAAAATAAAACACTCTCCATCATCATCGATCCGGAAATAATTTTTTTATAAACGTCCATGAATTGAGCAACGAAGGCTTCTAAATGGAATATAGTATAGTTAAGCGCACTTTTGCAACCGATGCTCATACAACTAACACTTATAAACGACCAATAGCTATCGCCAAAGTAGCATTTCCATGATGTTTTTGATGAATTTTAAACTGTTGCAACAGAGATCTCAAAGAGTGTGAGAAAATATTTTTTAATACATCTTTAATAAAGTATAGTTATATAAAATGAATTCACAAGCAATTTTAGAAATAGGCCATAGCAATCATTTGTATGTATTTTATATAAATTTTCCATAAGAAAACATGAAGCAAACATTTTTTATGCAATGTGGTATGCGCATCTCAACAGTATTTACATGCAGTCATCATAGTGGTTAGTAGCATAGTCGCATTTCTGATAGCCATCAATATCCTATGAGAATAGAGAATTACACAAGTAAAAATTGCAAATTAAAAATGTGATTCAAATACAATTGAGCTCCTTATTACAGACATTACTTTCTGTAAGCAGTCGCATGGTCTAAAAATTAACAAGATATAGGCAGAGGTTATGCGCTGCTAGTTTTCCACCAACTCAACAGCAACTTAACACCAATTTTTCTTGGACGGCAGCCCACTAAATGAGTTGCCCATGTTTAAATACTTAGGCTTCGTCCATACGGTTATTTCGGTATGGTTAAAATGGAGACCTCTAATCGCGGTGATATGTGACAAAAGAATGTCACTTGACCTGAAAGGCAAAATATATAAAACCGCCGTGCGTCTCACTTTGTTATATGAAGCCGAATCTTCTTCTTCTTAATTGGCGGGATAACCGTTTACGCGACTTTGACCGAGTCTAACAAAGCGCACCAGTCGTTTCTTTCTCGTCCTAACCGGCGCCAGTTGGACACACTAGGTGAAGCCAAACCCTACTTCACCTGATCTTTCCAACGTAGAGGAAAGGCCTTTCTCATCCTCGGCATCCATCGGATACTTTCAGAGCCGGAGCGTTTGTATCCATTCGGGCGACATGACCCAGCTAACGTAGCCGCTGGATCTTTATTCGCTGCGCTATGTCTATGTCGTCGTAAAGCTCGTACAGCTCATCGTTCCATCGCCCGCGATATTCGCCGTTGCCAACGTGCAAAGGTCCTCAAACCTTTCGCAGAATCTTTCCCTCGAACACTCCAAGTGACGCCTCATCGGATATTATCATCGTGCAAGCTTCTGCGCCATACGTTAAGACGGGCATGGTGAGAGTCTTGTAGAGTGTTAGTTTTGTTCGTCGAGAGAGGACTTTACTGCTCAGTGGTCTACTTAGTCCAAAGCGGCACTTCTTTGCAAGAGAGATTCTCCGTTGGATTTCAAGGCTGACATTGTTGTCGGTGTTAATGCTGGTTCCTACATAAACGAAATCTCTTCGAGATTGTAGTTATAATTGTCGGTAGTGACGTAGGTGCCGATACGCTAGTGTGCCGACTGTTTGTTTGATGACGGAGGTGCTTCGTTTTGTTCTTGTTCAACACTAGACCAATTCGCTTTGCTTCTTTATCCAGTTTGGAAAAAACCGAACTAACAGCACGGTTGTTCACGCCGATGATGTCAATATCATTGGCATATGCCAACAATTGTACGCTCTTATAAAAAATTGTGCCTGAGCGATTGAGTTCTGCGAGCATCAGGTTAAAAAAATCACGACAAAGTTGCCCTGTCTGAAACCTCGTTTGGTATGAAACGTCTCGGAGAGGTCCTTCCCAATTCTAACCGCCTCGATGTTGAGCAACACCACTTTGCATAGCCGTGATACCCTCAACTTCAAGAAGGATTTACGGTACCGAGCGCCCAATGGAGGAAAGGGAAAATTATTGGTAGATTCGATGTCGAAATCTACATTGACGGTTCTAAGATGATGGTTCTACGGTTCTATGGTGTGCAAGCTGGCCTCGAAATCGCTTAACTTATCCAAATCAATTCGACCTCCTGCCTATGCCAGCGAGTTCCAGGCAGAACTATTAGCAATTGGGGAAGCTTGCAAATCACTGAAACACTACAAAGAAATTAATTTAAGAGTAGCTATTTCTTCAGACTGTCAAGCAGTTATCAAGGCCTTAGACTGCAACTCCATTTCATCCAACTTCGTTCCACAATGTTGAGAGGAACTAGAACTGCTTGGTCATTGGCTTTAAATTACTCTGCTATGGGTTTCCGGATACAGGAATATAGAGGATAATGAGAAAGCAGATGAGCTAGCAGGAAAAGGCTCGACACTAGACATAGCAGATGCGGTGGCAGTTGTTACTCCATTCAATAAAAAAAAAAATAAAACATCAATTACGTTACACTACTATGCTTTCGCCGAAAGAAGGTGGAAGCACTTAGCATGCACTACGTCAAGAAAAGCATGACCGTCGTACAACATCCAGAGGACGAACTACCTGTTAGGATGCTCTCGCCCAAACATTTCACGCATTACTGCAACCCTTACAGGTCACCGGAAGGTAGGGGATCGTGCAGCCAGACTCAACCTTCCTTTCAATCCCATCTTCAGAAGCTGTCAGGCGGAACGGGCGAAAGAAAAGCTTTTCCACTATTTAAGCGAATGTCCAGGTTTAGCCAGCACACGACTTCACTCTTTACCTTTGCCACAACAAAATCCTGTTATATCTGGATCTCACGAAATGGATCGGACTTAAAAAAATAGTGGTAATAAAACGGCGCTAGTCGTTAATTAAGATTATTTAAGTAGAAATACGCAACCATTCTAGTTTAGCCTTACAATGTTAGCCAGAATTTGAGTAATTTGTTCATGAAAGTTTACTAGTTTACACAGCAGGCGCATTTTCACTATGATTCACTGTACATCAGCCAATAAAAAATTCACAAAATATAAAAATGTTCATTAACCATTAAGACCAACTCTTTTTTTCTTAGATAACCAGCTAATTTGTTTGAAACATTCAGAAGAACGGCGCCGCCGCGGTAAAATCTGCTAACTCAACTTTTCGGTCTATATAACGCACACTTTTTTAATTATAATGGAAAAATGAAGCTAAAAAAATATTATTTTTTCTTTGGTGAATAAAAAGAGTAGGTGTTAAAAAATGTTATTTGTATAGGAATTTACTGAAGGTAGTGCGTAGTTATTACTAAATGACGCTTTTTAGCTCTAATGTAAAATTTTACCAAAAGGAGTTAGCAGCTTTTATCAAGGCAGCGGCTAGTTGTATTATATTCTATTTTTTTCATTAAGCAACGATATTATTTTCAATTTGTTTAGATTAACTTTTGTCTATCTTAAAACATGTTTGATGCTTATAGAATATGTTAGAGGCCAACTTGCCCCATGCTATGGAGTATTTTCCAGATCCATTTTTGCTTTTGGCGCGTTATCAGCTCTCGGTATAAAAAATCCCAAAACGCCGGCTATGATGAGCGCTACTGATGGGCTGAAAAGTGCTATTTCGCAATGAGTTTTGATTAATGCACCCAAAATGCTGGATCCCGAGACGCTGCCTATGCGGCCCAGCATGAGTGAAATGCAAACGGCCATACCTCTGAAAGAAATATTTAAATTAAATTCAAGTTAAGTTTTGGAAATACTTACATACTCAGCTATGACATATTTATGCATGTAACGGTTTCTTTTATAGACATTTAGAACTTTCGATTGGGATATTTTTAAACCCAGCTGTCGAAGTAAACACCTGTGTTTTGTTTGTTTTTGTTCAATTTATTCTGAAAAATTGTCAATGCAAAGACTAGCAAGCGAAGATTTTTACAAATCGAGAGTACCGGAAATACTTGGATTTACTTACTCTTGCAATAAATTCTGTGGCAAATTTTACAGTGCATACGACGAGCACAAAGTCGCAGAAAAAAGTTGCGTTATTTTTGCTTTTGTTCGTATGTAGTGTCTACTCGTGGCAAATTTCGCTTGTTAACAATGGAGTGCAATCCTTCTGGCAGAAAAATGTAAAACATAGATGGCGCTCCAAGCAGTAAGAGGGCGTTGTTCCTCAGTTTAGGACTGTTAGGGGCAGGCTGATCACTTACCCTGTTAGAAATCAAATAGATTAACGTAACCAACGCAAGACAAATGCCTTGTCGAGGCCCTATGCTCCCAAGAGGAGTGAACAAGGAACAAAAAAAATTCAATGGAGCGGAGAGCTTAGAAAAATCGCATTGCAATGATTGCATTACAAAGTGTGTGAAAGTACAAGTGAGATTTACGAATTGCTGAAAAAACTTAACACTTCAAAAATCGTTTTTTCAAACCTATGAAGTGACAGACCGAAGAAGAAGTGGTCGTCCTCGCGTCGTACGAACCAATGCAGCCACAAAAACCGTTCAAGAAAGAATTCGCAGAAATTCCCCTAGAAAGTGGAAAATCATGGCCAGGGAAATGAATCTATCGACCAGATCCATGTCAAGACTAATTAGAGATGATCTCTACATGAAAGCCCTCCGTCGCTCAACTGGGCATCTTTTGACAACGTGCTTGAAGAAAATTTCTTAGCTTCAGCTTATTCGGTGGCACGCGGTCAACGGCCATGAAAATATTCTTTTCACAGATGAGAAAATTTGCACTGTTCAAGAAGTTTTTAATAAGCAAAAAGATAAAATCGATGCTAAAACTTCTAAAGACGCAAAATATGTTGATCGAAGTGTTCAGCGTGGCCACCAGCCTCCGTACTGGTTTGTTGGGGAGTGTCTTGTACAGGCGTTACATCTCTTCATTTCTGCAAAAAAGAAGTTGGGGCCAGGGCAAAAGTGTACCATGAGGATGTCTTAGAAGACGAGAAGGCGTGATGAAGCGTGGTGAAGCAGTTGGGCAGTACTCCCTTTAATTGAGAACATTGGATCTTCAGCAAGACTCCGCTCCAGTCTACAAGGCAAAATCCACCCAGCAGTGGCTAAAAAACAATCCTGGATTCATAGGTGCAAAAGATTGGCCGTCTGGAAGTCCAAATCTGAATCCATTGGACTGCGGCTTATGGTCAGAACTAGAGAACACGGCCTGTCGAGGACCTGGAGAGTCTCAAACAATATTTGGTTCGAGCAGCGACGTGGAAACCGTGTGTGCTGCAATAGCTGAATGATCGAATCGTTTGAAGGTGACTATTTCGAATGAAAATTAAAACTTTTTTTAAATATTTTTTAATATTTGATTAATATGATTAAATAAAACTAACTTCATTAAAAAAAGTATTGTAATTTCGAATCTATAACGGACTTAACTTGTAACAGAACTTATGGCGAGACTACGTACACTGCGATCGCCTTGAGCGTCAACGCGAAAACCAATAGAAGGTAGTCTCTGACTACTAATTGCAGTGCCTCCAAAACGCTCTGCTCAAAACTGAATCTTAAAAGGACAAAATGTCGGATTCAACAAATCAACTACCAGCGTCTTCACAAGTGTTATAACGGACCATTGCGCTAGCCAGTAGAATGGGTGTACAACATTTCCTCTGTGAATGTTCTGCACTTCAAAGAAGATGTGCCAAACATTTTTGGCGACTTTTTGTTTAAGATTTGGGAAATTTGCAAAATGTCTCACTGGAGGGACTAGTTACCTTCTTAAGTCAGAAGTCAGAATTTTTAAAAAATTGGACTTTTGTTTTATAATATTTCAAAAATATTATGTGAACATTTGAAGTGAATCTGACAAATACTTTTCGAGCTATTCAACAATTATCAAAGAGCGCTCAGGCGCTCCGGAGCTCGATAGCAAAACTTTAAATGCGTTTTTCTCAAAACTTTGTTTTTGAACCGGTGATCACTATTACTGAAAAACTGGTAGGTTCAATAAAATATATACTGAATTGAGAAACTTGTGCCTGATCGAAGGATTTTTTTTTCCAAAAAAAAAAACAATTAATTGTCGGTTTTTTTTCTCGAAAATCTTTAAAATATTTCTTGGGTCCGCCATATTGTTAATTTTGAAAAAGGCTTCGATCAGGCACAAGATTATCTATTAATAAAACTAATTTCACTTGTCCGATTGATTGTAGATGAATCTCCAAGGACTAGTGATGATCACCGCAAGGGAGTTCTTGCGAAACGGATCCCACACAAACAGCGATAACTTTTACAATTATTATTATTATTATTTTTTAATTTTGCTAAAGTCAAGTCGAAACATAATGTATTAATGCTGTGATTTTATTTTTGTAAAATAAACCAAATGACTAGCAAAAAAAATTATTGAAAATCATAATTTTTTCAGGTCTCTGACTACCCCTAACTCCGTAAACAGATCTAAGTTGTTTAAGCAACTAAGTTAGGGGATTGAAATCAAATGCAGGTATCACAAAGGGTCTTAAGGCCATCGAGTATCTTGTCTCAGACAAGCAACCTGGCTCACCTAACCTAACACCCACGTTGGAGGGAATTCAGAAGGTGGCGACATCCGCGATCCGTTATTATGATCTCAATGAGCCTGGCATAACCAGCTGATTTGCTGACGTAATAATTGAATTTTCGTCTTCCTTTTATTGTTGTACCCTTTTTAATTTTTTTTGTTATTCATGAGCGAATTTTCTCTACCACTTCCCGCTTTCTTGTTTACTCAATTGTTAGGCCATAGTCAGAAGTACTCTCACGTAGATCGCTACCTTGTAATCTATCATTATTGATCAACACCAACTTAACTGAGGTCAGGGGCAACATGTTCCGTTCGAATGTCTTAATCTTCCGTCGAGTTATTGCGCTGTGCGCTGTAGTACAGTTCCATATGTCGCAAACAAAATCCGCTAAATGCACATAGCACCGCACTTACGTACCTTAAATTCGTTGGAAATATTTCTACCACAATAGCATTAACCACAGTAATGCCCACGCCACAGCACAGTTCAACGACAAAGAGGTAAATAGCCAACAATGGCGTCTTTATACAGAAAGCTAGAATGCCACAAATTCCGCATGCAGCAAGGATTACGACTGTAATTAAATAAAGAGTCAAGTAAGACTACATACAGAACTGGTTTGAATATAACTACTTACAAAGGATGGGTTTGCGTCCAAATTTGCTGATTGCATACATAGCGGTCAATAGAAGAGACACATATATAATTTCCAGCATTATAGTGTGTTGATAGGTGGAAATTTCCAGATGAGTTACGCAGCGCTCATTCTGTCGATGTATTCGGGAAAAATATAAGCACACACATGTAACTACTCTCATTTCCTTCAAACTTCAATATTTTTACTCACATCATCTGTGGCGGCTGTAAGGTTTTCCGCTTGCGAAAATTTAATAATGTCACAAATGCTCTTGGGTTCTGAAAACTTGTCTGTATATTGCATGGTGATGTTGAGGATGTATGGGAACCACATGTACACTCCATGGGCACTAAAGAATATGATGAACAAAATGAGACTAGATAAAAACGTTTTCCGGATGTGTTGCCGCATAAAAAGAGGTGCTGTTTGTTGCCACATCGATTTCATTATGGATGTTAGCAGATTTTTGCCTTTGCCGGATCCATTTACTTTAGAAATTGGTGTATCGCCATCTGGCAACAAAGTAATGTCCTACAATATCAAAAATATATAACAAATAAAAGAGAAAATTAGTAGATTATTTCATAAAAAGTTATGATGCAAGAAATTATGGGTTCCTCGGCAGGCAATGGCAAACCTCCGAGTGTATTTCAAGGTCCATGAAAAAGCCGTTCGGAGTCGGCTTGCCACATGCCACAAATAGGAGGAGGATCTTATATACATATATATAGGGGTTTCAACAAAAGGTTTCACTTTGAATAGGTTAGGTTATGTTATACTGGCTAGCCGAAACCACGCAGAGATCACAGTGATACCAATTCGGTGACCTATTTTAGCAAAAATATGTATCACTCAAGATGCGCGTATTGGTCGCGAATTTTAGGAGTCGCTCAAGTCGCTCAATTCAGGAATACATTCTAGACTTTTAAAATTGAGAGCACCCAGGTAGCATAGTCTAGTTTTGAGAGAGTCGGGCAGTAGAATAGGAGATGTTCTAGGGTTTCTCTCGACCAGGCTCATTACATTTCCTGCAACCATTGTTAAGAGTAAACATGCGCTGCAACTAGGCAATGCCCTCCACCGACTAAAGTTCTACAGCTCCTTCTATCGAACGATATAATCGATTTGGTATACTTGTCCTCATCATTTTGAATAACTTTTAATGTGGCGAAGTTTGAGCTGCCTCTATTTGGCATCTGAGTAATATAGATCATACAGTTGATAGAAATGGAGGATAAATGGCTGCCCGTGTGAGGGCTAAGTTGGACAAAGAATCAAATTCGTCCATTGTGATGCTATACAGAGGAAAAACAGAGGGAGAAAAACTGAACAGGAGGAAAGAGGAAGAAGTGTCTTTGAATTGGAGGATAACGAGCAAACGGTGGCCAATTATATTTGCGTTAACCGTCTCAAGTCGCTAATGAAATTCACCAAGTGTGAAATATTTAAATCTGCTATATCCGTGGCGTATGGCGCAGAAGCGTGGACGATGACAACATCCGATGAAGCGACGCTTGGAGTGTTTGAGAGAAAGATTCTGCGTAAGATTTTTGGACCTTTGCACGTTGGCAACGGCGAATATCGCAGGCGATGGAACGATGAGCTGTATGAGCTTTACGACGACATAGACATAGCCCAGCGAATAAAGATCCAGCGGCTACGTTGGCTCTGAAAGTATTTGATGCGGTACCAGCTGGTGGTAGTAGAGGAAGAGAAAGGCATCCTCTGCGTTGGAAAGACCAGGTGGAGAAGGACTTGACTTCACTTGGTGTGCCCAATTGGCGCCGGTTAGCACAAGAAAGAAACGACTGGTGCGCTTTGTTAAACTCGGCCAAAATCGGGTAAGCGGTTATCGCGCCAATTAATAAGAAGATATCCGTGGCCGCCGTAGCAGAATGGGTTGATGCTTGACTCCCATTCGGGAGTGCGTAGGTTCGAATCTCCGTGCATGAAGCAACAAAATGAGGAACAAGTTTTTTCGAATAGCGGTTGCCACTTAACAGGCAATGGCAAACCTCCGAGTGTATTTCTGCTATGAAAAATCCCCTCATAAAAACCATTTGCCGTTCGGAGTCAGTTTAAAACTACTTCGGGCCCTCCATTTGTGAAACAACATCAAGACGCACCCCACAAATAGGAGGATAGGAGGAGGAGGTCGGCCAAACACCTAACAGAAGTGTACGTGCCGGTGCTCGCTGAGTTAATGCGAGATCTATCTTTCCAGCTTCAATGTAATGTTCATGAGAAATAATTTTTAGATCTCTAAATCTTGCCAACTGATGTTATACATTCGTCATTGGATTAATGCTCGACGACTTGCATTCGGTCAAACCGCGGTTTCCATTATTAGGAAAGCTCCTTTTTGTGCTTTTTGATTATCGTGGTCGTACAGCAGCGTCTTGTATGAATACTAAGCTTTCCTCATTTCCTTACCTAGTTAGGCAAACACACTTCAGATCTGATCAGACCTAGAGCCCATATATTGAACTATTCACTATGTTGCTTGTCTCAGACGGTGTCCAAAAGCCTAGCCAGCCGTGAAGGCTCACAATCTGTACCTTGAATTATTACAAATTAAGGAAATATTTAATATTTTGAGTATTGTTAAGTGAAACCTCTTGTTGAAGCACCCTGTATACTTAACAACAAATATTGCCAATAATTTTGAATTTTACCTCGAATGCTTTTTGAAGTCCCTTGTTTTTGATATTTGTCCGGTGCATAAGCTGGAGCACCTCAAGAGCTTCATCAGGCTTTCCGGAAGAGAGTAAATATTTCGGACTCTCTGGCAAGAAAAACAATGCCAAACCACATAGAAAACCAGGCAAACCACAGGCGAGGAAATAGGAACGCCAAGGCTTATAAGTAATATCGATGTAGGGCACATAGAATTCATAATCTTGATTGATGAAGAACCAAGCGATAATGGGGAAAAATACAGCTGCAATCGCAGTCATTAAAGCTCCACTCAGTATTGCACGGTTGCGATATTTTTGGCAGTGGAACTCACCAAGGTAGGCAAAAATTGTCGCCGAACTAGCAGAAACACTGAAAAAAAAAAACAAAGGCTGTTAGTTCAAGTTGAATGTTTGCGATATTAAGGGGTTAATACAGTTAGAATTTTCAAAAAATCGATTTTTGTAAAATATGAAATGGTGTTTTCAAAGTTGGTGGCCAACATTACTCGATAACGGCTAAACGGCTTGTCTCAAATTTTAACACGAGTTTTCAAAATAGATTTTTTAGTAATTAATCGAAGATTTTTTCTCACCGATTAATATTTTTATAATCTATTTAAGGCCGAAATTTTGGTCAAAAATCGATTTTTTTTGAGGAATCGCCAAAAAATTGTTTTGCTTATTCCGTCAATGAATTACTAGATCTAACATTACTTTAACGAAATCTGTGGTTTTTTAATTTCAGAGGATCCAGTTCAGAGATATAGTGATAACCGCAAAACGACTTTTTTGAGAGGAGCTCTCGGAGATCAGCTATAACTCCTTTCCAAATAAATATGTTTGCTAATACTAAGTCTAAAAGTAGAGTAAAAGATAACATAATATGTGTACACATTTTTAGATCAATAAATTTAAAAGTTTTCTCCGAAAAAAACATTCGATAACTGTACACTCTAAGGAAACGATTTTTGTTCATTAACTCATTATGAGGAAATATTGTTGTTGTTGTTGTAGCAGCTTACTAAACCCTGTCAGTGCGGTCATCTTTATCTAGCTCACCCAACGGTAGGCCCAGGGAACTTGCTGTTTCGACAGGTTGGGTCCAGAGTGAGAGGGGTGTTAGATGAGTGAGTTAGACGGACAAAAACTGATGTTACCTGTCATGTCCGACCGACTGTCGCAGTTTCTCCTGCCACTAAGCAGAGGGGGCTTTAGGAGGCTGGTTAGATTGATGACGCGACACTCTCTGTGGGCAAAGCACATGGAAAAGGTGGGCTTCTCAGACAGTACACTCTGCCCAGAATGCCCGCTCGAATCAGGCTTGAGGTCTTTGGCACTGATGTGTTAAGAAGCGACCACCTTGGCTCGTTGGCACCTCAAGATCAATTCAGATTTCTTCGGAGGTTGAGTAGATTTAAAGAATATAAATAGGAACAATTAAGGGTAAATACAATGGACTTAATTGTGTCTGAGGCCTGTACTTGCGAGTTTGACCCGAGAAAAAAAAGAAAAAGAAATTTGATGAGACATGTGAAAAGGTGGTTAGTATCGTGCAGGGTGCTTTCACATGCTGGACATGTGCTTAGGTTGTTTACAGTCTTTATTGGTGTATTGCCAACTTTAACCTTGAGCTGTAGTTTAACCGACTTTGTCCCGGTGGTAAAGAGTATCGCCGTGGACTTTAGGGGGGAAGGCTGTAGATTCGCCACAGTGAAAAAGCGAGAAAGACAGGTGAGGTAATCGTATACTCTGGCGCACAGTTTATCGTTGTCATTCCCCGACGCCATTATTGTACAATCGTCAGCGTAGGAGACCAGAGAGACTACCTTTGGTGGCTGGGAGAGGAAATGAAATATGACTCCATTACTGCCAATACCACTTCAATAGCAATTGTCAAAATGTTAAAAATGATCCCAATGTACACTACAGCACATGAAAACATAACTTTACTGGGACGAACTTTTGGCTTTTGGTGGCCGCATTAACTCTGGAGAACGGTGTATTAGAAGAGCCTAAGAATACATATGAAAGTAGCGGGCGCTATTGTGTTGATGTAGCAGCCAAAGTTACTTTCAAAATTTTGCTTCGGATAGCAAAATCTTGTTTTCTATTATCTTGGATATGATTGACGACTTGGAGGCAGACAATCGATGAGTTATAAGGCCGATTATACTGATGGCCGAATAGATGGTTTTCATTAGTCATGTGCACGGATTTTTTATAAACACTAAATGTCTTGAATGCTGCAAGCTAATGAATGTACAGGGTTTGATTGAAAAGTAATGAGCCTTCCCGCGCGGAGCGACTGCCAAGCGATCAACCGAATCGGCTGGTGGGGTAAAATGATCGTTGGACCTTCCCCCTCCACTAGGAACCGGTCCCAGTTCGCTGGCAACAGCGGTGCAGTCAACATCGCTCCGCACGTGAAAGCTGCTTTAAAAGTGTCTTAGAATTTGCAGGGGCAAAAATGCTACGATCGTTGGAGCAACATTACTCGATCAAATTTTAGGTAAAGCAAAACAGTTTGTACCTCCAGGAAGCACTGTAAACGCGGTATTTTACAAAGAAGTGCTCCTTCGGCTGAAAAACCGCGTCGCCCGGGTTCGGCCCGACCTCGTCAACAATTGGACCCTTCATCACGACAATGCGCCCGCGCACACCGCCTTCCTCAGCACCTCTGCATTGGCCAAGATGGCAGTTCCGGTGCTTCCCCACCCTCCCTACAGCCCAGACCTGTCCCTTCCGGACTTCTTCTTGTTCCCGCGCCTGAAAAGAAAGCTGAAGGGGAGGCGTTTCGACTCCATCGAGGCGATCCAAAAAACTGTGACAGCCGAATAGAACGCGGTTCCGGCGGATGAGTTTAAAAAATGTTTCCTGCAGTGGAAGGACCGCTATCAGCGGTGTATTGACGCTCAAGGGCCCTATTTTTAAGAATATTAGTTGTATAAGCCAAAAGGTTTAATAAAACTGCTTAAAAAAAATAAGGCTCATTACTTTTCAATCAAACCCTGTACAATTTGAAAAAGTTCTATGCCTCTAAAAACATCTGTATTTTTTGTATAATAATTATAAATAGTACTCACAGTATTCCACTAATAAATCGCAGTATGGCGAATGTCAAAAAATTAGGTGACAGACTAGAGCATATTGTCACTACGTATCCTAGAAGTAAAGTCGGTTGCATTATCCGCTTGCGACCCGTTGTATCGGCTAGAAATCCCCAAAAGTGTGAGCTCGCAATGACGCCGGCAAAGGACACAGCACCCAATACACCCTGTTCCTGGTGTGATAGATTCAAGTCGCATTCTAAGACTGGCAGCGCAAAGCTAATGCCAACTGATTCGAGAACAACATTTACAAGGACAAAGCCGGAAATTATAATGATGCCAATGTTAATCTTTCCAAAACCTGTGAGTGCATAAATAATAAATAATAAAAAATTAAAAAACATCAAAAGTAAAATGCGTTTATATGTACATACATATGTACATACTTTACAGATGTACATACTTTACATATGTACATATGCATGTATGTATGCTAAGTTTTAATGGGAAAGAAATTTGACTGCCAAAACTATCCCATAGACAAATCAGCCGTTCACTAATTCGCATAACAACCGTCTGTCACACTACATATTTAATCAGAATTAATTGTCCCGGTAATCCGGATGAACGCCACCGTCTGCTATAATTCAAAACTACGAGAATACCGGAATTATAACTTCAAGGCCAAAAACAGGGCGTCCTTGTAAATTAAGGCGTGTGACGAAAGATGCAAAAATAACTGCTTGAAAAGTGAAAAATAAAATAAACAGTAAGTTTCAAAAATATAAATTTACATTAGTGCTTCAACTGTCAGAATAGACTGAAAAAGCCGGTTATCATGGAACAGTACTTGCTAGGAAGAAGCCATTTATTTCGCTTGTAATAGACAAATTTATTTTTTCGGATGAAAACAAAAATGAATTTTTGGTATCAAAAGAAGAAAAGTTGTATTGAGGAAATCTGGTACAACGCTGAATAAGGAACATTTATTACCAACATTGAAACATGATGCCGGTGGGGGTGATGGTGTAGGGGTATATGACAGCTGGGGACGTGGGTTAGGTTAGGTTGGAATGGTTGCCCCATGAATGAGCACACTTGGACGAAGTTAAACGGATTCGTCCTTTGTGATACCATTGTGAAGGAGGTAAGGTGAAAGAGAAAACCGATGGGATGAAAGGAGAGAACATGGAGAGGGCGGGAAGAGATGGCTAGGGGGATGGGTTTAGAGTGAGTGGATTATGGACGATGACTGTGCTGCGCTTGCGTCAGCCGCTTTGTGCTGTTGATGAGGTGCGTCAGATTTTTAATGTTAACGTCAGCTATATTAGCAGGCGTAGAAAAGAAGTAAGAGCCAAGATGCCCAGATCTTCACCCAGAGCAGGGCAGCTAACATCCAACGCAAGAAGGACTCGAGGTAATTTTAAGTCTCACAGCATGCATTCCTCGCTGAGTTGTCGCGAAGCCCATCTTTTCAAGAGCCGACCGCAGGTAGTCAGAAAGTGTGTGTGTGTGTGTGTATAATTTCTTGTGTTTGGTTGTTTCCATTGCTTTCGCCTACTCTTCTTCTTCACAAACAAGTAACTCCCCTTCCTTTTGATCGTTTATTCATGGACTCTTACGACACGGCGAATTCGGAAGGCACAATCTTCTTCTCTATCAATCTTGATTGTTACTGGCTTTGCCTTCATGTCCTTGTTTTTTTTAATATTTTTCCCTTTGAGAGAGAGTTCTCAGAAATTAACTTACTGGATAATTTGGATAAGAAACGCGGAAAATTACCGACATATGCAGCAGTTATCCTGTTAGCAGTTCACAAACTTTAGGGTTAACTAGGCACCTCGACACTAAATTTTGGTGTTTTTCAATGGTCAATTTCGATGAAATTGCCAATCGATACACCGAATTGAATGGAGTTGGCAACTCGTGTCATGAAAAATTTTAAGCCAATATCTGTGAAGCAACAGGCTCTTATTTTGCATGTTTGACAGCCAAATGGTGTTTTTTTTTGCTATGCTCACAGCGTCAGCAGTTTTGATAATTTAAATTTTTCAGACTGTGCATTTCACTTTTTTATAAAAATAATCGCGGCGTCTTTCTTTCCTCTTCATCGTATAAATTGAACCCTGCTTTCAAACAATCAAAAGCGCGGGCAAAAAGTACTGGATTATTTGACGGCGCACACTTAAAATATTGCCATCGCATTCTATCAAATTTGACAGTTGCTACAAAATGAACAATTGAGTGTTGAATTCAAGGCGAATCTATTAAAGGTGGTATCGGTAAATCAGCTGATTTGTTTTTTTTTCCTTTCGCCGTGTCCATGTGGCTGTCAGCCCAGAATGAAGCAAGGCAAATTCATTCTCTGTTTTCTACTTTGCCAAAACTTTGGTTTAACAATCAAACGTGCAAAACATTGTTCTTGGTCTAGTGCCACCACCTTTAATGAATGTGCCTTGGTTTCAATAGAGGGTTTTTCCTTCAAAAAGCATTTAAATTTCTATCAACAACGTTTTTAAGTTTACTTTTCAAAATCCTTCAAAACTAGCGCACATTTTTCTACCTCGAATAAGGCGAAAGTATTTGATTATTTTATTTTAATTTCACTCATAGGCGCTTCACATGGCAATGGCTTTAAGAACATGCAGAATTTGATGGCACAACCCGATCTTGTAGACATTTTTTTTTATAACTTTTAACGCGCTTAGTATTCATTTACATTTTCGCACTCGAGCTTAAAATTCATTTACTCACCCGTCCGTTCCAGAGCCTCATCTATAGTCAACTGTTTCTCTTTCACATCCATCGACATTTCGTATTCAGTGCTGAGCTATTGAAGCCCGCTGGTGATGGTAATCCTCGTTTATTTAGAAATCCTAAACTTATGGTGGTTGGTTGCTCTTTGCTTACGAGTACACTTTTGGAGTAGCACAGTAACGAATTTACTCTCGTGCAGAAATAGTCATCCCCATTGTTCACCGCTAACAAATGATGTCAGCGGTGCTTGTCCTATTTTATTTAAATATCTAAAAATGGGAGTAGCCACAGTAGCAGATGCTGTATAATTTAGGACAAATAAATGAGCAAATGCTTGTGTACATATCTCTATAAATTAGTTTGTTTATAAGAACTCTAAGATTTCCATGCATACGAATTTGCTTGTAACACAAATGAACTTTCGTCAGAGATAAAAATGCTGGAGAAAAAATTGAAATTTATTGCACCAAAGGTATTTGGTAAAAGCGAAAAGGTGTTTGTACTTTACGAGTGCTCAGACACTATTTGCACAAATAATATAAAGTATTTTGTCAGTTATACGAATGCTAATAAGAAATTGTCGTCTTATCATCAAAGCTACTAACGCTGCGACTTTAGCTGTTTTTTGGACAGGAATCAAGTTTGAAATATAATAGGGGATATTTACCAGTACGCTCAAATTTACGAAAAGCGCTTAAATTCACTTAAATTAAATTTTTACACGTACAGTTACATGAGTACCCATAATCATCTTGGCATTACAGTCCGGGGTGGACCATTGTCTCCTCTGCAGTATGCATGCATTCTTCTGGATAGTCCGCTTTCGTTCTATGTTGTGAGATTTTCATCTTTCGTACATCGTCTTCTACGTCTTGCAACCATCGTCTCTATGGCTGGCCTCTCCTTCTTGCTCCTTTAGAGTTTGCTTCAAATACTTTTTTGGTCGTTCTTTCGCTGCTCAGTCTTACAACGTGTCCATGCCACTGAAATCTTTATATATATGTATATATAATTGGCTCGTATACCCTTTTTGGGTGTTTGGCCGAGCTCCTCCTCCTATTTGTGGTGTGCGTCTTGATGTTGTTCCACAAATGGAGGGACCTACAGTTTCAAGCCGACTCCGAACGGCAGATATTTTTCTCAGGAGCTTTTTCATGGCAGAAACACACTCGGAGGTTTGCTATTGCCTGCTGAGAGGCGATGACTACTACCAAACCTTTTTCTATATTTTGGTATTTCATCAGCAATTTTTCGTACGCATTTCGTTTTTGTTCTTTTCGATCAAAAGTAGCTTTTTATTACATATTTGCTAGTTGTCGCAACAGGCGAACCGGAAATAAGTATAGGCGTATAATTATAGGTCTGTTCATTATCCAGTAACTTCCTATTAACCTAATTTCCGAGAATTCGCTCTCAAAGAGAAAAAATATCAAAAAAGTACAGGAACGCAAAACCAGTAACAATTTGCAAGTTTTACGAACAGCTGATAAAATTTTTGGCGGAAAAAATCACAAAAATTAAAAAGAAATTCAATTAAGCTACCTACCTATTAGCTTCGGAATTACATGATTTCATTTTGTGCACAATAATTTGTTCCATTTCATCATCACTGTCAGATGAAGAGTATTCCATTAGCAGGTGTATTGTTGAGGCAATCTTCTTTGCTTTCGATATCGAAATTAGTTAAAAACCAAGAAGTACAAGCATAAAACTTAAAAGATAGCTCGAATGCTTTCGATTTGTATTTCGGAAACTGCAACAATGGTGACTGGAGGCTGTGGTTCAGAAGTACATAGTTCTATATCATTGGCCGATTCCTATTTAACACTAGGTTTCTTATATACCTATCTCTACGAGCATTCGTCAAATTGACGGGTGGATGAAAATACGTATTTACTTAAAAAAAATTATTAAACTAAATCTGAATTTGACAATATAAGGCTTCACGTAAAAATAAAATATTAATAAGTCAACAATTTTTTTTAAGTTATTACGGAAATGATAACAATAATATAAACGCTACATAATCATATTTATCGAGAACATCTTTTACATACGTATTGAATATCTTTTGTGTATTTTCCACATACGATCTTTTTACAATGGATACAGTAACTACTGCTTCTATTTTTACTACACTAGCCCACTTGACAATTTTTTCGCACTCCTGATGTTGAAGGTGACTGATATGAAAAGTCCAAACTGTGACGAAAATTCTTCTTATTTTCTCCAGCTAATTCATCGGCTAAATGAAATGTAAACTCCTTTCCGCATATTTTCGATCCAGTACACCCTTTGTACAATATCCTGGATGTTAAATAATGATTAGATAATGCTAATGATTGCTAATTAACCTTCTTTTGTGAAATTCTCTAATTCATTAAACAATTAGAATTAGTTCAACTAATTCCCATTAGATAATTGAAATTTTTATTCCAATGGTAAAACTAATTGCAATTAGTTGCCATTAGCAAAAAAAAATTGGTTGACCTTTACAATTAGAAATCTAATTGACTTCTGCTAATGCAATTAAATATTCAATTAGCTCGAATTAGAATCAATTATTTTGATATTTTGAAAAACAAAAAAAAAACTGAAATATTCATAATATGAATTTCGCACATATATATATTACTTATGTACATAATATGTACTACGTATATTATAGGACTATGAATAAGTTCGTGCGTTTTTTTTCGAAATTTGAAACTTTATTGACGTAAAATGGTTACAAATTTAATATTCAAAATATTGTCCATCGCTTACTACTACTTTTTCCCATCTTTCTGGCAATTCACGGATTCCCTTTGTGAAAAATTCGGTCGGTTTTGCCGCAATCCACGAATCGATCCATTTTTTGACTTCATCGTAATTACGGAAGTGCTGGTCAGCCAGGCCATGTTGCATCGATCGGAAGAGATAGTAATCGGATGGCGCAAGGTCTGGACTATACGGCGGGTGGGGTAGGACATCCCATTTGAGCGTTTCTAAGTATGTTTTGACCACTTGTGCAACATGTGGCCGAGCATTGTCATGTTGCAAAATAACTTTGTCGTGTCTATCGGCGTATTGCGGCCGTTTTTCTCGCAGTGCTCGGCTCAAACGCATCAATTGTCGTCGGTAGACATCCCCCGTAATCGTTTCATTCGGTTTCAGTAGCTCATAATACACAACACCCAGCTGGTCCCACCAGATACACAGCATAACCTTCAGGCCATGAATATTCTGCGCCGACGCCGATGTTGAAGCATGGCCAGGGTATCCATACGTTGCCCGACGTTTTGGATTGTCGTAATGGACCCACTTTTCATCGCCAGTCACAATTCGATGCAAAAAACCCTTTCTTTTGTGCCGTTGAAGCAGTTGTTCGCATGCCATAAAACGGCGTTCAACGTCTCTTGGCTTCAATTCATACGGCACCCAATGGCCTACCTTTCGGATCATTCCCATGGCTTTTAAACGTTTGGAAATGGTTGATTGATCAACTCCCAAAGTTTTTGCAACCTCTTCTTGCGTTTGAGCCGGATCTTGATCGAGCAATTCCTCCAATTCGGTATCCATGAACTTTGGCGGCGCACCCTCGCGTTCTTCGTCTTCCAAGCCAAAATCACCACTTTTAAAGCGTGCAAACCACTTCTGGCACGTTCGCTCAGATAGAGCGTGCTCACCATAAACTTCCACCAAGATACGATGACTTTCGGCTGCTTTTTTCTTCATATTAGATTTCTAATTGTAAAGGTAAACTAATTTTTTTTGCTAATGGCAACTAATTGCAATTAGTTTTACCATTGGAATAAAAATTTCAATTATCTAATGGGAATTAGTTGAACTCATTCTAATTGTTTGATGAATTAGCGAATAAAAACCAATTGCATCAATTGCTAATTCTAATTGGAATTTAACATGTTTGCAGCTTTCACACTATATTTACGTGCCATCTGGCCCACCAGACTTTGTTTTATTATAAAACGTAATAGTTTCTGGGAAACATTTTCTATTCTCCTCTTTCTGTGTATTTCTATGGGTTGGTGTCGAAATTCTGTATGTACAAAATTCTGCTTTCTAAAAGTCCGCTTTTTAAAATTCTGCTTTTTTAAAATTCTGCTTTCTAAAATTCTGCTTTCAAAATTCTGTATTAAAATATAATGTTAACAATGTTAAAGTGGTAATGAAATTATTTTGGAAAAGTGTTCTTTTTATGTATAGATTGGCTCAAAAATATGGGACATCTTTGGAATTCGCACTGCAAGTCCGAATGATTAAAAGCTTAGCTTTCGTACCTCCAAGCGAAATACCGAATTACTTTCAAAGATTACTTAATAACTGCGATGATGAAAGTGTAAAAAATTTACTAGTTTGGTTTGATAAAAATTATATTGATATAAATAATAATAATTCCAAATATTCTCCCGAGTTTTGGTCAGTGCATGACCATAATGCATCGCAAACAGAAACGTTTCCTAGAACACAAAACAATATTGAAGCGTGGCATCGCCGGCTGAAAGTTATTGTTGGAAGAAGAAACTCGCAATTTTACCATCTTGTGCTAAGTTTGCAAAAGGAACTTATTTTAGCGAAAACTCAAATATCAAGAAAAGAAAATGGAGAAAGAGTTAGAAAAAAAAGGAAAATAATTAAAAAAAAAACAAACAGCTGCGAAGAATTGTTAAGAAAAGAAATGAATTAAGTCACACTACATATTTAAAAAGAGTTGCAAAAAATATTGTAATTGGCTAAACTAAAATATTGTTATCGCTTAAACATATATGTATATTTATGGATTAAATGTTTATTTTGTTACTTCTGGTATGACGAAAATCACAAAGCTTGAAGAAAGCAGAATTTTTCGCATTAAACATGCAGAATTTTGAAAAAACAGAATTTTAGAAAGCAGAATTTTAAAAAGCAGAATTTTAAAAAAGCAGAATTTTTTTGCAATTTACAGAATTTTGTCACCCAGAATTTAGTAATAAAAAATAATGATACGCTCCCTATTTCTATGCTTGGTGCTTAGAAGAAGGACTTTTATTTTCGGTTTAATTTTATACACAGTAAGCGGGCACTCTTCTGATTTATATAAATTTGATGAAAATAACGGCATCTTGACTTTGTTTCTTTCGCTGGTTTTGGTAGTTCTCTCTCTTCTGAGTCGAAGCATTGAAAATTCCGGGCGCCGCCGAGATATATGAACACAATGATACATTCTTGTTTCGGCTGACGGTCTTCCCACCGCTATAAACGCAGCTGACCCTCATTATTAAATTTTCATATGTGTCCAAAATTATGTAAAAAATGTTCAATCGGCATAAGTAGTTTTACTTTTTAATTTATTTTACAAGTTCGCCTCTTCAGCTAACGTATTTTCTCCCCTCTACGGCGCAGCTGACTATTTTTTTTTTTTTTCTACTAAATGTCAACAATACACAAATAAAATTTCAGCAGGTATTAAATGAGTTGTTAAATTTTTTTTTCGACACGTTTCGCAGCATCCCACGCACGTAACCGCCCGCTACTGGACCAGCTGACGGTTAGTTTCGTCATCCATTGGATGGAGTCTGCCTTCAGTATTAAAATCAGTCGGCATGAAATGATGAGGTCAAAATGACGCTTGGCTCCCGAACTATAAAGTAGTTTTCCTTTCAATTTTTTTTACAAGTTCGCCTGTTCAGCTGACGTGGTTGCCCCCCTCTACCGCGCAGCTGACTATTTTTTGTTTTCTACTAAATGTCAACAATACATGAAAAAAATTTCAGCCGGTATAAAATGAGTTGGTAGAAATTTTTTTCGACACGTTTCGTACACTCCCGCAATTACACCCACCGCGGGTGCGCCAGCTGACATTCACTTTCGTTATTCATGAAAGCTAAATCACAAGTTTAGTCAAGAATTTAACGGTATAAAAACGCAGTCCAAAATCGGCCCCTGGCTCCACTCTGATATTTTGATGTGGTTTATAACAAGTCTGGCTGTTACCTACAAATCTGTACCATAGTTCAGAAATGAGTGCATGAACTTATCGGTTTGTAACCTTTCGGATCGTTCGGTTCTTTTATAAAAGCGTATAAATCTCAGAATTTGCATAAATCTATCTCTGGCAATTGTGTCTCGGAAAAAAGAAGGGGCCCATTTTTTTGACCATAGATAAGATACTTTCAAAGCTCTTACTTCGTACGCGCCCCGGGTAGGTATATATTTATAATAGTATTGCTAGAAAACTACGTAATTTGGAAACTGTATTTCTTCTTTCGTTCTTCAAAACTCGACGTGCCTCGGTTTCGGTGCAGTTTTTTACATGTTTTATAATGCGAGCGGCAATTATCAATTCAAAAGCTTTAGTTACACAATAGTCCAGTCAAAAGAAGATTTAAGTATGATTTTTTTATGTAAAGCCCATCACTGTGAACTTAAGTTTGAGTTTTCGGGGTCGGCCGCCATCTTAGAAATAAGGGTGCAACTGTTTTTTTGGGTTTATCTCGTGAATTCCGAAAGTTACGAAAATTTTGTAAGATACTTTTTTGTAATAATATTACCTGCAACTTTCATTCAAAACTTTTTATTGTAGGTATTGTAAAATAAATAATAAAAAAGTTATAAACAAAATTACGCGAAAAAATAAGCAATGAATTGTTTTAAAGCGTAATAATTTTTTTTTATTGATTTTATGGAAAATATACATCATCGCTTTTTTATAGAGCATTCTTTTGTGAACATTTTTGTCTAAAAGTTTTTTCCGCTATCTTTATTTAGTCTTATGATTTTGAGCTGCTAAGCGGACCAATACATTAGCGAAGCCTATAAGCGTATACGAATATCATATACATTGCATTTATATACTTTTCTTAGTGATGTTATTATGTATTATTGTATTGTTAATTTTGTACGCAATTATATTCATATTTTATATAAATTATTCAGACTCCTTTCCGCACCATCTAAGAGGTAGAGTCTGCAGCGCGTTTTTTTTCATGTTCAATGACTTTGATAAAGTTTCATAGCCAGTATTGCGGAAACATATGATTGTTTCTCGCGTTGATAAATTCCAAATTGAAATATCGTTACCATATTTCTGAAGCAATCATTCTTTTATGGTCCAGTTTTCTGGAATATAATCTGTTTCAATTTTTTTCATTAATTCGGATAATTTAAACTGGCATTCGTCAGCATTACTACGTAAATATGAATAAATATACTCTATTACGACGCCAATTTTATCGCCTTGATCACTGACTTTTCTTTCATCGTGCAACTTGACCCTCCACAAACGTTTGCTGCAATTCAAATGGTACTTTGCACCAATAGCAACCAAGTCTGGAATGTCTTTGATACGATTTGCGCTCCGATCTTTAAACTTTTCTGAACCTGTACCATCGTACCGCTCTCGATGTTTATTGATTGACTTAAAACCACTTGATAGCAGACGATCTATTATATCGTGCTCATTTATTATTCGTATCATTTCTGGATCTATTGATTGTCCTTCCCTTTTAAGTAAAATTCAATTTGATATACCCAATATGAGGCTCCGACAGTACGAAACCTTTAAAATTGGCTTCTCGAGAACCAACTATGGGGTGAATGCTCCGATTCCTAGGGCATGTGCAGATTTAAATATGTTTTTCAATTCTTCCGGTGCTGATTTTACATGGCCGTATGGCATCTTAGTCAATCATCTTAAATCGTTCTTTTCTTAGTAACTTCTAAACTATTGTACATTAGCTTAATATCGTCTGTAAGAATGTATCCATTTAAAGACAATTAATAAATAAATAAATAAATAGAAGTGAGATCGGTAGGTTGTGAAAGCAAATTAATAAGTGACGTTTTGAACCCGACATAATATTTCTTTTTGCGTAACCAGTAGGCCCTGCGATATCCTTGAATATATCACAGTATAAACGGACGGCCTACTCTTAGATTTCCCTGCTTTCAGTTTCACCCACTGTGCCTTTCTTTTAAAAAACATTTCTATTTAGATTCAAAACTTCGACTCAATTCGGAAATTTTGATTCGCGTTTAGTTTAACTGATTTTTTCACTTGCAGTTTCAGTAAAAATTGGCAACTTCCCCTCAAAATGAAATGCCTTTTGTTCTCTCACTTTCCCCTACTTTGCAAGTTTTTTGCAAATTATTTGCTTCATGAACAGATCTAACAAACCGTAAATGAATTTATTTTGCATTTAAATTTTTCTTTTTTATTACATTTTATGAAAGCGAAATGCAATTTTTTGAAAATTCTGAGTACCCCTAACCCCACAAAAGCAGTCAATTGAATTTTGCTATATAAAGTGCAAGTTTCACGTGGCTCACAAATTACGTTGATTTTTGGTATTTTTTTCTGCAGATGGTATTGGGTGCTTTCCTCCATAAAACGAAGACTTGAATTTTTTTTATTTGGAGGAAAATAATAACTGAATACTCGACATTTTCCCCGAAATTCTGATTAACAAGTTTGAAATTTTGATGAAAATTTGCCGAATTTGTATAAATTTTGTACAGTTCGACACTTTGTATTCCATGGCATTTGCTGTAGTATAAATTTTATTTTTTTTTTATATAATTAAAATTAAATAGAAAATAAATAAATAGTCAAAACATGTCAATACGTGCCAAGGCGAATCTATTAAAAGCTGTATCGGTATTTTAGCCGTGTCCTTGTGGCTCTCAGTTTGTTTTCTAGTTTCTCAATACTTTGCTTTGACAATCTAACGTATAAAACATTGTTGTTGGTCTAATGCCACCAGCTTCAATAAATACGCCTTGCTATATGCTGTACACTTTCTTTAGAAGCTGACATTATATGCAAACTCTGTGTTTTTTATAAGGAACTGAATTTTACTGAACCGAAGGAGATGTTGAAAAACAATAAAATCTTTTGAAATAAGCTGGAAAGATTTCTGCTGTGAGGCTTGCAGCAGGCTTTTTGCAGACATTCTAGTCCTTACACACAGAGCCAAAATCACCTAATAAAATAGAACAAAAATGATATGAATCTCTATGGATTTTCTTCAAGAAGAAGCTCTTTATATATTTGTAGAGAAAAACTTCTTAAATTCTTCGAAAAATTATCAGAGATTCTCTTTGATATATCTATAGAGGTATCATATATTACCGATAAGATGTTCTTATTAATATGTCCGTAGAGATATCACAAGTTATTAAGAAGATAATCTTATTGATATTTTCGAAGAGATATCTTTCAAATTTTAAATGGATTACCTTTTATTTAAGATACCTTAACAAAAAATAAAATTTCGGTTTATTTATTCTTATGCAAACATTATTATTACGTATTATTATAAATACAAAAAAATTATTTGTTTTGAATACTTTTTGTATGATTTTTAAGATGATTCTGAAATCTATACACATTATTAAAAATTTGATTGCATTTGACTTCTTTACGATTTTATGCCATCGCAAAAGATATAAAATTCGGAAACACACGTAATATCAGTTCCAACTGCAATGATTCTGGGTTGACATTTCTTATTTCTTTCGGCAAGTTGATTAATAATGCCCATAACTTTATGTTGAATATCATTCGGTGTTGCTACGAGAGTGACAAAATCATTTTGAGCATCGGCTATAGTAAGTTTGTCAGTTTTATTAAGGTGCTGAGGTGTTTTAAATATAATTCTTTGGAAGGGCGGTCCTTTCAAGAATGTCCAATATACCCTTATAAAAAGATTCCAATTTTGGAAACAATAAGTTGCCCTTGCCTGGGTAAAGGCTTTCAAAGTCTGTTTCGATCTAGTAAAGAAATGAATACAATTTTATAAATATAAAAAAAATACTTAGTAGCAGATACTTACGAGAGGATATATATTCTCTAGAAACACTATTATTTGAAGATATTTTTTCCAACCATTCCACAACTCGACTGTTATTTGACAAAGTTTCCCTGTCCCTGAGGAGTGGTTTGTTCTGCACAAAAAGAACGGGTCAATAGATAAAATATCTTGGCGTACATTAGGAAACAAGAAGGTTCCTCTATGTAAGTCTTTCCGAATGGACATTTTCGCCTTTGATTTTCTTCCTTATAAAGTCAATGCGAAAAATCCTAATTTAAAAATTATGAATCATAACTGATATTTTTTTCAACTAATCTAATCAACATATGAGCCCCCAATATTTCCGAATCGCCCCCACTGGCAACGTCACTATTTTCGTCTTCTCATGTTTACACATTATTTGGGTGTTTATTTATTCTGCAAATGTGTAAATAAGTCAAGTTTTGGCAAACATACCTATTATGGAAGTGCTGTGTCCATGTGTAAAAATAGCACTATCTATACTTTGGGTTATCTAAAGACTCTAGCTAACATTGATTTAAATCCTATACTTTGGGAATTCCACACGCAAATTCATTTTTCATTAAAACTAAGCAATGGCATGAGAGACTGTACCTTTGCTCCTGTTGTCATCGCGGAAAGATGTTTACAGAGAAATCAAAAGATAAAGAGTTCCATATTAAAGATGTTCAAAATAAATTCATAGTACAGTAATGCGCAATATAAGAGAAGCATTGAATAGTATATACAGTACTTTAATTTTTGACTTTAACATAGCCTTCCGGGGCTGATAGCAAAACGACACTTAGTTTGTACGTGGGCATTGAGGCTCTTCGCCGCCATCTTGATCTAACCTAGGTTAGGTTAGGTTGAAGCGGTTGTCCTGTGGGCAGTGTTGCCAGAAAAAATTTGCTGTTGGAGCTAAATTTGTCAAAAAAAGGAGCTAAAAAGAGCCAAAAATTTTTTTTTGGAGCTAATAAAAGAGCTAAAATTTTTTCAGTGACTTTTATTATATTTCACATTTATATATTCACATATTTTATTTTTTTACAAAATTTTACATTTCGAAGCCGCACAAACAGCTAGTTGTATTGAGTGACAAATGCAAGGAACGAGTTTGATATTGGCATTGAATTCCTTCAGTCGAGTAATGACTCCGTTATTAACCCCAACCATAACGCTAGCATTATCTGTTCCTACACCCACCATGTTTTCAAAACTTAAATTAAATTCCTTTAATGTATTGGAAATGGCTAACACAATGCCATCCGCCGTGCACTTTTCCAACTCCGCGAGTTTTAAAAAAGTATTAACGAAAACTTTCGATGAGTTACTGTAGTATCTGACTACAATGCCCACATATTTTTTTGTAGTTATGTCTGTTGCTTCGTCGATAATTAGACTAAATTTATTATCTTTGAGATCAGCCATTAGCAAACTTTTAAAATAGGGACTTAGCACATTTTTAAGTATAGCGCTACACTTTGATCTTCGTAGCTTCAAATTGGGTGCAGCTTTGCTATCCGAAAATATCCCGCTTTGCAAAATGGTTAGGTGGTCAATCACTCTAATTGAAGTGTGTACTCCGATGAATAACGCATTGGCCAATTCCGCTCTGTGTACTTCCATTTCTTGCTTTTTTATAAATGAAACTGTCGGCTGAGAGCCCGACATAAATGGCGAAGCTGCATTTATGTGCTTGCTTGTGGCAGCGTGACGAATAAGGCCGTGTAATTTGGATTTCAAGCTGCAGTGGCAGTACTTACATTGCAAACCTTTTCCAGTCTTGATCAACCACTTCCTGAATCTTTTGTCTTGAAGCCATGTAGATCGCGGTTTTTGCTCGTACTTCCTATAAGCATTAAAGAGGTTATTTTTATATTAAACAAAATAACAAAAATTTTACCTTATTTGCTTTGCCAAACATTCATGGTCAGAACCCTCATTGGCGGCAGTCGGCAGTCTTTTGCTTATAAATCTGCATAAGTAAAAAGTGATCTTAAAGTATTATTAATTAGAAAAATAAAAAAAAGGCTTACCTCTCCATTGCGCGTTTTTAAATGAAAATGCGCCAATAGTATTAGGTATGATACTTTTGAAACTAATCGATTATAGAACATAGAAATCGTTCATGGCTACAGGAGTTACCACACGGCAACAAAAAAAACACGTCGAATTAATTTAAGTACAAAGAGTAGTAAATTATTTTGTTTAAATATTTAAAATATTTGTAGCTAAAAAGAACTATTTCATTTTAAAAAGAGCTAAAAAAAGAGCTAGGAGCTAAATCCAAATTTTTGGAGCAATTTAAAAAAAAAAGAGCTAAATCTAGCTCCAAAATCACCAAAATGGCAACACTGCCTGTGGGACACACTCAGGCTTATAGCCCATTGTGATGCCGCGTGGGGAGCTTGTCCCTATGTCTCCTAAAACCAGTGTGTGTTTTTCAAAAATTTTTAAATATCTCTGATTTCTATAGTACTGAGGTATTCTAGCTCATTAAAAAATTGTCTACCCAGAATAGTAAACCTCCGCCTGGATAGAGCAGGGCAGTGGCATAGTAGGTGCGAGATTGTCTCTTCCTCGTCCTCATCTTGACAACTTCTACAGAAGTCATGTGTTTGCACACCCATCCTTTGGGCGTGTTTGCATATTAGGCAGTGCCCCGTTATGATTGAGATCAATGTGCTAAGACTGTGTTTATTTTGGCTTAGCAGAGATTCTGTGCGTTTAGCATTTAGAGTTGGCCAAAGTTGACGGGCGATTTTGCAGGTTGCTTCATTTCGCCATCTTTCGTTTGCTTTCTTTACAATTTCTTCAAGGATGTGTAGCTTACATGTTTGTAAGGGTATCCCTATGTCATTATCTATGTGCTCGTCAGACAGTTTAGTGCCGAGTCTTGCTAGTTCATCGGCTCTACAGTTACCCTCAATGTCGCGATGGCCAGGAACCCATGTTACCTTTAAGTGAAATGACTCAGCCATCTCGTTAAGAGATGTGCGGCATTTCATGGCTACCTTGGAGGTTGTCGACTGTTTTGTGAGGGATTTTATCGCCGCTTGGCTATCAGTGAAAATGTAGACATCATTTCCGGATATCGCATCACACTGTATCAGTGTCGCGGCTTTTATTATTGCCATCAGTTCAGCCTGAAAGACACTACAGTAGTCGGGGAGCCGAAAACTGAAGGAGATCCCCAGATGTTCAGAATATACACCTCCGCCTACCCTGCCCTCGAGCTTTGAGCCATCTGTGTAAACATGGATGGACTCGCCCAGTCTCACGTCGTCCCGTTCCCACTCTTCCCTTCAGGGTAGGAGGGTCGTAAACGATGTAATGGCAAGTATAGGCGGGAGTGCATAGTCCACCAGTTCGGGAAGCCTCAGAGTGCCAGCCAGGATTTTACCGTGGCCATAATCCGGGTATGCTTGAATTTTTCAATAGTTGCCTTTTTGATCTGTACTGACAATTCGAGTTCTTTTGAAAGATAATACTTTTCAATCTTAGTATTCCGTTCGATCTAAAAGTTTTAGATAGGATTTAAATCAGAAAATTGATGCACAAAGGCATCTAGCTGATGTAAAAGTAACAGATACTTAGCTTAGAGGTCTTAGTGAGACGTAAAAGTGAGACTAGAAAACTTAATTAATTAAGACTATGTTAAAAATATAGTAACTATGTTAGAGGGGAAAGCATCAAATCAATTTTTTCGATCCTTATTTAACTAGAAATTCTGATATTTTTGATATTCTCGTATTTTTTGAGGAAGTAGTTCTTAACAGTATAGAAGGTATTTGGTTCTGGGAGATACTTTTTTGATTTGTTCAAAATGTGGGCGGACCGTTAAAGATGATGAGTCACAGTGTTGGCAGCATGGAGGACTGGAACCAATTTTTTTTTTTTCGGCTGTGAGGTTGGGTTAAAAATGCCTTCGCACCATGTAGTAACCGCCACTACTACGTGTGTGGTGATTCCACTAAAAATATCCCTCCTCTTCTTTTGGATTTTTTCCTCCACCTCGGGACTGCTTCCGCATTGCTTCGAGGGAGAGCGCCAAGACGGCGTCCTAAGAAGGACACTTACTTACTCACCCTGCGTCTAGCGTCGCCTGTTTTGAGAAACCTATGCTCAATGCTCTTCAGCATAACTTTCCATTTTGCGCTTCTTTTTTCGGATAATATCCTCTACGAAATTTGCGAAGGCATTTCATTTTTCTTCGTCTATTATCATTTACTCGATTATTTCTTCGCATTTAAAAAAGGTGTGCTCCGCATTATCATACTCAGTATCTCCATATTTGCAGTTCGGTAGGCTCACTTTTCCCATTCGCCCCAAATACTTGCAAAAGCACCCATTTCAGGACGAAAACTGTGTGAGGTAATAGTTAACCTCACCGTGCTTTCTTTCTACCCACTTTTTTCGATCGGGTATTAGTCTCGCTGCCATGAAAAGCTCCTCATAAAAATATCTGCCGTTCGGAGTCGGCTTGAAACTGTAGGTCCCTCCATTTGTGGAACAACATCAAGACGCACACCAAAAATAGGAGGAGGAGCTCGGCCAAACACACAAAAAGGGTGTACGCGCCAATTATATATATGTACAATATATATATATATATCTTCGATTAAAATAAATTTTTTTCACAAAATGGTTGATTTTTGACCGAAATTAGGGCTTAAATAGTTAATAAAAAAAATATTTATCAGTGAGAAAAAATCTTGAAATTGAATGCTAATTCGGATATCAACTATAAGGAGGTGTGCATAGTAACGATTCAAATTATAGGCATAAATAATCATTTGTGTTTTTATATCATAGATGCCCACAGAGTTGGAGGACGTCAAACAGACCTGTAACGATACCGCACAGTGCACAGCAGAGGATAAAATCCAAATGGATTAAGTAAATTTAAATTAAATTAAATAATTTGTTTTTCGAATCAATTTTGCAAATATTAAGAATTTATGTTCTAAATATAAATTATAAAAATCACGTTTTTCTTATATTTAAAATTAAAATAAAACACTCTCCATCACCATCGATCCGGAAATAATTCTTTTTATAAACGTCCATGAATTGAGCAATGAAGGCTTCTAAATGGAATACCTATATGTTAAGCGCACTTTTGCAACCGATGCTCATACAACTAACACTTATAAACGACCAATAGCTATCGCCAAAGTAGCATTCCCATGATGGTTTTGATGAATTTTAAACTATTGCAACAGAGATCTCAAAGAGTGAGAAAATATTTTTTAATACATATTTAATAAAGTATAATTATATAAAATGAATTCACAAGCAATTTTAGAAATAGGCCATAGCGATCATTTGTATGTATTTTATATAAATTTTCCATAAGAAAACATGAAGCAAACATTTTTTATGCAATGTGGTATGCGCATCTCAACAGTATTTACTTGCAGTCATCATAGTGGTTAGTAGCATAGTCGCATTTCTGATAGCCATCAATATCCTATGAGAAGAGAGAATTACACAAGTAAAAATTGCAAATTAAAAATGTGATACAAATACAATTGAGCTCCTTATTACAGACATTACTTTCTGTAAGCAGTCGCATGGTCTAAAAATTAACAAGATATAGGCAAAGGTTATGCGCTGCTAGTTTTCCACCAACTCAACAACAACTTAACATCAATTTTTCTTGGACGGCAGCCCACTAAATGAGTTGCCCATGTTTAAATACTTAGGCTTCGTCCATACGGTTATTTCGGTATGGTTAAAATGGAGATCTCTAATCGCGGTGATATGTGACAAAAGAATGTCACTTGACCTGAAAGGCAAAATATATAAAACCGCCGTGCGTCCCACTTTGTTATATGAAGCCGAATCTTCTTCTTAATTGGCGGGATAACCGTTTACGCGACTTTGACCGAGTCTAACAAAGCGCACCAGTCGTTTCTTTCTGGTCCTAACCGGTGCCAGTTGGACATACTAGGTGAAGCTAAGCCCTTCTTCAACTCATCTTTCCAACATAGAGGAGACCTTCCTCGTGCTCGGCTACCACCAGCTAGTACCACATCGGATACTTTCAGAGCCGGAGCGTTTGTATCCATTCGGGCGACAAGACCCACCCAACGAAGCCGCTGGATCTTTATTCGCTGCGCTATGTCGTCGTAAAGCTCATACAGCTCATCGTTTCATCGCCTGCGATATTCGCCGTCACCAACGTGCAAGAGGACCTCAAATCTTTCGCAGAATCTTTCCCTCGAACACTCCTCATCGGATATTATCATAGTGCAAGCTTCTGCGCCATACGTTAAGACGGACATGGTGAGAGTCTTGTAGAGTGTTAGTTTTGTTCGTCGAGAGAGGACTTTACTGCTCAGTGGTCTACTTAGTCCAAAGCGGCACTTCTTTGCAAGAGAGATTCTCCGTTGGATTTCAAGGCTGACATTGTTGTCGGTGTTAATGCTGGTTCCTACATAAACGAAATCTCTTCGAGATTGTAGTTATAATTGTCGGTAGTGACGTA
Source organism: Anastrepha ludens (assembly GCF_028408465.1). NCBI lineage: Eukaryota > Metazoa > Arthropoda > Insecta > Diptera > Tephritidae > Anastrepha > Anastrepha ludens. The sequence goes on along the minus strand of NC_071499.1, from coordinate 29,846,993 downwards.
GGTGCCGGATGTACTTCGTTTTGTTCTTGTTCAGCAGCAGACCAATTCGCTTTGCTTCTTTATCCAGTTTGGAAAAGGCAGAACTAACAGCACGGTTGTTAAGGCCGATGATGTCAATATCATTGGCATATGCCAACAATTGTACGCTCTTATAAAAAATTGTGCCTGAGCGATTGAGTTCTGCGACTCGTACAATATTTTCCAGCATCAGGTTAAAGAAATCGCGACAGAGTTACGTCTGGGAGAAGTCCTTCGCAATTCTAACCGCCTCGGTGTTGAGCAACGCCATTTTGCATAGCCGTGATACCCTCAACTTCAAGAAGGATTTACGGTACGTTTTCTACCGAGCGCCCAATGGAGGAGAGGGAAAATTATTGGTAGATTCGATGTCGAAATCTACATTGACGGTTCTAAGATGATGGTTCTACGGTTCTATGCTGTGCGAGCTGGCCTCGAAATCGCTTAACTTATCCAAATCAATTCGACTTTCTGACTATACCAGCGAGTTCCAGGCAGAACTATTAGCAATTGGGGAAGCTTGCAAATCACGGAAACACTACGAAGAAATTAATGTAAGAGTAGCTATCTTTTCAGACTGTCAAGCAGCTAACAAGGCCTTAGACTGCAACTCCATTTCATCCAACTTCGTTCCACAATGTTGAGAGGAACTAGAACTGCTTGGTCATTGGCTTCAAATTACTCTGCTATTGGTTCCCGGATACAGGAATATAGAGGATAATGAGAAAGCAGATGAGCTAGCAGGAAAAGGCTCGACACTAGACATAGCAGATGCGGTGGCAGTTGTTACTCCATTCAATAAAAAAAAATAAAACATCAATTACGTTACACTACTATGCTTTCGCCGAAGCACTGTAGCATTTGGAAGCACTTAGCATGCACTACATCAAGAAAAGCATGGCCGTCGTACAACATCCAGAGGACGAACTACCTGTTAGGATGCTTTCGCCCAAACATTTCACGCATTACTGCAACCCTTACAGGTCACCGCAAGGTAGGGGATCATGCAGCCAGACTCAACCTTCCTTTCAATCCCATCTTCAGAAGCTCTCAGACGGAGGGCGTGCAATAAAGTCTTTGCCACTGTTTATGTCCAGGTTTAGCCAGAGCACGACTTCGCTCTTTACCTTTCCTACCGCACAATCCTGTTATATCTGGATCTCACGAAATGGATCGGACTTAAAAAAAAGTAATAAAACGGCGCTAGTCGTTAATTAAGATTATTTAAGTAGAAATACGCAACCATTCTGGTTTAGCCTTAGAATGTTAGCTAGAATTTAAGTAATTTGTTCACGAAAGTTTACTAGCATAGCGGGCTCACCTTCACTATGATTCACTGTACATCAGCCAATAAAAAATTCACAAGATATAAAAATGTTCATTAACCATTAAGACCAACTCTTTTTTTCTTGGATAACCAGCTAATTTGTTTGAAACATTCAGAAGAACAGCGCCGCCGCGGTAAAATCTGCTAAATCAACTTTTCGGACTAAATAAGTAACACTTTTTTAATTATAATGGAAAACTTAAGCTAAAAAAATATTATTTTTTCTTTGGTGAATAAATAGAGGAGGTGTTAAAAAATGTTATTTGTATTGGAATTTACTGAAGGTAGTGCGTAGTTATTACTAAATGACGCTTTTTAGCTCTAATGTAAAATTTTACCAAAAGAAGTTAGCAGCTTTTATCAAGGCAGCGACTAGTTGTATTATATTCTATTTTTTTCATTAAGCAACGATATTATTTTCAATTTGTTTAGATTAACTTTTGTCTATCTTAAAACATGTTTGATGCTTATAGAATATGTTAGAGGCCAACTTGCCCCATGCTATGGAGTATTTTCCAGATCCATTTTGGCTTTTGGCGCATTATCTGCTCTCGGTATAAAAAATCCCAAAACGCCGGCTATGATGAGCGCTACTGATGGGCTGAAAAGTGCTATTTCGCAATGAGTTTTGATTAATGCACCCAAAATGTTGAATTCCGAGGCGCTGCCTATGCGGCCCAGCATGAGTGAAATGCAAACGGCCATACCTCTGAAAGATATTTAAATATATTTTTATTTATTTATTTGCTTAAATTAAATTCAAGTTAAGTTTTGGAAATACTTGCATGCTCATGCATGACTTATTTATGCATGTAACGGTTTTCTTATAGACATTTAGAACTTTCGATAGGGGTAGCTTTAAACCCAGCTGTCGAAGTAAAAACCTGTGTATATTTTTGTTCAATTTATTCTAAAAAATTGTCAATGCAAAGACTAGCAAGCGAAGAGTTTTACAAATCGAGAGTACCGGAAATATTATACTTGGATTTACTTACTCTTGCAATAAATTCTGTGGCAAATTTTACAGTGCATGCGACGAGCACAAAGTCGCAGAAAAAAGTTGCGTTATTTTTGCTTTTGTTCGTATGTAGTGTCTACTCGTGGCAAATCTCGCTTGTTAACAATGGAGTGCGATCCTTCTGGCAGAAAAATGTAAAACACAGATAACGCTCCAAGCAGTAAGAAGGTGTTGTTCCTCAGTTTAGGACTGTTAGGGGCAGGCTGATCATTTACCCTGTCAGAAATCAAATAGATTAACGTAACCAACGCAAGACAAATGCCTTGTCGAGGCCCTATGCTCCCAAGAGGAGTGAACAAGGAACAACAAAAAAAAAATTCAATGGAGCGGGGAGCTTAGAAAAATCGCATTGCAATGATTGCATTACAAAAGTGCGTAAAAGTACAAATGAGATTTACGAATTGCTGAAAAAACTTAAGGCTTCGAGAATGTTTGTTTCCCCGCACTAACAATCATTTTTTCAAACCTATAAAGTGACAGACTGTAAAAGAAGTGGTCGTCCTCCGTCGTGCGAACCAATGCAGCCTCAAAAACCGTTCAAGAAAGAATTCGCAGAAATCCCCCTAGAAAGTGGAAAATCATGGCCAGGGAAATGAATCTATCGACCAGATCCATGTCAAGACTAATTAGAGATGATCTCCACATGAACGCCCTCCGTCGCTCAAATGGGCATCTTTTGACAACGCGCTTGAAGAAAATTAGACTCGACAGATGCAAGCAGCTCCTTCGGTGACACGCGGTCAACGGCCATAAAAATATTCTTTTCACAGATGAGAAAATTTTCACTGTTGAAGAAGTTTTTAATAAGCAAAAAGATAAAATCTATGCTAAAATTTCTAAAGGCGCTAAAGATATTGTTCCAAGGATTAATCGTGGTCACCATATAGCCTCCGTACTGGTTTGTTGGAGAGTGTCTTGTACAGGCGTTACATCTCTTCATTTCTGCGTGGTGAAACAGTTGAGCAGTACTCTCTTTAATTGGGAGCATTGGATGTTCCAGCAAAAACCATCCAGCAGTGGCTAAAAAACAATATTACAGGGTTCACAGCCGCAAAAGATTGGCCGTCTGGAAGTCCAGATATGAATTCATTGGAACGCGGTTTGTGGTCAGAATCAGAAAACATGGGCTGTCGAAAACTTCACCGAAATTTGGACAGTCTCAAACAATCTTTGGTTCGAGCAGTGACGCCAACATCCATGGAAACCGTGCATGCTGCAATAGCTGAATGATCTAATCGTTTGAAGGTGAATATTACGAATGAAAATTATAATTTTTTTTAATATCTTTTGATTATTATGATTAAAGAAAACTAACTTCATTAGAAAAGTATTAAAACATCATATCTATAACGAATTGAACTTGTAACAGAACTTATGGCGATACTAAGTACATTGCGATCGACTTGAGCGTAATCGCGGAAACCAACAGAAGGTGGGCTTCAACTACTAACTGCAATGCCTCCAAAACGATCTGTCCAAAACTGAATCTTAAAAGTATAAAATGTCTGCTCATATTCAACAAATCAACTAAATGCCATTTTTTGATATTTGGCAAGTAGAAACTACGCCGTTAATAAAAATAGAACGAAACTCGCTTAAACAACCCATTGAAACTATTAAAATTCACAATAAAAATGGTGAAAATTTGGCAGAGACGGTTCGTAAAACTTGAACATTTTTGGGTCATCGTGAAGCATCTTGTCGGACCGCAATAGAGAAACTGGTGAAAAAATTCGAGCTGTTGGGACAAGTCAGTCATGCGAAGTATAAAACCCGTGAACATCGCTCAAGAACAGCCGAAAATATTGCTGTTGTAGTCGAAATGTTGAAGAAAACCCAGGTTTGTTCATTCCTCGCTAATCTTTGGAATAAGGCATTCCACAAACGTCATTACACCGAATTTTGCATAAAGATTTGGGTCTTAAGGCTTATAAAGTCCAGTTAACTCAATAACTCAAGCCGGCCGAGCATCAACAACGTCGTGTCTTTGCTGATTGGGTCGTTGAAATGCATGGAAATGATCCGGAATTCCATCGAAAAATCATCTTCTGTGATGAGGCCCATTTCCACCTCGGTGGCTTCGTCAACAATCAAAATTGTCGGATCTGGGGCTCAGAAAATCCAAGAGCTATTGTTGAAAACCCCCCTATCCTCAACGTGTGACTGTTTGGTGCTGTTTATGGTCCTTCGGAGTCTTTGGGCTTTACTTTTTCGAAAATGAAGCTGGAGCAACGGTTACGGTGAATAGATTGCGCTATCGAGAGATGATTAACGATTTTTTAAGGCCGGAATTGGATTTATTTTATTTTATTTTCAACAAGACGGCGCTACGTGCCACACAAGCAACGAAACCATTGTTCTTTTATCAAAAGAACACCTCTTATTGGAAAACCCTTTATCAGCGTCTTCACAAGTGTTATAACGGTGCGCTAGTAGCACCCTAGTCAGTGTAATGAATGGATGTACCTCGCAATGGCTTTCCCAGGAGTTGTAGAGTTGAAGAAGAAATTGAGTAGGTACAAATTCTCGTCGGAGAATGTCCTGCACTTCGAAGAGGACGTGCCAAATATCTTGGCGATTTTTTTTTTAAAGACTTGGGAAATTAGCATAATATCTGCCTTTTTAAAAAGATCAAAGTAATTTAAGCAACTTAGTTAGGGGATGGAAATCAAATGCAGGTATTACAAAGGCTCTTAAGGCGACCGAGTGTCTTGTCTCAGACAAGCAACCTGGCTCACCTAACCTAACACCCACGTCAGAAGGTGGCGACATCCGCGATCCGTTATTATGATCTCTATGAACCTGGCATAATCAGCTGTTTTGCTGACGAAATAATTGAATTTTCGTATTCCTTTTATTTTTGTACCCTTTTTAATTTTTTTTGTTATTCACTAGCGAATTTTCTCTACCACTTCCCGCTTTGTTGTTTACTCAATTGTTAGGCCATAGTCAGAAGTACTCTCACGTAGATCGCTACCTTGTAATCTATCATTATTGATCAACACCAACTTAACTGAGGTCAGGGGCAACATGTTCCGTTCGAATGTCTCAATCTTCCGGCGAGTTACCGCGCTGTGCGCTGTAGTAAAGTTCCATATGTCGCAAACAAAATCCGCTAAATGCACATAACACCTCATTCACTTACCTTAAATTCGTTGGAAATATGTCTACCAGAATAGCATTAACCACAATAATGCCCACGCCACAGCACAGATCAATGACAAAGAGGTAAATAGCCAACAATGGCGTCTTTATACAGAAAGCTAGAATGTCACAAATTCCGCATACAACAAGGAATACGACTGTAATTAAATAAAGTGTCAAAACTACATACAGAACTGGTTTGAATATAACTACTTACAAAGGATGGGTTTGCGTCCAAATTTGCTGATTGCATACGTAGCGGTCAATAGAAGTAGCACATATAGAATTTCCAGCATTATAGTGTGTTGATATATTAGGTGGAAATTTCCAGATGAGTTACGCAGCGCTCATTCTGTCGATGTATTCGGGAAAAATATAAGCACACACATGTAACTACTGTCATTTCCTTCAAACTTCAATATTTTTACTCACATCATCTGTGGCGGCTGTAAGGTTTTCCGCTTGCGAAAATTTAATAATGTCACAAATGCTCCTGGGTTCCGAAAACTTGTCTGTATATTGCATGGTGATGTTGAGGATGTATGGGAACCACATGTACACTCCATGGGCACTAAAGAATATGATGAACAAAATGAGACTAGATAAAAACGTTTTCCGGATGTGTTGTCGCATAAAAAGAGGTGCTGTTTGTTGCCACATCGATTTCATTACGGATGTTAGCAGATTTTTGCCTTTGCCGGATCCATTTACTTTAGAAATTGGTGTATCGCCATCTGGCAACAAAGTAATGTCCTACAATTTCAAAAATATATGACAAATAAAAGAGAAAATTAGTAGATTATTTCATAAAAAGTTATGATGGAAGAATTTATGGGATCCTCGGCAGGCAATGGCAAACCTCCGAGTGTATTTCAAGCTCCATGAAACAGCTCCTCATAAAAAATATCAGCCGTTCGGAGTCGGCTTGCCACATGCCACAAATAGGAGGAGGATCTCGGCCAAACACCCAAAACTGGTGTACGCGCCAACAAGTGGTTTCACTTTGAAAAGGTTAGGTTAGGTTATACTGGCTGGCCGAAACAACGCAGAGACCATAACGATACCACCTCAGTGACCTATCCTAGCGAAAATAAGCATCACTCAAGATAGGCGTACTGTTCGCGAATTTTAGGAGTCGCTCAGTTCAGGGATACATTTTAGTCTTCTTCTTCTGAGAGCACCCAGGTAGCATAGTCTAGTTTTCGAGAGGCCTAGAGCCCATATAGATTGAACTATTCACTATACGAGTATTGTTTGTCTCAGACGGCGTCCAAAAGCCTAGCCAGCCGTGAAGGCTCACAATCTGTACCTTGAGTTATTACAAATTAAGGAAATATTTAATATTTTGAGTAATGTTAAGTGAAACCTCTTGTTGAAACACCCTGTATGCTTAACAACAAATATTGCCAATAATTTTGAATTTTACCTCGAATGCTTTTTGAAGTCCTTTGTTTTTGATATTTGTACGGTGCATACGCTGGAGCACCTCAAGAGCTTCATCAGGTTTTCCGGAAGAGAGTAAATATTTCGGACTCTCTGGCAAGAAAAACAATGCCACACCACATAGAAAACCAGGCAAACCACAGGCGAGGAAGTAGGAACGCCAAGGCTTATAAGTAATATCGATGTAGGGCACATAGAATTCATAATCTTGATTGATGAAGAACCAAGCGATAATGGGGAGGAATACAGATGCACACCCACTCATTAAAGCACCACTCAGTATTGCACGGTTGCGATATTTTTAGCAGTGGAACTCACCAAGGTAGGCAAAAATTGTCGCCGAGCTAGCAGAAACTCTGGAAGAAAAGAAAGGCTGTTAGTTCAAGTTGAATGTTTGTGATATTAAGTAACGAGTGTTTTTTATTTATTTGAGATGTAGAGAACATTCGATAAGTGTCAACTCCAAGTAAACGATTTTTGTTCACTAATTCGTTACTACGTGTGAGGAAATGTTGTTGTTGTAGCAGGTTACTAAACCCTGTGCAGGTTACTAAAGTGCAACGTAGTTAGCGGTCGTCTTCATCTAGCTCATCTAAACATAACTTCCGATTCCGTTGGGACTATCATGCAAGGATCGTGTCATGTACTTCGTGTTTTTTTTTTTTCATTCATATTGAGGCCCGCTGGTCTTGTAGCTTGCACTAAGCGCATGAAAACGTTCTGAAGAGCCTCCTTATTTCTCGCAAGAATCACAATGTCGTCAGCGTATGCGCATATTTGTGTCGATTTATATAATATTGTGCCACCTTGAGCTATTTCGTTTATTGCTGAATGCAGTGTTAAATTAAATAAAAGCGTTGATAGTGAGTCACCTCGTCTCACGCCGGATTTCTTTTCGAATTCGTTAGATATAGTATTTCGCCATTCATGGTTACTTTAGCGTTTGAGTGTATAAGAGTCATATTGATCAAATGCTTGTATTTTTGTGGTGTACCCAGTACTTTTAGGTGATGATCGACATATTTTCTGTTGAGTTGCTTAAAGTCTATAAAGAGACAGTGTAGATTAATGCTGAACTCATAACATTTTTCGAATATCTGCGACATGGTAAAGTATTGATCAGTTGTCGAGCGTGCGCTTCTAATGATCCCGGCGATCTCTTCAGCATACACATTTTGTTTCTCATACAGTGTTTGATAGAATTTTGTAGCTCACGTTGAGAAGAGCGATCCCTCTATAATTTACACAATTTAATTTGTCCTCTTTTTTGTAAATTGGGACTATTAGGCTTGTATACCATTCTTCAGGCATGTTTCCTGTTCTCCAGATTTGAAGTATGTATTAGCTCATGTATCTGTCTTAACAACTCTTCTCCGCCATATTTTATGAGCTCTGCATTTATACAGTCTTCACCACTTGACTTGTAGTTTCTCAGCTTCTCTATTGCTCTTTTCGTATCATTAAGATCGGGGTCTTCCAGCCTATTTTCTTCTGTGTATAGAGTACTATTGGGCGCGTCATCTTCATTACTATTTTAGAGCCCATTAAAATGTTTCTTCCAGAGATTTAGCACATAATTTTTATCGCTCACTAAATCACCACTTTTGTTCTTGCAAGCCATCAATCTCGACTGGAATTGGTTCGTGTGTTTTTCATCCTGCGGTACACAGATCTTATTGGTTTGTTGAGGAAGTCTTGCTGCATGATTTCTAGTTCCCTTTCCATATAATATTTTTTCTTCCTTTTTATAATTTTTTGGATTCTTTTCTTCTTTCTTTATAATAAATTTTTGTAGGTTTCTTCGAGTACTGTTTTCGAGGCAGCCTTTTCTTGCTTCTTTTTTTTTTTGCTTTATTGAGTACCCATAATATTAATCAGTTAACTGCATTCGACGTGTATGCAATGCTATCTTCATAATCCGCACACTGCTACCAACGGAAAAATTTACAATTTTTTTCTTTATAATTCGATCATTAAATTGAATATATTTTGTATTTTCCGTTTGTTAGTATATGTTTGCTTAATTATGGTATTTTATCAGCAATTTTTCGTATGCATTTAGTTTTTGTTCATTTCCCTTCAAAGTAGCTTTTTATTACATATTTGCTAGTTGTCGCAACGGGGGAACGCTAAATAATAATTTACTATTTGTTCAGTAAGCAGTTTTCTCGTTCCCTCTTGACAAATCCGCTCCCTTATCAAGACATTGGGTTGATAGTTCCAGAAAATTTTTGAGTAAAAGTGGAGGAAAAGTAAAATTTATAGAGAACACATTTCATTTTCAAAATGGTCTGCTTACGAGCAACAACTCGCTAAAGAGTTCTCATCGGTATGTTCAGGATTATGGTAGTATGTCATGGAATATATACCGCTTAAGTTAGGGCATGATAGCGTAATTGAGGCAATCCGAGATTGATAAATGGAGAATTTAAAAAGCTTTATTTCTTATGATGTGCTGATTTAGAAAGAGTTCATGTTTTGCAAAGAGCATTTCCCAATGAGTTACGACAGGGAGTATAATGGGATAGTGCCGACGCAATCGATAACATTGCAGACCTCATTATAAAAAAGTTGAGATTGACGGAACTTGTTTCCAATCAGCCCACCTTTCCATGGATGGGTGAAATATCCAGAGGAGGCTTAGCGAAGTACAGTACCAGCATGAAAAAGCTCCTCATAAAAACTATCTGCCTTTCGGATTCGGCTTAAAACTATAGGTCCTTCCATTTGTGGAACAACTACAAAGCGAGCGCTACAAATAGGAGGAGGATCTCGGCGAAACACCTAATAAAAATGTACGCATCAATTATTTATTTATTTTTAACGAAATAATTTCATACTGGCGAAACTTTGCAGCTTCGCGATAGGTTTTAAATTTAAAAACTAATTCACAAAATAAAATATTGACTTAAGTGGAATAATTTCTTGTTTTAATATCAGACTTGGCAATTTCCGCTAATAACTTCTATTTGTACCATTATTTAAATTCAAATATTAATTAAAATTTATTTTTTAAACCGTTCGTAGTTTGCTTCCATTTAAGTAAATATAAAAATACTTTTTTGCTGCCATTTTTACCATAAATGATTTAATTTGTTCCCCTTTATTCATCTTTTTAAATACAACCTTTAGTAAGGGAGTGTCAAAAATCGAATGCTGCTAGTAATACCTTTAATAATTGAATCACGTGTCTGTTCATTCTCCAGTAAATTGGCAGTAATCTAATTTCCGAGAATTCGCTCTCAAAGAGAAAAATATTGAAAAAAAGTACAGGAACGCAAAACCAGTAACAATTTGCAATTTGTACGAGCAGCTGATTAAATTTTTGGCGGGAAAAATCACAAAAAGTAAAAAAAAAATTCGTATTAAATTAAAAAAAAAAATGAAGTTAATAAAATGCAAAATAACGAGCTGCGGAATGACATGATTTTATTTTGTTCACAAAAATTTGTTCCATTTCATCATCGCTGTCAGATGGAGAAGATTCCATTAGAAATTGCAATTCGCAAATTTGAATTCATGTTTATTTTTACAAAAATTTTCAATTTCATACAAAATTTTTAAAATATTATACTTTAAGAAAATGCAAAAAAAAAATTCAATTTTTTCAAAATTCTGCCTACCTCTAACCCTTAACAATATATTTTCCTTCTTCTTTGCTAGCAGAAGATTGCGCATAAATCTTGTTCGGTCCAACTTACTTCGATACAACAAAAAAATAATATCACACCGAGGAAGGGAGAAACATCAGAGTCGGCTTAGACTATACTAGGGTTTCTCTCCCGGGATTTCCCGTTCCCGATATCCCGGGTAATCCGCAAAAATATCTATTCCCGATTTCCCGAAAAAAAACGTAAATTCCCGGGATTATTTAACATTTATTATCATTTAAAATGAAAAATTCAAATTACTTTTTTTATTTAAAAATATTCAAAAACAAAGTAAGCTAAGCAAGCATTGACTTTCTTGTTTTCGTGATTATACAGCTGTGCAACACAAATATTTGAAAAGTCATAGCGTTTGGGTGTCTTTACTTTTTATATTTTAAAAAGTTATATATTAAAAGTGGTTAAAAGATTTCTTTGTGAATTAAAGTAAGTTTAATTGAATTTTAATAACAATTAGTTATTATTCCACTGATATTTTAAATATTAAAATTAAAGGGTTATTAAAAAATACGAATGTCGTCAGAAAGAAATTGGAGATTTTATTTTACCATTGATTCTACTAATAAGGACAAAGCAAAATGCAATAAATGTAATCAAGTGATTATGAGAAAGGGAGGTTCCACAAGTGGAATAAATCGTCATATGCAAATCCAACATGGAATAGATTTGGTTACCAAGAGCAATAAATTCGACGCTCCAAGTACTTCATCGCCGGACAAATCTGATAAATCAATTTCAGGAAATCAAAATTCCATTTTAAAATATGTAAAGAAACAATCATTGGAAGAAATTCTTGCAAAACTAGCAGCTGTAGATGGAATTTCCATCAATGTTATTTCGAAAAGTACGTTCATTCGTGAATCTATTTGTGCGAAAGGATATTTTCTTCCTAAAAATCCTTCACACATAATGAATCTTATATTCAACTATTATGCCGAAGTTAAATCAAAACTTAAATATAGATTTTCAACTATTCTAAATGCAAATCAAAAATTTTGCTTAACTGTAGATGAGTGGACAAGCAGCCGTAATCGTAGATACATGAATATCAATGTTATGTCCAATGGTGGGATATTTGAAAATTTGGGATTAATAAGAATTGAAGGAAGTTGTGGAGCTGAAAAAACATTAGATTTAGTTAATGAGCGGTTAGAGGAATTTAACTTGAATTTATCTACAGATATTATTGCAATCATAACTGATGGAGCAGCCGTTATGGTGAAATTTGGAAAGTTAGCTCCTGCCTTCCATTTACAATGCTACACACATGGGATTCATTTGGCTGTTCTGGATACCCTTTTTGGTTCTACTAAGACAGAATTATTATTGCAAAAAAATCAGCAGCACCAAGTAGACCAATTATTAGATTCAGATGATGATAGCGACATTGATAATTATGATTGTCTTGACAAAGACGAAAATACAACATTTGAAGGGATGTCATATGAACATGATACAAATATAAGTGACCTTAAATTCAAAGATCTAAAACCTCATATCCAGGATGCAATAAAACAAATCCGCAAGATAGCATCATTTTTCAGAAAATCGCCAGTACGTAACACAATTCTTCAGCAAAATGTCAAATTAGAATATGGTAAAGAATTAAACCTATCATTAGACTGTACGACAAGGTGGAATAGCTTATTAGATATGTTGGAAAGATTTGAGCAAATAAGAATTCCGATTAAAAAAAGTCTATGCGAAGTTAATGCTACACATCTACTTGAAAAGGAAGATCAGCTGTTCCAAATTGTAAGCACATTAATTACTTGTTTACGTCCAGTAAAATTAGCGTCCGATGCATTATGTCGACGTGATATGGATTTAATAAAGAGTGAGGGAATACTATCGTTCCTAATAGAAACGTTAAATGCGTTAGATAATTCAATATCTCGAGAATTATTACAAAATTTTAAATTCCGTATGACAACTCGAAGATCCAAAATTTTAATTTCATTGGTAAAGTACCTAAATAATTCAAGTTTATTGTACTCCAATCAAGATGATATGTTTTTTGAAATGTCGTCGAAGTCTGAAATGGTTAAATTATCTAAAGAATTGTTACACCGCCTATTTCCAGTTAATATCCTTGAAGACACCACTGTACTTGAAAATGAAGAAAGCGTATTGATTTCCGAAACGGAAAACAATATAGAAGCAGAAATGCCCGCGAATGTTTTGAAACGAAAGCTTGAAAGTGCTATAAATAGTATGAGCGCCAAAAAACAAAGTACTGGAGATACAGAATATAAAACTATATTAAAAGAATTTAATTTATTTGAAGCTAGTGGAAAGTTAACCAAAAATTTGAAAATGCTCTTAGATGCTCTTCTTTGCATTAAACCAACTTCAGTGGAAAGTGAAAGAGTATTTTCGACTGCTGGCCTTTTTGTCACCAAAATTAGGACAAGACTCAACGACAATTCAGTTAATGCGCTAGTTTGTCTCAGAACTCATTTTAAAAACTCTTCTAATAAATTACTTTTTTTTTTGTTTTATGCATTTGAATAAATATGAATTTTTTTGTTTTGTGAATATGAATAAAATATGTGAAAATGAATTTTTTAATTGTTTTTAAATTAATAAATTTATTTTAATTAGTAAATATAAAAACTCGATTTTCCCGGGAATCTCGGGAGTATTTTCGAAATATTCTCGTTTCCCGGGAATCATTATGTGACGGGAAATGAGAAACCCTAGACTATACCTCTTCCTTAGTTAATTGCTGTAATGCATTAATACCATTGGTCCTCGATGCAAAGTTCTATATACTCTAGGCACCATGCTCAAAAAGCTCTAAAATTCTGTCTGACTGGATTAGCCAATTCGTTACATTTTAATTAAAATTACATAACCACAACTCTATTGCACTTTCACATTAAAATGCGTTTTTATCAACATTTAATGCGCTTTCGAAAGGATCGCCATGATTCTAGATCAAAACAAGAAGCTAAAGATTGGTGTGAACCTGGTTCTTGGCTTATTATGCAAAATACTTTTGAAACTCAGTTTATTATGTGAAATGGTGACATGCATTTTTTGCAGGAATTGAGCAATTTAGCTCTTTTAAAAACACCCGCTGTCAGGCATTCAACCGTATTCTTCGGTATCACGTAAATAAAAATTTGCGCAAACCGCTGTTCGTTTTATCACGTTCTCATTTGTGGAGCGTATATCGACGCAGGCATTCACAATGGAAGCAATCATCGATAAATTTCAGCGAGGTCTTTGCAAATACATATAGCCGTGTTGCCAACTTTCGAGTTTTAAAAATAATTGTTTCTATTTGACTATATCATAAAACAATTCATATAATTCAATAACACAAAATGTATTCAATCACAACGATTCTGTGCAAAAATTAGCCTCTCATGCATTTAGACGGTACGAAGTATATCACAAATTCTATTTTTTTTTATCATTTTAAACTTCTTACAATATTTGAGCCGTTTTCTTTAAAAGTGGTGTAAGTCCAATTTATATTATATGGGGATATTTAAGGCTTTGCATTTGAATGGTTTGAAAAGTATTGGAATATGTTAAAGCATTGATTTTATGTTTTTTAAATATTAAATTGATTTAAAATATAATGTAATCATTTTTTAAGTGTGATTAACAAAAATTTATACTTTTAATGACTTCAGAAGGACTTACATCACTTTCAAAGTCAGCAAAAAGTAAGAAGGGAGCCGTGAAAGTGGTGTAAGTCGATTTTGACAAAAAATTAGTTAATGATAAAAACAATGAAATTTTAAACAGAGTTTTTTGGAAACAGTTTATAAATAAAAAGTTGATAGTAAATTGTATTAATTTTTATCATTAACTAATTTTTTGTCAAAATGAACTTATATCACTTTTAAAGAAAACAGCTCATTTGATTTATTATACCTGCCACAGCAGTACATATGTAGGTATACTGCTATCTCCTTTCAAGCCGTTTTCAATGTGGATCAACACATTTACTTCAAAGCACAAAACACATAACTAATGAATTACATCAGGTATCGCGATGGTCTATGGGTGATTACAAGTCAACCAGTTCAACCTAACCTAATACAATACATTTACTGAAGGATCGGACCAACGGTTATAAATTTAGATTTTAAAAATATTTACATACGCATAAAATTATACATTAATTTAATTTAATTTAATATATGGAAAATAACAATAAATTATTATTTTACAATAAAAAAAAAGGAGCACTAGCTGCCAGGGCTTACGGCTCAAATATGAAAATATCACTTGTAATTTACTTGCACACAAATTAATTTACATTTTTACATTCCGCCCCCATCCTCGTAATCCGCAGCATCAGTTGGCTGTATTTTTCGCGATTTTCGTGATGCCACCTCGTCTTCCTCCGAGCTGTACGCGCTCAATTCATCCGACATATCATTGTTAGCATCTAAATCGTTGTAGTTGTGGTTATTTATGCATTTATGTATGACAAGAGCCGAATTGTCGAATTTTGTCACATTTTCAAGTGGATTCAGACCAGCGGAGTGTTTATTCTCGTACGTCTGAATTTGAACCAAAATCTTCAATTATCAATAAATGCTTCAGATTATTTCGTCTATTTAACTGTCCACGGAAAATACCTATTCATTGTGTTTTTTGGTGCTCACACTCACCAACGTAAACGTATGCCCGTATCAGCTGACACGATGTAACTAATGAGAGCGCCATGTAAATCAATTCTCACCATCGTTCTGTTCCGTAGTACCGTTGATCGCTGTTTCATCTTGTCAGCTGATGCGGGCGTACGAGCGTACGTTTACGTTGGTGAGTGTGAACACCATTTGAGTTCGGAAAAAATGCTAAATCTAGTTCTCAAAGCATTAAGTGGCAACTATGCCTGTAGCAGGTAGGCGACGCGGTATACCGCGCAATCGCAATAAAAGCGATTAAACCAATCGGAATTAGTAACACGACTGCCACCATCTCTAATCGGTATTGTTTTGTTCAGGTGACAGTTGGACTTTTAATGTTTATATTAATTTATATATAGTTTGTAACGCTTCCGTGTTAAAAGCCGCATTCTTCTTTTTAAAGATATACGAGAAACAGAAATTTACAATGAGTGTTTTAAATCCTAAAAAATAAAGAAGAATTTAACTAACTAATAAGTGTGTCGAAAGGGAAGGAATTAAGTAGTGCTGTTTCGTCGTAATGGAGTCACCTTTTTGTGTGTGCCAATCCTTTAATTTCTGATTGGTTATCGCCTGTGCTCTTTACCAACATATTTCAAATTAATTAATCGAAGAATTTGAGATATTTCTTTATCAATTTACAATTCGAAGAATTCTGATATCTAACACAGGAAATCCACAAAGCAATGAAGTGAGTACGGATGTGGTAATTTAAGGGGCGCCTTGGAAATGTGTACATACATACACACACTTATATTTTAGTATATAGTTAGGTGCACGTATGAATATGTATGAAATAAGTCAAATGTAAATAGCCAAAAAAAATGGATAACGAATCACATACGTAAGCACATACATATGTAGATGTGTTTACACAGAACCACAGCATTGTTATGAACGCGGTCAAAGGCAACAATATCTAGCGTAGTAAGAGTAAAACTTGTTTTCATAAAACACCAATTTTCAGTTTGTTTATGGTTTCAAAAGAAATATGCAAATTGCAAAAAATGCCATATTTGGTTTCTGGAACTTAATGAATTGAAAGAAATTGCCATGATTTCTTCATATTCGTGGAATTATTTATTTTTATAATATTCATTTATGTATGCGCACATGTAGATACATATGAATGTGAGCCCGTATATATGTATATATGTATGTATTGCATTAATTGCTTTGGGGCAAAAAATCATTGACTTACTGTATATGTGCATGTGTATTGGTGTATTTATCAGCAACGATTTAAGCAAAGAAAGATAACAATTTTTGAAAAACAAACTTTTCTGAGAAGCACTTTTTATGAAGCGCGGGTTTTTTGTGTTGTGATTTTGTACATGTTTGATATTTCATGCGCATCTTCATAGAACGCTTCTTAAGATAATTGAAGACATACCCTGCAAGAAATTTGCTGATCACTTTAGACACTAAGGTGTTTGTGATGACATTGTAAGCATAAAAATGGCTAGTTGTTTTGCCTTTTTAGTGCAATGTAGATTTGTTTTTCACTTATATCGAATTGCTAATAGAGGTAAGGAGGTATAATATCTCAAGGCAAGAACAAAAGTGAATAGTTTGCTAAGCACTTTTATAGGGTTTTCGAATAAGAGGTGTTATGTTGATATTCAAAGAAAAATGCTATTTTTTAATATCAATGATCGGATGTTTATTTCATTATAAAGAGGAAGGTATGCCGTTAATAGTGGAAAATAACATCAGGCAAATGACCACCACGACCACGCTTACAGGACAATATCCTTTTCATGGAATTTTCCATAACCGAATCGCAAAGTGGCTACCCTATGTCCTCGATAGCCTCGCAAATTCCATCTTTGAGGTCTTGAATCGACCCTGGGCTATTGGCGTATACCTTCTCTTTCACATGGCCCCAAAGAAAAAAGTCACAAGGTGTTAAATCACAAGATCTCGGTGGCCACGGCCATTTGAAGAACAACATCAAGGCGTCTACTACAAATAGGAAGAGAAGCTCGGCCAAACTCCCAAGGAGGGTATAAGCGCCAATTTTTTTACATACACAACCATAACCACTAGTGACGTATCTTTGTTCTTCTTTTCACATGCATTTTTATAGTCAAGTGAGCAGATCCCAAACATAGCCAAGAAGAGGCGGATATATTATAATGATCTCGAGGCATTGCCAACACATTTGAAATTTAAGCCAAGAGAAAAATAAGCTAAATTCGTTTTACTTGCCCAAGATTATTCCATTAGCTTGTGATATTAAAAGAATACGCCTAATGCTAACTAAAATCACTTATTTAATATGCAGCTGTCGTGCAGGGTGGCTATGCACATACTCATGCGCATATGCACATGCATTTCTTTGCGCAAAAGATTACATTTTCTAGTGTCATGCATATTAAAAGCAAGATCAATACGCATTTGTGCATAAGCCTTATTTTTTTATGGGATTATTAGGTCAAACAAATCTATTTTTTGAATTACATAAATAAAGTAAAGGGTGCTCAGATTGGAGGTACTTTTTCCAATAGGGTGTTTTTGACAGATCACGCGTGATTACTGTCGAATTAAATAAATGACTTTTTCCAGTATTCATTGACATTTCATCATCGCGCGCTCAGGCCAACCTATGGTGTACAGCGATGAAGCTCATTTTTGTTTTAATGGCTACGTCAATAAGTAAAATTGCCGTATTTGGGTTGAAAATCAACCCATGTCATTCAAGAATAGCTTTTACATCTATTGAAAACAACCGTTTAGCCTACCTAAGGTCTACAAGCTTACCTAAGTTCATCCCCTCCAGGAGTCCTTGTGTCGTGCCGATATCGGCCGTTCCAGTAACTTGCCTGGGTTGGGCTGGTCCAGTAACTTGCCTGGACTGTGTCGGCCCAGTGACTTGCCTGGGTTCCTCATCAGGAGGGACTTCTATAATAGTTGGTACGGTAGACGTAGGGACCATTTTTACTGAAAGATCACTACCCTCGTCCGTAACCATTTGTTATAGCGGGGCTTCCTTATCCCCGGCAGCCCTCTGCCTCCCTGGTTTCATGGTGACAGAGCTGAACCGGTAATTCAGTAGGTAACCCGTCCCTTTTTCGGTTGTGTACGAAACCTCGTCATGCATCGAGCCCTGCATCCTCGACGTCGCTGCTCAGAATATGCCACTCTTCAGTTTTCAAGCCGCTGTTCTCAGCTGAATATTCCGCAGATTTGACTGCGTCCCTCGTGACTTTGTGCATAGGGGTATATCGTCCCCCCTTTTGGTGTCAAGCTTTCCACGCCGAGAGCTTGGGTGCCAAAAATGCTAATCTCTCCCGGGTCTTCTCATCTTTGCAGTCCACAAGTAGTAGATCCGCCCTGAAGTACACCCCACAAAAGGCCAGCGGGTGAGTCTATCCTTTAATGACCTCATCCATTATGGCCTCCTGAAGCACAGTTGTCTTCCTACCCTAGCGTATCCGCAGGATAGTTTTTGGGCAGCACTGCCAAGCGGATGCCTTTGAGAGCATCCGAGTAGCTTGTCTGCTGTCCATTGTTATCCAGCGGGGCTGCCAGGGGAGGAATACCCTGCCGCTCCCTGGGTCGTACTGAAGGAGGCAGTGGATGTGCTCGCTGCCTCTCAGCACTAGGTGTCTGCGGGGTTATTTGCCCGCTTTGCAGCGGGTGCGGGCTCAGCAGTTTGTTTCCCCGCTTCCCTTTTCTGGGGCGGGTGCAGGTGCCTTTCTTTTCCTGCCTGCCCTGTGGCGATATTGGTCCCGCTTGGCTATCGATGCTCCGCGAGGCAGGTCAGACACACTCTTGGGCAGTTGCTCCACAAGTTGGCGAGCTGCTTCCTGGATTTGCCCTCTTCCAGGTAGCGCAGGTAACATTTCATACCGGGACCCCTCAATCCTGTCCTGTAGGGGTAGCCCAAGGCGCCGGGTTGACCAGGTGGCGCTTTGCTGTTATAGGTGCTGAGTCTGTGGTGACTGACCCACTCGTTTTCTCAGAGCAAAACTTCTGCCTCTGAGAACCCCGCGAGGAGATGTTTGCCCAGCTTCTTCCTGCCCTTTTTGTTGTTGTTACTGGTATTGTTTTTGTTTTGGTTTTGATTTTTGATTTTTGTTTTTATTTATATTCATCTTGATCGTACGACCGCCTGCTTGGCAAGGCAAACTCAGCAGTCTTCTAATTATATGGGGGTTTCAAAGGTCCGCCGCGCCAGGAACCCTTGCCGCGGTAATGCCAAAATTACTTCTCAATTCGGTCCGGTGTTGAGGAGGCGCCGTTAAACTACAGCCGAATTTTTCTCCTGGCTGCAAATCATCCAATGGGCGCGGTGCGCATAATACCCTAGATTAGGATGTGGCAGCTCTTGGTCATGGTTCCAAAGCGGTACCAAACATCAGGTTGAGATATCGTTTTTTACGACGATTCCTCCTGGTGTTTGGATCCGTTTTGAGATTCGATTAAGCAATTGCACCGCGTCAAGGTGCCAGCCGTAGCGAGCCATGGGCTGAAGGAATCATCGGCCCCTATTTCCTCTAAGACGAGGCTGGCGCTCATGTAACAGGGAATGGCGAACGCCCGTGTTTTCCACAACATAAACAACGGCGTTACTTGCCATACAGTCCGTGAAACAATGGGTTTACTGCGTCGTCGTTTCGAAGAGCAATTTATCTCTCGTTTCGGACCTTTCGATTTGTCATCAAGATCCTTTGAACTTCTGTTTGTGGGGTGTATGTAACGTCTAAATACTTTGTGGATAAACCAACATTACTAAAGTTATTCACGAAATACCGAGTCATTCCTTCAGCAAGTCATTCAAAATTGGTGTTTATGGGCGGCCGAATTACGGCGTAGTTGCGCCGTATCCGTACCAAAATCCGATATTTCTAATATGCAGACATATAAGCATTAGTGAGCATTTCGGCTAGAGTCGAAGAATCCACGATTTTGTTCAATGGTCTGTGCATTGAAAAACAGCAATTTTTCTTGAGAAATCGCGGAAAATCGAGATACAGTCATGCGGGCAACGAGTGTGAATGTTGATCAGGGCATTGACAGGCTTAACCTTGACTGAAACATAAATGCCTTCCTGTATTTGGGGTAATGAGACACAGATCTACGCATGAATGAAGATTTGCTATCTATCTGCGCCATATGGAAATTTTTAATTTGCCACCTCTCCACTAATTTTAAGTAAGTTCTATAATTATCATCAGGCTTATGAAATAAATAGTTGTCTTGGTATGGAGATTCTTATCTGACTCCAATAAACCAACACTTGTATACACAAGCAAATAAATTACGGTACGTGTTGTTTAATTCTTCTGGGTTTAACGTTTTCATCTTGAAAGCCGCCAGCATTCTACGTTTCAATTTATATAACTAAATTATTAAAATAATGCCAACACAATAGTTACGCATGTTTCATTATCTACTTAAACTCTAAAAAACTGATAAAAACAATGTTTCTATAGTTTCAGATGTCTACTATTTGCGTCTTTCTATTGCCTGTACACACAATGTATAATCTCAACAGTAAATGCACAATCGCCAGGTGGTAAGTGTAATTGCAAAAAATTAAATTAAATTTTCCACAAAAATGTGTTTACTTTTAGCGATGAGTTGTGAAATGGGCTTTAATAACTGGTAATTAATATTTTTGTAACTTCTTCTAGATACTAGTCCGAGTATTGTTATAGAAATAGGAGATAGTGCGAATATCACTTGTCGCATGAATCTGAAAATGTTTGGTGGACAAAATAGTACATCTTTGTATTTCGTTACTGATGACCCAAAACACAAAGCTACACCCACAAATATTGTGGTAAATACTTGAGATTTGATGCTGTGCATTTTAAGTAGCCGTTTAATGACCAATCTATTATTCCACAGATTATTAACGAAACAACGATTGTTTACACACTGCAAAATGCAATTGAGCAGTACACAACTTACACCTGTAAAAGTGGTCAATACGCCATTGCGAGTACCGACGTCATTGTGGGTAAGCAAATAATGTGCAATTATTGCTATAAATGGCAAACATATTAGCTATTCAAATGAGTTGCTTATAATTGTATTTTTATTACTTTTTCTTTAAGGTACGAAACCAACAAAAGTTACAGATTTCAGTTGCCAGGCATTCGATTTCATTTACATGACATGCGCTTTCACAATTCCCCCAAATATGGTTCCAACAACATACAATTTGAAATATGTAACACAAAATGCTGTAAGTTAAAACAAAAACAAATATATGTACTATATGCATGTACATATATAGTTATTTATTTTATTATGTATAATGCATGTGCATGTTAGCATACAAATGTATGTTTGTTAATTTTTGTAATACATTTATTTGTCTTTAATGTGGTTAGAGGGCATCCCCTTTGTAACCGATAATAATTAATAAATAGTTGCGGTAGAACTTACAATATTAACATTATAACATGTGAAGGCATATACATATACAAGGTGGCACAAAATTAAGCATCCCATTATTAAATAAAAAAAATGGTTTTGAGTAACTTTTTTACTAAATAAAGAAAAAATTATTTGAGTAACTTTTTTACTCAATAAAAAAAAATATTTCAGTAATTTTTTTATTGTACTAAAAAAATGATTTTGAGTAATTTTTGTACTAAATTAAAAAAAAAAATGATTTTGAGTAACTTTTTTTTACTAAATACAAAAAAGTGATTTTGAGTAACTTTTTTACTAAATAAAACAAAAATATGATTTTGAGTAACTTGTTTACTTAATAAAAAAAATGATTTTGAGTAACTTTTTTACTAAATAAAAAAAAATGATTTGAGTAACTTTTTTACTAAATAAAAAAAAATTAATTAATTTTTTTACTAAATTAAAAAAAAAATGATTTGAGTAACTTTTTTACAAATAAAAAGAAAATTTTTTTGAGTAACTTTTTTACTTAATAAAAAAAATGATTTTGAGTAACTTTTTTACTAAATAAAAAAAAATGATTTGAGTAACTTTTTTACTAAATAAAAAATATTATTTTAAGTAACTTGTTTACTAAATAAAAAAAAATTAATTAATTTTTTTACTAAATAAAAAAAAATGATTTGAGTAACTTTTTTACTAAATAAAAAGAAAATTTTTTTGAGTAACTTTTTTACTAAATAAGAAAAAAATAATTTTGAGTAACTTTTTTACTAAATAAAAAAAGAATTTGAGTAACTTTTTTACTAGATATAAAAAACAAAATGATTGTGAATAACCTTTTTTTACTAAATAAAAAAAAATGATTTTGAGTAACTTTTTTTCTAAATAAAAAAACATGATTTTAAGTAACTCTTTTACTAAATAAAAAAAACATGCTTTTGAGTAATTTTTACTAAATAAACAAAAATGATATTGAGTAACTTTTTTACTAAAAAAAATTGAGTAAGAAAGAATTTGAGTAAATTTTGTACTAAATAAAAAAAAATAATTTTGATCTACTTTTTTACTAAATAAAAAAAATGACTTTGAGCAACTTTTTTATTAAAAATAATAATAATTTTGAATTACTTTTGTACTAAATAAAAAATCAATGATTTTGAGTAACTTTTTTACTAAATAAAAATAATAATTTTGAGTAATTTTTTTACTAAATTAAAAAGTAATTTTAAATTAAAATAAATTTAAGTAATTTTAAATTAAATTTTTACTAAATGAAAAAAAAGGATTTTGAGTAACTTTTTTACTTAATAAAAAAAAACAGAAATCCAGTAACTTTTTTTTACTGAAAACAAAAATGATTTTACTAAATAAAGAAAAATTATTTTGCGTAATTTTTGTTACTAAAAAAAAGTGACTTTACTTTTTTACTAAATAAAAAAAAAACATGATTTTGAATAACTGTTTTACAAAATACAAAATAAAATAATAATTTGAACATTTTCTTACTAAAACAAAATGATTTTGAACAACTTTTTTACTTAATAAAAACAATGATTGAGTAACTTTTTTATTAAATAAAAAAAGAACTTGAGTAACTTTGTTACTAAATGAAAAAATGATTTTGAGTATCTTTTTTACTAAATAAATAAATGATTTTGAGTAACGTTTTTACTAAATAAAAAAAAAACATATTTTGAGTAACTTTTTTTACTAAATAATAAAAAAATTTTTAAGTAGCTTTTTTGATTTTGATTTTGAGTAACTCTTTTACTAAATAAAGAAAAATTACTTAGAGTAATTTTTATTAAAAAAATAATTTGAAGTAACTAAAATTTTACTAAATAAAACAAAATGACATTCAGAAACTTTTTTACTTAGTAAAATAAAAAATGATTTGAGTAACGTTTTTACTAAATGAAAAAAAAAAGAAATTGAGTAACTTTTTACTAAAGAAAAAAACAAAACATTTTTTTGAGTAACTTTTTTACTAAATAAAAGAAATAGTATGGAGTAACTTTTTTACTTAATAAAAAAATGATTTGAGTACATTTTTACTAAATAAAAAAAGGAACTTGAGTAACTTTTTTACTAAATTAAAAAAAATCATTATGAATAACTTTTTTACTTATTAAAAAAAAATATGATTGTGAGTAACTTTTTACCAAATAAAAATGAATGATTTTGAGTATCTTTTTTATTAAAGAAAAAAAATGGTTTTGATTAATTCTTTTACTAAATAAAAAAAAAAAAAAAAAATAATTTTGACTACTTTTTTACTAATAAAAATGATTTTGAATAACGTTTTGAGTAACGTTTTTACTAAATAAAAAAAATCATTTTGAGTAACTTTTTTATTAAGTAAAAAAAATCATTTTGAGTAACTTTTTTACTCAATAAAAAAAATATTTGAAGTGATGAAAGTCTTTATTTGGACATTTGCGCGCTGCATTGGTTGTCCATAATCAGAAATATACTTTTTTTTAGGGGAAATGTCACCTTGACAATGAGCATAAACTTTCAATTCTGTGATCGATATTTTACGAGGTATCGATCACTCTACCGAGAATGTAATGGATTTCTTTTAACCTAATATTTATTTTGCCCATTACGCCCTCCATTGCTTGTCCGTTTGCATACTGCAGCTGCTTAATTTACAAGTGTCAAATATGATTAATGGACGCTATTTGCAAACATTTTACAGGGTGACTAATTTTGCGCCACCAGACATTTAATAGATTTGATTGTGTCCAGTACCATTCATTTAGTCAAAAAAAAAAAAATATGTTTGTGCAAATAGTCTCTGTAAATTTATTTGGTTCGTTTTAAAACATTTCAAATGACAATCTCTTGGCATAATAGTGTCGCTCATTCACTCATTCAGAAAGAGTTCTCCTAGAAAACCTAATCTTGGAATTGGTTTGATAATGTCGAGACTGGCAATACTGCAATGCTGCTGTTTTTTAATCTTTCTATTGGTCACATAGTTGGTTGCTGCTGTCTTCTTCCAGTTCTTAAGTGAGCTCGAAAAAAATCGCAAAAATCATGTTACGCAAATTATATTTTACCTCTTCTCAGAAAAGAGTGTAAACTTGTAGTGGGGATACTTAGGGGACACTGTCTTACTCCGTCGTACGCGGCTAAACTGTAGCTAGTGTAGAACGATATATGCACAATATATAACGAAGTCACCGCGAGAGGAACTCTGCAACATCTACTCTGACACTGCCCTGCACTTAGCAAAACACGAATAAACTGTTTAGGTTCTGCATCATTTTCAACCTTAGAATGTCGATGGCACACAAATACTGACCGTTAATAACCCCAAAATTTTGGGGGTCACCTCCGATATTTTGCTCTTCTTTAAGGGCTCACAACCGCAACAAGGTCCTCAAATCTCTAGCTGGTAGCATTGACAAAGAATCAAATTCGTGAAAAATAGAGGGGGAAAAACAAAAAAAAAACAAGAAAGAGAAGGAAGATGGCGACGTTTAGATGTATATATAAAAGGTTAATTTTTTTTCAAGTTGGCCGACGAACATGAATAATCGTATATGATTTCTTTTAAATGCTTCTATATCATCATTTTTTTTAATATTTGCCTCTTTTTTTTGTCTGTCTTTGGGCTAAAATTCCTGAAATCTCATTTTTATGTGAGGCCGCCCCATTTGATTACCTTCTAGTTTAATTCTGCTATGAAAAAGCTCCACTTAAAAACCATCTGCTGTTCGAAGGCACCATAAAACTGTAGGTTCCTCATACACCAGGTACACCCCTCGGTAATCGAAGAAAACAGTGAGCAAAACCTTGACTGTTGATCGAACTTGGCGTGCTTTATTTTGTTCTTGGCTTTGCTGGACTCTTCCATTTGCGACGATTGGGCTTTGGTTTCGATGTCATAACCATATACCCATGATTCGTCACCAGTTACGACGCTTTAAGCAGCACGTTTCCACGACAGTCGATTTATATCCGGCCAAGGATTGTCACTCCAGCAGGATTCCCCGTATGTAAATATGGGGAATTTTTATGCTGCTACACCAACAACAACAACCCTTTTAAGCAAATCTGGATCATCGTTGAAGTCATTCAACAATTCCTGAGCGATGCTCATGCGACGTTGTTTTTAGTCAAAAATTTTGAGCTAACCGATGTGCCGACATTCTCAGCAACTTCTCTGATTGTGATTTGGCAATTCTCCATAACAATTTTCTTAACTTTCTCAACATTTTCATCGGTTGTTGATGTGCTGGAGCGTCCAGAGCGAGGGTCGTCATTCATATCTTCTCGATCTTCTGTGAGAAGTTTGTACCAATTGTAAACATTTTTTTGACGCAGAGTACTCTCACCGCATGCCTCTGTCAACATTTCAAGTTTTTTGAGCACTTTATTCTATTTTTACACAAAATTTGATGCAACTTGTTTGATCCTCTTTGATTCTTTGAAAAAATTTGCGATAGCTGAAAATCGCTGAACACGCAAAACATGCTTTATGCCTCTCACAAAGAAACCAAACATGCTACAGGGTCCGGCACTCGAATTGTAACCAATTAAAAAGGCCATACATTTGGTTTGGAAAATTACTTTTATTCAATTCAAATAAAAAATGTGTGAAAATATTACAAAATTAAGGATGAGTATACTTTTGCTCGATATGACAACCTTTTGCCTTGACTATGGCCTTGAGACGGGCCAGAAACGAGTCGCAAGCTGCCCGAATGTGACTTGCGGACAATGACTTTTTTCAGCGCCTCGATACTGGCTTTTCGGACCTCGGCTCTCTAAAATGGCCCAAAGAGAATAATCCATCGCATTCGCGTCTGGTGAATTTGGGAGCCATTGTGTGGACCTTATGAAGTTCGGAACATTTTTTTGTAGCCATTCTTGGTTCACTCGAGTTTTGTGAGACGGCGCCGAGTCTCGTTGAAAGCTCCATGGTCTGCCACCGAAATGTTTGTCTGCCCAAAGCAACCTCCAAAATCTTTCCCCATAATATTTCGCATTTACCTTGACGCCAGGCTCGATGAAAACGATTGAAGAGCGCAAATCTGCGGTTACAGCGGCCCGAACCATTATCTGTGGCGCGTGCTGCCTCCTGGTGGCCAATCGATGAATCAAATTCTCGTATCAACGGTCGGTCAAATAAACCCTATCGTTTTGGGCGTTTACGAATTGCTCAATTTGAAAAATTTTCTCGTCAGAAAACACAATGTTCGGAATTGACCGCTTTCGGCCAAGCGAAGCAACTCCTTCGCTCTCTCAAGTCTGACTTGTTGCTGCTTTGGTGTGAGATCATGCGCCTTTCGGATCTTGTAAGGCTTGATTTTGAGATCATTTTTCAGTATGCGGCGGATGCTATGGTCAAATATATTCAGTTCTTTCGCCATTTGATTGGCACTTCGTCGGAGATTACGTTCAAGTCGCTTCTTCACTTTTTGAACCATTTCACGTGACGTTGCAGTATTTTGATCACCACCTCCATAAAAAAAATAGTACTCGAAAGAAAGCAGAATGCACTCGCTGCAGTAACAACAAATCAACTTCTTGCCGATTCGATAGGATTGTCCTGGTTTAGAATAACCACCTCGAAAAAGTGTAGTTTAGTTTAGTATAAAGAGACGTATTGTAGTATACGGACATATAATTAATGGTATACATTTAATACAGCTACTGCAGCGCACTCAATATTTACACTTTTTATTTAACACTTTTTATTTAACATTTTTTATTTTAATTTGATTAACTTTTTTATTTTTTTCGTTTTGGGTTTGCTTGCCTTTTATTTGCATATATAATTTTTTTACTAACATTGACTGCTCGCTGCACCTTTAACACACCCACTGCAATTACTGCATGACATCACACATACTACCACCACCTACCCTACACAATTCGATTGTAATTCTAAACAATACTAACGTGGCATAAACAAAACAATAACAATAACAATAAAAACATAAAACATAAGGGAAGAACGGCTGATAATCGCACGATATATTCACAGAATTATATACTTAACTGTATAAAGTTGGTGAAAGAGGGCGACAGAGCCACTTGCAATTTCACACTGGACGATGGCAGCTACAAACCTAACTTCGAGTATTACAATTTTCGTTTATTAAGTAATAATACGTTGGGTTCCCTCAATCAGAATTTCACTATAAATCACAAGGAGATCGGTGAGTACATACACACGAATATAAATATAATTAAGTCCTTAAGTAAAAGTTAATACAAATACAAGCTTATTTTTTGAAATAAATGGCAATAAAAAAATTACGGTTTATTAAAAAGTGCAAAGATCCCCATTATTTATTGAATTCGATTTTATTTACCTGGTTGCTTGGGCGATCTTCGCTGTATTAGCGCATATTAAAATCGAATTTTCTCAAGATTTGGGGCATTCGTGGTTTCTGACTTCCTTCTGGCTTGGAATTATTCGCCTAAGGTCTTGAATATAGTCTTTTATAATTCTGGACTCAAAGCGTTCTTGGAAAAGGAACACGGAAGAAACATGAAAAAAGCTTGTATTGCCTCGATAGTTTGCTCTCCTTCTCAGCGCATACAACCGCTATTGCCAATAAAGCCCAGAATCGCTACAAGGTCCTCAAATCGCTTGCCGGCAGCACTTGGGGCAAAGACAAAGAAATGTTGCTACATTGAAGGCAATAGACCGGCAGGTTCTAAACTATGCTGCGCCAGTCTGGTCGCCTGGAACCAGTGATTCGCAGTGGACGAAGCTAGGGACTTGTCAAAACACTGCCATTAGGACGTCGACAGGATGTCTACTGATGCCGCCAATAGAACATCTACATGATGAGGCCCTTAAGCTCCTGTGAAGGAGCATAATAAACTGCTCAGCAAGCAGTTTCTGTTAGGGTGTTACCGTAGGTCCCACCCATGCAGGCACCTGCTTGAGCCTGAGCCACCTCCCAGGCATGTCAGGAGGCACCTCCTTAACTATACTGACGTGATCCAGGACGAAACATACCGACAATTACGGGATCGGACAGTGTACAGACAGACAATTAACGAAATTCATCGGGAGACCCTTACCACCTTCTTAAGCTCCCGACCCCCGAACGCCGTCATCGGAGTCCAACCACCACCCATTGCAGACGAAGCGCTTCAATTTCCCCGAGAGTCCCGCGTAACCTTGGCACAATTACATTCTGGATAAAGTAGCAGGTTAAACCCATATCTATCCAAAATCGACCCCGACATACTAAACATATGTCCGGCATGTGAAGGCATCCCTCACACACTAACTACGTTTTCACATGCCTCATCAAACCCACTCATCTAACACCTCTCTCTCTCCGGACCCAACCCGTCGAAACATCAAGTTTCCTGGGCCTACCGTTAAATGAGCTAGACGTAGACGACTGGTGAATACACTACACGGACGGGGTAAAGTTACTGCTACAACAACAACAATAACAACAACAACAAAGCTTGTAATGCCCTCTTTAAGCTGTAAGAGGACATTTGGCAAAAATGGGGCCTGAAACCGTATGTCAACCACTGGGCGTACAATACGATCATCGGACCCATTTTGCCTTATGGAGATTTCGTACGGTGGAAGGCGGTGCAGACATCATATGACCTAACGAATCTCATAAAATTCCAACGATTAGCTTGTGTCGGAATAACAGGGGTGCTTCGATCGACGCCTCAGGCGGCGCTGGAAGTGATCCTACCTATTTCACCCAGCGGTATATATGTTAAAGGGATAGCGGCCAAATGTGTTTCTGGGATTAAAGCAGCAGGCAGGGTAAAAGAAAACACGCACGGTCATGCATCAGTTCTACTATCTCTGGAACACTTGTAAGACGCATCGAAAACAGACTATCTGGTTCCCAAGAAAGATCTGAACAAATACTAATATATAAAATACGAATACCTGACAGGAACGAAGGATTGGCAGACCAGAGGCATATCAGATCATAGGGGTCACCATATTTATACTGACGGCTCAAAGATGGACAATGTTACTGGATCGGGAGTGTACTCAGAACAATTATCCTTAAATTGCTTCTTTAGTCTCCCAGACCGCCATAGCCGAATGGGGGTAGGTTCGTGATTAACATTCAGAATTCAGAGAGAACGTAGGTTCGAATCTCGGTGAAACACCAAAATGAAGAAAAAGTTCTTTCTAATAGCGGTCGCCCCTCGGCAGGTAATGGCAAACCTCCAAGTGTATTTCTCCCATGAAAACGCTCCTCATAAAAAATATCTGCCGCTGGGAGTCGGTTTGAAACTGTAGGTCCCTACAATTGTGGAACAAGACACACGCCACGAATGAGAGGAGGAGCTCGGTCAAACGCCCAAAAAGGATGTACGCGCCAATTGTATATATATATAGACTCCTAGACTGGTGTAGCGTCTTCCAAGCTGAAATCTACCCTATAGACAAAACAGCAAAAACGTTAATACCGTAGACTTACCTCCAGCAAACCTTACTATTTTTGTTGATAGTCAAGCAGTGATCGCGGCACTGGCCTCAACGCACATCAACTAAAGATGTGTTAAAAAATGCAGTAGGTCGCTGCCGCTTATCCAACACAACACAACACAACACCGCACTTTGTTGGGTCCTCGGCCACACCGGAGTGGAGGGAAATGAAAGAGTGGATGAGTGTGCAAGGAAAGGCTCTGAGCTTGACCTTCAGTGAGTGGTAGAGGCCATTACCATTCCTGTAAACGAATGTATATTGCGATTGACTTGAACGTAAGCGCGGAAACCAATAGAAGGTGGTCTCTGACTACTAACTCAGGGTCTCCAAAGCGCTCTGGCCAAGACTGAATCTTAAAAGGATAAAATGTATGCTTGGATGCAACAGATCAATTAACAGCGTCCTCACAGTTGTCACTGCACTCTTGACACTCTAGCCAGTATAATGAATAGATGTATCTCGCAATGGCTTTTGCAGGAGTTGTGGAGATGAAGAAGAAATTTAGTCGGTGCAACACCTCCTCTGCGAATGTCCTCTACTTCAAAGAAGGCGTGCCAATTATATTGGCGATTATTTCTTTCAAGTCCTGTGAAATTTGCAAAATATCTCACAGGAGGGACTAGCCGCCTTCTTAAAAGAGATCTAAATGCTTTAAGCCATTTAGTTAGGGGATGGAAATCAAATGCAGTTATCACAAGGGTCCTTAGGGCCACCAAGTGTATTCTCTTAGACAAGCAAACCTGGCTAGCCTAACCCAACCTTGAACTGTTTCTGGAGTGCTCACACAGCTACCGCCTTTCAGTGCTTACCATACGTATAAATAAACTTGTTTTTGGATTAGTACAATGGACTTTTAAACATCACTCTTAGAAATTTATTTTCATGTACATATTTGTGTGTGTTCCAATTTCAGTGAAACCGGCGATTAGCGACTTTAACGCTGGTAAGATCTCGATACATAGTTGTGTGCTGACGTGGGAAATGGAACGTTACTCTTCGTACAAACTGAACCGACTACAAATGGAAGTTCATTTACACTCGCCACATTACGAAAATTGGAAAACTTACACTTGCAACAAATGCAACAATCATTCAATATTTCACCTGCCCATTGACGATTTGCCCTACGCCTATTATCGATATAATGTTAGCTTGCGAATAAAGATGCGAATGCCCGCCGCAACGTGGAGCGATCCTTATAGTGTTGTCTTTCAAACGTTGCCCTCTGCGCCAGAGGTGCCGCCAGCGGTTGACGAGAGCAGTTTTTATTTGAATGCGACACATCTCCGCTTGTTTTGGCATCCAACGCCGGAATATCATCGAAATGGTTCAAATTTTCATTACATTGTGAGGCAGACAAAGGAAAATGGTGTTGTAATGTAAGTGTGGTATTATTATATATGTATTTATTGCTTAACCCCTTGCCTTATAAATCGAGCGACGATTGGGTGTGCGACGTTCTATGAAATATTTTCTCGTGTGTAAAAAAAATCTTTTATTTGATGCGAGTCTTACAGCCAGTGTCTGATATGAGGAAATGGGCGGCCTTTTTTTCTAATAGCGGTCGCCCCTCGGCAGGCAATGGCAAACCTCCGAGTGTATTTCTGCTATGAAAAGGCGCCTCATAAAAACCAGTTGCCGTTCGCAGGAGGAACTCGGTCAAACACAGAAGTGTACGCGCCAATTATTTACTTTTTTTATTTCAAGTAGAATCCAGTCTCCCACACGTTGCTTTAAGGCAAAGGCTTATTAAAATACGCTATGCATTATTGAAAAAAAGCTTTACATAAATGAATTTTCCTATATTTTCTAGACACCAACCACCTCGGCATATACATGTGTCCACCGTGGCGTTTTCATGGAACAGTGCGTACAGTTACGAATTTCAAATCTGGAACAGCAATGAAATGGGCGTATCATTGAATAGTAGTCGAATACGTGTGCCTTCACTGCCGAGGAACTATGACAACAGAACACCGCTTGGCATACGAAATGTCTATCATGCGTTGCAACAGGCTTACACTCTATTGTGGAACGCGCCGGAAGATTCTGCGAACGTGGAGAGTTATACGGTTTTTTGGTGTAAGCCCAAAAGTGTCGCCTCCAATGAGTGTCATGTAAGTAAATGCTGGTTGCTTTAACTTGAATGTAATTGTTTTCCCTAAAATTTTAATTGGGATACTGAATTTATGGGACATATTCTGCATGCATTTAATATCTCGTGTATTATTGGGTTAATGATTACTTTGCGTCTTTGAAGGGTAATCTTATTTAATTGATACCTTCTATATTTACTGACGTTTTGTCAGATTGGTTCCAGTTTTGTAGAGAACGGCATTTGAAAATTTCTCTTTTAGCCGCTGATAACTCATTTAGGAATAACCTCACATCATCAATTTTGAAATCGAAAACCACTTAAATTTTAATGTTTTTAAAATTTTTATTTTATTTATTAATTTTTTAATTTATTTTTTTAAATTTATTTTTTTTAAATTTTTTTTTAGTTTATTTATTTTTTTAGATATTTTTTATTTCATTTTGTTTTTAAATTAATTAATTAATTTTTAATGTAATTTTGTTTTTTAATTAATTAATTAATTTTTTATGTAATTTTGTTTTTTAATTAATTGATTAATTAATTCTTTATTTACTTATGTATTTTTTTTGTTTTATCTATCTTATTTTAAATTTTTTATTTTCTTTTTTTAATTTTTTTGCTATTTTTTATTTTTTTTATATTTATATAATTAATTTTTTTTATCTATGTTTTTATTTATTTTTTAATTATTCTATTTATTTATTAAAATTTTTTGAAATTAATTATTAGTTTTTATTTATTTATGTATTTTTTTGATTTATCTATTTATGTTTTTTGTATTTATTGTTGTTATTATTTTAAATTTTTAATTTTAAAGTTAAATTTTTTTTGTTTTGTTATTTTTTTTATATTTATATAATTATTTTTTTTTATCTATGTTTTGATTTATTTTTTAATTACTTTTTATTTAGCTCTTTGAAATTAATTTATTTATTAATTATTTTATGCTTTTTTTTTGTTTTATCTATTTATGTGTTTTGTGTGTTTATTATTCTTATTTTTTTAAGTTTTTTAGTTTTTATTTTCTTTTTTAAATTTTTTATTTTCTTTTTTTGCTATTTTTTTATATTTATTGTAGTTAATTTTTTTATTTACTATTTTTTTATTTATGTTTTTATTTATTTTTTTTAACTTTTTATTTAATTTTTTTTTGTTTAATTCTTTTTTATATATTTATTTATTTTATTTTGACGTGATAACGTCTTATAATTCGATGTAGCCGGCTGCACGCACCAAAAAAAGCGTCGTTATCTTGCTCATGCGCAATTCCATTGCGATTCCATTTACCTCCTCTTCTATATCCATACAAAATATCTATCAAGCAAATAAAATTAAAATTTTCTTTTGAAAAAATGCAACCATTCCATCAGTATTTTCTTATGACGTTGTCACGTTAAACTATCGTCAGTAAACCGACTTTACAGACAACCTCTTTTTATCTATTTATTTATTTAGTCTTTTTTGTATTTATTATTTTATTTTTAATATTTTTTTATATAATTTTTTTAATTTTTATTTTTCTATATTAATTTTTTTCAATACTTTTATTTTTTTATATTTACAATATTTATTAATTTGTATTTATTAATTTGTGCTGGATTATTTAACAAATAATTGCTTAGCAGCGCAAGCAACAAAGGTCTTCTACTGTATGTATGTATAATATAATATAATGAGGATTAATTGCTATTGCGCCGATCACTGGGCGCATAGTGCGAGGACAAATAACTTCCATTGATTTCGGTTTTCAGCTTTTGCCCGAAC
Organism: Anastrepha ludens; assembly: GCF_028408465.1. Lineage (NCBI taxonomy): Eukaryota > Metazoa > Arthropoda > Insecta > Diptera > Tephritidae > Anastrepha > Anastrepha ludens. The sequence continues at coordinate 29,813,030 of NC_071499.1, read as the reverse complement.
CTGTGCCAATGTCAGGTTTTCGTCTATACTTCTATGTTGCTACGTCGCCATGAGCCTCTTGGACGTCCTCTATTTCGTGTTCCCTGTGGATTCCAGTCTAAAGCAGCTCTGCTGACTTTGTGCGCTGGTTCGCACAGAGTATGCTCTATCTAGCGCCATTTTATTTACTGAATCTCAATATTTATCTGTCTTTGGTTACATCGATTTAGTAGATCCGTATTTGAGATCAACTTTTAGGGTCACCAGATACGTAGAATTAAGCGAAGACAGCTGTTCACAAGCATTTGTGTTTTGTTTGTTAATTCGTCGGATTCGGTGCAAAGTTTCACTGCCATAGAGCGGAACGAATTTAAGATTAGTATTGAAAAGACGAAGCTTAGTTTTTCTTGTCAGTTGCTTCGAATTCCAAACTTTACGTATTTAAATTCGCGGAAGCGTACTTTTCCCTAACGATTGGGTGTTTCCTATCTGTCTTAGCCCCGCCGTCAGGTGTTATTTGGTTCCAAACTCGTAGCTTTGTTTACCGGTCACTGGACGTTCGGCACACACGCAGAAAAGCGAAGGTTGTCATTTAACCCCCATTGCGGAAGCTGTAGGGATCTTTCAGAGAAGGAGACTGTTGAACACTTTCTCTGTAAATGTCCGGGTTTGGCAGCTAGACGATTAAGGTGACTGGGAGCTCCTTTCTTCGACAATGTGAGGCGCTGCTCCAATTTACATCAACAGCTCTGGCAGGCTGTAGATATATGACTGTTGGAAATCTCAAAATCGCATCAAAACGGCGCTTCAGTGCTACTTGAGGAGTGCCAGACTGGCATTTCAACAATTTCACTTGCCACCTACCTACTTTCACATCAGCAGCATTTTTCAAAAATTTATGGCGAATATTTTTTGCTATTATAACAATAAAATTTACACAAATGAACTAATTAAGTCGGAGGGAAATATCGATAATAAATAGAATACTAATTTCATCTAAATGACAAATTACTGACTCCTCGTTATACGCACCTTAAATTTATCAGAATTGCCTTTTCATTTTAGAATATTATCGGATTCAAGCGATTAAATAAAGAGGCGCGCAACTTCACCATTCAACAAAGTCAACCGCTGGTTTTAGCTGTAGCGGCCAACTACGCAGATTTTTTCACGGGCATGCATTGGGCAAAATGTACTGCAGACGTTTCAAATGACCTAGAAAAATTGGAACCAGAAATTGTGGAAAAAAATGCATATTCTATAGTAGTACGCTGGAGTTCAGAGCGGGTGTGCGCATCGCTCATCAAGGGCTACACACTGACCTATTGCAGAGTAAAATCCGCAACGAAGTTCAAATGTTTGGATACAAAAGTTATCATTAATGTTGACAAAAGCGATAACAAACATGAGATCACTAATTTAGAACCTGACACTGCGTATAAAATGGGAATGTATATGTATTCGGATGTGCAGTCTGGTCCAGTAAGTGATGCGCTAACATTTCAGACACAGGAAGCCGGTATGTAGCAATAACCAAGATTACCAAGGCGCGTTCATTAAAGGTGGTGGCACTAGGCCAACAACAATGTTTTCTATGTTTGTTTGCCCAAGCGAAGTGTTGGCAAAGTAGAAAACAAATAATGAATTCGCCTTGTTTCATTCTGTGCTGGCAGCCACATAGACACGGCGAAAGAAAAAAAAAACAAATCAGCTGATGTACCGTTACCACCTTTAATAGCTTCGCCTTGCAATTACTCAACCAATAAATTTGTGATGCATTGCGAATATTGAATTTATTTTAAAAATATTTTGCAGCGCCTACTCCGCCACGAAATCTAACTTACGGCGGCATAACAAGTCAGTCAGTATCGCTGGAATGGATCTCCCCGCACAAGGCAAATGGCAAGATACGATATTATGTCATAGTGTAAGTTTAATATGGCAATTTTCGCTATGCGAGTATTTATTTTACACTCGCACATACAGTCAGCTTCAAAAGAAAGCGTACTCCATATATTGAAAAAAGTTTTTTTTTGTGAAGAATACAGTTCATACTACAACAAAAGCCATATAAAGGGTTTTCGAATAAGAGGTGTTATTTTGATATTCAAAGAAAAATGTTATTTTTTAATATCAATGATCGGATGTTTATTTCATTATAAAGAGGAAGGTATGCCGTTAATAGTGGAAAATAACAGCAGGCAAATGACCATCACGACCACGTTTACAGGACAATATCCTTTTCATGGAATTTTCCATAACCGAATCGCAAAGTGGCTGCCCTATGTCCTCGTTAGCCTCACGAATTCCATCTTTGAGGTCTTGAATCGACCCTTGGCTGTTGACGTAGACCTTCACATTCACGTGTCCCCAAAGAAAAAAGTCACAAGGTGTTAAATCACAAGATCGCGGTGGCCAATTGTGATCACCTCTTCGAGAGATAACACGGTCCGGAAACTTTTCCCGTAAAAGATCACTGGTTTCATTGCTTGTGTGGCACGTAGCGCTGTCGTGTTGAAAATAAACGTTGTGCAGTTCAATACCATCCAATTCCGGCCATAAAAAATCGTTAATCATCTCTCGATAGCGCAATTCTACTCAAAATAACTCCTGTTATTGGAAAACTCTTTAAAGCAAAGTTTCAAAATATGATACAAAAAAATCACATTGATTTTTGAAACCTTTTTTAAAACCTTCTGTTGATCTTTTTTTCGTCCTGTTCGAGGATCCTTTTTAAAAGGTTATACCCATAAATCGATAGAAAATTCAATTTTAGGAAGCTACCTGGAGCTCAAGTCGTTAGCTATGATAGAAATATGGTAAATTTACGCCCAAAATCGAAAAGGGCAGTCTGGCCAGACCCGGGTGCCCAACGGAGGGTTAACGCCTACTCCAATTTTTTTTGCTGTGGAAATAATCACCTACAACCGTCGGCAATAAAGAATTTGTCAAAAATCAACGCGATTCTTGAACCACTTGAAATTTCCACTTTATTATGGTAGGCAGGTGAAATGGTTGAACTACCACTTTGGCACTACCCAAGTAGCACTAAAGCACCATTTCGATACCATTATGAGACCTCCAACGGGCAGATATCTACAGCCAGTCAGAGCTGTTAATGTAATGGAGAAGATTGATAGCATTTAGGTTGGAGCACCGCCCCAGGCTGTCTAAGAATGGAGCACCCAGTGACCTTAGTCGTCTAACTACCAAACCCAGACATTTACAGAGAGGAACCTTTTCTGTAAGGTACCCTCAGCTTCTGCAATGGCGGTTAAATGGTAAACTTGGCTTAGTTCCGCGTGTGTGCCGATCCTCCAATGACTGGTAAACGCAGCTGGAGTTCCCAAGACTTTCTGAGTCCTCCGTCTATCGTACTGGGGCCAAAGGGTTTTCGAAATAGCACATGGAAAAATAGAGCTCCATCTTTTCTGTGCTTTCCTGTGAAATAATTTGTACAGTTACCCTTTAACAACTGTCAGGGGGATGGCGAGTAAGAGGTGTCTGAGACCAGTTCAGTCGACCCCTTACTGGCAAGCTCATCAGCAATTTCATTTTCCTCTACGTTCCTATGTCCTGGAACCCAGATCAGAGAAATGTTACCTGTACACTCAAGAGATAAGATTTTCTTCTTACAGGAGGTGACTAGTTTGGATCTGCACCATGACGTCGTCAGAGGCATGATCGCGGTTTGGCTATGGTGCATTAAAAAAAATTAATATTAATTGGTGCGTACACTTCCGTTAGTTGTTTTGCAGAGCTCCTCCTATTTCTGGCGTGCGTCTTGATGTTGTTTCACAAATGGAGGGTCGCAGGTAGTTTTAAGCCGACTCCGAACGGCAAATTGTTTTTTATCAGAAGCTTTTTTATGGCAGAAAAACACTCGGAGGTTTGCCATTGCCTGCCGAGGGGCGACCGCTATTAGAAAAATGTTTTTTTTTATTAATTTTGCTTTCACCGAGATTCGAACCTCTCGGTGAATTCCGAATGGTAATCACGCACCAACCCATTCGGCTACGGCGGCCGCTATCCTGGGTGTACTTTATTTATACTAAAATTCAATGATCTATAAAACTGCATACCCGAAATTTTTCCAAAAAAATTTGATGCAAATCTGATGAATTTTTACAAATTTTATACAAATTTTGAAACCCTGCTTTATATAGTCTTTGTTGGAGTAAGAACTATATTTTTATAAAAAACCAATTGAAATTACAAAATAAAAAAATAAAAATAGTCAAAATTCATGAATATGTGGTGTGCACTTCCTTTTGACGCTGACTGTATGTGCATACGCTTCTTGTGAGACGTTTTTAGTTTTCATTGTGAGTAGATAAATAATAATATGAAGTTAATATTTTTTTGTTCTCTTCTCAGTTACAACCGAGAAAGTCACATTATAAAGTGCAGCAATACAATCGGCTCGAATTGCTTTGAAAGCAGTAAGAAAAGTGGACGCTACGGCAGTGAACATATTTTCTACACTTTGGCCAACCTGAGTAGTTTCACCAATTACACCATCTGCGTAAAAGCGTTCACTGTGGCCGAGTCATTACCCAGCAATTGCTTGCATGTGCAAACTCTAATCGGAGGTATGTGCAAATGCAGTTCATGCGAGTATGCAAAAAATTGCTAATAAAATCTGTTTTCAGTGCCTTCAAGTCCATCAAACACAAAGTTCGATGATTCAGCTGATATTGTAATTCATTGGCAGCCGCCTGAAGTGCCTTCGGGGCGCGTGGACTACTACGAAGTAATCGTAGAGACCAAACTAAGGGAGCGTGTGGAAAGCCGTCATATTTCGCGCATAAAAAATAGCATGAAGTGCACGATACGAAAGCCAAGTTGCTATAATAATGATTTCAAGTATACGATCGGTGTGCGTGGCGTTAACGTTGCTTTTGTCAATGAAATCGATCCCAATCTCATACATATTGATAACAATAGTCACTTGCATGATAATTATGTTGCTTCTGGCAAAGAAGAGTTGGGCTGCATAGAGGCTGCGTCAACTGTACCGTTGCAGGCAGGTGCAGGCAAAAGTGAATATATAGAATATAGATCGGTGGAAGTGATCGTATTCAATTATGTGTGTGGCACAACGGCAAGAGCTGATGGCAAAATTTGGCTCACAATATTCGTGTCAATACTGGGCTCTTCGCTAATGATAATAGGCGGTCTGCTCGTATACAAAAGATGCCATGAAATGGCATCCATTAATTGTAAGATACCTGATCCCTTGAATGATTTAGTCAATCGCAATGACAACAAACTAAGGGAACATGATGTGGAACGTATTATAAAACAACAGTACAACAGTGAAAATGGACGCTTGTTGCCAAGCATTTCCAAGGATTCGGATTGCTCGAACGACAGCAGTGCGCGTTCATGGCCTACTACAAAGAGTAGTTATTACGACAGCACTACTGACAGTGCTACCGACGACTACTGCATTCAAGATCCAATGACATTATCCAATGCACAATTACTGGAAACTGTACCGGAAACGGGCGACTATGTGATCATGAAGGCACCCATCACAAGCACTGAAATGAAACAAAGCACCGCTAATATGTTGCATACAAACGAAATGGAAAATGCTTATGTACGCCCAGGTGCAATACTACAGCCAAATGCGACCGAAAAACCCTTCACTATCAATTGGCCAATGGGCGCCGAAGACGACGGCTATGTACATCCAAATAGTAGACAGGCATTTAATTGGCCACAACAAGAAGCGCATACTGGGCGCAATGCGGCAGCAAATGTAAATAGCACAATTTATTTGCCTACTGCGCGGTAGAATTGAATTGGTTTCAGCAGGTGTAGGTGGATGAGGTGCGCAGTACACAAGTGTCCTTAAATGCGTAAGAAGCGCAAAGTTAACAGGATATGCAAAAGAAAAAATTGTTGTTGATTTTTTTTTTATTTGCTACAGCATTTAACAATTTAGTTTTTAATGATTGTTATGTAACGTATTTATTAATTTGTTTCCAAGTAGCATACGCGCACCCAAAAGGTGCGGCCAATAAGTCACATTTTACTACACATCACTGGTATTAGTAAATATTTATTATAGCTTTAAATAGCAGCGAATAGCGATTGTAACACGAGTAGTGGAGAGAGAGAAGTGAGTTTGTGTATCAAACCGCTGACATTTGCAGTATTTATAAATGTGTAGAATCTACATAACGTCACCAAAATGTACAAAGGCGTTTTTGCGAACTCGCAGGAGCAAAAGAAAAAAAAAACAAACAAAAAATGAAAACAAAAATTCACCAAAAGCTATTAGGTTGTTCGGAAAGTAACTTCATTTTTTTGTAATGCAAGTGAAAGACGATCTTAAACCCAGGCCTTTCAGGTGGTCATAAACAGTTGAATTCGGTAAATTTAAGGGGGCAGATACCTGTAAACGGCCATATTTTCCCTGATTTTCATTAAAATTATTTAAAATGAAGAAGTCAATATATTTTTTTCAAAATTGGCATACAGTTTATGTATAAATTAAAATAATATAAACTTTTTTTTTCTATTTTAATCATTTAAAATGGCAGATGTACACTCAATTCTAACAGGAAGGTCGCAGCGGGGCTGCTCAATCGGCGGGCATTGTAGCATCGCGTCAGTGAACGGAATACAAAAAACCAATTTTTTTTTTGTTTATTAATGTCATAATTTCTATATGAATTAAAAAAAATGGGCGAAAAAAAATTCGGGGAATAAAATGCTTCAAAAAAAAAAACAATGAATTTGCGGCGAATTTTCCTACCAAACATTTTTTTGTTTATTAATGTCATAAATGCGGGAAAAAATTCGCGGAATAAAATGCTTAAAAAAAAAGAGTTTTGCGGCGAATTTTCCTACCAAACATGTTTTTGTTTATTAATGTTCGTTTATTAATGTCATAATTTCTATATGAATTAAAAAAAGTGGGTGAAAAAAAAATCGCGGAATAAAATTCTTAAAAAAAAAATGAATTTTGCGGCGAATTTTCCTAACAAACATTTTTTTGTTTATTAATGTCATAATTTCTATATGAATTAAAAAAAGTGGGTGAAAAAAAATCGCGGAATAAAATGCTTAAAAAAAAATGAATTTTGCGGCGAATTTTCCTACCAAACATTTTTTTGTTTATTAATGTCATAATTTCTATATAAATTAAAAAAAAGGGCGGAAAAAAATTCGCGGAATAAAATGCTTAAAAAAAAATTGAATTTTGCGGCGAATTTCCTACCAAACTTTTTTTTGTTTATTAATGTCATACTTTTTATATGAATTAAAAAAAAAAATGCGGGAAAAAATTCGCGGAATAAAATGCTTAAAAAAAAGTTTATTTTGGGGCGAATTTTTCTACTATTTTTGCTTTGAAAAAAATTTTTTTTTTTTCGAAAAATTTTCTAAAACTTGTAAGTTCACATAGAAAGTAAAATCATAAAAAAGATGTGTGCAAAATTTCAGTGAGATCGGTCAGTAACTTTTCGAGTTATCGTGTACGCCAATTCGAAAAATATAGTTTTAAGAAAAACGCGTCTAAAGTTTGAATACAATGTAACTATACCTCTTCCACCGCTCGAACGCAAAGAATAGAGTCGTCACGGTTGTCGATCTATAATATAAGAAATACTTAAATTTACGTACTAAAATTTTTTTTACATATTAAAGGATTATATTAACATTTTATGAAAAAAAAAAAAAAATTCAAAATTTTACAGGTATCTGCCCCCTTAACTTCCCACCGATCTCGCGTGTTGTTATTCGCCGGTTTGCATCAACAAATGCGTCTTAATCGCGTCTTTATCAGCTTCAGCCGAGATTCCAGAACTTGGTGCATCTTCGACATCAAAATTGCCGGATCGAAATTTCGCCAACCAGTTCTGGCACTGGCGTATTGTCAACACATTTTCTCCATACACATCGGTTAATTTCTTGCTGGCTTCAACAGCATTTTTACCTTTTCTATAGTAAAAAAGTAAAATATGACAAAATGCTGCTTATTGCTCTCCATATATTAAAAGGGCACCGACCAGAAACTACCGCGTAAAATCTATTGAACTTATACACACAAGCCTTGCTATAGCAGCTGTCAAAACAAATAATGACAACGCGACTTAAGTGTGAAGTTAGCTGTGAAAAAATACAATTAAATGTTCTGTCGGGAAAAAACGAAATTACTCTCCGAACAATCCAATATTTTGTATTCACTTTTTCTTATTAGCTTAAAAGATGCTACCTGTTAATATATTTGAAAGCACTTATTTTCGGCCGCTGTAGCTGAATGAGTTGGTGCGTGACTGCCATTCGGGAGTGTGTAGGTTCGAATCTCCGTCATGAAAAAGCAAATAGAAAGTTGTTTCTAATAGCGGTCGCCCGTCGGCAGGTAAAGGCAAACCTCGCAGTGTATTCCTGCCATGAAAAAAAAAAACAAAAAAAAGATTGGGTTGTTGTTTTTGTAGCAGTATATCGAAGTGCTGAAGTGACAGTCCTTGAGGTCGCGCCTTTCCTGTTAGGTAGAACCCACAGTCGTGCGAAGGTGAGGGGTCAGTCCTTTTGGTAACGATATGTAAAACGTAGTATGTACCTCGCTAAATAATGTAAGTTACAATCCTTATTCACTGTGCAAATATCAAATGCAGTTACAAAACAAGAATAATCATAAAGTCTGTCAAGTGCCTTTAAGCAAAGTTATTAATTAGTTAATTAATTTATATAACAAAACATACGCTATTCAGTTTTAATGAAATTAAAATGTATATAAGTACAAGTATTTATATTTTTAATGAAATGTATATATGAAATTAGCTACTACTTTTTAACGCTTTTGTTCGACGCTAATTTTAAATTTATTATACTACAATTTTTAATATAAATTAAACTTTTTAAGAGGCATTTTTTGCAATATCTGTATGTATGTATTGGAAATTTTAGATTTGTAAGCAACTTGAAAGCTTTATTCATGTTAAAGTTAATCGGTTCTATTAACGGTATTTACGGGTGCAAGTTTTGAACCAAACAAATGTGTGTAAGCAGCTTGAAATTTAGTATTCGTAGTTCACTTCTTTATGAGTATTGTATGCTTACAATAATATAGTGAATCGGAGGGGATCGCCCGTTGTTTTAAAGCATTAACAATTGCAAAAAAAAAAACAAACAAAAATAAAAAAATGAAATTTTGACCACAATCAAAAAAAATAAATAAACATCTAAATATACATAAATATATATTTATTATTAATCTGCAAACGAAAACGTAATCCATTTGAGAAATACACAGCTATGGACGGAGGAACAGCGCACTTCCGCACAATAACATATACTAGGTGGTTTAAGGGGTTAAAGGTAGGCAGAGGCCCGAAAAAATAATGATTTGCAAACATTTTTTTTTGTAGTCAATTGCTTTAATTTACTAAAACAAAAACATAGCATTTATACATCATGTTACGACTTGACTTTAGCAAAATTTCAAAAAAAAAATTTTTAATTGTAAAAGTTATCGCTGTTTGTGTGGAGCCCGTACCTCACCTTGCGGTGATCATCACAAGTCCTAGGAGACTCATCTAAACTCAATCGGGCAAGAGGAATTAGTTTTATTAATAGATAATCTTGTGCCTGATCGAAGCTTTTTTTTATGTTTTTCAAAAGCAGTATACATTTCATTGAAATCCACCAAGCGGTTTTTAAGTTACAATGATCACCAGTTCGACATAGTTTTGAAAAAAAACGCATTTAAAGTTTTGCTATCGATATCCGGAGCGCCCGAGCGATTGTTAATTGTTGAATCGAAAAGTACAGGGTGAACGATATGAAGTGTTACCTATTCAAAACACCATAACTTTTTTGTGTGAAATTAGTTTTTATTGATTTGAAAGACAAAATTGTTCAAAAATGATTACAATTTTAACATATATTCACTTTAACTCGATGTGACCACCTTTTGCCTTGACTATAGCCTTCAAACGGTCAAAAAATGAGCTGCATGCTGCACGAATGTGATCTTGAGGTATTTTGGCCCATTCTCGTATAACCGTTTTTTTCAGCGCATCCATACTGGCATATTTTTTAGTCCTCACCTTGGACCAGATGGAATAGTCCATCGGATTTGCGTCTGGCGAATTCGAAAGTCATTGTGTGGACGAAATGAAGTGTGGAACATGATTTTTTAACCATTCTTGGTTCACACGAGCTTTATGAGACGGTGCCGAGTCCTTTCCTACGACCGAAATATTTGTGTGTCCACGACTCTAAAGCAGCTTCTAAAACATTTTCCTGATAATAAGTCGCATTCACTTTGACACCAGGCTCGATAAAAACGATTGGAGAGCGTCCATCAGCGGTCACTGCGGCCCAAACCATTACTTGCGATGGGAAATTGCTTCGAGTGGCCATACGTAGGCTCAAATTCTCGTATGAGCGTTCGGTCAAGTGAGCACGCTTGTTTTGAGTGTTTATGAACTGCTCAATTGGAAAATTTTTTTCATCAGAAAACACAATGTTGGGAAATTCGCCACGTTCGTGCAAGCGCAACAACTCCTTTGCTCTTTCGCACCGAACTTTTTTTTTGCTGGGGTGAAAGATCGCGTGCTTTTTGGAACTTGTAAGCCTTGACCTTGATCTCATTTTTCAATATGCGTCGTATGCTGTCTTGCGATATTTTCAGTTCTTTGGCCATTTTTCTTCCACTTCGACGTCGATTTCGTTCAAGTCGAGCCTTCACTTTCCGAACCATTTCTGGCGTTGTTGCGGTTTTTTTTGGTCCATTTCCATAGCGTTTTGCAATGCTACCATTGTATCATTGTAACGTTTTATAGTGCGATACACAAACATTTTATTCACTTTGAGGTGACTGAACTCACGAACAATGGTTGGTTGTGATTTTCCAGCCAAATATAACGCAAACACACTATTACGTTTGAATTCCATCACAGAAAGAAACAATGCGACAAAACTGAGACGCAAATGCTTTTGATGGCTTATAAACAATAAATTGAACTGTCATTAGAACAATTTTGACGTTGATGTCATGAGCTGTTTTACAGATACACACAATATTTTTAAGATATTATACTTTAAGAAAATGCAAAAAAAAATTATATTTTTTGAAAATTCTGAACACCCCTAACCCAGGTAACCCTGTTCGATAAGGAAAACTTAACTTCAGACTCGAGACTCCCTGAGCATCTATACCACTTGTTCAAACGAGATTCCAATTTATGAATTCCATCCCTGCAGTGAGAAACTGAAAAATTTTTTTTTCTTTTACAAACTGGGTATTTTTTCACAATTTTTTCCTTCAGCTGGTCTAAAAGTTACAATAATATTCAGAATTTATTTTTTTACCAATTTGTAAGTAGGTTAGGTTAGGCTAACCTGGCTGGCTGAAAGCCATCACATAGACCTATTGGTCCTTAGTGGTACCAGATGGAGCTTGACCCTTACGCTTCCTTGTAGTAGGCTTCTTGTAATAAGCCTGCGTCTTTTGCGAATCTAAGTAAGCTCTAAACTCTAACTCCTAGAGACATTATAACCTCTCATGTTGTAGATCTTCTAAGCATTTCATTCGAGTTCTAGCTAATGCAGGGCAAGAACATGGAAGGTGTTCAAGAGTTTCTCTGTTTTCTAGTTCATTGCAAAATCTGCAGCTATCATTGATTGCAATTCCAAACTTGTAAGCGCGTGCCGCTAACAAATTGTGGTCTGTCAGTATACCTTACGATAGTTTTGCTTTCCTTTCTAGACAGGGCTAGTTCGAATCTGGCATATTTGTCTGCATTCTGTGTACACATGATTTTCGCGGCTTTACAAGTGGCTAGATTATTCCACCTCTTATCTATCCGTGTTTTCATGTCTTTAAGTTGTAAGTAATGCGCAAACAAAATTGTTTACGCATCCCAAAAATTGATGCTAATACCTTCTTGACCGTTTTCTGGACACGACTCGTTTTGGAAGAACCGAAGAACCAGGTTCACACCACTCCTTAGCCTCTTGTTTTGATTTAGGATCATGGTGATATACCCAAGTCTCGTCCGTAGTGATGAAACTGACGCACGAAATCTAATCCCTAACCTTACGGAAACGCTCTAAATGTTGCTGAGAAATTCGCTTGTGTTTTTGTTCCATTGTTCCATCGTATTTTCCATATTGCCATTTATTCTCACTATTGGTCTAACTCCATTCCAAGTAAATGATTCCCAAAAATGTAAGTTACCCTCACCGTGCTTTATGGTCTTTGTTGTTGTTGTTGTTATTTTAACAGTAATAGAAGCGCCGTCAGTGTAGGGTGTATCATCGGTCATCTTAGTCTGGCTCATCTAAAGGTAGGCCCAGGAAACATGATGTTTCGATCGTTTGGGTCTAGAGGGAGAGGGGTGTTAGATGAGTAGGTTTTAAAGGGCATGTGAAAAGGTGGTTAGTGTCGTGCGGGGTACCTTCCCTACCGGACATATGTTTGGTATGTCGGGGTCAATTCTGGATGAGTAGGAGTTTAACCTGCTACAGTATCCAGAACGTACAATTAAAAGAGCCACGCTTACTTTTCTTAACAATAGCCTTGTCCTGTAGTCTTTTGGGCAGGTATTTTTCGAACTGTCTTTCGTTTAAGCATATTTTTGTATGTACTAATACATTTCATGGCATTATATACAATTTTACGTGAACAACTCATTATTTCTGCAATTTTTTTTTGTTTTATAACTTTTCCAATAGTAATAAGTATCACTATGCTATGGGGGAAATGACCACAGTTTTCCAAACGGAAGTTTTTGCCATCCTGAAAGTATGGATAACCGGGAGGAGATGGAGCGGGAAACAGATTGGAGTTTTCAATGACAGTCAGGCTGCACTGAAGCCCCCTCGCGAAAAACACCTCAAAGATTGTTCAAGAATGTAAAAAGCTTAATTCGGTCGCAAGACAAAACAGGCTTGACCAGGACACTCCGGTGTTCAAGGAAACGAAATTGCCGATGAATTGGCCAACCGTGGATCAGCGGTTCCCCCACAAGGGCCAGAGCCAATAATCGGAATCAGCTCCGCAGGAATCATGAATTGGATCAGCGAATGTGGGTGCAATCTACATAAAGAGGGATGGTCCGGTCTAGAACGCTGCAGAACTGCATAGTGTTTTGTGACAAGTCCGAACAGAAAACTGTCAAACTTTCTACTAAAACTTGGAAGGAAAGACGTCCGGTTGATGGTCGGTGTCATTACAGGACACAACCCATGGGGTCAGCATGTGACCACCATTGGAATCATTGAGTACCCAATGTGCCTGTCATGCTTGGACGAGGCGGATAACACTGAGCACTTTCTCTGTGAGTGTCCTGCCTTTGCTAGAGCACGGCTACAAATTTTGGGTTCCGATGTCGTGAGAATGAGTAATATTCGTTCTCTAAAACTGAAGGATATTTACAGATTTCCCAAAGAATCTGGAAAATTCTCACGGGACTAACTATCTCTATCTCTGTCTTTATTCTTTCCTATCTCTTTCTCTGATACTTTTCTCCTTCCCTCCTTGACTATCTACCCCCTTTCCAGAGCCTTAAATACAATGGGCTTTTTAGCTTGAGTGTTTTAGGAGCCACCAAATCTCCTGGTGCTCCTAGGCTCGACCTTTTTAAAATTTCAGTTTCAACTTTTTCGTAATGTATAAATAAAAAAAGTTTTTTTTTTTTCAAGTGAGCAGTGAGGTCCTATCCCCGTTTTCGTGCCCACTAACTAAATACTTTAAAGGAAACAATTATATTTGCAATTATAGCAAACAAGAACTTACCGCGAAAATAACCTTTAGGGGTCGGTTCTGCGGCTCATCTTTATCTAACCATTGGCGTTTGCGAACAGGATTATTGCAAAGGACCCATTTTTCATCACCAGTAACGATACGGTTCAAAAAAATTTCATTTTCAAGCCGTTGCAGCAGCTGAGAACACACATTCACTATTCACTCTCTGCTGAAGGTTGGCGGCGGAAAGTCTATGCGGAACCCATTTTCCCAGCTTTGAAACCTTTCCCAACTGAACCCGGTGCCTGTGAACTGTTCCATGCGATGAATTTAACATCTGAGCTATCATATCGACTGTCAAATTTGGCTCAGCTTCCACGAGTTCGAGCAAGGCGTCGGAGTTAAAGACTTCAGGGCGACCAGCGCGCGGGGCATCCTCCACGTCGCAGTTACCACTTCCGAATTTTGAAAACCACTTTTGCGCAGTCCTTACACTCTCGGTATCCTCTCCGTGTACAGTGTTTATTTCTGCAGCAGCAGTTGTTGCATTTTAACCACTTTTATAAAAAAAGTAAAAAATATGCCTCTTATACGCGTTGGAAGATTTCATTTTATTTTTTAATATATCAAAGAAAATATAAATAGTTCCGTTATATTCCGCGAATAATTTTTTGTATGCAAAAATCGTACAAAAGTGAAATTATGGGTAAAATACGCACGAACTTATGGACTGACCTGATATTATATTTTAAGAAAATGCAAAAAAATCCAATTTTTTGAAAGTTCTGACTTCTCCTAACCCCTTAGTAGATATCATCATAATCATCTTGGTCTTATGATTTTTTCGTGCGGTGTATACTAATTTTTTTAATTAAGCATCTCGCGCTAGTTTAAAGAAACTAATACGAAATTCTTAAATTTTACAAAACTAAAATACCCGGTACCGAGAACCAAATTTCAATATTAACGAACCTGTTCTGAATACCGTTAATGTGTTTTAAAAAAAATTTCTAAGTGCTATTATTACAATTCACTAATTGTTTAGTAAAAAGAAAAAAAAAAAACAAATTTGAAAAGTTTTAAACAACTACAAAAGACGGCAAAATCATACGGCAGCGATTACAGACACGACCGCAATTTTTGTATACTCAAGCCCATCACTTCAGCTGCATCCCCCAACACTTTATGGGGAATATTTTAAATATAAATATTTTGATATATATAAATATGCATCTAAATATTTTAATAAAAACCAAAAGCAGCTACATCCGTTTAAAAATCCGTTAGAATAAAATAAAAGTGTTTCATTGTGGCTGAAAAGTGAGCTGGTCTTTAAATAGGAAACACTTACTTTTTCAACTTTATTAAATTGTATTGCCTTATTAGTTTAAGCGTTAACTTATTTGCTGGTAAATTTATGTAAATATATATGTAAAACTAAAATAAAAAAATGATCTAAATTAAAGGGGTAGACAATCAGTGTGCATACAAATTTCTCGACTCTTGACAAAGAAATCTTAATTGACTCACAATTTTTGGCTTTAGACACTTTCTTTCAAAGAAAGAATTTATGTTTTAATTAAAAATCTATTAAAATACATACTTAATCTACAGTTTAACTTGATTAATAATTGAAATCTTGTATAAAAGTTCAGAAATTTCGTGCCTTGCAGAGCTAAGTTAATTTAATTTGGTTTGATTTGTCAAAAATCCACCGATTTGTATGCATTACCGATTTTACACCTTTTTGTAAAAAAAAAACCAAAAAAGGAAATTAATTAAAAAATAAAGTCTAAAACATTTATTAAACAAAAAATTAAAATTTTGGCTTGATTTTGTATGTCTTTTTGTTCCAAGGCTGAGGGTGCTAGGCATGCAAGTGCTGAGTTTTTTTATACAAATTAAAATATTTTTTTTACTGATTTTACTGTAATTCAAGTTTATTTGTTTTTATTATATTAATTACATTACTTTAAAGCGATTTGTTTTTTGGGACATACTAGCAAGTACAGCACTCAGACACAATTAAGTCCATTGTACTGCACTCGGGTTGCCTTTTTAATTTTCTTTAAATCTACTCGACCTCCGAAGAAATCTGAGTAGATTTAGTGGTGCCAAGGAGCCAAGGTGGTCGTTTCTTAACACATCAGTGCCAAAGACCTCAAGCCTGATTCGAGTGAAGGTCGGGCAGACGCACTGAAAGTGATCCGCCGTCTCATCCTCCTCTCAACATGCTAGGCAGAGTGCACTGTCTGAGATGCCCACCTTTTCCATGTGCTTTGCCCATAGAAAGTGGTCCGTCATCAGTCCAACCACCTGCCTATAGTCCCCTCTGCTTCATGACAGGAGGAATTGTGACAGTCGGTCGGACATGACAGGTAACATAAATTTTTTTCCATCTGCAGCCTCTCTCAGCCTGCCAAGCTCGGTTGTGGGTTAAAGTAACCTGTTTGCTAACCGTGGCTTTGATGGCTGCAGAAGGGAGGGGCAGAACGGGATCCGTGCCAAAGAAGTTGTCCTCAGAGCCAAAATAGCTAAAGAGTCAGAGTTAGCATCAGGCTATTATGTCTATCGACATAGTTCAGCCTGGATTTACACGACTGGACTGCCCTTGAAGTGGTTGGGGGCTGTCTATGGCCATGAACGCAGCTTCGTTTCTTGAACAACATACACCTCCGCCTGAAACACAGATGCATGCATTACAAGAACAAAGTGCAGTATTGTCCTACTGGATTTCACGTAGACCCTAGAGCTGGAACCGTGATCGGTCTTGGAACCATCCGTGAAAATACGAAAGCAGTGTTTTGCCGGGCTCATTTTCAGAGTTTGACCACAATTGAGCCTCTGGCAGCTCCAGACTGTATCTTTTTTCAAGCACGAGTCTTGATGGCATGGAGTCAAGGGGTATGGATGAAAGCATTAAGTAGTGGTATCCCAGCAAGAGCATCTAATGCCGGGCCTGAAGTAGTCGGAAAAGCTCCGGTGCAACAGATGACCACAGTGCGTTGTAGTCTCGATAAGGCCAGCTTGCGAAGCTCTCATAAGAAGTGAAGCGCTCTCCAATAAGGGCTGACTGCATTGATCGGAACGGATGGTAATCCGAAGGTGCTATGTCTGGGGAATACGGCGGGTGGGGCAAGATTTCCCAATTCAGTCCCTCTAAATATTTCTGGACTGATTTAGCAACGTGTCAAGCTGTTTTATCAGGAGGAACGTAGACATTTTTGACGTCGGGTAAAAAAGGATCTTTACGCTTCAAACGAATGCCAACTACTGCGATCGAGACCTCACATCTATACCTTCAAATCACCAGTATATTAATAGAGCGAACACAAAAATAGTATCAGCAGGCGGAAACTTATTCCCATACCCAATACTTGTATCGGCTTTGCGTCCCCAGCGTTAGTGCGTTGGAAGTTACTTCCTTAGCTGACTTCCAGTGAAAGCTTGGTGGCATTCGGTTCAGTGGAAGCGAAGTTATTGCGTCTAAAGTGTCATCGGTACAAAAATGAGTTTCGAACAAAGAGCTGATATAAAATTTTTTTTTTAAAATCGGTAAAAAGTTTACCAAAAAATTTGATGAAAAAAGTTTATGGCGATGATTGTCCATCTTGTGCTAGAGTTCATGAGTCGTTTACACGTTTCAGAGATGGTTGTGAGGGCATAAATGATAATGAATATACGGGCCGCCCAAAATCAGTTATCACCGAAAACTCCGTCGAAATTGTTCGTAAATTGATCAAAAATGAACCGAAATCATCGTTGAAATTCATGGAATCGGAGTTGAGTATCTCCAAAACTTCGATTTATCGCATTTTCACTGATCATTTGGGCTCACGAAAGGTCTGTGCATGTTTCATTCAGGATTCAACATTCGAAAGACCTCATAAAAGAGGCGATAAAAGACGAGAACTTCCCTTACAACATTGTAACTGGTGATGAAACGTGGTGTTTCCAACATTAACCTGAAACTAAGTGTCAAAGTGCCGCATGGAAGGCCCCAGATGAGCTACCACACAAAAAATCGCGTTTGGAGTAGTCAAAAATCTAGGCGATCCTCATTTGTTTTTACATCAAACGTCAATGCAATTTTCTATCTTGTTGTTTCGAAGCGTTTGTTGCATCGTATTCGTTGATTTTGTCGAATTCGCACTGAATACTGCGAAGGAGGAAGCTAACGCTTATTGCATCTCATCGATCCACTATTGTGACTGATTTTTTTACTAGAAATCGCATTTTAACCATCAATCACTCACCGCATTCGCCTGACATGGCTCCCTGTGACTTCTAACTATTCGGAAAATTGCATTTGGCAATGAAAGGAAAACGTTTTGCTTGCGTAGAGGCCATCCGAAAGACTTGAACTCTCTTTCGAAAAGCTTTTAGATCGTGCAAAACAGTGTGTCGAGGCCAGATGGGAGTATTTTGAATAAATAAACTCGAGGTTATTAGAACAAAACTTCTGTAGTTTCTATTTTAGCTCAGCCTTGTTTATTTTGGACTTCACCTTGTAAAGGGTGATTTTTTAAGAGCTATAGGAAAGTTTTTCAAAAAAACACACGAAAAATTCAGAAAAATGCTTGAAATTTTTATTTAAATCGATAGTAAAGTCCATATAATTTAATGTTTGAAGATTATTTCATGCAAATGTTGACCGCGACTGCGCTGGTCCATCCGCTTAGTCCAATTGTGGCATACACTTTCCAAAATAATCTAAAGGCGTTATATTGCACGATCTGGGTGGCCAATTGACAGGTCGCGAACGGGAAATAAAATGTTCACCGAACTCGCGTCTCAACAAGTCCATTGTTAGGCGTGCTGTGTGGCATGTGGCACCGTCTTGCTGAAACCACATGTCATGCAAGGCAAGCTCTTGCATTTTGGGCAAAAAAAAGTTGGATATCATTTCACGGTAGCGCTCACGATTCACAGTTACGTTACGATTCGCAGCATCTTTGCAGAAGTACGGTCCAATGATACCTCCAGCCCATAAACCGCACCAAACTGTGACCTTTTCTAAGATACATTGGTAGATCTTGCAATTCTTCTGGCTGATCTTCACTCCAAAATCGACAATTCTGCTTATTTACGTACCCATTGATCCAAAAATGAGCTTCGTCGCTGAACACAATTTTTCGACTTTAAACTTTCCTAACAGAACACGCATTTTTATAATAAAATTCAATGGTTTGCAAGCGTAGTTCGTTTGTAAGACGATTCATGGTTAAATTATAGACCAAACTGAAGATGTTTGACAGTCAAACAAAACACGAAACGTGCGTCAAACCAACTGTTTAAAAAGATAATAGCTAAAAAATCACCCGTTATTGCATACATGCATTGCAAATCGCTTACTTGGCTATGTTCAAAAACTTGATACATGGGTTCCTCACGACTGAAAGAAACGCATTTAACGCATCGCATTAACAGCTGCGGTTTGCTAAAGAAACGTAATGAAAATTATCCATTTTTAAAACGACTGATAACTGGCGCTGAAAAATGGGTAGTTTACAACAATATCAGATGAACCAACTCAACAACATCAAAAGCTGATATTCATCAAAATAAGGTTTTGTTATCAGTTTAGTGGGATTACGAAGGAATCGCCAACTTTGAACTCTTGCCACCCAACCGAACGATCAATTCTGATGTCTACATTGAACAACTAACGAAATTAAGCAATGTAGTTGAAGAAAAACGTAAGAATTGACAAATCGAAAAAGTATTGTATTACATCATGACAATGCAAGGCCACACACGGCCACTTGGCAAAAATTATAGGGGTTCGGTTGGGATGTTTTGCCACATCCACCATATAGTCCTGACCTTGCACCATCTGATTCCTTTTTGTTTCGATCTTTACAAAACTCCTGGAATGGTAAACATTTCAATAATGATGATGATGTCAAATCGTACCCGATTCAGTTTTTTGCTAATAAAAATGCAGAAGTTTTATGAACGTGGGATTACGATGCTGCCTGAAAGATGGCAAAAGGTCATTGATCAAAATCGGCAATACCTTACAGAATAAAGTTATTTAGTTCCATGGTCTTCCAATGGTCTTTGATTTTCTAAAAAAAAATCCGCAATTACTTAGTTGTCAACCCAATAATATGTACATATGTGAGTATTCCTGCGTCCTCTACTTACCCATGTCAAGGTTTTCATTAATTTTTCAATCTTCAACAAACGTCATTATTAACATAATTTATTGTTTTCAACGAAATTTGGTTTATTTATACGAGTATTCTTACAATTGATTTTGTCGGAGAAATTTGGATTCGTGTTTCGTGAGATTTTTGCAGCAATTGTTTTTGTTTTTCTTTACAATAGATTATATTGTGGTTTTGCAAAAAGACAGGTGAGCTGGTGAGTAAGGGAGTGAGTGTGAGTGGGAGTGATCTGGAGGTGCATTAGAAAAAATATTCTATATATGTATATGTTTTTTGTTTTTGTTTTTAGTAAATATTTCTTTTTGTTTTGTAACCTTAGCATTGGCTTAAGTTCGTTTTTTGCAAATATATTTATTTATTATTTACTTAATATATTTTATTTATTAATAACTTGAATTGAAATTTTCACCAACACTGTGCTTTTATATACAAGTACATATTTCTGTTATATATCTATATTTATTTATAAATACATACATATTTATAAATGTAAGTAATGCTTAATGCTAAAATGACAGTTCATTTCAATTCGTTCGCTGCTTAAAAAACTAGCTTCATTATTTTCTTATACTTATTGCATGTATGCGTGTGAGTGTGTATCATAGTTGAGTTATCTCTTTAGCTTAAGTTTACTCTTATGCAGGGCTGATGGTGTGTGCGGACTGACTGTAAGTGATTTGTTGGTGCCACCCATACAGATATTTGAATTAACAATTAGACACAAACGGGAACAGTGAATTGCCACTATTTGTTTTTTTTTTTGTTTTATAGTTTTTGTTTTTTGCTTAGTTTATCGAAAATAAATATTGCTCTATAATTTTCACTTTCGTTTCGCTTTTATTACTCATTATTAAATGAGTATTTTCACTCTATGCATGTAAATATTTATTTTTATTTATTTAATATTGGTTAATTTAATTATTTCTATATTATTCCATGTCATTTCTTTGTCTGACTTTTGTTGCAGCTGGCTTAGCGCCAACAGTTAGTTAAATTTACAATGGTACAAATGGTTTGCATGCATACAATTTAAAAAAAAAATAAAGAAAAACAAGAAAAAAAATCAGATTAAGAAAAACAAAAATAAATAAAAAATTAAAAAAAATTCAAATTCAATTTTAGTGTTAAGTTGTGTTTATAGCGTCGACTAATTAACGCTAATCTCGCACAGACAGCGAGTGGTCTCTAAATTTGACAAGCATTGTGTGGAGGTGTTAGCTAGGAAGGGCTCTGGGCCAAAGAAGTTTGCCACTCCCTTCTGCAGCCATCAAAGTCACGGTTAGAAAACGGGTTACTCTAACCCACAAGCGAGCTTGGCAGGCTGAGAGAGGATGTAGAGGGAGAAAACTGATGTTACCTGTCATGTCCGATAGACTGTCGTAGTTCATACTGTTACTAAGCAAAAGAGACTGTAGGCAGCTGGTTGGACTGTTGGCGGGCCACTTTCTATGGGCAAAGCAAATGGAAAAGGTGGGCATCTCAGACAGTGCACTCTGTCCAGCAAGTGGAGAGGAGGATGAGACGGCAGGACACTTTCTGTGCGTCTGCCCAGCCTTCGCTCGAATCAGGCTTGAGGTCTTTGGCACTGATGTGTTAAGAAGCGACCTTCTTGGCTCCTTGACACCACAAGATCTACTCAGATTTCTTCGGAGGTCGTGTAGATTTAAAGTAAATTAAAAAGGGATCGCGAGTGCAGCATAATGGACTTAATTGTGCCTGAGTGCTGCACTTGCTAGTCTGCCCGACAAAAAAAAAGAGTGAGATCTTTGAAAATTTAAAAATTTTTTCAATTCATGATTTTAAGCCTCCGTTGGCAGGCCCGTCGAGAGCGGGGGGGGATCGGGTACTTTTTCCCCCGGGCCCGGAGTTTTCAGAGGGGCCCGGACTCGAGATTATACGTATTTATATGAATTAGACATCATTTGAAAGGGCCCGCATTTGTAATTTTCCCCCGGGGCCCGGATTTTCCCCCGTGCCCGGATATGCTCTCTACAGCCCTGTCCGTTGGACACCTTTTTTAAAACTTTCGGTTGGGCAACCGGATATGACCTTTTTCCGTTCTATTTGAGGATCCTTTTTAAAAAGTTATATCCATAAATTGAAAGAAAATTAAATTTTAGGAAGCTACTTAGAAGCTCAAGTCGTTAACTATAATGGAAAAATATTAAATTCACATCCAAGTTGAAAAAGTCTGTCCAGAAAAGTCTCACAGAAATACCCAGGTGCCAAACGGAGGGTTAAATACCTTATAAAAAGAGCCACGGCTTCTTTCGGGCTTTGCACCCTTTTAAACTGCTTCTAGAAGCCTTTTTCTAGCTGTTCGAGCACTAACGGATTTTCCAATTTCTTCTGACAGGGCAGAAGAGAATTTTCTCCGATCCTTGAGAGGCTCGCGCATAAGTTTTCGGTCTTCCCGCGCACTAGTGAGGCGTTTTTTTACACTTTTCGATTTATTATGATGGGATTTTGTCGCCGCAAATCGCTTAATAGCACATTGGACTATACGCATTGCGAGCATCCCTCCAGCATCCCTCCAAATTGACAATCTCGACTTGAGACTTCCCTTCATCATTTAGAACTTGGATTCTCAGTCTTTTGTTGTAATAAAGTTCACTTTTTTTATCAGCAAGAAAGTTAACTTTCAAAAGGTCTATGCTGTTAAATAGCTCAGGTGTTATATATGATTCGTATTTTTTGTTTAATGCTCACAACGACCTTCTCTTATCTAACTATAATAAATCGTCTGCGGCTCTAGGCTTTCTGAGTTAAAATAGTTCCAACTTCTCAGATCTTTTACTTTGAAACTGCTGTACGTCATCAGATTTTTCTAAGCTTGAACATTCTGCATTTATTTAGTGAGCTCATCATGTATTTGCCATTGACAGAATCGAGTGTATCCAAAAGGTCTTGCCTTAAGTTTTCTGATCCCATTCCTCCCTATAAAACCTATTTTATTTTATTTAACCAAAAGTCCCTTAAAAGCAGAAGGACTGTCTTATCACTCTCGGTCTTTTGTGTTTGGTGTAATAAATTATCAAGGATAATAAATTTACAAGGTTTGGTCATTAACTTGTGAAGAGGAAAATTGTGAGGGAACTTCGACTGCCGCCGTACCGGGTTCTCGACAGCCGAATTCTACGCGTTCATTTTTCTCGTGTTCACACACTCGTCCAATCAGCAATGAAGTGACATTGTCCCTACAAGACAGCTGACTATCATACAATATAAGCACTCATATTATCATCATCACTATCCTCATCCAATTACACATTTTTGTTCTAGCCATGGGAAAGTTCTGATAGTTTCCCCTTGTCGGTGTGATATTCTATCTCTCTTTTACCAATAGCAATTTCTTATAACTGAAAAATATATCTACTATGCTCTATAGGCAAGGCAACTTCTCATTTTTGTTCTCAACAAGTAATCAGCACTGATGGGCCAAACTACTCATTTGCGCCAAGCATCTACTCTTCGGCTATGGCGACTTTACAACAACAACAGCACATTTCACGCTAGAACTTTTTTCAGAGCAGCCACATTATAAGCATACAAATGAGTTGCCTTGGCGTTTAAAGTACAGTAGATATATTTTTCACTTATATGAAATTGATATTGGTAAAAGAGAGATAGAATTCACACCGAACTGGGGAAAAGAATATCAAATGAAATATTTGATTTCCCCATTAAAAAATGTTGTACAATATATGCCATTTTAATAATGCGCATGTAAATATTAGAGACTAATAAAGTACTTGTAAATGTGTTGGAATTTTTGTCGAAAGTGCTCAGCACTGTCTTGTAGGGGTGTTGACTTTGTTTGTATATCACTAACACAATCTTAGTTTTTCGTAAACAAAGCGCTTCGTGACTTTAGTTAAGTAAGGTTCTCAGCTAACAGTTAACAGTCTGTTATTGGCTACACACTCCCAATTCCTTTTATCATGGATTGCCCCTCACTACTGCTTATTCAGTTTGTTATTCCAAAGAGAGCTTTTCACTCTCTTACTCTTCTTTTATCAAGCACTCAGTACGAATTATGCTAAGTATGCCCCAGTTCATTTCGAGAACTAAACGAGAATTGGAATTCTATTAGACTTGACTTTTCTTTATCAGAAAATTGTTTCTATAATTTACTAAATTCAATATTGTTTTAGTATTTTGTTCAAAATGTTTTAATTTGGGTTATTGTTTTATTCACTAAGCTCCCTTATAGTTTGATTGACTTTTCCAATATAGGACAATAAATAAATAAATAAAAAAATAAATAAATAAAAAATAAATAAATAAAGAAAAAAATAAATAAAAACAAAAAAAAAAATAAAAAATAATTTAATTACAAAAAAAAAAAAAAAAAAAAAATATGTAAATAAAAAAAAAATGTAAGAAAATAAATAAATAAACGATTTATATACATAAAATAAACTGCTTCTTGTAGTAAAACTCGTCTTGTTTTTACGGGCTTTGTACCTACATACATTAAGCCATGTTCGGATACATTTTTTAATCATTTCGCTTTAGAATCAATGAAATATTTGTCCTATTGATAAACTCTAAATTCTTAGTTCATGCCCGCAAACCATGTGCCTGCCCCATTTTGAATTCCATTAACTGTTCTCTATAAAATAGTTCCATTAGTGTTCGTTGACTCGTGATCTACTCGCAACTTCCGTACTTATTTAGTTACATACATCATTTACATACATTTGCTATAGGATTCAGTTACGTATGCATGTATGTGTGTATTTAGACTTGCTCATTTCAGTAGGTAGGAGCATAAAATGGTGTGTAAAGTGTTTTTGTTTTTAATACCCGTTTTATTTTCTGCAAGGATCATATTTTGAAACATTTATCACAGAATTTTTTTCTAATAGTTATACACACGCACATCTATATAGTATTTTTTGGTTTTGCACTTACGCTGTTAAAAAATTGCTTATGGTTTTAACTACACGTCAATGCTGCGAGTCACATTTTTTTTGTTTCGTTTGTAATTTTCTAATAAAAATACATTAATTTTTGAAAGTGAGCTAAGCTTAAATGATTCTTGTGATTTGTGCAGATAGTTTTGAATATGGGTATGTTTGTATGTATGTACATGTGGATAATTTGTTATGTAGAGTACATAAGGATGGGCCAAAAGTTTTTTTTTGTTTACTGATGCTACCGCCCTAAATAAACTTGTTCTAGAGACACAAAACTGGTCTTTTTTTATATTTACCTGTAGCGCTAAGGCGTTGAAAATTCCCATGGGAAGAATATACTTTTCCGTAAATTTTGTATAAAATCTTTACAGATCGATATTATTTCAGTTATTCTTTTACTTTCTCTACACAAATGCTTGAAAAAATAATTTATTAAAAAAAAAAATAATAATTTATATTATTTTTATTCTAGTTTCAATTATTATTTTTTTAAATAAAGCATAGAAAAGGGAAAGTAGTGGAGAATGGTTCCGTGTGTAAAATTTCACGATAGTGGGGAAGGTACCTGGTTGTCATTCATGTGTGGGTGGGTCCTGGTCATACGGTCCAAGCAGGTTACAAACATCCCGGCTTCGCCCAATCATCCTCTGGGTAGCTGGCGAACATCCGTTTGAGAGCGAGCTAATGTGAGAAGGCGAAGCAAACCAGAATTTCTGGTTGTGCGCTGCGCTTGGGATCTGCCACCTAAAAACCCATCCCCAATGAAAAGCCGGCCAAAAACGCTTAAGCGGTTATCGCGGCAATCAAGAAGAAGTAGGGAAATTAAAGAGGAGACTAAATAAAATATCCAGTTGTATGAGTCGAAATTTCAAAAATAAATTCTCGCACTTCTCAAATATGATGAGCTAAATTTAAAAACAAAAAAACGCATTATTAAGTAGTTAAACGTAACTAGTGCTTCAAAAATGAACCTAATTTTAAGAAATTTTTACTGGCAAAGCTCGAAAGAAATTAAAAGCATGCTTTAAGGTCTCTCTTGCATTAACTTTGGTGATTAAAAAAATATTTTGTTTTAAATTGATTTAAAGAAAGACAGTTGTATAGTAGCGTGATGGGAACCTTTTCTAACGAAAACTACTGTGCTGCTGGAGAACGTTCCAGCAAAATTTTCAAACTAGTACAAAAACAATAAAATTTATATTTTTATATTTCAAAAGTTAATGAAATTTTATTAATTTTTTCCTTTAAGGGGGGAGCCTGCTTAAGAGGCTTCAAAAAATCGATTTTTTTTTTGCATAAATGTCTTCCCAAACTATCCAAGAATGTGTCCTCAAAATTTCAGAAATTTTCGGAGTTACAGACGAAATTGTGAGCAAGCGTCGAGCAGGTATACGAGCGGCCGGATCGCTTGAAGTGCGATTTCTCGGTTTTTTATTTTTACGATTTTTCCTAATTGGCGGGAAGGATAGGGAAAAAGTTAAACGTCCTATCGAAACGAAATAACATTGATTGTATTCGGAATTAAATTCTCTTCTAGTTGAACCTAAAAAACCTTAAGAAAGTTATGATTAACCCACTTTTTAAACAATCTAAAGTGAATTTGTTTTTCCAAAAAAATGAATTTTTCTGTATTAATTAGCGAAAAATTTTTGAATTTCCCACTTTTTGTTAAATTTTCTTGGTTTAATTAGAAGCTATACTATACTGAAATAAAATGTTTTTGGGGTTTTTGGTTTCTGATGAAAATTGCGACATACATCTTTCCCGCCGCACGACACATGCACACTCGAGGCGCCGCAGCAAAATGCTTGTACTAGGCATAATATGACATATATTTTAATGAAAAAATGTGAGAAGACTGTTGAAATATATAACAATAAAACAGGAAAGTTTCGTTTTAATCAAATATTTCTTTCCTTCCCAAAAAGATCCACGAAAAAACTGATTTTTTGAAGCCTCTAAAGCAGGCTCCCCCCTGAACTCCTATTGGATCACAGGACGTTAATGCGAGATGTATGGAAATTTTTCGCAAAAGTGGTGGACATTTAAAAAAAGCTGAGAGTTCTTGCCTAAAAGATAGGTATGGAACTTTTTTAAGCCAAAAAAAAAAAAATGGAATATAAAAATACCCGTAAGTCGCTCTCTAATGCCATTTAAAATTTATGCCATCTATTTAAAAACAATTGCCATTCTAAATATGCAGCTTAATTTTCAAATAAATCAGTAAACATTTTTGTGAGTTACGTTTGCGGACGCGTTTCGGGTTTTAATTTTTTCTAACCTTTTTTTCTGGCCTTTTCATAAAAATTTTATTATACTTTTAATATGCAATATTTGCGTTTTCTGCTCAATTTTGCGAACTATCATACACAAACGTTTCTAACCCATCAAAGAAAACTGCTATCGGTGCTGTACTAATGTATTCTAACACCTACATATGTATGTATATGATGGATGCCTAAACTATTGTTGTATTATAGTTTATTCCCACTAAACTTTAACCAGATTTAACTGCAGTTTACGCTTATCTATAAGTATATCGAAACTTTGTATTTAAATGCGCAAATTCCCAAGCAATTGTTGTTGCATGAAAGCTGGTAAACTCATTTTTTTTATAACGGACTTAATTGAACCATAGAATGTTAATGAAATTGACATTATCATTAAATTATTCATTAACTTACTGTGGCTATGGCTCTCACTGTTAATATAACTTTTTTTTTTAAACTAGCAAAGTTCAATCAGAGAATGTTAATGAAATTCACATTAATATTAAATTATTCATTAGCATTCTCTCATTGAAATTTGCTACTCTAAATTTACATTAACGTTACATTATTCATTAACATTCTTTAATTGAACTTTGCTAGTATAAAAAAAAATTTTATATTAACAGTGAGAGCCATACAACAAATGTAAACATATTCTCAAAGGCGCTTTCAGCCGCATCCAGACTCTTAACTAGTCACACAATAGAGCGATCTTTAATTAGGTTCTGTATGGTAGAGTTTTCGCACATCAACCAATTTTTTGTTTATTTTAGGCATTAATATGTATATTTTTTTTTAAATGAAGACTTACGTTCATTATTTGTAAATTACAAATGTTAAAACAAAAAGCATACAATTTGAAGCTAGCGCTTTTACATACACTTCTGCTGGCCAACTGTTGTCAGCAAACATCAAATGTAAATAAGAAGCAGTTATTCAAGTTTACTCTCATTTCTCTGCTCTAATGCAATAACAACGCTTGATATTCTCTGGCTTGATATTCTTATACTTCTTAACTGCATCAAAGGTTTATTGGAAATGATCTTTAAGCTATAAAATTCTACTTTTTAGCAAGACGATTTTCTTTGCTCCAATGTAAGGTCTTGGGGTAGTAGAAAATGGTAGAATAGAGAATATTAGAAAGAGCGAGAGGCGAAGAATTGAGATTTGCTTTGCTTTTTTTTCTTACATAGTGGCTTGCTCTTGGGCTGTTCGGAAACAAAATGTGATATTACGTAACTCAAATTGAGCCAGATAATTTCGAACAACATTTTAATAATATTTTAGTGTTAATATTTGTTGTATAAATGCACTCGTAAGTACATAAATAGATTTATGTAAATATATATCATAGCTAACTAATTAGTAATTGCCATATATTCACATATGCATGTGTGTATGTGTGTATATGTAGGTGTAGCATTTGATGCATGAATGCATTTATTTATTTTTTTGCATGATTTTCTTAAGCCAAAATTCCGGCTACACTACGTGATTTTTCTGTTAGTGCTTCGTTGGTATGCAAATAACAACAAATTAATGAAATACACATATTTTTTTATATTTTAAAATTTTTTCAACTATTTGCAGACATTCGCAATATTTTTTTATCGTTTAACTAATCATAAATAATATTGCACTATTTTCATAACTATTCACGATTATGAATTCTTATTTAGCATATTTTTGCAAATTTTTCTCCTTGTATTTTCTATTTTGGTTAGAGTTATCCAATTATACATACATTTTTGTTTATTTGTGATTTTTTTTTTTAATTTTTTTATTACAAAATCAGTCTCAATACAACAAGCCAGCTTCAATAATTTCGCCTAATCTTAAAATCTGAACGCGAAGAAAATACTTTTGTTGTTTTTTTTGTTTTGCCTTAATACTAAGTATACACATAGGTGCTTTAAATGACGATACTTAATTAATGCGTTTTATGTGCGAAGTTGAAATTATATTGTTTTCAATGCAGAAAGCAATCAAAGCGAAATGTCCCATCATAGTGAATGGTATGGCAGCGAATTATGAGCGATCAACACTGATGACTGGCATGCACTCCAAATTAAAAAAAAAAAAAAGACGATTGTCATTTCTTTACTTTTACGTACTTATAAGACTTAGTTAAATTATCGTTCGTTTATATCCGCATTAGCGAGCCGTAGGCCCTGGCCTAGATGAGGTCAGATTCAAAAAATAGTTTCTGTGTCTATTAGCATGAGTTGCGATCAATAAGTACCCTCGTTTGTAATAAAAACGTAAATTTTTTATCGATTTTGCTATAGGTAATGACCTATAAGGGTGTTTGCTAACGTGTCTGACATTACTTTAACCTTTTTAACCAAAAATGTGACTTGTCAAAGTTATCAAAGTGACGCTGCTATCTCGGCGATAATCTGCCTATTTGAGCTGATCTTTGCCACCGATCCATATCTTCACATTTGAAGCCACACGAAGTCATATACATATAGCGAGCACTGTGGATGTAGCTCATGCAATTTGTTCACACCTAGAGGCCTGTATCCAGTAACTTCCCAGTAACCTAATTTCCGAGAATCCGCGCTCAAGGAGAAAAATATCAAAAAAGTACAGGAACGCAAAACCATCAACAATTTGCAAGTTTGACGAACAGCTGATTAAATTATTGACAGAAAAAATCACAAAAATTAAAAAAAAATTTTAGTTGAGCTACCTCCTATTAAATAAAAAAAAAAAATAAAGTAAATAAAATGTAAAATATGAAGCTTAGGCATCACATGATTTTTTTTGGTGATGAAAAATGGGTGTATTTCTCCAATCCCAACCGTAAACGATCGTATGGTCCGCCGGCCACAAGCCAAAAACAACGGCCAAACCAAATCGCTTTGGCCGCAAGGCAATGTTGTGTGTTTTCTGGGATCAGCGTGGTATGATTTGGTACGAGCTATTAAAACCAGGTGAAACAGTTGACGGTGCACGCTACCAACGACAATTGGCCTATTTAAACAGCGCTATACACCGAAAACGCCCAGAATATGCCGATTGGCGTCACAAAGTAACTTTTTGATGACACTGCACCGCCACATGCACCGCCACATCGAACAAGAGCGACCCGGGAATTGATGGAGACGTACGATTGGGAACCGCTGGTGCATGCGGCCTACACAGCTTAGCGCCTTCCGATTATCATTTGTTTGCATCGATGGGCCACGCACTTTCCGAGCAGCGCTTCAATTCTCACGAAGAAGCCAAAAAATGGCTCGATGATTGGTTTGCGGCCAAAGACGGCCAATTTTTTTGGCCCGACATCCACAAATTGCCTGAGAGATGGGAAAAATGTGTCGCTATTATTTTGAGGATTAAATTTGTAACCATTTTTTGTTAATAGTCGTTTGAAATTGAAAAAAAAAAACATTTCATAGGTATATATGTACATACTCAAATAAACTTTATAAATTTTAACTGAAATATATTTGCTTATATTTTTCATTTTAAGCACCATTTTTAATTAGATTTAGAACTTTGATTCAATTTGCAAATTTTAATTCGTGTTTATTTTTACTTTGCGATCAGCTGTACTTCTCACCTGGAAATTTTTACAATTGAAAATTCATCAAGTAAAAACTTGCAACTTCCCCTCAAAATGAATGCCCCTACTTCGCAAGTTTTTTAGATACCTACGAGTAAATAGTGAAAATGAGGTGCTCTCAGTAGGACGTGCTTTTATGACTTTGCAACGGAGTATATGTATGTATGTATGTATACATGTTAATACGAACGTTAAACGCAAATACATTAACTAGGCATGTATATATGTATATGCATGCATATGTATGTATGTATGTCAAAGTGTATGCATATTTGCGATTAATTGGTACGTAACTAAACTATTGCAATATCATTTTTCTCGATGGGCCTTATAATTTTGTATGTGTGTATGTAGGCACATACCAAGAATAATTGAAAAGTGCATTATAACTGGTACTCTTTTAAATTTTATATAATCTACAATATCTACATTTGCAAATATATTTATATCTAGTAGATGAATTACAAACTGAGCCTAACATTGTGCTTAGTCTCCTACTTAGGTATTCTACTCTTCACTGCTATAATATTCATGTAAGTGTATCGATTTTCTTTCATAAATCCTTAAATTTATTTATAATCCCTTTTTTTTGCTAACAGCTTCTTTTCACATTTTTAGTATGCACTAATTTTTTTTTATATATTTTTGGTATTATTATGTACTTACTTATATAGGTATGTATACTCTACAATTAGCAACACATATAATATAGTATACACACAAATGCGCCTGTGTGTATGCCTTATCCTATTTAACTATCTCAATATTGCTTTGGTTTGGAACTAATCGAGGCATCACGAATATGAAATGAGTAATGATTGAAGACGATTAACAAATTTATATGCAAAGGCAATGTAGATAATGATTGTTTAATACAATTGTAGAAAAATTGTTTGGTGCATAGAAAATAATATAATATATTGCGTTTAGAATTCAATTTACTGGTCTTTCTTATAATATTTGCAAGAGCCAGTGAGCGCATACCATTTGGTACTGGAGAAAGATTAGAATTATGATAAAGAATTAAAATTAGAAAAAAGCAAAAAAAAAATAATTGCGGCTGCAAAAATGTCGAGAAATAATCATTATTCTTGAGCGAAAGCATCCGAATGAATAGTCATTACTCTACTTCAAGAGCAAATAATTTTTTGTTAGGTTAGGTTAGCCAGGTTGCTTGTCGAAGGCAAGACAGTCGGTAGCCCTGAGGCCCTTGTGGTACCTGCTTTTAAATTTTTGTTTATTAATAGCAAATATCTCGAGAAATTAATTAAAAAGTGCAAAGTAAAAAATTGATTAAAAACAGCTGCAATTCTTAGCCACGGAAAAATCGAAAAGCAACAATTATTTTACGGGAAAACTTCAATGCGAACGCCACAAATAGGAGGTGTAAGCGCCAATAAAATATTCATTTTGAGCTAAAGATAATTGATTACTTATTTATGAATAAAAGTATACAAGAAATAAATTAAAATAAAATAAAATTGAATGAAATAAAATAAAATAAAATAAAATAATCCGTGGGGAGTTATCAATCCGTTCATAAATTTAAAATCAACATGCAAGTTAAAATTAAAATAAAAATCAAAACATAAATCCAAATCAAAACTCAAATAAAAATCAAAATCTATAAAAAAAAACATAAAAAAATTAAAACTAAAATTTATATAAAAATCAATAAAAATAAAATTGAAATAAATTAAAATCAAAACTGAATTTCAGATCAAATTAAAATCAAAATAAAAATCAAAACAAAATGCAAATCAACATTTAAATTGAAGTTAAATCAAATCCAAACTAAAACTAAAATCAAAATCAAAACATAAATGAAAATCAAAATTTAAATAAAAATCAAAATCAAAAAAATTCAAAATTAAAACTAAAACTAAAATGAAAATCAAAATCGAGGTCAAAATCAATAACAATCAAAATCAAAAACAAAGTCAATAAGAATAAAAATATAAATCAAATCCAAATTAAGAGCAAAATAAAAAACAAAATCAATATTTAAAGAAAACTAAAAATTAAAAAATAAATCCAAATCAAAATTTAAATCGAAATTAAACCAAATTAAAATTATTATTAAAAGTAAAATCAAAATCAAAATCAAAGTCAAAACTAAAATCAAAATCAAATTCAAAATCAATAAGAATAAAAATCAAAATACAAATTAAAGGCAAAAACAAAAAATCAAAGTTTAATCAATATTTAAAGCAAAATAAAAATTAAACAATAAATCCAAA
This sequence comes from Anastrepha ludens, assembly GCF_028408465.1. Taxonomy (NCBI): domain Eukaryota; kingdom Metazoa; phylum Arthropoda; class Insecta; order Diptera; family Tephritidae; genus Anastrepha; species Anastrepha ludens. Next base: position 29,780,164 of record NC_071499.1, on the reverse strand, counting down.
TCCAAATCAAAAGTCAAATCAAAATCAAAATCAAAATCAAAATCAAAATCAAAATCTAAATTAAAGGCAAAATAAAAATCAAAACATAAATTCAAATTAAAATCAAAATCAACATTAAACTTAAAACCGCAATACAGAATCATAATAAAAGTCAAAAACTAAAAATTAAAATCTAAATTCAAATTAAAACCAAAATAAAAATGAAAATAAAATTAAAAATTGAAATTGAAATCCAAATCGAGATCAAAATCGAGTTTCAAAATCAAAATTTATGCTGAAATTTAAATCAAAAGCTATAAAAATAAAAATCCAAATCAAAATTAAAATCAAAACCAAAATTCAAAATTAAAATAAAAATCCAAATCAAAATTAAAATCGAAACCAAAATTCAAAATTAAAATAAAAATCCAAATCAAAATTAAAATCAAAACCAAAATTCAAAATTTAAACAAAAATTCAAAGTCAACACCCAAACTCAAATTAAAAGCAAAATAAAAATTCTTATAAATATCGAAACTATTGTAAAATTCAAAACAAAAATAAAATAAAAAGAAATTTGGCTACCATCAAATGGTGTCATTACTTTCCAAAAAAAGTACTTAAAAATAATAATTTTTATTCTTAAATAATTTTTAATAATCAAAATCCAAATTCAAAATTCAAAAAAACATAATTCGAAATCCAAACTCAAATTGAAAGCAAAATTATAATCGAAATCAAAATTCCAATAAATATCAAAACTAAAATTCAAAATCAAAATAAATTTGGCTATCATCAAATGGTGTTATTACTTTACAAAAACAAAAACTACTTAAAAAATAATTAATAATTTTTGTTTTTTAATAATTCTTTAAAAAATTAAAATCCAAATTTAAAACTCAAAAAAATATCAAAATTAAAAATAAAACGAAAATTCAAACTAAAAATCCATATAAAACCAAAACTTTATATCCAAATCCAAATTAAAGGCAAAATAAAAATCAAAATTAAAATCAAAAACAAAATTTCAATCAAAATTAAAACTGAAATCTAAATCAAAATCAACAATCAAAATAAAAAGATTTGGCTATTTTGATTATTACTTACAAAAAAAAAAAAACTTAAAAAGTAATAATTTTTATTCTTGGGCAAATAAATATTAAACCTCAAATCAAAATTAAAAGGCAAACTGCAATAACAATTAAAGTAAAGATAAAAACAAGTCAATACTCAAATAAAAATAAAAACCAAAACATAAATTCAAAATCAAACGAGATTTGGCTATCATCAAATGTTGATTATTACTTTCCAAAAAAAAAAACTAAAATAATAATAATTTTTATTTAAAAGCGAACGTTTAATAGTATAAGTAATAACTACTATTTCTGAGCAAAAAATAAAAATTCAATGCATAAAAAATTGTATGTACAAATTACTAATATTTTTTTTTATTTTATATCGATTTCCGCTCCTGGATAGAAGGGTGAGCGTATTACAAGATCCAGTGCCGATTTCACGGTCATATCAATGGGTTTCTTAAATTTGTTTTCGCTTCGAAATATGAATCAATGAATAGCCTATTCGAATTTGTGGGCTTATAAGTTAAATTCACTTTATTTTACTGCTAATTCATTAGAAAACATTTGCGTATACTTTTTACGCGTCAGTATGAGTGGATTGCAGAAAAAATGTTAAGGGATTTAAAATTCCTCTTGATGCTCGAAAAGTGGCATACAAATATTGCATGTATGTGTGAGGGCGGTCAAAAATTAAAAATTCGGGTGTTGAGATCATTTTCGCAAACCATACAGGTAAATGATTCAATTGACATTTAACCATTTGCAGCGCAATAAATCAAACGATCCGACCAAAGTCACCAGTTCTTTTACTTGCCGTTTTGTGTTATTTTTTTTCTTTTTTTTCCACAAACAAAATTAACACAGCGCAAATTGTTGAGCACATTTCTTCCATTACATCTATATGTATGTTTGTATGTATGTATATAACTATATTATATTTTAAACTTCGATGCTTATTTAAATATCTAAGGTGTGGCTACTAATAACCCACAATGCACAGTTTGAAGACAAAAAAAATTGTAATGCATTTTTTAATTACTTTTTTTTTTCTGCAGCATCTCTTCTGTGACCTTCTCAAACCGCGTGGCTCTTATGGAATTTAGAATAATTCTATTGCTTCGGTATACTTGCAACCACATATACGTATGTATGTATGCGTGTGTATGTAAGTATTATTTTTTAATGACTTATGCATTTCGTGCCCTACGCGCTTTAGGTACTTTTTACATATACATTTTTCATTTATGTATGGGATGAAGTTTTTTCATGTCGAATACAAAAAATAGAGCTGCAAGGTGGCGCAAAATTAATCATCCAATATGGTTTTTGAACAACTCCTTTACGAAATACCAAAGCAAAACAGAAAAAGAATCTATTTTGAGTGATGAAAATCTTTATTTTAACATTTACGCGCCCCTTTCCTTGCGTGTATACGGCAGCTGTTTGCTTCAGAGGTGTCAATAAATCTGCCTACAGGGCGATTGATTTTACGCCACCTTGTATATGCCCGATTGACCCAAACTCTAGTACATTCAAATAAAATTCAACTTATATGTACACATAGAAACTCTTCTGAAACTTACTCTCTGCTTGATCAGACCCGATTAATATTTAAATCATGGCTGATTTGGGTCAACGATTCGGGTAAGCAGTTCATATTTGTGCTAAAGCAATTCTTCTTATTATTCTTAAAATTCGATAGAAAAAATGATTACAAATTCCATCAGCACTGCTAATCAGCTGGTGGGCCATGCGACGGTAAATTTTTTTATAGGTGAGTATGTACTCGTGTGCTTTTAGTTGTAAGGGCGGGGCACAGCTATGCGTCTATACTAATTATTCTATATGTATGCAGATATAAATATATTTACCTATTTTTATCTATATTTTTGCTGCTGTGTAGCATTCACGAAAAATCAATTCCATGTTGAACTTTTAACTAACTTAAATACTTATTTAATACTACAATAGAATCTAAACTTTGTTGCCTACAACCTATACAAATTTGTAGAATGCTATTAACACATACATATGAGTGAATATACATGCACATGTCCATACTACGTAATATTCGTAAATTTCAGCCTTTCGCTTTTACCGCCTTTTGGTCTATGCCTTACTTGCCCGGGGCCATTTTTGTCTAATCACTGTTTAGGTCATCACCGATCAGACTGCGATCCATGCCCTTCCAATTGCTGGAGTTGAGTGCGGCAGCTGTGATGCCGTATGTACCGCTTGGCAGTCGCTTCTGTCGGCATAAGGCTATGCGGGTCTTGCTGGGCGATTGCGGTTGCAGCAGCGGTGATGTGGCTTGCGGTGAGTCCATGTCGTCGGTATTCTCTTCTGGACAGCTATCCGATGGTGATGCTAAACGCTCACGAGTTTTTATGGATTTCTTAAGTCGACGTAAAAATCTATTCAAATCAAAGATAAAACAAATCAGTTACGTAACAAGGGAAATAAATGGAATGGAGATACCTCATCCCTAAGCTAGAAACCAAATATCTCTGGTTATGTGTGATAAACAAAATCTTTATTAAACATGAAAGAGGGAAAACGCGCCAGGAGGTAGGATCAGAAATAGTGAGACCTAGGGCACACACATCTTTAACACTGGGTATAGATACCACAACTTTCTATGTGGAGCTTTTCGCCATAATGCAAACTGTCAAAATTGTATGAAAAGAGGGTTCAAATAATAAAAATTAAAATACTTTCAGAGAGCCAATCTTAATCAGGCTTCCCTGATTTGGGTACCAGGACATGAGGAAAATGGGAAGGCAGACATTTGTGCCAAGAAAGGCGTGGAAGGGCCATTTATTGGACTAAACCCGTTTCTCGGCTTTAATAAAAACAACCTTAAGCAGGAAACAAAAAAAAAAAAAGGATCCAAATAGGGATCCCTAAGCTAGGGAATACTAGAACGCCACAAACGGCCTTAATCACTTCAAAAAGTTCTTGGAATTTAATCTCGCTAGAGCAAAATCTGCTCTATCCCTTGAAAAAAGGGCCTCGGATTACTCTGTGGAGCACCTATGATGAAGCACCATGGAACACTTCATCAGCAATTGAGAAGCATTAGGTCACAGAAGACACAGAATCCTGGGCTCGTACCTACTAGAGGATGAAGTCTTACAAATGCTCCCTCCTAAAGAGCTGGTTCAGATCTTTACAATGCTGGAAATATACTTAAAATTAAGTACTTAGGGGCGCACGATGGATCAATCTGGTCGCAGTGCATAAAGGCCTTAGCCCAACCCGTACAACTATTACCATTACCAATGTATCAAGGGCTTCTTTACTGAAAGAAAGAATTTGACTTGTGAGTTCGGTGTTAAGTACACACATAAACTTTAAAAGCTAGATAAACCAATTTGAAATTAAGTATAGGTGGAAAGGCTTGCTGACTAGGGATCCTATTTTGAGACGGAGGACAGGTCAGCTGATAGTCTTAGTTCGATAAACGTGCTCATTCCCTTGAGCCCAACTAATTGCTGCCTCTACTACTCTTCGATTATAAGCAGAGCAGTTCAGTTATAAAATAAGCTTGTTTTGGGTGGGATACTAGTCAAGGAAGTCGAGTAGTCGATTCTAAGCCAGAATTCGATTGCTTGTTTATTTTTTTTTTCACTGAGAACCTTAGCGTTGAACTTACTTTCGGTAACAGATAATTTTTTAATGAGTTCGAAGAAAATCAGGGATATTCTAAAGTTTGTAGAAAGCTTGGATTGATTTAAGTGGATGTAAGGACAAGATCTCCACGCGGCATCACAATGAGCTATGTACCTGACTGTGTCCCATAGTGGAAAATTGGCGACAACCCAACTTAACCTATTATTCATCTCTTCTCATCCAACAAAGTGTCTTGGGTACAGAAAAACATCTCAGTCCACGTTTAGATTTGTAGATACTGGGAGTGGGGCTGGCTAGGTTTACTGATACTTTTCAGTTTTTAGATGAATTCAATACCACGAATGAAGACGGGCTGCTGTGTACTGTTCACCGGATCTGTGGGATAGCCACATTAATTCATGGCATCCATAACCAATGGGCGGTAATTGTTGCTATAAGTTGAATACAAATTGAAAGGAAGTTACTAGAAGAGGTTTTGCCTTGAACATTATACGAGTTGTTAGACTAGAACATTGCCGTGGCTTTTAGGCTGGAATAATATAAAAAAGATTGATATAAAAGTGGGGTTGGGGTTGGATGTTTGGAGCTCTCGAAGCCATTAGGTGCGTCTGTTCTCTCTTTTGACTAGTGGTTTGCATTAAACATTCATTTTGGTAGGTATACTATAAGTACTTCGCGACTAATCATTCATAAGTGGATATTCGTAAGTTTAGTAATTGTTGAGCTGTAACTACGACTCGAAAGATTGTGAAGCCTTTCTGGCCCAGAATTGATAAGAAAATAGGTCTAAAAGGTGTAGAGTTGGGATTATTCCATTATGTCGTTTCTAGCCTCAGATCTTCTAGTTCTCAGTCGAATTGCTTGGAAAGCTAGAAAACTATGCTGTGTTGAAAGTAAAAAAGCTGGCCTAATCATACCGATACAGAAAAAACTTAAATCATATTGGCCTTGAACTTTGCTAGGTCCAAAGTCTTGCTTTGGTAATATTCAAAATCCCACGGAGCTTCGCAGATTGCACTATTGATCGACGAAATATCTGAAATTTGTTAGATGGACGGGTCTAAGCTGATTGATGGGAACACCCGCTAAAATGTATTTAGATATGGATTCCAGAACGTTAGCCAATGCCCAACCAGATTGCAGTCAAAGAGTCGCGCAATTGCTTTATTAGAAGAACGAATAACAGCAGAATAAATTGGGATCAGGTCTCATGCGGATAGATATGCTGCATTGAGGGGCTGAGGCACGTATAAAATTTAAACAAATGCTGTAGACAATTGCAGTACTTTTCTGCATTAATTGTCTGCTTATAACAACGCATTATTTTCACTGGCAATGAGGCATGTTGGAAGGGAAGCAAGTTTTGTCTTTCAAAGCAGATGACAAGATTAAGTGACGTGACAACGCTGGTCCCTTAAATTTGAAGTATTTTTCGAAAATAGCCATTTTACCTTTCATTTATTTATAGATAAGGAAGCTTGTGGCTTATCAGGAGGTAAGCATGGTACATACTAGGATGGAAAATACATGCGAACTTCAAGCTGGCTTTTGGCCTACTTAAACATATTTTATAAGATTGTTGACAGTTTCTAGCTAGACTTAAATATTACACTCGTACCGACCTTATTTGATTTCCGATCGCACGCAAACGATTTATTTTGCATTTTGGCTTAACTGTTTCAGTGTCTTCCTTCACAATGCTGGGTGCAATTCGCCGCAACAAGGCCTTTAAGAACACAGAATAATAAATTAAAAATATGGTAAAAATTAAAAATCAATCAGTAAGAAAGGCTTGGGAGCTCCTTACATCAGCCACCTCTTCTTCACTTAGACTCTCCTGTTTGCGCGGCCGTTTTTCTCGATTTGGTGAATTAAGACCTGAAAATTTCAAGAGCTACATTAAAAACTGTTCTTCAACACGCCTTACCATGCCCAACTTACGTCGCGGAAGTGGTCTTGAGACCGTCAACTCCTTCGGTGAAATAAGACTTTCCGATGAAGAGGAACTACTCGCCACAGGTGGTCTGTTATTGAGTCGTCTTTTGGGACTCTTTCGTGTGGTAACCGCCGATGCAGGACACGGATGATGATGCGAAAGACAATGCTTATTGCATATGTGTCCACTACTGCTCGGTGTGGTTGTCGATGTGGTCAATGACTCCTTACTCGGTATGTCGAGTTGTTGTTTTGTAGGCGATTGTGTTGAAGAACATTTCGATGACTTACGTTCGCGCTTTTTGCTGCTACTGCGACGCTGATGAGTGAAGGAGGCGCCTTTGCCATCCGATGATGGAAAGTCATAAAGACCATCTGAATCGGTGAACGGCAATTGATCCTTGCGCCCGTAGAAATGGGGCGAGAAACGGCCCATGCTAGCTCGTTCGCTTAGCGGGCTTTCAGAACGTGATGACACCGGCGATAGTCCCTTTTCGGTACCGTCGATTTGTATCACTATAGAAGGCAGTTGCAGTTGTGCCATTTGATTGGTGGTGGTGCCTCCACTGGTGGCACTAGTGCTTGCCGTTTGCTGCTGTGGCTCATCCACTTCGACTAGTACGTGTTGTGCCATGAAAGCGCCAAATGTTTTAAAGCGGTTGTTGCTCAAACGGCTGTCTTCCATTTTCTCGTCGACGTGGTCAGTACCAATACCTTCATCGTTAGACTCCAATATGATTTCATCAGAGAATGTTTCCGAATCGGAACGTGGTCTGTGCAGTTGATCGGTGCTATTGCCCGTGCTCCCATGCTCGGTGTCCGCTCCCTTGCCGTTAGTTATATTCTCTTTGCAGCTGGCCAAAGCCGAGTTCTTGCGCCGATTCAATAAGTTTACATGCAGCGAGAGACCACCACCGGAATGACCGCTGCCGGGTTCATCCATTTCGCCGGGGCATAGTGGATTGCTGGAGCCGCAACGGCTCGGTCCTGGACTTGCCATGCTCGAATAACCGGACGAGCTGAGATTGCTTTCAGAGATGGTGCGATCGGCACGGCTGCACATTGTGAAGGGACTCAAATAGCACATACCAACCGGATTTGGAGGCATTAAGCCACCTGGATTGCCGGTTTTTGTAGCCGGTGACATTGGTTCGGCATCCGATTCCAGTTCACTCATGTTAGAAGTGACGGTAATCATGGGTGGAACGAAGGGAAATTCTAGCGAGTTTGGTTTTTCGAATTGTTTTAGGAGCCTGTTGGAGAGTTTAAGGCGGTGAAAAATGTTATCATTGAACAATTTAGCTCTCAGTCCAGAAAGGGTTAACTACAAAGTTCTAGGTGATTTTGTGGGCTCACTAATCTATGTACATACATATAACACAAATGTACACGTGCGCTTGTATAAGTGAGGGAAAACTGAAACGAAGTGAAACTCTCGCCTAAAAGAAACTATGTATTCTACTTGAAACTAATAGTAAACTACCGTTACTTTATGCGAGAAAAATGCTCTACGCCTTACGCCAGGATAAGCAAACAACTAAAAACGAAAACAAACGAGAATAAAAACAAAAACAGTGTGCTCTACTTATATACCTTTTTTGTTGTTGCTTATTTGGAAACATAAAACTTGTTTCACCTATGCTGGCTCGTTGCGGTGGTGGCGATCCGGGAAATATGATCATCGGATGGCGATTCTTGGTTGGACTCGGATGTTCTACAGTCAGTGTTGGTATAATCAGATCACGTGGTCGAGGTGTTTTCTCCTCTGGCGTCGGTGGCTCCACATCGATGACAATCGCTGGTGGCTTCAAAGCCACTGTCCCAGCATTGTGAATGGAAGTAGATGGCTTCAGTCCACTTGTTGTGGGCGTCGGTGGTGAGAACCGCAATAACGGCAATCTATTGAGTGAATCCGCTGACTTATTCTGACCAGCCATCGAGGTGGTAGCCGTGTCAGTCGGTGGCGTCTCCACGTCACTATCAATTATGACATGTGTTTTACCCGTTTGCAGGTCCAGTACAATCTTCTCCTTGGAAAAATTTGAGTAAAGCAAAAAAAATAAAACAAAAAAACAAATGCAACATCAGAGAAAATATAACATCTGAATATTCAGTGATTTGCACATTTTTAAAGCATTCATTTACGAGTCAATCTACGACAATCTATTCTCCACTTTGCGTGTTTTATCCTAATCACACCGAATGTATTTATGAAAATCAAAGTGATTGCATTAATGAAAGATGTGGATTGTACACTTGCTTTTGTTCCGACCGGATGCTGCAGTAGGCTTATCGCGTTAAGGGAGGTATTGTGGGGTTAAGGTCTAGTCACGGATGACAGATTACCAGGTTCAGCCATCCGGAGCAAAATTGTGAGAGTAACTTCGTTTGCCACGTCACCGGGGACTTGCTGCGTTGACTTTTTTCGTATATCACGAACACAATGCCGCACAAGATTTTCGTGAACAACCCGCTGTCATAACCCCGATTACGGCAACAAATCAGCTGATTCCTTGAAACTCGTTGCCGGTTAATGGTCTGATGTTGGCTCACTACTACTTACTATTAAGTTTCTTATTTCACAGAGAGCTCTTCGCTCTCTTACCATTTGGATTCTGTATGTCGTGAGGTACAGTGAGCGTCTTCGCAGTTGGTTCGAAGTTGGATGGTGTGATTGGAGGAATAGCTGCAAAATGTGGTACGATTTTTATGGAAAGGGTGAATCGAAGACGGTCGAGGAGCCAACACTTTAAACGAAGAAATGCTCTTGTACTTTCTAGAGAAAATAGAGGAAGCTAGAGGCACAGCAAACCTGCAAGCCAACTGCATAATACGCCAACTATCAGTTGCGTGTGATGCTGCAATGCCTCGTAAATGCCGAGGAAACGGGAGAGCACCCAATTGTTGGTGGAATGACGACATCGCGCATTTCAGAAGCGAATGCCACAAACTGCGGAGAAAGCATCAGCGCAAAAGAAATAGGCCAGAGGGGAACAGCTGTGGGCAGAATACAAAGCCAAACGCCTAGCACTGAAAAAGGCCATAGCAAAAAGCAAGGCGGAGGCTTTTGATAGCCTCCTAAGTGAGGTAGATGCGAGTCCATGGAGTAACGCTTATAAAATTGTTAAAAAAAATCCAGAATGGGTGTACTAGCATGCTGCTACCACACGCTAAAATGATACACATAGTAACAAACCTCTTTCTGGATCAAGGCAAAATAATTAAATTACAAAAAGCACCGGGCATTAATGGAATCCCTAACGCCGTGCTAAAAAACACTGCAAGTGATACCAGAAGTTTTGGAAACATGTACACAACATGCATTAAAAGCGTAGTTTTTACTGAGAAATGGAAATAAAATCATTACCCATAAAATATTTAGGGGTAATGATCGACAGAAGGCTGGCAGACCGAATGGAACGATAGTGGGAAGGGAAGAACCACTTTCACTATGATCCCCGACATACAGAAATGGATCCGGAGAACACATGGAAACGTTACCTTCATGTTGGAACAGTTTTTAACTGGGCATGGCTGTTCCAGGTATTGTACAAATACAAGCACACGGACTCTCCATTTTGCCTATACTGCCAAGAAAAATAGGAAACGCCTGAGCATGCCCTGTTAGAATGCTTTAGATTTGATGGGGAACGAAGCATGTGGTGCTCAAATATCGGCGAGAGCATGACAGGTGCTAGCATAGTACAATATATGCTAGAATCTGAAGAAACGTGGAAATATGGTTGTAATGCAGCCTCAACAATTATGCGAATACTGAGACATGATGACAAGGAAGGCTCTCACCATGCCCCTCTTAACGTATGTCGCAGAAGCTTGGACGTTGATAATATCCGATGAGGCGTCACTTGGAGTGTTCTAGAGAAAGATTCTGCGGAATATTTTTTTTACTTTTGTACGCTGAGAAGGGCGAGTATCCATGACGATGGAACAATGAGCTGTATGAGCTTTAAGACGACATAGACATAGCGCTGCGAATAAAGATCCAGTGGCTTCGTTGACTGGATCATATCATCCGAATGGATACAAACGCTCTGGCTGTAAAAGTATCCGATGCGGTACCAGTAGGAAGAGGAAGCGGAAGCCCTCATCTACGTTGGAAAGATTAGGTGGAGAAGGACTTGGCTTAACTTGGTGTTTTCAGCTGATGCCGGTTAGCACGAGAAAAAAATGACTGGCGCGCTTTGTTAGACTTGGCCAAAATCGCTTAAGCAATTATAACGGCAATCAAGCAGAAAAACACTGCACTTTACACCATTTTCTTTTCCATAAGACTCTTCCCAAGGAGTCTTCGAACCTAACTATACTTTATTGGAGTGTTTTAACAATGTATAAAGGCTCATCTATGCGCGTTGCCTTGGAGTTTGCATGACAACCATACGACAGTGATATCTAGAGACTAAGCTCAACTCAAAATGGCTCCAGCTCGTAACCAAAAAATAGTAACCTAAACACACTTCTCTGCTTCTGCTCTCTCCCGTTTCTAAGTTATCCAAGTGGGATCATCTCAACATATTCTCGTTAGTTACTTACATGCCACCTACTTTTATGCATTATTGCGTTATTGCGATTATTTCACATTTCGAAAGCCAATAGCTGCTACTTGGCAGGATAATCAGAATTGACAGTAAATAAGACGCAAAAGTGAGAGTAATGCGATGCTAATATTCCGGCCCCAAACATGGACATGGGAATGCTAAATCGAATGGCCAAATAACGCTTACCAATCGAAAATCGGCATGAGGACAATGTTGCCGAACTACAGGCAAACACTTAGACAATCTAAGTACTACAGTCGATATGTATAAGGAGGTTTATGAAGAGACTAGCATTACTTCTGATGTTGGTATGCAAAATGAGGCAGTTAACAATTAAATGCAAATAATGGGGTAGCATTGGCGTTTGTAAATCGTGGTACAATAATCAATAGTACACTTGTGCTTACACAATCAAGTCACTTTAAAAATAATGAAGTCAGAATTCACAATATTCCACAATATTAAAGTTCCAAACTTTGTAGAAAAATAAAACAAAAATTTAACAAATTTCAAAAAATTAAAACTGTCAGCCTTTTAACCAGAATTTTTCGAAAACATCTAAGTATACAGTTTTATAGCCCATTAAATTTTAGTGCAATAAAGTCACTCAAAACGCACGTTGATTTCTGACAATTTTTTTTGCAGTGCAAATGCAATGTTGACAATTTTCTTTCATACAAAAGACTTTATGCCGTACGTAGTTGCCATCATAATGAGAAAACATTGGACCCTTCGCATTTAATTGTGAACCGCCCTAATGTGCATTAATCTGCCTATAAGTACAGCAATAATTATACATTGTAACAGAAATGGTACTGCCTTTCAGCTAAACCATCGATGGTTTTTGCGTCCGAACTGTATTATTATCCCATCATCTGAGTCAAACTGTGTTCGTTGTGTTTTTTTAAGAAAAAGTGTTAACCCGATATATTATTTTTAAAATGTAGCATATAAAATATTAATTTAAATAAACATCAATATATAGTCACATGTGCGCATAGGGTGCGCCGTTAAGACCGCCTTTTTCTAAATTTGAAAAAAAAAACTATTAATTTGAAAATTCTGATATGTATTTGTATCACTTAATAGTTAGGTGGATAGTTTGTAATATTATTAATTATAAAGTTTTAATTATAAAGATTTGGCCTTCGCGTACCGAAACCACTTGCAAGGATGAGAAATTGAAATTTTGAAGGGAAGCTGCTGGGAAAATTGTTACTGTAAAAAAGTAGTGGGCAAAGAAAACAGCTGATTGTCACTTGAGGAGGTAAACTAATGGGCTTTAGAAACTTTTAGGCTTGAAAAATTAAACAAACAAAAAATTAAAAATATGGTATGGGAATGTGTATTCGAAACTGGTCAGGGAATGCGTCCTTGGGTAACCATTCCAACCTAACCTATGAGAATAAGTTTCCGTGCTTTCTTAGCCAAAGCTACGAATTATTTAAATAAATAAAGAATATATGATATGATGTGCCATTGGAAGCTACAACTTTACTCCATCTTGCAGGCAGCATACGAATTCCTCTGAGGAAAAATTCGAGTTCTTTTGACTTGATCCATTCATTGAGCCAGTTTGCGATGCTCTCGTAAGCAATGAACCGCTCTCCAATAACGGCTAACTGCATTGATCGAACAGATGGTAATCCGAAGGTGCGATGTCTGGGGAATGCGCCGGGTGAGGCAAGATTTGCCATCTTCCAAATCAGTACCTCTAAATATTTCTGGACCGATTTAGCAACGTGTGGCCTGGCGTTGTCATGCAACAAAATCAGTTTGTCATGTCTACCGTCCTACCGTCCCATTTTGGCCGCTTTTCTTTGAGAGCTCGATTCAAACGCATTAGCTGCAGTCGGTAACGATCGCCAATGATGGATTCAGATGGGCTAAGGAGTTCACAATAGATGACACCCTTCTGATCCCACCAAATACACAACATAACCTTTGAAGCATGAATATTTTTTTTCGCTGTCGATGGAGCTAGTTCACCTGGCAGGCTGCAACTTTTTTGACGCTTAGGATTATCATAATATATCAATTTTTCATCGCCAATCGCCAATGACGATGCGATGCGGAAAACCTTTTCTTTTTTACCGTTCAAGAAGCATCTCACACGTCACCAAACGTCAAACGTCTCTCAATATCCCTCTCCTGCAATTGATGTGGCACCGAGTTACCTGCTTTCTGGACCATTCCCAACGCGTGCAAACATTTACCGACGGTTGATCTGTCAACATCCAACTCTTTAGACATATCATGAAGGGCTCGACATGCGTCTTCATCCAATAATTGTTGTAGCTCAGTATTTTCGAATTTTTTGGTACCCCTTCGCTCGATCGATCTTTATCACTTGACCTGATGGCTTGGAAACGAATGGATGCATGGGACTCCAAGAAGAAACACCTACCTGATGGCTTGGAAACGAATGGATGCATGGGACTCCAAGAAGAAACACGTCATCACTAGTGTCGCGGAACGGAGATGAAAAGCCGATGGGACACTGAACTGAGGAGCAGAGGGGCGGAAAAGCTGCCGGCAAATGGGTTGAACGGAACTTTGGGAAAGTGGGCTATTTTATGACTTAGTTCCTCTCGGGCCACGGATACTTCCGGAAATATCTATACCGCATGGGCAGTTCAAGCGATCCCGAGTGCATATACTGCGAAGTGACGAACGGTGATGCTGAACACACGTTCTTTAGTTGTGACAGGTGATTTGCGGAATCAGCAAAATCCTCGAACGCGAAGACAACTAGAATCCGGTAAAGAGATATATCGAGGACGTACTTCGGGAAAAAAGATAGACTTCGACACAAAGCGTAGCCTCACAGGTAGAGACACAAGAAGACTAGTCTATAGCATGCAAGCTGGCTACAAATATGGTGGACCCAGACGTGGGTGAATAGAATTGGCCCTTTTTGGGTGCCGTTCTGGGCCCTACCGAAGTAATGCAAAAAGTAGTACCGGGAAGGGTGTTTCTCCAGAAGAAGAAGAGGGATTGTTTTAGTGTCTACACCACTTAACGTAGTAGACGACGGTCGCTGTAAGTGGGAAAATATTTTGAGCCTTACCTCACTCACCAAAAAAAAAAAGCTCCCAATCAGCTGTTCGTGGGACAAGTTACAAGTTTTGCAAATTTTGTATTCGCATAGTTTCTGTTTTTTTTTTCTTTGGAACAGAATATGTAAATAGTTTGTTATCCTCCAGTATTTGGTTGGTGAATAATTTTTACTGGGGAACTAATCGAAGATATCTACTTATGTTCATACAGGGAATGCTCTTGCGCTTGGGCAATAAATCTTTCTCACCAAAAAAAAGAAAAAAAAAGAAAAAGGAATCCCATAATTTTCGAAAGGCATCTACAAGCCTTAACATAGTTTCAGTAATGGACTTTAATAATTGTTTGCATTTTGTATCCATGTAATTTCCCAAGACCAATTCTCATATTGACATAACAACTATATTCAAAATAGGCAGCCTTAATGGGGCATCCTATATTTACACATGAATACATTAAGAAAAAAGTGTGTAATTTATTAAAAACAAAATATGTCTTTTTAGCTCCCGATCTCACAAATTTACTCACCGACATTTGTTCGTCACTGCCGTCACTGCGCATGCTCTTCTGCTCGTCATCACTGTAATCACCACCTGACAGCGGATCTTCCTGAAATATCGGACTGTTTGAACGTTGCGGCCTTGGCATGATTGGTGTGAGAGCCGGCGATGGTATCGGTGTGGGCATCTCACGAATCGGTGATAGACACTTGTTGTTGATGCCATTGCTGGGTATTTCCAGCAGTATCGTCGGTGGGTGTAATAAGTTTGTCGAACTTGACGAATTGGACGATGATGGTGTCGAAGATGATTTGTGCGCATTGAGTACATCGAGAACGGGTACTTCGATTGTGGTTTGACGATAGAACACAGGCGAATCGGGTGGACCACTTGAGAAGCTAACCGGCGTATGCATTGATGAAGTGGACGATTCATCATCCCCAGGTGCATCATCTTGTGGACTAGAAGCGGTTGGGGTTGTTGATGGTGATACATATACAGATGCGTTTTGCATTATGTTAGCAGTGTTTGCGGGATTTGAGGCAGTTGTTGTTGAGGTGGCATTTGAAGAAGAAGCAAGATTACGGAACATAGCTAAGATGGAATCGGCACTGGAGACCTTTGGACGTGCTATTGTGCCAATACGACTACGTGATGTTGGACCACCAATACCAATACCAATACCGTGTGGCAGATGGGCGTTGTGATTTGTGCTACCGATCTCACTGCCACTGGTTTGCATCGAACGCAAACCGAAGTCGGTCAGTGCGAGATCAGAACTGGATAATGAATCGCTACCCTGATTCGATGAAGTGCTGTGCGGTGAACGCATATCGTTTGTGCACGGTGATGGTGGCACTGAACTGGCGCGGAACTGTATATCAGTTGGTAGACTGAGGGCACTCGAATTCCTTGTGCTCTAGAGGGGGTGCAGCAGTGTAAAGGCGGAGGCGGAGGAGAAGGCAAACAGGAAAATGGATGAGTACAATGTTTTATGATAGGAAAGAGTACAAGTAAAATGTAAAAAATGCATACACACACAGACACATGTATACATACATACGCAAAATATGAACAAACACTTGAGGAGTAGAAATGATTTAATAGATTGAATTAGGAAGCACTTGTAATAGAAGCTGATAAGCTGGTTAATATTAGTGTATTTGTGATATCAAAGATATTTTGTAGAAACTTGCAGACAGTGAAGCGACAGCCCAGACAAGATGAACTTCCAACGAATCATATGGATTCTTCCCCACCTTTGGAGGTAATTGCTGGATGTACTTACAAGACTTGTGAGAATTAACAATTTGAAAGTTTTGCTGTTACAGCTAATTGTGTGAATACCCCTATCAATGTATTTAATAGCTGATATACTGACAACCCAGCAAATTGTATATATAAATTCATACTGAACATTTAAAATCTTGTGCACTTAAGTTAAATTTAAATCCGTGTTCTCGAACAACACCAATCAAGTTGGTAATTTTTCTTGCTACTCTAAGTTTCTATGGGAATTCTTCACTTTGATTTTGTACAGTTGTGTGCAAATATATCGAACTCAAAAGGTTTGGAAATGATCAGTGCAATGGGGATTTACTTGTCAGTGTATGAAGTGATCACAGGAAAGCTTCTCTTTCCTCTGGATCCTGAGCAAGAGGTCGCAAGAATTTGGATTTTTTCGCCTGAGAATCATAAACCCACTTTAGTTTTTTCTCACGTTGTTTGAACGGGTAGCAAGAAATTTATTGCTGAGTAACATCAGCAGACGAAAACTTTAGTTTCGCTTTTCGTCTGCCAATGCAGAAACTCCCAATTTCATATCTAATTAGTTACTCACCGCCATATGGCCGATATCCATGTCTGAACCCGAACTCATTTCGGCAGAGACTTTGTTCAGCAGTCGTGCAAATGTCACTTTCTTCTCCAGCTTTGGATCGGCAATTGTGCGTGCAATATTTGCTACGTTGGTCGATGTCTGCGAACCGGAGTTTTCTGAGAATGTCGTCTCTTTGACATCGCTCTCGGAGTCCACATTACCGACAGCACGCAAGCGATTCTCGGTCATATTGATGAGCTCACCCAGGCTGACTTTGGGCTTGTCTACATTGGGCGCCGGCGAGACCAGTTGTTGTAGAATTTGTTTCTTTTCAGCGGCATTTTTCTTCACAGGTGTCGAATTGTTGCGTTTCTTGCGTGGCGATGGTGAACCTGTTAACAATGCGATAAATGGGGGATTGAGCTTTATGAGGATTTATTCACAGAATATGACTACGAACATATTGCACGATTAAAAGAAACACAACACAAAACTAGATAAATTAGGCACATTCAATTACATAAAAGTGAAAAGGTGAGTGAAGGAGAGAAAGCAGATTCGAAAGCGGAATGTAGGTGTGGTATGTGCTGGTAGAAACTAACTAATACATACATACATACATACAAGTAACTCTCCTTTAAGGCGGCGCAAATCAATGAATGCGGTGTTGGGCGCTACGGAATTTTAGGCAACATAGTCGAACAGGACTTTTAATTTTAAATGCTATTTTACTCCCGTTTCGTAATTGTAGCGAAAATACAGTAACTGGTGGTAAAAAAGTCGACAATTTCCCTTGTACAAACATGCTGGGGATGTCCGTATTGGAATACCGAAAATGTTGGGACTAGAATTTATATACAAGGGAAATTGCCGTCTTTTATATTGGGAAATAGTCCCAACAATTTCGGGATTTTTGTTTTCCGACGAAACTTTTGAAATGCAGACAGAAAAATATCCTTTTATAGTAAAAAAGCAATAGATCCTAACTTTTTAACAAATATGGATCTGTTGATCATCTTTGGTTTTGTAAAAAGATAAATTATTGTTGTTGTTGTTGAAGGGGTTGAGTATTTGTATTGTAATAATCCTATTTAACGCCTAACGCCGAGGTTGCATGTTACTTTCTTTCTGTTTTTATTTCTTTTTTTAATCGGATCCATTTCATGAGATCCAAGTATAGCAGCAAATTTGTATTTCTTTGGCCGAGATTTGATTAATATCCTGTCAGAAAGGCTTACCGAAAGAGCGAAGTCTTGCTTCAGTTAGAAATAGACATTCGCAGAAATAGTGGAAAATACTTTTTTTAACCACCTCCGCCTGACAGCTTCTGCAGATGACTTTCAATCAAGTCGGTGCATGAACCCCTTCCAGTCACCTGTAGGGGTTGCAGTTATACGTGAGATGCTTGGGCGAGATCATCCCTACAGGTAATTCGTCCGCCGGTTGTTGTACGATGGCCATGTTTTTCTTGATGTAATGCATGTAGTTAATTGCTTCTTTCGGTTAAGGCATAGTAGTGTGAAGCAATGGATGTTTTTTTTGTATTGAATGGGGTAGCAACTGCCTCTGCTATGTCTAGTGCGGAAGATTTTCTTGCTGGCTCATCTGGTTTCTCATTACCCTCTATATTCCTATGACCGAGAGCCTTATTAGAATAATTTGAAGCCAATGACCAGGCTATAGTATTCTAATTTCTCTCTACGCTGTAAAAGTAGTTTGGGTGAATTGGAATTGGCATCTAAGGCTTTGAGAGCTGCTGGACTGACTTGACTACTCGTGCACCAATTTCTTAGTAGTGTTTTAATAATTTTTATGCTTCTCTGGTTGCTAATAGTTCCACCTGGAACACGCTGGCATAGTCAGGAAGACGAATTGATTTGGATAATTTGAGTGTCTCCAAATAGAGGCCACCTTCCACACCACAGTTCATTTTAGAACCATCTTTGTAGATTTCAGTGCCGAATCTACCAATCATCTTCCATGTCCTCCATTCGGAGCTCGGTGGAAAACGAACCGTAAATCCTTTATTGAAGAGCAGTGACGGTCGCTGTAGGAGGATCTTGCTGTGACCGTACGATCTTGTTGTCCAGCTTCCTATGTATCTGAGTTTCACCGCGCTTGACTTGCTTGATTTTTCATTTTAACATATTAAAGTATGAAAATTGTAAAGTGTATTAAAGCTTACTATTTTCCGCTTAATTAAATTGCACGAGATTAAAAAATATATGAATTTTTTTCAACCGCGAAAGCATTTTTGCACTTTTTAAATTGTTTTGCATGAACCTCTTTTGGGGCATACCTTAAGCTAGGTTAGAGACATCTGGCCGATCTGAATAGATCTACGGTCACCAGTTTAAGCTTTTTTCCGTAACATCCGTCAGAGATTAAAAGTATATTGATCCCAGGCAGTTGTAACGAGTTGTGCTTAGAGCAGCGCAGTGGTAAAGGATGTGATCTACGGTACTCCTTTTTTCGCATAAGTTACACGCGTCGTTCACCGTCTAGTTCCGTCTTCGACGTACTCATCTTAGGCAAGCGAATGCCTGTATTAGAAAGCTCTTCAACCCTCTCATATCCCTTTATTCCCTTGTGCCCTAGTACCCAGTAAATTGTGAACTATCCATTTTCGCAGAGCTCATCCATTTTGGATCTACAGTGTTGTATGCATTCCGAGCTAGTCATTACCACCATTATTGCTTTAATAGCAGCTCGACTGTCAGTGAAGATGTTTGAGTGTCAACGGGAGTAA
Source organism: Anastrepha ludens (assembly GCF_028408465.1). Classification (NCBI taxonomy): domain Eukaryota; kingdom Metazoa; phylum Arthropoda; class Insecta; order Diptera; family Tephritidae; genus Anastrepha; species Anastrepha ludens. The sequence goes on along the minus strand of NC_071499.1, from coordinate 29,760,857 downwards.
ATTCCAACGCTAATTCAGCTGCTTTGGTTACAGCACAAGACATTTTGAGATCAAACTGCGCACAGAAGACAGCCACTCCTACTCCTTCCGTCATTTAGAATCTATTTGTAAAGAAGTTGTATGTGTGGTAATCGGATTCTAAACCCTTCTTCCAGCCATTCTGTGCTATTACAAAACCAGGTCTCTCGCAAAAGTTTACTTGTGGCATAAAATAGTCTGACCTTCCGTTTATGTCCTGTATGCTACTGTGACCAACAAGCCTTTGTAAGAATTGCCCAGTCATCTTAAGTCTTAGTGCAGATCTTTTGGTTGAGTTTCTTACTACTAACTTGGTTGGATGCCAGTCGGGAAGTCTTTCTATAGCCACTGTTGGAGTTGTGCTTATAGCGCCGGTTACATATATTCCTGCAATCCTTTTCATTCAGTCTCCATGACAATTGTCACTATCCACAACAAAACCTAGGTGTTTAGTGGATGTTTTAAGTGCTAATTGAATAGCACTAAGTCCGTATTATCTGGACTTACTTCCATTTTATTCGTAGATAGCTTCCTTCCTTCCGCTGGGAAGATTGATTAGGGGACTTATATACATATAAATATATATATATAATTGGCGCGTACACCCTTTTTGGGTGTTTGGCGGAGCTCCTCCTCCTCTTTGTGGCGTGCGTCTTGATGTTGTTTCAAAAATGGAGCTACCTACAGTTTCAATCCGACTCCAAACGGCAGATATTTTTTATGAGGAGCTTTTTCATTGCAGAAATACACTCGGAGGTTCGCTATTGCCAGCCAAGGGGCGACCGCTGTTAGAAAAAACTTCAGTGCCCAATCCAACTTAGGTGGAAATTCTCGAAATTTTCATCACTCCTTATGTTGGGCATAGCCAACTGATTAGGAACATCGCTGCACCCGGGAAAGTAATAAGTATGCTAAAAATCGTATAAATTTGACTATACTATTTTTTTTAAATTTTGTTGACAAAGAATCAACTTTCTTTTTAATAAAAAAAAAGTATATTTAAAACCTATTTATTTATTATATGGAAGGAAAGTTTCTCAAAAATTAAGTTGTTGCAAAATAATGAATATCTATATCCCGGGACTGATTCCGAGGTCTCGGAACTGATCCCGAGATTTTGGAATTTTCATAACGAGATCCCGAAAAAAGTACATCTCTAATACATACATCCCCATTTGTTCTTTCCGTTTCTTCTAAAGGAGAGTTACTTGTAATGATTTAAAAGTATTTTAGAAAAAAATGCATACACCTCCAATCAGGAAAAAACATTTTGGAGAATTTTATAGAAAAAGCGGAATAGTGAAAATCAAAATACACATTAAAACTGTTTTTTTTAAATACATACATACACACGGGTATGTGCTAAACTAAACTGTGCTACATAAATGAGTGTGAGTGTGTGTGGCTGTATGGAAATGAGAAGCTACAACTTTTTGTGGGATAAATATTTTACTTAGCATACTTCCAGTAAAGCTAACTATAGGAAAATGTGAAAATAAAAATTTAATCAACGAAAATATTTCAAAATTTGATTAGCATTCACTAATACGATAAAATTTTCATAAAAAGTTAGTTGTTTTACGCCCACCAGCAGCCGCAAAAGTACTCGCAGTTCAAGAGTAGATTCGACGTTTTTTTTGTTTTATGTTTTTTCAAATTTACGTTAGGTTGCACTGTCAACTGTCACTGACACAACAGATTTTCAGAGAATAAATTTGCATTTTGTGATCAAAGTATGAAATTATATACATCTGCATATGCACGCACAAAGATTGAAAATTTAAATGAAACTAAGCTATTGATATGGGCAAATGTTCATTGATACATATTTACAAGCTTCCGAGCAAATTGTAATAAATTTTAGCAGCTCACGCTTAACGCTTGGACAACTAACAAGCAAAAGAAAGTTATGACATAAGTGAACGTCTAGTCAGGACTAATTCAAAACTAACGCAAAACGGATTCATTGCCAATGACATCATTGCATACACATTAAGTTTGGCGCCCTCGACTCGAGAAAGACTAGGGAACGTCTTTAATCGATAGAAGTGTCGCCGTTCTTCAAGAGAAGTCCATAATAAACAAGACGGGCGTCATTAAAATGAGCCGAATGGAAGGCCCCAGACGAGCCACCACCCAAAAAATCGCGTTTGGAGACGTCAAAAATCAAGTCGATGCTCATTTGTTTCACGATTCCAAGGGAATTATCCACAATTTTCTATCTTGGCGTTTTGAAGCGTTTGTTACATCGCATTCGTTGAAGCCATCAATCACTCACCGTACTCGCCTGATATTGCTCCCTGTGACATACACCTATTCGCATTTGACCATGAAAGGAAAACGTTTTGAGTCCGTAGAGGCCATCCAAAAGGCTTGTACCGTCATCCTGAAGGACATTTCGATCAATGACCTGAAACACTCTTTAGAAACGCCTTTAGATCGCGCAAAATAGTGTATCGAGGCCAGAGGGAACTATGTATTTTGAATAAATAAACGCGAAGTTATCATAACAAAGCTTCTGTCGTTTCTATTTTAGCTCAGTCGTGTTTATTTTGGACTTCACCTTGTAGATGGGATTTATCAGTCGATGGGCGTTGGCTTATACCTGAAATCGCACCATGGGGGACTAGCAAACATGGCGATGCTGTTTTTTATCTAGTGCAGCTAATCAGTTGACACGGATGCTTTCGGTCGTATCGCCGCCGTTTTAAGCTGGCAGACAACCCCTATTGCCCGTACTGCTCCAACATGATCGAAGATGCAGAGCATGTTTTGTTCCAATATGACTATTTGTGAGTTACGTCAAACGATAAACGCTGGAGGTGCTACTTGGACACTCGTTGCAGGTAAACAATCGGATACCAGTCATGCACACATGAAGAAATAACTGGAATACTGTTAACGGATATGCAGCAAAAATAATGCACTACCTCCGATACGCGGAGCAGGCGGCTGAAGAGTAGGAACTCTTGATTAAGGAGGCACTAACTGCTTAACTAACGAACGACACTACGAACGCCTGAGGTAATGCTCACGACGATATCAAACGGATGGGCACAAGTCGATACTAACAATTTTGTTATTGCTTTCTTCCGATATCCCATCGCTCCAAAAAGCGGAGCAATGGAGATTTGTGATGACTTAAAACCTCTATATGTCAAAAGGAGAGGATCGTGGAGGCAGCAACTAATTGTGGGCAATAAACAGACACGCGGCACAGATAGAGACATAATAAGATGAGCCTATAGCATAAAGCTGGCTACAAATTCGATTGATCTACATGGGGGTGAATAGAACTGATTCACTTCATGGACGCCGTTCTGGGTCCTCCCGAATTAATGCAGAAAGTAGTTTCGGGAAGGAAGGCTCCCCAGAAGAGGAGGAGGGATTGTTTTAGTGACCACACAACTCCGCTCAGTAGACGAAAGTCCCTGTAAATGTGAAAAAGCCGCTTCGATTCGCCACTTCTCTGCTCGCTTAACAAAAAAATTGGATGCGAAAGCAACAAAAAAGTTACCGAGCGGTAAAACGGGTATAACCCATTATTTTAAATGCTCCCAACTCTTTTTTCGGATATTAGGCAAGTCTCATTCAGTCTATGCTCAGACATGGCTGCTCACAACTTTTTATAGAGCGGTCGGCGGGGAAAGGAGTGGGGCAGCGAGGTGCAACACGCTTTGTACTCTCGTTCTTCTCAATATTGTTGTTGTGTGTAGACTTAAAACAAGAACGAATGCAACCAACTCGATTAGCCGCGTCAGAATGCAGTCTTACTAATAACTATTATGAGCTATAAAGCAAATTTTATTACTGGTAGCTCGCTGACAGATGGCGAATCGAAGAGCGCTGATATCTATTGAGAAACGATGACACAGACACGGCGATAACGGGTACACAATGTAGACCGCTGTACGCAAATACAGTTCTAGAACCAAATCAGAATGAGGGACGTCGAACTGTAGACCTATGATAGTAGACTTCCAAAACGCACTAATGCAATACATTAGTTTTTTCTATCTCTGAACCATAAGAGAAGATATTGGCAGCGCCGCCACGGCGGGCACCAATCTACCATCCGTTCAAGAAATGGATCACATGGTTGAAAGCGATCGTAGTCAAAGCAGCTCAATCGGTGGCCAAATCGGGGCTAACGGCCAGGAAAGTTCTACTGTATATTTGGTGGGACTTGAAAGGAATAATTTATTATGAACTCCTTCCGCATGGCGAAACATTAAATTCAGATCTCTACTGTCAATAACTGGACCAGTGAAGCCAACTCCGGGAGCTTGGTTAGAAAGTGTTAATGCATCCACCATATAGTCCGAATCTGGACTGGTCATCTGAACGATTACCACCTCTTTCTGTCATTGCATAACTTTCTGAGTGATAAGAAATTTTCATCAAGTGAAGATTGTGAAAATCGATTACTAGAGTTTGTCGCCAATAAGGGCCAATACTTCTATGAGAGGGGTATTATGAAGCTACCTTTAAAATAGCATTAAATTATACAACAAAACTGTGCTTCTGACCCAAATGGGACAATCCGAAACATTTTAAATTGAAGTTTAATATACTGGGTTGGGGAATAAGTTCATAACGTTTTAATATTTTTTCTGTATTTTTTAACGATTTGCTGTTTGCCAAAGGGTAAGCATTCATTCGATAGAAGTCTTTCTGCTGTATAAAACTATGTTAATTGTATTTTCGAGTTATTTAATTTTTTATTAGCTTCGAGGCTTAGGAGCGGAATAACCAGGAGGCCAAAATTAACATTTTCGACACCTGCTCTTCTTTGCTTTTCATCGAGGTCAAAAAGCTGCCGAAGCAGGCCGGAACATGTGCGAGGTGTATGAAGAAGGTGTCATAGGCGAGTCTACAGCACGGAAATGGTTTGCAAAGTTCAAAAATTGCCGCTTTGACGTAAATGACACGTTCCGCAGCGAAAGGTCTGCTGAATTCGATGAAGAACGTCTCAAATGACTTTCGAAGGAGAACGGTCGCCAAACCAGTCGTGAATTGGTGGAAAAAATGAGCTGCGATCATAAAACGGTTCTCAATCACCTTCATTCAATGGGATTTATCGAAAAATTGTAAGCCTGGGTGCCTCACGAGCTCAACAAAAAAAAAAACTGTGAAAGTCGCCTTCAAATTGCTTCTCAGCCTCTCGCCCGGCAGCGAGCAACACGCGGTCATAAACAGCGCTTTTTGTACCAAATCACCACGGCAGATGAGAAATCGTGCCTATACATCAATATGAAGCAAAGAAAGGAGTGGCAGTGGCTCCAGGAGGTACGTCAAAGCCGAGAGTCAAGTCAGATCTTCAGCCAAAGAAGATCATGAAATGTGTTTGGTGGGTCTGGGAGCGTGTGATGCACTGGGAAACGCTCAAAAAGAATGCCATGTTCAACAAGGAGCTCTACATAGTCCAGCTACACCGCGTAAATGAGGCTATTCGACTGAAAAGACCTGATCGACATGGTCAAACCATACTTTTTCACGACAACGCCAGACCCCATGTTGCACAAGTCGTAAAAGACGCACTTGAAGAGCTCAAATGGGAGGTCCTTCAGCATACGCCATATTCTTCAGGCCTTGCACCAACCGACTACCATCTTTTCCGCTCTTTGTCAAACCATATGAATGGCGTTAGCTTCGATAGCTAAGAGGTCCTTATAAACTGGTTCAACAACTTCTTTGACATCATACGAGGCGATTTTTGGCGGAATGCCATCAACAAATTGGTCGAGAGCTGGGAAGAGGTTGAAAACAGCAACGGCGAAGATACAAGGTGAAGTCCAAGATAAGTAAGACTGGCTTCATAAAATGTTTTTGATTGCGACATCTTTTTAGTGAGTTAGTGCGTTGGAAACTACATCCCTAGCTGACTTCCATGAAAGCTTGGTGACATTCGGTTCAGTGGAAGCGAAGTTATTACGTCTAAAGTGTCAGTATGTTTGTGTCAACGGTACAAAAATAAGTTTCGAACAAAGAGCTAAACATTTGAATTGATGAAAAAAGTTTATGGCGATGATTGTCTATCTCGTGACAGAGTTCATGAGTGGTTTACACGCTTCAGAGATGGTTGTGAGGACATAAATGACAAAGAAAATACGGGCCGGCCGCTCAAAATCAGTAATCACCGAAAACTCCATCGACATTTTTCGTAAATTTATCAAAAATGAACCGAAATCAACGTTGAAATTCATGGAATCGGAGTTGAATATCTTTATAACACCGATTTATCACATTTTAACGGATTATTTGGTCTTACGCAAGGTCTGTGAAGGTTTGATTCCGCACAAGTTAACTGAGGACCAAAAATTGCTCGGAATTCAATATTCGAAAGACTTCATTAAAGAGGCGAGAATAAACGACATTGTAACTGGTGACGAAATGTGGTGTTTCCAACATAAACCTGAAACTAAGCGTCAAAGTGTTGAATGGAAGGATCTAGACGAGCCCCTACCCAAAAAATCGCGTTTGGAGAAGCCAAAAATCATTCGCATTTGTTTTTATGATTCCAAGGGAATTGGCCACAAGGAGTTCATGCCAACGGACCAAACCGTCAATGCAATTTTCTATTTTGACGTTTTGAAGCGTTTGTTGCATTGCATTCGTCGAATTCGCTTTGAATACCGCGACGGAGAAAGCTGGCGCCTATTGCATGGTAATGCACCATCCCATCGATAAAAGTTTTCGGTAGAAACGCTATGAACTTATTCCCCAACCTAATATTATATTATTTATACTTGTCCATAAAGATACATTTAGATGTGTTTTACATACATACTTATACATACATATTTAAGCCCGCAGTAGCTGCCAAGCATGGTGCAGGGAAAGGAAATATTCTAAGCTGGTGATGTATACTTTTAGAAGTTAAAGCCCATATGAAGCGTGCATGTAACGAGTAAATTTTGTACCAATTCAATGTGGAGGTCAGTGTAAGGATTAAGGGAAGGAGTGTTATGCATATATACGAGTACATACATTTGAATTAGGAACAGAATATTATATGCCATTTATGGTTATTTGGTAATAAAATTGTATTCCTGCATATTTGGTTCACGAAGAAAAAAGTACCAGGGGAAATATATACAATTTGGGGAAAGGAAAGTTTAGGCTAAGCGAACTCAGGGAAGAATCTCTCGAGTAAAAGCTAATTAGTTCACTACTTCTGTCGGGGAATGCGTTTGAACAACAAGGCAATCACGAAAATGAAATTATTACACGAATATGCAGGTGGATAGCAACTTTGGTTCTGTCTTTTTTTCTACTTGGTTAGCATTCAATTTCGATTTGTGGTGCAATGGTATACATACATATGTACATGAATGAATGTGAAAAAACTGAAAAAATGTGTGCAATTATTTAAAATTTTTTATAAATGTTGAGCATAAAACGGTTACGTTTCTTTGAGGAGAGGGGAGGATATACAGCATTTTGAGTGTACACAACGAGTTACGAATGTATTCTTTGTTAGGAATCTTGCAAAAAAAGATATAAAAAAGGTACGAATTATAAACCAATTACTTGTATGCATTTATAGATTAACTCATACATACATATATTTAGAGAAAGAGACAGAGAGAAAAAGAGAGAAACAGGTAGATAGATAGATATACAACGCTTGAAGTGAATTGCAGTGGAGTTTTTCGATTATTGCATAGAATTGAATTTAAAGGGTTTGCAAAGGGTTAATTTTTTTTGTTTTTTTTTCGTTTTTTGTTTTTGTGCTTGCACTGTTTGTTTGCATTGTTTGGTTTTTCAATTTGATTTTCAATATCAAGCTCAATTTAGCCTATCTTACGTCGGGGAGGCGGTCGTAATAGATCGTCAAGTGAAAATGTACGCGCTGCTGCCCCTCCCCCTCCAGGTATTGGATTGGGGCTGCTGAGGCTCAAAAGTGACGGTTTTCTGATACCCAATCTGTTGAATATGGAGCGTTGTGTGCCCGGTGCGATATTGCCGGTTGACTGTGGAATGGCAGTTGTAAATTGCAATTGCTCGCGTAATGATGTGTGATGATGATGTCCATGTATGGAACCAGGTGCTATATATTGATCAAATAGAAAGAGCAAAAAAATCAAAAAACAAACAAACAGGTAGAAGAGAAAACAGAGAGAAAAAGAGAGAGAAAGAGATAAAGAGGTAGAAAAAAATTTTGTTGCACGAAGTTGTAAAAATGAGCTCAAACACGAGAATCCCAAAGTGGATTCCATTCGGACAAAAGTTGAGTTGTGTGTTTTGCAATTATCGTAAATGTTTAAAAGTACGCATTATTCAAAATATGTCTTTATATAAAGAGATATGTAAGCTTGCATTTAGGTGTGACGAAGTTTACAAAATTTTATGCCAGGCGAAATTCTGCTAGCGCAGTACGTTTGTATACTTAAAGCTTATGTCTAGACTTAAAAGATCTAACAATAAACTAATATTTTGGATATTTAAATATGCGTACATTGACTATTAATTGAGTTGAAAACTGTATATAATATTTCTAAAAATAGGATTTTCAAATAATGTGATAATTTTTTTCTCTTCTTCTGGGCTGCACCTCAGTCTAGGCTACACCTTCCATACTGCTAATAATAAAAAAGAAAAAAAGTCGTAGAAAAATATCAAATACAGTCTGTGTCAGAAAAAAGGAACCGCGATTTTTTATGAAGTGTAAAAATATATATTTAAAATTTTTTACATGAAAGTATGTACAAAACTACTAGTCGCAATTACTCAATAAGCCGCGTAGTCTCCATCGTTGTCGAGTATAGCCCGGCATCTTTTTCATGCTTTGAACCAGCTTTTCTGCGTAGCTCGTCGACAAACAGGACCAGATTTTGCGAACTTGACGCACGAGTTGCTTTAAATGGTGGACTGGTTTTCCATCAAGATGCGTTTTCACAGTTCCGCACACATTTTCAGTGGGGTTGGCGTCTGGAGACTGTTAAGGCCAGTCCAATACTCTGACGCCATTCGCTTGTTTTGTTGCTTCTCAATGTGTTTTTCTGAGAGCAGTTGTTTTGATGATGTGGGACGGTGGGATATGTTCACCTCCTTCAGTCGACGTTCGATGGTATTGATACTCACGTCTATTCCCTTTTTAGCAAGAGCTTTTCATGCTTGGCATAGTCACAAAGAAGGGTCCCACTTAAAAATATGGACGATCTCTTTATCCTGCTTTTTTATCGTCACTCGCTTCAATCCACGTTCGGAAAAGCCATCAACATTTTTGTACTGCTTATAACGCGAATTCCACATTACAACAAAATTTTTTTTATTTTTTAATTACTTTTGCAGTAAGATAATTTCGGCCCTTTCTCATTCATTTTTGTTTGGTTGCGTTTACGGGAAAGTTTCGAACGACACTCAACTGAGTCAGTCGTGGCCCTTGAGTGGGACTATTACGCAGCAAAAAACCAAACGAAGCATATCTTGAAGTTGCAAGAAAAAAACCGGTTTTTTTCTTCTGACACAGACTGTAATTTCCCTCAGCTTTTGTTGGGGCGTGTAGCCAGAACAAAATTATTGAAATCATTTCGATTGCGAGCACGTTGTTTTAAGGAATTCCAAGTAGAGTTTGAGTTTAATAGATCCGTATCCACCATGCATCGCCAGGAGGCCTTTGGTCTTCTACGCTTCCTTGCAACTCCACCACAAAGCAGCCCTACAAACTTCGTCAGCATCTTTGCGCAAAGAGTGGCCTATTCAATCAAATCGTCTGCGTTTGATGATGAGCTCGATTGAGAGTTCGTTGGTCGAAATAAGTAAAGCCTGGCTTGGAATTACCCGAGGCCACCAGAGGCCACGTCAAAACTTTGCGTAAGCACGCGTTGACGAAAGATTGCAGCCTTCGGATGAGCACGGATGTAAGCGACCAGGATTCGCAGCCATATAGCAGCAACTCTTTTACGTTGAAATTGAAGATTCGTAGCTTAGTTTTGACTGATATGGAATTTGAAATCCTTATGTTGTACAACTGTGAAAATGCTGCACGACTTTTGTTGATACGGTGTGCGATGTCTTCCATCGTCTCACCTGCTGGTGTGATTTTACTTCCGAAGTAGCAAAATTCTGTCTTATGATTGATCTCTTATGATTTGAAATGATCTCAGCCTTGCCAACGTTCATTTTAAGGCCAACTTTGCTTGAGGCGGCGCTGAGTTGGTTCAAATTTGTCTGCACAGCTGACCTGTTGATGGACAAAAGCGCTATGTCGTCTGCATACGCTAATTATTTTAAATGTTCATGGAAATGGCAGGGTACGCCGCGTTTGCCTGTCTGCGCTTTATTCAGCACGTCATCGATGACTATAAGAAACATCTATCTCTATCTCTATCTCTATCTCTATCTCTATCTCTATCTCTATCTCTATCTCTATCTCTATCTCTATCTCTATCTCTATCTCTATCTCTATCTCTATCTCTATCTCTATCTCTATCTCTATCTCTATCTCTATCTCTATCTCTATCTCTATCTCTATCTCTATCTCTATCTCTATCTCTATCTCTATCTCTATGTCTATCTCTATCTCTATCTCTATCTCTATCTCTATCTCTATCTCTATCTCTATCTCTATCTCTATCTCTATCTCTATCTCTATCTCTATCTCTATCTCTATCTCTATCTCTATCTCTATCTCAATCTCTATCTCTATCTCTATGTCTATGTCTATGTCTATCTCTTTCTCTTTCTCTTTCTCTTTCTCTATCTCTATCTCTATCTCTATCTCTATCTCTATCTCTATCTCTATCTCTATCTCTATCTCTATCTCTATCTCTATCTCTATCTCTATCTCTATCTCTATCTCTATCTCTATCTCTATCTCTATCTCTATCTCTATCTCTATCTCTATCTCTATCTCTATCTCTATCTCTATGTCTATCTCTATCTCTATCTCTATCTCTATCTCTATCTCTATCTCTATCTCTATCTCTATCTCTATCTCTATCTCTATCTCTATCTCTATCTCTATGTCTATGTCTATGTCTATCTCTTTCTCTTTCTCTTTCTCTATCTCTATCTCTATCTCTATCTCTATCTCTATCTCTATCTCTATCTCTATCTCTATCTCTATCTCTATGTCTATCACTATCTCTATCTCTATCTCTATCTCTATCTCTATCTCTATCTCTATCTCTATCTCTATCTCTATCTCTATCTCTATCTCTATCTCTATCTCTATCTCTATCTCTATCTCTATCTCTATCTCTATCTCTATCTCTATCTCTATCTCTATCTCTATCTCTATCTCTATCTCTATCTCTACCTCTATCTCTATCTATATCTCTATCTCTATCTCTATCTCTATCTCTATCTCTATCTCTATCTCTATCTCTATCTCTATCTCTATCTCTATCTCTATCTCTATCTCTATCTCTATCACTATCACTATCTCTATCTCTACCTCTATCTCTATCTCTATCAAGAGGCAGAAACGATTGGCGCGCTTAATTGAACTCAGCTAAAGCAGCTCAGGGCAGCCCAGCAAGGAGAAGAAAAAGTGGATCTACAAATTACGTCATCAAAATGAGAAATAATTTTTATCCTTCCTTGTTAATGAATGCAAGCTCGATACTGCCAAATAGCAATAGCAAAAATATAAAATGTTACTTGCTTTAATATATCTTAAATACTCCTAAAATATTTAACAGAACCGAACTCATTTTAAACATGTAGACACTCACATGTACTTATATTACATATATAGTATATATATATACACAGATAATAGCCAATTATATTTTTAAGTTTCTAGCCATTTCTATATAACATTTAAAACTGAACTACTTACAAAAATGTTTAACGCCTAAGATATAATTACATATAAATACGGACAATAAGGACACCTTCACCCTTACATACATACATAAATACCTACCCTAATTACATAATTGCTAAACTTACACTTACACAAATACATATTCAAATTTACACTTATTCATACATACACCTAAATATTTATAATCTAACATTAAAACTTACGCCGGTTTCGATCTGCTTCTTCGGCCAATAGCTTTTCAATTTTTTCCGGGAAGTGTCGTTTCGCACACCAAACCAAACCGATGACAGCCAATACAACGAAAACGGTTATTAATCCCAGCCAAAATGGTTCTTGCAGCATACGTTCAGATAACGGTTTATAGGGTATATGCAGCATACGACGCTCACATCGCGCACCTTCCCACCAAGCGTGACAACTATGGAGATTAACAGAATATTGAATATAAGATTTTTGGGTATATACGAAGAATATTTAAAGACAAGAAACTGCAATTACGGCCCATTCTTCTTAGTAGTAGATTTCATCAAAGCCCAAGCTCCAGCTTGGGTAGGGCTGCTCCTGCTGAGGACTTTTTACTGGCAGCATAAAGCTCACTATGAAGTTGAGACTCAGGGGGACTCCGACTATATTTGTTGGAGTAGTGAGATTTTGTTTGAAAACCTCATTCACTGTGTCCTATCAATCCCCAGTTAGCAGGCAGCCTCCTATATCGAAACCCGCCAACTTGTCGGCTTATATCTTGCCCCTCTTAGTTCTTGCCTCATGTGTAGGCGGTTACCGATTTAAACACTTTGTTGTTGGTCGAGCAGAAGGAGAGCCAAAATTGAGGAATTTACAGTCAAGAGCTTGCCTTTTTTCACTCTTGTCGTAAATAAGGCGGTCGTGATTTTAGTAGAAGAGCGTGGCTTCTTATAGCAGTTTTGAAGCAAGAAAGTTCAGAGAAATAACCATTTACTTTTAAACATAAATCAGCAATGCCTTTGCTGGATACCATTACAGGACGGTCAGCAGTATACGAGATCAAGTAAATGCTCTCTGCCGATTGACGGAGTTTGACCAAGGAGTGTTATTTGAACAATTTGAACCTGTTAAGGTGAGTGTAGGTAGGTGAAATGGTTGAAGTACTACTTTGGCACTCCCCAAGTATCACTCAATCGCCGTTTTGTTACCATTTTCAGATCTCCCAGGGGCAGATAACTGCAGCCAACTAGAGCTGTTAATGTAATAGAGAAGATTGATGGGACTTAAGTTCGCGCACTGAACCAGACTGACGAAGAAAGGAGCGCCCAGCGACCTTAATCACCTAGCTGCCAAATCGGGACATTTACACCGAAAGTGCTCAATAGTCTCACTCTCTGAAAAGTCCCCACAGCTTCTGCCAAGGGGGTTAAATGGTAAACCTTGCTCTTTCGCATGTGTACCGATCATCCAATGACCGGTAAATACAGCTACGAGTTTGGGAATTGAATGGCGTGGAATCGCCAGGACTTTCTGAGTCCTCCGTCTATTGCACTGGAGCCAAAAAGTTTTCGAAATCGCACATGAAGAAATGGAGTTCCATCTTTTCTGTGATTTCCTGAGGAATGAGTTCTTAAATGTCCCTTTAACAACAGTTAGGGGAATACCGATGACCGGGTAGGAGTTCTTTGATACCAATTCAGTCCCCTTTCTGGCACGCTCATCAACAATTTCATTTCCCCCGATTTTTCTGTGTCCTGGAACCTACCTAAGATCAGTGTTGGTTGAAGTGGGGATTCAGCCAGCGCCCAAAGGTCAGGGTAGTATTGCGTACGCTACACAAGCAGGACGAAGAAAGGCGAACAATAGAGCTGTTTCAGTACCGGCAGCTAGAGCAAAATAATGTTAACGCCCGGTGTCGCGTCTGATCAAACTGAACTTCCCGACAAGTGCTAAAGCTAACATGAAACAGTGTTCCAGAGGACATACCGAGAACAATTACGGACACTTAAGTTAATGACTCACGACCATATCATACGCAGACAAGGCGGTAATGCACACGACCTTACAGCACACTTTCGAAGTTCCATTTACTTCTTAATGGAGTAATGGAGACTATCACCGACGTATAACCTTCATACGTCATATGTGGAGAGCCTGGGGAGGTCTGTTTTAGTGGGAGCGAGACGGCATCAATTGAATGTTTCTGACATTTTTATCGTCCCCTCCCACAAAAAAAGGTCAGTGTACTCCGTTAAATTAAGTTAAACTACATTTTTAGGTATTTAATTTCTGTAATTGACTTAGTCTTTTCGGATGTCTATCTGAAGGATAGTTCTCTAATATGGTAAGTTTCCCACAGCAAATTATACACATTTTTACTACAATTATGCTTTCCATAGGGTACATCCCGATTAAAGAGCTTCTGCTCCCCTCTCATCCTAGTAAGCCGAGTTTCAAACAAGCATTATTCACATCACAATTTTTACTAATCGATAAATGGTCAAGAAGAGTTGAAATATTTGGTCACAAAATTATAAGAAAATGCATTTCGCTACACTGCAACTTTTTTTACGAGGCGCTCTAATGTACAGTATGCCTCCTCGTGTCGTATTATTGGCAATATTTTGCAAAACATACTCACCGACAAAAGTAGCCTCCATTTCGCTCAAAACAAACGCCACGTCCTTCACAAGGGTTTTCGGCACAAGGTCTTTGTTTCTGTTCGCATGTTGGACCCATGTAACCTGGCTGACATTGACACTATTTCATGGAAGTGATGGAAGTTGGAAAAACTTTGAAATAAAAGAAAAAGATTAGCCGTACTTTGAACCCACCTTAAAGCTAGTTGTAGTCAGCTCGCATCTGCCAAAGACACAGGGCTCCAGTTCGCAAATATTCAGGCCGCAAAATCTATTCGAAAGTAAAGTAGAATAATATGGGTTGTCTAAAATGAAGAAGTTACTATATTTCGCGTTTTCATACCTCCCCGTGTAGTGTCCCTTACACTGGCAATAGTTCGTACCGTTATTAGGTACGCATTTGCCATTGAACTGACAGGGATTTGGTTGGCAGGATTCAACGGTTTTTTCACCAGCAGCCAATTTCATTTTATAGGTATTATCTGTTTACAGTAACAAATCAGAAACTAAATAAGCTCCTCAAAATCTATTCAACTCACCCCATTGTATTGACACGGTTGCATTTAGTAGGGCATTCGAGTGGAGGCCTGTGCGTTGGCGGATGTGCAGCGTATTTAGATAGGATGTAATATACACTGGTGGCGCTGTGGCATCGACTGTTCTAGTTTGAAGTCTATTACTTGACATAGATGGCATTGACCTTGAACGGTCGTGTGTATAAAATTTGTCCTGCGGATGTAAGTAACCGTACGATGAACTCTGGCGCTCCGCATCGTAACTGGGTGGGCCGGTGTGTGGAAGAGTAGTGGGCTGCTGATACTTGCAAAGTTGCCACTTTGTGCCATTATTGTCCGCGTAGTTGTCGTAGACCTAAGATGCGAATAAATGGTAACAACTCGTTAGTGTACAATAGAATTACGGGGTGTGTTCAAAAAGTATCGCGAATTTTGAATTTTCGCAGATTACGTATTTTCGAATTGCGATTTTTTTGTGGAGATATTTTGGTACTCATGTCTCTCACTCATACCGACGAATTCGGCTATTTTGAATGCTCATCTTCGATTTTTACCTATTCAAAAAGATGGGTCAAAGAACCTGTATCAAATTTTGTGTGAAAAACGAAATTAAGTGCGCAGATGCATTTCGAATGTTACTTTGGACCAAATCAACGTTTATCGGTGGTAAAAAATGTTCTCAGAAGGCCGAGAAGATGTGAACGACGAAAAGCGTGCCGGACGCCAGACGAAAAAATTGATGAAGTGAAGAAAATGGTATTGGCCAATCGTCGAATCACCGTTAGAGAAGTTGCTGAGGACCTAGACATATAGATTGGCTCGTGCCATTCGTTTTTTTTTTCAATCATTTGGGCATGAGACGAGTCGTCGCAAAATTCGTACCAAAACTGCTCAATTTCGACCAAAAGCAGCATCGCATGAACATTGCTAATGAGATGTTGGACCCTGTCTGCGACGAACCAAATTTGCTCCAGAGGGTCATAAGTGGTACCGAATCGTGGGTTTATGGTTATGACGTGGAAACCAAAGCTCAATCATCTCAATGGAAGCTGCCACACGAACCAAGACCGAAAAAAGCGCACCAAGTTCGGTCGAATGTAAAAGTTTTGCTTACCGTTTTCTTCGATTGCAGAGGAGTTGTGCATCATGCGTCGAGTTCTTGCCATAGGGTAAAACGGTCAATAAGGAATATTATCTGCAAGCAATCCGCCAGAAACGCCCGGATTTGTGGAAGAACAAAAATTGGTTCTTGCCCCTGCTCACACATCGTTGTTTGTGCGCGACTTTTTGCCCAAAAACAACACACTAATGATGCCCCAACCACCGTATTCCCCAGATCTGGCACCTGTGACTTTTTCTTGTTCCCGAAACTGAGGAGACCCATGAAAGGACAACGCTACGCTACGATTGACGAGATAAAGAAGGCATTGAAGGAGGAGCTGAACAAGATAAAAAAATGATTTTTTGAAGTGCTTCGAAGATTGGAAAAAAACGTTGGCACAAATATCTCATGGGATTACTTTGAAGGGGACAAAATAGATATTAATGCATAAAAAAATAATTTTTGAAAAAACACAAAATTCGCGATACTTTTTGAACACACCTCGTATGGCAAGGCGGGTTCATGTTTGCTTTATACCTCCAAGAGACTACCATCGATACAATCGCCATTCTCACTAAATTCAACGCCTTGCAATTCGAGCATAATATTCTGACCGAACGGTGCCACTAAATGGTGTGTGAAGTCCACATTTTCCGGCATCGCACGTGGGTAGTTAAGTTGGTAAAGATGACCGCTGCTGTTGTAGTTCAAACTGATGACCCGCTCACGTCGCTCCAATGGTGTCACTGTAACGATTATGCGCAATATGCAAACTCTCAAAAAGGTTCTACATACATACATAAATATAAGTAAACCTCTATTTTCTCACCTGTGCGATAGACAGCTTGGAAGCCTTTGCCTCTCGGATGT
The DNA here is from genome assembly GCF_028408465.1 of Anastrepha ludens. NCBI lineage: Eukaryota > Metazoa > Arthropoda > Insecta > Diptera > Tephritidae > Anastrepha > Anastrepha ludens. The sequence goes on along the minus strand of NC_071499.1, from coordinate 29,743,970 downwards.
TGTCCTGTGCGAAATTGTATGCGCAATTGTTCACGCTCGCTAACGAATATGCCCTCGCTCAATATTTCTTTGGTGCGAAAGGGCCGTAGTGGTCCGCTACCAATGTCCACTTCCAAAACTGCGTCCACATTCAAATCGAACTCATTGAATTCGAGCCAAACGCGTCTGCCAGCTGGCGCTTGTATCACGTAAGCACAGTTCAAGTTATGTAGTAAAAAATGTGGATAGTTGGGACTGAAGACGGTGCCCTCACGTGAAGTGAGCGTCTGTAGCGGACAGCCAGATATATCGATTGCCCTCCAAGTGGCCGCGAATCCCGCACCATTAACGGAGTAATCACTGTGAAAATTCACCATTGCCTCATTTGAATTGGAAACAAAGTCAAATTTGGACATATTGGCGGTGTGTGTGCCACACCAACGTACATATGGCAGGAATGATTGTGCATTATCTACTGGAAGGGGCAACATCAGTTGGTCGGCCTCCTCTAAAATACTATTGCGCTTGCGGCGATGTGCCTTGGCTTTTCGTCGACGATGTTTGGGATTTTGATATTTCGTTACAACGCCAGCTGCAGTGGAAATCCACTTATTACCACTAAGCGCTGCTTTTGTAAGCACTTCTCTTCTAAATCGTCGATTTCCACTGTGCGTTTTTCTGGCGCCTTCGTGCTTCCGATTTAAAGTTTTCCTACTATGAGTTTGCTTTGTGTACCTGTATTCATTTTTGGCAGTGTTGACGTTTGGGTAGCTCCCCCGCTTTTTTGGTGTACGTAGACCTCTTCGCAGACTACGTTTCGGTCGTTTGCGGTATTCCGTTGCGAACTCACCTATGTCCACTTCATTGTCCGTCGACGATAGTTGCTCTTCAGAAGTTAACATGGCCATGGGTTGGGGATTGCTTCCCGGCTCCAGTGTTATGTGCGAGACTAATTCGAAGTCTTGTATGCTGACAAAATCATAGAGACACTCATCCTGTGGCTCAAGATCTATTTTTTGGAATTGAAGTATTATGCGGGTACGATCTGGTGTTTTAATATGCACCCAATAGTCCATATTTAGGGGATATGTGTTGGGGTAGGCTTTTTAAAACGGATTAAAAATATAAACATTTCGTAAATGGTGGAAGCAGATTTCTTAATAATTAACAATACAGCAAACGTTCCATACGAGGTGAATAAATTCTACAAAAACTAGTACTCTCGGCAATATTGAAATTTTTAATCAGCTATATTTCCGAGCCGACTTTCTTTTATTCAATTAAATAGCTTACCTGGTGACACTAGCCTGCCCTCGGCACCTGTAACTGTTAGGTTGTTGGCGGAAAATGTGCCAAATGAATCTTTCGGTTTTTTACATACATATCCACCGACTTTACTGCACTTTTGTGATTGCCAATACAAACCCGAAGGCAGCATTGGCGTTGGTGACATCTTCCATTGCAGCCCCAAACAGATGGCATCTGGGGGGAGTTCCTCGAATTGTCCTTGGCCAGGCAACCAACCCTACAAGAGAAAAGAGTAGATCGAAATCAATGCATAAACGTATCTACTAGTTGAGGAAGAATAGGACGAAAGACAACATACAATGTCTTCGCAACATTTTTTGTCTGCTATTCTGATAGGTTTTATATCTATCATATTTCCAACACTATGAGGAACTCCAGGCGAATATGTTCTTTTATTAGCGGCATTAATTGGTTTTCTAGCCGTCGATAGAGAAAGTAAACTCTTCGTGTTCGAGGGTCGTTTGAAAAGTCCGTGCAAAGTCAGAGAGAGGGCACCACTAGCGCGTATCTGGGTTATGTTTAGTTAGTAGCATCTCTTGGTATAACTCACACCAAGTTCCAGCCAGATCGGTATATTTCTTTGTGTTTGGCAATCGTTTGAATCGAGAAAATCGGGTGCGAACTCGTTTTACATCCCCCTATTCTCCAGACTTGGCTCCCTCGGGCTGCTATTTCTTCCCAAATTTGAAGAAATGGCAACCAGAAAAAAAATTTTATTCGAACGAATCTAGAACAGCGTTGGATGAGGTGTATAAGCCTAAAAAGAGACAATATCGAAATATAAAAAAAAACTTTACCCCAAACAATTAAGTGGTTTTTTTTATTTTTGCACGGATTTCGTACGTCGTTCAGACTTAGGAGGCAATCTGTCTTAGTAGATATATGCGAATTCAGTCGGCTTTGACCGGCGAGAAACCTGCGTGTCGGCCCTGCTGACTAATGTTGGCCTGTCTAATATCGACGCTATTCCAGTTAGCGACTACGCGAGGAGCCGAACGCATCACGTAAGTCCAACTGCCAAGTCCTCCCCATAGCCTATGGGCTCGTAATCTTACTCAAATAATGTGGTAAAGAGATCAACAGTAATTAGAGACCACAATATGTGGGAACAGAACATCTCAGTGTGGGCGTCTTCCTTTTCTTGACCAACCGCTTACGCGATTTTCTCCGAGTTCAACAAAGTGTACCAGTTATTTCTTTCTCGTGCTAAGTGACGCCAGTTGGACACACCAAGTGATGGCAAGTCCTTCTTCACCTGATCTTTACAACGCAGAGGAGGCCTTCCTCTTCCTCTGCTACCAGCAGCTGGTACCGTATCGAATACTTTCAGAGACGAAGCGTTTGTACCCATTCGGACGACATGACCCAGCTAAAGAAGATGCTGGAACTTTATTCACTGCGCGCGCTATGTCTATGTCGTCGTAAAGCTCATACAACTCAATGTTCACGGGTCCAAAAATCTTAAGCAGAATCTTTCTGTCAAACACTTCCAGAGACGCCTTATCGGATATTGGGATCGTCCACGCTTCTGCGCCATACGTTAGGTCGGGCATGAAGATAGCCTTGTAAAGTGTTAGTTTTGTTCGTCGAGAGCGGACTCTAGTACTCAATTGCCTACTTAGTCCAAAGTAGCACTTGTTGGCAAGAGAGATTCTCCGCAATGTGTCTATTACCAAGAGAAAATAACCCTAATTCGACAAGGTCAGAGGATCACTATTCACATAAATGTAGATCTAAAGGGAAATACCATCTCCTCAAATTTCATTCCCATTACTCAAATTTCATTCCCATTACCCATTTCATACTCATTACCTGGAAACTCATTCTTGTATCATCTGTCCACTCGAATTGGCCGCTTTTCTCCAGCTCTGCACCAAGCCAGTAGATCAGTTGAGGCGAATAGTCAATTTGATTTCGTATATTCGATGTAATAAATCTGCGGGGAGATATAGAAAAGGTAGCTACGAAGAGAACTTCGTGAGAGATTCTCATAATTTACCTGTGTTCATCAGAGGACGACACCGATGACAGACGTGCGCCCATGCCACGACATACTTGCTGCGCCGTCCACCAATCGACTTCGGGATAGGAAATGAACAGATAACAGGAACCATTATAGTATTTTAAGCGTTCGTTGGCGCATTCAGAAGCCGCTAAAAGTAGGAGAATTGCAGAAAAGAAGAAAGTGTAATGTGAGTGATGTTGTGGGTATCCAATGCACAAATCACTGCGCTTTTCAAAATGCTCAATCAAAAAAAAAAAAAAAAAAGAAATCAGCAGCAGTTTAAGTAGAGTTTAAGTTGGCACGCAAATGATGTACACTCACGCACAGCTAGTTTGGCAATATTCATAAACGTGCAATATATTTTTGTTAAATCTGTACATCTGCACAAATTTAGCACCAATAAAAATCGCAAAGGTTTGTCTGGCTCGTAGGATTGTGCTGTTGTGGTGGTATTTGGGGTCTCGAATTAAAAAAAAATTCCATTGTTTTAAATAAAGGGAGACACATAAAAGTATTTTCAATGACAAACTACACATACATACACCTATTTAGACATACTTAAGTGTCAAACATCTCACTACGATATGCAAAATAAATGTGTAAATTCGATCCGAGCTTAAGAATGTGGCTGGAAATGATGTCTCGAAGAAAGCAACACTTAACGTAAAAGGAAAGAAAAATAATAAATAATACTTGTAGTACTCCTTAGCCGACACTCACTCTCTGGACAATGACTAATGCCATCTACGAAGCCAAAGAGAGTCTTCCTTGATGTATCTGGAGCCTTTAACAATGCATATACGGAAGCTTTGATAGAGGGCCTGTATTCAAATGGATCAACACTGGTTCGGCAGCCTATTAAACTGTCGAATAGTGATGGGTGAATGAGCGTCCAGTACAATCTCGAAAAAGGCAAACAGAGGAACTCCATAGAGAGGAGTGCATTCTCCACTTCTAAGTAAAACAAGTTCTCATCAAACTTGGGAATAGCGAACCGAAACTGACGGCATTTGTTGATTACTTGGCTGTTATCATCTCATGTAGATGCCCTCAAATGATGAGTGAAATACGCACAAGGAAGCTTAGGGAGATCTACAAGTGGACGGAACAGGTCGGACCAGAGGTCAATCCAGATACGGCGGTCTTTACTCCTTGCAAGGAAGTACAAATTCCAAACTGGTTGGAATACTGACGGGACACTGCAGTTGCTCATTGCTCTTTGTAAGACTCGACAAATGTGCCTAGGATCAGTATATTTTTCTTCCTTGAAGGATTTTGCTGACGAAAGGCTAAACAGATTGTTAAAACTGGCAAAGGCATTATATGAAATAATATCTTCGACTCCAAATACATGGCACTGCTAACACAATGGCCTCTACAGGTTTAAGCCAGCACTAAATACCTATCAAACAAAAAACAGCCAAAGCAGTTTTTAGTGTAAAAAGTAACCTTGACAACGAGCATAAACTTTAAATTGTTCGATCGATACACTACGAGATGTCGATCACAACAGCCATCTACCGAGAAAATAATGGATTTATTTTTCCCGAAACTGATATAATATAGGATTTTCCAATAACAGGTGTTATTGGTGAATGGATTGCGCTATCGAGAGATGATTAACGATTTTTTTTTGTCCGAAATTGGATGGTACGTGCCAAACAAGCAACAAAACCATTGACCTTTTATGGGAAAAGTTTCCGGACCTTGTTATCTCTCGAAGAGGTGATCACAATTGGCCACCGCGATTCAAGACCTCAAAGATGGAATTCGTGAGGCTATCGAGGACATAGGGCAGTCACTTTGTAATTCGGTTATGGAAAATTTTATGAAAATGATATTATCCTGTAAGCGTGGTCGTGGTGGTCATTTGCCTGATGTTGTTTTCCACTATTAACGGCATACTTCCTCTTTATAACGAAATAAACATCCGATCATTTATATTAAAAAATAGCATTTTTCTTTGAATATCAAATTAACACCTCTCATTGGAAAATTCTTTACAAGAGCAAAATCGAATGAAAAGAACAAAAATGTGAAATATGTAGGAAATTAATAAAAATATTGGAATAAGTTTCCGTCCTTTCTTAGCCAAAGTTACGAATTATTTAAACAGTTAAAGAATACTTGATAATATGTGAAGTATGTGTCATTGGAAGCTACAACTTTACTCCATCTTTCAGGCAGCATACAAATTCCTAATGAAGCACGACTTCCCGCAAATGCTTTTTCTTCAGGACGAACGTAGACATCAACATTTTTGACGTCAGTTAAAAAAGAATCTTTACGCTTCAAACGAATTTCAGCTACTGCGATCGAGACCTCACATATACACCTTCAAACCACCAGTATATTACTAGAGTGGAAACAAAAATAGTATCAGCAGCGACTCCTATTTTACTAGGGCGGAAACTTATTCCCATACGCAATAATAAAAAAAATATAAAATTTTGTTCTAAAATATAGTGGTTCGCTATCTTCATTAAAAATAATTGTGGTTTCTAAATATCGTGAAATATTTTCGACTAACAGTTAAAGTAATAATGACGTGGATTTATACATACGTACAACCAATGGTTGCTATCTTTAACTTAACATTATTTTAAACAAGAGGCTAAGCCGCGATTTATTCTATATCATTTGATATTAAAGTTCAACAACAAAATACTTTTAATATTATGATTATAAATATTAAATATGCACACAAAAAAGAGAAACACTCATGCAAGATTTCTATTTCTCCACAAAACTTAATTAAGCAAACTTTTCTAAACAAAAATTCTATACAACTCAAAACATTGAAAAGTTAACTGCGACCACTGTGTGATTGTATGCATTTGTTGGCCTGTATATGCGGATACATATACCCTGTGGGAATTCAATTGTTTGTTGTTGGGCTTTAGAAGGTTTAAAGAGTGCCAGCTTACTGACTTGACCACTCCAACCTTGATGCGATATGGAAAATTCTCCTCCAGGGTATGTATACCACAACAAAACACATACACACATACACGCGGCACTGGAGAGACTTACCACGGAACGTATAACTTCCTGGTAGGATGTTCAGTATTTGAGTATCGAAGTTTTAGTTGCAATACGAGGCAAAAGTAAAAGTATTTTACAATAGGCATACACATGTAAAGGTGAGAGAGAAATTGTGATGTGACATGTACATGTGATCGAAAGAAGCAGAAGAGGTGGTGAAATAGAGTAAGAATGGTTAAAGCTTTGTGGGGAAAAAACGTTTGCAGCATTTCGATATACGAGTATGAGTGTATGCGTATGAGTATAATGAGAAGTGTATCAATATTAAGAAAATACAATTTTGTGTATTGCCGAATTTTTCAATTATACAGTTATAGAGAGTAAATAGGGTATATAAAAATTTAATACGTACAAACTCATATTAGTACGCATATACTTATGTACAGGTACATACATATATTCTTCATAACGCATACGAGTATGTGGTAGAAAACACATTCACTGAAAGGCATACACACAATTACAGGTAGTAAGTAAAAACACAAATAAATATTTTAAGTTTTAGAATTTTTTTTACAAAGTAAAAGTAAAAAAGTTAATATATTTAATGCGCCAATGGGTATATACATTTAATAAATTTTATTTTTCTTTTTTTTAAATTCAGGTTTCCCAATAAATGCCACTAGTTGTGGAAAAGTACGAATTTAATTGAGATTAGGTGGAGTGAGAATTGGCTATCCGGTGACTTGATCAAACCTAGTGTTTATCTATTCACTAGATGGGGAAGGTCTGGCAATTAACGAGGGCAAGGCGAAATATCTTAAATATCTTCTGCCATCAAACAAATACTCGCCACCGTCGCATCTAGACATCCACCTCAGAGACGACAGTTAATAGACATAGGTATATAATTTTGAAGTAGCCTTCAGCTTTGCCATCCTTGAAATTGAAAACCACGTTTTATAAGTTCCTCATCGACGACAAAATCCGGCGAGGCGGCCCTTGAAGTGTTCGAGAGAAGGATTCTATGCAAGGCTTATTGACCTTTACGCATTGGAATATTGCAGATGATTGAGCGATGAGTTGCTTGCGCTTTACGGTGACAATAGATCCAAAGGTTTAAAAGGGGCAGGAAAGCCCCTGTGCAATGGAAAGACTAATCATGAGGAAGAAGAAAAAGACGGAATGAGAACAGGATGGGGAGAAAGAGTTTTTTCTAATAGCGGTCGTCCCTCGGCAGGCAATGTCAAACCTCCGAGTGTATCTTTGCCATGAAAAAGGTCCTGATAAAAAAAAAAATAACTACAGTTCGAAGTCGGCTTGAAACTGTAGGACCCTCAATTTGTGGAAGACGCACCCTACAAATAGAAGGAGGAGCTCGGCCAAACTCCCACAAAGGGTGTACGCGCCAATTATATAAATTATAAAATTATAAGTTTTTTATAATATAAAAATTATTAACTTTATTTAACACAACCTTTTACCACCGGAGTCATCTGCTAAAAAGAAAGATCCATTTTCAACAGAACTCCCATTTACAAATTCTAATTGGACAATAGTGAGTTTCACACTTTATTACTCATCGCTGTTAATTGCTCTGGTCGCTCTCATAACAGTCGCCTCACACTTCGATTGTAACTGCAAGTAATGCGTGTGCTGTTCGCTGTTAACTGAACTCGCTTTCACAGCAGTCGACTCACACTTGCATTGCACTGTAGAAGCGCTGTAAAGTCGTATGCTTAAGATGTTCGCTGGTAGGAACACATCAGAGAGCATATCCGTGTATGAAGGTGGCCAGCAGTTATTTCTGCTTAACTTATATTTAATTTAGATCTCGCCCAATTAAAGGTTTAAAGCGTATCACGGGAGGGTTCCCATAGATTCATACTTCCAGAATATATTAATTTATAGTTATGATGTTGGGAAGGAGACATACATGTTTTTTCCTATAGGCAAGCTGCGTTCAAAGCCCTGTCGTCGCCGTGTTGCAGCTCTCTCCTAGTCAACTTCTATAAGAATGAAAAATTCCCCTTATCTGGGCTCCCGGGCAAAGGAACATAGAAGGAAATGAAATTGTCGGTTTCAGTTGTTCTCATCTCAGACATCGATGTCCTCTTCACTGTTGTTAAAGGGAAACTGCACAATTTCCTTCTTAAAAAACTCAAACAATATGGAATTCCATTCTATCTCAAAATCACTTTGGCCAGTACGAGGAAAGCAGGACGCTTAAAGTGCTGGGGATCCCCGCCATAAAATTTCCAAGCGAATAGCTGTGTTCACCGGTCACTGGCGGAGAAGCCTTCACTTCCGTACAACCCCCATTGTATTGGCTGTGGCGATCTCATAGAGAAATAGACTGTTGAACATTTTCTTTGCAAATGTTCGGGTTTGGCGGTTAGGCGCCTTTGGTTCCTTGGTGTGTCTTTTGGGAGTAGCCTAAGTCAATTTTACAGCCTAGATCCCTTTTCTCTCTTCCACTACACGGCCGTGATAGGTAGTGTTTGTTCTTCCATTGCCGCATTTGGCTATTGCTGAGTCTTGTATTTTAGTTTAAGTAGCTTCAGGTAACTTTTGAGTGTCTAGATTGTCTGCAACTTTGCCGCCAGCAGGTGTCGGCTGTACTAAAATCAATGACATACCAACAGAAACTGCTGATAAGCATTATATTATATTCTATAATCGGGAAAATAAAGGCATCACTGTGAAAGTGAACTTCGAGCGACAACCAAAGACATCCCGAGACTGTCCCAAGTGCGGTGGTTTTGAGCTACGTTCTTCGCGTCCAGCTACTAGAGCCCTTTCCTTGCTGTGACCGAAGCCGGGAGCCTCTCAGTTTAGGTTAGGTTAGGTGAAGTGGCTGTCCTTCGACGCCCCCATTCCAGTTAGAAGACCCTTGCAATACAACCGGAACTATCCTCTCCTGACTCTACTTGGTCCTCTCTAAACCATCGTGTGGTTGTGTGGCCTTTAAAAAGCTGGCTATAAGATTCGCATCAACTGCAATGTTGCCCAGAAAAGCGAGATCGTGTAAAGTCAATCCTCTGCTACACAGAACCCTGCACCTGCGTTGAAGTTGTTCGACTTTCCTCCTTCTCCTTTTCTATATCCTGAGAGCTTCTACAATGGTCATTGGATGGTGCCCCTAATCTACTGGCATGCCTTCCTATTAGAGTGTGCTCAGTTCGGGCACCTACTACGATTCTTAGATTGTTCCCACTTAATTTAAGTAGACTCCTAGGGTGACCCATGCTTCATTCGGTCCACGTTTGTCTACTGATTGCGCAGGTATGTGACTGTTTTCAGTTGGAATTTGCGAATGCAATGGTGTGTCTCTCCATTAAAAGTTTAAATGTTGCTAAGGGCATGGGTATGTGGACCTTGTCCTGACTAATTCCTTAAAAGCTTACTAGTTTAAGACCGATTCGGTTTTCGACAGGTTCAGCTCCACTCGGACTGCTCGCTCAAGTAATTTGATTTCGGCGACGATTTATTTGAAATCTCTGCTTTCGGGCGATATGGGCCATATCTGGTTGACGGGTTTCTTAAATTTCGGTAGTGGTAGCTCTTTACTTGCTTTCCACAATTCAGAGATAATTAGAGAAGTGCGCGGCACCTCTCCTTACATAGTTGTTTTAGCATCGCGTGCAAATTTTGTTGAAACAACGACTTTTGCCGTCTCGATGACCACCCGCTAGAAAGAGACGCATTCGGTTGTGGTGGTTTATACAGTCGTCTGGAAGCTTGGTTTTATGTAGACGAGAGATGCAGTAAGGATTGCAAGCTAAAAAAAGGTTGTGAATCTCTTCTGATTCTACAATGCCTAATCAACAAATGTCATGGAGAAAAAGTCATAGCCCTTCAGTTCGAAGTGTGAGGATTCGTCCCCAACTTTTCTCGTGGAAATAAAAAAATATATCGACAATAATTTTGCTTCCAATAGCATAGCTTCCAAGCTCCTGACTTTAATTTTTGAATAAACCAATATACCAATTGCGTTCCTGATCTCTTAGTAGTTAGAATGTATGCACTTTCGATTACACTTTTGCATAGAATGTACGAAGTAGTGTAATGGATTGCATCGCAGCTGACATGAGGCGTTGTATGAGCAATTTCGAGTGTGTATGCGGAATATGAAATGAAGAGAGTTTTTAAAAAATACTCACTATTCTCCATATAAGTCTTCGCTTTGTAACCGCCAAAGTGATGCGAGTAGTCGGATACGAAATGCAAACCCAAATAAGAGCCAGTCGACACATGACGCAGCAGTTTCAGTTTAGAACTCCAATCGCCGCATAAACGTTTCGGTAATGCGTTCGTATCTACGTTGCCTTCGGCTCGCATCCGATTGTGATGATTGGCTGGATAGTTGGGATTCCCTCGGGGATAGTCGGGTGTCTGTATTAGGTAATTCGTGTGCGGCCGATAGAGGCTCGAGAAAATGTGCAGCAGCTTCTGGTAATTCGTTTGCGCGAGATTGTAGTTGTTATAACTATTCGAATACAAGTAGTTGGTGTTGGTGTTGATGTTGGTGTTGGTGTTGTAGTTTGAGTTCGTGTTCACATTTGCATTCACATTCACATCCATATTTATATTATTTACAGCATTCGTGTTGGCATAATTAGTATACGTATTAGAGTAAGCGTTGGCATTAGAATTACTAGATGTAAATGTAGATGTAGATGTAGATGTAGGCATAGTATACGATGAACTAAGGCTAGGTTTCTCATAAGAACTTCGCTTTCGAAAGGTTTTACTTATGTTAATATTACTTTTATTACTATTATTTATATTTATAGTGTTTTTGTTTTTGGAAGATTTTGTAGTTTTGAAGTTATCATAGTGCGTTGGTTCGGTAATTTCCAAATAGTCATAGGTACAACTGCAAAATTTTGAGAAAGTAAAATGAACGATTAAAATGTTTTCTAAATCTCATACTCACCCCGCTTCATTCTCGATCACAAGCTCTTCGAATTCGATGACAACGCGATAGCCTGTGGGCGCTGTTATTGTCGTGAAACAATTCGCGTTGTCAGGATATTGGCGCGGAAAGGAGGGACTCCAAATTGAGGCACGTGGATGCTCCTTTGTCAACGAGACAGTCTTATTACAATCGTTTACCCAGCTGCGGCGTAAAGAGTCTGCGGGTTGTAGGTGGAAATGTTAGATATGTATGCGAAAAAACAGTAACAAATTTGTAAAGCTGAAACTGGGATATGGCAATGTCAAAACGTTATTCATAGTTTATATTTTTATCATGACAAATTTCACGAACGAGCAACATTTGGAAGTTATTAAGGGCTTAGAGGGAGTCAGAATGCTCAAAAAATTGGATTTTTGTTGCATTTTCTTAAAGTATAATATCTTAAAAATATTGTGTGAAAATTTGAAGTGAATTCGACAAATCCTTTTCGAGTTATTCAACAACTAGCAAAGGGCGCTCGGGCACTCCGGAGCTCGATAGCAAAACTTTATATGCGTTTTTCTCAAAACTATGTTTTTTGATCTGGTGATCGCTGTAACTTAAAAACTGTTTGGTAAATTTCAATAAAATGTATACTGCTTTTTTTCAAAAATTTCGATTTTTTAACAACTAATTGTCGATTTTTTTTCTCGAAAATCTGAAAAATATTTCTTGAGTCCGCTATATTGTTAATTTTGAGAAGAAAAAGTTTCGATCAGACACAAGATTATCTATTAATAAAACTAAATTCTCTTGTCCGATTGACTTAAGATGTATCTCCGAGGACTTGTGATGATCACCGCAAGGGGCTTCTGGAGAAGCGGGCTCCACACAAACAGCGATAACTTTAACAATTATTAATGTTTTTTTTTTAACTTTCGCTAAAGTCAAGTCGATAAAGCAACTGACTAGCAAAAAAAATGATTGAAAATCATAATTTTTTCGGTGCTCTGACTACGACTAACTCCTTAAATTATAAAAAAATTCAGAGGGTTGCCTTTATAGTTTGTGTCCAATAATGAGAACACAGTAGAATAATAATGAAAGTGGCTTTATTGTTTTTCAAAATAGTCTTCTTGAAAGCCAATACACTTCTGCATTCTCTTCTATAAGTTTATACGTAATTTGTTAAGCGACATCGCACCTGAAACTTATCATGTAGATCAGGATAAGGAATGCACGGTCTACCTGTATCTGTAGCAGAAATTAGAAAAACTATTCAGCCGTCTAAAAATAACCAGTCGACGGGACCTCACGAGTTACCAGCAGCTGAGTTACTTTAACTGATTGATGAAAACAACGTGAAGTTACTCCTACAAACTTTTAATTGCAAGGGGGTTCAATAAGTACACGTATTAGAAATGAAGACACAATTTTTTCAAAAACTTTTGTTTGTTTATTTTTCAAAATAGTCCAATACTAAACTTTTTGATAAAGATATCGAATTACACAGCTCCTCACACGTAGATTTGCAAGGGTATAAAATATATGTTGCAGTATGTTGAAAGTTCTGTTATCTCAGTAGCATAATTTCAACTAATGGTGGAGCTGAAGAAGACGCAGAAAACTATCTGCGTAAAGCTAGGTCCTATCCTTTGGACGGATAGAGTCAATTTGGAAAAATAGACAAATCTCACAGAAAACTAAAACCAAAGTATTCAACTCTTGCGTAAAATCCACACTATTAAATGCCTTCGGAAATACGGACTTGTGGCAGATCACCGAGCAAGATCCAATCCAAAAGGGGTTAAGTGGTCGTAAATGGCGTTGGATCGGGCACACTCTCCGAAAGGACAGAGAAAGCAGTAGCAGAACAACATTGGAATAGAACCCACAAGGACACAGACGATCCGGTCTTCCACGAAATAGTTGGAGGCGTTCTTCTGAACTAGAAACAGTTAACCAAACGTGGAATGTCGTTAAGAGAATAGCGGTTAACCGAATAAGATTTAAATGTTTTTTGAAGCCCTATGTTCCCAGGTGGAATAATAAAGGAATACAAAAATATACATGCATATAAAGGACAACCCTCCTACAAGTTTCTAACATTACAACAAAGTATGTGACAATAAATGTAGTATTTTAGTTTGTATTTTCTAATTTAAGGGTTTATTTTTTAAATGATCAATAGGCGTAAATGTATTTATATACAATTTTTTTATTGAATATTCACTAAATAATATTATTAAGTACTTATTAAGTAAATATTTTGAATTAATTATTAATCTTCAAAATTAATTATTAAATTAAATAAGTTCTCTTCTTTTTTTTTTTTTTTAAGAAAAACGTAGGTTGCAATTATCGAGACTTTTTATAGAAAAAGATTCAATATAGTTGATATCTCCCAAGGACGATAGATTACCATTTTGGCATTCAGCTATGGTGAAAAACGAAATTGAGAGAGAAATGGTGCTCACACTCACCAACGTAAACGTACGCCATCAGCTGACACGATCAAACTAAAGAGAGCCCCATGTAAATGAATTCTCACCACTGTTTCGTTACGCAGTATCGTAAATAGCTGCTACGTTAATTTCGTACGTATTCACACATTCGCCCATCAGTCGTTGCTCAGATAGTAACGAAGCAGCATGAGTGAGACTCTGTTGATGCTTTTTCGTATATCACTAACACAATCTTATTGCCAGCCGCAATCTGCACGATAATTTCACACATATTCACCCTCGTCCAATCAGTCCTTGTTCAGACGGCAAGGATTCGTCATTGGTTCATTTTGTTCATATATCACCAACACAATCTCAATTTTTATGTAATTACACTGTAAGTGACGTCAACTCATGAGCTGATTTTTTCAAATTCGCTGAGAGCCGGTAAAAAAAATATTTTTTGCAATATTTCCCAAAAGTAATTTATCAATAATTGAGATTATAAATAAATATTTATATTATCCTGGGAATATCAAATTTATTGCTAAAAACTGAAGACTAAATTTTTTTATTTGTAGTTGGTGCCCTTCGTTTATGGCTATTCCGCTCTCAGTGAATTTGACATAATCGCTGTGTGTGTGGCGTCCCACTTGTGCAACTTATTCGTGTGCTGTTTGGTTAAGTTCTTCTTCTTCGTCCATTCTTGTTTGCATTTTCACATTTCTCTCACGCAACTGCGCCAGTGTTACGTCACACCTCCCTGATAGGCGTAATCTGGTATTCTATCATTCTGGCAATTATCGAACTTTTTTTTTGTTTGAAACTGACTTTGTTCTTTTTTTATTATTCCAATACAAAATTTCTTTACATTTTCCAAATTCCGTTACGTCTTTTCTCCGATCATTATCACTTATCTCTCTCACACATTTATCAACTTACCATCGCTCATCGCTCGCTCGCATATCACGAAGCTTTTCGCACTGCAGTCGCGATCATTCCACATGAAAGTGCTCGTTAGTGGACTTCGATTCGTTTGTATACCCGGCGGTGTGCGAAAAAAGCGCCGCAATTCTATGCAGTCTTGGCTGCTGAGACCATCATCGTTGGGTTGCTTATTGTAGTGGCTGTGTTCCGTCCATCCTGGAAACCAGTCTATTCGAATGAAGCAAGGGAAGAAGAATGCAATGAGTGATTAGTGACTTGTAGAAGGGTACAGATAGAGATAGTTTAGATCTTCCGATAGCAACGATCTAGAAATGAGCTTTGGATTACTAGTTCCCCTTGCTAAACCAACCACTTAATTAATTTTAAGCAGAAAATATAACGTAAGTGCTCCCTTATACCGAGTGCACTTAATTAGTTTTAAGCTACCTGATTAAGAGAATATAAGGGGAGGTGCTTCCTTCTACCTAGGCGCTTTTTGACTCTTAATACTTCTGCGCCACATTTGAAAAGGTAGGCGCGTTATTCATGTTGCCCTATAAGGACTTCGATGTCAGTAGATGGGTATTATCCTTCAGGGAGTACACATCTTCCGTTTCCACCTTGTTTGCTTTGAAATCTCACATACTATGTTTTAGTCCTATCTTCCACTAGCTCAAAGTGGATTTTTAAGTGCCAGTTTAATTTCTTGGAATGTTGGTGAGCCTCACACAATTTGAGATACGGGTTTTAAACATTTTGTGCTAAATAAGTCGAAATGAGATGAAGTCTGCTCCATCGAGTCACCTGGATAGTACAGCGCAAGTTCAGAAGGAATCCAAAATGAAGGAGTCCAGTGTTATAATTGAAGGGATACTCTGTTGATAAAGTTTCCTTTTGCTAAGGTTTTCCTCGACATGTTTTACAGCTATCGTGGTGGATAAACCTTGGCTCGGTGGAGACTACAGTCTCAGTCTGGTAGGAGTCGGTTCGTTCTCATCTCCATCTCTCAAAGATCAACCATCTCTATTTGCGGATTAGGAGTTTAACTGCCACAGAGAAGTACGTAATACGCTGATCCGACGACTTCAAGGCTAACGTAGTAAGTTGAATATTTACGTATCTAGACTCAAATTTATTTTATACTCCTAGATATTTAAATATGAGCTCTAATAACTGAAAAAAAATTGGGAGCTCAAAGCATTCCAATAGATGACTCCGATGTTGTTGGAATGATGGCTGATCTATGAAGTGCTTAGTGCTTGTGCTCAGAATTTTTAAGGGCTCTATAAATTAAATTTGCATCGAAGTTGGGACCTTTGTCTGCACCGACGGCTCCACGATGGAGTTGGGAGCCTGAGCAGGGGTTTCTCTAAATACGGCAATTTATCTCTTTCCTTAAATACTACTAGCGTTTTTTAGGCAGAAGCCTTTGCGACCCTACAGGCATGCAAAATGCTTAGGGAACCCGGAATCAAGAGAGATATTAACATTTTTTTCGATAGTCATGCCGGGATTAAGGCTCTGACGACGCCATGGTGCAGATCCAAACTTGTCAACACCTGTAATGAGGAGATCAAAGCTCTTGGGTGTGCAGGTAACATTTCTCTGATCTGGGTTCCGAAACATAGGAACTTAGAGGGAAATGATGAGTTGATGAGTCGACTGGATTGGTCTAAGAGAACTACTACCCGCTCATCGGTATCCCTGGCTTTTATTGAAGGGGAATTGCACAATTTATTTCTAAAGAATGCGCAGAAAAGATGAAGTTCCATTTCTTCATGCGTTGTTCTGAAAATCTTTTGGTCCTTGTTCAATAGACGGAGGACTAAGAAAGTCTTTCGGACTCCACGCCATTCAATTTCCAGACTCGTAGCTGTATTTACCGGTCTATGGATGATCGGCAGACATGCGAAAACGCTAGATTTACCATTTAACCCTTCTTGCAGAAGCTGTGCGGACCTTTCAGAGAAGGAGACTGTTGAACACTTTTCCTGCAAATGTCCGGATTTGGCAGCTAGACGATTAGGGTCACTGGGTGCTCCTTTCTTTGACAGCCGAGGGCAGTGCGCCAACCTCAATTACATCAGTCTTCTCCATTGCATCAACAGCTTTGACTGGGTCTGTAGATATCTGCCCGTTGGAGGTCTATCAAAATGGCACTTTAGTGCTACTTGGGGAGTGCCATAGTGCTACTTGAACTATTTCACCTACCCACATACCTAAATTGTTTAATACTACGTATAACTTTAACTTTATAACTTACTTGTGTATTGAAATAGCAGTCCATCGCTCCAGCGAAAGTCTCCTTCATAGTTGCTATCCGAGCCGCCTACCCAATAGGCGTTTTGACCTCCATAGCCTGGACTATGGAAAAGTAGCTCATTGACTACTTGTTGTTGTTGTTCATTGCGAACGGAAGCTAAATGTCCGCCCAAATTCACACAGTACTCTTCAGCATCTGGCCATGACATGGCCATTTCTATCGCTGTTATACAAAACTGCTGCATAGCAACCCAACCGAACTCGCAACTGGCAACGACTTCGGGAATGGGTAGCGCCGCATAGGATAAGTAAATTGTGGGCAGTGTTGTAAGGCGCGTATTGGGATCGACACCGGAAATCTGGCCATTCTTTAGAGGCATGAAGTTATAGTGCAAATGTGAGGCCTTGAACAGATGTATATTCAATGTGTTACCAGTTGAGATTAGAATGAAAGCACGCATGCGATTGACATCGTTTATGCAGTATGACCAACGACTGGAATCGCTTTCGAATATCTTAATTATAACGCCATCACAGCTACTAAAATCTTTCGCTGGCGGCATAGATTTGCCACCCACGCCGAAGTTAAAGTCCTTTACTTGGTTTTCCATGAGCTTTAGAAATCCATCCAAGGAACTCGTAGAGCGCTTGTTAATATGCTCTCGCGTCTGATTGTGCGCGCTCCACGTATCAGTTCGCGCCGCCGCTTTGGGTTCAGCACGCTTGTACACGCTTGAAGTTGTGCCGGATTTTTTTTTGCTGCTCCCACTGCTGCTTTTCACGGTCATATTTATGCGTTGGGTATCGATTTGTACGCCTAGACTGGTGTAGATATTGAAAGTGTCCTGTTCGCCAGCAGCATTTAATTGAATGCCATCGGTTGGCTGCAGTATGGCGCTGTCATTGTTGGTAACGAGTGTTAGACTTATGCGATTTCCATACGGCAGGTGAATACGAAAGTAGCACTCGAGCGCATTGCGTATGCTTGGACGCACATAATATTCATCGGTCTGATTGCTTGTCGTCACATTGTAGCAGTAATCAACCAGCTTGTAGCTGAGACTGAACATCGGACTTTTGTGGAAGTGTACTGTGGTGCGGCTGCGCACATCGAAATGATAACTGCGATCGACGGCATTCAGCTCTTCAAGTTTGCCACACAAACGCGAACCATCGTTGAAACGTATAAATCCGCCACTGTTGCATGGCACATTTAGGCGCTGCAGTTCAACGAGTATACCCGCCGGTGGGACGTCGCCCTTTTCGAGATTTGGAGGTGTTGATGGGTTGTCAGTCTCGAAGAGCCGATAAGGGGGAAAATGTACCGTGCAATCAATGCTGTACAATGGAAGTGCTGTATAATCCAACGATCCTCTGGTCACTTCGCGCAACAACAATTGGCAGTCTGTGTAGATGAAGAGAAGAAAGAATTTTTTTTAAGTAAAATATGTAACTAAATATAACGGTATATATGTATACATGTGATCTCGGTAGTCTACCGTAAGTGCACTAGCTTGCCATCCCAGAGGTTGTGGGTTCGAATCCCACGTGAAGCACGGTCCACGCACTGTTCCAAATTTACCTAATTTACTTCTTTCTAATAATTTTCCATCCCAAAAACATTTTCAAATTCACTTATCCTTTCCATCCCCACTCCCGCACACTAATCAGTGCGTTATTTGCATTGTGGCTGATGAAATAAGAAAAAAAAAACAAAGAAAGCATTCAGGTACACATTGCATCAGTGGCGCCAGCAAGAGGAAGCGGACAACCGCGGTAATAGCGCAGACATATCAACTTTAGCGTAGTCCCCAACCATCTGTGCGATCCTTCTGGCAGGAAAATGTAAAACACAGATGGCGCTCCATGTACTAAGAATGCGTTGTTCCTAAGTTTAGGACTGGTAGCCGCAGGCTAAGCACCTACCCTGTCAGAAATCAAATAGGTTAACGTAGCCAACGCAAGACAAATGTCTTGTCGACGCCCTATGTTCCCGAGAGGAGTGAACAATGAGTATAATTGCCGTTTACACCCTTTATCGGATGTTTATCCGAGCTCCTCGTTCGTTTCACATATGAAGGAACTTACAGTTTTAAGCCGACTCCGAACGGCAGATGATTTTTTATGAGTTGCTTTTCTGTAGCAGAAATACACTCAGAGGTTTGTCATTGTCTGCCAAGGGGGCGACAGTTATAAGAAAAAACTTTTTCTATCATTTTGGTGTTTCATGCACGGAGGTTTGAACCTATGGACTTTCGAATGGAAGTTACCACCAACTAATTCAGCTATGGCGGCCGGGGGGTATGGTTAGGTTAGGCTGGGCACACTGGGACCAAGATAACGCATTCGTCCTTTGTGATATCATTATGAAGGAAGTAAGGTGAATGAGAAACACGATGGGATGAAAGAAGAAGGCGGGAAGAGGTAGTAGTGGAATGATTAGGAGGATGGGTTTAGAGTGTGTAGATTATGACGCGTTTGCGTCAACCGCCTTATGCTGCTGATGAAGTTCATCAGATTTTTAATGTCAACGCCAGCTATACCTGCAGGTATAGCAAAGAAGTAAAAGCCAAGATGCCTAGATCTTACCCCCGCCAGAGCAGGGCAGTTTAGGAGAAGGTACTGAGATGATTCCACCTCATCCTCCATACATTCGACGCAAAAAGGACTCGAGGTAATTCCAAGTCTCACAGCATGCAAGTCTTCTCGCGCATATTGGTCTGTGAGAAAACCCACGAGGTTCGAGAGCTGAGATTTTGTCAACCTCAGAAGCTCGCCTGAGTGTCCTGATCCACACGTGGCCAGAAGGATGTCGCGACCTTACAAAGTTGTGTACTTGCCTAGCGCTCGCTGAGTTGGCACGAAACCCACCTCTCCAGGAGCAGACTGCTGGTAGCCAGGTGGATCCCAATTCTATCCCTTTGCGGGGAAATCATTTCAAATATTCATTGTCTAGCCAGCTCATCCGTCTCACAGTTTCCCGCAACGTCGCTGTGACCAAGAACACAGATGAGGCTTATATCAAAGAATTCAGAAGCAGTCGAAAGTGAGACCAGTTTCGAATGCACTGTTAGTGACCCGAGGTCCCTAATTGCCGCTTGGTTGTCGGAGCAAATATTTACTTTTTTGATTGGTTGTCGGAGTAAATATTTACTTTCTTAGTACGCATGAGAGCAGCCAATCAACTACTTTCTTGATTGCGGCTACCTCTGCCTGGAACACACTGCAGTGGTCCCGTAACCTGAATATGAGTCTGATGGGAAGCTCCTCGCAAAGAACTCCTCCGCCAACCTTTCCTTCCATCTTCGATCCATCCGTGAACAAGTTCACCAGGCCCTATCTCCAAGTGTAGCCACCCCTCTACTCCTGCTTTGATGGGATGTCAGTGGAGAAAGTTCCGATTGGACTAAGCGAGAGTATACATTGATCCGTTGACAGGGAGATGAACTCAAGGATGCTTAAGTGACCATAAGTGAGGTTGAGCATATAGCCCCAACCCCTCACTCTGATTGCGGTACGTGCAGCGGAAATTCTGCCTGCGATATCTACATCGTTGAGGGTATTTTATTTTTCCGCGTAAAATAGGACGAGCTCCGTTTTGAGAGGCTTCACCGACAGGCCACAATCCGTGGCGCATCTAACAACTACGTTCAGATATCCCTGCATCAAATTTTACAGACTATCCACAAATTTTCCTCTAACAATTAGTGCCACGTCATCCACGCGAGGAGAAATGCTAAAACTATGTGTTTACTTTAGCAGCTGTTTTGAGACAAACCGCCATGGCAAGTTTGATAGGTTTAACAAAATGCCCGTTACTTATCATAAATGAATTGCGAGTACCACAAATTTTATGCAAAGTTGAATCAAAAATCACCCATAAATAATAAAAGTCCAGTGATTAGACTTAAGGCCAATTTGTTAAGCTTTCTACTTGCATTTATTGTTGGGAAATTTTGCTTTTCGCACATTTTTGTTTTTGTACGGCCACTTACCTTTACGTAGTTGAAATTTAAAAGTTTTTTTGAACACGACATGTTGTGCTTCAAGTTTTATGTTGTCATTGTTGTTGTGGCTGCTGTTTCTGGCATTTTCCATGCTATTGTGGTTGTTGTTGGTGCCATCAGCATTGTCGCTTTCAAAGGACGCACGAAAAAACACTCTGCAAGAATTCAAAGGAAAATGTGAAGAAAGCAGTAGAAAGTTTTTTAGTTTGTATACGTTGAAGCTCAAGTTTTGGCCATAAAATATCTTTTATTTGAAGTTAAATGCGAAACCGCAGCGGTAAGAAAAGTTGAAGCGTAGAGAAGTCAAGTTTGGCTTTGCAATATCGTATTAAAGAAAGTTTTAATTTTGAGTCATCAGAAAATAAATAATTCATTGCTTTTTTTTCAAGAATATTTTCAAAATACTTCATTGTTTTCAATTAGTTTTCAAAAAATACCAACTTTTTTCAGTTATTTTCAAAACTGTCGTACATAAATACTTAAAACTAGGCTCACTTAAAAGAGCAATGCACCCACGTCCAGTTCCAAGTAAATGGAGCATTGCCCTCAATTTTTCTCAAAATTTGCTTATTTATAGAGTGGAGTAAAAATAAAACGTAAACTGAAAAATGTTTGAAAAAAAATTTAATAATATTAAGATGCATTCAATGTTGAACATTCTTGTATAGAGTTTGTTCAAACGAAATATCTTCGGTTCTTTTTCAAATTTTTATAATTTGTTTTGAAACTTTTTAGCGTAAGATGTACCTTAAAAATTGTTTGTTTTTAATTTTTATAAATTTGTTTTTTTTTGAATTTCTTTAGCATAAAATATTAAAGTTGAAATTTGAAAGGCCGAGTCAAGAAACACCGAGAGATTTGGTATTTCCTAACACACTCAGGCTTATTGTTTTTTAAGTTCTGGCAAGTGAAAGGGTAGATAGTCAAGGAGGAAAGAGAAGTAGGTTGGGTTAGGTTAGGCTGAAGCGGTTGTCCACTGTAGCACACGCTCAGGCTCATGGCCGATTGAGTTGCCGCGTTGGGAACTAGCCCTTATACCTTCTAAAACCTGTGGAATCGTCTCTTCCTCGCGTAGACAACTTCTGCAGAAATCATGAGCGTGTCTAGCATTGAGAGTCGGCCACATCTGTCGGGCGTTTTTGCAAGTGGCTTCATTACGCCATCTTTCATTTGTTACTCTTACAATTTCCTCGCGAATATGTAGTCTACATGTTTGCAAGGGTGTACCTATATCATTGTCTATGTACTCATCAGTAAATTTGGTACCGATTTTCGCTAGTTCATCGGCTCTGCAGTTTCCCTCTCTGTCACAATGGCTAGAAACTCATGTTAACATTAGGTGAAATGACTCAGCCATCTCGTCAAGAGATGCGCGGCATTTCATGGCTACCTTGGAGGTTGTCGACTGTTTTGTGAAGGATTTTATCGCCGCTTGGCTATCAGTGAAAATGTTGATATCATCTCCAGGTATCGCATGGAGAAAATTAACAGAAGCAAAAATATGGGATTGAATAGGGAAATGAAAGTATTTAGGCCTGTGAGAATTTTCCAGAATCTATGGCTTATCAAATCCATCCAGCTTGAGAGAACGAATTTTACCTGTTCTCATGACATTGGAACCTAAAATTCGCAGCCTTGCTCTAGCAAATGCGAGACACTCACAAAGAAATGCTCGTTAGTGTAAAATATACTTAAAAACAAAACTTTGGAAAAGTTTCCATGTTTGTGAATTTTTCGATATTCGAAAATCCATTGAGATAACATGAGACGTGATACGGTCGATTACATAGTCGCACAAAAAAATATAAAAAACTTCAAAATGCGATATCTCTGTGAAAAATAAATATATTTGAGCAAACTCAACGGCATTTAAAAGAGGAAGACTTATACTTTAAAATATTATGTTTACTTTTTTAGGAAGAGGAAAATCTGCGTAGCTACATAACCTCAAAAATGGGCAAAAACAGCGTTTTTTGCACTTTTAGGTTAGGATATCTCAAAATCCTGACGTGATAGAGCAATTTAAACCCCGGATTCAGATTCTACGCAAAAAATTACTTCGGAAATGACCCCACACTTTTATAGGACAAAACATTGTCGACCTGTGTTATTGGCTTAGCGATAACAGGACATTTGGGAATTCATGCTGAGATGGATTCATCTCATTAACCTCCAGATATATTAGTTGTCTTGGAAAAGATCTGTAACTATGTTAAGTCGCATCGCATGGATTCATATTGACTAGTGTTCGGCAAAGATCTCAACATTAAAAAGAGTCAGAGAGAATGTTAAAGCCGTCTTAAAAACTGTTTTTGAAGTTTTGTTCCCGTAGTCTTAACTTTAACTTAAAGGAGAGCTCATTGCAGAATACTCCATCACCAAAATCTCGAAGCAATTTCGATCCATCCAAGTATGTGCAGCTCTGCTAATAGGCATGGCGTAACCGGCTGCTAGTGAATTGAGGAAGAACAGAGGAAGATCTGCTGGTGTCATCCGGGGTTAATAGAGGTTGCCCTCAAGGCAGTGTGCTGTTTCCATTGCTCTGGTGCTTGTTAAACGATCCTCTGCTCACCACCTTAAACGACTCGGGAGTCCACGCACAAGCATATGTGGACGACGTTGCCTGTTTTGTAACAGGCCCTTCGCTTATGAACATCTTTAGGAAAGCGCAGAAAACTCTGGATGAACTTATGAATGTCAGAGTTGAGAATGTAGAGGAGCTTTTAAGATTCAGGCGCATGCTGATCAGCCTCAGTGGGAATGAACTTGAACTTTCACAGAATTTTCTAGCGCCTGTAGTTTAGAATCCGCGCCTTAGATTAAGTATCGCAGTATGGGCTGCTGCAGCTTTGTCTGAATATCCGAGGGTAAAATATTTAGCAAAGCGTTAAGTGCAGTACTAGTACAGTGATGGCTCATAGTGCCCCCCTTAAAGACAACCCTTCGCTCCAAATCAACTAACATAGTTTAACCACCTTCGGTTTCGCCATCAATGTCCGTTAGATAAGGACTCCATAAAATGTTATTGATATTCTAATAGAAATCTACAGCCACATTAATGATTTCAAAAGCTAATCAAATGTTCATCTTGTAATCAAATCAAATTCAAAATTGTTTACCTCTTTCACATTAATCCGTACAAAAATATTCAGCAAAGACGTAAAATACATTGAAGGACTTGTATCAATACGTCACAGCACTCGACCCAAGCCACCAACTTCACTCTGCGTAAATTACGTATAAATAACAGTCAATTGCGTTGTTCAGTTCGGGAAGTGTGCAATCAGGGACGCACATCTCAACAAACACATCTTCGAGTAATTAAACGCCGTTCACTAGCAAATGATGATTTAATCAAATGGGCACGTGCTCCTTCTACAAAGGATATCAAATTAACTGCTTCTCTTTACTTTTGTTCGCTCGTAAAGGGCAAACCGCAATTATGACGCGTTAATTATCTGCACGTTACTCCTCTAATAATTTTGTGAATTGCTCTTCTCTGCAACGTTCCACATCAAGCGAACAATGTGGCATGCATGAAGAAGCAGAAGATGATGATGATGAAGGAAAGATGCTTATATGGTTCAAAAATGTGTAGATGTATGCATAGAAATTCCTAGACAAGTGAATATTTATGCGCGTACTTGCCCGTGCAATAAATCGGACTCACTACAGTTTAGCCAGAACTAGCCCAAGGCAAGGCACTAGTCCCCTTCCAATCCTTATCAAGCGCAATCACAGATGGCGCGAGAGGCTTTTGCGTAATGACTCTTTGCAACGCTAATGCACCAAATCACTATGGCGGCATCCATTGAGTCCTGCAACGAGATGAGTTAAAGTTTAACCGCACTCAATGCATCCCATCGCTAGCAATTAAAAGGCCTAGACAGGAAACCCTCCAGTTGATTTTGCCCGCGAAATGAGAAGATTCGGATTCCCTTAAAAACTTGTGAACTACTCCTGGAAAGGTGGACTTCGCATCAACTCAGTGAATGCTGGGCTAGTAGATAAACGTGTAAAGTCCCGAAATCCTTCTGACACAAGCCACGATGTTCGAGATGTTCTTTCTTGAGAGGTTGAGCTATTTTCCTGACTCTTTCTTATATATTTGCGGTCAAATGAACCTGGCTGTAATGCAAGTATTTTCTTCTCTCCATGACCTATTGGCCTCATGGAGAATATTATTTTCTATCCTTAATTTGAAATTAGCCACAGGAATTCCAATACTGCCTCTGATTTCAAGAAGTGGAAGATTAGTATTCTTTTTGGGTAGCTCATTGGCCTTGCAGTTTTCTTCTCTATGTCCCGAAACCTATATAAGACTGACCTTGAAGTCGGTGCTAATATTATTTAGAACTGCCAGGCATTGGTTTAATGGTCGCCGGTCTATCCGAGAATATATTTTTCGTAGTTTTTGTTACGGCGTGGCGCTTACACCCATGCTGTTTCACAAATAGAGGGACCTACAGCTTTAAGCCGACTCCGAGTGCCAGATATTTTCAACACTCTATAGGCTAGTTTATTTTCTAGCTAGAATCCATCAGTGAAAAAAAGTATTTCCCCTCTTTTCCATAGTCTTTGAGTTTGCCAAACTCTTCTTTACGGAATGCTAGTTTTGAAGAGCCTGTTGAAGGTGGGTTTAGGGAAAGGGTAATCGATTTCTTGATTATGCTACTCATAGTATGTAGTATGGAAGCGAGGCCAAACCGACGGGTCTTCCATAGCGTCATACCATTAAGTCTAGGCGCTGAAACACCGGTCACGTGGCAAGTTGACTAGCACCTCGAGCGCTTTATTTGGGGTAGTTCTTAAAGCACCGGTGATGCAAAAAAGCAGTTTTTTGGACCTTGCTCAGCAGCTTTTTATAACTTGCCTTTTGAGTATATAGCAAAATTAGCCGGAAAGTGTAAAGCCAATGTGTAATATGAGGTGTTAATCCCCGTTTAATTCCGACCGCTTTCTACCATGCGTGCAGAGCAATATTGGCCTTTTGAATCCTAGCCTCGATATTAAGTTTCCATGTAAGTTTCCTTTCTAATATGAGCCCTAGGTATTTAACATTCGCCTTCAAAGGAATCTCCGCATCTTTGAAAATTAGCGGGCAGACTCTAAGTAGTCTATGTTGCCTTGTAAAGAGACTTGGTTCAGTTTTATGGGTTTTTTTTCGAGTGCTCTATTCTCTGTCCAGTTACTAAGCGTGGCCATGTTAGAGCGCAGAATATCCACAAGCGTATTGGGATAATTGCCTTTAACAGGGATTGCCAAATCTTCAGCTTAAGCAGTGATGAGCCAACCCTCTCTCTCTCTAGGGTTAGCAGGAAGGAGTTCACTGCCAATATCCAGAGCAGTGGAGTACCTCTGCAGGCAGTCTAACCAATTCTCTAAAAATTTAGACACATTATCTAACTCACGAGTGACTTTTAAGTCAAAAGTTAATCTGGAGAGACACTTTTTGAATTGTGGCTAATGTATCTCGCCGTATTGTTTACCATATATACTGTTATATTTAAGCTTTAGTATTACTAACCCGAGTTGGACTTTAATTGGTGAAAGAATGAATAAATGAATTACTGGTCGCGATCTGGTCCATTCATAAGACTGCCGTAGTTTGTACAGCCTCAGTTAAACCAAAATTGTCTATGTGTTTGTTATTTATACACTCACATACACACACGCATACATGTATCATAACTGTAAGCGTTTAAGGTCATTCGTTTAAAATTCAAAAGGGAATTTAGTTGGCTCACCTGAATTCGATGGTGTCGTCCTGTTCGCATAGTTCATTTAACATCCAAAAGCCCAAGGACTCTGTGTGCACTTCGTTTACCATTTCGTTGCGGCTCCTCCTACTCCCTCTGCTATCCATACTTGCGTCTCTATCAGGCTGGTTTTCAGTGGTAGTGCCACTACTTGTTTTCCGTTGTTCTTCTTGTTCTTGTTGGCTGTTCGCATTGCCATGCCATTTATTTTCTGGGCACATTTTTCTAACATTCCAACTGCTATTGTTTTGTGACCGTCTATGGGTCGCTTTATCCCAGCTTTGTTGCAACCATTTAGTAGCAAACGCTTGTTGTTGTTGTTGCTGAAAATGGCCATGTCCACTGCCGATGGCTTCGTAATCATGGCCGAAAGCAAAATTATCCTCATCCGACGTTGATGTGACCGAATCGAAATCGTTTCTCTCCGCGTCGGACTCCCGGCTGTCAACATCGTCGCCATCACGGTTGGCGTCGTTGCGCTGAAGTGAGCTGAACCATGAAATTGGCAACGTGTTGCTTGCTGAATGGTGATCAACAAAACTGCCACGTTCGCGACCGCTTAATGTCGAGAGTGTTTCAACGAAAAATTCCCCCGTGTAGTGCAGTTTGTTGGCATTACCATTGCCGCCATTGTCGGCATTGCTGTCCCGGACGTCCTCCTCGCTATTCGCTTTCGCTTTTGTACTCGTATCCTCCGTGGTGGCTTCGGCGAAGGAAGAGTCGTCTAACGGTTGCCCTAAAGTAGCATCAGTTCTTGTCGCCCTTTTTGCTGCCTTGGGCGTTGTTGGCCTGGCGTACGTCAATAGTCGCACTGAAAATATGAGGAAAATGCATTTACATATATTTTTTCTATCATTTGCTATTTGCCGTTAAATTATGGCAAAGTATTAACCGTTATGTGATTAAAGAAGAAGTTACTAATAAGTGGAAGAAAATGGGAAAATTGCAATTTGAGTTTGAAAATATTGGTATATAAAATATTTCCAGCGCCTATTTGAAAAATACAAGGTGGCGTAAAATTAATTAATTAATCCATTTATCTATTCGTTTTTGAATAGCTTTTTTACCAAAAAACAAAAAAAAAAAAAAATTTCGCCCTATGCTCCAGTGGTAGACGCGGATAGCAGTGAAGAAAAAGAACTATTTTGAGTGACGGAAATATTTACTCGTATTTTGACCTTTACGCGCTCCGTTGTTTGTTTGTTTATTTACGGCAGCTATGTAGTTCACAAGTCTCAAATATAAAAAAATAATAGAAAAAATAAAAAATAGAAAAGTGTCAAGAATGATTGACGTACGACGATATTTGCAAAAATTATAAGTACGTCATCGGATTGGGTGATTAATTTTGCGCCTCCTTATAAATACATTTATGTATGTGTGGCTACAATATTAGCTTGACACAAATTATATCTGTGGAATTTGAACTATTAGAAAGGTTTGCAAGGTGCTAGCGATGAATGCCGTACTGCATCTATTACCGATTGAGACTTACAGCAAAGAATTAGCCGGTTGAGCTTAAGAGAATCTTCCCACTAAACCACTAAAAGAAAGGGACTTCTCATTCATAGCCATAGGCTTTTTGGTTAGTCAGGGGCACTAAACCCTAGAATGACCATTTCACCACAGTTGTGAAAACCATAGTCACGTATGCATCCTTGGCATGGTGGGCCAAGGTTAAGCAATGAAAAGCAGTAAACGAAACAAATAGGCGGTGCAGTTGCCTGGTATGTGTCGGCACTACAGGGGCTATGAAAACATGACCATCCGATGCATTGGGTGTGCTCCTGAACATACTACAGCTTCCAATCGCTCGTGCCTTAAGGTTAAAAGGTATATCTGAACTTAAAAGTGAGAATATGAAAGAACATTTAAAGTTCCTAGAAGGCTTCCTACATAATCCACTTCTTCATAGGGATGAACTACTATCACCCAAACTAATACTCTTCAGGAACTTCTAAGTCATTATAACCGAGCGTGCAGCCTGGAGACTAATTTTATCAATTTCAAACTCAGGATCGCAGATATGGTTCACTGATGGGTCCAAATTAGAAAATGGTAGAGGATTCCTGGCAGGAATCAATGGGCCTAAATTCAAAAAATCGATTCCGATGGGACTCTACCCAACAATATTCCAGGCAGAAATACATGCCATTGAAATATGTGTAAGAGAACGGCTTCGCAGGAAAATGAGAGGTACTCTCATTTACATACTTTCAAAAAGCCAAGCTCTAAAAGCTCTGCTATCAACAACTATCACCTCTAAACTGGCAAATGGTTGCCTCAACCTTTTCAACACGTTAGGGAACCTCAGCACAGTAATACTAGGCCGGATTGTGGGGCATGAAGGGCACGAGGGAAATGAAATGTCTGATAACCTTGCAAAACGAGGAGCAAATATGCAACTTACTGGTCCTACGCCTTTCTGTGGACTCACAAAAAGCCACATTAATGAAGTTCTTAGGAAATGGGAGGAAAGGAAATTTGCTGCACACTGGCTAAACTGTGCCGATCAGCGTCAAGCCAAACAATTTCTAAGTCCAAGCAAAGGAATATCTGACAAGCTACTTTCATTAAGCAGAGTAGATCTGCGTCTTTTAACAGGATATGTTACAGGCCACTGCAGCCTGGTATCATTTAAATAGTATTCGTCTATCTGAGACTAATGTCCGCCGTTTTTGCGAAATGGACCTAGAAAGCTCAGAACACAGCTTTTATGAATGTCCTGCACTAGGCAGACAAAGACTTCACCACATTGGTGGTACCGCAATCTATGCAATCTTTGGAGCAACAAACCAAAAATTGTGTTAAAAATTTTAAACCTAAAACTCTGGGGTTACAAAAATAGGCCTTGCACAATAGATCAATTCTGCAGTGCGTAATGGCCTTTAAATAATAATAATAATACCCCATACAACATAGTTTGGTAACTCAACAGAGCTTATGTGTAGCTACATCCTTTACCACAACTTTCCCAAACACAGAAGATTGCAAGAATTGGGTAATGGACAATAGAAGTGGAGTCAGTTTGATGACTGAGGGCGTGCCTGAGCGAAGTTAGTATTGGCATCATCTGCTACCGTCTATCAAACGACGGCAAAACAAATTTCAGACTGTTTGATATGTTAGTTTGGATTTGGCAGCTAATCGAGCAAGACGTGTTTCGTGCCTTTCGTTAAGATGGAAAAAGAGCAGTATTGTTCGTTAATTCGCTTTTTGTTTTTTGGATAGGGAAAAATGCGAGGAGATGAAAGCAACGTTGGATGCTGTCTTTGGGACGCTTCGCCAGCTATGACCACACTTAAATATTCGTTCAACGAATTTAAACCTGAGCGAACATCCGTTTTTGATGAACAGCGACCAGGACGCCCGGAAGACATGGTTACCGTGGAAATCATTCAAAAAGTCCACGACATGATTCTCGCTGATCGACGAACGAAAGTGCGCGAAATAACAGAGTCCATAGGTGTGACGACCGGAGCGGAATTAATATTTTACATGATAATTTGGCGCTGAAAAAATTGTCGATTCGCCTGGTGCCGCGATTTCTCACAGTTAACTTCGAAGCAGTGTTTGGAGCAACTTCAGCGAAATCCGAAGGAAATTCTGCGTCGAGTTGTCATCGTTGATGAAACCTGGGCTCATCATTACACACCAAAAACTAAGCAACAATCAAAACAATGGATTTCTCCCGGTGAATCTGCTCCAAAGAAGGCGAAGACAGACCCATCGACCGAAAATGTAATGACGACGATTTTTTGGGATGCGAACGGCGTTATATTTTTGAGTTTTTTAGAAAAAGGAAGAACGATAACTCGACAATACTACAGGGAGGTATTGGGCCGCTTTCACAAAAACTTGAAGAAGGCTCGGGCGAATATCGCGAAAAAGATAGAGCTGTTTCATCACGAAAACACACCAACACATTGATTCGGAGTTGTCGCCGCCAAACTGAATGAACTGTGTTATGAATTGCTGCCGCACCCCCCATATTCACCCAATCTGGCTGCTTGCGACTTTTCCTTGTTCCCTAATACGAAGAAATGGATCGCGGGGGAAATATTTAGTTCAAACGAGGAATTCATCGCCGATACTGAGGCGTATTTTGAAGAGTTCGACAAATCCTACTTTATGAAGGGGTTAAAAGGGGACTATGTTGAAAAAACAAAAAGTTTAAGAAATGGTTTCTTCATTTGTATTAGGTGCGCAACTAAGGTCTGGCAGTTTTTTGATGAAAATACAACTTTATTCTAAAAAAATGGTTACAACGGAATCATAGAAAGTATTGCCCATCGCTGGCTACTACTTTTTCCCATATTTCTGGTATATCTCGTTTACCGTCGTTCTAAAACTGTCCATCCTTTGAGGCTATCCACTGATAAAGCCATTTTTTGATGTCTTCATATGAATGAAACTGCGCAGGTGATAATCGGACTGCACAATAACTGGAGAATATGGCGGGTGGGGTAGGATTTCCTCTTTCAGTGTTTCCAGGTAGGTTTTAACGGGTGGGGCAACGTGAGGACGAGCGTTGTCATGCTGTAGAATCACTTTTTCATGCCTCTCCACGTATTACGGTCGCTTCTCGCGCAGTGCTCGGTTCAATCGCATCAATTGAAGTCGATACCGATCCCCAGTGATGGTTTCGCTTGGTTTTACCAGTTCATAATAAATAACACCAACTTGATCCCACTAAATACATAGTATAACCTTCGAAGCGTGAATATTCGGCCTAGGCGACGACGTAGAATCATGACCAGGCAGTCTCCATGACTTTCTTTTCTTTGGATTGCTGTAATGAATCCATATTTCATCACACGTCACGATGCGATGAAAAAAGCCCTTCCTTTTTTGCCGCTGGAGCAGTTTTTCACAAGCGAAATAACGACATTCAACATCCCTTGGTTTTAACTCATAAGGAACCCAAGTCCCCTGTTTCTGAGACATTCCCAAAGCATGCAATCGCTTGGAAATAGATTGGCGGGTAACTCCTAATACTGAAGCAAACTCTTCTTGTGGTGACCACGGATCCTCATTGATCAATGACTCAGCGTCTTCGAAGGTTTTTGGCTTTCCTTCACGTGGACGGTCGTCAACATTAAAATCACCATCTTTGAAGCAACGGAAGCAATCTCGGCACGTTGTTTCACTTAAAGCAGCATCTCCATAAACTTTATTTATTTTTATTTTTATTTAGTAGAAAAGTTATTCAAAAACAAATTCGGTTGATTGATTTTTCGCCACCTTGTATAAACCCTTGCCACCTTGTCCACCCAAAATTCTAACATATTTTTGCTCACCCCTTACATGTACTCGAATCACTTTGTTGCCCCATGCATTTTTATTTTGTTTTGGACGACCTTTGGTATCAATAAACTTCCAACTTTTAAATGCAGATATATAATAGATTCATATAAATTATTCATCTGCGCTTATTGAGAAAATTGAAAAGGAAAACTAAATTTAGCATAATTTTTCAGTCGTAGAAAATTGCCAGCTCAATACATAATTTAGTAAATCCCAACCGAAGGAAAGGTCATTTCACAACTAAGAATAATTTGAAGCTGCAATGAAAACTCTAAAATATTTATTTCCCAATAATAATTTGCTGCGCGCCACATTATCGAGTTATCAAATTGTAAATATTTCGAGCACGTACAGAAGCGAAAAATCAAACAAATAAACTTTAAAGTGCACAACGACAGATACGTAAATGTGTATGTATGGTATGTAAGTATTCGCCTTTCCATAATTCAAAATTTTACAGCAGCGATGAAATGTACGCAAGTGCAGGGCAGCAGACTAACTAAGCAGGCGCCAATTAAAGGAACGGCACACACCTAAAAAAAGAAAAATGTCCTAACATAATGAATATGAATTAAAAATGAGTACAACATGAACTTTGAACTTTTGCCTTTTCCTTTGCAGCCCTAAATACTATAAAATAACTACGTTACTCGAATATTGTCTGGATAGCAGAGAAATTTATTTAAGTGCCAGTGAAGTGGCTTACTTTGTGGATACTGAGCAGAATTTTCAAGTTTGTTGGGATTCCCTTGCATACAAATTTGTATCTACAGGGTGTGTTTTTTGTTCCAGATCTATTTTGTTCAGAATCTAATTTATTGCCCGGAAAGAAATTGCCGAGTTTTTTAAAGAAAGTAAATGCATTTTTATTAAATATTAAAATATAAATTAGAAAGAAATTTAATCAATTATATATTTTCCATTTTGTTCGATAACCTTTCGCCATCTTTCCGGCAAATTCATTATTCCGCGCTCATTGAACTTCTGGCCTTTATTTGCAAAAAACTGAACCAAGTGCGATTTTATAGCCTCGTCATTGCCGAAAGTTTGTCCCTTTAAGGAGTTCTGCAAATACCGAAACAAATGGTAGTCTGGATGCATCGAAAGTTCCCAGCCAACCTCTTTCAGTTTTTGCGCGTGTGACCAAATATGTATGTGGTCCAGCGTTGTCCTGATTAAATATGACGCCTTTACGATTGATCAATTCTGGTCGCTTCTCGTTGATGGCTGTACTCAACATGTCCAATTGTTGGCAGTAGACATCCGAATTAATGGTTTGTTTCCTCTGAAGCAGCTCGAAATATACCACAACCTTCCAGTCCCACCAAACTGACAGCATAACCTTCTTTTGGTGAATATCAGCCTTTGAAGTCGTTTGTGGCGCTTCATCATGCGTGGACCATGATCGTTTTCGATTGACCTTATTGTAAACAATCCATTTTTCATCACCAGTGATAATCCGCTTCAAAAACGGATCGACTTCATTGCGTTTAAGATGCATATCACAAGCGTTGATTCGGTTTTTTAAATGAGTTTCTTTCAATTCATGTGGTACCCAAATATCAAGCTTTTCAACCAGTCCAAGACTTTTTATATGCTCATGAACGATTAATTTTGGTATATTTAACTTTTCTCCAATCTCACGCAAAGTTACATGACGATCCAATTCGATTAAAGCCTTGATAGCGTCTTCATCGACATCACTTGGCCGACCTGAACGTGGCTCATCTTGGGTCATCTTTCATCTTGGGATTTATTCCAGCAATCCGAAACTTCGATAGGCATCGGAGAGCATCACTGGACAACTTCGCCCTCTTCCGATCTGGACCGATTTCGAAATCCATTCCCGAAAATTATACACGCAAACTTTTTCGCCAGGTTTCAATGAAATGCCGCACAAATTTACCCAATCGTTTTCTTTCATTTTGTCTTTTGTAACATGAACAAACTTAATGCCCTCTTTAGCCTACGTTTTGTGGCACAACAAAAACAGTATTGCCTACTAACATTTTTAGCAAAAGTTTTCATTCCTATGCTTTCGAGTACTTTTTCTTTAACTTTTCAAAGAGGACGTGATGGATTTATTAAGTTGCTCAAGATGGCCGACACAGGGCGAAAATTAGACATCGTACATCACCTTTAATTATTGCTTCGTAAGTTTGCACATTTCTGAATTAAATTTTGCGGACGTCGAGAGTGATCGATAATAATAATATAGATTTTTGAGCATTTAACTTAACAGCAACGTAATGAAAATACTTTTTTTGATAACCTCTACTCAGAAAGAAAAGAAAAGCACAAATGTTAAATGAGCTTTTTTCATAGACATTCCCTGGTTGCAACGCGAGCACGACGCTTCATAAGGTATGACTGAAGTTCAGTCGCCACAACATTCGTAAATCATGTGGCGGTACACAATTTGTAGCCTGTGCCATCATGGAACCGCTGTATTTGAGGAAATTTTTTTTTTTTGTGAGGGACCTTAATTTTTTCTGATCTACGCTTATTAATGCACCTCTCTCATTAGTAATGGGAGAGTAGAATTCGTTGGATGGAGAGATGTTATAATGTGAGTGGTGTGGTCCCCACTACTCGAAATTTTAAAGAAGTTTCCACGTGAAATATTTAGACGGCAAATATACCTGGTTTGTTCAACGGATTCCTTAGTGTCGTGCGAATAGTCATGGCTTTAATACTTTTAGTATAAGATATGTTGCCCTCAGCGTCGGCTACGATGTCTGATTGGACAGTAAATAAGACCACAATACCTTTACTTTTTTTGCCATGGGATGAACATGAAAGATGGCGTATAAAACAAATAGACAAAGTAAGGTGGCTTTTCCAAATTCGCGAACAGGTACATTCGATTTCAATGCCCGGCTCTGGCGGCTAGGCGCTTGAGATTCCTTAGCGTGCCCTTTGGGGATGGCTTAAAGAAATTCTCCAGCTTAGATCCCTTTTCTCTCCTGCACTACAATAACAGCACAGGATAACTGTCGACGGTTTTCTCTTCTCTGAATTTTTTCGCAGGTTCACATTATGGTATCAAAACTGCACGTAAGAGCTATTTGTAGTGTACCTGGAATACTCTTGCCATCTAACCTATCTACCTACATTCGATTTCTATTGTGGTGGCACACATGTTCAGAATATGTGTTTATAGCTTCAAGTATTTCTTACTTCCTTATTATTCCTTATCTGCTCTGGAGCATAGGGCCTCGACAAGATTCTTCCATCGTACACGGTTCTGCTCTCTTATTTATGTTCCGTCTCATGTGGTCTCGGCCTCTGCTAGCTCACGAACATCGACCATTTCCAAGTATTCTTTGGTCAACTGTGACCTCTGCTACTTTGCGGGTTCCAGTCCATTGCCATTCTCGTGTTGCTATCTTTTGGTTTTCTAAGCGTGTGACCTATCCATCACCACTTTCTGCGTTTGATTTGCCTAAAGATGGGTTTGGCCAGAATATTCTACAGATGATGCGAAGGTATTTGTTGACTAAACATTGTAGCCTCTATGTGGTGGTGTTGGAGATCTACAATGTTTCACTTCCGTACAAGAATACTGACTTCACACACGAGCCGAATATTCGCCCAAACGCCGCATCTTCATCTGCTCCACCGTATGCTCTTATAGTGCAGCCGAAGTGGCAGAAGCTTTTGACAAATTCTACAGGGCACTCCTCAACCATTCTATGTCTTGCTTTATTGTGGTTGACTCTCATAGTCTTCGTCTTGGCGATGTTGACCTCCAGTCCGACAGTGCGTGCCAGCGCGACTAGTTTGTCCGCCTTCGCTTGCACGTCAGTGAGTTTGTGAGAGAGTAGGCAGATTTCATCAGTGAAGTGCAGGCCGTCAAGATGTCTGGTGCAACTCCATCAATGCCTCTTTTGTGCGGGGTTAATTGGCTCATGACGTCGTTTGGGACGATGACTTCAAGTATATGGCATATTTAGTTGGTTTTTGATATAAACAAACGTTTGATGTGCTCAGCGATTTTATGTTTTCGGAAAAACTTGATCTAAAATCCGAATTTTTTGGCCGAAAATAACCACGTAATCTTTACACAACCATCATACTCACCGGACCGGGCCAGCAGTATTCTATTGCTGCGTCTGCCATAAACGGCTCCACCCGAACTCCACCTCGGTTAGGTGCAACAAGTG
The DNA here is from genome assembly GCF_028408465.1 of Anastrepha ludens. Taxonomy (NCBI): domain Eukaryota; kingdom Metazoa; phylum Arthropoda; class Insecta; order Diptera; family Tephritidae; genus Anastrepha; species Anastrepha ludens. The sequence goes on along the minus strand of NC_071499.1, from coordinate 29,707,921 downwards.
CAACGGGTGGAGCCATCTTAATACCTGTTCAGGCCTTAAGACCCATAGGGAGTGGACCACACTGTATGTGGCCCCGTGTTGCTCCCGCCAGCAGGCGTCTAATGTCTCCACGGCTACTACCCCCCCCTTACAGGCCGGCACTACCAACCGCCACCACAACTAGTACCGCTACGGTAAGGAGCCTATCGGAGCAACACTACTCCCCTGACTTAACCCATCCTCTTCCCTCCTGCTCAAACCCCAGTTCGGTGGTGCCATTTTCGGAGATGTTCCGGCCTGCGCACCACCCGTGAGTGGACAACTGACTAGGTTGCTCCCTGCTGTAGAGCTCTGCACCCGCAACCGCCACCCGTGGCGCGGTCGCCCACCATCATCAGGCCGCAACAACAACAGCGGATTGCACAGCAGGCCCAACGTAGGCAACCCCATGCGTCCCTCACCTCCCGAGTTACAACGACATCACCCAGAAACTTTAAGCTTTATCAATTTAACTGTAACGGACTCACGATCAAGGTCGACGAGATAGTTGACTTCATGAGCCGGCACAGTATTAAGATAGCTGCGGTCCAGGAAACCAAGCTGCAGGCTAGGTCCTCTCTGATCACCAGGGATGGCTATAACGTGCACAGACATGATCGCGAGCGAGACAATGGTGGTGGCATAGCGTTTATAGTCCACCACACAGTGAAGTATCGTCTCAGTGATGAAGGGATCGACCGCAGGGACAGCACCTTAGAATGTCAAGGCATAGCTGTCCGGACAGGCGATTCCGAGCTCGAAATTTTGAATATTTATATACCCCTGTCACCTGCTTCCCGGGAGGATATCCCCCTGATATAGGTGCGCTCATCAGAGGTGAAAACCGATTGGTTGTAGGTAGGTACATTGGCCGGTACCCTTCAGAGTTTTTCTACATCTTCTTCTTAGAATAGAAAATCTTACGAAATTTGCCACAATTGTGGAGATAAAGCCCGCCTCGTCGAAAAGCTCAGGCTATACCAAAGCGCTTTTTGGGGGAGAAACTATTTATGACTATTTATTTTGTAATGAATAATTTTGAAAATTTTCCTGCACTGAGAGATAAAGTCAAGACCTGCGAATGCCAGGATGTTGCTGAATGTCCCGACACCTCTAGTAGATTTTTTACACAAAAGATGGAGAGGGATGGGGAATTTAAAAAATGCACTTAAAATACTCGGCTTCCACTCCAATAAAAAAAAAATATTAACAAAATTGAATTTCAATTAAAAGTTATTTTACGAAAAAGAAGCACCGCTCTGCATCATAAAGCACACCTTGTGTTATCTCATTAATTAAAATGATGATTTAATTTTCTAATAAATCTGCACTTAACATAAAACATTGACACAGTTAGGTAGTCGGAATAAGTTCTTCAATGGATATAGAATGCACCTACTCACACATACCAGGAAATTCACAAACACCATAAGTGCATAAGTGTGTAATTACATTGTGGAATTGAGTGAGCTGCTGCCAACTTAGCTGTCAACTTGAAAATATCAAATCCCAATTTACTATGCCCATCCAAGTGGGTACCGAATGCTTGTTGCATTTGCCTAACGTATGGTAAGTCTGAGTGCATAGAGAAATAACCTGCAAATTGGGAATATTGACACGTACGTACAAATGTATGTATGTACAGTAGGGTTGGCCATTATAAAAAATGTTGGCATTACACCTTTTATTGGGTTCTTCCTCCTATTTGAGATGTACATCTTTATGTTGTTCCACAAATGTTTCTTCATGTTTTCATGGGAGAAATACTCTTGATTGGAGGCGCATAGTGGGGAAACAAAAGCCTCTCCAAAGTTCCTGGGTCTGGGGTCATGTTAGGTTTTCATCGACTCCTAGAAATACGTGAGAAAGGTTACGCCGCCATGAAACTTTAGGACGTCCTCTGCGGCCTTGACCTTGGAGGTTCCAATTCAATGCCATTCTGCTTATTTCGTTTGTTGGCTTGCGAAAATCTTGAGTTTGAAATTTGAAAGGTCGAGCCAAGAAGCGCCGAGAGATTTGGTAACATATAAAATACTCAGTCTAAAACGCCCATTGTATTTAAAGCTCTGAAAAGTAAAAGGGTAGATAGCCAAGAAGAAAAGGAGAGAAGTAACAAAAGGAAAAAGATGAGATAGAATAGAGGTAGTTAGACCTGTGAGAATTTTCCAGAATCTTTGGTTTATCAAATCCATCGAGTTTGAGAGAACGCATTTTAATTGTTCTCATGACATCGGAACCTTAAATTCGTAACCTTGCTCTTGTAAATTCTGGCAAATGCGGGACACTCACAGAGAAAATTGTCTGCGCCATCCGTCTCCTCTAAGCAAGACAGGCAAATCGGGTCCTCAATGATTCCAATGGTGGTTATTTGTGGACCGCATGAGATGTGGCCTGTAATAATACCGACCTTCAACCGAATGTCTTTTCTTCCACGTTTTATAAAATAGTCCGACAGCTTTCTGTTCGTGCTTGTCACAAATTACTTTGCAGTTCTGCAGTGTTCCAGACTGGACCCTGTGGGGAAACTGCTATAACACAGTTGACCAATTCATCGGCAATTTCATTCCCTTGAACCCCTCAGTGTCCTGGAAACAATATAAGTACGAGCTTATTCTGTCTTGCAACAGAATAAAGCTTCTTCTTACATTCTTGAACAATTTTTGCGGTTTGCTTTGCGTTCTTCAGGGAATTTAGTTCAACCTGGCTGTCACTAAAAACTTCCCGCTTCATCTCCTCTCAATTAGTTGGCTTGCGAAATCCATCGGCATTTATGAACCTGTATTTCAAAAGCAGTTGGTTTTTGTTCACTTCTTGCAAGGAGTTGATCGCTCGAGATCCAGTTGTCAGGGCTCCATAAGTGCAGGATTGTTCTAAGACATCGGTTAACAAATGTTTGCCAGCTTTGTGTGGTAGATGCTGATATGCGCCATAGAACTGCCATGGAAGAACTGATTTTATATTTGAATTTGAAACTCTTAACTTATAAATTAAGTGGAGAACCAAATTTAGTGGGAACGAAGACAAAGCAAAGTATCTTATGTCAACAAACAAGGAATCGATACCTCATTTATTTCTAACTTCCTAAGTCATTTGACAATTACAATTTTTGGCTGTTTAAAGTTTTATAGAAAAATTCTCACTAGACAAACAAAAGCCACACTTCATAAATCGCCCATATCCGCCTATCTCTTGCACGATGTATTGTTAATCGGCTCTCAGCGAATTTGAAGGAATCAGTTGATTTGATGACGTAATAAGGGATATGACGTGTTGGTGATACAAGAAAATATCAACGCGATCCCTGCCTATGTTGCCCGCTTGAACAACCATCGTTAAAATACGTACGAAAAGAGTATACTTAATTGTGCAGTCAAGACCCTATGACGTAGCGGGCAAAGTTACTCTCACAATTTTGCTTCGAATGGCCAAATCTAAGCAAAACATTATCGCTCCTCTTGAGTACCCAAGAAGCTTTGCGGTAGCAATCATACATATTTGAAGTCGTTTCATGTGGCTGCTGATAGTTGCATAGAGAATAAATAATAAATAAAATAAATTTCAGGAGAACTTCAAATATCTACTTCGAATTCTCATAGGGCACACTTTGTTAAAGTCGCTGAGTGTATGTTCTTTATTGGCGGGTATACTTTAGCCTTTGTGATGGAATCTCACTGTGAGCTCGCTATTTCCTGTGACCGAATTAATTTTGGAAACAGAGACGTGTTTTCCACAGATCCGGCAGTATAGCCGAAGTATTTTTGCCGTAGAATAGAGCTTCCTTTTCTATAATCATCTGCATCTGCAGAAAAGGATTGAGAATAAAAGCCACTGGCCAAAGACCTCAAGGTGATGAAGCAGACCGCGGTGCGGAATGTAGATATTTCTGGCGAACAACGACAAGCCAAATAGTTTATCTTCCGAGTCAGCAGATTTTTTAATCCAAGCGGAGGAGTTTAGGTAGGTAGGTGAAATGGTTGAAGCGCCAGTTTGGTACTCTTCAAGTAGCACTAAAGCGCCGTTTTGATACCATTATGAGACCTCTAACAAACATAGGTATATCTACATCCAGTCAGAACTGTTGATATAATGGAGAAGATTGATGGGATTTAGGTTGGCGTACTGCCCCAGACTCCACCCAGTGACCTTAATCGTCTAGCTGCCAAAACCGGACATTTACGGAGAAAGTGCTCAACTGTCTCCTTCTCAGCATCTGCAATGGGGGTTAAATGGTAACCCTAGCTTTTCCGCGTGTGTGCCGATCGTCCAGTGATCTATAAACGCAGCTACGAGTTTGGAAATTGAATGGAATGGACTACAAAAGACTTTCTGAGTCCTTTGTATACTGCACTGGGGCCAAAGGGTTTTCGAGATAACAAATGAAGAAATGGAGCTCCATCTTTTCTGCGCTTTCCTGAGAAATAATTTGCACAGTTCCCCTTTAACAACTTCATCCCAGATCAGAGAAATGTTACCTGCACACCCAGGAGATTTGATCTCCTCCTTACAGGAGTTTACTAATTTTGTTCTGCATCATGGCGTCGTCAGAGCCTTGGTCCCGGCTTGACTATCGGAGAAAATGTTAATATCTCCCTCACACCTACATACGTTCCCTAAGCATTTCGCATGCCTGCACGATTGCAAAGACTTCTGCTTGAAAAACACTAGCAGTATTCGGCTGTTTAAAGAAGATAGATAATTTGGCTGATTTAGAGAAAACCCCTGCTCCGACTCCCGATTCCATTTTGGAACCGTCAATGAAGACATAGGTGCAAGCTTCGGTACATATTTTCCCCTTCTTCCAATGCTGCCTATTTGGAGAGGAGCTCATAAATACTCTTGGTGGGAGCCGTTATCTACGTAATCTTCTACATTCTGCATCCTCACATTTTTTGAGAGCTGAGTCTTGTAACCTCATCCTATCTAAAATATGCGACGAAATTCTCAGAAAGTGCTTTCATTTATATTAATACCAAGGATGAATAATTAGGGATAATGCACTATATCTAATGATGTTTTGTGGCCTCATTACAATATAATAAAATGTTGCGTGAAGGGTCTAATATATCATTCGCATCTGAGGAAAGAGCCTAAATCGAAAATATTCTTTCGATTCCTGCTTGAAATTAAGTTTCTTCCACATTTTTAGGTTCGATGAATAATTTACAGAGGGTTAGTGGGTGATCACCACATCGTTCGTGACAATTTCGGGGCCCATAATACATATGAGGCATAAAATTAAAGTTTTTTTTCTAATAACGCTCGACGCTCGGCGGGCATTTCGATATCATTTCTGCAATTTAAAAGGCGGTTTGGGACTATATTATTATTAAATTAGAGGAAAAACGCGATCTTAGCCTATCAAGGTGATGTACGCCATGTCAAGTAAAAAGCGGTTCAATGCCGATACTTCCTAGCTTTTGAGAGAGAAAAGAAAGAAAAAGTTGTGGGCTTTAAAGAGAGAGAGCATGGAAGAAAGAGTTAGCAAACCTGCAGCGCGCGAAATAAGGGATGTAAGGGGGCGTCCATAAAGTACGTGAGGTGTTTTTTTCAAATTTCTGAACCTCCCTCCCCCCTAGTGAGTTGTCGTGAGATTTTATTCAACTCCCTCCCCCATCCCCCAATCTCACGTGAGATTTTTCAAAATGTGGGTTTCTTATGTAAACGCGTTTGATTGTTATTGCAAAAAGAAAAAAAAGTTGCTTCCTGCTTTTATTTACGACTAGTTAAGACTAGTAATCAATATTGCTGAGAGTTATAAGTGTAATAAAAATTTAACAATAGAAGACTTAAATCGTAACTACTGCGATTAAAAAAAGAATATCTACTCTAATTCAGTCCATGGAGAATCATGCGCGGTTTCAAGAGAGACTATTGGGACCAACATGTCCATATGATTTTCAGTAAAATCATGTGCTCCTTCAACTTCGTTCTAATCTATCCACTCTAAGCCGTTGACGCTTGCGCACAGTAACTCGTTAGCTCGTCTTGTGACAATCCGTGAGGGTCGCACTTTGCGGAACATACGCGCTTGCTTAGCTGGTGCAATGTGAGCTGCTCGCCTGTGCTCTGCAGCTCTTGTGATAGATGCGAAGTAAATACCGCATGTACGGCAGCATATTTTCTCTAAATCATCACGTATACTTGGGCAATAGAGATCAATAGGCGTGCTGATGAAGGCATTCAGCGGTTCAATCGGTACGCGTATTAGAAATGAAGCAAATGATTTTCCGTCATGTTCTTTAAAGTCCGGAATTGTCAAACGTCAACCTGAGTGATAGGGCGTTCGGCTAATAGTGGCGCGAAAACAACCGACGGGCTACACTGTACCGCAAATTGAGATTAAATTGAGCTATTTGGTATAAAACAAATATGGTGGTTTGACAGTAGTAATGTATAACGTCGAAGTATGAATGAAATTATTTTCTTTTGAACGAATTAGTGAATGATCTTAATCATACTACGATTACGCTTGAGATTAAATCTTAAGCATGTACAATTTTTTTTGTTTCAATCAGAAAAAAATTGCGTGATATTTGCCGAGACCCCCCCTCTCTCCAACGTAAGATTAGATGAGATTTGATAAAAAAATTGAAGAAAAAGTGTTTTTCTAATAGCGGTCGCCCCTTGGCAGGCCATGGCAAACCTCCGAGTGTATTTCTGCAATGAAAAAGCTTTTCATAAAATCTGCCGTACGGAGGCAGCCTAAAATTGTAGGCCCCTCCATTTGTGGAACATCATCAAGACATTTTTTATTATAATATTACGAGGGTTGTCATTTACATTTCCAACTCTAGGCATTTCTAGTGTTGTCAGACACCATTTGATATTTCCAATGGTTTGAATGAGATCTTCATGCCACATAGCGTGACATTCAGGCATCTTTGGACATTGGTATGATAAGCTTAAATAAGATTTTCCTTGACCGCCTTGTGATAGAAAGGGGTGTTTGCGTTGAATTCCACACAGCTCAAAGCTGCTCTAGAAACTCGACTGTTTAAATTGATTCGAAAATTAGCTTATACGAATGCAAAAGCGTATTTTTTCTTTGGTTGAATATTTTGAAAAAAAAACAATAAAAACCATACTCAATGTTGTTCATTTTTCCCTTGTTGGTCAGAAATATAAATATTTAGCAACCACCGCATTATTATGCAGGAAACTTTCGTTACTAAAAATATTTTGCTTTTCCCTTGTTCACTCCTCTCGGGAGCATAGGGCCTCGACAAGACTGTTTCATCGTATACGGTTTTTGCACCGTCCCAAGAGATGCCGGCATCTGCTGTGTTTTTTTGTCGACCGCTACCTCTGCTCCCTTGCGGCTTCGAGGCCAGTGCTAACTCTCATAGCCTTGGTCTTAGTGATGTTGACCTCCCGTCCCACAGTGCGTCTCAGCGCGACTAGTCTGTCCGCCTTCGCTTGCATGCCAGAGAGTTTGTGAAAGAGTAGGCAGATATCATCGGCAAAGTCCAGGTCCTCAAAGTGTCTGGTGAAACTCCATACGATGCCTTTTTTGTGTAGGGTCAGTTGGCTCATGACGTCATCAAGGACGATGGCTTTAACTTTAGATTATTTCTTCAATTGTTATAGCTCGCAAATGATTAAGAATAGAATCAGCCTAACCAGCTGTGACCAAATTTAGTTTTTCAAACATAATTTTTGTGGAGCACCCTAATACATTTATTTATGTACGTGCATGGCAAACAGTAAAAGCAGCACAAAATGGAAATGCCACATCGACTTCGACATCGATTGCAGTGATGACAACAAGTGGCAGGGACATTTATGCATGCCCTTTTATTGTGCATAGACAGGTCCGTCAACTTGTATGTGTACGAGTATGTAGCGACAAGCAACTGTTGGTGGCATTGATCCGCCAGTGAAGCAATTAACCTCCGGCATCCCTCAGCTACTGCTTTCGGCAATTTTGTTCAGCAAATCAGTTATTGTTACAGGCGAATTCAACACTTGACAGGAATGTGAACAATTTCAATGCATGCACGCTCGTATTTAGGCTGACAGGGTTGGCAAGCAAGATGAAAGCGGCTTTGTGAGGTTCACGTTTGTTTAACATTGCATTGCTTGCCCACAATGCTTGCGTCAGCCCGTGATTATGCTTTGGTAATGAAACGATGATTTCTGCCTGCATTGGGTCTACTTAAAAATGTATCGAAATTTTGATTTGAAATATATTTTTCTAATTAATGTTTCTAGGTTGTTCCATAAGTTTTGCGGTTCGATAGCGAAAACACAATTTTATCTTTGGAATACATTGTGCTATTCAGTATATTCTCGATGTAAACCAATACACTTCTTCTAACGAGATGGTCATTTATGAATCCCATCCCTGAATACGCTTCCACAGCTGTTATGACTTCATCCTTTGATGAAAAAAGGTTTTCACGCAGGCATTTGTTGTGGTCCGGAAACAGATGCAAGTCACTAGGGGTCAAATCTGGTGGTGGCGATGGATGCTCCAACAATTCGAACTTTATTTAATTCATTAATTTTAGTTATTGTCAAAATGCTCTTATGACACAGAGTCTTGTTCTGATGAGAAACAATTTTTTTTCTTTTGCAAACTGGGCACTTTTTCCCGAAGACTTCAGTCAAAAATTCCTCACACTGCCCAATGAGATGCCTAGGGCTTCTCTAGCGCTAAATCTCTTTCAGTTACTCTCTTTCCTGTATTTTTCTACAATTTCCGGTGTTGTTGCTGTTTTTGGACCCACTTGATGTGGGCCGCCTTCAAGGCTTGTACGACCACGTTTAAATCCAGCAACCCATCTTACTACTGTACTAATAGAGGGCGAAAAGTTCTTATCCACTTTCAACATTCGTTCATAAATTTCCTTTACCTCTGTCGGTTTGATGTATTTCACATTGGCTTTATTAAAATGACTTACAGCGCCAATACAGCGCATCTATCAATCAGAGTGCGTAGAGCGCTCAAAATTCGCTCCTACTCTTTCAAGCTATCACCAAAAGCAATAAAGCTCATACAAAATATTCTCTGAGTAAATCATTGAGAGGATCTATTTTGCGTAAACTCCTCAAACACTTTTATTATTCATTTGTTTGCATACAAAGAGTACTAGTCGTTCTGTGAGCATTCGCTTTGTTTTCATCCCCCGAGTTTTGTAAATGATGCGCTCTTTATTTGAGCTCAAGTTTATATGAATTTATCAATGATAAGTAAGTTGATATTCAATATTGTCCCTTTTTGCATTGCTCAATTATAAATATGCATTACGAGCATACCCTAACCAATTTCTGCTTTATTTAATGAAAGTAATACTTTGCGAGAATAGTGAAGTTTATTTCATTTATTTTTTTTAAATATAAATAATAAATAAAACTTATATGAAAATAAAAATTTCAAAGAAAGAAAGTAAAAGAAAATTCATTAAAGTTGAGGTTCATTGAACTTAATGAAAGTCGATTAAATATATTATTTAAGACTGATCGTCGTTTGGTTCGTCAAAATCTGTACTTTTGAATAAACTTTCATTCAATTTGATAAACAGCTAGAAAATCTGCCCATTTTTTACACTTTTTACGCACGCGAAACACTTGCAAATGCAAACTAGCCACAAAAATGCTTTAAGAAAAACAAACGGCGAAAGAAATTCAAGTAGGAAAATGCCTCAATATAAAAGAGTGATACAAAATGATGCTTTCAAAGAAAACTCACTGAGCATACAAAATGATTGCTTGTTGAAGAGAGTTTATCATTTTTAAATAATCTGAGAGGAGAGAATAAGCTAGCGAACACTCAATTCGGTTGATGCTTTCAAAGAGCGCATGTTAAAAGAATGTCGAAAGAGGAATGTTAATAAATGATTTTTTCGCTCTTTCAAAAAATAACTGATGCTCTCTTGTTTGGTTTTAAGCAGAAATGAAAAACTCAAAACAAAATGCATTGAGTTGAGTTTTTATCAGCTGAATGAGGGATATTTTACTCATCAATGATAAGTATTTATGAACTCTGCTATCAATGGAGCTTTATCAGGGGTCTAACTTCCTCACATGCTCTTGAGATCTATACAGGGTGCGTACGGTATTTCAGAACAATTTGAGAGTAAAACTAACGTTTTACGTAGTATTTCAGAGGATAAAGGTTGGGGGAGTTAGGCGGCCATAATTTCGGTGTTTTGTAGCTATGGAAATTTTCAGCCATCCAATCCTGTGTTGCCATCGCTTTGTGTAAAGGAGCAGAGTCTTGCTGAAAGATGCCACCCATCAGTTCAGAGACGCAGTACTCTCAATCGCAATCTATGCAGCAGAATTCTCTCGAAATCTTTGTGTAAAAAAGTGTCATGCCCTTTGTTGCTAATAAAACCTAAAACCGGAACAGTAACTGGAAACTTCATGTGCATGACAACAGAAACCTCTGTAGGACTGTAGAACATAGCCTTCTCTCATTTCTGAGTTTGGTTCTTTGGGCTTGGACAACATTTTTTTCGTGGTTAATTTTGTTTAGAATGGGTTTTGATCAGATAACTCGCTATTCTGTTGTTTGCTCCGACATAAACAGTCTTCTGCGCCTAACGCAGAATTTATACCGGAGATCTTCATGGGCAACTGGACGGTTAAGACCCTCAGAAACATTTAGCTCTCTCAAAAAGGCCCTCATTATTTTCAAGGGTCCTCGTCCATGATCGCTTGAACTTGTTGAATAAATTCTACAGATCGGCCAATGTCAGAACGTTCTTAGTGTTTTTTGCGTTTTGCAACAGATTCTGCATCGCCGCCTGATGCTACCAATTCACGGCGAATCTTATTCATGAATGAACGTGCGCTCTTAGGAAAATTAAAGGTTTCTAAATCGGTTTATTTTGCACATATAACGACTATAACTGCATACCTCTTCATTTCTTGAGTTAAGTTCTAGTCATCCATGTCTTATTTGAAAAAGAGCAAACTTAAAAATAATGGTTTCGGGAAGTTATAGCCACATACATATATGCATGTCCTCAACTATTGCATGCCGCCTGTAACTTAACCAACTCTAAATCTGTACTTAAAGTTGGGTTAGATTCGATTAGGTTGCAGCAGTTGTCTGCTAAGGGTCACACTCAGGCTCATAGCTCACTGTGGAGAAGTTGTCTTTTGGAGAATCTGGCCTCTCCTCCAACCAGTGCGAACTTTTCAAAAATTTTAGAAGATCCCTAATTTCCGCAGTACTTAGATATTTCAACTCATTGAAAAATTGGTTTAACTATTGTAAAATACGCCTGGATAGAGCAGGGCAAGGGCACAGAAGATGAAAGCTCTTCTTTTCCTCTTCATTATTTGGACAGTTTTTGCAGAAGTCATACATCTGCATGCCCATTATCTGGGATCTTCGATCAAAAAGAAAACTTATTTCACGATTTTTAGTGTTTGTTCAGCAATAATAATAAGTTTTTGATTTTAATTTATTTGCTCAAAGTTAGAAATTAATTTTTGAGTTTGATTTTTTGTTGGCAAAACAAAAACTCAAAATATTGCATCCATTACTCTTAGATTTCTTCAATGGATTCTCAATACAACAACAGTTCCTAACCAAGCAAGGAAACTCTGTTCTTACCCCCTGTTACAATATTATGAAAAAAACATTTTATAATAAATTACACAGGTCTGCAAAAAAATGGGTTTGGAATGTTCTATAAAAGTGTAGTGTCGTTTCCGAAGTAATTTTTTGCCTAGAATCCGAATCCGGGGTTTAAATTGCTCTATACGTCAGGGCTTTGAGATATCGTAACCTAAAAGTGCAAAAAACGCTGTTTTGGCGCATTTTTGAGGTTATGTAGCTACGAAGATTTTGCTCTTCATAAAAAAGTAGACATGGTATTTTAAATTATAAGTCTTTTTCTGTTAAATGCCGTTGAGTTTGCTCAAATATCTTAATTTTTCACTGAGATATCGGATTTTGAAGTCTCCATGTTTGTTTTTTGTGCGACTATGTAATCGACCGTATCACGTCTCATGTTATCTCAGTGGATTTACGAATATCGAAAAATTCACAAACATGGAAACTTCAAAATGCAATATCTCAGTGAAAAATAAAGATATTTAAGCAAACTCAACGGCATTTAAAGGAGGAAGACTTATACTATGTTTACTTTTTTATGAAGAGCAAAATCTGCGTAGCTACATAACCTCAAAAATGGGGAAAAACAGCGTTTTTTGCACTTTTAGGTTAGGATATTTCAAAATCCTGACGTGATAGAGCAATTTAAACCCCGGATTCGGACTCTACGCAAAAAATTACTTCGAGAATGACCCCACACTTTCCTAGAACAAAACGTTGTTGACCTGTGTTATCTAAGCCAGTGATTCTAATAAAGCACTCCAAAATCGCTCTGTCACTTACCCTGATACATCAGACCGCAATTGATGCCGACAGTTGACGTTTCGAAGACCTGATGTTCCAGTTGCAAATCTATAAACAAATGATGTCCAATATGTGCCCCGTTCCGTGTGCGCCCATCGTTAATATCCTCGCCATTCGCCTCCGATTGCTCCTCTTCTTCCACGTCTACCACATCGTTGAGGAAATCACTGAATCCATCGCGACAGCTTCTCGTATTGCTGAGGGTGTTCGTTTTCGCCTCTTGCGCAATTAGCGCTGCCGCAGCTACTACTGCGCCTGTAACAGATTTTTCTGTTATTCCACCCGATTGCTCCACCCCTTGCACAATCCGCGCTGCCGTCACCTCGTGCGCCACATTATCGTATGTGTAATCAGCGGCGGTGCGGGTCGCTGCAGACTCGGACACTGAAGCACCGCCTCTACTGCCTGAGGATAATTTGTTTAAATTGATGTTAATCTCGTCCGTGTTGGTTAACTCTCCGATACCGGAAACTAATTGTTGTTCGTTGTTGTTGTTGTTGATGTTGATGTTGCTTTCAGCTAGCCTCACATCCTTGTTATTGTTACTGTTATTACCGTAATTGCGGTCTGCCGTGTGCCCGAAAGAATGCTCAGCATTGTTGTTTTTGCTGTGGCGCTGATTCTGCGCCGCCACCATTGAAGTCGCAATCGAAGGGGCGAGCGCGGGGTAGGTAGCTGTGCTGGCCGCAACATTATTTGCGGTACTCACGTTGAGCGCCACGGGTGGCAATGCTGCTTGGTTTTGTTTGGCGTTGGGTGGACCTGGCGAGCGGCCTGGCGCTGGGTCACTGTTCATATGGCCGACCGTCTGAATGGCGAATAGTCCGAAAAATAAAAGGCATATAACTAATTTCATCATTATAACTACTACAACTACAGCGTGTTGTTGTACTCTGTGGTTGCTGTTGTTGCGGCTGTGGGTGTGGTTGCCACTGGCGTTTTTGTTTTTGTTTTCGTTGTTGTACTTGCTGTTGTTCTTGTTGTTGTTGTTGAGATTCTTTGTAGTGCTGTTGGTTGTGGTAATATGGCGACTGCGTGCGTGACAGTCGGTATGGTTGTTGTTGTTGCAGTGGTGGCCGACGTCTTCTCAATTGGATTTCCATAGACGTAGGATGCGCTTTAGCGGTTACAAACGGAAGATGTTCTTTAGCTCTCTGCTTGTTGTTGAATTGTTAATAAACGGCAATTAGTAAATGGTTGGCCTAAGTACCTCCGTTTTTGCTTCCTTTACGCTCTTTGTGATATTTATTTTCGAACCATTCCTTAGTTAGTTACAAAGTTTGCATTGTGTTTTTTGCCTTAAAATTTCCTATAGCTTATAGATTTTTACGTTTTGTATAATCATAACCACCACTTCAACCGCGTTCGATGCTTTTGTTGGCAATCAGTTCTTCTGCTGTTATTCTCACCGATCCTAAAACCCATTTGGATGCGTCACTTTGTGTTGGCATTTCAGCAGATATTCTTTTTGATTGGAAATATTTGTTAGTTCTGTATGATAGTCTACGGCGGTAGCTGCAAATAAATAAATGAAAAAGGCGAACTATTAATAGAGATAATTTAGAAAAAGTATTTTCTTTCGAACTTATAAAAGGTATTTGATTCGAAACCAATGGTATTATTTTAAAAGCGAAATTTTTTAGTAAAACATAGTCGCTTATTATGTGGTATCCAAAAATGGTACAAGATTTCTTATTCACAGTAATTATAATTGACAGAAAAGTATTTTTTCCACTACTCAGGGTTTTGTGGATTTGTGAAAACATTGCTCCTATTTTAAGCCAAACCAGTCTTCACGCCATTTTTCCACTGTGCTGCTTTGCAAGTGAAGATTCTCTTGATGAAAATAAGGAATAAGCACTTCGTCTAGAAGTTCTATATATGTACTCATTTTGGTGGATATGAAACGTATTGGCGTTTTGCCTTTGACACTAATGGCGGCCCACACCATGACAGAACCCCCTTCGATATTACAAGCCATTCTCTCCTCTCTGCACTGACGGTTCTAAGATGAATTATGGTACGGCAGCTGGCCGCTATTCGGAGCAGCTCAAATTATCCAAGTCAGTTCGACTTTCTGACTATGCCAGCGCGTTCTAGGTGGAACTATTAGCACCCACAGAAACATACAAATCACAAAAACACTAAAAAGAAATTAATGTAAGGCTAGTTAACTTTTTAGACAGTCAAGCAGTTATCAAAACCTCAGATTGAAATTCCAGTTCATCCAAACTAATTTTACAGTGTAAGAGGAACTGGAATTGCGTGATCATTGGCTTCAAATTACTCTGACATGGCCAACGTACAACATGGTCTCACCCAAGCATATCACGTATCGCTGCAACCCTGAGAGGTTACTGGAAAATAGGGATTCACGCAGCCAGACTTAAACTTCCTTTCAATCCCATCTGTAGAAGCTGTAAGGCGGATGCCCTGGTCTAGCTTCTCTTCTTCGGTAAGCCTTTCTTAAAGCAAATTAATGAAATCTTAGTCATAGAGATAGAAAGTTTGCTGCTATACTAGGATTTCACGTTAAGGCTCTGATTCACACAAGAAAACAAAAGAACAAGACACGATAATAGTGGTAGTAAAACGGCTCTAGTCGCTAGCTAGGATTATTTCAACCGAAATACTCAACCACTTCAACAACAATAACAATGTTCCAAAAATTGGTACCTTTCTGCAAATGTTAATCTGACCTGTTTTTATTATGCCATATCGTTTTACATATTCTAGACTAGAATTCGCTCTCAAAATTCGTTGCACACGACAGGTAGTAACGTCCAAGTGAAGACTGTGTTTAATTACAGCATGGCTACTCGATTTATTCATAGCTACTAAACGTGTGATATCCCGAACATCTCTAGCCAAGGTGGATTTATTATAGGTGATTTATTACGTCAAAATGATATGCTTTGTTTGTATGTATTGGTATGTTTACATTTTTACGTGGAGGTTGAACTTCCAGAAGATGTGAAACGGTTTTTTTTCAAATGTAGATTTTCTTCCGCATATGCAATCTCAACAAGCGGTTGAAAATTAAGAAAGCGAAACAGAGGATAATGGGCTACAAAAAGCTCATTAAAATTAATCTTTGAATAGTAAGCAGACCCTATTAAAGTAATGTTTTTAAACATGTTTTCTAATCCAATTCAATTTGCCTTTTTGATTTATTAAAACCGCATATTATTTATTAAAACTGCATACCTACAGTTGGCGAATTGTCCAGAGCTATTGTATTTGTTCGTCAAACATAATCCCTTAATTGAAGCTGCCGAATTACCACATGCACTGTTGGAAGCTAGAAGCGAATACTCAGTTTCAGATATCGAGTATAAGCAGGTATGCATAATAATATTTCGAAGAATAGGAATAAATAATAAGAATAGGCACAAATAAAATATCCAAATAGATGAAATAAAATTATATAAATTTAATTAAATTAAATACTTTATTTTTAGTCAATTTTTCAATGATCATAAACTTATGTTCTAAATACAGGCTATAAAATCAATAAAGTTGAATTATATAAAATGAATTCACATGCATGTTACAATTTTGTTATCCAGAATTTTTAAGTGTTCAGTTTTAGATGTCAATCATAGCGATCGATTTTCCACAAAAAACATGAAGCAAACATTTTTATGACAACCAAATATGAGAACGAGATGAAGCGTTCAAAAATACTTATAATATATTCATTTTAACGTGATAACATTGATAACTACCAATGCGGATTTCGTAGAGGCAAGTCTACAATCGACCAATGTTTTGTTCTTAGCGAAATGTTTGAAAATGACTATGAATACGGGCTAGATGTTCACTGCCTGTTCGTTGATTTCAAACAAGTCTTCGACAGTGGTTCAAGAGATAGAGTCCAGCACATACTGCTTATTCTTCGAATACCAACCAAACTAATAAGGCTTCTTAACGCAACGCTCCCAAATACACAATCAAAGGTGTTCATTCAAAGTAAGCTCACGGAGTCGTTCTCTATTGAACCAGGTTATATTCAATTTGCCGTTGTACTTCTTTGTCGTAAGGGAAGTCAACAAAGGTGGTACCTTGATAACTAAAACAACCCAAATATGTGCTTACGCAGATGACATCGCTATTCTCTCAAGAAATAGGAATGATTTAAAAGAAATTTTCTTAAAAATTAACAAAATTGCGAACGTATTGACCTTTTTGTAAAAGAGGGTAAACCAAATATCTGTTGAAATCGAGGCGGCTTGCACAGATGCAAAATTTCCATGTGGGAGCCTATACTTTTGAAACAGTGCAGCATTTTAAGTACTCAAGAGTTATGTTTGCATGTAGCGGTGATTCAACTTCCGCAATTAGGGATCGCATCAACGCCGCCAACAATGCGTATTATGCCTACCTTAACTTGATCAAGTCCCGACTTTTGTCTAAAGCTACAAAGTTAACTATGGACAAGACCCTTATTCGGCCAATCCTAACGTATGGTTGCGAGGTATGGACTCCTAAGGTTGATGACTGCGCGCAGATTGCCAGCAAGGAAAGAAACATTTTAAGAAAGATCTTTGGCCTAATAAAAATGGATGAGGGTAACTACAGAATTCGATTGAAATCTGAACGAGATAGCTGTACGTTTTGTTAAGGCGCAGCGCATAAGATGGCTAGGTCATGTGATCCGTATGGCTGTTGACTGTACCGTGAAGAAAGCCTTGACAGAAAAGCTATTGGGCTTGAAGGCCAAAGGCAGACCGAGGAACCGTTGGATAGAAGCAGTGGAGCATGATCCTAAGAAGTTGTAGTACGTAACTACGAAGCAACAGCTCAAGATAGACCGCCTTGGGGCATTTCGAAGGAAGCTTTGACACACACCGCGTTGTAAAAAGAAGAAAGTAATCACTTACATTCCACACTCTTAAATTGAAATCAAAAGCTTTTGGTCTTATGCTCGTAATTATTTTGTTTTGCACAGAACAAGAATATGCGTATTACTAAAATACCAGCAATAAATGCGCAATAAATTCCGTTACGAGATACCGTTTTAAAAATGCAATCAACGCAACGATATAAGGTCATTTTTCTATATTGCTTTAGTAGACATCATCATAATCATTTCGGCCTTCTAATTTCTTCGGGCGGTTAATTTTAACTTTTTTAAACCAATGCCGTAACCCTACTCTCACCATAAACGCAATAATCTCGGTGCTACATCTAATTGCTAATCCAATTTATCTTGCCTTAATTTTTTCTAGAAATAGAAGGCCCTCAAATTTATAACGCCGCTGATCAGCAGATGGATTTTGGTGAGAACTTTTCGTTGGTGATTTGTTATTGCTCCCTTAGTGGTGACAATAATCCCTTTAAATTTTGCATTTCCGGCGTAAGGTATGAAACCGCGCACTCTGTAGGAAGAGCTGATGAGCCACGCACAATTCGCCATGACATGCCATTAACCTCTGAGTTATTAAAAAAACACAGGTGTGTTATGTGGTTAATTGAAGAAAGAGACAAAAAACCCTCTAGACTGATTAAGACTAATTGAAACGTTGAGTCCCTTGGGAAGGGAATTAATTAGAAGGCACACATGAAAACGATATGGCGGCGAACATTTTTAATCAAACGCGAGAAAAGCATGTCAACGCATCTGTATGTAAAAATTTATGTATGTATTTATGTATGCATCGTATGTAACCAATGTACAGTGATTGTACAGTGTGCAACTAAATTTTTGGTATGAATTCATGTTTCAATAGTTTGTTGAAAAAATTTAATATCAATAATGCTAATTTAATATATACGAACTATTGTACATATACATGCAGGAGCGTTTGGTGTCTTACAGAAGGTGACATTTTCCTGTAAGGGCAAAGATCGCGATCTGGTGACTGACATCCAAGACGTGCTTAAATTATGGATGGAACACTTCTCAAACTTGTTAAATAGTGACTACTGCGAATATCACAGAGAATATATGTAATGATCGGGATACCCTAATCGTTGACTACGGGACTGTCGTTCCGCTGCCCGACCATGACAAAGAGAGAATAGCGAAACGCGGCTAAAGAACAACAAAGTCGCGGAAGTCGACGGACTGCTAGCTGAGCTATTTCAACATGGCGGCGAGGAGCTGGTTAGGTGCATGCTTCAGATCCTATGCAAAATATGGTCGGACCAATGCATGCCTGCCGATTGGAATTTAAGGGTGCTCTGCGCAATCCATAAGAAGGGTGATCCTACAATCTGTGCCAATTATCGCGGGACTAGCCTTCTAAATATCGCCTATAAGGTACTAGGGAGCGTATTGTGTGAAAGGGTGAAGCACACCATCTGATTGGACCTTATCAGTGTGGCTTTAGACCTTGAAAGTCCACCATCGACCAGATATTCACAATACGCCAAGTATGCGATTGAAAGGAGAATCGACACACACCATATTTTCGTCGACTTCAAAGCTGCATTCGACAGTACGAAAAAGAGTTATCTGTATGCCGCTATGTCTGAATTTGGTATCCCCGCAAAACTAATACTGCTATGCAAGATGACGTTGATCAATATCAGTAGCGCCGTCAGAATTGGGAAGAACCTATCCGAGCCGTTTGATAGCAAACAAGGTGTGTGTGTGATTTCTTTAACCGTAACAATTGCGCTGTTAGTTCTGCCCTTTCGAAACTGGATAAAGAGGCAAAGCGAATGGGTCTGGTGGTGAACGAGGGCAAAACAAAGTACCTCCTGTTTCAAACAAACAGTCGGCGCACTCGCGTGTCGGCACTGTCGTCACTGTCTACATTTATGATTTCGAGGTTGTAAGAGACTTCGTTTATTTAGGACAAGCATTAACACCGATAACAATGTCAGCTTTGAAATCCAACGTAAATAGAATTTCTCTTGCCAACAAGTGCTACTTTAGACGAACTATGCAATTGAGTAGCAAAGTCCTCTATCGACAAATTCAACTAACACTCTACAGGACTCTCATCCTTACCGTCATATCAGATGGTGCAGAAGCTTGGACGATGAAAACATCCAATGAGGTGTCCTTGGAGTGTTTGAGAGCAAAATTCTGCGAAAGATTTTTGGACCTTTCGGACGTTGGCAACGGCGAATATCGCAGGCGATGGATCAATGAGCTGTATGAACTTTAAGATGAAATAGACATAGCGCATCGAATAAAGATCCAGCGGCTTCGTTGGCTGGGCCATGTCGTCCGAATGGATACAAACGTTCCGCCACTGAAAGTATTCGATGCGATACCAGCTGGAGGTAGCAAAAGAAGAGAAATGTCTCCTCTGAGTTGGAAAGATCAGGTGGAGAAGGACTTGGCTTCACTTGGTGTGCTCAACTGACGCTGGTTAGTACGAGAAAGAACCGACTGGCGCGCTTTGTTAAACTCGGCCAAAATCGCGTAAGCAGTTATCGTGTCGATTAAGAAGAAGAAGTTTATGGTGCCGATACTGTAATAGCTAATTACGTGCAATTTGGTTTCGTCGGTCCCGTTCAGACATTTTTGATATTAAAGAAAATGTCGATAAGGTCGAAAATGCCGATAAAAGCACAGAAATAAGCGAAGTTGACCGGCATTTTAGTAGTTGTAGCTTCATTCAAGAGTTAAAGATCGACCATAAAACAGTTTCAGACCATTTGTACAAAATTTTAACGCATAAATATTGGATTTCTTTATCCCCAAACATAAACAAAAAAAGATTTCCTTTGAAATAAAACCACTATATGGAACACCCTGTACTCCTATATCCAAACATATATATGTTCTGTAGATGGTTTCGTTAAAAAGTAAGGCGTGAATATTTCGCTTCTTCTTCTTAATTGGCGCTATAACCGCTTACGCGATTTTGGTCGAGTTTAACAAAGCGCGCCAGTCGTTTCTTTCTCGTGCTAACCGGCGCCAGTTGGACACACCAAGTGAAGCCAAGTCCTTCTCCACCTGATCTTTCCAACGCAGAGGAGGCCGCCCTCTTCCTCTGCTACCACCAGCTGGTACCGCATCGAATACTTTCAAAGCCGGAGCGTTTGTATCCATTCGGACGACATGACCCAGCCAACGTAGCCGCTGGATCTTTATTCGCTGCGCTATGTCTATGTCGTCGTAAAGCTCATACAGCTCATCGTTCCATCGTCTGCGATATTCGCTGTTGCCAACGTGCAAAGGTCCAAAAATCTTACGCAGAATCTTTCTCTCGAACACTCCAAGCGTCGCTTCATCGGATGTTGTCATCGTCCAAGCTTCTGCGCCATACGTTAGGACGGGCATGATGAGAGTCTTGTAGAGTGTTAGTTTTGTTCGTCGAGAGAGGACTTTGCTACTCAATTGCATAGTTCGTCTAAAGTAGCACTTGTTGGCAAGAGAAATTCTATTTACGTTGGATTTCAAGGCTGACATTGTTATCGGTGTTACTGCTGGTTCCTAAATAGACGAAGTCTTTTACAACCTCAAAATTATAACTGTCAACAGTGACGTGGGTGCCGATACGCGAGTGCGCCGACTGTTTGTTTGAAGACAGGAGGTACTTCGTTTTGTCCTCGTTCACCACCAGACCCATTCGCTTTGCCTCTTTATCCAGTTTGGAGAAGGCAGAACTAACAGCGCGGTTGTTAAGGCCGATGATGTCAATATCATCGGCATACGCCAGCAATTGTACGCTCTTATAAAAAATTGTGCCTGAGCGATTAAGTTCTGCGGCTCGCACGATGCTCTCCAACATCAGGTTAAAGAAGTCACACGACAGGGAGTCACCCTGTCTGAAACCTCGTTTGGTATCAAACGGCTCGGAGAGGTCCTTTCCAATTCTGACGGCGCTGTTGGTGTTGAGCAACGTCATCTTACATAGCCGTATTAGTTTTGCGGGGATACCAAATTCAGACATCGCGGCATACAGGTAACTCCTTTCCGTACTGTCGAATGCAGCTTTGAAGTCGACGAAAAGATGGTGTGTGTCGATTCTCCTTTCATGGGTCTTTTCCAAGATTTGGCGTATTGAGAATATTTGGTCGATGGTGGACTTTCCAGGTCTGAAGCCACACTGATAAGGTCCAATCAGTTGGTTGACGGTGGGCTTCAGCCTTTCACACAATACGCTCGCTAGAACCTTATAGGCGATATTTAGAAGACTAATCCCGCGGTAATTGGCACAAATTGCAGGATCGCCCTTCTTATGGATTGGGCAGAGCACACTTAAATTCCAATCGGCAGGCATGCTTTCATCCGACCATATTTTGCATAGGAGCTGATGCATGCACCTTACCAGCTCCTCGCCGCCATGTTTGAATAGCTCAGCCGGCAGTCCGTCGGCGCCCGCGGCTTTGTTGTTCTTTTGCCGCGTTATCGCTATTCTCACCTCGTCATGATCGGGTAGCGGAACGACAATTCCGTCGTCAACGATTGGGGTATCGGGATCTTCACTTTCTCGGTGACATGCGCAGCTGTCACTGTTTAATAGGTTCGAGAAGTGTTCCCTCCATAATTTAAGATTGCTCTGTACGTCGGTCACCAGTTCGCCGTCTTTGTTCTTACAGGAAAACGCCCCGGTCTTAAAACCTTCTGTAAGCCGCCGAACTTTCTGGTAGAATTTTCGGGCGTTGTTCCTGTTGGCCAGCATCTCAAGCTCTTCGCACTCACGTATTTCGGCCTCTCGTTTCTTCTGTCGGATAATACGTCTCTCTTCCTTTTTCAGCTCTCTGTAGCGATCCCACATGGCTCGCGTTGCGCCCGATCGCAGCGTGGCTCTATAGGCGGCATCCTTTCTTTCTGCGGCAGCATGACATTCCTCGTCGTACCAATTGTTTTTTCGGGCTCGCCGGAATCCGATTTCTTCTTCGGCGGCGGTACGTAGAGAACGAGAAATGTTGCTCCATTGTTCGTGGATGCCGGTTTGTTGGGCAGTACTCTCTGAGAGCAGGAGTGAGAGTCGAGTGGCGAATCTTCTGGCTGTCTGTTGTGATTGCAGCTTTTCGATGTCGAACATTCTTTGCGTAGGTAGATGTACGTTTTTTGCTGCACAGAGGCGCGTGCGTAGTTTGGCTGCAACAAGGTAGTGATCCGAGTCAATGTTGGGTCCTCGGATCGTACGTACATCTAATACACTAGAAGCGTGTCTTCCATCTATCACAACATGATCGATCTGGTTTCGCGTTTTTCGATCAGGGGACAGCCAGGTAGCTTGGTGTATCTTTTTATGCTGGAATCTGGTGCTGCAGACTACCATGTTTCGGGCCCCGGCGAAGTCGATCAGCCTCTGTCCGTTACCGGATGTTTCGTTGTGTAGGCTGAATTTTCCGACTGTGGGACCAAAAATTCCCTCCTTGCCCACCCTGGCGTTGAAGTCGCCAAGCACGATTTTTATGTCGTGGCGGGGGCAGCGCTCATAGGAACGTTCCAGGCGCTCATAGAAAGAATCTTTGGTCGCATCGTCCTTCTCTTCCGTCGGGGCGTGGGCGCAAATTAGCGATATGTTAAAAAAACGGGCTTTGATGCGGATTGTTGCGAGACGCTCGTCCACCGGAGTGAACGACAGTACTTGGCGACGAAGTCTCTCTCCCACAACAAATCCGACACCGAATTTGCGCTCCTTTACATGGCAGCTGTAGTAGACGTCGCAAGGTCCTATGGTTTTCTTTCCTTGCCCCGTCCATCGCATCTCTTGGATGGCAGTGATGTCAGCCTTTACTCTCACGAGGACATCAACCAGCCGGGCAGAGGCACCCTCCCCATTAAGGGACCGGACATTCCAGGTGCATACCCTCAAATCATAGTCCTTAGTTCGTTTGCAGGGGTCGTCATCAGTATAGGGAGGTCTCATCCGAGGCTTTTTTAAAGTTTTCATTGGGGGCGATTTTTAAGTGGCGGGTCCCAAACCCAACGCACAACCAGCTATCCTGGAATGTTTCGCCTTCTCACTTTAGCTCACTCCCGAACGGGTGTTCGGAAGCTACCCAGAGAATACGTGGGCTAATCCCGGCCGTTGTGAGCTGCTTGAACCATATGTAGAAGAATCGTCCTGGCCACTCCCAAGTGAATGGCGATCAGTAACTTTCCCCACTTGCGTGGACTTCTACACATGGAACCATCCTCCAATATTTCGCTACTTTTGATTTAAAAATTAATCCACATTTGACGATGTTACCTTAAAGAGAAGCTTTGACACTTCTAGTGAATCCAAAATATTCGTTTAAAATTGCGTCCCTTTTGCTCACGGATATTATTACGCTTAAGAGTTTATGAAACGTTGCAAATTACACCCGGCTACTTTTTTTATGGGATTCATTTAATTAAACATTTTAGGAAACAAATGTAATTTGAGCTTCTATGTACAATTTCGTAGTTGACAGTTTGTGAGCCTTCTAGTTTGCCTGCGCATGTTCTATTGCTTATATATAAAGGGTGTCTTTTTGTGTCGTATATAGGTATGTAAATATGTGGTATTATTCGTCCATCCAGGCTGAGAACTTTATGAAAGAACCTTGTAAGACCAAAAATAAATTTTTATTTTTTAACAATGGATCAAGAAATAAAATAAAACAAAAATACATAATACAACAAAAATAAAAAACGTTTTTTCATTTCTGTTTTACATGCTTTTAAAGAAACACCCAAAAAACACCATTTTGATTGAGGCGGGGGTCTTATGTGCTAAATGATCCCAGAAAGAGAATACGACATTATTCGGTGATGTTCGAGAACAAAAAGAAATCATTAGGTGCCAAAACAGGGCTGTAAGGTGGATAGCGCATTAATTCGATCTTTTGAGTTCTCCAAAACTCTCTTCTATGAGCCGATAAGTAAGAGCTCGCATTGGCTTGGTGAAGAATGATTCGCCTTCATTCTTCGAAAACTTCTGGCAAACAAATGGTTGTGTACCATCAGAATTCACTGTTTTAAGTTTTTCTAGTGGAACTTTTGGCACAGTTAACCAGGTTTTCCGGGAAAACAGGCGACCATTTGCTTTGATGTGCTTTCTCCGCACACAACTTCTGTGGAATTAAGTTCGTATTGGAACACCCATACTGTCGATTGCTGTTTAGTTTCCGGCTCATATACTTAGGTCCAAGATTTGTCACCTGTTACGGTGTCATAGGCGTCGTTTGCACTATAACGGCTGAACTTCTTCAATATTTCTTTACACCAATCGGCACGAGCCGAGTTTTTAGGTAATTGTCAAATTATGTTTCCAACGCAATCTGGGGTCTCTCTAATACCCAAGGATGCCTCTATCTCGCGATATGTTAATATTAACATATTAATCTTGCGTTATCAATCAACGTACAGCATCAATTGTTTCGACCACAAGACCCATTTTTGGATGGCTTTCACGAAATTCACGGCCTGCAAGAATCGACGGTCACATTGGAATTCCTTGTACCAGCGTTTCATAGTCACTAAGTGTGGGCAGCCCCCGAATTAGCTGTTAATATGCCCAAAGTTATTTACAATAAACGGAATTAAATTTGAAAAGCGTATGTTGTATTAAAAAAAAAAAATGTTGCACTTTAAAACTAATTTCCATATACCTAAAATATAACCCTTTACTTAGAAACTTGGTACTCGTACGTACATATGTATTTATATGTGCTCGCACGCTTAACCAACCTAAATATTAAAATGCGGCTAACCGACGAAGAAAATGAAGTGTGGGAGAAAATGCTTTTTCATGGTTTTCCATTACCCAAAGGATTAGTTTACATCGAATTTGAAGGCAAATGTTTTTGCTACACAATATTTCCGCTTGTTTGATGAGCATATGGGGATTAACTCGTAGGTACACAAAATCATTAAAAATGTATGTATGTATGTACATTTTGTCCTTATTTTTGTATAAAATTCATCTACGCTATGACAAATTCTTGAGTAGTTTGTGTGTAGGCGTTTTGCTTTTGTTGGAGAGTTAGGTTTTTCCGATATAAAATACAGTAAAAACTTATACAAATAAAGGGGGTAAGTGATTTAAAATTGAAGTAAAACAACGAAAATTCAAATTGATTGATTATTATTTCTGTGTCGAACCATTCGTGACATTTATTTTTTAAAGATAATCCCATCCAAATGTTGGCCGCAACTGCGCCGTAATTCGTCCATCCGTAAATAGCAAGCTTTAATACCTCGCTGAAGGACTTCGGTCTTGGGTCGGTATCTCGTGAATAACTTTAGTGACGTTGGCCTCTTCAGCTATCAAAGCTTTAACGGCTTAATAAACGGCTGAGAGGGGCTGAAGATGAAGAAAACTGATGTTATATGCCTTGTCCGACCGACTGTCAGAGATCCTCCTGTCATTAAGCAGAAGGATCTGTAGGCAGCTGGTTGGATTGATGAAGGACCACAAAAGGTGGGCATTTCATCTGAAGAGGAGGATGAGAGGTCGGACTATTTTCTATGCGTCTTTACTCGGTCTTCGCTCGAATCCGGCTTGAGGTCTTTGGGACTGATATGTTAAGAAGCGACCACCTTGGCATCACAAGATCTACTCAGATTTCTTCGGAGGTCGGGTAGACTTAAAGAAAATTAAAAAGCGAGCCCGAGTACAGTACAATGGACTTAATGTTGTCTGAGTGATCTACTTGCTTGGCTGTCCCGACAAAAACAAAAGAAGTAAAACAAATGCCTCAATCGAAACAGGTTTATCCTTAAGGATTTCGACTTTAAATACCCCCACACATAATAGTCAAAAGGTTTGATATCACACGTTTAGTCGTTTATCATGGCGCGGTAGCATTCGCCGCTCATTGTTAGAAGAAATATGGACCAGCCCGCAGGCTGTACCAAACGTTTGCTTTCAATGGATGTTATGGCTGTGCTTGAATGGCTTCGGGTTACTAAAATGGGCCTCATTGCTGAACACCATAAGTTGGCCTGAGCGCATGATAAACACTTTTGACAGAGCGTCGATTTTCGTAATAAAATTATAAACGATTTGTAAACGGTTAAGTCTTTTCATGATGAGATTTCAATGAATGCTGGAAAAATGTAGTTTGACAGTAGTCACACGTGATTTGACAGAAAACGTTTTTGGCTTTAGGCTTTAGCTAGTAAGGTAAATTGAAGCCAGGATTAGCGGAAGCTTCTTTTTTCAAACCAAATTTCAGTATAAATTTATTTCTGGGATGAAAAAACTCTCGTAAGTACTGATAAACCGGCATAGTAGTATGCACGACCTGTACCACTCTCACCGCGGAACGGCCAAAGAGGTATTACCTCACGGCGCTGGTTATACGAGTACTCTTCATACCCGAAAGCCCCAAGGAAGGCCTTTTGACGTTAAAATATTCACATTTAAATTAATTTGAGTACAAGCTTTAGGGTTCGCTGATAACATCGCTTTGGAAGTGATAGGAAATTACTTGTCAGATAGCGAAAACGGCAATATTAATAGACACAAACTGGATGGAGACTATGCTCTAGGGGTAATATGCGCGCACAAAACAATTTCCGACGAGGTGTCATTGACCATCGCAGGAATGAGACCTATTGCTTTAATTTCTAATGAAAGTCATTGACGATGGCTGGCGACGATAGCTAATCAAGAGTAGGTTGCATCTATTTCGAATTTGTAAGAGCGTTGGAAAATGTCCCTTAAGAAATGGTGATGCTAAATGCACCCCATTTCTGACAGAACCTTCGTGCAACTATGATGGGCCCTCTTATTTTTTTTCCTCTTCCATTTTGCACGGCTCTCGACTGTTGTTTTTGCGCCGTCCTCATGTGATGTTGGCAAGTATTCTTTGGCCGATTGCAACCTCTGCTCCTTTGCGGGTTCCAGTCCAGTGCCATTTTCATATTGCTATCTTGTGGTTTTTAAAGCGTGTGACTTATCCATCGTCCCTTTCTGCGTTTTATTTACCTTAGGATGTGTTCCTCATTTGTTGATCTCCATAGCGCGTCGTTCCCGATAGTGTTTGGACAGAATAACCTACAGATTATGCGGAGGCATTTGTGAACGAAAGGTTGTAGCCTCTGTGTGTTGGTGTTAGAGACCTGTATTGCTTCAATTCCGTACAAGAATACTGACTGAATACACGAGCTGACTATTCGCAGTTTAGAGCGTCTGGAGGCTTGCGAACTCGCACATACTCCATGCATTTGCCCGAATGCCGATCTTGCTTTGTTTAGCCTGCAGTTGATATCATCATCTGCTCCGCCGTCGGCCGTGAGGTAGCAGAAGCTTTCGACAAGTTCCACCTGGCCGCCTTATTCACCCAGGTTGGGAGAATTCTCAACTGTTTCCATTGCGTTCGTGATGGCAATTGTGTTTAAACAGTGTCGTTTGTTTATGTGTCTGGACACATCTCTAAATTTCAGACGCTGACAGCCAATCCAATTGTCTCGATATTGACAAGTTGAAAAACATTGTTGCTTTGTCTCGATAAGAATACAATAACAAAAGCGAAAAAGTCATATAAATGAAGACTATTACCGCCATTTTTATATGCAATGCAAGCAACCCAACATAAACGCGCTTTGAAAGATAGGTTTGGTGATGATATTTGTATGGGATTTGACAAGCGTTTGCGCTTAATCACTCCAGCGGCAGCTAACCCAAAAGTGAGATGCCGTGGAAACGTTATTTAACACTAAATTACGTAATTTATTGCCCTATGGGGACTACTTTTGTGCACATACACACACATATATACATACATACATACATACATATCTTCGTGCGTGTGTTTTACCGCGTAAAAAGTTATTAAAGCTACGCGGAGCTTAAAAGTTTAGTTGCTAATATCACCAAGTCACTGCTTCAGGAGTTGAATGCACTTTGGTCTTTACCCCATAATGGAGCTCAGTCTACCTTGACACATTCACACGGGCCGCATAACCATGCGTACATACGTACATATCTTTTTATTTAAATACGTTTCTTGAGCATGGCTTAGAAGATATTTATACGCGCTTGTGTTGAAGAAAGTCGAGAATATTTTGTTGGTGTTAGTGCACTTTCCACTTGCTAGCTGGTTGTGGTCGTGAACTTGAGCATTATCAGCTAAGCTGCCACTTTGCTTTTTTAAATCGTTTTTATTTCTTTTTTTATTTTATGCCCTCTGCAGCTTCATTGATTTTGTGGTTTGGCTGGGTCGTAATGCTACACACATACATATGTACAGTAGATAGTTGCAGGTAAATATTTTTATCGTGGGCTTCTCATTTGCGCACTTAAGGGGAATGTGAATCGGGAGCGGAAAGGGGTGAATGAAATAAATTTTACGAGTACGAGGAAAGTCACTTTCCAAATAGAATTATAGAATTTTATTTTTAATTTTTATAAATAAATGGCTTTTTCATTCACTTAAACGCTTATAACTAAACTTAATCCTAGGAAGAGGGTTCATGTGCAGAGTTTGCAATTTTGTGAGATATTTTTCGCTATTTTTGATTCCGTCATTGCCTATGAGTATTTGAAGATCTTTGTGTATGGCCGAGTTTTTAGCGTACCAAGGCGCTGCTGATGTTGCTCTAAGTGATCTTGGATTATACACTTTGAATAATGTCGATGTCAGTAGTACAGGCAATGCCCCAAGGCTACATCCATGCCAATAGGGATTTGCTTTATAGTGGAATTTTCCAATAAGAATTCATAGTCTAATTTTAATGTAGATAAATAAATACAAAAATTAATAATAAATAAATACAATAACAAAAAAATTAAAAAAATATATATTGTAAATATTAAATAAAATAAAATTAATTCAGAATACAAAATGGAATAAGTAAAAAAACACAAAAAAAATAAAAAAAACAACAATAAACTAAAAAAACTGAAATACATACAATATATAAAACCATATAAATAAACAATATAAATCATAAAAAAAATTAAAAAAAAGTATATAAAAAAATAAAGTAAATTAAAAAAGTTGTAAAAAAATGTTAGAAAGTAAAATAAAATGCAATGGTATTAATTTAAATAAATGTAAAAAATAAAAAAAAGGAAAAATATAAAATTAAATATAAAATTAAAAAATAAATAAATGTAAAGAAATATGTAAAACGAAAAATAATATTAGGTGCGCAACGAAGAACCCGCTGTTTGTCAATAGATGCCGCCAGTCGATTCTAACATAACCTAAACCTCATAAACCAAACTTAGACACATGGTAAGCAAACTTGTTCGATACATTAGTGATTTTGTTTTGGTATCATATACTTTTGGTTTTATGAAAATGTCTGATTTTGTGCCGAATAATCGTCATTTGCGGGAAGTGTTGATTTCCCTCTTTTATTCGAAAAAAAACGGCGTCTGAAATCCATCGAGAGCCACAAACAGTTTATGGAGATGCTGCTTTAAGTGAAACAACGTGCCGAGATTGGTTCCTTCGCTTCAAAGACGGTGATTTTAATGTTGACGACCGTCCGCGTGAAGAAAGGCCATAAACCTTCGAATACGCTGAATTAGAGGCATTGCTCAATGAGAATCTGTGTCAAACGCAAGAAGAACTTGCTTCAGTATTAGGAGTTACCCGCTAACCCATTTCCAAGCGATTGCATGCTTTGGGAATGATTCAGAAACAGGGGACTTGGGTTCCTTATGAGTCAAAACCAAGGGATGTTGAACGTCGTTTTTTCGCCTGTGAACAACTGCTCCAGCGGCAAGAAAGGAAGAGTTTTCTTCATCGCATCATGACGGGTGATGAAAAATGGATTCATTACAGCAATCCAAAGAAAAGAAAGTTATGGGGACTGCCTGGTCATGCTTCTACGTCGTCGCCTCGGCCGAATATTCACGCTTCGAAGGTTATGCTATGTTATTTACTATGAACTGTTGAAACCAAGCGAAACCATCACTGGGGATCGGTATCGACTTCAATTGATGCGATTAAGCCGAGCACTGCGCGAGAAGCGGCTGCAATATGCGGAGAGGCATGAAACAGTGATTCTACAGCATGACAACGCTTAGCCTCACGTTGCCAAACCCGTTAGAAGCTAACTGGAAACACTGAAATGGGAAATCCTACCCCACCCGTCATATTCTGCAGATATTGTGCCCGTCCGATTATCACCTGTTCCGATCGATGGCACATGGTCTAGCTTACCAGCAGTTCCATTCATAGGAACACATCAAAAAATGGCTTGATCCGTGGATAGCCTCGAAAGATGAACAGTTTTACCACGATGGTATACGAGATCTACCAGAAAGATTGGAAAAAGTAGTAGCCAATGATGGGCAATACTTTCAATGATTCACTTGTAACCATTTTTTGAGAATAAAGTTGTATTTTCGTAAAAAAACAGCGAGAACTTAGTTGCCCACCTAATACAAAAATATAAAAAAATTATTAAATAAATATATTAATATTAAAAAAATTATATGGAAAAAATAGAAAGTTCTAAAAATATAAAATTAAATAAAGCCAATGAAAAAAAAAAATAAAAAATACGTTGTAAAGTAAATTAGAATGCAATAAAATAATATAAAATAAATTTCAAGAAAAATACAACAAATAAGGGAAAAAGGAAAATATAACAAATAAAAGGAAAAATATACAAAATAATATAATATATTATATGAAATATATAACAAGAAAAAATAAAATAAAACAAAATAAAGTAATAAAAAATTTGAGGTGTATCACCGTCCATCAGTTATTGAGAGATGATAATCGTACCATAATTTTCTTAATGGTGGAATGCTAGTCGCCGATATACCAAAGGTGCTGGAATGAGTAGACAAATCTTGGCATGGCTTGAAAAAAAAGCATAAAGCACTTTTATACTTGGCAGGGAACATTGAGGCTAACTTCTGCCAGACGAAAGGTACTAGAAATCGACCTGGGAGCAATTGAACCATGAATATTGTTTTTGTTATTTTTCTATGGTTATTGTAAGGGGAAGTTGATAAAGCAAATCGCTTCAGAAATATTTTAAAACGAATTGTAAAAACGGGTTTTGGATAGGTTCTAGCTATTAAATTTTATAAAGCTGGTTCCGGACTATCGAGTATGTGAGGTGCATTATTATAAGATGTTAGGGGTAGTCAGAATTTTCAAAGCATTTAATTGTTTTGCATTTTCTTAAAGTATAATATTTTAGAAATGTGTGAAAATTTGAAGTGAATACGACACATACTTTTCGAGTTATTCAACAAATAACAAAGGAACTATTGTATGGCCCGGGAATAGATGGCACAGTGTAAGAAATTAAATTATTCGTATAACTGTACATAAATCGATAGAAAAACTTTAAATGCGTTTTTCTCAAATCTATGTTTTTTTAACTGGTGGTCACTGTAAATAAAATGCGCTTGGTAGATTACAATAAAATGCATACTGCTTTTGAAAAACATAAAAAACTCGTGCCTGATCGAGGGATTTTTTTTTTCAAAAATTTCAATTTTTTTTTACAATTGATTGTCGGTTTTTTTCTCGAAAATCTGGAAAAAATATTTCCTGAGGCTGCCATATTGTTAATTTTGAAAAAAAGTTGCGATCTGTCACACGATTATCTATTAATAAAACTAATTTCTCTTGTCTGACTGATTTTTAAAGACTTGTGATGATCACCGCAAGAGACTTCTGGAGAAACGGGCTACACACAAACAGCGATAACTTTAACAATTATAAATTTTTTTTTGAAATTTTGCTAAAGTCAAGTCAAAACGTGATGTATTAATGCTGACTATTGTCTAGAAAAAAAATTGTTGCAAATCATCATTTTTTCGGGTCTCTGACTACTCTTAACCCTATAAAGCTACTTCAAACCACTTCAGGTTGATGTCGCACTTTTGGAAGAATCCAAGCAGTGGAAGTCTTCATTGTAGTAAGCCACTGCCAAAATGAGAAAGCATATTCCTTTCATATCCATTTGGGAATATTTATTCCCCACAGCTTCATTCAAGTACTTAGATGCACTTCAAAAAAAGATGACAGCGTGTCGAAAAGTTGGATACTCTTTGTGTTTATTCCTCATATTACGGACGTTTATTGTTATCTGCTTAGAGGCACCACTAAGTCTGCGACTCATGTCCTGTTATAAAAAAGTTGTTATTCAAGTACCTATACATATACATATACATATACACGTACGTGCGCTTATACATTTTTGAGCTTTTAAGAATTTTTCCAATTGATTATCGTGGCTATAAAATGTGCATTAAAAATAAGTACGCACATACGGGATGAGCGCACACAGTTGTGAATACGCACACACTGATACGCTATTGGTACTTTCGCATTTTTGTCTGCTTCTTGTTTGTTTTGTTTTCTTTAATAAAAGCCATTGTATTCACATTCAATAAATTACATACAAACCGAGACGTAGATATGGCTTTTTCTTTGACTCTTGCAAAAGCAAATCGCACACAAAAGCATACTTTTCTTGTATGGCTGATAGACTGTCGGAATGCGATTTATGTATGGCTGAAGAGCTAAGGCATGGTAA
The DNA here is from genome assembly GCF_028408465.1 of Anastrepha ludens. Lineage (NCBI taxonomy): Eukaryota > Metazoa > Arthropoda > Insecta > Diptera > Tephritidae > Anastrepha > Anastrepha ludens. Next base: position 29,675,171 of record NC_071499.1, on the reverse strand, counting down.
AACCTCGATATAACGAACAAAGCGCTCATTGTAACACATTCTCTGTTTTCTCCCTTGAAGAAAACATCATCAAGATCATTATTTATTTTTTTTACCTATGGATACAATTGTAAAAGGTCTTCCAAAAGAGGCGTTAAAATTTCATGCATTTGGCCGTGTTCAAATACAAACTATTTTTCTCGCACCAAGAATAAACTCGTTGTCTGATTTCAATCAAACAGAATCTTCAACGTTCGATATGGCAGAGTAAATTTCAAGTTTATCAGCGTGGCGGAAAGAAAAAAAGAAAACATGAACTTACTTACATTATTAATAAAAATTATACAGAGAAGCAGGCCGAGAATACTACCTTGAGGAACAACAGACGATACCTAGAAGGGACGGCAAGTTGTGTTTTTTCACTGCATCTGTGCAGTCAGCTAAATATGACGCTATCTAAGTTGGGGAGTTAGTACGCAATCCTAAATAAGCTAATTTAATTGGCAATATTTTATGGGAGACCCTATCAAAAGCCTTTGAAAGTTTTTCGAAGTTTGCATATAAAGTTGAGATTTTCAGCGAAGTTAAGAAGGAATTTACCTTTTAAGGCTCGAAAAAAATTCTGTAGACTCTTCGGTGTTCGGTTTTCTAGATCTGACCAATGCGAATCTGAGATTGAAGGTAAGAAAATCCTGCTTATTTTGCAGATTTTCTTACTAACGTGAAATTCTGCCTTTTGGAACGCTGTTAACCACGATGCCGTTTAAGACGAGTGCTTCGCTATTTTTTGCGTAGCGCAATTGAATTGCTCTCTTGACACTGACTTTGACTTTTTATTTCCAACTTCAGCCGGTGAGCACGAGAACGAAAGGACTGGCGGGCTTTGTTAAACTCGGCTAAAATCGCGGAAACGTTTATCGCGCCAATCAAGAAGAAGAAGAATTAGCGTACGATATATTGACTTCTTCCAACGCCATCTTAACTAAGCAAGATTTATCAATGCTAAAGTGTCGACGTGGTTGGTCGACCGCCTCAACTTCACTATATTCAGGTTTCACTGTACATATTGCATACAGGTGCAGCCACAAGGTGGCGGGAAATTAATCATTAAATTTTGTTTTTGAATAAGTTTTTTACTAAATAAAAAGAATGATTTTGACGGATGGAAATCTTTATTTTGACCTTAAGGCGCTCCTTTGCTTGTCTTCTTGTATGCTGCATCTGTCAATATGAACAAAATAATATAAAAATATATAAAAAGTATGAAAAAATAAAAAAACAATAAACAAAATTTTTCAAATATAAAACTATGTAAAAAGAATAAAAAAGGTAAAAAATATGAAGGTTATATAAGCCCAATATAAGCAAAAATAAAAAATTTATTAGAAAAACATAAAGATTATGAAAAAACAAAATTAAAAAGCAATAATAATCAATAAAAAAAAATAAGTGATGAAAAAATAGACAAAATTTACAAAAATCGGAGAAGGGTCGGCCGGTGTATGTAAACGCCGGGCACAAACCGTGACAGCAACGCGCACTACTCCAAGCGTTTATCACCCGCACAAACGCAGCGTTTCGTGGACCACACCGACGGCACAAATTACCGCTAGGCAATACCAATAAATCCGAATGCTTATATAAAATAGTTCAATAATACAAAAAGTATGGACATTTTTTTTTTTCAATTGAAGATATATAAGATAATAAAAAAAGTTAAAAAAATATAAAAAGTATATAAAACAAATGTAAGCAAATATAAAAAAAAAATATTAGAAAAACATAAAGACTATAAAAAATATATTAACGAAACAATGAAAATAAAAAAAGTATTAAAAAAATAGAAAATTTGGACAAAACCTAAAAAAAATTTAAAAATATATAAAAATTTTAAGATATATTTAAAAAGAATTAAAAGATATAAAAAAATATAAAGACAATAAAAAAAAATTTTAATACATGAAAATAATATAAAATATTTATTAATTTATTAACAGAAAAAAATTAAAAAACATCAAATATACATATATAATTAGAAATAAAAGAAAATGCAGGAAACTATGAAAAAAAAAATTAAAAAATACCAAAATATATTAAAAACTTTAATATTAAAAAATATGAAAAAATATTAGAAATATATAAAACTTATAAAAACAATATAAAATATTACAAAAATATAAAAAAATAGACAAAGGTATTATATTAAATGAAGAAAATTTAAAAATTATATAAAAAGAATACAAAAGCAATTTGAAAACATATTGAAAAAAAAATTTGAAAACAATTTAAAACAAATATTAAAAAATAAAAAAATATAAAAAAACAAATATAGAAAATACTTGAAAAGATATTATAATAAAAAAATATGTAAAAATACTAATATATGTTAAACAATATAAGAATATATGAAGGGAATAAAAAAAATGAAAAGAATATAAGACAAATATTAGAAAAATATAAAAATTGATAAAAAAAATATGAAAATATACAATATAAAAAAAATATTTCAAAAAATATAAAAAATTATGATAAAAAATATGAAAATATATCAAAGTATTTAAAAAAACATGAAAAAAATATAAATATATAATATGCAATATACATATGACGCCATTTGCCAAAATTATAAATCTTTATTTTTCGTCACCTTGTAACTGTTTCAATAGCACTGACTTTTGTGTACCTGAAATATGTATGTCATTACGGATACATTCACTTATAGCCGCAAATAAATGTAAGGAAAAATTCCATTAAAATGATTCATCAATAAATTGAAAATTTCTGCTTTATTTAATTCGTTTCTAGTAAAATATCACAGATAAAGGGATCAATCAGATGCGAACATTAATAAATACTTGAAGTCATATACGTACAATTCATGAAGCAGGTTTCACTTTGCTAAAGTTTTATAGTTCCATAAAGAAAAATTTGATTCTAAAAATTTCAATTATTTTTAAGTGTCTCAGATTGCACATTTTATCGGTGGATTATGAGACACTAGTGCAAGAGAAAGAGAGAGAACAGAGAAGATGGTCCCACGAACTAGAGGAGGACATCAATCAACTTGAAATAAGGAATTGGAAAAAATTCGCAAGCGATCGAGCTGTATGGACGTCTCACGTGCAGCAGGCTAAAGCTCACAAGGAACTGTAGTGCCAAAAGATGATGATGATGATGATGATATAGTGCAGTTAGTTAGTATAGAATAGATGAAATAGTTTCTAAGTTATGGTGGTCGCGCTTCTATTGGATAGACTGTATGATATATTGAACATTTTTACTTAATTTCACTTCACTTGATATCCAACAACATGGTTTCGTAACATCAAATAACACCTTTGGCTTGCTCTACTAAATTGAAGGGTGAAGGAACAAAAACCATTTATTATGAATTGTAATTCGGTCGAGGTTTGATTGCTGCACTCGCCCACGTCCGCTTAATAAGGCTATGAAAATGTTGCGAACAAAAGTCGTAACTAAAGGCCGCAAGGGAAAGGGCGGGCCTTTTAAATACGAGCGCTGGTAGAAGAACGAATGAGACACGTGTGTGCAATTACATAACTATAGATTTATGTGTTAATGCATGCCTGTATAAAGTATTTTTTTTTGTAATATTTATGCATGTGTGTGTATGCAGTTGCATCAAGATTTATATGCCAAAAGTGCCGATAAAACACGCAAACGTTCAGTTTAGTAATATTAGCCAAGTGCAACGAAATGTCGAAAAGCCGGCGTACCCAGCTGTAAGCTCTACAATAGCTAGGATTGTGCCAAGTTCGGGAAAATGCATGGCAACTTTAGTATTCGTATTGCATAATACTTTCTACCTACTAACTGGCGCAACTTTAAAATACAAAGCTGTGTGTTTGTGTATGCGTGCATGTAGTGGTGACAGTAGTTTTTGGGGAAGTCCACTTTTTTCAGTGGGAAGCTAGCAATAAATTTTGGCAGAAGTGCATACACAAACAGAATGTCAACTTCAATGCACTGTGAAGGTCGGAGATAAGCTTCCGTCGACCGGCTGTCTGTGTTGAACTGTTCAATGCGTCAATTGGTATGTGTTGGCTGCTGATTGCTACCGCCGCCATCATCAAGGACGCCGACGACGATGTCAACGAAATTAACTGTATTGCAGGCCTTCTTCTTCCTACGAGTACATACCTCAAGCGCCCTTAAGGCACCTCGTTGCCTTTGGCAATGTGGGAAATGTTGCTTGCCAACGGCATTTATTGCCAAACATTTTTTTTGTTTTTCTTTTTTTTTTATTTTCTTTTCAATACAAAAGATTGCTGTTGAAAAAGCGGATTTCCTATGTTTTTATATGGCTGGGGCATTATATGTAAATAAATATTTGTATAAGAGGCTTCAATAGAGTGAAAGTGGGATTAATGTTGTGAGTTCAGGTGGGTTTTCAAACAAAAATGGAAATGAAGTTTTTTTTTGAGGCGTAAATGCTGTTGTCTAATCAAATTCGTTGCCTTGAACAATCTTTTGGCTGATGCAGCTGCCCTTAATTTCTTCCGATTAGAAGGTATTTGGCGCTAGTCAGGCTATTGGAGTATTGTCTGAACTCAGCAACTGGTAGGTAGGTAGGTAGGTGTTATAATTGCCCAACGGGCAGATATCTACAGTTAAAAGAGCTCTTTATGTAATGCAGAAGGTTGATGGAACTTCGGTTGGCGCACTGACCCAGGCTGTGGAGGAGCTTGTCGAAGTAAGGAGTACCCACGGACCTTAATCGTCTGACCGCCAAACTCGGACATTTGCAGAGAAAGTGATTAACAGTATCCTTACCTGAAAGGGCCCCATAGCTTCTGTAATGGCGACTAAATATTAAAGCCAGCCTTTCTGCGTAAGTGCTGATCGTCGAATGACCGGTAAACACAACTACGAGTTTGGAAATTGAATAGTGTGGAGTCCCCAGAACTTTTTGAGTCCTCCATACATTGTAGTGAGGCCAAAGGGTTTTCGAAATAGCACATAAACTCGAAAGAAACTCAATCCCTTCTGCGCTTTTCTGAGTAATAAGGTGTGCAATTCCCCTTCATCAAAAGCCAGGGGACGTGCCAATAACCGGGTAAGAGATCTCTGAGGCCAATTCAGTCGACTTATTCCTGGCAAGTTCATCAACAATTTCATTTCTTATTCATGTACCTATATCCTGGAACCCGGATAAGAGAAATGCATCACCAGAAGATTTGATCAATTTGTTGATCAATTTGTATCTGTCCCATGGCGTCGTCAGAGTCTTGATCACAGCTTGACTATCGGAGAAAATGTTAATATCTCCCGCTTCCACGTTTCCTAAGCATTTTGCATGCCTGCAAGATCGCAATGATTTCCGCCTGAAAACTGCTTTTCCATAAAAATTAAATGTTCTGGTTCTTGGATGAAAAGTCATTAATTACACAGTCCAAAAATTCTACTAAAAAGATAGTCCATACGAATAAGCGCTAAAATTTATGGAAGTGGCTGGAGTTGGCCATAGCAACTTGGGCGACTGCCTTGGCCTTTTTCATAGTTCGCTGAAGTTTGAAAAATTTGGCCAAAAGTGCAATTAATTTATCGAAAATATCATCAATAAAAAATAGAAATTTAAACGAATTAAAATAAAATTTCTTTCCTCATATTTCTACATTAAAATTTTTGGTAGATTTTTTTTTGTCGATTTTTATCCTCTAACTATGGATTCAACGACTCGCTGCTCTGTGCATAACAGGAACGATGAAAACCACTCCAACGGCGGCGCTGGAAATGATACTCATCATGCCACCTCTTGATCTTACGGCGGAAAACCTGGCAGCGAAGTCCGCGAGGAGGTTAGTGGCTGCTGGAGTATTCACATACAGAACCTTCGGTCACAGTTCAATAGGAAAGTGGAGCTCAGGCTGCACAAACTACATGACTCCGTACTTTAGTTGGGAGAGAAGGTTTCACACTACAATTGAAGAGGAGGGATGGCACAAAGGCATGAAGTTTGGCCATAGGACTTTTCACACACAGACGGCTCCAACACTTCGGACGGAGAGGGAGCGGACATATACTGCTCAAAACTAAGTCCAAAAATGGTCAACGGAGCAGGGAGGCCATAGAAAGGCTAGCCGCAAACAGTAGGCTGTATATATATTGGGTGCCTGGTCACAAAGGGATTATGGGAAACAAAATAGTAGATGAGATAGCAAAATGTGCTGCTAGACTACCATTTGAACAAGAGAACGACATACCAAAACCGCTAAATACAATATGCAATGAAATGGACGACTACATGAAAAGGCGAGTGGAAGCTGGATGGACTAATCTGACCGCATGCAAAACAGCAAAAGTCATGTGCAGAACTAAAGACAAAAAACTGACTCAATTCGTACTTACGCTTTCGCGAAAGGACTGCAGAACTTCTATAGGTATGCTAACAGGTCATAATCTATTGGCTGCAAATGCGTACAAGATAGCGACTGCTAACACGGACAAATGCAGGAAATGCAGAGAGGATGTTGAGAAAACTTTAGAACACCTTCTATGCGTCTGTCCGGTATTTTTAAAAACGCGTTTAAAATGCCTGAGAGCGCCATTGTTTGAGGGCCTGGAGGACGTCTTAAAAGCGGATCTCCCAGCTCTGCTTAGATTCGCCAAAAGCGCTGACATCCTACATGATGTCTACTTTAGGTATTCATAGAGGTCGGTTTCCATCTGGTATCGCTAGGGACCAAACGGTCTATGCGTGGCTTGTTGCCAACCAGGTTAACCTAACTTAACCTATCCTCTAACTTCTACTTTAAAGAGCATTTATGACCCGTTTTCATAATAATTATAATGAAAGTTCAGTAAACCAGGAAGATAAAGGGTTAAAGTGCAATTTTAAGCAGATAATGTTACGGGAGGTTGCAGAAAATGAACAACTCGTACGGGCTAAGATAACTGTTAACATGCCTCCTTTTAGGTTTATACACATCGTCCAACGCTGTTCTAGTTAGTTTGTTGATCCCTCCCAAAAAATAGGATTGTTTCCAGTCTGAAAAATAGCCATTCGTTTCTGCAATCAGATCCTCGTTTGCATAAAATCTTTTTTTCCGCCATTTCTGCAAATTGGAAAACAAATAGTAGTCCAAGTGATCCGAGGGAGGGGCTGTGAAACCAATCGTAATCCTATTTCTATTTATTTTGTAACCACAACTGCTGAGGCGTGAGCTGGTGTCTTGCCGTGATGGAAAAGGAAAGTCACTGGGCTTCCGTGACTCAAACGAATGTCAAACACAAGAAATAGGCCGACCTGGCTGAAACCTGGTATACATACCTATATTCTTCCAAGAGATGCTTCTAACTAAACATCTCTCTGTTATTGCACGCACTTTTCACACGAGCCGCGTATTTGTAAACCAAACAGTAAACTGTGAAAACTTTCAAATCATTTTCATCTAATGCTTGGAATGAAGGTAGTCGAAGTTGCAGAAAAACTCCAGGTGATGATATTAAACGGGTTTCAACACATTTCTTGGGCATTTAGCGAAACATTTATTTTTCGGAAATTCTCGCTCTCCAACAAATCGTTTAACTGAAAGCCACGCCAGATCTTCAGAGCAAATGCAAAAGTGTTTATGCATTTTTTGGCACATTCTTTAGATATACAATTACAGTTATAGCGCATACATACACACATACATACGCAAACATTCATAATAAGATTTCTGGCTAAGCATACCCTTACATTATAGTATAAGAGGATTAAGACCCATATACACAGGGTGTGTAATTAAAATCTGACAGTTGAGTAAATTCTCTGTAATTATAAGAAAATTTACGTGCATTCAACTTAGCTGAAGTCTATTTTATAATTCTTGTATGAGTGTGTGTGTGTGTGTGTCTAACAACCAACTAATTACAACCAACTGTGTAATTTCTATGTAATACATACAAACATGGAAGTGTATCCGAGTATTTACGAGTCTGCTTGCGATGGGATATATTAATTTTACCCAAGCAACGGCTGCTTGTAATGACCAACCCGGCGAAACACGCAGTCTAACTGCTCGATAAATACATGTGTATGTACATATGTTTATATAAGTGCATGAAAGTAGCCGAGTTGTAAAAGGCATATATATGCACGCCTGCACACAAACAGCCACAAATTAATACACTCGTATGTATGTATGTATGTACGCATACACTCCGCGTTATCCAACCATTTGTAATCATTTTTGTAGGCAATAATTTTACAAAAGTGGATTTTATTTAGACAGCGTCAATGGTTTGCATACTACTACCTATTTATGTATGTACATTAGGACAGTTCGGCAAAAAAGCGGTAGTTCTTCCACCCTATGATCAAAAAGTACCGGGAAGGTGATGTTGACTGTTTTCTTCGATTGCCAAGGCGCAGTGCTCCATGAGTACCTTGCATCGGGCCAGCCAGTCAATAAAAAATATTATTTATACGTTTTGATGCGTTTGAGAGATGCTGTACGTCGCAAACGGCCGGAAATGTGGGCAAACAATTCTTGGATTTTGCATAATGAAAGCACGCCATCGCACCGATCCCAAATTGTACCAATTGTACCAAGTAAATACCAACGTATACCAAGCACCGTATTCACCTGATATGGCATCGTGCGACTTCTTTTTGATTCCCAAGTTGAAATTACCACTTCGTGAAATGAGATTTCAGTCGATAGAAGAGATCAAAGAGAATGCGGTGAAGGAGCTGAAGGCTAACCCTTCGTCGCCCTACCAGGGGTGAATGAAGGACTGGGTTAAGCGTTGGCACATGTGTGTTGCTTCAGACGGGTCTTATTTTGAAGGAGATAAAATAAATTTGCGGGAACTTTAACTCTGTTTTGTTTTATTTAAACATTCTATCAAAAAAGTATCGGGAATTGTCCAGTAAAACATAATATAATTGTTTAATCATCAAAATATATTTTTTCGCCTTCAAAATAGGCTGCATTCGAAGGAATACACATATGCCAACGAAACATATGCCACCTTTTAAACTTGTTTGAAGAGATCTTCTTCAGCTCCTTCAGCGAATTCTCCTTAATGACCTCTATCGACTCAAAGCGGCGTCCGCGGAGTGGCAATTAAGTTTTGGGAAAAAGTCACAGAGGACTAAATCCGGTGAATAGGGTGGTTGTTTGATGATATTTGTCGAGTTTTTGGTCAAGAAAGTGTTTACAATATGACCCTTGTGAGACGGGCCGTTATCATGGTGCAAGATCCATGAGTTTTTTTCCACAAATCGGGCCCTTTCCCACGCACATTCTCTCTCAAACGTCGCATAACTTCCTAATAATATTCTTCGTTTACCGTAGAACCATTGGAAACGAGTTCCGAGTAACAACAAAGTGATAATCAAAGAAAGCGAGTAGCACGACTTTCACTTTTGACCGACTTTGACGTGGTTTTTTAAGTTTAGGCACTTGTAGATAGCGCCATTCAGCCGTGTGTTGGCCGGTTTGCATGTCAAACTCATATACCCACGTCTCATCACCTGTTATGACCGAATTGGGTCCGAATTTACTTGCTCAAGCATGTCTTCAGCCACCTTCTTCCGACGAATTTCTTGAAAGAAATTCAACTCTCTTGCAACAAGTCGAGCGGCCACGCGTCTCATGCCCAATTGGTGGTGTAGAATGTTGCGAATTGATTCGTGAGACCAGCTGAGGTATCCTTCAAACTTAAATGATGGTTTTGCAGCACCATGTCCTTGACTTTGTCGACGCTTCCATCCGTTGAAAACGTTGATGGGCGACCAGATCAGGAAAAATCTTTTACGACTTTTCGGCCCTCTGCAAAAGCCTTATACCACACGTAGACCCGTGTTTTTGATAAAGCACACTAGCCATGGGCTTTCTACAACATCTGCATTTTCAACGATTCGGCACACGAAATCCCGTTCAAAACACAAAATTTAAGACAAATTCTTTGTTCGATATTTTTATGCGTAGTGAAAATCGTAGGCTGCGGGTGACTCACGCTCAAACTCTGCGACACTATAAAGGACACTTGGAGGTACCAACATTCCAGCAAAAAAAATTTAGACAAATGTGTAACGCGCGATTTATAAATGTACAATTCACGATATTTTTTGACAGAATGTATATATAAAATATGGGCTGAAAAGTCCCGGGCCTAACAAAGTAAACATGTTTTTGTTTGTTAAAAACTATTGTAGCTTTATTCATCAACGTAATTTCCATCAAGAAAAACGGAATGATTATACCGCCGCTCTAACATTTCAATACAACTTTTATAGAACGATTTATTTTTTGCCTCAAAATAGGCCTCAGTTTGAGTCAGCCTCTTCATTCGAAATTTCTTACTTGCAAGCTAAATTTGGCGAATACGGTGGATGTGGGAGCTATTCGAAGTTCAATTCATATATCATAGTTTGGCAATTTTTGTGATTGACTTGTGACACGGTGCGCTGTCATGAAAGTGAGCAAACGCGGCACGCACTTTGAATAGTGCTTTCTCATAGTCAAATGCTCATGCAATATAAAGCCATTCTTTTGATATCTTTACGTTGTCAGCTAACTCACGCAACTTCACTTTTCGGCTATTCAAAACAATTTTGTGGATTTTTTTTTATGTTTTCTTGTGTTACCGCCACATTTGGACGTATACTGCATTGTGCATCATCGGTGTCTCTACGACCACGTTTGAAGTCAGCAAACTATCATTTTATTGCTGTTTCTGATGGAGCGAAGTTTCATAACATTTTTCAAGCCAGAAAAGACGAAATACTTTGTGATCCATTGATTTGGAAATAACAAAAGTAGGGTCACTCTTAGCACAATATCTGACGAACTAATGAATAGAATATCAAGAAATTTTAACAGCTGCCTTTTTAAGGTTAGTACTAACTGACAAGGACGTGAATGTAATAAAACTAGTGTCACCTATGTGTTAGGCACGGGACTTTTCAGCCCATATATTATGTACTTAGTCTTGCCATAAATTCTGTGGCAAACTTTTACGATGTATAGTCGAGAATAAATTCGCAGACAAAAGTGATTGCCTTAACAAGTGCGGTAAAAGTGCAAGTGAGATTTGTGAATTGCTGAAAATTTAATACTTCGAGAATGTTTGTTTCCCCGCACTATCAATCGTTTTTGCCAAACGTCTGAAGTGATAGACCGAAGAAAAACTTTTTCGCCCTCGCGTAGTTCGAACCAGTGCAGCCATAAAAGCCGTTCGACAGAGAACTCGCAGAAATCACCTTAGAAAGCAGAAAAGCATATCCAGGGAAATTAATGCATCGATCAGATCCATGTCAAGGATAATCAGAGAGGATCTCACAAGCATGAAAGCCTTCCGTTGGTCAACTGGTAATTTTTTGACGACGCGCTTGGGGAAAATTAGACTCGACAGATGCAAGCAGCTTCCTAGCTGGCACGCGGTCAACGGCCATGAAAATGTTCTTTTCGCTGATGGGAAAATGTTTATTGTTAAAAAAGTGTTTAATAAGCAAAACGACAAAATCTATGCTAAAACTTCTAAAGACTCAAAAAAGGTTGCTCCAGGGGTTCGGCGTGACCACCATTCAGTATCCGTAATGGTTTGGTGGGGAGTGTCTTGCAAAGGCGTTACAACTCTTCATTTCTGCTCTCTTCAGAGCAAAAGTGTACCAGGTGGATGTCCTAGAAGGTTGAGCAGTTGAGCAGCACTGCTTTCAATGGGGAGCGTTGGATCTTTCAGCAAGCTGCCGCTCCAGCCCAGAATGCAAAAACCTTCCAATATTCCTGGGTTCATAGCCGCAAAAGATTATATATATACACATATATAAAATTGACGCGTACACCCTCTTTGGGTGTTTGGCCGAGCTCCTCCTCGTATTTGTGGTGTGCGTCTTGATGGAGGCACCTACAGTTTAAGCCGACTCCGAACGGCAGATATTTTTATGAGGAGCTTTTTCATGGCAGAAATACACTCGGAGGTTTGCCATTGCCTGCCGAGGGGCGACCGCTATTAGAAAAATGTTTTTCTTAACTTTGGTGTTTCACCAAGACTCGAACCTACGTTCTCTCTGTGAATTCCGAATGGTAGTCACGCACCAAGCCATTCGGCTACGGTGGCCGCAAAAGATTGACCACCTGGAAATCCAGATCTGAATCCATTGGACAGTTTGCGGTCAGAATTGGAGAACATGGCCTGTCGAGGAGCTCACAGAAATTTGGAGAGCCTCAAACAGTTCTTACTTCGAGTAGCGACGTCAATATCCATGGAAACCGTGAGTGCTACAGTAGCTGAAAGGCTTGTACAAAAACAAATGGTGACCATATCGATTGAAAACTTAATTTTTCTTTTTAATATTTACTTAATGATTAAATAGAACTAACTTCATAAAAAAAGTATTATAATTTCATATCTATAACGGACTTAACTTGTAACAGAACTTATGGTAGAGTAAAGTTTATTCTCATTTAAGTGTATAAATTTGTGAATATTCATAGTTATCCCAACATAAATGCGATTATTCAAAGTATGCAAACATCAGCGGCACCTATCGTGAAAATAAATACATATTTATTTATTATAGTAAAAAAAAGTCTAATTCGGCTTACAAGCATTGCAGTAAATGGCCCCTTATTTATTGTATATATACTTATATATGTATGTATTGGCACCTTCAAAACTCACCACTTGTGAGCCACTCAGAGACGGAAGCATTTTTCCTGCAGGGTGAAGTTGTATTCTTGTTAGGAATGCGTATGCTTGGATGTGCTCGCATGTAGGTGTTCCTGCTACGCATTTCAAATGCAAGCTGCGACAACCAAACCCAAATGTGTATAAAATGACACACATATTCACGCATATACCTGCATATGTATGAGTTGGCATGTCGCATGACACTTGTCCGCGCTCAAGGTTGTTTCTCATAGCTAGCGGGAAGGTAAATCCTGACAATACATTCTTAAGGCTCAAGAGCCTTAGATAAAGGTAAGTTGATGAGTGATTTTCAACTGGATGGAAAGGTGCGCATTGCAAAGACGCTGCCTCAGGTGCTCATGTACTATTTATTCACACATGTTTTAAGCACAATTCCGTATAAATTAAGACACACACTCACACACATGTGCGTATGTGTGTTATGAGCGAACTTATGAAAGTAAATTTAAAAAAAAAAAATTGTTTGAATGCATGTTTAAACATAGAAATTAAATTCATCTGCGTAGCGTAAGTATGAAATTGTATTGTTTCGGAGAATTCATATCTTTTAGTGTTACACTTAAATTGAATTTCATATAAAATAAGCAAAGGAATTCCAGTTCAGGTAGAGCTGGAGTTGTTGCAGTATGTGAACATATTTTCAAATAAAAATAATAATAAAGCTTTAAATTATTTTATAGATTTTTTGTAGAAGGACTCTAAAAAACAAAACAAAAACAAATAATTGAATAAAAAAATGCATTAATGTACACTTTTGAAGGTACAATTTAGGTAAAATATTTTTCGCGCCATTTGTTGAACAACATCAAGACGCGCAAAACAAATAGGAGGAGGAGCTCGGCCAAACACCTAACAGAAATGTACACACCAAACATTTATTTATTTATTTTTAACAAACAGACCCGATTATCTAAGCACTCGCAATTCAATGTGTTTTAATTTACTATTTAAATTTGTAATTTGTTTTTAAAGAATAACGTCAAAAAAAAAAAAACAAATGAAGTTTGTAATTCTTCCGAACAACTTTTCTGGCTTAAACTTTTATTTATTTATTTTTTTTTTTAATTCTTCTTCTTAAAGTTTCTATGAAACTCTTAAGAACATTTTGAAGATTTAAATGCGCCTAAAGGGTTTCAAAAATGAATTCGTTTGTTATTAAGTTTTTTTTATCTATTTTTTTTTTTTTTTATTAGATTTTGTTAAACTCCTACGAGTTTTTGAAGTGCTCAGTGAGGTTTTCATTGGGTAAAGGGTGATCAATTTAGAGGTATCGGATTTTAAATTGAGGCAAAACAACGAACGAATTTTTATGTCAAACCATTCATGACATTTATTGTTTAAAGATAATCCCATTCAAATGTTGGTTGCAACTACGACGTAATTCGGCTATCCGTAAACACAAATTGGGTTGGTATCTGTTGAATAACTTTAGTGATGTTGGCTTCTGGCCCGGAGCCCGTTCTGCCGCTCCCTTCTGCAGCCAACAAAGCCACGGTTAGCAAACGGGTTGAAATAGAAATTTGAAAAGGTCGAGCCAAGGAGCACCAGGAGATTTGGTGGCTCCTAAAACACTCAGGCTAAAAAGCCCATTGTATTCAAAGCTATGGACAGTAAAATAGTAGATAGTGACCGAGGAAAGCAGAGAAGTTACAAAGAAGGAAGGAGATAGGAAAGAATAGAGACAGAGATAGAGATACTTAGTCAAGTGAGGATTCACCAGATTCTTTGGCAAATCTGTAAATATCCTCCAGTTTTAGAGAACGAATATTACTCATTTTCACGACATCGGAACCCAAAACTCGTAGCCGTGCTCTAGCAAAGGCAGGACACTTACAGAGAAAGTGCTCAGTGTTATCCGCCTCCTCCAAGCACGACAGGTACATTGGGTCCTCAATGATTCCAATGATGGTCACATGCTGACGTTATGAGTTGTGTCCTGAATGATACCGACCATCAATCGAACGTCTTTCCTTCTAAGTTTTAGTAGAAAGTTTGACAGTTTTCTATTCGGACTTGTCACAAAACACTTTGCAGTTCTGCAGCGTTCTAGACCGGACCATCGCTCTTTATATAAATTGCACCCGCAATCGCTGATCCAATTCATGGTTCCTACGGAACTGATTCCAATTATTGGCTCTGACCCTTGTGGTGGAACCGCTGATCGGTTGGCCAATTCATCGGCAATTTCGTTTCCTTGAACACCGGAGTGTCTTGGAATCCAGGGAACTCGAGTGCAGTACAATGGACTTAATTGTGGCTGAGTGTTGTACTTGCTAGTTGTCCCGACAAAAAAATAGTATTTTTAAGTATGGAAACTTTTTGGAATTGTATTTTTAGATACTTTTAAGAAATGAATTCATTTAATTCATTCGCCGTAGCCGAATGGGTTGGTGCGTGACTACCATTCGGAATTCAGAGATAGAACGTTGGTTCGAATCTTAGTGAAAGACCAAAATGAAGAAAGTTTTTTCTAGTAGCGGTCGCCCCTCGGCAGGCAATCGCAAACCTCCGAGTGTATTTCTGCCATGAAAAAGCTTCTCATAAAAATATCTGCCGTTCGGAGTCGGCTTGAAACTGTAGGTCCCCCCATTGGTGGACAACATCAAGACGCACACCATAAATAGGAGGAGGAGCTCGGCCAAGCCCTCAAAAAGGGTGTACGTGACAATTATATATATAAAATACTCAATTTAATGTTTAGTACTGAGTATTTTTAAGTATTGAAACCTTTTGGAATTGTATTTTTAGATACTCGTGGACAAAAATATCTTCGCTTAATACTAAACTACTTCACTTTTTCTCTTTCTCTATATGAAGCAAGCAATTAATTTAATTAAAAAAGTTATAACAACCGCAAACTTCAATGTCAATAGTTCTTGGGCAACAAATCTTTGGAGCTGTAAAATAAAATCTTACAACATAAATTTTTTTAAAGTCCTTGCAAATTTGCGGTGAAACAAATTGAAACTCAAATAAAGTAAAATTAAGTTGTATAACTTCAAGGGAGCTACACATTTGCACTTCAGCGCAGACGATGTCCCTTAATAAATGAACAAAAGTAAACATTTTAATTGATTTTCGCTTGAACGAAATTTTACTCGCAGCGAAATGTTGACATTGTGTAAATTAAAATGGAAAGAAAAACAAAAGACGCAATCCACGCCCCAATCCACTACTTCCGACAGGTTAGTGGTGTCACTTTGCCAGTCTGTCGTCATCGATTGAGTTACAAATGATATTAACATGCAACAACTAACAAAACAAAGCAAAAAAAAAAAGAAAAAAAAAAGAAAAACAACAAGAGACAAACACAGAAACGAATTGAAACAGCAACAAGACAAACAGAAACAGAAACAGCGGTGAAAAAAGACAACAACACTAAAATGGTTAAACTTAACGAACCGAATAACGCAATGAAAACAAATAAAATTAAAGTAAAACGAAATCCAACAGACTGACGTTAATGTCTCCATAAAATAGATAGTTCGTTTCATGCACGACGAAGTGGATGAAAAAAAAGAGGAGCAATGCCGTTTGGATCCAACAAAGTAGTTCATCATTGCTGACTGAATGAAACGGTAGTGTACGATTAAGTGAAAGTGTACGATACGAAAAATATTGCACGCCGTGGAGTGCACAAAGGCGTGCGAAAGACGTCATTAACAAGTCGATTAATGTCTGGAATGTGTGAATGTGATGAGAATTAGAGGAGAGGCAGCCAAGACGCGGGTTGCGATTAAAGAAGATGGCGTAAATGGTCGCTCGTCATTGCAAGTCAAGACGTCAGCGAAAGCGAAAACACAAACTTCAGAAACATACACCAGAAGAGAGAGAGAGAGAGACTACTTGGAGAAAGGGGCTTAATTGATTTCAAAAGCCAAGAAGTGTGGTTTCGTGTATTTTTGTCAATAGAAATGGAAAAAAAGGAATTTATGTAAGCACCAGGGTAATTAAACGTTGGGTAAGGTAAGTTTGAAACAACATCAATACGTACGCCCCAAATAGGTGGAAGAGCTCGGTCAAACACCTATTAGAAGTGTACGCGCCAATTTTATATTTATTTTTAGGGTTATTTCGGCAATTAGTTCCAGTGTGGGTTACACTTACAGCTCGCACACCAATATTTCGACTTGTTTATTTTATTTGATTGTTCGGAATTTTTTTTTTGTTAATGTCTAACAAGAACTAGAAGAGAGGGAAACTCTTGAACACCTTCCATGTTCCTGCCCTGCACTAGCTAGAACCCGAATGAAAGGTTTATGAGCTCTACAATATGAGAGTTTAGAATGTCTCTCGCGGTTAGAGGTTCAGAGCTTACTTAGGTTCGCAAAAGACGCAGGCCTATTGCAAGAAGCCTACTATAATACAAGGAAACGTAAGGGTTAAGCTTTCAGCCAGCCTGGTCAACCTAACCTAACCTAACAAGAACTCCGGGCATGAAACACCAAATAATAGAGAAGTTTTTTTCTAATAGCGGTCAACCTTCGACAGGCAATAATAAACCTCCTCATAAAAAAGATCTTCATAAAAAACCATTGCCGTTCGTATTCGGCTTAAAACTGTAGGCCACACTATTTGTGGAACAACATCAAGAAACTCGCATTTTTTTCTATACCAAATCTTTTGTATCGGAAGAAGTTACCCTCTTTCGAGTGGACGTCTCTCGTGGACGTATAACCGCTGACTGACGGTGAGTGTCCGTCTAAGAGAAGTTTCACTGTATAGTATTTAACAAAAATCATATAAATCCGAGTTTTAGAATTGATCGAAAAATTTGAAAAATAATCCGGACTTTTCCACGATTTCCAATTAAAATTTCTAGAAAGAACTTAGATATGCAATTTCTTAGCCCATACAATTTTAGAACAAAAAGCTGGAAGTTTGAAGTTGCTACAAAATCTAGCTCTCATTGTAAAAGAAAAAATGTCAAGCGATCGCGTAGTTAAGTTTTTTTGGAGCCTGTGCTCTATGTAGTATGGGATGTAAAGTTGCTTAGAAAAAATCTCTTTTTCAAATTGATTAAGGCACCTTTCTGGATTAGATCTCGAAAAAGTCGATTTTTTTTCATGTAATGATAGTTTATACTTTCAAAAATATACTTGTAAATTTTTATATTGTAGTTGTAGTTTAGACGTTACAGCCCTTTAAAATGAGACCGGTTTGGAGTACGACGCCCAGGTATAAGCGCGTTAACCGTGTTTTTCTCGAAACTAAAGGGTGATTTTTTAAAAGCTATAGAAAAGTTTTTCAAAAAAACACACGTAAAATTGAAAAAAAAAATGCATGAAATTTTTATTTAAATCGATAGTACAAAAAATAATCTAAAGATCGCACGATCTGGGTGGCCAATTGACAGTTCCCGAACGTAAAATAAAATGTTCACGGAACTCGCCTCTCAACAAGTCCATTGTTACGCGTGCTGTGTGGCATGTGGCATGTGGCATTTTTTACATTTTCGGCAAAAAAAAGTTGGATATCATTTCACGGTAGCGCTCACCATTCACAGTTACATTACGATTCGCTGCACCTTCAAGAAGTACGGGCCAATGAAACCTCCAGTCCATAAACCGCACTAAACTGTGACCTTTTCTGGACACATTGGTAGCTCTTGCAATTCTTCTGGCTGATCTTCACTCCAAAATCGACAACTCTGCTTATTTACGTACCCATTGATCCAAAAATGAGCTTCGTCGCTGAACAAAAATATTCGATTTTAAACTTACTTAACAGAACACGAATTTTTATATTAAAATTCAATGATTTGCAAGCGTTGTTCGTTTATAAGACGATTCATGGTTAAATTATAGACCAAACTGAAGATGTTTGACAGTGAAACAAAACACGAAACGTACGTCGGCTGTTTAAACCAACTGCGAATCGGATGGATTATTCTCTTCGAGCCATTTTGGAGAGCCAAGCTCCGAACTAAAAGATTCATCAGTCTCGAGGTGCTGAAAAAAGCCATTGTCCGTGGACTGGGCCAAAATATGATACCTGCAAGTCACATTTGGGCAGCTTGCGAATTGTTTCTGGGGCGTCCCTACGCCATTGTCAAAGCGAAAGGTGGTCATATAGAACAAAAGTAAATTGATTCTTAATTTTGTATTATTTTCACACGTTTTTTAATTTGAATTGAATAAAAGTAATTTTCCAAACTAAATGCTTGGCCTTTTTATTTGGTTACACTTCGAGTGCCGGACCCTGTGTATATAATAATATTTGTACACCCTGCAATCTAAATTGAAAAGAAGATGTGGAACATATTATTGGAAGATGCGCAATATTATTAGAACTCCGTGTTGCGAAGGATTTCTGAAAACAACGTTGGCACATTCTGATGTACTAAAAAGGTTGAATGGAAAAATTGTTAGACTTAAGAGAAGCTAGTTTCTTATATAATCAGTGCTTTAAATTAACTGGTGCAGAGAATTAATTGTAAATGAATTTATGTGATACGCTAAAAAATATCGCGTATCCCGGCAGCCGACCTTTAAGGACATTGTCGAATGTAAAGGATTTTCCAATAAGAGGTGTTATTGGAAGTCTTTTCCCGTAAAAGATCAATGGTTTCGTTGCTTGAGTGGCATGTAGCGCCATCTTGATGAAAAAAAAACGTTATCCAGAACAATACCATCCACTTCCGGCCATAAAAAATCGTTAATCATCTCCCGATAGCGCAATCTGTTCACCGTAACTGTTGCTCCAGCATCATTTTTGACTCCTACGGACCATAAACCTTACCTAACAGTCACACGTTGAAGATAGAGAGGCTTTTCAACAATAACTCTTGGATTTTCTGAGCCCCATATCCGACAATTTTGCTTGTTAACGAAGCCAAATGGAAATGGGCCTCATCACTCAAAATGATTTTTCGATGGAGTTCCGGATCATTTTCATGCATTTCAACGACCCAGCAAAGACACGACGTTGTTGATGATCGACCGGCTTAAGTTCTTGTGCTGACTGGACTTTTTAAGCCTTGAGACCCAAATCTTTACCCAAAATACGGTGTAGTGACGTTTATGGAATGCCAAATTCCAAAGAATTACACTTTCGGCTAAAACAGCAATATTTTCGATTTTCGGTTGTTCTTTAGCGACGTGCACGGGTTTTATTCTTCACATCACTAGCTTGTCCCA
This sequence comes from Anastrepha ludens, assembly GCF_028408465.1. NCBI lineage: Eukaryota > Metazoa > Arthropoda > Insecta > Diptera > Tephritidae > Anastrepha > Anastrepha ludens. The sequence goes on along the minus strand of NC_071499.1, from coordinate 29,655,387 downwards.
ACAGCTCGAATTTTTTCACCAATTTCTGTATTGCGGTCCGACAAGGTGCCTCACGATGACCCAAAAATGTTCGAGTTTTACGAACCGTCTCTGCCAAATGTTCACCATTTTTATAGTGAATTTTAATAATTTCAATGCATTGTTTAAGCGAGTTTCGTTCCATTTTTATTAATGGCGTAGTTTTTACTTGTCAAATATCAAAAAATGACAGCTTCAAAAGTGGCATCTACCGAAATATCGGGCTATTCAAAATAGCACCTGTTATTGGAAAACCCCTTACTTGAATTATTTGTTTAAAAATTCTATTTTTTAGTCTATAAGCAAATATTGTGAACTGTTAATATAATTTAAATAAAGAACTCTTCAATTATATTCTTCTATTCTAGTAAAATTTAACAGGTTATAAAATTGGGTACGCAATTTTTTTTTATTTAGGAATTTTGTTGAAAATCAATTGTAGTTTTATAAATCTTCAACAAATTTCATACTTAAAAAAACTATTAAAATTAAATAAGAAACAAAAAAATTGTAAAAACTTGTTAACAAACCCCTGTGTTATACTTATAATGCACTGTAAAATGTAAAAGAGCGCGTGTAAGTAAGTTAATACGTACATATGCATATTCCCTACAGTACCACGAAAAACCGCGTGGCCACCAAAAGGCAATGCTGGTGGAAGAGAACAAAATTGTAAAATATACGCAAACAAATATGTACGTGCGTGCATATGTATGTGTATGCATACCAGCTTGTAAAGTGCGCATGTTTTCATGGAATTGAAACGCGCAATAAAACAGTTGCGTGCAGAGCGGCGAATTCACGCATTCCTCGAATAAAGAAATGAAGCTTTACACGCCAGCACAGGCATCACCGAAGCTGCCTTTCTACGGAAATATGTGCGCATGCATGAATATGACATACTCGCATATGAACACTTGGGTGTCAACGAGTGAGTGGCGGTGATTGGCTTTATTTTGTGGCCGCGCCTTGCCGCAATACAATAAGTTTTCGCCCGGTAAAAAACATCGGTAATGAAAGTGCTTACTGGCTCGTGGGTTTGCCAGTGCGTATACGTATCCGGAAATATGAATGAAGAAGTGCGATTCGATCATTAATTCGTAAATTTTCGAATTAATGATTGAGAAGCACAATTTACTCTGGTTCAATTGGAGGTAAACGTTGATTTATCGGAAAAATAGTTTAGTGTCAGTGTCATAAATGCGACCTGTTCGCGTTTATGCTTCTATTTTTGTTTTGGGATTCTAATGTGTATACCAGTGAACTAACAACATTTCGCTTAGATAACACCATACAATAATGTACTTATTGACTATTCAAAAAATTGTCCGTTGATATGGCATAATATTGACATACTTCATTTTAAATTTTACCCCAAGCCACAGCTGCTACGAGCTCCGGTCAAAGCAAAGGTATTGCAAAAGTATTGGAATGAGAATATATCCCATCTTCATCAGAGAGAAAGAGAGATCAGGATTTGTCATTTTTACGGCTTTGGACATGAACTGAAGCTTGAGTGAAGAGGTTGAGAGTGTCATGCTTACCAATCGCTCGAAGTGGTTTTGATGATGAGCGAATCTATGTTAAGTGATTCAAGTATTTTGGACCTTGTCGTCAATTCGTCTAAAAATTCTTCTTGTTTTTTTTGGATTTTTGTAGGCTAGAGTATATAGCTATAGTAAGAAGCACTAAGCACTAGAAGAACTAAAAACAATGAAATCATTTTGGGACTCATTCAATTTTGAAAGTGGTAAAAAGTTTTTAAAGTGAAACGTCTTTGGTTTTTTTCCATTTTTATAAACTTTTTGTTAATTTTATTTATTTTTTTTTTTTGATAAAATATCCTTTTAAAATTCTTTTTTTCGAGAGAAAAATTTATACAATTTAATTTTTTTTAATTTTTCAATTTTTTTGTAATTTTTGCAAAACACCCCATCCAGATTTTTCTAAATCTTTTATTAACAGCTCACACTACCATTGACATATCTTCGGCTCTTTTTAATATTCTGATAAACTCTTTTTCGGTTTTTTTTTTTGGATAAAATATGCTTCTATAAAATGAAAAAAAAAAGATTATGTTTCTTTGTTGTTTTGAATAAAATACATTTCTACAAAATTTTATTAAAAAAAAAAATTATATTCCTTTGTTAAAATTTTTCGAAATATTTTTTTTTTTTGTTATTTTTTCAAACCACCACATCCAGATTTTTTCAAATTTTTTTTAATACCTCATACTTTTCATTGAAATATCTTCGGTTCTTTTCAACATTTTTATAAACTTTTTTTCGAACTTTTTTGAATGAAATATATTTCAACATTGTTTTTTTTTCAAAAAAAAAATTATGTCTCTTTATTTAAAATTTTTGGAGATGAAAATTTTTGTTGCCATTTTCGAAAACCACTCACTAAAATATCACTTTTTTCACCTAACCTAACCTTTCTCCAATTTTCATAGTTTTCTTCGTTTAATCTACTTTCAATTTCTTTTTCTGTTAATTCTGATTTTTTTAAATGAATTTTTCTAAATAAATATTTATTTCTGAACTCAGCGAGTACATTTTCTTCTTCGTTTAGATTGCAAAGGCTGCACATTTTGGACACGTTTCTGAATTTATTGGCATTCAACATAAGCAGACCACATCGTGCTTTGGCAGTCATTGAGATATCTTCAATCCACATTCCTTTTTTCATGTAGGTTGCACCCTTTGTTTGATCTAAGTATTTGTATATGCGTGATGTACTTGCAAGTGCCTTTTCGCTATGTTCTCTGGTGTGTTTGGCCTTTAATTATGTCAACAACCGTATGACATTGATGCATTCGTCGAAAGTTAGTCCGGATTCTGAGTCCAATTCATTTAGATGTTTATGCCAGAAAATGTTCTTCGTTTAGTTTTAAAAATATATTTCATGTGAAGACCCAATGTAAAAAGTGGCTTTCTTCAGCTGCTGTTGCCAGCAAAATTGCATAGTTTGGCGTGAAGTCTGGTATCCTAAGGATTCGTTTTATGGTGTTTTTTTGCAGATTATCGACCTCATCCGATAATGCTTAGCCCCACACTTAGGCAGCATAAGACTGTACGGAACTGCAAACAGCTTGAAAAAGTTTCCATTTATTTTTTTAGCATTATTGGCAATTTACCAAAAAATGTTAAGTGCAATTTATTGCAGCTGTTTTTGTCTTGCAAATTTTTTCCGAATATCATTTTTGGTGTAAGTATGACACTCACATAGCGATATTATACCACCCATTATACCACCACTTTTCTAACTACGATATCCGGCCGCCTTTTTTAAAAATCATAATTTGCGATTCACTTGGATTAACTTCGATATTCCAATCGGTGAAATATAATATATTATCCGCTTACATCAGTAGCCTTGTAGGTCGTTCAGGTACAGCGTAAATAAGAGTGGTGATAACAGATATCCCTCCTGTGGTAGTTGCAAAGTAGTCAAACACTCCTTGTCTTGCCCACATAGTCATTTTGATATTTTGGTATGTGCTTTTGATAAAATTAACGATTTTGGTAAATATATCCATTTCACGTAGTTTACACAGCAAAGGCTTTCTTGGTTTTCTGTCAAAAGCCGCTTTGAAATCCACAAAATAGGACTATACTTTTTTGTTTTTGTTGAATTTTGAGTGAAAAATCGACGCCAAATTATAAATTGTCCTCAGTTGGAGTTTTTTTACGAGACTGGCTTGAAACTCCGTTAATATGTTATACCCTTCAACCCAATTTGCTAACCCTTTATTTATTATTCGAATCAGCACCTTAGACGCTCAATTTATGAATACAATTCTTCTATAGTTACTGAATAAACTTGGATCAACTTTTTTGAAAACGGGAAAAAATATTGTTCTTTAGAATTGCCTCGCCTATTTTTCCTTTTTCAACAATCACATTATACATTTTTATTAAATTAAGTTGAGATAAATAATTGAAAAGTTCAGTCTTAGAAGTGGGTCTACGTGCAAACACAAAGACAACGAAATATACAGAGTAAGGCATTCGAAGTGTAACCAATTAAAAAGGCCATAAATTTAGTTTAGAAAATAACATTTATTCAATTTAAAGTAAAAAATGTGTGAAAATAATACAAAATTAAGAATCAATTTTTATTGCTCGATATAGCCACTTTTTGCCTTGACTGCGGCCTTGAGATGGTTCAGTAGCGAATCGGTTCACTCGAGCTTTGTGAGACGGTGCCGAGTTCTGTTGAAACGTCCATGGTTTGCCCGTGACTTCGAAGCAACCTCCAGAATACTTTCCCGATAATATTTCGTATTTATCTTGACGCCAGGCTCGATGGAAACGATTGGAGAGCGCCCATCTGCGGTTACAGCGGCACAAACCATTATTTGTGGCGGGTGCAGCCTCCTGGTGGTCAATCGATGTCTCAAATACTCTCATGAACGGTTGGTCAAATAAATCCTATCGTTTTGGGACCTTACGAATTGCTCAATTTGAAAAATTTTCTTATCAAAAAACACAATGTCTGGAATTTGACCGCTTTCGGCCAAGTGAAGCAACTCCTTCGCTCTCTCAAATCTGACTTGTTGCTGCTTTGGTGTGAGATCATGCGCCTTTTGGATCTTGTAAGGCTTAACTTTCAGATCATTTTTCAGTATGCATCGGATGCTACGCTCAGATATTTTCAGTTCTTTCGCCATTTGATTGGCACTTCGTCGGGGACTTCGCTCAAGTCGCTTTTTCACTTTTTTTAATGACAACCTCCAAAACGTTTCACAATACTACCGATGTCTTTAAGGTGCTCGAGCTGACGAACAATCGCTGATTGTGATTTTCCATCCAAATATAATGTAATCACACTATTAGGTTTGAAATCCATTACTGATTTTCTTTTTTCGCGTTTACTCTCGACAAAATGCTTCCGCACGCATGTGAACAAAACTGTCATTTAGCCAACTAACAGACAGCTGATGCCTGTGCAATAGCTGCGCGAGCGGTCTGAAGTTGGTTACACTTCGAGTGCCGTACCCTGTATGCACTTCTCAAAGAAACTGAGGGGATGATGCCCACATTAAAATAATGTTGAACGAATACAGAGAATCGACAAATTTAAAGACTCAGATCTCTGCATCAGCAGAAATTTTGACACATCCGTGGCAATAAATGACCGAGTAAGTGTGACGAATAAAGCATTCTTTGCACACGTAAGAGCTCAAAAGATGGCAATATATAATATAAGGCGCTTGTAGGACCCATACTAACATCCAGCACCAAGTTATGGGTACATAAAACAACAGACATCGACCAAATACTAAGGTTTGAAAGAAAGATACTGCGAGGAATATATAATCCCTTCCGGCGAGATGACGAAACATATCGAATAAGATACAATCATGAGCTCTCACGATGGTATATAATGGAAACGCAAAACGTTTCATAAAAAGTCAATGAATCAGATGGTTGGGGCACATGTACATAATGCTCAAATGAAGAGCGGCCACTAGCGTTCTATAAGCAACCAATTTGACGGAGAGATCGAGGAAGATCAAATAGACGTTGTAGTAAAATGGCAATCACAAACTGGAAAGGAGTGGAGTACCGTAGTTGTGCAAGCAATGGTCTGCAGAAAGCTGTAGTGCTAGTGATGATAATGATACGCTTTATAAGCAATCCATGCACACACGAAAACATCTTGAGAAAAGTTGGTTATGAAAAGTTGCTCCGTTGGCATCATTTTGTATGAAAATGTAACGTGATGTACCGAGTTTTTTACGCAAAAGTGAAAAAATTCAAAATAGGACTCGAGAAAGTACCAAGTAGTCAATTTGAAGCGCGATTTAAGCACTAAAGTCGGCATTAATGGACGTAAGGTTAGGTTGGGTTGCAGCGGTTGTCCACTGTGGGACACACTCAGGCTCATATCCCATTGTGATGCCGTGCGAGGAACTTGTCCTTTTCTCTCCTAAAACCACTCTGTGCTTTTGAAAATTTTTGGAAGGCCACTAATATTCACAGTACTGAGATCTTCCAATCCATTAAAGAATTGTCTACCTAAAATGGTAAATCTACATCTCGATAGAGCAGGGCAAAGGCGGAGAAGGTGCGAGATCGTCTCTTCCTTTTCCTCTTCCTTCGCTAGACAACTTCTGTAGTCATCATGTGGTTGCACACCCATCCTGAGGGAGCGTCTTCCCATTAGGCAGTGCCCCGTTATAACTGAGATCAGTGTGCGAAGACTATGCTTGTTTTGGCTTAGCAGGGATTCTGTGCGTTTAGCATTAAGAGTCTCGGCCACAATTTTCGGGCACTTCTGCAAGCGGGTTTTATTACGACATTTTTCATTCGCTGCTCTTACGATTGTTTTAAGGATAAGTAGCTTACATGCGTGTAAGAGTATGCCTATGTCATTGCCTGTGAAATCAACGGTCAATTTAGTGCCGAGTCTTGCTAGTTCATTGGCTCTGCAGTTATCCTCAATATCGCGATGGCCAGGAACCCATGTTAACTTTAAGTGAAATGACTCAGCTATCTCGTTAAGAGATATGCGGCATTGAATGGCTACCTTGGAGGCTGTCGACTATTTTGTGAAGGATTTTATCCCCGCTTGGCTATCACTGAAAATGTTGATATCATCTCCATGTACCAGTGTCGCGGTTCTCATTATTGCCATCAGTTCAGCCTGAAAGATACTGCAGCAATCGGGGAGCCGAAAACTGATGGAGATCGATCGCCAGATGTTCGAAGTATACACCTCCGCCCTCCCTGCTCTCGAGCCGTGAAATCGAACCTTTTTTGTTGGCCATGAAAGGGTTAATTGTTTATCTTGATTAATGATATTCTGCTGTATGCCACTTTTACAGTTTTTTCCAATAATATTTCTCAGTAAATGCTTTCAATTTCGCAGAGAAAAAGCAAATTAGTTTCTCCCATGCTAGTCCTTATTCGCTATACCCCACAAAAGCAACGAGCAGCCAAATGCTGCCAACTGACGTAAGAATAAAAGCACAACATTTTTTACCTTCCCTTTTAAATTTTTAAATTTTTTTTAAATTTCAAACTTTGACGTTTTAAATATTTTGCAACGTCATCCGTAAAATATGCAGGCATTTGCACATACATTTGCCATCACTAGGCATGAGCAAGCAAATTTCTGCGCAACTACACTCGAACGTATGAAAATATTTAGAAGGTCAAAGTTTGTGGCCAAATGGTGGCAGTTATGGTAAGCGAATGAAGAATAACTAGGCAAAAGCAGAAAGGAATAAAACGAAGACAATACCTGCCCTCCAATCTGCGAAACCATCTACATGGAACTCCTTTTGTGTGCATATCCGTCTTTCTTGCCTACCATTTCATCTACTCTCGCCCCCTTTGGCGGTGACACATAAATATTGCGCCGCTTAGGGAATCTTATTTTAAATTTATATGTTTGTTGCTTTTCCACGGAACTGAAGCGGTTTTTGTTGTGTTCGAATGTTGTTGTATGCAACAAAAGCGTATGTCTATTTATAAAAAACGGAGCACACACACATACATACATATATATGTGCATATGTTTGCTTGAATCAAGGGTAAGTGCCACAGCTCAGTCGCCACCCGCCGCCTCCTTTAGTGCTTTCATGCGCGCCTGAATAGTTGAATTTGTCTGGGTAAGGCGAGCGTATTTGTTTACCTGCGAGCGAACGAGGTTGCCTTTCAGCTTGTCCTTTGGCCATTTTTAGTGCCATTTTTCAATTTTACTTTTCATTTCAACTTTTGTTTCACTTATAACCTTCGCCGTTGGTCGAAATAGAAAGAAATAGAAACTGAAATGAAATGTATAAAGAAAAAAAATACAGAAAGGAAAGCAAGCAGTTTTCATTTCATTTAAATTTTATTTATTTTTATGCATGAATTGCTACGCTTTTGCATACTCATTTACTTTTGCACTCCGCTCGCAGATTATCCTGTCATTTCTGGGTACCTACTAAGTTTCAGCGCTTAACTCCATGTTTCACTTTTTGTTGTTGCAATTGTTAATTAAGTATTAAAGTGTAGACGTGTAGCTGGGCAGGCATTAAAGTAGAAGTCGCAGTTGAATGTATAGAATCTAAGTATTTCAGATTAATACAGGGTGGGCCATGTAAAATTTGCTTCCGAATTTGCCACCGATTTGAAAATCAGAAAAGAAGAAGAAGACTCACCACTTTGGAAATAGGTTTTCAATATTTCCCAATTTTGTTCAAGCGTATAGCGTCCCATTTCGTACATGTCAAACCATTAAGTAAATTATGAACACATTTGACATGTCATTTGTGTTACCATTCTCAAAAAAATAGGTGGTTCAAAAAGCAAACGCTATATGGCCCACCCTGTATCTTAAAGATACCGCCAGCCTATGCGAGTGGTGGGGCAAAGGTGGGTTTAAAGTAATTTCATAACAACAGAAACAAAAATTTTAATAAAAAATAGCTGGGCAAACTCAGCTAAGACTACATATTTCAAAATTAAGATATTGTACATTCTTTAATTACAGGGTCCGGCACTTGAAGTGTAACTAACTTCAGATCGTTCGTGCAGCTGACGCACGGGAATCATTGTTCGTCATACTCGAGCACCTTAAAGTAAATAAAGTTTTTGTTTATCGCACCATTACTCGTTACAATGATACTGGTAGCATCACGAAACGTCTTGAAGGTTGTCATCAAAAGATTGAAACGTCGCGTGATTGACCACCAGGAGGCAGCACCTGCTACAGGTAATAGTTTGGGCCATTAGTAGGACCGTGCATTGTCGGCTATCTGCTTTTACAGTGCTATCGACCTATGAAATTGATAAAACATTTTTTTCGAAATAATAAAATATCGGTAAATAGCTTATTTTGGATTTTCGGCTAGAGATCTGTAAGGGACCTCACTGCAGGTATCCTAGACCATTCAGTTGGGAAGCATTTTTTATTTTTGTTTGTATTTTGTGGCGTTGAGGATAGACTAAAAATGCCTTCGCCCCATATATTACGTGTGTGGTGATTCCACTAAATCCATCCTCTTCTCTTAGATTTTTCCCTTCACCTCGAGACTGCTTCCGCATTGCTCCGAGGTAGAGGGCCAAGCCGGCATTCTAAGAAGGACACTTACTTACTTACCCTGCGTCCAGGGTCGCCTGTTTTGAGAAACTGTACTTAATGCTCTTCAGCATAAGTTTCCATTTCACGATTCATTTTTTGGATAATATCATCCACGAAATTTGCGAAGGCATTTCATTTTTCTTCGTCTACATCATTTACTCGATTATTTCTTCAGGTGTTTCACCTCTCGCATTTGAAGAAGGTGTGCTCGACATCATCATACTCAGTATCCCCATATATGCAATTTGGTAGGCTTATTTTTCCCATTCGCCATAAATACTTGCGAACGTACCCATGTCCGGACAAAAACTGTGTGAGGCAATAGTTAGTCTCACCGTGCTTTCTTTCTACTCACTTTTTTAGATCGGGTATTAGTCTCGCGTTCCATCTACCGTACCGTTCAGAGTTCCATCTTGCCAGCCAAATTTTGAACGTTTTAATTCGGGGTTTAAGTCGGAGAAGCGTGGTACTGGGATTCCTGAAATGTTTGGCTCCCATTTCCGTTTGCGGTCTTGTGCTAGAATATCTATAGGGATGGTTCCGCTGATAACTAACACCGCTGCTTCAGATATTGTTCTGTATGAAGAAGCCACTTTGAGAGCGCAGATGCGGTGCACTGATTACAAAGTTTTTCGCCGGCATTGCACCCTTAGCGAATCTGCCCATATTTCGCATCCGTATAAAAGAATCGGCCCTTTCCAGTTTGATTGAAGGTGTCCGACACCGAAGCGCCGGTAGAACCGCTTTAGAGATGTGTTAGCTCTCATCCTTGCACTAACCCATCCGATTTTGATATTTTTTGCTTGAGCAGCTTTTCTGCGTTTACAGTAGCGAGAGTAACATAGGCCCGTACTTGTTGTCGTTGATTAGGTTTTGTGATCCTAACATCGATATTTTCGTTAGTGCCGACTAGCACTTTTCTCACAGCTTTATCGATTTCCTTCTTTTCCGTGACGACTTCCAAGTCCCTAACCTCTGCAACTGAAGTTGGTCGGAGGGTTGTAATGGAACCGACCGTATTTACTGTTTCCCCTGATTGTTTCAAAAAATCAGGATTAACTGTTTTCCGCTTTTCTAATTCAAGTAAGGGAGCGCCAGTTTGGGTTCTTATGCCTTTCACCGTTGAGGTTTCGTCTGGCCGAATGGTCTTTTCTCGGATGTTTTTGAGAATTTCAGCATAACTGTGGCCCTCTACCGGCTTTACCAACACCCTCCGATTTGGTTTGGTATTCGATCATTCTTCTTTTGATTCTCCTTAGCCTTCCCTGCTCCATCGTTCTGCGCTCCATCGTTTCCTTTTGGCACGGTATTGGGCATAGATTTTTGTCGGCCTACCACTTGCCATTTCTCAGGCTCTCGAACTCTTCGTTTCTTCAAAGAGTCGATTGCGGCAGGACTTGGTGCATTTCGTTTTGCAGTTGAAGGAGTACTCTCCTGGCCAACACCTCTTTTTCGAGCTGTTGCGGAGTTGTCACCTCCGATTTCTTTCGTTGATGTGTTCGACAAGAGACGCCCTTTGCAGGTTTTCTCACCTCGAATCCAACCACTTCTGCAGTTTTTCATGACGTTGAATAGTTCATCTAGCTTTGAGACTCCGGTCTATATTTCCATGGATGTATTCCTATTCTTCAAAAGAACTGCTTTCATCTTTCTAAGCACTCTCAAACACTGTACGGCCTCCTCTTCTTCAGCTCGCATTTTGAGAATAATCTAAAAATAATCAGTTGAGAAGCATACTTTTTCTGAAAGGCACATCAGTAATGTTTTATCCCAAATATGTTTATTGGACGGCGCGAAAGTACATTTGATAACGAAGCAGTGATGGAAACGTTGTGAGTTTTAGAAGAAAAGTTAGAAATACAATAGAACTTAGTCGAGTCTCGGGCTCGGCTACTGTGAACCATATGCAGTGATGATATTGAAGAATTACTAGCAAGACTTGACTAAGACGAAGAAGAGAATTGGAACGCAGCTAATGATTCATTGGACAATATCCAATGGAACGAGTACGATAGCAGGCAACAATAATTTGCGTCCACTGGAAAAAGCGGGCTTCTGTTGGATTTTCCGTCTGACTTTAGTCCAGGTGAAGTTCTTTCGGTACTCTTGGATTAAACAGTAATAAGTATTTTAGTCACAGAATGGCTGTCCTCAAAAAATACTGTGCCAAACACTAAGAGACACAAAAGAAGGAATCTGCTTCACCAATTGGAGATTCGCAAGAAGGCAAGCCTGTAAGAAGGATGTGCGTACTGTTTTATCAAAAGCACTACTTTATTCAGGTTCTGCTGTGATTAAGGGGAGTCAATGGAACACTCAATCACCAATTTCTTAAATTCAACAAATTTCTAATACACAAAATTGGTCACAGAGTATAAAAACAATGTAAACATCGTAATCTTCATTACCACATTGCCATTTTTATCGGTGTTAATACTGGTTTCTAGATGAACGAAACCTCTTAAAACCTCGAAGTCATAACTGTCAACAGTGACGTGGGTGCCGATACGCGAGTGCGCTGACTGTTTCTTTAATAACATGAGGTACTTCGTTTTATCCTCGTTCGGGTTATGCCGAAAGAAAGTATGAGATTTAGGTGTCAATCATTGAGCCAACTGTACTCTATTCCGTCGCCCCTTTTCAAGGTGTACATTTTCAACTTGATTACGTCTTGAACGTCTTCTTATTTTAACAGATACAAATATTTTCCCTGAATACCTTGTGCGTGCATTCTTAATTTATGAACGGCAGAGTTTTTAAGTTAAATATTATTCCATAAGAAAAAAATGTTGTATATTCCAAATTAAAAAATACTCTAGTGCGTATGCGTACGTTACTACAGACTTACGTTCGTCAATCTTCTGCCGCATACCCATCAGGAGACAGCCAAGAAACAACAGAGAGCGGGTGAGTGCGTAAATTTTTCGGAAACTTTTTACACTTTTTATGTTTGCTTTAAATTTCATTTTGATGATGGATCTGACGTTGTGTATTGTCAATGTGTTATTATTAAGGCACATAAAGTGGTTGGCTCGCAGCTGAGAAGGGGATCAGTGGGAAATTGTTCGAAATAATAAAAATGAGAAAAAAAAGAGAAAATGCGTAGACCCGAACTGGTAACAGCGCCGCCAATGGTAGGGCACAGAAGGCTACGAAAAGTTGTCTGTATTTTTTTGTAATTTGCCCAGCCCTGGGCAGCAATTTCGTTGGTGTCATTTTCATTCATCCATTTCTCTTTACAGTTTTGTTTTGTGTTTTTTTTTTTAATTGTTATTTTTTTGTACGCTTTGTTGGAAAGTGGTGTTTATTTTGGTTTTCTTTGGGTATAACTTTGCATTTTACCGCAGACAAACACAACTTTGTTTTTACACACAAAAGTGCAAATCTAAAAAAAAAGGACAAAATGGGATAAAAATGCTGGGAGCATGTATTAGCGGCACAAATGACAGGTTGGAATCTGACGTGAGAGTACAAACTTGCTAGTCATGACCGCTTTCTTTTCTATATCTACCAGATGTGCACGAGAGGACCTGATTGCCAAGGCGAACTTACTCTTCCAGTGACTATTTATTTGCTCAGCTCAGCTAAGTTTTAAGTTCAGCTGTTCTGCTCATGATATAACGAAGGCCGAACCGTTCTTTGCTATATTAGTTTTTTAGTCATTTCGCTAACATAATTATTACGAAGCTCCAGCAACTGAGCCCATAACAGACACCTTGTACTATTTAGCAAGGCTCGATACTTATATTACTTACTTACTTACTTGGATGGCACTACAACCTTATGTCGGGCTTGGCCGAATCTAGCGCCACTTGATGGCATCGAGTAAATTGGGTCTGCCTCTTCCTCGCCGTCCACCATTGGGTCTCCCCTTTGAAGAACTGTCGTGTCGGGACACTTTCGTTCATTGTGAAGACATACCCAAGCCAGCCATACGCTTCACTATCTTCACAGCTCGCTCGCTGTTACTTACAAATATCTCATAAAGCTCGCTGTTCCATCGGGTACGGAACTCATTCTCGCCTACGCGAAGCGGACCAAGTATTTTCGGAGAATTTTTCTCTCGAACGCTCCCAGTGTTCTCTCATCAGTTGTCGTCATCGTCCAAACTTCTGCGGCGTATGCAAGGACTGGAATTATTAAGCTATTCTACAGCGTTGCCATGGCTAAATCATTACTACTGCTTGAGTGTCCGAAAAGTCAGCAAAATTAGTTTCGGATCGTTCAATTTGTTGTTGTTGTAGTTTGAGTGGGTGTGTTTTCTGAACTGGGAGACACTTTATTAGCAATTAGTGTCGTTTTATTACCTTAATGCTCTGTTGCTTTGTGGTTGAGCTTCCAAGAGTGGCATAGTAAAACCACTTCTTTGTGTCTAGGAAGAGCAGAAGATATTTAAAATCTGGGCCTGAAATTCCGTCAATGTTACGGGGACTGGCTTGCCAAAAGCTCCTAACCTATTTCTTGATAGACCTGAACAATTGAAAAGATAGTGAACAGGAGTTTTCTTCTCCTCCACTTTTCTATCTTCTACCTTCTAGAGTTATGTGACAACCGCGGTTAGTCTTGAGATTTTGCGGACCCAAGCAGTTGTTTATTCTTTGATACAAACAATATATTTGGGCCATGTCTGCCAGATATAGCACCTATTGCTAGTCCCTTACGTCTTCTACTTCTCATGATGTAATAGCGGGATCCTAGGGTGTCATGTCGTCGTGCTGAGAGTGCTTAGTAAGTGCAATGATCTCGAAAGCGATGCCGGGTGTAGTGAAGCTACCGCTAGGTTTCCCAAGTCGGTAAGTTCGAGAATGAGCACCGAATCTAAGAACAAACCACTTAACACAATTCCTCCACACGGCAGGATGTAGCATCTATCCACAGTCTAGTATCGACTACAGCGGACGTCTGTCTTGTATCAAGTGACGCTATATATAATATAAACGTGCATCCATAGGCCCAGTACATATATCAAAGGTAGCAGCCCTACCAGAACTGGCCCTACGCTCAAACCGCAGTTAAAGGAAGTTATATAAAGTTCCACCTTAATAGGATAGGAGTGAACTTCTACTGACTCCGCTTTAGTCGAGGTTAAGCAAGATCATAACCTAGCAAGCTTATCCACCTTCTCGTTGCTATCGATGTCCCTGTGGCCTAGAACCCCTCATTATTATCCGGCTGCGTTACAGCTCGGGGTGAGCTTAGTTTTATTAACAATTTTCTTGCAGACGTCATGAAATTTGGCTGTTTCCCTCCAGTTGTTTACGTGCATCTTTTTCAGGTCAATGATGACTTGGTCTAGCCAAAGTATCTTTGGGCGCCCTCGAGCTTTCGAAACCAGTGGATTATAAGCGGTAAATGTTTTTGTGGGCGTTAAATATGACCTAACCAACGTATTCTTTGTGTTTTTATGTATTTAATAATATATTCTCCTTTGCAAAACGATAATAGTTCGTCGTTGTACTGTACGAGTATTCTATATGTGCCATCATTTTCCCGGAGTGGTCGAAAGATCCTCCGGAGAATTTTACGTTCGAACATTTTTAGGCATTGCTCATCTGCTTGGGAAAGTGTCCCTGAAATGCGCAGCTTACCCCCCCGCATGAGTACTTTTGATTTTATTTAGAAAATATTTATTGGCAAAGTGTGTTTTGTTTGGGGCCACAATTCGGTCTTGTACTGTATATTGTTGTCGTTTTTTAGTAAAATACCGAGTTATTTAAATTGCTGAACTCCTTCAAAACAATAGCTTCCAAAAGTTATATTTTCCGGTCAGCGTTACATTTCCCAGCCGGAAAGCTTTAAGCACTTCCCTTTATACCCTTTACTCTCATTTATCTTTAGACTGGCATTGAGATATCGAGCAATTGACTGAGAGAGTTGAGTTCTTCCCTACGGTAGGTAGGTAGATTAGATGGTAAGAGTACCACGTGCACACTACAATTAACACTGGGGGACCGTTTTCATACCATAATGTGGACCGCTACCTGCGAGAAATTTCAAAAACTTAAGGGAAGAAAAACCATTTAGAGCCATTCAGTGCTGTTGATATAACTGTTGTAACTGTTGATGAGACTGGAGATCTGTGTCAGGCTATTCCCGAGAGGCACAGTAAGGAACCTAAAGTGCCTAGCTGCCAGACCCGGACGTTTGCACAAAAAGTGTTCAACAGTCTCTCTCTCTGCCGCATCCCCACAGCTTCTGCAATGGGAGTTGTACGGAAATTCAAGCTTCTCCACACGAGTTTCGATCACGCAGTGGCCGGTGACCATCGCTTTGAGTTTGGAAATTGAGTGAGGTGGGATTCCCAGCACTTTAAGCGTCCTGCTTCTGTTGTACTGAGGCCGAAGCGTTTTTGAGATAGCACAGGATAAGATAGAATTGCATTCGTCTTGAGCTTTAAGAAAGAAAGTGTGCTGTTTCCCTTTAACAACGGTCAAGGGGAGACGGATTCTAAGATGGAGCAACAGAAATCGGTTCTGTTGACCCTTTCCTGGAAAACTCGTCGGCAATTTCATTACTCTCTATTTTTCTATGTCTTGGAACCCAGTTGGAAAAATCTTGGAACCCAGTTGGAAAAATGTTTCCTGCACATTCGAACGAGGGTTTTGCGTGCTTCCCCGGTTGCTAGCGATTACGCCTGGAATACGCTAACTTTGTCTGGAAGGCGCATTTATTACTTTTTTCCAATTATGGACCACATACCAGAGGTCGCACTGCATTATGCCCCGATAATAATAACAAACGGAGTTTAACAACTGTCGGTCAGTAGTTTAGTACCCTTGCTAAATAAAAAATATTTAATACGTTAACATGCTTCAATCTGCACAATATATCTTTTTAGGTCGCAGTGCACAAATAGCCATTTTATATGTTTCAATACTCTTGCAACTTAATATGTTCTTGATGAAAACGCATTAAGCTTTCATATCTGAAGTAATGCCTTAATTGTTGATAGCCCATCCACTAATTTAATCGAATGACACATTATTTGGTTTTCTCTTTTCCTGCAGCGTTCAAATGAATGTCAAATAAAGCGAACGCCCTTCTATGCAGAACTTTTCTATTTGCTCACACAAAAGCAAAACCATCAAGTCACTGCTATTGACGTCGTCTTTATGTGGCTCAGTCTTTAGAATCTTTAGAATCAATCAAAACAGTTTGCGCCAAGAATTTGCTAGAATTTATTGTACAAGTAGTGATGACAGCAATTTTACAGTAATGAAGCCAGACGACCACAATGCGCCGCAAAAGAATAAACAGCTATTCGTAAGTGCGTATATCTATACGTTTACCCACATACAATATTTGCCAGAAGTTTTATTGTGAGCCTCATGAATCAGCATGCGTATCCATGTATGAATGCCTGTGGTAACTGAGCCATAAAAATGAAACAAAATCAGAAAAATAATATTAGTATAGACGCCGCATGAAACGAAAAACAACCATAAAATAAATTAACAAATAAGTAAATATGAACGACAAAGACGACAGGACGCCGTGTGTCTGGCCACAATCTGTGCTGCATAGCTTCCATCTGCCATTTTCCATCTCCCATCTGCAGCAATCGGAGCGAAGGCAGTGGTCCTGGCGTTGTTGGTAGCAAATATGAATTTCACTCAGTTGTATGTTGGCGACACTGTCAAAAGTCAGTCCAATAGTAGGGGTGAGGAAACATATTCCGGAAAATGTGTACATACTCGCACGCACTTATTTATGCCTATTTATATGAAATTCAAAACATTACAATCATATTTATTTGATAAGGTTTGTTTATGAGCCCGCCTGGGATGGTAGAGTATTCAGATTTATTCATACTTTTTCTTTAATCCATATAGATATTAAAGTATATACACATTTTTTATAGTCGTGATTTAAAACTTGTTATTCTTTGGTTGTTATTTAGGTTCGAAATGAAAATTCACATTCTGTGATATGAGATTGAAGAACATTTTTAAGAAATTTTAGGGGGACTCTCCGAGGGCAGATCAGAGTGGGCAGAAGTAGAGATGAAGATGATCTCTTCATTTCACATTTTTTCATAAATAAACAGAGAAAATAAAATAATAAAAATCAAAATAAGACTCCACAAAAATACATTCGAAAAAATTAATAAATTTCCAAAACACATATTAGAAAAAATAAAATGAAAAGAAAAAAAACAAAGGAAATTCTGTAAAAAAATATTAGAAAAAAAATAATAAAACATAAAATAAAAACCTATAAAAAAAATCCATAAAATATATTAGAAAAAATAAAATAAGAAACAAACTCCACAAAAAACAGTTAGAAAACAAAAAATTAAATAAAAGTCTGTAAAAATAAAACTCCATAAAAATATTAGAAAAAACAAAATGAAAAAACAATTAAACTCCTCAAAAAAATATTAGAAAAAAATAATAATAAAAAACACAATAAAAAAAATAAAGATCTATAAAAATAACTCCATAAAAAAATATTAGAAAAAATTAAATGAAAAAAAAAACAAAGCAAAAATCTATAAAAAACCCCATAAAAAGTATTTGAAAAAATAAAAAACAAAATGAAATTCCGTCAACATATATAAGATAAAAAAATGGCAAAAATAAAACAATAAAAAAGACACAAACACAAACAAACTGAAACTCCTTAAAAATATTAGAAAAAAGAAAAAAAATACGTAAAAAGTATTAGAAAAAAAAAACAAATAAAACTAAAAATCTATAAAAAAAAAACTTCCTAAAAAATATTAGAAAAAATAAATTAATGAAAACAACATAAAACTCCGTAAAAATATTAGAAAAAAAAAACAAAAAAAAAAATCTTTAAAAAACCCCATACAAAATATTAGAAAAAATTAAAAAATAAATAAATAAAATAAAATAATTTTTTTTTATAGAATATTAGAAAAAAATAAAAAATAAAACGAGATTCCGCAAAAATATAATAGATAAGAAAAAAATGGAATAATAAAATAATAAAAAAGAAAAAAAAACTCCATAAAAAATATTAGAAGAAAACAAATAAAAATCTATAAAAAAAATCTTCCTAAAAAATATTAGAAAAAAGAAGAAAAACTCCGTAAAAATATTAGAAATTTAAAAAAAAATCAAAAATCTGTAAAAAACCCCATACAAAATATTAGAAAAAATAAAATAATAAAACTCAAACTGAAACTCCGTAAAAAATATCAAAAAAAAAAATCCGTAAAATAATGAGAACAAAATAAAACTCCGTAAAAATATGTTAGAAAAAATAATATATTAAGAACCAAAATAAAATTCTATAAAAAAATATTCATTGTGAAGATATCTGATATCTGCTACCACTTCAGGACTTTTTCGATAGTTCAAAACAAATTTTTTGTTTTTGTCATCAACTTACGCCGCAATTGCGAAAGTAGCACAGGAAGATATCAAAAATTATTCTTATGAATAAGTTTTTAATTAGATTTTCCCTGTCGAAATTCTTGCTAATACTCGGCATTAAGCAGATAAAAATTATTGAGCGATATTGTTAAAGCAAAAAGAAAACAACTAAAAAAATAATACTTGATTTCTAAATGTAGTGTCTAAAGGTGTCTTTCAAAAAACGCGTCGAACTGCTGTTTAGATTCTTTCAGAATTCATTAGTTCTATTTTACTTACGGCTCTTAACAAATAAATGTGAAAAATCACATTCGTTTAAATGGTCACCATGGATACAACTACAGGTGAAATCCGTCGGTTCATGAATGGATAATTGTTGAGACCTTCAAGTTATCGATGTTGAAAGTTATTCAGGCAAGACTTTGATCTACAGCTGAAATATTCCGAACAGAAAGGCCAGTTTTTGGTGTGCCAGTCTATCTGGCGTTTCCCATCCTCGACAGACCCACTTTTTTGAAATTTTTTCCCAACCTTTGAATTGTGGACACATCCGGATGATTATTTCCACCAGTGTGGTATAATTCTTCATATTATAAGAAAACCTTTCCACGTTTTTATTTTTCTTTTAATTTCTTTTTTGTAATTTTGTGAAAGTAAATCTATGCTTTGGTTCGCCTTTCCTCTATTTTGAATTTTAAAGTTCCGCTCAGTGTTCAGCTTTCTCCTTAAACTTTGGTTAGCGTTAAGTTAGGAAAGCTGTCTAAGGCAAGACACTGAGATGTCCTAAGGCCCTTTGTGATACCTGCAATTAATTTAATTCCCGCAACTAAGTTGTTTAATCCACTTGGATCTTTTTAAAAAGTGAGATCTAGTCCTTCAAGTGAGACATTTTGCAAATTTCCCGGGTCTTTAAAGAAATAACCGCTAAGCTATTTGGGTTAGCTTCTTTGAAGTGCAGGGCATTCACAGAGGAGGTGTTGCAATAACTAAATTTCTTCTTTATCTCCACGAGTCCAGCGAAAGCCATTGCGAGGTACACCCATTATACTGAGAGGGCCTGGTAGTTGAACTGTTGAATCCAAGCAGACATTTTGTTCTTTTAGATTCAGTTTTGGCCAGTGTGCTTTGGTGACCCTGCAGTTGGTAGTTAGAGACCACCTTCTATTGGTTTCCGCGATTACGCTCAAGTCAATCGCAGTGTACAGTTTGTTTAGAAGAATGCTTATGCCCTCTATCTATTCTGTTATATCCTATCACTCGCTGAAAGTCAAGCTCTCAGCCTTCCCTTGCACACTCATCCACTCTTTCATTTCCTTCCACTCCAGTTAGGCCGAGGACCTAACAAAGTGTGTGGTTGTTTGTTGGTTAAGCGGGAGAGGTCTCTGGCATTTTTTGACACATCTTGAATTGATGCGCACGGGGGCCAATGCCTTAATCGCTGCTTGACTTTCAAAAAAAAACATAAATTTTTCACTTTCTGCTAACCTACCACCGAAGTGATCGAAAAATCTTTATGCCTGACTTAGGAAGGTAAACTTGCATGCTCCAGTCATTACAGTGAGCTTCTAAATTATTGACGTTGTCAGATAACAATATTAATATCAATTCCCCCTCCTAAGATGTCATGTAAGTCATTTAAATAAATAGAGAAAAGCAAAGCTGTACAGGGTTTATACCACAGGTATAGTGTACGTGTAAATACCAGCACTTCCACCCGAGCTCCAATTCTCTATAATTCTCTTTGCTATAAAAATTCTTCATAGAATACTTAGCAGCATTAGTGGAAATCTAGGAAAGCACATAAACAAAATTAATTGGTAGTTTCGCCACATAACTCCTGTACCCAAATAAATATTACCACCAATCACAACAACTCTCTCTCAACACACTTGTGACACACACACATACAAATGCAGCAGCTAATTTGCAATTTATTCCCTATTTATTACTTGCTTCGCTTGGTGTGTATTATTCATGAGATTTATGTGCGTGTGTGTGTGTTTACGATGACATTATTTTTTTCTTTTATTTGTTTACGTAAAGCTTCAAGTACAAGCCATACGACCTGATGGCCACTAAATTATATGAAAAATTGCTAGAGAACTTGCGCATACCATCACGAGAGATTGGCAGCCAAAATGGTCGAGCAATGACATGAATTGCCTCACATAAATTTTTCGTGTCTTATGTATGGACAATATTTTTTGATTAATGGCACGAATGTATGGCTATTGGCAGCGAAAATGGTAGCAATGATGTGAGGCAACAAAGCAATAACAGTAAAAACGGAAGAGTATGCATGCAAGGGTAGTTAAAAATGTACGCTCACATAGGAGGGATGAGCAAAAATAGGTGAAATAATCTTGATAAGTGGTCATACCCAATAATTGATATATCTGGGCTTAGACGAGAGATGGTGGTGTTTTTGTTTTGTTTCTTGAAGGTAAATTGGTAGCTAAAGCTACAGTTTTCATTCGATATAGCGAACGCAAAATTTCCCAAGTTTTTGGGAATACATCGGGGGATATCGCATCAAACACATATACGAAGGATCTATAAGAGCACTTGCTTGGCCATTTATTTATTTATTTATTTATTTAATGTCTAACAAAAATTCGGAACAGGCATTTAAGATATAAATTTCAGAACTAAAGTAATAGGACTATGAATAAGTTCGTGCGGTTTTTTTTCGAAATTTGAAACTTTATTGACGTAAAATGGTTACAAATTTAATATTCAAAATATTGTCCATCGCTTACTACTACTTTTTCCCATCTTTCTGGCAATTCACGGATTCCCTTTGTGAAAAATTCGGTCGGTTTTGCCGCAATCCACGAATCGATCCATTTTTTGACTTCATCGTAATTACGGAAGTGCTGGTCAGCCAGGCCATGTTGCATCGATCGGAAGAGATAGTAATCGGATGGCGCAAGGTCTGGACTATACGGCGGGTGGGGTAGGGCATCCCATTTGAGCGTTTCTAAGTATGTTTTGACCACTTGTGCAACATGTGGCCGAGCATTGTCATGTTGCAAAATAACTTTGTCGTGTCTATCGGCGTATTGCGGCCGTTTTTCTCGCAGTGCTCGGCTCAAACGCATCAATTGTCGTCGGTAGACATCCCCCGTAATCGTTTCATTCGGTTTCAGTAGCTCATAATACACAACACCCAGCTGGTCCCACCAGATACACAGCATAACCTTCAGGCCATGAATATTCTGCGCCGACGTCGATGTTGAAGCATGGCCAGGGTATCCATACGTTGCCCGACGTTTTGGATTGTCGTAATGGACCCACTTTTCATCGCCAGTCACAATTCGATGCAAAAAACCCTTTCTTTTGTGCCCTTGAAGCAGTTGTTCGCATGCCATAAAACGGCGTTCAACGTCTCTTGGCTTCAATTCATACGGCACCCAATGGCCTACCTTTCGGATCATTCCCATGGCTTTTAAACAATTGGAAATGGTTGATTGATCAACTCCCAAAGTTTTTGCAACCTCTTCTTGCGTTTGAGCCGGATCTTGATCGAGCAATTCCTCCAATTCGGTATCCATGAACTTTGGCGGCGCACCCTCGCGTTCTTCGTCTTCCAAGCCAAAATCACCACTTTTAAAGCGTGCAAACCACTTCTGGCACGTTCGCTCAGATAGAGCATGCTCACCATAAACTTCCACCAAGATACGATGACTTTCGGCTGCTTTTTTCTTCATATTAAAATAATGAAGAAGAATTCCCCGCAAAAACACATTATTTGGCACGAAATTCGACATTTTCAAGTGTGGTAAAAATATTGTTGTTTACGCTTCAAATAAAAAACTTATACTGACGTTTGTGCCTTACGACAGTAGCTCTCCAATGAATGTTTGGAAATGTGGATCGATGGAATAATAATCAAGTTACGCCATCTGTTGTAAAACCGTAACGAACTTATTCATAGTCCTATTACAAATTTACAATTTTTAATATTAAACAGTGTAAACTTAGATTAATATATTAGTATAAGAAACCATTAAATTGCTAAAAATATATAGAAGTAATTAACGAAATTAATACTTAGGAAACTAAAATAACAAGTATATACTAGGTATTATTTAGATTTCTTACATAGAAAGTAATTTTTTAATTGTGTTTGAAATACATGTTTGGCCCTAGAGAAGTCTAAATCCAAAAGGGAGGCGAGATAATTAAGGTCAGACAACGTTCTAACGAGAGGCGCATTAGCACTATATAATTTCCTACTAAAGACAACGCGAAAAATTTTGCAACAGGAAAATTTCTGCAAGGAATATTAAACTGTATTCTTTCTATAAGAACTGACGGCTCCATTAATGAGATCAAAGATAAATGATACTACCTGCAAAGTAGCTCTGTCACTTAATAGAAAGAGACTAATAGACAGCGGGAGTCGTATGATGGTTTTGGGTCTGAGAAATCGAGTGAATGTAGTGCGAAACGCACAACAATTTTTTGAACCCCTTTCCACTCAATTTATATGGACTGCATGATAAGGTCTCCAAATAAAAGAGGCATAATCTAATTTGGACCGAACAAACGCAGAGTATGAAATCTTAAGAGTATATGGGTCAATGAAGTGCGATAAGTGACGTCTAACAAAAGCGAGCAAAGCAAGAGAATCGGAAACGGCATAATTTAGGTGCGCGATAAAATTAAGCTTTGAATCGAAGAAAACCCCTAAATCGTTTATCACATCAGACGAAGCAAAATATGTATAATTGATATGATAAGAGGTATAAAGGGAGGTTTGAAGCTTAGAAAATTAGATTTTATGACATTTTTCAATATTAAGTAATAGACGATTCATATATGTAGCACCAGGAAAATAAATTACTCAACTCGGACTGTAGCGCGTCTGAATCACTAGAATTTCTTTTCAGCGTACACTTTTAGGTCATCAGCATAGAGAAGAAAGTTAGCGAAGGAAAAATATGAACAAATATCATTAATAAACCAAACAAATAACAAAGGTGCTAAAATACTAGCCTGAGGTACACCAGAGGTGGCAGTGTACTGTTTCGAAGAAACTACATCGATAACTACAGTACTGCATCTCTTTATTAAATAGGACCGAATCCAATCAAGGAACGTAGAATGAAAACCGAGGCAAGCCAATTTAATTACTAAAATCGTATGGGAGATTTTATCAAAGGCTTTAGAGAAATCCGTGTACATCGCATCAGTTTGGAAACCATTCTGGAAGCCTGCGTTTCAATCATCAGCAAAAACGGATAAGTTAGATAACGTAGATCTTGCAGCAACAAAATCATGCTGTCGAGGACTAATTAGATGATTAACGCTAAAATATAACTAGTCTTTAACAATGCATTCAAAAAGTTTAGATACAACAGATAATTTGGAAATTGGTCTATAATTAGCAATATCGCTTTTATTACCGCTCTTGAAAATAGGAGTGACTGAAGTCAGCTTCCAATCATCGATAAATATTCCTTCAGCCAAAGATTTTTTAAAAATTAGTTTAAGAGGTTGCACCAAAGAGCGACAATTTCTAAAGAAAGTTACCGAAAGCCCGTCTACATCCGAATGAGCAGAGTTTTTAATCTTTAACAATCCCTCAATGACATCATCATCTGATAGAACAAGCGAACTGAAGTCAACTGAAGAAGACACTTTCCCCAAGAAATTATGGCGAATGGCTGCCAAATGTACTTCCTGAATATCTTCCTTTCATCAGACACGAAGATTGATGAAAAGAAATCGGCAAATAAATTCGCTGCATCACTGACAAAGCAGTCCGTTACGTCCCTATAGAAAACAGAATTAGGAATAGAAGAGGAGGCCTTTTTACTCGATTTAATATATCGCCAAAAATTCTTCGGATTACTTTTTATATTAAGCACAAATTTGTCCATGTATTCCTTATACAAAGTCTTATTTAAAGTACGAAACTTATTCCTGTGGAGGATAAAAAAATCATAATAGCGGGTTTCGTTAGTTAACTTGAACTTCTTAAAAAACTTATTTCTCAAATTTTGATGATGTTTAAGTTCTTTCGTGCACCAAGGAAACTTATAATTTACACGCTTGAAAATTGGAACATGTTGAGAACATATATCTAGGACTAAAGCCATTCAGCTTGAGCAACCTCTGAGGTGAGTCAGGAGACATTTCTACGACTACATCGACGAGATTCAGGATCAAACACAACTGCAACTACTGGACCGGACAGTAAATAGGCAGACATTAAACAAAATTCAACGGGACACTCTCACCACATTCCTAAACTCTCGACCACCGAATGCCATTATCGGAGTTCAACCACCACCTATTGCAGACGAAGAGATTCAGCTCGGTCAGCTCGGCCCTCGTAAGAGCCGCGTAACTTTGGCTCAATTACAGACTGGATATTGTAGCAGGTTAAACTCCTACCTATGCATAATCAACCCCGACATATTCCACAAATTCCCGGCAATGGAAGATGCACAGCTCGCTCTTAACGGAAATCTATGCCATCATAAATGTGGCGGAGTAGTAGTATTGGAATTTGCAGTGACATTCCAGCTGCACTGAGAGTTCTTGCTAACCCACACTGCTCTGCGAAACTAGTCAGTGAAAGTAAGACAAAACTGAGCAGTGTTCCAAAACACAACAAAGCCTGTCTTATTTGGGTACCTGGACACTGTGGTATTACAGCGAAGGAGTTGGCTGATACTGGCTAATGAAGGCTCTGTAAGCATACTCTGAACCTTTCATAGGAGTCAATTCTGCATCGATTCAACTATGGATTGACGACTTCGTGAGGTCTACCCATGGAAGACGTTGATATAAGTTGGGCGGAGTAGCCAAATGCTTTGTGAAATAACCAAACAGGAAATTAGCGACCTTTCTGTTAAAACTTACCATGAAGGACCTAAGAGTACTAATGGGTGTAATCGTAGGACACGACGCCTATGCTCAGCATATGACTACCATGAGAATCATTGGCGGCGCAATGTGCCTATTCTGTCCTGAGAATTAGGACACTGCAGAGCAGTTTCTCTGTAGCTCTCCGGCATTTTCTAGAATCGACCTAGGCTGTTGCATTGCGATGTGTTGAGTATAGATAAGGCAGTTTCGATGATGAGGAGTTGTTACATATTTAATTAAAATGGTGGAATACAATACGCGAATGAAGTTACTTTTGTGTCGTCATCTCACACTTACTTGTATGCCAATCTGTCTATAGCAACTTGTCTGATGCGTACACAAACACATGACATATCCGATTAAGCAATGCGATAATTCAAAACCAGGTTTAGCTCAATGGACGATAAACTACGCAAATTAATAATATTGTAGGACACCTACACTTATTTGCCTACTTTTATGAAGGCAAATATTCAGTTTCGATAGAAGTTCAAACTCAAGCTGGTACATATTAATATAATATATGTTTTTACACCAGCCATTTATTTATCAAACCCCATAATTACTTAATCGATTTGGTTTGACATCAAATTAAGGTCATTGCGCGTGCCAAGGTTCATTGGATTAGGGAGTTGTCTAAATACGAGGTGATTCGAATAGTTGAATAGTAAAGTCATTAATTTATAAATTGCTTGCGTATGCACATTCCGGTCCGCATTTCTTGTGAGTTGTATTGGGTATGGGAATAAGTTTCCCCCTTTCTTAGACTGACAAAAAATTCGTGTTCTTTTGACTTGGTCCACTCATTCAACCAGCTTGCGATGCTCTCGTAAAACGTGAACCGTTCTCCAATAAGGACTGACTGCATTGATCGGAATAGATGGTAACCCAAAGGTGCAATGGTTCGGGAATAATGCGGATGGAGCAAGATTTTACAATTCAGTCCCTCTAAATATGTCTGCACCGGTCGCTTTCCTTTGAGAGCTCGATTCAAACGCATAAGCTGCAGTCGCCAGTGATGGTTTCAGATCGCCAGTGATGGTTTCAGATGGTTTAAAGAAAATTAAAAAATGCCTAATCAATCGGCCAACTACTTTTCAGGTTTTGAGAGTACACAAATTCAGACCAAATTTTTACAAAACGCTTACAAAGCCTTCTCAGCTTACTATGACAGCTGAAAAGTTTAAAATTGGCTACTTAATAAAATTAACGCAATTAATTACAAAATGTACCTTTGTCATAACTTTAACCCTTTAATTGCTTAATTTTGTTTCGAAAAACTTGTTCTGCCTGCTTAATTATTTTCCAGCGAAGACGGGGTAATTATTTAATATAAGATAAACATAGTAAAATGTTTCTGCCTGTAAAAGTAGGCAATTAAGACTAAAAATCAAACATTGCATGTTGGTGTTTTATATGTAAAATATATTATATATTTTTATTCGTTGTTAAACTCAAACTATTTCATTGATCAAACTTAATTTATTTCATTGATAAAAAATATATCTCACAAGGATAAAATTAGGGCATTATAAGAATGTAAACTGAATGAATAAAAAACCAAATAAATTTCTAGAGATCTACCTACTGCCGTCCATGTTGAGTTTGAATTATTTTTATTTTCCTTTTGTGATTCATTGTATTCTCCATATTCGTCACTGCTCTCACCAGGCGACAAAGTTATCATTCTTTTGCTTTATTTTTTTTTTCAGGGGAGAAAAATTACAGTTGAAAAATGAAAGCTGATTCGTTGAATAATAATACGAATGCAATTTTTTATCGTCACGCATACTCGACATTATGCGAAAAATCGTTTTACTCTGACGAGTATACTCGACATAAACATTTAAATGTTTAATAAGATCAAATAAATTAACGCTGCATAACCTACTGATATACGCCAGTGCGTATGAGTAACATTAAAGAAATCGCCAATTACACAACTTCCATTTTTTGAAACACCGCACCCAACTATCTGTTGCTCATTGTGCTATAGGCGTTTATATTAATGCATATAACTTTTCATTTTACTTAAATTGCAACAATTTTCTACGGAGCTCCACCTGAAGCAGTTTAAGTACCACTCAAGCAACAGTAAGCTGTCTCGCCTACAACCTAAAATTTTTGACTAACTCATACAAATCTCTTTTGATCACATCGAAATGTAATCCCCTCTTGACTATTGGCTTACGTTTCAGAAGAAAACCACTTTAATTTTTTCACAATTTTGTTAAAGTTTGATGAAAAGCATTGTTGAAACAATTTCTTTCAACACTCAACCAACAATAACAATCAAAGCACACAATGCTAATACATTTCATTTCAAGAGCTTTACTTTTTCAAGCTAAACAACGTCCATGCTCAAACAACGAAAAATAAAATACATACAACAAAAGTGTGGCAAACTAACAAAGCCTGAAGGATTAAGCATAAAATTAAATAAAAATTACTCAGCAGGCAAATAAACAAAGTGGGCGTATATGCGAGTTTAGCCAGCGACAGATATAGCAAAAGATAGGCGGATGAGTGAGCAGAGATGAGAGAGCACCAATAACTATCATACAAGTGCATAGTCTTAAGTCGTGGGTTACAGTCCCGAAGTAAATGTGTACCACATATACGAGCATGTCAACACAACAACACAAGCGAATTTACTGATGCCAAACTGGCGCACTTCTAACGGCTTTGCAACCATGGCTACTCGAGAACTATAAAAGGAAATGCCTTGGGGAATGACAATAGTTCCACCAGATGCATTCCTCTTCTAAATAGCTTGGCACGTTAGGTGTATTTGGTAAGCTCATATTTCTATTTTGTTACCTCAAACGGGTGACAAATCGGACAAATATGAATTTCGAAAATTGGGCAAGTGTGAATGAAATTTCGGAATAATAGCTGTCAATTGCTGCTAAGGAACTAAGAAAACTTAAAGGTATGAATTATTAGGTTGGGGAATAAGTTCGCAGCGTTTCTCCGAAAACTTTATTTATTTGAAGAATAAACAATAATTATTTCAATAAGCTAATCATGAATGCATTCGACGTTGCTATTTACGACCTCTTTCCAACTCTCGAACAAAAATCATCTGACCTGGTGTCAAAGAAGTTGTTGAGCCAGGAGGAGCTGGAAATCGGTCAGTGCACGGTCCGGAGAATACGGCGGATGTTGAAGGACCTCTCATTCCAGGTGATGGAGTACGGCTTTATCGAGTTGTGCAACATGGGTTTGATGATGAGGATCAGGTCTTTTCAGTCGAATATCCTCATTCACGCGGTGTAGTTGGACAATGTATAGCTCATTCTTGTCGAAGTTAAGAGCGTGTACACCCTTTTTGGGCATTTCCACGAGCTCCTCCTCCTATTTGTGGTGTGCGTCTTGATGTTGTTCCCCAAATGGAGAGGCCTGCAGTTTCAAGCCGACTTCGAACGACAGATATTTTTATGAGGAGCTTTTTCATGGCAGAAATACATTCGGCGGTTTGCCATTGCCTGCCGAGGGGCGACCGCTATTAGAAAAATGTTTTTCTTAATTTTGGTGTTTCACCGAGATTCAAACCTACATTCTCTCGATGAATTCCTAATGGTAGTCACGCACCAACCCATTCGGCTACGGTGACAGCCTCTGTACTCAGTTTCGTGGCAAATTTCGCTTGTTAACACAGGAGTGGAAGCTAAGGAAAATCGGATTGCAGTGATTGCATTACAAAAGTGTAGTAAAAGTGCAATGAGATTTACGAATTGCTGAAAAAACTGAATATTTCAAAACTATTTGATTACCGCACGATCAATCGTTTTTCCAAATGTCTGAAGTGTCAGACAGAAAAAGAAGTGGTCGTTCTCCCGTGGAGCGAACCAGTGCAGGCATAAAATACGTTTCAGAAAGAGTTCGCAGAGAGCAGAAAATCACGCCGAGGGAAATGAATACCTCGACCAGATCCATGTCAAGACTTATCAGAGAGGATCTCCACATAAAAACCTTCCGTCGCTCAACTGGTCACCTTTTGACAACGCGCTCGAGAAAAATTCGACTCGAAAAATGCAAGCAGCTGCTTCAGTGGCACGCGGTCAACGGCCATGAAAATGTTCTTTTCACAGATGAGAAAATTTGCACTGTTAAAGAAGTTTTTAATAAGCAAAACCACAAAATCTATGCCAAAACTTTTAAAGACGCAAAAAATGTTGTTCCAAGGGTTTAGAGTGGCCACCATCTAGCCTCCATAATGGTTTGGTGGGGTGTGTCTTGTAAAGGCGTTACATCTCTTCATTTCGGAGAAAAAGGGGTTAAGACGGGATGTACCAGAAGGCTGTCTTAGAAGGTGTGGTGAAGTAGTTAAGCAGTACTGCCTTCAATGGGGAGCGTTGGATCTTCCAGCTAGATTCCGCTCCAACCCATAAGGCAAAAACCACACAGCCGTGACTAAAAGACAATATTTCTGGGTTCATAGCCACAGCAAATTGGCCGTCTGGAAGTCCACATATGAATCCATTGGACTACAGTTTGTGGTTAGAATTGGAGAACATGGCGTGTTGAGGACCTCACGGGAATTTCGATAGCCTCAAATAATCTTTGGTTCGAGCAGCGACGTCAATATCCATGGAAACCGTGCGCGCTGCAATAGCTCAAAGGCCTAATCGTTTGAAGGCTTATGCAAAAGCAAATGGTGACCATTTCGAATGAAAACTTAAAAGTGGTTCTTTTTTGGGATATTTACATGATTAAATAAAACTAACTTCATTAAAAAAGTATTGTTTCATATCTATAACAGACTTAACTTATAGCAGAATTTATGGCAGGACTAAGTACATAAGTGAAAAGATGGCTCCACACACAAACCAACTTCATAATATTTTGACTTTATAAAGTATAAGAAAAGAGTACGTATACAAAAGCCTGTGCTCTTGAAAAGAATTGCAGTGGTCAACGGTTCACAGGTTGACGGGTACCTGCTGCCAAAATTAGGAGCATTTAATGTAATGAAATTGCACAGAATTGCGGCGGAGAGGGATTACTTGCCGTCGGCTATTTGTATGGTGGCAAAATAACTAGATTTGTTAATTTTTCTCCGACGGATTGAAGACTCAGGGCTGCTTTTCTGATCACTTGATGACAATTTGTTTGTTCACAAGCAACAAAAGGCAAATAAGATTCGATTGGCACAAGAACCCATGTAAATATATACTATAAAGGTGAATGTCTGTACGTTGTCCGCGCATCACTACGAAACGACAACACCAAATGACGTAACAATTTTTATACAATCATATATTCACCCAATGAAGATTATAGGCATGTTTTTATGATGGAACTCCCTTCCCACAGCCCGCAGGCCGCGCCATCACTCTCATTCGTCACTAATAATCGAATATTTGCTTAAATTTAATCTAAAAAATCTTAGTTTTTCCTATTTCCCACTATTTATAGCACACTCTAGACTTCATAATAAGCATAAGCTGTTCAAATATGACCCAAATGCAAAGTTCAAAAATGGTTTGAGATAGAAAATTAATAAAAATAAGTTTGCTTGATATTTTTCTGATTGGTTGTTTTGATTTTATTCAACGAAGCATAGCAACGGATGCCGGGTATTGTAATATTATGGCTATTAATAAAAAATAATTTTCTATGAAATTATTGTTTGTAATTCTTTTATATACATATCTTAAATCCCTCAAAACTACTCCTACGCGAGCGGGGCCGCGGGTTTAAGGTAGTTATCAATAGTTTAGAAAGAAGTTGTTTTTTCAAACAATGAACTTCAGCGAGTTGTTTCACAAACATAGCAAACGAAAATAGATTCTGTCAAAAAATATCGGGAATTGTTCATTTAAAAACCGCGCGTTACACAGATGTTTACATTCTTTTTGTTGGAATGTTGGTGCAACTGCCCTCTATAGTGTCGCAGAGTTTGAGCGTGAGCTGTCAATTAGCTTGTTTTTGGCATTTAATTATACCAGTCAAGCGCAGGTCTGCTCTGCGATTTTCACTGTGGATAAAAGTATCGAACAAAGAATTTGTCTTAAAGTTTGTGTCTTCAACGGGATTTCGTGTTCCGAATCGTTGAAAATGTTGCAGAAAATGTGCAAAAACACGGAAGACACGGGTCTACGATTGGTAGAAGGCTTTTACAGAGGGCCGAAAAGTCGTGGAAGATTTTCCCTGATCTGGTCGCCCATCAACGTCTTCAACGGATGGAAACGTCGACAAAGTCAAGGACATGGTGCTGGAAAACCATCATTTAGAGAGTTGAATTTCCTTCAAAAAATTCATCGGAAGAAGGTGGCTGAAGACATGCTTGAGCAAGTGAATTCGGACCCAACGTGTATTCAGCGCAGCATAACAGGTGATGAGACGTGGGTATATGAGTTTCACATGCAAACCAGTCAACATGCAACCAGGCGGCTGAATGGCCGTATCCACATGAGCCAAACCCCAAAAACCCACGTCAAAGTCGGTCAAAAGTCAGTCAGTGAAAGTCATGCTACTTGTTTTCTTTGATTCTCGTGGTGTTGTGTAGTCGGAATTCATTCCAAATGGTTCTGCGGTAAATAAGAAATATTATTTGAAAGTTATGCGACGTTTGAAAGAGAGTGTGCATAAGAAACGGTCCAATTTGTGGAAAGAAAACTCATGGACTTTGCACCATGATAACGCGCCATCTCACAAGGGTCATATTGTGAACTCTTCTTTGACCGAAAACCCAACAAATATCATCGCACAACCACCGTATTCACCGGATTTAGCCGCCTGTGACTTTTTTCTTTTTCGATAGAGGCCATTAAGGATAATTCGCTAAAGAAGCTGCAGAAGATCTCTTCAAAGGCGTTTCATAGGTGCCTTGATGACTGGACTAATCGTTGGCATATTTGTGCTGCGCCGAATGGAGCCTATTTTGAAGGCGACGAAATAATGTTTGATATTAAACAATTATTTTGCGTTTTATTAAACAATTCCTGGTACTTTTTTGACAGAATGTATTTCACTACAAAATTAACTTTATTGTAACCACAAAATGCCAGCTCAAAACCGTCCTGTTGCAATTGTGTTTAACCGACCGTATTTTCGGACGGAAGTGTATCAGCTGATCACCACCCTTCAACCCGTTAGCCGCTGTCCCGGGCTTAATCTGTTTCGGGCTTAATACAAACATGGCGAAACCTGCGAGCAGCACTCGGGTTGGTGCGTTAGAGTTGCTCGGACTGCATGTGAGCGCTATTTGTTCAAAATCATTAAGCTGTTCAAAGACGAGAGGCGCACCGAACGTTATCTAACACATGCAATGTTAAGCATCAGAACATCCCTAATGTGCATATAAGTACGCGTGTATTATCTATTGTCGGCTACAGTTTAGCTGGGTAATAACAGAAGCGCAAACGCAAAAAAAGCTTATCAAAATATGTCATTCAAAAAGTAAAAAAGGAGTACGAGTTTGAATTGAACTAAAGGGGTTTCCAATAACAGATGTTATTTTGAATAGCCCGTTATTTCGGTAGATGTCACTTTGAAGGTATAATTTTTTGATATTTGACAAGTATTAACTACGCCATTAATAAAAATGGAACGAAACTCACTTAAACTACTGAAATTCACTATAAAAATGGTGAAAATTTGGCAGAGACGGTTCGTAAAACTCGAACATTTTTGGGTCATCGTGAAGCACCTTGCCGGACTGCAATACAGAAATTGGTGAAAAAATTCGAGCTGTTGGGACAATTAGTGATGTGAAGAATAAAACTCGTGCACGTCGTTCAAGAACAGCCGAAAATATTGCTGTTGTAGCCGAAAGTGTTCAAGAAAACCCAGGTTGGCCCATTCCTCGTCGTTCCTTGGAATTAGGCATTCCACAAACGTCATTACACCGTATTTTGCATAAAGATTTGGGTCTTAAGACTTATAAAGTCCAGTTAGCACAAGAACTCAAGCCGGACGATCATCAACAACGTCGACCATTGGCTGATTGGGTCGTTGAAATGCATGAAAATGAGTCGAAATTGCATCGAAAAATCATCTTGAGTGATGAGGCCCATTTCCACCTCGGTGGCTTCGTCAACAAGCAAAATTGTCGTATCTGGAGCTCAGAAAATCCAAGAGTTCTTTTTGAAAAGCCTTTCTATCCTCAACGTGTGACTGTTTGGTGGGTGCGGTTTATGGTCCGGCGGAGTCATTGGACCTAACTTTTTTGAAAATGAAGGTGGAGCAACGGTTATGGTGAATGGGTTGCGCTATCGAGAGATGATTAACGATTTTTAATGGGGGCAATTGGATGGTATTGATCTGGGCAACGTTTATTTTCAACAAGACGGCGCTACGTGCCACACAAGCAACGAAACCATGGATCTTTTATGGGAAAAGTTTATTTGAATATCAAAATAACACCTCTTATTGGAAGACCCGTTACTAAATGTAAGTGTGTGTGCATACAAATATTTATATGAAAACGTATTAGTTGCAATACGAAATTCATAAATTTATAAATCTGATGCGCACAATAATAATAACTGGTTTCTAGCAACCAAATTGACTTTTGAAACTTTTGCATTAGTACAACTCCTGCCAGGCCATTAACGATTTGCCTCATGAAAACAATCCATTACAATAAATGCTGACAAACTTTTATGCGCCGTTATTATGCAGCATGACTAATTTGCTTATGCCTAAGACCAGTCTTATTCCCACTTGTCTGTGTGCTTGTTGTTGTTACTAATAAGTTTCGGTACGTGCTATGCTTTGGCATTAATAAACTAATGCCACATTTATCTACTCAAGCGAGACACACACACACTCGTAACATTCTTTACTCTGTGTATGCTGTCATTCCGGCTACCCGCCCGCCAAGTGAGTCGCAGGCAGTTCCACATTTAAGGCATTACCCGCAACAACTTAATAAAAAGTAACAACAATGCGAAAAAGTATCGTCGAAAGTGGATTGTTTCTCCATATGTGTGTGTAAACTCGTTTCATATGTGTATGTGTGAGCATGAAAAGGCAAATAAACTTGGCGGTATTCGCAATGCAGCAACAACAATGCGTGCGTCCATCCAAACGCGTGCAAATATAGCCACAACAAATGTTAACATGTGTGTGTGTGTTTTTTTCTTTTGTTACGAGTAGGAAGCATCGAAAGCGTGAGGGTGTGTCTGTATGTGTGTTTCAGGTACACAAATGATATGTGCTTTTCACATTATCTTTTGACTGCATGTTCGCCGTCTCGAAAGTGTTAAACAAACTTGTGGAAAACTTTCCAAAGTCGCAAAAACTTTCTTTGCGTTCGCATACGTGCGTTACTTCTCACGAATAAAGTGCACAAACAAACGAACAAACACATATACTTATCCACCTAAACACAAGCATTTGCATACAGTCACTCACACCTTATTCGGCTACAAGCAGTTTAGCAGACTCAAAAGCTCCTGGACCGGATGGGGTCCATGCTTGCAGCTAGCGATCATGCAACAAACCAAAGTGTTTGGCAATATATTTAATAGCTGCTTTGAGCTGCTCGGGTGACACCTTTTCCACAATTTGGTAACGCCAAAATTTAATTTTGCTTCCAAAACCAGGTAAATCAGCATAGAAGCCGTCTAGCTGCAGACCAAATTGTCTAACCGACTCTGCGGGTAAGGTCATCATCACCACAGGGTTCCTGTTTCTCCCACTGGAGCATAGGGCCTCCGTAAAATACCTCCACCTGGTTCTGTTTTATGCAAGAAGTTTGATTTCGTTCCAAGTTTTTCCTGACGTTTCAACTTCCTTCTGGACCGTTCTCTTTTAAGATATTTTTGGACGGCCAACCGCGGGTAAGGTGTTCAAACGAATTTTATCCGGTCGAGGAGACGCGGAGGAAGGGGGAAAGGGGAAAGGGGAAGTCAACGTTTGATATAGTCTCGCCAGCAATCCAGCTCGCAACGAATGCAATCGGACCAAAGGGTACTACCTCAATATCAGCCTAGACGTCGAAAGTGCATTTAACTGTGAAAACTGGGCGAAAATTTTAGACGCCATAGGGCGATTTGGGGTCTCCATATACCGGGGCAGAATATTGGCAGTTACTTTGATGGCCGAATTCACGATTTCCAAGCAAAAGACGTTCAAACATGTGCTGAACTGTTAACGTACTGCCTATACAACGTTCGTGTTTTGAAATTCTCCGAAACTAACTCACGCTTTTTTCGATGTTCGCGGTCCCATGGCTAAGAAAAAAGAAACGGACATAAAATTGAATCTGGCTTTATGTCCAAATCACTCTACGTAAAGCCAGCTCACTCTCGCATACTGAAAATACAATTTCGTTTGTTGAAACTTGCGCCATGGATAGCGGTGCTTTTAACTGTATCATTAAAGCTGCGGCTTGAATTTTCTGTATTCTCTTTTTTTTTGTTGTTTTTTTTTGCTTTACAATGAAATGAGTGAACACTTCTTTGCAGTTTATGTTGAAAAATGAAATAAAACAAAATAAATAAAATGTCTGCATACTCCGTTTTTCCAAAAAAAATAATATTTGTATCAAATAAGGTGTGAGTGACTGTATGTGTATATACAGAAAATTCGATAACTCCAGTGTAGAGCCTGTCAGACGCCATTCCAAAGCTTCTGTTGTGTTGATTTTCTGTTTTCTGTTTCTAATATTTTTTTGCTTTCCTCAACTGATAACATGAACTTTGACCTTTGACGTGTGCCAGTGCGTTTGTTTCTTCATCAGTGTACAAATTTGTTGAATGTGCACAAATGCATGGGAATAACATTTGTTTCACAAGCCGTGGCTACAGCAGTACGTTCGAAGCAAAGCATAGACTCTACATTAATCTCCGCATGCATTGGATCTATGAAAGCTTTGCCACTAATAAATCAGCGTACTCGGTGGTTAGAGTAGAATATTTAGTTATCATTCTAGATTAAAAACTTTTTCTGAAATGGTCTGGCTGAAGTCATTACTTTCTAATTAGTTAAGGGAATCATTAAGGCGCGTCGAACTGTTTCTGGTCGGTTTATGTGCACTGATCGACCGGTTGAATTGGAATTACGCGGGTAGTGGAAAGCACGTTGACGAAAGCGACAAGGAAACAATTTTGAAAAAAGCGGCTAATCGGAAAATGCACTTTTCAGAGCATTACTGTAATCAAAAACTTACACATTTACCCTATGTGCTAAATATACTGTAAATAAAATTTCCATGCACGATGAATTTCTAAATAAAAAAACGGTTATAGTAAATTCCGTATAAATTTAATCAAATTTTACACTTGCGCGGAAGGTTGTGTCTGGCCAGGCATTAGATGCTTTGGTTAGTCTACCACCACTTGATGCTTTCATCCAAGGAGAGGCCTTGAAGGTCATCTGCAGGCTGAAACACAATGGGAATTGGTACGGCTCCTGTCCAGCATTATACAAGCAAGAAGGCAGTCTATCCAACGATTCTCCTCATGCCATCAGGAGTCGCACTTGAAAAAAGATACAGTGTGGTAAAACTGAAAACTTTATCGCGTTTTCTGTTTTCACATTTTCACGGATGGCTCCAGGATCGAGCACGGTTCCGGCTCTGGTGTCTCCGTGGATTCCAGCGGGCCAAAACAGCATTTTTCTCTTGGAATGCACGCATCTGTGCTTCAGGCGGAAGCGATGAACTTTGTTGTGGAAAACAGATATAGAGGCATGTGTCTGCAGCGACAGAAAAGCTGCGACAAATTTTAAATATGTAATATAACATTAGGCGGCCGCCGTAGCCGAATGGGTTGGTGCGTGTTTACCATTCGGAATTCACAGAGAGGTCGTTGGTTCGAATCTCGGTGAAAGCAAAATTAATAAAAACATTTTTCTAATAGCGGTCGCCCCTCGGCAGACAATGGCAAACCTCTGATTGTATTTCTGCCATGAAAAAGCTCCTCATAAAAGTATCTGTCGTTCGGAGTCGGTTTGAAACTGTAGGTCCCTCCATTTGTGGAACAACATCAACACGCACACCACAAATAGGAGGAGGAGCTCGGCCAAACACCTAACAGAAGTGTACGCGCCAATTATTTATTTTTATTTTTAATATATCAAGCGAGCCTTTAGGAGCTACTGCAGGCAGTATTAGGAAAGTTAATATCTTTATAACAAATAATTTAAAAATATTATCTTTTCAATCATAAGTTGTTAATATTTAATATTTACGGAGACTTTTTCAAATACCTTTACGGTTGTCCGAGCAATGTGATAATTTACAATATAGCATTTAGCAGCTGGTAGATCTGAAAAAACCAGAAAAAATAACTATTTATGAATTTGTTGAAACTTTTAAGTTAAGTGAATGCAACAGAAACAATTATTAAAAAAAAGAAAATAAATTATAATATAGCAATGCTGAAATGCGGAAGAAAAGCTAATTAAAAAGGGATGGCCATTTACTGTATATTATTTATGACGTCAATTGGGGCTTAATAAGGAAAAGTGCAACATTTTCTGAAACAAACAAAAAAAATAGTTTAAAAAAAAGTAAAACATTTACAAAACTAAAAAATAATTTAAGAAAAAAATATAAAAAAATTAAAACAAAACTTGAAAAAAAAACTTAGAAAGAAAATAATGAAACAAAAATATAAAAATAAAAAGAAACTTTTCCGGAAATCTGCTATCGCATTATCAACCTCTTCTCGAGTTTTAAACAGTCGAATTCTCAATTTGAGGTAACCAGATAAGAACGAAAAAAAAATAAATTAGAATTACGTAAATTCTCCTTAAACAAACGGTGTGAAATATTGAATGACTTGTCCCACTCTTATTCTTCTTCTTAATTGTTTAACAAAGCATGACAGTCGTTTCTTTCCCGTGCTAAACGGCGCCAATTGGGCACACCAAGTGAAGCCAAGTCCTTCTCCACCAGATCTTTCCAACGCAGAGGAGGCCTTCCTCTTCCTCTGCTACCACCAGATGGTACCGCATCGAATACTCTCAAAGCCGGAGCATTTGTATCCATCTATTGTCCCACTAACACTATAACATTCCGCCTACTCAGCTGATTTCCAACCTGGAACCGCACCGCGTTAGCTTTTCTTCAAGGTAGAGCCGCATTTATGTCCATTGACACAAGAAGCTCCTGCGTCCAGATTCCACACCTACGGGCGTATATACCCACTTCTCCCACTGCGTTCATGAGTGCTTATGGAGCAAATGAAATATCGATACGTTGTCCGATTGTCTTGTCTTCTGTTTGATACTGCAGTGCGTGACTGACTCAAGCGTCGGTAATATTAAATGACTAGCTGGCCTCCTTTTGAGGCTAAATTCATGCTATTAAGTATGTGATAGCAGGCACATCATTCAAAAGACCGCCTCGGCCTCGTTAGCAATGCATCAAGCGATTGATGTCATTTCGATAGCTCGGTCCATTACGCATGATGAAAACTCTACTGCATATTTTGACACCGTGACGCCATTGATAACTTGGACAGCTGTAGAAAACTAAGAATTGAAGAACTGGTAATTACCCATGACCAAAATAAGATGATCATCTCACTTATCAATCTTCGGAAAATGTAGATGATTGTACAAAAGCTCCCAGCCGAGTGAAAAAATCACATACCGAGTCATGCTAGCTGTATTAGACCTTGTGTTGTTCTGGTGGGAGGGCACGCTCGTCAGAGCTTTTCCAGTTGAAAAGGTTTGAAATCGCATTAAAGCGGTTCGCTCACTAACAGTAGACTCTCGATTAAAAACACATTAAAAAGTCCTAGTATTTCATACACCCAAGTTCAACTTCGAGTTCCGGTGCACTTAAGAAGTATCGGTAATTTATAAGACCGAATGAAGTTTGTTGATTATCAAGGAGATATGCTGGGTCTACTGTCTAACAAACAATCTGAATACAACTTAATTCAGTCGCAGGTAAAGTGTTTTCGAAAGACAGAATTTTTAGAATAAGTGTAGCAGCTCCATTTTTGAGTAGTTAACACTGTATTTCTCTGAACTTCGTGCAGATCTCTCTATCCGTACTCTGGAGTTTGAGGATCGTACCAAGGTAATTTTTCCAAGTAGGCAAGATTGGAGCGAGGAGAAAATCTGTACCTTGGCTGTTACCTCTGTCTTCACCGACCAAGATGGAATATAGAGGGAAATGATGAGTTGGCAAGCCCGCCAGGAAGGGGTCTGAATTGGCATCAGAGAACTCCTACTCGCTCATCGACATCCCTCTGACTGTTGTTAAAGGGAAACTAGAGAACTTATTTCTACGGAAAGCGCAGAACACCCTTTCACCCCAGTGCAATAGACAGAAGACTCAGAAAGTTCTGGGGGCCCCAAGCCATTCAATTCGCAAACTCTTACCTGTGTTTACCGGTCATTGGATAATCGGTACATATGCAGAAAAGCTAAGTTTAACATTTAATTTCCATTGCAGAAGCTGTGAGGACCTTTTTGAGTAGTCGGCTGTCAAGTAATTTCTTTATAAATGTCCGGTTTTGGCAGCTAGACGATTAAGGTCACTGAGTGATCCATCAACAGCTCTGGCTGGCTGTAGATATCTGCCTATTGAAGGTCTCATAAATTGTAAAAGGTATCAAAACGGCGCTTTAGTGCAACTTGGCGAGTATCAGTCCAGCACTTCAACAATTTCAGCTACCTACCTAGCAGATCCAGAGATTTTATTCGAATTTTGTTGGATAACGCATCGTGTCCGGAATTGTTTGAAATGAAAAATGTCCTTTTAATTTAAACTTTGCAAATACTTAGAAACTTGAAAGAAATGCGTCACCATCACTCAGTGGAAACCAGACATTAAAATGAAAATTATTTGTATTACCAATGCATCACATCAATAAGCTCTTGAAACAAGAGGAAACCTCACTATAAGATTCCTCATGATGTAGAGAATGTACCCTGTGGCCGCCTGGGTGACACCTTTAGAGGCCGTAACAACTATGTTAGATTCATTCCGCCTCCATCTCCAAATTAATAAAAAAATTGGAGAAATTTTTTGAATGGTAATTTTTTATTTCTATCTAATTTTACCCAAAATATTCATTCGACCATATTAAAGAAATTCGCTATTATTCCTTGAACTACAGACCTTTGTAATATCAAGGACATTAACTTAAATAAATCCTTTAAACAACGCTTCCTTAGAAAAAATATGGGGGAGCGGCCTTTTTGAAAATAAGAATGAAATAACCATCTATATAAAAGGCTCAAAATTAGATAACAAAGTAAGTGTAGACATTTCATTTCCCTCTGCGAAAAACTGGAGAGAGGCACACATTCCACCTACCCGGTCACTGTAGAGTATTTTAAGCGCAATTGACTGCTTTTAAGAAAGGACTTACAGCGGCATTTATTCAGACAGCCAGGTTACAATAAAAGCGCTAGAGTCCAAAACGGACTTGTGAAAAACAGTCATATAATGTTATGAACTCCTAAATTTAAACCTCATTTGGGTGCCAGGTCATAGAAATATAGCAGGAAACTTTATAGCAGAAAGGGTAAAACCCAAACTATGCAATAGAAAAAAGCGTTGATATCCATTCCCATAACCAATTGCAAGTTACTGATATATAGGGAAACTATTGGAATAGTAAATTCAAAAGGGCAACACCTAACAACATGCGAATTAAGGAAATTGACATGGCCGAAACTCAACAGAGACGATACAAGAACTTTGATAGGTGTATTAACTGGTCATTGTCTAATAGACTTGGAGTTCCATACTACGATTCCATTTGAAGCTACTATAATATAGACGAGGAGGAAACCGTTAGGCACCTCCTTTGTGAGTGTGAAGGATTAGCTAGAAGAAGACTTTTCATACTTGGTAGTGCATTTTTAACAGATGTGGCGGATATAGCGCATCCTAAAATAACGAAGTTAATCTCGTTTATAAAAGCCACCGGATGGTATAAAAGGAGTCCCATAGTTTAGTGTAGAGAAGTTCCAGTGGCATCACAACGGACCTAAGGCAGGTCTAAGTGTGTCATATTGACACACCCACCTATCTACCCAAAATTAATTCCTCATTTCAGCGAGTGCTTGAAAAATACACAGCAAATCATTTTTTGTAGCTTCATTCACCAAACGATGATTGAGTTTTTCTTTTTTTTTAAATTTGCCCTCAACATCCAGCCTTACAAAATGTTTATCTATGATTTTCATATGCTCTTATGTGTGTAAACGTACATGTTTGCCTATTTCGTTTACATTTTGCGGCCCCTGACGAAAACAATCAAACAAATGCAAGTATGAAAGTATTATGAGTAAATGCACGCTGCGGTGCGTATACGTAACATTTTTTAAAGGCCAATATTCAGCGCGCCTATACATCCATACATTACCTGCTACACAAATATGCGCCCATTAAGCATGCGGAAGCCATGACGTGGAGGTAAAATTTTTTAAAAATATTCAGTATATTTTGTTTTTGTAGCTGGCTGTCATACATACATACAAGTATATATGTATAAGTGAGTGCACGCATGGGTATGGGTTTCTACTACATATGTATATATATTGCCTTGGTAAAACACTCTTTGCATTCGAAATTCACATAAAAACCAAAAGTCGGCGGCATACTGTGGTTATGTTCATGCTCATGCTCATGTTTATATGTAACTAAGAATATTATATTATTTGAAAAAAAAAAACGAAATTACGGAATGTGTCCAGGCCTCAATGTTATTACGTGGCAAGCACGGAAAAGGTGTACTATTTACTTTGTATGTAAATAAAAAAAGATTCAGACTATGAATAAAAGGGGTGCCGCACTTTTCATTTCACATTTTCAATTCACCTTTAGCTAATTTACAGCCGTTTAAAAAACACACACACACATACACTCTCATACAGAATTAAAAACTACAATGGATTTAAGATTAAATATTTTACAGTCATTTTATGCGCTGCTCTTTTTTCGGTCCCATTTTGGTATTATCATTACTCGAGTTTAGGAAGTGTAGGGCAATGTTTTTTGCTCCCAGTTGACCTTATTAATGCCTTCGGTTTTTGTGGTCGCCCTAATTCAGAGAAGCACAAATCTGAAATGCGTATTTTTGCCACA
The DNA here is from genome assembly GCF_028408465.1 of Anastrepha ludens. Classification (NCBI taxonomy): domain Eukaryota; kingdom Metazoa; phylum Arthropoda; class Insecta; order Diptera; family Tephritidae; genus Anastrepha; species Anastrepha ludens. Next base: position 29,613,051 of record NC_071499.1, on the reverse strand, counting down.
CTTTAGAGCTTCCTTTTGCTTTATCTAGCTTCTGCTTTCCTCTGTATGTCCCTAAATTATTTAGCTCAACCCTTTTAGCCGCCGAGTTTTCTTCTTCTCTGAATGGTTGTCTGTATATAGATTATCGACAGCAGCGCCAGTTTCATGACCTCAGCATTGCAATAAAGTTCAGCGCAGCTTATCGCTATTAAAGAATTTTGAAAGGCGAGTATTACGTTGTAGTTGATTTTAGGGGCCCTAAAGGTCAATAGTGATGAGTTAGCAGTTTTTAGTGGCAATCACCAACTGGAAAAATTGTAAAATGGTTTAAAAGAGATTTAACCGAATTCCGGTGTTACTCACGCAAGTTGGTTCATTACTATCTGCTCCGCGTATATGTACGCTTTGCAAAGCAATGTGAAAATAAGTTGGTTTTTAGCTGCTAAGTCACAGCACGGAGCAATGCAAAATCTTTATAACTATTAATTTTGGAACTGGGGACGGCAGGTAGCCGATATTTAGAGAATTTGTATTTGTGGTTCTATGTTATTTTGTCTTGATTGACGTCGAAATAAAAGTACCTAAAAACCCTGTTTGAACGACATTAAAAAGGCATCAGATCTTACAAACCAATATTAAATACGTTATTCACACCTGCCATCAAGTAACTACCCAGGTGAAATGTGTGAGTGGGCTGACCCAAAGCTGCAACGTTAGTGTAGGCGTACATCAAGGCCCAGCTTTAAGCCCTCTCCTCTTTAATCTGGTGACGGACTTCTTTACGCAGGAAATCCAAGGCAACCACACTTGGACACTATTGTATGCTGACGATGTAGTTCTTCTTGCACACGACAAAGCCTTCCTGGGTTATCGTCCTTGAATCCAATGGGCTACGAGTAATGCGCGCAAGGACCGAAATAATCGAGTTTCATTAATTGTGAGAGTCCAGCTCTTACAATAAGTAGGTGGCGTCCCCCTCGAAATTGTTGTTGTTAAATATATGGGATCGCATGTCAACGAAGATCGCACCTTCGAATGAGAAATTGCAAACCGAATTCAATATGATTAGCAAAGCTGGAGAGCAGCCTCAGGTGTCGCAAGCGACAAGAAAATTCAAGAAAAATTAAATGTTAAAATCTACAAAAGCTGGATCGGGCCGGCAATGACATATACCCGAATGCTGAGCTATACCACGTAAACCATAGCTGAAGCTGTACACGGCAGAAATGCGGATACTGTAGTGAACCAGTGGCGTTACACTGCTGGGCAAGATTTAAAACACCTTTATTCTTGGGAGCCATATAGTTGCTTCAATCCACCCTCAGCTCCAGGAAAACTGTTTACGCTGGTATGACCATGTAATGAGAAGACCAGAGGATCACGCAGAGAGGCAAGTGGTGCAGGATGGAGATAGCGAAAAGAGAGCCAGGCAGACCACCAAAAACCTGGAAAACACGAGTGGTGCAGAAACGTCAGCAAAGAAACGACTCATGATCGCGTGATTTGAGCCTTCACACAAGGAGAGCCGACCCGAAATAGGATAAGACTAGATTAAGGAATCTTATGGCTTACATAAAGAAAATTCTTACCTGAATACTAAAGAAACATTCATATTTGAACATTTATGATCATAAATATTGTCAATTTATTAGTAACTGGCGTCAAAAGGTGTCTTACTTACCATTGTTTCAATTGTTTGACAAAATATCTTTCTCTATAAATTCCTTCCTAACCGCGTCTACTACTCGAATGGTAAAATGCGAAAACTAACTTAAAAAGCGTATTTTTCATGCAAAAGACATTTGCAATGTGAAGTGAACGCACACTTTTTCTACTCAAGTCATTTGAATACCGCTACTTTAATCCCGTTATCTTACAAAGACACAACTGAAATTCCGCGATTGTTTGCGCATGTACTCTTAGAATGATTGCCTTCAATATTTTTAAAACGAAATTGCTGATCATTTTTAAACTCATACATTTTTCCAACTTAATATTTTAAAACAGGAGGTGAACGCATACTTCTATGCCATGTGTATATTTTGTTTTCCATTGGCCGACAGCCCGTTACTCTTTCGACAGAACAGAGTCTGGTGAAAACTTCTTATACGTAAACAGTGTCTGTAAGAGAGCTTTAGGTAAGACCTGGGAACTTAAGCCTGAGGTTGCTCATTGGCTGTCGTCAGATCCATTCTTCTATATGGAATGTATGTATTCCATGTTATCTGGTGGTGTGCTATGCAGAAAAAACTTATTCAAATTTATCAAATAAGGTGCAGAGATCAGCGGAATTAGCAATATGTGGCGTCACGAAAACCACGCCATCCATGGCTTTGGACATCATATTACATCTACCACCCCTACATCTCTTCTGCAAATACTCAGCGAACTGTTCCGCTCTAAAGCTCAGAGCGAGCTCACAATGGAAGACTGTCACACATTGACATTCAACCATTTTAGACTCCTTTACGGATGTACCCAGTGATTGTGATTATCACCCTACCATTCTCTGCTTCGAAAGGAATTCCTTATGAAAATTCCTTCTAGACTAGAATGGCTTGAAGACGATCCATCACCCCATACACCCGTTAAGATCTATATGGACGGACGTAAAATGAAGACCGGTGTAGGATCAGGGTTATTCTGCGAAAAGCTTTTTATCAGTGAATCCTTTAAACACCGGATCACTGTAGTGTTTTTAAACGGAAATAAACACTATTCAGGAAGCCTTAAAATGGTTAGAGATAAACAGAATATCATCAAAAGATATCTGCCGTCTATCAGACAGCCAATGTGCCCTACGGACCCTGGATGCATTCCAAATAACATCAAGGAGTGTCTTACATTGTCACCAATCTCTTAATGAAATGGGCAAACAATATGGTATCATCGTACTACTCATCTTACTACTGTGGGCAAAAGTAAGGTAAATTTGGCTGTAAAATGAAAAATCTTTATTTATTCTTGTAAATCAATTTCATCCCCTTCAAAATAATCCCCTCTCGATGAAATACACTTATGCCAACGATTTTTCCAATCTCCGAAACATGCCAATAGTCCATTTCCGGTATAGCCATCAGAACCTTCTTCGATTCAACTTTTATCTCCTCAATCGACTCGAAACGCGTTCCCCGGAGTGGTATCTTGAGTTTTGGGAATAGTCAGAAGTCACACGAAGCTAAATCAGGCGAATATGGTGGTTGCGGAACGATATGCGTGGAATTTTTGGCGAAATGGTCACGAAGAACGAGTGCAGTGTGAGACGGAGCATTATCATGATGCAAAAACCAAGAGTTGTTGGCCCATAATTCTGGTCTTTTTAGACGAATTACTTCACGTGAACGACGCATAATGCTCAAATAATATTCCTTATTAACAGTTTGGCCAGGTGGAAGGAATTCATAGTGCACCACACCACGAAAATCGAAAAAAACTGTCATCGCGACCTTAATTTTTGAACCACTTTGACGTGCTCTTTTCGGTCTGGCCTCGCCTTTAGCGCGATATTCGCTTGATTGGTCGGTTGTTTCAGGGTCGTAAGCATAAATCCAAGTCTCATCTGCCGTAATGATGCATTTGAGCTTGTCCTGATAGTCTGAAAGCATTGTTTCACACACATCAACGCGACGACTTTTTTCCAAGAAATTGAGAGTTTTCGGTACCAAACGAGATTTGACTTTTCGTAGGCCCAAATGGTCTTTCAAAATGGTTTTCACAGATCCTTCTGATATTCCGCTCATATCAGTAAGGTCTTTAACAGTCAACCGACGATTTTTGAGCACTAACTCCTTCACTTTATTGACGTGTTGGTCATCTGTTGACGTCGATGGTCGTCCGGAGCGCCCCAAGTCATCAACACGTTCTCGACCTTCTTTGAAGTCTTTGTACCACTTATAAACATTTTTCTGCGACATGGTCGAATCACCAAATGCCTTCTGAAACATGCTAAACGTTTCCGCAGCCTAAATTTCACTTCGCAAACAAAATTTGATGGCACTTCTCTGCTCAATCAAATCAGACATTGTAAAAATCGAAAAATGCACTCTTGGTCGTTTGGTAAACACAAGCGTAGTTATATTACTGATAATGACATGCACATGAAAGTTGGCCCAGATGTTATTAACAGTGCTGCCAACTCATGAAAAGAAATAACTAGAGCGAAATTTTAATCCCGCGAAGTTTGACAAATAAATTCACCTTACTTTTTGCCCACAGCAGTATATTGGGTGGAAGACCACAGAGATATACCAGGGCTGACTTACTTGCGAGAGAAGGTACCTGAATGCCAAACATAAATAATTTTATGGAGGTGCCTCTCGCAACTTGTAAGCTTCTTATTAAGGACGCACTAATCAGTTCTGTTAACCAAAGATGGTTTAGTGTCAATACCTGTGAAATTGCTAGGCAAACATGGCCAAGGCTAAATCTACGTCTGTCCAAGCATATTATAAAATTGAGTTACTTCAAATTAGGACCTTAGTAAGGGCCTTCACACGACATTTTCTCTTAGGAAATCATGCAAGGAGATTAGGGGTTTATATGCATGATTTTTCTAGTAGCTACAGGAATAAGTTGGAAACAATTCAACACTGTTTTTGCACATGACCGGCTCTAGCTGAAAGAAAGAATCGATGTTTAAGATCCTACTTCTTAATTAATATAGATAATCTATCAACTTTAGATATCAACAAACTTTTACGCTTTGTCAAAGGCCTAAGATGGTTTAATATGGAGAGGGAAATCTAGCCCTGCTGCTCATAATAGACCCATTTCGTGGTCGAAGTGGCATCGCTGTCTCTATGCGCGATGCGGCTGCCAAACCTAACCTAACCTACACAGTGTCTTTGCTGAAGGATTTGCTGGTTCGTAGAAGACTAAATTTTTCGTGGTAGTTCGTTCTTGAGCGCCACTTGAGTTTTCCCAGAGTGTAGAGTGAACTAAACAAATTTTGGTTAACCAAGAGTTGTGCACTGCAGTGCCGGTATGTTCTTGTGAAAATTTATTTCCTGAAAATTCCCATTCAATTCCGTTGGTTTTAATGTCATCATGAAGCTGTATAACAGCGATTTAACTATTAACCAACTGTAGGAAACGAGTTTAGTGCATTTGATGGGATTTTAAGAAGGCAAAAAAAATATTCGCATAAGTGCACAAAGATTCTTTAGGAAGTACTTGCACACACACACATGCATTTGCACATATAAGCCTGCGGATAGTACTGACAAAGGTAAAAGCCAAACGCATTCTTAAAAAAAAAACGAAAAAACAAAATAACACAACATGACAACGACATAGTAATACACTGCTCGGCTCTATACAATTCAATGGTTGACTACAAATATCGACGTTAATATATACTCATATATACATATGCATAAATATGTGTGTGTATGTACTTCAGATAATGGTATGCCTGTAGCTGTGTATAAATGTAAAATAGCGAAATAGCAGGAATTAGAAAGGGTGGCGGATGTAGTGCACAGGGATACTCGACTATTCATATACATATGGGCAGGGTGGCACAAAATTAATCACCCTATCGGAAGACTTATTTGACACTTGCGAACTGGACAGCTGCCGAATACAAACAAAAAATCAAAGGAGCGCGTAAAGCTCACAATAAAAATTCCATGTCTCAACCTTGTCCAAGGCAACAAAGGCTCTCATGAACAATAACATCCCGTGGCTGTAGCCCACGAACTATAAGATGGACATATATCATTTTAATAAGGCCAACGATAGCATATGGAGTGGCACTCTCTCGACAGTGTGGGCAGCGCTAACTAAGCTTCGGCGCTTCACGTCGACGATGCGGACCTACCGCACAGCTGCGATGGAGGTGATGCTAAAGTTGACATCGTTTAGATATTCAGCAATCAGCCAAGCGCACCCTGCTAAACACTGCCGGGGAAGACTTCGCTAAAGAAACACTGATATCATCTAAGAACATGAAGTTGCGGAGTCTGCAGCTCCCACTTATCCAGCTACTCAGAGATGATATCACTAAAGAAAAGAAGTTCAGAACTGAACTGGAGGAGGAGGTAAACTGAAGTACAAAAAAAGAGGTTGTCTGTAAAGTCGGTTTACTGACGATAGTTTAACGTGAAAACGTCATAAGAAAACATTGATGGAATGGTTGCAATTTTCAAAACAAAATTTTAATTTTATTTGTTTGATAGATATTTTGTATGGATATAGAGGAGGAGGTAAATGGAATTGCAATGGAATAGGTTAAGTTACATTTACACAAACGTGAAAAATGACGAAACCCTTATCAAATTCATAAAAGATATCTTCAATTTCGATTGTGCATCAGACGTTAATAAGTCAACAACACTATCATCGATTTGCCTTTTTCAAGACACTTTACACTCGAAACACTCCCTTTCATTTCCTACTTTTTCTATCATCGTCCTATTCTCAACAGAGAAGTGGTTCATTACCATGCACACAGGAAGAAGGCATATGCAAATACAAATATGTGAATTTATATACCTACATATGCGCATATACATACATATATATGCTCACTCAAGTAGGGCAGAGCCAGATGTCGAACGTTGCCGAACGCGGGGGCCGATTGTGCTCTTTGTCGTTCGTTCCGCGCTCTCGCTTGCAGTTCAAGCACATTAGCTTACATTTGCTTGCGTACGGAATAGATTCGTATATTTGATATGTCCATATGATTTGTATGCATCTTTACATATAGATTTGTTCTTTTTGAAAATTTCGCGAAATTGTATATGTATATGCATGTTTATATACATATATTAGTATACAACATATCTTATAAGGTATGTGGTAAATATTACCATACATTTTTTCCTTCATATATAATAAAAAAATTAATAATAATAACATTAAAACAACAGGTATTATTAACAAACTTGGTTTTATTTTAAATTCTTCAAGTAAATCAAATTAATAATAATCAATAAGAAGGCATATGCAAATACAAATACATGAATTTATATATGTACATATGCGCATATACATACATACATATATACGCTCACTTAAGTAGGAGAGTCGCTTGCAGTTCATTCAATGCAATGAGCAAGGTAACGACAAATGAGCAAGGTAACGGCAATGAGCAAGGTAACGACATATGAGCAAGGTAACGACATATGAGCAAGGTAACACTAATGAGCAAGGTAACGACACATTTTTTCGTGCGTGCAGCCTGTTAAATCGAATTATAAGACGTTATCACGTCAAAACATTTGAAAAGAAACTCCAGAAGTGTACCCTGCGCTGGTACACAGATGGTTGGAAAACACCCAAAGGCATAAGCGCTGGAATATATGGCACCAGAACCAAGCGTTCTATGCCGATGGGTAAATTTTCAAGCATTTTTCAAGCGGAGATGTATGTGCAGAGATTAACTTAGACAGGTACTTCCGGAATGAGCAAATTGCCCTTCTGAACGACAGGCTCTCAAGGCTTTGTCCTGTGACATTAAGTCCTCACTGGCCCTTGAGTGTATCGAGAATCTGAATCTGTTAGGAACGCGCAATATCCTTCTTTTTGATTGGGGCGATAACCGCTTAAGCGATTTTGTCCGAGTTTAACAAAGCACACCAGTTATTTCTTTCTCGTGCTTACCGGTGTCAGTTGGGCACACCAAATGAAGCCAAGTCATGCTCCACCTGATCATTTCACCGCAGAGGAGGCCTTCCTATTCCTGTTCTTCTCGACTACCCAGCCAACAAAGTCACTGGATCTTTATCCGCTACGCTATGTCTATGGCGTCGTAACGGTCCAAAAATCTTCCACAGAATCTTTCCCTCAAACACTCCAAGAGTCGCTTCATCGGATGTCGTCATCGTATACGCTTCTGCGCCATACCTTAGTACGGGCATGATGAGAGCCTTGTAGAGTGTTAGTCTTGTTCGCCAAGAGAGGACTTTATTACACAATTGCTTACTTAGTCCAAAGCAGCACTTGTTGGCAAGAGACTCTCCGTTGCATTTCAAGGCTGACATTTTTATCGGTGTTAATGCTGGTTCCTAAATAAACGGAGTCGCCTACAACCTCGAAATCATTACTGTCAACAGTGACGTGGGTGCCGACTGTTTGTTTAGTGACATGAGGTACTTCGTTTTGTCCTTGTTCTCCACCAGACCCCTTCGGTTTGGTTCTTCATTCATCTTGGAGAAGGCAAAACTAACAGCGTTAAGGCCGATGATGTCAATATCATCGGCATACGCCAGCAAGTGTACGCTCTTTTAAAATATTGTACCTGAGCAATTAAGTTCATCGACTTGCACGATCTTTTCCAACATCAGGCTAAAGAAGTCACACGACCGCGAATCACCTTGTTGGAAACCTTATTTGGTATCAAACAGCTCAAAGAATCAAAGGAACGCCAGTCGCATCCGGATAATTTGGTGCCAGATCACAGGGGTATAACTGGGAACGAAGTAGTGGACGTATTGGCAAGAGAGGCTGCAGCCTCGTCCACAATAGAAGCCGAGCGCTTCCTTGCTACGGGGCAACACACCATCAAGGAAGAGCTTGGAAATGAAGAGCTAAGGCTATGTAAGGTTAGCGGGCACAAAACTATGGGCGAAATCCTTACTGGGGGTATAACCAAAAAAATTCATAACTTTCGCTAAGGGTAAACTGAGATTGCTCATGGGTATTCTCACAGGCCACTACAGACTACGCAGTCATCTGCACATGTTTTGGATGTGGCCCATTGTTTCTCGTCGTTTTTGCGACCAATCCCAGGTGGCGTTAATGCACCTTCTCCCTGAATGCAGTGGTATAACGCTTTGAAGGTTGAGACATCTCAGCCATTTCCAGCCAGAAGAAAGGCAAATACGCTCAGCTCTATCCTGAGTTTTATAAAGGCACTTGGCCTGAATGAAGTACTGTGATGAGTAGAGGATACAAAAGACCATTAGAGGCGAAATGTAAACCTCAAACACGTCTGGTCTCTAATGTAATGTCTTAAAATCGTTTTTTTTATTGAGTAAAAAAGTTATTTTAACGCAAAATTCGATTATTAATTTTGCGCCACCTTGTTCATGGAAGCAAGGTCTTAAGATATGCATATTTATGTCGGTATGTGTGACTACGCCTGTATATATGTATATATCTAAGCTTGCTCACGCACACATCCATATATGTACTTTACTAGTGTATATGTACATATTTATGCTCGTTTGTATGCAACACTCAAGCATTTTTATCTCAGGTATATACCCACGCTGCTCACATGTTCTTCCACACAAAACATGCAAATATATGTCTGTACATATGTCTACACCTGTAATGTGAGGGTAAATGTGTCTTCACCGCAATCGATTTATACACAAAGCTGACACTAAACCAATCGATTTTGACTTTAGCAACACCGTTACACCTTGACGCAGACGTTGTGGCTGCCGTTGACGTTGACGTGAACATTTTCAGTAGCAACAGCAACAGCAATAAACAAAGCATTTGTCGACGACAGCCACATTTTAGCGAGAATTCCTTTTGTAGCACGGATATATATGGAGATGTATATGTAAATATGTATATGCAGAGAAATTCTTGTACACTTAATCACAAATGGTTTAAAAGCTACTCCAGGGAGTTTACTTCGAATATTTTACTTAAGCCATTATGGCCTGACCACCAGTTTTTTTTCTACAATAATTTAAATTTTTTTTTTTTAGTTCATATTTCGATTGTCTTGGGTAAACTGATGTGTGGGAGACCGCGTTAATGCCTTCGATATTGGTTCCAACTTTTAATGAAGAAATTAACCAGTCGATGATGAATTATGAAGAAATAATAATATTGCCTTCTTACATGGACCAGTGCATTTTTCAGATTTAAATCTACTTGGAAGTATTCCAAAACTCAAAGTGAAGGATCGCAGCAAACTCACTTAGAAAATAGTGCAAAAAGTACTGCTTATTGCAGGTGGCCAAACAATGCAAACAAACCCTCGAACTATTAACGCAATTGTGACAGTATCTCTCTCTCTTAATTCCTGTCCTCCCTGATGGGGCATAGGGTCTCGTGACTGTACTTACAACTCACTAATTTTTCTTTTCAAAGAAGTGTAAAAGCAATCGAAAGCCTGTGTGGTACTTTAACGCCACTAAAAACACCTCAAGTCCGACGGTTCATCATACAGGGATACCGATTTTGTAATTACATCTGGTGACCATCGTGGGCAATGAGCCTAATCGTCAGTTGCATTTGTTTTGCTGCATTTTATCAATTGTTCTTGCTTTTGCGTTCGTTTTGCATCATTCCTTCGCCTCCAATCAATGTTGCGAAATTCCACAATAATTCGTGTTGCAAAAGCTTGCACCGCCCTCCACTTTTCATCCGCTTCAAGCCTTTGTGGGACTTCATTATCGGGTGTTACAACCACTCCAGTTTTCTTTGCTAGGTCGACGCGTTCTTCATCGAAGCTGTTGCAATAAAAGGATACATGTTCGGCAGTCTCCTCTTCTGGTCTATAAGGACTACCAGCCAAGTCTAGGCGATGCAGATGTTTTTGAAAGCATCCGTGACGCAGCTTTTAGAGACGTATCAAGACGCACGCCATATATATGTATAATTGGCGCGTACATCCTTTTCGGGTATTTGGCCGAGCTCCTCCTCCTATTTATGGCTTGCGTTTTGATGTTGCTTTACAAATGGAGGGGCCTACAGTTTCAAGCCGACTCCGAACGGCAGATATTTGTATGAGGAGATTTTCCATGGCAGAAATACATTCGGAGGTTTGCCGTTGCCTGCCGAGGGGCGACCGCTACTAGAAAAAACTTTCTTCATTTTGGTCTTTCACTAAGATTCGAACCAACGTTCTATCTCTGAATTCCGAATGGTAGTCACGCACGAACCCATTCGGCTACGGCGAATGAATTAAATGAATTCATTTCTTAAAAGTATCTAAAAATATTGGAGGCTGAATTAGTTTTAAAGGTTTTTTTCGAAGATTTGGGGCTTTATTGTGAAAAAACGGTACAAAATATTTTATTCGAAGTATTGGCCATCGCTAGCTACAACTTTCGCCCATCTTTCGGGCAATTTCCGGATGCCGTTTCTCCAAATTCTGGCCGCTGCTGCCGAGGGGCGACCGCTATTAGAAAAAACTGTTTATTAATTTTGCTTTCACCGAGATTCGAACCAACGACCTCTCTGTGAATTCCGAATGGTAGTCACTCACCAACCCATTCGGCTACGGCGGCCAGCTTTTACGTCAAGAAAAAATCAACGTCTGCGTGCTTTCGACAGATCCACTCGTTAACCCGTGGGATCACCATATGCGACCACCGGCCTTTTGGTGACGGCTCCAATTTTGATTGTTCTTCAGCTATCAAGGTAGAAAGTTCTGCTTGTTTGAGTTCAACTGTCGGCATGGCAACTTGCGAACAGTAGAACCTCTTCTATTCCTTTGCCCTGATGTTTATAGGCTCACTTATGTCAAATGCCAATAGTCTCAATTATCACTCGTCGCCCTTCATTACCATTTCATGGACTTTGTCTGTTGAATTTTGAGGTATCTACAATTTTTGTAAGCTCTGGTCCCTTCTTCTTTTGCAAAACATAACTGTTTACTTGTTGCTTAAAATTTCTTAAGGTATTTATTTTTAAGATATTTTAATTTCTTGTTTTGCTTATTATGACAAGGTGACGTATAACAGCGCTTCTTTTTTAAAGGAATATAATTACTACAAAATTCATGCATTATTGATTTAAAATCAGAAAACCAAACAAAATTCTAAATGGGAATGATTTAAGTTGTCATAATCACAGGATGCATAATTAAGAATAATTTCATCAACACACGATAAAGGCAAAAACTCAAAAAAGTTTCGCTTAATATCTAAAGGGACAGAGTAATGCTCTGAATAATGGCATATGTATGTATATTTCCTTTCAGAGTGGCAATCATATGATCTGTCAAATGAGCGTTACTATACTGGCAGTGAAGACAACCAACTTCAAGTTGTTTATATTTGACTTTTTTTTATATAAAAAAGTGTCTATTATGGGATGTACATATATACATAGATATTTTTTTAGAAAATTTTGCGGCTTGGTGACTTAAAAATACTTATTTAAGTAATATATTATTCAAATATATTTTTGTAATTTTCTATATGTAAATATGTAGCTATCAATGCGGTATCAACTTGTCGAAATAACAGCTGTCAGAAGCATTCAAACGCACACTGTGGAGTTGCTCGGTTTCGACGCAAGTTGCCGCATTTCGCTTACGCACGACTACGCCTTTTATGGAGTTCCAGCTTAGGTATTAAACTTTTTCTTCCAAGTTTATGCTTGCATACGCTCTGCCACCACATACACACATAAACAAATACAAAACTACTGCAAATCAAAATCTGCAAAATCGGTTTACATTGATTAATTTACCACAACATAACCGCAATGTAGGAAAATAAATCAAAGAGATCGAATTTGCAAATTCGTCAAGCAGAAAATTTACTTCGAACAGATGCAAGGAATGCGAGTATGTATGTATGTGTGTGCATGCTTATTGCAAGTTTTGAAGAACAAATGCGCATACAGTGAAACCTCCCACGGGCGTACACTAGCTGGCACTCAACTTTTGCCCGCCCAAGAGAGATGTCCGCTCAAGGGAGGGTAACTGTTTAATTTTTTAATTAATTGAATACTATTTCTTATTTGAATAAAAAACTAAATATTTTTACAAAACTGTATATTTCATTTATTATAAATGCTTAAATGCATATAAAGTAAATACATAAAACTAGATAAATAGATTCATTACATAAAAAACTTGGAATTGTCGATGGACGTAAGTTTTTTTGTTTGTTCGAAAAGAAATTATTTTGCAATTGGTTTTTATTTTTTTTTTTTTAACAATTCGAAGGCCTTGAACTCATTGCCCCCACAGATGCAATTTACCGAATTATCTCTTTATTTTTACCGATGAGCGCAGCCTGTGATTTTCCAATGTTCAACCTAATAAAAAAATCGAACTTATTTCTTTTAAAATATCATAAAGAGACTTAGTGGTGATGACTTATACCCAATGTACTAAAAGAATTTATTTTTAACTATTTGGGAAAATTATGTTTCCAAGATTTCATTAGTAAAACTGGCCCACAGGTAATGCCCGGACAGAGAAATTTCCTCGTAAGTTTAAAACACAAATTTGGCGCAAACCCAACTAAATTTGTGCACAGAAAACATCACATTTTGCCTGGGAAATCCACTTTTTTTCTTTTACATTTTTTTTATATTTTGCTTGATTTGTTTTGAAAAGAAATTTTAATGTCCTTTGATAAGAGGAGGTACGTGAACATGCCTTCAAATTGTAGTTTCATATCGTGAAATATCTGAACGAGTGCTGAACGTACTCGTTTGATTGCACTGTCATTCGAACACCGGCAGGCGCCCGTCGAATTTAACCAAAAATGCATTTAAATTGTAAAAATATATAATTCAATATGTTTTTTTTGTAAATAAATTTACCTACTATAGGACGAATTTTAATAAACTCAACCCCAACCAAACAACTCCAGCTTGGCAAAAAATAAACTGCCAAATACCGCGTAAAGTAGAGATACGACAAATAAACAAATCACTCCTTACAGCTAAGCGAACCTTCTGGCGCGAACCGTACTAACCGCGGGCATAACTTCGTTTCCATTTCCTTCAGGACGTGAGATGTCAACTTTGAAACAGTACTCTGGCTGATAGCAATCAAATAGTCGCAACCAACACTGTGCTGGTACTCACCGCTAGCCAAAAGAGAAAGTGTGGCTGTCAACTGTAGCACTGAAGCCACCGCTTGGGCGTCTGATTTCGTTTAATTTACTTCCTGTACAATAGGAGGTCAAACGGAGAATAACTCTTGTCATCAGGTATTACTTTGGGCTCAGTAGGCAACTGAGAAGTAGAACTATCTCTCGAAGGACTTTTTCAATTTTGGGAGCCTTCGAAAGAAAAATTCTGCGTAAGGTCTTTGGCCCCGTCTGCGTTAGTGAGAAGTAGCGCGTACAGTGGAACAGCGAGTTGTGTGAGCTATATAGGGACATGGACACAGTTAAGCGTGTAAAAATACAGCGGCTATGTTGGCTTGGCCATGTCACCCGTATGAAAGAAGACGCTTCAGCAAGACGAATTTACGGCACGGTACCCCAAAAAGGAAGGCGTGGAAGAGGAAGATCACATCTCAGTCGGAAAGACGAAGTGCTGCAGGACCAGTCTTCACTCGAGATTTCCAACTGGCACCAATGAGTTCAGGACAGAAGCAGCGACCGCGCCATTTTGGATTCGGCCAAAACCGATACACGGTTGTAACGCCACATAAACAAACAACAAATTGAAATGCCTCTTTGGTCGAGCGGAATTGTTTCAGGAATCTGCAAGGAAAAGTTTGTATATGAGCTAGAATAATTAAACCATTTACATGTTCGCGCTGCGTTTGGGAGTGCCAAAACAATTGCTCCTTTCTCTTAGCTGCCCCCGCACTATTTTGTCATCTCCATCACTTCCACTAGGATTCATATATAAAAACAAAGACGGTTCCATGATTATCTTTTATTTGTATTTATATTAAAAATTGCAACACTTTTGATAGTTTCACGTCTATTGTGACCTCAAAATATGTTTCAAAGCATTGTGGAAGTTGAAAACTATTGTGCATTAAAAATGAATTACGATTCGTCTGCATACGTTGGTTTTAATGCGATTCAGCTTATACGATTGGCGTATCATGTAATTTTCTTTCGTATGGTTGTTGATCGGTGCACAGATGTGATGATTCGAACGCAGGATTTTATATCCATTTTATGAAAAAATATGTCAACCGTCAGGAGAGTGTCCAATTAAGAGATAGTAATTTGTTCTGAAATTTATACTTAAAAATTAAATGTCTCCCGAAGCGAGATATCCGTCCAATAGAGGCGCCCGTTAGGAGAGGTTTCACTGTAAATACATTTCTACGACCGCTAAATATTCAAAGCTATATGAGTTATAAAATTCATTTTATATTCATTTAACATTTTCAATTTTCATTGCACATTCTCTAAATTATCCATTACTCCGTCAGTGATTTAATGGTCTGTCAGAATGGTAATGCATTCAAGCAATTATCTATTATTTATTTAATCCATCGACTATTTAACCGATTTATTCACATCACGAAAACAATTTAATTGTAATTTCCGCTCAGTGGCATATGCCCAGCAAACTTTAGTAAATATAATAATAATGAACTACAAATACCACCACAAGCCACCTAATTTACTGTTTTGCAACTTTAATAATAACACAAATGGGAGCGAATAGAAATGAACTGTCATTTACTTATGCACCACCTAAGTACTCTCCAGGGATGGCATTGATTTCTGTTGATTGTTGGAAGCAAATGAAATTTGGACACTGAACAGTGTGGAAAATTGTTAAGTTTCAGGTTAAAACTCTCGGATTGATATATTTACAAGAAATTATTGGTATGAAGGCATTAGTAAAGGACTTACCCCAACCACATTAATTTTTAAAATTTCTCTGGCTAAACAATTTTATGGTTCATTGAAGTTTTATAATTTTTCTTGGCATGCAGGTCTAATGTTCCATTGATTTTTGACAATTTTTCCTGTTGATAAGCTTTTTCTTCCATAAACAAAAATTCGAGCATATCCATTCCATGGAAATACACACAGCTCTTTTTTACAGGGCAGATACGTTCTTTAGAAAAGCGTGCAAAAACAAAATCGTCTAAAAAAATTCCAAATTCCAAATCTTTTTGTTCCATATATTCCTGGACTTCAGGCGCAAAGCAGTTGTTGATTTGTAAACAAATCAGCCGTCATCCATGCCTTTTTATTCGCCACCAAATGAACTGGATGGTGTTTAATGTTCTTACCTCTTAGAGCTCGTGGCATAAGAGATTTGTCAATTAAGAGAGTCTTCAACATTTTATCACCAGATGCGTTACTGGAGAACAAAAACGTCACCCCATCTTTGGCCGCTTTAAAACCACCAGCTGTACGTTGTTTTAAGCATTTTCTTCCAGAACAATCCCGTTTCGTCGGCATTAAATATTTGATCTGAAGTATCTACATATAACCGCCCAGTTCAATTATTTTTCCTAGTTTATCCGGAAAACTTTTTGCAGAATTTTCGTCCGCTGATGCGACTTCTTTTATTTTACATTGTGAAATGCGTGTATTTTTAGAAAACCTTTCATGAAATACCTGAAATACTTTTATAAACGAATTTGGTATCATTCAAAAAGGAACTTATTTACTATCTTCCATTTTCAAAAATTTAAACATATCTTTTCTATGGAAGAAACGGCAAAAAAATGTTTAAAAATTCAACGACATTTTGTAGTCACTTGAAACTTTGCACTAGAATTTAACTGGCTTTAAAACTGCATACTAAGGAAAATTTCAAAAAATTCTTGTTAAAAAGTTGAAAATAATGATGAAACTTCGAAAAATTGTGTGCAAAGTTGGAAGCTTTGCGATACATAGGTTTTGTTGTAGTATGAGTTATAGTTTTACAAAAAAAATTGTGGTGCGTTTATAATTTTGCAATGGGTTGTACAGGAGAAGAAATCACAAGGCTTACGAATTAGGGCAAGTGCAACATAAAAGCTTCGTAGTTCAAAACAACAAAAAAAACACTGAATACCTCAAATATTCAATACCTTAGGCTTAGGTCAGCCAGGTTGCTTGTCTAAGACAAGACACTCGGTGGCTCTAAGGCCCATAGAGATACTTGCATTTGATTTCCGTCCTTTAACTAACTTGCTTAAGGCCCTCGCCTCATTTGAAATGGTGTTTTTAGGTGTTCCTTTAAAAGCTTGCAAAACGGAAACGAAAAAAGATTTTTTATTCTTATTTTGAGTATTTTATTTTTTTGATCCAAGAGAGTATTTTAAACCTCTTTGAATTGTACTCTCCCAATAAGGACTTCAGCTGTCAGCAAACTTTCCTTAGCCTTAGCTCTTCACTGCTGAGGAAGGGTTCGGGTCCTATTAATGGCAAGGCCGCAGTCTCTCTTGCCAATGCCTCCGCTACTTCGTTCCGAGTTATATCCCTGTATCCTGGAACCCAAATTAGTAGGATACGATTGTGCGTTCTTAGTAGATTTAGTTTTTCGATACACTCAAAAACCAGCGTGGACGTAATCTCACAGGATGATAGAGCCGTTTTGGAAGACCGTTTTTTGAAGGCTGACAAAATTTTTGAACGAACCTCGTATGATCAAAACAAATTTTTTATTTTTTAGCAATAAATGAGAAAATAAAATACTCAAAACAATAATAAAAAAAGTTTTTTCGTTCCAGTTTTGCACACTTTTAAAAAAACACCTAAAAACACCACTTCAAATGAGGCGAAGGACTTGAACCACTTAGATCTTTTTCAGAAGGTAACTAGTCCCTCTAGTGAGACATTTGGCAAATTTCTCAGTTCTTCAAAGAAATAATTCAATACCTTAAATTTGGGCAATATTTTTTATTGACTTTTATGTCAATTCGAGTAGATGAACAAAATCTTAAGTTTTTTTCTTTCAGAGCGCAAATGCACAATTCTTCAAGCCGCCGTGGCCGAATGGGTTGCTGCGTGACTATAGTATTAGTCAGTGGTGCACGAGTTCGACACACTGGACATTAACACCAGTTAGGTTAGGTTAAATGGCTGCCTTTGCGAGGGGCCCACTTGGACATAAATTTAAAATTTGTCCGTTGTGATATCATACTGTGGGAGGGAAGGAGAACAGGAGAGGGGGAGGAACCAGGCAGAATCCAGGGCTTGGATTGGAGGATTTGAGGATGGCGACCAACGAGTGGCGATTTACGTTTCAAGCTGCTGATGAATTTCACCATATTTATTTAAGCCCGTGATATCCGCCGGTGTAGCGAAAAAGTGAGAGCCCAGATGTTTATACCTAAGCTCTTAGCGAGAGCAGGACAGCTGAGAAGAAGATGTTGAGATGATTCCTTGAAGCAATGCCAAGTCTCACCGTATGGATACCTAACGGACAGTGTCCAGCAGTTTCACTCGATGCCGCTGTAACCGGGAACCCAAATGAGCCTAATATCGAAGTATTCCTAAGCAATCGAGAGGGAAGTCAGGCATTTCCCGACTAATTTCGAACGCACATATAGCAAGCTCAAATCCCTAATTGCCGCTTGGCTGTCGGAGCAGATATTTTCCTCCTTTGCGATAATTACAGAAGCGAGCAGCTAATCCACAACTCTCTTAATTGCGGCTATTTCTGCTTGGAAAACATTGCAGTGGCCCGATAGCCTAAATTTGAGCTTGATGGGGAGCTCTTCGCAGAAATTAACATTGATATATATCACTCATATTCGTCTGCAGTTCCTGCTACAGTACCTCCGATTTTGGACTTACAAACTTCACCTGGCAGTTCACTTTGTTGCATTGTGTAATCAAATTCGGTGATCTGTTGATGTTCTCAGCGAGTCCTCAACTTATTTGTGCTCTTTGCAACAATATTTGAAATGGGCGACCGTAAACATCTGTTAATATTTTGCACCTTAACAGCACCCAAAAGCTAAGTAATTTTTCCCTTACTCATGGACAGCTGCTACGCCATGAACTTTGTATGCTTCAAATTAAAAGCAAAGTTTCAAATGCCATGAAATAATACGAGCAATAAAGTAGAAAGTGGTCCGTAACTCTGCATTATAATTCACTTAATCAGATTACTGTTACAAACTAACAGTACAAGTGCACACAAACCTCACAAATGCATTTAATATTTTGGCCAAACGTATGCAAGAGCGTATACAGGGTGTTTTGTTATCAACTACAGAGACTTTAAGGTCCCATTCTCTGGTTAATTTCATGCCGAAAATAGGTATCCAAAGTTGGTATCCAACACGAGTGCCCTAGGAATGACAGCCATTTTTATATTAATCTTGCCCCGCTACGAAGAAGTTTCGCATACCAAAATAAGTTCACTCGATAGATACATACAATCAAATACCTTATGATAAGCGTCTTATAAGCTACTGCTTAAAAGTATACTTAGAGCAATAAAAATCGAAGTCTAAGTAAGAAGAATAAGCATTAAACTGAGCTAGCGTCCGCCTAAAATGAGCATTCATCCCATAAACAGTTTTAGCAATACCCACAAAAAACAATTCATTCCAACGGAAAAGGTGTGAGGAAACATTAAAATGTATGTTCTTGAGCAGGTACCGACAATCTATACAGCCCGCGCATATATCAAAGGTAAAACACATCGGAAACAGAACACACGCCTCGACTCTAAGGACATGAGATTTATTAGTAAGCAACGAGAGCGATAGGGCGGCATGTGAGCCACGAATTTCATCGAGCGGAAAACAAAGCGCAGAAATCTCTCTGAGCATACTCTAAGCTATTAATATATACTGTGTGAAATGGGAACGAATATCTTGTATTCTAACCTGTACCGAACTAAGGACGAGTGCAACAGTTTTGGGTATAGAGATCAGAAAACGAAGAACTATTTCTACGTATAAAGAGTAACATTCCGAAGGATTTGGAAAGAATATAGCTTATGAGGTTGGTGAAGTTGAGCTTGGAGTCAAAATAAACACCCAGGTCTTTTAATTCACCAATTGTATTTTGCTTTAAGAAGCTTTCGCATAAAAAGTGTAATGACGTTTACTTCTATTGAGGAACAAACGATTACGCACACACCAACTATATAAGTACCTATATAAGTTATTCAACTCACGCTGGGGAGTGAAAGAATCTCCTGGACATTTAATTTCATAACAGATCTTGGGATCATCAGCGCATAAAAGAAAATTACGCTTGGAAAAACAGGAGGAAATATCATTAATGAAGAGGACAAATAGTAACGGACCTACACTACTACTTGGGGGACACCAAACGAAGCAACAAAACAATAAGACGATACATTATTGAGCCGAACGACACTGTGGCTATTATTAAGATAAGAAATAAACCTTTTAAGATATTGAGAGTGAGAGCCCTATTAATATTTAGTGAGATACCCTACCAAAAGCCTTAGAAAAATCAGTACAGGTTGCATCCATTTGAAAACCTCTTTCAAAAGTATGGAAACAATCCTCCATAAAGGCAGCTAAATTCGTCAACTTAGATCTGCCCAGAATAAACCCATGTTGATTGGGAAATATACTTTCTCTTTGACAATACACTCAAATAAATTAGAAACTGACGTGGAGGATGCTCCGCGCGCTGGTCGCCCTGAAGTCTTTAACTCCGAAGCCTTGCTCGAACTCGTGGAAGCTGAGCCAAATTTGACATTCGATATGATAGCTCAGAGCTTGAAAATTAAAGTTTTTTGAACCGTATCGTTACTGGCGATGAAAAATGGGTCCTTTACAATAATCTTGTTCGCAAACGCCAATGGTTAGATAAAGATGAGAAACCAGAACCGACCCCTAGATATGACCCCAAGAAGATTTTCTTGTCTATTTGTCTATCGCAATGAACCTGTAAGGTCTAAGTGAGTTGGTCGTACACACCAACTACCACCATAACCTAACCTAACTTAATTGCCTCGCTAATAAAATCACAAACCTCAAGGAACTCTGCACAGCAAGCTCAAGTTCAAGCAACTATAACTCCTAAAATAGTCAACATAAAGTTTACAATTTGGTGCTGTTCATAACATTAGGTAATAATAGTTCCCGGTAAAAATAGTTCCCGGTTAACACTTTAGTTTTTTCAGTAAGCAGAGTAAGGAAATGCTTTTTTTTCATATTCATATCCATAAGAATTCACATTAAAAGATATGGTATTTTGTGTGTCTCAGGTGTGTCTACCTTCGTGAGAGAGAAAATAAAAATGGCTGCCATTCCTGGGACGTTCAAGTAGGATCTCAACTTTTCGTCTCTTTCGTCATAAGAATAATCACTGAATGCAACCTTACAGTTGTCGTAAGCGATAACAAAACACCCTGTATGTATGTATTTATGTATTTGTGTTTGTGTATATGCATGAAAATAATTAGTTAAATGAACAAATTGCACATTCAATTCCACTCCAGTAACGCCTATTACCACATCCCTCCTTCAACGTTATTAAATTCTCCTCCCTCTCACTGGTAAATGCGTTTCACATCAAAATCCGATTGTGTATACTTAGATTTATTGGAGGAATTAAGTCAAATACAAACATGGATTAACATTGTTTTCGAAAATTATATTAGGCAAATAAATGACTATTCAAACTATAATTCAATTATGAGTAAATATTTGTGTGTTTGGGAATGTGTGTGTGCATGTGTGTGTACACGCAGTTTACATTAATGCAATTTACAGTTTCGCCTTTATAATAATAAAACAAACTGCGGTTAATACATAAGGACTTATTATATAATTAATAAGTGCGGTTAGGTATAAGCCATCCGTACTTCAGTGCTCAATAAATTGGCTAGAAACTGTACCCGTCAGAAATGTGGACATTGCATATGCTAGGGGCTGAGTTCAAACTATTCTCAAAAAGTTGGACTTCTTTCGCGCGCGGACTGATCAGCGTAAATGTTGATAGAATAGAAATGGCTTCTTCGCCAACCATTCATCTTCTCTCATCCACATCAAAAGCAATATTTGGAGGCAAGGCTCTTTGAATATCTTCGATAGAGGAGTGTTCTATCAATTACGCCCATTAAGAATAAAGTCGGGCTACGGCGGTTTTCAAACGTTCGATACGGTACAAGCTGGCGGTAGCAGAGGAATGGAAGGCCTCCTCTGCGTTGGAAAGATCAGGTGGAGAAGTACTTGGCTTCACTTGGCATGACCAACTGGCGCCGGTTAGCACGAGAAGGAAATGACGCCTTGTTAAACTACCCCAAAATCGCATACGCGGTTATCGCGCCAATTAAGAAGAAGAACGCTTCAAGAGGAAGTAGTGACTATCAAAGCTAAATCCGCTAAGAAATATAATATCCTGTAAGGTTACAAACATTTATTCTGATAGATAAGCTCCAAAACTTCAAATTTATTGATGATGAAATCTGACCCGAATCGAAATATTTCGCTAAGAGAATACGAATTCTTAATAGATCACAAGGAACAGCAGGGTGGTTAATGCCGTGTGCATCTTAATCCCCAGTGCGTCAGTTCTACAGATAAAAGAATTTATAGTTTTATGTCGCCTCCGAGCAGCAGACGGCTTTTTATGAGCATTTATTTAGAGCCAGAAGCACACCGGAGTATTTCCATTCCCTGCCGAGGAGCCGCAAATATTAGCAAAAACCTTTTCTATCATTTGATGTTTTATGTTCGTATTGAGTTTCGAGCATGGGCCCTACCGAATGGTAATCACACACAAGACCATTCGGTGACGCCGGTTTGTGTCAAATAGGGAAGGGCGTGGAATCGGAAAATCCATTTGAAATGGCAGTGAGAAAAAATTTTCAATTGTATGGTCTTTTTTCGCATTTTGACTCGGAAGTGGTACAAAAACCTTTGAAAGGTGTTTCGCAAACTCGATAACTTTTTCTTTGTCAGTTTTTGCCCAGATTCCGTTGGACGTTTTTATCGGTGCAATGTTAGATGTTGGCTGTACATTGTTTTCGTTACCTTCCACAGTGAGTAGTCCGTATCTTGCGTAGGCGAGGGGTTGGATAAGTACTCTTGAACTTCTGCATTCTTTGCGTCTTTTAGTACGGTTTTTGATCGGTTTGGTCTATGTGAGATCTATTCAAATAAGCCAGATATACCTAACCCAACCTAGGACATAGGTTAGGTCAGATTATAGATGGTACTTTCAAATACTCTAAAGCCTACTTTGAGCCATCCCAGTAAAAAAATGTTTATCAAACCGATTTTTGAATCATTAAGAGCCAAGCAAATTTCTGCATAAAAAATAAATTTTATTTTTAAGATTTTTTCATAAACTTGGCAGTGCATAGAGAATTTTGTAATGCTCTGTCATGCGTTTTATTACATTATTCCATTATATGAGGAAAATGCACATTTGTATGTTTGTATTGGGCGTATTTTATATATATACACACGTACAAATAAACATACGCACGAGTGTAGGCGTGTGCGTGCATTTCTTAACGCTCAAACTTGTCTCAGCAAGCTGATGGCGATGGGGTTCTTGTTTCTATTTTAGGTTCTGCTTTTGCCTTCGCTGTGACTCTGACTTTGACTTTTGTTGATGTACACTATTGACTTATTGCTTTTTTCGCTCATGGTTCTTCCTATATACATATACAATAACAAACAAAACAAAAACAAAAAAAAGAACAACAATACAATGCAGTTCAACTTGTACATACACTGCCTGCCATCACCTGTTTCTAATTTCTATTCTGCCCACCGCCGCAACTCTTCTTCACGATTCTTGCCACTAAATACCATTTATATGTTTTCATTGCATTGGTCCGTGTGTGTGTGTGTGTGTTTTTGCCCATTTCTGTTACTGTTTCAGTCTCTTTATTCCAATTCCTGTTCACCCTAGCCGGAAGCTTTGCAACGACACGACCTTGACAGCCACTGCCAGTGCCAACATTGTTATCGCGTTTGTTTTTACTTTAAATATAGCGGCTACTTGAGGGGTTGAGGTGTGTATGCATGTACACAAGCATTTCACCAGCACAATCACAACGACGGGGGGCGTATAACATTACCACCAATACTACCCGAGACCGCAGTTCAAGCGGAAATTCAAATCGAGAAAGCCAAAATGAGAATTTTGATTTAAGTGGCAGTTGACAATGAAAAATATGCGCCAACCTGAGGAATTATTGAGAAACTGCACAAGCCAGAGAGGTAGTGTAGAACAAACTACAAAAACAACAACAACAAGATGGAATACCAAAGAATGTATAGTAAATCAGTAGAAAGCAACAAATGATCCGATGCCAAAATGTGGGTTGTGAGTAAATATTTATTACAATAAAATAAGCGGTGACGTAATGGCTCGTGGAGAGTGACTTTGTGGAGAGTGAACACTGAAGCGTGTACGGTGAGGAAATGTCATTTTAAGTTAAAAACTTTTCTGATTTATTTGCGCACTCAAAGTGGGCGCCAATGCAGTCGCAGATGTCATCATAATGCAGCCAATTCGGCAACCATCGAATGGTCCGACCCGCTTACTGGTGCACACCAACCAAGCTATCAACTTGAAAATTATTGGCTACCGCAACGTGTCGAATGTAATGATTTGTAGCAGTACAAACAAAAATATGAGGTATTTTTTACGAGGTGCTTAGTTTTTCTTTGTGCTCTGCATAGCCATTAGTCTCCTAATGGAAACAATTTAATTCAGAAAGAAATATTTGTCACGTTCTTTGTGCTTGTTGGCATTGTTGTTGTTGCTAGTGAAATTGGCGAGTGGAAATGTCAAGGCAATACTGAAGTGGTAACTGGCAAAAAGCTGTACTCCGCAAGCAAAGGGTAAGTAATTAGGTGCGCGCTTAGAGAATGGAAGAATTAAGGAAATGAAGGAAGGAAAAATTTGCATAAGTATTTAATTAAATGAGAGAAGAAAGTGAAGAATTAATACCAAGTCAAAAAAAAAACTTTTTTTATATACGTAAAAGGTAGTCTATCTAGCGGCTTGCATATTAAACTGAAGACTTTTGTTGGCAGAGCTAAACATTCGTGATGCGACTGAAATTTCATTCATAAATAAATTATTATTATTTATTATATTTATCAGGCTACTGCGCACTGCGGCCAAAAGAGATCTATTGGGCAAAGCCTGATGAGGTACCCCATATTTTAAGGTTTTTAAGGCCTTTTACAAATTTTAGCACATTCTGGGTGGCGTAGCCCTTTTTTGCTTTATGGGGTTATTCACGAAACTGTATTCTTAATTTTCAGTGCCCATTTTATAGAATCGGCAGATCATGAACTCAGAGAGACCAATTTTGTTTAAGTGATATCTCAGGTTACAGTGGACTGTACAGTTCCCAGTGCCTTTAAGTCTACTCAGTGACCTGTAAGTCTACTCTGCTAAGCGAATATCGCTGACCGATAGAATTTCGCGAGTGCTCAACAAATTTCTTACCATCCCACTTCCTAAGAAATTCATGTGGCCCTTTGTAAGTTCAAAAAAATACTCAGAACCAGCTAGAGGCCCCTTTTTTCGCTAGATGATCCGTTTTTTCATTTCAATCATATCCTTTATATCCAGGAACCCAACCTAATAATACTCCCTAATTTGTTGAAGAGATTCAGGTAGTCATATACCATTTTTGAGGTGAATATAGTTGAAGAGGGGTTTTCAAAACCGCCTAACTATTTGAAAGTATTTTAAAGGTGGGTTCCTCTCATTCATCTGAGGAGGCATTCCCTCACAAATACAACAATGGCATATATTTCTGTCTGAAAGATTGTTGGGTAAAAACTCATTGGAATCGATTATTTGAATTTAGGCTCTTTGATTCCCGCCTTCTAATTTCGAAGAACTTGAAAGCTCCTGAAGGGAATAGAATTGGGTGCTAATGTATCAACCTTATAAAGAACAGAAGTTTGTCTGAAGTCTTCTAAGATCTTTAAATCTGATTCCATGTTTGACATGCCAAAATTTGTATCGATTTTTCACGTCATTCATTGTTGCCCCTTTTCTGAGTCTATGTTGGTTTTGTTCCTCTTCTAACTCCAGCCGGAGTTATTTTGGACTCCTCCTTGCATGACACAAGCTAGCTGATGTACCGATATCCTCAGCAACTTCCTAAATTGTAATTTGACGATTCTCCATAACAATTTTCTTCCCTCTCTCAACATTTTCATCGGTCGTTGATGGGCTGGGGCGCCCAGAGCGAGCGTCGTCATTCATATCTTCTCGATCTTCTGTGAAAAGTTTGTACCAATTGTAAACATTTTTTGACGCATGTCACTGTCATCATTTCAAGTGTTTTTGAGCACTTAATTCCATTTTTTACACAAAATTTTATGCAACTTTCTTAATCCATTTTTTCGGTAGCATAAAATCGCCGAACACGCAAAACACTTGTCTTCTATATGTCTCTCACAAACAAACAAAAAATGCTATATGGCAAGGTACGTAGGTAGGAGGTAAGATGGCAAGAGTACAACAGGTGCACTACAAGTAGCACTTATGGGCCATTTTGATACCAAAATGTGGACCACTACCTATGAAAACTTTTTGGAAGAGAAACCATCTACAGCCATCCAGTGATGTTGATGTAGTGGAGGAGAGAAAAGGGATTTAGGCTGGAGAGTTTCCTCAGGCCATCCCCAAATTAGATGCTAAGGAATCTCAAGCGTCTAGCCGCCAGCGCCGGATATTTGCAGAGAAAGTGACAGATGGAGATCTGTCTTGCGCTTTTTTGAGAAGGAAGTTGTGAAGGTTCTCTTTAACAACGGTGACGAGGACACCTATGTCTGAGATGGGTACCACTGAAACCAGTTCTGTCGACCCTTTCCGGGCAAACTCATCGAAAATTTTATTTCCCTCTATATTCCCGTGTCCAGGAACCCAGATAAGGGAAATGTTACTAGCACGTGTGGTTCCTCCTTACAGGAGTTGACCAGAAGAGAGCTGCAATACAGCGAGGACCTTGATCGCGGCTTGACTTTCAGAAAAAATATTATTGTTTCCCTCCCAACAGCGATCCTCTGCTTGAAACAACGCTGCTCATTTCCGGCAGTTTAAAGGAGGCTGAAATATTGGTTTATTTAGAGAAAAACCCCGCTCCTACTCCAGATTCCATCTTGGATCCGTCAGTAAAAACAAAGATACCTATATCCGTGCTAGCACAACCCTCAAAACCCAGTTTACGGATGGAGAGATCTGTACGAAGTACAGAGAAGGGAAACTGTGTCATGTCTTCGAGACGAGTGTACCAACATAAAAAAATAATCAAAATTGGAATATACACAGCCAGAGAAATTTGGAAATTCACCTTATTTGAGCACACCTCGTATAAATAGGTGGGTAGCGCAAAAATGTCTCATATCATATCTCAAAATCAAATAATAGAAGAAGTTTTTTCTAATAACGGTCGCCCCTCGACAGACAATGGCAAATGCTGTCGAAAAGCTGCCGTTCGCAATAGGCTTAAACCTGCAGCGCCCTCCATTTGTACAATAGAACAACATCAAGACGCGCGACACAAATAGGAGGAGAAGCTCAGCCAAACACCTAACAAAAGTTTACGCGCCAATTTGTATTTTATTTTAATTTGTTTATATTTCAATTTACATTGAAGAAAGCAGATTTGCACCACGAAGCTCTCTTCGCAAAACTCTAAAAAAAATTCTACAACGATTGTGGCTGACTGGAGTACCCCAATGACCCAGCAGCCCAGTGTGCTAACAACTTTTGAGCACTTCTGCTATGTAAATTCTTTGCGAAAATTGTCATAAGCATGACAATGAGTTTATTGAAGGCATAAAAATTTAAGTCACCTTCCTTTGGCTGATTTTTTTTATACATAAACACAATATTGAGGGCACTCCTGTTCAGTATATGGCATTAACAGTTCGTCCTCGAAATTTAATGTTTCGCTCTCCTGCTGTTCTATTGTAATGAGCCACATGCTGGCATTTGTTGGTAGTATTCGCCGTTGAAAGGTTGCAAAGGCTATCTATTCAACGCATCATGAACAAAGTCTCCTCTTGTTGGTGTATTTACTTAATGTAAGTACTAAGTACACACACGTAGACCTACATATGCTGGTAGTGGTATGCACCAATATTTTCGAGTGTGTTTCGTGGTTGGCTTACGGCATTTTCATGTTTTCACTGTTATTTATATCCAAATCTTCCAAGCGATTTTCAAGGTGGCATTGTCAGTCAGCCATGCACCGTTCACCGTTCACCACACGCCACATGCCAGCATATCATACGCAACAATACCGCTACATTAAGCAGGTACGAGTGTGAGCTGCCAGCAACAGTCCCAGCACCAGCACCAGTCCCAGCACCAGCACCTGCACCAACAGCAACAAGTGACGCATTGCCTCACTATCCCTGACGACAATAAATGTCTGTCTGCCTGCCAGGCTACTAACTACTCGTATCGCAGCCAACATACACACACACTCACAGATTGCCTGGCAGCTCTCCTTTTACTTTTATGATAGCTGTCTGCCAAGCATTATCATCCTCTCTGCTGTGGTATTGTGCTAAAGAGTCCTCCTATCTTCTTCGGTTACAATGTTGATGCTATTGTAGCATTTGTTGTTGTTCATGTGTTCATGCTATTTATTGTTGGTTTTGTTGTTGATGACATTGTTTTGGCCATATTCATTTGAGTGCTTTTGGCTTTTATTGCAATCGCAGATGTTGACGTTTCCTTTCTTTTACTCGTCTATGAAGGACATGCTGAGATGGTCCTGAAAAATGTCTGAAATGACATTTCCCATTACAAGTTCGGCGCTAGCGGTTGTTCTCCATGGTGACTAAGGTATTACTCGCATTATAGATATATAAGTAGAAATGTAGACGGGACGGAAACGAAGGTTGAGGTTGGTCGAGAGTATAACAACTCGCTTAACCTTGCTACCAATTTGCTCTGTATTTCCTTCATTAAGCGCACTAAGTTAAAAGCAGAAATTTGGCTGGAACCTTCCAGAGTGAAGGCTGTTTAATAGATAAGTAAGGTTAATGCGAAAACAATTGGTGAAATATCAAACATATGTACATACAAACGTATTGAGATGGGGTGGAGTGGAATTGTGGATGGCCGTACAGTTTCTAAGCAATTAGTCAATATTATATTAAAGCCAAGAGAAAGCCGATAGCCCTGGTATCTAGCGCTTTTATACTAGATTAATTCATAATTTTAATTATATTTTAATTCATAATAATAATAATAGTAAAGCCAAGAGAAAAAGAGAGTCAGTGATGCATTACTCCTATGCAAACTTCGCAGATTTTTTGAAGGATAGCTCGAGAATATAGCGCGTCCGTTCTCAGTACAACCGATCCCTTCTAAGCCTGCTTAAAGTCGAACAGTGGTGCATATGCTCTATACTATCCCCATCCACTGGTCCACTCATGTAAGGAGTAGATCAAACATCTCGAATGTGCAGGAAGAATTTCTCTTATCAGGATTTCAGGGCATAGGAACATAAGGAAAATGAAATTGCTGATGAGCTTGCCAGAAAGTAGTTGACAGAGACAGATTCAGTTATCCTCATGTTGTTGTTGTAGTAGCAGCATAAACATTCCCCGTATATATATGGGGAATGCTGCTGAAGTGACAGGCCTCGGCGGAAAATAAATACGGGACGTCCGGTAACGTAGAACCGACTGCCATGGGAGCGGTTATCCTCATCTCAGGCATCGGTGTTCTCTCGACCATTGTTAAAAGGAGATTGCAAAATTTCTTTCTTAAAGAAGCACAAGACGGATGGAGTTCTATATTATACTTGGGTCTCAGTACGACAAAAGAAAGATGCTTGAAGTGGTGGGGATCCCCCGCAATTCAACTTCCAAGCTCATAGTGGTGTTCACCGGTAACTGAGCGATCAGAACTCGTGCGAAGAAGATTGGACTTCCGTGCGACCACCATTTCAGATGGTGTTGGGATCCTTCAGAGAAAGAGGCTATTGAACACTTTCTTTGGAAATGCCTGAGTCTAGCGGCTAGGCGCTGGAAGCTCCTTAGTGTGTCTTTTGGGGATAGCCTGAGGCAGATCTCCATCCTAGATCCCGTTACTCTCGTCCACTATATCAACAACACTGGATAGCGGTAGATGGTTTTTCTTTCTTTAATTGTATTATAATATTGTATTGTAATTTTTCGCAGGTAGTGGTCTACATTAGGGTATCAAAACGGCACTCTAGTGCTACTTCTGGTGTACCCGCGGTAATCTAACCTACTTACAATCCTCATCCACCTAGCAACATTTACACAATGAATTGTAGATGATGCCTATGGTCACCATATCTCGTCCCAATATAATGTTCTCCGTAAATAGCCTTATCAGGGCACATAGCTCACTCTTCCCCTCTCTAAGAAAACCTTTTCAGGAAGTACTTGGTAGTTTTACAGTTATTAGTACTGCATCAAGAGTTAACAAGCCGCAACGTGGCCAACTGTTCACGATACGTTTGCTCCGAATTCGGTCTGGGTCCAATTGGACGCTCTAAACAATCACAGTTTGCCAATTCATCAGGCATAACTGGACACGAAAGTGTCCCGGTATTCACAGAATTTCGAATTTTATCCCACTTTGCAACGGAGTTTAGATTCAACTTACATTCTCGAACTATCTTTGAAATATGTATTATTGGTTGCATATAAGGAAACTTAGAAGGGGTTAAGTTAGTTAGTTAGTTAGGGGTGATGGGGAAATTATCAGAGGATTT
The DNA here is from genome assembly GCF_028408465.1 of Anastrepha ludens. Lineage (NCBI taxonomy): Eukaryota > Metazoa > Arthropoda > Insecta > Diptera > Tephritidae > Anastrepha > Anastrepha ludens. The sequence goes on along the minus strand of NC_071499.1, from coordinate 29,582,808 downwards.
AAGTAATGTAAAACTTTTTGACTTTTGCATTCTTTTGAATGGGGGGCCCAATCACTGCAATTCTTTTTGGTTGGTTGGTAGGTTGGTTGAAGGGGTGACCCATCTGGAATCTAACTAGCGCTTCCGCACCATTTTTTTGCTACATCCTCGCTAACAACTTGTTTAACAGTTATTTACAACATAACTATACTCAGTTTTGAGTGGTTTCAGTGGTAAGTTGTTGACGTCTGAGCCAAACAGTTGTTCTATACTGACGAACAGTGGTTTGCCCAGTTTTAGCATCCTCTCCTTCCATAAATCAGGGAATTCACAAAGGAAATGGAAAATCGTTTCCTTTTTCTCTGGTGGTAAGCAACTATGACAGTATGTTTTGTTAGGGACGCCCATTTTGGCTGCTTGTTCCCCGACAAACCAAAAGCCGATTACGACTAAGTCGTGAGTCTCCAGGCATCCCTTCATTTCACATTTGTCAGTATTGGCATTTGTTTGTGGTTGTAGGTGGGCTTACTTTGTTGGTCTGCTAACTTTGCATGTTGTCTGGTCTTTCAATCTGCATTTCGCGATTTGTAGATATTTTTTTAAGAAATTGCATTCTTGATTGCACCCAGTGGAGTAAACACCAATTCTGCAAGAATGTTGTTCATGGCAGATCTCCCTCTGGTCAGTTCGTCCGCTTTTTCGTTTCCTTCAATGTTCCGATGTGCCGGAACCCAGAATAAGATAACTTTATTGCTTTCGCTCAAGGTGGTAAGGCTATTTCTACTTTGTTTCACCAGTTTAAAGATTATTGTAGCCGAATCCAATGCCTGGATTGCCGCAGGCTATCCGAAAGAATAACGATATTGCCCTTAAAAAAGTCTGCAGTTAGTAACCTTTGCCATTCTCAACCACGATGTTTTCTGTCTTTTTCGTTTCTTTCACAACTAAATACTTCTCGTCGTGGGGCGTTTTCTGACATCAATTTTGAAAAATGTCTGCTGATCAAAGTAAACCAAGAATTTTTTATTAGTTCTTAGGTACTTTAATATATCCTTCATTTGGAATAAACTAATTTAAGTAAAACTTTGAAGGAAATTGAAAGGATGTAAAATAAATCAACAATTCCATTTCAATTTTTTATTGTATATGCATACGTACAATTGTTGGCTTTCGGAACCATGTACAAATTAAGGTCACCAGTTGATGGAACAGTTTACACCCGGAGTTCGGTCAGCTCGATTCACAGAAATTTTTTTTTAGTAATTTCCAATTTTCCTCTACCTTCGTAAATGCTCAGGCGCGCTCTTTCACGGGGGGCATCGCTCGAAAAAAAAACATCAGCGCGCCAAAATTCTGGGATGGTAAAGTCGTAATCCGTTTCAAAATATCTCAGTTGGCTGGTGTGATGGTAAACCATGGATAAAAACTATATCTTTATATATTAACCATCGATATTCATTGCAATTATATCATATCCAATAGAGGTTTCGAACTTAACTAAAACGTGGCACTATTAGATCTGTTCGTCAAAGAAATTGCTCCTCAATGTGTCCTCAGGTCGAGAGAATTAGGCCATTGGAAGAGCGACGATATGAGTCAAAGAAATCCATATGTATTGCATATGAGCTCTCTAGTTGAACCTTATTTTGACAGTCTATTAGGAGGAGGCAAAGACTGCCCATAGAAGTTATTTGAATTTTAAAATACCTCGGACTGGATTTAGCTAGTAGGCCATCCTTTTTTCTCATTGCATTGCTAGTTTTGGTCGCAAAGCAGCAACTTCTTCAACATAAATCAATTCATTAAAACATACTTTGTTTTCCTAAACGGGTTCCCTCCAACAATGAAACTTCTCTAAGTTTGATGAGGTACTAGGTTGTGCAATAAGTTTTGCGGTTCGATAAGAGAGGGTGTTGCTATTAGACTTTTCAACTATTAGTATTTTCGAGAAGGGAAAGTGGATTTTGTGCATCGATTCATTACTATAGATGAGACTTGGGTATATCATCATGGTCCTAAACAAAACAAAGAGCTAACGAGTGGTGTGAACCTGGTTTCTCGGCTCTGCAACCAGTTCGTGTCCAGAAATCGACCAAGAAGTTGTTAGCATCAGTTTTCGGGGTGCGAAAAGAATTTGGTTTGTTGATTACTTGCAAACTGGTAAAACAATAAATACTGAATTTTAACCTTTTAGAACAGCTAAAGGAAGAACATCGTGAAAAAACACCCAGTTTCCAAAAACAAAAATTTGTTTTTCTTCAGGACAGTGAACCGCGTCACAAGAGCATTTTGATAATGTCTAAAATCCATGAATGAAAGTTAGAATTGCTGGACCACATTCACCGTATTTGGCTCCTAGCGACTTTCATCTGTTTTCAGATCTAAAAAAAAAAGTGCATGCGTGGAAAGCGTTTTTAATCAAATGATAAAGTCATAACAGTTATGGAAGCATATTTTGCAGCTTTCCAGACTCTCACTTCAGGGATGGAGTTCATAAATGGGAATCTCTTTAGCATAAATGTATGGATGTTCAGGCAGACAACAAGGTTAAGTCCAAAATAAATAAGTTTGGCGTCATAAAAATGTTTTTGCCGCCATCTTTTTAATTTGTCCCTTCGAATAAAGAGCTAATATCAATGATCAAAATCAATAATCGCCGAAAGTTCCATCGAATTGTTCGTAAATTTATCAAAAAGGAATCGAAATCATCGTTGAAATTCATGGAATCGGATTTGAATATCTCCCAAACATCGAATTGTCGCATTTTAACTGATCGTTTGAGCTTACGAAAAGTCATTCCGCACAAATTAGCTGAGGTCCAAAAATCGCTCAAAACTCAACATTCGAAAGACCTCATTAAAGAGGCGAGAAAAGACGAGAACTTCCTTTGTAACATTGTAACGGGTGATGAAACCTGAAAGTAAACGTCAAAGAGCCGAGAGGAAGGCCCCAGATGAGCCATCACCCAAAAAATCGCATTTGGAGAAGTCAAAACTCAAGTCGATGCTCATTTGTTTTTACGATTCTAAGGAAATTGTACACAAGTAATTCGTGCCAATGGACCAAACCGTCCATACAATTTTCTGTGTTGGTATTTTGAAGCGTCAAATTCGCTCTGAATACCCTGAAGGAGGAAGCTGGCACTTATTGCATGATAATGTACCATCTCATCGATTCACTCTTGTGACTGATCTTTTGACTAGAAATCACATTTAAACATCAATCACTCACCGTATTCACCTAACATGGCTCGTTGTGACTTCTACCTATTCGGAAAATTGCATTTAGCCATGAAAGGAAAACGTTTTGCGTCCGTAGAGGCCATCCAAAAGGCTTGTACCGACATCCTATAGGACATTCCGGATTCTGGTCAATGACCTGAAACAATCTTTCGAAAAGCTTTTGGATCGCGCAAAACAGTATATCGAGGACAGAGGGAACTATTTTGAATAAATAAACTCAAAGTTATCAGAACAAACCTCCTGTCGTTTCTATTTTAGCTCAGTCTTGTTTATTTTGGACTTCTCTTTGTACATTGAATAATGAAGTGTGTTTGAAACCATAAAATTGTGTGTTTCCTTATCGAGCCGCAAAACTTATTGAACCTAGTATGTACTTTTTACATACGTCCTGCCGGACATAATGAAATTTTCCTTTATTTATTGTCTTGACATTTAATCGTTTTTACACCTAGGCTCAATTCAAAAATCGAGTTCGCAGAATGTAATTTTCTAGCAAGTAAGTAAAAATAGTATCTTTAGAGCAATTTGCAACAAGCAAGAAATTGTTGCTGATACGACAGACTGGCAGCACAAGTACATAAGCAACGCATTACTTTGGTATTTTTCCTTTAGCGCTGAAAACAGCCTCCGCTGAGACGTGATCTTATGCGATTTGCCTAATCGGCTGGAAAATGTATTCAAGTGTGATTAGCATAATTTAAGCAATAAAGAACGCCGACCAGTGAATTCCTAAGGCCCATTTACCCACACATGCACCGACAGACAATTTTCATATGAATGCTTGCACGTTTATGTACCTGCTATATATATATAATTGTGAGCAGAAAACTCACAAGAACGCCAAGCTTTATTTAGCCTTTTTAGAGGATTTGATTTTCTAGAATTCTTTCACGAATTGCAAGCAGGCTAATGTAAACGTGAGGGCACGTGAACAAGCGCGAGGAGCGCAAAAGTTACTCAGTTAATTTAAAATATTTTTGTAACCTACAATTTAGAGATTTTAATTATATTTCCATGATATTAGAAAAGTATTTCGTTTTGGATTTTAATTAAAAAAATTACTTCCGGATTTCTTTAAAATTAAGCAACTTTGGTGTGAAGCTTCTGAATAAGCTGCTCTCTCGCTCGCTGCCTTTGGCCATTCACCACATGAGCTGCATAAAAGTTAAATGAAAAATGTTGAAACTTCTGAAGGCTTTTCACTGGAACGTGTAGAAAAAAAAACAAAAAAAAAATACTCTGGATAAAAGCACACATGCACGCTTTACACAAACTTTTAGTTTACTTATAATATTCCAGCTACATTAAGATGGATCTTTTTGCACTGGAGAACAAAATGTATAACAGAATGAGCGGCAAAGTGAAGTTGAAAATTGTTTGCCAACACTTTTTTTGTCGATTGAGAATAATTGGGCTGCTAATTGAAAAACTGAAATCGTTTCGCTCTCTTTTATGTTTCTCTTATATACCACAGGTAAGGAAAAGAAAAGCTTGAATCCGAAAAAAACGGTGAAAATATTATTTCCATTAATTATTTCTCTAAAGAAAATGGCCTAATATGCCTGCATACAGGATGTTCAGAAAGAATGTAATATATTTAATGTTTTAAGGGGACAGATATCTGTAAAATTTCGAAAATTTTTTTTTTTTTTTTTTTTATAGAATGTTAATATAATCTTTTAAGAATATGTCAAAAAAATTTAGAACGTAAATTTAAGTATTTCTTATTTTATAGATCGTCAACCGTGACGACTCTATTCTTTGCGTTCGAGCGCTGGGAGAGGTATAGTTACGTTGTATTCAAACTTTAGACGCGTTTTTCTCAGAACTATATTTTTCGAATTGGCGTACACGATAACTCGAAAAGTTATTGACCGATCTCACTGAAATTTTGTACACATCTTTTTTATGATATTACTTTGTATGTGAATTTACAAGTTTTCGAAAAAATATTTTTTCGAAGCAAAAATGATAGGAAAATTCGCCACAAAATTAATTTTTTTTTGTTTTTTTTTTTTTAAGCATTTTATTCCGTGATTTTTTTTTTCCATTTTTTTTTAAATTCATTTAGAAATTATGACATTAATAAACAAAAAAATTTTTGGTTTTTTGTATTTAGGTCACGCCGATACTAAAATGCCCGCCGATTGAGAAGCCCCGCTGCGACCTTCCTGTTAGAATTGAGTGTACATCCGCCGTTTTAAATGATTAAAATAGAAAAAAAAATTTATATTATTTTAATGTATAAATAAACTGTATGCCAATTTTGAAAAAAAATATATATATTGACTTCTTCATTTTAAATAATTTTAATGAAAATCAGGGAAAATATGGCCGTTTACAGGTATCTGTCCCCTTAATGCTCGCATTTAGTATGGACTAAATGAAGAAAAAAAAAACAAACAAATATGACAAACTTGTCAATATTTCCAAAACCGTTAGTTTAGTTACCCCCGGTTTTTGGGAAGGTATCACGACTTATTGTTTTTTACGTGACATGGAGGTGTCAGCCCTAAGTCCACGTGCCTTGTGAGCAAGTTTGCAGCAGGAATTTTTATCTGCGCAGGGCGACAGCATTTGCTCAGCGCCAGGGTGTTAGGGTTATCCCGCCCCTTTAGTTACCCTGATCATTCAAGGCAAGCTCACAGAGTGGTTCTTTATCGAATCAGGTGTAAAACAATGGGATGCCTTATCAATTTGATGCTGCACTTTGTCGTAAGGGAAGTGAACAAAGGTGGTACTTTGATAACTAAAACAACCGAAATATGTGCTTACGTAGATGACATCGCTATTCTCTCAAGAAACAGGAATGATTTAAAAGCAACTTTCTTAAAAATTAACAAAAAAGTAGGAACGGTATTGGCCTTTTTGTAAACGAGGGCAAAATCAAATCGAGGCGGCCTGCACAGATGCAAAATTTCCATGTGGGAGCCTATACTTTTGAAACAGTGCAGCATTTTAAGTACTCAAGAGTTATGTTTGAATGTAGCGGTGATTCAACTTTCGCAGGCAGGGACCGTATTAAAGCCGCCAACAAAGCGTATTACGCCCACCTGAACTTTTTCAAGTCTCGACTTTTGTCTAATCCTACAAAGTTAACTATTTACCATACAAGACCCTAATTCGACCAATCCTAACGCATGGTTGTGAGGTATGGACTCTTATGGTTGCGGACTGTGCATAGAAAGAAAAATTGAAAGAAAGATCTTTGACCCAATAAGAATGGATGATGGTACCTACAGAATTCGATTTGATTGATCTCTGAACTGAACGATCTAACTCAAAACGAGACAGCTGTATGCACTCAAAAAAAAACTTCTTCGGTTCAAGTTAAAACGACTATTGAAATGAGGAAATATGGGAATGATTTGGCGCCTAAGAAAAGGCATCCTCTTTTCAGTATCTGATATTTTCTCAAAATGAAGAAAAAATGTTTACATGCTTTCGAGAAAAACTTTCCCGATTTAAGGAATTTGTTTTTATATTTGTAATAAATTTTATGTTTGAAATAGATAATATTTTGCTAAAAGAAAATAAAAATATTACTCATTTTAGAGTAAAATTTGCTGGAATTAGGGAAACTGTTATTTTGTTTCTAGTAAAAATTTACTAAAAGAAAAATAGCTTTTTTCTCAATTTTAAAAAATCTACCTGAATTTTCAGATTATGAAATGTTTTAAATATTGAATAAAAATGCAAAAAATTTGGTTTTAGTTTTTTATTTTTGAAACACAAACTGGAAAAATTCATTAAAAAAACTTTTTTGGCCGTAAGAGTTTTTCATTGTTAACATTGTTATGTAGTTTTGTATATTGGATATACGCGGTATTGCTTTCGCAACGACGATATATGTACCTATGTACATATATACCTGTTACGCAAGAATTAATCTCCGTTCCTTTTGTTGTTGGTTCTACATCTCTTTTGGAAATAAGACCATCCCGTCTAAGTTTCAATAATACACTGTGGTACTTAGCATACAGAGATCCACCTGGCTTTTTTCCTTTCTTATGAATGTAATATATATCCTGTGTAAATGAAATCGAGGTTAGAAAACTTTTTTTTAATAAAAATTTTAGGTTGTGATCAGACTTTAGATTCACTCGCAAATAAATCCACAATTTTATTGGCGAAAGCTTCAAATGTCTTAGGGTTTGGATGTACTTCAGCAGAAATAAAATAATTTGCAACTGTTGCAGCTAGAAGTTTCCTATACTTTGGAGTGAGACACTTTTTTTGCGCATAGTATTTCAGGATTTGTGATCCACCCGCCGACTTACTCAGTATTGCTTCAAAAGATTCCTTATATGAAGTACAGAAATGTATATTTAAAATAAATAAATAACTAAAGAAAAAGTAATATATTACAAAAAACCATTTACCTCGCCACGATATTCATTTGCCAATAAAGCGCATGCCTCAGTGTGAATGGCTTGTGTTTTTATTCCCTAGTGAAGTAAAACGAAGATTATGAATTTTTGCATGCATATCTGTATGTGTTTATATGCACAAAATAACAAAATACCTGTTGCGCTTGCCAATTGAGCAGATTATGCTCAAAAATTACCCTTGGTCCAAACTGCGATGTGTCGATCAATGTATCCAAATGGCTTGGCTTTAGGAGCTTCAATGATTCCTTAATTAGACCGCTTTCTATAATTGAAATGATTAGCAACAACTAAAATGAGCAAAACAAAATATCCATAAACTTACCAATAAACACGTTCAAAAACGGTTCGCCTTCCAACTCAATTAAAATTTCTATTAATTCATCCATTGCACGACAAAATATATAATCACGAAGAAAAAAAACAATCAACTACGTACATATGTTCGTAAAAGCAATGAGCATTCGATAAGATAATTGTAAGTAAAGTAAAAAATAACAAAGAAGAATGTAACATCAAAATGAGGTCTACGGGTTTATGTTTCAAACACATTTATAGTCATTTAAAAGAAAAAATACTCAAAAGCGATAAAATTTAATGAATTTGGAAGAGTTCAAAATAAAGAATGGTTTTCTTTATTTTAGGGAGGGAATTTTTTCTGAGTGTGTTTTGTTAAAGTGCAGGGCGTGAAGGCCAAAGGCAGAGCATTTCCCCCCGACCACTGTCTAGTAGGAAATCACAGATCTGACTATGATCCAAACCAGTAATTATGGTGTACATCCCCAACTTTCCTCTTTTTCCCGATACTTAAATATTAAAAATAAATGAAATGGAATATTAAATAAATTTTAAATATGGAAAATAAAAATAAATTTTTTGATCCTTAAAGACTGCAAATTGCTTTCATGAAACCCCACAGGAAACTATTTCTTATACCTCTTTAAATTGCATTGTCTTTTCGTAGCAAATTTGCCATTAAACTCCGCAGTACTTCTGGAAACTCTTTGGAAAAAGTGCAATTCTCATTATTCGAGAGTTTGAAAGTTTTCTGTAGCAAAACTACTAAATTTGAATCATTACTGATATATGCACCCACTTAAGTTGTTAGGCGGCAATTTACACTTTTTGCGTAAACTTACATATTTGTATGTGTGTATGTATGTATGTATGTATGCACCAACAACCTGAAGCCTGCATAGGTTCTAATTAAAGTTTTTAAGCATGACGAAGCGCTCGAATTAACGCAACTAATTGCAGCCAGTCAGTAAGTAATTTATGTGGCACAGTTACAGTGGGCAAGGAATGATCAAAATATGGTCATTCATGATTTGAATTATTTTAAAAAAATATTAAATTAATAAAATTAATTAAATTAAAAAAAAAAGTATAGAAATTACAGTTGAGGGCCAAAGTATAATTTTTTAGGTAAAATAAAAATCTGCACTACTTTTGAATTATGTAGATTTTTTTTCTATTTTGTTCTTTATTGAATCTTTGTCGTATAAGAAACCAACAATAAGTTTAAAAATGTATGTACTATCTGTTTCCTTTCAGTGCTAAGAAACTATACGTAATTATTTGCTCAATTGATTCAAGCGATTAAATACAGGATGTAGGACGTGAATGTGGTGGAAGTGCATGAATGGAGGGAGCCGGTAAGGACTGATTCTTCCTAACTGGAAACCTTGAAAGCCTAGCCTTAAGAGGTCGTTATTTCTCATGACGATAGTGTAATATTCTTTTTTCGGGTGTGATAGATGTGGAGGGAGAGAGCCGAAAAGAATGAGTTTCCAGACTCCGATTTTTCGTAGCTGGGAGCCGGATGAGCCTAGTTTCCAGTCTTTTTTAAAGCTTCCATTTTCCCTCACGACGATTGAGTGCGAAATTTTGTCTTTTTTTAAGTGATGGAATTAGATGGAGGTAGCCGAAAAGGCCTAGTCTGCCTGGAAACTTGAATTAGAATTTAAATAAAAATAAGCAATTAAAAATATTGACACAAAAGTAAGATTGGCAATTTTTCCTAGATAACTTCATACTAAGGTTCAACCTAAAATCGAGGAATAATATATAAAAATAATAATTTTAACAAAAATTTTCATTTGCTAAATTTAAAATTGATCAAAAGTGGGTTTCTGGGCTTAGCTTTCAGTGAAAATGATTTAAGCTGTACAATTTTTTAAATAAAATTGAATCAACTGAAAAATTATTTTTATTTTATTTTATAATTTTAGAGTTAAATATGCAGCCCGCCACATCCAGTGGCCGACTACGAATCGTCAACTATATGGTATACACCAGCAGTCCCAGTCCATTCTAATTGCAATGCTTTGGATACGTGTAACATTTACTTGTTTTAGGCTTTAGGTAATCGCCACTGCAGTACCACTAGTAGACAGTAAAGTACGTGCAGGCGGGCAATCACCACCTCTGCATTACATTTCGTCCCTCTTTCGTAAGTCACTTTGGAGATGGATAAATACATGCAAGGGATATAGAAACTATGAACAAATACGAATATAAAATAAAAGTTCCTAAATTATATAAATTTACATTTTATTTATTTTTCTGCGTTGTAATTTTATTTTTTATAGAAAAACTTTTAAAAATCCTTTTTTTTAGTTGGAGTAATACCTATATTTTTAGTTCATTTATGATTACCAAAAGCTCATAGAAAAGTTATTTGCCCTTATGTGTAGTTGTAAGGCTGATTGTGTTACCAGGTGAAATAGAATTTTTTACTTGGAATGAAGTAAACTAAGAAAAATGTGTGTATCGAGTGTTTGGTTCCCTCAAGACGGCGCAATTTGCTATACAGCTCGCTTAACAATCGATTTATTGCAATATTCAAGCCACCATTGATGCTATGCGGACAAAATTGGACTAACCGGATGAACCATGAAACTCGTAGCCGCAGCAAATATATCCCGGATATCATATTAAAAAAATAAATGCCATGAAATTATCCACCAGATTATAATAAAAAAACGTTTATTCCAAAAATATTTTTAAATTTTGTGTTATCAATTTAGGTTCTGATCCTTTGAAAAAGCACCCTTTATTGAATATTATTTAATTCGCTATACTCACTTTTCGTCTGCTCGAATTGTTGTGTCATAAAAGGTAAACTTTTATTGATGGTGTTGGAGAACTCTGAAATAAAATGATTAAAATTTTAGTAAAAATTCATGAAATTAAAAAATAGAAACTTTTACACTTGAACGTAAAATGTGTAAAGGTCAACGCCCGATAATAAAAAACCGGTAATTTTTGTAGGTTCTTCTTCGTTTGCAATACAGTAAGCATAAATTTGCAAATAGTACTTTTCATTATTTGTGAAATTATTTTTCTTTTGTGCGGAATGAAACAAATTTTGATTGTCACAGAATAGAGTGAAAGATATATCCCCACAACGTATTTTCCTATCTATATCTAATGTTGCGGTGGCTATCGACCCCAGCTCATACTAAACACTCCGCATTGCGCCTAAAAGTGAATGAGTAAAATGTTAATGAAAGTGGCTTTATTGTTCTTCAAAATATTCTCCCTGAAAATGAATACAGCTCTGCATATGCGTGAACCAATATTCGAAGCACCTTTGCCATTCAGAAGTGGAAAAATATCGAATTACAGTTCTTCACACGTAGTGTCGCAAAGGCGCAAAATAATAAACCCACGTATTTACGAAAAGACAATCGCTACTGCGCATGCTGGAGAGTATATACAGGGTGTAAAATACAATGTTTTTTTTATTATATGTTATTTTGAGAGTAAAATCTTGACTGAAAGTCAATATCATATCTCCGCGCAATGAAATGAATCACTTAACGCTTGAAGAATGTTGGAAAATATGCAAACTTATTTCCAAAGTCAGTGCTGTGCAGTTCTTATTCATAAGAAGTAAAAATTGACGAAGAGCATTTTCATCTCAGATATTATATCAGCAAGCAAAACTGGCGCAAATCGCCTTTTTAGCATCCCAAATCGAGCTCGACCACGTTCTTCCACTTTCATCGGAAGTTGAGTATCAAGGAGTGATACTTGAATCCAAACTTTCTTGGAAGCTATACATTGAAAATCGGGTAAAGAAGACCAGCATAGCTTTCTACTGCTGCACATCTACATATGTTCGGTAATAAATTGGGACTCAAGCCACAAGTCGTATTTGAATGTCCAACGAAGTAGTGCTGCCAATTTTAATGTATGGATGCCTAGTGTTGTGCAAAGTTCTTAGGAGGGACTATAACATCTCTAAACTGGGGAGGGTGCACAATACTGCTTGTATTGGCATCTCCGACTTCTAAAACTTATCTCTGTACTGCCTTTAATGTCCTTTTGCACTCACTTCCCATCGGCTTCCGCGTCATTTCCAACGCTGCTCAAAGTGCAATCAGGTTAAAGGAGGTTTGTCACTCTCAACGGACATGGTAACATTTTTAGGCAGTTAACACCTTATTTCTCTGAACTTCAGGCAGATCTCTCCATCCGCAAAAGAGGAGTTTCAAGGTTGTGCCAGGACAATCTTTCCAAATAGACTGGCAAAATAGAGGCAAATCTGTACCGAGGCTGTTAGGTCTGTCTTCACTAACAACTCCAAGATGGAATCGGGAGTCCGAGCAGGGATTTTCTATAAATCAACCAATTTATCTACTTAAAACTGCCGAATACTGCTAGTTTTTTTCAGGCAGAAGTCTTTACAATCCTGCAGCCAAGCAAAATGCTTAGGGAACGTGGTAGCGAGGGAGATATTAACATTTTTTCCGATAGTCAAGCTGCGATCGAAGCTCTGGTGACGAAATGATGCAGATTCAAACAAATCAACTCCTGTAAGAAGGGAATCCAATCTTTTGAGTGTGCAGGTAACATTTATATGATCTGGGTTCCCGCACATAGGAACATAGAGCGAAATGAAATTGCTGATGATGACGCTAAGAAGGGCTTCAGAGGTCTCACACTCGGTAATCGGCAACCTCTTGACTGTTGTTAAAAGCGAATTGCGCAATTTATTTCTCAGAAAAGCGCAGATCAGATAGAGCTCCATTTCTTCGTGCGCTATTTCGAAAGCCCTTGGGACCTAGTATAATAGACGCAGGACTCTGAAAGTCTTGGGGTCTCCACGCTATTCAACTTCTAAGCTAATAGCTGGGATTACTGGAAAAACTATTGTAGATTAACCATTTAATCGCCATAGCAAAACCTTTCAGAGCAGAAGCTTGTTCATCATTTTCGCTGAAAATGTGCGGGTTTGGCAGCCAGACGATTAAGGTCACTGAGTGCTCCTTTCTTTGACAGCCTGGTGCAGTGCTATAACTTAATCCCATCAACCTTCTCTGTAGATATCTGCCCTTTTGATGCCTCATAATGCTATCAAAATGGCCCTTTCATGCTACTTGGGTGGTGCCAGGGGCGTACTTCAACCATTTCACCTACCCACCCAAATCGGACTTTATTTTGAAATTATGATGCATTTAAAAAACTTCATGTTTGTGATTTCCTAGGATCATTTAATTTTTTATGTTTTATTTATTTATTTTTTTTTCAAAAATGTCTTAAGCGAGTCGTACATACAAACGTCAGCTTCCGGAACCCACTGTGCATTAGACAACCCAACATCAGAGGCCAACTCTAATGACTACTGCCAGCAAAAGCAAAACATAAAAATGTTAAACTAAAACTACACACACATGCATACAAACATACGGAAGCTTATGTATACGTGAGCGCGTGTGTACTGGCGCCTAAGTATTGTTGCGAGCACGTGGCGTAACGAGCAGTCAGTGCAGCGTAAAAGAAGGAAAGCTCAAGCACCAAAACTAAAAAAAATTAAAATACCAGCAAAACCAAAGCAACTCAAAATACTTAAATATTGTGCACTCTGCTCGCTTGTATGTTGGCTGCGTATGTATGCAGTTCCACTTCTTTCAACGAGCTTCACATCCACCCTCCCACTTCTTCGCCTCTCTACATTCCATTCTCATCTTGTCTATTTTGTGCTTCTTTTTGCATTGCCCGTGAACTTTGTCGCTTTTATCAGTCGCGCAAAAAGTTTGAAAACTATTCCAACTATTCTTGTTTGTAGTTGTAGTTGCAGTTAGTTGAGCGCGCTCTGCTGCAGCTTCGGTAACTAGTCAGATAGATAGATGGTGGCACAAAATGCATGTATGTATAAGTAAGTAGGCAGATATGTGTGTGTGTATGGGTGGTTTGTATGCACACTCACTTGAAACGGAAGTGAAGCTGTTTCGCGTTATCACTGCCAAACTCTACGCGCTTCCACTTGAATTTTTTTAGTCTGTTTTTTCAACCCATTTTTGAAATAGTTTTTGGCCTCTTTGCTAATTTACAATTTCGTACTTTTCACTTGATAGCCTCGCAGAATGTTGCAAATGTAAAGCTTGGCGCATATGCTTTGCTCATATATCTGTGTGTGTGTGCAACTAACACACACACTCTTAATTCACTAAAAGTAGTTGGCCAGCGGCGGAATGGCACTTGAAACGTCATTAATGTGAAATTCGTCGCCAGTAGTGATGCTTTGTGGCTTTTGTCGCATTGTCCTGATATTTTTCACGTATTTCCACAAGCACACGTAAATATCTGTGGCGGTGGTGCTTAACTGTTTCACAATTTCGTTTAATATGAATCACCTATGACAGCGAAAAAAAAGGAACAAAATAAAAATCGAAGTGGCGGTGTACAGTGGTCAATGGGGTCAGTGGTTGGTTGCCTTTAGCCGTTTATGAGAATTGTTTCTCAACCGTAATTGGAGCTGTCATTCGATGATTGCTGCATTGAAATTGTATTTGCGGTGAATTCAGCGCGGTCAGAGGTGAAAATGCATACATATGAATATGTATTTGTATATTTCTATGTGTGGGTAGTTAATATGTATGCACATTAGGGTGTCCCAATGGGACACTGAGCCGAATGGCAGATGGACACGAATTCCATTTCATCAAATGGGTGCAAAGGAACTTCGGAAAAGTGAATTACTTCTTAACTCAATTCCTCTCGCGCCACGGATATTTCCAGAGAAAGCTATACCGCTCGGGCAAGGTAAGCAATCCCACGTGCATATACAGCGAAGTGACAAGATGTGACAAGCAGATTGGCGACATCACGCAGAGCAGCATAATCAGCAAAATGCTCGAACGCCAGGACAGCTGGAACGCGGTAAAGAGATACATCGAGGACGTACTACGGAAGAAAAAGACAGACCCGGACACAGTGCAACAAAGCGAAGCCTCACAGATAGAGAAACAAGAAGACGAGCTTATAGCATGAAGCTGGCTACAAATACGGTGGACTTTTTTTTGTCGGGACAACTAGCAAGTACAGCACTCAGATATTAATTAAGTCCATTGTACTACACTTGGATTCCCTTTTAATTTTCTTTAAATCTACCCGATCTCCGAAGAAATCTGAGTAGATTTTTTGATGCCAAGGAGCCAAGATGGTCGCCTCTTAACACATCCGTGCTAAAGACCTCAAACCTGATTCGAGCGAAGGCGGGGAAGACAAACACGAAGTGGTCCGGCGTCTCTTCCTCCTCTTCACAAGCTGGGCAGACTACACTGTCTGAGATGCCCAACCTTTCCATGTGCTTCGCCCACAGAAAGTGGCCCGTCATCAGTCCGACCAGCCGTCTGCACTCCCCTCTGCTTAATGACAAAAGGGTTTGTGACAGTCGATCGGACAGCACAGGTAACATCAGTTTAGTTCATCTGCAGCCTCTCTCAGCCTGCCAAGCTCGCTTGTCGGTAGTAGTTACCCATTTGCTAACCGCGGCTGTGATGACCGCAGAAGGGAGTGGCAAAACGGGCTTCCTCTTAGCTAGGAAGTCAGAGGTCTCGTTACCCACGATACCCACGGGTCCCGGGACCCATGTTAGCATCAGGCTGTTATGTCTACCGACGTAGTTCAGCCTGGATTTACAGGACTTAACTACCCATGATGTGGTTGGAGGGCTGTCTAAGGCCATAAGCGCAGCTTGGCTGTCGCTGCAGACACATATAGATCTGCCTCTCCATCGCTTTTCCACAACAAAGTTCATCACTTCTTGAACTGCATACACCTCCGCTTGAAACACAGATGCATGCATTCCAAGAACAAAGTGCAGTTTTGTCCCACTGGATTCCACGTAGACGCCGGAGCCGGAGCCATGCTCGGTCCTGGAGCCATCCGTAAAAATGTGAAAACAGTGTTTGCCGGGCTCATTTTCTGAGTCTTCGCACAACTGAGCCTCTGGTAGCACTACACTGTATCTCTATTCAAGTACGACGGTGGACTTAGATTTGGGTAAATATAATGGATGCCGTTCTGAAGTAGATGACAGTCGCCGTACATGCGAAGGCATTTTGAACCCTACCTGACCCACCAAAAAAAACACAAAACTGCTGCATCCCAAGTTCATTAACTTTTGTGAGCTAAACTACCTTGACGAAAGAATTCAATTCACTAGATCGCCCGATCACTTGACCTGCTTAGTATGAAATATACAGAGTCCAGCACTCGAAGTGTAACCAATTAAAAATGTCATTAATTTAGTTTGGAAAATTACTTTTATTCAATTCTAAGTAAAAATGTGTGAAAATAATACAAAATTAAAAATCAATTTACTTTTGCTCGACATGACCAACTTTTGCCTTGACTATGGTCTTGAGACGGTCCAGAAACAAGCTGCTTGAATGTGACTTGCATGTGTTTTGGCCCACTCGCGGACAATCGCTTTTTTCAACACCTCGGGACTGGTGAATCTTTTAGTTCAGACCAAAGAGTCTCCAAAATGACCCAAAGGGAATAATCCATCGGATTCGCGTCTGGTGAATTTGAGAGCTATTGTGTGGACGTTATGAAGTTCGGAACGTTGTTTTTTAGGCATTCTTGGTTCACTCGAGCTTTGTGCGACGATGCCGAGACCTGTTGGAACGTCCATGGTCTGCCACCGAAATGTTTTCCTGCCCACGGTTTTAAAGCAACCTCCAAAATACTTTCCCGATAATATTTCGCATTTACCTTGACGCCAGGCTCGATGAAAACGAGCGCCCATCTTCGGTTAGATTTAGATTAGATTAGATTTGTGAGGGGCAAGTCCAAGCACTCAGTCAGTAGACCATTGTACTACACCCGGATATAAATCAGTAGAAAGAATAGAGATAGGAAAGATAGAAAGTGGATGGTAAAAACGGATAGATTAGTTGTGGTTACAGTGGCCCAAGCCATTACCTGTGGCGGGTGCTGTCTCCTGGTGGCCAATCGATGACTCAAATTCTCGCATGAACACTCGGTCAAATAAATACTAACTGTCTGGGAGTTTATGAATTGTTCAATTTCAAAAATTTTCGGAAATTTACCGCTTTCGGCCAAGTCAATCAACTCCTTCGCTCTCTCAAGTCTGACTTGTTGCTGCTTTGATGTGAGATCATGCCCTTGCATCAGCTGCGCGAGCGGTCTCCTACTTCCACGTTTCTACAGCCAAAAATTTTCTTTTCTCAAATCTTTTTCTCCTCTATTTTTAATGTTCTTTTCAAGTTTTAAGAGTTGAGCTTAAACACAGTAAAATAGCTTACAGTTGTGGGTGTGATTAATAAATATATAAATAAATATAAAAAAAAAGAATTAAGTGATTGCAAATGTTTGCTTTTTCATTGATGCGTTCATCATAGAGAAGGAAAGTTTTTCCATGTGCCTTGTTATAAGCAAAAATAGTCTCGCAAGCGTAAACCTGAAATGGGGCACCCTATTACACGCACTTGCACATCTTCGGTTCATATCTCAATTTTATTTCAATGCTGTTCCAGAAATAATTTATTTTGATTTTTTTGAAAGACTCTTATTTTTAATTTTTATTATCGCTTTATTGCGCCCCCTTGTGTTTGCATTGACTTCCTTTTGCTGCATACTCGTACATATATTTCGCTGTAGTTTGCCATAGGATATTTTTTCACACACAAACACATTTTTATTCCTTTGCTTTGCTTTCCGTTATTACTGTATTTCATTATGCATGCACAATTTCCTCCATTTTATCCTCATTTTACAATTTTTTCAATTTAAATAAAATTGCGATTTCAAAAGATTTAATTGTTTATTAAAAAAGAAAAAAAAATACAAAAACAAATATGCTGGCATTATATAATTATGGCCGCGTGTGACTGAGGCGTATTTTTGTCTTAGTTTCGTTTCATGGGACTATTTAATAGCTGTTGAAAGAGAGAAATGGAGCGCGATTGCAATGGAAACCAATATTTGTATTGTAATATTGGTGCACGCATACATATTTATGTCAATCTTTGCGAAGGGTGTATCCATATAAAAATATGTTGCTATTTAAATAAGAATGCGAATATTCGTTTACTTTCGAGGATATGCGAATATTTGGTTAGCTTTTGCAAATTGATTTTAATTTAAAATTATAATGCATATTCAAGTCTGAAAATGTTCTAACGAAATTTGGATTTATTACAGAAGAAACAATTTATTGATACTTTTTAGTTTTTATCTTAAAAAAGCACAAATGAAAGTTGAAAGAAAGAACTACTGTAAGCTATACCACAAAAGTAAAATATCTTGGTGTTATCTTAGATAAACATCTAAAGTGGAAGTCTCTCCCCGAATAGGTGGTAGAAAAAGTCACAAGAGCCATGTGGACCTGTCGAAGCCTTCATGGCAGAACATGGGGTGTAGACTCTAAAGTGGCAATTAGACGGTGGCCGAAAGCCAAACAAATAACCACAAAAGAACCACTTCTTGGTATTCAAAAACAAGCCTGCTTGGCAATAACTGGTGCAATGAAGAGCTGTCCCACTGTTGTTATACTTATTTTAAAAAATAAAAAAATCTGCAGCCAGAAGTGCATTCAAAAGTCAAATCTTACTTGGGAAAGATCTCTCTGACTTTGGTCGTATGAGTATCATAACAGAGGTACCGGATCAGAATAGACTCTACTAATTAACAGACTATATGATTCCAAAGTGTGAGTAGGTTTGAATTCCTATCCGCAGAATGCTATGAATGGAAACTGAGAAGACCTTGAGGCGATCCCAAAAGTCTCGAATGGTGCACAAACGATCCGAAAACAAATACTGGAGACGGTGCGGGCATCTATAGTCAAAACACAAAAAGCTCCGAACCAATGGTTGTTGTTGTTGTAGCAGCATACTTACATACGGTGAATGCTGCTAGAGTGACAGTCCTTGGCCGGATATAAATCCGCGTCGTTTCGGTACCAATTCGGTTCCTGAACCAATGGTCAAATGTCCTAGTATCTTTCAAGCTGAAATTCGAGCAATTTCAATCTGTGTGAGAATAAATTATTTGAGGGCAAACAAGGGTGCACCCATAGTTATTTACTCGGTCAGTTAAGCTGCAATAAAAGCACAAGCTTCACATTCTGCGGAATCGAAACTAGTGTACGAATGCCTTAGCAACCTAAACCAACTTAGTACAACAAATAAAATTATACTTTGCTGGGTTCTGGGTTCCGTGTCACTATGGAATAAAAGCAAATGAAATTGCTGATAAACTCGGAAGGGCGGGGTCGGCTGCAGATTTTCACCGTCCGAAACCACACTATGGTATCAACTGGTCTGCAGCTAAATGCAGGGTAATTATGGTAGGTAGGGTAATACTCAAAGAATTACCCATTGGGAAGTCACACAAGAGCTCCGTCAAGCTAAAAGGCTTATAAGAACTTTTAGATATAATATTTAGAAAACTACATAACATGCGTTAAATAGGCATCAGGGAAATAGGTGACAGACTGTAGACTTTGTCTGAAGAATGATGTAGTCACAGATCATTTTTTGCGGAACTTTATTGCCTTGGCACATCTTTCATCGAAATCAAATGGTTCCGAATGAAATCAAAAATACTCCTGTCCTAAGTACTTTGCAATTTGTCCGCAAGGCAGAAAATTTACTGAAAGAATTTTGCTTTCAACCAACCAACAACTAGGTTAAAAATACCCTCATTTAATGCATTCAATGATAGTAGTGCCAGACAATAGGACTAATATTAACTATTTCTAAAATATGTACGAGGGCACAAAAGATATTTTAGATCGAAGTGTCGGCCAGGTACTAAACTATTAAATTACACAGGCCGACAAAATTTAACCAACATTCAGACCCAGAAACCAGACTATATATTTCCGAAGGTTTATGATGCGCTGAATCCAAATCTGGCCTCAGAATTGCTCTATTAGTTTGAGTTTTCGAGATATCATAACCTAAAAGTGCAAAAAACCCCATTTTTGCCCATATTTGAGGTTATGTAGCCTTGCAGATGTTTTCTTTCACCAAAATTAAAGGATGGCATCTTTAAATACAATCCTTTTTTTTCAAATGGCGTTTTGTTTGCTCAAATATCATTTTTTTCGCAGAGATATCGCATTTTGAAATTTTCATGTTTCGAAATTTTCCTACACCTGAAAATCGATTAAGATAACATAGACATGATATATTCGATTACTAATTTTCTTGAATTGAGTCTTATTTTTCTTAAAATTTTGTCTCACACCATAAGTGTGCTGACTCACCACATCCCTACACTATCTAACCTTTGGGTACCGAGTCACACACAGCCCTAACCCCTAGAAGCCACCCCTATCATACCGCGAGCAGGCTAACCCACATAACCGCAAGCAGGCTTTCCCACAAACTCCAAATTTACATACTATTAATCCATATATTTCAGGCCCTCAAACCCAAGAAAATTAGTAAGCGACTATATCATGTCTATGTTATCTTAATCGATTTTCAGGTGTAGGAAAATTTCGAAACATGAAAATTTCAAAATGCGATATCTCTGCGAAAAAAAATGATATTTGAGCAAACAAAACGCCATTTGAAAAAAGAAGGATTGTATTTAAAGATGCCATCCTTTAATTTTGGTGAAAGAAAACATCTGCAAGGCTACATAACCTCAAATATGGGCAAAAATGGGGTTTTTTGCACTTTTAGGTTAGGATATCTCGAAAACTCAAACTAATAAATTAATTTTAGTTATCAATCCGAATTTTGCATGGACAGAGAAGCAGATATTAGTTTAAATTATTTCGGATACTTTTCCTTGTAGACTAGTGTTATTAATGTGCTTTATTTTTAACATGCTATTTTAATAAAAAAAAACCGCAAATTTCTAGCTTTATTTATTTTTAAAATAGAAAAATTTAAATGGTAAAAAAATTATTATAATATATTATATCTCAGCCGGTTTCAAAGCAACGTCAGTTGTCGTCTGGGCTCCCGCATCTGTATGTTACTCATACGCCCCGTCGCCTGTGATGTAGCTAATTCACTTTACTTTTGAGACTAATACGAGTAGACGGCACTTCACGCATGTAGTTTATATACACACACACAGACACACACATATATTATGCAAATACTGAAAAGCTACATAATTCCGGGAAATTCCAGAAGACACCAACACACGGCAGTGCGCGCTTGAACGCTTATTTAAATTTGAGATTCAATCTTTGATGATACATATGTGCAAATACTAGTATGTAAGTGTGCATGTATGCACATATGTATGTGTCATGCTTACCGACAAAATGCCGGCGTTCACATGAGTTTCGCAGCAAAGATTAAATTTGTACCTGTCAACCAGGACAAAAGCTTCAAAAGGAAAGAGAATCAGTCTTCTCGCTGTGCAACACAAAAAAAATATCTTTGCTGAAAGCTGCAAAAAGCAAACCTACGCGACTCCCACAACAAGCTCACCAAGGGGTATTGTGAATCTAACTCGCATAATAGAGAGGTGCAAACAGGTGTTAGGTGAATTAAAACTAAACAAAAAGCGCAACTTGGTGCAGAGAATCGCAGACATACAACTAATTTAAACAAAGCGGAGAGACTAATTTTAAGCTGCAATGCACATTCGGCTAAATTACCAGTTTTTCTTTTTGTTATTGCTATTTTTCCATTAAAATCGCTGCGTAACAAAGAAGCCTGCATTTTTTTCATGCAAAATATAAAGTACCCCTACAGAGCGTTGGGCCAAAATCAATCGATCAAATTCTCGCTACGCAAATACGTACATGCAAGTGGAGGCGTTCTTGCCAAACTTTCAATGAATGTTTGTGACATTTTTTTAATTGTTGCAATCGTATAAAGTGACCACAAAACCGCCGAAACAGCACAAAGGTAAATACAGCAAATTCAACAGCAGTTATCCCAGAAACTAATAAAGTTGTTTTAAGCATAAAAATGGATTAAAAAGGGCGAGACTTCTACTTTGATTTACAGTTACGACCTTCAAAAGAAACATGTCCTGATTAAAGATTAAGATAAAAAATTCTCTATCTCTCTTCTATTTCTCGCACAACATCCTCCAAATATTTTTTGGCCGACCGGAACTTCTACTTCCTTCAGGGTTTTAGTCAAGGGTCCTTGTCGTGATGCTATCTGCTGGTTTTCTAAGCTTGTGACATATCCATCACCACTTTCTGGATTTGATTTGCATAGGGTGGATTCCTCATTCGATCTCAACAGCGCGTCGTTGTTGATGGTGTTCGGCCAGAATATTCTACAGATGATGCAGAGGTATTTGTTGATGGAGGATTTTAGCCTCTGTGTGATGGTGACTTCTCACATGAGCTCAATATTCGGAGGTTAGAGCGCCTAAAGATCTGCGAACTCGCCGATACTGTACGCAATCACCCGAACGCCACCCTTGTCCGCATTTGGCACCTTCATCTGCTACGATATTACCGCCGAGATAGCAAGAGCTTTCAACCAATTCCACCGAACACCCATCAACTATTATAAGTCCTTCTTTATTGTGGCTGGCTCTCAAAGCGTTCATCTTGGCGATGTTGACTTCCAGTCCGGCATTGCGTGACTAGTCTCTCTGCCTTCGCTTGCGTGTCAGTGGGCTTGTGGGAGAGGAGGCAGCTGTCATCGACGAAGTCCAAGTCTTCAAGATATCCGGTGCAACTCCATAAGATGTCTCTATTATGAAGGATCAATTGGCTCATAACGTCTTCTAGGACGATAGCGAAGAGGTGGGGTGACATGGGACAAGTTTGCCTTACGTCTGCGCTGGTGGTGAGTGGGTAGTTGATGTTGTTGATAGGAAGCACTGCCAGTTTGGAGTTCTCATAAAAAGCTCTGATGAGGCGGATTATCATAGCGACTACTCCCTTTGCAACTCCAGCCATATTGAGTCTCGTTTGATTGTGTCGAATGCTTTGCAAAGAGTTCAAGGTGTTCAAAAGAGGCTCTAAGGCTACCAAACGAGAATTTTTATTACTGGCTGCCGGGCATTGTCCGGTAGAAGTTCAAGTGGTGTGGCTAAACGTGGCCTTAAGAGCTTGTTGTGGCAGCTGTATGGAGGTTGATGAGGTAATCTATCGACATCAACAAATCTCTTAGGCTGTCTTGCCTTCTCGGGCCAAATATTCTGATATCCGGGCTCTCACTTTTTTAACTTAATACGCAAGTCTGACTGACTGCAGAATACTCTAATCAAGTATATCCCTTCTCCCTTCTCCCTTGCTCCCTTCCCTTTATTGCCTATAGTCGAGCTTCTCCTCGTATTTTTGGTGTGCGCCTTCATGTTTTTCCACAAATGCAGCGACCTACATTTTCAAACATCAAATGATTTTTTATCAGAAGATTTTTCATGCCAGAAATACGCTCCTAGATTTGCCATTGCCTGCCGAGGGGAGACGCTATTAGAAAAAAACTTTTTCTAATATTTGATGTTTGATGCTCGAAGATTCGAACCCGTGCCTTACCGAATGGTAATCACGCTCCAAACCTTTCGGCTGCAGTGGCTGCAGCTCATCTTTTTTAGTTCACCCTTTCAGTTCACCTTTTTCGCTTAATGATGACACATTGGACGGACTAATTACCCATCCAGATGAGCCTCTCTCCCTCGGGAGTAAACTAACCTAACTTAACGTGCTTCTATTTCCGTTGAAAATTGGGCTTGCTCCTTGAACCCCCACATCCATTTACACGCACAAACTCATAAAAACACTAACTAAAATTATTTTTCGCTTTTAATTACACGAAAATTTCTTCTCACCATTTTTAAGCTATTTATTTGGTTTTTGATAAATGAAGAGTTGGCAAATACTTACACATTTCCGAATTAGAGCCAACATTTGCCATTCGATTACGAGCCATATTGAGCCTGCCAAAAGAGCAGGAGCACAAAACATTACCCAAATGTCCAATAATTGCCCATGACCAGATGACAAAAACCGCATTAATTAGTGTCGAAATACGAATTTTCAAATTTCCTGACACTCAAATTGAGCTGCCGGGCAGGCATCAAAGTAGGTACCATAAATACAGGCGTATGGTGAAATCGAAGGCCTATCGAGTTTAGACGCACATATTTGTGGGTATGAAAGTTTGTGAGTTTATGGCAAAAACAAAAAATGTATTAGTAAATGCAAAAACATATAACCTAAAAGCCGCGAATGCCGCCAAATGGGCGAATGCATCCGCATCCGAGCTGGATGTGTGCTTAATGAGTCTCATTACGGCGTTTTTCCGTTGTCAACGAGGTACTTATTTCGCCGCAACCCCCGTGTGGAGACCACCCAACTGCCAGCTTCACAGTGTGATAATTTCGATTGCCATCAAATGCATAGATGTTGGAAACATTAACTTAGTTTTGCTTACTAACTGAACATGCCAGTGTTGTTATGTGTGCATGTGTGCCTGTCTGTGTGTGAGGGGATAGTTTCCTGTATGTGTGTGTGCATGTATTCTTGCTGAGTGGCACTCATCGTACTCATTAAATTGCAATTCGCACTGCAACAGTGCGCCAGTTCGCCCCCGCATCGCCGCTTTCTTTTTATTTTGTGGAGTGGTAGTACTTTTGTGGAACTGTTCGTTAGCAGAAAATTACCAGCTGCTTTTATTTCACATCCAAATCAATTAAGATCTAGTGAACTTTAGATTTTCAACTGGAAACACTAAATTGATTTTTTAACTTTGAAACATTTTTTAATTCTCAAGTTGATATCCAACATTAGACTGTGAGTTGAGAGCAATAATTGTCTTCAAAAAAATATATTCACCAAAATATTCATAAACCCTTAATCCTCAAGTTCAGATTCAGCATTTCTTTCATTTTATAACAACCATTTTCTCAAACCTTATTCCTGAATTTTTGTTGAAGTTGAGGAATCTTTGCGACATCATTAACAACTTTCTGGGAGCACTTAAATTTTCCTTGCAATATCGTTTTACGTAAAGAATCTTTAGTTAAAATAGTTTATTTACTTATAAATAGTCATATAATAGCTGATATTTAGATACGAAACATACCCGACTGGTGCATTTCCTTTTGATTTTTTGGTTTGTGTGGCTCTTAAGTAAGTTTTCATTTCAATAAATATAAAATTATTATTTCCATTAATAATTTATTTTTATATATAAGTAATTCTTATATATTAAGTTTATATACTAATTTAAAATTTAAGATTATATACTACTTTATTTAATGCATTAAACAAAATGCGAAGTTAATTAAAATTATAAAGAAATTAAAAAACGATTATGATAAGAGAAAACTATATAACTTCACACCGATTGGCGACCTCCCTTTGAGGTGAAGTGTCAATTCCTTAACTTGATATCTAAGAAAATACGAGGTGTGTTCAAAAAATATCGCAAATTTTGAATCTTCGCTGGTTACGTATATTCGAATTTCGATTTTTTTGTGGCGATATGTTGGCACTCATGTCTCTCATTTATGCCGACGAGTTCGACCATTTCGAATGTTCAGTTAATTGTTGACAGCTGCTTTGCTTGCAGATGTTTCGGCTCGTCTTCGATTTTTACCTATTCAAAAAAATGGATCAAATGAGATTAAGTGTGCGGATGCATTCCGAATGTTGACTGTGTCATACGGAGAAGCTACTTTGGACCAAGGCAACGTTTATCGGTGGTACAAAATGTTCTCAGAAGGCCGAGAAGATGTGAACAACGAAAAGCGTGCCAGACGCCCGACCACTTCAACAACAGAAAAAAAAATTGATGAAGTGAAGAAAATGGTGTTGGCCGTTAAAGAAGTTGCTGAGGACCTAGACATATCGATTGGCTCGTGCCAATCAATGATTTGGACATAAGACGGGTCGCCGCAAAATTCGTACGAAAACTGCTCAATTTCGACTAAAATCACCATCGCATGAACATTGCTAATTACATGTTGGACTCTGGCCACGACGACCCAAATTTGCTCCAGAGGCTCATAACTGGTGACGAATCGTGGATTTATGGTTATGACGTGGAAACCAAAGCTCAATCATCTCAAGGAAGCTACCGCACGAACCAAGACCGAAAAAAGCGCGCCAAGTTCGGTCGAATGTAAAAGTTTTGCTTACCGTTTTCTTTGATTGCAGAAGCGTTGTACATCATGAGTTCTTGCCACGGGGGCAAACGGTCAATAAGGCATATTACCTGCAAATTATGCGCAATTTATGCGAAGCAACCCGCCAGAAACGCCCGGATTTGTGGAAGAACAAAAATTGGCTCTTGCATCACGATAACGCCCCTGCTCACACATCGTTGCTTGTGCGCGACTTTTTGGTCAAAAACAACACACTAAAGATGCGAAAGGACGACGATACGCTACGATTGAAGAGATAAAGACGGCATCGAAGGAGGAGCTGAACAGGAAAAACAATGATTTTTTGAAGTGCTTCCAAGATTGGAAAAAACGTTGGTTCAAGTGCATAATATCTCATGGGGATTACTTTGAAGGGGACAAAATAGATATTAATGAATAAATAAATAATTTTTGAAAAAACACAAAATTCGCAATACTTTTTGAACACACCTCGTATATTTTTTACATGAGAACACTGTAATCCGCTTGTTGAGATGGCGTTGAGCACTAAAAGTGGAGATTTGAGAAAACTATTTCATATAAAATGCATCTCAAATTGCTGCTAGCATGGCATAAAGAGCTTTATTGGCTACTGCTTTTTTTGCTCATACAGTGGCGAGCATAATTAAGTTCATGATAATTTTTTTCTATAATTTTATATATATTTATATAACTGGCGAGTACACTTCTGTTAGGTGTTTGGCCGAGCTCCTCCTCCTACTTGTGGCGTGCGTCTTCATGTTGTTCACCAAATGGAGGGACCTACAGTTTCAAGCCGTCTCCGAAGGGCAAATGATTTTTTATGAGAGGGATTTTTCATGGCAGGAATACACTCGGAGGTTTGCCATTGCCTGCCGAGGAGCGACCGCTATAAGAAAAAACTTTTCCGACATTCAAACCTACGTTCTCTCTGAATTCCGATTGGTAGTCACGTACCAACCCATTCGACTACGGCGGCCGAATATAATTATAGTAATGGCATTTCCTGTTGAACAAAAATATTTTTATGGATGTCAGCAGCGCTCTTCCTCGGATCCTGTTTTGACAATCTTAACGATCATCCTATCAATCTGGCCAGGCTTTAGCGGTTTCCTCTTTTTTGAGAACGTTTTCTGCTGTTTTATAGTCAGAAAAATATTTCAAAGCTGAGGTGCAATTTCTCCCTAGAGTAAAGTGCTGTAGGAATACTATATTTTATTTATAGCCTTGCTCTAGCAAAGGCAGGACATTCACAGAGAAAGTGCTCACTGCTATTCGCCTCCTCTAAGCAAGACAGGCAAATCGGGTCCACAATGATTCCAATGGTGGTCATATGCTGCTCCATGAGATGTTTTCTATAATAATACCGACCATCAACTGAACGTCTTTCTACCCAGGTTTTAGAGGAAAGTTCGACAGTTTTCTGCTCGGGCTTACCTCAAAATACTTTGCACTTATGCTGCGTGCTGGACTGGACCATCGCTCTTTATGTGTACATTGCAAGCATAATCGGTGATAAAATTAATGATTCCTGTAGTAGTGTTGCCGATTATTGGCTCTCGTCCTTGTGGGGTAACCGCTGATCCGCAGTTGGCTAATGCAACGCCCATTTCATTGCCGTGAACACTGCGGTGTCCTGGAACCCATAAAAGTGCAAGCTTATTCCGTCGTGCAACACAATTATGTTTCTTCTTACATTCTTGAACAATCCTTGAGGCTTGATTAACGTTCTCCAGGATCTTCAGTGCAGCCTGACTGTCATTAAACAAACATTTCCAGTTGCCATTTCTCCCATAGCGTAATGATACTTATTACTATCGTTTAAGTGACATCCGGCTCCTGAAACTATTTCATTCTTGGACCCATTGGTTCAGAAAATATCCGTCAAATTTCTTTGAATGCACTCTGTATTACTCCATTGCTCACACAAAGGAAATTTCACATCGAATTTCCTTTCAAATGAAACTATGGGCATACTTACTTACCAGTTACAATATAAAACAGAGAACATTTTACAACATTTTGAAAGTAGACTGAATCGTTTTTAAGTGTATTTCTCACAAAAATATCAGTACTTCTACTAAAACGCAAAAACTCAATAGGTGCCCTGCACGAAAAATAAATAAAGGGACGCATTTCAATGAGTGGGACCACAGCAAATATAGTTACAGCGCAAAAAGTACCGTTATAGCACTGTGCTTGAAAAAACGTGCGCACATCTGATTACCAACGCATCGTTCTTCGGTATCTTTGAACGGTTGTACATTTGGTATCAAATATTTTCTCAAGCTGAGAAATACAGAAATATTGTGCAATACCAAGCAAAAAGTTCTGCTTTGATACTCAATTACTATTGGAGTATGAGATAAACGCTGAAGATCTGAGAAATGCATAGATAGACTCCTTCTACCATTTCCACATATTTTTCATTTTTTCATATCCCATGTGCGCATAATTTTAGAACCAGCGTTCTAAGAACAGACAGCAGTTATGCCACACAGTGAGATACTTGCGTTCACTTAAACTTCCACTCATACATATTTACATCAATGGCATGCCAAGGCCATGCAACAAATAAAAGTATATAAACGCGCTCGTAAAGAGGAAACTTATCATAAAAATCTTTTACGAACGACAGGATATGCGCAAAATTCAATTAAGATGTAAATAAGCTTTGATTCACGAAGAGTCATAACAAGCAAATAGTCAGGAAATGTGCAAGAGAATTTATAATAGCAGGTACTTAAATTTAATAGTGTTTACTTACACCAAAGTCAGATTTTCATAATGTTACTACTTATTAGTAAAGTGATAGCTGTAATATAAAAATTATAAAGATGTATGTCTGTATGCGTATGTATGAAGAGCGCCGTACTGCGGAGCAGTAACTAGCATTCAGAGACACCGGATATAATCGAGCAACGCCATCAAGAAGAAAGGGTTGGCATGTCTTTTCAAAAAAAAAAAGGTAAAGATAGGCGAAATCATGTAGGTGTAGAAAGCTGTACTATAGATGCCGATGATAGGGAGCTCAAAAATTCTATCACGCAACTACCGCAAGAAGCAAATTATTTTAGGGCAGCTACTGGGTACAAAGACAGAGTTGGAAATCTGATAGCAGGTCTCAAGAATATACTTACAGTATGAATCAAATCAAGTCATAAAAACTAACGGAGTCATTCGAAGAAAATAAAATTCGAATAGCAATTATAGCACTTAAAAGCAGTATAGCTCAAATCCACTCTATCCGCCACTGTTCCGCCCTTGCCAGGACGCGGCATAGCTGTCTAAACTTTTTCAGATATGGAATCTGCAATCATCTACTGTATTCTATCATTTATTAGAGAGATGAAGTGTATTTACCGCATCAGAAATTAGAGGTGGAGACTTGAGCTCAAATAAGGGGTATTGTAATGAGCCTCCAAACCTAATTGGGCCGCTCTCTTTTTACATACTCACGGAGAGTGGCATTATCGTAACCTAAGCCAAGCTAGCTCAATTTCAGTGACGAAATTGTGTGCCAACTCTGTACATTGTCCATAAGAAAAGTGATCTAATTATCGCATAGCGAGGCCCATTGATAGTATTCACAAAAAACCTAACTGATCGTCTTATTTATTTGATTCAGACTGGGGGAATTTACCATTTATTTTCGCAGTACGTGAAATACTGCAAAAAACTCTATATAACAAAAAGGCCTTTGTGAGTTTTGGTATTTCATTCGCTGACATTTAATTAGCCTTTGGCGTAATACCTAATTTGAAATCGCTGCGAATCTCATATGATTCCATAGAATGCCTTTGAGAACAACTAATAACCACGTCTAAGGAGAAACTTAATAAGCCATTTATTTATTTATTTATTTATTTAAGTCAATGAATCCTTACAGACTATGATACAAAAGTTGCTTAGAGATTAAACTACTAATATATTTATTGTATTTAAAAAGAACTATAATATGGAATTCAAGAGATTTAAAAATACTACACTTAAAAGAGGAAAATCGAGAGCAACATCATTATGAACGGAATTTAATTCCCGTATATTACTGGCATACTTAGTTTTAAAGTTTCCCCCATAAAAGGGGTAGAAGTTCCTCAGAGATCGCTAGGGAACAATAAATCGAATCATTTCCAACAAGTAGGGACAATCAATGACTCCAGTAATAATATTATGAGTAAAAGACAGACACAGCATAGACCTGCGAATATCTATGGACTTGAGACTTATAAGCATGAGACGAGCAGAATATGATGGCATGGAATCAATATAATTAGTTGAGGATCCCAGTAAAAATTGAATTATTGAAGTTGTAAAAATCCACTTGGCGTTCAAGCGTAAAGTGACCATGGATAAAGGCATTACTTGAAGCTTCTCAATGAGAAAAGTGGAAGTTCTGCTCTGACTTATAAACATCTCACACTACGAATCTCTTATCATTATAACACGGATCGTTATCACGGATCGAAAACGCTTTTAGACTCGCTGCTTTTAGCGAACTCTGTATGCCATCTTTATTGAAAGAACTTCAAGTTGATTGTATTTATGACGACCTCTCTAAAGCATCTATTAAGCAAGATCGTTTTCTTTCAATACACTTTTCTGCAAAGGCTTGAATCATATTTGACGGGTACGGCACTCGAAGTGTAACCAACTTCAGACCGCTCGCGCAGCTGATGCACTGGATCGCCAAGGTAAATGCGAAATATTATCGGGAAAGTATTCTGGAGGTTGCTTTGAAGACATGGGTAGACATACATTTCGGTGGCAGGCCACTGACGTTTCAATAAGACTCGTCACCGTCTCACAAAGCTCGGCTGAACCAAGAATTTCTAAAAAACAACGTTCCGAACTTTATAACGTCTCCACAAAGGCTCTCAAATTCACCATTGTGTGAATAAAATTTACCAAAAAGCATCATTGCCATCAGCTCCAAAGATATTTGAAAGAGCTAGCTAGCCTTGGATTTTCCAAGAAGACAATGATCCCAAGCATCGAAGCCGAACGGGAAACAGCAAAATGTTGGATTCGTCTTCACAGTCGCATTGCAAACAGCATTTTGCTGCATGACAACGCCACACGTTGCTAAATCAGAAATATTTAGAGGGGCTGAATTGGGAAATCTCGCCCCACCCGTCGTATTCCCCAGACATAGCACCTTCGGATTACCATCTGTTCCGATCAATGCAGTCCACCCTTATTGGAGAGTGGTTCACTTCTTACGAGAGCATCGCAAACTGGCTCAATGAATGGATCAAGTCAAAAGAATTCGAATTTCTCATCAGAGGAATCCGTATGCTGACTGAAAAATGGAGTAAAGATGTAATATAGCTTCCAATGGCACATACTTCACATTATTGTTTAAATTTAATTGTTTAAATAATTGGTAGTTTTGGCTAAGAAAGGACGGAAACTTATTCCCATACCCAATAGCTAATGGTGGTGACTATAGATTTTATATGGATATATTGCATATCATAAATATTATAAACCCTTGCTAGAATCGAATTGATGAATTAGTTTCTCAGTTATGGCAGTCACGCTACCATTAGACATACTGTATATCTGTATAAATACATAAATACTTTGACATGTACATGTGTACATGTGCTTGTATGTATATATGTATGGTATGTGTACAAGTGTACACATTCCCACAGTCAAACTTTTCGTAGCAAGTTGTATGGCCGTCATCAGTATAATAGATATAAAAGGAATCACATTAAGAGATCCTAAAATTGCATGAATCTCATCTTCCACCAAATTTCATTTCATTTCATTTTATTTCAATTCTCCTGAGCACACTTCTACAGCGCATAATGAAAGCTAGTTTTATAAATGACCTGTAGCTATGTACGTATCTAAATGTATATACATACATACATATATACGAGCATACACCAGTGCACATACGAGTACGAGTATCATAACTGACAAAATTTGGCGCTTAAATAGGTATTTATCACTAAAAGCACTTGAGCTGAAATTAAATAGATATAAAGTGAACTCACATCTAGCAAATGATTAACGTTTAGACGTTCCATCAATCTCTATGTATGAGGTTGTATTTATGAGCATGGGTATACGAGGGCGCTTTAATAAGTACCCGTCTTTTACGACAGAGGGCGTTCCTGAGGGCATTTGGTGCTAGGATCGTATGCTGCCATCTATCAAATAATGGCAAAACAAATTTCAGACTGATTGATAGGTTAGTTTGATGTGGCAGATATGTATTCGGGTTAGGCGCGTTTCGTGATTTTTGGATGGAAAAAAAGTCAAGGAGTTAAAAGCAACGTTGGATGTTGTCTATGGGGGCGCTTCGTCATCTATGACCACAGTTGTATATTCGTTCAACGAATTGAAACATGGACGAACATCCGTTTTTGATGAGGAGCGACCAGGACGCCCGGCAGACGTGGTTACCGAAAAAATCATTTAAAAAGTCCTCGACATGATTCTCGCTGATCGACGAAAGAAAGTGCGCAAAGTAACAGAGGCCATAGATGTGTCCACCGGAGTGGCAATTAATATTTTACACGATAAGTTGTCGACCCGACGAGTGCCGCGATTTCTCACTGCTAACTTCGAAGCAGGTTTGAAGCTATTTAAGAGAGATCCGAAGGAATTTTTTCGTCGAGTTGTCGCCGTTGATGAAACCTGGATACATCATTACCAACCAAAAACTAAGCAACAATCAAAACAATGGATTTCTCCCAGTGAATCTGCTCCAAAGATGGCGACGACAGTCTCATCGGCCGAAAATGTAATGGCGACGATTTTTTGGGATGCGAACGTCGTTATCTTTTCGAAGTTTTTAGAAAAAGGAAGAACGATCACTGGACAATACTACAGGGAGTTATTGGACCGCTTTCACAAAAAATTTAAGGAGACCGGCCGGCATTTGGCGAAAAAGAAGGTGCTGTTTCACCACGATAACGCACCCGCACATTCATCCGAAGTGGTCGCCGCCAAACTGCATGAATTACTGCCGCATCTTCCGTATTCACCCAATCTGGCTCCTTGCGACTTTTTCTTGTTCCCTAACATGAAGAAATGGCTCGCGGGGAAAAAGTTTAGTTCAAACGAGGAAGCCATCGCCGAAATAGAGACATATTTTGGAGAGTTCGACAAGTAGTATTTTTCGGAGGGGTTAAAAAAATTGCCGGAGCATTGGGAAAAGTGTATCTTTCTAAAATCGGACTATGTTGAAAAATAATTTTTTTTTGGAAAAAATGGTGTATTCTTTTGTAACACGGGTACTTGTTGAGCCCCCCTCGTAGAATGCTTTACAAAATTTGAGACACAATGGGAAATCCCAACTCTAACAACCTCTACTCGTATGTATGTAGGCGAATTTCAAGTTGACAGAATGTTAAGGGGCTTATTTGCCGCTGCCTTAGTGGGAAAGTTAGATATTTGATAATTTAAACGAAACATAAATTACAAGTTTTCATTACAACTAAGAAATTTAGTAGATATCAGCGTGAAAAGTGCTAGATAAAAAATTATTACTTTACTTAATTCATATAAAGTCGCATTATATAAAATAAAATAAATAATTGTCGCGCACACGTCTGTTAGGTGTTTGGCCCAGCTCCTCCTTCTACTTGTAGCGTGTACTGAAATTTTTCCACAAATCGAGAGGCTTACGGATGGTTTTTTATGAAGAACTTTTGCAAGGTAGAATTACACTCGGAAGTTTGCCAAGTTTTATCGACTGCTATTAGAAAAAACCTTTTCTGTCATTTGATGTTTCAAGTTTTATGTTTCGAATTTAGACCCTACCGAATGGTTGGTTGGTTGGTTGATTAGAGTGGTGATACATTCAGAATCCAATTAGCGCTTCCACACCATTTTGTTGCCACATCCTCGTTACCAACTTGTTTAACAGTTATTTACAACAAGACTATATCCAGTCTGTGCGTTTTAGGAACCTTATCAGGTTGTTGACATCTAAGCCAGACAGTTGTTCGAGACTCTCTCGGTTTGACCAGGGTTGGCGTTCTCCCCTTCCATAAGGCAGAGCATGTACTAAGGAAATGGAAAATCGATTCCTTTTTCTCCGGTTGTAAGCAGCTATGACAGTATTTGTTGTGAGGGATGCCTATTTTGGCTCCGATAGACCAAAAGCCAGTTATGACTGCCAGTAGTCTTCAGGCGTCTCTTCATTTCGTATTTGTCAGTATTGACGTTTGTTTGTGGTTGCAGGTGGGCTAACTTTTTAGGTCTGCTAATTTTGCATTTCCCCTTGTCTCTCCATCTACAATCCGCGATTCGGAGGCGTTTTAGGGAAACTGCATTCTTGACTGCACCCAGTTGTGTGAATACCTATTCTGCAAGAATGTTGGTCATGGCAGATCCCCCTCTTGTCAGTCCATCTGCTTTTTCGTTACTTTCAATGTTCCAACGTCCCTGGATCCAGATTAAGGTAACGTTATGGTTTTCACTCAAGGTGGTAAGGTAGTCACGCATAAATCCATTCGGCCACGGCGGTCGACTAGCTTCCACAGTTTTCACAATTTTATGACACTTTGAATGGCAGTGGGACTTACGTGAAACTACATGACAGAAATATCAGAAAAACTGAAACATGTCGTACATAATACGCACACATGTATGTGCACGTGTATATACATACATATCGAAAGGAGCATGCGCTGCCTAATTCATCAAAAAATATTGCCGATCCCTTATTGTGCTTCAGGCGGTTGTTGCTTCTATCGCTGCAGTGTCGTGAATGTCGCTTGTCGAGCACTCTTGGGGTCGAAGTTCACTGTAACATAATAAATTAACTTTCATCACAAAAGCAACAACTGCTCGTACGAGTATTACAACAGCGAGGGCCGGAAAATAATCAGTCAATTTGTTTGTTTGCAAGCATGGATTAGGGTGATGGATTTCTCTTTGACTAAGCAATCGAATTAAAATTGTTTTTCTGATAGAGAAGTCACTGAACCTATGGTATTTATGGGGTCCTTTATGTAGGGTTCATATACCATCAAAACAGTGATCAGCTACAGGGAAAAGCTCGAGCTTAGAAAACTCTTTTAGAATCTGCAAGATAACGGCAGACGAAGCATCGGATAGCAAACAAATTTTAAATAAAAAGGACTTCGTCCATATGACGCAGATTAGCTTTCAAGTATGTAAAAAACGGTCCTGCACAGTTTCAAGCCGACTCAAAAAGGCAAATAGTTTTTAAGAGGAGTTTTTTATGATTCACTCGGAGGTTTGCTATTGCCTGCCGAGGGACGACCACTTTTAGAAAAAGCTGTTTCTATTATTTTGCTGTTTCATGCACGGATATTCGAACCTACGCATTCCTGAATGGTAGTCATGCACCAACCCATTCGGCTATGGCGGCCGATTGCTGGATTGCTATTAATAAAAAAACTATTTTAATTTGTATTGAAAAAAAACTCAGTACTTGCGACAACCTCGAAACTTGCACCGAGCCCGGTTTTCATCACGGGCAAGCAACGAGTTTCTACAGAATTTAGACATATTTGAAGTATTGGACAACTTTTAAGCAAAAAAATTTTTTTTTGAAATTTCTATGTTGGCAAATGATATTTTTTCCATGTAATTTTTAAAGTGTTGGACCTCTTTTAAGCAGAAAAAAAAGTTTTTTTTTTTTGAAATTTCCATGTAATTCGTTAAGAATTGAGACACCTTTTAAGCAAAAAAAATTTTTTGAAATTTCCATGTAAGTTTTTAGGTGTTGGGACCTCTTTTAATCAAAAACAATTTTTTTTGAAATTTCTATGTTGACAAATGACATTTTTTCCAGGTAATTTTGTAAGTACTGGGACATCTTTTAAGCAAAAAGAAAAAAAAATTTTCGAAATTTCTACACTGACAAAAACATTTTTTCTATGAGATTTTTTAAGCTTTGGGGCATCTTTTAAGCAAAAAAATTTTCTACGCTGACAAAAACTTTTTTTCTATAAGATTTTTTCAAGTATTGGGACATATTTTAAGCAAAAACGAGTATTTTTTTTAATTTCCATGTAAGTTTTTAGGTGTTGGGACCTCTTTTAAGCAAAAAAAAATATTTTTTGAAATTTCTATTTAGTCAAATGACATTTTTTCCAGATAAGTTTTTAAGTACTAGGATATCTTTTAAGCAAAGCCAAAAAAAAAAATTTGTAAAATTTCTTAATTGACAAAAACATTTTTCCCCTGTGATTTTTTAAGTATTGGGACATCTTTTAAGTAAAATAAAATATTCTTTTAAATTTCCAGGTAATTTCTAAAGTATTGGGATATCTTTGAAGCAAAAAAAATTTTTTTTTTAATTTCCAGGTAATTTTTAAAGTATTGGGAGATCTTTTAAGCAAACAAAATTTTTGTGAAATTTCTACACTGACAAAAACATTTTTTCTATGATTTTTTAAGATCTTTTAAGCAAAAAAATAATTTTTGGAAATTTCCACGTAATTTTTTAGGTGTTGGGACATCTATTAAGCACAAAAAAAAATATTTTGAAATCTCTATGTCGACAAATGACAATTTCCATGTAATTTTTTAAGTATTGGGGCATCTTTTAAGCAAAAAAAATGTTCTTTTGAATTTCCAGGTAATTTTTAAAGTATTAGGACATCTTTTAAGCAACAAAAAAAATTTTGTGAAATTTCTACACAGACAAAAACATTTGTTCTATGAGATTTTTTAAGTATTGGACCTCTTTTAACCAAAAAATATTATGCTTTGAAATTGCCATTTTGATAAATATCATTTTTTCCAGGTAATTTCGTGACTAAAACCTTTTTTCCACGTAATTTGTTAAGTATTGGGGCATCGTTTAAACAAAAAAAAATTTTAAGCACAAAAATATCGAAACTCCACTAAAAAGGCTTCGAAACCCCACCCTAATAACCACTTACATATGTAAATGTATTCATAAACATATCTTCGTATCAAAAGCTAGTCATACACATACACGCCTATTTAATTTAGTTGCACACTGACGAGCCACATCATCAATAAGGCAAATTAATTTCATGTTTCAACTATTGTTGCTATTGTTGCACTCGTTACACACACATTAGTTTAATTACCTGTGTGCGTGTGTTGCATGTACAATACATAGCGTGTGTGAATGCAGACTGGATAGCTCCTCTGGGTATCTAGCGGAATTTCACAAATACATACACAGATATGCACCCGTGCCTATGATTGCAAGCAACGATATTGAGACATGAGCAACAGAACGCCTGTGGCGACAGCTGCTGTGGGTAGTGCAATCAGCTCCTGACAATGTGCAACCAAATTAATAATCACATATCGCGCGAAATTTTCGCAAAAATAAACAAAAAACCGTTAACTTTCGGCATAATTTTGCCTCCTTTATATGCAATTCATGCAAACAAATTTTATTTAAATTAAAATCGTATGACTATAAAATCGAGTTTAATAAAAAAGCATTTCCCGAAATTGTGAAAATATTGTCCACAAAATGTATTTGCATATTCATACAGTAAACCAGAAAAAAAGTGGGACGCATATGCAATTTTGCTTTGAACAAAGATATCTCCGCAACCAATAGAGCTAGGAAATGGGGAAAAAACCAAGTAAAACGTCAAAGTGTCTGCCTTTTTTGTCAATGGTAATAATTTGATTTAAATTTAAGTATTACTAACAATCTTCACTTTTGAAAACCAAAAAACAAAACTAAAAACGGGGGCATATCCGTTACTACACTACAGTTTCAAAATCTAGCGAATTAGGCTGTATCACAGAGCTGCTTGCATAATTCCATTTTATTTAACCTTATGTTGGACACCTTTTTTAAAACCTTCGATTGGGCAGCCAGATATAGCGTTTTTTCGTCCTGTTCGAGAATCCTTTTTAAAAGGTTGTAACCATAAATCGATAGAAAATTACATAGGTACCATCAACGTAGACGTCATGCATGATTCATACTGGTTGCTAAAGGTGCACCTCATCCGGGACCACGCACAGTCAGTATTACTACTAAACTGGACTTGCGAAACAGTACACCTACGTACTAAACCCTGACTCCGACCTCTGTAGCTTTAGTTTGCCCTGCGGTACCGCCGTTTAAGTATTGCATCGCAGGACCACCAAGCGGGCCAGTATGGCTCTTTACATATGTTTCTGTCTCTGTCTAACCTTCATTACTTGTTTGTCTTCTTTTTTTACTGCGTTCCCATTTCTTTTTTTTCCGCAGTTCCTGTAACGCATTCGCGGACCATTCTCTCATGCTGGCTCACACCAACATCGATTTACAATGTTGCCTGGGGTTATTCTTTCTTTTATCATTTGTTCGATCGACGTTCCTTCAGATGCGTATCTCGGGCAGGAGAAGAAGATATGTTCCGCGTTCTCACTACCGTTGCCGCAGAATGAGCAGTCTGCTGCGTCTTCGTGGCTAAGTCTTTGAAGATACTCTCTGTAGCATCCATATCCCGTCACGAAGTGTTTCAGGTAGTAATCAGTGTCACCATGTCCTTTCTCAACCCTTGCCTGCACGCTTCTGATGAGTTTATACGTCCACCCCCCTTTTGTCGCTAGGTCCCAGCGATTTTGCCTCTCATTGTGCTCCCCTGTCTTTCCTCCTTAAGCTCTTCCACCGTTAATCACCTGTTTAGGCTTTTGGCTTTGTTGTAGACTCTGGTGGCATGATACCGGATATGACACACACTGCTTTATACGACACTGTCCTGAAAGCACAGGCAAGGCAGTTAGTGTAAAAACTTTTTCAGCCTTCTTCGCGTATGTTTTTTGTATCAGGGATTTCCCCCCATATGGGTGCTTCATACATGACTGTAGGCTTGGCCAGGAGCGCTCTTCTGCTCTGAGTGAGACCACCGATATTGGCCATAATTCTTGACAGTGCCGACGTCACCATCGCTACCTTTCCGCATCAATGTTTAGAGTGGTCGTTTCTAACTTTTTTCTGCTCGTAATGAGAACTGCTCCTGTTATTTGTCCTGCTAGCTGGAATTTAATTGCCGTTAGCAATTTTTTGACCTTTTTTGTTGCCTTCGTCCAAGTCATAGCAGGAGGCTATAAAAAATTTCGTCTGACCAAACGAAACGGCGTAGTGTGAGGGACGTCCAGGAAAACTCGAAGGTGTCTATTGTGCATATTGTGTGGATATTGCAGAAGAGTTGAAAAAAACTGGAACTGCTGATGTGCGTCCGCAAACAATACGAAAGTTTTCGCATAAGAAGGACTATAGAACCTATACTCCATGAATGTAGTCATTTCTGTCCAAGAAGAATATAAAAAAACTGAAGCTGGCAGCTCGTAGCTCGTAGCTTTTTCCTGCAGCGCCAAGCACAATAATTCGATTGTCGAGGAATGCTTCCTGTACAATACAAAATCAGTGCTTCCCCGTCCGCCTCAGAGTCCACACTTAAACCCAATTGAACATTTGTTGGCATACGTGGCGAAAGAATTCCACAAAAGGCCGATTCATGGGACGAATTCAGCTAAAGGAAGCTACGCAGGAGATCTGGAGCTCTGTACCAGAATATATAACTTCAAATTTGGCAACTTCCATGCACCAACGATTGAAGGCAGGAATAAAAGCAAAGCACGCAAAATATTAAAACGAAATTTAACTCCAAAATGAATTTTAAGACATGTCTCACTTTGTTTGTTTTCTGTTTTTTGTTATCAAAAATAAATATTGCTAATAAACTTTAATTTTTTTATAAAAATTAGAATAATTTGAAAAAAAACATTTCATGGAAAAATTTGTTGATTCTCTGACCTTTCACCTTGTTTTTTTCATTCTTCTTGCTTTATTAGTTGCTGAGATATCTCGTCCTTCAAAGACAACTTGCGTATGTGTCCCACATTTTTTTTGCTTCACTGTACGGAAATGTACAAATGTAGCAAATATTATAAAAAAACTAGTATAAGAAAATGAAAGCAAATGAATTATATTTCTACCATCAATGCGTTATTTATTCTCGTTTTCATGTTCATTAATTTATTTTGTATACAGATAAATATTTTTTTTTCACAGCTGGAATGACTCGTAAATTCTGTATAGTAGTTTTCACAAAACAGTCAAGTCAGTGCCAAAAAAAAAAAAATAAAAATTGTAGTTTTCAATTAAAGCAGCGCGAGCTTCACCCTCATTCATCCGCGCACCACCAAGGGATGTGAGCGGAAAAACTGTATAATGAAAGCAAACTACCGAAAGCAAATGCAAATGGTCAGCTACAAAAACGAGTACTTGTATATGTAAATATATATTTATACAAGCATACATAAATATGTACATACAAAGAGCAGAAAAATAAATTTGAGAAATAAATGGAAAAGCATCAAACTCGTCTGAAAAACGCGTAAAATGTTCCAGCTGTGAGGAGTTGGTGCTCAATTAACTCAAACATTTTTCATCAGTAGCGAAAAAAAAATTAAAACAAAACAATGAATAACGAATATCGCACAATAGCCAAGAGAACAGTTTAGTAGTTAAAATATAGCAGTTTGTATAGTCAATAGAAAAGTAAAATAACGTCTAGGCAGACTTAAATTTAAGTACATAAAAAGAGATAAACAAAAAAGCACGCTTTTAGGGAGGCCACCCTCTTGATGGAGTTCATTTAGCCAGCTGCGCTAAATAGGCTTCAAGAAGCCTCTCTAAAAGCGCTTAGGAAATCCCTAGAAATATAATACCGATCGCTTAAAACTGAAGGTCCTTCCATTTGTGGAACAACATCAAGACGCATGCCACAAATAGGAGGAGCAGCTCGACCAAATACTCAAACAGGGTGTAAGCGCCAAGTACATATACAAGGTGAAGTCCAAAATAAACAAGACTGGCATCATACAAATTTTTTTTATGCTAGCTGACTTCCAGTGAAAGCTTGGTGACATTCGATTCAGTGGAAGCGAAGTTATTGCGTCTAAAGTGTCAGTATGTTTGAGTCATCGGTACAAAAATGAGTTTCGAACAAAGAGATAATATCAAATTTTGTTTTAAAATCGGTAAAACGTTCACCGAAACATTTAAATTAAGAACTTAGAGAACATTGAGAAACTTGAACTTCCTTTACAACATTGTAACTGGTGATGAACGTGGTTTTTCCAACATGAACTTGAAACTAAGCGTCACAGTGCCGAATGGAAGGCCTCAGGCGAGCCACCATCGCGTTTGGAGGAGTCAAAAATCAAGTCGATGCTCATTTGTTTTTACGATTCCAAGTGAATTGTCAACAAGGAGTTTGTGCCAACGGGCCAAACCGTCAATGCAATTTTCTATCTTAGCGTTTTGAAGCGTTTGTTGCATCGCATTCGTCGAATTCGCCCTGAATATCCTGAAGGAGAAAGCCGGCACTTATTGCATGATAATGTACCATCTCATCGACCCACTCTTGTGACTGATTTTTTGACTAGAAATCACATTTTAACCATCAACCACTCACCGTATTCGTCTGATATGGCTCCCTGTGACTTCAACCTATTCGAGAAATTGCATCTGGCCATAAAAAGACAACGTTTTGTGTTCGTGGAGGCCATCCAAAAGGCTTGTACCGACAACCTGGAGGACATTCCGGTCAATGACCTGAAACACTTTTTCGAAAAGCTTTTAGATCGCGCAAAATAGTGTATCGAGGCCAGAGGGAAGTATTTTGAATAAAGAAACTCGAAGTTATCAGGACAAAGCTCTTATCGTTTCTATTTTAGCTCAGTCTTGTTTATTTTGGACTTCATCTTTTACGGATCTTTGCAGGAGTGAGAGAATACAAGATTGCCTCCATCAGAGAGGCGTGACGAGATACTAAAGCAGTTGCGTCACACACACAACGATTCCGTCAAATTCACTGTACAGCATGGGTTGCGCCCATCTCGTAACGCTAATCCACTCTCAGTGAATTTTATAGAATCGCTGTGTGTGTGACGTCACATCTCAGCAATCGGTGATTATTTACTTATTTATTTATTTAAGAAGTCAAGAATGAATAACAATTTATTCGTGTGCTCTTGCACTCTTGTTCACGTTTTCACATTTCTCTCACGCAACTGTCGTGACGACACTTGGAAATTACTCTCATAAATCTCAAAATCCATCTCTTAATCCAAGTAAGAATCAACATAATGACAAATTCTTCTTATGGTAGCCTTTGAAAAAAACCGAGAGAGCTCTGCTGTCCAGGTAGGCTAAAAATCAAACATCATCGGGCCCACTTCTATGGGAAAATTTTCTTACCGACAGGTAGTCATACTCTAATTTATCTTTTAGATCATTTACTTCTTCCTTTACTTCTATCTCTCTCTCTTTCTCTCTCACACACATACACACTCTCTCCCTTTCTTTTCCTGTCTCCCTCTCTCTTTCTCTCTATAATAATCTTATAGCAACCCTTTGTTTGCGAACTATATTTTCTCTAATACTTTCTCGTTCTAACCGATGCCAGTTGAACGCCCCAGTTGAAACCAAGCCCTTCTCCACCTGGTCTTTCTAACGCAGATGAGGTCTTCCTCTTCCTCTGCTACCACCAGCAGGTTCCGCATCGAATACTTTCCGAGCAAAAATGCTAGTATTGATTTCGATTACATGACCGCAAAGCCTACGTCCTACCTCTATCGTTTGTGATACGCGCCGCCGCCAATGAGCAAAGGTCTAAAAATCTTCCACAGAATCTTTCTCTCAAACATTACAATAAACTCTTCTTCGGATGTTGCCATCGTCCAAGCTTCTGCGCCATGCGATAGTATTCACGCCTCAGTCTTAGAACGTGTGATTTTTCTTCATCACGAGACGACTTTGCTGCTCGATGGCCTACTTAGTCCATGGTCGCCCTTGCCAGCAACAGAGATTCTCCGTTGGATTTCAATGCTGACATTATTATCGGTGCTACTGCTGGCCTCGAAATCATAACTGTCAGCAGTGACGTGGGTGCCGATACGCGAGTGCTCCGACGTTTTGTCTAATGAAAGAAGTACCTCCTTATTTTCGTTTACCACCAGACCCATTCGTTTGCCTTCTTTATCCAGTTTAGAGAATACAGAACCTTAACACTACATCTTAATATGATTTAAAGGTTATTTAATTCAAGTAAAATATCAAACCCTTCTATCAGCACCTGCAATAAGGTGTTTTGCTTGTTTTGGTGCGGGAGTGGTATGTTATTTCTGTCGTCTGGAGACGCATCCGTTACGAGGCAAGCAACTCCGCACAGCCTACAATTAACGCTTGCATTATTCACTACAGTCGCTACTTAAAGAGGCAATTTTAGGTATTTCTCTATAGCGAGTGGGTGACAAGTTTAGATTAGATTAGATTTGTGTGGGGTTAGACAAGTCAAAGCACTCAATCAGAAAAACCATTGTAATACACCCGGATAGATTACGGTGGAAAGAATAGAGAAACCGGATATATACAATATGGAGAGTTGGTAAGTAAAATGTCTGTTACAATGGACCTGCCGGTATGGATTGTAAGACAGAAAACTAGGTCGAACCTCACTCTTCCGCAAATCTTTTGGT
Source organism: Anastrepha ludens (assembly GCF_028408465.1). NCBI lineage: Eukaryota > Metazoa > Arthropoda > Insecta > Diptera > Tephritidae > Anastrepha > Anastrepha ludens. The sequence goes on along the minus strand of NC_071499.1, from coordinate 29,539,391 downwards.
TTCAATGATAAATCTTAAGAGATCCGGAAGAGGAAGAGTATGAACTTTATCCATATTCAGTACATCGCGCCCCAACAACCAAAGTCTGGTTTTTGAAAACGCCGGACAGCTGAAGAAAAAATGCTCTGCAATGTCCTCATTTTCAAGACAGAATAGGCATACTGTGTCGCTAATGATTCCCATAGTAACCATATGCTGACCACAGGCGTTGTGCCCTATGATTACACCCACCGATTCCCTCTGGTCCTTCCTACGAAATTTTAAGAGAAATGTGGCTAATCTACTGTTTAGATCTTTCACAAAGCGCTTGGCCACTCTGCAGGAGCACAGGTCAGACCAAAGCTTTCTAGGGGTAAACCTCATGAAGTCGCTAATCCATAGTTGAACCTATGCAGAATTCACACCTAGAAAGGGTTAAGGGCCTAGTCGTATGCTTGCAAAGCCTTCATTAGCCAGTTTATCAGCCAATCCGTTCCCTGTAATACCACAATGTCCAGGCACCCAAATAAGACAAACTTTGTTGTGTTTAGTTTTGTCTTACATTCACCGCAAACGAACTTTTCGCCAAGGGAATGTACGACATTGCACAGTTGAAGTTTGCAGCGTCAGTTTTTCTTTAAAAATACCAGATAATATTTTTATCGAAGAGCTCGGACCTCAAATCTCATAATTAATAGATGGTAATAGATAGCAAATGCTAGGAAAAAAGCCATATCACGCTACGATAGAAAGTGAGGAAGCTGTTTATCGAGCCTTTCTGACGCTTGATTCCAAAGAGCTCGCAAAGTGCTAAACAGCTGTCTTATCTATCATATTTTGTCGCAAGTCACTGGTTTCGTCTTGAATCGAAGTAGAAAAATTCAACAATTCTTCATAATGATTTGAAAATTCATTATCACTGAAGCCATAGGAATTTGGTTGCAATAACTCAGAATTTTTTTTCAGGCAAAATTTAGTGTAGACAACTGAAGTTACTCAATTAAATTGGCTTATGCTGTCACCCCAATTAAACTTGTCTAAAAACTTTTAGATATGTAACGCATAGAAATTGTACCAGCACTCTTCGGTTGCAACTGACTAGTCAACAGCAACAAAAGTAGCTGAAAAAAAAAACAAAATGCAAGAGATGAGAGTGGGGGGAAATTAACAACTATGGAAAATGCAATACAAAAGAGACCCCTGTAGCCGAGTGAACTTCACATGTATGTATGCATGTAATTGCAAATTGACAGCAGCATTCAGTAGGGGACTGGGGTAGAGTTAATAGTAGATGACAAATAACGGGAAAAGAAAGTGCCGAGTCCCAGTGGCGCCAAATACTATTCGTATTCTGCTTACAGGAAAACAAAATTCGGATGTAGAAAATGCACTAACGCACACACACATATATATACAGAACATGGCTAGATAAGGTGGTTGAAGTACAAGTTTCTTTTTGAAGCATTTCTTAGTCAGGCTCTTAATCCTCTTTTTGACGTCGTGTAAGCAATGTATCTGAAGAGCGATTGGTGGTTGGGACTTAGGGCAATTCTCTTTCGAAAATGCGCTACCTCGGTTACTGTGCAAAAAACACCCACTTTTTTTGCTGAAATAGAGATATGATGATAGGCATTCTTTAATTTCAGCAGTCCAGCAGTAGAACTATTTCAGAAAGCTCAAGCTCAAATCCTTCAAAGGAGATAAAAGCTACAAAACGTCATCAGTCCGTAAAAGTATGGCAACATAGATGGGGGTATACCGATTACTCTTATACTCATGGGTGACCAGGAAACCCGCATCTTGGGGTCCAGAAACACGGCGATGTTAATTTTTATCTAGCACAGCTAATTAGCGGACACAGATGCTTTCGGTCGTATCGCCGCCCTTTTAAGCTGGCAGACAACCCCTACTGCCAGCACTGCTCCAACACGATCGAAGATTCAAAGCATGTTATTTTGCAATGTAACCGTTTTCGAGACGAACATCAAACGCTGGAGGTGGCTATTTGCACACCCGTTGCAGGTGAACGATCTGATACCAGCCATGTAAGCATCAAGAAATAACTGGAATGCTGTTCAGCCATATGAAGCAAAAATAATATAATAAGTCCGATAGGCGGAGCAGCCAGCTAAAGAGTAGGAATTTTTGAGTAAGGAGGCACTAACTGCTTGGCTAATGAACGACACTCACGGACGCCTGAGGTAACTCTAACGACTATATCAAATGGGTACAAGTCGATACTAACAAATTTGATATCACTTTCTTGCGATGTTCCTTTCGCACCAAAAAGCGGGGCAATGGAGACTATCGATAACATAAAACGTCTATAGGTATGTCAAAAGGAGAGGATCTTAGATGCAGAAACCAATTGTGGGCAATAAACAGACACGCGGCACATAAAGACATAAAAAGACGAGCCTATAGCATGGAGCCGGCTACAAATACGATGAACCTCTACAAGGCTCTCATCATGCCCGTTGTAACGTATGGCGCAGAAGCGGGGACGGCGACAATATCTGATGAAGCGACGCTTGGAGTGTTTGAGAAAAAGATTCTGCGGAAGATTTTTGGACCTTTGCATGTTGGCAACGGCGAATATCGCCGGTTAGAGCGAGAAAGAATCTACTGGCGCGCTTTGTTAAATTCGGCCAAAATCGAGTAAGCGGTTATCGTGCCAATTAAGAAGAAGCAGAGATGTGGCTGAATAGAACTAGTTCCTTTCTTGGACGCCGTTCTGGGCCCTCCCGAACTAATGCAGAAATTGTTTCGGAAAGGGAGTCTCCCCAGAAGAGGAGGAGGTATTGTTCTAATGGCCACACCACTCAACGCAATAAAAGACGGTCGCTTTAAGTGCGAAGGCATTTTGAATCGTACCCACCAAAAAACAAAAAAAGGAGGCTGCAGTTCAGCAAATGAGTTATCAACCCTGTCTCTGAACTGTGTGTTCACGGGTAGTCCATGTATCGCTGCAACAGCGCCATCTATTTTATTTTTTATTTTAAACTTGAAACAGCTGATCGACAAGTTAAAATCTTTTTCCGTTTCCGGCATCTTTATGCAATGAGGCGTAATGTAGCTTTCTTGTGCCTATCAACTAAATCCACAATTAGTAGTTCCTCGATACCTGTACTTGCAAACAAATACTCGATACTTTGCCCTGAAACAAGTAAGTTTTTAGTCGATGCTTTTCTCGATTTTGGTACTTTTTATCGATACTTTTGTGCAGTATTTTCTATATGTCAACGCTATAACGACGATTCATCACAAATTCGTTCCATCATGTCAAAGTAGGACATGTAGATTTAAATTTTCTGTTCATTTTTCGTCTTTACTTCCTTTGTAACTTCTGCGTATTGAGGTTTTGCAATACTCCAATATCTTCCGATTGGATAAACTTTGAAACTTAAATCTGAAGCTTGATTATTCTAAAGCCGCTTTCAATGCAATGGCTTTAATATATTAATAATCTTCAAATCTACATTTCAAATAAACTAAAAATGTATGTATGAGCGTGCTCAGAGTCGATCATGGGGCGCAAGTTTGGGCTGTCGACGAATACGACTCAGTTGAAGGACTTCTACATACATATGAATTTCTTTGTTAGCTACGGTTTGATAAATAAAATTAAATATTGGCAAAGATTATGGCTTTAGTTTACGAATCCATACACTTTGAAGTCACTATTTACCTCGCTCGTTCAGTCTAAGCTGCAGTATGTCGTCTTAATTTGGAGGTCATATCATCAGTGCCACATCGGTAGACTTGGTACTCAGTTTTAAGCTATTTTCGCAAAGCTGGATTCAAAAAGAAGCTCAAGGTGTGGGTGTCGCACCAATTGACACACAAATAAAATGATGGATCGAATTTCCATCTGCGAAGTCTTGGCCAAATGGAATGAAATCGACGTATTTCTTAAAGGAATAGAGACAGGGAATGAGAAGTGACCCATTTCTCATTCCCTGTCTCTATCTTATATTGCATGAAAACGTTCGTGGTCAAAGCGTGATACAGCAGCTTAGACGGTGCCCAAACCAGAACTAACGGCCGGCAAGGTTTTACTGTTTATTTGGTGGTACTTGAAAGGGATAATTTATTATGAATTGTTTTCGTATTTCCAAACACTAAATTCAGATCTCTACTGTCAAGAGCTGAACCGTTTAAAGCTTGCGATTGGCTAGAATTGGCCAACAGAAGAGTTGTTGTGCTCCATCAGGACAACGCAAGGCCACACATGTCTGGGCTACGACTCGCTGAAAACTCCGTGAGCTTGGTTAGAAAGTCCGATTACCACTTTTTTCTTTCGTTGCAAACCTTCTTCAGGGATAAAAATTTTTATCATGAGAAGATTGTGAAAATCGATTACTAGTGTTTTTCGCTAATAAAGGCCAATACTTCTATGAGAGAGGCATTGTGAAGCTACCTTTAAAATGGCAACAAAATATGCAAAAATATTGGATTTCTTTTTCCCCATGCTTATATGGTAGTCAAAAAAGTCTTTTCGTATTTTGTCAATAGATGTCGTTGGAGTCATCTATCTCCAGTGCTACCAATCACATTGTGTCATATCATATGGTGTTAGAAAGGTGACATTTTAAGCTTCATTTAACCAAAAAAAAATTAAATTCGGAGAAGTTAAAAAAAAGTTATAGCTGTTCAAAAATGAGTGAAAATAATGAAGAAATTCGCTATATTTTGAAATTTTTGTATAAAAAAGGGAAGAATGCCACGCAAGCCACCAATGAAATTTGTGAAGTTTACGGAGACGTTGCTGTATTAGTTCGTGTAGCACAACAATGGTTCGCTCGCTTCCGTTCTGGAAATTTCGATGTGAAAGATGCACCTCGCTCCGGGTGACCTATCGTTGAAAAAGTCGATGAAATTATGGAAAAGATTGACCAGGACCGTCACATAAGCTGCCATGATATCGCCAAGGCAATAAACATTCATCATCAAACGGTTTTGAACCATTTAAAAAAGGCTGGTTACAAAAAGAAGCTCGATGTTTGGGTACCACATGAATTGTCTGTGAAAAATTTAATGGACCGAATTAACATCTGCGATTCTTTGCTGAAACGAAATGAAATCGAACCATTTCTGAAGCGAATGGTAACAGGAGACGAAAAGTGGATCAAATACGACAATAATGTGCGAAAAAGATCATGGTGCAAGGTTGGTGAAGCTCAACAAATGGTCGCAAAGCCAGGATTGACGCCTCGAAAGGTTATGCTATGTGTTTGGTGGGATTGGAAAGGAATCATCCACTATGAGCTGCTCCAGCCTGCTCGAACGATTGATTCTACATTTTACTGTCCACAACTGATGAGATTGAAACAAGCAATCGAAAAAAAACGGCCAGAACTGATCAGCAGAAAGAGCGTTGTCTTCCATCAGGACAACGCTAGGCCACACACATCTTTGATGACTCGGCAAAAACTGGGAGAGCTTGGCTGGGAAGTTTTGATGCATTAACCATATAGCCCTGACCTTGCACCATCGGACTACCATTTGTTTCGGTCAATGCAGAGCTCGCTTAATGGAGTAAAGTTGGCTTCAAGAGAAGTCTGTGAAAATTACTTGTCGCAGTTTTTCGCCGAGAAACCACAAAAGTTTTTCACTGATGGAATAATGTATCTAGAAGAAAAATGGCAAAAGGTGGTCGACCAAAATGGTACATATTTGGTTTAATAAAGTTCATTATAAATATAAAAAAAATGAGTTGGAGTTTGATTAGAAATACGAAAAGACTTTTTCGACTACCCAATATTATCATTTTAAGTTCTCAAGCCATCTGGACTAGCAGTTTCGTTACTGCGAATCCATGTGGGAATGAATGACTTTCAAAATAAATTTTTTGGTATAAAGATCCTCATATTTGGCACACCCTGTGCATACTCCAAACGCACACGTATTCAAATTCACATACAAAACCATCGAATGCTGCAGGCAAAGAGTGTGAATAGCCGCCCCGCATGCGGTCCATTTGTTGCCATTGTAACTGGTTACCCCAATGCCATCACTCAGCAGCATATCTAGCTTGGGTGTTAAGGGGGTTAAGGACATCAGCTACCGAGCGCATGTTTGATGGGAATTTCAACCTCTAATTTGGCCACAACAAAAGCTGAAGCGCCAAAAGGTTGCTGCAATGCTTGGTGGCAACATCCAAATTTTTGTATGTAAATATTATTGCAACATACGAGTACATGTGTACATATGTATGTATGCGTGTATGGATGCTTCTGGGTGTACGTTTTCTACCCGAAATTCGAAAATTAGGATATATTTTGTATGTAAGCGCGTGTGTGTGTGTGATTAGATTTTGTTGCACACTGAGTTACATTTTTTTTTGTTTTTAGATTTTATTTTGTTGTTTTTGTTTTTGTTTTTACTTAGGCGTGTTGGCAAGCGATTACAGCTAGCGTTTTCCGTAGCTTTATTAAACTGTTGACATTTATCACCTTTCGCTGACAGTTTGTCTTTTACAACTACAAATACCCCTATAGTAAAAGCAAAAACATTAGTAAGAGGAACAACAGTAAAAGCTGAATCGACAAATTTGAAGCTACATACATACATATACATATAAACGCATGCATGTGTGCAATTTAGGAGCGAAATATGAGTGATATGTGACGGGCGAAATGCGTTCGTCTCCATGAATTGATAAGACCCAAATAATCCATATCAATTAGTGCGAGTAGAATTTGAGGTCAGCAATTTGTGCTGCGCTCGCAACAACTGACTGGAAATTTATTAGAGGTTCGGACAATTTATTAAGGGAATGACATTCATTTTATGTGAATTTAAATGGATTCTACTAAATGCTTGGTCAGTGACATTTTGGTAAGGCAAAGCTCACTTTTCCACGAACAGCCATGCATAAGAGATGATACATACATACAAACATATACGAGTATACTGGAATTTGAGATAAACATAAATATTTTACATTCATTGCATATTAAAAATATTTACAAATAAACAACTGCATACAAAAATACCATAATAAAATTCACATCACTTAGTTGTGACCGCAGGCGGCTTTGGGAAAATTTACAGAAAAAATTGAAAGAAATTAATTTCCACAAATTTTCCAGAAAAAAAATTGAATAAAAGTAATTTGCTCTGTCCATTTGGAGAAAAAAATAGTTTTCTTATTTGTAAAAGTGAATTTGTGACATCGGAATAATTCGAGCTTTTATTAAAACTACTTGTATTCGCGCCAGGTGGGTGGAATTCGACCAAATGAATTTTTACTGAATTTTGGTAGTTGATTTCCTTTTTTATTTTTATTATAAAAATTTGGAATGCGCTTAAACGAAAGACTATGAGGTGAAATGTGTTTTGAGTAGATAAAAATATTTTTATAAAATTGCATTTGAAGGGTTATCCACATAGTTTTGTTTTTTAATCATATTTATTTATTTAGTTGAAGTGAGCACTCGAAAATCTCTTATATATGTTTTGCTTGTCTTCCACCGAATCCATAAATACTTTCTTTTTTTTTTTTTTTTTATTCCCCCATTTATTTTATACATCTGTCCTTTGACATTTAGTATGTTGCTTAACAATTTGGTCAGGATTTATAACAATTTGGTCAGGATTTATATACATCGCTTAATGGCCAGTGTCAAGAGCGATAAAATTAAAATAAACGAAATAATAGCAATTAAATAATATACAATAATACAATACAAGTTTCACTTTACATTTTTTTTACATATTTATGGTTTTTTTAGCATTTATTATACTAGGTCGCTTGGGCGGGTTCTCTTTAAACGCCTTTTCCCGTTTTTTTCCATACTTGTGTCAAAAAGGTACCGGGAGTTGTTCAATAAAACACAAAATATTTGATTAATCATAAAAATGTATTTTGTCGCCTTCAAAGTAGGCTCCATTCGAAGCAACATAATGGTTAGTCCAGTCATGAAATCACCTTTTAAACGCGTTTGAAGAGATCTTCTTCAGCTTCTTCAGCTCATTCTCCTTAATGGCCCAGGGAGCTAAATCCGATGAATACGGTGGTTGTTCGATGATATTTGTGAAATTTATGGTCAAAAAAGTGTTCACAATATAAGCCTTGTCCGACGCACACTGTGACTTTTTATCGTTTTAGGATGCCAAAATTAAAAAAAAAAAAGTTCTGCGAAAATGATCTTCTTTTGGTATGTTGTGTAAAAATGACCAAATTTTACGACAGTGTACTCAAAATTTATCAAAACAATAGTTTTAAGAAAGATAACCGTTTACAAACACAAGCCGCTGCGTCAATTGAATAATTTTTATTTATTATCCGAAAATCGCTGTGAAGTTTGTCAAAAGATATAATACGAATAAGTATCAATTTCATAAAATTGAGTATTTGCTGACTAAATTTCAACAATTTTGTACTTCAGGGGTAAGTAAGAGGATTATAAAGTTTTTACTATCGATACAAACCCGCTCAGTAAAATATCACTAAAACAGCCATAGCTTAATATTATTTTTGATATTTTACTGAGAAAAACTTATATTGGTCCATCGAGTTCCGTCCATTCTTTAACAGCGAAACGACCTTTAGGATTCTGTGTTTCAGATACTGGAATAAAATTTTGCTACAATTTGCTACCACAGCTTTAAAAGAAGTTTTCATGGCGATTCCTCGGAAAGAACTTTTTGAAATTTGGCTGACGAGCTCAAAAAAAACGCGTCGCAGTATCAAATAGCGAACAAGTGTTAATGGCGGCAGAAATGGGACTTAGATCAAACGGTAAGAGAAATATTATTTAAAATATTATTTAAAGAGCTGTGTTTGTCTTCACCGTCAAGAGGTACTGTGTTGAAAAAATCTCGATTTTCGAAAGAGCGCAACAAAAGTTTATCGCCAGACCAAGCACTTGCACTGATAATAGATGCAAATGATTCAACACATGACTATAATATGCGTAGACAGCATACAGCAGAAATAAATCCCAAATTATATCCGTCGTATAACTGCATAAAAAAGTCCAAAGCTTTATGTTACCCAGAAAAAATCACAGTAACCGAAACGTATGCCGAAATTGAGTTGCAAGCGCTTTTTGATCATAGTATAAAAAGGTTGTGTAACGCACAAAAAGAAGTACTGCTGTCGATTCCCAGTATTCAAGAAGTTTTCGTGACTTTCAAATGGGGTTGCGATGGCTCGGAGCAAAAACGGTATAAGCAAAAGTTCAGCGAAGAAAATCAATCTGATAGCAGCATGTTTTTTGTTTCACTCGTACTTCTCCAAATATATACTCTAGTTAATGAACGTAGAGTTGTTATATGGAAAAACCCTGTTCCATCATCAACCAGATATTGGCGTCCCATTAAATTTTTGTTTGAAAAAGAAACGCGAGATGCTATTGTGAGAGAAGTAAAGATTGTGGAAGACCAAATTTCTAATCTTCTTCCTACAATAATTAAGATGGAAAATTTAAACTTTAAAGTTACTAGTACACTAATTTTGTGTATGATTGGCGGTAAAGCGTGTTATACATTGTGTAAAATAAGTACCCGGAATTTAAAAAAAAAACACATTTTTTCATATTATTCATCATTATTTGTTGGATCGCCTTCAAAATAGGCTCCTTTTGAGCCGATACAAATATTCCAACGAACAACCCAGTCATCCATGGCCCGCTAGTAGGCCGGCGCCGGGATGGCCTTCAGCTCCTTTAGCGAATTTTTTTTAATGCCTTCAATCGACTCAAAACGCCTTCCCCGAAGACGATTGCTGACTGGTTTGCATATCGTACTCGTAGACCCATGTCTCATCACCAGCTATTATGCGTCTCATGAACGTAGGGTCCGTATTAGCTCGGAAAACCATGTCTTCAGAGACCTCCTTCCGATGCTCTTTTTGCAAAAAATTGAGCTCTTTCGGAACAAGCCGAGCGGCGACGTGGCGCATGCCCAACACACCAGTCAAAATGTTCTGAGCGGTCATGTGAGAGATGTTAAGCTCACGACCGATCTCTCTGGTACTCAAACGACGGTTTTCAAATATAATTTTCTTAATTTCTTCGACGTTTTCGTCGGTCGTAACGATCGATGGTCGTCCGGAGCGAGGCAAATCTTTTACCACTTCACGGCCCTCTTTGAACGTCTTGTACCACTCGTAGGTTTGTGTTTTGGATAAACACGAGTCACCATAGGCTTCCCGCAACATATTTAATGTATTGGCACACGTAATTTTGTTCGCAACGCAAAATTTAATGCAAACCCTCTACTCCACAAGTTTATCCATAGTAAAATTCGCCAAGTAAACAAAAGATCAACTCACTTTGACTGCAGAATAAAACACACTAAGTAATAGATCCCGTTCTAATAAGGCTTGTGCATTCAAGGACATGTGTACCAACATGAAAAAACCAATTTGAAGTGTCAGGTATTCCCGGGAGAGTTTAAATTATAAATTCCGGGTACTTATTTTACACAATGTTTATGTGGTACTTCAGCGAAGGATATGAATAATTTTAGCGCTTGGTCGGAACGGAAAGTTGACGCAAACATGCTAAGATTCGGCATTTCACCACTTCACTCATGGATACGGTGCATGGAGTGTATGTTGCACATTGCATATCGGTTGGAACTAAGGACATGGTGTGTAAGAGGCGCCAAAAATAAGGAAAAACTGAAACAGAGGAAAGAAAGCATTCAAAACAGATTTAGAAACGAAACTGGGATTTTAATTGATATGCCAAAAGAGACATCTGGCAATACAAATGACGGGAACACAGCACGACGTTTTTTTAGTAATGCAGAAGTTACTGCAGACATTACAGGCATTAACTTCTGTCTCTTAAAAAGGCTTTTCACCATATTGTCTTGCTTAGGGTGTGAATTTCAGATAAATGCTGAGGCCTTTGAGGTATACGTGAGAGACACACGCGATCTTTATTTGAGGGAATATGAGTGGTACAATATGCCAGTCAGTCTGCATAAAATACTGTTCCATTCAAGACATGTAATAGCGTCATGCATGGTTCCTATTGGTCAGCTTTCCGAAGAAGCGCAAGAATCGAGAAATAAAGATGTCAGAAATTATCCCGAATGGTATACAATGAAAAGTTCACGAACTCAAACAAATGAGGACTTATTGCACAGGCTTCTAATATCATCCGATCCCTACATTTGCAGCTTACGTAAGCCATCGAAAACCAAGCGCGGGACTTTGCCTCAAGATGTAATTGCATTGCTGGCCCAGGAAGAAGTATTATGAATAATTGCTTTCGAATAAGTGTTTATGTTTTGTTATGTTTAATCTTTAGAAACTGTTTATTGGCTTACTATTAATAAAACAAAGATTAGTTACATATTTATCATTGAAACAATTTGTGATTATCTCCTTCATTGAGCAGTATAATGTAGTATAAAAAGGTACCCATGGGCTGAATGAAATCTTTTAAATATTAGTCATAAGCCTCTAAGCTAAAGTTAAGAAATCTAAACAATTTGTATTTAAATTGGCACTGGAAAATGCTTTTAAAGTAGAAAATATGATTATGTGAAATTTTACCTTATATGTGGGCAAGGAGTAAAAGTGGGCGTATCACGCCCATTTTTATTCTCAAATCAGATTTAGGTATCTGCAACCACACTGCAAAATTTGAAATGAATTGCTTAATTGGTTTGGCTGTTATTAATTTTGGCATCCTAAAAGTGAAAAAAGTCACACTGTGCGACGGTGCGTTATCGTGGTGAAAGATCCATGAGTTTTCTTTCCACAAATTGGGCCGTTTCCTACGCACATTCTCTCTCAAACGTGCCATAACTTCCAAATAATATCCTTTATTTACCGTAGAACTATTTGGAAAGCATTCCGAGTGCACAACACCATGATAATAAAAAAAAAAACGAGTGGCACTTTCACTTTTGATCGACTTTGACATGGTTTTTTGGGTTTAGGATCATGTGGGTAGCGCCATTTAGTTGCCTATTGATTGGTTTGCACATCAAACTCGTCTCATCACCTGTTATGATGCGCTGGATAAACGTTCGGTCCGAATTCACTTGCTCAAGCATGTCTTCAGCCACCTTCTTCACATGAATTTTTGAAAGAAATTCAACTCTCTTGGAACATGTCGAGCTCCACGCGTCTCATGACCAATTGCTGGTGCAAAATGTTGCGAATTGATTCGTGAGACACGCTAAAGTCACGAGCTACCTCCCTCAAACTTAAGTTATAGGTTAATGGTTTTCCAGCACCATTTCATTGACATTGTCGACGTTTTCATCCGTTGAAGACGTTGATGGGCGACCAGATCGGGGAAAATCTTCCGCGACTTCTCGGCCCTCTTCTCCTTTCTTTTGCAACATGTTGGATGTCATGGCATTGGCAAAGTTTTGTATTCGCAAGGAAGTTGAGGGGCTCCGAAAAAGTGACAACTATATCGAACACATTGGTCCTTGCATAAATCGAAAATCGTATGAATAATCCAGCCGCTATTTCTCAATTATGTACTCGTTTACCAATTATTATCCGTGGGAATATTGTTATCAACGAACAAACCGGAGCCGATGCACTCACAATGTTTTGCGTACCTTCCACCGAATCCGCTTCTTTTTTCTTCAACCTTCTTCGAAATGAGTCAAAATAAAGAACAAAATAAAAAAACCCTTTTTTCACAACCAAAATATTTTCAGCGATTATTTTGGCTTCTGTGGTTAAAAAAGTTAAGAAATTAAAAATGTATACCTGCGATATTTAAAATGAATTATAAATGTGGCGCACCTCATACAAATGCTTGTAAATATATAGGTGATAATTGACGATATCGCAGTAGTTATTACGGAGAAGAAACTGAGCGACATCTGCGATCATGGCTGGTGCAAAACGGCCTTCAACTCGCCAAGCAAAAAACGGAGTCACGACAGTATCAGAAGTGAAATATCTGGGAATAATGATAGACAGGAGGTTATCTTTTAAAGCTCATCTGAAGTATGCGACTAAAGCAGCATCAGTAACTGTAGCAGCCTTATCGCGAATTATGCTAAACGCCCGCGGGCCAAAACAACGGTGACGCCAACTTCTAGCAGGCGTGGTGAAGAACCAAATATTATATGGTGCTCCTGTTTGGCTCAAGGCTACGCAACATTCTTCCTACTTCCGCGGTATAAAGGCAGTGTATCGTGTATATGCGCTTCGAGTCTGTTTCACCTTTAAAACGGTTTCAGAAGAAGCAGCGCTGGTTATCGCTGGAATGTATCCAATAGAGGCAAACGAATCTACAGTATTGACTGACAGTGAAACGCAACGCATCGCAGCACGGAAAACTAGAACCCAAACTTGGCAGCAAAAATGGAATAGCACAACGAAAAGCACACATGGACACATCGCTGCATTCCACTCTTGCGAAGCTGGCTTGAAAGAAAACACGGAAAAGTGGATTTTTATCTGACGCAATTTTTAACCAGGCATGGATGCTTGAAAGCCTACCTCCATCGGTTCAAAGACGAATCGCATCCCACTTGCGAATAGTGTGGGTTAAACGCGATAGAATACGTTCACCACGTATTCTTCGATTGTAAGCGTTTTTATGGCTCTAGATTGAAGCTTCGCAGCATATTTGGAGGAAACCACGATCCAGATACATTCATGCAATCCAAAGCAAAAAACAAAAAAAGCAGGGAAAAATGGACGGCAGCATGCGATGTCATAGCAGAGACTATGAAAAAACTAAGGATCCTCGAAAGACTACGAAGAAGGACCGGTGACAAATTCGGTTCTTCAGTCAATTGCACCTTGTAAGCGTGTAAATGCAAGTCTTTATGCATAATGTTCATCAACGACGAGCGTGAGAGGTGCAATTGTTGGGCACGACGACGAGTTAAGGTGGACGGCTCTTCAACCACACTATCGCGAACAGCAGCAATATTTTCTGCAGTACGAGCTGTACGAGCATGCACTGGTGTTTTTACATCTCCTACAGACCCGGTTTGCTCAAACCTTTGCACAATTTTTCCGAATGTACGCACATTTGGACGATTGAATTGACCGAAAAAATCACGAAGTGCGCGATATGCATTTTTATTTGAACGCCCGTTTTCACAATAAGCCTGAATAACTTTAACGCGTTGCTCTATTGTGTATCTTTCCATGGTTAAAATTGAATTAGTCTGGAATTGAAAAATATTAAATAAAATGTAAAAAAAACTTTACCTTTAAGTGTGATTTACATTCAATATCGGCCCTTAAAATGTAACCAACCTTTATATGGCATTACTCCTTTCTTCCTGAGGTGTCATCGTTGCGCTTTACAATTTTAAATTTTCGTGAAAATAACTGTTTTCACTCTGCTCTGAATTTCAGCTCGGTGCCCCCTTTATTCCTACCATCCCATTTCATAAGTAAATAATTAAATGCCTAATGCTTTTTGAATGCCATAATTTTGTTTATAATACTCCATTCGGGAACTTAATACCCACTCGTTTGTCTTTCAAGTAACTCAAGTGTTTAGTCACATCAAAGGATTACATAAATTTGTGAGATCATGCCCGCAAACGATGGCGAAGCAGCTCTTAAGCATTTTCCTACACTCGCATTTGTACTTTAAGAAAGTGGCAGGCAGCAGCAGGAATTGTCTATAAAACGAGTGGCGTCATGGAATGTCCTGAACAAAAGTACCAAATACAGGCGATGTGTTGTCTGGCGGATTTCAAAAGAAATTTATATGTGCAGGCCATCGAATGTGTCGCCGACTTTGAGATTGGACTCTGTCTACGCCTCCTCTCGCTGGCGTCCAACGCTTCCACCCCATTTCCTCTCCCATATCCTGATATCACTGTGTCTGCATCTGTTGTATGTCAGCGTGTAATTTTCGTAAGAGGACACATTTTCTCACCAGAGGCGTGTTGCTATTGTCGCAGTTTACACTGACTATTCGCCTCCCTTCCCCTGCTGTGGTGCAGTCTAACTGTTTTGCCTGTTTTCGCTTTACTTCTGCGTGTGCTTTTTTTATTTTTTATTTTTTTGTTCTTGCGGAAAAATAATCCCATCGCAGCATTTCAAGGATGTTGAATATGTCAGTCGTCTCCGATTTCGTCATTGTTGTTATTGTTCACCATTTTTGTTATTGCAAAATGCGCGTAAGTCAACTGTCATTTCACAAAACATATCGTTGACGATTTTGTATTTTTTTTTACATTTTTTTTTTGTTTTTGTTTTTTTGTACGTATCAAGAGTGCTCCATTGCGCCATATTTTGCTTTTCTACACCCTAATGACAGTTCTTCGCTTCGTTACTTTGTGATTCTCCTTTCTCCTGTAACCAACTAAACGAGCTAATGTTACTTTTTCTCTACAAATTACTGTTACTTGCGCTATTGTTGTTAGTATTTGGTAAGTTTTTTTTATTTTTTTATTGTTATTACTGTTATTGTAGTTCGTGTAATTGGCGTTTGATGAGGTTTGTATCATAGTAGGAGTGTGTGTGTGTACATCGTTTGATTGAATGCGGTTGATGTTGCTGTTGTTGTTGTTGCTGTTGTCACTGCTTGTGGTTACCATTAGTAATTACATTGCATTAAATTCTCTTTAGCTCAGCTTTCATTCCCATGTGATGCTCATTGGCCTTAGTCGCTTTTCGCACGCGGGCAATGATTGCCACTTGGCATCAATCAAATGCTTAAATAAATGTGTTTGTGTATGTGTGCACATGCATTTAATTATATGTATATAATGTCAGCAATTCTATCGACATCAATCAATTTCACTTTGTTACGCTCAATAAAAAATTTGGCACGATTTACGTATCTTTTTCTCCACTCAAAAACTTCGTATTGGCCAAAGGCTTAGATATTTAAGAGGGAAAATGGTTTAAGTAGACAACTCAAAAAGTGATTTTTTATTCCATCTAAGTTTGGTATTGGGACATTGTAGCATACCAGGTTGCTCGAATGTAGATGAACCTGTAAAAAATGATAATTCCGTACCCACTTCACCTGACCTCAAAGAGGTTGAGCATGCGGCTCGCTTCACGCAAGCTCAGGATTAGAAAATTCTTCCCCAAAGGTGGACGTGTACGAGGTGGAAACACGTTAGTACTTGCAACATACCCAAACTTGTATGGCCAGCATGGAGCATGAATTCATGTATTCTTTCTAGAAGTGCCGGGCAGTCAGTTTTGCCATTAACGAGATCAAAGCTAAGGGATACTGCCTGAAGAATACTTCTTTAACTTAATAGGAAAATACTTACCAATCGACAGCGAGATTCGTATGATGGTTTCGGGTCTGAGAGATTTAGTGAATGCAGTGTACGAATTTTGGAACCCTCTCCACTCGATTTTCATGAACTGATTGGTGAGATCTCAAAATAAAAACTGGGTAATCTAATTTAAACCGAACAAACTCAGATTATAATATCTTATGGGACTCTAGTATAGCTAGTGAATTGGAAAAAGCATAATTTAAGTGCGTAATAGTAATAAAAAGAAGGAAATTTTATGTCAGATTTCCATTGCGTGAGCAATGGAGCAATCCAGAATGCATGCAGGGAGGTTTGACGGATATTTTCTTTACCGATGGGTCCAAGACTGAAATAGGGTCTGGAGCCGGATGGTACTTAAACGATAGTAATAAGTATCACTATGCTATGGGGGGAATGGCAACTGTTTTCCAAACAGAAGTTTTTGCCATCCTAAAAGTAGCCGAATGGATAATCGAGAGGAGATGGAGCGGGAAACAGATTGGAGTCTTCAGTGACAGTCAGGCTGCATTGAAGGCCCTGGAGAACGCGAAGCAAACCTCAAAGATTGTTCAAGAATGTAAGAAGAAGCTTAATTCTGTCGCAAGACAAAACAGGCTTGTACTTATATGGGTTCCGGGACACTCCGGTGTTCAAGGAAACGAAATTGCCGACGAATTGGCCAACCGTGGATCAGCGGAGCCCCCACAAGGGCCAGAGCCAATAATCGGAATCAGTCCCGCAGGAATCAAGAATTGGATCAACGATTACGTAGGCAATCTACATAAAGAGCGATGGTCCGGTCTAAAACGCTGCAGAACTGCAAAGTCTGTGACAAGTGACAAGTCCGAATAGAAAACTGTCAAACTTTCTACTAAAACTTAGAAGGAAAGACATTCGGTTGATGGTCGGCATCATTACAGGACACAACCCATGGGGTCAGCATATGATCACCATTGGAATCATCGAGGACCCGGTATGCCTGTCATGCTTGGAGGAGGCGGATAGCACTGAGCACTTTCTCTGTGAGTGTCCTGCCTTTGCTAGAGCGCGACTACGAGTATTGGGTTCCGATGTCATGGGAATGAGTAATATTCGTTCTCTAAAACTGGAGGATATTTACAGATTTGCCAAAGAATCTGGAAAATTCTCACAGGACTAACTATCTCTATCTCTGTCTCTACTCTTTCCTATCTCTTTCTCTGATACTTTTCTCCCTCCCTCCTTGACTATCTACCCCCTTTCCAGAGCTTTAAATACAATGGGCTTTTTAGCCTGAGTGTTTTAGGAGCCACCAAATCTCCTGGTGCTCCTTGGCTCGACCTCTTCAAATTCATTCATTCACAGTGCGTAATAAACTTGAACCTTGTATAAAAAACCCGCTAAATATTTAATCACATCAGGCGTAGCAAGATATGTATTGTTAATATGATAAGAGGTATTAAGGGGTTTTTCAAGCTTAGCAAATATTTTATGATATTTTTCAATATTAAGAAAAACGACATCAGGATAATAAATTATACAGCTCAGAGTGTTGGACGGCAGACGGACTTTTAGATCATCAACATAGAAAAGAAAATTAGCAAATGCAAAACTCGAACAGATTTCATTAATAAAGAAAACAAATACCAAAGGTCCTAAAATACTACCCTGAAATGCACCAGAGGTAGCAATAAACTGTTTCGAACACCACCGATAACTTCTGTGCTGCTCCTCTTTATTAAATAAGATCAAATCCATTCACGGAAAATCGAATGAATACCAAGACATGAAGTTAGACGAACTCTGAAACTTAAATCAGCAAATAACTTCGCTGCATCAATGACATCGCAGTAACATCCGTACAAAAAACAGTATTAGGAATACGGGAAGCCATTTGAATCGATTTAGTATATCGCCAAAAATGCCTCGGATTACTTTTTAATAGGACTATGAATAAGTTCGTTTCGGTTTTACAACAGATGGCGTAACTTGATTATTATTCAATCGATCCACATTTCCAAACATTCATTGGAGAGCTACTGTCGTAAGGCACAAACGTCAGTATAAGTTTTTTATTTGAAGCGTAAACAACAATATTTTTACCACACTTGAAAATGTCGAATTTCGTGCCAAATAATGTGTTTTTGCGGGGAATTCTTCTTCATTATTTTAATATGAAGAAAAAAGCAGCCGAAAGTCATCGTATCTTGGTGGAAGTTTATGGTGAGCATGCTCTATCTGAGCGAACGTGCCAGAAGTGGTTTGCACGCTTTAAAAGTGGTGATTTTGGCTTGGAAGACGAAGAACGCGAGGGTGCGCCGCCAAAGTTCATGGATACCGAATTGGAGGAATTGCTCGATCAAGATCCGGCTCAAACGCAAGAAGAGGTTGCAAAAACTTTGGGAGTTGATCAATCAACCATTTCCAAACGTTTAAAAGCCATGGGAATGATCCGAAAGGTAGGCCATTGGGTGCCGTATGAATTGAAGCCAAGAGACGTTGAACGCCGTTTTATGGCATGCGAACAACTGCTTCAACGGCACAAAAGAAAGGGTTTTTTGCATCGAATTGTGACTGGCGATGAAAAGTGGGTCCATTACGACAATCCAAAACGTCGGGCAACGTATGGATACCCTGGCCATGCTTCAACATCGACGTCGGCGCAGAATATTCATGGCCTGAAGGTTATGCTGTGTATCTGGTGGGACCAGCTGGGTGTTGTGTATTATGAGCTACTGAAACCGAATGAAACGATTACGGGGGATGTCTACCGACGACAATTGATGCGTTTGAGCCGAGCACTGCGAGAAAAACGGCCGCAATACGCCGATAGACACGACAAAGTTATTTTGCAACATGACAATGCTCGGCCACATGTTGCACAAGTGGTCAAAACATACTTAGAAACGCTCAAATGGGATGTCCTACCCCACCCGCCGTATAGTCCAGACCTTGCGCCATCCGATTACTATCTCTTCCGATCGATGCAACATGGCCTGGCTGACCAGCACTTCCGTAATTACGATGAAGTCAAAAAATGGATCGATTCGTGGATTGCGGAAAAACCGACCGAATTTTTCACAAAGGGAATCCGTGAATTGCCAGAAAGATGGGAAAAAGTAGTAGTAAGCGATGGACAATATTTTGAATATTAAATTTGTAACCATTTTACGTCAATAAAGTTTCAAATTTCGAAAAAAAACCGCACGAACTTATTCATAGTCCTATTATGTTGAGCTCAAAATTTGTGAATGTATTCTTAATAGTTATTAAAATTACAAACCTTATTTCTGTGGAAGATAAAGAAATTATAAAAGCGGTTTTCTTTTGTTGGCTTCAACTTTTTTTTCAAATTTTTCTGATGTCTGAGTTCTTTCGTGCACCCAGTAATCTTATAATTTAGACGCGAAAGCAAATGTTTTAGCAAACGGTTTATTTCTATGCTTTGGAGTACTTTTCTTTAGAATTTGTTCAGTAGATCTATCAGCTCAGGATGCTTTCCATTTCAATTCAACCGGGCTATTCGGGACATGTTGTTCGATTTCGATGTAACTCAAATATGTTGCTCTCTGGTCAAAATAATGAGACACGTATTATTTATATTAGTTCGCCCGAAACATTTTTTTTCAAGATTTCTCGGCAATTTTGTTTTTCGGCTCAAAATCGATTTTTTTTAATTATAGAAGAAACATTTTTTTTAAATGCCCATAACTTAGACAAAAATGAACCGGTTTTAATGATTCTGGGTTCAAATGATCGGCATTACGTGCACAAGCGACTTCATGTACAAACAATAGCGAAAAAAATGTTGAAAATTTTTTCGAAATTCAATGTTTCAAAAGGCGTATTTTTTTTTAACTTTTTCCAAATCAAGAGAACACCTTAAACTTCAATTGAGATGAATGCCCAGTAGCTAAAATGAGTTGTTTTTGAGTAATGAATTTTTGAGTAAAAAACCGGTTTTGCAAAATAAAAAAATTTCAACTACTGCTGTTGTTTGTACATGAAGTCGCTTGCGTAAGTAATGCCGATCATTTTGAACCCAGAATCATTAAAATCGGTTCATTTTTGACAAAGTTATGAGCATTAAAAAAAAATTCTTATAAAGAGTGATTTTTTAGGAGCTATAGAAAACTTTTTCAAAAAAACACGCGCAAAATTCAGAAAATGCATACAATTTTTATTTAAATCGATAGTACAATCCATATAATTTAATGTTTGAAGATTATTTCATGCAAATGTTGACCGCGACTGCGCTTCAAATGGTCCATCCGATTAGTCCAATTTTGGCATACTCTTTCCAATGTTTCCGCCGGTATCTCACATATAAATGCTTTAATGATGTCTTTCAATGCGTTAATTGTCTGAATAGACAAAAGCTTTAACATAGTCCCACAAAAAATAATCTAAAGGCGTTATATCGCACGATATGGGTGGCCAATTGACAGGTCCCGAACGTGAAATAAAATGTTCACCGAACTCGCCTCTCAACAAGTCCATTGTTACGCGAGCTGTGTGGCATGTGGCACCGTCTTGCTGAAACCACATGTCATGCAAGTCAAGCTCTTTCATTTTGGGCAAAAAAAAGTTGGATATCATTTCACGGTGGCGTTCACCATTCACAGTTACGTTACGATTCGCAGTATCTTTGAAGAAGTACGGTCCAATGATACCTCCAGCCCATAAACCGCACCAAACTGTAACCTTTTCTGGATACATTGGTAGCTCTTGCAATTGTTCTGGCTGATCTTCACTCTAAAATTGACAATTCTGCTTATTTACGTACCTATTGATCCAAAAATGAGCTTCGTCGCTGAACACAATTTTTCGACTTTAAACTTTCTTAACAGTACACGGATTTTTATAATAAAATTCAATGACTTGCTAGCGTTGTTCATTTGTAAGACGATGCATGGATAAATTATAGTTTAAACTGAAGATGTTTGACAGTAAAACAAAACACGAAAGTGCGTAGTCTGTTTAAACCAACTAATTAAAAAGATAATAGCTAAAAAAATCACCCTTTATAATTGAAAAAATCGATTTTGAGCCGAAAAACAAAATTGCCGATAAATCTTGAAAACAAATTTTTTCGAGCGATCCAAAAAATACGTGTCTCATTATTTTGACCAGAGAGCAACATATTTGAGCTACCTCCCGAATAGCCCGGTTGAATTGAAATGGAAAGATTCTCAGGATAGCTGACACAGGGTAAAAACTAATCATAATAAATTATCTTTAATTATTACTTCACGTTATGTATGCATGAACATAGAAATAGACAAAAATTATATAAATGGCCTCAGTATTTTATCTTCCCTTTTGAAGAAATTTTCAATGTACAGACACGAATATTCTGGAGTTTGATTATAGCATAGAAATGTATTTTCTGATTTTTTTCTTGAACCACCCCGACTTAACCTATTCGTTAAGGGCCGTTTTATCAAAGAGGTGATCACAATTGGCCACCGAGATATTGTGATTTAACACCTTGTCACTTTTTTCTTTGGGGTTATGTGAAAGAGAAGGTCTACGCCAACATCCCAGGGTCGATTCAAGACCTCAAAGATGGAATTCGTGAGGCTATCGAGTACATAGGGCAGCCACTTTGCAATTCAGTAATGGCAAATTTCATGAAAAGGATATTGTCCTGTAAGTGTAGTCGTGGTGGTCATTTGCCTGATGTTATTTTCCACTATTAACTACATACCTTCCTCTTTATAATGAAATAAACATCCGATCATTTATATTAAAATATAGCATTTTTCTTTGAATATCAAAATAACACCCCTGTTTGGAAAACTCATAGTTTTGTAGAGCAGAAGAACGCGTTGAATGAAATAAAAAAATTTGAAAACTTTCAAAGTTTAATATAAACCAATTAAGTGGGCATCCTGCAGCTTGCTATCTCATAAAAACCATCTGCCATAGGAATGTGAAAAAGAACTGTCGCCCTCTCCATTTATATCATCCTAGACTGGGACCCAGCCTATATGAGCTTTATGGCCCTATAGACATAGCGCAGCGAATAAAAGTCCAGCGGCTACGTTGGCTGTGTCATGTCATCCAAATGGATGCAAACGCTTCGGCTCTGAAAGTTGTCGATGCAGTACCGGTTGGTGGTAGCAGAGGAAGAAGAGGGCGCCAGTTAGCATGAGCAAGAAACGACTGGCGCGCTTTGTTAAACTTGGCCAAAATGGCATAGGTGGTTGCCGCTCAAATCAATAAAAAGAAGAATACTCGTACTCCTTCTGATAATTACCAATGTTGCCTTCGCGTTTTATAACTAATATAATATCATTTAATGTAAAAAGTTTTATTACTGGAGTTTTTTCTTCTACTATTCCAAAGAATTGGTAAAACATTTTAATTGTACAACATTTTCCATTGCATTAGTCTGAATTTTTCCGTCATCCGGCGTCCGAAAGTGAATTTGTAATTTAATCATAAAACTTTCATTGTTTTAATCTGCAAATGCATCTGCGTGTCCACTATTCGCCTACACGGAAACTTTTTCCATACACCTCTTTGCTATAAAACTTTTGCCATTTATTTTACCGCGATTGCATATATAATTACATGAGATACCCGCACACTCGTGTTTTCACCAATGGTCAGCTGCAGCGCCACTCATTCCAAAGCCATTAGCTAGCAATTTCGCTCTTAGTTATCGGCGGTAATGAAACTTTTGTATGTAAAATTATTCAGCCAACTCCACTGTCAATGCGTAATTAGCAGAATTGAATTACCATTCACGCCTTTTCATTGTTGTTGCTTCATTCGACCTTTTGATGTCTTCATGCTGCCATGACCTACTGCTTAGTTGCCCCGCTGCCACTCACTTTCAAATGTGTATCCATTTGCTGTATTTCTCACTTACTTACTCTCCCAATTTTCTAAAACATTTTTGTGTTTTTTTTTTTTGGTTTCCAGTGCTTCACAAAAAATCCAATTAATTTAACTTTTAAAGCCACGTCCGCCGTCACCATCTGCTGCGCGTTTGTACTATGCATATGTATGTACGTGGCGCTGTAAGGGCACTTCACTGCTGACACATTAACATTTTCATAATGATAATTTCTTGTTGCTATTCGCTTTCGTTTCACCTGCTGTACTTCGAAACATGAGAGCACCGTCGGTCATTCGGGGCAGCCAACTATGTCTGATGGACACAAAGTAGATATTTTTCGGACGCCACACCTTCGACTAGCATTCTTGAAGGCACCTATGATGTGGCTTAAGCAGGCAAACCGGGAGTGCTGAGCGAACAAGGACAGCTCGCTTGGTGAGTGGGAAATTACCATTTCATAGCTGATATTGTTGGCCTTTTGGGTTAATGCTTGTGTACATTAGTATATTTTGCTGTGCGTAGGCGACAATGCGTCTGAGTGTCCATGACACTCCGCTACCTTTACACCTGGTGGCGTATGAACTTTCAACAAATTATGAATGAACAAACTATGTGCCACTTTGTAGCTATAATAACGAAATCTATAAAAAAATATTGATACTAAAAGAATGAAAGCAGTAAACGAAAAATTTTAGTAGTTTAGTTCTCTTCAATGTATTTGGTGTGCACGAGGTGTGGCATGGATTGAGTTCCGCCCGAATTGCTATCCAACAAAATCTCAGTCACGTTACATAGTTGTGGTTTAGTCGAACGTGCACTTAAAAATGATAATGTTTTATCGATTTGATTTTGTTTTATTTTTTCTGGATAAAATGGAAAAAGGGTGGTGAGTTGAACGAAGTATGCGCCAGAACAAACACCCAATAAGAATTTATTTGTTATCTTACTTTTTAGAACAATCGAGATGATTTTTTGGCTTTATATATACGCAATGCGCGTCGACATTGCGCTCAGTTTAATACTGAACGGCATTATCAACGTTCTGCGTGCAGCGGTTGGGTTAGAGTTCGAAACATTATGGCAAGCAGTAGTAAGAAGGCGAAGACATACCATTTCCATTCGGAATGGGAAGAACAATACTTCTTCACAGAAGTTAAAGGCAAAAGTGTTTGTTTGTTATGTAATACATCTGTGTCAGTTCCTAAAAAAGGAAATGTTGAGAGGCATCATAAAACTGTACATTCGAATTTTGAGAAGGCATTCCCGTTAAATTCTGCCACCAGAAAAGAAAAACTGAAACATTTAAAAATCCAGTTAATTGGACAACAGTCAATATTTTTGAAAACAATCGACAAAAATAAGGCTGCAACTGAAGCATCTTACCGTGTTTCCCAGATAATTGCACAAAAGAAAAAACCTTATGAAGACGGGGAAGATTCTTTATTCGCCAACTTTAGAAATAAAGACGAAATAGTGTCTACTATAAAATCTATGCAACTTACTGCTAATACAGTGATGAGGCGAGTAGAAGTAATGAGCAATGATATTTTTTTACAGTTAAGAAGTGACTTAGATAACTGTATTTATTTTTCACTGCAACTGGATGAATCAACAGATGTAGTTGACACCTCACAGATGGCCATATTTGTCAGGATGGATTTTAGTAATTTTACAATTAAGAAGATCTTTTGAAGTTTATTCCACTCAAAGGACATACTACTGGGCTAGGGCTGTTTTCTCATTTAAAAAATCTCATCTCTTCTGAGAAAATTCCAATATCAAAAATGGTAGGCCTGACAACTGACGGTGCTCCAGCTATGGTGGGTTGTGATAAGGGGCTCGTAGTGCTATGTCATAAGGATGACAGTTTTCCACAACTTCTTAGTTACCACTGTATTATACATCAGCAAGCATTATGTGGAAATGTTCTAAGCTTGAACAACGTTATGCAACTGGTGGTGAAAATTGTGAACAAGATTAGAGCTCAAGCGTTACAAAGAAGATTATTTAAAACCTTGGCTGATGAAATTGACTGTTAATACGGAGAGCTACTTCTTCACTCTGAAGTGCGATGGTTAAGCAGAGTACTCAAACATTTCAATGATGGCCTGCCTGCTATACTCCAATTTTTCAAAGAACGCGATGAACCGATTCCTGAACTGGAAAATTCGACTTGGCTCAGAGATTTTGGTTTTCTTGTGGACATTACAGAGAAATTAAATGAGCTTAACTTGCAGCTTCAAGGCAGGGATAAATAATTAGCGGAAATGATTTCTGATATAAATGCATTTATTACAAAACTTGAATTTTGGGAACAAAACCTAAAAAACCGCGATACTAAGCATTTCTCTATTCTTTCCGAAAAGATATCCATAAATCTATTAGAGCCCTATGACAGTAAATATCATATGGAAATAGTTTCTAACTTGAAGGAAAACTTCAAAAATCGTTTCAAGGATTTGAGCAAAATTGCTTTAGTGACGCAATTTGTTGTTTACCCTTCATGGACATTGATATACAACAGTTTGCAACTTGTGTTATGAACAACTTTGGCGAAGACATTGCTGTGACAGAAATGGAACTGATTGCTTTTCAAAGTGACTTGACTTTAAAATCTTTAGGTTCAAATACAAAATGTATATGGACTTTAGTAAGTAAAGATAAGTATTCTGTTTTATATCGTGTTGCGTTGAAAGTGAAAGCGTTATTTAGTTAAAAATAAATACCGCAATCGGCTTACAGACATACATTTGGATAACTGTATTCGAATGACTGTATTAAATTATACTGCAAATATTAAAAAAATTATCGATGAGTCAGAATGTCAACCTTCTCATTAAATATGCTCTTTTTATCTGCCCATATTTTATTTATATAATAATGTAATATACTATTACTGTTTTGTTGTTTTTTTAAGTCGCTTGTGATTTGCCATTATGACTGCAAAAAATTTTGTTACGATTGATAGGTGTGAACATGGATGTAGTTATGCATAAGTATAAGCACTATAAGTCATAAGTTTATTATATTATATATAGAACGTATATTATTAGTAAAATAAATACATGTATTGTATATCGAATATAACTGTGTATTATTTAATTTATGTTGGCTTGTGCAAGTAGCTCGCTGTTTATTTCAAAATCTTGAAAGTAGCTCAACACATTGAAAAGGTTGGCGACCACTGGTTTAAACAAACGATGGTGTTAATCGGGATTAACGGCATGATTCGGAATTATCTCAGGAATTAAGTGCAAATATTGCGGACTGATTAAGCGGATTAGAGGAATTTTCGATAGCAACATTAGCAAAAAATGGCAGTTAATATTTATTCTGAATGAAAAATAATGAAACTTTTAAAGGGAAGAACAAGAAAGACTGGATGCAATGCTACTTTGCGTCGTCAAGTTCGAGATTACATTGTTTCAATATTTAGAAGCAGTTTGAGAAATTACAATTTAAGATTTTTTTAAATAAATAATTATTTCTTAGTATCAGGGCAGCCAATACCCGTATTTGTTGCCTGCAGTCCATCTTTCACTGACAAAAGTATCAAATAAACAAATCAGCTGTTCACTAATCCGCAACCGTCTGCCATACTACATTTTTAATCAGAATTAACTGCGCCGGTAATCCCGATTAACGTCGCCGTCTGTCTAGGCTATTAGAGTGTATCGATATTTTTACCCTTGGAAGATATTTTCCTTTGCTCCAAAGTTCATTTGTGTCTAGTACTCTGTTGTTGTTGTTTTTTCTTTTCATTCAACATACATATACAGGGAATGCTGCTGAAGTGACAGTCCTTAGCCGGATATAAATCCGAGTCGTTCCGGTAACGTAGAACCGACTGTCGTAGGAACAAGTACTCTGTCCTGCTACTTACTGATTAGATCTCATTTCCTACCATCTCAAATATCAGCAAATTCAAGCGCGCAAAAAATCATAAAACTTTCGCTAAGAAAGTTTTTTGTTTGGAAAGCAAATTAGATATTTTTTTGCCGATACATAGGAGCCGCGTTTTCTAAATTTTGCGTCATATCTTCAGTACTTGCGTCATTTCTTTCAGCATTTAAAATTCGACACTTAAAATGTGATATTTCGATGTTTTTGCTTCAAAGATATATTATAATTTATTTTGCTTCAGACTCAGGGGCATATCTTGGTGAAGCAACACTTAAACCAACCAGCGGTGTACGACACTTTTTTTTTTTTTGAACCCGGTAGATACGTTCTTTGGAAAGCCCTGCAAAAAGTCATATACAAATATAGGTGCTGATTACTACGATCTTCCATGCGGAGCTCTTCGTCAAAATGGGAACAGTGGAAATCATATCCAAAAGAGGGTTCGAGGAAGTAAAAAGTTAAATACTTTCGGACAGCCAATCGGTTCTCAAAGCCTTGAATAGCTTCACATTCAAGCCAAAAGTCCTAATAGAGTGTAACGATGCACTCAACAAACTGGCCATTCACAATCACGTCTCACTGATTTGGGTACCAGGACATGAGAGACACGAAGGAAACGGGCAGAAGAGCTATTTATTGGAACTACCCCATTTTTCGGCTTTAACAAAAGTAATATAAAACAGGAAGCCAAAAAATGGATCCAAACTGAAATGAGTGGACAAAAACACTGGAACGGCACAAGCGCCCTTAATCACTCCAAAAAGTTGTTGAACTTCAATGCCAACAGAGTAAAATCAGCCCTATCCCTAGATAAAAAGGGGCTCAGATTATTCTGTGGAAAACTTACAGGTCACTTTGCCTGTAATAAACACGTTAACACAATAGGATTATTATATAAGAGGAGTCTATGGAACACTTAATCATCTACTGTGAGGCATTAGGCCACAGGAGACACAGAATCCTGGGCTCGTACCTACTAGAGGAAGAATACCTACAATTGCTCCCTCCTAAGGAGCTGGATCGATTTCTCAGTATATTAAAAATTATTAAAATTAAGTAATTAGGGGCGCACAATAGATAATTCCGGTCGCAGTGCATAAAGGCAAGCGTGCACGTTTTTTGCGTATTAAAGTACTATTACCAGTAGATATGCCAAACATGCCCAACCTCCAGGCATCACAAGAATGGCCCTAGATTTTAGTCCTTAAGGAAGCAGAAACCACTATCAGCCAAAGAACTCCTGGAAAAGATCCATCCTGTATAGCTTATCACCCATAACAAAGATGTGTCAATGCTAAGACGATAGCATCTAACCGCGTACGTTGGAGAAGTCGCGTAGAGGCTCTATGCTCTTCTAAAGAGTATTCAGGAGAAAAATTAAATGTCCAACCTGTCTGACGGGTTTGATTATTCCCCTCATTATTATAAAGGGATTTAGCACTTACACCTGAATGGTCTATTGTGCCCTGTTCTTGGATTCAGAGTATTTCTCTGAGCCCAGTTTCTTCGACAAGTTTTAGTATTTGTCGAATTTTGTTGAGTCTTATTTCAGCTTCTGGTAAAATATGTTCACCCAGGAGTTTGTGCTACCAATCTCTCGCCTTCCTGCCTGCATAATTTGCACGTTCCATTGAAGTATATAAGTAAGCCCAAGTTACTAAGTTGATAATTTAATCTGCAATGCCCTGTTAGAATTCCTGTGATAATTCTAAAGTTATTCTTACTTAATGCCATACAATCTTTAAACCGGCTTAGGTTGAAGCTACCTACCATTGATTTTAACTGCGATAAGCCCGGTAGATTGCCCTCCTATAAGAGTATACTACTCTCCTTAGCTAGCACTTCATAGAGTCTGGAAACGTTGTTGATGTGCTCCATGTTTTGACGAAAACTTCTGAAAATGTTACGTTTCGCTTTCCTAATTTCCTCATTGTAAAGAGTTAGAACGTGTTTGTATTCGGACTTGTCTACATAGTATTCTTTTTGGCCCATGTTGAAGCCTGCGAATAGTGGCCCTCAGTTGATCTAGGCCATTATTCCACCAAAGAACTTCTTTAGCAGTATTTACTTTACTTGTTGGACAATTGGCTGTATTAACATTTCCGATCTTTTAAACCTAGCTGGCCTAGATTCGTTTGTAGACTCTGTAAGTATTTATCACAATCGGTCTTTCTTCTTGGGTTCCTATGAGTTCAGGTTTGATTCGTATGAAAAATTTCGCTCGTTATGAACAGCTTCTGTTGGCTTTTTCGTTATTCCAAAATGGGTTATTAGTGACTGCGTTTTTTTTTTTGGTTTCTCGAGCCTTATATGCAAACCTTGATATCCAACTAAACAAGACTTTAGATTTGGTGAGCTCAAAAATATGCTATTCAGAAATGTTTTCAAGGAATATATTTACTTACGCCTGTGGTGGATAAAAGAATGTTGCTTCGCCAGAAAGGAAGGTTTATGAATTACGTATTGTAGTATTTTTTATATTTTTTTTTTGTTGGTATTCGTGCAAGAACGAAAATTTTGTGTAGAAAATTTTTTTGGCTAACGGTATTACTCCAAAAAAGTGTGTATGTTGTACATAAAGTCAAAGGGGTAATTGTAAGGTCAGCCACATATAGATATGTTATAGTCAAAAAAATGGTGTTTTAATTTTTTTTTAAATATATTTCATTCTGTAACAAAAGCAGCAGAAATCCTAAATTCAAATTGTGTGAAAATTTTTTCGACTTTTATCCAATTTCCGTCGAAATTTCACACTATTTATTAAGTATTCCTAGCAAATTTTTGGGTATAAAGGTCTATGATATGCCAGTGATCTCCCAAAACCCAATGACCTCCCGGAACCTTCTGAAAGGGTTAAGACCCTCGCCTCATTTGAAATGGTGTTTTTTGGGTGTTTCTTTAAAAGCGTGTAAAACGAAAACGAAAAAAGATTTTTTATTCTTGCTTTCAGTATTTTGTTTTCTGATCCTTTTTTTGCCACAGTTTTGTGGTGACACTGGTGACACGAATTCTGGGACTCACAGGTGTTTGAAATCAAAAACGCAAAAATGTTCTTGTTCAGTATAAATGGCGTTATCATGTGAACTACGACTTTACAAAAACAAAATTTCACAAAATGGTGTGAGATGGTCAGATAAAAAAAAAAATGTTTCAAACTTTTTTTTGATTTTAAAGTTCCGAGAAAAAATACTAAAAAACTTTTTTCCCGACCGTGACCGATAACAACATCAATTCTACGTCATTTACATTTTATTTCGTCAAAATCGGTTCAGTAGACTATATCCGGCTATATCTGTGTCCATTTTCCATATGAAGACCATTTTTTGAAGGCTGACAAATTTTTGAATGAACCTCGTGTGACAAGAAAAAGTTTCACGTTTTAATAAAGCATCAGAAAATAAAATACTGAAAACAAACATAAAAAATCTTTTTCGTTTCGTTTCCGTTTTACACGCTTGTAAAGAAACATCCAAAAAAACCATTTCAAATGAGGCGAGGGCCTTAAGAAAAAAACGAAAACAAAACATTTTTTTTTTAAACAAAACACTTTCCTACAGGCATACATATTAAGAATGCGTAGTGCATACTTAGCAATGGAAATAATTCTACAAGCATAAATGAGTGCTACTGAACTCTAACTTGCAGCTATTAAAATGTAAGAATGCGCGAACGTTTGTTTGTACATTAGACCGAGGCGAGTTGTGTGAAATAAAAGTTTTTAATACCGCGCTGAGGAAATTATGATTCCTCTTGGCATTAGGGGCAAAAAGTTCTTGCACGGCATAAGTTTAAAATGAATTTCAAAACTCTATAATTTGCTTTTTATGGTAGAGGTTTAGATGCATCAGAATTTTCAAGACACTTGGAATTATATAAATTATTTTTTCAAGGAAAAAAAAATCGTAGGTATATTGGTATAAGGACTTTTATTTTATTAATCCGGTAGAGGACATTTTTGAGCCATTCTTTTTCAACTTTATTTTAAACTTTTCAATTCTTAATTTATTTCGAAATACAAATTTTTCTTTACAGGTATTTTCCATTTGCACCTAATATACATATCCACATACATATGTCGTAGAAGGACTTTTTGTTCAAAGTAACCAATGGAATCGATTTAAAAGTCGGGGTATTGTTAGCGAAATCGTGTCAGCTTAATGTATGTACCTACATATTTTGCATGAAACGCCAAGTCCAGTAAACATTCTAGTCGATAAACTGGTATTTGATGGATGAAGTCGTACTAGTTCATAAGTGACTAGAATCGCACCACTTACAAAATAACTTTTAGAGGTGTAGGTAGGTAGATGAAATAGTTGAACTACCAGACTGGCACTATCCAAAGCTGCACTCAAGTGCCGTTTTGATACCATTTTTAGACCTCCAAGGGGCAGATATCTGCAGCCAACCAGAGCTGTTGATGTAATGGAGAAGATTGATGGGAATAATGTTTTGCAACTGGAAAGGTCCCCACAGCTTCTGCAATGGCGACTAAATGGTCACTCCAACTTTTCTGCGTGAGTGCTGATCGTCCAACGACCGGTAAGTTTAGCTACAATTTCAAAAATTCAATGACTTGGAGTCCCCAAAACTATCTGAGCCCTGCGTATATTGTACTGGGGCCACAGGGTTTGCGAAATAGCACATGGAGAAATGGAGCTCCTTCTGTTCTGCGCTTTCTGAGAAATAACAGTCAAGCGGTTGCCGTTGTCCAACTGGGAGACCTCTGCGACCAAGTCAGTTAACCCCTTCCTGGCAAGCTCATCAGCAATTTCGTGTCCCTCTATGCTCCTATGTCCTGGCACCCAAATCAATGTAATGTTGCACAAGAGATTTGATCTCCTCCTTACAGGTGTTGACTAGATCTGCTCCATAGCGTATTCAGACCCTTGATGGCAGCTTGTCTATCGGAAAAAATGTTTATATCTCCCTCGCTCCCACGTTTCCTAAGCATTCTGCATGCATGCAGGATGGCAAAGGCTTCTGCGTGAAAAACCCACAAGCAGTATTCGGCAGCTTTAAGAAAATAGATAAATTGGTTGATTTAGAGAAAATCCCTGTTTCGACTTATGATCCCATCTTGGAGCCGTCTGTGAAGACAGAGGTACCAGCATCGCTACAGATTTTCCCCTCGTTCCGATCCTGCCTACTTGAAAGGATTGCCCTAGCACGACCTTCAAACTCCAGTTTGCAGATAGAGAAATCTGTACGAAGTTCAGAGAACTGTTAACTGCCCAAAAATGCTATCATGTCAATTACCTCCAAAGGCAACAAAATGGTGCGGAAGCGCTAGTTGGATTCTGGATGAATCACCACTCTAACCTCCAAAGGCTAACTTCCTTTAACCTCTTTGAACTTTGAGCAGTGCTAGAAATTACGTGAAAGTCGATGGGAAGTAAGTGCACTGGGATAAGATATACCAAACTAGGCATCCGTGCGTTAAAATAGGCGGAATCACTACGTTGTACATCCACAGAACGGCCTGAGGCTTAAGACCCCATTTTCTGCTGGTCATAGATTTGCAGAAGTGGAAAGCTATACTGACCGTCTTTACTCGATTTTTAATGTGTGGTTGCCAAGCGAACTTGGAGTCAAGTATCATTCCAAGAT
This sequence comes from Anastrepha ludens, assembly GCF_028408465.1. Taxonomy (NCBI): domain Eukaryota; kingdom Metazoa; phylum Arthropoda; class Insecta; order Diptera; family Tephritidae; genus Anastrepha; species Anastrepha ludens. Next base: position 29,506,882 of record NC_071499.1, on the reverse strand, counting down.
ACTTTACTTCCGAAGAAAGCGGAAAAACTTACAGTACAGCCAATGAATTTTCCAAGATTTCAGCCAAGATTGAGCAGAACGGTCCTGATCAAAGATGCATTTATAAAAAATAAATATTCTGCTTTACTTTAAATAAAAATTCTTAAAACGTTAAAGATGCATTTAGTTCCGTAAATGGTATAGCGGTGATGCATAGACTGACAAATTGCAATTTGCAGAGCAATCACCAATTGCTAGTAATGGAAAGAAATAGAAAACGAACTACTTCAGCTTTTAAGCAAAGCAATGGGTTTGACTGCAGGGTATTTACAGAACTGCATGCACGTGCGTAAATGAGTACTCGAGTCTACATTTACAGGTATAACACAAAGTAATCTTGATGAATCCATGCATACAGCCCTTACCGCAGATGCTACAGAAATGCGCCAACTACCTGTGATTGATAGGGAAATTACGCCTACGTTTGAAATTCTTCAAAAAGCTATTAGAGTACTAAGAATGTGTGTGCACATGGAAGTTTTGTGCTCGGGACAGGTAATTATAAGTGCTGACGTATGTGCGCCTTCATATGCTTTATATGTACAGTGAGTACCGCAACTAACTTTGCGATTCTAAAGAAAATACATCATTAAGTGCTCATCTTTGAAAACATATTAGCCGCATCATATCTACTTAGTCCAAATGATTAAAGATGTTGTAAAACAAACATGAAACGCTTTTACTGACGTCACAAAATATTTAATGAAAGAGTCAATTCAGTCAAATCACTAGAAAAATATTGATTCTGTAGGCCTCTTTACCTATTGAAATTTGGTATAATAGAGTGCAGGTTTTCGTTTTCATTGGGGGAGGGGAGTGCAGAATCAGATATCCTGGGTTGCTACACCTTACACATTAGCTCGCCCTCGAACAAATGCGCGGAATCTACCTAGAGGGTTCTTGGTAACCTTTAAGTTGTGATCTTGTACCATTTGAAGAAGAATAGTCCTGGCCGCTCCCAAGTGAATGGCGAGAGGGACTTTCCCCACTTGCATTGCATGGAACCATCCTGAAAAAGTAGAAAACGAAGTACCTCCTATCAACAAACAAACAGTCGGCGCACTCGCATGACAGCACCCACGTCACTGTTGACAGTTATGATTTTAAGGTTGAAAGAGACTTCGATTATCTAGAAACCAGCATTGACACTGATAACAATGTCAGCCTTGGAATCCAACGTAGAATCTCTCTTGGCAACAAGTGCTACTTTGGACTACGGGATTAAGTAGTGAAATCCTCTCTCGATGAACAAAATTAACACTCTACAAGGCTCTCATCATACCCGTCCTAATGAAGCGACGTTTGGAGTGTTTGAGAGAAAGATTCTTCGACGACATAGACATAGCGCAGCAACTAGCGTCGGTTAGCACGAGAAAGAAACGACTGGAGCGCCTTTGGTGGCCGTTTGGTGCATTTTCTCTATATAAAAAATTTCGAGCACTCATTACAATGAAGAAAATGTATAACGCCCTTAAGAAAAAAATGGTAGAAAAGCACTCGTTCGTCTTTGCGATTGCCTGGCTAGAAGAAAGCAAAACCCCTTTCTTCTATCGTTTAATATTTCATCTCCAGGGTGGGCAGTGAATCCGGGGCAAACAATATGTAGTCACTCACAAGGTCACTGGTGTATTAGGGCCGTCATAATGATACATTTTTAAATAAGTTAAGCAGTTTGTTTTTTCTCGCAACCCCCCATAGCTAAAATAACAGATATAGCCATGCTTCTAACTTAATTCTTCACACAAAACAACTTATTTAAATAAATAGCACTTATAGAAATCATAATTGAGGTCATCGAACTTTTTTTGGTGGGAAATTTGGTGGTGTAATAAGGAAAGAAGATGAAAAATATTTTGTAGATAAAAGCTGTCTGCTCGTAATCTTTAAATGCACTTACTGCGTCGGCTGCCATCAACGAGGGATTACTGTACACAGCCTTGACATCCAAACAAGTCAATTTGACTACACTTTTGTAAATAGCTATTTGTCTCAATTCAGCTTTCGATAATGGAACATAAAATTAATGAACACCTATTTCTTTGAATTAAATTCCCCTACGAGACGGAGGGTACCATTTATGTGCTATGCATCCATGTACGAGTGTGAACGAGTAGATATGTACGCAAGTTTAAAAGTATGAACTGCTGCAAGGTAAGTTAAAAAATAGCCAAGGAAAATTTTTATGACGTCGTAAAACGTTTAAATTTATTTAAGAACTATTTAATGATACCGCACACTGCATATTAATGGTACGTCGTATGGAAATAGACACAGTGCGTATACGTAATAATTTGCATAATGTACTGGAAAGCAGGTATCCCAGTTATAAGCAAAGCAAATAATAAAAATTTAAGGCACTCAATTTACTCTCAAATTTAAACGATATTGCCGCAAATGAATACTTTTCCAAAGGCTTGTGTGAACTTAAGCACTTCTTCGGACAGGCAACCCTGCAAGGAAAGCTGAAACCAGTGAAAAAAAAGGATCTGCCAAGGAAATGCACGACTGAGGTGAGAAGCCTTAATTTTAATTTTATTTAATTTTTTTGTTTTACAGAAATTCAGATATATAGAATTTCAATTACTGAACAGCCGCAAACATACAAGGGTGTCTCATAAGTTCGCGGCCTATTGTTCAATGCAATGATTCATCGTTCGTTTCTGGTAATACTAAGAGCAAAAGTCAGCAGGCTTATTACTACAAAGGCTAATGAGCTGTATAGAGGATGCTTGCTAAGCCAAGCTGAATGCGATACTTTCTAGGAGCATAAGGGGATATTATTAATGGCATAGTGAAAAGATTTTTACAGGTGTGGCTAATATCAGAACGTTAACCGGCTCTTAGCAAATTTGACAGAATCAGCTGATGGGCTGACGTAACAGGGGATGTGCTTACAAAAAGGGAATCTACAGGGAGCCTAAGGGAGCTACAATTAGTGGTCAAAATTTTGAATAATTGAGTCTTCCAGATACGTAAAATGGACGTGCAGAAAATGGAGAAGTAGAGAGAAAGAAAGAGGGATAAAGAGAAATATAAAATTCAAATACGTAAAGTGGTCGTACAGAAGAGGAGAGGTAGCGAGAAAGAAAGAGATAAAGAGAAATAAAATAGAGCAGAGAGAAATAGAGAGAGAGAGAGAGAGAAAGAGGGAGAGAGAGAGGGAGAGTGAGAAGTTGGCACATTGTGATGATTTTTGTTTTCTAGATGATTCGCCAATTCGTACCGCGAAAATAAAGCAAAACTTAACGGACATGAAATTTTCTGAAATTAAACGCATGCCGTTCGATACGCAGCTGGCTATCAATCATTTTTTTCCTTTTTCAATTCAAAGTAGAATCAAAGATTTTTCAGCGGCAATGAGATAAAAGCTTATTTATATAGTGATTATGAGGGGAAATAAAGCATTATTTTTACCTTCTTAAAAATATAACTTATAAATAAAAATTGAAAACATAACAAACGGAACTTTTCTTTCATTAAGTGTGAAAAATTATTCGTATAAATTGCCACCATTTTAGTTTAGTTAAAAACTTTCCAACTTAGCTGAAAAGTTAATAAAAGTAACAAATTGAAGGCAAATCTCTAGTTTTGACCTATAAATATTTTGTAATAAGGTTGCCACCTGATTTAAATTTTTTTTTTTCAATTTTTAAATTACAACATACTGGCATCTGTGTAGACATTAAGTGAAATATGTTAAAATAAATGTATTAAGTAAAAGAGCAATATTTGCACAAGGTTGCCACCATTCTTAAATTAATTCAAAATAATTAAAATACATATGAGAATATGGGTAAAAAGTGAAGAGTAATTTTACAGCTTTGAATCAGAAACTCATTTGACTGGGCATCATCATAATCATCATTAAGTAGTTATTACAGCTAAGGGTGAGCTTTAGTCCACAGTCCTCTTCCAACCTGCGCGGTTCATAGCAATAGATCTCCAGCTCCTAACTCTTAACTTTTTTAGGTTAGCTATGACTTGATAAGGCCAGGTTAACGTTGGACGTCCTCGGGCTCGGGTCGTTAGGTAATTCGTTGTTAAAAAAGATTTTTGGGGCGGCTGATTTAATGTGTTTCGCGACATCTTCTCCCTGGCGTAAGTTTAGCAACTCATCGTTGTAGCGTATTCGGTACGTTCCATCGTTTTAGAGTATAAAGCCAAACACCCTTCGAAGCACTTTTCGTTCGAAAACTCTTAAGCTCCTTTCGCCTTTGCTTGTCAATGCCCAGCACTCGCAGATGTAAGGCAACACCGACAGAATTATTGACTGGTAGAGGCAGAATTTACATTCACGCGTTTGACTGGTGTTGGCACTTAATTAACCATATAATGTGCTTTTAATTATTGCCTAATTATTAGAGAAATAAATAAAAATACGAACTTAATCTAGTGGGGTGTTTGCGCTAAAAATTTTCATGCAAAGTTGCCACCTATTTTCAATTATTTAAAAAATGGTGTGGTCAATTTTTATAAGTGTTGCCACTTAATTAACAAAATAATGTGTTTTTAATTATTGCTTAATTATAAGAGAAACAATAAAAATCAAAACTTAATATGCACAGGTATTTACCCAGAGAAATTTCAAGCAAAGCTGCCACCTATTTCAAATTATTTAAAAATTATTGAAATTTGGGTATAAAATAAGAGGTGCTTAGAGAGCTTCGTTCCATAAAAAATGTTTGAATAGAGTTGCCACCTAATTTTTAATATGAAATCTGTACTTTTTTGTTTTGTGTCGGTGAGGTAGGATTTTACATGCATTCGCCCTTACAGCGACCATCGTCTGCTGCGCCAAGTGGTGTGCCACTTAAAAAATCTCCCTACTTCCTCTCCTGAATGTTACCCCTATCCCAGAACTACGATTTCATTGAAGACACAGAAGATCCACGTAGGCGTTCTGATAAAAACTGTCTCTTCTACTCTCCCTGCATCCAGTGTCGGAGTTTTTGAGTCAGCATCAAGCTAACGGCTCATCTTCTAGTTTAATAGGTAGATTAAGGTTAGCATGTCGGTTAAGCATTTCTGTCCAAGCTGTCAAGCTGTCAAGCTGTGCTCAAGGTGGTACACAGGACTCGCTGTTCGTGCCAATAAGTTGTAAACTTTCTGTACTTTCTACAATTTTCTCGATGTTCATGCCTGCTTTTACGGAATCCAGACTGACTTCGACAGCTTTGCGATCTAATTTCCATCTCTCACATTTGAAGAATGTTTGTTTAGATGTTTGCCTTGCCCATGCCCAGATAGCATCTGACTAATATCAATATCACCTCTCCGAACTGTCTGTCACACCTTTATCTATGTTTAATATAAGTCTTGTCGTCCGTCTGCCTTTCGGCTCTTTGTTGTTTCGCGCTATTAGTATAGGCGCATGTTTGGTCCTCTATGGCGTTTGTCGTGCCCGTTTTTAAGGATCCACAATTCTCTTCTGCATCTCGCTAGAAGATCTATAGGTGTCGTGCCACTGATGTTGAGTACTGCTGCTTACGTACGGTGCGCTGAAGCAACACGGAGCCCAGCAGTTCTTGGGCTTTGGCAAGAATCTTGCGGCGAGACTAATCTTTAAGTATGTCCGCCCATATATCAGCCGTATAGTAAAATAGATACCATCGAGTCCATCAGCAGCATCCGCCTGCTTACAGTGGAACCTCCGATGGTGGCCATTAATCTTGACAGGGATGAGATTGTTTTGGCAGATTTTTCAGCAGAGTATTGGATTTCTGCACAATAAGTCAGCTTATTATCGAGTCTGATGCCCATCACTGAAGATATTGTATTATCTGTGTAAACCGGCATTGTTACTTCTAGAGGTATGCTCGCCCTCGTAAGTAGGATGAGTTCTGTTTTTTCGGCATCCAAACTAAGGTCGTGCGAATCGAGTCATATCTTGCTTTTTCTATCACAATTATCATCTTTTGGCTCTACTCCTCTTTGTGAGCTTTGGACTGCTGCACGTGGGACCTCCATACATCTCGAACGCTTGCGACTTTTTCCCAGTTCGTTATACTAAGTTTCTTGATGTCGTCCTCTAGTTCGTCGGTCCATCTTGTTCTCGGCCTTCCTCTTGCTCTAGTGTTGAACGCTCTGGCTGCTACGATTTTCTTCTGCGCCCTCGTACCGTCCATTCTTGTAATGTGACCCAGCCATCTTAACCGCTACGCTTTGATGAAACGTATAACATTTTCGCCCTTTATCAGTTGATCTAGCTCGTCGTTCCATTTTATACGCTACTCGCCGTGAACTTTGATTGCTCCGAAAATTCTTCTGAGTACTTCCCGTTCGAAGGCTTGCAGTTTTGTTTTATCTGCTTCAATTAGCACAATTATCAATTATACAAAGTATTATATTTTAAGACTTCTGCCAAAATATTTCGGAAAAATATTAAGATTTGCATGAGTTGGTTCAACTTGGAAATACCTCCAAAATACTTTATTTTTTTGGAAATAAAATTAGTTTTTAAAATATTTTTTCCACAAATAGTTGCCTCAGATCATAAATAAATTTAAGCTTAAAAGGTCTGCATAAAAATGTTGAAAAATTGTATGCACAAAGTCAAAATAATAAAATTTTAGATGCTATTTTCAACTTTTTTTCCAAGAAAATGTTGAATAATTTTAGAATTTTTCAGCAAAATCTTAACCGATTTAGTTCAACATGGAAATGGAATCCGTAGAGCTATTGCTTATATAAAAAGCAGCAGCAATGAGAACTAGTTAAGGTTCCAAATGCACTAGTGCCACACCAGTCCGGTACTAATCGATTTCCCTGCCGGTAAGCCTTTGTATTTGTCGGTCATCCATAAATGCTAATATCGGTCACTTGAAATTCCCACAACTTGAAAACGGTGAGCCCACTCATACTTCGTAGTTGGTATTATAATATTATGGTTGTAAGTAAATTTTATTAGCCGCACGAGCAAGCGATTAAATTGCTAAGAAGGACCTACTTTGCCGTACTTACACCGAACATGCAGACGCACATGTCAAGGAAAATAGCAGAGAACAATAGTGAGTATAGTAGAAATTATTATAATGCATGTTCATATGCATTATTAATACCAATTTTTGCATACAAATTTTCTTATAAATATATTCGCAGACATGCACATGTACCTGAACACACGCATACATAAATACGTACTCATGTGTGAGAATGTACGTAGCTGGTGACCTCAAATACTTAACCGCACTTGTTTTATGTAAGTGGCTAAGTGGCACCAAGTGTAAACAAATATACAGTTATGGGCATAAAAATGCGGGTGGGAAAGGTTTTTTTTGTTTTAGTAAAAATACGTGCACGCATAGACTCTTATTTTGTTGATGATTTGTGGAAAGTGGTTGCATAATTGCAGTATTAGTTCAATTTTCCACTTCTTAAGAAATTTACAGAAAGTGGCAAGAGTTAAATTTTGGTCCTACCAGGAATAGGAGAAATTCCAGCATTTAGCAAACTACGAGTGTCTATGGTTTGAAGAACTTTTTGGCGCAGTAAGAGAGGAACAGCTAGGAACAGTAAGAAAAGGACAGCAGCTTAAGAAGTGTCAGAGAGCTGATTCGAGGGATTAACGATGTCTGGATCACGTGACTTTTCAACATAAACCGTAAGCCACAGAAATAAATAATAATAGGAGAGAGTTGATGCAATACTACAGGGTCGAAATTCCTACGATAATGGGTTGTCGAAAGCGTTTATATATTGGCTTCGTTGTCCGGAACTTTTGTTTCCCTGGTCACGCCGTTCGAGAGGATAGGGTCACGACTAGTTGTTCTCATCGTAACGGTTCTAGGCTGTTGTTTTTGCGCCCTCCCATGTGACTAGCTCACGCAACATCGACCTTCTTTTCAAGTATTTTTTGGCCGACCGCGACCTCTGCTTCCTTGTGGGTTCCAGTTCTGTGCCATTCTCGTGATACTATCTGGTGGTTTTCTAATCGTGTGACGTATCCATCACCGCTTTCTGTGTTTGATAAGCCATAGGATAGGTTCATCATTCGTTGATCTCTACAACTCGTCATTGCTGATGATGTTTGTTGGGCACCCATCAACCATTATATGGGATGTTGTTGTTGTTGTTGAAGTGGTTGTGTATTTCCACTGAAATAATCCTAATTAGTGACCAGCACCGTTTTACTACCACTGTCCTCGTGTGATGATGTTTTGTTCTAAGTCAGATCCATTTAGTGAGGTCCAAGTATAGCAGCAAATTCTTTAACTAGATGTCTAAAATCTCATTAATTTGCTGCAAGAAAGGCGCGGAGTCGTGCCCTAGCTATCCCTGTGATACGTGAGCTGTTTGGCCGAGAGCATCCTAACAGATCATTCGTCCTTTGGATTTTGTACGACGGTCATGTGTTTTTTGTGGTAATACATGTATTTAGTTGCTTCCATCTTCTTTCGGTTAAAGCATGATAGTGTGAAGCAATGGATGTTTTCATTATGTTGAATAGGGAAGCCACTGCCACCGCCTCTACTATTTCTAGTGTCCAACCTTTTCTTGCTAGCTCCTCCGCTATCTCATTCCCCCGTAAGTTCCTATGACCGAGAACCCATATCAGAGTAATTTTAAGCCCATGACTAAGTAATTCTAGTTCCTCTCTACACTGTAAGACTAGCTTGGATGAAATGGAGTTGGAGTCTAAGGCCCTGATAGCTGCTTGACTGTCTGAAAAGATGGCTACTCTTGCACCAACTGCCTTGTAGTTTTAGTGATTTGCATGCTTGTCTGATCGCTAGAAGTTCTGCCTGGAACACGCTGGCATAGTCAGGAGGTCTAATTGACTGAGATAGGTTGAGTAGCTCCGAATGGAAGGCAGCTCCCACACCACAGTTCATCTTATATGGGATACTGCCAAAAAATAGTTAGTTAAAAAGTTAAGGGGTTAGGGGTAGTCAGAGGCCCGAAAATATGATGATTTTCACGAATTTTTTTTTGCTACTTAATTAATTTATTTAACAAAAATAAAAACATAGCATAAAAACATCATGTTTTAACTTGACTTCACCAAAATTTAAAAAAAAAAAATTAATAATTGCAAAAGTTATCGCTGTTTGTGTGAAGCCCGTTTCTCCAGAAGTCCCTTGCGGTGAACATCACAAGTCCTTGCAGATTCATCTAAAACCAATCGGATGAGAAAAATTATTTTTATTCATAGATAATCTCGAGCCGGATCGAAGCTTTTTTTTTTTTTTTCAAAATGAACAAAATGGCGGCCTCAGGAAATATTTTTCAGATTTTCGGGAAAAAACCAACAGTTAATTGTTAAAAAAAAATCGAAATTTTTGAAAAAAAAAAATATCCTTCGATCAGGCACAAGTTTTTTATGTTTTTCAAAAGCTGTATAAATTTTATTGAAATCTACGTAGCGGTTTTTAAGTTACAGTGTTCACCAGTTTGAAAAACATAGTTTTGAGAAAAACGCATTTAAAGTTTTGCTATCGGCTCCGGAGCGGCCGAGCGCCCTTTGTTAATTGTTGAATAACTTGAAAAGTATTTCTCGGATTCACTTCAAATTTTTACACAATATTTTTAAAACATTATACTTTAAGAAAATGCAAAAAAAAAATTGATTTTTTGAAAATTCTGACTACCCCTAACCCCTTAAATCGTGAAATGTCTGAAACATAGCTCCGCGAAATCCATTCATCCAAGCGTATTAAATTCTTGGATTATCATTGAGCCGGAAGAGACCGCCACCAAAATCGAGAGTTGTATCATTTTTAGTCGTTCCCCATGCGCCATCACAATGAGCTATGACCCTGAGTGAGCAATAGTAGAAAATCACTACAACCTAACCCAACCTAGGCTAATCCAGCCGTGGAAGCTCATGGAATGCCTGCAATCCACATGCTTGCCTCTTCTCGCGTGGCGCCCAATAAAGTAACTCGAGGCTTCTTCTTGACTGACACAATAACCGCTTATGTGATTTTGGTGGAGTTTAACAAAGCGCGCCAGTCGTTTCTTTCTCGAAGTCAAGCCCTTCTCCACCTCATCTTTCCAAAGTAGAGGAGGGTTCCTCTTTCACTTCTACCATCAGCATCGAATACTTTCAGAGTCGGAGCGTTTGTATTCATTCGAACGACATGACTCACCCAACGAAGCCGCTGGATCTATATTCGCTGCGTTATGTCTATGACGTCGTAAAGCTCATACAGCTCATCGTTCTATCGCCTGCGATATTCGCCGCTGCCAACGTGCAAAGGTCCAAAAATCTTGCGTAGAATTTTCCTCTCAAACTCTCCCAGGGACACCTCATCGGATGTTGTCATCGCCCACTCTTCTGCGCCATACCTCACAAACTCGAGTCTTACCTATCCAATAAAACTAAGCAAATAAAAAAATTAAAATCCAAGAACCCAATTTTCTCGTTGTCCACACTTTTATGTCAGCAGCTGTATGTATATACCCATGTAGCTTGAGCACTCTACGCTCGGATGAGTCGCCCCTACGAACTCAGCACGACCCCTTGTCATTGTATGATATTTGTATGTAAATGATGTGCCACTCGTAAGGAGATGCTTAGATGCTTATGAATTTGTACGTGTACGTACATAAATGTGAGTATGCACTGGTGTACTAGTACTTACCTACTTGTGCATATATAAATTGCCGATAACATCGCCATTTGACGGCCATGAACGCGGTGATTTGCTCGCTCACAAGTTAATTTAGTCACACTGAGTGTTCGCTTGGCTTTGAAATTTAATTGACTAACGAGAAATACTGCGCTCGATATTCTTGTTAAATATACTTTTCTGGAATGAATACTGGAATAATATTGGGCACTATAGAGTGCATAAATATGTATATAACGACAGCTCCGGTGGATAGGCAATGAAAGCAAGCGACACCATGGGAAGATTAAGTTTTGAAAAACTAATGCAACTTCGCGAAGCAGAGAAGTTATTGGAAAATATTTTCTTAAGTAGATTCAAAACGACAAGCCACTTTTGGAGGCACAGAAAGAAAATAATTTTCTGAAATTAATATTTGGAGTAAAACTAAAAATCGTTCTCTCTACTAAATGTTGACCAGTTCAGACCTTTTTTTATTTTGTATCTATGAAAATTTTTTGTAAAGGTGTAGTTTAGTGGATTAGGGGTTGTCAGAATTAAAAAAAAAAAAAAATGGATTTTTTTTGCATTTTCTTAAAGAATAATAGCTTAGAAACATTGTGTGAAAATTTGAAGTGAATCCGATAAATACTTTTCGAGTTATTCAACAATTAACAAAGGGCGCTCGGGCGCTCCGGAACTCGATAGCAAAACTTTAAATGCGTTTTCTCAAAACTATGTTTTTTGAATTGGTATTCACTGCAACTTAAAAACCGCTTGTTAGATTTAGATGAAATTTATACTGCTTTTGAAAAACATAAAAAACTGGTGCCTGATCAAAAGGTTTTTTTTTTTCAAAAAATTCGATTTTTTTAAACAAATAATTCTGGATTTTTTTCTTGAAAATCTGAAAAATATTTCCTTAGGCACAAAATTATCTATTAATGAAACTAATTTCTCTTGTTTGATTGATTTTAGAAGAATATCCAAGGACTGGTGATGATCACCGCAAGCGACTTCTGGAGAAACGGACTCCACACAAACAGCGATAACTTTTACAATTATTATTATTTTTTTTTTTTTTTTAATTTTGCGTAAGTCAAGTCGAAACATGATGTGTTAATGCTATGTTTTTATTTTAGTAAAATAAAGCAATTGACTAGAAAAAACAATTATTGAAAATCATCATTTTTTCGGGCTTCTGACAAAAATTAGAAAAAATCACCACATTTTTCATTACAATGCAACAGTTTTTAACTAGAATTTCTAGAAAAATGTTTGGTATGCAGTTTATTAATTTTAGTTTAACCAAATGCAGGTTTGAAATAGCTAAAAATCCTAATGGGCTTTTATAATTTTTTTAGCTGATGGTTTACAAAGTTGTTTTTTGTGCATAACATCAGTTAAGGTGATGTCGTTGGTGTTGTTGTTATTATTATTATTATTGTTTTTGTTGTAGTTGCATAAACATGCATGTGCGGTAGATGCTGCTGAAGGGGCAGACCATGACCTGATATAAAGCTGGGTCGTTCCAGTAACGTAGAGCCGGCAGTCGTTTTGTCGAAGGCTGGATTGAGCCTTCAGTGGGGATCAAAACAAAGACCTTTTAGGGTTATGCTATATAGAAACAAGCTCGGGTAGGAAGTACATGAAAGTATTCCGTACACCCACGAATTTTTTCTTCAAAGATTTAAAAATTGTTTTATTTTTTTTAAGGTATTATTAAATGTAAAAGGAATTTCAAAAGGCGCGCCTGAATGTTGTTTTAAAATAAAGCAAGTAAAAATTTTGATTCTTTCAGGTTTGACTATTTTTATTCAAAATACGTTTGTTTACAGTTATATGTGAAAAATTATATAATTTAAATGTCCACCATTGACACGTCTATGTACGCACGACAGACATCACTCTCATCTGGGTATCTGGCCATAGGAACATAGAACGAAATGGCAAAGCTGATGAACTGACAAGACACAAAGGAATCCAATAACGAGTTCGAAGCGATAGAAATAGGCTGACCATAAGGCGTGCGCAAAAATGTGATCTTATCGCTGTTCCAGAAGCAGACCGTTGACAGATGAACTAACACTGATACCTGCAACATAACTAAACGAGCGGGGCCCAATTGCAACAAATCCAGAAATGGCGAATAGTTAAGAAAGCCACGAGCAGACTTATTCAGAATTACGTCGTCAATATCCGGCCACTGACCTTTGGAAGATGGCATGGATGTACAACGACAGATGCTGAAGCTGCACTCACGAAGAATCTAAGGCAACAGTATTTCACTATTGGGTGAGTGCCCAAGTCTGGGTGCTCTACAGCATAGAATGCTAGGGGAATTCTCGATGATTAACTTAAAAGAAATAATAGAAAAGAAAATAAGCAGATTCATAGTCAAATCAAGATGATTCGACTAATAAAAATCAGTGCTCCTAAAAGTGGTTTATGAAAATGGCATCTTTTGGGTCTGGGCTGTATCTCTCAGACAACACCAACACCACCGCCAAACAATCGCCTCATGAATGCTTAATTGTTTAGAACGTCGAGAAATCGATATTAAAGATTGTTCAGCAACATTTGGCGTAAACAGCAGCAATATTCTCAACAAAACGTCCAGTTCTTGATCGGCCAGTACTTTTTCTATCCTCAACAAAACCAATTTCTCGGAATTTTTTCGACCAACCTTTGATTGTCCACTTATTCGGATGATTAATTCTGGCAAATGAATCATGAATTCAGCGGCTTGTTGTTCTAAAAGATCGATAATTTTCACAATAAACTTCAAACATATCAACGCGTTGTCCGAACGCTTAATCTGTCGACTTAACAAATCTCGAAGACGACATAAAAATGTACCATCTAGGAATTATTCACTACTGATCTCTATCAAGAAAACTTAAGTACCCATCTGTGATTTTGAAAAAAAGAATGCAAATTTTTAAGCTGGTATCTTAGTTTACAATCAAAAAGGCTTAACGCTAGGTTTTTGTATTTCTTTTGAGTCCACCTATGTTTGTTATTCGCTTGGCTCATCTTCAGAACAGCCGAACAAATTTCGATGGTAAAGAACTTTTCAAGCCAAGGCTTTAGCATATAATATAAAGTGGTTTACGTGTACTGCCTGCGAAATTGCTAGCTGCTTTCTAGATATTTCCAAGAATCGTTTTAAGAGGTATTCTAGTGTAGAGGTATGAATTTGAAGTGTTTTTGCGTATAGTGTTTTAAATAAAAAACGAAAAATATTTTCACTATCCATTTCTCAAGAGACATTTATTACTCTTTTAACAATACATAAATAAAGTCAAAAAATTAAAAACTGAAAATTTTATAAGCTGTTGAAGTGGGGGGTCCAAAAAAAATGGCGCGCGAAACTTGTCATGATTCAATCTAACGATCTGAACACAAAAAAGTAAAAAAGATTATTCATTAAGATGAATGCCACTATCGTAAGAAAAAGTGGGAAACATTTTTTTTTTGCTAAATTACGGCTGTCCGAAGACATTTTTTCCTACTATTTTGGGCATTTCTGAATTAAAAAAAAAATAGTAGGTTAGGTTAGTATGGTTGCTCAAGGAATGAGCACACTTGAACGAGGAAAAACTGTTCCGTCCTTTGTGGTACCATTATGAAAGAGGTCAGGAGGGAGAGGGCGGAGAGAGGTGGTGCTGGGATGGTTAGGAGGGTGGGTTTAGAGTGTGTGGATTACAAACGATGACTGTGCTGCGTCGCAAAAGGGACTTAAGGTAATTCCAAGTCTCACAGCGTGCCATCCTCGAGCATAGTGACCTGTGAGAAAACCCACGAGATTCGAGAGCTAATATTTTGTCAACCTCAGAAGTTCGCCCGAGCGTCCCCGGTCCACACGTGGCCAGATGGATTTCGCGATTGCGCGATGTTCATCTTTCCAGGAGCAAACCGCAGGTAGTTAGAGCGGGGAGATCACCTCACATGTCCCTTGTCTTGCCAGCTCATCCGCCTCACAGTTTCCCGCAATGTCGCTGTAACCAGGAACCCAGATGAGTCTTATGTCAAAGAATTCAGACGCAGTCGAAAGTGAGGTCAGCTATTCCCTGACCAGTTTCGAATGCACCGTCACTGACCCGAGGGCCCTTATTGCCGCTTGGCTGTCGGAGTAAATATAATATATACTTTCCTGACTGTTAGTACGCATGTGAACAACCAATCAGTTACCTTCTTGATTGCGGCTACCTCTGCCTGGAACACACTGCAGTGGTCCGGTAACTTGAATTTGAGTCTGAATAGTAAAAAAATTGTAGTTTGTTAAAATAATAGTTTATACGATAGAGATTTATATTGAGAAGACTCACACCAAATTTCAAGTGAATCGGATGGCCACCGATGATATGTCAGCCAAAAGCCTATAAGTCATGAAATAATGAGAGTTTTAAAAAATCCTTCTAATGACGTATTCTTAAATTTCTAAACTTTGAAAAAATGCAAAAAAAAATTCCGATTTTTTAAAAATTCTACACTAGAACTGCACTAAAGAAGGCCACAATTTTTTTCCACTCAGAACGAAATTTTTCATACTCGCAACATCTCCTCATCAAGGCGGCCGCCGTAGCCGAATTGGTTGGTGCGTGACTACCATTCGGAATTCACAGAGAGAACGTAGGTTCGAATCTGAGTGAAACACCAAAATTAAGAAAATCATTTTTCTAATAGCGGTCACCCCTCGGCAGGCAATGTCAAACCTCCGAGTGTATTTCTGCCATGAAAAAGCTCCTCATAAAAAAATATCTGCCGTTCGGAATCGGCTTAAAACTGTAGGTCCCTCCCTTTGTGGTACAACATCAAGACGCACACCACTATTGGAGGAGGAACTCGGCCAAACACCCAAAAAGGGTGTCCGCGCCAATTGTATATATATATTTTTTTTGTTCACAATTGACTATAATGGACCCAAAATGGATTCCTGAGAATGAAATGCATCACATTTTTTCCTAACATTTATTAAGTTATTTGTTAAGCACCATTCGAAGTGTGAGCCATATTAGTGTTGTTTACACTGAAATTTAAAAATTCAGCTTGGCACAAGAATGTTTCTTTTTTAATATTTTTTTTTTAAATTTGCACACAGTCGGAAAAGGGGATTTATTTGATTTTTCTAGGAGCTTGAACAATGCTTTCTTCCAAAAAATTATTAAAACTAAAGAAAGAACAAATAAATTGTCAAAACATGTCAGTAAGTTTCCGTGTGTTAGTTATTGCACGGACTGTATATGAAGTTTAAGTGCATATCTTTAGTCTTAAAAGCATTTTTGGAGCATATTTTTAGAACCTAATGGCATATTTTAAGCACTTAAAATAGGTTTTTAAGAACATACTTTAGAGTGCCCTACTAATTTCAAATAAAAATTCGATAGAAAAATCCGCAAGCATCATCACTTTGTAATGGACTTCATAGATATGCAAAATATATATATCTATATGCAGATGTATGCTTGAATGTACATTAGTATTAAAAACAAATTCCTTAACAATAAAGCGAGAACGTAATCGGAAAACTTTTCGCAATTAAAATACTACGCCATGCTCCACTTTGCATGCTTAGAGAGGGGTTTGATACAAAACGAAAGTTGGTGCATAAATTGTCGGCTATAATACATGCATACATACATATATACATACATATGTATGTGCATATATACATACATGTATACATACATACATACATACATTTATAAGTAGTATCTACGCCATCAGTTTATGGCACGGCCAATGAACCGAAATCGATTTTCAACCAAAGCTACAACACAAAGGCCGCACGCCGTCGACTGAAGAATACTTAATGTCGGTGCACAAATACGAGGGTAGATAAATAAGTCTATGAATTTATGGATGAAAGATTACTTTTACGGCTTAAAAACACTTTTATTTCGCAACACAGTTTCCTGTGACCTTCAGGGTCCAAATTTCACTTGTGCAGCGTTTCTTGAGGGCCTCCAAATTAGACGTTTTTTAGAGAAAATTTCGTTGAAGCCAAATATATTTTGTCAGAGCCATTTCTTTAGTTTATATTATTATATTACAATATATATACTTGTATATCCAAGTAGGCAGGATCGGAACGAGGGGTAAATCTGTATCGAAGCTGGTACTTCTGTCTACACTGACGGAATGGAATCGGGAGCCGGAACAGGGGTTTTTTCTAAATCAGCTGATTCATCTATTTCCCTAAAACTGCCGAATACTGCTAGTGTTTTCTCAGGCAGAAGTCTTTGCGATCCTGCAGGCATGCAAAATGCTTAGGGAACGTGGGAGCGAGGAAGAAATACTCTTTTTTCTGATAGTCAAGCTGCGATAATGGCTCTGATGATACCACGGGGCTGATCCAAATTGGTCAACTCCTGTAAGGAAAAGATCAAATCTCTTAGGCCTGCAAGTAACATTTCTCTGATCTTGGTTCCAGGACATAGGAACATAGAGAGAAATGATAAGCTGATGAGCTTGCCAGGAAGAGGACTGAATTGGTTTCAGAGACCTCCTACCCGGCCATCGGCATCCCCCTGACTGTTATTAAAGGAAATTTAGCACAATTTATTTCTCAGAAAAGCGCAGAAAATGGAGCTCTATTTCTTCATATGCTAGTATTTCGATCACCCTGTGGCTCCAGTCCAATAGACGGAGGACTCAAAAAGCGCTGGGGACTTCACACCATTCAATTTCCAAACTCGTAGCTGTATTTACCGGTCATTCGATGATCGATTGACACGCGGAAAAGTTAGTTTTTGGATTTAACCCCCTTGAAGAAGCTGTGGGTACCTTTCAGAGTGGAAGACTGTTGAGCACTTTCTCTGTAAATGTTCGGGTTTGCCAACTGGACGACCTGGGGCAGTTCGCCAACTTAAATCTCATCAATCTTCTCCATTGTATCAACAGCTCTGGCTGGCTGTAGATATCTGCCTGTTGGAGATCTTATAAAGGTATCAAAGCGGCGCTTTTGTGCTACTTGTGGAGTGCCAGAGTAGTACTTCAACCATTTCACTTAGCTATATATGTATATATAATTGGCGCTTACACCCGGTTTCTTTGGGTGTTTGGCCGAGCTTCTTTTCCTATTTGTGGTGTGCGTCTTGGTATTTTCCACAAATGGTTTTAGACCTCCTCCGAACAGCAGATGGATTTCTATGACGAGCTTTTTCATAAGAGTGTCATTAAATTCATCCAGCATTCCCCTATTCAAAGTAATCTTTGTTGATTGTGCCAAAAAGTCACTCGAAAAAATCCAATATTTTTATTGCCGCTAGGTCTCCGCTGTATACCAATGCATTCTATTTCGCCCGCGGTCGCAAAACGCCGCAAAAGTTCTTGTGGATTGCGGTTAAACAAAGCCAACCAGTCTTTCGGTAGTGAGCAAACGTGGCATCCAACTTGCCGATAACTTTCTCTTAATCAAATGCCGAAATCAGCCAAAATCCAAATCACTGAGTCTTACGATATGCCCGTCGTGGGTATATCCAAAATCTTACGCACTTCCAAATTCCGCTCAGTCAACATCACATCATAAATTTTTTGAATTGCTTCGGATGTAGTCTCGTCGTGGACGTAATGAACATTCAGCGTCTTCCGTGCTCTTGCGACCACAATGAAATTCAGTAAATCACTTCTTGACGTTGAATTAATGAAGTCTGCTTGGATTTAACGGATCACTACCAGCGTCCTCACAAGTGTTATAACGAGTCACTGCACTATTGGCACCCTAGCCGGTAGGATGGGTGTACCTCACAATAACTTCTGCAGGAGCTGTGGAGATGATGAAGATATTGAGTTGGTACAACACCTCCTCTGTGCTTGCCCAGCACTTCAAAGAAGCCGTGCCAAATATCTTTGCGATTATTTCTTTGAGGATCTGGGAAATTTCTAAAATATCTCACTGGAGGGACTAGATCTCACTTCTTAAAAAGATCCAAGTGGCTTAAGCAACTTAGTTAGGCGAAAGAAAACAAATGCAGGGCCACCGAATGTCTTGTGTTAAACCAGCAACCTGACAAACGTAACCTAACCTAACCTAATTCATGAAGCAGAGCGACCTTATATATATACTATATATAATTGGCACGTACATCCCTTTTGGATGTTTGGCCGAGCTCCTCCTCTTGTTTGTGGCGTGCGTTTTAATGTTGTTCCACAAATGGAGGGACCTACAGTCTCAAGCCCACTCCGAACGGCAGATATTTTTTATGAGGAACTTTTTCATGGCAGAAATGCACTCGGAGGTTTGCCATTGCCTGCCGAATGCTATTAGAAAAAAACCTTTCTTAATTTTGGTGTTGCAGAGCGCCCTTAGCATTCCTTAATCTTATCCCTGATTTCAGGTATATCCTCTTGCGCAAAACAGATTGCTTTATGTGCAAGCGGAATTCAATTAACACTGCTGGCTCAATAAAAGGCTGTAGCCTACCAACAGAGAACAGTCAATCTCTGCCGTATTACCATAAAAAGTCAAAATGCGATACATTCCAACTGGCACAAACTTCGTGATCTACCCTCGTACATTTGCATATATTGCGCAATGTATTTTTGAAAGCATATTTGCACATAAATTTCTCCCAATGGGGGCTCTTTCATGGAATACCCATTGCATGTGTCACGTCACAGTGGCTACCTAACAACAGCGAAAGTAAACTGACGTTTGGCATAAAATTAAAATTAAACTGTCAAAATGGCTGAAATGCCAAAGAAAATCAACCAGCCGCAGCAGACGGTTGTATGCTCGCATGTGGCCCAGCGGCCCAGTCAGTAGTCACACAGGATATTGACGCAAGGTGCTGGGGCGCTGCTGTCATGTGCGAAATTTCAACAAGAAGCACACACCAGCCACACACATACGTATGTATGTATGGTATTTATTGTACTATAAGTACGTTCGAGTTGCCTGTGAGTGTCATGCCATTTATTTGTAGGTGCATATCTTTGTGTTTGTGGCTCATAGTATCCTTAAAGGGACCAATAAAATATGCTGCTTATACGCGACTTTAGGAAATCGCGTGCATAATACACAAATAAATTTGTATGCCACTTTTGTTTGTCCCACTTTGGCAAGCGGCAAAACACAGAGCAAATAGTTGTCGAAAAGGTGGCGTGAAAATATGGCAGCTGACATCAACTGCAGCAGCGAAAATAAAGAGCAAAAAAATTAAATACCAAGAAATACGAGTATTAATACGATAAAATAGTTGGAATGAGTTTAAATTATAAATATTTGTCGATTTTAATTTATGGCAACACGAAAGTGCCCTCATTGCAAATAAATGGATTTTTGCTGGTATTTTTCTATTATATCAATAAAAAGTCTAAATACACTCAGCGGCAAAAAAAAGCGACTTTTTATGAGCGGTTAGGTTAAGTTACACTGGCTGGCCGAAGCTACGCAGCAAATATTTTGGTCCATAGCGATATCAGATCAGAGTTCTTTGCTTTTTTTCGAAAATATGCATCATTCAAGATGCGCGCGTACTGTTCGAGGAGTTGCTCAAGTTCCAGTTCAAGGATAGATTCGATGTAGTGTTTCAAAATTGAGAGCACCCAGGTAGCATATGTAGTCCAGTTTTCGAGAGAGCCGGACAGTAGCATAGAAGATGCTCCAGGGTCTCTCTTGCACCGGGCTCATTACTTTTTCTTGCAAGCCCTGTTAGTACATCCACCAAAGTTCTACAGTTCCTTCTTCCGAGTTATCGTGCTATGAGTACGACATTTGATGATCCCTTAATGTCTTCTGAACTTACAACCTCTACATCTTCAAATTCGAAACGGAGTCCGGGCACACGAAGAAAGCACTGGCCACTGTTAGATATACCACCAGTTGTCAATGCCAGTGGGCAATCAAGTGCCTTTCTTCCTATCTTCGGTAGGAAGTATGATGTTTTGATTCCAAATAGAGATCAATGGTTAAGTCCAGAGAACCTTTTAACGGGATATCAGCCCATTTTCTACACCGACGGATCCAAAACCAGTGATGGTAGCGGATCTGGATGGTACCTAGACGAAGGTACTATGTACTCCTATGCCGCAGGTCAGATGGCCACGGTATTCCTTACGGAAGTCTATGCCATCTTGAATGTGGCGTACTGGCTAATTGAGAAAAAGTTGCGGGGCAACAGTATTGGAATTTGTAGTGACTGTCAAGCTGCACTGAAATCTCTTGCTTACCCACGCTTAATCGGTGAATGTAAGACAAAACTGAAAAGTGTTGCACACAACAAAGTTAGTCTTATTTGGGTGCCTGGACATTGTGATATTACAGCGAACGAGTTAGTTGAGAAACTGGCTAATGAAGGCTCTGCAAGTATGCCACTAGGCG
The DNA here is from genome assembly GCF_028408465.1 of Anastrepha ludens. NCBI lineage: Eukaryota > Metazoa > Arthropoda > Insecta > Diptera > Tephritidae > Anastrepha > Anastrepha ludens. The sequence goes on along the minus strand of NC_071499.1, from coordinate 29,485,966 downwards.
CTGACACCCTTTCTAAGTGTGAATTCTGCATCAATTCAACTATGGATTGACGACTTCATGAGGTCTACCCATAGAAGACGTTGGTCTGGGTTGATCTCGTGCAGAGTAGCCAAGTGCTTTGTAAAAGAACCAAACAGGAAAATAGCGACCTTTCTCCTAAAACACAGCAAAAGAGTACTGGAGGGTACAATCACAAATATGCTGGAGGGTACAATCACAAATATGCCTATCCTGTCTTAAGGATGACGACATTGCGTTTTCTCTGTAGCTGTCCGGCGTTTTCCAGAATCAGATTTAGGATATTGGGTTGCGATATACTGAGTATGGATAAGGTTCGCACTCTTCCTCTTCCGGATCTCTTAAGATTCATCAATGAGTCTAATATAATCTAACCCTTCTATAGAACGATATAACCGATTTGGTTTACTTGTCATCATATGCGCGTTTACGTGATCCTGGCAACTTTACAATTGGTTAAACTAAGCCAACTGCTTTCGCCTTCCTTAACATATGCTCTTTTTTATTTTTTATTTGAATTGTGGGCAATGGTTTAAGTACCTGACTTATTTGGTCCCCTGCAAGTCAACGCGCCTTCTTTAGCTATTACGCCCACTATCTCATTTCCCTCTATGCCTTTATGCGCCGGAACCCAATCTACACGAAGCTAGCGCTTACAAAGAGCTTTTTGTATTCATGAATATTTTTGGATGATAGCCAGATAAACCGCTTAGCGATTAGCTGTTCATATAAACTCTGCTGCTTTCTTTACAGCAAAGGCCTCTGTGCAATAGTTAGGGAGTTTAAATACCTTTTTGATGCTTAGTTCCGCGCTAGATATGCCCGCGCCATCCCTCTTCTATTTTTGATCCATGATAAATATGATACAATGCTGGCGCTACTTCTCGGAACTAAGCCTTTGAGCCATCCATAATCTTCCATAACGGTCTTTAGCGGTTTTCCAAAACTCGCAACTGGAACCATACAGTCCGAATTGTCCGTGGCATTCTCAGAAAGAAAGCTATGGGCGAAGGTTTTAGAGGTAAGCTGATCGGTTATTTGTAGCCTCCCAGCTGAGTTTGCAACCCGAATTTCCGCATCGAGATCAATCGGTGTCAGGTTGAGGATAGCCTCAAGAGCTAGTGTTGCAGTTGCTTTCATCATCGTAAGTATCGTCATATGGTACAGTCCGCGAAAAAACGATAGCAAGTCAACATTTTGTGCAATTTTATTATTCTATTCTATCATATTTTTATTTTCTTTTATTTTTTTATAAAAGTAAGATTCACTGCTTAAAAAAAATCCATATAAATCATATTCTACATTTTTACTTAGTATTTTTAGAAAACAATTTTTAATACAGTTTTATAGCTTATTAAATTTTATTAAAATAAATTGTAGGTTTGAAGCTGCTGAAAAATCTGGTTGATTTTTTATAAGTTTTTCCTTGACGGTATTGCGTATTTTCTCCACATAAAAAACTGCTCGACATTCGTTTGAAAAGCAAAAACGTCATTTTAAATTGTTTAATATGTATTTTTACTTTTCTACCTGAAAACTTAAGTACCCATCCTTACATCTGGTAAATAGCCATCCTTCCGTCCAGGTTGAAAAGTCGTGCGTGTCAAACTTGGGGTCAAAAAGTGTAGAGAAGTCAACGGGGCAGGCATATACGCACGGTCAACGAAAGCGAGGGGTTTTTTTGACATTTCGCTTTCATCGTATCCACATTCTCGTATTTTTATTCAAGTGCAACAAAATTCAAGTGAATGACCAAAGAAAATTGTCTGCTTAAACGACAAAGACACGCAGGGAAAGCCGCAAACAAAAAGTCATCGTGTGAATACACGAAGATTTTCGAAGGATTTTTTGAAAAGGATGAATATTCCTCGTGTAAATTGGCTCTAAGAGACTAATTAACAAATATATATATATATATACAAGGTGGCGCAAAATTAATCACCCTATCGGAAGATTTATGCTTTTGCAAATGACGCTGTACGTCAATCATATTTGAAACTTGTGAACTAGGCAGTTGAAGTATAGAAACAGGCAAGCAATAGAACGCGTAAAAGTCTAAATAAAGATTTTAATCATATTCTTTTATTCAGTAAAAAAGTGATTCAAAAACAAAACTGGATGACTAATTTTGTGCCACCTTATATGATATATAATTGAGATCTACATCTTTCATTAGGTCTTCGACGCCTCATCCTCCTATATGCATAAAATTTCAGCTGAGCGAAATGGTGCTGAAGTGACGGAAGCCTACCAGAAACAAATACTCATGAAAGAAATAGGAGACTTTAGTTTTGATTGATTTGATTGAGATGCAGATATCTTATTATTATAACTCGAGTTTTAATTAACATTTATTTTTAGAGATTTAAGTGGTTTAGTTTATTTTGACGGACGAAATTTAAAAAAATTGCTGATTTAATTCTTAATCTCGATGCCCGCAAAAGTTTAATTTCTTTTTTTTGTCATATTTGTAGTCTTTTGTTATTGTAACAAAAATAAAAAAATCCCAAGTTTATTTATAATAATTTTTCTATTGAACTTGAATATGCCATGAAATGTTTTACTTATAATTTGATATTATAATTTTAAAATATGGCATCTTCCATGCACCAAAGTGGAGCATTTTTTTGTCAATACATGTGTACATATAATCACACATAAAAGTTTATGTACGTATTCAAGCGATTTATTATTTTATTATTAATGGCCTGAATATAATTGCGCGCAAAACTAATTACCGTCCCATTCAAACTTGCGCAAATATTTATGCATTGGAAATGAATTAGTGGTTCCATTATTATTTGTTTGCTTAAGCAAATCAGCAGTCAAACACACTCGCCAAATTTGCGTATATAAGTATAAAGAGTGATCCAAATGGACGGCAAAATTTAAGGAGTCTAAATTTAAAGATCAGTTAACTAGCAGGTAATTGCTGAAAAGGTCGTACGTTTGCAGTGAGTGAAAGCTTGTTGCAGATCTCCCACTAAATTATCAGCTCCACTTACTTATAAGCAGAGCTAATAGATGAGCTTATAGTTGTAACCACACATGGGCGCTACCAAACATTATGGAATAGTGGTGGCCAAGAATTCAAATTGTGCAATTTACCATTGTATTTCTAAACCAACTATTAGCGATTCACCAGCACGAAGTATTTAATACAATGGGCTTTTCAGCCTGAGTGTTTTAGGAGCCATCAAATCTCTTGATGCTTCTTGGCTCGACCTATTACTTTCGCTACTTACAAATGCTTTTTACTGCCTTTGGCATAGAAGAGTTAGATTTTTCCCAATAATACCACGGGTTTTGGCAATAATCTTAACCTAAATTTAAAAAACAACGCCTTCTGTTTACAGTGATGGCCTTGTAGGAGCTTTTGAGGCAGTTCAGATGGAATTAAACCTATGCAATATGAAGTCCGAGTAGCAGTCAAAAACAGTCAACGCTATTGAACAGTATATGTGCATACTACATATAATTTATTAACTAACATTACAGTTTGCGAAAATCACAAACCAGCATTTTTTTCCATTTAGCGAATGCCGAACCTTATTTTTGTATGGAAAAAACTCCCTGGCTGTTCAGCCAAAAAAAAATGGTTAAAAAAAATAAATACAACAAAAATTATATTTAAAATAAATAAAAAGAAATAAATACAGTGTATTAAATACAGTGTTAAGCCTACATCTAAGGGACTGAAAAATTAGAAATTATGACATTAATAAACAAAAAATTTTTTCAGGTCACTGACGCCGATGCTAAAATACCCGCTGATTGACCTTCTGGAAGAATTGAGTGTACATCCGCCATTTTATATGATTAAAATTAAAAAAAAAATTATTATTTTAATGTATAAATAAACTGTATGCCAATTTTGAAAAACATATAATGACTTCTTCATTTTAAATAATTTTAATGAAAAGCAGGGAAAATATGGCCGTTTACAGGTATCTGTCCCCTTAAGGGAGGTGTCCGCTTAGAAAAAAGTCTTAAAAAAAGTGAATAATATTTAATGGGAGAGTTAAAGTGTTATGGGAGGTTTGTCCATAAATCTAATTATTGATCGCAATATACATTCCGTGAAACAAATATCGGGAATTGTTCATTTAAAAAGTGCGCGTTACACATCTGTCTAATTTTTTGTTGCTGGAATGGTGGTGCAACTGTTCTCTATTGTGTCGCAGAGTTTGAGCGCGATTTGTCAATTAGCTTGTTTTTGGCATTTCAGTCAACCGCAGGTGTGCTCTGCGATTTTCTCTATGGATAAAAATATCGAACAAAGAATTTGTCTTGAATTTTGAACGAGATTTCGTGTGCCGAATCGTTGAAAGTCTATGGCGAGTGTGCTTTATCAAAATCACGGGTCTACGAGTGGTAGAAGGCTTTTTCAGAGGGCCGAGAAGCCGTGGAAGATTTGCCCAGATCTGGTCGCCTATCAACGTCTTCAACAGATGAAAACGTCGTCAAAGTCAAGGAAATGGTGCTGAAAACCCATCATTTAAGTTTGAAGGAGACCTTAGCGTGTCTCACAAATCAATTCGCAACATTTAACACCATCAATTGGGCAAGAGACGCGTGGCTGCTCGACTCGTTCCAAGAGAGTTGAATTTCTTTCAAAAAGTTCATTGGAAAAAGGTGGCTGAAAACAAGCTTGAGCAAATGGCAAGTGAATTCGGACTCAACGTTTATTCAGCGCATCATAACAGATCATAAGACGTGGCTATATGAGTTCGACATGCAAACCAGTCAACATGCAACCAGTCGGCTGAATGGTGCCTTCCACATGAGCCGAAACCCAAAAAACCACGTCAAAATTTTTTTTTTCAATTTTCGACGAAAAGGTTGCATAGTACAACTCTTTAGCTTTAAAACCCATTTTTTTAAATTATTGTACGATTTTTAAAAAAAGTTATGACATTTTGAAATTAACAGTTTCAGTTACGCCAATAGACGTTATACCCAACTATTGGCGTAACTGAAACTGTCGTCGAAAATTGAAAAAAAAAAATTTCTATCCCAAAAAAAATTATCAAAAATGGCTAAAATGGCATATTTTTTTACCTTTTAGGCTTCATTTACCAAAAATCCTGATGTGATGGAGCATTTTGAAGGTCAGATTCGTTTTCAGCGCATAAAAAACTACAAGAAACAAGTACAGCCATTCTAGAAACTGAAAAAAGTTAAATTTCGCAGGCCTGTGTTATTATGGTGTTGTGCACTCGGAATTCGTTCTAAGTGGTTCTTAGGTAAATAAAGAATATTATTTTGAAGTTATGTGACGTTAGAGAGAAAGTGCATAGGAGACGGCCCAATGTGTGGAAAGAAAACTCATGGATCTTCCACCATGAAAACGCACCGTCTCACAAGGCTCATATTGTGAACACTTTTTTGACCAAAAACTCGACAAATATCATCGAACAACCACCATATTCAGCGGATTTAGCCCCTTGTGACTTTTTCCTTTTCCCAAAACTTAAACTGCCACTCCGCGTACGCCGCTTTGAGTCGATAGAGGCCATTAAATTCGCTGAAGGAGCTGAAGAAGACCTCTTCAAACGAGTTTAAAAGGTGTTTTGATGACTGGTCTAATCGTTGGCATTTGTGTATTGCTGCGAATGGAGCCTATTTTGAAAGCGACAAAATAAATTTTGAAGAATTATTTTGCGTTTTATGGAACAATTCCCGGTACTTTTTTGACAGAATGTATTAGATGTTGTTTATTTCAACACAAATCGTGGGAGCAAGTGAGTCCACAGGCAATACAAAATTGTTTCATTAGAGCTGGGTTTGGGAAAACAGATATTCCCAATAACGATAGCGGTTGGACCGCAGAAGATGAGCTGCCGCTTTCAGCACTTGCTCAGTTCTCCAACGTTATTACTCGAGTTCAGAGCGAAATTCAAGTTGACATGGAAGACTATCTTAATTTAGATAATGAAATATTCATTAATAATGAAGATTTGGAAAATATCAATACTGAAGTGCTAACTCCCAAGAATTTTTGGCCATCTCGTCTAAAGATGGAATACAACATAAAGTGAGATTTAACTTCATATAGAGAGGCTTATTTAGCTATAAGAGAACAAAAAGCTTTTTCTCTGAACCACAACGACCTTAAGGGTGTTGAACTGCTTACTGATCTTCAGATACATCTTCAAGATATTGAAATTAAAGGAAAAACTCGCCAAGCTAACACGTCTATCTTTTTTAAATTAATTTGAATATATTGGTTAATGGTTTTGTATTTTAATACTTGAAAAAATTTTGTTTAAAATCCTTTCCTTGTCGCATTTTTATGAACTATTTTTATATTTTTCGCATAAGCGTACAAATTTATCAGTCCCTTAGGTGTCCTCTTGAGGGAGAGTACACTGTACAACAAAGCTCTTGACTGCAGTTAAGTTCTTGGCGGGAATTCGCGAAGCATTAATTTTTAATTTCTTCACTAATTTACTTTGACGCTGGCACACATACACTTTTAGATTGCATATGTATGTATAAAGTAGTGAACCAAAGATTTATTTCAGTAGTTAGTTTATCAAATTTTCCAGTAGTTTTAGTTTTTCCTGCTGGGCTGCAGTACCTGTTTTTTGTTTGCGTCGAGATTTGTGTGGGGCGCTGAATCAAGTCAGAGACTGTAGTTTGTTGGTACTGCCACCTGAGCTTCCCTTTCATGTGCACATACATACACACATACATACATACATACATTCATACATACATACATACATTCATACATTCATGATGTGTGTATTTAAATATTTTTATTTACATTTGCATAAAATTATTGTACAATTCCATACAAATAAATAAAATATTAATTTATTCTCAGTTTTGGAAAGATTTGGCAGTAAAATAAATACTTTTTTGTTTGTTAACAACAAAGTTAACAACATTCATTTATATTCATTTATTAAAAGTTAACAGCTCGCACTTTTTGCTCAGATCTCGCATTAAATGGCAGTTTACAATTTGTTTTGATGATTCAATTTTACAAAATCCGCAAAAGAAGTTTTCTTTACACCAGCTGGCACAAAATTAATCGCACTATTGGAAGATTTATATTTTGCAAATGTCGGCATACTTTTAAGCATATCTGACACTTTTGAACTAGACAGCTGCAGTATACAAACAGACAAGCAAAGGAATGCATTTGACCTCTCTAATAATAATGTTTAGCTGCATGAAAACCACCGACGACTGAAGAGAAGCCAGCTAAAAAGCCAAAAAATCCTTTGGCTTGGCAAGCCATCATGAATCGTTTAACGCCAAAACAACGCTTCCTAATTTTGGAAATTTACATTGAAAAAAAAAAATTTGCTAACGAAGTCTTGAAGAAGATGCCGAAATGTGGTCGTTCTCAACTTGTTGGCTTTTGTCCTTCAACTACGTGGAAAATTTTACGTAAAGATCTTGGCTGTGAAATGTCGATCGTGCAAGAGTTGAAGCCAAATAACCATGGTATGCGTCGCTTTTCTGCTGATAGGGCTCATTCAGATTTATTGGAAAAAGTAGGCAAAAACTGGACTGATCGAATGGACCATGTAACTCATAGCCGCGGCGAAAATATGCCGGAAATTATTCAAGCATTCAAAATTTCTGTTTTGTATTATAATTTTAAAATATCAAGCTCTTAAAACAACACCCGATATTAAGAACCTGTATGCCTCGACTTAGCTTGAAAGTACCTTATGAACAATCATTTCATTCGTAGCAAGGCTCCCACTATTAACATAAAATTTCCTGCTGAGACAGAAAAATTAAGTTTACTCTGTTCTGAAAGAGAGCAGCAATTGCTTGGAAATTTGGGCATTTCAATGTGAATTTTAACTGTAACATAGTTAACAAATTCTAAATGGAAATCAGTTAACATTTTTAAGATACGAAAAATAAAAATATTTTTCTTTCTTCTTTCTAATTTGTGAGCCTAGACTCCCTAGAAGACGTGCATGGCATGAACTACATCTGATCAACCTGTCAAATTTAGTACATAAAGGGCGATCATAAAGGGAGACTTTTTCAATAGGTTTTTTTTTTTTAAATCACGCATGACAACTGTCAAACTAAATACATAATTTTTTTCAGTATTCATTGGCATTTCATCGTGGAAAGACTTACATACATCTCAGCAACGTTTACAAATCGTACAATTATAAATATTACGAAAATCGACGTTCTGTGAAAAGTGTTCATGGCGCGCTCAGGCCAACTTATGGTGTACATAACCGTTCAGCGATGAGCCCATTTTCGGTTTAATGGCTCCATCAATTAGCAAACTTGCCCTTTTTGTGCTGAAAAGCAACCCGAAGCCATTCACGAACAACCATTACATCCACTTAAACAAAACAACCGTTTGGTGCGGCCTTTGGGCTCGAGGAATCATCGGCCCATATTTCTTCAACAGTGAATGGCGAACGCTATCGCGCCATGACGCTATCCGAATTTTTGAGCCCGTGATCTCCACAACATTTGCTTGCAACAAAATGACACTACTTGCCACACAGTCCGTTTCAGTGAGCAATTTATCTCTCCTTCTCGTCTCAGACCAGTGGATTGGCCACCAATATCGTATCATATCACATCTTTGGACTTTTATTTGTGGGGTTATGTAAATTCTAAATGCTTTGTGGATAAGTCAGCTTCGATTGAGGCATTGGCAGCCAACCGTAGCCGAATGAGTTAGTGCGTGACTACCATTTGGAATTTAGAGAGAACGTTGGTCCGAAACGAAGAAAACGTTTTTTTCTAATAGCGGTCGCCCCTCGGCAGCCAATGGCAAACCTCCGAGTGTAGTTCTGCCATGAAAAAGCTCCTCTTAAAAAATATCTGCCGTTCGGAGTCGGCTTGAAACTTTAGGTCCCTCCATTTGTGGAACAACATCAAGGCACACGCCACAAATAGGAGGAAGAGCTCGGCCAAACACCCAAAAAAGGTGTACGCGCCAATTGTATTGTTTTCACGAGATACCGACCGAAGTCTTCCTGCGAGGCATTCAAAATTGGTGTTAACAGATATCCGAATTACGGCACAATTGCGGCTAACATTCGAAAGGGATTATTTTTCAAAAATAAATGTCATGAATGGTTCTGCACAAAAATAGCAAAAATTGTCAAATCAATTTGAATTTTCGTTGTTTTATTTCAATTTTTAAATCCGATTCCTTCAAATTGATCACCCTTTACATACTAGCTCCGAACTTCGACAAAGGGATGCGTCACAATGGGCACTTAGTAAAACATTTGAAAAGAGAAAACGTACTAATTCACCACAATTTCAAACTCTCTAGAGCCTCACCAACTCTAAAAATTGTGGTATTCCCTGTTGGGGAAACCCCCGCTCAACTAATAAATAAAACATCAGCAACATAAAAATAACATAACATAATTTAAAAATTTCAAACGCAACCATACATACATTAATTCTCTATGTTATTCACACTTCCTTGTGTGCTCGCATATATTCACGTATGTTTGTGTATATTCACAGTTATAGCTGTAGCTTTTATGATTTTATCTTGCGCAAATTCGCATCTGTTTATTGTTGGGGTGCGATTTGGTTGGCAACTGTATCAATTTGAGTTTATCGAAATCCGCACAAGCAGCACAGCAGTAACAATAATAATTTGAACATTTATCTCTGCCAAGGGAGAGGAGGTCACTTATAATTTACAACCTTCATAAGTCGGATATCCACAGCCACTGCAAACCGTAATAAAAATCGATTTGGGTGAGACAATTAACTATTCACGGTGAAATTGTATGCCGTCTTATTGGTGTATTACACTTTAGGAGCTTACAATGAAAATTTATAGTGAAAAGTATATGCTTACAAATGTACATATATGTGTATAGGCATGTAGATACATTGGAAACCAAATACTGAAAGCTTATCAAAAACAGAAGTTTTAAATTTAATTCTTTTCATTAGCAGGTGGGTTTACCCTCACAGAAGGGGAGAATGACGGTGAAGAAAATGTGTAAAATTTGAGAGGAACCAATACATACAAATGTATGTTTGTATTACACAAATGTGGGCTACAGTGGAAGTGTTTCAATTGAATATTGTTTTACTTTCACTGAATTTTTAAAAAGCGAAAGGAAATTGAGGTAACCAACCAACCATCATGGATGGTAACGGAAACTGGTCAGAGTGTGGCTTAGTAATGCTGCTACAACAACTATGTAATGGAACACAAAATCTCTCGACGTCGATAAGCCAGCAACAATTCAAGAGCTAAAGGCACATGAACAGCATAGAACCTCAATTATGCCTCAGCGTCATCGAAATTTTGGACCATCGGATGGAGGTGTGCCGCCGAGGCCGCGGTGGTCATTTGGCCGATATTTTGTTCCATACGTAATTGAATCATACCAATATTATCATACTAAAGAGAAATGACAATAATTTCTTAAAACAATTATATTTAATTCCAAATCAACACCGGCCCTTGAAACTTAACCACCCTTTAAACTGCGTTACCAGAGCTAATTCCTCATTAAGTTTCATTTTCAGAACGATAAAAAATGATGGTTATACATATGTCCAGCGTGCTCAATATCTAGAAGCGAATACCTGCCTAAGCGAGCTCAACGGCTCTCCCACTTCCTTTTATTCCTTTGTGCATAGATTTCAGCTTGAAACATACCCCAGTAATTAGGGAGGGCACGTTGGCGACGACGAATATCGCAAGCGTTGGAATGAGCTTTAGGACGACATAGACATAAATATCCGGCGACTACGTTGGCTGGGTCATGTCGTCCACTTGGATACAAACGCTCCAAAATATCATGTGGAGAAGGACTTGGCTTCACTTGGTGTGTCCAACTGGCGCCGGTTATCACGAGAGAGAATCGTGCGCTTTCTTAAACTCGGGCAAAATCGCGTAAGCGGTTAACGCGCCAATTAAGAAGAAGAAGAATTGAGAGTCTCAAAAGAATGTTAGAGATCAAATTGCGGACAAAAGACCGCGGCTCCCACTCCTTCCGCTTTTTTGGACCCATCCGTAAAGAAATTATATGAATGGTATGTGGATTCTTTCTGCATCCATTTTGCTCTATAGACGTCTTTCGTCTAGCTTGTTTCCTTATTTAATTTCTGGAATCACGTAGTCTGGCCTTTTGTTTGAATCCAGAACATTGCTGTGGCCAAAAAGTTTCTGTAGAAATTTAGTTTTAGAGCAGAGCTTTTGGCTGAGTTTCTTGCTATCTAGATTTACTTCTAGTCCGATCGATTCCGTCCACTTGTAGATCTCTCTAAGCGTATTTCACTCAGCGTTTGTGGATACCTACCTAGCAGCCAAGTCGTTAGCATATGCCATCAGAACAATCTTCAACGCAGATCGTTGGTATCAGGGCAAGCAACTACCCATTCTGTCTGATATAAAAGTTAGAAAGTGCAAATGGTTTAGGCATGAGAGAACCCAACTGAAGTCTACAGACCAGCGCTAGAATGGTACCCCCAAGGTAGCAGACGACAAGATCGGCCTAGGTGCATATGGAAGAGAACGCTTGAAAAGAAGATAAGTGCTACCAGAAAGTCCGAAAGGAAATTAAAGTCATTGCGAAAGACCGTACGCGAAGGAACGTCTGCACGGACATAATTAACTTTGCTTTACTGATTGATCCGAGACGCAATCTGGAATTGGAGCGGCGGTTCTCCCAGCTAACATTTCAGTCAACTTTTAAGCAGAGGTCTTCGCGATCCTGCCGGCGTGCAAAATGCTTAGAGATCGCTGTTATCGCTGTTGGGAGGGAGACATAAAGATCTCCCTGCGATCGAGGCCCTGTCGATGTCACGTTGCAGCTCTCTGAAGATCAAACGTCTCGAACTTGCAGGAAACATTTATCTTATCTGCTGGGTTCCAGGCCATTGGAACATAGAGTGAAATGAAATTGCCGATGAGCTCGCAAGGAATTGGATCGACAGGACTAGTTTTCGTTGTCCCCCTCTCAGACATTGGTATCCCCAGGCCTGTTGTTAAATAGAAACAGCACAATTTATTTCTTAAAAAAGTACAAGACAGACCGAGTTCTATCTTATCGTGTGCTAACTCAAAAACACTTTGGCCTCAGTACGAGAGAAGCAGGACGCTTTAAGTGCTGGGGATCCCACGCCGCTTAATTTCCAAACTCATAGCGTTGGTCACCGGTCTCTGCGTGATCGGAACTCGTGCGGAGAAGCCTGGGCTTCCGTACAACCCCAATTGCAGAAGCTATAGGGATCCTGCAGAGAAAGCGACTGTTGAACAAATATCGGGTTTTGGCGGCAAGGCGCTTGAGGTTCCTTAATGTGGCTTTTAGGGATAGTCGGAGGCAATTCTCCAGCCCAGTTCCAGCCTTTGTCCCCTCCACTACATCAAAAGGACTGGATGCCTGTAAATTGTTTGTCTACCTTTAAGTTTTGTAATTTTTCGCATTTTTTTTAATCTCAAATATTTAGTGTTGCAGATCTAAGGTAACATTAAATGAAAGAAATCACTGACTAAGCAACACTTACCGGCACAACTGTTGACTGTAAGGTTCATTTACAAGTACAAACAGACAGCGAACCGAATTTTTTCAATGAAAGCCACACAGTCTGTGCGCTCAAAATTTATTTATTTGCCATTTTGCTATCATTAACTATACACCGTACTAATGATAGGTTGCATACTTCTAGGCGTATGCTCGTGTAAAGGGTTTTGCCTTTGTATGAGTAAGTACAGTTATATTTCCCGCTGGGATTTTTCATTAGTTCAGCATAAATACATGGAATTCATTAGTTGAACAGGTTTTATATATCTTTTTTATTTATTCATTTCTTTTATTTTTATTTAAATGAAATACATTGAACTTTCTGGAAATACTCGAAGCTCACACTTTCCACTGTGGGGCACAACCACAGGCCCATGGAGCAGAAGGTGCGCGTGACCCAAAAGAGCAGCCCTTGCTGAGCGCCTTGACTTGTGGCCCAGTGGTAGTTTGTATTTGCGTGTGTGTGTGTTTGAGCGCCAAGCGTGACGCGTATTCGCAAACAGCAGAGCGGCTGTCGCTTTATATGATTTATAAGCACGCAAAAGCACAGTTCATTTTTATTACACTTCAAACAAGAGGTTTTTTGTATTTAATCAACACCAATTTCATTTTCTAAGTCGCATGAGAACTTTGCGTTTGTGGGGGGGCGTCCCACATATTAACCACAGCGCGGGAGAGCACAAGGACTAGCACACAACGCAATATCAAATTACACGCTTCTTGCTCGCATGAATAGCATGCATTCGATAACTCTTTGCCTTGGCGAGAACGTTCGTGTATATCGTATGTTTGTATGTATGTACCTATGTACACTTATACATATCTAAGTTTTCGCAAATCCTTTCGTTATAGTCTCGCCATCACGAATTCACCTACTAAACAAATTCAGACAGCGTTGGGGAAATTCTGAAAAGAAATTAGAGCAAAGCAAAACAAAAAAACTGTATTTTGCTTTCAACTTTTTGTTGCATGCATATTGAAATTGTACAACTGTGGCAGACGGCGCGCCACTAAAACTTCGACAACAAACGCAAAAAAAATATTTAAATGCATTTATTTGTATGTTTATTCATCTGGCTGGTGTAAGCAGTAAAAACTGCTGAAAGGCAAGCAAATTTGACAAACTGACTAACAAATAAAAAATGTTTTCTTTGCTTGAAATTTGCTCTCCCTTCGAATGGCGAGCGAACTGCTAGCGAGTTTCAAATACTTGCTGAAAACCCAACTTGGATTTTGTATTGATTTATTTTGTGCTTTTAGTTTTGCATGCAAATCTTTTCACGCTACATTTGCTTCAGTCAAAATATAAAAACTTTACCACTTTCACTTTTTTGGCGAAAAGGATTGCATATACTCGTATACGGAAAGCCTGGTACCCGAAAGAAGCAGGTACGACTGGTAGCCATTACAGTTGATGGCGTGAATAAGGCAAATGAGCATTTCATCACATTTCGTATTTAAAAAGATCATTGAATTTGTGCCTATTTGCGGCCACACTTTGTGAGTAGAGAAGTGCAGCGCAAGTCAATATCACCTTCCAAATACGAGAGCTAGCCTAAAGAATACCATTTGTATCAACTCACAGTAAAGGGTGGTTAAATTTCAAGGGCCGATGTTGAATGTGAACCACACCTAAACGTCAATTTTTTTCTGCATTTGGGGGCACGAAATCCGATAAAGCTTATTCTACTAATCTCACGACCAGTTCAAATGGGTTTCATGTTAGCCGCAACTCTTAAAAATAATTGGCTTGTTAACCTCGTACTATCGCAGCGGATTAGATGGATTGGCCACATCATAAGAATACCCAACGAAAGAATAAAAGGGTGTTTACTTTGCACCCAATTGGAGGAAGAAAGAGAGGCCGACCAAGAAGGAGATGGCTTGATGACGTAGAAGCAGACTTAAAAGCGATGATCCTTCGTAATTGGCGAAATGAGGCAAGAGAGAGACTGAATTGGAGGAGGATTGTTGATGAAGCTATGGTCCACCACAGACTGTGAAGCTAAGAGAGAGAGAACAACGTATTATCCAATAGAAGCCGACACAGAGAAACTGAACGTTATATACGGTATCTATTACGTAGGGTACCGAAAAAAGCTGCTCAAAAAATAATCTGCCATTCGGAGGCGGCGTCAAACTGTAGACGCCTTCATTTGTAAAACAACATCAAGACGCACACCTCAAATTGGAGGAGAAGCTCGGCCAAAATCCCAAAAGGGTGTAAGTCCTATACTATTGTATGTATATAAAACAACATAACCAGGTTCCGCCAATGGGTGTACGCGAATCAGCAATTTGAAACTTAGTGTGTAAATTTGTTTTGGGGGTGGTCAAAATTTCCATTTCTAGCACGTTCTTAAGATAAATTGGTATAGGAAACCACGGGAGCGGGCAACGGATTTACGTTTGAATTTTTTGGGTCATGTCGCTCGAATGGATACAAAGGCTCTGAAAGTATTCGATACGGTACCAGCTGGTGGTAGCAGAGGAAGAGGAAGGTCTCCACTACGTTGAAAAGATGAGGTGGAGAAGGACTTGGCTTCACTTGGTGTGTCCAACTGGCGCCGGTTAGCAAGAAAAATAAATAACTGGCGCGTTGTTAAACTCGGCCTAAATCGCGTAAGCAATTTTCGCGCCACTCAAGAAGGTCTGGATATTAGCCACCTATTTATATTTCTCTCCTTTTTACCTTTAGCTCGTTATTGTTCACTCGCTCTTAAATTTATCTTTTTTACACCCTTTTGTCTAGTAACTCAATGGAATTTTACGCCTCGTTTGGCTAAGTACGC
Source organism: Anastrepha ludens (assembly GCF_028408465.1). Classification (NCBI taxonomy): domain Eukaryota; kingdom Metazoa; phylum Arthropoda; class Insecta; order Diptera; family Tephritidae; genus Anastrepha; species Anastrepha ludens. The sequence continues at coordinate 29,470,644 of NC_071499.1, read as the reverse complement.
GTATCTCTTTAGGACATCCACCTTATGCCAACACAACTTAAAGATCGAGAGAACTGGCTCCAAGCGCATACAAAAATTCTTTATGCGTTACACAGCATAATTTAAAAAATATTCACGCCATATTTTAATGAATCATTGTTCTTGTTTCGTGTACTAAAAACATGAGAATGAAAAGCAACGCCCTCGTGTACTTACTTGCATAGAGGATATCCTGTGAAATGAAGCAGATATGTTCTTTAATGAAATTCAGCAACGCAGCCACATTTGTAGTAATTACAGTTAGTTAGTAGCGTAAAAAGTTAAATTAGTGTTAATTAATAATGCTTGAAATGTAAACAAGAGAACAGATTTCAACTGAGGGTACCATTAATCATATTCATTACATGCCATTTGTGCAAGTGAACGAGTACGAGTTGTTTGGTTTTTCAAGTGCATAAAACTGGCAAAGAAAAGGCAGGGCTGTGGTGGAACAATACTAAAATCAACTGAGTTACTGTACACTTGCGCATCATCACATGGAGCATTGCACACCCACACACAGCGGCCGCACCCGTACAAACCAAATCGCACAATGCATTCTATACACAGTGTAACAGCGGGGAAGAGGTTGTGGGCTCCACCGTGCGAGGAACATAAAGCGTATAAGAGATACTGGCGGTTTTCATAAAATTTTGCTGTTACGACAACACGACGCGCAGGAGGAGAAGGCGTGTAAGGATACATAGTAGACATGGTGCTTGGAGACTTGGAGCCTGTGGAGTCTAGAACGGAGACAGTGACATCAACGTCAACAAACGGCCAGCGTATTATATTGTGCAATACATCATAGGGAATTTTCTCTTTACGAGGCGTTGACGGGTTCGCTTGCCTTGTTTATTATTTCGAAAACGATGGCGCGGGCGTTGATAATGCCGTTCGCCATTCATGGCTGTCAAATTGACGCGACTTCTTTGCCAAAAAGCATGTAACCGAGCAGGGGCATAGCTAAATTTGACTTCTACTGCTGCTGTTTCTTTTTATTTATTTATTTATTTTTTTTTTTTTGTTGATATTTCATGGTAAAAAGGCAAAAGCGAAAGCAGAAAGAAAATACTGAAGAAAGTAAGATATTTTGATCAACAAAAGTGAAAGCCACACTTTTGCGCTTCTTCAAATTGATAGCCGGAAACCACGTGAATAATTACAAAAAAAAAAAAAATTTGTCCAAACTTCACAAAAAGGCCAAGAAGATTAAAATTTGCTCTCACAAAGTTTGTTTGAGCTTACCCTGCAAGAAAAACTTGACCACTGAATGAAATTCATGGCTCACAAGCTCTGTTTTATTTTCAACGTATCTCAGTGACAGCGGCCGCCTTAGCCGAATGGTTGGTGCGTGACTACCATCCGGAATTCAGAGAGAACGTAGGTTCGAATCTCGGTGAAAAACCAAAATAAAGAAAAAGTTGTTTCTAATAGCTGTCGCCCCTCGGCAGGCAATGGCAAACCTCCGAGTGTATTTCTGCCATGAAAAAGCTCCTCATAAAAAATATCTGCCGTTCGGAGTTGGCTTGAAACTATAGGGACCATTTGTGGAACAGCATTAAGACGCACGCCACGAATAAGAAGAGGAGCTCAACCAAACATCCAAAAAAAGGGTGCACGCGCCAGTTATATATTATATATATATATACAATATATATATATATATACAATATATAATCTCAGTGACTAGGTGCTGGCTAGTGAATAGGTGCTCCCGAATTACAAGGTAATCGAGATGGAATTAAATAAAAATAAAATCAGCCTTTTCTTCTTGATGGGGCGAGTTAAACAAAGCGCGGTAGTCGATTCTTTCTTGTACTAACCGGCGCCAATTGGACACACCAAGTGAAGTCAAGTCATTGTCCACTTGAGTTTTCCAACGCAAATGAGGCTTTCCCATCCTCTGCCACCACATCGAACATTTTCAGAGTCAGAACGTTTGTATCCGTTCGGATGACATGACCCAGCCAGTCTGTGTCGTCGTAAAGCTTATACAGTTCGTTGTTCCATCGCCTGCGATACTTGCCGTCGCCAACGTGCAAAGGTCCCACAGGGTTCCGCAGAATCTTTCTCTCAAACACTCCAAGGGACGCCTCATAGAATGTTTTCCTCTTCCAAACTTCTGCATCATAAGATAGGATGGGCATGATGAGAGCCTTATAGAGTATTAGTTGTATTCGTCGAGAGTGGACTTTACAACTCAATTGCCTACTTAGACCAAAGTAGCACTTGTTGGTAAAGAAGATTTTTTGTTGGACTTCAAAGCTGGTATTGTTATCGATCAGATCATGGAGATTAATTTCAGCGCTCGCTTCGCCAACAGTGCGCGATGGGTAACTAGCATTCGAAAGTGCACAGATACCAAACCTCGGGCACGAAACATAGAAACAGTTTTTTCTAATGGCGGTCACAAAAGCAAGCCTCCGCGCGTATTTCTGTCATGAAAAAGTTCTCGCAACTGCCACTGAGAGAAGCTTACTGACTTCCTGACTACTGCAGAGTATTTGATAGAGCTTTTGATATTGCGGTAAAGCTGTCAAACTTGAGGGAGCTCGCACCTTTGAAGCTCCTTCTTTTTAGGTAGTCAAGCTGCAATTGAGCTTTGCGTTGCGATTAACTCGAAATGTGTTCACGACAAAATAGCATCAATGTGCACAGGGTCTCGATACATAATGGTCATAACAGACTACATACTATACGAGGAAGGAATCTGAGAGAAAACCTGTTATATGGAATCCAAGCACACAAGCTTCTCTGGGTTTCCCGCTTTCATAATTTGGTCAGATGGCTAGAACTGCTACCAACAACTGATGGGCTACCCACCAGCAGAGTATTCCGCAGAACACGGAAGTTATTTAGGCAGTCCAAGGGTAGAAGTAAGTCTACTCACGGGAGGACTAATAGCGTACTCAACTATCGACCAAATAGCCACCAGTTTTGGAGACCCACACAACGATTTCTGTTGGAATTGCAATTATAAAGAAAACTCATTTATGGCGTGAAGTGTAAACGGCTCGCTCGCTCTTTGTAAAATTGGTTTGATATTTCTCGAGGACTAGTCAATTTAGGCACCGTATTGCTGAAGTGGTTGATTGGAATCAACAAAACATCATAATTGCTAGAGAACAAAGAGGAATAGGCTCTATGTTCTACACTGGAACTCTAGGAATTTATGAGGAATAAGCCAGGGAAAGTTTTTCCTGGTGATTAAAATGATCCTCTTTGGTCACCAAGTAAATTTTTTCCAAGAGCCCATCTAACCTTACTTAAGTGTTTAGTGTTTTGATCCATTTTTCTATCACAGTCTAGCGAACAAAGCCGTTTTACCTTAATCAGCCATACCTACTTCGCCCGTGGCTTCAATGCCCTCTACGCTTAAATATCCATTGCTGTTCCAGGGTATCTTCCTCTAAATTTCTCCTAGGAACTCTTTTTCATATGTTATCATTGCCGTCCAGAGAGGACTTTACTTGGCAAAATGTTATGCAAGTCCGGCGTTATTATCGGTCGGATCAACGTCAGGTGGGTATCAATACCGCCTATCTTGAGGGCATTGTACTTTCTCACTCATCCCAATGACATAAAATTAATTCCATTATTTTATCTCTAATAACTTAAATATCCATGCCCAGGTTAGATTAGGCTCATATGGTTTCCCCTAGAGAGGGTACACTTGGACGAAAATCAAAAAACCCGTCCTTTGTGATACCATTTGAAAGTAGATATGAAGATAGGAAGAAAGGAAGATAGAAAGTGGAGAGGGGAGAGGGGAGGTGGGACGGCTGTGTATTTATTGGCGAGGACTTTGAGTTACAGATGGTGTTAGCCGCTTCGAACTGCTGATGAAGTTTATCAGGTTCTTAATATCAAGGACTGCTGTATCAGCAGTTGTACCAGGGCAGCTAAGGACGAGGTGCTGAGATGATTCCACCTCATCTTTTATATATCTGACACAAAAGGGTCTCACAGCATGCATACCATGCGGTCAGTGTTCTGTAAGGCACCCACGAAATTTGAGAGCTGAGATTTTGTTAACCTCAGAAGATCCCTCGAGCGCCTCCGATCCACTCTGCGCCCAAAATTATAAAGATTATGCTACACAAATGGGGATACGGAATTGGAAAATACTTATGAGGTAGGTTAGGTTAGCCTGATCGGCATTAAGCCACGCATAGACCTTTTGGTCCTTAGCGATACCAGATGGAGACCGATCTCTATGAATACTGAAAGTAGACATCAGGCAGGATGTCAACGCTTTTGACGAATCTAAGCAGAGCTGGGAGATCGTCCTCCATACCCTCAAACAGTGGGGCTCCCAGGCATTATGAGGTAAGATTGAATATAAACTGCGATAAGGCATTGATCAGCCCAATTGGACTTGTCCTACTCTGAGTGTTAGCTCACACTGGGTAGGAGGATTTGACTAGGTCTTGTTACTTAAATAAGGCTGATCGATATCGAGGGGCTGTTGGTTGGCACAACTTCTGATTCCTCACTCTGAAAAAATCTATATTCTTGAAAGGCTGTCGGAAGATAACTTTTCAGCGGCCGTATTCGATATCTAATGCACGAAAACATCTTTTGTCCTGTCTGCCTTGAGAAATATAAGAGGGCGGAGTACATTTTGTGCGTGCGCTACTTAAGCAATATAAGTCATGGGACACTTGAGGAGAGGACGAGTAGCTAGGCGCTCTAACAGCTGGTAATCTACACAGAATGACTCGCAAATTGGGTGATTTTGAAGTGGATTTAAGAAAAGTGAAAGCAATAGAACGGGCGGGACAGAATGATAGAAAATTGGATTTACCCCGAATCCGCATCTGAAGCTTTCCTGTTATTCATAAGGAAAGAAGAGAAATGCAGAAACGGATATGGATCCAGTGAGTTGCCTTGTAAGATGTGCTTGTCTCACATATATATGTACACGAATATTTGTATGGCATATGCGCTGACACAAGCTGCGCAAGAAAATGAGAATAACTGAAAGCAAATAAATACGCAAATAAGTAAATGAAAATTCGTATGCAAAAAGCATTTCTTTTATGTAAGTGCGTACGCGTACCGCTAGATATTTGTTTTTATTGCTCCCAGAGGATTAACCCAACTGTGGCAGCTGACGGTCAATCAACTACAGTAGCTCAGTAGTTGTTTCAAATGAACTTTGTCTCCATTATCCGCTCGCGGCTGTGCGTCCTTCGAACGGTGCAGATATGAGCCATCTTAGCGATTCGAATGCAAATGCGATATAGCAAGAGTTTATAAATATATGTTATATAAATATGTATATATTTACAGTGTGTGTCACAGCAAATCGTAGAGCTGTTCTCTTTCAAAGTTTGCAATGTTTTCAAAGTTACTTTTTCTAATTCATTTATTACAAAAACTGACCGCAAGCGCTGCTCTGCCGTTAAAAGAAATACATACGAAAGAGTAGAGAGCAACACAATAATAAATAAGCAGATATAGAAATGCGCTTTCTTATTGTCGCTTATCCCGCTTCGAAGGGATTGACACACTTCTTTTGTTCTCAAAGTGTTAATAGTAATCCGAAATATTGTCCTAATGGTATCGGGACCATTTCCTTCAGTCCTGGCTGAGATTTTGGAAAGGTTGGCTGTACTGAGTCGCTTGGCTGCCTTAGGATCAACTCTGACAGAACAGAGCTGGTGCTATTTACCTGAAAATATAAACCTCCACACTTTAGACTTCCAAATTAATAAAAACACTTTCTTCCGCTTTCAACGAAAGTTAGGTATCTTGGAGTGATACTTAACTCCAAGCTCCATTGGAAGCCACACATTGAAAGTCGGATAATGGGGACTCAAGCCACAGGTCGTGCTTGCGATGTACAACGTAGTGGTTTTTCAAATTTTAACGGGCTATAATGGGACTATAATATCACTAAACTGGGGAGACTGCAAAGAACGGCATGTATTGGCATCACCGGAGCATGTAGAATTAACCCCAGCGCTGCCCTGAATGTTGTCTCGCACTTATTTCGCATCGACTTTTACGTTACTTCCATTGCTGTTCAAAGTGCAAACAGGTTGAAGGAGCTGGCCCCGGAAGGCAATGTCTCAAGGGACATGGTAACATTTTTAGGCAGTTAATAGTATTTCTCTGAACTTTAGGCAGATCTCTCCATCCGCAAAGAGGAGTCTAAGGGTTGTGCCAGGGCAAACCAGAGGAAAATCTGTATCGAAGCTGGTACCTCTGTCTTCACTGATGGCTCCAAGATGTAATCGGAAGTCGGAGCAGGGGTTTTCTCTAAATCAGCCAAATTATCTATTTCCTTAAAATTGCCGAAAAATTTCGCTAGTGCTTTTCAGGCAGATGGCTTTGTGATCCTACAGGCATGTAAAATTCTTACGGAACGTGGGAGTGATAGAGATATTAACAACTTTTCCGATATTCAGCAGTAGTTTGCAGGTGACATTTCTATAAGCTGGGTTCCTGGACATAGGAACATAGAAAAAAAAAGAATTGCTGATCAGCTTGTCAGGAAGAGGACAGAATTGGTCTCAGAGACCTCCTACCTGGTCATCGGCATCCACCTGACTGTTGTTAAAGGAAAATTGCACAGCGTATTTCTCAGAAAAGCGCAGAAAAGATCGAACTCCATTTATTCGTTTGATTTTTCAAAAACACTGCGATCCCAGTAGAATAGAGAAAGGACTCAGAAAGCTCTGGGGACTCCACGGCATTCAATTTCAAAACTCATGGCTGTGTTTACTGGCCATTGAACAGCCGACACACACGCGGAAAAGCTAGGTTTATCATTCAACACCCATTGCAGAAGAAGTGGGGACCTATCAAAGAGCACTTTCTCTGTAAATGTCCGGATTTGGCAGCCAGACGACTAAGGTCACAGGTTGCATCTTTCTTCGGCAGCTTAGAGCAGAGTGCTAACCAAAATCCCATCAATTTTCTCCAATACATCAACAGCTCTGGCTGGCTGTAGATATCTGCCTGTTGGGGGTCTCGTAATGGTATCAAAACGGCGCTTTAGCGCTACTTTGGGAGTACCAGAGTGGTACTTGAAGCATTTCACCTACCTACCTAGGAAATAATTAACACATTTGATTGAGAGTAATAGCAAAGTACTCCAACCGATTGAATCATTTGTAATTTATTGCAGTTTGAAAATTAAATTTACGATTTTTCAACACATTTTGACTTATAGATATGCTTTTTTTTTTTGTATGGCTTAAAAATTTATAACGAAAAGAACCTTGCAGAAGGGATTAGCTTAAAAATGCAAAAAGCCCAGTGCAAATCGAAGGACTCTGGCATAGTTATTAGCATACATACATACCTACATACGTTGGGACTTTGTTTTATAGGAGAGCAGTAAGATTTGGCAGCTCCTTTTACGCTATTTTCATTGCAAAATAATAGTTTATTGTCGTTTTTTAAATTAAAAAAAACTTACAGAAAACCAATAAATTTTCATAAAAAATTCAAAAGTTGTAACCAGCTGTTTTAGATTTTTCATGCATGCAATTTTATACCAATTCGAGAGTCCAGATTCGAAGCTCTTTGTGGTCATAAAACATCAAATTATAGAGAAGCTTGTTTTTTTTTAAATGCTAAATTTCCGAGATCATTTCGCCTTCTTCATACAAAACTACGTGACGGACAAAATTCTGAAAAATCTGATGTTATTTCTTAAATCCTAAAATTTATCTAAAGAAAACAGCCGTTGTGGAATGGCATGAACGCTTTAGAAGAGACGGTGAATGCATCGAGGATAACGAACGTAGTAGCAGGCCGTAGACCCATAAAACTAATGAAAACACCAATAAAGTGAACGAAAAGTTAATCAATAGCCACAAATGAGCCATCGGAGAGCTGGCAGTTAATGATTTGCGACTTCTTGCTGCAAAGTTGATCCCAAAGAACCTAAATTTCATGCGTTGACATCGCCAAAGATATAATTTCCGAAGCTGATTCTGAGCTAACGTTCATCACGCAACATTCATTCATCCTCCCCATTCCCTCATCCTGGAGGTGAGACGTGGATTTATGCGTACCACACGCAATGCAGACATCAGGCAAGTAAGTGTAGAGCTCGAAATGAACCAATACCAAAAAAACCATGTCGCTTTCGGTCAAAAAAGAAAGCGATGCTCACGGTTTTTGTGGATTACAACGATTTTGTACACCATGAATTTTTGCAGAACGTCAGATAGTTAAAAAATACTATTATTTGAGTGTTATGAGACATTTACGTGAAGCAGTTCGCCAAAAAATAAAGGAGTTGTGGAATAACAACTCGTAGTTTTTGTGCCATGATAACGCACCGTCGCGTAATGCCATCATTAAAAATAAAATAAATAAATAATTGGCGCATACACTTCAGTTAGGTGTTTGGCCGAGCTTCTCCTCCTATTTGTGGGCTTCATTATCCGTGAATTTTTTACCAAGAACGAACCTGCAATTTTTTTCTGTTTGATAGAGCCAAAAACCCACTACAGGGAATGCATTTTAACAGCAGAATGAAAGTAATGGAAAAAATTGAGTTGAACAGAAATGCTTCAAGAGCTGGATCAAACGCTGGCATAAGTGCATTGCAGTTTATGGAGAGGGAGTACTTTGAAATCGATAATATCACTTTTGCGGAATAAACTTGTTGAATTTTGAATTCTCTGAATATATTCCGGGAACTGATCCAAGTGGTTTAACCCATTATTTATCATAACTTCGCAAAAAAGTAAGCTTTCTAAAGTGCTCAAAAAACTAGTTGTACGACTCTCAGCGATACTCACTATACATAAATATGGATGTATACTATACATGGTAATGGTAATGGTTGGACGGCTTAGGGTAAGGCCTTTATGCACTGCGACCAGATTGTCTATTGTGCGCCCCGAGTTACTTAATTTTAATGGCTTTTAATATACTAAGAAATCGAACCAGCTTCTTAGAAGGGAGCAATTGTAGGTCTTGCTTCTCTAGTAAGTATGAGCCCAGGATTCTGTGTCTCATACGGCCTAATGCCTCAGAGCTGGTGATTAAGTGTTTCATGGACTCCTCTTCATCACAAAAGAACCTGCATAATCTAGATAATCCTACTATGTTAATTGTTTATTACAGCCAAAGTGACCTGTAAGTGCTCCACAGAGTAATCTGAGGCCCTTTTTATCTAAGGTTAAAGCAGATTTTGCTCTGTTGGCATTAAGTTCAAAAACCGCTTGGCCCGTTCCAGTGTTCACAAATTTTATATTATTTTTGTTAAAGCCGAAAAATGGGGCTGGTCCAATAAATAGCCCTTCTGCCCCTTTTTTGGCATAAACGTCTGCCTTCGCGTTTCCTTCGTGTCCCTCATGTCCTGGTACCCAAATCAGTAAGTCCTGATGATGAGTGGCCAGTTTGTTGAATACATTGTTACGCTCTATTAGGACTTATGGCTTGAATGTGAAGCTATTCAAGACTTTGAGAACCGATTGGCTCTCCGAAAGTATATACATTTTTATTTCCTCGAACCCTCTTTTGGATATGATTTCCACTCTTTCCATTATGGCAAAGAGCTTCGCATGGAAAATTGTGGTATCTGTGATTAGTGTTAGGGATTTGTGTGCTCTAGGCCCCACTATTACTGCTCCTACTCTTTGGAGGGTATTGTATGTATGTATACATATGCAGACGCAAATACTTCAGCACATATTCCCTTATGCTCGCCTATCAGTATTTGTATTTTATGCATCTTAATATTTTTTGGCACTAAAAGCTAACGAACACTTAACTGCGACTACGTAGTCGAAAGCCAAGCAATTTCATACTTAGTTATTTATGCAAAACATGGAGCGGACAAAGTGCATAAACTATTTTTCATTTATCATCTTTAGCCTCCCAACACAGAAATATTCATATGGACGTGACGTTGCGATATCCTTGAGCGAGTAGATGTTTTTCATGACAATGCAGTTCAACTCAACACATTTCAATGAACTCCCTGAAACAAAAGCATTCTGTAGAATCATAAATAATTCAAAATGTAAAATATTGCTTTGGTTAAGCATCAAAAGCTTTTTGTTTCTTTTACGTATAAATAAATACGCGTCTGCAATAACCATTCGATATAGAGGATATTTCAATGAGTGCGCTCGAGCGTTGACAGCGTAAAGCGGTCATATTGTTAAAGCTATGGACAACAGTCTTGATATTTCACCACGACATTTACGCAGTTCAACAACGCATAGAAATTTTTTAAATTATGACCGAATCCGAGGTCTGCTGGCGAAAGGTTTTTTGTGTTTCTTTAATTGTATGGACTTCAGTATCTTCCTGTAGAGCCCACAATTCGCCTTTTAATGCATAAACTTGAGCCAACCGAATCGGTGGCCGATGGCATGGAAGTCCATCCACTGCCACTACATTGCGAAAAAGTCACTATTTGGAGTGGTTGTTGTTGTTGTTGTTGTTGTTGTTGTTGTTGTAGTAGCAGCAAGCACATTCCTCATACATGTACGGGGAGTGCTGCTGGCGTGACAGTCCTTGGCCGGATATATAGTAAATCCGAGTCATTCCGGTAACGTAGAACGGAGTGTCGGGGACCATTTGGAGTGGTCTTTTAATCTGTCTGTATTTATTTTTTCATCAGTGTATTTTTTCATGGGCCTTACTTTTTTTGGAATATGCGGAAGGAGATGCAATCATGAAGGTATAGACCCCACAAACATGTAACTTTGACGGAATGGCGCCGCTTGCTGCCATATTGCAAGAGAGACATTGAATTTATTAGATGAGTAGTGCCAAGGCTTCTTGCCATCTCGCCACTCAGAACGCGTGGCTCAGGTAGGTAGAAGTGGCAATCGGTCTCCAAACCAACCCACTTAGACCATTACCGATCCATTGTAATACCACAGTAGCAGTTTATCTGCTACTCTTCGTTAAACAAACTTGTATCCTTAAGTTCATCAGTATCATTCAAGAACGATGAGCGAAAGTATCTAAACCCAGTGGCATGCCACGCAGAACAGTGACGGAGAAGATGTCTGATAGATTCTTTCTCCTCCTCATTCTTGCAGCTTCTGCAATAGTCGAAATGTGGTACGTTCCATCTTTGAGCCTGTCAAGACCTAGAACACCTGGGCTGTGAACAGATCAACATGGAGACGTTTTTCCGTAACCGATTAAGTAGCGCCTTTGAGCGCCTGTTGTTCCATTTTGGCTAAATTCTCTTTGTAGCTTCACATGCCAGACTATCAAACCATCTCGTGTTGGCTGAAGTGACAGTGCTACTTGTCACTCGCATTTTGTAGGTTGAGATGGTTATATGTATCTACAATCTCCATACCAAGAGGGCGGCGAATGGTAGTGCCCTCTCCCGCTGATTTGTCTACCTTACAATTTCCTTGTGTGTCACTATGCTCTGACACCCATATCAAATGGTTACGAAATTATTCTGTCATCTCGTTAAGAGATGCTTGGCATTTGCGAATATATATAGATTTCTCTAAAGGTAGTCACATTATTGCTTAAACAAACAGTAACCTAATTAATGGCTAGAATTTCAGCCTGAAATACGCCAACGCGTGATTTAACACCGCGCGACTATTTTCTGTGCGGCTACGTGGAATCTTTGGTCTATGCAGATAAATAACTGATCAAAATAACTCGAGTTCATTATGCCAGTGAACCCAATTTAAGCGAAAATGGCATCCAAAAGTAATCCACTAACATGCACCACCTACAGCAGAGTTCCAGCGAATGCATTTGAAAAAGGTGGCAATATCACTTATACTGCTTGTTTTATTCCTGTGTTTTATTTCAAAGTTTCAACGCCTTTTATGACATCTTTTCAGAATCGACGCAATTTTTCATTATAGAGTTTATTCGTAAAAGGAAGTAAAATCACTCATACGCCACGTGGCACAGCCGATGTTAGTATACGGGTAAAAACAAGATTATAAAAAAAACCACAAAATTATAAAAATTCACAAGTTTTAACTATTTTTTTCTAACTTCAATCACTTTTTTTCACAAAAATACACCTTCTTCTATAAAAAAAGACCTTATTAATCCAAATTTCCAACTTTCTACAAAATTAATAAACATTCGGCGAATTTTCAAACTTTTTAATCAGAATTAAAAAGCAAAAAAAAATGGGAACGGTGTTTTATAGCTCCTTGAATAACAGTTTAAAGTAGTTCGAAATTCTCGTTGATTTTTAGCTGGTTTTCCCCGACAGTATTGCGTATTCTCCCCATATAAAGAATGGAGTTTTTTAATGAAATTTTTTAATAGAAAAAATGCGCAGCACCGTCAATGCAATAAATTGCCAAACATAAGGCAAATGAGCTACTTCGAACTTGTATTTTATTGTATTAGAATTAAATACGCTGTAAAACAGTACAGTACAGGCGCAAAATTAATCATCCGAATTATTTGAAACATTTGTGGAACTACATCAGAAATAGGAAGAGAAGCTCAGCCAAACACCTACGATTTTCAGTGATGGATAAAGATTTTGACCTTTACTTGTCTGTTTGCATACTGCAGCTGTAGAGTTCACAAGTGCAATAAATTTTGAATTCTTTGCAAGTATATAAATTTTCCGATACTGGGTTTAATTTAGCGGCACCTGTATATCCAAACATTTTAGAAAATTTCGAATAAAAGTGTGAAATTTTAATGGAATGGAATGCGCAACGTTTGAAACCTGGATTTATGTGGGTTTTGTTATAGAATAAAATATATTTTTTTATAAAAATAATAAATAAACAAAATAATTAAAATTAATTTGAAAAAAATTATAGACAAAACCTATTAATGCCTCACCTGATGTAGTAAGAGAAGGTAGGTTAGGTTAGGTTATGGTGGTAGTCGGTCCGTATGACCAACTGACTTAAACCTCACAGGTCCGTTGTGATACCACTGGGCGACACGGGAACCTTGTTTATTTACTTTCATGAAACCATTTTGCGGCTCTTATGAAGCGCAGGATTGGTCTAATCCCCGCGCCAGATAGTTCTGTAAGAGAATTGAAAAAGTGTTTACCTAGACAACCTGCTCTGATTTTAGCTAAGGCTGGACAATTTAAGAGAATACTCCTAGTCTCAAGGAATGCCTTCCAAATAGCCAGTGGCCGGTGACACAAGCCACGACCTTCGAGATAACTTCTCTTGAGAGGCTAAGCAATTCCTTGTCCTTTTCTTGTTTATTTGCGGCCCTAGTAGTCTGGCTGTTATGCAAGTATTTTCTTCTTCCCATGACCTATTGGCGTCTTGGGTAATGTTGTTTTTTATTATTCATTTACTCGTGGCCAAAGGTATTCCAATGGTACTTTTATCACGGAAGAGAAGGCAAGAACTTTAATATTTTAATAAAAATTAAATATTATTTTATCTCATAATAAAGATAATTGTGCATGCTTTTCCAAGTTATCAAACGAGGTGTCTTTAATTTTTTTGGAAATTTTGTTTAGAATGGCGGTTCCAGCAGCTTAAATAGCTTCAATAGATTCATGACGTTATTCTTTCAACTCCAAAGGCAGTTTCGGGAATTAATAATAATCGCATAGAGTAGATGAGAACCAAACTTTCAGCAAAAGATGTCTCGATATTAAAAATGAATTACAGACTGCAGTTAAAGCTTGAGAGCATTTCATTCCTCATTTAATTCCAAACATACACTTAGCTCTTGACGATCTATGAAAAAAGTAGTTAAAGTGAACATACACACCCCTCGGTTGCTGGTTATAGGGACAAAGGGGATACTGTAAGCAAATGGGCTCGCTTAACATGAATAGACTCGGAAAGTGCTCATTAATATGCCGCAAGCCGGACCTTGTGCCATGCGATTTCTAACAGTTTCTTAAAATAAAATCTTCAGAGGATTTGTAGTGGGTATTGCAAGTATACAGAATAGGTAGGACATAAAAGACGTTTAGATGGAAAAGCAAACCTCCAATTATTCTATTCTATACAGAATAAATATACGAGCATTGAAGGTAGTAATAAGTTAAAGTTCATGGAATCAAAATTAACTTTTTCACGTACAACGTCAGACTCATTATTTAATAGTCTACGAGGTGGTCTATGATATTTTATATGTATTTAGATTTATTAGAGGTTTGCACTTCGAACTAATGGTCTTTTATGCCTTCTGCTCATCACAGTACCTCATCCAGATCCAGTTCCCTTATTAAATTTAATAAAGGGTGTTTTTTTTAGAGGTTAGGTTTTCAAGATGAAATAAAACGTATATAATTTAATGTTATGGCCAAGAATTTAGCTTTATTATAAAGATAAGGGTTTGCCATTATGTTTTAAAAATGATTTCGGCTGGCTCGAATAAATTCCAGCCGAGAGGCCCAATTTTCGACCACTTTTTGCAGCAATTGGGGCCGTATGTCAGCAATAACGCGCCGAATATTCTCTTCCAAGACGTCAATCGACTCGGGCTTATCTGCGTAGACAAGCGACTTCACATAGCCCCACAAGAAATAGTCCAGCGGTGTTATATCGCACGATCTTGGAGGCCACGCCACAGGTCCACGGCGCGAGATAATGCGCTCACCAAAAGTTTCCTTCAATAAATCGATTGTTGCGTTGGCTGTATGGCATGTAGCGCCGTCTTGTTGGAACCAAAGGTCGTCCACATCAACATCGTCCAATTCAGGCACGAAAAAGTCATTAATCATGGCTCTATAGCGCTCTCCATTGACTGTAACATTATGGCCGGCTTCATTTTTAAAGAAATATGGACCAATGATTCCCTCTGCCCATAGAGCACACCAAACAGTGACTTTTTGAGGATGTAACGGCGTCTCAGCAATGGCTTGTGGATCATGTTCACTCCAAATGCGACAATTTTGCTTATTGACATACCCATTCAACCAAAAGTGAGCTTCATCGCTGAACAAAATTTTCTTGTGAAAATCAGGATCGGTGGCCATCTCGTTTTGGGCCCATTCACCGAACGTGTGACGCGCTTGATGGTCGTTCGGCTTCAATTCTTGCACGAGTTGGATTTTGAAAGCCCGCAAACAAAGATCCTTCCACAAAATCTTCCATAAAGTGGATGGGCACATCTCCAATTGCTGCGCGCGATGGCGGATGGACTCATTCGGGTCTTCTTCGATACTCTGCTCCACAGCAGCAATAGCGTCTTCGGTGCGCACTGTACGACGTCTCTGAGGATGCGTATTATCCACTAGAGCAAACGTGCTGCGAAACCGATCCATGGTTAATCGAATTAGTGACTCTGATGGACGATTATGTCGACCGAATATTGGACGCCGCGCGCGATGCGTCGCGGGAACCGAACCATTATTTTCGTAATAAATTTGCACGATTTGCAAATGTTGTTCAGGTGTAAGTCTATTCATTATGAAATGGCAAACCAAACTGAACATAAATCAAGTGACTGCTGCCAAAAAGACCATCTACGAAAAAAGTAGTGCCAACTTGAAAACCTAACCTCTAAAAAAAACACCCTTTATAAAGCTGGGTTGGACTAAGCGCATGTGCATCTCTTACGGCTGCAAATAGCCGAGATGTCTCAGCCTTTTCCACGCTGTAACGCTCCATTCAAGGCAAATGTGCATTGGAGTCTCCTGGTACAATATCCCGATCATGTGCAGATCACTGCTTACGGGCATTCTCAGTTGACCCTTGGGGCGAATATGAGTTTTTTAAACCTCTTTCGGTTGTACTCCCCCCAGTAAAGATTTCGCCTGTCGTAGCCCCATAGTAAACCTCCCTAAGCCTTAACTCTTCCCTCTTAAGCATCTTCTTGATGGTGTGTTGCCCCATAGCAAGAAAGGGTCTTATTAATGAGTCTTAAGGCCGTAGTCTCGCTCAGCAATGCGTCCGCGACATCGTTCCCAGTTATACCTCTCTGTCCTGACACCTAAATTAGCCGGATGCGATTGCGCGTTCCTAAGAGATTTAGTTTCTCGTTGCACTCAAGGGTCAGTGAGGACTTAATCTCACAGGACAGCCTTGAGTGCCGCATGACTTTCGCTTAGAATGGCAATTCGCTCATTACGGAAGTTGCTATCTAAGTTAATCTCTGCACACAGACAGATGGCAATATCTCCGCTTAGAAATTTCTTCGAAAACTACCCACCGGCACAGAACACTTGGTGTTGGGGCCAGATATTTCAGCGCCTATCCTTCTGGTGTCTTCCAGCCATCTGTGTACCAGTGTAGAATACGCTACTGGAGTTTCCTTTCATATGCCGCTGTACTCCAGTTTACCTCCAATTCAATTCTGAACTTCTTTTCGAATATGATGATTTTAGTGATAAGACATCTGGGTAGCTTGGGACGTAATTGCGGAAGCGCAAATATGCTGTAATTTCTCCAATTTTACTGTGATTGGCCTGAAACTTTGACATTAAACCTTTCAGTAAAAGAGCTATAACTGGCTCAGCTGTGCTCTGATTCGCCTGCAACTTTAACATAAAACCTTTCAGTAAAAGAGCTATAACTGGCTCAGCTGTGCTTTGACTTGCTTGAAATTTCGGGACGGAATTGTGGAAGCTTCAGCCTTTCTAAATATGCAAATATCGTGAAAATCGATTGTAAAATAGCGAAACTGTCAAATCTCCCCGGTAAAGATGCTATAACTCCCTCAATTTTGCTTTGATTCGCTTGAAACTTTGGCATAAAACCTTGCTATAACTCGCTCAGCTCTGCTCTGATTGTACAGAAATTTCGGGACGTACTTGCGGAAGCATCAGTCTTTCTACATATGCAAAAATCGGGAAAATCGGTTAGTGGGAGCTATGGTATTTTAAGAGATGCTTAAAAAGAAATGAGAGCGCATACATTTTTGAGCGAAGCCAAACGGAAACCGTTATTTAGTGAGCACACCTTGTATACTTTGAGAAATTCTGGAAAAGGAAATAAAGTTTCTTCATTTTTGGCGCAAGACCAGCTGCATATTTTGCGGTCGAACAGCGGGGAAACTGCAGCTCAAGTCGTATTGTGATTCCATAACTTGCCTTAGTCTACTGCCAATTGGAGCTATTTTCAGATTAGAAAATAAAAACCAAAAAAATTTAATTTTATCTAATTTCTCAACCTGCTTTTAATACTCAAAACTCTTGCCCACGAATTTCCCTTCACCAATTCCTGTGTGCGCCAATGCTCACAAGCATTTTTCATAGCAGTTAGCAGAAGGTATTTTTACTGTATAAATTGCAAATATTCCCATGCATATTTAAGCGAATTCATTTCACAAATATTTTGTGTATCAATCGAGGCAGAGAATTTACCTGTACTTTTTGTGTGCTAGTTTGTGTTCGAAAATGCAGAAAATATTTACCTTTTAGTTAGTCATAAATTCTGCCATCGAATTTCATACAATTACTATTGTTGTTGCACATCTATGCAGTGGACATGATTAATTGCTTTCTCATTTGTAGCGTCGAAATGTTGTATAATGGCTTGAACGACTAAAAAGTGTTCGAGACTATTTTACTAGTAATTTTTTAATGCCCCGAGCACGCCACCTTGCACAGTTTTTTTTTATTTGCTATTGTTGTTGGCAAACATTACACACTTTGAATGAAATGGCAATTTTTGTATTTTTTTTGTATACGTGTACCGCTACTTAACGGAATTGTAATTTGATTTTCATATGCCTTTAATTTTATGTATGTAAATATTTTGATTTTAAGTATTTTTTTTATTTTATTTTTTTTTTTGTTTTTTTTTTTTTGTAATTATGCTTGTAAACTAAACACTTAGCGCTTCAAATGTATTCAAATTTACAAACACGGGTTTCTCTTTCACGAACAAGCAACACTAATAATTAAATTTTTACGTCAATATTTGCGAATAATTTGCTTTGTTTAGCTGTTGATTTTGTTTTTGTTTGTTTGGGGATTTTTTCAAAAGCTAATAAGCGGGCTTGAGTTTCGCCAGCTTTTTTTAACAAACGAATATTTTCATATTTTTATTATTTTTTTTTTTTGCGGCATCACATTTTCTTGTTGCTGCGTTAGTATTTTATTTTATTGATTTTCAGTTGCTGTTTTTTTTTCTTAGTTTCCTTTTTTTTATAATTTTTTTTTTTTTTATATTAACTACTTAATTTCGTATTCTTGCTTTTGCTTAGCAATTTGTCAAATCTACATTACAACAATCACAAGCAGCTGGTAGCGCCACAATGTGTTGCATGGGCGACGAGAGGTATAGGTGCGAGAGGAGGTGTAGCAGGAGTACATGCTTTGCGATACAGGTAAGTTTGGCAGCCCACGCTTGGTGTCGAGCTTGGAGCGTGAGCTAATGAGGGCACACAATTTATTGCTTTTTTTGATTTGTAGTTTGGGTCGCAGGAGTTGCTAGACTTGCTATTTTCTTTTTTAAAAGCGAACTAGGCACACACACATATACATATACACAAATACAAATTAAACACAAACATTCTTACTGTTTGCTTTTGGTTTTGTATTTATTACATTCGTTACGGCGGAATGTTTCATTTGCTGATGTTGCCGTACAGTCTTGTTGCTTTTGGGTAGGATTAGTTAGTAGTCTCTTCTACTCGATTGTTATAAGTGGCTTTTACGCTGGTGGCTTTTCAAAATATCACCGTACGTTTTTCTGTTTTTTTTCTTCTTTCTCCTCTTCTTATTCTTCTACTGCTTCTGCTTCTGCTTCTTCTTGTGGTAACTCACTCGTCTTATATAAGACTTAGCGTTCCTTACTACATATCTTAGCGCGAGTACTTACACATACACTTACACAAACACACAGGCTAAGTGTGCCTACGCAGATGCGCGTATAAGCAGTTACATATGTAGGTATGTATGTGTGCGTGTGTGTGTGTGTGTGGGTATATATACATATATGCAGGTATTCTAACTACCACGCGCAACACTCATCGGGTGGTGATGATTTCACTTTCTACTGCTTTCCACTAAATATTTTGTTTTGTAATTGCATAAACACACTAACACCAGTACGCGCGCTCACACATGGCATGCACATTTGCCCACATATATAGATGCGCGTGCACTTTCCGAACGTAGCCTCGTAGTACTACATTTATGTTTGTATGTCTGTATATATAGTAATTCTATAGTATGGTGGCCACACTTGCTTCAATGCGCCAGCCAGCCATCCAACCAACCAACCACTCAGTCAGCCAGTGTGTCAGTGTTGTCCAAGAATGTCTGCGTAAGTATCTTTATTTTCTTTATGATTTTTTTTTTCTAATTTTTTTGTTTTTGGTTTTGTGTGAAACACTTGTGTTTTGGTTAGAATCCTTTTCAATCACTAGTGGAACCGCACGTATTCGCATCGAAACGTTGTTAACACGAACAGAACCTCACGAAGACTAAAGCAACCGTTGTTCAATTGCCTTAATTCAGGCACCATTAGGTTCTCGAAGCTTTCGGAAGCCAGTCATTTTGGTGTGCTTTTTAACGAAAAATGCCATAAAGAGCGTCAAAAGCTACCGTTACGTCTACTGAGTGACAATAAATCAGGCCATAGAGCTTTTGATTGCGCGCCAAGTGAGCTTTTTCCAAAAGGTGTTACAGGTGTGCAACTGTCAGCATCAGCTGTGTCAAATCGGCGTATCGTCAATGTTGCCCTTCGCAACATTTTAACGGTAAACAATTGGAAGCTTAAGTTGCAAATATGAAAAAAAATCATATATATATATATATATATATAATTGGCGCGTACACCCTTTTTGGGTGTTTGGCCGAGCTCCTCCTCCTATTTGTGGTGTGCGTGTTGATGTTGTTCCCCAAATGGAGAGACCTACAATTTCAAGCCGACTCCGAGCGACAGATATTTTTATGAGGAGCTTTTTCATGGCAGAAATACACTCGGAGGTTTGCTATTATCCACCGAGGGGCGACCGCTATTAGAAAAATGTTTTTCTTGATTTTGGTGTTTCACCGAGACTCGAACCAACGCTCTCTCTGTGAATTCCGAATGGTAATCACGCACCAACCCATTCGGCTACGGCGGCCGCCAGTATATACACAGTACAAAAAAATTATGAGACCAACTAAACTTTTTTTTCCTTGTTTACTCCTCTCGGGAGCATAGCGCCTCGACAAGACATGTCTTGCGTTGGTTTTGGTTATCTCTTTGATTGCTGACAGGGTAGGTAATTAGCCTGCCGTTACCAGTCCTAAGTAGTGGGAATGCCCACCTTTCGTTGCTTAGGAACAACGCCTTCTTTACTGCTTGGAGCGCCATCTGTGTCTCACATTTTTCTGGCAGAAGGATCACACAGATGGTTGAGGACTTCGCTAAAGTGGTGTGTCTGCGCTATTACCACGGCTACCCGCTTCCTCTTGCTGGCGTTTTAACGGCCTTAATGCAAGTAATGCGCTGACTGCGGGAGTACGGATGTGGAGTGGACATGGTGAAAAGTGGGCATGGAAGCAGCAGGAGTGCGTGCATGTGCATGTGGAAAATGGTGGAAGTGGGTGGACATGGTTAAAAGTGGGCATGGAAGCAGCAGAAGAGGGTGAAATTGGGTGCATGTGGAAAATGGTGGAAACGGGTGGAAGTGGGTGGACATGGTGAAAAGTGGACATGGAAGCAGCAGGAGTGGCCGGAAGTGGGTGCATGTGCATGTGGAAAATGGTGGAAGTGGGTGGACATGGTTAAAAGTGGGCATGGAAGCAGCAGAAGAGGGTGAAATTGGGTGCATGTGGAAAATGGTGGAAACGGGTGGAAGTGGGTGGACATGGTGAAAAGTGGACATGGAAGCAGCAGGAGTGGCCGGAAGTGGGTGCATGTGCATGTGGAAAATGGTGGAAGCGGGTGGAAGTGGGTGGACATGGTGAAAAGTGGACATGGACGCAGCAGAAGTTGGTGGAAGTGGGTGGCAGTGGGTGGAAGTGGGTGAATGTGCATGTGCAGGAGTACTGATAGAAAGGATACTTTTTGGGCTTGAGGAATGAGTCTTTTTAAACAGGAAAAGTAGGTAAGTTTAGAAAAGTTCGAACACCGTGCTTCACATAGGATTCGAACTCACAATAAAAAAAATTAAAAACGATATTTCAATTTTGTAGGCGTTTTATTTAACTTCTTTTACATACAAAAATGAACAAAAATTTGTATTTAATTTAATAATTTTAAGCACGGCGCTGAAGTTGACCCTCCCGAAAAATTGGACTGGACGGCCTTTTCCATTTTGGCTCTTCTATTCATCTGAGACACAAAAACCAAACAAATTATTAATCAGTATGACAGAATAAAAAAAAATTGACAAAATGGCGCGGTTTTGAATTGGGCACTCTAAAAATCGGTTTTTTTTAGTTTTTTAATCAAAAACATACGAAATAATTGAAATGATGGTTCTAGTACGGGCGATAGCCATTGATGTAAAATATAATTTAAAAATAGTTTTTTTTTTTGACAACACCAGGCCGAAAAAAGTAGTTTTGAGATAATTGAGCTTAAAGTTTTGACCATTTAAATGCGTCCATTGATGCCGCCGCGTGACGAATCTGACTCTACCTGCTAATAGGTGCTGAAGAATGGAAAATTCCCAGTATATCCCTCCAAAAATTTCACAGTATATTCGAAATATCAAAAAAAAATGATTGATTTTGAAAATTCTAGACCACCGGGACCCCTTAAGTAATTATTAAGAAAAGTAAAATCTATAGATCGAAAAAGTATAAGACCAATGCTTTTATAGTTAAAATAAATTCTTGGGGTTAGTTTATAATTTGGAGCTTAGTAACTTGTGTTTGATCCTGCTTTAAACTTGTCGAAGTCGTCGAGGCGTCGATTTGATTAAGTTTTTAATAATATTTTCTCCAATTTTTGACTATACGGCAACAGTGGCACTTGTGAAAAGCCTCACCATAAAAGTGATTCCATTTTTGAAAACCAATTCAGAAGATCAATTGGGCCGATTGCGTTAAAGCAGCAGGCAAGCTTTTTTTTTATTTTTTTTGGTGTTTGGCCGAGCTCCTCCTCCTATTTATGGTGTGCCTCTTGATCTTCTTTCACAAATGGAGGGACCTACAGTTTCAAGCGGACTCCGAACGGCAGATATTTTTTTTTTGCCATTGCCTGCCGAGGGGCGACCGCTATTAGAAAAAACTTTTCCTTCATTTTGGTGTTTTACCCAGATTCGAACCTACTGAAAAGACCTGTTCGACAAGGTCAAACCAAACTCCTTCACGACAACGCCAGGCCCCATGTTGCACAAGTCGTCAAAGCCGCACTCCTAGAACTCCAAGGGCGCGAATGGGAGGTCCTTTAGCATCCATCGTATTCTTCGGACCATGTACCGACCGATTATCATCTATTCCACTACCTGTCAAACCATATAAGGGGCGTTAGCTTCGATAACAAAGCGGTCCTTAAAAACTGGGTCAACAACTTCTTTGACACCAGACTAGGCGATTTGTGGCGGAACGGCATCAACAAATTGGCCGAGAGTTGGGAAGAGGTCGTAAACAGCAACGGCGTGTATAATTGATTAACTTGTTGATATAATTATTGTTTTTTGTTTAAATAAGAGTCTTCGGTACGAACTTATTCCCCAGCCAATATTGAGGTATTCCTCAAGGTGGTGTGCTTTCCCCACTTATATGGAATCTGACGATGAACGAGTTGTTCTCAGGTCTAGAGAAGAGGTGAATCCAAGTTGTGGTCTAGACGGGCAACATCGTCACTAAGAGGGAAGTTTCCAGAAGATACTCTCTGTAGTCTAAAATGGTGCAAGGTACTCTCAAAGTCGTAGACACTTGGGCTAAAACATGTTGCATAAGCCTTAAAGCAACCACAACAGAAATAGTATTGTTCGCAACAAGATTCCTACCTTCCGCCTCTCTACATCGAACGGCCTGTCAGTACATTAGCCTGGATACATTAGCTTAATCTTAGATAAAAAATTTTTTTGGAAGCTGAACGTTCAGGATGTAGGGAAGAAGGCTGCTACAGTATTGCTCTACTCTTGTAACAGAAAACTAGGCTAAAATTGGGGTCTATCCCCAAACATAGTTCACTTCCTTTATACATCTATTGGAAGCCCCAACATGACCTACGGAGTTCTGGTCTAGTGGTCAACTCTTGAAAAGAAAACTTCAATCACGCAACAACATCTGAGAACATTACCAATGTTAACACTTTGAACCCCAACGGGGTTTCTGGTAAAATGTCAAAAAAAAATGTATTTATTTCGATGCATTTTTGCGCAAAATAAAAAGATAAAAGTAGTAATGTAGTGTCAGTCAACACGGTTCCATTGGAACAGTTCAGTATCAGTCACCGGTGACAGACAAAGCGGTCAAAGTGTTAAATGTCTTATGGCCGATTCGCCTGTTTTGTGAACAATCAGACAATCATTGCTTAAAACGAGTAACAAGGAGCATTCGCGTGTTCTCAGGCTGTTTCCTTGCATTCCGGTTACCAGTGACTTTTATGACTCGATGGATTTACACCTTGGCCTTGTTATACATACGATCAAATTTCTATTTAGAAAGGGCTGGGAAATATTATAGTTTAGTATTTTATAAAAATGGAGTCAGTAGGTATACAGGGTTTGATTGAAAAGTAATGAGCCTTCCCGTGCGGAGCGTCTGCCAAGGGATCAACCGAATCGGCTGGGGGGCGGGAAATGATCGTTGGACCTTCCCCTTCCAATAAAAACCAGTCCCAGTTCGTTGGCAACAGCGGTCCAGTCAACATGGCTCCGCGCATGAAAGCTGTTTTAAAAGTGTGTTAGGATTTTGCAGTGGCGAATATGCAGCTGATCTTCTTTTTCGACTCTCGAGGCATCGTCCACAAGGAGTTTGTACCTCCAGTAAGCCCTGTAAACGCGGGTTTGGCCCGACCTCGTCAACAATTGGACCCTTCATCACGACAATGCGCCGATGCACACCACCTTCCTCTGCACCTCTGCATTGTCCAAGATGGGGGTTCCGGTGCTTCCCCACCTTCCCCACAGCCCAGACCTGTCCCCTCCGGACTTTTTCTTGTTCCCGCGCCTGAAAAGAAAGCTGAAGGGGAGGCGTTTCGACTCCATCGAGGCGATCCAAAAAACTGTGACAGCCGAATTGAACGCGATTCCGGCGGATGAGTTTAAAAAATGTTTCCTGCAGTAGAAGGACCGCTACCAGCGGTGTATTGACGCTCAAGGGTCCTATTTTGAAGAATATTAGTTGTATAAGCCAAAAGGTTTAATAAAACTGGTTAAAAAAAATAAGGCTCATTACTTTTAAATCCAACCCTGTATAAACCGACGGTTATAAACTCAACGACCAAGTGGGAGGCGGTGTCTATTCGGGTGCTATAGGCGTAAGTATACCTTACCGCTTAAAGAAAACTTCAGAAATATTTATATACAATCTGATCAGGCACCGCTAAATTTGCTTTACTCCTGGAAACACTCTTCGAAAACAGTGGTAGTGTGTTATGAAAAATTAAGAATACTCGCACAGTTTTTCTCTATAACCCTACTCTGGGTGCCGGGCCACAGTAACATTAAGGGTAACTGTAAGGCGAAAGAGTTAGCTAAACTGGGCACTACGCTCCAAGTGACTCAAGACAGAGTTGTTATAACTACGCCCTTGGCAAGATGTAAGCTACAAATAGATAGTTACAAATAGGTAGATACAAGTCTTGTCGAGGCCTCGTACTCCCGAGAGGGGTAAACAAGGAAAACAAAAACAAAAAGTATTGCCAACAATCGCTGGAGCCAGTCACATACCTGTCTACTTTAATTCTTCCAATCTACTTCAATTTAATAGAAAAGACTTAAGAATATATGCAGGAGTTCTATCTGGGCACTGTGGCATAGGAAGGCATGCCAGTAGAATTTGGGCACCATATTTTGAGTTTTGCCGAGGTTGGCAGGATGCAGAGGATGAAGAGACGGTTGAGCAACTTCTATGCAGCTGCAGCGTTAGTATAAACTCTAACTAATATAAATTAAGAATACTTAATCGGGGCTTAAATTTAAAGTGCAGAGATCTTTTTTAGAGAGAGTTTAAAACTTTGCATCCGAAGTTAAACGCTAAAAATGTTAAATATCAAAATGTCCCTGAGAAGCAATAACTCTTATAATTAGTCAAATAAAATAAATTTATAAGAGAGCACAAAAAACGGACCTAATACCAAATGCGTGCACGAGCAATGGAGCAACATTTCTCGTTCCCTACGTACCGCCGCCGAAGAAGAAATAGGATTCCAGCAAGCCCGAAAAAACAGTTGGGACGACGAGGAATGTCATGCTACCGCAGAGAAAAAGGATGCCGCCTAGAGAGCCCCGCTGCGATCGGGCGCAACGCGATCCATGTGGGATCGCTACAAAGAGCTAAAAAAGGAAGAGAGACGTATTATCCGACAGAAGAAACGAGAGGCCGAAATACGTGAGTGCGAGGAGCTTGAGATGCTGGCCAACAGGAACAACGCCCGAAAATTCTACAAGAAAGTTCGGCAGCTTACAGAAGGTTTTAAGACCGTGGCGTTCTCCTGTAAGAACAAAGACGGCGAACTGGTGACTGACATCCAGAGCAATCTTAAATTATGGAGGGAACACTTCTCGAACCTATTAAACAGTGATAGCTTCGCATGTCACAGAGAATGTGAAAATCCCGATACTCCAATCGTCGACGACGGAATTGTCGACCATGACGAGGCGAGAACAGCGATAACGCGGCTAAAGAACAACAAAGCCGCGTCCACCGACGGACTGCCGGCTAAGCTGTTGAAGCATGGCGGCGACGAGCTGGTAAGGTGCATGCATCAGCTTCTATGCAAAATATGGTCGGATGAAAGCATGCCTGCCGATTGGAATTTGCGTGTGCTCTGCCCAATCCATAAGAAGGGCGATCCTGTAATCTGTGGCAATCACCGCGGGATTAGTCTTCTAAATATCGCCTATAAGGTTCTAGCGAGCGTATTGTGTGAAAAGCTGAAGCCCACCGTCAACCAATTGATTGGACCTTACCAGTGTGGCCTTAGACCTGGAAAGTCTACCATCGACCAAATATTTGCAATACGCCAAATCTTGGAAAAGACCCACGAAAGGAGAACCGACAGACACCATCTTTTCGTCGATTTCAAAGCTGCATTCGACAGTACGAAAAGGAGTTGCCTGTATGCCGCGATGTCTGAATTTGGTATCCCCACAAAACTAAACGGCTTTGCAAGATGACGTTGCTCAACACCAGCAGGGTCGTCAGAATTGGGAAGGTCCTCTCCGAGCCGTTAGACACCAAACGAGGTTTGAGACAGGTTGACTCGCTGTCGTGTGATTTCTTTAACCTGATGATGGAAAGCATCATACGAGCCACAGAACTTAATCGCTCAAGCACAATATTTTATAAGAGCGTACAATTGTTGGCGTATGCCGACGATATTGACATCATCGGCCTTAACAACCATTGACAACTGTTGACAGTTATGACTTCGAGGTTGTAAGAGACTTCGTTTATTTAGGAACCAGCAGGAACACCGATAACAATGGAATTCATCGGAGAATCCTTCACGCCAACAAATGATATTTTGGACTGAGTAGTAGTAAAGTTCTCTCTCGATGAACAAAACTAACTAACAAGACTCTCACCATGCCCGTCCTAACATATGGCGCAGAAGCTTGGAAGAGAACAACATTCGATAAAGCGTCCCTTGGAGTGTTTGGCAGAGTAGATAGGCGATTCCACAAGGGGAGTCCTATCGCCCGATAACTCTCTTTGCCCCAATAATGAAGACCCCTGAAGCCCTCGTACTCCTGCTCTTCACGCATCACCTGGCCCCAGCTACACATTAGCATGGCTTCCGCAAAGTGCATAGTACCACCGCAGCACTCACCGCAGCCTTTCTCCCAAGAGGAATCTCCAACTTTCCCCCAAAAAATCCGCGACAATCTTATTTACCACCTTTACGAAGAAGGTCAAACTGCAGCTAAAGGAAATTCGAGGCTACAGTCCCTTTTATTTATTTTCTCTTCTCGGCGCATACAACCGCAATTGCCGCTAAGGTTCAAAACAGCAATAAGGTCCTCAAATAAAGTAATGTTGCTGGCGACATTTAACACAAGAAACCGGTCAGTTTTGAAACCCGTCTGTTCGTCTGTTACTAGTCTAAGCTTCAAACCTGTCATAATACTGGCATGAGGACAGCCACGTAGTACTACCTGTTGCCTCTCCTGCAGCATGTCAACAACGAGGATACTATACTCCCGGTTAAGAAGCATAATAAGATGCTCAGCAAGCAGTTCCCGAGCCACCGCCCAAGCGAGTCAGGAGCATCTCTTCAGCTATACTAATGAGATTCAGGACAAAACACAACTTCAACTACTGGATCAGGCAGTTTATAGACAAGCGTTAAACGACATTCCAACCACCTTTCTAAATTCTCGATTCCCCAATGCCGTCATGAGAGTCAAACCAGCATACAATGCAGACGAAGACTTGCATTACTTTGTCACAATTACGCTCAGGATATTGTAGAAGGTTAAGCTCCTATCTAACCAATTTGACCCCGACAAACTCCATATATGTCCGGTATGTGAAGGTACTCGCTCGATACTAACCATCTATTTCTTCTTCTTCATGATTGGCACGATTACCGCTTACTCGATATTGGCCGAGTTTAACAAAGCGCGCCAGTCGTTGAAGCCAAGTCCTTCTCTAACTGATCTTTCCAACGCAGAGGAGGCCTTCTTCTTCGTCTGCTATGTTCTTCAGCAGTGGTACGTAAAGAGCGGAAAATGTTGCTCAATTGCTTGTGCAGTACTCTCTGAGAGCAGGAGTGAAATTCGAGTGGCGAATCTTCTGGCTGTCTGTTGCGGTTGCTGCTTTTCGATGTCGAACATTCTTTGCGTAGATAGATGTACGTTTTATGCTGCACAGAGGCGTGTGTCTCTTTTAGCTGCAACAAGGTCATGATCCGAATCGATCCGAGGACCCGATCGTACTTACGTGTAAAACATTGGAAAAGGTGTCTTCCATCTATCGCTACATGATCGATCTGGTTTCGCTTTTTTCGATAAGAAGACAGCCACGTAGCTTGGTTTACTTTTTTGTGCTGGAATCTGGTACAGCAGACTACTATGTTTCAAGCCCCGGCGAAGTCGATCAGCCTCTGTCCGTTACAGTATGTTTCGTTGTGCAGGCTGAATTTCCCGAATGTGGGACCGAAAATTCCCTCCTTGGCCACCCTGGTATTGAAGTCTCCAAGCACGGCGGTTCCTAAGGCCAGCGTACATCCAGATATCCTGGGTTGCTGCGCCTTCGCACATTAGCTCGCTCTCGAACAGATGTTCGGAAGCTATCCAGAGGATGCTTGAGTGAAGCCCGGATATTGTGAGCTGCTTGGACCATATGCAGAAGAATCACTCTGTCCACTCCCAAGTGAATCGCGATCAGATACTTTCCTCACTTAGAAAAGCTTCTACATTTCGATCCATCCTGCATCTATTTACATGCTGCAAAAAAATTAACGATTAGCGTGGCAAACAGCCCCATATTTTTAGAAATGGTGCACCAGTTGCGGAACCAAGGATTTGTATAGGGGAAAATGGGGAGTTGTGAGACACAGGGAGTTGTGAGACATTGTTACCTTTCGGCATTATTCATTTGTTTACATTCGATTGTAAGTGTCAACAAGTTTTCTCGATGCGATCTCACTTTTCAGCTATCATCGGTCATATTTACATGCATTCGAGGCGTCTCTCCAGTTACTGTGTTTTGGAATTTCTCGGTAAGTTTTTTTCATCATTTGTTTTGCGATACATTCGATCAGTTGTTGAAGCAAATTGCAAATGTCAATACATACAAATTATTAATTGTCCTATTAGCTTTGAATTTACACATTCACTTGGGCATGAACGTTCGATGTGTTTATGACTACGCGGCCATTTATAAAAAAAACGATTTGGGGAGTTGTGAGACACCGTTTTTTTCGACGTTTTAACGCATCTGTCATAAGTACCTCGCAATATTCATGCATTGTTTGTATATATATCATCTGCAAAGGTGCAATGCCGAAAAAATTAAGCAGAAACAACTCCATTCATTGCAATGTATGCGATCGAGCTGTGCACCTAAAGTGTGCCAATTTACGAACTGGTTATTATACATCTTCTCACTGCGAATCATCAGATTGATGGCATTGCATTTTGTATACACTTTTTTAT
Source organism: Anastrepha ludens (assembly GCF_028408465.1). Classification (NCBI taxonomy): domain Eukaryota; kingdom Metazoa; phylum Arthropoda; class Insecta; order Diptera; family Tephritidae; genus Anastrepha; species Anastrepha ludens. Next base: position 29,441,532 of record NC_071499.1, on the reverse strand, counting down.
AACAATTGTCTTTTCTTTTCTATTTTTCATCTTAATAAAGAACTAACAACTAAAATAAGTCATTTTTATTGATTTAAACCATGGTGTTTCACAACTCCCCACATTTTTGTATTTTGTATTATATTTTATATTATTATATACAATTTTAATTTTAAGGAAAATTGTAGTTTTGTTAAATAGGCCATAGCAATAGCTTCCAGTATTCATTGACTAAAGATGCCATCGTTGACATATGCAGAATATTAAGATTTTGAGTAATACGGGTCCAAAAACAAAACCCGTCTCACAACTCCCCATTCCCCACTACTCGTTGATAGAGGTGAGAACGAAAATGCGCAACTTCAAAAACCTTCTCGACATAATAATTTTAATATAAAATTTTTTTCTGGTTATTATTCAACGTTTGTTTACTTTGGTTCTTTGTTTTAGTTTGCTTTAACAGCTAATTTCGATAAGTATCCCAATAAAATTGGGGAAAACAACGATTTGTTCGTAATTCGTACTGTAAATATCGCCCTAATGAACTTTTCTTTAAAAATAATTTTCCGGTGAGCCGAATATTTTTTTATTAATTGTACAAACTATAAAATACTTTATATTTAGTTTTAACCTGCTTTTTTCTTCATAACCGACAATTACAGCAAATAATAATAAAAATAATAAACAAAAAACAATGCGAACTGTCAAAGCGAATCACTACAAGTGCTTCATGAAAATAAGGTAATCGCGAACTACTTAGCGAATTAGGAGTCGTGAGAACATAGCCTGATTCTCATTCCGTAATTGGAGTTGCCATATTCTAATTTTCCTATTGCTATTAAGAAAAATACCATGCACTAAATACCGTCCGTTGAAGGTAAACCTTACGGCATTTACAGATACGCATTTTGCATATTTTCTACTTTGGACAGATAATGCAAATTAACGAACATCGTGTACGTTTCTACTATTATTTCATAATTATCTCTTCAACGGACGTCATTGCCGATGTACCGAATCCGAATTTTAATATAACGGGGTGCAAATTTACTTGCCAGCCCTGCTATTTGCTTTTGCTTCATAACCTCACATTCGTAGTCAGATGTTTGTGCGTGTGTATATTGACAATTCATCACAGCTGACAGCGATTGCGGCAACTAATTCTTTCATTAAAATTAAGGGGGATAATTTAAAATTTTATTTGATATTATTTTAACTGCAGCTTGTTAGGGGAAGAATAATGTCTAAACATGATCCATATGGCGCGCCGGCTAAACCAGATAGCAATTGTCGCACATGCACAGATTTTAAATATTGGTCAAAACAACAACGTCAAATATTTCACAAGGCGGTAAGTGATTGCACTTTCCAGAAGGTTGGGTGCACAAGCAGATGAATGTCACACAACCAGCGTTTCATAACTATGTGATTATGGATTATAAAGCTTGATTCTCATAGGATACGCCGAAAGAAACAAAACCAGAAAGTCATGCAGCCGTACCCGAAGGGTGTCCATTGGATAAAGTGGCGTTAGGACGCGCAACTTGGGGTTTATTACATACAATGGCGGCCTTTTATGAAGATAATCCCACGGATAATCAAAAGAAAGATATGAAAACATTTATTGATGTGCTCTCCCGTGTTTACCCATGCGAGTATTGCTCCAAGGACTTTCGCAAGGAGTAAGCTGTTGAGTAAATGTAATTATGATCGAATAATACATGATTTTTTTTGCTTTTCACAGCCTCAAAGAGCACCCAGCGCAAGTGAACTCCCAATATGAATTTTCACAATGGCTGTGTAAGTTTCACAATCGGGTCAATGTCAAATTAGGCAAATCACAGTTCGATTGTTCGAAGGTGAATGAACGGTGGAGGGATGGTTGGCTAGATGGTTCCTGCGATTGAAGTATTTATATTGCCATATAATTTCCAACAGGTGAATGGCCTGTGCAAGAAATATACATATATAAACTCTTATAAAGACGCGTAAGACCATTATGGCTATTGTTATATTGTTTCATAATCGCACTTATGTATGTATGTAGCCTGTAATTATACTATCTAAGTAATAGAAACATTATTAAATTAAAATGTAAAGATTTAAGCTCCCTAACCTAAACAAAAATTTTGCCTACTTTTTACAATAGTCTATTAATTTATTTAATAAACGCTGATTTACTTAAAGTAAATATGCTAAAAAGAATATTTTCATAAAAAACCATATGTCTTTCGGAGGTCGCATCCATTTGTAGAACCACATTAAGACGCACGCCGCAAATTCGAGTGGCTGCTCAGCCAACACTTAACATAGGATGTACGCGCCATTTATCGGCATATGTGTACATACCTGTATCCTAAATACCACTTCAGAAGTCCACTTGTAAATTTATCTGATATTATACATAGAATTTGTTATCTGTGCTGGATTAATTTTGATAAAAGTGATAGCAAAAGCATATTACAAGTGTACTTAACCCTCCATTGGGCACCCAGGGGCTGGCTAGACTGGCTTTTTCAACTTTGGGCGTGAATTTAACATATTTCTATTATAGCTAACGATTTGAGTTTGCCGATACCTTTATAAAAATAAAAATTTCTATCTATTTGTGGATATAACCTTTTAAAAGGATCGCCGAAAAAAAGGCCAGACCCAGGTGCTCCTCCGAAGGTTTTAAAAAACGTGGCCACAAATTTTCACATCAAAGATTTTTCACGCAGAATGCGCACACCTAATTATCTGTACCTATTAAAGAAAATTATGTGTCAATTAGGATTTTTTTTATGTGCTACGTTTGATTCGTTATAGTCCATCCCAGTACTTAATTTAAAAATCCTTGCTGTTGTGCGCCAAAAAATAGCCACTTTCCTATTAATTTATTTTGGTATTTCTCTGTAGAGGTTACGTGGTACAGAATATGAAAACTGGAGGAATGAAAAACGGGTCCACGTTAACTTTCTATCGGACACTCTTCTAAAAATCTTTGTTTGGATACCCGGGTGTGGCCTTTCTTCGTCGTGTTAGAGGATCTTTTTTAAAAGAAATATATGCATAAATCGATAGAAAATGAAATTCTGAGTTTTTGTTGTTGTAGCAGCATAAACATTCCCCATACTTACATAGGAGGAATGCTGCTGGAGTGACAGTTCTTGGCCGGATATAAATCCAGGTCGTTTCGGTAACGTAGAACCGACTGCCGTAGAAATTTTGGGTATTGACCTGCAGGCTTAAGGGGTTAAGGGGAGTCAGAATTTTCAAAAAAAAATTGATTTTTTTTTTGCATTTTCTTAAAGCATAATAACTTTGAAATATTGTGTGAAAATTTGAAGTGAATCCGACCAATACTTTTCGAGTTATTCAACAATTAACAAAGGGCGCTCGGACGCTCCGGAGCTCGATAGCAAAACTTTAAACGCGTTTTTTCTCAAAACTATGTTTTTTGAACTAGTGATCACTGTAACTTCAAAATCGCTTGGTAGATTTCAATAAAATTTATACTGCTTTTGAAAAACATAAAAAACTCCTGATTTCTTTTCAAACATTTCAATTTTTTGAAACAATTGTCGGTTTTTTTCTCGAAAATCTTAAAAATATTTCTTCAGGCCGCCATTTTGCTAATTTTGAAAAACAAGCTTCGATCAGGCACAAGATGATCTATTAATAAAACTAATTTCTCTTGTCCGAATGATTTTAGATGAATATCCAAGCACTTCTGATGATCACCGCAAGGGACTTCTAGAGAAACGGGCTCCACACAAACAGCGACAACTTTTACAATTAATATTTTTTTTTTTTTTGAAATTTTGCTAAAGTCAATTCGATTAAAGCAATGTTTTTTATTTTTGTAAAATAAAGCAACTGACTAGCAAAAACAAATGATTGAAAATCATCATTTTTTTCGGCTCTCTGACTACCCCTAACCTCTTAAGTCGTTAGCTATAATAGAAAGATGTTAAATTCACGTCCAAATTCGAAAATCTGGCCAGACCCGGGTGCCTAACGGAGAGTTAACAGAACCAGCACTCCACAAAAGTTTATGAGAAATATTTTTGCTGTTAATAAATTTGCGCCCAGTTTTAAAACTAAAGTCGTCTTCCAGTAATCCGTGCGTGCATTGCGCCTAAGTGGACTTTTCCAGGTCTCACCAAATATTATTTTATGCAGCATGCGAAGAGATACGAAATACGCGTTTTTTTTTAATTAAAAAAATTTTTTTTTAATAAATTTTTTTTATTAAATTTTTTTAATTCAATTTTTTTTAATCAAATTTTTTTTCATTAATTCTTTTTTTCATTTTTTTAATTAAAGTTTTTTGATTTTAAATTAACTTTTTTTTATTAAATTTGTTTTAAATAATTTGTTTTTTAAATGAATTATTTTTTTAATTAAATATATTTTTGTAATTATTTTTTTTTTAATTATTATTTTTTTTTAAATTAAATTTTTTGCTTTAATTAAATTTTTTATTTTAATGAAATTCTTTTTTTTTTTAATTTTTAAGTAATTATTTTTTTTAAATTAAATATTTTGTTTTAATAAATTTTTTTTTAATCAAATTTTTTTTAAGTCATTTTTGTTTCAATTTTTAATTAAATTTTTATTTAGTTAAATTTTTTTTTAAATTAAATTTTTTGTTTTTTTTTTTAATTAAATTGTTTTATTATTAAATTTTTTTTAAATTAAATTTTTTTAATCAAATTTTTGTTTAATCAAATTTTGTTTAATTAAACTTTTTTTATTTAAATTTTGTTTTAATTAAATTTTTTTTAATTAATTTTTTTTTAATTAATTTTTTTTAATTAAATTATATATTTATTTTTAATTCATTTTTTTAACTACTTTTTTTTAAATTAAATTTTTGGCTTTAATTAATTTTTTATTTTAATTCAATTTTTTGTTTTTTTTTATAAATTTTTTTTAATCCAATTTTTTTTAATAAATTTTTTTTTCAATAAAATTTTTTTTTTCAATTAAATTTTTTTTATATTAAAATAAAACACGTCTATAGGTTCATGTTATCTATTTATTTAGCATTACATAACACATCTAGTTTCAATCAAATAGCCAATATTTGCTTACATATAGAAACTTTCTACGTAAATAATACATAATTACATAGACGTGGGTATGTTTTTGGTTTTTGTTGGTAGTTTTGCCAGAGTATCTTCTTAGCGCAAAGCTATCGATTTCGTTAATCCCACACAAATGCCAATTTAGATTCTGCCAGGGAAGGTGCCAGCTTCACGTTGGTCATTCCATCTTTCCACCCAGGCATTGGGGCACATCGTTGCGAACACCTTTTTGAAATAGTTGCATGGTTCGTACTTTTCGCCACGCACCTTCTGGCAACGATGGTAGTCAATGTACGATTGGTAGCAGTAGCGGGTCACGTTTTGGTTGGGAAAACGTGGATCGAAGGGTGCGGTTTCCATTTTGTACGTCATGGTGGTTTCTTTGCCTTTTTTGGACATGGAAATTTATTTATTATAAATTACTGCAAATAATAAATCGCACAAGAAAAAGGCAAAACGAAGGAGCGGGCGAGCGAGCGATCGACCAAGCAATATTGATGGTTGCATGACAACAGGATACAAGGACGCATACAAGAGAAATGTGTACGTTAGTTATATGGATGAATGGTTACAATCGTTTACTATCAAAGTAGAGCATATTAATATTTTTTAACCATAAATAGATTTTAATGTACTTTGCTGCGATCCCCACAAAAGTGTGTATAACTTTCGAAAGGATGTTACAAAATCAAAACTAATGAAATGAGCAGGGTATTGCATAATATAAAGATATGTCCAAAGTAATTTTTGCTAGTAAAAATCGTAATAAAAAAAATGCATAATTCAACTGCTTGAAACAGAATTTTCGCGCTTAACCAATTCAGTTCAGCCTTCGACTTTAAGCGTAAAATGTTTAATCTCAAAATGGCATCGTTTCGCATTTAAACTGAGTTGAATCGCTCTATCAATAATTTATTCGAGGTTCGATAAAAAAATGTACGACGTACTGAAATCATGTTTATTAAAGCGATTTATATTAAATAGGCGAAAAAGTGGTTTTCATGTGGCGCTGCTTTAGGTGTATGTGGGTGGGTGTGGGTGTGCATGAAGCGTTTTGAGAATTGTATAATTTTGTCAATTAACAATAATTGATATAATATAAACTCATTCAAATTTAAATTCTGCCAGGAAAAACACCAGCTTCCCGTTGTTCATCCCACTTTTGTACCCAGGCATTGGGACACATTGTTTTGAAAACTTTATTAAAATATTGGCATGATTCATGGCCTTCACCACGACTCTTCTGACAGCGATGGTATTCCACATAGGAAAACCAGCAATGCCGCGTTACATTCGCATTTGGAAAACGTGGATCCATTGGAACGGTTTCCATCTTATATTCGGGTTCGCTTTTTTTCGGCTCTTTTTTCGACATGAGACAATTATTTTTTCTTTCTGCTCTTCAATCAATCAATTCAGTGTTATGCAATAATCATCATGTGAAAATTATGAAAATAATGAATGTTAGTTGAGGGCGAAAAATATGAAATTAGTCAAACAATGCAATGTAAGGAGGTATAAACATAGTACAATATGACGTAATTGTTAGTAAAGCGTAAAAATAAATGAACGAATAATGCAATAACATAAAAATTAATAAATTATATAAATGTGTGTATTTTTTGAAAGCTATAAATAAATGCTTTTCAATACTCGCACGTAAAAACTTCGTGCTTGAATACCACCAGCAAAATGTGTGGGTAATTCTCTCAATTTTTCAAGTGCTATCCTATCCATTTAACTTTGTTAAAAAATAGTCACTTACAACTACAATTAACGCTAATTCATAGAGCAAAATGTAAATTATTCAAAGGATGTTTTTAGAAGTGGAATTGATTCATAATCCAATTTAGATAAAATTTCTTAACATTAGTAAATCATATATTTATATGCACAGATTTCTAGATTAATTTGGGAAAACTCGAAGTATTCGCTCATTTATCGATGAGCTCTATTCAAGTTCAATTCTTTGCATATTTAGGCTCACTTAACAAGTGGCCTAGTGCCGCCGTCGGAATCACATGCATGATTCTTGTACTTGTTGACTTCTGCTAAGTACAGTGACCAAAAATCTTTGGGGTCGTCACTTTGTTCCGCTTGTGCTTTGGGCTTGGCAACGACGCCAGTCTTGAGAATTTTTCCACCACGTCGTCGTCCGACTAATGGTGGTGGTGGCGCAGACTTGCCGGTCGATGTGGCCGCAATATAGGCGGCAGCATTTGAGGTAGATGCAAGTACAGGAGCCGTCACTACTGGTGCCAACGCTGCCGTAACTGTTGCTGCCGGCGCATGGTGTTGTTGCTGCTGCGCTTGCATTTTCTTAAAAATTTCCAAGAATGAACCGTCATTCGCAAATACTGGATGTGAAGCTTCTGGCTTTTTTGGTGGATACACTTTGCCTTCTTTAGCAAGTGCCTGACGTAATTTCTCTTCCATTTCACGATGTATGCGCTCTTTGTCAATAGGTTCATCGGTATCGAGATTATAATAAGCGCCAATCGGTTCACGTTTCGGCAACGGTAGATGTTGTAAATCTGTATTTTCTAATGTTGTTGTCGAACGGTTATAATCTGTGGACCTTTTGAGTTCATTAACATTTTGGCGACGTTCACCATCGCGCAATTGCCGTGATTGCCTATCTGAGCTGCGTGAACGCGAATCTCTTCTGCTGCTACGATGTGAACGCGTAGGAGTGCGGCTTCGGCTACGTGAATCTCTATGTCGTCGATTGGAGCTGGGTCTATTGCGACGACTTGAGCTTCTACTACGACTGCGTGAACGTTTGTCGGCATGGCGCCTACGATATTCCGGCGATCGACTGCATGAACGACTATCATCACTTTTACGGCGGTAGCGACGATGACGCGAACGACTACGTGAATGACTTCGCCGTCTACGATCTTCTCTGCGCGAATCTTGATCATATCCAATATCGCGTTTCTGTCGCTGATTCATAGAAGACATTGTAGACTCTGCGTTTTGTCGCTGGCTGTTGTGATGTTAGTATCTGTAAATCAAACTGTAGCCCTTTTAATAAATCGCTTTATAATTGCACCTTGACTGCTTTTATACTCATAACAGTCCCTATTCGCTATTTCATATTTTAAAATTTTTAATAAATTTTCTTGTTCAAAATCAAAGTTAAGCGAAATGCTTGTCTTTAACTTAATCAATTTTTGAAGAAAATTTAGAAACAAGTAAATATTAATTTTTAGCAATAATAATTATGAAATTTAATGGATGTCAATGCAAAAAAGGACATTACATGTTCGCTCTTACTGTATTATTCCACTTTGGTGTAGGACCAAGCGTTCACTACCGTGTTTGGTTGGCAATGCTTCGTCCCAAAGTTTCTTTTTCCGGCTTTGTTATGCAGTACAAATGATGATGTATGTAGTTTTGCTGGTATTTCTCCGATCTGCTGTTATGTTTGTGTCCTATTCATGGAAACGTATTTAAAAATTCCTGCGTAAAAAATGAACTTGAAGGCATGAATACTTCGTGTTTTCCCAAACTGTGCATTTCATTTCATTATCTCTTCAAATATATACTTAAATATTTGATTTATGTTCTTATACCATTTAACATAAATATACAAACGAGTTGTCCACTCAATCAAAACTTATTAAGTCAAAAATAATGTTATGTAATTTTACTTAAACCCCCAAATTACAACTTCACGAGTAATCGTCACCGCCTATACAACTCTGCAGAATTATCCATAAATTCCATTCCTTACCCACTTTTTAGCAACACGCAACAAAACATAAAATATGAAGCACCTTTTTTCTGAATTTTCCATACCTTTAGGTCTCCGAAAGAGCTGAGAAAATTAATTCGATTAAGTGTAGCTTCGAATTATCACGGTCCAATGTGGCTGGTTGAGATTTTTCGTCTAAAATCAATATGGCGATTGACGGAACGATTCATAATCGGCAAGCGCTGAATTGCTGACTATGGCAGGGTTGCTCTGAGTGAAGTTGAGTTGAGGGAATTAATTTCATTGAACGTCTAATTCAATTTTTGTATTAACAACAATGTTGACAGATAGCTCTTGTAGACAACATGTTACGATGAAAAATATATATTTTTCACACTAATTAATTTATTGTGTTTTACACACAGGGGAATCTGCTGTTTCCGAGGCGCCGCAATCTTATGGCGGATTCTTATAGAACTCGACAAAAGAAAACGAAATGAAAGGTAAAATGTTTGATATCTCGCTTAGTTTTCGAGATATTGAAAAAAAAAAACACGGAAAGGAGTTCTACGCAAAAATACTGTGGATTGCGTAGCCGGAGTCGGACTGATGAGGGCTATTTGTGTAAAGCGCGGCCGAAGGCGGCTCACGCGAAAAGAAGTTCTACGCAAAAATACTGTGGATTACGTAGCCGGAGTTGGACTGATGAGGATTATTTTTTTGAAGCGCGGGCAAAGGCCGCCCACGCGACAAGGAGTTCGAGATATCGAAAAATTTTACTCCTATATTTTGTCTTATCTCGCCGAATTCTATCGAAATTGAAGAAAAAATTATTATTATTATTATTATTTTTGTTTATTCAATATCTCGAAAACTAAGCGAGATATCAAAAAATTTTACTCCTTCATTTCGTTTTCTTTTGTCGAGTTCTATAAGAATCCGCTATTAAATTGCGGCGCCACGGAAACAGCAGTATTGCCTAAACATAAAAACAGACAAAAGTTAGTTGCAATTATATTTACGAAAACTGTAAACATAAGCTAAATTTCTTATAATCCGTGATATCCTATATTTTCATATCAAAGAACTACCAACACTTATTTTCGGATTATTTTTACTTAAATATACTGTATAGTTGAACTCTTTAAAGTTATTGCTGTAACCTTACCCTACAACTAGACTTTCTACAGAATATGATTAATAGTAAACATAAATGTCAGGTGGAGATCATGAATCTCTACTGCCTTTACGCACTTCTTATCATCACTGACAAGCTTTCGAATTCGAACGCATTGATATAATTGACTTCATTACCAATACATACACATTAAATCAAGGCGAATTTATTACAGGTGACAGCAAACACATATAAGTAAAACCCTACATGTATTTGTTGTTGCGTTTGGTCCAACCATCTCGTCAAAATCAGCAAGCAAATGTAAACATACGAATGTAAACATACCAATACATACAAACAAATCATATCATTTTGACGTCAGCCATACCTACGGTGAAAAATTCAGCTGGGTGAATGCTGTCACCTTAATAAATCCACCTTGCATTAAATATTGCCATCGCATTCAATTAAATTTGGCAGTTGTTATAAAAGGAATAACTGAGCACTTGTCTCGGCACTTAATTTTTGATTATTTTAAATGGTCAGTTTCAATCACATTGCCAATCGAGTCAACAAATTGAAAGCAATTGGCAATTCATGCTATGAAATATAATATTTATTTCAAATAAGAACTGAGAACTGATAGTGGCGCCTTCACAAAACAGTTAATTTATTTTTTGCGATTTGGACAAGTCTGACATCAGGTCCCTTGTCAATATAAAACAAACAAAAAGAGAAGAAATTACACGATTCTGAAAATTCAGTGAATGGCTTGGTAGTATTGTGATTTGCGAGATTTAAACTAAACTAACTAATCAAAACGAAATGCCTCCAAATGCAGTTTGTTTGCGTTTTTTACGCGGAAGAAGCCGTGACAAGAAAGTGGGTATGTGTGCGTATAATTTCTAGTGTTTGGTTGTTTCTATTGTTTCGCCTACTCTTCCTCTTCATAAAAAGTAATTCCCCTTCCTTTTGTTCGCTTATTGATGGGCACTGAGGACCCAATGAATTTGGAAGGCGTAACCATAATTCTATCATGTTGATCCTTGGTTGTGTAGCAAGAATGATAGAATAAAACATTTATTTAGAATTATACGCACACACACCCTTTCTTACAACGGTGTGTTCCGCATGTTAGCAATACATGACTTAAAGTATTTCACAGCATGAAATAGCAACTTCGTTCAATTTGCTCCCGATTGGCAATTTTATTAAAATTGACCATTGAATGTTATCAAAAATTTAGTGCCAAGACGTTGAGTAATTCCCGAATAGCTTTTTTCCTTCAAAAACTTCGCGTCGAATGCTATTGACAGTCGGCAGTCGATTCTACATTAACCGAACGACCCCGATCTATATTCCACTAAGGACTTTCACCCCTGCGGCATTTCTCAAACTTTTGTGGGGGATATTTACAACAAGAACAGCAACAACAACAATTCGTATAATAATACAAAATTTAATTTAGATTTTGTTAATGCCTTAAAATCAGTTAAAAATGGATATGGGTTCTATGATATTCATTATTATTAGCTATATTTGATCTTCTTAAGAATGCCCTTTTGCGTTGTAATACGTTTCCACCAAAGCCAAACGCCGCTTCCTCAACACCGAGCCAAATTGAAAGCTAATGATGGCCCTACCGCGACAGGGATAAAAATGCTGAGCTGGCTTCGCGAAAGAGGGAGCCGTACGAACAAGATGAGTATAAATACAGAAAAAACACAACAAAAATAACAACACGCTAAAAACCACCTCGCGGGTATCTCGCAAGTGGAGGTCTTACTCTTTGAGGAGCAAGCCTGCGAGATTGATAAAACCTTTACTCGCCGTAGAGCTTATCATGAACCGGCCCCAGATATTTTGAGATCGACACTTTGAGCAAAACCATAGAGACAGCTCGCCAGCTTGTGGAGTTGGCCATAACTTAAGTTGTAGCTTTAGGAAGTTCTGCGGAGAAATCATCTCAACCCAAGTTGCAGCAAGGCTCGACAAACCTAAAGAGAGAGTTGATTATACGGTTTGTATCAAAAAGACAGATGGCACATATACGGGGAATGAAGAAAACGGAGCATGTTACTGGCTACCCATTTTCCGGGAGACGTAACTCAGATCGCAGTGTCTAATACAGAGTTCTCAAAGCCTATCCAAACGTACTGGAATCTGGCTAAACACTTGTTTACCCAGCAATCCATAAAATGATATACCTCATATGGCTCATTTAACCCCTAAAAGATACACACAAATCACAAATCTTAAAATCAAAATATTCTTCATTCACTGAATATTTACAAACAAGTATTATAATTGCTTTGCCTTTTGTTTGTTTATCTGCAGCGGTTTTTGGACGGCGCCATCATTAGAGTTCTGTATACCGTGAAATTTACCAAATTCAGTTAGCGAAAAATCCATTATGCATGAACCAATTATATTAGATCAAGAGTTCTGTAAAAAACTTCCCACCAACACTGCTTCAGTTGTTTTAATATTATTTTACTAAATATTTCACAAATTAGTTATTATTTGATCACACTTTGTACAAACAAATATCAAAAGAACTTTGCTTATAAATTTATAAGGATATGAAATTGCTCTCAGTCAAATGAGTTAACATTCTTTGCAGCATTAGGTCAAACACACGGCGTAGAGAATATTATATCATTGGGCAAACTCAAAAATAACGCGTTATTGCTGTTATTTGGAATCTCTGGAATTTCAAATGTATCAGTGGTTGTATGTTGTTGTTACTTGAACACTATAAACAACAAGAAAGTAAAAGGTAAACAAAGTTTGACAATTCAAAGAACACGTTGAATTATAAAAAAATAGAATCAGCTGCTTTGTTTCTACTACCTTGTTAATATGCTTCGTCGGAAATAATTTGATGATAGTCATCTGGCAGCACTAGGAGGAAATAATGACAAAAAGAAATTGCGTTGACGGATAAAAGCGCCTGTCCATCGTTTGTCATTGCAGTTGGATCAAGTGAATGTGATGTTAGAGCAAAATTAGTGTTGCGCAAATTAATATAATTAAAATGCTCAAATAAGACCTTTTAACTTATTGGAGACAGCGGCCCGGTATTCGCATATCCTATTAAAAGCACACGGTTTAAAAAATACGGACGATAAAAATTTAAAATTTGCTAGTGATTTCACGAGACGTGCTACATTCTTCATACCTCCATATTTAGTAGTGCGAATGTTGCTTTTGTTTGTAGTGAAAAAATAAGGCGGAAATTCTAGATAAGTGAAAAAATTAATAAGATTATTTTTTCGCTTTTGAATTGACTAGAATAAGGAGGCAAAACGATTAAAAAAAAGTATATTTTCTGGTCGTATCCAACTGACTGAGGATATAGGCGAAGGAGTGTGAGTAGTGCACTTCACGTACATAGTTACTTTCAGAAAAGAAAACAAGCGTTTTTTGTCGACTTTTGGCAGAAAATCGCAACATGGCACCAGCGCTAAGTAAAATCACGCAAAATCAGAGCGCCATAGTGGGAGTGGCGGGCGTTTCGGCCGCTCTTTGGATAATTGCTTATGGCAAAATATCCAGTAAACGTAGGTAAGTACGAATTGAAGCATGCATACACATTTAATTATTCATTAATTACATGCGCATATGTATGTCTGTTGCTAAGAAACATACAACCATGAATAGCCAACGAGAATATTTTATCTAATCATTTAAATGCTGCAAAAAAGAAAATACCACACTTCCTTTGTTATTGCATCCGCTGTTACTGTTACCTTGAAAAATGAGGCAAATGTTTCTTTGGAGATTTTGCGTGTTTATAAAGTTAAAGATCCGGTTTTCAATATAAGATAATGTGAATTTCCGGTTTTTAAATACATTTGTATGTAGTGCCTAATTTGGAAGCAAGTAAATGCCAAAAATGTGGTGGTGCTATCGTATTAAGCACCGCGTAGTGGGTGCAGTGTCTGTTAGTAGACCATTATTAGGTGTATATATTTTTATAAAAACTAGCATAAATATATATAGATACCTAAATTTGAAAATATAGTTTGCTCATCTATGTTTTATGCGTGCAGTTTTACCATATACATAACTGCATACATACATATGCAAATAGCTATTAGATATTCCTTGGTTTTATGCAAGTCATGCGCTGGCAATAAAATCTACTTTTTCTATACAATTTATTTGTTTACTCGTTTAATTCCTTCTGCAAAATGACTACCTGCATATGCACATAAGTATGTAGAGTTGATTTGGTTTTATTTACAGCTTCGAATTCATCTTTCACAATTACGACAACAAACCAACGGTAATTGCTAGTTGGTGCTCGTTTATTTTTGTTTGTACGTTTTTCAAAAGTGTAAAAGCAAGTTTGTCATTTATACATACAAACATGTATGTATGTAATCGTGCTTTTTATTAGCAATGGATTTTTTTACGTATTCCCTTTTGATAGCGCGATCAGCTGAGCACGCTGCATAAGTAGTATTGCAACTGGCTGGCTGATCGTTGTCCAGAGATTTGTACCACCAAGTAAATATGTACATATGTATGTATGTATGTATGTATATTAATGTGCAGTGCATGTTTACAAACAACTATCAGTGTGTTACTTCAATTTAATAGCTCGCTTTTCTTGTCTTCGGCTTGATTTCGTTATTTAGGCCATTCGATATTTTTCATTTTCGTTTTTGTTTCTGCATTAAGCAATATGCAATTATCAGCGCTTCTGGGTGAATTCAAAGTTGAAAATAAAATTAATCCCAAACGTAACCAAAAAGTTACTTGATCTACATGGGTAGTTCTAGCAAATGTTTCATATTAACTAATACATATTATTTTTTAAGCCAAGGTATTCACTGGTGTCTGTAATGCAGGCATTACTCCAATTTTTGGGCTGAATCAAAGGTTAAGGCAGTATTGAATTAAAATACTAATTATAAAAGCGTAACATATTTAACCCGGCGTTCGTAGCTACTGGGTAAAAAATACCACAGAGGTAATAAAAGCACTTCTAACTTTTTTTCTACAAAATATCGTGACCTGCCGCTTCAAGTACCTTTCAGCATAGAAACAAAAGACGCGCTCCCTACGGGTAGCCACCCGTTTTCCCGAATCCAATTTCACGAACTCTTTTTTCGCGACAACCGGTTTTCCTACAGATATTTTTCCCGAATCTAATTCCCCGACAACTTTTTTCGCAAATCAAATTTCCCGACAAATGTTTTTTTTTTCTTGGTTTAGACATTTTTATATCATATCATTCTTAATTTTTGTTTATAAACTTGTAATTTGACATTTCGATTCAAAATATTTCTTCAAAATTTTTGTTTTAATTCTAAAATATGGAGTCGTTAGGTAAAATTAGGTAAAATTGTCGGTAAAAAATTAATCACTGACGGTGACGTATATTTAAAATCGAGAGAAAGAAGAAGAGCTATACTTCCAAGATATCCAGTTTCGCCATGGAACCAGTACAAGTCTGCCCGAGATGGACACCACAAGATAAATAACACAAGTGAAATATGGCTCAATCGTTTTCGACTACTGGTGGGAAAGCATCATCCAGACTTATATTCAGCTTTAAAAGGATTCCAAAAAGAACAGGCGGATGTTGAAATTATGATAGATGAACTTAGTTTGGAGCGACCTGTAAAAGCGGCACCAAAAAAAAAAATTTATAGAAGTCCCAAATCGCTTGCGGTCCATTGTTTTAAAATATGAAGAATACAAAAATTTTGGCACTGCTTCCTCATATCTAACGTCATTGGCACACAATATTGCTTTTTGATGGACTCCATTTTGATAGTACGATTTACATATATTGCATTTTGGACATTTGGACTTGCATTTTCCGGAAAAAAGTTGTCGGGAAATTAGATTCGGGAAAATATCTGTCGGGATACAGGTTGTCGGGACACGTGTTGTCGGGGAATAGGATTCGGGAAAAGAGACGGGAATCCTCCCTAAGTAATATAAATAGTTAATTAATTATACACCTTTATATTTTATAGTCATTTGTACCCGGTTGCGACCGTTTGTGTTTGTATTTGCCTAGCGACAAAACCCGGGTTAAAGAATACTTGCACTTTAAGCTAGAAACAGTTGTCACTCGATAAACCGCTTCAAAGTGGATGCCATTATATGGTTTATAAATTAGACAAAGCCAGAATTTTCATTTTAGTAAATAATTTAAAACATTCTTTTCACGTCAAATCAGCGTTCAGTCTGTAACAGTCTTCAAGCTGTTTTTTTTTTTGTTTTTGTAAACCTTCATGAGCACGAACAGTATTCTGAATGCGCATTTTTTAATTTTTTAATTCGACACAGCTACATATATATGTATATGTATGTATAAATACGTGTGCATGTTGCATGAATGTACATATGCGAGTATATAATTAAATTTTTATATAATATAAGTTTTTCATGGAAATAGATGCGACTTTTACATATACACACAAATGTATGTACATAAATTTAGATTTATACTAAATTAACCAACTGTCGGATACCAAACTGTTTTGCTTTCAAGTTTGAGTCAAAGTTCAATTCAATTTCTGTGCTCATGAAAGTGGTGGACTTTTTGATGTTTTGTTAGTCACATAAACAGATTTAAAGTAGAACAATTTTGTACATGGGCTCTACTTTTAATATTAGCTCTAAATTTTCAATCAATATTAACCAAATAATCTTTTATAACCTATTTATTGGTAGTTGATTAAGGGCTTATATACCTTGTGAGCCCGAAAAAATCGACGATTGTCATAATTTTTTTTAAATATGTTTTAGAACTTTTATTCAAATGAGGCATATATCATACTGAAGGGTAACTCTCGAGGAATACATTTTGGTGTTTTTATTTAAAAAAATGTTATTATTTATTGTTGATATCGCCCCTCCCCTGAAACGCCGTTTTTTAGAAGAGGCTTGCGGTGATCACGGTAGCGCATGAGCAGCTCAACCGAAATCAAAAAAATTAAATGATTATTGTAGAAAAATGTTTTTTAGTGAATCTGAACGGTTTATTTTCTCAAAAAAAATTTTCTCGATATGAAAACCGCTTTGCACCAAAAAAACAAAAAAAAAAACGATTTTTGAGGGGTTGAAAAATTAAAAAAAAAATTCATTCCAGCGAACTATGCAAATATTTACAAAAAGTGAACCGTTCAGATTCACGAGGTTGTAACTTCGAATAATAAAAAAAAAAGTTTATGCAAATCGGTTAAATGGTTTTTGATAAATAATGATCACCGCCACGATAATTTTCAAAAAACACGACTTCGAGATAATCCCGTCTAAAGTTTTGCGTGCACTTCATTTATGGAAAAGGTCGCGCGCTTCGACGGCCTGGAACTTTCGTTCTGGTGCTCCGATCTTTATGATTTTTTGAATTTATATTTTTAAGATGGTGTACTTTTAGAATATGCCATACAAAATTTTTCGTTTTTTTTAGTCTAACACAAGGGTTATAACCCCTTAATTTCAACTTAGTTTACAAAAATATTTTAACTTCATTCCGTTTTTCCACTATTTAAATAGGGAATGTCGTAACATGTCAACATTATGTTTTTATATAAGTTAACTATTTTTTCATCTCCTAGAATTAATATTTTGTTGTAAACTCATCACTTTGCATCATAACAAGGCGCATTGAAAGATAATTGCAGCAGGAAAACAAAAACTTCAAATGCAATGTATTTTGTTTTTGCATTTGGTCCCTAGTATGTCAAAATCTGTACACAACGAGTGGCAATTTAGAGTAATTTAAACAAAATTTGACAAATTAGACACCTATTCAACACCTCAAAGATCGACTTATCATATGTTTTCAAAGTCTTGCCGATCGTTAAATAAGTCCCGCTGAAATACAGTTGTTTGGTGACTGAACGTCAATACTATGCGTTCTCTGCACGTCTTTGAAATACCATACCTCATAAAATTAAACGTATAAGAGAAAGCTCGTGCTTCAAACATAAATTGCTTCGCTATCTTGCCGAAAATTGCTGATTGTACTCAAATGATTTCGCATTATTTCAATCTATTCCAATTAATCCCTACTCCTACTACTACTATTTTTACCTCACTTTCCTGATTTAATACCTTCTCCAATTTTTTCTTTACCACTAGCTGTAATTTTAATTTTAATGTTGAGTTTATTGTTAATCCTTTTATCTACGATTTAATTATGTAAACTATTCTTAGTCAATCATTGCAAAAATAACCCATCGTTATTTATTTGACTTTAATACTAAATAAATAAATAAATTTTCACATGAGCTCTTGTCCTCCGATGTCATTAGATTTGGGAGATTTCCGACTTTGAAATTTTCTTTTCAAATGCCCAGAGCTTATCGATGGGCTTTATGACTACATTAAGGTTGTTTGTTGTTGTGTAACATCATAAACCTCTCTCATAAAGATTTGGGCAATACTGCTGGAGAGATAATACTTGGTTAATAAATCCGGGTTGTTGTTGCTGTAGCAGCTATCTGCAAAGTAGTCACCTGTCGTCTTCACCTAACTCATCTACCGGTAGACCCAGGAAACGCGCTGTTTCGAAGGTTAGGTTCCCCAGACAACCTAAGAGTTTAAGGGGGCGTCCATAAATTACGTGAGGTGTTTTTTTTCAATTTTCTGACCCTCCCTCCCCCCCTGGTGAGATGACGTGAGATTTTATTCAACCCCCTCTCCCATCCCCCAATCTCACGTGAGATTTTTCAAAATGTGGGTTTCTTATGTAAACGCGTTGGATTGATATTGTAAAAAGAAAAAAAAGTTGCTTCATGCTTTTATTTACGACTAGTTAAGACTAGTAATCAATATTGCTGAGAGTTATAAGTGTAATAAAAATTTAACAATAGAAGACTTAAATCGTAACTACTGCGATTAAAAAAAGAATATCTACTCTAATTCAGTCCATGGAGAATCATGCGCGGTTTCAAGAGAGACTATTGGGACCAACATGTCCATATGATTTTCAGTAAAATCATGTGCTCCTTCAACTTCGTTCTAATCTAGCCGTTGACGCTTGCGCACAGTAACTCATTAGCTCGTCTTGTGACAATCCGTCGCACTTTGCGGAACATACGCGCTTGCTTAGCTGGTGCAATGTGAGCTGCTCTCCTGTGCTCTGCAGCTCTTGTGATAGATGCGAAGTAAATACCGCATGTACTGCAGCATATTTTCTCTAAATCATCACGTATACTTGGGCAATAGAGATCAATAGGCGTGCTGATGAAGGCATTCAGCGGTTGAATCGGTACGCGTATTAGAAATGGAGCAAATGATTTTCCGTCATGTTCTTTAAAGTCCGGAATTGTCAAACGTCAACCTGAGTGATAGGGCGTTCGGCTCATAGTGGCACGAAAACAACCGACGGGCTACACTGTACCGCAAATTCAGATTAAATTGAGCTATTTGGTATAAAACAAATATGGTGGTTTGGCAGTAGTAATGTATAACGTCGAAGTATGAATGAAATTATTTTCTTTCGAACGAATTAGTGAATGATCTTAATCATACTACGATTACGCTTGAGATTAAATCTTAAGCATGTACAATTTTTTTGTTTCAATCAGAAAAAAAATTGCGTGATATTTGCCGAGACCCCCCCTCTCTCCAACGTAAGATTAGATGAGATTTGACTCGACCCCCTCCCCCCCTTAAACATCTCACGTAATTTATGGACGCCCCCTAAATAGATGGCGGTCGTTGTTTCCGCAAAAGCTAAGGACGATTTCATTTTCAGCTTTTAAGCAAATTTTCATTTTATTTATTGATTTAATATATGGAAAATAACAATAAATTCTTATTTTATTATACAATAAAAGGAGCACTAGCTGCCATAGCTAATGACTCACTGCTGTTATAATCAAGGCAAATATATGATATTAACGGCGGTGTTGGTAAATCAGCTAATTTGTTTTTTTCTTTCGCTGTGTCCAGCTGTCAGCTCAGAATGAAACAAGGCGAATTCATTATTTGTGTTCTAGTTTTTAAATACTTTGCTTTGACAATCAAACGTACAGAACATTGTTGTTGGACTAGTGCCACCACCTTTAATGAATGCGCTTTGGTAATAATGTAATGCTGTAATTTTTTGAACAGAAAAGCTAAGTTATTAGACAGTTGTAGACAGCAGACTTTTGATTTAAATCAATTTTCTCAGCCATTTGTACAATGTTTCCCTGGAAAGGAGTCTTTAGTATTTCCGATGGGAGATGGTGGCCGAAATTTGTTTTCCTGACAGGGTGCAGTATGGGCAAGGAGGTGATCTCTCATCATTTACGGTGTCGAATGTGTACCGGTTGTGTGCCCAATACGCAGTCGGATGAAGGTACTGATGTCCACGGTACGGCATATGGCTGGATAGTTGGGTTCAGTCATTTAAGCGATTGTGATTAATTCACAAAAATTAATAATTATTTCAAACACTTTGAGATTTAAATCAATACTTACTTATTACAACCGGTTTCATATAATTATTTGTACAATTTGAGTTGAACTAACAGAAGTGAGTACCAGCAAGTCATTGCTAATGAGCGGAACAGAGCTGTGTTATTGCATATTTAACACATTCAGTGTTGCGTTCAATTTATATGTTCACATCCATACAATATGTCAAGAATGAGTTTTGACACTGAAAATAAATTCCATTTTTCGATTTCAATAGGAAAAAATAGCACTCTTTATTTAACTTTGACTTCATTCATATTCATATTTATTCGCAGTTAAAAATTTCAAATTCTTTGGAAAAACAACATCTAAAGCAACAAAATCAAATGACACACTATTTCGACACGGACAATAAACTGTTTTCACAAACTTTAATACAGGCTTTTTATTAAGGGGCTTGGGGTAGTCAGAGGTCCGAAAAAATGATGATTTTTTTTTTGCTAATCACTTGCTTTACTTTACAAAAATAGAAACATAGCATTAATACATGTAATTTCAAGTTGACTTAAGCAAAATTTAAAACAAAAAAATTATTTTATTTTTTATTTAAAAGAGTAACAGTTATTAATAACTATTCCACTTACGAAATAAGCACTGGCTGAACAAAAAAAAAATTTATAATTGTAAAGCTATCGCTGTTTGTGTGTTTCTCCAGAAGTCCCTTGCGGTGATCATCACAAGTGCTTGGAGATTCATCTAAAATCAATTGGACAAGAGAAATTAGTTTGATTAATAGATAATCTTGTACCTGATCGAAGCTTTTATATATACATTTTCCAAAATTAACAATATGGCGACCTGAAGAAATATTTTTCACATTTTCGAGAAAAAAACCCACAATTATTTGTAAAAAAAAAATCAAAATTTTTGAAAAAAATTAGTTTTTTTTTATGGTTTCCAAAAGCAGTATAAATTTTATTGAAATCTACCAAGAGGTTTTTAAGTTACAGTGAATACCAATTCAAAAAACATAGTTTTGAGAAAAACGTATTTAAATTTGTGCTATCGGTCGCTTGCAGCTGCTGCTAGCTACTTGCTCTCGAAGGCTTCGGAGCGCCCGAACGCCCTTTGTTAATTGTTGAATAACTCGAAAAGTATTTCTCGGATTCACTTCAAATTTTCACATAATATCTTTAAGATATTATACTTTAAGAAGATGCAAAAAAAAAAAACAAATTCAATTTTTTGAAAATTCCGACTATCCCTAACCTAAGAACATAAAGTGAATACTTAATTTTCTGACTAATTTAATATTTGGTATGATAACCATTAGCTTCAAAAACATTTTTCTGGCGCTTTTTCATGGAATGTACCAAATTGTTTGCGTCGTATACGTTCGGTATATTCTGCCATTGCTCCATTATTGCATTTTTTAATGCTGCTTTTCAATCACATTTATGTCGGTACTCTGGGCTGGTGTTTTTATAACTTTACCGAAATTGTAGAGAATCCACATCTGCACATTATGCTCCTTATTCTTTGGATCATTATCTTGGTAAAATTAAAAATTTGTTTTATTCTCAGTGATAAACCTAAATTTTTCAGCACTGCCGACTAGGTAGGTAGGTAGGTGGGGTGGTTGTCATAAAGACACACTTAGACCTTTCGCAGGTCCATTGTGATACCACTGGAGCTTATCCTTACTCTACGTGTTCCTTTTCAAACCATCCGGTAGCTTTAATAAACGAGCAGAGCTTCGTTAGTTTTATATGGGCTATATCCGCTACATCGGTTAAAAATACTGTATATAGAGTACGCAGCCTTCTCATAGCTAGGCTTTCACATTCACATAAAAGGTGTCTGACTGTTTCCTCTTCTTCTGTATTTAGACAGCTTCTACAGAAATCGAAGTACGGGAGTCCTAACCTTCTAGCGCGGCTGCCTATTAAACAATGACCAGTTGATACAGCTATCATTTTTCTTATAGCTTTTCTGTTAAATCTTAGCAAGATCTTCGATCGACCGCTGTTCCAGTTCGGCCATGTCTGTCTGCTTAGTTCGCATGTTGTGAGGTTTTGCCAGCTTGTATTTACCTTTTTGATGGTTTCCCTGTCTATAAGTGATTTACAAGTGGATAGAGCGTTGTACCGGTTCGTGCAAGTTCTCTTAGTCTGAGAGTTGCTTTGGCAGCTGTTTGCTTACCGAATTGCTCTATTGGTAAAATATTAAGCATAATATTTAGTGCATTTGTGGGTGTGGTCCTAAGGGCCCCGCAGATGCAAAAACTGGCCATTCTTTGTACATGTACAACTGCCGACTAAGTTTTTTCCAATATATTTAAATATTGTTTGGCGTCCATTGTGCCGTCAATTAACGCCAAGTCTCTTACTCTTTTACTTGAAATGCCATACTTAGTCGGTCCATCGTTGTAATACAGTTTTACCTTTGTCTCATCGCTAAATATTACGTCGTCCCCATAATCTTCTGCTTCGGAAATGTGGTTTAAAGCAAAAGACAGACGTTTTTCTACATTTTGAGCAGACAGCAATGATTTCTTGCGTGCTGATCTCGATGAATATTTGTGGTTCAGTATGACTCGACGTACTGCTTCATGAGAGACAACAATAACAATTAGCTTCTCTGCAAGTTTTCTCAAGAAAATGCTCGGGTTTTGATCCAATTTTCGGATCATCAAGCGTTCTGCACGTTCAGTAATTTTAGTTTTAGGCCCACTTGCATGCTTTTGCTACAATCTACCCTCTTTTTTTCGCTCGATTTATAACATTATAAACTATTTGACGTGATACCGAAAGCATTTCATCCAATTCCTGAACACTTTTACCCAAGTTCCAACTAAGTTCCCGCTGTTTGTCATTACATGCCGCCAGCAGTGTGTGCTAGTCGATTCGAACATAACCTAAACGTCATAAATCAAGCTTAGACATATGGTAAACAAACTGCTTCGACACATTAGTGATTTTGTTTTGGTATCATAAACTTTTGGTTTTGTGAAAATGTCTGATTTTGTGTCGAATAATCGTCATTTGCGGGAAGTGTTGATTTTCCTCTTTCATTCGAAAAAAACGTCGGCTGAAGCACATCGAGAGCTACAAAAAGTTTATGGAGATGCTGCTTTAAGTGAAACAGCGTGTCGAGATTGGTTCCGTCGCTTCATAGACGGTGATTTTGATGTTGACGACCGTCCGCGTGAAGGAAAGCCAAAACCTTCGAAAACGTTGAATTGAAGGCATTGCTCAATGAGGACTCAAGAAGAGCTCGCTTCAGTATTAAGAGTTACCCGCCAATCCATTTCCAAGCGATTGCATGCTTTGGGAATAATTCAGAAACAGGGGTCTTGGGTTCCTTATGAGTTAAAACCAAGGGATGTTGAACGTCGTTTTTTCGCCTGTGAACAACTGCTCCAGCGGCAAAAAAGGAAGGATTTTCTTCATAGCATCGTGAAAAATGGTTTCACTACAGCAGCAATCCAAAGAAAAGAAAGTCATGGCCGCAATACGCGAAGAGGCATGAAAAAGTGATTCTACAGCATGACGCTCGGCCTCACGTTGCCAAACGCGTTAAAACCTACCTGGAAACATTGGAATGGGAAATCCTACCCTACCCGCCATATTCTCCAGATATTGCGCCGTTCGATAATCACCTGTTCCGATCGCTAGCACATGGTCTAGCTGACATTCATATGAAGACATCAAAAAAAGGCTTGATCCGTGGATAGCCTCAAAAGATGAACAGTTTTACCGCGACGGTATACGAGATCTACCAGAAAGATGGGAAAAAGTAGTAGCCAGCGAGGGGCAATACTTTCAATGATTCACTGGTAACCATTTCTTCAGAATAAAGTTGTATTTTCATCAAAAAAACAGCGAGGACTTAGTTGCGCACCTAATGTAAGAAATAATTTCGTAATATCAAAGGATGATCTTTTGCCAAGCACTGTAAAAACACAGCATTTAAATTAAATCTGAAGTCTGAAGTATGTCATTCTTGACATACTGTATGTACATATTCATATGTACATATGTATATGCAGACTGATATGAAAATGTTGAAAGATATTTTATTTGTGTCGGTTAGTCACCCCATATCACCACTCGATGACTTGGTCAATTTAGTTTCTCCTAAGCTCACTTTGCTTCATTTTCAGCAAAACATGTGTGAGTTCTTTTGCTGCTATAAAATCAACCCTTGACGACTGTGATCTATTCTGCTGATACATAACTATATATGTATGTAAGGGTATATTCAAAAACGCATTATAATGCGCAACGTACTTTTCAGTGTTAGCAATGCGTTCAGAAATGCAAATATGGCAGTACTGCAAATGCATCGCGTTCCAAAACGCCATTTTTGTATCAAACGTCACGCATTATTTGCAGGAAAAATTTTAATACTGCCGCTGATTACGCTAATATGATGTCTGATGAAAAGTGTTTTTTTTTAGCTTTTAATGCAAAGATATATTAAATATACGTTATTAAAACAATATTTTATTACATTTTTCTTGATTTTAGCGATTATCTAAGTACATCGGAAGTAAAGTTGCTTCTCAGAGTCCGACTGAGCATGGAAAGTGAATTTGCTTCAGGGAGGAGGAAAAAGAGTGTTTTGTGGAATAAGGTGGCGGAAGAAATAAAAAAAGTGAATAACGATTTGAAAATAGACGGGCAAATCGGGCAGCGAAAATTTTCTAATTGTTTCAAAAAAAGATTTTTTTTTTTTTTTTGAAAATTGGAAAAGCAATGAATTACAATCACAATAAATTGAAAAGCATTAGCGACTAGGAAAAAAAATATATTTTTGGGAATTTTTCGTTTTAATGAACATCTTACTATGTATGTATGTATATGTGATCTTCTTTTTAGCTTTACACGTCTTTTTTTCTTAAATTTAGCAAAAAACTATCACTTTTTACTTCAAATATATCGTCAACAACTAAACTCAATAATACTTCCATTTTAGTGTAAAACGCGTTCATAAATGCAACAAATCTTTTTGCAAATCGTTAACAAATCTATCAATTGCATCACTTGTCACATTGGCAGTGTTGCCAGCGCTGCAATTACTGCGCATTTATAATGCGTTTCTGAATATACCCTATGTATATGTATATACGCATATACATATGTATGGTACACACACAAATGATATGAAAGAACATTCGATTGCATCCGTCCACATTAAGCGAATAGTAAACATTTTCTTATCTACCCAACTTTAGTAATTGCAAGTATGCTTTGCTTAATTAATTTATGGGGAAATATGTAAATTTATGTGTATAGTTGGTTGAAATGGGTTAAGTAAAATGGAAAAATTATAATGAAAGATAAAAAATTATTCGATATTGGTACAGAATCTTTCAACTTGAGGTTTATTTTATAAATTCAACATTATTTATTAAATGGGAGTTCTTATTTGTTTATTAGCTTTTGACGTTGGGCTCTAAAATTGGGTTTGATTGGAGTATTTGGGTGGTCTACTTTTTCAAGGTGCTGTAAGTGGCTAATTGGTTGATCAATCAGCAAAGTTTGACGTCTTAGAAACCAACCAATTCATCGCATTGTTAGCAAGATAAGTGTGATTATGTTGGAAAAAGTGCTGCACGATATTATTCGTAACAACAAATAAGTTAATAAAGCCAAAATATTGGCCATTTCATTGATTTTTATTGCGTGTTTTATTTGCAGTCTCTTCCCCATAAAACTGCTATGTGCAAATACTTAATATTTGAAATGATCGTGTTTTTTATGTGTCATAAAACGTGAGGCATGCGATAGATAAGTAGATCTCCAACGATAAAAACATAAACCCATAGGTGCGGACAAGAATAATGTTTTATGAAAACTATGAAAAAATATCTATTTAATATATACATACATACATACTTACATGGTATATTTATCTACTCACAATTTCTATGCTATAAATGTAAGCACATTGTACATAACTATGTGTGTGTGTTCGTGTTGACATGATAATAGGGCAATAACTTTATCAACTGCAATCATTAAGTAGATGAGAAAGCTTTCATTATTGTTAACTCTAATATTTTCGTAGGCAAACTATGGCTATATCCACTGCATATATGCGACCGTCATGAGTGAGTCAATTTGTCGAGGCTAAGACACAGTTGATCCCGAGTTCAGGAAACGTTTTTGTTTTATGTTTTTTTGATAGCCGTCAACCCTAGGCAGCCAATGGCCAACCTCTGTGCAAATTTCCACTTTGAAAAAGCACCTCATAAAAACCATCTGCCGTCCAGAGGCGTAGGGTATGCTATATGTAGAACAACAGCAACAAAATATACGCCAAATTTCGAGCATTCCTGGTATGGAAGCAAATGCATAACACATTAAACAAAAAAAAAAAATTATAAGAAATCAAAGCAAACTTTGAGCTACTTTACACCGGCACAGTATTAGGCAAAAATTGAATGGGCTTCAAAGCTGCAAGCCCAGAATTTCTCCAAAAATTTTGACTAAAAAGTTGGAAATTTCGATGAATTTTTGCTGAATTTTTTAAAGTTGTGTACAAAGTGTGAAACTTTGAGTTATATCCCTACAAGACAGTGCTGAACATGTTCGACAAAAATTCCAACACATTTACAAGTATTTTATTAAAATGGTATATACAGGTATCCCTCGTATAACGCGATAGTTACGTTCCAGAAGAATTGCGCGTTATGTAATTCCGCGTTATCTAAAACATAATATAGTTTTCATATAAATTTGGGGGTTATGTTCCAATAGGTTTTTTTTAATAAAATACATACAAAATAACAGATGCACATATATCTCAACTCAACACTAAAGTTCAGACTTTCTTATACAATTAAAAACACAAGATATGTACATACATATTTCAAAATTCAAAAAACAAAATTTAAATAATTATGTGCACATTAAAAAATTTAAAAACAAACTAAAACAAATTAAAGGCTTATTAAAAACTTTATTGTTATTCTTCAAACTTCATATTGTAATTAATCTGTTTCACTGTCTTCAAAGATCTTTGCACGTGGGCGTTTTGGGGGAGCAATAGCTTCTTCAAAAGATATTTCTTCAACATAGTTTTCGCTATTGGATAAGAAACTAGTTGTGGGACCTTGTGGTTCTTCTACTGGTTTTATAATTGCAAAATCTGTTATCAGTTTTTGGTGGGTGGTTTTTTTAAGCTCCTTTTCAATTTCGTAATAAGGTGCTAGATTAATATCTATTCTATCTATTTAAGGCAAAAAAGGGTAATTCCCGGTTTACATTAGAAATACATTACATACAATAAATATGTGGTACGCAAATTAATGTTACCAGATTTTATAATTAAGTATTTTCCCCGTTGCGTTATATAAGCCTAAATTTCGCGTTGTACTGAAACCTAATTTTTCCAAATCGCGTTATATTGAAACCGCGTTGTATAAGACCGTGTTATACAAGGGATACCTGTACAAAATTTTTTAATGGGGAAATCAAATATTTCATTTGATATTCCTTTCCCCTTTTCGGTGTGAATTCTATCTCTCTTTTAGCAATAGCAATTTAGTGTAAGTGAAAAATAAATATATCTACTGTACTTTAAATGACAAGGCCACTCATTTGTATGCTTATAATTTGGCTGCTCTGGAAAAAGTACTAGTGTGAAATTTTGCTGTTTTTGTTGTATGGTCGCCATAGCCGAATGAGTAGATGATTGGCTAACATTTGACAATTCGTGAGTTTGAATCTCCGTGGATGAAACACCGAATTGGTATATAAAAGTTTTCTAATGAAAACCAAAAATATACAATATAAATTTTATATATTTCTAAATAAATCATTTTATCATAACGAAAATGAGGAGTTTTGTCAGCAGTCTGATTACTTTTTACGAAAATGAGAAGTTTGTGCTGATTTCTTTTTGATAATTAATTGATTATTAGTGCTGAGAACTTTGTGATGACGACAATGCGGAGTTTAGTTCTCAGCCGTTATTACTTTGTAAGAATAAAATGATTAGTTGCCTTGCCTTGCCTTTAGAGTAGTGATGGGCAAACTCAGCACATTTGCACTGTGCAGCAGCGTGTGCTTCTGCGTGCGTAAAAGTGTTAGGTGAAGCGGGATAACAAAGCACAGGGAAGAAACAGAAAAATTGAGCGAGTTGTGACTGTGTTTGTACCCTGAATGAGAGAGCAATTATTCTTGAATTCTTACCAGGGATGCCAACTTTTAACTTTTTTTGGTACATTTTTCTTCAATAACTAAATTTAATACAATACATATTACACTTTCTATTATAATAATGAATTAAGATAATGAACAACAATAAACAAGCAATTAAACATTTCAAAAGTTCGCGTAATACTGTTTTTTAATTGCTAGATGTAAAGAAAATTAAGACCTCTGAAAATATTTAATTTGAGATTAAATTAAAATCTTACATATTGGAAAGCAATGTCAGTTAAATCTTCAATAATATTGATCACTGCATAAACTGACGAATCTGTAAATTATTTACACTTATGTTATGATTACTTAAATGGTTTTTGAGATCGGATATATTTTTTTAAATTGAGCTAAGAAATCCAGAAAATCAATTTTTTTAGCAAATTACTTTATAAAACTGCAAACTCTCTTCAGCTACCGAAGTTTGTCGAATGTTTCAGAATTTTTAGCTACTGAATGATACCATTTTTTCTTTTATTTTTCACAAAAAGTGGACGTGATTGATAACTAATTTCGCCCATCTAAATCCAATACACTCTGATATGCACAACTGCAAATAAAAATAAACAACTATGAGTATACAATCATGTTTATAAATTATGAGTAATAAAATCAACAATACCCAAAATTGATTCCCACATTTAACAACTGCGGCAACTCTTACTCATAAGTTTTGACATTTCATAAATAAAATCAGTTTTTTCGTGATTTCTTCATTTTTCGACGATATTTTTTGAGACCGTAAGTTACATATTGTTGTCGCATAAAAAACCACTAATATTAAGTGTATTTGTATGGTGTGGATGCAGTGAAAGTGCTGAAAATTCTATTTAAAAATTTGAAACGGCGAACGTCAAAACAAAGTGCACAGTGTTCAACTGCCGACAAAAACCTAAATTTATTTCTAATGTGTAATATATTAATCTGTTTTAACTTTTAATTTAGATAAACAAAGTTAAATAAAATATTAAATATAAAACATTTGGTTCAGCATGACCTCAAATAAAAGAACATTGTTAAATTTGAATCCGAAGTGGAGTGTAACTTTTTTATGCAAATATGTATGGAAAACGTGTGGTGTGTAAGGTTTTTAACATAAAGAGACATTAAGAGCTGCACAGGAGTGATTATGATGAATATATAGGAAAAGAAAGGAAAAGTACAATATATACAAATCCTTAAGTCTAAACGAAGAGCCCGATTCGATGTGCCAAATTACAGAAGGTCGGAAAAATTCAAATTATTCAAATTTTTTTTTTAATTTCTTAGGAAAGCGAAGATTACGTTGTAGATGCAAAGCGTGCAACTTATGAAATCGCGTTAAACCTTGTTCGTGAGAATCGTGCATTTCCGGATGGCGAATTGGTGAAGTTTTGTATATTAAAAGCAGTAGGAATTTTGTCCCCTTATCTCGTAGAACTATAAGCAGACGAGTAGATGAAATGGCGGAAATTACAGAATCGCAGTTAAAAGAGCGTATAAAATCATTCACAGCGATTTCATTAACAATTGATAAAAGTACAGATATATCCGACATAGCCCAATTAGCGATTTTTATCCGAGGAGTTGATGCCCACCTAAATATGTGTGAAGAACTTTTGGACATTATTCCAGTGACAGGGACGACTAAAGGTGAAGATTTATTTCAATGTGTTAATGAATGTACTGAACGTATGGGTTTATCATGACGAAAAGTGGTTTGCGTTGCCACCGATGGTGCGAAATCCATGAGCGGATGCAAACAAATTTCTCTAATCATTTTTGTGTACTTTGTCATACTGTGCGCATTGCCATATGCGTGTGATTTGAATTTGAGAGCAACTAAGTACTCACCAAGAATACCCACTCTGCTATGATAATTTCCTCAATGTTTTTTGAAAAAATCCTCTATTTTTTTGAATGGAAACATGTATAAATTGTCCTTTTTAACAAAATAAAATGTATAACATCCATTGTTTAAATAAAACATGGCTGGTTGAGATTACTGTTCGCTGTTGTGACCAGCATTCTTTAAAAAAAAATGCACTAATATAAAAACATACGATATACATACATACTTATATGTAAACGAAGACAATTTTTTCATTCAGAAAAATATACACCGATTTGTCAGTACAAATTTATTTCCACATGGTTTAGCAACTATGAAACTTTGACATGCGAATGTTCAAACTTCTTGATTATAAAATCGCCTATGCTTCTTGGTTACAAAAATTATAAAAGTAAATAAAATAGAAATTTGCAAAGATGATGTTAATATTCAAAGAAGCGTATCCAATAAAAAAAAACCAAAAGCATTTTATTATTTCATATGAACGATCAACACTTCCCTTATCCCTTAAATCCCTTAACATGGAATGAAGTCCGCTTATCTGGTAACTTTGCTGTTGGCAAAGCTTCACTCTCTTTTTTACAAACACATATGCGTTGCTCAGAAGTGGTTAATATACGTACACGCCTATTGCTTACCCTTCTAATGTAAGTTTGTCGCCCCCCCATCTAGCACTTTGCTAGCACGCTCTGCTGCGAGCGTGCCACGCTGCTGCCCGTCCCTACTTTAGAGCATAGTAGATATATTTTTTAGTTATAAGAAATTGCTATTGGTATAAGAGAGATAGAATATCGCACCGACAAGGGGAAACTATCAGAACTTGCCCATGGCTAGAACGAAAATGTATAGTTATGAGGATAATGATGATAATAATATGAGTGCTTAAATGGTGGTCAGCTGTCTTGTAGTGTATGGTTTTTGTTATAGAATAGACTACATACTACAAAAAAAAAAAAAAAATGAAATGATTTGGCAAAATATCGCTGTGATCTATAAGAAAATCATATTTAAGAGCATCTTGGAATTTTTCATATATGCACAAAGTACCAAAAACATGACAGATCTTTCAGAAATGATGCTTTTTTTGCGTTGAGAGCAAAGATAAAGTATTTGCACCTACCCAAATAGGGAGAGGCAAAAATCAGGAATTCTAGCATAAAAATATGGTGTCCGCATTAAAGTGCAGTGATGGTGTGGAGGCCTATGGCGGCAAGTGAAGTTGGCGGAAGGTTTAGTGCTCAATGACAGCACTATGAATAAATCAAAACACTTAAATATTTTAAAAGAAAATTTAGGCACCAGTCTAGAAAAACTGTAACTGGATCACTCCTTTCAAGAGGACTACGCTCCCAAGCATACAGCTAAAATAGTTCAGGTATGACTGCGCTACATACATATATACCTAAACAGCAGATTGAATTGCACCCAAAACAGGCGAACAATCAACGGAGTTAGAGAAAACAGGTTGAAATAAACAATTTTTCTATTATGAGGTGCCATCCAATTAATCTACTGAAACCGAAAATTATAAGCAAACAAAGGTTTTGAGAAATGTGGAGAACGCCAAGCAAACGGAATAAAAGCCTTCTTCATCCTATCGATTGATATGGATTTGGTGAAACAAACGAAAATAATATTTTCGAATATCGAACAGGCATGAGATGGGCGCCGAAGCCGAATGGCTAGGTGCGTGACTACCATTCGGAATTCAGAAAGAACGTAGGTTCGAATCTCGGTGAAACACCAAAATCAATAAAAACACTTTTCTAATAGCGGGCGCCCTTCGGCAGGCAATGGCAAACCTCCGTATTCCTGTCATGAAAAACCTCCTCATAAAAAATATCTGCCATTTTGGAGTCGGCTTGAAACTGTAGGTCCATCCATTTGTGGAATAACATCAACACGCACGCCACAAATAGGAGAAGGAGCTCGGCCAAACACCTAAAAAGGGTGTACGCACCAATTATATGTATATATATATATATATACTAGCAAACCCGGCCCCCTTCGCTGGGCACACTAAAATAGAATAGATATGGTTTAGAACAGAAAATATATGGTTTTCATATTATTTATTTCTTTATTCTTTATTCAAGCGCTTTGGCATAAACAATATTTTTTGTTTTTCTATTTGTTTTTGAGTAAATATAAAATATAAATTGAAAATCAGGAAAAAAGAAGATTGTTTTTAAATTTCAAATCAACGCATATGAATAAACAATCGTCTTTTTTCCTGATCATCCATGAATTTTTCGTTTCAATTTATATGTTTTATTAAGCATTGGAGCTTTTTTAACCATTATCCATTTATATTTTTCAAAAAAAAAAAACAAAAAAAAAATTTTTTTCCA
Organism: Anastrepha ludens; assembly: GCF_028408465.1. Lineage (NCBI taxonomy): Eukaryota > Metazoa > Arthropoda > Insecta > Diptera > Tephritidae > Anastrepha > Anastrepha ludens. The sequence continues at coordinate 29,408,886 of NC_071499.1, read as the reverse complement.
CGAACACATAATTTCATTCGGATTTCACATTAAATTCTCAAATTTCGTAAGAAATTATTCACTGTTCCAAAATCCACTCCAAAAAAATTCACAAACAATTTTTACATGTTGCACTTACGTTTTTTCCTTATGGCATCCAAATCAGAAAGAAATATTGACACATTGTAACTCACACTGTCAATTTGACAGTTCAGTTCCGCCCCAAGCGTTAAAAAAGTAAGCGACATTACGGCTGGTTCAAAAGAACGCTGTACCCGTTGCCAGTGCTCCGAATTACAACCAAACTTTACGAAACCCATTTTCAATACTTACTTAACAATGTGCGTAAGTTTGGTTTAATTCGGTGCAAAGACACGGCGGGTCCACGTTTTGGCATATATTTCGAGACCCTAGTCATTAATAGGTATGAAAATTACCCCGTATTAAAGCACTTATCAACAGCTTTCATTTGATATCCATATTGTACAAACACATTCTAGGGTCCACGTTTTGGTCTCTATCTCGAGACCCTAGTCACGGAGCGGATGGAAATACTCTGAACTAAAGCATTCACCAACAGCTTCCATTTGATACCCATATTGTACATACACATCCGAAGGTTACCCGGGTCCACGTTTTGACCTATATCTCGAGACCCTATCTACCAATAGGTATCCAAACTATACGGAAACCATCTTCAATACCTCCTTAACAATGTGTGTAAGTTTGGTTTAATTCGGTGCAAAGACACGGCGGGTCCACGTTTTGGCATATATTTCCAGACCCTAGTCATCAATAGGTATGAAAATTACCCCGTATTAAAGCACTTATCAACAGCTTTCATTTGATACCCATATTGTACATACACAACCAAAGGTTACCTGGGTCCACGTTTTGACCTATATCTCGAGACCCCAGTCACGGAGCGGCATTAAAAATACTCTGTACTAAAGCATTCACCAACAGCTTCAATTTGATATCCATATTGTGCAAACACATTCTAGGGTCCACGTTTTGGTCTCTATCTCGAGACCCTAGTCACGGAGCGGCATGAAAAATACTCTGGACTAAAGCATTCACTAACAGCTTCCATTTGATACCCATATTGTACATACACATCCGAAGGTTACCCGGGTCCACGTTTTGACCTATATCTCGAGCCCTATTTCCAAAATAAAATATAATCCATGTTACTCGTGGATGATGTAGCTTTCGAATGGTGAAATAATTTTTAAAATCGGTCCAGTAGTTTTTGAGCCTATTCATTACAACCAAACAAACAAACAAACAAAGTTTTCCTCTTTATAATATTAGTATAGATATATATATATAGGTAGGTAGGTATGTATATATGTATATATGTAGGTATGGGACGGACATTTGGCTTTAACGTATACGGTTCTAAGAAAGCAGAACTGTTGAGTCAAAAGCAACCCTCGAAAAATGAGAAATACTTGTAGCATAGTTAATTTTGGGTCGTGCTCCGTTTTTTTTTTTTGAAGCAGAGCCTTTTCTCAAAAAATTTTGATTCTAAGTTTGCATTAATCAAATTTCAATTTTAAGATTGCAATGATTAATCTATAATTTTTGAATGGGAAGAGAATTGACTCTAGGTCTGCGGATATCTGTTGGTCGAAAAAGAAAATAGAATCGTTTTTCAATGCAGCTGATGCGAAGGAAGAAATACAAAATGCAACAATTTTAAATGTAAAATTTTTTAGAAATGTGTAAAAAAAAACATGTAAATGGACAAAAAAAGTTGTAATTCATTGAAAATTGACAGCCTTGTATGTTGTTGTTATTGTTTTTGTGGTTGGTGATGAAATTGTTGTAATTGTTGTTGTTGTAGCAGCATAAACATTTCCCATACATATTCGGGGAATGCTGCTGTAGTGACAGTCCTTGGCCGGATATAAATTCAGGTCGTTCCGGTGACGTAGAACCGACTGTCGTGGGAACGGTTGTTGCTGTTGTAGTTGTTGTTAGTGTCGTTGTTGTTCTTGTTGTAGCAGTTTACAAATCCAATCACTTAACACCCCTCCCTCTCACTCCCTCTCCCTTTGGACCCAATCTGTCGAAACAGCACGTTTCGTGGGCCTACCGTTAGATGATGACGATCGTTGACTTACCTCCACTGGCAGGGCCTAATAAGCTGCTACAACATCCTTCTATGTTAGCGTTTGGTTTGAAAAAAAAAAAAATCACAAAGTGACTATGACTTTCTTATACTCGATAAATGTTTAAGACACAATTAAAACGTAAAATCAAAATATTTCACGAAAATCACCTCATCGCGAAAAACGGAATACGACCCAAAATTAAGTTTAAGTGGCTCCGCGTTTTTATGTGCCCCTATAGTTTTCTTATCGCTTTCAGAAATAACGCAATATTTGTTGAAATTTCTTTTTAAAGTACTTAAATGAAGCGAGCAAATCTTTAGTACATATTTCAGAGTGCATAACTCTACTACAATTCATGGATTGCTATAAACTCCATGTACTTCAAATCGTTTTAAAAGCAATAATGTTCTCATCAAACGGTCAAAAGTCGAGTGTGCGTTGTATAAAGATAACGCTTTTAGACCAAAGTCGCAATATTATATTAAAAAAATTACTTTTTTCGTTGGAAATCATACCGACAAATGGTAGTAATTAAGCAAACAAAATGATTACGATTAAGGGATAGGTGTAAGTCAGAATAATTACAATAATGTGGACATATAAAGTTACCAACGATAGTAGCTAAGCGCGTTTAGCGGGGATGCTGAAGTCGGTTGTAGTGGGAAGAATGGCTGCTGTAATCTGCACAATTTTTTTCCAGATATATAACACAAAGAATTTAAACGTACTTTTTATAGAAGAAAATGCGTGATAATGCGAGCAACAAAATTTTCAAAAATCAAGGGTATTTTCTAGCCATTTGCAACATTCCATTAAAATTGAATGGGCTATTATTCATAAACAAATTTAAATTTTAGTGAAAATTTGCAGAATTTTCATAGGTTTGAAATTTTTAAATTTGATAATCCTGGAGTGCATAGGCAGGCTTAACTTCTTAGGAGCGCGCAATCACATTGAGATAATACGGTTCCCGAGTCATAAGAGACTGCAGCTGCAAAACCAAAAGCCAGGCAAAAGTCTTTACTGGTAATGTATATTCAGAAGAGATTAAACATATCATAAATCTCCCTATGAATAAACGGAAACTACTCACTGGTCATTGCAAACTGCACAAACTCGGGATATGGTCTTGCGATTCTCGTCAATTCTGCGACTTATCTTCAGAAAGTGTGACATCACATCTCGGCAGCGTACCACCGGAAGGAAGGCACATACGCACAGTCCAAGCCAGCACCAGCCTAGGTTTATTGGAAGAAGCTATTGTATGCTAGGTATTAGGTATTTCGAAGAGTAGAGAGCGCAAAAAGATAAAGGTCAAAGCGCAAACCTCCATTCCTTTCATTCCATTCCAACTCTTTTGGTTGGGCATTTACAGAAAGGTAGGTGAACGCAACTAGCGAAAAATATTCTGTACGGAGTATCTATCTTTCGCGTGTAAAAATGTGATGCCACAAAAACTAGAATTCGTTAGGAATGCAAGCGTTTGACAAAGTTGATACTCCAACTGCCAAAAGCCGTCACTGTATTAAAGTAAATCGCGGATTCTATACTTTTATATACAATTACTTCTGTGCGGCGAAAGTACAGTTTGTTTTGTATATTTTGCACGTCACCAAGTCCAACTGTGGACCTCAGCAAATACAAATAGGTACATACAACTACTAAACAATGAAACTTCTAATCTAAACTACAGATAGTAAAAGTATTTAGAGTAATTAGTTTGCGTTTAGTATTTCTTTTGTTTGCTTTCATATACTCGTATTATCGCTGATTAGGGAGGCGTTTTGTAAGGCCAAGGGTCTTGTGAACATAAGCACCAATGAAGTGCTAACTATCAATAACTTTGGCTATATAAGCGCACCTACATACTTACATGCATGTACAGTCAGAAAAATAAATATTGGTACACAAGTTGTTTTGTTATACAAAAGGTTTGCAAACGAAATATATTTATTTTTTTTTAATATTTCCTTAAGAATTTGGTTTTGTTACTTTCAAAACGTTTTTGCTTTTTAAATATCTCAAAATAACATAATCGTATTTAGGTTAGGTTTGGCAGCCGCATCGTACATAGAGACAGCGATGCCACTTAGACCATGAATGGGTCCGTTGTGTCGTGTTTACCTCCTAACTTTATTTGAAACATTACAAAGATTTACCTATTCTAATAAGGAAAAATAAAGTTGGAAGTTATAAGAAATTAAAAACATTGAATAAAACTAATTATAGCTGAATACGTGAAATTAACGATAAATCTTTTCAAGCAGCTGTGAATGCTTTTCCGGCCAGATCCGTCAAATGGCCGATTGAACAGGTAAAGTCGAATAGCTCGCCCTTGTTGGAGGTTTTTATCTAGGTTATGGCGTAGGAGATGCCACTTTAAACCAGCTGCAACTGACCCGCCACAATGCTTTTGGCTTTTTGAACCAATTTTTTAAGAAAAAACTAAATTTCAACAACGTCACTAATCTTTCACTTACGTGCCCAAATTGTGGGCAAAATCACTAAATTTTGTAAAATATTAAGCGAGAGATGATGTTCTATAACAAAGATATCTGTGAACAAAATATGTATAAAGATACTTACATGACATTTATAAGCGTATAAACGTCTCATTTTTCAAATATATGTAGATTCCTCAATAGCTCGTTACACTTCATCTAATCTTTCTCGTATTGTTTGATGCCTTTCCAGCAATACAATTTCTTGAGTCCCTGCAAATAAGCGTCTGTTTCAACAATGAAACATTTCTTCAGCCATTTGAACCCAACGTTGCATAAAAACAATTTCGACGTTATAAAATATTAAATTTTTTCTCAAAAAACTCAAGTTAAATAATAAAAAAAAATTGGTATTAAAAGGTTAACAAAAAAAAGCTAGACCCGTCCGCTAATTCAAGCAGTTATTTTGTGGATTCTTCAAGAATAAATATAATAGGATTCCAAGTGGCAAAAAAATTGAAGTGAAAGAAAAAAAAATTGGGATCGAAAGGGTTAATAGTTGGAAGTAATAAAGTGTCGGAAAAAACAGCAAACTAAAAAAATAGTCTACTAATTCAAGCAGTTGTTATGTGGACACTTCAATGAGAGTCGAAATGATTAATATTTGAAAAGAAAAAAAAAATTGGCTAGACCCGTCAGCAAATTCAAGAAGTTATTTTCCATTTAAAATAAAATTTTCTGATAACAATATTTGTGGAAATTCTAACGCTCTAACTGCCCTTTATACCTTCTTAAAGGTCTCTGAAGATGGTAATTGTATTTGAAATTAACTTTAACCTTAGAATATAATGTATGATATTTCAAGTAAAGTAAAATAATTGCATTTTTGACTAAAAACTTTGAAACCCCAATCCGTTTAACGGAAAAATTGTGATGGGGTGGGCAAAATCCTTTCGAACACGTGCAGTTGGAATGAAATATACTGGAATTGCATGGAATGCATTGTTCTTAAGAACTAAAGAGAGGGTTTAAAAGATAGAGAAAGACAGGTAGGTTTCTACGTTACTGGATCGAACCGGATTTATATCCGGCTAAGAACTGTCACTCCAGCAGTATTCCTCGTACATGTATGGGGAATGTTGCTGCTACAACAACAGGTGGGATGAGAACTCATTGCTTCTCTGCAAACTTGCCATATTTTTTAAGGGGACAGATACCTGTAAACGGCCATATTTTCCCTGATTTTCATTAAATTGATTTAAAATGAAGAAGTCAATATATTTTTTTCAAAATTGGCATACAGTTTATTTATACAGGGCCCGCCATCTATCGTTACGGATTTGAACTAGGTATTATTTGAAGAATGGTAACACTTAGCTGTTATCTGATTTGAGTTTTGAGAAATTAGTTTTATTCTTCCGCTGAACGAAAATGGTTGTGTATACGCTCAAAGAACGCTGGGAAATATTGCGACATTACTTTGAAAATCATGGTAATGTTGCAGAATGTGTACGAAAATTACGTACGGCAATGGGAAGAAGAAAAGCACCGAATAAAGCGTATGTGCGTTACTTTGCGAAAAAAGTAAGAGAAACTGGGTTGCTTATTGACAAATCAACACGTGACCGACCAAAAACCGTGCGTACACCCGAAATCTTTAGGGTACCGTCAAATACCAGTGTTATGCCAACAAACCAGCAACAATTGATGCACTGAAGACCAACATACGCGATGTCATAGCTGTATATAATCGAAAATGTGTTGAAAAATTGGACCGATCGTATGGGATGGTGCATGGCTAGCCGAGGCCGCCATATGAATGAAGTTGTGTTCCGTCATTAACCGGAAGGATTGTACTTCAAAATAAAAAAAAAACAGTTTGGAAAAATATTGCGTAGTTTCTTTATAGCATTTTTAATTCCGTAAAGTTATATGGCGGACCCTATACATTAAAATAATATAAACAATTTTTTTTTATTTTAATCATTGAAAATGGCGGATGTACACTAAATTCTTCCAGGAAGGTCGCAGCGGGGCTTCTCAATCGGTGGGAATTGTAGCATCGGCGTCAGTGACCTGAATACAAAAAACCAATAATTTTTTTGTTTATTAATGCCATAATTTCCATATGAAAAAAACTCGCGGAATAAAATGCTTAAAAAAAATTAATTTTGGGGCGAATTTTCCTACCATTTTTGCTTCGAAAATATTATTTTTTCGAAAAATTTTCGAAAACTTGTAAATTCACATAGCAAGTAATATCCTAAAAAAGATGTGAGGAAAATTTCAAAGAGATCGGACAATAACTTTTCGAGTTATTTTGTACGCCAATTCGAAAAATATAGTTTTGGGAAAAACGCGTCTAAAGTTTGAATACAACGTAACTATACCTCTCCCAGCGCTCAAACGCAAAGAATAGAGTCACCACGGTTGACGATCTATAATATAAGAAATACTTAAATTTACGTTCTAAAAATTTATTTGACATATTCTTGTATTAACATTTTATGAAAAAAATATTTTTTTTTCCAAATTTTACAGGTATCAGTGCCCTTAATGGAGCTTATCGAAAATAAAAACATTTGGAATTGTTTTGTTTGAAGTCCCAAATGGTTGTTGTTGTTGTTGTTGTAGCAGTCCTAATTACTTGTTTTAGACAATAAAGCCATGTTTTTTTGTTAATAACATTAGATTTGCGAGAATTGACTGTATATCTCTTTTTCTGAAGTCTGTTTTCGACGAGGATATTAAGATTCAAGTTTTTTGTAATTTATTTATTAAAAAGTTATAGATTTTTATTTATTGTTGTCTTCAATACATTTTTTACATGGGTGTACTTAATTTTCCACATACATACATATTTATTACATTTAATGGAAATGAAGTTAGAAGCATTTTTCTTAAAACACCCAATTTGGCAAGATTTTCGCATACTTGGATTCCGTGCATTAGACAATGAATTGAATTTATTTTGTTTCAAAACTTGTTTGTTTGAAACGGGCTTGCTCAGGTATTTACTGCAAAACAGCAGTTATTTGCTTCGTGTTGTTTTTTTCTTATTCAGTATTATTTCATTTTCAACATTTCTAGATGTTTTACGAGTATACCTGAAACCGGCAAATTGACGGATTTTCGGAAACAAAGGAATAATAAAATAAATAATAAAATACACCTAGAAATAACAAAATAAAGGTGATTCAGAGAAAATGTGTAGAAATATATATTCACTGCATTATATTGTATAAATAAAATCCATATAAAATTATTTAAAATAATGTTTGAATTTTTAAATTTTTTTAAGCATTAAATGGGAAAATCCGTCAAAATGACTGGTTCCCTAAATATAGTGTTAAATTAAATGGTATTAACAAAACTCTCATAAAATGGGGGCTGTGCGAATATGAATTTAACAAACTGTAAATTACTGTAATGCTATTTCTCATGCATGCCGTGTGAGTGCAAAATGCGAGCAATCTAATAAAGACGAACACATCGCTGCAAAAATTACCACCTAAGTCGCAGCGTTGATTGTGTTGGCTGTTGCCTGTTGGGTGCTGTGGCTGTATTAGTCCCGCCTCATTCACTCCATTGCCGAACGTCGATCAAAGTTCATAAATGAATTATTCAGAAGAGGAAGAAGAAAAAGAGGAAGGAATATGCCAAAATAGCAGCAAACTCGTCAGCATTAAAAAACCATGTGGGCAAGTGGTTAGATAAAAAGTGCCCAAAATTAAGAAAATTAACACCCAAACAAGAATTCCAAATTGAGACGAGGACTCATCCGGTTGCATTAAGTCATAGATACATAAGTGAATGTTGTAAAAGTCAGTATAGAACCCAGGCACAGCAAATTTCACACCAGATTATGCATGCGACCGGTTCAATGGTGTGAAATTGTGCCTCTCGAATGTCTGGCGTTTAGCGCAGACGTGGCTGGTCACTAACTGATATTATAAATATTTAATTCCAATAAAAACATAACAATTTAGAATGAACTTGTTTTATTTGCATACGGATACCAAACGTCGCTAATCCGAAATTTCTTGGCATATAATTGGTATTGCTGAAATACATAGATGATTATGAAATTCAAGTTTTTTTTGGGACCTTTAATTTTTTGGCACAGTGCCCAATAATTAAAAAGAATATACAGTGTTGGACAAAACATATTGAACTCATTCATACTGAGATGTAATTATCATATATTTTCCTAACGTGAAATGTCATTTCAAATATAAATTAAACATCCAGAAATTAAGACGAACTATTTATTTCTTGAATGCATAAAAAACTTAACAAATAGTTTACTTCATAAAATTATATGCGTAAAAAACCAAACATATGCGATATTCAGAGCGACAAAACATATTGGAATAACAATAATTAACTAATATTTTATAGCATAACCATTATCTTTATAACTTCACTGGCATGTAAGCTATTAGATTGTTGATAACGTCGAGTGGAATATCCAACCAGGCTTGTTTGGCAGCTTCAAATAGCTTCTTTTTGTCCCCATTTACTCCTTGCCTCCTATTGAGTATCTCCCAAAGGTTCTCAATTGGATTGAGGTCCGGAGATTGTGCTGGGAACTCGAGCACATTGCTTTTTTTCCGATGCAATCCAATTTGCTACCAACTTCGAGGTGTGTTTTGGGTCCTTATATTGTTGGAACGACCACGAAAGTGACATATTCCACTCAGCATGGGGAAGCATCACGCTCTATAGTATATTTTGGTATACAAACCTATCCATAATTACGTCTATTAAATGGAGAGGTCCAACACCAAACCCAGAAAAACAACCCCATACCATAATACCACCTCCGCCATGCTTAACCGTACCTTTGCAGTGTCGAGGATCTAAACGTTTATTTTTTTACCCTCTTCTCATTCCGTCTGAGTATTTCAACTTGAATTTTGATTCATCAGAAAAAAGTATAGTTCTCCGCCGTTTCACTGACCAGTTAATGTGCTTCCGAGCGAATTTCAACCGCTTTAGCCGATTTTTTGTGGAAATAAATGGCTTTTTTGCTGCTCTATAACTGTATTACATTCCACCTGCACATGCTCTGCACAGTTCGGCTGCTTAGAAAATATTCTTTATCTTTCCATATAACAACTGGTTGCTTTTCATTCTGTGATATTTTTTCTTATTTAAAATAATATTTGCAAGAGTAAAAAGAAATAGCTTCACTAATAGGTATCAGTCCAATATGTCTTGTCCGACACTGTATATACTTTTTTTAAATTGTTTTTATTTTATAACGCCGTAAATTATTTTATTTCACATGAATAAATAATTTGACTAAAATAATGGAATGAAATTTCTTATCATCACTGTGAGGTTCAAGTTCAAAGGTCTGCGCTTAATAATGAATCTATTAATTGCACTATACAAATTGCGTTGATAATGAAAATTTAAAATAAATGATGCTCAAGTCAACTATTCGTGTCATAATTCTAATGAGAATTGTGTCATTAGAGTGCGAGTATATTAATCACTATGACACATTTCCCATATATTTTTGGAGTATGCTGAGAGTGTGCAGGCTTTGGCCGGGTATAAATGCGTGTCGTTTCGATAAGATGGATATGAACGCCACTTTTGAAAGCACACAGCTTATACATGGCCTCGGTGCCCCTATTAATTCGTACCCTTACGATTTCTTCTCACATACACCCCATCGCACCCCAATCACATTTTAATGGCATAGTTTATTTTACCAAACGAAAGTAGCCTCCATAAAAGAAACACATTTATTCTGATTGCCTGCTAGCAACGAAAACTCTTTCCTCACTGATGGTGCGTTCGAAATTAATCGGCAAATGCATGACTTCTCTAATGGCCGGATGTGAATATGCGTTGCAGGAAACCATATGATTGTCGTTGTAGCAGCATAAACATCCCCAACGGGGAATACTGCTGAAGTGACAGTTCTTGGCCAGATATAAATCCGGGTCGTTCCGGTTACTTAGAACCGACATATGATAGTCGAGCTAGTTGGCAGGGCATCCTTGAAAAGATTCTGCTATGCAAAGAGATAATGAGGGGCTCCCTCGGTTATTTGTGGTGAGCGAATGCAAGCGGAGAATACTGAAATGCAAGATTTCAAAGACTTTTGGGTTAAAAGTGAATCGGTGTTGGTCGCGGACGATTCTAAGGCTGCCAAACCTACTACTGTCATTAATGGAGGGAGTATTAACCGGAGTTCTACCCATCGCTTATATGGAAGCTGTCTTATGACCGAAATAGAATTGCAGCAGGACAGCGGGTAATGGGTTTAGCAGATCCACTTCCGTCGGAAAATTCAGTCGGTTAAACACAATTGTGACGGGAAATCGTTCCCAGCTGACATTTTGTGGTTATCATAAAATTAATTTTGTAGTGCAATCTTTTTATTTGCTATATTTGTGAAGCAATTCGTTGAAGTTCCTTGTTGCAAAACAACAACTTCTTTCTAAATTGTCTATAAGGTTATGGATTTTCTTTTGCAAATCGAATATTATTTGCTTGTTATTTGCCTATTGTTGCTTGTAAACAAACAAATTGTCATCAAGTAAGCAGAAAAGCAACCCTCAGTCTTCAACCCATCGGAGAAAATAGAAATGAATCGAATTATTCTGCCGTCATTGCTGTGCAATTTTATGCTTAGGTTAGGTTAGGTTAGGTTGAAGCGGTTGTCCTGTGGGACACACTCAGGCTCATAGCGCATTGTGATGCCGCGTGGAGAGCTTTCCCTATTTCTAATAAAACAAGTGTGTGTGCTTTTCAAAAATTTTAGAATACCTCCTATTTCTGCAGAACTGAGATCTTCCAATTCGTTAAAAAATAGAATAACAAATCTCCGTCTGCTTCTTCCGACAACTTCTACGTGCGTGCCTACCTATTAGACAATGCCCCTATATTACTGAAATTAGTGTGCTATGGCTGTGCTTATTTTGGCTTAGCAAAGATTCTGTGCGTTTAGCATTGAGAGTCGGTCACATTTGACGGGCGATTTTGCAGGTGGCTTCATTACGCCATCTCTCGTTTGCTTTCCTTACGATTTCTTCAAGGATAAGAAGCTTACATGTTTGTAAAGGCATGCCTATGTCATTGTCTATGTAGTCATCGGTCAACTTGGTGCCGAGTCTAGCTAGTTCATCGGCTCTGCAGTTACTCTTAATGTCGCGATGGCCAGGAACCCATATTATCCTTAAGCGAAATAACTCAGCCATCTCGTTAAGAGATGTGCGGAATTTCATGCCTACTTGGAAGGCTGTTGACTGTTTTGTGAGGGATTTTATCGCCGCCTGGCTGTCAGTGAAAATGTAGATGCCATTTCCAGATATCGCATCACACTGTACCAGTATCGCGGCTTCCATTATTGCCATCAGTTCAGCCTGAAAGACACTACAGTAGTCGGGGAGCCGAAAACTGAAAGAGATCTCCAGATGCTTGGAGTATACACCTCTGCCCACCAAGCCCTCGAGCTTTGAGCCATCTGTGTATACAAATTTTATGCTTAAATCTGTTCTAATTTGGATAGCGGGTACCCGTCAACCCATTACTCGTTGTCCGCTGCAATTCTGTTCAAGTGGCCTGGTGGAATCATCTTAGAGTTTACTCCTGAGCTGTCCTGCTGTCGAGGGGCTAAGATTCAGACATCTGTCTCTCATGTTTTAACTACCCCGTAGGGGTAGTAATGAGATATGTATGTACTGTTTACCACTGCAGAAAGAACAATAACAAAAACAAAGCCTGCTGAAAAAAGATAGACACAAATAGTTTTCTCATCAAAATATTTTGTATTTTTTTAGTATTTTATATTTTCTCTGAAAATGCAATAACGGCGAAATGTATTTTTTTTGTTTAACTTAGCGTCTTAAGTCATTTTCTAAAAAATTTTTGGAAAGAAAAGTTGAAAAAATTTAAATTTTTTAAAATGGGAAAACTGACCTCACTTGAAAAAAGGGTAGACGTTTTTCGTCATTATAAAGAGGGCAAAAGCCAACGAAAAATTGCAGAAATTAGTTCCTCAACTGTCCAGCATATTATATAAAGGTTTCACTACGAAAACACGATAGAAGATAAGGGCAGATCTGCGCCAAATAAAATATTTAATGATGCAGATAAAAGGTGGATTGTTCGCAAAGTTAAAGAAAACCCCGATTTAAGCGCTCCAAAATTATCGAACGAAGTCGAAAAATACTTAGGCAAGATCTGTAACCCTGAAACTGTTCGTAGAGCTTCGCACGAAGAAAATTTTCATGGAAGGATTGCCCGAAATAAGCCGTTGATTAATGCTCGTAAAAGAAAACAAAGAATAGAGTTTTGCAGACAACATTTGAACAAAGACATTTCGTTCTGGAAGTCCGTGGTTTTTCCGGATGATAGCAAATTTAACCTTTTCAGGTCTGATGGGAAGTTCTGCGTTTGGAGAAAACCAAACACCGCGCCTCAACCATGTTATTTGCGCTCTATAGTTAAACACGGCGGGGGCAGTGTGATGGTATAGGGTTGCATGTCCTATTCAGGCGTCCGAAATTTAACATTTATCGAAGAAAACATGAATAAAATTATGTATCTGGATCTGCCAAAAGATAATTTAGTACAAAGTGCGGATAAAATGGGCATTAGGGATTCGTTTAGGTTCTACCAAGACAACGATTACAAGCATACGTCTGGTATTGTAGAAACTTGGCTTATCTGGAACTGCCCACATATAGTACAGACACCTGCACAGAGTCCAGATCTCAACGTTATTGAGAATTTGTGGTCTGGGCTGAAAAATAAAATAAGAAACCACAATAATTCAATGTTTCTGATCTGAAACGGGCACTACAGGAAGAATGGGATAAAATTAGTTTCGATTATACAGGAAAACTAGTAGAATCTATGAATTCCTGATTAAAAGCTGTTCTGAATCAAAAGGGATACCCCACTCAGTATTAGCCGTAATCATGAAATCGAAATATCAAATATTAACATAAACACAGTTTTTTGAATACTTTTAATTTAGTGCAACATTTAAGCGGTGACCTCAAAACTGTAACTGAATTGTTTTAATTTGCCATATCTTTCTTATGACAAAACTTTTTTTGTTATTTATTTTTTGTTGTTAAATAAAACATGTTATTTAACATTAAAAAAATATATACGATTTTTTTTCTGTAATGGAAATACCATAAAATATATTTGATATTTTAATCATTTTTTTTGGCTGCATCAAATAAGCTGTGAGTCACTGTATGTCAAGCCATTTATGAAATTGAGCCAGAAACCAACAAGGTCTTAGCAAATTCATATGAAATTGTATTTCTTAGCTAATGCGATTGCATGCACGTTCTAATAAATCCAAAGTTCATGTGATTCTATTGAAAAGTTACATAGTAGTGCCTACACCGGAAATTTAGTAAATGTTTCCCTACTTTTTTTCACTACCATTCATTCATTATTCCCTTAATTTTCTTCATATAAAATATGCGTAGTTCTAACAACAAAAAACTATGACCATTAATTATAAATTTATTTACTACACATCCGATTTTTTTAATTATAAGTCCATATTTTCAAAGCCGATTCCATGACTGCAGTGATTGTTATTTTTTTTTTCGTAAGGAATGTTGTTAGACTTGAATAAAAAGTCGAGGCGGATGCTAATAGAAAGCGTTTCGATGAATGTCTCATTACTAACGGAAGCTGGTGCACGTTGCTACTCCCGGGAAAAAACAAAATGTTTTTATTATACATTACATAATTTAATCTGAAGGTAGTTTGTTTCTTACCGGCCTATACAGTACCACACATTCGTACAAACGCACTCTTAATTTAGCTTTGCTACTCCTCCCTCTCTCTCTCTCCCTCTCTTTTGTCAATGCTTTGCTCACAACAACTTGTTTGTCAAACGAAATTTAGATTGCGTGTAGAATCTAAGTTTCGTTATTGTTGTTGTACTTAAATTGTTGTACATTTTAAATATAATACTAAAAATAAGAATATATTCGTATAAACGCATAAACTTAATTTTTAATATAGACATATTTACAGAACTGTCAATAATTAATTGGTGCTCCTTTTTTATTAATAACTTCAAAAGTACGCTTATGGCATTGATTTCACTAAATTTTGAGCTTTAACGCTTATGTCATTGATTCAAATATGAGCTTTAGTACAGTCTTATATTGGTGTCCTTGCTCTTTTTGTCCATACATTTTGTGTGCCATTCACCCCCAGAGGCTCTCCACCGGATTCAAATCGAAACTGCGTGTAGCCCACCCACACCATAATGCTGCTACCACCAAAAATTTTGACATGAGAACGTCGTTATTACGTACCAATAGCAACTGTACCACTCTGGGCCATGTAGGTTAATGTTTTTTTTCATTGGAGAACACAACATTGTCCCACTCAGTTTCCCTTTGCTTGTGTTTTTGAGCGAAGTCCAAACGCGCTTGTCTGTGCTGTGTTTTCAACTCAGGCTTGCACAACGGTTTTTCTCATTTTAGGTAATCTGCCTTGCGTCTGTTTTTTTATTGCGTTCGTAGGCACACTACCGTTGATCTTCCGATTCTTCGCCCAATATCTCGATTTGAATAGCGCTCATTATGGTGCAGGTGGATTTGGGTATTTTCTGTAAGATATAATTGCACTGGAGAGTATTGCAAAGTCTCTTCTCTATGACTTAATGTTGACTTCAGGTTGAATTATTCATGAGTTCGACGTGTGAAAAAGAATTATTATTTTTTCCTTGTTCACTCCTCTCGGGAGCATAGGGCCTCGACCAGACTCTTCCATCGTACACGGTTCGTTCCTCGTACACGGTGGGTTCCTCGTTCGTTAATCTCCACAGTGCGTCGTTACTGATGGGGTTTGGCCAGAATATTCTGCAGATGATGCGGACGCATTTGTTGACGAAGGATTTTAGCCTCTGTGTTATGGTGTTAGATGCCAGCCATGTTTCGCTTCCTTACTACAATACGGACTTCACGCATGAGCCGAATATTCGTAGTTTAGTGCGCCTGGAGATTTGCGAACTCCCCCATACTGTATGCATTCGCCCGAATCCCGCCCTTGCTGTGTTTAGCCTGCAGTTCACATCTTCATTTCATCTGCTCCACCATCTGCCGTGATAATGGAACCGAGGGAGCAGAAGTTTCCGACGAATTCCACCAGGCATCCGTCAACCAACCAAAAAAAAAAATTATACCTCTTAAAAATTGAGTTGTTCTTGAACATTAAAAAAAAGTGTGAAGAAATGGAACTCCATCTGTTCTACACTTTTATGAGATATAAGTTGTGCAATTCTCCTTCAACAATATACAGGGAGATTCCGATGACCGGGTGGGAGACCTCTCAGACCAATTCAGCCGCCCCTTCCTGGCGGGTTCAACAGCAATTTCATTTCCCTCTATGTTTCTATGCCCAGTAACCGAGCCCAAAGAAATATTACCTGCCAGTATTCAATAATTTGAAGAAAAGAGATAAATTGGTTGATTTAGAGAAAATTCCTACTCGGACTTATGATTCCATCTTGGAGTTGTCAGTGAAGACAGAAGTACCAGCCTCAGTACAGCCTCGTGCTAATGCTGGCTACTTGAAAAGAATACCCCGGTATGACCCTTAAACTCCAGTTTGTGAAGATCTGTACGAAGTTCAGAGAAATACGTTGTTAACTGCCTAAAGATGCAGTCATGTCCCTTGAAAGATTGCCTACAGAGGTCAACCATCTTTAACCTGATTACACTTTGAGCAGCGATGGAAATAACGTAAAAGTCGGTGAGAAGAAAGTGCAAAAAGACATTGAGGGCAACACTGTGACAAGCTCTACATGCTCCGGTGATGCCCATACAAGCAGTCCTTTGCACCTTCCCCAGTTTATTGATATTATAGCCCTTCCGAATAGCTTCCCACCAAACAAGGCGTCCGTATGATGTTAAAATCGTAAGAACAACTACGTCGTACATCCATACATCCATCCTGTGGCGTGAGTGTCCATTTTTTGTCGAACATACTTGTACATAGATTTGCAGGAGTAGGTAACTAAGGTAACTTCTTGACTAAAAACTTTTTTTTTAACTATAAGAAAACTTGATTTTTGGTGGTATTTTCCAATCGGTCCAGCTCACGTCAATCTTAATATTTTGCCGAAATGTTTTGGCAGAAGTCGTAAAATAGAATTAATTTTATAACCTTTTTTGGTCAGCCACTTTATTTTAGATATGTATAAGTATAATCTCAACGCTTGTAAATAGCAAACATCAAGTTGCTAAAATAACTGTTCCTCTCTTCATTTCAGAAAACCGGGCTATGAGGACAAAATTCAATATACGATTGCGGAAAAGAAAGAAAAAAAGGGCACTAAAGCACACGTCAATGCAGTATTCTTCAAGCAATTACGACAGTTATTACGTAAGTTTAAATTTTTTCACTTTTTACACATGACCTGCGCCTTTATACCAGTGTATGGATTAGAGTATCAGTATTCTCCGACAACGAAATAGACATAACGCTAGTCAGCACGAGAAAGAAACGACTGGTGCGCCCAAATCCTTTAATTGGTTATCGCCCCAACCAAGAAGGACAAAATTTGCCAGAAACAAAGTTATTTTCGGGAGAAATTTGTATACCTTAAACTCATCTGTGATCGGCTTTCCATAACTGCGGAAATTAGATTAATCAGAATATTTAATTTCTAGATTTCGCTAATGCTTTTAAAATCATTGTGATTGTAATTCATTACTTATCTAATTTTTAAATAAAAAAAAAATAATAAGTTTCTAGATTTAATGGCAAACCATTAACGAAAACCATTAACCCGGCCTCAAACTTGCACAATGGGCTTACGAAACTTTAATGGCCTACAAAACTGCATATCTAAAATTATTCTAAAAATTCTGACTAAAAAGTCTGAAATTTTGGTGAAAATTTTGTTTCTTTTTTTTATTTTTGAAATGCTTGAAACTTTGAGTCATAGGGTTTTCATTGTAGTGTGTATGCTGCGCTGCTATTATTTCGATTGCAACTGTATGTATTTCGAGAATACCAAAAATTTAAATTATATGTAAGGCCTGACAGACTGATCAAAACAACGGTAAACGCTTCGGAAAGAGGTGAATGCTCTGTGTTTTCAGTCACCAGCGCGTTTTAATCTGAAGTGAACTTCTAAAACTTATGGCAAGTCAATGCTACCAACAAAATCGAAATGTGTTTACTTCAAAAACGTTTAAAAAAAGTTATAATTAATTGGTGCGTACACTTCGGTTAGGTGTTTGGCCGAGCTCTTCCTCCTATGAGCGTGCGTCTTGATGTTATTTCACAAATAGAGAGACCTGCAGTTTTAAACCAGCTCCGAAGGTCAAATAATTTTTTATGAGGAGCTTTTTCATGGCAGAAATACACTGGGGGGTTTGTCCCTGCCTTTCGAGGAGCGACCGCTATCAAAAAAATCTGTTTCTTAATTTTGGTGTTTCATGCACGGCGATTCGAACCTACGCAATTCGGAATGGTAGTCACGCAACAACCATTCGGCTACAGCAGCCGCGCTTGAAGTATTGAAAAATGCACCAGTTTTGTTTATATTGTTTATTTTGTCTTATAAAATTCAAGAACAATATTTTATAAAAAAATTAAAATGAATCGAAGATATTGCACTCTAAAAAACTCTATACAAAACCTTCCAAAATTGAATAAATCTCAAAATTATTACATTTTTTGTTACAATTTTTCAGTTTACTTCTTATTATACGCGAGCCTGCAAATAAACCAATTTAAAAAAAAATGTACTACAATTTTCAAAATACTTGCATCACTTGACATGAAATATCTCGTATTAAAAAAAAAAAAACAAAAAGCAAAAAAAAATACTTCTATTATTGGTTTAGCTCAAAAAGCCAAACATTTTTTAGCGAAACAATCGCAAATTGCTTGATTGAAAACAAAGGTTATTTTGTACTACAAAGTCTTTGCAACTAACAAATATTCTTTATTAAGGGGTTAGGGATAGTCAGAGGCCCGAAAAAATGATGAAAAAAAAATTAATAATTGTAAAAGTTATCGCTGTTTATGTGGATCCCGTTTCTCCAGAAGTCCCTTGCGGCGATCATCATAAGTCCTTGGAGATTCATCTAAAATCGATCGGACAAGAGAAATTAATAGGACTATGAATAAGTTCGTGCGGTTTTTTTTTCGAAATTTGAAACTTTATTGACGTAAAATGGTTACAAATTTAATATTCAAAATATTGTCCATCGCTTACTACTACTTTTTCCCATCTTTCTGGCAATTCACGGATTCCCTTTGTGAAAAATTCGGTCGGTTTTGCCGCAATCCACGAATCGATCCATTTTTTGACTTCATCGTAATTACGGAAGTGCTGGTCAGCCAGGCCATGTTGCATCGATCGGAAGAGATAGTAATCGGATGGCGCAAGGTCTGGACTATACGGCGGGTGGGGTAGGACATCCCATTTGAGCGTTTCTAAGTATGTTTTGACCACTTGTGCAACATGTGGCCGAGCATTGTCATGTTGCAAAATAACTTTGTCGTGTCTATCGGCGTATTGCGGCCGTTTTTCTCGCAGTGCTCGGCTCAAACGCATCAATTGTCGTCGGTAGACATCCCCCGTAATCGTTTCATTCGGTTTCAGTAGCTCATAATACACAACACCCAGCTGGTCCCACCAGATACACAGCATAACCTTCAGGCCATGAATATTCTGCGCCGACGTCGATGTTGAAGCATGGCCAGGGTATCCATACGTTGCCCGACGTTTTGGATTGTCGTAATGGACCCACTTTTCATCGCCAGTCACAATTCGATGCAAAAAACCCTTTCTTTTGTGCCGTTGAAGCAGTTGTTCGCATGCCATAAAACGGCGTTCAACGTCTCTTGGCTTCAATTCATACGGCACCCAATGGCCTACCTTTCGGATCATTCCCATGGCTTTTAAACGTTTGGAAATGGTTGATTGATCAACTCCCAAAGTTTTTGCAACCTCTTCTTGCGTTTGAGCCGGATCTTGATCGAGCAATTCCTCCAATTCGGTATCCATGAACTTTGGCGGCGCACCCTCGCGTTCTTCGTCTTCCAAGCCAAAATCACCACTTTTAAAGCGTGCAAACCACTTCTGGCACGTTCGCTCAGATAGAGCATGCTCACCATAAACTTCCACCAAGATACGATGACTTTCGGCTGCTTTTTTCTTCATATTAATATAAAATAATGAAGAAGAATTCCCCGCAAAAACACATTATTTGGCACGAAATTCGACATTTTCAAGTGTGGTAAAAATATTGTTGTTTACGCTTCAAATAAAAAACTTATACTGACGTTTGTGCCTTACGACAGTAGCTCTCCAATGAATGTTTGGAAATGTGGATCGATGGAATAATAATCAAGTTACGCCATCTGTTGTAAAACCGTAACGAACTTATTCATAGTCCTATTAAAATAATGAAGAAGAATTCCCCGCAAAAACACATTATTTGGCACGAAATTCGACATTTTCAAGTGTGGTAAAAATATTGTTGTTTACGCTTCAAATAAAAAACTTATACTGACGTTTGTGCCTTACGACAGTAGCTCTCCAATGAATGTTTGGAAATGTGGATCGATGGAATAATAATCAAGTTACGCCATCTGTTGTAAAACCGCACGAACTTATAAATAGACCTATTAGTTTTATTAATAGATAATCTTGTGCCTGATCGAAGTTATTTTTTCAAAATTTTTTCAAATCAGGAGTTTTTTATGTTTTTCAAAGCAGTATCAATTTTATTGCAGTTTGCCAAGCGGTTTTTAAGTTACAGTGATCAGCAATTCAAAAAACATAGTTTCGAGAAAAAAGCAAATCAAATTTTGCTATCGAGCTCCGGAGCGCCCGAGCGCCCTTTGTTAATTGTAGCATAACTCGAAAAGTATTTTTCGGATTCACTTCAAATTTTCATACAATATTTTTAAGATATTATACTTTAAGAAAACGCAAAAAAAAATTGAAAATTCTGATTACCCCTAAACCCCTTAAATAACTCCGAATTCACAGGTATAAACCTTTTAGTAAATAGTCTTGTGCATATCTTCGGCTTTAAGCGCTCATTTCTTTCCTGGAGTGCTCATTTATTTCATAGGAGTTCCAAAAGGTTCCTCTTTGACGCATGCAGCTCTGAAATGAATATTTCGCACCAGCTTGTCAAATATTGCGTCAAATCGGCATCGTAAAGTAACACAACACTTCAGTGAACGCCTACTTTGTGCTTATGTGTGTATAGATGTCAATTGTGATTAATTAAAACACCGCTAATACTCAACTTGTGACTTGCAAATACTATGCGTACGTACGAGTATATTCGACATTGCTATCATCGTTCCAATCGCTTGCAGTCATCGTTTTTACGTAGATAGATTAACACTTTCAGTGCTTAATGCATGGCTGTATGTATTTTTGCTTTGTTTTGCGAAGTCAAGCGTGCTTCGACTGTCTGTTCATCGGCCTGTTGCGGTATACAACCAATACTACACATACATACATATCTACATGTACTCGTATGTTGTCCTAAAATGTGTAGCTCATAATTAAGTATTGAGCAAGAGTATTTAGCACATTCTCTCAGTCAATTATGCCAAATGGCAAACGAAGAGAGCAAACCAAATTAGACTTCGAGCAAATCGCAATTTTAATGCCGAAAAAATCTTGTCAAAAGCTCAAGAAAAAATAATCGAGATACAAAATCTTTCTTTATACGATGTTATGCCCTAATCAGGTATCCCGGCAAAGCTTATACGGTTAAGTAAAAGCACGTCGAGTGAAAGCACTTCTTAGCATACCACATATCCCAAGGGACTGCCACATCTCGAGTTGCTGCAATAATTTGAATACAACTCTAGACTGCAACAACGAACTTACGATAAAGTTACTAAGCATGCGACGCCTTCGAAAAACACAACCTGCTGCATGAAATACAGCATCCGTATGTACATATATACCTATGAAATGAGACTTTAAGCTATTAGGCCATAGATGTCGCTAGGAGTATTTTGAAACCTTCCCAAATGTCTTGTTTTTTCCGTCTGTCATCTGTCAACAATATTCAGTTCATTGTTTGTTACGTTTCATACAATAATGCATTTTTGTCGCTCTTAAAAATGTCGAATTTCGTGCCTTCAAACTACGATTTCCGCACATCGTTGATTTTCTGTTATCAATTGAAGCAAAACGCTTCTCAAGCTCATCAAATGCTTATAGAAGCTTATGGTGGACATGCTCTAAGTAGAGCACAGTGCTTCAGGTGGGTTGATAAATTCCGAAGTGGTAATTTTAGCGTGGAGATCGAGGACCGTGGCCGGCCACCGAAAAAATTTGAGGACGCCGAATTGCAAGCATTTTTGGATGAAGATGATGGTCAAACGCAAGAAATAACGGCAGAGCAGTTGGGAGTGACCCAAAAAACCATTTCCAAACGTTTGAAAGACATGGGCATGATTTTAAAGTTCGGAAGATGGGTGCCGCATGAACTGACAATGTGACAATGCACCACCAAGAGCGACCCGGAAATTGGTGGAGACGTACGATTGGGAACAGCTGGTGCATGCGGCTTACTCACCAGACTTGGCGCCTTCCGACTATCATTTGTTTGCATCGATGGGCCACGCACTTTCCGAGCAGCGCTTCAATTCCCACGAAGAAGCCAAAAAATGGCTCGATGATTGGTCTGCGGTCAAAGCGGCGCGGCATCCACAAATTGCCTGAGAGATGGGGAAAATGTGTCCCTAGCGATGGCTATTATTTTGAAGATTAAATTTCTAACCATTTTTTGTTAATAAACGTTTGAAATTGAAAAAAAACGTCTCGTTTCATAGGTATCATATGAACTCGCTTGCTAGGCAAAATAGCAAATGGCCGAGCCTCCAAAATATATTTTATAAATTAACCTATGAAGTATAAATTTAATAATAATAATAAGATAATAATAAGAATAAAAAAGATTTGTGAGTTTTTTCATTCGCAAACATTACGGTGTTTTTAGTGCATATTTAAAGGCACACGTGGGAAGCCAGAAAATTCAATAAATCTGTTTATTCATGCCCTTCTTTACACTGCATACTCGTATAACAACTGCCGATACGGTTCGGTTCACTTGATTAGAGGCAATAAAGTGTATGGAAGAAAATGGTTGTTAAAGCAACCGCATTTGATCTAGTAACACAAAGGTTTCTGATAATTCAAGTCAAGACGGTGCTTTGCTCGAAAATAAACATTCATCTAAATGTCATTCAATCTAACGGTATTTCTTAATATTGTGCTTGTTTGTTGTATTAGTTTACTAGGCGAGCGACGCTCAGTTTGCCTACTTTACTTGCACATTAAAGCTGTGAAAAGGGCTCGTTCTTTTAAGTTTTGATGGAAAACTTCTTAATTCTAATAAAATGAGAAATCGGGAAGGTTTTATAGATTGGGAAAAGAACAAATCGATATCTGGATGACAGAAGGACTTTCGGATCATCAACTCGCCAAAAAGTTCTATTGAAGTCTAAAAGTAGTGGATCCTTAGGATTGCATCAAATTCCGTTCTGCCAACAGCAAAAGTTAAAGAAATGACAAGCGTTATAGGACCAAATCCACTGTTCCAAGTACTATTCTAAAAGCGCCACATCTGAAACATAAAAAGTTACAAAAAAAGAAACCTTTGAATAAATTTCGCAAAGAACGCCGCCTCGATTTTGCAAGGGACCATATGGATTGGAGTTCTGTTACAAATAACGATTCCGGTGAATGGGGAAAAAGTAGTATTTAGTGAAGAAAAGAAGTTTAATCTGAATGGGCCGGATGGATACAGTTACTATTTCCATGACTTAGGAGGTACTTGGGTCGACATCACAGCCGTGAAGATGTTGTTATGATGCTTTGGGGAGCAATATCGTGTAATGGTGCGTTCGAACTGAAAATTGTATACTACAAAATGACGGGGGAATAGCTATAAGGCCGCATCCCAGGTTTCGTGAAACATTTGGATATATTAATTAGACATTTTTGATGTCAGATAAAAGAGGATATTTACTCTTCAAAAGAATGTCAACTGCGGTCAAGACCTAACATATACACCTTCAAATCAAAAATAGTCAAAATATCTAGTATCAGCCACTGGGACACCACTTTTACGAGGGCGGATACTTATTCCCGTAACATAAAATTTAAGTCTCAAGCACAAGGAATCAAGGATTCGACTTGATATTGACTTTAATAAAAGTAGAGTTCATTCTACATACAACAATAATCATATAAATCCTAGTTTAAAACTTTCTGCTAGTTAAAAAAAAATATTTAAAATTTGCATGCTTATGCTTGAATTATCAGAAACCCTTGTGTTACAAGATCAAACATTTGCCCATATTTGTCTCCAACCAAGTGAACCGGACTGTATGTCTGAGTAGGTACATCAGCATAGAGAATGTACAAGTTCACAAAGACACCTATGCATGTATGTATAAATATAAACTTTGCATCATAAATATGCATTATATCGAACTCAAAAATAGCAATAACAAGACAATTGTACTAAAAAAAATATCATTTTATTAGCATTTTAGGACGGATACTTCCGAACATACGCTTACACTCACACACTTACGATACGAAAGCCCTCATAGAAAATAGACTGGAATAACCCGAACATTTTACACTGACAGAGAGCCAATTGAAAATTGAGAAACATTACCATCCATTCGACCACACGCTTTCAACATCTTCTGCGTCTGCGTTTACGCTTCGGGCAACAGATGCTCTCAAAATCATCCGAAAGGCAATCGCGCATGTTTTTACAGCGCAAACGTGACGAAGCACATCTACAACCATTAATATATTCTCGGAACCTTTCGAGATTCAGCGACACTTTACGTTGCATGCGATGATATTTTTTGCGTATCAAGTGAAAGTGATCGGTCGCCTGACCAACAAAAGCCAATATCATCAAACTGATCGCTGTAGTTGTCACGCCCAATATGAGAGTCTCATAATTGGCATACGTTTTCGCAGACATACCCATAACGAGCAGTATGGATTTGATTAAACGCCAAAATAGCTTCTCCAGTGTACACCAGACGATAAGGGTGCCAAATTCCGTTAACAAAATGGTGAGAATGGTCTCGACCATCACCTGACAGAAGTATGGCAAATGCATATATCGTACAGGATAGAGGCATAGATCGGAGATGAGATCCAGTAGTGCAATGAGGAAAATCCAACTGGCGAGGGAAGGTGCAGGCGAGCAGAGATCCTTTTCCTGTTCGAAGAAGAAGGACGTGCGCAGCACAATTTGAAACAGCCCCGAAACGACAATGGCTGTTGTAACTGTCATTTGTACTATTCTCTGTAGATGATATGAACTTGATTGGAATCAATCGATTAGTGGTAGTTATTTAAACCTACCTTGATTTGAATTTCTTTACTAAAATTAAATCCACAAATTTTTATATTAAAATTTTTTTTGAATTTTTAAAACAAAACAGAGAATTTTAAAACAAATAAAATTGACAAACTAATAACATTTATTTTGAAAAACTTTTCAAAGTTGATGCCAAGTCCATAGTGAAATGTAGTATCTGTTTAAATACTTGTTGGTTGTTGGTAGTGTTGTATCCAAAGCGAATCTATTAAAGGTGGTGTTGGTAAATCAGTTTTTTTTTTTTTTTCTTTCGTCGTGTCCATGTGGCTGTCAGCTCAGAATGAAACAAGGCGAAATCATTATTTGTTTTCTACTTTGCCAATACTTTGCTTCAACTATCAAACGCACAGAACATTGTTGCACCACCTTTAATGAATGCGTGGTGTCCTTTCACCCTTGTTGTTCAACTTCTACATCTCCAAGCTTCCCCAACCACCAGAGGGAGTCTCCCTGGTCTAATACGCTGACGACTGCACGATAATGGCGTCGTGCAATGACATCGATGGTATGTGCTCCAAAGTGAACAGTTACCTCACCGACCTCTCTCGCTTTTTCACTGCGAGGAATCTCCAAGTTTCCCCCGCTAAATCCACGGTAACCCTCTCTACCACCTGGACAAAGGAGGTCAAACTGTCCCTCAGGGTAAAAGTCGATGACACACCAATTCCGACGGTAAACAATCCCAGAATTTTGGGTGTAACCTTTGACAGTTTGCTCTCCTTCTCAGCGCATACAACCGCAATTGCCTCTAAGGTCCTAACTCGCAACAAGGTCCTCAAGTCGCTTGCCGGCAGCACTTGGGGCAAAGACAAAGAACTGTTGCTATCGACATTTAAGGCAATTGGTCGGCCGGTTCTAAACTATGCTGCGCCTGTCTAGTCGCCTGGAACAAGTGACACGCAGTGGATAAATCTATAGACATGACAAAATACTGCCATTCGGACAGCAACCGGTTACCTTCTGATATCCCCTATTCAACACCTTCACAACGAGGCACAGATGCTCCCTGTAATGGAGCACAATAAACTGCTCAGCAGAGGACATTAGAATTTCTCTAAACGAACTGTGCACTGCCATTGACCTGAGCGTAATCGCGGAAACCAAAAGCAGCTGGTCTCTGACTACTAACTGCAGGGTCCACAAAGCGCTTTGGCCAAAACTGAATCTTAAAGGGACCAAATGTCTGCTTGAATTCAACAGATCAACTATGTTATAACGGGTCACTGCGCTAACCAGTAGAATGGCTAGTACCTCACATTGAGTGGAGATGAAGGAGTTGTGGCGGTGCCGAAGAAATTAAGTCGGCACAACATCAACTCTGTGAATGTCCACCACTTCAAAGAAGCTAAGCCAAATAATATCTTGCCGATTATTTCTTTGAAGTCCTGAAAAATTTGCCAAATTTCTCACTGGAGGGACTAGATCTCACTTCTTAAAAAGATCCAAATAGTCTAAGCAACTTAGTTAGGAGATGGAAATCAAATGCAGTTATTGCAATGGGTCTTCGGGCCACCGAATGTCTTGTCTTAGACAAGCAACCTGACTAACCTATCCTAGTCGACAATTGATTGGGGAATCGATGAAGCCAAGTTGTTCGGAAAGCCTGGGATGAAAGCCAAGTTGTTCTGAAATCCAAAAAGGGATATGGGATGGCGCAAAATTAAACATCCTATTGGAAGATTTATAATTTCAACAAATAGCGTCGTATCAATCATATTTGACATTCAGAAAGTAAATAGTTCCAGTATGCAAACAGACAGTATAAAGTTCAAAATAAACTTTTTCATCATCTCTAAATTATTTGAGCTCATGTAACTATATGCTGTAACACGCTCCGGCTCTGAAAGTATTCGATGCGGTACCAGCTGGTGGTAACAGAGGAAGAGGGAAGGCCTTCTTTACGTTGGAAAGGTCAGGGGGAGAAGAACTTGTGTTGTGCAGCAACTGGCGCCGGTTAGCACGAGAAAGAAACGACGGCGCGTTTTATTAAACTCGGCAAAAATCGCGTAAGCGATTATGGCGCCAATCAAGAAGAAGAAAAAAACTCATTTCCTGCCCAGAATAAATAAAAAAACTGGCGCATATGTTGCACAGCTGCACCAAATCTGGAACTTATCACAAATATCCGTCCAAACAAAAAATTGACGTCAAATCAAACGTCATCTCGGTATGGTTCTCATGGATGCGAGACCAAGCTTGCAACCGACCATCTAACCGTAAAAATTCAAGGCTTTGCAAACAGATGTCTCCGGGATATTCTCAAGGTGTGGTGGCCAAACGTCATCAGCAATGATGATTCATATAAAAAGTGCAACTTAGAACCCAAGGCCAACGCTATCAAATTACACAAATGAAGGTAAATAGGACACATACTACGAAAACCTGCTACGGATTAGAACCCGCAAGGAAACCGCTAAAGGGGCTATCTTCCATTCCCATGGCAGCCCGTTCTACGTCACCGGAATGACTCGGGTTTTTCCCGACCAAGAGCTGCCGCCCCAGTAAACTAGCCCTGTCTAGTATACCGTACCCCCAGGGGTCCGCTTAAGACTACATGGAGGAGATCATTACAAGAAGAAATCGATGAATGTGAGAAATCGTACGAATCGGAAAGAATAAGAATTGTTTGCCAAAGACATGATCGGGTGGAAATGCTTTTTTGAGGCCTTATGCTCCAATGGGAGATAAAGGAAGCGATGGTATAAAACTTTACTTTTTATGAAAGCCCATTAAAAATTTAATTTGATGAGCAAATGAAAAACTGAGTATGCAGCATTGCTGTATAAAATCTATAATTGTGCATATGAAATTTTTTCTGTATAATTTTTATTGTAGCACAGTGTTTTACATCAGTCTATTCCATGTTAATGATTTACTAATTTCAAGCCAACTCTTTTTTTGTTCCTCTACTTTTAGCAATTCTCGTACCTCGCTTTTGGAGTGTGGAAAGTGGTTTGCTATTTTTGGTAGCCGCCTCGCTAATCGGTCGTTCTGTCAGTGATATTTGGATGATACAGAATGCCACCGTCGTGGAGAGCACAATCATTCACATGAACAAAGACAAATTCAAATCAGCATTGCTAAAATATCTGGCCGCACTGCCAATGGTGAGTAGTAATGGGCCAGAGTGAAAACGAACAACTCAACCTGCAGAATTACCCAAGCTAACGAATAAAATAAAATATAATATTTTACTTTCAACAGATATCCGTTGTCACAAATATCCTAAAATGGAGCTTGGGCGAATTAAAATTGAGATTCCGAACAAATCTAACTCATCATTTGTACAATCAGTACTTGTGGTAATTAGCAAAATGAATAAATAATATTCAAATACGCAGTTTTTCAGCGCAAGTTTGCTGCTACCTGCCTTCCAGCTAAGCTAAGTGGAAACATGGAATTTTGCAGTGCTAAACTTGGTTTAGAAACTCGCGCAGCTAACTTGCAAGGAGAAAAACTGAGTCTGAGACAAGGCAATTTTAATAACATTTCTTTCTTTTTACAGCGGTTATACATATTATAAAATGTCCAATTTAGATAATAGAATAGCGAACGCCGATCAGTTACTTACCACTGACATCGATAAATTCTGTGAAAGCGCCACAGATCTGTATTCGAATATTAGCAAACCCGTGCTGGATATATTCATCTATGTCTACCGTTTGACAGTCAATCTGGGCGGCAAGGTAAAATACTAATTGATGCCAAGAGAGCACCCATACATACATACATATATCAAACAGCCGTTGCAAAATACTTAAGTACGACTCCCAGTTCTCTTAATTTGAGACTTTTTTCAATAGAATGACTTAAATGTTTTGCTTACTAGGCTTTATTTTATAAATTTAAAATGTTTTCAATCGGTATCAGTCTTTTTTTTTTCTAAGAAAAACATAATAACGAAACAAAATAATAGTGAAATCATAAAAAAAACAGGCGAAAGAAAAAAGTATTCAAAGTACAGGGTCCGGCACTCGAAGGGTAACCAATTAAAACGGCCATTAATTTAGCGTTTCCACGAAACGACCCGGATTTATATCCGGCCAAGGACTGTCACTCCAGCAGCATTCACCGTATGTAAGTATGGTGAATGTTTATGCTGCTACAACAACAACAACAGCAGCCATAAATTTAGTTTGGAAAATTACTATTATTCAATTGAAAGTAAAAAATGTGTGAAAATATTACAAAATTAAGAATCAATTTACTTGACCACCTTTTACTTCGACTATGGCCTTGAGACGGTCCATAAACGAATCGCAAGCTACCCGAATGTGACTTGCAGGTATTTTGACCCACTCTCAGACAATAACTTTTTTCAACGTCTCGAGACTGGTGCATCTATTAGTTGGGACTTTGCTCTCCAAAATGGCTCAAAGAGAATAATCCATCGGATTCGCGTCTGCTGAATTTGAGAGCCATTGTGTGGACGTTATGAAGTTCGGAACGTTGTTTTTTAGCCATTCTTGGTTCACTCGAACTTTCTGAGACGGTGCCGAGTCCTGTTGAAACGTCTATGGTCTGCCACCGAAATGTTTACCACGGCTTCACAGCAACCCCAGATACTTTCCCGGTAATATTTCGCATTTACCTTGACGCCAGGCTCAGGCTTGACCGCCCATCTGCGGTTACAGCGGCCCAAACCATTACCTGTGGCGGGTGCTGCATCCTGGTGGTCAATCGATGACTCAAATTCTCGTATGAACGGTCGGTCAAATAAAACCTATCGTTTTGGGAGTTGACGAATTAATAAAATGTTTATTAAGTTAGATTATGCGGAAGATTTTTGGATCTTTCGACGTTGGCGACGGCGACTATGACATAACAATGAGCTGTGTGAGCTTTACGACGGCGCAGGCATAGCGTAGCGAATAAAGATCCAGCGTTGGAAATATCAGGTGAACAAGGACCTGGGTTTCACTTGGTGTGTCCACGAAAAAGAAACGTCTGGCGCGCTTTGTTAAACTCGGCCAAAATCGCGTAAGCAGTTACCGCGCCAATTAAGAATAATGCCTTTCTTACGTCGTTCCAAAGATGTTCTATTATATTATATGTCGACTCTCGAAGATGCCCAATTCAGAACAGTGATCAAATTGTCTTTGAAGCCACACGAGAAGTGTGCTTCGGATTATTGTCTTGCTGAAATTTCCAAATCCGTAAATTCTCTTCCGCATAAGGTCGCATTACATTTTGACCACACACCATTATTGGGCCTCCTCCGTGCTCTATGATTGGTGAGACGAATTTGGGTTCGAATGCTGCATGTTTTGGCCGCCGCACGTACTTCCTACCATCTGGACCAACCCTATTTATATTCGTTTCATTGCTGAATATCATATAACGCCACTGATTTTGAGGATATCAGGATATGTGCTTTCGAGCTTCTTCGTGCAATGGCTTCTTCCGTACCAGAACAGAACAGAAAAAAAATTTGCAAAAATGCACTCAGTATCGCAGAATATCACAAATTTGAATAACTTATTTGAACGTGCCAGTCGATCTTGAAGCCCTGTTTCTGCCAGGTGAACAAAAATTTACCGATGGATGCCAACAGTACTCTTCCTGTGATCCTGTTATCAAAATCTAACAATCATCTTATAAATTTGGCTGGTAGTCTTTTGCGCTTTCTTTTTTCTGGAAACGTTTTTTCCAGCTTTATACTTAGAAAAAATATTTCAAAGTATTAAAAACCATGGTTTCCAGAAAAAAGAAACGTTTAATAATTGTGTTGGAATACCACTGTGGATAATCCGGTATTTTGCGTTTCTATGATTGCTTTTCGAAGAGCTAAGGTGCAATTTTTCCCTTTCGACATTATCGAATCGTTTCGACTAAAGTAAAGTGCTATAGGAATACTCCAGATACCTTATTTTTATTTTATAAATTTGAAAAAGGCGAGCCATGAGGCACTTTTACAAATGTAACTCTTAAAACGCACCTAGCCGGAGCTCTGGAAAGCAAAAAGCTCTGGAAGTGACAAAGAGGAAGAGAGAGCATAGAGTGGAAACAGAGACAGAGCTAGCTAGTCCTGTGAGAATTTTCCAGATTCTTTGGGGACATTCTCATGACATCAAAACCCAAAATTCGTAGCCTTGCTCTAGCAAAAGCAGGAAACTCACAGAGAAAATGCTCCGTGCCGTCCGCCTCGTCGAAGCAAGACAGGCAAATCGGGTCCACAATGATTCCAATGGTGGTCATATGCTGCTCCATGAGATGTTTTCTATAATAATACCGACCATCAACCGAACGTCTTTCTACCCAGGTTTTAGAGGAAAGCTCGACAGTTTTCTGCTCGGGCTTATCACAAAATACTTTGCACTTCTGCAGCGTTCTAGACTGGACCATTTATGTAAACTGCAAGCATAATCGGTGATAAAATTCATGATTCCTGTAGTAGTGTTGCCGATTATTGACTCTCGTCCCTGTGGGGTAACCGCTGATCCGCAGTTGGCCAATTCATCGGCCATTTCATTGCCTTGAACACTGTGGTGTCCTGGAACACTGCGGTGTCCTGGAACACTGCGGTGTCTTGCAACACAATTAAGTTTCTTCTCACATTCTTGAACAATCCTTGAGGTTTGCTTTTTGTTCTCCAGGATCTTCAGTGCAGCCTGACTGTCACTAAGGACTTCTGATTTGTTTCCCACTCCATCTCCTCTCAATTACCCATTCTGCTACTTTCAGAATGGCAAGCATTTCCAGTTGTCATTCCTCCTATAGCGTAATGATACTTATTACTGTATGTAGTTCAATTGCCAGCTGGCTCCAGAACCTATTTCATTCTTGGACCCATCGGTAAAGAAAATATCCGTCAAAATTCCTTCCAAAAAAAACTATGGGCACAAGATCGTCTTATTTTTTACTTACTTACCAAATACAATATAAAACAGAAAACAATTCACAAAATTTTGGACAAAGACCGAATCGTTCCTAAGGATATTTCTCGCACAAATGTCGATGCTCCTACTAAAACGCAAAAAATCAATGCGAATCCTTCAAGAGGAATAGTTGAATGAACGTATTTCAATCAATGTGACCACAGCAAATATATTCACACTCAAAAATACCCTTGCGGCACCGTACTCGAGAAAACATGCACATTTATATGGCTGTAAACGCAACGTTCTTAAGGGGTCCCGGTGGTGGAGAGCTCGAAAATTTAGGGTATTTTCAGAAATTTTTTTTTACATTAAAAAAATGAAAAACGAAATTTTTTAGGCTTTTTATTTAACTTCTTTTATATACAAAAACAAACAAAAAAAATTATTTAATTTTAATAATTTAAAAAACGGCGCTGAAGTTGACCCTCCCGAAAAATTCGACCTAGACGGTGTTGTCCATTTTGGCTCTTCTATTTATCTGAAACACAAAAACCAAAAAATTATTAATCAGTATGACTGTGCCTATATCCGGTAGTAGAATAAAAAAAAAATTAAAAAAATTTACTCTCTAGAAAAAGGGTTTTTCTTTCAGTTTTTTAATAAAAAAAAAACGAAATAATTGCAATAATAAATAATATGATCATAGTACGGGCGATAGCCATTTCAGACGATTCGGTTGAATAGTTTTTTTATTTTCGACAACACCACGCCTAAAGAAGTTGTTTCGAGATAAATGAGTTTAAAGTTTGAGGCACAGGAGCGCGCGGACCGCTCTCTACCTAGTTAATGGGCTGTAGAAGCTATAATATTGGGAATTTGCGCACGAAAATTTCACAGTATGTTCTTAAAAGCATTTGGAAATATAAAAAAAATCGACCGGGGGTTCCCTTAAGTATTTCTCAACGGCTGTAAATTTATTATATTTTTATTCCACACCTTTTCTTCTTACACACACAGACACCTTCAATACTTATGTTGTATTTGCTTTTCGCTGGCATCGTTCTAACACGACTTCGACGTCCAACGGGACGCCTCACAGTTGAAGAGCAGAAATTGGAAGGTGAATTCCGTTATGTGAATAGTCGTCTCATAACCAATTCCGAAGAGGTCGCCTTCTATCAGGGCAACACACGCGAGAAGCTTACGCTGCTGGCCAGCTATTCGAAATTGCGTGCACATCTACGTAAATTCCTGGAATTCCGCGTTAGCATGGGCATTGTCGATAATATTGTGGGAAAATGTGAGTATTAAAATCAGCATAACTTTTTAAGATTTATTTTGTTACTTTCATCTCTTTTGTGTCTGTTGATTATTGTGGGTTTTTATTATATTTAGATTTTGCCTCAATTGTTGGATTCTATGCGGTATCCATTCCATTCTTCTCGGAAAATCATCCGCTGCTCTCGGGCGAACAAAATGGTCAACGTTTGCAGGTGTGTACTCTAGCACTGATTCAATCTGAATCGCGGTGGTGGTGCGATAGGCTCGTCTATCATCTTAACTTTGAGATTACTGCGTGCTTCATGCAATCTGATTTTGAAATTTTGAAATCGTATATTAATTCACTTCCCAATCGACTCTTTTCCACAGGCCTACTACACTTATGGCCGCATGTTGGTGAAGTTGGCCGAGGCCATCGGTCGCTTGGTATTGGCTGGACGTGAAATGTCTCGTTTGGCTGGTAAGATTTAGAGTAGTGTAGCTTCTTAACAATTTTCTTTGATACTCAAAATGTGCTCTTCTGCACTCTTCATTTTCACTTCAAGGCTTCACGGCGCGCATGACCGAATTAATCAAAGTGCTGAGTGATCTGAACAAAGGACGTTACGAACGGACAATGGTGAATAATATACTGAATGGCGATAATGGCTTTGGTCCAAATAAGGGCATTATGACGTTCGTTGATAATATCATTAGATTCGAAAAGGTGCCGCTTGTTACACCCAACGGCGATGTGCTGGTCAAGGAGCTAACCTTCGAAGTGAAGTGAGTGCGCCTCCAAATAGTGCAATTTGAAAAACTATTCATAAATATTTATTTATTCTTACAGATCGGGCATGAACGTCTTGGTTTGTGGTCCAAACGGCTGTGGCAAGTCTAGTTTATTCCGCATACTCGGTGAGCTGTGGCCCACGTGGGGTGGTAAGTTGACCAAGCCGCCACGTGGTAAACTCTTCTATATTCCCCAACGCCCATACATGACATTGGGCTCACTGCGCGATCAGGTATGTGCTACACTCACAATTTGCGAAGTGTATGCAAATAAAATACATCTTTTTTGTTTTTGTTCCATAGATAATCTACCCACATACGCGCGATGAAATGTTGCGCAGTGGTAAGAGCGACGAAGACCTTATGAAATATTTGGATATTGTGCAGCTGACCTATTTGGAGCAGCGTGAAAATGGTTTGAATGCCGTTGAGGATTGGATAGATGTTTTGTCGGGTGGTGAAAAGCAACGTATTGCCATGGCGCGTCTCTTCTATCACAGTCCACAGTTCGCTATTCTAGATGAATGCACCAGTGCGGTGTCAGTCGATGTTGAGGGTAAAATGTATAGTTATTGTCGCGAAGCAGGCATTACGTTATTCACGGTGTCCCATCGCAAATCGCTGTGGACGCATCACGACTACTATCTGCAGTTCGATGGGCGTGGTACCTATGAATTCGGACCAATCGATCAAGCGAAAGAGCAATTCGGCTCGTAAAAATATAAAATAAGTGAAAGGATAAATCACATTTATTTGTAGATAAAGTAATAACAACAACAACAACAACAACAGTTAATGATGACAACGGGAGTATAGCCGGTGTGTTGTCACCTACGTACGCCTGACTGTGCATAGAAATATATTTAATATTGCCGAAACGATTCCATTTGTACGATGCTGTATTGTATTTTATTTGATGACTGTATGCACATACAATGCATACACTTATATATGTATTTATAGTATATAAATGTAAGTGCATACGCGCTTGGTTGGAATCCAGCAAAAATGTTGTTATACAATTTTAAATACATATTAGTCTTAGGTGTGTAGGTGCGAACAAAATTCTTTAGTGTATTAAATGGTGATCTTCTATAGCATAAACTAAAATTTTCCTCCAAAAGCTTTGTAATATTGTAATAACTGCTTTTGTTGCTTGAATAATTTGCAATTATCTAAGTTGTGTGTGTATGTATTTGTAAATTGGTGCTGGGGGCAATTAATTCGAAGCGGATGGAACTAGTGAACTGCAACATATCTGATTTGTTTTGTTTAGTTTATTATTTTAATTAGCTAATTACGCACTAAGCTTATTCCAAATATATAATTTACATAAAGGGTATTCATAGAAAGCTTGCACAACCCTCGCATATCTGCTCGGCGTGTGGATCAGCTGTGTTCATTCCTGTATGATAAGTTTGCGACTTCAGGTGCGTAATAAATGAAAATTATGCTTCTATATTTGTTATTTGTCAATGTGAATATACTGCCTTTCATACCACCGAAAACAATTATTTAGATTTCTCTTAAACACTTTTTTCTACGCTTGGTTGTCGTTGTCTCCATCTCACTGTAGTCCAAAAATCTTCGTTTCCGTAAGTGCTTTTTTAAATTTGAAACAAAAAAAGAAATACGTCTGAGCTAGCCAGAACTGGCGCATAGGGTAGCGCGAACTTTTCGTCTGGAGAAGATGCAGCTGATACTCTAGGATTTTCGAATCAGCGATAAATATCCCAGGTTTTATTTACGGATACCCATATAAAGTTATTGTTGTAATTTGCTTTTGAAAAATGCTATGAAATTCTGAAACTTAAATTATGCAATGAAATAGAAAAAAGTCAGGCTTAGCAACTAATTATCTTGTATACATGAAAACATACTTGTATATTGTATAAAAAAAATATAAATTGTATAAACAAATAAAGTAATAAATGCAAAAAATGTATTAAAAATAATATTATATCCTTCGTTATCAAATTAACTGGAAACGCAATGCCCGACGTGTAAGTTATTGTGAAAATTGTTTACGGTGTTGTTATACAGGGCCGTGGAGAGAGTTTTCGGGCCCCGGGGGAAACTTGAGATGCGGGCCCCTTCAAAATTTTTTTATTTATCAAAATGCGTATTATGTTATAGTGATATAACATTCAAACATTGAAAAACTCATTGATAAAATTTTTGATAGAATTAATTATAAAATATTGATTAAAATGAATTTTAGAGAACTCTTCAGCAGATCTGAAATAAAAAACGCAGCTGAAAAAAGTTAAAATTTTTTATTCATTTTGTGAGCCTTACAAATATTTGAAAATGACTGCACGATGCTTAGAATTTTGCTTTTCTTGCTTTAGCTGAGGCAAAAGCTCTTATAATATCATCGAAGTCGAGTTTCCTTGCTAACTCAGATTCCAAATACAAAGTTGCCAATCCTGTTACTCGACTCTGAATTGAACAAGAACGATGGTAGTCTTTGATCCTTGATAAAGCGCTGAACGATCTTTCGGCGCCGGCAACCGATACTGGCAGGGTGCAGAATATTCGCAAAGCAATGCAGATGTACGGGAACAGAGTATCCAAGTTTTTAGCTGTGATGGCATTCAACAAGTCGAACGGAGGCATATAACATTCCGAATTTCCAGTAAAATTCGCCTTGTGCACACTCTTTAAGTGACACATCTCAATTGAGATTTCTTCCGACACATCAGAAGGGTATTTTTATCAACGTAAGGACAAATTGCTTTAAAGAATAACTACGTTTCAAAATTGGTCTTCATTTAAAATACAACTATCTAAATTTAATCTAATCATCACTATAATTATAATTACCTTATAAATCAGTAGCATAAAATGTTCCATTTTAATAAGAGCTCAATAATATACACTTTTGTATCACCATATTATATTTATTCTTCGTAATCGTGATCATAACATTCGATATGATGACACCAAAAAAAGTCGGCGGAACTCTGGTAGAAGTAATAATACTCTATTTTTTCAAGCAGGAAATTTCTTGGAATTACCCTCGAGTCCGGGCCCCTCTGAAAGCTCCGGGCCCGGGGGAAAAATATCCGAAACCCTCCCTCTTGTCGGGCCTGTTGTTATAAGAAGAAGTACCGGTATGACAGGGCCAAATAGGACTACAACCTTTTTACTTTTTTTAAAGTTTCTTTCATAGTCAGTTTCGAGGTCGACCCGGTGAATCGATTCAGATGCTGGCTTCTTTAAGGGGTTAAGGGTAGTCAGAATTTTCAAAAAATTGGATTTTTTGTTGAATTTACTTAAAGTATAATATTTTTAAAAATTTCAAAAATTGGGGCCAAATGAGACCTACTAATGTTAAGCACAAATAACTTTTTTGTTTTTTGACATATTTACTTTTCTCTTTTTGTAGGTTATAATTGAAT
Source organism: Anastrepha ludens (assembly GCF_028408465.1). Classification (NCBI taxonomy): domain Eukaryota; kingdom Metazoa; phylum Arthropoda; class Insecta; order Diptera; family Tephritidae; genus Anastrepha; species Anastrepha ludens. The sequence continues at coordinate 29,371,649 of NC_071499.1, read as the reverse complement.
TGTTGGAAATTTATTATGGAAGGGCAACACACCAACATCAGTTGCCCCCATCTAAATGTACTGTTTGGTGCGGTGTTATGGCCGCTAGAGTTATCGGTCCATATTTCTTCGAAAACGAGAATGAAATGCCGGAATCGATTTTAGAAGCTGCTTACAGGACATTGATTGAAAACTTTTTGCGGCCAATGGCGAACCAGTATCCTAATTTGTGGTTTCAACAAGATGGAGCAACTGCGCATACAGCTAGGCAAACTATGACTTGCTGCGGGAAATTTTTGGCGAACGTCTGATTTCCAAAAATTCAGATTTCTCTTGGCCACCTCGTTCGCCAGATTTGACTGCGCCCGACTTCTTTTTATGGGGATATTTAAAATGTCAAAATCTATAACCAAAAATTGAAAATTTAAAGAATATATAGGGGTAAGGCTTTCTCAAGTGGGCATCTGTTTAAGCACAAATATAAAGACGTGTGTTCTCTTCGAAGTTGTACAAGCAATGAACGTTATTGAGCGTCTCATTTTTAAGTACAAAGGAAAATAACTGTTTAAAGCTAACTGTGCATAAATACCATATGTATGTATGTATAGATGAATTCGAAGAAATAATACCAATAATGCTATAAATTAAGGTGGTGCCAGATTGGACGAATTCTGAACAGCATCAAAATTACCAAAGTGAATATTTTGCGATGAAATTCGGCCAGGACTGAGTTCTAGCATCCAGAAGCACACTCAGAAAATTTTGTTGTAAAATTCTAAATAGTTTTTTTTTTATTAACTATCGAAGTTTTTTGCAGCGCTTGAATAATTATCACATTTCTCGTAAAGTAAGTATCCGATTACGATTTTTCAACTGCAGACTGATAAAGGATGATATTTTCCAAAAACGTTATTTTTGTTCCGAAACTTGATGTCTTTTTGTTGTAAATAATTTTTTTTAATAAAGAATTAAAAATTTAACTAATTTCTGCGCCTCTGGGATGAAACTTTTTTAAGGATATTAACGTAATAAACATCTGTGCATTTATGTATGGAAAAAAATGCGTGCAATTCGAAAAGGATTAATTACAATTAATTTTTTTGTGCCAGAATGCGCGCTTCGACTTACGCGGACGCGCACGAACACACAAACGGCGACTCGCGGGCGGCTTGCGAAAAACCGTGTTTCGGACACGTCTCAACCCGATGCTTCCGTAAGATCAGTTTTGCCGACATTGTCATTAGTTGTGTCTAGTCTCCTTCCGACTGCTGTGGTGATGTGTTTCGGTGATAATAAAAACTGTGATATTATATAAATCGCGTACGTTAATGTGTACAAAACTAAGTATAGACTAATATAATGCCACATGCAAATGGTTGTTGCAACCCTTTCGGAAAACAAAACCATAGTCTTGTTTACACAAATCTAATCCGAATAAGTGACCAAAATGCGAAATTTAGTGTCGTGTTCAAAATTCTGTGCAATCAGAATACTGGAACACAACGCAGGCAACAATACATCCTTACGTTGTGCATTACAAAGAAAACTGCGTAGAACAGCATAAGAATTTTGTGATAATTTCTGAAGCATTGGAACATGACAGTTCCGCAGTCAATTTGTTCAATTCTAAATTGATTCATTATTTGATTAAACAGTTTGGTAAACGAAATGTGAAAAAATCTATTATTTTTCCGACGGGGCGGCCTCACAGTACAAAAACAAGTACAATTTTATAAATTTACTATTTCACAAAAAGGATTTTGGCATCGATGCCGAGTGGCACTTTTTTGCCTCTGCACGTGGAAAAGGTACCTGCGATGGTATTGGTGGTGCTATAAAGAGAGATGCTTACCATGAAAGCTTGCGAGATAAAATCCCGGTGAAAATTACGGGACCGAAACAGTTGTATGATTGGGCAAAAGTCAATTCTTAGAAAATAAATTTTGATTACTGTCATAAACAAGAACATGAAAATCACTCTAGTAAGTTGAAAAAGCGCTATTCCAAAGCGCAAACTTTGAAAAATATGAGTCAGTTCCATTCTTTTATTCCAAAAGATAAAATTCCATCGAATGCAAAATATTTTTAGCCCACGATCAATCTAAAAGTATACCCATTAAGTAAAAACAAACTACATGAAAAGTGTAAAAAGCGTGAATGATTTTCATTTTTTCTCGAAATAACAAATGAATATGCGATATCTGTATAATTTTCTATATCTGTTTCACTTTTTGTGTTTTAAGGGCATTTGCTGACTGAACTTACAATGTATAGATCTGATATGTAAACATAAACGTTAGTAATAAAGAAGTATACATATATGAAACCTTGCATGACGGCTTATACATTCCTTTGAATAAATTTGATTTAATTATCATTAAGCATTTCCGCGACAGTCAAAGTGCAAATTCTGTTACACGTAAATTATTTATATGGCCAATCTTTAAAAACAAGTAAACACCAGTAATGGAAAAGTCGACAAAACTGATCTTACGGAAGCATATCGCGTTGAGACGTGTCCGAAACACGGTTTTTCACAAACCGCCCGCGAGTCGCCGTTTGTGTGTTCGTGCGCGTCCGCGTAAGTCGAAGCGCGCATTCTGGCACAAAAAAATTAATTGTAATTAATCCTTTTCGAATTGCACGCATTTTTTTCCATACATAAATGCACAGATGTTTATTACGTTAATATCCTTAAAAAAGTTTCATCCCAGAGGCGCAGAAATTAGTTAAATTTTTAATTCTTTATTAAAAAAAATTATTTGCAACAAAAAGACATCAAGTTTCGGAACAAAAATAACGTTTTTGGAAAATATCATCCTTTATCAGTCTGCAGTTGAAAAATCGTAATCGGATACTTACTTTACGAGAAATGTGATAATTATTCAAGCGCTGCAAAAAACTTCGATAGTTAATAAAAAAAAAACTATTTAGAATTTTACAACAAAATTTTCTGAGTGTGCTTCTGGATGCTAGAACTCAGTCCTGGCTGAATTTCATCGCAAAATATTCACTTTGGTAATTTTGATGCCCACTTGAGAAAGCCTTACCCATAGAGAAAAAAACAACAGCTGCTCTGCTTTGACTCCAATAAAAAAGTTACCTGACAATAAGTCAGAAATTTATGGCGCGTTATTTTGAAAGGTGCTTCCTGACAAATAAAATGTGCAGAGACTCTGTGATATGGGGCAATTTCATCGTTGCAATAAAAGGCGAAATTTATAAATGCGAGAGAAATTAGTTAGTGACCTATATTTTTTTATTAAGCGCGCCAAAAATGCGCTAAAAGAAAAAGTGTTTTTTGAAGGGATAACAATAGAAATAAATATAAAAAAATTGTGTGCATTTTTTATTAGTACTTAAACTTTATGAAACAATTTATTTTAATTTTTCTTTACGAAAATTAGTAACATATATAAAAAAATCACGTGAACAATGAACAACCAAAGAACAATGAAAAATAAGTTGCTCTACGGCCTGCATAATTTCTCCTTGAAATGTTGATGGATTTGTAAAAAGTAAAAAGATGCTTGGAAAATAAAGTTTTAGTTATAGTCTGTTGAGCCGAATTTTTTAATTTCGAAACATTTTGTAATTTACGGCATTTTAAAAAAAGGATGCGTATTACGTCATACCAAATGTTACACTTTAATTATATTTATACAATTTTTAATAAAAATATTAGAAATCCTGCTCGACAGACTATAGATAAAATACCTTCGAATATTTAAAAAACACCACATCAAAAAATATTAAAAACCTTAGGAGTTATAATACAGACCGTGCCGGAAAAAGTACAGGGCCCGCCATCTATCGTTACGGATTTGAACTAGGTATTATTTGAAGAATGCTAACACTTAGCTGTCATCTGATTTTACAGAAAATTAGTTTTATTCTTCCGCTGAACGAAAATGGTTGTGTATACGCTCAAAGAACGCTGGGCAACCTGACCGCCCAATGCGTTTTCGCTTCGCTTCATGGGCTTGGGATCGACTTGAAGAAGATGAAGACTTTTACCGAAAAATCATCTTTTCGGATGAAGCTCATTTCCATCTCGGTGGGTATGTTAACAAGCCAAATTGCCGCATTTGGGGCTCAGAAAACCCGCACGCACTCGAAGAAAAGCCGATGCAATCACAACGCGTCACTGTTTGGTGCGGATTTTGGTCGAGAGGCATCTTTGGTACATTTTTCTTCGAAAATGAGCGAGGAGTGGACGTAACCGTCAATGGAGAGCGTTACCGGGCCATGTTGAACGAATTTTTGTTCCGAGAAATTGAAGAGGAAGATATTGGTGGCATTTGGTTACAACAAGATGGCGCTACTTGCCACACAGCGAATGCTACGATCAGTCTTTTGCGCACTGTCTTCGAAGATCGCATTATCAGCCGAAATTCTGATATCGTTTGGCCGCCTTGGATCTGCGATTTGACGCCGTTGGATTATTATCTTTGGGGTGCCGTCAAAGACCAGTGTTATGCCAACAAACCAGCAACAATTGATGCACTGAAGACCAACATACGCGATGTCATAGCTGTATATAATCGAAAATGTGTTGAAAAATTGGACCGATCGTATGGGATGGTGCATGGCTAGCCGAGGCAGCCATATGAATGAAATTGTGTTCCATCATCAACCGGAAGGATTGTACTTCAAAATAAAAAAAACAGTTTGGAAAAATATTGAGTAGTTTCTTTTTTATACAATAGCATTTTCAATTCCGTAAAGTTATATGGCGGACCCTATAGTTTCGAGAAAAACGAGTTTAAACTTTCAAGTGTCAAACGAAGGACAGCTACCTGTGCACATCAAACTCTCGTCGGGCAGTTACATTTTCTAGCATAACTTTGTATCTGTGGGGACTTTTTACAATCGACTTCCACAGAAATACGCCTAAAACTATAAAAAAAATAATCTGTAAAACAAAGAAAAAACGATTTTTTGAAAATTCTGGACGTAGTAACCCCTTAAGTTTTTATTGCGGCTAGTTATATAATATTTAGAACTAACGAGCAATTTGTAGTGATTTTGTATAAAACAAATTAGTGGTGGAGTACTCTACTTAAAAATTATGGAAATAAATAAGCGAGTTTGGTTTGTGGCTTTAGCGCTTATGTCTTCTTCTCCATTTATTTGAGTCAGCAGAGATGGAGGCCTCTGTGTTTCAGTGTTTATTCAGTCTCTCTTTATGAGAATTGGCGGTCTTCTTTACTGTGTCTGGAACTGAATCAAGAGCAGTGTCACGTTCGAGATCAGAGCTGCGAAAGTACCAAGAAGTACTAACGGCACATTTTAGCACTTCATTTTGGAAACTTTGATTTATGTAGTTGAATATTGTTTTGGCTGGAACCTCATAAGTCCACACAGGCTTAAGTATTTGCTTGTACAAAATTATAGAGGTTATTGTGATTGCTTACGCATAATACGCCGATTATTTACATAAGTGACCTAAATGTATGAGAAAAGGTTAGTCATCCACGACGGTCGATTGTACGTAACCGGAACGACTTGGATTTATATCCGACTAAGGATTGTCACTCCTCGTACATGTATGGGGAATATTTATGTTGCTACAACAACAACAACAGGAAAGGGTAGGCTAGGTAGGGAAATCACTTGAGGGCTTAGAGGTAGCCAGAGGCCCGAAAAAATTATGATTTTCAATCTTTTTTTTTGTTTGCTAGTCAATTGCGTTATTTTACAAAAACAAAAACATTGCATTAATAAATCAGGTTTCGACTTGACTTCAGCAAAATTAAAAAACAAATTAATAATTGTAAAAGTTATCGCTGTTTGTGTGGAGCCCATACCTATCCTTGCGGTCATCAAAACAAGTCCTTGGAGATTCATCTTAAATCAATCGGACAAGAGAAATTAGTTTTATTAATAGATAATCTTGTGCCTGATCGAAGTTTGTTTTCAAAATTAACAATATGGCGGTCTCAGGAAATATTTTTCAGATTTTCGAGAAAAAACCGACAATTGTTAAAAAAAAATTTTGAAAAAAAAATTCCTTCGATCAACGAATTTTTTATGCTTTTCAAAAGCAGTATAAGGCTATGTTCAGAAACGCATTATAATGCGCAATACTTGCAGCGCTGGCAGCACTGTCAATGTGACAATTCATGCAACTGATAGATTTGTTGAAAAATTGCAAATGGATTTGTTGCATTTATGAACGCGCTGTGCAGTAAAATGGAATTGTTAGTAAGTTTGGTCACGATGTATGTGAGGAAAAACCCGATAGTCTTTTATTAAATTTAAGAAAAAAAACCGTGTAAAGCTAAAAAGAAGATCACATATAGTAAGATGTTCATTAAAACGAAAAATTCCCAAAAATAAATTTTTTTTTTCCTAGCCGCTAATGCTTTTCAATTTATTGTCATTGTAATTCATTGCTTTTCCAATTTTCAAAAAAAAAAAAAAAAAAAAAAAATCTTTTTTTGAAACAATTAGAAAATTTTCGTTGCCCGATTTGCCCGTCTATTTTCAAATCTTTATTCACTTTTTTTATTTCTTCCGCGACCTTATTCCACAAAACACTCTTTTTCCTCCTCCCTGAAGCAAATTCACTTTCCATGCTCAGTCGGACTCTGAGAAGCAACTTTACTTCCGATGTACTTAGATAATCGCGAAAATCAAGAAAAATGTGATAAAATATTGTTTTAATAACGTATATTTAATATATCTTTGCATTAAAAGCTAAAAAAAAAACACTTTTCATCAGACATCATATTAGCGTAATCAGCGGCAGTATTAAAATTTTTCCTGCAAATAATGCGTGACGTTTGATACAAAAATGGCGTTTTGAAACGCGATGCATTTGCAGTACTGCCATATTTGCATTTCTGAACGCATTGCCAACACTTCAAAAGTACGTTGCGCATTATAATGCGTTTCTGAATATACCCTATAATAAAATAAAGTTTAAATATCGTATTTTTCATCAATTTTTGTATTAAAAGCTAAAATAAATAATTAAATACCCACTTTTCATCAGACATTGTACTGCGTATTTATTGGCAGTGTGAAAATTTTTGCTGCAAATAATGCACGACTTTTGATACAAAAATGACGTTTAATAACGCGTTGCATTTGCAGTACTGCCATATTTGCATGTTTGAACGCACTGCTCACTCTGAAATGGTATGCTGCGCATTATAATGCATTGTTGAACATACCCTAAGTTTTGAGGAAATCTGCCAAGCGGTTTTTCAGTTACAGTGATCGCCACTTCAAAAAAAAAAATAGTGTTGAGAAAAACGCATTTAAAGTTTTGGTATCGAGTATTGTGTCATCTATTTCTGGGCCATATAATAGTTCTTCAGCCGTCATAGCAGCTTCCAAAATATCGATTTGCTGTTGCCTACCTTCTTGAGTGTTATCGTTCTTGCGCTTATCTGCCACTTTCATCCATTTTTTCAGCATACGAACGCTCCGGAGTGCCCGAGTAGTCGAGCGCCCTTTGTTAATTGTTGAATAACTCGAAAAGTGTTTGTCGGATTCACTTTAAATTTTCACACAATAATTTTAAGATATTATAGTTTAGGAAAATGCAAAAAATCCAATTTTTTGAAAATTACGAAATTAATACGATACGAGTATATCCCATTACATGGTCACCGGTTTCTTGTATACCATTAAATAAAAGAAAACAAATTTAGTTGTACATGCAATTTCATTTATTTGTTGATTAGTTATGTATAATCTGCGAAATATATGTAACTATTTTTTGTTTTGTTTTTGTTTTTAAATATCTGTAATGCATATTAGCCAGGTGTGACATTCGGAAATGAGTGGCCTTTATTATACTTACGATTATACAACTAAGAGGTAATTTACATATTTTAATGATTTCTCATACATGCGTATTTATTTGCCTGTATGTGTGGGTATATATGGCGCACATTCGCATCAGTTTGTTTCAGAATATATGTATGCACGTATGTATGTATGTTTGTGTAATTATTAAATTAATTTACTTTAAATTTTTCTAATTGTGTTTATACAGTTTTCCCCTCGGAGCGCTTAAAGCAGAATAATTATACGGAAAATTACATACATAAATTTAGTAAGAACTGGATAAACCTTATCCCTTTGTACGAGTATGTGTGTATGTATGCCTGTGTTCTCGTGTAGACAATAGTAGTTGCCTGGTTAATTGTGATTTTCATTATTAACATTTTTTTCGCGCATAGTGCATCTTTATGAGAATTCAATTTTAAGACATGATTTCTTATTATTAATATATATGTATGTATGGTTTTCTACACCCATTAGGGTGTGCCATTATTAGTTAGAAAATATTTTTATTTCTTAACAGAATCGACTTACACCGCCGTCAAACACTTTGTACATTATTTACATCTGTATATGTATGGGTACGTATATTTATTTAATTTATATTTTTTATAGTATTTTGTTCTTACATGGGTAGGAAAAACAGTAACGTACTCAGATGCATTTATATGTAGTAGGTGCACGTGTATAGTGAACCAAAAAGAAACTGGGATGCCAATATTCAAAAAATTTAAATTTATATAAAAAAATAAATTATTCACAGATTTTTATTCCGTTGAATATGTCTCATTTTTAAGTATTAAATATGCATAATTGTTGTTTTAATATTAACGGTAACTCCGTTCATTTAAGTAATAGCGGCAATAACATATTTTTTAAAAGTCAAACAAAAGGTGGGACACCCTAATTTTTAAAAATATCTTAGTAAACTATGTGTATTCCGTAATTTTTTTCATAACTGAGCTGCAAAGGTTAGTTTTATTTCTCACAATTTGCCACTGACATTGCAGGTTTTTAAGAGTGAAGAGGAATAAGCAAACAAACAACGAGTAATTTAAGAGGTTAGGGGTAGTTAGAATTTTCAAAAAATTTATTTTTTTGCATTTTCTTAATTTCTAATTTTCTAATATCTTAAAAATATTGTGTGAAAATTTGAAGTGAATCCGGCAAATACTTTTCAAGTTATTCAACAATTAACAAAGGGCACTCGAGCAATCGGGCGCTCTGGAGCGTTCGTATGCTGAAAAAATGGATGAAAGTGGCAGATAAGCGCAAGAACGATAACACTCAAGAAGGTAGGCAACAGCAAATCGATATTTTGGAAGCTGCTATGACGGCTGAAGAACTATTATATGGCAAAGGAATAGATGACACAATACTGGATACCAAAACTTTAAATACGTTTTTCTCAACACTATTTTTTTGAAGTGGTGATCACTGTAACTGAAAAACCGCTTGGCAGATTTCCTCAAAACTTATACTGCTTTTGAAAAGCATAAAAAATTCGTTGATCGAAGGAATTTATTTTTTTCAAAAATTTCGATTTTTTTAACAATTAATTGTCGGTTTTTTTGTCGAAAATCTGAAAAATATTTCCTGAGGCCGCCTTATTGTTAATTTTGAAAATAAAATAATTTCTCTTGTCCGTTTGATTTTAGATGAATCTCGAAGGACTTGTGATGATTACCGCAAGGGACTTCTGGAGAAACGGGCTCCACACAAGCAGCGATAACTTTTACAATTATTAATTTTTTTTTTTTAATTTTGCTAAAGTCAAGTCGAAACATAATGTATTAATTCTATGTTTTTTATTTTTGTAAAATAAAGCAATTGACCAGCAAAAAAAAAATTATTGAAAATCATATTTCATATCATTCGGGCCTTTGACTACCTCTAACCCCTTAAACAATCTGCAAAAAATGTTTTTTCAACGAAATCAAAATAATGAGAATTGTGAAGGTACTTCCAAATCAGTCTGGTTCACACATATGTAAATCTTAATATTTTCCCGATTTTTTTTTTTTGTGGAAGTCTTAACTCTTTACCTCATATAAGTCCATATATGGTATTGCAGTTTTGATTCAATTTTATTTCTAAATTAAGTATTACAATTTAATTCAAATTATTTGAATCCATCAAATATAAATTTAGCGATAATAAAACGTAAAAAAATTATGTATGCTTTTATAACAATTCGACATAACCTCACTTTTGTGCAAGTGGGTGAAAAATTAGAATTGAAGTGCGAGTGATTCATATTCAAAAAACGATAATAGCATAAAACGTTAGTGCTTTTTGACACAAACAAAAATATTTTCATGCAGTTGATATACTCAATTTTTTCGACGGATAATAACTTTGACGCTTTTCAACTGTTTTCTATACTTTACAATAAGTTTTTATATATGGTTCGAAAAAACAAATACATATATATAAAAATTCTTGATTATTTTTCTTTTAATGTCTTTTTGATAATTAATTAAAGCTTTTTCCACCGCGAAACAATTTTTTTCCAACGCTTTAAAAATTCAGGCAGTAAAGGGTTAAAATATATTTCCTTTTTTTAATTCCGATGGAAAAGCGATTATCGATATCTTTTATATGAACAGTGTTGCACCCCCAATGCATATATATGTATGTATGTGTATACGGACGTGTAATATTACCTAGTCAACTATGAATGGTGCGGAATAGTTAAAAATTGCAAAATTTTACTAAAACCAAAATGTAAATGTACTTAAAAATCAATTCAACTACATATGAATCTAGATCCAATTTGTATTCACTAAACCTGTAAATATTTTGTATATACTCAATATTCAACACTAAAAAATTTCCTATAAAGTCCATTGCAAGTGTGTTGACGTATTTGTGGTATGAACTGTTGGTCTGAAGCTATCGATGGCTTATCGTGTCGATCGTTGCTTTTGAATATCACGAAGCCATAGACAGTTTTCAATACTAGTTTTTGTGTCCTGCAATAAGGATAGAACCACGTCGTGATTTGGTTTATAGAGCGCGCGGTCGACGATCCGTTGCTTTGGCAGGCCTTTAAACTGTGCAGCTCCGTGTGGCAAGTCAAAGGTGGCTATTGTGAAAAAAATACATGCTTATATAACTAAATAAAAAAATAATAGAAAAAAAATTAAAAATTAAATATGGCAATAAATAAAATAAATAAATAAAAAATAAAAATAAATAAAAAAAATTAAAAAATTTAAATATGTATTAAATAAATTAATAAATAAGTAAATACAAATTAAATAAATAAAAGATGATAATACAAAATATTAAATAAATAATAAAATGAAAATAAAGAATAATTAAAAAATAATAATAATAACAAAAAATTAAAAAAAAGTTTTATGTGTAAATAAAAAGAATAAAAATAAAATAAAAAAATAAATATGTAAATAAAAAAAAATATTCTAACAAATATTAAAAACTAAAATAAAAAGTAAAAAAGAAAATCAATTAAAGTAAACAAAAAAAAAATGGAAAGAAAAATAACAATAAATAAATATACAAAAAATAAATAAAAAAATTAAATGTGTACTTAACTAAAATAAAAATTATGCTAAAAAAATAAAAAGTAAAAAGAAAAGAAAAAAACAATTAAATTAAAATAAAAACAAAAATGAAAGAATTAAAAAGTAAAAAAAAAAAAAGAAAAAATAAATAAATGAAAGAAAATAAAAAGAAATATACAAAAATAAATAAATAATAATTAACTATATACTATAAGTCAATCAAAAAAAGTATACCAACAAAAATAAAAAAAAAAATAAATAAAAAGTTAAAAGAAAGAAAAAAAACTTAATTAAAAGAATTAAAAAAAAAAAAGAAAATAAAAAATAAATGAATAAATAAAAGGAAAAAATAAGTAAAAAAAAAATAAATATGTTAATAAAAAAAAAAGAATATTAACAAAAAAGAAAAAAAATAAAAATAAAAAAAATTTAATTAAAAAAAAATTTAAAGAAAAAAAGAACGATTTTACAGTCTTGCCCAGCGTTAACAAGTGGCGAATAGGTGAAGAAACGGGTAAGTAAACATATCGCACCCGAAATACAAAAGGGGCACAACTCAAAATTTTCCACACTCGAGCTTGACTTGTTTACAGTAGCCCGGAAAACAAACTATGTGACATATCACGCTGAAATTTGCCATGTAAGCTTATAACAGTCCTACCAAAAAACAAAAAATTTATTTTTGCCATATGTCATCCGCGGACCGTTTAATTGATACGTCTCGCTCATATTTGAGCAGAAGGTACATTTTGAGTTGTGACCCTTTTGTATTTAGGGTGCGATATATTGGCAACGCGGGAATAGAGCTGCCTTAAATTACATGCGCTTGTAAGGTTGTGAGTTGTACCAGTTTAGTGAGGTAGGTATAATCATACTCGCTTGCGGCGAATCTTGCTCGACAACCTTGCTGTTGCTGTCACAAGCAAATTTTTCGTCAAGTGAGCCGAGCAGAGATATAGCGAACAGAGAATTGGCGAATAGAAGAGGTCTTATATCAACGCTGAAGCATAAAAATATGATTATCGGGCGGATTCGGTAATTCACCTTCGAGTGAATTTCAATGCAATGGGCAAAAAATTTCGATGAAAATCGCTGTGAAATGTGACTGTTCGGAGCTGCTTTACGGGTTCCGTTAAAGATTCCGAAAAGCAGATATATGCAGGTTAGCTGCTTTTAGAGCTCTCGATTTTGTTCGCACATTTTCGAACAGACCGGCAAATGAGCAAAGAAGGCTCGCAAAATTATTCGATGCTGCAGCATTTGGAGCTCTATTGTATATCCTTCAATGCACTTTGCCCATTTAATTGCAATAATTGATGCACCTAAACCGAAGGCGAAATTTTCTTTGCAGCCAAAATAGTGAACGAGTGATTTTAATATCAGAAATACTTTCGAATGCTCAATGCTTAACGAATATCCCTTGGTTGACCCCGGACTCGAAATCCATTGTGAGAAATGAGACAATAATTGATGAAAACGGTTTCTTGTAATAGCTATAGCAAACTTCCGAGTGCAGGTCTGTCATGTGGGACATTATCAAGGAGCACAACTCACATTGAAAAAGCCTGACCAAACACCCAACAAATAATCTAAGCGCCAATATAGTCATTCTACAATAAAAACTATAAGTTTCAAACTTTGCGCAAATTGAAAAAAAATCAATAAATTTTCGTAAAAATTTCAAACGTTTTAATCAGAATTTTTAATAAAATTTCGAGTATGCAGTTTTATAGCCCATTGAATTTTGGTGAAAGTTAGATGTGGCTAAAAAGTCGCTTCAATTTTTAAAATTTTGCTTTCCGTCGGCGTTGGGTATCAAACGTACGTTATATGGAGAAAATGCACTAGGCTTATAGTTCGGTGATTGCACATTTTTTTTTTAAATGCGTATAAATTTGCCCATTTAAATATTTATTTCCGTTGATACTGTAGCTAATGTAATTAGCCTAAAAGTATGCCCAAGCTATTGAAGTATTTTTGTAAGAGAGCAACTTGAGTTCGCGAATGCATCACCATCAAGCAAAAATATACTTGTATAGGGGTTTTCAACAGGCAACATCAAATTCTAATTATTACTTGCGACATATAAATCAATAAAGACAAGCCCAAGCACCTTTAATGCTACTTAATTCTCAATGTTTGTGGTATTTAGGACCTGTCATTTAAACTAGGAAAGGTACACATTTCAATAGCATTTAATAACAATTCAGATAATTATCCAGGTAAAGTTTCGTATGCACGTGAATCTATAGATTTTATTCGGTAATGCCACATACTCAGTTTTTAATTTTTTCATTTTTTCATCAGTTCAAGTTTTGAACGGCTTTAAAGGTACAAAGGACGAAATTAAAAAAAAAAATTATAATTTTAAATACTTTTGCCCACTCTATGATTTTAATATAGATATCAAGCGAAAGAGGATGTGTTGAGCTATTGAAAATACTTTCTCGTGTACTTTTCTTTAGTACAAACATAGAGCAAAAAAAAAAAAACAAAAATATATATCCTTAAAAGTCATTGAAATTTCCTAATGAATTACCTTGGACATGGTAAAGGTAAATACGCATACATACGTCGTAATTTTTTTTCCTTGTTCACTCCTCTCGGGAGCACAGGGCCTCGACAAGACTCAGTCTTGCGTTGGTTTCGTTAATCTATTTTGATTTCTGACAGGGTAGGTGATTAGCCTGCCGTTACCAGTTCTAAGTAGTAGGAATGCCCACCTGTCGTTGCTTAGGAATAACGCCATCATACTGCATGGAGCGCCATCTGTGTTTCATATTTTTCTGGCAGAAGGATCGCACAGATGGTTGAGGACTTCGCTAAATTTCGTGTGTCTGCGCTTGCTCTTGCTGGCGCCACTGATGCAATGTGTAACTTTGTGTTTTTGCTTGTTTTAGCAGCCAGAATGCAAATAATGCGCTGACTATTGTGCGGGCCTAAGGATGGAACGTCGTAATACATACCCCAAACTTCGTTTTTCTTGTTGTTGTACAACATTTTTTTTTTTGTTTTCGCGCTTTTATTTAAATGGCGGGATGAAAATCCACAAAACGCCAGCGTATTCCACCATCTCTGAGATCAAACTGTATTTTGACGTAAAACTGTACTTGTCTGTACCGTTATTACGGTAGTTTCTTATTTTCTATGATTTCTATCGGTCTTACATTTTTAAATTATGTTGAATCCTTTTTGTCTTGAATCAGCATCACCGTTCTTTCGTCTCCGTTGCGGAGCATAAGGCCAAAGTCGTCGCCAAGAGCCCCCACAGCAATAATACTCCCCATTCACAAGAAAGGCGATAAATTAAACTGCAAAAACTATCGCGGGATTTCCCTACTCAACACAACGTATAAAATCTTTGCAAGAATTGATAACAAAAGACTTATAGGCCACTCGAAAAGAGTACTTCCAGAGTATCAATGCGGATTTCGACCTGGAAGGTCAACAATAGACCACATTCTTTCTCTCAAACAGTTCATGGAGAAATGATTTGAGCATAACATTGGGCTGCACATGCTGTTTGTTGATTTCAAGCAAGCTTTCGATAGCATTAATAGGGCTATCCCCACAATATTTCATAAATGCAAAATCCCAGACAAACTAATCAGAATAGTGATGATGACTCTGAAAGAAACGGTATTCAAAGTAATAATACAAGATAAAAAATCCGACCCCTTCAGAATTAAAACTGGAGTAAAGCAAGGGGATACGCTCTCATCAACAATCTTCAACCTTATGCTATGCTGTGCCATCGATAAAGTAAGTGACGCAAAAAGGACTGGACATATTTTAAACAGAACTACCCAATTATTCCCATACGCAGATGACATAGTCATTGTCAGCAAAAATATCAACGCCCTAACCAAAACCTTCGCTGATGTTGAAATTGCTGCTAGTAAAATTAGACGAAGATAAGACGAAATATATGATGATGCCCAGACAAAATCAACCAAAGCCTGATGGCAAACTGAAAATAGGCGATTTTTCTTTTGAAATCGTTGAATCCTTTACCTATTTAGGCTTCAAACTGAGTAGAGACAATCCAATGAGCCTCACCATCGATGAGAGAATTCTAGCAGCGAACAGGTCGTATGTGACGTTAACGAAACTCTTCAAATCAAAACTACTAAACAGACAATGCAAATTGATTCTGTATAAAATCATCATTAGACCAGTATTATGCTATGCAGCTGAATCGTGGACGCTAATTGAAGCAGATAAAACAAAACTGCAAGCCTTCGAACGGAAAGTACTCAGACCAATTTTCGGAGCAGTCAAAGTTCACGGCGAGTGGCGGATAAGATGGAACGACGAGCTAGATCAACTGATAAAAAGGGCGAAAATGTTATACGTTTCATCAAAGCGCAGCGGTTAAGATGGATGGGTCACATTACAAGAATGGACGGTACGAGGGCGCAGAAGAAAATCGTAAAAGCCAGAGCGTTCAACACTAGAGCAAGAGGAAGGCCGAGAACAAGATGGACCGACGAACTAGAGGACGACATCAAGAAACTTAGGACAACGAACTAGAAAAAAGTCGCAAGCGTTCGCGACGTATGGAGGTCCGACGTGTAGCAGGCCAAAGCTCACAAAGAGCTGTAGAGCCAAAAGATGATGATGAACCCTTATTTTTCTTTAAGTATTGAACATAAATTGATGAGTCCAGCTTGAAATTCGACATTTTTTTTATTGATGCTGTAATCGTCTGCGCGTTTCTTTTCGCAATATAATACGAAAATGTACTGCAATATTGCCATAAAAAATTCTCACAGAAATTCGCACTATTAAGGGGACAATCGCATATTATTTTTAAATAAAACTAGTTTGCTTTCTTTTTTCTTCAAACTAAATATACCATTTCACTAAGTTTTATTTTTAATTACATAAATTTTAGTTTAGCATACACACATTTATACTTTACTAACGAAAATTTAACATAAATTGCAAATTAAATTAACTAAATTGCAATTCAAAGCCAATGATTTGCAATGGAAAGGCGGCAAAGGTAGGTAGCAAATATACACAAACACATAGAATAAAGATGTGACAAAACAAAAAAATACAAAATAATTGTCCAGATTACTCCACTAATATATAAACTTTGACACATAGCGATTGATTTTCTTTTTTTTTTTTGTTTTTTCTTTTTTTCTAGCTGTAATAGCAAAACGAATAATGTTAGAAATATAACAGGTAGGTTTAACAATAAAAGTAGTGGCTAGAGAACATTAAAAAACTATATATATATACATATATGTATTTATGTGTATGCACGTGTGTAATTTTTAAAATATAATAATTGGTCTTCAAAAAAAGCCCACTCTACTAATATAATCAAACAGTTTTAAGCGCAACATATTCATGTATTAATATGCAAAATATAATTAAGCATTATTTGTAAGACGAATAAGTAGTTAGTTATCGACACTTTGATTATTTTAGTTTTTCTTTAACATAAAATTCATTATGAATTAGTAAGTGTACATACTAAGTTGTATACTAAAACAAAAATATAATTAAAATAACTGATATACCACATTTTCCAAAATTGGCTTGACAGGGAAATGATGAAGAAGAAGTAACTAACATTTTTTTTACTTGTGCAAAAAAAAACAAAAAACACACACAAATTAAGCATAAACGAACAGTTGTTGTACACAGATACGGCAATGATGGCGCGCAATCGTCATTAAGAGGGGCCTCTTATCAGTCGGCTTCAAAAAATCGATTTTTGTTTTTTGACTGCAATCGATAGATATACATATTATAGGAGAATATGCCCACAAAATTTTATAGCGGAATTCAAAGTGATTTCGGAGTTACAGGCCTGTGTACCGTCCCTCGTGTGAGTATACTGTCTACCTTCGGAAAACTTTGAAACACGTTTTCTCAAAACCATGTTTTTGAAAATGGCGTGTAAGATTAAAAAAAAAAAACAACAACGAAAGTTATCGCTTCAAACCGATAATCTATATAAAGGTAATTAAAATGCGCAATTAATTAACTAAAAAATCATATTTTAAAGTTATTTAACACCTTTTAAAAAAAAAAAAAAATAGCGAAAAAAGCACTGTTTTTTAAATATAATTTCATTTTTTCAAATTTTTTATACAAGCGTAGTCTATTATATGCGGGAAAGCCTTCTGACTAAGACAATATTTTTCTTTTGTGTTTCAAGTGAAAACTACGACCGCAATCTTACACGCCGTTTTACTAGCGCGCAACGAAAAGCCGTGCGAGATTCCTCATATGTCCGCCATTTTGTTTTTTTATTTATGTTAAAAAATTGTTTATTACTCTTCAATCATGCCTTCAAATAAATGTAAAAGATTATTCCTCTGTGTCGCTGTTTTCGCCTCAAAAAAAAAAAAATTTAGAAAAAACACCTTCTTTTGAAGCCACTGATAAGAGGTCCCCCTTAAATACCAAGCGCTAATTTAGTTGTATGTATGTATCAATATGTAATTTGTGAGCACATTCAACTCAAACACAGATTTTTCAGAAGCTGGAATAGTTCCGAAACAACTACAGTTTTGTTAAATTTTTTGTTTAGTTCAGAGTTCACTTACGCAAATAAGACACCGCGCGCGCACAAAACTCTGAGCGTCTTAATACGAATTACAAAAATCAAAACGCGATTGGCACAAAGCAAAATTTGTTACGTTTACAATTTTTCCTATTACTACTTTTCCAGTGGATTTTACAAAAACAATATTTAGCGTTGGCCAGATTTTTGGTCCATTGCGGAAAACACAAAATTTCTTGCGCCGCATAGCAAATAGTTTGCGCTTTTGCACGAAAAACCAACAAATATTTCAGATAAAAGTGCAGAAAATGCGGTGACTCCGTTTGGCGACGTGGTTTTTTCTTTTGTTTTTCGTTTTTGTAAATATAAAATTGTATTGAATGCAAGTGGGATAAGTTACGTAAGTAGGGAAACAATTTATTTATTTATTTTTGCAAGCCAAAGTGTAAATTTTTCTTTTACGTTATTGCGTCTAAGCCAGGAAGAAAATTGATGGCGCAGCCAAAAACTTAGTTTGCAAATTTTACTGTCAGCCACCACTAGCATTTACGTATAAATGGTCAATGATTGTCACTCCAGCAGAATTCGCGAAGAATGTTGAGGAGTAATTTATGCTGTGGTACAACAACAACCACTTATAGCGTACATTTTTAAGTTAAGATATAAATAAATACGTAGAATTGCGTGTTAGATTTTTAATTATTTTCCATGCAAATGCCAATGCATTTCCAATCATTCTGAATATTACATTCGATTCCTAAATTTTGCAATTTTTCTGAGCTGCGCCATTCTGAAGCAGCCATAAATTTGGTAGGTCAGACAGTTAGTTATAAGTTACATTTACACTGTCCAAGTTTTTTCAGCGATCATGTGAATACATTTTTTTTTATTAAAAATTTAGCATTAATTTGTTTTATATATTAGTTAATAAGTGATGTGCAGACAATTTTCTTTTACAATTTTGCAATTAACTAAACAATTTTTTCTAGTTCTTAAGTCCGTTTTTGAATTTCGCAAATTATGTGTTTTTTTTTTTGTTTTGTTTTTTTTCTTCAATTTGGTCTACATTTCCAATTTTCACTACTTATAAAGTAAAAACCACTAAATTAACATTTTAATTTAACACTAAAGAAACATTTTTCGTTTTAACTTGAAACTTATTTGCACACATGATCTATGTTATTGTAAATGATGCTTTTGTTTTTGTTTTAGTTTTAGTTTTTGTAAGATTTTTCACTATTACATATGTATATATAAATTCAGTTTAGTTTATTTCTGCCATCGCTCATCATCTATGTTTTTTTGTTTGTTTTGTTTTTTTTCTTTCTTTTTTAATATTTGTAGGCATTAAATTGTTTTTCTATTACTGCAAATGATTTACTCAAAAATGACGAGGATTATTTTGCAAAAATTTTCCCTATTGAATAAACTAATAAATGCTACAAGTTAGGATAAGTAATTGGTTGTGGATATTCCATGATGCCGTGCACACCGGCGCTACACTTTTTACTGCTTACTCTCAATCTATCAAAGATTGTGAATAGCTGCTGCTGAGTGACGTCGTCTCTTTGTTGTATGTTTTTGCTGTCGCATATTTAAGCTGCTGTGTCCACCTCCTCCACAATATGATTTGGCGATACTTCACTTGGCGTGGTTGTGTTGTTGCTATTGCTGGCCAGCTGCTGTGTGCTGGTTGTACTCAACGTGGATGGTACAGTCGTAGACATTGTAGTCGAGGTGCTATTTGCGCACACCGCAACGGTAGTTGTAGCTATTGCCGCCTTGGTGGATGAACCGGCCATACGTGCGCCATAGGGAGCACCCTTCAATTTGCGCGCCTCACGACGCTGCTTGCTCTGCAGCATTACCTGTCGCAGCTGATCGATTTTTGATTTCATTTTCGAGTTCTCCAATTCGGTTGCACATTTTTGGCACATTTCTTCATGTTCCCGTTCGCCGGTCTCGCTATTGTTGCGCCAACGACAACTGCAGACGGATCGTTCATCGGCGTGATTGCTGCCGCCAGTGGTGGCGGTGCCGTCTTTACAACAGCCGTTGCTGTTTCGGGTAGATGAGGTTTTGCTGCCGGCATAGTGACCATTGCATTCGCCGTAAGCGCAGGCGTTATTGCTGCCGTGTTGCTGTTGTGATTTTACACATTTCACGCATGACTGTGAATGCTGGTGATTATGATGCTTACCGGCGAGCTGCAAGTAAAAAAGGAAACAAATTTAATATACAACCATAAATCTATGTAAATAAGCATGCGTCTATTTGTAAAGGTAAAGTACGGTACACTAGACAGGGCTAGTATACTGGCATACTGGCATACTGGTATACTATTTGTCGTTGTTTCTGGTGTTTGTGCAGCCTAAACCTTCCCCATGCATGTACGGTAGGGCGGGTCGATTTAAAAATCGCTCATTGCTCTGTGAAAATCATATTCTAGGGATCAAAATAAGAAACTTTGCCGAAGGAACCATACCTCTAAAACGAATTCTGATGTCCCCCAATTTGGGTCGAACTTTTTAGTTTCTTTTCTCATGTAAAGGCCAAAAATGGTGATATTTTGAAATGATTGTATGGGGAACCCACCAGGGGAGTTCCAGGGGGTGTGCCACTGGCATGGGTGGATCGGCCGTCCAAAGTTAATGGGGGTCGGTCATACATTTGGACTCGATTGGAGCACTCTAAATGGGTCAAAGTGGGATTTTTCGTTCGACCCAAATTGGGGGGCATCAGAAATCGTTTTAGAGGTATGGTTCCTTCGGCAAAGTTTCTTATTTTGATCCCTAGAGTATGATTTTCACAGAGCAATGGGCGATTTTTTTGCTTCCCCACAAATCGACCCGGCTTACATTGTACGGGGAATGCCGCTGGAGTGCTAGTCCTTGACCGGTTATAAATCCAGGTCGTTCCGTTAAGTATGTAGCACCGACTGTCCTGGGAATGATGCGTCTATTTGTTTCCTTACCTGCTTGCTGCGTATTCCATGCACAGCCGTGCCATTGGTGCTTGAACCACCACCTGCCGCAGACGTTGCGGATGGCGCCTCGAAACTTATGCGTGCTCCGCGGCTGTACTGCGGTGTGGCACTCAACAAATCGTTCAAAATATGTATGACCGTAGAAATATCGCGTTTTGGGCGTCCAAAACGATCTTGCAGCGCTGGGTTGAGCGTGCCTGAAAAGGTGCCCGAGTAGATGCCCTTGCCGTGGTTCTTCATGGATTCAATAACTGCGCCCGAATTATTTTTGCGTGGCGTTTCTTCGCCGCCGGTTAAATCTATTTTGTTTGTAAATACATCCTTCGAGAGTTTACGTAACGTCTGCGTTAGATTGCGTGACGCCTCGGCTAGTGTACGTGTATCTGAGACAGCAACGCCTGTATCATTTAATTCGTTGCTGCTACCGCAAGCGTTGGGTGCTGTTGCAGGCAATCTTGCTGGGCCAGCTGGTGATGCGGACGCTGCCAATGGTCGAGCCAATGATCGAGCGTTGTTGGTGCTGTCAGTTGGAGCTTCTCCTTCAGAGCCAATTCCGCTGTCATAACACCTTTGCGCCGCCAATCGAATGGGTCGGGCCAAAGCGTTGGAACTAGGCCTTGGCCGCAAAATCGGTGCAAGCTGCAGCTGCTGTTGCTGCTGCTGCTGGTGATAGTGATGATGATGGTGGTAATGGTGGTGGCTGCGATGTCTCGAGCGCGTGATGGGGTTGTTAGCAGTTTTGTGCAATGAAGCGGCTACAGGCGTGCTGTTGCCGCTAGAGCCACTACCACTGGAAACCGACACAATTTTTGGCAGCGGTGAACTGCTGCGTTGAAATTGTGGTGCCGTGACACTGCCTTTCTCTGTAATCATTGCCTCTGAACGTGAAGGAACCATACTACCTACTTCTGTGCTTTCTATACAAGCAGCTTTAACGGTCGAATCACCATGGAGACGTGTGCAAAGACACGAGGTAAGTTTGGCGGCGATAGGATCTTGACATGCTGTTTCTGCGGCGACGACCTGGGAGGTACTGCTGGAATTTTCGCTGCCGCTAGCGCTGCCGTTTTTCGAGATGGGAATGCTCTTTAAGGCGGCTGTTTTAATGGGACTGGAGACGAGGTTTGACAGCGATTTGATTGGCGACTGTTCCAGTAAAGGAGGAACGCCATCTGTCGTTGTGGAAGCACTTGAGTTCTGGAATTCGGCGGTCGTTGATGCAACCGAGTTGGCCGATATTGAAGTGCCAGCATTGCTCACAGTATTAGCAGCGCCCTGGCGCAATTGTTGTGAGGGATGCGAAGTCAAACGTGTTGGTTGTGACAACGCGATACTCTTAACCAAATTGTGTATGTTTTCATAGTCACGCTTGGTCAGTAACGAGCTGAGGTTCGAGCTTTTCAAAGTGCTACTGCTGCCGGCAGATTTTGTAGCCGCGTGAGAGGTCAAAGTAGTATTGGTAGTATTGAGGGTATTATTCCCAACCGATTGCGATGTTGAGCCCACTGGCATGCGTCCGGCAAGTAAAGCGTTTCCGGTGCAGTTGCGCATTTGATTTTGGATGTTTGATGCCGCTGCTGGACCATCACCCGAGGATGTAGCAGCGCTTACTGCTTCGATTGTTGTCGTCTGATGGTGGTGATGGTGGTGGTGGTGATGATGGTGATGGTGAGTAGGGCTTGCCGCCACAGCGGACCGATTATTGCGCTGGCTAGAACGCGCACGCAACGCTGCGGATCCACTTGAGCAAGTACCACCACTGTTAGTATTAATTGAGTTAGTTATATTTGTTGGATTCACGGTGCTTAGTTGCAATTGAATCAACATCATATGATCACCAAGTCGCATGCTCAGATTTAATGGTGTTTTGCCGCTGAGAAAATCGTTCACTTGAGAATCGTTAAGAGACTCTAGAGCTTGCATTACGGTATTCTCCGGACGTTGAGCCTGCAAGAGAAAAGCGAGAGAATTGAGAATAATTCATAATCCAAATCCAAATGCAAATGCAAATTAATGAGTAAACAAGTCTGTGTTTGTGTGTGTGTGGGGGTAGCTGCGCGTGAAGAAAATAAATCCTATAAGAAATGCATTCGTAAACAGCCGGTGGTCACACGCAGTGAACTGACAGAAATGATGACAACTGAAGGTAGGTATGCAGCAGCCTTTACAGCGCGTGCCGGGCGGCGTTCGTTCCCGATTCACACATCAGACTAGTGGCAATAAAACGACAGATAAAAACAGATATGCAAGTCTTCGTGTTATATAACGGGTAAAGCAACAACAGCAGACAATGCGAAAAATTATTACATATGTACATACGTGCGTGTGTAGGCTGTGTAGTTGGCACTTTTAATTAAAGTGACGGCGCATGAATGATCGTTGCTTGAGAAGAAGAAGAAGCAGCAAGGAGCGAGACGGCAGGCGACAAGCGACGGTGGCGTAGGTGGGTCAATGTCAGTGTCATAAGTAAATAAAGCGAAAACACTCACATATATATACATATATACATCGTAAACATACATATGCAAAAAAGGAAAGCTATTGCGTCGCCACCAAATGATTTCATTCTTGATTGCATGGGCTGTCTCTGCCTGCATTGCAATGCCTAGCGACGTCGCAGCCACACCTCTGCTCTACCTTTTGCCGCCGCCCGATCTTTCGCGCCCGCTGCTAGCCACATTGATTGTTGTACAAATGACACACATACATACATATCTACTTGTGTAGTAGCGTTTATAAAACAAAAACAAATAAATTGCATTGCAATGGCTAAATGAATTGCGGCGACTGTGTGGGCGTGGGCGTACATAAATGGGGCGCATGAATTGCGTGTAAAAAATTCAATGACAGCAAGTACACACACACGCACACAAGCAAATATTTTGGTATACATACATATGTATATTGCATTTAAATAGGCACAAATGTGGATATTCATATACATGTAATATTTAAAATGCTATGAGATGCGATTAATATTGCTTAGTTGACACTTGCAGTCATCAATGAGGAGCTGAGATTGATCTTACAATTAAGTTGGACAGCTTTGAGTTACATGATTTATACTTTATAAAAAACATAAACAGATTTAAAAGAACCTAGTAAAACTTGGTAATTCGTCGCCCTCCTTTTATTTTGAACACAGGTGTAAGTATTCACTGGTGGTGGTGGCCATTGGGCACATACAGATACAAGTATTTTCCCGTGTCTGAAAATGCTAAAATGCCGAAAAAACAATTTTCGAACTACAAGTTCTCTGGTAGTTACCGAAAACATTTCTAGCGTAGTGGTTAGCGAACTTACACAGACGCCGTCAAGAAGAGAAGAAAATCTTCTGGAGGAGAGGGATGATGAGCTTCAAGACCGCTTAACAAACGACAAGCAAATATCAAAACGAGTTACTTGTATTATGCCACGTCTTCTTAGAGCTTGTCATGGCCTGGACTTATAGCCGGCGAAGGACCGCCGCTTCTGCAGCCAATTATAGGACAGCAAAACATTTTCGCTTGAGTGTGTATTGGAGGCGGTTGCGGGAGCAAATTAACCACGCCGAGAAGGCAATGGTAGCGGTGTTAACCGAGCATTGTTCGATACGAATTTATGCGTTGGGACTCGCCATTCTTCGCAATTCCTACATTGCAGTAGATGCTCGGTAATAAAGGTGATGGTTAATAAAATCATTTCGGCATATTTTTCTCAGTCACACATGTATGTAGCTCATATTAAAATACGTACTTAGATATTGACGAAGTTTCATACCAGCACCATTTACGACACACATCTTCTTTCCCTTAATTTATATTTGCCCACCTCTCTCACTGCCTTTCTCAATTTTAATTTAATTTAATTTTTTTACTATTTTTTTATTTGGATTTTAAATTTTTTTGTATTGTGTTTAATTTTTTGTTTTTTAAATTTTTTTTTTGTTTTTTTTTTTAATTTTTTTTTGTTTTATTTTTTTAAATTTTTAATCATGTTTTTTTTAATTATTTGTAATCATGTTTTTTTTTAATTTTATGTTTTTTGTTATTTTTTTATATTTGTTTTTATTTTAAAGTTTTTTTATGTTTTTTGTTATTTTTTTATATTTTTTTTTTATTTTAAAGTTTTTTTATGTTTTTTGTTATTTTTTTTAATTTAATTTAATTAATTTAATATATGGAAAATAACAATAAATTATTATTTTACAATAAAAAAAAAGGAGCACTAGCTGCCAGGGCTTACGGCTCAAATATGAAAATATCACTTGTAATTTACTTGCACACAAATTAATTTACATTTTTACATTCCGCCCCCATCCTCGTAATCCGCAGCATCAGTTGGCTGTATTTTTCGCGATTTTCGTGATGTCACCTCGTCTTCCTCCGAGCTGTACGCGCTCAATTCATCCGACATATCATTGTTAGCATCTAAATCGTTGTAGTTGTGGTTGCTTTTATGAGTATTTGTACTCGTATTGCTTTTCGTCGTTTTACACATTTTTTTTATTTAATTTTAATTCAATTTCCTATATTTGAAAAATTTAATATATTAGATTTTTTTTTTTTTTTTTTTAATATTTTGTATATTTTTATTTTACATCTTTTTAAATTTCTTTGCTCTTAATTTTTATGTTTTTTGTTATTCTTTTAATATTTTTTATATTTTTAAGTTTTTTTTTGTGTTCAATTTTATGTTTTTTGTTTTTTTTAATATTTTTTATTTATTTATTTTTATGTTTTTTTTTAATATTTTTTATTTATTTATTATTTATTTAATCTTATTTTACTTTTTCAATATTTTTTTGTTTTGATTTTAAATTTGTTTCTTTTGTTTTTATTTTTAGTTTTTAATTTTTAATTACAGTAGACGCTCACAAATTAGAACTCTTAGTAATTAGAATTTCCAGAAATTAGAATCAACTTTTTGAATACATTACACGCTCTGAAATTAGAATCGAAAATTCTAATTTCAGAGCGTATTTTGTTTTTTTGTTGCAAAATAGATATAAAAAGGGGAATCCCCAATTTATTCATGTTACGCTCGGTAGTCGTTGGATTTTCGTCGCTATCTGTACAGTTTTTGTTAGTTTTTGTTTGAAATTCGATTCGCGTGCACGTGTTTCGGTATTGTTTGCTTAAAAGTAAAAGTCGTTCGTTGAAATACCAAATAAACGTAAGAAAAATACTTTGTCTTTGGAAACCAAAGTGCAGATCTTGGAAAAGCTTGACCAAGGTATTCAAGGGAAGCGGTTAGCCCTAAAATTTGATGTGGCGCCATCTGCAATCACCTATATCAAATCTATGAAATCATCAATTTTAAGCGCTGTTTCTAATACCTATCATAAGGCTAACAAAAAATCATTGCATATCGCTGAATATCCAAAAATGGAAGCAAGTCTTTATGAGTGGTTTTTAAATAAACGCGAAAAAAAGTGTACATTAACTGGGCCAATACTAAAGGAGAAAGCCACACAAATATTCAAAGTGGAATATCCCGATAAAGATGAAAGTACATTTAGCGCAAGTGATGGATGGTTTAGCAAATTTAAAAAACGACACGGAATACGTTTTTTTTAAATTTGTGGCGAGATTCTTTCTAGTGATGTTGCTTCAGTCACCCCG
This sequence comes from Anastrepha ludens, assembly GCF_028408465.1. Taxonomy (NCBI): domain Eukaryota; kingdom Metazoa; phylum Arthropoda; class Insecta; order Diptera; family Tephritidae; genus Anastrepha; species Anastrepha ludens. The sequence goes on along the minus strand of NC_071499.1, from coordinate 29,345,222 downwards.
TTTATTCACAGATTTCGTGCAAAAGTCGATGAGATGGGGCTAAAGGAGTCACAAATATATAATGTAGATGAAACCGGATTATTTTACCGTTGTTTACCTGACAAAACATACGTCTCTCTTTTCGAGAAAACCGCCCCCGGGTATAAAATCCAGAAGGAACGAATGTCAGTGTTACTTGGTGTAAATGCTGATGGATCACATAAATTAATGCCATTAGTAATTGGAAAAGCAAAAAAACCAAGAAGTTTCCAAGGATTCAATAATCCACTCCATTACAACTTTTCAAAAAATGCTTGGATGACATCTCAGATTTTTCATGATTGGTTTCACAAGATATTTATTCATGAGGTAAGAAAAAACTTTATTTTTAGGTTCAGTAATTCCAAAACATTTTCAATTCACAGGTGATTCGTTTCTCTCAGGAAAATAATTTGCCTCCGAAGGCAATTTTGCTAATTGACAACTGCTCTGCTCATGCACCAATTGAGAAACTTCAAAGCAACGATGGAAATATAATTGCATTTTTCTTTCCACCAAATGTGACAGCAACTTTACAACCAATGGATCAGAATCCTATTAAGTTAACCAAGCTAAACTACAGAAGTATGCTTCTTTCTCAATTAATTGCTGAAGGAGGTGACCTCAAGGTTCGCTTGAAATCCTTTTCAATTCGAAATGCAATCATGCTATTAAAGCAAGCTTGGTATGATGTTCCAGAAAGAGTAATAAAAAAGTCCTGGTCAAAGTTGAACAACTGGGACTCTGATCAGTATGAAAGTGATGACGATGATGTGCCACTAGCACTGCTACTGCAAAAAGATCAAGACTGCAATGGAGCTCTCAAGCACTTTTAACAGAAATAGAGCCAACTAATACAATTAGCATACCAGAAATTGAAATATGGAACAATGATGTGCTTGATGACGACCCTGCACATGATCTCAATAGCGATGATGAGTCTTCAGGTAGCAGCGAATTTGATGACCGGGAGGTCTTACCAGTTGTCTCTACTTCTACAGCCATTGAAAGCGTCAATAATTTAATAAAATGGTGTACCTATAGTGAATCGTTTTCCGCAAAGCACACAAGCAATCTGCTAACTCTTCGCAATGAGATTGTTATTGCAGAAACAAATAAAAGGAAGAAGCAAACAGCAATAACAGACTACATGCCTGCAAATTAGTTACGAAGTTTTTGATTAATTTTTGGCTGTTTTAATGTATATTTATCGATCTCTTATGTATTTTTGATAAAAAAAAATATATTTACTGTAATTGGAGTTTTTGTGTTTTGGACCTTTTTTTGACTTAGCGCATATATACATATATGTATATTGGATTGTTACCTTATGTTTTCTCGTTTTTATGAATAAAATTTAGTAAGACAAAATTTCATTGTAGTTTTTCAATGCAAATTGACTTAAATTTTAAGGTTTTATTGAAATAAAAAAACGTCCAGGAATTAGAATTTTTCAGAAATTAGAATCACCCTAATAACAGAGTGATTCTAATTTGTGAGCGTCTACTGTATTATGATTTTTTTATTTTTAAATTTTTGTTTTTGTTTATTTTTTTGTTTTCTGTTATTTTTTTTATATATTTCTTGTTATTTTTTATTTATTTTTTATGTTTTTTGTTATTTTTTTTAATATTTTTTATTTATTTATTTTTTTATTAATTTTTATTTATTTACTAGTTTTTTTGGTTATTTTTTAATATTTTTTATTTCTTTATTATTTATTTAATTTTATTTTATTTTTTCAGTATTGTTTTGTTTTTAATTTTTAATTATTATTTTTTTTTAATTTCTTTGTTTTCAATTTTTATGTTTTTGTTATTTTTTTTTTTAATTTTTTGTTTTCAATTTTTATGTTTTTTGTTATTTTTTAATATTTTGTTATTTATTTTGTTTTTTTTTTGTTGATTTTTATATTATTTGCTTTTTTGTTTTACTTTTTTATGGAATTCATTTTTTTGTTGTTTTTATTTTTTTCCAATTTTGTTCTTAATTTTTATGTTTTTTATTATCTTTTTTCAATTTTTTTTATTAACGGTGAGTCTAGTATAGACAAAAGGATACTAATAAAATGTCGCAAGGCTACGAGATTATTTAACTAGTTATTTCGAGAGGTTGAGACCGAAAGATAAGGTGTGTTCACCGAGAACGCTTAAAAATATAGTTACGTACTGACGTTTCTACCAGGCAGAAACTCCATTTACTTTGTCGTTGTATCAGTCCACTTTCTTTCTTTTCCCTTTCCCCTGTTTGTATTACTTTTCTAGTGTCAGCTTTTTCATTTCTATAACAACTCCACTCTCCTTGTTATTATCCACTAATTTTGTATTCCAGTTTAAAGCTCTTATTGCTGTTACTTTTAATATAGAAAAACTGTGACTTATATTTTTGTTACTTTATTTGAGTTTGAAGCAAAAAACTGAATGAAAATTTAGCCGCAATAGCGTTAAGTTCAGTTAGGACTTTTTTCAATGCTTGTATTACCATTACTTTCGATCGTCGTGCAATAATTTTTTTAGTTGAGGTGTTTTTAGACTGTAAATCAAAATCCAATAAACTATAACTCAAAATCCAATAAAAACTCGATTTGGTAATTATGTATATGAGTTAGGGCTGTTGTATTATATATTACAGTGAGGCTATCAACTTGTGCTCACAGTATTAAGTGGCTTTTTATTATTATTATTTTTTATAGGAGATATATATGTACAATATAACCCTAACTTAATTAGCACACTGGCTACTAGGGCCTTCAGTGCTTGGCTGTTTATATTTTTACAGCATTCGCAATATTTACACGCTAAATTTATAAAAATACAGAATGGAAGAAAAATCTCAACATCGTAGACAAAAAAAAACTGTCAAAAATCAACGCGATTCTTGAGTGATTTCAAACTTACATTTTATTGTTTTAAAATTCGGAATTCAGAGCACGTATGTAGGTTCGAACCTCCGTAAAACACCAAAACGAAGAAAAAAGTTTCTTCTAATAGCGGCCGCCCCTCGGCAGGCAATGGCAAACCTCCGAATGTATTCCTGCCATGAAAAAGCTTCTCATAAAAACCATTTTTGCCGTTCGGAGTCGGCTTAAAACTGTAGACCCCTCCATTTGTGGAACAACAACAAAACGCACTCCACATAATTGTGTGACCACAAGTGTGCTTGTGTTTTATCCGTCTGCGTACAATCGGTATAAACAGGAGTTTCTATCCAGCACTACAATATTAGAGTCGGAATTCCCTCTCTGTAGATCTGTTAAACGCAATCGAGTAATAACAATAAGTATAATATCTTGAAGTAATAGTCCAGATCCAAAGCAAACTTATCGAATCAATTCGTAGATATGTAAGGCGAGGCGGTGGTATCGAAGAGCGACCAAAGGTATACCGGTTACAGCCGGTTTGTAATAATAAATAAACAACACGTGTTTTATTGATAAGCGAAAATTTGTAATTATTTGTAAACGATTTTCAATTTAATTACATGACTGCAATTAGTTGAGCGAAAATTTTTGTTGGACTGTAAACTTGTAAGTACGAATGTGAGGATGTATGCCTGCGAGTAATAGAAAACTATTGTAATTTAATGCATGCATACATACGTACATACATATATAGCTCAGCTTTCACGCTTGTTATCTTTACGAGCAACGAGTGGATGGAGGCAATGCACAGACACACACGCGCACATATGCACGAGTATGTACTTTTGTAAGCACATAAAAGTTGCATGGCGCTAAGCTTTTATTTTTCCCTCGTGTTTGCTTGCGTTACGTTTCACGCTTTTTACGCTGCTTATTTATAGCAGTTTACATAGGTATGCTTGTGCTTATATACATATACATGTGCATGTATGTGTGCATGTATTTGTGCATTTTGTTTAAATATCTCTGTTGCTTATTCAGTTTGTAACTGATGACGCAACTGGTTTCGTTTTGTTGTCAATTTCAACGCTTTTGTTTCGTTTTGGATCTTCGATGCGACCGGGTCGTACAAATTTGTAAATACCCGCATACACATACATAAGCAGGTATGTACATATGTATGTGAAAACGAATTGAAATCGAAAATGCGTGCGCGTCATCGCCGGCGACAGCCGACTGGCACAGGCTGACCTTGGTACACTTTTTTGTAAATATTGACCAAAAAAAATCAAAATTATAATAAAACTGGAAAATAAATTTAACATAACTAAATGAATTCAGCGCAAAACCCAAACCAACTTTCTTCTGACATTGATTGGCCGGCCCGTCTCGGCTAGCTGGTCGGTCAGTCGCCCTTCTACCCCCTGCGCCAAAAGCTAAATCGTTTGCGGTTTACTCACAATACAGCGCGCACGCATGCGTGCATGAAGCAACCGCTTGCTGGTACGATAACGACTACGAATTCAAACACAAATATATGCACATATTTTTGGATACTTAGTTACTCGAATCTTTCGAAAACTTGCGACTAGACAAAAACTTGTGGCCAGCGACATACGCTTAGCAACAGTGGCGTTGGTGGTGAACCAACTACTGATTACTTATGTATATTGTGTGTATGTGTGTGTGTGTGTGTGTGTGTGTGTGCATGTGTATTTTGCGTTTCTTTTTCAAAGATAATATTTAGCTAGCGCAAAATGGATGAAGTTTTTCCCACCATTTTATTGCCACATAAATTCGCGAAATGAGACTTGTGCGAAGCTAATTTGCGTTTCACATTTGTGAATAGTTAGACAGGCTTCAATTTTGTTTGTACAGTGCTTCCTTGATAGGCACGAGTTTTCGTCATAGCGAACCTCTATGAATTGCGTCATAAAATATTATTTTCTGTATTTTGAATCACAACTCAACTGTGATTTTCTATGAATCTCTTTCCTTTGCTCGTTTTAGAGTGCTCGTCTATAGAGTGGGTATTTCGAAAGACTTTTAGATAATGCAGAAATACTAAGCCAATTTTAAAAATTGCACTGAATATAAAATATATAAAGTGAGGCAAACAAATTCTGAGGGAAGTGAGTTTTTGTTTACAATAATCGCAATATTTTTCATGAAAGTTTTTTCGTTAATTTGGTATAAAATTATGTTTCATACTACAACAACAGCAACTTATTTTGATTTCCAAATTTAATTAAAAATAATAATAAATCAAGAAAAAATTTATAAATTAAACAAATTATATATTAAAAATATTAATTAAAAACCAAAAAATCATAAAATAACAAAAAAACTATAAGACATAAATTAAAAAAACATATGGTAAATTAAAAAAAAATAAAAATTAAATATTAAAACAAAAATAAAAAAGAAAAATATATATATATTAAAATTAAAAAAATATAAATTTAAAAAAATATTATTTATATTATTAAAATTTAAGAAATAATAAATATTAAAAAAATATCATAAATTAAAAAAATTATAAATATTCAAAAATATCATAAATTAAAAAAAAAAATCATAAATTGAAAAAAATTCACAAAATAAAAAATATCATAAAACAACAAAAAAAAACATATTCTATCTTAAAAACAAAAATCATTAATTAAAATAAAAAATATGAATGAAAAACAAGTTCACAAAATAAAAAAATAAACAAAGAAAAATAAACAAATAAAACAACTTATAAAATAACAGAATAATTAAATTAAAAAACAAATCATAAAATAAAAAATATCGAAAACTCGTAAATTAAAAAAAAAAAACATCATAAAATAAAAAATATCAAATCAAATTTAAAAAAATCATAAACTTGAAAAAACATAATTAAAAAATATTCATGAATTTAAAAATAAAGTCATAAATTAAAAAATAAAACCATAAACTAAAACAAAGCGTAAATTAAAAGAATATCATAAAAAAACAAAATATTGTAAATTAAAAAAAAAACATCATAAAATAAAAAATATCAAATCAAATTTAAAAAAATCATAAACTTGAAAAAACATAATTAAAAAATATTCATGAATTTAAAAATAAAGTCATAAATTAAAAAATAAAACCATAAACTAAAAAAAAGCGTAAATTAAAAGAATATCATAAAAAAACAAAATATTGTAAATTAAAAAAATATATCATATGTATACTATATATAAACATTAATAAAAAATATCATTATAAATATCGTAAACTAAACAACGTCATAAATTAAAAAAAAAAATCCTATAAAATATATAAGTCCTAATAAAAATTCATACATTTAAAGCAATCATAAATAAAAAAAATCAAATTAATAAAAGTTGGAATTAAAAAAATATATATAACTTAAAACAAAAACATGAAAAAAAACATTTATTAAAAAATTCATTACTTAAAAAAAAATAAACAATTCGTGCATCCATTTTTCTTCCACTTTCGATTACTTCTAATTCTTTAAGGACAATAGTTTCGCAACTTTATATTTATGGAAAAAAAATATATATTGTACATGTACATCAAGGTGGCGCAAAATGAATCACCCTATCGGAAGACTTATAATTTCTGCAAATGGCGTCGTACGTCAATTATATTTGATATTTATGAACCTGGCATCTGCAGAAAAGAAACAGACAATCAATGGAGCGTGAAAAGGTTGAAATAAAGATTTCTATCATTCAAAAGCCATTTGTTTTTGATTTAGGAAAAGTTGTTCAAAAACAAAAGTGGATGATTAATTTTGCGCCACTTTGTACTTGAGGTATAATAAAAGCTACGCAAATAAGGAGTACAATTAAAATAATTACCATTAAAAATGAACGCGCTGAGGCATTATTTTGCATTAGAGGATTAACCAAATTTTTTATTAAAACTATGAAGTTTAAATTTTGTGTACGAATTAAAAGTAAAACAAGTAAGCCGACGTACTTATCAGAAAGCCACTGTAGCTTCTAATGTGCCAAGAGTTTTGGCTAAACTTTGTGTTTTTGTTTCATAGGTAAGCCACGCACTACCAGCTGACGTAATGATTTACTGGTGTACTCGTACATAAATATTATATGTAAAATTTTCCAATTGAATGCAGCCATTTGCATAATGTATGTACTTTGTACGCATGTACATATGTCTGTATGCACTTATAGTTGTATGTACATATGTATGCAGATCTGTTTGAATATGTACTTTTGTGCGTACTCATTTTATGGCGTAAAATCTCTTGCTCTATTCGATTTATAAATGTACAAAATGAAACGAAAATTCATATGCAGAGATATACATACATATAAGTACATACGTACGCACAATGTACATATTCATACAATTTATTTGAAATTTTCATATGCACACATACATATGTACATACACACAAATGGCTACTTTTAATTTTCACCATTTTTCATCGCACTTTACACGAACAAACGAAATGAAAGCAAAAGTACGGCATTTATTACCATTTGTAGTGCATGTACGGACGGACGAGTATGTATGCGTGTACACACACTGAATTACTTTCATTTTTCATAATGACAGCTGCTGAACCGTCCTGATGGAAGAAATACATTATTTCAGTCGAAACAGTGCTAAGAGAGCATTTTTTCATATTTGATGTTGCATTTGCAAAGAGTCTGAGAAGAACTGAGAAATCTTCTTGTATACAGTGGTGTGGTCACAATAACAGCACAGCGACATTTTGCAAGGCTTTGACTATAGGCACGCCAGTGGATTGAGAACACCCTATAACGACTATTGCAGAAGCTGTAACGACATTGGAGAAGAAGATACTAAAGAACACTCTAATGGAGCTCGTTTTTCTCAAGCTAATATTAATATTAGGAGTTGCTGTTGTTGTAGTAGCATACATTTTAACCGAGTTCGTTCCTTGGCAGTTCAAACGGCAATTAATAAGTAACAAAATTAAAATAATTTTCTTATCTCGCGGAAAATTATCCCGAAGTCAGAAGTAGCAACGTTGATTCGACGAAGAAGTACTTAGATACACAAAAAATAGCGGGAGCTCTACAGGGTTAAGAAATTGTAAAAAGTTAGTTTGCACCCCCGGTTTCCCATAACGCCAGGTAAATCCTCCGATCCGCTTCTGCGGTTGTTCCTTTGATGTGGCCACACGTGAATTGATTTTGCGAGCCTGCAACTCGTTTCCATGCGTTGGCTGCTTGCCGTTGTTGTTGTTGTAGCAGCTTACTAAACCCTGTCAGAGATTACTGGGCGTCCTCGTCTAGCTCACCTAACGCAAAGCCCAGGAAACTTGCTGTTTCGGCAGGTTGGATCTAGAGGGAGAGGGATATTAGATGAGTGGGTTTGATGGGTACGGTGGTTAGTATCGTGCTGGGACAGAAATTAGGTATGTCGGGGTCAATTCTAGTATGCCGGGGTCGACTGTCTATATAATATCATCATCTAGTAGCGTGGAGTGGCTGACTGTGTCGAAAGGTTGCTTGCTGTCTCTTGCTGTCTCTGCTGCCACTAGACTGACCCTCTTGATTCTTCAAAAAATTATACTCAAATGTCTTAGCTATTCATATAGCAGACTTTAGCTCTTTACGATACCTTTACAAGCATAGCCTGCAAAACATACACATGCACATGGCATGTATGTATGTATGTACATGCCTTAGAATAAAATTTACAATCTTCTACCCGCTTACGTGCAAAATCGCCACGAAATTAAAGGGTAATCAAGAAAATGCCAACACCTCTGCGCCCATCAATTCTAGCGATTAATCGGGGAGTTAAGGCGTGCGCGTGCTGCTAAGTTATTCTCTGTCATTCTTTTATGCCAGCGAGCGAATACATATTTAGTACAAGGAGTGCTAGCACTTCGATATCTACACACACACACACACACACACACACACGTAAATAATTCCTTTTAATTGCATTTCTATACATTCCAACTGCTAAATAGTATCGATTGTCTAGGCGCCACCGGCTAAGAGCTTATCAGCACAGATGCACCGGCTTGGGGCGAGATATAGTATATATATGTGTGTGTGTGTAATACTGACTACCCCGAAGCAAAAGCAACAACAACAAGCTGCTAGTAATTACTATACGCCACCATCTTATAAAGCGCGCGCGCTTTAATGATATTTGGGCATTTATTTGTCGTAGTTATTGTTGTTGCTATACATTTATTGTTATCGCTTTGGCATTGAAGATTTTTTAGCGTCGACGTCTGACTTTCCATGTGCTTGAGAGCGTGGCGATGTGGCTTGCGTGTGTGTTGTGCTTTTGATTTTCCCCACCAAGCGATCACCAGTCGGTGCCGGTGCCGGTGTCGGTGTGGCGTGACGGCCGTTCATCCGTTCATACGTTTGTATTCGGTTAAATTTTGTTTGCCATTTGTTGTATTTTAGCTGCGCTGCGCTGCGTTGTCTTTGTTTCGAATTTGTCTCCACGTTCGACCCGCGACCGAACTGACTTGACTGACTGATTGGTTGGTTGGTTGGTTGGCTGCCAGCCTTTGTTTGTGGTTACTTGCAAAATTTGTTTGTGTTTGTTGTGTTAATTTTAGCCATTGTGGTTGTTGCTAAGATTTTGCAATAAAAGTATCACATCTTCGTCATTGTGACGATTGTCGTTGTTGTTGTTGTTGTTGTTGCGTTGTTTTAGCCAGTTGTTTCCTTCACATTTTGCGCTCGCACTTTTTAAAGGTCTGGGTTAATTAATCATTTTCATTTCGCTTCGAGTGATATTTTGGAGTAATTATTAATATTTTATTTTGTCTCTTTAAGTTTTATGTATGTGTGTCTGTGGTTTTCTGACATTATGCATACAAATATAAGCTCGCATGTAAGTGTACCAATCACTTTTGTTTTGACGCACTGACGCTACTGATGACCACCACTCTTCGTCATTATCTTAATTTACTTTTATTTTCTCTGCATTCCATTTCATTTTTTAATAAGCTTATTGACACAGTGACCCAATAAAATTCAAATGTGCATGCATATTATACGCTTCATTTACAACTTGCTGCTGCTGACGGCATACACCGCCATATGTGGCTGCAGTAGTAAACAAGCGACCAATGTGGCCGTGTCCCTCCGTCGCTCAGTCGTCCACCCAACAACCAATGTATGTATGCATGTATGTATGTATGTGTATATGTATTTCACAAACTTGATTCCAAAGGCGTGTCGAGTATTAATAGTTTCCAATTTGATTACATTTCAAATAGCTTGTAATGTGATATTCAGCTTTTTTTAATAGGCGTGTCTTTGTAGCGAATTATAGCCTCAGTGTTAAGTGAAATTACCAATCCCAGATTGGATATCGAAATCCTCGTACTAATACCCTTTGCCACGAAAATAGTGTACTAATATTCACAAATATGCTAATATCTGCATCGGGCTTCTGAAATACCGCAAATCTCATGTAAATGCTGAATATCATTAACCATGAAAAGACTCGATACAATAAATATATCGGCATCGCGATCCCGCAATTCTCGATTTCTCATGCAATGGCTGAATAGCTTTAACTACGAAAATATCATAATATGTATACCCTATGATCAGAAAGTACCGGGGGTGTTTAAGGGGTTAGGTGGGTTTGAAAATTTCAAAAAATCGAACGTTTTTTTTGTCTCACTAAAGAGTACAGTATGTTTAAAATACTCTCCTAAAATTTTAAGTCGATCCGAGTAGAATTCTAAGAGATAGAACCTTCAGAAGTTCCGCCCATTAGGCCACATCAGTTGAGCGCTTCGCAGGTATACGTGTTTATCTCAAAACTCCATTTTTTAAGTCAGTGGACACGATATCTCGAAAAGTTATGAATCGATTTAGTTCAAATTTTGTACAAATCTTTGAAATAACATTATCTAGTTATTGAACGAAGGATTTTTTTTTTTAATTACAACTATTTTTTTTGAGCCAATGTATGTCGAAAATTTCACTAAAAAATGTGTTTTTTGGTTCAAAGCCTGTCAAAAATTCAAATTTTGATTTTTTTTTTCCTTCGTACAACAACGAGATTTATCCATGTACTAACGAAATCCGTTTGGTTTTTTGGTTTTAGATGAACCAATAATGAGTTATGCTGTCCACGGCAAGAGCATTTTTTTGAGACGTCAAGGAAGATGAGGTACCAACGGCTGAGTTTTCGAAATTTGTAAATAAAAATTTCACAAAATACTGTTTGTATATGTATCATAGATATAGTGAATTGTTTAAATAAAATATCTGATTTTGTATACTAAAAAAAAAATAGTCAAAATTTTCTTTTTTTCAACCTCTGAAACATACCTAACCCCTTAAATAAACTAAAACAAAGTTAAATATCAGGCGAATTTATTTTATCTCCTTCCAAATATGACCCGTCTGACGCAACACATATGTACCAACGTTTAACCCAGTCCTCCAGTCCTACACCCCTGGTAGGCTGACAAAAGGATGGCCGTCAGCTCGTTCGTCGCTTTCTCTTTGATCTCGTCTATCGACGGAAATCTCCTTCCACGAAGTGGTAACTTCAAATTGGCGAAACCAAAAAGAAATCGAACGGGGCCATATCAGGTGAAAACGGTGCTTGCGCGATGGTATTTACTGGGTGTTTGATCAAATAACCCAGCGCAATTTGGGTTCGGTGCGATGGCGCTTTATCATCATGCGAAGTCGAAAAATTGTTTGCCCACATTTCCGGCCGTTTGAGACGTACAGCATCTTCAAAACGGATGAATAATATTCTCTATAGACTGTCTGGCCCGATGGAAGGTACTCATAGTGCACTACGCCTTGGCAATCGAAGAAAACAGTCAACATCACTTTCTCGGTACTTTTTGATCCTAGGGTACTTGTAGACTTGTAGCTATTGGATTTCGATATCCCGAAATTCGCGATTTCTCATGCATTATAGCTGAATACCCTTAAATATTAAAATATTGTATTGTAAAAAAGTGAAGTTATATTTTTTGCTATCGGGATCCCGTAAGTTGGGATTTGTGTCTCGATATTTACCTGAATAATTTTTTTTTCAACCTTGAGCATGAAAATATCGTAATTTAGTACAAGTCAACAAGTTCTTATCGGGAGCCCGTAAGTTGGTATCCCGAAATGCAGGATTTCTCATACAACCTTAGCTACGAAAATATCGCAAACTAGTACAAGTATACATATGTACATATATATACACATTTATATATACAAATTTTTATTGTGCTTAACCCGAAATTCCGAAATTGCGGAAACTCATCTGAGTAGCAGTCACATTGTGCAGATAAAATAACGTTTTAAGAAGTTTTATTTTCAGAAACTAGATTTATTAAAGGCTTGCACGTCGGCCTCATGGTCGTCTTTGGGGCCCTCTATTCATCACAGTATCTCATCCAAACCCAGTTCTCTTATTAAACTTAAGATAAGCTGGGTTGAACTGAGCGCATGTGCCTTTCTTCCGGCTGCAAATGGCCGAGATGTCTCAACCTTTTCCGCGCTTTAACGGTGTATTCAAGGAGAGAGGCACAAAGAACGACAAGAGTGAATGGATCATATGAAGATGACTACGTAGTCTGCAATAGCTTGTGAGAAAGGCCGTGAGCCGCCTCAGTTTATCCTTGGAGAGAGTCATGAGATATTTAAACCTCCTTTGGTTCTACCTCCCCACAGTAAGAATTTCGCCTGGTGAAGCCTCATGCTTTGGTGCCAATTAACCTCCCTTAGCCTTAGGTCTTCACTCCTATGCTTCTCCTTGATGGTGTATTGTCCCACGGTAATGAAAGCCCGAGTCCTATTAATGACGAGGCCACAGCCCAATGTGTTCACTACTTCGCCCAATGCCCAATGTGTTCACTACAAGTTCTCGATACACTCAAGGACTAGTGGGAACCTTATCTCACAGGATGACAAAGTCTTGAGTGCCGCCTGACTGCCGCTCAGAATGGCAATTCCCTTTTTCCGGAAGTTTCTGTTTACGTTAATCTCTGCACATAAACAGATGGCGTACACCTTCGCTTGGAAAGCTACTCAGCGGCACAGAACGCTTGGCCTTGGGGCTAGACAGGGCTAGTTTACTAGGTCGGCAGCGCTTAGTCGGGAAAAACCCGAGTCATTCCGGTAACATAGAACCGGCTGCCATGGGAATGGTTGGTTTTGGTTTTGGAGCCGTATATTCCAGCGCCTATGCCTTCTGATGTCTTCGAGCCATCTGTGTACCAGTGCAGGGTACACTCCTGGAGTTTCAGAAACTACTTTTAGGCTCTTCACACTGCAATAGCCCACACTTTTACACAGTAATTTTTGAAATTAAATTACGACTGCAATATTGTCTTTAGTAAGGGAGCGAACATTTTAAGCTGATAATTTTTCTTTGGCACCCAATTTTATAGCCCACTTAATTTTAGTATATAAAGTGCAAGTTTGAAGTGGATCGAAATTTTCGTTGATTTTTGATAATTTTTCCCCTGATTGTGTTGGCCCATCTTCTCCGTATAACGAATGCATGGCGATTTTTTCGCGTTTTACAAAAGTTTCAGACATTAAAGACCTTGCACTAAATTTCTATAAAAGTCAAAAAGGCAACATTAAGATTTTACGAATAATACTTCGCTTAAAACACCGGGATGATTACTATTTGCAAAAATGTTTGGCATTAAAGAGTTCAAAGGTCACCTGCAAAATATGTTTTCTCTAAAACCTAAGAATCCCGAATTTACTTCTTCGGGTCGCCATCGACACTGATTCTTGCGGAATGTTGAAATTTTTAAAGAATGAAAAAACAAAGCAAATATCTCAAGCCATACCAACCAATTTCATGCACTTTTCTTGATCACCACAAACAGCAGCCGGACAGCTGAAGTCGCACTTGTTAATTTTCGATGACACCATCTTCAGTTATACAAATTAATAAATTAATTAACTTGTTAGCTAAATGCAACAGTAAACACTGTGTCTGAGCCATCAGGTGCCGTCAGGTAGAAATAAACAAATAAGCAAAAAGAATGCAGCAGAAAAAGAAAATGTGTTAATAACGTGCTTTGGCTACCTGATTTTTGTCTCCTTTGTCTCTTTCTTGCTGGGTGTGGTGCTTATAGTGAGAACAAAAACAAAAGCAAAAAGAACCTAACAAAAAAAGAAATTCGTAAGCTTTTGTGTGTGACAAATTCCCAAATGATGTAATCATTGTTGATAGGCACAGCAAAAAAACTCAAGTAGGTGCATTTTCGTGGTAGTTGTGGGGGAAAAATATTATATATTTTAGAAAAATAAAAATATATACTTGTTCTTAATTTTCGAGAAGCTTTAAGCGAAGCACTTTTTGATTAAGTATTTTTTTCATTTTCCAATTTATTGTAGTAGTGTGGACTGGCGCAAGTAAATATATATTAAAATTAAATCGCTAATATTAAAAAAATTAAAGCTGCCTAGAAATATTGTCGTACACTTCCAGACTCTAAATGTGTTCATTCTAATGACTAAAGGCCGGTTGTGTGACATACAAGAAAGAGGCAGAGACAGAACCGCCTCACTTGCCAACTAAGCCTAAAAACATAGAATTATAGGGCCCAAGTGTTATTTCTCACCTCAGTTCCGGTGTAGTTTTATGCTAAGACAAAACACCTTACAACTTTGAAGCCTTAACTTTTTACTGCTACTCGTACCTTGCTTCAAAGCGTCAAACTGTAGCTCTGGTATGTCGACCATCAAGCCACTGTGATTCATTTCTAGCTGCATGAATTTTTATATCTTCGATTTGCTATGAGAAATATTCTTACCTATTCTAGTTTATGTTAAGCGCTTAATTAAGGGGTTAGGGGTAGTCAGAGGCCCGAAAAAATGATGATTTTCACGAATTTTTTTTTGCTACTTAATTAATTTATTTAACAAAAATAAAAACATAGCATAAAAACATCATGTTTTAACTTGACTTCACCAAAATTTCAAAAAAAAAAATTAATAATTGCAAAAGTTATCGCTGTTTGTGTGAAGCCCGTTTCTCCAGAAGTCCCTTGCGGTGAACATCACAAGTCCTTGCAGATTCATCTAAAACCAATCGGATGAGAAAAATTATTTTTATTGATAGATAATCTCGAGCCGAATCGAAGCTTGTTTTTTTTTTCAAAATGAACAAAATGGCGGCCTCAGGAAATATTTTTCAGATTTTCGGGGAAAAACCAACAGTTAATTGTTAAAAAAAAATCGAAATTTTTGAAAAAAAAAAATCCTTCGATCAGGCACAAGTTTTTTATGTTTTTCAAAAGCTGTATAAATTTTATTGAAATCTACGTAGGGGGTTTTAAGTTACAGTGTTCACCAGTTTGAAAAACATAGTTTTGAGAAAAACGCATTTAAAGTTTTGCTATCGGCTCCGGAGCGGCCGAGCGCCCTTTGTTAATTGTTGAATAACTTGAAAAGTATTTGTCGGATTCACTTCAAATTTTTACACAATATTTTTAAAACATTATACTTTAAGAAAATGCAAAAAAAAAAAATCGATTTTTTGAAAATTCTGACTACCCCTAACCCCTTAAGTAGCGAGCGTACGTATTTGAGCGGCTGTGTCTCGTCTTGTAAGCTATGGGATGAGCTATCTGAAATTCCACTCTATATCTTTGTTATTCCATATAAAATTGATAATAAATGTATTTAGCGAACTTGTTAAGAAATTTGCAGCATATTTTGCTAAAGTTTCCTAAAGACTTAGTAATATTCCAGAAAAATAGTTTTGAGACATCACTAAATTAGTCTATGAGTGGCAATTTGTTCTGCCTGCAATACATCCACAACAAAGATAAAGGGAGTATTAAGAAGCACCGCATTTTGACAAGTTTTGACTAATTATTTGCTTAGTGTTATAATTTCAATTAATTTGTCGTAAAATTATAGTACAAAGACCATCCATATTAACCCAAGTTTCAAAGATTTATAAAAATACGACAAATTTTAAACTTTTAAATCAGAATTAAAACCAAAAGATGAGATTAGATTATTTAAGCGATTTGCACTTCGACTTCATGGTAGATATTTTGTGGCCTCTACTCATTACAGTACCTTATCCAGACCCAGTTCCCTTATTAAACTCAGAATGGATCTGGGTGGGATTGAGCGTATGTGCTGCCTTTCCTCTGGCTGCAGTTGTACAAGATATCTCAACATTCTCCGCGCTATAGCGCTGCATTCCGAGAGAAAATGCATTGGCGTCTAAAAAAAATAAAAACCTTGGTATGCAGTTTTATAGCTCATATAATTTTAGTAGAATGAAGTGGAAGTTTGAAGTCGCTCGAAATTGTAGTTGATTTTTAATAATTTTTCCCCCGAACGGACGGCATTTTTATATGGAGGAAATGTGCAACACTGCCAGGACAAAAATAATGATCCAAAATATGATAATTTTAAACCACTTCAAATTTTCCATTTTACATTTTCTACAATTAAATGGCCTTAAATTGCTTACCCAAAAATTTTCTGAAAATTCTGAATTAAGTGTGAAATTTTGATGAAATTAATGTCTAAAATTAATGTTTAACATTTTGGAAATATTTTAAAAATTTGAAATTTGCCTTTGCGTGTCTTTTGTTCTACAATGAAATATATTTTTATAAAAAGAAAAATTAAAATTAATAACAAAAAAAATTATTAAAAAAAAACTTTAATTAATTAAAAAAAAATTATAAAAAAAAATAAAATTTAATTTAAAAAAAGTAACTAAAAAATAAAATTTAATTAAATTAATATCAAAAAATATAATCGAGCTGCGATTTTGAATTTGACAAGCGCATCTCGTTCGTCTTCTGTACATGTGAATGTTTTTTGTATGTATGTTTATAGGCCTATATAGAGTGTGTGGCCCACCCTGTATTTAAATTTTTCTCAAAGGTCCCTCCAAAAGCCTGCTCACTACTATCAATCAAAAAGTACTTCCTTAAAGAAAAAATTTGACATATTAACCAACAAATGCTATGCTGCGTAGTTTCGGTAGGTATCTACGGATGTGACGGGCATATAAATTTATTATAGTTTGACGATTTAATTTTTACATCATTTCTGCTGGGGCTACGTTGTTGACAACATGAAATATAGCTAATAAAAGTTCTTACAATAAGCTTCCAAGTACCTCCGTACAATTAAAATTCAAAGTTATGCCAACATAAAAATTATAGTGATAGTGCAAAGAAATACAAAGCGCAAAGAACAAACACGTTATCAAAGCTGATTTTATTACTTTAAGATTATATACTTACACATACATACATATGCGCGCATGTGTATGTGTATAAGTATGAAAATAGCGCTTGCATAGCGCCATCAATCCAAATAAATGCCAACAAGAAAAACTACACCACAACTCAAGTAGTGAAATAACTAAAGACTCAAGGTGTGGTTTTTCGTTTATGTCATTAGAGAGCCCGCCATACAATTGCGTACAAATGCCATATTACAAAAAGAGAAAAAAAAGACAACATACATACAAATAAAGTCGAATATACATTTATAAGCACAGCGTAAACAATTGGCTTTGTGCAGGCGTGTGGGTGTTGTTGTTGGCGCGTACGAATATAATTTTTTTTGTTTAGTGTGTAGTGTGTGTGCGTGTAGTTACTGTTGCTGTTGTTGTTGCAGTAGTAGTAGTAGTAGTTGAATTGCTGTTTGCTAATTTTTTGCAATACTACACTATACACCAGTGTTTGTTTTTTATTCTTTAGTTGTTTTCAGCATTTTCGGCCAGTTTTCTTTGTTCAAAAAGTAAACTTCGTATTTGTTCGAAGATCAGTTCTCACACAGGCGAAAAGTATGTAGAAATATGTATTTTGTTAATTATAAACTGTTGAAAGAATATCGATTAGTCGGTTGTGTGTACTCACACGTACGTTTGTATGTATGGATAGATGTATGTATGTATGTAGTTTTTCAGTTGATCTTTTGTGTTTGTGGCTTTTGGCGACTATTGATAAGGTGCAAAGTGACTTTGGGTTGTGTGTTAGTTTTTTGTGACAGTGCCATAAAAATCAAGACAAAGCAAGATAAATATAGGCATTGATTGTCGGCATTGCACCACGTGATTCGTGTGCACTAACGCATATCGTGAGGGACAGTAGAATATGGAATTTTGTGAAAAACCAAAACAAAAAAAATTCTTTTATGGACAAGAAAAATAAAAATTTGATTTTAGCTTTTTAGAGACATTATTTAATTCCAATAATAATAAAAAACAATTTATTTTGATATACCACTTAGTATAGTGGCTTTATTAAAATTAATTAAAAATTAAGTTTTCGTACAAAATAAAATCGGATAATGATTGTGACTGTCTCGGTTGATTTCGCATTATCACGTCCGACACACATGATATGTACCACAGTTCTCTTAAGAGCCCTAATCTTTCTGAAATGTTCGCATAACCACAAACAAATTTGACCAATTTAATAACTGCGAGCAAATTATAAACTCTTCAATAAATACCAGAGCATAAGGAATAATCGAAGCAGTGGACTTCTAGTGGCCAATTGAAGCCGAAAAATGTCACAAGTAACCGGTGAACGCAAAAGGGATTTCATGTGGTGGCATTCTCATCAATTCCTTTGAAAAAGGGGAAACGGTCTTGACTTCTTGATTGGCGCAATAGAAAAAAAAAAAAAAAAAACGATGGGTAAAACGATCAGCGGCGCATATTTTACTAAGCTATTTGATTCAGCCTTGAAATCGAACGTAGAATCTCTCTTGCTAACAAGTGCTACTTTGGACTAAGTAGGCAAATGAGCAGTTAAGTCCTCTCTCGACGAACAAAACTAACACTCTACAAGGCTCTCATCATGCCCGTCCTAACGTATGGCGCAGAAGCTTGGACGATGACAACATCCGATGAAGCGACGCTTCGAGTGTTTGAGAGAAAGATTCTGCGTAAGATTTTTGGACCTTTGCACGTGGGCAACAGCAAATATCGCAGACGATGGAACGATGAGCTGTATGAGCTTTACGACGACATAGACATAGCGCGGCGAATAAAGATCTAGCGGCTACGTTGGCTGGGTCATGTCGTCCGAATGGTTACAAACGCTCTGGCTTTGAAAGTATTCGATGCGGTACCAGCTGGTGATAGCAGAGGAAGAGGAACGCCTCCTCTGCGTTGGAAAGATCAGGCGGAGAAGGACTTGGCTTCACTTGGTGTGTCCAATCGGCGCCGGTTAGCAAGAGAATGAAACGACTGGTGCGCTTTATTACACTCGGCCAAAATCGCGTAAGCGGTTATCGCGCCAATTAAGAAGAAGATTTGATTCATTCCGTTCGAAGCCAAAGCGAACGCATTCGGCAATGAAAAAAGTTATCTTCTGCCAGACGATCTCCTTTACACAGCATATTGGCCAGATCTAACCCCCTGCAACTACTTCCTGTTTCCAAATATGAAGCAATGACGATAAGAGATTATTTCTCGAATGACCTTTTCATTCAACACACGACACATTTTTTGAGAGCCCCCATAAATCGTATTATCTTCAGGGCTTCAAAAATTTTGAGGAACGTAACATGAAGTGTGCCGAAAGAAAAAAAGAAAGAAAATATGTTGAAAAATAAAATATTTTTTGTTTGCCGAATAGTGTTCATTGCTTAAATTTTTAGAGAATTACTGAGCGACCTTCATTGACTTCATGCGATATACTGCGCTTTTTTTGTTTTGATTGAGCAAACCCAGAGGCGGTTGTTGTTGTTGTGACAGTACAAAACATTCCCCAAATATGTAAGGGGAATGCTGCTGGAGTGACAGTCCTTGACCCGATATAAATTCGGGTCATTCTGGTAACGTAGAAGTAATTGTCGTGGGAACGAGCAAGAGGTGGTATTTAACATTTACTTCTCTCTGTAGCTTGTGAACTAATTCATTAAACGTCGAGGGTCTTAGGACAATTTTTGTGGATTTCACAGCTCAACAGCTCATAATTGGCAGGGGAAATGCACTAAAGTGTAAACTGTTAATAGCTTCGGCACCACTTTTACATTGCCGCTCTAATTCGTTCCCGTGATAGTCGGTTTTATGTTACCCGAACGAACATGTATGGGGAATGTCTATGCTGCTGCTGCTGCTGCAACAACAACAACCATTCTAATTCATCGGGAGCTTATATTATATGCTTGCAAGTTATAAGGAGCAGACAGTTCTTGTCGTAGGGCCAGCAAGCATGACGTACACCCATCATAAATGGATAATCTTGTAAGACTTTGGTACTTTATTGTGTATTTGTTGTATCAGTAATTATATTTTAATAATCCTACATACGCAACTCATTTGCCGGCATTTAATGGGACAGGTGAGCGATAAGAATGAACATCGTTACGTTTGTGCATTTATACAACCTTATATGTACATACGTACATATGTGTGTGTATGTATGTATGCATGCATGGTTGGGTGTATGCACAATTGGCACGTTGACAAGAATAATTGCTGTGAAAAATGTGTGCTTATCAGTGGCGCTTATATATGAACATACACAAGTATGCAAAGAGACGCAAATGCATGGACACACACACATATATATATATATATATATGTATATACTTTTGCAACTATTTGCTTTTATGGAAATGTGTGCACATTTAAAAGGGCGACACACGAAGACCACCCACAAAATTCCATATGTATGCATGTACATATGTAAGTATTCGTTTAATTCAAATACCTTTTCAAATGCATACATACATACATACATACTATATACCCATTTGAAAAGAATTGACCGCCATACGCTTATTTCAATATTATTACTATTATGTAAGTATACAATCAATGAAAAATATTTGACAAGTATGCATACATACATACATACATATGTACATCCATACACACACATGCATTAACAGCCATAAGTGTAGGAGAGCTTAGAACAACCACATGCATTCGTGTATTCATATTTGTTTGTATGTATGTACATATGTACGAGTACAGTGTGAACGCAGAACAATATCAACACCGAACTGAACTAAGCCATTGATATTTTGTTTTTGTCGCTACGCTCGTCTGATTGCTGTTGTCAGTGTTGTCGCAGCGCTGGCATTGCTTTTGTTCGATTTGGAATTTGGATTTGGGTTTGGAATTTCTTTGTTCACGTACCCATATCAACAACAAAAACAACATCAAAACTACCAACAAAGCATTATGATGAACCAACAACTACAATGTAAATTACGAAAATAAAATTACAAAAACAAAAAGTCACAAAAATAATAACAATAATATTGTAAATGAGCCAAACAAAAATTGCTGCTTGCTGATACAACAACAACAACAACAACAAGCAGCAACAGTGCCACCAACAAGTGTATGAATAAAGAACAGAACGACACAAAATTGAATATGTAAATATTTGTTGAAGAAGCTTCAAATTGTATGCGAATGTAAATTTGTGAACAAAGCATTACTACAACGTGACAACAACAAAACAAAACAGTAACATTTCAACATTAACGAAAACAACAAACAATGACAGCAAAGGTACAAATGACCAACGCGCAGAGGCAAACAAGATGTTAAATTCGGTTCAAACAACAACTACGAAAACTGTGCAAAAAAAAAAACGACAACCAAACAGCAACAATAATAACAACTGCATACAAACAACTACAAAAACAACAACCGTCAGAAACATGACACTGACACTCGGTGCATAGCTCAGCGCGATGACCAAAACATCATTTATTCGACATTCGCACACGATCAGGCGTCGATAATAGCAACAAAAACAGCAACAGCATTCAGCATTAACCACAAAACAGCAACACAATACAGTAGACAACAAGAGCGCCGAAAATGCTAACCAGCTAGGCAGGCAAGCCAGCCAGCCAGCCATCGCTGAACGCAAACAAAGCAAACAGCAGCGATGAGGCTATAAAAAATCTGTAATGATGCATTAACAAAATATATAAAATAGCAATTAACAATATATGCGTTTTTTCTCGCCTACCACCACTTCACCGCCCTCCCCCTCTCTTTACCCCTTCGCAATGAGACAACTGAATACATTCAACAACTCAAAAATTTAACAGCCGAAATAAAGTCGTGTGTGTTGTCGTCATCGCATTGAATTGGAATAACTCAGCACAGCACAGCAGAGCAGAGCAGACAGTAACAATAATGAAAGGAGATAAAGAAAAAACAATTATATGCAAATTTTCTGACGAGTAGACGGGGAAGTTTTCGTGCAAATACGAGATTGACGAGAAGCACGACTCGAATTGAATTGAGGGAAAATGTGACGTGAATAGAAAAGCCATTATTATTTAGGTTAATTTTAGAGAAAATGTGCAAAAAAAAACAAAAAATGTAGGCTTTCATTATTGGCTTGCGGAATCTCGCATAGCGACAGTAGAGAAATTTTAACTGATTTCTCTACTTTTCCGAAATGATAAATTACATTTTGCCTTTTACATCTGTATGTAGAGGTATTTGGTAATATAGTTTGAGGCAAATAATTATTTTGAGTAATTGAATTATTTATTATTTACAGAATACTTTTTTACAACTATGCAAATTAAAAAAATCTCGAGCTAATATTTTTTCCAATTAATAATAGTTGCTTCTAAAATGGAGCAGTAAGCCCAGCACATAATCCACTCTTTCATGCATTCGATCTTTTGAATGCACTGTGTAAATTTTTTAGACAAAAATTTTAGCACAAGGTTTATTACATCACAAAGTGATGCACAGTTGAATAACTGTTTTACTAAATAAAAAAAATTAGATGGAAAAAAATCTTTATTTTGGTCTTTACGCCATTTGCAAACCCTATACAATTGTTCTTGTTATCGTTGTAGCAACATAAACATTCCCCATATAGATATGTAAGGGGAATGCTATTGGAGCGACAGTCCTTGACCGGTTGTAAATCCGGGTCGTTCCGGTAACGTAGAAATCGGCTGCTGTCGGACAAACAAAAAACTGTAAAATCTTCCAATAGGGTGATGAATTTTGCGCCACCTTGTATATGCTCGAATTTTTTTAAATGGAAGAAAAAGCAAAAAAAAAAATTAAAGTGCGTAGTACACATAACAGAAGTGAAACTTTCAAGGCAGACAAAGAAAGAGGGAGAGACCCGAGAGAGAATGAGAATGAGAGAGAGAGAGAAAAAGAATATATATCTAAATAAATTCACAACAATTGCAGAGAATACAAATAGACGAAATTCACAACATTTGCAGAGAATACAAATAGACAAAATTCACAACATTTGCAGAGAATACAAATAGACAAAATTCACAACATTTGCAGAGAATATAAATAGACAAACCGCACAAATTACCGCTAGGCAATACCAATAAATCCGACGCAAGAATGGATGGCACTTTATAGTACGCACAAGCAATAGCGAGGAAACGTAAATAAGTGCCAAAAAGTAGGCACCAAAAAAAAACAAAACGCCCAAAAATTGGGACCAAAAAAGCGCCCCAAACAGTAGGCATCAAGGAAATATAACACCAAAAAACAGGCACCAAAAATATATTTCCTACAAGTTTGCACCAACAAACAAGCGCCAAAAAATAGGCAGTGTTATTTATTTCTCACTAGAAACTAGCAACCTCAAGGAAAAACTCAGGAAAAGTTGCCTAAAGTGTATCTAAGAGTATAAGGTATAGCTCTCTCTCTCTCCTTTTCCTCTACGTTATATCTATTTTCTCTCTCGCGGAACGAAAATGCCCAAAACGTTGCACGACTTTGAAATTTTACTCTCCATTCTCGCTCGTCCATCGACGCCTAAGAAATTTCACTTAAAAAATTATCAAAAATCGAAGGTTTTTTATAGTCTCTTAAGACTTGCTTGTTATACTAAATTTCAATGGGATTTAAAACGCATACCCAGAAAAAATCCTAAAATTGTGGTTAAGAAGTTGAAATTTTTTATGAAATTTACAAAAATGTTGTACAAAGTGTGAAACTTTGAAAAAAACTCAAAAAAAAAAAAAATTATCAAAAAACAAAAAAAAAAAATATATACAGTGCACTCGCGATAACTCGAACTAATTAAAACAGGCGCTGTTCGATTTATCGAATTTGTTCGACTTATCAATTGAGTGTGCTATGTTAAAAAAACAGTCATCGATATCGATTTTTCGATCGATTGTTGAAAATGGAAGCCAGTAGAAAATTTCTGTAGTATAGTTTCGTTATACGAATCACATTTTGGTCCATTGGCTGGATCAATGGTGTCACATTCGGCGGCATAAACATAGTTAAAATTAAACCATCCTCGGACTTTAATTCGATTTCGTTGGGATGTGATGGGGCATTATCAATTAGAAGAAGAGCCTTCTCAGGTAGTCCCCCATCTTTCAAATTTTTTCTTACCTAATTATTAAAGTCATTTAACTTGGTTAAAAAAATTGTTTTAATGAATCTGGATTTTACCTGCGGCACGAACGAATTATGAAACCAGTCTTTGAAAATCGCCGAAGTCATCCAGGCTGATTTGGAATTTTTGTACTCCACAGTTAAAATTTTTGAAAACACAAGGATTTCTTGCTTTGTCAATAGCGAGAAGTTTAAGCTTATGGTTGCCGGTAGCGTTAGTGCAAGCCATAAATTGCCTTATCTTTCTTTTTTATAAGACTTATGGTGGACTTGGCTACCCCATATTCCTTCGCTAGAGAAGTAACACTACGTCCACGTTTAATTTTGTTAAGGACTTCAGCCCTCTCTTTTAATGTTAAACACTTCAACCTTTTACGATCCATTACTCACGTGCACTGATATACTACAAATGACAAATTTAAAGCAATTTGGTCAATGCAAGAAGTTGTTCCCAGAAAACTAACGGGATATTAACGCCGAAATATTCATATGGACAATACACTAGTATACATATAATTTATATACATATACTATTACATATGTATGTATGTACAAAATGTACATGTTTGAAAAGAATGTGTGTACAAATAAATTTGTTTTTTTGTTCGAGTTATAGCGCTTTTTTATTGTTCGAGTTACAAAGAAGTCAATAGGGGAAAAAATGTGTTCGAGTTAGCACGTCGTTCGACTTAGCGGCTATTCGAGTTACCGCGAGTGCACTGTATTATAAAATAAATATATATTATCAAAAAATAAAAAAATATATATATGTATTATCAAAAAATAAAAAAATATATATATGTATTATCAAAAAACAAAAAAAATATATATTATTATCAAAAAAACAAAAAAAAATGTATTATCAAAAAACAAAAACTTATTTATCAAAAACCAAAAAAAATATATATTATCAA
Organism: Anastrepha ludens; assembly: GCF_028408465.1. Taxonomy (NCBI): domain Eukaryota; kingdom Metazoa; phylum Arthropoda; class Insecta; order Diptera; family Tephritidae; genus Anastrepha; species Anastrepha ludens. Next base: position 29,320,112 of record NC_071499.1, on the reverse strand, counting down.
AAAACAAAAAAAAATATATATATTGTATTATAAAAAAATAAATATATGTATTATCAAAAAACAAAAAAAAATATACAGTGCACTCGCGGTAACTCGAATAGCCGCTAAGTCGAACGACGTGCTAACTCGAACACATTTTTTTCCCTATTGACTAGTTTGTAACTCGAACAATATTAAAGCGCTATAACTCGAACAAAAAAACAAATTTATTTGTACACACATTCTTTTCAAACATGTACATTTTGTACATACATACATATGTAATAGTATATGTATATAAATTATATGTATACTAGTGTATTGTCCATATGAATATTTCGGCGTTAATATCCCGTTAGTTTTCTGGGAACAACTTCTTGCATTGACCAAATTGCTTTAAATTTGTCATTTGTAGTGTATCAGTGCATGTGAGTAATGGATCGTAAAAGGTTGAAGTGTTTAACATTAAAAGAGAGGGCTGAAGTCCTTAACAAAATTAAACGTGGACGTAGTGTTACTTCTCTAGCGAAGGAATATGGGGTAGCCAAGTCCACCATAAGTCTTATAAAAAAGAAAGACAAGGCAATTTTAAAAGCAGTAAACAACACGTTTTTGGGTCCTGGGAAGAGGAGAACTTTAAAAGCTTCTGAGTTTCCTAAAATGAAAGCCGCTTTATACAAATGGTTTCTGTCCCAAAGAAAAAAGAATTACCCAATAAATGGACTCATCTTGAAAAACATAATTTACAGGTCGAATTTACGCTTTATGATGTTAACAAATGGTGCCGAATTTACCGACACAGAAGTAATAATTGAATCTAGTGATTCTGAGTCTGAGTTAAACAACACAACTGAGACATGTGAGCGGATATCATCTGAGGAGGCAGTTAGCTCTTTCAATAAGGTAATTCAGTGGGCCACAACTGAACAAGTAAGCCCCGCAAAGGTTAACACTCTTCAATTGCTGCGTGAAAAAGTCATATTCAACATTGCTGCAGGCAAGAAAAGACAAACACACATTACAACTTTCTTTTCGGCCTAACTTTTCTGTTAAAGCTGACTTTTTTTGTGTAACTGACACAAAGACTGCCAAATATTTGTTGAAAAATATTGAAACGAATTAATTATTTTAAACATATTCATGTTCATATCCATATGTAATAAATAAATAAATTTAATTGAAAAAAATCGATATCGATGACTGTTTTTTTAACATAGCACACTCAATTGATAAGTCGAACAAATTCGATAAATCGAACAGCGCCTGTTTTAATTAGTTCGAGTTATCGCGAGTGCACTGTATTACCAAAAAACAAAAAAAAAATATATTATCAAAAAACAAAAACAAAAATATATTATCAAAACATTATCAAAAAAAAAAATATCAAAAAAAAAAAAAATTTATCAAAAACAAAAAAAAAAAGAATATACAGTGAAACCCCCCCTTGCGGACACCTCCAATAAGCGGACACTCCCCATAACCGGACAAAAACTGAGGAACCAAGCTTTATGTTGTGTTTTTAGAACGAATTCCACTCTAATAACCGGACGCGGACACTTTTTCTCTTTTTTTTTTGTTCTAATCACCTCTCGAAAGCGGACGCACACCTCTCGGTAACGGACAAGCAAAATATAACACTGAACAAATGTGTAAAGAAAACAATAAAAACCTCTCATAAGCGGACGTGTTACTCTAATCCACGGACAACAAAGATAGTAGATAGACAATAGTTGAAATAAAAGATATTGAAAGAATATGGATGGGCGGTGATAACGTCAACAAAAAGAAAAAGTTCTTAAACGCGGATGGCTCAAAAATTGATCATTTGAGTTTCGAATGGTTCGTTAAGGCCAGAAGCCAAAATATACCAGTATCGGGTATTATTATAAAGAAAAAAGCAAAAGAAATCGCTGGCCGATTAGGTATTCAAAATTTTTCTGCGTCAAATGGATGGTTGGAGAAATGGCGTAGGCGTCATAATGTGACTTTCAAAAGAATATGTGGGGAATCTTCCGAGGTTAATTTCGAGGATTGTGTGCCAATATGGTTGGAGATAAAGAAAAGCCATTGGTTATCGGAAAAGCAGCATGCCCACGCGCCTTTAAAAGAGGCAATATAGGAAGTTTGCCAGTGGAATGGAAGTCAAACCGGAAAGCTTGGATGTCTCGTGAAATTATGTGTGAGTGGTTAGAAATGCTTGATAAAAAAATGGGCTGCCAGAAGAGAAAAATTTTATTATTTTTGAACAATGCTACAACTCACCCTCGAGATATTAAACTAGATAACATAAAGTTGATCTTTTTACCTGCTAATAAAACATCCGTTCGTCAGCCCCTCGATCAGGGTATAATACAAAATTTTAAGTGTCATTACAGATGCCATATAATCAAACATATTTTGACAAAATTAGGAGACATTCGAATGGACAGACTTTCAAAAACTTTTGACATTTTGGAGGCTGTTTTTTTTATTAAATCTTCATGGGACAACGTAACGGCAGAAACAATTAAGAGACAATATTACTGGATTCCAATACGCCAAGACTTAGAATGTCATCTTGAAAACCTTTTTCTGAAATATAAACAGGAAAATCTACGACAGACTACGGTATATGAATTTTTGAAGCCTAAAATATAAATATGTTCAATCAAATATGTATATTCAAATGTGTAAATATACTCATTGTTCCCAATATAAAAATGTACATACATACATAATATTTTTCAATAAATATGAAAAAAACTGAACGTACCATAAAAGAACATAACAAATTATTTAAAGAGGTGGGATAGTAATTTTAACCTAGAGTTTTTTTTCAACCCCCATAAGCGGACACTCCCCATAAGCGGACGAAAATTGTGGAACCGTGAGTGTCCGCTTGTGGGAGGTTTCACTGTATTATCAAAAAACACATTTGGTCAAAACTCCGCGGTGGTTTTTAATCTCTTAAAACTTGCACTTTGTTATACTACAGTTCAATAGGTTTTGTAGTTAAAAAGTTGAAAGTTTTGATGAAATTTTGAACAAATTCATACAAAGTTTGAAGCTTTTCGTTACATTGTTCTTATTGTATGAACTATTTTTTAGATAGCAAAAAAAGCAGCATCAGCCTCTCTACTACACTACACAGAATATATCAACCTTATCTCTGGAACGAATGTGCATATAAAACATTTTATTTCATATAGTTTTCCTTTTTTCTTTTGACCATTAGACACTTGATACCAAATAATAAAAAATAAGGTATTCCATCAATAAGCGTCAATTTAAAACGGAGTCATGATGAGTGTACAAAAAACTAAATGACACCAACAAAACCTCGAACCATCAAAAAACGAAGATTTACGCAGGCACGCACGCACACATGCATAGTGGTAAGCAAAACAAAGAGCTATTAAAACATGTATTAATATTACATTTTTTGCTGTAATCGTCAATCGACTTCGACCCCGTGCCACAGCGGTTGGTGGACTCCAGCGCCATTTGCCATTTTTGCCAAGTGCATCAACGTCAGTCAGGCAGACGCAAAAGTTGAATGGAGTAGATAAGAGGAGCACCAGCACCAACACCAACACCAGCAGCAGCAGATACGCAACAGCAACAACAAAGAGCGCAAAAGAAGCTGGCTCCCTTTCTTCTTTGTCATCATCAGCTGAAATCTGAAATCTTTGTCTTGGCTCGTGCTGCTGCTGCCATTACACAGATTGCTGCCTGCTGCTGTAGCTGTGGCTGTCCATCGTCATCTGCCCATTACTTTTGATTATTACTGTCCAACTCAAATTCAACTCTGCTGCATTCTTTGTACTTATGTAAATAGGTGTGTATGTATGTGTGTATGAGTAGATAATTGTGCTTTCTTTGTGTCGCAAAAACCTTAACGAAAATTGCCCCCCTTTCACCCCACTACCGTGCCGCACTGCTATTCGAGTAATTTTCATAAATCTATTTGCCCAAAAATTACAAAGCCCAGCCAAAGGCGAGCCCGAAATTTATGTATTTACTACATACGCACACTCACACAAATGCATGTACGAGGCGACAGTCCGATGGACAGTCGCAATTATTGTTGGTGTGTCGCCGATTTTTTTTTATCGCTTTTGCATTTGTCTTTGTTGTTATGAGCGGTTTTGACACTGATATTTTTGTCTTAATTGATTCTTTATTTGTCAGCTGGATGACTCTGACTGGTCAACAGTTGGCAGCTGCCCACCCAATCGTTGTCGTTGTTGTTGTTTGCTGCGATGTTGCTGCAGCAACAGTAAGCGCCCACTAACAACAACTGTGTGTGCATGAATCGATGAACAATAAAAGAAAGCAAAACAATAAACAAGAACTTCAACAATTTGTTGGTCGCCTTTAACGAGCGACGAAAATTACCGCAAGTATTTAAAAGCGAAGTCAATAAATTGGGGCTGGTCCACAACAACGAAAAAATATTACATCTACAAAAAACAAAGAAGTATTTGGAAAGCAATTTCCACCACCTAAATCACACGCCCAAATGAAAATCCATTGAGAAAATATTAACAAAAAAAAAAAAAACAGAAAACGAAAAAATGATTCAACCATCAATCGCTCCGCAGCTACCCCCCCCTGTGGTATGGACGAACGAACGAAAGTGAATGTGAATTTAAATTGTCACCCAAGTCCCATTTTGAGACATTTCGAAATGGTGTCGTTCACATATTTTCTCCAGAAGAATCGAAAAGAAAGGCGAAATTAGCTAGATGACAGCATAATACGCCGGCGTTGATCTCAATATGGTGATGATGATTGGCATCCATATACTGTATGCAAATAATTCGTGGCGAACGCGTATGTGCATATAAATGTATTTATTTTTAGAAATTGCTTAGCTATTTTTATGCGCTTGCAGTATATACAGACATGGTAAACTACTCATTGCACGTAGTGTGGGTTGCATTTGTAGCCCGTTAGGAAAAATCTATATTAATAAAGCAAAAAAGCAAAAAGAAAATTTCCCCTTTCTGCCCACTGCGAAACAATTCGCTACACACCCAACGAGTAGTTGTGAGTTAGTAATAGAAAATATAATATTGAGAAGCAAGCGACTCTCTCATTCATTTGCTGAGAGCATATCCCAGTATGTCGTTTTTGGCCTGATGATGAGAAGATGAGCAGTAGGCGCTCGAAAACTGCGTTACCCCTACTATTGCAGTTTCTTTCTTTTTTACACTGTCTCGTTGGTTAGTTTATACAGAGTAGTGTCTTTGTTGATCGCCCAATCGTATATGCGAGTTGACATGAGTGCAGTGGTGCAACTGCTAACCTCATAGTCCTGATATAGTTGTTTACTACCTTTTCCCAGCATATTTAAAGTAAAGGACGTAAGATATTCCTGCCTTTGGTATAAATACCACTTTTGTTCTCCTCCTCCTTATCTGCTGGCGAACAAGTATTTATGTGGGACAAAGTTCTTTATATGGTCCAAAACGCCAAAACGCGATCTCGGAGCGAGTTCAAATTGTCTCTGTATTTCACTAAAATTGAATCGGTAATAAAACTGCACACCCAGAAGTTTTTTAAATATTATTAATAATAATTTAATTATTTACTAAAGTTGTTACATTTTTGTGAATTTGGTACGAGGTTTGGAACTTTGATACAATGAACTATAAATATTTTTATGAAAAATTAACAGCCAAATTTAGCATGAAAAGTATTGCGAATAATGAAGAAACGTGAAGTGACTTAATTGTATATGCAGGAGTAAGGTTTCATTCTACTACAAAAACCATATAAAATCAAATATCCCATCCTCCATACAAAGCACATGTTCGGAAGTCTTTTACCAGGAAGAAAATGCTCAACATCGCAGCAGAACGGTTAAAAATCAATGCGATTTTTGAGCCACTTCAAACTTACATTTTAAAATTTCAAAACTCAATGGGCTAAAAAACTAAGTACTCGAAATTTTTGCAAAAATTGTGATTAACAAGTGTACGATTTTAATGAAATTCTGTTGATTTATATATTTTTTAATTTTTAATGGGCTTTGTAGAGGACTCTTGAGCTAACTTATAAGACATGTGAAGGTAAAAAGTTATCTTATAAAGCAGCTAATAAAGAAATCTGATGGATGAGATATCTTAATTTTGAGGCACTTCTGGTAGTTTCTAATGCAAAGTATACACGCTCCAACTGTTGTATCAACATGGGCATGTTGGATAAACGGTTGTATCATGTAAAGTATGGTTGTACAACCGATTTCCATTAAAATGTTTTAATTTTTGGTGGGCGGAGTTAGCGGTTGTACAATGAGTTGGAACGGGTATACGCAGATTGTACAACCTGCTCTGTTAAGATTTTTCTTTTTAGTTACTTGCACAGAAAAAAATGGGGAAAAAAATTTCGAAAAAAAAAACAAATAAAAATTTATAAAAAAAAATAAATAAAAATTTATAAAAAACAAACACATAAACAAAAAATGTATAAAAAAAAAACCTAAATAAAAATTTATAAAAAAAAAAAACATAAATAAAAATGTATAAAAAAAAACATAAATAAAAATTTAAAAAAAAAAACCATAAATAAAAAAAAATTAAAAATAAAAAAAAGTAACAAATAAAAAAAAAATTAAAAATTTAAAAAATGTTTAAAAAGAAAACAAAAGTTTTCTTAAAGAAAGAAATTGTTAAAAAAAAAAATTTTTTTAAAAGAATAATTTAAAAAAAAAAATTTTTTTTTAAGGGAAAAAAAATTTTTTTTTTAATTTTACATTTAGAATTTTTTTAATTGTTTTTTTTTTTTTTGCTTTTGAAAAAATAAAAAAAAATTAGAAAATAAAAAAGAAAAAAAAATTAAAAAGGTAAAAAATTTTTTTTTTCTTTTAAAAAAATTTTGTTTTTTTTTTTAAATTTTTTTTAATTTTTTTTTTAATTTTTTTTAATTTTTTTTTTTAATTTTTTTTAATTTTTTTTAATTTTTTTTTTAAATTTTTTTAAATTTTTTTTTTTTAATTTTTTTTTTTATTTTTTTTTTTTAAATTTTTTTTAATTTTTTTTTTTAATTATCTTTTTAATTTTTTTCTTAATTTTTTTTATTTTTAATTTTTTTTTATTTTTAATTTTATTAATAAACGCCAATAGACGTTAAACCCAACGTATACGTAACTGAAACTGTTAATTTCAAAATGTCATAACTTTTTTTTAAAAAATCGTACAATAATTTTAAGAAATGGGTTTTAAAGCTAAAGAGTTGTACTATGCAACCTTTTCGTCGAAAATTGAAAAAAAAAATTTTCTATCCCAAAAAAAATTATCAAAAATGGCTAAAATGGCCATTTTTTGACCTTTTTTTTAGGCTTCATTTACCAAAAATCCTGACGTGATGGAGCATTTTGAAGGTCAGATTCGTTTTCAGCGCATAAAAAACTACAAGAAACAAGTACAGCCATTCTAGAAACTCACCCTCGCAGGACTGTGTTATTGTTATTGTTCAAATTTCACTTAATTCCTGGTATTTTGCGAAATGTTCAACACCACGAAAATGGGAATAATAAAGTTGGACGACAACGCGTTGTAAATCATGTTGGAACGTGCATACTAAACAGCTGTCGAACTCATTCTACAACATGTTGGTACAACGGTTGGAGCGTGTATACTCCACTTAAGAGTATCGTGTCATTTTAGCATCGTTGAATTGCCAGCTCGCCAAGGACATGCAGGAGATCCTTATGAGCTAAACACAGGCATGTATTTGGCTTATTAAATTTCGCATAACTGCTTATTGCGATATTCCTACCTCTGCTAAAACTACTAATAAGCGCTCGTCACCAGTTGCTAGGGCAGTTCGTTACATGACTGTTCACCAATGAGCAACGACGTGACAACCACAGTGTGAAAAAAAAACCAAGAACAAAACATAAAAAATATAGAAAAAATCGCCAAGCCAACGAAATATAAAAGAAACAGTAACAGCTAAAAGTTACCTTTTGCAGAATATAGAATAGAATAAAACAAAAAAAAATTACCAATTTAAATTACATTTTTCAATGCTCAGCTGGTTAAAAAATTCACCACAACCAAGCGCGTACCGTTATTGTCTCCAATAGAAAGCTTGCTTGCCCATGTTGGTAGCATCTTGGAAATTCGGTCAGTGAGACCAAATCAAAAATTACATTACAACAATTCCAGCCAATATGAATGAGCAATACTTACATACACACATACATACATACACACATGCATACATTAAGTACAAACTGATTGCATATACAGTAAATATCAGTTAAAGGAAGTAATGAAAACAGAATGCGGTGACAGCTAAAGAATGCTTGCACGTTAATGGCAGTTCGTCGGCAACAAAAAATACTAACATGAAATTCTAATGTCGTATTTGTTAGTCCAATTCGGTTGGTAACTGTAAGCAGTGAAGATACATAATAAATAGAAATAAAAAATAATAATAAAGCAAATCAGTGTAAATGCACAATCATTTTACTATATTTATTGCTATGAAGCGCTTTTAACCATCGTTGTTGTTTTTCATTTTTTTTTTTTACTTATTTTTTTGTTTGTTTTTTTTTCTTGCTATGCTTTCTGTACTTCTGCAAAATTGCTTCCCATAAACACAAAGACTCCGACTCTGACTCCGGTATACGACGAGATACCACAAGCGCGACCAGTTACTTGTGCCAGAAACATTACGAAACAAACGCGTGTTCCATACTGTAAAAGCAATAACAACAGCAAAACGTATTAGGGGAAATGCGCTGTTAGAGAAACGATGGCAACAAAGTTGGAGAAACCGGCAAACAAAGAATTGGGTAATCACAGCAGCAACAGTTTGCTCCAGTTTATAGCTTGTTTTAGACGAAGACGTGCGCTCCCAATAATACGAGTGGACTACTCATGAATAACGTAAGAATACCAAAGAAGTAGACAAAAATAGAATGAATGGTGTGAATGAAAAACGGTGTAAACGGTTTGAAAGTCGATGGATTTCAAACGGGTTTTCATTTGCTTAGAGAACTGTTGGAATTTTTACCGCGACGAATGAGAGAACAGCTTGCACTTTTTAAAATAAACAACACACCTAAGAAATGCGGTGTGAACGTAAGAAAAGCATAACCTTTGATTCATTTGCGGTGCTTTACTTTACATTTCATTTGACCTTTCCCCATTTCATATTTGATTTAAACTAATTTGCTAAAATGGAGGCAGGCCTAGTTGAAAGAGCTTAGAGATCAAGATTGCCTATGAACCGTTAAGTTAACAGCATGCAAGTTTGTGGATATGTCGTTACGATGCTTCAAAATCATGAAAGAATGAGAGGTGAGAGTTTTGCGTAGAAATGTGAATTAGCCATCAAGATTTAATACAATAAAAGAGTAGCAAGAGAACTAGCGAAGCAAAAGTTGATGAGACTAAATTTTAAGTCGCCTCAGAGCAGCATACTTGTACTTACATGTGACTCGGCGCGTATCGCGCCAGTCAACAAGTCTCCTTGACAAAGTACTACCGCTGCCGCTGATGCTAACGACAAACGCCAAGGCAATTATGTCAGCAACGAGTTGAGCGCGCCGGCTAGCGGTGGATTTCACACTACCATGCAAGGTAATGATGCAGTTACTCACTGATAGCTTAAACCAGTCTGTAATCGCTTGCTAGCAAATAATACTTTTTAAGTATAAGTAAATAAAGTAATTATTTCCTAAATTTAATGAAAAAAAATTCCCAAACTTGTTACTTAGAGAAAAAGGAAAAATTTTCTTTCGGTTAATTTGAATTTCATTCGGAGCAGCTATGAAACCCGATTCTGAATAGAAACTCCCCATTTTTCTCTATTCCCTCTTTCCTCCTATCATGAATAAGAAGTCCTAAGGAATTTTCCCTATTTTCCTTTTCCCCTCATCACAATCGAACTCTGAAAAAGGGAAATTGAGTTTTGGGAAAAAGTGGATATCAAAAATTGAAAATAGGGGAAGGTGATGGCATTTTCAAACCAATTTTCCGCCAGCCAAGTGTGAGGAAGCGAGCAGTACACAAACATTTGAAAATTTAAAGCCTTTAAACTTATAAAGATGACAAAATAATGGGAACTTTAACAAAAGATACTTTTAGTACCAACGAGAATTGCGACAATTTAAGGTAGTAGCCCAGTGTGACGGGTTCAAAAAATCGATTGTTTTTTACATTTTTCGGAAGGAAAAACATCTTAAAAATATACTATAAAATTTTCAGACAGAAATTTTAATTATTTTTAAAGTTATAGCTAAAATAAGAGAGCGCGCGGAAACTCAGTTGTTTCGAAAGCCGCATTTCCTACTCTCAAAATTTTGGGAGTTTAGAATTGAAAGATTTTTTTTTGAGAAAAAATAAATTGGCGAGAATACAACTCCATTTCCTACTCTCAAAATTTTGGGAGTTTAGAGTTGAAAGAGAGTTTTGAGAAAAAATAAATCGGTAAAATACCACTCCCCGGGATAGATATTTCTGATTGGACTGTATATATCTGAAAAGGTACATATTAATTCTTGGCGATCAACGGCTATACTATGCATTTAACGAACAGTAGAGAAAAGTTAGTGAGTTCATATTACAGAAGAGAGCATTTGATTTCTCCGTTATAGCTACGAATATAATTTCTTTGGATTTCTGCTTTCATTACCCCGTCCTGCGTTAGTTTTCGGTATTTGCAGTAAAGGCTAACGCACTGAATCAGTTATTTGGAGCTGCGCACTGCGAGCTCCCCCTCACAATATCGCTCACCACAATGCCGCGTCGTTGTCTCTTTTCGATGATCACTCCTCATTTGAACTCCTCTTATTTTCGTTTTATCCATTTAATATGTATTAACATAAATTTAATACAAATGTGCATACAAACATTGCGATAAATAAATGTTAATGAAGCCTTTTTGTTCGCACACAAAATTAAAGTGGGAAGGCGCATAAAAAGCGAATCGTGCGCACGCGTTGCATTTACTGGGGCTAAGTACGAAGAAATAGATATGGTTAAATTTCGAATTCGAACTTTTTAACTCGCGTTTCACTTATATATGTCGGTGCATGTGTGTGTGTGTATATGTGTGGAATTTTAGTTAATTTACTTCGCATTTTTTGATTGTGATTTCTTTGTGAAGTTTTGTTTTTGTTGTTGTGCAAAGCTATGGCGAGGTCGTCAAGCAGGTCTGACTAAAATAATTTATTGAAATTTCGGATAAAAATTTTGCCATTCCGCGCTTTTCGAGTTTCGCTTTTTGAACAAAGACAGTGTGAAACAAAGCTATGCCACCAACAATGAATGACTAGTTAAGTAAAATGTGTGGAAAGCTGACGGATTTAGCAAGTTTTATGGCAATAGAACTAAATTTCGGTTGAATTTGCTATGAAGAAAATATTGTTCGCTTCAATTTATATAAAAAAAATTCATAGCTGCAATACCAAAGAGTGGCTTCCAAAGTGTGTGAAAATAATCGGGTTGATGCGCGAAGAGTTGTTGTCTTAACGCCTTGCCTTACGAATAAATCTCCAAGACAATAACATTTAACGCAATTCTATGCGTGAGACTCTCATAAAATAAAATTTAAATATATATTTTTTTATTTAATATATTTACATATATAAAAGTAAAGACTCATTTGTAATGCAACAGCTATTTGAAGTAATCTGTCATCACCTTTATTCACGTAATGCGGCAACCTCATTCTACACATTCTTTTCCCTCTCTTCCTCGTTTTTTCTCTAATAAAAGTTAATAGCTGTGAAATCATTGTTCCGTGCTTTTTTTATTGAAATATATGAACAATGACAAATTTAAATAAAAATTCAAACATAAAACCTTTAAGCAACAATGAAGTTAAGATGAAACAAATAAACAATAAAATATACTGCGGGTAACGCCCGTAAAGTTCGAATTAAGTGTAGAAAATCATTTCCCCTCAAGGGGTTAAAGGGTTAAAACGCAGTCAAAAGCGGCTGTTTTTTTTTGCATCTTCTATTACATAATTTTGTCATTTTGCACCCTATAAAACCACATCAAATAAATTATTTTCGGTAAAGTCCGATTATCAGGCCGAAACTTAAGCACTTAAAATCAACCGTAGCTGAAGCTTCTTAACCCTTTCGGTGCCGGGTATATACGGTAGCCATTTTTTGGTCCACAGAGACTGAAGTCGCGAAAACTGGCAAATTATTAAGGATTAAGTTAGGTTAGGTTTTAATTAACCTTAACAAAAATGTCCATATAAAAGTTGGCCAAAATATTAAGTAAATGTTCGAGGAGTGGTACTGGAGTGACAGTCCTTGGCCGAATATATATCGGGGTCGTTCTGGTGACGTAGAACCGACTGTGATGGGAACCACAACGTTTACAAATTGTGTAATTGTGGAATTGTATTACGAAAATCGACGCTCTGTGAAAAGTGTTCATCGTGTGCTCAGACCAACTTATGCGGTACATATGTAACCGTCCTACCGAATGCACTACGAGTATTCGGCAAACCAGCGGCAAAATTGAGAATAATTTTATATTATTGGATGATACTCGACCAATTCCATCACGTTCAGCTCGAAGTGAAGAGAATATTGCCGCTATAAATTAGAGTTTCGACTGACCGCGTATAAAGCGTAATGAATAGTCGTTGCGCTCTTGAAAAACTCGCCAAAGATTCGCATTTTTGGTCCAGAGTTTTGTTCAGCGATGATGCACATTTTTGGCTTAAGGGCTACGTCAATAAACAAAACTGTCGTATTTGGGCTGAAGAACAACCCGAATACACTCAAGAACAGTCATTACATCCATTGAAAACAACCGTTTGGTGCGGTCTATGGGCTAGTGGAATCAGCGGCTCACATTTCTTCAAAGACGACAGTGACAGTGAATGGCGAACGCTATGGACATTGTAAACGACTTTTTTATGCCGGAAATTAAAGAGCTCGTGATCGTAACCGCAACATTTGGTTCTACAAGACGGCGCTATTTACCATACAACCCGTGAATCTGTGGATTTACTGCGTCGTCGTTTCGGTGAGCAATTTATCTCTCATCTCGGACCAGTGGATTGGCCACCAAGATCATGTGATATCTCACCTTTTAACTTTCATTTGTCGAATATATAAAGTCAAAATTATTTGTGGATAAACCAGCTTTGATTGAGGTATTGGAAGACAACATTACTAAAGTTATTCACGAAATACCGACCGAAGTTCTCTAGCGAGTCATTCAAAATTCTTTTTTACGGATGACCAAATTGCGGCGCAGTTGTGGGAAACATTTGAAAGGGATTAACTTTAAAAAATAAATATCACGAATGGCTCTACCCAAAAACAAAGGACTGCCCAATCAATTTGAATTTTCGCTGTTTTATTTAAATTTAAAATCCGATATTTCTACATTTATCACTCTTTACATACACACACCAAAAATACAGAAAATTTAATTTCTGATAACATCATTTTCACGCAAAAAAAAGTCGATTTCGAAAAAAATTTAATTTCGAAACAAAAATTTTAATTTCGAAAAAAAAAATTAATTTCAAAACAAAGTTGAATTTGTACTTACCAGTAAACCAGTCTCCACATTTGGTATCAATATTATTCTGGAGCCATCCATGAGATTATTATCCTTTAGGGTGCCTTCTTGAAGTTCTCTGCAAGGAGAAAAAAATAAATTAAATTTTTATTTGAAGAAAAATTAAGCATTCAAAAGAAAAAATGTTAAGAAAGACATTTTAAATATCTACGATTTTTACTAGATTTTCTGATTTTACTAAAAAACAACGAACACTTCCAAAGTTTTCAAAAAATTTTGCTAGAACAAGCCCAATATAGTTAAAATTAGTTGTTTAAGGGGTTAGGGGTAGTCAGAATTTAAAAAATTTGATTTTTTTGCATTTTCTTAAAGTCTATTATCTTAGAAAAATTGTGTGAAAATTTGAAGTTAATCCGAAAAATACTTTTCGAGTTATTCAACAATTAACAAAGGGCGCTCGGGCGCTGCGGATCTCGATAGCAAAACTTTAAATGCGTTTTTCTCAAAACTATGGTTTTTGAACTGGTATTCACTGTATTTTGAAATACAATAAAATGTATACTGCTTTTGAAAAACATAAAAAACTCGTACCTGATTGAAGGATAATTTTTTCAAAAATTTCGTTTTTGCTTTAACAATTAATTGATGGTTTTTTTCTCGAAAATCAGAAAAATATTTCTTCAGGCCGCCATATTGTTAATTTTGAAAGAAATATATGTATATAAAAGCTTCGATCAGGCACACGATTATCTGTTAATAAAACTAACTCCTAACTCCTATCCGATTGATTTTAGATGAATCTCCAAGGACTCATAATAAATATCCCCGCAAGGGGATTTTGGAGAAATGGGCTCCACACAAACAGCGATAGCTTTTACAATTGTTTATTTATTTATTTTATTTTTTTTAATTTTGCTTAAGTCAAGTCGAAACATGGTGTATTAATGTTGTGTTTTTATTTTTGGTAAATAAAGCAATTGACTAGCAAAAAAAAATTATTGAGAATCATCATTTTTTCGGGCCTTCGACTACCCCTAACCCTTTAACCTTTACTGCCTAACGGGCCTATTCACAATCGCTCCCACCACAGTCGGTGCTACGTAACCGGAACGACCCGACTTTATATCCGGCCAGGAACAGTCACTTCAGCAGCTTTCCCCTTATGTGTATGGGGAATGTTTATGTTGCTACTACAACAACAATTGTACTAATATAATATAGAATAATATAGCAGTTAATTGGCTTCAAGCAATTATTTGTTTTGTTTTTATAAGAAAATCTATTAGAAATTAAATAAGAATAAAATTCCCCAATTTCGTCAAAAGGAGAAATAGACTTCCCAAATATTACAATTCATTTTTTTTTCTAGCATTCCAATTAACGTTGCGTTTATAAGTAAATACTATAATTTCAAAAGCTGCTCTCTCTCTTTATATTAAATTTCTTAAAAATTGTCGTAAATGCGTCTTTAGTAAATATCTCTGCTTAGTAAAATAATGTTAACAACAAAAAGTGAATGCACTGACTTTAGACTCCAAAGGTCTTACATTAGCGATATTGTTTTTTGTGAATCTTATTTTGAAGCGAATGTTTCTTTTTCTGTTTGCTCTTTTTTGCGTAAATATATTTGCATGAATTAAGCATTTCAGATTAAGATTTCAAACAAATTGGTGTTGCATTAAATTTCAAAACCAGAAAGACGCGCGTGTGTGTGTGTGTGTGAGTCAATAAGAAAGAAAAATTAAATCTTCTCAGTTCAAGCACTCAACCGACTCGTGCGACAACTTCGTCCAAGTGTCAAAAGTCGAGAGTTGTTCGATTAACTCGCGTATAGTAGGTACATATATATGCAAATATACATGTACACATATGTATGTATGTATGTACGTACATACTAAAAAAGAACATGCGTGATTCTCCATGTTATTTCGGAGTTTTCTTATTTGCATTCGTATTTACTTGAGTTGAACTGCTGCTTCTTTGTTTAATTTCCGCCCGCCGCTTCCCTCTCGCCCTACGATAACTGCATTTTACTTACATATGTATGTACATGTTGTGTGTTGTTTCTTTGTGCAATGAGTTGTAAAAAACAGGTGTTAAATTGACAAAATGCTAAATTAAATTCAACAATTGGTTGCTTAATTAGTAGTAAACAGTGGCGAGCGACGAGGGCATAAGACAAAAGTTGCAAAACTAGAACGAGATCTTTAAACAATGCCTAGAGACGCACCTACATACATACTAACACACGCACAAGTATGCAACAACTGGTCGCTAAATTCAACGCACTCGAGTTTTTTTTCTTTCAATATTTTTCACTTATAAAACACAGCAGAAAATATGTGGTAGCAAAAGCTTCAACTGTTTAAAAAAAATGTTCAACTACTTTTTTGCAATTGTTTCTACATGAAATCGCTGGTGTAAGTAATGACGATCATTTTGAACCCAAAATTATTAAAATCGGTTCATTTTGACTAAGTTATGAGCATTTAAAAATTTAAATAGCAAAACATTTTTTAGTACTGGTATTCATACCAGTCACTAAATTATAATAATAATAAAAAAAAGTTTTCTTATATAGGGTTTTTCAGTAAGAGCGCTTCAAATTTTGAACTGTTTTGAATAAAACACAAACGGTTTGACTTTTTTAACTAATTTTTTTTTTTATTATCGAGTTTGAACATATACATTTAAGTATGAAATTCGATTTCTTTTGCATGACCACCGCGTGCACGTTTTACGAAGTCCAATCGTTGAGCCCAATTTTCGACCACTCTTTTGCATAAATCGGCCGAAATTCCAGCAATTTCGCGTTCAATATTGGCTCTGAGCTCACAAATCGTCGCCGGCTTGTTACTGTAGACCAATGACTTCACATAACCCCAAAACGGGACGGCTTGTTAAATGGACCGTAAAATGGCCGTAATGCTCTTAAAGTAGCAGCAACAGAACGATTATTTTCATAAAAAATTTGCACGATTTGCAATCGTTACTCAAGTGTGTAGCGTTCCATGATGAAATGTATACTAATGAAGTTTACAAATGACAAGCGAAAAATAAAAAATATTGCGTCGTTCGCCCGGAAAAAAGTTGAAGCGCACCTATTGAATAACCCTATATAATTAAAAAAATCGATTTTGAGCCGAAAAACAAAATTGCCGATAAATCTTGAAAAAAAATTTTTTTCGGGCGAACAAAAAAAATACGTGTCTCATTATTTTGACCAGAGAGCAACATATTTCGGTTACATCGAAATCGAAGAGCATAACCCGAATAGCCCGGTTGAATTGAAATGGAAAGCATCAGGAGCTTATTTTTTTTGTTCCCATGTCAATCGGTTCGACGTTACCCGAACGACCCGGATTTATATCCGGCCAAGGACTGCCACTCTTGCAGCATTTCCCGTACATGGAAGGAGAATGTTTCTGTTTCTACTACAACAACAACAACAGTGACCTATTTTGAATTTTACTAGCAAATATGATTGCGTAAACAGTTAGTTGAGTTTCTAGGAAACTATGTAAGCCAAACAGCTTCCCCTTCTGTAAATTTGCCTTTCTGAGCAGGGAAACGCTGCCCACAGGCGGTCTGATGCAATACGTTCGTTCTATAAAAAATAATTTCTACTTATTTCCGATCTATAGTGTTGAAAGAAACATATTTCAATGAATTTCTATTTCAAGGAATTTCTTTGATTTTCCTAATGATTCAGAAATGAGAAAAATTAAATACAGTAGGTTCTGTTTTCATGCGGCTTTTTTTTATGCGGTTTTGAAATAGTGCGGTTTTTTTTTAATTAAAAAATGCATTTTGACCTATCGGGAATTGTACATATAAACAAGATTCTAAACCAGCTAAGCAAAAACTCATCACAGATTACATCAGAAATGCTAACCCTACAAGTATGGAACCGCCTGCATAACCAGGCGTGTACATTTCCTCAAGTGACGAAAGTGATTTTACGCCGAATGCGCAACATGTGGGTATTGTCTGATTCTATTTCTGACGTAAATTTATTTTTCGATTCTGACGTTTCTTAAATAAAGATATAATTTTCAAAAATACAATATTTTGTTTGTGCGATTTTATTTAATTATTTCAGATTCATGCGGTCTATGGAACGTATCTATAGTAATAATATGGGACTATTGCCCTTTTTTATGCGATTTTATTACATTTTTTCAGATTTATGCGGTTCTTAGCACTTTTGAAACGTATCTATAGTTTTACTATAGAACTGGTACCTTTTTTTATGCTGTTTCTTGCGGAACGTATCTACCGCATAAAAACAGAATCTACTGTATTTATAATTGGCGCTTACACTCTTTATTCGATGTTTGGCCGATCTCCCCCTCCTAATTGAGGTTTGCGTGTTGAATATTTTCTCACAAATGAAGGAGACCTACAGTTTACTGTCGCTTCTGAAGGCAGATGGTTTATTATAAGGGGATTTTTAATGACAGTAATACACTTCGAAGGGCGACCGCTATTAGAAAACTCTTTTAATTTATTTCTTTTGTTAAATGAAAAAAAAAACAACAAAATTGTTATTTTACAATGAAAAGGGCACACTCGCTATCGGAGTTTGCTTTTCCCGAAAATACTATTTTTTTCAGTCGAAGCGTTTTTTAAAACCTTTTCCTTTCAAATTAAATTTAAACTCAGCATAAATGCGGCGATAGTCCTTATTTTTTTGAACACGTGTGTATATTGCAATGTAAGTACTTATTTAAAATCTCTTTTGAATTTGGGAGATTTTTATTTTTTTTAACTTTTGTCAGCTTTCTGCAGTTTTTGCTGTTGTTCAACTTTTTGCAGCACTTCAGGTAATTCTTTTATTTATGTACATTTTATATACTCGTACTATATGCATGTGTGCGTATATAGTATATTATTATAGGTAGGCACAGGCACTGCTTGTGCTGCTTTTACAATTATTTGCACCACAAATAAAGAATTGCAACACAAAAATGCAAATAAAAGGTTAATCAAATTCCAGCTTTATCAGCTAAATTTTCTTTTTTGCATTGTTTGCTGTTCGTCGTGTTCTCTTTTACATTTCGGGTATTATTTCTTTCAATTGTTGTTGCCTTTATTCTTCGGTTTGTAATGCTGTTTTGCAAGTAAAGTGCAAAATCTTCAAAAAAATACATAAAGCATACAAGTCGAAAAAAAGTGTCAACTGTACATTTTATTTATATATTTTATTTTATTCCTCTTGATAGCGCTCGTTTTTTTTATTTTTGTGGTTTTCGCTCTTCGTTGTATACTATTTTTACACTCTGCAACAGTGCATTTTGATATCAGCATATGTTCGTTTATCAACTTTTGTTACTTTACAGTGGGTGTTGCAGAAATTCGGAAACATTAAAAATTTTAAAATATTTTCGTTACATTTGACATATCCAATTTTTCTACAAACACAATTAGTGCGAAATTTGCAAAAAGTTCAATTCAAAGTGGAATTGAAAATCGAAATCGACCAGTTCTTTTGTTCCCACGACAGTCCATTTTTTCTAGGTACCGGAACGACACGAATTTATAGCCGGCTAAGGACAACAACAACCGACCGGACCTTTCCCCTCAAAAAATGTATGAACTACACAAGGATGATAGATACCAGGTTTGCGGTTGTTATTGTTGTAGCAGCATAAACATTCCGGTAACGTAGAACCGACTGTCGTGAGAACGAACAGATTTGCTGTTGTTGTTGTTGTAGCAGCATAAACATTACCCATATTCTTGGCCCGATATTCGGGTCATTCCGGTAACGTAGAACCGACTGTAGTGAGAACGAACTGATTTGCTGTTGTTGTTGTTGTAGCAGTACCTTTGCCCTGCCAGTGTATCGTAATCACCGGTCGTCTTCGTCTAGTTCATCTAACGGTAGGCCCAGGAAACTAGCTGTTTCGACGGGTTGGGTCCAGAGGGAGAGGGGTGTTAGATGAGTAGGTTTAATGGGTCCGCCGGCTCTACGTTACCGGAATGGCTTGGATTTTTCACGACCAAGGGCTGCCGCCCCAGTAAACTAGCCGTCTAGTGTACCGTACCCAACAGATTTGCTCGTTAGGTATGGTGAACAAAAAAATAAAAAATTGAAGGGAACTTGTCGGCATATCTGTCAAATTCGCTCAGAGCCTAGCAGTCTGCTAGGTAGTACATCTCTAAAAATCGTTTCACAAATTTACAAAATCGATTATTATATAGGGAATGTGGTTGTTGTTGTGACATTATAACACTCTACATGTGAAAAATATCACCATAACATTTTGAAGGTTTGTTGCTGAAGTGACAGCCCTTGGACCTGATATAAAACTCCGTGTTGCTCCATTTAAACGATGCTGCTTCTTAAGAAAAAGTGCCTATGCTTGAAGAGCTAAAGAGAATGCAAAGGATTGTCATAATCCTAGAGTCTGCAATGCTCTCCGAATCACCGCAAACTATCGAACTTACAGCACAACGGAGCAAATTAATAACCATTAAAAACCTTAACCTCCGCAAGATGGATCGCTGTGGTTCTGTGACGGCTTCAAGTAGAACTTTAACGCACCTCATAGATACGATTGAAACCGAACGGAATAATTGGAGGTGTATATTTCCATCAACTTTGTACGAGCTGATGCTTCCAAGCCAAGCGCAGAGCAGTTCAGGGTAGTCACATATCATCTTAGGCCAAGTCTCCTTGAGAGATCTTAGTTGTTTATGGACGTTCGGTCGATCAATTTCATTCATTTCACTCATTCTTCCGAAAATCTTGGCATGCAAATGTCTATACCAAACTCGACTTCGTCAAGTTGTTACACACAACCAGTACCAATTTATAATACCTTGCCGATATGGATACGAAAAAGGAGAAGCATAAACCTTTAAATTATGCAAAGTATTGCAATTTGTTTTCTAAGCAAGGACATCTCCTAGGATTCTTTAAAGTCGCTTGGAGACCAATCATTATATTGTTGCTATTTTTAGGTGGTGCTTGGTACGTGTTGTAGTGTTGCTGTGGTTATACTCGTTGTTTTGGTCGATTTTGCGTTTGTTGATCCATTTCATTACTGTTTGGATATTCGTTATGAGTTTATAAAGTTTATCCTAGCAACCGAATATTAATTCGATGTTAAAGTGCACTAAACAGAAAAACTTAACCCAGTTGGTGGTTACTGCTGACTGGTGACTGGTTGCTGGCTGCTGTTCAATTACAAATGCAACACAAACACATCAACACACATACATATATGCACACATACAAGTGTATGCGTGCACCTACAAACGATTGGATGGATGGATGGCTTTGTTTGCCCATTTCACACTTTATTTGAAAAAAAAAAAAAAAAAAAAATGTTGCTTTAGAAATGTCTGTTAATAGAAAAGCACAACAAATGCATACATAAATGTGGAGGGGAAGTCAGCTGAGGGCTGTGCATACATATGTGTAGGTATGTATGTATGTAGGTGAGTATGTTGAGTTGTTTCTGTTTTAGTGAAAGGTGTACGGCGTTTCCTTGCAACAGATGTTTTGCCATTCGTAACTATTTATTAAAGTTTTTGTTTTGGTCTTTCGATTTGTGTTCCAAACAAAGCGAAGAAAGGCGCCACAACGCTTGGTTGGTATGCAGTGTGCGCAAAACGTTCAAGGATAAAGGCTTAGACATACTAATGCTTATGAGAAAGTGCACGGAAGGAGTTTGCTTTGGCGCACATGATAACGTATAAATTAAAGAAAGAGATGAAAAAAAAATTTTAAATATAAAATAAAATTAAAAACTATAAAAAAACATATATAAAACAATCAAAAAAAGTAAATTGAAAAACAAAAGTTTTAAAATATAAAAATTAAAAAATAAAATTAAAAAATATACAAAATAAAATTAACAAATATAAAAAATAACATATATAAAACAATTAAAAAAAATTAATTGAAAAAACTAAATTTTAAAACTAAAAAAATTTAAAAATATATTGTATAAAATAAAATCAAAAAATATCAAACATTGTTTATAAACAGAATAAAAAAAACCAAGCAATTAAAAAATAAATAAAAAAATTAAAAACTATAAAAATTAAACTAAAAAATATAAAAATTAATAAAACAAAATTAAAAAAAAAAAAATAATAAACTAAAAAAATAAATTAAAAAGACATAAATTGAAAAAAAAATGTTAAAAAAAAAATTATAAAATATAAAAATGAATAAAACAAAAATTTCAAAAATAAATAAATTAAAAAAAAAATACATTAAAACAAAATAGTGAAAAAAAATTAAAAAAGAATACATTAAAACAAAATAATCAAAAAAAAAAATCTTTTTAAAATTTGAAAAACAAAATAAATTAATAAATAAAAAAAATGAAAAAGGTTATGCACTTATATTTATTTATTTATTTTTTTATATAAGCACATATCTTTGAACTCCACTCTAGCGGCTGAAAAATACCTAAATTTAAATTTTTTACGGAAAAATATTTGGATTTCCTTTTTTAAGTTTATTGAATACATATTCACGTACGTAAAAACAAATTCTCAAGCTGTTTACAACGTTTTCGATTAAAAATGCGGGTGTGCAAAAGTGATTTCAAACCCGCGCTTACTTACGAGCAGCTTAGAGGCGTTGCAACACAAAAATTCCAATTCCAATGAATCCCTACTACTATTTTTTATCTTTTTCTCCCACCTTTTGGTTTTGGGGTGAGTGTTAGGGGCTAGCTGATAGGATTGCATGAATTGTTCAGCGCCTAACTTCAACTTCTTTACTACTAACCGTAATTTAAATTTACATTTTATCGCTCATTCTTTTATCTGGCAGGCTATTGTTAAGATCAATCGTTGTAAAAATAGTCCATGGTTGTATGTTTGATTCTAATAAATTAATAAAAATAAATAAAAAAATAAAATTAATAAAATAAAAAAATAAATAAAATAAAAACAAAATAAAAGAATAAAATAAATAAAAACAAAATAAAATTAAAAAATAAATAAAAAATTTAAATTAAAAAAAAATAAATTAATTTAAAAAAAAATTTAAAAAAAATAAATTAACAAAACAAATAAAAAATGCAAATAAATAAAATAAAGAATTAATTCTAGTAAATGCCACTATTGCTGAAAGTATTCTTCTGTTTTCGCAACCCGCAAATAGTTTAACATAATATGGCTGTATATGTATCTATGTACATATGTATGTATAATAATTTAATAATGTTTATAATAATTTTAAAAATTAAATTTTCATAAACCCAAAATTCATTTGCAAAAGAAAAGTAAAAAGCGATTTTTTCACCTTGTAAAAGCACTTTCTTGACAAACTGTATTTTAATCTTAACCATGGTGAAAAAATTCAAAAGGTGTGATCAATATCAGACCGTTAATCGGCTTTCACCGATTTTGATATAATCATGACAGCGATTTTTTTATGAAACAACTGAGATTGAGTTGGTGATTTACCGTAAATATCAACACAGTTTTCACTTATGTAACTTCGGTGCCTGAACAACGACTGATTGGACGAGTGTGTGAATACTTGTGAAATGAGCGGACAGAATTCTGCTGCCTAGTAGCCAAGATTTAAATATGTAAATATATTTTTAATTTTATTTTTATTTTATTTTTTAGTTTTATTTTTTTTGTATGTTTTTATAAAGATATAACGCAACATTCTACCACCAAAATAGATGTAGAAAATTAAAAACAAAATGTACAAAAAATAAATAAAAAAGATTAAAAAAAAAAATAAATAAAAAAAGGTTAAAAAAGAAATAAATAAAAAAAGATTAAAAAAAAATAAAAAAAGATTTAAAAAAAGATAAAAAAAATAGAAAAAAATTAAAAAAAAAAACAGAAAAACATAAAAAAAAAATAAATAAAAAATTTTTTTTAAAATAAGACAAAAAAATATTAAAAAATAAAAATAAAAAAATTAAAAAAAAACAAAAAAAAATTAAATGAAAATGTAAATAAAAAAATTAAATTAAAAAAAAAAGATTAAAAAATTCAAAACAATAAATTAAAAAAAAAAAACAATAAAAAAGATTAATAAAAACAATAACAGAAAAAATTAAATAATAAACAAATTAAAATGAAAATAAAATATTTAAATAATATAAAACTACATCGAAACTTCCAGCTTTTTAATATACTCCGAATTATTAAAAAAATCTATGTAGCTATTCAATTGTATGACTAACAAAGCGAAAGTTTCAAGTGGCTCAAAATTCTTTTTTAACAATTTTTTTCCCAGAGGTTTTCTTAATTTTCTTCCATATAAAAGACTTCCGAACGTCTGCTTTATGGCAGAAAATTCTCAATATCGTATTAAAAAAAAAACAAATTCGCAAAAATAAACGCAATTTTTACGTGACTTCAAATGTTCACTTTATTCATTAACTTTTATTCTGTGTCAAGATTCTCATTAAAATTATTAAATATTTTTAAATGAACATTTTGATAATTTTTGGAATAAATTTGGAGCTTTAATTTACGCGATTTTTGTTATACAATGAACTTACACAAAAAAAATTTGTAAAAAATTAACGAAAAAAATTTACCATGAAAAATTTGGCGAATTTTGTAAAACGATAAAGTGTCTTATGTATATAAAAAACACTATCTAATAAAAAGTAACTAATACGCATTATGACCATAATGTGGGTAGGCAAATTTCGCTCACTGTTCCAACAGCAACTGAAAATGTCGTCAAGCATTTTACGTCAAAAACATTTGGTAAGGAATTTGCAGTCGCAATCGCCGTCGTAGTCGCTGAGGCAATGGCAGCACAGACTAAATCCATACAAAACCAAAAACAGCAAAGAAGTGCAAACATATCTACATATTTATGTATGTATGTGCAACTATTTTGTTGTGTTGCTGCGCCTCGCCTGGTGTTGGCTTCGGTGCAATGAAATGTTTCAGTGTTCCAGCGTTGTCCTGTTGCCATTGATACGGTTGTTATACAATTTTTAGGCGCGTAAACAAACTAGCAAATGCTTCAAATAATGGCCTTTTATGGATAAACAAAGTGCAGTTAATTGATTTCACATGCATATCTATAGTATATGAAAATTAAATTGTAGTTGCCTTAGAGATTTATAATATGTAGGTGGCACGAGAAAGGGCTTACATAACTTTAAGGCATTAAAAGAGCTTTTTTCTTAATAATTTTATTTTAAGTAGTAATAAGTAAATAATTAAGCGCCAGGAACCTCATTCTTAATCGTGATTTTATATTACAAGTAAAATACTTGGACAGGAAAAAACGTTTGGGTGATCCCTCTAGGGAAGAGGGGATGATGTGTTAGCAGCATTAACATTCTCACTGCATGCGTGGGGGATGCTGCTGGCGTGACAGCCCTTGGCCGTATAAAAATCCGAGTCATTCCGATAATGTAGAATCGACTGTCGTAGGGAAGCGTCGTTATTGTTATATTAGCTTCCATCGAGAAGCGTCTTACAGTTTGATTATCAAGCCGCCAACAATCGAATCCGTTTCCTCTTGCAGTGATTATTCCCCTCAAGATAACCGTACTTTTTTATTATGAAAAATCGATGCCTCAAGTTAGAGAAATGGTTAAGGAAATTTTCCATTGGGCTGTGTAATCGTTAGCAATCGACGCTGTCCCCCTTCATTTTAGAATTATCACTGCACCAGCATTCTCAACAATTTGTATGGTACAAACAACAAAAACTACCTTCGCTTCTATCGGTTGAGATGACAATTTATGATCTGATCTAGCCTCTCGAAAAGTGAAATCTTTGAAGCAACTCCGCTATAACAGTTGGAAATTTGGAACTATTAGGCTTAGAAGGCCTTTACGGGGTATATGGTATCATTAAGAAGAAACATTTGCATAATTGTTGATCATGACTGCCAGGAGGCTAGAAGCATTTGAAAAAAAAAATAATAATAATAATAAAAAAAACTACAAAATATTAAAAAAAAAAAAATAAACAAAAAAATTAATAAAAAATTTTAAAATTAAAATTCAAAAAATTATAAAAAAATGTAAAACAAATTTAAATAATATAAAAAAATTAAAAACAAAAATATTTCAAATATAAAAAAAAAAGTACACATATATAGTAAAAAATAATAAAAAAAATTAATAAAATAATAATAAAAATAACAAAAAAATAATAAAAAAATGAATAAAAAAAAAATAATAAAAACAAAAAATAAAAGATAAAGCAATAAATTAAAAAATAAATAATAAAAGATGAAATAATAAATAAAAAATAGTAAAAACTAATAAAAAATTTATGAAAGAACAATAAAAAAATAAAAAAACAAAAATTATCAAAAAAAATTATAAAAAAATATTAAATTATAAAATAATAAATTAAAAAAAAAGTTAATAAAAAAATGTAAAACAACGTTTAAAAAATTAAAAAAAAATAAAATAAGATAAAAAAAGTAAAAAATAATAAAAAATTAATAAAAAAAAATAAGAAAAAAGAAATTAATAATCAAAAAAATAATAAATGATAAAAAAATTTAAAAGTTAAATTTAAAAAAATTAAAAAAAAAAAAAATTAATAAAGAACAATAAAAATTAATTAAAAAATTAATAAAAAAAATAATAAAAAAAATAATAAAAAAAATAATAAAAAAAAATTAATTAAAAAATTAATAAAAAAAATAATAAAAAAATAATAAAAAATTAATAAAAAAAAAAAAATTATAAAATAATAAATAAAAAAAAATATAAAACATCATTTAAAAAATTGAAAAAATAAAAAATAAAAAAATTAAAAAATAATTAAAAAAATAATAATTAAAAAATTAATAAAAAATTAAAAAAAATAAAAATAATAAAAAAAGTAACAAAGAAGGCACCTGTCGCACCCCAGTTTAAATTCGACTTACCACGGCATAGGGCTCTGCCGTGGCGAACCCCATTATTTCCCTACGAATATCTCTGGTTACGACTGCTGACTCGTCAGCTGAGTGACCGCCCCGCAAAAATGAACAAAACTAACATAAAACAAACAACACAACAAAAAATTCCTTCCCGACGCGGAAGACCCGTTGGCTCCACCAAACTTATGGCGGGGTCAAAAACCACCCCTTCGGTGGCTAAAGTGCTCACTAAGAGCAAGACCGTCAAGGAGACACCACCGCACTCCCAGGTGGCTTCTACTTCCTCCAAAACCGACTCGGGTGCGGAGAACCCATTGATCACCAAATCTGTTTTGCCAGAAACTGGGAAAACAAGTCGGACAGAAGTCTCCAGAAAACCTATCCCTCCTCATCTCCGTCGATACAGAGATCGAAGACGCGCCACTTTCCTTACGGAAAAGTTCGGCAAAACCCCTGAGGAGGAGCTGTCCGACCAACAAAAGTCAACTCTCGGTTGGGCCCGGGAATTTCTTCGGAAGTATGAGGCGTCCAAAGAGAAACCGAGTGCAGCTAAGCGGCAGCGGTCTTCAGAGGATCCTTCTAGCTCCAACGACCCCAAGAAGCATAAAGCTTCCTCTGAGGTCAAATTACGCAAGTTCTGCGAAGTTGCCAGAGATAGTCTGGTCATGGCGGTGGTGGATAAGAGCCACCCTGACGGTTTCATCTCTCCATCAAACTGGAAGATTGTGGAGAGAAAACTCCAGTTGGGATACCTGGACGTTCTGAAGCAGAACCCAGGGCCTCCTCCTTTCTGCTCTGACGCGGGATGGTTCCAGGCAAGGGTCAAGTTGATCGCGTGCTCGGATCAACGTTCGGTCAGCCTGTACGGCAAGGCCCTCGACCGACTCGGCGAGGTATGGCCCGGAGCGAATCTCCAACTCATCAAAAAGAGTGAAATTCCCAACAAACCCCGCGGCAGAGCAAGAATACCTGTAGAGCCATCCGATCCGGAAACCATCCTGGAGCTACTGAAGATCGGAAACCCGAACCTACCCACCGAAAACTGGAGGGTAGTTAAGGTGGAAGAGCCTTCAGGAAACTCCAGACATGTCACGCTGCTCCTGGACCAGGAAAGCGTTCAAGCACTGGACGACCGCAAGGGGATTGTGGCATTCGGGTTCACTACCACTACCATTTGGACCTATCAGCCGAAAAATCTCCTCGCACCCAGCGAAGAGAGTACGGCGGCCCCCGAGATGGATGTCGATAAGCCTCTCTCACAAGATTCGACGATTGAGTCCGACTCGGAATCAAACAGCGAACTTGTGGGAAACTTATTTAACATTCAACTCGGGGACGAGGATAGTCTTTTAGATAGCGGTGATGACGCGAACGCCACAGTCATCGAATGTCCGTCTAAAAGTGCTGCAGATTAATCTGCACCACTCTAAGGCTGCCTCGGCAGCCCTCATTCTTCGTCTCTCTGACCTCAGAGAAGACATCATTCTCATCCAAGAACCTTGGATATCAAACAACAAGATATGCGGCCTGAAAGATAGGCACTACACCTTGTTTCAAGGTGAGGCTAACGTTAGATCGCGCTCTTGTATTCTCATTCGAAAACATATTAATGCTTTTCTTCTTCCCTTTAGCAATGCTGACACCACTGCCATAGAGGTTGAAGCTGTCCACGGCCCGATTTGGATTGTGTCGGCTTACATGCCTTACGACGCAGCGGAGGCGCCTCCTCCTGAAGCAGTGAGAAGGCTCGTCAATACGGCGCATCTGATCCAGAAACGCGTCATTATTGGAGCAGACGCTAATGCACATAATACTGTTTGGGGCAGTACAAACAACAACACACGAGGTGAGCAACTTTTTGATTATATTCTAGCGAATAAGCTTGATATATGTAATAGAGGTGATGTCCCTACGTTTCTTAACTCGTCTAGAAGAGAGGTACTCGATATTACTCTTGCTAGCGAATCATGTACACAACTGGTGCAGGACTGGAGCGTTGATAAACAGCACTCTTTTTCCGACCACCAATATATAACATTCACTTTAAAAGCCGAAACGGCAAAACCCATGAAGTACCTTAACAAAAAGCGTATGAATTGGATCAAATATAAAGAACATCTTGCCAATGGACTTCCTGATATCAGGCAGTTTGAAATGGCAAATAAAAACGATATCGAAAACGCTGTCAACATGATAACGAAGACGTGTCAAAGCGCAGCACGACAATCTTGTCCCCTGACAAAAACAGGAGGTAAGCATAAACCTTTTTGGTGGACTCCAGAAATCTCAGAACTTCGCAATCGAACTCGGAAACTCTTTAACCAATCTAAAATAACAGACGAATGGGAAGAATATCGACAATGTCTCAAAGACTTTAAGAAAGCTGTCAGAAGTGCAAAACGCACATCCTGGCGATCATACACTCAAGAATTAGAAAACACCTCAGAAGTAAGCAGACTACGCAAGATTCTTGCTTCAAACCCAGTCTCTCCCAGTTTTATCATGACTCAAGATGGAACTTGGACTACTTCAACTGACCACACTCTTAGAATACTTCTAGAATCTCACTTTCCAGGCTGTGTTGCCAACTTACCTGCACTTCCCAGCACTTTTCAGAGTAATTATGGGAATAGATCAGATCTAATCAGCTCTAATAGCATCTCTACAGCAATACTAAGCTTTAAAAAATTTAAATCACCAGGTCCTGACAACATCATTCCAGCAGAACTTCAAGAAGGACTAGAAATTCTACTGCCTTGGTTAACCAGGATCTTTAACAAGTGTTTAAATCTGTCTTATCTTCCGACAATTTGGAAGAAATCGAAGGTAGTATTCATTCCGAAAACGGGGAAGCCTTCACACTGTAAACCAAACGACTTCAGGCCCATTAGCCTAACCTCTTTTTGCTTAAAGGCTTTTGAAAAAGTCTTAGATGAGCAAATCAAAACCCAACTTGATACTAAGTTGATCTCAGAGGCACAACATGCCTACACTAAAGGGAAATCGACTGAAACGGCACTTCATTCACTGGTGCAAACAGTGGAAACTTCCCTTCACAATAAGGAGTACTCTCTTGTCGCATTTATGGACATAGAAGGTGCTTTTAATAATATTGAACCCAACGCTATTTTGTCTGAAATTGCCAAATTGGGTATTAATTACTCCATCCGTAAGATGATCGAACAAATGCTCCAAAGTAGAATAATCACTTCAGAGCTTGGGTTAAGCCGCATGAGAATGTACGCCGTCAAAGGCACTCCTCAAGGCGGAGTACTTTCACCCCTTCTCTGGAATCTCGCTGTAAACAGTTTGCTCCGAAATCTCGAAAAAGCAGGCTGCAAGGTTGTAGCCTATGCAGATGATATTGCTCTCTGCGTGTCAGGCAAACACCTGAATACTCTTACTGAGCTCATGCAACGCTCAATCAATATTCTGTCAAAATGGTGCACCGAGTGCGGACTAAATGCGAATCCAGCAAAGACAGATCTTGTTCTCTTCAATAGGAAACAACAATCTCCTCCACTGCAAACAATAACCTTAAAAGGGGAATCATTACTCCTATCTGATTCAGCTAAATATCTAGGAGTTATTCTAGATAGGAAGTTGAGTTGGAAATTGAACATCGAAAACAGATGCAAAAAAGCTTTCATAGCTCTTTATACTTGCAAGAAAGCTATAGGCAAAACCTGGGGTTTTTCACCTCGGATCATTTATTGGATATATACCTCGATCATCAAACCGATACTCTTCTACGGTGTGGTTGTATGGTGGACAGCACTCGAAAAACGGTGTAGAGTAGCCACAATTGATCGAGTTCAAAGAACAGCCTGCCTCCTGATAACAGGATGCTTAAGTACAACACCTACTAAGGCTCTAAATACGTTGCTTCACTTGTTCCCTATCGATCTGGCTGGCAAAGCGATTGCAGCGAAAGCAGCGACACGCATGAATGCTATATCGAAATGGAATAAGTATCTTGGCCATTCGGCCATACTGAACAGGAACACTGTTATCTCTTCTGACACAGACTATCATGTAAGTCTTCCATCACCACCCTTGCTATTCTCCTGTTCACTCCCAACTAGGGAAGAATGGAAGACAAATCTAACCGAAATCAATGGCCCTCTGACTATATATACAGATGGTTCAAAACAAGACGGCAAAGTGGGATTTGGAATCTTTTCCAATTCCCCTCACATCAATCTATCATTTAGATTACCCGACTACTGTAGCGTATTCCAAGCGGAAGTATGCGCTATCTGGTATGCTGCGAAAACTCTCTTAGAAAATAGAATATCACTAGAGGATATCCGCTTTTTCACCGACAGTCAAGCGGCCGTTCGAGCACTCAGCTCCTCTTATACCCACTCAGATGTGGTTCGATCCTGTCTCTTATCTCTTAACGAGATAAGTGTTCAGAATTCTGTCCAAGTTATCTGGATACCGGGTCACAGTGGATTCGAAGGTAACTGCAAAGCTGATGAGCTCGCAAGAGCCGGAGCTGCGCAATCAAATGTTAGTAACTTACCCACAATCCACATTCCGCTCTCAACATGTAAATTGCTCATTGATCGAGAATTTCACATCATTGCTGATCGGAGGTGGAGAGTGGAAACTACTTGCGTTACGACCAGACAAATCTGGCCATCCTACAATCTGAAACAGACGAAAACCCTTATAAGTCTTTCGAAGCACGAACTAAGGCATATAATATCTCTTATCACCGGCCACTGCCTGTTGGGCACTCACGCACGTCGGCTCGGGGTTCCTCAGAACGACCTGTGCAGATACTGCGAGGACGAAGATGAAGAAGTATCGAGTAGACATTTGCTGTGCAGTTGTCCCGGTCTAGCCAGAAGTCGCCTCGCTCTTCTTGGCTCTCCAACAATTGACAATCTTTCAGTACTCTCGAGCCTGAAAATCGAATCTCTCATCAAATTCTCGAAACGAATTAATATCTTTGACCAAAATCCACAATAAAAAATCTCGGTTAGGTGGGGAAATCATGTAACATAATGAGCTCTAGGGCAACACAACGGACCCAACTTGCGGTCTATGTGGCACTCCGATGCGGGGTCACCCTTAAACCAACCAACCAACCAACAAAGAAATTAATAAAAATTACAATAAAAAAATTAAAAAAAAAAAAAAATTATTAAAAAAATTTATAATATATTAAAAAAAATATATTAATAAAACAAAAAAAATATATATACAGAATAAAAACAAAATATAAATAAAAAAAAAAAAATAATAGAAATTTTGTAAAAAAAAAAATATCTGCCGTCCGGAGTCGGCTTAAAACTATAGGTCCCTCCATTTGTGGAACAACATCAAGACGCACGCCACAAATAGGAGGAGCTCGGCCACACACCTAACAGAAGTGTACGCACCAATTATTAATTTTGTTGTTTTTTTTTAGTTCCACTCTCTCATACCCAGCTCAGTATGACCATACATATATTGGCTTTAAGAATAGTGAACTGCCGAGATACATATGCCTCTGGCATACTGCTCCTAACACTGCCTTCAAGTCTT
Source organism: Anastrepha ludens (assembly GCF_028408465.1). Taxonomy (NCBI): domain Eukaryota; kingdom Metazoa; phylum Arthropoda; class Insecta; order Diptera; family Tephritidae; genus Anastrepha; species Anastrepha ludens. Next base: position 29,288,252 of record NC_071499.1, on the reverse strand, counting down.
AAATGCAATTTTAAGAAGCTATATTTAGATTCACACTCTTAGTTTTTAAGTTACATTCGCATTGTACTAAATTAAATATTATTAAATTTTTAAATCTTGCAACTCTCATTCTGTAGATGCATCAAAACAGGCTAAATAAAAGTCTTACATACTCGTGTACACACGAAATATCTTAGATAAGTGACTTAAAAGGGGTCTCACCAACAATTTTTGAATCGAACCGCAGAGCATTTATTGTACGTACCAACAAAATTATTTACAAAATGGACATAGCGTTCCCTTCACTTTTCGCCCATATGGCAGAAAATTAAAACGCTTTCAAAAGTTTATATACTCACACACAGACGCGCTTATTTCACACACCCACCTACCTACCCAGACAGCTTCCTTCAACTCTTGTCAACCCAACTGCTGTCCCTAACACTTTTCAAAGCTTTCAGTAATCAAAGCATACGCGCGGTGTTGCTCTCGCCTTGTCTGCCTGCCTCACTCCGCCCACATACTCGTACATAGGTATATACATGCACTGGTGTACATACATACATATGCACGTAAATATATTTTCATTAGTATGGGCACATAGTATAGATACACAATGTGCGCGATGCCATAATCTTCGAAGCTTGTGGGCTGGCTGGCGCTAGTAAGTTTGAGGAGGGTGGACAAACAAGAGCATGCAGTTGCGTTAAATTTTTGGGCTATCAGTGGAACTGGGATGTGGCTGCGCCTGTGTCAGTGGTTGGGTTGACTAACGGGCTGGGCTTGGCTTTGACATCAGTTCGGTGCGTGAGGATGTGTGCGTCCGTTATGTCATTGGATTTGTACACTTCTAATGCGTATTTGCGTGTGTGTGTGTACATGTGGTGCGAAAGTGACACGTTCATGGAAAATAGTATAAACTTTGGCAATTTATGACTTACATATATACGATTTTCTATTTTATTTATTTGGTATGTACATATGTATATATATGTACATATGTATGTTTGTATGTATATTTTTGAACAAACCAGCTTAAAAGTTTACAACATTAAAAGTATTTTAGCCCGAAAAAGGGACTACCTGTATGATACGCCAATGCTCGATTGTAGGTAGCGCTGCGTTAGAGCAAAACTACTTCTGCCACGCGTAAATATCATTTTTTGAACTTAACCTGGTTCAAATTAGCGTAAAAGGGCGCGACGAGTCAACTGTCAGCCGATATGCAGCGGGTATAATGAAATTTCCTATAAAATCGCCATATGAAACCAGACAACTGGTTATGCATGTATGTACGTAAATATGTTTATGTATGGAAAATATATTAGAAGGAGTGCGACTTAGCATTCAAAATTCAGAAGAGGTTCACCAGCTCGCACTTCGTTGTTTTCCCTACAGGGATACTGCGTGAGCACACACATTCAGAGTTTACACCGCCAACAGCATGCGGTTTGTCTCTCAAATGAAATTCCAACACTCACTCCCCCTTACCAATGCTACAAGAACTACCTACTCACCCTTATAAGCAACCAGAACAACCCGTCTACACAACTTAACAAAACACTATGTACGCTTTTTAATGCCCTATGTATTTAGATAAGTGAACACATAGCTACACACTCACCACTTACCACCCACCCACTTACCCATCGAAGCACGCAGAGCAGACCAACCAACAATAAAAGCAGACTCAGTTCCAGACACAGATTCACAGATTTCCATTGAGTCTGAGAGTTTTTTTTTCTCGTTTTTGGCCAAGTAAATTCAACACGATTGCATCAGAGGGCAGAAGCGTCAGCTGCGCTGTCTACGACGCCGTCAACGCCAGTATACGTCAGCAGCGCAAGCAACAGTGCCCGCAACCAGCAGATGCCAATATTAATGCAGGCGTAACAGTGCCCGCAACCAGTAGATGCTAACGTTAATGCAGAGCATATCATAGCATAGCAGAGCCCAGAGAGTACTTGCGCAGAGCATCGAAATGTTAACAGTAGCAACATCAACATTAACAGAGGAGAGCCGTTGCTAAGCCACCACACAAACTCACAGCTGAATTCATCGTAACTAGCGTGTGGGGTGATGTTAATTGACGCAGAGATAGGAGTAACCGCATTTTTTATAAAATGGCTTTTTGACTTTTCTTCACGAATGTGTGATAACATTAAAAAAAAATGTACAAACTGCATATGTACATATTTATGCACACACATACATAAATAGCGACGAGTTTAAGGGCACGCACATAATATGTATGTACGTGACTGCGTATATACATACATTAGTACTGTGTAAGTTGTATGTATGTAAATGAAGAGTGGTAAATACAGCAAATGGCGAGAAGATTGATAACTCGTAGTTAGATAGTAGCGGGAGGGAAAGTTCTGTTGGTAGGGGATCAAGTGATATATAAAACATGTTATGCGATAGAGTTGCCGCCATCATCCGATAGAGATATATGTATTTCAAGAATATTCATGATAAACTTCAAGCAAATCGGTTAATTAGAACTTGAGATATCGTGCCGATCGTATCGAAGAAGTAGTTTCGAGAAAAACACGTCGCGTCACTAAAATAATTCTAACTTCGAAAATAATTCGAATTTTGAAAAATCCTTTTAGGGAGATATTTTTGAATACTTAAACTATCGAATTTTGGAAAAAAAAAAAATTTTCAATTTTTTCAAATTTCTAAATTTCAAATTTTCCTTAATATGCTTTTCAATTATTCGGATGCATTCTAAAGCTAGTAGGGCTTCAATCTTCCAAGCCACACACAACCAGCAAACCAACAACAAACCCTTTTCGAATCGGTGGTTGGGGTTGCTTTGCAGGTATATTCACAAGTCATTTAAATTTTGCCAAAGGTGCTAACACCACCAACCAACAGTTGCAAACAAAGGAAACAACAAGGAAGTGCTGCTTAGCATCATCACGAGGAAGGGTAATTCGGCCGCTGCTGATGCTTTGTATCCTTTTTTATGGATTCTCTCAATATCTACTCTTCCAACACTCAGGCTTGTTTTTTTTTTTTTGACAAAAAAAGAAATCTGGCTTTGCAGCGTAGGTAGGAATGACAACAAAGAAACGGTGTAACATAAATAAAACAGCCACCATTTACAAGAAAAGAGAACAAAGAAACACACAATCTACACTTTTTAAAGACGCTGAAGGTTTAGGCACGGCTTAAAAATCAAACAAGGGTAGAAAAAGAAAAGTGAATTAAAAGCAAAAGTGAATAAATCGAATAAAAGAAAAACAGAGTATATAGTTTTTAGTCGTACACTGGTAGCAATAAGTTTTATACTAGACTAGGAACCAACTAACAACACACCGCAAGAGTTCGTTCTTTGGCCGTTTTTCAGCTACAAATAAGTTTCGAAGCACGGCGCACTTCCTTGCATTTTAAAAAGTGTTCTATTTTTCAGCAATTTTTTGGCTGTGGCCCGACAGGCCACAAACCTTTGGCTATCTATAAAAAAAAAGATGTTTTTCCATTTTTATCGGCTTCATTGCTTCACAACCACCCTCACACTCAGATCTGCCATTTTCGTACCTTCACTTTTTTGTTCTATTCTCTCATTCTGCGATTACTGGCTTAATTCTTTTACTTTCAAAATGGCAACCAGGCACATTATCTCGTAGCTAAAGCCAAGAAGGCGAATTGCCAACAACTGAGAGATAGCAGAGTTCACATTAAGAACCGTTCATGTTAAGCCGTTCTTAACAGATGTATGTAGCATATTTTCGCTAGAACAGAGATGCCTTAACAGTCAGAACTCGCGTACGCTATCCGACTCTCTGTTTGGTTTTTTAGGAATTTCTAAGGAAGATGCGGATTTACGTAAAAATCCACTTAATTTGCGAATTTCTTAAATCTATTTGAGATACATATGTATGCTTGGAAGCAGGTTACATTACATTTATTCGCTTCATTCGACGATTTTGTGCATCCGTTTCCTGAGAAACATGTATCCATGGAAGAAGTCGTGGCAACAATTCCCACCCGCTGCGTTATAAAACGCACAATATAACCATAAGGAACATTTTTTGAACGAACTGTTTGTTTTTTATTCAGTTCTACGCACATTTCTTCATACATATGTCCGCGGGGTATACTCACATTTACCGAGGAATGCAAACCGATTGTTGTAATCAAACATAAAACCGAGATTAATGCATGAAAAGAAGCAAAAAAAAAAAAAACGGAACGTGTGTGTAAGTAATGACGTGGTTTTCAAGAAACAACGTGGAAAAGCAAGCAACAGCAGCGAGCAGCGTAATATAGAAAATTTACGACAATGATAATGGCATTTCGGGATAAATTTCAAATTCCACCACCGTCAGCACCATACCATACCATATACGAGAGTATGGCATGCAACATAAGTAGAAGAAGAAGAAGACATGCAACAAAGAAAACACCACCATCAACCAGCCAGCAGGCATCATCATTGACAACATCAACCGTCATTTTGCTCAATGTGAAAAGCAGCACAAAAGGAACGAAGAAGAAAAATGAAGAAAACACAACAAACTACACTTGGACGAATAAGATAATCTAAGTAAGTACACAAATATCCAAGTATCTACGCGAATAACGAATTGAACTACATACAAATAAATGTACAAGTAAACTCATAAGTGCAGAGAACATGGAAGATTCTTGGCAAGACAAAGCGCGTGCATGAACAAACAAAAGAACCAGCAGAAGCATAAATCGAAGGAAGGTCCGACCGAGAGTTAAGGGAAGTTGCAGCACAAGCTATTCACCTTCACGTATGTATGTATATATGTATGAACATACATACATATGTATGTACAATAAACTTTGAAGGTGTAGAAGATGACTGTTCAGGAGAGCACAGGTGAGACGAGGTAGGTGAGGTGAAGTGAGGTTGAAGAAATGTTGGCATGCGGCGTTAAATGCCACCATTTTGATGTTTGCCAGCATAGATTTGGAAGATGATTACAATGCAAAGTTTGTATATTGCGCAGCTTTTGTGTTGTGAGTAAATCAGCTGCACACCTTTATGTAAATACATAATAGGTGCGATCTATGAACTCTTCGATAAATGAAGTTCTTATTTTAGGAATTTCTCGAACGCGCGCTGGAGAGCTTTAACTAAGAAAATTTAGAAATTTGTTTATTATTTATTATTTCAATTGAGCAACTATCACATATTAAGCGCTCTTTGCGATCTCTCTCCCTCACTCTCTCTCTCTCCCAGTCTCTTTTTTAATTTTCCTTATCACTAAAGCACATTGCATGGACTGTTTGCTTGTTCGTGAGTGTTGAAAGGTAGCAGGGACTGAGCACAAAAGCAACTCGTAGAGTTCAGCACAGCGCTGTCAAACGGTAGGTACTACTGCTGGCACTCATTCATAATGTAACTAAACATTTTCAGCTCCAGCGCTATGTTGTGGTGGTAGCCTCTTTTACTCAGTAGCCAACTTATGTGCAGTATGTACGTAGGTATGTAAGTATGTGGCAGCAAAAACAATGATAAAAAAGCAAACCGGCTCAACGAGCTAACTAAATAAACAAATGATTTTTTCCCCCCATTCAGGTTCTGCTGACTACCCACTGCCTGACTCTCTACAGCGCCGACTGCTAAAACGAAATCATCATTTCGCTCAAAGCTCCCACAATGAGAACAAATAATTAATTGACAATTGTGCGCACGAAACGGTACAGCAGATGGAATAAGCGAGGTGAGGTAGGGGGTAGCGTGCTTTTATTAATTTGCATTAGAATAAGCAGAATTTAGTATTTTTACAATTTAAAGTCGTATTGAATAGCAGTAGTATCCACTTAAGTAATTTAATTAGAAAACTTATGACGGAGATTCTCACACAAACACACATTTGTGCCATTTCACATTTTACCATTGAGAATTTCATGTTGCGAGGCTTACGATTTAGTACAACGTGACAGCGGTCGCTTTTGTTTCTTTGATTTTGAATTGATCAAGAAAAGGAACTTAAAGACTGTTTTGTTAACTAACCAGTAAAGTGAACTTTACTAACCGAGCAGATAACTTTTTTTGTAGGTATCTTTTCTGCTACTAAACTGTCTAACAAAGATAAAACTTTCTAGTTCCGATACTACGACGCGGCTCGAGTGGAAATAAGCTATTTGGTTCAACTATTTTCAAAGCAGAAACATCCTAGGCAAGAATGATAGAAACAAGATTGCGCCCATCAGAGAGTGCGTGACGACACGTTTGCCAAGTTGTGCAGTGTTGCCAACCATTTGCTCTTCACAATAAATTTAGTGCTTTTTTATACCCAAAATGCGAAAATTTTTTAGTTTGGTGTTTGTTTCTTTTTGTTTTTAATTCAAAGCTACCGAAACTAAAAGTTAAAGAAAACTGTATTATTAAACAAAAGAAGGTTAAAAAAGGGCACTCTGAGAAGATTTTAGTGCTAATGAAAATTTTTTGATTCTTATAAAATTTCATATTTTGAAAGTGCAAAATTAATTTTTTGCTCCTTTTAAGTTAATGCAAGAATATAAAATGTCCTTCTCTGAACTCTTCTTACGATTGAAATCCTTTTTACACATTTTAAAAAGCGTTTGAATTTACTGAATGCGAATTAAAACCATAGAGGTGTAATCGTTTCGTACGGTCCTCAATCCTTAGTGAGGCATAGGGCATCAAGAGGTGTATTCATAGTAAAAATAAGCAAAAAAATACTAGAAAATACTGAAAAAATCATCACAACATTTTTACAAAACATTTTTATTTTGTTACATAACCTCAAATATAGACAAAATGTCGTTCTCTTAACAAAAGAGTTTCTTTTAACAAAAAAAAAAACTCGTAAATTAAATTGCACATATCCATAACACATTTATTTAAAAAAAAAACGCACATTTTAAAGACAATTTTTTCTCGCATACAAAGTACTTTAAGTATTTCAATTAAAATTTGGTATTTTATTCTCTTTTAATGGGCATTTTAGTGCGTTTTTACATCCAAGGCTAGGTAACACTGCAGTAGCGAGAGACAGATTTGACCGCTGAAAGCAGAAGAACCCCAACAACAACTGCAATCGCGGGCAATTCGACCAGATGTAACAAAAAATTTAAGCTAAATAAAACCGAGTGAATTATTCAATTAATTTAAAAAAAAAATATATTTTACAAAATTATAAACATTACTTTTAATTAGAACAGGCTAGAAAAATGTCTTGAAGAAAGAACTAAAACTCCGATACTAAATAACAAAAAACAAGGCAAAAAATGTTAAATCAAGTTACGAAAATGGAAATCTGGCCATACTGGTGCTAAAACCACGTAACTCATTGTCAAATTCGCTGAGAGCAAAGACACGGTACCACGATAGGCGCCATCTCATTATGCTTTCCATCATGTGTCCTAGGCGTATAGATTGAAAATACCTTCCATATATTTTTAGGGGGAAATTTTTATAAAAATAAACATTTGTTGCCTGCACTCCCTTTGTCCAGCCTTTGTCTTCACTTACGAGAACATTAGAATTACTCACAACTGATAAACTCTCCTTATCGTTTCGACGATTCGTCAGAGTGATTCGAAGTGACCATAACAAAGATTCAAGGGAAAACTTATTGCTAACTATACATTTATTTATATTTACTAGAACAAAGAAAGGCGCTAGAATTAAGCAGAAATAACTTAGTCAATTATATAAATATTTACTTGAAGTGACAGTTACGCGGATTTCACACTGTTAATACGCTTAAGTTGAGAAGTAAATAATTATGAATAATAATAAAGAAATATTTCAGTGAATAGCAAATGCAAGTGTTTAAGCAAAAACATATTAATAATAATAACACAATAACTATTGTAAATTATATAACAAATAAAAAAAACATCATGAAATATAATAAATGAAAAAAAAAAAAACACAAAAACACCAGTTATTTTTATAGGGGCAGATCAACTTGGGATCGCTGGGATCAAACTATCAAACTTTGGTGTTCATCTATTCGAAAAACTTGCAAAATAGGGGAAAGTGAGAGAGCAAAAAAGAGAGTGAGAGTGAAAAGATTTTTAGAGGTGTACTAGGTCTGCTAGCCGTTATTCGGCTCGGAGCGATATACCGACGTCATTCGTTTTGTGTTACACAAAATTTAGGTTTAGCTTAGTGAATCCAAAGTTCCCCTCAAACAATTTTTTTTCACCATACCTAACGAGCAAACTTGGTATTTACCATCCTTGGAGCAAAACGACATTTCATATTGAGGGGAGTTGCAAGTTTTTACTGGTTTTATTTTTACTTGTAAGAATGAGTGCAAATGAAAAAAACAGCTGATCACAAAGTAAAAATAAACACAAACTAAAATTTGCAAATTGGGTCAAAGTTGTAAATTTAAATAAAAATGGTGACTAAAATGGGGAAATATAAGAATATATATATTTTAGATAAAATTTAAAAAGTTCATTTGAAGTCATACAAGGTGAAGTCCAAACTAAACAAGACTGGCGTCATAAAAATGTTGTTGGTGGCGCCGCCATCTTTTTAATGAGTTAGTGCGTTGGAAGATACATCACTAGCTGACTTCCAGTGAAAACTTGGTGACATTCGGTTCAGTGGCTTAGGCCCCAGACGAGCCACGCGTTTGGAGAAGTCAAAAATCAAGTGGATGCTAATTTGTTTTTACGATTCCAAGGGAATTGTCCACAAGGAGTTCGTGCCAATGGATCAAATTGTCCATGCAATTTTCTATATTGGCCTTTGAAGCGTTTGTTGCATCGTATTCGTCAAATTTGCCCTGAATACCGTGAAAAAGGAAGCTGGCGCTTATTGCATGACAATGCACCATCTCATCGATCGACTTTTGTGACTGATTTTTTGACTAGAAATCGCATTTTAACCATCAATGAAAATTGCATTTGGTCACGAAAGGAAAACGTTTTGAGTCCGTAAAGGCCATCCTGAAGAACATTCCGGTCAATAACCTGAAACACTCTTTCGAAAAGCTTTCAGCTCGCGCAAAACAGTGTATCGAGGCAAAAGGGGACTATTTTTAATAAATAAACTCGAAGTTTTCAGAGCAAAGCTCCTGTCGTTTCTATTTTGGCTCAGTCTTGTTTATTTTGGACTTCACCTTGTATATTAGGTAGGAATCGGCCAATGCTACAGAGGTATGTACTACTGAACCACAGCCTCCAGTGAGCGTTGCTGCAGCTTCCGAAGTTACTGGATAGCTTTTACATGAACATACAGATCTATCTTTTATGGAGATGCGCTTTGTGCTGTACTTTTGTCTTGATCGACATACCTAATTAGTTTAAGGGGGTATTCTAGTGTAGAAATTAAAAAAAATCGTTTTTTTTGTTTGATATCTCAAAGCTTAACCTTTCAAGAACATGTCCTTAAAATGATTTGTTAAAATTTTAATTATTTCCAGAGATATAGCTATTTTAGTGTCACTAACTTCTAAACTGGCTCGGCTGGAACGCCACAGGGCGTAATTGCACCCAAAACTTTAAACGCGTTTTTCTCGAAACTATTTCAAAATGTTTACCTCGATTTCTCAGGTTCTACTTAACCGATTTACTTGAAATTTGGTGTGAGCCTTCTCAATATAGATATTATATATCTATCGTACTTACTATTATTAAAAACAAAATAAAATTTTTTACTATTTTTAAAAAATTCCGAAAAGTAACACAAAGTAGTAAATATATTTATCATTTTTTCGGGCAGCCGTAACTTGGCCAAAAAAATAGTTTTTCGACTTTTTTGTAGTAAGTACGATAGCAGCATTCATCAAGATCAATAATCTTTTTTATGTTTTTGTTTCAGATTATTAGAACGCTAGCAATCGTGGTGGTAGGTGTCGCGCGTCACTTCCACAACATTTAACTTTTTGAGTTTTTCGTTTTTTGAGATTTTTAATTTTTTTATATATTTTTAAAACATTAATAAATATCTTATTAAAAAATGGATACTAAAAATATTTTTTATTTTTTATTAAAAGCACCCGAAAAAACACCTCAAATTCATGCCTCTACACTAGAATACCCCATTAAAGATTTGAAGTAACGGCTGCTAGGAACTTCAGCTAATACTAATTTGTAGCACTTAGGTTCCTGCTACAAAAATATTTTGAAAAAAAAAGAAAAATTTATTCCAAATAAATATTTTTTTGAAAAGTTATGAAGTGTAGCTAATTTACGGTGCCTAGCGGGTGAGCAGCTCATTAATGAAAGCATTTAAAAATATAACACACCAACAACATTTCTGTATAATAGAATAAAAAAAAGTTTGAAATAAAAAAACCGCTTATGTTTTGTGTTGGTGATAATCGCTAAATAAAGAAACACACAACCACTACATAAATTTGCAACAAAAGAATAAACAATGAGCAACACCGGTTAACTGCTAATACATACAAAACATTTCAAAACACATTCAAAATATTTATTCTCATAAAGCAGTGAGAACAAAGAAACGCGCGCGCTGGGAAGACAAACAAGTTCTAATTTCGAACTATCGATTCATAACAAAAACAAAACACAAAAGAAACGAAAAAAAACGAAAAAATTAAAAAAAGAAACGAAAAAATTAAAAAAAAGAAACGAAAAAAAGACAAAAAAAAAAGAAACGAAAAAATGAAAAAAAGAAACGAAAGAATTAAAAAAAAAAAAACGAAAAAAGAAAAAACAAAACTTATAAAATCGCAGAAGTCTAAGCAAAAAAGGCCAAAAGGGAAGTTTTGCTAAAATTCGAGTAGGTGGAAGAAAATAAACTTTTCGCTACTCACACCATTAGACCTTGTGAAATTGTATAGTGATTCCCATTTTCAAACATTTACAGCGCGAACAAAGAAAAATTACATAGAAAAGTACAAAGGGCACAACAACAACAAGTGGGGAAATTTCCGTGTATCGCTAATTTTTTGCGGTCACTAATCGCCACTGCACAGCAAATTTGCATTCAAAGTGCTGCAATTCGGAGCAGATCACAGTCGATCGCTTTAGCATTTCATACACAACAAATTTGCATTCCACAATCACTTCAGCGTAAGCGTTCTAAAGAAATAAACACCGAGAGAGTGGAACGTCATTCATTAATTTAACTGTGCTTTACATTTGAACTGCACAAATAGTTCATAGAACAGTTTTTTACTCGTCACGCTTGAATGACAAATATGTGTTAGAAAATTAAATAGAACTGTAGTGTGATATTGAGCAGGATAAGAGCGAAGAAGAAGAAAAGTTGAAGTACAAAGACTCTTCGAATTATCAGATTTAGCTGTAAAACTTATTTAAATATAACAGTAGGGTTAATTTATTATCCATATGAATACCTTTTTTGAATAGAGATGAGAGAGATAAGCGGGGAAAGAAGCTAAAACTGATTGTGATTCGTTGCAAATATGGAAAAATTATAAGGAATTCTCACAATTATGGAAATGTTTGAAGAAGTAGTTCTGCTTTGGAAGGTTAAAGAATTATCTAATTTGCTTAAATATTGTCGAAGATACAATTCCGAGCGCGGCTTGACATCAATCAATTCGTTGAACAGTGCATCGTCGTAGAGAGAAAGGGGAAATTTATTTTGAAAAAATAACAAAACGGTGGACTTATGAAAATAAAGGTATGTTTTTCGGGTGGAAATCAGACTGTAGTATGCAAAGTTAGGACTGAAAAGAAACGCAAGTAGCACCTGCCAGAATGAGAAGCCTACAGAATAATAATCAGTTTAACTTTTTCGTTTCAGATGTCCTGAAGAGCCAAAATCCTGCTGACAAGCCACCTATCTGTTTTTTTAAGACGCTTACTTTGGTGCCACACTACTACAAAAGAATATGTCAAAAAAAGAAAAATTGTTTTTATATATTATACTATTTGATGTTAGTAATAACATACTATAAAATCAAAATGATCGCATTTTATTTTCTTAAAAAAAAAAAATCCTAAAAAATATCTATAAAAAATGAGTATTTGACCAGAGCAAAGAAATAACTTGGCTTATTTTGCGTTTGACACCTGAGTTAGGTTAGTGAATAGTTTTTCTATTTTCAAAACAGGTGAAAATTATATTTTGATATTCTTTGCTCCGACAGCGTTTTCTGTGCCAAGTTTTATAGCTATCTTTTCTAAACTTAAGTAAGTAACGTTTGCCTCGTACCTGTGTTAGGTTTGTCCTACCTGAATTGGTACCTGTTTTGTTGTTAGTTGGCTGTACCTATGGATGCTTAGCTAGGCAGAAGAAGCCAGTATTTTGGGCGTAGGGGTTATTTTTGCTTGACACTGTTTTTCGCTTGTAATTCGCTTGTTTTCCCAATTGGCCTCTGGTGACGCTCCAGCATGCTTGTCCAGCAGGCTTATATGTGTGCGTGTCGGGTGCTTGACGCTAATATCTAAAATTTTTGATTTTCATAATTCAAAAGCCGACAACAAGTATGTGTGACACGAAGCAAGTACGAATGTCACCCGACACGCACACATATAAGCCTGCTGGACAAGCATGCTGGAGCGTCACCAGAGGCCAAATCGTAACTCGCTTTCTCATTCGTAATTCGCGCTCTCATTCGAAATTCCCTTTTGTCATTCGAAAATCGCTTTCGCATTTGTAAATCGCGCTCTCATTTATAATTCGCACTCCATTCGCAATTCTCTCTCCCATTAGTAATTCGCCGTACAAAATTTTGTGTGCAAAATATCGCATTTGTAAGTATTCAGACTCAATTACTTTGCGAATTGCAAACCAATCGTTATCTTCCCCAATTTTTTTGAAAATTTATCGAAATTAGTTGTGAAATCAAACGCAAAAGTAGACTAAACTAATAACCAGAAAAAGTTAAATTTTAAAAATGGGATCGAAAAAGTAGTTGTGAAAAAAAGTATGTTGTTGTTGTTGTAGCATCATAACTATTCTCCATACATATACGGGGAGTACTGCTGGAGTGATAGTCCATTACTCGTTTAGCCAAGAATGGCTAAAAAAAAACTTTCCGAACTTGATTGATTATTCTCTTTGAGCCATTTTGAAGAGCCAAGTCGGAGCTAAAAGATTCACCAGTCTCGAGACGCTGCAAAAAGTCATTGTCCGCGAGTGGACCAAAATACCCGCAAGTCACATTCGGGTAGCTTGCGATTCGTTTCTGGACCGTCTCAAGGTAAAAGGTGGTCATATCGAGCAAGAGCAAATTGAGTTTTAATTTTGTATTATTTTCACACATTTTTTTAACTTTGAATTGAATAAAAGTAATTTTCCAAACTAAATTTATGGCGCTTTTAATTGGTTACACTTCGAGTGCCGGACCCTGTACTCCACTCCATGCTTTATTTGCATGCGACGAGGCTCTCGAATGTCGTCATTTCAAAGATACGAACGTTCATGGAGAGCATCAGTGCCTAGCAATTAAGAAAAAATATGTATCTAACAATTGAAAGTACAATTTTTGTGTAGTTGGCAAATAATAGATTCACAAATGTATTTGCATATGTGCGCACACATACATACATTTTAAATAGGCTATTTGTTAATCAATAAAATGCATTTTTTTATGGGCATTGATATGCATACGTAAAAATATCTTCCCACATACATACATACATACATATTTGGGAACCCTGCAAGAAAAATTTGCAGTGGTAAAGAAAATCTCAATTTTGGAATGACTGGAATGATTATTTGGTACTAGCGCTGCTACATACATTGTGGCACAAAATTAATCATTCACTTTTGTTTTTGAATAACTATTTTACTAGATAAAAAAAATGTTGAGTGATGGAAATTATTATTATTATTTTTACTTATACATATACAGTGAAATTCCCCATTACGGACAGTCCTTATAACCGGACAGCTCCAATAACCGGACAAATTTTGGGCACACAGGTTTTTCATTCATTTTTTCATACAAATATCATCCTAATAAACGGACACTCTAATAACCGGACGCGGACAAAGTATTTCAAACCATTTTCATAAAAAAATTTCTCATAAACGGACAAAATTCAAAAATATCACAAGCAAGCTTTGTTGTTCATTATAAAAATGAAATAGGTGATTCCCCTTTTAACATGTATGCACACATTCAAGTCCTGTGTTTTAAATTAAGAGTAGTTTTCCATTCAGTTTGTTAAGTCAGTTGCATGCGAATGGTTGCGTTCAAAGATTTTCTCTAAATGGATCAAAATGTTTTCACTGAGGACAACAATATAGAAGTTCAATTTGACCAACAAGATGATACTATGGACATAAGTGATTCAGAAAATGGATTTTCAGAAGAAATAAGTGAGCCTATAACATCATATGATGAGGCTTTAAAACTTGTTGCGGGCTTGAAACAATATGCAAAAAATGACTATGTAGCTTTTCAGCGCATTAATAATATCGAGAGTCTCTTTGAAAATGAACATTTTAAATTAAAGCAATCAAGCATTACCTAATTTTTTCAATCAAGCTAGTATTGAAATGTAAAGACTTGTACAATGTACTTAATCGCTATATGTACATATATGTATTTACATGTAATACTAAAGTATGCAAATATTCTTTACTTCCAAAAATTTCTTAAATAAACTATGTACAATACAATTTATATGTGTGGTATATATTTTGTGACTTCATCCCTTATAAGCGGACATCTCCCATAGCCGGACAAAAACATTGCGACGGTGAGTGTCCGGTTATAAGGAATTTCACTGTATATACATATTATCGTTTTATTTTTACTTTTACGCGCTCCAAGTGACAAGTGTCAAAAGTAATTGGCGCACGACGCCATTTCCAGAAACTATAAATATTTCGATAAGGTGATTAATTTTGTGCCACCTAGTATAATACAGTCTTCACACATGGGTTGACAGAACCGGCTCTGCCTTACTTGAAGAAAGGACATGATATTACTTTTTAACCATCGAAAAATGGATTCAGAGATCAAACTAGATTTTAACTATTGAATTAAGACTAGTCTTTGCGATTTATAAAATATTTTTATTTTATTTTATTTATTAAACAAACGCCAATCGGCAATATACATACACATATAAAAGAGAGTACAGAATCAGAATTTATAGAGGACTGGTACACAATGATAGCGAATATGGGACAGAAGGTTCTTGAGAAAAATCAGTGTAGTACTATAGGATGATATTTTTGACATTTCGCAGAAAAGTATCGTAGGTTCCACCATAGAAATCGAGAACACCATGAAGTTTGTTGACGCTGATGGCTATTCTATTGCACGGGCCGTGATAGACGTAGCTTTTGTAAGTAGCGACTGTTTTCAGTAGACGACTATTCCTAAGAGTGAGACCAGCCGGGGCAAGCTCGAAGGAGCTGCGTACTTCCGGGGCATCAATAATACCACTTACTACTTTATAGAAGAACGCCAGATCAGTTATGCGACGGCGAGCCCGCAAACTGTTGATGTTGTACCGACTGTAGATATCTTCTGTGGCTGAAACGGTTGATGATGAATACCGGAAGGCTAAGGTCTTGCAGAGCTTACGCTGCACTCTTTCAATTCTAGTAATGCCTGCTTCAGTGTATGGAGACCAGACTAGAAGTGTTCTATGTAACGGTCACTGTTATCAAAATCGACTGTCTTTGCGTTCAGCAGCAGCAGCGCACCTTTGTTCGATCCCACTGCGAATATGAAAAAAATCAAAATGACGGAAATGTTATTTCTAACAGCATTTGCCCTGAATTGTCATAGAAAAGGTTCTCACAAAACCGACTACATTTCGGAGATGACATAAAATCTGCTACATACAAAAGTATTTATACATCCCCTATATATGTATGTATTACACTACAAATCGCAGCAGAAGGCCTATACCTAAACACCTGCCGATATGTACATACATACATATGTATGTATACAGGTGTGTATGTTGCATTGCAAAACTTGACGCTTGACGCTCGCCGCCGCTCTCCAAATCTGCAACCGACATCTTCCCAATCACCGTTAAGAAATAACGCTGACGCTGCTGCCATGGATTGCTGGCGATATTGTTGTAATTGCTCCACGTTTTGCAAGTAGAGGCTGCCTGGCAGCGAGTGTACGACGTACATATACGTCAGATAGAGGGGAAACCATTGTCGATCGACCGACAACATTAACATCAAACAGCAACAAAGCAATCTCTACTACAGCAGCTTGTAGTAGGTGTGTTGCTCTATTCGTTACTTTGCCGGTTAGCGCGTTGATGAAATAAGAAACCGTTGTTAGATGCGAGAAACTGGCGGAACGAGAAAGAGCGCACATACACAGTTAACTTCATTTGCTGCTAACTATAAATCCGTGCATGTAGTATGTATGTATGTATGTATTTGCTTGACGCTGTTCAGAATGGCAGCAATAGCAACAATGAATTCATTAGAAATATTATTAATACCATAAAAACAAAGCGAAGCACAATAGATGAGCGCAAAAATACAACCTACATCAGCAACAAAAATTACAAAAACAACTGAAAATGTATTGTGTAACATAAGCAATCTTAAAATGGCGAAAAAATATTATAAATAGACTGTTAATGAAAGCTTTGTCTTGCGATGTTGATGAAAGGGATTTAATTTTAAAGATGTACGAAATTTTGAAAAATACTGTACAACTATAGATAGTTGTATGTAATTTTGAAGCGTGTTGCATGCCCTTGAAAATAGTTTTAATTAGTACAGAAATTATAGTTAGTCCGCCGCAGGAGCAGAACAACTTATTGCAATTAATTAACAGTTCAAAAATATTATTTCGTAAAAACTCCAGTCAGTGAACATTTTGCTGCATTTTGGACTTTTTTTTTTAACTTATAACCACCAAAGCGATAAATATACATAAATCGAGTTCTCATCATTACGCGCCATAGGTTCATCACTCTTATGAAAACGCTGTGTTTATGCTAATAAAAATTGGGTAGATTTAATTAACGGCAGTTAAGGAATTTTGTTGACGATAAAATGCACATAAATGCAAGCTAATAAAAAGAAATGCACATATTGTATTTTCCACACATACATATGTATGTTTATATAGACACACACACACACAGCTGCAAGTGCCACGCACAAGAGCACCTAAATTCGTCAAATGGCACAAAAATAGCCAAGGCAGATTTTTTTGTTTTTTGGAAATTTTGCGCAAAATGTAAATAAAAGAAACGATTATGATCGGCATTAAAAATGTAAATAAATTTGAATTTGTGAAAGCGGAAAGCAAGCGAGAGTCTATGAGCGCTGTATGTCCACATTTATGTATAAGATGATGCAGAGAGAGTGAACGAGAGAGAGAGAGAGAGAGCCAAGTAAGGAGCAGACCATAAGATTCAAATTGTTTACATTTTTAAGGTAAAATTGTGATTATTAATAAAACTGAATAACAAATTCAGGTAGAAGAAACTACATTCCGTATGGCCAAATTGAAAGGTGACTTTGTGAGGCAAGTAGCAGTAGAACAGCTGGTTTATTTTTTTTTGTAAATTTGTGTGTTCGCTAAACTGTCCAACTTTGTTTACCTTTTACTTTGTTGCTGGCTAGGAAATTCAACAATAACAACAACAATAAACGAATACGATCCGACGAATTTCACATTCTAGAAAATTTAAGCAGCAACAAAATATACGCCATTATTGTTTTTGCTCTGGTACGCTGCTACCTGATTGATATGCCTTTTCCCATAGCAATTGTGTGAATGAATGAAAAGGAGGTGCGCACTTCCACCTTAATAAGACTAAGACCTTTTGTGCCCTTTACTTATCACAGCATCTCGGTTAACAATTACATGAAACAAATGCGCCACTTAGGGAGAGCAAAACAAAATTGACCTTCTAGCAGATGACAAAAGCGATTATGCGCATGGAAGAGTAAGAGTAAGCGTACCTGTAAGGTGTTTTAAAAATGCCTAAAGATTAAAGTTAAATGCATTCTAAGCGCCATACTTGAAAAATATTTCATTGTTGTAGTGAAAATAGTGATTTAAATTTATTAAACTATTTAAGTGCTTTTAATGTAATTTTTGCAAATATATTTGGCGGGTTTCTCGTTACAGCAAGGATTTTTAACATACGAAGCAGAATAGGGATGCCCACTTATTGTTGTTTTCTCGAGAATGTAAACATTTTTGAAATCTTCGGGAACTTATCGTTTGCTCTTTTTTTGAGTATCGGCGATATGCTGGATTGAGAGTACTGCAAGCGCGCCACAGTTAATTCCTTTCTTGTTTCCGTTTTCCACCTGGAAGGCTTTGCCACCTACTTCACTTAGACGAAGTTATAATCAATTTCGCACAAATGGGCAGTGGCACGCCCCATACAAGAAAGTATTCAATTGACAATGACAATAAATAAATCAGAGACAGCTACGTTCCCACGACAGTCGGTACTACGTAATCGGAACGATCCGGATTTATATCCGGCCAAGCACTGTCACTTCAGCAGCATTCCTCGTTAATACATGCGGAATGTTTATGCTGCTACAACAACAACAACATACACTAAATGTTTGTGGATTCAGTCTCAAGCATCCGCATTTTTCCCAAGGTTAATTGCGTGTGGCATGTTCTCGAGTGGAAAATCTGAAAAATTTATTTATTTTTAAAGAAGATGGAAAAACAAAAAATATTGTACACCCAAAAGGCACGCATTGGGATAAAGTATCTTTAAAAGCAAGTTTTTATATTTAAGCGGCAATGCAAGCACGGCACGCAGAATAGCGGTTGCCAGTACGGGCATGAAACAGCAGATGATAAAAAAAAGTTTTTCCTAATAGCGGTCAGCTAAAGGTGAAAGTGGATGACACACCACTCCGTTAATAACTCCAAAATTTTGGGTATCACCATCGACAGTTTGCTCTGTTTCTTGGCGCATATAACCGGAACTGACATTAAGATCCAAAACCGCAACAAGATCCTCAAATCACTAGCTGGCAGCTCTTGGGACAAAGAAATTTTGCTAGCGACATTCAAAGCAATTAACCTGCCGGTCCTAAATTACGCTGTGCCCATCTGGTCGCCTGGCGACTTGTAGTGGGCAAAGCTCAAAGACTGTCAAAATACTGCTATCAGAGCAGCCACTGGATGCTTCCTGATATCTCATCTGCAACACCTTCACAACGAGGCTTCCGCACTCCCGGTCAAGTAAGCACAATAAAATGCTCAGCAAGCAATCTCTGACAATTGCTAGAGCCTGAATCACCTTCCTAAACTCCTGACCCCCTAATGCAGTTATATTAGTCTAATAACCACCTATTGCTGCTGAAGATACTCAGCTGCCTAGCGAGACCCGCGTAACGGGCCTACCGTTAGATGAGTGAGACGATGACGATCGGTGACTACACCGCACAGGCAGGGTCTAGTAAACTGCTATAACAACAACAAAAGCAGCAGCAGCAACACCTATACTATCGACAACAACAACAATACCGTCGGCAACAACAACAGTCAAGAACAACACCACTATCAACAACAACAACAACGACGGCAACGACGAAAGCAACAACAATAACAACTACAACATTATCAACAATAACAACAACAACTACTACAACACTATCAAAAACAACGCCACTATCATCAACACCAACAACAACGACGACGACGAAAACAACAACTGCAACACCAACAACCACAACTACAACACCAACAACCACAACCACAACACTATCGACAACATCAAAACACCACTAAGAACAACAACAATAAACCAGTAATATTAACAACAACAAATTTTTTTTGCCTATTTTTTTTAAAGAAAATTATGATAACATAAAAAATTAAATGTACATATCATTTGTGGCACAAAACTCGATTAACGGCTAATCCCACAACGAATTATTAAAATTGTCATTTACAGAAAAATAACTTAATTTCTATACTCAAGTACGCTACTACCAGCTAGGTTATTTTAATTTTAGCTTAGGTATATAGAGGCACTTGAAAATTTCGCTCTCCAAAATGAAGTCAGTTCATGTTGGAGAGTTTCGACAGCATTCAATGCGTAAATGTTTCAATTTTAAAAGTTAAATTTTTCAATGACACATAAGCATCTCTCATGCATACATCCATACGTTCATATGTGCATACAAGAATAAATAAATATATTTACATTTATGTATGTATGTAGTACAAACAACTACAAAAGTATACGCGCTTTCGTACATAAGCATAATCCAATGCTAATACACGCATTCACTTTTTAAGGGTAACTAAATAAAATGTGTAAATAAGCAACGCTTTAATAATGGGTTAAGCGAAATGAAATGGAGTGTCATAAGAGACTGGAAAACAAAGTAGGCAAGGAGAAAAAGGTAACAATTGATATCATTTTAGGTGTGTAGTTATGTATAAGTAAGTGCATACATAAGTACATACATACATATGGATGTACGAAAATGAAAAGGGGCAGCTAAAAAAGGGAAGCTAATGTGGGTAAGCTTGAAAAACTTTTAAAATTTTTAGCCAAAGCAGAAAGCAAAGTATTGTATGTGCTTACATACATAAACAAATATACATACATATGTATTATATATACAAATCTATGCGCTTAGTGTGGACAGACAATACACTCAATTTATTGCAAGTTGTGTAATTTTATGACGCTGGTCTTAAGATATCAAAAAAGAAAACGGGAACTTCAAAAATGCTGGTTGTGCAATTATGTACGTACATACATACATACATACATACGTACGGTATGCTCAAAGAAATAATAGTTTATAACAATTACCGATGCCAGAGAGAGCAGTGACGTGCTGCAGGAATGCGGAGAAAAGCACAAGAATGTTGGGCAGGAAAACAGTATGCCGTTGGAGAGCGGCAGATGAGCATGAATGAGTACGTACATACCTATGTATGTACATACATACATGCATATGTATGTATATTCAACACTCGGTTAGGTGTTTGTACATCATTATGTGCATGTGTATGCATGTTTACGTTTACCTCTAAGTGCTATACACACCAAAGCAGATTCTCAGATGCCCACCAGAGCAAACAAACTAAATATTCAGTGTGTGTTTGAGAGTTTGCCTATGCGCGTGCTTGTCCACCTGACTTACTGACTATCGAATTGACGCTATTGACAAAGCGTGTGTGTGATTGCGTGTAGTTTAGTAAAAACAGATTTTCGTACAAAATACATAGCTATTCTTGGACCATAAATCTACACATACATGTGTGCTCTGCATATTTACACCTATCCATGTGTGTATGTATGTATGTTGTATGTACGCTTGTATGACTACTGCGCAAACGGAAGCATTTGCTGCGTACATACATACCATATATCGCAAATGCCCACAATGATAGATGTTGATATCAATAGTGAAAGAGATAAGGGTCGCTCGCTGCTTGGTTACTATTCTTTCTGTTACCGCCGATGGAAACAAAGGAAATCGCTTGCGTGCCTACAGAGCCGCATAAATACTCATACGTATGCATGTATGTATGTATGTATCTTTATTTGAAAGTTCATATATGGCTGGTTGGCTGGCACAACTGCATGTGGCTGGCGAATTGACGATAACAGCAACACCAACAGTAATTGCAACGGCAGAAGCAGTGCCAGTGGCAGCATATGCTAGTGTATACGAACACGTACACACGCACACACACACATGCAAATTGGTGGCACAGCCACCATTCATCAGAAAAACAAAGAAGCTCACTAAAAAAGAAATTGCAAAAATATCTTGAGGCCCACTATTATCAGCTGCAAAGCAAAGCGAACTAACTCAATAACAAAGAAATAGCAGAGTAGCGAATAGTATAAAATAGAGAACGAAATAAAATATGAAATCTACCAGCAGAAGCTCAAAAATATACCTAACAAAATTACCGGTGAGCAGCCACCAAAAATGAGCAGCTGCTCTACCGCACGCAGCGAAAGATTTGTGAAAAAGCAGAAATGTATGTAGCAGCGTATAAGTGCGCCGCCCTGCTTACCCCAACACCATACCTCCTTATCATCTCCAAAAACACTAAGAAAAGCCTTTCGGCAGTTGAAATTCGAGCGCTTCGGAGAGCGCCGGCGTGAGAATGCCAGAGAGCCATGTAATATGAGCGTGAGTATGCATGGATGTAAGTCATTGAGATAGAGAGAAAAAACTATGTATTCTTATCACTCGAAGCTGTCGCTGTTGACGCCCTGCCGCTTTGATGCTTGCAAGGCACACGCAGGGTGAGATACGGAATCATAGCAATGGAGGTCAATCACAAGGGAAGCAGAATGCATGATGCGAGGACGCTGCAACAAATATTGTAAACAGGAAGAAAATATCGCAACTACAAGCGATATTTGAAATTAACATTAAAGAGGGAGATGCAGCAGCAAAGCTTTTTAAAAACAACAAACTCCAAACTTTTGAAATGTGAAATATAGCAGAAGGCGTTTCTGAAGTTGTAGCGCTTTGACAACTAATAATGGGAAGGAAACCCCAAAATGACCTAATTCCTTGAATACGCCTAATTTCGTCATCGGCTCTACGTCACCGGAACGACTTCGATTCCTATCCGGCCAAGGACCGTCACTTCAACAGCATTCCACGCACATGTTTGGGGAATGCTTATGCTGCTATAACAACAACAACAACATACTATAAAACTCTTCAAACCACGAATTATAAAAGAGGATTAGCATTCTTTTAAATCTGAGTCCTTTATTATGTGGCCTAAAGCGATGAAACAAATGGAGGGACCTACAGTTTTAAGTTGTCTCCTTAAGTTTGCCATTGTCTGCCGAGGGGTGACCGACCACGATTAGAAAAAACTTTTTTTATAATCTTCCAGCTACATGCAGGGAGATTCGAACCTACGCACTAAATGGTAGTCACGCACCAATCCATTCCATTCGGCTACGGCGACCGCCATCCATTTGTCGACCAACACTTCAAGATGCACGCCATAAATAGAAGGCGGCGCTCGGCCAAAGACCTAACAGAAGTGTACGCGCCAATTACTAATTTATTTTTTCCAGTTATGAAACACTTTTTAGCATTATTTGCGCTTAACTTGCTTGCTATATATTTTTTATAAATTCCATTTCTAAATTTAGCATAAATTTCTGCTTGATACCCATCACGTGACTTACATCGATCCGTTAATCGGCGAATGTAAAGAAATCAGCTGATTTGCTGACGTAATAAGGGATAAGATAGCGTTGTGTTTCCACCAGATTTCGGCAAACAACTGAGATTGTGTTGGTGATATACGAAGCAAGCAACGTAACATTTGCGCGTGCCAATTCGCTGCCGTCTGAAGAACAGCTCATTAGAAGAGCGTAAGAATGCGTGTGAAATGAGCGGGCACAATTGTGCTGGCAAGTCCCTTATGATGTAGCAGCCAGCCTAAGCTACTCTCACACCTCATTCAATCATTCTTGCTTGATTGCAAAGTGTCATCTTAAAATTACTGATGTAAACCGAAAATTTCAACGCAAATACTTTCATAAAGACACTATAAAAACCAAACTTTGTATCTGAAAAACATTTCAGTATTTATAGGTAGAATAATATGTAATATTGTTAGATAAACTGGGCGCTGCTGTAACTGAAAGCTGTCTCTGTTATAAAGAATATGAAGTGTACTCGTAGTTGTGGTCATAATTTGAGACTTCACAAAAAACTTCCATAGCTCGAACTTCTTTAGAATCCAGTATTCCACAACAACAGCTGTTACTTTTATTATTTGTGATGATCATTTTCGCTGTTGTTGATTGCGATTCGCTTGCTATTTATTATATATGTATGTATGCATGTGTGTATGTATGGGTCTATGTATATTTCTTCACATTGTTGCTTGACTTGAACTTGCGCGACCGAGATTGAATTTCAATGCAATGGACAAATATTGCAAATGAACAATCAACAACAATAGAAAGCAAAAAAAAAACGCAAGAGTCTACAACAACAGAACAATAGCGCATGCAATACGTAGAAGCATAAACAGAATAAGAAAACACAAATTGCAAAAAAGCCTATCAAAACCCAATATAAAGAATGAATGAATAAAAAACAAACAAAAAAACGCGCGAGAAGACAGAACTTTAGCCTCATTTGCCGGTCCGGCAAGAGGCAGCATGACGTGAGCCGTGGTGTAATGGGAGGTGTATCGCAGTCCAAAAGGTGGTGCAGGGGAGCTGGGAGGTACGCTGTTGCAGTTAAATGCAATGTAATTACAGCTGCAATTGCTAATGTTCTCTATTGAATAACTCGTTGAGTAGACGCGCTATGACGCCAGCGAAGAGAGCTGTGGTGGGCGTGGGGGATCGAGTTGACAGCGAAAGCGAAACGAACAAAGCAAAGCATGTATGCACAAGTGTGTGTGCGTGTGTGTATACCTAACAGTCGACAATAACAATTCGGATAGACGAAGCCGCAAATAGATACACATACTAGTTCAAATAACACGAACACACACACACACACACATAAACGTTCGAGTGCACACAAACCTAAATGTATGTATGTACAAGCAACTCCCAGCGCCATATCTACCTACAAACACTCAAACGCCAGCCAGCTTTGCCAATTTGCCTATTCGACGACCACCCGTTTGTGCAGCAGCCGATATCCTCTTTATCCCACCGTCGCCGCCGCCACCTCTGCTGCTGTTGCTCAACGCAACCTACAACTTTTTGCCGGCACTTGCTGTGCTGCTGCTGACGTCGTTGCGTCGAACAACCATTGTCATTTTCATTTATTTTCACATCGTTGCTGCTGCTGTTGCTATTGTTGTTGTGCACTTAGTTTACTTTGAAATTTTTATATTGATAATGATGATAATAATGCAGTGGTCTACAGTTGGTGTTGTTGCAATTCCTGTTGTTTTAGAATTGAAGTTATGCAATACTGAATTTTGATTTCTCTTTATTTTCTTGCTTTTTATTTGGACTTGAGAATATTTAACAAAGATTATATGAATGTGAAAACCAAATATCCTATCCTACATACATACATACATACATACATACACACATATGTATGTATGCACCTAAGCATGTATTCATTTTAAGTTAAATTTGTGAGTGGGCAAAATGTAGCAAAATGAAACTTGTGCACAGTATTTGTAATGGAATGCGCTTGGCACGCGTTCACATTCACGCCCATAACTGCGAATGTGTGCGTGTAAATTCAGTTATGTATTTGGTGTTTCGTTCAATTGCAATTGAGAGAAATAGCCAAAATTAGAAAAAATTACAAATATATTAGGTGGCAAGTGAATTTTCGCAAATTGTGAATGTGTAAAAATACTTGAAAATCTTCAAAAACAAAAAAAATAAATATTTGAAAATATTGAATCGAAATATATCGCGTGAATTAAATTTTTTTTTTTTCAAATTAATCTTTTTTTTTCAAATTTTATTTTTTTATACTAATTTTAATTAGCTTACAGGGGACACATTTTCAGCACAGTAAAAATTAAAATATGAGCGATTGACAATTTTTTTTCAAATTAATTAAATTTTTTTTTTTCAAATTTATATAGTTGTTTTTCCAAATTTATTTTTATACTTTTTTTCAAATTTAGTTTTATTTTTCTTTCCAAATAACTTTTTTTTGTTCCAAATTATTTTTTATTTTTTTCTCCCATTTAATTTTAATTAGATTACAGGGGCAAATTTTTCACAGAGTAAAAATTCAAAGTAATTTAAATTTTTTTTCAAATTTTATTTCTTTATACTAATTTTAATTAGATTACAGGGGACAAATTTTCAGAAGAATAAAAATTAAAATATGAGTGATTGCCAATTTTTTTCCAATTAATTTTGATTTTTTTTTTCAAATTAATTTTAATTAGATTACAGGGGACAAATTTTCAACAGAGCAAAAATTAAAATATGAGCGATTAACAATTTTTTTTTTAATTTATATATTTTTTCAAATTAATTTAAATTTTTTTCTCAAATTTTATTTTTTATACTAATTTTAATTACATTACAGGGGACAATTTTTCCACAGAATAAAAATTAAAATATGAGCGATTGACAATTTTTTTCAAAATACATAATTTAAATTTTTTTCAAATTTAATTGTTTTTTTTTTACATATTAATTTTTATTTTCCAAATTAATTTTCAGCATATTTATTTTTGTTTTTAATTAATTTTAACCTTTTTGCATCATTCGACGGAATAATTTTCGAAAAAGCTCTGTCTTATCACCAGGACTGGAATAATCCGCAATTAATTATTTTGTTGTAAAATTTTGAGGAAAATGAATAATTTTGGTCACCCTGTAACATTCTTCTTTATTAGAAGAGACAGTAAAAGTCTTGCCACCGACGGAAGATATTATGGGACGCAAGGCATTTTGAGTACATAGTGCATTTGGAGCGGTGATGCAAGTGTTAATTATTTATATATATTATATTTTTTTAAATTAGACATTAAACATTTTTTTAAATTAAATTTAATTACATATACATATATATTTTTTTCGAATTAACTTAAATTTTTTTTTTCGAATTAATTTTGATTTTTGTTTTCAAATTAATTTTAATTTTTTTTTGTTTTCAAATTAATTTTAATTTTTCTTTTTAAATTAATTCTAATTTTTTTTTTAATTAATTAAAACTTTTTTTCTAATTAGTTTTAATTTTTTTTATTAATTTAAATTTTTTTTAAATTAATTTTAGTTTTTTTTTCGAATTAATTGTGATTTTTGTTTTCAAATTCATTAAAATTTTTTTTTATTAATTTTAATGTTTTTTTTATTAATTTTAAATTGTTTTTTATTAATTTTAATTTTTTTTTATTAATTTTAATTTTTTTTTATTAATTTTAATTGTAGTCAAATGAAATTTAAACTTTTGAAAAGCAAAAAAAATGCCATAATAGCTATGTACAACAACACATTTGTATTTAACATATTTGCAACCTGGTAAGTTGGTTTAAATTTGTACATACGCATAAGTTTGTCAAGGTCTTTAACGTAGCTATGCCTACATGCATATGTATGTATGTATGTATGTGTGCACATATATTGGATTAGTAAGTACAGTTATTTGCTAGACATTACAGTTTCTCCAAGCATATCGAAATGATAGCTCGGGATATATGCGATAATTTAAATATACGAAAAGGTTTGCCACTTAATGTTGAATTCAAGAAATTGCCGATTTCTATTCTAAGTCTTAAACCGATCCTCAAGATTTCTTTTTTTCTCTCAGTACTTTTTGGTTTCATATATGTACATATGTAATTCGTTAAAAGCGGCCAAACTTGAACCAAGTGTTTTGTAGGGTTGAGTTATTATATAATAATTTATGTAGCACCCCTAAAATTCACCTTTGCATTGCGAATAAAATTTACTGCCCAACAGTTTGCATTCACGTCAATGCCATTTTGCCACCATTAAAACACTTTGCAACTTCTTCCACATCTTCCCTTATTCTCAAAAATTCTATACTTTTTAAATAGTCTTACTGGTATCAGATATCAGCGATACCAGATTGTCGAAAATTTCGCTATTTGTGCGATATTTTTCAAAAAAAAAAAATAAAAATTATTAAAATGGGCAAAAATGCATTTTCACGGTTAAAGGGATTTTTGTAGCTCAATTATCGATGCACAATTGATCAGAATTCACCTAAGAAAAATCCTTCCTCTGGCATAATTACTCGCTCATTACGCTCACTCGTACTGTACTATCAATCAATATTTTCATTCGCAGTGTAATTGGATGAAAATGACTAGTGTGCAGATCAATAAAAAATGCATTTGGAAAATTTCTTAGAGTCCGATTTTTTTACTTTCGCGGAAGCACGTTCACACGGCAGTCGCCTCAGTGTAACCGGAACGACTCGAACGACTTATATCCAGCTAAGGAGAGGAACATACCCCGAATAAATATGGGGAATGTTTATGCTGCTACAACAACAACAACGCCTTCATATACAGTTATTTTATTTATTTTTATGGCGCAATGTTTGTTTATTCGCAGCAGTGACGTCATGACGAATAGGGAAGGCGCAAGCTTTTATCCTTCTCATATCTTCTATGCTTATAAGCTTTTATATGTTGTAGTATATACAACTTTGTTCATAATAAATAAATTTTGACTATTTATGTTTTATTTAGTTTTTTTTTTGCACAAATATATTTTGTGCTAAAAATTTACACAAAAATGAAAAAAATATCAAAAAAATTGTACAAAATTAAAAAGAAAAAATTCTAAATATTTTATAAAAGTTTGAACAAAACAAACAAATTTTTATAAAAATTTGTACAGAATTAAAAAAACAAGAAATTTTTATAAAAATTTGTACAAAATTAAAAAAATTTTACATAAAAAAATTATTATGTAAATTAAAAAAAAAATCAAAAAATTTGTACAAAATTAAAAAAAGAAAAAATCAAAAAAATTGTATAAAAATTTGTACAAAATTAAAAAAAAACCAAGAAATTTAATAAAAATTTGCACAAAAAAGGAAAAAAAATTGTACAAAATTAAAAAAAAACAAGAAATTTTTATAAAAATTTGCAGAAAAATGAAGAAAAAAAATGAAAATTACACAAAATTAAAAAAAAATCAAAAAATTTGTATAAAATTAAAAATAAACATCAAAAAATGTGTATACAAATTTGCACAAAATTAAAAAAAAAAAAAAAAAATTTTTATCAAAATTTGTACAAATTTAAAAAAACAAAATCAAAAAATTTGTACAAAATTACAAAAAAAAAAAATTAAAAAATTTGTATGAAAATTTGTACAAAATTAAAAAGAAAAAATCAAAAAGTTTTTATAAACAATTGTACAAAATTAAAAAAAAAACATACAAAACAAAAAACAACAAATTTGTATAGGTAAAATAAAAAAAAACCGAGAAATTTTTATAAAAGTTTCAAATTATTCTTTATTCAGTTTTTGTTTTGTCGAAATATATTTTGTGCTACAATACAAACCATATAACTTTAAGTCAAAAAATTTGTATAAAATTAAAAAAAAAAAACCAAAAAAATTTTATGAGAATTTCAAATCTTTTATTCAGAACTTTTAGAAAAATCTGGTTATGTAGTTTTGAGGCAAATTAAATTTTGCGTCTGTTTAACGTAGCTCAAAATTCGCGTTGATTTTTAATATTTTTTTTGTTGACAATGCGGAAAATTTGTTGACTTTTTTGAAATTTGGTTCAAATCTTTAAGCTCCAAGTCACGTACATATATAGATTTTCTTGGGGTGTGAACTACATTTTTATGTAAAAAAAAAAAATAAAAAACAAAATTAATAAACAAAAAAAAAAATAAAAAAAATCAATAAAAAAAAATAAAAAAAAAAAATAAAAAAAAATTTAAAAAAAAAAAAATAAAAATTAAATAAATAATTTAAATTGAAAAAAATTAAAAAAAAAATTTAAATAAAAAACAATTAAAAAAAAAATATTAAAACAGAAACAGAACTAACAAGTCAAAACTTTGCACTTTGTTGCGCTGCTATTATTGTGAACGCAGGTGTATATACACACAACTGAAGGATGAGTGTAAATACATTCAAGAGCCAAGCTGCATGGAAGAAGAATTCAGTGTAGTGTCATAAAAAAACACTGTATTGCCGCATCATATTGCATAGTTACTTGCTACAGCAATATTGCTGAGTACTTTGGAGAGGCAGCAAACCATAACAGCGGCAGTAGCATACAAATGAACATGGCAAACAAGTACGCGAAGACACAAATGCGTACAAACAAACATAAGTGTGTGTGGCAACGACTATCACACAAAGCATAATGAAGAGCTGGCTGGCACAAACAGGCCAGGCCGTCAGGCAGGCAGGCTGACTGGTCGGTCGGGAGCTACTATTACGACGAAAAAACGGATGTACATAGAAACGCAAAAAGTATGCTGCTGAGGTTGCCGTGGCAGTGGCTGTTGCTGTTGCAGCCTGCTTCAATTGTCAAAATGGAATCATGTTTTTTGTATAGTAGGTATGTATTCGTAAGTATAAGCTTTGCCGTGGTGAACCAGCGCTACCACGGGCAAAGAGAGAATAATGGCCAACAGCGCGGCCATTTCGTTTTCCATGCCAGAGCTTGCTGTCGCCACCGTGTGTTGGTTGGTTGTTGGTTGATGTTTGTTCAGGCTTTGTATAGAATCAATATCATTCATTTGGCTGAGGCTCATGCAGTAATCAACGTTGAATTAAAGCCTGGAAAGTGTCTAGATATTTGCACAGAAAGGCATTAAACGGTATTTCCCTCGAAAAAACTCTTTTCTCACAATTTCTGCTCGGCTATACCGAAATAAGTGCAGCTCCACTAAAACAATTAGAGTATTAAATAAAAATATGCGATTTTATAGCTATTCCAAAAAAAAAAAAAACCGAAACATAAGGAACACACATACGTACGTACATATAAATGCATGGATAAATTTGCAGGTAGGTACGCGCACCTACCCGCACATGCATTTATACGAATTTTGTGGTTCACAGCGCAGGTAGGTAAAGTAATTATGTTCAAATATTTTCCTTAGAAGACAAATTAATGCTCCCATATTTCAAATCACAATTCACTACTTTTCTCTTGATAAAAGTACAGTGTATGTATGTATGTATATCTAAATAAAAAATATTAAGACACGCCTCTACTATTAAACTTGCGTCTTGCACCTCTCTATGCACAATACACGTCGCCACTTTATAGCCCCCTATCAATTGGAAATTACACACATATTTACATTTAGGCAAAAAAGTTTCAAATATTTCCAGCTACTCACTTTTCACGATGCAGCAAACAAATTCGATCCTTGGCCACCTTTAGCTTCTTAGCAATTATCTTCTTTAAGTTCTCCACCGAGATTTGAGGGTCCACTGTCACACCAAAATTACCACCAGTCGTGGTGTTAATATTTAAGTTGATGTGGGGTAGTTGTACAGCATGTGGCGACGTTGTGTGCTGTAATGTTGTAGCTGCCAGTGAGCCGCTCACTGGCATCGTGCGTGGGGGTGGTATGAAGGCGCCATGTCTAACCGTGGCAGTATTTGTTAAAGATGACGAAGCATTACTGTTTGCGGTGAGGGATGGGGATATCGGCGAACAAGAGGAGGGGCAGGAGGCATTACTAGTGGAAGTGGTAGCGGAAGTAACAGCATTCGCAGTCCCAGCTCTGCTCTCGGCCTCCTGCCTAGGTAGTCTTGATGCTGACATTATTGATAATAGTGATGGTTTACACTCTATATTCGATTTACCGGTAATATTTGCTGGTCTATAGGACATTTTAGGGGGAGGTGGGGACATTCTATAACTACTCACTGACGTACTACCGTTTTCACATGGATTCACGACGTTTTCATTGTTTGTCGACTTCGACGTCGATGATGCTCCGCCAACGTGAGCACTTGACGACGACGTCGACGGCGGGGTAGTCGCTGAATCGGAAGATTTTTCCATACCGTAATAAAACTGTTTCTATGTATTACGAATAACGTAATTTTCAGTTTTATTTGCGTTTTCACGCTTTTTTTTAATATCTTTATTTAGTTTTCAATTCTTTTAGTTTTACCACTTCCACATTAAGTTTTTTTGAAGCCAGTTAGATATATAAACCTAATAGGTAAATAAAAAATAATTTCCTTCAAATCACTTTAATATATATATACACACACACACACACGTTGAAATACGCGATGCTACGTAATCGATCGATTTCCCCACACCTTGCGGTAGAGCGGAATGACTTCGATTGCGCGGCGTGAATATTTCCACAGTAAAACTCAAATGACTTGATAGGCTTCGAAAGTCAGTGCGGCGGCATCAACTACGGCACCAATTGCGAAACCATACAAAAGTTTTGAGGAAAAAAGGCAGTCTTACACAAATTACTGCGCTACGAACGGCAACTCTATACTCACAGTACTGAATTCAAATTAATTTGATACTGTCGCTGCTTTATGGCGACTAGGTTATATTTTATAACTTTATATATTTCTGTATATGCACATGTATATACATATAATGTACGCCTTACTCTGCGGCGAGAGGTATTCGATGCTGCACAGCTCAATCCACAAATAAACACAATGATGATGGCTACGTTGCCAACGACGTTGATTTCTTCTGCTGTTGCTGCTGCTGCTAACTAGCTTTCAAAAAACTTCGAGGGCACACGAATGCTGAATGCAACCCACTTACAATAACAAAATATACAAGCACTGCAGCTGCGACGCTCACAGAAATCCAAAGAGCGAAGGAACGACAGACGGCAAACGACGTTTCAACAAACAAAGTCAAAACGAACTAAACGACCAAATGCCCAGTTGGACTAACGTACTCATTGAAAGCCGAAAACTAACTGAAAATAACTGAAATTATCTGCTGCCTTGCAGGGAACCAGCGCACAGCAAGCACAGAGTCATGAATTTGATATGTTGCTATGTGATAGCAGAGCGTCAACAGCAGAGGAGAAAGAAATAACAGCAAACTGCGAACAGAGAACAGCGAACAGCGATGCCGACTGCACGTCATGTACATATACATATTTGACCAACAGCGCAACGGCAGCGTAAACTAGTCGGTTATAACAGATCCGCGAAAAAAGAGTGTGTAAAGTGAGAGCGCTCATGGGATGTCGGAATCTCAGTGCAAACAACGTCAGCAATGAACAAAAACCAATCCGAATAAACAGTGGAGCGAAGTGTTGGATTGAGCAATTGGATTGTCTTTTTGATCATTTGCTCAAGGCAAGCTTTGTACATGTGTATGTACATTTTTTTATTATTAAAGCTGCATTTAAAAGTGTGTGAAAATTATGAAATATAAGTACGCATGTTATGCATGTTTTTACTGAAATAAATTTTTGGGTTGAATACTGCTTGCTGCATAGCCATCTGTATGCCACATGTATTTAGTCTCCATTATAACTAAATATAGGATTTAAAAGTATATTTATTGAAATGTTCATTTTTTAAATGATAAACAGTTTTCTATTAAAAGAAGCCCCTTCATATTGTATATAAAAATGTATACATTTAGTTTTGTACATAAACATATAAATTTATTATGTAATTGCATTAATTAATTGGAGCTTTTTCATGGCAGAAATACACTCGGGGGTTTGTCATTGCCTCACTAGAAATTAGCAACCACAAGGAAAAACTCAGGAAAAATACCCTAAAGTGTATCTAAGGTATAAGTTATAGCTCTCTCTCTCTCTCTCATTTTCCTCTACATTATATCTTTTTTCTCTCTCGCAGAACGAAAATGCCGAAAACGTTGCATGGCCTTGAAATTTTACTCTCCATTCTCGCTCGTCCATCGACGCCTAATGGCCTCTGGTGACGCTCCATCATGCTGTCCAGCAGGCTTATTTGTGTGCGTGTCGGGTGCTTGACGCTAATATCTAAAATTTTTGATTTTCATCAAGCAAAAGCCGACAACAAGTATGTGTGACACGAAGCAAGTACGAGTGTCACCCGACACGCACACATATAAGCCTGCTGGACAAGCATGCTGGATCGTCACCAGAGGCCATAAGAAGTTTTACTTCAAAAACTTTTTCTTCATTTTGGTGTTTCACCGAGACTCGAACCTACGTACTCTCTGAATTCCGAATGGTAGTCACGCACCAACCCATTCGGATGCGGCGGCCGTGTCATATGATATTAATAACAATTTATAAAAACTAAAATTTATATTTTTATTTGTTTTAATTTTATTTATTGTATAATAAAAAAATATATACTTTTGAATGATTAAAATAGCAGTTCATGTGTGGGAGTTAGCAGCAACTATTCAAACGATTAAATCTTCAATATAAAAATTACCTACTGTTTGTACCACGTTGGGGAGAATTCAGAAGCTATAAATAACGTCAGACTGTTAACCGGCGCTTAGCGATTTTGAAGGAAACAGCGGATATGCCGACGTAACAAGGAAGTGACAGCGGCTTTCTTACTACAAAATTGAGATTTTGTTCCTGATATAAGAAAAAATTATCGCAGCTCCTGCTCATTATTCAATAATAAAAAATTTCCCGCGAACTCTTGAAAAATCGGCTACCTTAGCAGGAAACTGCGGTTCTAGAAATGTTGAGTTAAAGAAATATGTGCTTATGAGCAACAACTTGCTCAAGGGTTTTTAATCGGTATATTTAGGATCAATATGGCATGAAATACAGCTTGACAAACCGCTTAAATCCGGAAATTGTAAACTTTTTCACCATCCAACCTCGACGCATTTCAAATATACTTGGGTTGTGAAAGTAATTTCTAGGTTGCTTTAAAACTCTTAAGTTGCCAACAAGAGGTCACTTAGCAACATGTAATTAAACATAGCGCGCAACACCCGTGGTAACGTGCAACTAATGAAGCGGAGTAGCCTGAGTCGCCTAACTGACACATCAGTGGAGAATTTAAAAAACTTTCTTTCTAATGGTGATGAAATGATTTCAAAAGAACTCACGTTTTGCCACGACCTAGCATTTCTTAACCAGCTACGACAGGGAGAAGAGTTGGATAGTCGCCACGAGGACGTAATCGAATACATTCTAGGCTTCATTATAAGAAAGTTGAGATTCACGGAAAATGTCGCCAATGAGCTTACCTTTGCATGGGAGGATGAAGTGTCCGGAGGAGGCTTAACAAAGCCCAGCACCAGCTTTCTGAGTACTGCCAAAAATTTCAATATACTGTTAGTATTCAACAGTTTTAACCGTAAGTTTAACGATTCGACACTGTGACAGCTGCATGGAAAGACTTATGTTTTGAGTGTGGGTTCCATGACAGTGGATTCCATGTTACCGGAACGACCCGGATTTACATTCGGCCAAGGATTATCACTCCACCAGCATTCCCTGTGGATGTATGGGGCATGTTTAGACTGCTACAACAACAACAACAACACCTTTTTGAGTGTTCGGAGCACGTAAATGCGTTTTTTTTGTTTAAATATATCCATTAATTAAAACTTTACACAAATCAGTTCGATATAAAGAATTACTAAAAAAGCCCTTTAAATATAATAATAAAAGAAAATCCTTTCTTTCATCGTTAGATGCTTGTAGTGATCGGTATTTCGTAAAGTATCGAGCAAATAATTTAAAGTTTATGCTCGTTGTCAAGGTGACATTTCGCACTAAACAAATTCGTTCGCTATTTTTTTGTTTGTGCCTGTGAGTTACAGGGTGTTAACAATGGAAGTAAACAAAGATGAAATTCGGTGCATTTTACAGTTTTTCTTTGATAAAGACGAAAATGTGCAAGCCAGGCCGATCTTTTCACCCCAAACAAATAAAAATAATAAAATAAAATAAATTATAAATAAATAAAATTATTTAAAAAATAGGAAGAAATTAAAAAAATAGTTTAATTTATATAAGTACAGGTAGTTTGTCATATAGTTGATGGTGTAGGAAAAATCTTGACTTAGGGTTCAAAACACCAAAGTTACGTACACTTCTTCTCTGATAGAATTCATCAAGTCCCTACTTCGCAACAGCAGGCCGCATAGTTTTAAATTAAATTCAAAATGAATTCTCAAAATATCTCTCTTGGATAAAGTTAATGCATTTTTTGCTTTAAAATCACACTTGGCGATTTCTGCTAATAACTTTTATTTATTTGTTTTTTTTAATTGCATTTGTTGTTTAAACAGTAATAAAAGCCCCGTAAGTATAGGGTATATCACCGGTCGTCTTCGTCTGGCTCTTCTAAAAGGTAGGCCCAGGAAACATGCTGTTTCGACGGGTTGGGACCAGAAGGAGAGGGGTGTTAGATGAGTAGGTTTCGTTGCATTTGTATTTTATTTTATTTGTATTCATTTACATTGATCCTAAAATATGTTGTTTGCTTTCAAATATTAATGTAAATTTATTTTTTAAACCGTTCGCATTTTGTTTCCATTTAAGTAGGTAGGTAGGTGAAATGGTTGAAGTACACCTGGCACTCTTCAAGTAGCACTAAAGCGCCGTTTTGATACCATTATAAGACCTCCAACAGGCAGATATCTACAGCCAACTAGAGCTGTTGTCATAATAATATAGAATATTTATTGATATAAAATAAGCTAGATGACTAAGGTCACTGGGAGCTCCTTTCTTCGACAGCCTGGGGCAGTGCGCCAATCTAAAACCAATCAATCTTCCATTTAAGTAAAATAAACACTTTTTTGCTACTAATTTGGGACTTCATTTTCGCCACTTTCACCATCCTTCTTATAATAGGTTCACATATAAGTAGATTATCTGCTTTTTCGAGCTTAACTCCCAATCGGTTATTAAAAAGCGAGATTACCCATACAAAATTTCACTTCCAAAATCCAAAATTATAAAATAATCCTAGATTATAAAGGTATTTTTCCGTACAACCCTGTGTTTTCTTTGTTATCGATAATTATATAACGAATGTAAGGAGAGCCGTCAAAGTAAAAACTAAAAAAAATGGACGCCAGCAAAGAAAAGTAGTTTGTGGACATAATTCTAATACAAATTTTGTTAGATATTATTATTTATGCATTCATATTACAGAAAAAAGCGTGTGTCCATAGACACTTTGGCTTTTATAAAATGTAATATCGAATTTCGCATGCGTAGTGCTGTCACAATTTTTTGCAACCTCAGTTTACGATTTTCCTCGAGCTGCCTATTACTACAGGGTGGGCCATATAGCGTTTGCTTTTTGAACCACCAATTTTTTTGGGAATGGTAACACAAATGGCATGTCAAATGTGTTCATAATTCACTTAAAAGTTCGACATTTACGAAATGGGACGCTATACGCTTGAACAAAATTGGGAAATATTGAAAACCTATTTCCAAAGTGGTGAGTCTTCTTCTTCTTTTCTGATTTTCACAACGGAGGCTCCGTCAATAAGCAAAATTGTCGGATTTGGAGCTCAGAAAATCCACACGTTACTGTAGAGAAGCAAATGCATCCACAACGAGTCACTGTTTGTTGCGGTTTTTGGTCTGGCGGCATCATCGGGCCATTTTTTTCGAAAATGAGCGAGGAGCCGCGGTTACAGTAAATGGTGAGCGTCACCGTAACATGCTCAACGAGTTGTTTCCAAAAATTTAAAAGGATGACATGGACGACATTTGGTTTCAACAGGACGGTGCAACTTGTCACACTGCCAAAGTTACACTCGAACTTTTGGCTACCGTTTTTAAAAACCGAATAATCAGCCGAAATTCCGATATCAATTGGCTGCTTCGTAGCTGTGATTTAAGCCCATTGGACTATTTTTTGTGGGGAGCCGTTAAGGACAAATGCTATGCGAACCATCCAGAGACGATTGATGCCTTAAAACACGAAATCGAAGTTGCCATTCATGAAATTGGAGCCCGAACAATCGAAAATGTGCTAAAAAACTGGGTTTATCGAATGGCCTACTGTAAAGCCAGTCGAAGCAGTCATTTGAACGATATTATTTTTTATTCATAAATGACAATGTTCAATCTTCAAAATAAAAAAAAGTTTGAAAAAATATTGATTAGTTTACATGGTCCACCCTGTAGCAGCAAATCGCACGATTTTATTAACTATTGGTTTACTTTGCCTTTTCTTCATGTCGATAATAATTAAATTTAACAAATCAAAAACACTAAAGTATTCCACCAAACCAATTTCTTTCAACCCAGTCTTGACAGCTGATAGTTAATTTTGCCGTTAATCTGCCATACATATGTGAACGGGTACATTAATTTTTCTGGATTTATTGCCCAACGTCGCATCAATTTTAGACTGCCGCATAAAAATCTGTAGAAAGCATTTGCATATCTCTTATTACCTGGAAATTAGCAAAACTTACGAAAAATTACCAGTCTGTTGAATTAAAATTTTTCTGAAAGTTTTTTTAAAATCATTTCAGTGATAACAATAGCAATATTTTTACAGTTTAGTTGGAAAAGCATTATTATATTATTGAATGAATTAATATAAGGAAGTTTAATAATTGAATCATAACCAAGCAACTCTTACCACTGTCGCTTGTACATCGCATAACAGCGCAACCGGTATTTCTGTTATCACCGCTGTTATGAGTTGAGCGGTGCTCGCGTAACCGGCAAAGCCAAAACGGTGACGTCAGCCAATCAAATAACGAAGCAACCAAGAAAAACGTGCAAATTGGAAAACAGTGACGTTGTACAAAGCAGATTACATTTACCAAGCAGAGGAGTTATGAAAAAGCAACATATGGAAAACGTCAAGTGGTATGCACACTTGTAAAATGCCAGGTCTGGACTCTCTGTGCAACAACTGCACCACTGATTTTTAATGCTATGCTAGATATGCTAGAGATCCACGTGTCCCCTACCACGTTTTACCGCGAGATGGACGCATGTGTGATTCAGTGTATGTATGTATATATGTGTGTATGTGGGTTTTTGAAAAACAACTTATGTGACTTTAAGGGGTTTTGCTTTGAAGTCAATAAATTCTGATTTAACCATAGTAAAATACGGTTTTTATTGTACTTTATTAAGATGCTTTCTGAAGCTGTGGCTATAAATGTTGAAGTGAATGCGTATTTCGAAAAAGGCAAGCCATTTAGTTCCCAATAGAGAAAAAGTGATAAGTCAACTTAGGTTGTTTTATTAAAAGTACACAGCTATATATGTATATGTGTAAGTATGTTAAAATGTACATATGATGCGCACATATTAGTGGCCGACCGAAGCTGAAATTTAGGTCGAAATCGAAACCGAATATTCGTTGTCACTAAATATTCGGCCGAACACCGAAGCTGAATCCGAACATTGAAATTAAGTTTTAATTTTAAGAATTAAAATTAAGAATTGAATTTTTATTTCACAACAAATTGTTTTTATAGGCTTTTTTTTAAGAAAATATCCCTGTAAACTAAGTTGTAAGCAAAGCCAATCAATCAAAGCTCTAAGCTTGGTTGCACTAATTTGTTAGAGATACACATTTCTACAGATGTATTCCCAGTTTTTTGATCTTGAGCCATTTTTTTTGCCGCCACTAAGTTGGAATTGTGCAGAATGTGACTGCATATGCTTCTTCAAATTTTTGGTTCCTTCTCTTTGGGCTCTTCACTTCCCAGCGAAAGTTCTTTCTGACTGGCATTGGAAATCGCAGTTGACTTTTCTTGTTGGAAAACTTTCAAATAGCCCTCATGCCTCGAAAGAATCACTGCACAATGGAAGTAAAGTAATACATTATTCAATTTCTAAGCGAGCAGAGGTCGCGGTCGACCAAAAAACACTTGGGTCGGGAAGGTCGATGCTGCGCTAACTCGCAGATGCCGACATCTCATGGGACGGTGCAAAGACAACAGCACAGAATCGTGTACGATGGAAGTGTCTTGTCGAGGGCTTATGCTCCCGAGAGGAGTGAACAAGGGAAAAGAAATCTATTTCTAAAGCATAAAAAACTAAACAATGTCTTTCTAAGAAAAGCGCAAGACAGATGGAGGTCTGTCTCATCGTGCGCTATTTCGAAAACACTATGGCCCAATACGATAGAAACAGAACGCTTAAGGTGATGGAAATCCCCCCCCCCCCATTCAATTTCCAAACTCATTGCGGTGTTCACTGGTCACTGGGTGATCGGTACTCATGCGGAGAAGCTTGGAATTCCGTACAACCCCTATTGCAGAAGCTGTGGGGATCCTACAGAGAAAGAGACTGTTGAACATTTTCTCTGCAAATGTCCGGCTCTGGCGGGTAGGCGCTTGAGATTCCTTAGCGTGCCCTTTGGGGATGACTTGAAGAAATTCTCCAGCCCCGATCCCTTTTTTCTCCTCCATTACATCAACAGCACTGGATGGCTGTAGAAGGTTTTCTCCTCCCAATAATTTTTTCAAAACTGCACGTTAGTGCTACTTGAAGTTTG
Organism: Anastrepha ludens; assembly: GCF_028408465.1. Lineage (NCBI taxonomy): Eukaryota > Metazoa > Arthropoda > Insecta > Diptera > Tephritidae > Anastrepha > Anastrepha ludens. The sequence goes on along the minus strand of NC_071499.1, from coordinate 29,248,535 downwards.
CCTGTGGCACTCTTGCCATTTTACCTACCTACCCACCTAAAGCATAAAAATAGCTTACAAATTCAGAGATGTTATTCGTTGGGCTTACAAAAGTAAATTGCGGCTCCTAGAGATGGACTATGAATAAATATCTGATACACATCTTAACACGCGTAAGTCCCGATTTACGCACATAGACATTTGTTAGGGAGACACTAAAAATTCCCTTTTGATGTTTCATTCGCGCTCACACAGGCAAAATGGTTTTTGGCAAAATTTGTTGCTTTTGACGTTTACTTCTTTGAGTTTGATAATACAATAAGGAAGCTCAAACGTGTCGCAAAAACTCCTCTCTCTTCCTCATCGGTTCTTCTCTCACAAGCAAAATGTTTCCCTGTGTAAATCGGGACTAAATGAAAGTGATGACATTTGAAGTAAGTAAGTCATATCATTCAGAGTTGTCGTTGTTGTTGTTGTTGCAGCATAAGCAATCCCCATACATATACTGGGAGTACTGCTGAAGTGACAGCCCTTGGCCGGATATAAAACCGGGTCGTTCCGGTTACGTAGAACCGACTGTCGTGGGAACGCCATCATTCCGAGTATTATTTCACGCTCAATTAAAACCAACAAACCGTCAATCCTTGGCATTTTTGGCCGAAAACCGAAGCCGGAGATAAAAAAATCAGGCGAATACCGAACGTAAGCCGAACCTTCGGGTGAACACTATAACGAATGCTCGCCTACGCTCACTCATAAAAAATGATTGTGAACGGGAGGATATAGCAAAACATAGGACACTAAAGTTGTGGAAATAGAATTTTTAGAAATTCAGCAGAGATACTTCCCTACCTGCGATTGCCTTGATTTTGTGTTGCAAGCAGGTAGCGAACCTAATGGTTTTGAAAGAGCTGTTGGAACATCGTGATCGCTTACGGGGTTGGCTTGATTTCAAAGGAAAATCACGTGACACACAGAAATATACAATTTTGTTTAATTTATGACACTTTAGGGAAATTTGACAATGGCGTGGCGTCAGTACAGAAAATAAACAGACATTTGTGTGCAGATGAATGCACGATTTATTCCCAATTCTTCTCTATTTATTTCTATTCTATTCTTCATTTTCGCTTATTCTTCATCTTCTTCTTCTTTTCTTTATTTGTCTATTTTTTGTAGGAGTCGGAGTTCTTGAAGTGTCTCACTACTGGAGACAGGAGAGATATCGGGCGATGTCTTGCCTTGTTGGCTGGTTTGCCAGATTTCGCTAGTGGGCCACTCTTTCTATTTTCCACTTTTAACCAAATTAAAAGTGCTTTGGGATGCTGCTGTGGGAAGTGACAGTTCCTGGCCGTATTTGAATTCGGGTCGTTGCGGTAACGTAGACCCAATTGGAGGCGTTGTTGTTTACTGTGCTGCATACTGAATCGTCTATCGGCCTGAATCGGCCATGCATTGAAGCCACCAACTACCAAACGTTTCTCACCTCTGATAAGTGTATCAATCTTAGGGTGATATTGAGTCGGTCAGCCAGACATTGGCATGACCGAGGTGTCGAAGACGATATTGCACAGTCTGGTGAACTATAAACGTTGGTTGGTTGGTTGGTTGGTTTAAGGGTGACCCCGCATCGGAGTGCCACATAGACCGCAAGTTGGGTCCGTTGCGTTGCCCTAGAGCTCACTATATTATATGATTTCCCCACCTAACCAAGATTTTTACTATAGATTTTGGTCCAAGATATTAATTCGTTTCGAGAATTTAATGAGAGATTCGATTTTCAGGTCCGAGAGTACTGAAACATTTGTTAAACGTTAGACTGCTATCACTGTCTCGCTCGCAATTTAGTATTCACTGGCAGTCAGTTTTGACAATATTCCGTGCTGGTATATAATTATCTATTTCGTCAATTTTGCTCGAGAGTCCGTTGTAGTTGAATTGCAAGGGCTTAAAGTTCCTCGGAAGGAGGGTTGGGTTTCGGGTTGTGAGGTACGCGTGAGGTGGTCTGCTTCGTTTGCCGCAGTGGTTGTTGTGGTTTGATGGTGGAAGACGGGCCGCATCATACCGGACAATTGCGGGTGCAGAGCTCTACAGCAGGGACACAACGTAGTCACTTTTCCAATCTTTAGCGGTCCGCATGCCAAAGCATTTCCGAAGATGGCACCAGCCACTGGAAGAAATGCTCTTGACTGATCTCAGGTTCTAAGGTACTCTGGACTGAAACATGGAACCGACAATATAGGCACGAATAGCTGGTGGTTGGTCCACACATGGATATTGGAGTGCGATGGGGGTAGAGATGGGTTTGGTGCTGCACTGGTGGGTTCCGAGTGTAATTTTAGCATAATTAAGATTAATAAAAATTACTTTCATTCAGTGCAATGCTGCTGTGTGCTTTATTTCAACCAAAAATGTTTCCGAGTAGCTACGGCTAGGCCCCAATTGTGGTGCTTAACGGAGACACTGGCGCTTTGTGGGAAGTAGAAGCCGTAGAAGCTGGAGACGCCTGAAAGCGAGAGCACCATGTGGTCCACTTCTTGTGAGTGTTAAGGCCTGAACTTGTTGTCTTAAGATGGTTTGCATGTAACTGAAGTTGAGTTCGGGTGGAGCCGTCTTTGGCAAAAGCGACAGAAGTAGTCTTCGGCTCCAGGGTTACGGTCGCTGCCAGCCCTAAGATGAGGTGATGATAGACGAGGGATGGAGTTTAGTGCACTTGACAGGGCTAGCTCACTGGGCGGCAGCCTTGGGTCGGGGAAAATTCGAGTCATTCCGATACATAGAGCAGGTTTCGTCTTTCTGCTCTGCAAATTCACTAGCTAGAGGGAGGGGGGCACCTCCAGCACTTTGAAAATTTCAATTTTTGTTTTGCTTTAAAAGTTCATTTACAATCTAAAGAATATCTTTTGAATGTTTTAAGCTTTATAGAAAGTCTAAAGCCCCTAAAAAGTCAGTGAAGTGATGAGCGTCGAACGAAAGATGAGTAAGAACGAAAACTTTAATCGCGTTTTTCTTGAAGTACGTTTTTTCCGCGCTGTCAAATATAACTCCAAAAGTAATCAAGATATCAACTTAAAATTTCACAGGGATATTCTTTAATATATTGCCCTTTGACTACGACTTCCACTACGGGCTGTTCCTCTTTGCGAACTCACCAAAATCGGCTTTAATCTTCAGGCCGGTGTATAACCTAGTGGCGCGAACGAATATTTTTGCACTTCGCACAACTTCAATAAAAAACCTTTTAGCAGAGGCTGGCGAGTCTCATCCTTAAACTTCTCTTCTATTCAACTCAATCAACGACAAAGACATCTCAAATATAAACCGATCTAATAGCCCACAAAAGGTTACTTCTGTTATTCATCGATGAAAGGATTTCTATATTCAAGAAGCGCTAGACATACTAAATTTTGTGTTCATCCCCATGGTGCTGCATCATTGTACACTCACGCTAGATCCGAGCGGATCTTTTTCCACTCATATCCCCTCAAGGGATGAGTGGGCAGGGTGTAACATTTGGCGGCAAGGCATGGCAAACATATTCACGGATGGCTCGAAGTTGGAGGAAAGAGTTGGTGGGGGAGTATTCTGTAAGGAGCTCCCTATCAAGCTCAAATTCAGGCTTCCGGAGCACTGAAGTTTTTTCCAAGCGGAGGTAGCCGCAATTAAGAAAGCAGTGGATTGGTTGCTTACTTTGGTAATTACCGTTAAGGTAGGAAATATTTACTCCGACAGCCAAGCGGCCTTGAACTCGTTGTTTGTGCGTTCGAGATTGGTCGGGGAATGTATGGCTTCTCTCTCTCTATTGCATCCGAATACTTCGATATCAGGCTCATTCGGGTTCCCGTTCACAGCGGCATAGGGGGAAACTGCTGGGCTGATGAGCTGGCTAGACAGGGAACTTTGGAGACGGTTTTGTCGCGAAATAAGATGTTTCGGATTCCCTTAAGAAACTGTGGTGCTCTGGGCTAGTGTGCAAACGTGCAAGGTCGCGAGATCCTTCTGGTCACGGGTAGATCGGGGACGTTCCAGGAAACTTCCAAGACTAACAAAGCCCCAGCTCTCGAATTTGGTGGTATCCTTACCGGACATTGTCCGTTAGCTGTGCATGCGGTGAGACTTGGGATTGGCGTAGTCGTAAGTGCATGGTCATCATCCTCTAATCCCAAGGCTCTTTCTTCCTTCTCCTTTTGAATATTTGTCCAAGTGTACCCCAAGCTAGGGCAGCCATTTAACCTAACCTAAAACATACTATGAAGCTGACAATTGGACTTTGTGGTTCACAGATGGCTCAAAATCTGATAACGTACCAGCCAGCTTTTGTAGTGGTTACACAAACGGAGACACTCTACGGGTGCAAACTTTGCCGGACTGTGCATCTGTTTTTACTGCACAAGCAGTCGCCGTTTGTCATGTTGTAAACATGGCCTTGCAAAATTACAGTAAAACTCTCATATGCACCGACAGCAAATCTGTTCTAAAAGCAGTTCTTAACCCTCTATCCAATACACCCACCATTAGTAGAATAAGAGATACGCTGATTGGGAAGGAGGCTACCTTACGCTTACTTTGGATACCGAGTCATATAGGAATTCTCGAACAAGATGGCAGACAGGTGGCAGAATTTAATATGTTTTAATTTTTTTTTTAATTTCGCTCTATGAATTGATTTACTGTTACTTTTCTGTTTACAAGGTTAAAGTAGAAAATATTTCCTTTAATTTTATGTATCATTTTTATTAATTTTAAAATTTTTGTATTATGATTGAATGGTCTAAAAAGTGGATGTTGCAGGCATCACTGTGTTTTATGTATGATGCGTACACATGCTCGTCTACGCTCCCTCACACACACATGGGGGAGAAAAATTGTATAAAATGAAATCTTCAAAAACAGCAGAAATACTGTCGTACCTGCCAATATCTTGCTTTTGTGTTCCAAAATGACTGCAGACGTTTCTGAGGTCGCGCAACCAGTAAACCTTATGGACTTTAAGGGGTTGTTTTTCGATAATTGCGAGTCGACTGACCTTTACATTACATTATCAATACTAATTCAAATACTGGTTGCGCATGCGAGCTAAGGAAAATTCGTTTTCACTATTCGTAACACTAAAACACGTCTTCTCTTTGCAAAGGAATATTAAAAGTAACTCCGTAGAAGCCATTGACCTCATTTCCTTTTCTACCAACCAACAAGGATATGCTTCTTTGTGTCTTCTTAATTATTATACATACACATTCTGCCAAAAAAGTACCGGGAATTTTTCAATAAAACGCAAACAAATTGTTTAATCATCAAAATTTATTTTGTCGCCATCAAAATAGGCTCCATTCGAAGCAATACAGATATGCCGACGATTAGTCCAGTCATCAAAGCGCCTTTTAAATGCGTTTGAAAATATTTTCTTCAGCTCCTTCAGGAGTATTCGCTCCTTAATGACCTCTATCGACTTTGTAAAAGTCCTAAAGATGACGGTGTTATGGACACGCCCTAAGAATGAGCAGCGAGAGAGCAACCAACAAAGTTTTTGAAGCAAACCCTGAAGGAGCAAGAAGGAGAGGCCGCCCAAGGAGACGATGGTTGCAAGACGTAAAAGACGACATACGTAAGATGAGAATCTCACAACATAGAGCGAAAGCGGGCTGTCGAGAAGAATGGGGGCGTATTGTAGAAGAGGCAATGGTCCAACTCGGACTGTAACGCCAAGATGATGATGATGGTCTCTATCGACTCAAAGCGGCGTGCGCAGAGTAGCAATTGAAGTTTTGGGAAAAGGAAAAAGTCACGGCGGGCTAAATCCTGTGAAAACGGTGGTTGTTCGATGCGATTTGTCGAGTTTTTGATCAAAAAATTGTTCACAATATGAGCCTTGTGGGACGGTGCGTTATCATGGTGCAAAATCCACGAGGTTTCTTTCCACAATTTGGGCTGTTTCCTACGCACATTCTCTCTCAAACGTCGCATAACTGCCAAATGATATTCTTTATTTACCATAGAACCAGTTCGAAGGAATTCCGAGTGCACAACACCAGGGTAATCAAAGAAAACGAATAGCATGACTTTCACTTTTGACCGACTTTGACGTGGTAATTTGGGTTTCGGATCATGTGGATAGCGCCATTCAGCCATCTGTTGACTGGTTTGCATGTCGAATTCATCTACCCACGTCTCATCACTTGTTATGATGCGCTGGATTAACGTTGGGTCCGAATTCACTTACTCAAGCATGTCTTCAGACACTTTCTTCCGATGAATTTTGTGAAAGAAATTCAATTCTCTTGGAACAAGTCGACCAGCCACGCTTCTTGGCGTCTCATGCCCATTTAATGGTGTAAAATCTTGCGAATTGATTCGAGAGACACGCTAAGGCCACCAGCTACCTCCCTTAAACCTAAATGATGGTTTTTCAGCACCATTTCCATTCAGTTATTAAAGCACGCACGGTTTCCATGGACATTGACGTTGCTGCTCGAACCAACGATTGTTTGAGACTCTCCAAATTTCTGCAAGCTCCTCGACACGCCGTGTTCTCTAATTCTGACCACAAACTGTGGTCCAATAAGTATAGATCTGGACTTTCAGACGGCCAATCGTCCGCGGTTGTGAACCTAGGAATATTTGTTTTTAGCCACCGCTGGGTGGTTTTCGCTTTATGAACTGGAGCGGAATCTTGCTGGAAGATCCAAGGCTCTCCATTGAAGGCAGCCCTGCTCAACTGCTTCACCACGCCTTCTAAGACATCCTCCTGGTACATTTTTCCCAGTCATTACATTACATCATTACGGAGGCTGGATGGTGGCCGCGCTGAACCCTTGGAGCAATTATTTTTTGCGTTTTTAGAAGTTTTAGCTTAGATTTTGCAGTGTTTCTTGTTAGAAACTTCTTCAACAGTGAAAATTTTCTTATCTGTGAAAAGAATATTTTCATGGTCGTTGACCGTGTGCCATGTTGTTGTTGCTGTTGAAGAACCTGAGAGCATGCCATATATACCACTGCTATGACGGCACAGAGGCATTCGAAGACGAGCCTATAGCATGAAGTTGGCTACACATATGGCCAGACGTGGGTGAATAGTATTGGTCCACTTAATGGACACGGTTCTGGGCCTTCCCGAAGTAATGCAAAGCAGTTCTGGGAAGGGAATCTCCCCATGAGAGGAGGATGGATTGTTTTAATGGCTTCACCACTCGACGCAGTTGACGACGGTCGCTGTTAGTGCGAAGGCATTTTGAACCTTACCTCACCCACCAAAAAAAAAAAATAATAGTACATAATAATGTTGTTATTGTAGCAGTATACTTGGCCCTGTCAGTGCAATGCGAATCCCCGGCCGTCATCTAACTGTAGGCCCAGAAAACTTGGTGTTTCTACAGGTTGGGCCCAGAGGGAGAGGGGTGTTAGATGAGTGGGTTTGATGGGACATGTGAAAAGGTGGTTAGTGTCGTGCGGGGTGCCTTCACATCCGGACATACATATGCTTAGTATGTCGGCGTCAATTCAAGATAAGTGGCAGTTTAACCTGCCACAGTATACATAATGTAATTGTGCCAAGGTTACACGGTACTCTCGGGAAAGCTGGAGTTCTTCGTCTACAATAGGTGGTGGTTGGACTCCAATGACGGCATTCGGGGTCGGGAGCTTAAGAAGGGGGTAAGTGTCTCCCAATGAAGGTCGTTCATTATTTGTCTTTACACTGTTTGGTCCAGTAATTGTCGGTCTGTTTTGTTCTGGCGTTTGGTTTTTCGCCTCGCAGAGAACGTTAAATATAGAGAATTCTCACGAGCTACGAATAGTGTGAATTGTCAAAAATGAAGTGAAACCGCGAACACTATTTCACCTCGCTTAACTCGAAGGCGGGGAAGTTCTTAACAGACCTGATTACAGTGAATTATGTACAAGTACATTGGCTCTGCTCAGTTTTTGGTTTCTGTATGAAATCAAATTGACAAATGCCGACGGCATTTTGCAAGGCATTTGCTTGTGCATTTTTATGTTCCCTTGGTAAACGAAAATTTATTCAATTTGTATTTTCAAACAAATACAACCAAATAAAGATTTAAAATCCAAGATTTAAAATCAAAGTAACTTTAATGCACACATTTTGTTGTGTGCGTTTTAGTAAATTTGATGAAAATTTTTACTAATTTTTCGAGTCGAAATTAATTTTAGACAAAAATTCAAAGAGCATTGAATATATGTATGTATATCAATATATGTATATATACATACATATATTTTGTTAGTTATATTTGTGCAAAAGTTCAATTGCATCTTCAATTCTTATAGTGTTAGAAATGTATGTATGTGCACATGCACTGCAGCAACAATGACCTATCTCACGACGCATTGCCTTATCATATTTATGTGCATTTGAATATGCATTTTTTGGTCCTGTGCCAAACGAAAATTTTTTAAATTTACCTATGTATATTACAGGGAATAATTCATATATGTATGCATTTTATAGATAGTACAAAACTTTAAAATTTAAAATAAATAAAAGAAAACTTCAAAGAAACGTATTTGCATACATATATGGGACAACTAAGTTCTATTGCATCTTTAATATAGTGTTGCACGCATATGTATGCACTGAAGCAACATGACCTACCTCACGAGCATCGCCTTACATATTTCATGCAATAATTAGGATGTAAATATTCGAATGATCGAATTCCTGCAAATGCTAAAACAACTTCTTCTGCATATGCATCGACGCATGTGCATGTGCGTATGTATATGCACACCTGATCCCTAACTATATCTATATATCAATCAATCGATCAAATCAAAAAATTCTGTATACAAAACGCTTCATTACATTTTCATTACCAGGCACACAGGAAGATGGCATATGCAAATATAAATATTGAATTCAAGCAAAACAATGCTTATTAATATACACATATGCATGTACATACAACCGCACACACAGGGCATTCGCTTTATTCCTCAAAATGCGTATGTCGTTCAAAGCTAAAATTCTATGCCTAGCGACTACAAGAACAAAATGCAGTCATAGACGCAGGCGTAGCGGCCATCATTCTAGTTGCCATAGCGCTGAACAGTCGCGGCGGCGCCGAACAGTTTCAACTATTGTACTGTGCAACAAAAACTCATCTTCAAAAAATTCATTGATAAATTCGAGCTCATAGTTCTAAGAGCAAGAACTTTCATTCATAAAACGAGCCGCCCATATGCCAATTTTCTCGACAATTCGAAAATAGTCAATATTGGAATATTTCGCGTAGAATTATTTGCCAATATTTGATAAATCTTCAATTTTTGTCAAGTCGAGTGCCCGCGGCATCGTACATATGTATGCAAAAATATATGTATGTAAATATGTCTTTCTAAATGCTCGACAGCCGCAGCTGCTGTGCGTCAAGTGCGCGCATGAGCATACAGTAAGTTGCAGAAGAAAACAAGTAGCTTAAAAAACAGGTCTGATTCGGACATTTTAATACTAAGATAAAATTTGGAAACAATTATTTTATGTTAACTGATAGTAGACAAATAGTTAATTAGTAGATTACTTTACGTATGTAGTTTTTCAATTGATAAAAAGTGCACAAAACATATGCATATATCTGCAGTTAGAAACTTACTCTGAAATCAGAGCATTTGTAGGTGCCTGTAAACATGTCAAGGTTACTGTACATACAATGCTGTGCCTATGAATGTGCGCTGCGCCTTTGAATGCGCGCTGGATTTCTTGCGAAGTTTTACCGTTTTATCTTGAGCTGTGGCTGGTGAGCACACATACACACAGCATATACATATGCGCAAATGTATATAAATTCACAAATTTACATTTGCATATGCCATCTTCCTGTGCGCCTGGTAATGAAGCGTTTGCTATAGAGGATTTTGATTCAGTTGAAGGGAATTCAACAAAGTTTTACAGACACCAGACAGACAGACATAACATATGTACATAATTTGGATGATTTGGAGAAATTCAAATATATAGGTCATATTAAAAAGCTACCTAGCATTCTTTGCTTCTAATCACCAACAAATCCTTATCGACTGCTGCTAAATTTACATAATTCAGCCCCTTACTGTTAATTTTTGTTGAAAAATGTGTCTGTGGTGAAATTGTCTTCGCGAGACGAGTACCCCTCGAAAATGAACACTTTCCAGTCAATAAGACTTCTCTATTCATTAACGTTCTCTGCGCCTCGTCGGCGTAATTGAGGAGGTGTCTCCTGACGCGCCTGGGAGGCGGCTCAGGCTCAAGCAGGTGTCTGCATGGGTGGGACCTACGTTAGCACCCTAACAGAAATTGTTTGCTGAGCAGTGTGTTGTGCTCCCTTACAGGAAGCATCTGAGCCTTGCCGTGTAGGTGTTGAAGTGGGGACATCATTAGACATCGCGTTGCAGTCCGAATGGCAGTGTTTCGAGATGTCTGAGGCTTCGTCCACTGCGAATCACTAGTTCTTGACGACCAGACAGGCGCAGCACAGCTTAGGACCGGCTGGCTAATTGCCTTAAATGTCGATAGCAACATATCTTTGCCTTTGCCCCAAGTGCTGCCGGCAAGCGATTTGAGGACCTTGTTGCGAATTTGGACTTTAATGGCAATAGCGATTGTATGCGCAGAGAAGGAGAGCAAATTGTCGAAGGATACCCCACGTGCCATGTTGTTGTTGTAGCAGCATAAACATTCCCCATACTTACATACGGGGAATGCTGCCGCCTGCAATCGAAAAAGCTGCTTGCAGCTGTCGAGTCTAATTTTTTTCAAGCGCATTACCAAAAGATGAGCCGTTGAGCGACGGAAGGATTTCATGTGGAGATCATCTCTAATTAGTTTTGATATGGATCTGGTCGACGCATTCATTTGCCTGGATATGATTTTCTGCATTCTAAGGGGATTTCTGCGAATTCCTTCTCGAACGGCTTTTGTGGCTGTACTGGTTCGAACCACGCGAGGATGACCACTTCATTCACTTCACGATTGATCAGAGAAACTCGGCCAAATACAGGCGAAAATTTAAACTAAACTAAAGGATGAGGAAAAGTAAGCGGAAACAACTGGAAACTACCAAACACAAGAAATTATGCACTCACACACACACACACCCACACCCACAGGACCCATCCAGGACCGGATGGAATCCCCAACGAGGCCTTAAAAGTTGCTATTCAAAGTCGTACCGACATTTTTGTAGATCTCTACAATACATGCCTATCACCCCGACAATTTGGATTCCGGAAAGCCCGTTCAACAACAGATGCTGTGTCTGCAGTCAAGACCATTGCGCAGAAGGCAATAGAAGGTACTCGATGGCTAAACGGTAGCAAGGAGTATTGCCTAATTGCGACACTAGACGTCAAGAACGCCTTCAATACGGCGAATTGGAGCAAAATTCTGATCGCGCTGGATAACTTCCACATTCCAAGGTACATTCGCAGGATTGACGCCAGTTACCTTTCCGACAGAACCCTGCGCTATAAAACCGATGCTGGGATAAAAGAGCACATAATAACTGGCGGAGTTCCACAAGGCTCAGTCCTGGGACCCTTACTTTGGAACGTCATGTACGATGGAGTCTTGCGCCTCAGCCTGCCTCTAGGGTCGCAAATCATTGGATTTGCTGACGACATAGCTGTTGTGGTCGTGGCCAAAACACTCCGTCGAGCCGAAGAAACATGCAACCAGGCTGTCGGTATGGTAAAGAGATGGTTATGCAACAGTGGTCTAACTTTTGCGGACCATAAAACTGAAGTAGTATTAATTAGCAGCAGGAAGATTGTGGAGTCAGCTAATATAATGGTGGGCGACCATGGTATAGAATCGAAGCCATTCATTAAGTACCTGGGCGTAATAATTGACCGTAGGCTCAATTTCAAAGAGCACTTGGTGTACGCGAGTAGCAGGGCAGCAGAAGCAGTAACTGCACTAACACGACTAATGATGAATATTAGAGGCCCTAGACAAAACAGCAGGAGACTTCTTAACACTGTGGTCTCATCGATTTTGCTGTACGCAGCTCCAGCACGGGCGGAAGCCACAAACTACAGCTCGTATGTGAAGTGTATGAAATCGGTGTACCGATTGAGTGCCCTCAGAGTGTGCTGCGCGTTTCGCACGGTATCGGAAGACGCCATTATGGTTATAGCAGGTCTGCTCCCAATCAACCTAATGGCAACAGAGTATGCTGAAATCTACAAAAAAAAAGCTACTTCAGAACGGGCGACAATCCGCAGGATAGCAAGAGAGCGTAGCCAGCCTTCATGGCAGGAAAAATGGAGCTCGTCTCCCAACGGACGCTGGACGTACCGCTTGATTCCCATAATTTCCAAATGGATTAACCGTGAACATGGACAGTTAGATTACTACCTGACCCAAATACTGACAGGACATGGGTGCTTCAAATCCTACTTATACAGGTTTAAGCACGAAGACGACCCGTACTGTTCTCATTGTGCACCAACTGCAGAAGACGCAGAACATGTTTTGTTTGTCTGTCCGCGATTTGCGTTAGAAAGGGAGGAACTAAGCACTAGGGTGGGGAAGCCAATTACGGCTGATAACCTAGTCGATATGATGTTAGAGTCCGAAGAATATTGGTCCGCTGTATGTAATATGGCAAAAATAATAATGTCCAAACTGCGTCGCGCTGAACAACAGCGCAGATCTTCATGAAGAGGCAATAGGCCGCTCCCCCTTCCGTGAAGTACTACTTAACGGTTGTCCCGCGGGAGGGAAACGGAGCTGGGGTGGGTTTTTAGTGGGTGAGCCGAAAGGCAAGTCTCACACTTTTCGGCTTTCAATGCTTTGTGCCACCTCCATAAAAAAAAAAAAAAAAAAAAAAAAAAAAAAAAAACACCCACACCCACCACTTTCTTGCCACGGCGTCATCGTCAAAAGAAGCAAAAAAAAAATGTATTTGAAAGCAAGAAAAATAGAACAGCAGCGACACCATCGCTGCGAATATTCAAACAGGAGGAAATAAAATTATTTATTTGTGAAGAAAAAAGTAAGCGAAGGCAATGAAAACTGCTAAACACGAGAAATTACACACACACACGCAGTTCCAGATTCCTCTACTTATCCCAGTGTAGTGAATCGTCGAGTATTCTCACGAATTCGATATCTGAAACAGAATCCGAGTTATTTGCATTTTACACATCGGACAATTTAAATACTCAAACAATTAAATCTTTTCGCGAGTCGCAATCCAAAAAAGTCCACAAAAACAGCTGATAATCGGTGGGCTGTAGTTTTCGTTAAGTAAATTTTTTGGTGGGCGTCATTGCTCCAAGGTAGGTGTCTAAGCTACAAGAATCAGTGTTTCGGCTAAAAGCGAAACGCAGCGATATCTGGCGGCAACGAAGTAGCGGGTGCTTCATGTGACACTAAAATGAAATATACACTTCAAAAAATTGGAAGTGACTTTTTGAATCGATTGGCGTAGAGGTCAAACAGAACTTTTTTATCGGTACCCGTAGAGATGTTGTGGTTGCATGGGCTTACTTTTGACGGCAAAACCGTTCCCCTAAAAGAGGTACAGAATCTGGTTAGCTACTACAGCATTCGTTGACTGCCAATCCTGTCGTTGGTTGCAAGTAACGATCGTGTGGTTTTGTCACAGCAGCTAAGTGCCTTTCGCGTGTTTGTGGATGGCAATATGGCCTAACTTTAAGGCTGGTCTAACTATTTCTGGTGGCTGAGAAAAAGTTTAAGAGTAGGCCGAAGTAAAGCTCCCCAATTCAGCAAAGTATTCTTTAGTAAATTTAAATTAAATCAAAAATTAAAAAAAAAACTGGTCGCTCTAATTCGTCTGCTATTTGGCCTGCTTGATTTAGTTTTTGATCTATTTCGAGATCTTTTTGTATTCCCTATGCGGTTTGAACTAGACATGAAACCGATTAAGTTTTGTGGGCTTAACAACCTTTGTTAGGTGCTTAAGTCTCTTCCATTTCGTAGTGTGCGGTTCGTTGTTGTTTTATGAAATAGTTGTATGCAGCTGAGATTTGTGAAGTTTTTTCATAGTAGAAATGCACTTAACGATTTGTCATTGATTAGATTTGTGGGGGGTTGAACAAGTCCAAGGAGACCATTGGACTACACCCGGATAGATTTCAGTAGAAATAATAGAGAGATAGGAAGGATAAAATGTGGATTCATTGATAAATTATAGGAGATCCGGAAGAGGAAGAGTATGAACTTTATCCATACTCAATACATCGCAACCCAATATTCTAAGTCTGATTACGGAAAACGCCGGACAGTTACAGAGAAAATGCTCTACAGTGTCGTCATCCTCAAGACAGGGTAGGCACATCGGGCTGTTGACGACCCTCATGGCAGCTATATGCTGACCACTGGCGTTGTGCTCCCACCAGTACTTTCAGGTCCTTTCTACTGAGTTTTAGGAGAAAGGACGCTATTTTCCTCTGTCGTTCTTTCACAAAGCACTTGGCTACTCTGCAAGAGTTCACACCACACCAATGTCCTCTATACACCAATGACCTCATTAAGTCGTCAATCCATAGTTGACCCGATGCAGAATTGACAACTAGAAAAGGTTCAGGGCCTAGTGGCATACTTGCAGAACCATCATTAGACATTTTATCAACTAACTCGTTCCCTGCAATACCTCAATGTTCAATGCTCAATTTTGTCTTACTATTCAGTTTTGTCTTACATTCACCGACTAACTTCGGAGAGCAGCGTAGGTTAGCGAGGGCTTTCATTGCAGCTTGACTGCGACATTCAAGATGGCATAGACTTCAGTTAGAATTCCGTAGTAATCTGTCCTGTGGCATGGGAGTACTCAGTGTCTTTGCCTAAGTACCATCCAGATCCGCTACCATCACTGATTTTGGATCCGTCGGTGTAGAAAGTGTGCTGATATCCCATTAATAGGTTCTCTGGACTTAACTTTTGATCTCTATCTGGGATCAAAACATCATACTTCCTACCGAAAGGCACCCGATTGTCCACTGTCATCGAGAACAGTGTGCATCGATGCGACAACTGGTGGCATATCTGACAGTGGCCAGTGCTTTCTTCATTTCCCCAGACTCCATTTAACTTGAGCCTGTACGCCGCTTTCATTGTCTGCCTTACTTACAGCCGTATTATATTAGTTTTGCGGGGATACTAAACTCACTCAGACATAGCGGCATAGAGGAGATTTCTATCTGCGCTATCAAAGGCGGCTTTAAAATCGACGATAGATGGTGTGTGTCGAGTTGTTTTTGGTGGGTCTTCATTAGGATTTGGCGTATTGCGAAGTCCTTGGCGAAGGTGGACTTAGCAAGTCTGAAATCGCCTTGATAAGGCTCAATCAGATTGTTGACGGGAGGCTTCATTCTCTCACACAATTCGCTCGACATCACCTCACATGTGCTGTTAAGCAAACTTATCCCGAGGTAGATTTGTGTAGCTTGTACGATAACCCTTCTTATGTATGGGGCTAAGCACAGACAGGTTCTAGTCGCTTGGCATGTTTTTATCCGACCATATCCGGCGTAATGGCTGATGCATGCGATTTGTCAGCTCTTCGCTTACAGTTTTGAATTTTTCAGCGGAAATTCTGTCAGTTCTAGCGGAAATCTGTCGACTTTCACTATTGTCCTTCAGTCGCCTAATGGATACCACACAATTACTACACATGGGCGTACGTGTGTGAATCTTGGCCGCGAGAAGGTAATGGTCGGAATCGATGTTGGCTCCTCGGATTTTGCGCACATGCGAGATGTGGAGCAATGACCTTCGTCTATCACAATGTATTCAATCTGTGATTGATCGATTGATTTGAATATAGCCATGTAGCTTTGTGGATGTTGCGATGTTGGGATTCGGTTCTATTTACTACTATGTTACGCACCTCAGCGAAGTCACTCGACTCATACCGTTTTCGGAAGTTTCGTCGTGTAGGTTGAATTTTTCGACTGTTGAGCTAAAGACATATCCTTGCCCAGCGTGGCCTTAAAGTCGGCAAGCACGATTTTTACATCGTAGCAGGAGCATTGATCGTAGGCTTCTTCCAGACTTTCGTTGAAGCAAACCATGGTCTCATCGCCCTTCTCGTTCGTCGTTGTGTGCACGCAATTTATGATCAGGTTGTAGAATCTAACTTTGACTCGGAGTATGGCAATCTTTTCTTTCACTGGCTTGAGTTGGTAGACGAGGTGGCGAAGTCTCCGACCTGCTACACAGTAAACTAGGCCTGTCTAGTATACCGTATTCCACGTGTCCCACCTGCCGCACAAAGCCTACTCCGAATTCGTGCGGTGTTTTATGGCATCTCTGCCAAGTTCATCGCATTTCCTGGAATGTGTCTATGTCAGCCTTTTGTTCATTCAGGGCATCAACTAGCTGAATAGTGGCATCCGGTCTGTAAAGGGTTCTGACGCTCCAGGTGCAAAGCCTCAATTCGTTGTCCTTATAGCGTAAGAGGAGGGGGCTTATTTGGATTTGCCATTGGAGTGATTTTTCACATGGACGTAAGATCTTCAGAGCTTCATTCCCATGGCAGCCGGTTCTACGTTATGGAAATGACTCGGGTTTTTCCCGACCAAGGGCTGCCGCCCCAGTAATCTAGCTCTGTCAGTTAATCGTTTATCGCCCCTCAAAGCTTGTAGGCTCACTGCACACATTAATTCACCATGCCTGGTTATCCGTAGCTTATTCAGGGGCGCCACGCGGAGGCAGTGTGCCAATTTAAAACGAGAAAGGAACTAAAATTGCTTGTGGCATTTGTCATGTTAAAAATATTTCTGTCATTAAATTTTTCATGAATTTTTTAATTGGTTATCGAACGTATAAAATCACTTTAATATGTCCACCGTCGTCGTTTGCTGAACAAAATTGTGTAAAATATGGGCTTATCGACAGGCACAAACAAAAATCACCCGTTACATGCATTAGTAACACATACTCACCTCACTTGCCTCAAATGAAACTCGTCAACAACTTTACATACTTTAAATATTAATCTTGTATATTTATGTGGTTATATTTGGTTTGTTTGTGTGTTAATGCATAGGTGTATGTGTATGGCTGTGTGTGTGGGTATGTGCCCATGTATTAGTGTATATATTTCCTTCAGCTTTTCACTAATTTATATCAGTAGATGCACGTAAGTTTACTTTGCATGTGTATGTATTTGTGTGTGTGTGTGTACGTGTATAGGTGTGTATGTATAATAGTAGCTTCGGTTATGAGAAATCTGCCCATAATCAATTTGCAAATTCAATACAATTTTAATAGATTCTAAATAAACGTTTTAATGATTATTACAATAATACGAATATTCTCATATACATTTACATAAAGTTTTATATATTCATATATATGTATGTGTGTATGTAAGTATGCATGTATGTGTATGTTCATATATTTAATGCTTGTTTCTTGCACATACCTACATACATTTGCCGCATCAACAACTTCGGTACTTAACAAATTTTCATAGTTGCCTGATAGCTTTGTTTTTTCTTGCTTTTTTTTGTTTTTGTTTCGGGAGGGAGGGCGAAGTTTATGCGCAACATTTTGTTGTTGCAAGCTGTGTCGCGTTTTAGGAGCATATGAAATTTTTTCTGTTTTTTTTTTTCTTAAATTTTCCACTTATTTCTTTGCATTTGGAAATGAACTGTTGTTTTTTAATCGGTTTTATTTTTTTTCTTTTAATGCTCTTCGCTTTTATTTCTTGTGTTTTGTGTTTTTAATTTTCAACATATTTTCCTAGCTCCAACTCCGAAAGTACGTATTTGCAAAATATACATTTAGGCGCTTATACAATTTGTATAGTGTGTGTGTGTATGAGTATGTGTATATGTGTGTGTTCATAGGTACAATTACAAATACAGAATTATAATGGGGACGAGTAGTGAAAATGCGTGTAACGGTAGTTGTTGGCAAAGAAAATATTGCATCTTAAATACATACAAGTTTCTATGTATACAAATAATTATTGCCTTAAATGTATAGTATGTAAGTATGTATGTATTTACAATAACTCATAGCTAAAAAGCGAGTGACGTTACAGGCAATCCCTTTTTGTTATTGTAGTTTATAGCATTTCTTGAACCAATTGGAATTTTAAATTATTTCCAACACCCTGTGGTCAATTTAACCAGAGAATGTAAATACATTTACGTTCTCTGAATTTAACCATCAGATTTATAAGCACATATATGTATGGGTATGTGTGCACGTGCGTGTGTGTATGCGAGCACTGCTAATAAAAAGTTCTCTGTTCTATCATCTATCAACTTACGAGTCTCTCTAGTAGCCGTTATCTAGAAGAGAATAACACAAGCACACAAATACATCTGTATTTCAACTACTCTAAGACACACCAACAGAAGGCAGATAGTCTATGCATGGATGTATGTATGTATGTTTGTTTGTTGTATATTTCTTTATTTTTTGATTAATATTCAAAGAAAATTGTACATAAAAAAAAAATTATTTTTACTATTTTGCTAATTTATCGCCGTTTTATAGTATGTTAATATTCAGATAGGAGTAAGAAAAAGTATAGAAATTATTGAGTCTGGCCTCCAAAATTTCTTCACCACTTTAGTCTCTGCATGCATTTTCACCATTTTTCGTAATTATTAGTGAATAAACAAAGTTCCGCTGAAATTTGTAAGTTTGTAAAAACTGAGGTTTACACAAGCTGGCGCAAAATTAATCACCTTATCGGCACTAGAGCGGCGCTGTACACAAATAGACAAGCAAAGGAGCGCGAAAGATTTCCATCCGTCAAAATACATTTTTTTGTTTTTATTCTGTAAAGAAGTTATTCAAGAACATAATTGGATGATCAATTTTGCGCCTTCTTGTAAATACTTTGCTCAGTTGCCTTCAGGATCATTGGATGTCGTAATCCGAAATATTAATTTTTCAGTGAAGAGTTGTACGTTCGCGGATCTCAGATTTTTTGTATGGAAAATTAGTAACAGCTTCTCTTCGGTTGAAATTTTTTTTCTCACTCAGCTCATTTCTGCACCAGAAGGTATTCTTTTGCTGATTTGAGGCAAATTGTCAACTTTTTCACGGAGTCAGTGCTTGAAAAGCCATTAAACCTAATATCAAAAAAAAAAAATGAAGGTCTTTTACATAGTGTTCTTGCGCTATACCGAAAAATGACTATAGGAAATGGCTCTAGAAAGTTGAAAAAAATTATTTTAAAAAAATGTTAAGATTTATTAAATTTGAAAACTTGACTGAAGCATCCAATAGTAAAAGCTTTATTGATCATACCCGCCTCTGCTGCTAATAAAATCATTTATATTTATATTTAATGTAAAAAATTAAATACAATTATTTTTGTGTTAAAAATTTAGTATTCCATTCGCTGATAGCCCGCTACAGTCTCGTATGTACTGCCTTAAAAAGCTGTAGCACAGATACTTATTGACAAGTTTTTACAACTTACATATTTATTTCTCATTTAATTTTAATACTTTTTTTAATAAGAGCTATTGCCTGCAAATAAAAAAAAAATAAAAAAAATTTTCTTACAAATCTCAAACTTTTTAATCATAATTTTATATAAAATTTCGTGTATGCAGTTTTATAGTTCATTGATTTTTGGTACAATAAAACGCAAACTTGAAGTGGCTAAAAATTCGCTTTGATTTTTGACAATTTTTTTTGCTGAAGGTACACCCAACACCTTCAATACAAAGAAATGTCGTCCATTCATTATATGTGAAAAAGCACAATACCGTCAGATCACAAAAAAAAAAAAACAAATGTCAAAAATCAACACGATTTCCGAGCCATTTGTAACTTGCGCTTTATTGGTCTAAAAATTAATGGGCTATACTCAAAATATTGTAAAAAATTTTGACAAAAGAAAAGGATTGAAAGTTTTATGAAAATGTGTAGAATTTTTTTTGGCAATTTTTTACCGGCATTTACCACGCGAGAACGACCACTTCTTTTTCTGTCTGTCCCTTCAGACGTTTAGGAAAAACGATTGATCGTGCGGTAAACAAATATTCTCGAAATAAAGGGTTTTCCAATAACAGGTGTTATTGGT
Source organism: Anastrepha ludens (assembly GCF_028408465.1). Lineage (NCBI taxonomy): Eukaryota > Metazoa > Arthropoda > Insecta > Diptera > Tephritidae > Anastrepha > Anastrepha ludens. The sequence continues at coordinate 29,228,538 of NC_071499.1, read as the reverse complement.
AAATGGTTGTGCTAACGAGAGATTTTGTTTTATTTTTAATAACCACTAGGTCCAGTGGTTTCGTCCTCTTCAGCCTCCTAGTATATATTGCTTTATCGCAAAGAGATGAGGCTTCAGCATTGATGTGTTGCTCAATTCTATTGGCATGCTTGCCAGCTCAGAGATTTATCATTTCATTGACTGTACGCATTTGTAGGTCTCTATGTAGGTCGTCATTCCGTATATACCAGGGGGCTTTTACGATGTCCCGGATTACCTTGTTTTGAAAACGTTGAATGATTTCTACATTACTTTTTGCAGTGCATCCCCACAGTTAAGTTCCATAAGTCCACACCGGCCTAATGATTTGTTTGTAAATTATCAATTTATTTTCAATGCGTAATTTAGACGTTCTGCCGATAAGCCAGTACAATTTTCTATATTTTAAATTGAGTTGAGCGACTTTAGTTTTGACATGTTCCTTCCACCTGAGCTTAGTGTCTAATGTCATGCCCAAGGACTTTGCTGTACAAGCATACGAAACGTTTGCGGAAAATATTTGAATGGGTTTGTAGAGAACTTTTTTGTTTGTAAAGTTTACGTGTACCGATTTAGTGTCGTTAAGTTTAATATTCCACAAACTAGTCGAGTTTGTTATTACAGTAATCGATTCTAGTAGCTTCGCAGTAGATTCATTCACGTTTTCGCCAACAGCGAGGACGCACGTATCGTCCGCAAACGTCGCTATTTTGCAGGATTTAGGAACAGGCAAATCGGAAGTATACAACAAGTACAATACAGGTCCAAGAATGCTGCCTTGCGGAACGCCTGCATTGATTTTTTTAAGGCTGGTATATGCCTGTCCATGTTTTACGCGAAAATATCGATCTTCAATACAAGAAGTCAATAATTCGGTAAAATGCATCGGAAGTAACGTCTTAAGTTTATAGACCAGCCTCTCATGCCAGACTTTGTCAAAAGTTTATTCGATGAACTTGGTCTATCGTCGCGTGTTTTTCTGTGAAGCCAACTTGATGTGTTGGGATTAGTTGCTTGAGTGAAATTATTTCTTTCTTTCTTGCAAGACAAATAGTTTCTCGAAAAGTTTTCCCATGAGTGGTAGTAATGAAATTGGGCGATGAGGCTGCCTCGTTTGCATTTTTTCCTGCTTTAGGGATCATTATGATCTCTGAAATTTTCCAATGTAATGGGATATATTCCAGGCTGATGCACGCATTTATAATCGTTGGTAGTTTAATTAATACCTTGTATGTTAGGTTTTTAAGAACAGCCGAAGTTATAAGGTCAAAACCGGGACTCTTCTTTGTTTTTAATTAAGATATTTGTGATGATATTTCCTCTTGCGTAAATAGTTCAATTTCGCAAAATTCTTGAACCGCTGGAGGTGGGGTGAAGCTATCATATCTTTCGTGGCGTTGAAATATCTTTTCAAGATGTTCCGCAAAGACCTCGGCTTTCTCAATGTCGCTTTTTGCCCAAACTTGGGAATTATTTTTTTTTTGATCGGAGGATTGTGGATAATTGGCTTTTTTAAACTGGCTGTAGTTTTCCAAGGCGAATAATAAGCTTTTTTATCTGCTGATAGGTTTTGTATTTTTGTATTGAACGCTCGATTTTTATGTTCTTGTATTTTGTCTTTGAGCAATTTGGTCAGTTTGTTTAGCTCAGTTTTTAAAGGAGGAAATCTTGTTGTTTGCCATTTTTTTCTTACTTTTCTCTTTTTGCTAAGAAGGCATAGTATTTCGCGAGGATATTTATAGGGAATTTATTTTTGGGTCAATTTTGTTGTGCTTAACCAGCAGATTTCTGTATTTGCATTGTAAAATCTGTTATTTCCTTTTCGATGTCATACGCGTTAGTAATTGATGTATCTATATTTACATAGGTGTCAAGTTTGTGCTTGAAGAACTCCCAGTCCGTACACTTATTTGAAAGCGCACAGTTTCTTACGTTCTGTTTTATTACGCCACTGATAGTGAGAAATATAGGTGAGTGATCTGAATTTAGATCCACTAATACTGATAAATATAGGTGAGACATCGAGAGATGATTAACGATTTTTTATGGCCGCAATTGGATGGTATTGATCTGAACAACGTTTATTTCCAATAAGACGGCACTACGTGCCACACAAGCAACGAAACCATTGATCATTTACGGGAAAAGTTTCCGGACCGTGTTATCTCTCGAAGAGGTGATCACAATTGGCCACCGAGATCTTGTGATTTAACACCCTGTGACTTTTTTTTTTGGGACCACGTGAAAGAGAAGGTCTACGCCAACAGCCCAGGGTCGATTAAAGACCTCAAAGATGGAATTCGTGAGGCTATCGAGGAATAGAGCAGCCACTTTGCAATTCAGTAATGGCAAATTTCATGAAAAGGATATTGTCCTGTAAGTGTAGTCGTGGTGGTCATTTGCCTGATGTTATTATATTTGCGCATACCTTCCTCTTCATAATGAAATAAACAGCCGATCATTTATATTAAAAAATAACATTTTTCTTTGAATATCAAAATAACACCTCTTATTGGAAACCCCTTTATAAACCTTAAGTAAAATTTAATGTGTTATAAAACTGCGTACTCGAAATATTTCTGAAAATTCTGAAAAATGATTTTGAAATTTTTAAGAACATTTTTTAATTTTTTTTCTTTTGAGTTGCAAAAAAGATTTTAACTTACATGCATATGGTATTTCTTACAGAATGGATTCCACTTTTATATGAAAAAATAACTGAACTTAAAAATTAAATTATATTAGTAAAAAGTCAAAATTTGTCAATAGGTGGTGAACTTATAACTTTGCAACGGACTGTATTAACTCTTTTCAGGATATACAACAATAAGGTGGTTCCATTACATCTCTAAATTTTTATTTTCCATTAACATTTCTCATAAATCGCACGTTCTTATATTCTTTCATATTTTTAATTTACCTTTCAATACGTCACTGTTGCTAACCAAACAATTTCCACACCTTGCGTATGTTTGTAAATGGCGTACGTGTGTAAGCTTCATATGGGCAAATTAATTACAAAGACAAATCGACAATGATTTCCAGGCTTACATATAAAATTCCAAATATTCTGTAATCTGCTGCAGAGCTACATTTGCCATTGCTAATACACCAAATTTATCATATTTCTATCAAAACTATACTCTTTTTTGTTTTTTGCTATCGTACACTTGTGTGAGTGTGGGTGCATGCGCACGCAACTATATGAATTTCCATTAATTTGTAAGGACGAGTAAAGGTTGAAAAGAAATTCAAAAGCACATAGAACACATATAAAAATTTACTTGCTATTTTCATAAAAAATGGGAAAAATCAAAGTTTTTAAGCAAAATAGATGCTTTCCATTTCAATTCAACCGGGCTATTCGGGTTATGTTCTTCGATTTCGATGTAACTCAAATATGTTGCTCTATAGTCAAAATAATGGGACAGGTATTTTTTTGTTCGCCCGAAAAATTTTTTTTTCAAGATTTATCGGCAATTTTATTTTTTGGCTCAAAATCTATTTTTTTAATTATATGAGAAAATTTTTTTCAATTGCTCACAATTAGTCAAAAATGAACCGATTTTAATGATTCTGGGTTCAAAATGATCGTCATTACTTGCACGAGGGACTTCATGTAGAAACAATTGCAAAAAAGTGGTTGAAAATTTTTTATTTTGCAAAAAACAAAAAGTGCGAAACAGGTTTTTTACTCAAAAATTTATTACTCGAATTTTTGCTACTGGGCATTCAGCTCAATTGAAGTTTGAAGTGTTCTCTTGCTTTGGGAAAAGTTAGAAAACAAAAAATACACTTTTTGAAATATTGAATTTCAAAAAAATTTCTCGCGGGTAGCAGAATTATAATTTTATAATCAAATTTTCTACATTTGTATGAGCGACAACGTGAAAAAAATCCTTTTTTTCTTGGTTTTTCCAATAAACAGATAAAATATCTAGAACAAATTTTATTTTTTGTAAATCTGCCAGCCACCATAGCAACATGTCTCCTGATGAATAATCGACCGAACTTTTTTTTCAGACGTACCTGAGCAGTTACGCCAGTGGCATGTGTTACGTCAGGGGGAGCAATTTTTTGTTATTATTGTCATTGAAAAAAATATTTTTTTGTTTTCTGTTTTTTGTAAATACAGAATTGATCTAATGAATAAAAATGATTTTCAATTGATACCGATTGTTTTTCTTCATCTATTCACCGCCTTCAACGTCTCTAGACCAGAAAGGTGCCTTAAAAATTTGTTTAGTTAAAAAAAAAAAACGCAATAAAAAATTAAAAAGACAATTAAGCCACATTATCATGAAAAATAATGTTTAGTTATGTTTATGTGTTTCTGGCAAGGAAATTCTTAGAAATTAAAAAAAAAATGTTAAGTAAGTAATATAAAACTATAAATTATTTAAAAAAATAATGCTAACTAAAAATACACTCAAAAAAAGTTTTGGTTAAAAAGTTTTGAAAGAAAAATGATTTAAAAATATTAAGCAAAAAATATACGCATTAATTAAAAAAAAAGGGTTTAAATTTTTGTTTTAGTCAGAGTTTTTTAAATAAGAAAATCTTAAAATATAAAAAAAATTAAAAAAAAATAATACTTTGCTATGCAGAATAAAAAAAATGTTTCAGCAGAAACAGTGTTGTGAAATTTCCTCAAAATTAAAAAAAAAAATAGTTTTTGTACATAAATTGTAGTTAGAGTTTTTTGGATAATACATTTCAAAATATAAAAAAATAATACTTAGTTTTACACAGCCTTGTCTTGAGCAGAAAAGATGTTTTGAAATATTCGAAAATAAAAAAAAAATTAAAAAAAATAAAAGCAATAGTAGGCACAATTTTTATACAAAAATTTTAATTAGAGTTTTTGGGATAAAAAAAAATTTGAGAATAGAAAAAAAAAATTAAACTTTGTTATGGAATTTTTTGTTTTGAGCAGAAAAGATGTTTTGCATTTACTCAAAAAATTACAAAAAAAAACAATAGTAGGCATTAATTTAAGTTTTTTGGATAAGAAAGTTTTAAAATATTTAAAAAATATTGGTTAGTTATGCGGAGTGGTTTTTTTGCAGATATTTCCCAAAAAATTAAAAAAAGCAATAGTGTGCATAATTTTTATAAATAAATTTTAATTGGAGTTTTTTGGATAAGAAAATTTTAAAAATAGAAAATTATAAAAAAAGAATACTTAGTTATGCAAAGTTTTGTTTTGAGCAGAAAATATGTTTTGAAATTTCTCAAAAAATTAAAAAAACAAAATAAAAAACAATAATAGGCATAATTTTTATAAATAAAGTTTAGTGCGATTTTTTTTGAGGATAAGACAATTTTTAAATATAAAAAACATTAAAGGAATGAAATTTAGTATGTAAATAATGTTTTAGCAGAAAAAATTTTGAAATTTGATGATTGAAAAAAAAATAACAATAGTACGCAAAATTTTTATAAATTAATTTTAGTTAGCCGTTTTTTGATAAGAAAATCTTAAAATATAAGAAAATATTAAAAAGACAATGTTTAGTAATGCACAGCTTTGATTTGAGCAGAAAAGGTGTTTTGAAATTTCTCAAAAATTTAAAAAAAGTAATAATAATAAAAAAATAGTACGCATAATTTTTATAAATAAAGTTCAGTGCGAAGCATTTCAATGCGCCTTGAAAATAAGTCAGCTACTCTTTCTACATTTTCTTACATTTTTCCTTTGTATTATTTTAAACTAGAAAATATATATGCTTGTTTGTATGTATGCATCGATTTTTATATATGAATTTATTTAGTTTTTCTTCTCTTTATTTAAGTATATAATAGCAACTAAGCTAACGCTAGCACTGTAAGGACGAATTCTGCAAAAGGTCAACGTGTTCTCGATTGATTTTTTGTGTTTGCAATTTGTGGTTTTCGGTTTGCGGTTGTAGCTTAACTTTATTTTTTTTTATTTCTGCTATGATTTTTGCTATATATAATTTTCATGTATGTTTGTATGTATGCAAGTATTTTTGTAATATATCTCAACACTATTTATGTAAGTACTCTAACAATTAGTATAACTAAAGTCATTATTACTTTTATCTTCTTAATGGTCTGCATTAATTATTATTATTTTTTTTATTTAATTTTGTTTTGCTATATATGTGTGTATATGTATGTGAATGTAAAACGTGAGTTTATGTTTTTAATGGCGGTGTTTGTTAATTTTTCGCATGGTTATATGCATATATTTTATTAGTGTGTGTGTGTGTGTGTATGTTTGGGTGTGTATGCGTAATATTAGAGCAGAGAACGCTAGTTAGTTAGGCAGCTAACAGAGTAAATACATACATAGAAATATTTTGCCTGCTTGCAGTTTAATTTATAGTTCATTTTGGGTTTTGAGAACGCTTATGGCTTCCCGTTATTTTTTTGTTTTCTGTTTTTTGTCTTTCCTTTTTTTTCTTTATTTGCAATTACGTGTATTTTTAAGTGTTTTCGAAGTGCTTCGAGTATTTTTCAAACTTCATTTCGCTTTTGCGTATTTGCTTCGCTTTATGCATTTCAATTATATTTAGAAATATTTGTATGCGTTTATGTGTGTGTGTGTGTGTTTTATGAAGTTCTAATGAATACTTTCATTTTACATTTGCCAAAGTTATTGTTGTTCTTGTTGTTTTAGAATAGTTAACAAACTGTAATTTACAATTGATTAATTTAATATTTGAATGCCTCATTTATTTGTATTTGTATTTTTATATTTATTTTTATTTAGATTAATTTTTATTTTTATTTCATTTTTATTTTATTTTTATTTTTTATTTTTATATTTATTTTTATATTAATTTTCTTTTTTTATGTTTATTTTTGGTTTTACTTTTTTTGTTTTTTTTTATTGTTTTTGGAAATACAGGTGTGAAGTTTCGCTTAAATTGCTAAAGGTGACTCGCAACTATTCATTTATATGTATTTGTTAAGGTAAGTATAAGTTTTTGGTTTATTCATCAGCATAGTAAATATGTGTTATAGCCAGTTTAAAGTTTTGTTTATTTTTTAAATAGCTACTTTTTATTTTTATTCAAATACGCTTGCCTTAAATATAGATTGGATTCTCCTGGCCGGTAAGTAATCGGAACATTGATGTCGGCATAGTTTTCATTAGAATCTGGAAGAAAGTAATTGCAGAACTTGAGTAAAAGTACGTTCACATATGGCGATTAGCTTCAAATCTGATCAGCTGTCAAGACTGGTCAAGGTTTTTCTTCATAGAAATTAGTTTGGAGGAATATTTTAGTGTTTTTGGTCTGAATTATTATTCTTAACGAAGGGAAGAAGAGGCAAAGAGAAGCAATAGGTAATTTACAGAGTCACGCACTCGAAGTGTAACCAACTTCAGACCGCTCGCGCAGCTGATGCCCGTGTCTGTTAGTTGGTTAAATGACAGTCCAGAGTATTGTTTACAAGCGCGCGACAAAGAAAATCAGTAATGGATTTCAAACGTAATATTGTGATTTCATTATATTTGGCTGGAAAATCACAACCAGCGATTGTTCGTGAGCTGGAGCACCTCAAAGTAAATAAAGTTTTTATTTATCATACCATTAATCGTTACAATGATACTGGTAGCATCGCGAAACGTCATGGAGGTGGTCATCAAAAGACTGCAACTTCACTTGCGGCTCTACAATCATCATCAACTGCACCAAACTGCTAAAAAGTTTCCGCATAGATCTCAGATGACTTACTTACAAGGCCGATTTGAGTCTGTAAGTGCCATCATTTCTTCCCAGTTTTGGTTTTAGAGCTCGAATTTGTTGTTTAGATTTTGAGATTTAGATTTATTGAAGGTTTGTACTTCAACCCCATGGTCTTTTGTACCCCCTACTCATTACAGTACCTCATCCAGATCCAGTTCCCTTATTAAACTTAAGATAGAGTTGAGTTGGACTGAGCGTATATGCCTTTCTTCCGCGCTATAGCACTGCATTCAAGCAAAAGGTGCATGGCAGTCTCCTGGGATTGGTCGCAGCATACGACAAGAGTCCTTAGACCAAACCCCGATAATGTGCAGATGACTGCGCAGTCTTTTTTTTGAACCTTGTTTGGTTGTACTCCCCAGTAAGGCTTTCGCCTGGCGTAACTCCATAGTTTGGTACCAGTTAACCCCTATTAGCTTTTGCTCTTCACTTCTAATCTTATCCGTGATGGTGTGTTGTCCCATAGCAAGGAAGGGCTCGAGTATTATTAGTCACGAGGCCAAAGCGCCTCTAGTCAATACCACCCCTTCTTCGTTTCCAGTTATACTCCTGAGTTCTGGGACCCAAATTAGCCGGGTGCGATTGAGCGTTCCTTACAAATTCAGTTTCAAGCGCTAGAAGTGCTAATCAATTTGCCTGCTCTAAATCTCGTAGAGAAAAACGTGACCGCCGCCTCAGCGCTTAGACTCAAAAGTATGGCGCTATGAAAAAGAACGGCGGTTTGGTCACGCCTGTATTTTGCACACTTTGAACAGTCACAAACAAGAAATAGACTATTCTACTCCTAGACTAACCTTCCAAAAGCTCTTCAAGACAAGTATACCGTCAAGAAGGGAGTGGCAGACACAAAGGCCAGGTAGAAGGAGAGAGGGGGCGGGGGGTTAAATTTTTATACAGATGGTTCCAAGCTAGACGATAAGGTTAGCTATGGAGTATTTTCGAAGGAATTAGGAATGGAACTATCCGTTCGACTACCAAACTACTGCAGCGTCTATCAGGCAGAGGTTCTAGCCATAAAAGAAGTAGCTACATACCTAAATATGCGGGTCGTAACAAAAACGACTATAAATATATTCTCGGATAGCCAAGCGGCCATTAAATCAATGAATGCGGCTATACTAAGATCAAAGGTTGCACAAGAATGCCAAGCAGCCCTAAATGATATTAGCGTAGTATTCAAGGTCAGCCTTATTTAGGTTCCGGGACACAGAGATATTGAGGGAAACTGTAGAGCTGATGAGCTAGCCAGAAAAAGTACTGCTCTTCAATTGTTCCGTGATAAAAATACCATTGGAATACCTTTGGCCACGAGGAAATTAATAATAAAAAGCAACATTACCCAAGAGGCCAATAGGTCATGGGAACATGTGTAACAGCCAGGCTACTATGGCCGCAATAAACAAAAAAAGGACAAAAGAATGGCTTAACCTCTCAAGAGAAGATATCTCGAAGGTCGTGGCTTGTGTCACCGGCCACTGGCTATTTGGAAAGCATTCCTTGAGACTAGGAGAATTCTCCCATGAGTATTGTAGAAGCTGTAGAGATGAGGAGGAGGAAGAAACAGTAGAGCTCTTCCTTTGCAATTGTCCAGCCTTAGCTAAAATCAGAGCAGGTTGTCTAGGTAAACATGTTTTCAATTCTCTTACAGAACTATCTGGCGCGGGGATTAGACCAATCGTGCGCTTCATAAGAGCCTCAAAATGGTTTCATGAAAGTAAATAAACAAGGTTCCCGTGTCGCACAGTGGTATCACAACGGACCTGTAAGGTCTAAGTGAGTTGGTCATATGAACCGATTACCACCATAACCTAACCTAACCTACAAATTCAGTTTCTTGATACACTCGCTCAGAATGGCAATACTACAGGCCTAGGTAAACTTTGTCATGGACGATTGTCCTCAGTTGAAGAGCGAGAAAACTGCACGTGAGAACTAAAAAATCGTTGAATACTTTAGTCAAAAATGCTGCTGTTTTGTTAATTTCAGATCGGATCAGAGTTGCAGAGCCATTATACATGGATGAATCCATTTTGCATGAATAAATCGATGGCTGATTTTCACAGCCTATCAAATAACTTTGTTTGTGGACTAAATTCGACTTTTTTCACATTAGCACTTTTTGTGATGTGTTTTAGGCTTTTAGATAAAATTTTATATAAAAATAAAAAAGCTGAATTAAATAACTACTTTTTACAAGTTCAATGAGTTATTTTTTAATTGAAAATAAAATCGAAACACAAGCTCACCTCGCCCACAGAAGTCGCCAGCAGATTGACGATCTTCTCGTGTGGCACTGCCACCACACTTTGATTATTTATTTCAATTATACGATGACCCACACGCACTCCGCCACGCTCAGCGATGCCGCCACGCAATAAACTGCAGATCTGTAAAAGTTTTGAGGGGGGAAAAAAGTGTATTAATATTTCGAAAAGCAATTTGAAGTTCAAGTATTTTCAAGTTTCATGCGTCAATTTACTCACCACACCATTTTGCACACTGAAACCCAGCTGGTATTTGGTATTGGGTCTTTTAATCTTAACCTCGACCACAGGTGCACACGGCACTACCGTAAACTTCACCACAGTCTGATTTTTAGTATTCTTTATGTACGTTTGACACGTGGATAACGGCAGTCCAACCAAACTTAAGCCATTGATGGCTATCAACTGATCGCCAATATTCAATTGACCACAACGCGCCGCTGCACCGGACGACATGAGATTCGCAATGACCACAGTTGGCAACATTGAACCCCAACCGCTCTCCACAATCACCACACCTAATATCTCGCCCTTGGCCTTTGGTACGACCACTTCCTTTTGCAGCTCCTTCTTGGCGAATATCTCCAGCTCATCACCGAAGATCTCCTGACTGTTGAGTACCTCTTGATAGTCCATTTCTTTGACAAAACTATGATCCTCAATTCCATTTGCTTTAAGGAACTCCATGTAAGCCACCTGGAATGCCTGTCCAATTGACTGTGCAATAAATTGCGCTTCATCACTTTCAAAGACGTGGCAGATCATCTTTGGTGTGCGATTCGGTTTGGGCGCATCATCAATATCCTGCGGCACGAAACGGCGCCGAGCCATCAACACAACCAGATCGCCAATATCCGCAATATAGGAGATGGTGCGCAGCGCATGGTCCATCATGATTTCCTTGAGGTCTGTGTTGAGAACCATTATCTTTTCCGTTGATATGAAGAGGTCCACCTCGGTGCTGGGCTGTACATCGCCATCTGGTGCCTGAAAGATAAGACAGAGGAGAATTTCGTAAATCGATTAAAACGTAAGTGAAGTTAAGGTTAACCACCTAAGTGAAATAAAGAAATGCGAGCAAATTTACTTTTACAATTTTTTTAGAAGCAAATGAAAGCATGATAAATGAGTCGAATACTCACCAGAGCCTTAGGGTTGGTCCAGCACAGTTAAGAATGTTCATGAAAATACAAAGCATATTCAATGTTAAGAATTACACATACATGTTTTTATTCAAATGTATTCGTACATGATTATTAACTAGCGGGAATGTGAATTTCCGACTGCTAATTCTTACAGGTAATAATTGAATTCCGACATTTTTGTTTTTTTTATAAAATGTTTGGCTTATTTCGAAAAGGTGAATATAGGCACATGCAAAAGTATAGTTTAATATAGAAAAAAATGTTATCGTTTATTATATTATTTATACTTATAAAGGGTTTTCCAATAACAGGTGTTTTTGGTGAATGGATTTCGCTATCGAGAGATGATTAACGAATTTTTATGGCCGGAATTGGATGGTATTGATCTGAGCAACGTTTATTTTCAACAAGACGGCGCTACGTGCCACACAAGCAACGAAACCATAGAGCTTTTATGGGCAAAGTTTTCGGACCGTGTTATCTCTCGAAGAGGTGATCACAATTGGCCACCGAGATCTTGTGATTTAACACCTTGTGACTTTTTTCTTTGGGGCAACGAGAAAGAGAAGGTCTACGCCAACAGTCCAGGGTCGATTCAAGACCTCAAAGATAGAATTCGTGAGGCTATCGAGGACATAGGGCAGCCACTTTGCAATTCGGTTATGGAAAATTTCATGAAAAGGATATTGTCCTGTAAGAGTGGTCGTGGTGGTCATTTGCCTGATGTTATTTTCCACTATTAACACCATACTTTCTTCTTTATAATGAATTAAACAACCGATCATTTATATAATATTAAAAAATAGCACTTTTCTTTAAATATCAAAATAACACCTCTTACTGGAAAACCCTTTATATACCACGGACTTTTTGAAAATTCACAAAAGTTTCATTTGCGCTTAGACTGACCGGTGCGCACTTAGGTTAGGTACATACGGAACCTTATTCACCCACATTCTCTCAAATGAAAAATAGGTGTCTAATAACAAATCCCAGTGAATTTGTTCATGTACAATTCGAAGATGGATGGAAAATTTGGTGATTGAGTTTTATGTCATGAACTTTCGATTCAGCGCATATTCGAACTTTCGGATCTTTGCAAGACTTTCCAAACAGAATTAGAGTTGTTATACTGTTCACTAGAGAAATATCCTTTAGCTGCAATCAAAGCCTTGGACTTGCTGATGATGCCATCTAAATGAAGCGGGAAATATCTGATTTTCCTACAAACGGCATCTAAATAATTTGCGATAAGCCGTTTTGGTACCCGATCAGCCCGGTGATATTGCACAAAAATGTGAAACTGATGAGTTGGGTTCATCGAGCAAAACGAGAGAAGGTATTTCTTTGGTTATCAGCGGTCTTTTCTTTAAAAGATGGATCTCCAGTTTGCTTAGAAAGCGAAAGCACTGGGCGACCATCCTGAATTGCAGACTTGTAAAGTGTTTTTGTTCACGGGTAGATCGGAGGTTGCCGAACCATATTTCGGCATTAACAAGCCACATACCTCGATACTGGTGGTGGTCTGGACTGAATATTATTCGATGAGAACTCACACGATCAGGCTCAACATAAATTCGAATCTAAATTTTTAATTTAAGCACCTCTGTGCTCTTACAGCTTCGGATATCAGCCGCCTGCCGAATTGTAAAGTCGGTTGCTAAGAGCTTTTGTTTTACATGCATTCTACCTATTGCTGACATTTTCTAATAATATTCGGTATTCGGTATTCTTTATTTGTAATATACAGAGAGCAAGTCTTCGGTTGTTGTTGAAAGCTTCACTTTTAGAAAAAGTAAATTCACAATCAATAGACAATTGACCAGATATTCACAATACTTAAAGTCTTTGAAAAGGCCCATGAAAGGAGAATCTATACGCACCATCTTTTTGTTGATTTTAAAGCTGTATTCGACAGCACCAAAAGGAATTGCCTACAGGCCGCGATGTCTGAATTTGGTATCCCCGAAAAAGTAATACGGCTATGCAAAATGAAGTTGATTTTTTCCGTCAGAATTTGAAAGGACCTCTCCGAGCTGTGTGATAGCAAACAAAGATTTAGGCATCACGAGGTATTCGATGCGGTTCCAGCTGGTGGTAGCAGAGGGAGAGAAATGCCTGCACCTGAGTCCCTCTGGTGAAGAGGGACTTGGCTTTACTTGGTGGGTCCGAATGGTGCCGGTTAGCACGAGAACGAAACGACTGGCGCGCTTTGGGGAACTCGTCCAAAATCGTGTAAGCCGTTATCGCGCCAATCAAGCAGAAGAAGAAGATTCACAATCGACTGGAATTTCACCTTAGATACCTCTCACTTATTGAAGAGGCTATAATGTAATGAGCCAGCGAGAGAATAGCATTGCATTTACTTTGAATAGTGGAGGAGTGACGTCACCAAAAATGGTTCTGTATTGGAAACAGTAGTTTGGATAACAGGTATATAAGTATTTTGATTTGTTTTATAATTTAATATTTTTTTTTAATTTTAAATGTTGAATCAAATATTTCGAAAATATAATTTTTACAGATTTCTTACATTTCTACGAAAGTTCAACCTTCGACTAGATAAAAGATTTATAATATAAAATATGTTTTTTTAAGGATATCGCTTTTTCATTTAATAAAAAACTCTCGGTTCCGAAATTTATAAGTTCGATTTTAACATTTTTGCTATATTATTTTTCGGTCACTCTGAAAAAAAAGGTTCTCTAAAAGTGTACTTAGTATACTCGTCGTATGTGAAAAATGTCCAAAAGTGTCAAAAAGTCTAGATAATTTTTTCATGCAGGTAAAAGTATGCAAATGAATTGCGGGGTCTTGGCCAATGAGCACTACCAAAAAATTAAAATTAAGAAAAGAATAATATGGGCCACTCTCTGGTTTCCAGAGTTCACTTGGTGACTTACCTTAATGCGTGAGACCGCCTCTTCGGCTTGCATCATACGCGTCGATTTCGTAGGTTGACCCTCACAAACCAGCTGTGTGGAACCCAGATACTTGGCGCGAAAGAGTACACCCTCAATCAGCACTGCGCCACCTATTATGTGAGCGTTCGTGTATGTGTGTGTGTAATTATTTGTAAACGGTGTTGGTTTACATATTAGGGATGGCGAGGGTAGAAATGTGTGGAAAAATTAAACAGTTAATCAGAAACTAAATTTAATTTTGTATAAATATATTTTAAATATGAGCATGAGAAACTTTCTATTATAAAGCATTTTCTAAGTGTCCGTGCCTGAGTGTGTGGATTCGAGTGCAATTCATTACCGAAATGTTACGCCGAATTTCCTCTTTACTGTTTAATAAAGTTTTGAAAAAGCGAAGATAATAAAAATGTAGCAAAGAACTTCTTATTTTACTATATTTATAGAGTAAATAAATAAATGAAATGGCAATGAAATCAAACCTAAGTCATGTTGGAGGCTAATTAAAAAATAATAACAATGAAATAATAAGTAGGGTAACTGCGGGTATTGTGGTATAGGCGGGTAATGTGGTATAGCAGCTTTATTCGAAAACTAAAGTCGTGGAAATAACGGGACCAAGTTAGATATTTCGGCATTCTCAGAATCTTAAGAACGCGTGATTTGATTTGTGTTTTGCAAGGCATACAATGAGTCAGTTGTAAAAAAATCGCGTGGTCGTGTGGTTGACATTTTTTTGTGCTCAGTGGAAAATTTCTGGCAAATTAAAATCCTGCGCTTTAAACTGCATTTATCCATCGGGAAGTAATAAGTGAGTTTAATACTAGTGAAGCATATAAGCAATATTTTTGTATATTTGGTCGATATTTAATTATTCAAAATTAATTTGTTCAAACTCTAATGCGGCTATTGTGGGATAGGTAAAGGCGGCTAAAGTGGTATAGTGTACCATATTACCCTCTCGATCAAAAAAATGCCGAAGAAAGGTGAAATACCAAAATGGAAAGCAGAGGATATGAAAAAAGCTATCCAAGCGGTTAGAAAAGGTGAAATGGGTATTCTCTTGGCTTCCAAGACATTTAGTGTCCCCCATACCACTCTGCAGCGCATGGCAAGAAGCGAGAAATCCATCGAGGAGCTGTTGACAACTAAACTTGGCCGGGCTCCGATTTTAACAGCGGAAATTGAAAATGACTTAGTTAAATATTTACTAGAAATGGAGTTAAGGTACTGGGGACTAACACGCGCAGACGTGCGGTCATTGTGTTATCAAATTGCCACAAAAAACAACATTCCCAATAAGTTCTCCGTTATTAAAGAGTGCACTGGCAAGGATTGGCTAAAAGGCTTCTGTAACCAACACCGAAATGTTCTGAGTTTTCGAAAGCCAACTGGAACAAGCGTCGACCGTGCACGTGGTTTTTCTCGAGAAAATGTTGATATATTTTTCAAATTGCTGGAAGAAGAAAACGCAAAACATAATTTTCCGCCTTCTCGTATCTGGAACGTTGACGAAACCGGAATATCAGTAGTTCCTTCGCAACAGGCACAAATAATCGCTCGGAAAGGAAAAAAACAGATTGGAACAATGACTTCAGCTGAGCGAGGATCGCTTGTTACAGTCATCACTTGCATGAGCGCAGGAGGTGGTTTCGTACCACCATTTTTCATCTTTCCACGAAAAAACCATAACCCTCTTCTAATGAAAGACGCTCCCCCTGGCTCAAGCTCGGCGTGCCATTTGTCTGGATGGGTTCAGATTCCCATCTTCACGAAATGGTTCAGGCATTTTTTAAGCGTAACGAAACCATCTCCGTCTGAACCTCTGCTTCTTATATTAGATGGGCATTATAGCCACACACGCAATATAGAAGTTATTGATCTAGCTCGCGAACACAATGGGACTATACTTTCTTTGTGCCCCATTCAACACACAAACTTCAACCGTTGGATCAGGCTTTTATAGGACCTTTTAAGAAGTACTATAATGGCGAAATAAGACGATTTATGCGTGAACAGGACTATTTACTAAGGCTTATTTGAGGGTTCAAACTGGACAAATTGCAATAAATGGTTTTAAAGCCACGGGAATTTATCCGTTTGATAAACATATTTTCACAGATGCAGATTTTATAGCTGGGAACTCATCATCATCAGGTACAATTCAGTTTTAAATATAAAAAATCTTGCTAGATATATTGTCTTCTCAGAGGATCCAGTTGAAACTATAAATTCAACGACAGAAGAAACCCCAAGCGCATCAGCCATGGAAATTGATCCTGAAATTCGTAAGTTTCGAAATAAAATCTATGGAAATTTTAGGAACGCTATTTAATTTGTTTATAGAAGCAAGCACAAGCCGAAGACTCGTTACTCCCTGGGAAATATCTCCACCACCAAAGCTACGAGATCCACCACCTAATCGGAAAGGCCGGAAAACAAAGGCAACTGTTTTAACAACTTCGCCTTATAAGTGTAATTTGTTACAGAGCATTGAAAGCAGTAACATTAATCCATCCCCAAAACCCTCTAATAAAAAAAATAGTTCTACCAAATCGTTTGTTGACTCGCATTCAAGTGACAGTGAAGAGGAGTTTCCAGATGTTCCACCAACAAAAGAATCGTCTTGCAACTACTGTGGCAAAATTTATGGGCAGGATATAATAATGAAGCCTTGGACCTCTTGTCTGCAATGCGAACAAATTTGGGCCCACGAAAAGTGTATTCCCAATCGAAGTGCTATTTTTCTTTGCGATTCTTGTAAGTAATATTGTAAGTAATACTCTTACAAGTGCTATGAATTTTATTGTTGCGTTTTTGTCAGTTGAAGCTTAAAATATTTTTGTTCAATATGTTTTAATTCAGTTCATATTCCTTTTTTAAATGGTTCGCAATAAAATTTTAGTTATCAATCAAAAGTAACTGACTTATTATTAAAAGCATCATATGCGGGTAATGTGGTATACTATACCACATTACCAGAATAAGGTATACCACATTACCCGCCAATTTCTTCAAGGGCTTGTTTCCGTCTTTTGCAGTACTTTCTTAAATATTTCTGAAACTCGCGGCTCTAAGGCTTTTGAAGCTAGGTTTATTTGAACTTAATAACGGTAGCATATTATTGATAAATTTTCATTCAAATCAAATAAAATTTAACGATTTTATAGACGAAAATAAAATGGGTATACCACAATACCCGCAGTTACTCTAATAAAAGATAAGATAAGATAAAAAAAAATCAAATCAAATGAAAGAATTTAAATTAATAAAGCAGGATATCAAATATAATAAAAAATTAATTACTATACATAAAAAAAAAATAAAAAAGATAAAAAAAACTGAAATGCATAAAGTATGAGACTAAACATATTAAAAAAAGTAAATAAAGTAAAACAAAACAACTCTAAAAATAAAACACAACAAAGAAAAGAAAACCAATTGAAAAAATTTAATTAAATAGAGCAACAAATATAATAAAAAATAGTACAAATAAAAGCAAATATAATACAATAACTACTTTTTTTGACTACTACTACTAATTGATAAATAAATAAAATAAAGTAAAATAAATAAATAAAAAAAATAAATAAATTAATATATGTAATAAAAAAATAGTAACTAAAGATATAAAAAAGTAAACGAAAACCTGAAATAAAAAAAAAATAATAATATTGAATCACATAAAGTATGCGATTAAGCATTAGAAAATAATAAGTATAAATAATAATAAAAGATGCAAAAAATAATAACTGAGCAAATAAAAAAGTAAAATGAAAAATAAAGTAAAAAGCACATTAAATAAATCAAGCAAAAAACTTAAAAAATAAAATAAAATCGAATAAGGTAAATTAAAATAAAATTTTTTTTTTTGAACAAATTAAATCAAATAAAACAGTAGATTATAACTAAAAATAGAAACAATAATGTTAATTAACAAATAAAGTAACACAGTAGAGTAAAAAATGGAGTAAACTAAAAAAAATTATATAAATTTCAATTAAATTAAATCAAATAAAGTAGAAGGTAAAATATAATAACAAAGAGAAAATAAAAATTCAGAATTAAAAAGAAAAAAAAAATTAAATTATATTAAATAAAAAAGAGAAGTAGATCCACATAATTAAAAAATAATAATAATAGAGGAAATAAGAAAAGGTCAAATAATAAATAAAGTGATACAAAAAAAAAGTAAACAAAAAAAAAAAACAGGAAAAATTTGAAAAAAAAAATCGAATGAAAAATAATATAAACTTTAACTAAATAAAAAAAAAAAAAAAAATAAAAAAAAATAAAATGAAAATAATAACGGAGGAAATAAATTAAAAAAAAAAACACATAAACTAAACTAAAAAAACACCAAAATAAAACAATAAAATGCAAAACAATATACTAAAATGAGGTGGAAGGTTATACATAACAATAAAAAAATTAAAAAAGTCATGACTGAGGAAATAAAAAATAAAGTAAACTGCAAAAAAAAAAAAATGAAATCAAATGCACGAAAATAGCATAAGATAAAATTAATTTAAGTCAAATAAAGTTGAAAACTAAATATAACAAAAAATAAAAGTAATAACTGAGGAAATAAAAAATAAAGTAATACATAAAGTAAACAAAAAAAAAAAAAAAAGATCAAATGCAAAAAAATATAATAAAATAAAATTTAATTAATTCGAATAAAGTGGAAGATCAAATATAATAGCAAAACAAAAAAAAAAAAAATAAAAAAAAAAAAAAAATAAAAAAGGAAATAACAAGTAAAAATATTGCTAAAATAAAATAAAATAGAAGATTTACATAATTAAAAAGTAATAATTATAGAGATACAAAAAAAACAGTAAAAAAATAAAAAAAAAATAATAAAATGAAATAAAAATAAAATCAAATAAAAATAAAATAAAGAATAATTAAATAAAAAAAAAAATATTCAATATATTAAATAAAGCACAATAAAAATAAAAGATAAAAAGCAATAACTGAGGAAATAAAAGAATAAAAGTAAAACAAAAATAAAAGAATTCAATGATATACAGTAGACTAAATAATACAAAAATCTTAAAAAACAAAAAAAAAATCAAATTCAAAAAGAGAAATAAAATAAAATTAATATAAGCAAAAATAAAAACAAAAAAAAAATAACTAAGGACATAAAAATAAAATAACACATAAAATAAAGAAAACTCAAAAAAAAAATTAAAAAATAAAATTACAACAAGTGCAAAAAAAAATAAAATAAAATGAAATCAAACCATTAACTACGTAGAGAGCGGACTGTGCGCTCTTGTACCTTGAACTTTAAACTCGTTTTTCTCGAAACTACTTTTTCCGGTACGGTTTGCATGACAACTTATACAGTTTTTAATATTTGTTGATGCGGTTTTTTTTTAAATATTCGAAAGTGTTTTCTTTATAGATTTCATTTTTGATATTTTTATTAAAAAATGTTATAAACATAATTAAAGTGTGACATTTATAATGTAAAACTCATACTTTTCTTTTAAGGGGACAGGGTGTTTTTTTAGAGGTTAGGTTTTCAAGATGACATAAAACGTATATAATTTAATGTTATGGCCAAGAATTTAGCTTTATTATAAAGATAAGGGTTTGCCATTATGTTTTAAAAATGATTTCGGGCAAGTGGCCGCCGCGGCTGGCTCGAATAAATTCCAGCCGAGAGGCCCAATTTTCGACCAATTTTTGCAGCAATTGGGGCCGTATGTCAGCAATAACGCGCCGAATATTCTCTTCCAAGACGTCAATCGTCTCGGGCTTATCTGCGTAGTCAAGCGACTTCACATAGCCCCACAAGAAATAGTCCAGCGGTGTTATATCGCACGATCTTGGAGGTCACGCCACAGGTCCACGGCGCGAGATAATGCGCTCACCAAAAGTTTCCTTCAATAAATCGATTGTTGCGTTGGCTGTATGGCATGTAGCGCCATCTTGTTGGAACCAAAGGTCATCCACATCAACATCGTCCAATTCAGGCACGAAAAAGTCATTAATCATGGCTCTATAGCGCTCTCCATTGACTGTAACATTATGGCCGGCTTCATTTTTAAAGAAATATGGACCAATGATTCCCTCTGCCCATAGAGCACACCAAACAGTGACTTTTTGAGGATGTAACGGCGTCTCAGCAATGGCTTGTGGATTATGTTCACTCCAAATGCGACAATTTTGCTTATTGACATACCCATTCAACCAAAAGTGAGCTTCATCGCTGAACAAAATTTTCTTCGATGCGTCGCGCAAACCGAACCATTATTTTCGTAATAAATTTGCCCGATTTGCAAACGTTGTTCAGGTGTAAGTCTATTCATTATGAAATGGCAAACCAAACTGAGCATAAATCAAGTGACAGCTGTCAAAAAGACCATCTACGAAAAAAGTAGTGCCAACTTGAAAACCTAACCTCTAAAAAACACCCTATACCTGTAAAATTTCGAAAAAAAAAATTTTTTTTTTCATAAAATGTTAATAAAATCCTTTACGAATATATCAAAATTTTTTAGAATGTAAATTTAAGTATTTCTTATATTATAGATCGTCAACCGTGAAGACTCTATTCTTTGCGATCGAGTGCTGGGAGAGGTATAGTTATGTTGTATTCAAACTTTAGACGCGTTTTTCTCAAAACTATATTTTTCGAATTGGCGTACACGATAACTCGAAAAGTTATTAACCGATCTCCCTGAAATTTTGCACACATCTTTTTTATGATATTACTTTCTACGTGTTTCAAGTTTTCGAACATTTTTTGAAAAAATAATTTAAAAATAATTTTTTTTCGAAGCAAAAGGAGTAGGAAAATTCGCCCAAAATTAATTTTTTTTAAGCATTTTATTCCGCGAATTTTTTTTTTCATTTTTCGTGGAAGAATTGAGGGTACAGCCGCCATTTTAAATGATTAAAATAAAAAAAAATATATTATTTTAGTGTATAAATAAACTGTATGTCAATTTTGAAAAAAATATATTGACTCCTTCATTTTAAATAATTTTAATGAAAATCAGTCCCCTTAAATGCCGTAAATTGCAAAATTATTCGAAATTCAAAAATTCGGCTCGACAGACTATAACTACAACTTTATTTTACAAGATTTTTTTTTATTTTTTACAGATACATCAACATTTCAAGGAGGTTCATGTGATTTTTTATCTACTAAGAAAAATTAAAATCATCTTAGTTCTATTGTTATCCCAGTTTTTCTTTTAGCGCATTTTTGTCGCTGCTGGACGTATGTAACTCCTTAATAAAATTCAAATAATTCTCGTAAACATCACATTTTTGACGGCATACACTTCATTTGTTATGTTTCGCGATGCTCATTTAGAAATTGTCGCTTAATTTATCCTCCTAAACTTAAGGGGGGCCTCTACTGTAAAACTTAAAAAAAATCGATTTTTTACTTTTTGTTGAAACATACTCAGAAACAACTCCAGAATGTTCCATGAAAATTTTAAAAAGAAATCTTGAATAGTTTTCAAGTTATAAAAGTTTTAGCAAAGCAGGTATAAACTGAGCGCTCGAGCGGTTTACGGTCATATGCTGTAAGTATGAAAAATTGTTTAAGCGTGTTTTTCTCGAAACCACGTTTTCAAAATTGCCCACATCACAGCTCCGTGAAAAATTAACATATCAAGCTCAAACTTTGATAGTATATTTTTAACAATATTTACTAGTTTTTAAAGCTATGGTGGGAAAAAATTTATTATTTATAACCCCTTTTTTAATAACAAAATGACAACAAAAAAATGTCGATTTTTTAAAAAACTTCAAAAATTTTACAAAAAATTTTTTTTTTTTGCAAGTAATAGGCTTAACAACTAAAAATAATGATATATAATAAAAAAAATTTGGTTTTTTTCATTTCAGATTTTTTTTAAATGCGCGACAGTGTGGGCAGATTTCAAAAGGCGTTTCGGGGGAGCGGCTGTACAGCTGCCATTTTGAAATGAAAATAAATTTAAAAAATTTTTTTGTACACTCAAGACCTGTGTTTATGTAACCCTAAACTTTTTTTTACTAATTAAATTAATACAAGTATGAAAACAAAATCCATGAAAATTTGATTTTTACAGTAGAATCCCCCCTTAATGAAACGGTAAATTATGAAGCTCAAAAGGCATTTTTACTATCAGTCACATATTATTACATATTTTACATATTATTAAATGCACATGTTTTAGTACACACAAGTCTCACTCCCACTCTCTCGCCACGGACACTACACTAGAAATAATTGAAAAAACATTTAGAAATATTATCTTACAAAGTATGCGGCGGTTTGAAAGCAGTTTTACATAATTTTTTTCGTTACAAACGAAACGTAACGGAACGCATGCAAAAATAAGAGTTATCACAGATTAGCAGAATGTTGAAAATATCTCAGTTGTACTAGAAAATTGTAGTTAGAAGATTGTTGATCGATGTTGTACAAATTAAAAAATAACAACTGCAAATGGGCGCGTCACTTAGCGACCAAATTCAGCGCATTCGCGAATACTACAAACGAATTGCGAAACAACAAAAGTATATATGTATGTATATATATATAAATATATTTGAAAAACACAAGTTTGTACAACGAAATTTGGAAAAAGACACTACAACAATTTAATTGATGCAATTTTGAAAATGATTAGCAAACTCTACACGAATTCATTTGCAGTATTCCGCACGCCCATTCACAAAAATGCTATTCTAATAGGAACAACAACAACGTTGACTAAAATTGGTGAAACGACACTACTTGCGCGAAGATAAACCCAATACATTTACCTTCTTTGTTCTTACTCTTTTTCACTTTTTTTTCGCCGCTGGTGCTATTGGAACCAGCCGAGCTGCTGTGGCCACCACCAACACCACTGCCATTACCAATGCCACTGCCGCCACCGCTGCCACTGCCGCTGCCACTGCCACCAACGCTGCCATTCGCATTGCCAGTGCCAACGAGGCCAATACTGCCAACTCCACCTGCGCTACCACTACCGCTGCCACTGCCACTGCCACTATTGCTGCCACCGCTGTTTGGCAGCCCATTTGAGTTGATCGTCGACAAGTCGAGCTCCTTCTTTGAGTTGCTGCTAATGCAAGCGGAGCCATCCGAGCCGCCTGGACTGCCCATCGCCACAACACAGTCTTGTGTGTCGATCGATTTAATTGGCGATTTATCGCTATGCTCGGATGATGACATGGAACCATCAATGTCGAGCAGTTTGCTAGTGGTGTTCTTCGGTGGTATCGGCGGTGGGATTTCGGGTGTGGTCGAGAGCAAAGCATTGTAGCCGTTGCGTGTTTTTGTGCTCGCCAATTGTTGCTTGGGCGAGATTTTCGCGAGTAGAGACGAGCGCAGCTTACGCGATTCCCATGACTTATTTTCGTCGTAATAACCTTGATCGTCCAGCCGTTGATGGCCTAGCAGACGATCTGTTTCGAGATCGGTATCAACATCGTCTTCATCGGCGCTCAGATTCTTCGAGTGATGTCCCGGCGAGGATGCGATCAGACTTTTGTTAGCGCTATTATCCAAATGGCGCGGTAGCCACACGGGTGAGTTCATCACAGGCGAAGGCGTACGCGGCATATTGCGTTCTGGGATTGGTGGCGGTGGCTGCGATTGTGATTGTGATTGGGTCTGCGATGATGGCAATGGCTGTGATGGCACCGGCGGTGGTTGTGATTGCGCGTGTGTTTGGTTGGAGCGTAGTGCGGAGCTGTGGCCTGACGGTGAGATGGCAGAACTGCTCTGCTGTGTGTGTATTTTGCCACGGTTAAGTGTGGAGCTTATAGCTGAAGCCACAGATGTAACGCCGCTGCCCGCATTTGAACCAGTGGCTGCGCCGAGTGCATTAATGGGCGAAGTTGCGCTGGGTGGTGCAGGTGCAGCGTGCAGGTTTTCTTTGTAGGGCGTGGGTTGCAAGATTTTCGGTTCTGGACTGAGTATATTCGGTTTGCGATGTGGCGCTGGTGCGGGTGGTGGCGGCGTCATCTGCACCATGTCAGGCCGATGGAAAATACCTAGTGTAGCAAGGAGATACGAAACTCTGTGAGCTCTTTGAAATTCCATAAAAAACATATAAATACATAAATGTGATCGTCACAATACTTACTAATCGAATAAAGAGAATCCAGCTCAGGATCAATATTCTTGAATACTTTATTGTTGCTGTTATTTGTAGGACTCTGTCCTAGTAGTTCGCGTTCACCTCCCCGTCCATCACGTTTCGAGCTCGAGCGTGCCGAATCGCGTCCGGAATCCTCCTGTAAGCCCACTATTGCAGTAGGGCTGTCATTTTTGCGCAAGTAGGGAGTATCGCGCAAAATATTCGACGATATCGAGTTGTTCCGCGGCTCAGCACCAACACTACCCCCACCATCTGCTGTCGATATAGTGAGATTATTCATGCTATTTATGCTATTATTAGTGGATAAGCGCTTCATGTCCATCAGCATCGAAATGCCTCCGCTACCGATGGGGTTGTGATGTATCGCAGTGCTCGGCTGCTGCAAGTTGCTGTTGAGATTATTTTGGTTGTTATTCTCCGTGTCGGAGGTATGCCCCGACGAGAGACCGTCCTCCAGCACGGGCATGCTGGAGGCATAGTATTTTGTGTAATTCGAACAGAATGTTGAGACGCCATTTATTTCGCCCGAGAGACCTGTTAAAAAAAAGATTAAAGGTTTTTGTTTTTTCGCAAAGGGAGTTACTAAACGTTTCAAGTCTCTTATAAGTAAACACAAATCTAGATTTTTGGGTCTGTTATTTCCTAATCCGTTGGATTTACGATACTGAAATCAGTTGTAGTTATATCCGTCTTCGGTAGACATGGGTGAGAACTAGTGATTTCTATTCACTTCGAGAATATTGCTTAACATTCTTTGGATGGATAAAAATCTCAATTGTACTAACGTAGACTCTAGAGTCCGGAGAAGGTGGTGGTTGTTGTTGTTATACTATAGCAGCTTACTAAACCCTGTCAGTGCAATGAAGTTACCGGCCATCTCTCAAGAAACTTCGATAAGTTGGGTCCAGAGTGAGAGGAGTATTAGGTGAGTAGGTTATGGGGCATGCCAAAAGGTAGTTAGTATCATCCGGAGTGCTTTTGCATGCTGGACATAAGTTGGATATGTCGGTTTCGATTCTGAATAGGTAGGAGTTTAATCTGCTACAGTACCTAGAACGTAATTGGGCAAAACTTACACAGATCTCGCGAGGCAGATGAAACCCTTCGTCTACAATAGGTGGTGGTTGGAGTTCGATAAAGACATTCGGGGGTCGGGCGTTTAGGAAAGTGGTAGATGTCTTCCGATGAATGTCATTTAGCGTTGTGGTTGTTGTAGCAGTATAAACATTTCCCATACAGATATGGGGAATGTTGCTGGAGTGACAGTCCTTGACCGGATATAGTCCGGGTCATTCCGCTAACGTAGAACCGACTATAGTGGGAACGAAGACAGTCGTTTAGCGTCTGTCTGTATACTATCCGGTCCAGTAGTTGTCGGTTCGTATTGTTCTGCACCTCGTTAGAATAGTTACCGGAATGACTCGGATTTTTCCTGATCAAAGGCTGCCTTCTCAGTAAACTAACCCTGTCTAGCGCATCGTAGCTTTCACCGGAGAGGCTGGTTTATGCAGCTGCCAGTTTGCTGTCAGTCAATGTTTCAGATCAAATTAGTTTTGAGAATATTTTCAGATGCACTCTCATCACAGTTCGCGTTAATTTCACTATTTTTATTCATTTACCAAAACAAAAGCTATAAAAATTGCAGTGGCATGCCGCTATTGGAACTCTGACTCTTACTTTCTTTCGAACTCTGTCACGAGTCCTCCAACCACAAAAAGAAAGATCAAAGCATATCCCGCACACATCTCTAATACTCACTATCCAAATCTCCGCAATTTGAGTCGTAGTCCGTTGTCTCAGGCGAATAACGGTAAGTGCTCGGTGTGTCCAACTGATTGTGATTGACACCATCTTGTTGATCCAATTGTTCGCCACTGCTGCGACTGGCCGAATCCAGGAAGAAATCAAAGTCACGCATTAATGGGCTAGCGGTAAAGCGCCGCCGATGTGCATGCCCTGAATTATTGTAGATGTTGCTATTGTTGGTGCTATTATTGCTGCTGCTGTTTTGTTGTTGATGACGTTGTGCACGATTGCGATGATTAGTTGATCTTTGTTGTTGTTCCTCCTGTTGCGATTGCAATTGTTGCAGTGGCTGCTGCTGGAGGTATTGTTGATGTTGTTTTTGATGTTGCTGTTGTGGTTGTTGTTGCTGATGGCGGTATTGCGTTGGTGATGCTTGCAAATGTAACTGTGATTCTCGATGACTGTTGCGCTGTTGCAATGTCGTTTGCAGCTGCCGCATTTGGTTGTTATGCTGTTGCTGTAGCTGGTGGTGGTGGTGGTGCTGGGGATGTATATCATCCATATCCACACCCATTAGGCCATCATCATCATCATCTTCGTCTTCCTCCTCCTCATCGTCTTCATCTTCTGCATCTACATTAATATTTGAGTGGGAGTCTAAATCATCATCGTCGCCACGATCCAAATTGTTTTGGAACTCGTATTGAATGTCCTAAGAATAAAAATGAAATATGAATGATTTGCAATTGTTAACCATCTGTCTTCGATTTGTATCTAACAGATGAGTTACTAGACTGCTGATTGCACAAATTATGCTATTGACCTAGTGCTCACGACAATGAGAGTCACTCTACACCGCAGTGCCAATAACGGTTCATTCTCGTTGCGTTTTTAGTCTGGTAAAATGTTACGATATTCACATTAAATAATCTGACTCAGTTTAGGTTTCATGGGGTAAGTAGTAAGTAGAATTCTCCTTAGAGGCCATGTCATTCCAAGTTTCATTTATCTAGAACAAAAATTTATTTGAGAGTTATCGTGACCGGAATAGGACCGCACCGAATTTTTACTGTTACGGATACTATGAATGGGTACATTGTTTCGTATCTCATACAATTTTACTTAGCCAAGAACGAGTCGAGAACGAACCGTCATGGGCACTATGGCGTGGATCGGCCCTAAAGATACCGTACCTGTGGCTTGAACTTTATTATGAAAAAAAGTTATTGTTACCTGTTGCTTATAAAACTGGATTTCATACAAAAAAGGGACCGCGTTGATATCGCCAAAGACATAACTTGCAAGGCTGAATCCGACCGATCCGATCGATCCGAGAACATCATTACTGGAGATGGGACGTGGGCTTATGAAGTGACGTGGGAGTGAGTGGAGAGCTCCGAAAAACCACATAGTTTTGATCCTAAAACGAAAGCAGTTCTAACGGTTCTTATGGATTACAATGGCATTCTACACCACAAATTTTGGCCTGAAGGGTTGACAGCTAATAAGGACTGTTATTTGGGCGTTATGAGACGTTTAAGTCAATCAATTCACGAAAGAGAAATAATTTGTTGGAAAGTAACTCGTGAATTTTGCCCCACGATAATGTACCGTCGCACAGTACCATAATTGTCCGAGAATTTTTGTCCAAGAACGAAACGAATATTATCCAACACCTATCGAATTCACCTGATAGGGTTAGGCTAGGTTTTTGTGGCTCTCGGCCAGAGTAGCCAACTCACTTAGACCATATTGGTCCGTTGCGGTCCGATGGTGTAACACGGGAACTTTAGTGTTTATTTATCATGGAACCATTTCGACGCTCTTATGAAGCATAGAAAGTTTTATCCCAACACCGGATAGTTCGGCAAGCGAGTCAAAATAGTATTTTCCTAACAACCTCGCTCTACTCCTAGCCAAGGCTGGACAATTGCAGAGGAAGTATTCTACGGTTTCTTCCTCTTCCTCGTCTCTGCAACTTCTGCAGTATTCATGCGAAAATATTCCTAGCATAGAAGAGTGCCACCCAACAGCCAATGACCGGTGACACAAGCCACGACCTTTGAAATGTTTTTTCTTTAGAAGTTGAGTGATTCCAGCCTGACCATTTTTAAGCTATATGCGGCCAAATAAGTCTGGTTGCAACATAAGTATTCTCTTCTCTTCATGGCCTATTGACCTCATGGAGAAAATTATTTCTTATCCGTAATTTGATATGGCTCCCTTCGACTTTTTTCTATGGGGAGCGCGTTTTAACAACTGAAAGGAAGTAATGGAAAAATCGAAGATGGCTCTGATGGCTATACCGGAAATAGAGTTCCACAAATGTTTCGAGCGCTGGATCAAACACTGGCCTAAGTACCTTGCACTTGGTGGGGGGAGTACTTTGTAGGCGATAATATCACTTTTGAGGCATAAACTTGTACAGTCTTTGTCAGAAGATATATTTGGTTCTGCTTTTTGCTGCATAATAGTCCCACTCAAGAGCTACGACGCAAGTCCTAGCTCAGGTTAGTGTTGTTCGAAACTTTCCCGTAAACGCAACCAAACAAGTGATGATAAGTACGCGAATCGTTGTGAGGCGGTATTTTTATCTCACGCCTCCGCTGCAAAGGTGATTAAAAAGTTTGTTGTGATGTGGAATCATCGGTATAAGGTGTACAAAAATGTTGATGACTTTTCCGAGCGCGGCTTGAAGCGAATGACGACAAAAAAGCAGGATAAAGTGATCGTCCAACTTTTTTTGCATGACTCTTCTTTGTGACTACGCCAAGCACAATCAGTTCTGGTTAAAAAGGGAATAGATTAGAATGAGTATCAACACCATTGAACGTCGTCTAAAGACGGCGAACATATCCTACCGTCCCACATCATCAAAACCGCTGCTCTCAGAAAACACATTGAGAAACAACAAAAGAAGAAAATGGCGTCACAGTATTGGACTGGCCTTCCCAGTCCCCAGACGCCAACCACATTTAGAATGTGTGAGGAACTCTGAAAGCGCATCTAGTCGGAAGGCCAGCCCATGATTTAAAGCAACTCCTACGTCAAGTTCGCAAAATCTAGTCCTCTTTGTCGACGAGCTACCCAGAAAAGCTGGTTCAAAGCATGAAGGAGATGCCAGGCTACACGGCTTATTGAGTAATTGCGACTCGTAGTTTTGTACATACTTTCATGAAAAAAAAAATTTAAATATATATATTTTATACTTCATGAATAATCGCGTTTCTTTTTTTCTGACACATACTGTATTTCGAATTTTATGAATATATTGCGGGAACTTTTTAATCAAGGTGGTATAACTTATAACCTATAATCCATAATCTATAATACGTAATTTATAATCTACATGAAGAAATTGCTCGTGCATCCTTTGATAGGTGCTTGGCCGAACTTCTGTTTGCTCTGTGTGCTTTGATTTTTCCATACAAATGAAGTTTTAATATAGTACATTCCACTCACTTTTCTTTTGTTGGCCCCACGCTACTCCTGGAGTTAATGATATTATGTATGTATATTGTTTTCATATAACATGTAACCTATAACTTCTTACGTATAACCTATCACTTTTAACCTGTAACCCATGAGCGATAATCTATGACTTATAACTGATAACCCATAACCCTTCTGTACTTACGATACTATCAACATCACTGCCATTTTCAACCGGCCGATCGTCCATCGAGGGGCACTTGAAGAACTCCTCGAGCACTTTGCGCGTCTCGGAGAATTCGTAGAGGTAGTCGAACGTCGAAGACTTGGTTGGTATGCTAAAGGCGCTGCTACTAAACGTCGCTACTGGTTTGCACGCCATGGCGCTCGTACTTGGTGGCATTGCTGTATTGTTGGTCGCATTAACCGCCGGTGAATCGGTGGTACGTGTGGGCGTTGTTGGCGCACCCGTTGCCGATATTGCCTCCGGTGTGGTCAAATCGGAAATTGTGCCAATCTCGGATACATCATTACTTGTATCCTCGGCGTTATTGTCCAAAGTGCAAGCCGTGGGCGGTGACGATTGCCGTTGCGGCAACGCTTGTGGTTGCAGTTGTTGCTGATAATCTAGCTGTTGCTGTTGTTGTTGTTGCTGTTTAGAATTATTATGGCTCAGCAGCATTATTGGCGGAGTGCTCTCACGCGGCGGTGAAATAATACGCTGCAATGAGAAATGTTGAGGTCAACGATAGTGAAATAGTAAACCAAAAAACAAAAAAAAAAAAACAAACACCAGCAAGCGATGGCTTCACCTGTGGGAAACCGGGACGCGCCGGATATTGTTGCTGTGGCGAATTGTGCGTAGTTGTTACTGTTGTATATTGACTGCCACCACCGCCATTATTAGAGGTTGTTGCCGTTGTAGCTACCTTTGTTGAGTGCTGCTGGCTATGCGTTTGCTGTACGTGCGACGAATTTGGTTGCATTGGCAGTCCCACATCTACATCCACTTCTACTTCCTCCTCTGCACCTGCCGCCGCCACCGCCATCGCTTCCTCGGCTTCATCATCCGCGGGCATAACGCCAAGTGTTTGCGCACCAATGCGACGTGGTGAGCCCTCGTATTCTGTGCACAAAATATAAAATAGTGTCATTGGTGGCTGTTGGCAATAAATCCACTGAAAAAAGTAAAAGGTGTAGTCCCCAAAGACTAGCGTACCTATGATGCCGTGTCGCGTTTCCACTGCGTGCATTGTGTAGCTACTTCGCTCCAAGTATCTCTTTGGATGATCCTTATACATTATTGACGTGTTATTGTTGCTAGTGTTGTGATTTCCTGCTACCTCCACATCGGCATGCTGGCTGATGACTTGTTCAACGTATTCGTCTTTGTCGTCAACCAGTGTCAAGGATGTGGGCTGTCTGTGGCTCTGCTGCTGCTGCTGCTGTTGCTGCTGTAAGTGTTGTCGAGTCGAAGCAGGTGGCATTGTTGGGACACTTGTGTCGGTTGTTACTCTCAAGTCTGTGAGCAAAAAATAGTTAAGAAAAATGTTGATGATTGTAGGTTAGATAAATGCGGAAGCCGTACTGTTACGGTCTGCTGTAAATGTGAAAAAAATTTTATGGAATGCTGCAATTTGGCAGACTTCAATGATTGTACTTTGGATAAGCTCTGCCATCTCATGTGCTTAAATTTTACTATTGTCGCACTATATACAATGGATAACTATTAGGCGCCATAACATAAACGTTTATTTGACTACCACGAATCGACGGAGTCATTGAGTGGGGTAGTCAATTATTCCACCGGCCAACCAGACACAAAAATTTGAGAAGCAGTATTTTTGATTTATGGTTTAAAAATGTACAGCGAAGTTTTTACTATATAACGATTCCATCTTGTTAATCATAATATAAAATAATTGCCCTTGTTCAGTAGTCCTTATCGTAATTAGTTCCATTGGGATGAATTTTGAATCAAACGAGCGTACTTTCTCGAGGACTTCCATTCTTACAACATATCTCGGTGGACTAAATCAAAAGCGTTCCTGTAACAAGCTGTCTCAGTAGCGTTACATTTACGAAAGTTTTCGATTCTACTAAGCCTAAAAACTATGGAAAAACTCCACTAAAGAATATCGAGATCCCTTCTACATTATTGGCATTGAAATGGTAATCGACGAATTATCCACGTAATCGATAGCCATGAGTAATTTTTCGATAGCAAACAAAGAAGCATTAAACAGAGGCTCCCTCCAACAGGATGGTGTCTTCTCCTGAGCATTCTTTAACCTCACGCTACTTGGACTATTAAAACTACTGCATCCCTAATCACCATATGGCTCACGAGTTAGGTCGATGACACATCGAAGCTTACAGTGAAAATTCCCCAAGTTTATTGGGGTAGTTAGTTCTCCTGCACGCGATTGTTCTCCTTGATTACGCAATAAGCTTCCGTATCACTTAGGACAAGGGCCAAGAAAAGTTGTTGGTGGCATTTAAGTCGATCAGCTGGCTAGGCCATATTTTTGTTTTCTTCTTGTTCAGTCCTCTCGGGAGCATAGGGCCTCGACAAGATTTGTCTTGCGTTAGATTCGTTACTCTATTTGATTTCTGACAGGGTAGGTCATTAGCCTGCCGTGATCAGTCCTAAGTAGTGGGAATGCCCACCTGTCGTTGCTTAGGAACAATGCCTTCTTACTGCTTGGAGCGCCATCTGTGTGCCACATTTTTCTACCAGAAGAATCTTACATATAGTTGAGGACTTCGGTGAAGTTGTGTGTCTGCGCTATTACCGCGGCTGCCCGCTTCCTCTTGCTGGCGCAACTTGATGCAATGTGTAACTGTGGCTTTTGCTTTGTTTTTGCTTGTTTTTAGTAGCCACAATGCAAATAATGCGCAGACCATTGTGCGGGAGTAAGGATGGA
Organism: Anastrepha ludens; assembly: GCF_028408465.1. Classification (NCBI taxonomy): domain Eukaryota; kingdom Metazoa; phylum Arthropoda; class Insecta; order Diptera; family Tephritidae; genus Anastrepha; species Anastrepha ludens. The sequence goes on along the minus strand of NC_071499.1, from coordinate 29,196,231 downwards.
AAGGATAGGGTTGTTTTTTTGTTTTATAAACAGGGAAAGTTGGTAAATTGGGAAAAATGCAAGGAACGTCCACTTACGCTAGACTACCGATGCCATATTACCACACGCAAAACAGTAAGTTGTGGGGCATAACACTATACCCTGTTTTGATGCATTTCCTATTGGTATGTTCCGGAAGGAGATACACAAGACGTTCTCCGCCTCCTAAACAAGTCGGAAACCAAAAGCTTCAGCGCTTTCGTGAGACCTACATATGTTACTTTCGGGAAAAAAGCAGAAGGCTCAACTATTACCAATCACGAACCAACCCCATTCCTCTTTCTCTTGTGACCGAACGCTTTGGACCTATTGCCCACGAACAATACTTTTCATACTCACTTTGCCAACTCTCGGTGATATCATCAAAGACTACCACTTCACCATTGCTGACCGCAGGATGCCCATTTGTATCACCGACAGTGCTGTTTTTTCTGGAATTACGATGTTTTGCTGGTTGATACTGTTGTGAGCCGCCCAAGTAGAGCTCACTGAAACGGCCTTGCTCCCTTTCAAAATCGCGTTCGCGTTCGCGGTCTCGCCCTTTTTCTCTTTCTCTTTCCTTGTCTCTTTCCCTTTCTCGTTCTCGTTCACGTTCCAGTTCCCATTCTCGCTCTCGTTCACGTTCTCTTTCCCACTCGCCATACGCTGCCGCCGCTTTTCGCTGCTCGCGTTGTTCTCTATCACGTTCTCTTACTTCACGCTCGACGAGTATACTGTTATCGCCGACATTAATGACATTTTGTTGGTGCTGTTGTTCCAGCGATGTTTTGCTGCCATACAAATAATGACTGGCGAGTGGAGTGAGACCTTCGGAACATGAATTTTGCACGGCTTGTAGACTACTTTGTTGCTGTTGCTGTTTCTGGTGGAATCCGTGTTTTGAAGCCGTTTCGGCAAAATGTTCTCCAGTGCCTGGTTCAACAGTAGTTCGACTAAGTCGGCTGATGTGCGCTTGTGGCCGCTGCAGCTGCTGTGGATGATGTTGCCGGGGTGGGACACTATTTGTATAAGGCTGTTGCTGGTGATAGGCGCGTCGAGCGGAGGTGCTGGACGCTGCGCTAGCAATTGGTGCTGTCGTGGTCGTTGGACCGAACGTTGACGATTGTGTGCTAACAGGCGTTGGTATGTTGTGTGACTCCGCGTCGTCTATGTCATTATAGTGGGGCGGTAAACGCGCACGTTCAGTATTATCTGCGCTATGCGCTGATACTGGCGCTTCACGTCCTTCCCAATAGTTGCCATCTTTAATGAATGGATTTTGATTCAAGCTGCCCGCTGCTGCGTTCGAGTTATGGTTTGACTGTTTATGCTGTGCCAACTGTATTTGTTGATGCTGCTGTGTCGCTGAGGTTGCGAAATGTGTATACGGCTGCTGGGCGTGGTGATGCGACCCATAACTGGCGCGTTTGCGCGGCATTTCGTAACTATTGCTGCTGTCGCCGGTTTGATGATGACGTTGTCGCGTTTGTGGTTGTGAATGTTTGGTTTCGGTATGGTAGTAAAATGTTGGAGGATACGAGGGCACTGGCAGCTCTTCGTCTTCTACGATATTGTTATCGTTAATGTTTTCGTCCTCGTCGTCGTCGCAGATACCGTGATCGTTGTAGTGAACAGCGTCACGTTTGTCGTTGCGCGCGCGACGATTGCTTACGGCACTTCTCTCTTCGTCGCTGTATTTGTGCTGATGGCGTGATGCGCGTTCGAGTGGTTTTTTCTCTACGCTGTCTGTGTGACTGAGAAAGGGATTCGTAGAAATGCGCGGCGTCACCGACGACAGCGACTCGGATGATACCGAAGACGTTGAGGGCGGTGGTGGTGATTGGGTGATAATATTGACGCTTTTATAATAGTTTGTAGTGGTCGGCGGTGATGACGGCGGCTGTGGTGGTGCTGCTCTCACGTTCGTTGCAGATTCGTTGCCCACGTCGTGCTCAAGTGAAGAGTTCACGCGCTTATTGTGACTGTTGACGGTGTTTGAAATGTATGCTTCGCTTTGGAGCGTTCGCGTAACGCTCAAGACTTCACTATCGCAACTATTCTGACTTTTACTCTGCGTGTTGCTGCTGCGACTGGCTGGAGCGTTGCTATTGGGCGATGATTGACGTGGTCGACACTTTGGAAATAGTAGCGATATTTGATCGTTCAGCAGCGGTGGTGATGTGGAGAGCAGCGCTTGCGATAAATTCACAGTTTTTGTTGGTGACTTTGCGACTGCTGCCGGTTCATGACTTTGTGGCTGTTGTTGGTCTACGCTTGCGGTTTCCTCTGCTGCTGCTGCTGTTATTGTTGTTGTGGATCTGCCGCTGTTACCTACAGTCTGGCCGTCGTCAGCAATATTACCACTGCCGTTATACAATGACGAAGGTCGCGTTGAGTAGTGAGATGAATTGTGGTCTACAACAACACCACAACTCTCTTGCTCCGCTGTGGTGACGAAACCACTTAGTGAAATGTTTTTTGCGGCAACTCTGTTTTTGACGTTGCTGCCGGTGTCGTTGTTGTTGTTTATGGCACAGTTACTATTGCTGCTGATGTTGTTGTTGCCGCCAACGCCAGTACCAACACCATTTAATGTTAATGAGTTGTAATAGCTGTTATGTGTCGCTGACGATGACGCTGTTGACGATGATGGATGGTGATACGCCTGTGTATGTTGTTGTTGCTGTTGCTGCTGGGATGCTGATCTCTGGTAATTGGAATTGTTTGCGGTTGCAGTTGCGGTTATGGTTGAGCCTAGTGTCGTCGCTGGTTGCTGTTGCTGTTGATGCGGATGATGATTTAAGCTACTCGTTGGTTGTCCAGCAGCAATTGTTGTTATTGTAGTTGTGCTTACCATTATTATTGCCAGTGCACTGTTGCATTGGTGTCGACAATAACGGTAACGGTGTTTGACATTTTTCGTAGGTTAGTTGAAGGATGAGTAAATGGAAGCGGAAAAGAGAGTGAGAGCAGAAAAAAATACTGACTTTAATATGTAACGGTAGTTGAGTAATTTTCATGAACATTTTGTTTTTGGTAAATGTGTATTTAGATATTTTGTATAGTAGAAAATCACTTAAGGGATTTTCGCCACTCTAGCGGTGGAGAAAAATAGAATAGTTTGGGAATTTTTTCAGAGGGCAGATGAAATTAATAGAAAACTTTTCGTTGGGTCTTTTATTGTACTTATTGTAAATTATATAAATTATTACCCATAATTTACGGTGACACAAGATATCTATAAATAGCTATAAGCGTATGCGCGACATATCGGTATACGAGGTGTGTTCAAAAAGTATCGCGAATTTTGAATTTTCGCAAGTTACGTATATTCGAATTTTAATTTTTTTGTGGCGATACGTTGGTACTCATGGCTCTCACTCATGCCGACGAGTTCGGCCATTTTGAATGTTCAGTTAATTGTTGAAAGCTGCTTTGCTTGCACGTGTTTCGGCTCGTCTTCGATTTTTACCTATTCAAAAAGATGGATCAAAGAACTTGTATAAAGTTTTATGTGAAAAACGAAATTAAGTGAGCGGATGCATTCCCAATGTTGACTGTGTCATACGGAGAAGCTACTTTGGGCCAAAGCAACGTTTATCGGTGGTACAAAATGTTCCCAGGAGGCCGAGAAGATGTGAACGACGAAAAGCGTGCCGGACGCCCGAGCACTTTAACAACAGACGAAAAAATTGATGAAGTGAAGAAAATGGTATTGGCCAATCGTCGAATCACAGTTGGAGAAGTTGCTGAGGACCTAGACATATCAGACATATCGATTGGCTTGTGCCATTCGATTTTTTTCAATGATTTGGGCATGAGACGGGTCGGCGCAAAATTCGTACCAAAACTGCTCAATTTCGACCAAAAACAGCATCGCATGAACATTGCTAATGGATTGTTGGACTCTGTCCGCGACGACCCAAATTTGCTCCAGAGGGTCATAACTGGTGACGAATAGTGGGTTTATGGTTATGACGTGGAAACTAAAGCTCAGTCATCTCAATAGAAGCTGCCGCACGAACCAAGACCGAAAAAGGCGCACCAAGTTCGGTCGAATGTATAAGTTTTGCTTTTGAAGTGCTTCAAAGATCGGAAAAAAGGTTGGCACAAGTGCATAATATCTCGTGGTGATTACTTTGAAGGGGAGAAAAAATATATTAATGAATAAATAAATAATTTTTGCAAAAACTCAAAATTCGCGATACTTTTTGAACACATCTCGTAAACGCACGTTTAAAAAAATTTCCAAATTAAAATAAAATCTATGCCGATTTTTTTGTTTAACATTTTTCACCAATAAATCTTTTAAAAACTTGAAAAATTGTCTAAAAAGGAATCGTTCGAAAATTGGTTACAAAAATCTTTGTTATAAATCTACATCAAATATAATAACAAAATAATTGTAAATTTACAATAAAAAATTAACCGATGTTTTACCAACTTTGGCTACAAAGTTCTAGGAAAAATTGAAAATGGAAAAAAATACTTTTAGAAAATATACTTCAAGAAGCATCTCTTTTAAGGGGTTAGAGGTAGTCAGAATTTTCAACAAATTAGATTTTTTTTTGCATTTTCTTAAAAATACAATAATTGTCTGAAAATTGGAAGTGAATCCGACTTTTCGAGTTATTCAACAATTAACAAAGGGCGCTCGGGCGCTCCGGAGCCGATAGCAAAACCTTAAAACTATGTTTTTTGTACTGGTGATCACTGTAACTTCAAAACCGCTTGGTAGATTTCAATAAAATGTATACTGCTTTTGAAAAACATAAGAAACTTGTGCCTGATCGAAGGATTTTTTTTTCAAAAAATTTCGATTTTTTTAAACAATTAATTGTTGGTTTTTTTCTCGAAAATCCGAAAAATATTTCCTGAGGCCGCCATTTTGTTCCTCGATCAGGCACAATATTATCTTTTAATAAAACTAATTTCTCTTGTCGGCTGATTTTAGGTGAATCTCCAAGGACTTGTGAAGGGATTTGTGGAGAAACGGGCTCTACACAAACAGCGATAACTTTTAAAATTATTAATTTCTTTTTTTTTTTTTTTGAAATTTTGCTAAAGTCAAGTCGAAACAAGATGTATTAATCCTATATTTTTATTTTTGTAAAATAAAGCGATCGACTAGCAAACAAAAAGTATTGAAAATCATCATTTTTTCGAGCCCCTGGCTACTCGCAACCCCTTAACAAATGATTTTTTTATTTCAGATGTTTCTGTTGTGGGAAATGATGTACACCGTAAAACAACTTTTTCTCGAGACGCCTCTGGAGATTCACTCTCAGTCGCTCAATCTCCAATATTTTGAAAAGAAAATTTAGGAGAATATTGCTAAAATGTTGAGTTATTATATGAAAGTGAACTGTGAATAAACTTACACTAGACAGGGCTAGTTTGCTGATAATCTGCTAAACCAACAACATCAACAACCTATATTATACAAAAAAATGTAAAAGCACAAACCTTAAAATACACCCTTTTTCCCGCAGGAAAACAACCAAACAAATGGCAAAAAAAGAAGGAGCTTTGCATTAGCGGTTGACGACCGACATTGGCTAATTACATTCGTATAACTGATTCAAGCTACTGATGAATTTCATCAGGTGTGTGATATTTAAACCCGCAAAATCCGCAGGTGTAGCAAAACAGTGAGAGCCCGGTTGTCTATATCTTTGCTCGACGAAAGCGGGACAGCTGAGAAGAAGATGCTCAGATGATTCCACCTCATGCTCCAGATAGCTTGTGCAGAAACACCTTGAAGCAATTTCAAGTATCACCGCATGGAAGCCTAACTCACAATGTCCAGTAAGGATACCACCAAATTCGAAAGATGCGGCTTTGCTAGCCTTAAAAGTTTCCTTAAGCGCCCCCGATTTTTCTGTGGCCCATCGCTCGCTGAGTTGGCGTGAGGCCCATCTTTCCTGGAGTAGACCACAGGTTCTCAATCAATCTCAATCCCCAATCTTCTCGTTTGGCGATGAAACCGTCTCCTGGGTTCACTGTCTAGCCAACTCCTCAGCCCAGAAGTTTCCCTCTACGCCGCTGTGACAGGGAGCCCAAATGAGTCTAATAACGAAAAATTCGGATGCAATCGAGAGATATGTCAGGCATTCTCCTAATTGTCGATGGCCTGTCGGATTAGATATCAACGTCCTTTACAATAATTACAGAAGTAAGCAACACATCCACTGCTTCCTTCATTGCGGCTAACACCGCTTGGAAAACACTGCAGTGGTCCGGAAGCCTAAATTTGAGCTTGGAGGGGAGCTCCTCGCAGAATACTCTGCACCAACTCTTCCGTCCAACTTCGAGCCATCCGTAAACATGTTTGCCGTACCCTGTCTCCAAGTGTTGCATACCGCCCACTCCTGCCATGAGGGAATATGAATTGGAAAAGTACCGCTCGGACCCAGCGAGGGTGTACAATGATCCAGCACCATGGGGATGCACTCAAAGTTTTTAAGAATACTAGAGTGTCTGTAGCTTAAGCCTAGCTTATGGCCTGAGCACCTCAATCTGATGGCGAAGGCAAACTACAAATTAAAAAAAAGAGAAATGAATAAAACTATGCGCACAGTGCATGCAGAACTTTCAAATGCAAATAAATATCCTTTGAATTCAGAACTTCCATTCCAAAAACCGATTACTTATGAATTCATAGCTGATTTGTATTGCTAAGGATAAGGACTGAAGTTCCTTGCACTTTTTAAATCCATTTATAAAGTAAGGCATATGGAAACTACTAATACAGAATGATAAAGTAGTTATACCATGCATGATTCAGTGGTCATGTTTACTAAATGGACTCAACTTAGAGAAGCAATCGTCTTTCTCACGATAGTCAGTTCTACGTTACCGGAACCACCCGAATTTATATCTGGTAAAGGTTTGCCACTCCAGCAGTATTTCTCAAATATGTGTGGGAAATATTAATGCTGCTAAGACTATTAGATTGTTAGGAAAGTAATTTCGTTTTTTTGTGGTGAAAATGAACGACGATCTTCGTATAATGAAGAAATATTTAATTAAATTATATATTGCCAATTCTGATCCAACAGCTTTTGCCATCTTTTCGCTCATAAAATGTTTGGTCTTTGCTGGAAAAAAACTGATCCAGGTGAATTTTAAGGTGTTCATTTGAGGTAAAGTGTTTTACCGTCCAAAAAATTTTGCAGTGACCGGAACAAATAATAATCTGAAGGGGCCAAGTCTGGAGAATATGGTGGGTGTGGGGATGTACTATCCCCTCAAAGCTGTAAACTTTTTTGGTGAGTGACCAAACTTGTATGAGGTCTCGCATTATCTTGGTGGAACACTACATCTTTTCTGTTTTTCTGGTTGTCCTTTTCTGTTGAATTGCATCATTCAGTTTGCCCAGCTGATGACAGTAGACTTCCGAATTAATTGTTGTGTTATCTGGTAAAAACTCAAAAAAAGTGACTTCTTTAATATCTTACCATACAGACAGCATCACCTTTTTTTGATGAATATCGGCTGTTGCAATGCTTTGAGCCGGCCCATCTTTTCTGCTGCATGGTTTCTTGCATTTGACATTGTTATGCACAACTCATGCACTTCAAAAATGGATTATTTTCGTGAAGCTTAGACGTCAACGCGACGCCAAAAATTTCTTTCCATGAGGACATGCGAAACCCATATATCGAGCTTCGAGGTTAAACCCAGTCCTTTAAGGTGGTCATAAGCAGTTACATTCGATAAATTTATCCTTTCACCGATCTCACGTGTTGTTATTCACCGGTTTGTATCAACTAATGCCTTTATCGCATCTTTATCAGCTTCAACCGGCCTTCCTCCTCATCTTCCCATCTTCGACATCGAAATTTTGCAGAACTGGTTTGCCCTAGCGCATTGTCAACACATCTTCTCCAAACACATCGGTTCATTTCTTTCTGGCTTGAACAGCATTTTTACCTTTTCTATAGTAAAATATGACGAAAATGCTGCTTATTGCTCTCCATATTTAAAAGGGCACCGACCAAAAACTACTCTGTAAAATCAATTGAATTTATTCACACATGAGCCTTGCTATATGAGCTGTCAAAACGTATAATGACAATGCGACTTAAGTGTGAAATTAGCTGTGAAAATATACAATTAAATCCTCTGTCGGGAAAAAACGAAATTACTTTCCGAGCAACCCAATACAACAACCGAGAACTAATCGTGTGTCTGTCGATACTGACGATATTTACAAATACCGTGCGGTTCCGGGGGGTTCACATCATAAAATTAATAAATTAAAGCAAATTACTTTTCCTGAAATCTTCTTCGCTGTTTAAACCACATTACGCCGTATCACTTACAAATGCTCTTGCATACATGCATTCATATTGATATGTATTATTATTTAAATGTATATGTGCATGTACTTATATGCTTATGTATGCGCAGTACAAATAAAAATATTGTAACGCTACACATATTGCTGCAAGCGCTTACATTATTCCATTGAATTCCATTTATGAAGATTTCTTGGATGTGTCATTGCGTTTTAAAATTCAGATTTTCTTAGGAAAGCCAAATCCTTCATTTTTTTCTTCTGAATACCAAGTGACAGCTTACACCAATTCCTATTATATTTGATGTATTTCACTCCTGACACATTTATGTATGTACATATATAAATTTACGAAATCAGTTGCATAACATTTACATAGTTACATACATACTTGTACAAGTTTTTTATGCACTGACTTATTTGTGTTGAAAAGATATCTCTGATTGCCATTGAAATGACATCTTGACGCTTTGCAAATATTCTGGGATTTCATGAGAAACAAAGTGCGATGATGTATTTGAGGATAACAACAAACCACACATACACATACGCATACTTAGTTATACATGTGTATGCATGTGATTATATATATTTGAAGGTATGAGCCTGTGGAGCTATCATAAATAAATTTAAAAAATATATTAAATAAGTAAATAAAAAATATGAATATTTTTAAAAAGCTTTATTTATAAACCCACAATTTTTATTTATGACAATTCTTCTCTGCTCGTTGGGTCACCGAACCTTTCTATAATAATATCTACATAAATATAAAAGCGTAGAAAATCTTCGAAAGAGCATCACTTAAAAATTGCTAGTACCCCGACTTTTACATTTCTTACACCGTCGGAAAGCCTATGGGTTGTAAGAGGGGGCAAAGAATTCAGAGTGAAGGGGGAAAGAACATCAGAACGTTTCCCGGCTCTCAGTGATTTTAAAGTAAGTGGCTGATTGAGAGTTTTAGCAAACTGCTGCGAATAGATACTCTGTTGCGAGGCAAATGAACGAGGCGACTTGAATTACTTGGTTATTTTCTTTATATATATAAAATGTAGTACAAAACAATTTATTATTTCTGCAAGACTTTGAATTATTTATTTCGCTTGAAACGATTTAGTTAGAACGATCCGTTGCCATTATGATGGTAATTGTACTATGTCTCTTTCTCTGTTGAACCAACTAGCCCTGTCAAGTGAACCGTTTATTATCATCACCAAAAACCTGGGACAGTCGACTTTCCCAAGCTTTTCTCTTTTTTTCTCCATGACAATCATTTGCCACGAACAGGGACATGTTGTAATTGCTTGGTCTGGTCAATAAGGTGACTGCGTAAGAACCTACCAAACAAGGTCATGGAGATTCTGGCGAATCGTCATCAATATGTGTACCCCAACGTAGTTCTCATGGAAGGCAACCTCTCTGCTATTGGCCACAACAGTCCACTTCTTGGCAATTACTTCCTTCAGATGGTGAAATTCACGTTTCACAACTTAAATTTTCTTTGAAAGTATACGAATTTTTGGCGTTGACTGTATGTTGTTGTAGGTAGAATGAGAAGCTTACTTTTGTAATCTTCTTCCGCAGAGATAGCGATGTAGCGAATACAAGCACATTTTTAAGCGCAATCAATGGACTCGCTGTACTCCTTCCAGGAGCTGCATTTCGCATATTTAATGGCTTTTTTGTATTCATTCAAAATTACACGGTAATTTTTCAAGTTTTTAGTTTGGTAGCATACGTTAAAAACCCTCCTAAACTTCTTTTTCAAGTCGGTCAGCGTCTTGCTCTTGAGGGAAGTCTTTCTTGCCGTCCGATAGGATCGCTGCAAGTGTTCCACCTGCTTGTTGATCAGTGGATGAGTAGGAAAAAGTTCGCCTGTTCAATTTATTGTTAAAACCATATTGAACAGAGACTAGTCAGTTCTTTTAGGGTTCCATATCTCCCAGTTTCCCGTGCGAAATTGATTTCGAAAATGATCAACCTGTGATCCGAAAAGGAATTTCTCTGAGAAACCTTTCTTCGTTATATGTATACACAGAATAAATATTATACATACATACACCCTTGTGCTGGCTTATAAATATAAATTCTAGTTAATGTGTAGACTGATAAATCATTTTAAAAATTAATAATCTACAAACTAAGACCCATTCTTGATAACAAAAAAGCGATTCCTGAACATCAATTTGGATTTAGATGTATACATTCAACTGCCCAGCAAATTCACCGAGTCACGCTTTTGAGTTTATCTTGACATTGATCGTTGGTGAAAAGAGAGAGTGAAAAGTGTCTGTGAAAACAAAAATGAAAACTTTTTTTTCACTTTCCGTTTATACAGAGCGAGAGTTGAGCCCCAGCTCATGTACATAAATATTAATATTTTTCCGAAATATCTGGCTGAAAGTCTGAAAATGTTATACATTTTTTAATTCGATTAAAAAACATTTTGTCAAAAGCGGGTCTACCAACACTACAGCAAAGAATACGCGAAATCTACGCTCGCTTGGTACTTAAAATACCATTTTCATCAGACTTACTTATTGACAACAATATCAAACACATACGGCTCACAAAAAACAGCCCAAGTATTCCCTCTACCTTGCACCTATGTAGTTCTTAAGACCGTAAAGAACTTAAATCTACACTGGCCCGAGGGAAACCGCATTTCAACCCACCCACCATTGGATTATTAAAAAAATATAGTGTGTCCTTAGTCTTTCAAGACTAAAAAAATCCAATGTTTCTGCTGGTGTCTTTCGTCAGTTATTCCTGGAACTTAAAGCTCGCTATGAAGCGGAATAATGGGCGTTATGGTACACAGATGACTCTAAATCTGACACTTCCTAAAAATGCATATACTACCAGACATTGAAGCGACCGCCATCCGCAGCGCAATCATTATGGCGTTAAAGACGGCTTCCAAAGTCCTCATATGTTCCGACCGCTTTTCGGTCCTGAAAGCAGTCCAAAATCCAACCCATGTCTCGATTACAGACAATTCAATTAGAGATATGCTCATCGAAAACGACCAAAAGATTAAATTGCTATGGATACTCGGACACATTGGTATCATGGGCAACGAAGCAGCAGATCGTGTCGCACAATCGACTAACTCAATGCCTGTAACAACAAAGATCAACAGTCGAAAAAGTAGATGTCAGGGGATTTGTACTAAACCACATTCGAAACGCAAGAGTACGGAATTGGTTTAATTTCAACCACCATTACACAGCCATAAACCGAGAGCTCACGACGCCTACTTTTCCAACAAATGCTGCAAAAAAATCACATTCAAACGTTCATAGGACTCCGCCTAGGTAACACTCTTTGCACCCATCAACACCTTCTAATAGGCAATCCACCACCACTTGCCGCTCTGTCCACATGTTTTGACTCTGAAGCACATTTTTTCTGAATGCAGTGATCTCGAAGAAACCAGAAACCGTCTTCTCAAACACAATTGGATTGAACTCCTTAAGAGTCCCAATAAAGTGAACAGAATTTCAAACAACAGCTTTATCAAAGCTGTGAAAGTAATAATCTAAAATTAGTATGAAAAAAAGTAATAATAATAGAAAACCCGCTGTTCATGTCACAACATATGATAAAATTATCTCCTCTGAACGAGATGTTGTAAAATGTGAGCGAGGTTTAATATTGAACCGCAGCTAACTTATGTTAGCTAAAATAAACCTTCTTTTTTCTTTGGACGTCAACAGGTGTGGTCATGCAGAATATACTTTAACATAAGCAAACTATTAAGAGGAAGTTATTTCTAAATATAAGAATCTAATTAAAAATAAAACAGGAGTCACTGAACTGTATACCATTTTAGCAGAGAGTAAGAAAAAGTATTAACTTAATATTATATATTTTCAAGGAATAATACAAATTATAACAACAAAACACCCGCAACTTTTTTGGTGACGCACCCTAATGTACATATACACGTGTGCAAGCCTTTCATTTGCGGGGAAACGCCAAGACGCACAACTTAAATTGAAGGAGGAGCTCAGCCAAGCGCTCAAATATTTTGTATGAAACACGGCTTCTTAAAAAATGTAAAAGTACGAAAAATGTGATTAATTGCAAAGTGAAGTAGCCAAACTTTAAGTAAAGATAATCAAATGTGTACTTTCCTTCCACTGAAGTGCACAAATAAAATTAAACTAAAAAAAACGAAGGGAAAAACCGAAGGCATAAAACCAAAAAATGCAATTTCATCTTCAGTTGGTATTTAATTTCAAGCTCACTGAATATTTTCACTTTCTTGCAAACCAAAAACGAAAACATACACCGAAAAGAAACAGAAAAAAACTCGGGAAGCACAACAACAACTCAACATCGGTTGCCGCCTATGGTTGTCAGAAAAAGGAATTTGCAATTAATCAACCGGCGGCGTTACTTTTTTGTTGTGCTGCTGCGGAAAACTTTGTAACAAAGCTTTGTCGAAGGCGATGTGAAAGCGTAAGAAACCCCCTATAACAATAACAATAATAAAAACAAAAAACAATGAATAAGAATAGCAACCAGCCTCGGTAAAACTTTAACAATAATAAGGCGATGAAAATAATTTTTCAAAAGTAAACCTGATGGCAACAACAACAATGTAAATTCCTTAGCTGAACGACAAACAGCAGCGGTAAGGGGTGTTGCTATTCTGTTGCACACTTTTTGTACGTTTGTGCGCTGAGGTGAATATCATTACAATACTTTTGGGTTAATAATGTCGGTGGAGGCCAAACCTTCGCTTGGCACACAATCAATAAGCTGAGAATTTGAAAGAGGCGAGCGGAGCGTTCGCTAAAGGATAAGCAGAAGATGTCGAAGAAGAAAAATAGGTAGAGAGATATTAGTGCGTACTTCGTGCACACTCATACATATTTAAAAGGGCAAAAGTACAGTAGTGACTATTTGAGAAACATTTGCTTAGATTAAAATTATTATTCAGTCAAAGAAGAATAGCAGAAACTTCTACGCATCCATGAACATTAGTGTGCCGAGATTCCAAAAAATATATTCTTTCCCAAAAATTAAAAAAAAAAGAAATTAGTTTTGTTTATAAATTTTTCAAAAAAATAATTTTTAAATTTTTCAAAAACAAAATAAAATGGTTTTTAATTATTTCCAAATTTTTTTGAAAAAAATTAAAATTTTGTTTTATTTTTTCCAAAAATTATTTTATTAATTTTTGTCAAAAAAATGTTTATTTAATTTTTCCGAAAAATTATTTTATTAATTTTTGTCAAAAAAATGTTTCTTTATTTTTTCCAAATTATTTTTTTAATTTTTTCCAATTTTTTTTTTTGAAAAAAAATATTTTTTTTTTAATTTATCCAAAAATTATTTTAATAATTGTTTCCCAAAAAGTGTTTATTCAATTTTTTCCAATAATTATTTATTAATTTTTGCCAATAATTATTTTATACACTTTTTCCAAAATATTTTTTAATTTTTGTAAAAAAAATTTTTTGGAAAGTACATTTGCTCCTGTTAATGTTAAAAACTATGGAAGGAATTTCACATTAAAAAAATCTACGCCAAAAATAGCAAAAACTACTAAGCCTGCATTAACATTTGTTATTAAAAAATTCCAAAAAATATTCTTTTTTAAGAATTAAAATCTTTTCTAAAAAAAATTCTTTATAAGTATATTTTGTCATAAAAAAAATTATAGGAAAGTTAAAAATTTTCGAAGAATTTCACTTTAAAAACTCTATTCAACACCTGCAAAAACGTTTACGCCTGAATTTTTGTTTTTCAAAAATTCCAAGAATATTATTTCCCAAAAATAAAAAAAAATTTTATTTTCCAAAAATATTTGTTTTAAAAAATAGATATACGAAAGAAGAAGATATGTAAAAAAATACAAAAATTTATAAAAATGTTAAAAACTATCGAAGAAATTTCACTTTAAAAAACTCTGAGCCAAAATTTTTAACATTGCATAAATCTCAAAATTATGAAATGTTTTTACAAAATTTTCAAAATTTGTTTGCGCCACCTTGCACTTGGATAATTTGAAATGGAATCGCTTAGGTGCACTGTTTTGTGCGATTTGTCATTCGAAGAAAAAAGGGATGCGCACTTCCTCAAAAATGAAAAAGCTTAAACCTAGTTCATGGGGATCGGTATACAAATTTTTCTTACAAATTACTTGCTAGACAATAGTCTGAAAGATATGTGTGTCTGCTCTCAAAGCCAATGATTTATTGAATGGAGTGTTCGTCGTTAAGATATCTCCAGAAATGTATATAATTTCAAGTTATTTAGAGTCTTTGGGGGTGGGAAAGGAAAAGAACCAAACTGGTGGCAAAAGGAAGAAGAGGGCTTTGGATTAGAGGATTAACAGCTTCAAGCTACCGATGAATTTCAGCAGGTGTGTGATATTTAAACCCGCAATATCCGTGGGTGTAGCAAAAAGATGTCTTAATTTTTGCCCGATGAGCGCTGGGAAGACGATGCTGAGCTGCTTTAACCGCATCTTCCAGAGAGCATCTGCGACTTGAAGCAATTTCAAGTCTCTCCACATAGACACCGGACAATGGACAAATTCGAGAGGTCCTGCTTTGTTAGCCTTAGAAGCTTCCTCAAGCGCTTGCGATCTACCCGTGAGCAGAATGATCTCGCGACTTTCCACATTAGCGCACTAACACAGCGCTCGCTGAGTTGACGCGAAGCCCATCTTTCCAGAGTACAAGTTCTCAAGAGACTCCAATCCTCTGGTCTTGCGATGAAACCGTCTCCAGGGGCTCCTCTTTAGCCAGTTCATCTGCCCAGCAGTTTGTCTCTATGCCGCGTTGACCGGGAACCCAAATAACTCGAATATTGAAGTATTCGGATGTAGTCGAGAGGGCAATTGGACATTCCCCGATTAATGTCGAACGCACAAACTAGGAGCCCAAGGCCCTAATTGCCCCTGGGCTGTCGGAGTAGATATCAAATTCCTTTACAGTAACTACAGAAGTAAGCAACCAATCCAATGCTTCCTTCATTGCGGCTACCTCCGCTTGGAAAATACTACAGTGGTCCGGAAGCCTATATTTGAGATTGAAGTAGGCAACCAGTAGATTGAGTTCAAAAATATTTCGAAAGACGGCGCCGTAAGTTATTTTATTTATAAACAGTTCTTTCTTTTTTGGAATAGTTTATACATGATTGAGTTTTTTTTGCTATTTATGGTGTGCGTCATGATGTAGTCCTACAAAAATGGAGAGAAAAACCGAGCCAAGACCGCTAGCCTATAATTGGATGCTTCTAATGAATTTGAGCTCTTTCTCAAGTTTTTAGGTAGGTTGCTTTTTGATCTACGTCACCAATGGATTTAGAGTCACCATCTGACTGTTTTGCTTGCTTCATTCAATATCGCGTGGGTTCATTGTTTTCCCAGTCGTTAATAACTTTCTTAATGTGGATCGGAAGGTTGGAATTCTGTCTATTGTCTATTTCACTGCTCGCCTGCTAGTTGCCGTCATGACTTTCATGTTCTGGTACCTAACCCAGCAAGGACGTTTTTGTTGGCCCCAAGGTATTGAGGGCAGCGAAGAGTTCCTTAATGTCTTTGGATGTTATCATGGGAGACTTCAGACCGCTGCTAGTTAAAGCTCTTTCTATCATTTGATGTTTCTTATCGGTGTTGAATGCGAATGGTAGTCACACGGCGGCTTCCTATTGTGAGGAGGTAGAGAGATTATTGTTGAATAGAAACTCCATTCACGCTATATAGCTTTAGAGCATTTACTCAGATTGGACAGTGGTTGGTGTGTGGCTACCATTCTGTAGAGTCCAGACTCAAACCGCATATGAAATACCAAATGAGAGAAAACAGTTTTTTCTAATAGCAATTGCTTCTCGGTAGGCATTGGTAAACCTCCGAGTGTATTGCTGCCATGAAAAAACTCCTCATAAAAATCCAAATGTTGCTCCGAGGCGGCATAAAGCTCTAAGACCCTCCATTTGTGGAAAACCATCAATACACACACCCCACAAATAGTAGGAGGAGCTCAGCCAAACACACAACAAAGTGTGTAAGCATTATTAGTATTATTATGTAATCATATAGTTGGTATGTTCCATTCTTAACAGAACACTGAACAGGCCATATTTATCAATCACTCATCCTACCGGTCTTACTGTATGGCGATAAGTCCTGAACATTGACGAACACCGATGGGCAGCCATTAGGGGCTTTAGAGAGAAAGATTCTTCGTAAGATCTATGGTCCGATTTGCGTAAATGATGCATATCGAATAAGCGCTTTAAAATTCAGCGGCTGCGCTGGCTAGGTCACGTTGAGCGAATGGACAATAACGCTTTAGCAAAGAAAGCGCCCTTTTCGAAATGCACTGGTGGAACTCGCAAAAAACGTTGGACAGACCAAGTCGACGATGTGATTGCTCTTAGTGGTAGCGGCCAAGACCGACCATCGGTTGTAGTTGCCAGCTAAGTAAGTAAGAAAGTATTGGGTTGAGGAATAAGTTCATGGCGTTTGTATATATGTTTTTTATTTTACAACAATTTGTTTGCTCTTTGGTCCTAAGTATTCATTCGATAGAACTTTTTCTCTACAGAGCTATGTTAATTATATTTTTTAGTTATTTCATTTTTTATTAGGTTCGAGGTTTAGAAATGGAATACCCAGGAGGCAAAAATCAACATTTTCAACACCTGCTCTTCTTTGCTGTTCATCAACAAAATGTAGGAAAGGTGGGAAAAGGTTGTAAACAGCAACGGCGAATATAAAATTGATTAACTTATTGATATAATTATCGATTTTTGTTAAAATAAACGCCACGAAATTATTCCTCAATCTAATATAACAGGCCACTTAATTTTATCGAAAACACTAAAAATCTCTTTAAGTTAGAAAATGTTATCCTGTCGCTAAGAAAAACCAGGTATACTTATATGTATGTAGGTATGTATGTACTATATATTTAATAGACACTGTATTCATATTCGCACCACCGCCACCGCACCCTTTGTGCATATTTAAGCAGATGTGCATAGATATATGTATGTATGTATGTATTCTCTCACATAAAAATACTGTTTAGCACTATGCATAGTCCCAGGGGAGAAAATTGCCCTAAGGCGTTACCAATTGCCAATCGCTACTGGCACCTGTCAGTTGCGTTTAAAAACCATTAATAACACCAATTCAGGGTAAACATGCTTTAGTACATATATACAAACATATATGCATACTAGGGTGGATTAATTTGTATGGAAATATTTTTCTTTGCATTATTTCTAGTGGATGCGAATTCTAAGAAAAACATTATTAAATTTTAAAGCTTTAAATTTCGCGAAGTTCGAAATTGACGCTCGAGTTAAGTTTATGTGCAAAATCTCTTTCGCCTCTAAGCAATCTAATGCAGACCGCTCTTAATAGGCTGTGCTCTCTATGGGCTCTCTATAGCGGTTTAAATGTGAATCCTCAGAAAACGGAATTAGTGCTATTTTCGAGGAAATACAAAATTCCACAATTTGTGAAACCAACATTTAATGGTGTAGGTCTAGAAATAGGAGTTAGCGCCAAATATTTAAATGTAAATCTCAGCAAGAAACTAAATTAGAACATGAATGTAGAGGACAGATAAAGGAAAGCTACTGTGGCTCTATTCTTATGAAAAAAGGCAATTCGACGCAGGAGGGGTCTTTCTCCGAAGAGTGCACTGGCACTCCAACGAGTGCACTGGCTGCATAGGTCCGTTACCAGACCCATCTTCGTTTACGGGATTATATTCTGGTGGACGGTTCGACAAGACAATGATTAGAAACAGGCTTCAGAGGGTTTAACGTATGGCGCTTAAATGTATCAGCGGCGCGCTTAGAACCACACCCCCTAATGCGCTGAATACTCTTTTCTTCTTAACTCTCTTGGATTTGGTTGGTAAACAAAATTCTGGTAACACTATTGCTCTGCTTGCCGCAACTAATCAATAGCGCGATTTAGGGGTTGGACACTCTGCCATAACACTCGGTATGGGTCAAACTATTGCTTGAATGGACCATACTTTAATAGGTTACTTAGTATTAGAGTTCCAGCTAGATGTGAGTGGGTTGGCAATATACCTAGTTCTTTACTGATGTCTCAAAGCTTGAGAAGCCAAATATAAGCGTTTCGGCTCGTCTTTTTTATCACAGTAGTGAATTTCAGGCTGAAATTCTAGCCATTAGTAAGGTAGCAGTTTGGTTAGGCAATAATGTGACTAGCTTTAGGGAAGTTTATATTTACTCTGATATCCAAGCGGCGATTACATCTCTTGGTAGTGTTGTCACTAATTCCAGATTCCTAAACAAGACGGCGGAACATTTCCACATCCAATGGATATGGGTGCCAGGCCTCGCTTCCTTCGTGATATGGAGGGATTGTAGGTATACCTCTCTCAACCTACAAAATGCGTACTACAAGTAGCATTGTCACTTCAGCCAACACGAGATGGGTTGATAGTCTGACAGGTAATGCTACAAAAAGAATTTGGTCAAAATTGGACGCTAGGCGCTTAAAGGGGCTACTTAATCGGTCAAGGAATAACGTCTCTATGTTAGCTGCTTTGATCACAGGCTACTGTCTCATAGGCGGACATGCTCAAAGATTGAATGTACCACATTTCGACTATAGCAGACGCTGCAAGAAAGAGGAGGAAGAGTCTGTCAGACATCTTCTCTGTTACTGTCCCGCATGGCATGCCACTAGGTTTAGATACTTTGCCTCATCGTTCTTAAATGATATTGATAACGTTAGAGATATAAGCCTGATCAATGGGTTTAGGAGATCGGCAACAGTTCAAGTGAGTTGTTTTAGAGACCGACTGCCACTTCTACCATACACTAGTGAAATTTTTCCGAATCCGTATGTGCTAGGAACGATGTCGAAAAAAATTGATCCACCCTAATACATACATACATACATACTTATGCATATGAGCTTATGTAAATACATTAGATTAAGCAGCTGAGATGATTTTGCAAAGATGCGACAGGACAAACAAATAAGGAAAGTGAGAAAATTGTAAGCTTTTAAAGTGTACCTATCAATTTGTATATACATGCATACATATACATACTTAGGTGTGAATGTATGTATGTCTGTTCAAGCTATGAGGTGTCAATGGAATGTGGGCAAGGAAGCGATAGCGCGTCGGATTCATATCTATATATGTACGTAAGCACTTGGAATTTAGAGCGTCTGAAGCGATGTTCAGAAGATAGTAAGTTAGAGAGCGCTAAAGAAGTTTCGAGTACTTACAAGTGTATACACAGACACACATATATATATAAAGATATATATATGTATGCATATGCAATTCAAAGAA
Source organism: Anastrepha ludens (assembly GCF_028408465.1). Taxonomy (NCBI): domain Eukaryota; kingdom Metazoa; phylum Arthropoda; class Insecta; order Diptera; family Tephritidae; genus Anastrepha; species Anastrepha ludens. Next base: position 29,176,590 of record NC_071499.1, on the reverse strand, counting down.
TGTAGGAACAAACGCGTTCAAATAAAATATTGATTTTATGCCGAAGTCGCTATTTCGAAGTCGCTTCTGCATAGTATCCTTAACATCCTTTAGTTTTCATATCTTTTATCCTAAAGGCACTTACAAGCGTCTGTAACGTAGTCACACAGACATACATTTGAACATGTTTTCATACACACCTCCATCCTGCTGCCTTCAGCTCTCATAACTTCTGTAATCGATTTTAAAGTGAAAATACCAACTCAATCGCAAAGCTTGCTAACCACTTTAACCCTTCGTGGTGCTTTACCTTGAGGAGTTTGCCGTTGCCGCCTCGCTCGGTAGCCGAGCAATTGCCGCCACACTGGCTGTCTATTGGCCGATTTGTGTTTGCACTGTTGCCTGACTTTAAAAGCTATTTGGGGTATTTTGGCTGGCTCACTATGTGTGTGTGTATGTTAGCGTGTAATTTTATCTGCTTCTTCTTCTTACGCTTTTATAATAGCTTTGGGCATTTGCTGCACTGCACTGTGTTGTTATTGCTTGTGCAATTGTTTACCGACTTTCTTTAGAAACTCGATATAATTCGATTAGACTGAGCAAATTTCGTATGAGTACTCTTTTGGCAGAGCGTAGTGGAGTAGTAAAGTAATGGATATGCTCGTAAGCTTCTTTTCTTCTTATTTATGCAACAACAATTTCGGTATATTAGAATTTCCTAAAGCAATATATGTGTGTATGTGTGTGTGCACCCTCTGATCAAAAAGTACCGGGAATGTTAAATTGACTGTTTTCTTCGATTTCTAAGGCGTAGTGCACTATGAGTACCTTTCATCGGGCCAGACAGTCAATACAGAATATTATTTATACGTTTTGGAGCGTTTAAGAGATGCTGTACGTCGCAAACGTCCGGAAATGTGGCAAACAATTCTTGGATTTTGCATAATGATAACCGAACCCAAATTGTGCTGGATGATTTGACCAAAAACCAAGTAAATACCATCGTGCAGGCACCGTATTCACCTGATATGGTCCCGTGTGACTTCTTTTTGCTTCCCAAGTTGAAGTTACCACTTCGTGGAAGGAGATTTCAGTCGATGGAGGAAATCAAAGAGAATGCGATGAAGAAGCTGAAGGCCATTCCTTCCTCGACGTACCAGGGGTGCATGGCGGACTGGTTTAAGCGTTGGCACATGTGTGTTGCTTTAGACGGGTCATATTTTGAAGGAGATAAAATAAATTTGCCAGAAATTTAAATCTGTTTTGTTTTGTTTAAATATTCCCAGTACTTTCTGATCATAGGGTATTTAGTTGCATCAAGTATGTACTTTTGGTCACAAGCATATGAATTCGAGCCACAATAACTTTTTGTTGTTGTGTTTTCTGTTTTACCACCTGGAACATGTGAAGTATAAAAAAAGGATTTTACGGAAACAATTTCTTTTAATACAGATTTTTCTAGTGAATTGGAAATTTGAGAAATATCAGATTACCCTCTACTTTGATGAAATATATTTGCAAATGCTGGGAGTGTATGTGTGTGGGTTTATGCAAATTATAAAAAAAATATTTATACTCGTATAATAAATAAACTTAGAATAGCACAGCACAAGCAACAACACCTTCGACAATACCGAAGATGGGCACCCGGGTCTGGTCTTTTTTCGCCCAGTTTGAGGATCATTTTTATAAGTACGAGTATATATCCATAAATCTGTAGAAAATTAAATTTTAGGAAGCCACCTGGAATTTGAAGTCGTTAGCTACAATAGAAATATGTGAAATTCACGTCCAAAGTCGAAAAGTCTGGCCAGCCCGAGTGCCCTACGGAGGGTTAAGTATCAACCTTTTTTCTGTATCACTATGCACGAGCAGACGCTGAATTAGACAAGACGTAGCCGTCTTATTTTATTGGGTATGGGAATAAGTTTCCGCCCTCGTAAAAGAGGTGGAGCTGCTGGTACTTGTTTTGTGTTCGCTCTAGTAATATACTGGAGATTTGAAGGTGTATATGTGAGATTTCTATCGCAGTAGTTGGAGTAAAGATTCTTTTATCTGACGTCAAAAATTTTGACGTCTACGTTCGTCCCAAAAAAACCGCACTTGCGCGAAGTCATACCTCATTATTACCTTGTAAAGAAAAGTGCAGCTGAAACGTGTCGTATATTGATCAATATTTACGATAATCACGCTCCATCAAATACAACTTGTAAAGAGTGGTTTCGACGCTTTCAAAGTGGCCATTTCGACGTGAGTGATAAAGATCGAACCGACCGAATAAATTTGAAGATACTCAACTACAATAATTATTGGATGAAGACGCATGTCGCACCCTTAATGATGTGTCTAAAGAGTTTGATGTTGACAGATCAACCGTCGGTAAACGTTTGCATCCGATGGGAATGGTCCAGAAAACAGGTAAGTGGGTGCCACATCAATTGAAGGAGAGGGATATCGAGAGACGTTTGGTGACGTGTGAGGTCATTCTTGAAAGGCAGAAAAGAAAAGGTTTTCTTCTTTGCATCGTCACTGACGATGAAAAATGGATCTATTATGATAACCCTAAGCGTCGAAAAAGTTGGAGCCTGCCAGGTGAACCAGGTCTATCGACAGCGAAAAAAAATATTCATGCTTCAAAGGTTCTTTCGTGCATCAGGAGGTTGTGTGCGATTAGAAGGGTGTCATCTATTATGAACTCTTTAAACCATCTGAAACCATCACTGACGATCGTTACCGACTGCTGCTAATGCGTTTGAATCGAAACGCCAAAGAAAAGCGGCTAGAATGAGACGGTAGATCTGCTAAACTGATTTCTCTGCGTTGCTAAATCGGTCCAGAAATATTTAGAGGGACTGAATTTGGAAATCTTGCACGACCCGCCGTATTCCCCAAACATTGCACCTTATACTTATACTTATACATATACTAATACTTATACTTATACTTATACTTATACTTATACTTATACTTATACTTATACGTATACTTATACTTATACTTATACTTATACTTATACTTATACTTATACTTATACTTATACTTATACTTATACTTATACTTATACTTATACTTATACTTATACTTATACTTATACTTATACTTATACTTATACTTATACTTATACTTATACTTATACTTATACTTATACTTATACTTATACTTATACTTATACTTATACTTATACTTATACTTATACTTATACTTATACTTATACTTATACTTATACTTATACTTATACTTATACTTATACTTATACTTATACTTATACTTATACTTATACTTATACTTATACTTATACTTATACTTATACTTATACTTATACTTATACTTATACTTATACTTATACTTATACTTATACTTATACTTATACTTATACTTATACTTATACTTATACTTATACTTATACTTATACTTATACTTATACTTATACTTATACTTATACTTATACTTACACTTATACTTATACTTATACTTATACTTATACTTATACTTATACTTTGGGAAAATAAATAAATTGGCTGGTTTAGAGAAAACTTGATATTCCATTTTGAAGCCGACAGCTTCGGTGCCAGCTTCGTTGCAGATTTTCCCCTCGTTCCAGTCCTACTTACTTGGAAGCATTGCCCTTGCACGGCTTTCAAAGTCCAATTTGCGATCAGAGAGATCTGCCCGAAGTTCAGAGAAAAACGGGGTTAACTGCCTAAAAATGCCCCCATGTCCCTTGAGACATTGCCTCCTCCAACCTCCTTTAACCTGATTGCACTTTGAACAGCGGTGGAAATAACGTGAAAGTCGGTGGAAAGTACATAAGTGCGAAACAGTTTAGAGTAAAAATGCTTCGAAAACTAGTCTTTCCGTACGTGAAAAATGTATGCTGGGTGTTTACAAACTCAACTGGCACACTTCACAGGTCATTAACTTCAACATATACATATATCAAATTGATAGTTAATGGTTTTCTGAAAATCAAAACTTCGAAGAGCTACGCAGAACAACTTTGCATTCTGGCAAACTATTTCTGTTAGCATTTTTTTGTCAACTCAACTAAATGCCACTTTATTTAATTTAATTATTTATATTTGAAATATCATTCATCATAGGCCAAGTTGTGCTTGAGTTCTTTGAATACGTTTTTGAGCACCACTTAAGTGCATATAATCCGGCAATTGAAATTCAATTACAACTACAAATGTGACTGCAACTAAAAGTGAATAATTTATAAAATTCATTTAAAAGCCCTTGTGGAAAATAAGCCGTATTACCGGAGGGGACAAAAGTCAAATTACACTATTTACCACGCATACGCATACAGATTTACGTACGCACATACATACAATTTTTTACTACAGAGCACACATATTTATGCTTGTATCCTCTACATATACGAGAATGTGGGCCCTTAAGCTTTGCCAAGGTAGCCGGCAGTACGCGAAAAGTGTGTTAAAATTAAAAATTTAATAATACCGTTGGCTGTAGCTTGGTGGTTGGCTGCATGTAGCGGCAATGAAGCGATAAAATGGCAAAGTTACTTAATGAAGCTACTTTACGTGTAATGGGCGGTGTGGGTGTTGAGGCTTCATGCATACGTTTGCCAGTATTTAGTAAAAGTTAGCCCACCAGGTATTTACACAGTCACTATCTGTGGCTTAAATGTTCTTTAAAATATTTAAACTGTATTTAATTTTTTACAAAATAGTCCGCACGCTCTTCTCAGCGAACGGGTGAGACGCCAAACAGCCTGGATGGTGTGCAAATTTGGACAGGAGGCCGCTATGATAATAGAAACAAAAGATTTTTTTCTTAATTTTTCAAAAAAAAAAAAACAAATAAGAAATGGTTGACAGTTTTAATTTACGATTTCGTATGCGATATTCAAATTTATCATCAAAAGCTAAAAAGAGTTATTTCCTATTTGAAAAAAAAAAATATATATATATTTCAATAGCTATTCAATTAGCAATTTCTGGCCTATGATCTGAATGCCTTGGCAATTAATTAACAAAGAGAAAATTGAGTGCCGTACGAATGGAAGCCGGAATATACTTTTTCGCATTTGAATAGTTGCTCCGATGGCAATAAAGGACTGGATTTTTGCGCATACTTTGTGGTTGACGATTAAAAGTAGATTCATATAGATAAATTAAAGCAATACAAATTTGTGTGGATTACATAGGCATGCATGTTGTTTTTGTTGTTGTTGTTGCAGTTTACTTAGGCATACGTCAACATCGACGGTGAAGCAAAACATGAATGACTCGGAGCCAGAGGCTCAATGTGGTGCAATACGAACAATACGTGAACAATTTTGTTACAAGAAAGTGCTTTTTTCTTAGCTCGATAAAAAACCACTTTTTTTGTAATTAAGAAAAAAAACATGGAATGCACGTGAAACTATAGATTTGGTATAGCCATGTTGCATACTCAGTTTTTCAATTCCTTGTCAGTTTCATTTTTTAAATGACTTTAAACTTCCAAAGCGGAAAACGTAAGTTGAGGTTTCCACGGCGTATACTTTACTTCAAAGCAGAGAAGTTCAATAATATTTTATTTTAATGAAACTGATTTACATATTAATATAATAAAGTGAGTGTAGGTAGGTAGGTATAGTGGTTGTCGGTTGACACACCTAGGTCTGCTGTAGGCCCATTGTGATACCACCAGGGCTGTCCCCTCTCCTCACTCTACATTGTCCTCATTGAACCAACTTGTGGCATTAATATATCAAGACTTGTTAATTTTATATTAGCTACTTCTGCCAAGTTATTCGGGGAACTTTCTCCTAAAATATTGAACCTTCTTCTATCCAGAGCCATGCACGCGCATAGAAAGTGTTCTATATTCTCTTCTTCTTCAATGTCGTTACAGCTTCTGCAATAGTCGTTATACGGTGCTCCCAGTCTACTGGCATGCCTGCCAATCAGAAAATGCCCTGTTAAGACCCCGAGAATATTTCTCGTGTTTTTCCTGTTTAGTTTCAACAGTCGGTTTGTGCGGCCCATGTTGCATTCCGGCCACGTCATTCTACTTGTTGCACAGGTTAGGGACTGAGACTATAGCCTGTTGGAAGCACTGATAGTTTGTATATCTATAAGCATCTTACAAGTTGCTTAAGGTATATTTATGTTCGCTTTGTCTGGTTGGAGCGTTAATGTGCTACCCAATCTCGCTAGTTCATCTGATTTGCAGTTGCCTTCTATGCCTTCTATGCCTCTATGACCCGGCACCCACAGCGGGTTTATTACAAAGTTCTGTGATAGTTCTGTCAAAACGTCGATACATTCTTTTACTGTCTTCGAGTTAATTTTAGGCGATTTTAAAGCGTTCAGGGCCGATTGGCTATCTGAATATATGTTTATATCTCTTGTGGAGAAGACACTTTTATTTAGGGCTAGCAGGCCTTCCCTAAAAGCCAAAATTTCAGCTTGAAATACACTGCAGTGATCCGGTAACCGGAATGAGATGCTAGCATTCATTCCTTCAGAATGAAGGTCTCCGCCTACTTGATCATTTAGCTTGGAACCATCAGTATAGATGCTGATTCTGCTTCTAAAGTGAGTGTAAGTATTATAACCATTTTTTTTTTAATTTAGTAGTCAAGCCTTTTAAAAAATTTAATTGATGAGAAAATAAAAAAACTGAGTATGCAGCTATACAAGGATTGCCTTTTATATTTTGCGTCCAATAAAGAAAATACCGTAGAATAATATTGAAAATGGGTGTAATGTTTTTCAAAATACTATCCTTGAAAGTCAATAGAATTCTGCATTACTTGAACCAATTTTCCAAGCAACTTTGTTACTCAGAAGAGAATACCTTCAACTCGAGCTGTTTTAAGGCTTCAACAGCTGCTTCATGCGCTGAAAGCGTTGACTTCACATTTTATTTTTGATGATCGGGAGCAAAAGGAAATCATTAGGTGCCAAATCGTAACTGTAAGGCGGATGATACATCAATTCGAATTTAATGAGTGCTGAAAAATTCTCTTGTGTAAGCCGATACGGGGGAGCTCGCATTGAATTTGTGAAAGCTGATTCTTTTTTCTGCGGTTGGATCTCTCCGGTTAATTCTTCAAAAACTTCTGTCATACAACCACTCAAAATTAACTGTTTTAAGTTTGTCTAGTCTCACAAAGCGCAAAGGATTCGGTGGTACGGGTGAGCAACGATAGAGCGAAAAAAGATCTTCGAAAGAAATCCACAAGGAAACAGAAGAAGTGGCTGGCCGAGAAAACTATAGAGAGATGACATTGAGTGCGACTTTAGAGCTATGGGCGTATCTGATATCAAACGAAAAGCTGATGATCGAGTGACATGGAGACGAATTGTAACGAAAGCAATGGTTCACTCCGAACTGTGATGCTATGATGATGATGATGATGATGAAACATTCCTCAACATGTACGGCGAATGCTGCTGGGTTGATAGTCCTTAGGCGGACATAAATTCGGGTCGTTTTGTTTCCTGCTTAGGTGCATAGATTCAAGATTCACCACCTGTTGCGATAGACATTTCTTTACATCAATCGACACAAGACATTTTTCAGACGATTGCGAAACTATGTGGTGTCCAACGAGAATAAATTTTCTTGCCAATATTTGCAATATTGCATGTGCACTGCCTTCGGTAAGGCCAATAAAGATGCCTCTATCTCTCGATATGACACATGAGGTTTTTGCGATATGAGTTGACGCAAAGCATCGATTGTTTCTGGTACAACAATCGTTTTTGGAGGGCCTTCACGAAGCTCAAACTGGAGAGAAGGACGGCCACGTTGGAATTCGTTGTAACAACGTTTCACAGTGGCTAAGTGGCACTGAGTAGAAAGCGAATTCCCGCTTAGATAATTCGCCTCATCAGAGCTCTTTACGATAACTCAGAACTAGCAGTGCTCCACAACGGCAACATCAGCAATCCATGCACCACCAATGCAGACGTAAGGAAAGGTTCTTCGCCATGGTCCTAAACGACGCCATAAGGCAATTGACCTTGTACAAAAGAGGCATTGTATGGAGTTTCACCAGATATCTTCAGGACCTGGATTTCGCCGATGACATCTGCCTCCTCTCTCGCAAACTCACTGACATGCAAACGAAGGCAGACAGACTAGTCATGCTGGCACGCACTGTCGGACTGGAGGTCAACATCGCCAAGACAAAGGCTATGAAAGTCAACCACAACAAAGCAAGATCCACAATGGTTGACGGGTGTTTGGTGGAATTTGTCGAAAGCTTCTGTTATCTCGGCTGCACTATCAACTACAGGCTAAACAAGCCAAGTGCAGCGTTTGGCCGAATGCATATAGTATGGGCGAGTTCGTAAATCTCCAAGTGCACTAAACTGCGAATATTCAGCTCATCTGTGAAGTCAGTATTGGGGTACGGATGAGAAACATGGCAGGTATCTAACACCATCATACAGAGGCTAAAATCCTTCGTCAACAAATTCCTCCGCATCAGCTGTAGAATATTCTGGCCGAACATTATCAGCAACGACGCGATCCTATGTCAAATCGAACGCAAAAGGTGGAGATGGATACGTCACACGCTTAGAAAACTTCCAGATAGCATCACGAGAATTACACTGGACTGGAATCTGAAAGATAGCAGAAGGCCTGGTCGGCCAAAGTATATTTGGAAAAGGTCGATGTTGCGCGAGCACCGACGACAGATGACGACATCGCATCGGACGACGCAAAAAAAACAGCACAGAACCGTGTACGATGGAAGAGAGACCTTGTCAAGCGGAGTGAACCGAGCGGAGTGAACAAGAATATAAAAAAATAAGTGCGGTGCTTCAATGCCAAAAGTTGAAGTAATCTGATCAATGCACTCCAGTCTTGATAATTCACGTCGAAAGTTGTAATATATCAGCGCACGAAAAGTTACACGATTTAATTCCATCTCTGGTCATAGTGTTGCAAAGGCGATTCGGTTAAAAGGTAACTATCGAATAAAATCGCCAGTTTCAAGTGCTTAACAAATTTTTTTGGATGACAAAGAAATCTGATTTTTGTCGCACGGAATTGGAGATGCAAAAATCCTTAATTAATTTTGGCTTAAAAAGAACCAGCAAAAGTGCCATTGTACTACTTCCCCTAACATGGAATGAAAGCTTAAAATATTTTATTAAACGCTCTTAAATTGTAATAAGTATGCTTTTAGTTAATTCCAGCGAACGGTGACTCTATTCAACTGCACGACACTGCACTTGCAATGGACTCGTAAGAGCGAAGAATGCGCTCTGAGCCCTTACCAACAGCACTTCATTTTGTGAATTTCCATGAACTAAAATGGTAAGTTGATTATAGCAGATAATGAGTTGATGCAGCGCTGTGAAGTTTTAATGAAATTTCAGCAAGCAAACTTAACTAAAAAGATTTACTAAAATAAAATCACTTTTATCACAGAATGCGGAAAAAACAGCTCACATACTTACACATATTGCTGACCACGGCTACTAACTGCTTTTACGTAAATCGAAATTTCCTTTGAAAAGCAAAAACCAAAAAACCAAAAACTGAAAAAAAAAACTCTCTCACACACACACATACGCAGCTTATGAATGCTTAAGCCGGAAATGTGTGAATGCGCCTCATGTGGAAGTAGCAGTTGAATGCCAGCACGAGACAATAGCATACGCAGACGTGCTCATGCTCGTGCACATGGCAGGATATATGCTCGTATTAACATGTGTATGTATGTAGACAAAAACAACAACAACAGAAAGAAAAATGAAATAAAAACCATTCACTCCACAAATGCGTGGAATTGTTGAAGCTTTTCTGGGCTTTTCCTGACCACATTGCCAAAATACTTTTTTATCGTTAGCTTCTTGTGCTCGCATTCTTGTTTGTCTCTTTAATACTTTTTCTAAAGGAAACAGATATTTGAGGCTTCCGCCTTGTACGCAATAGTGCACATTTTCTGCAGAACACGTAAACTCACATAGAGTAAAAAAGAATTGGTTTAGGGTATAACAGCATAAGGCTAATGAGTAGAGCATGAAATGATTTCATATACATTAAGACAAAATATACTGCACGTAATGGATTAGACCTGCACAACGAGCTGTGTAGTTGCTATGTCTATATTTTGTGAAGAAATGTGGCTTGTAAAGAGCTTAAAATATATTTGTTCCGGAAATAGGTTCATCATATTCCATACCCTCGTAGGCACAACTACACAACAAGCAGAAGGGATATGGTTTGTTTGCGCAATGAACACATTTCTTAGATTAGCAGTCGAAACTTTCAGTTCGAATGGGTTGGGCGAAGAATAAAACATAAAATGAGAAAGACGACTTTTCCTCAAAAATAAAGCTCTTCATTTAATTCATTCAATAAAACGTATTTACAAGGTGAAGATCAAAATAAACAAGAGTAGAAACGACATTTAAAATAGTCCCCTCCAACCTCGATACACTCTTTTGCGCGATCCAAAAGCTGTCATTGACCGGAGTGTCCTTAAGGATGCCAGTACAAGCCTTTTGGATGGCCTCTACGCACTTTCCGAATAGGTAGAAGCCACAGAGAGCCATATCAGGCGAGTACAGAGAGTGATTGATGGTTAAAATGCGATTTCTAGTTAAAGAATCAGTCACAAGAGTGGATCGATGAGATGGTGCATTGTCATGCAATGAACGTCAGCTTCCTCCTTCACGGTATTAAGGGCGAATTTGACGAATGCGATGCAACAAATGCTTCAAAACACCAAGATAGAGTATTTCATTGACGGTTTGGCTCGTTGGCACGAACTCCTTGTGGACAATTCGCTTGGAATCGTAAAAACAAATGAGCATCGACTTGAGTTTTGACTTCTTCAAACGTGATTTTTTGGGTGGTGGCTCGTCTGGGGCCTTCCATTCGGCACTTTGACGCTTAATTTCAGGTTCATGAAACGTGCACAGACCTTTCATAAGCCCAAATGATCAGTTAAAATGCGATAACTCAATGTTTTGGAGATATTCACGTCCGCTTCCATGAATTTCAACGATGATTTCGGTTCATTTTTGATGAATCTACGAACAATTTCGATGGAGTTTTCGGTGATTACTGATTTGGGGCGGCCCGTATATTCATTGTCATTTATGTCCTCATAACCATCTCTGAAACGTGTAAATCACTCATGAACTCTGGCACGAGATAGACAACCATCGCCACAAACTTTTTTCATCAATTCAAATGTCTCGGTAAACGTTTCAACGATTTTAAAACAAAATTTGATATCACCTCTTTGTTCGAAACTCATTTTTGTACCGATGACACAAACATACTGACACTTTAGATCCAATATCTTCGCTTCCACTGAATCGAATGTCAGCTTGGGATGTAGCTCCCAACGCACTAGCTCATTAAAAAGATGGTGCCATTAAAAACATGTTTATGTCGCCAGTCTTGTTTATTTAGGACTTCCCCTTGTATATAGATTTTTTTTCTATCGCCAAAAAATCGTATGTTTAGGAGCTGCACTGTACGCGGGATATCAATTCGCTTTATTTCCTCCACTTACGGCAGCTCTCAGTCGCGTATTGTGTTGGGAAACCGTACGGATCTATGAAATTTTCGAAGAAAGAGCAACTCATCGGATGTTATTATTAAGAATTAGCAATATATTTTACAGCAAGTGAGTGACAATTTTTCGCTTTCACATTTTTTACCTGCGTCCTTCCCTCGGATGATATATCACCAGGTTTGACCATTCGCTCTGGCGAAAATCAAAATTGTGAGAGTAAATTCGGTTGCTACCTTACCGCGTATATCACCAACACAATCTCAGTTTTTTAATAAGCAAACCGCTGTCATAACCCTGGTTAAGTCAGTCATTCAGCTGATTCATTCAAATTCGGTGAGTGCCGGTTAACGGTCTAATGTTTGGCCCTTCGTAGTAGGTACAGTGCATGTTTTTCCACTGTAAGGCCGCAGTTATGCTGGTGAACATTTGTCCAGCTTGGTGTGGTGCGGTTACAAGGATGTTAGAGTATCAAGTTTCGCCATCCGATTCAGACCGGCTTCACCTCTGCATTCTCTACATTGTGCCAAAAGCCCATAAACATACAAACTTTAATTTTTTTTCATAATTTTAGTATTGCATATCTTTTATTTGAAACAACTAATGCTGACTTAAAGTAGTAAAGCCCTCTCTCGACGAACCAAACTAGCACTCTAAGGGTCTCATCATGCCTATCCTAACGTATGGCGCAGAAGTTTGGAGGATGACAATATCCGATGAGGCGTCCCTTCGAGTGCTTGAGAGAAAGATTCTGCTGAAGATTTTTGGATCTTTGCACGTTGGCGACGGTGAGTATCGCAGGCGATGGAACGACGAGCTGTATGAGTTTTATGACGACATAGACATAGCGCTGTGAACAAATATCCAGGGAATTCGTTGGCTGGGTCATGCCGTCCGAATGAGGGCAAACGCTCCGGTACTGAAAGTATGCGAAGCGGTACTAGCTGGTGGTAGCAGAGGAAGGGGAATGCCTCCTTTGCGTTGGAAAGATCGGGTGAAGAAGGACTTGGCTTCAGTTGGTGTACCCAATCGGCGCCGATTAGCATGAGAAAGAAACGACTCACGCACTTTGTTAAACTCGGCCAAAATCGCGTAAGCGGTTATCGCACCAGCCAGGAAGAAGAAGAATGTGGACTTAGCACTAACTTTCTGGCAGACAGTAAATTATTTGTTTTCTCGAAATATGCAATCAATTATTCATTTGTAGCTCAACTAAGGAATCGTCTTAATGGGTGTGCAACACAAAACTAATTTTTTCTGTGATAAATCAGAATCTACTGACCGTCAAGCAAAACCTCCAAAGGCACATAAGTAGTTGTATCCCAAGTCAATAAAAATCCAAAAAAATGCAGGAAAGTTTCATTGCTAGCGCGCATACTTATTGCCCAACCCTCGTATTTCACTCTGCTCATGCACTGTAAGTCGCTTGTGCCCACATCCTGCTACCAACTTTAAGATTTGTGCGTGGCATTCAAGTAGTCTGTCTGCTGCCTTTATTGTTATTCTCATTTGCTGGCTGAGTGAGTGTTCGTTCTCAACTAAATAAATCAATTAAATCTTTAGCCTTTTTGCCGCCAGACAAAAGCGAGCTGCGAGCGCTTAACTTCGCCGAGTTTTCCACTTTCTGTTTTGTGCAAATGCAGGACAAGCAGAGTGTGAAACTCTGGACGTGATTGTAGGGATGATGTGTGTGTGTGTGCGGAGAAAGGTCTGGAATTAATTTTATTAAAAGAAAATTACCAGCAACATATGGTGAGAGTAGCGGGATTTGTTATCAGCCACCAGAATGGGCCAAGCAACAGTTGGTGTTGGTTATAACAAGCAGAGATATCCTTATTTACAATAAAGGGTATAGAAAAAGGAAACGAGTAAAATGCCAATCACAAATACATCAAGGATTCCTTTGAGGCATTCGGATGTGTGTTTGTTCATTGTCGCAACAATTAATTTTGGTACATAGCGCGCTTTGTTGTTGCTTGCTATTCTGCATAAACTGTTATGGTGTGAATCTGACGAAAGCTCAAGCAGCTACAAGCTTCACACAACACTGTGGTGCTCCTCTGGAAATTCCACATATTTGAAAAATATGAAAAAGACTCAATCCATCTGGGATTTCATAAACACAAACCAATTTGCGTTTGTGGTAGCCATCGTTTGTGGTGAGCAGAAAAGCGTGTAAAGTTTATTATTCTATAAAATACAAATGACTATAAAGCGAGAAAGTGGGGGAAACTAGAACATACTCGTGCTGCGAAAACCAAATACAATGCAAATCCATTAAAAACTTGCCAAGTACAATAGAATTTTTACAATGTCCCCCCGCCCCCCCTCCGTACCGACAACCGGAACAATCAATGTGGTTGAAGTGAGCAAGCAAAATATGGTTGATTGCTGGCGGTGCCAGGATGTGGTGTCGTCAATATGGGTTGAGTGTATGTGTATATAGGTATGTATGTACGAAAAATGGCTTGTCGGTTGGAGTGCACTGGTTGCTAATGGACACGCAAGGCTATATTGCGTCAAGTTCATTGAACGCTAAAGCGGCACAGTTGAGAAAGAATGCACGACGACAATGGGTATTAACAAAGTTTTTTCCGCTCTCTATCTTTCACACCACTGCGAGTGACTTGTTGTCTCATCACGATGTACTTACGTAATAGTAAGCAAGTAACGCTGTACATGTGTGTGCCTGTGTAAATATGTATGCATGTATGTGTGCTTTGCTTAGAAGCACGGCCAAGAAAGGCAGTTTATTGACAGCAATGAAAGGATGTATAGCAACGAGCAACGAGCAACACCAACGCCACGGACGTTGGCAACAACTAACCGAAAGCACAAATTCGCCGACTCCTTCTTTCTTACACTTCAAACGTGACTGCAGATATGCTTAGAATGGGAATACCCTTTTTAGAAAATTAAAAGAGGTCAGCTAAAAATAATTGGTTATCTAAATATTTCTATAAAGAAGACGCAGTTTAAGGAGAGACGAATTTTTGTATAGACTAGCCTTTGTTAGCTGAGTAAACGAAGCGTCAATTTATTTTATAGGATTTGGAAGCATTACGGATTAGAAATATTGGGTTGTCCAGAAAGTAAGAGCTTTTCGTCATATTTTACTGTACCTTCTGCTCAAATATGAACGAGACTGATTTAATAAAACGCAAACGGTTAATTATTGTTCGATTTTTATTTTATCTCCTTCAAAGTAGTCACTATTGGAGGCGATACACATATGCCAACGTTTTTTCCAATCATCATAGCATTTCTGGAAGGCCGATTTCGGTATGGATTTCAGTTCCTTCTTCGAATTCTCTTTTATGACTTCAACTAGCTTATACCCGTGAGTTTCACCCCACATTTCTATCAAAAAGTATGCAATGTAAATAAAACAACTTTAACTTTTTTAAGTCAGTTTAGGTATTATTTAAAATGATCGGATATACGACATTTTTTGTTATATTATTTTGAGTATAAATAAAAAGGTTTTTCGGTACGCCAACTCTGGAGCAGGCTACCTATAATTGGCCATGGGTAAAACATGAGTTGGTTAGATTGACTCCTACTACAGCTAATGATTGTCCCTGAGCTTTATTTATGGACAGGAAATTGGAGGCGTTTAAAATTGAAAGGTATATCCGTCGGTAACATTCGGTAAAAGTTTCGTGATGATTAGCCTTGTGCCATTGCATAAACGTGGAGAATGAAAGTTATACGCAGTTTTTTCGTTATACGCAGTTTTTCTGGATATGGTAAGGATTAATGTCATATAACCCCTTACCAAATTTCAGTAGTCTAACGTAAATACTTCCAGAAATACGGACTGGTAAAAATTCCATTTGTATGGGAGGTGCCACTCCCCCTTTTTAGTTATACGCAGTTTTTGTGGATGTGGTAAGGATTAATGTCATATAACCCCTTACCAAATTTCAGTGGTCTAACGTAATATAAATACTTTCAGAAATACAGACTGTTAAAAACTCCATTTGTATGGGAGGTGCCACGCCCCCTATATATATGAAAATATTTTTTAGCCTATGACCATCCCGGTAAGGTATCCAGTTCGTGTTTCAAATTTGGTTACGATCGGTTTATGCGTTTAGGACGCAAGTCGATCTATAGATACATACATACATAATTTGAATTTTATATATATAGATGTCTCAAAATGTTTTCCACGGAGCGGCAACTTGAGCTTGGGAAACAGGAAAAAGTCACATGGAGCCATATCAGGCGAATAGGGTGCTTGCGGAACGATATTAACATTATTTTTGTTCAAATAATCGCGAACAAGACGTGATGTGTGAGCTGGTGCATTATCGTGATGCAAGAACCATGACTTGTTGTCCCACAATTCCTTCCTTCTTTTTAAGACAAATGTTCTCGCGCAAACGCTTTAAAACGTCTAAATAATATTCAACGTTAACCGATTTTGCGATTTGTGTGATTTTCAAGCACAATTTCCTTTACTTTTCCGATGTTTTCGTCGTTTACTGATGTTGCTGGACGACGTTCATGAGGCAAGTTTTCAACCAATGTACGGCCCTCTTTGAACGATTTGTTTTTGTTGGAATGACAATATTTCAAACAAATTCTTTGTTCAACTTGAATTTCCATCGATAAATTCGAAAAACACACTCGAGCTTGACTTGTTTACAGTAGCACAGAAAACAAACTATGTGACATATCACGCTGAAATTTGGTATGTAAGCTTATAACAGTCCTACCATCCAACAAAAATTTATTTTCACCATATGTCATCCGCGGACCGTTTTATTGATAAAGTCTCGTTCATATTTGAGCACAAGGTATTATTTGCTTTATTGGCGGCCGCCGTAGCCGAATGGGTTGGTGCGTGACTACCATTCGCAATTCACAGAGAGAACGTCGGTTCGAATCTCGGTGAAACACCAAAATGAAAAAAAAGTTGTTTTTAATAGCGGTCGCCCCTCGGCAGGCAATCGCAAACCTCCGAGTGTATTTCTGCCATGAAAAAGCTTCTCATAAAACTATCTGCCGTTCGGAGTCGGCTTGAAACTGTAGGTCCTTCCATTTGTGGAACAACATCAAGACGCATACCACAACTAGGAGGAGGAGCTCTGCCAAACACCCAAAAAGGGTGTACGCGCCAATTATATATATACATATATAGCTGGTGCAAGAGTAGCTATCTTCTCAGACAGTCAAGCAACTATAGAGGCCTTGGACTCAAACTTTTCATCCAAACTAGTCTTACAGTGTGGAGAGGAGCTGGAAATGCTTATTCATTGGTTTGAAATCACACTGATATGGGTTCCCGGTCAAGGAATATACGGGGAATGAGATAGCGGATGAGCTAGCAAGAAAAGGTTCGACACTAGAAATAGCAGAGGCGGTGGCAGTCTCCACCCCACTGAACACATTAAAAGCATCCATTGCTTCACATTATTATGCTTTAGCCGAAAGAAAATTGAAGCAACTAACTACATGTAAATATTACAACAAAAAACACATGGCCGTCATACAAAATCCAAAGGACGAACGATATGTTAGGATGCTCTCGGCCAAACATCTCACGCATCACTGCAACCCTTACAGGTCATTGGAAAGTAGGGGATCATGCAGCTAGACTCAATCTACCCTTCAATCCTATCTGAGGGACTGTCAAGCGGAAGGAGCGAGGGAAAATCTTTTCCACTACTTATGTGAATGTCCAGGGCTAGCTAGGGCACGACTCCTCTCCTTTGGTAAGCCTTTCCTGCAGCAAATTAATGAGACCTCAGACATCGAGATAAAGAATTTGCTACTATACTTGGACCTCACTAAATGGATCTGACTTAGAACAACAAAAAAAAGGAAGAAAACGCATAATTGTACGAGGACGGTGGTAGTAAAGCGGTGCTGGTCACTAGTTAGGATTATTTCAGTGGAAATACTCAACCACTTCAACAACAACAACAATATAGCTAATACATAGCTAATACATAACTCATACATCTGAGCTTCAAACTTTGTACAAAACTTAAAAAAAATGGATAAAGTTTTATAAAATTTTTGAAAAAAAAAATCAAGGATCCAAGTGAGAAAATGGAACAACATAAAGTTTAATTTCCGCAAATCATCATCGATAATTGAAGGGCTCAAGCAAACAGCTCCACAAGCGTATGCAAATTTTCCGTGCTATTTTCAATAGGAGTGCCAGCTACATATTACCGATAACTGTTTATATTTTGATTAGAAAAAGGGTAAATTAAAATTTTAATACCGAATAAAATGCGGTGCAAAGGCAGACCACTAGGAAAAAATAGTACATTTTCAGGGGCTTTCTGTTCTGAAAAAGTAACCCAAAAGCAGGCGTTTGAAAAAGAGTGAGACCTGCGAAAAACGATGTGGATGGTCACCGTAGGCATAGATTAGATTAGATTTGTGGGGGGTTGGACACGTCCAAGCACTCAGTCAGTAGACCATTGTACTACACCCGGATAGATATCAGTAGAAAGAATAGAGATAGGAAAGATAAAAAAAGTGGATGGAAAGACAGATAAATTAGTTTGAGGTCACTCTTCCACAAATCTCTTGGATTCATTGATGAATTTTAAGAGATCCGCAAGAGGAAGAGTATGAACTTTATCCATACTCAGTATATCGCAACCCAGTATCCTAAGTCTGATTCTGGAAAATGCAGAACAGCTACACAGAAAATGTTCTGCAGTGTCGTCATTCTCAGGACAGGAGAATGGGCAGTCTACGACCCCCATGGTAGCCATGTGCTGACCACAGTCGTTGTGCCCTGTGATTACACCCACCAGTACTCTCAGGTCCTTTCTGCTGAGTGACCGTAGACATAGCTAAATATAGAGATCTAGTTGAAAATATTCAGAGTTTTTTTTGCAGCTTTGACGATAGCAATATTCGATGAGGCGTCCATTGGAGTGTTTGAGAAAAAGATTCTGCGAACGATTTTTGAACTTTTGCACGTTAGCGACTGCGAGTATTGCAGGCATTGTGACCAATAAAGATCCAGCAGCTCTGCTGGCATAGGGCATGCCGTCCGAATTGATACGGCTCTGAAAGTATTTACCCGTGCCGTCAATGCTTTGCAAATTACCACTGAATTCCCAAGTGAAAAATGCAATTTGCTACAAATTTTATTCGAAAGATACCTTCTTTTAAAGTCGCTTACCTTCTGAAGCAAGGAAAGACCTTCTTTACGTTCGAAATATCAGGTGGAGAGGAAATTCACTTTATGTGTCCAACTGGCGTCGGTTAGCATGAGAATGAAACGTCTGGCGCGCTTTGCTAGACTCGGCTAAAATCACGTAAGCGATTATTGAGCCAATTAAGAAGAAGTTTATATAAAAAACATTTGTCATTACACTACAAAAAAACCCATATAAAGTTGATGCCTTAAAGTTTGACTTTTTGCGAATTTTTCAACAGCAATAAATGAAATGTACAAATTTTCAGTCAACGCATCGACTACATCCTACATCCTGGCAAGATCTTATAAAAATGTGTGCCTAGAAAATATTCGAGCAGAATGTTGTTGTTTCTGTCGTACTGTAATTCCATCACAATCATTGACATTCTCTCTTAGACATTTCTTTTATTTAAACCCTGTCTAGAAAATGCATTAAAAGCATATTCTTTTTCAAATGAACCCTCCTTCATTATATTTAGCGAGCAAGCGCTGTTATTACTAAGCTAAACACTATTATTTAAAATTTCTAATTATACGTTGATGTTTCGTTACATTGTGAATAAGCAAGAAAACGCATTAGACAAAATGATAACCTCCTCCGTTTTCGCAGTATTCGCCCAATGAAGAGGGTGTTAAGAAGAGAAATTGCGCTGAGGTGGTAAGAACGAATTTTGCCGGTTGAATTGCGATGGATTAGTGGTTCAATTACTTGGATCAATAAATTGTCTCTAGACAGACGAGCAGGCTACTGCTACTTCCTTCCACTCACTTGCTATCTCTCTCTGCTGCTAATCATTTTCCTTTTTTCATTCAACCTACTCCATTTTGCACTTTTCTTTTAAACTCTTTGCTTTCAGTTCGAGTCCATTAATGCTAAAACAGACACACACACACTCACGAAGGACTATGAATCATGGAATGTGCAATAGAAAGCCAGCAAAATAAATAAGTAGAAACGATAAATTCACTTTGCCGCCTAAAAGCACTCTTCGTTTTTGTTTTAAGACGTAAAGTAAATGAGACAAGGAAAAATGTAAAGGGAAATGAGTTGATGAGGAGAGAAAAACAAAGCGGATTTCAACAATTTCATAGCTTCGAATTACAGACGAAATATTGAGTGGGAGCTCAGCATATGAGTTCTAGCCATGATTGTGCTAATTTACCCTATAAATTTGCGTCAGTTGATTATCATTTGAGTCACGTGCGTGCCAAATTGCCAAGTCCTTTAGGTGAATACGTATGAGTTGCACATGAATAAGTACAAACATACATGCGTAGATGTGTAGGTGTAACGCGGATGCTGATGGTATCAACTAATATCTGCATTTCTGCGTGAATTATAATTTTCGAAATTTTTGTCTAATGCAGCAATGATTGCATAATGAACACAAACCCTCCCACTGATATCCATTTATTGGCATGCCAAATGTATCACGCACAAGTGGATTTAGTATAGTAGACGCACACATACATATAAATACGGGCAGACTGGCAACGCTTTCGACGGCTGTAACAAATCCTTTATGCTTTCCACACTTGCAGCAGCAGCGTGGCCGAATATTTTTTATTGCCGCTGCTTTTGTTCAGCCGTATTAAGCAGTCACTTATGCGTTGCGACCTCGACTTTGCATACCTCCACAAATAAAAGTTCAAAGGTGTGATATCACACGATCTTGGTGATCAATCCACTGGTCCGAGACGAGAACGAGAGAAAAATTGCTCATCGAATTCCAAAATGATGACGCAGTAAGTCCAAAATTGCTGCACACGCATACAAAATGGGAAATGTAAACAATGATAGCTGCAGATTTTGCAATGAACTTGAAGAGAGGAAAACTCTTAAACACCTTCTATGTTCTTACCCTGCATTAGCTAGAACCCGAATGAAATGTTTAGGAGCTCTACAATATAAGAGGTTAGAGTGTCTCTCGGGATTAGAGCTTCAGAGCTTACTTAGATTCGCAAAAGACGCAGGCTTATTATAAGAAGCCTACGAGAAGGAAACGTAAGGGTCAAGCTCCATCTGATACCACTAAGAACCAATAGGTCTATGTGATGGGTTTCTGCCAGCCAATTCAACTTAACCTAACCTAAATCCATTGTTCCATGGGCTGTATGGCAAGTAGCGCCGTTTTGTTAAAACTAAATGTTATGGAGGTCACGGAACTCAATTTCCGGCATCAAAACATCGTTTATCATGGCACGATAGCGTTCGCCACTCACTGTTACATTGGCGCCAGCCTCGTCTTTGAAGAAATATAGGGCGATGATTCCTTCAGCTCACAGGCCGCACGAAACAGTTGTTTTCAATGGATGTAATGGCTGCTCTTGAATGGCTTTGGGTAGCTGTTCAGCTCAAATACGACAATTTTGCTTATTAGCGTAGCCATTAAGCCAAAAAGGAGCCTCATCGCTGAACAAAATTCGGGTCCCAAATGCGGATCTTCATCTTTTCACAGAGCGTCGATTTTCGTAGTACAATCGCACGATTTGTAAATGTTGTTGAAGCGCAAGTCTTTCCATGATAAAATGCCAATGAATACTGAAAAAAATCATGTATTTAGTGTGACAGTAGTCGCGCGTGGCCTGTAAAAAAAACCGAATTGGAAAAAGCACCTCCAATCGGTTCAATCTCTATATATAACCTATAATTGAAGCTTACACCCTTCATGGGTGCTTGCCGAGCTCCTATTCCTATTTGTGGTGCGCGTCTTGATGTTGTTCCACAAATGGATTCACCTACAGTTTTAAGTCGACTCCGAAAGTCAAGTGGTTTGTTTTTTAGGCGAAGCTTTTTCATGTCAGAGGTACAGTCGGACGTTTGTCATTGACTGCCCAGATTCGTACCCAAGCTGAAATCAGCCAAGATTAAGAACTTTTACTACATTACCTTCAAAAGTTCTAAAAAAAGAGAAAGAAATGTGGTGACGGGTGACGTATGATGCCCATGGTTATACAAAAAAATTTTAGGATCAATCCGTTCATATCAAGCTATAGAAAGATCATCATCACCTTCCATCGCAATCTTGCCAACGGGTCGTCTCCCATTCTCTTTACTTTAAATTATTTTCCTCCTTACTACGTCAATGATTTCGCACATCTCTTTTACCTCCTCGTTTCGTTCAAGATCGGGTCTTGCGTAGCCAACTATTGGTCGCAGCGTTTGCATTGTGACGGTGGATATTATTCGCTCTGTTGAAGTTGTATCCGCTCGAGTTTCAATTTCGTACGCCATAAGTTCATTTACTATCGTTAAAAATCTGCTTTCAAGGCTCGACCTTTAAATGAGCTCACAAAGGCCTTGGATCAACTTAAGGTTTCACAAATTAATGGAATAACGGTTGATCTGAATGCTAGCAATTTGATAGTTAAGAATGGAGTCTGCCACCGGACATTCTGTACTTCATTATGGTGGTCAGCACTGCTCACCAATGTTCCAAAAATGACGTCGAAAACTTAGAGAATTTTTTCAAAAGAACAAAAAGTGGAATTGTCTCAACAAATCCGATGCCTATTTACATCAAGAGGAAACTTTGCCAAGTGAGTATATTGGGTAGGTAACGAGTTCGATGCTCGCTCTTGAAACATCAAATGATAGAAACAACTTTTTCTAATAGCGATCAGCACTGGGTTCTAATGATTAACAGTTTCATGAACGAAAGTTGAAATCGATAATCAAAACTGCTTTTGCTTGCCTAGACCTTACAGTTTAGGAAGAGTGTCGCTGACAAACTGTCTGCCGTATCTTTTTTAGAATGATATTGGATTGCGTGGAACAACATCAAGACGCAACACACAAATTAGACAAGCAGTTTTGCCAAGACCCAACAAAGGATATAAGTGTCAGTAAGAGTGTGAGATTGTGAGGTTGGAAATAAAAGTTTAGGCTACATGGGCTGCTCTGAAAATGTTTCCACTTGGTGACCACTGAAACCCATTAAAATGGGCCGAAAATATTTCTTTATTCCCATCCTAAGACCCTCTCAAATCATCCTGACTTTTTGGCGCCTCCAGGGAGTCTGTGCTAAGCAACCCAGATGATTGAATTGGCAACTGCGGATCAGCGGTTATTTCACAGGGACCCAAGCCAATAATTGGAATAAGTACTACAGGAATCAGCTAAGCGATTATGTATGTAATTTACATAAAGAGCGATGGTCCAGTCTAGAACGCTGCAGAACTGCAAAGTGTTTTGTGACAAGCCCGAATAGAAAACTGTCGAATTTTCCTTTAAAACTTCGGCAGAAAAGACGTTCGGTTGATGGTCGCTATTTTTAAAGAATACATCTCATGGGTAGCATATGACCACCATTGGAATCATGGAGGACACGAGTTGCCTGCCTTGCTTAGAGTAGGTGGATAACACTGAGTATTTTCTCTGCGAGTGCCCTGCCTTTCCTAGAGCAAGGCTAAGAATTTTGGCTTCCGACGTCATAAGAATGAGTAAAATTTGTTCTCTCCTTGGAGGAGATTTGCCAAAGAATCGGGGCTAGTTGTCTCTTTCTCTGTCTCTATTCTGTCCTAGCTTTTTCTCCCTGTCACTTCTCCCCTTTCCTCTTTGACTATGTTTTTGTTGTAGCAGCACCAACACCAACGTCAACCTTCTTTGACTTTCAATCCTTTTACATTCCAGAACTTCGAATACAATGGAATTTTTAGTCTGTGTGTTTTAGGGGCTGCCACTCCTTCGGTGCTTCTTGGCTCACCTTTTCAAATTACAATTCCACCCACAAACTCAAAAAAAGTGACGCTCTTAGAAAGCTGAAGCGCATTCTTCGAGGTGCGGGGCATTCGTACAAAAAGTAGAAGAATTCCCCAACTCTTCGCCACAACTGCAGCTTCTACAAAAAAGTATTATGAGGAGCTTTGCACCTGATGGCTATATGAGAAATATTTAGTTGGGTGTTACTTTATTGCTCCTGTGAGATGCTGTATATTTGTTTTTGAAAACCCAAGTGAGTTTCATCTTCTTCATTCAGGAAATGTCTGCCAAAATGTATCAGCTACTACAGGTCTTCAGATACGTTTTTCTACAGTTAGCAGCTCCTATGATCTTTTTGTCATCTTGCGAAAACAGGAAACCCAACGATGTATAAGCGGATTTCCTACCTAGCAGTCTAGACATATAACTATGAAAATTGAGAGAACTGTTGTTGTTGTTGTTGTATCAGCATAAACATCCCCAATACGTGTACTGGGAATGCTGCTAGAGTGACAGTCCTTGGCCGGTTGTAAGTCCGGTTCATTCCGGTAATGTAGAACGGACTGTCGTGGGAACGACTGAAGCACTGCTGCATTGGCAGCCTCCTGGGCTTCGAACAAGTTGCATGAAGATAAGCAGAGCCTTTAGCCATACATTGCTGAGTTAATATGTATGTTGCAAAGATTCAGCGCAAGGAAAGAAATTTACCAAACCATTAAGATGCTAAGATTTACTCTTTTGTATAAAGAGCAACCCTCAAAAATTTATATATAGTTCCTCTTGCCATAAAAAGTAAGCCGCACAATTCACTAAATCCGAACTGTAAGCATTACTTTCTACAGTAGCCCACTCTACGCAAATTAAACACCTGTAAATGCTAATTTTTTTTCTCCACAAAAGTTTATGAGCTTATCGTCAACAATACAAACATTGGTGTATTGCATTCCTTCGTTTGCGGCCACATTTGTATGAGTATATCTTGCACAGATATAAAGGGTCTTCCAAAAGTGACGCTTAGACGTCAGTAGTGAATAATTCCTTGACCGTAGTTTTTTATGCCATCTGTGACATTCAAAATATCGTAAAATTTGTGATTTTTTAGGTAGAAATAATCGTCCGAATGCGTCGGCAATTGAAAGGTTGGTGAAAAAATTTCAAGAAGCTGGTTCTGTCGAAGATAGAAAAAGGCCTGGCATACCAAAAACTGTTCTTTGTGTTGAGAATATAGGTGCTGTGGTGCAAGGTGTCGCTGAACAATGTACACCCAACAACATCGATATCTCGACGTTCTCAAGAATTAGGCATTCATGAATTTACTGTTTGGCGGATTTTACCTATAAACGTGGACATTATTATTATTACAGGGTCCGGCACTTGAAGTGTAACCAACTTCAAACCGCTCGTACAGTTGGCTAAATCACAGTCCAGAGTATTGTTTACAAGCGAAAAGAAAATCAGTAATGGATTTCAAATGTAATAATGTGATTGCATTATATTTGGCTGGAAAATTACAACCAGCGATCGTTCGTGAGCTTGAGCACCTTAATGTAAATCAAGTTTTCGTTTATCGAACCATTACTCGTTACAATGATACTGGTAGCAACGCGAAACGTCATGGAGGTGGTCATGAAAATATTGCAACGTCACGTGAAATGGTTCAAAAAGTGAAAAAGCAACTTGAGCAAAATCCCCGCCGAAGTGCCAATCAACTGGCGAAAGAACTGAAAATATTTGATCATAGCATAGGTCGCGTGCTGAAAAATGATCTCAAAGTCAAGCCTTACAAGATCCAAAAGGCACATGAACTCACACCAAAGCAGCGACAAGTCAGACTTGAGAGCGTGAAGGAGTTGCTTTAGTCAATTTCCGAACATTGGGTTTTCTGACGAGAAAATTTCTCAAATTGAGCAATTCGTGAACTCCCAACAATAGGGTTTTTTGACCGACCGTTCAAATGACCATTTGAGTAATCGATTAGTCACCACGAGGCAGCACCCGCCCCAGATAACAGTTTGGGCTACTGTAACCGAAGGTGGGCGCTCTTCAATCGTTTTTATCGAGCCTGGCGTCAAAGTAAATGAGAAATATTATCAGGAAAGTATTCTGGAGGTTGCTTTGAAACCGTGGGAAGACAAAAATTTCTGTGGCAGGCCATGGACGTTTCAACAGGACTCGGCACTGTCTCACAAAGCTCGAGTGAACCAAGAATGGCTAAAAAACAACGTTCCAAACTTCATAACGTCCACACAATGATTCTCAAAATCACCAGACGCGAATCCGATGGATTATTCTCTTTGAGCCATTTTGAGGACTAAAGTCCGAGCTGAAGGTTTTACCAGTCGCGAGGCGCTGAAAAAAGCCATTGTTCGCGAATGGGCCAAAAACCCTGCAAGTCACATTCAGGCAGCTTGCACTTCGTTTGTGGACCGTCTCAAGGCCATAGTCCAGGCAAATGGTGGTCATATCGAGCAAAAGTAAATTGATTTTTAATCTTATATTATTTTCACACATTTTTTGCTTTGAATTGAATACAAGTAGTTTTCCAAACTAAATTTATGGGTTTTTTAATTGGTTACACTTCGAGTGCCGGAGCCTGTACTTGCTAACGCGCCGTCTTCGAGCGCATGGTGCTGAAACAAATGCTTAATTTGGGTCCATGAAGGAGATTCGTTAATTTCTAAGAATTCTTCATTAATGTTACGGCGCCAAGTTCTTTTAGGACGTCCCTTGAGGCGCGATCCTTGCGGGTTGTAGACCAGTGGCATTCTACGTACGGCCGATCCAGCTCTGATTAGTCTACCACCACTTGATTTTTTCATCCAATGAGAGGTCTTGAAGGTCATCTGCAGGTTGAAATACTATGAGAATTGGTACGGCCTCTGTACGCCATGGGACAACAGAGTAGGCATGGACTTCGATCCAACGATCCTTGCCATGTACTTTGACTCCATGCCTTCCAGGGTCGTGCTCGACAAGAGATAGAATGTGGTGTTGCCAAAGGCTCAACTGTGGTCAAACTCAGAAAGTGCGCCCGGGAAATACTGTTTTCGCCAACACTGAAGCCAATTTTTTTGGCCCGGAGCCCGTTCTACCACTCCCTTCTGCAGCCAACAAAGCCACGGTGAGAAAACGGGTTACTCTAACCCACAAGCGAGCTTGGCAGGCTGAGAGAGGCTGCAGATGGACAAAACTGATGTTACCTGTCATGTCCGACCGACTGTCACAGTTCCTCCTGTCACTAAGCAGAGGGGACTGTAGGCAGCTGGTTGGACTGATGACGGGCCACTTTCTATGGGCAAAGTACATGGAACAGCTGGGCATCTCAGACAGCGCACTTTGCCCAGCATGTGGAGAGGAGGATGAGACGGCGGACCACTTTCCTTGTGTCTGCCCCGCCTTCGCTCTAATCAGGCTTGAGGTCTTGAGCACTGGTGTGTTAAAAAGCGACCATCTTGGCTCCTTGCCACCACAAGATCTACTCAGATTTCTTCGGGAGTCGAGTAGATTTAAAGAAAATTAATAAGGCTGTCGAGTCCCGACAAAAAAAATGGCCTATCGAATTCCATTTGCGCTCTCGTATTTTAATATCAGTTGGGTTTTGTTTGTTTCGATTGAGGGCAAGCAATCGTTGGGCCACCAAATAGAAAGAATTGTTCTTAGACATCAGTTCACAAAAGTCTGCAGCTACGGCATTGTTCATACAGACACTAACCACGTTTCATAGCTATATAGTAGAACGGATTTAACACTCGAATTAAAAATTCTTAGATTGGTACGCGTTGTTAGCTGTTTGGGAAACAGATGTTTTTGAGGCTTGCATGAACTGCTTTGGGGTTTTTGGCTTCCTAGATAGGTGAAGCTGTTTACATTATCAATGGGTTCCCCATAAATTGTGAATCTGTTTTGTAGCAAGACATTGAATTCCATCGACTTAGTTTTCCTGACATTGATATGCAGCCAACGTTCTTAGCTTGGGAGATTAGGCCAGATATGGGAAGATATTGGAAATGTCAGACGTGGACACTGTGGACATTTGAATGATGCCATTTTTCACATTTCACAAAATTGTTAAGTGCTATATTTGGAACAAAAATAGTGAGACTTTTCATTTTACTTTTACTTTTTCTTGAAAGACCCTTTATGTATCCACTTTTTAGCCTGCAGGCTTTTCGCTTCACTCACTCACCATCCCGCGCTAATGCTTGTAAATCTTTTCATTTCACGATTTGTTAATAGCAAGCAAAGTGAAAAACTTCTTATTTATGTAATTAATAAGGAGAGCCGAATTATCGCATGCGAGAGCAACTCCACTCCACATCAGCTCTACTACGCAGCGTTCCCTTGAAATTACAAGTAAGGGTATTAATTTATAAATACTTGTATAATTAAGCGCAGGCTGTTTTAAAGGTAAGAACAACTTTGCTTGCGTTCATCTCTTATGATCTCATTTGTGTATGTGCAAGTGTGCGAGTGTGTGCGTCGCGTTGTTTTTTGTAGTTGCACTTGTCCTCTGCGAAGACTTTGGCTTAATGAGAACTTTTATCTTCTTTGCTGCTACCTTCACTTGTCAGCCGCATAAACGCACGCAATTCGCTCATTGGCAAGCAAAGGCGCAAGCAGCGCTGAGCTGGGAATTAAGAAAGTAAATGCTTTCAACAACTGTTGCAAACTGGCTGGCTGGCTGGCTGGGTGGCTGACTGGCTGACTGCTCGTTCGTTAGTTGCCTATGTTTAATGTTTTTAATTAATTAAAATGTTGTAATCTGCTGGAATTATTTTGAAGATTAAGCCACACACACACACACCCACATGCACACATGCAAAGGCACAGATATACTATTACAGCATAGACATAGCGCCGCAAAGTAGGCAACATGTGCATATGTGTACGTGTGTACATACACAGATTGTCGCTGTTGATATGCCAATTTTTAGGGAAAATATTCAAAGTTGTATAATTTGCGCGCTAATGCAAAGCAGAAGAAGAGGAATATCCTTCGCCACTTTTTTATCTCTACAAATACAGTCGTTAAACTTTCACCAACACTCGCGGCAGCACATCCAGGCAGCTGCTACTCGCCTCTCTCGCCTCTGCCTTGCCAGCTCCATTTGAAAGTTTGCCAAATAATCTGTTGCCAAATTAATAGTGAATCATCATCGTTCAAGTTTTGCAACGATGGCCAAATTTGGTAAATGTGCCTGCCGTCTGTCGTCCGACGCCTGCGGATGATTCATTGTTGACAAATTGGCTGTCGATGAGTCATAAAGGAATGAAGAAATATTGACGCCTGGCTTGACTCGTAGCCATGAAGAACTGTAGCATTAAGATTTATGTGGGCTGTTAGTTAAAGGCGAGTAGAAAAGATAATTGCTGTAAAAATTTGCCAGCAGAGTTCGAAGTTCGATGGAAATTACTTTTCAATTTACGCGCTTAAAAAGGCAATTTCAGCTGCATTAGCCCAACTTTTAATTAACTGGACTGTTGATGACCAGCGTAAATGTGAAACTCTCATTGTATTCATGAGACAGTCTATTTACTCGTAGTAGCAATCAGAACGAATGACAAATTATAATTTCACATTTAAATACAAATTCACATTAGTTAAATTACAGCCTGAACTGGATTCTCATACCAAACCGCACGCTTTGCAATTCCTTTTACAAGGACTTTGCATGAACGTGCATGTAAGCGCGCCAAGTGATAATTCTGTTTTTACACATTTTTTTATTCCATACGGAATGAGAGAGGTTGAGCGGGAGTAGCAGTAAATGGGGAAATCTACTCTTTGAAAAATGCAAATGCCCACGCAAACCTATATATTCCGTTACCTTTTCCCCAATTAAACTGCTTGCCTGTTTCCATGCATCTGCTGCACTCACACACACACATCTGGCTTAAGTTCGCCACAGCTGTGGAGAGGGCAATGCTGGTGTGAGCTTAATTTGGCGAATCACCGAAATGAATCTGCGTTCGGTCCAATATTTGGTTGGAGTTTGCATGCAACAATAAACTCATATTAAAGTTTACAAGAACTTAGAGCGTCCACTGGCAAATTATCATGCAAATTCATGCAATACAGACGAGCAAAATTTGGCAATGGTAATCAAAGCTCAGTAAAAATATCCTCAGGGATTTTTTTGAAATGTTCATTCGAAAGCCGGTATTTAGAAAGTAGACACTAATCACAATAATATGTAGCCTAAGCAGAAGGTGGCGTTAATCCGGATTAATGACTTAATTCGGAGTTATCTCAGGAATTACGTGCAACTAATGCGGATTGACAACTACAGGGTCTGGCACTCGAAGTGTAACCAACTTTAGACCGCTCGCATAGGTTGATAGCATTTTGCGAGAGTAAACGCGAAAAAAGAAAATCCGTAAGGATTTCAATCGTATTAGTGTGATTGCATTATATTTGGCTGGAAAATCAGAACCAGTGATTGTTCGTGAGCTCAAGCACCTTAAAGTAAATAAAGTTTTGGAGCGATAAACCATTATGCATTACAATCAGGGCCGTAGAGAGCATATCCGGGCCCCGGGGGAAAATTGCAAATACGGGCCCTTTCCAATTATGTCTAATTCATATAATTCGAATTCTCTCGAGTCCGGGCCCCTCTGATAACTCCGGGCCCGGGATAAAAAGTCCCCGATTTCCCCCCCTCTCGTCGGGCCTGATTACAATGATACTGGTAGCATCGCGAATTGACAACGAGGTGGTCATCAAAAGACTGCGACGTCACGCGAAATGATGCAAAAAGTGAAGAAGCGACTTGAGCGAAATCCCAGATGAAGAGCCAATCAAATGACGAAAGAACTGAAAATATCTGACTGTAGCATCCGCTGCAAACTAAAAAATGATCTCAAAGTCAAGCTCCACAAGATCCAAAAGGTGCATGATCTCACACCAAAGCCTCAACAAGTCCGGCTTGAGAGAGCGAAGGAGTTGCCTCGCTTGGCCGAAAGCGATGAATTTCCGGACATTGTGTTTTCTGACGAGAAAATTTTTCAAATTGAGCAATTCGTAAACTCCAAAAAACTTCGGTGGAACTCACTAGAGAGGATGACTTTGGTGAAGAAACTGGAGAGAGTTCAAAAGTCGGCACTCATTGGAATCTGTGGGGCGCTTCGAACGACTCCTACTCTGACGCTCAACGCAATGTTAAATGTTAAATGCCCATAGACATCGTTGGAGAATTGCAGCTGCACGTACTGCAATCAGACTGAGGGACTCGGGCTATAGGCTCAACCTCACTTATGGGCACTCAAGCATCCTTAGAAACTTTCGAGTTCATCCCCCTGTCAACGGATCAATGTATACGCTCGCTTAGTCCAACCGGAACTTTCGCCACCCATATTCCCTCTAGGGAAGAGTAGACGGGGGACTACACTTGGGAACAGGACCTTGTGAGCTTGTTCACGGTTGGATCGAAGCTGGAAAGAAAGGTTGGGGGAGAAGTTTTTTGCGAGGAGCTCTCCATCAGCCTCAAATTCAGGTTACGGGACCAGAGGTAGCCGCAATCAAGGAAGCAGCTGATTGCCTGCTCACATGCGTACTAACAGTCAAGAAAGTAAATATTTACTCCGACAGTTAAGCGTCAATTAGGGCTCTCGAGTCAGTGACGGTGCATTCGAAACTGGTCAGGGAATACTTGGCCTCACTTTCGACTGCGTCCGAAGTCTTTGACATTAGCCTCATCTGGATTCCTGGTCACAGCTACATTGCGGGAAACTGGGAGGTGGATGAGCTGGGCAGACAAGGGACATATGAGGTGATTTCCCCGCAAAGGGAGAGGATTGGAATCCCCCTGACTACCTGCGGCCTGCTTCTGGAAAGATGGGTTTCACGGCAACTCAGCGAGCGTTGGGCAAGTACACTAACTTGGAAGGCCGCGAAATCCTTCTGGCCACGTGTGGATCGGGCCGCTCGGAAGAGCTTCTGAGGCTGAGAAAATCTCAGCTTTCAAACCTCGTGGGTTTTCTCACAGGACACTATGCGCGAGGAATGCGTGCTGTGAGACTTGGAATTGCCTCGAGCCCTTTTTGCGTCAGATGTATGGAGAATGTGGTGGAATCATCTCAGCAGCTTCTCCATAGCTGTCCTGCTCTGGCGCGGTTAAGATCTAGGCATCTTGGCTCTTATTTCTTTGCTACGCCTACTGATATAGCTGGCGTTGACATTAAAAATCTGATGAATTTCAACAGCAGCGTGAAGCGGTTGACGCAAACGCAACACAGTCATTGTTCATAATCCAAACATTCTAAATCCATCCTCCTAACCATCCCACCACCACCTCTCTCCGCCCTCTCCTTTAATCCCTTCCACTTTCTCCTTCACCTTACTTCCATCACAAACAACGAATCCATTTATCTTCGTTCAAGTGTGCCCACAACTTGGATAACTATCCCAATCTAACCTAACCTATGAGAAGTACGCGTACGCTCAACAGAGGGTTTTGTTTGATTTGATCTTCTTCTTTTATTTGCTCTGAAAAGAAATCTTAATGTCTTTTGATAAGTCTGTTCAATAGAGGTTTTCATGCCAATTTTAGGGAAAATAACTATCCGCATCCGGCCAGGAGAGTGCCTGCTTGAGAGAAACTAATTTGTTCTGATATTTATACATCAAACTTGGCATAGAAACAAGTGTCCGCCCAAAGGCGTTGCCCATCTAATAGACGTGTCCATTAGAAGAGGTTTCACTGTACTACATTAAATAAGACATATTTAA
Organism: Anastrepha ludens; assembly: GCF_028408465.1. Classification (NCBI taxonomy): domain Eukaryota; kingdom Metazoa; phylum Arthropoda; class Insecta; order Diptera; family Tephritidae; genus Anastrepha; species Anastrepha ludens. The sequence goes on along the minus strand of NC_071499.1, from coordinate 29,144,498 downwards.
TTCTGTATGGCTGCTTGTATGAAAACTTTAGAAAAAGTTCTAATAAACTACGCCTCAAGAATTACGGCATACACACTCGCGCATCTTCTTCTTCTTGCATAATAAAAGTATGTTTGTATGTCTATGTCATATGTAAATACAGATGTACACATAGACAAATTTATACCTTCAGGCTGCATAATAAACATAACACCGCATAGCAGTAAATTTTCACCTCGCTTGGTAACTTGTCAGTAACATCCAGTCAGGCAACGCTCATACTCGCCTAAAACACATATGCATGTATCTGTGCATGTATGAGTGAGCACTCGCCTATGTATGGGGTATGGGCATAAGGCACGTACTTTACTCTGTATGCAGCGGCAAAGCACATGCAAAGCTTCCACCGTTTTTCAAAAAGTCTTTCAACTTTTTCGCTCCACTCATATTCTTAGTCATTTTCTTACACATACACATGCACATACGAGTAGGTAAATATGTAGTTGTAAATATATGGCATAATATGGTGTTTTTGTGTTTGGAAATTTTCAGTGCGAAGCCTTCGGGCTAATAAAATTCTAAAGCACAATTTTGAAGGCGCTTGTTTATAAATGACTTGGTGGCCTGACCTCGTCCACCAAAGAAACCAAACATGCATATGTACGTGTATATGTATGTATGTATGCGTGTTTAGGTAGAAGAATGGCTATGGAAGTGAAAATTTTGTTGCAAAGCTGAATTGTAATATCTTACGTGCATTGAATTTGCAAACATCCACCCATACACACATACCAGCAGCTGTAAAATATATCCTCGCTTCTTGCCTTGGGCATAACCACCTTCGAGTTTTCGAAACTCTGGCAACTTGCCGTTACTTTGTAAATCAGTTAGAATGCACTGGAAATGTCAGTAAACAATGTTGTTGTTGTTTCTTTTTTGTTTCAAGAGTTTAAGAAAGTTGCTTGAATTTGAGCAAATTTAAAAGAATCTATCAACTCTAAGGCTGCAGGCGCTTTTCACAAGCTTCAAAAAGTGCTTTCGAGGTTATTGGGTAGTATTTCTCACGGAGAGCGCAGCGTGTGCTCAATACTGATTTCTGTAGTATAAATTGTTTGAATTAGCGGAAAGTCAACTGGTGGCTGCAGTTAAGTAGGCAATGTCGGACCTCTAAAGGTTATCAGATGAAGGCGGCTTACAATTTTAATGGAGTCTGGGGAAATGAAAAACACACTGGCCACTCTCAGATATGTCACCAGTTATCGGAGCGGTGCACACTGTTCTCGATGCCACGACAATCGGATGTCTTTCGTTAGCTTCGGTAGGATATATGATGTTTTGATCCCAGTTAGATATCAATGGGTAAGTCCAGATTAACGGAATTTCAGCACACTTTCGGCACGGACGGATCCAAAAGCAGTGATGGTAGCGGATCTGGATGGCACTTAGTCGAAGACACCAAGTACTCCTACGCTACAGGATAGATGGCTAAGCTATTCTTAACGGAAGTCTATGCCATCTTGAATGTAGGGTAGTAGTATTGGAATTTGTACTGACAGTCAAGGCACTTACTAACCCACTAAGACAAAACTCAACAGTGTTGCAAAACACAACGAAATTTGTCTTATTTGGGTGCTTAGATATTGGGGTATTACAGGGAACGAGTTGCCTGATAAACTGGCTAATGAAGGCTCTGCAAGCTCACCCCTAGGTTCTGAACCCTTACTAGGTGTTAATTCTGCATCAATTCAACTACGAATTGACAAATTTGTGACGTCAACCCATAGAAAGCGAGGGAATTAAAGAGGAAATTAGGGACCTTTCTCTTAAAACTTACTAAAAAGGATTTGAGAGTACCTGTGGGTGTAATAACAAGGCAACAACGTCTGTGCTCAGCATATGGCTATGGGAATCATTGGCGAACCAATATGCCTATCCGGCTGCGGGAATGGGGACTCTGCAGAGGATTTTCTCTGTAGCTGGCCGCCGTTTTCTAGAATCAGACTTTGGCTGTTGGATTGCGATGCATTGAATATGGGAAAAGTTCATAATCTTCTTCTTCCGGATCTCTTAAGATTCATCAATGAATCCAAAAGATTCGCGGAAAAGTGATCTCAAACCAATTTTTCCGTCTTACCATCGATGCTGTATCTTCTTGTATCTCTATTCCTTCCACTGTAATATATTTGGGTGGCTTTACTAACTGATTTTTTTTACTTATCCAACCCTCCATAAATCTAATCTTAGATTTTTAGCTTTAAAAATGTAATTCTATTGCCTGTAGGTATGCTGTTTAAATAGAACTTTGAGTTTTGTTTATTAGGAGACTTATGGCAAAATTTTCGGATAAATATTTTTGTAGCACCTTTTAACCCGCTATATACCTCAATTATGTATATTTTTGGCTCTTTCCCGCAAAAGAGACAAATGCCCATCTATTGATAAGTTAGAGGGTAAAAAATATTCCATAAAAATGCTCCCTGTTGGTTTTTCCTTAGAAAATAACGTGAAGAGGGGGACAACTTTGACCAGCTTAAAACAAAATAAGGACTTAAGCTTTCAAACCGCCGATAAACCTATGGATTAATTTGTCCTTTCTACCAGAACCTGTTGTTCGATCACGTGATTTCCTCAGCCGATTTACTATAATAATATGCAAAAAGTCAAAACAAAGCTCATCTCAAGCTAAGGCAGGCAGGCAGGCTGCCTACTGATGTTTGTTTGACAACATCTCTACAGCGAGGCTACTACGCTCCCAGTTAAGAAGCGTAGCAAGATGATCAGCGAGCAATTTCTGCTGAATTGATATCACAAAAACCACCCCTGCAGGCATTTGCTGGAGGCTGAGCCACCTCCGAGACTTGTTAGAAGGCATTCCTTTAACTGCCTTAAGGAGATCCAGTACCAAACACATCTACTGGACCAGAAAGTATATAAACGGGCATTAATCTTCCGTTGGACACCTTTTTTAAAACCTTCGTCTGGGCCCCCGGGTCTGGCTTTTTTCGTCCTATTCGAGGATCTTTTTTAAGAGGTTATATCCATAAACCGATAGAAAATTAAATTCTAGGAAGCTACCTGGAAGCTCAAGCACTTAGCTAATATACAATAGACATATATGTTAAACTCACGTCCAAAGTCGAAAAAGTCTGGGCAGACCTGGGTGCCCGACATATGGTTGAACTCCTGCCCCCTAAATGTAGTCGTCGGAGTTCAATCACCACCCATCGCAGACGAAGAGCTTCAGCTGTCTCGTTAAATCGGTGACATCTTGGTACAATTATGTCTCTCACGACACTAACTACTTATTTATATGCCCCCTTAAACCCACTCACCTAACATCCCTCCCCCGTTGGACCCAACCTGTCAAAACAGCACGTCTTAAATGAGATAGACGATGGCGATTAGTGGCTACATCGTACCGGTAGCTCTTTATGAAATGGCAAAACAACTATAACAAAAGCAACATAAGGCACGCGCTCCTAATACGAGTGCTTACCAAATCTCAATAAATTGGGGAAGAACGGAATGACTAATGTAAGTCGCAGTCGATATCGACGATTAGATAAAAGAAAACTATTGAAATTCAAATGTTTATCATCGCTTGTCATTCAACGAATCGAAGGACATGTGTTAGCACTAAATGACTTGCAAATCACAATGACTTGCACTCACAAAAAAAAAAGAGGAGCACAAAGAAAGGAAAAAAAGCGAATGACAATTTAAGTGAAATTTCTTCTGTTAATATATAAATCATTTTTATTGCTTTACATATACGATTGTACAGCAATTTTTTCCGATTTTTTCAATTTCCTATTTGTATTCCTGTTTTTCATTTTAGGAAGAGTCTTACTTCCAGTTGTTAAATGGCCGCAGCAAGGAAAGAGAAACATTTTCGAGCATCGGTAAGAAGGTCAGCAGTGTCGTTTGTGAGGTTTACGTTCGTTAAATGGATTCAATTCGAGACAAAATTGGCAATTTCGATTTCATTTGGCAGCAGGTCAGACGGAATCGCATTTCCTGTATTGCTGCTGACATCCGGCATGGACAGAGGTGTGACGAGTATGAGGACGTGGGCGGGTGTGACTTGACGCCAGGACGCAACTTGTCACTAAGTGACACAAGCCAATGGCAACGAAAGTGTGGACTATACAATTCCTGCTTGAAATTGTAGTGAGTCATATCAGGAAAATGTTAGGGGGGAAAATAGTGGAAATATGTTACAAGGACACATGTCGCGACAGCTTTGTGGATGAATGTAGTGTATGGAATGTAATATTATATGCATGTGTGTGTAAGAATGTTTAAATATTTGCTCTAAAGCATAAGTGGCACAGTAGGTTGGTCTTTGTTTTTTTTTTAAACTCGAAACTTTGATTTCCTACCGCGGGCAATCCTACCTAAATATTGAAGCACAATAAAGGATTGATAACAAATATCGGTTGAGTATCTGTGGGCGGCCACCGTACGTAAGTTCGAATCTCTGTGAAACACCAAAATAAAGAAAAAGGGTTCTCCAATAACGGTCGCCCTCGGTAGGCAATGACAAACCTCCGAGTGTATTTCTGCCATGAAAAAGCTCCTCATAAAAAAGATCTGCCGTTCGGAGTCGGCTTGAAACTGTAGGCCCCTCCATTTGTGGAACAGCATCAAGAAGCACGCCTCAAATAGAAGGAGGAGCTCAGACGAATGCAGCTAAAGAGAAGATGCTTAGATATTCCCCTTCATCCTCCATACAGCTGACGCAAAGCGGCTGAGTCTCACAGCGTATATTCCTCGCGGATAGTGTTTTGTGAGGGCATCCACGAAATGCGAGAGCTGAGATTTTGTTAACCTCAGAAGATCATTGGAACCCCTCCGATCCACACGTGATCAGAAAGATGTTGCGACCTTAAAAGCTTGCGCATTTGCCCAGCGCTTGCTAAGTTGACACGAAGCCCACATTTCCAGGAGCAGCAGGTCAAAGGTATGCCATCCCCCTTGCTGTTTCCCGCAGTATCACTGCGACCAGGTACCCGGATGATCTATACATCAAAGAATTTGGATGCGATCGAAAGTGAAGACAGGCATTCCCTGACCAATTTCGAGTAGATCGTCATCGAGCTCAGAGCACTAATTGGTGCTTGGCTATCGGAGCAAGTATTTACTTTCATAACAGTTGTTAAACAAGTGAATAGCCAATTAGCTGCTTGTTTGATTGTGGTGATCCGGTAACTTGAACTTGAGTCTGAGGGCAAGCTCCTCGTAGAACACGTGAGCAGGTTCACCAGGCCTTGTCTCCAACAGCTGCATCCCGTCCACTCCTCGCTTGAAGGAATGAGAGTGGAGAACGTTTCACTTGGACTAAGCGAGGGTGTACATTGATCCATCGTCAAGCGGATGAACTTAAAGTTTCTAAAGATACTTGAGTGTCCATAGATGGGGTTGAGCCTGTAGCCGAAGCCTCTCAGTCAGATTGCGGCACCTGCAATGGCAGTTTTGCCTACAGGTACCAAATGAGTCGCGAATGCATGATGTACAGAATGCTGAGGTGTGACCAATATCAGACCGTTAACCGGCTCTCAGTGAACTTGGAGGAATAAGCTGTTTAGCTGACGTAACAGGAGTTATGACAGCGGGTTTTTTTACGAAAAAACTGCGATTGTGTTGGTGATATACGAAAAATATGTATCAATCCAGTTTCCGCTGATGTTAATATACTTTATTCCCATCTGAACCACGATTGATTAGACTAGTGTGTGAAATGAGCGAACAGAATTCTGCTGCTGAGTACCCGGCCGAAGTTATTCTCACAATTTTGCTTCGGATGGCCAAACTTGGCAATCTATCATCCTTCGCGCAAAAGCACGCTAATGAGCAAAACGAGAAGTTGCGTGCCTTGAAGTTTGCCAATTCAAGAAGAAGAATTAAACCAAAATTGATATAACCGCGCCCATGCATAATTTTTAGATTTATAGTACGACTAAAATATTTTCTTCAATAAATTTCCCTAGCCCATAGAGGTCATGCGTGATCCGCAGCTATGCACGCATATGTAACACGCTTAGAAAACCACCAGATAGCATCACGACATTAGCACTGAACTAAAACCCGCAAGGGGGCAGAGATCGCGGTCGGCCAAAGAATACTTGGAGAAGGGCGGTGTCGCGCGAGTTATGGTTTCTATAGACTCCCCAGTTATGGTTTCCGTCTATTTTTTGAAACCTCGAGTTGCGGCCATAACCCCTTTTAATATCCTTCCTCTAAATAATAAATACTTTTTATTAAGTTTATGGAAACTTTTATTGCAAATTTAGATTACGGAGTTTCTGCGACTTTTGCCAGTCGCCCTTCGCGGTTCAGCCACAACTGGCTTTTCTTAGATCTTTAGGTCTTAAATATAGCCTTAGTATATACATATTTAGATTTTAAATATGTGTGTTTGTGATGTTACTCAGCACCATCCAAATAGTCTACTTTTTGTTTAGACTTGCAGCAATTGTTTTACTGTGTCCTCTTATTTCACTCAAGTATGTTTTGCATACTTGAGTGTTGACACCAGTATGTTTGTTATCTGCATATACGTATGACTTCACGTCATTCGTATATGCAATGAGCGGATTATACTTAAGCATATACATATTTATGTATATTTATATTTCTAACTCTAAAGTGCTGAGTGGCATTCCTAAGGTTCATTTTACAATCATAAATTTTATTGGAATATGATTGTTTTCTTTTTCACTAATACTCATTTTACAATTAAAATATGGTTCTTTTCTTTTTGATAATTTTATGTGTGGGAGCGGGGCCATTCCACATAACTCCCCCACCGTTAGAGTTAGAACTCTCCTGAGTTCTTTCATTAATAAGTACATTTTGTTTGGGGTTGGTTTCCATTAACATAATTCCCCCTTCATTATAATTCTTTTTATTAACAACTTTTACTTTTATATTCTTCCTTTTCCAATATACAATTATTATAATCAATAAGAGCAATAAACATGTTGCTACTGTTACATTCATACCATATGAAACATTTTTATGGTATTTTAATTCTTTAATTTCTTTAATGTTTTCCAAATTTTTTTCTTCAATCATTTTAAACTTTAATTCCTGTTCGTAACTTTGGTTTAACATTTTTACTGGGTAGTGGAATTTTTCTGCAAATTCCACTTTATTATTTTCAAACATTTCATTATTTAATTCGATTTTACAATTTGTAAACGTAATCAGGAAATTATTTTTTAATACGATATTTCTATTGTCACAATTTTGTTTTAAGATTGTTTCGTATGCATTGACGATCAATATCGTATCGTCATCAATGTTTAATATTTTAGTTTTATTACTTATTTCAAAAGAACAATCATTTTCAAATATACAATTTCTACTTCGTTTTAGATCTTTCAAGGCAATGTCTTTCTTATAACTTAGATTTATTTCATTAATTGTAATAAATACTCATTTTCTGTTTTTATTTGTAATTTATTTCTGTTCGGTAATGGAGTGATCATCTTTAGATCAGTTATAACATAACTTCTTGGTATCTTTATTGCTATTACAAGTGATTGATTTTTATATGCTAATACTCCCATTTTTGCCATTTTCAATTTGTAAAAATCTATTTGGAAGTGATCAATTTCTTCCTTAGTTAGAATTCCTGGATGGACCATATTGTATTTAGCCGCAGCAATATTGTGCTGTATATCATTGACCCTACTTTCCAAATATCTCAATTTATTTATCAAATTATTAAATAGGATGTGCTCGTAAAAATTTTTTGTTCTGTTCATTCATACTTTTTACAAATTCCTTTATTTCCTCCCTATCTTCATTTATTGTTTTTCTAATCAAATCTATACTATCATTAAAATGATTATTTATTGCTATTTGCTTATTAACTGTTTCAATAATATTATGGTCATTTTCCTTCTGTACTTCTAAATATCCTAAAATCTCTTGTCTATCTTCATCATCCATTAACCCGAACAACCAATTATATGTTCTTCCTGCTGCGTTCAATAATCCCCTCCTGTATCTACCGTTCTTTTGGGGTCGAATTGTTCTTATCTTTGCCTTCAATGCCTCAATTTCATTTAGCAAAAACTTCTTTTCTGTCATATTAATGTTTCTGACTTCCTTTCCTAATTCCTCCACAACTTCTAAAATTTCTTGTGGCTGGATAATATGCAATATGGTTGTGGTCTCGTTAACTACTTCCACCTGTCCTATTCGTACAATGGTGTACCCTGCCTCGTCCAGTATCGGGGTCACCTGCAAAAATCCCCTCGCTGATGCCATGCTCACTAGCATGATATAAAATATTATATGCCACATAGTCTGAAAGCAAAATAATAAAAAAAACTTACAAGTGGAAACGGCAATAAAAAAAAATTAACCAGTATCTCCATTATGGACTATGATACTAAACCTATCATCATCGTAATTATTTTCTGTGTCCAAATTAGGTATGTTCGCAAATTTTTGTGGTCTTTTTATATTAGATGGATGGACGTTTTGCAATGGATTAATTCGGAAATATGGTTGGTCCTTATGTCTTACTCTTTTGTAATTTTTTGTGGGTCCTGATTCTCTGTATTCTGTATACTCTTCTCTATTGCTATTATGTTTTGCTATTATTTTTCTTTTTGTCAAATTAATTCTATCTTGTAATATGGATGGGCAAATGCTATCTTTGGCGAACCTTGGAGAACATTTGATGGTTGAGTGATATCGATCATTATAGTTCGCTATAACGATCTGCATCCTCATTTCCGTTGAAAGACTTGTATCATCAATTCCTGTTAATTTCTCCAACAGGGTTGAGTGAAGTCTCTCAATGTCTGCGTTACCAGTGTGATTATTGGGTTTTGTTAAATGGACCTCAATATTTTCAGTATTTAAATATTGTATCAATTGTTCTGCTCTAAACTCATTATCCATTATTACTTTCTTCGGTTTTCCGAATTTTGCGAACTGTTCTAGCAATATAGTTTTCTTTGACCTCCAATTCCTATCAGTTATTATATATGCTGCTGCAAATTTGGTCAATTTATCTATTGTCGTAACAAACGAATGTTTGTTGAAATGAAATATATCAATATGGATAACTTCGTTTTTATCCGTAGGGGTTTCTGTCAAATTGAACTTAGGTTTTATAGGTTTTCTATCATATTTTATTTGTTGGCATTTTTCACAGTTATTTATTATTAACTGAATATGCTCCCTGAGTTTCGGATAAAATATTTTGTCTTTCAATGTATTAATTGTTTCTGCAATGCCACTGTGCATCGACTCCTTACTGTGATACAAAGAGATTTGTCTATGCAGTTCTTCTTCCTGCGATATCTCTGTTGCTCTTTTTGTACATTTTATGAATTCCAGTTTGCTATTACAGGAGAACATGGACATCAACAACAGTTGAATTTTATGATAATCTTGCTCTTCAACTTCAGAAAATATTCCTACCTTACCTTTCCTAATGTGCCTTTCAAATATAGTTCTTAATATGTTTTCACTATTCAGTGGGTCAACCTCGATTATTTTCCTACCATGTGATATCTTAATTTCAGCTTCAGGGCTATATGTTATTATAATTTGTGTTTTATATTTATTAACAATCTCTTCTTTTCTAGCCAAATGTTCCAATAACTCTTCCTTTGCGGAATGTATCCTATCGGACATTTCAAAATTCGATTCTTTATCATTATTTTCGTTTATTTTCGGAGCATTCTCGATTCTACTCAAAAAATCTGCGACCACATTATTTTTTCCTTTCACATATTCTATTTCATAATTATATTCTTGTAATTTTAACAGCCACCTCTGGTGACGTTGTGAAAATTCTTTACCCTTGTATTTATTATTTAAATACACAATTGGGCAGTGGTCAGTGACTATTTTAAATTTATTTCCATATATGTATGGTCTGAAGTATGTGATTGCATAAATAATAGCTAGAAACTCTTTATCGATGGTAGCATAATTTTGCTCATGCTTGTTAAGAGTTCTAGAAATATAGCATACCGGCTGTCCTTGCTGTGACAGCACTGCGCCAATAGCATAGTCACTTGCATCCGTTGTAATTGAAAATTCTTTATCATACTCTGGATACTTAAGAATCGGATGGGAAGAAATGAGAGCTTTGAGATTTTCAAAACTCGAAATATATTGCGGGTCATTGGGGTTTATTTTACCCCCTTTCTTTAAATATTTAATCATTGGGTACGCTATTTTTGAGTAATCTTTTATGAATTTTCTGTAATACCCTGTGGCTCCTAAAAAGCTTTTTAATTGCCTTTCGGTCCTTGGTACCTTTAAATTCAAAATTACTGCAATTTTCCCTTTGTTAGGTTTTATTCCTTCGTTGGTCAACGTATGACCTAAGAATTGTGTTTCTTTCTTTAAGAAACTGCACTTATCCGCTTGAATTTTTAAATTGTGTTCTTGCAGTTTTGAAAAGATTTTTCCTAAAGAAACCAAATGCTCTTCCAATGAAGTGGAAAATATTAAAATGTCGTCTAAATAAACAACACAAATTTTATTTATGTAGTCTCTCAATATGTCATTCATTAGCCTTTGAAAGGTAGCCGGGGCGTTTTTCAACCCAAATGGCATTCTGACATATTCATACAAACCTAGTGGGGAAACAAAAGCTGTTTTTTCAATATCCTTAGATGCCATTAAAATTTGATGGTAACCTTTTGCAAGATCTATAGTGCTAAAGTACTGTGCTTTGCCCAACTTGTCTAAGATTCCATGAATATTTGGCAAGGGATATTTATCGTCAATGGTTATTTGATTAAGCCTACGATAATCAACCACTAAACGAAACTTTTTATTTCCGGACTTATCTTCTTTTTTCGGAACTATTATAATAGGAGAGCTATACCTACTCCTGCTTTTTTGAATTATACCCTGCTTTTCCAATTCTTTAATTTGCCTGACCGCCTCCTCTTCATGTTTCGGAGGTAACCTATAAATTTTTGAATTTATTTGTTGGTTTGTGACCGTCTTTACTTCATGGACCACTGATTTTGTATTAGTCAGTGTGTCCCCATCTTTAAAAATTAATTTTTTATATTTTTTTAGCAATTTTTCAACTCCTTTACGTTCATCTGATTTTAGATGATCAAGTTGAATATTTTGCAATTTCCCAGACTCCAATGCATAAACCTGCTCTTGGATCGTCTTTGAGAGGAATGGTATTTTTACACCATTAAGGAGTTCAATTTCCTCCTTTTCTATATCAATTGCCTTGACATTTTTAAATATAAAGTCATTTCCCAACAACAAATCGTATGGTTTATCAAAATCCATCTTCACCCACTTTATTCTAGCCTTGGCAACATATTGAAACTCTGATGGGCACGGAGAACTAACTCTTTCATTTGTGCCCTTAATATTACCATTTAAGGTACTCACTATTATGTTATTTCCTTTAATAACCGGTAGATTATATTCATCGAAGGTTTTTTTCTTCATAATACTAATTGTAGATCCTGGATCCAGCAAAGTTAAAAAATTTTTATTGAATAACGTCAATGTTATTAGAATTTTATTCTGACCACCCGAGGCTAGTTTGTAAAAAACTCTTCGTTTATGTTTACAGCCTCCCCTTGACTCGCAGCATCGACGTCCATGGGTTGAGGCCCATTTGAACGCCTTGTTTGCTGAGATGTATTAAGTCTATTTGGAGTGTTTTGTGGTCGATTGTTTAATTGTTGGCTACCTTGCCTATAATATTGGCCTTGTTCATATACAGGACGGCCATTTACCTGTTGCGAATTACTTTGTCTATTATTTTGTCGTGAAAAATTGGGTGCACGGTAATTGTTTTGAGCAGTGCTATTTTGCGAACGGCTGCTATACCTGCCTGAATTATTGGCTTGCGAATTGTTGCCGTTATTATGCCTAAAATTGGCATTCTGTCTAATATTATTATTATTATAAACAGGGCGAGGATTAAAATTTCCAGACTGTCTGTTTATATTTTTGGATATGAGCATTGGATTCAGGTTTCCAGCATCCAAGCCAATAAAATTGTATATACAAGCCGACATCTGCGGCCATGACACTATGTTTCTTATGGTGCAAGCAAACGTACCTGCCGCCAATTGTTTTATTCTTTGAATGAGCATTCCCGTGAATATCTCCTTCATCGCATCACCATTTTCACTTAAAACACTAAATTCGGTGATATTATCAATTATATCCCTAGCTTTTTTATTAAGTTCACTTATACTCCCTATTTTTAAATGTGTAATGTCGTTCGTTATCGACATTTGGTCTTTAGTTGACCGAAAATGTTGCTTTAACTTTGTTTTACACTCCTCCCAATTTTCTGGTGGGGTCAGAGAAAGAAAATTTTTTGCTGATCCTGATATCTTAAGATCGAAAACTATTCTATACACTAGGTCCTGTTGCTCTGGGTAGTCCCCCAAAATCCTATCAATTGTTTGAATAAAATAGGGCAACTTCTTTGTGTTGCCTTCAAAAGGATGTAGATATTTTAAGTCTTTCTCCACCTTTTGTCTTAAGGTGGTTCTTTGATATATAGCATTTTGCTGCAATAGTTGCGTTATCGCTACTAAACAAGCCTCCATATTTTGGGCCATTTACTTTTCGAATCAACAAAGGAGTAGAAAAAATATATATTTTATAATTCAATTTTTTTTTATTATTATTGATTTGCTTTTACCGAACTGGCATACGTCACATGCCTGATTATTAGTTTTTGCTTACTTGCTTCGAGAAAATTTCTTAATTGATTTAACGTGCCCAAGCATTAAGTACGCTTGCTCTATTTTTTTTTCTGCACTGGGGCTCTTTCCACAATATTAAACATATTAAACCTGTTTCTATTAGTGCGAAGATTATTGCCCGCAAATCGATTAACCATCCTCCTGAATCTTGTGGCACTAGGATCTACCTCCGTGAGGGTTGGCCATTCAATCATATTCTTATCCTGGCGTAAATTACTGTACGTCATTTTTTTTTTTTTTTTTTTTTTTTTAACTAATTATAAACCTCTTTAAATTTGACACATTTTCTATATTTTTTTTTTGTTTCTTTTCCTTTTACTTCGTATTTCTTCTATGTTTCATATTTTCTCTTTACATTAACAATTTTTCACAAAAAAAAAAAAAATTTTTTTTTCACTGTCGTTTTCAAGTATCATAACTTTTCGCAAAATGTTAAAAAATATATGTATCACTAGCTACTTACATAGACTCCTTTCGTCAATGGATGGATCAAAATTTTCAGGATCTCTGCTCTGCTTGGTCTTCACTTATTTGCTGTGGTTTGGTTGATGTTTCCGGAGTGCTCACTGGTACTTGTTGAAATTGTTATTCTGCTGCTGTTATTTTGCTGCTGTTGTTTTGCTGCTGATGTTACTGCTGTTGTTTTGCTGCTGATGTTGCTGCTGTTGTTTTGCTGCTGATGTTGCTTTTGCGTTTGATAGCGATCAAGGAAACAAGCGACCTCTTTGATGACAGAGATATCTGTTGCTGCTGCTTCTTTCACTGCTATTTTATAGTGCAGTTTTTAAATTTTTATGTGTAAATGCTTTCCTTCTTTAAAGATCCCTTAATAAGCAACCACCGTAGCCGAATGGGGTGGTGCCATCCGTATCGCGACTGCGCCAGTTATGGTTTCTATAGACTCCCCAGTTATGGTTTCCGTCTATTTTTTGAAACCTCGAGTTGCGGCCATAACCCCTTTTAATATCCTTCCTCTAAATAATAAATACTTTTTATTAAGTTTATGGAAACTTTTATTGCAAATTTAGATTACGGAGTTTCTGCGACTTTTGCCAGTCGCCCTTCGCGGTTCAGCCACAACTGGCTTTTCTTAGATCTTTAGGTCTTAAATATAGCCTTAGTATATACATATTTAGATTTTAAATATGTGTGTTTGTGATGTTACTCAGCACCATCCAAATAGTCTACTTTTTGTTTAGACTTGCAGCAATTGTTTTACTGTGTCCTCTTATTTCACTCAAGTATGTTTTGCATACTTGAGTGTTGACACCAGTATGTTTGTTATCTGCATATACGTATGACTTCACGTCATTCGTATATGCAATGAGCGGATTATACTTAAGCATATACATATTTATGTATATTTATATTTCTAACTCTAAAGTGCTGAGTGGCATTCCTAAGGTTCATTTTACAATCATAAATTTTATTGGAATATGATTGTTTTCTTTTTCACTAATACTCATTTTACAATTAAAATATGGTTCTTTTCTTTTTGATAATTTTATGTGTGGGAGCGGGGCCATTCCACATAACTCGCGCGTTAGCAGATACCGACATCATATCGGATAGCGGAAAAACAACAACCCAGAACCGTGTACGATGCAAGAGTCTTTCCGAGGTCTTATGCTTCCGAGCGGAGTGAATAAGGAAAAAAAATTGACTCACACATTGAATTCACACTCATAATGGAAAATAATTAAGAATTTCTCAGTGTATGAAATAAAAAGTACTCAGTATATTAAAATTAAATATTTGCATACGAGTACACATTTCATACATTATATAGGGTGTTTTTTAAAGGGCTTGATAAATTCATACGATAATACAAAACGGAAATATTCTTGGAATGATTTTTTTTTATAATCAAAGAAATATTAAAATTACATGGCATTTATTTTTTGGTTATGATACCCTGAACATGTCCGCCGCGGTTACCAGTTTATATGGTCCATTGGATCAGTAAAATTTTTGACTAATTTTTCTAATAAATCTGGCCGTATGACGTCAATGGTGGCTTGAATATTGCAATAAATCGATTGTTAAGCGCGCGGTATGGCAAGTTGCGTCGTCCTGTTCTGGCCAAATGTTGTCGATGTTCAGCTGACTAATTTTTGGAAACAAAAATTCAGTCAGCATGGCTCAATAGCACACGCCATTCACCGTAACGGTAGCTTCGTCCTCATTTCGTAAGAAATAAGGACCGAGGATAAACCATGGGCTTAACCAAAACTGCCCCTGCGAGTGGACTGCCCTAGTAGCACTACACTACACCTGAATTAGGCTTTCACAGTCAGCCACTCCACGCTGCGAGATGACATTTTACAAATACATAGCATAACCTTTGCAGCGTGAATATTCAGTCCCCATGATTTTCTTTTCTTTGGATTGCTGTAATGAATCCATTTTTCATCAGCCGTCACGATGCGATGACGAAATCCCTTCCTTTCTTGCCGCTGGAGCAGTTGTTCACAGGCGAAAAAACGACGTTCAACATCCCTTGGTTTTAACTCATAAGGAATCCATGTCCCCTGTTTCTGAATCATTCCCAAAGCATGCAATCGCTTGGAAAGGGATAGGCGGGTAACTCCTAATAATGAAGCAAGCTCTTCTTGCGTTTGACACGGATCCTCCTTGAGCAATGCCTCTAATTCAACGTCTTCTAAGGTTTTGGCTTTCCTTCACGCGGACGGTCGTCAACTTTAAAATCACCGTCTTTGAAGCGACGGAATCAATCTCGGCACGTTGTTTCACTTAAAGCAGTATCTCCACAAGCTTTTTGTAGCTCTCGATGAGCTTTAGGCGCCGTTTTTTTCGAAAGAAAGAGGAACATCAACACTTCCCGCAAATGACGATTATTCGGCACAAAACCAGACATTTTCACAAAACCAAAAGTATTTGATACTAAAACAAAATCACTAATGTGTCGAAGCAGTTTGTTTGCCATATGTTTAAGCTTGGTTTATGACGTTTAGGTTATGTTAGCATCGACTAGCACACACTGCTGGCGGCATCTATTGACAAACAGCGGGAACTTAGTTGCGCACCTAATAAAAAACTGAAAAAACCCAATTTTTAGAGTGTCAAATGCCAGGAAATAGCTGCAGTCGCACTGATTAGTAAGTTTCTTGGTTTTTGTGTTTCGCATTAATAGACGAGCCAAAATGGGCAACACCGTCCAAGCCCAATTTTTGGGTGGGCCAACTTCAGCGTAATTTTTTTAAATTATTAAATTTTTTTTTATTTTTTGTATGTAAAAGAAGTGAAATAAAAGGCCTTACAAATTTAAAAATCGTTTTTCATATTTTTATTGAAAAAAAAATCCTGAAAATATCATAAATTTTCGAGCTCTACACCACCGGGACCCCTTAATGAGCAGAAATATCAACAGAGTTTGCCATTCTCGGCTCTCAAATTATAGTTATCGATAGTTCGCACGCAGCTAAAAAAACACCCGATACGCTCCGAGTTTTATTCTGTATTCATTTGCCTGGCAAGGAGTTTTACGCGCTCGAGTTGTTCAAACGACAAGTTGGAGAATAAACGCTTTTGAAAATTTCTTACACAACTTAAGCAAATATTTTGCCTCGAAACCAATAAAATTTCACACGTATGTGCACACATACACACACACATGCAACAAACCCTGCTGCCAATGATTCGCAAAATTTCGCAAGAATTTTTCTTTTCGCCAATCCACAACTACACACACACGCACACATACATATTTTTACACTTTGCTGTTATTGCTATTCTGGTTGCCGCTGTTTCGTTTAAGGGGGTAGTATGGTATTTTTTTTTTTCATTTTTTTTTTTTTTTTTTTTAAATTATTCTATAACATCTTAAGATTATTGTGTGAAAGTTTGAAGTGCATTAGAGTAAAATTGACAAAGACACAAAGGATTAAGTATCTACCTCTCCAACCGGATTTCACGCTGCCGAAAATCTTTAAACGCGTTTTTCTCACACTTGCCTTTTTTACGGTCGGTGTCCACTGTAGATTCATATCTACTGCACCGATTCTTTTCAAATTTGGTTTTTTTGTTTCTTTACTTTATTCACGGGGTAATGACGTCGAGTTTTTTTTTTTTTTAATTTTGTCATATTTTAAAACAACAAAGTTTTCAAGTTTTTTTTATGAAAAATCGGTGTTTTGACTTCAAAGCGCTTTAAAAAATTTAAAAAAAAAAAAAAAAAAAAAAAAGAAATTCGACGTTGTTACCTGCGAAACTTTATTAGCTGATGAAATCAATTTGGTTTTTTGATTTTAGTTGATCCAGTAATGAGTTCTGAGGGACACCGCAATAAAACTTTTTTATGAGACGTCCGCGAAGATTCGCTGCCACCAACTCATTTCTTCATAAAAATCAATGAAAATTTCACACAATATTCTTTAAATATGACTTTATAATGAAGTAATTTTAAAATTTTGAATAAATCAACTGTGTCGACAAAAAAAATTTCGAAAAATATGCTTGTTTTACACCGAATTAACCATACTACCCCCTTAAAAACATTCGTATGCAGCAAATGTGATACAACAACAATAAGGAAGTCATTCAAATAAATGAAATAAAGCAAAGGAAGAAATACCCGAGAAGCGCAAAGGCGATGGACGCGGCAAGATATGGAACAAGCTGTGAAATATTGCAGAGTTCAAGGCGCATAAGCTACATTAAGCGTTATAAGCACACACACACACACATGTGCAGGTATAAGCATGTATACACATATATAAGCTTGTATACACACATATGTGTGTGTATACATATACAAGCGACTATGTGCATTAACCACGAACACAAGCGCACACACAACCTATACCTGGCGTAGTTTGCCGCTGGCACTTGGCTGCCGCCACAGCTCCTGCGGTCACACAAACAGCCAACAAATTGCACACAAATGCAGTTTGCATTCCGGAGAGTTACACATTTTGTACACGACTCAACTGCTTTTGGAAAAATGGTAAAAAATATTTTTACAATAACTTTTGCACGCTTTTAGTTGTCTGTGTGTGCATGTGTGTGTTTGTATTTGTGTATATATTTTCAATGTGGCATAGAAAGGCAAACGCTTGCTGACATAGTGGAATGCTACGAATTCCTTTAACGAAATTTCGTTGTAACTTTGGCTGCTTTGTACACAAATGCATATGCGCTTGCCCAGATATGCTTTTAGGCATGTATGTCCGTGTATGTGTGTGTGTGAATAGATATCTAGAAGCAATTCGAACAATGTATTTGCGGTCGAAGTAGTTTCGTGAAATGCAACACACAAATATTTATGTACACATTCCACAAAATATTACATTTGCCATTTGCGTTTGCTCAAAGAGTCCTCGGCTTGCGCAAAACATATGAACCCACTAGTGCCTTCCTTCCACTCTTTCTTAAGGCTAAGAACTTGCGAAAGATTACGGAATCCTCATATTGGGTGCAAAATAAGTTCCTCTCCATTTACATGCACCATCAGTCATCAATTCTTCCTGGGCAACGGCAAATCAATGGATTCTGGTAAGTAGAATCGAAAGCTCCAATAAGAGGTTGCCCTGTGTTCCTGCTTTGACATTTGAGAGGAACTTTGATAATATTGGGCTGAGGAACAAGTTCATAGCGTTTTTATATTTTTTTTAATTTTACACCGATTTGTGTGGTGTTAAGCAAAGGGTAAGAATTCATTCGACAGAACTCTTTCTGCTCTACAAAACTATGTTAATTGTATTTTTAAGTTATTTAATGTTTTATTAGTTTTGAGGCTTAGAAATGGAATATCCACGAGGCAAAAATCAACATTTTCGACACCTGCTCTTCTTCGCTTTTCATCGAGGTCAAAACGCTGCCGAAGCAGTCCCGGACATTTGCGACGTGCATTTTCGACACCTGCTCTTCTTCGGTTTTCTTCGAGGTCAAAAAGCTGCCGAAGCAGCCCGGGACATTTGCGACGTGCATGGAGATGGGGGCATAGGCGCGTCTACAGCACGAAAATGGTTTGCAAATTTCTAAAATGGCGACTTTGACGTCGATGACACATCCCGCAGCGGAAGGCCTTCTGAATTCGATGAATAACGTCTCAAATCATTTTCGAAGGAGAGCGGTCCCCCCCAAACCAATCGTGAATTGGCGGAAAATATGAACTGCGATCATTAAACGATTCTCTGTCACCTCTATTCAATGGAATTTACCGAAAAATTGGGAGTCTGTGTGCCGCACGAGCACAATGAAAGAAAGCAAAGAAAGTCGCCTTCAGATTGCTTCTCAGCTTCTCAGCATCTCGCCCGCCACCGAGCAACATGCGGGCATAAACAGCGCTTTTTGTACCGAGTCGTTACGGGAGATGAGAAATGGTGCCCATACATATGAAGCAAAGAAAGAAGTGGGTGGCTTCAGGAGATACGCCAAAGCCGGGAATAAAGCCGGATCGTCATCCAAAGAAGACCAAGATATATGTTTAGTGGGACTGGGAAAGCATGGTGCACTGGGAAATGCTCGAAAAGAATGTCACGGTTAACATGGAGCTCCACATTGCCCAGCTACACGGCGTGAATGAGGCTATTCGACTGATAAGACCAGATCGCCATGGTCAAATCATACTCCTTCACGACGACGCCAGGCCCCATGTTGTACATGCAATCAAAGCCGCACTCCAAGAGCTCGAATAGGAGGTCCTTCAGCATCCACCGTACTCTCTGGACCTTACACCGACCGATTACCATCTTTTCCGCTCCCTGAAGGGCGTTAGCTTCGATAACAAAGAGGTTCCTGTTTTTGTTTAAATAAAAGTCTTCGATAAAAACGATACGATCCATTAGAAAGAGCTAGTGAGAAATAATCGGTTCTTTCGTAGTAAAGTACTCTTATTAATATGTTATTGGTATTATACAAGTAGTATATAGTATGACAATCAATTCTGGTCACTTTTTCGTATTATATAGTTTTGAATTCGCACACTCTTGTAATCCATCGATCTTGACCTAAGGATGTAAGAGTATTTACAAATCTATTTCCGACTGCATTTTTACTACTATACTCAATATACACCCAAGGATTTTGTTTCTGAGCAACGCCTCTCTGAGTACAGGGCTGGTGGCAGAATTAGGAATTAAAAGCAAAATTAAAAAATATTTATCAATGAAAAACGTTTAGTTCAACAACTATTAGATAGAAGACAAGTGTGAAGTTTATTTCTTTTAAAATTATTTCTTTTAAATATTGATCTTTACATGGGATACACTCCTGGAATCTGGCCTCCGTACTCCGAGCCACTCACTGCAGAAGTGATGTTAGTATGCCATTTACCTCGGGAATGATAATTTCTTTTAGTGCTGGGTTTGCTTAGACTTACTTTTGATGGGGGTACCAGAAAACAGTCCGTAGGGTCAAGATCGGGCTACCGCAACGGGTAATCAGTTTGTAGCGAGCCACGAAGTATCGCCCATGGAGAGACCATGTCTCTCTGGCGATGTGTGGTTTGGCGCCACCTTGCTGATCCCATGAGTGTGCACTGAAGGCAGGATAATCAGATTATTGGCAGAAGATAATCGTTCATCATGTGATATTAAGAGAAGCCGTCCACAGAACTTGCTTGCACTCGCCGAGTGTAAAAAAAATCCAATTCCAATTCTTTATTTTTATGCAAATTGTAATCGTTAGGCTTCATTCGGCGCTTGCACAATTTGAACTTTGAAAAGGCGAAAATCTAAAATTATTCCAGAATTTTACATAATCTTTGCAGGTCCAAGGGCTGCCGCCCTCGTGCGCACGGATTGATGCAGATTATGGTGCAAACTTATAGCGACGAGTTCATTTGTTGTGGTCCCTTATAGGTATAATACTTAACAGATAAGCTTCCGATCACAATATGCGGGTACAACCGCCACGTCATATGCTATGTTGACAGTCATAAAAAGTTATAAGAAAACTAGAAAGAATATGTATAAAAATGTTAAAAAGAACCGGAGATAATAACAATAATAAAAATAATTGGCGCTTACACCCATCGTTGGGTGTTTCGCCGAGCTGCTCTTCCTATTTGTTCTATGGGTATTGATGTTTTCCCAAATGAAACTGTAGTTCGTCTTCGAACAACAAACGGGTTTTTATGAGGAGCTTTTTCAGAAATGCGATGGGAGGTTTGCCGTTGCTTGCCGAGTACCAATCGCTATGAGAAAAAATCGTGTGTTTCTATATATAATAGTCATACACTAACCCATTCGGCTGCAGCAGTCTACACTTTTTTTTTTGTTTTTTGTCGGGACAACTAGCAAGTGTAGCACTCAGGCATTAATCAAGTCCATTGTACTACACTTGGATTCCCTTTTAATTTTCTTTAAATCTACCCGATCTCCGAAGAAATCTGAGTATATCTTGTGGTGCCAAGGAGCCAAGGTGGTCGCTTCTTAACACATCAGTGCCAAATACCTCAAACCTGATTCGAGCGAAGGCGGGGCAGACGCACAGAAAATGGTCCGCCGTCTCATCCTCCTCTTCACAAGCTGGGCAGAGTACACTGTCTGAGATGCCCAACCTTTCCATGTGCTTTGCCCATAGAAAGTGACCCGTCATCAGTCCAACCAGCCGTCTGCACTCCCCTCTGCTTATTGACAGAAAGGTTTGCGACAGTCGATCGGACATGACAGGTAACATCAGTTTTGTCCATCTGCAGCCTCTCTCAGCCTGCCAAGCTCGCTTGTGGGTAGTAGTTACCCATTTGCTAGCCGTGGCCGTGATGGGCGCAGAGGGGAGTGGCAAAGCGGGCTCTGGGCCAAAGAAGTTGGCCTCAGAGCCCATCTTAGCTAAGGAGTCAGAGGTCTCGTTACCCGCGATACCCACGTGCCCCGGGACCCATGTTAGCATCAGGCTATTGTGTCTACCTACGTAGTTCAGCCTGGATTTACAGCACACGACCACCTCTGATGTGGTTGGGGGGCTGTCTAAGGACATGAGCGCATCTTGGGTGTTGCTGCAGACACATATAGATCTGCCTCTGCATCGGTTTTCCACAACAAAGTTTATCGCTTCCTGAACTACATACACCTACGCTTGAAACACAGATGCATGCATTCCAAGAGCAAAGTGCAGTTTTGTTGTGCTGGATTCCACGTAGATCCCAGAGCCGGAGCCATGCTCGGTCCTGGAGGCATCCGTGAAAATGCGAAAACAGTGTTTGACCACAACTGAGCCTCTGGCAGTACTCCACTGTATCTCTTTTCAAGTACGACTTTTGATGGCATGGGGTCAAGGAGCATGACGAGGCCTTCTCTGTTTTGCAATGCCAGACATGGGCCGTACCAGTTCCCATTGTGTTTCAGCCTGCAAATGGCAAATCAATCACTACACTTTAAAAAAATTTCAACGATGAATATATTTTAAAATTATCCCAAATTTTTTTTTTAATTTTTTTCAGTTTACTGCTTTTATACTCAAGCCTAACAATAAATAAATTTGCAGAAAAACTGACGGCAATGTGCAAAATACTTAGATCATTTGATATGGAGTTGCTTCAACACCATAAAGTATTTTTGGGTGAGTGTTTGCCGACGAAAATGTCCCTAATTCTAAATATTTTCTTGAATTATTCATTAAACTTACCATAAAAAGTAATGGTTTCACATAAATGACATTGGTTGGGTTTACACCTGAAAGTATACAATGAGAAAAATACTTAGCTATATTTACTATATGTATATCTTATTGAACTATTGTATATTTAAATATATTTACATTTTCTATATATAACTAAAAATTTTGTTTGGAGAGTGGGTGACTTCGTGCAAGTAAATCTTGTCGATGACTTTCAGAA
This sequence comes from Anastrepha ludens, assembly GCF_028408465.1. Taxonomy (NCBI): domain Eukaryota; kingdom Metazoa; phylum Arthropoda; class Insecta; order Diptera; family Tephritidae; genus Anastrepha; species Anastrepha ludens. The sequence goes on along the minus strand of NC_071499.1, from coordinate 29,121,977 downwards.
TTCCTGCTATGTTGGCAAAGGCTCTTAAGGAAATGTGGAAAAATTGTGTTCACTCGATGCCGAAAAAAGTGTATGCACAAATCTACATAAATATGCTCTTCCTACAGTATCACAACAACAACGTATTGCTGGCACTTCAGGTACATACATTTTTCGTGAAATAAAAACCATAAATTTTGAATGTCTTTTCATCAATAACTCGACAATACTTCAACACACGCACTCGCACACTCACACGCCTGCACTTCCATGTTGCGCTGCAATGAGGCAATCACTGCAATAAGTCTGCCAACAAAGAAAAATAACAACTGGCAGAAAGTGTGTTAAGCAGAAACATGAAAAAACACTTTCAATTCCGCTTTTTTCTTTTCATCTCCAAAAATACTTGCACTACTAAAACAACTGGAATTAAATTCATTGCCATTTGCCATTAATGGGAATTCAATAACAACAGCAACAGCAGCAGTGGCAGTGGCAGTGGGGCAAAAATTTGTGGAAACTCAACATTGGCAGCCATCGACGTTTGCTACAATTGTTGCATACAACAACAAGAAGTGTTAAGAGAAAATCACAAAAAAAAAAAACAGAAAAACAAAGTAAAAATATGCGAATGCTCCACCTGAAACATGGAATTATTAAGTGCTGTTCGGAATTTCAAGCGCGACCACGAGTGCAGTGCACCCATTTCAATTGAACTTTAAATTCGATAGCATTGAGCTGTGCAGCGTGGAGTGCAGAGCGGCGAGGTCTGGCAGAAGGATGTGGGAATTTATGATGCTGAATATAATGAATTTTCAACGCTTGCAATGCGTGCACGTGCACGTACGGGTACACCAAGCCGTAAAAGGGGGCACAACAAACGTTAGCGTAGCTGCTGTAAGGCAAAGCATAAGAGAGAAAAGTAGGGGGGGAAGTGTGGCATAAATTTATAAATTGTTTGCAAGCAGAGTACCTGCGAATACGTAGTTTTTATTACACCGACTTAGAGGCAAGATTGCGTTGGATCAAGAGCAAAAGCGTTCAGTTATGTTTGCAGCTCACTGAACAAAATTCTACGACGTAGCGAAGTCTGCACTTGCATTGCAGTCTACACTCAAACGAAGAGGCGCTGTTGAGCGGGCAAATGTTTTGAAGAAATATACATTTCCAAGTATGTAAGTAAAATGCAATCTGAATTCTAACCAAAATGGAAAGTGGATTGTAAAAATAGTCTTGGGTAATTTCTGCACCACAGGGCAATATATTTTTAGAGAGACATTTAGCGGTACACCATTTAGCGGAAAAACAACCTAGTACGTTTTGAATACAAATTAGTGCTTATTACAACAAAAAAAATTATGTAAAGGGTGTCCGAAGTTTCTTCGTAACCGCTCCTGGGACACTACTTTCCAGTATTCTTGCAACTATTTATGACTGCCAGGTCTCAACATAGCCTAGGACGTCACAGTTCCACCCGCTTTTTGTGATCAGAAGTTCATCTACTTTTTATAACACAAGAGAGAGAGAGTACACCGCCTCGTTGCGTTATTTTATGGCTATAATACAGAGTGTCCGGTGGCAGAATTACAAGGTGAGGTCCAAAATAAACAAGACTGCGCTAAAATAGCAACGACAGGAGCTTTGTTCTGATAACTTCGAGTTTATTTATTCAAAATAGTCCCCTCGATACACTGTTTTGCGTGATGTAAAAGCTCTTCGAAAGAGTGTTTCAGGTCATTGACCGGAATGTCCTTCAGGATACCGGTAAAAGCCTTTTGGATGGACTCTACGGACGCAAAACGTTTTCCTTTCATGGCCAAATGCAATTTTCCGAATAGGTAGAAGTCACAGGGAGCGATTGCTAGTCAAAAAATTAGTCACAAGAGTGGATCGATGAGATGTGGCCAGCTTCCTCCTTCATAGCGAACTCGACGAACGCGTTTGTTGTATCGCAACACTTCAAAACGCCAAGATAGAAATTCGCATTGACGGTCTGGCCCATGGCATGAACTCTTTGTGGACAATTCCTTGGAATCGTAAAAACAAATGAGCATGGATTTGATTTTTGACTTCTTCAATTGGGTGGTGGGTCGTCTGGGGCCTTCATCTGGGCATTTTGACGCTTAGTTTCAGGTTCATGTAGGAAACACCACGTTTTATCACCAATTACAATATTGTAAAGGAAGTTCTCGCCTTTTCTCGCCTCTTTAATGAGATCGTTCGAATGTTGAATTCTGAGCAATTTTTGGTCCTCAGTTAACTTGTGGGACGGAAACGTGCGCAGTCCTTTTGTAAGCTCAAATGTTCAGTTAAAATGCGATAAATCGATGTTTTGGAGATATTTAACTCGGATTCCATGAACTTCAACGATAATTTCGGTTCAGTTTTGATAAGTTTACAAACAATTTCGATGGAGTTTTCGGTGATTACTGATTTTGGGTGGCCATATATTCATTGTCATTTACATATATCCTCACAACCATCGCTCAGCGCTTCGCAGTATATGCACTTGGAATCGGTTGCCTTACCCATACGGTATAGATATCTCCGGAAGTATCCGTCGCTCGAGAGGAACTGAGTTAGGAAGTAGTTCACTTCTTCGAAGTTCCTTTGTACCCATTTGTCAATTGATGGAATAAGTTTCGCCGTCTATCTGCTACTCGGTTCAGTGTCTCGTCGGTGCTGGATTGATTGCGTTGTTCTTGATGGAATAAATATAATTTTGAACAAAAAACAAAACGTGTTAGGGCCGGGACTTTTCAGTCCACGTATTAAATACGATTAGTCGCGGGATTAGTCTTCTAAATATCGCCTATAAGGTTCTAGCGAGCGTATTGTGTGAAAGGCTGAAGCCCACCGTCAACCAACTGATTGGACCTTATCAGTGTGGCTTCAGACCTGGAAAGTCCACCATTGACCAAATATTCTCAATACGCCAAATCCTGGAAAAGACCCATGAAAGGAGAATCGACACACACCATCTTTTCGTCGACTTCAAAGCTGCATTCGACAGTACGGAAAGGAGTTACCTGTATGCCGCGATGTCTGAATTTGGTATCCCCGCAAAACTAATACGGCTATGTAAGATGACGTTGCTCAACACCAGCAGCGCCGTCAGAATTGGGAAGGACCTCTCCGAGCCGTTTGATACCAAACGAGGTTTCAGACAGGGTGACTCGCTGTCGTGTGACTTCTTTAACCTGATGTTGGAGAGCATCGTACGAGCCGCAGAACTTAATCGCTCAGGCACAATTTTTTATAAGAGCGTACAATTGCTGGCGTATGCCGATGATATTGACATCATCGGCCTTAACAACCGCGCTGTTAGTTCTGCCTTCTCCAAACTGGATAAAGAGGCAAAGCGAATGGGTTTGGTGGTGAACGAGGACAAAACGAAGTACCTCCTGTCTTCAAACAAACAGTCGGCGCACTCGCGTATCGGCACCCACGTCACTGTTGACAGTTATAATTTTGAGGTTGTAAAAGACTTCGTGTATTTAGGAACCAGCATTAACACCGATAACAATGTCAGCCTTGAAATCCAACGTAGAATCTCTCTTGCCAACAAGTGCTACTTTGGACTAAGTAGGCAATTGAGCAGTAAAGTCCTCTCTCGACGAACAAAACTAACACTCTACAAGACTCTCATCATGCCCGTCCTAACGTATGGCGCAGAAGCTTGGACGATGACAACATCCGATGAAGCGACGCTTGGAGTGTTCGAGAGAAAGATTCTGCGTAAGATTTTTGGACCTTTGCACGTTGGCAATGGCGAATATCGTAGACGATGGAACGATGAGCTGTATGAGCTTTACGACGACATAGACATAGCGCAGCGAATAAAGATCCAGCGGCTTCGTTGGCTGGGTCATGTCGTCCGAATGGATACAAACGCTCCGGCTTTGAAAGTATTCGATGCGGTACCAGCTGGTGGTAGCAGAGGAAGAGGAAGGCCTCCTCTGCGTTGGAAAGATCAGGTGGAGAAGGACTTGGCTTCACTTGGTGTGTCCAATTGGCGCCGGTTAGCACGAGAGAGAAACGACTGGCGCGCTTTGTTAATCTCGGCCAAAATCGCGTAAGCGGTTATCGCGCCAATTAAGAAGAAGAAGAAGTCGTAACATATCGACATCAGCGCCATCTAGCGTGTGTACTAAGCAAAAGATAGCCCACAGGTCGCTCTAAAATGTGCTCGGCCATCTCAGGGAATGGCCTGTCAATATTTATCAAAAATCACAAAAATTGAGAAAAAAATGCCTGTATGTCACCTGTGGGCGCTTGTGAATAAATATTTGGTATTAAAATGGTATCTATTTCAAAATTAGATGCTTCAATTCGAATTATATGTATAGACTGAAGACACAGGCATCCTTCAAGTTATGACCTGTATTAATTAAGTACACAAAACTATCTAATATCACATAGGAGTCATTACAAAAATAGCCTCAATTGTCTCCCAAATTACATACAAATACTAAAATAAATTGCCTGCTTCTTCCATTATTCCATAAGCAATTAGATACTCGGCCATATATCACTAGCTAATGCGCCTTGAGTGAGAATTCTGACTGTCATGCATTCAAACCTATTTAGAGAGAGACTTAACCCGGTAATTCCGCAAGAATTCAAGGCAGTTACATAAAAGACATACAAATTTAGCTTAAATATATGGAAGCTGTAACCATTTCGAGCAGTTGACAACAATTAGACCACAACAAATGTTCTGTTATAGTTTAAAACGCTATGAAATGTGTTCTCCGTTAAGCGAGCGCTGTGTGTGGGCCAGCAAGATGTGTGTGTGTGCATGTGTGGGTGATTGTGGGTGCTAGAAAAAGTTGACAAGAGTAGCGAGTCTGTGCGTGTGCGTGTGTGCCGAGGTTAAGTGGCATGAGTTGACGACTTAAAACAGAAATACATGAAGAAAATGTTTAAATTTACGAGCAACTGACGCTGGCACGTGTATATGTATGTGTGTACATATTTTTGAGCAGCACAGTTCCACAAACACGAGCTTACAATACAAAGGCAATGAAATCTTTGTCGCAACATGTTTTTCAACCAGTTAACTGGAATATCCTTTCGTTAGTTTATGACAAATTTGGCAACAGTAATAGAAATAACAATAGAAATAAAACAGCAATACACACACACACGCAGCTATCACAAAAAGGTTGTCAATGCATAACGGTAACAATAACTAGACAAATTATGCATGGTTGCAAAAGTTCTTGATATGGCAATAAAATAACCAAAAGTCAATGGTTTTGCCTTTCAAGCCGAAAAGTTTTTGGCATAAAAGCGAAGAACGAAGAACGTGGCATAGAGATAAGACTGCAACAAATTTCACTTGGTTGGCTGTGCTCGAGCGGGTTTAATTAAATTTTCTCTCGTGTGGCTGGCAGTTGTGTGTATGAGTTGTTATTTATGAGTGTACATGTACTTACTATGTGCGTGTGTATGTGTTTGTAGTGGTGGATTGAAATTTAAGTGCGGCGAACTATTTTTACTATTAAAATTTGCGCCAGAATTATATGAGATGGAAGCGGCGTACCAGTACAGGGAATGATGTCTAGGGGAGTCCATTGGGGCTGTGATGACTCGTTAATCTAAAGGGTGGTTAAGTTTCAAGGGTCGGTGTTTATTTTGAATAAAATACAATTTTTTTAAGAAATTATTGTCATTTATCTTTACTATGTGCCGGCCTCGGCGGCACACCTCCATCCGATGGTCCAAATTTTCGATGACACTGAGGAATAATTGAGGTTCTATGCCGTTAATGTGCCGAATTATCTCATCCTTTAGCTCTTGAATTGTTGCTGGCTTATCGACGTACACCTTTTCTTTCAAATAACCCAAAAGAAAGAAGTCCAACAGTGTCATTGACGTTTAGGTGTGGTTCACATTCAACATCGGCCCTTGAAATTTAACCACCCTTTGTTACGTAATCAAATAGTTATTTTGAAGTGGGGCTGCCTATTGCATCTAAGAAGGCTTCTAGCTGAACGCCGTGGTGCTGCTTTATATTCAAGCGTAGGTTGACGTCAAGATCTGGGCCAGTTCCACATTCCTGGCTTATAGACGTACTTCATCTTTATAACTTCGATCCCAATATCATCCATTTTCGGGAGTATTAGAGGACAAGAATAAAAATGCACGACTCTGAAAATTTTCAATACACAAGCGAAATCAGTATACGAAATGTCATCTCCCAAGGTGATTCGTTGAGTTCGCTCTGGTTTGTACTCAGCATGAATCCCCCAAGCAACATCGTGAATGAGACGAAATGTGGTTTTTGCTAAAATATGGACACCCTGGAAGCGGCCCATTTCTAAGTAGGCGATTTGAAGCTTTACGTCAGCAAACTCAAACATCTAGAAAACCTTTTGAAATGTGTCGAAATCTTCTCCAAAGATATTAAAATTCCCAACGGACTATACAAGTGCCGAAAGGTCACATAACTAAAGTGTTCCCAATTCAAACTGCACATGGCTGTTAAAGCTGCGGATGATAATTCAGCCCGCTTCCAATGAGTCAATTCTATGGAAACAAGAGTGCCACAACAACAGATAAAACTGATTCAAAGCTGGTCTGAAATGGCTGTTTACGGCGTTTATCGAAAATACTTGTTGAGCTCACATGCTGATCAAAATTTGTCGCACTTATCGCTTGCCCCGATAGGCCGATTTTCACCGAAATGGAGGGTGTCATTTTCGCCATACAAGATGGCGAAACTACATTAAATAAGTAAAGTAGGATCCCAAATCCTTTGCGTATTGGTTTTATAATTTGTTTGGTGATTTCTAGAAAAGAAAAAAAATGGACCCCACTTGTGAGTTAACTACACAGGCTTGGCTTAGATGGCATCAGCACAGAACTAGGTCCTTCATCAACTTATCATAGATCGGCCTTTCTATAGTACGGTGGCCGGTCTCATCACCAGGCACTGCTAATGGGAACCCATGGGTAACGTTTGCGGCTTGACGCTCAAATGATTTCTGTCGCGGCTGCAGAAACGAGGAGGAGGTGGAGAGTGTTGAACACATCCTCTGCCAATGCCGAGCTCTTGCCAGAATGTGATATCGCTGTCTAAGCTCTTACTTCTTTGGACGTCTAACAAACTGGCAATTGTCAACAGTACTTTATCGTTTACATTGGAATTGCTCTCAACAGTTTAAAATGGGGCGACGTAATTGAAGCCTTAAAGGCAAAATTCAAGATTCCGAATAATCTATAGAAAATTATTTGCAGCTCGCATACTCTTATACGAAACCCGCGAGGGTGCAAGACAAAACAAATAACAACAGGTGCGGCCCAAGGTTCAATACTCGGACTTGATATGCAGACGATATTGGATACGCACACAACATTGCAGCTGAAATAATTGCTCGGAACACTGACGGAAGCTAAAAGGAAGTTAAATCAATTGATGATCCGCGTACAGACATGGCCAGAGGGCCACGAATTAAAACTGGCCACAGAGAAAACAGAGCTTAACCTGCTAACCTACAGATGTATCACAATAGAAGTAGATATGCAAGTACTCGAGGCCACTTTATCGACAAAAAGAGTGGTCAAATACTTGGGAGTGCAACTAGACTCAAGATCACCTTATTGGGCGCACCTAAATCATGTTGCTATACGAGTTGCCAAAGCAAGCGGCATGCTAAGTAAGCTCATGGCAAACCTTGGAGGTCCAACTCAGAGCAACCACCAACTTTTAATGGACACGACGAACTCGATTCTTCTGTACGGATGCGAAATATGGGCAGATTCGCTAAGAGTTAAATGCCGGCAAAAAACTCTGCAATCGATGCAACGCATCTGCGCTCTCAGAGTGGTGAAGAAACCACAGAATTGTACCAGAAGCAGCGAATTTATTTATCAGCGGAGCTATCTATATTGATCTTCTAGCACAAGAGCGCAAATGGAGATGGCAGGCAAAAATCTCAAGAATTCTCATTAGAATTGAAATGCTCACACTTTGGCACACAAGTTGGAATTCTGAAGAGCGAGACTAATAACCGAGGCCAACTATTACGTCACACAGTTTTTGTCCGAACATGGGTATTCGTGGCGAATAGAAAAGGTGAACCTATCAAACTGCATTTATGGAGATACTGAATATGATGATGCGGAGAACACTTCCTTCAAATGCGAGCGGTGTATTTACACTCGAAGAAATAATTGAGAAAATAATTATAGGCGAAGGAAAATGGAATGTCGTCGCAAATTGCGTAAAGGATATTATCCGATAAAAGAGGCGTGAAATGGAAATTTATGCTGAAGAGCATTGAGCATAGGTTTCTCGAAACAGGCGACCCTGGACGCAGGGTGAGTAAGTAAGTGCCCTTCTTAGGACGCTGCCTTGGACCTTTACCTTGAAGCAATGAAGACCCGGGGTTGAGCAAAAAATCCGAGGGAAAAGGAGGGATGATTTTAGAGGAATCACCACACACGTAGTAACGGGCATTTTAACCCAACCCCACCGCCAAAAAAAAAAAAAAAAAAAAAAAATTGTGCATCAGAAAAACGAAGTGGTTTCACTTCATTGGGAATTAGATTTAATTGGGAACTTCAGAGTAAATTTGTGGTATCACAATGGCTATCCAGTCCTAAGTGGGCCTCCTCTAGAGCCTTAGGGAGAATGGCAACCCCCGTAACCTAACCTAACCTTGTAAAAAATTTAAATTTGATTCATAAGTACGATACTTTTAATTTAAAAATATCGGTGTAAAATATTTACTGCTTCCAGTACGGAAATTCACAGATTACACAATTTCACAGTCACACACACATACACAGACACTCCGTTACAGGTCGCAACAGGCTCCAAGAGCGCACTAATGAGACAGGCGAAGAGACAAAGTCACTCAACCGTTATTAAATTACCAACAACAACAACAAATATGATGAGAAAAAGCCACAGTCCACACGAAATGTCGCAGATTACCACCGCCCGGTGAAATGAAGCGGAAGAGCAGCGACATTAAGGAAGTTATAAACATTTTGTGGCGATCACAGAGAATATCAACGGAAATATGCGCGGTAGCCATTGGTTGAAGTGCAGCTGATGAGACGCGTGTATGTACATATGTAAAGAAAGGAAAACATATAGAGGTCTTTTGCTAAAAAAACAAATTTGGTTGATGAAATTTTAAAATATATTTTTAAGGAAATCCGTTGCTTGCCTTATGATTTCCTTTGGCCATTTGCAGAGAGACACAAAAAGATAACTAACTAAAATAGCAAATATTATGATGCCTTCATTTCCAGTTATTTACATATTTATGAGCATATAAAATTCAAAAATTTTATGTTTTCAAACAAGAAAAACAAAAAAAAAAAATACAAGAAAAATGTGAGACTCTAGTGCTGCACTTCAATTAAATTACGACAACGTGACTTCATCTTTTGTATTTAAATTGCAACGTCGGGCAATGAAAGTTTGGCCTGCTTATTGCGAAACCCCAGCAATGTCTGCATATTTTATGCATTTTATGCCGCGTGCACACCGGAGGAATTGCGGCAAGGCAGGCGAGCAGTTGTGCAATATGCATAGATCTATAAGTATGCATATATATATACAAACATTCATACACACATATATTCATACATGTATGCACGTAGAAATGAAGCAACACTGCTAATTCTACACCAACAACAAAAGCAACTAACAGCCAGCCTAAAGCTGACAGTTACAACTCACAAATGCTTACTTACTTACATACACACACACATACATTCATACGATATACATCCAAATATGATATATTTTCAAGTGAATGCTCGGATGTGTGTGTGTGTGTGCATGCTGGCACGTCGAAGTTTTGCTTCTTTATGCCCGGAATTGTTGCAGCTGTTGTGGCATCTCAACGACTAACTTTTCTCGAAACTTGAATACATCTCCGCCCCCCCGTAGCCCTGATCTCTCTACCCTTATCAGCCATGAAGTTTTGCAATTGCAGCTATGCGCTGCTGGGTATTGCATTAGCATACCTACACACGCACACACCCACACTCGCATACAAACGCCGATAAATGCATTTCTACAGTGTCAGTTGCGCATTGTGCTGGCATTAGGGTGTTGTTGTTGGATAGGTTGACTACTACTGGTGTCACCTTTGCGAGATTTAAATAAACTGCTGGAACCACAGAGGATGCCGGTAGTAAGTCTTAACCCTTAGATGAGGTAGGGTTAACTTATAGCGCAAGGTGGCGCAAAATTAAACACCCCTATAATTTTTGTAAATCATGTAGTACGTCAATTACTAATATATTTCACACTTGTGAGCTAGAAACTTGTGGGCTGAGAAATAAATGAAGCCAAAACTAAAGCGCTTTGTTCAACTTATTCGGACTGTGTCAAACTCAATGTGGGTCAAACACTCAAAACCGGAGATAATATTAGGTGGGCAACTAAGTTCTCGCTGTTTTTTTCTTGATGAAAACACAACTTTATTCTGAAAAAATGGTTACAAATGAATCATTGAAAGTATTGCCCATCGCTGGTTACTACTTTTTCCCATCTTTCTGGTAGATCTCGTATACAGTCGCGATAGAACTGTTCTTCTTTTGAGGCTATCCACGGATCAAGCGATTTTTGATGTCTTCATATGAATGGAACTGCTGGTCAGCTAGACAATGTGCCATCGATCGAAACAGGTGATAATCGGAAGGCGCAATATCTGGAGAATATGGCGGGTGGGGTAGGATTTCCCATTTCAGTGTTTCCAGATAGGTTTTAACGGGTTTGCCAATGTGAGGCCGAGCGTTGTCATGCTGTAGAATTACTTTTTTCATGCCTCTCTGCTTCTCCCGCAGTGCTCAGCTCAATCGCATCAACTGAAGTCGAAACCGATTCGCAGTGATGGTTTCGCTTGGTTTTAACAGTTCATATTAAATAGCACCGACTTGGTCCCACCAAATATATAGCATAACCTTCGCAGCGTGAATATTCGGCCGAGGCGACAACGTAGAAGCCTGACCAGGCAGTCCCCATGACTTTATTTTCTTTGGATTGCTGTAATGAATCTATTTTTCATCACCCGTTACGATGCGATGAAGAAACTCCTCCCTTTTTTGCCGCTGGAGCAGTTGTTCACAGGCGAAACATAAGGAACCCAAGTCCCCTATTTCTGAATCATGCCCAAAGCATGCAATCACTTGGAAATGGATAGGCGGGTAACTCCTAATACTGAAGCAAATTCTTCTTGCGTTTGACATGGATCCTCATTGAGCAATGCCTCCAATTCGGCGTCAGCGTCTTCGAAGGTTTTTGGCCTTCCTTCACGTGGACGGTCGTCAACATTAAAATCAGCGTCTTTGAAGCGACGGAACCAATCTTGGAACGTTGTTTCATTTAAAGCAGCATCTCCATAAACTTTTTGTAGCTCTCGATGCGCTTCAGCCGCCGTTTTTTTCGAATGAAAGAGGAAAATCAACACTTCCCGCAAATTACGATTACTCGGCACAAAATCAGACATTTTCACAAAACCAAAAGTACGAGTATATGATACCCAAACAAAATCTCCAATGTGTCGAAGCAGTTTGTTTGCCATATGTCTGAGCTTGGTTTATGACGTTTAGGTTACGTTACAATCGACTAGCACACACTGCTGGCGGCATCTATTGACAAACAGCGGGGAATTAAGTTGCGCACCAATAGTTTTGAAGTAGTGAAGGAATTTAAGTCTATATGAGTAACCATTGATCAAATTTCTGCAGAAACTGCTCACACAAACCTCATGGCGAAACGCTGATATTTCTCTTTGGGCAATCACCTAAAGATCCCCCTTTTATAGTAGACAGGCGAACGTAGATTTCTCTGTACCGTTCAATTATTATTTCAACTTTGCTACAACTGAGACCCTAGTCACTCAGAGATGCGCATAAAAAGAAGCTGCTTTGAGGAGACAGTTCTGCGAAGCCTTTAGCCCGCTATGGGGCGAATGGCGAATGGCTAAAGCGATACAATCACGAACTCGCAAAACTGCAAGTGCACTTGGCTGTAATAACTACAACAGCTTAAGATGGACAGGTCACATATTACGGACTAATAACGATTATCCACCCCAGCAAATACTCTGTGGAAAGTGCCATAGACGAAGCGATAGGAGAAGGGATCACCCACCGCTTGGATGGATAGACGGTGTGGGCGAAGACGCGTTTTTTTTTGAGATTTCGGGCATGGAAGATGCATGGAAAGTATTTTTCAGCAAATGATGAGGTCATAACTGCCGTGGAAGCGCATTTTGCAGCCCTTCCAGATTCTCATTTCAGTGACTTAATTCATAAATTGGAATCTCGTTGGATCAAGTAAATTGATGTTCAGAGAGACTAAACTGAATAGTGAAGCGTACTTCATCCCATAAAATTACGTTTTTGCTCATCGAACTGCAAAACTTATTGAACAACTTTAAAAAAATATTTTATCAGAACTTTTGCTATATTCACTCAATTTAGGTGTTTCGCTCAGAAATGCAGTTAGAATGTTTTTGTTTAGTTTTTTTTTTTTAAATCATGCACAGCTAATTAATGTAAAACTGAATTAAGTTATAAAAAACTTTGAATTGATAATCCAAAAAGCTCTGGAGGCCTTGTCCATTTGACTTTAGTACTGTAGTGGAATTATCCCACCGCCAGACTTTGATGCTGCAAATATTGCAAATCACAGAGGAGCTGAAGGAAATTAGTTTTAAAGCGTTTTAATTTTTAATGAATTTTTATATATTTGGTTTCAATAGCAATTCAAATAATACTCTGGAAAAGAAATATAATAAAGTCGCTACTAAATCACCAGCTTTGATTAAAAAAAGTCAGGCATTGAAATCAATCAATCAGAAAGTAGAAAAGAAAGCAACAACGAAACACGAACTCGACTGCAATTCAAGCAATAATACAAAATGCAATCAAACTCAATATAAAGTAGCAACACAAATACGAGCACCAATAAAAAGGAGTGAAATAAAAGCATACACAACATAATGCAATCAAATGTGAATATATGTGCTGTACAGACACACACACACATTCACCTAGAATCGAATGAACGCTTATAATGCCATGAAAGCAACGAACGAATGCAATTCACGTAAAAATGTCAGAAATTACGAATTTAAACTGGGACATGTGCGAACACGAGCGGCTGAGTACGTGAATGAGGGAAGATGTATTTGAACGCCAGCGCAGCAGAAGCGGCAGAGAATGCATTTGTATGAATAGCCAGCTACACTAAGTATGTGTGAGTGCGCTTGCATAGTTGATGGCTGTGGTAGGCAACAAATGATCAAATGGATTTGCCATTATTGGCATAAGATTGTCAGCTGCGCTAGCCACACACATACACACAAACACACAAGCAAAAGCTAGCAAATTGCAGTTCAAGGACGTTGCTACACTCGAGCATTGTCAGTTATATATTCGAAGTAAGTAACAAAAACAACACCCCGTGCACACAATTACTGCATTGTAACTAAAAGCGCAACGTTTGCTAAGCGAAAGCGCAGAGTTTATCCATAGAAAATATACTAAGTAGGTAATTTAATGGAGGAAGATGGATTAAAGTGCGGTGTGTCAGCTGTTGTCTATCAAAAAATGCAGAACTGGTATGCAGATGCAGACACACGCAACTTACTTCAAGGTAAGTTTGAAAAGTGCATCAAAATTTATGGAATTCTGGAAAATATGGTAATGCTACAAATTCACTGCGGTTGGCGGTGGCGGCGTATGAGCAATAATTTTCTCGCAACAGACAGCCACGCAAGGAATGCTGCGCTGCTGCCATTAGCATTTTTTTTGGATTTGCCAAACTGACACACAAATGTCATTCTCCATTAGCACCGATGACGAATGTTGATGGTAATGTGACGTTTGGTAGGCGGCAAGCCAACGTGTGACAAGCAAAGGAGGCTGACAGCAGTTGGTTGCAAATTAAATCATAGTTAGCTACATTTTTTCACATATACGTGGATAGGTAGCAGCGCAGGCTGATCTTAATGAACTTGTGGCTTCAGGTATATCTTCAAATTAAAAAAAAAGTTTGCAAGCCACTTACTCTAAATCTAGTGGTATTCTACAATCGTCGTATCATACCTCCTATAATGCCCTCCAATCTGTGGATGAGATCAAAGGCCTTGCAGTACTTTTTGACTTTAATTTTTTATGCTCAAGTTATATTAATACGAACTATATGGCTCCGAAATACAATTGGGTAAAGGGAATCTGAACAACAATAGAAGAAGAGTGGCGGAAAGCGGTATGAAACCTAGCCTCAATACGCTTAATATATTTACTGACGGCTCGTAAATGATGGACGGAGTAGGTGCAGGGATTTATTGCACAGAGCTGGACATCAGTCGTTCAATTAAGCTCCCTGACCATTGCAGTATTTTTCAAGCGGAAGTCTTTGCGGTAGGAAAGGCTGCAGAAATAGCATAAGCAAGGACATCGAGCAACTTCAACATAAATGTGTACGTTGACAGTTGAGCTGCAGTAAAGGCAATAAACTCATATGAAATTTCATCTAAAAACATTCTTAGGACCAGGGCAGCCATAGAGAAACTAGCGATAGACAGACGGTTACACATCCATTGGGTACGCGGACATAAGGGCATTGTAGGAAACACTATTGTAGATGAGATTACCAAAAGCGCTGTTTCCTTAAAATTTCCGAATAGATTATTTTTCAAAAATATATGTTAAAAGTATAGTATACATACAAAGGCATATGTGTACCTATGCATTGGTTTGGCAACTAAGTAATTGCGGTTTTTTTTAGAAAATCAAAGACAATTTTTTCATAGAGCTAAATAACTTTATTCTGTAATGTATTGCCCATTCTCAATGACCTTTTGTCATCTTTAAAGCAGCATCGTAATCCCGCGTTCATAAAACTTCTGGTTTTTATTAGCAAAAAACTGAATCAAGTACGATTTGACATCATCATCATTATTGAAATTTTTACCACTCAAGGAATTTTGTTATGATCGAAACAAAAAGTAGTCAGATGGGGCAAGGTCTGGACTATATGGTGGATATGGCAAAACATCCCAACCAAGCTCCAATAATTTTTGCCGAGAAAAATATGTGTGTGGATTTGTCATGATGGAATACAATATAGGGGTTTCCAATAAGAGGTGTTATTTCGATATTCAAAGAAAAATTCAATTTTTTAATATAAATGAACGGATGTTTATTTCATTATAAAGAGGAAGGTATGCCGTTAATAGCGGAAAATAACTTCAGGCAAATTACCATCACGACCACGCTTACAGGACAATATCCTTTTCGTGAAATTTTCCATAACCGAATTCCAAAGTGGCTGCTCTATGTCCCTCACGAATTCCATCTTTGAGTTTGCTTTTCTTCAACTGCATTGTTTAGTTTCGCTAAGTAGACATCAGAATCGATCGCCCGGTTGGGTGGTAAGAGTTCAAAGTAGACAATTCTTTGGTAATCCCACCAAACTGATAACAAAACCTTCTCTTGATGAATATCTGCTTTTGATGTTGATTGAGTTGGTTCACCTGGCCTGCTCCACGATCTTTTCCACTTGATATTGTTGTAAACCACCCATTTTTCACCGCCAGTTATCAGTCGTTTTAAAAATGGATCATTTTAATTACATTTCTTTAGCAAATCACAGCTGTTAATGCGTTGCGTTAAATCCGTTTCTTTCAGTTCGTAATGAACCCATGTATCAAGTTTTTGAACATAGCCAAGTTGTTTTAAGCGATTTTCAATGCATGTATGTGATGCACGAAGCTTCTCTGCAATCTCACGAGTTGTACTGTGACTATCCGAAACGATTATTGCTTTGATTAGGGCGTCCTCAACTTCAACTGGACGACCAGTGTGTTTTTCATCTTTAAGTGAGAAATCACCAGAACGAAATTTGGCAAACCAATTTGACACTGCCGTTCTTTTAAGGCTTCGTCACCATAAGCAGCACATAAAATAAAAAAGCAAAATATGACGAAAATGTTCGATTTGATTTTCCATTTTTCAATGAACGCCAAACGAAAACTACGCAACCGATCTAAAAACTCTTTTTACTCATTGACAGCTGAATTGCCAACTCTCAAATAACAAAATGTGTTTTACATTTGTACTATGTCTGCAAACCTAAAAATTCAACTGGAGACATCTATGAGTGAAATTCGTAATTACTTAGTTGCCAACCTAATAGTAAATAGGGTGGGCCATACAGCGCTTGCTTTTTTAACCACCTATTTTTTTGAGAACGGTAACACAAATGACAAGTCAAATGTGTTCATAATTTACTTAAAGGTTTGACATTAATGAAATGGGACGCTATACACTTGAACAAAATTGGGAAATATTGAAAACCTATTTCCAAAGTGGTGAGTCTTCTTCTTTTCTTTTCTGAATTTCACATCGGTGGCTACGTCAATAAGCAAAATTGTCGGATTTGGGGCTCAGAAAATCCACACGTTACTGTAGAGAAGCAAATGCATCCACAACGAGTCACTGTTTGGTGCGGTTTTTGGTCTGGCGGCATCATCGGGCCATTTTTTTTTCGAAAATGAGCGAGGAGCCGCGGTTACAGTAAATGGCGAGCGTTACCGTGGCATGCTCAATGAGTTGTTTCCACAAATTGAAGATGATGACATGGACGACATTTGGTTTCAACAGGATGGTGCAACTTGTCACACTGCCAAAGTTACTCTCGAACTTTTGGCTACCGTTGTTGAAAACCGAATAATCAGCCGAAATTCCGATATCAATTGGCCGCCTCGGAGCTGTGACTTAAGCCCGTTGGACTATTTTTTGTGGGGAGCCGTTAAGGACAAATGCTATGCGAACCATCCAGAGACGATTGATGCTTTAAAACACGAAATCGAAGTTGCCATTCATGAAATTGGAGCCCAAACAATCGAAAATGTGCTTAAAAATTGGGTTGATCGAATGGCCTACTGTAAAGCCAGTCGTGGCAGTCATTTGAACGATATTATTTTTCATTCATAAATGACAATGTTCAATCTTCAAAATAAAAAAAAAGTGTGAAAAAATATTGATTAGTTTTTTTTTATAGCCGATTCAAAAGGCAAATTTTACATGGCCTACCCTATAGAAAGGGCTTGTCTGGATGTAAATTTACTTAAAAAGTTAGCAGAATCGATGAAAAAAAAGTTATTTTGTGCCGCTAAAGCTAATGGTGCTTCCATAGAACACTAAAATATTCTAGACGACAGAAAAAAAAATTAGAGAAAAGTATACTTTTGTTAAACGATCACTTTAATTAAACGGTGTCTTATTATTTTGAAACGCTTGGAAATACGTGTTTTCTAAAAAAATTTCTTTATGTATGTATTTAAAAAAGTTCTAAATTCTGTGAAATGAAACAAATAACTTTTGTTACTTTAATCGATGTGTAAAAATTTTATTTTCCTCTGAAATCTGTGTAATAGTCGCAATGTGTTAAATCAAGCTATTGTGGTGAACGGTGTAATGAAATAATTTCCAGTTTTATCAGAAATTATTTATCAGCCATAAATCTTCAATTAAGCTTACGAAGGCACAAAAATTCGATCAGAATGAGATACCCAGGTGCCTGAACATTATATGTTTTCATTGCCGATTACTTATTATTTTTAAAGAAATATATCGAATTCAAGAAATCCCATAAGACGGCACTATAGCGGCACTATAGCGGCACCTTCTATTAATGAAAAGTTCGCTATTTTGGAGTAGAGAATTTATAATCGTAGTTTACTGTTTTTATTTTATTTTATTAACACTTGCATGTGTTTCTTGCATTTTCATTGGTCTTTAAGCTTAACAGCATTGTGTCTTATTCACTGTTCACTCACCATATTCTACTCTCCACTCTCCCCACCTACCCACACGTAACTCTCACACGATTTTTGTTTGTGCTTGCTTTAACGCAATTAATTTGATTGCATTTTATGATTTTCGATTTAAATTCACATAATTGTATTATATGGCTCCTCGAATTCACTTGTACACATACAAAAATATACAAAAAGATATATACATATTCATTCGCTTATTGTCTTCATTCACGCACATCAACATTCAAACCAAAACCAAGCCATTAGGTACTCGTGAATATGCTGCTCTTTGAGATAGCTTTTCTTTATCGCTCATTGTTTACTATTTATTGAGAACAAACTCTTAACAGGTATATGAATGTATGTGTAGAGTGATTCGAAAAGAGATTACATTTTAAATTGCCCCCTACTTGCATTCTGTCAAAGTTGGAGCTGACACTTTCTGACGTTGAGTAGTAAGAACTAAGTCGCTAATGAAAATGGATTGATGCACAATTAGTCAACACACTAAAAGTTTGAAAGTTTCGCACGATCTATATTACGAGGTAGTATAGCGTGGTAGTATATACATATACATATATTATGATATATATATATAAATGGTAATGATTGTACGGATTAGGGGAAGGCCTTTATGCACTGTGACCAGATTAATCTATTGTGCGCCCCTAAGTGTTTAAACGCCCTCAACGTCATTCTGTCCTTACTTCCCGCGGATCTTCAAGTTAAATCCGTTGCTGCTCAGAGCGCTATTAGGTTGAAGGAGATTGGCCTTTGGAGGCAACTTTCTGTAGGGCATGGTAGCATTTTGAAGCCGATCTCCTCTTACTTCTCTGTACTTCGTACAGATCTCTCCATTCGCAAACTGGGTTTTGAGAGTTGTGCTAGGGCTATCTATCCGAGCAGGCAAGATTGGAAAGAGGGGAGAGTGGGGACGGATATAGATACCTGTGTTTTCACTGATGGATCCAAGATGGAATTTGGAGTGGGAGCGGGGGTTTTCTTTAAATCAGCCAATATTTCGGTTTCCTTTAAACTGCGGGAACCAAGCAGTGTTTTTCAAGCAGAGGTCTTTGCTATGTTGCAGGCATGCAAAATGCTAGGGATCGCTGTTGGGAGGGAGACATAAATATTTTTTCCGATAGTCAAGCTGCGATCAAGATCCTGTCGTCGCCCTATTGCAACTGTCTTCTGTTTAACCCCTGTAGGGAGGAATTCAAACGTCTCGAACGTGCAGGAAACATTTCCCTTATCTGGGTTCCTGGGCACAGGAATATAGAGGGAAATGAAATTGCCGATGAGTTTGCCAGAAAGGGGTCGGCAGAACCGGTTCCAGCTGTCCCCTTCTCAGACATCGGTGTCCCCTTCACCGTTGTTAAAGGGAAACTGCACAATTTCTTTCTCAAAAAAGCCCAAGACAGATGGAAATCTGTCTCATCCTATGCTATCTCAAAAACACTATGACCTCAGTACGATTGAAACAGGATGCTTAAGGTGATGGCAATTCTCCGCCCTTCAATTTCCAAACTCATTGCGGTGTTCACTGGTCACTGGGCGATCGGAACTCATGCGGAGAAGCTTGGAATTCCGTACAACACCTATTGCAGAAGCTGTGCGGATCCTGTGGAGAAAGAGACTGTTGAACACTTTCTCTGCAAATGTCCGTCTCTGGCGGTTAGGCGCTTGAGATTCCTTAGCGTGCCCTTTGGGGATGGCTTGTGAAGATTCTCCAGTCTAGATCACTTCTCTCTACTCCATTACATTAACCGCACTGATTGTAGATGGTTTTATCTTCCCTAAAATTTTCGCAGATAGTGGACCTTATGGTATCAAAGCTGCTTGAAGTCTACCTGTGGTACTCTTGCCATGTAATCCACTGACAGTCTCTATATCTTCAGCGCCAAACTTCCAACACTTTAATGCGCCATTGAAAGCTATAATCTCGTACTGCATCGACCATATCCTGTAGATGGCTCGGAGACTGGGAAAGAACCACTAAGTCGTCAGCGGGCATTAGAAGCTTAATGCAACGGTTAACAACATTTATTCTACCCGGTAGAAGTTCGTTTAAGTCATTTAAGTACATCAAAAGTAAGATTGGACTTAACGGACAACCTTGATTTACAAAATATGAGGGGGAGAGTTCTTCTTGCAGCCATATCTGGTTTGTTGTATCTTTGTACAAATGTTTCAGAATTTCTAATATATGGCTCGAAAGGTAAAATGATGCATGTCAATAAAAAAATCAACAAAAAATGCAAACGTTTTTTTCTTAACCCTAAAGTTTAGATGCGGCCGCCGTAGCCGAATGGGTTGGTGCGTGACTACCATTCGCAACTCACAGAGAGAACGTCGGTTCGAATCTCGGTGAAACACCAAAATTAAGAAAAACTTTTTTCTAATAGCAGTCGCCCCGCGGCAGTCAATGGCAAACCTCCGAGTGTATTTCTGCCATGAAAAAGCTCCTCAAAAAAATATCTGCCGTTCGGAGTCGGCTTAAAACTGTAGGTCCCTCCATTTGTGGAACAACATCAAGACGCACACCACAAATAGGAGGAGCAGCTCGGCCAAACACCCAAAGAGGGTGTACGCGCCAATTATATATACATATATAAAGTTTAGGTGCAGGCAGGCTGAAGACAGGTTAAAAAGATTATCTATTTACTCAAAAATCCCCTCCAAAAAGCTGCTTGAAATTCAGTAATTATTTTGTGTCATTTCCAATGTGCATTTTTGAGAGCTGGTAATTTAGGTAATTTAAGTCATAGTGACCTGTCAGAAAACCTATAGTTTTCCTGATGTCTACTTTACGCAAGTTATGCAATTTCCTACTGCAGCTACAAAGTCTTATAAGCCTTATGCTAAAATAATGGTATACTTTCATTTTAAGTTCTCGGCGTATTTGACTCCTTTCGAGCTTGTTTTTCTTTCGCGCAGTAATCTTGAACTGATCTGAAATTTTTTTATTCTTCAAAAAATGTCTTCATGGTAGCCCACAAAAAACAGATTTCACGTGGGTGTGAGAGATGTGCGCCATTGTATGACATTCTGCTGAAATCAAAGGCTGTCCAAGTTCATATCATCATTCTTTCTTACTTGTGACTATGTAACAAAAAAAACTCGGGTAGAAGTGCTGCTACTCCAAAAGCAACGTCAAACTATCACTTTGCGGTAGCATTTGTTTCTCGTCGTGCAAAATTTTTTCAATTGCTTGATGAAAAAATTTCATTGTTAACTCATTGTGAAATCCTGGAGATTTGCTTAGTGCCAGGATCTAACAGTAGTCCAATTTTTTTTTCTTTTAATTTTAAGTAAACTTTTACTAGTCCCCTAGTATCTGCTTAACCCAAATGTGATACGAAACCACAAAACTAACTGAAACAAGAGAATAATTAGGTGAAAATGCTTACAGCGCGAAACTTTCACGAACCATTTTCAACAACAACGGTACAAAACATTTACTTGCTAAGGACCAACGACAAACCATGCTGACGCCTAAACATATGCTACACTAAACTGGATAAACAAAAAACATTTGTGATTAAGAGCAGCGACAACAAGCGCACTAACAACGAAAACAACAACACCAAGAACTAGAATAAAAGTAATTACTTACAAGCAGGCACACACACATACACACATACATATGCACACTCAATGGCTACAGAAACCGCAACCAACAGTTACAATTACTTTGTACGTCGTTTTATGTGGTCGCGAGCAAGGCAGGCAGAACAAAACACCAAAAAGAAAAAAAACAAAAACAAAAATACAGCGAAAACAAAAACAAAATCAGTGCTGCGACCAACAAACAACAATGAAACACTTTATTACGTCAAAATGCACTCAATGTACACGCAACAGAAAATCAACACACACACACACATTCACGAAAAAAACAAAAATAAAATTGCAAATAAGAGTGCGAATGCGGTTGCGAATAAGAAAATAAGCCAAAAAAGGCAAAAAAACCAACTAAAGCTAACAACAAAACGGTCGAACGAATAACATCTACGACAACAATAACAACAATACAGCCATTGAGAAACAATTGGCAATGTGAAAGTGCAAAATGCGCACGATTTTCCGCGAAAATTTGCTCTTACGCCTGCCCTCGAAACCCTTCGACTGTTCACTGCTTCGTTTGTTCTGTTGTACGCCAAGGACACGCTGAAGTTTCGAACTGATTGCAAACGACCGGCATTGCAACTTATACGCCATGTGAGCAGCGTGTATGTATGTATGTGTGCGTATGCACATACGAGGGGCAGCTGATAAGTGTGCGATCTAAGGTACTGAGCGATGACTTTTTAGCGCATTACTGATGAGACGAATTACCTCACTTGTTGGAGGGTTAATGGATAAGTGGCTATGGCTGCAACATGCTACGTGCACCCTGTACACGGAAACTGCCAATTCACGTAATTTGGAGCGCAGCATAGCGATTAAATTCCTGGTTAAAAAAGGAGTTACGCTGAAATGAGTTTCTGAAGAAATATCAACGGCTGTTGATATATATGAGATTATCTATCCTATGATCAAAAAGTACCGGGAGTGTTTAATTTAAACGAACCGCACACGTAGTGCACCATGAGCCCCTTCCATCGGGCCAGACAGTTCATAAAGTTATTTATACGTAGTGAAGCGTTTGAGAGATGCTGTACGTGTCAAACGGCCGGAAATGTGGGCAAACAATTCTTAGATTTTGCATGATGATAACTCGCCATCGCACCGAGCCCTAATTGTGCTGGATTATTTGACCAAACACCAAGTAAATACCATCGTGCAAGCACCGTATTCACCTGATATGGTCCCGTGCGACTTCTTTTTTGTTTCCCAAGTTGAAGTTACCACTTCGTGGAAAGAGATTTCAGTCGATAGAGGAGATCAAAGAGAATGCGACGAAGGAGCTGAAGGCCATCCCTTCGGCCTACCAGGGGTGCCTGGAGGACTGGGTTAAACGTTGGCACATGTGTGTTTCTTCGGACGGGTCATATTTTGAAGGAGATAAAATAAATTTGCCTGAAATTTAAATCTGTATAGTTTTATTTAAACATTCCCGGTTATTTCGGATCATAGGGTATATTTCTGGCCTTGAGCTAGGTGCTATCAGACGCCACCTGACGTTTCCAGTGCACAGTTTGACATATTTTACCATAAAAAATACAGGAGGTCGCTCTCGCTTATCCAACAACACAACACCACACTTTGTCGGGACATGAAAGAGCAGAGCGGAGCGGAAAGAAATACAAGCGTAGACAATTCTTTAATGAACAGGGACATCTTAGTTCTGTGGAAATCAGGGGTATTCCAAAAAATTTTTACAATCGCATATTGGTTTTAGGAGAGACAGGGATAAGTTTCCCACGCGGCATCACAATGGGCTACGAACCTGAGTGTGTCCCACAGTGGACAACCGCTTCAACGTAACCTGTTTTTTCCTTGTTCAGTCCTCTTGAGAGCATAGGGCCTCGACAAGGCTTATCTTGCATTGGTTTCGTTAATCTAATTGATTTCTGACAGGGTGGGTAATTAGCCTGCCTCTATCAGTTCTAAGTAGTGGTAATGCCCACCTGTCGTTGCTTAGGAACAATGCCTTCTTACTGTTTGGAGCGCCATCTGTGTGTCACATTTTTTTACCAGAAGGATCACACAGATGGTTGAGGACTTCGCTTCCTCTTGCTCGCTTCCTCTTGCTGGCGCCACTGATGCAATGTGTAACTGTGGGGTTTTTTTTTGTTTTTGCTTGGATTAGCAGCAACAACGCAAATAATGCGCTGACTATTGTGCGGGAGTAAGAATGTAAAGGATGGAAAGGATAAGTTTTAGGGTTTGAGGCATGAGTTGTTTAGAAACAGGGAAAGTAGGTAGATTCGGTTAAGTGCGAGGATCGTGCTTTACGTGGGATCTGAACCCACAACCTGTGGGATGGCAGGATAGTGCACTTACGCTAGGCTACCAAGGCCGCGCCAACGTAAGCTTACCTATACCCAATATTATCAGAACTCCGGGTTGCAAATCCCCTATTAAACAATTTTGACACATTATAACGCAGTGAATGTGTATTCTATTCTATTCTATTCTATTCTATTCTATTCTATTCTATTCTATTCTATTCTATTCTATTCTATTCTATTCTATTCTATTCTATTCTATTCTATTCTATTCTATTCTATTCTATTCTATTCTATTCTATTCTATTCTATTCTATTCTATTCTATTCTATTCTATTCTATTCTATTCTATTCTATTCTATTCTATTCTATTCTATTCTATTCTATTCTATTCTATTCTATTCTATTCTATTCTATTCTATTCTATTCTATTCTATTCTATTCTATTCTATTCTATTCTATTCTATTCTATTCTATTCTATTCTATTCTATTCTATTCTATTCTATTCTATTCTATTCTATTCTATTCTATTCTATTCTATTCTATTCTATTCTATTCTATTCTATTCTATTCTATTCTATTCTATTCTATTCTATTCTATTCTATTCTATTCTATTCTATTATATTCTATTCTATTCTATTCTATTCTATTCTATTCTATTCTATTCTATTCTATTCTATTCTATTCTATTCTATTCTATTCTATTCTATTCTATTCTATTCTATTCTATTCTATTCTATTCTATTCTATTCTATTCTATTCTATTCTATTCTATTCTATTCTATTCTATTCTATTCTATTCTATTCTATTCTATTCTATTCTATTCTATTCTATTCTATTCTATTCTATTCTATTCTATTCTATTCTATTCTATTCTATTCTGTTCTATTCTGTTCTATTCTATTCTATTCTATTCTATTCTATTCTATTCTATTCTGGCAAGTGCCTGTGTCCAAGCAAGTTCTATGTTTTTCCAGCCAGTGAGTTTATCAGCCGTCTCTCGTGCATGTGTGTATGTGTGAATGTATGTTTGAATGTGTTTATTTGCATGCGAATGTGTTGAAGTGGTTAAAATCTACTTGAAAAGTGCAAGAAAGCAACAAAATTCGCCCGAAAACAAAGAAAAAAGTAAAAACAAACGAAAAATAAAAAACAAAAAACGCAAACAAATGAAAATGAATAAATGCAGCGAAAATCAGCGAAATGCAAGAACAACTTTCAAAGTGGTTGTGAGGCGGAAAAAAATTGAAAGCAGTAACAGGCAGCACTCGGCAGGCACACAGGTTTGGAGCACTGTGAGCGAAGGAAGGGGGAATAAGGTGCGCATATGAGCTGTTGTGCGTGAATTAAGTGGGCGTAATTACATTTTGATTCGGCGGCATTCGACACATGCCAGCCTCCAATGCCGCCGCTAACCTTTGTGTGGCGCAACGCACTTAACTTTTCACCTCTCACACATACACACACACGCCGTCATACAAGCTCGTGCGCAATTTCGCTTGTTATGCAGTTTTTTCCCCGTTTCCAAGTACAACTAGCTTCGCCCCGCTCACAGCGTCATATTCGCAATATTTGTCAGTCCGCATAAAACTCAGCAATGCAGTAGCAAAGCAGCAAAAAACAGTCAACCATGTTCAAGGATGTTAGGCAAGGATAATGCATTTGCATTACGCTGTTTGACTGAAATGCGCGCTCTCAATTGCTCTGACTACCCGTCAGGAGGGAGAGAGGGACGAAGGCAGGCAGGGAGTTTCAGAGTATTCTACAGCCAAATTAGCATGTGATTTCACGCTCCCGTGGCAGCGAAAATTACAGCGACTGCGAATGGGGTCTTGGCTTAATATCTTTTTTGTTTCTATTGTGATGCTGAATAACAACGTTGTAATTATACACTGGGAAAAAAACCTTCAAAGGGAAAGGGGTGTTAAATGAGTAGGTTTAGTGTCATGTGGGGTATCTGCTCATGCCGGACATACTATATGTTGAGTATGTCGAGATCGATTCTGGATTGGTAGAAGTTTTACTTGCTGCAATATCCGGAATGTAATTGTGCCGATGTAACGCAAGGCTCACGAGGCTAAGCTGATGCTTTCGTGTGCAATAAGTGGTGGTTGACCTCCGTTGATGGTCTTCGAGAGAGGAACTCCCCATGAAAGTCGTTTATGGGCGGAGATCTGCATACTGGGAAGCTCAGTGTATGTCTAGTAAAGTTCTAAAGCTCGTCAGCTAAGTCAAGGAGATACCTTCGAGATGCCTAAGAGGTGGCCCTGTTTCTAACAAATGTCTGTAGGGTTAGTTCCTGCGGTAACATTCCAGAAAAAATTGCTTGCTAAGCATAGAGTGACTACCATTCGGCATTCGGAGAACGTTGGTTCGAGCCTCCGTGTAACACCAAAATGAAAAAAGTTGTTTTGAATAGCAGTCGCGCCTCCGCAGGCAATGGCAAACCGAGTGTATTTCTGCCATGAAAAAGATCCTCATAGAAAAACATTTGCAGTTCGGAGTCGACTTGAAACTGCAGGTCCCCGCACGCCACAAATAGAAGGAGCAGCCCGGCCAAACACCCAAAAACGGTGTAAGCTCCAATTATGTATATGTATGTATAAGCATAGTGTGATGCTCCTAACATAAACCATTTTTGTTGATAGTTAAGAAGCGATCAAGGAACTGGCCGCAGCGCGCATCAATTCAAGATGTGTGAAAGAATGCAGGTGGTCGCTCTCGCTTTTCCAACAACATAGCACCACACTTCGTTGGCTCTCCGGTCAGTCTGGAGTGGAGGGAAATGAAAAAGCGGATGAGTGAGCAAGGAAAGGCACTGAGCTTGACTTTCAGCGAGGGGTAGAGGACATAAGAATTCCTCTAAACGAAATGTATACTGCGACTGACTTGAGCGCAATCGGATAAACTAATAGAAAGTAGTCTCTGACTGTCTGCAGGATCTCTAAAGCGCTCTTGCCAAAACTGATTCCTAAAAGTACAAAATGTCTGTATAGGGGTTTTCAGTAAGAGCGCTTCAACTTTTGAATTTTTTTGAATAAAACACAAACGGTTTGACTTTTTTAACTAATTTTTTTTTTATTATCGAGTTTGAACACATACATTTAAGTATGAAATTCGATTTCTTTTGCATGACCACCGCGTGCACGTTTTACGAAGTCCAATCGTTGAACCCAATTTTCGACCACTCTTTTGCATAAATCGGCCGAAATTCCAGCAATTTCGCGTTCAATATTGGCTCTGAGCTCACAAATCGTCGCCGGCTTGTTACTGTAGACCAATGACTTCACATAACCCCAAAACGGGACGGCTTATTAAATGGACCGTAAAATGGCCGTAATGCTCTTAAAGTAGTAGCAACAGACCGATTATTTTCATAAAAAATTTGCACAATCTGCAATCGGTGCTCAAGTGTGTAGCGTTCCATGATGAAATGTATACTAATGAAGTTTACAAATGACAAGCGAAAAATAAAAAATATTGCGTCGTTCGCCCTCCCTATCGGAAAAAAGTTGAAGCGCACCTATTGAATAACCCTATATTCAACAGATCAACTGCTAGTGGCCTCACATATGTTATAACGGGTCACTGCGCTATTTGCACCCTAGCCAGTAGAATGAGTGTACCTCACAATGAGTTCTGCAGGAATTGAGAAGATGCAGAAGATATAGAGTCGGTACAACACCCCCTCTGTGAATGTTTTGCACTTTAAAGAAGCCGTGCCAAATATGTTGGTGATCATTTCTGTGAAGATCTGGGAAATTTGCTAAATGTCTCACTAGAGCTATTATAGAGCCAAGTTATTATAGAGCCAAGAGCGGTTATCGCAGCCTGGACATCCGGAACGTAATAAATATTAACAACTGGTAAAGATTTCCACCATAGCAAAACTCACTGAGTATTGCAATTCCAAAGATCTCTCGATATGAAGATTTTCGCATTAGATCCCGGTACCTACCACACAGTCGACCACTTGGAACCATTCCTGAAGCTAGCTGCTCAAATCGCCGTAAAGCTCGTTTGCTTCGAAGTGTCTAGAATCCTTTGCTTTGGAGATTCTTTATAGTTTACTACCCAATTTTTCTCAGTGTACCATCACATAGCAAAACGTTGAAGGCATGCATATGTAAGTAATCATTTCCATGTGACTGATATTAAATGCTAATAAAGATGCTAAAAGTATTCTGACGAATATTATTGTGGGCATGGAAGATGGTGCCTACTTATCGTTGGAAAAACATGCATGAATGTTAAGAGGATAAAACTGGAAGGAAAAATTAATGCACGTCTGAGTGAATCGAGTTAGAATTAAGTAGGAAAAGAGGTTAATTGACATGAGTGCAGTGCAAACAAAGTCAGATTAGAATTCATTGCATAGCGTAATTTTTATTGCATAGTACAGCTAAGTGTGTGTGTGTGAGTATGTGTGTACCACATCTACTCCATACACTCAGTGGTAAATTTCATCATATGCAGCATATCTGCGCATGCATGGCTCTTCATTTTGAATAAAAGGATTATTTGAGTGAATAAAATTGAATGAATTGTTGAGATGCCTTCACTCTGCATTAAACAGTACGAACTTTTTGTTCATAAAATGTGTAAAAAAAACAATAAATGAGTATTTGAATAAAATAATTTAATGCATGAGTGGCAAAAAGAAATAGAACAAATGCACAGATATTTTACAATTAATGGAGGAAAGAGATCATTTCTGAATCGCTTGCGTGGAAAGTAATACGTTTTAGATGAAAGGCTTTTGAGATGTTGTTATTGTAAACAGAATTTCAGCATATACAAGTGGATGAGCACAATTCAATAGGTACCTAGTCCACATATGGCAGGCAATGGCAATTTTTGAGAATAAGTTCTTGGTGCGCTATGGCCCTGTAATTGTTTTCCCTGTGCCAAACGAGCTATTATATTATTATTCTGTTAATTGAGAAGGGTCGAAATAGGTTTAAAATTAGTTATTTATTTATTTAATAATTAGCTTAAGATAAAAATTATAAACTAACGAGGATACCTAGCTTTGGCAGCTCAGACCTTATGCTTATACCATACTATAGCAAATAGGTTGGTAGGATGTGTAGGAAAAAGTCGGTTTAATAATGTTTTTAATATGTTGATATATTGGGTATGGGAATAAGTTTCCGCCCTCGTAAAAGGGGTGTCACTGCTGATACTATTTTTGTGTTCGCTCTAGTAATATAGTGATGATTTGAAGGTGCATATGTGAGGTCTCAATCGCAGTAGTTGGCATTCGTTTGTAACGTAAATATCCTTTTTATCTGACATTAAAAATGTTGATGTCTACGTTCGTCCCGAAAAACAGCATTTGTGGGAAGTCCTGCATCGTTCTTGTCTATTAAAGAAAAGTGCAGCTGAAACGCTCCATCAAATACAACTGGTAAAGAGTGGTTTCGATGCTTCCAAAGTCGCAATATCAACTTGAGTGATAAAGATCGAACGAGCGAAGAGGTACCGAAAGAAATCGAAGATACTCAACTACGACAATTATTGGATGAATACGCATGTCCACCCTTGATGATACCTATGTCTAAAGAGTTGGATGTTGGCAGATTAACCGTCTATAAATGTTTGCACGCGATGGAAATGGTCCAGAAATTAGGTGACTTGAAGGATGGTATATCTAGAGACGTTTGGTGACGTATGATATATTTCTTGAAAGGCAGAAAAGAAAAAGTTGGAGCCTGCCAGGTGAATCAGGTGAACCAGGTCGATCGACAGCGAAAAAAAAATATTTATGCTTTAAAGGTTGTGCATCTGTTGGGATCAGAAGGGTGTCAACTATTATGAACTCCTTAAACCATCTGAAACCATCACTGGCAATCGTTACCGATTGCAGCTAATGCGTTTGATTCGAGCTCTCAAAGAATAGCCATCGTTGCTAAATCGGCCAGAAATGTTTCGAGAGACTGAATTGGGAAATCTTGCCCCACCCGCCGTATTCCCTAGACATCTTCGGATTACCATCTATTCCGAACAATGCAGTCAGCCCTTATTCGGAGGGCGGTTCACTTCTTAGGAGAGCATCGCAAACTGGCTCAATGAATGGATCAAGTCAAAAGAACTTGTGATTTTCGTCAGAGGAATCTGTATACTGCCTGCAAAATGAAGTAAAGTTGTTTAAATAATTCGTAACTAACACCCCCCATAAGCAGACATATTTTTCAGTCTTGTATTCGCTTTCTGGATGATTGAAATTTCGGCCGGATTTCGGAAATTCTATGCTATCTATTGCGTTCTAATTTTTGGTCGTTTCTAGTGGGCATTTGAATACTTCTTTAGCAGATTTGTTTGCCGACAAACCAGAAATTACAACATGTTATGGCATGCAGAGAAACTTGTTGAATGGTGCCATTGTGGGTTAGTATCAAGTAGAGGGGTGAGTCTTACTGTTGATATATATTGAAAATAATTATAAAAGAGTCGCAGCGATATCCTGCCGCTATAAAGCTCAAAAAGGATGTTTAGATGGGTTTCAATGTTTGTACAATCCTTTGTGCTTTTTAATATAACATCAAATACGTAACGAATGGTTACGCCATAGTAAGCTCAAAGTTCTTTAAGTAAAGTACTTTTAACAGCTACTGACTGCTATATTGGAATACAGTTTGTCAAGAAAACGTTTAGACATACTAAAAGTGGCATATTTCAAGTTATTTACAATTTCTTAACTAGAACCACTGCTTCTTGTAGAATTTGGGGAGCCTTTAAAAACTATTTCATTAACTTATGTACATTGTTACCGGTACTTCGTTGCAGTAAATTTTTGAGTCCACCAAAGCAAGCAAAAGCCAGCCTAATAAAAAATGTTTTTACGAATCTATTTTCAACATCTTTTGCTGAAATGATTTGACGTACGGTTATCTCATCAAGTTGCTACACATGCATTAGTCATGAATCAATCATAAAATCTTAAGGGGGGGAAACCGGTTTAGAAGGCTAAAATTTTGGTGTTTTTCGAGAATTTTTTGAACAAAGAAGGACTAATCAGAAATTGTTTAAGTTTAGAGGATATTTGATTTATATTTTTATGTACACTTTTCAAATTTTTTTGAAGCTAATATATTTCCGCGGTACATAGTGGCGTTAGAGCGTAAATGGACGATCGCCATCCGAGTGTCTTGCTAGTGGTAATTCCTGAAGTTGCAATTTTTCTCTGAAATCAACAGCAATTTTTTTATTAACAACATATTTCCTAAGAATATGAAACTAATTGTGGTAAAAAAATATTGAAAATTGCATGCTTTTGAGGCGCTTGAACACAAGGTATTTTTTTCATACCATATTTTTTCATCAATATTGCCTATATTGCCTAAAAAAAAAATTTTTAATGTCAATATAATCCCCAAATTAGGTTCATATGGATTAGGATTGAATAAAGAATACTCCGAAAAAAATTTATACCGATTGGTCTATAACTTTTTGAGCTAGAGTGCCCACCAGTTGGAGAAAAGTAGTTTCGAGAAAAACGTCGTTCAAACTAACGCGCGCTACGGTGCGGAACCGACGGGCAATCACTCAAGTGCTCATAGAATCGGGAATAATGCGAATTTCACTTTAAAATTTTTACCACATTTTCTTGAGAAGTTATTCTAACAATTTATACAATAAAAAATCGATTTTTTTATCGATTTAAACCGGTTTCCTCTCTTAAGAGCGATTTGTTGATCCAATATGAGATCGTACGTAAATTATAAAGAATGCAAAAATGCTTTGAAAGCGGGCATCATTTGAGGTGAGTCAGTTGGTCCATTATAATTATAAAATAAGAAAAAGTCTGCAACAGTTATTAAAAATAAATGATTTAACCCGAATAACATAATAAATCATGCAAAAAATTTAAAGAAGCCGAGATCTGCAGGTGGAAGGCCACGGAAAAAAATTGACCCAGGCGAACATATTTTTTTGAGAAAAGTAGATGGAAACCCGCAGATTTCGACAAGAAATCTAGATAGTGAGCTTAGAGCTGAGTATGGGGATGGATTTCTCATGAAAGAGTCCGCCAAGTTTTGCAAAAGTACAGCTATACTTCACGCGTTGCTCGAGCGAACTTTTTGGTCTCTGAACAGCATCTTGAAAACAGGTTATCTTTCGCTAGAACGTATCTGGATCTACCAGATAGCTACTGGGATGATATGATACTCAGCGATGAGACTAAAATCATACTGTATTAAACGATGGATACCCGGAGGATCTGCTCCAAAGAAGGCGCAGACAGTCAAATCGGTCGGAAAGGTCACGGCGACGATTTTTTGGGATGCGAATGGCGCAGATTTTAGATTTTTTAGAAAAAGGAAGAACGATCACTGGACAATACTACAGTGAGTTATTGGACTGCTTTCACAAGAAATTGACGGAGACACGGCCGCCTTTGGTGCAAAAGAAGGTGCTGTTTCACGACGATAACGCACTGGCACATTCGTCCGGAGTTGTCGCCGCCAAACTGCGTGAATTGGGCTATTGCGAATTGTTACCGCAATGGTGTCTTCATTTCTAATACGGGTACTTATTGAACCCCCGATGATACATACCGTATACGGTATAACCACGAGCTCAGTGTTTTAATCGTGGTATTGACACGTCCTAAGAATGAGCAGTGAGAGAGCGACCAACAAAGCTTTTGAAGCAAATCCTGAAGAAGGAAAAAGTAGAGGCCGGCCAAGGCGACGATGGTTGCAAGACGCAGAAGGCGATGTACGTAAGATGAGAATCTCACAACATAGAGCGAAAGTGGGCTGTCGAGAAGAATGGAGATGTATTGTAGAGGAGGCAATGGTCCATCCCGGACTGTAATGCCAATATGATGATGATGGTGATCTATAAGGAAGATCAGCCTAGAAGGTTTGAGCTTTTATTTACGAAGTGCTATTCAGCGTTGGCTTTCTTTCAATTGTAAATGATCTTTTACGATCTTATAAATAAGAGAAATAGCTTTAAAATTACGAAATTTTCTGAATAATGTTTTGGACAAAAGTGTCAACCAATGAATAAGCACCTAGCAACACTTAGGGCTGCTTCACAATTTTTTTTTTTTTTTCATTCGTTGCATAATTCCACATATTCCCAAAGTATATCCTCCATTTCGGGTTTGAATTCATTACTTAGAATCTAAAAGTAGAGTTTGTTTTTTGATAAATAAAAAATAATTACCCCAATATTGCTTAAGCCCAACGAATAATTTCCAACCTTTTCCGCTACATTTCACTACAATAACAGGAAAGCCTGGGAATGTTTTCTGAACAGCAGCACTTTTCTACAGCCGTAACAATAACAATGCGGGTAAAGCAACAATAAGACAATAGGGTGAAAACAATGCATTTCCGATTTTACCTTCTACCGACATTCTTCACTTTTTAATTACGCGCGCATTGGACAAACTTCACATGCCAAAAAGAAGAAGAAAAAACATGAAAAAAGAGTAAGATAGACGAGCGAGAAATAATGAAAAAACACACAAAGCCAACAATAACTATTTATAATTCTAGCCATAAACTATGAAAACGAAAACAGGCGCCCCTATTACCGTAGCACAAAAAGAAAAAACTCAAAACAAAGGGAAAACTTCACTAAAATTACTGTCAATTGCGCCCTTCCGCCAACTCTTAACCCCGAAACACCTGCGCCGACCCCACACTGATCTCTCTCCCTCTCTCACCATCTCTTTCATTATTTCCCTCTCTTTCTATGTCTTTGCATACTTCTGCGCGCATCAACGCCATCAAGCGCACCACCCTTTTGCCATTTTGCACTTGTTGTTTTTGCGGCACCTTTGCCTGATGTCACACTTCAAGTGACGATGGAGTGGAAGCGAAAAGGCAACGCGACGTGAAACGAGTGGAAGAAGGAATTGTAAAGTATGCATGGCGTTGCATTGTGAGCGGCTTTCAAGCGTTGCCATCGAATTAGTTGCATTGTTTTGTGCACTCACAATGGATTCCTTCCCCATCGCCCCTTCCTGCGTAGGCAGTTAGTGACTTCTCATAGTCGAGTAAGCACAGAAAGGGAGAGAGAATTATGCGGTAAGCGGAGCTGAAAGGTGAAAAGCAAGCTTTGCACTCTTCTGCTTGCTTGGTGGAAATATTTTTTTATGAATGCTAGTTTTTCCAGGCGCTCCTCCACGCTGCCTCTTGTCGAAACAAAGAGAGCGCGAAAAGTGCCGCACTTAATCATACAGCATCCAGTTCGGACGGACGGACAGACGAACGGCAAGGATGCATGGACGAGTGGCAGGACGTAAAGTTAAACTTTTTAATGGCGCGGAACGCACCTCAAGGACTCAAGTACTTGTGGTGCAATTTCAGCGTGGCAAACGTGGCAGCCACATTGTAGCAGCGCGCAATATGGCCATTTGTAGGCGGCTACCAACACAGCCTGTTGGGTGTAATGAAACGAAGCAAAAGTGGTTGGAGTGAAATTTTTCAATTCTGTTCTTCTCCGCTTTCTCACCTACTTTAATATTTTTCCATTTGTTTTGTGGCATCGCTTTTTCTTTACATCTTTATCATTGTAATTGTTTGCTTTCGGAAAGTTTTATTCAGCAATTAAAAATTGTTTGCTAACCTGTTGCTCGGGTTTGTGAAAATCTATTGAGAAAGTTTTGACGCTGCGACTTTAATTGACGAAGATAAAATGCGACACTTTGGGATATAATTCCGAGAGTTGGATAAATAAAAAGAAATAGGCTTAACATAAATAAACAGAATAATCAGAAGTTTATGGAATAACGCGCCAACTATTTTTTCGGAAAGAGTTAATGCAGAAAAAGGGGATGGAAATGAACTGCAGGTATCGCAATGGGCTTTAGAACTCAAAACTCCACTTTTGCTTTCGTTCTTGTGACCAGCTTATTCGGGTGCTGCCTAAGTACGTTTGTTTGGTGGGTCAAATCTCACGTTCTAAATGAGTGAAGATATTCTGGATGCTGTATATTGAATAGTTATGTAGGCATCCAAAAATAGGCATCCATTACCATCTCTGTGGTTATATGAATGAGCAAAACTATATCTTCTGGGGAACCAAAAAGCCCTTATATCCGCTCAATGTTAGGTAGGTAAGATAGGTATGGCAGCCGCATCGCACATACGAACAGCGATGCTACTTAGATCACGAAATGAGTCCGCTGTGAGCCGCAGGGGCTGTGCTACATTTCTCCTTCCAGATTGAACCATCCTCAGCTTTGGACAAAGCGTAAAAGTTTGTTGCTACCGAAAATGTATAGATCATCCATATTCATTAAGAAGTAGGATCTTAAATATTGGTTCCTGTTTCTGGCTAGAGCCGGGCATGTGCAAAAAAGGTGTTGAATTGTTTCCAGCTCCTCTTCATTCCTGCAGCTACAACAGAAAACATGCATGTAAGCGCCTAATCTCCTTGTGTGATTTCCTATGAGACAATGTCCTGGCCATGTTTGCCTACCGATTTCCCAGCTATTGGTACTAATCCATCTTTTATATGCAGAATTGTTTAGTGCGCCCACAACAAGAAGATTATAAGTTGCGAGAGGTACCCCATAAAATTATTTATGTTTGACATACAGGCACCTTCTCTTGCCAGTTGGTCAGCCCTATAGTTCCCTGGTATATCTCTGTGGCCCGGTACCCAGCATAAGACAATACGGTACTGTTTAGACATCCCATTAAGAGATTGGCAACAATATAGGACACTCTTTGATGTTATGTGGAATGCATCTAGGGCCCCTAGGGCAGCTTGGCTGTCTGATAGACGGCAGATACCTTTTGTTGATATTCTGTTTATCTCTAACCATCGTAAGGCTTCTTGAATAGCGTTTATTTCCGCTTGAAAAACACTACAGTGATCTGGTAGTTTAAAGTAGTCACTGAAAAAAAGCTCTTCGCAATATAACCCTGATCCTACACCGGTATCCATTATAGACCAGCCCGTGTAGATCTTACCGGGTATGTTGGGTGATGGAACTTCTTCAAGCCACCGCTCAATGTTACTGTATGGTGGGCTATTTACACTAAAGGCTGGGGCTTTTTTTTCGAAAACTGCGCGGGCCAAGCGGCTTCTATGTACAGCGGCGGTACATAGTTTTGTTCAAAGGCTGTATTCATCTTCAATTGGTTGAATTTGGGCTGGAGAACATGTCGTTCCAATAAGATAGAGCAACAGCGTTTACATCACGAACCGCTGTCGAAATTCTGAAGGCTGCATTTACTAGTCGCCTTATCTTCCGTTTCGGCGATTTGTATTGGCCAACAAGATTGTCCAATTTAGACGCTCCAGACCTCTTCTTATAGGGGGTTTTTGAAGTAACGAGTCTATGTAAAAAAATTCTTCAAAGTCTTGCAGTACTCAAAGGAATCATTCATGAGAAAAGAAGGAATCCATCGCCGGAAGTTCTGGAAAATTTATAGAAAATGCCATAAATTGGACTCGCATGATTATCAATTTCGGCGGTGGCCACTTAACGGATATCATATAAAAGCAAACTGAGACACCAAAAGCGAAGTAAAAAATTTCCATTTTATAGAGACAAACAAAAATTGCAGCTAGAGACTATTGTGCGACAACTTTTGCTGAGTTAGAATTCTTGCCAAATGAAAAATCTATGCTTTAAGTAGGCAGGAAGCTCCTCTTGGGTGTGCAGGTAACATTTATCTAACCTGGATTCCAGGACATAGGAACATAGATGGATATGAAATTTCTGATGAGTTTGCCAAGAAGGTGCACTGAATTGGCCTCTGAGACCTCCTACACGGGTATCGGCATCCCCTGACAGTTGTTAAAGGGGAACTGCACAAATTATTCCTCAGGAAAGCGCAGAAAAGATGGAGCTCCATTTCTTCATGCGCTATTTCGAAAACCCTTTGGCCCCAGTACAATATTCGAAGGACTCAGAAGGTCTTTTGGACTCCTCGCCACTCAATTTCCAAATTCGTAGCTATGTTTACCGGTCACTGGACGATTGGCACGTGCGCGGAAAAGCTAGGGTTACCATTTAACTCCCATTGCAGTAGCTGTGGGGCCCTTTCAGAAAAGGAGGCGGTTGAGCACTTTCTCTGTAAATGTTAGGGTTTAGCAGCTAGACGATTAAGGTCACTGGGTGCTCCTTTCTTCGACTGCCTAGGGCAGTGCGCCAACCTAAATCCCATTAATTCTCTCCATTATTAAACAGCTCTGGCTGGCGGTAGATATCTGCCTGTTGTAGTTCACATAATGGTATCAAAACGGCGTTTTAGTGCTTCTTGAGGAGTGCCAGACTGGTACTTCAACCATTTCACCTACCTACTGACTTCCGCAGAACTGATATCTTCCAATTAATTGAAAAATTGTCTATCCAGAAAAATAAACCTACGCCTGGAGAGAGCTGAACAAAGGCACTGAAGGTGCGAGATCGTCCCTTCCTCTTTCTCATATAGACAGCTTCTGCAGAAGTAATGTTTTTGTGAGAGAGAAAGAGACTCTGCCACAACTGTCGTTTGATTCTACAGGTGGTTTCATTATGCCATCATTCGTTCGCTGCTCTTACGATTTCCTCAAAGATAAGCAGCTTTCATGTTTGTAAGGGAATACCCATTTCAGTGTCTATGTACTCATTGGTCAACTTAAAACCAAGCGTCGCTAGTTCATCGGCTCTGCAGTTACCCTCAATGCCTCATTGGCCTGAAACCCATGTTAACTTTAAGTGATATGACTCAGCGGCCTCGTTAAGATTTGAGCGGCATTTCATGGCTACCTTGGAGCTTGTCGACTGATTTGTGAAGGATTTTATCGCTACCTGGCTGTGAGGGAAAATGTATGTAGATATTACCTCCAGGTATCGCATCACACTGTACCAGTTTCGCGGCTTTCATTATTGCCATCAGTTCAGCCTGAAAGAGACTACAGTATTTGTGGTGCTGAAAACTGAATGAGATCTCAAAATGTTCCTTATATACACCTCCGCCCACTTTGCCCTCGAGCTTTGAGCCATTTGTGTATACATGGATGAAGTTACCCTGTCTTACATGATATCGTTCTCACTCTTCCCATGAGGGTAGGAAGGCCGTGAGTATTCTAATGGCAAATGTTGGCGGAAATGTATAGTCCACCAGTGCGGGATGCTCCGAAATGCCAGCCATTCCATGATCGTAGTATGTGTCTTGGTGCTCAGACTCACTAACGTAAGCATACGCTCGTACGCCCGATGAAACAACGATTTACAATACTACGGAACGGAACGGTGGTGAGAATTCATTTACATGGGGCTCTCATTAGTTTCGCCGTGTCAGCTGATACGGGCGTACGTTTACGTTGGTGAATGTGAGCACCATTTGACCACTTACATAAAGCGCTCAACCTGCACGCACTATGTTTTGCCTGCAGATCTACAGGAAGGAGGTTTAATGTAATGCTTTCGATGATATGGTTGGCATCGCACCAGATATGTGAACAGGTGCGAGTCTTTGAGCCTTTTCAATTCATTTGATGTTTACACCCTTATCAAGGGCATTCCACCATTGAATTGGTTACTTAGCGGTTAATGCACCGATTTGACTTACATTTAATATTTGAACTTGCATTTAGTCGCTAAATTATTGTAGGGGTAAGCAAAAATAATCCTCTTCCCTGCCTTAACTCCGCAGCTCTACGAACTTTCGACTTCCTTTCGTATAACCGGCAATGTTTTGCACGACTTTAAGTTTCAATATTATTTCAGAAATTTCTGCATTTCTCTAAAGCTAAGTAATATTGTATATTTATCGTAGTACCTCAAATGAAATTTATTCTATCAACTTTAATATTCATTCCTAATAGCGCGAGGTGCATATTATTTGCTAATTTATTTTCCACTAAATTTACTTTTATTGCATTTAACAATATTTGTTTACATAAAAACCAAAAAAATGTAAACAAATTCCCGCTGAGCTCAAAGTCTTTACCCAAATACTCGTATTTAATGACCAAACAACAAGATCAGTCCAAAATGGTTATTCGCGAATTCCAGCTACATTCCAAAGAGACAAGAGACAGCAATAATACTATTGTAATAAAAAAACACAATTTATTTTTTAAAGCGCACTGCTACCCGCTTTCCGTTGACGCATACTTTTACTGTTGCCATGCAACAGGACAATTATTAGGACGCTTTTCGAGGCGAGCGATGCGGCCGCCATCGTTATATCGAGCTTATACTTCAACAATATTTTAACAATTTTAGCTGGCTACCAAAATAACTTCCATTTCGATTTAATCCCACAGAGTTGTAGTGGAATAACGAAATGAAATGACAGAGGAAAAAAGTCACGCAGCGCACAAAATCCAGTGCTTCACAACGCGCCTTCTGTTCGCGCTCTCTTCCCTCGTGCGAGTCGTTGAGGTGGCTTTAATATAAAATACATTTACAATACTATAACTTAGCGACAAAGAGGTAGCGAAGAGGACGGCAATATTACACACAGCGTCGACCCGCCGAGCAGTGCGGACTTGAGCTCGTTCAAATTGACCTGCTGCAAGCGGCGAAACGCCAGAAATGGTTGAGTGGTGACAGTCGCTCTGGCAGCAGCAACATAACACACAGCGCTACGAGAGTGTGCGAGTATAGCTGCTATGCGAGGCAGCAGCTACGTGGGTACGGGTGTCGTTGCAAGGAACCTACAAGTGAACAATGGTGGAGCAGCAAGATTGACAGCGGCATGGAGGCAACTCAGTTAGTAGTCAGTAGTCAACAAGGAAAACTGACCCGAATTTTCAATCACGTTTGCAATGAAAATCCTTCAACTTTATTTTACATTCTTCGTATTTTTATTTTGAAAACGATTTTCTTCTTTTTCTTCTTTTATGGGTTGTACCTGCTTTTCGTTTCGTGCTTGCAATATTTTTGGGGAAATTTTATTGAGCCGCCGGTTGAATTGAAAGCTCCCAAACGGCGACATGTGAATGAGTAACGAAGTAGTTCGGTGAATTGTGGTAATTGGTAAAGTGTTGGAGACCAGCTGAATGCTGTGGCAAGTTTGAAACTGATTAGCAATGCGAGAAGTTGATGGGAAAGAACTTACCGAGAATTATTATTTATTCTAATGAATCAAAAGAATGCTGCGGAAGTTGTTGGAAACAATTTTGTGCTGAAAATGCTTGGTATTTGTGTTAGTTCTTTATTACATCTACGTGAAAAATGTTTACATTTTACAACCGGTTTGAGTACAGAACGAGGTTTCAAAGCGGGGATGTTACTATCTTAATCTAATATTGAAGGTGAACGGGGGAAAAGCACAGCAACTCATGCATCAAAAAAACAGACGGCCATGTTCGCAGTTCTAATTTTGAAGTATTAAATGAGTTTCGTAGTCTTTTGCGGGCGTCCGCCGTTTTCGAATGGGTGGTACGTGACTACCATTGGAGAGTGCATAGACTCGAATCTCCGCACATGAACATCAAAATTATAGAAAAAGTTTTTTCTAATGGCGGTCGCCCCTCGCCAGGTAATGGTAAGCCTCCGACTGTATTTCTGCCATAAAAAAGTTCCTCATAATAATATCTGCCGTTCGGGGTCGGCTTAAAACTGCAGTTCTCTCCATTTGCAGAACTTCATCAAGACATCCGCCACAAGCAGGAGGAAGAGCTTGGCCAAACACTTAACACCCAATTATTTATGTATTTTAGTAAAATGTTTGCAATTTTCAACTGGTTTACAAAATATTTCATTCACATAGACAAATGATGTACCTTTTTTATACAGAACGAGGTTTCAAAGCGGAGACGTCACATCCATTGCCATCAAAAACGACACCTACTCCCATGTTCGCAGTTATAATTTTGAAGTACTAAGCGAGTTTCGCTTACTTGGTCAGTTTAGAAATCCAGCACGCGTTGATTTCTTCTTCTTCTTCTTGATTGGCGCGATAACCGCTAACGCGATTCTGGCCAGGCGTTGCTTTCGTCACTCGGGAAATTGAAAATTGGATGGAAATTTATTTCTCTTTCGGTGAAAAAAACCAAGACTTTATAAGTTCATAACCCCTTTTTCATAAAACACAGAATAACGAGCGACGAAACGGTATTCGTTCTATCGTTCGAGAGAAAAATACTACGGCTCCGCTGGTTAAACTCCTTTCGTCAAATGTTTACGAGCCCTACTACAAACTTCGATGCGTACTCTGCTGATGGGCGCAGTAACAGATGGAGGCCTTCTTTGTGCTGGAAACACTGAGTGTTGAACGACTTGGTGTCCTTAGAAGTTTTTATGTAATTTGTTCCAATTAGTAATAGGCTGAAAAATTGCCAGTGCTTTGTTGAATTAGACTAACGTGGCTTAGGCAGCCCCTACAAGGTAGTTGTGCCTTTTACTTAGCGTTTGTACTTAGCATTAAAGGTGTTCATCGGTGATTGTTACCTCGTTATCTCTAAGACCTACAACCACACGCGGAATTGGTGACATGGAAGGATTGCCCTAGGCTTTAAAAATGTATGATGCAGTAGACTGATTGTTACCTAGCAGTAAAAGTATTCCTGAGGAATCGAGCTCCAGCAAATCATTTCAAAGTCATAAGTAAGTCTTAGCGCTCAATAAATAAACACAACCTGAATAGATGTCTAACTGACTTCCACACTCTTCTAAGCTAAGCACTTCGTAAACTCTTAATTCGTTACTTAAATAGTTCTAACCTCAAGTAGTTAGAAATGTTATGTGGTCTTAAAGGCAGACGTTGCAATCTTCTATTGAGACTTAAAGTTTGTTTTAGTAAATTGATCGCACTATGCACTTGATCTATTTTTAAAATGCTCAACTGCTTCAAACCAAACGGTCTCATCACTTTAAAAGTCTCCCTTGCTACCATTCACTGAGAACCAAAGAACCTTCAAACTAAAATAATAATTTGGAAGCCTTAACGCTAGTAGCATACGGGTTCCTTTATTACCGGCACTCCCTCATAGCTTAGAATTTGGGGATATCTAACGCCATTGTTTAAATTGGATCTTCAGCCAAATTATATAAGGTTGGCCAAAAAGTCTTGCGGTATTTCCGCAAGCTTGTCTTTGCAAGCGCATAGTTCTAGTTGTATTCGTCGCATCGGTTCACGCTAGAGCTTTTTGGAAAGCTCTTTTCACGTGCTAACACGTGTTTGATTAATTGTTGTTTGCCTTTAGTCGTTCGTGAGTTATAGCGTCGCAAACATGGAGCAAAATAAAGAGAAAATACGGCATATTTTACAGTACTACTACGATAAAGGCAAAAATGCATGCTGCCAATAAAATTTGTGCAGTTTATGGACTCGATACAGTTTCCATTTCCACCGCACAACGATGGTTTCAACGTTTTCGTTCTGGTGCAGAGGTGATCGAAGATGCGCCACGGTCCGGAAGGCCTGTCGTCGAAAATTGCGATAAAATAGCTGAATTGATCGAAAGAGACCGGCATAGTAGCAGCCGTAGCATCGGCCAACAGCTGGGCATGAGTCATCAAAACGTTATAAACCATTTGAAGAAGCTTGGATTCAAAAAGAAGCTCGATGTATGGGTGCCACACGACTTGACGCAAAAAAACATTTTTGCCCGTATGGATGCATGCGAATCGCTTCTGAATCGCAACAAAATCGACCCGTTTTTGAAGCGGATGGTGACTGGCGATGAAAAGTGGGTCACTTACGACAACGTGAAGCGCAAACGGTGGTGGTCGAAAAGCGGTGAAGCTGCCCAGACGGTGGCCAAGCCTGGATTGACGGCCAGGAAGGTTCTTCTGTGTGTTTGGTGGGATTGGCAGGGAATCATCCACTATGAGCTGCTCCCCTATGGCCAAACGCTCAATTCGGACCTGTACTGCCAATAACTGGACCGCTTGAATGCAGCACTCATGCAGAAGAGGTCATCTTTGATCAACAGAGGCCGAATTGTCTTCCATCAGGACAACGCCAGGCCACACACATCTTTGGTGACGCGCCAGAAGCTCCGGGAGCTCGGATGGGAGGTTCTTCTGCATCCACCGTATAGTCCGGATCTCGCACCAAGTGATTACCACCTATTTCTGTCCATGGCGAACGAGCTTGGTAGTCGGAAGTTGTCCACAAGAGAGTCCTGTGAAAGTTGGCTCTCCGAGTTTTTTGACAATAGGGAAGCGAGCTTCTATAAAAGGGGCATTATGAAGTTGGCATCTCGTTGGGAATTCGTCATCGAACAAAACGGCGCATATTTGATTTAAATCGCATTATTATAACCAATTTTATGAACAATTGAAAATTTAATAAAAATACCGCAAGACTTTTTTGACAACCTATATATAAATATAATCTTTTGTTGGGCTTTATGACAAGATAGGTTAGGTTAGGTTTTTGTGGCAGTCGGTTTTAAAAATATCCAACTCACTTAATCCATGTAGGTCCGCTTTGGCATCACTGTGTAATACCAGAACCTCAGTATTTATTTATCATGGTACCACTTAGACGCTCTTATGAAGCGCAGGATAGGTTTTATCCCAACACCGGATAGCTCCGGAAGATAGATTATTTATATATATCCCGGTACCCATTATGAGACTGACCTTGAAAACAGTGCTGATATCATTTAGAGTGCCAAGAGCTCCTGAGCAACCTTTGATCTCAGTATAACTGCTGAGTTACTACTCCAGTTCGTAGTGTGCTTCTTGAGGTTGTTCGGCAAATGGAGGGACTCACAGTTTTAAGCCGACTCTGAACCTCAGATGTTTGATGTGAAATGAATATATGAAGTGCTTTCTTTCTCAAGACAGAAATAAACTCGGAGGTTTGTCATTGCTTGCCGAGGGCCAACCGCTATTGGGCACATTTATTTCCATCATTTGGAGTTTCATTTCCACAGCAGGTTTCGAGCCCGGGGTTAAACGGAGTTATAGCCATGCGCAAATTTATTCAACTACTGTTGCTGTTATAAATTGATTTGATAAAGTGCCTTATTTCCGTTATGATTATAAGATTAAGTTACTTAGGGGCTAACAGCGTATATATATTTTTTTTTTGAGAGTGGACTTATTTCAATATCACGCCACATTTCTTGAAATTCGATTCAGCACTGTCTTGCATAGGGTGGAACTATCATAGCGAATGGAGCAGTAACTTGTAAAAGGAGAATCCACACTTCTGATTCTAAGTAAAAGTTTGGTAGTGTACATGCATGTCCTGGAACCCTTAGTTGGTGGATTGAAGTGGTGATTTATCCAAAATCCAACTAGTGCTTCTGAACTATTTTGTTGCCACTTCGTCGCATCTTGTTTAAACGTTATTTACATTACGACTATATGCAGTCTGTGTGGTCTAAGAACTTTATTGAGTTGTTGACGCCTTGTCTGTTGTTCGGGGCTCTCGAGACTCGGACCATGGTTACCATCCACTCCTTCCATTAGAACGCTTACTGTGTGAATTTTTTTATTTTTAACGAAATCTCCAGCTGCTCACTCTCAATTATTGTAGGTGTAATTTAATTCCTAATAATTAGCCGCAGATACAATGTAAATAAATAGCCCATATATGTTTGTCAGTCCATACGCCTGTGCGTGTGCAACACATTTTAAAAGCCAATAAACTACGCTTCTCAGTTTCTTGTAAAATGAACCTTTCAGCTGTCAAGAGCAGCTAATTTAAGTTATTCAATTACAGGGTTAATACTTAAAAGAAATCCCATACCTAATTAGGGAAAGTAGCCACAGAAATTTTCTATGAAAATCTGGAATTGCGGAATCTCGCTGTGATATTTTTATTTTTTGCAGTAAATGTTTAAGAAACAGTTATAGCAGTTATTTCCCTAGAAGTGCAAATAATGCAACGCTGAATGAAAATAGGCAAATTGGCAAAGCTTTTCAGTTTCTTTAGTACGTGGTTTAATATTTGTATTGTGAGCTTTGACAACCGTGAGCGTTGCTATGACCTAGCACGCATTTCCACCACAAAATTCGTCAGTTATCAATGTGTCGATATTTGTTTCATTTAACAAGCTGATAAAAAATTGACTACTCTCTTTGGAAATACACAAGATAT
Organism: Anastrepha ludens; assembly: GCF_028408465.1. Lineage (NCBI taxonomy): Eukaryota > Metazoa > Arthropoda > Insecta > Diptera > Tephritidae > Anastrepha > Anastrepha ludens. The sequence continues at coordinate 29,077,316 of NC_071499.1, read as the reverse complement.
TTAAAAAGAAAGAACTGTCACGTTCCGCCAGTGAAAAATGCAAATGACACCTAGGCGAGAAGTGATAAGGGTAAAGCTGTAACATTTGCAAAGCTTCGATCCAACACCTTTCAACCGTACGCGAATCAATGCGATATATTCCTTCTTAGATCAAGAAACCACTATAATTCCACATATAACTACAAGCGAAATAAAAAGAGAAATCAAGCAACTAAAAGACATAAAGGCATTTGATTGGATTTGATTTAATCACAGCGAAAGTATTAAGGCAACTACTCAACAAAAGCCTAGTAAGATTAGTCAATCTATTCAATTTGTCAATCCAACTCCAGTATGTTCCAAGCCTGTGAAAAGTTGCGGAGATGATAATGATTGCCAAACCAGGAAAAGATCCACATATTGTTTCTGCACACCGGCCAGTCTCCTTGTTGCCATTAGAAAAGCTCATTGAATTCCGCAATCTGATACCTTCACACCAGTTTGGATTCCGTTGTAAACACTCCACCATAGATCAGGTGCACAGAATTACAGCTGAAATAGAAAAATCGTTTGAAGAGAAAAACATACGCTCAGCAGTCTTCCTGGACGTCGCGCAAGCATTCAACAAAGTTTGGCATGAAGGTGTTAGCAACAAATTGAACTCAGGCTCTCCACTTCCATACAGTGCATTTATGAAATCGTATATAACTCAACGCTATTTTCGCGTAAAACAAGGGAATGAGTATTCCAAATTGCAGAAAATAAACGCTGGCGTGCCGCAAGACAGCATTCTTAGACCTCTTCTTTACCTTCTCTACACGAAAGATATACCATTGCCTCCAAGCACTATGATTGCCACCTCTGCTGACGACACACCAATTCTTGCAACAGGAAAAACCGCCGAAGTAGTGGCAGCTAAACTTCAAACCGCTATAGACTCAGTCGGAATATGGACGAAAAAGTGGCGAATAAAATTAAACAGTAACGAATCAATTCGTGTGACCTTTACCAATAAAAACGCAAACCATCACCCAATAATGCTACTAGGTGATCGAATTCCATACGCAAATACTGCCAAATATCTCTGTATAACCCTTGATGCTAAGCTACGTTGGAAGGAGCATATACGAATAAAACGAAGCGAACTTAATTTGAAAATACTAAAAATGAACTGGCTCATTGAACGGAATTCAAAACTCTCCATATATAAGAAAATAATGATATACAATCAAATTATCAAACCAGTGTGGTCTTATAGGACACAAATTTGGTGAAGTGCCAGTCAAAATAATATTAGCATAATCCAACGATTTCAAAATAAAATTCTCAAAAATATTGGGAACGCACCTTGGTACATTCGCGATACAGATTTTCATCGTGACCTCAACATTCCTACGGTCGCTGACGTTATTAAAATACAAGCCCGCTCTAAGTGGCTCCAGCGGCACGTAAAAGAGGAAGCCAGCAAACTTCTCCACACCGACGACTCCAGCGAAAATAACCATATGATTTTCTAGTAGTTAATGTAAAGAAAAGATTTTAAAACTCTGCTCATAAAAGGCCCAGAAAATTGTTAAAATCATACGGCTTGTTAGTTTCCTTTAAGCAAGTTGTTGTGTCAACAAAAATTTTGTATCTATCTATATATATTTAAATGTTTGTAATGAAAAAACAAAAAAAAATAAAGTTATTTGAAAGTTTGTGAAAGCAAAACAAAAAAGTGGAATAAATTCAACAAAATTGTCGTACATTGACTTTTTACAATACTACCAGGTTGTTCAATAAGTTTTGCAGTTCGATGAGAAAAACACAATTTTGTGGTTTGAAATTCAGTTCATTACTCAGTAAAGTCTCTCTGAGCATCAATACACTTGAGATTCTAATTTATGAACTCCATCCCTGATATGAGAATCTGGAAGGGCCGCAAAAACGCGCTTCTACAGCCTCAAGCGAGCTTTCAGACTTCTTCATTTGCTGAAAAATGCTTTCCACGCTTGCAATTTTTTAGGTCTGGCAACAGATGGAAGTCACTTGGGGCCAAATCTGGTGAATGCGGTGGATGCTCCAACAATTCAAACATCAACTCAAAGATTTTAGCCGTTGTCAAAATGCTCTTGTGACACGGCGCATTGTCCTGATGAAAACGAATGTTGAATTTTTTCTTTTGCACGAATATTTTCCTTCAGCTGCTCTAAAAGTTTACAATAATATTCAGAATTTATTTCTTTAATCCACAAACAAAATTCCTTTCGCATGCCAAAAAACTGAAGCTAACACCATCTCGGCCGATTTCTCGACACGAATTCGTTTCAGAGCCGAAGAACCAGGTTGCCAGTGTTGAATCGTCGCTCAAAATCCACTTTATCCTTTCGAAAACGCTCGAAATGTTGCTTAGAAAATCGCATTCGAATGTGTTTTTGTTCCATTGTAAGGGGTTATATACAGTTAGAATTAAAATAAAATTGAATTTGTTTTTATTTTATTTTCTTAAGGTACAAATATTTAAGAATGCACACAGAAAATTTAATATCGTTCCGGTAAATATTTTCGAAGTTACAAGCGAATTTGAAAAATCGTTTCAGAGAATTTTTACCCTATGTAAAGTGCTTTTCAAACTTTAAAAGCATTTTTCTCAAAACCGTGTTTTCGAAGTCGGTGGACACGATTTCTCAAAAACGACTGAACCGATCGTCTTGAAATTTTAACACAGCCTTCTCAGATATATTCTTCAGGTATTAATCGATGCAATAAGAATTCTGATGATTTTTTTCTTTTTTTAGGCAATTTTTCGCGAAAATTTTTGTAGAAAATTGGTTTTTTTTCCTATAGCCGCCATTTTATCAAAAATTAAAATTTTGACCATTCCTTCGATTAATACCTAGCTTTATATATTCACAAAGAGAATCTAATTAGTTTTTCGATTTCAGGTAATCCAAACCGGAGATATTTTGTCCACCGACGAACCCTTTTTTTTGGAGGACGCTTGGGAGATCATCTGCAGGAGCCGTGCACTTCAATATTTTCACTAACTTTACGTGCTATAATTAACTTTAAAGTAGACATTATTTGAATAATTAAACATTGTATTTGTTTAATAAAATCATTCTTTGTAAAAAAATTCTCAAAAAATGTACGATTTCCTCATTTTTTCTACAATTTCTGGTATTGTTGCTGTTTGGGCGTCCTTGACGTGGATCGTCTTCAAGTCTTGTACGACCACGTTTAAATTCTGCAACCCATCCTTCTACTGTACTAATGGATGGTAAAAAATCCTTATACACTTTCAACATTCGTTCATAAATTTTCTTTGCTTTTAAACCTACCAAAAATAGGAATTCAATCATCCACTGTAGAGAATACTGTGACACGTCGACACCAAATGGCTTGTAATCAAATAATGAATTGACAGATTGAAGGGAAATTTCACAAATTTAGGCTAGTAGCAAAGCCCTCTCTTATCGCACCGAAAAACTTGTACTCATTTTACAATGGTTGCTAGTTGGCAATAACAAATGCTTCCTAAATTTTTACGCGTCTGCAAGAAATATAATCTCTAAAGTTATCTCGTGAGCCCTAAATCGCGAAATCCGGTATTAAAAATTCAACATCAAATTTCTTTCATTTATTGACTTTATAACGTATTTCCTCATCGGCTGCTACTTCATTAAAAATCCATAATGCCCCAGATACTGCATGCAACACAATAAAAGCACTTAACCTGAATTTTTGTTACATATTAAAAATGATGACATTCAGCAGTTTTTTGGTGCAATTAAGTTCAAAAGCGAAGCAGCAACGTTAACGCTGGTCGTAGCGCTTGTATGTATGTGTGCCGACTACTGCGCATCAGATTGTTGACTTCCTCAAGCCACTTCAGCCACTGTTAAGCAAAATTTCATCAATGTGAGATTCGTACCCGTGTGTGTGTGTGTGTGTGTGTGTGTGTATGTGTGCGTAAAATGCATTGTCGTAGCCAATCGCCATTGGAGTGTCCGCCATGTGTGCATTTTTAATGAATTTCGCAAATTAATCGAATTTGATTGCATTTTAAGCGTCCACTAATGGTTCACCGCATAGCTGCTGTTTCTGTTGCTGTTGCAACCGCTGTCGCGCTCGAAGCCATTATCGTTGTAGGTTATTGTGACTTTGGCGGATTCAGTGCGGTCGCTGAGTGCCGCAGAGGACATGATGCTCAATGTTTGCTCAGAGAGCTACACAAAAATACACACATGCACACATTCACATAACTTTGCGTTTTATTACGCTCATGCTTGCGGTAGATATGTGTGTGTGCTGTTGCTTTTGTTTTTATTTTCGGTTTTATGTCTTTTTTCTCTCCGCATTCATTTCGACCTATTTTGACCTATGGCGTTATGAAGGATACACACATGAATGTGCATGCCTGTGTGTGTGTGATTACCTGCATAGCTTAGGCCAGTGCCACTCGAAATAAGCTCCATTATTATTGTTGGTGTTGGTTAGTTCTTGGTGGGTGTTTGATGTAATTTATTTACTACATAATATTTTATGACTTTTTCGCATGTGTGACACAAAAGCTTTTTATTTTATTACAACAACGCATTGCCGCTTGAGAAGACGGACGTTATGCAGCATATATAAATAATGCCTACTTAAATTTTATGTTCGGAAATTAAAGAGCTCGTATTGAAGTATTAAAATAAGTTTCTGTTTTTCTTACTGAAAATTGGACACAGCGAACACAGGCGTAGCCTTCGAATTTCCGCTAAGCAGCAATAAATATAAATATTTCATGAATGCAAATTTTCTATTTATGAAAGAGACTTCGTTTAACCAGCATTAACACCGATATTAGTGTCAGCCTCCAACGTAGAATTTGTCTTGCCAACAAGTGCTAATTTGGACTAAGTAGGCAATTGAGTAGTAAAGCCCCCACTCGACGAAACAAGCTAGCACTCTAGAGGCTCCCATTATGCCCGTTCTAACATATGGCGCAAAAGCGTGGACGATGACAACATCCGATGAGACGTCCCTTGGAGTGTTTGAGAGAAAGATTCTGCGGAAGATCTTTGGACCTTTGTACGTTGGCAACGGCAAGTAGTGGGTCAGTGAAGTGAAGAGGTTACAGCACGAATCAAATAAAGTTTCGTTATACCCTATCAATTCTATTTCAATATGCATATATGTCGATAAGTAACTATACAAGAGCATGGGCGAGAGTAGTTGAGGAAGTGTTGGAAGATTAGTGGGTAGTGTGAGTTTGAGTGGAGTATAACTTTATACATATATAGTTTTCGCAAAGAGTTAAAGTTTTAGTTTAGTTAGTTTAATAAATTTTTAAATTAAGTTAATGCTATTGTCATCTGTGTACCCAACAACACGCTGATTGGAAAGTTCAAGGTTAGGATGAATTGCATTTTTAGTGTATTCCAATCCTGGGCAGGTATCGAGGAGGTGTGTTGTCGTGTAGTGGTTTGAGTTGCAAAAAAGGCAGTCTGGTTTGACTATGCCATTTAGGATGTGAATATGGGTGGCTATAGTGTGACCGATTCGAAGGCGTGGTTCTTGAGGTTCTGAGAAGACATGTGTATCGGATATATGGGTTTAATGCCAGTAGGATTGTACTTTTTGTACAATCCATTGACTATTGTACGTTTCCTGAAGAGATTTTAGTATAATTTTCCGAAAATCTTTGATAGTAAAATGTGCACTGAAGTGAAAAGGTTCTTGAGCGGCTTCTTTGGCTCTGCTATCAGCGCACTCGTTGCCTTGTATTCCGGCATGACCCGGAATCCACATGATTCTTATGGAATTTTTATTTTATAAGATTTTATTGCGGATTTCGGTGATTAATGGAGTTTCGTTGGAATAGTTCAAGTTCAGTAGAGCGTCCATAACAGATTTACTATCGCTGCAAGTAGTGAATTTGCCGCTTTTGTTGGCCGCTTCAAGCAATGCAGCTGCTTTCGCTATGAATACTGAGCAGTAGGAAGGTAAAGCACCGACTGAGATTGTGACCCCCAGCTGGTTTGTGACTGCAAATGATGTACTAAAATAATAATAGGGTACCCGGTGATCTAGAGCACGAAAATTTCACATATTTTCGTGATTTTTTTTTTGCCATTAAAAATTTAAAAAGCGATGTTTCGACTCTTCGGGCTTATTAGTACGTTTATTGAGCATACAAAATTTTTTTTTTTACTTTTGAAACAATATTTATTATTATAAAAATGCCGCTGAAGATGACCCTCTCGAAAAATCGAGCCCGGACGGCGTAGATGATTTCGAGACTTCTAATTATCTGAAACACAAAATTCAAGAAGATTCTTAATCATAAAGAGTGCAGTTATGATCGGAACTAGAACAAATCAAAAAAATGAAAAATTTACAAAATGGCGCACTTTTGAAAAAAAAGTTCGTTAAATCGTGTTTTTTTCACCAGTTTTTTAGTTTAAAAAATAGGAAATTATTTAAATAAAATTATGATTCTAGTTCCGACGATAGCGATACATGTTGTGAGCAACATATCTAAATTTGAAGTGATTCGGTTTAATATTGTAGTTTTTTTGTTTTCATCCCGCCGTGCCGAAAAAAGTCGTTTCGAGATAAATGAGTTTAAAGTTTGAGGTACAGGAGCGCGCGGGCCGCTCTCTAGCTAGTTAATGGGCTGTAGAAGCTATAATATTGGGAATTTCCGCGTGAGAATCTTACAGTATATTCTTAAGATACTATTCTTTCGGAATATCGAAAAAACAAAAAATAGATTTTTTTAAATTTCTAAACCACCAAGTCCCCTTAAGAAAACCCCTCTCCTATAAAATTTGCTATTTGTCACTTACGTTAATTTGGCGATTATGACTCAATACATAATTTTGTTTTTTTCTTTCTATCTTTTCCTTAAGGTACTTGACCACCTTATAAGTTTCAAAAAATTAAATTTTTTTTTTTTACATTTTTTCAATCCTTATACTTTTAAAAATCATCACCTGAAACTGTTTTTTTAAATTCGAATTCTAACAAAGTGAAATCAGTGAAAATGTGCAGGCGCATCCTGCACTCATTACTTGCTGACTCAGCGGAAAGAAAATAGCAAGTTTTAACTTTAAACGCGTTTTTCTAGAAATTACTTTTTTCGAATGGCGGACACTTTATCTCCGAAACTGCTTAGCCGATTTTAATGATTTTGGTCTTGTTTTATTTGTTAAGATGTTTTGTATGCCAATTTACCACATTTTGCAAAAAAAAAGTTAATAAAGTATTGCTTTTTAAGCATAACATTGTGAAAAACAGGGGTGTTTTCTTAACTTTTTTTCAAACATCCGCCATTTTTTTATTATTTTTTTTTTTTGTCAGTTTGTGGTAAATTCTCACGCAAGGAACCTTCCTTTTGAAAATTTTGTTTCTCTCTTTTGTTTTAGAATTACCATTTCTAAGATTAACTGTCCGCCGCAAGACATGATTTTCTTCAGGCCTCGACTTTGGCGCCTCCTGGATATATGTTAAAAAAAGAAATTTTAATAAATCAATTTTTTTTTGTATTATATAAGCTCTAAATAAAAATTTAAAAAAAAATTTATTTTAATATATTATGCAGAACATGAAAAAAAAATTATTGAATATGTTGTACTTTTTAGCTTTCCAAGGTGGTCAAGTATATTACCTTAAATAAAATCTGATATTTTTGCTTGAAACCTATTTAAAGCTCAGCGAAAAACTCATCGCAGTTAACTATTCAAGTGATCGATGAATTAATTTTTTATCTTTATTTTTCGTTCGTCTCCTGTAAGCAGGAGATATTCTACGTTCAACTGTTGTGATTTCCTTTAGATGACAGTGAAAGGCAGGAAGAGCTAAAATAAGAACTGCCATAAACTTACGATTCACATTTCAAATGTCAGCATGCAATTGGCAACTATTGAATTTTCCAGTTAATATTTGCGCAGACCAACGGTGTGCCACATCGAATATTAGGCTTACAATGAAATGGCTGAGACTTGCAATAGCGCACAAGTCTCCTTTCTGGTGGCACGCCGCCACCAAACCTATATGACGTTTAACATACTAACGGCATATGGTTTGGTTGCCCACCTGCTGCTGCCATCGGCCGAACTTGGTCGGCTGGATGAGTCACCGCTTCCACTACGCTGGGTTGGCAGCAATTGTCAGTGGGTATACAGAGTTGATAAAGTTACAATTATTTGACGACTTGCTTTTGGCACTTATTTATTTATAGATTGCGTTTTTACTTATCCACCTGGCTATTATATAAATGTATAAGTGTACCTATGAGTGTATTTGTATGCCGACAGTGCGGGGCATGCAACGAAGCGCATTTTAACTAAAAGTCTTTACTTTGTAAAATTCCTTTGCTCTATTTATTTATACAATTGCCGTTATTTAGTTATGTGGGCATGCGAAAATACACTAAAGACAAGTACTCGCATGCACTTCTCTGCCTACTGCTCTAGTCTACACATCAGGCCCTGAGCATAGCCGCCCGCATACCGCATATTTGTAGGTATTGTTTTTATTTAAGTTGCGAAGCCATTTTCAGTCCATTGTTTTACAGTATTTTATTTTATTTTATTTATTCATTTATTTTCTCTTTTATATTTTTTGAGTTTTTTTGTTTGTTTTATGCTTCACATTTCAGTGTTTTTTGTTTGTGCAACTGGGCTACATTGTCTTCGTTGTCATTTGAACATCATTGCATGTCCTTCGCTTCACTTCTTCCTTCATCACCTCCACGCTCCGCCTTCGCATTGGATGTACAGTACAATTATTGCGGCCGTTGATATCGGTGTCATTGTTATTGTTGTTGTGGTTGTTAAATAAAATATCATTTTCAATGGAATTGTCAACGGACGACTGCCAGCTGTTGACTGCAGGCCACCGACGACAACGCAAACGCAATAGCAAAAGCAAACGCCAATGCCGACGTCCACGTCCACGTTCACGTCCACGTAGACGAACAGACAACTGCGGCAATGATTAGCTTTTCTACAATTCGAGACTTGCCTGTGGTGCCCGGTTACTAGTCCTCCACACAATATTCTCGCATGCTACATACGCCATGGCTCACCATCAGTTGTCTGTCACTCGTCGCCTGGCACTAAGCCTCTTTGCCTGCTGCCTTCCTTCTTACCATTTTGTCTAGCAGGGATTATATGTTGGGCGGGAGTGTGTGCGTTGTTGTTTTTGGTCCACAATATGGGCATGTTTTACTGTCATTCTATTTTGCTTACAGTGCATTTTACATTGTTCGAATTCTAACATTTCTGTCGCTCATAATCCTCTTTCGGTCGTATGATTGACGCTCAGCTGTGGAGTAAGCGCCGATGCTACTCCCATCCGCTTCATTCAGCGATTTCTTATTATGTGACTTTTACTTATAAATTTTTATTGTTTAACTTAATTGCATTCAAGTGTTGGCATTGTAATATTAATTAAAATATTTCGTCCTTTTTATTATCGCCTTTTTTATAGCTAATTTTGCCTGCTGAGTTACTTGCTTTGACAAATTCATCAGCACAGCATCATTGGGATAGTCGCTTCTTATGAAGTGATTAGAAGGAATCTGGTTAGTTCTATTATGGATACACAATTACAGTAATTTGTCGTTGTAATTGAGTTATGTGCAAACACACTGAAATGCGCATGAAGAGAAGTATGGCTATGTGAGGTTAGGTTGAAGCGGCTGTAGTTAGGCTATACCGGCTAAGCCTACGAATAGGTCAATTGCAATATCACATGAATCAAGTCAACCTTTCTATTCGAATAAGTGCCGAACATGTGTAGTTGGCGAATGGGCGCAATGGCCATATCCTTTATTAGGTTAGATTGAAATGGTTGAAATGGACGAAGAAATCAAATTCATCCCTTTTGATGCCATTTTGAAGGAAGTAAGATTGAGGAAGACCGAAAGGACGAAAGAGAAGAGAGAGGAGAAGGGTGGGGGGAAGGAGTGGTTGATTATATGTGGATTATAAACGCTCAGTACGGATGCGTTGCGGTTTTGTTAACCGCTTTATACTGCTGATGAAGTTCATCAAATTTGTAATATCCCGACCTGCTACATCTTAGCCCCGCTAGGGCAGGGGTCCACCTCATCTTCCATACAACTGAGGCAAAAAGGACTCGATGTAGTTGAAAGTCTCACAGCAGGCATACCTCGCGGATGGTGTCCTGTGAGAACATCCACGAAATTCGAGAGCTGAAAATTTGTCAACCTCAGAAGATTGTTGGAACGCTTCCGATTCATACGTGACCAGAAGGACTTCAAGATCTTACAAGTTAGGTAGAAAGCATAAGCTTGGCAGAGAGATTGGAGTCACGAAACAAATAGAACCTCAGCTTTTCCTGCCCATGGGAGCACATATCATCAAGGAAGAGCTCCGATCACACCGAACTTCCCGACAAGTGCTAAATTTAACATGAAACAGTGTTCCAGACGAGGTCGGCTCAGACATACCGACAACAGTTACGGACGCTTAAGTTAACGTCTCACGACCATATCATACACATAATGCACATGACATTAGCGCACACTTTCGAAGTTCCATTTACTTTATTATTATTTCACTTTCGAAGTTCCATTTACTTTATTTATTATTCACAATCACGGCTCCACTCTCAATATAGTGCAAATGCGGTCCCGGGGTAGAAGTAAGCCGAAGAGGGAGGTCGGTTTTAGTGGGAGCGTGCCTTACATATCATTGGCGCGACGGCATTAGTTGAATGTTTTTGACATTTTTAATCTCCCCTCCCCAAAAACAAAAAAAAAAAAAAAAAAAAAAGAGCTCAGAGGCTAAAAACAAGGCCAAGAGACGTAAGATGGTACCAGTGAGGTGGTTCTTACTGCGAAGGTATAATCTAGAGAGGTTTAAACATCTTATATACCTCCTTCGGAAGAAACTGAGAAGGCTAACAGACGTTTTAATTGTTCACAGCACACGTCGAAACCATCTGAATAGGATCGATATCTATAATTACGATGTCATCTGAACCTCAACCTGGTGCTTCACAGGAAGAACCTTTACATTTTGAGGCAAAAACAGACAATAGCGATACTGACTTTGATTGTGACCTGGGAACACCAAAACCATTTAACCAAGATGATTTAAACGACCTCATTAGAGATCTGGGACTGTCAAAGACTGGTTCAGAAATTTTGGCGTCTAGATTAAAAGAAAGAAAATTAGTCACAAAAGAAACTAAAATGTCTTACTATCGCAGAAGAGAACAAACTTTCCTTGAATATTTTGCTGAAGAAGATGATTTTGTATTTTGTAAAAATGTACCTGGTTTAATGGCTGCAATGGGATTAGAAAATTACGTTTCTAGTGAGTGGCGTTTATTTATAGATTCATCGAAACTGAGTTTAAAATGTGTTCTCTTACACAATTTGAACAAATTGGGCTCATTGCCTATTGCACATTCTACTAAAGTAAAAGATGAATATACAACTATTGCTCTGGTTTTAGACAAAATTAAATATGCGGAACACAATTGGGTCATACGTGTCGATTACTTTTAGGCCAACAAGGTGGTTACACAAAGTTTCTCTGTTTTCTTTGCTTATGAGATAGTAGAGCTAAAAATCAACATTGGATTAAAAAAGATTGGCCTGCTCGGGAAGCGTTAGTACCAGGACAACTGAACGTGATAGACCCGCCTTTAATATCAAAGGATCGTATAATTTTACCCCCGTTACATATAAAACTGGGGCTTATAAAACAATTTGTTAAAGCTCTTGACAAAAATGGAAATTGTTTTCTTTTTCTGTCTAAAAAGTTTCCAAAATTGAGTGCAGAAAAGATAAAAGCGGGTATTTTTGACGGGCCACAGATAAGTTCGTTAATAAAAGACTCAAATTTCATAGACACTATGACAGTGATTGAGAAAATGGCATGGAATGAGTTTGTTTGGCTTGTTCAAAATTTCTTAGGAAATAAGAAAAGTTCTGACTATTCTCAGCACGTCGAACAACTAATGGGTCACTTCCAAAGGGTTGGATGTAGTATGAGCATTAAGTTACACTTTCTTCACAACCACCTGGACTATTTTCCAGCCAATCTTGGGGATCTCATCGAAGCACAGGGCGAGCGATTCCACCAGGACCTTCGTACGATGGAGGGACGCTGTCAAGGTTACTGGAACACACACATGAGGGCCGTCTATTGTTGGAGCATTAACAACAGTTCTATGCCTTCAACTTCAGCAAGGAAATCATATAAAAGAAAATTTTTTTAACTTAAGAAGGCAATAAAATAAAATAATTTTTAAATCTATAGTGTTTTATTACAAAAAGTCAAATGTGTCATATAGAGTCATATAGAGCTGATACAGGAATTTCAGTTACAGATTTGAAATTGTCATTAAAAATTGTACTAAAAACATGTATCATAACCCAATCATCAGAAATGCTGTTGTGCAGTGTTATTGCAAAAATTAGAAATCTTCCGATAAGGTGAATAGTTTTGCGCCACCTTGTGTTTTTGTCAATCATCATTAGTACTTTGAATAAAATATAATATTTTCCACAGCTTTCGGATGTTAAGTGAGTATTTTTCCAAAAAAAACAAAAAACAAATTCTGGTTTCATTGCGACACACTTCGCGTTTCGTAATAAATAAAATGAAAATTCGACCTAAATTCGTGGTTGGTAAATGTAAGCCCTGCCCTGAGTTCAGATAAATATTTACTAGTGTGCATATCCGAAAAAAAAACAGTTAGCGGCGTAAAAATTGCTGCGACTTCGCTTTGTGCTTTGAGCTCGCGGCTAAAGAATAAATTTGTAAAGTGGAAATTTCGGCAAAACAAAAAAACGAAACGGGTCACCATGAGAATAAAGCTGAGCAAACTTTAGAGACTGCGGGTAAACTATTCGTTAATCATACATACATACGTACGCATACACATACGTACTCTCATACACATAGAGCACTGCGACAAAGGGGCGGTCGCACCAGAATATTCACACAAAGTCGGCCGAACACGATTTTATGGTGTGGCGCCATGTGCGCACTTCCCTTTTGGTCCAATTGCAAACGCGGAATAATTTCCCGTCTCAATGTGCCCTCAGAGCCGCGTTTGTTGTACTGCACAGATGCATTTGTATGCTAGCCACAAAACGGTAAATTGCATACAAATGCAAAAGAAATATCGCACATAAAGCGCACCACTCAAACTTATACGTGACCAGTACGCGTATATAAACGAGGGTTGTGTGATAAGTACCTGGTCTAGACTAGAACAAATTGTTTTTTGTGTGTAAAATGTATTTTATTTTTCCATGCAGTCCTGCAGTGTTCTTTTATATCTGCGTTTATAAAATAGGATTCCTTAAACCCTTCGAACACGAGTCAGTTTCAGCAGCGACCTCATCATTAGAGCCAAACTTCTTGTATCGAGCCTTCTTTTCATATTCGAAAATGGGAAGTGTGAAAGTGCTGGGCATTAATTCCGAGCATGTGAGAACGATTCGTACCCTAACTCATGGGGTTCCTGAGGTTGACGGACGTGCATTGCCAATTTTGAGCAACTGCGACACCCATCTCGCGGAAAGCTTCTTTAAATCAAAATGTGTTTTTATTAGTTTATCTCAATCGCATATAAAATTCTATCCTGCCTGCTTTGTGATAAACTAAAAAAGAACCTTACGCCCAATCCCTAATTGGGCGATACTACCTTCCACCACCTTCGACCAACTATTCACACTGCGGCAGATCCGACAGGAGAATACCCTTGAGGACAAAGTTAATACGCACCACCTATTCGTTGAGTGCAAGACAGCATTTGATATGGTCTGAGTTTGGTATCCCTGCTAAGCTGATGCGGCTGTGCTTAATGTGCGTGAACAGCACACAAAGGTCTGTCAAGATAGAAAGGGACCTCTCCGCACCTTTTGTTACCATTCGAGGTTGCTGACAAGGGGAGCCGTAATTTTGCGATCTCTTCAACTTTGTTATGGAGCGTGTGGTTCACAAGGTGGGGGTAGAATGAAGCGGAACTTTTTTCTATAAGGAACTGGACACTTTCCTAGCGGATGCATCATTGGTCCTAAAAAGCAGGCTATTGTCACCACTTTTAGGGCTATTGAAAAGGAATCCACACGATTAGGTCTGACGATAAACGAAGGCCAAACCAAGTATATGCTGGCATCCTGGCAGGGATTTGCGGCGTCTCGAACCACACATACAAGTTAACAACAATAAATTCGATGTGATTATCCGATTGGTTCCGCTCATACCAGCAACAGCGATATCAACCTTGAAATGAAGCGAAGAATAACTCTTGCCAACAGCATCTACTTTGAGCTAAGTGCGCAATTGATTAGTAAAGCCCTTTCTCGACGAATGAAAGCAACACTATACAAGACGCTCATCATCCCGGTGCTGCTTTATGGCGCTGAAGCCTGAACAGTCAAACTCTCAAACGCGGGAGAGAAGCACTTCGCAAGATTTTTGACTCCCGCTCACGTAGATGACGAGTCCCGCATTCGAATGAACCACGAGTTGTATGATAGTGCTGGAGATATTGACATTGTCAAACGAGTCACCGTGCAGCGACTAAGGTGGCTGGCTCAGGTCGTCGCGACAGGTTTGAAACGACAGCGACAAATTGAAGATGATCTGGCTTCTCTTGGCTTAAGAAACTGGAAAAGGTGTGCGGAAAACAGAGACACCTGGCGAGACATTATTAGGCGGACTCGGTAACGGGTTGTTATGGCCAATTAAGTGTGTAAAAGTTTTTGACAAGTTTTGTGTTCACTTAGTTGAAATACCCACAATCTCAGTAATCTCTCACACATTCTCTCTCCGAGCGTTTGTCACAACGTCGTGAATTTTTTCAATAATTTCTGAGTTGCTGACCTCAATGGGATGGCCTGGACGGACCTCATGAAAAATGTTTGTGCGGCTTCGTTTAAAATCAGCTGTTCAATAGCGAGGTAGGTTAGGTTTTTGAATAGCCAACTCGGTATAGAATAGCCAACTCACTTAAGCCATGTAGGTGCGTTGTGGCATCATTGTGTAACACCGGAACCTCAGTGTTTATTTGCCATGGAACCATTTAGACGCTCTTGTGCAGCGCAGTATAGGCTTTATGCTTGACCCTGAAGATGGTGATAATATTATTTGGAGCTGCCAGACATTCCTGAGCGATCATTGATCTTTGTATAACTGCCTCCATTTGTGAAACAACATCAAGACGCACACCACAAATAGGAGGAGCAGCTCGGCCAAACACCCAAAAAGGGTGTAAGCGCCAATTATATATATATATATATAGGACTATGAATAAGTTGGTGCGGTTTTACAACAGATGGCGTAACTTGATTATTATTCCATCGATCCACATTTCCAAACATTCATTGGAGAGCTACTGTCGTAAGGCACAAACGTCAGTATAAGTTTTTTATTTGAAGCGTAAACAACAATATTTTTACCACACTTGAAAATGTCGAATTTCGTGCCAAATAATGTGTTTTTGCGGGGAATTCTTCTTCATTATTTTAATATGAAGAAAAAAGAAGCCGAAAGTCATCGTATCTTGGTGGAAGTTTATGGTGAGCATGCTCTATCTGAGCGAACGTGCCAGAAGTGGTTTGCACGCTTTAAAAGTGGTGATTTTGGCTTGGAAGACGAAGAACGCGAGGGTGCGCCGCCAAAGTTCATGGATACCGAATTGGAGGAATTGCTCGATCAAGATCCGGCTCAAACGCAAGAAGAGGTTGCAAAAACTTTGGGAGTTGATCAATCAACCATTTCCAAACGTTTAAAAGCCATGGGAATGATCCGAAAGGTAGGCCATTGGGTGCCGTATGAATTGAAGCCAAGAGACGTTGAACGCCGTTTTATGGCATGCGAACAACTGCTTCAACGGCACAAAAGAAAGGGTTTTTTGCATCGAATTGTGACTGGCGATGAAAAGTGGGTCCATTACGACAATCCAAAACGTCGGGCAACGTATGGATACCCTGGCCATGCTTCAACATCGACGTCGGCGCAGAATATTCATGGCCTGAAGGTTATGCTGTGTATCTGGTGGGACCAGCTGGGTGTTGTGTATTATGAGCTACTGAAACCGAATGAAACGATTACGGGGGATGTCTACCGACGACAATTGATGCGTTTGAGCCGAGCACTGCGAGAAAAACGGCCGCAATACGCCGATAGACACGACAAAGTTATTTTGCAACATGACAATGCTCGGCCACATGTTGCACAAGTGGTCAAAACATACTTAGAAACGCTCAAATGGGATGTCCTACCCCACCCGCCGTATAGTCCAGACCTTGCGCCATCCGATTACTATCTCTTCCGATCGATGCAACAAGGCCTGGCTGACCAGCACTTCCGTAATTACGATGAAGTCAAAAAATGGATCGATTCGTGGATTGCGGCAAAACCGACCGAATTTTTCACAAAGGGAATCCGTGAATTGCCAGAAAGATGGGAAAAAGTAGTAGTAAGCGATGGACAATATTTTGAATATTAAATTTGTAACCATTTTACGTCAATAAAGTTTCAAATTTCGAAAAAAAACCGCACGAACTTATTCATAGTCATATATATATATATATATATATAGCTGCCTCCATTGATTTGATGGCCGCCTGACTATCTCAGAAGATATTTATTGTAGTTTTTATAACGGCGTGTGTGTTAAGGTACAGAGTTACCTCCTTTATCGCCATGACTTCTGCCTGGTAGATGCTGCAGTAGTCCGGAAATCGAACAAATATTTCTAGCCCAAGTACTTTTGAAAAAACTCCCTAGCCTACTTTATTTTCCACCGTGGATCCACCCGTATACAAATTTATTTACACGTCTTTTCCATGATCTTTGAGTTTGCCAATCTCTTTTTGACAAGTGTTATCTTGAAGAGCTTGTCGAAGAAGGGTTTAGGGAAAGAGTAGTAGATTTTTTTATTATAATTAGTCATAGGAAGTGTTTAGAAACGTGGCTTAACCGCCGGGTCTTCCTGATAGCGAAGTAGCTATCGTTTTCATTCCATCATTGGTTTTCTTCCATAAAAGTAAATATTTTATCACTGTTCGATACCCAATTTTTCCTCTTAACGTCAAACCATAAAAGTTATAATTTAATGGCTATCATTTAAAGCTAAAATGCACAGCGTCCTGTCAGTTTGGAAGCCGTGTTGTGACTTATTATAAATTTAAGAAAATTGTCACTTTGAAAATATGAGCAGCACAATCACCGGTCTACGCCATTTACCTATCATACAGCCCTCGTATATGCATATGTGTGTGAGTGGCTCGTTTTCCCTCACGTACGCATCGCATTGCGCAAGTAAGCGAAAATAAACTGAGGAAATTTATTTCCCATCCAAGCAAACGGATGCACTGCAACGGCAATAGCAATCGGCTGTGTAACAATAACGCACATACACACGCGTTGCCACAGGCTAAAATGCGTGTGAAATACACAACACGCCAATGGTCATGCCACGCACACAAACATAGACGCACGCACACACACACAAACAATCCGATTGCCTAGACTCAAAAGGCAACATGTCAATAAACTGTGAATGCGTTGTCTGCAACATTTTTGTGGTCAGCAGCAGAAATGCTAAAATGTGTGCGGCCGGAACGGAAGGACGCGTCCGTGTGTTGATGGCCCCTCGATTGTGAAAATGAGGATTTATTCCAGAGGCGCACGCATGACACACACACGGCCTGATGCGCCTGCATATATGCAAGGCAAATTTCGCATTATTTCGCCGCCGTTAAGTGCAAAAGATTTACCTGCCACTTACGGCAAGTGCAACAATAATTACAATAAATCTGCCAGTGAGGTTAACAATAAAGGCGAAAATTCGTATTTAAGTTGGAAATTAAATTGCTCCAATTCGCATGCATGCCAATACATCCTGTACTTGTATAGCCGTGCGTACGCTTATGCAAATGACAACAGTTGCCAAAGTGGCAGTAACGTTGAGTGGCACATGTTGCAAGTTATCGCGCTGCAAGTGCGAGTAGCTGGGAGTGAATGCCCCGTTGAGTGACTGCTGTCGTTTTGTAAAAAGCGCCGATCAGTATGCGAGTGCGCGTCTACTCTGCACGTGTGTGTAGATATGTATGCGTGCGTGGATGTGAAGGTACACCAGGTGGAAAAAGTCTGCATTCATTTTTGCTGTCCACAATATTCACTATGTATGCCATGTGGAAGTCTTTTATAAAAACATATTTCTTATTCTCGATTCAATAACAAAAGTTTGTGTAAAGTTTGATAACTGATTTCGCACGCTACTTAATCCATTGATGCAATTTGGAAGTAAGGGAAGAAGGGAAATAAGTTTATCGCTTTTCTGAAAAGGTAGTAAAAAATACAAAAAAGGTCGATGTAAGCCATAGAATAATTTTGTTGCATTTTTTTTTTCTGTCAAAAAAAATTTCGGGAGTTGTACATTAAAAAACGTGCGTTACACCTATGACTAAATTTTTTTTTGCTGGAATTTTGGTATAACTGTCTTCTATAGTGTCGCAGAGTTTGAGCGACAGATCCCCTGTCATTTAGCTTGTTTTTGGCATTTATTTATATCAGTAAAGGCAGGTGTGCTTCGCGATTTTCACTGTGGATAAAAATGTCGAATAAAGAATGTGTCCTAAATTTTGTGTGCTTGAACAGGATTTCGAGTGCCGAATCGGTGAAAATGTTGCTGAAAGCCACGACTCTATGTTGGTATAAAGCTTCTGCAGAGAGCCGAGAAGTCGTTGAAAATTTGCCCCGATCAGGTCGCCCTTCAACGTCCTCAACGGATGAAAACGTCGACAAAGTCAAGGAAATGGTGCTGGGAAACCATCATTTAAGTTTGAGAGAGGTAGCTGGTGACCTTAACGTGTCTTACACAACAATTCGCAACATTTTACACCATCAACCGGGCAGGAGACGCGTGGCTGCTTGACTCGTTCCAAGAGTGTTGAATTTCCTTCAAAATTCATCGGAAGAAGGTGACTGAAGACTTGCTTGAGCATGTAACTTCGGACCCAACGTTTATCCAACGCATGATAGTAGGTGATGAGACGTGGGTAGATGAGTTTGACATGCAAACCAGTCAACATGCAACCAGGCGGCTGAATGGCGCTATCCAGATTAGCCTAAACCCAAAAAACCACGTCAAAGTCGGTCAAAAGTGAAAGTCATGCTACTCGTTTTCTTTGATTACCATGGAGTTGTGCACTCGGAATTCATTCCAAATGGTTCTGCGGTAAATAAGGAATATTATTTGGAAGTGATGCGACTTTTCAGGAAGAATGTGCGTAGGAAAGTCCCAATTTGTGGAAAGAAAACTCACGGGTCTTGCACCATGATAACGAACTATCCACAAGGCTCATATTATGAACATTGTTTTGACCAAAAACTCGACAAATTTCAACGAACGACCACCGCATTCTGCAGATTTAGCCCCTGTGACTTTTTCTTTTTCCAAAAACCTCAATTGCCACTCCGCGGACGCCGCTTTGAGTCGATAGAGGCCATTAAGGAGAAGAAAACCTGAAGGACCTGAAGAAGATCTCTTCAAAAGCGCTTGAAAGGTCTTTGACTGGGCTAATCGCAGTTGAAACATCCGACAATCAAAATATGATCCAAATCAAAATTCCTTTAAATAAAATTACACTTAAAAAAAAAAGAATTTATTCTGTTTGCGTAGAAACGTTAACCGAAGGATGTTCCGTCTCAGGCTCCTTCCTGCAATGCAAAATTCTGGCATCGGAAGAGCATCACTAAATAGCTTCGTCTTTCTCCGGTTTGGCCTGATCTTGAAATCGTTTTGTTGCGCAGCAAGAATAGTCCTTTTAGCAAAATTTTGAATTTCTATGCTTTTGGGTACAGTTTCTTTAGAATTCGCACTGCAAAAAAGTACCTGAAAGATGGCCGACACAGGGTGAAAATGAGACATCACCTTAAATTCATGCTTCAGGGTACTTATCAAGTTACAAAAATTATTATTTTTTTGTTATAAAGCAGATTTTCAACATTTCTCCAGATGCAAACATTAGGTAGAGCTTCATCGCATTGGAAATCTTCGAGAAAGAGAGTTGTTTTATGAAATATTTTGGATTTAATAGAAAAATATTGGGTACGGGAATAAGTTTCCGTCTTTTCTTAGCCAAAGGGAGGAATTATATAAACTATTAAATAATATAGGATGTTATGTGAAGCATTGGAAGCTACAACTTTGCTCCATCTTTCAGGCAGCATATGGATTCCTCTGACGAAAAATTCGAGTTCTTTTGACTTGATCCATTCATTGAGCCAATTTGCGATTAAGCAACGTGTGGCCTGGAGTTGTCATGCAGCAAAATCAATTTGTCATGTCCACCGTCCAATCCGGCCGCTTTGTTTGAGGGCGCGATTCAAACGCATTAGCTGCAGTCGGAACCGATCGCCAGTGATGGTTTCAAATGGTCTAAGGAGTTCATAGCAGATGACACCCTTCTGATCCCACCAGATACACAACATAACCTCTGATGATGCTCGAAGTGGTTTATACTGATACGATTTATGAACGGAAATGCCGAGTTTTAAGTCATCTCTTTCTTATACTAAAATTTAATGAGCTATAAAACTACAAACCGGAAAAATTTCTAAAAGTTCAGAGAATTGGAAATTTTTCTTAATCTGTTGAATTTTCATGAATTTTTGTAGAAAATTTGAGCATACTAAATTATTCCTTTTTCTTCAGTGGTTGATTCAGAAGTTGACAGTTTATGTATTGGAGTGAACAAAATTTTTTTTTAAATATATCGAAAAATATTTAATCTGAAATTTATGCTGAATATTTTTGAAAGAAACGCAGACTTTTTCGGCCTAGTGTTTGTAGATATCCTTGTATGTATGTATGAAAAATGGATGAAAAGCAGAAGTTTGGGTAGTAAAATGGTAAAGTTCTTTTTGTTGTATGACTACTCCCACTTGATGGAAAGTCAAAGGGATTATAACATCAGAAGCTGTCAGCAAACAGCTGACAGTGAAACTCAAGTATAGGGTGTGTCATTAAGACTTACGACGAGGATGTTTCGAAAAGAGATGGATGTCCTTATTGCTTTGAGAATTCATTTGGAGGGCTGAAGACATCTTGGACAAACAGAATTAGGGCCGTATTGTTGGGTGACAAAATATGTATCTCTCTGGCAGTAATGCTCCGTAATCGCTTAAATGAGAATCGCGCCAATCAAGTGGAAGATGTAATGTCGCCTCGTGCTGTCGCTAAATTATTAATAAAAAATCCATCATCTTGCGACACTTAATATTATTTATTATTATTATTATTATTATTATATTTTTGTTATTTGTTATTGTTTGCTATTTCTATTTTTATTATTTGTAATACTCTAATTTGATCGCTCTAATGTGCCCTAAGTGCACTTTCCACTTTTCACAATAGTTTGCGGCTTTTACACTCGAAATAAACTAAAACTGCATAAGCTGCAGGTGCTGGCAGATTCTTTTTGACGAAGAACAAAAAAGTTGTCAAAGCTTTTTTCTTATTTTTGTTTATAACTTTTGGCACATGAAAGCTTCAGCACTAATCCTTAGTATTTTGATATCAGTTCAAGTTTTTTGGGCGCTTTCATTAATTCTTTGGAAAGTATGATTTAGTTTTTCTAGCCATTCGAAGTAACCAGCGAGCCAGGCGACATTTATATGAACTTTTGTTTAAGCTTTTCAATACGAGTGACAAAAAGTGTGGCTTTATTAGCGACTGCAATAGTTGCTAGTTGTTGTTCTTATGACAGACGAACTAGCAGCTCAACACAAATGCAGTTAAGGTCATACATACACAATATACACACGCAAGCTAATAGATGTAAGTGTGCGTGTTAAATATTTTCATTCTAAAAAACTTCATATGAAGTTACATACAAAAGCAAAGTTACATACTTAAGCAAAAACGTTTGAGGGATGGCAAAACAGTTAGGCGGGTAGAGAATTGCAGATCAGCGCGTAAAATAAAAAGCTAAGGATAAAAAACGAAAAATAGAAGCGAAAAAATTATAGCAACACAAACACCAGTTGCAACAGTAGTTCAGTAGCAACTAAGCAGAGACAACTGAAAAAACTTTGCGGGCTTGTGTGTGAGTGTTTTACGTTTTACGACTCTTTTCACACTCGTGTGTATTTATACGAAAAACCGTGACAAAAGCCCCTTTAGGGAACTACACTCGTACAGAACAGATGTCATTTTAGCGAATTCAGTGCCATCGCTAGGTTGAGTTCCTAGTATTTTTATTTTAAGCAGCTGGCGAATTTTGCGCAGCGATGTGCTAGTGAGTGTTAAGTGGTCAACGGCGTGTCTTTTTCTAATAGTTCAGAAACAGTTTCGAGCTATGCCATATATGTACATATAACTACAAGGTGGCGCAAAATTAAACATCCAGTATTGTTTTTGAATAAATTATTTACTAAATATGGGAGGTTGAATTAGTTTTAAAGGTTTTTTTCGAAGATTTGGGGCTTTATTGTGAAAAAAACGGTACAAAATATTTTATTCGAAGTATTGGCCATCGCTAGCTACAACTTTCGCCCATCTTTCGGGCAATTTCCGGATGCCGTTTCTCCAAAATTCTGGCCGCTGCTTGGCTATCCATGACTCAACCCATATTTTGGTAGCCTCGTACGAGGAGAACCGCTGGTCCGCCAAATCGAGACTCATATGCCGGAACAAATGATAATCGGAGGGAGCTATGTCTGAACTATACGGCGGGTGGGGTAACACTTCCCAGCCAAGCGTTCCAAGGTATTTTTTGACAGGTTGAGCAACATGCGGCCGAGCGTTGTCATGTTGCAAAATAACCTTGTCGTGCCTTTTTACCGTTTCCGGCCGTTTTTCTTTCAATGCCCGGCTTAAACGCATCAATTGCAGTCGGTAACGATCCCCCGTGATTGTTTCGCCCGGTTGGAGCAGCTCAAAATATACGACGCCGACCTGATCCCACCAAATGCAGAGCATGATTTTCTTGCCGTGAATATTCTGCTTGGCCGTCGACGTTGATGCGTGGCCGGGCAAACCCCATGATTTTTTGCGTTTTGGGTTATCGTAGTGGATCCATTTTTCGTCGCCAGTCACCACCCGATGCAAAAAACCCTTCCGATTTTGTCGCTCGATCAGCAATTCGCACGTAAAAAGTCGCCGTTCGACGTCGCGCAGCTTCAACTCGTACGGGACCCAATGCCCTTGCTTTTGGATCATTCCCATCGCTTTTAGACGCTTGCAAACGGTTGATTTATCAACGCCCAATGATTCAGCAAGCTCTTCTTGGGTTTGGCACGAGTCCTCGTTTACCAATTCCCCCAATTCCGCGTCCTCGAACTTTTTGGGCTGGCCAAGACGCTCCTTGTCTTCGGTGTGAAAATCACCACTTTTGAATCGTCGAAACCAGTACTCACATGTTGAAATCGACGGAGTATGGTCTGGATAGGCCTCCTGCAGCAATTCACGGGCTTGGGCTGTATTTTTTTTCAAATTGAAGCAGAAAAGCAAAGCTTCCCGCAAATTGCGTTTCGACGGCACGAAAGTTGACATACTCGGAGCACGAAAACACTGCGTTGTTTATACTTCAGCGAAATGACAGATACTGATAAACAAAGCCTAGGGATGAGGCTTTGTCATGAATATATATTCAGTATTGCCAACGCGATAAAGTGATAAATAGCGCCATCTGTGTGTCACCTTTAAAACTAATTCAACCTCCAATATTAGAGGGACTATTCTCTCCATTACTTTCCTTTTCGATGTGATAAATGGGGTCATTGATTCCCCATTGCTACTCGAGAAAATCAATTTCAATATTCCTCAACGATTTTTTTCAGGTTAGGGAGGGTAAGAACTAATTATGCTTCCAATGCTCCGATCACCAGAACTCTGGGTAAATTTAATTCGGTTTCAAATCATACTGGCCTGGATTTTTCTTCAACAAAGAACCCCTTCAAATTGGTATTAAATGAATTGTTGAAATATATTTTAAGTATTATCTAATAATCCTTTCCTGTAAGTTGTAAGAAATGTTTTTTTTACTCATTACAATTGAAACTAGTTAATTATTAAATTGACTTTACTTTGATTAATTTATTCAGCATTAATATGTTTTCATAGTCTGTAAGAAATACTGTGTTTTAGACTATTAATTCAATAAATAAAAAAAAATTGAGTGAAGGAAATCTGAAGGTCTTACACTTAACGAAAAATCAATCCATGAGGTAGTTTAAAAACAGTCGCTTAGAAGATTTCTTCTGTGAAAATGATAGAAAAGTTGGCCACGCTATTCAAAGTTTTTTCTGGATTATACAAGGTGGCCCAAAATTAATCATCCAATTTTATTTTTAAGTAACTTTTTTACTAAATAAAAAATGCTTAGCGCTGTAAATCTTTATTTTGGTCCTTTCATTCTCCATTGTTTGTCTGTTTGTGTACTGCAGCTATCAAATATTTGACTTACGCTGCCATTTGCGAAAAGTATAAATCATCCGATTAATTTTACGCCATTTATTCCTTTCCCTAAACGAAATATTTCCCTTTTCTTTGTTTATTCCTTGTTCAAACCGCTCAGAAGCAAAGGGCCACGACAGGACTCTTCCATCGTACACGGTTTGGATTGTTGTTTTTGAGTCGTGCCATGCAATGTCGGCATCTGCTAGCTCGCTAGCTCATCGACCTTTTCCAAGTATACTTTGGCCGACCACAACCTCTGCTCTCTTGCAGGTTCCAGTCCACTGTCTTTCTCTATCCACCGCCCCATTCGGCGATTGATTTGCCATAGGATGGGCTCCTCATTCGTTGATCTCCATAGCATGTCGTTACTGATGGTGTTCGGCCAGAATCAGGGCTCCAGGTTGACACCGTTTATACCAACTCCTCTAAGGTCTTTAATCGGATTTCCCATATAACACTAATAAAAAAAAATTAGCTTTCATTGGCTTCCATTCATATTTACTCTTGCTTTTCGTCAGCGAGATTCCTGCTTTATGCACACGGCGTTAAGATTTATTCGACGATTACTAGCTCTCTCAACTCTGAATTGATGCAAATTGATTTAGATAATTTCAGCAACTGGTCAATAATCGTCTATCGCTTAACACAAATAAGTGTTTCCAAATTACCTTTTCCAAGCGTGCCACTGTTATTGACTCCTCTTATCACATATCAAGAACACCCCTGTCACGTTTAAGAGAAATTAAGGACTTGGGTGTAATATTTGATTCGAAGCTTACTTTTACTAGTCATATAAACTTACTTATTGCCAAATCTTACGTCATGCTTGCTTTTGTTAGGTGTCATAGCTCCGACTTCTCCGACCCTTATATGCTGAAGCTTTGGTATAAGGCGTTTGTCCGTTCCAAACTGGAGTATGCATCTTTCATTTGGTCTCCGTATTATTCATGCCATGCTGCTAGAATTCAACGAATCCAGAAAGTACACATTTCGCATTGCGTAATTTACGCTTTTCGGATACCATCCCTACATATGAAGGGCGATGCTTAATAGCTTAATAGATGCTTATTGACCAACTTACATACATATATACGCTCACTTAAGTAGGAGAGAGCAAGATGTCGAACGTTGCCTTTCGTTTGCTTTGTCGTTCGTTCCGCGCTTTCGCTTGCAGTTCATTCAAGGTAACGACAATGAGCAAGGTAACGACAAATGAGCAAGGTAACGACAAATCAGCAAGGTAACGACAAATGAGCAAGGTAACGACACATTTTTTCGTGCGTGCAGCCTGTTAAGTCGAATTATAAGACGTTATCACGTCAAAATCAGTCACCATGCAATAAGCGCCGGCTTCCTCCTTCGGGGTATTCAGGGCGAATTTGACGAATGCGATACAACAAACGCTTCAAAACGCCAAGGCATTGACGGTTTGGTCTATGGCATGAATTCCTTGGAAAATTCCTTGGAGTCCAAAAAACAAATGAGCATGGACTTGATTTTTGACTCTTCAAACCCAATTTTTTGGAAGGGGACTCGTCTGGGGTCTTCCATTTAGAACTTTGACGCTTAATTTCAGGTTCATGTTGAAAACACCACGTTTAATCACCAGTTACAATGTTGTAAAGAAAGTTCTCATCTTTTCTCGTCTCTTTAATGAGGTCTTTCGAATGTTGAATTCTGAGCAATTTTTGGTCCTCAGGTAACCTCACTCAATTCAAATGTTTCGGTAAACGTTTTACCGATTTTAAAAGAAAATTTGATATTAGCTTCTTTATTTTTGCATCGATGGCACAAACATACTGACACTTTAACGCAATAACTTCGCTTCAACTGAACTGAATGACACCAAGCTTTCACTGGTAGTCAGCTAGGGATGTAACTTCCAACGCACTAACAACTCATTAAAAAGATGGCGCCATCAAACACATTTTTATGATGCCAGTCTTGTTTATTTTGGACTTCACCTTGTATATTAACTTTATTATTGTTCAACTTGGTTGTATATCAAGTTTTTGGTTTTTTCGATAAAATATCTCACTTAAAAATATTTTTCTTAAATATTTTTAGTTTTTTTTTGTAGTTAATAAACTATGCATATTTTTAAATTTTTTATAAATTTTTTAAAATTTTTTATATGCTGTAACCTTCTTCACAAATACGGCCTTATGAACGCACCTTTCATTTAAAATCAGCATTGTTATATGTTTTTCTACCTTTCGAGATGTAAAGATATTTTTTGATTTCGAATGAGTTTCTTGCTGTCCGAAAGGGTGCCAATAAAACTTGGTGTAGAAAATCTAACTTAAATCAAGCACAATTGGTCAATACTCTGTGTGAATATCAAAGAAAAAAAAAATCTGCTAAAAATTTTGTTTCAAAAATATCGATTAAAAAATATATCAGCGCTGACTTCTTATCCGACTGGCTATATCCTAAATCAAACCATAGCTGGTTTCTTAGAGACAGTAGAAATGTGCATGGGTTAATGTGATATATATGCAGATAAATATAAATATACGAGTATATGTGTGTGTGATACTGCGTCAACTCCATTTATGTAACTTTGTAGTTATACAGTCGACTCGTCTATACTGAATCACTCAAAGCGCCTCCATTCGGCCACAATAACCCGACCAACGAATAAAATACGAGCGTGGGTCTAACACTTTATGGCTGCCGCTGCCGGCAGGATGGCGACACTGGCGCCTAACTGACTCACTGACTGAATGACAAACTCACTGACTGGCTGTTGTTGTTGTTGTTACAGCTGTCGGTTAGCTAAATGGTTTGCTGGTGAGCACCCAGTGTTCGGCTCGTTACATTTGATTGCGCCATTCGTTTGTTTGTTTATTTTGTTTTAGCGCTGTTGTTATTGCTGTATTGCTGTATCGCTGTAGCGCTGTAGTTGTTGTTGTTGTTTTAATTGCGCTTATTGTTACCATGTTATACATTTTTTACGTAAACAGTCCAAACGATTATTTTCCCCTCTCTATATCTCTCCTACCAAATCTGTTCAGACTCTAAATGAATGCCATTTGTGTAGCGTTTGTGGAAGCGTACGAGTGTTTGTGCAAGTGTCAGTGTGTGCGTGAGTGAGTGTCCTTGTGCCATACATATGCATGCACTATAAATAAAATATGCAAACGAGCAACATGGCATTGCAACAATGGCACTCAAAATCCAGATAAGCGTTTCCAATTAAAAATGCATGTTTCCATTTTTACTCGTAATCTTGAATGAATAAACAAATAAACGGGTATTAACAAATACACACACAACCATATAGCGGGGCACAATCTAGAGAGGAATCTGAAAGCAAGTCTATGTCAGAGCTTGCACGATTTGTCAAATAAATATCATATAAAAACCTAAAATTTGTTGCCTATGCAAAGAAATCAACCAGGGACCTACTGATTTGTATGCCAATACTTGCCCTAACCAGTATTAATTTGTACCTCTACGATTTCTTTTGATATACAGGGGAGGTCAGCTTATTTGATGCAAACAAACTATCATTGAATGGAGTGCGGTAGCTTGATAATTAAATTACGTATCGAAAAAATAAGAGAACTAATTATGACTAATTAAATATCTGGTAAATAAAAATTTAATGTTTTTTTTTTTACAAAAACATAAAAAAATAAATATGTTCACATTTCACATTCAGCAGCTTAATTGATGCAAAACATGAAATATAAATGTTGAATTCTTTGATAATAAATATATTTTTAATATTTAAGTGTGGTAATCAGTTTGGGATATAACCTCCTTACGCTGATTTTGCTTTGAATCGACCAATTTTTGTGTCAGTTCTGGTACAATTTTGGCCGATTCTTCTCTCAGTGCATTTTTCATGGTTACTTTGTTGGAAACATTATATTTTCTGCTGTTTTTCCCCTAATATTGCTCAAAAGTTTTCTATTACATTTATGTCAGGAGACTGGGCTATATAAACCAGGTGTGCACTATTCCCAACTTATGCTTTGGGCCATTAGTCTTGAAGGCCTCAAGTCCCGTCGTAGACCCAACTTTTCGGCACTTTGAAGTAAATTCTCTTTTAGTATTCCCAAATACATCTTCTTGTCCATAACGTCTTCAATGAAAACTTAACTTCCCACCCCTGATGCTGCTGTGCAAGCCGAAACGGTTACACCTCGATCACCGTGTTTCACAGTCACACTCAAATTCTTCAGCTACAACTGTTTATTGGGCCTCCGCTACACAAACGATTTGTCATCTGAGCGAAATATACAAATTAAAAAGGCCATACATTTAGTTTGGAAAGTTACTTTTATTCAATTCAAAGTAGACAAAAAGTAGAAGCGCAAGTTAGACAAAATTTACTTTTACTCCATATGACCACTTTTTGCGTTGACTATGGCCTTGAGACGGTCCAGAAACGAATCGTAAGCTGCCCGAAAGTGACGTGTAGGTATTTTGGCCCACTCGCGGACAATGGTTTTTTTCAGCTCATCGAGACTGGTGAATCTTTTAGTTCGGACTTTGCTCTCTAAAATGGCCCCACAAAATAATCAATCGGATTCGCGTCTGCTGAATCTGACAGCCATTGTGTGGGCGTTATGAAGTTCGGAACGTTGTTTTTCACTTATTCTTGGTTCACTCGAGCTTGGCACCGAAATGCTTGTCTATCCACGGCTTCAAAGCAACCTCCAGAATACTTTCCCGATAATATTTCGCTTTTACCCTGACATCAGGCGCCCTGGAGAGCGCCCATCTTTGTTTACAGCGGCCTGAACGATTACCTGTGGCGGTTACTGCCTCTTGGTGACGAATCGATGACTCAAATTCTCGTATGACCGGTCCGCCAAATAAACCCTATTGTTTTGGGAGTTTACGAATTGCTCAATTTGAAAAATTTTCTGGTAAGAAAACACAATGTTCGTTCTTCGCTCTCTTAAGTCTAACTTGTTGCTGCTTTGGTGTGAGATCATGTGCCTTTTAGATCTTGTAAGGCTTGACTTTGAGATCATTTTTCTGTATGCGGTGGATGCTACGGTCTGATATTTTCAGTTCTTTCCCTATTCGATTGTCACTTCGTCGGGGATTTCACTCAAGTCGCTTCTTCACTTTTTGAACCATTTCACATGACGTTGCAGTCTTTTGATGACCATCTCCATGACGTTTCGTGATGCTACCAGTATTATTGTAATGAGTAATGGTGCGATAAACGAAAACTTTATTTACTTTAAGGTGCTTGAGCTGACGAACAATCGCTGGTTGTAATTTGCCAGCCAAATATAATGCAATCACCTATATACTTTTGAAATCCATCACTGATTTTTCTTTTTTCGCGTTTACTCGCTCGCCATGTCGCTGTGTTGTCATTTTTGTACGATTTCCAATTATTATTGTAATTAGTATTGGATGCATTGTTATTGTTTCATTTACTTCTATCTTCTGAGTTCTAAATATCACTTTCCATGGACTTTGTGAAACTTTCCGAGTTCTTTGTTCAGTGTAGCGTTCTTTGATTTCGCTTTTTTTTCTGTCTTCCAGTCTAAATATGTCTTCTTTTTCTGTTGAGTAATCCGTTTTACTTCTTCGGTGAATCAGGGAGTTTTGTTCCCCTTAGCCTTAACTAGCCGTTTGCCTAAAACTTCTTCTCATGCGTCCTAAATATTGGATTAGTTTCTTCCTATGCCGCATTCGGATCATCATTTTCATTTACGTAATTTTTGGGGACAATCTGTTCGCTAGAAAAATCTTAGTACTTTCGTGATCAAGTGCTTCTAGGTTGTACATTTCTATTTTTATGCTCGTTTCTGTTTTTATATATGCATGTGCATATGTGTATATGTAAACACATTCGAATGTGAACTTTGTATGGAGGGAAAGACTTGACACCTCAGCGAAAAAAAAACAAAAATTGTAACCACTTGAAACGTGCACTGAAACTGAATCGGCTATAAAACTGCATATCCAGAAAAATTTCAGAAATTCTGATTAAAAAGCTTAAACTTTTGATGACATTTGAATGAAAATGTGAGCCATGTATGAACTATATACAGTTAAGGAAAAAACTCTACATACACCCTACTATTTTCAACTTCTAGAGAACTAGTGATAATATTCAACATAATTTTGATGTGAATGTTTACGACATTAATAGTTAAGAATGTTGGAAGAAAAAATAGTTTGAAAATATTGATAACTTATAAACTATTGGCGATAAACATAGAAATAGTAAAAGTGAAGTAAAATTAAGTCGCTCTACAATGCAAACTATTGTCAAAAACTATAAAAAAGCCAACAGTACTGAAAACAAGCCAAGATCTGGAAGGCCGAAGAAGCTTTCAAGACGCGATGCCAGTAGTGTCCTTCAAGAAGTCCACAAAGATCCAAAAACAAGTCACACTTTGTCCTATCACAGTAGATATTTTTCGTATCAAATATTTCCAATGTAATATTACAATATAATATGTAAAATACATTTCTGGCTCTTCAAAACTAATCCCACACTTAGTGGATGTGTGTGTGTGTTCACTTCAAAAGCTAATATTGATGGATCGCTCGTATGGAACGGCAATTAACTTTAAGGATAATGTGAAAAGTTACATTTACTCAAATATCTGTGAAATGTGTCAGTGTTAAATCAGTCTCTATGAATCATAAATCTTCATTAAATTGAAAATATCCTGAAATATGTATGAGTTTATGTTTGTATGTATGTTAAGCTTTAATGATTTCAAATTAGAATTTAATTTGATAACTTTTTGAATGAGCTGTCATAATCGACTGCGTTCATTTGGAAGTCGACAGAGCGCAATTTAAATTATTTCACTTGTTTACACACACATACATATAAATTAAATGTAGCATGCAACGATAGCTTATTTTCTGCTTTAATTAATTTTTAATAAATATACGAATGTATGCAGGTATTTGATTTGAATTAAATGACTTCTCAATATGTTTAGAGTGGCATAATAGGAAATTTGTTAATATTTACAATTGCGTTTAGAATAATTATTTGTTTACGTAATCAGATGCATTCAATTGTGTGAAACTCTTTCAGGCTGATTTGTTTCACTGCTGGTGGAGTGTGAAAAGCATTGGTGACTGTTTTAATCGCTTTATCATTTTTACTGTATGCAGATCAAATGATAATTTTCAATAGAATTACCCGCATGTCAGATGCTTCGATAGCGATTGAAATAGCACAGAGTTACATAAAAACCTTAAAGTTGGTGCAGTTTTCTGCTGGTCTAATAATACTCGTATGCTTGCTGAAAACTTAAATACTCGCTCGCTGGTAGAACCAGTGCAGAGACGATCAGAATTAACTATTTCTCTCTGATCAACTACTAAAAAAGTTAAAACCGAAAAAAGTAGGTAGGTGGGTGAAATGGGTGAAGCACCAGTCTCGCACTACCCCAAGTCTGGTACTCCCACTCCAACAGGCAAATATATATCGTACCCAGAGCTGTTGATGTAATGGGGAATATTGATGCGATTTAGGTTGGTGCACTGTCGAGGCTGTCGAAGAAAGGAGCCTAGCTGCCAAACTCGGACATTTACAGAGAAAGTGCTCACCCGTCTCCTTCTCTGAAAGGTCCCCACAACTTTTGCAATGAGGATTAAATGGTAAACCTAACTGTTCTGCGTGCGTGCTGATCGTTTAGTGATCGGTAAACACAGCTGCGAGTTTGGAAATTGAATAACGTGGAGTTCCCAGAGTTTTTTGAGTCCTCCTTCCATTGCACTGTTGTCAAAGGGTTCTAGAAATATCATACGACGAAATGCAACTCGAACTTTTCTGCGCTGTCCTGAGAAATAAGTGGTGCAATTCCCCTTTAACAACAATCAGTGGAGGCCGATGTCCTGGTAAGAGGTGTGTGAGACCAATTCAGTTGATCCCTATCTGGCAAGCGCATAAGCGACTTCATTTCCTTCTATGTTCCTATGTCATGGAAGTCAGGTTAGAGAAAGGCTACCTGCGTACCCAAGAGATTTGATTTCCTCTTTACAGTAGTTAACCAGTTTGGATCTGCACCATGGCGTCGTCAGAGCCTCGATCTAACTATCGGAGAAAATGTTCATATCTCCCTTGTTCCCACGCTCCCTAAGCATTTTGCATGCCTGCTGGATCGCAAAGACTTCTGCTTGAAAAACACTAAAGGTATTCGGCAATTTTAAGGAAATAGATAAATTGGCTGATTTAGAGAAAACCCCTGCTCCGACTCCAGATTCCTTCTTGGAACCGCCATTGAAGACAGAGGTACCCAAAAACAATTACTTGGGAGAAATTTATCAAGCAGTCTAAAGAAGATAAAACTTAGCTCAGCGCGTAAGGTAAGCAAAATCCTACAACGAAGCATGCCACTGAGGTCACGAAAAGAGGAATTGAACTTGTTTTCCAGTGACGAGCCGAACTGGCCAAATTTTTGCTGCTTTCATACATTTTTGATTGCTGTAGAGTCAGTTTCTCAAAATAGACTATCAAATTTTCAGATTAAATGCTTCATTTATGGAGAAATAAAACGTATTAATTTAAGTTTACCAAATTCTAAAAATAAACAAGATATTACAAAAATAACAAAAAAATTAATTTAGCAAATTTTGCTCGGCGACAAATATTATTATATAAAACTAAATATTAATATTTTGCCCACAGCCCATTAGCCCTAATGACGCAATTTATACGTTCTGACATGCTGCTAAGTAGGCAATTGAGTTGTAAAGTCCTCTCTCGAAGAACAAAACTAACACTCTACAAGGCTCTCATCTTGGACGATGACAACATCCGATGAAGCGACGCTTGGAGTGTTTGAGAGAAAGATTCTGCGGAAAACCTTTGAACCTTTGCACGTTAGTGACGGTGAGTATCGTAGGCGATGTAACAACGAACTGTATGAGGTTAACGACGACATAAACATAGTTCAGCGAGTAAAGATCCAGCGGCTACGCTGGCTGGGTCATGTTGTCCGAATGGATACAAACACTCCGGCTCTGAAAGTATTCGATGCGGTACTAGCTGGTGGAAGCAGAGGAAGAGAAATACCTCCTCTGCGTAGGAAAGCTCAGGACAACAAGGATTTGACTTCACTTGGTGTGTCCAACTGGCGCCGGTTAGCACGAGAAAGCAATTATTGGCGTGCTTTGTCCAACTCGGCCGAACTCGCGTAAGCGATTAGCGCGTCAATCAAGAAGAAGAAGTTTTGGATCCCCGTCTTGCTGAAATATAAACTTATCTGTTGGTTATTCGCTTAATTCGCAAAATTCGGCAGATCGGTGTGTAGGATATACAAACACTATTCTTTTTTCATTATCCCGAATACTCGTGCTATTGGACCAATATGCCACCATTTGAAGCAGCCCCCACCATAAGGCTACCACCGCCGTGCTTCATCGTTTGTTTTGTTTGATACTTTTGCAACTTTTTATGTGGTCGGTCCCAGTAGTACTGCTTCCCATCCGACTAAAAACAGTAAATACGGGTCTCATCACACCACATCACTCTTTTCTAGTCGTCAGCAGTACAGTGTTTATACTTTTTTCAACCTCGCTTTCAGCTTTTGTTCAATTATCGATTTTTTAATTTCTTCTTCTTCTTAGCATCACAGTCCTTCGTGAAGTATTGCTGCATTCACAATCTTCCGCCATCTGTCTCTATCTATCTCTTTCCACACCGCCGCACGTTTAGCTTTTCAAGGTCAAGTTCCACGTCTTTGAAAAATATCTTTCTGGGGCGTTCTCTTCTCTAGCCTCCGTCAGGGCGTAATTCAACTGACTTTCGGGTTGTTCTCTCCTTAGGCATTTTATACCCGAGTCCGAGACATCTTTTCCTCTAAGATTTTATAAATCTTATCACAGTTTCGTTTTTTGCTAATAGTTCCAGCTCAAAATTATATCTACAATAATTCGATAGGTACCGTCTTGCAGTCGTACAGGTCCATATATTTTTCGCAATATGTATTTTTCTTTCAAAAACCAATAGCTAATTAATGTCAGTAGTTTTCAACCATAGTAGTCCATAGTTCGCAACCTTAGGCAAGAACGTGGCGGATCAAGGTTTTATTATATATATCCTTAACTTTTGGTCGTGCGATAGTAATTCAAACTTAAGCAGCTTCAAATTAGAAAAGTAAGACGTATTTGCTGCTAAAACTCTATCATTTATTGTCAATGATGCATTCTTATTGGCTGATAATTTGATACCAAGATAAGTAAATGCCTGTACACTCTCAAACGCATAATCTCTGATCAGAAGACCCAATAACTAGGCCCCAATTAAGCCCATTAATTCCCGTCCCTATTCTACCATCTTCAAATAAATCTTCTAATTTCGACCCATCAGTAAACTACATCAGGGAGAGTAAACCACATCAAGGGGATAGATTTTTTTGTCCAGGCCGAACGCGCACTAAGGGGTTACATACGTCCAGAATTTTCCAAAAATCGATGTCGTAAATTGTAAAATTTTTCAAAATTCAATAATCCTGCTCGACAGATTATGTACAATTACAACTTTATTTTACAAGATTTTTTTTACTTTTTGCAGATCCATCAACATTTCATGGAGAAATGATGCAGACCGTGGCAACTTTTTTTCATTGTACTTTAGGTAACGTGATTTTTTATATACCAATTTTTGTAAAGAAAAATTAAAATAAATTTTTTTATAAAGTTTAAGTACTAATAAACAATTCATAAAATTTTTTTATACTTTTTCTATTGTTCTCCCTCCTGAAGAGAATGGTTTTGGGAGTTAACAATCAACCCTACCAAACCTATAAAAAACAGGAGTATGACGAAAGCTTTCTAGGATTTTTAAATATACTGTCATATTCCCACTTTTTAGATGGGAGATGATTTTTATTCTTAAAGCGCTGCAACGAACTTCTTTTTCAATTAAAATGGGAAGCGGTGTTATACATAAGAGAACACTTATTGCCTCTTATTTGACATGTTTTCATTGCTTCCGTTATACCAACACAGACGAAGCGATACAATTCGTTGAGTTCATTTACGGCCTTTCGATGCTTAACTTTGGCCCCCACGAAGGGTAAGTGACTGAGAGTTTAACAACTGCACTGCACGTCCAGCAAGTCATTCTGTAGCTCAATCCACATGTGTCTCCAAAAAGCCTTGTGTTGTCTCAATCCATGAATCCATATGATATTTTCAGACAAAAATAATTGAGTGGGCTTCACTGTATTTGTCTCCTAACAAAATCCACTGAAACCAAAGATGTTTTCAAAATTAACTGTCTATTCATATTCTGCTAACAAATAATTATTTAGTCATTTGTGGTCAAAATCCTTTACATTTCCCCATTTCATTGCTTTCTTCCTCCTCACACATACGTTTCCCATGATTTCCTTAATTCAGTTCATTTCCATACCCAGTCGCATGCGGTGTTCCTAGCAAATGGCAGATCACAAAGCAAACAACCCTCAATGGGAGCAACTATTGTTTGCACTACTCATTACTGTTTTTCCCTGCACGCTATTTCAACTCTGTACGCTATAGACTTTGAATTTGTACATATGTATATTTATGTATGTACATTAGGGTGCATCACTCTCCGTACATACAAAAATGGTAAAATTTTTTTATTATCTCTGCAAAAAATGCAGAAATAGTTTCAAAAAAATATTAAGATTTACGTGAGTTGGACCGATCGAATTTTTCAGAAATCCAAATTTTTTCCAAATCTCGGCTGAAATGTTAGAAAACTTGAAACTTAGAAGGTCGACATAAAATTGTTTCAAAATTTTATGGACCGAATCTAAATAAAATATTTGGGTACTGAATGGGTTAATTAAAATAAATGGAAAGGGTGCGAATATATATCTGCAGTGACATTTTATAAGTCTAAATCGGTCAAGATTTGGCTGAGTTATTTAGGTATCACAATGGACCTACGAAAGGTCTAAGTGTGTCTTTGCGACAGCCACCCTACCCAACTACCTACCTATTTAGGTTTTCTCAAAACTTATCTTCCTTTTTCCTTGACCTATCAGCAAAAATTTGAAAATAGCAAACATAGTCTCATTATTTAGATTCCGCTAATAAAACTTTTAAATTTTTTATGCAGATCTTTTAAGGTTAAAATATTCTATAGGGTGTTTTCAGCTGCATAATAACTATTGACATCATAACTATGGATTGACGGCTCAAAGTGGCAAACTGTGTTGACATTTCTATTCAGTAAGGTTTGGCAAGTCATCATGAATCGTTTAACGACAGAACAACGCTTCCACATTTCTTCCCTTCGACATTTTCGGAAAAAACATTAGATGCTTTCCATTTCAATTCAACCGGGCTATTCGGGACATGTTGTTCGATTTCGATGTAACTCAAAAATGTTGCTCTCTGGTCAAAATAATAAGACACGTATTTTTTTGTTCGCCCGAAAAAATTCTTTTTTCAAGATTTATGGCAACTGTTTCCCAAACGGCAATTTTTGCCATCCTGAAATTAGCCAAATGGATAAACGCGAGGAGATGGAGCGGGAGGCAGATTGGAGTTTTCAGTGACAGTCAGGCTGCACTTAAGGCCCTGGAAAATGCAAAGCAAGTCTCGATGATTGTTCAAAAATGTAAGAAAAATCTTAATTATGTCGCAAGAAAAAACAGGCTTGTGCTTATATGGGTTCCAGGATACTCCGGTGTTCAAGGAAATGAAATTGCCGATGAATTGGCCAACCGTGGATCAGTAATATTTTTTTTTATTTTGATGTTGGTCCAGCTCTCGTAAATCTTAACATTTTTCCGGAGGTCTTAAAATATAATACATTTATAATACCCTCGAAGAAACGGCAACTTTTTTTAGTGAGTCACCCTAATGCATATATCATATTGTACCCTGCAGGGCCACCACCCAATACCGAACTGTTTTGCTTCGGTTAAATTCCGAACAATCACTACTTCAAGGAAAGTGAAGTCTTTTCCGTGCAAGCAACTGGTAAATTTTACAAGTCGATGGCCGAGAAAGTGTCAGTGCTCACCCCTGCTTAGAATAGTGCGGAACTAACACCGAATTCGACAGAGGATAACCAGTCGCACTGCTCATTTTTCCGACAACTTCAATACATTATATTCGTATCTACGCGATAGTGAACTGATATTCTAGGTTGTGCCGCTGGTTCACAATAATTGATGGAATAGAGGACTTGCGTACCATTCTATCCATGAGATCTAGGCTTATTAGTGAATTCGAGATCGCCTTGAGCCCACAATTTTCTTTCCTGCTATAGCCATGACACCCCCACCGTCCACTATGCAAGTCTAGCATACCCTCAGAGCAGATTTCGTTATTTCCAATAGTCAAAATCGTCCTATTTCAGAGCTAGAAATTTGCTTCAATAAGTCTAGTTTTCCTTACGGGGTGCATACATATGTATTTGTACGAGGGCTTTCAACCGCAACAACTGCCACAACGGAAGCCACAAAAATTTGCTTTTACTTTTTAATTTGTTTGGATTTATTTCATTTTATATACATACATACATACATATTTTTTATATTTTCCGCTTTTAACTACTATACATATTTTTGTAGTAATTTTTCGGGCTCTACTCCACGTCCGGAGCGCCAACAGGAAACTCATGAATTCTCACTGAAGTGCCATAATTTTTGTTTCAATTCCTCTGCCAGCGACAGGAGAATGAAAATTAATGACTTGCCACCTGCAATTGGTGTGTGTGTGGTTTTGCAAAAGGCTAAGGGAGAAGTTGGAAAAGGGCGGGAAGGGGAAGGAAGGGGGAGGAGGAGAGAGTGAAAAGTGCTCCAAGCAGGGTGCGAATTTATCTGCATGCAATACAAATATTTACCGAATGCTTTAGGGCTTTTACTTTGAAAAAGATGCCCATATGCATACACATACACATACGTGCATGCATTTGTTTATATGTATGTATGTGGATTTCTGGCACATTTTGATTGCATGTTTGTTTTGGCGCTGCAATTAATTTACTATACACGCCATCGGAATCTATCGATTTCATATATTTTATTTTATATAAATGCTTTTATGCAGGAAGTTTCCGGTTTGTGGTAAAATATTTATATTGCCGAGCGGATGTATAGAAAATATTTGAGATCGCAATCGTTGGGGTGAATAACCTCGTTCTCAATGTGCGAGAAATTAAATGCATTTAAAAATTGTAGTAAATAAAAATGTCGTCTGTTCATTGAACAGATGATAAATTGAGGAAATTCATAAAAATGGGATTCTAAAGACACGCCATTCGGTAGACAATGGCAAAGTCTCCGAGTGTATTTCTGCCATGAAAAAGCTCCTCATAAAAACCATTTGCCATTCGAAGTTGGCTCAAAGCTGTAGGTTTGGTTCTGTTAGATTCTGTTATAATATTTTTTCATTTGAGGAAAAACATAACGTCGCTCAGTTCAAGCAAGAGGAGGAACTTGGCCAAACAGCTAACAGAAGTGTGAGCGGCAATTATTTATTTATTTTTTTAAACACCTGGGAAGTATGGGATCAGTATTTTTAAAGGACTACTTAGATAAGAAGAACCCATTAGTAGTATACTCCCTGGTGTGACATTTCCTTTCTGAAAACCTCCATGTCTCTTTGTCCGCAGAGCAAGGAATCTGCCACGAAAAAAATTACACTTTCAAGTGAATGGCTCTACAAAGTGTCAAACGAGGCAACTCGCATTTGAAAGCTGAAGTTAAATGTCTTCCATTTAAAGGGGTATTCTAGTGTCCGGTTGTTGAAGCGATGTGCAAAGGAAACAAAAAAATTTGTACTATCCATTTTTTATAATTTTTTTTATCGATTATTAATTATTTAATTAAAAACCAACCTACAACAAAAAAAATTAAAATTGACAAAATTATACGCAGTTAAAGTAAGGGGTCCAAAAACAAAAAGTGCCCTGGCGTGCATGATTCCCACCATCCTGTGATCTGAATAATGAAAACCAAACGGATTCTTAATTATTATAGATGGCGCCATCGAATAAGCCTTGGATAAGTTACAAATTTTTGTTTTCACAATATGGCGTCTGTTTGAAAGAGACTTTTTTTTGCATATTTTTACAACAATTCCGATTTTTTTAAACACTAAACACTCCCCTCTCCAAATCGGTCCATTAGAACTCGAGATATCTTTAACATCAGCTCGAAAAAAGCAGTTTCGAGAAAACCGCGTTTTTGTGAGTTGAAGCGGTCGGATTGGAACCGAGGACATGTCACCAAAAAAGCTATAACTCAGGAAATAATCTCTTCTTAATTGGCGCGATAACCGCTTACGCGATTTTGGCCGAGTTTAACAAAGCGCGTCAGTCGTTTCTTTCTCGTGCTAACCCGCGCCAGTTGTACACACTAAGTGAAGCCAAGTCCTTCTCCACCTGTTCTTTCCAACGCAGAGAAGGCCTCCCTCTTCCTCTGCTACAACCAGCTGGTACCGCATCAAATACTTTCAAAGTTGGAGCGCTTGTATCCATTCGAACGACATGACCCAATCAACGTAGCCACTGGATCTTTATTCGCTGCGCTATGTCTATGTCGTCGTAAAGCTCATACAGCTCATCGTTCCATCGTCTGCGATATTCGCCGTTGCCAACGTGCAAAGGTCCAAAAATCTTCAGCAGTTAGTTTTGTTCGAGAGAGAACTTTACTGCTCAGTTGCCTACTTAGTCCAAAGTAGCACTTGTTGCAAGAGAGATTCTACGTTGGATTTCAAGGCTGACATTGTTTTCGGTGTTAATGCTGGTTCCTAAATAAACGAAGTCTTTTACAACCTCGAAATTATAACTGTCAACAGTGACGTGGGTGCGATACGCGAGTGCGCCGACTGTTTGTTTGAAGACAGGAGGTACTTCGTTTTGTCCTCGTTCACCACCGGACCCATTCGCTTTGCCTCTTTATCCAGTTTGGGGAAGGCAGAACTAACAGCGCCTGTTTCACAGGCTGTAGGGCTGTATGCAAGTAGCGCCGTCCACCATCTTGTTGGAAACAAATGTTGTGGAGGTCACGGGCTTTAATTTCCAGCATCAAACATTTGTTTATCATGGCGCGATAGCGTTCACCATTCACTGTTACATTGGCGCCAGCCTCGCCTTTCAAGAAATATGGGCCGATGATTGCTCCAGCAGATAGGCCGCACCAAAAGGTTGTTTTAAATCGATTTAATGACTGTTCTTGAATGGCTTCGGGTAACTCTTCAGCCCAAATATGGCAATTTTGCTTCTTGACGTAGCCATTAAGCCAAAAATGAGCCTCATCACTGATCGCCATAAGTTGGCCTGAGCGTGCGATGAAAACTTTTCACAGAGTCTCGATTTTCGTAGTACAATCGCACAATTTGTAAACGTTGTTGAGGCGTAAGTCTTTCCATGATGAAATGTCAATGAATACTGAAAAAAACATGTATTTAGTTTGACAGTAGTCACGCGTGAACTGTTAAAAAAACCCTTAGGAAAAAGTACCTTCAATTTGATCACCCTTTACTCTTTAGTTATGTAGTGTGGTGCACGAGATAAAGACTTACTGAAAGCGTTGATGATTCAGTTTTCCTGGATTGAGTTGCGAACTCTCGACCGCTTGTTAATACGGATTGCACATTAGCAAGTCAGTTGCGCAAAATTTTTGTGCACACTTGTGTATATACGAGGACGATGTTGATCATGCTGTGTTTGAGCTGCCAGATAGTCCCCGTCAAATTACTCAATGCGGTATTCTTCAACCGACAAACTTGGTTGCTTTGTATGTAGTTAAGATACTGGCTGACACTCACAAAAAAGTAATCATGCTTAACTTTGAATTCGATTGGATTTCTGTCCAACGTTTAACTTCGGCTACTCCTTCGAATATTTCGAGCTCAAGTGATTAAAATTTTCAAAATAATTCGTGTTATAAATTCACAAACTCCCTAAAACAAATTAAGCTATTCAATATCAATAAAACCAATTATGCCTAATTAAACTTCTCAGTAGACAAATGTCTTTGTTGAGAAGACGGCATAAGAATATTTCTTTGCATTGCACAACAGTACAACTCATTTAAAATTTCATCGGAATGACTCCACAAGCAAACTTATTTACAATTTGCTTAGTTGGCTGCATGCAAACAACAATTTTCACCATTTCGCCACTTTGTATGCAGAAATATCCGCAAATTGGAGGCAGAAATGGCATTAATGAACCGCCAAATGGCTGCTGACAAGCAATAACTAATGGCAAATGTTAGACGATGATCCCAGCAATGCCAGAAGCAGAAGTTGCGACAGAGTTGCGAACAAATGAATTTGTGACTGAATTAACCTCCACCCAAAGGCAGATCGAGTATACAGTTAAACACATTTTATAGCAGCCACAATATGCATATACTTATGTGCATATGTATGTGTGTACATACTTATAAATTTATGTATGTATGTGTAACATATGCTCACACATGGAGGCGAAGGTCCTTAACCGTGCCTCCTGCACATATGTATGTATGTATGTCTGTA
Organism: Anastrepha ludens; assembly: GCF_028408465.1. Lineage (NCBI taxonomy): Eukaryota > Metazoa > Arthropoda > Insecta > Diptera > Tephritidae > Anastrepha > Anastrepha ludens. The sequence goes on along the minus strand of NC_071499.1, from coordinate 29,035,451 downwards.
AGTGCCAGTAGCTTCAAAAAGTCAAAAGTCCATTTTCTAAAAACGAAATTCCCTAAGGATAATTGAGTTGAATGGCGAGCGAATGAACAAAAGTTCTGTCTGCAGTTCGTCCCAAAAAAGAATGTGCATATATGTATATGTATATGTATGTATGCAAGTACACCGTTGGCGTTCTGCCCCCACAATTTCGCTTCACATTTTTGGCACCCACAGCCAAAGAGCTCGTTTTGCATGTAGTTGGATATTTACAGACCACCAAAGGAGCGATGGAACGATGGCAGCGATATGTGAGGGCAAACATCAAATGTTGGAAAATTCTAGCAAATAAAATTGAAGTTGTTATTGCGCTAACGGATACGTCACTCCTCTTCGATACTTCCGAAACGATGCGCATGGCCAATTGCACTGTAGGAAAAAATCGAATAAGTGAAATGAATATCTGGCCTCGCGATTACAAAATATTTTGATATTTGAGCCAGAGGATGAAGTCACAGCAAATTCCATAATAACGAATCATTCAACTCGATTGTAGGCTTACGCTCTAGGTCCACATACGGTACGCGGATACTAAAGCAGCGACGATCACGAGAATGCTGAGCAGACTAATGGCGAACATCGGTGAACCAACCCAGAGTAAAAGAAGACTGATTATGGCGACCCAAACACAGTACGGTACGGCAGCGAAATATGGGGAAATGCGTTACACTGCAAAACCAAGATACTGCAAAACACTGGAAGCTGTTCAACAAACAGCGGCACTCAGACTTGCTTTAGCCTACCGCACTGTCTCAGGCGCAACAGTTTTTGTAATCAGCGGGGAGATATCTATCGATCTTATGGGCAGGGCACGAGTGGATGTCTGGGACTCCAGAAAAACACACGCCACCACTAACGCCGCGCAACGGAGATGCCAAACTATGCAGCGGGGACGAAGCCGATGGGACACTGAATCGAGTGGCAGACGGATGGCGAAGGGGATTCATACAATAGGCAAATGGGTTCAAAGGAACATCGGGGAAGTGAGCTATTTGATGACTCAGTTTCTCTCGGGCTGCGAATACTTCCGGAAATATCTATACGGCATGGGTAAGTTAAGTGACCCCAGGTGCATATACTGCAAAGCACTAAGTGTTGACACCGAACACACGTTTTTAGTTACGTGAGTTGGCTCGAGGAAAGAGATGCGCTGAGGGAGCAGACAGACATCAACGCATTACAACAAAGCCAGACCTCATAGACGGAAACATAAAAAGACGAACCTGTAGCATGAAGTTGGCTACAAGCATGCTGGATCCAGACGTGGGCGAATAGAACTGGTCCAATTCATAGACGTTATTCTAGGTCCTCCCGAAGTAATGCAGAAAGTCGTCCCGGGAAGAAAGTCTCTCCAGAAGAGGAGGGGGGACGGCGAAGTTGACGACGGTCGCTGTAAGTGTGAAGACAATTTGAGCCCTACCTCATCCACCACACAACAAAAACAAAAAAAAGCCGTCGACGATTCACTTGAAAAAGAAATCTTCGCGCCTGATATCTGTACCTCTCACAGTTTATGTGTGCCACCATCGGCATATATAAACTAGAATTCATTCAAAAACAGTTTTTAACTTTCTCTTTTAGAGCTTTTGAAGGTACTCACTATAAGATTTTCCACCATACAATAGTCGTCTAAGGTTTATCACTCTTCACACTCTTGTTAGTCATAGAGAAATTCTAATAAAAAATAAATATGATAAAACTGCTCACAGGGCCTAATTCTAATAAATTTTTCTGACAGATTGGTTGGTTCGTTAAAGTGGTGATTCATCCAGAATACAACTAGCGCTTCTGCACCATCCGATTAGTGCGGTTTAAGAACCTTATAAGGTGTTTGACGTCTAAGCCAGACAGTTGCTCGAGACCTTCGCGCAGTGGTTTGCGCAGACTTGACTTTCTCTCCTTCCACAAGGTAGGGCATTCGCAGAGGAAATGGAAAGACGTTTTCTTTTTCTCAGGTTGTTTACAACTGTGTCAGTGTGTGTTGTGAGGGATGCCCATTTGGCTGCTTGTGCCCCGATAGACCAGAAGCCAGTTATCACTGCCGAGAGTCTGCAGTCATCTCTTCGTTTCATATTTGTCAGAATTGACTTTTGTTTGTGGTTGTAAATGGACCATAACATCCTTCGAACTTTGCATGTTGTCTGGTCTCTTCACCTGTATTTTACGAATTGTAGATATGCCGATTCTATAAGAATGTTACTCATGGCAGATTCCGCTCTTGCCAGTTTGACCACTTTTACGTTTGCTTCATTTTCCGATGTCCCACAACCCAGACTAAGGTAATGCTATGGTTTACGCTTGAAATGGTGGGGATATTCTTGCTTTGCTCCACCAGTTTAGACTCAGAAGACACTGCAAATATTGGGAAGACGCACAGATTTTTAAATTCTAAGTCTATGAGAATATATACTAGCTTCAACACCAAAACCCCGTTTATATTCTTGTAGTAAAAGCAAATTATTTTAATTGCATTTTTAAGGTATAAATACTAATACTCGCAGGTTTGCCGATGTCTGCCGAAAGCTGACGACTATCATACAAAAATTGTTTATATCCAATTTTCACACTGAGGATCGATCTCAGCACCCACCGGCCTAAGACAGAGCTATATAAAATTTGTCGATTTTAACATTGTCTCAAATTTATTGGAAAGGCGATACCAAGCATAGAAGTTTTCATCTAAGGCATTATTTAAGGAGACCCAGTGGGGTCTAGAACTTTCAAAAAACCGATTTTTTGTTTTTTCGATATTTCGAAAGTACAGCATCTTAAATGAAATTAAGTGAAATTTTCATGCGGAAATTCCCAATATTATAGCTTCTACAGCCCATTAAGTAGGTAGAGAGCGGTACGCGCGCTCCTGTACCTCAAACTTTAAACTCATTTAACTCGAAACAACTTTTTTTGGTCTGGTGTTGATTCTTTCCATTTCAATTCAACCGGGCTATTTGGGACATGTTCTTCGATTTCGATGGTACTCAAATATGTTGCTCTCTGCTCAAAATAATGAGACACGTATTTTTTTGTTCGGCCAAAAAAAATTTTTTTCAAGATTTATCGGCAATTTTGTTTTTCGGCTCAAAATCGATTTTTTTAATTATATGAGAATTTATTTTTTTTAATTGCTCATAACTTAGTCAAAAATGAACCGATTTTAATGATTCTGAGTTCAAAATGATCGTCATTACTTGCACGAGGGATTTCATATACAAACAATAGCAAAACAAATGCTGAAAATTTATTATTTTGCAAAAAACATTCGCACGGTTTTTTACTCAAAAATTCAGTACTCAAAAACAACCGATTTTAGGTACTGGACATTCAACTCAATTGAAATTTGAGGTGTCCTCTTGATTTGGAAAAAGTTAAAAAAAAAAAATTTCTTGAAATATTGTATTTCGAAAAAATTTCGCTCTTCCTTGAGTAATAAAAAGTTCACAAAATACGGAAAAAGGGATGCAGCGGGGGACAACAACTGACCCTTCTTAGAATACCCCCAAATAAATTAAAGAAATCGCTTATATGAACAGAAAGAGAACGAAAGTGAATATTTTATGATTTCACTACAACAGCACCAGTTCGTTACTCCATGATTTCCCTACTGGGCACGTATGGGTGCACGAATGTGTATATTCGCTTTTGTTTAGCAAAGAAATTCGATTATATTTAACTGCATTACAGTTTGAAAAGGGCATTGCCGTTGGCGCTGTATGCTGCCGGCGTCAGCATCTCTTGGGTAAAGCAGTGGCTGTGTATGTATCCATATAAAAGTGTGTGTGTGTGTGGGCCGGAATTGAGCTAACGCACATAAAAGTACCAAAATAATCCATCGGGATGGTCAACATTGTCTATATATTTATGCAAATTGCATTGTATTTATTTACCGACCGTGACAAGCATGCCATTGTCGCTGCTTCAGCTTCAGCTTTTGTTATTGTTATTGTTGTTTTGGCTATAATTCCTGATGGCAATGCTGCTCGTAGTGGGAGTGTGAAAACAATAAATGCCTTGTTGCTGACGCGCTCATCTAAGCTCACATAGCAATGAAGTTTTTAAATTTGCCATTTTGTTAACTTTTTTATTTACACCGTAACTATAGGGTTGTTGTTGTTGTTTTATTTTTTATTTGCATTTTTAATATATGCAGCATTAAAATTTAAATGTTACCATTGTTTGCTTTTTTGCTCTGTGGCTAGCAGCTTTTTGTGCTATGGCGCACAGTTGGTTGTTGCTTTGAGTTAAGTTAGTCGAGTTGAGAGATTTAGGGTGGACTTGCCACAACAAATGGTCGAAATGGTGCACGGCGCTGTTGGCAGAAAACTTTTGAAATTCCATCTTTTTTTTAAGTTTTGGAATGAGGGCAGCATTAGGACGCAATTGCTTTGATAATCGGAGAGAATTAAGCTAATTTCATATTTATCTTTATTATAGACCCTCGAGCTTTAGGTTCTCTTAAAGACTGTATTTCTGCCTGAATTATTTAATTTTTATCCATGGTTGGTTGGTTGGTTAGAGTGGTGATTTATCCAGAATCCAACTAGCGCTTCCGCACTATTTTGTTGCCACATCCTCCTTACCAAATTGTTTAACAGTTATTTGCAGCAGGACTATATCCAGTCTGTGCGGTTTAGGAACCTTATTAGGTTGTTGACGTCTACGCCAGACAGTTGCTCGAGACTCTCGAACAGCGGTTTGCCCAGGGTTAACATTCTGTCCTTCCATAGGGCAGGGCATTCACAGAGGAAATGGAAGATTGTTTCTTTTTCCTCCGGTTGTTTACAACTATGACAGTATGTGTTGTGAGGGATGCCCATTTTGGCGTCTTGTTCTCCGATAGACCAGAAGCCAGTTATGACTGCCGTAAGTCTGCAGGTGTCTCGTCGTTTCATGTTTATTAATGTCAACGATTGCTTGAGGTTGTAGGTGGGCCATAAGGTTCTGCTGATTTTGCATTTCGTCTGGTCTCTCCATCTACAATCTGCAATTCGAAGGTATTTTAGGGAAATTGCATTCTTGACTGCACCTAATGGCAAGAGCGTTATTCATAGCACATCCCCCTCTTGCCAGTTCATCTGCTTTTTCGTTACCTTCTATGTTCCGGTGTCACGGGACCCAAATCAAGGTTACTCTATGGTTTTCACTCAAGTTGGTGAGGCTATTCCTACTTTGCTCCACCACTTTAGAGGTTGTTATAGTCGCGTCCAGCGCCTGGATTGCGGCTTGGCTATCCGAAAGAATAGCGATATTGCCCTTAAAAGAGAAATCAGCGATTAGTAGCCTACAGGCTTCTCCAATTGCTAGTACTTCCGCTTGGAAGATGCTGCTGGTATTAGGGAGACGCACAGATTTTTCAATTCCAAGTCTATGAGAATATATACCAGCTCCAACACCACAGTCCATTTTACTGCCATCTGTATAGACTGCGGTATCGAAGTTGTTTAGAGAGAATCCCTTATTCCATTATTTTTTATATGGAAAGAGAGTGGCGAAATTCCTATTGAACGTTACCATCGGGACGATGTAGTCAGTCCTCACCGAGGTTAACTGAGTTTGTCGCGATAACAGACTAGCGTGACCATAAGTTTTTCCTTTCCAGCGACCCGCTTCATTTAACCTAAATGCACTCATGGTTGCCGTCTTCTTTATATGTAGGTCTATTGGAATAACGTGTGTCAGTGCATGGAGAGCCTCCCTAGGACGTGATCTAATTGCACCGACCGTTATTGCACAGGCTGATCTTTGTATTCTGCCGGGTAATTTGGTATTGTACTCTCTCCCTAGAGCTTTCCACCAAACTACCGAACCATACGTTAAAATGGGTCGTATAACCGCCTTATACAGCCATAATGTATGCTTAGGTTGAAGACCCCATCTTCTTCCAAGCATACGTTTGCAGGCATATAAAGCAATTTCTGCTTTCCTTACCCGTTCTTCGATGTTTAACTGCCAGCTAAGTTTGGAGTCCAAAATTACCCCTAAGTACTTTGCACTGGTTGGTAAAGACAGAGTTTGTCCGTTTTTATCTCTATAACTAAATTTTTATGCGCAGTGCCTAAGTGGATAAATAGGAATTATTCTCGATTACCAGGTGTATACCCATACCTATGGCGTTCGCCGTAGCCGAATGGCTTGGTGCGTGACTACTATTCGGAATTCAGAGAGAACGTAGGTTCGAATCTCGGTGAAAGACCAAGGTGAAGAAAAAGTTTTTTCTAATAGCGATCGCCCCTCGGCAGGCAATGGCAAGGCCCCGAGTTTCTGACATGAAAAAACTCCTCATAAAAAACATTTGCCGTTCAGAGTCGACTTGAAACTGTAGGTCCCTCCATTTGTGGAACAATATAAAGACGCACACCACAAATAGGAGGAGGAGCTCAGTCATACATCCAAACAGGGTGTACGCGCCAATTATATATATAAATATATACCTATGAAACCGGAATTCGCACACAAATGCCGCTGGTTTGGAATACATGGGTTTGTAAACTCCATTTTTAACGTGTTTTTTAAGAATCTGTCCTCTGCTGCCAACATCTGGTTCATACCCACACAAGCGTGCATCTATAATATGTCCTAGGGAGGCTCTTAGTGCACTGACAGATGTAATCCCGGTAGATCTCCATACGAATTTTGCCACCCTCTTTCCATCTCAGGAGGAATGTAATAAGAGACTTAGAATTGAAAAATCTGTGCGTCTTCCCAATACTTGCAGTGTCTTCCAGGCGGAACTACTAGCAATATGGGAAGCTACTAATCGCAGACTTCTCTTTTAAGTGCAGTATCGCTATTGTTCTGGATTCGGGGACAACAACCTCTAAACTGGTGGAAGAAAGCAGGAATAGCCTTACCGCCTTACCTTCATATGTGTCCCGGGACATCGGAACATTCAAGGAAATGAAAAAGCGAACGAACTGTCAAGAGGGGGATCTGTCATGAATAATTTTCTGGGAGAATCGGTATTCACACCACTAGGTGCAATAAAGAATGCAATTTTCTTAAAATATCTATATAAATCTCGGAATGGAGGGACCAGACGACGTGCAAAATTAGCAAAACCACAACTTAAAAACAATGTCAACATTGACAAACATTAAACGACGGGACGCCTGCAGACTGACGGTGGTGATAACTGGCTTTTGGTCTATTGGGTCTATCGGGGAACAAGCAAACAAAATGAAGATCTCTCACAACACACACTGTCGCAATTGTAAGCTACCGGAGAAAAAGGAAGGAAACAATTTTCTATTTCCTCTGTGGATGCCCTGCCTTATAGAAGTAGAGAATATCAACCATTGGCAAACCACTGTTCCAGACTCTCGAACAACCCAATAAGATTCTTAAACCGCACAGACTAGATATAGTCAAGCTGTAAATCACCGTTGAACAAGTTGGTAGCGACAATGTGTCAACAAAATGGTGCGGAAGCGCTTGTTGGATTCTGAATGAATCACCACTTCAACCAATCAACCAACAAACCAACGAGCGTAGCCTTTTATACGCTTACACGTTTGCAACACTGCGTGCTGAGATGAGCTGTAATTCAATCTTTTTATGGAAAAGTTTGGTATTTTTTAGCATAAACTCGCATTTAACATTTTCACTTCCGAGCTTTATTCGTTCAGTGAATTGAAGAATTCATCTCGCCAAAAGATGAAATCAATTCGTGAAATTTTCGTGCGATGATTTATTACGACTTTCCTCATGGATTATCGAGACAGGAGTGCATTGATCAACTTACTTCGACCTTTGGCGTTGAAGCTCCATACTGCGCCACTGTGAAACGCTGGTGCAACGAGTTCCAACGTGACCGTCAATCGATTACTGTGAGTCGACTGATAGTCATCATGTGACATATTGCGACATAGAGGCATTAGTGGCATCAGCATAAATTCACTTTAATATAATATATTTATTTAATAATTTTATAACTGTCCAAAAACGGAGTCATGCCATTTGATGTGAAGATAAATTCAGCTGCTGTAGTTCAGAGAACGTCTATGGCCTCCTAACAGGTGACCAATCTTGTATTTATGCATATGACTCCGGCAACAAAACACCAATCGAAAGTATTGGTATTCTAAGACGGGGTCAATCCAGCCAAAGTTGTTTGCGGAAGAAGCACCTCGAGGCAAATCATCGCCTGTTTCGGAAATATTCCGAAAATCTGGTAATGTCACAACTGCGTGATTAGAGAAACTTTACACACAGTCAATTCTGAGTGGTACACAACCATTTGTTTGCCAGAAGTTTTTGGAGAAGTAAGGAAAATCAACCGCCGAAGAGGAAGACAAGACAATGCGAGCGTGTTGTTGTTCTAGCAGCATAAACATTTCCCATAGATGGACGGAGAATGCTGCTGGAGTGACAGTCCTTGGCCGGATATAAATCCGGGTCGTTCCGGTAACGTAGAACTGAATGTCGTGGGAACGTACGAGCGAGCTCTCATGTATCGGCTCACACAAGAGAGTGTGTGGGCACTCAAAAGAACGAATTAAAGGGTCATCCACCTTAGAGTTCTGATTTGGCACTTATTGACTTCTTTTTGCTCACGAATATCACATCAAAAATAAAATACGAGCCAAAGTTTTTCAACGGCTGAAGGAACTATGGAAGCCTTTAAACCGCTGGTTTTGGATGTATCCACTTCTGAATGGCAAAGTTTCTTTGAAAATTGGTTCATGCGATTGCAGAAGTATATTGACTTTCAAGAAGAATATCTTTATATCTTATCTTTATCTTTATATCATTAGAGCTAATATATTTTCATCATCATTTTACTTTATTTTCAAATAAAAGGTAACTCTCGTGCGTAATGAATTTGTTTCCAGCGCTAATTAATGGGTAGTTCAATTTCAAGTAATATTTGCGTGGAATTTTTAGCTTTGATGAAAAGAGGATACATTTTGAGAATCGTAAATGACTGAAATAATCTAGTAATCAGTTCAAGTCAGTCACTCGTATTGATAGTCTCATAATAATCGAAGTGTAAAAATGGGCTTGGTGAAGAGACAGTTCTTTATATTTTGTGGAAGTCCTAAAACCAAGTGAAACTGTTAAAAGTACTGGGACAATTGCGTGTTGCTTTTTACGGCCTTAGGCACACTAATTCCCAGCGTTGGTTCCCATGGCGGCCAAACCCTAAAATAATTCTGCTAGTCCCCATTATGGTTTTTTTTTCAGAATGGCTTAATTTTTTTGGACAAAGCGCAAATATTTTCATTAAAATTTTTTTTTGGTACCAAAGAGGTTGTGACTTGAGAAGATTATTGGTCCTTTCTTAGAACTGGTGCATATACCTGTTAAATAGAAAGTGCAGTTAGAGGGTTAAATTGTTTCACAGAAATTATAAGCCGTCAATTTTAATGGAGGCTACCGAAGATGTAAAACTCGTACGGGTTAGGGTAAATGCGCAAGAAAGCTTTGTCTTGAATGAACTTTTATTTCAACTGTTTTGAGAAAGGATCAAAAATATTGGTTTAGATATGAGATAGAGCATTAAAATGGGCTACAAAAAATACTCGTACAATAATAGATAGCACAAAAGTCTGATGACACATATATAATAAAAAAAAACAAATTCATTCCTCAACCCCAAAAACTTATCCCTTCCATTCGTACTCGCGCACAATAGTCAGCGCTTTATTTGCATTGTGACTGATAAAACAAGCAAAATCAGTGGCGCCAGCAAGAGGAAGCAGGCGATCGCGGCAATAGCGCAGACACACGAAATTTAGCGAAGTCCTCAACCATCTGTGCGATCTTTCTGCCAAAAAAATGTGAAACACAGATAGCGCTGCTAGCAGTAAGAAGACGTTGTTCTTAAGCAATTACCACTACTTAGGACTGGTAGCGGCAGGTTAATCACCTACCTACCCAACGCTAAACTGAGTCTTGTCGAGCCCCTATGCTCCTGAGAGGAGTGAAAAAATAAAACAAAAAATAAAAAAGTCGCAATTTCGCGCAAAATTGTAAAGTTTTAGCACACCGTAAAAAAGAGCTCAGACCCTCAGTGAAGTTGTCTTAGGATACATCTTCTTGCATCAATATTAGCGTGAGTAACATTTTTAAAATTTTTTGGACTATATTCTAACTTACTTATATCGAGGTTAATGCTTGCAAGGCAGCACTTCATTCCAGCCGGTAATGTGAAAAAAATTTAATGGCTAATTTCGCTCAAAAGGAGAAATGGCAAGGGTCATTACTTTGAATAAAATAAGTATTTCGCCCATATGCGAGTAATAAATCAAAATTTTTTACTATAAAATTTCCCCTTCTCAGTTGTATGCCTTACACCACATAAGTTTATATCAAAAAGAGATTTATGACTCTTTTATAAACAAAGGAATGCAGCTCATTAAAAGAACATTAAAGTGTTGCAAATCCGATACAATCCATCACCGAGTGCTGGCGAAAACAAGCTGACCCATTAAAGCCACAAGCGCCATGCTGAGTGACCGCCTCGCATAGAATAGGGACGTTGGTGGAGACAGAGAAAAGTAAGTAAGTAAGCATTGATATGCCTTTGCTACCAAAAACGCATGTCCGGGTAATGCTGACACATTAATTTGTCCCCCAAGGACCACCAGTGAACTATGCAAGGCATTCTGTCGAGTGCTCTGCAGAACTACTGTAGCATAAAAACAGGCGCGCACACGCCTTGTTGATGCAGGAAGAACGTGAGCCAGCATAATGCGCGAAGCACCAGAAAAGCAACGGGCAGAGTTACGGTAAACGTTGGAGAGGAAATACCACCGGGAAAATGAAGAAATCTATCTATGTTTGCATGTGTGTAGTGGTGTAAATTAACGGTAAATAAAAGTAAGTAAGTAAGTAACCTACTAACAAGTTGTGTGAAAATCCTTTTTCTTATGCTACTGGCTTTGTCACCACCACCACCATGCGCGATGTGGGCAAAGGGTAGAAGTGTAAGCGAGTGTGGAGAGTGGAGTGTGGTAAGTAAACATGCGAAATAAATTGAGTTGTTAAAGCCGACATAAGTAAATGAGGACAAAGAAGCCGCAGAATATGTTTGCAGTGCTCAAAATGGATAGAAAAGGGCGGAGGAGAAGAAATAAGGGAAACGCAAAACCCAAGAAAAAGAAGGTTGCTGAAAATACCGCAAGAATTAAGTTGAAATTGGTTTGCCAGCAACCAAATGAACAGATTGGCTCAGCTTTTGCGGTGGCGTGGGTAGTGCTGATGGTAGGTTGAACACACACATAAATACATCTGCAAAAAGCACACACACATATGCAACTGTGTCAAATTTTCAACAAAGGAATTTATCTGACTGCGAGAGGATTTGCACTCGGATTAATAAAATATGAGATCTCTTAAAAAAAATTAAAGTAAAAATAAGTAAAGTGGAGTCCCAAATTAAGGCTCTCGTTTTTTCTCGTTTATTTCAAGTCTAAAACATGATAACAGTTTTTACAGACCGCTTTGAGCTAATATCAGCTTAAAGTACTACAAATAGTTAAATGAGTACATTACAAAACAAAAAAAAACAAAAAATTTAGAAATTCGTAAAACTCATTTTTTGACAACGAAAAGTCAAGGGGCATAGAATTCGAGATATCATTCAATTTTCTTAGAACGACGGCAATGGGACCATTATGTGCATAATTTAAATCATCTAGGATGAAATGGGTAAGCATTGCATAAAGACCTAGTAGGGATATGAAAGGAAGCGCTCAAGAGGGCTGAACAATAAATTTCTCCTTTAATTACATTAAAAATAAAAGACTGTGAAAGCATAAACCTTCTACTCTCCAGAGACTTTAAGTCAATTAAAATCAAACGGGAATTACACGTTCAATTGATTGATTATCATATCCGAAAGCATATCGAATCCACTTTTTCTCCAGCGCAACATGCTTACCTGAAAGGGAAATCCACGGAATCAGTCTTACGTAGGTCAGGTCGTAATCAGGTCGTGGAGACTGTTAAAAAATCTCTGGAAGGCAAACAAATCACTTTGGCGGCCTTCATAGATATAGAAAGTGGTTTTAAAACATCAGGGCGGAGTCAATTGTCACTGCGTTAGATAGACTAGAGGCGGAAAGACCTGTCTGTATATGGATCTCGTCCTTGCTTGGCTGCAGAGAAGTTAATGCGATCGCAAGAGGGGTTAAAGTCACTAGATTCGTTCACAGGGGAACTCCGCAAGGTGGTGTTCTTTCGCTCCTACTTTGGCTAGTTGCTATTGACGAAGATCTGATAATTCTAAATAAGGGTGAGGTTCAGGTAGTAGCATTCGGCGATGACTTGGTTCTGATGCTATCGGGACCGTTTCCCTCAGTCATGGCTCAGATTTTGGAAAGGTCACTGTACTCAGTCGCTGAGGCGCCGAGTCAACTCTGAAAAAAACGGAGCTGGAGCTCTTTACCCGATAATATGAACCTCCATCCTTTCGACTTCTCAACAACACGTTCTCCCGCTCTCATCGGAGTAATACTTGACTCCAAACTCCATTAGAAGCTACACATTGAAAATCGGGTGAAGAAGGCCAGTATAGCCTTATACTCCTGCAAATCTATGTTGGGTAAAAATGGGGACTCAAGCCACATGTCGTGCTGTGGATGTTCAACGCAGTGTGGTTTAGACAATTTTAACGTATGGATGCCTGGTTTGGTAGGAAGCTCTTCGGAAGGGATATAATACCACTAAAGTGGGAAGGGTGCAAAGGACTGCATTCATTGGCATCACCCCAGCTGTCTTTTTAGGATTAGCACTAACTGAGGTGAGGTGAATGCAATAAAACTAGTGCCATCCAGGCGTTAGGCCTGGGACTTTTCAATCCATGTGTTATTTCAGCACTTAGGTGTGTAAATAAGTATGTGTGTGTGTGTTATCACGTGAACTGTTGCACGCCTCTGCTCTTCATACCTGTTTGTCACACTTGGATTTCAGCCAAGAAATTTGCCACAATTTTTCAATACGCTGAATAATTCATTCTATATACATATGTATTTGTGCAGTCACAGAGCACATACATATACATATATGTACTCGTATAGTAAATAGGTAAATATGCCAAATAATAAAGGGCCAAATAATCTGGCAATGCAGAGAAGTTATGAGGGTAAATACGAAAGCATTGCCGGCACAGTCTATAATTTGTGTACCACCAGGCTAAGCTAATAATTTGCGGTAGCAGCAGATGCATTTTCAAAAGGAATATCTAACACTTTTGTGTTGTCCAAGGCTAAAGGGAAAAAGGGCAAGAGAGGCACTGGAAGCTTTTTGCATCGAGTAGTGCGAATATTAGCATTGAATGTATGTATGTTTGTATGTATGTATGTGTTTATGTATATATAAATATGTAAGAGTGGGCGCAATGGTGGCCGTCGTAGCCGACAGTCTTAGTGCCTTAGCGCGTGGCTACCATTCGATTGATACTGGGTTCAATGCCCACTACGGACATGAAAGAAAAAATTATGGAAAACAAATTTTCGTTCACGGTTTACGCCTTTCAGCAGGCAATGGTAAATCTCCGATCATCCAATAAAAACCATCTGCCATTCAGAGGAAGCCCAAAAGTGTACGTCTCCGAATTTGGAGGACAACATCTGGTGGAGACGCTCGGGCAGATAACTAAAAAATATGTATGCCAAAGTTATTTGTATATAACTATACACATATAAGTGTGTATATCTATAAGTACATGTGTGTAGAGGTTTACATACACATTCATACATTTTGTCAATTGTTGCGGCTGGCCAGTGGTGCTCCACGTTAGTACCACTTTACAATGGCTAACATTTAACAAAGACACGCAATTGGCACTATGAATCATATGCGAATATGTAGCCTTAGAAATACCTAACTGTTTTTATATGCAAACACACATATGTACATATGTTTAGTATGTTTTTGAAAGCATAAATCATTTATTTGCATGCGACTGCAGTGTTATTGCATGACGCGCATAAAGATGCCTGAGCCGATAAAAGTGCACATGTACATACACACATTCACACATACATACGTACATAAATGTGCCGAACTACACTCAGGAACTGGCGCAAATGTTCATACATACATATAAGCCCATTAGGAAAGGAGTACCAGTTTTATGATTTAAATAGAAAATTTGCGACTATCCAAAGAGCGATCAGATTGAAGATACTTTTTTTAATAAGTTTTTTTGACAGAACACTCACGTCTACTGTCAAACTAAATACATGCTTTTTTCAGTATTCATTGGCATTTCATCATGGAAAGACTTACGCCTCAATAACGTTTAAACATCGTGCGATTGTATTACGAAAATCGACGCTCGTGGAAAGTGTTCCTCGTGCTCGCAGGCCAACTTATGATGTTCACCGATGAGACATATTTTTGGCTTAATGGCTACGTCAATAAGCAAAAGTGCCATATTTTAGCTTAGGAGCAAGCCTAAGCCATTCAAGAACCGCCATTACATCCATTCAAAACAACCGTTTGGTGCGGCCTAAGGGCTGGAAGAATCATCGCCTCATATTTCTTCAAAGGCGAAGCTGGCTCCAATGTAACAATGAACTTTTAATGCCGAATGCCGGAAATTGAAGTCCGTGATCTCCACAACATTTGGTTACAACAAGACGGCGGACGGCGCTAGTTGTATACAGCCCTACAGCCCGTGAAACAATGGATTTACTGCGTCGTCGTTTCGGAGTGCAATTTATCTCTCGTTCTCGTCTCGGACCAGTGGATTGGCCACGAAGATCGTGTGATATCACACCTTTGGACTTTTATTTGTGGGGGTATGTAAAGTCGAAATGCTTTTAGGATAAACCAGCTTCGATTGAGGTATTGGAAGCCAACATTACTAAATTTATTCATGAGATACTGACCGAAGTCCTTTAGCGGTTCTTTCAAAATTAGTATTTACTGATGGCCAAATTACGGGGCAGTGCGGATTGACAGCTAGACTTCACTCTCTTGTTTTATTTTTAAGTTTAAAAAAGCATTTTTTCAATTTCAGATGGCAAGCAGAAAGAAACGTTCAACATGGGACTAGCAGATGACAATAACCAAATAGGGAGAAAGCGCTAATGATTTGAGATAAATGTAGTGCTATTTTACACTAACACATTCGAAATTTCACTAATTGTTTCGATATTTTGGAGCAGTTTGTGAAATTGCAATTAATGATTTTTAAAAATAAATAATTAATTCTTAGTATCAGCGCAGCTAATAGGACTATGAATAAGTTCGTTACGGTTTTACAACAGATGGCGTAACTTGATTATTATTCCATCGATCCTCATTTCCAAACATTCATTGGAGAGCTACTGTCGTAAGGCACAAACGTCAGTATAAGTTTTTTATTTGAAGCGTAAACAACAATATTTTTACCACACTTGAAAATGTCGAATTTCGTGCCAAATAATGTGTTTTTGCGGGGAATTCTTCTTCATTATTTTAATATGAAGAAAAAAGCAGCCGAAAGTCATCGTATCTTGGTGGAAGTTTATGGTGAGCATGCTCTATCTGAGCGAACGTGCCAGAAGTGGTTTGCACGCTTTAAAAGTGGTGATTTTGGCTTGGAAGACGAAGAACGCGAGGGTGCGCCGCCAAAGTTCATGGATACCGAATTGGAGGAATTGCTCGATCAAGATCCGGCTCAAACGCAAGAAGAGGTTGCAAAAACTTTGGGAGTTGATCAATCAACCATTTCCAAACGTTTAAAAGCCATGGGAATGATCCGAAAGGTAGGCCATTGGGTGCCGTATGAATTGAAGCCAAGAGACGTTGAACGCCGTTTTATGGCATGCGAACAACTGCTTCAACGGCACAAAAGAAAGGGTTTTTTGCATCGAATTGTGACTGGCGATGAAAAGTGGGTCCATTACGACAATCCAAAACGTCGGGCAACGTATGGATACCCTGGCCATGCTTCAACATCGACGTCGGCGCAGAATATTCATGGCCTGAAGGTTATGCTGTGTATCTGGTGGGACCAGCTGGGTGTTGTGTATTATGAGCTACTGAAACCGAATGAAACGATTACGGGGGATGTCTACCGACGACAATTGATGCGTTTGAGCCGAGCACTGCGAGAAAAACGGCCGCAATACGCCGATAGACACGACAAAGTTATTTTGCAACATGACAATGCTCGGCCACATGTTGCACAAGTGGTCAAAACATACTTAGAAACGCTCAAATGGGATGTCCTACCCCACCCGCCGTATAGTCCAGACCTTGCGCCATCCGATTACTATCTCTTCCGATCGATGCAACATGGCCTGGCTGACCAGCACTTCCGTAATTACGATGAAGTCAAAAAATGGATCGATTCGTGGATTGCGGCAAAACCGACCGAATTTTTCACAAAGGGAATCCGTGAATTGCCAGAAAGATGGGAAAAAGTAGTAGTAAGCGATGGACAATATTTTGAATATTAAATTTGTAACCATTTTACGTCAATAAAGTTTCAAATTTCGAAAAAAAACCGCACGAACTTATTCATAGTCCTATTAATATCCGCACTTGTCGCCTGCGATCCATCTTTTACTGACAAAACTATCCAAACCAGCTGTTTATTAATTCCCGTAACAACCGTCTGTTACACTACAATTTTAATCAGAATTAACTGCGCCGGCAATCTCGATTGAAGCCGCCATCTGTCTAGGCCATAATATAAGCATAAATGCCGCGAGAAAGCTACAAGGTGGCGCAAAATTAATCATACAATTTGGTTTTTGAATAATTTTTTACTAAATAAAAAAATGCTTTTGAGGGCTGGGAGTCTGTATTTTGACTTTAACGCCCTCCATGGCTTGCCTGTTTCGAACTGGACAGCTCGTTCACAAATGTCACATATCTACTCGTATGATTGACGTCCGATGCTATTTTCAAAAATTATAAATCTTGCGACAGGGTGATTAATGTTGCCCTTTTTGAGTATAATACCACAAAGTTTTTACCAGTTTTAAAAACTTTTTTATTTTTTTTTACCAATTTTATATAAATATATATTGTTAATTCCACAAGAAATATCATACAAATCTAAGTTCCAAACCATATACGAAATTTTTAAGAGCTCAAAAAATTTCGAACAAAATTTAAAGCATTTCAATTAGAATTAAAAAACAAAAAACTAAATTGGGTACGCAATTTTTTAGTCAATCCAGTTTTAGTGTAATAAATTGCAAATTCGGAGTGGCTCAAAATTCTGGTTGATTTTTGATAATTTTTTTCCCCCTGTCGATGGCGCATTTTCTCCATCTGAGAAAAATGTCTTGCATTCAGTAATGTTAATGTTTAAAATTTGGATTAAAATTAGTCGAGTTTTGATATTATAAATTTTGTACAAAGTTTGAAATTTTGATTCATATTTAGTGTAGAATGAATTATATTTTTAAAATTAAAATTAATTAATTAATTAGTTAGAATGAGAAGTGAAGGTAGTCAATACTGTTCAAAATAATGTCGTGCTATGGTTTTCTCGCAGGCACGAGTGTAAATGTGCGCAAAAACTTAAGTATGTTTCTTGAATTTATCATTGAAGGTTTCTGAATTCGAAGGCTCTGGATACAGCCAAAACCTCAGAATGATAAAGCACAAAACTGGGCTTAAAAAAATTACTCAAAAGTAAGCTTAACTAAATTATAGAAGATGTTTGGAGTTCTCCATTGTTACATGATATTACACAGCCCACAAACCTTGGCATCCTTTCTTGTGAATTGGAGTAAACTAAAGTTTCCTATTTCATTGTAATGGTTCTTTGTTCCTCCCTAGAACCACAGGAAATATCAGGTCAGTCCATAAGTTCGTGCGTTTTTTAAATGTGATTTTAAAATTAATAAAAAAGATGTTTAAAGTATTTATTAATCAAAAATATATTTTCCTTCATTATTTACAAAATCTTCCTAACGTTTAGGCAAATTTTTAATTCCCTGCTCAACAAATTTGTGTCGTTGAAACCAAAATACGCTTCGATATCCCTTTTTATAGCTTCCTTTGAGGAGTAGTTCTTGTTACTCATATGGAATTTAAGTCCACGGAAAAGGTCCATCCGAGCTCGTTCAGCTTGCCTAATGCTTCCCGTGCGGTATGAGGTCTTGCGTTGTCGTGGTGAAACAAAACTTTGCGTCTATTCACTAAAGACATTCGATTTTTTTAAGTCCCTCATTCAGGTTTGATAGCTGATGAGAATAATAATCAGCAGTTACGAGTACCGTCTGGTTTGGTTCCAGAAGTTCATAATAAACAATACTGGCCACATCCCACCAAATAGACCGGAGAATCTTCTTGGGGTGAAAGACATCTCAAGGGGTCGGTTCTGGTGTTTCATCTTTATCTAACCATTGGCGTTTGCGAGGATTATTTTAAAGGACCCATTTTTCATCACCAGTAACGATACGGTTAAAAAAACTTGCATTTTCACTCTCTGCTGAAGGTTGGCGACGGAAAGTCTATGTGGAACCCATTTTCCCGGCTTTGAAACCTTTCCCATCTGAACCAGGTGCCTGTGAACTGTTCCATGCGATGATTTTAACCTCTAAGCTATCATATCGACAGTCAAATTTCGCTCAGCTTCCACGAGTTCGAGCAAGGCGGCGGAGTTAAAGACTTCAGGACGACCAGCGCGCGGGGCATCCTCCACGCGGCAGTTACCACTTCGGAATTTTGAAAACCACTTTTGCGCAGTCCTTACACTCATGAATAGTGTTTATTTATGCAGCAGCAGTTGTTGCATTTTTAACACTTTTATAAAAAAATACAAAATATGCCTCTTATACGCGTTCGAAGATTCCATTTTATTTTTTAACAACACGTGCTTCTATCCGCGATTAAAATCACTTGTTGAATGCACAATATATCAAAGAAAATATAAATAGTTCCATTATATTACACCTTCTTCCTTCCCTTCTCCTTTCTCCTCTCCCATGTATGGCATCACAATGAACGAATTTTCAATATTTGTCCAAGTGTGCCCCAAGCTGGGGTAGCCATTTAACCTAACCTAACCTCCGTTATATTATGCTAATAATCTTTTGTATGCAAAAATCGTACAAAAGTGAAATTATGGGTAAAATACGCACGAACTTATGGACTGATCTGATAATAATAATTCCATTAAAAAACCGTTAATTTTATGCTAAAATATTGTAAAAGTGATGCAGCTGGAATTAGTCCTAATCAGTCGATGAAAACTCTGAGCCTAGTTTCAAAAAAGTCTGGGAGTGGTCAGATAACTGGCATATCGGAAGAGAAAACGAATGCGTAGTTATCACAACTCCGAGTAGAAGAACACCAATTCCAAGTCACCTGCTTTTCCTACAAGGCATTCGAACTCATGTCTTCGCATATAAAAATACAAATTTACGTACGTACATGTAAGCACTGACATACACAAATATATATGTATGTGCATGTGGTGTGTAGCCATTAATTATCCTGCGGTTCGTGTTCTGTGGCATGTTTTACTCGTACCCCCCTCAGCCAGTTTTGATGTTGCCACTTGTTTTTTGTAATTTTGCTATTATTTGTGATTGTTATTGCTGCAGAGTAGAATATGACCTGCCATTTGTAGACACACGCCCACACACACACGTACGTGTGCCTACATAAACTGCTTTCATATTGCACGCAAACTAAATTAAGTGCACGACCAATTTGTAAACGAGAATTGGTTTCAACTGCAAGTTGCTGGAATATTGGTTTGAGGGGATTTTTATGTACTTGCAGGATATGCAAACAAATGGATTATAGTCACTGTAATCGGTTAGAAATTAAAATTATCATACAAAAAAATGTATTATGATTTAAGGCGCGCAATCCTTTCTCAACCTTTTAAATGTTAATTGAAGTGGAGTGAGCAAAGCCAAAACTAAGTATCTACTGCCATCAAATAAAAAGTCATGCACTTACACCAAGGCCCACACTACCAGTGACGGTTGTTGCCACGCCATGGCAATAAGAAAAAGTGCTGATTATAATAGTCGCCCATGAAGTTCATAATGATTTATGTCGCGAAGTTTCGATCAAACTCCGAGACTAGAGAACAAAAAAATTCTACATCAAGTTCTGAAAATGGTAATCTGGTCGCGCACTGATCACTGATCGCTGATTGCGCTGGTGGCAAATTCGGTGAGACCAAAGTAACGATACCACGATCTATGCCACCTTATTATTCTCCCCTTCGTTGTTCGCGTGGCAACGAAGTAAGTGGCAAAGTAAGCGGCGGCTGAGTTGATTTTTTTCGTTTGTGATCAACGCAGTCTCAGTTTTTTCGTAAACAACCCCGGCAACGTCAGCAAATCAGCTGATTCCTTCAAAATCTCTGAGACCCGTTTAACGGTCTGATATTGGCCACACATCTACATTCTGTACACCGTACCGCTATCTCGCTCTCAGTGATTTTGACAGAATCAACTACTGAGCTGATATAATAAAGGGACATTTTTTTCCATTTTCTTGTTGTATTGTATTTATTTTTTATTGTTATTGACGAGCGAATTTATCGCAGCAAGTCCTTGTCTTTCTTGTTTGCTCATTTGTTAGGTCACAGCCAAAAACACTCTCATGGATGTCGCATTTTTGTAATCTATCATTCTTGACTTAAAGATTTACAATTTTACTATTGCAGCCAGATTTTCTTATGTCGGCCATACAGTGAAATTTGATACAGCATTTTATGTCGTTAGACGTCATTTTGCCACTATTTTTAAAAATATTTGCATATCAGAGAATGACCTCTTTCAACTCTTAAGCCTCTAAAAATTATTAAATCTTAATATAATCTAACATAAATTATAAAGTAGTAGTATATATATACATATACATTTGGCCGGGTCGATTTGTGGGGAGGCAAAAAAATCGCCCATTGCTCTGTGAAAATCATATTCTAGGGATCAAAATAAGAAATACCTCTAAAACGAATTCTGATGTCCCCCAATTTGGGTCGAACTTTTTAGTTTCTTTTCTCATGTAAAGGCCAAAAATGGTGATATTTTGAAATGAGTGTATGGGGAACCCCCCAGGGGAGCTCCAGGGGGTATGCCACTGGCATGGGTGGATCGGCCGTCCAAAGTTAGTGGGGGTCGGTCATACATTTGGACTCGATTGGAGCACTCTAAATGGGTCAAAGTGGTATTTTTCGTTCGACCCAAATTGGGGGACATCAGAATTCGTTTTAGAGGTATGGTTCCTTCGGCAAAGTTTCTTATTTTGATCCCTAGAATACGATTTTCCCAGAGCAATGAGCGATTTTTAAATCGACCAGCCCTAATATACATACATATCGCTCATTTCCTGCAAGAGTTTCATAATCCAAAAAAAAAAAAGATTGTTGGGAAAAATAGGTTCAACTTTGAACTTTCCATTTTATGATTCACTGTTAACAAATATCAAAGAATCCATTAACTCAGCATAAAATAAGAGCTGCTGATTATTTCTCCATACTCAGCTAAAAACTCTATATGTTTTTGAATATGAAACTCTTGCAGCAAATGGGCGATAGGTCTCATTCACCACGCTTACCAATAGTACCAGAATATGAGTCAAACATACCTGAAAGTAGAAATAAAAATTATCATTTTTTTTATAGTCATACACTAATAACTTATAAGTAATTCATAAGTATTTATTCCGGTAATTATTCGTATCTGTATACTTTACATTCAATCAAACATTTACTCGTAATTCACTTTTCACGTAGTGGAGTATTGGGAATTAGTTTCGAAGGGACAGGAGATCAATAAAGATAATTATTTGGTCACTTGAGTTGCGTGTGTCAGAGCACTTCCTACCAGCAATAAATGGAGTTCTGTTAAAAATAATTAATGAATTCAACATGACAACAATTCACGTGTGCATTAAAAAAAAACAACAAAAATTGTGACCAAAAAAAAACAAAAATCATATCAATTATTTGTAGTTGGTAATGATAGCCAATGCAACCAGTTTATGATAGGCGTGACTTGTTTCCTTCACTCCCCTTAAGTCACTTGGAATCTTCTTCTTCTTAATTGGCGCTATAACCGCTTACGCGATTTTGACCGAGTTTAACAAAGCGCGCCAGTCGTTTCTTTCTCGTGCTAACCGGCGCCAGTTGGACACACCAAGTGAAGCCAAGTCCTTCTCCACCTGATCTTTCCAACGCAGAGGAGGCCTTCCTCTTCCTCTGCTACCACCAGCTGCTACCGCATCAAATACTTTCAAAGCCGGAGCGTTTGTATCCATTCGGACGACATGACCCAGCCAACGTAGCCGCTGGATCTTTATTCGCTGCGCTATGTCTATGTCGTCGTAAAGCTCATACAGCTCATCGTTCCATCGTCTGCGATATTCGCCATTGCCAACGTGCAAAGGTCCAAAAATCTTACGCAGAATCTTTCTCTCGAACACTCCAAGCGTCACTTCATCGGATGTTGTCATCGTCCAAGCTTCTGCGCCATACGTTAGGACGGGCATGATGAGAGTCTTGTAGAGTGTTAGTTTTGTTCGTCGAGAGAGGACTTTACTACTCAGTTGCCTACTTAGTCCAAAGTAGCACTTGTTGGCAAGAGAGATTCTACGTTGGATTTCAAGGCTGACATTGTTATCGGTGTTAATGCTGGTTCCTAAATACACGAAGTCTTTTACAACCTCGAAATTATAACTGCCTACAGGGACGTGGGTGCCGATACGCGAGTGCGCCGACTGATTGTTTGAAGACAGGAGGTACTTCGTTTTGTCCTCGTTCACCACCAGACCCATTCGCTTTGCCTCTTTATCCAGTTTGGAGAAGGCAGAACTAACAGCGCGGTTGTTAAGGCCGATGATGTCAATATCATCGGCATACGCCAACAATTGTACGTTCTTATAAAATATTTTGCCTAAGCGATTAAGTTCTGCGGCTCGTACGATGCCTCCCAACATCAGGTTAAAGAAGTCACACGACAGCGAGTCACCCTGTCTGAAACCTCGTTTGGTGTCAAACGGCTCGGAGAGGTCCTTCCCAATTCTGACGGCGCTGCTGGTGTTGAGCAACGTCATCTTACATAGCCGTATTAGTTTTGCGGGGATACCAAATTCAGACATCGCGGCATACAGGTAACTCCTTTCCGTACTGTCGAATGCAGCTTTGAAGTCGACGAAAAGATGGTGTGTGTCGATTCTCCTTTCATGGGTCTTTTCCAAGATTTGGCGTATTGAGAATATTTGGTTGATGGTAGACTTTCCAGGTCTGAAGCCACACTGATAAGGTCCAATCAGTTGGTTGACGGTGGGCTTCAGCCTTTTACACAATACGCTACCTAGAACCTTATAGGCGATATTTAGAAGACTAATCCCGCGGTAATTGGCACAAATTGCCGGACCCCCCTTCTTATGGATTGGGCAGAGCACACTTAATTTCCAATCGGCAGGCATGCTTTCATCTGACCATATTTTGCATAGGAGCTGATGCATGCACCTTACCAGCTCCTCGCCGCCATGTTTTAATAGCTCAGCCGGCAGTCCGTCGGCGCCCGCGGCTTTGTTGTTCTTTAGCCGCGTTATCGCTATTCTCACCTCGTCATGATCAGGTAGCGTAACGACAATTCCGTCGTCACATTCTCTGTGACATGCGCAGCTATCACTGTTTAACAGTTCTAGAAGTGTTCCCTCCATAATTTAAGGGTGCTCTGTACGTCAGTCACCAGTTCGCAGTCTTTGTTCTTGCAGGAAAACGCCCCGGTCTTAAAACCTTCTGTAAGCCGCCGAACTTTCTGGTAGAATTTTCGAGCGTTGTTCCTGTTGGCCAGCATCTCAAGCTCCTCGCACTCACGTATTTCGGCCTCTCGTTTCTTCTTTCGGATAATACGTCTCTCTTCCTTTTTCAGCTCTCTGTAGCGGTCTCACATGGCTCGCGTTGCGCCCGATCGCAGCGTGGCTCTATAGGCGGCATCCTTTCTTTCTGCGGCAGCAAGACATTCCTCGTCGTACCAATTGTTTTTTCGGGCTCGCCGGAATCCGATTTCTTCTTCGGCGGCGGTACGTAGAGAACGAGAAATGATACTCCATTGTGGATGCCGGTTTGTTGGGCAGTACTCTCTGAGAGCAGGAGTGAGAGTCGAGTGGCGAATCTTCTGGCTGTCTGTTGTGATTGCAGCTTTTCGATGTCGAACATTCTTTGCGTAGGTAGATGCACGTTTTTTGCTGCACAGAGGCGTGTGCGCAGTTTGACTGCAACAAGATAATGATCCGAGTCGATGTTGGGTCCTCGGATCGTACGTACATCTAATACACTAGAAGCGTGTCTTCCATCTATCACAACATGATCGATCTGGTTTCGCGTTTTTCGATCAGGGGACAGCCAGGTAGCTTGGTGTATCTTTTTATGCTGGAATCTGGTGCTGCAGACTACCATGTTTCGGGCCCCGGCGAAGTCGATCAGCCTCTGTCCGTTACCGGATGTTTCGTTGTGCAGGCTGAATTTTCCGACTGTGGGACCAAAAATTCCCTCCTTGCCCACCCTGGCGTTAAAGTCGCCAAGCACGATTTTTATGTCGTGGCGGGGGCAGCGCTCATAGGAGCGTTCCAGGCGCTCATAGAAAGAATCTTTGGTCGCATCGTCCTTCTCTTCCGTCGGGCCGTGGGCGCAAATTAGCGATATGTTAAAAAAACGGGCTTTGATGCGGATTGTTGCGAGACGCTCGTCCACCGGAGTGAACGACAGTACTTGGCGACGAAGTCTCTCTCCCACAACAAATCCGACACCGAATTTGCGCTCCTTTACATGGCAGCTGTAGTAGACGTCGCAAGGTCCTATGGTTTTCTTTCCTTGCCCCGTCCATCGCATCTCTTGGATGGCAGTGATGTCAGCCTTTACTCTCGCGAGGACATCAACCAGCCGGGCAGAGGCACCTTCCCCATTAAGGGACCGGACATTCCAGGTGCATGCCCTCAAATCATAGTCCTTAGTTCGTTTGCAGGGGTCGTCATCAGTATAGGGAGGTCTCATCCGAGGCTTTTTCAAACTTTTCATTGGGGAGGATTTTTAAGTGGCGGGTCCCTAACCCAACGCACAACCAGCTATCCTGGAATGTTTCGCCCTCTCACGTTAGCTCACTCCCGAACGGGTGTTCGGAAGCTACCCATAGGATACGTGGGCTAATCCCGGCCGTTGTGAGCTGCTTGGACCATATGCAGAAGAATCGTCCTAGCCATTCCCAAGTGAATGGCGATCAGTAACTTTCCCCACTTGCGTGGACTTCTCCACATGGAATCACATAAAATAAAATTCAGAATCAAAAGCGTGAAATAACAAAAAATTGGTAAAAATATATGCAAAAACTCATTGGCAAATGTGAAGTACATCTGAAGCAGAAGCCGAAATAATAAATTGTAATAGCCGAATGAAGAGACGAAAAAATAAATGGTACTGATTAAACGGAACTTTCGTGTTGAATTGACAAATACAGGGTAAAAGCTTGACAGAATGATTACACGAATATTAATTCCAAGCCCATGAAGCAATAATTAAAGGTAATGTAAGATGTCCAATTTTCACCCTATGACAGCCATCTTGAGCTACTTAAGGGGTCAGATACCTCTAAAGGGCCATATTTTCCCTGATTTTCATTAAAATTATTTAAAATGAAGAAGTCAACATATTTTTTTCAAAATTGGCATATAGTTTATTCAAACACTAAAATAATATAATTTTTTTTTTATTTTAATCATTTAAAATGGCCGATGTACACTCAATTCTTCCAGGAAAGTCGTACGCGGCTTCTCAATTGGCGGGCATTGTAGCATCGGCGACAGTGACCTGAATACAAAAAACCAAATTTTTTTTTGTTTATTAATGTCATAATTTCTATATGAATTAAAAAAACATTGAAAAAAAATCGCAGAATAAAATGCTTAAAAAAAATGAATTTTGGGGCGAGTTTTCCTACTATTTTCCCTTCGAAAAAATTATTCAGAGAGGTCGGTCAATAACTTTTCGAGTTATTGTGTACGCCAATTCGAAAAATATAGTTTTGAGAAAAACACGTCTAAAGTCGGCAACGTAACTCTACCCCTCCCAGCGCTCGAACGCAAAGAATAGAGCCGTCACGGTTGACGATCTATAATATAAGAAATACTTAAATTTACGTTCTACGTTACGTTTTTTTGACATATTCTTAAAGGATTATATTAACATTTTATAAAAAAAATTTTTTTCTTTCGAAATTTTACAGGAATCTGTCACCTTAATAAATCCGCGATGCCCTCTTTGAAACGTTTTTTTTTTTTATTTCAGGAAAAATTCTAAAGAAAAAGTGCTCGAAAGCATACAAATGAAAACTTTTGCTAAAAAAGTTAGCAGGCAATACCGTTTCTGTTGTGTCAAAAGACAGTATAAAAAGAAAAGATTTCGTAAAATCGAGCAAAATCTCATTAAACCCCGAGCCTCTCCTTCTATATGTGACGTGCGTCTTGCTGCTATTCAAGCCGACTCTAAACGGCAGATATTTTTATGAGGACCTTTTTCATGACAGAAATATACTAGGAGGTTTGCCATTGCCTGCCGAGGAGCGACCGCCACTAGAAAAAAAAACTATTCTATAAATTAATGTTTCATGCATGTGATTTCGTACCTGTGCACTTTTGAATAGTAGTCACCCACCAAGCCATTCGGCTACGGTAGCAGCTTCACCACCTACTCTAACAGAAGAACAACTCGAATTCACAGAATAACTACGCTATAAGTTAATATCTTTATTGAGTGGATGGAAAGTTCACTAACCACACCCATCTTATTTAGTTGCCAATTTCAAAAGTTAACAAATTTAGGCAAAATGGCTCCCTCATGCAGTTTTTCTATAGATTTAACTCCCTGTGATTATTTCTAGTTTCCAAAGAGGAAGAAATGGCTCGTTGGTAAGAAATTTTAGTCGAACTACGAGATCAACGATGAAATAAATATTTACCTCTATGAGCGACTCGAAACCTGGAATAGTTAGACCCATTGCTACACATGGCTCGAAAGTGTGGTTCATGACAGCACCAGAAGAAACTTTGAGAGAAAGATACTCATATGGCTCCAGGCTAAACGAAAGTGGTGATTACATAATAAGAACCAACGAAGAGTTAGTCCAATTTATGTATGCGTGGCGAAGACTTTGTCAAATTCATCAAAGTGCAGAGCTCAAAAATTAATAATGCAGCACAAACCTATGCTAGCGAGAAGTAAAGCTCGCCCGCGTAGGCAACTAATGGACTGCATGGAAAAATAACTACGAATACTCGAGGTAATCAACTTTAAATATCAAGCAAGAGACAGAGGCCTAGAGGAATATCGTGGAGAAGGCTAAAACCTACACCGGGCTGTAACGTGAATGATGATGATGATGATGAGAGACTCGAGAAATTGTATTATTTGGAGGGTATCAAAAAGCTCTAGAAATGTTTGATGGAATGTATCTAGCCAAACAGAGGCTGTTGAAAAATAGATCGTCTCTCAATTAAACCTTTTAATTTTTTTTTTTATTTATTTTTTATTTCAACGCTTATTTTTCAATTGAAGTTTTAGTTAGATTTACTTTATGTGTGTATATTTCCACAAAATATCCAAAACCAGAGCTTCCAGTATAGCATTCCATAGCCTACTGATTAGATGCAGAGGACGAAGGAGGCCCAGTAAATGCTGGACTGATGAGGTCACAGCTGACCTGCGCAAATTGCGAATCACAAACTGCAAAGACATAGTGTGTAGATGATCGATCAAAGTGGGGAGCAGTAGTTGCAGAAGTATTGGTCTACACAAGACTGTAGTGCTAGTGATGATGTTAATAAGCAAAATTGCCATTACTGATCACCTAAAGAACAGAACCCACACAAAGCGATGGGTCGATGTGCAAGCAATGAAATAATTAGACCTTTTCTCTTTTTTTGTTTTTTTTTTTGAAAATCGTCGACTGCAAAGAATTACTGTGGACAGTGTTTCTTATTGCCATATGATGAACGACTATTTTCTGCCAATGATGAGAGAACAACTTTCCTACAGTTGCAGCAAGATGGCTCCACGCCACACACGGCCCGAGAGATCATGGCGATACTGCGTGATTTCTTCCCTAACAAACTGATAAGCCGATGTTACCCATTACCTCTGGGCGTACCTCAAAGGTAAGTCTAAACAAACCTAGTGATCAGCTCTAAAAGAAAATATCTTTTGCGAGGTTAAGGGCATCCTGGCAACTTTTCTCTGAGTGGCTCGGGGTGTGAAACCAGATTGCAAAAGTGTAACGTCAACATTTAGAGGAATTAATACAAAAAATCTTCACTTATTTTCATTTTAATAGTTAGTGAAATAAATTTTATCAATGGTAATTCCTTTTTACTTTAGTTCTTAATTATCTTAATATTTGGTATCATCGTACGGGACGTCACCTCGAAAATCGTCCTAAGCACTTGAGAACCTTATTAATTAGGTAATTTATGATTAGGTTGGTTGTATGTCATGACGTCACAAACTCAATCATTCAATTGTCATCGATATATTCAATATTTAGAGATTATTAAAATGTATTATATAATTTTCTTGCTTTCTTTTTAAGGGGCGCAGCTCCACCAGACAACCAGTTTTTCAATCATTTTTGCAAAAAACTGAGAGTATTTATTATCTTAAAATAAATTACATATTAATATTAATGCTTAAATGAATATACAAAGACTTTTTTTTAATTACAAAAAAAAAAATATGGCGGCGCTACAGCTACTCAAACGTGGCTCCTTTAATTTGCGTCGTTGAATATACAGCCTCTTGTAATCAACTGAAATCAATCAGACAAAAATCGTTTATTAAAATAAGTTGTTCCGCTTTGCACTTACCTATTTTTAACGAAAAAACAATGGAAATTTGAAGAGAAAAGAAAAAAATTAAATTGTTTTTTATAAACAAATTGATCAAAATAATATTTTTAGTGATAATTAATTAATATAAAATTTGAAGTACGAGTATATGCAAAGAATATCCCAGTAAAATTTTAAATTGATATTTGAATTACTTTTTGCGTTATATTCGACAGCGTGGAAAGAAACGAGTAAAACGCAAATAGAGTTTTCGGTCTTACTCATCTTTCGTTCGACGCTCATCACTGCATTGACTTTATAAGGACTTTTTAGACTTTCTTTTAAGCTTAAAACATTAAAAAGATATTCGTTAGATTGTAAATGAATATTTAAAGCAAAAAAATGGAAAATTTTAAAGTGCTGGAGTAGCTGCCCTCCTTAAGTGAGGAACTAACAAAAATTGGAAACACTTGTGGAAGTACAAAAATTTGGGTCATCTGTTTTCCAGGACTATAATAGACACTTTATTCGCAAACCTAAACAGTTTTATGTAGAAATTCAGAACATCGAACATAAACATCGCTTCATTAGTCCTATCGTCCGAACAAGGGACAGTGTAGGACTAAGAGGACGCTATATTTCTCTTCCAAAAACAATCGGAAGTGAGGCACAAATGGTTTGTCGTGTACTCATACTCATACATGCACACTAATACATATACATATGCGCATGGAATATATCTTTCTACAATAGGCAGCTAAAGTCCGCTGTTGATAAGATCTTAATGAATATTATGAAACGTATAAATCAAATAAATAACGGCCACAAAAGCAGAAGGACACACACAAACCAAAAAAAAAACAAGCCAAAAAGAAAAAAACAAAAAAAGAAAAGGATGAGTAAATGAACTACATTGGCGAGAAAATATACAATATTAGAATGTGATTTGAATGAGAAACGAAATCCACAAGCAGAGACGGCGCCGAGATAACAAAGTATATAGAAATGTATAAAAACAAGGTGTTGAAAGGCGCTCTTTCCCGTTTGCGGCTTCCCTTGCGGACGCTTTGAGGAAGGAAGCGGAGTCAAACTGGCTAGATAAGCAATATACCAAGCCACAAATGGTGTGAATTGAGTTAAGCACACGTGAGATTAACACAAAAGCAAACTCACATACGCGCAAACAGACGCTCGCTGGTACTAATATGTGTGTGTGTGAGAGATAAGCGCGATAATCACCAAGGCTGTATGCGCGCGCCATAGTTCATATGAAGTGTATGCGAGTTACGTATACGCCATGTCGAGCCACAGTGACGAGTCCAGCACAGGCAACGGAATCGAATAAAAACAACAGTCAAAGAGATGGTGAAGCAAAATGTAATGAAAGATGGACGTCAGCAAAATTGTTAAAGCCAAATGAAAACTCATTAAAATTAATGAAACGGGAAAAAACTGTCAAGCACAAAAGAAAAAATATAAATAAAAAAATTAAAAAAAGAAAAAAACAAACTATGAAAAAGCAATATGTGTTGATAGTGCTGGCATATTATGCCATATACGTCAAGCTGATAATAAAGAATTAGTGAATGGGAAGAAATGTGAAAAGGAAGTAAAGAATCAAATTCATTAAAAACTTGCAGCAACTGCGAACCTCAGTGATACGAGTAAAAGGATATATTGAAGAGACAAAGCAACACAAACGCTTCACAATGATTTCTAAAGCAAACAGCAAAAAAAAAACCACTAAATATAATTCAATGAAACGTGTCAGTCTGTGAAACGGCACAAAAGCCGCCACACACATTTGCAGTTAAATCATCTGTGCAAAAATAATATGCGCCACTATTTTGCATACTTTTCATTAAAATGAAATCAGAGATGCATTCTCTTTTTGCCACGATATTTGCTATCAGCGAGAACCGTTATTTATACACACTTTTTCATAACTTCACCTGCTTATATTGCCGCAACTAATTTTAGCGCAAATATATAATAAAAAAGTAGACTTAATTTTTTACACCGTTTAACGATTTCATTATGAAAAGAGAAAAAAATATGAATTCAGATTTCATTTTTTCTATAGAAAAATTATTATCAATATTTTATAGATAATAAATTACTTCATTGGGCCACCAGCTTTGAAACCAATATATGGGTAAATACACAATTTATGGGATTCCAAAACTTAAACTTCAGTTTTCTCAAATGGAAAAACCTGGCGTGTATTTTATGACATATAGGATATTATTATTTTTTTATTATGTAGATATGCTTCATTGACTATGAAAAGGATTTCGATAAGGTGCGTGACTGCACACAAAACTATTTACATTTTAAGACAAATGGACATTGATGAACAAGAAATAAATTGCATTTCCAACTCCCATTGAGACTCCTACAAAATGATGTGACGAGTGACGTTGCAATCAAGAGGGGAATATATATTTGAAGGAGCTTTGACATCAGTCAACTTAGGAATAAAAGTCAACGGCGAAATAATAAATAATATACGATTTGCTGACAAAATAAATGCTGCAATACGGCCTAAGTAGTAGTAGTATTTATTGCAAATACACCACATTTTGATAGTTGCTTGGTGACATCCCTTTTACGAAATAAGTAATTTAAAACTCTACTCCAGAAAACTTCTTTCTTTATAATAATTTGGCCGTAGATAAGGCGCTGATACCCATACCCATAGCCACTTGTAAATTACTTATAGACAGGGAAACCATCAAAAAGGAAAATACAATCTGGCAAAACCTCACAACATGCGAACTAAGCAGACAGACATGGCCGAACTGGAACAGCGGTCGATCGACGATCTTGCTAAGGTTAAACAGAGAATCTATAAGAAAAATGATAGGTGTATTAACTGGTCATTGTTTAATAGGCAGCCACGCTAAAAGGTTAGGACTCCCGTACTTCGATTTCTGTAGAAGCTGTCTTAATACAGAAGAAGAGGAAACAGTCAGACACCTTTTATATGAGTGTGAAAGTCTAGCTATGAGGAGGCTGCGCACTCTTGATACAGCATTTCTAACCGATGTAGCGGGCATAGCCCATCTAAAACTAACGAAGCTCTGCTCGTTATTAAAACTCCCGGATGGTTTGAAAAGGAACACGTAGGGTAAGGATAAGCTCCAGTGGTATCACAATGGACCCGCGAAAGGTTTAAGTGTGTCTCTATGACAACCACCCCTCCTACCTACCTACCTTGGTCGTAGGTATATGTGATGGTGATAGAATGGGATTCGCTTTACAAAGTACTTTTGCAGTATATCAACCGTTTCAAACCACTCAGAACCCCACACCTGTGCTGCGTACGACAGTATTGAACGACAAACCGCTAGAAAAGTTGTCATGTCTTTCTTTTTTATGAGGCAAGTCAATGAAGTATTAACACTAGCTTTGGCTGCAACTATTCTATTTTGAACACGTTTTTTTAATTCATTCCACTCTTAAGTAAGTACAATATATACCGAGACACAATCTTACTGTAATACCATTTCTTCTCGTTACATTTCCCTTCCCTCTCCCCACCATTACTTGTGACTTTAAGCGGTTAACTTCAAGGTGACTTAAGTTGCAGCAACTTTCAAGATTATTAACCACCTCTTGTAGTTTGCCTGGGTAATCCACTAACAAACTTATATCATACCCATACCCTATCAAACGTCCTTTTAAAGCCGAAAAAATACGCGTAAGCTTTCTTTTTTCTTCGAATTCTAAATGAAAAATGGTGGTTAAATTAATATATTCAATTTAATTTTCACAATATAATTGTCGGCTGTGAAGTAATTCTATCTGAAACCGGCTTAATACTCGTTTGAAATACTGCTTCTTTCAGTCCAAGAAGTTACTTTTTCATTCATTAACTATTCACTTATTTCATTAATTGTGCCCATCATACCTTTAGCAATGCAGTTCAGAAATGAAATTCCGCTGTAATTTTCAACTATAGCAGGATCCTCCTTTTTGGAAATTGGAAAAACTGCACTAATTCTAAAAGCCTCGTCTGCTTTGCATTTTTCATACAAAAATTTTGTAAGCACTTGCCACAGCCGTTTTTTTAAGAACTTGTTAGGCATTTTATCAATTCCTGGAACTTTGTTTAATTTAACTTTATTTAGCCCAGATCTAACTTTGTCTTTTGAAAAAACTACCCCAAGCAGATCATTAGCCTGGAAGTTATGTGTATGAAACATTTCTTTGTCCTTGGCAGTAGGGATCAGCAGATTTTCAAAACATTCCTAAAATTCATATGGTATGGTATTCTCTATAAGTCTATTTTACCATATTATACGGCCTAAGTATTAACACCAAAAAACCAATTTGATGGTTGTTTCAAAAAGTTCTCAACAAATCACCAATACAAGCATTTATACAATCCGATGCAAAAAGTATAGCGATTTAAGTGCCTAAATTGTTGGCCTAGCGAAATATGAACAAATAACAGAGAAATTTGCTATCGAATTGAAGCAGCGAGGGAAGCTTCTTCCATGAAAGCTTTTTCTTCTTCAGGAAAGTTCTTTCCAATAAAAGCAGGAACATGAGATGTGGTGGTACCGGCAGATGATGAAAATATCGTAGGCAGACGAAGTTAATTGCAAATAAATGTTAAAGGAACATAGAAAGAATAGAGAGAGAGAGAGAGAGAGAGAGAGAGAAGAGGAGCTAGAGAGGATTTTCGTCATATTATGCGTGGCACTAAATATGAGCTGTTGCAACTTATTGTTTAAGGTAAAATCGAAGGCAAGTGAGGAATTGGAAGGAAGCAAATGTCTTGGCTACGTAACATAAAAGAGTGGACAGGATTAAGGACTATTGGGTAGTTGGTCGAAGCAGCACGAAACAGAGATAATTATCATAATATTATATTTAATAATTTATTGTTTTATTAAATGTAAAAAAAGACAAAATAATTTTTCATATTTGTTTTAATATTAAAGAAGAATTTATTACTGTGATCAGATACATTCTGTATTAGGAATTCGCAAATAAAGAAGAAAAAGTATTATTTTCTATTAATCAATACATTCAGCTTATGTGCATTGAAAATTGTTTCGCACGATAATATGGAAATTATCAAACGTGCTATCTACGTATTGTTTAGGAATGTTGCTTGATATGGTCGTCAGAGCCACTAAAAGAATTCACATCGATTCATATCGGGTTTCTTTCGCAACCTGTAACCAATGACATCACTTTTTTGGTAATTTGTCAGCTCAGCACAAGCCTTGAATTAAGCTTACGAGAACCCAATCACTCGAGCAAAATGCGATTCAGAGTGGTCTGAGAAATCTGTAACTCCATTTCAATGATTTTCGCAGACGATATCTTTATACTTTGAATAAAATCACGCACATTTTCGGCTTAAAACTGTAGGTCCCTCCATTTGTAGAGCAACGTCAAGACGCACGCCCCAAATAGCTCCTCCAAACTACTAACAGAAGTGTACGCGCCAATTATTTTTTTTTTAATTTTTATGTTGCCTTTAATTTACAACTTCCTGGTACTTATATGACAGAATGTATATGCGCACGGTTTTGCCTTTGTGAAGTTGGACAAATTCATTTAAATTCACTTGTTCTATTTCACTATCAAACTCGTTGCTTTCTTTTTCTTAATTTCCTCTTTCCCTTCCTCTGCATTTGCACACTTAAAACATCACTGACGACAACGCAGCTTTGTAATTTAATAAACAGCGCCACTGCAGCTGCAACGCAAAAACAAAAAATTGCGCAATAACGGATACCAAAAAAAAAAATGGTTCTTTAAGTGACAGTTGCAGTTGATGTAGCAAATGACAAGCACACTTGAAGTTGCCAAGCATATCCGCGAATGCAAAGTCGAGTCTTCTAGAACATTTAAATTTTCATTTAGCGCAATTTATTATGAAGTTTCACAGTTGACCACAACACTAACTAAACCAAAATAAGGAAATAGTTAAATGGAAAAAGTAAAAAAAAAAATGTTAAAAAAGAAAAAACCATATATCGTAAGTGCAAGCTAAAGTTGCAGCACTTCATAAGCAGGGCAGCTAATTTCCGGTCAGAGAGTGCACCACCAAAACTTTGCTCCACACGCCACAGACGCCGCAAGTGAAGCGTTTGCCCCGAACTTGAGTGCTGCGCTGACTCGCTGACTGGCTGCTCGACTCGCTAGTTGACTAACTGTGCGTCATTCCTCCGGCGTACCTCACTCAACGTTCAAGTTTCCACCATTGCAATCCATTAGAAAACTTTTACCCAGCAGCATTAATTGCCTTGCTGTGAAATGTTTTCGCCAGTAGCGACAGCGACAGCGGCAGCTCATTTTACTTGTATTACACAACTACCAACTTACGTACATGCATATGTATGTATGTGTGTATGTACTTGCACAGCGGTAGAGCGCGTAAAGGCAATAACTCAATCCTTGACCGCGACCATAAGTAGTTCTGTTGTAAAGATTTCGCAATTTCCGGCCTTCGTCGTCCTTTTGCGGCAACTCGCGCCTTGTCTCACTCTCTTACTACCTTTGCATTCAGTTGGCTTTGTCATTGGAATTTATAATTATTTTTAAAATGCATCAATATTTCTCATGAACTTTTTATTACTGCTGCGTTTTATCATAATTAAGCACTTTGTAAGCAGTGAGCAGCAGCAGCTGCTTGCAATGATTTCTTTTGAATTTTAAAACCATTTCTACATAAAAATCAGAATAAATCGTAGCTATGATTGTAGGGAGTCTTATCCGATGTACATTTTCGCCAGTATTGTTGGAATTACATTTACATTACATTTAAGTTGGAAGAGGCAGACAAAAAACGCAATTGGATTTCTTTAACTTAAAGAGAAGAGTGCGTTAGAGAGCGTTTGTAGAGAGCAGAACGAGACGTTACTATGAGTAATCCTCGATAGTAAACTCCTCTGAAAATCAGACATCCAAAGCACTGACAGCCTTCTGGTAGTGCAAGTGTGTTTTTGGGAAAACATGGGGTCTTTCTCCTAGCAAGATCCTATGGGCCAACACGCATATGATAAGACCTATTATCACCTATGCATCAGTGGTCTGGATGAGTAGACTCTATCTTGTGGGAGTCAGGAGGTCCTTATCGAGACTACAACGCAATGTGGCCATCTGTTGCGTCGGAGCTTTTCTGACGACTTCAGCCAAAGCTTTAGATTCTCTGATTAGTCTACCACCGCTTGATGCTTTCATCCAAGGAGAGGCCTTGAAGACCATCTGCAGAACGGCCCCTATCCAGGATTGAACAACAGAGAAGGCTCGAACGATCCTCGTCATGCTCCTTGATTTCATGCCAACAAAAGTCGTACTTGAAAAGAGATACAGTGTAGTGCTGCCAGAGACTCAATTGTGGTCAAACTCTGAAAATGAGCCGGGCAAGCACTGTTTGCGCATTTTCACGGATGGCTCCTGGACCGAGCACGGCTCCAATTTCGGCGTCTACGTGGAATCCAACGGAACAAAACTACACTTTGCTCTTAGAATTCTCGCATTTGTGTTTCAAGCGGAGGTGTATGCTGTTCAAGA
Source organism: Anastrepha ludens (assembly GCF_028408465.1). Taxonomy (NCBI): domain Eukaryota; kingdom Metazoa; phylum Arthropoda; class Insecta; order Diptera; family Tephritidae; genus Anastrepha; species Anastrepha ludens. Next base: position 28,999,136 of record NC_071499.1, on the reverse strand, counting down.
AGCGATGAACTTTGTTGGGGAAAACAGATGGAAAGGCAGATCTATATGTGTCTGCAGTCAAGCTGCGCTCATGGCCTTGGACAGCCCCCTTACCCTTTCAAGGGTAGTCAAAGCCTGTAAATCCAAACTGAACTATGTCGGTAGACATAATAGCCTGATGCTAACATGGATCCCGGGACACGTGGGTATCACGGCTAACGAGATCTCTGACGCTTTAGTCAGAACGGGCTCTGAGGCCAATTTTCTTGACCCGGAGTCCGTTCTGCCACTCCCTTCGGCAGCCATCAAAGCCACGGTTAGCAAAGGGGTGTCTTTGTCTATGTTATCTTAATCGATTTTCAGGTGTAGGAAAATTTCGAAACATGAAAATTTCAAAATGCGATATCTCTGCGAAAAAAAATGATATTTGAGCAAACAAAACGCCATTTGAAAAAAGAAGGATTGTGTTTAAAGATGCCATCCTTTAATTTTGGTGAAAGAAAACATCTGCAAGGCTACATAACCTCAAATATTGGCAAAAATGGGGTTTTTTGCACTTTTAGGTTAGGATATCTCGAAAACTCAAACTAATAAATTAATTTTAGTTATCAATCCGAATTTTGCATGGACAGAGAAGCAGATATTAGTTTAAATTATTTCGGATACTTTTCCTTGTAGACTAGTGTTATTAGTTCCTCGCTCAGTTTAAATTAATATTTGTTGACAGAGAGGTTCTCCATTGGATTTTAATCTGATATCAATATCGTTGGCGTACACCAGCAATCGGAAGCTATCATAAAAGTTTTTGCAGTTTGTAAAAGCGTTTTCAGAATAAAAAAGTCGCACAATACAGAGTCACTTAATTTTTCCCAATTATATTAGAGCAATGGTAGAGCAGAATTTCGGTGAAGCACCAAAATTAAGAAAACGTTTTTTCTACACGCGCCAATTATATATATATATATAAATATGGTAGAGAAGAGGTGGCATTACTAGTTGCCATTTTTCAAAAGCTTAGTAGTCGAAAGCACCATAAAAATCGCCGAAAAGACGCAAAAACATGCTTTTATTTTTCGTTTGAAACCTTTCCCTAGATTTAGATGTCACCAATATCTCATCCATGGTGCATTCAGTAGCCCATTTATGTGGTTCAGGCTGTTGACTAACGGAGGCCTGCACAACGAGCTCGATAGACGTTTCCAAGCAACAAACAGATTGAAAAGACTAATTGGAGCTTAACTGTATGCCGTTTTGTTATTCTATTTCGCCTGCTACTGGTGCGTTTACTTCATCGTCCATGTCAGGTTCGAACGCGCGGAGAACTGTCAACATTTTCGCCCCGGTCTGGAAATTATCTCTACGTTATTAATCTTTCTGATATATTTTCCGAACAACTTTCCTGTCAGCTTTTCACTCAAGTATTTCATATGTTATCCATATTTTATTCATCCCTCTACTTTAAAAAATCAGGCAGTCAGTATGCTTCATTTAAATAAAGTAGCAGCATTCTAAAGCCATTTTTAAGATTTGTTTCCTTTACAACTCAGCTCTACACAACTCCAATCTCATCAAATGTTACGCACCGTTACCTTCACGAGCGCACATCAACACGCTAGCCTACATACGAGCATATGAAGTCAATGCGCAGTTGATTAAATTGAATGCGGCACTCAGAAGTATACAACAAATTTTCAAATGTAGTTTACGACCTTCTGGATGCGACACAAAACGTGAAAAAAATGTAAGGTGCGTCACCGCCTCTTTCAAAATATCTCTTTCAGCGAAATTTGTTCACTTTGTTCGTAAGTCTGCCTTTCTGAAAGGGCTGCGTGGACTGGTGTGATTGTTGTGTGGACGGTTTGAAGCAAGCGTGTGCAAATGTCTTTCCGAATGTACTTTCAGTCGCTGATACCAAATGAAATGAAATCACACCGTTTGGCTGCTTGAAGTTGTTGGTAAACACAGACACCGACACAGACACAAAGGCAGACGCAAACAACGAACTATATAGTGAATGTCTTACCAAGCAAAACGAATTGTAATGAGTACGACGAAGCTGAAGGCTGAAGGCTGAAGGAGTTGGGCGAGAATAAGTGAAATGAGATAAATGACAAATACAAAAGTAAATAAATGCAGTTCATGTTGACTTGTATGTTTAATTAATGTCGCTGCTTGTTGACATCAACAGCAATAAAGGCAACAACAACAAAAGCAACAAAGAAGAATGCCTCTGTTGTACCGAAAGCGGTGAGTAAGTGGTTGTGGATGTGGATATAAATGTGTAGGGCCGGGTGTAGAAATTTCCTAGTTTAAAGTTATTTTCCGACAATTGTATCCACAGGCCATTTAGATAAAGTTTTCAGAACAAGAACTGGGTGCCAACTAATTCTGAAATATTTATGGTATAATCCGTCAGGCTGTGTAGCTTTCCTTTAATGCGGAAATTTTTCTTAAATTCTTAAATATGTTTTGTTTTTTACTAAAGCTAGTAAGTAGTTTATTCAAAATAATAACATAATTAAAAATTGTTCTTTTGTTTTATGTCTACGCAACTTGTAAATTCAGTAAAAATGTTGGCAACTCTCCCCATTTTAAAAGGAACGAATTTTACTCTGTCGGATGGTGCACTTTTTAAGTGCATATTTACTATTTAAGTATTGACCGGCCGCCATAGCCGTGGGTGCATAACTACCATTCAGGATTGCGTAGGTTCGAATCTCCGTACAGGTAACGCCAAAATGATAGAAGAAGCTTTTTCTATTAGGGGTCGCCCCTCGGGAGGCAATGACAAATCTTCGAGTGCTTGTTTTTTTTTTTTGTCGCGACAGACTAGCAAATACAGCACTCAAGCACAATTAAATCCAATGTACTGCACTCGGATTCCCTTTCAGTTTTCTTTAAATCTACTCTACCTCCAAAGAAATCTGAGTAGATCTTGTGGTGCCAAGGAGCCAATGTGGTCGCTTCTTAACACATCAGAGCCAAAGACCTCAAGCCTGAGTCGAGCGAAGAACACACAAAGTGGTCCGCCATCTCATCTCCCTCTCCACATGCTGGGCAGAGTGCACTGTCTGCGATGCCCACCTCTTCCATGTGATTTGCCCATAGAAAGTGACCCGTCATCAGTCCAACCAACTGCCTACATTCCCCTCTGGTTTGTGATTGGAGGAACTGCGACAGTCCGTCGAACACGACAGGTAACATCAGTTTAGTCCATATGCAGCCTCTCCCAGCTTACCCAGCTCGCTGTGGATTAGAGTAACCCGTTTTTTAACCGTGGCTTTGATGGCTGCAGAAGGGAATGGAAGAACGGGCTCCGGGCCGAGAAAGTTGGCCTCGGAACCCATTCTGGTTAAAGAGCCAGAGCTTTCGTTATCCGCGATAGCCACGTGTCCCGGGACCCATGTTAGCATCAGGCTATTATGTCTACCGACATAGTTCAGCCTGGATTTACAAGACTCCACTACCCTTGAAGTGGTTGGGAGGCTGTCTAAGACCGTGAGCGCAGCTTGGCTGTCGCTGAAGACGCATATGGATCTGCCTTTCCATCTGTTTTCCCCAACAAAGTTCATCGCTTCTTGAACAGCATACACCTCGGCTTGAAACACACAAGAGCAAAGTGCAGTTTTGTCCCGCTGACCCCAAAGTCGGAGACGTGCTCGGTACTGGAGCCATCCGTGAAAATGCGCAAAGAGTGTTTGCCGAGCTCATTTTCTGAATTTGACCGCAGTTGAGCCTCTGGCAGCACCAAAATGTATCTCTTGTCAAGCACGACTGTGGATGACATGGAGTCAAGGAGCATGACGAGGATCGTTGGATCGAGGTCCATGCGTACTCTGTTGTCCAATGCCGGACAGGGGCTGTACCAGTTTCCATTGTATTTCAGCCTGCAGATGGCCTTTAAGGCCTTTCCTTGGATGAAAGCATCAGGTGGTGGTAGACAAATCAGAGCTTCTAATGCTGGGCTTGAAGTAGTCGGAAAAGCTCCGACGCAACAGATGGCCACAATGCGTTGTAGTCGTCTGACGTTGTGGTTCGCCTGAATCCCACGATAGGGAGTCTACTCAGCCAGACCACTGATGCAGAGGTGATAATAGGTCTTATCATAGCCGTGTAGATCCATAGGACCTTGCTAGGAGAAAGACCCCGCGTTTTCCCAAAAACACTCTTGCGCTGCCAGAAGGCTGTCAGTGCTTTAGATGGCTTTGTTTCAATGTGTGATTTCCAGAGGAGTTTACTATCGAGGATTACTCCAAGATATTTAGTTTCTTTGGATAGTTGGATTGGGACTCCTTCGAGTGTGTTTCTGCCATACAAAAGCTCCTCATAAAAACCATTTGCCGTTCGGCGTCAGCTTAAAACTGTAGGCCTCCCATTAACATTAACACGCGCGGCACAAATACGACAAACATAGGGCCAGAATTTATTTATGGATGGGCGGATATTCCTCTCATTCTGTTTATTGCGAGCAAGCGCTTATAGTGACTTGTGGCTTCGTCTTCGGTAACGTGCACTGAAATTTTCTATGAATAATTTTCCTTGAACATTTTAGTCCTCAAATGTTTGGTTTTGAACCGTAAAAGGAGTGGTTACGAGGTTTAAATGAACCTCGAAAAATTTTATCATAAAATAATGGCCATAATATTTTCATCAGAAACCGACTTCTAGCACTTTTTAGAAATTCTTTAAAGATTTCTTTGAGCGTAAAACGGACATTTCGACGCATTGTAAAAAAACCTGACGCTTGTTGGAATATAACTGTATTCCGAAATATAGCTGGGACCTACTCGTGAGTTACTTTCACGATTATAGGGTCGCTTTTCTGTAACAAAAACGCTGCCTACATTGCACTGCCTCGCAATGAGAGAAAAAGTTTGCATGCAATAAATTACCATAATATGGACACGAAGCGAAATAACGAAAGTCCGATGACTTAAAAAGCCTGCGTACGGGCAAAAATAACAGTTGGAAAGTTGTTAGAAACCTGTGCACATACGTCCATACATATGGTACATACATACATGCATACATACATACATGTATGGTATATATACATACACATACACATACATACATATGTGCACGTAACTATTTGCAACCAATGCGAAAATGCGCAGAAAGCAAGCACTTCAGGAGTCAAGGACGATGCCGTCTCGTCCACTTGGTAAAGCTCATTTAACGCCTGAGTTCTTAACTGAAATATTATACTATTTTTCTATGTGTTGCGAAAATAAGAGTAGAAAACTTAACTGATGCCGTGACATATGCCTTTATGTATACTTGTTGTTGTATTGCAGATTAGGTCTACGGCACATCAAACACATATTTGCATATACCTACTTTGCATTGCGTTGTAGATATGTAGTCGTGTGCCTATGCGTAATGAGTATTAATTACACATAGAATTACAAGGAGTGTCGGTAGACGGAAAATTTATTATACCAACTCATTTCCGTTGGATAAAATTAGACCAAATTACGGAGCACTAAGTAATAGTACTTATAGTGCGATTTCAAGTCCAAAAGCTTCAGTGCGGGAGCATTTTTGTGAGAAGACAGAAAATAAAATTTCAACACAACTACTTAGAATATTTTGCGCCATCACTAATGGCAAACTGCTCTCTGATTTCTGAATGGAGTGAAAAGATTCGTTTCACTTAGGCCTCTATGGTTTAGTGACGACGGACTGAGCTTTACGGGTTAGCGGTAGTCAGAATTTTCAAAACATTCGATTTTTTGCACTTTCTTAAAGTAAAATATCTTAAAAATATTGTGTGAAAATTTGAAGTGAATCCGACAAGTGCTTTGCGAGTTATTCAACAATTAGCAAAGGGCGATCGGGCGTGCCGGAGCAGATAGCAAAACTCAAAACTATGGTTTTTGAACTGGTGATCACTGTAACTTAAAAACCGCTTGGTAGATTTTGGAGATAAAATTTATACTGCTTTTAAAAACATAAAAAACTCGTGCCTGATCGAAGGATTTATTTTTCCATAAATTTCGATTTCTGTAAACAATTAATTGTCGGTTTTTTTCTCGCAAATCTGAAATATATTTCCTGAGGCCGCCATATTGTTAATTTTGAAAAAAAGGCTTCGATCAGGCACAAGATTATCTATTAATAAAATTAATTTCTCTTGTCCGATTGATTTTAGAAGAATCTCCAAGGACTTGTGATGATCACCGCAAGGGACTTCTGTAGAGACGGGCTCCACACAAACAGCGATAAATTTTACAATTATTAAATTTTTGTTTTGAAGTTTTGCTAAAATCAAGTCGAAACATGATGTATTAATGTTATGTTTTTATTTCTGTAAAATAAAGCAATTGACTAGCAAAATCCAATTATTGAAAATCATCTTTTTTCGGGCCTCTAACTACCCCTAACCCCTTAAGTCCACTCGTCAGGAACCATACAGACTGCAAAACTGTAAACATATGCTTATACATTCCAGGTGCCATGAGTACAACCTCCGGCGATGCCCTAAGTGCTAAGCTTGATTTGCTCCCCTCAAATCTTAGGGCACAGCAGGAAGCAATGTGTAAACTGCACAAATATGGTTGCTGACACGAACGGAATTTCGGGATACAGAGAAATCTTTAAGCTGCTATCTGAGTATCCACTGGTTTTGGCAGCTAAAGACGATCTTATGCCCATAGTTTTAATTAGAAGGAAATGTGATGCCAGATTCCAGATAGGAAAGAAATTCGATGTCAGCAATCCAGAATGCATGCAGGAAGGTTTGACGGATATTTTCTTTACCGATGGGTCCAAGAATGAAATAGGGTCTGGAGCCGAATGATACTTAAACGATAGTAATAAGTATCATTATGCTATGGGAATAATGTTGACTATTCTCCAAACGGAAATTTTTGCCATTCTGAAAGTAGCAGAATGGATAATTGGGAGGAGATAGAGCGGAAAACAAGTTGGAGTCTTAAGTGAGAGTCAGGCTGCACTGAAGGCCCTGGAGAATGCAAAGCGAATCTCAAAGATTGCTGAAGAGTGTGAAAAAAAACATGAACTCTGTTGCTAAACGGAATAAACATGTGAAGGGTGCTCTATTTAGAGGTATCGGATTTTAAATTGAAATAAAACACCGAAAATTCAAATTGATTGGGCAATCTTTATTATTTTTGTGCAGAACCATTCCTGGCATTTAGTTTTTAAAGATAATCTCTTTGAAAAGTTGGCCGCAACTGCGTCGTAAAACGATCAACCGTAAACACCAATTTTGAATTAATCGCTGGAGGACTTCAGTCGGTATCTCGTGAATAACTTTAGTAATGTTGGCTTCCAATGCCTTTATCGAAGTTGATTTATCCACAAAGCATTCAGACTTTACATACCCTCACAAATAAAAGTCCAAAGGTGAGGTATCACACGATTTTGGTGGCCAATCAAGTGGTCCGAGACGAGAACGAGAGATAAATTGCTCACCGAACCGACGATGCAGTAAATCCATTGTTTCACGGGCTGTATGGCAAGTAGAGCTGTCTTGTTGGAACCAAATGTTGTGGAGATAACGGGCTTGAACTTCCGGTATCAAAAAGTTATTTATCATGGCGCAACAGTATTCCCCGATGATTTGTCCAGCCCATAGGCCGCACCAAACGGTTGTATCCAATGGATGTAATGGCTGTTCTTGAATGGTTTCGAGTTGCTTTTCAGCTTAAATGTGGCACTTTTGCTTATTAACGTAGCCATCAAACCGAAAATGAACCTCATCGCTGAAGAAAATTCGGGACCAAAAATGCGAATCTTCGGCGAGTACTTCAAAAGCTCAACGACTGAAATTATGACCCTTTGGAAGATTGGCCGGCTTCAAATCTTGGACTAGCTGTATTTTATACACTTTCCGTCGGTTTTTCAGATCGGCGCCAAATCGATTCTTCCAGGTCTTTGGCAAAACTTTCATTTATAGCCGGAATATTATCTTCAATTCGAGCTGAGGGTGATGGAATCGGTCGATCATCATCCAATAATGTAAAATTATTCTCAATATTCCCGCTGGTTTGCCGAATAGCGCGTTATGTAGGACGGTTATGTACGCCATAAGTTAGCTTGCGCGAGCGAGGAACACTTTTGACAAAGCGTCGATTTGCCTAATACATTTGTACGATTTGTAAACGTTGTAGAGACGTAAGTCTTTCTATGATAAAATATCAATGAATACTGAAAAAAGTACCCCTATTAAAATAGTACCTCCAATCTGATCAGCCCTTACTTATATGGGAAAACTGCGGTGTTCAAGGAAATGAAATTGTCGATGAATTGGCCAACTGCGGATCAGCGGTTACCTCACAGAGGCCACAGCCAATAGACGGAGTCAGTTCTATAGGAATCGAATTAGTGATTATGTATGCATTTTTACACAAAAAGTGATGCTGCCGTCTAGAACGCTGCAGAACTACAAAGTAAAGGGTTTACCAATAACAGGTGTTACAGGTGAATGGATTGCGTTCTCGAGAGATGATTAACGATTTTTTATGGGCGGAATTTGATGGCATTGACCTGGACAACGTTTATTTTCAACAAGACGACGGTACGTGCCACGCAAGCAATGAAACCATTGATCTTTTACGGGAAAAGTTTCCGGACCGTGTTATCTCTCGAAAAGGTGACCACAATTGGCCACCGAGATCTTGTGATTTAACACCTTGTGTCTTTTTTCTTTGGGGCCACGTGAAAGAGAAGGTCTACGCCAACAGCCCAGGGTCTATTCAAGACCACAAAGATGGAACTCGTGAGGCTATCGAGGACATAGCGCAGAAACTTTGCAATTCGGTGAATGAAATTTTCATGAAAAGGATATTGTCCGGTAAGCGTGGTCGTGGTGGTCATTTGCCTGATGTTATTTTGCACTATTAACGGCATACTTTCCTCTTTATAATATAATAAACATCCAATCTTTTATATTAAAAAATACCATTTTTCTTTGAATATCAAAATAACACATCTTATTGGAAAACCCTTTATTTTTTGACAAGGCCGAACAGAAAACTGTCGAACTTTCTTCGAAGACTTGGTGGAAAAGACATTTGGTTGATGGTCGGTGTTATTAGAGGATACAATCCATGGAATCAGCATATGACCACCATTGAAGTCAGCGAGGACCCACCTTAGAGGAAGCAGATAGCACTGAGCATTTTCTTTCAAGTATACTGCCTTTGCTAGAGCAAGTCTACAGATTTTGGCTCATGAGAATGAGTAAAATTTGTGCGCTCAAACTTTAGGATATTTTCAGATTTGCCAAAGAGCCAGAAAATGCTCACAAGACTAGCTATCTCTGTTTCTGTTTCTGTTTCTGTCTCTATCCTATCCCATCTCTTTCTGTCTGCCACTTCTCTCCTTCTTTTTTTTCCTCTTTGACTATCAACCCTTTTACTTTCCAGAGCTTTGAGTACAACGCGCTTTTTATTTTGAGTGTTTTAGGAGTTACCAATCTCTCTATTCTTCTTGGCTCGCCTTTTTGAAATTTCAAAAATTTTCAACCGCAATAAAAAACATAAAATTCAATTGAAATTTTCAATTGCGTATCACACAAGTTGCAGCCACATGCAGTTTCTCATCGAACGTTCAAACAGCTTTCAAATAATTTGTAAATTTGTTCAGTTCTTTTTTTTATTTTTTATTTTTATTACTGTTTCCCTCAAACCCCTTAAATCAATTCAAGTTTTCGGAATAACTAATGGAATAACTAATGGATGATACAAAAAAAAAAACAAACACAAACAAATTTATAAAATCCGCTCCGACAGCGCTACACAATCGTGTCGAAAATACATGCAATAAATAAGTAAAATCTCACACACTAATGTATAAATTTTCAGGTTAATAACGTGAGCAACTCGCATGTCGCACATACAGGGACAGACACCTGAAAGTATGCAACATTTTTCACACAATATTTCTTTTTGCGTGTGTGGTGCTCGCTAAATGGATTTTTATTTCATCACTTTCCTTCACTCGCCGCCCTCCACCAGTTTTATTTCATTTTTTCATTTCATAAGCTTGATTTACCTTAAATATTGCACGATAATTGCAAGCTGCTATCCAGTCAGCCAGTCAGTCAGTTAAGCTGTCAGTGATTTAGCGAGTCAATCAACAGCCGCTTGAAAAGTTACCAGCGCTGGCTGTGCATGTTGGCAGCGAACCTTTTTGTTATATATTACTTTGTACCTTTTCGTATATTTTGCGCTTAGCAGTTTGCTCGGGATTAAAATTATCTTCTAAGGTTCAGCACAACACAATATCACCACTCCCAACAGCCGCCACCATCAGCAGCAGCAGCAGCCACCAGCGCTGCTCATCAAAGTCGCGGAAACTTTCAAGTATCTCGCTTGAATGGGAGCAAACGTTATGCAAACGCTACTTCCGAGCTAAATGAGCAAATCTTTGAACCAAAAGCCAAGCAAAGATTTCCTAAGTGAAACGAAAGGATAATGAGAAAAGGCAAAGCCAGACGAAAGAAAAACAAGACACTACATGAGTTCACAAATATTTACATATGTCGATATGTATGTGCATAAAAATGTGCATATATATCATGAAAAGTAAACGAAAACTAAAGCAGTTGAAGTGCGATGAAGTGTTAACGAAAACAAGAAGCAGAAAAATCGTGAATATTCAACTCGTATTATTTTTTATATAATATTTTTCATTTCATTTTCCTTCATTTATTCCAACGTCGGTTATGAGTTGAGTAATAACAAGCGAATGCCTGTCTGTCCGCTACTCATTGAAGCAGCTTTTCTCGAGTTTCTAGTCTTATCCTGCTCATTTGCTCATTGTTGGCGCTTTCATAAAATTCTTTGCATTTTTAATCCTTCACTGTGCAGGACATAGTGCCCCAATTTTGCAACCTCATTATCGTCGTATTGTTTTTGATGGCAAATGTTTCGCTTAGCCGGAATTATGGCAACTCGAGCAATTTCATCGTACTGTATTTGTATAGGAGTAATAGAAATATCAGCGAGGAAGTGACGATAGAAAATTGCTGTTAACCTCATTTTTGTATGCAAGGATTAAAAAATATCGCCATAAATTCCATATTTGGTAAAATGTATAAAATCTACAAAATCTCCATGTGCATAGTAGGCAAACTACAACATACAGCCGTAAGCTTTGCAGACGTGAGGAAAAATTTGCTAAGCTAATAATTTGCATAGAAAAATTAGCCGCAATTTCTCATTAAACTGAATCTGAAATATTCAGTCCTATCACTCAAGCTACTGACGCTCGCCCTTCGGCAGGTAATAGTGAACCTCCAAGTATATTTCTGGCATGAAAAAAGCTTCTCATAAAAAACAGATGCCATTCAGAGGCGGTATAAAACTGTAGATACCTAGGGAAACACATCAAGACGCACACCACAAATAGGAAGAGGAGCTCGGCCAAAACACCCAACAAAAAGTGAGGAAATTTGATTTGTGATATAAAGTGCGAAAAATGTAGTTGTCCCTTTGACAAAAGCCCGAAGCATTCCCAATAATATTATGAAATATTAATTTTCGCAATTTCTTTAATCTTACCTCTACGCCGTCAGCTCATTTCGATATGACTTTTAAGGGTAAATGAGGCCGTAGCAGTTGTCCACTATGGGCTTAATCAGGCTTGAAGATCATTATAATGTCGTATTGCGAACTTTTGAGTGATCAAAAACCCAATGTGAGTTGACCATAAACTTTATAAGATCCCCGATTTCCTCAGTGCAGAAATCCTCAAACTCATCAAAGAACTGTCTAACCAGAATGATTAGTCTTCATTTGGCTAGAGCAAAGCAATGGCACAGAAGGTACAAACTCGTCTCTTCCGCTTTTTCGTACAGCTTTTGCAGAAATCATGTGCCTGCATGATTAGCCACTGGGCAAGTCTACCTATTAGACTGTACATTGGTATGATAGAAATTAGTGTGTTCTCAAGACGGAGCTCGTTCTATTCACGAGGGAATACAAAATACCGAGAGCTCAACTCCCCTCAATATAGGGCCTTGTATGGATGCAAGTGCGCTATTCGAAAAAGATGGAGCCTCTTGTATTTTGGCTCTATAATACCATTATAAAGCCTATTCTGTTGTATGGAGTTGATATCTGATGGAACTCTCTCGAAGGGATGTCATCGGTGAAGAAGCTGGCGAGAATCCAAAGGTGCCGCAATTTGCCTGAAAGGTTCGGGTTACAAGCTTGAGCTCAATTACGGACACTCCAGTATGCTTAGAAACTTTAGTTTCATCCTTTTGGCGGCTGATCAATGCACGCCACTGCTTCGTCAAGGGAAGAGCAGATGGAGTGCAGTGTTTGGAGGCAAAGCCTGGTAGACCTGTTCACGGATGGCTCGAAATTGCTTGCAAGGGGCTCCCGATCAAACACAAGTTCAAGTTTGCGGACCACTGCGGAGTATTCTAAGCTTACTTTTGTAATAACTGTCACTGAGGTTAATATCTAATACGACAGCCAAGCGGCAATCAGAGCCCTGGGCCCGATGATGGTGCACTCAAAACTGTTGTAAGAATGATTGACTTCACTTTCGATCGCATCTGAGTTCTTTGATATAAGGCTCATCTATATATATTTTGCATATATATATAATTGGCGCGCATACCCTTTTTGGTGTTTGACCGAGGTTCTCGTCCTATTTGTGGCGTGCATCTTGATGTTTGATTTGTGAAAGCCGACTCCGAACGGCAGATATTTTGATGAGGAGCTTTTTCATGGCAGAAATACACTCGGAGGTTTGCCATTACCTGCCGAGGAACGGCCGCTATTAGAAAAAACGTTTTCTTTACTTTGGCCTTTCACCGAGATTCGAAGCTACGTTCTCTCTGAATTCCGAATGGTAGTCATGCACCAACCCATTCGGCTAAGGTTCATCTAGGTACCTAATAATAGGGAAATTACAGAAAACTGTGAGGTGTCTGAGCTGGCTAGACAGAGGACCTGTGAGGTTATTACCCCGCGGAACGAGAGGATTGGGATCCTGTTGACTACCTACGGTCTGCTCTTGGAGAGGTGTGATTTGCATGAACTCAGCGATGACTGGACAAGTGCACAATCTTATAAGGTCGCGAAATCTTTCTGGAAACGAGTGGATTGGGGGTGATCGATGGTTAAGAAAATCTCAGCCTTGGAAACTCGTGGATGCTTTTACAGGACATTAACCACGTGATATACATGCTGTGAGACTCGGCATTACTTCAAGTCCATTTCTCCTTAACTGCCCTGTATGTTGGATCTCTTGTGTTTTGACTCTTATCTTTCTGCTACGCCTGCTGATATAGTAAGGATTGATATTAAAACCTGATGAATTTCATCAGCAGTACAAAGCGACTAACGCCACTGTAAAGCAGTCATTGTTCGGTCGTCTTCACCACATACACACAAAAACAAAAAAATATCAAATGCGAGAGCATTGAAAACATTGACAATAGCCAACGGTGTCTCGGCAATACTAAAAAGGCTAGTGCGAGCAGCTCAAAGAACTTAAACGCAAAATTTGTGTGGTTTCGGTCATTGATTCACCTTTGTGATGACGAAAACAACGAAAAGTTAAGCAAATAATACTCAAGTTGGAACGAGTCGTTGTGGTAATGAGACGAGTTAATACGGTCCTGTGTGGAGCCCGCTGAGTCTTTTGCAAATACTCGTACAGCAGTTGCAGCATTGCTATGGAAAGGAGCCTGGTAAGGAAAATATAAATTTTTGTATCAACATTATGTTTATTTCTTTTATTGGATAGGTCTCCGTTCAGATCAATAACTTAATCCATCGATTCTCCAACATTTTTATAAAGCAAACTAAAATAAAAATATGACGAGGTATTGGCGGCCGCCGCAGCCGAATAGGTGCGTGACTACCATTCGGAATCCACAGAGATAACGTAGGTTTGAATATCGGTGAAACTCCAAAATTAAGAAAAACATTTTTCTAATAGCGGTCGCCCCTCGGCAGGCAATGGCAAACCTCCGAGTGTATTTCTGCCATAAAAAAGCTCCTCATAAAAATATCTGCCATTCGGAGTCGGCTTGAAACTGTAGGTCCATTTGTGGAACAACATCAAGACGCACGCCACAAATAGGAGGAGGATCTCGGCCAAAGACACAAAAAGGGTATACGCGTCAATTATATTATATATATATATATATTTGAAATATGTCCCCGTTTTGATGATTACTTCCGGACTCGACGTGAATTTTTGTTTCCCAAACGATATCTCTACATGTTTGGAAGTAAATAATAGTCGGTGGGAGTCAGATCGACAAAATCCGGTGGATGATGAACCAGTTTGCACATATTGCAACTCCTTTATTGTGGTTCTTGTTGTTATTGTAGTAGCATAAACACTCCCCATACATGTATCCGCGTGAAGATTACTTGTCTGCCAACGGACGCATCCACAGGCGGATAGGAGAAAGCTCGGTAGATATACGGGACCAAAAACAAGCAAACCCCTGCTTAGAGGTGTAGGTAATATTTCTATCACTAAGCTAGAGCAGGCGGGCTAGCAACCTACTAGTCTGAAATTTTCATGCTATCGAATCGGAGAACAAAATCAAACCCACCGTTGACGGCCTTCGGCTATCGACCTCATGGTCTGGGAACGAATAGATGCGTGGGACTCGAAGAAGAAACACGTCATCACTAGCTTCTCAGAACGAACATGCTAGACCATGCTGCGGTGGCAACTGACACTGGGATGATGGGACACTGAATCGAGTGGCAGACGGATGGCGAAGCTGATTCCTACAATAGGCAAATGGGTTCAAAGTAACTTCGGGAAACTCAATTACTTCTTAAGCCAGTTCCTCTCGGGCCACGGATATTTCCAGAGATAGCTATACCGCATGGGCAAAGAAAGCAATCCCAAGTGCACATACTGCGAAGTGACGAGCGATGACGCTGATCACACGTTTTTTAATTGCAATAGATGGCTCGCTGAAAGAAATGCTCTGAGGAAACAGATTGGCGACACCGCGGCGAGCAACATAATCAACAAAATGCTCGAACATGAGGACAGATGGAACGCGATTAAGAAATACATCGAGAAACTACGAAAAAAAAAAGATTGAGCTCAACAGAGTGCAACAAAGCGAAGCCGCACAGATAGAGACACAAGAAGACGAGCTCTTAGCATGAAAGCTGGCTACAAAAATGGTGGACCCAGACGTGGGTGAATAGAATTGGTCCTTTATGGATGCCGTTCTGGGCCCTCCTGAATTCATATAGAAAGCAGTTCCGGGAAGAGTGTCTCCCCAGGAGGAGAGGAGGGACTGTTTTAGTGCTCACACCACTCGACGCAGTAGACGACGGTCGCTGTAAGTGCGAGGGCATTTTGAACCCCACCTCAACCAATAAAAAAAACGTATTAGGACTAAGATAGGATTCTGGAATATAAAAACATTACGAGACGCTGATACAGCTACCAACAAGAACAATATTTGCCGCCCTATGCTCCAAATAGGATGTATATATGGGGAATCCTGCTGCACAGACAGTTCTTGGCTGGATACGAGTTAACAGTGGTTAAGTGCATTGCCCTTAGCTTATTTTGCGGCGCCTGCTACTCAGAAATTAAAATTTTAGTTCAATAGAAGTCACTAAAACTGAAACTTTTCGTAGGTACTCCCCGCCCTCGTACAATATTTAAGCATCGCCTTTAGGGCTGTAGGCATTGTAATACGTGAAATCAAAGAGCAAAGCGCATTACAAAAATTATAATATTTAATAATCATACAATTCGTTGCTGGCTTTGTATTTGAAATGATAACATCAAATACAACTCCCGTAAAATCAAAATTGCGCCTATTGTAACATGATTTTCTTCCACCGAATGACGCTGAGAAACCTAAATAATCGCTAGCGCGCCCCTTCAAACATACCTCCTCGGTGTTTGTTTTAGCCCAGTTCGTTTGGTAGTTCCTACTTTGCATTCCTATTTGATGTAGGCACGCACACATACACAAAAGAGCATACAATAATATCCAAGCAAATTTTATCGATTTTCGTTTGTGGCAGCTCGGAGGCGCCACTCGGCGATTGACACTAATATACCGACGATACGAGTACGTTCAAGGGAGGGCAGCAGTGGTAGCTTGCCTGGAAGCGCACGTTAGAAGATTGCCTGCTTTGGGCTGATTGTTGCCTGTGTCGGAGGGGTGTAAGTGTATAAGTGTATGTGTATGCACGCAAGTGTGGGCGTTAACGGCTTGCTCGATGACAAGAGTAACCGCTGCCAGTGACTGCAGGCAAGTACAGCGACGCCAACGATAAGGATCTCTTGTGCGTGTTTAGCATATTTATTTAATGTCTTCCACGCTTCATTTTGCCCAGATACGAAGGCCAGCAGAAAGCGTGTACCGACTCACATGCCTGCGCTAGTACACTCACACATGTATGTATGTATGCGTGGGTAATTGGCATAGAAGTATTAGGGGCTAAGTGCTTTATATGCATTTGCATGTGTAGTGTTGGGCGAGCATTGTTACTATGATTGTTTGTGTGGTTGGTGAGCCTTCGAATGAGCAAAAATTTCCATTTCATCTTCCATTGTACTTTGGCGCATAAATGTATTTATAAAACATATGATTTTGCTATTTCGGATGTACTACTCTGAGATAACCAATTTCATTTGGAAAGATTTTTCTAAGTAAACACATATGCTTAGGTTCTTTCCTAGCAGATTGGTTAGCAAATGAGCTGCTTGTCGTTAAGCTTGGGAAATGATTTGAAGTATACTACATAAATAAAATAAAGGGTGATCACATTGGAGGTACTTTTTCCATTAAGGTTTGTTTGACAGCTCACGCGGGACTTTTGTCAAACTTAATACATAATTTTTTTCAGTATTCATTGACATCTCATCATGGAAGGACTTACGCCTCAACAACGTTTACAATTCGTGAATTTGCATTACCAAAATCGAAGCTCTGTGAAAAGATGAAGATGCGCAATTTGGGACCCGAATTTGTTCAGCGATTCAGCTCCTTTTATTGACCATGGCTCCGCTAATAAGCAAGATGACCATATTTGAGCTGAAGAGCTACCCGAAGCCATTCAAGAGCAGCCATTCCATCCATTGAAAACAACTGTTCTGTGCGGCCTGTGGGCTGGAGGAATCATCGGCCCATATTTCTTAAAGCACGAGGCTGGCGCCAATGTAACAATGAATGGCGAACGCTATCGCGCCATGCTAAACGACTTTTTAATGCCGGAAATTGAAGGCCGTGATATCCACAACATTATGTTCCATCAAGACAGCGGACAGCGCTATTTGCCATAGAGCTCATGAAACATTGGATTTACTGCGTCGTCGTTTCGGTGAGCAATTTTTCTCTCGTTCTAGTCTCAGAGCAGTGGATTGACCACCAAGATCGTGTGATACCTCACCTTTGAACTTTTATTTATGGGATTATGAAAAGTCTTAATGCTTTGTGAATAACCAGCTTCGATTTAGGCATTGGAAGCCAACATTAGTAAAGTTATTCACGCAGAGCCGTTCGCAGGACCCAGCCCACGTGGGGCGCTCTGGATTGAAATTTCATTCACAAATAAAATTTGATAAATGCGATTAACCTTTTTTATATACGTTGAAAGAGTTAGTAAAGAAAAATTGCCTTTTTTTTTGAGTGCTTAAGGATCGTGTGCAGGGATTACATGTAAAAAGAAATAAAACATTTTTTCTGTTCTGTTTTATACAATGAATATATTAGAGTAATATACATTAAAAATATTTGGCAATGAAAAGTAACTTCGCCAAATCTTTCTAATGCTCGCATACCTTCAAGAAGAGGTTTAGGTCTTTATATTTTAATTTCAATATTTTTAAAAATATCTTAACACGCTTTCATTCCAAGTCTAATGGCTGCATGCACTTTTCGCAATGCTGATCAATGTTCCGATAACATTGCGACTCTTCGAGGTACGGAAAAAAATTCTTTCAATACCAAGTCAATGTCTACATTCACGTTGCGATGGATATTCATAGAAGCAACTCCATTCAAACGATCTTCTCTCATTGTAGACCTCAAGTAAGATTTCAAGCGTCGCAGCGTGGAAAAAGATGTGGTAACGGGCAAAACCGCCATTATCCGAAGAATTTGGTGGACATTTAGAAAGGCGTCTTTTTTGCAAATGTCTAGGGCTTCAAGCGGATTATGGATGTCTGTACCTGCGATTCGATCTCTCCAAATTTGAACTTCACTTATCCATGTTTCCGGGAACGTATCTTTCAAAATTGGAGCATACGATTGGAACAGATCTTTTCAAGACGTTTCATCAAAAATTGGCATTCTTTTGGCGAAAAGGCAAGCGCAATTCGCCAAGATGTTCCGATGCTTCAAAAATCGATCCTGTGTAGTGAACTTATCCAAGTATGGGATGTAGATGCTAATGCGATAATAATCTTCAACGGTGTCAGTCATGACGTTGCAACGTTGCATCTGCTTTCGAGAAATTCTTGGTTTTTCAATAGGAATTTTATATTGATTACAAATCACAACGGCAGCTTCAAATATAAAATAATTGGAACAAAAATTTTTTATATGAAATATTTTTAATGCAGCACAAAACTGACTATGTGATTTGCGTTTGCACACGGGGGGGTTTCGACCCCCAAACCCCCCGTGCGCACGGCCCTGTATTCACGAGATACCGACCGAAGTCTTCCAGCACAAAGAATCACGGCGCAGTTGCGGCCAACTTTTGAAAGAGATTATCTTTAAAAATTAAATGCCAGGAATCGTGCTACACAAAAATAATATTGATTGACCAATCAATTTGAAGTTTCGTTATTTTATTTCAATTTAAAATCTGATACCTCTAAATTGATCTCCCTTTATATGCTTATATAATTCGTCCTTTAATTCCAGTTGGAACGAAGAGCCAGAATGGAAGCCTTGAGCTCATTTCGATGGTGAGCAAGTCGTTTCAAAAAATTCCAGGTTGTATATGAGTTCGATAAGTCTGTATTCACCCTGCGTACTCCCGGCGATTTTGCTCTACTACGGTTCCTAACACCTTACGGATTCTATTATAGAGCAGCCCTGCATACTTTGCCGCCATCTTTGCGCAAAGTGTGGCCTATCCAGCCAAACCAGCTGGGTTTGATGCGCAGCTCGATGGGGAGTTCGTTCGTCGAATTAAGCAACTCCTGATTTCAAAATAGTGTGCGAAATGATTGTACAGAATTCGGCTGCCGAGTCTCCCAATTGACATCGTCCTCATGATTTTCTTTTCACCATAGTTAAAGAGGAAACCTGGTAAAAATTATATATCGTCCTTGTATTGTCTGAACAAGAAATGAATGGACGAGTATAAGAATACGTGTGAATTGAGCGATCAGAACTCTGCTGCCGAGTTTCCGGTTACATTGCAGCCGAACCTGATCGCTCAATTTTGTTTGTGACCATAGCTGAAGGCCAAACCTGGTAATCTATCATCCTTGCCGAATCCCTTATGTCCGTGCCACACCAATTTATATTCCCAGAATTTTGTTTCAGATGGCCATAACTTGTCATCTATCAGCCTTGGAAAAATGCTGGCGTCCATTCAAAACTGTTCTTTCAATTTAATTTTCGCCTTATTCGAATTTTAAATTTAGTTTTGTTGAAGTTTCCTCCATTACTGTTCTTCCCCTTGCTTTTCTCGCTACCAGTACCTGCTTTGTTCCATTGTTTGCACTTAAAGTGTTGGCAAAGCAAGAATAACAAAAAATAACCACAATAACAAACAAAAGAAAATGAATATCCAAAGCAAAAATGAGAACAAATATAAACTTCAAAGAGTGTCCGAGACAGGACAACAAACAATGGCTAGGCGAGTTGACGCACCACCTTCAACACACAAACATACCAAATCACTGTTAGCTAAACAAAATATACAAAATATACATTCAAAGTCAAATTAAGACCGAGCAGTTGAAACTTTTGGAATGACATGAACAACAAAACCGATGGGCAAAAAGTTAGAGGAATAATAAGGAGAAAATTTGCTAGATCGAGCGAGAGAGAGGGAGTAGGAGTGCGCACAAGGGGTACCTCAGCACACAGTGGACCACCAAGCCGCCTTTGTTGAGCGAGATGGCAGTTGACTTTTACCATGTTTTTGAAGGCTTTACTTTGCCAACTACGCACATACACGCACATTCGCAGCTGACTCATAAGTTTGTGGGTCAGTTGGCGGTGAGTATTGAGCCGTTTGAATTTCAGTTGCGTTGAGGTTGCTTAACTGGTTTGTTGTTTGCTGGGCTTACTTAGCCTGCTTTCACTAAATTGAGCATGAAATCTCGCCTTCAATCGAATGATTTTGGGACTATAAAGATGACGTTAGCCAAATAGTTTGCATTGCTAATACGTGTCCATGCGAGTATCGTATCAAAATATACACGCGCGTGTGTGTGTGTATTGTTTGTGGTCGTTCTGCTTAAGTGATTTCGTTCATTCATTACAGTGGCATGCCATGTAAAATATTTACATTTAATTGAATGGATTTATTATGCTAATGAAATCACTTCAATGCTCCACATTATTTGGCTTCGCTCACTTTGCCACAAGGGCCGTCTTTCGTATTTATACTTGACATGCCTTGATTGACTAACTTTCTCAACTTAAAAGTACATTTAACAGAATCGCCATAAATTTCGACACTTGAAAGGTTTCCTTTGTAAACTAACACTTAAGTGGATGAGAGAAAATTATAAATGGTTTTAGAAATTGCTTGCAAGACTTTCTGTTTTTTATGGATTAATGAGTCACAAAGGAACAAAATCTACTAATAATATTCATATATTTGATTATTATTATATTTTGTCTATAGTTTGCACTTTTTGATTACTTGGACTTCGTAGAGGAGCAAACCTCTGGCAAAATGTGTGATTGGAACAAGGTGTGTAATACCAACCGTGCTGAGGTTCAGGCTTGCTGGGGATCCAGATTTTCAAAATAGCCCTGGCGACTTCCGGTTCTGTGTACTCGGACCTCTGTGCAGATAGAGGTCCATCTGCACGGGTACTCGTGGGACCAAAACTAAGCAACAATTTTAAAAAATAAAAAAAAACGATGTAGCTGGTACGACGGTTAGACCGCCAGTGACAGGAGGAAGAGGGGCTTCAGCGATAGGGCTCCTCCTAGTATGAGGGCAGGCAGTGGGGGAAGCGGAGGACTGGTAAAGCCGACCTCCGATCGTTATACGGCGAGAGTTGAGTAGGTAGGACAAACAGACCCCATTCCACTCTAACGCCAGTCAGAGTACTGTTGGAAACACCTGCTTTAAGGTTTAACCGGTAGGTGTCTGTTTAAAGGTCAGGCAGCTCAAAACAGGCTGCACACAGAGGTACAGAGGGACTGCTTAAGCATGTCCGTCCCTCAAAGCCGGCCTATTATGAAAGGAAGGCGAACATCAGGATCTACTCTAAGTTAGGAGATCTACGAGCTGATCCGTTAACAGAGGAACTGACCAGGGTTGTTGAATGGGTTAAGGGGTGGTACCCTGATTGAGAAAACCGGCCGATACTACCCAAAAAGGCAAAAGCCGGCTGAGCACACAGGGGAAGTAATTGATGGTTAGTGTAGCTGTAAAAGGCGGCGGTGAGGTACTGGCCATCTTTGACAGAGCAGAGAAGGAAGAAAATAGCCCCAAGGAGAAATGGAGGTGGATTAAAGAATCTATTGCCGAAGTCTACCTGAAGGTTCTAAGGGAAAACCACGGACTTCCTACACTCTCTCACGATAACGGCTGGTACCAAGATAGGGCGAAGCTCATCGCTTGCGAGGGTCATAGATCAGCGCAGCTCTACAGGTTGGCCGTAAGCAAAATCTGTGAGGTTTGACTTAACAGACGGAGTCACACTGGACCATGTCCATGTCTGCGTACATCTCAAATAGCTCGTCGTTCATCGGCATGATTTATGACTTATAAAGTGTGATTTTTGTTCGTCGAGAATGGACTTTACTACTCAATTCCTTGCTTAGTCCAAGGTTTCACTTGTTAGCAAGACAGATTCTCCATTGGATTTCAATGCTAGCGTAGATTTCAAGGCTGGCGTTATTATCGTTGCTGATGTTGGTTCCCAAGTAGTCGAAGCCCTCTACTTTTCCAAATTCATAATTGCCAACAGACCCATTCGTCTTACTTCTCTA
This sequence comes from Anastrepha ludens, assembly GCF_028408465.1. Lineage (NCBI taxonomy): Eukaryota > Metazoa > Arthropoda > Insecta > Diptera > Tephritidae > Anastrepha > Anastrepha ludens. The sequence continues at coordinate 28,977,025 of NC_071499.1, read as the reverse complement.
ACCAGATTGGAAAAGGTAGAATTAACAGCGTAGTTGTTGAACCCAATGACGTCATTATAACGTGTAACGAATATTCTTTGTTGTGTCATTCCCGGAACAATCAGTCTACGTTACGGGTTTATATCTGCCTAAGGAGAAAAAGCTCCTCATAAAAAAAAAGAGTGCGTGTAGCGTAGTACACATAACAGACCTGAAACTTTCAAGGCAGACAAAGAAAGAGAGAGAAACCCAAATAGGCAAAATTTACAAAACATGGAGAAGGGTCGACCGGTGTAGATAAACGCCGGACACAAACTGTGGCAACAACGCGCACTACTCCGAGCGTTTATCACCCGCACAAACGCAGCGATTTCAGGACCGCAGCAATGGCACAAATTACCGCACGGTAATACCATTAAATCCAACGTCGGAATGGATAGCACTTTATAGTACGCACAAGCACTAGCCAGGAAACGAAAATAAGCGCTAAAAAGTAGGCACAAAAAAAAACTCCAAAAAGTAGGTACCAAAAATATATTTCCTACAGGTTTGCCCCAACAAACAAGCGCCAAAAAGCAGGCAATGTTTTTTCTCACTACAAATTAGAAACCGCAAGGAAAAACTCAGGAAAAATAGCCTAAAGTGTATCTAAGATATAAATAAGGTATATCTCTCTCTCTCCTTTTCTACGTTATATCTTTTTTCTCTCTCGCGGAACGAAAATGCCCAAAACGTTGCATTGCCTTGAAATTTTACTCTCCATTCTCGCCCGTCCAACGACGCCGAAGAAGTTTCACTTCAAAAAACAAAATATCTGCCGTTCGGGTCGACTTAAAACTGTTGGTCCATTCATTTGTGGAACCCAACATCAAGACGCACACCACACATAGCAGGAGGAGCTCGGCCGAACACCCAAAAAGGGAGGGTTGAATAAAATTGTTGACTACACATTTCCGCTTGAAATGAAATTAGGTAAATAATGTGTAATAATTTACAGCAAAATCCTTTACGTAACAAAAATGTGTAAAACCTATTCGTACCCTCTCGCCTGCGTACTCGTTTGCCAACACCACGCACGGGCCACTTGAAATTTATCGACATGCAAAACTTGATATTTTTCAGAATATGTAAATCTGCAAGCGCTGCAAAAACTGTATGTTTGTATGCACACAAATAAAATAGTAAAGTGTGATGGATGGCAGTGGTGGTGGAGTCTCGGTCATGTGGCTAACATACGGCTATCAATTTCAGCTTAAGGAATTTTTCAATTTTTGTGTATGCCACTTTCCTGCTGATTTAGCGTTTTTAAAGTTCTCCGCAAATAACGGCATGCAAGCAAGAAAAAAGTGGAGATGAGGGAAACAAAAATTAACGAGCGAAATTTACATGGTCACTTATTATTAGCCAACACGAGCCAAAATGATTTTCGAAATCTGGTTTAAGTTTTTCATCAGCTGGCGTTGGCGGAAACTCCGACTTTGGTTATTCGAAACCTGGTGTGGCTTTTTTGTTACTTTAGATGGTGTTTTGCATATCATATTACTAATCTGCTTAAGCATTTATGTATGTATGGTGACCAGAGCGTATGAATTAGGGTGCGTAAGGGTGGGTCAATTTGTTAAAAAAAGAATAACTGAATGCTGAACAAAATTTACTAGTGGAAAATAAATACTTCTTAAAGAGATTTACTTTCGCCAATCATCTTTCTTATTGTTATTCATGAGATCCCACACAATTCCGTAGAGGCATCTACTGGAACTTCACCGAATTTAGCTTATTATCAGGTTTATTAAATTTAGCCTTCGAGCCAACATCGACAAAACGAAATCAATAAAAATAAACACCAAAAACCTCAACAATTTTATGCTGCATGGCAAAGAAATTGAACAAGTCGAAGATTTTACCTACCTAGGCGGTGTAATATCTGCTGAGAATAGTGCGGTAAAGGATATTCTGGCCAGAATAAATAAAGAAGCTCAGGTGCGCCACATCTGGAACTCATCACAAATATTCTCCCAAACAAAAATGAGACTATTTAAATCAAATGTCATCTCAGTACTGCTCTATGGCCGCGAGATGGATGGCATGTAACAGGCCAGCTAACCGAAAATATTCAAAGTCTTGTAAACAGATGTGTCCGCCGTATTCTCAAGGTGTCATCAGCAATGATGAATTGTATAAAAAGTAAAACTTGCAGCCAATAACCAACCATACACAATTACGAAAGTGGAGATGTATTGGCCACACATTGCGAAAACATGCAAGGGAAGTCTGTTGACAAGCTCTTGATTGACACCCCCAAGGAAGCCGCAAGAGGGGCGACCTAAGACCACATGGAGAAGATCGCTACAAGAAAGGGTCGTTGAATGGAGAAAATCGTGGAATGCACGATAATTGCTAGCCTACAGCCGGACCAGGTGGAAATGCTTATTGGTTGGGGAATAAGTTCATAGCATTTTTATATTTTCTTTTATTTTACAACGATTTCTTTGCTCTTTGGTATTCGATAGTCTACAAAACTATGTTAATTGTATTTTTGAGTTATTTCATTTTTTATTATTTTGGAAGCTTAGAAATGGTGTACCCAGGAGGCAAAAATCATCATCATTCTTTGGGATTCACCGAGCTCAGAAAGCTGTCGAAGCAGCCCGGAGCATTTACGACGTTAACGGAGAAGGTGTTATAGGCGAGTATACAGCACGAAAATGGTTTGCAAAGTTGAAAAACGGCGAATTTGACGTCGATGACATGTTCCGCAGCGGAAGGCCTTCTGAATCCGATGAAGAATGTCTCAAATCACTTTTGAAGGAGAGCGGTACCCAAACCAGTCTCGAATTGGCGGAAAAAATTAACTGCGCTCATAAATCGATTCCCCATCACCTTCATTTAAAGGGATTTACCGAAACATTGAGAGCCTGGGTGCCTCACGAGCTCAACGAAAAAGACAAAGAAAGTCAACTTCAAATTGGTTCACAGCATCTCGCCCGCCATCGAGCAACATCATAAACAGCGCTTTTTGTACCGAATCGTCACGGGAGATGAGAAATGGTACCTATACATTATTATGAAGCAAAGAAAGGGGTGGGTGGCTCCAGGAGATACGCCAAAGCCGAGAGTCAAGCCGGAACTTCATACAAAGAGGATCAAGATATTTGTTTGGTGGGACTGGGTGGGCATGGTACACTGGGAAATGGTCGAAAAGAATGTCATGGCCAACAAGGAGCTCTACAATGGCCAGCTACACCACGTGAATGAAGCTATTCAACTGAAAACACCTGATCGACGTGATCAAATCATACTCCTTCACGACAACCCCAGGCCCCATGGTGCATAACTCGTCAAAGCGACACACCAAGAGTTCGAACGGCCGTATTCTGCGAACCTTGCACCGACCGATTACCATCTTTTCCGCTCCCTGTCAAACCATATGAAGAGCGTTAGCTTGATAACAAAGTGGTCCTTAAAACTTGGCTCAACAGATTCTTTGACACCAGACCAGGTAATTTTGGGTGGAATTGCATCAACAAATTGGTTGAGAGGTAGGAAGAGGTTGTAAACAGCAACGGCGAATATATCTTCTGTAAAAACGATACGAACTTATTCCTCAAACTAATAAATAATATTCCAAAAAAAATAATAAAAATAAAAAGATAGGAAAAATTTAAAAAGGAAACTCAAAAACAGAGTATACATAACACATTTTTATAAGTAGAAACTATAAAAACAATTCTACTTTCGTAAAAAAATTACTTATCGCAATATTTTTATTTTGGAATAATTTAAGTCGAAGAATAAAAATGTTAAAAATATAATAATTAAATCTCCCAAAACATTCCAGGATTGTTAACTCAAATAACGTCTATTAAACAAAAAAAAAATAAGAACTATGCTCGTAGGGACTCCTTTGTTCAAAATTAACTATTCGCCTGTCGACACAGAAGCAAAGTCAAGAAAGGTTTAGTCCTGCCCTAATATGCATACAGATTCAATGGTTTTATAAATAAGAAATTTCCGAGGGACAGTTAGTCACTGACACTGACACGGGCACTGACATAAAAACCACAACTGCTACCACATCCAGCCGGCACACTTCAATTTAATATGGGACGAAGCCACAAACAAAAAATGCTTTTAGCGCTTAAATAAATATAAGTCGATAGTTAATACAACGTAATCAAATACGAAATAAATCCTCTGCCATTAGCAAAATTAATATTCAAAACTTTTTACAGCGTTGACTATTTTCGCTTTCTTTTTTGTGTGTATATATAAATTGAAAAAATATATGTAAATAGGAAAAGGTAACGAATGCGAATACGATTAGGGAATATGATCCAGAAACTGAATGCGAATAGGAATGCAGGGAAAATACGAATATGAGCAGAGAACGAATACAAATACAGTCGACTCTCGTTAATTCGAAATTCGAGGGACTCTTAAAATATTACGAATTATCGAGTGTTTGAAATATTAAGTGGTTCGAAATTTTTGAGAGAAAATAAATAAAACTTAACTAATGTTTTACATATTCATAACGTGAATTAATTAATCTTTGAAAAGAACTCGTTTATACGGGTTTGCTTCCAAGCACATTGCTGCTGCTCAGACTTTTCAACAATTTTTTTTAAGGAGAAAAGGTGCCTGATATGCTGTTTCATCAGTTTCGATTTGTAGACAAAAGCTTTGTAAATTATCGAATGAGGCTCTTGCTACCTTAACTGACACCTTTGCCAAAAGGTTCTGACGTATCGTCTTCATCTTCATCGTTGCTCTTTTCATTCGTATCTGTCGCAGATAAAATTTCGCCATCGGTTAGTGATCCTGAGATAGCAATATCTTCATCCACTTGAACATAGTCAGAAAAACTCGCTGATGTCAGCCACTGGTACCATTGATGGTTCTTCATCATCCATAATTATTTGCTTCTTCTTTTCAGCAATCGTCAAACATTAATGCTTTTTAGCATTCATATTTAATACACATTTTTAATCTGTCTACCAACGAAGCCATTCGTGCGTCAAAACGGGCCTACATATGTGCCACGCACAGTAAAGGTACGTACTAACACACCAAGAAACTTTGCAAGTTTAAATTGTCGAGTGTTTGACCATATGAGTTCGAATTACCGCAATGATTATGAATGATATATCGCAGGTTTGAATTGACGAGAGACGACTGTACAAAGAGAGAAAACGAACACGAATACGAATACAAATGAAAATGAATATGAACCCGAATGCGAATACATATGCAATACACGCGAAAAAAGTTCAGAATGTGTGGCCAATAACAGATCGTTATCCGACCCTCAGCGATTTTGGCAGAATCAGCTGAGGGGCTGACGTAACTGGGGTCACGAAGTGGTTTGTTTACGAAAAAACTCAGATTGGTTTGTCCCTTATAAATAGCTATTTCGCTTAGTGAATGGTTTGTTCGCGGGCAGTGCTCGTATATGACTAATTTCCCAAAATCATTACACCCGCACCACATCAAGTTATTGTTTATATGTATGTTTGTGTGTGCTCACCTGCATATATTGATTTTAGATTAATGGTCCCATGCATTTAATGCATTTTAATTATACCTTGTAAATGGTTTGGGATTTATAGTACAATACTAATTTTCAGTTATCATATAACAGGTCAAAAAGCTGGCTTTGTTGGAAATTCGTACTCTGATTGTTATGTGAAACCCAGTGCGGCTTCCTTTGTTGCTTTCGATGGCGATTGCTATCATTATTACTAATGTGTTTAAATATTTATGTGCCTGTTCATATGTGAGTGCAAACTGAGTGGCTTTTTACCACCTCGGCATACCAAAAGTATGGATGCGGGAGACAAACTTTGATTAAATGCGAAGCGTAGCCCCCAGCGAAATGTCTTTAACCCTCGAGCAGATAGTCCCTACAGCAGCATTATTAATGTTTTTTAATATTTTCGGAAGCTTTGCTCATTTTGAAATAATTTAACGCCATTTTCCCCCTAAATGTGGTACACTTTTTTCTCGTGTACCCCAAATTTATATTCTACTATGTTCTCGAATGGGGCATTTATTTGAATGAATGTCTGGTTTATTTGAATCCGAATAAAAATCATAAATACGGGTTCATTTGCATTTGAAAATGTAAAAGGAAATTCAAAGGAGCGAACTGTGAGCACAGCGAAAAAGAAGTGACGGTGAGGCTAGGAAAAGCGAGTCGATTTTAAGTCACGCAAACGTAAGTAATTTTTTCGCATACATTTATGTACGTGCAGGTGTATGTCCTCTAATGGTTGTGTGTGCATATAAAATGGGTGTTTTGTTAGAGTGCGCAATTTTTTAAAAATAAAATTGTAGGAATATTTTAAATTCCAAATATTTTGGATTTTTTTAAATAAAAAAAACTAAATAAAATTTTTTTTTTAATTAATAAAAGTAAAATATATAAAAAGTATTATTTTTTTTAAATTACTTTTTTTTACTTACAAAAAACACTACTTATATTTCAGATTTCAAATATTTTGGCTTTTTATAATAAAATAATTAAATAAAAATTATTATAATTTTTTTAAATTAATAAAAATAAATTTAATAAAAAGAACTATTTTTTTAAATTAAATACTTTTTTTTAATTACAAAAAACACTACTAATATTTCAAATTCCAAATTTTTTTCGGTTTTTATAACAAAATAATTAAATAAAAATTATTATAATTTTTTAAAATTAATGAAAAATAAATTTAATAAAAAGAACTATTTTTTTAAATTAAATACTTTTTTTTAATTACAAAAAACACTACTAATATTTCAAATTCCAAATTTTTTTGGGTTTTTATAACAAAATAATTAAATAAAAATTATTATAAATATTTTAAAGTTAATAAAAATAAATTTAATAAAAAGTACTATTTTTTTTAAATTACTTTTTTTAATTACAAAAAACACTACTAATATTTCAGATTCCAAATTTTTTTGGGTTTTTATAACAAAATAGTTAAAAAAAATTATTATAATTTTTTTAAATTAATAAAAATAAATTTAATAAAAAGAACTATTTTTTTAAATTAAATACTTTTTTTTAATTACAAAAAACACTACTAATATTTCAAATTCCAAATTTTTTTCGGTTTTTATAACAAAATAATTAAATAAAAATTATTATAATTTTTTAAAATTAATGAAAAATAAATTTAATAAAAAGTACTGTTTTTTAACTACTTTTTCTTAATTACAAAAAACACTACTAATATTTGAAATTCCAAATATTTTGTATTTTCTATAACAAAATAATTAAATAAAAATTATTATAAATCTTTTAAAGTTAATAAAAATAAATTTAAATAATAAAAACTACTATTTTTTTAAATTATTATTTTTTTAATTACAAAAAACACTACTAATATTTCAAATTCCAAATTTTTTTGGGTTTTTATAACAAAGTAATTAAATAAAAATTATTATATTGGGAGGTTGAATTAGTTTTAAAGGTTTTTTTCGAAGATTTGGGGCTTTATTGTGAAAAAACGGTACAAAATATTTTATTTGAAGTATAGGCCATCGCTAGCTACAACTTTCGCCCATCTTTCGGGCAATTTCCGGATGCCGTTTCTCCAAAATTCTGGCCGCTGCTTGGCTATCCATGACTCAACCCATATTTGGGTAGCCTCGTACGAGGAGAACCGCTGGTCCGCCAAATCGAGGCTCATATGCCGGAACAAATGATAATCGGAGGGAGCTATGTCTGGACTATACGGCGGGTGGGGTAACACTTCCCAGCCAAGCGTTCCAAGGTATTTTTTGACAGGTTGAGCAACATGCGGCCGAGCGTTGTCATGTTGAAAAATAACCTTGTCGTGCCTTTTTACCGTTTCCGGCCGTTTTTCTTTCAATGCCCGGCTTAAACGCATCAATTGCAGTCGGTAACGATCCCCCGTGATTGTTTCGCCCGGTTGGAGCAGCTCAAAATATACGACGCCGACCTGATCCCACCAAATGCAGAGCATGATTTTCTTGCCGTGAATATTCTGCTTGGCCGTCGACGTTGATGCGTGGCCGGGCAAACCCCATGATTTTTTTGCGTTTTGGGTTATCGTAGTGGATCCATTTTTCGCCGCCAGTCACCACCCGATGCAAAAAACCCTTCCGATTTTGTCGCTCGATCAGCAATTCGCAAGTAAAAAATCGCCGTTCGACGTCGCGCAGCTTCAACTCGTACGGGACCCAATGTCCTTGCTTTTGGATCATTCCCATCGCTTTTAGACGCTTGCAAACGGTTGATTTATCAACGCCCAATGATTCAGCAAGCTCTTCTTGGGTTTGGCACGAGTCCTCGTTTACCAATTCCCCCAATTCCGCGTCCTCGAACTTTTTGGGCTGGCCAAGACGCTCCTTGTCCTCGGTGTGAAAATCACCACTTTTGAATCGTCGAAACCAGTACTCACATGTTGAAATCGACGGAGTATGGTCTGGGTAGGCCTCCTGCAGCAATTCACGGGCTTGGGCTGTATTTTTTTTTCAAATTGAAGCAGAAAAGCAAAGCTTCCCGCAAATTGCGTTTCGACGGCACGAAAGTTGACATACTCGGAGCACGAAAACACTGCGTTGTTTATACTTCAGCGAAATGACAGATACTGATAAACAAAGCCTAGGGATGAGGCTTTGTCATGAATATATATTCAGTATTGCCAACGCGATAAAGTGATAAATAGCGCCATCTGTGTGTCACCTTTAAAACTAATTCAACCTCCCAATAATTTTTTAAAATTAATAAAAATGAATTTAATAAAAATTATTATTTTTTTTAACTACTTTTTCTTAATTACGAAAAACAATACTAATATTTCAAATTCCAAATTTTTTTGGGTTTTTATAACAAAATAATTAAATAAAAATTATTATAATTTTTTTAAATAAATAAAAATGAATTTAATAAAAACTATTATTATTTTTTTAATAAATTTTTTTTTTTAATTACAAAAAACACTATTAATAGGACTATGAATAAGTTCGTTTCGGTTTTACAACAGATGGCGTAACTTGATTATTATTCCATCGATCCACATTTCCAAACATTCATTGGAGAGCTACTGTCGTAAGGCACAAACGTCAGTATAAGTTTTTTATTTGAAGCGTAAACAACAATATTTTTACCACACTTGAAAATGTCGAATTTCGTGCCAAATAATGTGTTTTTGCGGGGAATTCTTCTTCATTATTTTAATATGAAGAAAAAAGCAGCCGAAAGTCATCGTATCTTGGTGGAAGTTTATGGTGAGCATGCTCTATCTGAGCGAACGTGCCAGAAGTGGTTTGCACGCTTTAAAAGTGGTGATTTTGGCTTGGAAGACGAAGAACGCGAGGGTGCGCCGCCAAAGTTCATGGATACCGAATTGGAGGAATTGCTCGATCAAGATCCGGCTCAAACGCAAGAAGAGGTTGCAAAAACTTTGGGAGTTGATCAATCAACCATTTCCAAACGTTTAAAAGCCATGGGAATGATCCGAAAGGTAGGCCATTGGGTGCCGTATGAATTGAAGCCAAGAGACGTTGAACGCCGTTTTATGGCATGCGAACAACTGCTTCAACGGCACAAAAGAAAGGGTTTTTTGCATCGAATTGTGACTGGCGATGAAAAGTGGGTCCATTACGACAATCCAAAACGTCGGGCAACGTATGGATACCCTGGCCATGCTTCAACATCGACGTCGGCGCAGAATATTCATGGCCTGAAGGTTATGCTGTGTATCTGGTGGGACCAGCTGGGTGTTGTGTATTATGAGCTACTGAAACCGAATGAAACGATTACGGGGGATGTCTACCGACGACAATTGATGCGTTTGAGCCGAGCACTGCGAGAAAAACGGCCGCAATACGCCAATAGACACGACAAAGTTATTTTGCAACATGACAATGCTCGGCCACATGTTGCACAAGTGGTCAAAACATACTTAGAAACGCTCAAATGGGATGTCCTACCCCACCCGCTGTATAGTCCAGACCTTGCGCCATCCGATTACTATCTCTTCCGATCGATGCAACATGGCCTGGCTGACCAGCACTTCCGTAATTACGATGAAGTCAAAAAATGGATCGATTCGTGGATTGCGGCAAAACCGACCGAATTTTTCACAAAGGGAATCCGTGAATTGCCAGAAAGATGGGAAAAAGTAGTAGTAAGCGATGGACAATATTTTGAATATTAAATTTGTAACCATTTTACGTCAATAAAGTTTCAAATTTCGAAAAAAAACCGCACGAACTTATTCATAGTCCTATTAATATTTCAAATTTCAAATATTTTGGATTTTTTACAACAAAATAATTAAATAAAAATTATTATAATTTTTTAAAATTAACAAAAATATTATTATTTTTTAATTATTTTTTTTATTACAAAAAAAAAAATATATAGGCTACCCTATATTTTATTAAAATATTTTTTTTTCGATATATTATTTGTTTAGCAAACATTTTCATTATTTATGGACACGTGGTACCCAGTCAAAACAGCTTCACAGTAACGGTTCCTGTTAACCCAGTTTTCCCATACCTTGGTGACGGTTTCTGGCTGATGCAATAAACTGTGATTCAATTGATTCAAAAAAATAAAAAAACTGTATCGAGCACCCCACTCATCCGTTGTGAGGCGTTTGGCCGAACTCTTCCTCCAATTTTTGGTGTACGCCTTGATTTTGTGTTGCAAAAATGTAGAGAAGTGGAGCCTCCAGTCGAGTTTGCGCACATTGGCTGTTTATTAGGAAAAACTTTTTCATCGCAGAAACACAATCGGAGGTTTTCTATCGCCAACCGAAAAATGGCCGCAAATTTTTCATCATCTGGACTGAAGGCCATAGTGGATAAATGCCGAATATTTTTAGTTTCTTTATATAATTTTTATTTATTTTTATTCTTTGTTTATTAATTTTAATAAATTTGAGTAACTAAAGGCATAAAATTATTTGAAGTTTTGCATCACCAATGGACATCGAGGCAAGCTGTCCGACTTTATTAACTTGACAACTTTTATGGCATTTGCTGTTTTAAAAAAAGTTCAGGTGTATGGCCAACTCAAAAATGAGAATTATCTTTCATGCATCAAAAGTAACAGTAACAAGCCACTGGCTTCATGTAATTCTATAAAAAGTAGTACACACGAGGGTCTCTGGAAGCAATAACTCTCAAGAGACATGGTCGCATTTTTAGGCAATTAACACAGTTTTTCTCTGAACTTCGTTCAGATCTCTCCATTCGCAATCTGAAGTTTGAGGGTCATGGCAGGGTAATCTTTCCAAGTGCGCACAATTGGAACGATGAGAAAATCCGCACCGAAGCTAGTACCTCTTTATTCATTGACGGCTCGAAGATGAAATCGGGAGTCGGAGCAAGGCTTTTTTCTAAATCAGCGAATTTATCTATTTCCTTAAAACTGCCGAATGCTGCTAAAGTTTTGCAAGCCGAAGTCTTTGTGATTCTGCAAGCATGTAAAATGTTTAGGGAACGTAGCGAGAGAGATATCAACTTCTTTTCCGATAGTCAAGCCGAGATCAAGGCACCGACGATGACATGGTGCAGATCCCAATTGGTCATCTCCTGTCAGGAGGAGATCACATTTCTCTCCCCTGGAACCGAAGAACGTAGAGGGAAATGAAATTGCTCATGAGCTTGTCAGAAAAGGAAGTCGACTGAATTGGTCTCAGAGATCTCCCACCCAGTCATTGGCATCCCCCTGGCTGTTGTTAGAGGGGAATTAAACAACTTATTTCTCAAGATGGAGCAGATCAGATGGAGCTCTTTTGTTCCGTGCGCTATTTGAAACTTGCTATGGCCCCAGTACAATACACGCAGGGCGCAGATAGTCCTGAGGAGTTCACGCCATTCAATTTAAAAAAGTTGTAGCTGTGTTAACCGGTAATTGGGCGATCGACACACATGTGGAAAAGATGGCTTTACCATTTAATCCCCATTGCAGAAGCTGTGGGGATCTTTCAGAGGAAGAAGGAGACGGTTAAGCACTTCCTCTGTAAATGCCCGGTTTTGGCAGCTAGTGCTTTTTTCTTCAACAGCTTGGTTGGCTATAGATATCTGCCCGCTGGGGGTCTCATAACGGTATTAGAACAGAGCTTCAGTGCTACTTGGGGAGTGCCAGACTGGCACTTCAACCATTTCACCTACACGCCTAGTATATACGAGTTAAATCACATCTTGTAGACCTCCAATTGACTGGTCCATCCCTTGATGCGATTCCGTTACCAAAAACGAGTCTTAATGACACTTTGCACCTTCCATCTTGCTGCACCCATTCAGCACCTGGACGACCAGTATTGATGTGAAGAATCAAAAGCCCAATTGCTTTACCGTAGGCGCTCATTATTGATGTAATCAGTGACTCCACATACTTACACAGTGCCTGCGGCAAATCAACCCAAACTTTGAATTTTGTCAGGATATAATTGAAGAATTGCGCGGCTCTCTCAAACATTATGCTGAACGGAAAACTGAGAAGCTTATACATCCATGCTTACTTGTACGCTTAGTTTGACAGATAATCATACTGAAAGCTCTAAGCTCATCTAAAAACACCCGTTATTTGTGTTAATTATAAGTTATTCCTCTTTTCATACTGCAAAGTTTGTTTCTCTACCGCACATACATTTGCTTGTATGGGTAATTACTGTTGTTCATATTTTGCTTCTCTACGTGCGGTGGCGCGTACAAAGTCAGATCCAACCTCACTGCAACCTAATTCCAAACGGACCGACATGTGAACAGACGGATAGACGGACAGGTGCAGCCTGTTTTACCACTGTCTGCCTGCCTGCTTGCCGACCTGCCTGTTTTTGTTCTAGCACAAAATTTCGTGCACGAATCTATGTTGTTGTGATGGCTAACAGCGATGTGTGTATGCTTTTGCCCACGGGGTTCGCTCAAAGTATGGAAGCATGGCTACACAGCAAAGGCCTAAATGAAGGCACAGCAGGATGTATGCATAAATGAATGTACGAGATTTGTAAATCCAAACATGAATTGAGACAGCGAAAGTCATACTTTGTGACAGGCAAAAGCACCTAAACTTTTGGGCAAACTATGGTAGGGTAAGTTAGCTAACGCATCTGAAGGGCAGAAGTTGTATGGTAGATAGAAAGAAGAATTATTGGAGTGCTGGCAATCCCTTTCTCCATAGACATGAGTTTTTAGAACAAAAATGGGATTTCGGATATACAAAGGTGTGCCTTTGTACCGTTTGATCAACTTAACTGCACTTTCAATGACAAATTAATTGAAATGCTGCCGGTGGCCAAGCTCTTGATGCCCGAAAATCTATTGTAGTATAGGGGGGGCCATGTAAAATTTGCTTTTTGAATCGGCTATAAAAAAAAAACTAATCAAAATTTTTCTAACTTTTTTTTCATTTTGAAGATTGAACATTGTCATTTATGAATGAAAAATAATATCGTTCAAATGACTGCCACGACTGGCTTTACAGTAGGCCATTCGATCAACCCAATTTTTAAGCACATTTTCGATTGTTTGGGCTCCAATTTCATGAATGGCAACTTCGATTTCGTGTTTTAAAGCATCAATCGTCTCTGGATGGTTCGCACATTTGTCCTTAACGGCTCCCCACAAGAAATGGTCCAACGGGCTTAAATCACAGCTCCGAGGCGGTCAATTGATATCGGAATTCAAAAACGGTAGCCAAAAGTTCGAGTGTGACTTTGGCAGTGTGACAAGTTGCACCGTCCTGTTGAAACCAAATGTTGTCCATGTCATCCTCTTCAATTTTTGGAAGCAAAAACTCGTTGAGCAGGTCACGGTAACGCTCGCCATTTACTGTAACCGCGGAAGAAGAAGAAGACTCACCACTTTGGAAATAGGTTTTCAATATTTCCCAATTTTGTTCAAGCGTATAGCGTCCCATTTCGTAAATGTCAAACCATGTCACTTGTTTTACCATTCTCAAAAAAATAGGTGGTTCAAAAAGCAAACGCTATATGGCCCACCCTGTATATCAGAGTTCCATTGAAGTTTTGTTTCCGAGGTTGAAAAGATAATACGAATATAGATTTTTTCGACATTACGCAATAAAGAAAAATGTGAATAGAAACCAAACTCTTCAAGCTTCAGCAAAAATATATAGAATTATGCGAGGCAGTTTCGAAAGCTTTTAACAAATCTGTGTAATAGATGCAACTTTCCAGCGTAAATTGTAAGTTTTTCCAGCGCTGTTAGCAATCACAGAAAGAGGATCAGTGGAGTAGTTAGAAAAGGCAGTAAAAAACTGATAATTATCATCAACAGCAGCGGCATGCGAAGCAGAGGATACAGCAGAATTAACCGAAGTAGAAGAGCTCAAAAGAGATACAGCCGAAAGAGTACAAAAATTAGCGCCAACGTCACTCGAAGCGAGAATACCAGGAGAGCGCATACTAGGAGCAGGAACAACAACAGGAGCAGAAACAACAACAACAGCGCTCATATCAACAGTTACGATAGCTAATGATATGCTGCTGATTGATTATTCACTACACAGAGCAGCAGCAGGCGATCCAATTTCTTTCAAAACGAGAGTATAAACAGTGTGCAAATCAGCATTAGGAACAACAACCACGGCACCCGGCACAACAATAGTGGCATTAGCAGATGATATGCGGTTAACCGAGACTTTTCACTAGGCAGAACAGCGGGCGATCGATCACCTTTCATTCGTGTTAGTTGAAACAGTTTTTCATGAGCGTAGATTATACGCATTGTTAGTAGGTTTAGCAGTTGATACGCGTTGATATGGATTTGTATGTATAAGAAATGTCGTGGTACTTTAATAAATTGAGTGAGCTCTTTAGATAAGAGCGATATCGTATGATGAGCATAACAAATGAATCAATAAATTCCGCATTTGTACAGTTTTTATTAAAGTTGGATGCACAGATTTTGCATGAGACAAGATACTCTATACTAATGTGATTCCTACAGCGCCTGCAGATCTTATTTTTTGCAAGGGCATAGCATTCGCTAGAAACGGGACCGTTCGCACTAAAATATATTCGTTTTCTTTAAATCCGTGATCAGAAGACCACCTCAGGCCATGATTTATGGTAGTAGCACGGTGTGACGGGTTCATAAAATCGATTTTTTTCACATTTTTCGGAAGAAAAACATCTTAAAAATATGCTATAAAAATTTCAGACAGAAATTTTAATTATTTTTACAGTTATAGCTAAAATAAGAGAGCGCGCTATAGAGTGTATGAAAGCGTGTGACACGCCAGCAGCATTTGTAGTCGAAACTTTAAACGCGTTTTTCTCAAAACTATGTTTTCAAAATTTCGGGTAATCACTGACTCAAAACTATTCAACCGATTTGGCTAAAAATTTAACCCATTATTCTAGACACACACATCTAGATCCCGGACCTTTAAAACATTTCATTTTTTAATAATAAACTATTTAATTTAAACACTTTATGAAGAAAAAAATTAGATTTTGAGAACTTTTTTTACAAGTCCGCCATTTTTTTTTTTATGTATATTTTAGGTTCGGGACCTAAAATAAAGTCTACAGAATAATAATCTCTTTGCATTTTTTATTTCAGATGACTTTGGAAGGCTTTGTGTTTCCCCGCACCAACTCATCTTTTTTTGAGGACTCCACTTTGACGTCAAAAATTTTAAACAAATTAATATAAAATTAACTTTAAACTATTTTTTTTATATACTTCAAAACACCAATAAAAACATGTAAAAACTTTAAAACGATCGCATTTTATTTTCCTTTTAAAAAAGATTCATGAAAAAACGTCGAAATGTCGGTCGTTACACCGTTACTAATCTATGTAAATGCATATCATATCAGTGCGATCATGGAAGGAGCTCTGGCATTGCTCATACTCAGCCACTGGGCCACAAACCACAGTTTATGTGCAAAACCGAGTAAGACTAAACTCATGCTGTTTGCGAAGAAAGCCAAGAGACAGAAATTTTAATAACCCAAAATTAAACGGCGTTAGTCCTACGCAAGCCCAACAAGCAAAATACTTAGGTGTTATAAATCTTCCGATAGGGTGATTAATTCTGCGCCACCATGTACATTATCTACCCTAAGGAAATGGTTGAAGTACCAGTCTGGCACTCCCCAAGTACCACTCAAGCGCCGTTCTGATACGATTATGAGACCTCCAACGGGCAGATATCTACACCCAACCAGAACTGTTAATGTAACGGAGAAGGTTGATGAGATTTATGTTGGGCGATTGCCTCGGCTGTCGAAGAAAGGAGCACCCAGTGACCTTAATCGTCTATCCGCCAAACCCGGACATTCACAGCGAAACTGCTCAACCGTCCAATGACTGATAAAAACAGCTACGAGTTTAGAAATTGAATGGCGTGGAGTCGCAAGGACTTTCTGAGTCCTGCAGCTATTGTACTGGAGGCCAAAGGGTTCTCAAATTAGCACATGAAGAAATGCAGCTCCATCTCTTCTGTGCTTTTATGAGAAATAAATTTTGCAATTTCTCTTTAACAACAGTAAGGGCGATGCCGATGACCGGGTAGGACATCTCAGAGACCAATTCAATTCCTCCCTGGCAAGCTCATCAGCTATTTCATTTCCCTCCATGTCCCCATGCCTTAGAACACAAATCAGAGGAATGTTACTTGAACACCCAAGAGATTTGATCTCCTCCTTACAGGAGTTAACTAATTTGAATCCGCAGCAAGGCTCAGATCCTTAATCTCGACTTGACTATCGGAAAAAAGGGTTCACGCCTATTGGAAGCCTAAAAGCAATTTTCATAGGTTGTTTCTGTAGTCGACTTGAGCTATAAGAACATGACGAGTCACACCTGTTAACGACTTCTTGACCGCAATGTGCATTTTTTACCCTGGTAGATTATTATACTTCTTTTACTGGGTATTGTAAAAACGTGGTTTATTCCTTTTATCTTTGATTTATGTGTGATATGGGATTATAAATATTTCCGCTTGTATGTCTATGTTAATTACTCGTATTGATTTTTGATGAATGTGTCATAAATATTTTTATTCGTCAAAAATGAATTATTTGTGAAGTTATTAATGTGAGATATGGGCTGGCAGGCTAAAAATAGGTTAGGTTGTAGTAATACAAATGCGTGTGTAGAACCACTCACGTACAAATGCGTAAACATAAATACATATGCATACATACACACACATATGCATACATACACACATATATGCATACTAGGCCGGGTCGATTTGTGTGGAGGCAAAAAAATCGCCCATTGCTCTGTGAAAACCATATTCTAGGGATCAAAATAAGAAACTTTGGCGAAGGAACCAATTGTGGGACATCAGAATTCGTTTTAGAGGTATGGCTCTTTCGGCAAAGTTTCTTATTTTGATCCCTAGAATACGATTTTCACAGAGTAATGAGCGATTTTTAAATCGACCCGCCCTAATGCATACAAATACACATATATACGCCAAAAAATAAGTGCATATGTAACTGAAAAAATAAAGTTCCACTGAAGTGATAGGTTCAATATTAGGAGGGTCTAAAAATACTTGTGAAAAAAAATTAAAATGTTACGCTCTCGTCCAGGAAAGATTTTCTAAATTTACAAAATATTTATTTTTATTTTAAGTGGAATGATATTTAGTGGCGCCTCAAGGCCTATTGAGTTTTCCATATATTTTATGAGGGGAAAAATACCTTGCCTCAGAAAGCATGGTTTATTAACCGGACTACATTATTTCTCTACACAAAAAATTAATTTAAAATACCAAGAATTTATTTACTAATATTATATAATAAAAGGTCTTTCAGAACTGACCTTTTCGTTTTTTTTCACTCCTAACTTTCCATACCACAGTCTGATTTCCACCCGAAAAACATAGCTTTTTTCATTTTGTTATTTAAAAAAAAAAGTTTCCCATTGTAGCATCTGCCAGACTGACAAGCCTACAAAATAATAATCAGTTTAAATTTTTCATTTTAGAGAGCCAAAATCCTGTTGGCAAGCCACCTATCTTTTTTTAAGACGCTTACTTTGGTGCCACACTACTACAAAAAAATATGTAAAAAAAAACAAAAAATTGTTTTTGTATACTGTTTGAAGTCAATAATAACGTACTATAAAATCAAAACGATCGCATTTTATTTTCTTAAAAAATATCCATAAAAAATGAGTATTTGACCAGACTACCTTAAGGGGTTATATACGTCCAGAATTTTCAAAAAATCGATTTTTTTTCAGATTATTATTCTTTATAGTTTTAGGCGTATTTGAAAGTCGATAGTAAAAATTCCCCATAGATACAAAGTTATGGTAGAAAATGTAACTGCCTAACGAGAGTTTAACGTGCACTGGTAGCTGTCCATCGTTTCCACTTGAAAGTTTAAACTCGTTTTTCTCGAAACTACTCTTTCCGGCAAAGTGTTTTCTCCATAGTCTGTCGAGCCGGTTTTTTGATATTAAAATATTTTAAAACATAATTAAAGTGTGACATTTATTACGTTAAATTCATACTTTTTTTAAATGCCGTAAATTGCAAAATTTTTCGAAATTCAAAAATCCGACTTGACAGACTATAACTACAACTTTATTTTACAA
Source organism: Anastrepha ludens (assembly GCF_028408465.1). NCBI lineage: Eukaryota > Metazoa > Arthropoda > Insecta > Diptera > Tephritidae > Anastrepha > Anastrepha ludens. Next base: position 28,958,479 of record NC_071499.1, on the reverse strand, counting down.
GAATTTTTTTACATTTTTCAGATCCATCAACATTTCAAGGAGAAATGATGCCGACCTTGGAACAAATTTTTTTCATTGTACTTGATTTTTTATATATACTAATTTTTGTAAAGAAAAATTAATATAACTTATTTTATATTTATTTCTATTCTTATCCCTTCTAAAAACGTTTTTTCTTTTAGCGCATTTTTGGCGCTGCTGGATGTAACCCTTTTTTTGTCGAGACAACTAGCAAGTGCAGCACTCAGACACATTTAAATCCATTGTAGTGCACTCGGATTCCCTTTTAATTTTCTTTAAATCTAATCGACCTCCGAAGAAATCTGAGTAGATCTCGTGGTGCCAAGGAGCCAAAGTGGTTGCTTCTTAACTCGTCAGTGCCAAAGACCTCAAACCTGATTCGAGCGAAGGAGGGGCAGACGCACAGAAAGTGGTCTGCCGTCTCATCCTCCTCTCCACAAGGGAGGGCAAAGTACACTGTCTGAGATGCCTACCTTTTCCGACAGTCGGTTGGACATGACAGGTAACATCCTTTTAGTCCATCTGCAGCCTCTCTCAGCCTGTCAAGCTCGCTCGGCAATAACCAAAGAAGTTGGCCTCAGAGCCCATCCAGCAGAAGACCGTGAGCTAACTCATAGTTCAAATAGCATGATACTAACCATAAAAAACAAAAATTTACGGAGCAGCACCACGTTATTATTGTAAAAGTGGCTTAACCACCTGCTAATCGTAAAGAAATTTGTCAGAGAGTCAGAGATCTCATTACCCGCGATACCCACGTGTACCGGGACCCGTGTTAGCATCAGGCTGTTATGTCTACCGACATAGTTAAGCCTGGATTTACAAGACTCGACTACCCCTGATGTGGTTGGAGGGTATTCGCATAGCTTGGCTGTCGCTGCAGGCACATATAGATCTGCCTGTAACCCTTAATATTGCGTTAAAACTATTCGAATTCATTATAAAAATGGTCGATCTTTAAGCACAATATCTCGCGAAATTCGCCCGAATGAGTCGACAATTCAAAGTGGAAGTAGAAGAAAGAAAGGATTTGTGTCCCAGTGAAAGCCAATGAAGTGGTGTCATTATTTAAAAAAAAGACTTGCCTTTCACTTCGAGATGCCGGACAACAGGTCCATATGTTGAAAGGTTACATACAAAAAGTGCATAAAGGTGAACATTAACGACCATATAAAAATATTGTATTTAAATAACACCCAATCGAAATGATAAACAAAATAAGAGTGCTAAAATATGAATGTGTTGTTATGGACTATGAAACATACGTCAAAGTGGACTTTAAGCAGATTCAGCGCGCTGCGTTTTATACTGCAATGAAAAGAGGAGGAGTCCCAGGTGCCCTAAAAGTGTTGTAGAAGTTCCCTAAAAAATATTTGGTTTGGCAAGCCATCTGCCAGTGTGGTATGAAAAGCCAACCGTTCATTACCACGGGCACTATAAATCAAGAAATTTAAGAACGTTTGCTGCCATTCAAGAAACAACATAAAGGCTCAGTTCTGTTCTAGTCCGATCTAGCATCGTATCATTGTAGGCGTATTGCCATGAACTGCTCACTGCTCTCCTCCATAAACACAAAACTACGGTAGAGATACGAGGTTCGTACTCATGTGACTTTAACATAGGAGAAAGTCGATATTCTCCTCAATAAGTCACACATAAAAATGGGCTGGATGAACTGTATAATTCGATCGCAGCTAAGTATCCAGCGCCGCTTCAAGTGCTTCGGAACAGGGCGCCTAACATGGAATTGTGAAGAGTCCGACGGAAGGGGTCAGTATCTCTGCAATAGTTACAGCGAACCGGGCCACAAGCTCAAAGAATGCATTAAAACCCCAAATATTGTTTATGCTTTGACGAAATTCATAGCTCGACTAATCATGTAACGAGATTGGGGAGATGCGCGGTATATAAGAGCCATGACGTGAACTGGATGCACAGAAGCAAAATGCAGACGTGCTCCTATCACAACTATCGCGCATCCAACAAAGCACACTAATAAGCTGCTATCTGACGTTCAGCGATAGCATCGAAGAATTTCGAAATAAACCAGATGACTTTGAGGATATGGCACGCGAAATCGGGGAATCGGCAATTGTTGCCGGCGATTTCAATTCCAAAGCCATCGAATGGCGTATGTCAACTACGAATTCAAGAGGCAGGAAGGTTCTAGATATGGCGGACAAGCTCGGACTGACGATCATGAACACAGGAGCGGCAACCACATTTTCTCGGTTGAGAAAAAGGCAACACCAGATATCACGCTTGTATCTGATCGCATAAATGGACTATTAAAGTGTGCGAAAGAAGTATAAAAAGTATAATAATAAGAATAAGATGAACTTTACTAAATGTTGCCAGGGATTCAGAGATACTGACAGGTACTGTTGACATGGCCGTAGTACATTCAATCACATCTACAAAAGCCCTTAATGCTATATTTCCCATACATTTTGTTGATCTAAAAATCATCACTACATAGCTAAATGTCAGATGCAATGAAGTCACATATTTCGTCACACTTTTCGTTATTTGAAATATCAAGGCGAATTTATCAAAGGTGGTGTTGGTAAATCAGCTGAGTTGTTTTATTTTTCTTTTGCCGTGTCCATGTGGCTGTCAGCTCATAATGAAACAAGGCGAATTCATTGTTTGTTTTCTAATTTGCCAATGCTTTGCTTTGACAATGCAACGTACAAAACATTGTTGTTGGTCTAGTGCCACCACCTTTAATGAATGCGCCTTGGGTTACATGTTGTAACGTTGCTGATGAACTGCTGATGGAGCTACCCAAACAAGGCCAGAAGCTGATAAGCTACTTCTACACAGCGACCGAATTATGCCTGCTGATTGGAATCTAAAAGTGGTTTCTTCTCTGGAAAAGAAAAATGTCATCACATCTCATCATCAGCGATAGCATTACGAAAATGTTGCCATACACGCACCGAAAATGTTCCTAATTCCATATGGAAAAAGTACAAGAAAAATGCAACACTTTCTCAAATTTTATATTGAATATAATAAAAACAAAGTGCATATATGTTAGCTATAATGCAACTGAACGGTTTATTTCCATTTTTCGTAACAAGAAAACACCAAAATTGTGTTCCTCCCAATCCACAAGAAAGGCTACCCTGCAATCTGCGCAAACTACTCCGAAATTTTATAGATTTTAGTTGCACAAACAGACTAAAATATGTGAGGTAATATTTTAGTAGAAGTCAACTGTAATATATTTTACTTCGTACAAGCAAATTTGCCCAAATGGAGACATATTCTACGCCGGTAGGTACCTGGTTAGTTCGTTTGCGAATTGCTTGCAATTATACTAAGCACCGAATGGCTCCAACGGGGAGCAGATAGAATGAATAAAAAATATCTAAGAAATAAAACCAAATTTGCAATAAATTTCCAATTCTGACATCAACAAAGGACCAACACAAATAAAATTTTATGTTTTTAGTATTTGTAAAAATTAATGTCCTTTGGTGCTTGGGTATTATCTGCTGGTGAAGACAATCGTAAATACTTTTTTACCATGCAAATACCTATACATTCACATATGTGCATTCGTATGCGTTTGTTTATGTGAATGTGTGTGGGCTGGATCTATAAATAACTTAGCTGTCCACAAACGCCACTTAGTACATATTTGCTTGTGTGCTCTGCTATTTCGTACTCGTACATAAGTGCGCCGGAAAGCAGGCAACATTTTGTAGCTTTTAGATGTGTTTTCAAGCACAAATGTAAAGGGTTTGCCAAAAGAGGCGCTAGAACAAAGAGTTTAAGAAAAAGTATTTTGGTATGATTGTTTTTTTTTTTTTTGTAAATTAACTGAATATTTTCTATGCATGAAATATAATGGTTTTCTGCTGGCTAGCGTTAAATCTGCAGTGGCATAGATAAACCAGAGCGGCAACGCTGCGTGAGTAACATAAAACAACGTTGATTTCTTCAATAATGAAAAAATGTGTAAAAATGTGTATTTCAATACTTCAGGACTAAAACCAAACATGGCTGATACTGGTACGAAAAGATACTAGTAAAAGAAGAGCACAGTAGCTGGATGGGTTGGCGCATGATTATCCTTCGGAAGTGGACAGATTCGAATCTTCCTGGATGCAATACCCAATGATAGAAAAAGAAAAGCGGTCGCCCTCGGCAGACAATGGTGAACCTCCGAGTATATTTCTGCCATAAAAAGCAGCGCAAAATAAAATCTCTGCTGGACGTATTATCCGAAAGAAGAAACGAGAGGCCGAAATACGTGAGTGCGAGGAGCTTGAGATGCTGGCCAATAGGAGCAACGCCCGAAAATTCTACCAGAAAGTTAGGCGGCTTACAGAAGGTTTTAAGACCGGGGCGTTTTCCCGTAAGAACAAAGACAGCGATCTGGTGACTGACATCCAGAGCATACTTAAATTATGGTGGAACACTTCTCGAACCGGTTAAACAGTGACAGCTGCGCATGTCACAGAGAATGTGAAGATCCCGATACCCCAATCGTTGATGACGGTTCCACTACCCGACCAAGACGAGGTGAGAATAGCGATAACGCGGCTAAGGAGCAACAAAGCCGCGGGCACCGACGGACTACCGGCTGAGCTATTCAAACATGGCGGCGAGGAGCTGGTAAAGTGCATGCACCAGCTCCTATGCAAAATATGGTCGGATGAAAACATGTCTGCCGATTGGAATTTGCGTGTGCTCTGCCCAATCCATAAGAAGGGCGATACTGCAATCTGTGCCAATTACCGCGGGATTAGTCTTCTAAATATCGCCTATAAGGTTCTAGGTAGCGTATTGTGTGAAAGGCTGAAGCCCACCGTCAACCAACTGATTGGACCTTACCAGTGTGGATTTAGTCTTGGAAAATCTACCATCGACCAAATATTCATAATACACCAAGTCTTGGAAAAGACCCATGAAAGGAGAATCGACACACACCATCTTTTCGTCGATTTCAAAGCTGCATTCGACTCTACGGAAAGGAGTTACTTGTATGCCGCGGTGTCTGAATTTGGTATCCCCACAAAACTAATACGGCTTTGCAAGATGACGTTGCTCAACACCAGCAGCGCCGTCAGCCGTCGTCAGACAGGGTGACTCGCTGTCGTGTGACTTCTTTAACCTGATGTTGGAGAGCATCGGACGAGCCGCAGAACTTAATCGCTCAGGCACAATATTTTATAAGAGCGTACAATTGTTGGCGTGTGCCGATGATATTGACATCATCGACCTTAACAACCGCGCTGTTAGTTCTGCCTTATCCAAACTGGAAAAGAGGCAAAGCGAATGGGTCTGGTGGTGAACGAGGGCGAAACAAAGTATCTCCTGTATTCAAACAAACACTCGGCGCACTCGTGTATCGGCACCCACGTCACTGTTGACAGTTATAATTTCGAGGCTGTAAAAGACTTCGTTTATTTAGGAACCAGCATTAACACCGATAACAATGTGAGCCTTGAAATCCAACGTAGAATCTCTCTTACCAACAAGTGCTACTTTGGACTAAGTAGGCAACTGAGCGGTGAAGTCCTCTCTCGACGAACAAAACTGACACTCTACAAGGCTCTGATCATGCCCGTCCTAACTTGTGGCGCAGAAACTTGGACGATGAGAACATCCGATGAAACGACGCTTGGGATGTTTGAGAGAAAGATTCTGCGTAAGATTTTTGGATCTTTGCACGTTGTCAACGGCGAATATCGCAGGCGACGTAACGATGAGCTGTATGAGCTTTACGACGACATAGACATAGCGCAGCGAATAAAGATCCAGCGGATATGCTGGCAGGGTCATGTCATCCGAATGGACAATGAAAGTATTTGATGCGGTACCAGCTGGTGGTAGCAGAGGAAGAGAAAGGCCTCCTCTGCGTTGGAGAGATCAGGTGGAGAAGGACTTGACTTCACCTGGTGTGTCCAACTGGCGCCAGTTAGCACAAGAAAGAAACGACTGGCGCGCTTTGTTAAACTCGGACAAAATCGCGTAAGCGGTTATAGCGCCAATTAAGAAGAGAAGAGGAAGAAGTGACTATGCCGCGGTCGAATTACGCAAAGAGTGGAATGTAGGAACGCAGGAGGTAGAAGAGTATTTTTATTAAAAAATTGTGTAAATTTTCTCATTTCTTTATAAAAAAACAAAAGGCATTTTATTCAGCTTAATAAAGAAATATTCCTCAACGAATCCCAAACTCCCGAAATTATAGTAAAAATATGCAGTAAACCCGAATTGAACAATTACTGCTAATGTTGGCGCCTACATACACCCAAACATTTTTTACTTAATCCATATTTGACTAATAAAAATTTAATTTATTAATTTTATACCTTAGAAATAATGCCGAAATTTTCGCTTCACTTACCTTAATTCATCAATCGGTCGCGTATGATGTTGGTGTATATGTTGTTGTTGTTATGAGGGAGATATAAAGCAGACGATTTTATTTATTTTTATTTTTTAGTATGTATGTATTTAATTATACGAGTATGTAGAAGAAAAAGAACGAGTAGTAGATATAGTAGAAGGATATTCAGGAGATGTCAGTAGTGTAAACGAACGAACAACGAATTGTTATTGTTTTTATTTATTTAAAATTTTTTTATTTATTATTTTTTTTTTTGTACGAGCAATTCAACTAACATCACGAATTAATTAACTGTTTTGTTGTTGTTTTCGCATTTTCAAGTAATTAACAAATAAGAAACGCAACTACATCCGCAAGCCAATCACGGGACAAGCAAACGGCTGTAAACAGAGTTAACTCTACTTATTCGCTTACAAACATAAGTAAGTAACAAACATAGATACAGATTTTTGTGTGTAAGAAATTTTGGTCGCAGTTATTTTAACCACAAATTTGCAACATTAAGACGAAACGAAAGAACGCTGTAGATATTTTTAATATTTTACACTTTTTTTTTTTGATAAACGAAAAACGGAACTTTTTTACACTGTAATATATGCAGTTTCTAATTTTTTGTTTAAACAAATTCTAAATTTAACTAACTTTTTTTGCTAATGAAGACAAAAAGGTGAACTTTATAGTCAAGCATGCAAAGGAGTTCGAATAGGAGGAGAGACATAAATCTGAACGAATTTCTTTGCTATAGTGGAAATTGTTTGTATTTGTAGATGATGTATTGGTAGCTGATGTTTGTATTGATAGGTATGTATGTATGTTAGCGCATACTAGAAAGTATGATACTTAAGTACTAATTTTTAAGAGTACTTTTCTGCGCTTAAATAAGCACTCGCTGATCCGCACACACACAGCCTTTTCAGGTGTATACCTATGAAACCGGAATTTACACAGGGATAGGTTAGGTTAGCCTGGTTGGCATTAAGCCACGCATATACCTTTTGGTCCCTAGCGATACCAGATGGAGACCGACCTGTTTGAGTACTGAAAGTAGACTTCATGTAGCTCTAAGCAGAGCTGGGAGATCCGCTTTTGAGACGTCCTCCAGACCCTCAAAAAATAAGGCTCCCACAAAGGGATAAATAAACATCGATTTTCATCGTTAGTAGCTTGATTTTTTCCTAAAAAACAGCAGCAGGAAAAACTTACAAAAAATTCCTTAGTTTTCGTTTTTTATTTTTCCCACGTGATTTTTTTTAGTTTCTTCATAAAAAAACAGTTGAAATGATTAATCAATTCAGCAACTAGGCCTATCGAAAAGTAGTGTAATTCAGCTACAATTCCTATTAAAATTATCCAACTAGTCCGACATGTGACTAAATTTCTCAAATCTCTCAAAACCTTGCCAAAACAAGAACTCGATTTCGGCATCAGCGAGTGATTATAAAGGGTAATCAGATAAGAGGTACATTTTCCAAGAGGGTTTTTTTGACAGCTCACGAGGGACCACTGTCAAACTAAATACATAATTTTTTCAATATTCATTAATATTTCATCGTGGAAGGACCTACGCCTCAACACCATTTAAAAATCGTACAAAATAATTACGAAAATCGCCGCTCTGTGAAAAGTGTTCCTCGCGTGCTCAGGCCAACTTATGACGTACATAACCGTTCTACCGAACGCACTATTCGGCAAACCAGCGGCAAAAGCAAGAATAACTTTATATTATTGGATGATACTCGGACCGATTACATCACGTTCACCTCGAAGTGAAGAGAATATTCCGGCTATAAATGAGAGTTTGCCGAAGACCCGGAAGAATCGATTAGGTGCCGATCTGAAAAACCAACTGAAAGCGTATAAAATACAGCTAGTCCAAGATTTGAAGCCGGCCGAACTTCCAAAGCGTCATAATTTCAGTCGTTGGGCTCTTGAAGAACACGCCGAAGAACCGCATTTTTGGTCCCGAATTTTGTACAGGAATGAGGCACATTTTTGGCTACATGGCTACGTTAATAAACAAAATTCCGGTATTTGGGCTGAAGAGTAACTCGAAGCCATTCAAGAACAGCCATTACATCCATTGAAAACAACTGTTTCCTGCGGCCTGAAGGCTGAAGGAATCGTTGGTCCTTATTTTTTTCAAAGACGAGGATGGAGCCAATGTAGCAGTGAATGGCGAAAGCTATCGCGCCATGATAAACGACTTTTTGATGCAGGAAATTGAAGCTCATGATCTCCACAACATTTGGTTCCAAGAAGACGGCGGACAGCGCAACTTGCATACAGCCCGTGAAACAATGGCTTTACTGCATCGACGTTTCGGTGAGCAATTTATCTCTCGTTCTCGCCTCGGACCACTTGATTGGCCACCAAAATCGTGTGATATCACACGTTTGGACTTTTATTTGTGGGGGTATGTAAAGTCTGAATGCTTTATGAATAAATCAGCTTCAATTGAGACATTGCAAGCGAACATTAATAAAGTTATTCACAAGATACCGACCGAAGTCCTCCGGCGAGTCATTCAAAATTGGTGTTTACGGTTGACCTAATCACCGCGCAGTTGCGGCCAACATTCGATGGGGTTTATCTTTAAAAAATAAATGTCATGAATGGTGCTACACAAAAATTATAAAGATTGCCCAATCAATTTGAAGTTTTATTGTTTTACTTTAATTTAAAATCCTTTACCTCGAAATGGCATCCGGTGCGCAAAAAGAGTCAAAATTTGTGTTATTAGTTTTCGCCTCCAGCTAAAAGTAAACTGGAATGTTATATAAATATTTGTGAAATTCCAATCGATGGAACTCATATGCCGGCCTAGGCTAACCAGTCACACTGACGACAAATCACAATCTACATCGTTTTGAACAAAATTTGCTGTTGATTCCCCGGATACCAACTGGTTCCGAATGGCTCCGTTCGTGATCGAGCAAGCAATTGTGTTGCAAAAAAAGTGAATGCCGTTTGGAGTAGCTTCAGTGCGGGCTCCAATACGAAGCGAAATAAAATTTATTTACATGTGAAAAAATGATTCGTCAACTGGTTGAACTTAAAAGATGAACAACTATATTGGCGAGTCACTCACAAATGTCCTGGGAGATGGAAAAATGAGAATTTAAAAATATTTTTTAACTGTTTTGGAATAAAAAATATTTATAACAAAATTCCGATTTCATAGGTATAAACCTTCTTGAAAATCACCAAATGAAAAATAATTTTAACCCTTGGTTTTCAACGCACCTTAACTTGATTATAATTTCTTCCGATTAACGGCTTTCGGTCTATCTTGGTCGGATCTTGATTAATTCCTATATAACCTCAAAATAAGTGTATTTTCTTCCATAACAATTTCATAAGCATTTTTGTAAGCAAAAAGGCAGTAAGAATGAGAAATGACTGCAAAATTATTCCAAATATTCTTTACCAATTCTTTAGGAAAAAGTGCAAAAGTCCACCCTCAGTGCAAAACATACCACTTATTTGGTTGTTCTTGTTTTCATAGAAATTTGTGTGAAAAAGAAAAAAATATAAAAATTCCATTGAAACCGGTACTGGTATGATCGCCTTTTATTACGTTATTGATTCCAAGAAAAAGTAGCCAAATCTAAAATTAAAAGAGCAGTGCAAAAAACGTGTGTGCTAAACATCACAATGGAAGAACGGAGACGTGATTAATTAAGGTAAGTGTGGAATGGTTCAAAATACTATATAGACACCAGTGGAAACTCACATCATACCATCTGGGGAAGCTCCGACATAAACGATAGAGGTGAGACCCTATTCAATTTTATTTTACAAAGTAGCCTTGAAGTAGCAAACCGTGGTGAGGAACCAACATATATTTGGTCCACCTCGAAAAATGTTCTACACTTGGAGTAATTTTGGATAGTAAACTATCATGGAAGCACAATATATTAGTGAGGAAGAAAAAGGCCAGTAACGCACTATACGCATGTTAAAAGATGATGAGAGTTACATGGGGTCTACCTCCTGCTATAAAGTATTGGTGCTACACAGCTATAGTAAAGCCAATATTACTACTGGGTTGCCCATATTCGACGGACCCATGTGTTTAATTTTTTTAATGTTGACGATAATAATCATTTTATTTGGTATCAAGTAGATTTGTTGACATCACTTTTTGAATATGATATCTCTCAAATGGCCGCCTTGAGCCTGTACGGCGTATTGTGCCCGTTTTGCAGGATTTTCCATAGTTTTAGCTAACATTTCGGCTGGAATAGCGGCTATTTCCTGTTGTTTGATGTTGTTCTTGATCTCTTCTATGGTCTTTGGCTTATTAATATAAACCTTTGATTTTAAATATCCCCACAAGAAGAAGTCAGGTGGCGTTCAATCGAGCGAACGCGGTGGCCAGTCAAAATCGCCATTTTTCGACATCAAACGACGAGGAAACAATTTCTTCAAAAAATCGGTTGTGGTGCGAGCTGTGTGTGGTATAGCGCCATCTTGTTGAACCAGAACTGCCTCATACGCTCTCCACGAATAATTGGCATCACAAAAGTGAAAAACGCCTCAATAACCGTTTTCGCATTAACTTTTTCGTCGTAACGAGGTACCTCTTGAATTTCGTGAGGATTTTCAGTGGGTAAATACGGCAATTTTGCTTGTTTACCGTTCAATAAAAAATGAGCCTCATCGGACATGATGATTTTGTTCTTCTTCTTCTTTTGACTTCTTTTGTTGAATGTAAAAGTCAACAATTTTGGTGCGCTTCCACGATTCCAACGCGGTATGTCATTAAGCGATCTGACGTATCTGTCAAAAGATACAGGGTCCGTCGAATATGGGCAACCCTGTACACGGTGCTCCGGTGTGGACTGCGCTAAGAAAACCGACATATAAAAAACCTATGGAAAGTATTCAACGTCTTGGTGCTAGCTGCTAAATCCGCCGGAAGACTCAGCGCGACAGGCGAATTTACCTGTAAAACATTCAGGCATAGCTCAATAGGCATGATGGCCCAGATGGACTATATGACAATGAAATGCAATTGGGTGAAGAAATTCTGCATAACAATAGAAGAAGAGGGATGGGAAAGAGGTATAAAACCTAGCCCAAATACTCTTAATATATTTACTGATGGCTCGAAAATGTTAGACGGAGTAGGGGCAGAGATCTATTGCGCAGAGCTAGACATCAGGCAGCCAATTAAGCTCCCTGAGCACTGCAGTATCTTTCAAGCAGAAGTCTTTGCTGTAGGTAATGCTGCGAAAATAGCATTCGCAAAGACATCAAGCAACGCCAAAATAAATAAATACATACATACGTTGATCAAGTGGCGATAAAAGCAATAAACTCATATGAAATTTCATCTAAAAATGTTCTAAAAAGTAGAGAAGCCATAGAGAGACTAGCCGCAGACAGACGGTTGCATGTCTATACGACATACTGAAACCTTTAAATACGGTATACAATGACATCGCTCCGGACATGAAAACACGGACAGACAGGAGATGGAATAATCTAGCCATTTGCAAAACCGCTAAAATCATGTGTACACAGAATGCAGATTTATTTTTCCTCAAAACTAATTTATTAGAATCAATAACTATTTCGGGAAGTACATCGATATGGACTTAGGCTTTCAATTAAAACTATGGGATGGCCGATTAACAGAGGCGAGAATCAATTTTAGTACTGTGAAGGACGTAAAGTATGTATGTATGTATGTATGTGTGTATGTATGTATGTAGGTATGTATGTAAGTATGATATATATTTATTCAACTCCTATAAACTGAAATAATAACTGTGACAAAAATAAGTTTGAAAGTTGTTTGTTGTTGTTTCTGTTTTTCCTCTCGTTAGATTCCTTGGTATACGAGTATTGTAAGTAGTATTCAGTATTTAGTATTAAGAACTTAGTATTTAGTATTTAGTATCATATTTAGTAGTAAGTAGTAGAGGAAGGTTAATTGTATGCAGGATTAAAAGGGCATAGCAAAGGAAATTCAAAACACTTTATGAACAACGAACGACTAGGGGAATAACGAGTAGTAACGAGTATGGTACATATTATGTTTTTTGTTTTGTTGCTCTCACATTTTAATTGATTGATTTGACACATTTTGCGTGTTTTCAGTGCATTAACAGTTCAGTCACGAGTCAAAACAGAGAGAGTGTGAGAGAGAGAGTGCACCTCGCACGCTTGCTACGCGAATAATTTCTTTTGAGTGCTTAATGATGTATGCAAGTATGCTGGTATATGTACATAAGTATGTGTATGTATGTGAGGACGAGTGCGTGTTTGGATTGTGCAATAACGGAAGCGGAAACGGATACGGGAACGTAAAAGCACCAAAGCACCAGTGAATGTGAATTAAAAGCAGACGCAAGTACGGTGGACGGTCCGTTGGACAGGTGTAGAGTAGGGCAGGCGACCAAGCTGTTAGTTGGTGTGTGAGCCTTTACGCACACACTAGCACATCACATACACTGCACTACAAAAAACACATACATATAACCACGGGCATAGACGCTCATTACTGACGCTGTGAGTTTGTGTGTTTAGTTCATTTACTGTGGCGGTTGTGGTGGTTGACTTTGTGGCGCTAATTGGAGGCGCCGCTGCTACTGCTGCTGCTGCTGCTGCTGCTAAAACTACACTCTTACATATACACCTACGACATAAATTCAAGCCGCTAGCTAGCGTTCGAGTGCGTTCGGTGCGGATCACTTCCGTTTTCGAGCGTAACGCATTTGGAGGCGCGCCTGAGATTGATTGCACAGTTCCGTTAGCATTTGTATTAAAGTTATGATTTACTTTTTTTTATTTTTCTGTTATTAATAATGCTTTTACTGGTTCATTTTTTTGAGTACTTTACGCTTAGGCGAATTTTTTTTTTTGTTTTTTGTTTTTTTTTACACTTTCTCTTTTATTTCACTTGGCGTTGACTAGATGACGACATTCATGATGAAATGCGACGAAGTTCGGCACAAATAAGAGAAGGAATTGGTGTTAAAAGAAAATATTAAAATGACTACGTCATCTGCAAAAGCAAAGAGATAACAACCAAAACGAGGAAGAGCTTAGAATTTAATAAAACTCGAAGAATATTTGAAAAAAAGGAAAATAAAGCACAAAAAAAAGAAATAAAGCATAAAAAGTGAAGTTTCAAAGTCGTAAAACGCAAATTGTAAGTCAACAAAATCAAATAGCATAAAAAAATCACTAAAATTGTGCAACAACAACCACATTTGGCTCGCGCAATCGAAGGACTCAGGCGGACGAATGCCCGAGTTGTGGAAAACGCGCAGTGTTAATGCACGAGCGAAAAATTAACGCCAGCATAACACAAGAAACTGAGAAAGAAAAAAAAAAACGCAATAAAAAACAAGGAAAAAACTCAAAGAAGGCACCAACAAGCGACAACGAGGCACCAACAGTTTTCTGTTTTTTTTTGTTTTAGAAATATATTAAGAAGAAGCAGCAAAAAATTTTTTGTAAACGCGTCATATGCAAACACACACACACACACACGCACGCACACTATGGCAACGAAAACACCACGACACAGCGATAACATGCGCGCCCGCAGCCGAAGGGATTTTAATACTACAAAACCACGAAGCAGCCCAGCACAGCACAACGTCAAATACTATGTGTGTGTATGTATGTATGTTAGTATGTATGTACACATGTAGGATATGACTAAATTGTATTTTTATAACATTTATGGCTCACTGCATTTTTCTTCAAATGTCGCTCAGCAGTTTTTGCATAACACAACTTTTTTTTTTTTTAAATACGCACACACACGCGCTTTCAATGTACTTTTTTTAAAATGTAAAACACATTTTCGCACACAAGTCTTTGAAAAATAATTATTTAATTATTTTTGGTTTTTATTGTCTTTGCATTGGCTCACTTGAATTGTATGGCACAGCAGTTGGAATTTTTGCGCTTTTCCACCGCCTTTCAAAACTTTACTGCTCCGAATTCACTAAAGGACTAAAAACTCAACAGAAATGCATTGCTGTCAGGATATGCGAGTGCAAGTGAAATTTTCCTGACAAGTTTGCTGAATTCGCGCGAGAGTTCTTGCGAGCGAAGCAGTGCGAGAGCGTGCGCGAGGGTGGGCACGAAGTGGTGGGCTGTAAAAGCTCGGCCAGTTACGTGGTGTTGCCAGCTGTTAGTTTAGCAATAAAGGTTTTTAAGACTTACTGAAGATTTAGTAAACCATTTTAACTATGTAGGTTGGAAGACTAACCAATATGGAAACAATTAAAAACTGAGCGCTTCCCGAACTGCAGATGGTTTTTATGAGAAGCTTTCATGGCACGAATACAGGCGGAGGTTTACCATTGCCTACCGAGGGGGAGCAGCTATTGGGAAAAAAACCTTTTTCCTAATTTTTATTATTCGTACCACCAATGGGTTTCGAACCCGGACCCCACCGAATGGTTGGATTAGATTAGATTATTTTAGATTTGTGGGGGGTCCCAGTCCAAGCACTCAGTCAGGAGACCATTGTACTACACCCGGATAGATTTCAGTAGAAAGAAGAGAGAAATAGGAAAGATAAAAAGTGGGTGGTAAGACGGAAAAATTAGTTGAGGTCAATCTTCCGCAAATATCTTGGATTCATTGATGAGTCTTAAGAGATCCGGAAGAGAAAGAGTATGAACATTATCCATACTCAGTATATCACAACCCACTATCCTAAGTCTGATTCTGGATAACGCCGGACAGCTACACAGAACGACCTCCACGGCAGCCATATGCTGACCACAGACGTTGTGCTCGAATGGTAGTCACGCACGAATGGTAGGCGCGTACACCTTTGTTGGGCGTTTGGCCGAGCTCCTCCTCCTATTTGTGCTGTGCGTCTTGATGTTGTTACACAAATGGAGGGACCTTCAGTTTCAAGCCGACTCCGAACGGCAGATATTCTTTATGAGGAGCTTTTTCATGGCAGAAATACACTCGGAGGTTTGCCATTGCCTGCCTGGCGACCGCTATTAGAAAAAACTTGTTCTTCCTTTTTGGTCTTTCACCGAGATTCGAACCTACGTTCTCTCTGAATTCCGAATGATAGTCACGCACCAGCCCATTCGGCTACGGCAGCCGCCACTGAGAATTGGGCTACTAAAAATATGTTCCAACTATAGCTTATAATATAGACAGGTCACAATTTACTGCGTACCAGGGCACGAGGGAATATAGGGAAGTTAGAGAGCTGACGAGCTTGTTAAGACAGGCACCCGCTTGCCTAGGATGAGTACGTCGCACTTTTATCCCACACTCGCAGCTTTGAAGACGGGTTAGACGAGGAACTAACTCTGGAAGCCAGTCTTTATGGGAAGCGTCGACCTCCCACAGAATTGCCAAAATAGTGCTAAGAGCTTGCAGCAGGAAAACAAACAACTTTATTCTATCACTCCCAAGGAAGGAAAGTTCAACATCGGTTGAAGTACTGACGAGATATTGGCTCAATCCAAATAACGCAGCTAAAATGGGATTGATCCAGAACGACGCTCTAACTTATGCGAAGAAGAAATGGAAACTACTAACAGATAGAACACCTCCTTTGCCACTGTCCTGCTTAAGGCAGAACTCCTTACAACTGCCTGGGATCGATATAGTTTTCATCTCTGAATGATATCACTAACAAAAGTTTAAAATGTTTATTAAAACTCGCCAAACCTAGTATCACGAAACTATGTTTAACACGACCCCAACAACACAGGTAACTCTACAGAGCCTTGTAGTCTATGTGAGATCTATTCAGATAAGCCAGATATACCGAACCTAATAAGAAATATGGATGACAAAATGCTGCGTGTGTGAAAGTGATAGCCAAGATTTTTAAATTTAAGCCTTGCAAAAGCGGAACAATTGAGGAGTACAGACTCGAGGTTATGTGGAGGCTCACTGCATGGATTCACGCATAGGAGTGTACAGTTAAAACACTCACCTACAACGAGAAGTGCGGTTGTGATAGATACATAAATTCTTTCAACCGCCATCCGAGCCAGTCTTGTATAGAAAAATATTACTACTCTGCAGCATAAAGTTCTCCTCCACGCGCTAGTTCATTTAACTCGAGACCCACAGTGTGCATGAACTGACCGCAGGGCGCCAAAAGAACGTCTATCAGTTCTGTAGTTTATTTGTGAGTAGCGAGTATTTCTGTCATGCTGCCAATTACAAGGGGCGTTGGCTTTTGCATCTTTGGAAACTCCCCTGAAGTTTTCCGAGAAATATTTTACTTGAACTTTTTAGTCCTTAAATATCTTATTTTAAAAGAATTTTTAGATTTTTCTTAAAAAGGGGTTAAATTTACCCTTATAAAAGGGAACCTATGATATAAAACCTAAAGGAAGATGAGCACACGAGTTATTACCCACCCTTATGTTGTGGTTAGGAATGAACCATGAGGGAACAAATTGCTACCTAACTCAATTCCTTTCAGCGCACGGCATATTTAGAAAATTTCTGCATAGATTTGGTCATGGCAGTTCACCAAATTGCCCAAGGTGCATGGAGAGGGAAAAAGATGTTGATCACGTCTTGTTATAATGCCCAAGCTATGCTTCCTAAACCTTTACCATTTTAACCGGAGAAAATATTGTGAATTTTACACAGAAATCAGCTGATAATTGGAAAGAAATCTGTGCGCATGTAGCACATATTCATAATGATCTAAGACGCGCGGAGTTTCTTAGACGTCAACAATAATCAGGAGACTTTGAGCTAACCAGCTCCGTAAGGTAATATCTATCAGGCAGTTTCGCGGAAAGAGTGGTAGATTTTGGAGAGGTGTTCAGTATATAGGCGTAGCTTTGAGGCTACAAGTCGTAGCAGTACTCATGAGAGTTCCCTCTTCACCGGCGTCATTCCGAAAAACGTTTTATGCTGTTTCCGCACAGCAGATAGTTTTTTATGAGGACATATTTTCATGGCAGAAATACACTCGGGGGTTTGCCATTGTCTGCCGATTGGCGACCGCTATTAGAAAGGAATCTCTAACTTCCCCCACAAATTCTATGATGACCTTCTTTACCACCTTGACAAAGGAGGTCAAACTGCAACTCAAGATAAAAGTCGATGGCACACCAATTACGACTGTTAAAAATCCCAAAATTTTTGGGTGTAACCTTTGACTGTTTGCTCTCCTTCTCTGCGCATACAACCGCAATTGCCACTAAAGTCCAAAATCGCAGCAAGGTCCTCAAATCGCTCGCCGGCAGCACTTGGGGAAAAGACAAAGAATTGTTGCTATCGACATTTAAGGCAATTGACCGGCCGGTTCTAAACTATGCAGCACCGGGAGACACCTCCACAATTACGTGGACGAGATCCAGGACAAAACTAACAGACATCTACTGGACCAGACAATGCTTAGACAGTTAGGGAGACCATCACCCCCTTTCTAAGCTCCCGACCACCAAATGCCGTCATCGGAATCCAACCTCCACCTACAGCAGACAAAGAGCTCCAGCTTCCCCGTGAGACCCGAAACAACCCCGACATACCGAACACATGTCCTGCATGTGAAGGCACCCCGCACGACACTAACCACCTTTTCACATGCCCCTCAAAACCCACTCATCTAACATCCCTCTCCCTCTGAGCCCAACCTGTCGAAACAGCATGTTTCCTGGGCCTACCTTTAGATGAGTTAGACGAAGATGACCGGTTTTATACACTAAACTGACAGGGATTGTATTACTGCTACAACAACAACAAGAAATAACTTGTTTATCACTAAGTGTTTCATGCCCGGTGTTTCGAGCCCGGACACCGCCGACGTAGCAACCCTGACGAATTCAGGTTAAAATATGCGTCCAATTTGTCTGCTTCGCCATCATTTCAACTTTTGTTTACAATGTTTTTTTAGCTGATGGTTACAGCTGCTTTTATCACTGCGTTCTTCGTCGGGATAATTTTGAAGTAAAAAAGTGCCCTCGCCAAGATTTTTGCAGCCTGTAAATCGCAGACTCTGCCCCCTTATACCTTTCTGCGCGCTAGGTTTTAGTAAGTTGCGTATAATACAAACAAAATAAAAATCCAACTCAGCTATTGGTCATATAATGTATCATTTTAGGGCGTAAATCGAAAAAGTTTCAGAATCACAGGGATTCGTTTTAGCGAAAATGCCATATACAGTCTGTGTCAGAAGAAAAGAACCGGTTTTTTCTTGTAAGTTCAAGATATATTTAGCTCTGCTTTTTGCTGCGTAATAGTCCCACTCAAAGGCTACGACTCCAGTGCTAACTCAGGTTAGTGTCGTTCGAAACTTTCCCGTAAACGCAACCAAACATAAATGAGTGAGAAGTACGGGAAGTGTTTTGGGGCGGTATTTTTAAGCACGCATTCGAAAGGGCCGAAATTATCTTACGCTGTGGCTGCAAAAGTAATTAAAAAATAAAAAAACTTTGTTATGATGTAGAATCAAAAATATTGATGACTTTTCCAAGCGTGGCTTGAAGCGAGTGACGACAAAAAAGGCAAGATATAGTGATCGTCCAACTTTCTAAGCGGGACCCTTCCTTGTGTCTACGCCAAGAACGATGAGTTCTTCTTAAAAAAAAAAGAATATATATGAGTATCAACACCATCGAGCGTCGACTGAAGGAGGCAAATATTTATATCCCACCGTCCCTTATCATCAAAACCACTGCTCTCAGAAAAACACATTGAGAAACAACAAAAGAAGAAAATGGCGTCACAGTATTGGGCTGGCCTTCCCAGTCCCCAGACGCCAACCCCATTGAAAATGTGTAGGAAACTATGAAAACGCATCCTGCCGGAAGGCCAGTCCATGATTTAAAGCAACTCGTGCGTCAAGTTCGCGAAATCTGGTCCTCTTTGTCGACGAGCTACGCAGAAAAGCTGGTTCAAAGCATAAAGAAAATGCCAGGCTACACTCGACAACGATGAAGACTACACTTATTATTGAGTAATTGCGACTCGTAGTTCCCTTTCTCAAATACTCTTACTTTTATAACTTTTTTAGTTTCTGATATACAAATTTTTTTTTTTTTTTTGTTAGCTACGACTTTTTGCATTTCACATGACGATATGCACACATATTTACAGTAAAAATATGCCTTTCAACACTCATAACAGTAATTCATCTGCGCTCAATTGCAACAAAATCAAATCAGCTGGCAGCACTTGGCAAGAGCGCGCGACATGAGCTTTTCCTTGTGTGAGAATTTTTTCGCCGCCTCTACAAGCGCAAATGTGTGCAGCTTATGCCTTTGACATTTCATAATATGAAAATGACATGTTGCGCTGCATATTTTTTTCATCTCATGACTAACTAGCTAAAAATCCTCGCCATGCAAAATTTAAAGCAGAAAAACGAAAATTTCGCATTCGATGTGAATTTCTTGTCATATCTACTCAAACTCGTATGGCGGTCTGATTTTTTTCCTCCAAAGAAATGCTGTCACATAGGGACTAACTCTGGCAAGCACTTTTCACAACAATATGTCAGCACAAGCACTTCAATGTCAACCAAGTCAAATGCTAATTATTTTCAAATCAGCAGTACGCACAGGTGGAAAGTTTGCAATAAGACAGAGTGCGATTGGAAATTTCACTGCATTTGTTTTCCAAATACCCAAACGCACGTTTTTTACGTTTTTTATTAAAAATATTTTTTTTTTATATACTAATAAAGTTCAGCTCAAAATGCACGCCAGGAAATTGTCTCGCTAGTCTACACACTGCCTGTCGGCCGACGCGCACAGTACTGAAGACACATTTGAGTATTTTGACATATTTCCGTTCAATATTCAATATCGAATGTCAACACTTGCACAACTTGCAACACTCTTTTTTTTTTGTTCTTTGCTACGTATGCACGTCCATATGTGTACCCCCTTTGCATGCCATAGCCGACTTGAGGGTTGATTTTCTACCACCCTCGCAAGCGCGCACACACACGCCCACACTTTAATTGCAATTTAAGGGCTGTGCTAACCGTACGGTGGAGCGACTGATCGTCTGTCTGACGGTCTGCTAAACTAACTCCCGCCCTATTAATTTTATTGCTCATTCAAATGCGTTTTATTTGTGTTGACACAACTTTTTTTTCTTTTCTTTTTGGTCTTCTAAGTAAACTTCTTCATTATTTCATTTTTTTCGTTGCACCCCAGTCGCTGACTGTCACAAGCAAGCACTGAATGAACACTTGCTAGTTATCGAATTTTACATGTGACTATTCTGCCACCCTTTACCCTCTGGTTGCGTGTGTGCGGATATGTGTGTGTGTGCACGTGTACACTCACACGCTGTTGCAGCGAACTAACTGATTTTCCTCGACGGTTTTAAATGTCAAAAGTGTGAATGCGCTTGTGGGCTCTCTTTATGTGATGGCGGGGTTGGTGATGGTGTGGCGCTGAATAAGCTCTGCTATAGAAAAACCTGCAGTGAAAGAAATACCGGTGCGCCATCTATCGTTGAACATTGACGTTTGTTAGAAAAATAAAGGGTGCGAAATGCGTTGCGATGGCAGTAATGTTTTGGTTTTGTATACGCCAATAGGGAAAGCCGACAAATCATCTCCTTTTTGTGCGATAAACGCTTACGTGATTTTGGCCGAGTTTAAAAACCGCCAGTCATTTCTTTCTCGTGCTCACCGGCGTCAATCTGGCACATCAAAGGAACCCAAGCACTTCTCCAATTGAAGTTTCCAACGCAGATGGGGCTTTCCTCTTCCTCTACTACCACCAGCAACGCTTGGAATACTTTCAGAGTCAGAGCGTTTGTATCCAAGCGGACGACATGACCCAGGCAACGTAGCCGCTAGATCGGTGCGCTATGTCTAAGTCGTCGTAAGGTTCATACAGCTCATTGTTCTACTCGCGATACTCGCTGTTACCAGCAACCTAAGATCCAAAAATCGTGCGCAGAATCTTTCTCTCAAGCACTCCGAGGGAGGCCTCATCGGATATTGTCATCGTCCAAGCTTCTGCGCCATACGTTAGGACGGGCATGATGAGAGCCTTGTAGAGTGTTAGTTTTGTTCGTCGAGAGAGGACTTTACTGCTCAGTTGCCTACTTAGTCCCAAGTAGCACTTGTTGGCAAGAGAGATTGGATTTCAAGGCTCACATTGTTATCGGTGTTAATGCTGGTTCCTAAATAATCGAAGTCTCTTACAACCTCGAAATCATAACTGTCAACGGTGGCGTGGGTGCCGATTCGCGAGTGCGCTGACTGTTTGTTTGAAGACAAGAGATACTTCGTTTTGTCCTCGTTCACCACCAGACCCATTCGCTTTGCTTCTTTACCTAGTTTGGAAAAGGCAAAACTAACAGCGCAGTTGATAAGGCCGATGATGTTAATATCATAGGCATGTGCCAATAATTGTACGCTCTTATAAAAACTTATGCTTGAGCGATTAAGTTCTGCGGCTCGCACGATCTTTCCCAACACCAAGTTAAAGAAATCGCACGACAGTAAGACACCCAGTCTGAACCTTCGTTGGTACCAAACGGCTCGGAAACGTCCTTCCCAATTCTGACGGCACTGCTGGTATTGAACAGTGTCATTTTGCGTAGCTGTATTAGTTTTGCGGGCATACCAAATTCAGACTTCGCGGCATATAGGCAACTCCTGCTGGCTTTACAGGCACCTGGTCCTACAAAGTGAAGTGGGTACAAAGTGATAGGTCTAAAGCAACGATCGAGTTAGGGGCCCACCTGTGTGTGTGTCACTGTCCTACTCTATACAGACGAAGATTCACTTAAGTCAACAAATGATTTTTAATGAGTTGGAGGATCTCGGCACTGTGGAAATAAGGGATTTTCTAAAATTCTCAATGAGTACATATTCGTTTTAGGAGAGATCAGAACAAACTCCCTATGCGGTGCCATAAGAGGTCGTGAGCCTGAGTGTATCCCATAGTGAATAAGCGCTACAATTCAAACTGGCTTGCTCTAGTTCTTCTAATAAAAAAATCTAGAAAAATTTCATTTGCAAGTTGGAGGTGAAACTCGGCATAAAGCGTCAAGATTATGCGTACATTTTAATTAGTAGTATCTTACGACAATCAGTGACTAAATTCTAATATAATTTCTAGGTAAAGCTATATGGGCAAGACGTTTGTTTTGTGGAACCACTCTTACTTTTTCCCAGCCACAATGGGGATAGTTTCCCCCTTGACTAACCCTCTTATCTTTATTTTTGAGATGTCAGAGACTAGACTAAGGACTAGTCAGCACAAATTCCCAATGTGAACTGATACTTCAGAACATTGCCAGAGATAATTCAAGTAATTTTGTAAGTTGTACTATGACTTCGGCTATGTCGACGACTGTCAAGCAGTTGTTATAAGGAAAAAATATCGAGATCTAAGACTTTTAACTCTTCAATTTATTGGGGCATACCTTGAAGCTCTTAGCTGAAGAAAAATACAGAGCAACATTTCTGGGACTAGGGGCTCCATATATTGCACATCATAATGGTGAAAATGCTACAATAACAACTTCGGGTGACTAAGTTAAAAATAGTGTAGAATCTAACAGAATGGAAAAATCGAAACGTTTCACTTTGACTCTCAAGACCAGGGAACTTCAAATCTTCGGACTTTAAATTTGTGTAGCATATTCTGAAAAACCAACTAATTCAAAAGAATTTACGCATGAGCCATATTTTCTCTTCATCACTGCGATTCATCAGGGGCGGCAGAGTACTATTAAAGAGTTTTCGACTCATTCTGTGTACATGAGACTATATTGAGAGGAATTTAATCTAAAAATATTCACGAAAAATTACTCATGGGCAGACAGCAGTAAGTGTGGTACGAGGAAGACGTACTACTTGATCGAAGAAGGGATCATGCCGATAAGTTCTACAAATTAAATACCGATTTTCAAAGTTAAATTAACAATAAGAAATCCATGCCAACAAAATTTTGATAACTAATAAGCAGTTTATATCTGTAGGAAGTTGTGTAACTACTTTCTATAGACTTGAGACCTAACAGGCAGTTTGCTCGAGCTGAAGAGCTCAAATAAACGTAAGGATATGTAGATAATTGGTACCGACTGATTCTCTGAATGTGGAAACTCAGTTTCAGAAAGCGTCCGAAAAATTGATTTTTATCGCTCTCAGAGCTGCTATTTCTCTCTCTCTCTCTTGCGAACCTACTGGCACATTTAGAAGCATGTAAACTAACTCCGAAATTTGCGTCTAAACAATGACGAGAATGTGCTATTGTATTACCCGAGGAGTCAGCGGCAAATGTGGATCTGATGAGCTGCCAGCCAGATATATTTTGTAGAATTATGAAAGAATCTGTGTATACAGCGAATAACCGACTCAGGATGCACCAGACTGACCAGCTCGCTAGAAGATCGCTGTTTAGAACCCATGAGTCTTTAAACAGTTTGGGAGTTCACAGGAGACGGTGGCGCAAAAATATGCGTCAAAGACTTCAAGATGCTTCTGGAGCTCTGCAAAAGAGTACTTTTGAAGAAGTTTCTAGGCAAGTAGAGCTTCTCAGTATTAGACTAATTAATTTTTTTTGTCATTGGAATCTTGCGCTTAGCGATTTCTACCCGTTTTCTAAGGTGAAATCTGCATGCAAAAAAGCAAGAGTCCATCGAGGCAGTGAAAGGGGAAAACGAAACGCCGTAAAGTGGTAAAGTTTCATACGTTTTTGGTAAAAAACTTAAGGAGTATTCCTAGGATAACTAAATTTTGTATGCATGTGGAGTTTAAACTACTTGAGAAAAATTCTAGAATTAGTTAAAATTGGGTCAATTCTTATTGACGATTGCTGTACCTCTGACGGGTGTTGCCAATTTCTTCATAAATTGTTGAAACTTTCAGATAAGGCAGTAAAATCTTATAGCTCACAAGCAAAGGCGGATTGACACGCAAGAGCACCTTAGACTGAAATTTCTGCAGGATTTCCAAGCACTCTATGTGTGAACTCCATAGGTCCAGATTGGTTTGAGTATGGCTTGGTATATAAGCACTCTATTGACTAGCGGCAACACCAATTATTTGCCAAGTAACCAATACAAAAAGCGTGGTATGAGATGGTATGTGAGATCGTCATGTAAGACGCTGGTCTAGCAGAATACCTATGTATGTCTTTAGCTCAACCTGTTTAGCCAATTTGCGTGTTGTTTAACGTTACAAGAGGGCAAGATCCGTTATGAAGGGTGAAAGGTTTTCGCATGGATTTGCTTTCGTTCGCTTTTATCCGCCATTTTTTCAACCAGGCGCAGACATTCTCGAAGTTTCCTTGTGAAGGGTGGTTAAATTTCACGGGCCGATGGTGAATGGGAACCACACCTAAACGGCAACGACACCGTTGGGCTTCTTTCTTTGGGGTTATTTGAAAGAAAAGGTGTACGTTGATAAGCTAGGAATAATTCAAGAGCTAAAGGATGAGATAATTCGGCACATTAACGGCATAGAACCTCAATTATCCCTCAGCGTCATCGAAAATTTGGACCATCGGATAGAGGTGTGCCGCCGAGGCCGCGCCGGCCATTCGGCCGATATTTTATTCTATACGTAATTGAGCCATACCAATATTATGATAATAAAGAGAAATGAAAATCATTTCTTAAAGAAATTGTATTTCATTAAAAATCAATACCGGCCCTTAAAACTTAACCACCCTGTAGATAATGAACTATTTGCATTTGGTGGTCTTTGGATCAACCGAATCATCTGGATATGTGGCGGTGGATGTGTTCGTCGATTAGGGAAGATCGGTTGTAAACAGGGTGTGTAATACAGACCCTAGGACGCTTCCCTGTTAAACACCTTCTTTGATGGGGTGGAGGTCGGTGGATACGTCGTTTACTTTAACAAGAAAATGCCTGTTCCGATGGTATGATTTTAAGAGTAACTATGCAGCGCCTCGTATAAAGGGTGTTCAGATTGGACGTAGTTTTTTTTTTTTTTGACAGAATACTCGTGACTACTGTCAAAGTAAATATATACTTTTTTTCAGTATTCACGGAAAATTCACGCCTCAACAACGTTTACAAATCGTACAAAAGTATTTATTACGAAAGTCGACGCTCTGTGAAAAGTGTTCATCGCGCGCTCAGGTCAACTTATGGTGCACATACGAGGTGTGTTCAAAAAGTATCGCGAATTTTGTGTTTTTTCAAAAATGATTTATTTATTCATATTTGTCCCCTTCAAAGTAACCCCCATGAGATATTTTGCACTTGTGCCAATCTTCGAAGCACATAATTTTTTTTTTTTTATCTTGTTCAGCTCCTCCTTTGATGCCGTCTTTATCTCGACAATCGTATCGTAGCGTAGCGTTGTCCTTTCATGGGCCTCTTCAATTTCGGGAACAAGAAAAAGTCACACGGGGCCAGATCTGGGGAATACGGCGGCTGTGGCATCATTAGTGTGTTGTTTTTGGCCAAAAAGTCGCGCACACACGACGATGTGTGAGCAGAGACGTTATCGTGATGCAAGGGCCAATTTTTGTTCTTCCACAAATCCGGGCGTTTCTGGCGCATTGCTTCGCGCAAATTGCACATAACTTGCAGTTAATATTCTATATTGACCGTTCTACCCTGTGGCAAGAACTCATGATGCACAACGCCCCTGCAATCGAAGAGAACGATAAGCAAAACTTTTACATTCGACCAAACTTTGCACGCTTTTCTGAGTCTTGGTTCGTGCAGCAGCTTCCATTAAGATGATTGAGCTTTGGTTTCCACGTCATAACCATAAACCCACTATTCGTCACCAGTTATGACCCTCTGCATCAAATTTGGGTCATCGCGGACAGAGTCCAACAATCCATTAGCAATGTTCATGCGATGCTGTTTTTGGTCGAAATTGAGCAGTTTTGGTACGAATTTTGCGCCGACCCGTCTCATGCGCAAATCATTAAAAAAATCGAATGGCACTACCCAATCGATATGTCTAAGTCCTCAGCAACTCCTCTAACGGTGATTCGACGATTGGCCAATACCATTTTCTTCACTTCATCAACTTTTTCGACTGTTGTTGAAGTGCTCGGGCGTCCGGCACGTTTTTCGTCGTTTACATCTTCTCGGCCACCGATAAGCCTTGATTTGGTCCGATGAGACCCAGTTTTGAGGATGAGCAATTTGATGTATTTGGGCTAAAGAGCTACACAAAGCCTTTCTAGAAAAGCAGGCGGAAACGCGTCTTGTAGTGGTTTTGTGACTCGATCAAACAGAAAAAAATCACAGGCAGCAATATCAGGTGAATTCGATGGCTGTTAAATGGTATTCGTTTCGTTCTTGATCAAAAATTCACGTATAATGATGGCACTGTGTGACGGTGCATTATCATGGTGCAAAATTTCTGAGTTGTTTACCCACAAATCCTTGCCTTTTGTGGCGAGTGATTTCACGTAAACGTCTCATAACTTTCTCTCTCTCTCTCTCTCTCTCTCTCTCTCTTAGCCTCACAGTCTGTGGTAGACCATAGCTTCGTCAACAATCATCCTCCAATCTAGTCTCTCTCTTGCCTCATTTATCCAATTACGAACGTTCATTGCTTTTAAGTCTGCTTGTACTTTATCAAGCCATCTCTTTCTTGGTCGGCCTCTCCTTCTTCCTCCAATTGGACACAAAGTAAACATCCTTTTTTGGATTCCTTCGTTGGGCATTCTTATGATGTGGCAAATCCATTTAATCCGTTGCGCTTTAATAAAACTTATTACATTTTCACCACCAATAAGGTTATGAATTTCGTTGTTGTAATGGATGCGATACGTGCCGTTTTTAAGCCGAATAGTACCGTCGATTTTTCTCATTATGATTCCTTCAAATCGCAATAGCTGGTTTATATCATTCACTTTCAGTGTCCAGATTTCAGCACCATAAGTAAGAACCGGGCGTATCAAAATTGTATACATCTTGAATCTATTGCAATTGATGTGTCTTTACTCGCTGATAGAACGAGTCCTAAGTATACGTGAGGCACGTCGTACCTTTTTAGGTATTGGCTCATTTGGAGTTCTCCACTCATTCGTCTGAGGTCCGAATTGCGTGCCGCACTCATAATCTCACGTCTCGTTTCAGTAATTATGCGTTGAATGAATGTATTTAACTAAGCAATGGTGGAAGAACTTATTTTTTGCGCCTCCTGAAGTATCTGGAAGGAAAAGGCTTTCAACACTATTTCCCATGGAGCTTTTTACGGATAGGTGAGGGATGCGAATGAAAATGCACGTGAATATGTCTGAACTCAAAATAAAATAGCAAATTTTAGAGCGGCAATTTAGTTATTTAATAGTAACACCTGGGATGGCGGGTATGCTGACATATTAAGTCTACTCTAGCAAGCTCCATAGTTAGGCCTTGAAGTTTGAGCTTTGAGCTATGAGCTGCCCGTAATTATTAAAAAGACACCACTTATTGAGAAGTTTGTACTATTTATCATACTAATTTAGCTTTTAGTTTCAATTATTTTTTTTTTATAAAAATATAGTTTATTCTAAAGGGTGGTTAAGTTTCAAGGGCCGGTGTTGATTTTGAATAAAATACAATCTTTTTAGGAAATTATTGCCATTTCTCTTTATTATGATAATACTGGTATGGCTCAATTATGTATGAAACAAAATATTGGCCAAAGGCCCGCCGCGCCTTCGGCGGCACATCTTCATACGATGGTCCAAATTTTCGATGACGCTGAGGCATAATTGAGGTTCTATGCCGTTAATGTGCCAAATTATCTCATTGTTTAGCTCTTGAATTGTTGCTGGCTTATCGACGTACACCTTTTCTTTCAAATAACTCCAAAGAAAGAAGTCCAACGGTGTTGTTGACGTCTAAGTGTGGTTCACATTCAACATCGGCCCTTGAAATTTAACCACCCTTAGCCATAATAATCCAAGTTTCAAACTTTGTACAAGATTTATAAAAATTCGAGCACTTTGCATCAGAACTTTAAAATTTTTAATAAGGAATGCACAATATTTTTTGTTTATACCACGCCGAATTCATTAAAGGGGGTGCCACTAGACCAACAACAATGCTTTGAACGTTTGATTTTCAAAAAAAAAGTATTGGCAAAGTAGAGAACAAAGAACGAATTCGCCCTGTTTCATTCTAGACTGACAGTCACACGAACACGGCGAAAGAGAAAAAAAACAAATAAGCTGATTTACCAACACCACCTTTAATAGATTCGCCTTGGCTTATACACAGGAAATGCGAAAAGTCGTCAGAGGAAAAAATTTCCAAAAATCAACGAAAATTTTGGCGATTTCAAACTTGCACTTTGTTATATTAAAATGCAATGGTCTATACAACTGCGTACCCAAATTTACTTCAAAACTTCTGATTAAAAAATTTTGAAATTTTTTTTGAACATTCGAGTTTTTATAATTAAATTTATAAATTCTATTCTATTAAAATAAAAATAAATAAGTAAATAGTCAAAACTTATCAATATGTGGGCCTTAAAAATAATTTGGCGTGTGAATATCTAAAAGATCATCAATTATGAGTACAGTGATTTTTCTTTAAGTTTCTAAACGATAAAAGTAGACCAAAGTTCGATCATCCAAGTACTAAATATGAAAAAAAGCAGTAGCTGTTACTATCTCCCATAGCTAATATTGAATTTAAAACTAACAATAAAATACCAAAAAAACGTATCTGTCTACCAGTGGCTGTGGA
Organism: Anastrepha ludens; assembly: GCF_028408465.1. Classification (NCBI taxonomy): domain Eukaryota; kingdom Metazoa; phylum Arthropoda; class Insecta; order Diptera; family Tephritidae; genus Anastrepha; species Anastrepha ludens. Next base: position 28,929,462 of record NC_071499.1, on the reverse strand, counting down.
GCCCAGCACCTACACTTTCTTTGCTTTGTGAGGAGGCTGAATATGAATTTTCATCTTAGGTTTTTTCCGCTGCAAAGCGCTTCCAGCAAAACAACTGTTCTCTCGCGTTCAAGGCTAATCATTTCACCAGCACCTACTACCGCATTCACAATCAAACAGTTTTGGACCCACAGGGCTTATTAAATATTTTCCAAATGCATCAGAAATTCACCAGGAATCCAATTAGTGTTTCCTCACCATTTTGTTGACACATCCTCGCTACCAACAAGTTATACGATTATTCAATTCACGACTATATAGAGTCAGTTCGATTGAGAAACCTTATACGATTATTTACGCCCATGCTGGCCAGCTTTTCGAGGTTTTCAAGAAGCGGCTTGTGAAGGGGAGGCTCATTTGGAGGCTCATTTTGACTGCTTGCTCTCCTATGAACCAGAAGCCAGTTATCACTACCATGAGTATGCAAGCATCCACTCGTTTCATATTTGTCAATGTTGACATTTGTTTGTGGTTGTAGGTGGACCATAACATTCTGCTGGCAATCCGCGATTCGTAGATATTTTGAGGAGATTGCGTATTTGATTGCACCCAGTGGTGTGAATACCGATTCTGCAGGAATGTTATTCAAAGCAGACCTCCTCTAGTCAGTTCGTCCACTTTACCGTTCCCTTCAATGTTTCGATGTCCCGGGACCCAGATTAAGGTAACATTATGGTTAACACTCAAGGTGGTAAGTCTATCCCCGCTTTGTTCCACCAGCTAAGAGGTTGTTGTAACTAAATCCAGTGCTGCCGCTGGGCTATGCGACAGAATAGTGACGTTGCAATTAAAAGAGAAATCTGCGATTAGTAGTCTACAAGCTTCCCCTATTGCCGATACTTAAGCCTGGAACACATTGCTAGATTGCACAGATTTTTTAACTGTAAGTCTATGAAAATATGTATATACGAGTACCTGCTCCAACACCACAATAGTCGTACATTTGTGAACCATCTGTGTAGACTATAATGAAGGTCCCTTACTCCATTCCTCCCGAGATGGAAAGTTAGTGACAAAATTTCTGTTGAATGTTACCATCGTGACGATGTAGTCAGTCCTCTCCGAGGTATACTGGGTTTGTCGTAGTAATAGATTGACATGGCCGTGAGTTTTTTCCCTCCAGCGACCAGCTTCATTTAACCTAAATGCACTCATAATAGCCATCTTTTTGATATGGAGATCTACAAGAATAACTCTTGTAAGTTATTTGGGAGCTTCCCTAGAACAAAATCTAATTGCACCGGCCGTTATTGCTCAGGCATTTGATGTTATAATTTCTTCCAAGAAGTTTTTACCAAACAACAGATCCGGTATGATAAAATTGGTCGTATAACCGCCTTATACAGCCATAAAGCCATCTTGAAGACCCTATCTTCTTCCAAGCATACGTTTGCATTTATACAGAGTAATTTCTGCTTACCTTACCCGTTCTTCAATGTTCACTTTCCAACTAAGTTTAGAGGCCAAGATTACTCCTAAGTACTTTGCGCTGGATGAAATTGAAAGAGTTTGTGCATTGAAAGCATGAGTTCTTTTTTACGTGGATTCAAACTTAAGCCATAGCCTGTAGCCCAAGAGTTGATTAGCTAAAGGCATCTTCAATATCGAAAAATGCAGAGATGGTATAATGTTTGTCCTCTAGAAAGCCCTCCATTGTTCGGATTATCTCGTGAAGCGCTGTCTCCGTAGATTTGCCTTTAAGGTATGCGTGTTGTGCAGTTAATACGTATGCCAGAACTCTCGAATGAGCTTCTTAGGTTTATATCCAAAAGCCTTTCAAACATTTAGAAAAAAAGTACGAAAGACTGATTGGTCTAAAATCCTTCGCAGATTCATGTTTTATATGCTTCATTAATTCTAGTTACTTATTTGAATTATTTTCCGCGCTTCTGTAATAGATGGTCAGCAATTGTAGTAGAAGAGAATTTTGCAAGGACTTCAGCTGTCACAAAATGCCATTTCTTTTGTGAATGTATTCTCGACTACAACAATAATTCTGCAAACGAAGAGAAAAGGGAATTGGAGGCTCAGTTGGAAACCATCCCCAAGGCAATGACATATACCCAAAGCTAGAGGAAGGTATGGACAAGGAAAATGCACAAAAGAGAATGGCTGAGAGGCAGAGCATAAGAAATATAACAACCCAACCACCCACCGACAAAAGCGGAAAACCGTAGCGTAGGAATGCTCTCGCACACGCACACAACCCCAGCAAGCAGCACCATCACTAGCACCAACACCAGCACAAGGCCAACAACGCGGCTAAAATGCGAACACGAACACACAACAAACAGCAAAGCACAACAAACCGTAAAGCATCCTGCGAAGGGAGTCACGAAACGATGAGCACTGAGTGGAACTACAACGCACACATGCACACATACACATGAAAACAATGCTAACTTATTGCGCGCGGGTGGTTGGCGCTTAACGTAGAGCACAACGAGGTGGCGCGGCGCAGGCAGTAGGAAATACTTGTGCGCGATGCTACTACTCGGGCATAAAGCAAACTTCGATTTATGACCAACACATGGAAAAGTTATGCGCGAGAGCAAATGAGCGAACGCGCGTATACAAAACGTAGCGACGGCAAAGGATATAAATGGAGGATAGACGATAAGGAATCGCGCACTCAATGAAAGGGTGGAAGGAGGATAAGGAGCACGACGACGACAATGAATATAGCGCGACAACAGTGACCACCCCACAGCGAACACCAACGCCAACAAACATAATTCAACGATTCGTTTGATTGTGCGAATCTGGCGGCAGCTGAGCGGCGCGGTGTTGGCGAAAAGTGGCGAATGAAGCGGCGCTGGACGACGGCACGGCGGAAACACTGCGCGTTGGACAGCGGGCGCAGCGCGAGAGCACGCGTCGTGCGGGTAGAGAGGAAGGCAAATAAACTTTCGCACTGACAGCAACTTTCAGGCAACATAAATAAAAAAGTTTTTCATTCCGACGACTGCAAAACGGCGAATGACACGAAATACCGAAAGAAAAAATTTCCCAGCCATACAGTTGAAAAGCGACGACTTTAAATGCAGATTTATTGGTGTGAAAAAATAGCAAAATATAGAATAGTGAATACATTTTAGAGATAAATAAAAATGAAAATTAATAAAATATTGTAAAATTGCGTGCGTATCGAGTGAATAATGATGATGGTGCAAATAATTCGTGGCTAGGAAGACGAGTGCTTTCGCGAACAAAGAACCTGGTTGCTAGCAGCAGGCAGGCTGGCAGGCAGGCAGCCGCAGGCGATGAGACAGTAAAGCAGTGGAGCGAAAATTTTTTTCTTCTTCGACCACATCGGGCGACGATAGATAAAAATTTATTTTATTACGGCGGCAAGGACTTCGAAAATAAAAAATTATTTACAACAATCAGGTATGCAAATAGTGAACCTTGGCCCAGCCAGTGCGATGGTGTGGCAGCCTTAATGCACAGCGGAGACGGGGGAGTGCATAGGAAATAGCGACAGCATTGTTGGTGTTAGCACATTTGGACTCCTGCGCGAATTTATGGGCGTTGTTGGACGTGAAAAATGACGCGACGGTTGTGTGGCAAGGAAATTGCAATATTCCAAAAGAAATTCAAATAAACTAAAAATATTCTACTAAAATACTTAGCAGTGAAAAAAATCTATATCAAACGGAGAAAAATCGTGGAAAACGGAAGTGAAGGCGGCGGCGTAGTGTTTGGGTGATCGTCACTCAGTGGCCAATGGGGGCGCTGGTGCCGACGTTTGCGAAAGCCATAACAGCAGCGAAGGTGCCACCAACCAACACCCCAGCCTTTTAGGGAGTGTTCGTAAAAGTAGCAGGCACATGCAAAGACACAATCATAGACATAACCAAAGTTAGAGGCAACACTAGAGCCACTGCCAGAGATAGAACAGCCGTCGCCACCGCGCCACCGCGAAGGCACAACGCAGCGCCCGCACGACAAGGCAACTCTGAACACCCTGCACAAGCCAAAGTGCAGAGTCTGTAGCTCCTCCGTGCGCCTGCTGCGCGGTTGGCGTCGCCTTACGCGTCGTATTGCGCGGATCGAAGCATCGCGGGTGTAGATATACAAAACGGAAAACAACGGGCAAAATGGAATAAAGCGAAAAAATTTCTGATTCACAATCAGAAAAAGAAACTGAAGTAGCAGCCGTAGCCGTAGCCGCAGCGGTGGTAGCAGCAGCAGCAGCGGCAGCTGTAGCAGAAAGAAACAAGAGAGAATCGCCAAATGGCATATGAAACTTTCTTTTTTATTTTGCATTGAGAATTAGACCGCTTTGTTGGTGTGTGCGCGCACGTGTATGTGCTTGTGCGGTGCGTATTGGTATGCGAGTGAACGTAGTGAGGCGCAGAAGAATAAGAGAAAGCGAACGAAAAGCAAACGTGTCGAAAACAAAAATACTGAGTGCATAAAGAACAAGTAAAAGTGAAGAAGGAAAAAAAGCGAAACAAGAAAAAGTAAGAAAAAAGCTAAGCTACGTAGGAAAAACTATGAAAGTAGAAAAGGAGGTGTGAGTGGGAGAAAAAAGTGGTAGTGATAGTGTTAGTGTTAGTGTTAGTGGCACAGCACAGTGGCAAGGGACACAACGAAGAAGAAGAAAATTAACTTGCTGCGTGTGCAGGATACGCCACACTCGAGCTTAACTTGAGCGCTCGTTGATTTTTTATGTGTGCGTGTGTGAACGCGCAAGGAGGCAAGTGAGGGCGCAGCATTCAACGCCTGCTAAAAATAAGAAATTCTTTTAACGCGTTGCAAAGCAAAGCTTGCACGAAGCGCGTTTATAGAATTCAAAGCACAAACAGCAAATAATCGTTGATCTGTTCAAGTGAAACTGTGCGCGAACGCTACAGCAAAATTCGCGTCGAATTTTCATAAAAATTGTAGCCATTAAATAGCCAAAGTGACGCGCACAAAGCGAAAAGCGTTGCCAAAAGCAACAAAGCCGGCGAAGTCGCATGCCGCAACACTACGCAGCGCGCAACGCAACGTGACCGATGCGGCCAGTGAAGTACCTAAAGCGAATGCGGCCGACTTTAGCGCATTCGACTTTAATGACAGCTCCGATAATTCCGATATACAAACGCGCCCGCCTTCCTACCTCAGTCGCGCAAATGTGCAGAACAACACCAGCAGCGCCAGTGGCTGCGGTGGCGGTGGCGGCGGCGGCGGCAGTAACAACAATAACACCAGCAACAGTATTAGCAACGCCAATAACAACAACAGTAACTCCAACACCAACACCAGCAATCGGTTGACGAATAGCAACAATTTAGCAAACAACACCAACAATAACAACAACAACAATGCCAATAGCCGTGCAGCAGAAACGGCGTGCATCGACAGCTGTCGCAACCACACCGCTGATGAAGCGCCCAACCTCAACGGCGCCATGGAGCAGGACGATGAGGAGGATGACGAAGAAGAAGACGATGAGGATGAGGCGGAGGCGGAGGAGCAGCATGCTCAGCCTGCACGCGGAAATGAAGAGGAAGGAGACGACGATGCGGATGAAGCTGAGGAAGGCGACCAGGTTGCCGCTATTAATACCAACGCGGAACAGACGCGCGCTGCGGTCAGCAATGCATTAGGCAGTGCAGCTCACGACAATGGGAGGTTTCCTGAAGCGCCAAATGCGTCCACTGCAGCGAAGGCAACATCTCTTGGTACGCTAAGCAATGCGTGTAATACCAATGGTGCTGGCAACGGCGAAGACGATGACGATGATGATGATGATGATGACAACGGCAACAACAGCAGACACAGCCATAGTAGCAGCGCGCACAATGACAACAGCAACGCCAGCAGCGATGACATGCTTTGTCATGGTATGCGCGACTTGGGTGGTATGGGTGTCGGTGACAACCAACGCTCAACGGCCAACACAAGCAGTAACCATCACAACAACAATAACAACAACACCGCGGATGCACTGCTAATGGCTGCAATTGCCAATGCGAGCGCCAGCGGGACAAGTAATGGTGGCGCCGCCAGCGAGATGTGTGGCGCAATGCCTACAACTGACACAACAGAGTCGAATAACCAATGCGCGGTAACAAGCGGTGCCACTGGCGTTGGCACGCTTTTAGATGGCGTTTCGGTTGCGAGTAACGGCAACAATTGCAATGAAATCGCACGGAGCAGTAGCGCTAGTTTGAGCAACAATAGCTCGTCTGCTACGGCGTTAGGAGGTGGCAGTGGTGTTGGTGGTGATGCGAATAGTACTGGTGGAGGCGGTGGTGGCAATGGCAGCATTTGTGGTGGTGTTAGTGGGGTCGGCGGCGGTGGTGGTATCGTGAGTGGTATTGGTGGTGAGAGCATGTGTGGTGGTGCGCCAAGCGAAGCAGGCAGCGCTGCTGGCACAACGGGTTCGGGTCATAGTGAGCGGAAAAAGTATCGACATCAAAACTATAGTAAAAACATTTACATCGGCACCAAGAACGCTGAAAAGTGGGAACACACGCGAACGCGCCTGCAATTCAAGAACGATGTGGAGTTCGTGACGTACTTGTTGAATTTGGCCGACAACGATACGGAGCGTCTAGCCAAGTGAGTATTAAATTATGGGGATGTATTGGATAATATTTTATTTACTTTAAGACAAAAACTGTTTGAGTTTTCATGCAATGACTGAGTAAACTCAAATAATGAAGTTTATGAAGTGCCGAGAAAATAATTTTTAATAACAGAATTTTGAATTCTCGTACCTCTTCCTCTTCTCCTTCTCGATTTGCGCGATAACCGCTTACGCGATTTTGGCAGAGTTTAACAAAGCGCGCCAGTCGTTTCTTTCTCATATTAACCGGCCTCAGTTGATCACACCAAGTGAAGCCAAGTTCTTCTCCATCTGATCTTTTCAACACAGAAGAGGCCTTTCTCTTCCTCTGCTACCATCACCTGGCACCGCAACGATTCCTTTCAGAGCCGGAGCTTTTGTATTCATTCGAATGGCATAACCCAGCCAACGAAGTCGCTGGATCTTTATTCGCTGCGCTATGTCTATGTCGTCGTATAGCTCATACCGCTCATTGTTCCGCCGCCTGCGATATTCGCCGTCACCAACGTGCAAATATCTGAAAATCTTCGGCCAAATCTTTCTTTCAAGTCCACTCTCCATGGAACTCATCATCGTATATTGTCATTGTCCAAGCGTCTGCTCCATACGTTAGGACGGACTTGATGAGAGACTCAAAAAATGTTAGTTTTCGTTAGATATTCTTCTTTTTTTCTTCACATGGCAGTCCTGGGCGGACCACTGCTTGTTGCGGGTTCGTGACAATTAGTTTCTGGTAGGAGGTTGTCAGATTCGAGACCCTAGTCCATCTCCGGACGGTGTTCACCTTGCTTTATTTGTTCGCTTACTCTCCACCGCAATTTTCCATGCGATGATGGTCCACCCAGTCTCGAGTAAAGGTTAACAGCACCACCAAAGTGAAGGAAAAGCAAGGAGATTGATAGTGAGAGGTGAGAAGCATCATATCGTAGGATCAGCTATCAAGTTGCACATCCCTACCCTTTCGTTAGATATTTCGTACTAGAAGGCCGAAAAAACGAGTCCCTAAAGTGATTTCCGAAGCTTTGCACTACAATTAATTTTTAACCGGTTATTGGACATCGGTCTAAATCTAAATGATCAGCTTAGTCAGGGCGAGATCTGCTATTGCAGTTGTAACTGTACTGAGCAGGATAGGATGCCTAAAAATGCAACACCATAACGAATCTAGGTAGGTAGGTAAGAGAAATGGTTGAAGTACCTTACTGGCACACACCAAGTAGCACTGCTGCTGGAGATTAAATGGTAAACCCAGCATCTAATGACCGGCAAGCATAGATATAAGTTTAAAAATTCAATGGCGTGGAGTTCTCAGAACTATCTGCGTCCCACGTCTATTGTACTGTGTCCACAGGATACAAAATACCGTCTGATCTGTGCTTTCCTGAGAAACAAGTTGTGCTAATCCTCTTTCTCTGAAACTCATCAGCAATTTCATTTCCCCTCTATGCTCCTATGTCCTGGGACCCAGATTAGAGAAATGTTACCTTTACACCCAGGAGATTTGATCTCCTCCTTACTGGAGTTGACCAATTTGCGTCGTCAGAACCTTAATTGCAGCTTGACTATCGGATGTTGATATCTTTCTCGCTCCCGCGAGTAACAGTCTCGGTGCAGATTTCCCCCTCGATCCAATCCAGCCTACTTGGAAAGATTGATAGAGTGAGATCTGCACGTAGTTAACTGCCCAAAAATGCTACCCCGTCCATTAAAAGATTACCCCCGTACACCAAACTTCTTTAACCTGATTGCTCTTTGAACAGCGATGGAAATAGCGGGAAATTCGATGGGAAATAAATACAAAAAGACATTAACGGCAGCACTGGGAAAAGTTCTACATATTCCGGAGCAGTCCTTTGAACCCTCTGCTGTTTAGTTAAGAGCTTCCCACCAAACCAGGCATCCGTACGTTAAAACTGGCGGAACCTACGTTGTACATCCAGACACCGACTTGTGATTTGAGTCCCAATTTTTTCCCCCAATATAGATTTGAAAGAATAGAAAGTTATGTTGATCTTCTTTATTGGAGCTTGATGACTTTTGCCCCTTCTGCCACCGCATTAACTTCCCTAAAGCCCAGCAGGGACGATATTCAGAGACAGTTAGTCTTTCCACCTCTAGTCTATCTAACGCAGTGCCAATCGACTCCGGCATAACATTATTAAAAGCACCATCTTTGTCTATAAAGGCCGCCCAAGTGAATTGTTTAACCCTCCACAGATTTTTCCACAGTCCCTATCACCTCATGTAAGGCTGTTTCCGAGGATTTCTCCTTCAGATAAGTATGCTGCGCTGGAGATAATTTGAATTCAATGGGCTCTCGGATGCGATAATCGATCTATCTCTCAACCACCTTTAGGATAAATGAGGTAAGACTTATAGGCCTGAAGTCCTTGGCCGAGTCTTCACCCCTTCTCCCTGCTTTGAGTATAAAAACAACTTTCGTTTTCTTCCAGTTGGCGGGGACGTAGTTAAATCGTCAATTAATTTTTCTCCTCCACGTAAACTCCTCTACATTGAGTTTCAATCCTCATGAGGAGCCACAAGAACTACTATTCATTATGTGAGATTATAAGAATGTCTTCGAACCGTAATTTAGTATCGGATAAGAGTCTAAACTAACCCTAGCCATAAGTATTTCTAAACCTAGTAAGCAGTGAATTGTGACTTAGACCTTTTTTCATCGGCTTTTGACGAGGTTCATCTTGTTATCTTCCACTAAGGTGAATAACTTCCTTTGCTAGCTCATCCGTGATGCTTGTGATGTTGAGTAATAGGTCAACTTATTCAGGGTGTTCTTCAAAGTCTTCAACAGCTACATTCGGGGTGGCGACACCACACCCTTTCATTTGTCTTGGAGCCATCGTTAAAGATGGCAATATGCCTTCAGTCTAAGTTCGTGACGTCCTCTATTAGGTGTTTCTAAGGTTATTCTGAAATACTACTTAAAAAAAAAGAGTAAAAGATTAGTGTAAGTCTAATTGGAAAGGTTTAAAGAAATTTCGAGTACGCAGGGAGGAGTTACTATCAACGGATGCAGAAGGAAAGCCTTCATAGCACGGAAAAGGAGTGCGCAGGTGTCCAGTCTCCACAGAGTTGAGCTTAGAATAGATAAAGCTTATTGTTGAAAGTCCTTTGGCTTCACATAAGATGGCTTGCCCTGTTTGAGTATAGTAACCACCGTCCCCTGGCTGGTTTTTGCTGGTTTTGCGGTTTTTATATATTATATGTAAGGCATCCGAGTCTCTAAAAGTATTCCTTGTGGTAGCAGCTGGTGATATCAGAGGACTTGGTTTCATTTGGTGTGTCCAACTGGCGCTGATTAGTACGAGAAAGAAACGTTAAACTTGGCCAAAATCGCGTCAATTAAGACGAAGAAGAAGTTATGCGAAGCGTTCAAATTTACGAATAGAAACCTAGCTATAGCAATCTTGTCGATAATTCCTTGCGATCACGTAATTATAACCGTAATTGGAGTGATGGGGAATCTAAACGAGAATGCGTTTTTGTGACCAGAACGATCTCGCAACTTTGCACGTTTTCGCACTGGCCCAGTGCTCGCTGAGTTGAAAATGGTAGCTTAAAGATCTAGTTCTGCAACTCAAACTGTCTTTTTAGCATTAGGTAGGTAGGTATAAGTAGCAGTGGGTCTCCAAGCCAACTCACTTAGACCATTGCCGATGTATTATATTTTGATATCACAGTAGCAGTTTATCAGCTAGTTCTCGTTACCCCATTTTCTTTTAAGTGCAAACTCATTGATCTCCTAGTGGCATGTCACGAGGGACAGTAACAGAGAAGGTGTCTAACGGACTATTGCTCCTCCTCATTCTTGGAGCTTCTGCTTCTGCATTCTTCTCTCGCTAATTTGTTTCCCTGTAATGTCACTATGCCCTGGCATATGGAATTGCAAATCCTTGCAGGATCACTTTTCTTATAGATTGAGTAGAGCACAATAAATTCTAAGTAACAGGCTTTTAGCTTTTCAGGTTCGGATTATGCAGCTTTCACTGCATCACTAATCACTGCTTCGGATACACATCCATGTATTCTGCTGTTTTTATCAGTCATCTGAGAGAAAAAATCAACCCTGTTTAATTCAGGTGTGCCCAAGTTGCTTGTGGCCATACCGGCGTTTCCCTTCAAGATCAAAATCGTTCAGCAACCCTCCGAATTAAGTTTTAAAGTGGCGTGTATTTCAAATGGTTATCAGCATAAAATTATTTGTCAGATCAGTACGACATAATTTAAGCCTTTTTTTGTCAGAAGTGGCTAAAATCGAGAATGTCAGAAATATCGCCACTATAGTATTTCTCACCTATAGGGTGATTCCACCCTGGGACTGCTAAAACCATTTTATTAAGGTAGAGCCGCCTTTTAGACACACCAAGTATCTGCGTCCAGGTTCCTCTTCTAGGTGCGTATGGGGATTATACGCTTTCTGTAGCCTCCATTACTACTTTGTGAGCGATGGGGCATCAGAAAGTGCGCAATATCCTTGCTCGTTATTGACCTGCCGTCTGTTTGGGTTTGTCTTGAGGATTACCTCAGGTGCTCGTGCTTGTCGTCTGTTCGTACATACAGTTACCCCCACAGGAAATCTGATTCAACATAGCTTCTTTGAATGACGCATCTGTTGGATGCTTTAGCTCGGTCGCATTCGCCTTGCTTCCACTTTGCGCTCGTATTCTATGTTTGGGAGTTTTATTATAATTCTTTCTGCAAACTCTTTTATTGCTTCCTCCATTTCCAATTTTCTTTCGATCTCAGCATTTGTGTTACCAGGTTATCTGCTGTGGTGACGACGCCGAGAACATTTGCGAGCTCGGAGCGCTCTTCGTAAAATCTGAGGTCGAATTATCTGCTAGATTTAAGCGGTGGAGCTACGCAGGAAAGCCACCATGCCCGCTGAGAATCTGGGTCAGAGAGAAATCGGCATTTTAGACCGCGTTCTTTTGAAAGATGTGTCTTTTCTCTGCTATCCTCTGCGCGAACGGAGCAAACTAGGTACACAAAGTGAGACCAAGTATTTTCCACTTCATCTTTCCAACAGCGTCTCTTTCCTCTGCTACCATCAGCAGATACCGCATCGAATACTTTTAATGCTGAAACTTCTGTATACATTCGTACGAGATGATCTAGCCAGAGACTCGAACCTGCACACTCCCGAATGGAAGTTACGCACCAACCAATTCGGCTACTTTGGCCGGACATAAAACACCAAATCAGAGAGAAGGGTTTTTGGAACAGCGGTCGCCCCTCGGTAAGCATGGCAAATCTCCAAATCTCCGAATTGAAGCAGAAGCTCAGCCACATATCCAATAAAATATGTACGCGCCAATATACTTATATTCCTGGATTTGAACGCGTTTAGTGTTGCCAGGCGCCATCTGAAAATTTGGACAAATCTTTCAGTTAAATTGCAAACTATTCAATTTAAAACCTTTTTAACTTCAAAAGTTATGATATCATGTCGTTTAATGCTTGCCATATTCGAATGTACGAGGGTTGCTATTTATATTTCTGAACTTGGGAATTTCTTGTGTTGTTGGTGCCATCTGTATTTCCCATAGGAACGATTCGCCTATTTTACCAGAAATGCCTCAGAACGTTTTGATGTGTGAGACATACTCTTGCACCATACATTAGGACGGACATGAAGAGACACTTATAAAACGTGGGTTTTGTTCGTCGGTAGAGAGGACTTCTCTTTCTAATTACTTACTTAGTACAAAGTGACACTTTTTGGCAAGAGAGATCCTCATTAAAATTTCAGGTCTGGCATTATTAATAGTGTGAACGTGAATTTCCAAATGAACGTCTTTTACTGCTTCAACGAGCCGATGAGCTGGGAGAGAGACCTGTTGAGAACCTGTGGTCTGCTACTGGAAAGAGACCCATTTTTCTCGTCAACTCAGCGAGCACTGAGTTAGTGCGCATAAGTGCAATGTCGCGAGATCCTTCTGGCCACGGGTAGATCGGGGGCGCTCGAGGGAACTTCTAAGGCTAACAAAGTCGCAGCTCTCGAATTTGGTAGGTATCCTCAGCGGACATTGTACGATAGGTGTACATGCGACGAGGCTTGTAATTGCTTCAAGTCCTTTCTGCAGAAGCTGTCTGGAGGACGAGGTGAAATCATCGCAAAACTTTCTTCTCAGCTGCCCTGCTTTCATCGGGCAAAGATTTAGACATCTGGGCTCACACTTTTTCGCTATACCTGTGGGTATTGCGGGTTCAAATATCATATACCTGGTGAAATTCATCGGTGGCTTGAAGTACTTAACACAAATGTAAATGGCCACTGTTGGTCGTCATCCTCTAATTCAATGCTCCTTCTTCCTTTACTTTCACCTATCTGGTTCCTTCCCTTCTCCTTTTCCCTTTCCTGCCCTTGTAAGGTATCACAACGGACAAATTTTGAAGTTTTGTAGAAGAGGGCCCCTAGCAAGGGCAGCCATTTAACCTAACCTAACCTTCGGCCGCCATAGGTTAGTGCCATGGGCTAGTGCGTGACTACAATTTGGAATTCAGAGAGAACGTAGGTTCGAATCTCGGTGAAACTCAAAAATTAAGTAAAAGTTTTTTTAATAGCGATCGCCCCTCGACAAGCAATGGCAAACCTCCGAGTGTATTTCTGCCATGAAAAAGCTCCTCATAAAAATATCTGCCGTTCGGAGTCGCCTTGAAACTGTACGTCCCTCCATTTTGTGGAACAACATCAAGACGCACACCACAAATATGAGGAGGAGGTCGGCCAAACAACCAACACGGGTGTACGCGCCAATTATATAGATATATCCTAACCTAATCTACTGCTTCACATTTATAGGCTTGATATGTGATTCCATATATGCTTCGCCCAACCTCGAATCTAGAGGATTGTATCCCTAAACCTAAAAAGTAGCTCAATTCTTCGCTTTGGCTACATTGCAAATACTAACAAAGTTGTCTCGGGCCAAGCTAAACGCCTATCCAAGTTAGCAGCCGTAAAATTTGTTACTGCACGGCGGCAATGCCAACTGGCTTCAACAATTGTTGAGGGCGCTGTCATGAACGTTGTGGAATATAGCGAACGCAAAGAGGGGCCAGGGGTCGAGACAGAGGTTAAGAGCTGCACCACTTCAGGTAGCTGACGATTGCAGTTGCAGTTAGTTATGTACGCAGGCTTGTTGTTATCGGTGCAATGCTGGGGGTCCCATCGCACAAGCACGACTGTACACAAGCCGTTCCGTTTTTTGTTTTGTTTTTGCTTTCGAATGCCGTTGTCGTGCTTGGATAAGCCCGTAGAGCACCATAAAAGTTGGAATGTGCAGATTGCACGCGCTTATGCAACTTTTGAATTTGAATTTCCACCATTTTTTTTTGCGATTTCTGCCTTTCGCCAAAAATCAGCTACCGCAGAGTCGTATGCGAAAGAGCAAAGTTGCAGGTGCATATGTATGCACTAAGTGTCTATATGTGTGTGTGTGTGTGTTCATAAGTATATGAGTAGATAACGCACATGGGCACAGGAGTGCATGAATGCACTTGCATATGCATACAATTGGAGTGGTCGGATGAGAGCGGGTGCAAAACTGAGGCTAAGCGGCTATAAGTGTGTGCTTGTAGTTGCACGCCTGCATGTAGTTGGTTGCCTTAACGAGCTCGTACGCCCTGTAGGGCCATGCAAGTGCGCACGCAATGCCTATGACGACTGCCAGCCAACGCTTCTTGCCCAGCGCTGACGTTTCATGGCGAAATTTGAAGAAACGTAAATGTTTGTATGTCAGCGCACATTTTGTTCGTGCACGCCAAGCAACGCATATTCGCATACAACCAATACACTGCGGACTGAGCTATACATACACACATATGCACACTAACAATGCAATACACACACACACACACACATGCGTCGTATGGTTCTATGTCGTTTCGTTATTTAGCTGCCTCGTGTTTTGTATTTCCGCTTCCGCTAACACGCTATCAGCACGCATTCAAAATCACATGAGATTACACATACACACATGGGTACCTCCATACAGACACATACACATACACACAAACCAATACGAATATGTGAGTGTAGGCACACTTTGCAATCACTCACACGCAGCCACACGGCATTACTTTATACTTCGCGGGCATATCGAATCTTATAATGCCGTACATGCACGAATTTCGCACACATTCCTGCATCGGTGTATGTTCGGTGCTTGTGCGTGTGTATGTACGCATCTATGCATTCGGTTGGCAAAGTGGCGGCAATGCTTTTGTCGCGCACAAACCATTCGCGCATGAATCGCCTTTTATGTTGTCGCTTTTGTGCATCTCCTCTTATTCATTCCCATTTCTTTTATTTTTTATTTTTATTTTTTGCTTTTTTAGTCTTTTTTTTCTTTTTTTGATTTTGAACACCAACCAAGTGAGCAGCCATAACGGTTTGTTATGGATATTCGAAGTCATTATGCAGGCATTGGCGTATCGTTGCAACGGCATACATTGAAAGCATTCAAGCATTCAGTAGATTTCCTGAAATGGCGCAACGTTGGAGCCTGCAACTGTTGGATAAACTTGAAGTGAGAGTATCTTTGCCCACTAAAGCCTTTTCCAACAAAAAGGGAAATACAGAAAAAGAAATAGGTAAAGAAAATAAAGATCGAAATAGATAAAGAAAGAAAGTCTCACTCACGATTCGCCTTCGTTGCTGACTAGATCTACTATGTCTTCTATGATATTTATAAGTAAAGGGTGGTTAAGTTTTAAGGACCGGTATTGATTTTGAAAAAAATACAATTTTTTTAAGAAAATTATTGTAATTCCCTTATTATGATAATATTGGAACAGCTCAACTACGTATGAAACGAAATATCGGCCAAATAGCCGCCGTGGCCTCGGCGGCACACCTCCAAAGACCACCAAATTCAAATAGTTCCTTATCTAGAGGGTGGTTAAGTTTCAAGGGCCGGTATTGATTTTGAATAAAATACAATTTTTATACAAACTTATTGTCATTTCTCTTTATTATGATAATACTGGTATGGCTCAATTACGTATAAAATAAAATATTTGCCAAATGGCCGCCGCAATCTCGGCGGCACACCTCCATCCGATGGTCCAAGTTTTCGATGACGCTGAGGCATAATTGAGGTTCTATGCCGTTAATGTGCCGAATTATCTCATCCTTTAGCTCTTGAATTGTTGCTGGCTTATCAAGGTACACCTTTTTTTTCAAATATCTCCAAAGAAAGAAGTTCAACGGTGTCGATCATGATCTTGGCGGCCAATTGACATCGCCGGGGCGTGAGATTATTCGGCCATCAAATTTTTCGCGCAGAAGAGCCATTGTTTCGTTAGCTGTTCAAACAACATATCGCCAACATTCATATCTTCCAATTCGGGTCATAAAAAGTTCGTCATCATCTCACGAAAGCGAACACTATTCACAGTAACTGCCTGACCGGCCTCATTTTGGAAAAAATACGGCGCAATGATGCCGCCGGCCCATAAACCGCACCAAACAGTCACTCTTTGTGGGTGCATTGGGTTTTCGGTAATCATTCGCCCAAACGCGGCAATTCTGCTTATTGACGAATCCACTGAGGTGAAAGTGTGCCTCATCACTGAAGATGATTTTCTTCACGAAGTGCGCGATATGCATTTTGATTTGAACGCCCGTTTTCATAATAAGCCTGAATAACTTTAACGCATTGCTTGATTGTGTGTCTTTCCATGGTTCAAATTAAGTTAGTCTGAAATTGAAAAGTGTCAAGTGAAATGCAGAAAAAAGCTTGACGCTTAGGTGTGGTTTGCATACAACATCGGCCCTTGAAATTTAACCACCCTTTACATCTGAAAGGTCCAGATCCAGGTTTCAGGCTTTTATTTAAACAGAAAACAATAATTATGTCAAGAAGTTAATCAATTTTATATTTGCCGTTGCTATTTACAACCTCTTCCCCCCTCTCCATCAATTTGTTGATGCCGTTCCGCCAAAAATCGCCTACTCTGGTGTCAAGAAAGTTGTTGAGCCAGTGTTTAAGGACCTCTTTGTTATCGAAGGTAACGCCCTTCATATGGTTTGACAGGGAACGGGAAAGATGCTAATCGGTGGGTGCAAGGTCCGCAGAATACGGCGAATGCTGAAGGACCTCCCATTCGAGCTCTTGGAGTGTGGCTTTAATGACTTGTGCAACATGGTGTCTGGCGATGCCATGAAGGAGTATGGTTTGACCATGTCGATCAGGTATTTTCAGTCCAATAGCCTCATTCACGCGCTACAGCTGGGCAATGTAGAGCTCCTTGTTGACCCTGGCATTCTTTTCGATCATTTCCCAGTGCACAATGCCCTCCCAGTCCCACCAAACACATATGATGATCCTCTTTGGATGAATATCCGGCTTGACTCTCGGTTTTGGCGTATCTCCTGGAGCCACCCACTTCATTCTTTGCTTCATATTAATGTAGAGGCACCATTTCTCATCTCCCATGAAGGTTCGGTACAAAAAACGTTGTTTATGACCGTGTTTTGCTCGATAGCGAGCGAGATGCTGAGAAGCATTTTGAAGTAGACTTTCTTGGTCTCTTTCGTTGAGCTCGTGAGGCACCCAGGCTCCCAATGTTTCGGTAAATCCATTTAAATGAAGGTGATGGGGAATCGATTTATGATCGCAGTAATTTTTTCCGCCAATTCACGACTGGCTTGGAGGCCGCTCTCCTTCGAAAGTGATTAGAGACGTTCTTCATCGAATTCAGAAGGCCTTCCGCCGCGGAAGTGTCATCGATGTGAAAGTCGCTATTTTGAACTCTGCAAACCATTTCCGTGCTGTAGACTCCCCTATAACATCTTCTTCATACACGGCAGCTTTTTGGCTTCGGTGAAAAGCAGAGAAGAGCAGGTGTCGAAAATGTTTTGATTTTTGCCTCCTGGGTATTCCATTTCTAAGCCTCAAAACTAATAAAAAATGAAGTAACTCAAAAATACAATTAAAGTTTTGTACATCAGAAAAAGTTCTATCGAATGAATACTTACCCATTGCCAGACAGCAAACAAATCTTAGTAAAACAAAGGAAAATATAAAAACGCTATGAACTTATTCCCCAACCCAATAGATAGACAGCTTAGCAATGTTGCTAATGCCCTTTGGAGGCAATCAACTTTTTGCCAAATAAGCAGGCAAACTCGGTCAGAAGGGAACCAGGCCACATGAAATTGCTGCTGAATCTTAGCAGACAGGATATAAGAAATATGATAGGGATACTAACAGGGTATTGTCTAATTGGAAGGCATGCAAATAGATTGGGGGTACCACATAATGACTTTTGTCGAAGCTATCAAGATACTGAAGAAGAGGAAACCGTGGAACACCTCCTGGCCTTGTCAAGCTCAGACTCGCCTTTCTGTACAGCGTTGAAGAGGTTTCATATATAGAGTTGCTGAAATTAACAAAATTCATTAAGTAAAGGACAAGCTCCCGTGGTATCACCTACTAACTTACTGCGAGAAATTCATAAAGGTTAATATTAAAAGACTGGCAATTCTGCCCTAAAAACTATATGGAGTGCACAAAGCATTGAAAGGCGAAGTGTGGGGCTTGTATTTCGCCTCACTGCACTAAAAAATCCCCGTCTGTTCCGTTTGCCTTTGCCCGTGGAACTATGGCAAGGTATTTTTTCGTGGAGGGAGAGCGGCCTTTTGCCATTCTTGGAAAATTTGCGCAGCACAACTTTGTCATGATTTTCTTTGCCATATTACAAGAAGCGGATCAGTTTTCCTTTGACTCAAGCATAATATCCACCGCAAAATAACATCCAATGCGAGTATATGGGGTTGGTAACCCTCCCAACTGTCAAACTCACCATCACGCGCTACCCCCTGTTTAAAATTGGCGAGTCTCTGACGGCCGCGTAACTTTGCAACCTGTGATGGAAGAAATGCTATTGATTAAGCCAAAAATTTTCGCTATAAGTTTGGGGGCTTTAGCCGAAACCTCGTCACCAGAATCAGAAAGGAAGGCTGGTGCCATGCTAATCTTAAACCGTATACTACCAACAAAACCACAGTAGACCTTTTCTAACTCGCGGAATCATAGGAAAGTATATATATAATATCCATCAGGTCGTCAACTACCTTATTGACTGACCTTGGGATGACTTGACCATTCGGTTTCAAACTGCGGACAGACGAAAAAGCAATGTTCGACTCTTCAAACAGGTGACAACCCTCTTCAAAGTAAAGCTGTGAACCTTCTCCTCAGCGAATCGAACCGTTTGACGCCCATATATTTTATATGCCATATAACTTGTTTATAAATAAATTATATTCAACTCTCCACACAGGTAGCAACCCTCCTCAAAATATAACTTCGAACTTTCTCTTCGTCGATATAAGCCATTTGACACCACTATTTTAATAGTTCTTATAACTTGTGTAAAAATAAATTAAACTCGACTTCTCAAACAGGTGGCAACCCTTCTCAAAACATAACTTCGAACTTCCTCTTCATCGATACAAACCATTTGCTACCCCTATTTTAATATTTCATATAATTTCAGTAAAATAAATTAAATTCGTCTTCTCAAACAGAGGCAACCCTACTCAAAATATAATTTCGAACTTTCTCTTCGTCGATACAAACCATTTGACACCCCTATTTTAATATTTCATATAACTTGAGTAAAAAAAAAAAAAAAATTCGACTTCTCAAACAGGTGGCAACACTGCTCAAAATATAACTTCAAACTTTCTCTTCGTCGTTAAAAACTATTTGACACCCCTATTTTAATAGTTCTTATAACTTGTGTAAAAACAAATTATATTCAACGCTCTGAAACATGTGGCAACCCTCCTCAAAATAAAGTTATTAGCCTTCTCCCCTGTGATACGAACCCTTTGTCACCCATATTTAAATATTTGATATAACTTGACTAAAAATAGATTAAATGCAACTTATCAAACAGGTGGCAACCCTTTTCAAACTATAGTTTTAAACCAAAAATCTCACTATTAGGGATGATATCTTGAATCACAGCATACATTTTCGAATTAGAAGAACCCAAAGATTGTGTGCTGATCCTTGAATTTCATATTTCTACATCTGCTTGAGAAACTGAGTAGGATAAACTCTTTCTATGAAGATCGTTTATTAAGAAACAACCTTTTATTTTTCAACTCTAATAAACCTTACTTTCATCAATGATACCGACGCAAATTTCATCCATCTGATTAATTTCTTCAACTGAAAATAGTCGCAAAGGATTCATAAGGGAGCAACTTGTAGCCCAACTCATGTAATTTTGCCACTACGCCTGCGTACAAAAGCACTGATGCCTTGTCCGTAGAAGAGAACTCTGCCACTCCAAGTGCTGTAGCTTTTTCTTTACGGTATTTAATGTGAATGACGCTCTGTGCATCTCCAAAAGCATTCGTCCTGATTTTGATTCACCTTAACCGTCTTCGGCTTCCGCTCACCATGAGACCGTCACGACTGGTACTTAATCTCTCGTGTGCTTTTTCATATCCAAATATTTATCCATGTAACTAATACATGTCCTCTTTAAGTTGGCATACTTTCTTCGCTTTTTTATGGCTTAGGGTGGGACTCATAGGCTTGGTGAATGGCAACACTGGTAAAAGGATAATTCAAAAGGTGTTTCACAAAGGATAGAAAATGTTAAACGACGAATTATTTTCAGTTAAAAAAATCACAAATAAATTATTTCGTAGGGCACAAATCTGGCAAAGAAGGCATCTCCAATACAGATTTGAAAAGCGCAAACATGAATAAATTAAAAACTATCCTCAACTTTTCAGTTTAAGCTACTACACCAAGAGAGTTCTCCGCCGCGAAACTTGAACTGATCTTAAAATCTTTATGCTTTCTTTTACAACCCTTCGAACTCGATCGACTGTAAAACCAAAGATGCCTTCCCTGTCAACCAATCTTGGGGTTGAGGTCACCAGAATTAACAAAAGTACTTGGTGCCGACCTTCTACTACAAGCCTGAATTTGCACTCTTTTATATGATTCGATGGACTTCTAATCTTTCCCACTCCATCGCATCTCTTGAATGGTCATGAACTTTCGTTCTTACAAGGACATCAATCCTTCGGCTAGAGGCGTTATTCACATTAAGTGGACAGGCATTCTAGATGCACTTATTTCGTTGTCAAGGAGATGTGGATTATAATGGTAACCATTGCGTAAGCTCGGTCCTAAGAAGTGGTACGCCACATTAAAGACATCTAGAGAAACACGCTCAGAAATTTGTATTGTGCTTACTCCACAATATTTGGTGTCTAGAAACGGCACAGCTAAAGCAATTCAAACGAGATTTTTTTTTGACAATTAGCCCACTTCAGGCCATTTTAACCAACTCTGCGTACTCCTATAATTTATAATATAAAATAAAGTTAATAATGATAGTAGAGATTGAGATGCTTCTTAAAAATTTCTATTATACTAAGTAACTTGAATAAAACTTTTCTCTTTTTTACAGCTTGCCACCGCCCTCGGCGCCAACAACCCCTACTAAGAGTTTCGCCAATAATTTCAAATTGGAGCCCAATCTCAGCGTGAAGGAGTTTGGCAAAAGTCAAACAGAGAACAGCAATGAGGCAACACCAGCACCAGCACGCAGGAAATACAAAAAGCGCGTGAAATTCAGCGATGCACTTAATGGTTTCCCGAAAATGAAGGACTTCTCGAATTTTTCCGCGAAAGCAAAGAAACAAGACCAAAAAATGAAGAGTACAGCCAGCGGCAGTGGCAGTACAAACGACACACTGCCCGAAGTGTTGGACTGCCGCATAGCAGAAAAGATCAAAAGCGAATTGGAGGAGAAGTCCGCAACGAAAATTCCACCACATCAGAATGCATTGTGTCTGAAAAAGCCGGGCGAGGGTGGGGACATGGAACAGCAGCACAACAGCGATGAAGACGAGGATGATGAAGCAGAAGCGGATACTGGCATAGGTACAGCAAGCGCAACAACTGCTGTCGCTGTCGCCACCGCTGCTACTGTTCCTGCTATCGGAGATGTAGTAGATGCCAACAGTGCAGCAGCAACACCAACCCTCTCACTCAATGCCCTATCTGCGCCGTCGACGAGCAACTTTCGAGCGCGAGTGAAAGTCAAGCGAGGCCCCAAAAACGTGTCAGCACTGCCAGTTAACAGTGCATTCAGCAGCTTGGGTACCAGCATTGCGGACGAGGAAGAAGATGAGCTCGATGGCGACACAGATGGCGATGACGACGATGAGGAAATGGACGAGGAAGCGTTGGCGCGCGAAATGAAAAACGAACAAAATTTCGTTGAAGAAGAGGACGAGCACGATATTGCCTTCCGTTCGCAACAATCGTGTCGCGAATGCTCAATCACACACGACTATAAAATTTGTCCATTGCGCACAGCAATCGGTACTATCACCGATGCCGTAGATCTGGCCGAATGGATTGAACGTAAGAATCTAGAAGCTTTGGCTAAACTCAAACACGATGCACAGCGTCAAGCAAAGCAAGATCACGATCCCGATGACGAGGACATGGACGAAACATCACAAATGTCTGAGCTCGAAACGAAACCCTTGATAACGTTCGCCGAGGCATCG
Source organism: Anastrepha ludens (assembly GCF_028408465.1). Taxonomy (NCBI): domain Eukaryota; kingdom Metazoa; phylum Arthropoda; class Insecta; order Diptera; family Tephritidae; genus Anastrepha; species Anastrepha ludens. The sequence continues at coordinate 28,907,275 of NC_071499.1, read as the reverse complement.
GTGCCAGCCGAATTCGAACTACACAATGTCGAGCCGAATGTGACAGGCGTATTTGCGCGAACCGAGGTACGTGCCTTCACCAAACTCGGTCCGCTAATTGGACAGCCAGTACAGAGTAGCGATGTACGTGAAGGTAGTGATATGAAATGGATTTTCGAGATTTGCGAAGCGGGTGCGGAGAAGTCTGAACTGCTAGCATGTGACAATCCCAATACTTCCAATTGGTTGCGCTACATACGACCAGCGCCCACCTACGATGAACGCAACGTGAATCTGGTCTCGATTGAACGACATGCGTTCTTTGTCACCTGTCGGGATGTAAAGAATGGCATGGAACTGCTTTATTGGAGCGACGATTGCAATACGATGTGGCGCAAAAAGCACACAGAGAAAACGAGTAATTTCATTTGAATCATATCAATGAGTTTAATTAGATCTTCTGCTCTCTCTCTCTCTCTCTCTTGCTGACCTTCTCCTTTCAGATTGTGGTGGCTGCAATTTGCGCTTCGACCATCCGCTCTACTATCGCACGCACTGCTCCATTTTCCACGATCCCTCAATGAGTCTCACCATACGCAAATACCATTGCAAAGTGTGTGGCGAGGCGGTGCTCGGCAAGGACAACATCATGAAACATGCAGCAGAGAAACACGAAGGCAAAGGCGCTTACCAATGCCAATTTTGCAACAAATTCTTCCTGCGGCTCAACTACTTGGAAATGCATCGCACCTACGGCTGTGCGGCCAATCCGAATCGTGCGCGGCCACTTTGCGATTTTTGTGGTCGTAAATTTTGCCAACCGCAAAAGCTCAAGGCCCACATCAAGCGCATGCACAGTGGTAAGAAGAAGCACAATTCATAATTTGCGGTAGACGTATGGTCGGTCACCATGTGGCCCCACTGCTGCGCACCTGTTTATATGTAAATGTATTCCAATACATACGTATGTGCAGCAGTGAGTTTGTGTCTGTGTGTATGTAGCGCTTTGGCAAACGCCTGTAGTTTGTGAGTTTGAGTTTGCGAGTGTGAATAGCAAATGCAGAGCGAATCTCACTTAGAGTATAGCCTTAAGTATGTATGTATGTATTTCATAGTTTTATTGTTGTATGTATGCCAGTACTAATACATTCATTCCATCATTCGCTTAACATAACAAACTTTCATTATATTTTGGCATTTGTTTGAAAAATTGGACAAACATTATTCTCCTATTTTTTCTCACATATTTTCTCTTATTTTACATCCACAAAAACCTTGTTTTGGATTTTGCCGAAGCTCGCAAAAATTCGTCCAAAAATAAGTTTTATTTTTTAAATCTCCTTTTAGCTAGATCCCCCTCATCCGAACTTTCCCTAATTTTTGGAAGCTCAACAAAAAAATGCGAATTCTCAAAGCGCTTAAAAGGATCTCTGTTTCATTGACGGCCTCTTCATTCAACCCAAATGGCTTATCCCCGAGCTTCATACATGGCAACAGCAAATAGTTGTAAGGAGCTTAAACCTCAGTTGAACACCTTTTTTAAAACCATTGGTTAGGCACCCGGGTCTGGCCTACTTTCATCCTGTTCGAGGATCCCTTTTTGGATATAAACCATAAATCGTTAGAAAATTTAATTTTAGGTAACCACCTGGAAGCTCAAGTCGTTAACTGTAATAGAGATATGTTAAATTATCGTTCAAAGTCGAAAAAGAGGGTCTGGTCTGACCCGGGTGCCAAACGGAGCGTTAACTTTAACGAAAACTTTGCCCATTTTCTCGGTAATCGATGTGGATGACATCGCAAATTGGCTTTCTCTGGGCTCGAATCACGACGAGACTCGACTGTTCCTTAGCTTCCGGTTTACTGTGGTGAATCGACACAAAAAATCGGAGAGGTTGTGAACAAAGATCGCCAAACACTATTTCCAAGTTACCCATAGGTGGCGTTTGGTAACAGTTACAAGCAAGCGCAATTCCCATCTCACGGACAGCCTTTTCATATCCAAACGATTAAACAAAACTGAAATTTATGATCCAATTGATAGTCCAAGGCCCTTTCAAATTGGCAAACCATAACTTGCGGATCATCAGCATCTTCATTGTTTCCGTAAATCCTTAGCGGGACATGGCGCACCAAAATACCTGCGCGCCTCTCGCCCGATTACGGGATGGCGGCTTCATCTGCTTCCAGCTTAACCTGAGTTGAGACGTCTTGCGATCCACAGTTCTTTTTCAAGTTTCCCTTGGCGCTCTTCCTATCGCTGTGAGTGGATTCCATTCCATTGCCTTCTTCGCTCTGTTACCGTCTTCTTTGTGGAATGTGTGACCAATCCACTTCAATTCGTGCCTTCTAATCTAAATGTCTAGCGGCTCCCTGTTTACTTTTTCCAGCCATTCCTTGTTTGGCATTATTTTTCGTCAGAAAATTTGGAATATAATCCTTAGACAGCAGTTGACAAAAACTTGTAAGCGACTGGTTATAGCAGTAGTGAATTTCCAGATAGAGCTACAGTACAGCAGTACAGGCAGCACATTCAACTTGAAGAGTCTAACTTTACAACTGGAACTCAGGTTTTTGTTTCGCCACACAGGGTACAACATCCCGAATGCCCCTCTGGCTTTTTCGTTTCGAGAGCGTATGTCTACGTCTAGCTTGCGGATAGGTTAGTATTATCCCGTTAAGTTGAACGACCAATTCTAGTGAATAAGAATTGAGGGTCTGCTAACGCGGAAGCATCTAAGTTGCTCATTCAGACTTGCTAATGTGTAGCCTAGGTAGAAATATCCAAACTCATCATTCAGACTTACTAATGCGTAGCCTCGCGAAAGCAGAGCAACTGAGGACAAGACATCGAGTTGATTTCAGCTCATCATCCCCCATACGGGAACCGGGAAAAGACAGTACTGAAAGTTCTGTTAAGTGTCGGTTAAAACACCCACCACTAATGCGAATAGCGACCTTCTCTATAGCCTCTCTGTATTCCTTGAAGCACTTCGATTCACACGTGACCAGAAGGCGTACACTCTAGACTGACTCGAAGACCACCTACTCAAGAGCAGATCACGGAGTTCCGAGGAAACTGCCAAGTATTCTGCCTATCTAGCTCATCTGCCATGCAGTTGACTGTAATAGCGCTGTGATCCCGGACCCTTGTAAGCTTGACTGCGAAGTATTTGGCTGCAACCTAAATGGAAGTCAGGCACTCTCCGTCCTTAGCAAGTCAGGCCCTATTATCCAAGTAAATGTTTATCTTTTTTTCTACACTTACGAGCAGCTTATCGACTACTTCTTCCTCTTAACTGGTATACCTACTCTGAAAATGCCCTGTTATGATTGAGAAGCTTAAGCTAAAACGGATTGGACACTCCTGGCAGAAGACTCCTCGACTTTTATCGTCCGAATTACCGTTCGACATGTCATTTGCTGTATAAGTATATCCCCTATGTGTACCTACTTAGTACCAGTAAACATCCAATACTTTTAATTGCTAATCAAACTAATGAAATAGAATAATATAACGAGATATGTATTTATACACTACCACTTTGTGAACTTACTAACCTCTAATTGTAGTATTTTGCATAAAAAACAACAACATATTTACCTAGATGGATAGTAGCTGCTTATGGAAAAATACTAACCCTGGTAGTCACTGCTACAGCATACCCACATAACCTAACAACATTTCGCTTTTTGTATATTATTTTTGCTCATTTTCCTTTTATTATTTTCAAAATCGCCACAATCCACCACAAAATTTCATTTTCTTCATAAATTTCATTTTAGATATGGCTGAAGTTTTACGAGATTTTCAGTGTAAATTATGTTCAAAACTTCTAGGATCACGTGCCGCACTGCAGCGCCACTCCAAGGAGGTGCACAGTCGTAACTCGACGGTGGTTAGCTGTCCTCGATGTCAGAAGCTCTTCCAGAATCGCAGTAACTTGAAAATTCATATGCTCACACATTCGGGCGTCAGGCCGTTCAAGTATGTCTCGACGTTCAGTTCGAACTAACTAATAAATAAACTCATTTATGCCAAAAGATACCTCATGTCCTTATGCCATTGTTCACGTATATTTTCTCATATTGTGAATGTCCATTTTGCAGATGTTCGGAGCCGGAATGTAATGCCGCTTTCACCACAAAACAATGTCTTCAATTCCATTATAAGAAGGTGCACAATTATACACAGGAACAGATGCCGAAGATCGAGCGTAGCGTTGCATACACCTTCGACGCTTATTCGGGTGGCATGAAAGTGGACTTCTTAGGTAAGTCGCTGACTGCGCTTGTTAGTAAACCTTTTTACTCACCTTTTTCTATCATTTCTAACACGCAGAACAAGCGCCACGGCGGCGACGCAAGAGCTTGGAAGACCAAAACTCGCGCCTAAGTTCGAGTATGCAAAGCGACACCGAATTCTCCGATGACAACATCTTCGAGGCTATCAAGAAATCTGGCAAATCGATCAAAGACTTATGTCGCAACGAGCCCAATCTCTCGCTACTCTCGTCCAAGATCTCGAGCATATTCGGTGAAAAGGTGGTGGGTAGTCGCAAACGTAAGAAAAAGAAAGAGCCACCCGCGCCAAATATGAGTTTAATGGGCGCCGGCGCTCCTGGAGTGGGTGTCGGTGTAGGCGTCGGCGTCGACGGTACTGAGGAGGAGGACGAAGATGAACATATGGAGCAGGTGCGCCGCAAACAAGCAAATGCTCAGCTTAGTCTTGTGGAGTCGTTTTTGACCACGACCGCACAACGTCTCACCGCACAGCATCAAGTGCAACAGGTGGTTGCCGCCGCTGCCGCTGTATCGGCAATGGCCGGTGCTGGAGCGGCGACAGCTACCGAAGATCCCAATAAAATGCACATGATGTCTGGGCTGAATAGCCAACATCATGCCATGGCGATGGGTGGACACGCTGTGGCCGGCATGCTGAACGACGACGACGACGAAGATGATGATGAGGATGATAATGGGCAGGACGATCCGCATGACGGTGGGCACGGCGAGCCGCACGATGACAATAACAGCTATCGCCATCATACAAGTATGAACGCCTTGGGACAGAATTTGGTTGTGAGCAAAGGAAGCAAGAAATGGATTAGCGGCGATGATCATCATCTGACGCGTGATTGCGCCGCCTCAGTGGATCGCTGTGGCATAGGTGGTGGTGTGGGTATTGGCGGTGGGGTGGGCACCGATGCGGCCGTTGCTGCTGCTATGGGCGGTGCTGCGGCTGTAGCTGCCGCATGCAGTATGACCGGAAACGCTGGTGGCGTCGGGGTTGGTGTGGCAAATGATATGGGTTTGCCGCCATTTGCGGTGCCTCCGAATGCAGTCGACGATGCCAGCAAATTGATCGGTCACAATCGGGACTTCTTGGCGCGTTTGATGAATTCGGCTAGTGCTAATCATGCGCATCATAACAATCGTGGCGAGGAAGATGAAAATTCTTCATTTCTCGATGTGGTCGAATCCAACAATAATAACAATAATGGCAGCGGCGGTCAAATGCAGCAATATCACCATAACGGTGGAGGTGCAGGCGTGGGTGGAACTATCGGAGCGGCTGTGAACGTCGCTAACGCGGGCAATGCCAATGCGAACAACATGGGTGGTACTGGGGCCAACAGCACACCAAGTCATCAAACCGAAGATGCTCAACTGCAAATGAACTCTTTGGCGCATTCGCAATCATTTATGAGTTCGTTTTACAACAATGCCAATGCAAGACTGAGCGGCGGAGGCAGTGCCTCAACATCGGCAAGCATGCTCGTAGAAGCAGCGTTGAACTCCGTAGGAAATATGATCGACTCGGAAAATAATGATATGAAGGTGGCAAATGAGTCGAATATCAACACCGACAGCCCTATGAGTGCCCATCACGTGGACACGGAGTCAAATCGCTTCAGCACAGACACTGCCGCCAACCACCACTCCATCAACAGCATTGACAACCTGGAAAACGAGCTGAAGATGATGAAGAACCTCAGTAACTTCCCCATGCAAATACCACCACTGCCAATGTTTCCCAACTCAGGCAACAACATGACTCCATGCAACATATCGCCAAACGCTTCGACACCGACAAATCCTCAAAGCAACCAAAACAATAACGACGTAGATGTTGATGCTGGCTCGACGCCACGTCCACAGCATTTGAGCGGAAGCGCTGCTGATTCGGATGGCTTCTCTTCGGTACATCATCGCACACCGCCCTCGCCGCAGCCCATATCACCTGGCCGCGACTACGGTATGTTCAGTAATGCCAATGCTACAGGCGCCAATGGCACACCTGGGGGCCCAGGCACAGCTGGTAGCAACAGCAGTGGCAACAGCGCCAGCGGCAATAGCAACAATAACATATCAGCATCCTCACCTTTGCCCACCATGCAAGCGCATCGGCGCAATGCCTCCAGCGTTGGCAGCGCATATCCAGATCACGAGCTCATATCGCCCGCATCCTCGCCGTCCATACCACGATACAATTTTAACGGCGAAATGATGCGTCATAAACGCGCCGAACACGAAAGCGATAGAAGGCAAACGATTGGACATAATCCGCATTTATCAAGCGACGATGAGAACAGTATTATTCCACAAAATAGGTAAGATCAGTCTATCATATATTTTATATTTAGTAACTACTATGCATATTCTCACAGCTCGGGTCAAGACATGCGTATGAAATTTTCCCAGTCGCAAATGGATCTCATGTACACCAAGTACGAGAGTATGGCCGCCAACGCCGCGAATCTCAAGTACAACAGCCAAGAGCTCGACTCGCCAGCCGACTATCGCAGCGCCAATAGCAACACCACATCAGCACCCACCGCTAACGATCTATCCGATTTGCAAGGGCTCGACATGTCGCGTTCCAGTGTTAGCGCTTCAAATTACCATCACAACTTCCAACTGCCCGGTAGCGCAAGCTCAAACATATCCGGCATCGGACGTTACCATCATCACATCTACGACATACTCTCCGAGCGTGAACAACAAACACAACAGGCACAAACACAGCAACAACAACACCACAGTTCGGCTGTGGCGGCCGCTGCAGCTGTAGCTGCACAACACCAACAGCAACAGGAGCACTCCAGTCAGCTTGTCATGCAACAACATCAATCCGCCATGCATAACATGCTTCCCGATCAACTCGGCGAGCAGGATCACGATCAGACCACTTCGGTAGACTTGAGTCGCACAGCTAATTATGTGGTGCCATCACCGCCGCAATTACCCTACAACCATCCACATCACGATATGCTACGCATGGCTTCGTTGGATTTAACGCCGAACACCAATATGTCCGTTGGCAATAATCGATCTTTCCTTTCCTCACAAATGCAACATCAGAGTCGTGAAAGCCTCGAACATCATCGTCTTTTGTCCACAGTAGAACAGCATCGCATATTGGCAGCCTCCAATGTGGCTGCGGATCAGCATCGCCTACTCGTCGATCCCACCGCACATCTGTTGATGGAGCAAAACAATCGACTATTGGGCACCGATCAGTCCAGACTTCTTGGCGAGACGGCGCAGAATAGGCATATGGCGCGCAGTTTCGGTGCTTATCATCAAGTAGCCTCGGGCAATTATCATCCCAGTGTACGACCACCAGTATTGCCATCGGCAAATCATCATGCTTCCAATCCCTCCAATTATCATCCTTTCCCAGCGTACTATTAAAAGCGAGAGTAAGAGAAGATGGTCACAGAAAAAATTTGTTTTATGTCATTCAAAGCGAACTATTGAAATTTGAAGCACAAACAATTTTAGGTATACAACAAGAATATATTTTTTCGTTATTGCGAATCAAAAGAGATACAAGACTCTTCTTTGATTGAGTCCTTACTTCTAAATACAATCGACTGAAATCTGATTCCATAAAATGTCTTATTACCAGAAATCTGACGGAAAAGTTTTCTTCCGAAAGCCCTTGAGCCATTTAGGCACTTTTCCTTGAGTTGAATAATACAGGCCAGCCAAACGCTCATTCAGAAATTGAAATTAACTTAAGAACTCCACTTGATTTCTAAAGATTGAAGGGCTTTTTCACAGCAGTTTTTCGATTTCCAACGATATCAGAAAACAATAGCCAACCAAGTTTAGATATCCCAGCATTAATGAAGAATCGAAAGGCCTTTTCTTTCAAGCATCGTCTTCCATACGAAAAATTTGTTCAGCTTCGTTACTCATAATTCCATTTCTCATCACACTTTTCATTGCATACGTTTTTCTCCACTTGATATTTCCAAAACTTTACGGCTCTCACTGCTCAATTGCCACTTATCTGATCAATGGAATTCTGCAGTTTCACAGAAAATTGTTAAGTTTTAATATCCTTATTCACTCCACTCCGGAGAATAGAGCCTGGGCAAGACTCTTCCATCGTACACGGTTCTGTTGTTTTTGCGCCGTCCCATGTGATGTCGGCATTTGTTAGTCCAATTCATCGCCAATTCTGCGTTTGATTTGCCATAGGATGAGCTCCTCGTTCGTTGATCTCCACAGCGTGTCGTTACTGATGGTGTTCGGCCAGAATATTCTGCAGATGGTGTGGAGGCATTTTTTGGTGAAAGATTGTAGCCTCTGTGTAATGGTGTTAGAGACCAGCCATGTTTCACTTTCATAAAACAATAGAGATTTCATACATGACCTGAATATTCGCAGCTTAATGCGCCTAGCGATTTGCGAACTCACCCGAGCGCCACCCTTGCTTCGTTTAGCCTACAGTTAACATCTTCATCTGCTCCGCCGTCTGCCGTGATAGTGCAGCCGAGGCAGCAGAAGCTTTCGACAAATTCCACCAGATACTCGACGGGGAATAACCTTGCCTTACGCCTCCATTGGTGAGGAATGGGTCGCTAATGTTGCCGTTGTGGAGCATTGCCAGTTCGGAGTTCTCGTAAAGGACTCTGAAGACACGGATTATCTTAGCAGGCATTCTGTTTCTATTCAGCGCCATCCATATTTAGTTCCGTTTTATTGTGTCGAAGGCCTTCTTGAAGTCTACGAACAGCGTGTAAGGCGCGGACAACACAGCTTCGATGAGGGTGAAATCCAGCTTGTTCATCGCTTAATAAACGTTCGATACATTGGACTTTGCTTTGTATGATCGTGGCTAGGATTTTGTAGGTGGCGTTGAGCAGGGTTATTCCTCGCCAGTTGCCACAGTCACGCAAATCGCATTTCTTAAGCAGCTTCACGATGATGAGTTTGTCCAGGACGGGGGCAGCTTTTCATTGTCCCAGACATCGCTGATGTGGAGATGCAGAATTTGAAGTGAAATTTGCAGGTCGGCTATCAGTAGTTATGGCTGTATGTCATTTTCGCACGCGGCTTTGTTAAGCTTCAGCTTCTTGATTGCATCCCGGATCGCCGTTAGACTAGGGCAGGAAGTTGTTATTTTGCTGCTGGTTGTTGGGCTGCCCAGATTCGCTACCAATAGCGATGTTTTTAATTGTTTCCAAGTGTTTCTTCCATCTACGGATCTGGTCATCATTGGAGGTTAGTAAAGCACCAATCAGATCTCTTATTGGTTGGTTGGTTACTCTTACTCTGCTGGTTCGTTAGGCGGCCAACTATGCGGTGCAGCATTTTCATATTATTTGCACCTGCTGCGGCTTCGGCATCGCTAGCAAGATATTCAATGAACTTTCCCTTAACGTATCTGGTCGATTTCTTTACTTGCTTCGCTGCCGCTCTGTAGGTTGACCGAAGTGAGCCATGGCTGTTGAGTTGCCTTTTGAGTTCATTTCTGCGCTGAATGATGGCCCAAGTTAGTGCTGTTGCAACTTGATTTACTGAATTTATCCATCAGCGAGGGGAATGTTTTGGAGAAGTTGGACCTCAAATATGTGGGTAGGTGAAATGGTTGAAGTGCCGGTCTGGCACTCCTCAAGTAGCACTAAAGCGCCGTTTTGATACCCTCAAATATGTACTGCTCTGTCTTTCGCGAGCTGCGGGTGTCTGCTTATACAGAATCTTTTATACTCGTCGGTTGGTTCTTTTGCATTTTTTTTGTTTTCAAATTTTTCAATATTTGAGTACTCTACGGTGCCAGTATAAGGCAAAACCAGTACCAACTTTCACTATTTTACTCTAGTAATTATTCCACATCTGAATTTTAATTTTAAGGCCAGTACTCCAGGCTTCGATTCGCTATTCTTACTTTACAATTGTGCTGAAATCGTTCCGTTTTTTTTCACATTGTCTCACGCTGTTGATTGTACTTAGAGCAGTAAAAACCCATCATTTTCCGACACGAAATGATGCTATTGGTTTCGCCACCCGTTGGCCAACTAAATTTAAGACACGAGCGTCGTAAAGCCGTCGTTGTATAGTAAAAAATGACAAAAAGAAAGCTTTGTGAAGTAGAAAGAAATGAAAAGTCGTAAAAAGTGTAAATGGATTTTAAGGAAATTGGAGCGTGAAGTGAAATCTTAAGAAATGAAGATTTAGGCAGCAGCTGTAGAACAACAAATATAATGTAAAATAAAGGTGGGTATACATAGACGCATATAATGAAAACACTACTGCAGAAAATTTAATGCATATATTTACATAGTTTTTGTATATATATAAGTATATGTATACACAACTGCATGTATTTTAACACTAATACGGTGAGCTTAATTTTGTGACATCATAAATTTATGACTTTAATTTCGGTAGTTCGTCTGCCAGTTTGACTTTTGAGCAAATCTAAGGATACCAAAAACCAAGAAAAAAAGAAGAAAACTAAAATGAAATCTTTATCCCTAACTGTCAAACGTATTTATATTGCATATTTACTGTTTTTGTTTTTTCTTGCACATTGCATATGTGTTAGTGTATGTATGTATCAGCTACTAATAAATGTGTTTGTTCCTTTCCCTTTGTGGTATTATCATTAGAAAACTATATTAACTGAAACTGAAGTTTAAAGTGAAGTGAAAATGTAAAAGTTTACTTCTAGACAAGTAATCGAGTTAGTTTGCAAATAAAAATAATAATAAAAAAAAAATAAAAAATAAAATAAATAAAAATAAAAAATCAAATAAAATACTATGTGCCAATGTTTAAAGTAAAAAGTAAATATAAAATGTTTATTTTCTCTAGCGAAGTAAGCATAGGAAGTAAAATGAAAACAAAAAAAATAATAAAAAAAATATCTTTGTATTATACATACACATGTAACCACATAAAAAACATCAGTATATACATAAACACAAAATAAAAAAAAAATAAAATAAAATACTTAGTAAAGGCCAACGCTACACCTTAAACTATTTAGCAGACATTATCAAATGTTTTTATATGCGAAACGTAATGTATAACACCCAAAAATATTTGATAATAAAATATTCCATAGAAATTTGACAAAAAAAATGGATACGCATGCAAACCATTTTGTTAATATTATCGCTAAAAAAATTGCTAAGCAGCCGCAGCTTGCCTGTAAAAATCACTGAGCATTTTTAAAATAATCTAAACTAATCATAAATCATAAAGAACAAAAATAACGAAAAAGAAATGAGAGAGAGAAAAAAAAAATAATCAACAAAGCAACAATAAAAAGCAGATTAATCGCTATTTTTACACCCTGTATAAGCATGATTAGCGTAAGATTACAAGTACAAACATCAAACACAGAATAGCAAGAGAAAAAACCAAAAAAAAAACTTTCAATACTACAAAAAAGTAGGCAACAATTGGATTATCAAAATCAACTGAGTGCATTTCATCAAAATTTATTTGCATTAGCAAAGGGTGGTACAAATATAGTACAAGTTTAATTTTCCACATTTCCACTATTTATGGTAGGTAGGTTGTTGTTGTTGTTGTGGAAGCATACCCATTCACCGTGCATGTACGAGAAATGCTGCTGAAATGACAGTCCTTGGCCGGATATAAAACCGGGTCGTTCTGGTTACGTAGAAGCGACTGTCGTGGGAACGTAGGTAGGCAGGTTAGATGGCAAGAGTACTCCAGGTACACTACATGTTGCACTTACGTCCCGTTTTGTTACCATAATGTGGACCACTATCTGCGAAAAAATGTTTGGGAAGAGAAAACCGTCTACAGACATGCAGTGCTGTTGATGTAGTGGAGGAGAGAAAAGGGATCTAGGCTGGAGAATTTCTTGAAGTCATCCCGAAAGGGCACGCTAAAGAATCTCAAGCGCCTAGCCGCCAGAGCCGCAGGATCCTAACAGTTTCTGCAATAGGGGTTGTACGGAATTCCAAGTTTCTCCGCATGAGTTCCGATCACCCAGTGACCAGTGAGCACCGCAATGAGTTTGGAAATTGAATGGCGGGGGACTCCCATCGCCTTAAGCGTTCTGCTTCTATCATATTGAGGTCACAGTGATTTCGAAGTAGTGCACGATAAGACAGACCTCCATCTGTCTTGCGTTTTTTTAGAAAGAAATTGCGTAGTTTCCCTTTAACACCGATCAAAGGGGCACCGATGTCTGAGAAGGGGACAACTGAAACCACTTTTGTCGACCTCTTCCTGGGGGTCATTTCCCTCTATATTCCTGTGCCCAGGAATCCAGATAAGTGAAATGTTTCCTTCTTATGGTATACGATTCCATACTGATGTCTGCTTCGGTTCGCTTTGGAGTAGCTCATTCTGTGAGTAAAATTTTTTTAAAGCCTCATTGCAGTGTCTGGCTCTCTGTCTCATGAGCGGCTCTTATAAGCAGCTAAATTCTTTCCTTACGTTAAATATAGGTTTATTAATACAGTGTCTTCTCTTGAGGTAGCTACTCTCGAGTAATAATGTTGGAGAACTGAGCAAGTGCTGATAGTTGAAGCTCATCTTCTGCGGTCTATCCTCTATCGTTATTGGGCATATCTGTTTTCCCAAACCCAGCTTTGATGAAACAATTTTGTAAGGTCTGTGGACTCACTTGCTCCCACGCTTTGTGTATGAAATAAACAACATCTAATATAGTGATTTTTTAAGAGCTATAGGAAAGTTTTTTAAAAAAACACACGTAGAATTCAGAAAAATGCATGCAATTTTTATTTAAATCAATAGAACAGTACATATAATTTAATATTTGAAGATTATTTCATGCAAATGTTGACCGCGACTGCGCTTCAAATGATCCATCCGCTTAGTCCAATTTTGGGATACTCTTTCCAATGTTTCGGCCGGTATCTCACATATAAATGCTTTAATGTTGTCTTCCAATGCGTTAATTAAAGCAGGCTTATCTGAATAGACATGAGCTTTAACATAGCCCCACAAAAAGTAATCTAGAGGCGTTATATCGCACGATCTGGGTGGCCAATTGACAGGTCCCGAAAGTAAAAGTTCACCGAACTCGCCTCTCAACAAGTCCATTGTTAGGCGTGCTGTGTGGCATGTGGCACCGTCTGGCTGAAACCACATGTCATGCAAGTCAAGCTCTTGCATTTTGGGCAAAAAAAAGTAGGATATCATTTCACGGTAGCACTCACCATTACGTTTCGTTATTACGTTACGATTCGCAGCATCTTTGAAGAACTACGGTCCAATGATACCTCCAGCCCATAAACCGCACCAAACTGTGACCTTTTCTGGATACATTGGCAGCTCTTGCAATTCTTTTGGCTGATCTTCACTCCAAAATCGACAATTCGGCTTATTTACGTACCCATTGATCCAAAAATGAGCTTCGTCGCTGAACACAATTTTTCGACTTTAAACTTTCTTAACAGAACACGCATTTTTATAATAAAATTCAATGATTTGCAAGCGTTGTTCGTTTGTAAGACGATTCATGGTTAAATTATAGACCAAACTGAAGATGTTTGACAGTGAAACAAAACACGAAACGTGCGTCAGCTGTTTAAACCAACTGTTTAAAAAGATAATAGCTAAAAAATCACCCGTTATTTATCTGAAAAACAAAACCCAAAAAAATTATTAATCAGTATGACTGTAGCTATGTCCCGCTACTGGAATAAAAACAAAAAACAATTGACAAAATAGAGCGTTTTTGAATTTGGCACTCTAAAAATCGAGTTTTTTTTCTTCAGTTTTTTAATAAAAAAAATACGAAATAATTGAAATAATAATATGATTCTAGTACGGGCGATAGAAATTGATGTTGTGAACAACATATTACAATTTCAGACGATTCGGTTAAAAAAAAATTTTTTTTGACAGCTCCAGCCTGAAAAAAGTCGTTTCTAGAAAAACGAGTTTAAAGTTTGAAGTACTGGAGCGCCGGACCGCTCTCTACCTATTTAATGGGCTGTAGAAGCTATAATTATGAGAATTTCCGCATGAAAATTTCACAGTATACCTATTCTTAAGATACTGCACTTTCGAAATATTGAAAAAACAAAAAATCGATTTTTTGAAATTTCTAGAGCACCGGGTCCCCTAAAACCTTTGGGCTCTAGCAGACTCTTTTTTCTCTCCGGATTGACATCAGTGTTCCACAAACGTAAAATTTGGTCTTTGGTTTTGATGATGCAAGCAGCTTGAGTTTTGCTGATCTTACATTTCTTTGCCAACACGCGTTCACTAAGTTTTTCACGAATTGAAATGACATTAATTTTGTCTTTTAAACTCAACACTGCATTAGGCATTACGATTCACGTCAAAAACAATGAGTCATTTTTATATATATTATTAACTGAGATTAAATCATTTTCACTCAAGCTCCAATCGAGCTGCTATAAGCGATAACGAAGCGGAAGTGGTGCTTTGGATCCATCTCGGCTATTGCCGCAGATTACACATCCTGGATAAAATTTTCAAGAGATTGTGCTCTGGTGAAGCGTAGTCCAAGTTCTACGCCCATGCGGTTGCTATTGCTTAAATATTTAAAAATCTTCGAACTATTATTTTGCTTTATTTTATTTTAATTTAATTTGATTTATCTTATTTTTTAATTTATTTTTTTATTATTCTATTTGATCTTACTTCATTCTTAATTTTATTTCATTTTATTTTAGCTTTATTTTTTTATTTTATTTCACCTTATTTCATTTATTATGAATTTTTATTTAATATTTTTTAATATTTTTTTTAGTTTATTTTTAATTTTTTATTTTATTTTAAAATTAATTTTTTTTCTTATTGTAATCTCATTTAATTTTGTTTTGTTTTACTTTATTCTGGTTTATTTAAGTTTTATTTTTTATTTTCATTTTTTTTTTTGTACTTTAATGCATTTTTTTTAATTCTTAATTTTTTTATTGTACTTTATTTCATTTTTTTAATCTTATTTCAAAATTTATTTTATTTCAGTTGCTGTTTCATTTTAGTTTCATTTTACTTTATTGTATTCTTTTTTTCGTTTTTTTGTATACTCTTTTTACTTTATTTTATTTTTTAATTAATTTTTTATTATTTTATTAGATCTTATTTCATTCCTTATTTTATTTCATTTCATTTTATTTTAGTTTAATTTTTTATTTTATTTTATTTCATTTGTTATTATTTTTTATTTAATTTTTTTTAAATTTTATTTTAATTTATTTTTTATTTTATTTTAAAACTAATTTTTGTTTCCCTATTATAATCTCATTTGATTTTCTTTTATTTTTTTTATTTCAGTTTTATTTTCATTTTTTTTATATTTTATTTCATTTTTTTTTTCTTTTTTTTATTGTACTTAATTTTTTTTTATCTTCTTTTTTCATTTTTTTACTTTTTTTATTTTTGTTTTTTATTTTATTTTAGTTTTATTCAATTTTAATTTTTTATTTAATTTTAAAATCAAATTTTTTTTCTTATTACAATGTCATTTAATTTTGTTTTATTTTACTTTATTTTAGTTTATTTAAGTTTTATTTTTTATTTTCATTTTTTTTACTTTAATTCATTTTTTTACAATAATCTTTAATTTTTTTATTGTACTTTATTTCATTTCTTTAATCTTATTTCAAAATTTATTTTATTTCAGTTTCATTTTCATTTTAGTTTCATTTTACTTTTTTCTATTACTTTTTTCTCCTTTTTTATATACTTTTTTACTTCATTTTTTTTTAATTAATTTTTGTTATTCTATTTGATCTTATTTCATTCTTTATTTTATTTCATTTCATTTTATTTTAGTTTTATTTTTTATTTTATTTTATTTCATTTGTTATTATTTTTTATTTAATTTTTTTTTAATTTTATTTTAATTTATTTTTTATTTTATTTTAAAACTAATTTTTGTTTCCCTATTATAATCTCATTTGATTTTCTTTTATTTTTTTTTATTTCAGTTTTATTTTAATTTTTTTTATATTTTATTTCATTTTTTTTTTCTTTTTTTATTGTACTTAATTTTTTTTATCTTCTTTTTTCATTTTTTTACTTTTTTTATTTTTGTTTTTTATTTTATTTTAGTTTTATTCAAATTTAATTTTTTATTTAATTTTAAAATCAAAATTTTGTTTTTCTTATTACAATGTCATTTAATTTTGTTTTATTTTACTTTATTTTAGTTTATTTAAGTTTTATTTTTTATTTTCATTTTTTTTACTTTAATTCATTTTTTTACAATAACTTTTAATTTTTTTATTGTACTTTATTTCATTTCTTTAATCTTATTTCAAAATTTATTTTATTTCAGTTTCATTTTCATTTTAGTTTCATTTTACTTTTTTCTATTACTTTTTTCTCCTTTTTTATATACTTTTTTACTTCATTTTTTTTTAATTAATTTTTGTTATTCTATTTGATCTTATTTCATTCTTTATTTTATTACATTTCATTTTATTTTTATTTTTTTATTTTATTTCATTTAGTATTATTTTTTATTTAAGTTTTACTTTTTTATCATAATCTCATTTAATTTTAGTTTATTTCAGTTTTATTTTTTTTTTTTTTATATTAATTCATCTTTAATTGTTTTTATATTACTTTATTTTTTTTTTAATCTTAAATTTAAAATTTTTTAATTTACTTCATTATTATAACTTTTCCGCATTTGGTCCTTTGTACCCTTTTGTACTGCCTTTAAAGCGTATACAGACATGTACATATGTATGTACCTACGTACATACACACGTGCATGAATGTCCGCTAAGTAATACAAATGAAAATATTAGAAAAGTTAAAATAAATATTTGCTACACAAATTCATACGCATACATACAAATAATATCATTAACAAAATGTGTATGTATTAAAGAAAATAATAATAATTTAATACCAAGAAATGTAATGCATTATAGCATCAAACAAATTACTCAAATAATGAGGAAAAAATCTATATACATAAGTAACTTAAAATAAAAAGTATAAGAAATACCGCACATCAGGAAACCCCTCTCAAGCTGTATACAAAGTGAAAACCAAACGAAAAGGAGCTGTCTTTCCTACAGAAAAAAGTTATATATGTATGCGCACACAAACATTCACACACACATTACCAGGGTTTTTGGCTAAATATCCAGCTGGTATAGGAGGAGAGATCGCATTGAAAGAGTACAGCAAATAACTGTCGATGTCGGATATAGGATTTTGTGAATTGTAGCAGACTAAATGCTGCTGATTTTGTATGTAAATGTATTTACTTGTCACTTAAGGTCTCCCATCCATTATTATTAACACTTACACATCCGCACTTTCCTACACACACATACACTTACATGCATATACAAATATATAAATATTAGAGTGAAGTTAAGAAATAATCGTAATTAGAAAATATAAGAATTTGCAGATTATCTTATGGTTAGCATTTCGTGTAAATTACTTATCAAAGAGCAAAAACAAAAACAAAAACAAAATGAAAACAACATATACATATATAAATACATATATATATATACATAAACATAATTAATTAAATATTACATTTAATACATTATATACCACAAACAATAACAAGCGTATAAATAAATACAAAAAAAATAAACCTAAATTACATATGGAATAAAAATTTTGATGAATTTTATTTGCTGGAGAGTAGCAGTGAGAAGAGAAAGAGCTCCTATCGGTCAGTGCCCATGGTGAAAAGCCCAGACCGTTAACCGGCTCTCAGCGAATTTGAAGGAATCTGCTGATTGGCTGACGAAACAAGGGATATGGTCACAAAAAAATTGAGATTGTGTTGGTGATATAGGAAAAAAATCAACACAGTATTCGCTCATTTTGCTTAGTTGCTATCTGGAAAAGTATTCGCTCCAATTAGATCGTTGCCATCTAAACAACGGCTGATTGGACGAGTGGGAGAATACGTGTGAAATAAGTGGGTAATTCGACTGACGAGTACTCCTTTAACGTGGCACCCGAAGTTGCTCGTATAAGTTTGTTTTTCACCGTACAGGGTTGCCAATATTCGACGGACCCACCTGGCAACCCTGTATCTTTTGACAGAGACGTCAGATCGCTTAATGACATACCGCTTTGGAAGCGTCAGTCCAAGCAGATTTTTACCATGGAACAGTACACGCGGTCCCAAATTGTTGAAATTTATATTCAACAAAAGAAGTCAATTGTGAAAACTCAACGTGCGTATAAAAAATTAAATAATGTGGAAAGTGCGCCTTCTAAGAACACCATTAAACGTTTGTACGAAAGGTTCAAACGTTTGTACGAAAGGTCAAATCAAAACCGACCAAGGCGTCGCCACGGACATCCCAAAATCGCCGTTCTCAGCAGTTGGGCATTGCTCGGACCACTTTACAACGAATTATCCGCATTGATTTGCATTTATTCCCGTATAAGATTCAATTGGCGCAAAGATTGTTGCCTGCGGACAAGCCTCGACGATTGGTCTGATTAATAGCATAACTTGGCGACCTATGCTATCTCTTGCAAGTGACCATTTGCCCATTATCGTCTCGATTGAAAAACCCGTCGATTTTACTTCCACGTACCTTCGTTCCTATATTAAATGCGGAATTCACTAAGGATACCTTCGCCGCTGTTCCAATTTCCACTGATGTGCCCTTAGGCGAACGTACATTCCGCAAGTTGATCATTGCTGCTCCTGCTCGCCTCATCCCAGCTGGAAGGCTCCGGAGCATTCGTCTCAATTTTCGATATGAAGCAGCTAGTCCAACAAACGAGCGCAACCACCTATAAAGGATCTCAATTGAAAAGGATTCGGCATCTGGTTATCCAACACAAGCGGACTAAATGTGCTGAGCAGTTGAAGAAATGCAACTTCACCTCTGGTGTGAATTGGCTCTGGTACACCGTAACGCTCATGTCGAACCCGATGATACACAACGACAGGGTGGCTTGCATCGTCCGGTCGACAGGTTCAAGCGTCGTGATACCAGGCGGCGGCACAAACTGACAAATAACTGTACACCGCATACTTTCTCCAGCGATGAAAAGCAGGTATCCATCAGGAAAGCTACAGCTTCCAAAACTATTAACCACACGGTATCAACAGCTGATGTTGAAAAATTTGTGTCCGACGGAAGTAACATATCTATCTCACAAGGGTCTTCAATTTGTTTTTGGCCACTCTCGGCCTAACAAGTAGAAAATAGAGAGAGTGGTCCCCCTACTGAAGCCTGGGAAACCCGCTGATCAAGGGGAGCCTTACCATCCAATAACTCTCCTTTCCGCAATAGTGAAGTCACTTGAGGCCAGCTTACTCCCACTCTTTACGAAACACCTGACTCCAGCTACAGATCAGCATGCAACTTCGATAGAGTGCACAGTAACTGCACACTGCACTAACCGCCATAAATACGCAGGCTACTCATGGGCTTAACCAAAAACCACCCTTGCAAGAGGGCTATCCTATCGAAGCCTTTCGATACAGTCAGCCATTCAACGCTACTAAATAATATCTATCCATCAGCCGACCCTCTCGCCGAAATCGAAGACGGGCGCCGCAATTGTCTGTCCTCTTTCGAGACCAAAGCTCAAAACAGTGGAACAAGGATTGTTCCTTTGGACCCAACCCGTCGAAACAGCATATTTCGTGGACATACCGTTAGACGATAACGATTGGTGACTACACCCATGGCGAAAATAATTCAGTTGGTGTGGCCAATATTAGGCCGTTAACCGGTTCTCAGCAAATTTGACAGAATCAACTGATTGGCTGACGCCACCGAGGTCATGTAAGCGGTTTGTTTATGGAAAAACTGAGATTGTGTTGGAGACATGCGAAAAAATCAACGATGTATTCGCTCGTGTTCCTTCGTTGCCGTCTGAACAACGATTGATTGGACCATGGTGAAGAGAATTCAAAAGATGTGGCCAAGGACAGACCATTAACTGACTCTCAGCGAAATTTAAAGGATCAGTTGACGCCATCGAATCATGACAGCATTTTGTTACCGAAAAATTTAGATTGTGTTGGTATACGAAAAAATCAACACCGTTTTCGCTCATGCTGCTTCGTTGCCTT
The DNA here is from genome assembly GCF_028408465.1 of Anastrepha ludens. Taxonomy (NCBI): domain Eukaryota; kingdom Metazoa; phylum Arthropoda; class Insecta; order Diptera; family Tephritidae; genus Anastrepha; species Anastrepha ludens. The sequence goes on along the minus strand of NC_071499.1, from coordinate 28,886,985 downwards.
CTGAAAAACGACTGATTGGGTAAATCTATGAATACGTGGCAGAATTCTACTGCTGGGTACCCAGTGATGTGGCAACCGAAGTTGCTCGCACACTTTCTCCAAACAGATTGGCCAAACCTCAAAGATGATAGATTTACAAGGTTTGGCCTATAACTATGGTGAAAAACAAAATTGTGAGGGTAACTTCGACTGCCACGTCACAGGGGATGAGCAATCAGCTGACACGGATTCACGGAAAAATCTAAAATTTTCATTTTACACAAATGCACGATACCGTCGGAAGTACACGATAATGAGTTTTCATTTACATGGCGCTGTCAGAAGTTTGAACGTACGTTTACGTCGGTGAGTGTGCGCACCATAATACAATCTTATCACCAGCCGAATTCTATACAATCATTTCACACACTCCTCTAATCAGTCGTTATTCAGATAGCTACGAAGCAACATGAGCGAAGACTGTGTTGATTTCTTTTCGTATATCACTCGTATCAATTTTTTCGCCCAACGAAATCTGCACGATAATTTCACACATATTCACACACTTGTCCACAAAAGTAATATTGTGTTGATTTTTTTCGTATATCACTAATACAATCTAAGTGTTTTTGTAAACACATCCCCTGTTTCGCCAGCCCATCAGCTGATTCTTTCATATTCGCTGAGAGCCTGTTAATGGTCTGTTATTAGTCACACCTTCTCAATTATTTTCACCAAAGCCAAACCTGGTAATCAATCTATCATCCTTGTGATTGGACGAGTGTGCAGAATTCTTCTGCTGCTGAGATCCCAGTGGCGTGGCAGCCGAAGTTACTCGCTCAATTTCGTTTTTCAACATAGCTGTAGACCAAACGTGGTAATCTATCATCCTTGGACTACATCGTAGTGGCTGAACTTCTACAACAACAAGAACCAAAACGATTAGCTGCTGTTTTCCCCCTACAATATAAAATTATGCAACTGTGAGTATTAAATAATTCTTACAACTGCACACTTAAAAATTTTATTTATTTTTGCAAGCATATGTATGTGTGTACATATTGTTATGAGCTGAAATAAATGTGGTTGAGACTTAAGCGCTTGAGACTTATTACTCTGGCCCTTTAAAATCTTCCGTTCGGTTTTGGCTTGGTCTCGGCCGAAACTAGCCAAAGTTCGGTTCGGTTTGGCCTTAAGTCTTAGTCTTTACTAATGAAACTATTTATGTTGCTTATAATTGGGTGCAATTTAAAACGTCTAAAATCACTCAGGTCGTCTTGGCAGGTCCTATAAAATTGCTAGTGAAATCTTATCCAATACCCTATCCCATCCTAATTTTCTATTTAAATAATTAATTTCCTCTCAAATCCAAAATAAAGCATAAATTAGGTACTGCACCTTTCGGCGACCTTTCAACCTTTCAAGGTTACCAAAAAATTAGCTACAAGTGGGTAAAAAAAGCAACAACGTTGAAAATTTGTAAATTTTTAAGAACAGTGTAGAAGTCTGGCCAAGGCTGGTATTTGGCTGGAATTTAGAATAATGGCAATTTTTGGCAAACTATAATGTCTTTATTAATGAAACTTGGTGGAGATGTTAGTGAGGTGTTAAGGAACACTCTTTATAACTCCAATCTATGCGAGAAATAATAATTTCGTAATTATATGCCTTCAATGTGCCCTCGGGAACTTCACTATAATTTGCCACATTACACTATATATTTTTTAACACTTCACTAAAATTCACCAAAAATACACTCACACGCGTGTTTTCACTTATTTTTATCCTTATATTTAAATTATTTTTATTAAAATTAAATGCAAATGCATTTGTCCATACAATCACTTTCCAATTTTAAACGCGAATAAGAAGAAGATTCGAATGACAATTGTATGGTGTTGCCGGATGCCTGCAAAGGAAAAAGGAAAACAAAAATATGAGCAAAACTTAAGTATTTGAGATTAGTGTTAATGATGGAGATGGGGGTATTTGTGCCTCCTTACTACATACACGCATATGACGTTTTCATTTTGGGTTTAATGGTTTTAACACGGAAAGGAGTTCTACACAAAAATACTGTGGATTGCGTAGACGAAGTTGGACTGATGAGGGTTATTTTTCTGAAAGGAAACGAGTTTTTTAATAAAGACAACTACGACGCCCTATTTGGTTTGCAGACATGATAATCGAATTTTTATGGAGAAAATCTGTTTATAAAAGGCATAAGGACCCGTTTGTAAAACTGATGGAAGCAATCGTAATTTTTGGTTTTTAATTACTTTATTATTTTTTGTGATACGCTTAATACCATTGTTTTTAAATTTCGATGAGTTGTATGCTTTTATTTTCAAAAATATTTCTTAATTTTTAATGACAGCAAAAAATACTGCAGTTTTACAATGGATCTTCCACTGAACATCCCTGCATACGAACTTCGTTTTTATTTCAGGTGTATGGCAACACCAACTTTTCATTAAATTGCAGAACTTTAACATTAAATTACTTAAAAACTATAAGCCTCCGGCAGGTGCGGTTTTCAGTTTTAAGATGGGGATACACCCCTCTATCCCCCCCGTTTAACCTTTTTTCTCAAAGCGATGGACATTATACTAAATATTTCCCTGCGATTTTTCTGAATTCTAAAAACAAAAATCGAAAATAATTTTTGTTTTTTATATTAATTCTGAACAATCATTCGCGCATCATTCGCGTTTCAGACGTAGCATTGCTTATAGTATTACATATTGTAACACCCTATAAATACATTCAGTTTTTTTATTCTATTTAAAATATATTTCCTTCAAGTTTGGCAGAAACTCGCTGTCACCTTTCTTATTTCGCACCAAAAGTAACGTAGCTGTTTTATTTTTATTTTATTTTTGAATTTCTGTTTATTCAACTGTATCAACCTAAAGTCAATATACAAAAACAACTATGAACTTAAGCAAATATAAACTTTATGTGAATTGTATTAGTAGCGATACGAATTTCACTCCCCGCTTTTATCAGCTGAAAGTTAAGATTAGAAAGATTAAAAATTGAGACAAAAATCTAAAAATCGCAATAAAACTAAAGTAATTTCAATAACTTATAAATTTTGATAACATAGCATTGAAGGCGCGAAAGAGCAACCACATTGCCACATTAAACGAGTACGAGTGCAAATGTATGTGCACACATGCAAGAAACGGCGAAAGAGCAACTGACGCAGGGGAACAGAGAGCCAACAGAACATTTTGTGTTTTCGCATTTACGCTCTCGTTGATAAGAAACCAACAACAACTGTGCGCGAGCAGCATTCGAGTCCAGTCAGCGGCAGCGCAGTATTCCACAGCAGACACCAAGTGGCAGTCATACTTAAGCGCAGCTGATCAGTCTTAAGTGGCGGGATAGATATTTATATTTAGTTGAGGCAGCGCAGACGCTGTCGGTTCTCCAAAGTTGATTCAAGTATTTGATAAATGGGCGTGTGGAAAAATTTGAGCCACCGATAACTATTGAGCGAATTAACTGTTGTTACAATTGGATGTGAAAGCAAGTGTTTTTTTTATGATACTCATCATCTAATTATAAGCGAAGGAATATCGAGCAGCAATGTTTTGGGAGAATAACGAATCAGGACCGCCAACGCCACCAAGTGTTGTACGGAGTCGAATTGTTGAATTTGTGGCGGGATCACTGGGTAAGTGGGCAATGAATTTAGGAATCAACCAAGTGTATGTGTATTTGTATATGTATATATGCAAATGAAAATTTATATACAGAAGTGTAGCAAAGGCACGTGTAGAGGCGCTTTTGACTTAAATAAAAACATGAACATACCTGCATACACCTACGCATGTATGTGTGGTTGTACTTATGCAGCGTATTTGTATGTCGCTTTGTGTGTATCGGGCGCGTGAATGAATGAATGAATGATGCAAGAAAGTGTCATAAAGTGAAATGGAAATTGGTTACTCGTTTATTAAAGCATTGTGGAAGAGTTTAGCTGCCTTATAATATATGAACATACATAGGTACATGCATTTAATGTGTGTGGTGATAACAGTGCCAGACCCCCAAGCTTATCAATTGAGTTAAATGTGTGTGTGCCATTCAAAATACTTTGAAAAAAAAATAGAAAATTCGATAAAAGATAATTACACAGCGCAACAAAATTATGTTTTTTAATTGGATGAGAAAAGCGACATCATGAGTAGCCCATTACTAGAGAAGACGTCGGTCAAATGTACCAAATCTTTGCCATAGAAATCTTCACATGCGTTATGCACTGCTATAAATCAATTGCTGATTAACAAATTATCGCAAAATTAGATTTTTTTCGCCGTGCTAAATACCTCAAAAGTCGTGTGTAAATAATTGAAATGGTTGTTTTTGTTTTGGCATCTCGACAAGCACTTTGTCTATCTTTATTGTGTATTCGCCGCTAATCAAAAAAATTATTTATGGCAAAGGCTAAAATATTACTATTCAATTAAATAAATAAATAAATAAGTAATTGGCGTGTACTCTCGTGTTACGTGTTTAGCCCAGCTCCTTCGCCTATTTGTGGCGTGCGTCTTGATTCCACAAATGGAATGGCCTAAAACCCCGGCAAATTGGCTTTTATGAGGAGAAATACACTCGGAGGTTTGTCATTGCCTGCTGAAGGGCGACCGCTATTTAAAAAAAAAGCTTTTTCTATCATTTTGCCGTTTCATGCACGAAGATTCGAACCTACACACGCCCGAATGCTAGTCACGCACCAAATCATTCGGCTACGACGGCCACTTACTTACATTTACTGAATATATAAAATAGTTATTGTTCTTGTAATAGCATAATCATTTCCCATTAATGTTTGGGGAAGCTGCTGGAGTGACAGGCTTTGGCCGAGTATACACCCAAATCATTCCAGTAGCGTAGAACCGCCTAAACATAAAATAAAGGGTTTTCCAATAACAGGTATTATTTTGAATAGTCCGCTATTTCGGTAGATGTCACTTTTGTAGCTGTCATTTTTTGATATTTGACAAGTAGAAACTACGCCATTAATAGAAATGGAACGATACACGCTTAAACAACGCATTGAAATTATTAAAATTCACTATAAAAATGGTGAAAATTTGGCAGAGACGGTTCGTAAAACTCGGAACATTTTTGAGTCCTCGAGAAGCACCTTGTCGGACCGCAATTCAGAAATTAGTGAAAAAATGCGAGCTGTTGGGACAAGTTAGTGATGTGAAGAATAAATCCCATGCACGTCGCTCAAGAACAGCCCAAAAAACCCAGGTCTGTCCATTCCTCGTCGTTTGTTTAGAATTAGGAATTCCACAAACGTCGTTACACCGTATTTTGCATAAAAATTTGACTCTTAAGGCTTATAAAGTCCAGTTAACACAAGAACCTAAGCCGGCCGATCATCAACAACGTCGTGTCTTTGCTGATTGGGTTGTTGAAATGCATGAAAATGATCCGAAATTCCATCGAAAAATCATCTTGAGTGATAAGACCCATTTCCACCTCGGTGGCTTCGTCAAAAGCAAAATTGTCGGACCTGGGGCTCAGAAAATCCAAGAGTTATTGTTGAAAAGCCTCTCTATCCTCAACGTATGAGTGTTTAGTGCGGTTTATGGTCCGGCGAAGTCATTGGACCTTAGGTAGGTAGGTAGGCATCCAGTGCTGTTGCACGCTAAAGAATCTCAAGCGCCTAGCCGCCAGAGCCGGACATTTGCAGAGAAAGTGTTCAACAGTCTCTTTCTCTGCAGGATCCCCATAGCTCCTGCAATAGGGGTTGTACGGAATTCCAAGCATGAGTACCGATCACCCAGTGACCAGTGACCACCGCAATGAGTTTGGAAATTGAATGGCGGGGGATTCCCGTCACCTTAAGCGCTCTGTTTCTATCGTATTGAGGCCGTAGTGTTTTCGAAATAGCACACGATGGGACAGACCACCATCTGTCTTGCGCTTTTTCTAGAAAGAAATTGTGTAGTTTCCCTTTAACGACGGTCAAGGGGACTCCGATGTCTGAGAAGGGGACAGCTGGAACTTTTGAAGCTGTAATTTTTTGATATTTGACAAGTAGAAACCACACCATTAATAAAAATGGAACGATACACGCTTAAACAACGCATTGAAATTATTAAAATTCACTATAAAAATGGTGAAAATTTGGCAGAGACGGTTCGTAAAACTCGAACCCCTTTCTGGCAAGCTCACCGGCAATTTCATTTCCCTCTATATTCCTGTGCCCAGGAACCCAGATAAGGGAAATGTTTCCTGCACGTTCGAGACGTTTGACATTCCTCCTTACAGGAGTTCCCCCAAAAGAGAGCTGCAATACGGGGACGACAGGGCCTTGATCGCAACTTGACTATCGGAAAAAATATTAATGTCTCCCTCCCAACAGCGATCCCGAAGCATTCTGCATGCCTGCAGGATCGCGAAGACCTCTGCTTGAAAAGCACTGCTTGTTTCCGGCAGCTTAAAGCAGACAGAAATGCTGGCTGACCACTCCACACGCCATTTTGGATCCGTCAGTGAAAACAGAGGTATCTATATCCGTATGGACTCTCCCCTCTTTCCAATCTTGCCTGCTCGGAAAGATAGCCCTAGCACAACCCTCAAAGCCCAGTTTGCGGATGGGCCTTACTTTTTCGAAAATGAAGCTGGAGCAACAGTTACGGTGAATGGATTGCGCTATCGAGATATGATTAACGATTTTTTATGGCTGTAATTGGATGGTAATGATCTAGAAATCGTTTATTTTTAACAAACGCGCTACGTGCCACACAAGCAACGAAACCATTCTTTGAATATCACAATAACACCTCTTATTGGAAACCCCTTTAGTTGTTGACACGTCAATTGTCCGGATACTGAGCTCTCCTTTGCTTTTTTTCAAATGGTTTTAATTTCTATTGACAATTTATTTATACATTTTTTCTTTCCTTTTCCTCAAGGTGGTGCGGCGCAAGTATATGTCTCCCAGCCACTGGACACTGTCAAGGTGAAGCAACAAACTTTTCCATTTCTCTACAAAAATATGTTCGATTGCTTTGTGAATACCTACAAAAAGGACGGCATCGTTCATGGTCTGTATGCGGGCAGCGTGCCCGCTGTAGTAGCCAATGTTGCTGAGAATTCAGTGCTATTTGCGGCGTATGGTGGTTGTCAGTCGTTTGTCGCATGTCTTGTGGGAAAACAACACACCAACCAATTGAATACAACAGAAAATGCGTTCGCCGGTTTCTTTGCGGCATTCTTCTCCACATTCGCGCTGTGTCCGACGGAGTTGGTGAAGTGTAAATTACAGGCGTTACGGGAGGTATGTCAACGAGCAATTCGCCACTCGCCATTATTTTCTAATCTAAATATTAAATTAAGTATATTAAATGTATTTTTAGTCAGCCGAGTGTTGTCCTGGAGTACCAGCAAATGAACACATGACGCCATGGAAATTAACTAGAATGATCTACAAAGCAGAGGGTGAGTTATAATACAAATAACCAATAAGCGTAAATTTACCATAAATGTTTGCTTTGGCGCGCTACGTTAGGTATTCCCGGCTTCTTTCGCGGTCTCACGCCGACTTTTATGCGCGAAATGCCCGGCTACTTTTTCTTCTTTGGCAGCTATGAGGCAACGCGTGAATTGCTGGCGAAGTAAGTTTAATAATCTTATAAATCTGTATAATTGCTAGTTTAAAAAAAAAAAATAATAATAATAAATTTCCCTTTCAGACCCGGTCAATCAAAGGACGATATTGGTCCACTTAATACAATGATTGCCGGCGCTGTAGGTGGCGTCATGCTATGGACAATGATCTTCCCCGCCGATGTAATTAAGAGTCGTATACAGGTGCGAAATTTGAATCGCGGCATGATGTCAGTGGGACTTGATATTTTACGCAAAGAAGGCATAATGGCGCTCTATAATGGGCTGCTACCCTCAGTGCTGCGCACCATTCCAGCAACTGCAACACTCTTTGTAGTGTATGAATATACGAAAAAGATGCTGCACAAAAAATTCGATGCATTAAATGTATAGAAGGACCAGAAAGAGTTTCCATTATAATTCGTTCTGAATTATTTTTCTTAGGTACAAAATTTGCTAACTAACTTTGAGATACTTATTTGTACATTTAATGCTAATAATTAATGGCATTTGCTAATTTTCTTCTCAGGAATTGCTGACGGTCGATTGGGGTCTCTAGTGCGCGCCATTCGTGCCAATATATCTGCAATATTTAAGTAGATGTAAGAAATATTAAACGTTAATTTTAAGTAAAACTCAGTTAAGTGTATTTTTTTGGTTATGAAAGCGTAACAAAATAACGGAATGTATAATTTTAAACTAGTATGGCTTTATGTATGCGTGTATGTACATATGTTAGTTTAAGTTAAGAATTCGTAAGGACAACAGGCATTTTAAAATCTGCTTAGAAAAAATAAATATTGACAAGAATGTAAACAGTTTTACTGCCTTTTCAGGAAGTAGACTACATTGGTGAGACTATGAAAGTTGAAGCGAAAATTTTCAATCTATTCAACCAAAAAATTGCATATATTTTCGCATACATACATATATACGCACATATAACAATAGGTCTGTTAATGAAGCAAATCATTTGTAACAAACTATCACATTTTGGAGTTCATGTTCCCAAAAAAGCTTGCAAAGCAGGGGAAAGTGAGAGAGCAAAATGGCATTTCATTTTGAGGGGAAGTTGCAAGTTTTTACCCGAATAAACTTTTGCTTGTAAGAATTCGCAAGGAGACAAACAGCTGATCGCAAAATAAAAATAAACCCGAATTAGAATTTGCGAATTGCAATTTCTACTGGAATGTTCTCCATCTGACAGCGATGATGAAATGGAAAAATTCATTCATTCATTCATTCATTCACAGCATTACAACGCAGGGTGCGTCAAAGCTTTCTTCACAAAACTTCTCCAAACTGTTCTAACGCTTGCTTTGCCTTCGTAGTTGCGAATTCCAATTGCTGTGAGATCGCTTCCTACAGCGTCTATCCATCGGTTTTTCGGTCTTCCCTTCGCCTCCGCACCAATTATCTTGCCAGTCATGGCTTTCCTTACAGCGGACTCAGCAGGCATACGGAGCACGTGACCTAGCCACCAAATACGCTGCGCCTTTACAAAACGCACAGCTGTCTCGTCTTGGATAAGTTTGTTCGATTCCGAATTGTACCTAATTCTGTAGCTGCCATCTTCATTTTTAATTGGTCCGTTGGCTTCAAAAGTATATGCACTTACATGAAAATTCTGTGCATTTGTGTGCCGTCTTGTTTTCAGCATGTATTTCGTTTTACACTCGTTAACGAAGAGGCCAATATCGTTGGCAATTTTGCCAATTTTTTAAAAGGTTTCATTTAAGTCGTTCGTATTCCTCCAAAGAATGGCGATATCGTCTGCATAGGCACATATTTGCGTTGTTTTTGTAATTAGTAATGTACCACCTTTGCTGACTTCTTTTATAACAAAATGCAGCATCAAATTGAATATGGCAGAGGATAGTGCATCACCTTGCTTGATACCAGATTCAATTGCGGATGACTCTGTGAGCTTCACTTGGATGATTACCTTTGCTTTTGTATCCGTGAGCGTAACGATGATTAGCCTTGTAAGTTTTGCTGGAATTTCTAGGCTAAGCAGTACGTAAAAAATTTTAACTCTCCTGACGCTATCGAACGCTTGTTTGAAATCTATAAAAGGGCAGTGAATATCCTTTTCAAATTCGTGGTGTTTTTCAAAGATTTGACTGAGGACAAAGCGCTGGTCGATTGTGGACTTTCCCTTGCGGAATCCACACTGATAGTCTTCAATAATGGTCTCTGCATATTCATTGATACGATGATAGAGGGCATTAGTAAAAACCTTATAAGCAGAGTTAAGCAGTGAAATACCACGATAATTTTCACATACTCGCTTGTCTCCTTTTTTGTACACTGGGAAGATTAAATGGAACAAATTATTGTGCACAAAATGAAATCATGTGAATCCGAAGCTCGTTATTTTGCTTTATTTTTCCATGAATTTAATACGAGGTAGTTTAAGTGAAATTTGTTTTAATTTTTGTGATTTTTCCCCAACAACAATTTAATCAGCTCTTCGTAAAACTTGCACATTGTTACTGGTTTTGCGTTCATATCCTTTTTTCTAATTTGTATTTATTTTTATTTGAGAGCAAGTTCTGGAAAATCAAGTGACTGGCAAGTTACTGGATAATTTTTACATGAACATACCTAATATTTTTGATAGTTTTCCACGATTTTAAAACACCATGTAAAATAATTTAAATTTGTAAAAAAATAAAATCGAAATTTTCTTTAAGGGGGAAACCAGTTTAGACATATCAAAAAATCGCCTTTTTTTATTGCATAAATTGTTAGTGTAACTACTCAAGAATGTGGTAAAAATTTTAAAGCGAAATTCGCATTATTCTCGATTCTAGGAGCACTTAAGTGATTGCCCGTTGGTTCCGCACCGTAGCGCGCGTTATGCTGAAAACACTGAAGACCGCACGGAATGCCTTACAACAGTATTCAACAGTATTTTTAAGCTATTTTAACAAAAATTATCATTTTTCTAAGTTTATTTTGTAAATGATTTCGAAATGTACTGCTTAGCAACACTGTGTGGTGAGAGAGCAATCAGCTGGGTCGGAATTACGGAATTTTTTTTTATAATCGTGAAATAAAATCTACGGTAATACGATACGGAAGGAAGGAACTTTTCGTTTACATGGGGTTCTCATTAGTTTGATCGAAACAGCTGAGTCGGAATTGCGTTTACGGGCTTTACTGTTTTCAGCATTAGTTAGAACGACGTTTTTCTCGAAACTACTTTTTTTCAACTGGTGGGCACTCTAGCTCAAAAAGCGATCGACCAATCGTTATAAATTTTTTTCGGAGTATTTTTTATTCAATCCTAATTCATATGAACCTCATTCTGGGATAATATTATCATTGAAAATGTTTTTTTTAAGCAAAGTAGATGAAAAAATATGGTATGAAAAAATTACATTGTCTTCAAGCGCCTCGCAGATATGCAATTTTCAATATTATTTTATCACAATTAAGTTCATATTCTTAGGAAACATGCTGTTAACGAAAAAAAAAAAATTGCAATTTCCGGAATGCCCACCAGCAAGATACTCGGATGACATTCGTCCATGGACAACACGCTCTAACACCACTATTTCCGGCGAAAATGGCTTGAAAGAATTTTAAAATGTACTTAAAAATATGAGTAAAATACGCTCCATGTTTAAAAAATTTCTGATTATTCCTTCCTTAATAAAAGAATTCTCGAAAAACACCAAAATTTCGGCCTCCTTAACCGGTTTCCCCCCTTAATAGCCGCAGGTCAACACCAATTGTAGTTTTTCTACTAAAAAGCCGCAGATCACCACAAATTTTGGTTTTTCTACTAAAAAGCCGCAGATCACCACAAATTTTGGTTTTTCTACTAAAAAGCCGCGGATTACCACTAATTGTGTTTTTTCTACTAATAATGCATTAAATACTCACTGGCACAGGTTTATGTCCGAGAAGGCGCAACTGTTTTAGCTTCATCTCAAATAAGCCCGTGAATCTTTGCTTCTCCTTAACCATATTATTCCAGCCCACAATCACGATAGCTACTGTGTCCACTTCCGGACTGTCAGAATCACCCAAAAGTAGTGTTCGCGTCAAAATATCACCTGTAATAAAAGATGTGAATTTAATTTTAACTTTCTACCATAAAACAAAAATGCACAATTAACTACCGCTATAATCTTCTGGACAGCTGCTTGCAAGCGATAACGCTTGCCGATTTTTATTGTCATAGCAAATAATCACATCCGGTCGCTGAAAGTGTGGCAAAATATGCTTCAACGTATTTGGACGCAGTATGCGTTCACATGTCTCCTTGATCTCCAGCAAAATACGGTCCGTATGATTTAATCTAAATTTGGTATTTCGTTCCGGTATATACTGCGTCAGCACTTTGCCCATTGAACGGCGCGATTTCTCCGGCAATTGATTGCCCGCATAACCAGATTCTTTCAAATTAATTTTCACAAAAGAATCTAAATTGAAGATTTCACGCCCTAATGTTATATTTTTGCCATAGGCGTGATCTATAAAGCGCTTGTCCAGCACAGATGTCAGCATTTCCTCATTATGATAGCCACACAAAGTTAGGTAATGCACGCAAGCGGCAAAACAACGCGGATACTTCATGATTTCATCAAGTTTCGTGCCAAGTAAGGATAAAATTTTTGCACATAACTCCTGTTCCACACCATTTGGACTGCGATAATTGAATACGCTAATGGCCAAGCATATGCGCTCCATATCCTTTAGGCGTGCATGCTCTATTTCGGCGTTGAAACGTTGCAGCACCAGTTCTAAAACGCCATCATGACAGCACTGCAACTCAACGCCAAAGAGCGCCAAATGCAAGCAACTCATTAGTGAAATGCGCGCTACTTGTGCTTGTAAGACGTCCATTAATTGCATCATTTGCGGCACCTGGGGCAGCTTGCTGCTATAACGGAGCACTTTTAAAATAGCCACCAATGTAATATCATCCACAGTTTGTGTTTCGCTCATTAAACGCGTGTACAGATGATCCAGCAATTTTGGATTTCGTATGGGGGTTTTTGTCTTAAAGAATCCCATCGACATGACACCCAACTCCTGCAAGGACATAGTGTCGGCACAGCGCGCCAAATTCACTTCGAATTCAAACATTTCGAACACAGGCCGTCGTAAAATGTTGCAGTAGAACATGGCTTGCACCATTTGTTCGGGTTGCATGCGTCTTATCTTGCGTCCCAACTTACGCAACGCCTCCCATACGAACTCTGAAACGCGCGCCAAGTTCAATGCGTACCAAGCATCACATGCCAACAACAACTCATCACTGGTCCAACGCTCAATGCGGCGACAACTCTCCACATCTAAATTGTTCCACAATTGCATATAATTGGGTTCACGCACGGACACCTCTTCTGGCAATTGCGCCAATTGTCGCAGCGTTGCCAAAAGCTGTTCATCGCTTAGCTGATGGCTTTGATCACAGAAATGTTGACAAAATTCCGTGAAACGCTCATCCGAGATGCGGGTATTTGTGCGTATGCAATATTGTGTCAAGGCAGTGAAAGCACCGAACACTTCGTCAATTGTAGCATCAGCCGTTTTTAAGGTTAGCGCCAATGCAGGCAGCTCTGGCGCTTCAGGCAAAATGTCAATAGCTGTTGCGTTTACATCCAAACGGAAAATTTTATATGGTTTTAGTGATTGCTCTAGTACATCGTGTGCGTGCTTGTTCTCCTTGTCCATGAAAAGTTTAGACGCATTCGCGTGGTTAAGATGAAAGCATGCAACCGGTGGCCGAACTGGCACACTGCTCCTTAATGGGTTGGCGGCTACCAATTGATAGATTGCACGCAGCCTACCAAAACTGCTGCATGTTAAAGGCACGCTGAACATTTTGAAGTTTTTTATTCAACTTGCTGCACTATTCCATAACAACACAAAATTAAGACAATCTATAAAAACAGCAAACGTTGTGCCCGCGCGTGTACGCTAACAATCAGCTGCTTTTCAGTGAGGTTTGTAAATGCCCCCGCTTTTGTTTTTGTTGCTTGTTTCTTTTTTGCAACAGCACGCATTTAATAAATTTAGAAACTGTTCGTCACTGGAACATTGTTGAAAAAGTTTAATCAACAAATTTAACACTTGTTTTAATCATTAGTAATAGCAAATAAAAGAAAATTGCGTTCACTAAATTTCTATCACAATTCCACTTTGCTCGTCAGCTGTTCTACTATTAACAGTACTGGTTTGCTGCTCTGTTAGTTGCCAGTGGATTTTTCAGCAGCTGCTTAACTACTCTCTCAGTGTTGCTTCTTCTTCTTGAGTATCTGTTGCTCGCAAAGCGTTGATCCACCAGCATTTAAATGTGAGTAGACTTGTTTGCTTTGTATGTATTTCTATCCTGCTTTACACTACTACGAATAGGCAAATACGAAAGCACACAAGTTTGGCGGCATTTAACATAACATTTTACCCTATAAATATTGTGCTATTTTAACTATTGGGATTCTACATCTGTAGGTATATATGTATACATATGTGTGTTGACATTCAATAAAATAAAAATTTATAACATTAATTATGAAAATTGGGGCTAATATTTTTGAATGGCATTAAGATATATATTTTTTTACTTAGATAATGTTTAGTGATATACGAAAATTAAGAAATATATTTTTAATGGCATTATTATGTTTTGTTTTAAGGGGTTATACGCAGTTATGAAGCAAATAAAATACGGGTTGTCAAGGATTTATCCTGAAGAAACTTCAGAATATTTTAATTTGAAAATTTTTGGCGGTTATAAAAGCATCCTTCAAGAAGTAACAAAATTTTTTATTTATGAAAATGTTGATTATAGAGCGCGCTGCAGGCGATTTCTGGAACCTCCTTTAAAAAAAGACGATTTACGGTGTACATCGTAACTCAGGATTGGATTATCTGAAATCAAAAAACCAAACAAATTTTGTTAATATATTAGATTATCTAGTAATTAATCGTTCGGCTAATCAAAATAGTGAATTTTCACAAAATGGCAGCTTTTAAAAGGAATGATTTCGATTTTTACGTTAAAATTTGGCCGTAAATTGATTATAAAGTGGAAAATAAGTATCAGATTTACAAAAGGAACGATTAATTACTAGAAAATGTATCTTTAAAGATTGAGTTAAAACGGTTGACCGATCAAACAAGCCGTTTTCGAGATATCGTGTACACCGACTTGAAAAATGCCGTTTTGAAAAAAACACGTTTAAAGTTTCAATACCTACCTTAAAACGTGCCGAGGCATCTCTACATATTTAGGTATAACTCCGAAAGTATTGCTTAGATCTACTTCAAATTTCGTGCGTATACTTTTGAATATATGTACATTACAAAAATGCAATAAAAAAATCGATTTTTTTGAAAGTCATAACTGCGTATAACCCCTTAAGTTAGATGATACTTAGTGTTACACAAAAGTGGGATCAAGAAAAACTATCATACATCACGCTGAAACCCCTTCGCAAGAGTATTGTTCTTCTAAATTACTACGCGCTTAAAAGCTAAATTAGAGCTGCTGATGTCGATTACTCATGAAATTACCATAAAAACTTGATATTAACGTGGAATTCGCAAAAATAGCATGCAATTTTGTAGTTCACCTTCTGAATAATTCAGTGGATTGTCTTACCGTTTCGAAAAGGTGAATTCCCAAAGTTCCCATACCCAATCTGCACAGCGTTTCCATATTTTTTGTGGGAATTCAAAAGTACAGTTGTGTCAAAAATTTGCTCCTTTGACTAGAGACCTATATGAGTGCAATGAAGCCCCTTATTTCATTATTTTTAAGAAGCAGTTAACTTGTTTTGTTCTACAGTCTTATTTGTTAATTAATTAAAGATGAATAATGAAAAAATCAAAATATTAAACTTCCACTAAGTCAATACATTTTTTGTTCCTCATTTCAAATTCTCTGTCTGGAATATCCAGATGGCTTTGTCAAATATTTCAGTGTTGCTTAAAATATTTCAGTGTGGCTAAAAACTAAAATTATATAGGTACCTGCGGTCATTGTTATAGTTAAGACGTACTTGCGATCAGAACAGCTAATTTCTGTGGTTATGGCTATGCTATGGCACTAATAGTTGGACCTTAAGGCAACCGTGACATTCAGATGTGACAATTAGGTTAATCAAGGCCATCATTCCAACAGCTGTTTCCAAAACAAAAATAGTGTACTGCTTGAAGGTTAAGTTTTCCACGAATTTCAATCAGAATGTAAACCAAACCGACTTTGACATCTGAACTACCATAACAGAATTACCACAAATTTTATGTGCTTCTTTTCTAAATAAATGAGTTGAAACTCAAAACGGTTTCGACAAAGATCATTACCATGACAATTCATTTTTTTTTCTTGATTTTTTTTTTTTGTTTTGGTTAAATATTTTATGTTAATTTGTAATTTAAACTAACGCCCCTTATCATTTTTATACATATACAGGGAAACCTCCCTTAAGCGAACACCCACCGTCAGTCAACTTTTGTTTGCCCAAGAGAGAGTAAAGTTATTGCCTCCACACATCCATTTTGCCCGAATAATTTTTTTATTTTTGGTAACGAGCGCAACTTGAGTTTTTACACTTTTGAACCTAATAAGGAAATCGGAATAACTTATTTTAAAATTTCATACAGAGGATCAGTGATAACATTTTACCAAATGCACTGAATTAATTATTTTTTATCTATGGTTTGCAAGATTTGATTAGTGAAACTTATATATATATATATAATTGGCGCGTACACCCTCGTTTGCGTGTTTGGCCGAGCTCCTCCTCCTATTTGTGGCGTGCATCTTGACGTTGTTCCACAAATGAAAGGACCTACAGTTTCAAGCCGACTCCGAATGGCAGATATTCTTATGAGGAGCTTTTCCATGGCAGAAATACACTCGGAGGATTGTCATTGCCTGCCGAGGGGCGACCGCTATTAGAAAAATGTGTTTCTTAATTTTTGGTGTTTCACCGAGATTGGAACCTACGTTCTCTCTGTGAAATCCGAATAGTAGTCATGCACCAACCCATTCGGCTACGGCGCCCGCCTTAGTGAAACTTAACTACTGGCAAAAACCCGGAAATACAAATTGTTTATCTCGTGAGCGTTCATAAAGTCACGCCGCAAACCAACCTAATGTATGAATGAGAAAAATTACACTTTATTCGAGAAGTCCCCTTTTTCCACTCATATTTTTCATGTTTTGCCCGCCTATGAAAAGTTCGTGTTTGCGTCCACTCAGCAGAGGTTTTTGGGTGACCAAGTTGGTGTGTTTTATTATGAACTCTTAAAACCAACCGGAACCATCACTGGGGATCGGTATCTACTTCAATTGATGCGATTGAGCCGAGCACTGCGCGAGAAGCGGCCGCAATACGCGGAGAAGCATGAAAAAGTGATTCTACAACATGACAACGCTCGGCCACACGTTGCCAAACCCATTAAAACCTACCTGGAAACACTAGAATGACAAATCCTACCCCACTCGCCATATTCTCTAGATATTGCGCCGGCCGATTATCACCTGTTCCGATCGATGGCACTTGGTCTAGCTGACCAGCAGTTCCTTTCATATGAAGACGTAAAAAAATGACTTGATCCGTGGATAGCCTCAAAAGATGAACAGTTTTACGCGACGGTATACGAGATCTAGCAGAAAGATAAGAAAAGGTAGTAGCCAGCGATGGGCAATACTTTCAATGATGCACTTGTAACCATTTTTTCAGAAATGGTAAAAATGTATTTTCATCAAAAAAAAACAGCAAGAACTTAATTGCGCGCCTAATATATTTCATTTCTCTTTACTTATATTTCATTTTCTTTACTACTTTGTTGTGTCAAATTAATACCCAATGGCACATTTTACATATATTAAACTGGTAAATGATTTTCCGTACTTTATCCCGTTGCATTTATTATGTCAGCTGATTACATCTACATACATACACGTGTCGACGATTCTATTGAGAAGCAAAGTGATGAGCAGTATCTGGTCGATGTAGGGTATTCTATCGATTCTATAACGAAGAGATTTCCGCACAATCGTATGACTTAGATCCACGACTGAGAGAATGTAGGCTTGTTCGAGCTTCAATCACAACCGCAGTGTTGCATGATTTGTGAAAGTAAAATTCTGGCAACATTGTCAAAAGAATCACGTTCGAAGTGTCAAAAATTCGGCAAAAAAGCGGCTAGATTATTCCACCTCTTGTCTATTCGTGTTTTCATGTCCCCAGCGTCCCATGCCAATGAATACCGCATTCAAAGGTTTCAGTATGTCGTTTTCTTGTTCAAATGGTATGTAAACAGCGCTTTTGGCAAGAAAGACAGCAACCTTTCCGATTTAAAGTGATTTGGTGAATACTCGCTCAGAACAGAAGTAAAGAAATTGTTTTTTTAAGTTGCACTTCGTGTTTATCGATGTGAGATTGACTTCGGACGATATTCGTTCCAAATTGTATTAGAATTATTTATGTGTGTATGTACATATATATAACTGAGCAGTAAAGCCCTCTCTCGACGAACAAAACTAACACTCTACAAGGCTCTCATTATGCCCGTCCTAACGTATGGCGCAGAAGCTTGGACGATGAGAACATCCGATGAAGCGACGCTTGTAGTGTTTGAGAGAAAGATTCTGCATAAGATTTTTGGACCTTTGCACATTGGCATTGGCGAATATCGCAGACGATGGAACGATGAGCTGTATGAGCTTTACGACGACATAGACATAGCGCAGCGAATAAAGATCCAGCGGCTACGTTGGCTGGGACATGTCATCCGAATGGATACAAACGCTCCGGCTTTGAAAGTATTCGATGCCGTACCAGCTCGTGGTAGCAGAGGAAGAGAAAGGCCTCCTCTGCGTTGGAAAGATCAGGTGGAAAAGGACTAGGCTTCACTTGGTGTGTCCAATTGGCGGCGATTAGCACGAGAAGGAAACGACTGGCGCGCTTTGTTAAACTCGGACAAACTCGTGTAAGCGGTTATCGCGCGAATTAAGAAGAAGAAGTATGTATGTATATTGTATCGTACTTTAGAGCACAAACTCAAGCTGGTTGGAATATGCGCAGAAGCATTTAATCTCTCAAGAGATTAAAATACGTACGTAACATCGTGTGTCTATATTTTTTTATTTAATAACATTAAATCATAGCACAGCAATAAACTCCGTGCTCTCTGCTCACATTGATTTTTTGCCAGTAGGAATATATTACATGAGCGTCAATCCTAAAATTCTCACAAACCTGAAATTGGCCTCATTACCTTCGTACATATGTATG
The DNA here is from genome assembly GCF_028408465.1 of Anastrepha ludens. Taxonomy (NCBI): domain Eukaryota; kingdom Metazoa; phylum Arthropoda; class Insecta; order Diptera; family Tephritidae; genus Anastrepha; species Anastrepha ludens. Next base: position 28,868,098 of record NC_071499.1, on the reverse strand, counting down.
TATGTACATACAAAAATAAAAATACATGCATGCAACATCTTTCCCCTCCTAGAAGTCATAGCAAGAAGTGTATATGTATGTGTGTGTCTACACACAAATCTCGTGCAAAGAAGCCGAGCCGTGGTACCAGGAATCCTATGATATTGAACGATGTGCGTACGTCGTATCCACATACTCACGTATATACATATCTATTTATATGTATACATCTGTTTTATTGATGAGAGTTTTTGCAAACCAATGCTGTTAACATACTGTAATGCCGCTCTTAGGGCAGCACGACACAAGGTATGTGTATACATTCATATGTATGTATGTGTATATTTTATGAGGCGTTGTTGAGATAGTCACTATTTTGATGGTGATTCTTGCCAGGCTTGCCAACAAATGTAATGATTGTTCACGATCTCGTTAATTGTGCCTCACTTCTTTTGTGATGTTGCCATGGTTGATCGAGGCTGCCAGATCAATGGAAAGAGCGGAAATAAGTGTTATTGGAAATACGAGGAAGCTGGGTGATTTTTTAAACACAAATTTGTCTCTGTTGCAAACAAGTGCACATACATATGTATTTCTGTAAATTTAATTTAATTAACTGGCACACTGCTCCTTAATGGGTTGGCGGCTACCAATTGATAGATTGCACGCAGCCTACCAAAACTGCTGCATGTTAAAGGCACGCTGAACATTTTGAAGTTTTTTATTCAACTTGCTGCACTATTCCATAACAACACAAAATTAAGACAATCTATAAAAACAGCAAACGTTGTGCCCGCGCGTGTACGCTAACAATCAGCTGCTTTTCAGTGAGGTTTGTAAATGCCCCCGCTTTTGTTTTTGTTGCTTGTTTCTTTTTTGCAACAGCACGCATTTAATAAATTTAGAAACTGTTCGTCACTGGAACATTGTTGAAAAAGTTTAATCAACAAATTTAACACTTGTTTTAATCATTAGTAATAGCAAATAAAAGAAAATTGCGTTCACTAAATTTCTATCACAATTCCACTTTGCTCGTCAGCTGTTCTACTATTAACAGTACTGGTTTGCTGCTCTGTTAGTTGCCAGTGGATTTTTCAGCAGCTGCTTAACTACTCTCTCAGTGTTGCTTCTTCTTCTTGAGTATCTGTTGCTCGCAAAGCGTTGATCCACCAGCATTTAAATGTGAGTAGACTTGTTTGCTTTGTATGTATTTCTATCCTGCTTTACACTACTACGAATAGGCAAATACGAAAGCACACAAGTTTGGCGGCATTTAACATAACATTTTACCCTATAAATATTGTGCTATTTTAACTATTGGGATTCTACATCTGTAGGTATATATGTATACATATGTGTGTTGACATTCAATAAAATAAAAATTTATAACATTAATTATGAAAATTGGGGCTAATATTTTTGAATGGCATTAAGATATATATTTTTTTACTTAGATAATGTTTAGTGATATACGAAAATTAAGAAATATATTTTTAATGGAATTATTATGTTTTGTTTAGTGTTACACAAAAGTGGGATCAAGAAAAACTATCATACATCACGCTGTACTGGATCCAATACTCGGAATCTTGAAGCAAAGGTCAATTTTTATCTGAATAACAATATGATGATTGAAACAATATGAATTGACAGAACCGAAATATTGAACGAGGATTTACAAAATTCTGAATATAGCGCCAATGATTCGTACCAAAAAGTTGAGGCAGTGAAATACTCGTATTATTTGATTGACTCCCGGGAAGCGAAATTCGACGTAATATGGGAAAAATGCATCAAGAATTCGGGAAAATTTGACATCGATGAGCCACAATTGCTTCGACGACGAAAACTTCTAAATCGCTACGACTTTAATCAAGAACAAGGACATCTGTTTTCAACGCCAAAAGAAATGTTCCAAAAGATGTGTTTTGAAGTATTCGACCTCTAGAAGGTCGATTCGATACGAATTCTGCTCGATTTTTCAAATCTCTTCAAGCCTTCGCAACTGGAAAATTTGTTGAGGTTGAGATACTCAGATTTTTCCTCTTCCGCCGGCCCTACCAGCGTTTCCATATTTTTTGTAGGAATTGAAAAGTACAGTTATGCCAAATATTGGCTCCTTTGACTAGAGACATATATGAGTGCAATGATGCCCCTTATTTAATTATTTTTAAGAAGTAGTTAAGTTGTTTTGTTCTATAGTCTGATTTGATAATTAATTAAAGATGAGTAATGAAAAAATCAAAATATTAAACTTCCACTAAGTCAATACATTTTTGTTGCTCTTCTAAAATTTTTCAAATTTTCTGTCTGGAATATCCAGATGGCTTTGCCAATTATTTCAGTGTTGCTTATAAGTATGGCTAAACCCAAAATTCAATAGGTACCTGCGGGCATGTTTTTAGTTAATAGTTAGCACCAATAATCGTTCGCAAAGCTCTTCGTACTTGCGATCAGAAGAGCTAATTTTTATGGTTATGGCTATGCTATGGCATTCCCAATTGGACCTTAAGGCAACCGTGACATTCAGATTTGACAATTAGGTTAATCAAGGATATCATTCCAACAGCTGTTTCCAATACAAAAAAAGTGTACTGCTTGAAGGTTAAGTTTTTGACGAATTTCAATCAGAATGTAAACAAAACCGACTTTGACATTTGAACCACCAAAACAGAATTACCACAAATTTTATGTGCTTATTTTCTAAGTAAATAAGTTGAAACTCAAAACGGTTTCGAAAAAGATATATGTATATCTGATCATTGCCATGACAATCCTTTTTTTTTTTTTTTGTTTTTCTTTTGATTTTGTTAAATATTTTATGTTAATTGATAATTTAAACTAACGCCCCTTATCATTTTTATACATATACAGGGAAACCTCCCTTAAGCGAACACTCACCATCAGTCAACTTTTGTCCGCCCATGAGAGAGTAAAGTTACTGTCTCCACACATGCATTTTGTCTGAATATTTTTTTTTTTTTTGTATGTCTTTCTCCACTTTTGATACTAATAAGGAAAATCGGATTTATTTTTTTTTTAATTTCATACAGAGGCTCAGTGAGAACATTTTACCAAATGCACTGAATTAATTATTTTTTATCTATTGTTTGCAAGATTTGATTAGTGAAACTTATATATATATATAATTGGCGCGTACACCCTCGTTTGGGTGTTTGGCCGAGCTCCTCCTCCTATTTGTGGCGTGCATCTTGACATTGTTCCACAAATGAAAGGACCTACAATTTCAAGCCGACTCCGAACGGCAGATATTCTTATGAGGAGCTTTTCCATGGCAGAAATACACTCGGAGGATTGTCATTACCTGCCGAGGGGCGACCGCTATTAGAAAAATGTATTTCTTAATTTTTGGTGTTTCACCGAGATTGGAACCTACGTTCTCTCTGTGAAATCCGAATAGTAGTCACGCACCAACCCATTCGGCTACGGCGCCCGCCTTAGTGAAACTTAACTACTGGCAAAAACCCGGAAATACAAATTGTTTATCTCGTGAGCGTTCATAAAGTCACGCCGCAAACCAACCTAATGTATGAATGAGAAAAATCACACTTTATTCGAGAAGTCCCCCTTTTCCACTCATATTTTTCATGTTTTGCCCGCCTATGAAAAGTTCGTGTTTGCGTCCACTCAGCAGAGGTTTTTGTGTGACCAAGTTGGTGTGTTTTATTATGAACTCTTAAAACCAACCGGAAGCATCACTGGGGATCGGTATCTACTTCAATTGATGCGATTGAGCCGAGCACTGCTCTAGAAGCGGCCGCAATACGCGGAGAGGCATAACAACGCTCGGCCACACTTTGCCAAACCCATTAAAACCTATCTGGAAACACTGGAATGGCCAATCCTACCCCACCCGCCATATTCTCTAGATATTGCGCCGGCCGATTATCACCTGTTCCGATCGATGGTACTTGGTCTATCTGACCAGCAGTTCCTTTCATATGACGACGTCAAAAAATGACTTGATCCGTGGATAGCCTCAAAAGATGAACAGTTTTACGCGACGGTATACGAGATCTAGCAGAAAGATGGGAAAAAGTAATAGCCAGTATTTTTTTCAGAAATGGTAAAAATGTATTTTCATCAAAAAAAAACCAGCGAGAACTTAATTGCGCGCCTAATATATTTCATTTATCTTTACTTATATTTCATTTTCTTTGCTACTTTGTTGTGCCCAATTAATACCCAATGGCACATTTTACATATCGCACTTATTACGTTAAAGCGTAACAACTCAAAATTTCCAAATTTTAGTTTTTTGCAAGAAAACAATGTACAGTGGTCATCTCTACCCACTGTAAAAATCGTTCAGTGGTTTGTCTAGTCTTTCGTTAAAAAAACCGTTATGACTCTCTCTTTGTTTTCAGAATGACTCCTTCGTCTCAACTAAAGAGTTACATTTTTAATTGTCTTCAAGTGTTTGAACAAATTTGTGTCACATAAAGTGTAACATTTTGAATTGTGCCTGTTTACAACCAAACGATTTGTTTAAAATATACCACTAAGTGTATAAAAAAATTTCAGGAAAAGAGTAACAACTCAAAAATTTGTTATTTTAGCGCAACTACTAAACAAATAAGAATGAAACAACCGTTATATTGCTTTTAATGATATTTTCGTGCAATTACATATTTTTTCCTTGTAATATATTATTAATATTTACGGAAACAGTTTTTCGTCTCTACTGAAAATGTTCAGATTTTAAGTTGTTACGCTTTAACGTAACATGTGCGATATATTAAACTGGTAAATGATTTTCCGTACTTTATCCCGTTGCATTTATTATGTCAGCTGATTACATCTACATACATACACGTGTCGACGATTCTATTGAGAAGCAAACTGATGAGCACTATCTGGTCGATGTAGGGTATTCTATCGATTCTATAACGAAGAGATTTCCTGGGAGGCAAAAGTGAACATACATACATAAATATATTATTTGAACGGTGTTTAGCTAAAACACTGCGAAAAATTGGTGAGAATGACTTGTTTTTTTTTCTTATTTTAGCTGGTAATAACGCTTTTTATAAGTGGATATGAACACAAGGCACAAATGATTTGCTAACTGATTACCGTTATAAATCTAAGCAATAATTAAATGATTCATAAAATAGTAAATTTTGATTCAAGTACTTTTTCTAATGTAACAACAGCAAATATCACCATCAACATTCCTCTCGTGATGATTTCTCAGACAACAGTGGTTGACCTGTTAAACGTACAGTCAATATATATGTATGTACGAGTACGTATACACGTACACTTTGCCAACCAGAAAGCAGCAGCATTTTACAGAGTTTTGCTCTTCCCTTTCATTTTCCCCATTCAGTTTGTTAGTGCCGACTTGTATTAGATGTTGTTTGTGACGAGTTGTGACTGCTCTTTAAATTGTGAAATTATTTAAAGTGAAAAAGTAAATAAAACTTTAAAAATGTCTGCAGGAGTAGAAAAAGAATTGGTAAGTTGTTCGAATAATAAGAATTGTAAAGTGTCCCAAACATTTCTGCCACATATGCAAAAGTTCCCAAGTTTTTTTCATTTTGTTTTGCACGTTTGTTCAGAAGTACGTGTGTGTGTTTGTGTGTGATAATATATGCAGATGAGTAAACAAAGGCGAAAGAAGGTAATCAGAGAGGTAGTAGCACTTTGAGCGGGAGAGAGTCGTTCGTAAAGAAGAGCGTGAGTTCTGAATGATTTTGAAAATATGCCTCGAGAGAGCAGCAGGAGATAGAGTGTAGGCCATTTTGTTTTAGGTTTACTAAACCGATTACACGACGTATCGAGTAGAGTTCATTGCACAGAGATATTTTTTGTTGTAAGATAAACGAACCCTGTAAAGCAGATATTTTTCAAAGCAATTCGTGATTTTCTAGTAGTAGAAAGAGAGGGAATGAGCCCATCAATTTTATGAATTCATCGAATGTATGTAAGGGATGCATAAAGTTACGTGTTCACTGTGTAGAGATAATTTGTCTCCTGTTACGTATAGTTTTTGTTGTAAGGGGAAGATAAATGTGTATAGAGTGAATTTGTATAGACAATGGACGTAAATTTAATATTTTGTGTGGCTTTAAACACACAGATTAATAAATTCAGAGTTAGTTCATTCATTAACTCATGAGACCATTTATATTAATAAAAAGCACAAATTTTCTGTTTTATTCTTCTTATTAAAAATTTAACTAAAAACTGAATTATAATGAATGAAATTAAAAGCGGAGGAAAATCTTGTTACATCGTAGATCCTGGCAAAGAAAATTTCATCGTTGGGCACGAAAAGATCATATTAAAAAAGTGGTCAATATCCTTGTTAAAGAGGATAAAAAATATGAGATCACAAAAAATCTGTAGTACTGAAAAAAATGTATAAGAATTGTTTAAATTAAACCGTCGAAATAGTCCTACGTCACTCTGTGTCGAATGTATTGAAGATATGAAAACCTTTTGAACAAGAGAACGACATACCAAAACCGCTAAATACAATATACAATGAAATGGACGACTACATGAAAAGGCGAGTGGAAGCTAGGTGGACTAATCTAACCACATGCAAAACAGCAAGTCATGTGTGGAACTAACGTCAAAAAACTGACTCAATTTGAACTTACGCTCTCGTGAAAGGACTGCAGAACTATCATAGGTATGCTAACAGGTCATAATCTGTTGGCTGCATATGCGTACAAGATAGGGATTGCTAACACAGACAAATGCAGGAAATGCAGAGAGGAGGTTAAGGAAACTTTAGAACACCTTCTGTGCGTTCGTCCGCCATTACTAAAAACGTGTTTAAAATGCCTGGGAGCCCCATTGTTTCAGGGTCTGGAGAACGTCTCAAAAGCGGATCTTCCAGCTCTGCTTATATTCGCCAAAAGCGTTGACATCCTACATGATGTCTACTCTCAGTATTCATAGAGGTCTCCATCTGGTATCGCTAGGGAGCAAAAGGTCTATGCGTGGCTTGTAGCCAACCAGGCTAACCTAACCTAACCTAATGGTATACCAAAACTTCTAATCGAGCTAATCCTACCATTATACACAAACGCTAACTGTCGCATCTTACATAAAAAGGAACTGAGTGGACTTCTATCGGTCACTACTGGAGTCCGACAAAGCTGCGCTCTATCACCTCTACTCTTTAACATTGTTTTGGAAGTCGTGATGAGCAAAGCTACACCCGAAACTAAAGGAATAACATGGAGACTAAATGGACGTCTCGAAGATCTTGATTATGCTGACGATATTTGTCTTATGGCTCACACTTTTGCAGACATTAGCGCTGGTAGCACAAACTGCCGCAGAAGTAGGCCTAAAAATAAACATTGCCAAAACAAAGTTGATGCGTGTAAACACTAACTATACGCAAAAATCAGTAACGCTGAGCCCGAAGACGTGGACTTCTTTGCTATTTGTGGAGTATTAAATCTACTAATGGTGGCTCAAGAGAAGTCATCGAAACCCGTATAAAGAAAGCAAAGCAAGCTTTCGGTGTTTTAAATGCAGTGTGGAACTCGACGATTATCACACGGCGCACAAAAATAAAAATATTTAGCTCCAAAGTGAAGTCCGCTCTTATGCGCGGTTGCGAAAGCTGGAATCTTGCAGCTTCTAACCTCTAAACGCTGCAGGTGTTCACCAATCTTTCTCTCCGCAAAATACTAAGAATTTTCTGGCCCGACATGATATCAAACGCTGACCTGTAGAGTCGTTGTAACCAGGCACCAATGCGCCTAGAAATTCTGAAAAGTAAATGAGGCTGGCTCGGGCACGTGTTAAGGAGAGGCCAAACCGCCTCAAGGCAGCCGTCGTAGAGGCACACTAGCACTGATCTGAAGGAGCAATCTGGAAGCCGATGTATTCAAAACAAACAAAACCTGGAGTAAAAGCAAGAGGTTGGCGAATGACAGAGGGGAAATGTAGGAACCTTGTCGCGGCCCTTGTCTCCCCCTCGGAGTCATAGGACGATATATATATACTTATCACTAAGGATAGGCAGTAAATAGTAGGGATATGGATTGCTCTGAAGAGTGCGAAAGCTACATTTTGAGTATTCGTCAGTAGTATGTATATCCCAGGGTACAAGACAATATCAAAAATGTTAAAATTTTAACATTTTTATCATTTTAACTCAAAAATTTAACATTTTTACCATTTAACTCATTTTTTTAACTTACAGTTACTCAAAATTTTAACATTTTTTAACATTTAACTCATTTTTTTAGCTTATATTATCTCACAAAATAAACGTTTAAATTTTGATGTGGGTCGAAGAGTCCAACCCTAAATTATTGTTACTCGTAGTTAATATTTTTAAGATATTAAAGATATCTATTTTTGATGTACTAGTAATCAATATTTAGGTTGGTACAGTTAAAATTTTGTGTTGGGTCGATGTCTATTAAGTGAAAAAATGTTAAAATATTGATTACAAAATATTTAAAGTAATCTATTCAAAAAAAAAAACAAAAAAGGATACATTTATTTTTTAAAGTACCTTTCAAAAAAAACGACGAACTCCTCAAAACAAGAGTCTTTGAGTCAGATTTGAACTTGCAACAAAATTATTGTTATAATTCCAACTGCTTAACCAACTCATCTAAACATCATATTCTGAAGTAATGTAATTACAGCTGAGTAGTATGCAAAGCAAGCAATGCTGATCTTATCAACATTGCTCACAATCTATAAATAGAATAAGCATAAGCACAAACCAAAAAAAAATGAAATACTGTTGAATACGAGTCACAAACTGCAAGATAAGCATAATATTTGATAAGCTTTTATACATCAACACATGGTTACAAGTGCAGTATGTATTTAGCGTTAGAAGAGGGTGGACGCAAAATAATTGAAACTTCAAATTTGAACTCTTTGAAGTTCAAATTTATAAAATTTACCCAATATTGGTTCATAACTTAAATCTCTTATTAAATATGTTATTGGATTAGATGGATAAATTTTACTAATATAAAATATTTCTCGAGTCCAATTATTTTTATATTTGTTTTCAAATTGTTTTTTATGTGATTGAATTCTTACTTTTTCTCCAATTTTAAAAACTGGTTTTTCTAAATTGTTTCTATTAATTTTAAAACAATTATCAAAAATTAATTGTTCATTTTTTTCATTTACTTCACATGGTTTCATACCAATAGTTCTATGTACATCTTTGTAATTATATTCATATAATATTTTATCAATTACATCAACCCAATTAGTATTTTTCTGAATTTCAAATCGTATTTTTAGTTTTTCATTAATGGTTCTATTAAATCTTTCTACAATTGATGATTTCTTTTCACTAAATGTTTGATACATGTTAATATTGTATTTATCTAAAACTTCTTGGAAATGTTTATTTAAAAATTCTTTACCAGAATCTGTATGAAGTAATTTTGGTGCACAACCTGCTTTTTTAATAATATTTAAAAATGCTTCAGAAGTTGTTTTTCCATCTTTCTTTTTTAATGGTTCTATATAAGCAAATTTAGAAAATGTATCAATTACATTAAGCATATATTTGTATCCTCTATTAATTCTAACATTAACTGTTGTCATAATTAGTAAATCTGCTGCCCATAGTTCATTTATGCCTTTAGTAATAATTTTTCTTCTTTCAAAATTTTTTCTTACTGGTTTATGCAACTCTTTTGCTATTTTAAAATCATTATTTTTAGTATCAATAAATTCATCTTTATCCATTTCAAAAATATTTAAAATGTATTTTAATTAAATAACAATGATATCAGATAAAGTTTTAAAAGAATATATTAAAACACAAAAAGACTTAAAAAATAAACTTCAACAATTTAATTTAAACAAAGTAATAAAACAAGAAAAAATTAATGAAGATCTTCAAGCAATTATTCAACCATTAAATCAATCAGTTATTAATGTTCACAATTTAAATGATAGCTTTAAAAATTTAATAGTAGATTTAAATCAATCAAATCAATCATATAAAAAAACAATAGATGGACATTCACAAAGTGAACATGTTTCAACGGAGTCGAAACCGTTTGACAATGTCAAGCAAGTTTCCAAAAGAAACGACACTGAAAGTGAATATACTTCCAAAGGAAACGATTCACAACATGAATATAAACCACCTAACAATAATGTGAATTTACAAACTAATGAATTTAACGAAAAGCAACTATCACCAATTAGAAAAACAAACAAACAAAAATTAGTTGAAAGTACACCAACAACTAGCACAGGTTCACGGAGCGAACAGTTGACTCCATCAACATCAAAAGACGCTCTTTTGCGTAGTGCAAATGAAACGTTATCTACACCAGTACAATTTATTTCAGACAAAATTGGAAATATGGCAATGAAATATTTAAATTTAAATAATTCTGATATGAAATTATGTGACAATATTTTTGGTCTAAGATCTGAAGATGGAAAAGATTTATGGATTGGTAATACTGAAGTAAAAATTAGTAATAATGATATTATTTTAAGTAATAAAACTTATAATGGAACAAAAGGGTTATGGGAATTAATAACTTTAAAAGAACCATCAACAGCTGTAACAAATAATGATTTACAAAATTATGAAGAAATTATATTATCAACATATGCTTACATGCAAAATAATGACAAAAGTTCTAAACGTATTAAATCTAGCGTTGGAAATAAATATATGAATTTTATTAGACCAATATTGATTAAAAATAAAATTATAAAAGAAAAAGTAGGATCTGGTTTAAATTCAAAAAATAATCTTTCAAAATCATTACAAAATTTTAAAATTAAAACTAGTTTACCTACTGAATATGTTCGTTTTGCGAATCGTTCACAATGTGAACGTGTTTATTGGAATGATATTAATGAATTAAAAGATAGATTAAATTTGTTGTTAGGAGAGTATAATGCAGGAAATGATAGTCCAGAAATACATAATGAAATTATGAATATTATTGAGGAACTAAGAGAAGAAAATATGTTGACTCTCTCCGAAGGAAACGTATTAACTGTTTAATTAAATTACATATAAATTTAAATAAATTAAAAAATTTTTTTCTAATAAATGGGAATTGATAAGTTTGGACAAAAATCTTTTTCAGAAATAAATTCATCTAATGAATATTCTCTTAATAGAATAATATCATTAGAAAATGAAGTTGAAGAAATTCGTTCAAATAGTGATCAAATGAAAGATATTATTAGTAAATTAATGGAATTAAATCAACTACTTCAAAAAGAAGTTGAAAAACAAGAAAAAGATAATGTGGTAGCTTTTGGTGTTGTATATAAAGAAATAGAACAATTAGAAAATAATTTAAATCAAGATATTATTAACATAACTAAACAAGTAGATTTTATAGAAACAAATATTGAAAATTTTAAAAACAGTTTAGAAAAACAATTGGATAGTTATTCGGAAAAACAAATTTTAATTGATAATTATCTTAAAGATTTAGTTTTACAAAATAAAGACAATATTAATCAAAATAATATTACTAAACAAAATGATGAAACTAATAATAAGATTGATAAAAGTATTCAAGTAGATGAATATATAAAACAATTAAATATTGAAGAAAGTGAAACAGATATTGAAGAAAGTAAACTACAAATTGAAACAAATATAATTCAAAAATAATTTAAAAAATTCATACATATATAAATGATAAACAAAAATAATAAATCAAAATAAAAATTCAAATATTCAACATCGTTGAAATATGTTCACATCATATTTCATTTGAAATTAAAAAAAAAAACTTAATCTAATATAATTAATAATTTAATGTATAGTAAATAGGAGGGGTTCGTTTTAGTTACCTACATTTCCTATTTCATAATGTCCCCAGGGTAATTTGTAAGTCTTATTTAACTTATCGTTATCATTATTATTCAACTTTTTATTGAAATAAAACTTATCATCATAGGGTGACAATCCTATTTTATTCTCTTCTGTAGTATATAGTTTATTATCATATGATCTAATATTATGAACAGTTTCATTTTTATTTTTTAAATTAATTAAACAATTCTTATAATCTTCAATTGTTAACTTTTTAATATTATTTTTCTTTATTCCTTTACAAACTTTTTTATCACAAACATCGGTCTTAAATGCATACATTTTACTTCTAAGTCCACAAAATTCTCTAATTGGTATTCCATTATATTCATCTTTAAATTTTCCTGGTACTTTTTTATTAATATTAGATTTTAAATCTTCAATTGGAAAATTATCTATATAATCACTGGTATCATAATTATCTAGATCATCTTTCATTTCAGAATAAATATCAAAATCATCATCAATATGTTTACCTTCAAAATAAAGAATAAATGAATCAGTATCTGTTCCTAATAATTTCATTCTATTACCATATTTAGTTTTAAGTTGTACATACATTTTAAACATTAATAATTTTGATAAATCTAAAATATTTTGACCTCCAAAGATAGGTTTATTTAATTTAATATTTGTATTTTTACCAAACACTACACACATATTATGATCTATTATTTTTCTTGATTGATATGTATTTCTACTTATTAGTTTTCTCATAATTTTTTCAGTTTTAACTATTCTAACATTAAGTCTATTTCTAACATTTTCCATTTGCTTACCATATACACTATTATTCATAAGTTTGAAAAAATCTTTTTCAAAATCGTTTTTAGCTTCTTTTCTAAGTGTTGTATTTTTTTCAATATAATTTTTTAACCATGCTTCTTGTCTACATTTAATACCTCTATGAATTTTAGTTAAAATTACACCATTATTTAAATATTCTTTTAATAATCTTATATCAATTATATAATTTTTCTTTGGTAACAACGTACACATTAATTTTTTAATTTTATCATTTGGTTTACTACCAATCCCTTTATTAATTAAGTCTGTTTGATTTGGTGATAAATCTTCAAATTGTGGAACATAATGATGAGGTGCTGGAGCATAATCATTATAAAAGTTGTGTAATTCCGGAGGAATACTTATATCAACTTCTAATGTATATCCAATATTATTATCATCAAAATCTTTATTTAAAATATTATCAACATTACAAAAATATTTAATTTCATCTTCATTTAACCATTCATGATTACCAACACTTAATTTTTGTGACATGGCCCATCCATATAAATTATTTGCATCTAAATATAAAATATAACTTGTTAATTTTTTAGAATCGTATATACCTTTAAGAGAAGCTTCCTCTTTACTTAATTTATAAACTTGTTCTACAATATCAGCATGTTCCTTTCGGTAACCGTTGACATGGTCAATATGTTCACTCTGTGAACCGTTTCCTTCGGAAATGTAATAATAACAATTATTAGCTTTAGCATAGTTATGTGCAATTTGTGATATTCCACCTCTAGTTCCACTTTCATAAAATTCATACATATCTTGATCTGTTAATAATTCTAATTTTTGTTTGGTTAATTTTAAAGCAGATGAATTACTTAAATGTGGTGAACTTATATAATGTATAGGATCTAAATTATAATTTTTAAAACATTCTTTTCTAAAATTATCAAATACATCACTTAAAAGTATAACATCTAATTTCAAATACCAGTTATGATAGTCTCTAAATGTTTTACAATTAAAATGTTTCCAAAATTTATTTGCAAATTTATAATCGTTAATATTAATATTTCCATTTAATGATGAATTAAAATTTTCAAGATTTGGAAATTCTGTTATACTTAATTTTTTATAATCATCAATAAATTCATATGGATATACACCTTTTCTAAGTAAATAACATTTATTTTTTAATGATAGATTTTTAAAAATATTATTAAAGTTTTCTAAATGATCAAAATTAATAGGTTTTATATTTTTAGTATTACAAACTGAACAAATACTACAAGCATATATTTTATTCTCAGTATTTTTACTAACTTTATAAGATACATAATCCATTTTTCTTATTTTCTTACATGTTACACAATATATATCATTAACATCTAATAAATTTTTAACAGCTTTATCTAATGAAGTATTTATAAATTCCATTGAATCTATAAATCTTAATTCTATTTTTTCGACAACTGTATATAATTCTAAATCTGTTGAATTACAATTACGACAAGTGTTTCTTGTCTTTAAATTATATTGATATTTACATTTTTCATTTTTACATTTTAAATATTTAGTTTCACCTACAATAACTGGTTTTTTAATTTGTTTAAATTTTTCAGTACTCGTTGCTAGAACACTAGTTTCAGTTTCAGGATGAAATTCATCTAAATATTTTAGAAATAATTTTGAATCATAACCTTTTAAATTATGAATAATAATTGGTAAAAATTTTGGCATCTTTAACTTTAGATTACATTTATTACATAAAGCCATTCTATATTTACCAGTTGTATGGTCATGATCCCAACATTTTTTATTTTCTTCAGAAAATGGAATATCACAAATTTCACAATTGTTAGTATTATCAAACTTTAATATCGATTCTTTATCCTGAATTATATTATTCAATTTTCTTACTTCATAATAATCTTTAGCATATTTTATTAAATTATCTAAGAATGATTTCAATAGCACTTTTCTATTAGAAGTATTCTTTGAAATATATTGTTTGTTATAAGTGTTATAAATACCATAACTATTTGGAATGTGTTCATGAAGTAATATTGTATTTTTACATTTGTCAGATTTTTTTTTATTAATTTTTTCCAAAGTACATTCAAAATCAGCATATAAAGTATATGGATGAAATAATTCTGCACCATTAGATTTATATTTTAAAATATTTTCACCCTCTTTAGGTAACTTTATATTTTGTATTATATTATTATCATCTTTTAATAAATAACATGTTTTTATATGTTCTTCTAATTTATCAGATTTTTCAAAATGTTTAAAACATTTATTACAAATATGTAGATGCTTATCATATTTGTGAATTTTACCACTTAAAAATCCAGATAAATTTTTAATTAATACAAAATGAGATTTGTAATTTTCTTTAGTAATATTTTCTTCTATATATAAAATATTAATATGTTTTCTGAACAATCCATTAACTAAAGAACCAAAAGAATTACTTTTATATATTAATTGAATTTGTTCAGTTGTATCATTTTCTTCTGAATCAAAATGATAAAAATTCATGGTAATATTAAAATAATCTTCTAATTTTTTAACATTTTCTTTACTAACTATAAATGGAAATTCTAAATTTAGATTTTTAAATTTATCATCATTTTCTAAATCTTCAAGATATTTTTTATATTTTGTTGGTCTTTCTGGATGAATTTTTAACACATCTTGATAAATAGAATATAAGATACAATATAAAATACATTTATTATCAGTATTTTTAATATTAACACAATTTCTATTAGTAAATGGAATATATGATCCAGCAAGAATTTGAGACTTATCTCTACTAATATGTGTTTTTACTATTCTAACAAAGCTAGTAGCAGATTTTATTGTACATTTTTCTGAGAATTTATTATTTATTTCCTCTATCATTAAATAAAATTCTTTTGTATAGTTTAATTTATTAACATAATGTATTTCTGATCTATACCAATATTCATATTCTTCAATTTCATTAGTTTTTTTATTAATAGTCGTAAGAATTACCGCTGTTCCTAAAGACACTTTAAAATTACATTACTATATTTTTTAAAACCTTTGAAAAAATATTTGAAACAATTTCTTTTTATTAATTCTAAATGCTTTTCAATATCAAATTCTTCATTATTTGTAAACTCTAAATCAGCAACCATATTGTTAAAACATGAACCATTTAATTGTTTTTCTTGAATATCAATAATATCAAAATCATAATCATCAAAATTTTGAAATATATTTTGAATAACATCATTATTATGCTTTTCTATTAAAACACTTATTATGTTTAATAAACTATTTTTATTTTTATTGTACCAATATTTTGGCAATTGAAAAATATGTTTATTTGCTCTAATATATTTTTTTAAATTTTTTAAATTTTTAGATTTCAATTCTTTAATATTAAATGGATTCATTTTTATTTGGTTGATATTTTTACTTAATTTTTCCTTATTTATATAGAAACATTTTTTTTAAATAAATTAACTTCTCGTCTTTATACAATATAAAATTATAATACTTTAAAGTGTGATGTAAATACCAATTAATTTTATTAAACTTAATTGGATATTAATTTTTATCATTAATTTTTTCATTATTTTCTTTATTATTAATAAATTTAATATGAAATTGAGATTTAAAATGACGTTGTTTATTTGATAAAGTATAATTTACACCACATTCACACTCTATTTTTTTATTTCTACTTGGTAATGTGTTACGATATGCAAATTTTTGATTGTAACATTTTTTACAATACCCCTTATTCAAATTAGAAATATTTGTTTCTTCCAAACATGAAAAACATATTTTTTTACTATTTATAATAGATAAACATATTTTTTCACCATTTACTATTTTATGATATAATCTTTGTTGTTGTTGTATTATTTCACCCATTGTTTCCAATTTATTAACAAATATTTTTTTTAAATTTTATATCAATTTACATTTCTAATATTTAATCTTATACTAATTTTTTCTTTTCTAAAATCAATTAAATTATTATCCTGATCAACAATATAAATAGTTATATTTCTAATAGTATTTGTATTTACTGGATAGTATATTAAATTTTTAGGTATTTCATTTATTTTTTCACCAGGTTTATCATTAATAAAAAATTCATGAATAATATTTGTTTGTTTATTATTTTCATAACTACCTCCTACAATATTACATTTTATTCTAATAGAATTAACATTCATAATATTTACTGGTAAATCAGATGATACTAATGTATTAGGTTGAATAATTTGTTCACTAAATCCTAGTAATGAAGCTATGGAATTTTTTTGTGTAAAATCAATAATATAATTACTTTTAATTTCAACTTTTAATGTTGTCATATTTGGTTTAATAGTAATACCCTTTATTTTCTCTTTTATAAAATTGCTTATATCATTTATTTCATATGAACCAGTTGGAAATGTAATTTTTTTGTTAACACTGTTAATTGTATGTAAATTATCTTGTGAATCATTTCCTTCGAAAATATGTTCACTTTGTGAACCAATGACAGAGTCAACATAATGTAAAATATTATTTTTTAATTTTTCAGATATGTTCGGTATAGAATTATAAGTAGAAAAATTAAGCAAACACATTTCAAAATCATGTTTAACTTCATTTGACTCTGTTGAAATATGTTTATTATCTAAAATTATTGGTTCATCAAAATTACATGAAATTATTGAAGTATTTCCATCTAATGATATAGTCGGCATTATTTAATTAAGTAAAAATTTTAAACATAGATGACCACAAATTATTTCATTTATTTCTTGATCAATATTATTATTAAAAATTACAGTATTTTCATTAGTTTTGAAATATTTCTCTATTAATATTGGTAATTTATTTATAGCAAAGGAATCATAGTAAAAAATATGATTATTATATTTTTTATATGCTACCCAGTGTGTACCATTACCATTATTATTATCTAAATTTATTATTCCACATTCTATATCTTTTATCTTTTTTGGTAATCTATCTTTCATGAATACACCTCTAAAATTTGCTATATTAAATTTTCTAGCATATTTTTTTAAATCATAATTACTTAATGGTTTAATTGGAATTAATTCAAAATCAAATTTTTTTTAAGTAACATACCATTACCAGATTTTTTAAGTAGCATACCATTACCAGACTTTATATTTTTTTCTTCTAATGCTTTATTATGACGAATTTTTTCTTCTAATAATTTATCGTTAGTTTTTTTATCATTATATGCTCTATATAATGTCGTTCCTGCAGTAACTGCAGCTCCTATTGCTGGAATAAGTGGTAATAGTGCTGGTAAAAATCCGCCAATTTTTTCATTATTAAAACTTTGTAACTGAGACATAGATAATTTTAATATAAAAATTTTAAAAGTAGTTTTATTATTATCTAAATGTTTTTTTATTGAATTAATTTGTTTTCTAGTTAATGGTAAATATGTTTCATTCATTACACTTTCTTTAGTTCTTTGTAATTGAATTGGTTCTAATTTTATAGTAATATCTGTTTTATTTTTCATAGCATCATAAACTTGTTTTTGTTGATCCTCATTTAGAGATATTGGATATTTAATATATCGTCCACATTTTGGAATAAAATTAATTTCATTTTCATTTGTATTATGTTCACTTTGTGAACCGTTAACAGAGTCAACATTTATCAATTCTTCAGTTAATGAATTGTGAGTTGTTAAACCCATACCCATTTTTCTTTTAAATTTCGTAGCATTAGTAGTTAAATATGCATTTACTTTTTCTGATAAACTAGCATCTTTTGCTGAAACTCTTGACCATGCTTTATCTTCTAAAATTTTATCAGCTTCATGTCTTTTCTTTATATCGTTACTTTTAGAATATGCAATATCATGTTCTTTAGCTGCTTCATCTAATTTATTAATTGGATGTATATCTTTTTCAAGTTTTAATTCAAGATTAGTACCAGGTCCTAAATAATTATATCCTGGAGAATGTAATTCAAATGGAAGATTATTTATAAGATTATTTATAATACCACTACCATAATATCGCACCATTTATTATAATAGAAAATGTGATGTATTTATTTATTTATTTGGATAATTATTAATCATGAACTGAAGGTAAACTTGAAATATCATCATCAACTTTTTTATTAATATTAGACAATTCGTTTTTATTTTTCTTATTTATTTTAGTTACATTCTTTAAAAGTTCCTCTGTTAAACTATTTGATTTAGTCTGTCGAGAATTGTATTCATTTGTCGAGAATTGTCGAGAATTGTCTTCTTTTGTCGAGAATTGTCGAGAATTGTCTTCATTTTTAGTGTTTTTGCCAATAATTTCAATACCAAGTAATTTAAGTCCATTATTAAGAGAATCGCGTGAAATATGATTTTGTTCGCAAAATTTTACTTTAGTTAATTTTAAAGTACTAGCTTGTTCTAAATAATTAATAGCTAAATTTCTTTCTCTAATTTGTTTAAGTTCTTTAGCATTTTTTGGAATATGAATATTTTTTGAATTTCTAAAACTTTTTGTTTTCCCTTGTAGTGATACAAGTGGTGAAACAGTTCTAGTAGAAGGGCTTGGACGATTGTATAAATTAGTTATATTCTTATACATTTTATTAATTTTAATTTATTTATAAAAAAATTTTTTAAAATAATTATATTTTTCTTAGTGTTTCAATATAAAAAAATATTAAAAATTTTTATTATAATAAATGTCGAATATACATACAATTGAAGAATTTAAAACAAATACTGATGTGCCTATCTTGAAATTAAGAGGATCTAGTATAAAACTATTAAATAAAGAAGAAATAGAAAAAGAGGTTAAACAAACACAAGAATTTATTAGGCAACATAAATCTCAGTTTAATAATAGAAGTGGTTTTGTTCAATGTTTAAATGATGCACTTAAAAATAATGATCATGTATGGCATGAATATGCTGTTTGTATTATGAAAAGTGTTAAAAATATTAAAGATTATAATATTGAATTACATTCAGAATCAAATAAAATATTAGTAAATGAATTATTAAATGAGAAAGCTATATTAGAATTTAGTTTAATGAGTTATGAAGAAATTATTGGCAAATTAAATGATGATATGTATGAGTTACAAGTAAATTATGATATTCTTGAATCAGAACATAATAACCTTATAAATAGCATTGAAAATAAAAACGCTGCATTAGCTGAAAAATATAAGAACAATTTTATTAAAAGACAAAAAGCTATTGAAGAATCTAAAACAATGAAGATTGGACTAGTAAATAAAAAAATTACAACACAAAAACTCAATGATTTATTGAAAAGTGTAAGTAAAATGAAATAAAAAAAAAAATATTGTTAATAAATGAATACTTGTGTTAATATTATTCCATATCAAAATGATTGTATATCACAGTTATACATAATTGATGCTAATAATAAATATAATGGAGGATGTAGATGTGTCATAATGGATCCGTCTTTATTAAAATTAATTTCTATTGTAATTTTTATTGTAATTGCAATTCTTATATTTTATGCAATATATTTAGATATACAAAAAAAGGTAATTGAAAATGAATGTAAAAAGATTAACAAAAAAAAAAAATATTAAAAATATTTAGGATTTTTTCTATTGCATTAAATGAATAATTGTAAAAACAATTTTGATAAAAATAATCAATTATCAAAAATAGATTTTATTATTTCAAATGGAATAGATAAAATAATGCAAAATGAATACATTTCAATGGTACTAATTATTATTCTATTAATAATGTTTTTTTATAATTTGATAAGACAATTAAATACAAGACTACAATTATTTTAAACATAGGTTTCGACCTAGTCAAAACATATTAGTAAATTTTTAATAATATTTTTTAGTTAAATAAATGAAAGAAGAAAAAGGTATCGAATCTTATGACTTTTATGAACATTTGCCATCTAATTCTACACTATTAAATGAATATGGAAGACCAATAGAAATAAATATTAATAATCAAGACATTAAAACGTTACCATCAAAAAGTTTACTTAATATTAGAGGTCAAATTATTGCTAAAGATAAAGATGGTAAAATATTAGATAAACTTAATCCTGATAAAATAAATTTTGTGAATAATGGTATAATAAATCTGTTTAGTAAAATTACATATTTTATTAATTCAGTTGAAATTGATAAAATTGAAAATCCTGGAATAACAACAACAATTAAAGGCTTAGCATCATTTTCTAATGATTTATCATTAAATAATGCTGGTTGGCAAATTGTAAATAAAGGTAGTGTTTGTAATAAGAAAGGTTATTTTTCTGTTAGCATTCCATTATGTATATTAATTGGGTTTTTTGATGATTACAAAAATTTCATTTTTAGAATTAATCAAAAATTAGAATTAATAAGATCAAATGATGATACAAATTGTTTAATTATTGATAATAGTTTAAGTGATCATACTTTTTCTATTGATATTAATCAAATTATATGGAGAATGCCTCATGTTAAATTTTCAGTTGAAGTTGATCATGAAATTAATAAAAAAATTTCAAATAATACAAACTTTCAAATGTATTTTAGAAATTGGAGATACTATTGTACTACTGCAATTCCAGCTGTAAAGACTTATACCTGGAATATAACATCATCTAGTGCTAAACCTAGATATTTTCTTATTGCATTTCAAACATCAAGAAATCAGAATAATTATGAAGACAATAGTAAATTTGACCATTGTAATTTAGAAAATGTTGTAGTTAAATTAAATACAAATAGATATCCAAACTATGATATGCAACTATCTATTAATCAAAATAAATTTGATACATTATATAATATGTTTCTAGATTTTAAAAATTCATATTATGGTTCTAGTATAAATAATTTACCAATAGTTAATTGTGATACATTTTTAAAAGAATATCCAATAATATGCATTGATACATCTAAACAGAATGAGGTAATTAAAGAGGCTGCTATTGATATTAAAATTGAATTTAAATGGACAGAAGATTTTCCATCAAATACAGTCATTCACTGTTTAATTATTAGTGATGATAGTTATTCATATAATCCACTAACAAATCAAGTAATGCATGTTTGACTTGTTTTTTTTTAATTTTTATAAAATTTAAATTAACTAAAAATTAATTGAAATAAATATGTAATTAATTATATTAATAGATTAAAAAAATTTGTCTAAAATTCTAAATTATGGATGGTCATTTAAAAGTTACTAAATTAGATAATAAAATTAAATTAACTATTCAAAATTTTGATACTCATAAACCAATAAAAAGATTAAATGAAATATTTCCGAATATTATTAGAGCAATTATTTGTGGACCAAGTAATTGCGGAAAAACAAATGTATTATTAAATATATTATCAAAGATTTATTATTCTGATATAATAATTTGTTCAAAAACTTGCTATCAAGAAAAATATAAATTTTTAGAAGATATGATAATTCAATTCAATAAATTGTGTGTTAAAAATGATTTGGAATCTAAAGATATAAAATGTTTATCAATTCAATCTCTACCAACACCTGAAAATATTAAACCATATTCTGTAATAATATTTGACGATATCTCTACAGAACAACAAGATAATATTGCCAATTATTTTGCTTATGGTAGACACAATAACATTTCTTGTTTTTATTTATGTCAAACATATTCAAAAATACCTAAACAATTGATAAGAGATAATGCAAACTATATAATTTTATTTAAACAAGATAAGACTAATCTGAAACACATATTTAATGATCATTGTAATGATATTGATTATGATATTTTAAAAAATATGTGTATTCAATGTTGGAAAGAACAGTTTGGATTTTTAGTAATAGATAAAGAACAAGAAACAAATGATGGTAGATATAAAAAAATGTTTGAATTTTTCTTTACAATATAAAAAAATGTTTGAATTTTTGTTTGAATAAGATTTTTATTTTTTATTATATCCAGTTATTTTGGAAATCTTTATATTTTTCATTTTTTTCATCAAAAACTATATCTAATATTTTTCTATATTTATATAATCCATCAATGGTTATATCTAAATTTTGCAATTTTTGGTATTGTGTTACCAAAAAGCCTATATAACGTAATTTACAAGCATAGCTTTCGCTTATCTTAAATTTTTTATATATATCTTTCATAGTTGTATATTTACATTTTACACCAATTTTTTTATAACCTTTTTCTAATTGCAATTTTCTTGCATATTCTTCTAAAATTAATCCTATTGTACAATTTATATAAAAAGTATTTTTCTTATTTTGTAATAATAATTTATTAATTTTATATAATTTTGTAATATTATCATCAATACTATCTTTTTGTAAATTTTGTATAAATTCATTATCAATTTTAAAATCTAAACCAACTGGTTTAGATTGGTTTACACGTTTTGATTCCAATAATTCTTTTAAATCGATGAAATCAAATTCTCTTTTATCTTTCTTATAATTTTTTTTATCTTTTTTATCCATAAACATATTATCCAAAAAATTTTTATATTTTTCATTTTTTAATTTTAGGCCATTGCCTTCAAATATATATTTTTCTTTTAGTTGATTAAAAGAAGAAATACGTTTTTCTATACAAAAACTGGTGAAGGTTTCAAGATCTTTAAAAAATTTTTCCCCTTCTTCATCAAATCCATCCTTGCTTTCATCGAAATCCATACTTTCTTCTGAAACAAATAAATAAATTAATAAAAACTTAAAAAATTACAAAAAAAAAAACTTACCAGCCATAGTTATAAAATCTTTTTGTTTTGTTTTTTTTTTGCGTCCACCCTCTTCTAACGCTAAATACATACTGCACTTGTAACCATGTGTTGATGTATAAAAGCTTATCAAATATTATGCTTATCTTGCAGTTTGTGACTCGTATTCAACAGTATTTCATTTTTTTTTGGTTTGTGCTTATGCTTATTCTATTTATAGATTGTGAGCAATGTTGATAAGATCAGCATTGCTTGCTTTGCATACTACTCAGCTGTAATTACATTACTTCAGAATATGATGTTTAGATGAGTTGGTTAAGCAGTTGGAATTATAACAATAATTTTGTTGCAAGTTCAAATCTGACTCAAAGACTCTTGTTTTGAGGAGTTCGTCGTTTTTTTTGAAAGGTACTTTAAAAAATAAATGTATCCTTTTTTGTTTTTTTTTTTGAATAGATTACTTTAAATATTTTGTAATCAATATTTTAACATTTTTTCACTTAATAGACATCGACCCAACACAAAATTTTAACTGTACCAACCTAAATATTGATTACTAGTACATCAAAAATAGATATCTTTAATATCTTAAAAATATTAACTACGAGTAACAATAATTTAGGGTTGGACTCTTCGACCCACATCAAAATTTAAACGTTTATTTTGTGAGATAATATAAGCTAAAAAAATGAGTTAAATGTTAAAAAATGTTAAAATTTTGAGTAACTGTAAGTTAAAAAAATGAGTTAAATGGTAAAAATGTTAAATTTTTGAGTTAAAATGATAAAAATGTTAAAATTTTAACATTTTTGATATTGTCTTGTACCCTGGGATATACATACTACTTTCGTCTAAGAACCAGCAACACAACTTGTTTTATTTTTCTCGTTGTATATTTTCAATTAATTTCTTTACTTAGTCAGAAAAAAGGAATGGAAGAAAATAAGTACCATAAAATTAATTAATATTAATAAATAGATGGTTTTAGTACCTCCTCCTCAGGAGAAGAAGCTCGACCAAACCCTTAATAAAGGGTATAAGCGCCAATTAGGTCGGAATATTGTAATTCGTCCGCACAATCGTATGACTTAAATCCACGACTAAGAGAATGTAGGCTTGTTCGAGCTTCAATCACAACCGCAGTGTTGCATGATTTGTGAAAGTGAAACTCTGGCAACATTGTCAAAAGAATCACGTTCGAAGTGTCAAAAATTCGGCAAAAAAGCGGCTAGATTATTCCACCTCTTGTCTATTCGTGTTTTCATGTCCCCAGCGTCCCATGCCAATGAATACCGCATTCAAAGGTTTCAGTATGTCGTTTTCTTGTTCAAATGGTATGTAAACAGCGCTTTTGGCAAGAAAGACAGCAACCTTTCCGATTTAAAGTGATTTGGTGAATACTCGCTCAGAACAGAAGTAAAGAAATTGTTTTTTTAAGTTGCACTTCGTGTTTATCGATGTGAGATTGACTTCGGACGATATTCGTTCCAAACTGTATTAGAATTATTTATGTGTGTATGTACATATATATAACTGAGCAGTAAAGCCCTCTCTCGACGAACAAAACTAACACTCTACAAGGCTCTCATTATGCCCGTCCTAACGTATGGCGCAGAAGCTTGGACGATGACAACGTCCGATGAAGCGACGCTTGGAGTGTTTGAGAAAAAGATTTTGCGTAAGATTTTTGGACTTTTGCACGTTGGCAACGGCGAATATCGCAGACGATGGAACGATGAGCTGTATGAGCTTTACGACGACATAGACATAGCGCAGCGAATAAAGATCCAGCGGCTACGTTGGCTGGGATATGTCGTCCGAATGGATACAAACGCTCCGGCTTTGAAAGTATTTGATGCCGTACCAGCTCGTGGTAGCAGAGGAAGAGAAAGGCCTCCTCTGCGTTGGAAAGATCAGGTGGAAAAGGACTAGGCTTCACTTGGTGTGTCCAATTGGCGCCGATTAGCACGAGAAGGAAACGACTGGCGCGCTTTGTTAAACTCGGCCAAAATCGCGTAAGCGGTTATCGCGCGAATTAAGAAGAAGAAGTATGTACATATGTATATTGTATTGTACTTAAGAGTACAAACTCAAGCTCGTTGGAATATGCGCAGAAGCATTTAATCTCTCGAGAAATTAAAATGCGTACGTTACATCTTGTGCCTATATTTGTTATTTTATAACGTTAAATCATATATTAGCACAGCAATAAACTCCGTGCTCTCTGCTCATATTGATTTTTTTCCAGTAGGAATATATTACATGAGCGTCAGTCCTAAAATTCTCACAAACCTGAAATTGGCCTCATTACCTTCGTCCATATGTACATATTTACATACAAAAATAAAAATACATGCATGCAACATCTTTCCCCTCCTACAAGTCATAGCAAGAAGTGTATATGTATGTATGTGTCTACACACAAATCTCGTGCAAAGAAGCCGAGCCGTGGTACCAGAAATCCTATGATATTGAACGATGTGCGTTCGTCGTATCCAACTACTCACGTATATACATATCTATTTATATGTACATATGCATCCATCTGACTGATGTGAGTTTTTGCAAACCAATGCTGTTAACATACTGTAATGCCGCTCTTAGGGCAGCACGACACAAGATATGTGTATACATTCATATGTATGTATGTGTATATTTTATGAGGCGTTGTTGAGATAGTCACTATTTTGATGGTGATTCTTGTCAGGCTTGCCAACAAATGTAATGATTGTTCACGATCTCGTTAATTGCGCCTCACTTCTTTTGTGATGTTGCCATACATGGCTACTTGTCGAGGCTACCAGATCAATGGAAAGAGCGGAAATAAATGTTATTGGAAATAGGAGGTAGCTGGGTGATTTTTTAAACACAAATTTGTCTCTGTTGCACACAAGTGCACATACATATGTATTTCTGTAAATTTAATTTAATTTAGTGCATAAAAATTATTGTTTGTTTGTCTGTTTGTACGGTTTACACCCCTACACTACAACGTTAACCCGATTGCGAGTCCCTATAGGGCTGGGATAATCTTTAATTCATACTTATGATCCCATTTGGCCCATATTCAAAATTCATATTATATATACTGCTAGGTAGCGCTGGAGTCGAGAGATTTGTAAAAATCGTGTATTTGGTCCGGTTTTGCTTATATAAACTATATGTAAAATTAATATTTTTATTTATTCTTGTGTCCGTTATGTATACGTTTTTTACATGCAGGAAGTACTGTATTTATCTACATACAAACACTCATTCATACAAATTGCCCGCCAAGCGATTGAAATTGAAATTTAACATGAGTATTTTGATTTATATATGACTCGGTTTCGCCATTGGCCGTTAAAATTAACCCTTATAGGAATAATCAAAGTCCTTTTATTAGTTTAGGCGTTATGCAATATGTTTACGGCAACTCTTTTTCTAAAAGGGAGGAGTGAGAATGTGCGCTAGCAGTACAAATGCATTTACGTAAGCTCTGTTAAGTAGAGATTCTCTCTAAACATCTTCGTATTGCCGAGCAGAATTATGTTACCGGAAATCACTCAGGTCGTGGTTATGCTGACTGACATTTGTTCGACGAAATGCTCTGTTTGGTGTGGGGTGGTTATACTGAGTTTCTTACAGAGTTGTATTCTGCTAACTCGAAGTTAAGTTTGAGCATTGTTTTTCTTTGCTATTAGTATAGTGAAGTGTCAGAAAAATAGTGGAAAATTGATAACGAAATAAGCACATGGCAAAAGAGTATGCAGGAAATGTCTTATTTTGGTAAATTTAGAAAGAAGAAAAGACGTAACTTTTATGGAAATATTATTGGAGCTTAAAAACCGTTGACGCGCTAGATCACAATAATATTTTTTTTTCCTGCTTTTTCGTTTATGATCTTCAGTACATTTTGTGTATGGCAACACCGTTTTTACGTCTGTCTGGTGGGACAGGGATAAAGTGCCGATTTACACAGGGAAACATTTTGTTCGTGGGAAAAGGACGAACGGGGAAGAGAGAGGGGTTTTTGTCTCCCGTACTGGTACCCCGCTTTGTGTTTATATTCGTAAACTTAAAGTTGGCTGCAAAACAATTTTTGACGTTGCTTCATTCACTTTCTTCCTTTGTGAGGGAAAGTTCTGAGTTGCGTGTCGGTTTCCAATCAAATGGAGGAAATCAACGATGATCAGCATCAGAACGCTGCTTGGGAAATACATGATGATTTTTGCTAGAGAAGTAGGTAGGTATAATGTTTATGTTGAATTCTAAGTTTTCCCATTTCTTTATACTCAAGATAATTTTAAGTTTTAATTAAAAAAAAGAAACAAACTTCTTCTTCTTAATTGGCGCGACAACCGCTTATCGGGATAGGCTAGCAATTGTACACTCTTATAAAATATTGTGCCTGAGCGATTAAATTCTGCGGCTCGTACGATGCTCTCCAACATCAGGTTAAAGAAGTCACATGACAGCGAGTCACCCTATAAAAACAAAGAAAAACAAATCTTATATCGTTTTCAACCATATTAGGAAAAACACAAACGATTTTTACTGTTACTCTTGCAGCAACAATATCATGAGCTGAAAGTGTACGAATAAATGTTTTCCAGCATTTTGCTACGTCTGCCTGCTTTCCTTGGAATACCTCAGTGTGAGTTGAAATAACGGGAGTTTTGGTTGCGGCAATTCATCAGAAATGTAAAATTCTTACAGTGAGCCAAAAGAAATATATTGTCACAGCAAATATTTTGCGCAAAGGTAAAGTTTTTTACGTAATACGCAGGGTGTACGAATAATTGTGTGCCCACTGTATTCCACTCGATGTTAAGCCAACTGAAACTCATATATGCATGCGTGTCACACACTACTTTCGTTGGAATATATGTGCGTGTGTGTGCGTGTGTATCGATGAATGCGTGCTATTCGCTCTGTGCTGTTTATTGA
Source organism: Anastrepha ludens (assembly GCF_028408465.1). NCBI lineage: Eukaryota > Metazoa > Arthropoda > Insecta > Diptera > Tephritidae > Anastrepha > Anastrepha ludens. The sequence continues at coordinate 28,839,870 of NC_071499.1, read as the reverse complement.
ATTTCGTTTCTGCTTCGCCAGTCTCTTTCTGCTCAGAAAATTCGCATATTGGCTTTAGGAGTGAGGCAAAAAATTGAAGGCTGGTTAAAGTAAACAGACCAGAAGCAGTTATTCACCAAATTATTAAAAATAGTAATTTTGTTGGGTGTGAAGGAAATGTAGTAAATGCAATAGAAATACAAATCCGTATTTGAATGCAAACACGTATTATACTTTGTATCATGTGCGACCACATTCCATGGCAACATAACCGAATAGAAAGAAAAAAGCAAAGGAAAATACGAGCATTTTGAGAGTACGCCAGAGAAAAGTGTACAACAGAATGAGTTCTCTGAATTGGGGAATTTTATGATATGAATAATGTTATTTTGGTATGACGGCGAAAAATTATGGACGGTAAGAAAGAGATGGCTATAGTAGAGATGTGAATACGTATGTTTATCGAAATTTGGATCTATTGTGAAATGGAATATATACAAGTAGACAGAAAGACAGAAACAAGAGTGTGCCCATCAGAGAGTGCGTAACGTTACATTAGTTGAGTTGTGCAGTGTTGCCACCATTTGCTTTTCGCAATAAATTTAGTGTTTTTTATAACCAAAATGCGAAAATGTTTAAGTTTGGTGTTTGTTTCTCTTTTTTAAGGGAGAACACCACTGTGATTTTTCAAAAAAAATTGAAAAATACAATAAGTGCAGGTAGTGAGTTACAATGGCCAATGAAAACTTTAAACACGTTTTTCTCAAAACGACTTTTCGGAATACGGTGGCCTCGATTTCTCGAAGACTTACATACATATGAACTGATTTTAATTTCTTTTGACGTGATAACGTCTTATAATTCGATGTAGCCGGTTGCACGCACCCCCAAAATGCGGCGTGACATTGCTCATGCGGCGTTACCTTGCTTGAACTGCAAGCGAGAGCGCGGAACGAACGACAAAGAGGCACAATCGGCTCACGGTAATATTCACCACATACCTTATAAGATATGTTGTATACTAATATATGTATATATACATGCATACTTACATACAATTTCGCGCAATTTTCAAACAAAAAGGACTAATCTATATGTAAAGATGCATACAAATCATATGGACATACGCAAGCAAATGTAAGCTAATGTAAACTACATTTTTTCACACTTGCGTGTTATGATTCAATTATTAAAGGTTTGCTCACTAGTGACATTCGATTTTTGACACTCTCTTACAAAAGGTTGTATTTAAGAAGGTGAATAAAGTGGAAAATATTAAATCCTTTTTGGTAAAAATGGTAGCAATTAAGTATTTTCTTACTCAAATGGAAACAAACTGCGAACGGTTTAAAAACTAAATTTTAATTAATATTTGAATGTAAATAATGGTACAAATAGAAGTTATAAGCGGAAATTGCCTATTGCCTGTCTAACATTAAAAAAAGAAATTATTTCACTTAATCCCAGATTTTATTTTGTGAATTAGTTTTTAAATTTAAAACCGATCGCGAAGTTGGAAGTTTCGCAAATATGAAACTATTTTGTTAAAAATAAATAAATATTGTAATTGACACGTACAATTCTGTTAGGTGTTTGGCCGAGATTCTCCTCCTATTTGTAGCGCGGGTCTTGATGTTATTCCACAAATGGAAGGACCCACATTTTTTTTTATGAGAAGCTTTTTCAAGCTGGTACTGTGCTTTGCTAAGCCTCCTCTGGACACTCCGCCCATCCATTTGAATGTGAGCTCATTGGAAACAAGTTCCGTCTATCCCAACTTTCTTATAATGAGGTATGCAATGTTATCGATCGCGTCGGCACTATCCAATTATTCTCCCTGTCGTAACTCTTTGAGAAATGCTAGCTCTTTGCAAAACATGAATTCCTTCTAAATCAACACATCACAAGAAATAAAGCTTCGTGAATTCTCCACTCATCGATCTTGGATTACGTCAAATACTCTGTCATGTCCCGACCTAAGCGGTATGTATTCCATGTCATACTACCATAGTCCTGAACATCCCGATGAAAACTATTGAGCGATTTGTTGCTCGTAAGCAGACCATTTTGAAAATGAAATGTTTTTTCTACAAATTTAACTTTTCCTCCACTTTTACTAAAAAGTCTAGAGCTAGCAATCCAGTGTCTTGCTGAGGGAGCCGATTTGTCAAGTAAGAACGAGAAAGCTGCTTACTGAGCAAACCTTTTATCATTGAATCATGCTTGCGTGTCACTCTCTCCCTCTTATTTCACTCCGACAGCCGTATTCATTAATTTCCTACTGTTAACTTGTGGTGAAGTAGTTTCTGAGTTGAATTTCTTACTCGTGTTTTGTTAGAGCCCAAAATGTCTCTGATAATACTAGACTAATTCGAAGCGCGCATATACATGTACACGTTTTCGTTAATTTTGAAGTGAAGTGAAAAGTGAATGTGGTGTCAATTGTTTATTAGCAACGATAATTACGGCGATAAAGGTAATGATTCTTTCGATATTACCATAAATATATGTTCAGTGATATATTGTCGAATATTCGTGCTTTCATCATTTAAATAAATAACATCGGCCCACTAGTGCAGCGTTTGTAGGTTATGCAATATTGACAAAACTATACAACAATAAGTTAACAGAAGTATTTCACGATGAGTAAAAAATCAATGGCGATTGAAATAATTATCGAGCGTAGCTATGATTTCACATGTCACAACAACAAGTCTGAAATGATAGGTTGGACCAGCCAGCCGTCAAAGGGAACAATTTTCTCATAGTATATCGAACACATGGAGGAGGGCTTTTTAAAAGCTAGAGTTACAAAAATTTTGATGTTTCCTTTACTTTTATTCAGTTTACTTGCTGAAAGAAATAATTTTAATACAAAATGTATTATTAAAATAAAATAATAAAATCAAAAATTAAATTTTCACAGTCGAGTAGAAATTGAAACAATATTTTATTAAAGTGTTTTGTAAATTAAAATGATTTTCGGAACGAAGAATTTTATGAAAAATTTTTCTAAATTGTTTAGAACGACGATTCATTTTGCAGAACCGCTTACAATCGCACCATGGAAAAACAACCGGACGAACCAGAGTATGTCAAGAATGAGCCGCTACTTTCGATGAGTGAATCCATGGAGTTTCAAGATGTTGCATCATCTACTTTAGCAACGCTTTTTGCGAAGCCAATAATCGCTGCTAAAAAAAAAACAAGGGCACAAATACAACGTGAGTACAGACAACGGATTGCTGCATCCAAAAGTCCTGCACAGAAAGCAGCTGCAAGAAAAGCACGTAATGTAAGAGATCGAAACAACAGATTACGCCAAGCTGCTAACTTGGCTATTGCCAGTGGTTCTCTTGAAGCGACAACTACATCTTCATCTCGTTCAGCGGAACGCCATTTGGCGAAGCCAATTGCAAAGGCTCGAAAAACACAGGCACAAATACAACGTGAGTACAGACAGCGGATTGCTGCATCCATGACTCCTGCACAGAAAGCAGCTGCAAGAAAAGCACGTAATGTAAGAGATCGAAACAACAGATTACGCCAAGCTGCTAACTTGGCTATTGCCGGTGATTCTCTTGAAGCGACAACTACATCTTCATCTCGTTCAGGGGAAGAGTCGAACAATGTCCAACCTAGATGTCAGCGACAACACGCGCAACAATCTACCACTACTGAAGACCAACCAGATGAGCGTGTCAATCTCGCAAAGGAGCCACTCTTTTCGGCAATTTTTGTTCTCATGGAGTTTCAAGAAGCTGTTGCATCTACCTCTGCGACGCCATTTGCAGAACCAATAACACAAATAGTAAGAAATTAAATATCACATTACTATAAATTCACATATTTGTATGATATTTGCATATGGATTCTTTCTGTGTGCATGGTAATGAACCATTTCTCTGTTGAGAATAGGACGATGATAGGAAAAGTGGAAATGAAAGGGAGTGTTTCGAGTATAATGTGTCTTGAAAAAGTCAAATCGATGATGGTGCCTCTTAGTGTTGTTGTTGACTTATTAACGTCTGATGCACTATTGAAATTGAACATATCTTTCATGAATTTGATAAATGTTGCGTAATTTTTCACGTTTGTGTAAATGTAACTTGATCTATTCCATTGCGATTCCATTTACCTCCTTCTCTATATCCATACAAAGTATCTATCAAACAATAAAATAAAATTAAAATTTTCTTTTGATTCATTTTCATTCCATCAGTATATTCTTATGACGTTGCCACGTTAAACTATCGTCAGTAAACCGACTTAACAGACAACCTCTTTTTTTCGTGTAAATTCCCAACAAATGCGATCATTAGCATTACCTTGAATGGTTTGGCTATAATACTGTCTGAATGAATTACGAATCGGTAGTTTGGATATGAAGCCTCTTAATGCGGATCCACAGCTCCTATCCGTAAAATCTTTTGTTGATATTTTTCACGTTCTTTCCCCACTCTAAACACTTATTAAAATTTTCTGCATTTTTTTATTTATAGCAACAGTTTTATTGTTGTTGACTACAGAACGGTAAACCGTACTTTAACACTCTCCGACCGGAAGTTGATGGCCCTTATGGTTTTCTTGGCGTACATTCTTATGATTTCCTTTTCCAGAAAGTCATAATTATTACTCATATTTAATATTTAAAATACGTTTCCGGTTTTTAATATACGTTTTCCCAAGATATTGAAATTCCCTCAAAATATATTTGAGAGAAAAGTATAATTAAAACGGTAAAGTGAAAGGCAGCAACCTTTCCGATTTAAAGTGATTTGATGAATACTCGCACAGAACAGAAGTACAGAAATTGTTCTATTAAATTGCACTTCGTCTTTATCGATGTCTTCGATCGACTTCGGACGATATTCGTTCCAAATTGTATTGGAATTACTTATGTGTGTATGTATATATAACTGAGCAGTAAAGTCCTCTCTCGACGAACAAAACTAACACTCTACAAGGCTCTCATTATGCCCGTTCTAACGTATGGCGCAGAAGCTTGGACGATGACAACATCCGATGAAGCGACGCTTGGAGTGTTTGAGAGAAAGATTCTGCGGAAGATTTTGGAATCTTTGCACGTTGGCAACGGCGAATATCGCAGACGATGGAACGATGAGCTGTATGAGCTTTATTCACGCGAATAAAGATCCAGCGGCTACGTTGGCTGGGTCATGTCGTCCGAATGGATACAAACGCTCCGGCTTTGAAAGTACCAGCTGGTGGTAGCAGGTGAAGAGGAAGCCCTCCTCTGCGTTGGAAAGATCAGGTGGAAAAGGACTTGGCTTCAATTGGCGATTTGTTAAGCTCGGCCAAAATCGCGTAAGCGGTTATCGCGCCAATTAAGAAGAAGAAGTATGTATATTGTATTGTACTTTAGAGCACAAACTGAAGGTGGTTGGAATATGCGCAGAAGCATTTAATCTCTCGAGAGATTAAAATAACATCTTGTCATCATATTTTATCATGATGCAAAGAATAATGAGATGGCGCCCATCGTGGTCCCGTTACTTTGCGCTCAGCGAATTTGACAACTAGTTACGTGATTTTAGCTCCAGTATGGCCAGATTACCATTTTCGTAACTTGATTTATGATTTTTTTTTTGTTATTTTTATTATTTTGTGTCTCGGAGTTTTAGTTCTTTCTTCATGACATTTTTCTAGTTGTTCTAATTAAAATGTCATGTTTATAATTTTGTAAAATATGCATTTTTTAATAATTATTTAAATAATTCACTCAGTTTTATTTAGCTTTACTTTTTTTTAACATCTGGTGGCATTGCCCGCGAGTGCAGGTGTTGTTGGTGTTCTTCTGCTTTCGGCAGTCAAATCTCTCTCTCGCTACTGCAGTGTTGCCTAGCTTTGGATATAAAAACGCATTAAAATGCCCATTCAAAGAAAATAACCCAACAAATTTTTATTGAATCACTTAAAGAACTTTGTAAGCGTGACAAATTGTCTTTAAAATGTGGGTTTTTTTAAATAAATATGTCATGCTTATGTACAATTTAATTTATGAGGTTTTTCTTAAACGAGACTCTTTTGTTAAGGGAACGGCTTTTTTGCTATATTTGAAGTTATGTAACTAGATAAGGTACTCTTTTTGTAAAAATGTCAGTATGGTTTCTTTAGTATTTTCTGGTAGTTTGTGGCTTATTTTTACAATGAATACAACTCTTAATGTCCTATGTCTCACTAAAGATTTATGACCGGAAGAAACAATTACACCTCTAAGGTTTTAATTCGCATTCAATAAATTCAAAGGCTTTTTAAAATGTGTAAAAGGGTTTTCAATCTTAAGAAGAGTTGGGAGCGGGGCAAATAATATTTTTGCATAACCTTAAATGGAGCCAAAAATTAAATTTGCACTTTCAAATTATCAAATTTTATAAGAGTAAAAAAATTTTCATTAGCACTAAAATCTTCTCAGAGATCTGGTCACATTGCCCATGATTGCGGTTATTGTTGATGTTTATGAATATTCGTTTCTTATTTGAAATGTGCGTTAATAAGAACAAACGGTAACAAACGTTTTAGTGAATATTTACGCAAAAATAAGATATTTCGTGAAAGTGTACTCGTATAAGTGAAAAATAAGAAAACATGAAATGTGCAGTGAAAAATTGTGCTAGTAAGAACCTCAATAAAGCGTGTGATATAAGCTTTTTTATATTATATTTCCAAAGGATGAGGCGCTCTGCAAACAGTGGATGCATTTCTGCCGGCGAGGAAATGCCTTCAATCGAAAAACGAGCTTTATATGTATGAAGCATTTTACTAGTGATAGCATTGAAGCATTCGGTAGCTTTAAATTAAACGCAAAAAGAAACAAACACGAAACTTCAAAATTTTCGCATTTTCGGTATAAAAAAGCACTAAATTTATTGCGAAGAGCAAATGGTTGGCAATACTGCACAACTCAGCAAACGTGACGACACGTACGCTCTGATGGGCGCAATCTTGTTTATATCATTCTTGATATTTTATAACCTTAAATCATAGCACAGCAATAAACTCCGTGCTCTCTGCTCACATTGATTTTTTTCCAGTAGGAATATATTACATGAGCGTCAGTCCTAAAATTCTCACAAACCTGAAATTGGCCTCATTACCTTCGTACATATGTACATACAGTGGCACAGTAAAGTCTACATACCCCATTGAAAAGCGAGGTTTGGAGATTTCTGTGAACATTGTAGCATTAGAATGTATTCCAAACAAATCCAATCTAACAACAAACAATAAATTTTAACAAAAAAATTTTAATCCAAAAATATTTATTAACAAAAACAAACAAAATTCATTTTCCAAATACAGAAAAGTCTGCATACGGCTTTCTAGTGGAGTACACAAAATGCAGTTCTGTACTCAAACAGTGCTACCAATCACTTCAGGCGTCTTTACTAGATACCGTTAGTTAGAAAGAAGTTTAGTTCTTCGATATTAATATTGTAGCTGTGTTAATTTAACCAAAATGGGTAAAGAAATCTGTGTTAAAGTACGTGGGCTAATTGTGAAATATTATAAGGAAAAAAAATCTTTAAGAGAGATTGGAGAACTGGTCGGACATCCAAAATCAAGCATTCAAAGAATTATTCGGAAATATAATCACACTAATAGTGTAGAAAACAAACCAAGAAGTGGTCGCCCACCTAAACTGACTCCTCGTGCTAAGCGAAAAATATTGTGAGACGTGCAAGAAAATCCAAGAATAACAGCAATAGAAATTGCAAAAACCCTGAAAAATCAGGATATTGCTTAATTGGATCCAGAAACGGTGAGACATTTATTGAGAAGCAATGGAATCCACAACCGTGTGCCTCGAAAGAAGCCATTCATCAGCAAAATAAATATGGAGAAACGAGTCGAATTTGCTAAGAAATATATTGATGCATACGAAGATTTTTGGGCTAAGCTAACAAGTTCAACTTGTTTGGCTATGATGGCAAACAAAAAGTATGGCGTCGAAATAATGAAGCATTATTGCCCAAAAACTTGCTTCCTACGGTGAAGCACGGTGGTGGCTCCATAATGGTTTGGGGCTGCAGGTCAGCAGCTGGGGTGGGTAATTTAACATTAATTGATATTAATATGGATCGCATGGTATATTTGGACATTCTCAAAGATAATCCGCGAGTAAACTGGGTCTTACAGCGGGTTGGTAGTTTCAGCAAGATAACGACCCAAAACATACCGCTGGTGTTGTCAAAGAATGGCTACTATATAATGTGCCCCATCAACTTCATTCCCCACCCCAGTCGCCGGATTTGAGCCCCATAGAGAATTTATGGGATGAATTGGATCGTGGCATTAGGAAAAGGACAATTAAAAATAAACAGGACCTCAAAAATGCTTTACTTGAAGAGTGGAATTTAATTTCGAATAATTACACAAAAGTATTGGTAAATTCCACGCAAAATAGATTAAATGCTGTTCTAGAAAGTCGTGGCGCACCCACCAAGTATTAATTCTGTTGTCTTTTTATTTCCTTTTAAGTGAAACACATTCTTTTTACAAAGTATGCAGACTTTTCTGTGTTCGGAAAATGAATTTTGTTTGTTTTGGTTAATAAATATTTTTGGATTAAAATTTTTTTGTTAAAATTTATTGTTTGTTGTTAGATTGGATTTGTTTGGAATATATTCTAATGATACAATGTTCACAGAAATCTCCAAACCTCGCTTTTCAATGGGATATGTCGACTTTACTCTGCCACTGTATTTACATACAAAAATAAAAATACATGCATGCAACATCTTTCCCCTCCTACAAGTCATAGCAAGAGGTGTATATGTATGTATGTGTCTACACACATTTCTCATGCAAAGAAGCCGAGCTGTGGTACCAAGAATCCTATGATATTGAACGATGTGCGTACGTCGTATCCACGTATATACATATCTATTTATATGTATACATCTATTTTATTGATGAGAGTTTTTGCAAACCAATGCTGTTAACATACTGTAATGCCGCTCTTAGGGCAGCACGACACAAGATATGTGTATACATTCATATGTATGTATGTGTATATTTTATGAGGCGTTGTTGAGATAGTCACTATTTTGATGGTGATTCTTGTCGGGCTTGCCAACAAATGTAATGATTGTTCACGATCTCGTTAATTGTGCCTCACTTCTTTTGTGATGTTGTCATGGTTGATCGAGGCTGCCAGATCAATGGAAAGAGGAAATAAGTGTTATTGGAAATACGAGGAAGCTGGGTGATTTTTTAAACACAAATTTGTCTCTGTTGCAAACAAGTGCACATACATATGTATTTCTGTAAATTTAATTTAATTTAGTGCATACAAATTATTGTTTGTTTGTCTGTTTGTACGGTATACACCCCTACAACGTTAACCTGATTGCGAAAAAATTTTAATGTATGATTGCAGCCATGCAACAACTGCGTTTTGACCCCTAAGTGGCCATGGATCTGGATAATCTTTAATTCATACTTATGATCCCATTTGGCCCATATTAAAAATTCATATCATATATACCGTTAGGTAGCGCTTTTTAGTCCAGTTTGGCTGACATTGAAAATCCATATCGCTTATATAAACTAAATGTAAAATTAATAGTTTTATTTATTCTTGTATCCGTTAGGGATACATTATTTATATGCAGAAAATACTGTATTTATCTACATACAAACATTCATTCCCACAAATTGCCCGCCAACCGATTGAAATTGAAATTTAACATGAGTATTTTGATCTACATATGGCTCGGTTTCGCCATTGGCTGTTAAAATCAACCGTTATAGGAATACTCAAAGTCCTTTCATTATTTTAAGCTTTATAAAATATGTTTATGGCAACTCTTTTTCTAAAAGGGAGGAGTGAGAATGCGCGCTAGCAGTAGAGGTACATTTACCTAAGCTCTGTTAAGTAGAGTTTCTCTCTAAACATCTTCGTATTGCCGAGCAGAATCATTTTACTGGAAATCACTCAGGCCGTGGTTATGCTGGATGACATTTGTTCGGCGAACACGAAATGTAAATGTCTGTTTGATGTGGGGGGTTATACTGAGTTTCTTACAGAGTTGTATTCTGTTAACCCGAAGTTTAGTTTGAGCATTGTTTTTCTTTGCTATTAGTATAGTGAAGTGTCAGAAAAATAGTGGAAAATTGATAACGAAATAAGCACATGGCAGACGAGTATGCAGAAAATGTTTTATTTTGGTAAATTTAGAAAGAAGAAAAGACGTAACATTTATGGAAATATTATTGGAGCTTCAAAACTGTAGTCGCGCTAGATCACAATATTTTTTTGTTGGTGCTTTTTCGTTTATGATCTTCAATACATTTTGTGTATAGCAACACCGTTTTTACGTCTGTCTGGTGGGACAGGGATAAAGTGCCGATATACACAAGCAAAATTTTGTTCGTGGGAGAAGGACGAACGGGGAAGAGAGAGAGGCAGTTTTGTCTCTCGTACTGGTACCCCGCTTTGTGTTTTCATTCGTAAACTTAAAGTTCGCTGCAAAACAATGTTTGACAGTTGCTTCATTCGTTTTCTTCTTTGGTGAGAGAATGTTCTGAGTTGTGTGTCGGTTTCCAATCAAATGGAGGAAATCAACGATGTCAATTTATAATAATTTACTATAAAGGTTTTTTACTTACGATTATAAACGATTTTGCCCGTGTGACCACAAATAAAACTTCAAAATAAAATTTCCAGTGTCTCCCTTCCAAATGTCTCTGTGTCTTAATTTACACAAATTTTGTTCGCTCTGATAGTCGGCGTACTCTCTCTCTTCGTGTTCGGTGCAACAACAATTGCACGGTGTTCGACATACAAAAATTCGGCATAACCAGGGCCTCATTAGAAATCACCTTCAGTTATTCAGTTCCATTAGTATTTAAGTGAATCGAAATTTTAGTTGAAACCGACTTCGTTACCGAAACTAAAGATTTTAAATATACAGTCAAAACTGATTATGTGAGAACTGAAATGAGCGGCATATATTTCTACTTATGGCTTTTCTTTCTAAGCAATTGATATAATATTATCAACTGTAATAAGTTTTTAAACTCCGAATGGGTAGAGACTCTCGTTTTACTATCTTGAAATAATGATCTGGATCATAAAACTTGTCGGCTTAAAAGTTTTGGATTTAAGTAAATTCATAAATTCCGTGAAATATGCTGTCAAACTTAACTCAACCCTGTAAGTTAATAGCAAATCTTACCCCATTACCAATGCCTTCGAAGATTGTTCAACAATAGTCTTCTGTCATTTACAGTGGTCACACAATTTATTCGTACACTCACAGTTTATAAACAGATACACCTGATACTTAGCAAGATTTATACAAAAGAACAAAATTTGGATATATTCGTAAAAAATAACGCATTTATTCAATATTTAAGGAATAAAAACTTCCAAATTCATTTCTATATTAGAATTAAAAAACTTGACTTAATGAGGAAATAAAGCACAATTTTATGCAAAAATATTATTCGTTCATAGCCATATAAAGAACATTTTATTACAAAAAACTAGAAAAAGCAAGCATTCAGGACTTCTTTTGGCCGCATCTAGCTTTTATAACTGCTTCGAAACGTCGGTGCATACTTTTTATCTATACATTGGTTTCAAATGCAACTATGCACCCCCAAACGACGGCATTTCCTCCTCCATGCTTAACCGTTGGAATACGATTTTTTTTATTCTGTTCTGTATTTTCTTTGCGCCAAACTTTTGGAGGCCCATCTGATGCGGAAACATTAAATTTCGACTCATCACTGAATATGACGTTTTCCCAAAAATAGTCTGGCTGATTTATATAGCGTTTGACGAACTTCAATCTCTTCTTTCTGTTTACATATATCTGAAAAGTCTGCTATGATAATCAGCGTTTTGCAGACAATTACAAACTGTTTGTGGGCTTACTTGTTTATGCAAAGACTCTTGAATATTTGGGCATAGCTTCGTGGAGGTTATTTTTGGATTTTGCGCGACTGATGTTACTTTCTTGCGTTCCTCACATGGAGTCAATATATTTCGCCTTCCGACTTCATGGTGATTAGTTCCAATTTACCAGTATTAACGTAATTAACAATAACACTTTACACCGTGGAATGCGATTTGCCAATTGTTTTGGCGATTTCGCGAAGATACTTGTTTTCCAAGTACAATTTAATAACAATTTTACGCATTTCTAATGGTTAATCCGCACGTCGTCTCATTTGGTCACCTTCAATCGAGATATTGCGCGCAACTGCAACTGAATCGGCGAGAAAAATTAAAAAAAAAACCAATCTTGTTTCGTTCTCAGCAGTATTAGTAAAAACACAAATGATTTTTACTGTTACTTTTGCAGCAACAATATCATGAGCTGAAAGTGTACGAATAAATGTTTTCCAGCAATTGGCCTACGTCTGCCCGCTTTCCTTGGAACACCTCAGTGTGAGTTGAAATAACGGGAGTTTTGTTTGCGGCAATTCATCACGAGAGTAACATTCTTACAGTGACCCAAAAGAAATATATTTTCACAGCAAATATTTTGCGCAAAACTAAAATTCGCTACGTACTACGCAGGGTGTACGAATAATTGTGTGACCACTGTATTCCACTCGATGTTTAGCCGAGACCAAAACTGAAACTCATATATGCATGCATATATAGAATATTTGGCCACACACTATTCTCGTTGGAATATATGTGCGTGTGTGTGTGTGGATGTGTGTATCGCTGAATGCGTGCTATTCGCTCTGTGCTGTTTATTGAATTTCGTTTCTGCTTCGCCAGTCTCTTTCTGCTCAGAAAATTCGCATATTGGCTTTAGGAGTGAGGCAAAAAATTGAAGGCTGGTTAAAGTAAACAGACCAGAAGCAGTTATTCACCAAATTATTAAAAATAGTAATTTTGTTGGGTGTGAAGAAAATGTAGTAAGTGCAATAGAAATACAAATACATATTTGAATGCAAACGCGTATTATATTTTGTACCATGTGCGACCACATTCCAAGGCAGCATAACCGAATAGAAAGAAAAAAGCAAAGGAAAACACCAACAATTTGAGAGTACGCCAGAGAAAAGTATACATACATATGTATAACAGAATGAGTTCTCTGAAGGGTGGAATTTTATGATATGAATAATGTTATTTTGGTATGATGGCGATGGCATCATGGACTGTAAGAAAGAGATGGCTATAGTAGAGATGTGAATACGTGTGTTTATCGAAATTTCGATCGCGTGGGAAATATAAAGGGTGATTTTTTAAGAGCTATAGGAAAGTTTTTCAAAAAAACACACGTAAAATTCAGAAAAATGCATGAAAGTTTTATTTAAATCGATAGTACAGTCCAAATAATTTAATGTTTGAAGATTATTTCATGCAAATGTTGACCGCGACTGCGCTTCAAATGGTCCATCCGCTTAGTCCAATGTGGCATGTGGCATCGTCTGGCTGAAACCACATGTCGTGCAAGTCAAGCTCTTGCATTTTGGGCAAAAAAAAATTGGGTATCATTTCACGGTAGCGCTCACCATTCACAGTTACGTTACGATTCGCAGCATCTTTGAAGAACTACGGTCCAATGATACCTCCAGCCCATAAACCGCACCAAACTGTGACCTTTTCTGTATACATTGGTAGCTCTTCCCATTCTTCTGGCTGATCTTCAGTTCAAAATCGACAATTCTGCTTATTTACGTACCCATTGATCCAAAAATGAGGTTCGTCGCTGAACACAATTTTTGGACTTTAAACTTTCTTACCAGAACACGAATTTTTTTAATAAAATTCAATGATTTGCAAGCGTTGTTCGTTTGTAAGACGATTCATGGTTTAATTATAGACCAAACTGAAGATGTTTGAAAGTGAAACAAAACACGAAACGTGCGTCAGCTGTTTAAACCATCTGTTTAAAAAGATAATAGCTAAAAAATCACCCTTTATATGTGTACATAAGTTAAGTGGTTTGTGTCCCAGGGCAATACTCGTTCACATATCCAAAGAATGATAATAAATCCACAAAAATTAAACTACCCGTTCACATATGGAAGATTAGCTGCAAAATTGACAAAGAGTTGTCAAGACTGGTCTGGAGGATTTTTCTTCATAGAAATTGGTTTGGTAGAATATTTTAGTGTTTTTGGTTTGTTCAATTATGCCTGCTAGTAATTGACATTTGGGAGAAATCCATAAACGATGTCTACTGAGGTTACAGAAATTATGGCAGCAATACGCATGTGAAATCTCATATCACATTTTATAAAAAAACAATCACAGACCAAAGTGTCTATGGACACACGTAAGAAATTGAGAATATATCGGCTTTTTTATTACGGATCCGTGTATTGCAGGCGAGGCACGGTAACTTCTGGGATTATATTAGATTAGATTAGATTTGTGGGTAGTTGGACAAGAGACCATTGTACTACACCCGGATAGATTTCAGTACAAAGAATAGTGTTAGGAAAAATAAAAAGGTTAGACGGATAAATTAGTTTGAGGCCACTCTTCCACAAATCTCTTGGATTCATTGATAAATCTTAAGACATCTGGAAGAGGAAGAGTATGAGTTTTATCAATACTCAGTATATCGCAACCCAGTATCCTAAGTCTGATTCTGGAAAACGCCGGACAGGTACAGAGAAAATGCTCTGTAGTGTCGTCACCCTCAAGACAGGACAGGCATATCGGGTTGTCTACGACCCCCATGGCAGCCATATGCCCTGGGATTATACCCACCAGTACTCTCAGGTCCTTTCTGTTGAGATTTAAGAGGAAGGTCGCCATTTTCCTGTTTGGTTCTTTCACAAAGCACTTGGGTACTCTGCATGAGTTCAACTCAGACCAACGTCCTCTATGGGTAGACCGCATGAAGTCGACAATCCATAGTTGAATCGATGCGGAATTGACATCTAGAAAGGGTTCAGGGCTTAGTGGCATACTTACAGAGCCTTCATTAGCAAATTTAGCCATTGTATTACGGACTGTATGGCAAGTAACGCCGTTTTCTTGGAACCAAATGTTGTGGAGATCACGGGCTTCAATTTCCGGCTTCGAAAAGGGGTTTATCGTGGCGCGATAGCTTTCGCCATTCACTGTTACATTGGCGCCAGCCTTCTCTTTGAAGAAATATGGGCCGATGATTCCTGCAGCCAAACGGTTGTTTTCAATGGACGTAATGACTGTTCTTGAATGACTTCGGGTTGCTCTTCAGCTCAAATACGGCAATTTTGCTTATTGATGTAGCCATTAAGCCAAAAGGGGCCTCGTTGCTAAATAAAATTCGGGTCCCAAAGTGCGGATTTTTGGCGAGTTTTTCAAGAGCCCAACGACTAAAATTATGACACTTAGGAAGATCGGCCGGCCGATATCAGCACCGAATCGATTATTTCGGGTCATTGGAAAATTTCTCATTTACAGCCGCAATAATGTAAAATTATTCTCAATTTTGTCGCTGAGTTGCCGAATAGAGCGTTCGGTAGGACGGTTATGTAAGCCAGAAGTTGGCCTGAGCGCGCGATGAACACTCTTCACAGACTAAGTCTGTTTATTCCAATCTCCTCTCCACACAGAACTACAATCAAGTATTACATCGCGGAAGAGGTAAGCTAATTAGCCGCCGCTGCTGCATCCTCATCGATTTCATAGTCTCGGCCACCAAGTCGCATGCCGCGTTCCACATTTCCTTTCATGGCAGCATATGTTGCACGAATATTCCTGGCGAAGGACGTTTCCAAAGGCTCGGTAGAGTTTTTCAGTTGGAGCATGGAAGCGCGAATATCATGTGAAGAATATGTGGTGAACATCTTGTATAACGTTTCCGTTGTAGTAGTCACAGTAGGGCTAATACGGCTGTGCGAGGTGACGTTGCTCAATACCAGCAGCGCCATCAGAATTGGGAAGGACCTCTTCCAGCCGTTGACTCCATTGGCTAAGTCATGCCGTCCGAATGGATACAAACGCTCCGGCTCTGAAAGTATTCGATGCGGTAACAGTTGGTGGTAGCAGAGGAAGATAAAGGCCTCCTCTGTGTTGGAAATATCAGTTGGAGAAGGACTTGGCTTCACTTGGTGTGTCCAACTGGCGCCGGTTAGCACGAGAAAGGAACGACTGGCGCGCTTTGTTAAACTCGGCCAAAATCGCATAAGCGGTTATCGCACAAATTAAGAAGAAGAAGTCACAGTAGGAATTGTCGTCCTCTAGGATGATAGACTACCAGGTTTGGCCTTCAGCTATGGTGACAAACGAAATTGAGCAAGTAACTTTGCCTGCTACGTTACCGGGTACCCGGAAGTAGAATTCTGCCCGCTCATTTCACATATTCGTCCAATCAGTCGTTGTTCGGGTCAAAACGAATTGAATACAGAATTGAATACTTTTTTCGCGATTTTGAGAAGAAAGACGTCAGGCACCTTAAGAATACAAAACAAACAAACAAAAGGGGGAGAGATTACATGTAGAATTCAGTAAATGACTTTGTAATAGTGTGATTAAGCAAAACTAAACGCAATGCCGCGTGTAAAATTGTGAAAGCACGAATTATAACTATACCTCCAAATGCCTTATATTTCCGATGACGCCGCGCAAGAAAGTGTGTATGTATGTATGGATATGTTTATAATTTCTGGTGCTTGGCATTGCTTTCGTTTATCCTTTTGTTTGTAATCTTGTATTCCATTGTTGTTGCTATTCTACATATTTTTATTGCATATAAATTGTGCGTTCGTCTCTAATTGCACCAAATTTGAATGCTTCACAGCAGTTTGAAATTCTCTTTGGTATTGACGGCTCTCCGTCAATGCGAAAGGGTGGAAAAATGTGCCAAGCGCACAATTCAATGTGAGCGTCGTATGGCCGTGTTCTTACAGGGCAACTTTTGCCGGCGCAACTTTGCGAATTCTATTTTTGTATTCTCCGTAACACCGAACTTCAGTCGAAGAAAGAAAAGGGATGAAGATAAAAATACTCACACTTTGATAATCCACCACTCAGCAGATAGAGCAACAGTCCACCTCGCATTGGCGCAATTCCTATTGCAGAGCAAAACTGATAGATTCTGTTTGGACATCCGAGACGAAATTGTGAGAGTAACTTCGGCTGCCATGTCGTCGGCGATTCGGCAGTCGAATTCCACCTGCTCATTTCACACGTATTCTTACACTCGTCCAAACAGTCGTTGTTCAGACGGCAAGCGAAGTAAAATGAGCAATGGCTGCCTTGATTTTTTTTCGTAAATCCCAATACAATCTCACACTTTTTTTTGTAAACAAACCGCTGTCGTGCCTTCGGTTACGTCAGCCAATGAGCTGATTCCTTCACAATCGCTGAGAGCCGGTTAACGGTCTGATGCTGGCCAGACCTTCTAAATTTTTTCGCCATGATCCTTCTGGTTGAACCTGTGTAAATAAACTTTGAAGCAGCTGTGTCCACGCGAGAGCTTAGTCAGGGAAGAGTATACTTCTCAATTTGGCCTTATTAGCTAAAGCTTTGGATTGGGGGTGTGAATTTGTGTGTCAAACGCCATTTTGTGGAGTTATTCCGCGTTCCCTGCCACTTGTGGATGCAGTTGAAAACTAGCGTGCCCCCTCTCATGTACTTTAAATATCGATCGCAGCAAAACTTCCAAGGCATTGTGATTGGTTTTTTGTTTCTAAAAATGATTGTATACAAAATACAGTGATAAGCAAAAGTCTGCATACTGTCTATTATCGTTGGTTTGAAAGTCCAAAAAGTTTATTGAAAAATGCATTGATACATTTTTAGTTGAAACTTCCAACTAATCGCAATAAAATGGAAACATCCGCTTTTTATAATTATGTTTGCTGCTTTACTTACATTCTGTCAAAAAAGTACCGGGAATTGTTCAATAAAACGCAAAATAATGGTTTAATCATCAAAATTTATTTTGTTGCCTTCAAAATATGCTCCATTCGAAACAATACACATATGCCAACGATTAGTCCAGTCATCAAATCACCTTTTAAACGCGTTTGAAGAGATCTTCTTTAGCTCCTTAAGCGACTTCTCCTTCTCTATCCACTCAAAGCGACGTCCGCGGAGTGGCAATTTAAGTTTTGCGAAAAGGAAAAGTCACAGGGGGCTAAATCCGGTGAATGCGGTATATGTTCGATGATATTTGTCGAGTTTTTGGTCAAAAAAGTGTTCACAATCCATGAGTTTTTTTTCCACAAATTGGGCCGTTTCGTACGCATATTCTCTCGCAAACGTCGCATAACTTCCAAATAATATTCCTTGTTTACCGTACCATTTGGAACGAATTCCGAGTGCTCAAAACCATGATAATCAAAGAAAATGAGTAGCATGATTTTCACTTTTACCGACTTTGACGTGGTTTTCGACTCATGTGAAAAGCGCCATTCGGCCGCCTGGTTGCATGTTGACTAGTTTGCATGTCAAACTCATATACCCATGTGTCATTACCTGTTCTGATGCGCTGGATAAATGTTGGGTCCGCAGTCACTTGCTAAAGCATGCCTTCAGCCACCTTCATCCGATGAATTTTTGAAAGGAACTCAATTCTCTTGGAACGATCAGGGAAAATCTTCTACGATTTCTCGACCGTCTGCAAAAGCCTTATACCAGTCGTAGACCCGTGTTTTTTATAAAACACACTCGCCGAAGGATTTCTGCAACACGAAATCCCGTTCAAAATTTAACGTTCAAAAAGGTAATGGTTCTTGGTTATGTGGTGAAATTTCAAAATTTAAATTTCTATCCACCATCAGTACTGGGTATTGTAAAAAACATTAAAAATATTGGTTCTACCAAGATGAGCCGCGCAATGGCCGCCAGGGTAAACTATCTCGTACAGACATCAGTTTGATTAGCAAAGAAGCGGGCAAACATTCAAAGGTTAATGCTTCAAAATTAGCTCAATATGTGAAAAGCACATCAGAAAAGTATGTTCACGTAAAAATAATTCCCAATTTTGTTTAAAAAACACCCAATTAATGTCTCTTCCGGTGTGCCATCACTGACTAAGGTTATAGAAAAATTCAAATTTTGAAAGCGCTCTCACGAGTAAAAGATTTTCGAATCCTGCCGTTTACCGACGTAAACGCAAGGATGATAGGACTCATGTTTGCACCTTCCGAATTCGCCGTGTTTTATAAACTTATGAATAAATAAACAAAAGGATGGGGAATTACTTTGTGAAGAGGACGAGTAGGGGAAAGCAATGGAAGCAACCAAACACAAGAAATCACACGCTCATACTCTCTTGCCACGGCGCCTTCCGCATAAAAGCGCAAAAAACAAAACACATTTGGAGGCTTTATATACATTTATACTTTCGCAATTTAACGCACGTTTTCATTAATTTGTTTGATTTATATTAAATCTCACAAATCTCAATTTGTAGAAACATGTAATTTCTCCTACTTTTGTTTATTTGTTTTTTCGTTAGTTTTGTATTGGGAAGGGCACTGGCGTCAGAATTGTGAAAATTGCGAAAAATGAAGTAACTGCTTTGGGAAGGCGCCACCTGTGGTACTCAATTCGCCTTGGGTGTGTCCAATATCGGGTCGTTAGCCGGCTCTCAGCGTATTCTCCCACAAAGGAAGAAAACGAATTGTTTTGCAGCCAACTTTGAGTTTGACAATACGAATAAGAAGCACAAAGCGAGTTGCTAGTATGGGCGACAAAATCCCCTCTCTCTTCGCTGTCCATCCTTCTCCCACGAACAAAATGTTTCCCTGTGTAAATGAGCACTGTGCTGACGTAGCAGGAGTTATGGTGCTTACACTCACCAATGTAAACGTACGCCCGTATCAGCTGACACTATGAAATTAAAGAGAGCCCCATGTAAATAAATTCTCACCACCGTTCCGTTCCGTAGTATCGTAGATGACTGACGTGGCATTTTGGATTGTTTCCGTAGAATCTTGTCAGTTGATTCAGCTCTCTCACCGCACAGTGTTGCCAAACAGTATATTTCAAAATCGTTTACAAAATAAATTTAAAAAAATTTCATTTTTGTTAAAATAACTTAAAAACAGTGTTGAATATTGTTAATTATAGATAAATGAACTATTTGCATTTGTTGGTTTTTGGCTTTGGTTTATTAAACAATGAAAAATAGTAACTGTGTGAAAAAGTGTGTAAGCAAAAATATCAATGGCAACATTGTGTCGATACAACCAAACACATACACACACAAACCGTTGTACTGTGTAAATATATAACTAAAAGAACGCAATTGTTTCCTACGCGATAAGTTTTGCTCAATTTTGTGTATCCTACGGGCAACGGAAAGGGATTACGATACGAAAAAAATAACACAATGTCTGAACAACGAGAGATTTGACAAATGTGTAAATATGTGCGTGAATACATGTGAAATGATCGTACAGTATTCGGCCGGCGAATCACCCCCTTTACGTGGTAGCCGAAGTTCGCTTTACAATTTTGTTTTTCACCATAGCTATTGGGCAAACTTAGTAATCTATCATCCTGGCAGTGTTGTTGCCTAACAGTACATTTTAAAATCAATAACAAAATGAACTTCTAAAAATTAATATTTGTATTAAAATAATTAAAAAGCCATGTTTAAAATAATGTTATCCTACAATGAGAAACTGTAATTGTGTGAAAGTATGCATGTATGTGTGTAAAAGTATGCATGCAAACATATGAATGGCAACATTGTTTCAACACAAGCAAACGCAATTTTAGACACAAAGCAGGTTTTTTTACGTTGCCATACGGGCATAAGCTTTGCTCAATTTTGTGTATCTCACATCAAAGAGACACGTCGGCGAGTGTGGGCACTTTGATTCGACGGGTGTCTGGATATGTGTATGTGTGTGAAAAGAGTAGGTATAAATCTGCTGCGGAAAAGCCTATGATATGGCAGCCGAAGTTACTCTCACAATTTTGCTTCGGATGGCCAAACCGAACCTTGAAATTTTGACTTCAATCTAGAGAAATATAAGAGAGTAGTGAGAGGAAAGTGGGGGAAGAGAGTAACATTTTATAACCTACAATGAAAAGTTAGGCTACGTTATTGCAAGCGCAGAAACAATTATTCAAAAAATAATCTAGAATAATCTAGTTCCTGTGCTGTGAAGAATACATAAGCTTCAAGCCCTCATATCTATAATCAAAAACGTTCAAAAGAAATAATAATTTTTTTCCTACCAAAAAATGTGTCATTCGAATACGTCTTACTTCAACACATGTTATACTTTCCACAACTACTTTTAACAAAATAAAAGTCGTCTCTATTCACTCATTTGCAAATGTACAGTTATCCCGAATTCCTAAAAAGGGCAGTACATATATATATGGCACATACAAACCACTCATTCGGGTATATATGTAAGTAAATTTTAGCAGCACTGTATTTAAAATTTTGAGAACCAGACTACCCAAATGTTGCCAACGTACATATAACTACATATTACTTGAGCTGCAGAGTGCTGTTAAGTTTATCAGTTACTCTGAAAAGAGCAATTCCGTGTGTATGTGTGTATGCGCATACTTGCATGCTCAGAATGTTGCTGGATATTTGGCATCTCGTGCCTTATACGATGTATTCGCAACAATCACATGTGTTTGTGTGTATGTACATATATGCATAGTCCATGTTCGGGCTGTACAATTTCTCAGCGGCTCGGGTCACATTTTCGTTCATGTTATTTCTTTTTCGCGCTTCAGTCTGTTTTGTCGATTCAATGCATTAGTTTGTGTTTTATGCTGTGTGACGCGGAATAATTTCTGTTTGAAGCAGACGGGTAAAAATGTTTGACAAAGTAGTTGCTATAACGATCAACATTTTGTGCAATGTGTGATGATATGGTAAGTGAAAAGATAAATAAATTTGTTGATAAAATTAAATTTCAAGTTAGATATGCTATTGTAGCTGCTGTATTAACCATTTTAAGAGCTGTACAAACGAATGATGGGGGGAAAGGAAAAACAAAACAAAAGAGAGAGAAAAATTTAACAGCCTGTTAGTAAAGAGAATTGCTATAGTAAATGTGAATGTTGGAATGGATTGAGAGGGGACGAATGATAGGTCGTCGTAGGTGATTATACGATTATGAAAAGTTGTTGCTGTTTGTTAGAAAGAGTCAAGTGTATTATATGTTCGTGTAGGTAGCGAATGATTTTGGGATCGTTTGATCCGGTGCATCATCGAATAAGTGGTTTGTGTCTGAGTTACAGAAGACAAATTATGTTTACTTTTAACATATTACTGTAATTAGATTACCACAGTCAAACAAAAGATTAACTATCCTAAAGGGTGTTTTTTTTAGAGGTTAGGTTTTCAAGTTGGCACTACTTTTTTCGTAGATGGTCTTTTTGACAGCTGTCACTTGATTTATGCTCAGTTTGGTTTGCCATTTCATAATGAATAGACTTACACCTGAACAACGTTCGCAAATCGTGCAAATTAGGGCCCGAAACGAGATGGCTACCGATCCCGATTTTCACAAGAAAATTTTGTTCAGCGATGAAGCTCACTTTTGGTTGAATGGGTATGTCAATAAGCAAAATTGTCGCATTTGGAGTGAACATAATCCACAAGCCATTGCTGAGACGCCGTTACATCCTCAAACAGTCACTGTTTGGTGTGCTCTATGGGCAGAGGGAATCATTGGTCCATATTTCTTTAAAAATGAAGCCGGCCATAATGTTACAGTCAATGGAGAGCGCTATAGAGCCATGATTAATGACTTTTTCGTGCCTGAATTGGATGATGTTGATGTGGACGACCTTTGGTTCCATAAAGACCGCGCTACATGCCATACAGCCAACGCAACAATCGATTTATTGAAGGAAACTTTTGGTGAGCGCATTATCTCGCGCCGTGGACCTGTGGCGTGGCCTCCAAGATCGTGCGATATAACACCACTGGACTATTTCTTGTGGGGCTATGTGAAGTCGCTTGTCTACGTAGATAAGCCCGAGACGATTGACGTCTTGGAAGATAATATTCGGCTCGTTATTGCTGACATACGGCCCCAATTGCTGCAAAAAGTGGTCGAAAATTGGGCCTCTCGGCTGGAATTTATTCGAGCCAGCCGCGGCGGCCACTTGCCCGAAATCATTTTTAAAACATAATGGCAAAACCCTTATCTTTATAATAAAGCTAAATTCTTGGCCATAACATTAAATTATATACGTTTTATTTCATCTTGAAAACCTAACCTCTAAAAAAAACACCCTTTATAATTTGAGAAATTGAGATACTTCTTTGTGACATTGTGATTATTAAAATTATTATTAGTATTGTTGTTTTTTTTTTTTTTCAATAAATGTAACGATAATAAATGAATAATTTTAAATATTTTTTTATAAATCAATTTTTTCTACTTCTTCCCCTTGCCCGCCTTCATTTTTGATTATAGTAGTCGTTCGTCTACATTGCAAAAACAATCTACAAAATAGTGTTGCTTGAAGAGCGCTAATTTGCGTGCTCTGCTCAAAAATGGCGATAACTCAGTCTATGTAAACATACCATAATTATATTTGTTTTTGTAACAATGTGATTTCGTTAGTTAGGTAATTCCACTTGCTGTTTTAGCTCGACAAAATATTAGTGTGGCAACAAATAAATCCATTATTTTCATGGTAGATGGCAATACTGATCGATATCTTGTATTCTCTCTCTCTCTCTCAATTCCGTTCAGGTATTTTTGATGTTAAAGAACATGTCCGTAATGTCGAAAATGTCGATAAAATTACAGAAATAATCGAAGGTCATCGGAATGTTATTAGTAGTAGCATCGCCCAGGAGCTAAGTCGGCTGCCGAGGGCCCTGTGACATGGCAGCCGAATTTCCTTGCACAGACTTTTTTCACCATAGCTAATGGCCAAACCTGGTAAATGCAAGGACATATTCATATACTCTTTCATTTAGTCGTTATTCAGACAGCAGAGCAGCAGCATGAGCAACCACTGTGTTGAGTTTTTTCGTATACCGCCGCCAAATCTCAGTTGTTTTTGTTAAGACATCCCCTGATTTGTCAGCCCATCAGCTGATTCTCTCAAATTCGCTGAGAGCCGGTTAACGGTCTGATATTGGCCAGACCCAAGAATGATAGACTACCAGATTTGGTATTTTTCTATGGGATAAAAGAAAATTGTGAGGGGAACTTTGGTTGCCACGTTAATTGTGGATTTGGCAGCCGAATTATGCACGATCATTTTCACGTGTATTCATACACTCGTCCAATTCAAGTCGTTGTCCGGATAGCAACGAAGTGCATTTGGTTAATTTTTTTTGTATATCACTAACACAATCACACACCAAAAAGGGTGTACGTGCCAATTGTACATATATATATATGTATATGTTTTTTCGTAAAGAACCCGTTTCGTGACCATCAGCCGATTCTTTCAAATTCGCTCAGAGCCGAATAAGGGTCTGTTAAAGAGCTCACCTTTGAAATCTTTTCACGATGTGGTAAGTGAATGAACGAGCCTTACTTTGAGAAATATACGCTTGCCTTTATGAATGAAATCAAGGATGATAGATTTACAAGGTTTGCTTGATAGCTATGCTGAGAAAAAAACGAACTTGTGAAGGGAACTTTGGCTGTCACTTCACTTGGGAGAGGCGAATGATATGAAAAGAAAATGCACAACAAAAAGTGTAAAGTGTGGTATTACAACAAAACAAAAAACAAATATGGTGAACGAATTGTGAAATTATGAAAAGTTGTTTGTTTTAAATTAAATTTAGGGATTTGAAAAAAAAGAAAGAAAAGGCTATATTTGAGTTACACCATTGAGTAAATAATAATATAGGGTCGCAATCACTAAATTTTTGGTAAATGGAAACGGGCATATTGATGCGGTCGGTAGGGAGAAAAGAAGAGGAAGGGCAACGCGATGCGCAGTAGACGAGCAACGATGTCTTTGTTCGTATACACAAAAAAATGCAACACGAAGCAAGTGCGTTGTTGATTTGTCTTTGCCTAATAGTGCCCACACTCACGGACGTTACCGTAGTCCCTGTCTGATGGTCGTGAGATAGACACAATTGAGCCCGTAGAAAACAGCTGCTTTCGTTTGGTTACATATTTACACAATACATCGGTTTGCGTGGGTTTGTGTTTAGTTATATCGACAAAATTTTGCCATTCATAATTTTGCATACAGACATTTGTGTTAAATCGAAAAAATGTAAAATTGAAAAATGGCGCACTTTTGAAAAAAAAGTTCGTATAATCGGGGTTTTTTCACTAGTTTTTTAGTTTAAAAAATAGGAAATTATTTAAATAAAATTATGATTCTAGTTCCGACCATAGCAATACATGTTGTGAACAATATATCCAAATTTCAAGTGATTCGGTTGAATAGTTTTTTTGTTTTCATCCCCGCCGTCTCGAAGTCGTTTCGAGATCAATGAATTTAAAGTTTGAGGTACATAAGCGCGCGGACCGCTCTCTACATAGTTAATGGGCTGTAGAAGCTATAATATTGGGAACTTCCGCATGAAAATTTCACAGTATATTCCAAAGATACTATACTTTCGAAATATCGAAAAACCAAAAAATAGATTTTTTGAAATTTCTAGACCACCAGGTCCCCTTAATGATAATGAAATGAAACTTACTTTTTTCCAATATTCCGCGTCGAAGTCTCTGTGAAGTTGTGCCCAAAGTTTCCGCCGATTTCGCATACACGGTGTCAGTTTTGGCTTTTTTGCTTCTTCTTCTTCTTAATTGGCGCGATAACCGCTTACGCGATTTTGGCCGAGTTTAACAAAGCGCGCCAGTCGTTTCTCTCTCGTGCTAACCGGCGCCAATTGGACACACCAAGTGAAGCCAAGTCCTTCTCCACCTGATCTTTCCAACGCAGAGGAGGCCTTCCTCTTCCTCTGCTACCACCAGCTGGTACCGCATCGAATACTTTCAAAGCCGGAGCGTTTGTATCCATTCGGACGACATGACCCAGCCAACGAAGCCGCTGGATCTTTATTCGCTGCGCTATGTCTATGTCGTCGTAAAGCTCATACAGCTCATCGTTCCATCGTCTACGATATTCGCCGTTGCCAACGTGCAAAGGTCCAAAAATCTTACGCAGAATCTCTCAATTTCTCTCGAACACTCCAAGCGTCGCTTCATCGGATGTTGTCATCGTCCAAGCTTCTGCGCCATACGTTAGGACGGGCATGATGAGAGTCTTGTAGAGTGTTAGTTTTGTTCGTCGAGAGAGGACTTTACTGCTCAATTGCCTACTTAGTCCAAAGTAGCACTTGTTGGTAAGAGAGATTCTACGTTGGATTTCAAGGCTGACATTGTTATCGGTGTTAATGCTGGTTCCTAAATAGACGAAGTCTTTTACAACCTCAAAATTATAACTGTCAACAGTGACGTGGGTGCCGATACGCGAGTGCGCCGACTGTTTGTTTGAAGACAGGAGGTACTTCGTTTTGTCCTCGTTCACCACCAAACCCATTCGCTTTGCCTCTTTATCCAGTTTGGAGAAGGCAGAACTAACAGCGCGGTTGTTAAGGCCGATGATGTCAATATCATCGGCATACGCCAGCAATTGTACGCTCTTATAAAAAATTGTGCCTGAGCGATTAAGTTCTGCGGCTCGTACGATGCTCTCCAACATCAGGTTAAAGAAGTCACACGACAGCGAGTCACCCTGTCTGAAACCTCGTTTGGTATCAAACGGCTCGGAGAGGTCCTTCCCAATTCTGACGGCGCTGCTGGTGTTGAGCAACGTCATCTTACATAGCCGTATTAGTTTTGCGGGGATACCAAATTCAGACATAGCGGCATACAGGTAACTCCTTTCCGTACTGTCGAATGCAGCTTTGAAGTCGACGAAAAGATGGTGTGTGTCGATTCTCCTTTCATGGGTCTTTCCCAAGATTTGGCGTATTGAGAATATTTGGTTGATGGTAGACTTTCCAGGTCTGAAGCCACACTGATAAGGTCCAATCAGTTGGTTGACGGTGGGCTTCAGCCTTTTACACAATACGCTCGCTAGAACCTTATAGGCGATATTTAGAAGACTAATCCCGCGGTAATTGGCACAAATTGCCGGACCCCCCTTCTTATGGATTGGGCAGAGCACACTTAATTTCCAATCGGCAGGCATGCTTTCATCTGACCATATTTTGCATAGGAGCTGATGCATGGCCTTACCAGCTCCTCGCCGCCATGTTTTAATAGCTCAGCCGGCAGTCCGTCGGCGCCCGCGGCTTTGTTGTTCTTTAGCCGCGTTATCGCTATTCTCACCTCGTCATGATCAGGTAGCGTAACGACAATTCCGTCGTCAACGATTGGGGTATCGGGATCTTCACATTCTCTGTGACATGCGCAGCTATCACTGTTTAACAGTTCGAGAAGTGTTCCCTCCATAATTTAAGGGTGCTCTGTACGTCAGTCACCAGTTCGCAGTCTTTGTTCTTGCAGGAAAACGCCCCGGTCTTAAAACCTTCTGTAAGCCGCCGAACTTTCTGGTAGAATTTTCGAGCGTTGTTCCTATTGGCCAGCATCTCAAGCTCCTCGCACTCACGTATTTCGGCCTCTCGTTTCTTCTTTCGGATAATACGTCTCGCTTCCTTTTTCAGCTCTCTGTAGCGGTCTCACATGGCTCGCGTTGCGCCCGATCGCAGCGTGGCTCTATAGGCGGCATCCTTTCTTTCTGCGGCAGCAAGACATTCCTCGTCGTACCAATTGTTTTTTCGGGCTCGCCGGAATCCGATTTCTTCTTCGGCGGCGGTACGTAGAGAACGAGAAATGATACTCCATTGTGGATGCCGGTTTGTTGGGCAGTACTCTCTGAGAGCAGGAGTGAGAGTCGAGTGGCGAATCTTCTGGCTGTCTGTTGTGATTGCAGCTTTTCGATGTCGAACATTCTTTGCGTAGGTAGATGCACGTTTTTTGCTGCACAGAGGCGTGTGCGCAGTTTGGCTGCAACAAGGTAATGATCCGAGTCGATGTTGGGCCCTCGGATCGTACGTACATCTAATACACTAGAAACGTGTCTTCCATCTATCACAACATGATCGATCTGGTTTCGCGTTTTTCGATCAGGCGACAGCCAGGTAGCTTGGTGGATTTTTTTGTGCTGGAATCTGGTGCTGCAGACTACCATGTTTCGGGCCCCGGCGAAGTCGATCAGCCTCTGTCCGTTACCGGATGTTTCGTTGTGCAGGCTGAATTTTCCGACTGTTGGACCAAAAATTCCCTCCTTGCCCACCCTGGCGTTGAAGTCGCCAAGCACGATTTTTATGTCGTGGCGGGGGCAGCGCTCATAGGAACGTTCCAAGCGCTCATAGAAGGAATCTTTGGTCGCATCGTCCTTCTCTTCCGTCGGGGCGTGGGCGCAAATTAGCGAGATGTTAAAAAATCGCGCTTTGATGCGGATTATTGCGAGACGCTCGTCCACCGGAGTGAACGACAGTACTTGGCGACGAAGTCTCTCTCCCACAACAAATCCGACACCGAATTTGCGCTCCTTTACATGGCAGCTGTAGTAGACGTCGCAAGGTCCTATGGTTTTCTTACCTTGCCCCGTCCATCGCATCTCTTGGATGGCAGTGATGTCAGCCTTTACTCCCACGAGGACATCAACCAGCCGGGCAGAGGCACCTTCCCCATTAAGGGACCGGACATTCCAGGTGCATGCCCTCAAATCATATTCCTTATTTCGTTTGCAGGGGTCGTCATCAGTAAAGGCAGTTCTCATCCGAGGCTTTGTAATTCTTTTCATTGGGGGGGATTTTTAAGTGGCGGGTCCCAAACCCAGCGCACAACCAGATATCCTGGAATGCTTCGCCTTCTCACGTTAGCTCACTCCCGAACGGGTGTAACTTTCCCCACTTGCGTGGACTTCTACACATGGAACCATCCTCCTTGGCTTTTTTGCTGGTCGTCTGCAAATTCGTATAATTCCATTTTCGTATAAACGTCGTCGTAACGTTCTTTCCGAAATATTTACTCCAGATTCCTGAACCTCTCTTAAAATCATCTGACTTGAAGCATTTCTGTTCCAGGGAACTGTTTGGACGATTTTGCGATCCTACCTGGTTGAGGTGATGCGTTTTCGGGGACAATTTTGGCGATAGTTTGAAGTAACTGCTAAAACGTTGTTGGTATTTTTCTATTTTTTGGCAATATTTACCATAGACGCCTTGGATATTCCAACGGTTCTTGCTATGTCTGCATAAATCAGGTTCTTGGCTTTCAGAAGAACTGCAATTTGTTGCTTTTGTCCCGATGTCAAATCCGACTTTCCGGCAATTTTCTAAAAAAACTGGTTAAATTAAAAAAAAAAAAAAAAGATAATCAACGTGACAAATTCAAAAGATATGTATATTTTGTACTTACTGTTACTAGGAGTTAGAGGATCTGATATATATTAACACACACACCCACTGTCAAAATTATTCAAACAGCACTAAATTTGGTTTCAAAAAGCTGTATGTAATGTAATTAAAAATATTATTCTAAGAAAAATACACAAAATTTATTTTTTACTTAAAACTAATATAAACTTAACAAAACTTTACTTCAAGAATGAAATATTAACGAAAATCATACGATTCCTCATACTTTCAGGGGACAGAATTATTCATACAAAGTATGAGTTTTAAATTTTAACTGATTTAATTTTTCTAACAAAGCAACCTATGTATGCTTTCGAATAAGTCCCGTTGTGAATAAGAGCATTCGAAACTCAACTTATTTTGGCATTTCAAGTCTTGCTTTGGCGTTATATTAGTACATCATGGGTCGGAGCCAAGAAAACACAACTGAAGCTGAAAGGAAAATAATTTTGCATATGCATAATGAGGGCAAATCATGTGCAGAAATCGGTCAAACGTTGAATCGAAGTCGTTTTTCTATTTATAGCATAATAAAACGTTTTAAAGGGGAAACAAATCAGCAGAGGCGACCTCATATTGGAAGACCTCGCAAATTGACCCGCAGTGATGAAGGCCATATAATAAGACAAATAAAAGAGAATCCACAAATTACAACAACGCAAATAGTAGCAAAAGTTTTTGAAAAGATTAATAAAAAAGTGCATCCGAAAACAGTTCGCAAGGTCTTGAGACGTGCCGGGTATAGCTTGCAAAGGGCTCGAAGGGAAGCACTCATCAGCAAAGTCAATGAAAATAAAAGGATAGAGTTCACAAAGGAACATAAAAATAAGCCAAGTAACGCAATTTTTAGCGACATTTTACAATCGGATGGACGGAGTCGAGTCTGGAGAAAATCCAATAGCGAATTCGATAAAAGCGATACAGTAAGTACAGTCAGAATCATGGTGGAGGTGTTGTAATGGTATGGGGATGCATGTCGACGGCAGACGTGGGTAATCTCGTATTTATTGTTGGTATTATGGATAAATCACTTTACTTTAATATTTTAAAAGAAAACTTGCATGAAAGTGCGTAAAAACTGTGTGCTGGAAATATATTTTATTTCCAACAAGACTATGATCCCAAGCATACTGCCCACGATGTGCGTAGGATCTTTCTCCATGTGCCTCACATTCTTCCCACACCACCTAAGTCTCCAGACTTGAATGCCATCGAACATTTGTCGGATGAACTCGGTAGGCGTGTCGCTAAAATAAACGTAACTAGCAAAACCCAACTAAAGGCGCTACTCCAACAGAAATGACGCAATTTGAGTCCAAATGTGACTTAAAAAATAAGTTAACTCTATGCCAAATAGACTTGATGAAGTCATCAGGCAAAAAGAAATGCCTACTAAATATTAAAACTTCATTGAACTTAGTATTTTATTTGTGAAATTGAATTGTGTGAATAATTTAGAAGAGGTTTAGAATTTAAATTTGAAGAATTCTGTGATTTTTGTTAATTTTTCATTCATGGAGTAAAGTTTTATTAAGTTTATGTTGGTTTTAAATACATAATAAATTTGTGTAAATTTCTTAGCATAACATTTTTAATTACATAAATTTTTTCTCAAGATACAGCTTATCGTTTGAAAAATTAGTTGCTGTGCGAATAATTTTGTGCGTGTGTGTGCATATTTCTATAAAGGTTAACACAAATATTATTATTTATTCAATGAAATTTTGCAGTCGACAGGGCCGGCGAAAGATATGTTGTTGGTATAGGGTGCCCAATACTCGGAATCTTGAAACAAAGATCAATTTTTATCTGAATAACAATAAAATTAATGAAAACCAAAACAAACTATAACATTTTCTCAAAATTTTACATTTCAAATGTCCGTCCATGTGAATTAACCTAGCTAAAAGCGCCACCTTTGTTGAACAAGCGTAAATTCTCATGCCTCTCTGTTTCCCTGTATGCGTATATCAGCTATTCGTTATTATTGTCATTTCATATACGTATTCGTGGTCACCACGAATTGCATTGCCGGTAAAATCCTTTGAAATTGAGTGCTACTCGTGCACCGGAAAATCCGATAAAATGGATAAATATAGGGTGGGCCATGTAAAATTTGCTTTTTGAATCGGCTATAAAAAAAAAACTAATCAATATTTTTTCAAACTTTTTTTTTTATTTTGAAGATTGAACATTCATTTATGAATAAGAAATAATATCGTTCAAGTGACTGCCACGACTGGCTTTACAGTAGACCATTCGATAAACCCAATTTTTAAGCACATTTTCGATTGTTTGGGCTCCAATTTCATGAATGGCAACTTCGATTTCGTGTTTTAAAGCATCAATCGTCTCTGGATGGTTCGCATAGCATTTGTCCTTAACGGCTCCCCTCAAAAAATAGTCCAACGGGCTTAAATCGCAGCTCCGAGGCGGCCAATTGATATCGAAATTTCGGCTGATTATTCGGTTTTCAAAAACGGTAGCCAAAAGTTCGATTGTAACTTTAGCAGTGTGACAAATTGCACCGTCCTGTTGAAACCAAATGTCGTCCATGTCATCCTCTTCAATTTTTGGAAACAACTCGTTGAGCATGTCACGGTAATGCCCGCCAGACCAAAAACCGCACAAAACAGTAACTCGTTGTGGATGCATTTGCTTCTCTACAGTAACGTGTGGATTTTCTGAGCTCCAAATCCGACAATTTTGCTTATTGACGTAGCCACTGATGTGAAAATCAGAAAAGAAGAAGAATACTCACCACTTTGGAAATATAGCGTCCCATTTCGTAAATGTCAAACTTTTCAGTAAATTATGACACATTTGACATGTCATTTGTGTTACCATTCTCGAAAATAATCCCAATTTTTCGCAATCAAATAAAAATTCGGCATCACCGAGTGAAAGTGCCAACAAAGCAGACTTCAATCAAGAGAAAAATGTTAAATAGGATCATAAGATTCGTAAGTAGGCGTGATTATGCATAATTGCTATTCTAAAAATTAAAGGATATTGCTGATTTTTTCCGCGAAAATGAATATTTAAAATTTATACAGTTACTAATGGCTATACCTGGCTCTTCCTGTACGAACGACAGATCTTTTTCAGTTCTCCGAAGATTGAAGAATTATCAAATCGGTTGAACGATGTAGCTAATCAAACCCCGTATTCAGATCTCTCTGACACTTTGGATGTTAAAACATTGTTGAATGAATTTATCTCGAAAAATCCTCAACGATCAGCTTTGTTTGCCATGAAGTAGATAAATCGTTGAATATTGTAGATCTTTTTGTTGTAAGATTTAATTAATATTATTTGGAAAATAAAACCATATCGTTTGTGTGATTTCTTATTGCTTGCAAATTTCTTTAAAAAATATGAGATACTTTTTTAATTAGAACGAATAAGGGTACAGTTCGCTAGCCCAATACTCGGAATTTTCTCTCTTCCGCCGGCCCTGGCAGTTGATATTCCAAATTTTGTGCAGAGAACGTTAATGTATAGAGCAGACTCACCGGCCATAGATGACTAGATGTGAAACTCTTTTTCTCGTGAGAGCGCTGAAAAATGTGCATTTTTTATAACATTTTCCAATATTGCCACACCGGTAGAAACATGAATTGGGTATTTTCGAACCAAAGGTCTGGAATTTTTAGTTTCCACACCACCATTGAGGTTAGTATTTAGTGTGCGGTTGCCCAATAGCCTTATATTACTCGTAAACACCTACATATACTAAAAATAAGCACAATCCGTATTCTTTTATCTTCGATCTCGTTAATGGACTAATTGACTGCCCGTTTCTTCTAGAAAGAATACATTATAATGTTCCTTGCAGGAACTTTCGCAGTGTCAAAATTTTTCATGTTGGCGTTAGGAGGACATTATATAGTTCCAAAGTGCCTCTTGTTAGAATGCTGTCTGACATTAACTATCTCGCCTCCCTTTTGGATCTAGACTTTTCCAGGGTGAAACATGTATTTAAATCCAAATTAAAAAATTTTTTCCTTGTAAGAATTCTAAATAATTACCGAGTATATTTTGTTAATTTAGTTTTCTAAGCTCTGATTTTCTTAATTATTTCTATTTATATATAATATAAATACTCTTAGTTCTATGTAGTCTGTAAGAAACTTTGTATTTTCTTGTCTTACTAAAATGACTAATCCTCCTCTTTAAGTTATAAGAAAGTTTATATTTTTCTTTTACTCATTACAATTGAAGCTAGTTAATTATAAGTTTAATTTTACTTTGATTAATGATTTAGCATTAATCTGTTTTCATAGTCTGCAAGAAATACTGTATTTTTTAGACTATTAATTGAATTAAATAAATAAATAAATATGTACATAAATAAGAAAAAAATTTAAAAATGTATATGTAAATGAAATTATTTAAAACTGAAATACAAAAGTAAATTAATAATAATAAAGTAATGAACGCGAAAAACATAAGTTATAATTAAAAACATGACTTATTGCGATTTTTTAATATAACACAGAAATTGGGTAACAAAAAAAAAATTCTCAAACAACGAACAGAATAAGTTAAAGCAGATTACCTTTAATTTTTGTAAAATATCTCAAACACAAATTCAGTACCCTTACCTACGCTTTTCAACCATAGAATATTTACGTATATACAAATTTACATAAACCAACACACAGTTTTCAATAAAATTACATTATGTACATAAGAATAATTAAAAGTAGAAGTCGAAAAGGCTATAACGAGCTTTGGATTCTACAAACTCACTAAATTCAAATTATTACATTTCAATTGAATTAATTTTAAGACAATTAATTATAAACATTTCAACACGTCATTTCTTCATTAAGCAAAAACGAACTGTTTTCGTCTGTTATTTTCGGCGCGTTTCTTCTGGCAGTCTGCCATTTCGCCTATCAGCTGTTCAAAATCCCATAATGTGTGAGTGCTGCCAAGTTTTTAAACGTCCTCATGGGCGCGCTCTCTCTCAAAATGAAGAAGTTTCACATCTTATTATCTATGTCACCGGCTACGAATAGTGTAAATTGTCTAAAATGAAGAAAAACCGCGCAGACTTTTTCCCCTCGCTCAACTCTACAGCGGAGAAGTTCTTAACAGAGCTGATTACAGTGAATTCTGTATAAGCAGAGAATGTTAATGCAATGAGAAGGAGCAAATGTTAAATGAGCTTTTTTCGAGTACTAATTTGTAGATTCATACTAAGGTAATTTCAAATTCAACTTTTCTCACTAGTGGGGAATTGCAGATATTTACCACGCGAGTGACGCGAGTGGAGGGTTTCTATATTTACTTACTACGCTAGGACAGGAATTCAGTTTTTTTCTGCGTTTACCAAACTACTGAGGAATTTCATAAGATTTTTAGGCACACTACTAAGGAAATCGACTTATTTCATGCCCACAGCGAAGCGAATAAATTTGCGATTAAGAAAGCCGCGCGGCAGTTATTTGTGGTGCAGAAACTAAAGTCGGCGGAGTTATTCGTTTTGTTTTTTGGCACGTATTTAATTCAGGTTCAAGTCCTGAAGTCATATTTTTTTTTCTTGCACATTTTTTTTTACAATTCAAACCAGGAAAGTTTGGTAAATATTTTGAGTTTATTTTAATTAAAATTTCTTTAAAATACTGTTTTTTTGTATTTCATAAATGGAAATTTCTTTTCGGTATAAAATAGTTCATACTGGATATGACCTGATTTTTATATAAATCAATCAAAACAGAAAATATGTACATATGTCTTTAATCTCTTTCATCAAATCCAAATTATATTGATGAGAAAATATCATTCTAATATCTGTCCAGAAAGCCAAACACGCATACACACATACATATGCATATAATTACGCACACAAACTTTCAACTAACGCAGAATATGTGCATATAAAACTGCGAATCGAATAAATGAGTGATTTAGAAAAGTTCATTAGTAATTATAGATTAGCGCAATCGTGAAAGACGTTTTGTGTATGCGGTACATAGTCTCATGTTTGACTCAGGTTCAAGTCCTGTA
Organism: Anastrepha ludens; assembly: GCF_028408465.1. Classification (NCBI taxonomy): domain Eukaryota; kingdom Metazoa; phylum Arthropoda; class Insecta; order Diptera; family Tephritidae; genus Anastrepha; species Anastrepha ludens. Next base: position 28,804,573 of record NC_071499.1, on the reverse strand, counting down.
CACGCTTTTCTTTGTTCGATATTTTTATTTAATTTTTTGTATTTGGTTTAATTAGAATTGATTTAAAATAGTGTATTCAGGTTTTTCTAATACAGTACTATCTCGATAATCCAGACACGCGGTAGTCCGGTCACATCTATAATCCGGACAACTGCATAATTCGGACAGTTTAACATTTTTTACTCTATAATCCGGACATTTTTCAAATTTGCTTCGCAATATGTACATACATATGTATTTTAATTTTTAGTTTGCTTTGTGATTTTTTCGTAAAATAGCGGTACTTTAACAACAATATATGTATACGAAATGCAACAGCATAAATCACGCCTTGTGTTTATTCTTTAGTGACGAACTGAATTGAGTGGACATTACTATTATGAGCAGTGGAAAATTTAATAAAAGGGCTCATAAAACCCTTACTCTTCAGAAAAAATGTGAAATTTTAGATCTCCTTGATAAAGGAAAATCATTAAGATGGTTTGAAACAGAATTTGGTGTCAACAAATCTACTGTTTTTGACATAAAAAAGAAACGTGATGCCATTAGAAAATTCGCGACTAAATGTGAAATGAAATAGTACATACTAAATAAAAAAAATGTTTGATTATGTACAGATGTACATATTATTATGTAAGTATGATTGTACTGTATTTAATAAAACTATTTATGTACATACATATGTATATCTGAATTGCGTTATGTTCATTTCAAAAAAACAACGTTTAGTTGAAAAACAAAAATCATCTATAATCCGGGCACCCCCATAATCCGGACGACCCCTAACATTAAGGGTGTCCGGATTATCGAGATAGTACTGTACCTGTTATTTAGAAATTTATTTCCTATATAACATTTTTCATACTTCTTTTGAATTGATTTATATGTAAAACAGCCATAAAGGCAATCATATGAATATGCATTCCTATATTTAATCTCTTCAGTCAAATCTGAACTACTTACATACACATATTGATGAGAAAATATTCTAATATCCATGGATGCATCCAGAAAGCCTAACGCGCATACACGCATATGTATACAAATACATATATACAAACCTTCAACGAACGCAAAATGTATGCATATAAAAAACAGCAACTGCGACCGTCTTCTTGTCCGTCAGTGAAAAGATGGGATATGTATACCCTATGAGCAAAAATAGCCGGGAAGGTGATGTTGACTGTTTTCTTCGATTGCCAAGGCATAGTGCACCATGAGTACCTTCCATCGGGCCGGACAGTCAATAGAGAATATTATTCATCCGTTTTGAAGCCTTTGAGAGATGCTGTATGTTGCAAACGGCCGGAAATGTGAGCAAACAATTCTTGGATTTTGCGTGATGATAACGCGCCATCGCACCGATCAAAAAGATCAAAGAGAATACGACGAAGGAGCTGAAGGCCATGTCGGCCTGCCGGGGGTGTTTGGAGGACTGGGTTAAACGTTGGCACATGTGTGTTGCTTCAGACGGGTCATATTTTGAAGGAGATAATATAAATTTGTCTGAAATTGAACTCTGTTTTGTTTAATTTAAACATTCCCGGTACTTTTTTGATCATAGGGTACATATGTATGTATATGCGGCTTTGCGGATAGAAATGTGTGATTCGCTGGAATTGTTCAAGGAATCTAAGTCGCATTAACTCGCGACTGTCGAACAGTTAGAAGACATATTTACATACATATAAGGGTGCATACATACATACGGAGCCGCGGCCACTCGACATGACAAAAATTCAAGATTTATCAAATATTGGCAAATAATTCCACGCGAAATATTCCAATATTGACTATTTTCGAATGGTCGCGAAAATTGGCATATGGGCGGCTTGTTTTATGAATGAATTTGAAATATGAGCTCGAACTTATGAATGAACTTTTTGTTTTTGTTCTAAATTGTTCAGCGCCGTCGCTGATAGAATCATGGCCGCTGCGACTGCGTCTACGAATTTATTTTGTTTTTGTAGTTGCTAGGCTTAGATTTTAGCTTCGGGCGACATGCGCATGGAGGTATGTGTTTTTGTTGTGTTCTAGAACATTTTAGAATGTTTGGTGGCAAAGCGGCCATGGCGTTGCGCTTGCTGTTGCTTTTGCGTCTATCAAAGTATTGTGTTTTTATAAGTATAATATTAGGAATATCGACTGGTGAAAGACAGAAGTACACGGAAGCAAGAAGGGAGCGCTGTGCTCGCGCATATATGTATGCTTGAATGTATGAACGTGCATGGATGTAGTAACATATGAATACAATTATTTTGTAGGAAGTTTAGAAGGCAAGTAGGTATATATGTATGTATGTATATATGCTAGGACATAAAGTGGGTATATATACATACATAGAGCAGAATTGTTTTTGCACTTGTTAGAAAGAAACTCTTTCACTAGTGCGTATGTGTATTTGATTTCTTGTAAGAATGTGATGTGCTGTGACATGTGTACATACATAAGTCAAGGTTATTTGGGCATACTTGCATATGTGATATGATGTTCTTGCGCTTGTGCATTATTGTTGTACATATACAAATGTACATACATACATATGTATGTAAATGCTGTCGAATACATAAACTATAAATTGACATACAATATAAAATAAGTGTTGATTTATCTTAAACCGTTCTTTTTTTCTGAATGCAAATACCTCCTATTGACATGTACATACATATTATGTACTTATGTATATTATCATATACCATCATTTATTTACATATAAAATATACGTTCATTTTTGAATGTATGTAATGAAAAACTTCATGAATTACTTTCAGAACTTTATTAAAATTTATTCGCGTCGCGCGCATGCACAAAACCTTTTGTTCACAACGCAGGCGCAGAAATAAACGCTCTGCGTATTTATCCTCCCCACGTGACTCGCCATCAATTCTCGGTGTAAATTTTTTTTTTTTTTCGTTTTTAAATTTTTTTTTTTAATGTAATCGTAAAAAAATTTGTAATAAATTTTATGTATCCGCTTATCATTTCAAAAGTAACAAAATGGTAAAAAAATAAGCAGTAGAAGAAATAAACGCACCGCCTATTTTTCGTCGCCATATGTTAGACTCGAGTTCAATTCCCGGCGCAAACTTTTTTTTATAAATTTTTTTTTTTAAATCGTTTTTTTTTTAATGTAATTTCAAAAATACGAAAATAGTAAAAATTTAATTGGTTCAATGTCGAGGTGAGAAATGTGTTGTGTATTGAGGTGAAAGATGTGTGGTGTTTCTAATTTTTGTTTGGGCAAAAGTCAGTGAGGTGTCTATAAACTCGGTGTGCTAAATTCCCTTACTTCAAATCTTTCAAATCTCAATTGGACTAAAAAAAGCTCACAGTAACATTTGCACCTTCTCATTGCATTAACATTCTCTGATATAACTACATACTATTACTTGAGCTGCAGAGTGCTGTTAAGTTTATCAGTTACTCTGAAAAGAGCAATTCCGTGTGTATGTGTGTATGCGCATACTTGCATGCTCAGAATATTGCTGGATATTTGGCATCTCGTGCTTTATACGATGTATTCGCAACAATCACATGTGTTTGTGTGTATGTACATATATGCATAGTCCATGTTCGGGCTGTACAAATTTCTCAGCGGCTCGGGTCACATTTTCGTTCATGTTATTTCTTTTTCGGGCTTCAGTCTGTTTTGTCGGTTCAATGCATTAGTTTGTGTGTTATGCTGTGCGTCGCGGAATAATTTCTGTTTGAAGCAGACGGGTAAAAACGTTTGACAAAGTAGTTGCTATAACGATCAACATTTTGTGTAATGTGTGATGAAATGGTAAGTGAAAAGATAAATAAATTTGTTGATAAAATTAAATTTCAAGTTAGATATGCTGTTGTAGCTGCTGTATTAACCATTTTAAGGGCTTTACAAACGAATGATGGGGGAAAGGAAAAACAAAACAAAAGAGAGAGAAAAATTTAACAGCCTGTTAGTAAAGAGAATTGCTATAGTAAATTTGAATGTTGGAATGGATTGAGAGGGGACGAATGATAGGTCGTCGTAGGTGATTATACGATTATGAAAAGTTGTTGCTGTTTGTTAGAAAGAGTCAAGTGTATTATATGTTCGTGTAGGTAGCGAATGATTTTGGGATCGTTTGATCCGGTGCATCATCGAATAAGTGGTTTGTGTCTGAGTTACAGAAGACAAATTATGTTTACTTTTAACATATTACTGTAATTAGATTACCACAGTCAAACAAAAGATTAACTATCCTATAATTTGAGAAATTGAGATACTTCTTTGTGACATTGTGATTATTATAATTATTAGTATTGTTGTTTTTTTTTTCAATAAATGTAACGATAATAAATGAATAATTTTAAATATTTTTTTATAAATCAATTTTTTCTACTTCTTTCCTTTGCCAGCCTTCATTTTTGATTATTGTAGTCATTCGTCTACATTGCAATAACAATTTACAAAACAGTGTTGCTTGGAGAGCGCTAATTTGCTCGTTATGCTCAAAAATGGTGATAACCGAGTCTATGTAAACATACCATAATCATATTTGTTTTTGTTACAATGTGATTTCGTTAGATGGGAGATTCCACTTGTTGTTTTAGCTCGACAAAATATTAGTGTAGCGTCAAGGTAAGGTTAGGTTATGGTAGACCTCGCAGGTCCGTTGTGATACTACTGTGCGACACGGCAACCTTGTTTATTTACTTTCGTGAAACCATTTTGAGGCTCTTATGAAGCGTAGGATTGGTCTAATCGCCGCGCCAGATAGTTCTGTAAGAGAATTGAAAAAGTGTTTACCTAGAAAACCTGCTCTGATTTTAGCTAAGGCTGGACAATTGCAAAGGAAGTGCTCTACTGTTTCTTCCTCCTCCTTATCTCTACAGCTTCTACAATATTCATGGGAGAGTACTCATAGTCTCAAGGAATGCCTTCCAAATAGCCAGTGGCCGGTGACACAAGCCACGACCTTCGAGATATCTTCTCTTGAGAGGCTAAGCAATTCCTTTGTTCTTTTCTTGTTTATTTGCGGCCATAGTAGCCTGGCTGTTACGCATGTATCTTCTTCTTCCCATGACCATTGACCTCTTGGGTAATGTTGTTTTTTACTATTAATTTACTCGTGGCCAAAGGTATTCCAATGGTACTTTTATCACGGAACAGTTGAAGAGCAGCACCTTTTCTGGCTAGCTCATCAGTTTTACAGTTTCCCTCAGTGTGGCGACAAAATAATCGTTTATTTTTTTCTGCAGTACTGATCGATATCTCGTATTCTCTCCTCTCTCTCAATTCCGTTCAGGTATTTTTGATGTTAAAGAAAATGTCCATAATGTCGATAAAATCACAGAAATAATCGAAGTTGATCGGAATGTTATTAGTAGTAGCATCGCCCAGGAGCTAAGTCAGCTGCCGAGGGCCTTGTGACGTTGCAGCCGAATTTCCTTGCACATACTTTTTTTTCACCATAGCTAATGCTGAGAAGAGTGAACGACGTAAACGCAGTCCCCTGTCAGCTGTTACGATCAAACTGATGAGAAACCACATGTAAATGAAAAATTCCTTTCTTCCGTATCGTAGATTTTATTTCACGATATTTGGAAATTCCCGTAAAACCCTGTCAGCTGATTGCTCTCTCACTACACAGTGTTGCCAAGCAGTACATTTCGAAATCATTTACAAAATAAACTTAGAAAAATTATAATTTTTATTAAAATAACTTAAGAATATTGTTGAATAACACTGTGCGACAGTGATTTTATACTTTTATGGAGACCTAGTACAATTTGTAGGTATAGTAAAACTAAGAAAAATGCTATAGGAGAAATTTCCAATACACCCCCAAAATCTCGTTTTATGGCCATAAAACCGTTTTTCAGTAGGTTGATGTGAAGAATGACTCCTAACTTCGCCAATTTCCATCCGATTTCGAATTTGTTTTTTTAGTTCGAAAGAACAAAAACAAGCATTTTTGACAGTGTGTTGACAATTTTTCTGAAATGACAACTGACGAGACTGTAGATGGAAGTATTTGGAATTTTTTTATTTTTTCTCTATTTTTTCAACTTTGACATAATTTTTACGATATTAACCGATATTGAGGATTTTTTTTAGTACACTACTGTTATAGTAAATTTAATTTTGCGTCGAATGAGCTATATTTGACTGTAATTGAATCAAAATTAATAGAGTTGTGTGAGTTTTAAGATTTTTTTTTTTTTTTTTTTTACTAATTTGGTATGTTTTTTGTGCTCGTTAGGGGCTGCGGTAAGGGACTGCGTACGTCGTTCACTGTTATCAGCATAATGGCCAAACCTGGTAAATGCAAGGACGTATTCATCACTCCTTCAATTAGTCGTTATTCAGACAGCAAAGCAGCAGCATGAGCAAAGACTGTGTTGAGTTTTTTCGTATACCGCCAACACAATCTCAGTTGTTTTTGTTAAGACATCCCCTGATTTGTCAGCCCATCAGCTGATTCTCTCGAATTCGCTGAGAGCCGGTTAACGATCTGATATTGGCCAGACCCAAGAATGATACACTACGAGGTTTGGTATTTCTCTATGGGGTAAAAGAAAATTGTGAGGGGAACTTTGGTTGCCACGTTACTTGTGGATTCGGCAGCCGAATTATGCACGATCATTTTCACGTGTATTCATACACTCGTCCAATTCAAGTCGTTGTCCGGATAGCAACGAAGTGCGTTTGGTTAATTTTTTTTGTATATCACTAACACAATCACACACCAAAAAGGGTGTACGTGCCAATTGTACATATATATATATGTATATGTTTTTTCGTAAAGAACCCGTTTCGTGACCATCAGCCGATTCTTTCAAATTCGCTCAGAGCCGAATAAGGGTCTGTTAAAGAGCTCACCTTTGAAATCTTTTCACGATGTGGTAAGTGAATGAACGAGCCTTACTTTGAGAAATATACGCTTGCCTTTATGAATGAAATCAAGGATGATAGATTTACAAGGTTTGCTTGATAGCTATGCTGAGAAAAAAAAAACGAACTTGTGAAGGGAACTTTGGCTGTCACGTCACTTGGGAGAGGCGAATGAAATGAAAAGAAAATGCACAACAAAAAGTGTAAAGTGTGGTATTGCAACAAAACAAAAAACAAATATGGTGAACGAATTGTGAAATTATGAAAAGTTGTTTGTTTTAAATTAAATTTAGGGATTTGAAAAAAAAGAAAGAAAAAGCTGTATTTGAGTTACACCATTGAGTAAATAATAATATAGGGTCGCAATCACTAAATTTTTGGTAAATGGAAACGGGCATATTGATGCGGTCGGTAGGGAAAAAAGAAGAGGAAGGGCAACGCGATGCGCAGTAGACGAGCAACGATGTCTTTGTTCGTATACACAAAAAAATGCAACACGAAGCAAGTGCGTTGTTGATTTGTCTTTGCCTAATAGTGCCCACACTCACGGACGTTACCGTAGTCCCTGTCTGATGGTCGTGAGATAGACACAATTGAGCCCGTAGAAAACAGCTGCTTTCGTTTGGTTACATATTTACACAATACATCGGTTTGCGTGGGTTTGTGTTTAGTTAATATATATCGACAAAATTTTGCCATTCATAATTTTGCATACAGACATTTGTGTTAAATCGAAAAAATGTAAAATTGAAAAATGGCGCACTTTTGAAAAAAAAGTTCGTATAATCGGGGGTTTTTCACTAGTTTTTGAAGTGAAAACTTCTTTAGAATCGTTGGGAGGGATTTGAGACTCGATGAAACGAAAAAGCAACACTCTTGGCTACGAAGCGTTATATGTTGATATACGTATATGTGTGTGGCTGCGTACTGCTGAGCCACGCTAGTATAGTGAATATTGTAGTATGTATACTACACTGCCTATTACTTGCTTTGGTGTTTAGTTCAAGCGTCATACGTATGTATGTTTGTATGTATGGTAGTACGTATGTGTGCGCGCCTGCGTATTACGGAGCCACAGTGAGCGAGAAGGCATTATGTAAACCTATACTACACTACCTAATACTTGCTTAAACCAAGCGTCCTACGAATGTTTGTGTGTAAGTTAGTACGTCTGGGTAATATACGCGTTACGACGCTCATAATAGCAACCGCGTGTGCTGTATTGCGTCCGTATTTTTATATTCGTAAATATTTTCATTTTTAAATATTTACCGCAATTATGCCGAAAAATAATTCAGAAAAGTGTCGTGAATATCGACAGAAAAATAAGCCACTCGTATCATTTGTTGAAATTGAAAACATTGAGGATGAATAATAATAAAATGAAGAAAATAAAATATGAACTTTATAGCAATATTATAATGAACCTATAATTATCTCGCTCGTAATGCTGCTTTCGTCTCATTCTCTCTCAGTTTGTTTTCCGGAAGGTTTCACTTCTATCGCGTCTAACCGTTAGACTGGTATTTTTTTTTTTAGTTTAAAAAATAGGAAATTATTTAAATAAAATTATGATTCTAGTTCCGACCATAGCAATACATGTTGTGAACAATATATCCAAATTTCAAGTGATTCGGTTGAATAGCTTTTTTGTTTTCATCCCCGCCGTCTCGAAGTCGTTTCGAGATCAATGAGTTTAAAGTTTGAGGTACATAAGCGCGCGGACCGCTCTCTACATAGTTACTGGGCTGTAGAAGCTATAATATTGGGAACTTCCGCATGAAAATTTCACAATATATTCCAAAGATACTATACTTTCGAAATATCGAAAAACCAAAAAATAGATTTTTTGAAATTTCTAGACCACCAGGTCCCCTTAATGATAATGAAATGAAACTTACTTTTTTCCAATATTCCGCGTCGAAGTCTCTGTGAAGTTGTGCCCAAAGTTTCCGCCGATTTCGCATACACGGTGTCAGTTTTGGCTTTTTTGCTGGTCGTCTGCAAATTCGTATAATTCCATTTTCGTATAAACGCCGTCGTAACGTTCTTTCCGAAATATTTACTCCAGATTCCTGAACCTCTCTTAAAATCATCTGACTTGAAGCATTTCTGTTCCAGGGAACTGTTTGGACGATTTTGCGATCCTGCCTGGTTGAGGTGATGCGTTTTTGGCGATAGTTTGAAGTAACCGCTAAAACGTTGTTGAGTATTTTTCTATTTTTTGGCAATATTTACCATAGACGCCTTGGATATTTCAACGGTTCTTGCTATGTCTGCATAAATCAGGTTCTTGGCTTTCAAAAGAACTGCAATTTGTTGCTTTTGTCCCGATGTCAAATCCGAGTTTCGGCCAATTTTCTAAAAAAACTGGTTAAATTAAAAAGAAAAAGGATAATCAACGTGACAAATTCAAAAGATATGTATATTTTGTACTTACTGTTACTAGGAGTTAGAGGATCTGATATATATTAACACACACACCCACTGTCAAAATTATTCAAACAGCACTAAATTTGGTTTCAAAAAGCTGTATGTAATGTAATTAAAAATATTATTCTAAGAAAAATACACAAAATTTATTTATTACTTAAAACTAACATAAACTTAACAAAACTTTACTCCAAGAATGAAATATTAACGAAAATCATACGATTCCTCATATTTTCAGGGGACAGAATTATTCATACAAAGTATGCGTTTTAAATTTTAACTGATTTAATTTTTCTAACAAAGCAACCTATGTATGCTTTCGAATAAGTCCCGTTGTGAATAAGAACATTCGAAACTCACCTTATTTTGGCATTTCAAGTCTTGCTTTGGCGTTATATTAGTACATCATGGGTCGGAGAGAAGCAAACACAACTAACGCTGAAAGAAAAATAATTTTGCAAATGTATAATGAGGGCAAATCATATGGAGAAATCGGCCAAGCGTTGAATCGAAGTCGTTTTACTATTTATAGCATAATAAAACGTTCTAAAGGGGAAATAAATCTGCAGCGCCGACGTCTTACTGGAAGACCTCGCAAATTGAGCCTGAGTGATGAAGGCCTTATAATAAGACAAATAAAAGAGAATCCACAAATTACAACAACGCAAATAGTAGCAAAAGTTTTTGAAGAAATTAATATAAAAGTCCATCCGAAAGCAGTTCTCAGGGTTTTGAGACGTGCCGGGTATAGCACGCGAATAGTTCGAAGGGAAGCACTCATCAGCAAAGTCAATGAATATAAAAGGAGCAACGACATTTTACAAACGGATGGACGGATTCGAGTCTGGAGAAAACCCAATAGCGAATTCGATAAAAGCGATACAGTAAGTACAGTCACAATCATGGTGGAGGTGTTGTAATGGTATGGAGATGCATGTCGACGGCAGACGTGGGTAATCTCGTATTTATTGTTGGTATTATGAATAAATCACTTTACTTTAATATATCATTGAACTTAGTATTTTATTTGTGAAATTGAATTGTGTGAATAATTTAGAAGAGGTTTAGAATTTAAATTTGAAGAATTCTGTGATTTTTGTTAATTTTTCATTCATGGAGTAAAGTTTTGTTAAGTTTATGTTGGTTTTAAATACATAATAAATTTGTGTAAATTTCTTAGCATAACATTTTTAATTACATAAATTTTTTCTCAAGATACAGCTTATCGTTTGAAAAATTAGTTGCTGTGCGAATAATTTTGTGCGTGTGTGTGCATATTTCTATAAAGGTTAACACAAATATTATTATTTATTCAATGAAATTTTGCAGTCGACAGGGCCGGCGAAAGATATGTTGTTGGTATAGGGTGCCCAATACTCGGAATCTTGAAACAAAGATCAATTTTTATCTGAAGAACAATAAAATTAATGAAAACCAAAACAAACTATAACATTTTCTCAAAATTTTACATTTCAAATGTCCCTCCATGTGAATTAACCTAGCTAAAAGCGCCACCTTTGTTGAACAAGCGTAAATTCTCATGCCTCTCTGTTTCCCTGTATGCGTATATCAGCTATTCGTTATTATTGTCATTTCATATACGTATTCGTGGTCACCACGAATTGCATTGCCGGTAAAATCCTTTGAAATTGAGTGCTACTCGTGCACCGGAAAATCCGATAAAATGGATAAATATAGGGTGGGCCATGTAAAATTTGCTTTTTGAATCGGCTATAAAAAAAAAACTAATCAATATTTTTTCAAACTTTTTTTTTTATTTTGAAGATTGAACATTCATTTATGAATAAGAAATAATATCGTTCAAGTGACTGCCACGACTGGCTTTACAGTAGACCATTCGATAAACCCAATTTTTAAGCACATTTTCGATTGTTTGGGCTCCAATTTCATGAATGGCAACTTCGATTTCGTGTTTTAAAGCATCAATCGTCTCTGGATGGTTCGCATAGCATTTGTCCTTAACGGCTCCCCTCAAAAAATAGTCCGACGGGCTTAAATCGCAGCTCCGAGGCGGCCAATTGATATCGAAATTTCGGCTGATTATTCGGTTTTCAAAAACGGTAGCCAAAAGTTCGAGTGTAACTTTCGCAGTGTGACAAATTGCTGCACCGCCCTGTTGAAACCAAATGTCGTCCATGTCATCCTCTTCAATTTTTGGAAACAACTCGTTGAGCATGTCCCGGTAACGCTCGTCATTTACTGTAACCGCGGCTCCTCGCTCATTTTCGAAAAAAAAAATGACCCGATGATGCCGCCAGACCAAAAACCGCACCAAACATCGACTCGTTGTGGATGCATTTGCTTCTCTACAGTAACGTGTGGATTTTCTGAGCCCCAAATCTGACAATTTTGCTTATTGACGTAGCCACCGATGTGAAAATCAGAAAAGAAGAAGAATATTCACCACTTTGGAAATATAGCGTCCCATTTCGTAAATGTCAAACTTTTAAGTAAATTATGACACATTTGACATGTAATTTGTGTTACCATTCTCGAAAATAATCCCAATTTTTCGCAATCAAATAAAAATTCTGCATCACCGAGTGAAAGTGCCAACAAAGCAGACTTCAATCAAGAGAAAAATGTTAAATAGGATCATAAGATTCGTAAGTAGACGTGATTATGCATAATTGCTACTCTAAAAATTAAAGGATATTGCTGATTTTTTCCGCGAAAATGAATATTTAAAATTTATACAGTTACTGATGACTACTATACCTGACTCTTCCTGTACGAACGAAAGATCTTTTTCAGTTCTCCGAAGATTGAAGAATTATCTTCGCGCAACTATGACCCAAAAGCGGTTAAACGATGTAGCTATTTTACACATATACAGGGTTTGATTGAAAAGTAATGGGCCTTATTTTTTTTAAGCAGTTTTATTAAACCCTTTGGCTTATATAGGATCCGCCATACAACTAATATTCTTCAAAATAGGACCCTTGTGGTGGCAAAGCGGCCATGGCGTTGCGCTTGCTGTTGCTTTTGCGTCTATCAAAGTATTGTGTTTTTGTAAGTATAATATTAGGAATATCGACTGGTGAAAGACATAAGGACACGAAAGCAAGAAGGGAGCGCTGTGCTCGCGCATATATGTATGCTTGAATGTATGAACGTGCATGGATGTAGTAACATATGAATACAATTATTTTGTAGGAAGTTTAGAAGGCAAGTAGGTATACTCGTATATGTATGTATATATGCTAGGACATAAAGTGGGTATATATACATACATAGAGCAGAATTGTTTTTGCACTTGTTAGGAAGAAACTCGTTCACTAGTGCGTATGTGTATTTGATTTCTTGTAAGAATGTGATGTGCTGTGACATGTGTACATACATAAGTCTAGGTTATTTGGGCATACGTGCATATGTGATATGATGTTCTTGCGCTTGTGCATTATTGTTTTTCATATACAAATGTACATACATACATATGTATGTAAATGCTGTCGAATACATAAACTATAAATTGACATACAATATAAAATAAGTGTTGATTTATCTTAAACCGTTTTTTTTTCTGAATGCAAATACCTCCTATTGACATGTATGTACATACATATTATGTACTTATGTATATTATCATATACCATCATTTATTCACATATAAAGCATTTATGTACATATGTTTGTAATGAAAAACTTCATGAATTACTTTCAGAACTTTATTAAAATTATCCTCCCCACGTGACTCGCCATCAATTCTCGGCGCAAATTTTTTTTTTTTCGTTTTTAAATTTTTTTTTTTTAATGTAATTGTAAAAAAATTTGTAATAAATTTTATGTATCCGCTTATCATTTCAAAAGTAACAAAATGGTAAAAAAATAAGCAGTAGAAGAAATAAACGCACCGCCTATTTTTCCTCGCCACATGTTAGACTCGAGTTCAATTCCCGGCGCAAACTTTTTTTTATAAATTTTTTTTTTTAAATCGTTTAAAATTATGTAATAAGTTTTACGTATTCGCTTATTATTTCAAAAATACGAAAATAGTAAAAATTTAATTGGTTTAATGTCGAGGTGAGAAATGTGTTGTGTATTGAGGTGAAAGATGTTTGGTGTTTTCAATTTTTGGGTGGGAAAAACTCAGTGTGGTGTCTATAAACTCGGTGTGCTAAATTCCCTTACTTCAAATCTTTCAAATCTCAATTGTACTAAAAAAAAGCTCACAGTAACATTTGCACCTTCTCATTGCATTAACATTCTCTGGTTATACTGAGTTTCTTACAGAGTTGTATTCTGCTAACTCGAAGTTTAGTTTGAGCATTGTTTTTCTTTGCTATTAGTATAGTGAAGTGTCAGAAAAATAGTGTAAAATTGATAACGAAATATGCACATGGCAAACGAGTATGCAGAAAATGTCTTGTTTTGGGCAGAAGACTATAGAAACTTAGAAAGAAGAAAAGACGTAACATTTATGGAAACATTATTGGAGTTTGAAAACCGTAGACGCGGTAGATCACAATATTTTTTTTTTTTTTTTGCTGCTTTTTCGTTTATGATCATTCATGTCATCATATATTCAGTACATTTTGTGTATGGCAACACCGTTTTTACGTCTGCCTGGTGGGGCAGGGATAAAGTGCCGATTTACACAGGGAAACATTTTGTTAGTGGGAGAAGGACGAACGGGGAAGAGAGAGGGGTTTTTGTCTCCCGTACTGGTACCCCGCTTTGTGTTTTTATTCGTAAACTTAAAGTTGGCTGCAAAACAATTCTTAAAAGTTGCTTCATTCTTTTTCTTTTCTGAGATTAAGTTCTGTGTTGGTTTCCAATCAAATGGAAGAAATCAACGTTGACAATTTATAATAGTTTACTATAAATATTTTTTATTTAACCAATCCAATTTGCTTTCTTCATTGCAATATTTAACAAACTGTTGGCGAACGTTCTCCGCTTTATATTTTCACGGTTTGTAGAATATATACGAACCAGAAAATACTAAAGAAATAAACGATTTTGCCCGTGTGACCACAAATGAAACTTCAAAAGAGAATTTCCAGTGTCTCCCTTCTAAATGTCTCTGTGTGTTAATCTACACAACTTTTGTTCGCTCTGATAGTCGGCGTACTCTCTCTCTTCGTGTTCGGTGCAACAACAATTGCACGGTGTTCGACATACAAAATTTTAGCATAACCAGGGCCTCATTAGAAATCACCTTCAGTTATTCAGTTCCATTAGTATTTAAGTGAATCCAAATTTTAGTTGAAACCGACTTCGTTACCGAAACTAAAGATTTTAAATATACAGTCAAAACTGAATATGTGAGAACTGAAATGAGCGGCATATATTTCTACTTATGGCTTTTCTTTCTAAGCAATTGATATAATATTATCAACTGTAATAAGTTTTTAAACTCCGAACGGGTAGAGACTCTCGTTTTACTATCATGGAATAATGATTTGGATCATAAAACCTTTCGGCTTAAAAGTTTTGGATTTATGTAAATTTATAAATTCCGTGAAATATGCTGTCAAACTTAACTCAACACTGTAAGTTAATAGCAAATCTTACCCCATTACCAATGCTTACGAAGATTGTTCAGCAATAGTTTTCTGTCATTTACAGTGGTCACACAATTTATTCGTACACTCACAGTTTATAAACAGATACACCTGATACTTAGCAAGATTTATACAAAAGAACAAAATTTGGATATATTCGTAAAAAATAACGCATTTATTCAATATTTAAGGAATAAAAACTTCCAAATTCATTTCTGGAATTAAAGAACTTGACTTCATGAGGAAATAAAGCACAATTTTATGCAAAAATATTATTCGTTCATAGTCATATAAAGAACATTTTATTAAAAAAAAACTAGAAAAAGCAAGCATTCAGGACTTCTTTTGGCCGCATCTAGCTTTTATAACTGCTTCCAAACGTCGGCGCATACTTTTTATCTATACATTGGTTTCATTAGCTGCAATTTTCTCCCACTCAGTACTTAAAGCTGCCTTTAATAATGTCTTTGTCCCAGACATGCTGCTTATAGTGGTAAAAAAGCTATTCTTGCACGAGATATGATGAGCGTTTTGGGTCATTTTCTTATTGAAACAAAGTAACGTGGAGGTTATTTTTTGGATTTTGCGCGACTGATGCTACTTTCTTGCGCTCCTCACGTAGAGTCAGTATATTTCGCCTTCCGACTTGGTGGTGATAAGCTTCAAATTTTCCAGTATTATTTAATATTTGTTATTATTTAATAACAATTTTACGCATTCCTAATAGTAAATCCGCACGTCGTCCCATTTTGTCACCTTCAATCGAGATATTGCGCGCAACTGAAACTGAATCGGCGAGAAAAATTAAAAAAAAGACAAACTTGTTTTGTATTCCATTGTTGTTGCTATTCTACATATTATTATTGCATATAAATTGCGCGTTCGTCTCTAAATTTGAATGCTTCACAGCAGTTTGAAATTCTCTTTGGTGTTGACGGCTCTCCGTCAATGCGAAAGGGTGGAAAAATGTGCCAAGCGCACAATTCAATGTGAGCGTCGTATGGCCGTGTTCTTACAGGGCAACTTTTGCCGGCGCTGCTTTGCGAATTTTATTTTTGTATTCTCCGTGTCGTCCACACAATGTGACTTAAAGGGAATTTATCAAGGTTAAATCGATTCTACAAATACAACATGTTTGTGGGCTATTGCCGAACTTCAGTCGAAGAAAGAAAAGGGATGAAGAGACAAATACTCACACTTTGATAATCCACCACTCAGCAGATGGAGCAACAGCCCACCTCGCATTGGCGCAATTCCTATTGCAGAGCAAAACTGATAGATTCTGTTTGGACATCCGACACGAAATTGTGAGAGTAACTTCGGCTGCCATGTCGTCGGCGATTCGGCAGTCGAGTTCCACCTGTTCATTTCGGGCGGCAAGCGGTTACGTCAGCCAATGTGTTGATTCCTTCACAATCGCTGAGAGCCGGTTAACTGTATGATATTGGTCACACTTTGAAGCAGCTGTGTCCTTACGAGAGCTGAGTGAGGTAAGAGTATACTTCTCTATTTGGCCTCATTAGCTAAAGCTTTGGATTGGGGGTGTGAATTTGTGTGTCCAACGCCATTTTGTGGAGTTATTCCGCGTTCCCTGCCACTTGTGGATGCAGTTGAAAACTAGCATGCCCCCTCTCATGTACTTTAAATATCGATCGCAGCCCAACTTCCAAGGCATTGTGATTGGTTTTTTGTTTCTAAAAATGATTGTATACAAAATACAGTGATAAGCAAAAGTCTGCATACTGTCTATTATCGTTGGTTTGAAAGTCCAAAAAGTTTATTGAAAAATGCATTGATACATTTTTAGTTGAAATTTCCATCTAATCGCAATAAACTGGAAACATCCGCTTTTTAGAGTTATGTTTCCTGCTTTACTTACATTCTGTCAAAAAAGTACCGGGAATTGTTCAATAAAACGCAAAATAATTGTTTATTTTGTCGCCTTCAAAATATGCTCCATTCGAAGCAATACACATATGCCAACGATTAGTCCAGTCATCAACCTTTTAAACGCGTTTGAAGAGATCTTCTTCAGCTCCTTCAGCGAATTCACCTTAATGGGCTCTATCGACTCAAAGCGGCGTCCGGGAAGTGGCAACTGAAGTTCTGTGAAAAGGAAAAGTCACCGGGGGCTAAATCCGGTGAATACGGTATTTGTTCGATGATATTTGTCGAGTTTTTGGTCAAAAAAGTGTTCACAATCCATGAGTTTTCTTTCCACAAATTGGGCCGTTTCGTACGCATACATATTCTCTCACAAACGTCGCATAACTTCCAAATAATATTCCTTGTTTACCGTACAACCATTTGGAACGAATTCCGAGTGCTCAAAACCATGATAATCAAAGAAAATGAATAGCATGATTTTCACTTTTGACCGACTTTGACGTGGTTTTTTGGGTTTCGACTCATGTGAAGAGCGCCATTCGGCCGCCTGGTTGCATGTTGACTAGTTTGCATGCTAAACTCATATACCCATGTGTCATTACCTGTTCTGATGCGCTGGATAAATGTTGGGTCCGCAGTCACTTGCTAAAGCATGTCTTCAGCCACCTTCATCCGATGAATTTTTTGAAAGGAATTCAATTCTCTTGAAACGATCAGGGAAAATCTTCTACGATTTCTCGGCCGTCTGCAAAAGCCTTATACCAGTCGTAGACCCGTGTTTTTTATAAAACACACTCGCCGAAGGCTTTCTGCAACACGAAATCCCGTTCAAAAGTTAACGTTCAAAAATGTAATGGTTCTTGGTTATGTGGTGAAATTTCAAAACTTAAATTTCTGTCCACCAACAGTACTGGGCATTGTAAAAAACATTAAAAATATTGGTTCTACCAAGATGAGCCGCGCAATGGCCGCCAGGATAAACTATCTCGCACAGACATCAGTTTGATTAGCAAAGAAGCGGGCAAACATTCAAAGGTTAATGCTTCAAAATTAGCTCAATATGTGAAAAGCACATCAGAAAAGTATGTTCACGTAAAAATAATTCCCAATTTTGTTTAAAAAACACCCAATAATGTCTCTTCCGGTGTGCCATCACTGACTAAGAAAAATTCAAATTTTACTCTCACGAGTAAAAGATTTTCGAATCCTGCCGTTTACCGACGTAAACGCAAGGATGATAGGACTCATGTTTGCACCTTCCGAATTCGCCGTGTTTTATAAACTTATGAATAAATAAACAAAAGGATGGGGAATTACTTTGTGAAGAGGACGAGTAGGGGAAAGCAATGGAAGCAACCAAACACAAGAAATCACACGCTCATACTCTCTTGCCACGGCGCCTTCCGCATAAAAACGCAAAAAACAAAACACATTTGGAAGCTTTATATACATTTATACTTTCGCAATTTAACGCACATTTTCATTAATTTGTTTGATTTAAATCTCACAAATCTCAATTTGCAAAAACATGTAATTTCTCCTACTTTTGTTTATTTGTTTTTTCGTTAGTTTTGTATTGGGAAGGGCACTGGCGTCAGACTTGTCAAAATTGCGAAAAATAAAGTAACTGCATTGGGAAGGCGCCACCTGTGGTACTCAATTCGCCTTGGGTGTGTCCAATATCGGACCGCTAGCCGGCTCTCAGCGTATTCTCCCACAAAGGAAGAAAACGAATTGTTTTGCAGCCAACTTTGAGATTGACAATACGAATAAGAAGCACAAAGCGAGTTGCTAGTGTGGGCGGCAAAATCCCCTCTCTCTTCCCTGTCCATCCTTCTCCCACGAACAAAATGTTTCCCTGTGTAAATGAGCACTGAGCTGATGTAGCAGGAGTTATGGTGCTTACACTCACCAATGTAAACGTACGCCTGTATCAGCTGACACTAGGAAACTAAAGAGAGCCCCATGTAAATAAATTCTCACCACCGTTCCGTTCCGTAGTATCGTAGATGACTGACGTGGCATTTTGGATTGTTTCCGTAGAATCTTGTCAGTTGATTCAGCTCTCTCACCGCACAGTGTTGCCAAACAGTATATTTCAAAATCGTTTACAAAATAAATTTAAAAAATTTTAATTTTTGTTAAAATAACTTAAAAACAGTGTTAAATAATGTTAATTATAGATAAATGAACTATTTGCATTTGTTGGTTTTTGGCTTTGGTTTATTAAACAATGAAAAGTAACTGACAACGCGGGTGTGTGAAAAAGTGTGTAAGCAAAAATATCAATGGCAACATTGTGTAGATACAACCAAACACATACACACACAAACCGTTGTACTGTGTACATATATAACTAAAAGAACGCAATTGTTTCCTACGCGATAAGTTTTGCTCAATTTTGTGTATCCTACGGGCAACGGAAAGGGATTACGATACGAAAAAAATAACACAATGTCTGAACAACGAGAGATTTGACAAATGTGTAAATATGTGCGTGAATACATGTGAAATGATCGTACAGTATTCGGCCGGCGAATCACCCCCTTTACGTGGTAGCCGAAGTTCGCTTTACAATTTTGTTTTTCACCATAGCTATTGGGCAAACTTAGTAATCTATCATCCTGGCAGTGTTGTTGCCTAACAGTACATTTTAAAATCAATAACAAAATGAACTTCTAAAAATTAATATTTGTATTAAAATAATTAAAAAGCCATGTTTAAAATAATGTTATCCTACAATGAGAAACTGTAATTGTGTGAAAGTATGCATGTATGTGTGTAAAAGTATGCATGCAAACATATGAATGTCAACATTGTTTCGATACAAGCAAACACAATTTTACACACAAAGCAGGTTTTTTTAAGTTGCCATACGGGTATAAGTTTTGCTCAATTTTGTGTATCTGAAATCAAACAGACACGTCGGTGAGTGTGGGCACACTTGGTTTCGACGGGTGTGCGAAGATGTGTATGTGTGTGAAAAGAGCAAGTATAAATCTGCTGCCGAACAGCCTATGATATGGCAGCCGAAGTTACTCTCACAATTTTGCTTCGGATGGCCAAACCGAACCTTGAAATTTTGACTTCAATCTAGAGAAATATAAGAGAGTAGTGAGAGGAAAGTGGGGGAAGAGAGTAACATTTTATAACCTACAATGAAAAGTTAGGCTAGGTTATTGCAAGCGCAGAAACAATTATTCAAAAAATAATCTAGAATAATCTAGCTCCTTTGCCGAACCTTATGTAATCTTTAAGCCCTCATATCCATAATCAAAAACCTTCAAAAGAAATAATAATTATTTTCCTACCAAAGAATGTGTCATTCGAATTCGTTTACTTAAATTCGTGCTATAATTTCCACAACTACTTTTAACAAAATAAAAGTCGTTTCTATTCACTCATTTGCCAATGGTACAGTTATCCCGAATTCCTAAAAAGGGCAGTACATATATATATGGCACATACAAACCACTCATTCGGGTATATATGTAAGTAAATTTTAGCAGCGCTGTATTTAAAATTTTGAGAACCAGACTACCCAAATGTTGCCAACGTACATATAACCAGAGAATGTTAATGCAATGAGAAGGTGCAAATGTTACTGTGAGCTTTTTTTAGTACAATTGAGATTTGAAAGATTTGTAGTAAGGTCATTTAGCACACCGAGTTTATAGACACCTCACTGACTTTTGCCCACACAAAAATTAGAAACACCACACATTTTTCACCTCAACACACAACACATTTCTCACCTCGACATTAAACCAATTAAATTTTTACTATTTTCGTATTTTTGAAATAATAAGCGAATACGTAAAATTTATTACATATTTTTTTTTTCAATTACATTAAAAAAAAACGATTTAAAAATAAAAATTTATAAAAAAAGGTTTGCGCCGGGAATTGAACTCGAGTCTAACATGTGGCGAGGAAAAATAGGCGGTGCGTTTATTTCTTCGACTGCTTATTTTTTGACCATTTTGTTACTTTTGAAATGTTAAGCGGATTCATAAAATGTATTACAAATTTTTTTACGATTACATTAAAAAAAAAAAAATTTAAAAACGAAAAAAAAAATTTGTGCCGAGAATTGATGGCGAGTCACGTGGGGAGGATAAATACGCAGAGCGTTTATTTCTGCGCCTGTGAACAAAAGGTTTTGTGCATGCGCGGGACGCGAATAAATTTTAATAAAGTTCTGAAAGTAATTCATGAAGTTTTTCATTACACACATATGTACATAAATGAACGTATACTTTATATGTAAATAAATGATGGTATATGAAATATACATAAGTACATAATATGTATGTACATGTCAATAGGAGGTATTTGCATTCAGAAAAAAAGAACGGTTTAAGATAAATCAACACTTATTTTATATTGTATGTCAATTTATAGTTTATGTATTCGACAGCATTTACATACATATGTATGTATGTACATTTGTATATGAAAAACAATAATGCACAAGCGCAAGAACATCATATCACATATGCAAGTATGCCCAAATAACCTTGACTTATGTATGTACACATGTCACAGCACATCACATTCTTACAAGAAATCAAATACACATACGCACTAGTGAACGAGTTTCTTCCTAACAAGTGCAAAAACAATTCTGCTCTATGTATGCATATATACCGACTTTATGTCCTAGCATATATACATACATACATATATACCTACTTGCCTTCTAAACTTCCTACAAAATAATTGTATTCATATATTCATTCAAGCATACATATACATATGCGCGAGTACAGCGCTCCCTTCTTGCTTCCGTGTACTTTTGTCTTTCACCAGTCGATATTCCTAATATTGTACTTACAAAAACACAATACTTTGATAGACGCAAAAGCAACAGCAAGCGCAACGCGATGGCCGCTTTGCCACCACACATTCTAAAATGTTCTAGAACACAACAAAAACACATACCTCACATGCGCATGTCGCCCAAAGCTAAAATCTAAGCCTAGCGACTACAAAAACAAAATACATTCGTAGACGCAGTCGCAGCGGCCATGATTCTATCAGCGACGGCGCTGAACAATTTAGAAGAAAAACAAAAAGTTCATTCATAAGTTAGAGCTCATATTTCAATTTCATTCATAAATCGAGCCGCCCATATGCCAATTTTCGCGACCATTCGAAAATAGTCAATATTGGAATATTTCGCGTGGAATTATTTGCCAATATTTGATAAATCTTAAATTTTTGTCATGTCGAGTGGCCGCTCCTCCGTATGTATGTATGCACCCTTATATGTATGTAAATATGTCTTCTAACTGTGCGACAGTCGCGAGTTAATGCGACTTCCAGCGAATCACACATTGCTGTCCGCAAAGCCGCATATATGTACCTTATGATCAGAAAGTACCGGGAATGTTTAAATTAAACAAAACAGAGTTAAATTTAAGGCAAATTTATATTATCTCCTTCAAAATTTGACCCGTCTGAAGCAACACACATGTGCCAACGTTTAACCCAGTCCTCCAAACACCCCCGGCAGGCCGATTTGTATTCTCTTTGATCAGTGCGATGGCGCGTTATCATCATGCAAAATCTTGGAATTGTTTGCTCACATTTCCGGGGGTTTCCAACACACAGCATCTCTCTAAGGTTTCAAAACGGATAAATAATATTCTCTATTGACTGTCTGGCCCGATTGAAGGTACTCATGGTGCACTATGCCTTGGCAATCGAAGAAAACAGTCAACATCACCTTCCCGGTTCTTTTTGCTCATAGGGTATACATATCCCATCTTTTCACTGACGGACAAGAAGACGGTCGCAGTTGCTGTTTTTTATATGCATACATTTTGCGTTCGTTGAAGGTTTGTATATATTTATATACATATGCGTGTATGCGCGTTTGTCTTTCTGGATGCATCCATGGATATTAGAATATTTTCTCATCAATATGTGTATGTAAGTAGTTCAGATTTGACTGAAGAGATTAAATATAGGAATGCATATTCATATGATTGCCTTTATGGCTGTTTTACATATAAATTAATTCAAAAGAAGTATGAATAATGTTATATAGAAAATAAATTTCTAAATAACAGGTATTAGAAAAACCTGAATACACTATTTTAAATCAATTCTAATTAAACCAAATATAAAAAATGAAATAAAAATATCGAACAAAAAACTGTGCACAGGATTTGAACCTGAGTCAAACATGAGACGATTTACTGCATACACGACACGTCTTTCACGATTGAGCTAAACTACAATTATTAATGAACTTTTCTAAATCACTCATTTATTCGATTCGTACTTTTATATGCACATATTCTGCGTTAGTTGAAAGTTTGTATGCGTAATTATATGAATATGCATGTGTGTATGCGCGTTTGGCTTTCTGGACGGATATTAGAATGATATTTTCTCATCAATATAATTTGGATTTGATGAAATAGATTATAGATATATGTACATATTTTCTGTTTTGATTGATTTATATAAAAGTCAGGTCATATCCAGTATGAACTATTTTATACCGAAAAGAAATTTCCATTTATAAAATACAAAAAAAAAACAGTATTTTAAAGAAATTTTAATTAAAATAAACTCAAAAATTTTACCAAACTTTCCTGGTTTGAATTGTAAAAAAAAAAATGTGCAAGAAAAAAAATATGACTTCAGGACTTGAACCTGAATTATATACGTGCCAAAAAACAAAACGAATAATTCCGCCGACTTTAGCTTCTGCACCACAAACTAACTGCCGCGCGGTCTTCTTAATCGCTAATTTATTCGCTTCGATTTCCTTAGTAGTGTGCCGAAAAATCTTATGAACTTCCTCAGTAGTATGGTAAACGCAGAAAAAATCTGAATTTCTGTCCTAGCGTGGTAAGTAAATATAGAAACCCTCCACTCGCGTCACTCGCGTGGTAAATATCTGCAATTCGCCACTCGTGAGCAAAGTTGAATTTGAAATGACCTTATTATGAATCTACAAATTAGAACTCGAAAAAAGCTCGTTTAACATTTGCTCCTTCTCATTGCATTAACATTCTCTGATATAACTACATATTACTTGAGCTGCAGAGTGCTGTTAAGTTTATCAGTTACTCTGAAAAGAGCAATTCCGTGTGTATATGTGTGCATATGTGTGTATGCGCATACTTGCATGCTCAGAATGTTGCTGGATATTTGGCATCTCGTGCTTTATACGATATACTCGCAGCAATCACATGTGTTTGTGTGTATGTACATATATGCATAGTCCATGTTCGGGCTGTACAAATTTCTCAGCGGCTCGGGTCACATTTTCGTTCATGTTATTTCTTTTTCGGGCTTCAGTCTGTTTTGTCGATTCAATGCATTAGTTTGTGTTTTATGCTGTGCGTCGCGGAATAATTTCTGTTTGAAGCAGACGGGTAAAAACGTTTGACAAAGTAGTTGCAATAACGATCAACATTTTGTGTAATGTGTGATGAAATGGTAAGTGAAAAGATAAATAAATGTCTTGATAAAATTAAATTTCAAGTTAGATATGCTATTGTAGCTGCTGTATTAACCATTTTAAGGGCTGTACAAACGAATGACGGGTAAAGGAAAAACAAAACAAAAGAGAGAGAAAAATTTAACAGCCTGTTAGTAAAGAGAATTGCTATAGTAAATTTGAATGTTGGAATGGATTGAGAGGGGACGAATGATCGGTCGTCGTAGGTGATTATACGATTATGAAAAGTTGTTGCTGTTTGTTAGAAAGAGTCAAGTGTATTATATGTTCGTGTAGGTAGCGAATGATTTTGGGATCGTTTGATCCGGTGCATCATCGAATAAGTGGTTTGTGTCTGAGTTACAGAAGACAAATTATGTTTACTTTTAACATATTACTGTAATTAGATTACCACAGTCAAACAAAAGATTAACTATCCTATAATTTGAGAAATTGAGATACTTCTTTGTGACATTGTGATTATTATAATTATTAGTATTGTTGTTTTTTTTTTCAATAAATGTAACGATAATAAATGAATAATTTTAAATATTTTTTTATAAATCAATTTTTTCTACTTCCCCTTGCCAGCCTTCATTTTTGATTATTGTAGTCATTCGTCTACATTGCAAAAACAATTTACAAAACAGTGTTGCTTGAAGAGCGCTAATTTGCGTGCTCTGCTCAAAAATGGCGATAACTCAGTCTATGTAAACATACCATAATTATATTTGTTTTTGTAACAATGTGATTTCGTTAGTTATATTAGGTAATTCCACTTGCTGTTTTAGCTCGACACAATATTAGTGTGGCAGCAAATAAATCCATTATTTTCATGGTAGATGGCAATACTGATCGATATCTTGTATTCTCTCTCTCTCTCTCAATTCCGTTCAGGAATTTTTGATGTTAAAGAACATGTCCGTAATGTCGAAAATGTCGATAAAATCACAGAAATAATCGAAGGACATCGGAATGTTATTAGTAGTAGCATCGCCCAGGCGCTAAGTCGGCTGCCGAGGGCCCTGTGACGTGGCAGCCGAATTTCCTTGCACAGACTTTTTTCACCATAGCTAATGGCCAAACCTGGTAAATGCAAGGACATATTCATATACTCTTTCATTTAGTCGTTATTCAGACAGCAGAGCAGCAGCATGAGCAAACACTGTGTTGAGTTTTTTTCGTATACCGCCGCCCAATCTCAGTTGTTTTTGTTAAGATATCCCCTGATTTGTCAGCCCATCAGCTGATTCTCTCAAATTCGCTGAGAGCCGGTTAACGGTCTGATATTGGCCAGACCCAAGGATGATAGACTACCAGATTTGGTATTTCACTATGGGGTAAAAGAAAATTGTGAGGGGAACTTTGGTTGCCACGTTAATTGTGGATTTGGCAGCCGAATTATGCACGATCATTTTCACGTGCATTCATACACTCGTCCAATTCAAGTCGTTGTCCAGATAGCAACGAAGTGCGATTGGTTATTTTTTTGTTTTTTTTTTTTTGTTTGTATATCACTAACACAATCACACCAAAAAGGTTGTACGTGCCAATTATACATGTATATGTTTTTTCGTAAAGAACCCGTTTCGTGACCATCAATCGATTCTGTCAAATTCGCTCAGAGCCGAATGAGGGTCTGTTAAAGAGCTCACCTTTGAAATCTTTTCACGATGTGGTAAGTGAATGAACGAGCCTTACTTTGAGAAATATATGCTTGCCTTTATGAATGAAATCAAGGATGATAGATTTATAAGGTTTGCTTGACAGCTATGCTGAGAAAAAAAAAACGAACTTGTGAAGGGAACTTTGGCTGTCACGTCACTTGGGAGAGGCGAATGAAATGAAAAGAAAATGCACAACAAAAAGTGTAAAGTGTGGTATTACAACAAAACAAAAAACAAATATGGTGAACGAATTGTGAAATTATGAAAAGTTGTTTGTTTTAAATTAAATTTAGGGATTTGAAAAAAAAGAAAGAAAAAGCTATATTTGAGTTACACCGTTGAGTAAATAATAATATATGGTCGCAATCACTAAATTTTTGGTAAATGGAAACGGGCATATTGATGCGGTCGGTAGGGAGAAAAGAAGAGGAAGGGCAACGCGACGCGCAGTAGACGAGCAACGATGTCTTTGTTCGTATACACAAAAAAATGCAACACGAAGAAAGTGCGTTGTTGATTTGTCTTTGCCTAATAGTGCCCACACTCACGGACGTTACCGTAGTCCCTGTCTGATGGTCGTGAGATAGACACAATTGAGCCCGTAGAAAACAGCTGCTTTCGTTTGGTTACATATTTACACAATACATCGGTTTGCGTGGGTTTGTGTTTAGTTATATCGACAAAATTTTGCCATTCATAATTTTGCATACAGACATTTGTGTTAAATCGAAAAAATGTAAAATTGAAAAATGGCGCACTTTTGAAAAAAAAGTTCGTATAATCGGGGGTTTTTCACTAGTTTTTTAGTTTAAAAAATAGGAAATTATTTAAATAAAATTATTCTAGTTCCGACCATAGCAATACATGTTGTGAACAATATATCCAAATTTCAAGTGATTCGGTTGAATAGCTTTTTTGTTTACATCCCCGCTGTCTCGAGATCAATGAGTTTAAAGTTTGAGGTACATAAGCGCGCGGACCGCTCTCTACATAGTTACTGGGCTGTAGAAGCTATAATATTG
Organism: Anastrepha ludens; assembly: GCF_028408465.1. Taxonomy (NCBI): domain Eukaryota; kingdom Metazoa; phylum Arthropoda; class Insecta; order Diptera; family Tephritidae; genus Anastrepha; species Anastrepha ludens. The sequence continues at coordinate 28,777,715 of NC_071499.1, read as the reverse complement.
GGAACTTCCGCATGAAAATTTCACAGTATATTCCAAAGATACTATACTTTCGAAATATCGAAAAACCAAAAAATAGATTCTTTGAAATTTCTAGACCACCAGGTCCCCTTAATGATAATGAAGCTTACTTTTTTCCAATATTCCGCGTCGAAGTCTCTGTAAAGTTGTGCCCAAAGTTTCCGCCGATTTCGCATACACGGTGTCAGTTTTGGCTTTTTTGCTGGTCGTCTGCAAATTCGTATAATTCCATTTTCGTATAAACGTCGACGTAACGTTCTTTCCGGAATATTTACTCCAGATTCCTGATCCTCTCTTAAAATCATCCGACTTGAAACATTTCTGTTCCAGGGAACTGTTTGGACGATTTTGCGATCCTACCTGGTTGAGGTGATGCGTTTTCGGGGACAATTTTGGCGATAGTTTCAAGTTACCGCTAAAACGTTGTTGAGTATTTTTCCACTTTTTGGCAATATTTACCATAGACGCCTTGGATATTCCAGCGATTCTTGCTATGTCTGCATAAATCAGGTTCTTGGCTTTCAAAAGAACTGCAATTTGTTGCTTTTGTCCCGATGTCAAATCCGAGTTTCGGCCAATTTTCTAAAAAAAACTGGTTAAATTAAAAAAAAAAAGGATAATCAACGTGACAAATTCAAAAGATATGTATATTTTGTACTTACTGTTACTAGGAGTTAGAGGATCTGATATATATTAACACACACACCCACTGTCAAAATTATTCAAACAGCACTAAATTTGGTTTCAAAAAGCTGTATGTAATGTAATTAAAAATATTATTCTAAGAAAAATACACAAAATTTATTTTTTATTTAAAACTAATATAAACTTAACAAAACTTTACTTCAAGAATGAAATATTAACGAAAATCATACGATTCCTCATATTTTCAGGGGACAGAATTATTCATACAAAGTATGAGTTTTAAATTTTAACTGATTTAATTTTTCTAACAAAGCAACCTATGTATGCTTTCGAATAAGTCCCGTTGTGAATAAGAGCATTCGAAACTCAACTTATTTTGGCATTTCAAGTCTTGCTTTGGCGTTATATTAGTACATCATGGGTCGGAAAGAAGCAAACACAACTGAAGCTGAAAGAAAAATAATTTTGCAAATGTATAATGAGGGCAAATCATGTGGAGAAATCGGCCAAGCGTTGAATCGAAGTCGTTTTACTATTTATAGCATAATAAAACGTTCTAAAGGGGAAATAAATCTGCAGCGCCGATGTCTTACTGGAAGACCTCGCAAATTGAGCCTGAGTGATGAAGGCCTTATAATAAGACAAATAAAAGAGAATCCACAAATTACAACAACGCAAGTAGTAGCAAAACTTTTTGAAGAAATTAATAAAAAAGTCCATCCGAAAACAGTTCTCAGGGTCATGAGACGTGCCGGGTATAGGTCACGAATAGCTCGAAGGGAAGCACTCATCAGCAAAGTCAATGAAAATAAAAGGATAGAGTTCACAAAGGAATATAAAAATAAGGCAAGCAACGCCATTTTCAGCGACATTTTACAAACGGATGGACGGATTCGAGTCTGGAGAAAACCCAATAGCGAATTCGATAAAAGCGATACAGTAAGTACAGTCACAATCATGGTGGAGGTGTTGTAATGGTATGGAGATGCATGTCGACGGCAGACGTGGGTAATCTCGTATTTATTGTTGGTATTATGAATAAATCACTTTACTTTAATATATCATTGAACTTAGTATTTTATTTGTGAAATTGAATTGTGTGAATAATTTAGAAGAGGTTTAGAATTTAAATTTGAAGAATTCTGTGATTTTTGTTAATTTTTCATTCATGGAGTAAAGTTTTGTTAAGTTTATGTTGGTTTTAAATACATAATAAATTTGTGTAAATTTCTTAGCATAACATTTTTAATTACATAAATTTTTTCTGAAGATACAGCTTATCGTTTGAAAAATTAGTTGCTGTGCGAATAATTTTGTGCGTGTGTATGCATATTTCTATAAAGGTTAATACAAATATTATTATTTATTCAATGAAATTTTGCAGTCGACAGGGCCGGCGAAAGATATGTTGTTGGTATAGGGTGCCCAATACTCGGAATCTTGAAACAAAGATCAATTTTTATCTGAAGAACAATAAAATTAATGAAAACCAAAACAAACTATAACATTTTCTCAAAATTTTACATTTCAAATGTCCGTCCATGTGAATTAACCTAGCTAAAAGCGCCACCTTTGTTGAACCAGCGTAAATTCTCATGCCTCTCTGTTTCTCTGTATGCGTATATCAGCTGTTCGTTATTATTGTCATTTCATATACGTATTCGTGGTCACCACGAATTGCATTGCCGGTAAAATCCTTTGAAATTGAGTGCTACTCGTGCACCGGAAAATCCGATAAAATGGATAAATATAGGGTGGGCCATGTAAAATTTGCTTTTTGAATCGGCTATAAAAAAAAAAACTAATCAATATTTTTTCAAACTTTTTTTTTTATTTTGAAGATTGAACATTGTCATTTATGAATAAGAAATAATATCGTTCAAGTGACTGCCACGACTGGCTTTACAGTAGACCATTCTATAAACCCAATTTTTAAGCACATTTTCGATTGTTTGGGCTCCAATTTCATGAATGGCAACTTCGATTTCGTGTTTTAAAGCATTAATCGTCTCTGGATGGTTCGCATAGCATTTGTCCTTAACAGCTTCCCACAAAAAATAGTCCAACGGGCTTAAATCGCAGCTCCGAGGCGGCCAATTGATATCGGGATTTCGGCTGATTATTCGGTTTTCAAAAACGGTAGCCAAAAGTTCGAGTGTAACTTTGGCAGTGTGACAAATTGCTGCACCGTCCTGTTGAAACCAAATGTCGTCCATGTCATCCTCTTAATGGAAACAACTCGTTGAGCATGTCACGGTAATGCCCGCCAGACGAAAAACCGCACCAAACAGTGACTCGTTGTGGATGCATTTGCTTCTCTACAGTAACGTGTGGATTTTCTGAGCCCCAAATCCGACAATTTTGCTTATTGACGTAGCCACCGATGTGAAAATCAGAAAATAAGAAGTATACTCACCACTTTGGAAATATAGCGTCCCATTTCGTAAATGTCAAACTTTTAAGTAAATTATGACACATTTGACATGTCATTTGTGTTACCATTCTCGAAAATAATCCCAATTTTTCGCAATCAAATAAAAATTCGGCATCACCGAGTGAAAGTGCCAACAAAGCAGACTTCAATCAAGAGAAAAATGTTAAATAGGATCATAAGATTCGTAAGTAGACGAGATTATGCATAATTGCTATTCTAAAAATTAAAGGATATTGCTGATTTTTTCCGCGAAAATGAATATTTAAAATTTGTACAGTTACTGATGACTACTATACCTGACTCTTTCTGTACGAACAAAAGATCTTTTTCAGTTCTCCGAAGATTGAAGAATTATCTTCGCGCAACTATGACCCAAAAGCGGTTGAACGATGTAGCTATTTTACACATATACAGGGTTTGATTGAAAAGTAATGGGGCTTATTTTTTTTAAGCAGTTTTATTAAACCTTTTGGCTTATATAGGGTCCGCCATACAACTAATATTCTTCAAAATAGGACCCTTGAGTGTCAATACACCGCTGGTAGCGGTCCTTCCACTGCAGGAAACATTTTTTAAACTCATCCGCCGGAATCGCGTTCAATTCGGCTATCACAGTTTTTTGGATCGCCTCGATGGAGTCGAAACGCCTCCCCTTCAGCTCTCTTTTCAGGCGCGGGAACAAGAAGAAGTCCGGAGGGGACAGGTCTGGGCTGTAGAGAGGGTGGGGAAGCACCGGAACCCCCATCTTGGCCAATGCAGAGGTGCAGAGGAAGGCGGTGTGCGCCGGCGCATTGTCGGGATGAAGGGTCCAATAGTTGACGAGGTCGGGCCGAACCCGGGCGACGCGGTTTTTCAGCCGAAGGAGCACTTCTTTGTAAAATGCCGCGTTTACAGTCCTTCCTGGAGGTACAAATTCCTTGTGGACGATGCCTCGAGAGTCGGAAAAAGATTATCAGCATAGTTTTGACCACTGCAAAATCCTAACACACTTTTAAAACAGCTTTCACGCGCGGAGCGATGGTGACTGCACCGCTGTTGCCAGCGAACTGGGACCGGTTTCTAGTGGAAGGGTAAGGTCCAACGATCATTTTCCCCCGCCAGTCGATTCGGTTGATCGCTTGGCAGACGCTCCGCGCGGGAAGACTCGTTACTTTTCAATCAAACCCTGTATTCAGATCTCACTGACACTTTGGATGTTAAAACATTGTTGAACGAATTTATCTTGAAAAATCCTCAACGATCAGCTTTGTTTGCCATGAAGTAGATAAATCGTTGAATCTTGTAGATTGTTTTGTTGTAAGACGATTTAATTATTATTATTTGGAAAATAAAAGCATATCGTTTGTGTGATTTCTTATTGCTTGTAAATTTCTTTAAAAAATATGATTAATTAGAACGAATAAGGGTATGGTTCGTTAGCCCAATACTCGGAATTTTCCCTCTTCCGCCAGCCCTGGTAGTGGATATTCCAAATTTTGTGCAGAGAACGTTAATGTATAAAAACGTCTCACCGGCTACGAATAGTGTAAATTGTCTAAAATGAAGTAAAACCGCGCAGACTTTTTCCCCTCGCCCAACTCGACAGCGGAGAAGTTCTTAACAGAGCTGATTACAGTGAATTCTGTGTAAGTACATTGGCTCTGCTCAGTTGTTGGCTTCTGTATGAAATCAAATTGCCGACGGCATTCAAATGCATTTATTTGTTCCTGTTCCAATTAACATTTTATTACAGGGAATAATGTAGGCATGCATTTTCCCGATAGTATAAAACTTTGAAATTTAAAATAAATAAAAGAAAACTTCAAGGAAACGTATTTGCATCTATGGGACAACTAAGTTCAATTGCATCTTCAATGCTTATAGTGTTACGTATGTACATACGCACTGAAGCAACATGACCTACCTCACGAGCATCGCCTTATCATATTTCATGAAATAATTAGAGAGTAAATGCCCGAATGGTCGAACGAATTCCTGCCTACCAAATGCTAAAACAATTCTCTTTTGCATATGCATATTTTCATATTTGTATGCGCGTATGCACACTTCATGCCCTAACTTATGTACGTACATATGTATGTATTTGTATTCTGAACTTCCAGCAAAACTATGCTTATTAGTATACACATATGCATGCACATACAACCGCACACACAGGCCTCTCATTTTATTCCGCTAAATGCGTATACCGTCCAAAGCTAAAATTCTATGCCTAGCGACTACAAGAACAAAATGCATTCATAGGCGCGCAACCGTAGCGGCCATGATTCTAAATACATAGTTGCCATGACGCTGACCATTTTCAAATAAAAGCAAAACCAATTCATTGATAAGCTCGAGCTCATATTTCTATGAGCAAAGTACTTTCATTCATAAAACGAGCCACCCATATGCCAATTTTTCTCAACAATGACAAAAATTTACTTCTAAGATTGAAGAAATCAAATCAAAATAGCCATTACTGTAATACTCGTATTTCTTACAGAAAAAGTATTTACCCATATTTGTTGAATCGTGAATTTTTGGCATATCGAATGGTCGCGGCTCCGTATATGTACCTATGTATATGTTTGCACTCATCTATGTATGTAAATATGTCTTCTAAATGCTCGACGACCGCAGCTGCTCTTCGTCTAGTGTGTGCAGAGAACGTTAACGTTCTCTGGTGCGCGCATGAGTGTACAGTAAGATGCAGAGGACAGGAATAAGTATGTAGCGTATAAAAAAAGTTCTGTCCCGCACACTTCGATACTAGGAGAAAATTTGGAAAGAATTATTATATGTTCTCTGATAGTAGGAAATAATTAATTAGTATATTACGTGACGTACATATGTATATAGTTCTTCAATTGATAAAAAGTGCGCATAAACATTGCATATAACAGGTGGCGCAAAATTAATCAATTATGGAAAGATTTATAATATTTGCAAATATCGTCCTACGGCAATCATATTTGACACTTGTGAGCTAGACAGCTGCAGCATACAAACATACAAGCAATGGATCACGTAAGGGTCAAAATAAAGATTTCCGTCATTCAAAATAATTTTTTTTTAGTAAAAAGTTGAATGGTTAATTTTGCGCCACCCGATTAATTTTGCGCCACCCTTTACATATCAGCAAGGTTAGAAACTTACTCTGAAATATAGAATGCGGCTTATTTGGAGGTTACTGTACATACATACATACATACACTTGTCATAAAAAGTTAACGTACACTATATTTACATGGAAACAAGTTTCAAATTATAATGCATATTGACATTTTATTATAAAAAAAAATAGTTTAGATTACATATTACAGTGCAGTCTTTAAGTAAAAGGATAAATAAAAATTATAAACTTAAATTAATTCCAACAACAATAACAAAAATAAAATACATACGAAAATTAATTCAGTAAAAGTTAACGTACACTGCTCATAAAAGTTAAGTCATTGACAGTAAAATGAAAATAACTCATTTAATAGCTTGTGGGATAGCCTTTGCGCTTGATAACTTCTGCTAGACGCTTTGGCATAGATTTTACTAGCTTTGACGTTTCTTCCGAAGTTATTTTGCTCCATTCTTCAGTAATTACGTCCTTTAACCTCGATTTTGATGTTATCTTATGTTGGCGAATCTTACGTTCTAACAAGTCCCACAAATGCTTAATTGGATTGAGATCTGGTGATTGTGGTAGTGTACGCAGCTGTTTTGGGACATTATACAGTAGCCAGAGCTTCACCATTTCAGCAGTGTGCTTGGGATTCGTGTCTTGTTGAAACATAAAAGTATTCCCCAAACCTAATTTGGTAGCGCTCTGCTTTAAATTTGATTTAAGTATGTTCAAATGTAAGTATGCCCACACCGTTACTGGCCATACAACCCCACATCATTACGCCTACACCACCATGTTTTACTGTGGCCGCAAGATTTTGTTTGTCGAGGGCAGTCCTTTGCTTTCGCCATAGCAGCTTGCGTCCCCAGATTCCAAATATACAAAACTTGCTTTTGACCGCAAAAAATTACGTTTTCCCAGAACTCAATCGGCTTATTTAAATGTTCCTGGGCGAAAGAGATGCTAGTCTGTCTGTTTACCAATGATACAAATGGTTTTTTGCGTGCGATTTGACTACGATAACCTGTTTTCTTAAAAATCTTGCACACAGTATCACTACAAATGGTCTTATGAAATATATCCTGCACGTTTTTTGCGATTTTGGAAGCCGATATTTTTGGTTCCTTTTGCACTTCGTTTAGAATATGTCGTTTTTCCCGCTCAGTTAACTTTTCTGGGCGTCCTGATTTCGGCTTTGATGCAGTGGCATCTCTACATTTATAATTTTTGATAACTCCTTACACTGTAGTATGAGTTCTGCCCACTATTTCGGCAATTTCGCGCAAAGACTTTCCTTCATTCCATAATTTGACCATGATGTCTCTTTCGGCAGAGCTTGTTGACTTTCGTGTTGGAGCTATTTTACAAAATTTATGAAAAGTTTATTTATTAGCACAGTTATAGTTGTAGTAACCTATACACGTATTTATTTTAAAAATTTTGGAAGAGCGATCACGAAATTTAACAGGGGAAGTCCCGTACGTAATGATGTACGCTAACTTTTTCTGCAATAGCCTTCGCATATTTTCGAAATAACTATCGATAAATCAAGCGTTGACGATGCTTTAAATTCTTCTGTGGGTATTTCAAATTCAATTGCTGTTTCAAGGGCAAATTTTTGAATATCAGCCCTGCGCACAACCCAAACCATTGCTCTCCTGGCTGCAATCCATTCCCAGTTGCAATCTTCCGACTCAGAAAGTAACGGCTGCCGACCTAATCCAACTCTGGGTTTTTTCTCATTTGTCTCTCATTTTTCTTTTAGATATTATTACTTATACTTAATAAATCAACAGCATTTTTTAACGAATTCTTTTTGCCACATTATTTTCGAAAATCACGATAGGGCTTATTTTCGGAGGATGTCTTATTTTCGGAAAAAGATGGTATAGGCGCATATGTACATACGAGTACATACAGTTAGTAACATAAATAAGTATACTGGAGCCTGATTTAAGGAATTGTTTGACGATAACGCTTTCCTTAATATGTAATCAAAATATTTTAGACATGATAATTGTGTACTGGGATAAGCTTTCCTACGCGCCTTAATTTAGTTGTAAATTTTAGGTACCGTTATCCACGCTTTGCCTTGTCTTTGATGCCAGGGAAATTTATGTCACAATAGTTAGTATACAGCAAATGATTGTTCAGTTAGCATAACATTTATTTTTACGCATTGATTAAAAAAGTTAAAACTATTAAAAGGAAATAATTAAAGTGAGTATAAAAATTTAGGGAAGTACGTTTTGTATTAATTTTTGCGACATTTTTAGTAATGGCACCAAGAGAAAAAGAGCTTTCTGATGATTTAAAAAAACTGTTTATAAAATATCACAAGGAACATAAATCATTCCGAGAAATCGGTCGTTTGATAGATAGGAATTTAGCTACAGTTCAAAAGATTGTGAATAAATATAAAAGTGCGGGAAGCACTACTAACAAAGAGCGTTGTGGACGTCCGCCGCTCTTAAGTTCCAGAGAAAGTACGGAAAATCAGGACAAGTCCCAAAATAAGTGCCCCCAAATTGAAATTTGAAGTTGAAAATGGTACTGGAAAACAATTCATAGTGCTGGTTATCATGGGCGCAATGTTAGGAAAAAGTCCATCGTGAGTAGTGTCAATCGGAGTAAACGAATTTCATTCGCAAAAGATCATGAAAAATATGACCAAACGTTTTGGAACCAAGTCATATTTTATGATGAGTGTAAGTTCAGTATCTGTGGATCTGATGGCCGTGAAAAATTTTGGAGAAAAGTTAACGCGGAATTGGATCCAAACAATATCACCGGCACTGTGAAGCATAGAGGGGGCTCTGTGATGGTTTGGGGATGTATGGCTGCCCACACCATTACACTGCCGCCACCATGTTTTCACATTCGGTTTTATGTTGCTTTTGTGGAGCTCTGTATTAGGTTTCCGCCAGACGTAAGACATTCCATCTAAGCCGAATAGGTTGAATTACCGTTTTCCAGAAATCAAAATCTTTAATTTTGAGCTCTCTGGCGAAGGCAACTTGGCTCAATTGATTTTTTGAAGTGAAACTTCTTTAGCGGCGGTCTGATATTTGAGCGAGAATGGAGAGTGAATTGGAAAAAATGTAACGTTTAGAAATTTCGTTACGCGAGAGAGAAAAAAGATACAACGTAGAGAGAAGGAGAAAGAGAGCTATACATTTTCTATACCTAAGACATAGGCTTCGTTGTAAGACAGAGTATGCAGATATATAACATAGAGAGAAAGATAGCTATACATCATATATGTACATCAGTTTAGGCTATCCGCGTCTCCCTTTTGTGCGGTCCTAGTCCAGAGTCTAACTTGCTTGAAGGGGGAATAGTTTAGGAAGCATCGTACGAGCAACAGAGAGAGAGCCACGTATTCATTGAATACCAGGCACTAGAAGAAAATAACAGCTCTGTACAGCTCTGACACCATACGACAGTGGAGCAAGGGAGAGCGATATATACACTCAGTACGAAGCAATAGAATAGGATAGCTACATTATCGCGCATGCGGGTATTATAGATGTACGCGTCAGACGCTATATATTAGCAGTTGAAACAGCACGTGTGTATACTTGATATACATATCATTGTATTTTGTTGTGATTATTTACGTTATTTACATCTGTATTCTGTGATTATTTGATAATATCCTTGAACCGCTATAATGTAAGTATATTTAAATTATTAAAATATTATTATAAATAATATTTCTAAGCCTATATTGGGCTGAAAAAATAAAAATAGTTGATTTACGCCACGTGTTTCATCACAGATAACTATAACGCATAAAAAGTAAAAAAAATAGCCAAAACGGGAGCAGAGCGGATTCGCGCATACCGAGCGCGCATAAGGGCTTTCGAGAATGTAGCCGCGGCTGCATCTATAAGCAATGTTGCTGGCCTCAGTCAACGGAGTAGCCAGAGTGATCAGGAAGCAGGGAATACTCATCGAGAATTTGTTGTTCGAGTTGATGTTCATCAACCAGTTTTGCCATCGCTTTCGGATGCTCCGTCAACGAGCAGTAATGCACAAGTTCTGCGTGGCACATCAAAGTTGGGGAGACGTGGCAAAACTCCGAAAACATCAGCAGAACGTGTTCGTGCTTATAGAGAACGGCAAAAGGCTGCAAAAAATGCTGCCAACCGGCAACACGTTGATGACTTTTCTGTACTTGGTGAACCATCTCAACAAGTAATCAACACGGCAACAGCCACCGCAAGTCAAGAATGCGCAGGGCGAAGTCGTACATATCGAAATTTTGACGAACCAGTATGTACTCCCGGATCTTTAACCAGTGTACAATTCAACAATGCGACATCTCCCTTGCCATCGACTCATCATAATCCAAGGACCAACATCAACCGTATACCGACATCAACAGTTAATGATAATGCGAATGACATTCAAAATGAACATTCAAGTGTGCAATATAGTGAATATCATCGCCATGAACAAGCTCACCGTGAATTCAAAGTAAAATTTCTCGACAACTCATTTGGTAGTATTTGCTCAGTGTGTGAGCTCAACTCCCTCTCTCTTATTCACACTCATTCACACACAGAAGTTTCACTTCTATCACGTGTACAGTGCTGCACATGATTTTTTTTTTATTTATGAATGGCTTCTTTCGTGCTACTCGACCATTAAAGTCCTTTTCACGTAGTACTCGTACTCGTCGCACTGTTTCGGCGCAACATGATTTGCCCACTTCCTGCTGAATTTCGTTTAGCAGTTTTGGAGCCTATAGCATTGGGTTTTCTTTTATTTTTCAAACAATTATGAACGCTCATCACGTTCGTCAAAAACTTTATTTGGGGCACATCGACCTTTATTTTGCACCTGATTTTCATGAGCGAAGCGTTCAATGATTCTTTGTACTGTAGCACTACTTTGAAAATGCTTGATGACCACTTCTTGCTGTTCAATCGTAGTACGCCGGCCCGTTTTTATATACATACATACATATATTTTTATATTGTCCACTTGACAATCACAAACAAGCTAAAATTTGCATTGCACAATAACTATGCGCTAGTCACATAAACTAGAAATTCAAAATACCGTTAACCAAGCGACTAGCCGCCGCCACAACATTTAACAACTGCTTGCTTGAAATAAGCTGTGAGCAAAGACATCGCATTGTGGTTGCATTTCATCTCGTAGTGTGAGTGGGACTATATTTCCACGAATTCTGTTCTACTCATTATATTAGCAAATCATTTAACTAAATATTTACATAAAAATTTTTCTTAAATTGCGACAATTTTTCATTCTGCACTAATTTAAGTGCATAAACTGAAACTGTATGAAATAGCTGTGAGCCACTGTATGTACATACATATGTATGTGTGTATATAATTTTGGATGATTTGCAAAAAATTTCGCCAACAGCGTTAACATTCTTTGTTTCTAATCATGAACAAATTCTAATCGACTGCTGCTAAATTAACATAATTCACTCTATTGCTGTTAACTTTTGGTGCAAAATGCATTTGTGGTGGTGATTAGTCTTCGTGGGACGAGTATCCCTCAAAATTCCATACGTTCCTGTCGTTGAGATTTCGCTATACATTAACGTTCTCTGCTCTCCATAAGCATATTTTTCTTGAGGAAGGCAAAGACATTTGATAAAGCGTAAATTTTTGTCGTGAATCTTCGTATATATGTGAATGTGTTCTCTAAATGCGCGACAGCATGGCGATAGTCGCAGCGAATGGTGATTGTTTTAGCTGCTGTGTGTGTGTGTCAAGTGCTCGCAGCAGCATACATTAATGATGTAAAGAAAAGCCGCCGTTGACTTAAAACAAGTTCACGTCTTCGATATTATTTCATACTACTAAAAACTTCAAATTGCTTCCTTTTGTTCTCTTATAGAAAATAAATACTGAATTAAGATATATCTTCAGGTATGGGATTATCCAGTTAAGAAAAAAAAAAATGAAGTTAGAAATTTACTTTGAAACCAGATTGCTGCTTTTTTTTGCTGCAGTGCATCTATGTTTGCTTATACATTTTTCTGTGTGCCCGGCACAGAATTTGCTTGATTGCGTCGCACAGTGTCTTCTCAACGGGCACAATTAAAAAATTTTATTGTTCGAAATTGGAGGTATTTGGATTGTTGAAATGCTTCAGAGAAACATTGTTTAACCCACCTTTTAGATTTAATTTCAGTGAGCTATGCAAAATCCAAAAAAAAAAAAAATAATAAAGAAATAAATAATAAAATAAATAAACCCGAATATCAATGATTCAGCGTAGTCTAGTCCACAATTTTGTGTCAAAACTCATCCGTTTTTGCCCACTGTTTATATTGAGCGTTTAATTTTTGTGTTTACGAGCAAAGCCATTGGTCGGCTTTATTACTCGCCACGATTGATTTGCGTATCCAATTATTTTTATACTCCTTACTTTATGTACTGGCACCCCACATACAACATAATTTTTGTTCGAGATTGTGACTCTATGTTATTACTTACTCAATGATAGAACCCAAAAACTCTTGGTTTTCCATTGGTAAATTGTTCGTCTATGCCACATGGGGAAGGCCAAAAATGTTGTTTATCCGCTGAACTGAGATAAAAATTCAAAAACAAAAAGAATAGTTTTGTTCAATTTTTTAAATGGTTGTTTTTGCTTTACTTATTGAGTTAGAGCAACGCTTACCGGGTATTAGCAAGTTTTTAATAAACTTAAAAATATTACTTATTCCTATTCTGGCACTTTCCGATCAGCACTAAAGGAAATCTTGATACCATTTTGTGACCACCAACTGGCAGATATTTACATCCAACCAGAGCTGTTGATGTAACGGAGAAGGTTGATGGGATTTAGGTGGGAACACTGCTCCAGGCTGTCGAAAAAAGCAGCATCCAGCGATCTTAATCGTCTGGCTGCCAAATGCGGACATTTACAGAGAAAGTGCTCAAAAGTTTCCTTATCTGAAAGGACACCAAAGCTTCTGCAATGGGGATTAAATGGTAAACCCAGCTTTTCCACATGTGTGTCGATCGTCAAATGACCGATTAACACAACTACAAGTTTGTAAATTCAATGGCGTGAAGTTCCCAGGACTTTCTGCGTCCTGTGTCTATTGTACTGGGGCCATAGCAATTTTCAAATAGCGCATGAAGAAATGGAGCTCCATCTGATCTGCGTTTTCTTGAGAAATAAATTGCGCAATTCCCCTCTAACAACAGTCAGGGGGATGCCAATGACCGGCTGGGACATCTCTGAGACCAATTCAGTGGACTTCCCTTCCTAGCAAGCGCATCAGCAATTTCATTTGCCTCCAGGTTCCTATGTCCTGGGGTCCAGCGGGGAGACATTTTGCCTGTACACTCACGAGATTTGATTTCTTCCTGACAGGAGATGACCAATTGGGAGCTGCATCATGGTGTTGCAGCTTGACTGTGGGAAAAAATGTTTATATTTCCTCCCTCGCTTCCGCATTCCCTAAGTATTCTGCATGCCTGCAGCATCGTTGAAAAACACTAGCAGTATTGGTCAGTTTTATGGAAATAGATGAATTGACTGGTTTAGAGAAAACTCTTGCTCCGACTCCCGATTCCATCTTGGAGCCATCGGAATATAGAGGTACCAGCTTCGGTGCAGATTTTTCCCCTTCCTTTCAGTCCTCACAGTCGTAGTTAGAGTACGCAAATCTATGATGGCGTTGTACTCCTGCGGAAGGCTAATTGGAAAGAAATGGGGATTGGAACCCAGAATGATATACTGACTGTTGTACACAGCAATGGTTAGGCCTATTCCCTACTATGGGATTGTAATATGGTGGAATGTCCTTGAGAAGGGTGTGAACATCAAAAAACATGACAAGGTTCAAAGACCAACATCTGTTCTCATGACTGGCGCGATGTCAATCACACCATCGAAAGCATTATAAGCCGCTAGATCTGCAGGCAAAATATAGCGTAGTGTGGGAATAAGGCTGAACACTCTAAGTAAGTGGTCAAATAAGAGCTACGGTGAGGGCGAAATCCTGGCTGGCACTTCGGAGCTTCCCGGATTGGTGGACTATACAGTCCTGCCTATACTTGTCATTACAACGTTCACGACCATCCTACCCTCGAGGGAAGAGTGGGAACGAGACGATGTAAGACGGGGCGAGCCCATCCATGTATATACAGATGGCTCAAAGCTCGAGGGCAGGGTGAGCGGAGGTGTGTATTCTGAAAATTTCGGATCTCTTTCATTTGTAGTGCCTCCCCTACTATTGTAGTGTTTTTCAATCTGAACTGATGGCAATAATGAAAGCCGTGTCATTGGACAGTGTGATGCGATACTTGGAGATGACATTGCCACTGATAGCCAGGCGGCGATAGAATCTCTCACAAAGCAGTCGACAACCTCCAAGGTAGCCATGAAATGCCGCAGATTTCCTAACGAGATGATTGAGTCATTTCCCTAAGGGATAATATGGGCTCCTGGCCATCGCGGCGTTGAGGGTAACTGCAGAGCCGATGAACTAGTGAGACTCGGCACCAAATTGAACCATGAGTACATGTCAATGACATAGACATACTCTTACAAACATGCAAGCTTCTCATCCTTGAAGAAATTGTAAGGAAAGCAAACGAAAGATGGCGTAATGAAGTCACTTGCTAAGTCGCCCGTCAACTGTGGCCGACTCTCAATGCTAAACGCACAGAAGCCAAAATAAACACAGTCTTAGCACACTGATTTCAGTCAAAACGGGGCACTACCTAATAGGTAGACACGCCCAAAGGATGGGTGTGCAAGCACATGACTTCTGTAGAAGTTGTCTAGATGAGGACGAGGAAGAGACAAGCTTGCATCTTCTGTGCCATTGTCCTGCTCTATTCAGACGGAGATTAACTATTTTAGGCAGACAATTTTTTATCAAATTGGAATTCCTCAGTTCTGCAGAAATATGAGATATTCTAAAATTTTTGAAAAGCTCGCACTGGTTTTAGGAGTGATAGGGACAAGCTCCCTACGCTGCATCACAATGGGCTATGAGCCTGAATGTGTCCCACCGGACAACCGCTTCAACCTAACCTAACCTTCCAGTCCTGCCTACTTGGAAAGATTGCCCTGGCACGACCGTCGAACTCCAGTTTGCGGATAGAGCGCTCTGTACGAAGTTAAGAGTACCATGGTGTTAACTGCCTAAAAATGCTATAATGTCACCTGAGAGATCGTCGTCCAGAGGCCAACCTCCTTTAACACTACGTTGTGCATTCGGAAAACGGCCTGTGGCTTGGTTCACCATTTTTTGCCTTCTTTACTCGATTTTCAATATGGAGCTTCCAGTGGAGTTTGGAGTCAAGTATCACTCCTAGAAACTTAACTTCCGCCAAGAATATTTTTCAAATTATTTCCTATAAATAATTTAGTATCTGTAGTGTGTCCAATGGCCGACACTTAGACCTAAAAGATCTTTAGTGCCCACCATATTATTTCCTATGAATCCAGGGAGGAAGAAAGAGCCGAATACCTTATAATTTTCCTCTCTTTCCTCTTAATTCCAGAAAGATCCAATTGAAGTATATGACATGCTCCTAAGTGACAGAACATCACAGGACTCCGTCAAGCAAAATGACGCGTTCAATAAGCGACTCATACGCCACGTGCGAAGGCATCGAATACTCTACGATCCGGCGTACGCAAATTTTTCCAGCGCCGAAGCTAAATTGGTAGTGTGGGAGAAAATAGCGAAGCAAATGAGATGTGATGGTAAGTAGAGGGAGGGGGCTCTTAGTGCTAATTTAAGTATGAAATTCATTTACTTTTCTAAACTCTTGCGAATTCGTGTATCTTCATGACTTCCAGCTGATGTCTGTAGGAATGCTTGGATAAATTTACGTTATTGCTATCAGAAATATGTGCGTCGATTGCGTAAATTCTTTGCCAATAAAAGAGGCGATAAGCGCCTGCATAGGCCGGCTATGGCATTCGAGACTGAAATGCTCTTTCTTTGGCGCTTCATTTCGGACAAGTGAGTTTAGAGAATACAAAAGAAAATGGTGGGAATTTGAAAAAAAAAACTATATTTTCATTTTCATATTTAGAGCTTCTTGTCCTTTGCCATATAATGAAAAGAAGGTGGAAAAAGAAGAGCCGCCAGCAGAACATATCGTAGAGGATGATGATATTGTAGTGCTAGAGGATGACGTCGAAGTAATTGATTTGGATGACGATGCGACTAATATTGCAAGACCGTTCACGAAACAATTCAAGACTCAATTCCAAATCACGCCCGAGATCAGGCGGCTATTGGCTAGTATAGAACCCTACGAAGAATTGTATGACAGCTATCACAGATATTACCAAGACTACCGACGTAAGGGCATCATTTGGAATGCGATTGCGAACGAAGTGGGCGACAAAGGTGTGTGGTGCGCTTTAACGAAATCTTATTCGAAGTTCTATACAGTCTTTGTGTCATTTTAGCAACCAAATTAATGAAATGTTGGATTCAAATACAAACCCGTTATGAGTGGGAAATTACGCAACGGCTTCTTTATAGTGACGAGTCAGCTACGCGGCCTGAAACCGAGCTAGAAAGTCTGTTGACATTCTTCAAGCCACATATACTGAAAATGTACGTGTTAGTGATATTAAAAAAAAAAATGTATATATTTCTCATTTGCTTATTCCATTTGCATTTCATTTCAGGCCCAATACTGTATATAAATCTTCATACTTCCTTAAGCAGGCCTGGCACGAGCCCATTGATCATTTTAAGAATATCTTTAGTCTGTTGGTGGCTATGAAGAAATATCCAGCGGTAATTTCACTTACCGAAACGGTCACGAAAGGATTCGCATCAAACAACGGCGTCGCTGTTAGTGCCAACTACGCAACCATTTGGGGCGATGTTGCCACGGCAAAGGGTATGCACATACATATATTCTGATTAAATTAATTAATTAGCTGTATACTTACCTTAAATTTACCCTTAGGTGGTTCGGTAACGCCTGGCCAATGTGAAGCCACTTGGATTATTTTGCGCACATTCTACTGGGAGCTGGTCAATATGCGCAAACACAGCTATCAGCTGCAGGACAAGTGGTATTTTGAGACGATTATTTCCGAATTGTATGCGCTGGCGAAGGCGCAAAAAATGTTGCGCACAAAATCGAAGCAAAACGTTGGAACGCACATTTTGTCGTCGATATGTGCGGATGAGTCGCCTACACCGTCACCACCGCTACCACCACCGCTACCACCACCTGCATCTGAACCAACAAGTAATACTAACCAACTGATCAATCAAAAACCAATAAGTCATTCAAAAGTCGTCACCATTACTTTGGGAGCGCCAGTTTTGCCAGTTGCGCCCGCTTTGCCAGTTGCGCCCGCTTTGCCAGCTCCGCCCGTTTTGCCAGCTCCGCCCGTTTTGCCAGCTTCGCCCGTCTTGCCAGCTCCGCCCGTTTTACCAGTTGCGCCCGCTTTGCCAGTTACGTCACTTGCGTCAGTTACGCCAATAAACCGCATTATGGACACTATTCCAGCACGAATCCCACCTCCAATGCCAAGCACCATCGTACCTATACCGGTTAACTTCGATGAGGATAAAATAAGTTGTTCAAAAATCGAAACGAAAAGTAAGCAGTTCGAAAACATTATCTCCACTGCTACTACTACTACGACCCCCACTACCACCACCTTACCCTCGTCGAACTTATTGGTCACGCTGAGAACCGCACGACCGATGGCTCGTACCAAAACCACGCAACTTGATTCGCAACCCAGCTACCCACAATCGAATTCTCCACAGATTCGCGTAAAATCACATGCAGAGCTGCACGCAGAATCGCCACCAGTAAAAATGTTTGTCTCAGAGCGTCCACAGCTCCCAATTCAAGCTCAAAATTCAGCTCCGACTAAGTTGGCAGTGCCACAGACATCGCAACTTCAACTACGCTTACAAGCACCACCGAAGGTGCCAAATCCACTGCAAACCATAACACTGCCATGCATACCACATCCACAACAAGCACAATTTCAAATGCTCCCGCTCACGCCAATCCAAGCGCAATCGAAGGCGGCATCTAAAGCTCAATCAAATATGCAGACTCAAAGTCAAATTATACCCACCAATATGGGCCAGCTATTGCCACCTGTTGCAATCGAGCCACCATGCGTCCAAAATCAAACATTACCATTAGATACGATTAAAACACCAAAGATTGTGTCGGCCGTTAGCTTGGCACCGCGTGCATCCTTCTCAGCGCCTTTCACCAATAAAGGTTTACAAATAACTGCGGTCGCATCGGGCAATTCTGCTACACCACCACCACCACCACCACCACTCCTGCCAATGCGCGCAACTGCTCCAACTGTGCCCGTATCTGCTGCACCAACATCGTCTAGGCCGCCGTTGCCCACGCTGGAGCCACTCTCAAGGGCGTTGGGCACTGCAGGCATTTTAAATCTACCATTTCCATTGCCGGATAATACAAATATTGTCAAATGTCCACCACCTTTAAATATGCTCAACAGTAATCCGATCACCGCTGTGGCGCCCGTGCCAAACATGAATGCTATTGCGCCGCTTCCCACTGTGCAACGGCCTACTGCAACTGCAAATACTAAGCCGACTGCAAATGCCCAGCCGACTGCTTCACGGCCTTCACTCGAACCGGCAATACCAACTACAGTTCTGCCTCGTCCTCGTGTAATACCAGCCTCACAGCTGAATGCTAACGAAATTATGATCGAGTTAATTAGTTCGGTGAATGGCAATCAATTGGTTGTGCATGGCCCACCATTGGAACAGAGATATTCGCTGCCAATGAGCACAACAGCGCTATTAATCAGAGAAGTGCTATCCATTCCATACCTGCACAAGAAGGACTACAATAAGCCAGCGCAGGTTCATATGTGTTGGCTATATTTGGCTAAGCGTTTCAACTTGCCCGGTAAGTAGAGGGAGGGAGCCTTTTCCTGATGGAATGTACAAAATTGTGCTCACGAAATTATTTTTTTTTTACCGTTACAGTGCATATTTGCAAGGCCTGCTGGAATTTCCTATCAGAAAACTTCACACATTTCCCTCAAATCGCGCCTATAGAAGAGCTAACGAAACCCGTCAAGGTCGGCATTAAAGTGTGGCGAGAGTCGGCCGTATACTTTCAAACATTCAATGAGAAAGCAGGTAATGCAACATTTGTTTGTAATTCTTAACTGATTTATACGTTTTGTTTTATAAATACTACTGGTGGTCTGTGTGTCGCGCCGAATGGATTCATTACCTATTATAACCCGCCGTTTAGCGGGGATTCTTATACGGTCGTAGGCGAGTGAATTTGTATGATTTTTTTCAGTTGGGTCTGGATTTGAAATCCAGCGTGGACCCTCCATTGGGCACCCGGATCTGGCCAGACTGGCCTTTTCGACTTTGGACGTGAATTTCGCGGGGATTTTTATACGATCGTAGGCGACTGAATTTGTGTGATTCTACTCAATTGGGTCTGGGTTTGAAACCCAGCGTGGACCCTCCATTGGGCTCCCGGGTCTGGCCTTTTCGACTTTGGACGTGAATTTCGCGGGGATTCTTATACGGTCGCAGGCGAGTGAATTTGTGTGATTTTTTTCAGTTGGGTCTGGATTTGAAATCCAGCGTGGACCCTCCATTGGGCACCCGGATCTGGCCAGACTGGCCTTTTCGACTTTGGGCGTGAATTTCGCGGGGATTTTTATACGATCGTAGGCGACTGAATTTGTGTGATTCTACTCAATTGGGTCTGGGTTTGAAACCCAGCGTGGACCCTCCATTGGGCTCCCGGGTCTGGCCTTTTCGACTTTGGACGTGAATTTCGCGGGGATTCTTATACGGTCGCAGGCGAGTGAATTTGTGTGATTTTTTTCAGTTGGGTCTGGATTTGAAATCCAGCGTGGACCCTCCATTGGGCACCCGGATCTTGCCAGACTGGCCTTTTCGACTTTCGACGTGAATTTAACATATTTCTATTATAGCTAACGACTTGAGCTTACAGGTAGCTTCCTAAAATTTAACTTTCTATCGATTTATGGATATAACCATTTAAAAAGGATTTTCGCACAGGACGAAAAAAGGCCAAACCTGGGTGCCCAACCGAAGGTTTTAAAAAAGGTTAAATGATAGAAAACGTTTTTTCAATAGCATTCGATGTTCGGTAGTCATTTTATAGAAAAAATATCTGCCCATCGGTAGCTTCATAAAATTGTAGGCCACTCCATTTGTAGAACAACAAATGGTACAGAATAATTTCGCAGAAAAAAGTTCCGTTATTCTTGATTTTCTTCGTATGTATTGTCTACTCATAAATTATTCTCAGTTTCGTGGCGAATTTCGCTTGTTAACTACGAAGTGGGAGGATGACAAAATCTCAGCTCTCAAATTTGGTGGGCACTATCCGCGGGGCAAACATGTCGTGAGACTCGGAATTACTTCGAGTCCTTTTTGCATTAGTTGTATGGAGGATGAGCAGCCCCTGCTCTTAGATGTTCGCTCTCGCGGAACTAAGATTTCAGCATCTTGGTTCTCACTTCTTTTCTGCGCCTGCTGATATAGCAGATTTTGATATCAAAAATCTGATGAACTTCATCAGCAGCATAAAACGGCTAACACAGCCGCAAATTAGTCACCGTTCATAGTCCACAAATCCTCAACCCCCACCCCTCTCCCTTTCGTCCTATTGTTCTACCTCACCCCTTTTTTCCCCCTTGCAATGGTATCACAAAGGATGAACCAAACTTCTTTCGTCCAAGTGGGCCCACTATCTGGGCAACCATTACAAACACATTTTTCTATCCTAATCCACTACGAAGAAGAAGAAATATAAATGACTTCATTTCAATTAAAAAGCACAGACTCGGACTCAATCGTTAAATAATTATATGTGCGTGCATTGCATTTAACAACAACAGCAACAACATATTTGATTATATTGAACCCAATTCTATTAATTTTTTTTTTAACTTCTTTTGTATTGAATTGCTGTTTGTTATAAACTAATTTGTTTTTGCATTTCTTCATTTCTTCAATACAGCCCAATTGCGATTGCCAAACATCAAAAATGCCGTTGAAAAATTCTTCGACAACATCAGAGATCAGACGGAAAATATTCCCCGAATACCTGGAAAGAAATTAACATTTGCCGTCGATTGGCAAGAGGCAGCCAGACAAACGAATGCGCGCGTGTCCAACAGTAAGAATCTTTATGATTAGAAAAAAAAGTAAAAAAAAACTATAAATAATTTTGTTTTTGTTTATTTTGCAGAGCTTTGGTTCGCCACATGGAATCTGTTCAGGAGCGCATTCGCTAAATTTATGCGCGACTTGGAGGTCGGTGTCGTCAACTACTGGTGTCTGGAATGGTGGCGCGTATTGGCCAAGCTGGATTTTTTCATAGAAGAACTCTATCATAATATGGAACCTTTTTACTATATCATACGAAATAAAATGTTTGCCGAATGTGAACGGTGTATCAGGGAGGAGCAGAAATTGAATGCGGGCTTATTGAAAATGGAAACTGTACAGCCGTTGCTGCAAACGATACCCGACATAGATAGCTACCGAGTGATTCAGGCCGTGCGCCGTTATCCGCAAATTTACCAAAAGGCCACCGAGGATGAGAAGAATAACGCGTGGGAACAAGTTGCGATGGAATTGCAAACGAGTGGTAAGCATAAAATGGAGCGAATGAGTGAAATGCAGGTTACGGCGGGTCACAGACCAAACAAAATCTATAGTGTAACAGATCGTTGATAGAGAAAGAATTATACAGGTGCCTTTTTATTGTTGTAATAGCATAAACATTCCCATAAAAGTGTGAAGTGACAGACTACCGACGGTTCTAAGATGAACTATGGTGCGGGAGCTGGCTTCCATTCGGAGCCGCTCAACCTATCCCAGTCAATTCGTCTTCCTGACTATGCCAGCGTGTTCCAGGCAGAATTGTTAGCGATCAGAGAAGCATGCAAATCACTAAAACTGTACAAGGAAAGGCATTGGACTTCAACTCCATTTCATCCAAACTAGTCTTACAGTGTAGAGAGGAGCTGGAATTGCTCAGTCATTGAAGTTACTCTGATATGGGTTCCCGGTCACAGGAATATACGGGAAAATGAGATAGCGGATGAGCTAGCAAGAAAAGGTTCGACACTAGAAATAGCAGAGGCGGTGACAGTCTCCACCCCACTCAACACATTAAAAGCGTCCATTGCCTAACACTATCATGCTTTAGCCGAAAGGAGATGGAAGCAACTAACTAATATATATATATATAAATATTACAACAAAAAACTCATGGCCGTCATACAAAATCCAAAGGACGAACGATCTGTTAGGATGCTCCCGGCCAAACATCACACGCATCACTGCAACCCTTACAGGTCATTGGAAAGTAGGGGATCATGCAGCTAGACTCAATCTACCCTTCAATCCTATCTGCAGGAGCTGTCAAGCGGAAGGTGTGAAGGAAAGTCTTTTCCACTACTTGTGTGAATGTCCAGGGCTAGCTAGGGCACGACTCCGCTGTTTTGGTAAGCCTTTCCTGCAGCAAATTAATGAAATCTCAGACATCGAGATAAAGAATTTGCTGCTATACTTGGACCTCACTAAATGGATTTGACTTAGAACAACAAAAAAAAAAAAACATTATTATACGAGGACGGTGGTAGTAAAACGGTGCTGGTCACTAATTAGGATTATTTGAGTGGAAATACTCAACCACTTCAACAACAACGACAGTCTCCTTGGCGGCTATAAACCTGGCTCGTTTCGGTTGCGTACAACCGATTGTCCACAGGCCAATACATGCTGTTAATACAGGGTGGTTGATAAAATTTTCTATGTTAGGAAATTTAACCCTCCGCTGGTAACCTTTTTTAAAATCTTCGTTTGGGTACCCGGGTCTGGCCTTTTTTTCGTCCTGTTTAAGGATTATTTTTCAAAAGTTATATCCATAAATCGATAGAAAATTTAATTTTAGAAAGCTACCTGGAAGCTCAAGTCTTTAGCTATAATAGAAATATATTAAAGTCACGTCCAGACCCGGGTGCCCAACGAATATAAATAAATAATTATTTCTTTTTTCTGTTCAATTCATATTTTAAGCGGTTTTTGTTGCCGAATGAGCTGGTGCGGGACTTTATTTGTTTGGACTCGGACATGAAAAACCAAATGGTAGAGAAAGTGTTTTTTAATAGCGGACGCCTTTTGGCAGGCAATGACCAATCTCCGAGTGTATTTCTGCGATAAAAAATCTCCTCGTAAAAAATATCTGCCTTTCGACGACGGTTTAAAATGCTAAGTCCCTCGATTTGTGGAACAGCAACACTCAACATAGGATGTATATACGGTAGAAACTCGATACATGCGATATAATTTTCATTGCGTACTAAGTACTTTGCGACATTAGACTCTTTTTACCTCGATACTTACAACATTTTTGTAGTTTTACCTTTCTCTTTTTCTCTTTTTACGTTGTATTTTTGAGCAAAAAGCTCAGGAAAATATCGTCGATGTCATTGTGATGATGACATTTTTTGAATTGAATCAGCTGAGTTAATTTTGAGGACGTACCGTCTAATTCATTTGCTGACGAAATAACAGTTTTGAGTTAACTTTTGCATGGTGTGGCCTCATATTGGCAAAGAGAAAATTTACGCTGCTTAGAATAAAAGTAAAAGCTGACATTCTGAAGCAATTAAATGTGGGAATTTCCATGAATGCATTAGTTTTCACGTGCATAGATCAACAATAACGCACATTAAAAAAATGAACCTGCCATAAAGAGTTTGTTACGCGATCTGAAGCCGGTTCAGGTAAAAGGAAAACTCTTAAGATTTCTGAGTTTCCAAAAATGGAAAAGGCGTTGTTCAATTGGTTTGCAGATCAAAGGGTCAAAAACTTATCAATTTCAAATGGTATGCTAAAAGAGAAAGCTAAGTTCAGGAAAACCTCTAGGCTTCCACGCTAGCAATGGTTGGGTTGCAATGTTTAAAAAGAGGTATGAAACGATGGCTAAAAATTTGTGGAGAAAAAATATTAAATAAGATCGACTCCATCAACCCATTTTTGGACAAATTTAGCAAAACAATTATGGATTTGAGTTAGACAAAAGCGGAGATATAAAGGGTGGTTAAGTTTTAAGGGCCGGTGTTGATTTTGAATAAAATTCAATTTTTTTAGGAAATTATTGTCATTTCTCTTTATTATGATAATATTGGTATGGCTCAATTACGTATAGAACAAAATATTGGCCAAATGGCCGCCACGGCGTCGGCGGCACACCTCCATCCG
This sequence comes from Anastrepha ludens, assembly GCF_028408465.1. Lineage (NCBI taxonomy): Eukaryota > Metazoa > Arthropoda > Insecta > Diptera > Tephritidae > Anastrepha > Anastrepha ludens. Next base: position 28,753,235 of record NC_071499.1, on the reverse strand, counting down.
ATGGTCCAAATTATCGATGATGCTGAGGCATAATTGAGGTTCTATGCCGTTAATGTGCCGAATTATCTCATCCTTTAGCTCTTGAATTGTTCCTGGTTTATCGACGTACACCTCTTCTTTCAAATAACCCAAAGAAAGAAGTCCAACGGTGTCAAATCACATGATCTTGGCGGCCAATTGACATCGCCGCGACGTGAGATTATTGGGCCATCAAGTTTTTCGCGCAAAAAAGCCATTGTTTATTTAGCTGTGTGACAAGTGCCACCGTCCTGTTGAAACCACATATCGTCCACATCCACATCTTCCAATTCGGGCCATAAAAAGTTCGTTATCATCTCACGATAGCAAACCTTATTTACAGTAACTGCCTGACCGGCCTCATTTTGGAAAAAATACGGCCCAATGATGTCGCCGGCCCATAAACCGCACCAAACAGTCACTCTTTGTGGGTGTATTGGATTTTCGGCTCTTGGATTATCATTCGCCCAAACGCGGCAATTCTGCTTATTGACGAATCCACTGAGGTGAAAATGTGCCTCATCACTGAAGATGATTTTCTTCACGAAGTGCGCGATATGCATTTTGATTTGAACGCCCGTTTTCATAATAAGCCTGAATAACTTTGACGCATTGCTCGATTGTGTATCTTTCCATTGTTCAAATTGAAAAATGTCAACTGAAATGCAGAAAAAAGTTTGACGTTTAGGTGTGGTTCACATTCAACATAGGGCCTTGAAATTTAACCACCCTTTATAATGACGACGAGTTTGGCTTATTTTGGAAGCTATTACTCGATTAAAAGAGCTCTTACCCGCTCTAAAAAAAATCTCGGCTCCTGGGCATAAGATCAGAGATTAATTTGCTGTGAATTCGCTTTCATTAAAATTTTTACTTATATGTCAGTTGTCTACAAAGCAAATAAAAGTGCTTGGATGCCCTTAGCTTTAAAGCTTTTGAAGAATGGTTTCACAGAACATTTGTTTCAGAGGTGCGTAGGTCCTTTTTTTTGTCGAAACAAAGGAACTCGTTTTAATCAAAAATTGCTTAAATAAACAGGTAAAATAGATTCATGGTGCGCAAAATCTTCGGGAAAAAGCACTTCTACTTATTTCAAATGTTCTATGCGATCCCAAAGAAGGCGAGTTAAAGAGCTACAACGGCCAAATATCGGTAATGTGCTTTCGCCCTCTCTCTCCCTCTCTCTCTCTCTCGCTCTGTCTCTCGCCCTCTCTCGCGCGCTCTCTCTATGACGAGCATATAAATTCATTTGCTCGGCCAAAAACGAAAACTTAAAAGCACACATTACTATATATCTAGAGCGCAATGCCCAGCTCCACCTTTGGGCGGTTTCTCTTTCGGAGCAGTTTTAATACGCTTAATTTATAAATGCCGGTATATTTTTCATCTCATAAATATAATAACAGAGGGAAAAATGCTATTTTTTAATATAAATGATCGAATGTTGTTTTCATCATAAAGAGGAAGGAAGGAAGGTATGTCGTTAATAGTGGGAAATAACGTCAGGCAAATGACCACCATGCCCACGGTTACAGGACAATATCCTTTTCATGAAATTTTCCATAACCGAATTGCAATGTGGCTGCCCTATGTCCTCGATAGCCTCTCCATCTTTCAAGTCTTGAATCGACCCTGGGCTGTTGGCGTAGACCTTCTTTTTCACGTGGTGTCACAAGGTGTTAACTCAAGAGATCTCGGTGGCACATTGTGATCACCACTTCGAGAGATAACACGGTCCGGAAACTTTTCCCGTAAAAGATCAACGGTTTCGTTGCTTGTGTGGCACGTAGCGCTGTCTTGTTGAAAATAAACGTTATCCAGATCAATACCATCCAATTCCGGCCATAAAAAATCGTTAATCATCTCTCGATAGCGCAATCCATTCACCTGTAACACCTGTTATTGGAAAACCCTATATTTGAAATTTTCTACTCACCAGTATTTTTTTAGTTCTGTACGTTGAAATTAACTATATTTTTTCTTTTATTTATTATAAAAATCACTGTTCCAATAAATTTATTTTTTTATGTCCGGCGCACTGCCAAATTTCAAATGAATTTTCTGTGAATCGAAAAAAGCCAAGCCCGTGGGCTTTGAACAAAAACAAATTTAAGTTTTGGAAATCCCATTTTTGTAATTTTTTTATTTTTGTAGTGTTTAGAGGTATTTTTGTAGATTCCACCAAAAGGCGGTCTTGGGTATTAGAGGATTAAAACGGTGTCTCAATAGGAATAAATGCCATCTGAGTTGAATCGTTGACTCTCTTTTTTACTTTCATATTTATTTTTCTTTTCAAATTTTCTATACAGTTTTTCTTTAAAATTTTATTTGCTTTCAATTAAATCCTTGACCAATAATTTTCTCTTTCCAGTGACTTCTTGCCGTTTCGCATTCCAATACGCACTGAAAAACTATCGTCTTTATGCAGCGCGCGATCCTGCGAATCGTTGTCGTCTCAATCATCGCTACTATAAACATATGTCCGAAATATATCGAGCTATAAAACCTATAAAAAAATTGAATATCAAAACGCCATCGGAATTGAACCAATCGGTAGGTGAAGGTATCGAGTCAAATGAGCCAGTATTTCCCGAGCGCTTCATTATGGATATTAACATGAGCAACAGCAGCTCAAATGTGGTTATGAAAAATTGGGGATACGGTCTGAACGCGAACGTACCGACGGAGAAATTGCAAGAGCTCTTTGACAAATATCGCTCGACTGCTGTGCCGGCTGCCGGAAGCTGTTCAGAACAGCAAGTAAAGAAATCAGAGCCAGAAACGGTGTATGTGTAGTAGTCAAATGAATGGATGAGTGGAGAGTTTTTACTTTCATCTAGTTTTAAAAATATTTCTAAGGCATGCTTTTACATGTGTGCATGTAGTTGTATTTACAGTTTACGTCAGATACTCGTAGTTGTAGCTTCTTTAATGCTTAAACGTATGTTATAGGTTTTTTTTTTTTTGATAATTACAATCGCAGATTTACAATAAATTTTATCTTAGTTTGTTATGCAATTAATTGATCATTCAAAATAAATTCAAAGAAAGAATGGAAAAATAAGTTCAATTTTTTCTTTTGGGAGGCAAATATATGTACGAGATGTCGGTTCCACAAGGTGAAGTCCAAAATAAATAAGACCAAGACTGGCGTCATAAAAATGTTGCTGATGGCGCCATTTATTTAATGAAGGAGTTAGTGCGTTAAAAGTTACACCCCTAGCTGACTTCCAGTGAAAGCTTGGAGACATTCGGTTCGGTGGAAGCGAAGTTATTGCGTCTAAAGTGTCAGTCCGTTTGTGTCGTCGGTACAAAAATGAGTTTCGAACAAATAGCTAAGATCAAATTCAAGAACGTTCCCACGACAGTCGGTTCTACGTAACCGGAACGACCCGAATTTATATCCGGCCAAGGACTGTCACTTCAGCAGCATTCCTCGTATATGCACGGGGAATGTTTATGCTGCTATAACAACAACATCATCAAATTTTGTTTTAAAATCAGTAAAACATTTACCGAAACATTTGAATTGATAAAAAAAGTTTAAGGCGTTGATTGTCTATCTCGAGCCAGAGTTCAAGAGTGGTTTACACGTTTCAGAGATGGTTGTGAGGACATAAATGGCAATGAACATAGGGGCCGCCCTAAATCAGTAATCCCCGAAAACTACAATACATCGAAACTGTTCGTAAATTTATAAAAAATGAACCGAAATCATCGTTGAAATTTATGGAATCGGCGTTGAATATCTCCAAAGCATGGATTTATTGCATTTTAACTGATCATTTGGGCTTATGGAAGGTCTGTGCACGTTTCAGTCCGCACAAGTTAACTGAGGACCAAAAATTGCTCAGAATTCAACATTCGAAAAACCTCATTAAAGAGGCGAGAAGAGACGAGAACTTACTTTTCCAACATTGTAACTGGCGATGAAACGTGGTATTTCCAACATGGATCCGAAACTAAGCGTCAAAGTGCCGAATAGAAGACCCCAGACAAGCCACCACCCAAAATATCGCGTTTGGAGAAGTCAAAAATCAAGTGGATGCTCCACAAGTAGTTCGTGCCAAAGGGCCAAACCCTCAATGCAATTTTCTATCTTGGCGTTTTGAAGTGTTTGTTACATCGCATTCGTCGAATTGGCCCTGAATACCGCGAAGGAGGAAGCTGGCATTTATTGCATGATAATGCACCATCTCATCGATCCACTCTTGTGACTGATTTTTTGACTACAAATCGCATTTGAACCATCAATCCATCCATCAATCACTCACCGTATTCGCCTGATATGGCTCCTTGTGACTTCTACCTATTCGGAAAATTGTATTTGGCCGTGAAAGGAAAACGTTTTGCGTCCGTAGAGGCCATCCAAAAGGCTTGTACCACCGACATCCTGAAGGAAATTCCGGTCAATGACCTGAAACACTCTTTCGAAAAGCTTTTAGATCGCGCAAAACAGTGTATCGAGGTCAGAGGGAACAATTTTGATTAAATAAACTCGAAGTTATCAGAATAAAGCTCCTGTCATTTCTATTTTTTTAGCTCAGTTTTGTTTATTTTGGAGTTCACCTTGTATGTTATCAGCACCACCCAATTATTCATCTGGCCGAGAACTGCTACTGCATCAGCATTTACAAAACAGTTATGCGGGATCGCATATCGATCACGTTTCGGTCAAGTGACTTGAGCTTATTTGGGAAATCACTGACTGTTACTATGGATCATTGCAAGAAGTTGGGAGTAACATTCAAAAGCCAGATGACCTCTTCTACATATTCGAGAGCTACTCGCAGGAAACTATCACCAAAATGTGAAGTCTTCCTGCCATTATCCAGAGATATATACCATAGCCAAGAATGAGAGATTACAAGGTTTGGCCATTCGAAGCAAAATTGTGAGCATAACTTTGGTTGCTACGTCACAGGGTATTTGGCAGAGAGAGAGAGAGGAGAATGAAATGAAAACAGGATGTGTAAAGTGAGGTTAGTTGAATACCATCCGCTGTCACATGCCTTGTTACGTCAGCAAATCAGCTAATTACTTAAAAATTGCTGAGAGTCAGTTAGCGGCCAGGCTTAATATTAATCCAACATGAAACAGATGCAGCCACCGACAGGTTGCATGAAGTGGCGCCATAACTGTCCGGCTGGGAAGATCCAGAGGTAGGCACATGTAACGGAGGCAATATACCGAGTGCCCACCAAATGATCATGCACCTACTACCAGCAGCTGGCATTGAAGCTAAGAAGTTTCTGGGCCACATCATCACCTAGAGCAGGCTGCTGTACTCAGCAGCAAGGAGCTGAAAACTGGGAGAATATTAACTATAGACATCGATAACCAGTCAATAAAAGCAAACAGGGAGAGCAACTGTAGGATATCCTACAGATTCGACGCGATTGTCGTTCACTTACACAAAGGACGAGGTAATAAAGAAGCTGCGACTGAAGCGAAATCGGCATTAAAAACACCCGTAGAAGTTGCGGAAAGCTCAGCTAAAGAAGAATACAGTAATCAATCCGGTGTCATCACTGGGATCAAAATACCAGATTACGTAGCGGCAAAGGTAGCCGGAAAAGTGGGCGAAAGCAAGGTGACTGTGGACGTCTCGCTGCTACCTCACGAAAGTCGTTATTGTCAGCTATCTCGTTAACTCTGTATAAAAGGCTTCGCAGGTGTATCACTGTCAGACATTATGAGGAGATCATAACAACAGTTTGAAGAAAAGCGGTGAAGAAGAACAAGAAATGATGGTCATCACTAATATCGCTTACATAAATTTTCACGATGCCGAAAACGTCTCAGCGGTAACGTCTGACGGTAAACGAGGGCAAAACCAAGTATATGCTGGCGTCCTGGCGGGAGTCGAGGTATCTTGAACCACAGATCGAAATTAACAATTATAAATTTGATGTGGTCAAGGGATTCATTTACCTTGGTTCCGCTAGTACCAGCAACAACGATGTCAGTCTTGAAATGAAGCGAAGGATAACTCTTGCCAACAGGATCTACTTTGAACTAAGTGCGCAATTGAATAGTAAAGTCCTCTCTCGACGAACGAAAACAACACTTAACAAAGACGCTCGTCATCCCTGTGCTTCTCTGTGGCGTTGAAGCCGGGACAGTCAAGCAATCAGATGCAGCCGCTCTTGGAGTTTTCGAGAGGAAAGTACTTCGCAAGATTTTTGGCCTTGCTCGCGTAGATGACGATTAACGCATTCCAACGAATCAGCTGTAGAAGCTTTACGAAGATAAAAGAGTTACCCTGCAGCGACTAAGGTGGCTGGGTTATGTCGTTCGTATGGAAGGAATTGCTCCAGCGAGAAGGCGTTTCAAACGGTAATTGGCGGTCGACGGCGACGAGGGCGTCCTGTAGCTGGAAGGACAAAATTGAAGATGACCTAGCTTCTCTTGGCTTAAGAAACTGGAAAAGGTATGAGAAAAACAGAGACACCTGGCGAGACATTATTCGGCAGGCTTTAACTCGGTAACGGGTTCTTACGGCAAATTAAGTAAGCAAGTAAAGACTGGCGGCCACCGTAGCCGAATGGGTTGGTGCGTGACTACCATTCGGAATTCACAGAGAGAACATAGGTTCGAATCTCGGTGAAACACCAAAATTAAGAAAAACATTTTTCCAATAGCTCTCGCCCCACGGCAGGTAATGGCAAACCTCCGAGTGTATTTTTGCCATGAAAACTCGTTCGGAGTCGGCTTGAAACTGTAGGTCCCTCTATTTGTGGAACAACACTAAGACGCTCACCACAAATAGGAGGAGGAGCTCGGCCAAACACCCAAACGAGGGTGTACGCGCCAATTATATATATATATATGTATATATAAAGACATTTCGGCGGTAATCGCAAAAGGCAATTATCAGGACGAAACTACGCACAGTGTTGGTCCAACAACCAGCCAAGATCTCAATGCCATGGGACACAATTCTTCCGATGTTCAATTTTATTAAACGCCTCAAGACTGAACTGGGCAATAAAAAGACTTTAGGACTAGAAAATCCATGTTTTATTCCCTGCAATAAAATGTGGATGAATAAAATTTCTTTTTACATAAGAACATAAAAATAAAAACATATTCAAATGCTCGGCAAAAGCCCGTCGGTAGTTAGTCTATCTGATCTGATTGCGTACAGAAACAAAAACCAATAATGTTAAGAATTTCCCCTTCAGACTTCTCAATACCTAAACGTTCTCTGTAGTTGCTCGCACTTTGCCAATTACATTTTATGGAGAATGCCACAACTTTATGACCGCGACTTTAGCGCGCAAAATAGTCAGATTAAATAAGTCACAAACAATTTACGGCGCCATCTGTAAGTTGTTTCCATAAGCGGAGCTACCAGCGTTATCAGCGACATCTGGATGTGAGTATGCGGATTTTTCTTATATTTTATGGTAACTGCCATAAATTGAGGGGTGAGTACTTGGTGAGGTGGTGTTAATTGTGTGCGCTAGTAACGGATTTTTTTTGTTTGTTGTTTGATAAATATACTGACGCCTCGAAAATGTTAAATGAAAACATTTTTTAATATTCAAGGATGGACGCGAACTCAAGCATCTACTGAGTCCTTAACAGATGAGAACATTTTTAAATCATCCACGAAGAGTAAAAAAAAAATTTAATTTAAATTTAACTTTTAAATCATCCACGAAGAGTAATGTCGAAAAATTAACAATTATGAAGGCAAAATTCAAGCATCACTGATTTAAATAAGAAAAACAACTATGAATGCCCAAGTCGGATAATATTTCATCTCATTTAAATTCTAAAAGGGAATGATTTTAGCTTCTCGATACACGATAATGGTAAAAACTGATGAAATTTTAGTTTAATATCTCAAGGAAGGGTCGTGCACAGCAATCCTTTCAAATAGGCAGGATCGGATCGGTTAAAATCTGCACCGAAGCTTGCACCTCTGTCTTCACTGACGGTTCCAAGATGGAATCGGGAGTCAGAGCAGGGGCTTTCTCTAAATCAGCCAATTTATCTATCTCCTTTAAATTGCCAAACACTGCTAGTGTTCTTCAAGCAGAAGTCTTTGCGATCTTGCACGCATACAAAATGCTTAGGGAACGCGGGAGCGAGGGAGATATTAACATTTTCTGCACAAGTCAAGCCGCGATGAAGGCTCTGACGAGGCCATGGGCAGATCCCAACTAGTCCACTCTTTTAAGGAGGCGACCAGGTTGGTTGTGCAGGTAACATTTTTATGATTTGGGTTCCAACACAAAGGAACATAGAGTGGAATGAAATTGCTAATTAGCTTGCTGTGAAGGAGGTCGACTGAATTGGGCTGTGAGATCTCCTACCCGGCCATCGGCATCCCCTTGACAGTTGTTAAAGGGAAATTGCACAAATTATTTCTCAGGAAAGCGCAGAAAAGATGGAGCTCCATTTCTTCATGTGCTATTTCTAAAACCCTTTGGCCCCAGTACAATATACGAAGGACTCAGAAAGTCCCTTGGAGTCGTCGCCATTCAATTTTCAAACTCCTAGCTGTGTTTACCGGTCATTGGATGATCGACACACTTGTGGAAAAGCTAGGGTTACCATTTAACTCCCATTGCAGAAGCTGTGGGGACCTTTCAGAGAAGGGGACTGTAGAGCATTTTCTTTGTAAATGCCCGGGCTTGGCAGCTAGACGACTAAGGTCACTGGGGCCGTGCACCAACCTAAATCCAATCAATCTTCTCCATTATATCAACAGCTCTGGCTGGCTGTAGATATCTACCTGTTGGAGGACTCATAATGATATCAAAACAGCGCTTTAGTGCTACTTGAGGAGTGCCAGGCCATTTTACCTACCTACCTACCATCTAAAGGGACATGTTTTAGTGGCATCACGGCCTTTACGAAAAACATCGTAAGATTTGAGTGAAAGAATTCACTATCATAAAAGTCCGAGGTCAACCACGTATCAACAATAACAATAATGTCATAAGCCTCTTCAGTACAAAACTGATGCACTATTTAAGATTTTGTTCTTATGCCCGAAACATTGTGATAGTAGACCTTCGGCCAATCATTTGTCTCGGTAACTTCACTAGGCTCATTCAGTGTCACATTGGTCGCGATTGAACCGTTTGCTTTAAAAAAAATGGAACGGCTTTATTCTAAATTTAGCTGGCCAAAGAGACGCATTTAGTATCTTATCAATATAGGCAGATGACTCGTTGAAAATTATTTATAAATATATACCGCCCCATAGTATGGGTATGTAGTATACTGACTCTATTAAATCACTTGGGCACTGCAACGAAAATGTATTCAATGCTTCAATGTCATTTGAAAGTATTAAAAGGGCCGACTTGCTCACTTGAAGTTGCCTTTAGTTCATCTGCATATATACATACATACATCCATACATACATAAGTACATATATAATATATGCATGTACCTCTTCAACCACCCGTCCCATCCATCCATTCACCCAACTACAAAAAGTTGATCAGAAGCAAATTCTGCATTCCCCTTGTATGTGATGATGAAACTCTGCTCGATTTTATTGCTGCTGTTCGTTTGGCTACTGTAAAACGTGTTGAGCATGCGCAAAAGTGCTCTCAAGGCGTCAAGTCAGTGCGATATGCAGAGCGCCAACTGGCTAAGTGTAATTGTTTTCGCACAAACATATAAAATACAGCGGCATGTAGATATGAATGTACACACATATATACATACAGACGTAAGTATCGCTCAAAGGTACTAGGTAGGTAATGGGTACTTGCGCATGCGCGCATTTACAAAGAAATCATTGAGACGATCATATTCATCAGCGGCCGTTCAGTTACTTTTCTGTTTACTATTTACTGTTTACTTCTCTCACCTTGGCTAAAGTGGACGACGGCGACGATCGTGCATTTTGGGTCAGCCACCATGCACAGACGTGCACATCTCTACACACCTGTGTATGCACTCTTATGTATGCTCAGAAGCTCATGCATATGTTTGTATGTATGTGTGTATGTTTGTATGCAATGTGATGGCGCTGGTGATGGCATGCTACTGGCCATCAACAATCCACCATCAGCCCATCAACCATCGACGGATATTGATCGCGTGTATTTATGGCGATTTTTCGATTGCAGATTTTCAACTGCGCATGCGTGCGTGCAGCAGTTGTTGCGGCGCATGAATTGAATGTTTTTCAATTGCACTGAAGTATTTATTTATTTATTTGTTTATTGATGTATACCATTTTTATTTAACCCATTGAGATCCATATAAGCGAAGCTGTTAGATGGATTAAGAAAATTCTTGAAAACAAATATTTTATCATATCAAAAAGTGTTACGTTTATATGTGCAACGATTATCGGTACAGCATCGGGTACAAAATAAGAAACGTCGTTTTCTATTCCAAAATGGATGAATGGCCAGTCAAAAAAGAAGTTCAGGACAACACTCGTGCCTTGCAATGGACAAACAGTGATTTAAAAAATATCATACTATATAATATGGAAATATTTAATGTTCTCAGGGTGGTTAATATAACGGTGGTCATGTTAAAAAGCAAAACTACTGCATCTGGGGATCAGAAAGCCCGCTTGTGATAGTCGAGAAATCAAAGCATCCTTAGAAGATGATAAGATCTTAGACGATCTTTGGTTTTAGCAGGATGGCCTGGAATTCCGCTATCGATCTTTCGGACACCAAGTTCGGTAATGGTTTTATCAGCCGTCTCGGCGATGTCAATTAGCCATCTCAGAGCTGCGATTTGACGCCAGTAGACTTTTTCGCTGTTCGCTCTTTCGAACAAACCAATAACACGTATACCGAAAATTTAATTTAAAAATATTTTTTTTTTCATTTTTGAAAAGGAACCACTATCCTTTAAAATTACAAATAATTTTTTTTCTTTGAAATTTTCAAAAGAAGCCGCTACATGAGCTACCCTTTACAATGACAAAAATAATTTTTTTATGAATTTTTTAAAAGTACAATAACAAAATATAGTTTTTTCTGAATTTTTGAAAATAAATCGCTACATGAACTACCCTTTTTAATGACAAAAATAATTTTTTTTTTAATTTTTTAAAAGTAACCTTTACATGAACTACCCCTTACGAAAGCAAAAATTATTTTTTTCTGAATTTTTAAAAATAAATCGCTAGACGAACTACCCTTTACAATAATAATTTTTTTTTTTTTTCGAATTTTTTAAAAGTAACCCTTACATGAACTACCCTTTACAAGGACAAAATATAGTTTTTTTTGAATTTTTAAAAATAAATCGCTAGACGAACTACCCTTTACAATAATAATTATTTTTTTTTTCGAATTTTTTAAAAGTAACCCTTACATGAACTACCCTTTACAATAACAAAATATAGTTTTTTTTTGAATTTTTAAAAATAAATCGCTATATGAACTACCCTTTACAATATTTAAAATTAAAAAAATTTAAAATCACAAATACAATTTTTTTTTGAAATTTCAAAGAGAAAGAGAGGTACTCTTTACAATGACAAAAATAATTTTTTTATGAATTTTTTAAAAGTACAATAACAAAATATAGTTTTTTCTGAATTTTTGAAAATAAGTCGCTATATGAACTACCCTTTACAATATTTAAAATTAAAAAAATTTAAAATCACAAATATAATTTTTTTTTTTGAAATTTCAAAGAGAAACAGCTACATGAGCTACCCTTTACAATGACAAAAATAATTTTTTTTTTAATTTTTTAAAAGTAACCCTTACATGAACTACCCCTTACAATAGAAAAAAATATTTTTTTCTCAATTTTTAAAAATAAATCGCTATATGAACTACCCTTTACAATAACAAAAATATTTTTTTTTTGGAATTTTTTAAAAGTAACCCCTACATGAACTACCCTTTGCAATGGCAAAAAATTAATTTTTTCTGAATTTTTAATAAGAAACCTCTACCTATATGAACCACACTTTACAATAAAAAAATTAACATTTTTAATTTATTTATAAAAAGAAATCACAACATGAACTTCCTTTACAACAACAAAAATGATTTTTTTTCCGAAACTTTAAAAAGTCACAACTGTATGAACTACCCTTTAAAATAACAAAAATCATTTTTTTTAATTAAAACAAACACTCTATAAACTACCCTTTACAATGTCATACGAACTATTATCGCACAAAAGATGGCTGAAATCTAAATGTCATAAGCTGAATTTTTCAAAATATTCATTTATGTTTCCTTTAAAGTTTCGTTTGTTCTAATGAAATGAAACAAATTGTCATTTATTTTATAACAAGTACAATTGTCTTAGGCACTTCTCAGCTGAATTCTGTGGACTAACACATTTCAGAAAACCTTTTCTGCCGGGGTGCAAAAACAGAATTTAAAAAAAATTTGCCTTTTCATTAAGTATGACAAAAATTAAACTTGGCTCTTAAAGGGTTAATATACTTTATGGGGGCACATACACATGTACACAGGCATATATTTTTACATTTAAGTGCGTGCTTAAATATCTTCATGTATGGGCTTATAGTTATATCTACATCTAAGCCTTTATTTCGAATTCAAGATTGTATCAATTTTTATTTTATTGCATAACAACACAAACGCACATCTTGAAAGCATTTTGCGCACTATATTCCAAAATTTATTTCCAATGCTCTGCTTAATTTTCCACTTTAGCTTAATTTGTGGATTTCTCGACAAAAATCTTTGGCGTTGTTTCCATCAAATTTAATGAATATAAAATCGAAAAGAATTTAAGTTTATCGCTTCCTATCAATACATCAATTGCGTTTATAGCATAAACGTACACTCCGCGACAAAACGATGGCACATACATTTTTCGTTAAATTTTGACTATTTTGGTTTTTGGTTTTTAATGTTCATTATTTTTGTCTAAAAGTATAGTTCGTTGTTTAAAAGGAACCAATTTTTAAACTTTATACAAAAGTTAGGAAAATTCCAAAAAAAAATTATGCCAATTCTACGATATTTTTTATGGAGAAAATAAGCAACGCACTTTAGGAAAAAAAGTTTAAGAAAATCTAACAAAAACCATATAAATCTAATTTCTAAATTTTGTACAAAGGCTAGAAAAGTTCCACAAACTTTTCATCTCAATCCATCTTAGAAAATAGACCACATAGACAAGGAAAAAAATTATAAAAAATCTAACAAAATTTTATAATAAAGTTATGAAAATTGTACAAACTTTTTATCTTAATTCCACGTCATTTTTAATGAAGAAAATAGGCAACATGGTTAGGGGGAGAGGGGAAATTATAAAAAGTCTAACAAAAACTATATAAATCGAAGTTCTACATTTCACGAAAGTCTAGAAAATTTCCACAAATTTTTCATTTCAATTCCACGAATTTTTTTTTTAATGGAGAAAATAGGCAACACAGTTAAGAAAAAAAGATAATAAATCTAAGAAAAACCATATGAATAAAATTTTTAAACTTTATTCATAAGCAAGGAAAGCTCCACAGACTTTTCATCTCCATTCCTCGATATTTCTTTTGTGGAGAAAATAGGCAACACAGTTAAAGGGGGAAAAATTTCAAAAAATCTGACAAAACCATATAAATAAATTTTTTAAATTTTATTCAAAAGCTAGAAAAGTTCACAAACCTTTCTTCTCAATTCAACGATATTTTTTCATACGGAGAATAGGCACCATAGTCAAGGAAAAAAATTATAAAAAATCTAACAAAAGCCATTTAAAGCGAATTTTTAAGTTTTATAATAAAGTTATGAAAATTGTACAAACTTTTTATCTCAATTCCACGTCTTTTTTAATGAAGAAAATAGGCAACATGGTTAGGGGAGAGGGGAAATTATAAAAAGTCTAACAAAAACTATATAAATCGAAGTTCTACATTTCACGAAAGTCTAGAAAATTTCCACAAATTTTTCATTTCAATTCCACGAAATTTTTTTTTAATGGAGAAAATAGGCAACACAGCTAAGAAAAAAATCATAAAAAGTCTAACAAAAACCATAAAAATTAAATTTTTAAATTTTATAATAAAGTTAGGAAAATTCCACAAACTTTTTATCTCAAGTCCACGAAATTTTTTTGTATGGATAAAATAGGCAACACAGTTAAAGGGGAAACAATTTCAAAAAATCTAACATTTAACCATATAAATGAAATTTTTAAATTTTATACAAAAACTAGAAAAGTTCCACAAACCTTTCTTCTCAATTCAACGATATTTTTTCATACGGAGAATAGGCACCATAGTCAAGGAAAAATATTATAAAAAATATAACAAAAGCCATATATGTAAATCCAATTTCTAAGTTTTATACAAAAGCTAAAATTTTCATCTCAATTTTACGAAGCTCTTTTATATGGAGAAAATAGGCAACACAGTTAAGAAAAAAAAATGATTCCACGACTTTTTTTGAATATGGATAAAATAGGCAACACAGTTAAGGAAAAAAATTTTAAAAATCTAACAAATTGTATACAAAACCTAGATTTCACGAAATTTTTGTTGATGGTGAAAAAAGGCAATTCAGTTAAGGAGATAAATTATAAAAAACTAACAAAAACTATATAAACCGAATTTCCAAATTTTACACAAAAGATAGAAAATTTCAATAAATGTCCAGCCCAATTCCACGACATTTGTATTTATAATATAATATTAATATATATATGGAGAAAATAGAGAACATAGTCAAAGAAAAAATTATAAAAAATCTAGTAAGATTTCTAAATTTTATACAAAAATTGGGAAAATTCCACAAAGTTTTCATTTCCAATGCACGACTTTTTTATGGAGAAAATAGGCAACATAGTGTGGGAAAAAATGATAGAAATTATAAAAAATCGAACAAAAACCATATAAATCAAATTCCTAAATTTTGTACAAAGACTATAAAAAATCAACGGGAATGCAACCGCAAAGTTGCACTTTATTGTACTAGGATTTAATAAGCTATAAAGCAAAAAAATTTGTTAAAAAAAATTATGGAATTTACTCCATTTTTATATAAATTTGAAACTTTGTTTTGCATAGTTTTAGTTAAACAGTTACCTATACTTTTTCACAAAATTAATGAACATTAAAAAAAAGAACAAGAAAAATTGTTAACAGTTGATGTGCTGTCATGTGTCAGGGTCTGTAAATATACATAAGTATGTGTATATATCCATAAGTATGCAAAATGTGCACCTACGTTTTTAACATCTTGACCACCCATTCCAATTCCATTCGCTTTTGGCGTTTTCCATGCTTCTCACGCCTACTACACAACTGACAGTAATTGCAAATTATTTTGACCATTGAAAAATGGCGTGCGACAAAAAATAAATTAAATTAAATATAAAAGTAAATGAAATTGGTATGTGTGTATGTATGTATGCATATATGTGTGGACATTTGGCAAAACAGCCTAAATCAATTTCGCATTTTTTAGCTTTTATGCACTAAATTTGCCGGTTTTTAAAATACCAGATATTCCATGTGCATATCTTTGGCTTAAAAATTCATTGAGAAAAGATTAAATTAAAATATTTCATTTTTCTATGAAATAATATGATTTATGGATTTTATTGAAACTAAATAAGTTTTGGCTTTGTATGGTTTTATGCCTTTTTTTGGGTGTTTTTGTGAAATAAGATTCTTATTTTTAGAAAATAAAAAAAAATGTCTTCACAAAAGGAGGATTTATAATTTTTGCAAATGGCGTCGTACGTCAATCATATTTCACACTTGTAAATCACGCATCTGCAGCATACAAACAGGCAAACAAAGGAACGCGTCAAAATAAAGATTGCCATCACTCAAAATTATTTCCTTCCTTATTTAGTATCTGGCATTGTCTAATTGGAAGGTATACAAATATACGGGGGTACTATATAATGACTTTTGTCGAAGCTGTCAAGATATTGAATAAGAGGAAACCGTGAAACACCTCCTGTGTACAGGCATTGCTCTATACAGGAGGTTTTTCACGCTCGCATTCGCCTTTCTTGACAGCATTGAAGAGGTCGCTCAAGTAGGGTTGCCGAAATGAATAAAATTCATTAAATCCACAGGTTGGTTCGAAGCCGACTTCGGATTGTAAAGGACAAACTTTAGTGGTATCGCAATGGGACCATTCAGGCTTAAGTGTGTTGGATGACAGCCACACACAACCTAACTTAACCTTATTCAGTAAAAAGTTTTTCAAAACAAAATTGGAAGACTAATTTTCCGTACAAAAAAAAAAAAAAACAAAACACATAAAGACCAAAAACTTCGGATGTGTCATTTGAGATGTGTTTATAAAAAAACTGAGATTATGTTGTTGATATACGAAAAAAATAAACACAATGCCACTTCGTTGCTATCTGACGACTAATTCGAATTCGAGAATTCGAGTGCCAAATCTCTCATGTGACGTAGCAACTGAAGTTCTCCTCACAATTTTCTATTTCACCACGGTTGAAGAGCAAACCTTGTAAATCTATCATCATACATGTGAAATGAGCGAACGGAATTCTTTTGCCGAGTTCCTTATGACGTGACAGCCGAAGTTAACCTCTCTTGCTTCGGATGGCCAAACCTTTTGATCTATCTGTCTGTACATTGCATATATAAATTTAGGAAGCCAGCCCATCAGCAGTTCCGTGACACAATACAGTACATAATCAAACGTACGGAAGAGTTTTATATGGAAAAAATAGTCAACATCGTATGAAAAAAAAAACAAGTTTTAATTGAGGTGATTTAGTGGGCTATAAAACTGAGTACCCAGAAAATTTTTATGAAAATTGTTTGCATTTTAGTGAACTTTGTATAATGTTTGGAGCTTTGATTTATAAGATTTTTGTTATACTATGAGAGCGTTAATCGGCCTGAAAAAAATCTAGTAAGAAAAATATTGCAAATATTGTAAAAAGGTAAAGTAAGCGCAAGGTTTTATACAGGGTGGACCAAATAAGACCTACTAATGTTAAACACAAATAACTTTTGCAATAATCATTTATTTTGGTTAATTGTTTTTATACATTGAGTATATTTTATGGAAATTATGTATGAAATATTACATAAGACAAATGTCCACCATTTTTCTCGATACAAAGATTGGCTCTTTTTAATGCGTTTTCCATTACATCACATACTGTTTCTGGTTGAAGGCTCAGTATTTCGTTTAGAATATTTTGCTTCAGCTGTCTAATGGTCTCTGGTGGCCATGGTCGAGATGGCCAAGGGAAATCTGAATTTTTAGAAATCACACGTTCGCCAAAAATTTAACGCAGCAGGTCCATTGTTTGCCTAGCAGTTGCTCCATCTTGTTGAAACCACAAATTAGGATACTGTTCCGTCATTGGTCGCAAAAAGTTTTCAATCAATGTTCTGTAAGAAGCTCCTGATATCGATTCCGGCGTTTCATCCTCATTTTTGAAGAAATATGGAACGTTAACTCTAGTGGCCATAACACCGCACCAAACAGTACATTTAGATGGGTGCAACTGATGTTGGTGTGCTGCCCTTGGATTTTCAGAGCCCCACAATCTACAGTTTTGTTTGTTGACATAATCTAATCGTGAAGGCTGTGGGAGCTGATCTGGAATTAAAATGTTGCCGATATTTACGCTGCGTTAAAACAATTGATCGTTGTCAAGAATAGAAAAACTCGATAATTTTTGCGCGTTGTGTTATACTGTAGGGTTCCATAATAAATTTCCAACAATTCAATTATAACCTACAAAAAGAGAAAAATTAATATGGCAAAAAATTATAAAAGTTATTTGTGCTTAACATTAGTAGGTCTTATTTGGCCCACCCTGTACATACAGATGTAGGGAGTTTTTTTTTGGATGCATGGGAACTATCGATAACTGTAGTGACATTTTTGTACAAGAGGGTTTGGCAAGTCTTAATGGATCGATTAACGGCAGAACAACGCTTCCAAATTGTGGAAATTTAGTTTAAAAAAAAACTGTTCACGAAGTTCATAACACGTAGTGTTGAAGAAGACTTTGAAATGTCCATTCGCCGTCGTTCTCACTTTGTCTGCTTTGACCTTCGACAACATGGAAAATTTTACGTAAGGAACTTGGCTTGCGTGTCTATATTGTAAAATGCAGCTCGTACAAGAATTGAAGCCAACTGATCACATTTTTTTGCTGATTGGGCTCATTTAGATTTTTTATTGGGATTTGATCGAAAAAGAAGTCAAAAATTAGTGTGTTCGTATGGACCATATAATAATTATTCAAAAAATAAACACTGTCAAATTATTTACCAGATTATAATAAAAATTCATTCCAACAATATTTCTATTTTGTATTCATTATTTCAAGATCTCAAGCTCTTAAAAAAGCTCCCAATATTTGGCTCTCAGATGCTGCTTACCACGTTTGGTTCCAAAAACTTTGAATTCCGTTGAAAAATAGGGCCGTTAGCAACTGCGAAAATATGCTTTGCCTCTTTAAGTTGATCATGAAACTCATCTTCATAAACAGAGATAAGAATTAGATCCGAGACGCATAGAGATCTGTAGACGCATAGAAAGTGGTCCGCCATCTTATCCTCCTGAACTGTCTGAGTTGCCTACCTTTTTCATGTGCTTCGCCCAAAGAAAGTGGCCCGACATCAGTCCGACCAGCTGCCTACAGTCCATTCTGCTTAATGACAGGAGGATCTGCGGATAAGTTGGCCTCAGAGCTCATCCTAGCTAAAGAGTATCGTTACCCATTATACCCACGTGAGCCGGAACCCATGTTAGCAATAGGATATTATGTCTACCGACATAGTTCAGTATGGATTATAGGACTCAACTACCCTAAAAGTGGTTGGAGGGCTGTCTAAGACCATAAGCGCAGCTTTGCTGTCACGCATATAGATCTGCCTCTCCAACTGTTTTCCACAACAAAATTCATTCTTTCTTGAACACCAAGAAAGTTAAAGACTGCAAAACCTTTACTATTTAGCCATTTATTTAGTAGCGACAACATCACTGCTAGACACCAAGTTCGCAAGATGGCGATGCTCGCTGAGTCACTGACCTTTCTTCGTCTACTTCTTCTCTTTTTAGGGAAACTTTTCCCTATATTTTTTTAAGACTTTGCACTGTCCAGTGGCTTACATGAAATTTATTTACCATTTTTCAGCTTTTCGTAGTAATTATAATACTTGTTTTCTCCAACTGTCATTTTGAGCGGTAGCATCAGCTTCTATTGGTAGTGGATTTTTGACAGCCTCGTAAACAGTTTATCGGGGTTTTCTGAAACCAAATTATAAATTTAACAAATCTTAAAGGCTTAGAGTTTAAGGCTTTGCATAATAAAGTCTTGAGCATTTCGTCCTTCGTGGAGTTTTCCAAGCTTGAGTAGAAGCAAGCTTTCTGTTTTCCACTCGCTTCTAAGTAACTGAATGCCTTTGGAACCGTTGAGGTCAAAATATGCATAAATTCCAGCATTCCAACACATCTGCGCATACATAAGCACTCGTGCCTGAGTTTTTAATGCTGAGGCTTCTCTATGCGTGCGATTAAAAATATGAGTGTGTATTTGTTAAATGTATGTGGCTACATTCAAGTATAGCTCGGCCATCAGTATGTGGATAAATGCGCATCTACCAATCTCGAGACCGAGCCCTTTTCCATCCACAATAGCCACATGTTGTCCGCTGCATTCTAATGAATGGCGATAAATTTCCCGGTGGCGATCACGCGAACGCATCCAATAGCCACAAAGAATCAAAAATCAAAGACGTTAAAGACGCTGAAGCCATGGCCAGGCTGATGGATGTCTGTGCCAGCCATTGTAGGTGAAGAAGAAATGCGCAAGCGAGAAGTGGTGGCTGAGAGGTAAAGGTGAGCAAACCGTTTATCGAGAAAAGTTATCAAAGATCGATTGGCAGTGGAATTCACAAGTGGCAAATGGAAGAGAAAAGCGACAGACTTTTGAAAGTGTGGGCGACAGACGTTGGAGAGTGGGGCAGGAGTGCGCGGCGAATGGCAGTAGAGAAATGCTGCTGCACGTTGACAAAGTTGCTGGTGTTGAATAACAATTCGCGCAACCGCAATAAAAATTAACACAACAACAACAATGCGTACAGCAAAAACATTATAATAAATTCATTCATCTTGCCTCGCCGCGTCGTCAAATAAAAAAAAAAAAAAAAACAAGAAGAAAAAACAACAGAAGGCGGCAAGCGCGGAAAACGTAACAGCAGCGACACACGACGCAGAGTCACGAATGGTCGCATAGCCATCTTCCATCAGCACAAAGAGCAGAACCAACTGCAGCCGGCAAAGGCAGCACCACAATCAAATCATTTGCTTTGAGGCGTTGAAGTTGTTTGCCGCAGACACATTTGACCGTTTGACTGATTTCGTATGGAAATGATGTCGTCGATTCCAAACAATTCAACATTTCCTTCATATATAAGTACTTACGCACCTCTCGTGGCTGCCGTCCCTGCTCTGTGCTTCTCGCTTTTGTCGGGTGTTTTTGCTGCAATTGTTCTTGCTCACTTTGGGTTGGACTTTGGCGGAGGGCGAGAGAGTGGCTAGTGGGTGAGATAGTGAAAGAATTTCGTTCTTTATCTCCTAAGGAAACAGTAAATATGTTCATACATAAATGAGTATACATTAAAGCTTTACGTGGGCGGAAAATATGGTTTCCTGATTAGCAAGATAAAGGAATGAAATATGAGGAATCACCAGAGAGAGGAAAAGAAAAAAAAAATGAACAGGATGTTCAGGACTTGTGACCTTAAAGCTTCGAAGGAAAAAGAATTTCATCGAATGAGTTCCACTCGATAAATTGTATTTCCATATGTTTTGGGTTTGATTTTTGGTGATGTAAAGGGTTGGCTCACTAACAGCTATGTGGTGCTTTCGCAATATCGAATGGATCGTACTGCATACGAAAACTTTTGGAAATATTGAAAAATTACCTCCCAAATAAGTGTTGCGTTGGTTAAAGTGGTGATTCTTCCAGTTTAACGGTTATTTACAGCATGACTATATCCAGCCTATGCGGTTTAAGAACTTTGTTAGGTTGTTGACGTCTAAACCAGACAGTTGCTCGAGATTCTCGAACAGCGGTTGGCCCAGGGTTAACATTCTGTACTTCCATAGGGCAGGGCATTCGCAGAGGAAATGGAAGATTACTTCTTTTTTCTTCGGTTGTTTGCAACTGTGATAGTATGTGTTGTGAGGGATGCCCATTTTGGAGGCTTGTTCTCCGATAGACCAGAAGCTAGTTATGACTGCCGTTAGTCTCCAGGCGTCCCGTCGTTTCATGTTTATCAATGTCGTCGATTGCTTGAGGCTGTAAGTGGGCCTTAACGTCCTGCTGGTTTTGCATTTCGTCTGGTCTCTCCGTCTATAATCTGCGATTCGAAGGTATTTTAGGGAAATTGCATTCTTGACTGCACCTAATGGTGTGGAAGAGCGTTATTCATAGCACATCCTCCTCTTGCCAGTTCATCTGCTTTTTCGTTACCTTCAATATTCCGATGTCCTGGGACCCAGATTAAGGAAACTTTATGATTTTACTACTTTATTCCACCACCATAGAGTTTATTGTAGCCGAACCCAGTGCCTGGATTGCAGCTTGGCTATCCGAAAGAATAGCGATATTGCCCTTAAAAGAGAAATCTGTGATTAGTAGCCTACAGGCAAGTGTTGCGTTGTTTCAATGGAAATAAGTTTTAGATGAGGCGTCTTTGCCACAATTGGTGATCAGAAAATCTGTAAGTAATTGTCAAGAAGCCAATACATGCCTCGGAGTGATAATTTAATGTCGGTTTAGCAGTGGTGCCATTTGGATTGAAAATGCTGCTGAAAACGTAGTTCTACTAACAGTGCCATAATTAAGGAGAATTACCAGGAGAAGCTCGCTCAAACACCTAAAAAGAGTGTAAGCGTCAATTATATTCATGTATAGGGTGGGCCATATAAAATTTGCTTTTTGAATCGGCTATAAAAAAAAAAACTAATATAATTAATATTTTTTCAAACTTTTTTTTTATTTTGAAGATTGAACATTGTCATTTATGACAGAAAAATAATATCGTTCAAATGACTCCCACGACTGGCTTTACAGTAGGCCATTCGATCAACCCAATTTTTAAGCACATTTTCGATTGTTTAGGTTCCAATTTCATGAATGGCAACTTCGATTTCGTATTTTAAAGCATCAATCGTCTCTGGATGGTTCGCATAGCCTTTGTCCTTAACGGCTCCCCACAAAAAATAGTCCAACGGGCTTAAATCACAGCTCTGAGGCGGCCAATTGATATCGGAATTCAAAAACGGTAGCCAAAAGTTCGAGTGTAACTTTGGCAGTGTGACAAACCAAATGTCGTCCATGTCATCCTCTTCAATTTTTGGAAACAACTCGTTGAGCATGTCACGGTAACGCTCGCCATTTACTGTAACCGCGGCTCCTCGCTCATTTTCGAAAAAAATGGCCCGATGATGCCGCCAGACCAAAAACCGCACCAAACAGTGACTCGTTGTGGATGCATTGGTTTCTCTACAGTAACATGTGGATTTCCTGAGCCCCAAATCCGATAATTTTGCTTATTGACGTAGCCACCGATGTGAAAATGAGCTTCATCAGAAAAGATGATTTTTCGGTGAAAATGCTCATCTTCGGTCAAACGATTTTCTGCCCATTGAGCGAACCGAAAACGCATTGGATGGTCATTAGGCTTCAGTTCTTGCACCAATTGAACTTTGTAAGCCTTCATACCGAGGCCTTTATGCAAAATTCTCCTCAAAGAGCGTCAAATGTTCAATTCTTGAGAACGATGACGAGTTGAGGTTGTTGGATGTTGACGCACATTTTCGGCTACAGCAGCAATGTTTTCGGATGTACGCACTGTAGGAGCACGTTCACGTGTTGTTTTATCCATTAACGATCCACTTTCACGAAAACGATTAACAAATTGACTGTCTTGTTGGCAAATCTTTTTTTTAAATTTCTCACAGTTTGAGTAGAAGATAGAAGACTCACCACTTTGGAAATAGGTTTTTAATATTTCCCAATTTTGTTCAAGCGTATAGCGTCCCATTTCGTAAATGTCAAACCTTTAAGTGAATTATGAACACATTTGACATGTCATTTGTGTTACCATTCTCAAAAAAATAGGTGGTTCAAAAGGCAAACGCTATATGGCCCACCCTGTACAAGATCATCCAATTTTATATTTGAATAATGTTTTTATTAAAAAAAATGGTTTCGAGTGATGGAAAATCAAGATTTTGACCTTTACGCGCTCCATTGCTTTTCATTTTGTATACTGCAGCTGTCTGGTTTACAGGTGTTAAATCGACAGGGTGATTAATTTTGTGCCACTTTTGTACATATATAACTATCGCACAAATTACATGATAGCGCCGCCTATCGTAGATTTTAGGTAAACATAAACACAAAGAATGAATTCCGCGACCCAAAAAACAATTAGGTACCTTAACTTTCCTCCAAAAGATATTGTTTAATCGAATTTTACTAAATTTTTCTGTATACAAGGTAGTTCAAAAACAGCAACTTTAAATATGTATGGGAAAAAAACCAGATCTATAGACCAAAAATTCTGTTGTGATTTTTATTACTTTTGGTATAGTCACACTCGTAAAATTTTATTGTAATGTGTAAGTGTCAAATACGTTTACAAAGAGAGTTGGCCAATAATATGAGCAGCGGGAATTTATGGTTTTTTTAAGTTATTAAAATGAGCGCCAATACTACTGCGTTGTTAATTAGTTGACCGTAACTGTATGCTGCGAAATTTTATGTTAACTGATTTCTATTTCATTATACATCAAGCAAATCTGATTTATTTAACAGGTATTTCTATTAAAATTTAAATCAACATCGAATGAGGAACGAGATGAATAAAAAATTCGGCGAAAGCTATCCATCTGAACAGTTAGCCTCGAGGTGCAAATAAATATGGGTAATGCACGAGCATAGCGAAGCATCTGCAAGCATTAACTGGAAGCTGAAAGATGTTTTTACTATCGATAGTGAAAAGTGAGCACACTAAGCTTTTTTTATTAATGATACTTAATTTAAATTCTTATATTTCATGTTCCTTCCTATTCACGCGAGTCTTCTTAATAAACAAAACTCAATCATTTTGTTGCTGCCCTGAGCCGCATAGAATTTGGACTATCAATCATAAGTAAATTCATTGACCCAAAAACTGGCAAACTGGCAAACTGGTTATGGGTCCATTGATGAGAAGAGTTAAAGAAAGCTGCTGGAGAAATTCAGCATAAATATGATGCCTTAGTAGAGATATGTTTTAAGTTAGTAAGAAATACATTTTTCAACATCATTCTATGAATAATTAATGAGTTTAAAATATTGCGATTTTCAAGCAACACTTTTGTGGCTACCAACAAATCAAAGCCAAGTAACGTTGCTGTGACAAATTGACAAAAGCAGAGATCAGTGAAATGCTATGAAGATGATTTTATGCTGAATATTAATATTTCTTTTTTCCCCAAGTTTCTTCTGTTGGTCTATGCGAGTTTATTTAAGTAGGGTCTTTAAGTTTATTTCGCTTAGTTTAAATTTTTAGTTCGACCTGTTTGTGACGCGAACGAAGATGAGGCAGAATCTGTGCTGTGTTTTATTTTTTATTGTCTGCCTGGCAGTGGTTTTGGTGAAATGTAGGTGCCTATTTATATTTAAATGCAAACACGGTTTTATTACCAAAAACACAAACAAAAAAAAAGTATATAGAAATTTTTTGTTCCAAAAGGATTTAGAAATCAGGAATAATGTGTCAATTAATAAGAGAGATGGACTTATAAAATTTACAACAAAAAAAAAAAAAATAGAAAAAAACCTTTTAAAAAGCGGAATATTGAAAAAGATTTTTTGAAAAAAGCATTTATTTCCTTCAAAATAGTGTTTTAGATCACCAGTCGGAAGGTGCTTGAAGGCAACGGCGCAAGTCTTTAGGAGGATTCGAGAAAATGCTTTACAGCTCCACAGGCAGTCAGCTAAAATGGGAATGGGATTTTTAGGCCACCAAGCGATCACAATTGTCGAACTCGGAATCGCTTCCTTCTGTGGAATATTATATTGAGGTGTGCGATAGATATGTGAAAAATTATATATTTTTCGTATTCCCTACAAATCGGTAAAGAATCTAACTGACCAAAATTCATGCGTAGTTTTAATTAAATATGAGGTGATCACTGATTCCGGATAGCAATTTAGATTTTCAAGATCATTGTTGAACCAAGGATTATTTTCCAAGGCAGCACAAAACTTAGGTAATGGAGGTGCACAAATGTTGATTAGAGAAACCAAAATCCTGTAGGAAAGAAATCACAATCCTACCGTTGATCAGTAAGGAAACCAAAATCCTAACAAAAAAAAAAAAGATATGACGACACAAAATATCAGATAATATTTACAGTACTTCAAATTAAGTTGTACATATATTTTCAAAAATATGCCCCTTTATATACAAGAATATTTCAATCAAAGGCTACATATTTTTATAGAAAACAAATCCTACTTATTTTCACAAACAAGAAGTTCTGATAAACCTTAAAGTGTTTAACTCACAAATTTCAAATACTATTTTAGTGAATATTTGATTCTTTTTATGTTCGTTGCGAATGCCAATTGGGAACATTGTTGTTGGAAACATTTTAATCGGAATTAAAAAAAAAGGGCACGCAGTCCATTAAATTTTGGTGTAGGTAGGTAGGGCAGCCGCAGGAGCTGAAAGGGTTGGTGCGTGACTACGTGAATGTAGGTTCGCATCTCGGTGAAACACCAAAATGAAGAAAAAGTTTTTCTAATAGCGGTCGCCCCTAGGCAATGGCAATCCTCCGAGTGTATTTCTGCCATGAAAAGGCTCCTCGTAAAAAAATATCTGTCGTTCGGAGTCGGCTTGAAACTGTAGATCCCTCCATTTGTGGAACAACATCAAGACTCACCATACAAATTGAAGAGGAGCTCGGCTAAATATCCATAAAGGGTGTATGCATAGCTAGGTGAAATGGTTGAAGTACCACTGTGGCACTCACCAAGTAGCGCTAAAGCGCCGTTTTTGATACCATTACGAGACTTCCAACAAGCAGATATCTTCAACCAGCTAGAGCTGTTGATATATTGAAGAAGATTGATGGTATTTAGGTCGGCAAACCGTCACAGGTTGTCGAAGAAAGCAGCACCCAGTGACGGTAATCGTCTAGATGCCAAACCCGGGCATTTACAGAGAAAGTCCGCAAAAGTATCCTTCTCTGAAAGGTCCCTATAATTATTAAATTATGAACCTAGCTTTTCCACGTGTGTGCCGATATTCCAATGACTAATAAAAACTGCTACGAGTTTGGAAATTGAATGGTGTGGAGTCGCCAGGACTTTCTGAGTCCTGCATCTATTGTACTGGAGGCCAAAGGGTTCTCGAAATAGCACATGTAGAAATGGAGCTTGTCGCTTCTGCGTTTTCATGAGAAATAAGTTGTGCAATTTCCATTTAACAACAGTCAGAGCGATGCCGATGGTCAGTCGACCACCTTCACAGCAAGCTAATCAGCAATTTCATTTCACTCCATGTGCCTTTGCCCTGGAACCCAAATCATAAAAATGTTACCTGCACAACCAACCTGGTATCCTTCTTAAATGAGTTGACTAGTTTGGATCTGCCCTATGGCGTCGTCTCAGCCTTGATCGCGGCTTGAATATTGGAAAACAATTTTAATATCTTCCCCGTTCCCACATTGCCTGAGTATTTTGCATACCTGAACGATCGCAAAGACTTCTGCCCAAAAAACAAAATTTTAGTGTTTTAAAAAGCAAGCAGAAGTTGCTTTTTGGTTTTTGATGATATTTTTCCCTAGGTGCTGCGCATTTCTTTCACATGACGAATGCATGACATGACATTTTTCCCCCCGAGCTGAGCATTGCATAGTTTAGTAACTACGAAACCAACTTACTGACGATCCAGTCAGCAAATAATTTAAATTTCGAGACGATGCAACCTCACTGGGTGGTCCAAATACAAAAATCTTTTTAACAATGAAATAAAATGAGGAAAGCTTAACTTCTGACAGTGTAAGAAGAATTTATTAGAAAGAGGTAACAATCCCATTATTTATGGTAGACAATTTCATTCGTGTCTCAGCTAGACTTGTCTACTATCGTTAAATCGCTGGTAGAATATTGTGAAAGTCAACATGCCAGAAATATCTGGAACTTTGTGTGGATTCCTTTGATACTTCGCTATGCAGAAGCTAGCAAGACTAAGGCCTCATTACAAGGCCGACTTACATTACATATACACATTTGGCGGAGTCCACCTCCTATTTGTGGCTTGCGTCTTGATGTTGTTTCACAAAAGGAGAGACCTACTTAGATTGCCAGCTAACCAGAGAAGTCTGACCAAGGATCTATTAGAAAAGGTCTAAGCCGTTAATTTATTATGACCATCTCCCATCAATTCAGTGAGCGGCAGATTAGGTTAGGTTAAAATGGTTGCCCAGAGAGGGGGCATACTTGGACGAAGAAATCAAATTCGTTCTTTGTGATAACATTTAAAAGCAATTAAGGAGGAATGAGGAATTTAATAGAACTGAAGGAGAAGGCAAAAAAACACTGGGCCATGGGCATATTCGGAAAGAGGAGGATCTTTAATTTTGTTTGAGCAATGCTAAGGGAGAAGTGGAAGATGTTGAGCGCTACATGTACAAGGTGGCGCAAAATTAATCACCCAATGGGAAGATTTATAATTTTTGCAAATGGCGTCAATCATCAAGGCGTCAATCAAATTGGACACTTGTGAACTAGACAGCTCTAGTATACAAACTGACAAGCAGTGGAGCACGTAAAGGTCAAAATAAAGATTCCCGTAACTCAAAATTATTATTATTTTTATTTCAGTAAAACAAACAAACATTCAAAAACAAAATTGGATGATTAATTTTGCGCCACCACCGTCTTACTCTGTAATTTGCGCTTCAACGATAAAACTGAAGAGTTGGAAAAAAATAGTCAAAAAACTTGTTAAAAAAACTGAAGAACTGAACTGAACTGGAGAGCCATGAAGTGCCTTCATTAAATTCTGGACTAAAGTACTCTACATATTTTTTTCATAATGTTTTTAAGTTATGGCAACTCTATCCGAAAATATGTGTGTTTTAAAGCTTTGCCAAACGGTTTTTGTTCGATACCAAAATCTGCCTTACTGAACTCCCATATTTTACTATTTTGAATTTTTTAGCTAGTTGGCAACACCATTTGAAAATATTTCACGAGTTTTTATAGAGAAATTAAATAAAAAGAGAAAACTTAAAAAAAATAAATAAATAATTGGCGCGTACACTTCTGTTAGGTGTTTGGCCGAGCTCCTCCCCCTATTTGTGGTGTGCGTCTTGATGTTGTTCCACAAATGGAGGGACCTACAGTTTCAAGCCGACTCCGAACGGCAGATATTTTTATGAGGAGCTTTTTCATGACAGAAATACACTCGGAGGTTTGCCATTGCCTGCCGAGGGGCGACCGCTATTAGAAAAATGTTTTTATTAATTTTGCTTTCACCGAGATTCGAACCAACGACCTCTCTGTGAATTCCGAATGGTAATCACGCACCAACCCATTCGACTACGGCGGCCTGCCGTAGAAAACTTAGTTTAACTATTTTATAAAGAAATAAAATTTTGATTTTCTGTTTTTGTATTTTTTGTATAATATTTTTGTACATTTGCGATGAGAAATTAAAATAGGAGTTCAATTGGTCAAGGCATGCAAGCATTTTATACCAAAGTTAATAGTGGAAAATAACATCAGGCAAATCACCATCACGACAACTCTTACAGGACAATATCCTTTTCAAGAAATTTTCCATAACCGAATTGCAAAGTGGCTGCCCTATATCCTCGATAGCTTCACGAATTCCACCTTTGAGGTCTTGAATCGACCCTGGGCTGTTGGTGTAGACCTTCTTTTTCACGTGGCCCCAAAGAAAATCTCAAGATCTTGGTGGCCAATTGTGATCACCTCTTCGAGAGAAAATACGGTCCGGAAACATTTCCCGTAAAAGATCAATGGCTTCGTTGCTTGTGTGGCACGTAGCGCCGACTTGTTGAAAATAAACGTTGGCCAGCTCAATACCATCCAATTCCAGCCATAAAAAATCTTTAATCCTTTCTCGATAGCGCAATCCATTCACCTGTAGCACCTGTTATTGGAAAACCCTTTATATTTAAAATATTTTCATTCTGCTCTAAAGCTCAAAATCATTTCACTTGGCAACAATACCGTAACCATTTTTTTACTTTGCCGGCAAAACGTACCGTTTAGGTCAAGTTAATCGATTGACCCCATTCGAGTTTTGGAATATCTAGAAGACCTGCCACGACACGCATCGATTAAATTTCCATAATCATCTTCACCAGCACTACAGTCTTGTGCTGACCATTGCTTTCATTCGATTCAATTTTAGTTGAGGAATTTTTCAATTTAAGTTTGTAGAAGACACGCGAACAGTAATAACTGGAATTTCTTATGGTTAAAACATTTAAAATCCCTCCAAAAAATAGTTATAAATAACATCCCACTTCTTCCTTTTGTCTTTCTTACCTTCAGCTGTAACGTCCACCGAAATCAATGGAAACGGCTCAGAAATTTAATTATTAAAAAAAATAATTGCAATTCAAAACGCAAACAAGTATTTTTACGTATGATTAATCCAATTTCTAATTCTTCTTTTCTCCATATTTT
The DNA here is from genome assembly GCF_028408465.1 of Anastrepha ludens. NCBI lineage: Eukaryota > Metazoa > Arthropoda > Insecta > Diptera > Tephritidae > Anastrepha > Anastrepha ludens. Next base: position 28,723,537 of record NC_071499.1, on the reverse strand, counting down.
CAGCTGAAACATTCACCGAAATCGATGAAGATGGCAATGAGATCGAAGTTAAGCGCTTCTACATTGAGGGACGTCAATTAAATGGTGGTCGTCGGCAGTGCGTGGAGTCACGTAGACGTAAACGTTCCTACCAAGCAGCTGCGAACGATGAAACTAAGACAGATTCCTACACAGCGCCCACGGGTATTGACACCGCTATATCCATTGATGAAGAGGATGATGGGAAAGACGAACAGCCCATTGGTGTGGGAGGATTGCTAAGCGATAACCATAACGGCAACAATAAAAAACAGGGTATGGCGGAGTATAATGTTGATGAAGATGAAGATGACGAGAGCGAAGAAGATGAGGCTGTACTAAGTTTACCAGTGGTCGCACAAATCACACACGAAACTGGCGCTCAATCATCTGTGGCTCAATCATCTACTGGCGATAATGGCATCGTCATTGTACAAGGCAATATGCCGCCCAAGGTTAATTCACAAACTCATGCCGTTTTTGAATTGCGACCGGTTGAAAACGATAATGAAGATAGTAGTGAAGGATTGGAGGACGAAGCAGATGATTATGATGACGTATTGTTTGAGGAGGAAATTAATCCAGTGAGTACCTTTGCTATTTGGTCAACTGGGGAGGATAATAGTCCTTCGCCATATAATGGCAATAATGATGACTATGTAATTAGTCATAATGAGGATGATGACTTTGACAGCGACGATCAGAAACCAATTGAGAAGCCCACATCCAAACCCAAACCCAAACCCAAACCGAAGCCCTCGCGGAAGCCAACACAAAAGACTTCGAGGAAACCTTCAAAGAAGCCTTCGAAAAGGCCTAACGCGAATCGTTCTTCGAAACGTCCCAACACTTCGACTATCAAGCGTCGCGGTTCAGGCAACAAGAATACAAAACGTCGCCCACAATCCAATAAACGCGGAGATAATAGCGAAACGCTTAATCGTAAGAAACACAGACCCAACAACCTCAATGTAAAACAGAATCACTTGAATAAGATAGATAATTCCGACAAAGGAGAGAATACTTATACAAGAACCATAACCGAAACCCGCACTGGTACGCCGAATGATGAAAGGGATGTCAATTGCATCATTATAAACAGGACTACTTCCCCACGTCCATTCTTCGGTCTGTTCGGACGTAGCGCCAATGGTGACCAAGACCTAAACGACAAGCCCTACGGAAGGAGAAAGCGCATCAATTTTAGCATACCGGCTTAAGTTTGGATGGGTGTTAACACCTGAATAGTCGACTTTCTGTATGAATTATAATTATTTTAGATTTCGTATTTATTTATTTAATTATTTATTTATTTATTTATAAAAGAGAATAAATATTTTCTTCAAATGTCGTCTACTTCTTTTATATTAGATAGGCTTAGGATTGAATAAATTTTTTTATGGAAATGAAAATCTTTCTCATTAAGACATCGTTATGTCAAGTTAACATTAAGTCCATTGTACTGCACTCGGGTTCCCTTTAACTTTCTTTAAATCTACTCGAAATCCGAAGAAATTTGAGCAAATCTTGTGGTGCCAAAGAGCCAATGTGGTTGTTTCTTAACACATCAGTGCCAAAGACCTCAAACCTGATTCGAGCGAAGAAGGGGCAGACGCACAGAAAGTGGTCTGCCGTCTCATCTTCCTCTACACAAGGGAGGGCAAAGTACACTGTCTCCTGATGCCTACCTTTTCCATGTGCTTCGCCCACAGAGAGTGGCCTGCCATTAATGACATGAGGTTTTGCGACAGTCGGTCGGACATGACAGGTAACATCAGTTTAGTACATCTGCAGCCTCTCTCAGCTTGCCAAGCTCGCTTGTGGTAACCCATTTGCTAATCGTGGCCTTGATGGCTGCAGAAGAGAGTGGCAAAATGGGCTCCGGGCCAAAGAAGTTGACCTCAGAGCCCATCCTAGCTAAAGAGTCAGAGTCAACTACCCTTGAAGTGGTTGGAGGGCTATCTAAGGTCATGAGCGCAGCTTGGCTGTCGCTGCAAACACATATATATCTGCCTCTCCATCGATTTTCCACAACAAAGTTCATTGCTTCTTGAACAGCATACACCTCCGCCTGAAACACAGATGCATGCATTTCAAGAGAAAAGTGCAGTTTTGTCCCACTGGATTCCATGTAGCCTGGAGCCATCCGTGAAAATGCGGAGACAGGGGTTGCCGGGCTCATTTTCAGAGTTTGCCAGAATTGAGCCTCTGGCATCACCACACTCTCTCTTTTCAAGTAGGACTCTTGATGGCATGGAGTCGAGGGGCCTAGAGAGAATCGTGGGATCGAAGTCCATGCCTTCTCTGATGTCTAATGCCGGACAGGGGCCGCACCAGTTTCCATTGTGTTTCAGCCTGCAGATGGCCTTCAAGGCCTCTCCTTGGATAAAAGCATCAAGTGGTGGTAGACTAATTAGAGTATCTAATGCCGCGGCTGAAGTAGTCGGAAAAGCTGCGGTGCAACAGATGGCCACAGTGCGTTGTAGTCTCAATAAGGTCCTCCTGACTTCCACGAGAGAGTCTACTAATCCAGACCAATGATGCATAGGTGATAATAGGTCTTTCATAGCCGTATATATCCATAAAACTTTCAGTGTTTTGGATGCCTTTGATTCAACGGGGGACTTCAAAAGAAGTCTACTGTGGAGGATTACTTCAAGTTATTCGATTTCTTTGGATAGCTGGATTGTGATTCCTTTTAGCTAAGCAGAACGAGTTCATCAAGCTTCCTTCTTCTGGTAAAGAGGACAATGCCAGTTCACTCAGAGGTTCACTATTGTCTTTACAACGGCGATAGGTTTTAGAAAAATGTTTTCTATTATTAGATGTGGTCATCAAACATACGACTAATCAAAAGGCAGCTAGACAGAAACTCACTGGGCTACAGAGGCCGCATTCTCACAGTAATCGCTCGTGTATTCTTCAAGCAGAAGCTTCATATTCGATGGATATGTGGTTTCTCGAGAAGAGTTCTACGGAATATTTGGGATCTTGTGTGCATTGGAGACATCGAATACCGAAATACCGTTGATGGAATGTATGAGCTTTACGATGCAAATTAAAGTCCAGTGGCTTAGCTCAGTGAGTTTTGCAATTGAAATTTGCTTTGGAAATAGCAATTATCGACGGATATACCTTCACTTGGTATTTTCCAATTGTTTTGTCTGACTCGATAACCGCTTAAGCAATTTTGGCAGAGTTTCTTTCTTGCACTAACCGAAAGTTCGACGGACCAAGTGAAGCCAAGTTCTTCTCCAATTGATCTTTTTAACGCAAAGCAGGTCTTTCTCCTCCTTTGTTAACACCAACAGGTACTGAACTTTCAGAGCTGGAGCGTTTGTATTCATTTAGGCGAGGTGACCTAACCAAGCGGAATCGCTGGATTTTTATTCGCTGCACTATTTCCATGTCACCGTAAAGATCACACAGCTCATTATTTCATCATATACCGTATTTTCCAACGTGGAAAGGTCCAAATATCTTCCGCAGAATCTTTCTCTCAAACACTCCAAGAAACGCCTCACTTGATGTTGTCATCGTGCAAGCTTCTGCGCCGTGCAATAAGATAGGTAAAATGAGAGCCTGAAAAAGTGTTAGTGTTGTTCGTCGAGAGAGGGCTTAGTCCACAGTTGAGTTTAGTCGATTTCAAGGCTGAGATTATTATCGGTGGTTTCTAAATGAAATAAGTGTCTTACTGGTTCAAAATCAAAACTGTCAGCAGTGACATACATGCATAGGTTCCGATTCGTGAGAGCGCTGACTGCTTGTTTGACGACATTAGGTACTTCGTCTTGTGCTCGTTCACCACTAGGCCCATTCGCTTCGCTTCTTTATCCATCTTAGAAAAGCAGAACTAGGTGAACGGTTGTAAAAATATCAATATATTACACGCTAGCCGGAGTAAACGAAAGTAAGTGGTGGTGAGGTCTCTCTCCCACCAAAAATTCGACTTCGGAATTGCACTCCTTTACATGGCAACAGCAGTAGATGTTGCAAGGCCCAAGGTTTTCTTGCCTAGCTCCGTCCATCGCGTCTCTTGAATGGCGGTGATGTTAGCCTTTGCTCTTATGGGCGCATCAAAGAGCCGGACAAAGGGAATTTCTCCATTGAGTGAGCGGAGATTCCAGGTGCATGCCTTCAAGTCATAGTCCTTAATTGTTTACCACGTGAAAGTAATAAACAATCAGTGAGTTTTGTTGAACTTGGCTTGCTTAAGCAGCTGACGCGCGAAAAAGGGGATAAACCAATTTTCATGTCTTAGCAGTTTCGAACATTTTTTTGAAATAGGCATTGATAAAAATGCATTACAAAAATGTTTCAAATATGGGAGTGCCATTGGTAACCTTTTTATTTTCAGAAACTTTTGATGGATTCCATTGAATCTAATCTCAATCGATTTAACAAAAATTATTTCTTACGCAACATCGCACTGAAGAACGCATGCAAGTGTAGCTGTGTGTGTATGTGTGCACGTATATTTTTAGGTAGAAACGTCGTAATTGGTTACACTTTGGCTGCGAATTTTCCACAATTTAGTTATCTCTGCAATGGTACCCCCTCTCCCCCGTAATTAGACGCATGACTTAGTAAAACGCTTCCCACGGCTAAGAGGTTTGGCTCGATTACCATGGTGCGACTCCACCCGCATGACATGGAAAAGATTTTCCCAAGCTTTTTGAGGCTTAACCAAAGCCTGATAATACAAACAATGCTTTACCGTTTAATGCTGAGCGCCCATACAACAAAAACCATATGCTGTAGATAAATATGCAAAAACCCAACTGGAAGTTATCTTACACACGCAGCCAGTTTACATAGCCTTACATACATACACACCTATGTATGTATGTATGTTGTTAAATACAATTTCAGCCGCCACTTTTTGAACTTTATGGTTCTTCCTAATTTTTCCACCTTAACAAAGGCAGGGGTACACTTATACTTGTAATCAAAATGTTCAACCAAGCTTAACTGTTTGTTGGTTTTCTCTGCTGCTGCTCTTCTTCACTTATCCGGTGACTTCCTTCTGAATGGGATTGTTGTTGTTAGACTTCTTTGAGTTTTCTTTCTTCGTTTTGCTTTTGACGTGTCGAAAATACGTTACATATGAAATTGCTATAGCGCATGGGTTCGATCATTAGCGGTGGCAGCGGGTGAGGGCATGTGGACATCAGGCAGCCGAAAATGGCGCGCCAGGAACACTTGAAAACCGCATATATGCCCCTGATGGTGTTGTTACAAGCAGCGCAGGAAAATTAGGCGCGCGCTTACGCTCCAGAAATATATCAGAAGAATATACAGGGTGGTCCACAAAGTGGTTTTTTTTTTTTTAAATATTCAAAAAAAAAAAACAAAAATAATAAATAAATAAAAAAAAAAATCAAATTTTTGTTGTACTTGTATTATTGGTTTCTTCGAAAGATAAAATATTCCCATTATTTATGAAACATGATTTCTTTCATGTGACTCCCCAGCTCGCTTCGCAGTAGCGCATTCTATTATCCCTGGTTTCCAAGTCTTTTGTGATGGTTTTAGCTCTATCTCACGAATGAGTTGTTCGATATTCGTCTTAAAACCCTGAGTCGCCAATGGATTGTTCGCGTAATATCGATCCGTCTTGGCACCTCACCAAAAAAGGGTGAACGACGTCGAACCGCAGCTCCGAGACGGCTAATAAGCCCATTACCGAACCTATTAACCCAGTTTTCCAAGTTCTTTGTGATGGTTTTGGCTCTATATCACGAATTGTTTCTTCGATACTCGGTCCTGAATCGTTAATGGATTATTCGCATAACATCCGTTCTTCTTGGCACTCCTCAAAAAAAATCTATCGGCGTCAAATCGCAGCTTCGTGACGGCTAATTGACATCGACAAGACGGCTGATAAAACGATTATCGAACTTGGCGGGCAAAAGATCGATCTTGGCATGAGCTGTGTGAGATGATGCACTATCCTGCTGTATCTAAAGATCGTCCAAGTGCATGCTTTATCATGCCTCTGTGGCCTCTGTAGCACTCATCGTGGACCGAAATGGGGTTTCCAACAGGAAAGAGCTGTCACTGTCTAAATACCATATGGTTAAAAAAGCACTAATGGATAACCCTTTATTTACACTAGAAAATAAGTGAATATACTTATATGAACATCCATACAGGGTGTTCAGCAAGTCTTTGAAAATTTGCACAAATAGCATTGAAACCTAGAATGCTACACTTTTTTCGAAGGATCATCTTTCAAAAGAACCCACTCTGACTGGTCTTTCAAATATATTTTTTTCTGAAAGGACGCCCTAGTTAAAAAATGTAGTAGAACCGTAAAAAAGATAATTTCGTGTGCTCATTGAACACTATGTTTTGCGCGAGCCAGGAATTTTTCATAAAACCCAAGAAAAAGCTTGAAAATTGCCACGTAGACTCTTCACTGTCTATTACAACCATCTACCAATGGCTTACTCAATCAAGATCTTTCCAGTATGAATGGTGCCGAAAATTTCGGTCGCCCGAAAGAGGTTACCACACAAAAACAATCGATAAAATTCACAGTATCATTATGGATGATCGGTGAGTGATGGTGCGCGAACTTGAAAGGCTACAGGTTTACCCACGAATTATGGATTCATCACCAAGGGAGGTATTTCGAGAAAATTGTCAAGATGACAGGTTTTTGAGATTCGAGGAGTCATTCACATGGTTCACTTTGAAAAGGGTTTTATCGGCCATTATTATTCAGAACTATTGCGGTCGCCGAGGCCGAATGGGTTGGTGCGGACTATCATTCGGAAGTGCATAGGTTCGAAACCCTGGGCACGAAACAGCAAATGATAGGAAAAGTTTTTTTCTAATAGCGGCCACCCGCCTGCACGTAATGGCAAACCTCCGAGAGTATTTCTGCCATGAAAAAACTCCGCATAAAAAACCATCTGTCGATCCCTTCATTTGTGGAAAAATCTCAAGACTCACACTAAAGCATTTGATACAATATGAGATATTACAACAGCAGATATCCACAGCTAGCTAAAGCTGCTGATGTAATGTAGAAAGTTGATGGGACTTAGGTTGGCGCACAGCCCTAGGTTGTCGAAGAAAGGAGCACTTAGAGACCTTATTCGTCGGACATTCACAGAGAAAGTATTCAACAGTCTTCTTTCCTGAAAGGACCCCAAAACTTCTGCAATGGGGTTAAATGGTAAACCTTGCTTTTCTGCATGTATGTCGATCGCCCAGTGACCGGTAAACACAGCGATGAGTTTGGGAATTGAATGGCGTTAGGTGCATCCTGCATCTATTTTACTAGCGCCAAAGTGTTTTCGAAAAGGTACATGAAAAAATGGAGCTCCATTTGTTTGCGCTTTTCTGAGAAATAAGTTGAGCAAATTCCCTTTTAACAACAGTCAGGCGGATGCCAATGGCAGGCTAGGAGATCTCTGAGACCAATTCAGTTCCCTTCTTGGTAAGGTCTTCAGCAATTTCTTTTTCCTCTATAGCCCTATGACTTAGAACTCAGAACGCCCAAGAAATTTATCTCCGCCGTACAGGAGTTGAGTAGTTTGGATTTGCACCATGGCGTCGTAAGAGCTTTGATCGCGACTTGATTATTGGCAAAAATATTAATATCTTGCCCGCTCCCACATTTCCTAAGCATTTTGCATGCATGTAGGATCGCAAAAACTTCTGTCTGAAAAACACTAGTAGTGTTCGGCAGTTTTAAGGAAATAGATAAATTGACTGTTTTAGAGAAAACCCTTGTTCCGACTCTTGAATCCATCTTGGAGCCATCAGTGAAGACAGAGGTACCAGCATCGGCACAGATTTTTCTCTCGTCCCAATCCTGCCTACTCGGAAAGCTTGGTTTGGCACGACCCTCTAACTCCAATTTGTGGATCGAAAGATCTGTACGAAGTTCAGAGAAATGATAGTTTGAAGCAAAAACGACTGCATTTCTGGATACAAATTTTCCTTCGCGTAAATTTTCTTGTGGCTGGGCAGCCACAATGGAGAAATTACATGAATTAGGTTTACGAATCGCTCCCAGATTCAACATATTCCCGACTGTGCCTATTTTCTCTGTTTCCAAATAGACACAAATTAGATTCAGCAGTGAGAAAATTGCGTCGAATGAAGAGCTCATCTACAAACACCAATTTGAGGGATTCGAGAAATTGTATTAACTGGAATGAAAAAAAATTAAGAAAAAATAAATAAAATAAAGTGAAAGAAATAAGAAATAAAATAAAGTGAAAGAAATAATAAGTAAAATGTATTAGGCTAACGGAATGCTTTGGTGAACAAAAAACCATAAAAAAAACGTAAAATAGAGTACACCTCATGCAACTTTTGGGGACTTATTGACACACCCTCATGAGTGTTTGCATTTATTTGTATGTACCCTTCTTCGCTATACTTGAGACTCATACGTTGGTACTTCGGCTTTATTTGTCTTCTTATTATCAGACATTCGATTTTAATGACTTGACATCACGTTGACAGTCATCGCGCAGGCCACTGCCACTAAAACTCGGCCGAAATGAGGTACTCTACATTTCCACGGCTGTTGGCCGCCAGCTGCGTATTCCAAATTATGGTAACATACAGTTCGAAGAGCAACAACAACAGAAGATTACAATGCGGAAGAATAGGAGAAGAAGTCGCGCTGTGATAATCAACCGGAAGGCACCATCGAAGTTAGTACCCTTTGACCCTAACTAAAAAACTACCATTCAATCACATTAGACACTGCTCTTATGTATGTATCGAACATTATGCGAGTGGTTGCTCGGCTCATGTTTACGTATGGATGAACGCGTGTGTTTGAGTTTGTAGTACATAAACGTGTGACAGCCACTTCGTTTTCTCGTCGCACTTCTTATGAAACACAAAGAAAAAAATAGCATAAAAAACGCACACTTGCGACATGCGACACTCGTAGAGGGAGAACGCCGTATACTCCTGGGCTCATCACACATTTGCACCCTCTTCAAGTGACCACAAGCAACATAAGGCACGAAATAGTGCAGTAACTTACGAACTGTATCAAACGAAATCAAATTATATGAATTCTCGAACGTTACAAAGTCACTTATTTTCGATATTCATTGTCACTAAAGAGGAGAAGACTTTTTAGGGGGGAAAAATGTATTTTTTCTGGCAAAATTTAATCATTGATGATACCTTTCGAAGATATTTCTTATTTATAAGTACAGTTATGAACAGAGAAATGACGCAGCTTTGGGAAAAAATACGGTAAAAGATTAGTTCATATTTAAAAATAAAAATAAAAATTATTTATTAAAAGCTGAGGCAAAATATTTCCGAAGCAATTACTAGATTCTTCAATGTTTGACTTGCTTAAAATTTAATAACTTCTTAACAAAAACGGGTAATAAGCTTTTAATGAAGTAAACACTAGATTTCTGCACTGACCGGCTGAGGATATCAATTTGTTCCGCCGTAAAGCATTGACGTATTGCCAAAGATTCACAAGCGCTTGGAGCTCATATACAATTTTTAAGAGGTTCAGTTGACTCCTACGGAGATGCCTCGTTCTCACAAGTGTTATAACGGGTCATTGCACCATTGGCACCGTAGGCAGTAGAATGGGTGTACCTCCCAATGAGTGTCGATGAAAGAGTTGTGGAGATGAAGAAGAAATTGAGTCGGTACAACACCTCCTCTGTGAATGTCCTGTACTTCAAAAAAGCCGTGCCCAATATCTTGGCGATTATTTCTTTGAAGACCTGGGTAATATGCAAAAGGCCTCACTGGCGGGACTAAGGCAAGCGGACTGTACTCAGGGACGAGTGTTGTAATGCAGGGCCACAAGTTATGAGTTTTGATTCGTTTAATAAGGCGCGAACACTAGAAAGTATTATAGAAAGTTCTTTCAGTTTGGATTCTACATAGCGAACCCAATGCGCGGCTTCGAATGGGGTCATTTGGCAAGGGGCAGAAATACGAATTACAGGAGCTCCTTATCCGTGTGCTGTTGAAAATTTGGCAGGCAAAATGGATTTTTAAAATAACACTATGAATTTTCTTAAAAAGAACTAAGTGGTTTAAGGAATTTAGTTAGGGGATGGTAATCAGAGGTATTTTATTTTTATTTTTTTGTTGGGACAACTAGCAAGTGCAGCACTCAAACATTAATTAAGTCCATTGTACTACACTTGGATTCCCTTTTAATTTTCTTTATATCTACCCGAACTCCGAAGAAATTTAAGTAGATCTTGTGGTGCCAAGGAGGCAAGATGGTCGCTTCTTAACACATCAGTGCCAAAGACCTCAAACCTGATTCGAGCGAAGGCGGGGCAAACACACAGGAAGTGGTCCGCCGTCTCATCCTCCTCTTCACAAGCTGGGCAGAGTACACTGTCTGAGATGCCCAACCTTTCCATGTGCTTTGCCCACAGAAAGTGGCCCGTCATCAGTCCAACCAGCCGCCTGCACTCCCCTCTGCTTAATGACAGAAGGGTTTGCGACAGTCGATCGGACATGACAGGTAACATCCATCGTGGAAAGAATAATGAGGTGGCGCCTATCGTGGTCCCGTTACTTTGCGCTCAGCGAATTTGACAACTAGTTACGTGATTTTAGCTCCAGTATGGCCAGATTACCATTTTCGTAACTTGATTTATCATTTTTTTTTTGTTATTTTTATTATTTTGTGTCTCGGAGTTTTAGTTCTTTCTTTATGACATTTTTCTAGTTGTTCTAATTAAAATGTCATGTTTATAATCTTGTAAAATATAAATTTTTTAATAATTATTTAAATAATTCACTCAATTTTATTCAGCTTTACTTTTTTTTAACATCTGGTGGCATTGCCCGCGAGTGCAGGTGTTGTTGGTGTTCTTCTGCTTTCGGCAGTCAAATCTCTCTCTCGCTACTGCAGTGTGGCCTAGCTTTGGATATAAAAACGTATTAAAATGCCCATTCAAAGAAAATAACCCAACAAATTTTTATTGAATCACTTAAAGAACTTTGTATGCGTGACAAATTGTCTTTAGAATGTGCGTTTTTTTTTAAATAAATGTGTTATGCTTATGTACAATTTAATTTATGAGGTTTTTTTTAAGCGAGACTCTTTTGTTAAGGGAACGACTTTTCTGCTATATTTGAAGTTATGTAACTAGATAAGGTACTCTTTTTGTAAAAATGTCAGTATGGTTTCTTTAGTATTTTCTGGTATTTTGTTGTTTATTTTTACAATGAATATAACTCTTAATGCCCTATGTCTCACTAAGGATTGATGACCGGAAGAAACGATTACACCTCTATGGTTTTAATTCGCATTCAATAAATTCAAAGGCTTTTTAAAATGTGTAAAAAGGTTTTCAATCTTAAGAAGAGTTGAGAGAGGGGCAATTAATATTTTTGCATAACCTTAAATGGAGCCAAACATTAAATTTGCACTTTCAAATTATCAAATTTTATAAGAGTAAAAAAATTTTCATTAGCACTAAAATCTTCTCAGAGTGACCTTTTATAACATTCTTTCTTTAATAATACAGTTTTTTTAACTTACAGTTTCGGTAGCTTTAAATTAAACGCAAAAAGAAACAAACACGAAACTTCAAAATTTTCGCATTTTCGGTATAAAAAGCACTAAATTTATTGCGAAGAGCAAATGGTTGGCAATACTGCACAACTCAGCAAACGTGACGTCACGTGCGCTCTGATGGGCGCAATCTTGTTTCTATCATTCTTGGGTAACATCAGTTTTGTCCATCTGCAGCCTCTCTCAGCCTGCCAAGCTCGGTTGTGGGTAGTAGTTACCCATTTGCTAACCGTGGCCGTGATGGCCGCAGAGGGGAGTGGCAAAGAAGTTGGCCTCAGAGCCCATCTTAGCTAAGGAGTCAGAGGTCTCGTTTCCCACGATACCCACGTGTCCTGGGGCCCATGTTAGCATCAGACTGTTATGTCTACCGACATAGATCACCCTAGATTTACAGGACTCGACTACACCTGATGTGGTTGGGGGGCTGTCTAAGGCTATGAGCGCAGCTTGGCTGTCGCTGCAGACACATATAGATCTGCCTCTCCACCAGTTTTCCACAACAAAGTTCTTCGCTTCTTGCACTGCATACACCTCCGCTTGAAACACAGCTGCATGCATTCCAAGAGCAAAGTGCAGTTTTGTCCTGTCAAAGGTAGGTATCACATTTAACCTACGGAGATGCCTGAGTAATTTTATCCGGATGTTACATAGGTTCCAGGCCCTTGCCACATCGAGAGTAATTGTAGAGCAGATGAACTAGTGGGACTCGGCACCAAACTGCCTAACGATAGACAGTTACAGTTATATCCTAACAAACGTGCAATCTCTACCTTAAGTCTAGTAAGGGAATTAGGTTTGGATGAGGTACTGTGATGAGTAGAGGGCACAAAAACTACATATCTGATAAGCAGACACGCCGCAGAGGTTGGGTTTGCACACACATAAAATCTGCAGAAGTTGTCAAGATGAAGAAGAGGTAGATATGATTTTGCCGCTTCAGTGTCACTGTCCTGCTTTAGCTAGAAGAACATTTGCCATTATCCTAGGTATACAATTTTTAAATCAGCTGTAAGACTTCATCGCTTTGGAAATCAGGAATCTTTTAAAATTTTCGATACGTCCATATCGGTTTTTGAAGAGATCGGAGCAAGTTAACTATGCGACTCGAAATGTGTTCAAGAATGCCAAAGATTATTGCAACCGATATGCTGTCGAAGAGATTCGGGCAGGTTCTGTAATTCGTTTCCAAGTGAAATTCATTGAAATATACAGCATTGAAATTCATTCGGAATCTTTTGGACAACACGACGTCAATCTATACTGTGACCCGGAATATAGGTAGGAATTTGGGAAACTGAGGAAGCAGACGAGAAATCCCATTAAGGGGACCCGGTGGTCTAGAAATTTCAAAAAATCGATTTTTTGTTTTTTCGATATTTCGAAAGTATAGCATCTTAAGAATATACTGTGAAATTTTCATGCGGAAACTCCCAATATTATAGCTTTTACAGCCCATTAACTAGGTAAAGAGCGGTCCGCGCGAGTCTGCCAACATTCGTTGAACAAAGAACACGAAGATAACTGAAGTTTTCGAAGATACGGCTTCTTACAGGAAAACCAACGGGACACTATATAGAATATGGGTTATATGATCACATGTTGCGGAGTTCCGTATTGCGATTTCTGTCGGAGCTGTAGAGTCCATTCAAACACTCCTTGTGCTAACGTCTTCTCACTTCGAACAATGCGTTTTAGATTGCTGGTGAATCGTTTCAACGCACATCTGGATAGTTTAGGCACAGTTTCGTTGGATGGGCTGGTTGGATTCGCAAAAAGTTCGGAGTGGCTCAGATATGGTACCTATAGGACTCGGGAAATATTTTCCTAAGACAAATCTGCCGATGAATTGAATCGTTCCTAAAGTTATTTTCTTATATGTAATACCTCTTTTAGGGCTTTTAACATCCAAAAGGATTGCACTGCCAATCGGTTTGTACGACGTTGACTCGCTGCAAGAGTCGGCGCGTTACCCTCCGCTTTTTGTTCGGTTGTTACTGTTGCCCGTGCGGAGGACCTTCTTATAACGATGATTCGCTTAAAGGCTTTGGTATTCACATTGTCGTTGTTTTTTTATTTGTTTTGTTTCTGTTCACTATTGCCCATTCTGTAGGGGCCCAAACTCACAACCTCGCTTCTATGTAGTTTTCGTAATTCTTATGGTTATTTATGAAACAGGAAGGCCATACTGGGGTTGACGCTGGTCCTTATGGGTACCAGTGTTCAGAGTCGGACTTCAAACCGGAGCTAATTGGGAGCCATCTCAAACTAACAGAAGTTGTTAGTCATTTCAACTCGATTTCACTCCGCTTACTCAGATTACAGAGATTCACTGCTCCAACCCAATCGTATTCTGCTTCCAAACCAGCAAACCAAACAATCTACAAGTGTCAATCCTTAAGGCCCGCAGACAGCGCTAACATGTTATAAGCAGCCGTTCCTTACATGGAAATCAGACGCTGACCAGGAGAGCCGCTCATTTTGAGTCCGACGCTCCTGGATTTTTATGATCATTGCGGACATGCGAAGAGCATCTATTTAGTCGCCTTGTCGCAGAGGTATCAACAGAAATGCTGGAATTTATACCTGCGGCAAGAGGCCTCTAACCAAGTCCAACATCTAGTGCTAGACTATCCACCTCATGCGTTTTGATGCGTTTAATAAGGCGCGGACGCTAGAAAGTATTAAAGGAAGTTCTTTCAGTTTAGATTCTACATAGCGAACCAAACGCGCGGTTTCGAATGGGATCATTTGGCAAGGGGAAGAAATGCGAATTACAGGAGCTCGTTATATATGTACTGTTTAAAATTTGGCAGGCAACATGGATTTTTAAAAGAAGACTATGAATCTGCTATTGACAAAGTGCCTTAAATGTACTTTGACATTTTGGTACTTCAATTCTTCAGTTGCCCGGGCCTGAATATATCTTTGAAAAAGTACTATTTATGATTTTATTTCCTCTACATCATATAAAGTTCTAAAATGCCGCTCCTGAGACAAGTTTCTCCTTTGGGAAAACATACTTTTTCTTGTGTTATGTAATAGTACCCAAAAGTACGAAAGAGGAAATAGTCAACTGTCAAAGCCATTGACACAAGAACATAAACATCAAATAGCAATTACTTTTGTATGTACGAGTATTATTTAAAGTGCGAGGCGTAGAAGGTAAATAAGAAAACGTTGCGATATGTAAGATTGTATGTAAGTATGTTGTTGTACTTACACTTCCGTGCATCTGATCAGGTAGTGAAAAGATGAATGTCATGTGGGTTCATCATCATCATCATTATCAGCAGGCAAAATGACCCTCGTACCTTTGCATGCCATCGAAACAGCAATTCGTTGCACTCGCAGTTGGCCGGTGGTTAATGGTTGCTGTTTGTAGGCTCTCGGCTGTTGGCTTCTGGCTCTAAGCCGGCAACTCGGTAGGGCACGTGCCCTCTCAAGCGCGAAGAATGCATGATGCAGCGCGCCTTTTGCGCCCTTCCGCTCTTGACTTACTTACAACCTGCACACAACAAGATACCAACTCTTAAAAGATGTTACCATTTGGCTGTTGCTTCCACTTCTCTTCGTCTTCTTATGTGTGTGCGCGGTTTATTGTAAGTTCGAGGGCCACAATTAAGTGGCGCGCATATAGACTGCATAGATGCGCAGCTCTAAGCCAAAATGCGGGTTCCTGTTTGGTACACACACACATACACGCATACCTCTGCAGTTATCTTTAGATAGCCCTCTTCTTACAATAACATTTTTCTGTTCTTTTTTTTTTTTTTGAGTTTTTGTGTCTTATTTTCTTAGCGAGTCGTTGTTCGCCGTTTCGCTTTTAAGGGAACAGTCGAATAAAGTACTCAAGCACATGTTGTCGAACAGATGAGCGTACGTTCCGATGGAGTGCAGTGCGGAGAGGCGGACGAATACGTTGCATGCATTGGCCACCTGGCTGTTGGTAAACAAAGTTGTCAACTTCGACGTTTTTATATATTAGGTATGCAGTGTTTTGTTGTTGGGAAATTAAAGAATGTGGAGGTAAGTCATTTGAATATGCGCGCCAACATCCACTGAACAAGTTTTGATGACGAGGAGAACGGAAGACTAAGTGAGATGAGTGATACTGGGTATTTTCGGTAGTAGAGTGAGAAATTTTTCAAAATTCAATGGAAAATGTGAATTTTTTAAACAGAATTTTTAGGATCCTTCAGGGTATGCAGTTTTATAGCCCATTGATTTTTAGTATAACAAAGTGTGAGTTTTGAGTGACTTTAATTGATTTTTGACAATTTTTTTTCGCTGAGTGGCCAACACAAAGTGCTTGTGCAATTTTTTTGTATGAAAGAAAAAGCCTGGTGCTGTCAATAAAAACAAAAAAAATTTCACCGCCGTAGCCGAATTAGATGTGTGACTATTCGGTAGTGCCCAGACTCGAAATCCCGGGTAGGAATCGCCAAATGCTAGAAAAAGTGAGATTATTTCTGCTATGAAAAAAGTGCTAATAAAACCCATCTGCCGTTGGGAGATGGCATAAAACTGTAAGTCCCTCCATTTAGGGCATAACATCAACCGGGAGCTCGGCCATCCACTCCTGTGTCAAATGTTACTCTTAAGCTATTCAAAGTGGTTGGCTGGCATAGACTAAGGACTTGATGCAAAGAGAATAAGTGAAGATTTTTAAGTCACAAGATTGCGGAGCCAATTAATAAACGCTCACCATTAGATGGCCCAGTCGACAAGCTTCTCCGCCTCAATTTCAAGCGCTGCTTCGCTTGTATTGTATGTAGCGCCATTTTGTTGGAACCACAGTTTGGATATGTCGATGTTGTCGAACTCTGACCACAGAAATTCAGTTAACATCGTGCTCTGATGCGGTTCCTTGGCGGTAACGGTGTCCTTCAACGGATTCGGGTAGAGAGAAGGAAACAAGAAAAAAAATGAAGGAAACAAGAAAAAGAATGAATGAAGTTTATGTCTGAATTTCATTTTAGAGTGAACAGAAATTTTCACTCTTTTCCACATTCTTATGGTAAATCGGCATAAGAATCTATGGGATTATTACATTTTAGATATAAATATTATATAATAACATGTCTTCAGAAATGTAAGAAACAACGGCGAACATTTTTATGGATTATTTTAACCACTTAACTACTCAACAGATGGGTCCGTTGTCCGTTTGTCTGTTCAGTAGATTTTTCCGTTTTGTCGGACAAGTGCCAAAAATACTCATAACAAAGGGATATAGGTTTAAAATTAACGTCATAATATTTATCATAGAATTCTACTACAAGTCTCTTAATATTATACACCAAAGCCCAAAATTCAACTTAATAACCAGAAATAAGTTACAATTTTGAACTAGCCTATTTGGCTCTCTAAATCTGGATGAAAAAGTATACTGAGGTCCTAAATTCATGCCCACCGAAGCCACTAGAGAAATTTTTTTTTAATACATATTCGCGGTTAGGTCGTAGAGCTCGACCTCCCTGGAACACCTTTGAACAAATATTGACTATCTATTGCGATATTGTGATATCTGTTGTGTGACTTTCTGCGCGGAAAAGTTTGTCAGAACTCGAAGGGAGAAATTTTACCATAGAGAAAGAGAGAGGTCGTACAATGTGACAGATAACTTCAAAATAAAAAAAAGCAAAACTAGGGTTTTACATTACCTCCATTTTGAAAGAAAAGTATGGCTTACACCCGATTCAATAGAGAACGGCTATGTAAGCTTCCCTTGAATGATCACTTTTGCTTGTGTATTTGTGAGCGTTGCGCTAACGAGCCCTATTAGTTTGGCAGGTATTCCAAGATTAAGCAGGATCCCATCTCTTTTAACACTGTCGAAGACTTGTTTGAAATCAATGAACAGGCAGTGAACATTTAGCCCTTATTCATTGTGTTTTTCAAACATTTGGCTAAGAAAAAAATATTGGTCGATTGTAGACTTACCTCTATAAAATCCGCATTGGTAGTCTTCAATTATTCGTTCGGCATATTTGTTGATTCGTTCATAGAGAACATTTATGAAGAGCTTGTAGGCCGTGTTAAGCAGTGAGATACCACGATAGTTATCGCATACTCTCTTATCATTTTTCTTGTGTGCTGATGCAGCCTAGCCAATCAGGTGGTATGGATTCTTTTTCTCACACCTCCTTTACTAAATGGTGGAGACGCTCATGCAACTCCTCACCACCTTCTTTCAGGAGCTCAGCCGCTATATAGTCTCCGCCGCTTGCTTTTCCATTGCAAACTTTTCGAAGGCCACGATAATTTCGTCAAATTCTGGTGGAGGGATGATGTTTTCAGCTGTAGTTATAGGTCCCCAAGCCGAATGCTTGTCTCGATGCTTATTATTTAAAAGATTGTCAAAATCTTGTCACCATCTTTCTAAGATTTCCTGGTCTGTTTGTAATATATCACCGTTTTCAGATAAGCAAATATTTATTTCAGGCTGAAATGTTGTCGTTTGGTTTTTAATAACCAAATTACTAAGCTCGAAATTATAGACTAACCCACATTTTCGATTCTGCAAATTTTACTTTTCTTAATAATTAATTAAAATTTTTTGAATTGTATGATTATTTCGGAATATTTTTAAAAAAATTTGTCATTAAAAGTTTAAATATTAAAACCCTAAATTGTTAGCCCTAAGCTGATAATAAAAATGTAAGGGATTTAGTTGGACTTCAAATTTTTTCGAGTGGTGTAGTTGTGGAAAAAATGGTTGTAGTACCAAAATACCGAACAACATAGTTTTAAGTGACAAAATCTTCTTTGCCGCGCAATCTGTCTGAATTTACCATACATTTCCAAGTTGAATAAAGTTTCGCTGGCTTTTGTCGGCAGTTGGGAAAGTGCTTGAGTGTCAAACGTTCAAAACATTCTGTGTCCGCAATGACTCCTCTTCTCGCAAAATAAGACGTACTCGTTTTTATTTTTTATTTCCACTTGTAACAGTTTCCGCGAAAATGCACCTTGGCGCCGCTGAATCACCAGGAATTCTCAGATCATTATGAAAGAACTTCTTTCAGAAAACTTTCCCGAGTTAGGTAAATAAAAATACATTCAGGTAAACAAATATGACTGCGACGCCACGCATATGTACTCGTAAAACATTTAAGGGTCTTATGAAGCTCAATAAATATTGTTTTATTAGAAAGAAACTTTTATTGAATCGTTCGCCAAAAAAGAAAAGAAAAAATTGCTGTGTAAACATGTAAAGTTGTTCAGCATTAAAGAGGGTCTTTGTAATTGAATTGGATCGATATTTGGATGATGATAATCTTTTGGAATGCGAAAATTTGTGTCTACAGCTACATTCCGTTAGCGCTTGTTTGGCGCCGACTGTCAAAGACTAGCGGCGACTCCCCTAATTTCACACAATTTTTCAATTTATTGGAAACAGGTCGGTGAACGCTAGATTTTGTATGATATGGAAACTCTTTGTCATTGGACAATAAATAAATCGCCGGTTTGTTTAAGCGAAGTGCACTATTTCCTTATTATAATTTGTATATATAAAGCGTCTGCTTCTTTCGTTATTTAATCAGGCTATTGCCCATAGCAGCCCGAGCTGCTTAAACTTATAACCAATCCGCTTTCTACTTATAGCAGAAGCTTAGCGGCCGCTGCAACCACCACTGGCTAAAAATTTGTTGCCCAATAAATTAAATAAATGTTCGAATAGCTTTAATCAATAAATAATTAGAAGCATTTTTCCTCAATTAAATTACAACTCAAACAGGTTACTAGTACTAAAGCTTAAAAATAATATATGACAAACTATTCGGTGAGATGTATTAGTCACAATTCAAAAAGTGTATTTCCAGATTAAGTTTTGAATTAAAAGTTTCTCGTGAGCTAGAGAATATGTCTAAATTCGTTAGACTGCCCTATGATATGCATGTGGCAGTTGGATATGATTCGTGGCTATGTCCTTTATAAATATTGCCGAAGAAATTTTTCTTCTCCTTTCTAATGTTGGCAGTGCTAACAAACGGCATCTACTTTTATATGTAGACAAGCCACAAGGTTCACGAAGGGAATGAACGGCAAATCTGGTGAAATTCTAGTAGAATTTTTAAGTTAAAATTTCTCTTCTTTTCTACTGAAAATGATACATATTCGATTCTTCACCAAACTCCTCTGTCAATTTTGGCTCTCTGACTTTGTCTTCCTATGATGCCTCATATGGGATTGCTAAGCTTAAGCCGTCTTTAAAAACCGACGTAGATGGGTTTCCTGGTTTTTAATTAAAATAATTAAAAATATCCCAGCTTTGGTTTTACCATTACATATGGTTTTAAATAAATCACTCGCTTCAGACATTTTCGTGGACTATTGGAAAGTTGCCTATATTAGTCCCCCGCTTAAGAGTGGAAATAAAAATAATGTCTGTAACTTTAGTCCTATTGCTAAGCTTTTAACAATGTTTTAAGCATTTAAATGTTCATATTGTTGAAGAAAAAATAAAATTTTTGACTACAAGTTTCTCTTCTTCTTAATTGGAGCGATAACCGCTTACGCGATCTTGACCGAGTTTAACAAAGTGCTACAGTCGTTTCTTTCTCGTGCTAACCGGTGCCAATTGGACACACCAAGTGAAGCCAAGTCCTTCTCCACCTAATCTTTTCAACGCAGAGGAGGCCTTCCTCTTCTTCTACAACCCCAGCTCGTACCGCATCGAATACTTTCAGAGCCGCATCGAATACTTGTATCCATTCGGACGACATTACCAGCCAACTGCTAGCCGCTGGATCTTTATTCGCTGCACTATGTCTATGCCATCGTAAAGCTCATACAACTCATCGTTCCATCACCTGCGATATTCGCCGCTGCCAACGTGCAAAGGTCCAAAAATGTTCCGCAGAATCTTTCTCTCAAACACTCCAAGCGCCGCTTGACCGGATGTTGTCATCGTCCACGCTTCTGCGCCATACGTTAGGACGGGGATTATGAGAGTCTTGTAGAGTGTTACTTTTGTTCGTCGAGAGAGGACTTTACTACTCAATTGCCTACTTAGTCCAAAGTAGCATTTGTTGGCAAGACAGATTCTATGTTGGATTTCAAGGGCGACATTGTTATCGGTGTCAATGCTGGTTCCTAAGTATACGAAGTTTTTTACAACCTCAAAAACATAGCTGTCAACAGTGACGTGGGTGCCTATACGCGAGTGCGCCGACTGTTTGTTCGATGACAGGAGGTACTCCGTTTTGTCCTCATTCACGACCAGACCCATTCGCTTTGCCTCTTTATCCAGTTAGGAAAAGGCAGAACTAACAGCGCGGTTGTTAAGCTCGATGATGTCAATATCTGACTATAGCCATGTAGATCCATCGCAATAGTTTTGGTGTACATCCACAACTTTTCCCTGCAATGGATTTACACATCATGATCACTCTAATGACCTTTCTCGCCATCTCTTCTATGTGTGATTTCCGTAGTAATTTTTTGTCAAATGTTCTAACGAAGAAGACATCTTTAGGTGATTTCTTTATTTGAATTCACAGTTTCCATTGAATTCGTGAAAGAAAGAGCGACTCGCGTCCTGGCGAGGCTGACAGAAGAAGGCCTCAGCTCCTTGTACAGCCAGCCCTCGTATAGAGTTAAGCCTAAACAAGTGTTAAGTACATATTTCCTACATTCATCCTTGTTTATACTTAGTTTTCTTTTCGAATAAAAGTTTTTTGTATGTTTTTGAGTTCATTTTCTTGCATCCGTTACATTCTGAAACGATGCGATCCAGATGCGAACACAAGATCAACCCTTCAACCTTCACTTACACATACACTGCTTTACATACATTCATACGACTATTTATATTAATGCTTACGATGTAAATTGCTTTCATTTTCATTTCTTGCCACAATTTTATTATTCTAAAAAAGTTCGTTTGCCAAGGGATAAAAATAACAACAACCAAATTACTGCAAAACCTAACTTTTAACCGCGAGAGTGTGCATGTGAATCGGCTCCACAACGACAGGTGGCAACAGGTGCATCATCCCTAATGCAGCAACATCTTGAAATGATCTCGTAAATAAACGGCACGTGCGATCGCACGGATCGCATCTGCAACGGAATCCCCAACAAACGGACAAAGCCGCCGTCTCATTGAGATCGCGGCGCGAATGCATCAACATCAATTCTGGGGGAAGAAAGATAAAAAGTAATATTAATAAGTAGTAATACCCTTTCGTGAAGTGGCAACAGTGGTAGCGAGTTGAGGTAGAAGCTACGGCGGAGATGGCGTAAAAGGATAAACGTCCCGTGCAAGTTAGTTGCAGCGAGCATAGTTACCCCTTTTCGTATATATGCATACATTTATTTTGTGTGTGGGTTCGTGTGTGCTAGCATGCGAGGATCAGTGACTTCTAAATTGACTGCAACAATGATCTGCAACAGTTGTTGCAGCTTCACATTTCGCAATGCAAGCTGCATTTGCCGCCACAGATGATGATCGCCGGCGCATTGAAGACCAACATGCAAGCGGTTTGCGTGGTTATTTCGCATGCAATTGTAGAACGTATGCATGTGTATGTATGTATGTTTGTATGTATATTTAGGTACTTTGATGCAAGGTGCGCACGAGCCAAAATATATAGCATTGCTGGGTTCCCTCTCGTTTGCTTTAATGGCTTTTCGAAAGACAAACGATCGACGTTGGAGATTAAGGATGTTCACCATCGACCGCGCGACTCACAGGCGATTCGCTCGGCGTCTTGTAATTAGGCACAACAGCGAGGCCAACTATGTAGTAAGGAATTTATGAGCGCACGTGGCTAATGGCAGAGAAGTTTGCTTTTTTGGTGTCAACTATTCAGTTATCCTCTGCAGTTGTAGTCCTTTGTTGGGGCTAATTCGAATATATTTGCTGTAGTTGTATGTTGCACATCCTTCTATGCATATGGCAATTAATCAATTTGAAGACATATAACTTAATTAGTTCGAACTACTGAATAGAAACTGCGTTAAAAAAAAACGGTAGCATAGGGACACTGATTCGCGTCGTTTCTGCGACCAATCCAAAGTTTAGATATGTTTTTGGAAAAATATTGATTGGAAAATTTAAATTTTCCGTTATATTATGAAATCTAGGTTACAGTTTAAAAAATCACTAAAATCAGCATCAGTCCACTGTTGGAACCTACCCATTCGATTATGTTATTTATCAAAGAAGCTGAAATTTTTAAGCCTTGTCCAGAAAAGTCTGCAAATCTTCTTCAGCCTGTTTTCAATGCAATCTGGGGAGAAGAAGAGCTCCCCGATCACTGGTTACAAGGTATATTTGTCGTCCTGCCGAGGAAAGGTGACCTATCGCTCTGCAAAAACTACAGAGGAATTATGCTGTAGTCAGTAGCCTCTGAGATCCTGTCCAGCGTGCTGTTAGATCGCATTAAAACCACTATAGACAGCTCCCTGAGAAAACAACAAGCAGGTTTCAGAAGCAAGCGTTCCTGTGTAGATCAAATTAACATCCTACGTCTCATTGTGGAGCAAGTATATACAAGAATGGCAGACAACCATCCAACTAACCGTATATTAAAGTACAGCATTTGATTGATGGCGGCTTTGATGACAGCTTTGCCGGATGGTGTACGGCAAGGCTGCCTGTAGTCTCCTTTAATATTCCTAATTGTTATTGATGATATACTAAAAAGCTTTATCGGGGGGAAAAGAAGAGGTATTTATAAATGAACATCTCGAAGACCTTGCCTACGCTGATGATATATGCCTTCTCTCCGTCAAACACACCGGCATGCAGAACAAAATTGACGATCTGTACTCAACCTCATTGAATACAGGGCTAAAAATAAATCACGAGAAAAAGAAAGTCATGAAATTTCGATCCACTAGCAGCCGCGCGTTCCTCTTAAATGGTGATCAAATTGAGAACGTTGACCCCTTTACCTACTTGGGTTGTATCATTGCCGCTGAAAACAGTGCAAAACTAGACGTTATCGCCAGAATAAATAAAGCCAATGGCGCCTACGCACAGCACCGTGCTATCTAGCCTTCGACCATCCTCAGCGTACATACAAAATTACGGATCTTTTAGACAAATGTGCTATCAGTACTCTTGTACGGATCGGAAACCTGGCTCATAAGTAATTGGATCGAAAACAAAATTCAAAGCTGTGTGAACAGATGTTTACGCAGGATATTGAAGATCTGGTGGCCCAACATCACAAGTAACGACGATTTATACGAGAGGTGCATAAGCCGCAAATGAAATCTGTAGTCAAGCATTGGATTGGAATCCACAAGGTGCTCGCAAGGTTAGTCTTCCAAAAATATCTTGGAGGAGAACGGTGCAGAAGGAAGTTGAAACGTCAGGGAGAACTTGGAACGAAATCAAGCTTCTTGCAAAAAATAAAATCAGATGGAGGTGTTTTACTGAGACCCTATGCTCCAGTGGGAGAAACAGGAACCGATGATGATGAACTTGTGGCCTTCTTAGTTTATTTACAAATTGAACCAATTTTTGACTTCTTCGAAGTAAGTTTAAGTTCAGGTACACCAAGTGTGATGGTTCGAAACAGGTTGAGGTCGGAAGAAGAAATATCTGGGGGATTTTCTATAGAGGGCTTTTGTTGACACATCCCAATCCAATTTATCCAAGCAAGTATTGGGCGGAATCAGAATAAATTTGCGTATCTCTGCTCGTATTTTGATAAGTTCTTCAAGAACTACTCTTTTAATATGCATCGATAAGAGTTATTACATTTTGTAATCTAAATTTTTATTAGAGTTTTAGTTTTAGTTTCAAAATCCATCTATGTTGCGGCAGTTTTGCTTGTTAACATGGCCGCCGAGATGCAAATGCGTCCGAAAAAGTGATTTTTCGAGCAAAATCGGTGTTCATTTCAAGACCCAAACTGAGAAGCGATAACAAAGCGGATGGTCGTCCGCCTTCAATTGTTGAGTCAATTGAATCTTGTGAATGAATAACGTGAGGCCTTTGGGAAAAATTCGCATCAGGCTGGTGCGTTATATGGTGAGTTGTTGAAATCGATGTTGCAGGATGGGGTCGCACACTCTCGGCGAAGGCAGCCACACGCGTCGCAGTGAAAATAGCGCATAATTGAAAAAGGAGGCTACATATATGGACCGCCCTATATGGACAATCTTATAAGTAACATAAGTTCGCCATCTCTTGGTAATCCTATTTATGTTGCCAACATTTGACAGGGTATTAAAAGTATTTAGAATGAAAAGATTCGTCAAAGTAAGCTCTTCCTCACAGTGAGGAACAATTTGAATATCATTTGACTTCAGCTCTGGAAAATTTGTTCAATCAGCTGATAATTTTCTAACTTGGATGCTTTAGCAATGATTTTTACAACTCACTTCGATGCTCAGTAAAAATATAATTTCGAATATAAATTTTTCCCCCCAAATTTTGCTCTCAAGTATTTATTTTATGTAAATAGGAAACTATTTAGCTGAAAGAAATATTTTGTAAGGGAAGGCTTCTGGTTGGAAATATTCAATGATGGATGTTTAAATGGAAACAAATTAAGTCTTTATCTAAAAGTGCTACTTTGGACTGAGTAGACAATTGAGCAGTAAAGTCCTCTCCGGACGAACAAAACTTATCTTACCCCCCTTACCGTATGACGCAGAAGCTGGGACGATGACAACTTCCGATGAGGCTTCCCTTGGAGGGTTTGAGGGAAAGATTCTGTGAGAGATTTTTGGACCTTTGCACGTTGGCGACGGCGATTGTCGTAGGCGATGGATCGGTGAGCTTTACGATTATATAGACATAGTGCAGCGATAAAGATCCAGCAGATGCATTGGCTAGATCATGTCGTCCGAATTGATAAAAACGCTCTGGCTCTAAAAGTATTCGATGAGTTACTAGCTGGTGGTAGCAGAGGAAGAGGAAGACGTCCACTGTGTTGGAAATATGAGGTGTAGAGGAAGTTGGCTTCACTTGATGGCTTCCGCCAAGAGCACGCAACAGCGGAACAAGTTCACCGAGTCTATAACATCATACGCAAAGCTATAGAAGAAAAAAATTTTACACTGCCGCTTTTCTCGATGTATCACAGGCATTCGATAAAGTTTGGCACCCAGGTTTGGTTGGTTGGTTGGTTAGAGTGGTGATTCCTCCAGAATCCAACTAGCGCTTCCGCACCATTTTGTTGCCACATCCTCGTTACCAAATTGTTTAACAGTTATTTGCAGCAGGACTATATCCAGTCTGTGCGGTTTAGGAACCTTATTAGGTTGTTGACGTCTACGCCAGACAGTTGCTCGAGACTCTCGAACAGCGGTTTGCCCAGGGTTAACATTCTGTCCTTCCATAGGGCAGGGCATTCACAGAGGAAATGGAAGATTGTTTCTTTTTCCTCCGGTTGTTTACAACTATGACAGTATGTGTTGTGAGGGATGCCCATTTTGGCGGCTTGTTCTCCGATAGACCAGAAGCCAGTTATGACTGCCGTAAGTCTGCAGGTGTCCCGTCGTTTCATGTTTATTAATGTCAACGATTGCTTGAGGTTGTAGATGGGCCATAACGTTCTGCTGATTTTGCATTTCGTCTGGTCTCTCCATCTACAATCTGCAATTCGAAGGTATTTTAGGGAAATTGCATTCTTGACCGCACCTAGTGGAGTGAATACTGGTACTGCAAAAGCGCTATTCATGGCAGATCCCCCCCTTGCCAGTTCATCGGCTTTTTCGTTACCTTCTATGTTCCGGTGTCCTGGGACCCAAATCAAGGTTACTCTATGGTTTTCACTCAAGTTGGTGAGGCTATTCCTACTTTGCTCCACCACTTTAGAGGTTGTTATAGTCGCGTCCAGCGCCTGGATTGCGGCTTGGCTATCCGAAGGAATAGCGATATTGCCCTTAAAAGAGAAATCTGCGATTAGTAACCTACAGGCTTCCCCAATTGCCAGTACTTCCGCTTGGAAGACGCTGCTGGTATTAGGGAGACGCACAGATTTTTCAATTCCAAGTCTATGAGAATATATACCAGCTCCAACACCATAGTCCATTTTACTGCCATCTGTATAGACTGTGGTATCGAAGTTGTTTAGAGAGAATCCCTTATTCCATTCTTTTTTAGATGGAAAGAGAGTGGCAAAATTCCTATTGAACGTTACCATCGGGACGATGTAGTCAGTCTTCACCGAGGTTAACTGAGTTTGTCGCGATAACAGACTAGCGTGACCATAAGTTTTTCCTTTCCAGCGACCCGCTTCATTTAACCTAAATGCACTCATGGTTGCCGTCTTCTTTATATGTAGGTCTATTGGAATAACGTGTGTCAGTGCATGGAGAACCTCCCTAGGACATGATCTAATTGCACCGACCGTTATTGCACAGGCTGATCTTTGTATTCTGCCGAGTAATTTGGTATTGTACTCTCTCCCTAGAGCTTTCCACCAAACTACCGAACCATACGTTAAAATGGGTCGTATAACCGCCTTATACAGCCATAATGTATGCTTAGGTTGAAGACCCTATCTTCTTCCAAGCATACGTTTGCAGGCATATAAAGCAATTTCTGCTTTCCTTACCCGTTCTTCGATGTTTAACTTCCAGCTAAGTTTGGAGTCCAAAATTACCCCTAAGTACTTTGCACTGGTTGATAAAGACAGAGTTTGTCCGTTGATATTTGGTAGGGTAAAAGTTGGTACCTTGTATCTGGTGGTAAAAAGCATAAGTTCTGTTTTACGCGGGTTTAAACTTAGCTCACATCCTGTGAGAGTTGAGCTCGCCTAACGCCCTTTGGATGATCCCACTGATCGTATTTGGACACAGTCCTGACACCATTACCACCACATCATCAGCGTACGCCACCACTTTTACCCCACCTCCGTCAAGTTTTATTAAGATTTTGCTAATCACACATAGCCAAAGAAGTGGAGATAATACTCCTCCTTGTGGAGTGCCCCCGTGGACCTTCTTGGTTATGTTGATATTACCCATATTAGCTTTGATGATCCTGGTTTCTAGCATGGAGATGACCCAGTTACTGATGCAACTGTCCACCTCCAGGTCTATCAACGCCCGTTGGATGGCATCTGTGCTAACATTGTTAAAGGCGCCTTCGATATCCAAGAACGCAGCCATGGTATGATGTTTGCTCTCTAGAGAGCCCTCTATTGTTCCGATTACCTCGTGAAGCGCTGTCTCCGTAGATTTGCCTTTAAGGCATGCGTGTTGTGCAGTTGACATACCAGAGCTCTCCAAAGAGCTTCTGAGGTGCGTATCCAAAAGTCTTTCAAAAGTTTTTAACAGGAAAGACGAAAGACTGATTGGCCTGAAGTCCTTCGCTGATTCATGTCCTCTTCTACCTACTTTTGGTATGAAGACGACCTTGACTAGTTTCCAGCTATCTGGAATATGGCCTAAGTTTAAACACGCTTTAAAAATTTCCTCTAGCCATGGTAGGATACAGTCCAAGGTTTCCTGTAACATCTTTGGAATGATCCCATCTGGCGGAGATTTAAAGGGTGAGAAAGATTTGATTGCCCATGCAACTTTTTCTTTCGTAATAATTTCATTTGCAAGATGCTGTGGATTATATTGGCTCCGCCTAATGTTTCCCCTCTCACTTTCGTAAGCGCTGCATCCCGGAAAATGCATGTTTAGCAGAAGCTCTAGCGATTCTTCTGCTGTAGCAGTCCAAGTTCCATCAGGTTTCTTGACCCAAGAAGCCATTGAGTGGTCTTTGGAAAGAACATGGCTGAGCCTAGCAGAATCCCTGGTGGATTCGATTGACGAACAAAATTCCCTCCAGCTCTCTTTTTTGGCGGCCCTGATTGCCTTCTTGTACTGTCTCCGACTTTCTCTGTACAGTTCCCAATTTCCCGTCGAGTAGCTGAGGTTAAACGTTGATCTAGATTTTTCCCTTAGTTTTAAGAGCTCACTGCTCCACCAAGGAGGGTGAGTTTTTTTGCTAAATTTTATGGGGCAGGACGTTTTGTAGGCCCTACTAAATGCCTTTTCCAGTGTTATGACCCTACTCTCAAGTGATTTGAGGGATAGGAGTCTGTCCTATCCTCTTGTTTACTACATTTTTGAACCTCTTCCAGTTGGTTCGTAAAGGATTTCGATACGGTAGGGGTGGATCTACCCTAAGATCATGTGCCATGTAGATGGAAGCCAATATGATGCCGACACCGTCAGCGGCTTCTACCTCCACAGCCGTCACATCCTGTGAACAATATGATGGGATTAGAAATATGTTCAAATGTTTCTTAGCTACAAACAAGATCTGGGGTTACCTTCAGTCCGTTTGTAGAAAAGGTTGTGGTTGTTCCCAGTAAACCCCTTCACCTCGGTGCTCCGCACCCAGGGCTCCTGGATTAAAGCGATGTCGACGTCCTCCTCCGCCAGGAGAACGGTTAGGTTGTCCGTGGCAGTCCGCGAGTGCTGCAGGTTTATTTGGACAACCTTGAGACCCATGCTGCTGGTCGCTTTACAATTTGACGGCGTCACCAAGCTGCACTCCCGGGTGCTGCTCATTAGCGCCATCGTTTTTGGTAGATGCGGCGGCGTCAAGTGCCTGTGAGCAACTCGTTGGCGCCGTCCACCTCGTCCTGTTCATCCTCCGGATTTGCAGGTCGGAATATCTTCAGTTGCGTTTTCCTGACGCCGAACCGAAGTTTATTGTCCACTTCTTCGAATTCCATGTTCGGAATCCAGATGCGAGCCCTCGGCCGTCGAGGGATTTCGCTGGCCGGGATAAGTTTGAGCCTCAAACCTTCCCAGTCGCTCTGGATTTTGCCCACAACTGTTTGCAGGAAGTTAAGGGAGAGTTGATCATCGCACCTGATCACCCTGTATCCGCGGACCACCTCCATTGAATCAAATCCTGGTTTACTGTATACATAAATTGTAAAAAAAACATTGCCGTACAGTTACTATACTATGAGGTGTTACGCTCCTATCTCAATGAAAGGTACTTTAGAATCAAACTAGTAGACGAAATCACGGACTTAGCCCCGATATCTGCAGGTGTACCACGAGGAAGTGTTCTTGGCCCAGTGTTATACACAATATTTACTGCGGATCTACCACTCTCAAAATTGGTTGAGACTGCAATTTACGCTGGCGATACCGTCATTATGTCTACTAATCACAACAGTTTTTTGGCGCCATATTTTCTACAAGAAAACATTAAAAATATACAGAAATGGCTTAATAGATGGCGTATACAGGTAAATCCAACAAAGTCCACGCAAGTTACCTTCAGACTGAAACGAAAAACATGTGCTGCCGCCATCTTATTCGATCAGCGGATAACGTGAAATATTTGGGTATGCACCTGGACAGACGCCTAACGTGGCAAAAACACATAATGACCAAATACAAACAGATCGGTCTTAAACTCACCTCTTTACAATGGCCTATGGGAAGAAGCTTAGTGCTGTCTCTAGAAAACAAACTTCTCCTGTACAAAGCCGTAATTAAACCCATTTGGACTTCCGGTGTGCAACTATGGGGAGCGGCGACGAAAACGAGCATTGCCATCATAGATAGGTTTTAAGCAATGACACTGCGATTAAACACTGAGACTCCATTTACTCTAGCGACGAACTAATACACAACAAAACGAGGATACCTTCAATACGGGAAGAGATAAAACGATTCAGAGACAAATACAGCAGTCGTTTGTCGAGCCACCCCAACGCACTTGCCAGGGCCATAATTCAGCCAAACAGCTACGTACCGCGCCTCAAACGGTGCACCCCTCTTCAAATCATAAAAAAAAGAAATGTATATTAATAGTAATAAATAAATAAATAATAATAATAAAATGTCAGGCCTCTAACTTCGTGTTTCTGTATGCTATTTCTAGAGCATATGGTGAGCAAATTCTGTAGGTGAACTTGGACTTCACCTATCCCGCGCACTTCAAGAACGCCCTATTAGCTTAAGTTATATAAATTTTTTTAAATTTAAAACAGATTGCAATAAAATTCGAAAAAAAAACTTGATGTGTCAAACTGGTGAACGGTCGGATAGCATGAGACAGAAACGTCTGGTGCGCTTTGTTAAACTCGGCCAAAACCCCATAAGCGGTTAGGAGAGGAAGAATTAGCTGGCATTGAGTTGAAGTTTGTACTTACTTTTCTCCATGCAAATACTTAAAAACTTGTTTTTTTTACCATTTCTTCGATTTTAACAAAAAGAAATAATTTTTTTGCAAAAAAACTTCTCATTAAAAAGTGAGTTATTGGTCAAAAAAATTTTTCCTTAAAATATAGTTTTGATTTTTGTGGGAATCAAATTTAGGATTTAAATAAAACAAAGTTCTTCTAATGTAATTTTTTTTGTACGGATTGGAACTCAGCGTTCGTAAAACACTTTGGATCCCTCCTTTTTTGATTAGTGTACAAGATATTTGTCGAACAACAGCAAGTCGCACGCCACAAATAGGAGGAGAAGCTCAGCCAAACACCTAACAGAAGTGTACGCACCAATTATTTATTTTATTTTTACAAAACAAAAAGTATGAAATTATTGCGTAATGTTACTCGTATTAAATCATAAAAAAAACAAATTCAAAATTAAAAAAAGTAAATAAAAATAATTAAGTTTTTTTTTCCATTTTCTGGAAGACTATGCTATCTGAGATGTAGGAGTATTATCTATCCTTAAATTTAAATATTTGGGCGAAAATCAGCTATTAAGGCTGTTTCATAGTCAAAACTGTTGAAAAAAATAATCCAACTGCCTTTAGTATTTACTTGTCTTTACTTTCGCTCTACCTCTTTCCGACCTCCTTACGATATTCTTAACTCTTAACTCTTATGTAGCTCTTAACTCTGATACATCACCCCTTTTACGAACAGCTGAATGAATGGCAATTATCCTTAACGGCTGTACAGGCTTTACAGTTGCTTTAGCTCCCCATCTGCGCGACGCATTTAGCGATCGTTTTGGCCACTGAAGGGCTATTGACCGCTACAACGGTGGCTCGGCTAGTGCCTGGGTCAATGGCATGCGCCAAGAAACGGCTGCTGCTACAACGGCGTCCGCGGCAGTTCAACAACTTCCAGCTTCAGTTTGTTGTCGATTTGTTTTTGTGGTTTGCCAATAAAGAAAGAAAACGAAAAATTAAACAGTTCAATCCAGTTTTTTTTTTTGTTTTTCTCTTTTTACCCGTTTCCGCCCTTAATTTTTACTGATTTATTATTATTGTTGTTATGCTGGTAGAATTTTAGTTTTGTTCGAAAATCGGTTATCTCCCCGTGGCAAGGTGTGAACACGTTGCAGGGGTTGCCTGCCCTATTTTATTTTTTATGCTTTTTTATTTGATGGTCTCATTTTCTGTTTAGTGTTTGGCTGCGTGGTTGCCTTGGCGATTTCGTTAGTTTGTGAGTATGGGGGCGTCTATGTACTTGTACGTATGTGTGTGTAGGGTATATCAAAGCAACGCTGTGGCATGCGTCAGTCTGACAGATTGTTTAACTATTTATCTGGCAGATGTTTTTTGGTCTCGCCGCTCGTTATATAAGAGTCCTTATTAGTACTAGGGTGTGGGTGTGGGCGTAGGCGTTGGCATGCGTTACTAATGTTGTTGAAAAGGTGCGTCTATATGACCATAATTTGATGGATAATTAGCCATCAGCTGAGAAAATGCTGCAGCGCTGATGCTCCCTTCAAATGCTGATTGAGTAAATTGCGGCTTAAATCTTTATACTATTAACTTAGAAAATACAGGGCAAGATGTTTTGCTAGAAAATTCGGGACGAATAAGAGCGTCACAAAATATGTAGGCTCAATGAAAAGAGTGGAGATCGGGCGTGGTTTGCGTCGGGCTAAGTGTTTTACGGCAGTCCGGATTGCACTCGAGCTTTTGAATTTCATAAGAACTTAAAGAGGAAGATGTAAAGGGTGGTTAAGTTTCAAGGGCCGGTGTTGATTTTGAATAAAATACAATTTTTTTTAGGCAATTATTGTCATTTCTCTTTACTATGATAATATTGGTATGACTCAATTACGCATGAAACAAAATATCGGCTAAATGGCCCCCGCGGCCTCGGCGGCACACCTCCATCCGATGGTCCAAATTTTCGATGACGCTGAGGCATTATTGAGGTTCTATGCCGTTAATATGCCGAATTATCTCATGCTTTAGATCTTGATATGTTGCTGGCTTATCGACGTACACCTTTTCTTTTAGATAACCCCAAAGAAAGAAGTCCGACGGTGTCGTTGACGTTTAGGAGTGGTTCACATTCAACATCGGCCCTTGAAATTTAATCACCTTTTAGAAGGAAGGTGTGCAGAGTTAATATGTTACATATGAGTGGTGTATATCTGCAATATAAATTTACGGGAATAATTAGCATAGCTTTCTACTAAAATTTGGAAGGAAAGACGTTCGGTTGATGGTCGCTATTATTACAGGACTAATCGATGGAGTCAGCATATGACCACCATTGGAATCGTTGAGGACCCGGTGTGCCTGTCTTGCTTGGAGGAGGAGGATAGCACTGAACACTTTCTCTGAGAGTGCTCTGCCTTTGCTAGAGCAAGGCTACGAATTTTGGGCTCCGTTGTCGTGAGATTGAGTAAAATTCGTTCTCTAAAACTGGAGGGTATTTACAGATTTGCCAAAGAATCTGGAAATTTCTCACAGGACTTTTGTCTCTGTCTCTATTCTTTCCTAACTATTTCTCTGATACTTTTCTCGTTTCCTTCTTGACTATCTAGCCTCTTTCTGGAGCTCTAAGTACAATGGGCTTTTTAGTCTGAGTATTTTAGGAGCCATCAAATCTCCTGGTGCTTCTTGGCTCGACCTGTTCTATTGCGCGGTGAACAGCAAAATGTATTTATCTGCACTCGGGAAGTGGAGCTGTTATGCAGTTAACAGGGAGTTGGAAAAGGCTTCCATTATTGATTATAAATAGCAAGCAGCGGGAGTTTTCTATTAGTGGTGCCATACGCCGGTTGGGAGTTGCTGACTTGTGAGCTAAGCGAATGAAATTATAAGAACCAAATAGGGCAACTCGCTTGAATAATACCCACAAATTTTGATTTCTTACCACGGCTGCTTCATTATACATAAGTAAGGAATCGATTTTATGAAGTCGGGATCAAAATATCGTTCTAAATATTTATTGTGGCACAGCTTTCGCCGCAGCCGAATGGTTGGTGCCTGATTACCATTCGATTGTGCCCAGATTCTGCAGTGCTATCTATTGAAAAGCCTGCTTTCTTTTATTTTTCCAAAAATGAAAGGACCTACAGTTGTATGCCGCCTCCGAACGGGAGATGTTATTTTATGAGGAGCTTTTTCGTGGCAAAAACACAGTTTGTCTTTAATGTGGCCTGTCCAATATGATGTAGCAAGAAGGACTTTCGTCCCTGGCGAAGCAAGACGCTGACCGATTTAAAAGAGAAGTTTAGGAGAGAAACATTCAAGCTTACCGGCTAATTTCGAGAGAATATAATAAAGCCATTAGAAATTCAGAGCAGAACTCCTGGAAAGAGTACAACGAATCCATAGAATCCGTGAAAGACTCTGCAAGACTCAGAAAGATCCTCTCCAAGGTTCTTTCATATAAAACTCTTGTCAAAGGAGAGAATAGGGAGTGGGCTGAATCCGCCGAACAGTCTTTAAAAATTTTTCTTAATGTTCATTTTCCGCAAAATTCTTTTGCTCCAGCTTGTACTGATGACACGAGTCGGCAGGAGGGGTTACCTGAGGTTTCCCTGAAATCTATCCTGGCCGTCAACAGAACCACTCGAAAATTGTTCTCCGTTCAAACCTCCAGGTATTGATGGCTCATGTCAGTGATGCTTCAGAAGACTAAAACCTTAGTGGTATTAACATTTTTTCCGATAGTCAACCCGCGATTAAAGCTCTGACGATGCCATGGTGCAACTAGTCAACTCCTGTAAAGAGTAGATCAAATATCTCGGGAGTGCAGGTAATATTTCTATAATCTGGGTTCCAGGATATAGAAACATAGAGTGAAATGAAATTGCTGATGAGCTTGTCAGGAAGGGGACTGAGGTGGTCTCAGAGACCTCCTATCTTGTTATCGGCATCCCCCTGACTGTTGTTATGGAAGAATTGTACAACTCAGGAAAGCGCAGAAAAGATGGAGATCCATTTCTTCGTACGTTATTTTGGAAATCCTTTGGTCTCAGTACAATAGACGGAGGGCTCAGAAAGTCCTGGGGACCCCACGCTATTCAATTTCCAAACTCGTAGCTGGGCTCACCGGTCATTGGACGATCGACACACATGCAGAAAAGCTAGGTTTACTATTATCCCCCACTGCAGAAGCGGTCCCTATAGGTTCTTTCTTTCTTTCAGAGAGAGAGAGAGACAGTTGAGCACTCCCTCTGTAAATGTCCGGGTATGGCAGCTGGACGATTACAGCTCTGACTGGCTGTAGATATCTGACTGCTGGAGGTCCCATAATTGTATCAAAACGGCTCTTTAGTGCTGCTTCGGGAGTGCCAGACTGGTACTTCAATCAATGATCCTATCTACCTAGGGACCACCCTAGTATATATATATCATATACACACATATGTCATTATGTAATATCTAAATAGAGATACTCGTGCACACATGTCGGGACGCTTCCGTATCTCAGTACACATCGTTCATCTGCTAACCGAATATCGATCGCCTGCCAACTTCCAGCACCCAATCATCCTTCCTACATGCATACATATAAACCTATTCTGCGTTGTCCGTCCGCGTGCTTTTTATATACACATATTTGTCTATGTAGGTATATCTCTGAAAACTTATTTTCCCAACTTATTTTCCCAACTTTACCCTCCCAAAAAATGCTAACAACACCAGCGTTGAAAAGAAAGCCAAACGACAGAAACCAAAAACTAAACGGAAACGCAACGGGAGCAGCACAGGCAGCAGAGTGAAACTTCATCATTCGATTCAGTGATGTCTCACCTGCCAGTCCAACTGCGCTGTCCACCCCCATTTCGTTTGCTTGTGTGCGTGTGTGTGTATGTGCCAAGTTGGTAAACCAGGGAAGCACGCAAGGATACTGGTAGTGCTGCTTTGCTACTGACGCCAGCACTGCTGCTTTAGCTTTTCCCGTTGACTCTGCTATTACGCAGCACATGCGACATGGAAGGCGCCGGGTAAGCACGCAAACAGGGCGCTGAGCACAGCAAGGGTGATATATGCACGTAGCCATTGCCGCGACGCCAAGGTGCTTGCGGGAGTTTCGTCGGCGGGTGGGTGACCATCGTGAACTCAGCATTGCCTGAAGCAGCAGCAAAGCACCGAAACCAGATTCAAGTTACCTGATATCTGTTTCGTCTGCAGCCCTAGTGAGTCTATCTCTCCGCTGTTAGTTTGTTGGCTTTTTTATTCGTGTGATGAATACACAGAATAAGCACACATACACACACATATATGTAAAAGTGAGTAAATATACTTGGTTCGCAGTTGTTTTGGATTTACGATGTGCTCTCTATTTACCGCGAAGGGTTGGGAAAATCAATAAATACCCAGAATGAGTCTCGTTTGTAAGTATTCTCATTTTTTATCCTTGAAGCGAAATTGTGTAGATGGCAAACAAATGCTGTTTAGCTTAGAAAGAGTCGGAGGTCGGTTGTAGTGAGGACAAAGGAGGTGTGTAGTTTTTTAGCTTGTTTTCGGGTATGGTAAAGCTGCGGCTTCATGAATTATTCATCCTAGCTTTATAACTCTATTGGACTCTTTTTGCTGGCTGCCACTAGTCCGCTAGCTGGGAAGTTGTTCAATCTGATTGGTTTGAGAGGTGGTAATCTCTATAATGTATTGTTGTAACTTTTTTGGACAACCGGACAGAGATTATTGTTAAGGTTATGAGTGAACTGAACATTTTCTCAAAAAAATCATCTGCTCCTCGAAGACGACATAAAGAAACGGAGGAAACCCTCGACTAAACATCTAATGCAGGACTTACGCGGCAATGGAATAAAACATGTGAGGTGTTAATTAAATGTGACATCATCAAAACTGTGTGCCATAGCTTCGTATGGTGACGTGGATCCGATAAGCCCAATCTTCAGTGTTGTTGTTGTTGCAGCAGTAATACAAGCCCTGTCTTCGTCTAACTAATGCAAAGGTAGGCCCTGGAAAAATGCTGTTTCGACAGGTTGGGTCCAGAGGGAGAGGGATGCTAGATGAGTGGGTTTGATGGGGCATGTGAAAAGGTGGTGAGTGTCGAGCGGGGTGCCTTCACATGCAGCACATATGTTTAGTACGTCGGGCTCAATTCTGGATAAGTAGCCAGTGTGCCAGTGCCAGTGTTACGCGGGTCTCACGGGGAAGCTGGAGCTCTTCATCTGTTGTAGGTTGGACTCCGATTACGGCATTCGGTGGTCGGGAGCCGAATGTCGTTTATTGTCTGTCTTAACGCTGTCTGGTCCAGTAGATGTCTGTTCGTTTTGTCCTGGATCTCGTCGGCGTAATTGAGGAGGTGTCTCCTTACGTGGCTGGGAGGCGGCCCTGGCTCAAGCAGGTGTCTGAAAGGGTGAAACCTGCGGCAAACCAATTTTCCTTTGTTGCATACATCCGGCTGAATTTGCGCAAGACCTTGGATTCTGCTTTCTTTGAGGGTTCGATTGCGTTTTATTAGCATAGACCTTAGACTTTAGATAATTGTGTTTTCATATTTGGGAATCTATTTCCTTAATAATCTGGTCTAGTGCAGCAGGGTCGATTCAGGTCACCTCTGCGAGAGATAACCGTACCCTTGAAGCGTTCATAATAAAGTTTTATCATTGTAGATGTTGCTCCATCGTGTAACTTGTCCTGGTGGTTTGACACCAGTGATTGTATAATAAAAATGGGTATTTCACAGATGCCGGCTGAATAACCTGGTCGCCACAGCCTCCCAATATCGATTCGCCCGAAACAACTTTATTTGTTAACATTGCGAATTTGATTATGCCTGTACATGAAATCACTTTCCTTTCCCTTTGTGGCTGAATCAGTTTCCAGCTGCGAATTTTTGGTTTAGGTTGCACTTACGCGAGGTCTCTGTTCCATGCAGACTATTTGGTCAAACCAACATAGTCTCTGGGCTCTTGTATGTTTTACGATATACGCTTTTTGCGTTCTTAGCACAGTTTGTCGGTGAAATGTTTGCAATACAAATTTCAAAGCAGCGACTTTTCCGAGTACTCGATAGTCACAATTAGATCAAAACCCCTACTCTTTTTTGGTTAAAAAAATGTTTCTTGGCTCTAAATTGTAGCGAAGCCAATTTTCTAGTATTGGAATAACTCCTCAAGCTTTAAAGCTACATAAAGTGGATTTCCACTCGGTCACATCGAACAAAAATTTGCGAATCCTATTGGGCGTACAACTTTGCTGCTGCGGTTTGTTCCTCTAAACTTAAGGCTAAGGCGAATCTAGAGCACAGACATGGCTAGAGGACTGCGGATTAAAACTGACCACAGAGAAAATAGAGCTTAAACTTCTAACCAGCCTATGCCTGTACTCGGTGCCACTTTATCGACAAATTGAGTGGTCAAATACCTAGGAGTGCAACTAGACTCAAGATTAGGCGCACATAAATTATGCTGTCACACGAATTGCCAAAGTAAGCGGCACGCTAGACAAGCTCATGACAAATCTTGGAGGTCCAACTCAGAGCAAGCGAAGGTTTTTAAATGGACACGATGAACTCAATTCTTCTATATGGATACGAATTATGGGAAGATTCGCTATGGGTGAAATCCAGGCGTAAAACTTTAGAAGCTGTGCAACCCACCTTCAAGCACAGAGTGGCTGCATCATACAGAACAGCACAGAAGCAATGATTTTAGTTATCAGTGGAACCATCCCTGTAGATCTTCTAGCAAAAGAGCGCAAACGGAGATGGGAGGCAAACATCACAGGAATCCTAGTACCTCGCTTCTCCGACATTAGAATTCAAACGCTTAAACTTTGGCAAACAAGATGAAACTCTGAACTGTACGGTAGATGGAGAGCGAGACTAATACCCGATTTAAAAAGATGGGTAGAAAGAAAACACAGTGGAGTTAACTATGTATTATCTCACATAGTTTTTGACCGGACACGGGCCCTTTTGCAAGTATTTGTGGCGAATGGGAAAGGCGATGATGCGGGGCACTTCTTCAAATGCGAGCGGCGAAACACAGAGAGAGCAGCTATGCAATGAGCTATTGGTGTATGTACATATGTACACCTAAAGAAGTAATCGAGGAAATGGAGTTAGGCGAAGAAAAATGGAATGCAAATTTCGTTGAGGATATTATCCGAAAAAGAGTCGTGAAAGGGAAACTTATGCTGAAGATCATTAAGCATATGATTTTCAAAACAGTCGACCGTGGACGCAAGGTGAGTAAGTGAATGTGTCTTTCTTAGGACGCCGTCTTGGAACTCTATCATGAAACAATGCGAAACAAGTCCCGGAGTTGAGGGGAAAAAAAGGATGATTTTAGTTGGATCACCATATACGTAATAGCGACGGTTACTATATGGTGCGAAGGCATTTTTAACCCAACCTCACCGCCAAAAACAAAAAATGGTGATATCAGTAGACCACTTAATTTGTTTAGTTTTTTCTTTCCCTGACGATTAGGATGTCGGCAAAAAAAGGAATGACGAAAGGCCGTTCTATTTTACTACTACTCAACTTTTTTTTTGCCGTGACATTCTGATGTACAAACCTGTTGGTCTAGGGTCAATATCTTGCACAGATTCGCCTTGCTTAAGACGTAATTGTCCATCGTGTGCCACCACTTTACGGGTAGCGCATGAATTTCACGCTTGAAGGCGATCCATAAATTCACAAATTTTTTGACTTCGTCGTAGAAGTAAAAATGCTAATCAGGCAGAGAATATGCTTTTCTCTTCTTCAATTCCTGTCATCCTCGGTAGAACATAGGGTATCAAGAGCATATGATTTCTATACAAATAATTGATAATCAGAAGGTGCAATGGCTGGAAGGTACGGTGAGCGAGGTAAGACCTTCTATTTCAACGGTCCTAACTCTGTCTTCATGATTTTTACGTCTGACGTGAATCTTTATCCAATAACGCCACTGGATTTGGAAACGTTTTCATTCTTTCGTCGGAATTACCACTGCTTTGTATCAAATAATCATGCGTGAAAATTTCACTGCCAGAAACTTTAATTGCCTGCGCCATCTATTGCGAAACAGAGACTTTATGAGGATAATACCTTTATGCGATTTATACATTATAGAAGTGTGACATATGTACAGTGGCTCACAGCTTATTTCGTGTGGCTGTATGTTAAACTAAAGAATTGTAAAATTATTTTTATTTGGTTTACTTTAAAAAAAATTTAAATGCACAATCAAAGATAAATTTTTTCTAATTACAAACATGTATAAATGCATTCAAATTTTTTCTGCTTTAGTAGAATATTTACAACAAAAACAGAATACTAGGTAAATTGACGTCGCAGCTTATTTCGTGTGTTCACTTTTACCGTTATCGGCGCCAGTAAACCGGTTAGCAATTATAGGAAATTTGTTTTGTATAGTATATTAG
Source organism: Anastrepha ludens (assembly GCF_028408465.1). Lineage (NCBI taxonomy): Eukaryota > Metazoa > Arthropoda > Insecta > Diptera > Tephritidae > Anastrepha > Anastrepha ludens. The sequence goes on along the minus strand of NC_071499.1, from coordinate 28,683,470 downwards.
ATTATATCCTTATTTAGTTTACACATTGAAAGTAGTCGGTTGTCCAGCTTAATTTAAAAATACCGTGATGGATCGTCTTACGTCGATTGAAGGGCGCGAATTAGTGATTACGCATTACAAAAATGTAAAGTCGCAGAAAAAAATTGCTGAAATTGTAAATTTAAGTACTTCCACAGTACAGTACATTATTCAATGCTTTTCTCGTGAAAAAAGAGTGGTTGACAAAGGCCGCCAAGCTCCAAACAAAATTTTTACAGAAGCTGATGGAAGGTGGATATTAAGAAAAATTAAAAAAGACCCACGAATTAGTGCGCCAGCTTTGACAAAAGAGGTTGAAAAAGTACTTGGTAAGTCATGTAATCCTGAAACAATAAGAAGAACTCTGCGCAAAGCTGATTTCCATGGTCGCACAGCTCGAAACAAACCGTTTGTTAATGAGCGTAACAGAAGATTAAGGATGGAGTTTGCCGAAAACCATGTTAATAAAGACCAAACATTTTGGAATGACGTTATTTTCGCCGACGAAAGCAAATTCAACCTCTTTGGTTCCGACGGAAAGTCTTTCGTTTGGCGTAAGCCCAACGCGGAGCTGGACCCGAAGAATCTGCGTGGTACAGTAAAACATGGTGGGGGCCATGTAATGGTTTGGGGCTGCATGTCAATAGCTGGTGTCGGAAACTTGGTTTTTATCGACGAAATTATGGATAAAACAGTTTATTTGAATTTATTAAAAAATAATTTACTACAAAGTGCTGAAAAATTAGGCATTCGGGACAGGTTCAGGTTCTATCAGAACAATGATCCGAAGCATAAGTCGGAATTAGTGCAACGGTGGCTTATATGGAATTGCCCTCATGTGGTAAAAACGCCAGCACAATCACCTGATCTCAATGTAATTGAGAATTTATGGAATATTCTGGATCAAAAAATTAGAAAACATAACATAAGCAACAAACAAGATCTAAAAACAGTGGAGTGGGAGAAAATATCTCCTGAATACACTGGAAAACTTGTTAGCTCCATGCAATCCCGGTTAAAAGCTGTATTAAAACAAAAAGGCTACCCTGCAAAATATTAGATTAGTAAAAACTTAATAAATTAAAAAAAAAATCATGTTTCTTCTAGTTTGGTTAAGCACACGAAATAAGGTGTGACGTGGATTTACTTATAATTTTGCTTTTGCTGTAAAAATATTACTTAAGAAGAAATAATTTAAGTTTATTTATGTAGGTTTGTAACAAGAAATAATTTATCTTTGAATGTATATTACGTTTAAGTTTTTTTTCTAAATAAAGTTTATACAAAAATATAAAACTTTTTTATTTTGATAAACGGGCACACGAAATAAGCTGTGAGCCACTGTAGCTCTGCGCTTAAAATGAAAGATTACTTTATTTGCCACCGATCGAAATTTATCTAGCAGCTTAATCTGCCGTAAAACTTAACGGGCATAACTGAATAGGCATGAGTTATAGGGCCAATGTGGATTATATGACTCAGTAACGTAACTGGGTGAAGAGATTCCGAAAAACAATAGAAGAAGAAGAGGGGTGAAAGAGGAATGAAATTTAGCCCCAATACGTTTCATAGATTTACTGATGGCTCGAAAATGTTAGACGGAGTAGGTGCAGGGATCTATTGCGCAGAGCTGGACATCAGGCGGCCAATTAAGCTCCCTGCCCATTGCAGTATTTTTCAAGCAGAAGTCTATGCGGTAGGAAAGGCTGCAGAAATAGCATTCGCAAAGACATTGAGCAACTCCAAAATAAATATATACGTTTTTAGTGAAGCGGCGATAAAGGCAATAAACTGATAACTTCATCTTAAAACTTTAGACTTAGACAGACGGTACGTGGACATAAAAGCATTGCAGAAAACGAAATTGTAGAAGAGATTGCCAAAGCGCTGTTTACTTACCATTGGATCAAGAAAATGATATGCTGAAGCCTTTAAATACGATATACAATGACATCGTAGCGAACATGAAAATACGGGTAGGTAGGAACAATCTAGTCCCTTGCGAAACCGCGAAATTCATGAAAAAGATTCGAACTAACCCTGGCTAGAGAGGAAATCAGAACTATCGTAGGCATTCTGACAGGCAACAATTTGCTAGCGACACATGAATAGGTCAGGTTAGGATAAATGGCTGCCCTTGCGAGGGGCCTACTTGGACAAATATTCAAAATTTGTCCGTTGTGATACCATACAGGGCGAGGGGAGGGAAAAGAGAAGGGGAGGAACCAGACAGGAAGGAGGGGCTTTAGATTAGAGGATGGCGACCAGCGGTGACGATTTACGTTTGTAGGAACCGTTTCAAGCTACTGATGGATTTCACCAGATGCGTGATATTTAAACCCACAGTACCCGCAGATGTAGTGAAAAAGTGAGAGCCCAGTGTCTAAACCTTTGCCCGACCAGAGCAGGGCAGCTGAAAAGAAGGTCTTGAGATGATTCCACCTGGTCCTCCAGACAGCTTCTACAGAAAGGACTTGAAGCAATCCCAAGTCTCACCGCATGGACACCTAACAGATCATGCCCGGTAAGGATACCTACCAAATTCGAGAGGTGGGGCTTGGATAGCCTTAGGAGTTCCCTCGCGCGTCCCCGATCTACCTGTGGCCAGAAGGATCTCGCGACTTTACACGTTTGCGCCCTAGCCCAACGTTCGTTGAGTTGACGAGATAACCATATTTTCAGGAGTAGACCACAGGCTCTCAATCCTCTCATTTTGCGATGAAATCGTCTCGATGGTCCCCTGTCTAGTCTGTTCATCAGCCCAGCAGTTGTCGCGGCACATGCATACAATAGAGGAATCACGAGCAACGATAACTGCAGATTTTGCAATAAGTTGGAAGATAGGGAAACATCTTCTATACTCTAACTAGAACCTCAATGAAATGAATACGAGCTCTTCAATATGAGAAGTTAGAATGCCTCTCTGGGTTTGAGCTTCAGGGCTTACTTAGAGCCGCAAAGGACGCAGATTTATTACACGAAGTCTACTACAAAGAAACGTAAAGGTACCACTAAGGGCCAAGGCTTTCAGCCAGGTCAGCCTAACGTAACATGCCTCATCCGAGCACCATAACAGGAGTTCCAAGATAGATCCTTGCGTATCCTATTACTCATGTCTGTGCTTTCATTTGCAGGGATTGCGGATTGGAAGTAACCACGGATAAGCCTTCTAAAGTGTGGTAGGTGGATACCCAGACTCTAAGTACTTGCATTAGTACTTATGTATGGACATATGGAATTATGTGTGCGCTCAAACAATAATTAAATTGTTTATTATTGCTAGGGGATTGCCACCCTCTCCCACCATCTACATATGTCATCACAAAGGATAATCAAAAGAGCACCAGCACTAAAACGATTGAAAGCATATGCTCGAAATGCCACTCAGCTCGGTCGCTGCGGCATCCCAGCCCGAGTGTGATTCATTGCAGTTGTTTTTTACCACTAACAGATATCAGCGTGCAGTCATAATAAAGCTTATGGGCTAGCTGGGGGTGGCACGTAATTGCAGTATATTCCATTACCAAATTCTGCCACCCCAAAGGTGTTTAGGCGTGTTTCTCATTGTTACAGTTAACAGTTAACGTGTGTCTGTATGTACGTAGAAAATCCCACATGTCGCACCCGTTGAGTAATGAGTGTTGATCTCGTGTCGGTTTGCGTGTTGGGCGCAATTATCTCGTGTCACAACAGCACAGCACAACAACAAGTAGAAACACTAACAACATCCCACAATTGTGAGATTAGCGGAAGCCACCCCCTGCTATGTGGCCATTGTTTGCAATCGCCTTTTCAGTTTGTTGTTGTGCCACACCCTGCGTGGCGTGAAAATTCAAGAGTCAATTTGTTGTATTTTTCGCGTTTATTTGCTCATTTTGTTGACCGTAGCTGTGGCTGATGCTGTTGTAATTGCAGCGCTGCCGCAAGGGAGTCGCTCGTCGTGTTTTACTTGTGTTGTTGTTGGCGACGCACTGCGGAGGGTGTACGAATATATGTGGATTCATGTGCGTCGAGGGTGTTTGGTTTGGTAGATATGCACTTATGGATGTAATATATGTATGTATTACATTTATCAGCCGTCCCTGTAGCCATCTTTTGTGTGGATTTTGGGGTGTCAAATGCTCGAATTATTTTTTAAAAGTGGCGAAGGAGGAGGAGGATTGTGTACGCTTAGGGTGGTAATGGTCTACCGCACAATGCTGCTCGTGATTGCGGGATAAATAGCATTGTTTTTGTTTTTGTTCTTTTTCGTTTCTATTTCATTTTTGTTTTTATTTAATTTTTCGTTTTTTTTTTTTGTTTTTTTTTTTTTGTAATCCCACTTTAGACTTGCTAATGGGATTGTGATGATGACTTATGGGCTATCCTGGCGGATTCTATTAAACATCGTGTTGTTGTTGGTTTTCGTTCTCCTTTGCGGATAAATTGCGTGAAATTAAGTAATTCAAATTGAGAGCAGTATTCAGTGTTGTCAGAGTCAAAAAGGTCATTCAATTACAGAAGAATAATTATATGAAAATTATTTTGTTGATGGAAAAATGTGAAGTAAATTAATTCGGAACGTGAATTTCTGAAGCGCGATATTAGTTTTAATTTAGTTTTAATAAGGGGATGGCTAAAGGAATTTAATTTCTGAAAAGTGATATTTTCTTTCGTAATTTCTGATGCAAATATAGATGCTTCTAACTCTTAGTATAGGTACTTTTTAATCTCAAAATATAAAGCCTTAGCTACAACTCAGCTTTTTGTACAGAAATTAAATTCGATCTCGGGAAATAAATATAATCTAAATAACTAAGTAACAAGAACAGATTCGAGAAGATATTCAAAAACATACACCTGTGTTCAGAATAAAAGCAGCGCGACGAATTACAAGTTTTACCTATTCCCTTTTAATACAACTTTTCTTATGTTTTTATAAAAGCAAAAACCATTTAACTCACATCTCCAAACTTTGTATTTATAAAAATAACTAAAATTTAACAAATTTAAAAAAATTGTTATCAATCAACTTGCAACTTTTTTATCAGAAAACATACATTCTGTCAAAAAAGTACCAGGAATTGTTCAATAAAACGCAAAATAATTGTTGAATCATCAAAATTTATTTTGCCGCCTTCACAATAGGCTCCATTCGAAGCAATACGAGGTGTGTTCAAAAAGTATCGCGAATTTTTTTTTGTTTTTTTTTCAAAAATTATATATATAATTATATTTATTAATATCTATTTTGTCCCCTTCAAAGTAATCCCCATGAGATATTATGCATTTGTGCTAACGTTTTCTCCAATCTTTGAAGCACTTCAAAAAATCATTTTTTTATCTTGTTCAGCCTCCTTCGATGCCGTCTTTATCTCGTCAATCGTAGCGTAGCGTCGTCCTTTCATGGGCCTCTTCAGTTTCGGGAACAAGAAAAAGTCACAGGGGGGCAGATCTGGAGAATACGGTGGCTGTGGCAGCATTAGTGTGTTGTGTTTGGCCAAAAAGTCGCACACAAGCAACGATGTATGAGCAGGGGCGTTATCGTGATGCAAGAGCCAATTTTTGTTCTTCCACAAATCCGGGCGTTTCTGGTGGATTGCTTCGCGCAAATTGCGCATAACTTGCAGGTAATATTCCTTTTTGACCGTTTTACCCTGTGGCAAGAACTCATGACGCACAACGCCCCTGCAATCGAAGAAAACGGTAAGCAAAACTTTTATATTCGACCGGACTTGGGTCGTCGCGGACAGAGTGCAACATCTCATTAGCAATGTTCCTGCGAGGCTGCTTTGGGTCGAAATTCAGCAGTTTTGGTACGAATTTTGCGGCGATCCGTCTCAATTAGCAGAAAAGATTAATGAGATTCAGGTTGACGCACTGCCTTAGGCAGTCGATGAAAGGAACACCCAGTGACCTTAAACGTCTAGTTGCCGAACCCGGACGTTTACAGTCTCCTTCTCTGAAAGGGGTCGTCGAATGACGTAAACACAGCTACGAGTTTGGAAATTGAATGGCGTGGAGTCCCCAGGACTTTCTGAATCCTGCATCTATTGTACTCAGGGCAAAGGGCTTTCGAAATAGCACATGAAGAAATGGAGCTCCTTCTTTTCTTCGTCTTTCCGGAGAAATAAGTTGTGCAATTTCCCTTTAACAACAGTCAAGGGGTTGCCAATGACAAAGTAGGAGGTCTCTGAGTCCCCTTCCTGACAAGCTCATCAGCAATTTCATTTCACCCTATGTTCCTATATCCTGGTATCCAGATTATAGAAATACTACCTGCACTCCCGAGAGATTTAGTCTCCCCTTTACAGGATTTGACTAGTTTGGATCTGTACCATGGCGTCGTCAGAGCCTTAATCGCGGCTGGACTGTCGAAAAAAATGTTAATATTATATCTTCCTCAGTCCTACGTTCCTTAAGCATTTTGCATGCCTGCACGATCGTAAAGACTTCTGCCTGAAAAATTTTAGCAGTGTTCAGCAGTTTTAAGGAAATAGATAAATTGGCTGATTAAGTGAAAACCGGATTCCATCTTGAAGCCGGCACTGAAGACAGAGGCACCAGCTTCGGTACTGATTTTCCTCTTGTTCTAATCCTGTCTGCTTGGAAAGATTGTCTCAGCATGACCCTCGAACTCCAGTTTGCGGAACGAGAGCTCTGTATGATGTTCAGAGAATTACGGTGTTAACTGCCTAAAATTGCTGGCATTTTAAAAACTCTGTACCAAGATTTTCAACATTGGATAATTTCAAAATTATTTTTTTTTTTTTAATTTTTTCGATTCACTTCTTACAATATTCAAGCTTTCAAACAAATTCTTAGAAATATTTAAGACAATATCTAAAATATTTAGATCCTTTGATCCCGCTTATTTGCAGCCGAGAAATTTAGTTGAAAAAATCGAGCCTAGCACTTAAAAACCTTTTAAAACTTTCAATATCTTTTAAGATCTTAAAAATTTTTTCGTAAATAATTCCAGTGCTTCTGCCTGTTTTTTCCTAATTTATAGAAATTCAAGTTTGTGCTTGAAAAATATAATTATACATACATACAAACATATTTATTGCACCAATTGTTACGCAATAAAATATTTTTTATTAACTTTACGCTTTGTTTGTATTTATAAAAGTGTAGTGTAATTCGTGATGAAATGCCAGATGAGGAATCATAAATGTGCAACAGCTGGAGCGGCAATAAGAAGTTGCACTCCGTTGCAGGTGTGCTGCAATTGCGAGTTGTTGCGATATTTGTTATCGTTATTGTTGTTGATGAGGTGTTGAGCTGGCAGCAGCTTTAAATACTGCAAAGCATTTATAAATATTTATATATAAAAATGGATATATGCACGTACGTATGTACACCATCCGCTAACAATATCTGCAGATAGCGTATTTTTACAAGGCAACGCCACTACGCTACACATTTTTTTTACTTCATTCTGTTTTTCTGGCGATTTTTTAAAACGAGGAGGTAACTGAATCCAATTTGCTGGCTATCCGTTGCGATTATGTTTTTCGCTGTCGAACTTATATGGTGCTTGACACTTCTGCCTTTTCTAAGCTGGATAAAGAAGCAAAGCGAATGGGTCTGGTGGTGAACGAACATAAAACGAAGTATCTCTTAGCATTTGTAAGTAGTTGATGCACTCCCGAATCGGAATCACTGTTGGCAGTTAAATGTTGAACTAGTAAGACACTGCGTCTTTTAGGAACCAGCACAAGCACTGAGTGCTACTTTGGACTAAGTATCATAGTTAATTGAGTAGGAGAGTCCACTATCGACGTAATAAGTCCCTTATAATGCTGGTCTTATTGTATGGCGCAGAAGCTCGGACGATAACAATATCTGAAGAGTCGTCCCTTGGAGACGATTTAGAGCGAAAGCATCTGCGGAAAATTATTGAACCTTTGCTCGATGTCGATGGCGGATAAAGTTGACGATCTGAAATTACTTGTTAGGGTAGCTGCTGGTGTCACCAGAGTAAGAGGAAGACCTCGTTCGCATTGAAGAGATCAGATGGAGAAGGATTTGGCTTCCCTTAATGTGTACAGTTTGCGCCAGTTAGTACGAGAAAGAAACTCTACCTAAATCGCTTAGCTGTTATTGCGCCAATCAAGAAGAAGAATAGATTTAAGGGGTAGTCAGAATTTTCAAGAAATTGATTTTGTTTTGCTATTTCTTAAAATATATTGTAATATCTTATATACATATATTGTGTGAAAATTTGAAGTAAATCCGACAAATACGTTTTGAGTTATTCAACAATTAACAATGGGCGCTCGGGCGCTCCGGAGAGCTCGTAAAACTTTAAATGCGTTTTTCTCAAAACTATGTTTTTTGAAGTGGTGATCACTGTAACTTAAAAACCGCTTAGTAGATTTCAATAAAATTTATACTGCTTTTGAAAAACCTAAAACAATCGTCCCTGATCGAAGGATTTTTGTTTTTTTTAATTTCGATTTTTTTTTCATTAATTGTAGGTTTTTTTTCTCGAAAATCTGAAAAATATTTTCTGAGGCCGCCATATTGTTAATTTTGAAAAAAAAAACTTCGATCAGGCACAAAATTATCTATTAATAAAACTAATTTCTCTTATCCAATAGATTTCAGATGAATCTCCAAGGACTTCTGGAGCAACGGGCTCCACACAAACAGCGATAACTTTTACAATTATTTGTTTTTTTTTGAAAAATTTTTTTTTGAAAAAAATTATTAAAAATCATCACCTTAACCCCTTAAAATTTTCTAATTTTTTCCTTTGTAATTTTTCCACCAGATTTCTTTATCAGCACTTAAGTTTCGTTGCTTCAGAGCCGATCCTCACCCATTTTAATGCGCCAGATGCGAAAGAAGAAGCCTAGAATTAATGGTTGGCGGTCAATAAGTGGGCACAGAAAATTGGAAAACGTTCATAATTGATCGGACAAACTCATTCAGGACCTATCAAAGGGTGTGTCAACGTTTGTGAAAGAATTGAAATTGAATCTGTCTCAAAATTCTTTGAATACTTGCAAGTTTGGACCCACACCACCTCACACTCAGTATGGAATTTAAAAATATTTTACTAATAGTATATAGATATCGTTGAACGGAGGAATACTGCGATTTAAAATATATTCTGTATCCCATTAATAATTTTAATTACAATATCACATTTCGGACTATCTGATAAATACCAAACATTCATTTGAGGCTACTTTTTATTCGAGTTGACGTAACAACAATCGTCTACCTCTACGACGGTCCTTAGAACAATTCGATGGTTTTCGAGAAAAGTGACACAATTCAAAAATACAAAATACTGAGGTTCTGACTTCTCTCAGAATTGCTTCAAGATTCGCTTATGACGCTTTTCCAGATAAAAATATATAAACTCTGTAGTTGATTTTTGCTTTTAACGGCAGAACTCCGAATTTGAGTTAATTTTGAGTTGTGTCGCTTTTCTCGAAAACCATCGAGTTACTCTTAAAAAATACAGCCAAACTTTTGGCTTTCGGGGATCAGTGTCGGCATATAGTCGCCCAAGCCGTTTCACCGTTCCGGACGCGTGTCGGCATAGAGCCGCCCTGAGCGATAAGATATGCACAGGTATCGTAAAACAGTCAACCTTAGGGGTCATTAGCGATGAAGTCTTATCTTCCTTATAATGTAAACTTACGATGTGAGACGACGGTAGAGTCAGAACGAATTTCAGTTTTTCGATTCAGTCTCTCATGGTCACTGCCAGAGGAACCAGCAGGATTTTTATGTATTCTAGAGATGATGACAGCTCTGACAAATCTTACTTTGAATCTGATAAGACGGAAGATGGCGGAATTATTTCTTGGAGTGAAAGTGAAATCCGTGCAATAAGGAATCCACTCAGGTATTTCAAAATTAGCAGGGTTAGCAGTTTGTTTATAATTATTTTTTGATTTTATCAAACATTTTTCTTGTGTCAAATAAAGCCTTAGTTTTTATAATGTTCAACGTATTTACATATTTTCTTTACTGCACATTCCAATACCTCTCGTCCTCAGCGACGCTCGCCCGTCGAGCGGCTCCGTCCCCAAAGGGTTAGAAACGAAAACTGGGGAAGCGTGAATGCAAGGTAATGCCAGGATCGTCTAACAAAATATTAAAAATTATCTATGAGCTAAAACAGAAACTTCCCTATGAAGTAGTTATATTTCAAGATCTCCATAGAGTATCAATTGGCCTATACTTTGAAGGATAATCGAATGCTTTTAACGCCGGGAACTTTTGAATTTCGTTGAACTATTGGGTGTACGAGTACAAGTAGAAAATTGCGGTTGTTTTTCAATACTGGAAGCTTTAATATGGTTGGCTACACCCGCATGCCTGGAAATATTGACCACCGCTGGTCACAATCTTTTTGGTGGCCAACTTCTACATAGAGTGGAGCACCTTTACCAACGATGGAACGATGAAATTCTTAGGTGGGTTCACTTGAGGTGATTTGCCCCATATACAAATTATTATTATTGTCATGAAGGACTGCGATCTGAAAAAATTATAAAGAGGGCGCTCATGAATAAATGTTATAAAGGGTGTTTTCTTAAGAGCTGAGGAACTTAAAATGATAATACAAAACAGAAATATTGGTAAAATGTTTTTTTTGTATTATAATCTGGTAGATAATTTCATGGCATTTATTTTTTTAAATGACTTCCGACATTCGCTCAGTTCAATCTTTGACTAATTTTTCTAATATATTTGTATAATAAATCTAATGAATGAGCCCAATCAGCAAAAATGCGATAGAAACGATAGTCATTTAGCTTAAATTCTTGCACAAGCTGCATTTTTTAGGCACGTAAGACCAGATTTGTACGCAATATTTTCCACGTAGTCAAAGAGCAAAGGTCAACAAGTTGAGAACAACAACGGATCTACATTCTGACGTCTTCTTCAACACTTCGTTTTATGAATTTCACGAACAGTTTTTTTCCAAAACAAATTTCCAAAATTTGGACGCGCTAAGCGATTCATGATGGCTTGCCAAACCTTACTGCACAGAAATGTCAATACAGTTTGCCATTCTCAGCTGCCAAACCACAGTTATCGATATCGATAGTTCTCATGCATCCAAAAAAACACCCGATATAAATAACTGTTATAAGCAAAATGATTTAATACAGATTTGTGAGTTGCTTTGAAAATGGTTGGGAACACATTTTCCTAAAAAGGGCTTTTATTCATTTTCATTACAATATTCGATTTAATTAATTAGTCCCCGCTCAAATTGCGTTCGTTTTCGAAAATACACAGAATGCGAAATGATGTTGGCGATGCGCTTGCACTGCACATTATGGCATCGTAGTGTTGCAGTTTGTTAGTTTTGTTTTTGTTTTTTAAGAAACTGAGAGTGCCGCCAACCGCGTTTGTACAAACTAAATCGTTTAAAAAAAACGAAGTGCGTTCGTTGGTTGGCACAGAGGGAGCGTATGCTGCGTTGCTTCTGCTCTATGTTTTTATACAATATTTAATTTTTTTATTTGCTTTCGCTTGTTGTTTTTGCTTCATTTTTCTGTGTAATTATTCAAGAAATATTGTTGTTTTTATTGCAATGCAATTAGCAATTGATTAACGAAGCTCACCGGCATTTATGCACGCACTTGCTTCGGATAAGGCAAAGTGGAAGATTGGTTGTTTCCGTTGTTACTTATAGAAGATCTTGGGGAAATCATTGCATATTTGTTTACCTGTATGTATCAGAATAACTATGATTCATTATGGCAGAAGGTTGAGACGGATTTTCCGCTTGACGCTTGGCCAATTGAATATGCAGCAATTAAATTCAATTTCCAGATTTCTCGAAAGTGGTTATCTGTTCGCCTTCATTGATGGTATTCTCATTCTTTAATCAATGAAGTGATAAACTATTTGTTTTACGCTCTCTGCAGTTGATCTCACGCCAAGGTGTAACTGGGGCTGGAATAAAAAACATGTCATAGGGCCTTTATCATGCTGTCAAAAAAATTTTCTTTTCGGTACATATAAATAATAGTATAAAAAGTAGTCCGCGAATTTAATATAGCAAATGGTTTGCAGCAAGGAACAGTAAATGCCCCAATTCTTTTCAATCTCTTTATACTTGACGTACTGCTTAAGATAGCCTTTGCTGATGAGATTGTCATTTACCATCCAGACAGAACAATAGGGGATATTAACAAAAATCTGCATCGGAAATACAATATTGTAAAAGATTTTGTAGCAAACTGGCATCTTAAAATAAATACTAAGAAAAGCGAAAGTATTTTGTTCCATCCACCCATAAAAAAATGCTACTCAAATATCAGAAAAAACTGGAAAAATTTAAATATAATATCGAACGAAACCAGAATCCCTATTCAAACCACTGAGAGAGTCAAATATCTCGGTATTCATCTTGATAATTTTTTATACTATAACGATCACATCAACCCCAAGTCGAGAAGACCTCAAGAGTTTTCCATATCTACAAAAAATGTTTTCTTCAAAACTACTGCACAAGAAAGTGAAAATATTAATGTATCAAACCCTGGTGAGACCTATACTCAGATATGGTTGCTCACTCATATATGGAACGGCATCGTGTTTGTTCCCTTCTAACTAACTTCCTTAACTTCTAAGTTAAAACATAATTAATTTCAATATTAAGGAAAAGTTACTCGACATCAGATAATTTACATAGGTACTTGAGAGCTCGCCTAGAGACATTGTACGACACATCATTACTATACTAATACTACTGTTTATTGTAGTACTTAATATTATTAACTGGAAATAAATAAACAAATATCAAACCAAAAAAAGTGGAAAGTAGAATGAACTATGTTTTTATTAAAAAAAATGTGAAAAACGGGTATTCTTCTACTCAAAGTAATCCATGCCTGTTCGGCCGTCGGTTCAACGTGGCCGGAACGACCCGGATTTATATCGAAGAACTGTCGTCACTCAATCAGCATTCCCCAAACATTCATGGGAAATGCTTATGCTGCTGTAACAACAACAGCAACTGTGAGCGAGGCAATATACTGTCTGAGCGAGCTTGGCAGGTCAAATGTCATAACTGTAATGATAAACTGTCGGTTCCAGTACATAGAGAGTTCAGCGAAATAGCTGACACACTCTCTGGTTCGGTCGAAAAATTCTATAAATGGAATGGGATGCAGCTCAGCCACGCACAGTGCAATTAGCCAACTTTTGTTACAAAAACACTTTGATTACTGGCAGTGGCTACGAGTATCAACACGACGAATTTGCTATTATGTGCCGAAATATCAAACCAATCAGAGCAAAATTGAGGGAGTTACACCATCTTTTCTGAGTAGATTTAACAGTTTTGTTGTTTCGCATCCGATTTTCATGATTTTTGCACATTTAGAAAGGCTTACGCTTCTGCAATTACGTCCCGAAACTTTAAGCCAATCAGAGTAAAGCTGAGCGAGCTATAGCCTTTTTACCGGAAAGCTTTAAGTCAAAGTTTCAGGCCAATCAGAGCAAAATTGAGGGAGTTACAACATCTTTATTGAGGAGATTTGACAGTTTTATTATTTCTCAACCGTTCCAAAATGTTACTTGATACTTAAACAGCAGAGGCAGGAGTACATTTCGGTTGACGTTGAGCAAACATGATTTACGATCTATTGTAGGCATAGCCCTGAGATTTATACCTCAACATAATTGTGGAAAAAGTCGGGTCTTAAGTGAAGAGATGACCAGACTATGTTCAGTGAATGGCGAACGCCATCGTGTCATGGCAAACGCCTTTTTGATACCAGAAATGCCCGGGTTCTCCACAACATTTGGTTCCAACAAGACGGCGGATGGGGCTACTTGCCATACGGCCCGTGAAACAATAGATTTACTGCGTCGTCGTTTCGGTGAGCCATTTGCCTCTCGTCTCGGATGAGTGGATTTACTACCAAGATCGTGTGATGTCACATCACTGGACTTTTATTTGTAGGGGTATGGAAAGTATAAATGTTTTGTGGGTAAACCAGCTTCGAGGGAGGTAGTGGGGTCCCATATTACTAAAATTATTTACGAAAAACCGACCGAAGTCCTCCAGTAAGTCATTAAAAATTTATGTTTACGGGTGATCGAATTACGACGCAGTTGGGGCCAACATTTGAAAGGGGTTATCCTTAAAAAATAAATGTCATTAATCATTCTACACACAAATAATAAAGAATACCCAATCTATTTGAACTTTCAATTTAAAATCCGATACCGCTAAATGGATCACCCTTTACTTGGCAATTGTTTTGATATTTGGGAGAAAAATTTCAATACTAGAAATAAAGGACGAAAAATGTATAGACTTGTGGAAAATTTTCCGTATTTTTATGACAAAGTGCAAATGTTGTCATTCTACTTCAATATCAGCTGTTTGTGGTTATGGCATGGCACATCGACACCTGCTGTAATGATGAAGCTATGGTTACGGATACAACCAGGCCCGACGAGAGGGGGGGGAGATCGGGTACTTTTTCCCCCGGGCCCGGAGTTTTCAGAGGGGCCCGAACTCGAGATTATACGTATTTATATGAATTAGAGATCATTGGAAAGGGCCCGCATTTGCAATTTTCCCCCGGGGCCCGGATATGCTCTCTACGGCCCTGGATACAATTATTTGGTTATGGCAACGACACCACTACTTGCAGCCTAACATATTGCCAGAAAACGTAGCAAACCGAATGATTTTAAGGTGCCCGTATTTGAATGGCCGCCACTGTAACTGTGCATACATATATATGTACATACATACTAAGCACTTGAAATGTTATTGTATAAAATACTCTTATTAATACGTAAAATTTATTACATAGATATGTACACGTCAAAGTTGTTGCAGTTTCCTTGTTGGTGCAGAAAATAATAAACACGAAAAAGAAAACAACAAAAAAAAAAAAAACAGCAGTCGACCAACTATGCACTAATTTGTTGCTGTTGCTCTGAAGAGTTGGCTAAGATTTAATTAATTTTTATTGCATTGTAATGCTATTGGCGAAACAAACACGCCAACCACACATACATACATACATATACACGCATACACATCCATACATGAATATTGGACAGTTAGCAATGTGATGGCGACGGCGGCGGCCGGCCTCGCACGTCAGAGCGTTAGCCAAACCGTCTGTAAGCACGTGTGTGTATGTGTGTGTGTGCATATATCAACAATAGCACCATCGCCAGCGCCATCAGCGAGTCGAGAGCCAACCTCGTCATCATCAGCCGCACTATCTGTTTTGCCATCATATCCAATATTACATATTTATGTACATACACACATATATATGCTGTGTGTGTATGAATGTGTGTCCATATGTTTTGCTATGAAGCCATCGTGCGCACCATAGGCTGCACATCATCATCATCATCATTGCCATTCTGGTCCGTTCACCAATGATGGACGTTTTGGATTCGAATTTCCACATTTCGTGCTCATCGACTCGATCGACACGACGCGACTCGACGCTTTGAATTGCGCACGCGCAACATTTGTAGCTTTTATGAGGCTGCACGTTGCAAACTGACAGTGGATACATATGAATGCATGTAGGTGGGTATGTACGTATGAGTGTGCATGCATATTTGTTCATACGTATGTGTGCAGTTGTGTGCGGTCTGCAGTCGGTTAGACAGCGCCGATGCCAACGCCATTGGCGCCACCAACATCAACTGAAATCTTGAATGATTTGCGGCTGTTTTTTGCTTTTGCATTTATTATTGTGCCTCTTTGATTGTTGTTGTTGTTGTTATTATTATTGTTATTGCTACCACCTCCTGCCATTTAATGGCGGCGCACAATTCCGCGTTAATTCACTTTTTAGCGAAAATTTATTTATTTTACTCTTTTTTTCTACTCTTGTTTTTGTTACTGTTGCTCTGTTGCTTTTGCCATTACTGTAATTACAACATTTATATTTTTTCAATCCTGTTGTTTTATTTTGTTATTGCAATTATTTCATGTGCATTTTGTTGTTTGTTAGTTTTCGTTGATGAAAACGAAAGTGATTTAATTCTTCACTTCAGTTAAATTTCTGTTTTTTTGTTGTTGCTTTTTGCTTCTTGTACGAATGCTATTGCTGCGCTTTGCGGATTTTTGTACCAGTTTCATGGTTGCACGTGATAATTGTTGCATATGTGCACATCAAAGCTGTTTCTGGTGCTGTTGCAGTTGCTGCCGCCGCTACTCGCCTAGACTGATGAAGGTAGTTGTTGTTGTTGATTTTCATAATATCGTTAGTGTTTAATTGCTGTTGCCGATAATTTTCCTATTGCTCTATATGCATGTAGTGCTAAGTATGTATTTGTGTGTGTGAGCGCACATATCTACATATGAATGTAGCTCAATGCGTCTCTTCAAAGCGGAACAAATTTAATATTTTCCCCATTTCTTCAGTCCTTTCCTCGTTGCTCTTAATGTGGATGTTTGTGAAACATGCAGGCATTTTGCGCTTTTTCGAGGCAGGAAGTATTTTACGACATTCAGGCATGACTTGCCTTGATCTCAAACATATTCGCTTTCGTACATTTAGCCGCATTTCCTTCCTTTAATTGGAATAGTTAGGCAAAAGAAAAAACGAATTACCGCTAACCCAGAAATTGAAGACTGGAATGTGCAGATACGCATTTATATAAAGAGATATACGATACCCAGAGCACAACTCCTTCAAAAATGGTGTTTTTCCCACTGGTGTTTTTCGACAAAGTGTGATAACTTATGCAAGTGAAAACCAAAACTTCAGAAGAGTATTAAAAATACTTTAGTTGCTCTATATGTCGATAAGGTTGGGCCTCGTGGTTAATGGTAACTTATTGGCTTTATGTCACTATTCCAAAGCCAATGATGTTTTATGGAGCTTTCGTCTGCTGAAATTCGGTCAAGAAGACACTGCCCGCTGTTGGTAAAGCAGCAAGCGAAAGCGCAAGCGGTAGCATTTCTAATCATCCTTGATCTGGTACTTAACGTTATTGTAGATATTGTATTCGCAAACATTGCAAGTGAAGCTGTAATTAGTGGTACCGTAGCCATAACGCCATAGTCGTAGCCATAACCATAGCCCTATCATTACAGCAGGTGTCGATTTGTCATGCCATAACCATAAACAGCTGATATTGAAGTAGAATTAATGGCAACATTTGCATTTTGTCTTAAAAACCCGGATCATTTTCCACTAAGTCAATTAATTCTTCGCCGTTCATTTCTAATATTAAAATTTCGCAAATATCAAAACAAATGTCAAATATTTCACAGCTGCTTGCGATTATCAGCTGCTTGGAAAAACCAAAATTCGATAGATACATGCAAGGCGAATCAATTAAAGGTGGTGTTGGTAAATCAGCTGATTTGTTTTTTTTTCTTTCTCTGTGTCCATTTGGCTGTCAGCATAGAATAAAACAAGGCGAATTAATTTTTTTTTCTACTTCGCCAATACCTTGACGTGACAACGTGAAAAATGTAAAAGTAATTCCAAATTATTTGTGGAATTCAAAAACACAAGTAATTGGTGAACATTGATAAATCTTTACTTTATAAACTATAATTTGATATAAGTTCAAAAATTAATAATAAACGTTTCAACTTTACGGCTGCTTGTCAACTCACTAACTAACTACTCGTTTGTTCGTACATCTGACTTATACTCCTTGACCCAGGGTTGCCATTTGGCGCATACATATGGCTACGGTTATGGCCATGGCGCTAGGGTGCAGCACCGATACAGAGCAACTCGCTATACGAGTATTTTTACGTGGTATTTACACCAAATTTAATATTACTAAAGAACTGTGTTCACTGATTCCAATGCAAGGGACAGACGAATACCTGTACGATGAAGTAAAGTCTGTGTTTAAAAATTATTCAATTTTATAAGAAACGATTATTGGTATGTCGAGAGATGAAACACGAGCAATGTCAAGCATACGAATTGGAGTATCGAGTCGGCTATTTCAAGACATTAAGAAAGTCACAGGAAGGGAAATATTCGTTAACCACTGTATAATTCACCAGGAAAATTTGTGTGTCATTTTGTATCATTTTGGTGATAAAGAATGGATGTGCGATTTTGGGTTTCTTATCGATATGACTCAGCATCTCAATGATATTTGTCGGGAACTTCAAGGCAGTTTATTCCCAGGTTCGAAATAGCATCTTTTGCCGAATAATGTGTCTCAAATATCTCTCGAATTTTAAGTAAATTCGTTTTTCTTTCCACATTTAGAAAAAGAAAACGTTACTATTTCTCAAAAATACGCACCAAATGTAGACATTTTATTCAACGAATTTCAATTACGATCTCGAATGTTCAAAGTTGGGAAGACAACGGTTTCCATGAAAATGTTTTCCTCGCTATTTAATATCGATGTGGATGCAGTTCCCGAAGACTTTCAAATGGAAGTGACCGATTTAATAAATATTGACAATTTTTATAAATCTTGTGTGAGCCCTGAGAAATTTCCGCTTTTGACAAAAAATACAAAGCAAATGATGTGTATGTCCGGGAGTGCGTATGTATGCGAACAATTAGTTTCAGCCATGAAATTTATCAAAAATGACCACCGATTGTGTCGAAAAAACAGTGACAAATTTCTCATTAAAACTTTTAAGTTTTTCTGTTTTTTTTTTGCTTTCAAATTTTCATATGAAATCTTTACTTTTTCTTATTTTTATATTTTTTTACACTAATGTTTATTATAAGTAAAGTTTTGTAAATGATTAATAAAACATCATTTTAAATTTAAATTTGCCCGTTGATGGAAAAGGTTGCTCACCCCTGTTTACTGTGATGTCTATAGGTTTGATCAAAGGAGCTGATTTCTATGGTTTTGGTTATGGCTAAGGTATGGCACCACTAATTGATTGATAATTTGATGAACATTTTGGCCCAAATAGAATGAATAGATCGTCGAGCCAAACATAAACATCACGAGCCTGGGTCGTGATTGAATGTTAGTTTCTATCTGTACGCCACCAAAGTTAGTCCCGAGCCTCATAATTGCTGTCACATCATCTCGCGCATCAGTCTGATCTGTTTACCACGCGTAGACGCGTAACACTTGAGTGCGAGTTTTGTCGAGCTAAATGGCACGGCAAGGGGTTAAAATTTCCACCGACCGTGCTGCTATAGGATTGATTTAAAAAAACAGACAATACAGAATTCTTAGAAACTTTAGGCTTATCATCGTGGTAACTGGTTAGTTCACACTAACGATCAGTCCAGTGCGGATCCTTTTACACCCAAATCTCCGCAAGGGAAGAATGAACCAGGTACAGCGTCTGGAATTTGGACCGCCAGGAATTTGGAAGGAGCTCAAAGATGGCTTGATGTTGGATGGAAAGATTGGTCTTCTGAGAGAAGGTCGCGCTTAAGCTTAATTTAGGCCTCTAAGCAGACATAGTCGCTTTCAAAGAAGCAATCGAATAGAAGCTCACTATTGTAGCTCATAACATCCTTTAAGAATAGAAACACTTACTCGGACAGCCGGGCGGCAGGTTCCTTAATGATATGCTCGAAATTAGTCGGATCAAGCCTGAATTTCCCTTTCAGTTATGTCCGAATACTCCACTATCAAGAAACTGTATATTTGATGAGCTGGCTAGGTAGCTCAGCAAGTGTTGGGTGAGAACACTAACATGCAAGACCACGATATTCTTCTGGATTTAATGAAGAAGGTAGAATCATTTCGGCAATCATTAGAACACTGTTGAGTTTTGTTTTGCATTCACTTATTCATTACTGTGCGCTGCGTGGATAAGCGAGGGCTTTTAGTGCAGCTTCACTGTCTCTACAAATTCGAATACCCCGCCACTTTTTCTCAATGCCTGTCCTGTAGCGTAGGAGTACTTAGTGTCTTCGCCTAAGTACCATCCAGATCCGCTACCATCACTACTTTTGGATCCGTCGGTGCAGAAAGTGTGAGGAAATCCCGTTAATAGGTTCTCTGCACTTAACCATAGATCACTATTTGGGACCAAAATATCATACTTCTTACCGAACCTAACGGACGGCTGCCGGTCAATCGCCATGCTTCGGCTGGCATCGAGAACAGTGTGGCCCCCCTCCGACAACGGTGGCATATCTGGCATCTAATTGCATGTTGAAATTTTTTTTATTTGCTTTCATGAAAATAAGTAGCGAAATTTAAAACATATCTGAAAGTTCTATCCCAAAGTTTAGTACTATGGACGATTTCTTCATCTCAAATCTTCAGCTATGTATTTACAAATACGCATCAACATATTTGCAACACCAAACGCATAAACACCTCATCCACATCATTGCCACGACCATAAACTGGCCATATTAATGAGCCAAAGAAAAATTACGTAGCAATAAAATTAATTTCCATTTCACCCCATTGCGTCCGAGTGGCCGAGCATGTTAGCCGAAGGATCAAATTGTAATGCGCTTGTCTGTTAGGCGCGTTGACCACTACCCCGAGGAGCGTCCAGCTTACATATCTTCACAAATTAAATATGAGTTCATAACAATAATGTTGTAGTTCAAGACGATAAGACTGCCAGGCAGCAAACGGACAGAGATATGTTTGTATGAGCAAATGCTCACAAAGTAGCTTTACAAGCAGCGATGCCACTTTTTGCGCGCCTTTTGGTCAAACAGTTACTCGCTTCATCTCACCTATGCTTGTTTGTGCACTGAAGAATATTGAAGATGCAAAAAAATGTACGGAAAATTACTTTGCCCCAGTACTTTTGCTTATTCTGCCCTTGTGCTTTGTCCTTTGGAAACAGCGGCGACCGCATTTCAGTCGGACAAACGGCAATTTCACAGCAGATCAAACGGTGCATTCGTTACGCTGACCAGCCCAACTAATATTCAAATGAGGCCAAAGTCAGCCGAACTAAACGAAGTAGGAACACATAAATTACCTTCCGCCATCCGCCATCCGCCAAACTTCCCCTTCGACTAGTGACCGGTCAACTGACCATTGGCCGACAAAGGTCCACAGCTATACTCATCATAATGAGAGCAGCTATTTAGGTACAACCATATGTGTTTGCTGCCAGAGGTTGCAACGAAGATAAGCGATGGCAAAAGATCGCCAAAGATCGAGGATAGGCTGTGTGCAAAGAATGCAGGCAGAACGCGCGGGATGACACGTGAAGGCAAGCCTGAAGCAACACAGATCTCAACCCTTCTAACCCTTAAACTCTTTTCTGCTTACACTTTCATATTTACATGCACACATATATCCTTCGAGTACACACATACTCACATATTTCCTTGATATGAGCACAATGCATCCCATGTCTGTGGCGTTGTTTTCTTAACGCAACTGGACAATGGTCAAGCAAGATAAAAATGAAAGCTTAAAGAAAATGAAACGAAGTAATTTACTACAGAACTATTCAAATTTTAATCCAATTGCATTGCTGTACTTTCCCTTTTGCCACCCTTACCTTACCGACCGACTTCGCTACCTTCAAATTCGTCCTCATAACCGCCGTCGGCTTTTTGCTGCAGCAACCAATTTCTGCTCTCCTTTTGATCGTGATGCCCCTGCACAATGGCACATGGGTCAGTTTGCGCTTAATTTGCATTTTCCATCAGTTCGGTTATTTATGTGTCCAGTTCAAGCATTCATGTTTGAGATGTCCGAAAACAGGATAAGTGTTTTCATATGAAATTACCGTTTGCTTCTCAGCTTTTCCACATCGGTGGTACGGCAGATATTTTTTCAACGCATAGAATTTCTGTATTTCTTAACGATGGGAACTTTTTCTTGTATCTTCCTTAAGCTGTCTTTTGCTTGTGCTTGGCGTTGATCTAGATTTCTCTGCATGCCCACTGCTGAGTGGAGAGGTCACCTGGTGTGTTCTGAAGTGGTCCTATTTCGTGTTTTTCTTTCCCATGTTTTACGCGCTCGTTGGTGCTTGTTTGGCTTTTGACCAGTTTTGTCGCAAATTAACTTCGAAATGGGAGGGTTTTGCATTATTTTCGAAATGGTGAATTGGGGAGAAAATGGTGCAATGACATTCAATTAGAATAGAAGGGAAGTCAAGGTATGTGCTTGTGTGTGTGAGTGCACCATAGCATATATATACTGGTAATGTCCAATGAGCAGTTACCATTGTCGTAGTAAATAAATTGAATAAAGTTGGTAGCTGTCACCCGACGCATTTAGGCCTGTATAGTCCCATTGTGATACCACTGAAGCTCATCCTTTACAATCCTGAATCTTCTCTGAACCAACCTATGGAATGAATGAATTTTGTAAATTTCGCCAAGCCTATTTGAGAGACTTCTTCAATGCTGTTTAGAAATGCGAATCCGAGCGTTGAATGCCTTTTCCCTGTATAGAGCAATGCATGCGGCCGCCATAGTTAGATAGGTGGATGCGTGACTACCATTCGGGACTGCGTAGGTTCGAATCTCTGTGCATGAACTATTTGATGTTTTTTCTAATAACGGTTGCCCCGCGGCAATCAAAACAATTTGCCGTTCGGATTCGGCTTAAAACTGTAGGTCCCTCCATTAGTGGAAGAGCATCAAGACGCACACAACAAATAGGAGGAGGAGCTCGGCCAAACATCTGCCAGAAGTGTATGCGCCAATTATTTTTTTTTGTATGGACACAGGAGGTGTCAGGAGATTCTTCAATATCTTGACAGCTTCGACAGTCATTGTATGGTACCCCCAGTCTACGTGCATGCCTTCCATTTAAAAAATGCTCTGTTAGTATCCCTATGGAGGTTTTCATACCCTGTTCTCTAAGATTCAATAGCGAGTTTGTGCGATCGTGATTCTATTCTGGCCAGGTTTGCCTACTTATTAGGCAAAAAAGGTGATTGCAGCATTGATTGGGTGTCTATATATTAATAATTTGTACGTAGCTAGGGAAATCGGTATTAGTATTTTATCTGGGTGAATATTTCGCATTGTTCCTTCCTTAGAAGCTCATCTACTTTGTAGTTGCCTTCTATATTTCTATGGTCTAGCATTCTTATGGTATTCAACTGCCGTTTTTGACGAGTGTTTTACTGACTCCAACGATTTGAGAGCCGCCTGTCTATCCTAGTAGACATATGCAATACTTCTATCGAAGTTAGAGGTGTCTTCGCGCAATAAGCCCACTCTTATGGCGATAATTTCTGCCTGAGAAACACTGCAGTGATTAGGCAACGGAATGGGTGCACTAATGCCTAGCCTTTCAGAGCAAACTCCTCCACCTACCTGTTCATCAAGCATAGATCCTATTTTCTTCATCTATCGTACCATTGTCCCAGTCCTCTTTAGAATGGAATATTGTGCTAAAGATTTTATTATAGTCTAAATATATTTCGCTAACTACAACTAATTCGTACCTCAACGATTTCTCGTCATATAAGCCCCGCTATTCTATAGAAATATAGTTCATACTGCAATAAAAACTATATAACCCAAAGCTTCAAACTTCATACGAAATTTTTCAAAATTTCCTGAAAACTTTGAAATTTTCAACCAGAATTTTTAGAACTAGAATTTTCCTGGGTATGCAATTTTATAGCTCATTGAATTTAGGGATAACAAAGTACAAGTTTCAAGTGTGTTTCAAGCTTCATTGTAGAACAATTTTTTCTTGTTGACGGTGCTAGGCCTTTTCTGCTACATAAAAAAATTCACTTAGGAGGTTCGCTATTGAAAGAAGTCCTACCATTTGTAGAACAGCATAAAGACGCATACCTTAAATTGGAGTAGTTTGTTTTGTTAGTTTGCTTGGTTCGTTGGTGGATTTGAGCATTTCCCAAGCGATTACTTAAGACTCAATTAGCGCATAGAGGCACCATTTTTATGCCACAATCCACCTAAGCCTAGTTTGTCAAATCCTTCCGATTATCTAATAAATTTATTCAAGTCACATAATGTGACATCCGAATAGCCGTCGACTCTCCGCAAGCAATGGCAAGCTTCTGAGTGTATTTCTGCCATGGAAAAGGTCCTCATAAAAACCATTTGCCGTTCAGAGTCCGTTTAAAACTGTGGGTGCCTCCATTAATGGAACAACATCAAAACGCACAAGACAAATAGGAGGCGGAGCTCGGCCAAACACCTAACAGAAGTGTACGCGCTAATTATTGGTTTATTTTTTTAATGTGAAACCCGATAGTTCTAGTAAATATTTCTACATATCTCCTGCTTCCATTTTTCGCAAGAGTTCTAGGCGCAACCAGTCATTGGCACAGGAAATTATCTACGGGTTCTGCCATAAGAAAGCCCCATTCTTGCAACTTGTTTTCTTAGCGACTAGTGGCTATCAATTTTAAATATGTCTGTCCCTATAGTTTGCTTTCATTGTGCAGCAGTTAGGTCAAAACAGTCTACTTATTTTTAATGTTTGAATGTCTGACTACGTCCTCCTCCCTAATCCAAGATTGAACTTTCTTTGAGTTCCTCTTTGTATGAGTGCGCGAGAGCACCCCAGTGCCATCGCTACGGATTCATCCAGACAAACGCCTGTTTTAGCTAATTCATCCATGACCTTATTTCCTTCGATATTTCTATGACCCGGAAACAAGATAAGCGAGATGAGACCGAGACAGTGCGCCTAATTCCAGTTTCCATTTCCTTGCTGGCGTGGAATTGGTTAAAATGGATTATATAGCTTCAGCTGGTCATCAGGATATTTAGTATTACTGCTCTGATTCCATTCGTGCGCTTATTTGTTAAGGTCTGACAGGCTTCGCACATACCTAAAACTTCTGCTTTGTTTCTGAGCCTTAGTGACTGAGTGACACAAAGTTTTTAGCAATAAACACCTGCATCCACGCCCTGGGCATCCTTGGTATTGACAGAGGTTTTCTTATCGCCAACTTGATCTTTTCTGCCTAGGAAATGAATTTAAAACTCATCTTTGTTTACGTCAGTAAGCTTCTAATAAAATGATTACTATTACGAAGAAGTTCTTGGAATCAAAGATATATACTTGGGCAGGCTTTCCTAGTATTGAGGGAAATCTCAAAATGTGCTATCGAGCTCAGAGTTTATATATTTATAACGTTCAACGGAGAACTGTATAGTCAGGATCGGTGAGAAAGTAAACTACCACTGGAATCCCACTGGAGTAGGGCGCCGTTGGTATCCAAGTCTTCGCCGTTTGCCTTGAAGTGTTTTTGAGCTTTTAGAGTCTCAACTAACCTGTAACTTTACAGGTCACCTTATCGTGACGATAAGGAAATTTTAATTTTCGCACGCGCTTAAAAACTCTGAGTAGGATATATTTAAAGTAGAGTTAATATTTTCTTTAAAAGAATTTGCCAACCTTGGATTTTACAAGGAGACAAGGGAAAACAGTGTTTGGGCAGTAGTTAAGCAAAAACTCTCAGGAAGGCCTATTTGGACGGTCAAACAGTAATCAAGACAAATTCGGCTGATTTGGAGCCGATTGCCTCAACTTGCGCAGAAATTAATAAAAAGTATGACTCGAAGCGGTCGGCCAAAAACACTTGGAGAAGGTCGATGTTGCGCGAACTAGCAGATACGAACATCTCATGGGACGGTGCAAAAACAACAGGCCCTATGCTCCCGAGAGGAGTGAACAAGGACAAAAAAAAAAAATATTATAAAGCCACATAATCTGTTAAAATCGAGTTGATCAAATAGTTTCTAAGTTATGTTGGTCTCGTTTCTCTTAGACAGTCTGAATTTCACACTTTTCGAAAGAATAAGTGTTAGAAATGAAGAGATGGAAGGTATATTTTTCGTGCAGAGTTTCAAGGGCTCAACCCAATGAATTTTATTTTCCTGATAGATTATATAATATTTTGCCATAGGGAAATGTTAATCAGTGTGATCGCCTTTACTTTCCTAACCTCAGAGGAAAATAGAAAGCTTCTCTCAGACAGCTATGAACCGTCGAACTCTCGAAGCTAAAACGATACACTTAAGAGGCGGAGGGCTCAATAAAAAATCAATCAGATTACACAAAAGCTGGGATAAAAGCGCTGCACTTTATTAAAAATATTATAGTTAATCTTTCCTTAGAATAGAATATAATTTTATTGCCCATAAAGTCAGTTGGGACCGTTTTGGAAGGAAATTTATCGAACCTTGGTCAGTGCAGAGAGCGGCTAGCATTCAGAAATCTATTTTATTAACTATAAATGCAAACTTGATAGGCACATTAAAATTATGATTATTCTCTGCATTCGAAATGAAGCCAATCGAAAGAGGCCAGCGCTTGCTGAGTCCTGTCCCAATAGCCCTCTGTGTACTTGTGTATGTGTAACAGAACAGCTACCACATAAACAATTTTCAACGTATTTTTACAGCCGCGTGCAGGACATCGCAGGTAATTTAAGGATAATGAAGGATATAAGGAATATTAAAATTAGAGCAGTCAAAAGGTGCATCAAGACACGTAACTTATTTTTGTTTATCTGTGTGCGCGTGTGTGTGAGTGTCTTATACTCACTTTGTGTAGGGATGTGTTTGCTCGCGGTTTGATGATCGTGAAAACAACTGCGTAACGGTCGTCCTGACCGCAGCAGAAGGCTTGGTTTTGTTGCCATAAGAATGCGGATCAATTCATATGTACATGCATATGTATGTGTCATACGTGCGTATGTAAGTTACGAGCGCATGTGTACCTTAACTTTGTGGGTAGATGGGCTTGAGATATTTGGCGGGAAAATTTCCCAAACTGACCAGTGGTCAGCGTTGACCGAATTTTAATTAGAAGCCTCTTTGGAATTTGCATATGAATGATGAGATTTAACGCTTCAATTGGTTGCGTAACATTCAGCTGACAAAAAATTAGGAGATGTCTTAGAAAACTAAAGAAATGTGAAACGAAAATAAATTTTTTGCTTTGATGAAATTACGGAACCTGAAGCTAAAGCAAAGATAAATAAGTTTTGCATGAAGCAAATATTTCAAACATTTTCGGCTGCTACCTTTTTTTGTTAAAGTGCAAGAATAAAACAATACGCTTGGAAGAATTATGCCAAACAAAATATAAATATTATATATATATATAATAATATGTAATAGAACGAATATAACTTTGACATTTTAAGCCACTCTGTAAAATTTTTTGTTTGCTTCTTGAATTAACCTAGAAATTACTGCTAATTGAGATAAAGTTCTATACTGGCTCTAAACGTTAGACGACATTTGTTGGATGCATTTTTCTGGCACTAATATATTCCTGATTTGCCACCATTCAATAGCTCAAAAGTGTATTAATTGATTGGAAAATATCCCAAGCTAGCATCAATTTGCTAGTTTGGCGCGCCTGGTACTCAAATTGTCCTAACAATAATTAGAGGAGACGGCGACGGTCTTAGTGCTTCTTAAGTTTCGGCTAACGAATTACTTAGTTCCCAAGACTAAAAATACACAAATTAGTCCTAAATTCCTTGGTGTTATAACGTTATAAAAAATTACTCTATAATTAAAAAAAAATTTTGACGTGATAACGTCTTATAATTCGATTTAACAGGCTGCACGCACGAAAAAATGTGTCGTTACCTTGCTCATTAGTGTTACCTTGCTCATATGTCGTTACCTTGCTCATTAGTGTTACTTTGCTCATATGCCGTTACCTTGCTCATTGCCGTTACCTTGCTCATTTGTTGTTACCTTGCTCATTGCATTGAATGAACTGCAAGCGAAAGCGCGGAACGAACGACAAAGCAAACAAAGCAAACGAACGGCAACGTTCGACATCTTGCTCTCTCCTACTTAAGTGAGCGTATATATGTATGTATATGCGCATATGTAATATACATATATAAATTCACGTATTTGTATTTGCATATGCCTTCTTATTGATTATTATTAATTTGATTCACTTGAAGAATTTAAAATAAAACCAAGTTTGTTAATAATACCTGTTGTTTTAATGTTATTATTATTAATTTTTTTATTATATATGAAGGAAAAAATGTATGGTAATATTTACCATATACCTTATAAGATATGTTGTATACTAATATATGTATATAAACATGCATATACACATACAATTTCGCGCAATTTTCAAAAAGAACAAATCTATATGTAAAGATGCATACAAGTCATATGGACATATCAAATATACGAATCTATTCCGTACGCAAGCAAATGTAAGCTAATGTGCTTGAACTGCAAGCGAGAGCGCGGAACGAACGACAAAGAGCACAATCGGCCCCCGCGTTCGGCAACGTTCGACATCTGGCTCTGTGCTACTTGAGTGAGCATATATATGTATGTATATGCGCATTTGCATATAAATTCACATACTTGTATTTGCATATGCCTTCTTCCTGTGTCCATGGTAATGAACCATTTCTCTGTTGAGAATAGGACGATGATAGAAAAAGTAGGAAATGAAAGGGAGTGTTTCGAGTGTAAAGTGTCTTGAAAAAGGCAAATCGATGATGGTGCCTCTTAGTGTTGTTGACTTATTAACGTCTGATGCACAATCGAAATTGAAGATATCTTTCATGAATTTGATAAATGTTTCGTCATTTTTCACGTTTGTGTAAATGTAACTTGACCTATTCCATTGCAATTCCATTTACCTCCTCCTCTATATCCATACAAAATATCTATCAAACAAATAAAATTAAAATTTTGTTTTGAAAATTGCAACCATTCCATCAATATTTTCTTATGACGTTGTCACGTTAAACTATCGTCAGTAAACCGACTTTACAGACAACCTCTTTTGTTTTTTTTAATTTTCTAACAGCTGATAAGCTTCTGGTACCGAAATGTTCTAGTTGTGATCGGAATATTTTATTTATTTATTTACATAATATAATATATTTAAAACCAAAACCATTATAAATAATTGCTGCACTTAGATTTCAAAGACGGGGTTCTCTCACCATCTTTCAGAGATTTTGGTGTCAATGACTTACTGGAGGAGCCGGTGAGAAGGTGCTGCAAGGTGATTTCTTACGCCGATGACGTGGCACTAATTGTTAGAGCGAAGTTCCTGGGTACTCTATACTCTCCGTGGCGTTCCGTTGGTATTTTTTGACAAAGTGTAATGCCTAGGTTTAGTACTTTATTGAAAGCTAACGTGGATGCCCAACATTGAAGGGAGGATAAGGAAGGTAATAGTCGCCATGTATGGGTGCAAGGGCGTTATTGACAAAATATGGGGCAGTTAAGTCAAAACAGTCTACCTATTTTCCATGTTTGAATGTCTGACTACCTCCTCCTCTCAAATTCAAGATTGAACTTTCTTTGAGTTCCTCTTTGTATGAGTACGCAAGAGCACCACAGTGCCATCGCTACGGATTCATCCAGACAAACACCTGCTTTAGCTAATTCATCCATTACCTTTTTACCTTCGATATTTCTATGACCCGGAAACAAGATAAACGGGATGAGACCGAGACAGTGCGCCTAATTCCAGTTTCCATTTCCTTGCTGGCGTGAACTTGGTTAAAATGGATTATATAGCATCATCTGATCATCAGGATATTTAGTATTACTGCTTTGCTTCCATCCGTGCGCTTATTTTTGCGGTCTGACAGTCTTCGGAAATAACTAAAACTTCCGCTTGGAAGACTCTCTTGTGGTTTCCCAGCTATAGAGACTGAGTGACCCTAAATTTCTAGTAATAAATACCTGCCGCAATACCTGGCCATCCTTACAATCGTTAGTATAGAGTGATATGGTTTTCTTACTGCCAACTTGATCTTTCCTACGTATTATGAAGAAGTTCTTGGAATGGGAGATTTACATATATTCTAGCAAGCTTTTCTAGCATTGAAGGAAATCTTAAAATGTGTTATCGAGCCTAAAGTTGTATTTTGGCTCTACTAATACCAGATAGATGGATGTCAGTGAAGAAGCTAAAGAGAGTTTAAAGGTCTGTTCTAATCAGAATCAGTGGGATGCTTCGCAACACTTCTGCTCTTGCTCGTAATGCAATGCTAAATGTGGTACCAGTAGAAATCGCAAGCAAAACTACTGCTGCGCGGTCAGCAATCCGACTAAGAGGCCCGGGCTACAGGCTTGACTTCACTTACGGACATTCAAGTATCCTCAGAAACTTTGGGTTCATTCAATCCCCTGGCGACTGATTCATGTACACCTTCGCTTACTCCTCCACTACTAGGCGGAATACAGTATTTGCGGCATGGCCGGGTGAACTTATTCACGGGTGACTCGAACTTGGATGAGAGGGTTGGTGGAAGAGTATTCTGAGAGTAGCTCCCCATCAAACTGGAGTTCAGATTACCGGGCCACTGCACTGTGTTCAAAGCAGATCAAAGAAGCCGCAATCAAAGAAGAAGCTGATTGGCTGCTTATTTGTGTAATAACTGTCGGGGAAGTACATATCTGCGGCAACAAGGGCTCTAAGCTCGGTAATGGTGAACACGATACTGGTCGGGAAACGCTTGATTTTATTCTTCATTGCAAATGAGTTCTTTGATATAAGACTCAACTGTGTACCTGGTCTCAGTGACAATACAAGAAACCGTGACGCAGATGAGTTGGCTGGACAGAGGACCTATGAAGAAGTTTCCCTGCGAAACGAGAGTATTGAGATTCCATTGAATATCTATAGTCTGCTCATGGAAGGATATACTTCGCATCAACTCAATGAGCGCTAGGTAAGTTCGCAGAACTGGAAGGCCTCAAAATCATTCGAGCCACTTTTGGATTGGATACACTCGAGAAGGTTTCTAAGGTTAACAAAGTCTCACCTCTCAAATTTCTCTTTTGTTTATCGATATATTTTTATTTGAATCGAGGCGATGCCTGACGCCCTTTATTTGCCAATGGTAAAATATGAAAAGACGCTTGGTAGGGGCAGTTATTTATTGTAATGATTCGCATTACCTTCCGAATCAAATTAGCTTAGCACACGCCCTGGATAATGTGCTTCAAAGTCAAGTGAGAGATAAGATCATTTTCTTCACATTGGACAATCTGCCTAGTGGAGTAAGTGATCAATAATCAACAGCTCGGTTAAAAGTGGCCTCAATAGATCTACTATTGAGGATCAAACAAGATAAAAAATTCCAAGTACCGAAGTGGTTCAGCACAGAGCGGACAACGACGGAAGGTTTGTTTAAATATACTTTCTTTTAGGACCCGCTATGAATCCTATAAAAATAATAATAACGTAAAAGAGGGAGAGGAAACTTTGAGGCATTTCTCTTTACATTTGGTTAGATAGAACCAAGATAGAAAAGTATTTCCTTCGCAGAAAGTAGAGTGTTTCGAAATGGTTTTGTGTTTGCAGTGGAGAAGTTAAATCTTGTCATGACTGGCTGATACCCTTGTTCTGCTAGCTGCTGATTGACATTGTTTTGATATTGCTGTAGGAGTCTTTAATGTCTAAAAAGCTTACTAAGGTGTATTGTTTATGATCCAGGGAATTCGAAATGGTATTGACAACTTTATGGAGAACATTGTCAACAGATTTATTTTAGCAAACGGGTTTTTTTTTCGGGATGACGCCTGTGCACGACTTGTAGTCTCACAGCTAAACCTACGTACTAAACACCTCTCCATTCTAAAAGGAAGTTACCTTATGGTGCTAGTTAGCTCATAGGCTGCTGGTTATTTCGTCTACGAACCTCCGCGCGTCTTAGATCATTGGACATATATTTTGCATGCGGGCTGATTTCCTTCCAGTTATCACCCGATTTTAGCATAGAATTTATAATATTTTCTCCGTTTAATATACCACCGGTTTCGGGAGTATAGCGTGAGCATTGGAACAAGACATGATCAGCGTCTTCTTCGCTCTCCGTGCAGATTGGGTAGTTTTGAAATACTCCGTGCCCTGAAAGGAATTGGGTTAGGTGGAAGTTTGTTTCCCCATGGTTTCTTTCTAACCACGTCGTAAGAATGGATATTAGCCCATGCGTCCATCTACTTTTCAGTGATCTGGGTGTGTGGACGATCGAACGACGCCTTTCTTTTTCTGCAATAGTTTTTCGACTTGCTTTACCGTCGTGTTCAGATAGTCTTATATATGTACACTCTCTGCATTTCCTTCGCCAAAATGTTTACGGGGATTAGCCTTGCTATAACGAAGGAGGCATCGTCCGAAATTGTACGGAAGCCGCAGATAGTCCGCAAAGCGCTTAGCCGATAGACGGCTATCAGTTTTTTTGTAAAGCTATTTAAGTTCAGTGCATCAGTCCAGATCGGTGCGGCATATAAAGGAACCGAGCTGACTACCCTGCTATATAGTATTCTTTTGCTGTGGCTAGGCCCGCCATTGTTTGGCATTATTCGCGACAGACAGGACTGCACACTCGAGGCCTTCTTCATAGGGTATTTCAGGTGCGTTTTAAAGTTTAAACCGCTGTCCACTATCACTCCTAAGTACATATTTAAAAGCGAGTTTTGAACTAATAACTACAGTCCCAACATTTACTTTTATAGTTTCTACTATCTTTCTGCTGCTTATTAGGACTACATCGTTCTTATGCTCAGCTAATTCCAGCTTCATAGACCTTAGTCAAGTCTTCATCCTGCTTACTGATTCGCTGGCGATCCTGTCAATTTCGTGGATATGTTCTGCCATTACCACTGCGATGTCATCCGCGAATCCAATGACTTTAATTCTAGGGGGCATATCAAGTCTTAGAACCCCGTTATACATAAAGTTCCATAGCATTGGATCCAGAACTGATCCTTGAGGAACCCATACTGATACGATATACTCCTCAATGCCTTTGTCATTTCTAAATCTCAGTTTACGGTCCGTGAAATAGCTCTCAATTATTCTGATAATATAACTATGCGACCCTATTTTTGCGACGGTTTCTAGTACACGCTGCAAGCTAGCTGTGTTAAAAGCACAAAAGTAAGGTGTGTCTTGCACTATCTGTAGTATGCTGCCGCCTGTGAAGGAAAATTAACGTTGAGATGTTTAATGGACTCTGCAACTTGGTATGCGTAATTTAGTTCCCTCAGCTTCGGAAATAAAGTACACCCTCCAAGTTTTCTATACAAATCTATTATATCTTGAGAAAATGGTGATTAGCTTGGGCTCCACGTTTACAGTTTTCACAGACTTGCTGATTAGAAACGATCGATTTGATGGGGCGTTTCAAGTATTTGATCTTTAGTGATCAGAGAAATTATTTCTATTTGTGACGAGCTTGATTAGTTGTTCGTCGTTAGCAATCCGATTTAGGCAGCTTGGGACTCCTTGCGAGAGTCATTCTATGCCTGGTCTGATTTTAATGACGCTAGAAATATACTTTGTGTCTATAGGACTCAGGTTTGAGGTAAAGACGTGCAGTTATAACAACATTCGAGAATGTGTAGAAAAAAAATTCAAGAGTATTTCTAAGGCAAAACATAGCACGATGATCTACTGAGTTGAGGTATTGTGAACGCACACAAATTTTATTGTAGTAAGCAGGCAAAATTTAAGAATTATTTTTATAATAAATAATCTATTAAAATTAACAAGACTTCGTGCGGAATCTCTCTCCCAGGAAAACCTGATAAATGTCTATAATTTTAAGCTAATTTTTCTTTATCGGCAATTTTGCTCAAGAGCAAGCGAGAGCGTAAAACTAATCCATTTAGGCATCATTATGTGGCACCGCCTTCTTGAATTGTCTTTCACTTACGCAATAATGTGTCTTTGCCACCCCACAAAATCCACTTAAAAACGTCCATGTTTGCCCTTTAAAATTACACAACATTAACCCCAAAATGCTGTAGAGATCAACGCAACAATTAAAGACATACAAGATTTTGATGCAGATTCGCCCAGATTTCCAAGCAACCCTCTGTCGCAGGAGCTACATAAACTGCCATGGAGAGTTAGGTAGGTAGGTCAAACAGGAAATTGACAAATTGGAATTAAACAAGCAGATAAAAATAATTTAGTTTTGAGAGGAAAAGTTCAACATTTGATGAGCCCAGCAGCGTACGAGGTTGAGAGGGAAGCAGGGGTCGAGGGGGCATAATTAGCGCTACCTGAATGCCTATAGAGCGTAGCTGAACAATTTCTTGCCACCCCTAAATGGCGAATCATAGATCAAAATATAAGGGATAACATCTTCGTCAAATAGTTGCTCATGGCCAAAGGCTGAAGGCTGAAGGTGATGGCAAAGGTACGACAACTGGAGTGGACTTTGCATAAAGGGGACAATGAAGATAAAGGGCTGCATTTTCGGACATTGTGCGCGCAACGGCATTTCAATGGAAACCTGTTTTTCTGTCCGTTAGGAAAATGCGCGCGCACTGCCACAATTTATGATGAGTATATAAATATGTATGCCAGCACATACCTACATTGAGCGATGTGCTGTGATTACGTGATTTATTAGCGCGCTATTTCTCAATTCATCTACACCAACTCAACTGAACGCGTATGTCACTGTGTGTGTATGTAATTGTCCGTGGGATGCTGCAACCTTGATCACCAAAAACCCAAACAAAAAAGTAACAATTAAATCGCTGGTAAATTCAAGGATAAATAGAAACACGTAGCTTTTCCTTACTCTTCACCAGCGCTCGGGGCTGTGTGTGCCTGCAGCAGCCCTCTTTTACGATCCTCTGCACAATGGACATTGATCTGAGTGATCTCGTTGATAGGCGCCTGTGTCAGTCTGACAAATGATAAAGGCTTGATGCGTTGACGGCAATACAATCATTAATATCCTGCTGTGTTAGTATTAGCCTTGGGATGGTTGCGTGTCAAAATCGCCGATTGCATTTGTTCACACTAAGTCGTCTTGGTTTTGATATTTTTTGCTAGCGGTGCGGTAGACTTATGCACCCGCTGTTATTGTTGCCTCACCTCATTAGAATGCGAATTGTGTTGTTAAGAGGTACAGCTTGGCAGTGTCTTTTCTCTTCATTGGTATTGGTTCAATGAGTAAAATGAGGTTATTAGGACTAAATTTTTAAAATTTTTTTTCGAATGGACATATTTTGATAACAGGTTTTAAGATTTTTGAAATTAGCAGCTTTAATTATGCATTCTTGCGATATGTCGGCTTTTAGTCCTAAGATTGTTGGCTTGTGAACTCAATTCCATCTTCTTTAACTTAAAATATCACTAAGCATTGAAACTCCTTTCGGAATAGCGTCGCCACTCGAATGATAATGGCAAAAGTCTGTTAATGTCCCTACCGTGAAAAAACTTTTCACAAAAGTTTGGAAGATTGTTTATAGGAATAAATTAAAAAAATTAAAA
This sequence comes from Anastrepha ludens, assembly GCF_028408465.1. Taxonomy (NCBI): domain Eukaryota; kingdom Metazoa; phylum Arthropoda; class Insecta; order Diptera; family Tephritidae; genus Anastrepha; species Anastrepha ludens. Next base: position 28,648,346 of record NC_071499.1, on the reverse strand, counting down.
TAAAGGAATAAAATTGTTTATAGGAATAATCACACAAATTCGAGGTTGCAGACAATGGGGAGCGTTACAGAGGTACTCTTATAACTTTAGCTTTTCGGATTTAGTATTTTAGATTATATACATATGTACATACTTATGTATATCTATATAACTGGCGCATACATTCTTTGTTGGTTGTTTGACTGAGCTTCTCATCTAATTGTTCTATGCGTCTTGATGTTGTTCCCCAAATGGAGACACCTACAGTTTAATGCCGCCTCTAAACGGCAAATGGTTTTTTACGAGTATGAGAGGATTTTTGATGGCAGCCATACAATCAGAGGTTTGCCATTGCCTGCCTAGGGGCTACTGCGATTAGAAAAAACGTTTTCTATTATTTTGCTGTTTCATGCCCGCAATTGGTTTAGAGCCCGGGCGTTCCCGAATGGTAGTCACGCACACGCTGATTCGGGCATGCTGGCCATATATATATTTATTTAGAAATATTAAATAACCGAAAAATATTAAATAACGAAGTTTTCGCCTCCTAATCGACCCAAAGTTTTTGTATGAGATCTTGGCTAAAGCTGTTTTCTAGTCAGTTCAAAGGCTTTACATCCAACTCCTTCTTATACTTTAAAAAACGAATAAAAATAGGTATTATTGAATCATTAATTATTCTGCCACTTGGTGCTGAATTGCCTAGAAAAAACTCATTTTTAGTGTGCTGCGATAGGCACTTTAAGTAGGACTGTCATTAGTCCTATTCTTCCCGGACACCGTCTTTTTTTTAAATACATACTTGCCCTCAGAAGAAGTTTATGTCCAGCAAAGTACTATTTTTATGACTTCATACTATTTTACAATGCTTTCAAACACCCAATTTGAAGTTCGCACACCTTATTTACCACAAATTGATCCTGAAAAATATTGTTGATGCGCTTCGTATGGATGCTCAAGGATGCCTCATAACGATCTCGCTCAATCATTTCAAACGCAGCATCGATATTTTCTGGCACACAAACTGACTTTGGACGACCTTCCCCAAATTCTGGTATAATATGTCAAATATTTCAATGGAAATGTCTGATGGCGCCTGACAACACTAAAAGTGTCCAAGGCGAGAAATTGAAATTGCAAGCCTTGTACATTCGTATATTGAAAGCATTGAACGACAGATATCTCAATTTTTTCAGTTAAAAAGGTTCGAAATTGTATAGCTTGTAATTTAACTGAAAGACTTATCCCAAATTTTATGCCAATAAAAGTACAAAATATTGAAAGATTATTTAAATCTAAGTATTTCAAAGACGCCTATTTCATTTTGTGGTTCGACTTTCAGTCTTCGGTGGAACTCTTAAGTAATTTTGGCTTCTCAGTTGATGAAGAACTACTTTTTAAAGTGTTTCTGTGCAAAAAGGCTTTTTTGGAAAGTGTAAGGCAAATTAAGGTATAAAGTAAGTAAGGAGGTTTACCTTCCGTTAGATGGGCAAACCATATCACTTAAATAAATTTAAACAAAGTTATCGAACAAGATTTGCCACTAGCGAGTATGGGCATACCTCATGACTATTTGCTGATATTAAGCAAGTTTCATTACTAATACGCATTAAATACCTCCAAATATCATATATATCCGTTTTGGCAACTCCTTTCCAGTGCTGCCAACATATTTATGGTTATTTATGCCAGTTGCTTCATCTAATTGCCATTCTCAAACGCTTGGCGAATCGAAATACGTATGTAGAGAAATGTAAATTTATGACATAAGAATCAATATATGTTGTGATATTATATTAGTAAACTAAGTACTCATAGGCCCTATGCTCCACGGGAGATCAGGACAACAGTAAGTAAGTACTCAGCAAAAAGTATCGCGAATTTTGAATTTTCGCAGGTTACGTATATTCGAATTTCGATTTTTTTGTGGCGATATGTTGGTACTTATGTCTCTCTGAAAGTTGAGTTAATTGTTGACAGCTGCTTTGCTTGCACGTCTTCGATTTTTACATATTCAAAAAGATGGATCAAAGAAACTGTCTCAAATTTTGTGTGACAAACGAAATTAAGTGCACGGATGCATTCCGAATGTTGTCTGTGTCATACTGAGAAGCTACTTTGTACCAAAGCAACGTTTATCGGTGGTACAAAATATTCTCAGAAGTCCGAGAAGATGTGAATGAAAAAATTGATGAAGTGAAGAAAATGGTATTGACCAATCGTCGAATCACCTTTAGAGAAGTTGCTGAGGACCTAGATATATCGATTGGCAGCGCGCCAAGTTCAGTCGAATGTACAAGTTTTGCTTACCGTTTTCTTCGAGTGCAGGGGCGTTGTGCATCATAAGTTCTTGACAAAGGGTAAAACCGTCAATAAGGAATATGACCTGCAAGTTATGCGCAATTTGCGCGAAGAAATTCGCCAGAAACGCCCGGATTTGTGGAAGAACAAAAATTGGCTCATGCATCACGATAACGCCTCTGCTCACACATCGTTGCTTGAGCACGACTTTTTGGCCAAAAACAACACGCTAATGATGCCACAGCCACCGTGTTCCCCAGATCTGGCCCCCTGTGACTTTTTCTTGTTCCCGAAACTGAAGAGGCCTATGAAAGGACGACGCTACGCTACGATTGACGTGATAAAGACGGCATCGAAGGAGGAGCTGAACAAGATAAAAAAAATGATTTTTTGAAGTGCTTCAAAGATTGGAAAAAATGGGGATTACTTTGAAGAGGACAAAATAGATTTTAATGAATATATGGTATAAATAATATATATTAATTTTTAAAAAAACACAAAATTCGCGATACTTTTTGAACACACCTTGTATGTGCAATTTAATTTAATTCATTAGTGGTTTATTAAAAATAAAATGCATTAAAATCGTTTTAAATTTGTTTTGTAAGTCTTGAGTCCAATTAAAAACAAAATACGTGCGTTTTCCGATTGTTGTTCTCTACTTATAAATCAATCCTTTGAATAGTGGGGATGCAATTTAATCCGGAATAACCGACGGCTACCATAAGGTAATGCAAAATATGATGTTGCATTTAGACGAATAAATTCAAGACTATATAACAAAATAACAAGAGAAAAACATTGCAAAATGTTTGTGGATTACCAAAAAAATCCATCTGAGTCTAACTAGCAAAGCTATGGCATGTGAAATTGAGGTGGCAAAAAAAGTTAATAATTGTTGTTTTCCGATATGGCACATGGGTAAGTATATATGCACATATATGTATATATTTTTTGGTTCAAAGGAAAAATAATAATACTGTCTGCATGCTGCTTTGGTGGAAATCCGAAATCAATGGCACAGTGTTACTCCGTGGCAAGTGAAACTAAAATAAATGCACTCCGTCCTTGAGTGATCACGGAATACAATAAATGTATATGCGGAGTAGACCGATTCGACCACTACTACACCTTTTCCTGGCTGTTAGATGCTTGTGTTCAAAATGCTTGGCAGCTTTACCGAAAAGTGCAACCAACACTGAATCAACTAGAGTTTCGACGACAATTAGTGGTATATAGTACTACTTCAAACATAACGGTATAAAAACTAAATCATCCGATGTCCGTTGTTCTTCCGCAGATATTCCGCAAAGCCAGGGCGAGTTCAACTTTCTCCGTTATGATCAGACTGGACATTTTGCGTACCATCCACTCACACATCATTGTGCCGATGAATGATGCAAAGTTAACGGATGAACAGTATATATAAAATGCAACGTAGCAATTTGCGTAAAGTGTTTTGCCAATTACCATACTAAACCATGATTTATTTCAGTTCAACGAATATCTCTCTCTTTTATTTTCATAAATTAAAATTTTTAATTTTCAAAAAAGCGTGTCCGAAAATTATTTTCTTTTTCATAAGAAACCTGTACTCTAGGCGAATCAGGGTTACCATATGGTAACGCTAGTCTTTTTCATTCTCTGGAAAAGTGTAACAGTGTTTTTGAAAATGGACTTAATTTTCGTGATCAGGTGGTCAAAATATATAAGTATACATATTTTCAATAAAATATAAGGCAAAAAAGTTCTAGGAAGTACCGGATTAAGTTTGTTGTTAAGGCGATACTTCACCTATCCATAGCATTAAGTCCGTCTGACTTTCTTTTGCTAAAGTTTATTGATAATCAGTGAAGTGATGGTTCATTGCATCCAAAACACGAGTAGTTCATACATCTCTGATACTTGCCGAAATACCACAACAAGTTGGGGTTTCTGTTAGCTTCTTCAGGGCGCAAAAGTCACAAATTAAATATTCAAAGAATCATATCTGTGTTTTTATTTTCTATTTACCAAAGCACACTAAACTTTTATTTCGTTGCAATGCTAAGTAAATTTAATTTCATTCATTTTTAGATGATCATTTTTTACACTCTCAATGAAACTCATTTCATCGTAAAATTTCCCAAATACTATCATCAGCTTTCATTCATTTTCATCAGTTGCTTCTCTTCAGTTGAGCTCTCAGGCTACTTCCGTAATTCAGTACGCGCATATGAAAGCAAATGAAACAGAAAAAGATGAAGTATCATACTTAGTACGCGCAAATTGTTCTCATCAAAAATATGCAGCGAAGCAAGCTAAAGCCACTCATAAATGTTAGAAACCGGTCAGCAATGACTTGAAATTTCACAGATTTCACAGCCTGCTGCTTAGTTGCGTTTCATTGGTGGCTGTCATTAAATGATGTTTTATGACACTTTTGCAATATTTTCTTAAAAAACAAAAAAAAAAATATGAAAAAGAAAACACCAAAATGCGAGTATGTACCGCAGAAGCGCATCATAAAGCAGGCTTGTCCAAAGAGCTTGTAAAAAAGAGCAGCAAACGAAAACAAAAAACCGAAAAAGAAATTAAAAAAAAGAAAAGTTGTGCAAACAAGTTGGGCAGTTGTCTTTTTAATTGCCTTCACTTGCTTCACTGAATCACCGCCGCCGCCGCTTCTGCTGCACCGCTGGTGTGAAACTGCCGAACGGAATATGATGTTAGTCAAGCTGCCGGATAAGTTGCAGATCATGTTTCGGTTTATCAAAAACAAAAACTTGAGAAACACTTTTTTGGTCATTTGCTGCCTGTCTGCCGCTTCTCTTCCACCCATTTCCCTCATTTCGTCACAGCCACGGTCTGCAGACGGGCTGCATGCACTTAGACTCGAGAGCGTCCAAAGCGGTACACGGTACATGGCGAGGTCGAAAGGTGCTGAGAAACTAAAATTTCGTTCATGAGCTGTGTTTCTGCGTCTTTGGACTTTTTTCGGTAACTTTTTTTTAAATTAGTAATTTTTTTTTGTTTCGTCAGCTTGGTGTTAATGGGAGACTGTGATGCTAAATTGTAACAAGAGTGAACTCGTTTATACGGTTAATTGCAGCTTAATAATTTTTTAGACTCACACTTAATGAAATGCTGAATAAAAAGTGTTACACGTGAATGTATCCATTTCTGTACTTAAATTCAAAACTATAAAGATCTTATTTCTCACACATGCACACTAATAAAGATAGATATAAATATGTACCTTTGTGTGTGTATGTACATATGCAAATATGTCTAGACTTAACTTTTTGGGACACATTTGTAGTTACATTAGACATCTTGGAAGACAAATTGAATTCGAGAAAAATTGAATGAACAAATGAACAAATTCCACTTCGAGAAAAATTCCACTTTGGAAAAATTTTTGATATATTACAGAAAAAGAAAGGAAAGAAAAATTGTTCATAAATTACAGAGAAAGGTAGGAGTCGTCCATAAAGTTCGAAAATACATTATGTCAAAAAAGTACCTGGAATTGTTCAATAAAACGCAAAATATTTGTTTAATCATCTAAATTTATTTTGTCGCCTTCAAAATAGGCTCCATTCGAACCAATGCCAATGATTAGTCCAGTCATAAAAGCACCTTTTAAATGCGTTTGAAGAGATCTTCTTCAGCTCCTTCAACGAATTCTCCTTAATGGCCTCTATCGACTCAAACCGGTGTGCGAGGAGTGGCAATTTAAATTTTGGGAAAAAGTCACAAGGGGCTAAATCCACTGATTGTTGTTCGATAATATCTGTCGAGTTTTTGGTCAAAAAAGTGTTCACAATATGAGCCTTGAGAGACGGTGCGTTATCATGGTGCAAGACCCATGAGTTTTCTTTGCGTTTCCTACGCATATTCTCTCTCAAACTTCGGATTATTTCAAAATAATATTCTTTATTTGCCGTAGAACCATTTTGAATGAATTCCGAGTGTTCAACACCATGAAAATGAAAGAAATCGAGTAGCATGATTTTCTCTTTTGGCCGACTTTGACGTGGGATTTTGGGTTTCGGCTCATGTGGATAGCCCCATTCAGCTGCCTGCTGACAGGTTTGCATGTCAATCTTATATACCCACGTCTCATCACCTATTATGATGCGCTGTATAAACGTTGGGTCCGAATTCACTTGATTAAACATGTCTTCAGCCACCTTCTTCCGATGAATTTTTTGAAAGAAATTCAACTCTCTTGGAACGAGACGAGCAAGCACGCGTCTGATGACCAATTGATGGTGTAAAATGTTGCGAGACACGCTAAGGGGAGCTACCACCCTCAAACTTAGAAGATGGTTTGCCAGCATCACTTCCTTGACTTTGTCAACGTTTTCATACGTTGAAGATGTTGATGGGCGACCAAATCGGGGCAAATCTACCACGACTTTTTGTCTCTCTGAAAAAGCCTTATACCACTCGTAGACCCGTGTTTATTTGTGTCTAAGAAAGCCAAAAATTTAACGAAAAAAATTGTTAAATTTTGTAACAGCCTCACTTTTGCTAGAATGCCTCAATAAAGCTTATTAAGAGTATATTTAAATACATTCATTTAGATTACATTTATCTTTTAACTTTAATACTGTCGGTCGCACGAAAAGTGTAACGACGGTCACCAGGAACCGTGGGAAAAGATCAGCGTGTTAAAACTGCAGGCCTACAGTGGCTTGTAAGTCTGTGAGCTTCTTTCTGTCTATGGCGATTGGAACTTGGTAATCAACTAGAAGGACCCTAGATACCCAGTCACTTTTCTTAAGGAAGTTAGTGCCCCCAAAGTCAATATTGTGATCAAAATCGATCTCTGAACTCACTCTAATGTTAACTTTTCTGAATGTTAACTTTTCTTGAATTTTTCAGATCCAAACATATTTGTTTTATCGGAATGCGGTTTCAAAAGATCTTTTAGCAGTTTGATAAATCAGGGAGTCTGCATATAGGTATTCCATGTAAGGGTATGAGGGTAGGGAATTTCAATTCCATTTATCAAAGTGGATGTGACACGATGCTGGTTGTGGTCAGCTCCCAGCACAAATTCCCATAGAAACTCAAAATTATTAAGCTGTTGTTGCTGCTTAGCGTCGATTAGTTGTGGTGTCGTAGTGTGGCATTCTTATCAAGTCAGCTTCCAGAGCTACAAGAAAATTTAATTAAAAAACAAACGAAAAAGTATGTATGCACACACATATACATACATACATACATACATACATACATATGTATATAAGTATATACATACATAAGTGCTTTAAAGGCAAGACAAAACCACAAACTAATTATTTCCCAGCCTTGAAGCTGAGAGCTGCCCTATCACGTTGCCGTCACGGATGTGATACGATCCCCCAAACCAGAGACATGAACGTATATGAATATATGTGTATGTAAGTAGGTACATACATATGTATTTATTTGAACTGGTGTGGTTGAATTTCAAACGCCTTAAAACTTTTATATTTATACAAGACGAGAAAAAAAGTCGACAGCAAAACTCTCATAATCGCAAATGTTTGAGGTTTGAATTTATTGGTTGAATTTTTTGTGGAGTAAAAGTTTTTCGTACAAATTTGGAAATTAAAATTAATAACGATGAAGATATGGAAACTTAAATGTAATAATTACTATTTGAAGTGATCCTATTTTTTGTACCAACAACGCAGATGTTCGATTTTTGGTGTTTACTTTATTTATTTCAGAAAATAGAAAAGTATTTTCAGTTGTAAACTTTTGACAGACATTTTTGAGACAATACAAAACAGAAATATTTTTTTATTTGTGTTTCTTAAAAAATAAGATTATTTTCTATATTTCAAAGCCATAGTATTCACAAGTAGCATTAACTCAGATTTTTCTTTCGGAAACCAACTATGTTGCAATAACAGTTAATTGATCTAGAGAGTATCAACATTTTCCCAACAGAAGTAGAAAGAAGAGGGCACTGACTGTAAAAAAAATTGTGCTGCAAAACAAATTTAATTTTTAGATAACTTTAGTAAATATTGACTAACTTGGCTGGCATGTCGTGGAAAAGTAAATGAAGTGCTGTCAATATTGAAAATATTGGAGATGGTCATCTCAGCGCAACATCTCAGCCGCTTATCAAAAATAAATATTTGCGCTCAAACGCTCATAAACTGCTTGATCTGATGCAATCAGTACACAAACAAAAAGCAGAGTGCAGTAACCGTAAAATATCAAAATCTAAAGATGAAGTGTGATGCATGCTGATAACACATTGAAACAGCAAACAAATGTCATTCTGTTTGTCCACCACGGAAACGTCAACCAAGTGATGAACGTTTTGTGGTGATGGCTTGAGATGTAAGACCACTTACGTATGTGATATATTGAAGTGCTTAAGTACACACAAAAAAGTAAAAGTACCAACACATATGGATCGATGCATTTCCCTAGCAAATGATATTATTTTGCCCGGCATAGAAATTCACTAGTACCGGACTGGTACTGTGCGGCCCGAACTCGCCGATAACGGCTGGAGATTGCACCACAACAGCTTCACAGTTTTTCTGTGGTAGAAAGTGCTCGCACCCATCTGGTAGCTCCAATATCGCCCTCTCGGCCTGATCGTATTTCAGAAACGGCTACGAGTAAAAATGTCTGTAGGGAAAAATTAAATTCCTGTGCCAAAAAAATGCAAAAAGAAGGTGGATTTAAGGGGGAGGGGGTTTAATTCGGTGAAAAAATAAATTTTTTGAAATTTTTTTAGGCGTTACAGATAGTTGGCCTCTGCTTTTCGCCAAGCGTCAGCAAGAGGCGAATAGATGAAGCAACTGGTATAAATAACAAGACCTTGACAGCGCTGCCTAAAATTACATTTGTTTGTAAAATAGTTTTATGTGGCGAATCTTGCTCGATAACTTTGTTGTTGCTTTCGCATTCAAATTTTTCGTCAAGTGAGCCCTCTCTCCTTGACTAGAAAAGGCCTAGTGGCCTTTGTAAACAGTGGTAAACCTGCGAGTACATTTCTACCTTGAAAAAGCTCCTGATAAAAAGCCATTTTCCGTTCGGACTAAGGTGGCATTAAAACTGTAGGTCCCTCCATTTGTGGAAAACTACATGGACGCATCCACAAATAGGAGGGAGAGCTCGGCCAAAGACCTAAAATAAAAGTGTAAGCGCCAATTATTAACATATACAGGGTGCATACGGTAGCCGAGCACTCTAAATCATTATTTTTACTTTTCCGCTTTTTCAGATAAGACATTGAGGACTACAACTTAAAAATCAATGGGGACCCTTGTTAGGGATCTTGATGTTTCTGAAGGTTTTATCCGTCGAGTTGTCGATAAAAATCTTCGATATAAATACTATGTTATGCGCAGAAGACAGCTTAGGTCGGAGCAACCACGAAAACAGCGAGTTATTCGATCAGAACGCCTTCTAAAGAAAATTAAACACGCTGAAGCGCCTAAGATGTTAAGGTTTTATCTGACGAATATTGACTAAGAGCTATATCTCAACCACAGAAATGACAGATGGTTGTGTTGCAATCCTAAAGAGGTTCCTGTTGTCATGCCACGCGAAGTTTCCAGGCACTGTACTTGTTTTAGGTGTTCTTTGCCAGAAAGGTCATGTCATGTCCCGCCAAACTTCTTTACCCAAGGATTTCGAGTGAACTCTGCTGCGCATATCGAGGTTATACAGACAGAAGTGAAACCTAGGGTTTATAGTGTACGCGGTGACAGCCCACACCATCGCTCAGCAAGACTCTGCTCCTTCACACAAAGCAATGCCGACAAAAGATTGGATGGCAGAAAATTTCCATGGTCACATAACACCAAACCTATAGCCGTCCAACTCCCCAGTTCTTAATCTCCTGGACTGCTACGTATGGGGCTTAGTTGAGCGTGAAACCAATAAGCATCCTCATATCATTCAACTCCCATATATTTCTCGAGGTATTCCTCTTTGTGACATAGGAACGGCTGTATGTCGATTCTCTATGTAAATATATGTATCACCCTCAACTGTATCCGTGTCTTCACTCCGAAGCGTAAGAACAGCATTCTTCATGGATTCCAGTCCGACGTCTCTCTCTACTTCTCCGGCCTCCAAAGTGTTTTCGTTGCCGTCCTTAGGGTGTCGTTTCTTAAGACGCAGGTGTACGTTACCCGAGCTCCAAGACATCTTACCGAAGCGTTGGTATAGCAGGGTTTCGGCCTTCTTGTTAATTTGGAGTATAAACTTCTGAGATCCGTTCGCGTCTGGATTTCCTGCGTGGAACAGTTTCCTTAGAGAAATGCTATCTGCCTTTCGCAATTGTTTCGTTTGCCCATTTTAGGCTCTCTTGTTCCGAGGGCGAAAATGTTACCTTACTGCGTAAGCGCAGTTGGATCCATATTGTTGCTTTATATTGAGCGAGAGCTTTGTGTTCCTCTTTATTGATCTTTTTCTACGGCCTGTCCAAGGGGGCAGCACTCGAAGTAGAAGCCTTTGGGGAGTTGAGAAGCTCTGTGCTTGCAGCTGTGTTCACGGTTGGGACGCTATAAACACTCTCTAGGTCTGAGTCTGTATCCACTGCAGTACTTCGGATGGTCAACCTTTTATTCGTTTTTGCATTATTACTACAGCCACTGGTGCCTACATCCGTCCCAACAGAGGTCTGACTGCTTTCGACACGTAGAGTAGAACATGGTTCCATTCCGTACCCGCTGGTGGTACCAGCCATGTCTCTCACCGACGTTTGTGCTGGTATGCAGACCTGGTCTTTATTCTTCATACTCCCCATATTGGTTTTTATTCCGGGAACTCCTCCATTAGCGTTTAATGCCTACCCGTCAATTACCTCTTGACCATGGCCATAGCAAGGTTCTGCCTCTCTTTGATCATCATAAAAAATGTTTAAGGGAGACATATGTATGTACATACTTTGCATGCGGTCTTTGCTAAGCCTCATACTGCATTGCCTCCCACATCCTTGTTTCCTTACCAACCCAAAACTTTGAATACGTCAGCACAGAAGCAGGGGTGGGAGGAGCAAGAATGTAGAGACTCATTTCTCAGGTGGCACCCTGGCGATGGGTTGAGTAAGAGGATTTTTGCACTCCGAGTGCGTAAAGTTAATAATTGTTAAAAAAGGGATACCTGGTTACTTATGTGAAGAAATATTGTGCGAAATATCTAAAGTACGAGTATCAGAAGTGCGCTTTAAAGTCGCGCAGGTATAGAAACTCGCTCTGGAGCAACGGATGCTCGAATGCTCATAATTTCGTCAATTTTGCTCTATTCAACTTGAAATTTTGGCACAAAATTCTTGAGATATCAGGTATTTATTTGAAGATCTAACAAATAAAACTGCAAAAAAAAATGTAAATACCTTTAATAGTTTTTTTACAATACTATATACATATTTCTTTCTACTGCAATCAGTGAATGAAAGGCATTGTTAATGTTGTGGACTTGCCTTTAATTTTCAGCTTTCACATCGTCAAATTCTGCAAACAAATGTCACTACGAGATGTATAGCGAAGTGGTTCACAATTGACGAAATTTTACTAGTTCCGAACCAGAAATTGTTTTTTCACTAACTCAGATTTTATGTGCAGGGTTGGTAAAGTGCATGTATGTGTGTGTGCTCGGGCAGAAGCAGTGATAAAAATTAATCGAAAATATGTCAGCTAACCAATTTCCATTGAGCGCATCAAGTTTTTACTGCTGCAGGAAATTTTCCGTTAGCGCGTTGCAACATCGCAACTATGCAACTATGCTGCTTTTGGGCGTGTGTATGTATGAGGGCATACCTACATACATATATATTTATATACTTATCCATTTATTTACAATAACATTTTGCTGGAGATGAAATATTCGACTACGCTGTACGAATAAAAGTTACGAATGAAATTATCCAACTGTATAAAGTGCATATGTATATGTATGTATGTATGTATGTATTTGTATATGTGTGTATATAAAAATGTTATAAACCATCATCGATTTCTTTTTTATATCTTACTTTCATGTATTTCTGTGTGTGTGTTTGTATACCACAACACCGATTGTTTCGGTCAATAAAGGTTCAGTGGTTTCTGTTGCTTTCATCCGGATGTAATCGTTAGGTTTATGGATATTTATGCACTACGTGCCACATCGTTGTGGCACGAGTCGAGATTTTTAATTAAGCAGGAAGTGTCAAGACTCCAACGGCACTCTTCTTCATTCTTCCAGTTACACGTAAGCACCTCTTCAGCCTTCTACCATCCACCATCTACAATACATGCATATCTACTTACATAGTCAGAGGTGCAGACTTTTTCCAGTCTCTTAGTTTGGTTTGGATTTTAACTGCAGTCCAAAGACGCACACAAATACATACGCACTTAGCCCAGCGTATCGCGCAATATTATAAGCGAAAAGGTGTTGACAGTTGGTCAAATGGGTGCGGCAAGTTATAACTGTTATTTTTAATTTTTTTTATTTTATTTGTGATTAAATGCTATGCAAATTTTTGTTTAGAGTTTTTATAGGTGCACACAAAAGGCCGAAGTCAATTAAAAACTTACTTTTATCGATTTGATTCTTAACCAGTTGAGACTTTTATGAGCAAACTGCCATAGTTCCTTTCATCTGGCAACATAGTCCGGGCGGTCATTTGCCACTGCCTTTAATGTACAGGAAATTAAGTAGTGTCCAAAACGCAGTATGGATAGCTGTAACAGCAGTCATAAGATCGTGTCCACCGGACTGAGGTTGCTGAATTAGCAGTCCATAGAACTACGCATTACCGAAATTTTGCAATCGCATGAATAGTGATCGAAAAAAGTGGCTTTAGTTAGGACTAGGTAGGTAGATAGGTGAGATGGCAAGAGTACCCCAGGTACACTTCAAGTAGCACTTACGTGCCGTTTTAATACCATAGTGTGGACCACTACCTGTGAAAAGATTTAGGGAAGAGAAAAGCCGTCTACAGCCATTCAGTGCTGTTGATGTAGTGGAGGAGAGATAAGGGACTTAGGCTGGAGAATTTCTTCAAGTCCTCCCCAAAGGGCAAGCTAAGGAATCTCAAGCGCCTAACCGCCAGAGCGGAACATTTGCAAAGAAAGAGCTCAACAGTCTCTTTCTCTGTAGGATTCCCACACTTCTGTAATAGGGGTTGTACGGAATTCCAAGCTTCTCTGCATGAGTACTGATCACCCAGTGACCAGTGAACACCGCAATGAGTTTGGAAATTGAATGGCGGGGGATTCCCATCACCTTAAGCATTCTGTTTCTGTCGTATTGAGGCCATAGTGTTTTCGAAATAGCACACGATGAGAGAGACCTCTATCTGTCTTGCGCTTTTTTAAGAAAGAAATTGTGCAGTTTCCCTTTAACAACGTTCAAGGGGACATCGATGTCTGAAAAGAGGACAGCTGAAACCGGTTCTGTCGCCCCTTCCTGGCAAGATCGTCGGCAATTTCATTTCCCTCTTTATTTCTGTGCCCAGGAACCCAGATAAGGGAAATGTTTCCTGCACGTTCGAGACGTTTGAGTTCCTCCTTGCAGGAGTTCACCAGAAGAGAGCTGCAATACGGCGACGACAGGACGTTGATAGCAGCTTGACTATCGGAAAAAATATTAATGTCACCCTTCCAACAGTGATCCCGAAGCATTTTGCATGCCTGCAGAATCGCGACTAATCGCTGTTAAATATTGAACGAAAATTCAAATTGATTGAGCAAACTTTATTATTTTTGTGTAGAACCATTTATGACATTTATTTTTTAAGGATAATCCCTTTCAAATGTTGACCGCAACTGCGTCGCAATTCGGTCATCCGTAAACACCAAGTTTGATTGACTTGCTGGAGGACTTCGGTCGGTATCTCGTGAATAACTTTAATAATGTTGGGTTCCAATGCCTCATTCGAAGCTGGTTTATCCACAAAGCATTTGGACTTTATATATATATATGTTGATGTTGTTCCACAAATGGATGGACCTACAGTTTCAAGCCTATTCCGAACGCCAAACATTTTTTTATGAGGAGCTTTTTCATGACCGAAATTTACTCGGAGGTTTGCCATTGCCTGCCGAGGGCCCACCGCTATTAGAAAAACATTTGTCTTAATTTAGGTGTTTCAGCGAGATTCGAACTTACGTTCTCTCTGAATTCAAAATGGTAATCACGCACCAACCCATTCGGTTACTGTGGCCACCTTTACATATCCGACTTACATACCCCTACAATACAAATCCAAAGGTGTGATATCACACGATCTTGGTGTCCAATCTACTGGTCCGAGAAGAGAACGAGTGATAAATTGCTCACCCAAACGACGACGTAGTAAATCCATTGTTTCACGGGCTGCATGGCTGTATGGTAAGTAGCGTCGTCTTATTGAAACCAAATGTTGTGGGTACCATGGGCTTCAGTTTCCTGCATAAATAAGTGGTTTATTATGGTGCCATAGTGTTCGCCATTCACCGATACATTGGCGACAGCCTTGTCTTTAAAGAAATGTGGGTCGATGATTCCTTCAGCCCATAGGCCGCACCAAACGGTTGTTTTCAATGGATGTAACGACTGTTCTTGAAGGGCTTTGGGTTGTTCTTCAGCCCAAATATGGCAATTTTGCTTATTGACATAGTCATTAAGCCGAAAATGGGCCTCATCGCTGACCGCCGAAAGTTGACCTTAGCGCGCGATGAATACTTTTGACAGAGCTTCGATTTTCGTAATAAAATTTTACGATTTGCAAAAGTTGTTGAGGCGTAAGTCTTTCCATGATTAAATGTCCATGAATTCTGAAAAAAGTTATGTATTTAGCTTGACAGTAATCACACGTGATCTGTCAAAGAAACTCTATTGGAAAAAGTACCTAATATCCGAACACACTTTAGTTTGGGCGATCGATTGCACATTTTCCTGTTGGAGGATAGCCATTGCCACCGAAAGTACGGCGTATAGAAGATCTTTTTCTTTGACTAGCTCACCATCTCTTGCTTTACATTCCGTACCACTGCGCGGTGGAGTACAACAGAAAAACGATTTTAGTAATAGCAATGTTTTCTATGGCTGTGGAATAATTTAAGGGTCGTTGTTAAGAACTTTATCGATGATAGTCACACCTCATCATGTATGGTAACATCATCAAATTTCTTTTCAATTCATTCAATTCGTTTACTTGAAATTTCATACATAAAACGATTTCAAATAAGATTACTACTAAAGACTAATAGTTAAATTTACCGATTCAATTTTTTGTGATACATTTTAACCGACTAAAGTCAAGGTGAACTGATCTTTCTCACACTTTTGTGAAAGAAGTTGCACGAAAGTTGAAGGGGCAATCAGAGGATTAAAATGTTCTAAAAACATTTTACGCAGTAAATTTCACTAAGGCTCACCGAATATGAAACACTCGTATGAATAAAAGGCGCGTGATGGTGATCAAAATGTTTATTCCACTGTGCAGTCTAAAACAGTCCTTTAACACTTGCAATGCGAAAGTAGAACCCTCTGGACTCTACATGCGAAGTTTTAACCACCCGGCAGGTGGGCTGCTTTCCACTGTCAATTCTTTCAACCACAGAAAAATAATACTCGCATACGGATAGGTTTCGACCTTTACATATTGAAAAATTGATATCATGAAAGCTATTTCGAATTAGGCATTGAATATCTATGACTGTTTGTTTCTATTTTTTATTTATTAATTTGAAGGGCCTCGCTAATAAGGTGAAGATCGTGTCTTTACGACTCTATAAGTATATACATACATACATACATAAGTGCATACAGAAGTAAGTTAGCATTTTTCTGTAGAATAACGAGAATCAAGGCTTGTTTGTATCGAATGATAGTTTTCAATGTCTTATTATGGATCTTCGCGTGTTGGAATTGCATAAACAAACTATAACGACAAAGATTACCGCCGCTGCAAGAAAAAAAGAAATAGGAAGATAATAACAATAGCAATAAAAAATAATTGAAGAACAATGTACACGAATAGCTGTATATCCGGTGTGGTTGAACATTAAAGACACTCCAATACAAATATAGAAACAAATATCACTTAGGATATTCCAGGCAAAAGTACACCGCCAGCTTACAATCCTATACAGACGTGGTCGCAATAATTGCGCAGCGACATTTTGCCAAGCTTTGACTGTTTATTTACTTTTTTAATACTTTTTTTTATAAAAATATATTGGAAAGTGGATCAAATACGACAATAATGTGCGAAAAAGATCATGGTGCAAGGGGGGTGAAGCTCAGCAAATGGTCGCAAAGCCAGGATTGATGCCTCGAAAGGTTGTGCTGTGTGTTTGGTGGGATTGGAAAGGAATTATCCACTATGAGCTGCTCCACTCTGCTCGAACAACTGATGAGATTGAAGCAAGCAATCGAAAAAAACGGTCAGAACTGATCAGCAGAAAGGGCGTCGTCTTCCATCGGGACAACGCTAGGCCACACACATCTTTGATGACTCGGCAAAAACTGGGAAAGCTTGGATGGGAAGTTTTGATGCATCCACCATATAGCCCTGACCTTGCACCATCGGACTACCATTTGCTTCGGTCAATGCAGAACTCCCTTAATGGAGTAAAGTTGGCTTCAAGAGAAGCCTGTGAAAATTACTTGTCGCAGTTTTTCGCCGAGAAACCACAAAAGTTTTACACTGATGGATCAATGTCTCTAGAGGAAAAATGGCAAAAGGTGGTTTAAGGGGTTACATGGGTTTCGTTGGTTCAAAAAATCGATTTATTTTTTGTTGGCTTATTAATTTCTACAGGCGGCCGCCGTAGCCGAATGGGTTGGTGCGTGATTACCATTCGGAATTCACCGAGAGGTCGTTAGTTCGAATCTCGGTGAAGGCAAAATTAATAAAAACATTTTTCTAATAGCGGTCGCCCCTCGGCAGGCAATGGCAAACCTCCGAGTGTATTTCTGCCATGAAAAAGCTCCTCATAAAAATATCTGCCGTTCGGAGTCGGCTTGAAACTGTAGGTCCCTCCATTTGTGGAACAACATCAAGACGCACACCACAAATAGGAGGAGGAGCTCGGCCAAACACCTAACGGAAGTGTACGCGCCAATTATTTTTTTTTTTTTTTATTAATTTCTACAACATCTCAGGAATATTATCCCAAATTTTCAAGTCGATCCGAATAATAAATTCGGAGATACAGCCTTTGGAATGTGTGCGCTCCAAGCCACTTTTATTGTTACTCAAACTTTAAGCGCGTTTTTCTCAAATGTTCTCGAAAACTACTCAACCGATATTGATGAAATTTTACACAGGTGTTCGAAATACAATTTACTCGTGCTTCAACGAAGGATTTTGTTTTTTTTTTTTTATTACAACTATTTAAAAAAAACAA
Organism: Anastrepha ludens; assembly: GCF_028408465.1. Taxonomy (NCBI): domain Eukaryota; kingdom Metazoa; phylum Arthropoda; class Insecta; order Diptera; family Tephritidae; genus Anastrepha; species Anastrepha ludens. The sequence goes on along the minus strand of NC_071499.1, from coordinate 28,630,734 downwards.
AATGTCAAGCAAATTTAACAGAAATTTTCATTTTTTTGCAAACATTTGTGCCAAAATTCCAATTTTTACTTTTTTATTCTTTCCTTCGTTCAAGCACGAGTTTATGGTCTTAACTAAAACACTAATTTTTATTTTTTCATTTTTGATGAGCCTGTCAGGAGTTACGCTGACAACGTGGACGCACCTTTTTTTCGAAGGATCTCAGGAAATGACGTCACAATGGAGGAGTTTTAATTTTTTTTTTTTTTAATTTCAGAAATTATTATTTAAATATGTATCTATAAGACAGAAAAAGTTTGAGTTAAATAAATAATTTTTTAATAGAAAAAAAATATTGAAAATAGGCCTTTTTTACCCGACGAAACCCAAGTAACCCCTAATAAAGCTCATTATAAATATAAAAAAATGAGTTGAAGTTTGATTAGAAATACGAAAAGACTTTTTCGACTACCCAATAGTTAATCTACAAGGAAAAAACGATATAAAATAGAGTGTACAAACTTAAAAAAAGGTTAGGAAAATTCTTGATGATGAGGAAGAGGAAGAGACAATCTTGCACCTCCTGTGCCATTGACCTACTCTATTCAGACGGAGATTTACCACAATGATTGACAATTTGATAAATTTTTTAAGGAACTAGAAGATCTTAGCTCAGCAGAAATAGGATATGTTCTAAAAGTTTTGAAAAATACACACTGGTTTTAGGAGAAATAAGAAAAGCTCACCACGCGCCATCACAATGGGCTATGAGCCTGAGTGTGTCCTATAGGATAACCGCCCCAACATAACTTAACCTAGATAAATTCTGGGTATACAGTTTTATGGTCTATTCAATAATAGTATAACAAAGTGCAGATTTAAAGCAGCCCCAAATTTTCGTTGATTTTTGATAATTTCTTTTTCGGTGTCGACGTCATGCATTTTTTCCATACAACGAATGTTAGAAATTTTATACGAGTATGTAGAAAATGCACAAGACCGCCAGCAAAAAATTATGAAAGATCAATGCGAGTTTTGAGCTGCCTCATACTTGCACAAAATTATACTAAAATCGATTTGGTTATAAAACTGCATATACAGTTTTTTTTTGAAAATTTATTATAAAAAAAAAAATTATAAATAGTCAAAACTTGGCCGCTGTGCCATTATTTTGACCACTTCTGTATACTTACCCACTTACAAACATAAATACATATCTACATAGGTAAATAGGATTAATTGAATTGTTTAATTTGCACAATCGAGTTATACTTACATATGTCAATAATTAAGCAAATATATGCACATGGATATGTGTACGCACACTGTATAGACAGACGATGGCCGATCCGACAGAAGTCAATCAAGCATCAAAAATACTAACTTATTGTAAATTTTTATAGAGATGTTTTTTTTATTTTTAATTACAACTCATAATTAAATTAGCCACAACTAAGAGCGTCAATGTTAAAATTATCAGACCGCGTACCGTTATTACGTATTAGGTACCCCCAAGATGTTGTTTTGCGCAGCGGCTGTCCGGTTAATTGCCAATTCAAAAATAATTAAAGTCATTGTTAAATGGCGTCAATCGACATTGATTAGCATTAACGGTAGCGAGCCATCACGCATTACCAGATGCATTTTATTATGCACAATAAAAAAACAAAAACAAAAAAAAATAAAACAAAAAATAAAAAAAATACAATAATCAAAGTAAAAAAATAAGAAGTGTGCTAAAATCATAAAAAAAGAAAAAATTATAAAAAAATAATGAAGAGTAGTGGCAAAATACACAAAAAATTATTTTTTTAAATCAAATAAAAAATATTGATATATGAAACTGAGTAATAAATATTCAACCTGCATGCAACGGAAAACACTTCGAGTAAGAAAAAGTCCACCAAGTCACCTCCGAGAGATCGGCGTTGGGGCCAATAAACGCGGTTAACCTATTATCGTCGTGATTCTCTGCATAGAATTTTACAAAAAACAACAATCACAACAAAACAGCAACAATAACACATAGATATGTATGTCTTTATGTATGTGGAAGTATGTAATGCATAGCCAACCAGCCATTTGGCACATGCATGCGACTCTGTTCGTCACACGTGCCCACTGCGCAGACGCAGCGACAATAATATCTTTTGCTTACCCATTTAATGGCTGCTCACGCACAATTATGGAAAATAATCGGACAAATGTTCACTTCCTGTAAAAGCGGGCTGATCATAGGCAGAAAAGCCCGCAAGCAGAGCCACTGGTGGACGGGACAGCGAGAATGGGTTAACTGTAAATAGGTAAGTAAGTGTCCATACCTTGTATGTGTGTATGTCAATGCAAAGCAACATTAATTAAAATATGTCTTCTATAAAATACTTCAGAAAAAAATATTAAATTTAGGTTGAACGAAGCCCAAATTCGAATTTTGTTTTTGTTTGTTCTTCGCTCATTCAGATTATTTTCATTTAATTTTTTTTTTATTATATTTTTTGTTTGTTTTATTTTTAGTCTTTGTACTAGGAAACCTCATCCTTAATAGTTTCATTATATTAAATGTAAAGTTTTTCTTGAGTTGGTCGGTGAGTACTTTCTTACTTAGGCATCTGACGAGGTTTGTTTCGACCCAATAGGACACACTTATAGACAAGTAGAGAAAATCTGTTCGTTGTGCTACAATTTGGCAATGCACATTAGCTGTAGAAAAATTTAAATATCGTGGAGTGGTGCTTGGCGCCCCCAGTCGAGTCAAACTAAATACATAACTTTTTTCAGAATTTATTGACATTTCCCCATGGAAAAACTTACGCCTCAACAAAGTTTACAATTTTGTTCAGAGATGAGACCCATTTTCGGCTTAATGACTATGTCAATAAGCAAAATTGCCATATTTGGGCTGAAGAGCAACCCGAAGCCATTCAAGAACAGTCGTTACATCCATTAAAAACAACCGTTTGATGCGGTCTAAGGGCTGGAAGAATCATCGACCCACATTTCTTTACAGACAAGGCTGGCCCCAATGTATCGGTGAATGGCGATAATAAACCACTTATTTATGCCGGAAACTGAAGCCCCTGATACCCACAACATTTGGTTTCAATAAGACGACGCTACTTGCCATACAGCACTACAGCCTGTGAAACAATCGATTTACTCCGTCGTCGTTTGGGTGAGCAATTTATCTCTCGCACGTCTCGGACCAGATTGGCCACGAAGATCGTGTGATATCACACCTTCGGCATTTTATTGTAGAAGTATGTAAGACGGGTATGTAAGGCGGCAATCGTAGCCGAATAGGTTGGCGCGTGACTACCATTCGGAATTTAGAGAGAACCTAGGTTCGAATCTCGGTGAAACACCAAAATGAAGAAAAGGTGTTTTCTAATAGCGGTCGCCCCTCGACAGACAATGGCAAACCTCCGAGTTTATTTCTGTCGTGAAAAGGGGCTTCATAAAAAATATCTGCTGCTCGAAATTGGCATGAAACTGTAGATTTCTCCATTTGTGGAACAGCGTCAACATATATATATAAAGTCCAAATGCTTTGTGGATAAACCAGCTTCGATGGAGTCGTTGGAATCTACATTACTAAAGATATTTACAAGAAACCGACCGAAGTCCTCCAGCGATTCATTCAAAATTGGTGTTTACGGATGACCGAATTACGACGCGGTTGCGGTCAACATTTGAAAAATAAAAGTCATGAGTGATTCTATACACAAAATAACAAAGTTTGTCCAATCAATTTGAATTTTCGTTGTTTTTTTTTTTCAATTTAAAATCCGACATCACTAAATTGATTGCCCTTTTCAAGTACTTATGAATATATACAAATAAGAGCTGACACCTTTTGCTGAAAATAAGATGCTCAGAAAACTTCCCTAGAAGAAATCTGATCCTTCATCTCATCTCCCCAATAATGCTGACGAATATCGTCTTCCGAATTTAATGGCGATGGGATTGTAAGTGATTTTGCGTCCCTTTCCAGCATATGCAAATCCCTAGCATACTATTTATGTGATACTCTTTTTAACAGTTCAATCACGGTCTTAATAAAATTCTGGTACTTTTCAGGTCACATGGTCTCCTAAACATTTTACGGCTATCTCCAAACGGATGTATGATTTCCTCACATTTTCAACTATTTTGGTATTGAATATCTTTTTGACTTTTTTGTGATTCAAATTATGTCCATGCCTATGATAGTAGATTTGGCTTAAATGTTTTCCAAATGCGCACACACATATACACATACATATGTGTGTATGTGTATAACACGTTTGCTCATTGGTTACCTACTTCTCGGTGATGGCACAGCTTTTATTTTAATATTCATAAGGTTTTCTTTCTTTCGCCTCAAGTAGTCATACAGTCGAAGAGAAGAAAAAACAAAAACCAAAAAAAAAAAAAAAATCGAACAACAAACCGATATCAAAACGGGCCACAGACTTCATAATCGAAACCACAACGACCAAATAGTGGCAAACGTCAACGCAACGGAATGGCCATTAGCCATAAAAGGGTTGAGGCCATCACTGGCCACCATCAGCACATCCATCCATCCGTTGGCGTGCCGTTCGGCCACCAATCACTGTTCGAATCTCAACTTAGTTCAGTTTGTTGGCGGCACGCAGCTACCCCCGCCCCCCTTTGCGAGACGCAAAGCGCAGCAAGCTCATGGAATATTTTCGGGAACAAACAAACAAACGCACCAAAAAGAAAGTCAACGCTGCGATGCGTGAGTGCATGTGTACGCATGCGCAGGGCCTGCAACGTAGGTGAAACGGCATACGGCATCCAGCAGCAACAGCAGCCAGCCATGTACGCACTCGGAGGCCATGGCGATGCGCGATGGCGCTGTTGTTGTGCTGTCGGGCCACTTGTTGGCTCTTATTGGCTTTGCCTCTGCATGCACCTCCGCCTACAGTGTTTTGCCTTTGGGGCTGCTTAAGAGTACAGAAGTTTGTAAGTTTGTAGTGTGTCTGCATTGAACCACCATTGACGGCAATTGCTATTGTTGTTATTGCTGCTGTTGTAGTGGCGATGGTGTCGTGATCGGATGATTACGATTGCCCCGCTACCGCTTAACTGTGGCTGCGGTAGCGTAGTCGCGCGGCTGCGTGTTCACATTTTCGTGTGGACACCTGATGAATCTCTAATGAAGGCGAACTAACTTAGTTTGGTGACTAGAAGAAATCCGTATATGCCGCGTCAGCCATTCCAATGTATCGATTTGGAGATTCGATGATTGTGCGGATGGATGGATGGATGGTTGTATGGATGAATAACTGGTTGTGTGTCTTTCAAGACGCAATCGTGCACGTTTTTCTTTCACTTTGTCGTTTTTGTTTTTTCTTTGAACTGCTGTAGCTCCACCCGTTTGCCGTCAGCTTCTGCTGGATACTTTACTGTACGCAGATACACGCATGCCTAGTCAGCTTTACCTAAAGTATTGGGGCTATTGGTGCGGTTGACTGGCAGTTTGGCGGCTGTTTACTTGTCTGAAAGCTGCATTGGAATGTCTGCGTCTGATGAGGCCACCGCTAAATGACCACCAACCAGTTAGCCAACCGGGTTCGACGCGTCCGACAAGCGTCCGATAGTCGTGCACGCATAGCTAACTACTCACAGTTATGCTAATATTTATTTGGAAATCGTGTTGAAACTATTGAGAAAAAGAAATTTATTATCGCGCTATGCGTTATTAAAAATTAATATGATTGAAGTGATTTGTTCAATTCACTTATTTGGCTAAGCGTCTGTCGGCTGTCAGCAGTCGTCTTCAGTCTTATTTGATTTTTGGTTACGGCTTGGATTTTTTATTTTTATACGTTTGATAGTGCATTAAATAGCATTTTTTTTGTTTTTGTTTTTTTAGAGAGAGCACAAGATGTCACATTCATGAACTCGTCAAAGTTTTTTGGTTTGCTCGTCGTCGCGACTATTTAGTGAAACTAAGCTTTGCTGTCATATATGGGCGTGTCATCGAACTTCCAACCAGGTCGACTGCGTTTATGGTTTATTTGAAAATTTCTCTTTTAACCCAAATGGGCGAAATTTGGATACTTAATTATAGATAAGTTGATTAAAGTGAGGTCTCATACGGGCGTTAATAAATTACTGATGCATATTTCAACGGCAAATTCATTAATAAAAACTTGTGAGATCACTACTTTGTACATGAAATTGAATAGTATTTATATATATATAATTGACACGTACACCCTTTTTAGTGTTTGGCCGAGCTCCTCCTCCTATTTGTGGTGTGCGTCTTGATGTTGTTCCACAAATGGAGGGACCTACAGTTTCAAGCCGACTCCGAACAGCAGATATTTTTATGAGGAGCTATTTCATAGCAGAAATACACTCGGAGGATTGCCATTGCCTGCCGAGGGGCGACCGCTATTAGAAAAATGTGTTTATTATTTTTTTGTGTTTCACTGAGATTCGAACCTACGTTCTCTCTGTGAATTCCGAATGGTAGTCACGCACTAACCCATTCGGCTACGGCGGCCGAATAGTATTTACATATTCCGTTAAAAAAGCCGCAGTATTCTTCTAAGGACTCTCATGGGCACTGCAATTATTTTCTGTCTGAAGCATGCCAATGTTGGTGCATCCTTGAGGGATGCGGCTGATTGTTTGATTGGATTGTATTTGGAGTATTCATTGTACTTGAGGCTCAGAGAAAAGATTAGCTTCATAAGTGTGAAAAGAAGGTAACTAGCCTTTTTATTTCTACAAGTATACAAACTTGCCGGACTCCTTAATAAACCTAAGAAGTCTGCCGAGTGCCCGAATGTTTTTTGGCGGTGCTAAAGTACGCCGCTTTACTTAATTAGTCAATGCACGGGCATCAGCTGTCTGTTAGTTGGCTAAATGACAGCCCAGAGTATTGTTTACAGACGCGGCAAAACCGAGAGTAAACGCGAAAAAAGAAAATCAGTAATGGATTTCAAACGTAAAAGTGTGATTGCATTATATTTGACTGACAAATCACAACCAGCGATTGCTCGTGAGCTCGAGCACCTAAAAGTAAATAAAGTTTTTGTTTATCGCACCATTACTCATTACGATGATACTGGTAGCATCGCGAAATGTCATGGAGGTGGTCATCAAAAGACTACAGCGTCTCGTGAAATGGCTCAAAGAGTGAAGAAGCGACTTGAGCGAGATCCCCGACGAAATGCCAATCAAATGGCGAAATAAGTGAAAATATCTGACCATAGCATCCGCCGCATACTGAAAATTGATCTCAAAGTCAAGCCTTACAAGATGCAGAGCAGCAACAAGTCGGACTTGAGAGAGCGAAGGAGTTGCTTTGCTTAACCGAAAGCGGTCAATTTCCGAACATTGTACTTTCTGACGAGAAAATTTTTCAAATTGAGCAATTCGTAAACTCCAAAAAGGATAGGGCTTATTTGACCGACCGTTCATATGAGAATTTGAGTCATCGATTGGCCACCGGGTGCTGCCTATCCGCCCCAGGAAATGATTTGGGCCGCTGGAACCCAATCATTTTCATCGAGCCTGGCGCCAAGGTAAATGCGAAATATTATCATTGAATAAAATAACTTGCTAACAGATTTTTAAGCAGGTTTACGGTTTCTTCAGGTTTCTTCACATGGAATAACTTTTTTGAAAAGAGAGAAATAAAATTAAGTGTGAAATGGAAAATGTTTCAATAAGTCTGTCGAGCTGTCCAAAGTTATGCGGCGCAGGTTTGGGAGAAAGAAAATTGTTAAGCTCCCAAGCTGGGACACATTTATGCTATATATTTAGAAATAGGTAACGAGTGTGGTCACATTTGCACGCTTGTATTATACTTTAATTATATCCAAAAAACAATATTTGCAAATGATGCCTTGAGGCTTCCACTCCTCCCAACAAAAATAGTTTTAAAAGAAATGTTTTCTGTGCTAAGTTTTTAAATCAAATAGGATTAGCTAACAATTTGAAATGGAACGAAACGGTGTTAGAAAAAAGCAAGTGGGCAGAGAAAAGCGAAATAAAGGGTTTTCCAATAACAGGTGCTATTTTGAGAGATGATTAACAATTTTTTATAGCAGAAATTGGATGGTATTGATCTGGACAACGTTTATTTTCAACAACACGACGCCAAGTGCCACACAAGCAACGAAACCATTGGTATTTTACGGGAAAAGTTTCCGGACCGCATTCTCTCTCGAAGAGGTGATCACAATTGGCCACCGAGATCTTGTGATTTAACACCTTGTGACTTTTTTCTTTGGGACCACGTGAAAGAGAAGGTCTACGCCAACAGCCCAGGGTCGATTCAAGACCTCAAAAATGGAATTCGTGAGGCTATCGAGGACATAGGGCAGCCACTTTGTAATTCGGTTATGGAAAATTTCTTGAAAAGGATATTGTCCTGTAAGCGTGGTCGTGATGATCATTTGCCTGATGTTATTGTCCACTATTAACGGCATACCTTCCTCTTTATGATGAAAAAAACATCCGATCATTTATATTAAAAAAATAGCATTTTTCTTTGAATATCAAAATAACACCCCTTATGGGAAAACCCTTTATTTCTAAATTTTATTAACATTACTAACAGGCAAAGAATATGGGAGAGAGCACTAAACAGTACGGATAATGCATAAAGACCTGGACCATAGTATAGGTCAAAGTTATTTTAAGGATGCGATAAACAAATTTTAAATTTCATGGATTTTTAAGGGCAGAAGTAATGGCCTTTACTATAAAGACTGCTCTTTATGTAACTTAAATGAGAAGGAAACAATGTTGAATTGGACGATACCCAATATTAAAACAATACCGCTGTACTTTCTTTGGAAAGACCGTCCTTAGCAATACCGAAATAGTTCGAATTATAAGGGTGTAAATGATTTCCAATGGAAAAAATTAATAAATTTTATGAATGGTGATTTAAAGTACGGACAATTCATTATAGATGAATAGTTTTGTAAACAAATGTCTACCTAATTTTTCCGGCAGATGACTTTTAAAGTCATTGCCTTATGTTCATTTAAATGGAGTAAAAAATTTTGTAAATAGTGGAAAGATTTTTGTGAAAAATAAATTAATGAACTTCTCTATCTAATGTTAGAGTACAAATTGTGAGAGTTCACATAATACATTGACGTCATTAATAGCGCATTACTTTAAAAACTAGCTGCACCATATACGGGCGTGGTCGGATTAGCATGGAATTCATCTCAGTTCTTATATGCCATATGTCATTACAGTCAACTGTACCAAATTCCAAATACCTAACTTCATTTTTCGAATTTATGCTAAAAATTTCGCCAGCCTGCCCATTGTGCCCTGTGGGAATATCACTGCGTAGTTTGCTGAATTTAATTTTTTATTTTTTGTTCACATCTTAGTACCACGTGTGCGCAATGAAAGGCTTATCCATTCATCCCTATAGTCGGCAAATATTTACAAAGGCGACTCCTTAATCAATCCCAGATCGGCTAACCCTCGGCGCGGTCACTTCTTTATCTGGATTAATGAGGTGATTGTATAAATTAAGTTGTTTATTTTTATAAATTCATTTTAATTAGTTGATAGTATGGCAAATGCTTATGTACGTTAGGGTGGTCAAAAAAAAAAATATATTTTTTCTTGACATTCCCCAAATGTGTTTTATTTAAAAATAAAATTAGACACCAATCTTTTTTGACGCATCCAAAGTTGCCATTGAATCTCCATGAAATTTTTAAAAAGCGATTTTTTAATTTTCATTAAAATTTCACTAACCCTTTAACGGCCGTCATAGCCGAAAGTGTAGGTGCGTAACTACCATTCGGGGGTGCGTAGAATCGAGTCCCCGTGCATGAACATCAAATAATAGAAAAATAACTTTTTTTCTAATAGCAGTCGCCCCTCAGCAGGCAATGGCAAACCTACGAGTGTATTTCTGCCATGGAAAAGATCCTCACTTTCGTTTCTTTTCAGCCCTAACTCTCCATACTACAGTCTGATTTCCACCCGAAAAACATACCGTTTTTCAAAAGTAAAAAAAAAAATTCCCATTGTAGCACCTGCCAGAATGACAAGTCTACAGGATAATAATCAGTTTAACTTTTTCGTATCAGATGTCCCGAAGAGACAAAATCCTGTTGACAAGCCACCTATCTTTTTTTTAAGACGCTTACTTTGGTGCCACACTACTACAAAAAAAATGTAAACAAAAAAATGTTTTTGTATAATATTTCATGTCAATAATAACATACTATAAAACCAAAATGATCGCATTTTATTTTCTTAAAAAACAATTCTTAAAAAATATCTTTAATGATTCAACTTTTTTTATTGCAGTCTTGAAAACCCAACAAGTTATAATAAACTTTTAAAAGGTAAAATAAAAAAAATATTTAATTTGTTTTATTTTAGTTTTGGTATAATTTTTTAAATGGCGAAAAAGTACATTTTGCCTATGGGGATTCTGGAATAAAAATTAAATTATTAAATAAAAAAAATAGAAAATAGGTGGGGGCAAATTTAAATAAAACATAAAAGAAGGTGCAGGTAAATATTAAATAATAAAATGAAAATTAGGTGTCCAATTTTTTTGGTTATATTAAGCAAAAAATAAAAAAAAATGTAGTCCAATTTTTTTGATAATATTAAAGGAAAAATGAGAAAATGAAGTCTAACTGTTTTTTGTAATATTAAATAAAAAACTAGAAAATAGGTGTCTAATTTTTTGGCCCAAAGAACCATTTTAGGGGGTGACATCATGAAAAAAAAAATTTTTTTTTTGACCACCCTAATGTACATATATACTATATCCCAAACATTCACACATTAATACGCATATGCAGATTCATTACTAATTTTATGTATCGAGAACACTTTCTTCAAGTGTTTCTCTTGCCAATCAAACAGCTGCATTCAATGCAATAAAAATTTATAAAAAATGTATTGAGAGCAAAATTCACTGATTGCCTATGAATACTAAATGACCTCGGAGGAGTCCATTACTATCAGTCTACATACTTGCATATGTAGGTGTGTATATACATACAAACAGTTGCATTGGCGGTAATTCCGTTAATGATAGTAGTTTTGGGGGAGTTCCAACAGCGACGCCGTAAAGGGCTTACGTCTGAGCTTTGAATTGAAGTGGAGTAGCTAAAAGTCATCGTAAATAAAGTGCAGCAATCACTTAATTTGCATAAATTAACAAATTGTAACACTCCACCACCAATCCACCGAAGTACATAGGTACGTATCATACATTCAGGCACTTGAAGCCGTAAGCAGCAGCGGCAGCAACAGCGGCGTGTATGAAATGCGACAACACGAACGAGCGCACGGGTAACGTGACACTTTGTCACTATGTCGTCGCGGTATCGTGACGCGCCGACCAACCTGCCCTCTAGCCCACCAGTACCAACCCCACGTAAGTGTGCGCATGTACAGTTTAGCAGCCAGCGTTTCACATGCGAGTGCACCCCTTTAAGTCGATCTGCATGCGGTGATCGCGTTGCTAGACGTTGTGGCCATCGCTTAAGTGATCAGCCTTGCTTTGGAATTGAAACGACGACTTGACGGCTAAACGCTCAGCGCTATCTATATCCAGCTCAGCGGTTCTTGAGACCGCGGCGTGTGGCGCGCTGGTCCGTGGGAATAAGCAGATTAGTTATTTTTTATTTTATTTTGCTCTAAATTTGTGTTATCATTTGTCGCTTCACTATTTTTTATTGTAGGCATTATAAAAATAAGCATTTGTTTGTGGTTTTCTCTTGAGTTTGCTTGTATGTTGTTGTGTTTTTGGCTTTTAGTTTTTGTTTACATTTCCTTGTTATCATGCGAGGCCCTATGCGCCCGCTCTTCAAATAAATTTTTACTTAGAATTGCATATTTAATTACATATCAGTGCAGCGATTGACAGCTTATTGGATACAAAGCAAGGTTGTATTAATTAGCAGATTCATTTGAGGTTTGCACTTCGCAAAAAAGACAAGTTTTAAAGAATCAGAGCAGACCCATGTAGAAGTGGAGTACCGGGGGTTAAAAGTACACAGTTTGTTTCACTTCTTAGACCCCCGTGGCTCTGCGTGTGGGAAGGTATCTGCTATGGTGAATAGTCTCTTTATAGCTTTCAATAAATATTTTTTTTTAATTTCATTAATTAATTTCTGTTAATTATTTCATTAAATAAACACGTTCTCCCACTTTCAGCGGAAGTAAGGTATCTTGGAGTGATACTTGACTCCAAGGGTTGGCCTCTGGAGGTAATCTCTCAAAGGACATGGTAACATTTTTAGGCAGTTAACACCGTATTTCTCTGAACTTCGTACAGATTTCACAATGCCCAAACTGGGGTTTGAGGGTCGCGCCAGGGCAATCTTTCCAAGCAGGCAGGATTGGAACGAGGGACAAATCTGCATCGATGCTGGTACCCCTGCCTTCACTGACGGCTCCAAGAAGGAATCGGGAGTCGAAGCAGGGGTTGCAGGGGTAAACCAGCCAATCTATTTCCATAAAAGTAACCAATACTGCTGGTGTCTTTCAGGCAGAAGTCTTTGGAAGGCATGTAAAAATGCTTAGGGAACGTAGAAGCGAGGGAGATATTAACACTTTTTCCCATAGTCAAGCCGCGATTAAGGCTCTAACGATGTCATGGTTCAGATCCTCCGCAACTCCGGTAAGGAGGAATTAAATCTCTCGGGTGCGCAGGTAACATTTTTCTCATCTGAGTACCAGGACATAAGAACAAAGCGGAAAATGAAATTGCCGATGAGCTTGCCAGGAAGGTGCCGACTGAATTGATCTCAGAGATCTCCTACTTAGTCATCGGCATCCCCCCGACTGTTGTTAAAGGGGGATTGCGAAACTTATTTCTCATAAAAGCGCATTTCTTCATATGGCATTTCAAAAACCCCTTGGCCCCAGTACAATAGAAAGTCCTGGTGCTCCACGCCATTCAATTTCCAAGCTCGTAGCTGTGTTTACCGGTCATTGGACGATCGGCACCCATGCGGTAAAGCTTGGTTTAACATTTAATCCGCATTGCAGAAGCTGTGGGGATCTTTCATGGAAGGAGACTCTAACTATTTTTCTTCTATAAATTACCGAGTTTGTCAGCTAGGCAATTAGGGTCAATGAGTTCTCATCTTCGGCAGCCTGGGGCAATTCTCCAACTTAAATACCATCAATCTTCGCCATTACATCAACAGCGCTGGCTGGCTGTCTCTGCCTGCTGGAGGTCTCTGATTGGTATCAAAACGGCGCTTTAGTGCTACTTGAGGAGCGCCATCGTGATACTTCAACCATCTAATCTACCTACTTAATTATTTCATAAGCCTTTTGAGAAATTATTTATGGCGAATGAAATAATAACTTAAACAGAAAGGCTGCGACTTTTTCGAACATAGCACTTTTCAATTCACCATTTCTCTACCCGCTAGAAAATTCCGCTTTAAAATTTTTTCGGCAAAAAAAAAAAGAATATCAATTAAAGTATGATTTAATGCAAATACAAGAAAAGTTTTCGAAAAATACTCTTCTTCTCATATTTGCCTTCGGTTTCTGATTACCTGAAAGCAGCTGTATATTAACAAATAATCCGTAGGTATTGTCACATAATTTGGTTTAGTCGTCGCCGCGAGCTGATTTCGCACTTTGCATATTAAACGAACTGTCAGTAGTTTTGTATGCACGAATACTTTGGTAGATAAATATAATTTAGGCATATCAAAGCGTAATAAAATTACAAACTAATGAATTTACCCACTTTTACCGTTTCGTTGCGCTTTTGATTTCATGAGCTATCGAGGTTTTTGAAGAATATTCATGATTTTTTTTATTTGCATAACTAACTGTGCCTTTAGGAAATTTATTTTGTGTATTACCTTAAGTTGGTCTTAAAGCTTTGCGATGCACTTCATATTTTACCATCCTGTTTTGTGGGTTAATTCACTCGAGATCACCGAACATCCATACATACATACATATATCAGATTTGGTCCTCGGGCTTTTAGTGATTTGCATTGAATTTATTATTATCAGCTTTGGGAAATTTCAATGGACGGGAAACTACTAAATCTTAAGTTCAAATGATATATTCGTGGGTGTTATAAGAACTCTTAAAATTAACACATCCTCCCTTTTCGATTAACCATTAGGAATGATTGCTTCGTTAGTTCGATGGTGTTGGGCATCAGTTTTTTAATTTTTTGTAGCGCCTCTAGTTCATAAGCGAGGTTGAATCTGGGAGAGTTATGGGCTGAGCAATGTTGAGCGTATCTGTAACGCACAAAAGCGTGTTTGGGAAGGGAAATGATGGGCCCTGCCTACCAAAATGTTGGCTCTTATCTAATGTTCGCACTTAACAATACCTGAAGCAAAATATGGTGCTGTGTTTGCTCCGAAAATTCAATGTACTTGGAAAAGAAAGGCTTATGCTTAAAAACATCAATGAATTCATTTCAAAGAAATAGACATCAACAATCATGCACACAGTTGGTAGGGTCGTTATAAGATTTTATCGATGGGGTAGTCGAATAGTGACCAAATAAAGACAGCCGTGGAAAGCTTTTAAGATCCAAGTTAGGTGGAAATATTAAAGCAACGTTATCCCCAGGTTTAATTCGTCCTCGTTCTTGTAAAAGCACTGCTATTTGTTCAAATCGTTTTTTTAGTTCTGAGCATGCCAAAGTTCTTGCGATAGTACCTTTCGAGTTGAATAGTAAAGATGGTATCGTCCCATTAGGTATTAGCACGCCAACGTAAGAGTCCAGTTATTAATTCGTGCTTTCTTTCATTCTCCTCTGACTAGCCGTGGTTCCGACCTCAGCCCATGGCTTTGAGCTAGTGCAGTTTTTTTCTTATTTTTTGTATATTTATGTGATTAAGAAAATAAATTTCTAATTCTAAATTCTATTTGATTTTATTTTTTTGTTTTTTATTTTTTAACCTTTGTTAGTTTTATTTATATTTTTTAATTATTTTCTGTTATTTTATTCTCTTTTATTGCATTTTACTTAATTTTGTCTTATTTTACAATACTTTATTTTAATTTTTTTATTTTTTTATCCTTTGTGTAATTTTTGTTTTTTAATTATTTACTGTTATTTAATTTTTTTATTTGTTTAACCTTTCTTTGTTTTATTTATTTTTTATATATTTTCACTTATTTTCTGTTATTTTATTCTCTTTTATTGTACTTTACTTAATTTTGTTTTATGTTATTTTATTAATTTAGTATATTTTTCTTCATTTTTTTTTATATTATATATATAATATATCATTTTGTTTTATTTTGTTTTTCGTTATGAAGTTAATGTTGTTGTTTTATTTGACTTCATGCATTTATTTTATTTTAATCTATTTATTTTCTTGCTTTGTTTTATAATTTTTCTTTTTAATTATTAGTTTTATTTCATTTTATTTTATTAATTTATTATTTCTTAATTTTATACTATAAATCATTTCATTGTTTTATTTTTGTTTTCTTTTATGTTACTTTATTTTATTTATTTTTTTTAATTTTTTTTTTATTTTTTTCAAAATTTATTTATTTTTTATTTAGTTTATTTTTTTATTTCATTTAATTTAATTTTTGTTTTTTAGTTATAAAGTAACTATTGTACATTAATTTTTTCAATAAATGTAATTTTTTTGTCTTTTAGTTTTGTGTTACTTTATTTTATTTTTTCCTTTTTGTTCTAAATTATTTAAGTTTAATTAATTTATGTTATTTTCTCTTTTTGTTTTATTTTCTCCTTGTTGTTTGTTTCATTTGTTTCTTAATCACAATTTTTCTTCCATTTTCTTTAATTCATTAATAATTTTTTTATTTAATTTTTTTACATTTTGCTTTGTGTTACCTTATTTTACATTTTCCTCTTTTAAATTTTTTTATTTTTAATTTATTTTGTTTTATTTTGGTTACTTTTATTTCTTTTTTTATTATTATTTTTTCTATTTCTATTAGTTTCTTTGATTTTGTTTTTTTAATTTAATACTTTTTAATTTCATTTTATTTCATTTAATTTTTTTACATTTTGTTTTGTGTTACTTTATTTTACGTTTTCATTTTTTTCTAAATGCATTTATTTTTAATTTATTTTATTTAATTTTTTCATTTCGGTTACTTTTACTTTTTTAATTTGATTTTATTTTATTAATTTAATATTTTCTAATTTAATTTTATTTCACTTAATTCTTTTACATTTCGCTTATCCATTTTTTTCTAAATTTATTTATTTTTAATTTATTTTATTTTATCTTTTTATTTTGGTTGGTTGGTTGGTTGGTTTAAGGGTGGCCCCGCATCGGAGTACCACATAGACCGCAAGTTGGGTCCGTTGTGTTGCCCTAGAGCTCATTATTTTAAATGATTTCCCCATCTAACCGAGATTTTCATTGTAGATTTTGATCAAAGATATTAATTCGTTTCGAAAATTTGATGAGAGATTCGATTTTCAGGTTCGAGAGTACTGAAAGATTGTCAATTGTTGGAGAGCCTAGAAGAGCGAGTCGACTTCTGGCCAGACCCGGACAACTGCACAGCAAATGTCTGCTCGATACTTCCTCATCTTCGTCCTCGCAGTATCTGCACAGGTCGTTCTGAGGAACACCGAGCCGACGTGCGTGAGTGCCCAAAAGGCAGTGGCCGGTGATAAGAGATGTTATATGCCTTAGTTCGTGTTTCGAAAGACTTATAAGGGTTTTTGTCTGTTTCAGATTGTAGGATGGCCAGATTTGTCTGGTCGTAACGCAAGTAGTTTCCACTCGCCACCTCCGATCAGCAATGCTGTGAAATTCTCGATCGATGAGCATTTTACATGTTGAGAGCGGAATGTGGATTGTGGGTAAGTCACTAAGTCACTTTTGGTTACTTAAATTTTTTTTTTATTTAACTTTATTTCATTTAATTTTTGTACATTTCGCGCTTACATTTTTTTCTAACTTTATTTACTTTTAATTAATTTAATTTTTTTTCATTTTGGCTGGTTTTATATTTTTTGTTATTATATTATATTTTCTTTGATTTTATTTTATTAATTTAATACTTTTTAATTTTATTTTATTCCATTTCATTTTTTTATTTTGTTTTGTGTTACTGTATTTCATTTTATTATTTTCTTTTTTTCTAAATTTATTTATTTTTAATTTATTTTCTTTTTACCTTCTTTTTTCATTTTTGGTAGTTTTATTTTATTTTTTTTCTTGAATTTTATTTTGTTAATTTATTATTTTTTAATTTAATATGACTCCATTGAATTGTTCTTCGTTTTGTGTTACTATAGTTTATTTTCTTATATTTTTTCTAAATCTATTTATTTTTAACTTATTTTATTTTCTTATTTTTGTTTTATTTTTTCATTTTTGTTTGTTTTATTTATTTATTTTTTTAATTATTAGTTTTTCGTGAGAAATATTTTATTAATTTATAATTTTTGACTTACTTTATGTACTTTTCTATAGTTACTTTACTTTTTTTTAATTTTTTTTTTGTTATTATTTTTTATTTTTTCGTATTTGTTAATTTTTTTTATTATTATGTTTTCTTCCATTTTACTTCATTAACTTTTTTAAATTTTGTTTTGTGTTATTTTATCAGATTTTTTAAATTTTTTTTAAATTTATTTATTTTTTATTTATTTTATTATATATCCTTTTTTTTAGAATTAGATCATTTTCTATTATTTCGTTTTATTATTTATTTTATTATTTTGTTTTATTATTTCTTTCAATTATTTTATTTTGCCTTATTTTTTATGTTATACTTATTATAATTTTTTCTTTATTTAATCAATTCTACCATATTTTGCTTTATCTGAACTAATTTAATTTTGATTTATTTAATTTCGCTTCTTTTTTTGATTAATTTTACATCATTTATTTTTTTCTTTTTAATTTATTTTAAATTATTTTTACGTAATTTCTTGTATTCCGTTTTTAGTATATACCTCAACTTATTTTATATTATATTAACTTGTTTTATTTTATATTTTTTTTAATTTTGCTCATATTTCTTTTTCTTTATTCATAAGACGAATCTCTCAAGTAGCTGAATCAAAAAGGGAAACTTGCGTATCTGTAGAAAAAAATAAATAAAGAATACACCACTATCATATAACAAAGAAATTGGCCACGAAATGCATTGGAAAAGATAAAGACCAGAATAAACAAGAAAAAATTAAGATATCATTTTAAACGGAAACAATTAAACACCTGACTTCCTCAGGATGCATACGAATTCAACCACAGACACAACACAAATGCAGCGTGCACACAAAACGCCAACAACCCGTATGGATGCCAAGAGAATCTTCATTGATACTCGTAATAGTATAAATATAAAAACACACAAGAAAAAAAAACATAATAAAAAATCCTAAATTTGTTAAACTGTAAAAATTGACACTATTCGAAGTGAGGCTGGCTTGAATAAGTTGGCCAAGCCAACCAGCAGTGCACATCATAGGATGCATATGGAGAAAAATTCACAGAAGGTCTCATATTTCACAGCCTAACCGCAAACAATACAACAAACACCAGCAAGCTGGGAGTAACAGCAGAAGCACACCTGATGAGAAAACACAATGAACTGTTGTCATGTCAACCAGTCGAGGCCGAGTGACATGCCAGGAATTGTCAAAAGGGGAAAGAAAAAATTAACAAAAAATACAATAAAAATTATGAAAAAACAGCAGGTTGATCTCTTTCCAGGATGTGTGCAGCAACGAATTTCACTTGCAACACTCGACTAGTGCCTACGCCACAAAGTGAGGCCGTTTGGACGAAACAGCAATCGAGCTGCCTTCAAAACGATCTTTCCTCCATTGCATCATACGCACTCGTTGGCAACAAGATTGGAATAATAATTGTGCGCGTGCAATCGCGAGAAGTGCATAACAACAACAACAACAGCAACAGCGAGAAAAGGCCTCATTCAAATCGTAAATCGATTGTGTCGTCATAAACCAAACGAATAAAGGCAAAATCCAAAGTCACTCGAAAATTCAGTTGCGTTCACAACAACAAAGAGAGCAGTAATAAAACGTAAAGAGCTATAGATAAAACTCAAAAGCAAAAAACCAAAAAAAAAAAACAATAGCTGAAGGTTTAAACACTTCATACGGCATATGGACGGCATCCTCACGTTTTGGTAATAAAATTAATGCCACTCTGCTTTAGGCCATCATACGATTCCCACAAATGTCAGCGGGCGTACTTGTGCACCACTTATACTCGCACATATATACATATATATGTACATATGTATTACATATAGTTGAATTTGTTGCTATCTGTCAGCGTGAAACTGCCGCTACCGATCATTCGAATGTGTCGCGCATACACAGCATTTTTTTTTTAACTACTTTTTACACTTTTTTCTTGACTTCGAATTCGCACCAGAGATGACAAGTGATTAGTAGACACTGCCGTAACTGTTACCATTACATGTGGCGTCGCTGATCATGTGCCGATCACCATCATCATCCATTCCATGCCATTCCATTTGGTCACATCTCAAAGTCTCGTCAGTTCATCCACATCCAGTGAAACGATGAAACCATCCATCTATCCGAATTCCCTCCCCCACCTGCAACTGTTTGGCGTTTGAATAAACTTTTTACACACACACACACACGCGTATATTCACGCTTTCGATCGCGCCGCAAATATTCGTACGTTCACACATAGCAATTAGTATGCGACACTGTACGCGCGCCACTAAATGTGGCAGCAGCAGCAGCGGCAGCAACAAGTAAAATAAGAAGTGCCAAGACGCGACTTGAGAAGATAGCCTGTCCGCATTGATGCGCGTTCGTCTGCCGGCTACCGCACTTGGTGCGACCCCAAAAAGCTGAGCGTACGGCAAAACAACTCAAAGCCATCTAAGCCTTGCGCACAACACGGATTGTTGTGGCCAACGAGTACCAATTTAATGGCATCTCATGTCAAGATTTATTCGAAAGTTTTTCCTTTCCTTCTTTGATTTTTTTCTTTTTCTTATTGCCATGTTTTATTGTTGTTATGTTTGTCATCCTAATGCGCGCGCCGCTCAGAAACATTCACTGCGCATACATAGATAGTTGCGTTTTTATGTTGTTGTAAAGAGATTTACTTACGCCCGCATGCATAAAAATGCGCCAGCTCCTTCCTTTATGGGCATTAGTATGCCGAACTCGTCGAATTCATCATAAAACAGAGGAAATGCTTGAGATAAATTTGCGTCTGGTCATGAACTGAGAATACCTAAGTTGAGTATTCTGTTGCTTACTCTTATTTACATACATACATATTTATGTATGTGCACCTACGCAGCTAGCAGTCAGCAGTCAACAGTCAGCAATCAGCCGTCATCCGTCAGAAACCTGTAGTAGCATCTGTAGTCGGCATTTGAAAGCATCAAAGTTTTGTAGCGATTGAGTCTTTTAGCGAAGATGGCATCAAATTTGGCGGCAAAGACGTGAGAGTGACTTCCAATGAGCGCTGCGATGCTGCAGCTCTTGACCGTTGACCTTCTATGTCGATGCCGCTTTTGGCTAACGGCAACTCAATGGGAAGGTTGCCTAGCATTTGGCTTTGTGTTCTTATAACTTGGAATTTTGCTGATTTACCGCCACAGCCGAACGGTGCACATGAAGCAACAAATGAAAGGAGGGTTTTCTAAGCAGCAGTCGTTTCAGCCGAAGTGTTTACACGGTCTAGTACCCCGAGAAATCAGATACATCTAAGTTGAAATATCATATTTCGTTTAAATTTACTCTTTTAGTTCAAGTTTCCTAATTCACTTACGGTTCGCCAGCATTGCTAATTATAAAATGATGTGACATCCTCTGAAGTAACTTTCGGCCTTCTAATCTTCGTACCCTTAATTTAGGCTACACTCAGTTTATTTCAAAGTGAAGAATAGCTGACGAGTCTCCCTATTTTTCTTACACTTAAATTTTAGCTTCACAAAGTGATTCTGCAATCTGTGTCAATTACCGCGGGATTAGTCTTCTATGTATCATCCAAAAGGCTAAAGCCAACCATCAACCAACTAATTGGACCTTATAGTGTGGCTTTAGACCTGGAAAGTCTACCATCGACCAAATATTCTCAATACGCCAAATCTTGGAAAATACCCACGAAAGAGAATCGACACACACAGAGCTGCATTCGACAGTTCGAAAATGAGTTTTCTGTATGCCGCGATGTCTGAATTTGGCATCCCCGCAAAACTAATACGGCTATGCACGATGACGTTGCTCAACACCAGCAGCGCCCTCAGAATTGGGAAGGACCTCTCCGAGCCGTTTGATACCAAACCAGGTTTCAGACAGGGTGACTCGCTGTCGTGTGACTTCTTTTAATGATGTTGGAGAGCATCGTACGAGCCGCAGAACTTAATCGCTCAGGCACAATTTTTTATAAGAGCGTAAAATTGTTGGCGTATGCTGATGGTATTGACATCATCGGCCTTAACAACCGCGCTTTTAGTTCTGCCTTTTCCAAACTGGATAATGAGGCAAAGCGAATGGGTCTGGTGGTAAACGTGGACAAAACGAAGTACCTCCTGTCTTCAAACAAACAGTCGGCGCACTCGCGTATCGGCACCCACGTCACTGTACACAGTTATAATTTCGAGGTTGTAAAAGACTTCGTTTATTTGGGAACCAGCATTAATACCGATAATATTGACCAGCCTCGAAATCCAACGTAGAATCTCTCTTGCCAACAAGTGCTACTTTGGACTAAATATGCAATTGAATAGTAAAGTCTTCTATCGACGAACACACAAAACTAACACTCTACAAGGCTCTCATCACGTCCGTCCTAACGTATGGTGCAGAAACTTGGACGATGACAACATCCGATGAAGCGATGCTTGGAGTGTTTGAGAGAAAGATTTTGCGTAAGATTTTTGGACCATTGCGCGTTGGTGACGGGAAGTATCGAAGGTGTCCCATCGCCTGTATGAGCTATTCCATGACATAGCGCTGCGAATAAAGATCCAACGGCTACGTTGCCTGATTCATGTCGTTGACTGAGTCATGGATACAAACGCTCTGCTCTGAATCGATGCGGTGCCAGCTGGTGGTAGCAGGGGAAGCGGAAGGCCTCCTCTGCGTTGGAAAGACCAGTTGGGGAAGAACTTGGCTTCTCTTGGTGTGTACAGCTGGTGCCGGATAGCATGAGAAAGAAACGAAATCGCGTTAGCGGTTATCGCGCCAATCAAAAAGAAGGCAAAGAATTTTTCGCATGTAATTGTTAACCGACGTAGCCGAATAAGTTGGTGCGTGACTACCATTCGGAGCTCAGAGAGAATGTATCATAGGTTCGAATCTCGGTGAAACACCAAAATCAAGAAAAAGTTTTTTCTAATAGCGGTCGCTCCTTGGCAGTTAATGGCAAACCTCCAAGTGTATTTCTGCCATGAAAAGCTCCTCAAACAAAAATATCTGTCGTTCGGAGTCGGCTTAGAACTGTAGGTCCCTCCATTTGTGGAAGAACATCAAGACGCACACCACAAATAGGAGGAGGAGCTCGGCCAAACACCCAGAAAGGGTGTACGCGCCAATTAAAAAAGGACATATTTTAAATAAAAATACTGAAACCTGAAAGAATCTAAAATTTTACCTGTTTTATTTTAAAACCACATCTAGGCGCGTCTTTGGAAAGAAACTTTATATAAGTTTGTTTGAGTCTCAAACTAGGTGTCCTGCAAAATTGAATTTACTAATATGTGCGCGCACATAAAGTCCGGTCCGTACCAAATTTAGCACTTCCGTACTCGATTTGATGCATATAATGATTTTTATCTTTGCAATCTGGCATCACTACGCGTCTACCTAATTGTTTATTGTGCTGCACATTTATTACACATTAATTTATACGCACTTATTAAAGTCCACTTGAACGATCAATGGAATAATTTTACCCTGGCGATCGCCATCTACGGAGAATCGGTCGTTAAAATCGACCATCCACCACAATTCAGATTATTACTTACCCAGCCAGCTGAGCTCTACTAAACTATGCAAATTTGATTTGACTATGCGGCTGCTCTTTTAATTTAAACGCCCCTTTAACCGAGATACGAGTACAAATATAATAAATAGTGCAATAACGTGGAGCTTAAACGATCCGATCATCATGAATATGCGGACGATTACATGATTCGAGCAAATGTGAAATGGCAGAAAGAATAAAAATGCAAATGAATGAAATAAAGTGAAATGCCATGACAGGGAAGAAACTGTGGCGATTCCACAACGTAGAAAAAATATTCGTCTCACAACGATCTAGTCTATCTAAGCAATGAATTCATTTCTTGGCGCTATAGACTTGTGCGAACGGGCATGGGACAAAAGACACTCCGCTTGAACGGAGCAGGATCACCTGAAGGGTCAATTATATGCATTTGCTTATATTAAACGGAATACGCGCACACGCAAACTGAATATGGGGACACACACACACACACGCGCGTGCGCATTAATATACAAGTATTTAGATATATGCCAAGTGATGATAGTCGGGATAGGAACTAAAAGTGCATAAGTAAGTACTAAGTGACAATCTCGAGTCATGCACACATATTTATAAGTAGTGGTGTATTGGGAGATAGAAGCGGACATGTATGTATGTACATATGTGTGTAATTAATGGATTGGGAATAAATATGTTTTAAATGAAAATTAAAGTTTTGAGGCTTACCGGAAATCCGTTTGCTTTAATCTGCGTCCCAAGTGTTGGTTAAGTTCATTTGCATACAAACATACAAATATCGAAATATACGAAACTACATACATATGTACATAAATACTCGTAGCACATATAAAAATCAAGGAAATGCATGCAACGAGTTGTGCTCCGGGAAAGGCTGCAGTCATAAGCCAAACTGCATTTCCTATTCCGTTTTTAAGTAATCTTATTTTTATGTGCCCACTTCCTAGCTCACCTTTATGGGTGACCTCTATTATTTACCTCACATTTATCTCTAATGTTCTTTTGGTTTCTGAATTTGTAGCGGAAACACGCTAAAATTTTCTCGATAACAGAGATTTACGAGAAGCCTGGAATTTGGATGATAAAGATACCTGAATTTCAAAGTGATGAATAACACTGCAATACTTTTTTGGGGAGCCGGCAAATTCATTTGTAGCGCGATGATGTTCGGTGAGTAAGACATAACCTTCCAACGTTGACGAGAAAATTTCGCAGGAAAAATCAATAGAACTTTTTGAACAATTAACTGATTTTCAGAGAAGACTTTCTGCAGTAAAGGGCAAATATAGCCACAACGAGAAAAGATAATGGGTTAAAATATTTCACAAACAAACTTTGATCTCATAATGTCACTATACAGGGTCCGGCACTCGAAATGAAACCAACTTCAGACCGTTCGCGCATCTGATGCACAGGCATCCGCTGTCTGTTAGTTGGCTAAATGACAGTCTTGAGTATTGTTTACAAGCGCGCGGAAGCATTTTGCCGAGAGTAAAATCGAAAAAAGAAAATCATTAAAGGATTTCAAAATTAATAGTGCGATTGCATTATATTTGACTGAAAAATCACAACCAGCGATTGTTCGTGAGCTCGAGCTCCTTAAAGTAAATAAAGTGAAATAAGTGCCAATCAAATGGCGAAAGAACTGAAAATATCTGACCGTAGCATCCGCCGCATACCGAACAATGATCTCAAAGTTAAGCCAAACTAGCAACAAGTCAGACTTAAGAGAGCGAAAAAGTTGCTTCGCTTGGCTGAAAGCACTGCCAAAACGATATGGTTTATTTGACCGACCGTTCATACGAGAATTTGAGTCATCGATTGACCACCAGGAGGCAGCATCCGCCACAGGTAATGGTTTGGGCCGCTGTAATCGCAGATGGGCGCTCTCCAATCGTTTTCATCGAGCCTGGCGTCAAGGTAAATGCGAAATATTATCGGGAAAGTATTCTGGAGGTTGCTTAGAGGCCGTGGGCAGACAAACATTTCGGTGGCCAAGAATGGCTAAAAAATAACGTTCCGAACTTCATAATGCACACACAATGGCTCTCAAATTCACCAGACGCGAATCCGATAAATTAGTCTCTTTGGTCCCTTTTGGAGAGCAAAGTCCGAAATAAAAGATTTATCAGTCTCGAGGCGATGAAAATGTACCTCCAAGTCAAGGCAAAAGGTGGTAATATCGAGCAAAAGTAAATTTATTCTTAATTTTGTACTATTTTCACACATTTTTTAATTTGAATTGAATAAAAGAAATTTTCCAAACTAAATTTATGACATTTTTAATTAGCTACGCTTCGAGTGCCGGACCCTGTAGATACCTAGAGTTTTAATTTGAAAAAGGCGAGCCAAGAAGTATCGAGAGAATGATAACTCCTAAAACACTCAGGCTAAAAATCCCATTGTATTCAAAGCATTGGGAAATAAAAAGGCTGATAGTCAAGAAGGAAAGGAGAGAAGTGACAGAAAAAGGACAGAATAGAGACAGAGACAGAAATAGCTGGCCCTTTGAGAATTATCTATATTCCTTTGCAAATCTGAAAATATCCTCCAGTTTGAGAGAACGAATTTTATTCATTCTCATTACATCCGAACCCAAAATTTGTAGTCTGCTCTAGCAAAGGCAGGACACTCGCAGAGCAAATGCTCAGTGCTATTCGCCTCCTTTAAGCAAGACAGGCAAATTGGATTCGAAATGATTCCAATGGTGGTCATATGCTGTCCTCATGGGCTGTATCCAGCATCCGGCCATCAACTGCATGCCTTTTCTATTAAGAAAGTTCGACAATTTTCTGTTTGGGCTTATCACAAAACACTTTGCACTTCGGCAGCTTTCTAGACTGGGGCATTCCTCTTTATTTAAATTGCATACATAATCGCTGATCCCATGCATGATTTTGGTAGAACCTATTCCGATTATTGGCTCTGATACCTGTGGGCTAACCACTGATCCGCAGTTGGCCACTTCATCGGTAATTTAATTTCCTTGAACCCCGCAGTGTCCTGGAACCCATATAAGTACCGGCTTATGCCGTCTTGCAACAGAATTAAGCTTATTCTTACGTTCTTGAACAATTATTGAAGTTTATTTTGCGTTATATAAAGCCTTCAGTGCAGCCTGACTGCCACTAAAGACTCCAATCTGTTTCCCGCTCCATCTCCTCTCAATTATCCCTTCTGCTACTTTCAAAATGGCAAACATTTCTGTTTGGAAAGCAGTGGCCATTCCTCCCATGGCGTAATGATACTTAATATTATCCGACTCCAGAATTTGGTTAGTTCTTGGTTGGTCACGAAAAAAAAAAAAAATTAACCTTCATTTGACACCTTTTTTGACATATTCTCCCAGCCACATTGCAAAGCTAAAAAAATTTTCAAGCCTTAAAGCTTTAATCTTCAAATTTTGGCACATAGTAATGAGGCAGAGTAACAGTATTAGCTCCAGAGTCGCATAAAACAGTACCCTAGAGCCGAGGTAAAGTCTTTTTTTCACTTAATAAATATTCGAGTATGACTCAGTCATCGCATGATTTCATAGCATAGCTGATATTTGCCCGCGTTTGGCATGAAAATTTTATTTTGTCCAACAAAGAAAGTACCTGCAGAGAGACTGTGTTCAACAGTCCGAGACTGTGTCCTCCGAACAGTCACAGAACCTCCGTGTTGAGGTTCCTTTGTGAGACTTTTAGGAAACTAGATCCCTTTTCTATCCTCCACTAAATCATCAGCATTGGATGGCTGTAGATGGTTTTTTCTTTAGTTAAGACTCGTATTTTTTTGCAGGTAGTAGTCTACATTATTTGGCAGCTAGACGATTAAGATCACTGGGTGATCCCTTCTTCGACGGGCAGTGCGCCAACCTAAATCCCATCAATCTTCTCCATTACATCAACAGCTCTGGTTGACTGTAAATATATACCCGTTGGAGGTATCAAAATGGTATCGAAACGGCGTTTCAGTGCTACTTGGGGAGTCTCAGATTGGCGCTTTAACCATTTCACCTACCTACCTAGTCCACATTATAGTATCAAAACGGCACTCTATGGCTACTTGTAGTGTACCCGTTATACTCTTGCCATCAAACCTACCTACTTACCTTTTCACGATATTCTTAATATTTTTCGTGCTAAATATTTTTCATAAAATTTTTATATAAATATATTTCATTGTATATAGGCATAAGGCGAGTAAACTAATAATAAAAAACCACTTTATCCAAGAGGCCAATAGGTCATGGAGAAATGAAGATACGTGTCTCACAGCTAGGCTACTATGGCCGCAAATAAACAAGAAAAGAACAAAGGAATTGCTTAGTCTCTCAAGAGACAATATCTCGAAGGTCGTGGCTTGCTTAACGAGTCACTGGCTATTTGGCAGGCATTCCTCGAGGCTAGGAGTCTTCTCCCATGAATATTGCAGAAGTTGCAGAGATGAGGAAGAGGAAGAAACAGTTGAGCACTTCCTCTGCAATTGTCCAGCCCTAGCTAAAATCAGAGCAGGTTGTCTAGGTAAATACTTTTTTAATTCTCTTACAGAACTGTCTGGCGTGGGGTTGGCATCAATACAACGCTTCATAAGAGCCACGAAATGGTTCCACGAAGGAAGATAAACGAGGTTCCCGTGTAGCACAGTGGTATCACAACGGACCTGTAAGGTCTAAGTGAGTTGGTCGTGCAGACCGACTACCACCATAACCTAACCTAACCATATAGGCATATAAAGTAGGCTTCACAACTTTGCATACAATTCACAAAAATTTCACGCATTTCAAATAAATTTCATCAAAATTTTCAACTTTGTAATAAAAATTTCTAGAAAAATTCAGGATATGCAGTTTTATAGCCCATTAAAATTTAGTATAATAAGATGTAAGTTTGTAGTCGCCCGAAACACGTGTTGATTTTTTAATTTTTTTTTTGTTTTGCATGCGATGTTGGCAATTTTCTTCCATATAAAAAACTTTGACATGTTAAAGGTAAGAAAGTCTTAACATCAATGCAAAAAAATTGTGTTCATGACGGTTGATTCAGTTTCTTCTTTAGTAAAAACATCCTGCATGTCATGTTGAAGCTTCCTGGACAGGTGGACTATGTGGTCCCGCCTATACTTGCCATTACAACGTTCACTAAACTCCTACCTTCGAGAAAAAAGTGGGAACGAGACGAGGTAATACAGGGCGAGTCCATCCATGTATACACAGATGGCACAAAGCTGGAGGCAAGATAGGCACAAGTGTATATTCCGAACATCTAGTGATGTAGTCCTTTTCAGGCTGAACTGATGGCAGTAATGAAAGCGGCGACACCTGTACAGTGTGATGCAATACCTTAAGATCAATAGATGCAATGCCTATCTCTTAACGAGATGGCTGAGTCATTCCACCTAAAGGTTCCTTACCATTGCGAAATTGAGGGGAACTGCGGAGCCGATGAACTAGCGAAAATCGGCACCAAATTGTCAAATGAGTACATAAAGGTATACCCTTGCAAACATATAAACCACTTATCATTGAAGAAATTGTGAGAGCAACGAATGAGAGATGGTGTGATGAAGCCACTTGCTAAATCGCTCGACAACTGTAGCCGACTCTCAGTGGTAAACGCACATAATCTCTGCTAACCCAAGATAAACACAGTCTTAGCCTACTGATTTCAGTTATAAGGGTATATTGCCTAATGGGTAGGCACATCCAGAGAATGGGTGTGCATACGCATGACTTCTGCAGAAGTTGTCTAGACGAGGAAGAGACAATCTTGCACCTTCCGTGCCATTGTCCTGCTCTATTCAGACGCAGACTTACCATTCTAGGCAGACAATCCTTAAATGAAATGAAAGAGCTCAGCTTTGTCGGAATCAATGATCTTATAAAATTTTTGAAAAGTGCACACTGGTTTTAGGAGAGATAAGGACAAGTTCGCCATGAGATATGGCAATGCTCATAGCCCATAGCCCTGAGTGTGTCCCACAGTGGACAACTACTTCAACCTAACGTAACTTAACCTTCCTAATCTTACTAAAAGCAGAAGATTTTATTAAAGCCACAACGCAATGCTATCATAGCATAAAAATTGAAAAAGAAATAACAAAATTTGCCTCCGTTAGGGTGATTAATTTTACACCACCTTGTATTATACCCTGGAACATACGTCCTACTTGTCTTCTATTTTTACTAAAATGCTCATAAGCAATAGTTTCAAAAATCCATCACAAAACGTTATTTGATAGATCAGTCGAAAAATAAAGATGCGTGATTGAAAGATTCTTCTTGAATAGCTAAAGGTGGGATTTAATGTGGTGACGCCAACTGCTCTAATTTTCCGCGCAACTGGTTAAAGGAAAATCTTTTAAAAAATAAAATTCCTTTAATAGTGCATTATTTATTTCAGTTTTCAGATATTTATTGAAGCACTCTCGTAATACAATACATTCTTACTTTAAATGGTATTAGGACATTTACCTAATGGAGTGAACGCCTGGATGTGAGAGAGATCCTAATGACATAATTCCCTTTAAGGCTTTCGCTACGGCTACTCAAATGTGGCCATAAGCAATGGAAGTAAAATCATTCAAATGTTTATTTCCTACCGAAAGATGATACTTTTAATCATTCTCCACTAAACTCTTACATAGTAAAATGCTTTCTATATCCTTTACAAGTGAAGCCTGAGCAGGAAGCTAATGACCTCGCTACCAAGAAAACGCCAACAGCTGACAATAAATGCCCGTTTCTCCATGCCGAGTCTATTATTAATTGTAAATTTGTTGTAAAAAGAATGTGTAATATGTTGTAAAGAATTTTTTATACCCAGCGCATATTTTCAGTCAAATTGTGTTGTCATAGTCATATAAATATTTATTACCATCAGTTATTATTTGGTAACGTGTGCATAGACGAATACAGGACTAGGAGTGGTCCACAATGGGGATTTTTTGACACATTTTCTTTAGAAATAGCTACAGGATCCAATTTTTGACTAATTTTAATAATTTTTTTCGTAAATGATTTTATTTAGGCCCGAATTTCAATTTTTTTATTACAACAAAGCACACCGTTTAATAGGGGTTTGGCATTTTTTATTGTAGTACTAATCAACGGTAATACATCCCAACTGAAAAAATAATTTTTTTCAAAGACAAACCTAGAATATTCACCGGATTATTAATTAAATTAAAAAAAAGTTGTTTAATTGCGTTTGCGGGTTTGCTGAGTCAGAATTCGTTGTCCATTTTGTACGTGCCGAATCAAATTGAAGGTAATCAATAGCCTTAACATCGGAGAAAACACTCCTGAATTAGATTGAAACTCTTCCAAACACGAAAGTCAGACAAAAGTTTTGATAAAATTCACATTTTTGTGTCTTTTTCTGGATAATTTAATGAAAATAATGAAAAAAATGAATTTGTATGAGGAATAGGGGCGGTCGTGCCAAGAACGAATTGTATGGAATACAAATAATTGAAACGTAAAATTTTTGGTTTTAGTTCCCGAAACAACCGCCAAGTGCCGCTCTAAGTCAATTGATTTGAGTTAAGCTGTGCTTTTTGTCAGGTCGCCACATCTGCGATTAACATTCGTACCAAAATTTTATCACCATTGCTTAGCATTTGTTAAAGCTACGCCGTCTTGAATCATCTATCTCTGCACGTGCTTAAGATTTCTTACAGTTTCAAAAATTGGTTTAAATTTGCAAAAACGAGTTTGTGTTAATTTTTGCGTTAAAAAAGAATTCAATAGCGCAAAAACCTTAGAAATGTTGGAAAACTGTTTTGGCAATGATACTCTAAAGAAAGCAACCGTTTATGAATGGCAGAAGATCTTCAGAAGAGATCGTGAGACCATCGAGGATAACGAGAGTAGTGGAAGGCATCGAAAACAGATGAAAACATCAAAGGGATCAATAACTGCAAATTAACCGTCAGAAAGCTGGCAGAGGAGTTAAACATTGCTTATAGATCCGTTCAGGGCATTCTAGTTCATGATTTGGGTTTGTGCTGTTGTGCCGAAAAGTTGGTCCCAAAAGATCTGAATTTCATGCAAAAAAGGGTCGTCTAAAAATGATTTCCAAGACCGAAAATGAGCCAACATTCATCAAAAGTATCATTACTGCAGACGAGATGTGGGGTTATGAGTACGACACGCACTCCAGATTTCAGGTGAATGAGTATAGAGCTCCGAATGAACAAAACCACGTCGTTTTTCGTTAAAAAAAGCGATGATCATGGGTTTATGGATGACTACGGTGATGTACATACATTTGTGCCAGAAGGTCAGATAGTTAATATATATATATATAATTGACACCTACACTTTTTTTTGGTGTTTGGCCGAGATTGATGTCGTTCCACAAATGGAGGCACGTACAGTTTCAAGCCGACTCCGAACGGCAGACATTTTTCATTGCCATTGCCTGTCGAGGAGCGACCGCTATTAGAAAAAACTTTTTCTTTATTTTTGGTCTTTCACCGAGATTCGAACCTACGTTCTCTCTTGATTCCGAATGGTAGTCATGCACCAACTCATTCGGCTACAGCGGCCGCCATTAACATTTAATAAGGACTTTTATTTGGGCGTTATGAGACGTTTAAGTGAAGCCATTCGGTCAAAAAGAAAAAAATTTCTGGGAAAACAACTCGTAGATTTTGTACCATGGAAACGCACCGTCGCTCAGTGACATCATTATCTGTGAGATTTTGACCAAGAACGAAACGATTACCATCTAATAGCGCTTGAAAAACCGAAAGAAAATATTGGAAAAATCGAAGACGGCTGACGAAGATGGCGATACCGAAAATAGAGTTCCAGAAATATTTCAAAGGCTGGAATAAATGCTGGCATAAGCGCGTAGCAGTTGATGGGGAGTGCTTTGAAGACGATAATATCACTTTTGGGGAATAAATTCGTTTTGAATTTTCTGAATATATTCCGGGAACTTTTTGATCAATGTGGTGTTAACGTATGTTTTCTATTGATATCATTCGTTTGATGGTAATACCCAAATTATAGTGACGTAATGATTTGTTTTGTTTTTGAAAATTACCGTTATATGGCAGATGGGCGGGGCTAATGCCAGATTTTTACTAAATTTTTACTGTAATTGTTGTATGTACGCATGGACAGTGGGACTGCGACTTCTATATCGATGGGTTGGTTCATGACTTCCTTTCGAAAGTAAACTGATTCTAGTCTCCGTGCATTAAATATGAAAAAAATGACAAGAAAAAGTTTTTTTCTAAAACGGTCGCCCTTCGGTAGGCAATGGCGAACCTCCGTAAGTCTTTCTGCTATGAAAAAGCTCCGAGCAAATTTGACGAGGGCCTCATATATTACCTTGTATATAATACATATGTGCAATATTTCCCCATCTCTGCTTCTTACAGCTTTTACAAGCCATCTTTACTTGACCAAAGTGAAATGACCCTAGTAAAATAGTGCCTTCGGGTATAAAAATGAAAATTTTAAAGTCGAAATGACAGGCGGTTCAATGATCTGACGCATAGCAAAAAAAAAAACAAAAAAACCAAACGCTCATCCTGGCTTGAACCAGACCTATCTCGAGCGCACAAGTGTCATTCCCTTCAGATGTTAGTAAACAGATGCAAGCGAATATACAAACATACACACACGCACACTCGTCCACAAAAGTGGTAGTAACGGTTGAATGAACGGTATGATCTGGACGCGCCACAAGACATAAAAACAGCAACCGAGAAAACTAATTGTATAAACATCAGCTGAACCAGCTAAAGAAATTTAGTGAGGTGGCCTACAAGGCTGCAGGGCGAGGAGGAATACAAAGCAGGAGTGAAGCGCTTACTACTCTTTAACTGCAGCAGGTCCTTTTATAATTTTACTGCACTTGTACGCGCAAGGATGTTCGTCTCTCCTCGCGTGTGGATCTGTAACAGCAGTGACAATAACAATAACAACAACAACCCCCCCCATCAACATTCAACGCTGCACTTGCAACAAAAAGGTGCAACCTTCATCCGCTGCACAGACACGCTGATGTTGCACAACAAGCCATGCCACCACTACCAGCACCACCACTGCCGACTGCCACTGCTAGCCACAATCCCTCTCAGGTATTTGTGACTCAAAGCATCCCTTGGCAAAGCACCTGTCGTTCTGTCGCTTGCGCGCTTCCTTGCACTGCACGTCCATTCATCCGTTGACCGACAGCAGCAGTAGCAGCAACAGCAACTGTAGACCAAGTTAACGAACCGGCTAACGACTCTGTGCAGCAGAACACAAAAAAAAACAAAAAAATAAACAACAAAACTTAAATTACCACACTCGGCGATCATCTGTCCTGCCCGGGTGTCTATCGAGCGAGATGTAACGTTGTCGGCTTGTGGAGAGTGTGAGCAGCAAGGGATAAACGTACGGCATCAAATTACGCACCAACAACGTCCGTCCTTCTTCTTCAGTGATGCGGTACTGAGTGTTAGTGTGGCCGGGAGTTCGTTGCCCGTTCGCCCGTTGCCCGCAGTCTGATGTGTCTAAAAGCGTTAAATCAAGTGGAAATCAAACGCAACCGAAGACGCGCAGCTCATCGATTTCACTCAGCTGGTCAATGCAATTGATCGCCCTATTTTTTCAGTCCGTTTATTTTTATTTTTTTTTTGCTTTTGTTTCTAGTAATTTTCTGCGCTCTGTTTTGGAGTTTGACACAGTTGCGTGTGGTTTACCTGGCTGGTAATTCAAGCCATCGATCGGAAGTCGGAAATGAGAATAATGCTTCAGTAGTTTCCCCCTTTTCTAAATGCTGTATCTGTGTCCTCTCACATCTCGTATTTGTGTGGTGTTGTGTGAAGACGAAGCAGAGGTCAGTGCCGGCCAGGGTATCAAATATCAGTTTGTTGCCGAGTGATTTCCAGTTGATAGTCCCAAAGCAGCTATTGCTTGAATTGACTCTGTAAAGCAAGTTGGATTTGACCTCGATATTCTCAGAAATGTTTCCTATTGAAAGTTTTGTTCTTTTGACGAGTGAAGAAATACGCTCTGCACCTAAGCGCTGCGTTCGATTGATGACCTCCGGATGAATAACAATGTTTTGAATGAATACTCGTATTTATATCTACTAAACTATGCTTCTAGGAATCGCAAGTTTATGGAGGTTTTTCTGGACTTAGAGTATGGAAGCCATAGAAGTCAAATACTTTTAAGTGTGGGGTTGGTTGGCTGATTTCAATGGTGCCCGATTTCTCATTTGAAACCAATAAAAAAAAGAAGAATGAGGATTACATCTTTTCCGATCTTTTCCATCCGATCTGCTTTTCCAATTTGGGGTCTGCGTCGTAATGTTCTTCTACAAATGAAGGGCCCCGACCGCCTTCGAATGCCAGTTTGCTTTTATGAGAAGATATGATATTTAATGGCAAAAATGGTTTCACAAGACTGGAGAGCGACGATTGCTACTAGAGAACATTGGATGACAATCCAAAGCATAAATCTAATTTCTTTGTAACCCTTTGTGTATGGCAGGCAAACCCAACGCTTCTTCTGGTACAGTGATTAGATTGGCAGAAGGGAGCCACCGGTTTTTAAATCGCAGACAGAAACTTTGACTTTAACTTCATTCCGGCTAAGACTGACAAGTTCATACCTAAGTTGGATCCTTCTTCGCATTGTACGGGCTGTAATATTTAAAAAGAGGGCCAAGTGAAAGTATTCACGTATGGCTTAAAGTTGAGCAGAAAGATTGTTGAAGGCGTCTTCTGCGAGAAGCTCGCTAGTAATCGCTATCAAAGAAGCAGTCGATTAGCTGCTGGTTAGTGCAATACCCTTTAAAGAGATAAATACCTATTTATACAGGAAGTCTGGGTACCAAAGGTGCGTTCCTTCTATTTTATTTCAGTGCCTCGGAATCAAGTTTATGTGGGTACCAGGTTAAAAAACTATATGACCGATAAACGGGCTTAGGGTGACACCTTCGATGTTCTTTCTTTGCAAATAGAAAACGTATGTAGATAACCTTGGGAACCGAAAGAAGTCACTGGCATCCAATCAAATTAATAGTAAGAAACTTAGCCAAAAGATCTGCACTAAGACGGAGATTGAATGGATAACTCTCACAAAGGCTTTTTAGTCGGAATAATACACAGGGCATAAATGGAAGTTCAGGCAACGTTGTTCCACAAGTAAACTTTGGCAGGAAGCCTGGTTTTGTAAGAGAAAAGAGTGGCGTTGGATTTTACTCCACTCGACACTCGCTCTCGATGAAGATGTTTGGACTGATAGTCAAGCTGCTACTAAAGGAATAACGGCAGTAATGACTAGCTCGGAATGTGTGCAACACTGTACATCCACCATGGATGAGCTCTGCTAGAATAGACAGGTCACATTTTACTGGGTACCAGTGCACAAGGTAATAGAGGGAAATGAGAGAGTTGATGAGCTTGCTAAGACAAGCAACCGCTTATTTAGAATGAGTACGTCGAACATTAGAGACGAACATTCCCTCATTCTCAGTTTTGAAGGCGGAACTAGACGGGGAAGTAACTCTGACAGCACAGAATATATAGGAAGCCTCGACCTCCCACAGGATTGCTAAGATAATGCAACACGAAAACAACCAACTTTACTTGTACTCTATCACTCCCAAGGAAGAAATGTAAAATATTGTTTGGAGTACTAACGGGACATTGTCTCACTAAATATCAGAACGACGCGTGCAACTTGTACCACTGCCCTGCTCTAATCAGAACTCGTTACAACTGCCAGGGATCAGATTAGTTTTCATCTCTAAAGGATATTGCTGATAAAAGTTTAAACTGTTTATTAAAACTCGCCAAGACATCTATCGCAAACTATGTTTAACACAACTCCAACAATGAGATCTATTCAGATCAGTTAGATATACCTAAACTAACGTAGGAGTATATCATTAGACGTCAATATATATTTACTTCAAGAAGCTGAAGCTCAACAAAGCTTCGGGCGAAGATGGCATACAACAGGAAATGATGACTGCCGACCCGCAAATATCAGCGGAAATTCTTCATCTCCACATCACCGCCGTCTGGAGCAATGAAAAGCTGCCACCGGCCTGGACAAAAGGCATCATAGTGAAGCTGCCCAAGAAAGGCAACCTGCGTGACTGCGCCTACTTAACACCATCTACAAAATTGATCATACAAAGCAGTCCCAAGGATATCGAACGCTTCTTAAGAGACGAACAAGCTAGTTTTCGCTCAGCTAGATGGCTTGGTCAACACACTTCGGATTATAGTTGAACAATCAGTTGAGTGGCGCTCCCCACTTTGCATGCTGTTCATCGACTTTAAGCAGGCGTTCGACACTATCAAACGAGACGCAATATGGCTGGCACTAAGTAAAAAGGGAGTTCCGCCAAGGTAATCTGTTTCATCAGAGCCCTCTTCGAGAACGCCGAACCGGAGGCGCTTCACATATGCGATATCAGCGATCCATTCACTACCAGCGCAGGCGTAAGGCAAGAGTATCCCCTATCGCCCCTTCTCTTCGTCATCGCCCTTGATGACGCATCATCTGCAGATTATTCTGGCCAAACACCATCAGTAACGACGCACTGTGAAGATTAACGAACGGGAAACCCATCCTTAGGCAAATCAAACGCAGAAAGTGGAGATGAATAGGTCACATTTGGAGAAAACCACCAGATAGCATCACGAGAATGGCACTGGACGGGAACCCGCACGGGAGCAGAGGTCGCGGTCGACCAAAACCCACTTGGAGAGAGTCGATGCTGCGCGAACTAGCAGATGCCGACATCTCATGGGACGGTGCAAAAACAACAGCACAGAACCGTGTACGATGGAAGAGTCTTGCCGAGGCCCTATGCTTCCGAGAGGAGTGAACAAGGAAAAAAACATAAGAAAAAATATCTTTACTTTTACCTGGTGGGGCATAGTAAATTGAAGACTTTGAATTCGTTTTTCTCCACATTTTGGTTTTTCGGATTATAAAACTCTTGCAGTAAAAAGCGATGTGCAGCTGCCAAACTTAACCAAATTAACCGAACGCGAATTATTCATAATTCTAGAAATCCATTGCATTTCATCTTAGCCGACAACAGCAAATTGTTTATTCGAATACTTTGTCATCTTTGCTATGTTGCTGACATCTACAGAATTCATTCAGTCCATTCGGAAATCTCTGCATGTTTGACTTGTAGTTACAAGTTGCAGTCGAAAACAAACTAAAAACCAACAAAAGAAAAGCGGCAAAATAAATAAAAGAGTTGGCTCTATAAACGTCTAAATGTTAGGTTTAAATGGTAAACCACCTCAGACTAAACCAACAACAAAACAAAAAAAGAAAAACAAAAAAACGGTAGCAACACCAATGTCTTAATTTCGAAAATGTTTATTTGTGTTTAGTTCTTGTTTTAGTTGTTCTTCGTTTTTATTGCTGCTTGTGATTTTAGAGCAGTTGACGTTCGAGCGAAAATTGACAACTTCACTTGAAAACAGTCAATGACTTTGGGGGCTTGATCTTGGAGTTCATGGTAACAAAAATAACAAACCTAAGAAAACAACAAATGAGACAAGCACACGACAGATTAGGCCGGATGCTGCTTGGCGGAACATCAACTGAGTTCATAAGCCATAAACAAGCGACATGCTAGAACATATAGGCAAATATGTGTGTATGTATGTAGGTATGTGTGTATGCGTGTAGTAAAGAGTTTATATTTTTTACGAAAAATCTGTTGTTTGTACATTTGTTGGTACATATTTGCATTGAGATGACGCTCATCCGGATCCATGAAGTTTGGCGGCACCTTAGAGCTGTCTATGAATCATTTTACATTTAGTGCAGATAGTACAGATGTATGTATGCTCGTATGTATGTATTAATGTTTAATTTTTAGTCTATTCGGAAATTGTCTTATTCTGTTCCCTGTTTGCTTTGGAAGCTCACAATTTTTTGCGTACAAGTTTTCTTGTTATTTGGTTTTTGTTTCTTTTTTATTTCCGTTGACATGAGCCAAGCTTCACGAATTGAGACAGGCGCAATGTTGGATTTATTTATATAGAGTGAAATTTTTTCCAACACTCATCATTTCAAAGAAGCACTTGCGGACAAACGTGATTTTTCATTGCATCGAAAGGCTAACAAACCAGTCAGTTAGTCCGCTTGCCGCCGCCTCTGATGGTGGTGGTGCAGGTGTTGCTTGAGTGACACAGCCCAGGCCCAATTAGCACAGAAGATTCCATTTTGATACACCAATTGGAGAATCACTACTTTTTATTAGTCGAACCATCTTGATGTGACTATGAATCTGTTAATGACTTCTGATGCCTGCTCGTGGCTTTCTTCTCTGCAACAAGTTGATCATCGAGAATTCCCCCAGCATTCTGTGTCGTAGAGCATCCAGACTTGGGAACTTGTACGGCCACCCCATCTTACTGGTATGGTTTTTCAAAGGCCAGGGACCGGTTATTGTACACGTAATTCAGAATATTTCTGATGTCTGCTCGTGGCTTTCTTAACAACTCGACAGTTCTGTTGTTTGTTATTTTCCAAGTGTCCGTGTTAGTCCATCTGTCAATGGTCTACTTCTGGAATACCGATAAGATCTCCCTTTTCCGCACCTCTTTGGGACAGCTTCTTTCTACCGCTTCGGATTCGTTATAGAATGTCCCCTGTCTTGCCAGTTCATCAGCTTTCTCATTTCCTTCTATGTGCCTATGGCCAGAGACTCAGATTAGAGTGATGTCTGTCGTTTGCGCTAAGACGTTAAATTCGTCTTTGCATTGTGTGACAATTTTTTAATTAGTTATATGTGGCTTTAAGATACCCCCTTAAGTAGAGGCATGAATTAGAGGTGTTTTTTCGGTGAAGCAGAGGTGTTTTACTATAAATAAAAAATAAAAAATATTATACCATCCATTTTTTAATGAGATATTTATTAATTATGAGATATTTATTAAGTAAATAAAAATATTAAAAATCTCAAAAAACGAAAAACTCAAAAAGTTATAAGTTGTTGAAGTGGGGGTTAACAAAAAATAGCGCGCCACACCTACCACGATTGCAAGCGTTCTAATAATATGAAACAAAAAAAAAGGTTATTAATCTTGATGAATGCTGCTATAGTATTTACTACAAAAAAGCCGAAAAAAATTTTTGTTGGCCAAATTACGGCTGTTCAAAAAAATTATAAATTTATTTACTACTTTTTGTTACTTTTCGAAACTTTTATTGTAAAAATAGTAAAAAATTTTATTTTGTTTATAATAATATAAAGTACGATAGATATATATATTGAGAAGGCTAACACCAAATTTCAAGTAAATCGGTTTAGTAGAACCTGAGAAATCAGGGTAAACATTTTAACAAATATTTAGTTTCGAGAAAAACGCGTTTAAAGTTTTGGGTGCAATTACGCCCTGTGGCGTTCCAGCCGAACCAGTTTAGAAGTCGTTACACTAAAATAGCTACACATATCTCTGGAAATAATTTAAGTTTTAACAAATCCTTTTAAGGGCATATTCTTGAAAGGTTAAGCTTTGAGAATATCACAAAAACAAAAAAACGATTTTTTCGAATTTCTACACTAGAATACCTCCTTAAAGCTAAGATGGCTGCTTGACTATCTGAAAAAATGCATGCTTCCGATAAATACTGTGAATGGTTTCTAATTATCCTGGAGTCTTCCTTTATCCCGAGAACTTTTGCTTGAAAGATACTATTCCAATTCCCCAGGCGAAAAGGCTTGGAAATTTTGAGCTCTTTCGAATACACACCGGCGCCGACGCCGCAATCCATCTTGGAACCGTCAGTGTAAAGTGCAGTTGACTACTGAATTCAATCACGTTTAGGCCACTGCTTGCATCCCATCTACTTAGTTTCCCCAGAGCTTCTTCTAGTATTTCGCTAATAGCAGAAGTGAATAAACCTGTTGTTAGTATCTCGACGTCGTCTGTATACGCGCCTACCTTCACTCCCTCACTGTTGAGTTGCAGTAAATACTGTTCATAGTCAAGACCCATATGAGGGGTGCCTTTTATATGTCGCGATTAGAGAACAGAAACAAATTTTAATCATCGAAAATCACTTTATTGTTTTTCAAAATATTCTCCATGAAGATCTATACACTTTTGCATGCGTTTGAACCAATTGTCGAAGCACTTTTGCCACTCTGAATGAGGTACCTCCAAAACATGCATTCTGAATGCCGCAACCGCTACTTCAGGTGTCAAAAAACGTTGACCTCTCAGTTTGTTTTTTACGTACGGGAATAAAAAGAAGTCATTCGGTGTCAAGTCAGGACTCTACGGCGCATGACCCATTA
This sequence comes from Anastrepha ludens, assembly GCF_028408465.1. Lineage (NCBI taxonomy): Eukaryota > Metazoa > Arthropoda > Insecta > Diptera > Tephritidae > Anastrepha > Anastrepha ludens. The sequence goes on along the minus strand of NC_071499.1, from coordinate 28,590,514 downwards.
ATTCGATGTTTTGGGTGCTCAAAAATGCAGTTGTTTGAGCCGATGTGTGAGAGCTCGCATTATCCTGGTGAAGAGTGATCCGTCTTTGGCGATTGATTTTCCTAATTTGTTGGAAGACAATTGGCAATCAAATGGTTGTGTACCACTCAGAATTTACTGCTATGCGTTGTTCTAATGGTACGGTTGCGACATATCCAGTTTTTCCGAAAAAACAGGCAACCATTTGCTTGGAAGTGCTTCGTGCGCGAACAACTTTTGTTGGATTTGGCTCATCTTGAAACACCCATACAGTCGACTGCTGTTTACTTTCGCCCTCATACGCGTAAATCCATTATTCATCACCTGTCACGATGTCATAGACGTGTTTCGAAGCCCCGCGATCGTATTTTTTGAGCATTTCCTTCGACCAATCGACACGAGCCTTTTTTTGAGCGATTGACAAATTGTGTGGGATTCAACGCGAACAAATTTCTTTGGCAGCCAAATGTTTATGCAATATTGAATGTACGCTGGTCCCACTAGTGCTTAAGATTGTCTCAATCTCACGATAGGTCACATGACGATCTTGCAATATCAGTTCGCGCACAGCATCAGTGGTTTTCAGAACAATAACTAATTTTGGACGACCTTCACGAAATTCGTCTTGGAGTGAACTACGATCACGATTGAATTCACCATACCACCGATAAACACTGGTCCTTGATGGAGCTTCATCGCCAAAAAATGAATTAAGTTCATCCATGCAATATTGCTGAACTCCACGTCGAAAGTTGTAAAAAATAATCGCACGAAAATGTTCACTATTTAGTTCCATTTTTGGACCGAGATGAATCTTTTAAATTACTGTAAACAACACAAATAGCGCTGGTATTTCAAAACGTTCTGAGTACGTAAAAGCTAAAAAATGTCAAACTTTGCGATACAGCTGTCAGTTGCCAGATTGCAACACCAGGGTTGCCAAATCCCGACATATAAAAGGCACCCCTCGTAAAATTGGAGACAGAACCGCACCCTGTGGAGTACCTCTGCTTACGAATTGGGTAACCGATGCGTCTCCGTTTGATGCTAGAATAATTTTGTTATGAAGCATACATCGGATCCCATTACTCACGCAGTCATTGACTACGATAGCTACTAACGAATCGGTTATGGTTTCTACTGATATCTTTTTAAAGGTCCCTTCTATGTCTAGGAAACCTGCCATAGTAAATTGTTTCTGCTGTAATGACTTCTCATTATGCCCAATTACTTCATGAAGGGCTGCCGCTGCGCTTCCTAGTGGAAAAGATTTTCTGCAGCTATTGAGGCTTTAAGTTAAATGCGGCGGAGTAGCCCAACCAGGGTTTGTCTTTAGTTGCTAATGCTTGGTTGCTAACCAGAGGATGCTTGACGGAAGATGTGAACTGACTGAATAGTAGGCAAAACATTTGCTTCTGGTCATTGCCAAGTGTTTGGTAGTCAACAACTTTTCCAACTTGCATGGACTCTTGAACCCAGAAGCAGCCGCGTTATCTACTTGATCGATATTATAACTATGAGGCGTGACTTGGGAGGTAAAACGCTTTTATTTATTTATTTATTTTTTTTTTTTGAAAAGAAGATTATATTAGATTAAACTCAATATTAAATGTACAAACTATCCGAAATAAAATGCTGTTGTGTGGTGCGAAGAATCAATTCAAAAGATAATCTGCAATCCAAAACATCGGTTTTTTGTGCAAAAGTAAACAATTCAAGGTATCGCTGTGCTATATTTGTTCTTGTTATTTCAATGGAAACACTTTAAAATAAAGTCATGTGCATTTGATTATGCAAACTACTTATAAAGTACCCCTGCAAACCACTGAGTCATTGACAATTGAACGAATTGTTGCTACGAAATTGTTTTTTATTTTTTTTTATTAATAGGCTTCCTAAACTTGAAGTGTGTGTTTTCCAACAATTTTATTGATATTAATCAAAACGTATAAAATGGAAAATATAGAAATATTTTCATACATATGCATGCTTTTTTTGAAAAAAAAAACAAAGTTTTATACGATGTGTGCCACTGAAATTCTGGAAGTTGTTCAATAAAACACGAGCAAATTAGGTTAAAAGCAAAATTTTATTATCGTCCTTTACAAACATCCTCCCTGTAGCGCTACACAATGCTTTCAATATAATGCTCTGAAGTTAACCCGCGCATCACCGCACTTATAGTTTCACTGACCTCCTATACCCCACTTTGTTGAGTTCCCTAGAGTTTCAACTTCATCTTGGGGAATAAGGAAAGGCGCAGTCGCATTTTCAAATATACAGGCCTCATTATTTTTGCTCAGGTCTCATTTTTTTGCTGACGTTGTTGCGTGCTTTCTTCCATGCAAAAAATATTTCGCGCATTCGCTTTATGGAGAAAATGCGCAACAACGTCAGCAAAACAAAATTTAAAAAATCAGTGCGATTTTTGAGCAACATGAAACTAACACACTTTATTATATCAAAATTCAATTGGCTATAAAATAGCATCCCCGAAATTCGTATTCTCCAGACATTGCACCATCTGTTCCGATAAATGTAGTCAGCCCATATTGGAGAGCGGTTCACTTCTTACGAGAGCATCGGAAGCTGGCTCAATGAATGGATCAAATCAAGAGAACTCGAATTTTTCGTCAGAAGAATCCGCATACAGCCTGAAAGATGGAGTAAAGTTGTAGCTTCCAATGGCAAATAATTCGTAAATTTGGCTAGGGCGGGAACTTATTCTCATACCCAATATTTTGCGATGGAAAAGTTATTATTGACAAATTAAGAAAATATTTGAAAAAGTTGCTACATTTTCGACCACCCTGTACTCACAAGCACTTCAAACTCTGTTATCTACTCAGCAATGCTCAATAACTCGCAGATATGAAACTTTTGCATCTGGGGCAGATGGCTTAAAAGACTGAAGGCTGAAAAAAACGTCTAACGTCTAATACGCCTAGAGTACATGGTGTACATACGTATGTATGTACGTATATACACACACACACATTTGTTGTTTGCTTTCATATCAATCCATAACCGTTGAAATTAAAGTAAATAGTAAAAATGAAAGAACATGAAATATCATCGAAACTTATCTCGTTCGTCGCTGCTAACAGAGCCAGTTCCACCTAAAAGGTGAAATATGAAGAGCAACAAAAAACAAAATACACTAATAAAACTATGGCGACAGCCTGCAAAGCCTACATCACAACCAACAAACACACCTCAATGACTATGAGCAAATCGCAACGGTGCCTCCCTCCCAAGCATGCTGCTCACGCGCTAAAAAGCCAACTGCGGAGGAAATGTGATGGAGGGTTGGCAGCGGCGGCGGTGGTGGCGGCAGCGCTGCTGTGGTGCAATGGAACAGCGCAAAGGTGTTCAATTGAACCACAAACAGTAAACAATTTAATCAGTTCAAATATAGTGAACAAATAAATGCGGATATATGGATGTGTAGATGAGTGTGTGAATCTGTGAGTCTGGTATGCAGTCAAAAGTGCATACATACATACATACGCACATAAATGTATACTCATATCAAATAGTTATCGATAGTCTTGAGCTAGTCCAGCTACATACATACATACATATGTATAACTAGAGTAGACTTACACAAGTACTTGTTGTTGTTGCTGTAAAAAGCAATATTAGTGTTGAAAGATTCTTTTGTCACTAAATAAATACTTAGTCTTATCAAAAAGTAAATAAATCTATTTATTTTGTACGTATGTATGTATGTAGGTATGAACGTTGGTGTGAATATTTGCTTATATCCACATATCTGTATTAGATAAGCGTCACTCTCGCGCAGATGCTTCAATCACATGTGAACACACCAGCATAGCGAAGAAATATTATATACCAGCAGGGAAAGACCAAACTAGTATACATATATTGTACATAGAGACGCATATTAGCAGAGAACATCGATTGTATCTGATATTAGTTCAGATAAAGGCATTTAATAGAAGAAATCACAATGGCGCGAGCAACAAGGCAGCTGGAGCACCTGGACTACCAGCAGAACTGTAAAACCGGCGGCAATGAGCAGATTGGGTGTATGCATCAGCTTATGAGTAAATGATGGCTAGGAGAAAGCATGCCAATGATTGGAATCTCAGTGTTCTTCGTCCTGAAGAAAGGCGACTCTACAAAATGAGCCAACTACAGAGGTATCAGTCTTATCGCCATCTCACATAAGGTTCTGTCGAGCGCATTATGTGAAAGGCTGAAGCCATATGCCAACTCACTGACTGGATCCTATCAGTGTGGTTTTAGACCTGGAAAGTACACAATCGACCAGAACCTCACTCTATGCCAAATCTTGGAAAAAACCCATGAAGAAGGTAAAGACATAACCCATCATCTCTTTATCGATTATCAGTGTGCTTTTCATATCCCGATAAGAGATCGCCTATACGCCACAATGTCTGAGTTCAGTATTGCCGCAAAACTGATTTGGCTTTGCAAAATGACCTTCAGTAACACGTCCAGCTATGTTAAGGTGGGAAAACTCCTCTCCGAATCTTTGAATACCGAACGAGGTTTCAGACAAAGCGATCCATTATCGTGCGAGCTCATTAACTTCCTCATGGGAGGGCTATTGCGGATGGCCGCTGTTCATCGGAATGGCACTATTACCAGCAAAATTGTCCAGCCCCTTGCACATGCTGTGACATCGGCATATTAGGGCCCTGCAAGCGAGTGGTTACCGCAGCATTTCCCGCTATTAACGAGAGTCAACTAGAATCGGTCTAGCTGTTAATGAGAGCAAGACGAAGTATATGATGTCCATTAGAAAAGGTAAAACTATACTGACAATTTTTTTTTTGCTACGATGTTGAGAATTTTCTTCCGTATGAAGCAAATGTACGGAAGTCTTTGATTTGGAAGAAAATGCTCAATACCTAAGCAAAAAAAAAAAATTCAAAAATCAAAGACATTTTTGGCCCACTTGAGCTTGCACTTTGTGATACTAATTTTTAATAGTCTATAAAACTCATTTCTTAAACTGCATATCCTGAACTATTGTAAAAGTTCTGAATACAAAGTTGGAAATATTGATGCATTTTTTTTTTTAATTTGCTATATCTTTGAAAACTTAGAACAGAAAAATTGTTAAAACTTGATAGTTCGTCGCGCTACTATTATTTTTAACACTGTTGTGCTGTAAAATCGTTACTTATATAGGAATATATATATATATATATATATATAATTGGCGCGTACACCCTTTTTGGGTGTTTGGCCGAGCTCCTCCTCCTATTTGTGGTGTGCGTATTCACGTTGTTTCACAAATGGAGGGACCTACAGTTTCAAGCCGACTCCGAACGACAGATATTTTTTTTTTTTGAGGAGCTTTTTCATTGCATAAATACACTCAGAGGTTTGCCATTGCCTGCCGAGGGGCGACCGCTATTAGCAAAATGTTTTTCTTAATTTTGGTGTTTCACCGAGATTCGAACCAACGTTCGGCTACGGCGGCCGCCGTTACTTACCGCTTTAAAAAAAATCCGGTTTTCGAAACTTGTCGCATTAAAAAATTGTAAACGGCGTTTTTTCTTGGCCGATTTAGGATTTTGAGATGGTTTCAGAAAGAGGACAAGTTTCAAGTTTTAGAATATTATTTTAAGTAAGCTTTTCAAGCTTTAAGTTCAAATCGAGAAAACTCTAAAATTTTGACGTTTTACATTTTTCAACTTTGAGGATTATTTTTGGCAAATTTTCTTTTACTTTGTAACGTTACCACGAAGGTAAAGCTTTCTCGATTGTTACTCGAAGATGGGAGTTGTTTGTGTCCAATTTTAATCGCTTTCAATACCAAAATATCTTTAATCAAGGGCAACATACCTATGTAACTATAAACAATTTCCGTTGAAATTTCTCTTCCTTATTTAGGATGATATCCTGTTTTATACTACATCGACTTGGATACTTTAAAAAAATAACATAGAATGAAGATAAATACTTAACAAATTTCATCTCTTTTTAAATAAGTACCACAAATAAAAGTTCAGTATTCCATTAAAGTGGATCTCCAGCATTATTTCCATCTCACTGGCATCTGAGATTACATGACACTTCAAAGCGTTCGGCAAAGTGAGAGAAAAAAAACTGTGTCTACGAAATATGTATAAACTCTGTTATGCGAATCGGCTAACATTAGTACTCTAGGATTACTGATATGTTAATTAATGAAGAGCTATAACAGAATAGCGGTCTTGTTAGCATACTGGTATATGCATGAATTCTGGTCGCAGTAACTAAGAGGACGACTCCTCTAATATTAATCTAATCTGTTATAAGTATCTGCGATCACCGCTGAGTTGATACATGACTGCAATTTGATAGTGCATGAGACACCAAACGATGGAAAAAGTTTTTTCTAATAGCTGTCGCCCCACGCCAGGCAATAGCAAACCTACAAGTTCATTTCTGTTATGAAAAAAGCTGCTCTTAAAAAACCAGTCGCCGCTGGGAGGCACTGTGGGTCTCTCCATTTGTGAAAAAACATCAACACGCAAACCACAAATGGGTGGGGGAGCTCGGCCAAACCCCCAATAAAGGGTGTAAGCGTTAATTATATTCCACTAAACACCTAACAGAAGTGTACGCGCTAATTATTTATTTATTTATTTATTTATATCATCTAAGTATACATGTATATACATAGTAAATAAGTTCGATTATAACTGATAATTTTGAAAATATCGCCTGATTTCACACCTTCCTGAAATGTGTGCTGTCCACGAACATGTTAACGCTGCATATCAATGTTAATAGCTTTTGATACTTCATGTAAATAATCCACACATATATAGGTATGTACGTATATGTGTATGTTTTTTTAGATGTGCAGTGACTGCCCTTAAGCAACTTGGGTTTGGAAATCTATTACATATATTTACATACATACGTATGCACATATATTATAAACTTTACGAAGCTCACAGCAGCCATATAAATACCATTTGTTTTTTTTTTTTTGTTTTTTTTTGATATTCACACACATGCATATGTGCATACTCCGCACTTAGCTATAAATATTTATGTAGGCTTTTACTATTTGGCATCCAAATGCCAGCACGTGACTTGTTTGCTAAATGCCAAAAGATTTATGCTTCAAAACGAAGAAACGCACCAATAAAGAGGAAAAGTAAAGGTAAAAAATCTTAACTATTTTATGTCTCATCAAAGTATCGAAGTAACCAATAATGACTAACTATCATTATGAGCCAACGCCATCTTCGGTTGTAAATGATCATTAAAGCCTATTGCAGCTTTATTACATTTAGGTGAAAAAATACAAACACACACACATGTGCATACATACATTAAATACTTACATACATATGTACATATACACATATTAAATGTATTTATGTGCGAGTAAATGAAACATCATAATGTTATTCGCGACCTAACAAATGCAAGAGCAACAAAAAATACTGGTAGAAGCACGCAAGTCATCAAGGGTGTTGCCACAGCATAAATAAATGTTACTGCAACATTTAGTAAAAAATTTGAGAATATTCTATTGGAACATTTATGTGTAAGGTGGCGCAATATTAATCAACCCATCGAAGATTTATAGTTTCTGCAAAAGGCGTGACGTAGGCAATAAGTTTTGGGGTTGCTACTAACCTAAATTTTTTTGTTACGTTTTCCTAATCAAAGGATTTTTTTTTTTCAAAAATTTCGATTTTTTTTTTTAATTAATTGCCAGTTTTTTTCTCGAAAATCTGAAAATATTTTCAAAGGCCGCCATATTGTTAATTATGGAAAAAAAGCTTCGATCAAGCGCAAGACTATCTATTAATAAAACTAGTTTCTCTTGTCCGATTGATTTTAGATGAATCTCCAAGGACTTGTGATGATCACCGCAAGCAGCGATAACTTTTACAATTATTATTATTTTTTTCTTTTTTGAAATTTTGCTAAAATCAAGTCGAAAATGATGTATTAATGCTATGTTTTTGTAAAATAAAGCAATTGAAAATCATCACTCCTTCGGGCCCCCTAACACCTTAAAACCAAACCTAGAGTTATGCTCATCTTATCTTGAGAGAGAGCGTTGCTACTAACCTAAATTCTTTTATTATGTTGGTACACTCTTCATATGAATGGATGTGAAGTTTCATTTCAATCTGTCAATTCATTCTTCGATTACAAGCCATGTAACCTACGAGTCACAGTATTTTCTACAAAGGAAAAAATCCAGTACCGCGTGGTGATTGAATTTTTATTTTTGGAAGGTTTAAAAGCAAAGGAAATTTATGAACGAGCGTCGAAAGTATATAAGGACTTTTCGCCATCAATTAATACAGTAGAAATATGGGTACACCGGAAAGTAGAATTTAAACGTAGTCGTACAAGCCTTGAAGATCAGAAATTGTAGAAAAATAATTGAAATAATGAAAAGAAATTGAAATGAAGCCATTAAGCAGTATAAGCAATATTTTGACTGAAGTATTGGGTTTCAGAAAGCTGTGTGCCATGAATAGGTGTCGCATTCGCTAACAAAGGAACAAAAACACGTACGAATGCGACTTTCTCAGCAACATTTACAGCTTTTACGAAAGGATAAAATAGATTTTGTGCATCGATTCATCAATATGTGTGAGACTTGGATCTATCAACATGATCCTATATCAAAACAAGAGGCTAAAATGTGGTGTGAACCCGGTTCTTCGGCTCCGAAACGAGTTTGTGTCCAAAAATCGGCCAAGAAGCTCTTAGCATCAGTTTTTTGGTATGCGAAAGGAATTTTGTTAGTGGATTACTTGCAAACTAGTAAAACAATAAATTCTGAATATTATTGCAACCCTTTAGACCAACTCAAGAAAAATTTTCGAAAAAAAGGCCCAGTTTGCAAAAGAAAAAAAAATGTTTTTCATCAGGACAATGCATCGACTCACAAGAGCATTTTAACAATGGCTAAAATCCATGAATTTAAGTTCGAATTGTTGGAGCATCCACCGTATTCACCATTTTGGCTAGGGGCTAAATCTTCCATTTTGACGTCGTCAAATGTTATGTTATGTTGTGTTATGTTATGTTATGTTATATTATGTTATGTTATGTTATGTTATGTTATGTTATGTTATGTTATGTTATGTTATGTTATGTTATGTTATGTTATGTTATGTTATGTTATGTTATGTTATGTTATGTTATGTTATGTTATGTTATGTTATGTTATGTTATGTTATGTTATGTTATGTTATGTTATGTTATGTTATGTTATGTTATGTTATGTTATGTTATGTTATGTTATGTTATGTTATGTTATGTTATGTTATGTTATGTTATGTTATGTTATGTTATGTTATGTTATGTTATGTTATGTTATGTTATGTTATGTTATGTTATGTTATGTTATGTTATGTTATGTTATGTTATGTTATGTTATGTTATGTTATGTTATGTTATGTTATGTTATGTTATGTTATGTTATGTTATGTTATGTTATGTTATGTTATGTTATGTTATGTTATGTTATGTTATGTTATGTTATGTTATGTTATGTTATGTTATGTTATGTTATGTTATGTTATGTTATGTTATGTTATGTTATGTTATGTTATGTTATGTTATGTTATGTTATGTTATGTTATGTTGTGTTTTGTTGTGTTTTGTTTTGTTATATTTTGGATTGTGTGCGTGTGTGCGTTATTATGTTTATATACATAATAAAGATGTTTATATAATGGGTTATTTGTATATAAATATAAATAATCATATAAACATATATACCGAATTTATAATTAATGACGACTAGTTGTTAATAACACCTGTTGTTTTAATGTTTTTATTATTAATTTATTATTATATTATATAATATATGAAGAAAATATACATACATATACATACATTGGTGCAATTTTCATAGTCTAATATACATATGTCCTATGCCAATACATATAAACATGCATATATACAATTTCGCGCAATTTTCAAACAAAAAGAACAAATCTATATGTAGGATGCATACAAATCATATCTATGGACATATCAAATGTACGAATCTATTCTCTACGATATGATATGACAAGAAAAGTAGGAAATGAAAGGGAGTGTTTCGAGGATAATGTTTCTTGAAAAAGTCAAATGGATGATGGTTCCTCTTAGTGTTGTTGACTTATTAACGTCTGATGCCCAATCGAAATTGAACATACCTATCTTTCATGAATTTGAAGAATGTTTCGTCATTTTTCAAGTTTGTGTAAATGTAACTTAATCAATTCCATTGCGATTGCATTTACCTCCTTCTCTATATCCATACAAAATATCTATCAAACAAATAATTTTAAAATTTTCTTTTGAAAAATGCAACCATTCCACCAGTATTTTCTTATGACGTTGTCACGTTAAACTATCGTCAGTAAATCGACTTTGCAGACAATCTGTTTTTTTAATCATTTATTTGCGAATAAAAATTTGCCGATTTTTGTTGCGAAAATCGATTTTTTTTTGCTTCTAAGTACTAAGAAAAATTTTAAATGCGAAAAAACTCCAGGGTTACCTTAACACACACCTCTTCTTATCAAATGCATTTGAATTTTTTTGTTTCAAAAGATTCTGTTGCAAGCTATGATGCACACAGCAAAACTACTACTACTCGCTCAATTTTAAATATTATTCAATGAAAATTTAGAAAAATGTTGTTAAAAGTTGCATTTTTGTATGGAGATTGAATGAAAATTTCTGTATTACAAAAAAAAAAAAAAAAAAAAAAAGGTGTTCAAATTTTCAAGAAATTAGTTTTTATGCTTTTTTTAAGTATAATATCTTAAAAATATTGTGCGAAAATTTGAAGTGAATCCGACAAATACTTTTCGAGTTATTCAACAATTACCAAAGGGCGCTCGGGCGCTCTGGTAAACCATAGCAAAAATTGAAATGCGTTTTTCTCAAAACTATGTTTTTTGAACTGGTGATCACTGTAACTTGAAGACGCTTGGTAGATTTCAAAAAAATGTATATTGCTTTTGAGAAACATAAAAAACTCGTGCCGGATCGAAGGATTGTTTTTTAATTTTTTTTTTTAATTAATTGTAGGTTTTTTTCTAGAGGCCGCCATATTATTAATTTTGAAAAATAAAACCTTCGATCAGGCGCAAGATTATCCATTAATAAAACTAGTTTCTCTTATCCGATTGATTTTAGATGAATCTCCAAGGACTTGTGTTGATCACCGCAAAGGACTTCTGGAGAAACGGGCTCCACACAAACAGCGATAACTTTTACAATTAGTAATTTTCTTTTTTTAAATTGTGTTTAAGTCAAGTCGAAACATGATGCATTAATGCTATGTTTTTATTTTTGTAAAATAAAGCGATTGACTAACAAAAATTGGAATTGAAAATCATAGTTTTTTCGGGCCTCTGACTACCCCTAACCCCTTAAAACCAAGCCAAGAGTTATGCTTATCTGATTCCTTTCAGCGTTTCCTTCATTCAAATAAACTAAACAAAGAATCTGGCTAAATACTACCGCATAAGAAACTCTTCCACTCTTCAAATAAATGCAAAAGTTCACTTCTCAAATCACTATACATATAAAAAATTCGCCCAAAACGGCAACACTAAACACCAAACTATCAACGCAATGTCGCAATGCTGTCCATTGTGGCCCAATCATCCATCGGTCAGTCACTGCCATGCCATTTGTTGGTGTTGTTGCTGCTTTTGTGGACAAATGCCGAAAAAATGTTTGCATACGGTTCTCTTGACCATTAAAAAATTATTATGGATACTTCTGTTCATGCTTTGCATTAGAAGTATAAATATTACTTGCGTGTTTTTCTACGCACAGCCATACATACATGTGTGTGTACATAGACATGAACACTTATATGTATATTACATACCTATCTAACATGCGAGTAAGTAACCACATTTGAGCGTTTGCACTTACAGCACCACAAAAACAAAGCTGGACACCAAAGTGGAATGTGACAGTAGCAGCAATACTCGTAGTCTATGGATCTACCATCTACTCATATAAGTGCATACATATAAGTACATATAGCACTTGATAGCAGGAACACACATACATGCATACATATGCAGTAGAACTAAGCGCTTTGAATGGGTATTTAGGTAGGCTTTTGCCATAAAATGAAATTTTCTGTCTTTGATTTATCATTCATAATGAATTTCGAATTGGAATTATTTTCCTTCATCACTTTCTCCACCGCTTTGAAGTAGAAATTAAGGTGAGGCAAAGGTTTACTTCAGCTACAGCAGATTATAAGCTGTAGTGGTGAGCTTATGAAAGTGTTGAAATTGATAGAAATTTCATCTTTCTATTGACAGGTTAATGACGATTGTTAAACTGCCACAGTTTTTGAAAATACACATTTGAGTAAACCCCTTCAACTAATTACCCCTTCAACTTAATTTGGTGCCGAAATTATATTATTCTAAGTTACTTGAATTTACCCCTGCCAAAGCAAACAATAAAAATCTTCTCTCCTTCGAATACAGTAAATAGCGAAGTAAATGTATGTAGTCAAAGCTATATACATACATACATACATACATACACACATTTCTTAAACGCTGCTGCGGCAATACTTAAAATCAATCAATAAATGTTTACTAAATTATTCATGTACCAATACCATACACACACACCCATACTCACATACATTTGTAGATACATTGCTCTCCAATACTATTATCTCCAAACGAGTATTGGTGAAAAGAAGACAACAAATATTCGTAGTTGGGATAAAACTGAGAAGTACGGTGTACCAATTGAAAGAGAGACCATGACTGGCTGGATGGATGGATGGATACTGACTCTTGGGTTGGTGTTAGTGACCGGTTGCCGGGTAACGGCAAAGCGCTATTTGTACATAACAAAAAGCTGAGGTGCATAAGAAATTGTTGGAGTTTATGGTATATGCAAACGTGTGCATAAACATACACATGTATGTATGTATGAATGTATGCGTTCGATATACATTTCTAAGTATGTATGTATGGTTGTATGTATTGCATGCGTTCGATGTACATACATGTTTGTATGTACGCAGCAGGAAAACCCACTGACTCTGAATTCATGACGCATTAGCGAATCCTCGAAATCACGAACAATTTACGTTCCCACACTTCTCCAAATTTTAATGGGTCCCCCTAGCATCCTATCTTCGATAGTTCGGTGGTTAATGGAAAAACAAATTAGATCTGGAGATTCGGACAACAGTCCCTAGTCAGTATTGGCAAGATGATACTTTAGTGACTACTAATTGCTGTGAATGCCTTCAAACTATTGTATAAAAACTTTGTAAAAAAAAATATTTATTTTGTAAAAAAAAATATTTATTTTGTAAAAAAAATATTTATTTTGTAAAAAAAAATATTTATAAATTTTGTATAGCAAAATACTGAATTAATGAACTTTTTAGGGAAGTATAAAATTTTGGAATTCACACACCACACAAAACGACCAACTAAATTTCTTATAGTTTTATTATCAGTTTAGGGCTAAAAATGTATGTGTTTAATATAGGGTTATCCTAACAGAAGTGTTATTTTAATATTCAAAGAAAAATGCTATATTTTAATATAAATGTTGCTTATTGTTGTTTTCATTATAAAGAGGAAGGTATGCCGTTAATAGTGGAAAATAACTTCAGACAAATGACCACCACGACCACGCTTACAGGACAATATCCTTTGTCCTCGATAGCCTCACGATTTCCATCTTTGAAGTCTATATCCGACACTGGGCTGTTGGCGTAGACCTTCTCTCTCACGTGGCCACAAAGAAAAAAGTCACAAGGCGTTAAATCATAAGACATTGGTGGCCCATTGTGATCACCTCTTCGAGAGATAACACGGTCCGGAAACTTTCCCCGTAAAAGATCAATGGTTTCGTTGCTTGTGTGGCACGTAGCGTCGTCAATCACCAATAACACCTGTTATTGGAAAACCCTTTATTTAAACTTTCAAAGATAAATGTTTTAAAAATATTCAGAAATAAGCTCACATTTCACAAAACTTAAATTAAGTATTAAAAAAAATAAAATTTATAGAACGAAAAAAATATGAGGCAATGATATTATTAATTGTAGTGTTATTTTTATTATTATTTCATTATTTAAAATAAACAAATATAATTATTGAGGTTAAATAATAAATTGGAGCTTAGTAATTTGCGTTGGGTTCTCCTTTGACTATAACTTCTTGAAGTCGTCGAGGCATCGATTTAATTAAGTTTTTATAATATTTTGGAACATTTTAGACCATTCGACAATAATCGCACTCTAAGGCTTTTAGCGCTATCAAGCTGACTTCCATTTTTGAAAACCGGTTTAGAAAGTATTATCCATGTATTTTCGATTGGGACTGCAGGCAGGCTGTTCTAGAACTGGTATTTTTTCGATCCCAAAAACTCTTTTGTTGCTTTGGAAGCTTGAACGGCTGCGTTACCATGCTGGAAAATCCACTAAAGTAATTAGTGCTTCGCCTAGAAGTTCTATTTGCTTGACACTATTCATTTTTGTGGATATGAAACCAAGATCAAATCAAAATTCAATCATCAAATTTTTTCTGTCAATAAAAAATTAATTATCATTTCAAAGAAAAAGCTCTAAGCTTTCATTTGGGAGTAATTAAAATCAAGATTGCGGTAATTTGATAAGAATTAAAAAAAGACTAAAAAATTTATTTATCAGAAAAATGTAAAAATTTTGTATTTCTTGTTTTCAACTAGCAATAATCGCACAATAATAACGAACGAAAGCAAGAATAACGGATATTTTTTCTGCGAAATTGCTCTCGCCGGCTGCATTGTAAAATTTGTCACAGAATTTATGGCAAGACTAAGTATTCATACATTTATATGCATACAAACTATATGTACATATCTGATACCTTGAAAATGAAAAAAAGTTCCTGTGAATTTTAAGCATCAATATGAAGGTACTGAACCCTAAAGTAGTAGGGCTGAAACTATACTTTTGTAACCACAATTGTAGTATGAATCCCCTATTGAAGGACGTAAAGCATATCCACTATATATAAATACTAGCAAACCGGGCCCCCTGCGCTGGGCACACTAAAATAGAATAGATATGGTTTAGAACAGAAAATATATGGTTTTCATATTGTTTATTTCTTTATTCTTTATTCAAGCGCTTTGGCATAAACAATATTTTTTGTTTTTCTATTTGTTTTTGAGTAAATATAAAATATAAATTGAAAATCAGGAAAAACGAAGATTGTTTTTAAATTTCAAATCAACGCATATGAATAAACAATCGTCTTTTTTCCTGATCATCCATGAATTTTTCGTTTCAATTTATATGTTTTATTAAGCATTGGAGCTTTTTTAACCATTATCCATTTATATTTTTCACATAAAAAAACGAAAAAAAATTTGTTTTCCACGAACACATAATTTCATTCGGATTTCACATTAAATTCTCAAATTTCGTAAGAAATTATTCACTGTTCCAAAATTCACTCCAAAAAAATTCACAAACAATTTTTACATGTTGCACTTACGTTTTTTCCTTATGGCATCCAAATCAGAAAGAAATATTGACACATTGTAACTCACACTGTCAATTTGACAGTTCAGTTCCGCCCCAAGCGTTAAAAAAGTAAGCGACACTATGGCTGGCTCAAAAGAACGCTGTACCCGTTGCCACTGCTCCGAATTACAACCAAACTTTACGAAACCCATTTTCAATGCTTACTTAACAATGTGCGTAAGTTTGGTTTAATTCGGTGCAAAGACACGGCGGGTCCACGTTTTGGCACATATTTCGAGACCCTAGTCATCAATAGGTATGTAAATTACCCCGTATTAAAGAACTTATCAACAGCTTTCATTTGATACCCATATTGTACATACACAACCAAAGGTTACCCGGGTCCACGTTTTGACCTATATCTCGAGACCCCAGTCACGGAGCGGCATGAAAAATACTCTGTACTAAAGCATTCACCAACAGCTTCAATTTGATATCCATATTGTACAAACACATTCTAGGGTCCACGTTTTGGTCTCTATCTCGAGACCCTAGTCACGGAGCGGCATGAAAAATACTCTGAACTAAAGCATTCACCAACAGCTTCCATTTGATACCCATATCGTACATACACATCCGAAGGTTACCCAGGTCCACGTTTTGACCTATATCTCGAGCCCTATCCACCAATAGGTATCCAAACTATACGGAAACCATCTTCAATACCTTCTTAACAATGTGTGTAAGTTTGGTTTAATTCGGTGCAGACACGGCCGGTTAGCGAACACACACAAAAAGTTGACTTTATTTTATATATAAGATTTTTTTCAGTTTGTGTCCGAAAAATCCAAATATCTTTCGGAACCCTATTTTTTTCCAAAATAAAATGTAATCCATGTTACTCTTGGATGATGTAGCTTTCGAATGGTGAAAGAATTTTTAAAATCGGTCCAGTAGTTTTTGAGCCTATTCGTTACAAACAAACAAACAAACAAACAAATAAAGTTTTCCTCTTTATAATATTAGTATAGACAAAGTTTATCACACCTATGCGCACATACATATATAGGTATATAAGAGCATATAAAAGCATAACTAACGCATACACATAATTTACTGAAGCGTGAAACGAGACAAAAATCCTGCGCCATGTCTGTGGCATCTGCAGAAAAACATATCCATATATACATACAAGCGCACACATAAGCACACCCACACTCGGTTGCACATCCATGCAAGGGCTCACCACCCGCAGAGGGAATATACCTACACACATACATGTATGTGCATGTGTAAGTAGCATAACGCACGCGCATTTCCAATACGCTCCACACGCGTGCTGGATGTGAGTATCTAATGCTCACCTAAGCGAAACAAGGACCAATGACCATCAAACGACGCCAACGTTCATCACACAATACACTTTTGCGTTTAGCTATGGATGTATGTGCATAGGTATACCTACACAGCTTTATACACATATGAATGCTTGTTCTTACACATCTCACACGACGCAACGCAGAATCAAATTGTAAAGCCGCTCCCTAACAGTTGAGAATATCCATTCATCCGGCTTTAGTGCTCCATCTTTGGGCAAGCAAAGCCACATATGTACTATGTATCCATGTGTGTATATGTACACGAACAAATACTTGCATTTGGATAGAAGTGTGCGTAGAAAAGGGATAGCTGTTGGTGGTTATCTCGCCCGACACATCCGCTTGAAAAGGCCACATTTTCAAAAATCGTCAAATAAAAGTTGCTGAGAGGTCGAGAAATGGGTTGACACAGCGAAGGACGTCGCTCTGAAGAACCCGATTTGGCCAGCAGCCAACCGCCACATGCTGCTGCTGCGCCAATACGCTAAGTCTGCAAGTTTGCCATACACATGCCCTCTCCCCATTACATCTTTTTTTATTGAAGCAGCAGAAAAACTAATAATAAAAAATATTTCAAGTGCTCTCACTGCCCCAAACTAAAGGCCAACATATGACATATACGCATACATATGTATGTATGTACACAAGTGCAAGCGCGCTAGTTGATCTCGCAATCGATGTAGCTCTCTGTGTATCTCAAAACTTGTTTCATTTTTGGTGGCGCGTCGCGCTGTCCCAAGCAATTCACCAATTGCCAAACAGTAATTTATCAGCAATGTGCGGCGTTTGTCGCAGTCGTGCGGTCTTTGCTCTCGTTGTTGTTGGCACACATGCACAACCATACACACACTCAAAGGCTGCTCTTTTTTGTATATAGTATTTTCATTCGTTTTGCTTAATCGGGTTTTTCTATTTGGGATGCTCGCAGCCAGAGACTGACAGCGCCAGCGTTGACTTCGACGCCGACGCCAACTGCTCAGCTGAGAGCGCACGCTGCGCTGCAGCTGAGGAAATGAGGGGAAATGTGTTTGCTCTTTGCAGAGTGTACGAGAGCGCCAGTTAACTTGCTGCGTGCCTTCGTAGATTATCTATGCGAGTTTGGTGAGTGACTGTGCATATGTGTGTGTGAGTATGTATGGATGTGTTTTTTAAGATATGTACGTATTCGTGGTGGCTGCTCGAAATAATTTACATTTAACACTAGATTTTGCTCGGTATTCAGAAAGCTAACTCGTCCCCATCGTCGGAGTATTTTAGCTAAATCTAATTTGAATTATTTTTTGCCTCGAAGCGAAATAATATATTTTTACAATGAAACTTCGAAAAAAATAACGCTCATTTAGAAACTCCTTAAGTTAACTGTGGGGGGAGGCCGGCAAGGCTTGCGAAACTCTATTTGTGCAAGAAAAACAATTAATTGAATCTTAATCCGTTCCGATAGTAAAATCAATTGTTGATGGCTCATCTCTAATATAATAAAAATGGTTAAAATATTTATCAGAGATGAAGGTAAAATAAAAAAATAGTTTAGCAATTTTTTTAAATTTATATTTAATTAGCTAATACCCGGCTTGCGTTGCTACAGCTCAATATATAAAATAAAAACAAACAATTTGAAAAATATTCAGCAAATTCAGTTACATGATTTTTTTTTCCGAACCTAGCGGATAAATTTGCTTCCGTCTTAATTTCCTTCAGACCTATGATGAGGCTTGAGGCTTGATTATGTTGAATTTCTACCGTTCCTTTTTACTTCACTCTCCTCCCTTTTCTCTCAACTTTTATCGTTTTTCATTCAATTTCATTTGATCACCTGAATATTCAATCTATTCGACGCCATCCTTTTGAAGTTATTTTAAATGGGTTTTGTTAGCGTAAGGGACCGGAAACTGCACCTTCTTGTCTTTAATGTGTACTTTCAACTGAACTTTTATTTCGTTCTATCACATTTTTTATTAGTCCAAGTCCATTAAGTTTGAGGGCTTCCATTTACTCATGCCAATGTTCCTCATTTTTATAACTGCCATTCATTTATTCAAGAAAAAAGAAAAACATTAACCAGAAAATACCTGAACAAGACCAAATACATAAATACATAAAACAAAAAGAAAAAATTAAAAATAAAAACAAACAAAATTATGCGAAAAACAATCGCAATGCCAAGCACAATGGCAAAAACCAATTTTTATTTTGTTTTTGCATACTGTTTTGGGGTTTTCCGCCGCCAGCATATCAACCGCAGCTCAGCAACTGAACTCAAAATTCTCTGTAATGATAAAAAGGTAAGAATTATTTTTATTCCGACATTATTCCAAGTAACATTGCAAACAATTTAATTTTTTTGATGAAATTTAAACGGATCTGAGTTGATGCAATACATACATGCATGCTCATCCGTAGATACATAACATAGGTACGTATGCACCTACATAAGTCCTCATCCGAACGATTTTTCTAGCGAATTCGCTTATGCTTGGCTTTGGTTGCTCACACGCATAACTGCTCCCCTACCCCTGGCTGCTGCACACCTGTATGAACAATATTCCCCTTTCAAACTGTCTGTGATACGAGTACTACACACAAACAAAAGTATTCATAAATTCAATTTCTGCATTTGTATTCGCATGTGAAATTGAAAGCCAACCGCTTCGCGCATATCCCCAATTCCAATGCGTCGCACAGACCACGAGGTGGGAGCACATTGCTGTTGCTACTCTAAGGGTCTGTGGCGGCAAATTCGTCGAACAGTTTCGTGCGCGTAACATCTCATCGTAGTTGTAGGTGCTCATCGCGGCCGGCTATATTTGTCGCACCACATTCGGGCGCCGACTAAGACTCGTGTGTTTTTTTTTATATTTATTTTCAATACTGTAATTTGAGGCGATAAGAAAAAAGAAGATGGAAGATAGAAGAAGCAGTAATGCGACATACATACATACATAGGTAGGTACGTACTGCTTTGTCGCTTTGTAAATATGTATATGTATACATACTTTTAACTAGAATGCAGGCTCCTCTTGCTGCTGTGGTTGCAAAGCTCATCCAAATTGCTGTGCTCAGAACAAATATCGTCGCTATGTCCATCCATCCAAGTTAATCGTTTTTGTCTTTTATCATTCTAAGCTTCTATTTGTATGTACATATGTACATGCACACCTTGAATGCCTGTATAAGGGGGTTACCAATAGGGGCGATTAAATTTCAAATTTATATCAATGAAACAAATTTGTGTTGCTGATATGAAATTAAATGGTGAAATGTAATTTTTGTTTGAAAGAGTATTCGATGGTATTATTGTTGTTGTTATTATTGTTTTTGCAGCTAGTTGGTTTTCATACCATGCTCCAAGGCTGTTTAGTAGGCCGGGTCGATTTGTGGGGAGGCAAAAAAATCGCGCATTGCTCTGTGAAAATCATATTCTAGGGATCAAAATACCTCTAAAACGAATTCTGATGTCCCCCAATTTGGGTCTTTTCTCATGTACCTATAGACCAAAAATGGTGATATTTTGAAATGATTGTGTGGGGAACCCCCCAGGGGAGTTCCAGGGGGTGTGCCACTGGCATGGGTGGATCGGCTGTCCAAAGTTAGTGGGGGTCGGTCATACATTTGGACTCGAATGGAGCACTCTTAATGGGTCAAAGTGGGATTTTTCGTTCGACCCAAATTGGGGGACATCAGAATTCGTTTTAGAGGTATGGTTCCTTCGGCAAAGTTTCTTATTTTGATCCCTAGAATACGATTTTCACAGAGTAATGACCGATTTTTAAATCGACCCGCCCTACTGCTTAGTCTATTCGTTGTTGTCGTACATCTCAGCGAATGGTTAGCCCTTGTCTGTTCGATGAGCGCAAGTGAGAAGATAGTACCCTCTGTATTAGTAAAAGTTTTAGCGAGCTACATTTTCCAATATAAGCAGTCCCTCAACCCAGTAGAATCTCTTCGTCTAGAGTCGGTAATTATTAGTCTTCGGTTACGAGAGTTGACGGTTGTGGCGATAGACTCTAAATGAAAAACGTCCAAGGTCTATCGATATAGCGTCTGACTTCTGATATGTCTAAAATGTCTCTAGCTTTATCTACTGGTCCTATGTTTCGGCAACAATCAAATGGCCACAGCATCACATAAAAACTACCTGTGGATTGTCTTGTATTTCGCCGACAATGGTTTTTTGCTAGCCGACCGCATACAACAAATTGCATATTACCGCGAATCTTGGTAATTACTTGATGGGATAATGAAAATTGCAACGTAGATAACCTCGCCGATGAGTTTTTTGAATGCGTCGTGGTTCTCTTTCAAGCACCATTTGCTGTCGCGACTTAGCGGTTGGCCGCTTCATGGCAGCTTTATTTTACCCACTGATTGCGTGGACCAAAAACCTATAACAGAATATACTGAATTTGTTTGCAACTAGAAATCCTGGAAAAAGCCCACGAACGCCAAATCGAAACACCCCACTGCTGCTTTCGATAGCACAAACAGGAAAATGTCTGACTTTCACATTACTGCAAAACTTATACGGCTTCGGAAAATGGCGCTTAGCGCTACGGTAAGCTCCGTTGGGATCGGAAAGGACCTCTCCGAGCCGATCGATACCAAGCGAGGTTTCAGACAAGGCGATTCCCTTTCGTGTGATTCCTTTAATCTCCTCGTATGTTGACGATATTGGTATTACCGGCCTAAATAACTGCGCTGTATGTTCTGCGTTCTCCAGTTTGGAGAAGGAAGCAGAAAAAGTGGGTCTTGCGATGAACGAGAGTAAATCAAAATACCTACCCATGTTGAGAACAAAGAGTTCTCGCGCCTTGGACAACACGTCACTGTTGGCAACCGCGCATTTGAAGTGGTGAAGAACTTTGTTTATTTAGTCACCAGTGCTAACAGCCAGAACGACGTCAGCCTAGAGATTAAACGAACGATTAAGAAGTAGAGTCCCCTCTCGGAAAACTCTCGGAAGCCTAATAATTCCCCTTCTTGTATATGGTGCAGAAGCTTGGACGATGACGACAACTGATGAGAAAGTACTGGGAGCGTTCGAGAGAAAAATTCTCCAAAAAATCTTTGGTCCTCTTCGCGTAGTTGAGAATAAGTTCCATATCCTATAGAATAGAGAGGTGCATAAGCTATACCGAGATGTGGACATGGTGAAGCGTATTAAAATACAGCGAGAGCGCTGGCTTGGCCATGTCTCGAGGATGAACGAAAGTGCTTCAGTACGGCAGTACTTCGAGAGGGAACACATTGATGTATGACGAGGAAGAGGAAGACCTAATCTACGTTGGCGAAATCAAGTGAGGCATAAACGGGCAGCACTCGGTGTCAACAACTGGCGCCAGCAAGCAAAGAACAAGGCTGGGCAACGCTCATGGGGTGGAAAATGTTGCATAGGGTCGAAAATGTTGCGCTTTAGCTTATTTGGAGTAAAACAGTTTGAGAAAGTAACACGAAAATTTGAAATAAATGCAACAAAAACGCTATTAAACAAGCTTTTTCTTTAATTTCTTCAAATTTATTGGTTTGAGGTAGCGTTGCATTTTAGTAGGATTAAGGATGAGTTTTATTCTTAGCTGTTTAGTTTTCGGGTTAGTCGCAAACTCTCCGTGACCAAACGTCATCGCCAAAATAATTTGGGTTGCTGTCATACAAAAATTGCATAAACTTAAAGTACACTTATTGGAAAACCCTATATAGAATACATATGTATGTATATGTACATATGTATGTACATGGCATCGATGTATAGGTGTGCGTACTTTACTTGTTCTGTCGATGAATCGAATCGATTTTCTAAGCATTCGCATTCGCATTCGCTTCTTTGCCAGCGGCAGGTGGGGCGGCACTGAACACCTTGGCGACACTCAAATCGTCTCTTATCTAATCACGATGGATGTGACTTCACGGGAATAAGTGCTTTAAGAGGGATTTTGTTCTCATACTAGAGCCATGACTCGTTGATATTTGTAAGTTGCGTCGCAATTATTTTTGTAGGAATTTATTGATGTAGAAATTTATTGCATCGTAACGCAAATTTTGTTCATTTTTTTTTTAATAGTTTCAAATAAGATTGAAGTGTGTGGGTTATGAACACATAGAAATTAGTGTTTAATTTGTAAAATAGAGCGTTGCTTTTATTATTTTATTTTTAACTTTTTTATAACTAATTCGATTACATATTTGGTAACTACTTTCGTCTTAATTATTTTTTAATGAATTTTTGCCCATATAATAGGAGAAAGTCCAATTTTTATGATAAGCTAATTACTGGAATTCCTGAAAACCTGAAACTCATACTCGCGCGATGGGCTCCCATTTATACAGTGGTGGTCACGATTTTAGCACACTATACACAACCTTGACACTGTCCCACTTTCCTCTTTGCTTTTCGACAATTCACTACGAATATTTTTCTCTGGGTGTTGTTTACAATTAAAATAACAAGAACCGTTATAATCCGTAGCATTTGTTTTGCAATTTTTTTCTTAAACTTCAGTTGAGTGCAAGAGCTGCTTGTTTGAGCTGGACACGAAGTTAGCACATATCAATAAATAATTCCTCCCACTAAATTTTTTCTAAGTATTTGAACTTTATGGTAAGTTTTTATATTTTAGCTATTATGTTGATTGTAATTAATGTGAAAAAAAATATGTTAGACATGGCGAAAGGTTCTTGGTGCTCCGAAGCGCAGCGGAAAGTAATTCAACGTATGAATTCCTCTGGGAGCTCTGTGTCTGAGATATCCCGACTTCTAAGGTGTTCACGCAAAATGATTTATAATGCTCTTGCTCATATTAAGCGCCATAAGACATTTAAGAAGGTAAAACAACGCCCACGACGCCGAAAGACAACAGCTAGGGAGGATTTACTAATATGCAAAGCCTCGCGAACAGACCCTTTTAAGAGTTCTAATGCCACAAAATCGCAAGTTTTATCGGAATATGGAATAAATGTTTCTTCCAAAACCATTAGAAGGCGTTTAAATGAAAACGGGTTGCGTGGGTGCATAGCTAACCTCAAACCTTTCGTGTCAAAAAAAAATTTGGAGGCCAGGCTGAACTTTGCGAGGGAACATATCCATAGACCAATAAATTTCTGGAAAAATATTTTATGGAGCGATGAATCGAAGTTCTGTCGTCTCGGATCTGACGGGAAACAATATGTTTGGAGACCGCAAAATAAGGAACATGATCCTCGCTACACATTAAAAACGGTGAAGCATGGTGGTGGAAGCGTCATGGTTTGGGCATCATTTTCCTGGCGAGGTGTTGGACCCATACACAAAATAGATTGGCGTATGGATCAATATGTTTACAAAAACATACTAACTGATGTCATGATTCCTTATGCGGAGGAAAATATGCCCTTAATATGGCGTTTCATGCATGACAATGATCCTAAGCACACTTCACGATTGGTGAAAAGTTGCTTGGAGGATCACAAAATTACTGTTTTGAAGTGGCCAGCTCAATCACCGGATCTCAATCCGATTGAGAATTTATGGAATGATGTCGAGAAGCATATTCGAGCCGTGACACCGAGGAATTTGAACGATTTGTGGTCGGAGATTAAGACTGCTTGGTATGGAATACCCCAGACGAGATGTGCTGCCCTAGTGGAAAGTCTATCACGCCGATGCGATGCTGTTCTCAAGAGTGGGGGATATCCAACTAAATATTAAGTTTTTCTTTCACTAATGTGTTGTTCTTTGAAAATAAATGAGAAATATCCATATGTGTGCTAAATTCGTGCCCTCCATTATTATAGAGTGCTTGTATTTAAACCAGTTTTAATAAGTAAGGAGAAAAAATCAAGGTTCTGATTATAAGGCCTCTCTTTCTCCTTTCTACAAAGACCCGCCAGGGATAAATATTGCCGCTAGATTATTTGAATATAAGCAATAAACGCAAAATGAATGTTACTGCATTATAGTGTGCTAAAATCGTGACCACCACTGTATCAGAATATTTTTTAGTGGAATAAAATAATATTCAGTTCTAGGCATATACGAGCAGAAGTCCAAACTTTACGAAATGATGAGAAATGGGGTGAGAGCGGATGAGAGAGAGGGAATGAGATTTTATATAAAATATTTTTTTTTCTTTTCGATGTATTCCATTTTACTCTTAATATACTTCTCAGATCTTTCATAAAGTTTATTTTCCCCGTCAAAAAAATCAAAAAAATATTTTATCTATTTATTTAAATCAGACAGAAATAAATACATAAACGGTTTAGCTTCGTCACCATCACTCATCAACTTTTTTTCTTCCGAGTTCTTCTTTTAATTTTTGGAAATAAATAATAATTTGAAGTAGCAAAATTTGCAATATAGAGAAATTGATTAAATGCTTCGAGGCCATACTTGCGTGGAGCAGCCATCACAACAACGATTCTTTTGAGCGAACGAAATTATCCCCTCTTTCTCCACAAAGGCTTCTTTCGCACGTAGCCTTCCCCTTTATTCCGATAGCGAAGCAGAATATTTTCACATCCACTTGATATGGGTACCAGGGCACAAACAAAAGAATTGAAAGGCAGACGATTAGAGAGAGAGAAAGAGGGGGCACTACCACTTCTCTGATATGGAGATTATAGGTATACCCCTCTCAACCTACAAATAGTGTGGTACGAGTAGTGTTGTTACTTCAGCCAATACGAGATAGGTTGATAGTCTGACATGTACCGCTACAAAATAATTTGGCCAGAATGGGCCTTCAGGCGCTACTCAATTGGTCAAGGAAAAACGTCTCTATGTTAGGTGCTTTGATCACAGGCCGCAGTCTCGTAGGTTGACATGCTCAAAGATTGAATACACCTACTTTTGACTATTACAGAAGATGCGAGAGGTTGTAAGAGATTTCGTCTTCAGCCTAAAGATTAAACGAACGATTGAGAAGTAGAACCCTTTCTTGGAAAACTCTCGGTAGCCTAATCATCCCCCGTTCGACAACTGATGAGAAAGTACTGGGAGCGTTCGGGAGAAAAATTCTTCGCAAAATCTTTGGCCCTCTTCGCGTAGATGAGAATAAGTTCCGTATCCGATGGAACAGAGAGGTGTATAAGCTGTATGAAGGATATTAAAATACAGCGACAGCTGTTTCGTTTATCAAAGAACTAGCATTAACAACGATAACAATCTCAGACTTGAAATCCAACGTAGAATTTCTCTTGGCAACAAGTGCTACTTTGGACTAAGTAGGCAACTGAGAATTAAAGTCCTCTCTCGATGAACAAAACTAAGACTCTTTAAGGCTCTCACTATGCTCGTCTTTTCGTATGGCGCAGAAGCTTGGATGATGACAACATCCGATGAGGCGTCCTTAGTGTGTTCGAGAAAAAGATTCTGCGGAAGATTTTTGGACCTTTGCACGTTGGTGACGGCGAGTATCGTAGGCGATGGAACAATGAGCTGTATGAGCTTTATGGCTTCGTTAGCTGGGTCATATCTTCCGAATGGAAACGAACTCTGAAAGAATTCGATGCGGTACCAGCTGGTGGTAGCAAATGAAGTGAAAGGCCTCCTCTGTGTTGGTAAGATCAGGTGGATAAGGATTTGACTTT
This sequence comes from Anastrepha ludens, assembly GCF_028408465.1. NCBI lineage: Eukaryota > Metazoa > Arthropoda > Insecta > Diptera > Tephritidae > Anastrepha > Anastrepha ludens. The sequence goes on along the minus strand of NC_071499.1, from coordinate 28,564,072 downwards.
ACTTGGTGTTTCCAATTATCTAAGTGACAAAATCAATAGGCCTGCACTTAAAACGAGGCCTGCTTAACAAGGAGTAGCAGGTAAACTATTATTGTGGTATCACAATGGATCGGTAGCGGTCTAAGTGAGTTGGTTTAAAGACCGACACACACTTCCACCTACCTACTTACCTGCCTTTTCCTAATAATCTACCAACAAGCTGTCTTTTGAATTCCACAATTATCTTTCAAACCGAACTTCTAGGCGATACTGCATCTTTTTTGTGCCCCTGCACAGACAACCGCGCCGATCCAGTTTTATACATGTCAAAAACCCAAGTAAAATCCAGTAAAAATTTGGTTTACAAATTCGTCTCTGTTCTTAATAAATGAATTCAAATTGCTTTCGAAGTTGTGTGAATATTTTTTACCCCCATCGTGCGCTGTCTTCAGGCGTACCAAGCCGATCGTGATTCAATTTTCAAAAGAATCGCACATTATACTCGAACCATTTTTTTGATCTATTCATTTTTTCATTTAGCTCGGCATGAGCCAGTGCTTCCTTCACAATCTCGCTCCATACGACCCGGTTGATTGCGTCGCTTCTCCTAGCATCAGGCGGTCTTCCAGCTTTCCACTGCCCATAATAAGACAGTTGAAGGTCGTTTTTGAAATTTTGCTGTCGTCTGTCGTCGTCCATGAGTAGGTTTAGCGAAACTCTCTATGCTTTGATCTGATATCAGCTTTTTGATCTCATCATTGTATCTGATTCTGTAAGATCCATCAACTTCCCTTACTGGTCCAAATGACCTTCTTAAGAGTTAACGCTCAAAGCGGGGAAGATAGTTATTTATCTTAAATGTCAGCACTCGCGCTTCGCAGCCATATACCGCTACTGGTCTTATTAGCGTCCTATAGATTTGTGGCTTACACTACCTCCATAGTAATTTATTCTTGAAAAGTTTCAGGTGAGCAAAATCACTTCTATTAGGAGCTTGTAGTCTATCATTCACGCCGATTAGGGGGCCTGCAACGCTGCTAAGGCTTCCACCCAGGCATTTAAAACTCTCCACATTGTGAAAAATATATGGGCCGACCTCCAGGTTACCATGTCGTGTGGCGTTTAAAGACCTAACCTAACGTATTTTGTCTTATCGACATTAACTTTAAGGTCGACTAGCTTTGCTTTATTTATCAGCTCCAGAAGACAACCTGCAAGTGCGCATTGGTTGCTCGCAACGACAGCAAGGTCGTCAGCATAGCCGCATAGCCCCAAATAGAGTGTAAGTGGTAGTATAGTGGAAATAATCTCTCTGGGTTCTTGGGCTACCGCTTCTTCCTTGGGTTTCCTAGGCCTAGCTTTGAGGGCATTTGTTACCGACTAACTTATTTGCTATTTGAGCGGGCAATCGCCGTAGCCGAATGGGTTGGTAGCGTTCCGGTTCGAAATGGGCAATCGCCGTAGCCGAATGGGTTGGGGGCGCCCCGGTTCGAAATTGCGGGCACGAAACACTCGTTGATAGAAAAAGTTTTTTTTATAGTGGTCGCTCCTTGGCAGACATTGGTAAGCCTCCGAGTGTATTTAAGCCATGAAAAAGCTTTCCATAAAAAAACATCTGCCATTCGGAGGAGGTACAAAACTGTAGGTCCCTCAATTTATGGAAAATATTAAGAAGCACAACACAAATAGGAGCAGGAGCCCGGCTATTTAAAACCCCAATAAAGAATGTAAACGCCAATTACATATATAAATAAAGACACTGTTACAATAACAACAACCAACGGGATTGCCAGCTCGGGATTTAATCTTTTAAACTTTTCACCTTAGTAGCGAAAAGTGCATCTGTACGCACTGCGGATTTCTAGAACTTCAGCATTTTTTCTAAAATAAGAACGAATGCCGGTGGAAGCGAGATTTTTAAAGAAAACCTTTTTTTTTGATTTTCGCCAAGTCGCAAATAAAGTTCAGCCAACTGTTGAGTAGCTATAAATTTTTGCAACGGATGTCCAAAATAATAATTCAGCAAAAAAGTGATGGATTTTAAGAAAAAATACAGCGCAAAAACAAGAGCAAATATTCGAGACAAGGAAAATATTGCATTTAATACCTTCGCATAAACAATATCATATTTTGTACTTTTACACACACAAACATACATGCTCGTGTGTATGTGAGTGCTAGCGTATAGTGATTTCAATAGGTTTGTATGTTTGTAGATATGTTTAGGTGCTCTTGCATTTCGATATGTCAATAACCTGGCGGCTCAGAATGCAATCACCACCAATCAGTCGGGTGAGCAGTCGTCACTCAGCGATAAAATGATGATCATGCAAGAAGATCTGATACATACTGGTCGCTTATATGGCTCTTTATGTATGTGTGTATGTGTGTGCATTACCCGTGTTAGTGCGCAAATTTCAATTTCAGATGGCTGATGCATTGCAGCTGGTAATGAGGCGGAGAGGTGTGAGGAGCGAACGCCATTGGGCAATCGCGCAAGTGGATGGTGGAATGAGGAGAATTTATTGAAATATGATAATTTATTTGTGCAATCAATTGTTTGCAATAACGTGTGTTGAGTAAGTCGAAGGTGAAAACAACAACAAGCATGTGACTACATGCATACACATATTATATTCACATATACACGTGCACCTAAATGAGTGTCGCTCAGATGAGTCAGCCGAAATTGATGGAAGAGATTTTTTTAAATGCGTTCATTTTTTTTACCTTTCTGCTGCCTAGGGCACCGATTTTGAAACATTACTTGAAGTACTAATTTAGGTCTTGTCAAATGATGTTTATTTACGTTTCAGAGTATGTACTTACTTACATATGTAAGTACAGTATTTCCCGCTTGCAAGCACCGAAGAATTTATCATCTTCCCGAAATTTAATTTTGCACTTCTTCTTCCTCTCGATTGACGCAATAACCGTCTAAGCGATTTTGACCGAGTTTAACATGAAGCCCCAGTCGTTTTTTTCTCGTGTTAACCGGGTCCTTCTCTATCTGATTATCCCAATGCAGAGGAGGCTTTCCTCTTCCTCTGCTACCACCAGCTGGTACCGCATCGAATACTTTCAGAGCCGGAGCGTTTGTATCCATGCGGACGATATGGCACAGCCAACGAAGCCGCTAGATCTTTATTCGTTGCGCTATGTCCATATCGTCGTAAGGCTCGTACAGTTCATCGTTCCATCGCCTGCGACATTCGCCGTTGCCAACGTGCAAAGGTCCAAAAATCTTACGCAGAATCTCTCAATTTCTCTCAAACACTCCAAGCGTCGCCTCATCGGATGTTGTCATCGTCCACGCTTCTGCGCCATACGTTAGGACGGGCATGATGAGAGCCTTGTAGAATGTTAGTTTTGTTCGTCGATAGAGGACTTTACTACTCAATTGCATATTTAGTCCAAAGTAGCACTTGTTGGCAAGAGAGATTCTACGTTGGATTTCAAGGCTGACATTGTCATCAGTGTTAATGCTAGTTCCTAGATAAACGAAGTCTCTTACAACCACGAAATCAGAACTGTCAATAGTGACTTGGGTGTCGAAACGCAAGTGCGCCGACTGTTTGTTTGATGACAGGAGATACTTCGTTTTGCCTTCGTTCACCACCAGACGCATTCGCTTTGTCTAGTTTGGAGAAGGCAGAACTAACAAAGCGGTTGTTAAGGCCGATGATGTCAATATGCATTTATACCTACAAATAAATTTACTTCACTTCCCGTTTATCAGCCTCGAATCTTTACCATCTTTACCGAACTCCTCCTCCTATATTTGACGTACGTCTTGCTGTTTTCCCCCAAATGTCTTTTATGTCGTCTCCGAACGGCAGACCGTTTTTTTAGTGCTGAAATACGCTCAGAGTTTTGGTATTATCTGCCGAGGGGCGACCGCTAATTCAAAAAATTGTCTCCTACCATTTGGTGTTGAAGCACTACCGAATGCTAGTCGCGCACCAAGGCACTGCTGGGGCTTCAGATGGTGCTTATATCCGGGGAGCACTGCACATATAAGCACATTGGACTAGTGGACTCAGATCTTGATGAAATTTGTGCGTATTCCTGCAAAAGATTGAACTTATAAATAAGTTGTTATTCTTTCCAAGACCGAACGTAATTTACATGAGGTGTAAGCTGGTTAAAAATAGATACCGAAAACAACGCTATCTGAGAAATCACCAAACTATAAATTCGTGACCACTGAATGTGTTTACTGGAATAAATAATTTAGTTGCTACTTCACAGACATGTACAGCTGCGGCCAATAAATTAACAACGACGTGCAAGTGGTCGTTTCGATTAGTCCAGTTTAATTTTAAAAAATTACAACATTTTACAAATAATTAGTGATTTATTTAGTCAAGAACTAAACTATCCAATTGCTGTTGTTGTTGTTGTAGCAGTACCTTTGCCCTGTAAGTGTATCGTAATCACCGGTCGTCTTCGTCTAGCTCATCTAACGGTAGGCCCAGAAAACTAGCTGTTTCCACGGGTTGGGTCCAGAGGGAGAGGGGTGATAGAAGAGTGGGTTTAATGGGGCATGTGAAAAGATGGTTAGTGTCGTGCGGGGTGCCTTCACATGCTGGACATATGTTAAGTATGCCGGGGACGATTCTGGATAGGTAGGAATTTAACTTGCTACAATATCCAGAACGTAATTGTGCCAAGGTTACGCGGGACTCTCGGGGAAGTTGGAGCTCTTCGTCTGCGATTGGTGGTGGTTGGACTCCGATAACGGCATTCGGGGGTCGGGAGGTTAAGAAGGTGGTGAGAGTCTCCCGAGGAATGTCGTTTATGACCTGCCTGTACACTGTCCGATCCAGTAACTGTCTGTTTGTTTTGTGTGAGATCTCGTCCGCGTAGTTGAGGAAATGCCTCCTGATGTGCATGGGAGGTGGCTCAGGCTCGAGCAGGTGTCTGCATGGGTGAGGCCTGCGGTAACACTCTAGCAGAAACTGCTTACTGAGCAGTTTGTTGTGCTATGTAAAATCGGTTGCTGAGACCGAAAATCCACATATTAATTTTTTTTTTTTTGAGATAGCGCCAAATAACGGGTATGGGTTAAAAAAGCTAGTTATATCGTAAAAATTTCGAATATCAGGAGAATCGGTTAATAGAGCAAAATATGATATATCAAATCAAAGGTCATCAATCCTGCTTAAGTTCTCATTAACATTTCAACGTTTTCAAGATAGTTACAAAGCTAAAAGAACATTTTTTGGCAAAAGTAGAAGCATTTGTGACTTAAAATTTTTTTTTAATTCTCTAATAGATATTATAAAAAGTTATTCGTATTGCAATAAAGATAATAATGTCTAATAACAAAGTGAAAAAACAATTTAAAAAAAGTTTAGATATAACTAAAAACAAAAAAATCCAAAGAAAAATACTAGAAGTAAAAGTAAAAGTTATTCATATAGCAACAAAGGTAATAATAATAAAGTGAAAAAAAATTATTTAAAAATTTTATATTTATAAAATTAAAAAAACATTTATAGAACCTAAAAAAAATATTGTTTAATAGGTATACTAAAAAATAAAAATTATTCGCACAGTTAATTTTAATAATAAAGTGAAATTTTTTTTTTATATCGATATATGTAACTACAAAAAATCCTCCAAAAAATACACAGTAATAAAGATAATAATAATAATAAAATGAAAAAAAAAATCCAAAAAAAAACTTAAAAATTAAAAAAAACTCATTTGCAGACCAAGAAACGAAAAATTCTCGATATAACTGAAAAAGAGTTCTCCAATAGATATACTAAAAAGTACAATAAAAGTTATTCGCATAGCAAAAAAATTAAAATAATAATAAAATAAAAAACATACAGGCCTAAATAGCCGTTAGTATGTAGTAGCAGAGCCACAGAAGCGAGAGCAGTAGTAGTAGCTTTCTGGCCGAAGTTTTTTGCTACTACTCCAACTACAGAGAGCACTCATATTTTTTACTATGGCTCTGAGCTACTTGCTCTCCTACTGACCTGTTCAAGTTCAGAGCAGTAACGAGAAAGAAAACTTTGGTCAAGGGAGGCTCTATTTCAGCGCTCACCACTGTAAATAAGTATTTATAACACTGACATAGGCAGGTATTATCTGTATATAAATATAAGTTTCGATTGACAAACAAAATCAAAATAAAAAAAAAGAAAACAACAACACAAATTTACCCAAATCAATATTCGCTTATGCGACAAACGATTTATTGAGAAATCTGCCGGTGACTACTTTGTAAGTTTATGATGTTTTTGTTTTGTTGAATTGTGCGACGCTGATGAAATGATGCCAACAATATAAATCACAACAGCAGCCAACAACGGGCGACAACCTGTGTCAACTATCAGAGGTAAAAATATTAGCAGCAATAAAAATGAAAAAAACCAAAATCAAATTTACTGAGGGCCAAGCATAGCCAGCAGCAGCAACAGCAACAACAGCAAAGCGGCCGCTGCAAAATGCGAACGGTAGCAGTCGGTGTGCGCAACAACAACTACAGCCACCAAAATGATAGCAGCCAGCAAACAAAAAACAATAATAATAACAAAGTCAATCGTTAAAATTCCAAACACGAGTTTTCGCGAGAAAACCTTTGCGTTAACTTGCGGTTGTTGTTGTTGTGGCTGCGTTTCGCTCATATTGTTTACATTTTGTTATCGACCAAAATACTTTTTGTTGTTATAGTTATTGTTGTGTTTGCCATTTGCATGCCATTATTGATTATTATTGTTGTTGTTGTTTTCTTAAATATGAAACAATTGCTTCGCAGGAAGAATTGACCTTTGAGGGCAACCCACCACAGTAAAGCTCACCACACGTTGTGCCTTAAAGGTGCTTTTTTGGGTTTATTTTTGTCACTTATTGGTTTTGTCTTCTTCACCTTCTTCTACTTCTGGTCCTCAACCCCTGACGGGCCATTCGGCATCAACTATTGATTTCATGCCTGCTGCATATTTATATTTTTGTATGTTGCATGCAACTTTGCGCATCTTCACAAATGACTGCATTGATGAGCTAAAAATGACCACAAAACTGCGGTGCGACGATTTTGCAAATCGCTTAACCAGCCAATTAGCTGCTACTGTCAGCTGCTGCATCAGCTGTTGACCTTATTTGAATTCGCTGATGGCATATCTACAAACATGCAAGTCAACGTATGAAGAAGCTGAGCTGCGCAGCCAGTCACATGCTTTTTGTTGTACACATGCATACACACACACACACATTCATACAAGCCTTAACCGCAGCGTCAATTGTGTTATTTTTTCTTGAAAGCATCAAAAAATCTTTACTTGCATTTTCAATCTTCGCACTTAATTGCAGAATCCGTCTTTTAAGTTAACGAGTCTCATCTACAGTGTACTCTCTCCTAACGGACACCTCTCTTAAGGGGTAACACCACTGTACACGCGTAAAATAAACACGATTTTTAAAGAATTTTTTTGTTCAGAAGGAAAGGGAAAGGAATCACTCTGATTTGGGAAGTTATTACATATATACTAAAATACAAAACTACAAGGTATGATCGAAAAATTTTACAAAATGGCGGCATTGGAGACATTTGTGTAATGTGGTTTCTCTTGAAGGAGCTCCGCGGCACGCAGCACACAGGGTGCAAATTTTAATCTGGAACAAAGAAACATTTTTTTTCTGAATCTAGATAAGAATAGCTAGAGAAACACGTAGGGGATTTAAAAAATATTTATTTTTGTGGAATTAGCAAGCATTTGAAGGAAAAAACTCTATTTTGGACTAAAAAAACGGCATTTAAATAATTATAACAATCATTTAAATTAATCTATCGAAAAACCCCTACTCTCTTCTCTTAAGAAGATTATTATACAGACGTAGTGAAAAACCTGATTAAAAATATTAAAAATTGTTTGAGTTATGCTGCGTGCCAATTTCAGAAAACGTGTTTTGAGAAAAACGCATTTAAAGTATGGAAATTTGGAGAAGTCGTTAGGTAGCAGTCACTAACGCTTGGTTAAAAGCTTAAAATATTTATGAAATAAACTTCGGTAACGTATAAAACTTTTTGTTCTGTATTTTAAAAGGTTCAAAGAATTTTTTAAGCTTATAAAAAAAAATCAATTTTTTGAAATTTCTACAGTGGTGTTACCCCTTAAGCGAACACCTTTTTCAGTACATTCCTTACAAATCTTTAAGAATTAATAAAAAAAAAAAATATTGAGGAGACCACCATCCCATAACACATGGGACAACTCCCATAAGCGGACAAGAATTTCAGTCCCTTAAGAAAATAATATTTTAGTGAAGTAATGCCTTTTCGCCTCTTTTGTTGCAACATTTGCATATAAACCTTGTGGTAAACCGAAATGTCACAAGCCTAAACCAGAATTGGAATGCAAAATACACAAACACTAGGGCTATACAAGTATGTATGTATGTGTATTATACACTACTTTCGTAAAAGCCTAGCCAACATTGCGAGGCATGAACTTATAAGCAAATAATGCTAGTGCTATCCGCAGAGATTCAACTCAATTCGAATTGAAAAGCGGTATGTAATCCTCTCAGAAGAGGAAGTTGCGACCAAAGACCGTTTCTAAGAGCTTCTCGAGGGCACTTACAGCGCTGCCATTATCACGATATCAAAATCTGGGCTGATAACTTTAGCGCCGGAGTCGAAAAGTAGTGAAACACGGCGAAACTTTTGTAAACAGACTGGGCCCGATTGAATTCGTCAGGTCCCGAAACATGATACTCTGTAACACTAGGTCTTGTGCACAAAAAGATCAACAAGTAGCAAAATGTACAATGTAAAGTACGCAATAAGGCCATGGAAGAGAGGAATATTATTGAATGGAAGAAGAGCACAAAATAGGTGAGTTCGAAAAGCTGGTATGAAGGCGATGAATGTGGCCCAGAGCCTGCTTAAACCCACGGAAGGAACATTTCTCCACCTTACTATGAGTTGCATGCATCAACTCCTTTGAAGAATTTGGTTGGGCGAATGCATGCTTGCCAAAGAACAGCCGGTTCTACGTTACCAGAACAACCAGAGTTTATATTTGGTAAGTCAAATACGGCCACTTTAGCAATCCCAAAGATGCATAGGGAACTTTTATGATGCCACAACAACAGCACTGAAAGTTAGCTGTGCTCTGAACAATCCATAGGAGGGTTAGTTCTGTAATCTGTACCATCTATGGAATTTCAATACTGCATATAAACTTCTAAAGGTATTATGGGAGAGGCAATTAGCCGAGAATTCCGGATGGACAGACTAAATTCCCTTCATCAATCGATTGTATCCATTCTGGTTTCGATATGGTGAGAATGAAACTAATCGAATACACAGTTGTGGTCACGATTTTAGTACTCTATATCAATACAACATTCTCTGTATAGTTTTTTTTTTCTTATTGTTCTAAATGAGTACTAACCCTTTTCTTGGAATGTTATTTACTAATCAAGAAATAAGTGCCACTATAATCGGTGTCTGATAGATTACTTCCTTCCCCGTAAAACTCATTTAAATGCAAATAGTACTAGATAGAGCTGTAATCCAATTTAGCACAGATAAGACCCCTTACTTACGTGTTAATAAATTTAGCTAGTAAGTTTTAATATTAGATTACTTCTTAGATAAGCAGGGATAAAAAAACAAAAATTTTGTTATTAATCATGTCGAAAGTACCCTGGAATTATGAATGCAGCGAAAGCTGACACTCCGGAATCGATAGCAATACTTTAAAACCGTTTTTCTCGAACCTATGTTTTTTGAACTGGTTATCCCTGTGGCGGCCGCCGTAGCCGAATGGGTTGGTGCGTGACTACCATTCGGAATTCATAGAGAGAACGTAGCTTCGAATCTCGGTGAAACACCAAATGAAGAAAAACATTTTTCTAATAGCGGTCGCGCCTCGGCAGTCAACGGCAAACCTCCGAGTGTATTTCTGCCATGAAAAAGTTCCTCATAAAAATATCTGCCGTTCGGAGTCGGCTTGAAACTGTAGGTCCCTTCATTTGTGGATCAACATCAAGACGCACACCAGAAATAGGAGGAGAAGCTCGGCCAAACACCCAAAAAGGATGTACGCGCCAATTATATATATATGCATATCCCTGTAACTTAAAAACCGCTTGGTATATTCCAATAAAATGTATAATGCTTTTGAAAAACATAAAAAACTCGTGCCTAATCGAAGTTTTTTTTTCAAAACTTTCGATTTTTTTAAACAATTAATTGTCGTTTTTTTTTCTCGCAAATATGAAATATATTTCCTGATGCTGCCATATGGTTAATTTTGATCAGGCACAAGATTATCTATTAATAAAACTATTTTTCCTTGTCCGATTGATTTTAGACGAATCTCCAAGGACTTGTGATGATCACCGCAAGGGACTTCTGGAGAAACGGGCTCCACACAAACAGCGATAACTTTTACAATTATTAATTTTTTTTTTTTGAAATTTTGCTAAAGTCAAGTCGATGTATTGTATTGTATTAATGCTATGTTTTTATTTTTGTAAAATAAAGCAATTGACAAGCAAAAATTGGAATTGAAAATCATCGATAACTTTCGAACCCCATGAACCCTATTTTTAGACGTTTAACTATTTAACTGTGAGGTGCCGAGTATACTCATGTATTACATTTATAGCTTTGAAAGCAATCATTGCCTTTAATTTAAATTTTTAGATTTGTAACTTAGATTTCTGGAAATTTACTTGCTTCTGTTTTCATTCCCATGAGGCCTTAATTTTATCTTTATGTGATATTTTTTATCAATGAAGTAAATTTTGTTTGTTAACAACGAATAAAAATATATATTTTCTAAAAAACCCACACGCAACGTTTCATTTTCATAACCATAATAGCCTACTTTTACAGGCAGAAGCATTTTCCTCTGCTTAACCCAGCTAACCACAATTCATCCTCCATACTTCTGATGCTGTTGCAATACAAAAATACCAAACAGCTGATCTCCTCTCTGTGAACTAACTGCCACGGCACGCATTGTGTGACTGTAGGGGCTAAGGGGCATTTTTGTAAGGGATGATCAATAATTGAACATAATTGCTGAGAAAGCAGCTCCTGAGTATGCGAAGCAACTTTCTTAAGCAATAAATGAAGGCAAGGCATACAACATACATACGTACCTACATATGGACAAATATGTTGATATAAAAAGTACTTGCATGTGTGCATACTATCTGAATACAGGTATTAGTGAGGCAATATATTTCAAAGCATACACTATTATGTATGTCTGCCTGTGTCTGTGTACTTAAAATTCCCAACAGGTGCATTCGTCTGATGATTTTGTGGTTTTGAGCTTGAAATAAAAAGTAAACAAAAAGTTATAAATAAACATATAAATATGTTATGAAGCACAAAAACTGACCTAACGCAAAATTATTTCGGCAGAAAATACTCGGTGCTAAAAGATGTCAGTTTAAGGAATTTCCGAAAGGGTAGTTTTTAGTTGGCAATAATAATATTTTATACTCATAAATGAAATTCTGTCTATGGATATGAGTTAGTGCTGTATGTAATGAAAAAAATATGCAAGAATGATAGAAAGAAGATTGCGCCCATCAGAGAGTGCGTGGCGTCACGTTTTTCCGAGTTGTGCAGTATTGCAAACCATTTGCTCTTCGCAATAAATTTAGTGCTTTTTTATACCGAAAATGCGAAAATTTTGAAGTTTCGTGTTTGTTTTTTTTTTTTTTTTTAATTTAAAACTACCGAAACTTTATGTTAAAAAAAACACTGTATTATTATACAAAAGAAGGTTAAAAAAGGCCACTCTGAGAAGATTTTAGTGCCAATGAAAATTAGTTGGTTCTTATAAAATTTGATATTTTGAAAGTATAAATTTAATTTTTTGCTCCTTTTAAGGTTATGCAAGAATATTAAATGTCCCTCTCTCAACTCTTCTCAAGATTAAAACCTTTTTACACATTTTAAAAGGCTTTTGAATTTCCTGAATGCGGATTAAAACCATAGAGGTGTAATCGTTTCTTCCGGTCCTCAATCCTTAGTGGGACATAGGGCATCAAGAGGTGTATTCATTGTAAAAATAAGCCACAAAATCCCTGAAAATACTAAAGAAACCATACTGATATTTTCACAAAAAGAGTACCTTATTTAGTTACATAACCTCAAATATAGCAAATAAGTCGTTCCCGTAACAAAAAAATCTCGCTTAACAAAAAAAACTCATAAATTAAATTGTACATAAGCATAACACATTTATTTAAAAGAAAACCCACATTCTAAAGACAATTTGTCACGCATACAAAGTTCTTTAAGTGATTCAATAAAAAATTGGTGTTTTATTTTCTTTAAATGGGCATTTTAGTGCGTTTTTATATTCAAAGCTCGGCAACACTGCAGTAGCGAGAGAGAGATTTGACTGCTGAAAGCAGAAGAACACCAACAACATCGCGTGCAATGCCACCAGATGTTAAAAAAAAGTAAAGCTGAATAAAATTGAGTGAATTATTTAACTAATTATTAAAAAATGTATATTTTACAAAATTATAAACATTACATTTTTATTAGAACAGGCTAGAAAAATGTCATGAAGAAAGAACTAAAACTCCGAGACTAAATAACAAAAAAAAAAGCTAAATCAAGTTACGAAAATGGTAATCTGGCCATACTGGAGCTAAAACCACGTAACTCGTTGTCAAATTCGCTGAGAGCCATGTAGTCTACTCAAACTGTTTTATGCTGTTACTAAATCCTAAACTGCTGTAGGCTTAATTTCTCCTAGGAGGTTTGAATCTATAGCCCCATTTCCCAGGTAATTTAGTCTGTGTCGTGCCACTGCTGGCCAGTCGCATAGAACATATTCTTTTGTTGTTTCTTGTGCCTCCTTGCAGAGTCTAGAGGAATCGTTTTCTATCGCACCTATCTTTTTCATGTGATATTTAAGCTTATAGTATCCTGTTAGTAGTTCAGTGTAAAGTTGTATGTCCTTTCTGCTTAGTTTAAGGATTGCCTCTGCCTTTATTCGCTCTGGATCTATGAGTCTTTTCGACTGCCGCATGCCCTCGCGTAAAAAGGCACTGTTGAAACTGTTATTTACCCCGCAGAAGGGTTCAGGACTTATGAATGTTTGCACCATTTTTCGCTAAAGTGTCCGCAATTTCATTGCCTTCGTGCCCTTCATGTCCCGGAACCCACATCAAGGTAATAGAGTTTCTTGATGCTCGGGTGTTGAGGATTTTAAAACATTCCCAGACCAACCTTGATTGAAATGAGAAGCTATCCAGCGATTTTACAGCAGCTTGGCTGCCAGTGAGAATGTTAATATTGGCACCGCGCGTGCCTCTCTTTAACAATTTGTTGTGAAACACTTTCGTGGACTTATTATCCGATAAGATTTCATACAGGTTATGGCTTGCTTGCAATTACCGCAGATGGAAAAATATAGGGTTTTCCAATAACAAGTGTTACAGGTGAATGGATTGCGCTATCGAGAGATGATTAACGATTTTTTATGGCCGGAATTGGATGGTATTGATCTGGACAACGTTTATTTTCAACAAGACGGCGCTACGTGTCACACAAGCAACGAAACCATTGATCTTTTACGGGGAAAGTTTCCGGAACGTGTTATCTCGCGAAGAGGTGATCACGATTGGCTACCGAGATCTTGTGATTTAACAACTTGTGACTCTTTCTTTGGGGCCACGTGAAAAAGAAGATCTACGCCAACAGCCCAGGGTCGATTCAAGACTAAAAAGATGGAATTCGTGAGGCTATCGAGGACATAGGGCAGCCACTTTGTAATTCGGTTATGGAAAATTTCATGACAAGGATATTGTCCTGTAAGCCTGGTCGTGGTGATCATTTGCCTGATGTTATTTTCCACTATTAACGGCATACCTTCCTTCCTCTTTATGATGAAAAAAACATCCGATCATTTGTATTAAAAAATAGCATTTTTCTTTCAAAATAACACCTCTTATTAGATAACCCTTTAGCTTAGTGCGCTCGAATTTTAAAAAAGTTAAACCTTTAATGACTATATTTTAATGATTATATTTTCGAAATAGTGGCTAAATTTAAAATTCCAACAATCTACATTTTTTTTTTTTGACAACAAAAAGCATTGAGAAGTCTTCGAAAATTTTAATACATGCAAGTATGTACGTAATTAATTGAACTATTTTTTTGTGTTCACAAACGCATCATCTTGTAACGCATTAGGCGACCACGCAGGCACATGCCATGTCTAGGGGAAATAAAATGAAAAACCTACTCAACTAAACGGCTGCAAACAAGGGGAAACTTACACACCTTTCATACATACACACATGTATACACACATACACCTCTGCATGTATGTAAATAAGCAGAAAAAACGCATTCAAATAGAAGTGTTTTTGCTTTAGCTCAATAAGCGAGAAATAGAGAAACACCTGCTTCAACGCAACGTAGGCGTGCATCACGTACATATATATGTATGTATGTAAATATGCATGTATGTAGCGTACTCTGAAGCTGTGGCAAGGGGGAGTTAAATATGTTTTTCTTTAATTTATGCTTCGCAGCCTAACTTAGAAAAAAGTTAAGGTGCTATTGAATTGATATTCTAATACACCCAATTACGTACATATGAATGCATTTGAAATGTACGAGGCAATGTGTATGTATACTATTTGCCATAACACATACGTACAGTATATACTTGATATTTGCCTCCCTTGATGCGGATGATACAAAATTTTCCTGCATTCATCGTCATCTATTAGCGTTTCAACCCGGGGTGGGCTTTAGCTGCGTTAGCAATCGTCCTCCATTCAATTCGATCTAGCGCTAGAGATTTCCAGTTTTTGGCTCCTAAAATTTTCAGGTCCTCGGTGACGTTATACAACTAAGTTGTCTTTGGTCTGACACGGGATCTTGAGCATAAAGGATTTGTAGTCCAGCAGAAGTTTTTGTGGCCTACCATCATCCATGTGTATGATATGACCCGCCTATCTGATGCGTTGCGACTTGATAAATCTTACAATATCTTCGCCATTGCAGAGGCTTAGCAGCTCTTTATTGTGCCTGATTCTGTACTCGCCATCTTCTTCGCATAGGGCAATATTTTGCGCTCAAATATTCTTAGACGCTCCTCGTTTTCTGCGCCGTAGGTCAGCACGGGTCGAATGAGCCATTTATTAATAGCGAGTTTGCGCCTACGTGAGAGAGATTTTGATTTCAAGAGAAATATGTTAGCGTATTATGCACGATTCGCCGCAATTAGTCAGAGTAGCTTTTTATTAGGTTGTGGGATAAGTTCGTACCGTTTTCACAGAAGGCTTTTATTTGAACAAAAGACAATAATTATATCAATAAGTTAATTAATTATATATTCGACGTTGCTGTTTACAATCTCTTCCTGCCTCTCCACCAATTTTTTGATGTCGTTCCGCCAAAAATTGCCTAGTCTGGTGTCAAAGAAGTTGTTGAATCAGTTTTTAAGGACTTCTTTGTTATCGAAGGTAACGTCGGAAGCGGAAAAGATGGGAATCGGTCGGTGCAAGATTAGAAGAATACGGCGGGTGCTGGGGGGCCTCCCATTCGAGTTCTTGGAGTGCGGCTTTGACGACTTGTGCAACATGGTGCTTGGCGTTGTCGTGTAGAATCAGGTCTTTTCAGTCGAAATGTAGCTAGGAAATGTAGAGCTCCTTGTTCACCGTGGCATTCTTTTCGAGCATTTCCCAGTGCACCATGTCCTCTCAGTCCCACCAAACACATATGTATCATAATCTTCTTTGGATGCAGATGCGGCTTGACTCTCGGCTATGGCGTATCTCCTGGAGCTACCCACTCCTTTCTTTGCTTTATGTATATGCACCGTTTATCATTTCTCGTGACGATTCGGTACAAAAAGCGCTGTTTATGACCGCGTGTTGCTCGATGGCGGGCGAGATGCTGAGAAGAAATTTGAAGGAGGATTACTTTGTTTTTTTCGTTGAGCTCATGAAGAACCCAGGCTCCCAATTTTTCGGTAAATCTCATTAAATAAAGGGGAATGAGAATCGTACAGTGAGTTCCAACGTGGCCCGTCGATCCTCGCAGGATGGATTTCGTAAAGACCGTTCAAAGGCGGTTGTTGTGCTGGAAATAATTGATGGTGTGGGTCCATTAATCACGCAAGATCGTCATGTGACATATCGCGAGATAAAGGTATCCTTGGGCATTATTGGGATCAACACTCATTCAATATTCCATGAACACTTGGTTGGGAAAATTTCGCAAAAACGGATTCGTGTCAACTGGTATAAAGAAATGTTGAAGAAATTCAGTCGCTGTAGTTCAAAGCACGTCTTGGATCTATGCATATTAGCTGAAAGCAAAGCACCTTAAATCAAATTATCGCCTATTTTTTGGAAAATCTGGTCATGTCGCTACTGCACCACTGGATAAACTTGAAATAGTCCATTCTGGGTGTTACATAACTAGTCAGGTACTAGAAGTTTTCGAAGAATTAAGGAAAACCAACCACTGAAAACCGATAATCCTTCACCAAGGTAATTGCTAGCTCCCACGTATCGTCTTATACAAAAGGGTTTATGAACAGTCAATAGCTGGAATTAATGAATTATCCACCTTCCAGCCCAGATTAGACATCTACTGATTTCATTTTACTCACGAATATCAAAAATAAAATGCTATGTTAACATTTTTCAACCTTAAAACAGCTTGTTATGGAGGTATCCACTTCTGAATGGCAAATGTCCTCTGAAAATCGGTTCAATTGAGGAACCTATAAAGCCATTTTCATTATTATTTTACTGTGTTTTTATTAATGGTCGCAAAATAGTAGTGCACTTGTAGTGCAGTTTCCTCTCTTCAAGCTTCCTACAGCTGCTGTAGATCTACGAAAATACTACCTCTTACTTGTATTAACCTTACCCTTATGATCTGCAGCTCTTGAGTCTAAAACCAACTGTAGATATTGGGCACCGGTTCACATCGGTTTCTTACTTTTAACACTTTCAAAAGCTAAGATCTACAACGCTACGGCCCAAACTGTATCTTAAAAGGACAAAATGTCTGCTTGGATTCAACAGAGCAACTACCAGCGTTCTCACAGGTGTTATAATGGGTCACTGCAGAAGAAGATGTGTATCTTACAATGACTTCTGTAGGAGTTGTGGAGATGAGGAAAAAATTGAGTCGATACAACACCTCCTCTGTGAATGACCTGATCTTCAAAGAAGCCGCGCCAAAAATATTTGGTGATTATTTCTTTGAAGACCTGGGAAATATGCAAAATGTCTCAGTTGGGAGATTAGCTATCTTCTTAAAAACATCTAAGTGGTTTAAGCAACTTAGTTAGGGGATGGAAATCAAATGTAGGTATCACAATGGGTCTTAGGGCCACCAAATGTCTGGCTAACTAAGGTCTACAAAATATATACACCAATTTATTAATGGGCAGTTATTGGCTTATGGACGTCAACAGAAATTTTCATATAATAAAGTGCACTAAAAGCTTTTGTTTTTAATTGGAAAAGGTGCTAAAATAGGAACGTAATGTAACTCAAATGTGCATACTTTGCTAAAGGGTTACCCAATGTGGGTATCATGTGCTTTAAGGTACATCCAAATTTAAAACAAAGGAAATGTTAGTAGCTGTGAGCAATTCTTTGAAATTACATTATTTTGCTTGAATATTCACTATCATATCTCCATTTATGTTCATACGTACATACATACACGTATACATGTTCCCACACTATTCTGCAGCATAGCCATATTGAGTTCCCAATGACCCCTCTAAACCGAACTTGAGTCGCGTGTCTGCGCATTGCATGCCAGCAAATACAAACACACCCACACGACCAGATGAAAAAGCTAAAATGATATACTTTCACATTTCGTTTGCTTAGACCAGACAAAAAGGATACTCCTTTTACAAAGTTTTTTTGGTGATGTGCAATTTTTTATGTACACTGCAAAAAATAGTAATTTTCGCTATATAAAAATTAGTCAAAAAATTTCCGAGTGAAAGTTTAGAAAAGGCAAAATATTGTTATCGTTTTTTGAAAATGAGTCACTAGTACTTCAATTATGCTTTTTCATCCCCTTGCACAAAAGTGCAAATGTGAGGATACTTTGAAATGTCATAAAATCATAGACAATTTGGTTCCGTTGTATTATTGCCAAATATATATATGTGATGGATTAAAATTAAATTTGAATTATTTATAATACTTAATTTGGAGATAAAATTGAATGAAAAATGCAATACCATACATGGGTACCGCATAGGGTGCGTAGGGTTATGTGACTACAAAATCGCATGAGGTATAATAAGTTTTTTTTTACGCGGCGCTTTATGCTTTTATTCCATATGAAAATGAGTTTCTTGCTAAATGCGCTAAATCGTTGCAAAAAATAATTTGTTAAATTTCAAAAATTAAAAAATCATGAAAAGCTCATGAATTTCACGTGATATATACGTCTGATGGGCATCTAACTGACAAAATTTACTAAAACATTGATACATTTTTCGATAATAACGGTATTATTATAAGCTAAGCTCATAAAAATTACTACTCCGATGTAAATTTTGCAAAATTCATGGCCCTGCTGAGCACTTGTGAATCTCAAAATGTTGTTCAGCGCACAAAAATTCAAAAGAAACCAGTTCAATAAAAAAAAAAATGAATAAAAAAATAAAAAAGTAAAATATAATAAAATAAAATTAAATAAAATAAATAATAAATAAAATAAGACTTGCTGAGCCCACATGTCGACCAAAACTTGTCGCACTTATGGCTTACCAACAGGTCGATATTTGCCGAAACGGAGGGTACCATTTTCGCCATACAAGATGGTGTGATTCCAACTAAAAATTACATTAAATACGTAATGAGAGATCCAAATGCCGCTGCAGACAGATGTCGAAGATGCAATAGTCGAAGTGAGACATTAGACCACGTGCTAGCGGGATGCACCACACTGGCTAACTCTATGTACCCGAAGAGACACAATGACATCGCGAAAATAATCCATTTTAAACTGACGCAGATGCACAACTTCAATCAAAGCAAAATACCGTACTTCAGATACACCCCAGAACTTGTTCAAGAATACTCCAACTACCTTTTGTATTATGATAGAACAATTTTAACAAATGCAACTCTTACAATCACAATAGGCCAGACATTTTCCTGATTGATAAATCTCAAACGACTGGTTATATAGCTCATATTGCTGTTCCTCTGAATAAAATAATGCAAAAAATGATATGCATATGTCAAACGCCAGTGGAAGCTAAGGAAGGTGTACATACTACCAATTATCATCTCAGCCCACGGACTAGTGCATAAAAACTTAGCAGACAATGTCAAAACTCTTCAACTCCCAGAATATTTAATTTTCGACACGCAGAAAGCAGCTTTACTCAATTCTTGCCATATCGTCCGAAACTTTTTACAGTAAACGTTTTTCTTGTTAGTAAATTTGTTAACTATTTTGTATAATATTTATATATAAGTATATTTAATTGTAATATTTTGTACCTGTTATAAATGATTGGCTTGCAGCTAAGCTGTCGCCAATTAATGTAAATCACTCCTTTCTTGGGATGAAGAAAAAAAAAATAAATAAATACATAAAATAAAATAAAATAAAATAAAATAAAATAAAATAAAATAAAATAAAATAAAATAAAATAAAATAAAATAAAATAAAATAAAATAAAATAAAATAAAATAAAATAAAATAAAATAAAATAAAATAAAATAAAATAAAATAAAATAAAATAAAATAAAGTAAAATAAAATAAAGTAAACTAAAATAAAATAAAGTAAAGTAAAATAAAATAAATTAAAGTAAAATAAAATAAATTAAACGAAATGAAATAAAATATATTAAAAAATAAAGTAAAATGAAATAATAAAAAAAAAATAAAAAAATAAAAAACAAAAAAAAAATTAAAAAATAAATTAAATTAAATTAAAAAATAAAATAAAAAATTAAGTAAAATAAAATTAAATTAAAACATAAATATATAAATTATAGCAAAAAAAGTTTAAAAAAGTGAATTTGGCACACCTGTGTTACTCGTAGTTTTAAAAAGCCTGTGAAAATGTGAATAATTTTTTGCGGTGCACATCTTCGCATCTGGCGACTGCCTGCCTTGTGTTTACTATTTACATACTTGCTAACGCTCACGGCATTTTTGTTCGGCATGAAATACATATTTTTTAAAAAATTCCATACTTTCCCACTCCTATTTTCACAAGTTTTACTCAAGTTTATTTTGGTGTTTTTTAACATTTTCATTGCGCGTCTCTTCTGTGTTTGGGGTTACATTGACTTTACCGACTGTCTTTATTGATTCTGTCATTTCATCCGCCGGCGTTTCATCATCACACGCTTCATATCATTTGCTAATAAAACAACAGCAAAGGCAGCCGATGCGCTACACAACACAAAAGATGCATTTAATCGATCCGAACGCGATCACATTCCGGCGAGATGTTTATATTTACACGACCGTTTTTTAAGTACATAAATGCTCGCTTCTGCTGCCCGCAAGCGCGGTTATGCGGAGTTGGGAATTGGAAATCGGTATCGAATTACTAGACGCGACGCAACGCAGCGCTGGCAGAGGAGGAAGTGCGTAAAATTGACATTTTAGTCGTGCACTCCTGCAGTGTATCTGTTTTTCGCACTTGCCGGGTGATATTCAATTATACAAAATACATATGTATATATGCGTGCATGTATGTATTTGGCAGGCGCATCTTGTTGCAAACAGATGCTTTTTTGCACATCCACGAGAGCTTCACCATCTGTACATACATATGTTTTGATTGTGTGTGTGTATATGCATGTACATAAATATGTATATATGTGTATGTGTATGTTTGCAAGTGCGATTAAATACTTTGGGAATAATTTTATGCTTTTTTCTTTATTATTCTTACGGAATAAATGTGAATTCTGTTTGCTCTGTAAGGCGATCCGAGCGTCTCCGGCGGCATGAGCGTGAGTAGGCATTTTATGTATGTATGTGTATACATGTCTACCCATTTATGTGTACTTTTTTGTCTTCACATTTGCTGACATTAAATTTATTTAGATACAATTACCTTAAAGTATCTCAAATGTTTTATTAAAGTATTGTATTCTATTTTGTTAATTCATCACTTCTGCATTTCGAGTTGAGGCGCTTCAACGATCACTTGATACACACATATGCGTGTACATATGTATGCATTTAGCTGTTAGTAGTAGTAGTAATTTTCACCGATATACTTATGTATGTAAATAGTTTAAAAATGTTATTTATACGGAAAAAAAATTAAAATTATTCTGTTATCAGCCGTGCAATGCTTCAAAGATCTGACGTTGGCAAGTATTTGCGCGTTGCGCTCGATAAGAGACTGGAATTTCCATCATGGCCAAACTCTTAGGAAAAACCGACTTTTATAGGATGTGGATTATGTTAGATTAGGTTACTGAGGCTGTCACTCGACATGAGGTTGAGAGGGGCCCACGTGTTTGGGCTCATGTTTCCTCCACTAATTTCTAATAAAGGGTGGTTAAATTTTAAGCACCGATGGTTAAATTTTAAGCACCGATGTTGAATATGAACCACACTCAAGTGTCAAGTTCTTTCTGCATTTCATTTGATATTTTTCAATTTCAGACTAACTCAATTTGAACCATGGAAAGATAAATAATCAAGCGACCCGTTAAAGTTATTCACGCTTATTATGAAAACGGGCGTTCGAAGAAAATCATCTTCAGTGATGAGGCACATGTTCACCTCAGTTAGTTCGTCAATAAGCAGAATTCCCGCATTTGGGCGAATGATAATCCAAGAGCCGAAAATCCAATGCACCCACAAAAAGTGACTGTTTGGTACGGTTTATGGGCCGGCGGCATCATTGGGTCGTATTTTGTCCAAAATGAGGCCGGTCAGACAGTTACTGTGAATAGTGTTCGCTATCGTGAGATGATAACGAACTTTTTATGGCCCGAATTGGAAGGTATGGATGTGGACGATATGTGGTTCCAACAGGACGATGCCACTTGTCACACAGCTAACGAAACAATGGCTCTTTTGCGCGAAAAATTTGATGGCCGAATAATCTTACGTCGCGGCGATGTCAATTGACCGCCAAGATTATGTGATTTGAAACCGTTGGACTTCTTTCTTTGGGGTTATTTGAAAGAAAAGGTGTACGTCGAAAAGCCAGCAACAATTCAAGAGCTAAAGGATGAGATAATTCGGCACATTAAGGGCATAGAACCTCAATTACGCCTCAGCGTCATCGAAAATTCGGACCCCCGGATATTTTGTTCCATACGTAAGTGAGCCATACCAATATTATCATAATAAGGAGAAATGACAATAATTTCTTAAAAAAATTGTATTTTATTCAAAATCAATACCGGCCCTTGAAACTTAACCACCCTTTATATAAAAACTATAAAACCACTTTGTCTTCCTAATAAGAACGAAATATTGTGTATCGGCTTGGATTCGAAATCCGCAGAGGCATCCTAGACATTCAAAGAAGTAAGAGTTAAGACAGCAATGTCGCATTATAAAACAAAAGCGAACTGGCAAAGAAAGTGTTCAAAACCCTCCGCTTCCTCTTCCTTCTTTCTGCAGCTGCGATAAAAGTCATTAGATGGAAATCCTATACATTTGGCATGTACCCTCGATAGACAGTGTCCAGTAATGATACTCTCAACAAACAGAATATAAAGATAGCGCCCATCACATACCGCTATTCCGGTCTCAGTGACTTTGACAGCACCGCCGTGTGTGTGTGTGACGTCAAACTTGTATAATTTATTTGTGTGTTGTTTGCGTAATTTCGTCTGCTTTCTGCATTCTTGTCTGGATTTTCATATTTCTCTCACTTAACTGCACCAGTGTGACGTCATGCCTCTCGAATCGGCGCATTCTTGATTTTATCTTTCCAAATACTCTTCTAATGTAAGATCGAGGCAAAGTCGAAATACTATAGATGACCGATTTCATTAAATAAAGGCCAAATCTCTCTAGATACCCACAAGTCCAGCTACTGCTGCCCTGCACGATGTAGACCATATCTGATTTAGATCTGCGTTGAGAAAACAGGGATGCCCATACAGGATCAGACACTCGAAGTGTAACCGACTTCAGACCGTGCTATTTAGCCAACAGTCCAGAGTATTGTTTACAAGCGCGCGGAAGCATTTTGCCGAGAGTAAACGCGAAAAAAGAAAATCAATAATGGATTTCAAACGTAATAGTGTGATTTTATTATATCTGGCTGGAATCCAGTGGCAACCTGCCATTGTTCGTGAGCTCGAACACCTTAAAGTAAATACATTTTTTCTTTATCGCACCATTACTCGCAATGATACTGGTAGCATCGCGAAACGTCATATAGCTGGTCATCAAAAAACTGCAACGTCACGTGAAATGGTTCAGAAATTGAACAAGCGACTTGAGCGAAATCCACGATGAAGTGCCAATCAAATTGCGAAATATCTGACCGTAGCATCCGCCGCATACTGAAAAATGATTTCAAAGTCAAGCCTTACAAGATCCAAAAGGCGCATGATCTCACACCAAAGCAGACTTGAGAGAGCGAAGGAGTTGCTTCGCTTGGACGAAAGCGGTCAATTTCCGAACATTGTGTTTTCTGAAGAGAAAATTTATAAAATTTAGCCGACCGCTCATATGAGAATTTGAGTCATCGATAGGCCACCAGAAGGCAGCACCCGCCACCCGCCACAGGTAATGATTTGGGCCGCTGTAACCGCAGATGGGGCTCTCCAATCGCTTTCATCGAGCTTGGTGCCAAGGTAAATGGGGGAAATATTATCGGGAAAGTATTCTGGAGGTTGCTTTGAAGTCGTGGGCAAACCAATATTTAGGTGACAGACCATGAACGTTTCAACAGGACTCGGCACTGTCGAGTGAACCAAGAATGGTTAAAAAACAACATTCCGAACTTCATAACGTCCCCACAATGGCTCTCAAATTCACCAGACATGAATCCGGTGGATTATTCTCTTTGTGCCATTTTGGAGACCAGGCTCCGCACTAAAAAATTCACCAGTCCCGAGGTGCTGAAGAAAGCCATTGTCCACGAGTGGGCCAAATACCTGCAAGCCACATTCGAGGAGCTTGCGATTCGTTTCTGGACCGTCTCAAGACCATAGCCAAAGCAAAAGGTGGTCATATCGAGCCAAGGTAAATTGATCCTTTATTTTGTATTATTTTCACACATTTTTTACTTGAAAGGAATAAAAGTAAATTTCCAAACCAAAATTTATGGCCGGACCCTGTAATATTACAAAAAGGAGCAAAATTAATCACTATACCGGAAGATCTATAATTTCGAACGTCAATTTTGACACTTGTGAACTAGACAGCTGCAGCATACAAATAGACAAACAATGGAGGTCAAAAGGGTAAAATAAAAATTTTCTTCACTCAATTTTTGTTCTTATTTAGTAAAAAAGTTATTCATAAACATAATTTGATGATGCGCCACCTTCTATAACGCAGGGATTAATACTGAGATCTGAAAGATCTATTGTTATATAATTGTATTGATATAATAAGTGGCGTTTGAGAAGTATTTCGATGTCTCAGTTAGCTGCAGTGCCACAAAATTGAATGCCATATGCCCATATCGGCTTAAAGAAAGCTGAGTAAAGTGAGAGCTTACTTTCCAGGGAAACATGAGAATTTCGATGGAGTAACTAATATAGACTTCAGAGTTTTATTACTACAGCCTTCCGGTTGGTTGAAATATGAGTTTTTCATGTAAGTTTGCTATCGAGATGCATGCCGAGATATTTTGTGACGTTAGTTTGGGGGATGATTATATTGTATTATTGAGCTTAACGGGTGGGCAAGTTTTTCGAATTACAGTAAAAGCCAAGTCACTTTTGTTTTATCACATATTTTATCTCGTTTGGTTTAAGGCGACAGTCTTTCCACCAAAGAGTTATTTTATCAAGCCCTTTCTGGAATTTTTGGGAGGCCACATGGAGGTGGGAGTCAATTGTGAGTACGGCAGTGTCATCCGCGAACATTCCTACTGTTATTTCTTCAGAAGCTGGTACAATATAAGATGGAGCCTATATACTGCTTGGGGTACACCAGTTGAACTTTCACTAAGTTCAGACTGTTCTTCGGTTTGTTTGACAAAGAAATATCGATTTTCGAGGTAGGATTTAATAAATATGTAATCATTTATTGGTAGAGTGGCTTTTAAGTGGCTTTTTATAAAGTAAGCCATGATGCCAAACGCGGTCAAAGGCTTGAGATATATCGAGAAAAGCAGCTGATCAATATTATTTTTGTTCAAATGATTTGTGTGGGCTGCTTATGAGTCTTATTGTTGAGAACATCCAGATATCAATGTTGAAGGTAGTTCAGCACCAATTTGCGCTTACGCGATTTTGGCCAATAGTTTCTTTCTCGTGCTAACCGGCGCCAATTGGACACACCAAGTGAAGCCAAGTCCTTCTCCAGCTGATCTTTCCAATGCAGAGAAGGCCTTCTTCTTCCTCTGCTACCACCAGCTGGTACCGCATCGAATACTTTCAAAGCCGGAGCATTTGTTTCCATTTGGGCGACATGTCCCAACCAACGTAGCCGCTGGTTCTTTATTCGCTGCGCTATGTCTATGTCGTCGTAAAGCTCATACAGCTCACCGTTCCATCGCCTGCGATATTCGCCATTGCCAACGTGCAAAGGTCCAAAAATCTTATGCAAAATCTAACTCTCAAACACTCCAAGGCACGCATCGTCGGATGTTGTCATCGTAGACGATTCTGCGCCATACATAAGGACGGGCATGATGAGAGTCTTGTAGAGTGTTAGTTTTGTTCGTCGAGAGAGGAATTTACTACTCAGTTGCCTACTTAGTCCAAAGTAGCACTTGTTGGCAAGAGAGATTCTACGTTGGAAATCCAACGATTCGAACGATTATTTCCACCAAAAAAATCAGGAAATTTGCGTTATTTTCTTCTTAATGATCAAAAATGTTCATAATTAGTTTCAATAATTTTCACGCATTTTTCTATAGTGGAAAATTGTCCATCTGCCTACTTGTCAAATGTCAAAGTTGACATGAAAAAGGTAGCATCTAAGAATTATTCACTACTGACATCTAGGCGTCACTTTTGAAAGACCCTTTACATATAAATATATATATATATATATACATACATATGTATGCGTGTATGTGTCTTCACAGCTGCATAATTTCCTTGCCAGGAACTGTGCCTTTGCATATATTAAATACCAACTTGGCTAAAATGTAATTATCCCTTGCTGCGTCTGCTCTCTTCTTTTTCATTTAGTTTTAACCACATCTACAAACATTTGTATGCGCATTAATCTTTACACACATTCGTACATACGCATGTAGGTATTCCAACAAACATCAGTGCTCAACGATACTACAAATTTTTTTTTTTTTTCAGTTTTCTGGAAGTGAAAAGGAAGCCTCACAAACGTTCTGCTTCACTTCCTTTAACGTCTTTTTCAGCCTCGAAATTGTAAGCTTCTCTTTTATTTAAATATACTTACGTAATTCCCCCGTTGTTAACTTCTTCCTTTCTTTGTCAATGCTGTCCTTTTGTATTTATGTGCCTATGTGGCTGTGAAGGTGTGGGCATTGCTTCCGATATAAAACTTATTATGCAAATACTTGCATACAAATATTTACAGACCTACATCTAATATACGTGCACATGTATGTATGCAAGTGTAAACTGTTACAAATTAAAAAGTTATAAACATCGCTGGCCCTGCTCTAAATGACTGTTGGGTGAATGAAATCCGCTTGTGCACAATTTTTAGAATTTTACAAGCGCTAAGATTCACTTCACCTTCACCAGCGCAAAGCAACGATTTAGCTTGATAATGACTCATATTAGTGAATCATGCACGGCAGATAAATACTCTGGGTTTGAAAACTGAAATTCAAAATACATACATACATATGTACATATTTAGTTGCCATCTTACGCCTTCAGGTGGCGTGCGTTGAATCACTTACCTACGGCGTGTAATCCATAGGGTGCGAATACTCGGGTAAGGTGAGTTGCTTTGCGTGGGCGAACGAAAAGGTTGCGTGTGTTTTAAAAGTTTTCTACACAAGCTGAGAAAAAGTTTGCTAAGTCGAGGCGGATCTTGAATAGGCAGGATTTGAGGCATCTTCAGTAGCCTGCACATACTTTGCATGAGAGTGGTAAGAATTTCGTCGAAAATTCTGTTAGGGATTCGAAAGTAAATGAACACTGACTACAGAAATGATCCTGCGAGGTATAGTCTTCACAGTGTCCTCTTGACCGTTGGTAAAGGGAAACAATTTCTTTCTACAAAAAGCGCAAAAAAGATGGAGGTCTGTCTCATCGTGTACTATTTCGAAAACACTATGGCCTCAATACGATCATTGCGGTGTTCACTGGTCACTGGGTGATCGGTACACATGCGGAGAAGCTTGGAATTCCGTACAACACCTATTGCAGAAGCTGTGGGGATTCTGCAAAGAAAGAGACTGTTGAATACTTTCTCCGCAAATGTCTGGCTGGCGGTTAGGCGCTTACGATTCCTTAGCGCCCCTTCGGGGATGGCTTGAAAAAATTCTCCAGCTTAGATCCCTTTTCTCTCGTCCACTACATCAACAGCACTGACTGGTTGTAGACAGTTTTCTCTTCCCTAAATTTTTTCGCAGGTAGTGGTCCACATTATGGTATCAAAACGGCACGAAAGTGCTACTTGTAGTGGATCTGGGGCACTCTTACCATCTAACCTACCTACCTATGTACCTACCTTTTAGAGCTCGATGGATTTGAAACGCCTCGTCTCAGAATAAAAATTTTGTTCATCCTCCCTTCAAGTAATACAAGGCGCGTACGGTATTTGGGAGTAAAATTAATGAGCTTTTCTTTTGTACAAAATTAAATGAAATTTCACGAATTCTTACTTTTAAGTTATTATCTGTCAATCACTCAATAAAATTTCCATTAGCTGCAATCACCTGCTCGATCCGGGTCCGGAAACTATTGCATTCCCGAATCAAATGCTTCTTATTCGTATTGACCAAGTACGGTGTTATATGGTCTTGGAAATTTTCAGGCATCTAATCTTGTGTCGCCATCGCTTTTTGTAAAGGAGCAGAGTCTTACTGAAAGATGTATGAGCTGTCACCGCGTGCGCTATTAATCCAAGGATTCACTACTGTATCTAGAACCTCCAGAATTCACTCGAGTACCGTTGAATAAAGAGTGTGGTGGGGCATGACACGTCCTTTGTTGCTCACAACACCTAAAACCATAACAGTGTTTCGAAACTTCGTTGCATGACAGCAAGGAGTCTATAGTATATAGGATGGGAACCAAGCCATCTGTCATACTGATCATTTCCGAGATCGGTCTTTTGGTCTTGGTCAGCTTTTGTTTCATCAGAAAAATACCATAACATCTCAGGCGCTTCAAGGAGTTTAATTTTGTTTGGAAGTCGTTTTGATCGGATGACTCGCTGTTCTCGTGATTGCTCCTACATAAATTGTCTTCTACGTATAACGAAGGATTTATACCTGAGATCTTCATGATCAAATCGTCGGGTAAAACCCTCAGAAACATTAAGCTCCCTCGCCCTCATTCGATTTGAAGGGTCTTCGCCAATAATCGTTTGCATTTGTAGAATAAATTCTGTAGTTGGGGCAGTGTCTGAACGTCCCTCGTGTTTTTTGCGTTTTGCAACAGATTCTGCCTGGCCGCCTGATGCTTTCAAATCACGGCGATTCTTATGAACGAATGAACGGGTGCACTTAACGAAATTAGAAATTTCTAAATCGGTGTAATTTGCATAAAAAGCGACCACAGCTTTCTTGAGTAAAGTTGTAGTCCTCCATACCTTATCTGAAAAAGATCAAAAAGAAAAATAGTGGTTTCGGGAACTTATAGCCACATATATGCAAGTCCTGATCTTAGATATGCACCCTGTATATTCACATGTAATCTGGTCATCTCGAGACACTCAATACCACATCAGAAGAAATATTGGCCATATATGTATTTCAGCTGATCTTGCGGCAAGCATTAATGCTATCTATGCACATACTAAAATTAAAATGAACCCAGAATGTAAAAGTGTCAGAGGCGTAGTGAGGCGAGACCAAGAGGGCGCCGAAATCGTACGGATATCATATAGAACTTTTTTTCGTGGTGCTAAATTGTCACCTTGTCTCAGGCGCTGAAAAAGCTCGCTACCCCTCTGAAAAGGGTAAAATGTAACGGTACAGTCGACTACAGTTTTATAATAAAAAAATTAAATAAAGTGGAATACCTTGGTATTTCGTGGGTTTTCACCCCGCCAAAAAAAAAGTTGAAGTCCTTGTCTTAGCTGAAAAAGAGCAAAATGAAAAATGATGAAAATGATTCCGGGAAGTTACAGCCACTTACATGCAAGTCTTCACCTACCGTATGCACCCTGTATATGCATACAATTTCCAGTGACAGCGTTGAGGAAATTTTGCAGTGTTTTCAATATTTACTTTTGTTGTTGGCTTAATATAAAAACATTGCAAGCGTTGAGAAAAAATTAATAATAATTGTACGATTGGCAGTGGTACTCACTGGATGAATCTCAAGATTTTTTCTGGGTATATATGAAGGTTTATAGCCTATAGAATTTTAATACAAGGTGGCGCAAAATTAATCATCCAATGCTGTTTTTGCAAAATTTGGTTAGTAAAAAAAATTATTTTGAGTGATGGACATCTTTATTTCGACCTTTATGCGATCCATTGCTTACCCGTCTGTGAACTACAACTCTTCTGGTTCGCAAGTGGAAAATATTAGTTTGGGGAAAAGAAATTCCATTGAATTATTTCCCAAATAGCTTAAACTGTTTTATGGTCCCTATGATCCTCTTTAGCTCCTTGGCGATAACTGGCTACTTAGATGCCGATCAACTTCGATTATTTCTGTGATTTTGGCAACTTTTTCGACATTACCGACATTTTCTTTAACATCAAAAATACCTGAACGGAATCGACGTAACCAAAATTACATGTAATTAATTGTTCAAGTATCGGTACCATAAACGGAATTCACAATTTCAGCCAGGCCGGCTTGCATTTTCGCCTTTGTCAAAGAAAAACTGAAACGAATTTTCTCTTTATTGGCTTCTTAACACCCTGTAACTCACAACTGAATGCAAAAAACAAAAAATAGCAAAATCACTTTTTAGTGTGAAATATCACCTTGACAACCAGCATAAACCTTAAATTGTTTGATAGATACTTTACGAGATATCGATCACTACTGCCATCTACCGAGAAAATAATGGATTTCTTTTTCCCCAAACTAATATGATTGACTTGCGACGCTATTTGCAAAAATTATAAATCTTCCCATAGGCTGATTTATTTTGCGCCACCCTGTAGATGGCTTATGTGAGAGAACTTATTAGAACTAAAGTTATTTACAATCAAATGTCAAACTTATTTCTCAGTATAGCCATGCTGGATTAGAGTAACGAAGTCCAAAATGTTTTAAGAGATGGCACCATAAATTCCTTTTACTTCTGGAACAGTGGGTGTAGTACTTTGACATTTAAAGAAAAACGTTATTTTTTAATATAGATAATCGGATATTTATGTTTTATTATAAAGAGAAAGGTATGCCGTTAATAGTGGAAAATAACATCAGGCAAATGACCACCACGACAACGCTTACAGGACAATATCCTTTTCATGCAATTTTCCATAACCGAATTGCAAAGTGGCTGCTCTATGTGCTCGGTAGCCTCACTAATTCCATCTTTGAGGTCTTGAATCGACCCTGGGCTGTTGGCGTAGACCTTCTCTTTCACGTGGCCCCTAAGAGAAAAGTCACAAGGTGTTAAATTACAAGATCTCGGTGACCAATTGGTGACCTCTTCGAGAGATAACACGGTCCGGAAACTTTTCCCGTAAAACATCAATGGTTTCGTTGCTTGTGTGCCACGTAGCGCCGTCTTGTTGAAAATAAACGTTGCCCAGATCAATACCATCCAACTCCAGCCATAAAAAATCGTTAATCATATCGCATCGATAGCGGAATCCATTCACCTGCAACACATGTTATTGGAAAACCCATAGATGTAAAAAAAGCGATTGACATAGTTTGACATTTTTTTTAATCGGTCTAATATGAATTTTTAAATTTATATATCTCACTACTTATGTTAGCTTATTTTACTATCTGCTGAAGCAAAAAACCAGAGGTAGATACTAGCAGCCAGCGGCTCATTAACTCCCTCTTGCCATTTCTTCTTCACATTTGTATCATTCCATTTTCAATTGTGCTTATGGCTGCTGATGTATTGCTGGTGCTGGTGCTGCTGATGATGATGTTGAGTTCCACATCATACACAGTTGATCACAAACCACTTCCCCATTTATTATTTTTTGATGGCGGAATACATAAAATAATTCTGCTGCACGCTCACTGGCGCTCACCGCAGCCACAGATCGAACGAATTCTCGTACAACACGCATTAGAGCCAAAAAGTAAAGAGCATCCACCACATGAAGTCTGGTACATAAAAGCACTTATCTACATACATACATACATATATACATACATACATGGCATTTGTATAAAACATAGCAACAATTATATGTATGTTACACTCATTTTCACGAAAGGGGAGATGATCCATAGTCGTTCATGATTTCATCTACATGGCATGGCTTGTGGCTGCTTTGCCGTTGTTGCTACTCTTGCTTTACGGCCGGCCAGACCTTGAAACAGTTCAAAAACGTAAACGGTTCAGTGATCATTGATGTGAAAAAAAGAGAACACAACGATTGCATCTTTGAGTTCAGCACGGTGGCTGGCCCGGTATGCCCCGTCTGCCTGGTATGCCTTTGGTCACTGGCTGTGTGGCTGAATAGCTTCGTTAACTGGTGACCGACCGGCTAACTATTTGGTCAAGCATACGGCAACAGAACTGGCAACAGAAAAAGCAGCGCGATCTGATAGATAGTCAGTCGCTGGTTTAGTCTAACCACCTAATCTCCATAGTTGTTGTGCATCTTCAGTTGAGTGCCGTGGAAAGGCTGGTGGAGCTGCTCTTCTAAGTGCAAGTAGGTAAAAATTGGTTTATTTGTATGAACACTAACGCATATATATGTGTGTGTGTGTATGTGTGTTTTGGTAATAATGCGTCGCGTCCGCGTGCGCGAGTAGTGAAAAGTCATAGTTTTACTGCTGTTGAGTTAAGTTGAGCTGGAATCAGTCAAGCGTTGAGATGCTAACGTGGTTGGACGGAGGGTCTATCTAACAGTTAGCCAAGTGGCGGGGAGTAGTGCGGGTGGCGTTGTGGGCATGCTGTGGCAAGCGGGAAGAGGAACTGTTTGTTGCTGTTGTTATTATTATTATTGTTTTTTTTTACTGTTGACGACGATTACCATAGCGATGACGATGCCACTGCTGGGCGGCTTGCCTTGTTGGTGGCTCTTGCTCTCGCACTTTAACCACCGCTTTCGCTGCTGTTGTCGTGGTTGTGGCGCGTGTTGCACTTAAATATCAACTCTGCCAGCTACCATTCCGTGCGCTTGATCGCTTTTGGTTTGCGCAGACTCGCAGGTTATGTGCGTTTGTGCGCGCGCCTTCCGAATGCGATTTTGCCATTTGCCTTCTGGGCAAACTCGCTTATGATCGTAAATACATGCATTCTTACATACATATATACATACTTACATACATACATACATGCACATACATACATATATGCATATTGGTGCCTCATCATCTGCTTTACATTTATTGTTAACTGCTTTTCGTCGTCTGTTTTAGATCCCTGCCTTCTCTTGCCTCCGCCCGTCCTAAAATTAGCAGTGATTTTTCATGGAGTCTTCCTTCTTGGTCACACTTTCTTTGGCCTCTTTACCGCTGTTTATGACTCTTATTGTTCGCTCACTCACTCACATCGCGAACTGAATTGTGTGTGTA
Source organism: Anastrepha ludens (assembly GCF_028408465.1). Lineage (NCBI taxonomy): Eukaryota > Metazoa > Arthropoda > Insecta > Diptera > Tephritidae > Anastrepha > Anastrepha ludens. The sequence goes on along the minus strand of NC_071499.1, from coordinate 28,531,110 downwards.
CCCTCGCTTTGTGCGCCGGAGATCGTGCGCTACTGGTACTGATCCTTAGCCAAGCGGAACGGTAATTTCACTTATTATTTTGTGGAAACTGTCGTTCATGGCCCCGGCGTTAATTAAGAAACGATTATGGACCTCTTTTGTCGGTTGTTGAATGTTGAATTAACTGCGTCGTAGTCGACAAAAATACTCTACTTTCTGCTGTACAATAAAATTTTATTTTACTTATGGATGTGGGTACTGAGTGCTGCATAGGTTGATGTGTGTCTTTATATACATAGGTATTTATGTATATGTATGTATGTTCTTAAATATAAACGGTGGTAGAAGTCATGAAATCACATTTCTTCAGTTTTCTATCTTCTCTTTCACATCACTTAAATAAAACCATATCTTGCCACATATGGAATGTACATAATTATGTGCATACCGAAGATAGCACAGATATTTGCTACACGATCGTGGCCCATATTTCTTCTGATGTGTTCTTGAATGTCTCGAGACGACCAGATTGCATATGAATATACAGGGTACATACAGTAGTTGAGACTTGCATATATATGGCTATAACTTCCCGAAACCATTATTTTTCTTTTTGCTCTTTTTCAGATAAGACAAGGACTTAAACTTTTTTTTTAACTATAATTCAAATCGCGGCATGAAAATTCACAAAATGCCAGGGCATTCCACGTTTTTTATTGTTTTATCATAAAACTGTACTCGTCTGTTCCATTGTTACGGCAGCTTCTTTTTGTCTCTACCTGTACTACGGTAAATCCTTTACTCGTTTACATATTTTACACAATTTGGTCTTAGTTTATTTTAACTTTACTCTATAGGTCAATTTTGCGACTAAGGGCTACAACTTAACTCAGGAGATGAAGAGGCATGCAGTTATCGTCGCTTTTTATGAAAATCACACCGATTTAGAAATTTCTTAATTTCGTTAAGTGCGCTTGTGCATTCGTTCATAAGGGTCGCCGTGATTTGAAAGCATCAGGCGGCGAGGCAGAATCTGTTGCAAAACGCAAAAAACACGAGGAACGTTCAGACACTGCCCCAACTACAGAATTTATTCAAAAAGTGCAAACGATCATTGGCGAGGACTCTTCAAATCGAATGAGGGCGAGGGAGCTTAATGTTTCGGAGGGTTTTACCCGACGATTTGACCATGAAGATCTCAGGTATAAATCCTACGTTGTACGTAGAAGACAATTTATGTAGGAGCAATCACGAGAACAGCGAATTATACGCCTTCTAAACAAAATTGAACTCCCTAAAGCGCCTGAGATGTTCTGCTGAAAAAAATTTTGACTAAGATATTGTATATTATAATAATATTCCCATCCTACATAAGCTATTTGTTGTCATGCAACGAAGTTTTCAGCCACTGTTATGGTTTCAGTTATTGTCTTTACTCAAGGATTTCGAGTGAATTCTGCTACATATAACGAGGTTCTAGAGACATTAGTTCTCTCAGCAGCGCAAACATCTCTCAGCAAGACTCTACTCCTTCACACAAAGCGATGGCGACACAAGCCCCATTTCTTCTCTGAAGTTTGCAATTAATACCGTTATTCATATTGACCATAAGGAGCATGTGAGTCAAGCAATAGTTTCCGGACCCGGATCCAGGAGGTTATTGCAGCTAATGGAAATTTTATTGAATGATTTTAGTTGTTGATTTAAGTTGTGTAGAGAATTCGTGAAGTTTCATTAAATTTTTTTTAAATGGAAGCAAATTAGTTTTACTCTCAAGCTACTTGCAACTACCGGACGCACCCTGAATATATGTATATAATATATATTAGGCCTTTACATCCGTTTTGGGTGTTTTGTCGAGCTCTTCCTCCTATTCGTGGTGTGCGTCTTGTTGTATTACGCCGTCTCCGTGCGGCAAGTTTTAATTAAGAGATTTTTCAATGCGGAAATAACCTTGGAGGTTTGCCAATGTCTGCTGAGGAACGACAGTCATTAGAAAAACTTTTTTCACCAATTGGTGTTTTATGCCCAGGGTCTCGAGTCTTCTTAATGGTAGCCGCGCAACAACCTATGCAGCTACGACGGCCACCAAGACGACCAGATTACTTCTAGTATATTCCCCCATTGGAACAAATAAATGTTTAACAATGCCATATTTCTTTTAGAACACATAACAAGGAAGATGATATGGAGTTCGAATCAAGACTTAGAACTTTGAAACGATGATCAACTAGGAACATAAAAATGGTATCGTGAGTAATGTAATATAAGTGTCTTCGAATAGAGAAAATATATCATCTGTCATCTAAGTTGTTCCAGGGCACTGCTTAATAAAGAACCATTCAGAAAGACTGGGTGTATTCACAAAGATGCTGCAGAAGCTGCAAGGACGACGAGGAGGAATAAAAAATTTCTCATTTTCTCTCATACTTTTCAGTTACGCGTTATCCAGAAACAGATCTATGTTATATGTGGAAAAGACTCTGCTAGGTACTCTAAATCAGGTGGCAAATATTGATTTCAAAAGTCTGATGAAATTCATTAGGAATACCAGTTAGTCCAGGAAGACTCTGGAGTAAAGTACTATTAATCTAATCTATGAGCCTAATTATTATCCACTACGATTAGAGGTTTTAGTTATTACCTGCGTATGGCTGTTATTCATACTTGCTTCAAGGCAGATCACAGGATCGTGCCCCTTGAGCCACTGAAAGCTTTGTAAATCAAATAAATGCAGTGAAGAATTGGAGCAATGAGTGTATGGAGAAGGCATTGAACAACAGGGTTTCTATTTACGTTTATTTATTTACTTAATTCTTTATTTATTTATTTGGTCTAGTAAAACGGTATTAAAGCTCGAGAGATGTGACGGTTGTTAGATCGTTAGGGATTCGGTTGCTATTTGCTATTCAATGCGGTTTTTCTGAGGACAAAGTGGAGTTCATTATCCCATCTTCTACTCATTGTTTCTAGGTAGGTAGGTAGGTAGATGAAATGCCGGTCTGGTACTCCTCAAGTAGAAATAAAGCGCCGTTTTGATACCATCATGATAGATATTTATTTTACAGATATTTACAGCCAGCCAGAGCTGTTGATGGAGGAGATTGATTGGATTTAGGTTGGCGCACTGCCCCAGGCTTTCGAAGAAAGGAGACTTACTTTAGTTTACTTCAGTCGAATCGAGAATCTTAAACGGAAGAAAAATTATGGGTCGAAGAATAGCCATCGGAAAAAAACCGTTGCGGAATTTATGGAAGGAAGACAGAAGTAAAAAATGAATAGTCCGCTTCCGAGACCGAGATACGAGTGCCAAGATCGTGGCCGGCATATAGTAGATATTAAGCTTTCAATAGCGGGCTAAATCTCTATAAGACAAAGAAATAGAATTTCAAGTGGCTGCTGAGAAAAGTGGATTAGAAGAAAGTATTTATCTGGCATAATTAGCATCGCAGCCAATTTCAAATAATACAGACACTATCCTTTTTGGATTAGAGTAAGAATTGACCTTACAAGTACCCACACTACGGATCTATCGAGAGTCTATAAAGTGCATTACAATACAATATTTGGGCTAAAGTGATTTTTTTTATATACATACCCACATATATTTTTTTCCTTGTTCACTCCTCGACTGTTGTTTGTGCGTCATCCCATGAGATGTTGGCATCTGCTAGTTCGCGCAGCATCGACCTTCTCCAAGTGTTTTTTGGTCGACCACGACCTCTGCTCCCTTGCGGGTTCCAGTCCAGTGCCATTCTCGTGATGCTGGTGGTTTTCTCAATGTGTGACCTATCCATCGCCACTTTCTGTGTTCGATTTGCCTAAGGATGGGTTACTCGTTCGTAAATCTCCACAGTGCGTCGTTACTGATTGTGTTTGGCCAGAATATTCTGTAGATGATGCGGAGGCATTTATTGATGAAGGATTGCAGCCCCTGTGTGATGGTCTTAGAGACCAACCATGTTTCGCTTCCGTACAACAATACGGACTTCGCGCGTGAGCCGAAAATTCGTAGTTTAGTGCGCCTGGAAATTTGCGAACTCCTCCATACTGTATGTATTCGCCCGAATGCCGCACTTGCTTTGTTTAGCCTGCAGTTGACATCTTCATCTGCTCCACCATCTGCCGTGATCATGCAGCCGAGGAAGTAGAAGCTTTGGACGAGTTCCCCCGGGCATCCGTCAACCAATATCTGCCTTGCGTTATTGTGGTTAACTCTCATGGCCTTGGTCTTGGCGATGTTGACCTCCAGTCCGACTGTGCGTGCCAGCGCGACTAGTTTGTCCGCTTTCGCTTGCATGTCAGAGAGTTTGTGAGAGAGGAGGCAGATGTCATCGGCGAAGTCCAGGTCCTCAAGATGTCTAGTGAAACTCCATACCATGCCTTTTTTGTACAGGGTAAGTTGGCTCATGACATCATCAAGGACGATGGCGAAGAGAAGGGACGATGGCGTAGTAAATGGATCGCTAATAGCGCCTTTGTGAAGCACTGCCAGTTCGGAGGTCTCGTAGAGGGTTTTGATGAGGCGGATTATCTTGGCGGAAACTCCCTTTCTACTCAGTGCCAGCCATTTTACGTGCAGAGTGGATTTATATTTGGCCTCGTAGAGGGCTTTGATGAGGCGGATTATTTCGGCAGGAACTCCCTTTCTACTCAGTGCCAGCCATATTACGTGCAGAGTGGGCTTATGTTTGGAAATTGATACCATTTTCTTACTTCTTTCTTACGCTTGGTTCTCAATGTGTTAAAGCAATCCTGATCGATAATCACTTTTCGTTTCGATCATTTAAGAACTTCTGGACTTTCCGCGCGAAAAGTTTGTTGAAGTGCAGTTGGCAGGCCTTTATTGGATTCAAATTTTCTTCAGAATTTTACAGAGTCTAAAACAAGTGACCGGCTGAGAGTGCAAGATCAGGTACAAGTTAAAGCAACATAACTTATTAGGTAATTTCTGTCTGCCGTTTTCAGAATGGAACACGATATTCTGTTTATCGATTGCACCCATTTCTTAGAAATAACTTTCTTCAGTTCTATTAATTTCGTTCAAGTCAATAATTTGGGCCGCCGATATCAGGTCACATTAACTATTCCATTCCAACCCCACTAAGCTCACTGCATTACCTTTCTTGGCGTCATTTACATTTGAGCTTGAACTCGCTTTGTCCTGGACCTTTTTCGTGTATTATTGTCATATTTGATCCATATTTCATTACCACTCAATCAATCGACTCTTTTATCTATCAGCAGAGTTTCTCAAATATGAATTGAATTTTTCAACCTCCAGCATTGCGAACGAGAAACGAGGGCAAATAATGCGACTCATTTAAAATCACCTTAAATTCTATTTCCGAAATAGTCTAAGCGCGTAAAATAATTAGTGAGAAATAAACTCAGGTTAATTATCCCAAGCGCATTCCATCATTTGCCCATCAAATTGTTGTCCAACTTTTAATAACCGAAAATTAGTAGATACATTTGCGAAAATAAAACTTTTTTTCCTTTAGTTTATTTTTCATTTACTAACTGAGAGTCTTTTGTTTCTCACGCTTCGCAAACACGTTCGTGTGCCCAGCAAGCAGCAGGCAACAGTGAAAAAAGTACTAAGTTTTATGGTCATCTTTCATTGAATTTCATTAGCGTCACTGTAATCTCAGTTGCCCATTGTTCGTTGCCTTCCTTTATCGTTGATATGGTTTTTTACATGTTTCTGTTTTTTTGTTTTTGTTTTTGTGCACACATCCGCCTGCCGAAGGCATCACAGCGAATGGTGCGGGTCCAAAACGCACAGACGATCAGTGGCATGGCCAGTGAGCCAGCAGTAAGTCAGGCAAACTAATTCAAGATCAAAGTGGCTATAAAGCTTTGAGCGATCTTGAAAAGAGAAAAAAATGAATATCTGCAAAATAAACTAAAAAAAATATAAAAAAATACGAGAACAATGAATACCGATGCGTAGTAGTGAGTGAAGGAAAGTAGGATTGGGATTTGGGTTGAGGAGACATATAACGAAGAGGGAGTTACTACAAAGGTTTTGTGTACACACATAGTTTGTGTACCTACAGCTGTGTACCAAATATTAGGAGCGCGATGAATTACCAAGTTTTAACGATGGTTTTGTATTTAATTAATACTTTTTTTGTTTTTATAAAATTACAGTGCATTCAACGCTCCAAACCTTGCACATGTAAAGGGTTTTCCAATAACAGGTGTTATCTATTGCTATTGAGAGATGATTAACAATTTTTTATGGCCGGAATTGGATGGTATTGATCTGGACAACGTTTATTTTCAACAAGACGGCGCTATGTGCCACACAAACTACGAAACCATTGATCTTTTACGGGAAAAGTTTCCGGACCGTGTTATCTCTCGAAGAGGTGATCACAATTGGCCACCGAGATCATGTGATTTAACACCTTGTGACTTTTTTCTTTAGGGCCACGTGAAAGAGAAGGTCTACGCCAACAGTCCAGGGTCGATTCAAGACCTCAAAGATGGAATTCGTGAGGCTATCGAGGACATGGGGCAGCCACTTTGCAATTCGGTTATGGAAAATTTCTTGAAAAGAGATAGTGTTCTGTAAGCGTGGTCGTGGTCATTCCCCCGATGCTATTTTCCCCTATTGACAGCATACCTGCCTCTTTATAAGGAATTTAACATCCGAGCATTTATATTAAAAAATATCATTTTTCTATGAATATCAAAATAATACCTCTAGATGATGCGACTCATTTACACGAAATACCCCAGGGAAAGGTTTGGGGACCAGAGTGAAATCAGATGCTAGTTGTCACACAGACGGCTCAAAGATGGACAATGACACTGAGTGGGGAGTGTACTGAGAATAATTATCCTTAGTTGCTCCCTTGGACTCCCAAACCAGTGTGGCGTCTTCCAAGCTGAGATCTACGCTATAAACAAAGCAGCAAGTACAATAAGACTAATGGACTTACCCCCAGCAAACCTTAACATTTTTGTTGATAGTCAAGCAGCGATCAACGCACTGAGCTCAGAGTGCATCAACTCAAGATGTGTTAAAGAACGCAGGGAATTCCTCTCGTTTAGCCAACAACACAAGATCACACTTTGTTAGCTCTTCGGCCGCTCTGGAGTGGAGGGAAATGAAAGAGTGGATAAGTGTGCAAGGAAAGACTCTTTGCTCGACCTTCACCGAGTGGTAGAGGAGATAAACATTCCTCTAAATGTACATTGCGGCTGACTTGACCGCAATCGCATAAACCAATAAAAGGTAGCCTATGACTACTAACGGCAAGGTCTCCAAAGCGCTCTGGCCAAACTGAATCTAAAAAAATCGAAATGTCTACTTGTCTACAGATTAACTACCAGCGTCTTTGCAGGTGTTGTAACTGACCACTGCTCTATTGGCACCCTAGCCAGTAGAAGGGGTGTACCTGAAGTAACAGCCATCGATGCTGCAGTGAAATGGGCACAGTCTAACCTATCGACTTGCTCACTCCAAATCTTCAGTGACAGCAAATCACACCTCGAAGCTCTTAATCACAGAAGCAACAAGTTGCACATAATTGTGTCTATGCATGAGCGAATATTTTAAATAGCCAAAGACACAACATTGAGTTCTTCTGGGTAAAAGATCATATCGGGATTGAAGGAAACGAGTAGCTGACCAATAGGGCAAAGAAGATGCTCTCTCTTCTGTCAATGCTGTAAATTCTGAGTTTCTCCTAAGCTGTGCGTAGCGCCGAATTCGCTCGGAGGTAACTGACAATGCAGCGACTGCATTTTTAAATTTCCAGAGGAAGCTCGCTTATCTTCGCAAAATTTGGTATCACGTATGAAATTACTCAAATTGTTTCTGGCCACGGCTTCCATAAAGCCACTGTCGGTTACGAATGTCTGTACAACGACATTACGTCACAAGAGTTAGAGCATTTTTTAAAAGAAACATAGCTCTGGCAAAACAATGGACCCTAGAGGTCTAAGTGACATTTTTTTACAGATCAGCCAGCGCTACCTAACCTAACCTATATTGTTTCTCAATGAATGAAAAATTAAGTAATACTATACAAGGTGAAGCCCAAAATAAAAAAGCTGAAATGAGCTAAAATAGAAACGACAGGAGCTTTGTTCTGAAACTTCAAGTTTATTTATTCAAAATAGTCCTTTCTGGCCTCGATACACTGCTTTCCGCGATCTAAAAGCTATTCGAAAGAGTGTTTTAGGTCATTGACCGAAATGCCCTTCAGGATGTCGGTACAAGCCTTTTGGATGCCCTCTACGGACGCAAAACGTTTTCCTTTCATGGCCAAATGCAATTTTCGGAAAAGGTAGAAGTCACAGGGCGTGGATTAAAATTCGATTTCTAGTCAATAAATCAGTCACAAGAGTGGATCGATGAGATGGTGTATTACCGTGCAATGTAATAAACGCTTCAAGATGACAAGATAGAAAAATGCATTGACGGTTTGGCCCATTGGCACGAACTCCTTGCGATTTTTTGGGTGGTGGCTCTTCTGGGGCTTTCCATTTGGCCCTTTGACGCTTAGTTTCACGTTCATGTTGGAAACACCATGTTTAATCACCTGCTACAATGCTGTAAAGGAAGTTCTCGTCTTTTCTCACCTCTTTAATGAGGTCTTTCGAATGTTGGATTCTGAGCAATTTTTGACCCTCAATTAACTTGTACGGAATGAAACGCGCACAGACCTTTCGTAAGCCCAAATGATCAGTGAAAATGCGATAAATCGATGTTTTGGAGATATTCAACTCTGATTCCATAAATTTCAACATCATCGTCGTTCAACGTCGGTTCATTTTTGATAAATTTACGAGCAATTTCAATGGGGTTTTTGGTGATTACTGATTTTGTTCATTGTCATTTATGTGCTCACAACCATTTCTGAAACGTTTAAACCACACATGAACTCTGGCACGAGACAGAGAATCGACGGGTTTTGTGTCTAGAGGAAACAGGAAAAAAATGTTACGAAATTCACAAAAATTTAACAAATTCAAAACAAACAAAAAATTATACAGGCTTCCAAGTTTTTATTCAGAATTGTTAAACGGTTTTAATTACAATTTCTAGATTCTTTAATAAAATGTAAGTTTAATGCGGCTCTAAACTCACTCATTCCGAATGTTCGAATGTTTACATGGAAAAAAATCCTCATCATCGGAATCAAAAGAAAGGAACTTTAATACAAAAACAAAGCAGAAAAACCAAAACAGTTGAAACTTTCATTATTTATAGGGAACAAATAAATGGCTTCAAAATAATTTTTTCAGGGTACTGCTATTTTCATGTTCACAGCTGTATATTCCAGCAAATATTGTATAATAAGAGCAAGCGCAGCACCCCAATTCGTTTTATAATGTATGTAAATTAAATTAAATGTATGTATGTCTATACGTAGTATGCGTGTATGTGTATGCGGGCACATTCATATGTTAATGGTAAAGTATAACCCCACTCCACTAAGTAGAAACGATAAAAGAAAAAACGACACACGTTCATACATACATTCATACATGCATACATACATACATACATACATACACATATTTGTACATATCCACAAAACACAATGATCACCGCAGATCGCTGGGAGTTGCTCTAACCCTGTCCACGTCCACGGCCGCCATTACAAAACCAGCCGACATCACTTCAACCAGCGATCAAGTAAAATACCAGCAGCTTCAGCTTCAGCTACAGCAGCAACAAAAGCAAAGCACACAACTAAAAATAAATAAAATGAAAAATAAGATGAATACAATTGAAAATTTGTAAGAAGGGGGCAAATGGTGGAGCACAATAAATCGCAGCGCATTCATATGCCGGCCGGCCGGTTGATGGTGGTTCTCGACAGCAAACGCCCATTTAATATACACACACACACACGCATACCTATTTATGTGCATACGAACAGTCTACAGATTCTTCAAAGCGACGCAGAATCAGCCAGCAGATTCACACACATGCCTTGATGATCATGCTCTCAACAGAATGCGCATACATACGTACATAAATATGTATGTATGTATATACATATGTAGATATGAATGCGCAGCACACGAACATCACTCGCAGACACTAAAAATAGCATTGCCCAGAGGAGGCGGCAATGTTGTGGATCTTGTTTGGCACGATGGCGGCAGTCGGAGGCGGGTGGTATTTATGGCGGCTGCTGCTGAGTTGCCGGGCACGAGTACGCGAGCGCGCACAGCAAGTGAATGAACGATTGGCTGACTAACCGACTGGCTGGCTGGCTGGCTCGCTGGCCGGATAAACGAGTGATCGGCGTGGCCACAGCAACCGGTAGCAATCACAATAAAACAACTAAAACGTAGGGAAACAACAACTGCAACATTGTCAGCGTCGCTCTTAAGCGCCAACGGGTGATCATTAAGATTGTGCTGACGGCAATAATGACGATCAACAAAATCACGATCAATCTCTGACGGGTGCGAGATATATTTACTTACACTTAGTATTTTGCTTAACTTTTTTGCCCGCCTGCATTTCTTTTCATTTTTATTTTTACAGTTTGTTCTTTTCATTTATTGTTTTTTAACTGAATTTCAGTACGTTCTTGACGGTTGGCAATTATTTTTTGTTTATTAAATTTTTCTCTGTTCACGATCTCATTATAGTGGCGCATGATTCAATAATAAAAGGTTTGCTCAGTAAGCAGCTTTCTCATTCCCTCTTGACAAATCGGCTCCCTTAGCAAGACACTGGGTTGTTAACTCTAGAAATGTTTAGCAAAAGTGGAAGAAATGTAAAATTTGTAGGAAAAACATTTCGTTTTCAAAAGGGTGTATAAGCACTTGCTCGGTATGTGAATAACCAAGACGATATGGAAAACACTCTGACATAAAGCTTAAATCAGGATATCACAAAGCATCTTTTTGGGGCAATGAACGTGAAAGTTGAACGTTTTGACAATTTGCGTCCAATGCCTTTCAAATACAGGTGGGCGAAGTACTTACTACGTTACTTCAAAGTTACATAAGTTACCAACAAGAGCTCATTTAGCAATATGGAACTAATCATAGCCTCCTAATGGCAGATGGCTTTTTATGAGGAGTTGTTTCATGGCAGAAATACACTCGGAGGTGTGCCATTGCCTGTCGAGGAGCCTCTGCTATTACAAACAACATTTTCTATCATTTGTTGTTTCATGCCCGTAGTAGTTTGTCAAGTAGGTAGGAATGAATAATCGCGACTTGGGAGTCAAAACTCCAAACTTACGTGGGCATAGCATAGTAAAACAAAGCGCAAGGAATTCATTAGGGCCATACTGCTTAGGTAATATAATAGCTTCATATTGGTAAAACTTTCCAACTTCGTGATCAGTTTTCAATTTAAAAATTAATTCACAAAATATCAGTCTGGGTTTAACTTAATAACATTTTTTTTAATATAATTCCTGGCAATTTCTGTTTGTACCAGTTATAATTTAAGTAAAAAGAAAACGTTTTTTGCAACCATTTTTACCAAAAAGGTATTTAATTTCTCCACTTTCTACGCCCATCTTAAATGCGACCTTTTGTAAGGGAGTGTCAAAATTCTAATGTCACAAGTGAGCAAACCTTTAATAATTGAATCATGATAGTGGCGTACGTTTATGTGATTTTTATAGGTTTTTTGTGATTTATATTCGTTGGCTTGTATGTCTGCGATTTTTTATTGGTTTTTGCGTTGCTTGAACAAAATGAGAAAACTAAATTTTTGCCGCAGTCGTTCTCATCTCAAAATGAGGGGCATAAGCAAAAAACAACCAAATTCGAAAATGGCTGAATCATATGAACGTGTGTGGGTGATTCGAAATGATTGGCATATTATTATAGCTTCTGGGACATTCTGTATGATTTGCTTAGAACCAGCGTAGTTTATCCTATCTTCAAAAAATGGGTTCCTGCCCTAGTAGGAAACTACAGAGGAATTTCATTTATGACCTACGTTGCTAAAGTTATGATGGGCATAATTAACGAAAGAATAACTTCTTGGATTGAAAGGAACAGTATTTTAAACGACTATCAAGCCGGCTTCAGAAAGAATTACTCCACAGTCAACAATATATTCAATTTAGCCGCTATTGTCCATTTAAAATTCGAAGAAAAGAAGAAAGTGGACGCGTATTTTGTCAACTTTAAAGCGGGGTTTGATAGAGCATCAAGAAACGCCTTGATATATAAGCTGCACCATATTGGTTTCGGAACGAAACTATTGAAGTTCATAGAGAAAATATACAGCGATACAAAGACTCAGTATGGAATGGCTCAGTAATTTCAGATACATTCGAACCAAACACAGGCGTCAAACAGGGATGCTTATTTTCGCCAATACTATTTGCTCTTTACATAAACGACTTACATGAAGGAGGATTAAACTTGGAAGGAAAAAATATTAGACTTCTTATGTATGCGAATGATATCATTTTGTTAGCGGATCACACAGGCAAACTACAAGAGATAATTAATAACCTTGAAAGCTACTCCAACGCATGGGACCTCAAAGTCACAAAAAATGGTGTTCAGAAAAGGTGGGAAACTTAGTAAAGAGGAGAAGTGGTATTGTAGTAGAAATATAGGCTGTATCTCGATATACTTACTTAGGAATGGAAATAACATCTCAGATGAATTTAAAAAAACATGTTGAAAACAGAACAGCTGCTGCAAACAATGGTATTAATGCTTCGTGGACTTGTCTTTAAAAAAAAATTGTTTAAAAAAACTAAAAAACACGCTTTTATTGCTAATCGAACTAAAAGTAGAATATCGTAATATGAAATCGAACGATCAGTCATAGTCAACTACCTCAGAGCAGAATTATAACAAAAATTAAGATACAAATAGAGTAATTCAAATTAGAGTTAAAAGCGTGGGATGCTTGATATAGTAGATATTACAATCATTCTATTGGCAACTAGCTATGTACAGAGGGTTATGAAAGTGAAGCAAAATGCATCCCACGCTTTTAACTCTAATTTGATTTATTCTATTTGTATCTTAATTTTTGTTATAATTCTGTTCTGAGGTAGCTGACTATGACTGATCGTTCAAGTGCTATTACTTCATTATAGGTCTATTTGTCATTAAAATTTATTTTCTACTTTTTAGTTCGATTAGCAAAAAAGCGTGTTTTTTAGTTTTTTTTTAAACTATTTTTTATTAAGAATGAAAATTATTGTTATCATTGCAGTCAGTGAATTAATGATTCGATATATTCGTGTTATATTTAATTCCTTTCTTATCGACTGCGAGTCTAAAGCTATGCAGTTATCGGCCGTGATAAAGAAGTAATCGGGATGAAGAACTTATTTCGTGGAGGGAGCCTGAGAAACTGATTTACAAGTATAAATAAAGATTTTTCATTTTACAACCAAATTCACCTTACTTTTTGCCCACGTTAAAAAAAAGAAAATATTAATCCTGGCAATCCTAATAAGGATAATGGAAAACTTTTATCAAATTATTGCATTGTCATCGGTCCTTGATAGGTGTGCAAAATTTGAAGTCGATGAGATTTTTAGAAGCCAGTGAAAATTAAGCTCAAAGATTCCGTTACATACATACATACATACATACAACCCGACCTAATAAAAGTGTGTTAAAAAGATAGAAATTTCAATTGAAGCTAAATGAAAACTTTTTCATTCAATTTGTCGTTCAATACAATCATACGCAGCCCAGGTGGGGCTTTGAAGAAATTGATAAATTGCAAAGGTATTTTATAAAGCGAATTCTGAAGCTACCATCACGGCATGCAAGAAAATTATTTGTTCACTTTATAACTGTTCCTTAAGTATATGTACAGAATCTTGTTTATGTTCTTAGAAAATCGGCTCCCACATAAAGAAAGAAGTCTAGAAGTGACACGGTAATTTTAAATAACAACAGATTTGACACAGAAAATAAAATTTACTCAATGTGTAATTTAGGCGAGCTTGAAAATATAGCACATTTTCTGGAGCGCTGCCGAATATTAAGAGAATATAGAAAAGTCTTCTTCGGAAAATTTACCTTACATGATTCACAGCTGATTGAGATTCTCAATGGGGAAAATGATCATTGGGATACTCTTTTGCGTTTCATTAAATATGCCTTTAGATACAGAGATTACTTAATAAGAAAGTTTAACTGGTTTTAAAAACCGTAAACCGAATAATTGTTTTGCACAAACGGCATGCCATTGTCCTTGAATTATTGTAAATATTTTTTTTTCTTAATATTACAATAAGTAAATTTCAAATTTGGAATATTTTACTTTTATTTGCAATAAATACTACGACTACTATATGATTTGTTTGCCTATTTTGCAGCTAACACATTTACATAAGTATTGAATAGGCTAAATATGATTGTCGATTTATCAGTTGCCCTAAAGTTTTAAGGGAGTTTCAAAATTCAAAAACAAAGGGAGTTTATCCGAGGATTTTTGGCAAAACATTTTATGTGAATTTAACAGGTTTTGCTTTCAGGTCCATACATTCTGATCTATCATAGGGAAATTTAGTGTCGTATTCAACTTTTACTATTATTAGTTACTCAAATTACGGCTATGAATGATTAATAGATTTAAAATTTGGAGTAAAGCGAGCAATTTAGTGACTTACAGTAAAACGGTGAAAGTCGACTTAAGGGGTCTCGAAAATTTAGGGTATTTTCAGGAATTTTTTTACAATGAAAAAATGAAAAATAGTGAATAGTTCCTAGACGGTGCCTTTTTTAAGGCAACTTTGACTCTTGTTAAGTAGACAGATATACAATTTTATATAACAGAATAACGCGTGAAATTTATTCAAACTTACCACGAAAATGGTCGATCATAAAGAAGAAAATAATGCAAAATTCGTAATTTTTTTGGTGGGAATAATCGATCGCATGAGTTGGTATTTCAGAGGTTGGTGAAAAAATTTCGAGAGACTCGTTTCGTTGAGAATATAAAAAAGTCTGGCAGACCACAAACTGGACGTTCTGTTGAGATAATTGATGCCGTAGCGTCAAGTGTTGCTGAACAACCTACACCAACCAACATCGATAACTCGACGTTATCCACAAGTAGGCATTCGAGATTGACTGTCTGGCGGATTTTACCTGTAGACATACTCATGGTGGACTTTTAAATGATGTTATTTTTCACATACCAATTGAAGCCAAATCCTTCTCAACTTTAATATGTTAAGCTGGTGGCGGTTAGGACGAGAAAAAAAAACGACTGTCGCGCTTTGTTGATCAATCAAGAGGAAAAATAAGATTTTTTCATATATAATTGAATTGATTTTTATTTTATTTTTTTGGAATAAAAATAGTGAAACATGAAAGAATCTAAATTTGTACCTGTTTTATTTTAAAACAACATCAAGCCAGGAGAGAGGTCTTCTGCCTGCCGAAATCTTTTTGTGTGGGGTCATATTCGATTGGCTTTTCGGTGTGCTCAACTTATGGCAAAACAGATAAGGGCTCCATCATCATTCCCTTCCATTAAGGAATTTATTAAAAATATGTGCGAGATTCCCTTGGCTGATATCGAATCACTTCTGTTCAACTTGTATGGGACGCGGAGCTTTGCTTATGCATGCGTTTCGGGCATTGTAGGAAACGCTTCTTAGCATAAAACCGACAAGCATATATTTTAAGCGCAGCTAAAAAGGTCCTATGAGTTGAAGCGAACAATGAATTTGAGATAACGCATTAGGGCATCCAAGCAGTTTTCATAGAAAAGTGGTTGAACAGAAAAATTGTAACTATGTTTAAGTCCTCAACCATCTGTGCGATCCTTCTGGCAGAAAAATGTGAAACACAGATGGAGCACCAAGCAGTAAGAAGGCGTTGTCCCTAAGCAATGACAGGTGGGCATTCAGACTATTTAGAACTGGTAGCGACAGGCTAATCACCTACCCTATTAGAAATCAAATAGACTAACGCAACCAACCCAAGACAAGTCTTGTCGAGGCCCTATGCCCCCGAGAGGAGTGAACAAGGAAAAAAAACAAGTTTTTTAAGATCCTTTGGCCACCACTTAGCGCAGTAAATGACTCGAATAGGTAGGCGAAAATAGATAGATAGGCGAGGTTCCACTAACCACGGCTGGAATAAGGGCTATAAGAACCAAAAACATACTTGCTAGCTATCGTTATGGCATTTCAGAAGGCCACTTTAGGACTTTAAAAGCATTCGCAACAGAATATTCGCTCTGGAAGAATAAAAAAAAAAATTATTTTAAATTAAATTATAAATTATTGATTTTTACCACGTCTTATGGACTGTAAAATACGAGTAAATTATTTTAAACTTTTGAACTAAAGAGCAGCACAAAAAGAGCTGGCAAAATATTAATTCCAACTAAAACCACAAGAAAATGCTGCACCTGGATAATCCTATACTTTTCTACATACGTAAATATTCCTACATATGAGCCTAATAACATTTTCCGTGCATGTAGTGAATGCGCATACACACATACAAATGCATTTACTTATTCTTTTAATTTTTCAAAATAAAACACCTCTCCGTCTCCATTATTAATTCACATTCAAGTCTTATTTTGCTCATCTATCTGTTTTCTCCTGCTTCTAGTGCGTCTTCCCGACTTTATCTCATTATACGCGCCATAAATACTCGCCAGCAAACACACATACACACATCTGCATATGCATATGCACCCGTATGTAAGCACTTTATTCGGATGACGCTAACTTTGTGCGGGACTCGTTCCGATTGGCTGCTTTTGGTGGACACCCGCGATCCGTCCATTCTTCGGTTCGCTCTTCCGGCGCTCTTGTGGCGGTTTATTGCTGTTGCTGCTGCTGCTGTTTCTGTAGCTGGCGATTTCCTCTAAAAATAACTTTGGCTTTTATACAATTCTTGTATCTTTACTTTTTATATGATCTTTGTTGTTGGTTTTCGAGTTGTTGTTTTTTTTTTCTTCTTTCTTTGTGGTCTATGTATAAGGGCTGACACTGGGATGTTGTTATTGACGTTGTAAAAATTCGTTACCGTCACAAAGGAATTGAGGGTCAAGCTCCTGCTAGTCAATGTTTCTTTTGCTCTGTCCATTTCTTATGGCAAGCATTTTCTGGAAATTTTGAGGCAAAGTATAATAATAATGACTATGTATCTGTAGATGTGTACATATACATACAAACATAATGAGTGTGTGAGTTGGTGAGTTCGAATATCTGTTAAACGCATCTGCCCTCATTTGCAGCTTAGAAGTCGGTCTTCGGATCATGTATTCATGTGTGTGTGTGTTAAATGCTTAATGGCATAGCTTTGTTCATACAAGTACAGTCATCTAGAAGTATGTAAGATACCAATATATATATATACTAGCAAACCCGGCCCCCTTCGCTGGGCACACTAAAATAGAATAGATATGGTTTAGAACAGAAAATATATTATTTTCATATTATTTATTTCTTTATTCTTTATTCAAGCGCTTTGGCATCAACAATATTTTTTGTTTTTCTATTTGTTTTTGAGTAAAAATAAAATATAAATTGAAAATCAGGAAAAAAGAAGATTGTTTTTAAATTTCAAATCAACGCATATGAATAAACAATCGTCTTTTTTCCTGATCATCCATGAATTTTTCGTTTCAATTTATATGTTTTATTAAGCATTGGAGCTTTTTTAACCATTATCCATATATTTTTCAAAAAAAAAAACGAAAAAAAATTTATTTCCCACGAACACATAATTTCATTCGGATTTCACATTAAATTCTCAAATTTCGTAAGAAATTATTCACTGTTCCAAAATCCACTCCAAAAAAATTCACAAACAATTTTTAAATGTTGCACTTACGTTTTTTCCTTATGGCATCCAAATCAGAAAGAAATATTGACACATTGTAACTCACACTGTCAATTCGACAGTTCAGTTCCGCCCCAAGCGTTAAAAAAGTAAGCGACATTTTGGCTGGTTCAAAAGAACGCTGTACCCGTTGCCAGTGCTCCGAATTACAACCAAACTTTACGAAACCTATTTTCAATACTTACTTAACAATGTGCGTAAGTTTGGTTTAATTCGGTGCAAAGACACGGCGGGTCCACGTTTTGGCATATATTTCCAGACCCTAGTCATCAATAGGTATGAAAATTACCCCGTATTAAAGCACTTATCAACAGCTTTCATTTGATATCCATATTGTACAAACACATTCTAGGGTCCACGTTTTGGTCTCTATCTCGAGAACCTAGTCACGGAGCGGATGGAAATACTCTGAACTAAAGCATTCACCAACAGCTTCCATTTGATACCCATATTGTACATACACATCCAAAGGTTACCCGGGTCCACGTTTTGACCTATATCTCGAGCCCTATTTCCAAAATAAAATATAATCCATGTTACTCGTGGATGATGTAGCTTTCGAATGGTGAAAGAATTTTTAAAATCGGGCCAGTATGTCGATCTTTAGCTCTTGGGTGATGCTACGACTAATAACATTCCGATAAAATTTGAGTATTTCTATTATTATTCTATTATTATTTTATCGACTTTTTCGACATTAAGGGGACAGACAACTGTAAAATTTCGAAAAAACAAGTTATTGACCAATCTCCCTGAAATTTTGCACACATCGTTTTTATGATATCACTTTCTAATAAATATTTCTTTCGAAGCAAAAATAGTAGGAAAATTCGCCCCAAAACTCATTTTTTAAGCATTTTATTCCGCGATTTTTTCCCCCCATTTTTGTTTGATTCATATAGAAATTATGACATTAATAAGCAAAAAAATGTTTGGTTTTTTGTATTCAGGTCACTGACGTCGATGCCCACCGACTGAGAACTCCCGCTACGACCTTCCTGGAAGAATTGAGTGTACCTCCGCCATTTTGAATGATTAAAATAAAAAAATTTATATTATTTTAATGTATAAATTAACTGTATGCTAATTTTGACTTCTTCATTTTAAACAATTTTAATGCAAATCAGGGAAAATATGGCCGTTTACAGGTATCTGTCCACTTAAGTAATTATTTAGTGTCCTCGAGCTGATATAACCGGTGATTATTTACAGGCTGGGCTATGAAAATTCGATATGAATCCAAAAGCAGAAAAAAATTCGTTCAAAAAGTTTAATTGCGCTTTAATTTTTCTGAATATATTCCGGGAATTTTTTGATCAAGGTAATATACTCGTTTCATACATATGCAGAGATTATGAGATTTCTGTTCATACTCCAAAATAATTACTTACATATATGGCCGCCAGTACCATTTTTGGCTTACACTAAATTTCTTTGGATTCAAAAACTATGTGGAAGAATTTTCATATCACCTTTGACCCAAATATTTGAGTTATGAGTAATTTTTTTCTTTTAAGCTCGGGATATTGGTTGCACGTAGCTCTTTCTCTATAGCCGATCCCCATCTGACTTTGGGCGACGACTTTTCTCTGCAGCAATTTTTTGGTTATCATTCCAGTTGTTTGTTTACTTGTTTAAGGCAACACAGAGGCGCATGTACACTGAAGAGCAAAACTGTAACAAAATGTAATACTTTCTATTTCAACACATTTTTTTTTTAGACATGTTTTAACAAATCAAATATTTTTTTTGCATAACTTTATTGGCATGTATGTACTCTCTCTCTCAAACCGGTTTGGTGTCAATGCAACAACAACAACACTAGTAGCAAGCAATAATGCAAATAAAGACAAATGTTACAGTTTTGCACTCACTCTTAATTTTCAAATTTTCCGTTATTTTTCTCGTAATTATATATTTGGTGGATTTTTAATTATTATAAACGTGACCGTGAATAAGACAAAATGTTAAATCGGGAAGTACAACGCCAAATAATTGATTTGCTGAAGAAGGGCGAGTCTATAAGAAAAATAGCTAAAAAATTCGAAGTGAGCCACATGGCTGTGCAAAGGCTGCGGAAAAATGTACCAGACGCTGTTCCCAGTAACAAAGGAGGCCGGCCAAGGAAGATAAGCGACCGCGATGCCCGCCATCTGGCAAATTTGGTAACAAGCAGCAAGGCGGTCACTCCCAAAGAAGCACTAAAGATGCTGGATATTGATGCCAGTCAGTGGACAGCCAGGCGCAGCCTGTCAAAACTGTGGCTAAAGGCAGCGGAGAAGAAAACCAAGCCAATGCTGACAAAAAGACATGTGCGGTTGAGGCGGGATTTTGTTGCGGCTCACCAAAGCTGGACAGTTGAAGATTGGGATCAGGTACGTCTTTATAAATGGATTATAAAAGACCTTTTTTCATAAAATTTCAAAACGATTGCAGGTTATTTGGTCTGATGAAACCAAAATCAATCGATTTCAGTCAGATGGTCGGGCCTGGTATTGGGTTAAAGACCCAAATGCAGTCCAGCCACATCACATCAAGCAGACAGTAAAACATGGTGGTGGCTCCATTATGGTGTGGGGCTGCATTTCCAAAAATGGTGTGGGTCCTTTAGTACGAATAGACGGTATAATGCGGAAAGAGGAATACCTGGCCATATTGCAACAAAATCTGCCGGGTGTAGTGGAAAGTATGGGTCTTACTGCTGAAAAAGTAATTTTTCAGCAAGACAATGACCCTAAGCACACCGCACATGTTGTACGAAATTGGATGCAACGCCAAAAATTTCGTAACTTCACCGGACATGAACCCAATCGAAAATTTATGGAGTCATGTAAAATCGAAGCTTGCCGAATATTCAAGTCCGCCCAGTGGAGTTAATGAGCTGTGGGAGCGAACACGCGATGTATGGGATGCTATTCCGACTGACTTTGTCTTGAGGTATACACGAAGTATGCCCAATCGTATCCACGAGCTGAAAAAATCCAAAGGATATTGGACATCTTATTAATATTTATTTTATTTATTGTAAAAAATAAAAAATGGGTTGAGTGCAAAACTGTAACATTTGTCTTTATTTGCATTATTGCTTGCTACTAGTGTTGTTGTTGTTGCATTGACACCAAACCGGTTTGAGAGAGAGAGTACATTCATGCCAATAAAGTTATGCAAAAAAAATATTTGATTTGTTAAAACATGTCTAAAAAAATGTGTTGAAATAGAAAGTATTACATTTTGTTACAGTTTTGCTCTTCAGTGTATATGTACGTATGTACTATATGTATAAATATATATACATATATATATGTTCGTTCGCGTACTGCCATGAATGAAGAAGAATTAATCAAAAAAGTTTTTTAATGAAATGGAGGTAAAAACATTTCCATTAACGCATTTTCTTGCCATCTCACTACCTGACTAGGGGATATGTGGCAAGACGTAAACTGCGAGCACAGCGAGGGTGGATTTTGCAATGGAAGCATAGCATGAACTCGTGAGGGGTTCTACATACTTTGTTGAACTCTGCTGGGAAGTTTGTTCTTGTAAGCAACTAGATTTGTCACCCACCTGATTTGATAACAACAACCAACATGGCTTGTAGATCTCCCGTATTTATTTCTTACTAGCAAACCCGGCCCCCTTCGCTGGGCACACTAAAATAGAATAGATATGGTTTAGAACAGAAAATATATTGTATGATTTTCATATTATTTATTTCTTTATTCTTTATTCAAGCGCTTTGGCATAAACAATATTTTTTGTTTTTCTATTTGTTTTTGAGTAAATATAAAATATAAATTGAAAATCAGGAAAAAAGAAGATTGTTTTTGAATTTCAAATCAACGCATATGAATAAAGAATCGCCTTTTTTCCTGATCATCCATGAATTTTTCGTTTCAATTTATATGTTTTATTAAGCATTGGAGCTTTTTTAACCATTATCCATTTATATTTTTCAAAAAAAAAAACGAAAAAAAATTTGTTTCCCACGAACACATAATTTCATTCGGATTTCACATTAAATTCTCAAATTTCGTAAGAAATTATTCACTGTTCCAAAATCCACTCCAAAAAAATTCACAAACAATTTTTACATATTGCACTTACGTTTTTTCCTTATGGCATCCAAATCAGAAAGAAATATTGACACATTGTAACTCAAACTGTCAATTTGACAGTTCAGTTCCGCCCCAAGCGTTAAAAAAGTAAGCGACATTATGGCTGGTTCAAAAGAACGCTGTACCCGTTGCCAGTGCTCCGAATTACAACCAAACTTTACGAAACCCATTTTCAATTCTTACTTAACAATGTGCGTAAGTTTGGTTTAATTCGGTGCAAAGACACGGCGGGTCCACGTTTTGGCATATATTTCGAAACCCTAGTCATCAATAGGTATGAAAATTACCCCGTATTAAAGCACTTATCAACAGCTTTCATTTGATACCCACATTGTACATACACAACCAAAGGTTACCCGGGTCCACGTTTTGACCTATATCTCGAGACCCCAGTCACGGAGCGGCATGAAAAATACTCTGTACTAAAGCATTCACCAACAACTTTCATTTGATACCCATATTGTACAAACACATTCTAGGGTCCACGTTTTGGTCTCTATCTCGAGACCCTAGTCACGGAGCGGCATGAAAAATACTCTGGACTAAAGCATTCACCAACAGCTTCCATTTGATACCCATATTGTACATACACATCCGAAGGTTACCCGGGTCCACGTTTTGACCTATATCTCGAGACCCTATCTACCAATAAGTATTCAAACTATACGGAAATCATCTTCAATACCTACTTAACAATGTGTGTAAATTTGGTTTAATTCGGTTCAAAGACACGGCGGGTCCACGTTTTGGCATATATTTCCAGACCCTAGTCATCAATAGATATGAAAATTACCCCGTATTAAAGCACTTATCAACAGCTTTCATTTGATACCCATATTGTACATACACATCCGAAGGTTACCCGGGTCCACGTTTTGACCTATATCTCGAGCCCTATTTCCAAAATAAAATATAATCCATGTTACTCGTGGATGATGTAGCTTTCGAATGGTGAAAGAATTTTTAAAATTGGTCCAGTAGTTTTTGAGCCTATTCATTACAACCAAACAAACAAACAAACAAAGTTTTCCTCTTTATAATATTAGTATAGATAAACATACAATTCAAATTTTTTTGTTTGGCAGAAAGAGTAAAAGTAAAAGAAAAATTTCAACTTCAAGTGTTATAAAGTGAAACATAACTATTTTGGCATAAATGTTCAATACTTTTATAACCCGAATTTATCTTTTACTTACTACTAAAGATGTGCAATAGGAATAGAAAAAATATCAATCTTGGTTTAGAATATTTTGCGTTATTTACTTACTACTTATTTATGTACCTATGTGTGTATGTATGTAAGCTGCATATACTAGATACACTTCTGCTTAAAGGCACTTCAACTCCAGCTCCAGAATATCAAATCAGTCTTAGAGAATTTATAAAGGTTTTGTGTCGGGGTTGTGAATGTGTGTACCCATGTCAGCCTGTGTTGGGCTGTGTATGACTCAGTGTGAATTTGGTATTGTAACGACTTATATTTGCCTTTTTTTGATATAAAATATATGTGATGTAAGCAAACATACACATCTACAATCCAGTTCTGTTCCTAAACTTGATATGCTGCAATCGCGTGATGTTTTGCTCACAGAGCCAAGAGGATTCCGCACACAAAAATGTAACTGGTTTTAACCTTGCAGCAATATTGACTGTCCGAGACTAGTAAGAAATTAGATATTTTCGTGATGCTAGGGGGACGATGGTTTTTGGTGGCAATTAATTTACGCGATCTCCCCAGCCCAATCCTTTTATCCAAGCTTTTTGGCTTATGATTCCATCTACCTCAATTCCTTCATCAAGAAGGCACACTTTACGAAATGTTTCATGAATGAACTAGAAGAGACAAGTCAACCGGGAAATACCCGGATGCATTTTCACTATTGCAAGGTAAATAATTTCAAGGTATTAGGTTTTTGAAATTTTTGGAATCAAAACGAAGCATTGGTCTTAGAGTGCGTGGAAAGATGCAATATAGAAATTCCATGTCACAAACTGCACAGAACTACAAGGTAGGTAGGTAGGTAGGTAGGTTAGATGGCAAGAGTACGCCCGTCACACTTCAAGTAGCACTTACGTACCGTTTTAATACCATAATTTGGACCACTACCTGTGAAAAGAAAAATGTTGGGAAGAGAAAACCGACTAAAGCCTTCCAGTGCTGTTAATGTAGTGCAGGAGAGAAAAGGGGTCTAGGCTGGAGAATTTTTTCAAGTCATCCCCAAAGGGCACTCTAAGGAATCTCAAGCGCCTAGCCGGCTCTAGCGGACATTTGCAGAGAGAGTGTTCAACAGTCTCTTTCTCTGCAGGATCCACACAGCTCCTGCAATAGGGGTTGTACGGAATTCCAAGCTTCTACGCATGAGTACCGATCACCCAGTGACCAGTAAACACCGCAATGAGTTTGGAAATTGAATGGCGGGGGATTCCCATCACCTTAAGCGTTCTGTTTCTGTCGTATTGAGGCCATAGAGTTTTCGAAATAGCACACAACAGCATGAGACAGACCTCCATCTATCTTGCGCTTTTTTTAGAAAGAAATTGTGTAGTTTCCCATTAACCCTCGGTCAAGAGGACACCGATGTCTGAGAAGGCCACAGCTGAAACCGCTTCTATCGACGCCTTCCTGGCAAGGTCATCGGCAATTTCATTCCCCTCTATATTCCTGTGCCCAGAAACCCGGAAAAGGGAAATATTTCCTGCACGTTCGAGACGTTTGAGTTCCTCCTTACAGAAGTTCACCAGAAGAGAGCTGCAATACGGCGACGACAGGGCCTTGATCGCAGCTTGATGATAGGAAAAAATATTAATGTCTCCCTCCCAACAGCGATGCCGAAGCATTATGCATGCCTACAGGATCGCGAAGACCTCTGCTTGAAAAACACTGCTCGTTTGCGGCAGTTTAATGGAGACCGAAATGCTGGCTGATTTAGAGAAAACCCGCGCTCCCACTCCAGATTCCATCTGCATCCGTCAGTGAAAACGGAGGTACCTATATCGGTGCCGACTCTCCCCTCTTTCCAATCTTGCCTGCTCGGAAAGATAGCCATAGCCCAACCCTCAAAACCCAGTTTGCGGATGGAGAGATCAGTGCGAAGTACGGCGCAGGAAGGGGAGATCTGCTTCAAGATGCTACTATGTCCTACAGGAAGTTGCATCCAAAGGCCAATCTCCTTCAACCTAATAGCCCTTTGAGCAGCAATGAATTTAACTTGCAGATCCACAGGAAGTAAGTGCAGAGTAACGTTGAGCGCAGCAGTGGGACATGTTCTACAAGCACCAGTGATGCCCACACATGCAGTTCTTTGCACTCTCTCTAGCTTAGTGGTGTTGTAGCCCTTCTGAAGAGCTACCCACCAAACTAGGCAATCGTATCTCAAATCTCTAAGCTGTACATCCAAAGTACGAAGTACGTAGATTGAGATCGCATTTTTTGCCGAACATCGATTTGCAGGCGTAGAAGGCTATACTGGCATTCTTAACTCCATTTTCTATGTGCAGCTTCCAGTGGAACTGGCAGCCCAACTACTGAGTGTAGCCAGTGCACCTTCCAAAATTTCAGCCATTACTACAAGGATGTTAGAAAGCAAATATATTAGCTAGATAAACATTTATAACAATGCCGACAGAGTCGTCATCCTTCTTTGCTCCCAGCTATCATGAAACTTGAAGAAGGCCTCAGCGATGTGTATAAGTCAATAACAGAACAAAGCCACGTCAGTTACTTGTTATTCGTAAGGTCCTTACAGAATAAGAAGTCAACTGCGCAAGCCCGGAATCTTGCTTCAAAAGCTGTTGCCTACTTTACTCCAAAAGGGGAGTTGTCAGCGATTGTTAATCCACAAAGACTTCTCCCAGTTTTTGTGATATTTGAGTTTTATAACTAAGTCTAGAACTACGATTTAAAAACTTTCTCACTTTGCATACCTTTTGCACCATTCGGAAGACAGTTGCTTAGCTGTCAGTATAAAACTAGTCCCTTGATGAGACTACTTATGCACTAACTTAACTACAGGTTGAATAAACATTCACAATAATAAATATGAGGCATAAAGGGAAACGGAAATTAATGCTCAGCGACCACCCCAGCCATATGCCTCCACACACCTCTACCTACCTACATACCTAGGAGTATATCCTGGGTAATAACATATATTCGAACGAACATAATGTTGCTCCGCTACCTGTCACACACTTTTCGGTCATTATTCATTGCCATCACCCACTAATTTATGCATACAAATGTACCTATGCGCGTACTTATGTATGTATATATAAACATAAACTTAATGGCATTGAGTAGAAGAGGAGCGAGAACTGGTCAATAGGTGGAGAAAAGTGTAGAAAATATTATCAGAACATATCTACACATAGACATTTGGATAGTAAACCGGCTTAGGGCTGCATGCATGGGAGGCTGAGCATAGTAGATATTTGACAATAAATAAGTAAACTTTGTGGTCAGAAGATGTGGACAGCCACGAACTGTAACGATTTCAAATTTTTCCCAAAAGCCAAAGGCCTCTTTACGTTACCATTGCTATCGCTACACTCTTATTATTTTATGAACTCGAGAAGTCAAATCCTGCATTCCAGAAGTACTAGCATGGTCTTGAAAACAAGAATGGTTGTGAGAAGGTTTCCCAAGCGGTCATTGCGGAATAAAGCAGACCAGTTAATGCCACAGAGTGAAGATCAGATTTTTTATATGATACAGGGATTACACTCATAATAGGTCTAGACTTAACTTCTCATAGAAGTACGTCTTCACTAAAGCAACTTTCATTTAGCAGAGTAGACTAAAGACTTTTAACTGGTTACCTCACAGGCCACTGTAGCCTGAGATATCACTTAAACAAAATTGGTCTTTCTGAGACAGACAGAAGCAGATTGCGAATTAGATGACCTTTTCATCCAGATTTTTTATTCTTAACCCCAGATACCATAAGCACGATTAGACTTCCTAATGAAGGCGTCCATAAATTACGTGAGGTGTTTTTTTCAATTTTCTGACCCTCCCTCCCCCCCTGGTGAGATGTCGTGAGATTTTATTCAACTCCCTCCCCCATCACCCAATATCACGTGAGATTTTTCAAAATGTGGGTTTCTTATGTAAACGCGTTGGATTGTTATTGTAAAAAGAAAAAAAAGTTGCTTCCTGCTTTTATTTACGACTAGTTAAGACTAGTAATCAATATTGCTGAGAGTTATAAGTGTAATAAAAATTTAACAATAGAAGACTTAAATCGTAACTACTGCGATTAAAAAAAGAATATCTACTCTAATTCAGTCCATGGAGAATCATGCGCGGTTTCAAGAGAGACTATTGGGACCAACATGGACCAACAACTTCGTTCTAATCTAGCCACTCTAAGCCGTTGACGCTTGCGCACAGTAACTCATTAGCTCGTCTTGTGACAATCCGTGAGGGTCGCACTTTGCGCAACATACGCGCTTGCTTAGCTGGTGCAATGTGAGCTGCTCTCCTGTGCTCTGCAGCTCTTGTGATAGATGCGAAGTAAATACCGCATGTACTGCAGCATATTTTCTCTAAATCATCACGTATACTTGGGCAATAGACATCAATAGCCGTGCTGATGAAGGCATTCAGCGGTTGAATCGGTACGCGTATTAGAAATGGAGCAAATGATTTTCCGTCATGTTCTTTAAAGTCCGGAACTGTCAAACGTCAACCTGAGTGATAGGGCGTTCGGCTCATAGTGGCGCGAAAACAACCGACGGGCTACACTGTACCGCAAATTCAGAGTAAACTGAGCTATTTGGTATAAAACAAATATGGTGGTTTGACAGTAGTAATGTATAACGTCGAAGTATGAATGAAATTATTTTCTTTTGAACGAATTAGTGAATGATCTTAATCATACTACGATTACGCTTGAGATTAAATCTTAAGCATGTACAATTTTTTTGTTTCAATCAGAAAAAAAATTGCGTGATATTTGCCGAGACCCCCCCTCTCTCCAACGTAAGATTAGATGAGATTTGACTCGACCCCCTCCCCCCTAAACATCTCACGTAATTTATGGACGCCCCCTAACCGTATTCGTAACAGGCGGCCGCCGTAGCCGAATTGGTGTGTGACTACCATTCGGAATTCAGAGAAGACGTAGCTTCGAGTTTTGGTGAAAGACGAAAATGAAGAAAACGTTTTTTCTAATAGCGGTCGCTCTTCGGCCGGTAATAGCAAACCTCTGAGTATATTTCTGCCATGGAAAAGCTCCTCATACAAATATAAGAATAATATCAGCCGTTCGGAGTCAGCTTGAAACTGTAGATCTCTCCATTTGTGGAACAACATCAAGACGTACGCCACAAATAGGAGCAAAAGCTCGGCCAAACACCCAAAAAGGGTGTACACGCCAATTCTATAGATCATAACATCAACTCATCTTCTCTTTGGAAGGTGGCACAAAATTAATCATCCACTTTAATTTTACTTTTAATAACTTCTTTACCAAATAAAAAAAATTGCATGAGTAGGCTTGTCTATTTGTATACTGCAGCTGTGTAGTTTACAAGTGACCGAAAAGTGTCTAATTTCCCAATAAGGTGATTAATTTTGAGCCACCTTGTACTTATGTATGCAGCCGCTACATTCTGCTTCCCTAAACAAAACTTTCCGGTATAGATCGCAGTCAAGTATGGTCTGTAAGGTAGGTACCTGAGTGAGATGGTTGAAGTACAGTCTGTGTCAGAAGAAAAGAACCGGTTTCTTTCTTGTTACTACAAGATATATTTCGTTCTGTTTTTTGCTCCATAATAGTCCCACTTTACCGTAAACGCAACCAAACAAAAATGAGTGGAGGACTACGCGAAACTTTTCGAGACGGTATTTTCATGCACGCATTTGAAGGAGCCGAAATTATCTTACACCGCAGCCGCGGGATAAAAAATTAAAAAAATGTGTTGAGATGTGGAATCAGCGGTTTAAGGTGTATAAAAATGTTAATGACTTTTCCGAGCGCGACTTGAAGCGAGTGACTACAAAAAAACAGGATAAAGTGATCGTCTAACTTTTTAAAAGGGACCCTTCTTTGTGACTACGCCAAGCACAAACAATTCTTGCTAAAAAGGAAATAGATGTGAGTATCAATAGCATTGAACGTCGACTGAAGGAGGCGAACATATCCTACCGTCCCTCAAAACCTCTACTCTCAGAAAACTACTCTGTATGGCCCGGAAACAAGAAAATGTCGTCACCGTATTGGACTGGCCTTCCCAGCCCACAGACGCCAACCCCATTGAAAATGTGTGGGAAACTATGAAAACGCATCTTGCCGGAAAGCCAGTCCACAATTTAAAGCAACTCGTACGTCAAGTTCGCAAAATCTGAACCTCTTTGTCGACGAGCTAAGCAGAAAACCTGGTACAAAGCATGCCGAGAATATGCCAAGCTATACTTGACAACAACGCTGGAGACTACTCGGCTTATTGAGTAATAGCGACTCGTAGTTTTGTACATACTTTCATGTAAAAAAAATGTAAATAAAGGGTGGTTAAATTTCAAGGGCCGATGTTGAATGTGAACCACATCTAAACGTCAAGTTTTTTTCTGCATTTTATTTTATATTATATTTTTCAATTTCAGACTAACTCAATTTGAACCATGGAAAGATACACAATTGAGCAATGCGTTAAAGTTATTCAGGCTTATTATGAAAACGGGCGTTCAAATCAAAATCAAAATCATCTTCAGTGATGAGGCACATTTTCACCTCAGTGGCTTCGTCAATAAGCGGAATTGCCGCATTTGGGTGAATGATAATCGAAGAGTGATTGCCGAAAAACCAATGCACCCACAAAGAGTGACTGTTTGGTGCCGGCGGCATCATTGGGCCGTATTTTTTCCAAAATGAGGCCGGTCAGGCAGTTACTGTGAATAGTGTTCGCTATCGTGAGATGATAACGAACTTTTTATGGCCCGAATTGGAAGATATGGATGTGGACGATATGTGGTTTCACACAGCTAACGAAACAATGGCTATTTTGCTCGAAAAATTTGATGGCCGAAAAATCTCACGTCGCGGCGATGTCAATTGGCCGCCAAGATCATGAGATTTGACACCGTTGGACTTCTTTCTTTGGGGTTATTTGAAAGAAAAGGTGTACATCGATAAGCCAGCAACAGTTTAAGAGCTGAAGGATGAGATAATTCGGCACATTAACGGCATAGAACCTCAATTATGCCTCAACGTCATCGAAAATTTGGACCATCGGATGGAGATGTGCCACCGAGGCCGCGGCGGCCATTTGGTCAATATTTTATTCTACACGTAATTGAGCTATACCAATATTATCATAATAAAGAAAAATTACAATAATTTCCTAAAAAATTGTATTTTATTCAAAATCAACACCGGCCTTTGAAACTTCACCACCATTTATATATCTTTTATACTTCATGAATAATCAATGTTCCTCTTTTCTGACACAGACTGTACCACTCTGGCACTCCCCAAGTAGCTCTAAAACGCCGTTTTGACAGAATGAGACCTCAAAACGGGTAGATATCAACAGTCAACGAGAGATTTTGATGTAATGACGAAGGTTGATGGGATTTAGGTTGGAGCACTGCACCAGACTGTCGAGGCCTGTGAGGTAGCTAGTGAGCATTTTTTCATTTCTTTTCTATTAAAAGATATCCAAAAAGTTTTGATTGGCTCTGGCGCCTAATACACTCAGTACACCCCAATAATTACCTCATTTTGAATATATCAACTAACGAGCTTAGATATAAGAAAAGTTTTTTATATCAATTTTGTGGATAAATCAGCGTGTTTTCCACTGAAAAACAAGTTTGTAATTCAGCACTCGTATTCGTACTCGTACTCATAGGGCAATGCTTTTATCCAAATCACCCTTAATGCGGACCACCCTCAATTTTTTCATACAATTTTATTTTATTTTATTCGTATAAAATTATTCACCCACCTGCCTTTGGTAGCAGCCTTCCAATGAAGCCTGCTTGTAACTTTTGCTGGTGACCTGAAACCGATGGATTTCATTTAATGACTATTTCCGCTCACCTGATTTGGGACAAGTGTTTGATTACTCTCGCGAGAAGAAAGGAAGGCACAAGTAAATTGCGCCTCATTTTAACAACATATGGCTTATGTACCTTTGTTTGTATGCTTGTGCCTATACTCGTACATATGCGAGCATGTGAGTGTGTACTTTTGTGCTTATTATTAGTACTGGATGAGGGTTGACGGCAATGACGTGGCCTTTGATTCGTTAAGTACTTGTTTCTTGGTCAGATTTGTGTCATCTGCCATTGGGTGACTGTGGTGGGTGGTGGTTGGCGAGTGGTGAGTGCTGAGTGCTGAGTAATAAACTTTGTTAATGATGTTCATAGAAAATTCGCAGAAATTTATTGCGCACTGATGTCCTCCATTGATTGCGGCGCAATATAGAATAGAGGACACATGGAAGCAGTCTGTTGGTGGTGGAATAAGTAGCCCTTAATAGACTTATGGTGGGTGGTGCAGGAGCATATCCTCGATTGGTTATTCGTATGTATGTAATTACATGAGTGCTTGAGTATGATTGTAAGGAAAATCATTTGCCTCGAATCGTACAATGAAAGCCCAATGCGTATGTTTGGTGATTTAATCGACAGTGATAAACTTAGATGGATGTATGTATGTGTACATCTAAAGTATGTATTTATGAATGTTTGTTTATATATGTGCACACTTATGTATCTTTGAGTGCTTGTGTTCTTTATGCACCACCAATGCTTTATGGCGGAATCGCTGTTGCGCATTAAATTCGGTAAAAAGTAAGGGTGGCGGGCGCTGACGCTGGCTGGCAATGGCGATGGTGTTGATAGCGCACTGCCGCCTTTCGTTGCTCTACATCGCTCGACGGTGGTACTTCACAAATCCACCTATGCATGGAGATATGTTTGTGGCTAATAGCACTTGCACCCGTATCATGGATGTACTGCATTTATTTTATTCATTTGTGTATGCAACTATACGCGTATGTGAATGTATGCATGTATAGGTGTGTGTGTTTACAACAGCATATGGCGTATAATCGCCCGTATTCGTTTGATGCGAAACTTCTATAAAATCAACGTCGCCACGACAACCAATCGAGGGTAAACGAAACCACCAAAAAATAAATTCTCGCTACAGTTGCAGTTGCGATTGTTTTTGCTGTTGCTTTTTGCCGTTTGCGCTTAAGTACTTTTATTGTTTTCACATTGTGTGCATTTGTATGTTTGTATGTATGTTTGTAGCGCAAGTTTATAATCGACTCCGAAACGTGTGTATCTGCGAGATATACTTGGCAGCTATTTGTTGCGAATGCAGCAGTCAGGCATTATTTCTTGTTGGGGAGCCACGCAAAAGGGGGTTGGTGTGCTGGCTAAGGAACCGCGGCCGTATTCTGACTCGTATTCTGACAGCAATTTTGTGCCAACTTATCGCATTTGCAATTTGAGAAAATTCCAAAAACTGCAAACTGCAATCTGCAGCTACTGCATTTCCCCCCAACAACAATCGCCACTTTTACCTTACCTTATTCTCATTGCATACAGATGTATGTGCATACATACATACATATATACTTGTGGGTATGTACATATACATACATACATGTATGTACGTATGTATGCATGCACTGGCTTGCCTTGACTCTCGCCTCGGTTCATTCATTTGCGGATATTTGTAGCTCAGCCAAGTGTTTCCCTTCAGTTGGGTTGCGCAACGTTGAGCTCGCATTTAGGCGTTTTTGCCTACCATTCGTCGACAACTTTCATCGAAAACTTGCTTTGTGTGGATGGGTGTATGTGTGTGTGGAAGGGCTATGGCGACGCCGGGTCGAGAGCGCATCGGCGCGCACAATCGGAACGGAAGAATTTGAGAGATATTTCAGAATTTATTGCTGCTGCAATGTGCAATGTTGCACCAATAAAAATTGTCGCAAAACGTTTTATGGCAGCAGAAACTTTGTTGCATAATCCCTCCAGATGAAACTGTATACAAAATGTGAGGGCAAATGCATACATAACTACATATACATATGCATATTAAGCTTCGTATGTGTGCCGTATATCTAAATGGTATAATGAATGCCTTTACCCAGTCAGCCACACAAATGAACGTTCAGGTGAAGAAAGCGCTTGCGAGTGTTTTTTAGGGGAAAATTACTTAACTTATCACTACCGCTTGCAAAATGTATTATTATAAAGGGTGATCAATTTAGAGGTATCGGGTTTTAAATTGAAATAAAACAACGAAAATTCAAATTGATTGGGTTAGATTAGGTTAAGTTGTAATGGTTGCCCAAGGAATGAGCTCGTCCGAGCGCCCTCGATACACACGTGATCAGAAGGATTTCGCGACCTTACAAGTTTGTGTACTTGCCCAATGCTCGCTCAGTTGGCGCGAAGCCCATCATTCCAGGAGCAAACCGTAGATAGTCAGAGGGATCTCAATTCTCTCCCTTCACGGGGAAATCACCTTACAGTTTCCCGCAATGTCGCTGTGACTAGGAACCCAGATGAGGCTTATGTCAAAAAATTCGGTCGCAGTCGAAAGTGAGGCCAGGCATTTCTGACCAGTTTCGAATGTTTGGACAATCCTTAATATTTTTTAAAGAAAATCTCTTTCAAATGTTGGCTGCAACTGCGACATAATTCAGTCATCCGTAAAAACCAATTTTGATTGACTCGCTGGAGGACTTCAGTCGGTATCTCGTGAATAACTTTAGTAATGCCATCCTCCAATGCCTCAGTCGCAGCTGGTTTATCCACAAAGGATTTCGACTTTGCATTTCCCACAAATTAAAGTCCAAAGATGTGATATCACACGATCTTGGTGGCCAATTCACTGGTCCGAAACGAGGCGAAAGATAGTTTGCTCACCGAAACGACGACGCAGTAAATCCATTGCTTCACAGGCTGTATAGCAAGTAGCGCCTTCCTGTTGGAACCACGAGCGCATTGTGGAGATCACAGATTTCAATTTTCGACATAAAAAGTCGTTTATCAACTTCCTTGGCCCGGAGCCCGTTATGCCACTTCCTTCTGCAGCCATCAAAGCCACGGTTAGCAATCGATTTACTCTAACCCACAAGCGAGCTTGGCAGGCTGAGAGAGGTTGCAGATGGACAAAACTGATGTTATATGTCATGTCCGACCGACTGTCGCAGTCCCTCCTGTCATTAAGCAGAGAGGACTGTAGGAGGCTCACTTTCTATGGACGAAGCACATGGAAAAGGTAGGCATCTCAGACAGTGTACTCCGTCCGCGCTTGTGAATAGGAGGATGAGACGGCGGACAAGATCGACTCACATTTCTTTGGAGGTCGGGTAGATTTAAAGAAAATTAAAAAGCGAATCCGAGTGCAGTACAATGGGCTTAATTGTGTCTATGTGCTGTACTTGCTAGTCTGTCCTGACAAAAAAACAAAAATCATGGCACGATAGCGTTCGCCATTCACTGCTACATTTGCGCCAGCCTCGTCTTTGAAGAAATATCAGCCGATGATTCCTTTAGCCCATAGACCGCACGAAACAATTGTTTTCAATTGATATAACGGCTGATCTTGAGTGGCTTCGGGTGCTCTTCAGTCCAAATACAGCAATTTTAGTTGATCGCCAATTTTCAAATCTTTGGCAGAACTTTCGATGGTCGACGAGGCCCTTCTCACACTCTCTGGCCCCATTAACAATCAAATTCTTTACAATCGGAATCCACACGAGATACATTAAACACAATTGAATAAACCAAAAGTATATGTCTGGATCGGCAGGGAAGGCGAAACAGGCGATAGAAATCGATATCGGTGGATGTTGGCTGTCTATGTCTGCCCATAAATGAGAGAAAAAGGTTTGGATGGCAACTGGTTTCAGAAAGATGGTGCGCCATGCAACAAACGCCTAGCAAATCAACCAATGCAGAGTCTGCAACGAACATGTTCTGAACGTGTGATGTCTGCAAATAGCGACATTGACTGGTGACCCAGATCCCTAGATTTGACC
This sequence comes from Anastrepha ludens, assembly GCF_028408465.1. NCBI lineage: Eukaryota > Metazoa > Arthropoda > Insecta > Diptera > Tephritidae > Anastrepha > Anastrepha ludens. The sequence continues at coordinate 28,496,203 of NC_071499.1, read as the reverse complement.
GCTCCGACGCTTTCATGAGTATTGTTAGTATAAATATACATGCAAAAGTAAGCGCAGCTAACGGCTAGTATTTGGTACAATACCTATAGTATATATATATTTTTTTTGTTGACTGGGTAGTCGACGTGGCAAACACAGAGACGTAATCGTAAAGTCGAAAATTTTATTCGCAGCCAACAAATTTTGTTACTTTTGTTGACGCTGACATTTGCATGAAGTTTCTTGAATTCCTGCCAAAATCCTTCAGTCTATTTCCAGTGCCTCTTTCGGTGATTGTGACACGAGTGGAGGATAGATGACAGCAGGAAGCCAGAAAAGGCGATAGATTACGAAGTTTTTTTTCAGAATATGCAAATGACACAAGTCTGACATTTCATGAGCCTCAAGTCGGACAAACGGATGATGATGTATTATGAACCTTGGATTATTGAGTTATTTACTTATTGACTAAAGAATAAGGAAATAAGACTTTGAAAATAGGCAAAAACAACATTAGTGTTATATGTATGTGTGTATGTACAACATCGCATTTAAAAAAATTATTTCTGTCTCCTATACTTTGCCTCCTTGATTTCGAGATGTTTGCTATTTTTGTGGTTTTTCTTTATCGAGACAGACTAGCAAGTACAGTACTCAGACATAATTAAGTCCATTGTACTGCACTCGGATTTCCTTTTTAATATTCTTTAAATCTACTCGACCTCCGAAGAAATCTGAGTAGATCTTGGGTAGCCAAGATGATTCGAGCGAAGGCGGGGCAGTCGCACAGAAAGTGGCCCGCCGTCTCATCCTCCTCTTCACATGCTGGGCAGAGTGCACTGTCTGAGATGTCCACCTTTTCCATGTGCTTTACCCATAGAAAGTGGCCCATCATCAATCCAACCAACCTCCTACAGTCCTCTTTGCTTACTAACAGGAGGAACTGTGACATTCATGTCAGGTAACATCAGTTTTGTCCATCTGCAGCCTCTCTCAGCCTGCCAAGCTCGCTTCTGGGTTAGAGTAACCCGTTTGCTAACCGTGGCTTTAATGGCTGCAGAAGGGGGTGGCAGAACGAACTCTGGGCCAGAGTCCATTCTGGTTAAAGAGTCAGAGATCTAGTTATCCGCGATACCCACGTTATCATTGGGCTATTGTGTCTACCGACATAGTTCAGCCTGGATTTACAGGACTCGACTACCCTTGAAGTGGCTTGGGGTCTACGTGGAATCGAGCGGGACGAAACTGCCTTTTGCATGTGGAATGCATGCATCAGTGTTTCAAGTCGAGGTGTATACGGTTCAAGAAGCGATGAACCTTTTTGTAGAAAACAGATGGAGAGGCAGATCTGCATGGGTCTGCAGCGACAGCCAAGCTGCGCTCATGGCCTTAGACAGCCCCCCAACCACATCAGGGCAGTCGAGTCCTGTAAATCTAGGCTGAACTATGTCGATGGACATAATATCCTGATGACTGGAAGACATAGTTCAGAAAGACACTATAATAAGATTTATTAAGTCTCTTCGACTTAGATGGCTGGAACATGTGGCTAGAATGCCAAAGAAGCGATCAACGAGAAAGGCATCTGTACCGAATTGGAGAAAGAAAAAAGGGACGCCCGAGCAAAAGGTGGATAGAAGATGTAGACGCTGATCTTAGTGGCTGAAAAGTGGCTGTAAATCGAAATCTATGGCAAGAAGCTGTGAAGGAAGCAATGGTTCACCAAGGACTTTGACGCTAAGAAGAAGAACAAGATTTATGGTAATTTTACTGTATCTGTCATAGAGTGTTGTTGTTTGACTACTGTCATATGCGACTCTAGAATCAGAAAAATACCCAGTTTAAAAATATCCTTACCTCTCGCCGTGCCGAAGCGAACTGGATATCAGGTTTACATGATTTTACCCCTTTGGACTTCCATTTATGGAATTTAAGGTGCCTTCAAAAACCTCAAGAACAATTTCTGAACTGAAAATCGAGATTCCAAGCGTCAATTACGAAACTGAGAGAGCATGCCAAGATTTCACACTGACTTTGAACGGCAAATATTTTTGTATGAGAACTTTTTCATGGCAGTTTGCCATTGCCTGCCGAGGGGCAGCCGCTATTAGAAAAAACATTTTGGTGTTACATGCACTGAGATTTGAACCTACAAACTTCTGAAATGTAGTCACACGCAAATCCATTTGGCTACGCTGGCCGAAATTTCACGTGACTACAAAACGCCGTTGATTTTTGGCTATTCGTTTTTGGTCACGGTGCTAGGCTTTTTCAGTCATATAAAAAAGTCGAGGATGTATTTTTTATGGAAGAAAATGCTTGACAATTTAGAAACAAAAAATTGTAAAATATTTTTAGCCACTTGAAACTTATATTCTGTTATAAAGGGTGGCTAAGTTTCAAGGGCCTGTGTTAATTTTGTATAAAATACAATTTTTTTAGGAAATTATTGTCATTTCTCTTTATTATGATAATAATGGTATGGCTTAATTACGTATGGAACAAAATATTGGTCAAATGGTCAAAATTTTCGATGACGCTGAAGCATAATTGAGGTTCTATGCCCTTAATGTGCCGAATTATCTCATCCTTTAGCTCTTGAATTGTTGCTGGCTTATCGACGTACACCTTTTCTTTCAATTAACCCGAAAGAAAGAAGCCCAACGGTGATCTTGGCGGCCAATTGACATCGCCGCGACGTGAGATTATTCGGCCATCAAATTTTTCGCGCAAAAGAGCCATTGTTTCGTTAGCTGTGTGACAAGTGGCACCGTCCTGTTGAAACCACATATCGTCCACATCCATATCTTCCAATTCGGTCCATAAAAAGTTCGTTATCATCTCTCGATAGCGAACACTATTCACAGTAACTGCCTTACCGGCCTCATTTTGGAAAAAATACGACCCAATGATGCCGCCGGCCCATAAACCGCACCAAACAGTCCCTCTTTGTGGGTGCATTGGTTTTTCGGCAATCACTCTTGGATTATCATTCGCCCAAATGCGGCAATTCCGCTTATTGACGAATCCACTGAGGTGAAAATGTGCCTCATCACTGAAGATGATTTTGATTTTGATTTGAACGCCCGTTTTCATAATAAGCCTGAATAACTTTAACGCATTGCTCAATTGTGTATCAATTGAGTTAGTCTGAAATTGAAAAATATAAAATAAAATGCAGAAAAAAACTTGACGTTTAGGTGTGGTTCACATTCAACATCGGCCCTTTACTAAAATTCAATAGAATATAGATCTGCATACCCAGAAAAACTGTACAAATTTTTGTTAAAAATTAAAAAATTTTGATGCAATTTCTAAGAAATTTTGCACAAAGTTTGAAACTATGCATTGTATGTATTTTGTTGCAGTATGAAAATATTTTAATAAAAAATAAAGGTGCATTTACTATTTTGCAAAGGGGTGTATATCATATGAGAAGAAATCATAAGTGTACGACTTAATAGTGATTAGGGCATGTATACTCGTAGTATATTTGCATAAATTTCAAATAGGCGGTCCTAATGCGTCATATGTTATTATGGTGCGCATATATACTTATGTATATATGTCTCGTAATATCTTATTTACCTCAAATCTACAATTACACTTATGCATATGCGAAAATATCAAAATATCTTGTTTACCTCAAATCACTAGCTTTGTATGTGCATTTGCTTGCTTCTCGAAAGAATATATTTTCCATTTCTACCTAATTTCGGATTTCACAATACCACCCTTCACCAAAATGACGCACCGCATTGACTGCCATGGCATCAGGCCTTGACAACCATCTATACACCCCCTCGCACACGCACAAACACATATGTAAATACATTCAAATCGACTTGTACTAGAGAGACTAACGGAAATTACGACAGGTGAATTCTTTCCCTCGACGCGCATTCCTAATTGGATTTTCTCGTTTTCTAAGAAAAAATCTATGAATTCGTTAATGTTTCGTACGAGTAGTCTTCAGATACACTAAAAATAGTTATGCACATACATACATATATACGCAAGGGTGTTTGTTTGTAGTTTTTGTATGCTCACTTCTCAATTCGATGCGCACCTTCAACTCTGCTACCCCCTCTCCCGCAATTCCCCACACCGCCCTGCCTCATTGTGTACGCCCCTAACAAGTGCGTCCTCAGTCGAAATGATTTTCACTGCAGTCATCAGTGGTCGTTATAGCTGTTGTTGTTAGTGTTGCTAGTTCGCCTTGGCCGATTCTCTTTTGAGCTACACACATACACCTATACATACATAAGTATATATATGTAGGATATACATAATTCACGCTTGATGATGTACATATGTGTGTATGTATGTATGTGGATCCATATGTGGCTGCTGATGTGGTGGTATATACATAACATACATACATATGTACTTACATATATGCTGCGCGTTTACATTATATACATCCATAAGTTCTTCTGAATTTCTGATGTTTCTGTGATAAATTCTCGGTATCCTCTGTTGTGGCATTGCATGGGGGTTGCTGATGGCTGCTACTAGTTTTTGCTATAATTATTGTTGTTGCTGTGGCCTGTTTGTCGTTTCCCAGTTGGCGGAGAGTTGGTCTGACTAATTCTGCTCTTTAGTATCAGCTTTTTACCGTAACTTTTTCTCAACTGTAGCATGACGCTTCGCAAACAAACAACCACCAACAGTGCACACAACCGTTATGGGGATTCGTTATTCTATTGTTGTAGCGTTGGTTTGTTTTTTTTTTTGTGTAGTATGCCGCAATATGAGATGGGATGAGGGTGGAAGCACCTGATGGACAGAAAAAATCAATAGTTTAGATTTTAGTCTGATGATGTGAATCTCTCTCAGTACAATCGCTGTGTATATGTGCATATGAATGTGTGCGGCGATGGTTGGAATATAGTACATACATATGTACATATGTATGTATACGAGTACAAGATAAGTGCATACAAGCGAGTATGAACCTTCGATTCGAAAATAAATGCTGAAAGCCTTTTGTACATACTTATGTAAACTCGTATTTTTGAAATATTTTTTCTAATCTATGTATTAGCTAATTTATTATTTATTTTAATTATCAAGAATTTATTTTTAAAATTTATAAAAGTCAGATGTACATATACCTATAGAGAAAGCTCTGTTTAAAAATATGTGAAATTTTGTTGAACATTTTTGGAGTATTTATTAGTTACCATAGAGTTTAAAATTTTTATTTAGATAGACTTTATTTTTTGTAGAATGAACCAAATTTTCATAAAAAAAATTATTAAAACTAAAGAAGAAACAAGTAAATTGTCAAAACTTTTCAGTAAGTCCCGAAAGATTAGTTATTTTATGCACTGCATATTTCCATTGTATATATATACATAGGTATATGGGTTGGGGAAAAAGAAATGTCGTATTTGTAATCGAAATTTAACGCTTTATTTAACGTACATAGAATTATCCGATTCAAGTCAAATATGCCCCGTTTTGTTCGCAAACTTGTTGCCATTTAGAAGGCAACTTCATTATTCCCCCTTTATAAAACCCCCCTCCTTATTTGCAAAAAACTCAGACAACCAGTTTTCGCCTGCCTCTTTTGAGGCCAACTTGGTATCACCAAGGGCGTTTTGCATTGACCGGAAGAGATGATAGTCACTTGGTGCCAGGTCCGGATTATATGGTGGGTGCGATAGGACATCCCATCCGAGCTCCCGAAGCTTCTGGCGAGTCATCAGAGATGTGTGAGGACGAGCGTTGTCCTGGTGGAACTCAACACCATTCCTATTGACCAATTCTGGCTGCTTCTGGTCAATCGCCTGCTTCAAACGGTCAAGTTGCTCACAGTAGAGGACCGAATTAAGGGTCTGGCCATAGTTGAGCAGCTCATAGTGGCTACTCCCCTTCTAGTGCCACCAAACACACAGCAAAACCTTCCTGGCGGTCAATCCGGGCTTGGCGATGGTTTGGGCCGGCTCGCCGCTTCTCGACCACGATCTTTTTCGCTTGGCGTTGTCGTAGGTGATCCACTTTTCATCGCCACTCACCATCCGCTTCAAAAATGGGTCAAGTTCGTTCCTTTTTAGCAGGGAATCGCAAGCGTTGATTCGGTCCAAGAGATTTTTTGCGTCAACATGTGTGGCACCTAAACATACAGTTTTTTTTGGAATCCAATCTTCTGCAAATGGTTCCAAATGGTTTTGTGGTCTACACCTATACTTTATATATATATATAATAGGACTATGAATAAGTTCGTGCGGTTTTTTTTCGAAATTTGAAACTTTATTGACGTAAAATGGTTATAAATTTAATATTCAAAATATTGTCCATCGCTTACTACTACTTTTTCCCATCTTTCTGGCAATTCACGGATTCCCTTTGTGAAAAATTCGGTCGGTTTTGCCGCAATCCACGAATCGATCCATTTTTTGACTTCATCGTAATTACGGAAGTGCTGGTCAGCCAGGCCATGTTGCATCGATCGGAAGAGATAGTAATCGGATGGCGCAAGGTCTGGACTATACGGCGGGTGGGGTAGGACATCCCATTTGAGCGTTTCTAAGTATGTTTTGACCACTTGTGCAACATGTGGCCGAGCATTGTCATGTTGCAAAATAACTTTGTCGTGTCTATCGGCGTATTGCGGCCGTTTTTCTCGCAGTGCTCGGCTCAAACGCATCAATTGTCGTCGGTAGACATCCCCCGTAATCGTTTCATTCGGTTTCAGTAGCTCATAATACACAACACCCAGCTGGTCCCACCAGATACACAGCATAACCTTCAGGCCATGAATATTCTGCGCCGACGTCGATGTTGAAGCATGGCCTGGGTATCCATACGTTGCCCGACGTTTTGGATTGTCGTAATGGACCCACTTTTCATCGCCAGTCACAATTCGATGCAAAAACCCCTTTCTTTTGTGCCGTTGAAGCAGTTGTTCGCATGCCATAAAACGGCGTTCAACGTCTCTTGGCTTCAATTCATACGGCACCCAATGGCCTACCTTTCGGATCATTCCCATGGCTTTTAAACGTTTGGAAATGGTTGATTGATCAACTCCCAAAGTTTTTGCAACCTCTTCTTGCGTTTGAGCCGGATCTTGATCGAGCAATTCCTCCAATTCGGTATCCATGAACTTTGGCGGCGCACCCTCGCGTTCTTCGTCTTCCAAGCCAAAATCACCACTTTTAAAGCGTGCAAACCACTTCTGGCACGTTCGCTCAGATAGAGCATGCTCACCATAAACTTCCACCAAGATACGATGACTTTCGGCTGCTTTTTTCTTCATATTAAAATAATGAAGAAGAATTCCCCGCAAAAACACATTATTTGGCACGAAATTCGACATTTTCAAGTGTGGTAAAAATATTGTTGTTTACGCTTCAAATAAAAAACTTATACTGACGTTTGTGCCTTACGACAGTAGCTCTCCAATGAATGTTTGGAAATGTGGATCGATGGAATAATAATCAAGTTACGCCATCTGTTGTAAAACCGAAACGAACTTATTCATAGTCCTATTATATATATATATATATATATATAATTGGCGCGTACACCTTTTTTGGGTGTTTGGCAGAGCTCCTTCTCCTATTTGTGGTGTGCGTCTTGATGTTGTTCCACAAATGGAGAGACCTACAGTTTCAAGCCGACTCCAAACGGCAGATATTTTTTATGAGAAGCAGAAATACTGCCGAGGGGCGACCGCTATTAGAAATATGTTTTTCTTAATTTTTGTGTTTCACCGAGATTCGAACCTAAGTTCTCTCTGAATTCCGAATGGTAGTCACAAACCAACCCATTCGGCTACAGCTGCCGCAGACATCATCCTATTCTTTTCTGCATACAATTCAATATATTTGTAAAGTATTTTTCCAAGAAAGCATCATACTCGACTCTTCCCCCTCGACATACTTCCTTGCCCCTCTTATGACAACCTTTTTAACCTAACCAACAAACTCAACTCAGGCAGTTGTTGCTTGTGGCCATAGACATAAACAATTTAGTCACCAAATTAGGTAGATATGACCAAAACTCTCCTGGGCTAGTCTTAAATTTGTATTATTCGATACTCTCCTGGATGGTCCTCTATCAATACACTTAAGTATTTACCTCCACAACCAGTTGAAAAAACCAAATAAAGCACAACCTTAAATCAGCTCTGTAACCTTCTCTTCAGAACGAAGCCGTGTGAGTCGTTCATCGCCTTCAGTAGGCCCACTTGTGTCTTCTGTCGACTCATATATTCCAAACAGATTCTGTATCCTAGTTTATTTTTATGACATTCTTAAATCAACTCAGTTTTTGTACTTGTATGCGTTTCCCGTCCATCCTCGCTTACTAGAGCACGATGCACCGAATGCAATTACTTTAGCTCGATATGATCACATTTTGCCTTGACTATGGCTTTGAAATAGTCCAGAAACGGATCTCAAGCTGCCGAATGTTACTTGCAGGTATTTTGGCCCACTCGCGGACAATGGCTTTTTCCATCGCCTCGAGATTGGTTAATCTTTTAATCTACACCTTTCTCTCCAAAATGGCCCAAAGAAAATAGTCTATCGGACTTGCGCCTGGTAAATTTGGGAACCATTGCGTGGACGTTATGAAGTTCGGAACGTTGTTTCTTAGCCATTCTTGGTTCGCTCGAGCTTTGTGAGACGATGCCGAGTCCTGTTGAAACATCCATGGTCTCCCACCGAAATGTTTGTCTGTGGCCCAAACCATTATCTGTGGCGGGTGCTACCTCCTAGTGGCCAATCGATGTCTCAAATTCTCGTACGAACGGTCGATCAAATAAACCCTATCCTTTTTGGAGTTTACGAATTGCTCAATTTGAAATTATCTCGTCAGTGTTCGGAAAATTACCGCTTTCGGTCAAGCGAAGCAACTGGTTCGCTCTCTCAAGTTTGACTTGTTGCTGCTTTAGTGTGGGATCATGCGCCTTTTGGATCTTGAATGGCTCGACTTTGAGATAATTTTTCAGTATGCGGCGGATGTTACGGTCAGATATTTTCACTTATTTCGCCATTTGATTGGTACTTCGTCGGGGATTTCGCGCTGATGCCCGTGCATCATCTGCGCGAGCGGTCTGAAGTTAGTTCACTTCGAGTGCCGGGCCCTGTACAAAAAATCAGTACAACCTTCGCTCATATTGCTTCGTTGCTGTCTGAACAATGACTGATAGCAAGAGTTAGTGAATACGTGTGAAATGAGCGGGCAGAATTCTGCTGCCGAATTCTCAGTGACAGCAGTCGAAATTACTCTCAAAATATTGCTTCTGATGGCCAAACCTGGTGATTACCTGTCATCCTTGTTACAATAGCAGTTATTTCGAATGTTCTAAGTGTCTTCTCATTTCTATTCAATATCGTCTATGTTTATGCGCCTTGATAAAGAAATATATTGGGTTGGGGAAGAAGTAATGTCGTATTTTGTCAATTGCGCGCGACATTTAAACATATTTTGCGTTGTACTTATTGCATCGGGTCGGCGATTTGAAGACGACAATCTGTACTACAAGTGTCTCTTTGCCAGTGTTATGATCGTACGTGTCAGTCTTAAGTTATAGCGCGTCAAAGATGGAGTCCACCAAGCAAGAAATTCGTCATATTTTACGTGTTCACCACATTAGAGCTAAAACTGCAACGAAGGCGGCGGCACAAATTTGTGAAGTTTATGGGCCTGATACTGTAACGATTCGCACAGCACAGCGTTGGTTCGATCGATTTCGTTCTGGTGTAGTAGATATCGAAGATGCACCCCGTACTGGTAGGCCAATCGTCGTAGAGACTGATAAAATCGTTGAAATTAACCAAATAGACCGACATGTGAGCATTCGTTCGATTAGTCAGGAACTAGGTGTAGACCACAAAACCGTTTGGAATCATTTGCAGAAGTTTGGAATCATTTGAAGCGGATGGTGAGTGGCGATGAAAAATGGATCATGATCAAGACGGGGCGAGTCGGCCCAAACCATCGCAAAGCACGGATTGACCGCCAGGAAGGTTTTGCTGTGTGTTTGGTGGGATTGGAAGGGAATTATCCACTATGAGCTGCTCAACTATGGTCAGACCCTTAATTCGGTCCTCTACTGTGAGCAACTTGACTGTTTGAAGCAGGCGATTGACCAGAATTGGGCAATAGGAATGGTGTTGTGTTCCACCAGGCAATGCTCGTCCTCACACATCTTTGATGACCCGCCAGAAGCTAAGGGAGCTCGGATGGGATGTCCTATCGCACCCACCATATAGTCCGGACCTGGCACCAAGTGACTATCATCTCTTCCGGTCCATGCACGATACGAAGTTGGCCTCAAAAGAGGCTTGCGAAAACTGGTTGTCAGAGTTTTTTTGCAAATAAGAAGGGGGGGTTTATAAAGGGAGGATAATGAAGTATCCTTCTAAATGGCAACAAGTTGAATCGGATAATTCTAAGTACGTTAAATAAAGCGTCAAATTTCGATTACAAATACGACATTTGTTTTTCCCCAACCCAATATTTATGTACGACAGCGCCGGCCGGTCGTAAATATCGCTACAATAAAGTTGTGATACTAGTCAAGGAGTTTTGGACATGCCAGTGGACAGTTCTTCAAAAACTACGTAATACCTACCACTTGATCTCAATAAAAATGGTATTAAAAATACTTCCCACTGTTTTTGAAATCCGTTTCCCATATATGAACAGAGTCACCCTCAGCTCTCTATAGGCTCGCAAGAAAATTAGTAGCCAGAAATTTCAAACATATTTTAGAGAATACTTGGGCCCACCACCCATGCCTAGGTACAAAATCTTATTACTAAAATGAAAATTCAAGATAATGTAAGTATTCCACATGTCCGCTATTCCCTCGAATAAGTCGAATATTTCGTACGGAGCTGCATTCTTTGCCATCAGTATTAGATCTTTGTATGTTCATATGTATGTATGGCGGGCGCTAATATGTGTGTATGTAGGTACTTACGAGTATTGACGTCCCTGATGGCAGATAAAATATTCATGAGCTATTCATTTGCTTTTCTCCTTTATTTACACCAAATTGTGAATATTCTGAAGTCTCATTTAGACGGCACCCTACACGAGAAATTTCAGGCACATTTTGTTTGGAGTGCAGAAACACTAGAAGTCTTCGTTAGTTTTGAAAATATTGCGTGTTTTTAATTTTTAAATTATAGTAATTTATAGAGTTGATGTGGTTATTGTACGATTTCGTTCAATTTGAATACTAAACTTTTCTATAACAAAAGTAACTTCCATACCGATTTTTATTCGCTGTTCAGGCAGACGGTGATGCAAACATCTAGTACTCACATCATCATCACTGAGCATTTCACTATATAAATACATACGAGGTGTGCTCAAAAAGTATCGTGCATTTTGAATTTTCGCAGGTTACGTATATTCGACAGTTACTCACGCCGACGAGTTCTGCCATTTTGAATGATGTTGGAAAATGTTGGTATCTGAACCCTGTCCGCGACGACCCAAATTTGCTCCAGAGGGTCATAAATGGTGACGAATCGTGGGTTTATGGTTATGACGTGGAAACCAAAGCTCAATCATCTCAATGGAAGCTGCCGCACGAACCAAGACCGAAAAAAGTGCGCCAAGTTCGGTCGAATGTAAAAGTTTTGCTTACCACTTTCTTCGATTGCAGGGGCGTTGTGCATCATGAGTTCTTGCCACAGGGTAAAACGGGCAATTTGCGTGAAGCAATCCGCCAGAAACGCTCGGATTTGTGGAAGAACAAAAATTGGCTCTTGCATCACGATAACGCCCCTGCTCAGCGTTGCTTGTGTGCGACTTTTTGGCCAAAAACAACACACTAATGATGCCACAGCCACCGTATTCCCCAGATCTGACCCCATGTGACTTTTTCTTGTTCCCGAAGCTGAAGAGGTCCATGAAAGGACGACGCTACGCTACGATTGACGAGATAAAGACGGCATCGAAGGAGGAGCTGAACAAGATAAAGATTTTTTTAAGTGCTTCGAAGATTGGTAAAAACGTTGGCACAAATGCATAATACCTCATGGGGATTACTTTGAAGGGGACAAAATAGATATTAATGAATAAATAAATAATTTTTGAAAAAACACAAAATTCGCGATACTTTTTGAACACACCTCGCACCTACATTTTTATACATGACTGTTTGAATTTTGGAAATTTGTATGAACATTAGCCAAATTTTAAATTTTGGCATAAAGTTTGAAATTTTGCTTTATATGGTTTTTTGCTAGACAGTAAACTATACTTTAATAAAAAAAACAATGGGAATTATTTTTTTAAGTTAGGTTTATAACTAAATCCCCTGAGCATAAATTTTATTTCATTCATACATGGAAGTCTGCCGGTGTTGGGAACCGATAGATCAAACTGAGCTTTTTGCATTTCATTTCATCACCATGAAAATTGTCTGCTTGTAAAACACTTACAGGTATGCACTAATACATTTTTTGACAAAAAGTATGTGACTTTTATAGATTTTTTGTAAAATATCTTTTCCCAATTTCCCCATCAATTACCTCTATCAGTTATTCAAATTCATTGAACTTACTAATATTTTATTTCTATTGAATTGTAGGGTATCCCGCAAGTTGCATTCCAGTCGCTAGTATGTTTACTCTGATGTCTTTTTGTTATGGCTTGGCTTTGCAATCAACGTTCACCCAACGTTTCGTGCGCTCATTTCAGATGCTCCACCGCAACCCCTATTTCAGTGCACTGTTATTTCACCTCAGTGATGTGCACGTCGTGGCTTGTCGGTATGTACGTGCAGGCAGGAACCTTCAACTAAACTAAAATGCGCACCATCTCAACGGCAAAAACAACAACCTTAGCAACAAAACTGTATATTAAGCACTCATACCCACATGCGCACATACATACCAATGTAAATACATATACAATAAACACATACATGCACACATATACATGGCACAAGTATGTAACAATTGTAGCCACAACGAGGTCAGCGCCATCGCAACGACATTCAAACGAACTGCTGCTGGCTCAAGGCATCGCGAGGGAGGAGAATCACACGACCACTTACCACCCACAATTCACCACCCTCAATGCCACACAGCCACAATGAGGTACCATCATTGTGTGAGTAGCTCATGGCCGTTTGGCTTACAGAATGTGCATTGACTTGCAGAATGACTTGTGATTCGGAAGCTTCTAAGCAGGTACGTTTATATTTATTCGTATTTATAATTACATTTTCTCAAAAACGATTATCTCAATAGACGTAATATTGTATAACTACCATACAGGTGCATATAAATAGGGGCTAGAAGTATACAGAATCACATATAATACTTAAATTTGTCACAGCTTTTGCTGTAATAAAATCACATTGGTTTTGCACACGTCTGTAATCCTCACCAGACTTATAAAATAATTTATATTCAATGCGGTCGTTGAAAGAGATAAAAATTTCAAGCGCCTGCTATGTACATAATATAAATGAAACTTTATTTGTAGCAGAAATAAAATGCAGAATAGAAATACATTCCGTCAAAACAGTACCGGGAATTGTTCAATAAAAAGCCTTGCGGTTGCTATCTGCTCCGGAGCGCCCTTTGTTAATTGTTGAATACCTCAAAAAGTATTTGTCGGATTAACTTCAAATTTTCACACAATATTTTTAAGATGTTATACTTTAAGAAAAAGCAAAAAAAAATTAAATTTTTTGAAAATTCAGACTGCCCCTAACCCCCTAATGGAGTGGAATACAAAATGTTGGCGATCTCATTGACATGGCAAGGGTTAGGTTAGGTTAGGTTAGGTAGTGATGGTTACCCAGAGAGTGGGCTCACTTGGACGAAAGAGTTTGGTTCATCCTTTGTGATACCATCGCAAGAGGGGAAAAAGAGGAGAAGGGAAAGGACGATAGGACGAAGGGAAAGGGTTGGGGAGGGTTGAGTGTTTGTGGACTATGAACGGTGACTGGTCTGCGGTTGTGTTAACCTCTCTATGCTCATCAGTTTTTTGTTATCAAGGCCCGCTATATCAGCAGGCGCAGAAAAGAAGTGAGAACCAAGATGTTTGAATCCTAGTCCCGCGAGAGCTGGGCAGCTGAGGAGCAGGTGCTGAGATGATTCCACCTCATCCTCCATACAGCTGACGCAAAAAGAACTCGAAGTGATTCCGAGTCTCACGGCATGTGTACCCCGCGGGCAGTGCCCCGTGAGGATGCCCACGAAATTTGAGAGATGAGATTTCGTTATCCTCAGAATATCCCTCGAAGGAAGTCTCAGAAGGACTTCGCGACCCTACACATTCGTGTACTTACCCAGCGCTCGCTGAGTTGGTGCAAAGCCCATCCTTCCAAGAGTAGAGCGCAGGTTGTCAAGGGAATACCGATCCTCTCCTTTCGCGGGCACACCGCCTTACAGGTCCCTTGTCTGGCCAGCTCCTCGGCTTCGCAGTTTCCAGCAATGTCACTGTGGACAGGTACCCAAATTATCTTTATATCGAAGAATTCTGATGCCAACGAGAGAGAGACCAGGCATTCCCTGACCAGTTTCGAGTGCACCATAATAGAGCCTAGGGCCCTAATTGCCGCTTGGCTATCGGAGTAAATATTTACCTTCTTAACAGTTATTCCGCTAGTAAGTAGCCAGTCAGCTGCTTCTTTAATTGCGGCCACCTCTGCTTGGAACACACTGCAGTGATCCAGTAGCCTGAATTTTAGTTTGATGGGGAGCTCTTTACAGAAAACTCCTCCTCCAACCCTGCCGTCCAACTTCGAGCCATCCTTGAACAGGTTAACCAGGCCCTGTCCCCAAGTGCTGCCCCCAGTCCACTCCTCCCTTGATGGAATATGGGTGGAGAAAGTTCCGCTTGGACTAAGCGAAGGCAAGCACTGATCCGTCGACGAGGGGATGAACTCAAAGTTTCTGAGGATGCTTGAGTGCCCAATGTGAGATTGAGCTTATAGCCCAAGCCCCTCAGTCTAATTGCGGTACGTGCAGCGGCAATTCTGCCTGCGATGTCTATAGGTACCACATTTAACATTACATTAAGCGCTAGAGTGGGAGTAGTTCGAAGCGACCCACTGATTCCAATGAGTGCAGACCTTTGAACTCTCTCTAGGTTTTTAAATGATGTGGTCCTCTCTAGTGAATTCCACCAGACAACGACTTCATGGCAAGGGACAGAGGGCAATTTTTATGTAAAAACTTATTTGTAACTAAATTTTATTTATTTTTAAAATTAGGAAAAAAATTGAAAGAAAGTAAAAAGAAAATTCAATAGTCACTGTAACATCGATTATCCAATGCACCATACAAATAAGTCGAACGAGCGCACTTTTGAATAAGCCAGCTGCATCGACAAACCGCTGCTGATTCGATTACTAAAGTAAAAGGGCAAAAGTTCGTTTATCTCATGGGCTTTGTGGCAGTATGCGCCGTTCTGCTGAAATCAAAAATCGATGAAGGTCATGTTTTCAATTCAAGTCCAAGTAAAATCGGTAACAATGGATCCGTTCATCCATTGAAACCATATTTCTAGCGGCATTTTCATAAGACTAGGCCGTAGTTAGACCAAGATGACTGTGGAAAATTCTCATTTGACTGGTGTATTAACGTTTCGGGGTTTCCAGATTGAGTGGTACAATCTCAGTCATTACTGGCGACTTGAGTAGATCAGCAGAACTGATTTCTATAAAAAATGAATTTCAAATAAATAAATTATTATCGCGTACACTTCTGTTAGGTGTTTGGCCGAACTCCTCCTCCTATTTGTGGTGTGCGTCTTGAAGTTTCTCCGTAAATGGAGTTGCCTAAAGTTTTATGACGCCTACCAACGACACATGGTTTTTATGAGGAACTTTTCCCATGGCAGAAATACACTCGGAGGTTTGCCATTGCCTGCTGAGGGGCAACTGCTTTAGAAAAAACGTTTTTTAGAGTGGCTAAAGTTCGTTTGGGTGGTGGAAAAATTTCAAGAATCTGGTTCTGCCGAGGATAGAAAAAGGCAGATGGCAGACCAAAAATTGCCCGTTATTGCTGCGGTAGCGCAAAGTGTTGCTAAACAGCATCCAACATCGTGTTTTTGAACGATAGAAACCCCAATTTTTTCCCCAAAACTTTTGACCAAACAATTAAAATTTGTTTAAAAAATATATTTTGTCATTTATTGATTACTACAATCAAAGTAAATATTCAAACAAAGTGTGTGATTAGCCTGTCGTTAAGGCGAACGGACTAACTAGTAACGCTTGCACGCTAAGTCGGGCTAAAAGTAAGCGTCGCAAAAACCAAGGCACTGAGAATCAACCACACCAACAATAACCACGTAGTGATAGCTGGTAAAGAAGTGGATGGAGTTCATAGCTTCTGCTAACTGGGCTAAACTATAGCAGTGGACGGCGAAGCAGAGGAAGAAATTGAGCAAGAGAGAACAGATTGAGCAAGGCAAGAGCTGCATTGGGGCGCTTATGGAAAATTTGTGCAAACTCGCAAACTCAGGATATTCAAAGCTTATGTGAAGTCGACGCTATGTGGAAATGAAACGTGGCTTGTTTCGAAAACGATCACGCAGAAGCACCAATGCTTCCCCAACGTGTGCTTGAGGAAAATATGCAGACTACCATATTCTGGCCCAGCATAATAAGTAACGGAGAACTCTGGAGACATACGAATGAGGAGTTCACCTTACGCCAACTAACATGCTGGAAATGGAGTTGAATATGTCACACTTTTAGAAAACGGCCCCACAGCATCACAAAAATGGCTCTAAATTGGAATCCTTAGGGAAGCAGACACCGCGGCCGGTCAAAGAACACCTAGAAAATACCCATCCTGCATTACCCATCTCTCATAAACACATGCCGGTATAATGCTAAACCAAAAGCACCTAACCGCGTACTTTCGAGAAGCCTTGTAGAGGTGCTATGCTACTCGGAGAAAAAAACTATTTTGTCCGAAAAAAATTGAAAATTGTTTTTGTTTAATACAGTCGAACTTCTCTACAGTGAACTTCCATATAATGAAGCTCTCCTTATAATGAACTGGTTTCGAAGACACTGCTTTTTCTTTCTACTTTCAGTGTATTTTTGTCTCCTTATAATGAATTTCTATACAGTGAAGTTTTCTATATAATGAACAAATTTTACAGCTGGAAATTCAAGCGTCCTAAGTTTTTGTCTCCATATAGTGAATTTTTTCAAAAGTTTTCTGTTGAAAAAAATTACAGTTAGATGCGGACAAACTGTTATGAGGGGAATCCCAAAATTAAAACAGAAAGAGCTGAGCTATTACAGTTTTATTCAGTGATTGAAGTTAAAATGACGCATCGAAGCAGCATTTCGCTTGAAAAAAAGTTATTAATGATTACCAAAGTTAATGAAGGAAAGAAAAAAAAAAAGATATTACCAATGAATTAGGAGTTCTTCCCAGTACTTTATCAAATATTTTAAAAAATAAGGAAGTGATTTTAAAAAATGCGGAGGATTTGGCAGTAAATACCAAGCGCAAGAGACTTCGACCTTGTCATTTTGAGGATATTGACGAAGCAATGCTGAAATGGTTACTCGTTGCACGTGGTAAGAATCTCCCTGTATCTGGACCATTATTGAAGCAAAAGGCCAAAGATTTTGCGGAAGTACTAGGACACCACGAATTTGAGGCAAGTACAGGTTGGTTAGACAAGTTCAAAAGTAGGCGTGGCGTTATTCAAAAGACATTATGTGGGGAAAGTGCTGACGCCAACATAGAAAACCGTGATGAATGGGTAACGAACGTCTTACCGAAATTAATTGAAAATTACAACATTAACGACATTTTTAATGCCGACGAGACTGCTTTGTTTTTCAAATGCTTGCCAACTAAAACACTGGCATTCAAAAATGAAAAATGCTTTGGTGGGAAGCAAAGCAAGGAGAGAATAACTGTCCTGGTGGGAAGCAATATGACTTGATCAGAAAAGCTAAAATTGCTGGTAATCGGAAAGGCCAAAAATCCGAGGTACTTCAAGGGAATAAAATCTTTAGGTGTCGATTATGAGTTTAACAAAAAAGCTTGGATGACCAGTGAGATTTTTACGAAATGGATTGTAAAACTCGACAAAAAATGTTGTGATCAAAACAGAAAGGTGTTGTTTTTTGTTGATAACTGCACTGCCCACCCTAAAGATGTAAGAGACAAGTTGAGAAACATTCATCTCGCTTATTTTCCTCCCAACATGACTTCGTTACTGCAACCAATGGACTAAGGCATTATCTACAACATGAAACAACGTTACAGAAAACGAATTTTAACGAATATATTGACTCAAGTGGATGAGGGAAATTCTGTTATGGCCATAGACTTGCTGCAAGCAGTTCGAAATCTTAGCAATGTATGGAATGTCTATGTTAAACCAGAAACAATTGCCAACTGTTTTAAAAAGGCTGGATTTTGAAAAGATGCTATGCAGATTCCATTTGAGCATTGGGATGAAGAGGACCTTCTTTCAATATCGGGTTTGGCTGCTTTACAGTCTTCATTTAAAAAAGTAGCAAATATCGAAGCATCGTTTGATGACTACGTAAATGTTGATAATGGTGTGCAGACTTGGGACAACACATCCGAAGAAGATATTCTCAACAGCATTTTTGAAAGTCGCGGAGTTCCAGCTGAACCTGGTAAGCATTTATCTTTTTATAGTCAAACAAAAATTTAATATGTAAAAATTATTTCAGATAACGATGAACACGATTTGACCGTTGAAGAATTGGCAGAAACTGAGGAGGCATTATGATACAAGCTGCTTCATCCATTAGCGTAATTAGAACCTTTGTGGAAATGAGGAGTGACGTGCCGATTAATGTTTTCAACTCTCTACATGATTTGGAAGCTTTTATTGAAAATGAAAAATGGAAGACTGTAATTCAAACCAAACTCACTGATTATTTTAAATAAAATTACATAAAAAATCAATGTTTCTTTATAATGAAGTTTCTATATAGTGAAGTGATTTTCAGGTCCCGTGCGAATTCGCTATATGTAAGTTCGACTGTGTAATAACATTAAAAGGAACCGCAGACATTTCATTTTAATGAACTCCGTACCAAAATTTTCAACATTGTATAAATCCCAAAATTATTAACTTTTTTCCAACTTTTTTTTCAGTTTGCTTCTTATTATCACTAACGCTTGCAAATAAGCCAATTTTCTAAAAAATTTACGACAATGTCACAAATACTTGGATCACTAGACATAGAATTGCTCTATAAGAGTCCACAAGGCCATCGAGATACCTGAATAAATTCATAGTTACCTACAAACACCAAACATAACCACCTTTAATTACCCAGTTCGCGCATATCTTCAGTGTAGTATTTATTGAAATAATCGTACGCGTCTACTCTATCTTCGTTTATTAGTTGTTCCCAGTAACTCATAAGTCATATTTTTTTTGTCAACCCCTTTCACTTTGTGCACCTGGCGCAAATGCGATCTTCTGCGAAACTAATTTTATGATGTTATCAATTGCATTAGTGATCTTGTGCTCTGTTATAAATAGTTTTATTACGAACACGCCTGAATATGAACTCCGATAAGAACCAATAAATTCTATAATGCGCTGCAATGCAATGCTTTGAGAAACTTAAAAACAATAAATGAGAAATATAAATTATTTATTGCTTGTTATGGCTTTGTCACCTGATGATCGTACCGCACGTGATAAAACAACAACAACCATTTTATTTCAAGTTGACAAGTCTGGGTAGCTTTCAAGTGCCTTACTGCAGGTGGTTTCAAAGTCGCATCATTCAGGAAGCAAGAGCTAAAATATGTGGATTAAATTATTTTAAAATTTCAGCTCATCTATTAACCAGTAAAAGAGTTTGTTTTTCGATTAATCGAATATGTTACTTGGGTTGAATTGGCGAAGGATATGCCAAAAATATCTGACTATTAAATCATTGGCTACTAAGAGGTCTGCCGTGTACCTGGTAATGACAAACTTCATTCAGATTTCGTTTTATTTCCAAATTTATTACTCATTTGTTGGTAGGATAAACTTAGTAGCCCTCTGAGTTAGATACTCTGATGCAACCCTAGAGCAATGAAGTGTAGTAGAGCCGTTGCTGACGCTGAGGCATAATTGAGGTTCTATGCCGTTAATGTGCCGAATTATCTCATCCTTTAGCTCTTGAATTGTTGCTGGCTTATCGACGTACACCTTTTCTTTCAAATAACCCCAAAGAAAGAAGTCCAACGGTGTCGTTGACGTTTAGGTGTGGTTCACATTCAACAACGGCTCTTGAAATTTAACCACCCTTTATATGTATACTCGTATAATGTAAAAATGCAACAACTGCTATGGGTTCCGCATAGACTTTCCGTCGCCAATATTCAGCAGAGAGTGAATGTGTGTTCTCAGCTGTTGCAACGGCTTGAAAATGAAAGTTTTTTGAACCGTATCGTTACTGGTGATGAAAAATGTGTCCTTTACAATAATCGTGCTCGCAAACGCCAATGGTTAGATAAAGATGAAACACCAGAACCGACCCCTTGAGATGGCCTTCACCCCAAGAAGATTCTCCTGTCTATTTGGTGGGATATGGCCGGTATTGTTCATTATGAACTTCTGGAACCAAATCAGACGATAAGGCTGATTATCATTCCCATCAGCTATCAAACCTGAATGAGGCACTTACAAAAAATCGACCGTCTTTAGTGAATAGACGCAAAGTTTTGTTTCACCACGACAACGCAAGACCTCATACCGTAAGGCAAACATTAAGCAATTTGAACGAGCTCGGATGGGAGCTATTGCCGCAACCACCATACTCTCCGGATATTGCACCTTGTGAATATCACCTTTTCCGTGGATTTCAATCCCATATGAGTAACAAGAATTAGTCCTCAAAAGAAGCTATTAAAAGGGATATCGAAGCGTATTTTGGCTCCAAGGACCAAAAATTGTTTGAGCAGGGAATTAAAAATTTGCCTAAACGTTGGGAAGACATTGTAAATAATGAAGGAAAATATATTATTGATTAATAAATACTTTAAACATCTTTTTTATTAATTTTAAAACCACCTTTAAAAAACGCACGAACTTATGGACTGACCTGATAATTGATAACAGGAGCTAAAGACCGCCAATAAAACAGTTTTACGCAAAAAATAATGAATTCCTTTTTCCCCAAACTGCTATATGGAGTATATCGCGGTCGTTTCTGGATAGGTACGAGTTGAACCTGTTACCTTAATCCAACATCGAGGCCGCAAACTTTTTTGTCGATATTAACTCTCAAAAAAATGACGCTGTTATCTCTAAAGTAACTTAATCTTATAATCAGTATTAATGGATCAATAATTCATAAATTAATGATTTAAAAAAATTTAAAGTTCATTAAATTTTAACATCACCCCAACAAAATAATTAATATTAAAAAAATAAAATAAAATAAAATAATAAAAAAGTTTAATATTAATTACAAAGATTTAAAAGGTCTTCTCGTCTTTTAATAAAATTTTAGTTTTTTAACTAAAATATAAAATTCTATAATAAATGTGTATGAAACAGCTGATACTTCGTCCTACCGTTCATACCAGCCTTCAATTAAAAGACTAATGATTATGCTACCTTTGCACAGTCAGAATATTGCGACCATTTAAAATTATTCAGTGGGCAGGTTAGACTTTAAATATACATAATTCAAACAGGCATGGGCCAAACCTCGCACTTTTTGTTCTTTGGTTTCGGTAGTTACCTCACAAATAATAATTTGATTTGCATGTTTCAACTCTTGAAACGCCTCTGACTTTTTTTTCGCAACATTTGTCATTAATTGCACACAACAACACGAAGTTGTTTGATTGACGAAAATGACAGCTTCTAGACTATCACTCGATTTTCTGTATTGCTTTTTAATATTCCCTGACTTAGTTCAAGCGCATTTTTAACAAAAAAATAAAAAGATTACATACCCTGTATTTTGTCATTTACTTTTCTAGCTTATTTCTCTTTTTTTTTAAGTATCTTCCAGATGCAATTTACGTGGGGCAAAACTGGACAAACTCGATAAGCTTTTAAAAAATATATACGAGGTGTGTTCAAAAAGTATCGCGAATTTTGAATTTTCGCAGGTTACGTATATTCGAATTTCGATTTTTTTGTGGCGATATGTTGGTACTCATGTCTCTCACTCTTGCCGACGAGTTCGGCCATTTTGAATGTTCAGTTAATTGTTGACAGCTGCTTTGCTTGCACGTGTTTCGGCTCGTCTTCGATTTTTATCATGGATCAAAAACCCTGTATCAAATTTTGTGTGAAAAACGAAATTAAGTACGCGGATGCATTCCGGATGTTGACTGTGTCATACGAAGAAGCTACTTTGTACCAAAGTAACGTTTATCGGTGGTGCAAAATGTTCTCAGAAGGCCGAGAAGATGTGAACGACGAAAAGCGTGCAGGACGCCCGAGCACCTCAACAACAGACGAAAAAATTGATGAAGTGAAAAAATGGTATTGGCCAATCGTCGAATCACCGTTAGAGAAGTTGCTGAGGACCTAGACATATCGATTGGCTCGTGCCATTCGATTTTTTCCAATGATTTGGGCATGAGACGGGTCGCCGCAAAATTCGTATCAAAACTGCTCAATTTCGACCAAAAGCAGCGTCGCATGAACATTGCTAATGAGATGTGGGACTCTGTCCACGACGCCCTAAATTTGCTCCAGAGGGTCATAACTGGTGACGAATCGTGAGTTTATGGTTATGACGTGGAAGCCAAAGCTCAATCATCTCAATGGAAGCTGCCGCAAGAACCAACACCGAAAAAAGTGCGCCAAGTTCGGTCGAATGTAAAAGTTTTGCTTACCGTTTTCTTCGATTGCAGGGGCGTTGTACATCATGAGTTCTTGCCACAGGGTAAAACGGGCAATTTGCGTGAAGCAATCCACCAGAAACGCCCGGATTTGTGGAAGAACAAAAATTGGCTCTTGCATCACGATAACGCCCCTGCTCACACATCGTTGCTTGTGTGCGACTTTTTGGCCAAAAACAACACACTAAAGATGCCACAGCCACCGTATTCCCCAGATCTGGCCCCATGTGGCTTTTTCTTGTTCCGGAAGCTGAAGAGGCCCATGAAAGGACGACGCTACGCTACGATTGACGAGATAAAGACGGCATTGAAGGAGGAGCTGAATAAGATAAAAAAAATGATTTTTTGAAGTGCTTCGAAGATTGGAAAAAACGTTGGCACAAGTGCATAATATCTCATGGGGATTACTTTGAAAGGGACAAAATAGATATTAATGAATAAATAAATAATTTTTGAAAAAACACAAAATTCGCGATACTTTTTGAACACACCTCGTACAAGAAAAACATTGCGCTTTGAAGACATTGTTTCCCAGTAGCCGCAAAAGACTTATAAAATTTGTTATCGCATGTGAATTTTTTTAATTTCATTTTGTTTTGCGCGCTTAAATTATTCGAATACATTTAAAGAAAATGCATTACACATCGATATCGGTTATGTTTTAGTAACAAATGATATTCTAATGCAAATCACTGGACGACACTAAAAATATTTTGCAGCTCCGACTGACACACTTACACATATTTGCATTTATTACATTTATACGTATCTACACCCATACTAAACAAACTACTAATGGCAGCAAAAATGAAAATTGTGAAAAATCACAGCTTAAGTGTCGGCTAGAGATAAAATTAGTAAGAGTATTTAAAGTTGATCACGTTTTCCTGTTAACATCAGCGCACAGCCACAGTGACATCATTATTAGTGACACTTAGAAATGCAATAGTTTTTACAGCAATACTAGAAATAAATTATTATGATCAGCTATGCTTAAACCCCTCTTGGAATCTATTCTATTTATTAGACATTATAGACTAAAAAGACTAAACTATAAATATCAGCACTAAAAGTGAATAATTTCTTGGTCATGCTGCTCAAGTTCGAAATTGAGTGATCGAATAAAATTTCTTTAATTAGAACAAGCTCTGAGAATAATTAAACAGACCTGTAGTTCTATTGTTCCATATTATAGCTCAGATCAAATCAGTATTAGCTACCAAACAATATAAATGCACTATTGCCTCATCAGTACTATCTCATTTTACGTTCTTATTTATGCGATCGTTACTTGAGAGTCCAACAAGAAGATGCGTTTTAAGGCTCAGATGGAGCGAACACCTAAAGAAAAAGGTGCTTGAATTTATACATATATAGAAATTTGTATTGGCTTATGCGTAAGCAATCACCAGTATGTACTTACTAACATAGTATTTATTTAAGATACAGGCCGCCCAAAATCAGTAATCACCAAAAACTCCATCGAAATTGTTCGTAAATTTTTTAAAAAATTAACCCAAATCATCGTTGAAGTTCATTAAATCGGGGTTGAATAGCTCTAAAACATCGATTTATCGCAATTTAACTGATCATTTGGGCTTACGAAAGGTCTGTGTACGTTTCACTCCGCACAAGTTAACCGAGGACCAAAAATTGCTCAGAATTCAGCATTCGAAAGACCTCATTAAAGAGGAAAGAAAATACGAGAACTTCCTTTAAAACATTGTAACTGGTGATGAGACGTGGTGTTTCCAACATGAACCTGAACCTGAAACTAAGCGTTAAAATGCCGAATAGAACGCCCCAGAAGAGCCACCAGCAAAAAAAATCGCGTTTGGAGAAGTCAAAAGTCCAGTCGATGCTCATTTGTTTTTTCGATACCGTCAATGCAATTCTTCTAACTCTATCTTGGCGTTTTGAAGCGTTTGTTGCACGGCATTCGTCGAATTCGCCCTGAATAATGCGAAGGAGGAAGCTGGCGGTTATTGCACGATAATGCACCATCTCATCGATCCACCGTTCTTGACTTATCTTTTGACTAGCATTTGAAACCACTTTATAACTCACCGTATTCGCCTGATATGACTACCTGTGACTTCTGAATAATCGGAAAATTCCATGGAAAACGTTTTGCGTCCGTAGAGGCCATCCAAAAGGCTTGTACCGCTTTTTTGGCTTGTTTCTATTTTAGTTCAGTCTTGTATATTTTGTGCTTCACCTTCTAAAAACAGATGCTGACATTACAAAATGAAAGAAGAAGACTTAAGGGCAAACAGCCACAAGGCCTCGTCAATTAAACAAAAAAAGTTGCCTTCGAAGGACGGCAGATGGTTTATATGAAAAGCTTTCTCATGGCTTGCATGGACTTTTTTCATGGCAGAACTACACCCGGAGGTCTGCCATTGCTTACCGGGCGACCGCTAGAAAAATCTTTTTCCATTATTTGATATTCATGCACGAAGAAGAATAAGAATTATTTTCAGAAATTCCTGCTCCATTTTAGTCGTGATTCTTGGCTTTATGCGTGACGACTGGGTCACAAATTGTTACTCGTAAAGGGTGTTTCAATAAAATTAAAGATTTCCATATTAACATTTTTTGAAATTGTTCGCGCCGTATATCATTAATAACTCGTATAATTTCGTTCTTCTGCATTTGATTTGACTCAAGCTTATTAGCATTTATTATTTCACGGTGGCCGCCGTAGTAAAATGAATTGGTGTGTAACTACCATTCGGAAATGCGTAGGTTCGAATTTCCGTGCATGAAACAGCAAAATGATAGGCATTATTTCTAATAGCGATCGCCCTCGGCAGGCAATTTCCACCCTCCGATTGAAAGATCGGCTTAAAACTATAGATCCCTTCACTTGAGGAACAACATCAAAAAGCGCATATGCCAAACACTCAAAAGAGAGTGTAAGCGCCAATTCTATATATATAAAGGTATGTATATATGTACTTTTCACGTAGCTCCAGAGAAAGAAGTCCAATGGTGTCGAATTACAAGATCTCGATGGCCATTTTGTGATGGCCACCTCAAGTGGGGAAATTCCCTGATAGCTATTCACTTGGGAGTGGCCAGGACAGCTGTGTTAGCTCGCAACTTCCGGGCTTCGCCCAAGTATCCTCTGGGTGGCTTCTGAACACCCGTTCGAGAGCGAGCTAATGTGAGAAGGCGACTAGCTAATTAAAACCTCATCTGTATTTAACTGCTGTCCTCAAAGAGGTTTCTGAGAAAATCCTGTCGTTCGGGAGCCACGCATTTCGATGCTTGCCAGAAGTGGTTGGCTCGAGATTCCACACATCTGTTTGCATATCTTTGTCATTAAACTGTCTGCGTAAAATATAAGAAATGATTGACTTGAATAATATTCATAAAAAAAAAGAAATAAATAATTGGCGCGTATACTTCTGTTAGGTGTTTGGCCGAGCTCCTCCTCCTATTTGTGGTGTGCGTCTTGATGTTGTTCCACAAATGGAGGGACCTACAGTTTCAAGCCGACTCCGAACGGCAGATATTTTTATGAGGAGCTTTTTCATGGCAGAAATACACTCGGAGGTTTGCCATTGCCTGCCGAGGGGCGACCGCTATTAGAAAAATGTTTTTTTTTTTTTTTTTTTTTTTTTTTATTAATTTTGCCTTCACCGAGATTCGAACTAACGACCTCTCGGTGAATTCCGAATGGTAATCACGCACCAACTCATTCGGCTACGGCGGCCGCCTATAATATAATACAATATATAATAATAATATTCATATATAGTAGATATTTCACTACCTTTCAGGCTGACAATGCGTCGTATAAAAAAAAGTTGGCTTCGACAGCCTGGGGCAGTGATCTAGCCTAAGTCCCATTAACCTTTTCCATTACATCAACAGCTCTGGATGGCTATAGATATCTGTCGATTGGAGGTCTTCTAATGGTATAAAAACGACGGTTTAATGTTACCTGGCGAGTGCCAGGCAGGCGGTTCAACCATTTCACCTACCTTTTTTAAGCTTCGTGTCCTATCTCACAAAGTTTCTGAACAAGCACGAACTTCTTTCCTTTCTCGCAGAAGCAAATCGGCTAAAGCATTTAGTTTTCAAAAATGTGTGGTCCGCCACCCATTTCTTCTGGCATACCAAGATCGGAAGCTTCAATGAGGACTCATCTACATTGTTGGACACAAATGCCAAAAGGTGCTCGGCTAGGGTTGTTCTCCTCCGTCCTATCACATCACTCTCCACAGCCCGATCTGATCAATTCCTGAGTTCAGCGCAGATTCGGCGCTCGTGGCTTTGCCGCCATAATTAAGCCATCAAGTGAATTCCACTATCAGCCATTCCTTCAAGTAAAAATGCTGCTCGCTTCATGTGTGAATCCCTGTCACTCTTGATATCAGTTGTTCGGGGTCACATTTCTAATAATGTTCTTTTTTTTTTTTTTATCTAAGTCATATTCAATCGATTTTCAATCGGATGTACTAAAACTTACAGAATTTCATTGGCTCATATTTCTCATATTTCATATAATCAGGTAATTCATTTTATCTGTCGCAATTGTTGCACTATTTTATGATATGTGTGGCTGATTAGTGCTGTTAGATCGGAATTGTAAAATTGGTGCATTTCTACGATAGTCCAGTGGCGTTGTGATATCGCCAGGGCCATGCCATGTGAGCGCTTCGAGCGCTGTAACGTGTGCAAATCCGTTTGAAATTTATGGTGTTTTTATGGATTTGTCAGCCAAGTTCCAATCGATTCCAATGCATTGAGTTGTTGTGCATCTCTATTCGCTTAGTCCTATCGCACGGCGATATTTGCTTTTCCAACGTCAGCGTCTACAGCCAGCGGGGAATGAATGTATGTATGTTGAATACAAGTGTGTTTGTGTGTGTGTGGGTGTGTGATGATTGGTTTTGAGTGACGCCCTATTTGTTTTTCTATTATTTATTTACAAACTAGAAAAAAATTAAATTTATTATTTCACAAAAAACAAAATAAAAATAATAATACTCGTCGTGCAACCAAACTTGCATTTTTACATTTTATTATTGTGCATGCTTACATATACATATACATATGTATGTGCTTTCGAAGTGTCATTTTTGTAGTCATTATTAGACCTCCGACGTCGCTAATACGCCAATGAGCCAATTCTGCCAGGGAGACCAGCAATCGCAGTTGTGTTGTTGTCTCCGCCGTTTCTCATTTCGGTTATCAGTTCGTACGTGCCTCCTCTCGAGTAAATGATGGCGCTGAATTGGCTTAACGTGCATTGGCTGGCAGTAGCGCTGGTGCTAGCGCATCGGTACTTGTGCACTCACATAGCTCCATACGCCGTGTGTCGGTCCCATCATCAGCATTAGCAACAACAACAACAAACAACATCACTCTTGAGTGCTTAATACGAGACGTTTGGTGAGTTGATAGATTGTTATTAATGAAATTCAGCTCCACTTGCCATTTTCGAACTTAATGCCCTTACGCGACATGTGATTTGTGATGATGCGACCATTGTTGGTTGTGTAATTCTTCATTTCTACTTCATTTCTACTTCATTTATAGGGTTCTGTTGTTTACTAATTACGTAAATGTAAAGCGCCATGATTCTTCTTGTCTCCACGTCCGGCCGAAGGTATAGTACATATATGTATATATGTTTATTTTCAAGACGTTGCAGTTCTCAAATTATCCATGTTTTTTTTTTAGTAAATTATGGCCGACTCAGTCCGCGAAGGGCGTGAGGAATGCATGGTTTCGAAAAGCTCGTAGGTGCAGTGTGTTCTGGACAGGAAATGGTATTCATTTATGTAGATACAACTTTATTAAACTTCAAAATTTTGTATGCGGTCATGACTACAGTAAAACCGCTGTGTACTTCGAATATTAAAATATTATGCTTACATTCAATGAGTACATGACTCAGGAGTAATTTTTGAAGGTTGTTCGTAGATAACGGCTAACGATTTGTAAGCCTCTAGAATTGTTCCAGCAGTAATCAAGATACTATTATGCCTTCTGCTTTATGAGTGGCGAAGAAGATACGAAAAATCATAATATAATATTTGGGTGACTTAGAAGATAGGGGTATACTTGAGTTGCTCTGAAGAGAGAGTGCGGATTTCCTTTTCCTTACAGCGGCCAACCGACTGGGTTGGTGAGAGACTACCATTCGGAAGTGGTGACACAGATTCGAAATCCAGACACGAAACATTAAATGATACAAAAAGGTTTTTTCTAATAGCGTGCAAATACACAAACGTGTAAGGTCGCGAAATCCTTCTGGCCACGTGTGGACCGGAGGCGCTCGGGCGAGCTTCTGAGACTGATAAAATATCAGCTCTCCAATCTAGTGGGTTCTCTCACAGGACAAGATGCGCGAGGAATGCATGCTGTGAGACTTGGAATCACCTCGAGTCCTTTTTGCGCTGGATGCATGGAGGATGAGGTGGAATCATCTCAGCACCTTCTCCTTAGCTGCCCTGCTCTGGCGGGGTTAAGATCTAGGCATCTTGGCTCTTACTTCTTTGCCACGCCTGCTGATATAGCTGGCGCTGACATTAAAAATCTGATGAATTTCATCAGCAGCACAAAGCGGTTGACGCAAACATAGTCATCGTTCGTAATCCGCACGGTCCTAACCATCCCATCACCACCTCTCCCCGCCCTCTCCCTGCATCCCATCGGTCTTTCCGTTTCACCTCACCTCCTTCACAATGGTATCACAAAGGCCGAATCTTTCTTCGTCCAAGTGTGCTCACTCCCTGGGCAACCATACCAACCTAACCTAACCTAATAGCAGTCGCCTCTAGGGAGGCAATGGCAAACCTCCGAGTGTTTTTTTGCCTTTCTCATAAAAGTCCATCTGCTGTACGGATGCGACATAAAACTGTTTTTGTTTTTTTTTACCTTTTTCACTCCGCTCCGCTCGCATAGGGCCTCAACAATGCTCTGCAATCGTACAGATGACGGCATCTGTTAGTTCGCCTTACATCGACGTTCTCCAAGTATACCTTTTCCCTTGCGCGTTCCAGTCCAGAGCCATTCTTGTGATGCTGTCTGGTGGATTTCTACGAGTGCGGCTTATCCACCACCACTTGCTGCGTTTGATTTGATGTAGGATAGGTTCCTCATTCGTTGATCTCCACAGCGCGGCGTTCAACCAGAATATTCTACAGATGATGCGGAGGTGACGAAAGATTGTAGCCTCTGTGTGATAGTTTTAGAGGCCAGCCAAGTTTCAGTAGGTCCTCTATTTGTAAAACAACAACATCGTTGATTTTCTGGTACATCACAATTTGGAGGAGAAGCTCAGCCAACAATCAACACAGGATGTGGGCACCAATTATAAATATACGAAAATATATCTGCAATTTCTTCTTCCACAGGTGAGCTTCCAGTCGGTTCTGCGAGTTCTGCGCGATTACTCTGAATTGGCGAGTTTTAAAATATCTCTGGCCACGGGTAGAGCAGAGGAGAGCAAAGCACTTCATGAGCCGGCATAGCCAGTTCTCTTTTTATTGATAGAATCCAACTTCGAGTCCCTTGTAAATGTGATGGAGTGAAGCCATCTCAGAATCAACTCTCCTAATGCTTTGCTTCTGTAAGCTATTGTAAGTTGGCTATTCCTTCCTCCTCCTGCACATAACTTCACAGCTAGCGGGCTTTCTCACTTGCTGCCACCGAAACTTGTTTATCTGAAAGCCACGTTGTATCATCAATAATTCCAATTTTCCACTGTTCACTCTTATTCTTAGTGCCGGTTTTTTATTGCTCATCATGGTATACGTATGAAATGAGACTTTCAGATATTAGTCCATAGTTGGAGCTCGGAGTATTTTTAAACCTTCCCAAATGCCTTGATTTTTTCGTCTGTCATCTGTCAAGAATATTCAGTTCATTGTTTGTTACGTTTCATACAACAATGCATTTTTGTCGCTCTTAAAAATGTCGAATTTCGTGCCTTCAAACTACGATTTGCGAACATCGTTGATTTTCTGGTATCAATTGAAGAAAAACGCTTCTCGAGCTGGTTTGAAAAATCCCGAAATTGTGATTTTAGCGTGGAGAACGAGGGCCGTGGCCGGCCACCGAAAAAGTTTGAGGACGCCGAATTGCAAGCATTGTTGGATGAAGATGATGGTCAAACGCAAGAAATGATGGCAGAGCAGTTGGGAGTGACCCACAAAACCATTTCCAGGCGTTTGAAAGACATGGGCATGATTTTAAAAGTCGGAAGATGGTTGCCGCATGAACTGACAATGTGTCAATGCATCGCCACATCGAACAAGAGCGACCCGGGATTTGGCGGAGACTTACGATTGGTAACCGCTGGTGCATGCGGCTTACTCACCAGACTTGGCGCCTTCCGATTATCATTTGTTTGCATCGATGGGCCACGCACTTTCCGAACAGCGCTTCAATTCTCACGAAGAAGCCAAAAAATGGATGATAATTGGTTTGCGGCCAAAGACGGCCCATTTTTTTGGCGCGGCATCCACAAATTGCCTGAGATATGGAAAAAATGTGTCGCTAGCGATGGCTATTATTTTGAAGATTAAATTTGTAACCATTTTTTGTTAATAAACGTTTGAAATGGAAAAAAAAGTATTCATAGGTATATACCTGGTACGTCAAACAGCAAAGCTATAAGATCTAAGGATGATAGATTACCAGGATTGGCCATCGCAAGAAAAAGATTGTGAGAGTAACTTCACCTGCCACGTCACTAGGAAATTGGCAGCAAAATCTTGCTGGCTAATTTCACACGTTTTCACAAACTCGTGCAATCAGTCGTTGTTCAAACGGTAACGAAGTAATTTGAACAATGGTTGCGTTAAATTTTTCTTATACAGGGTGGGCCATATAGCGTTTGCTTTTTGAACCACCTATTTTTTTGAGAATGGTAACACAAATGACATGTCAAATGTGTCATAATTTACTTAAAGGTTTGACATTTACGAAATGGGACGCTATACGCTTGAACAAAACTGGGAAATATTGAAAACCTATTTCCAAAGTGGTGCATCTTCTTCTTCTTTTCTGATGAAGCTCATTTTCACATCGGTGGCTACGTCAATAAGCAAAATTGTCGGATTTGGGGCTCAGGCGTTACTGTAGAGAAGCAAATGCATCCACAACGAGTCACTGTTTGGTGCGGTTTTTGGTCTGGCGGCATCATCGGGCCATTTTTTTTCGAAAATGAGCGAGGAGCCGCGGTTGCAGTAAATGGCGAGCGTTACCGTGACATGCTCAACGAGTTGTTTCCAAAAATTGAAGAGGATGACATGGACGACATTTGGTTTCAACAGGACGGCGCAACGGTCACACTGTCAAAGATACACTCGAACTTTTGGCTACCGTTTTTGAAAACCGAATAATCAGCCGAAATTTCGATATCAATTGGCCGCCTCGGAGCTGTGATTTAAGCCCGTTGGACTATTTTTTGTGGGGAGCCGTTAAGGACAAATGCTATGCGAACCATCCATAGACGATTGATGCGTTAAAACACGAAATCGAAGTTGCCATTCATGAAATTGGAGCCCAAATAATCGATAATGTGCTTAAAAATTGGGTTGATCGAATGACCTACTGTAAAGCCAGTCGTGGCAGTAATTTGAACGATATTATTTTTCATTCATAAGTGACAATGTTCAATATTCAAAATAAAAAAAAAGTTTGAAAAAATCTTGATTAGTTTTTTTTTTATAGCCGATTCAAAAAGCAAATTTTGCATAGCCCACTCTGTATGACCAACACAATCGCAGTTTTGTCGTAAGCAAACCGCCGCTATGACCCCTGTTACGATACCCAATGAGCAGATTTCTTCAAATTTCGCTGAGAGCCACCTAACCAATGCCATTAAATTCAGAATATGCAGATTTAATGTGTGACAACACCCCATCTCTCATTCGGAGGAAGCATAAAACTGTATACCTCTCCATTTATGGGGTAACAGCGAGGAAAGAAAAGCTCGTCAAGCACCTAACAAAGGATTTGAGCGGCAAGTAATTGAAGTATGAGTTTTGCTAACTGTGAGATCGAATTGCTTTAAACGCCACTGTGATATTACATACATATATATATACAAATTTCATAGAAGAAATAAAATTCTACAATTAATTCTTATCGGAAAGTATTAGACGAGCATTTAGGTAGGTATGCGTATTTTTATTGATGTGTCAAACATCGATTCATCGCCACCTCACCCAAGGGCTGCGCCTCATTTACGACCATTTTCATGTGTATCTCAATGCTGTTTTACACAGAAATGCTTATGTAAATGCCTAACTCCATACATACATACATATACAGGTATATGTGATTGCATATGAAGGGGGCAAAGATCAGCGCTGGCGCAGGTGCATTGTGTAATTTGTTACTATAAATACAAATAAATAATATAATTACTCAAATACATATAGGCATAAGTATGTACGTATGTATGTATGTACATTTACATATATTTGTCTTTATCCCTTATCAATAAGTGGCGCGTCTCTTAATCACTAGCATTGCCCGAAATCATATGGCATATAAAAAACCGTAACCTCCTCCTTCAACGACGTCGCCCTGACGCTGTAATTCCCCTTGAATGCAAAAATCGAAAATCAACATAAAAAATACAGAAAACCATTAAAATGATCACAGAAAAATCAAATCGCACATAAAAATAAAAACTTTAACACTTTCTATACGAGTATATATGTAAACACATACATGCATATATTCATGTGTATGTAATTCTGTCAAAGCTGCAGATAAGGTATTTTGACTGATGATGTGTTTTTTCCGAAATGCGAGGCGCTGTTGTTCTCAATGACAATGACTATGCATAAGTATGTATGCATGTGTATGTGTGTGTGTGTGTATGTGTTATAGACTCACCTCGCTGGGATTTGCACGGTATTAGATGATATCTGCGCCGTTCGAAAAGTTCGAAGTTTGATTGGTGGAGAGCAGCGTATGCGGCGGGGAGCCGAACGAGAAGGTGACGATGTCTCAATGCCATTTTAAGTAGAAGAGGTGAGGAGTGTGACATATGGGGTAGTTGTTGAGAAGTGAAATATTCGTGCTTAAGTTTGCATAGTCTCGAATTCAATATTTGTTTGCTTCTGTGCACAGGAATTTGTTTTACTTAGCACAAAAAATATAGTACAAATTTAATTAACTTAAATATTTATTTACCTAAACGTGTCCGCATGATGAATAGCTGCTGATGTAGTGCTTAAACGATTTTAGTCATTATGTGTGTGATCGTTTAGAGAAGAAGAGTAAGATTTTGAAAAGACTAAATATCAAACCCAAAACTTGAAAAAAGATTTAGAAGTAAGCTTACATATAGACTTGCGTATGAGCAGTACAAGGCCTTTCATTCGAGCTAGCTTTAAATTCAAATTAAACACTTACAAATGTGCATACGTATGTTGGTAGGAAATTCATTATCTGTTCATTCTAAATGGTTCAGGAAATGATGTCTAAATGATGTTTTCCAAAAGTCCACCGTGTGGACGTTTACATATCTCGATCCTCTTAGTGGAATATTCGATGGCATTTAGGGGGGGTAAGGGTTTCAGCGGAAAAAAACACTATTGTTGGGAATTTTTTTCTTAAATATGGATTGAGCAAATTTATTAAAACCTTTTGTACATTATTAAGCATACTTTTAACTATATTCTGTAATTTTTTCATGCGGAAATACTTAAAAATAAGCCGATTACAGGCCATGTCCGTGAACGTCTTGAAAAAAAAACACATTTTGCAGTGATCACTGTATTTCGGTCGGTTATCTGAAACCAAAACCAATTCAAATTTAGTCAAAGTATCATTAAATCTTCCCACCAACGTTGTCCGCTTATTTTTTTCTTCGTATACAAATTTTTGGCGGCGGTCTAAAGTGAAAACTTCTATTTTCAACGAAAATTTCCGCCATTTTGTGGGCGGAAAACCCCCTTCATATCAAAAAAAAATAAATAAAGTAAACGCTGGGGGGACGCATTATATGAAGAAAATGTGTGCCAAGTTTGGAATGAATCGGTCAAGTAGTTTTTAAATGGCAGTGATCACCGACTTTCAAAAAGTAGTTTTGAGAAAAAACGCTGCCTTCCCGAACGCTCGCACCTGTCAGAGCTAAGACGCGAGACTAATTGGACACTAACTCCAAAAGTTTTGCTCAGATCAGCTTAAAATTTTGGGAATATATTCTTGAAATGTTAAACAATAAGATAAGATAAATCGATTTTTTGAAAGTGCAAACCCTCACCAACCACCCCTCCCCCCTTCCCCCCCTTCAGGCAGCATTGTGTCTTTATCTCGACTATTTCGCGCCAAATGTTATCTTGTAAAGCTTCAAGTATTTCTGGTTTATCCATACAAACTCTGCCTTTGAGATGGCCCTACAGAAAATAGCACAGAGGCGTTATATTTGGCGATTTTGGCCGGCAAATTCTTGCAGAATATCAGACAATTATTTTTTCGTTAACTTGGTTTTGCGTTGACCGCGTTTCGTCAATATCCATACCATCAACAATAGGCCAAAAAACGTTTTTATATAGTGAAATTCTTCGATGGCAAGCCCATTTTCAGCTGGAGGTTCACAAGCAAAATTCCCATTAGCTCCGCCAGACCGCTATGAACGCAAACGAGAGGAGTATAAGCGCTTCTCAACACACTTTCGTAAATTGTCTAAATAAATTTTGCTGGCTTACGAAGGGGGGATGGGCTTCAGTTGAAAGGATCATTTCTCGTCAAAACCAACCGTAGCGGATTTTTTATTATTTTGATAAAATTCTCGAGCAAAATCGTGCTAATTTTATTAAATTATAGTTTTCCACCTAAGATGTGCCGACAGAGACCTTATTGAGCTATGCAAACTGCTCAAATAAATCAGTGCCAAAAAGAATATGGCACTTTAAAAACTTTTTAATTTATGGAAAACCAACTTAGATATGAAAATACTTCCCATTATGTTGTTACTTCCCGAAAACGGAGGTATTACTTTGGATCAAGCTGTTCCCACTAAGACCGACTTCTTACACGATTCCAGAACCAGAAGTCTCAATAAATATTAAAGCAGGTAGGAAGCCACTACGCACTAGTGGGCACCAGCAGACGAGATATGTTAGAGAGCTCAAATAATGCAGGAGCTCACCACGAAGTTCAAGTAATCCTCCCGCTCTCTTCCATATTCTCATTTCCTCCACTCTTTCTTCTTCTTCTTGATTGCCACGAGGCCTTCATCTTCCCCTGCTACCACTAGCTGGTACCACATCGAGTACTTTCAGAGCCGAAGCGTTTGTATCCATTCGGACGGCATGACCCAGCCAGCGTAGCCGCTGGATCTTCATTCGCTGCGCTATGTCTATATCGTCGTAAAGCTCATGCAACTCATTGTTCCATCGCCAACGTGCAAAGCTTTTTCAAGAACACGGGCTTACGAGTCGTATAAGGCTTTTGCAGAGGACTGAGAAGTCGTGGGAGATTTGCCCCGATCTGGTCGCCCATCAACGTCTTCAACGGTTAAAAACGTAGACAAACTCAAGAAAATGGTGCTGGAAAACCAACATTTAAGTTTGTGGCTGAAGACATGCTTGAGCAAGTGACTTCGGACCCAACGTTTATACAGCGCATCATAACAGGTGATGAGACGTGGTTATATGTGTTTGGCATGCAAACCAGTCAACAGTCAACAGACGGCTGAATGGCACTATTCATATGAGCCGAAACCTAAAAAACCCCGTCTAAGTCAACTCGTTTTCTTTGATTATCAGGGAGTTGTGCACTCAGAGTTCGTTCCAAATGGCTCTACGGTAAGTGAAGAATGTTATTACGAAGTTATGCTACGTTTGAGAGAGAATGTTCGTAGGAAATGACCTAATTCGTGGAAAGAAAACTCATGGATTTTGAACAAGATAACGCACCATCTCACAGGGTTCATATTGTGAACACTTTTTTGACCAAAAACTCGACAAATGTTATCGAGTAACCACCGTATTCACCAGATTTAACCCCCTGTGACTTTTTCCTTTTCCCGAAACTTAAATTGCCACTCCGCGGACGCTGCTTTGAGTGGATAGAAGCCATTAAGGAGAAGGAGGCCTGAAGGCGCTGAAGAAGATTTCTTCAAACACGTTTAAAAGGTGCTTTGTTGCCTAGACTAATCATTGACATGTGTGTATTACTTCGAATGGAGCCTATTTGAAGGACGGCAAAATAAATTTTGATGATTAAGCAATTATTTTGCGTTTTATTGAACAATTCCCGGTACTTTTTTGACAGAATGTGAAAGGGTTTTTTCAAGGGGTGATCCTGTTTGATGTCATCTTTGTCGTATTTGCCGTTTTCGCAATACTATTTCCTTTATTTCTCATCTGAACCATTCATAAAATATCAAAGTAACAAAGGCAGTCACTCGAATCCAGGCATATTTCGTAAGTTATGGAAGAAAAAAATATAATTTTACTCACTTTATTTTATTAAAACAAAGCACAGCACCCTTTACAGAAGCTAATGGAACTGTCTGTTTCTCTCTATCTCTCTCCCCCTCTCTCTCTCTCTCTCCCTCCCTATCTCTTCCCCACTCACCTGTTTAGGGATTCCGTTGCCAAGAGTTCATTAACTATACCCACATCGACCGAAAAGAATTCGGAAATTTATCCGCAAATCTCGCATAATGTTTTCTCGAAAACCCCCCTCGACAGAGACTTTCAGACAGTTGAGCCTTTAATCTATGCAATATAATCACTATTTGCACGAATGTGCGCAAACATTGTGGAAGAAGAATTACTCATTGAAGCAAATCACTTGGGGTGAAATACCTTGGAACTTACAAATCGATTTTCATAAGTATTTCAGAACAAGTTCATTTGGAAAGAATAATCGCAGTCTTTGTGCTTGCAGGTGTTAAAATAAATACATACGTACATAGATGTGTACATAAAGATTGGAGCAGCAAGAAGTAATAAATAGGTGACTGTAAAACGTTCACACCCCACACACACAAACGCATACGTACAGGTACAGATCTAACGCCTAATGCGCATGTAATAAATAGATTTTTGGCTTAATACTTTTTCTTGGAAGTCCAACTGATTTTCTGCATACTTCGTCCGTTCGCTTGTATGTCTCACTAATATTCTGTTTGAAGGTGACAGAGCAGCTGATAAGATGATAAATCGGCGTTCACCTGCAAAATGTCACAGTTGCTGCGGCGATGTTATGTCATTAGTTCCATTTAAAGTTGTTATCGCTGATGAGCGGACAAATATCAGCATTTACTTTTAATCAGTGTCCATCCTTCTACCAAAATTGCTTGATTGAAAACGAAATTAAGAACATCACGCCGAAAAAAGCACAAAAAGGCTTCCTTGCCTACCTGCATACATATGAGAAAATCTACACACGCATTTATATGTATACAAAAAAAAAATGTATGCATGAGTGTGTGCATATGTGTGTATGTGTACGTTATTTGTGTGCATATCAATCATCTGCGACCATTAGATGTGCGCTTTTCCCCACCTACTCATGTTGCCAGCCGAATGAGGTTGGGGGTTGGCAGCCACCATGCGGGAGTGGCAGGCGTTAAGATTGAACTCACCTCACGCACTCTGTCGTTTAGTTAAAAAATTACGAAATGCGCAAAAGAACTTATCGATTTTTTTCTAAGAAAATGTGAGATCAATTAAATGTGAGAAATTAAGACAAATGATCGATATCATGTGTTGGTATTGGTATAGGTGTACAGCAGTCAGCCGCTGTTATTGGGCATGTACGCAACTTGTGTTAGGGAGGTACTTCCATTTTTGTATATGTATAATATGTACGAGTATTACTCTTCGGAGCATATTAACTAACTCGAGATTTCCAACTGGCATCAACACAGGACAAGACAGAAACAGCTGGCGCGCTATTTTAGATTCGGCCAAAATCGTCACACGGTTGTAGCGCCACATAAGTAAGTAAGTATATTAACTATAGGTGGCACAAAATTAATCATCTAATTTTTCTTGCATCACTTTTTGAATTAATAAAAAATGTCTATGAATGATGGAAATCTTTATTTTGACATTTAGCTTTCTAGCTCACAGGTGCGACGTATCATACGATAGCATTTGCAAAAATTTTGCGCCACTTTGTATCTACACGTTTCACGCTTCCAGTATCCTAACGTAATCGAGTTGGATATAGACTTTTGGGTATATACGATGACTGTGATTGAAAATTGCCAAGCTATTTCATGTTTATCAACACACCACTATTCCTTTATCAAAACATAGTTCATATTACAATAAAAACTATATAAGGCACAGTTTCAAATTTTATTATATCAAAAATTTCATCAAAGCTTGCAACCCCTTGGCAAGACTTTCAGAATTCATCTTTTTCCAAGATTTTTCCAAAATTTTTAGAATTTTTCCTGGTATGCAGTTTCATAGCCCAATTAAGGCTATTGCTAGACTTTTTGTCACTTTATAAATCTCTCACCATGCCCGACCTATCGTGTAACGATGACAATATCCGATGAGGTGTCCCTTGCAGTGTTTGAGAGAAGATTTTTGGGCATTTGCGTGTTGCCAACGTCAAGTATAGCAGGCAATGGAACAATGAGCTGTATGAACTTAATGGCGACTTGGACGCAATTCAGGGAATAAAGATCCAGCGACTCCATTGGCTAGATCACGTCGTAGGAATGGTTACAAATACTCCAGAGAGCATTCGATACGGCACCTACTGGTGGTGGCAGAGGAAGAGGAAGAATTCCTTTAGGTTTTAAAGATCAGATGAATAAGAGAGTTCGAGCATGCGTTTGTTGGATGAAAAGGCACGACAACTTAGCAAACAAAAAAAAACAAATTGACAAAAATCAACGGTATTTTCTAGTCACATAAAAAGTTTACTTGGTTAAAAAATTTTCCGAAACAGATGAAAAATGAATTCTAAAAATTCTTACTAAGAAGTTGAATGTTTTGATGAAATTTTGCTAAGATTTTAAACATTTGTTTTTGTTTTTTTGTAAAATTTTAAACTTTGCGTTTTATGGCTTTTGTTATAGTAGGAATTATATTTTTATAAAAAACTAGCGGACCCGACAGACTTCGTTCTGTCAAATAGGTTTTGAATGTGGCAGTTTATATTTCGACCTTAAGACGTTTTTACTCTGCTGACCCTCACACACCGCCCTATCATCATGGTGACGGTTCTGTTCAGGCGAATTGAAGAATAGGGTCAGCTCGGGTCATCTAAGTATCTTCGCTTCCACGAACTTTGGCCACCCTTTTGGGACCCACTAAAAACCCCGACTGAGATGTTTGTCAGAGGGCTTCAAACTAAGAGGGGAACTTAAGTTCAAGCCTGATTGAAAAATAATCTAAAGGAATAGTGGGAACCTAAAGGTGACAAATATTTATAAAGTGGGTGCTTCAATAACAAAACATAGAGATAATTAATTATTTAATACTATTATTATTAACATTGGGTTAATAACCGATATAATAAAGAATAATGAAATAAAACGTATATAAGTATTTTCAGTAATCGCTTTATTGTAAACCAAGTGAATCATAATTATTAACAAAAATCTGTTTTATTTTTATTGTAGTGCTTTATGATATACGAGTACAATGTTTTTTGTTTGATTTTGTGAATATACAAACAAATCGGATGGTTTTCCAACACTGGAACAGCCAATATACAATTGACCATGTGAGAAACATGGGTTTTCTAGATTAATTAATAATGTTTGTCTTTTGTTCTTCTTAAAATATGTTCGGATTTGTTCAGCCCTGAATGATTATTCTTGTAATTTACTTAACTATTTTTATTTATTATTTGTGAATGAAATCATTCCTTAACTCGTTCTGAAAATAAAACAAAAGAAATATTATTGCGAGGCCAATCAAATCTATAGCTCTTACATTTTTTGACTTTTCAATTTGGTCGGGCTCACGATATTATCACTTTTGTGTGAACGCATTAGACCTTCCAACACGAACACGCACACACACGAACGCGCAATATTTGTATGGGAAAAAGAAAAGGGCTGTTTTAGGGTTTTCCCCGGAAATTATTCGATTTTTTCTCGCCGTAAGAACCCTCCTTGGATTTCTAGGAACATTTAAAAAAAAGAATTGTTAAGATTGGTCCATGCGTTGATGAGTTTTGCGCTTACCAACACATTTTGCGATTCATTTTTATATTATAACGGACGGTATATGAGAAGTAATCATAGAGGCAGATATTAATATTGGTTAGGGCAATAGCGAATATATTTGAAAAGAGCTAGATTTGCCTGCCTGTACTTCCGTTCGAGTGAAATTAAAATATCTGAGCAAATTTTAGTACTTCTAGCGTTGCATAACTGATGCTTTATATATTTTTTGCAACGATGTTTTCTCTTGTCTTTTGGATTTCAAATTGACTTTTGAAATTGAGGCAAAACTAAGCCTATGTTTTAACGAAATCTCTGAAGTCACCCAACACTGTTGCTGAAAATTTGTATAGGGCCAATTGAATATCCATATGGTCATTAAAATAGGTACCCCCACGTTCTTACGGAACATACAACTTTTTACAATTAAGGGGACTGATACCTGTAAACGGCCATATTTTCTCTGATTTTCATTAAAATTATTTAAAATGAAGAAATCAATATATTTTTTTCAAAATTGGCATATTTATTTTAATCATTTAAAATGGCGGATGTACAGGGTTGGCCATATTAAACTGACCCATTGAGTAACCCTATAACTTTTTACTGTAATTTCAGATCAGCTAATGACATACCGCGTTGGAAGCGTCAGTCGAAGGAGATTTATACCATGAAACAGTACACCCCAATAGAACGCGCTGAAATTGTTCAGCTGTACATTCAAAATTCCTTCTCGATTGTAAAAACGCAACGTCATCAAATCATTATGAGTGATGAGGCCCATTTCTCCTTGAACGGAACCGTAAATAAGCAAAATTGCCGTTTCTACGCCACTGAAAACCCTCAAATTATTGAAGAGGTACCTCTCCACGACCAAAAAGTTACTGTCTGGTGTGGCATTTGCGCTGATATGGTCATTGGGCCGTTCTTCTTTGAAAATGGTCAACACCAACCATTGACCGTCAATCAAGAGCGTTATCGGGCCATGATAACCGATTTTGTGATGCCGATTGTTCGTGAAAATGGTATGGAGCACTTCTGGTTTCAGCAAGATGGCGCACCACCACACACAGCACGAGCCACCGTCAACTTATTGAAGACTTTGTTCCCTGGCCGTTTGATATCAAAAAGCGGCGATTTTGACTGGCCGCCACGATCACCGGACTTGACGCCACCGGACTTTTTTCATTGGGGCTATTTGAAATCTAAGGTTTACGTCAACAAGCCAAAGACACTAGGCGCACTTAAGGCCAATATCCGACGGGAAATAGCCGCCATATCGGCCGAGACGCTGGCCGAAACTATGGAAAACGCCGAAAAACGGGCACATTACGCTATACGAGCTAAGGGCGACCACTTGCGCGATATCATATTCAAAAAGTGATGTAAACGAATCTCCTTGAACTAAATTAAATGTTTTTCACAATGAAACACAAAAAAATGTTTCTTTTTCCATATTTTTTTAATAATCACATGGGTCAGTTTAATATGGCCAACCCTGTACACTCAATTCATCCAGGAAGGTCGCAGCGGGGCTTCTCAATCGGCGGGCAAAATTTTTTTGTTTACTAATGTCATAATTTCTATATGAATTAAACAAAAATGGAAAAAAAAATCGCGGAACAAAATGCTTAAAAAAAATGAATTTTGGGCAAATTTTCCTACTATTTTTGCTTCGAAAAAATTAATTTTTCGAAAAATTTTCGAAAACTTGTGAATTCACATAGAAAGTAATATCATAAAAAAGATGAGTGCAAAATTTCAGGGAGATCGGTCAATAACTTTTCGAGTTATCCTAATATAAGAGATACTTACATTTACGTTCTAAAATTTTTTGACATATTCTTAAAGGATTATATTAGCATTTTATGAAATTTTTTTTTTTCCAAATTTTACAGGTATCTGTCCCCTTAATAATAGCAGTTATTCAATTGCTTGTGGTTTTTACTATATTTCATAGG
The DNA here is from genome assembly GCF_028408465.1 of Anastrepha ludens. Taxonomy (NCBI): domain Eukaryota; kingdom Metazoa; phylum Arthropoda; class Insecta; order Diptera; family Tephritidae; genus Anastrepha; species Anastrepha ludens. The sequence continues at coordinate 28,453,309 of NC_071499.1, read as the reverse complement.
TTAATACTAGGTTGCTCTATAAGTTTTGCGGTTCGATAAGGGAGAGCGTTGCTACTAGTATGGTTTTTTTTTTTGTAATGTTAGTAGGTACACTTTTCATATGAATGGATGTGAAGTTTCATTTCAATCTGTCAATTCAATCTTTGTTTACAAACGAGTTGGTATTGCCGTGCCAAAGTATTTTCTATTTTTTTTTTTTTTGTTAAAACGCGGTGAGAACTCTTATCCGTCTGACATTTCGCCGAGCATTATTTCCAAATACATTTATTTTTGTTTTATCGCTCCAAAGTTATACCGTTTTTCATATCCTCTGGTCCACACCATGCCTTGTGCTCTTAAGCAAAATTTTTCCACTTCCTTCAATTAGCCTGTTTCAACAAAGGAACTTTACGAGCTATTCTGGCTGGAAGGTACATGTTGTACAATCGACGCCACATAGTTCTTGCAGATACTACGTTGTTGATTTCTGCTCCAATGGCCTTTGAGACTTAAGAGGGCCCCTCTTGTGAAGAGTCACAATTAAATTATCAGCAGGGCAAGTCGTTTCTTTTTACCAAATCGTCGTTCTGTTGGTTTTTTCGACTTAAGGGACCGTTCAAGTGGCTCAGTGATACATTTTTACGATTTGTTTTGTATTTGAAGATCCTCAACTGTGCAATGCTGCGCACGATCCATCTTTGAAAGAAATTCGTATTAATTATTAGTCATTAAATGAGCTATAGTATCTAGCTCGCTACTTACTTAACATTCAATATTTCTCGCTTAATTAGTTAAAATGCAAGAATTATCCGCAGGTGCCTATTTTAGAGGCCATCCAAAATTACATTTTATGAAAATAGTCTGTGCAACCAATAACGCAACTTAGTTAACGGGTCTTTTAAATCCCAGCAAGCAGTGATGCCATTTGTAAAAATGAGGAAATTTTAATAATAGCTTTAAATTCCGCCGAGCACCACGAACAAATCGATAGATGAGGGCAGCGTACCTATTTTAATGGCCATATGTGTAAATACTTATATAAAGTTCACTATTAAAAACGGAATTTAGATTTCAGCAATGGCTCCTCTGCTCAAATGTCAATCCTGTTGTCCAGACGAGTTTCTATTCTTCAAAAGGCCAACCAAATTTCCTTATTCACACAAAATATGAAATATTAGCCAATTAAACCTCTCCCACTAGGTTCCAAAAAACTGAAAACACGCCAGATACGAATGTTATGAGGAACGTCAGGAATGTCTGAGTTTGCCTTTTCTCGTTTAGGCATTCAAATAGTACCAACTATTCTTCTTTGATTTAGCAATAAAAAGTCCAATTCATACGATTCAAAAAAGGGCATCCCTAGTGTGTACACACTTAGATGTTCGTACAATTTATCTGATACATCTCGACGTCTGCAGTCGTTCAATTTTGAATTTATGATAGGCACCCTATAAACAGCAACAACAACAGTAAACCACCGTCTTGTGATAAGGCAAGAGCGCATTTAATAGCAGCAACAATAAACTGGCTGTCATCACACCAAAGTACCATCATTAACCTCCCATTAGCGTAGTAATGGCGGTTGAGAATAAGTGAAATTTTGAAATTCCAAATTTAATCGAATCGCACGACGCAATTCTCGGTAAAAATAACCAAAATGATTACAATCAAGATAAGCATCAAAATAATTTACGATACAGATTGAAATGTGTGAACGTGAGCTAATGGTGAGATGAAATTTGTATTTGTAGCCATAATTTTCTAACGCTTGCAAAAAAGCATGAATCATAAAACAGAACAGGTTGAAGACCAACCGAAAACACACGTTCTCACTTCCTACTGAATGCTCGAAAGCTCGAAAGCTAAGCAGGCAAATTTTGCGAAAAAAAAATTGATTCTGGATATAATATTCAGTACGATAGGACAAAGAAAATCCAGGAGTGTAACCTGCAGTGGTATACAGATAAAAAAAAATAAATAATTGGCGCGTACACTTCTGTTAGGTGTTTGGCCGAGCTCCTCGACCTATTTGTGGTGTGCGTCTTTATGTTGTTCCACAAATGGAGGGACCTACAGTTTCAAGCCGACTCCGAACGGCAGATATTTTTATGAGGAGCTTTTTCATGGCAGAAATACACTCGGAGGTTTGCCATTGCCTTCCGAGGGCCGACCGCTATTAGAAAAATGTTTTTATTAATTTTGCTTTCACCGAGATTCGAACCAACGACCTCTCTGTGAATTCCGAATGGTAATCACGCACCAACCCATTCGGCTACGGCGGCCGCCAGTGGTATACAGATGTATCGAAAAAACCAGAAGGCATAGACGCTGTAATATATGACCTCAGAACCAAGCGCTCTGTACCTGTGGGTAATTTTCCAAGTGAAGATGTATGCCATCTGTCTATGTGCAGAGATCAACTTAGACAGGAAGTTCCAGAAGGAGCGAATCGCCATTCTGAGCATTAGTCCAGCAGCACTCAAGGCTCTATCATCCGGTGAGATTAAGTCTTCACTGGTTCTTGAGTGTATCAAGAAACTGAATCTGCTATGGTTCAAAGAGGCTCAAAAAACTCATAACCCTCCCCAAGGATAAATTGAGAATGTTCACGGGTATTCTCGCAGGCCACTGCGGACTGCATAGTCATCTGCACATGATCGGGATTTGGTTCACTGCTTCTTGTCGATTCTGCATCACTCTCAGGAGACTTCAATGCACCAATGGAATGCAGCGCTATAGCGCAGATAATGTTGAGACATTTCGACCAACTGCAGCCAGAGGCATAAGCTCAGTTCAACCCAGCTCTAACTAAATTTAATTAGGATACAGGATTTAAATGAGGTACAGTGACAACTAGAAGGCACAAAAGGCAATGAGATTGAAGTGCAAACCTCAAATGAAATCTTAATCCAAATCTAATCAGCCTAGCGGAAGATTTCAAATTTTTGCAAATGACGGCAGGCGTCAAGTATTTTCCTTCTTTGAAGGCATCTTAGTAGTAGCAGTACATAATTTACAAGTACTCATACTCCTAAATTTCTCTACACATCATTTGTTCGTTCTAAAGTAGAATATGGGTCCTTCATCTGGAGAGCTCATCATGCTTGTCACATATATCGAATTGAACAAAAAGGTTTCATTGGCTTTGCTCTATATTCTCCCTTCATTCTAATGACCCATACCCTCATTCTTTTCTAGATGCCTGCTTATCAATTTGAAATCTTTGCTGCCTCGTCGATCTATTTTGTACTTATCTTTTTGATATTATCCAAAGCGTTTTTTTACGGCTTAAGAAGACTCAATTTAGAAGATATTAAAAAAATTTAGTGAGCCTTCCGTGGTACGAATTGCGCACGGTTCGTGCCGCCTTGCGTTCGCCTACACCCAGGGTATTTTATGCGCTTTTTTATTAATACGCAAACATTACTTTCGTATACCACACATACATGTGTACCTACATATGTGTGAGTATTAACCGTACCCCTAACCCAATTTTCCTTTTTGGTCAAATTGAAAACCAATTCACCACTTTTGCACAAATTCAGGCCCATTCGAAAAGCAGTGAACTGCTTTTATTTTGTGTGTTTTAACATACATATGTATCCATTTGAAAAAATGTAAAGGGTAGGGCATGGATACTTTCTTTTTTAACCCTGGAAACCCAATTATATTTTTGCAGCCATAAAGTCTAATAACGTGAAAATAATGGACAATACTGTCTGGTTTTTCCGATTAATTGTGGAATACCTGGGCCGTGCGCAGGACTCAGCCCACGGAGTGTTCCGGATTGAAATTTCATTCACAAATAAAATTTGATAAATGCGATTAACCTCTTTTTATATACGTTAAATGAGTTAGTAAAGAAAAATTGCCTTTTTTTTGAGTGTTTAAGGATCGTGTGCAGGGATTACATGTAAAAAGAAATAAAATATTTTTTCTGTTCTGTTTTGTAATATACAATGAATATATTAGAGTAATATGCATTAAAAATGTTTTGCAATGAAAAGTAACTTCGTCAAATCTTTCTGATGCTCGAATACCTTCAAGAAGTGGTTTAGGTCATTATATTTTAATTTCAATCTTATTAATAACATTTTAACATGTTTCATTCCAAGTCTAATGGCTGCATGCACTTTTCCCAATGCTGATCAATGTGCCGATAATATTGCGACTCTTCGAGGTATGGAAAAAAGCAAGTCCATTCAAACGATCTTCTCTCATTGAAGACCTCAAGTAAGATTTCAAGCGTCGCAGCGTGGAAAAAGACCTTTCGTTTGCTGCCGTGGTTACTGGCAAAACCGCCATTATCCGAAGAATTTGGTGGACGTTTGGAAAGGCGTCTGTCTGTTTTGCAAATGTCGAGGGCTCCAAGTGGATTATGGATGTCTGTACTTGCGATTCATTCTCTCCAAATTTGAACTTCACTTATCCATGTTTCCGGGAACGTATCTTGCAAAATTGGAGCATACGATTGGAACAGATCTTTACAAGACGCTTCATCGAAAGTTGGCATTCGGGTCGACCCCCAGATCATGCTGATGGTGACATGCCGACTTGACTAATATTTCTTCTAAGACCTGTGATCAATTTGAGTTCATTAGAAAAAAAAAATGTTTGTATTAATTTTTTGTTATTAACTTTTCTTAGTATGCTGAGGGAATACAAAATGAGCCCGAAAATCTTTGAGTTCCAAAACAATGAATGATTTAAAAAGAAACTAACCGATGGCCCATCCTTTATTTGTGATTCATGCCAAAATGTATACAAATTTTACGTTGTTATTATTATGTCTTGTCATTTTTCCATTTATGTTTCTTAGTAGAGTTTAAAAATATATTTTGTTTTATTGACAATTGTATTTACAGTTAACTGTACAAACTATAACTGTACAAAAATTTATAAATAGCTGTGGCTGTGAGTCAAGAGCTGTCATTGAAAATAATTATTGCCTTTGTGTTTCCATTATATTGTGCTTCTTTTTAGTTCTTTTATAGTCAAGATAGCGTTTTGGCCTAGTTCAGAATGACCCTGACGTTCAGCTACCACTTTAGCTTTGTAGATATTTGGAACTCCTCAGCTTGAACTACATATCACTTGTCTGTTGGAAGACTTCCTTCCGGGAAAAATTATTTTTAAGAAGTGAATATGTAGAAATCGAGCCTTTGCAAAATCTATGTATACGAAATGCGATATGTCCTCTTACTCCAGATTAAAACATTACCTACAGTTTCTTTGGTGCCGAGTGAAATTCAAAAGAATCTAAATTGCAATTTTGGATATTTTTTCCTAACACTCTATAATTTTCTTGATATGGATTCTAAGGAGGTTATTTTTCTTTCTAATGATAGCTAATAGTCTAAGCTTTCCAACAAATGTTTCGTCAACTCCCGACTTCTCTTCTGCCGGGAGTTACCGGACATGAAATTCAATAAAGTTTGGAAGAAATTTCCTAACGCTTTTCAACAACTTTTTTATATTGCCTGAAATAGTTTCCAAATAACAATAATAGGCCTATTCTATTCGCCACTTCTCTGCTCGCTATCTTTCTACTCGACTAACATGACGAAAAATTTTCATGTGAAAGCAACAACAGAGTTATCGAGTACGATTCGCCACTAGCGAGTATGGTTATGCCTAATAAAACTGGTATAACCCACTATCTTACAAACATATGTAACTTTAGGTAGGCCTAATATTAGGCCTCTTCATTAGCAAACAACTGGTATAAATATAGTAACCATATCTAGGCAGCGCTAACTTTATTTGATGAAAACAGAGGCACCTATGTCCGTTCAGACTTTCTCCTCCTTCCAATCCAGCCTGCTTGGAAAGATATCCCTAGCACAACCCTCAAAACCCAGTTTGTGGATGGAGAGATCTGTACAAGGTATAGTGCAAAAAAATTACGTAAGAACGCACAGTTTTATGTCGCCTCCGAAAGGCAGATGTGTTTTTATGAGAAACTTTTTTATGGCAGAAATACACTCAGAAGTTGTCTGCCGAGAAGCAACCGCTATTAGAAAAAAATGTTTTCTATTATTTGGTGTTTGGTGCAAGTAACATTTCTCTGATCTGGGTTCCAGGACATACGAACATAGAGGGACGTGAAATAGCTGATGAGCTTGCTAGAAAGGGGACTGAATTGGTCCAGTGACCTCCTACTCGGTCATCGGTATCCCCCTGATGTTGTTAAAGGGCAATTGCACTTATTTCTCAGAAAAGCCCCGAACAGGTGGGGCTACATTTCTTCATGTGCAATAGACGGAGGACTCAGAAAGTCCTGAGGATTCCATGCTGGGGGCAGCTGTGTTTACCGGTCACTGGACTATCGGCACAAGCTAAGTTTACCATTTAACCACCATTGCAGAAGTTTCCACGACAGTCGGTTCTACGTTACCGAGACGACCCGGATTTATATCCGGCCAAGGGTTGTAGCTCCAGCAGCATTCCCTGTATTTAAGTATGGGGAATGTTTATGCAGCTACAACAACAACAAGTTTTGAGGACCTATCAGAGAAGGAGGCTGTTGAGCGCTTTATCTGTAAATGTCCGGCTTTGGCAGCTAGACGATTAAGGTTACTGGGTGCGCTAACTAAAATTCCATCAATCTTCTCTTTACATCAACAGCTCTGGCTGACTGTAGATATCTGCCCGTTGGAGGTCTCATACTGGCAACAAAACGACGCTTTAGTGCTACTTGGGGAGCGCCAGAGTGGTATTTCAACCTACCTGGTGGTATGTCACCTTCCTGGTGTTTCGGTACCCAAAGGTTTTCTCGCCCGTGCACTTCCAAATGATACTCACGCACCAACCCATTCGGCTACGACGGCCGCTCACAATGAATTTAATAAATATTTGTATGCACCTAACTTCCTATCCATGGGATTTTCATCTTATTGGCTTGAATCAAAATCAACTTTTTATTTGTTGCCACGCAATAACACTTATTCAACAATAAAAATCTGGGTGATTTCCGCTTTTAACACCCACCGATTCTAGGCGTCTTATTGAGAACTATCATCGCGGCAACATCATAGCAACGCGTGTACTGACGAAATATCTTTTCTTGGTCACGTCGCACACGCCGTAAATTTGCTCCAGTTATTATTTGCTCAGCTTATTTATCAATTTGATTTTAAGAATGATAAATTGCTATGGATTAGAAGTAAATTCTGGAGGTAAATAACTTCTCGCAATTGAGGCGAGATAAAAGTCTCCAGATAGAAAGACCTACTGACGTTGCGAAGCAAATCGATCGATTTGCGTAAGAGCTTCCTAATCTATTGTTTTATGCATGACTGTTGCTCATGAAAAACCTTTGATAGCTGTGCATACAAGTGTAGGCACATACATACTTATATGAATGTACATTTGTATATGCACAGAGGATTTTGTGCTATTTCCCTATCTTTGAATACGCATTACTTTGCACTCGCTCATGATCGCGATAAAATTGATCTCAACAGACGTGTGTACATATACTCTAATGCTGAAATTAGCTCAAGTTTTTACTACTCAAATGATTCGGAATTCGAACACTCATTAATCGACTGAATGAGATAAGATATAAGAATTACTTGAAGGTAAAGTAGAAACTTATGATTGAATGAAAAAAAAATGTAAAAATAGAGAACTTAGCTAAAACTCTGAAAATAAATCATAAAATATCTGCGGGCATTCCTTCATTTTTACTAGACCATTAGCGGCAAAAATCAGTTGAACTTCTCGTCGAATTTACTCTCCCATCAACCTGGTCTTTACTTGTCACTGAATTCGTTCTTCAATTAAATAAACCAAAGGGACAAGGAATAGTCAGCTAACAAACTGTTTTGCCACAGCGTCATCGCAAAAAACTGCATTTGGAGGTATTTATAAAATTTTTTTTTACACTTCGGCACTTAATTTTTATTAGTTTGTTTAACTTAAAAATCATAAATCCTAAAATCATAATATTACCAAGCCAGTCACTGAATATTTGCAAATAAGTAACCTCTCTTGCTTTTGCATGTCAAAATTACGAAAAATAAAGTAGAAAAATAAATAAACTACTTGGGATAGACCCTTTCCACCACCTTCAGGTGTCAAATCGCCCTGGGTCTATTCAGTTAGTTGTTCAGTAAATATTACTCAGCAGCCAAATTGTGACGAAATTAAATTCAGAGTATCCAAGTCACCGAGATATTGCGGGAAACTGCTGGGTGGATGAGCTATCTAGCCGGGGATTCGTAAGGTGGTTTCCCGGCGAAATGAGTGGCTTACAACTCTTTTGTGGGGTCTGCTCCTCGAGAGGAAAGATTCGCGCCAACTTAGCGAGCGCTGGGCTGGTATAACGAATTGCAATCGTTCTAGTACCATGAGGATCAGAGGCGATCGAGAGAATTTTTAAGTAAGGATGCAAAATCAACATTGATGTTTACAAAAATGTTTTAGCATCGATGTTGAGACCCGCAAAACATCGATACCCCTTTCATTGTTGAACATCATTTATTGATGAACGTTGTATCGACGATTTTCATTTCACCAAAATCACAGGTTGGTGGCCGTAGTCCGATTCTGATTGCGCCTTCTGCATGCCATTTGCGTCATCAATACAATACAAAAAATATGAGTGCGTGCGCGTGTGTGCCACCGATAAAGTAAATTCTATAGTAACTGACAATGACAGCGCAGTTTGAAAGTAAATAGAGAAATATTTGGTAATAAAATAATAATTCTCTGATTCGCACGCACAGTAAATTTAGTGGTCATAAATTCACTAGAGAATGTTTCCATGTGTAGGAGTCCATGCAAGTGGGGAAAGTTACTGATCGCCATTCACTTGGGAGTGGCCAGAACGATTCTTCTACATACGGTTCAAGCAGCTCACAACTTCCGGCATTAGCCCAAGTATTCTCTAGGTAGCTTCCGAACACCCGTTCGAGAGCAAGCCAACGTGAAAAGGCGAAGCATCCCAGGTTAGCTGGTTGTAAATGGGCTTCGGACCCGCCACGTAAAAATCACCCCCAATGAAAAGATGTAAAAAGCCTAGGATGAGAACTTCCTGTACTGATGACAACCCCTGCAAACGAACTAAGGATAACGATTTGAGGGCATACATCTGGAACGTCCGGTACCTTAATGGGGAAGGGGCCTCTGCCCGGCTGGTTGATGTCCTCGTGAGAGTAAAGGCTCAGTGCCATGTAAGAAGTGCGATGGACGTGGCAAGGCAGGACAGACTTTAGACAAGGCAGGACCTTACGACGTCTACTACAGCTGCCATGTAAAGGAGCGCAAATTCGGTGTTGGATTTCTTGTGGGAGAGAGACTTCGTCGCCAAGTACTGTCGTTCACTTCGGTGGACGAGCGTACAAGTAGACTCTCCATCGATGATAGCATCAAATTTTGAAAATTTGCAAGCCTTTTAAAAGTTAGACTACAGACATATCCGTACAAAGCTATGTCACGGTAAATAAAGTAATTCCACTTGTAAGCTGTTTACGAGAGATCCTAGCAAATTGTTCGCCAACATTTGACAATACCATTGCGCTGAGGAGTAAAATTGAAAAGCAGGTTATAAAACAATTCGATAAATTTGAGCAATGCTCGTCCTTGGCAGTTGCAATCGCACTAGATCTGCGATTTAAGATGCTTGATTTCAGAGATACGACAGCCAAAGATAAAGTATTCACTTATACAAGCAACTGGGTGATGAGCATTAGGGTGGTCCAAAAATGCATGGGAAAAAATGTATATTAAAATTTTTATGCTGCCGCCCCCCATAATGGTAAAGAATGAAAAATAAAAAGACCCGTATTTTTTTTTTTTTTAATCAGACCATATTTAATGGTGCCGCCGGGGCTTTGAAATATCCCGTGTATTTTGCATGGGAAAAAAATACTTTTTCGTAGATTTCATGTAAAAACCTGGAAAATGAATATATTTTAACCGGATACCTCAGTTTCTCTTCATAATTGGTCAGGGAATAACAACCAATCTCACAAAAAAATATCATAAAAGTAATATAAAATATTGTTTTTCGATTTTTTCTTAGATTTTCGTTTTATGGGGGCTTTTTGGGGTTCTATAAAAAATAGTTAATACAAAAAAAATTAATTATTTCATAATTGGTTGTTATTCCCTGACCAATTATGAAGAGAAACTGAGTTATCCGGTTAAAATATATTCATTTTCCAGGTTTTTACATGAAATCTACGAAAAAGTATTTTTTTCCCATACAAAATACATGGGATATTTCAAAGCCCCGGCGGCACCATTAAATATGGTCTGATTAAAAAAAAAAAAATACGGGTCTTTTTATTTTTCATTCTTTACTATTTTGGGGGGCGGCAGCATACAAATTTTTTTTGGACCACCCTAATGAGCATGCAATATGTGGTTACGGGAATCCCAGAAAGACGATAGCTTAGAACATGTGAACGTTATCATAAACAATTAACGCATACAAATTTTAAAAATTTTTTACAAATTTTTAATTTTTAAATCAGAATTTCATATGTTTTTGTCCTCATCGGTTTGACCTATCAAAGGAGATCGCACAGAAATTTGCGTACACTGCTTCCGTGCCTAATCAAAACAGCTATGATGTACTTGGCAATTGTAGCAACCTCAGTGCCAAGTGAATGGTTGTTCTCAACAGTTGGCGCAACAATAACCCAACAGAGTAACCGCTTATTGGACACCAGATTATCAAAATTGTTGTTTTTGAATTCTTTTATAAAAAATATTAGGTGCGCAGCTAAGTTCCCGTTGTTTGTCAATAGATACCGCCAGCAGTGTGTGCTAGTCGATTCTAACATAACCTAAACGTCATAAACCAAGCTTAGACATATGGTAAACAAACTGCTTCGACACATTAGTGATTTTGTTTTGGTATCATATACTTTTGGTTTTGTGAAAATGTCAAAAAGTGTATGGAGATGCTGCTTTTGATTGATTCCCTCGCTTCAAAGACGGCGATTTCAATGTTGACCTTCGAAGACGCTGTATTGGAGGCATTGTTCAATGAGGATCCGTGCCAAACGCAAGAAGAGCTTGCTTCAGTATTAGGAGTTACCCGCCAATTCATTTCCAAGCGATTGCATGCTTTGGGAATGATTCAGAAACAGGAGACTTGGGTTCCTTATGAGTTAAAACCAAGGGATGTTGAACGTCGCTTTTCGCCTGTGAACAACTGCTCCAGTGACAAAAACGGGTTTTCTTCATCGCATCGTGACGGGGGATGAAAAATGGTTTCATTACAGCAATCCAAAAAAAGGAAATCATGGGGACTGCCCGGTCATGCGTCTACGTCGTCACCTCGACCGAATATTTACGCTGCGAAGGTTATGCTATGTACTTGGCGGGACCAAGTTGGTGTTATTTATTATGAACTGTTAAAACCAAGCATAACCATCACTGGGGATCGGTATCGACTTCAATTGATGCGATTGAGCCGAGCACTGCGCGAGAAGCGGTCGCATACGCGGAGAGGCATGAAAAAGTGATTCTATAGCATGACAACGTTCGGCATCACGTTGCTACATCCGTTTAAACCTACCTGGAAACTCTGAAATGGGAAATCCTACCCCACATTCCATATTCTCCAGATATTGCGCCGTCCGATTATCACCTGTTCCGATCGATGGCACATGGTCTAGCTGACCAGCAGTTCCATTCATATGAAGACATCAAAAATGGCTTGAGCCGTGGATAGCCTCAAAAGATGAACAGTTTTACCGCGACGGTATACGAGATTTACCAGAAATATGGGAAAAAGTAGTAGCCAGCGATGGGCAATACTTTCAATGATTCACTTGTAACCATTTTTTCAGAATAAAGTTATATTTTCATCAAAAAAACAGCGAGAACTTAGTTGCGCACTCAATACATAAATTATTGTTTTTTACTTTTGAAAAAAAAGAAACTGAATATATGTTTAATGTGTTCTTCTTCTCAACTGACGCGATAATCGATTTTTGTCGAGTTTAACGAAGCGACTGGCACCGTTTCTTTCTCGTGCTAACTGGCCCCAGTTGAAAACACCAAGTGAAGCCAAGCCTGTATCCACCTGATCTTTCCAACGTAGAGGAGGTCTTCCTCTTCCTCTGCTACCACCAGCTGGTACCGCATCGAATCCTTTCAAAGTCGGAGCGTTTGTATCCATTCGGAAGACATGACCCAGCCAACGTAGCCGCTGCACCTTTATTCGCTGCACTATGTCTATGTTGTCGTAAAGCTCACACAGCTCATCGTTCCATCGCCTGCGATACTCGCCGTTGCTAAAGTGCAAAGGTCCAAAAATCTTCACAAGAATCTTTGTTTCAAACACTCCAAGGGACATATCATTGGATATTGTCATCGTCCAATCTTCTACGCCATACGTTAGGACGGACATGATGAGAGTCGTTTCGAGTGTGAGTTTTGTTCGTCGAGAGAGGACTTAACTACTCAATTGCCTACTTTGTGCAAAGTAGCACTTGTTGGCAAGAGAGATTCTCCATTAGATTTCATATCTGACATTATTATCGGTGTTAATGCTGGTTCCTAGATAAACGGTATGTGTTCTAATTATTATTTTATAAAAAATTAATGCTACCAATAATTTATTAAAAACATCGAAAAAAATCGATGTATCGTCTATAAACATCGTTGTTTTTATGAGCGATGTTGTATCCCTACTTATAAGGCTAACAAAGTTGCAGCTCTCGAATTTTGTGGATGCCCTTTTCGAGGATGCGGGGTATCATCTCAGTACATACTTCTTTGCTATTCTGCTATTGTGGAGCTAAGATATAGAAATTTTGGAGTTAGGAAGAAAATGTGAAGCATCGTTAGGCAAAAAATTATCAAAAATCAAAGAAAACTTTGAGCCACTTGCGTTTTGTTAAACTGAAACAAAAGTTGTCAATTTGTGGTGCCTTTGCAATAATTTCATTACCCACCTGATGAATTTGATCAGTAGTACGAAGTTCGGTCTTTTTCTTGCACTACCACAACGTCCCCCAGTGGTGTCGCAGTCATCATCATCATGGCAGTTCGGGTGAACCATTGCTTCCTTAACAATTCGTCTCCAAGTCACTCGGGCATCAGCAATTCATTTGATACCAGATATAACCATAGCTGCAAAGTCGTCTTCAATGCCATCTCTCCATAGTTTTCTCGGCCGGCCTCTACTTCTGACGCCTTGTGGATTTGTATCGCAGTCATCATGAATTCCTAGAGTTCCAGTGTGAAACATAGGGCCACATCGAATTTCTTCCATTCTGCTCTGTTGGTCTGTTCTGCGCCAGCTAAGCTGCATGGCGCGGGTTTCTGACTCCAGCAGTCGTCGACAAGTATTTGCTGGTCTTCCATGTCAGTGACTTCTTTGGGGACTCCATTCCTTGTTAAGTCACCATTCCCTCTGCGTAGAACCTGGCCAATCCAACCCCATTTTCTCTTTCGGATCTCTAATAGTTTTGGATTCTGCTGGTTTCTGGCCCATAAGTCAGCATTCGAGATAATATTTGGCCAGAATATTTTGAGAATTATTTCGAAAGCGTCTGTTTACAAAAACTGGCTTGTGTCGGCGGACATCGCATTCCACGTTTCACAATCATAAAGCAAAGTCGACTTTACATCGGAGTTAAAAATTCGCAGTTTTGTGCGTCGTGAAATGTGTGATGCGTTCCAAATTGTTTCCAGAGAGCCAAACTCCGCCCCAGCTTTCTTTATTCGGCTTTTGATATAATTTTTTTTTTTTTTTGTTTGGTGGGTGAGGTAGGGTTCAAAATGCCTTCGCACTTACAGGACCGTCGTCTACTGCGTCGTGTGTTGTGGCCACTAAAACGATCCCTCCTCTCCTTCTGAGGAGACACCCTTCCCGGAACTACTTTCTATATTACTTCGGGAGGGCCCAGAACGGCATCCATAAAAGACCAATTCTATTCACCCACGTCTGGGTCCACCATATTTGTAGCCAGCTTTCATGCTATAGGCTCGTCTTCTTGTGTCCCTATCTGTGCGGCTTCGGTTTGTTGCACTGTGGCGAGGTCAATCTTTTTTTTTTCGTAGTACGTTCTCGATGTATTTCTTTACCGCGTTACAGTTGTCCCCGCGTTCGAACATTTTGCTGAGTATGTTGCTCGGAGCGATGTCGCCAATCTGCTCCCTCAGAGCATTTCTTTCTGCGAGCCATTTGTCACAACTAAAAAACGTGTGTTCAGCGTCATCGCTCGGTGCTTCGCAGTATATGCACTTGGAATCGGTTACCTGCCTATTCGGTATAGGTAACTCCGGAAGTATCCGTGGCCCGAGAGGAACTGAGTTAAGAAGTTTTTGATATAATCGGTCGAATCTCCAGAGACCGATATAACGCTGCCCAAATAGCAGAAATCTAGTACATCTTCGAGATCGATATTGATCTTCAGGTCGGCTTTCTCAGCTGCTTTTCGCACTTCTTGAATATTCGCTGTCATGTGAAGATAATTGTCAGAAAGATGTCATCTGCATAATTAAGATCCTTATGCGCCCATGCAGTCCCCAGGTAACATCGCCCCCAGCTGACGAGGCGTTTTTCATTACAACGTCCAAAACGATGTTTAAGAGAAGTCGCGAGAGGGATCCTTGTCATACACCTGCTAAGTTTTGATTTTGTCTCCGAATGGCATTGCAATAGGCAGATTTAAATTCTCGTCTCTCATGCCCAACCTCATAAACTAACTTAACCTGTATTCAAAAATGTGGAAATTTTCCTTCTGGAGCCATGTTGTGCTAATTTCGAAACCTTTCATACTATGCCATCATATATGAATATATATTTCTTTTTTGAATAATGTTTTTACTAAATAAAAATATGATTTTGAGTGATGAAAATCTTTATTTTGACCTTCACGCGCTTCGACCTTCATTGCTTGTTTATTTATATGTAGGTACATATGTATGTATGTCTGTTCAAATTTTAAAAAATATTACGTTGTCCGTCACGTCATTTACAAAACTACAAATCTTCCTATAGGGTGACTATTTTTGCGCCACATTGATAAGTTCGATTTTATTTCATGCAGCACATCATCGATCTTGTGACTAGTACTGCCATCAGTTGCACAATTTTCCACACATTCATGAACACAGACGAGCCCACACAAATACAACTGCATGTTTACATACAAACAAATGAGTGTATGTTGCAATCGCCAACAAAATTTACACACTCTCTTATTTGCTGCGCAAATATGAGGATGCGCCTAAGTATAAAAAGTGATAAAAAAGGGAAGAGAAAAAAACTGGCCGCAAATGGCTAAAAACAAAAGGCGCTGGTGATAAGCATGAGCACTTTTGTTTACAAACAATTATCGCCGTCTGTCATTTGAGGTGTAGGTGTGTGCGTGTGTGTGTGTATGGCATCACTTGTGCAACAAGATAGCCAGGTTGATGTCTGCATCCGCATCAGCGGCAGCGACTTTGGTCTGGTCAACGCGTTGTCAGTATTTTCCATTCGGTCTCAAATAATTCGTAGGCGTTGATAAGACAGGAAGTGCGAAAGTGAAAATCTTACTTTGACATTTAAAATTCCAAGAGACACTGCGGTGCAATGAATTTGTTACATACATACATATGTACATAAATAGCAGTTTATCTCGCTTAATTAAATATTTGAGTTTGTAATCAAATATTATATCCATAAATACATAAATACATGTGTAGGTGGTTTTCGTGGTATTGGCACAAGGTGGCGTAAAAAGTATCACCCTACACCAGGGTGAAAAGATTTTAGAAGTGTGGCCAAGATCAGTTCGTTACTCGATTCTCAGCGAATTTCAAAGAATCAGCTGATTGGCCGACGTAACAGGGGTCATGACAGCGATTTGTTTGCGACATAATTGAGATTGTGTTGGTCTTACACGAAAAAATCAATACAGTCTCCTCTCATTTATTTCGTTGCCATCTGCACCATATATGACTAGATGCGAAACTCTTTCATTTTATGTGAGAGCGCGCTCATCAAGCGCTATTTTGCTATTTAGCTATGGTGAAAAAGAAACTTGTGCGGGAAATTTGGCTGCCACTTCACTTGTAAGATTCGGCAGCCGAATTCTACACGATCACTTTACATGTATTCACAGACTCGTACAATCAGGCGTTGTTCAAACGGCAATAAAGTGTAGATGCTTAATTTTTTTCATAACGCAATCTCAGTTTCTTTGTAAACAAATCCCAAATGACGTCAGCCCATCAGCTGATTCTGTCAATTTCGCTGAGAGCCAGTTAACGGTCTACTCAATAGCACACCTCTAAAAATCGTTTGGCCCTACGCGCAAATGAGCTCATTTGAGTATTTGGCAGCACTGCCAATCCTTGCACAGACAAACTGCTGATAGACGAAACGGCGAACTGCCAGAAATAAGTAATCAAAATTAATCCCGCGATATACATACATACATATTTTCCAAGAACTAATGTTTCTCACGGTGCGGTAGCACTCCCTTAAGTTATAAAAACTGCACATTTGGCTTCACTCTCACGAGAAAAAGAGTTTCTAATCTTGCCTATTATGGTCTGAGCTGATGGGATGCTGTTGAGTGTAAGAATACGTGTGAAATAAGCGGGCACAATACTGTTTTATGGCGTGGCAGCCGAAATTACACTCACTATTCCTCTTCGGATGACCAAACCTTGCAACCTATCAGCCTTGATTTGACCCATTGAACATTTGATTGGACCAGACTCTTTGAAGGCGACCTGTAAGGGGATTTTGACTGCTCAGCGAGATCGCTCGATCTGACGGCTCCAGACTACTTTCGTGATAAACAAACCGCATACACTACAGATCCCCAAGAACAAAGTTCAACAAGAAATCGGCAATTTGAGGTAAGAAATATTATCTAATCTAAGTGCATGAGAAGTAAATAAACGCTAGAAATGAGCACTATGCGACTATGCGAATAAAGCAAATCAGATCTCGGCCGAAAGTCTTCAAGTTATATGACAAAAAATATATCCATACCCGTTTCCGGATTAACAAAAAAACCGTCTAGAATATACTCGGTTTTATCCGACCCGAAATGGAGCAGAAAACTGCAACTAAAGGGTTTTCCAATAACAGGTGTTATTTTGAATAGCCCGCTGTTTCGGTAGATGTCACTTTTGAAGCTGTCACTTTTTGATATGGGACAAGTAGAAACTACACCATTAATAAAAATGGAATTAAAATTCACTTTAAAAATGGTGAAAATTTGGCAGAGACGGTTCGTAATCCTCGAACATTTTTTGGGTTATCGTTAAGCACCTTGTTGGACCGCAATACAGAAATTGGTAAAAAAATTCGAGCTGTTGGGACAAGTTAGTGATGTGAAGAATAAAACCCGTGCACGTCGCTCAAGAACAGCAAGGAAATATTGCTGTTGTAGCCGAAAGTGTTGAAGAAAAGCCAGGTTTGTCCATTCCTCGTCGTTCTTCGGAATTAGGTATTCCACAAACGTCATTATACCGTATTTTGCATAAAGTTTTGGGTCTTAAGGCTTATAAACTCCAGTTAACACAAGAACTCAAGCCGGCCGATCATCAACAAGGTCGGGTCTTTGCTGATTGGGTCGTTGAAATGCATGAAAATGATCCGGAATTCCATCAAAAAATCATCTTGAGTGATGAGGCCTATTTAGCCTTCGTCAACAAACAAAATTGTCGGATCTGGGGCTCAGAAAATCCAAGAGTTATTGTTGAAAAGTCTCTTTATCCTCAACGTGTAACTGTTTGGTGCGGTTTATGGTCCGGCGGAGTCATTGGACCTCACTTTTTCGAAAATGAAGCTGGAGCAACAGTTACGGTGAATGGATTGCGCTATCGAGAGATGATTAACGATTTCTTATGGCCGGAATTCAATGGTATTGATCTGCACAACGTTTATTTTCAACAAGACGACGCTACGTGCCACACAAGCAACGAAACCATTGATGTTTTATCAAAATAACAACTCTTATTGGAAAACCATTTATGTATTAAAATTAACTTACCTTGCGCGGCTCGTGGATTTTGCACCTTCATTATTCGTAAATTTTTGACCAAGAACGAAACGTATACCAAGCAACAACAATCGAATTCACCTGATATGGCTCCCTGCCACTTTTTTCTCTTTGAGCGAGTCAAAAAAGCACTACGGGCCGTTTTTTTTCTGTTTGATTGAGTCAAAAAACCACTACGGGGAACGCGTTTTAACAACCGATACAAGGAAGTAATGGAAAAATCGAGTATAGCTCTGATGTCCGAATATCGGAAATGGAGTTCCAGTAATGTTACGAAAACCGGACAAAATGCTGGCACAAGCGCGGAGTTGAAGGCGATAATATCACTTTCGAGAATTAAACTTGTATTTGGAATTTTATGGAATTGGTTATATAGTAGCCGAAGGCCTTAGCAGTCAGTGCTTGTTTCTTTTTTTTTATTACCTTTAAGTGGAATAATTATTTATAATTATTACTCTTTTCAATAAATAAATAAAAATATTTCGGGAACTTTTTGCTCAAGGTGGTATGAACGTTTTTTTTTTTTATCTTCTTTCACTACTCTTCATTTTGGAAGTGATTTCTTTTTATCATTTATTTAAATCACTTCTATGTGCGTCTCTCGAATTACTTTAATTGGAGCTTAATTAAAAGAATAACAAAAACAAACGAAAAGTAAGCAAGCAAATGTACGCATGGATGTGTGTTTGTATATGAAAATTTGTATATCTCTAAAACGTAGCAAAATCGCGAACAAACGTGCGCGCGATCCCATCTTTTTCTTCTCACCCCGCCTTGGCATACGAATTTTATGGCAAGCTTAGTAGCTATCCGCACATACCGACATATGTATGTAGATATGTAGGCTTATGTTTTTATTCATTTTTTTCCTTTTATTTCTCACAGTCTCCATCCCAGCCCTTTGTGCTTTGCTTCAAGCTTTTCTTCATCATCGTTCAGGCGCTTTTTTTTCAACAATTTCAATTACACTTGTTCAAACATACAAACAGAGTGACAACAATAATCGTAGCGAAAAAGCATTAACAATACCAACGAAAGTAATAAAAAGCAGATATGTCTGTCTGTCTGTCCGTATGTTTGCCAGCATGTGCATGGTTGTGTACTTAATCTCGCAATCGCGCATCCAAATTACCATTTTTATATATGTCTGATAAATCTTCCATTGAAAGCTGAGAACTCGTCTAGATCATTTCTCAGTTGTATCTTTCGATTGGACGCGAAAAGTCAGCCGTGACTTTGCACTTTGCTTGCCACACACGCTGGCACATACAATATCTACATATGTACATATGCCTACACAGAATCCAGCTGTTGGAACGCGAATATTTGTGCATACCTAGAGAAGGTGAATAAAAAAAAATAGAACCGAAACGGTAAATATACAAGTCTTAAAAGAGTTATTAACAAAAATGCTATCTGATGAGGCTTAAGGAGTGCGATATCTGAGTGGAGTGTTTACGGAGCTAATGTGATAAATGCGAATAAGATTTTGATTCATACGTAAATATGTATGTGTGTAGGTATGTATAAAAATTCTCCAGTTTCAAAACCATTTCCGGCAAAAGGTGTAATCAAATTCAGATAAGAAAAGGAAGTACAGAAGTGGACAGCGCAATTTGTAGAGAATCAGCGACGTGAACACCTTTAAAACGCATTCGAGGATCATTTAGTGTTTTGTGAAAAACCACAGCTGCTTTATAAAGAACATGAACATTGATAAAGGGGTTAGGGGTAGTCAGAGGTCCGAAAAAATTATGATTTTCAATTCCAATTTTTCCTATTCAATTGCTTTATTTTACAACCATAAAAACATAGCATTAATGCATCATGTTTCGACTTGACTTTAGCAAAATTTCCAACAAAAAAAATAATAATTGTAAAAGTTATCGCTGTTTGTGTGGAGCTCGTTCCTCCAGAAGTCCCTTGCGGTAATCATCACAAGTCCTTGGATATTCATCTAAAATCAATTGGACAAGAGAAACTAGTTTTATTAATAGATAATCTTTTGCCTGATCGAACCTTTTTTTCAAAATTAACAATATAGCAGCCTCAGGAAATATTTTTCAGATTTTCGAAAAAAAACCGACAATTAATTGTTAAAAAAAATCCTTCTATTAGGCACGAGTTTTTTATGTTTTTCAAAAGCAGTATACGTACATTTTATGGAAATCTATCAAGCAGTTTTTAAGTTGCAGTGATTAGCAGTTTTGAGAAAAACGCATTTAAAGTTTTGCTATCGGTTGCTTGCAGCTAATGCTAGCTACTTGCTCTTGAACGCTCCGGAGCGCCCGATCACCCTTTGTTAATTGTTGAATAACTCAAAAAGTATTTGTCGCATTCATTTCAAATTGTCACATAATATTTTTAAGATAGTATACTTTAAGAAAATGAAAAAATATCAAATTTTTTGAAAATTCTGACTACCACTTAAAATACAGGACATTGATTGACTGACTTGGAAACGCTTCGATCACTGATCACTGAAATATTAGTTTGGGGAAAAGGAAATTCATTATTTTTGCGTAACATTTCTGCGCAAATGGTTTAAACCTTTAGCTCCTAGGCGATGCTACGGCTACTAACATACCGGTCAACTTCGATTATTTATGTGGTTTTATTTACATTTTCGACGTCGGCATTATCGGCATTTTCTTTAATATCAAAAATGCCTGCACGGAATCGACGAAACCAAAATTGCATGTAATTAGCTGTCACAGTGTCGGCACCATAAACACCATTCACAATTTCAGCGACCTGGTTGAATTTTCTCATGTACCAAAGACTTCAGCTCCTTCAGCGAATTCTCCTTAATGGCCTCTATCGACTCAAAGCGGCGTCCGCGAAGTGGCAATTTAAGTTTGAGGAAAAGAAAAAAGTCCCAGGGGCTAAATCCGATATTCGATGATACTTGTCGAGTTTTTGGTCAAGTGTTCACAATATGAGCCTTGAGAGACGGTGCGTTATCATGGTGCAGGATCCGTGAGTTTTTTTTTCACACATTGAGCCGTTTCCTACGCACATTCTCTCCATTCAGCAGTAGCATGACTTTCACTTTTGACCGACTTTGACGTGTTTTTTTGGGTTTTGGCTCATGTGGATAGCGCCATTCAGCCGCCTGGTTGCATGTTGACTGGCTTGCATTTCAAACTCATATAGCCACGTCTCATCACCTCTTATGATGCGCTGGATAAAATTTGGGCCCGAATTCACTTGCTCAAGCTTGTCTTCAGCCACCTTCTTTCGATGAATTTTTTGAAATAAATTCAACTCTCTTGGAACGAGTCGAGCAGCCACGCGTCTGATGTCCAATTGATGGTGAAAAATTTTGCGAATTAATTGAAGAGACTAAGGTCACGAGCTACCTCCCTCCAACTGGTGGTTTTCTAGCACTATTTCTTTGACGCCCTTTGTGGACGTTTTCATCCGTGGGCGACCAGATCGGGGCAAATCAATCCACAACTACTCGGCCCTCTGTAAAAGTCTTATACCACTCGTAGACCCATGTTTTTGATAAAACACACTTGCTACAGGCTTTCTGCAACATTTTCAACAATTCAACACACGAAGTCCTGTTCAAAACACAAAATTTAAGACAAATTCTTTGTTCGATATTTTTGTCCATAGTGAAAATTGCAGAGCACACCTGCGTTTGACTGATATAATATAATTAAATGCCAAAAACTGACAAAACGACAGATCACCTCAAATTCTGCGACACTATAGAGGACAGTTGTACCAACATTACAGCAAAAAAAATTTATTCATGTGTGTAACGCACACTTTTTAAATGAGCAATTCTCGATATTTTTTTGACAGAGCGTTTGACGGAGCTCCTCCTCATATTTCTGGTTTTAGTTTTATGACACCTCCGAACGGTAAATTGTTTTTTATGAAGGGCTTTTTCATGGCAGAAAAACACTCGTAGGCTTGCCATTTCCTGCCGGGGATGACCGCTGTTATTTCAGACTTTCGAACCAATGCGCTACCAAATGGGAATTAAACAACAATCAATTCGGCTACGGCGGCCGCCTTTCATACCGAGCGGTACACTTATGAATCAGCGCCATATTAATTACCCGGAAAGCTTTAAAAAAGCCTGATGTGATGTAGAGTTACACCCCAACGTAATGGTAATGGTTGCACGAGTTAGGCCAGGGCCTTTATGCACTTCGACCAGATTGATCTATTGTGCGCCCCTAATTACCAAGGAATCATACCAGCTCCTTAGGAGGAAGCAATTGTAGGTCTTCTCCCTCGAGTAGGTGCGAGCCCAGGATTCTGTGTCTCTTCTGGTCTAATGCCTTACAATGGTGATTAAGTGTTCCATAGACTCCTCTTCATCACAGTAGAAACTGCATGATCTTGGGCTAGGTAATCCTATTCTGTTAAAGCGTAACAAGCAAAGTGACTTGTAAGAGCTCCACTGTAATCTGAGGCCCTTTTTATCTAGACTTAAAGCAGATTTTGCTCTGTTGGCATTGAGTTCAAAAACTTTTTAGAGTGATTAAGGCCCCATGGTAACCCTGAATTATGCGGATGACACTACATGAGCCCGATTTACTCTTTGCGCGCCAGTGAGAGTTCCAAAAAGAAAAGCCATTTAAGTGCACTCCATTTCTGCCATTTGATGTCATTAAATATTGACAAAAGTTTGGAATTTTCATAAATAAAATTTTTTAAATTTTCTTCATACGAAAATGATGCACCAAAAGTAAAATATAATTATATCGACTCAGAAACAGACATTTTTATTGCTGCTTTGGTAACCGTTTGGATATTTTTTAGCACAAAGCAAAATGAATTAATCATTCATTCAAAAGCGATAAATTGTTCAACGCAAATTATTCACTAAATAGTAAATATATCTGTATGTACTTATGTACATATGTATGTTTGTATGAAAGAAAAAAGCGAGCACAAAACAGTCGAGCATTTTGTTTGTTAAAAAAAAGCAAACTCATTCTTGTTTATAAATAATAGTTTTTGTTCTATATATGAATTCAAGCTTTTTGGCATTATAAGGCTGCGTCGCATGCCCTACCGATTTTATCATCTGCTTTTCTCTTCATAGACATGTAACCTCAGCTAACGAACGAAAGGGGAGAAGTTGCCAATTTAAATGCCCAGGCACATACATAGAGTAGGGAGCATAAAAATCAGAACAGGTAGTAAATTAGCGCCGCTGTTAAGTCTAACTGCTATAAAATTAAGCGAGGAAGCTACCTTTATGTGCACGTTTTGAAGTTCGGAACGTTGTTTTTTAGCCATTCTTGGCTCGCTCGAGCTTTGTGAGACGGTGTCCAGTCCTGTTGAAACTTCCAGGGTCTGCCACCGAAATGCTTGTCTGCCCACGGCTTTAAAGCAATCTCCAGAATACTTTCCCGTTAATATTTCGCATTTACCTTGACGCCAGGCTCGATGAAGTAAACTACCCTGTTTACCAGGCATTTATAAGACCTGTTTCAGAAATTTCGTAATAAAAAGTAAAAAAAATACTACGAAATCGTTCGATGTGACTTAATATAAATGATGTGATTCTAGCAGCTTCCATTTCAAATTTATTTCATTTATTATATTCATTACAAATACTCAACAATATTTTACAAATCACACCGGTTTCAAATCGAACGATTTACAATGCATGCCTGTATACATACAGCCTTGACCAAAACTATTAAGCCCAGATTTACTTCTGAATTTTTCGTTTTAAAAACTGAAATAATGATCTTTCATTAATAAAACAGTACAAACAAAAGGAATTAGTGATAAAAACATTAATATTTAGTACCTTAGGACACCCTTTGCTCTGATAATAGCAGCAATCCTCAGGGGTATTCTGCGTACAAGCTTTTCACATTCGGCTGTACTTAGGACGCTTCACTCGTGAATTAAAGCATTTTCAGGGCTGTTTGGGATGCTATGCTGTGCTTAGATCTTTATCATCTTTATCTTTACTATCTTTATCTTAGATTTTAAAATAGCCCGTATGTGCTTTATACTCGTTGGGTTATGATCTGAAGACTGTGTTGGCCAATGTAACAAAACAATGTGATTGTCCCTAAGCCAAAACTTCATAGAGCTGATTTGTGGCAAGGACCATTCATTGTCTTGCTGGAATTGAACTCTATATACTAAATTTGTGTCGCCGAAAATGGGAAGGTAAAACTACAGTTTCTAATACATTTATGTATTGGGTTGGCCACTAAGTAATTGCTAATTTTTTTTTAGAAAATCAAAGACAATTTGTTCATGGAACTAAATAACTTTATTCTTTAATGTATTGCCCATCTTGATCAATGATCTTTTGCCATCTTTCAGGCAGCATCATAATCCCACGTTCATAAAACTTCTGGTTTTTATTAGCAACAAATTGAATCAGGTACGATTTGACATCATCATCATTATTGAAATTTTTACCATTCAAGGAGTTTTGTAAAGATCGAAACAAAGAGATGCTTTCCATTTCAATTCAACCGGGCTATTCGGGACATGTTCTTCGTTTTCGATGTAACTCAAATATGTTGCTCTCTGGTCAAAATAATGAGACACGTATTTGTTTGTTCGCCCGAAAAAATTGTTTTTCAAGATTTATCGGCAATTTTGTTCTTCGGCTCAAAATCGATTTTTTTTTCATTATATAAGAAAAATTTTTTTTTAAATGCCCATAACTTAGTCGAAAATGAACCGATTTTAATGATTCTGGGTTCGAAATGATCGTCATTACTTACACAAGTAACTTCATGTAGAAACAATTGCAAAAAAGGAGTTGAACATTTTTTATTTTCCAAAAAACAAAAAGTGCGAAACAGGTTTTTTACTCAAAAATTTATTACTCAAAACCAACTCATTTTAGCTACTGGGCATTCAGCTCAATTGAAGTTTGAGGTGTCCTCTTGATTTGGAAAAAATTATAAAAAAACAAAAATACACTTTTTGAAATATTGAATTTCGAAAAAATTTCAATTTTTTTTCTTTTTTGCTAAATAAAAAATTTTCAACTACTTTTTTGCAATTGTTTCTACTTGAAGTTGCTTGTGTAAGTAATGACGATCATTTTGAACCCAAAATTATTAAAATCGGTTCATTTTTGACTAAGTTATGGGCATTTAAAAAAATTGTTTTCGTATATAATTAAAAAAAATTGATTTTGAGCCGAAAAACAAAATTGCCTATAACTCTTGAAAAAAATTTTTTTCGGGCGAACAAACAAATACGTGTCTCATTATTTTGACCAGAGAGCAACATATTTGAGTTAGATCGAAATCGAAGAACATGACCCGAATAGCCCAGTTGAATTGAAATGGAAAGCATCAAGAGTAATCAGGTGCAAGATTAGGAATATATGCTGGGTGTGGCAAAACATCCCAACCAAGCTCCAATAATTTTTGCTGAGTGGCCAAAGATGTGTGTGGCTTTGCATTGCCATGATGGAATGCAATACTCTTTCGATTTGTCAATAAGAGTTCAAAGTAGAATATTCCTTTGTAATCGCACCAAACTGATAACAAAAACTTCTTTTGATGAATATCAGCTTTTGATGTTGTTTGAGTTGCTTCACCTGGCTTGTTCCACGATCTTTTCCGCTTTATATTGTTGTAAACAACGCATTTTCCATCGCCAGTTATAAGTCGATCATTTTCATTAGGTTTCTGTAGCAAATCGCAGCTGTTAATGCGTTGCGTTAAATGCATTTCTTTCAGTTCGTGAGGATCCCATGTATAGAGCTTTTGAACATAGCCAAGTTGTTTTAAGTGATTTTCAATGCGTGTGTGGGATACATGAAGTTTCTCTGCAATCTCACGTGTTGTACTGTGACGATCCGAATCCATTACTGCTTTGATTAAGGCGTCATCAACTCAACTGGACGACCAGAGCGTTTTCCATCTTCGAGTGAAAAATCACCAGAATAAAATTTGGCAAACCAATTTTGACACTGCCGCACAGCACATAACTTTTAATAAGTTTGGTTATAAGCGGTTTTCCCTTTACGGAAATAAAAAAGCAAAATATGAAGAAAATGTTCCTTTTGATTTTCCATTTTTCAACGAATGCCAAACGAAAACTACGCAACCGATCAAACAACTTTTTTTACTGATTGACAGCTAAATTGCCAACTATCAAATAACAAAATGTGTTTTACATTTGTACTACGTCTGCCTAAAATTTCAACTGAAGCCATTTATGAGTGAATTTCGCAATTACTTAGTTGCCAACCCAATACTTTTGACTGTCCATGCGACCCTCGCAAATGAACATTTCGCCGACACCATCAGCAGCCAGATAGCCGGCGATCGTAATGCTGCCTCCCCCTTGCTTAAACAGTGGGTATCATGCAGTCTGGATGGTATTCCTCGCCAATCCCTGGCCTCAGGAACGTCACACCAGGTTTTCCAAATACCTGGAGGAAAACGGGGGAAAATCGTTTTATAAGACTTTTGTTATTTGCTCGAATCGAATTCTATGTTTTGATTAATCAAATCATTGATTGATTTATTTTTTATAGAACATTTAAACATTGATGCTACACACAAACTTCACAAAATTCTCGTCGCAAAATGCTTGTGAGTAAAAGAACCCTGCCATTTCTTAAAGTCACATCACTGATTGCAATCAAAAGACACATCACTGCCTTTGTAAATTCGAAAAAATTAGTGAAAGTTTTACTCAGTTTTCTTCAAAAATCTGAGGTACTAATTTTATTAAATGCAGACTTTGGTAAAAAAACTGAAATACTTATTCAAACCTACTTATCCAAATTCGACGGAGGGGCACCAAAACTATTGGCATATGCAGATGACATAGCTATAGTAGTTACGGGAAAGTACCTGGACACCATCAGCAATGTGATGAATAACACACTTAAAACGGTACACCAATGGATATCTCGCTCAGGGCTAGGGATAAACGCGGAAAAACGGATATGGTACTTTTTACCAGGAAGTACAAGGTCCCGATGAAGGAGCCTCCCGAAGCTAGGCAACAACGAACTACTTCTCAAAGATCATGCAAGGTACCTCGGAGTAATACTAGACAGTAAACTGCTGTGGAAGCACAATGTTGAGGAAAGGGTGAAAAAGGCCAGTAATGCGCTGTACGCATGTAAAAGAATCCTGAGTAGTTAGGCCGATATTGCTGTATGGGGCCTTAGTATGGTGGACTGCGACAAGAACTCTGGCATACTTAAGGCCATTAGAAAGGAACGGCTCGCTGCTCTGTGTATAACAGGAGCGATGAAAGCCACTCCAACGGCGGCGCTGGAAATGATACTCAGCTTGCCACCTAATGACCTTATGGCGGAAAACCTGGCAGCGAAATCCGCGAGGAGGTTGTTGGCTGCTGGAGTATTCACTTGCAGAACCTTCGGTCACAACTCAATAGGAAAGTGGAGCTCAGGTTACACAGACTACATGACTCCGTACTTTAGTTGCGCGTACTACAATTGAAGAGGAGGCACAAAGGCATGAAGCCTGGCCATAGAACTTTTCACATCTTTACCGACGGCTCTAAAACTTTAGACGGAGTGGGAACGGGTATTTACTGCTCAAAACTAGGGATAAGGCTGATTAAGCTGCCAGACCACAGCAGTATTTTCCATGTGGAAGTTTTTTCCGTGGGGAAAGCCGCGGAGCTAGCCTACACTATGTAGAACAAGAAATAAAAGCAATAAGCTCATATTGTATTAAGTCCAAATGTTCGGCGGAGCAGGGAGGCCATAGAAAAGCTAGCCGCAAACAGTAGGCTGCATATATACTGGAGACCTGGTCACAAAGGCATTATGGGGAACGAAATAGTAGATTTGATAGCAAACTGTGCTGTTAGACTACCTTTTGAACAAGAGAACGACATGCCAAAACCGCTAATTACAATATACAATGAAATGAACGACTACATGAAAAGGCGAATGGAAGCAAGGTGGACTAATCTGATCACATGCAGAACAGCAAAATTTATGTGTAGAACTAACGACAAAAAACTGACTCAATTCGTACTTACGCTCTCGCGAAAGGACTGCAGAACTATCATAGGTATGCTAACAGGTCGTAATCTAGTGGCTGCACATGCGTACAAGATAGGGATTGCTATCAAGGACATAAGCAGGAATGCAGAGGATGTTGAGGAAACTTTAGAACACCTTCTGTGCGTTTGTCCGGCATTATTAAAAACGCGTTTAAAATGCCTTGGAGCCCCATTGTTTGAGGGCCTGGAGGACATCTCAAAAGCGGACCCCTCAGCGCTGCTTAGATTCGCCAAAAGGGCTGACATCCTACATGAGTCTATTTTCAGTATTCATAGAGGTTGGTCTCCATCTGGTATCGCTAGAGACCAACAGGTCTATGCGTGGCTTGTTGCCAACCAGGCTAACCTAACCCAATCTATCCAAACCTTTACCTACTTTACCAAAAATATTCACTCTTGATTGGCACTTCAACACATCAAAAATTCAGTCAGCATTACTCGATAGAGCTCACCATTCGACCGAAAGGCGTTTTAAAAGAAAAAAGGACCGATGCTGCCGGGAGTGCTCTATGAACTTCGCAAATTTTCGATTTTTCAAAGTAAATAGATAGTTTTCATGCAGCTAAAAAGCCCTCGGTATAAGCAAACTGTCCAAGAGATTTCATTAATCTTTAGCCTTACTCTTTGGTTTAGTATTTTCCCTTTTCAAGTAGAAAATTATTTGTCATAAACAGGAAATTCGGTAATGGACTGCCCTGGTAAACGCTGCAGTCGCAACTTTATAGTGGACATTCGAAACCTATGAGACCTGTGCGAAATAAAGCTAAAAACTATGCAGAGGACTTTAATTCTAGAGTAATTTTTCGTACATTTAAGTACAGCCCGTTGATCAAAAAAGATTAGTTTGAGAAAAATGAAATCCATTATTTTCTCGGTAAATGGCTAAAGATCAAACATATGATTATTGCCAAGATGACCTTTCACACTAAAAAAAAACAACAACAACAAAGAAAACCTGTTTAAAGCCATTTGCCCAAAAATAATGGATTTATTCTTCCCCAATCTAATATATTTGTAATATACGTATGCATGCACGTGCACTCGGTAGGGTTAATTTTTTTTTTCAACATCGTTCGGAAAAAGCCGTTCCCTACAAATTAACCCGCCCTAATGTGCACATGCATATGTATTTGTACAAATTAAAAACTCCCCAGTCAGATTGCCTGATCCGCATCAAAAAACCGCTAAATTCAAATAGATGATTGTATCAAATGTTTACAGATACTGATAGTGCGATGTTGAGTGAAATATTTCCTTTGAAAAGACCTCAAATATTTAAAAAATGGGAACAGCTTTTTTATTTGCATATTGACACAGATACAGACAGACGGATAAAAACATCAGAGAGCAGCCGACATCGAGAGTTCATATCTTCCGCCGTTAGATTCTAAAGGTGTGCAACGTCTTAATTGTTTGCTCAAATGATAATAACTTTTGCACAAATAATATAGATTTCGCATTAGCGGCGCCAAGCATGCCCTGCAGGAAATCCATCGAGGTCGTACTGGCTAGTGCGATTCTGTTGAACTAAGATCTTGCAATAAACACAACTAATGAATTTCACATGTCTATATGTGAGTACCGTTTTGGAGATACATATTTTTTTCATTTTTCACAGCACCCGAAGGTACTTAGATACATTGCAAGCTGTACTGCGGTTCTTTGGATTCGATTCTTTCTAGATCGGAGCCAATTTTAAGGCCAAGCCCAGCTGAAACAATCGCCTACACTAGAACAGCTGAAAAGAACACCAGGTGCAGTACCGGCACCTGCAAAACAACTGAATGTTTCCTCAAAAGTGCTTCTTTTCCATGGAAGAACTACCCCCGAGATTGGTCAGCGACTGTCGAGGAGTGGGCATTCATTTAGTTCTTCATGCCCTCAGTAGTTTTCGAGCCCGAGTAGTCACGCACAAAACCATTGAAATTGAAATTTGAAAAAGAAGCATCGAGAGAATGGTAACTCCTAAAACACTCAAGCTAAAAAGTCCATTGTATTCAAAGCTCTGGAGAGTAAAAGGGTAGATAGTCAAGATGAAAGTATAGAATCTACAGAGAGAAAGAAATAGGATAGAATAGAGACAGTGACACAGATAGCTAGATTAACATTCCAGATTCTTTGGCAAATCTGAAAATAATCTCAAGTTTGAGAAACGATTTTTAATCATTCTCATAATGTCGGAACCCAAAATTCGTAGCCTTGCAAAGGCTGAACACTCACAGAGGAAATGCTCAAAGCAATCCACCTCCTCTAAGCAAGACAGGCGAATCGGGTCTTCAATGATTCCAATGGTGGTCATGTGCTGAGCCTATAGATTGTGTCATGTAATAATACCGACCATCAACCGAACGTCTTTTCTACAAAGTTTTAGAAGAAAATTCGACAGTTTTCTGTTCGAGCTTGTCACAAAACAGTTTGCCGTTCTGCAGCGTTCTAGGCCGGACCACCGCTCTGTATATAAATTACTCACATAATCGCTGATCCAATTCATGATTCCTGTAGAACTGATTCCAATTACTGGCTCTAGTCCCTGTGGGGTATCCGCTGATCTGCAATGGCCAATTCATCGGCAATTTCATATCCTTGAACACAGTGCTGTCCTGCAACCCATATAAAAACTAGTTTATGCGATCTTGCAACAGAATTAAGCTTCTTCTTACACTCCTGAACAATCTTTTAGGTTTGCTTTGCGTTCTCCAGTGCCATCAGTGCAGCTTGACTGCCACTAAAGACTGCAATCAGCTTTATTAGAACATCTTAATCTTGAATTGAGAAATTCGTTTCATAAATGGGAATAGGTTTTGTTTTCCTAGGTGATGGGTGATGTTGGTTGTCTGATTTCAAAATTAGCAAAACTGCGTCTGGTAGGGTTAAATACCATATGCGTACCAGATTTGGTTTTGGAGATGCAGATATTTACTCTAAGATAGGCATGACTTCTTTAAATAATTATTTTTAGTTCTTCAATTTTATCCCGAATATCACATTGGAACACGTTTTCTACTTGGTTCTGGAAATCGAAATTTCCTTCGTGTAGAATATGGACGGGGTTTTCATTCCATGTCGCAACATGTGCGCTAAGCTTCGATGAGAAATATCACTTTATACTCGAGAGTTACCGCGTGCACAAATAGATGGTCAAAAGGACATTTGTTTTATTACTCAGGTTAGGTTAGGTTTTTGTTCATCATAGACGCTCGACCTAGGTTTGGATAGGTTTTATCCAAGTTCCATAAAGGAGTCAAAAGAGTATTTTCCTAACAACCTTACTATACTCCTAGCTAAGGCTGGACAGATACAGAGGAAGTATACTGCTGTTTCTTCTTCTTCCTAGGTTTGGATAGGTTTTATCCAAGTTCCATAAAGGAGTCAAAAGAGTATTTTCCTAACAACCTTACTATACTCCTAGCTAAGGCTGGGCAGATACAGAGGAAGTATACTGCTGTTTCTTCTTCTTCCTCGTATCTACAACGACTGCAGTACTCATGAAAAAATAGTCCTAGGCTAGAAGAGTGCCTACATAATAGCCAACGACGGGTTACAAAGCCATAAGCTTCGAGATGTTCTCTCTTAAAAGGTTGAGTAATTCTTCTGACCTTTTCTTATCTATTTTCGGCCAAATTAGCCTGGCTGTAACACAAATATTTTCTTGTCTCTATGACTTATTGGTCTTCTGGAGAATATTATTTTATTATCTTTAATTTGCAAGTTTTCAAGAAGTGGAAGATTAGTGCCCTTTCTAGGTAGCTCATCGGCCTTGCAATTTTCTTCAATATCTCTATGTCTCGACAGCCATATAAGACTGACCTTGAACACGGTGCTAATATCATTTAGAGCTGCCAGACATTCCTGAGCAACCTATGATCTTAGTATAACTGCCTCCACTGATTTGAAGGCCGCCTGGCTATTCGAGAAGATATTTATAGTAGTGTTTCTTACGGCGTGTGTGTCAACGTACACTGTTACTTTCTTTATGGCTAGGACTTTTGTCTGGTAAACGCTACAGTAGTAGCGCGTGTCCACTCTTTTTGGGTGTTTGGCCGAGCTCCTCCTTCTATTTGTGGCGTGCGCCCTCCACAAATGAAGGGACCTACAGTTTCAAGCCGACTCCAAACCCAGATTCGCAGGTTTGTCATTGCCTGCCGAGGGGGACTGCTACCAGAAAAAACTGTTTCTTCAATTTTGTCTTTCACCGAAATTCGAACCTACGTTCTCTCTGAATTCCGAATGGTAGTCACGCACCAACCCATTCAGCTACGGTGACCGCCATAGTCTACTTTATTTTCTAGCTTGGGTTAATCCGTGTAAAAAAGTATTTCCCCACTTCTCCATGATCTTTAAGTTTGCCACTCTCTTCTTCACGGGATGTTAGTCTTGCCGAGCCTGTTGAAGGTGGGTTTAGGGAAGGGGTAGTCGATTTCTTGTTTATAACTTGCTACTTACATTTCCATTTAGTGAACTAATAAAAGTCAATCTGAATTTCGTTCTTTCGCAAGCTGTAATTTTTCCTACAGGGTGTCTGCTAGGGCAAACAAATACGTACTTTATTGACATCAAACCCTAACAGCAATGAACTATGCGGATATATATTAATAATTTTAAAGAATCTGGAAAGGGGGAAACACACCAACGATTATTGCTATTTAATTATTTGGAGATGATAAAAACATATTTGTAAAGCGAAAATCATATTAATATCAAAATGAATCTAAGAATGGTTTGAGAAACATCCAAGTTTTATTAATTTTTGCCAAAATCGCATCCTTAGGTTCTAAATTCGAGTGTAGGCAAAAGAAATGTTGGAAACTAACAGAGAAGTTTCGGCGCTTCAAATGACCAAGAGGCTTTCCTTTTTTGGTTATATTCTTAGTTTCAAGAGAGTTGTCAGTTGCGCACGTTTAAAGGGATTGTCAAATTTGTAAAAAAGGTGAGGCGGTATACGAGTATACTTGAAGAATATTATCTGGTGTCATGGTGAAAAGATTTTTAGAGGTGTGCTCTTGAACAGTCCATTATTTGACTGAGTGAATGTGACAGAATCAGCTGATGGGCTAACGTCACTTGGAATGTGCTTACAAAAGCCTGGGATTGCATTAGTTATATATTGTATATTGTAAAAACATCAACACAATGCTCCTCACAATTTTCGTTTCACCACAGTTAAAGAGCAAACCTTGTAAATCTATCATCTCTGATCTGGCGTCCCGCAGTGTTTCTTGCGGTGAACTTCTTGCCAAGCACTCAACAAATATCATCGAGCAAACCTCATATAGCTCTGGCTGACAATTTTCTTCGCTCCAAAATTCAAATTCTTTCTTCTTCTTGCCTAATGTTCGCCTTGCGGTATGAGGTCTTGCGTTGGCGTGGTGAAACAAGACTATGCGTCTATTCACTAAAAACGGTCGATTTTTGTTAAGTGCCTCATTCAGGTTTGATAGCTGATGGGAATAATAATCAGCAGTTATCGTCTGGTTTGGTTCCAGAAATTCATAATAAACAATACCGGCCATATCCCACCAAATAGACAGGAGAAGCTTCATGGGGTGAAGGCCATCTCTAGGGGTCGGTTCTGGTGTTTCATCTTTATCTAACCATTGGCGTTTGCAAACAGGATTATTGTAAATGACCTATTTTTCATCACCAGTGACCCATTTTCATCAACCAGTAAAAAAAATTTTCATTTTCAAACCGTTGCAGCAGCCGAGAACACACATTCACTCTCTGCTGAAGTTTGGCGACGGTAAGTCTATGCGGAACCCATTTTCCCTGTGAACTGTTCCATTGGATGAATTTAACCTCTGAACTACCATATCGACTGTCAAATTTGGCTCAGCTTCCACGAGTTCGAGCAAGGCGTCGGAGTTAAAGACTTCGGGACGACCAGCGCGCGAGGCATCCTCCACGTCGCAGTTGCAACTTCGGAACTTTGAAAACCACTTTTGCGCAGTCCTTACACTCACGGTATCCTCTCCGTGAACAGTGTTTATTTCTGCAGCAGCAGTTTTTGCATTTTTACCACTTTTATAAAAAAATACAAAATGTGCCTCTTATACGCGTTCGAAGATTCTATTTTATTTTTTAACAACACGTGCTTCTATCCGCGGTTAAAATCACTTGTTGAATGCACAATATATCAAAGGAAATATAAATAGTTCCGTTATATTCCGCGAATAATTTTTTGTATGCAAAAATTGTACAAAAGTAAAATTATTGGTTAAATACGCACGACCTTATGGACTGCCCAGATATTTGCTCTCGAACGCTCCGGAGCGCCCGACACCCTTTTGTTAATTGTTGAATAACTCGAAAAGTATTTGTCGGATTCACTTCAAATTTTCACACAATACTTTTAAGATATTATACTTTAAGAAAATGCAAAAAAAAACCAAATCCAATTTTTTGAAAATTCTGACTACCCCTAACCCCATAAGTAAAACATTTTTGTATTTTGTAAGACATTTGTCAAATACCTTGTAGCTACAGCTACCCTTCCATCAGACATAAAACAAAAATTAATTTCTAATGCATACAAATGCATGTGTATGCGCGTGTGTATGAATATCTTCCGATGGCATCAAGCCTTGCCGACGTTCAGCAAAAATACCCGCCTCTGATTCATGCTTTCGAAATATCTGCGCGTTTTATGGCAAAGCAATCATTAGTGATGCATACTTACCTAATTCCACAATGTCATGCCTATAGCCCATCGATAGATATTCATTCTGTCGGCAGTCATTGCAAACACACGCTTACGGGCACCGAAGCCACAGCAAGAGTAAAAAACTCAAAACCAATACATACATACGTACAAAATAAATAAAAATAAATAAATGCCAAATATAAGTACGAGTATGAGCGTTTGAAAAAAGGCGAAAAGTATCTTATCAGCGGAAAGTAAAATATTATACAAATGTCGTAAACATAGCCAACCGCAAAAACAAACATAATAAAATTGTTAGTGCCCATTTGGTCTCTATTTTTTCATTTTCGTTTTTTTTTTTTTTGCTCACAATCAGCATAGGTAGTACCAACATGCATACATATGCACATATATGGCATTTCGACAAGGGCATGAGTCAATTAGTGGCGCACATTATTGACCGGACGATCAGACGATCAGCTTCTGTTGTCCTTTCTTTTGCATATCCGGCCTAGTGTGGCATCCTAATTGCAGCGCATGCGCCACGCCGGTAAGTATTGGGAATCTTTTCATGGGATATCTCGTACATTCGAAAGTGTGTGTGGCTCCTCTGCAATCACTCGTAAATTAGCCAAAACCATTACCCAATTTGGAATAGCAGCTACTCATAAATCGATCAAGTTGGTATTGCTCTCAGCCGAAATGTGCCAGCTATGCGATAAATATTTACAAATATTTAAGTAGCCAGTAGCCTAAATGCTGTTGAAGCATAACATAAGAACACACACGCGCACACACACACCTGCAAACAAACCAAATGATTACCACGTGTGTAACAGACGCCGTTGCGCTCGTACATAAGTCACGCCTCTTTGTTTGATCATTTATGTGAAGGCTACACGGACGAGTGGCGGCTGATAGCTTCGCAGGCTATGGTGCTTAACTCTCCGCTGGGCACCTGTTTTAAAACCTTCGGTTAGGCACCTATACCTTCTGGTGTCTTCGAGCTATCTATGTACCTTGCGGGTCCAGAAGTTTTCTTTCAAATGCAGGTTTACTACAGTTTAACTCGTCGTCCAGTTCAATTCTGAAATTCTTTTCAAATTTGATGGCTGACCTTTTTCGTCGTGTTTAAGGATACTTTTTAAAAGATTATACCTATTAATCGATAGAAAATTCATTTTAGGAAGCTACCTGGAAGCCCAAGTCGTTAATAGTAATATGTTGAATTCACGTCCAAAGTCGAGAAAGCGAGTCTGGATAGTCCTGGATGCCCAACGGAAGGTTGAACCTCTTTCGGTTGTACACACCCAGTAAGGATTTCGTCTGGTTTGGTCCCACAGTTTGGTGTTAGCTAGCCTCCCTTAGCCTTAGCTCTTCACTCCTAAGCTTCTCCTTGTTGGTATGTTGCCCCATAGTATGGAATCGTTAATGGTTAATGGTAGTGAAGGGTTAAGGTATGGGCCTTTAGCACTGCGACCATATTGATCTATTGTGCACCCTAGGCTGTCTATTGACTGTATGCTTATGAATTGTACCAGCTCCTTCTGAGGGAGTGATTGAAGGTCTTTTTCTATAAGCATGAACTTGTTTAAAAGCCTTTTCCTTCTATGCGTCAACGCCGGACATTCGATGATGAGATGTTCTATAGACTCCTCATCTTCGCAGCAAAATCTGCAAGTGCTGGTGTTAGTTATACCTAATTTATGTAAGTGTTTGTTGCAGGTGAAGTGACCCGTGAGGGCGCCTGGAGAGTACGAATGCTCTTTTTGTTTAACGTGAGGGCCTTGTTAGCTCTTTTAGCATTGAAACTTAGGAACTTTTTGGAGTATCTAAGACCCTCTACGTTGTTCCAATGCTGATTTATTAGAGTTTTGGCCCAGTATTTTACTTTTTGTTTTAGGCTATTTTTGTTAAATCCAAACATGGGACTAGGTCCGATGAAATTTACATCTGTCCCTTTTTTGGCTTGAAAGTCTGCCTTTTCGTTGCCGTCATATCCCTCCTGTCCTGGTACCCAAATTAATCCATAGTATGGAAGGGCTCGGGTCGTATTAATGGCGAGGTCGCAGCCTCTTTCGCCAATGCATCCGCTATTTCGTTCCCTGGCCAGAAAAATACCATCGTCAAAATAATGATTTTGAGCAGCTGAAAAGACATTCTTGAGATTTCTCTTCAAAATGGTTTTCTACAACCGCCTTTATCGCACTGTCGTCCGAGAATCTTCGTCCCTGTACAATCTTTTTTAAATAAAATTAAAAAATAAAAAATAACAAATCAGTGGAAGCCGCGTCTGGATGGTTGGTAGTGGGTGGCTAGTTTCCTTCAATTGGCCATAATTTGAGGCATCTTTCACAACCAGAACGATGTTAATGGACTCACACTCCACCCACCAACTTGCCACGTTTTCCCCTTACAACTGCCTCACTTACCTTATCCACTAAATTATCGCAGTATTGCTAGTTCATTACAATCCCTTTAGGTAAATAACACTGTGCAACACCATTCTTGGCGAGTAAGAGATTCTTTTGCAGAGTGATGGCTTCTTCAAACCCCTCAAAGGATTCTACAAATAGGTTGGGTTAGTTTGAAGCGGCTCATACCTAGGCTCATTGCCCACCGTGATGCCGCGTGGGGAACTTATCCTTATTTCTTCTAAAACCTGTGTGCTTCTTAGAAATTTCAGAATATCACTGATTTCTGCGGAACTGATGTCTTCCAATTCATTAAAAAATTGTCTACCTAGAATAGTAAACCTACGTCTGGATAGAGCTGGGCAATGGCACAAAATTAGTCATGTGTTTGCACACCCATCCTCTAGGCGTGCTTACCTATTAGGCAATGCCCCCTTATAACTGAAATCAGTATGCTAAGATTATGCTCATCTCGTCTTAGTAGAAGTTCCGTGCGTTTAGCATTGAAAGTCGGCCACAGTTGTCGGTGCAGGTGGTTTCATTACGTCATCTTCCGTTCACTGCTCTTGTGATTACGTCAAGGATACATGGCTTACATGCCCAGAAACCCATGTTACCTTTAAGTTAAATGACTCAGTCATCTCGTCCAGAAATGTGCGGCTTTCATCACTGCCATTGGTTCAGCCTGAAAGAGACTGCAGTAATCGGGGAGCCGAGAACTCAGGAAGTTTGCCAGATGCTCGGAATATACACCTCCGCTCACTCTGTCCTCGAGCGTAGGGCCATCTGTGTACACCATACATGGATGGACTCGCCTTGTCTTACATTGTCCCGTTCCCACTCTTGCCTTAAGAATAGGAACGTCGTGGCAACATTGTAATGGCAAGAGTAGGCGGGAGTGCATAATACACCTGTTCGGGAAGCTCTTAAACGCCAGCCAGAATTTTACCGTGCCCGTAGTCTGGTACCCTTCGAGGTGGTAAAATTAAAACGCATACTTTTGTTGTTTCTATAAATTAGAAATTATGTTTAAAGAAACAATCTGGGCTAAATATGAAATAAAATTTGGAGCATAGGAAATAAAATTTCAGGAGCATTCTTTTTGAACCTTCATTTAACAAACACCGAAAATGTCCCGCAAAAAAGGTGTTAAAGAGTTAAAAGATTTCACAAATACCTATATTCCTTGGAAAATTTCAATATGGGTCTTCTCTCACAAAAACTTTGATTAGATTAGGTTATGGCGGTAGTCGGTCTGTACGACCAACTCACTTAGACCTTACAGGTCCTTTGTGACAGCACTGTGGGACACGGGAACCTAGCTGCTACACATATGCCCTCATCTCTCCATGACCTATTGACCTCTTGGATAATATTGTTTTTGATTATTGGTTTGCTCGTGGCCATAGGTATCCCAATGGTACTTCTATCATTAAGCAGTTGAAAAATAGTATTTTTCTTGGCTAGCTCATCAGCTCTTCATTTTCCCTCAATGTCTTTGTGAACTGGAACCCAAATAACGCTGACACTAATATCATTTAGTGCTACCCGGCTTTCCTGTGCAACCTTTGATCTTATTATAACTGTCTACTGTCTACTTGTAAATACGCAGCCACTTCTTTTATAGCTAGAACTTCTGTCTGATCAATACTCCAGTAGTGTGGATGTCGAACGTGTAGTTTAAGTCCTAATTCCTTCAAAAAGACTCCATAGCAAACCCTATCATCTGGCTTGCGACCATCAGTATAGAAATTTATTTCTCCCTGCTTCATGACTTTGCTGTGCGCCACTCTCTCCTTGACGGTATACTCGTCTTGAGGGGTCTGTCGAAGGTGAGTTATCACAAAATCTTGATGCAATTAATAAAGTTCATAAAAGAAATTAAAAAAGGAATACGCTTTTGTTTTTTTTTTTTTTGTTATGTATATGTATGTGTGCAGTATAGTTGATATCTTTTCGCTTCAATGCCGATTTCTTTTTGTTAATATCTCTTTCTTTAGGCAACCGTGATAGTTATTTTAGACAGCTCAGACAGCTCGCATTTGATAATAGAGAATTATTCAACTTTTTCCGTGATCGTCTGAGTCGTTTTAAAATAAAATTTCTCATCGCCCTACCTTGACCTTGAAACTGAAGTACACTGTATGCAATTAATAATACTCTCTCGCTTTCCCAGAAAATTGTAACCACAATCTTTGAAACCTTCCTTCGACTTCCTTTCCACTCTGAATTCCTTTCGTAGCCTCCACCCAGTTTTATCTATTTTTATAACTTACTTTATTTGTAATCTATCTATGGCAGCGGTAGTTTTGCTTTTGTGCAAATCTACATAGAAATTACAATAGCTTATTAACTTGTACAGTTCGTTCTTTAATTATTAAAATTCATTAGTACTTCAAGATTGCTTAAATTCATTGTTTGTTAATATTATCACTTAAGATTAACTTACTTAATTTTACCTTAAAGTTTATAGGTTGAGTAGATTCATACTAGAGGAATGGCAAGTCTAAGATATGATTGCGTTTTAACCGTATAGTTTCATTGGTTGTGTCTAATAAACAAATAACAGCTGGATTTATGTGATTAGATAATCGTTTCAGATATCTAGTACTATATTTTCGAATTTCATTCTTTACAAAAGGAATACCTAAGTCATTATGGATAGATTCATTGGTAATAAACCAGAGGCATTAACAAGGCTTCGTAATGTTTTCGATTGGTAACGTTGCAAGATCTCCACATTGGAGTTGCTAGCAGTTCCCCATAGCTGTATTCCGTAGGTCCAAATGGGCTTCAGAATAGCTTTGTAGATCCTTATTTTGTTTTCTAGGCTAAGTTGAGAGTTACGGCCAAGCAGCCAGTGCATACGTGTTGTTTTAATTTTTAGTTGTTCTTGCTTAGCCTGAATGTGACTTTTTCACGTGAGGCGTCGATCAAGATGCATCCCTAAATATTTGACTCTGTCACTAGTGGGAATTTGTTTATTATTTAAAAATACAGCAGGGCATTGCTCTCTTCTTAATGTAAAAGTGACATGTGTAGATTTTTCCGAATTAACTTTTATTTTCCATTTGTTAAGCCAAGACTCCAAAATTTGGAGTTGATTTTGCAATTCCTTTCGTAGCCTCCACCCAGTTTTATCTACTGCATAAACTCTTGCTTGTACTCTGAAGATATCACGGATATTTAAGTATAGATTTTTCAAAGGACTTTACATAACTTAATTTATCCTGGCGTAAATCCTGGATAAATCCTCTTTCATTTCTTCTTCTTGGTTGACGCGATAACTTTAACAAAGCACTCA
This sequence comes from Anastrepha ludens, assembly GCF_028408465.1. NCBI lineage: Eukaryota > Metazoa > Arthropoda > Insecta > Diptera > Tephritidae > Anastrepha > Anastrepha ludens. The sequence goes on along the minus strand of NC_071499.1, from coordinate 28,412,977 downwards.
GTCGTTTCTTTCTCGTGCCAAGCGTTGCCAGTTGGACACACCAAGTGAAGCAAAATCATTCCCCACCTGAGCTTTCCAACGCAGAGTAGGCCGTCCTCTTCCTCTGCTGCCACCAACTGGTACCGCATCGAATACTTTCAAAGCCGGAGCGTTTGTTTCCATTCGAACGATATGACCTAGTCATCGAAGCCGCTGGGTCTTTATTCGCTGCACTAAGTCTATGTCATTGTAAAGCTCGTACATTGTGCCACCGCCTGCGATACTTGCCATTGCCAGCGTGCAAAGGTCCAAACATCTTCCGCACAATCTTTCTCTCAAACACTCCAGAGAAATGCTGCGTTGAATTTCAAGGCTGAATCCTCTTTCATTTGATATCCATATTAATATGATAGAGGTATACATATTTCAAATATTGGTTGGCAACTAAGTAATTGCGGATTTTTTTTAGAAAATCAAAGACAATTTTTTCATGGAACTAAATAATGTATTGCTCTGTAATGTATTGCACATTTTGATCAATGACCTTTTGCCATCTCTCAGGCAACATTATAATCGTTCATAAAACTTCTGGTTTTATTAACCAAAATCTGAATCAGGTACGATTTTACATCATCATCATTATTGAAATTTTTAGCATTCAAGGAGTTTTGTAAAGATCGAAACAGAAAGTAATCAGATGGTGCAAGGTCAGGACTATGTGGTGGATGTGGCAAAACATCCCAACCGAGCTCCAATAATTTTTGCCGAGTAGCCAAAGATATATGTGGCCTTACATTACAGCCACGCAATTAGTGTTATCAGTCGGGCGATGATTACTCAGTACTAAGTACCTTAGATCTCGAACTTAACAGTCGCCCCTCGTCCGTACTGGCTGGCTACCGCTGGCGACTCAGTCACAATTACTCTTCTAGTACCAAATGTCAACGCTCAGAATGCCTTTACATTCACATATGTATGTTTGTATGAATGTGTTTGTAACCTGTATGCACTTTCACAGCGTCGTGTCCGACGTCCGGTCACCTTGGCCACTCACTTGTCGTCCCACCTTCGATAATTAAAAATATGCAGACGATGTGATGCTTCAGAGATGATATTTCGTACACTCATTACGCAGGCAGACCGGCAATTGCATCTTCACTATTTGCTAATTGACACGTCTACCTGGCATGGCCGCGGCACCGACCTTTGTCATCCTTTGGCTAATGTACCAAAAGATGGCAAGATAGCAAACATTTCTGGTTTTGTTTGTGTAGGCCTCTTCTGGCAAAAATAATGCCATTATCCCGCATTCATTCTGAGTTGGTGATCCTTCACGCCAATTGAAGTTTAGTGAATTTTATAGAAAAACATTTTTTTCGGGCAATATTAGGGAATAAGACGTTAGTCAACAAATGTAGGCAATTAAGTGTTGCTACTTTATTTGCCTATCTTTGCAGGCCCTACGTTTCATAAAGGAATAAAAGTATCGGATATAGGTATGTCTTTGCATAGCCCGCTGAAAGATCTCTGGATTATTCTAAAAAGGCAAACGCGACCGTAAGCTTAACCAATTTGTCAGCCTTTTAATAACCATTTATGTTTTAATGGCTGGAAACCCAAATTAGAGAGTTCAACTTTAATTATTACGCGGAACTCAATAATGATTTTTTTCTCTACCTAAGTTGCTAAGATTTATTTTAAGAAGTTGCGAAAAACGTCTCCAAACTGTCGGAGCAAACAGGTGTTCTTCTTTTCTCGGTAATTACAATATATTCCTTAAAATCTTATAAACCTAACAAATTCCTTACACTTTCGCTTCAAAAATGTTGTAGGAAAATTACGGGGGCGTTACAAAGTTAATCCCATTCATTTACCGCGCCAATTTCGGATCCGCTAGTAAAGAGGTAAGTGGCTTCTTTTTCAATCACTTAATAGAAAAGAGATTGCAATCTTTGTCAAAGTTGAAGTGATACGACGCAACTAATTTATTCAACATTTCCAAGATTTGTGCTATAGGGTATGGGAATAAGTTTCCGCCCTCGTAAAAGAGGTGTCGCTGCTGATAGTATTTTGTGTTCTCTCTAGTAATATACTAGTGATTTGAAGGTGTATTTGTGAGGTCTCGATCGCAGTAGGTGACATTCTTCTGAAGCATAAAGAACCTTTTTTATCTCACGTCAAAGATGTCCTTCGTCCCGAAAAAACAGCATTTATGAGAAGTCAGGCTTCATTATTACCTTTTCAAGAAAAGTGCAGCTGAAACGTGTGGTATATTGATCAATATTTACGGTAATCAAGCTCCATCAAAAAAAACTAGTAAAGAATGGTTTCGACGTTTCCAAAGAGGCAATTTCGATGTGAGTGATAAAGATCGCGAAGGGGCACCGAAAAAATTTGAAGATACTCAACTACAAATTTAATTGGATGAAGACGCATGTCGAACCTTTGATGATATATCTAAAGAGTTGGATGCTGACAGATCAACCGTCGGTAAACGTTTGCAAGTGATGGGAATGGTCCAGAAAGCAAGTAACTGGGTTCCACATCAATTGAAGGAGTGGGATATCGAGAGACGTCTGGTGACGTGTGAGATGCTTCCTGAACGGCAGAAAAGAAAAGATTTTCTGCATCGCATCGTCACTGGCAATGAAAAATGGATCTATTATTATAACCCTAAACGTCGAAAATGTTAGAGCCTGCCAGGTGAACCAGGTCCATCGATAGCGACAAAAAATATTCATGCTTCAAATATTATGAAGGGTGTCATCTATTATCAACTCCTTAAGCCATCTGAAACCATCACTGGTGTTCGTTACCGACTGCAGCTAAAGCGTTTGAGTCGAGCTCTCAAAGTAAACCAGCCGGAATAGAACGGTAGACACGACAAACTGATTTTGCTGCATGACAACGCCAGGCCACACGTTGCTAAATCGATTCAAAAATATTAGGAGGAACTGAATTGGAAAATCATGCTCCACCCGCCGTATTCCTCAGCCATTGCACCATCGGATTACCATCTGTTCGATCAATGCAGTCAGCCTTTGTTGGGGAGCGGTTCACTTTTCACGAGAGCATCGCAAACTGGCTCAATGGATAGATCAAGTCAAAAGAATTCGAATTTTTCGTCAGAGGAATCCGTATGCTGCCTGAAAGATGGGGTAAAGTTGTAGCTTCCAATGGCACATATTTCACATAATATCTTGTATTATTTAATTGTTCAAATAATTTGTAACTTTGGCTAAGAAAGGACGGAAACTTATTCCCATACCCAATTAATTTTCCGAACGCTTCTTTCGTAGTGAGAAGTTTAAAGTATCTTTGTATTTAGCCATTTCATTCATTACAATGTTTTTTGTTGAATTTCTAGTATCTATCCCCAAAGATATTCTCAACGATTCAGGATTAGCTTACGACTTACATGCCCGTTGCTTGCACCGCAGAAAGAAAGCAAAAGGCAAAAACGGCCCCTGAAAATAATACGCAAAAATAAGTTCAAAAACGTCCCCTAAAAATACTTATCGAGTATCCTTCGTAGTGGAGGTGAATCTTCGCGTGAGGTGAATAAGTGTTATACGAGTAGGGTTGAGAACAACGCGTAGTGCATCAGACGGCCATGATCTTTGTACATCTGTTATGCCTGAACCTGCTCTTCATAAGCTACTAAACCTAATTACACTGGACTACTTTCATTACTAAGCCTTTTAATTGTGGGCTTCGAGTTCATCTCAAAGTAGGCACAGAAAATATGCTGCTTCAATGAGGTGAAACGAAAGGGAAGAAGGTGTTTTATGAGATGGTTTAGGAGTATCTACTTGTGAAGAGATGGTTCAAAAATTCACCACAGTCAAACTAACACTGAAAAACTGACCCTTAGTATCCATGCCACATTGGAATTGGATAGATTGGATACAACAATGCTTCGTAGATCTCACACAGAGTACTTTAAACACCAGTAAGACAATAAATTAGTAGCAATTTTGGTTGTGAACATGCTATAAGATGGCGCAAAATTAATAATCCTGTTTTTACTAATGTCATTTTTGTATTAGTGACATTTAGGCGCTCCATTGCTTGTCTGTGTAGTTGCAGCTGTCTATTTCACAAGTGTCAAATCAATAGTCAGTAATAGAGTGATTAATTTTGCGCCACCTTGTGCAATAAAGCGGTGGTTCCACTTCTGCTCTTTTGGTTTAGAAAACTTTGGCAACAATCAAGATGTAACCCCTTTACGATAGCGTAACCCATTTAGAATTTTTTGGAAAAGCAGAATTTTATTTCGAAATTCTGATTTTAACTTATATTTATTGCGAACGTACAAATGCATATTACTTGTAAATATAGGGTATTTTTTTAAGAACTTGAGAAATTCAAATGATAATACAAAACAGAAATATTATTGGAAAGAATTTTTGTTATTATAATCTGGTAGATAGGTGAAATAGTTGAAGTACCACAAGTAGACACTCCCCTAGTAGCGCTAAAAGGCCGCTTTGATAGTTTGGTAGATAATTTCATGGCATTTTTCTTTGAATATGATGTCCGTCGAGGCTACGAGTTGCATGGTCCATTCGATCAGTTCAATTTTTTACTAATTTTTCCAATAAATCAGGCCGTATGGCGTCAATGGTGGCTATAAGGAACGAAGCCAGGTCATCTTCAATTTGGTCCTTCCACCGGACACGAGAACGTCCTCTTCGCCGTCGACCGCCAATTACCTTCTCAAACACCTTCTTCGCCGGAGCAGTTGCTTCGATACGGACGACATGACCCAGTCACTTTAGTCGCTGCAGGGTGACACGTTGGACTATGTCAATATCTCCGTAAAGGTCCTACGGCTGATTTGTTCGAATGGGCCAAAGATCTCACGAAGCACTTTCCTCTTGAAAGCTCCAAGAGCAGCTGCATCTGATTGCTTGACTGTCCAGGCTTCAGCGCCATAAAGAAGCACCGGGTTGATGAGCGCCTTATAGAGTGTTGTTTTCGTTCGTCGAGAAAGGGTTTTACTACGCAATTGCGCACTTAGCCCAAATTAGCACCTGTTGGCAAGAGTTATCCTTCGCTTGATTTCAAGGCTGGCATCATTGTTGCTGGTAATAGCGGAACCAAGATATATGGACCGCATCGAATTTATAATTGTTAATTTCAATCTGTGGTTCCAGATGTCGTGACTCCCTGCAGGACGCCAGCATATATAGGGTTGGCCATGTAAAATTTGCTTTCCGAATCGGCTATAAAAAAAAACTAATCAGAATTTTTTCAAACTTTTTTTTTTATTTTGAAGATTGAACATTGTCATTTATGAATGAAAAATAATATCGTTCAAATGACTGCCACGACTGGCTTTACAGTAGGCCATTCGATCAACCCAATTTTTATGCACATTTTCGATTGTTTGGGCTCCAATTTCATGAATGGCAACTTCGATTTCGTGTTTTAATGCATCAATCGTCTCTGGATGGTTCGCATAGCATTTGTCCTTAACGGCTCCCCACAAAAAATAGTCCAACGGGCTTAAATCACAGCTCCGAGGCGGCCAATTGATATCGGAATTCAAAAACGGTAGCCAAAAGTTTGAGTGTAACTTTGGCAGTGTGACAAGTTGCACCGTCCTGTTGAAACCAAATGTCGTCCATGTCATCCTCTTCAATTTTTGGAAACAAAAACTCTTAGAGCATGTTACGGTAACGCTCGCCATTTACTGTAACCGCGGAAGAAGAAGAAGACTCACCACTTTGGAAATTGGTTTTCAATATTTCCCAATTTTGTTCAAGCGTATAGCGTCCCATTGACATGTCATTTGTGTTACCATTCTCAAAAAAATAGGTGGTTCAAAAAGCAAACGCTATATGGTCCACCCTGTACTTGGTTTTGACTTCGTTTACCGCCAGAACCAATAAAAGCGGCGGCGACATCCCGCTTGGTATTACCGATGATGTCGATGTCATCAACAAATGCAAGGAGCTGGACATTTTTATAGAAAAAAGTTCCATTTGCTTCCACCCCGCACTGCAAACCATACTCTCCACAAGAAAGTTATAGAGATCGACAATGGGGCACCTTGTCTGAAACCTCGAACGGTATCCAAACGTGCGGAGAGGTCCTTTCCTATCTTGGCCGAGCTTTGTGAAAAAAATGACGAAAATTCCAATATAATCACAATAAATTAATTTTTATAATTTTGCAATTATTAAATATTTTATAAGTGGCAGCTCTTTAAGGCAAACTGGCAATAAGATTAAATACCAAAGTATGTTTTAATGTCAAGTTAATGCAAAAGGTACTAATATAAACCACCTTCTATTTCCTACCAAGCTTTTATTTAAATTTTTCTAAGCAATTTTTTTTTTACTTTTCATACTGCTTTCGCACTCTCTATAAAAATTAAAAAAAAAATCACAAAATTTAATTTTAATAATCTATTTCTTTTCAATTTGGCGCACTTCTTGTGTGTTCTTTGTTACCTGCGAAACGCAAAATTAAATGGCGCAAAGCCCCCACCACTGACAGCTGCTTCTTATCTGCTATAAAAAAAGTTAAAAACATTGCCATACACCGTGTAACTTATCAAATTGTGTAACAACAAAAACAAAAGCCCCAACAATAACAACAACAATAACAATACCAACGTCATCTTAAAACAATGCTGATTCACACGCTCAATTTTGTTCGTCAATGGCACAAAACACGCTCGCAAATGCCAGCAGTTAAAGTACGCGCACACAAACACGCACAGACTCAGCCATAGACTAATCGCGATTCGCTTTTTTGATTAAATTTTCGAATCAAAAGTAAAAAGTTTAACTTGAACTTTAAATTGAAAAAAATCCACACAAACTGTGTATAAAAAAATAAGTCAAAAGCCAGAGCAAACAACTATTTGTACACAAACATACAAGTACATGCACACACACACATACATACACATATTTATCATTAAAGTTGAGTGAAAAAACACTGAGAAATGTGACGAAAAAATGCAGCAGAAATTTAACACTTTTTTTATCGTCTACCTAAGCAACGACATTAGATCCCCCAAAGCTACGGCGCCGCTCCTTTACCTACCGCGCACTTGTTGCCTCTCTGTAGTGCTTTGCGCTATGCAAATACCTACCAGCCAATGCTACGTTTATGCAGAGGTTGGGGAATAATGGAAATTAATTGAGGGAACGGCGGCTCATGGTGGCGCTACCTAAAATACAATAGATTTATGCGCTACACGAGAAGCTGCTTACGAGTTTCAAGTTACGTTTCGACGCTCGGCAGCGCTGCATAGCAAATTAACTACGCGCAGGCGCAACGCAGACACGGGTGGTGGAGCCCGTTGGCTGGGTACTTGCTAAATTGCAGATATTAGATTAATTAACACAGCTACATACTCGAACAACAACAATAACAATACCAATACGATTGCGACTGCATGGGAGGAGTAGTGGTGTGGTGAGTTGGAAATGCAAAAACAACATTGTTGAAAGAAAAAGTAGCTGGGGCGGGGACAGCGCACCGTGTAAGGTATCCATAGAAGTTCTGCTCAAAATACTTTTTTTTTTGGAACTATTTTTTTAAATGGCACAAAACGCTAGGATATTCCACTTTATTTCTATCGTAAAACTGTATTCGTCTGTTCCGTTATTGGCCCAAAATATTAAATGTAATTAGAAATTGCGCAACTAAGTTCCCGCTGTTTGTCAAAAGATGCCGCCACCAGTGTGTGCTAGTCAATTCTAACATAACCTAAACGTCATAAACCAAGCTTAGACATATGGTAAACAAACTGCTTCGACACATTAGTGATTTTTTTTTTGGAATTATATTCTTTTGGTTTTGTGAAAACATCTGATTTTGTGCCGAAGAATTGTCATTTGCGCGAAGTGTTGATTTTCCTGTTTCATTCGAAAAAAAAACGGCGGCTGAAGCGCATCGAGAGCTACAAAAAGTTTATGGAGAAGCTGCTTTAAGTGAAACAACGTGTCGAGATTGGTTCCGTCGCTTCAAAGACGGTGATTTTAATGTTGACGACCGTCCGCGTAAAGGAAGGCCAAAAACCTTGGAAGACGCTGAATTGGAGGCATTGCTCAATGAGGATCTGTGTCAAATGTTGTTTTAGCAGCATAAACATTCCCCATACTTACATACGGGGAATGCTGCTGGAGTGACAATCCTTGGCCGGATATAAATCCGGGTCGTTTCGGTAACGTAGGACCGACTGCGGTGGAAACGAATGTAGAACCGACTGTGGCAGAAACGTGGATCCGTGTCAAACGCAAGAAGAGCTTGCTTCAGTATTAAGAGTTACCCGCCAATCCATTTCCAAGCGATTGCATGCTTAGGGAATGATTCAGAAACAGGGGACTGGGGTTCCCTATGAGTTAAAACCAAGGGATGTTGAACGTCGTTTTTTCGCCAGTGAACAACTGCTCCAGCAGCAAGAAGGGAAGGGGTTTCTTCAACGCATCGTGACGGGTGATGAAAAATGGGTTCATTACAGCAATCCAAAGAAAAGAAAGTCATGGGGACTGCCCGGTCATGCGTCTACGTCGTCGCCTCGGCCGAATATTCACGCTGCGAAGGTTATGCTAGGTATTTGGTGAGTCCAAGTTGGTGTTATTTATTATGAACTGTTAAAACCAAGCGAAACCAAACATCTGGGAACCGGTATCGACTTCAATTGATGCGATAGAGCCGAGCACTGCGCGAGAAGCGGCCGCAATACGCGAAAAGGCATGACAAAGTGGTTCTATAGCATGGCAACGCTCGGCCTCACGTTGACAACCCCATTAAAACCTACCTGGAAACACTGAAATGGGAAATCCTACCCCACCTGCCATATTCTCCAGATATTGCGTCGTCCGATTATCACCTGCTCCGATCGATGGCACATGGTCTAGCTGACCAACAGTTCCATTCTTATGAAGACATCAAAAAATGGCTTGATCCGTGGATAGCCTCAAAAGATGAAGAGTTTTATCGCGACGGTATACGAGATCTACCAGAAAGATGGGAAAAAGTAGTAGCCAGCACTGGGCAATACTTTCAATGACTCCCTTGTAAGCATGTTTTCAGAATAAAGTTGTATTTTCATCAAAAAAGAGAACTTAGTTGCGCACCTAATATAATTTTGTATTAAATTAGATAAATAAAGTGGGCATAAATAATCTGAATTTCGTACTGCACCATAAGCTCGAGTTTAAGGTTTTGTGTTCATGAACAACTGTCGAGCGCTCACATTAGAGATTCCAAGAAACTCACAGTTAATTTTGCCATTTGTTAATTTATTTTTGGTTTTTCTCATTCTGCTTATGCTATTTATACTTGCCACACCATTGCTTTCGTATTAATATATAGTTCATACAACCAGCAAAAGTCTTATAATGCAAAGTTTCAAACAAAATTTTTAAAAATTTCGTAAAAAAGTTCAACTTTTTAACCAGAATTTTTTTGGGCAATGCAGGTTTACATATATCCCATTGAGTTTTAGTGCAAGGATGCAGGGTGCAAATTTCAAGTGACTAGGAAATAGTTGATTTTTGACATTTTTTTCTTTTTTTTCTTTGACGTTGCTAGGTTTTGCGAGAATAGACAGGTCACAATTTAAATGGCACCAGGCCACAGAGAAATAGAGGAAAATGAGAGATTTTACGTGCTTGTTGAGGCTGGTACCCGCTTGCCGAGGATGGGAACGTCGATCATATATCCCTCAGTCTCAGTTTTGAAGACAGAACTAGACTAGGAACTAACTCTGGAAGCACAGTCTATAAGGGAAACCTCGACCTCGCACAAGATTGCCACAAGAATGCTACGAACTTGCAGCACGAAAACAACCAAGTTTATTCTATCACTCTTAAGGAAGGAATGTAAAATATTGTTTGGAGTACTGACGGGACTGATCCAGAACGACAAGTGTAACTTATGTGAAGAAGAAAGGCGTATGTTAGAACACCTCCTTCGCCACTGCCCTGCTCTAAGCAGAACTCATTACAACTGCCTGGAATCGGTATACTTTTCATCTCTAACAAAAGATTCTTCTGACAAAAGTTTAAACTGTTTATTATAACTCGCCAAGATATGTTTGCACGAACTATGTTTAACACGACTGCAACAACACTGGTAACACTACGAACCCTTGTGATCTATGGGAGATCTATTCAGATCAGTCAGATATACCGAATACAGTCGACTCTCCTTAATTCAAACCTGCGATATTTCGAACCTCTCTCTCTCTCTTCCCTACAAAATCTCTTTATATTTCGAGTTATGTCCATCCATTTTTATGCACTCGGTAATTCGCACGAAAAAATCATTGCTACGAGGCGGTAATTCGAACTCATATGGTCAAGCATTCGACAATTCCGATTTGCAAAGTTTCTTGGTGTGTTGGTAAGAACTTTGAATTTTGGGACTCCACAGAAAATACCTTTACTGTGCGTGGTTGCGTGTTACGCATAAAACATAGGCACAAAAGTGTCATGGGGAAAACATAGTAATAATCAAATAATTATGGATGATGAAGAATCATCAATGGTGCCAGCAGTTGACATCAGCGGAGTGAGTTTTTCTAACTATGTTCAAGTGGATGAAGATGTTGCTGCCTCAGGATCACTAACCCATGGCGAAATTTTATCTGCGACAGTTACGAATCAAAAGAGCAACGATGAAGATGAAGACGATACATCAGAACCTTTGGCAGAGGTGTCAGTTAAGGTAGCAAAAGCCTCATACGATAACTTACACAGCTTTTGTCTACAAAACGAAACTGATGAAACAGCATATCAGGCACTTTTTCTCATTAAAAAAATGAGAAAAAAGTCTGAATATGTAAAACATAAGCAGTTAAATACGTTTTTTTTTTTTGTTTTTTTTTTTACATTTATTTTTAACCTCCCACGTTACACTGTGCGCCAGTGCGCACATATGAAAGCAAACAGCAAACGAAGAAAGGCCAAAGCGCGATGAAAACGCGTAGATGAATACGAGTTTGAATGAATGAAAGTGAATTTCTTCTCACGAAAATCATAATTACCGACTTAAGTGACGATTACGCCGCTGCTAAATGCTGCTAAATGACTAAACGGGTCGTAATTACCGCCGCCGTTGGAATGGCATGGAATTCGCGTAGAAATGCCAGTGAGTGCAATCACAAATAAAAAATGCCAAAGAAAACAGAAAGAAACAAAAACGAAAAACGCAATAAATGCGGCAAATTGTCGAGCACTTGAACTTTGCGTCTATTACGCGGCCAGTAACGAGGCAAACAATAACAACAACAAACGAAAAAGTAACAGTGAAAACACTGACACTTCGGCCACAGTTTAATATTATTTAAATATTCGTATATATATTTGCACATTTTTGTATGTGGATATTTACACACAAATCGGTAGTAGCACAAAAACATAGCCAACAACTTCCGCCACGGCCACAAACCACCAGCCACCGACCGAACGCTTACCCGCCTTCAGCAAATGCAAAGCGCATCGTCGAGCAGAATGAAATCGAAAGCGTTTATGTGTTGTTGTTTTTTTTCCTACCGTAAATTTGTGCTATAATTGCAATTTTTTAATGGAAAATGAACACGCATGTAACTTTTCCTTCCCGACCCTCCGCTTTCCCACCCTTCAACTAGCGACTTGCCTCCGATTTAGCCAAACATGCCTTTAGTAAGTGTTATAGGAGCCGTGCTATAAATCACCTTCGCTGCGACTGCCGCTGGGAGTATTGAACTCAGCAGTGCCCATTGTATTTATGACTCGGTATCCACTTCTTGTGTCGTCTTGAATTAAATATTACAACTGTTAATTTGATCGGTAGGAATTTACATACTTAAAAAGTACAAACAAACAAAAAAAAAAAACACAACAAAAAATTGCAAAGACAAACAGTTGAGGATGGGAATTAGTATTTATTTAGGAGAGCCAATTTTTTAGTTCCATTTCCTTTCTTAAGAAACTTGATTCTATTTTTTTTAATTATCATTATGCATTATTTATGTATTAGTGCAGAAGCATAACATTTCTTACAGACTAAATAAAGAATTATATTATAACCGCAAGGCATCTAACATTCCGTTTACCAATAATTTAGTGTGCGATTTAGTAGGCGAATCAAAAGTGGAAGAGTTTGCGAGGAAATGAAATTCTTGTAAGGAGCACTGAACGAATCATGGACCGTGACAACATCCGATGAGGAGTCCCTTGAAGTGTTTGAGAAGAAGTTTTTTATACCTTCGCACCTGCTACAGCGAATATCGCAGGCGATGGAACGATGAGCTGTATGAGCTTTACGATGACATAGACATAGCGCAGCAAATAAAGATCCAACGGCTACGTTGGCTGGGTAATGTCGTCGAAATGGATACAAACACTCCGGCTCTGAAAGTATTCGATGCGTTGGTAGCAGAGGAAGAAGAAGGAATTCTCTGCATTGAAAATATCAGATAAAGAAGGACTTGGCTTCACTTGGTGTGTCCAACTGGCGCCGGTTAGCATAAGAAAGAAACCACTGGCGCGCTTTGTTAAACTCGGCCAAAATCGCTTAAGCGGTTATCGCGCCAATCGAGAAGAAGTGAGCCTTTTGTACTTGAGTGGAACTGTCTAGTCCAACAGGTTATTGCGCTGTAACGACATAAAGAAAAAGCATATTGGAAAAATTTTCAGCGGAACTATTAAAATTATTAAAAAGTTTGGAAGAGGTCAGTACATTTTTGAGCACATTTTTTTTTTGTTGTTGAAAGTAGTATAGCAGAAAATGGCGGATACACAGATTTTCTTCAACGAGGTCTTATTTAAGAGATATTTTTAAAGCACATATTCGATAGTCTTTTATTTGAGATCAATGTGATTTTTGAGCAACTTCAAACTCATACTCATCCGTACTTTAGTGCACATTGAGATTGTGAATATTTTTGGTTTCCCCCCCCCCCCCCCCCCCTTGTTCACTCCTTTCGGGAGCATAGGGGCTCGACAAGACTCTTCCACCGTACACGGTTCTGTGCTGTTGTTTTTGCATCGTCCCTTGAGATGTCGGCATTTGCTAGTTCGCGCAGCATCGACCTTCTCTAAGTGTTTTTTGGTCGACCGCGACCTCTGCTCCCTTGCAGGTTCCAATCCAGTGCCATTCTCGAGATGCTATCTGGTGGTTTTCTCAATGTGTGACCTATCCATCGCCACTTTCTGTTTTTAATTTGCCTAAGGATGGGTTCCTTGTTAGTAAATCTCCACAGTGCGTCGTTACTGATGGCGTTTGGCCAGAATATTCTGCAGATGATGCGGAGTCATTTGTTGATGAAGGATTGTAGCCCCTGTGTGATGGTGTTACAGACCAGCCATGTTTCGCTTCCGTACAACAATACTAACTTCACGCATGAGCCGAATATTCGTAGTTTAGTGCGCCTGGAGATTGTGAATAATAGGTTGTTCAATAAGTTTTGCGACCCGATAAGAGCGGACGTTGCTACAACCTTAATTTTTTGTGTTATGCTGGCACACTCTTACTTTGAAAGTATGTCAAGTTTCATCTCAGTCTGTCGATTTATTCTTCGATTACAAGCCATGTAATATCGACGTGTCGCAGTATTTTCTACAATGGAAAAAATTAAGCATCGAGCAGCGATTGATTTTTATTTTTAGAAGGTTTAAAAGAAGAGGAATTTTATGAACGAATGTTGAAAATGTAAAAGGGCTTTTCGCCATCCATTAATGTAGTAGGAAGATGAGTTGCTGAATTTAAACTTGCTCGTACAAGCCTTGAAGAGGATCCATGTCGAGGTCGTCCAAAAACAGCAACCAAACCAGAAATCATAGAAAAATTACAGGAAATCGTATTGGAAAATCGTCGAGTGACTGAAAGAGATTTAGTAGAATCCCCAGGCATCTCATTGGGCAGTGTAACCAATATTTTGGCAGGAGTATAGGGTTTCAGAAGCTGTGTGCCCAATGGGTGCCGTATTCCGCATTCGCTAACATTGGAACAAAAACACATTCGAATGCGACTTTCTCAGCAACATGTAAAGCATTTTCGAAAGGATAAAGTGGATTTTGTGCGTTGATTCATCACTATGGATAAGACTTGGGTCTATCATCCTGATCTTAAATCAAAACAAGAGGCTAACGGTTGGTGTTAACCTGGATCTACGGCTCGGAAACGAGCTCGTGTCCAGGAATCGGCAAGGAAGGTATTAGCATCAGTTTTTGGGATGCGAAAGGAATTCTGTTTGTGGATTACTTGCAAACTGGTAAAACAATAAATTCTGAATATTATTGTAACCTTTTACACCAACTGAGGGGAAAAAATCGTGACAAAAGACCCAGTTTGCAAACGAAAAAAAAAAATTATTTCTCATCAGGTCAATGCACCGAAGGCAAAAAAATGTTAACAATGGCTAAAATCCATGAATTAAAGTTCGAATTGTTGAAACATCCACTATATTCACCAGATGTGACCCCCAGCGGCTTCCATTTCCTTCCATACCTTAAAAATTCAAGCGTGGAAAGCGTTTCTCATCAAATGATGAGAATATAACAGCTGTGGCAGAGTATTTTGAAGCCCTTCCAGATTCTCACTTCAGGGATGGAATTCATAAATTGGACTCTCGTTCGAACAAGTGCTTGGATGCTCAGGGAGACTATACTGAATAATAAAGTGTACTTCAAAACCGTAAAATTGTGATTTTCTTATAGAATCGCAAAACTAATTCAATAACCTAGTAAACAGTAAAAATTTTAAGCGAATCTGGCAAAATGTGTACGTCTTGGTGGACTGGAAAAATGAAGGGAAGGGCTGCACTAAAACTCAAAACAGAAGTATTTAAATTTTTTTCCAGATTAATCTGCCGCCGTAACCGAATAGATTGGTGCGTAACTACCATTCGGTAGTACTCGAATTCAAATCTCCGGGCATATAATAGAAACATTTTTTTCTAATAGCGGTCGTTCCTCGGCAGGCAATGACAAACTTCCGAGTGTAATTCTGCCACGAGACAACTCCTCATAGAAAACCATCTGGCGTCCCGAGGCGGCGTAAAACTGTAGGTTCCTCCATTTGTGCAAAAATATCAAGACGCACACAACAAATACGAAGAGGAGCATTTATTATATATATAGAGGTGCCATCTTCGGTCCGGGCCAATCTTTATATACCCGAACTCATTTTAGTAAAATTTAATTAGGATTGGTTGTAAATTTTTGGAATCAATAAATGCATAGACAATGAGAGTTATAACTTGTAACATCAAGTGAACGGTGCGAAATTTAGTTTTAATATATTTAAAGTAATTTCAGGTGTGAAACAGGAAGATGTGCTTTTATCGCCCGTTCTGATAGATAGGTATGTATGTAGATATACATAAGGCCGTGTCGATTTGTGGGGAGGCAAAAAATCGCCCATTGCTCTGTAAAAATCATATTCTAGGGATCAATATAAGAAACTTTGCCGAAGGAACCATACCTCTAAAACGAATTCTGATGTACCCCAACTTGGGTCGAACTTTTTAGTTTCTTTTCTCATGTAAAGGCCAAAAATGGTGATATTTTGAAATGATTGTATGGGGAACCCCCCAGGGGAGTTTCAGGGGGTGTGCACTGGCATGGGTAGATTGGACGCCCAAAGTTAGTGGGGGTCGGTCATACATTTGGACTCGATTGGAGCACTCTAAATGGGTCAAAGTGGGATTTTTCGTTCGACCCAAATTGGGGGACATCAGAATTCGTTTTAGAGGTATGGTTCCTTCGGCAAAGTTTCTTATTTTGATCCTTAGAATACAATTTTCACAGAGCAATGAGCGATTTTTAAATCGGCCCGCCCTAATATACATAGATCCTGGCGCCTATGCGGAAACCAGAAACTATGAATTTAGAAAACTGTCATAAAATCTACACTCACATACGGGTGCGAAGTATGAGTTCTGAAATCCTATGAAACCGATCAGTTAAATTGTTTGGAAAGAAAGATCCTAAGAAAAATATATGGACCTGTACGACAAGAAGACGGTACTGACCGCATTCGGTAACAGATTTATCACAGGGGTGCAAATGTATTCAAGTACATCAAAGCACAAAGGATTCGATGGTACGGTCACATTTTACGAATGAGCAACAATAGAACTGTATCTATGTAGATCTAGATTCTAGAGATCTTCGAAACAAATCCATAAGCCGACTGAAGAAGAACCGGCCGAGAAAACGATGGGCATATGACTTCGAAAGCGACTTTGAAGCTATGGTTATATCTGATATCGAACGAACAGCTGATGACCGAGTGACGTGGAAGCGAATTGAAATGGTAGCAAAGGTTCGCCCTGAACTCTGATGCTATGATGATGGTGATACCTTCTGCTCAAATATGAACGAGACGGTATCAATAAAACGGTCCGCGGATGACATATGGCAAAAATCAATTTTTTGTTTTTTGGGAGGACTGTTTTAAGCTTACATGGCAAATTTCAGCGTGATATGTCACATAGTTTGTTTTCTGTGCTACTGTAAACAAGTCAAGCTCGAGTGTGTTCTTCGTATTCTCTTTTATGACTTCAATTGTCTCAAAATGTTTTCCACGGAACGGCAACTTGAGCTTGGTGTGGAATATGGTGCTTGCGGAACGATGTTAACATAATTTTTGTTCAAATAATCGAGAACAAGGCGTGATGTGTGAGCTGGTGCATTATCGTGATGCAAGAACCATGACTTGTTGTCCCACAATTCCTTCCTTTTAAGACGAATGTTCTCGCGCAAACGCTTTAAAACGTCTAAATAATATTCAGCGTTAACCGATTTTGCGATTTGTGTGATTTTCAAGCACGATTTCCTTTACTTTTCCGATGTTTTCGTCGTTTACTGATGTTGCTGGACGACGTTCATGAGGCAAGTTTTCAACCGATGTACGGCCCTCTTTGAACGATTTGTACCACTGGAAAACACGTGCACGCGATAGAGCAGAGTCCCCATAGGTTGTCTGCAACATTTTTAAGGCGTCTGAAGCCGAAATTTTGTTGGAATAGCAAAATTTCAAACAAATTCTTTGAATTTCCATCGTTAAATTCGAAGAACACACTCGAGCTTGACTTGTTTACAGTAGCACAGAAAACAAACTATGTGACATATCACGCTGAAATTTGCCATGTAAGCTTATAACAGTCCTACCAAAAAACAAAAAATTGATTTTTGCCATATGTCATCCGCGGACCGTTTTATTGATACCGTCTCGTTCATATTTGAGCAGAAGTATAAGAAGTGGATTTGATTTTTGTTCGACCTCAATAATATTTATGTCGGGTCTAAATTAGGTGGAGAGCAATAAATATACCAAGTTAGGGCGAGTTCTTTTAAGTCGCTATCGAGATACATGCATGGATTTGGCTCCACCCATTTTCAAAACTTTCCTTACAGCGTATTTCTCCTTTTGAGGCTATCATTTTTTCCAAATTTAAGTATTTTTGCTTAATTTGTAACGTTTTTTCTGTTTTGGATATTAACGCTAGTAGTTGGACGCGATTATTCACCAATTTTGTCATTCTCAATAAGAGAGAGTTCATTAGACATGTGAAGTATGTGTGTATGTGTGTATGTGTGTCAAATTTCACTGAAATATATTCACTTCTACTCGAATTATCACGCGCGCGGACAGGAACACGGAGGACAGAAATGGCTAAATCAACTTCAATCATAATTCAGAGATATTGGTACATATAACATACAAGTACATACATATAGTCCTGCATTAGAGCACATTTTAGTTAAGTAACACTGTAAGATATAGTTGACTTTAATTTTAATTTTTTCAAATTCAATTTACTGCCTTACTCTACCAAGACCTTTGCGCGAACTTCCATTACACAAACAAAAAGTCTATTGCTCAATACTGTCAAACAGAAACGCATTTTTGCGTTTGTCCCACTCAGTGCTTACTTAAAATTACCTACATATTTATGTGTGTATGTATATTATGTACCTGTTCCGCTTGGGCTAGCAAATGTGCTACATTTGCTGAAGGTAGAGCAGGTAAGGGCACAAATTGCACGTGAAGTGCGAATGCGAAAGTGTGCTGAAGAGCAACCGCGGTCTGAAATTTCTTGAAGGTTGAACCTCCTTTGTTCCAAATTCAAAAGAAAGAATTAAACTGGATTAGTTTTTAGGCTCAAGATAAGATAATTGTTTTGTTTTTAAGGGTTACAATAGTATTCTTCCTCTAAAACGAATGGATAAAACGTTCTCAATATTCGTGAATCAATCAATCTCAAATAGAAATTTGCAGCCTCTTCTTTTGTAAAACATCATCAAGTTCAGTAAAAGCATTTTGTCCAACAACTACATATGTAGATACATATATCCTTAGACTTAGATCTTTTACTTTGAATACTTAATACAACTATGTACATCAGCTACAGGTAGCTTTAGAAGTAGTAGTAGTGCCAACAGCATCATTCAGAGTGAGAATAGCAGTATACTAAACCAACAATAGAACAAGCTGTTAAACTCATCGGAGGCGTACAATTAACTGAAAATTCAATTGGTGAGCGCTGCAGATGGACATGATTTAATAGCATTGCCAGCAACAGTAACAGCATCATTCCGAGTAAGAGCAGCAGTAATCTAAGCAGAGCAGAAAAGCCAACACTAAAAGACGCTGTTAAAATCGCAGGAGGAGAAATTCAATATTATTTTTGTGAGATTTAAAGTTATTATTTTTATGAGAGGTCAAATTGTATACGAAATTTGAAGATTTTTTATTTAGCAAGCGCTTACTCTCACTTGAATTAGGACTAATTATGTTAGCAGCATTCAAGGCGAATTTATTCAAGGTTGTGGCACTATTTATTTATTTATTTATTTGCTTAGACTAGACATCTAGAGCCGGTGATTTGGCGATTTGGAATGGCAAAGTGGCCTGCTTCTTTGTTGTTGCCTTATTTCCTTACATTGTCAGAAACATTTGGGCACTCAAAACACCAAATGGCAAAAACAAAATACATGTAAATACTGTTGTTGCTCTAGTGCAGTGAGACGCAAAGTCTCAAATGTACACGAAAAAAATGTTAGTATTTCTGTGCATATTTATGTGTTTTCATTAACATTTTAGGTCTTAGAACTTAAGATATTTCAATAGCCCTTTTAAAAGAATTGAGGTTGTTCACCTGCTCTTCCTAAAAAATCTATTTGGTTATCTTGTAACATAAAAATAAAACAATAAGCCTTTTCAACACGTCTGCTGAAGTAAAATTACATATGTACATCTTTGTTTCAACGCTATTTGTGAACACTCCCACATGTCCTTGAGCGCAACTGCGATATACTGGACCATTTCAGCTACTTTCGGCAAAATTGCCTAATGAATATTTTATGCTATTCCAGTAACAACAACCGAACTATCTTTTCCTGTGGCTTTTATAGTAGACCCAGTTTTTATGAATGCCACAAAAGAACAACAAACTCAGGCTGCGTTAAAGAAAACACTATAGCTTACTGCTCTCTTTTATCCTCCGTATCAAATTAGTTCGTACGAAATTTTCGAACTCCGTCCCGGCTTCAAGGCAGCGTTCGTCGCAGCAGGTGACCTTCAAAAAAGATCTTTGACAATACTACGGGAATTTCCACGTTTTTTTTTTTTTTGATGCAACAGCTCAATAAAATATTTTTCAACAATATTATCTTACTAAAATATATGGAGATATCTCAGTGTCTATACAGTTGAGACCTCAATGAGGGTCTTTGTTACAGCAAATTTATAAGTTTCGCCTTACGAGCAAAGATTTCTCTTCTCCAAGTTCGTACCGATATAATATAAATAATTCATCAGTTGCACCTATTACCTCTGCTTCCATTTATCAAAGCCAAATCACTTTGCAAACTCCATTGCTTTGCCCTTCAATATTGCCCCGGATATTGGCATGTTTTGATCTCTAGCTGCTGTGCAAAATTTTAAACCTTGCTACCGGCAGCTGAAGCGCATCGAGAGCTACAAAAAGTTTATGGAGATGCTGCTTTAAGTGAAACAACGTGTCGAGATTGGTTCCGTCGCTTCAAAGACGGTGATTTTAATGTTGACGACCGTCCGCGTGAATGAAGGCCAAAAACCTTCAAAGACGCTGAATAGGAGGCATTGCTCAATGAGGACGCAAAAAGAGCTTGTTTCAGTATTAGGAGTTACCCGCTAATCCATTTCTAAGCGTCCGCAATACGCGGAGAGGCATGAAAAAGTGATTCTGCAGCATGACAACGCTCGGCCTCACGTTGAAACACGTTAAAACCTACCTGGAAACACTGAAATAGGAAATCCTACCCCACCCGCCATATTCTCCAGATATTGCGCCGTCCGATTATCACCTGTTCCGATCGTTGGCACATGGTCTAGCTGACCATCAGTTCCATTCTTATGAAGACATCAAAAAATGGCTTGATCCGTGGATAGCCTCAAAAGATTAACAGTTTTACCGCGACGGTATACGCGATGGGAAAAAGTAGTAGCCAGCGATGGGCAATACTTTCAATGATTCACTTGTAACCATTTTTTCAGAATAAAGTTGTATTTTCATCAAGAGAACTTATTTGCGCACCTAATACAATATATTTAAAAGAAACGTCAAAAATAAAAAGGCGTTCGCTTTACAAATACTTAACAAGCACTCTCCCAAGCAAGAGTTTCGTGGAAAAAAGCATACATATGGCGGAAGCAGATTGGTTTCAATATGGATCATGTAGGTATCTAATTCGGCACGTTTGCAGGCAAAATATCAGTTTTTTAATAAAGAAACGCAAAAGTTTCTCTACTGGCTCAAATTTTTCTACACACCCATAAAGCATAATCAATTTTAAGCACATTTCAAAGATTTTAAGTTTTTTAGAAAAAATCAGAGGGTTATTAATACATTTTAGTCCTTTTTAAGAGTCCTTAATCTCGTATTGCATCGATCATATCCTGTAGGTCGGTCGGAAACTCGGCAAGAAGCACTAAGTCGTCAGCGTACATTAGAAGCTTAATACAACGGCTAGCCACACTTATTCCACCCGGTAGAAATTCGTTTAAGTCAATTAAGTGCAAAGAAAACAAGATCGGTCTCAACGGCCAACCTTATCTAAGTCCTTGATTTACAAAAAATGAGGGGCAGAGTTCTGCTTGCAGCCAAATCTGGTTTATTATGTAATCAGTGTCTTTTTACAAAAGTTTAGAATTTCGCTTATATGCAAAATTATAAAAAATCATGCCTCGCGAGATAGTATCGAATGCACATGAGAAGTCAACAAAAATGCAAAAGTTTTTTTCTTAGCCTTCAAGTTTAGATGCACTATTGAAAACAGTTAAAAAAGATTATCTATTGTTGAGTATCCTATCCGAAAACCGGCTTGAAATTCAGTAATTATTTTCTTCACATTCGCCCAAACATTAATGCGTTTTAAAAGACGACCCGTAAAGGTTTTGTACAAAGTAGCAAGCTGAGAGAGGCCCCCATAATTTGAGGTGGGACATGGATTGCCGTTTTTGAACAGACAAACCATTACGGCTTTTCGGAAACTCGTATGCTCAGTTTAAAAAGTAGAAGTGAGTTTGATGATCGACTCGATAATTTACTGCATGCCCAGATTGAAAAAGAGATTTCTTATTGGTGAAGCGACTTCGTTCAAAATACCTACCTTTCAGGGGAGGAAATTAAGAGTTCGGTGCTCCACATAAAGCAAATTATTTGCATGACTTTGGAACTTTTCGCTGAAAGCGATCCTTTTTAGCAGTCATATTGAATAATTTGGGAATTAAGGATTTGAAAGTAGTTCATAATCACTTATCTAATACTGTTAGCGATGAGTTTATTATCTTCATGCGTGATAAAACCTTAAAACAGAAACAGATAGGTTGGTTGATTGGTTAGAGTAGTGATTCCAACTAGTGCTTCCGCACCATTTTGTTGCCACATCCTCGTTACCAACATGTTTACCAGTTATTTACGGCAAGACTATATCCAGTCTGTGCGGTTTAGGAACCTTATTGGACTGTTGACGTCTAAGTCACACAGTTGCTCGAGACTCGCGAACAGCGGTTTGCCCAGGGTTAACAATCTGTCCTTCCATAGGGCAAGTCTGTGTATGGAAGATTATTTCCTTTTTCTTCGGTTGTTTACATCTAGGGCAATATGTGTTGTGAGGGATGCCCATTTTAGTGGCTTGTTCCCCGATAGACCAGAAGCCAGTTATGACTGCCGTTAGTCTCCAGGCGTCCCGTCGTTTCATGCTTATCAATGTCGACGATTGCTTGAGGTTGTCGGTGGGCCATAACATTCTGCTGATTTTGCATTTCGTCTAGTCTCTCCATCTGCAATCCGCGATTCGAAGGTATTTTAGGGAAATTGCATTCTTGACTGCACCTAATGGTGTGAATACCGGTACTGCAAGAACGTATTCATGGCAGATCCCCCTCTTGCCAGTTCATCGACTTTTTCGTTACCTTATATGTTCCGGTGTCCCGGAACCCAAATTAAGGTAACTTTATGGTTTTCACTCAAGGTAAGGTAAGGCTGTTCCTACTAACACAGATAGGAGATGAGATAGAATGCCGTTCGACATATTCTGTACCTACACTTCTAACGTAGAATCGTCAAATCATATAAATACTAAGGCAATGATAAAAATCTAAAAGCCTCGAAGAGAAAATACATTTCAGCGCACGCTCCAGTCACACAGTGCGGCCGATTCCCAAAAAGCTGGCCAAAACTCAAAAAATTAATTCAAATTGATTCAAAATTTCTTACTCGGGGGTTGTCGGGGTCGCTGATTACGAATTTGATCTAAAAATTTTGAAAATCCGCCCCCTTCCACCCCTATTGGCCACCCCCTCACGTGAAATAGCGTATATTCTAGAACATAATCAAGATGCATGTTAATTTATATGTTTTCGGGGTCGCAAGGTAGCAAGTGGTAGCAGCTGAATCTTGTTTTATTCAGTAACCATTACTTTTTTGGGTAACCTTTAATAGGTTTCAAAGCAGCATATGACGGCATTGTATTACTATACAGTTTGAAAACTCAAATTTTATAAAAAAAAATTGCAAAAAATGTATCTACGTATTGCTGCAGCTAAAAGTTTTGTGTCGAGGTATTGATATGTACTAAAGATTTCTCGTATTTTACTAACCTTCCGAAGATGATTCCATTTGGTTTTGTTCAATTTACTCCATTACAAAATCTTTCAAATGTGGACAACTTTCACTATTCATCGACAGTAATACGATGCTCAAACGAAGGCCACGTTGCGACTGAAAATACAGAGGATACTTAGGGTACAGGACGTTGCTATGAACGGTTTTCACTACTCAAGCCATTACTGTAGCCAACCCAAAGACAAAAAAACTCTATCTAGAAACTTTTTTTTTCGACTTTTGGCCAGCTTTTTGGGAATCGGCCGCACTGTGAGTCACCACTTATTCGCCATTGCTGTGCACTTTGACTTTTTTTTTCGTAACTTGTACGCAACCAGATCAAAGTGCCAAGGTCAACGTGAAATGCTTACAAATTAGGGGTTGACGTTGAGTGCGCTGAGTAGTGTCCAGTGACCAGATGATCGAAGTAGCAGCTGAATTGACATAAAAAACGAGTTATAAAATGTTAGCAGATAAACAGAAGCTAAATAAAAGTCAGAAATGTGTATACAAAGTTCATTTTGCAGCCTGATGAAATAATAAAAGGTTGTGGACAGTTTGACAACTGATCTCGGATGCTACTTAATCCATTGATGCAATTTGGAAGTAAGGGGGAAAGGCGCATAAGTTTATTTCATTTCTGAAAAGGTGGAAATAGGTTGAAATAAGTCGTTGTAAAACATAGAATAATTTTATGTGTTTCTATGAATGGGTGGTGCTTAATGATTCATATTTTGAACTTAATCATCCCCGTGAATTTTTCACATACAGTCGAACTTCCATAACTCGAATCTTCTTAAACTCATTGTAAAATGAGTGAAAATAGCCTTTCGAAAGCAATATTCACTAAATCTAAGTTTCATAACTCGAACTTCTCTAACTCGAAATTCTCCATAACTCGTATAAGAGTTTTGCCTCATGCTTCTCTAAGTCGAATTATTTAGGAAGAATCCTAAATTTTTAAAATATTGTACGTTCTGTCAAAAAAGTACCGGGACTTGTTCAATAAAACGCAAAATATTTGTTTAATCATCAAAATGTATTTTGTCGCCTACAAAATAGGCTCCATTCGAAGCAATACACAAATGCCAATGATCAGTGCAGTCATCAAAGCCCCTTTTAAACGCGTTTGAAGAGATCATTTTCAGCTGCTTCAGCGAATTCTTCTTAATGTTCTCTATCGACTCAAAGGCGTGCGCAGAGTGGCAATTGAAGTTTTGGGAAAAGGAAAAAGTCACAGGAGGCTAAATCCTGTAAATCCGGTGTTTGTTCGATGATATTTGCCGAGTTTTTGGTCAAAAGAGTGTTCACAATATGAGTCTTGTGAGACGGTGCGTTATCATGGTGCAAGGTCCACAAGTTTTCTTTCCACAAATTGGGCAAAATGGGCCGTTTCTTACACACATTCTCTCTCAAACGTCGCATGGAATGAATTCTGAGTGCACAACCCCATGATAATCAAAGAAAACGAGTAGCATGACTTTCACTTTTGACCGACTTTGACGCGGTTTTTTGGGTTTCGGCTCATGTGGATAACGCTATTCAGCCACAATTTGAGGGGTTTGCATTTCAAACTCATATAGCCACTTCTCATCATCTGTTATGATGCGCTGGATAAACTTCGGGTCCAAATTCACTTGCTCAAGCATGTCTTCCGATGAATTTTTTGAAAGAAATCCAACTCTCTTGGAACGAGTCGAACAGCCACGCGTCTCAGCCCCATTGGTGGTGCAAAATGTTGCGAATTGATTGGTGAGACCCTCTAAGGTCACGAGCTACCTCCCTCAAACTTAAGTGATGGTTTTCCAGCACCATTTCCTTGACGCCCTTTTTCGATGTTTTCATCCGTTGAAGACGTTGATGGGCGACCAGATCGGGGCGAATCTTCCACGACTTTTCGGCCCTCTGCAAAAGCCGTATACCACTCGTAAGCCCGTGTTTTTGATAAAGCACACTTGCCAAAGGCTTTCTGCAACATTTTCAACGATTCGGCATACGAAATCCCATTTAAAACACAAAATTTAAGACAAATTCTTTGTTCGAAATATTTATTCATATTAAAAATCGCATAGCCTACTCAGTCTCTTGATCATTGGAAGCATCAAAACTTCTTCAATTAGGCTCTGCAAAAGTTGTTAAATTAAAAGCAAATGTATACATACAGAGAAATTTGTCAAATTTATTGGAAGTGAAAGATTTTTCTAAATTTTATCTATAGACGTCATTGCCACGGCCACGAAAAAACTCTGAAAAATCGATAGTTGACTCCACCTAATGCTGGCAATCGATTAACGAAATCATGAGAAACTTCTCCCGATTACCCGCGGTAGAAAGGCATTTCCATCCTCCATTTCCTGCGGTCTCGTCAACGTCATTGTCGCTATCTCTCTTCGCCTCATTGAGCAAGAGCAGAGGCACAGCATTCTAGCAGCTATGCCGGTCCTGCACTACATACTACAATACCTATAATCACTGAGCAAATTGAAATTTTCCATCTTGCACCATCTCTTTGCAGTGGCAAATAGCACTAACAAAATGAATAACAATAATGTGATTGTACATGCACACATACACGTACACGAATTGTACGAATCTTCAAACCAAATGTGTGCGCACACAATAGGCCTGCTCTGCTCGCATCTGGTATTCTGCTCCTCCCAGCTACCCAATCCAAGAAGCGCACACTTCACCGAATGACATCGCAAAACTTAATCCTATTTTCTTTTGCGTATTGTGCTCAACGATAACAACGCTCTCTCAACCAAGCATTAGCTCCTATGATGGCTGCTTCTGGTGGCTGGCTGGCTGGCTTTGGGTCATAGCAGTTTTCAACGCCGCGCACATCCACACGCACACATATATTCTCACATTTCCCCTTCCGTGCTAAACTCGCATCGTGCCATTGCGCTGCCACGCCAGCTTGCGAGAGCTATGTATCAAGTTCCTCTGGCGGAGAGAACCGCTTATCTACTGTCTTCTCCGTGCAGAGACAACAACCGAACCGACAAACACATACATACAAGATTTATTTCTATGAGGATGTGTATGTGCATGCGGGTTTGCTGGCCAACGCAGATAATTCTGTTTTGTTTTGTTTTGTTTCCGTTTTTCGGTTGCGCTCTCTCCGCAGTCATATGTATGGTGCTCTCCGGTGCCTGTGTGTGCGATATTCAGTCAGGGTTTAGCCGACTGGTTCGATTGATTGAAAGTGTTGGTGGCGTTGATGTTGGTTTCGTTGTTTTTACTCTCAGTTGGTAATAATTAGATTTGTTCGTGGGCTGCTGCTGGAAGAGCTGAGAAGAGCTGTTTCTTTCGTTTCGTTATTCTGCAGTTGCTGCAACTGCTACTGTTCATCCACTATACATTCGCTCAGCAGCAGCATGCTGACGGTTTTGACTCTTTTGAGAATTTTCTTTAAATACTACTCCGCGGATGGGCTCTCGCCACAGTCGTCTTTCATCTGGCTAGTGTTAAAGGATATGTTAGTTATGTGCGCACTGTAATATACCAACGGATGCATATACATACAAACATATATACGACGAATACATCCCCCAAATTAAAGTAGCAACAGTGAAGTGAACCAAAGTGTTATACAAATTTAGCCATTTGTAATACCGTTTTACCCTCAAAGCATACAATTAAATTAGAAAAAAGATAAGAAGACACATTGCTACCTTTAACACCGACCCCGGCTTTCTTCACCGCCGCTCATCTCTTGTGTTCGTGAATAATTGTTGTTGTTTTTTTTGTGTGTAAATTTTTATCGTCTTGCAGACGTCGTCGTATTGCGTACGCGTCGCACTGCGCTGCGCTGCTATACTCTGAACTGAAGTGAACAGAATTGAGCTAAGCTGCGGTACTTCAATCAAACTCATCGTGACGCGAATGTATCATTCCGTGTGCGCCCGTGAACATGTTTACATCCAATGCTGGAACAACGGGTTGCTGAAATTGTGAAAATAAAGTGGAGTTACTAACTTAAGCTAATAAAGTAAAATCGATGAAGTGCTGTGGATGCTCACAACAATAACAAAAACCGACTTGAAAAATTTCGAAAGTGAAGTGCTTCAAATTTAATTCAACAACTACATATATATGCATGACATATATTACATTTTACCAAATATAGCAGTGCTCTCTACAAAGGAAAATAATTTAACAAACAAAAAAAGTTACAGCCTTCGAAAATTAAAAAAAAAAATTTTAACTAGTGGCGAATATAACAATTAAGTGAATATCTATAAGCTTACCAAAGGATAGCTAAACACCCAAATACGAGCTAATACAATAACTAAAAAATATGCTTTAAATATAGAAGAAGTATTTAAGGTTATGAAATATAATAAAAAAAAATTGTTACTGTGATCAAAGTGTTTAAAGCAAAATAAAAACATTTGCTGGCGTGACATTTCTGCTCAAGACCAACCAACAATTCTGGAATAAAATTGGCTAAGAAAAAACTTAGCGTAGCATAGCGACTAATAAAAAGGTAAATAGAAAAAAATATTTTGATTTATAAAAAACAGTTAGCAAATGGATAAATTAAAAAAAAAAAAAAATTGGGTTTGGTGGAACAAATTTCAAAAGAAAATTTTATATATAGGCCTGTTCTGCAGTTCTAAATGCAAATCGAAGAAGGGGCACCTAGTCACGATAAAATTTGTTTAGTTTTGCCGTTCGTTGAGGGCACAGAACTGTAAAGGTACATCGATTTGCGCAACAACACCAAGTCACTAACAGCAAATTTGGGAAATTTATAATTTAATAGGCATTTTGCACATATTTAGGACATTAAAGGTTAACTTTAAAAAATGGTGGCTTAGAGAATAATTCGTTTTTTGGAAATTTCTGTTTTTTTTTTTTTTTTGAAATTTTTGTAATTGCTTTAGGAATATAAAATATATAATATTACGTGCAATATTAGGTAAAAAATGCCTCAATCACTAATGAAAATGCTTCATGAAAATATTATATATAAGAGCTTAAAAAATGTGATTTGATAAAGCTTAGTTTTGGATTTCGAAAGAAAAAAAATGTTCTTAGGCCATATATGTGCATGTCTATGTATGTGGGTCCAAAAGTAAATTAAATTCAATATTTTTTAATTAAAACAAGTTTCCAGCGCATTGTGTATACATATAAAGGGTGATCAATTTAGAGCTACCGGATTTTAAAGTGAAATAAATTAATGAATATCCAAATTGATTGGACAATCTTTATTATTTTTGTATATATATATATATATATATATATATATAAAGGGTGATTAATTTAGAGCTACCGGATTTTAAATTGAATTAAAATAACGAAAATTTAAGTTTATTCGGCAATCTTTTAATTTTTGTGTATAGAATCATTCATGACATTTATTTTTTAAGTCCCTTTCAAATGTTGGCCGCAACTGCGCCGTAATTCAGCCAACCGTAAACACCAATTTTGAATGACTCGCTGGAGGACTACGGTCGGTATCTCGTGAATAACTTTAGTAATGTTGGCTGCCAATACCTCGAAGCAGGTTTATCCACAAATAACGAAGCAGGTTTATCCACAAATAAAAGGTCAATGATGTGATATCACACGAGCTTTGTGGCCAATCCACTGGTCCAAGACCAGACGAGAGATAAACTGTTCACGAAAACGACGACGCAGTAAATCCATTGTTTCACGGGTAAATCCATTGTTTCACGTTCTGTATGGCAAGTAGCGCCTTCTTGTTGGAACCAAATGTTGTGGAGATCACGGGCTTCAATTTCCGGTATCCAGCATCAAAAAGTCGCTTATCATGGCGCGCTAGGCCTCCCAATTCACTGTTACATTGGCGCCAGCCTTGTCTTTGAAGAAATATGAGCCGATGATTCCTCCAGCCCCTAGACCGCATCGAACGGTTGTTTTCAATGGATGTAATGACGATTGCTCTTTAACTCCTTTGCTTTTCAACTCTTTTGCTCTTCTTCAGGAAAAAGTAGCTCCAATCTGATCGTCCCTTATAATGGGCGCTTACACCGCTTTTGGGTATTTAGTCGAGCTCCTCCTCCTATTTGAGGTGTGCGTCTTGATGTTTTCTACAGTTTTACGCCGCCTTTGAACGGTAGTTGGTTTTTTAAGCGGATTGTTTTCCAGCACATTAAGGGAAGAAAAAGTCGAAATTGGTTTTAATTTTTTTTAATTAACTGAACATCTCAAAAGTATTTATTTAGTAGCAGATTTAGAATGGGGGTCATTTAAAAAATGGATATACAAAATTTGATTGAAAGCGGGCATGATAGTAAAATTTTAAATAAATTAATTTTAATTTTAAATCTGAAAGTTTATTTAATAGACCGAAAATAGTTTAAGTAGTTTAAATTGAATTTTGAGGAGATTCTCCTTAAGTTTAAATGCCAAGTAGATAAATGAGAGAGTTATCGCTTTAGAATAGTGTACCACTAGACACCAAAAACTAAATATGTATCCCAGTAGTGAAATCAATTTGAACGCATTTCAGTATTTCTTTTATCAAAGAAGATGCCACGTTTGCCAATTTTTTTAAATTAAAAAAAAATGTGCCAGATTTTTATTCAATAGCTTTCGCTACCGATATTTTACACATAATTATTTATTTACTTAATTATTTGAAAAATATTTATCGAAAAAATGAGTAAAGCTATATAATTCAATCAATAATCATTCCATAAATTAAACTCATAATATACTTATTTCATGTTACTGAAAAAATTTAACATTTCTTATGGGTTAAGAAAGAAAACAAAAAAAAAAAGAATATTAGAGAATACTTAGAATACTTTCAGATTTAAGAAATAATATTAGAAAATATTTAACATATTGGAGGTTGAATTAGTTTTAAAGGTTTTTTTCGAAGATTTGGGGCTTTATTGTGAAAAAACGGTACAAAATATTTTATTCGAAGTATTGGCCATCGCTAGCTACAACTTTCGCCCATCTTTCGGGCAATTTCCGGATGCCGTTTCTCCAAAATTCTGGCCGCTGCTTGGCTATCCATGACTCAACCCATATTTTGGTAGCCTCGTACGAGGAGAACCGCTGGTCCGTCAAATCGAGACTCATATGCCGGAACAAATGATAATCGGAGGGAGCTATGTCTGGACTATACGGCGGGTGGGGTAACACTTCCCAGCCAAGCGTTCCAAGGTATTTTTTGACAGGTTGAGCAACATGCGACCGAGCGTTGTCATGTTGCAAAATAACCTTGTCGTGCCTTTTTACCGTTTCCGGCCGTTTTTCTTTCGATGCCCGGCTTAAACGCATCAATTGCAGTCGGTAACGATCCCCCGTGATTGTTTCGCCCGGTTGGAGCAGCTCAAAATATACGACGCCGACCTGATCCCACCAAATGCAGAGCATGATTTTCTTGCCGTGAATATTCTGCTTGGCCGTCGACATTGATGCGTGGCCGGGCAAACCCCATGATTTTTTGCGTTTTGGGTTATCGTAGTGGATCCATTTTTCGTCGCCAGTCACCACCCGATGCAAAAAACCCTTCCGATTTTGTCGCTCGATCAGCAATTCGCACGTAAAAAGTCGCCGTTCGACGTCGCGCAGCTTCAACTCGTACGGGACCCAATGTCCTTGCATTTGGATCATTCCCATCGCTTTTAGACGCTTGCAAACGGTTGATTTATCAACGCCCAATGATTCAGCAAGCTCTTCTTGGGTTTGGCACGAGTCCTCGTTTACCAATTCCGCGTCCTCGAACTTTTTGGGCTGGCCAAGACGCTCCTTGTCTTCGGTGTGAAAATCACCACTTTTGAATCGTCGAAACCAGTACTCACATGTTGAAATCGACGGAGTATGCTCTGGGTAGGCCTCCTGCAGCAATTCACGGGCTTGGGCTGTATTTTTTTTTTTTTCAAATTGAAGCAGAAAAGCAAAGCTTCCCGCAAATTGCGTTTCGACGGCACGAAAGTTGACATACTCGGAGCACGAAAACCCTGCGTTGTTTATACTTCAGCGAAATGACAGATACTGATAAACAAAGCCTAGGGATGAGGCTTTGTCATGAATATATATTCAGTATTGCCAACGCGATAAAGTGATAAATAGCGCCATCTGTGTGTCACCTTTAAAACTAATTCAACCTCCAATATATTTAAACAATTCGTGGAGAAAAAATCTAGGCCAATATTTATTTATTATTATTTATGAAAGCAATGAAAATGCATGCAGCATAGCCATCACTTTCATATATTTTCAAGAATTTCACATTTAAGTTAAAAAAATTTACTTTCATTCATTCATTTCATTCAGAAATTCATTTAATGCACTGAAATTCGATTTTTTAGTCTAGGCGAAGATTGGCTTGATGCGCATACTTAAATTACATTTAAGAAAAATAATTATAACAACAACAAAAATTTGTTTGTGAGCTGGAAAGCTCTGAAATCGTACATGTAACTAAAAATTAGGATTGGAAGCTACATATATAAATCGGAAAACTTCCTGTATTTACATACTTTGAAGAAAAAAAAATTTGTTTTATTAAATTTTCAATTAAATTTTTTGTAAATAAATTTTTTGATTCGAACTTAAAAAAAAAAATGAAATTTATAAATATTTTTTTTATTTACTTTCAATTTCAAAAAATTTATAATTATCTTTTTTTTTAAATTGAATTAAAAATAATAAATTAATTGAAAATTTTATTAAAAAAAACAAGCATGTTTTGAAAAAAAAAAAATAAGAATAAATTTTTTAAAATTAAAAAAAAAATCTATAATTTTCAATTTTCAACAAACATGTTTTTTTTAATAATAATTTAACCCTGTTTTTGTAACTAAATTTTTTGAATTGAAACCTAAAAAAATTGAAATTTATAATTTTTTTTCAATTTCAATTAAAAAAAAATTTCAAAAAATTTATTCTTATTTTTTTTTTTTTAATTTCAATTTAAAAAAAATTATTTTCTTCTTTTTTTTTCTTAATTTCAATGAAAAAAAAATTTATATTTATATTATTTTCTTTAATTTCAATTAAAAAAAAAAAAAGTATTTAAAAATAATAATTTAATTGAACATTTTATTAAGAAAAAAACATTTTGTTTCTTTTCAAAGTATGTTAATAGAGTCGTTTTCTGATTTAACGAGCACAATAACTGTCAGGTCAATCGATTTTTTCTTTAAGTCGAGTAATATCTTAAATGACTCCAATTTTGAACTGAATCGAATAAAACAGAAAAATTTAAGATATTAAAAAACATTTATAACAACAAAAAAAGTTTTTGTTTTTTATTAAGTTTTCAATTTATTTTTTGAAATGAAACTTAAAAAAATTGAAATTTATAAAGATAATTTTTTTTTAATTTTATTATTTGTAATTACTACTTTTTTTCTTTTATTACTTTTATTATTTGACTTCAAAAACATAATTTAATTGAATATTTTATTTAAAAAAAATGTAAAAAAGTATGTAACACAGTAGTTTTCCGATTTAACGAACACAATACCTGTCAGACCAGTTCGTTAAATCGATTTTTTCTTTAAGTCGAGTAATATCTTAAATGACTCTTTTTGAATTCAATCGAATAAAACAGAAACATTTTAGAAATTCTTAAACATGTCTTTTTTGTCAAAACAAACCTAAAAAACACAAAACGCGTATAAATCTATAAATCGCAAAACATACTGTATTTACATATATTACTTCGAAAAAATATCTTTTTAAATTAAATTTTCAACTCAATTTTTCGTTAATAAATTGAAACTAAAAAAAATTTAAATTTATAAATAATTTTTATTTTAATTTCAATTAAAAAAAATTTTAAATTTTCTTTTTCATTTCTTTTTCTTTCAATTTCAATTAAAATTAATAATTTAATTGTAAATTTTATTAAAAAAACATTTTTTATTTTTTTCAAAGTATATAATACAGTAGTTTTCCGATTTAACGAACACTATGCAAATGCATTCTATCAGCCACTTTTAAATGGTTTTTGTTTGCATCATTTGGTTTTATTTATTTATTTATATTTTTTTATTAGTTTTTATTATTACTATTTTTTTCTTTTTCTTTTGTTTTTATTATAATTATTTTTTTCTTCTATAATTTTTTTTATTATTATTACTATTTTTTTCTTTAATTATTATTATTTTTTATTTTTTATTATTATTATTATTAATATAATATTTATTACTTATTTTATTTTATTTATTTTATTATTATTTGTATTTATTATTATTAATATTTTATAGGTTATTCGTTAAAGTGAGTACAGCTTCATTCCTCGCATTCGTTTTAAAAGCTACTCAGTAAAAAAATTGGGTAGTTCCTTACATGCAAATTTTGTAGAATCGAATATTCGTAAAATCGGAAAATTACTGTATTTGAAATTACTTAAATTATTCGGTAACACTAAACATGGAACATTTTTAGCAGCAATAAAACACACAGCAATTTAGATGCATTTCTTTCAATTCGACAAGACGCATATCTTTCAAGAAATTTCCCAAATAACTACAGGCCACCATCTCGCCACCCGCTCTCCATATAAACTACTTCAGCACGGAATTTCCCTTTAATAATTAAACTACTCGTATCAACAAGCCACGCTTATCAAAATGCATATGTACATACATACATACATATAACAGTATTTATTGTAATCGAATCCATCCGGGCACACGCGCGCTATATCCTATCAAGATAGAATGGCCGTAACGATTGGCGGATTGCATATGGCATGCCAGGCATCACATAGTGCTATAAGATTTCGATTAGAGTTTATGACATGGCCATACAATTCCGGCTGCTCAGCTGTTATTTTGAAAAGAAACCAATGTATAACTACACTAGTACAGGGTCTTTGAAGTTTGGGGTTTTTTTTTTTTATATATTTTTTTTTTTTTTTGTTTTTTGTAATATAGATATTTTTTAATAATTTTTCAGCAGCCATAGTACGATAGTTTTAAGTATAAAAAATACAATTTTGAATTTTGAAAAATTGAAAAACGAAGTGCACTATCTGAATATTGAAATTTTTTAAACTAAGATTCGGCGCGAAATTGTCGCAAGACGAAGGGAGTCGCAATTGTGCCATCATTTGACCGAAAATTTCACCAAAGGCAGCAACGACAGCTTTAAACGTAAAGCCTTTGAGGCATTTGGAAACTAATATATTGTACCATTTATCATTTATCAGAGTGAGTTTTCATTAAAAAAAGTGTTTAAGTTGAAAAAAAGAAACTCAAACTCGTCGTCCAAGTTATCCATACCTACTTATATAAACTTGCCAAAAATAAAACAAAAGCGTAGGTACTCGATTCTAATCTAATTTATTTAGCCTTGTCCATGACTCACCATTACGATCGAATTTGAATGAAAGCGCAAAAATTTACGTATGAACATACTTAAGTACATACATATGTACACAGGTAATAACGCAGATAGACCACCACATACATGAAAATCGATAAAATGCTTATCAGAATTGGTGATCGGAGAAGATACATATAATATACGTGTTGATGTGCTTAAGTGCATACATACGCACATACATACACACATACACACATATGTAGATCAACATTTTGGGGAGTAGCCGCAAACCTGCTACATACATGTATGTGTGTGCGTATATGTATCAGTTGCATAACAGTCCTTCCTGAATCATCAGCAGTTCGCTTTAAATGAAATCAGCTTAGATTACTAAGAAATGCAAGAAAATCTTCTAATTTTGTATGCGTTTAAACCAAAAAATAGATCTCGGATTTCCCGTCGGCAAATGAGATTTAGCAATTTGAGTTATTTGAAGAATTGGCCTCACAAATTGCTTCAGTTTTTTAAAGTTACCTGCATCTGTAACAGATACATTCATATTTCAGCAGAATAAAGCTCAGTATAGTTTTTTTTTTAATTTTTATTTATTTTTTTTTTTTTAATTTTTATTCTTAATTTTTTTTTTAAATTTTTTTAAAATTTTCTTTTAAGATTGTTTTTAATTTTTTTTTTAATTATTTGTTTTTTATGTTTTTTTTTATGTGTTTTTTTTTTTGTTTGTTAATATTTTTTTTTTTAATTTTTTTTTATATTTTAATTCTCTTATGCCATATTTCGCCGCATTTTAAGTGGCACTTTCAACTTTTTAAAGCTACAAATAAAGCAAAGCATAGTCGAAATCGAGTTTATCTTTCAGTAATAAAAAAGCTATTTTCGCATACGCTTCAACTCTTAAGGGGTCCGAGTAGTCTAGAGCTCGAAAATTGAGGGTACATTCAGAAATTTTTTTTTTACAATAAAAACATGAAAAACGATATTTAAATTTTTTTGACTTTTTATTTAACTTCTTTTACATACAAAAATGAAAAAAAAAACTTTTGTAGTTTTAATAATTTTAAAAATGTTTTAATAATCCAAAAAAGTGGACCTAGACGGTGTCCCCATTTTGGCTCTTCTATTTATCTGAAACACAAAAACTAAACAAATTATTTATCAGTATAGCTGTAATAAAAAACAAAAAATTGACAAAATGGCGCGGTTTTTAATTTGACACTCAAAAAATCGGTTTTTCCAATTTTTTAATCAAAAAAATACGAAATAATTGAAATAATAATATGATTCTAGGGCGATAGCCCTTAAAATTTCAGACCATTCGGTTGAATAGTTTTTTTTTTTTGACGGCACCAGGTCAAAAAAAGTAGTTTTGAGATAATTGAGTTTAAAGTTTTGAGAGTGGATATTTTCCATTGATGCCACCGCGAGGCGAATCTGACTCTACCTGCTAAAACGGCTGTAGAATCGAAAGCACTAGGAATATCCTTCCACAAATTTGACAGTATATTCTTAAAACCCTAACTTTCGAAATATAAAAAAAAACTAAATCGATTTTTTGAAAATTCTCAA
Organism: Anastrepha ludens; assembly: GCF_028408465.1. Lineage (NCBI taxonomy): Eukaryota > Metazoa > Arthropoda > Insecta > Diptera > Tephritidae > Anastrepha > Anastrepha ludens. The sequence goes on along the minus strand of NC_071499.1, from coordinate 28,377,033 downwards.
ACACCGGGACCCCTTAAATGCTTAAAAGTACTTTAAAAAATAAGCACAAAGTGGTAAAAAAAAATTAAAGGTCAATTTTGTGCATTCGCACTAATGGCTAAACTCTAACCTTGCACTGAAAAAGGGATAAACAAAATTAATTTTAAAGGCTATGCGCTTAGGGTGAGATTTCGTGCACATACAGAAGGGCATCTGCTGGTCAAATCACGTATTATCGTTGCTTTCACTATAAAGGGTTTCCCAATACCATCCAATTCCGGCCATAAAAAATCGGTAATTATCTCTCGATAGCGATAGATAACACCTGTTATTGGAAAAGCCTTTGCATACATGTGTATGTGTACTTGAGAAAATTCGAAAATGAAAATAAGAGCTGAAGCGATTGGCCAATCGATTGGCATAGCATTCGATATTCGATGGCGTTCCACCAAATCAAAACAAAGTTCAGTTCTTGGAGTACGAATCAATGATAATTGAATGGATTTGTTTAACTTGGAGAGAGAGAGCTTTTGCATGAGCTCGTTTATTTATTTGAGCTTCATAGCTTCATAGGTTTGTTAGCGCACATCAGCCTGATACAACTAAACACCTTTTGCTAAATCAATTGAGCCTTTTTCGGCTTGCGGGCGCTGTTAAAGCGTCGCTATTGTTGATGCTTCTAGTGCCTGCATTGCATGACTCAATTTACGCCCATTTGATAAGCCCTTTGAATGATGCAGCAATCACTTCGGCGAATGAAATGATAAACAAGATCGCAACTTGCTGCATACTTGCAGGCGGGAAGGAAATTCGTTATTTTATTTAATTATTTTTTTACAACGATTTATATAGGGTTTTCCAAACAGAGGTGTTATTTTGATATCCAAAGAAAAATGTTATTTTTTAATATAAATTATCGGATGTTTATTTCATTATAAAGAGGAAGTTATGCCGTTTTTAGTGGAAAATAACATCAGGTAAATGACCACCACGACCACGCTTACAGGACAATATCCTTTTCATGAAATTTTCCATAATCGAATTGCAAAGTGGCTGCCCTATGTCCTCGATAGCCTCACGAATTCCATCTTTGAGGTCTGGAATCGACCCTGGGCTGTTGGCGTAGACCTTCTCTTTCACGTGGCCCCAAAGAAAAAGTCTCAAGGTGTTAAATCACAAGATCTCGGTGGCCTCTTCGAGAGATAACGCGGTCGGGAAAATTTCCCCATAAAAGATCAATGGTTTCGTTGCTTGTGTGGCACGTAGCGCATTTTTATTCTTTTTTTTATTTAGTAAGCCAATGAATATAGTAAATAGTAATAGAGCTTAAAGAGATTTTGCTCTATACATATTTAAAAAGAATTGCAAAAAATATTGTAATTGGCTAAACTAAAATATTGTTGTCACTTAAACATACACATATGTATGTATGTGTGTACATATATAATATTTATGGAATAAATGTTTATTTTGTTACTTCTTGTATGACGAAAATCACAAAACTTGAATAAAGCAGAATTTTTCGCATTAAACATGCAGAATTTTGAAAAAGCAGAATTTTTTTGCAATTTACAGAATTTTGTCACCCAAAATTTTGTAATACAGAATAATGACACGCTCCCGTATTTTCTTATATTTTACTTTATACAATTTTATTTTATTTTTTTAGTTCTATATTTTTGTATTACATATGAATTTTATTTTATTTCGTTTCATTTCATTTCATTTCATTTTCAATAACATTTTATTTTACATATTTCGGTTTCGGTTTAATATTTTTTTTGTATGGTATTGCTTATTTCTGTATACTTATGTATGTGTTCAAGTGTGTGTGCAACAAGAAAAGTAGCCAACAAGATAACATTCATAGGCAGCCAGCTCTCTCCTCCTGTCTAATCACAACATACATGTGTACGAACATATGTACACACATCCGTACACATGCAGAAATATAAAACGAAGAAGACACAGAAGACAACCCGATGTCTGCTTTCGATGGCCAATGGCTATTGCTACAATCGCGACGAATCGAATGTTCGTTTATATGTAATCGGGCACACATGCATACATACATACATACATATCTTGCTTATGACAATTGTTAGAGGGGCATATCCCTACAAGACAGCTGACTATCATATTAGCACTCATATTATCATCATCACTATTATCATCCAACTACACATTTTTGTTCTAGCCGTGGGAAAGTTCTGATAGTTTCCCCTTGTCGGTGTGATATTCTATCTCTCTTTTACCAATAGCAATTTCTTATAACTGAAAAATATATCTCCCCTGCTCTAAAGGCACACTAAACTCCTCATTGTTGTCATCACAAACTCATCAGCACAAATGGCCTAAACTCCTCATTCGAAATTACACGACGAAAACGAAATTACATTTATATTATTATATTCATTTATTGTTTACAAACTAGTTATTATAAAATTTTATATTATATATTTACATATTTAAAGATTTTACATATTTACACATTTCAAGATTTTACATATTTAAAGATTTTACATATTTACACATTTACACATTTCAAGATTTTACATATTTAAAGATTTTACATATTTACACATTTACACATTTCAAGATTTTACATATTTACACATTTCAAGATTTTACATATTTACACATTTACACATTTCAAGATTTTACATACTTAAAGATTTTACATATTTACACATTTACACATTTGAAGTTTTTCTGTTAATATATTTTTTTTGGTTAGACCTATTGTGGCTTAAACGAACATACTTCCTAATAGCGCCTTGTACATCTTCTTTTGTTTTTTCTGAAAAGAGGTCTAATAAATGAAATAATTGTTAGCAACTCGTAGGTATTCTTCTTTTTGCTATGTACTTACCAAATATAAGTTCAACCGCCTTAAGTCTAAGAAGTGGTATCTTTCCTGCTCTTCCTTCTAAGTTGAAGCTGTACATGGCGTAATCTGTGAAAAGATAACGCATAACCCCGTCAACCGTCCCTTTCGTGCCTTTTGATCTTGCCAGAAGCCCCATCTACATATGGAAGAAAAAGTGTTATTTTCAAATTATACTAGCGTTCATTTTATTATGTTACCATTGCGTCGGCGTAAGCTTTATTTATCAGCTTGGCTTCAACAGCCTGCACTTGCTCCACCGATAATACGGGAAACATGGCAGCAAGTTCCATGGATTCCTCGCTTTCCGCGTCCCCGGTGATGCGACTGACAGACTGTTGAACCCTAGCTGTCAGCACTTTGCATTCGCGCAACAGATTACTTTGCGCTTGCACCTCACCACGTTCCGGCATCTGAAAAGGGAAATTTCGATGTTACAAACGAAATATATAGTACATATGGTGAAAGTCTGTTATTACCTTATCGAAAATGGCACTTTGTATGTCAGCTACTTGGCCAGCAACGCCCAGTTGACGGGTCTCGACGCTATCCAGTTTCGCCAACATTTGGTCCTGGCATATCTGGATAGCGCTTAACTCAGCTATTATTGCCGCGTGTCTGCCTTTAGATGACGACAACTTTTTGGGAAGAGCAGGCTTTTTTGGTGCAGAGTGCTCGTCATGGGGACATTCCACCCCAAATTGAAGCCTTCGAATTTGTATTTCTGAAATAAAATAAGAATATATAAAACCTGGTGATCTGAAAAAAAGAAAATTTTTGTTAGTTAGTATTTAACTACTTCAGTTTATGTTAGTAATTTACAATACCTTGTTTAAAGTTCACGTTATATTTTCCTTCCTTTCCTTTCCTTTTATTTTATGTATAATCTTCTGAAAAAAAGAAAATTTTTATTATTTCTATATTATTATTATTTTTATATTATTATATTTATTATTTTTACTTTTTATGAAAATATTATTTTATCGCACTTTTCACTATTTTGAACAAAATATCACAATTTGTTCAGAGCAGCCACAAAATTGCAACTTCACACTTTGTTCTTGTTTTTGTTGTAGCAGCATAAGCATTCTCCATACATATACGGAGAATACTGCTGAAGTCCATGGCCGGATATAAATCCGGTAACGTAGAACGTTAAAAATTCTTATTTTACCAAAATGCTTATAAAACCACGATAAAATAACATTTGGTTAGAATTTAAATATACATACCTGATTTACACTCGATTTTTTTCACAATACATTTTTCACAATCACAAAAAACACAACCGCCTTCCACGAGTAATATGAATAATTATGAATAACTAGATGCGCTTTTTGTTTGAAAGCGCGGCTAGAAACTCCTTTCAATACTTCTTAGTATTGCCAATTCCAGGGAACAACTAATAGTCGGAATGGCGTGCTGCCAGAAATAGAGCACAAAAAATAATTGACGAAAACAGTTCGTTTTTACGTTGAAGGAAAAATTTCGCGATTTAAATGTAATACATATAATAAATTGTTTAAAATATTATATAATATGTTTTTTGGGTTATAATATAATTTTGATGAGACCACTGTCAAATTCAATCACACTTTCCTGAATACATTTTGAATACATGTAATTCCATTGAAAACTGGGTGTTGGTTTTTGTATGTAAATATGTATGTTTTTTTAATTTTTTGCTTATTTATGTATTTTATACTCAGTGTGCTTATTTTTTTATACTTATATGTATCTACATCAATGAAAATAAGGAAACTGTAAATTCCCAATTTTTGTTTTAAAAAATACCCAATCAATATTTCTCCCGCTGTGGCATTACTGGCGAATAGTATAAAAAAGGAGCATTTCAACAGCGCTTTCACGAGAAAAAGAGTTTCACATTTAGTTATCTCTTTTGCTCTTTCGACAATTTTCAATTTGTCAATGCGCATGTATTAGAGACTAATAAAATATTTGTCAATGTGTTGGAATTTTTGGCGAAAGTACTCAGCACTGTCTTGTAGGGATGGTGACAGATTTATAAACATACATTCTTACATATGTGTGCATGTGTATGTATGTAGGTTTTTCATGTGGATATGTAATTACGAATGCAGTTCGTATATCTCTTACATACGAGTAAATAACGGTGTTGATTATGCTTTTATGCGTATATAAAAACTAATATAAATATATAGTAAAGGTATATAATTAGTAAAAATATTATTTTTAGATACAGCTATGGACACATAAATAGCACAAATTTTAAATTACTAATATTATTGATATTTATCAACTTGAATTTTTTCTGTCACACGTTAAACTTTGCTTAAATTGAGACATTTTGAATGTGTGTATTTGTTCTAGTAATGAACACCGTTTCTTTTAATTGAATTTTTTACCTACGAATTTATTTGTGTCTAATAATGATTGAGAATGGACTCATAAATAGCACAGTTTTAATTCTTCGATTCTTCGGCGCGTTTTTCAGCTTGACTTTTATTCTCGCGGGTTTTGAAAGCCCGTCTTGCTTAAGTAAAAAAATCGGAAGAAAGCTAAGGCCAAAAAAACCGAAATATATTAGTATTGACTCAAGGCGAATTAAATACTGAAGCTGGTACCTTAGTTTCTTTACGAACAAGCCCTTTTGTTATATCATCCTTGTTGTTGACTGGCAAAGCAAAGCGAAGCTAATAGTCAGCGCGGCAAATAAAGCTCGAAATAAATCAAAAATATGTTCTGAACATTTCCAGGAAGCGACTTAACGAAGCTCAGCACTTTGTTGGTACAGTGGTGGCCATATCATATGCAACTAACATCCTATTTGCAAAAAGCTGTACATATTTTATCATTAAAATTTACAGAATGTTGATTTAATGGGCAATTATATTAGTTTCGAATGTACATTTTTATTTTACGTTTTCAAACGAAAAGTATTTGTTCCCTTAAAGAAGATAGACTCCCATTTTTACATCAATCCTAAAAGAGCATGGACAAAACAAACGCAACTCTTCAAAATAGTTTAAGTAACACTATTGTAACGGTACTCTAATCGTTGTCTTTGGTTTATCTGTCACTCAAAATAGCTTGTATACTGCATATAATATAATATCAACCGTTCCTGCAAATAAATTAGTGTGTTTATTTAAATAAAGTTTCGCGGTTTTGATAATGGCAAGAGACAAATTTGGAATTGAACTTCGGAAGAGAATTATTGCAGATTTTCGGACAGGAATGACACAGAAAGGCATATCTGCAAAATACAGCATACACAAAAGTACGTTTTCGCGAATAATTAAAAGGTTTGTTACAAGAAAAGAGGTTGCTGTTATTCACCGAGGAGAGCGCACACGCAAAACCAGCCAAAGGACAGACAACCTGATAGTACAACTGTCAAAAAAGAATCGTTAAATTGTTCCAAGACAAATAATAAAAGACTTAAATTTGCAAATATCCACGAGAAGTGTGCGTAGACGCCTTTTGAAAGCTTCACTGCGAGGTTGCCGTCCTGCACACAAACCTATGAGTTCAATGAAGAACAAGGCAAAGCGTTTGAAATTTGCCAAGGAGCATCTAAATTGGCCGATCAGCAAATGGAAAACAGTCCTTTTCAGCGATGAGTCAAAATTTAACTTGATAGGTAGTGATGGAGTGTCTTATGTGAGAAGCCCAGTGAATAAACGGTATGATCCTCGTTATTGCAAGAAAACGGTTAAGCATGGTGGAGGCAATATAATGGTGTGGGGCTGCTTTTCTGCAAATGGAGTTGGACCATTACATAAAATTAATGGAATTATGGACCGCTATGGCTACAAAAACATTTTGGAAGACGTAATGCTGTCATATGCTGAGTGGGAAATGCCGATGCGTTGGGTCCTCCAACAGGATAATGATCCGAAACACTCGGCAAAATATGTAGTCTTGGTTTACCGAAAATAAAGTTGATGTTATGGAATGGCCACCACAGTCCCCGGATCTCAACCCGATTGAGAACTTGTGGGAACTGGTTAACAGGCGGATAGGCAGGACTAGCATTAGAAATGGCGATGAACTTTTTAATAAACTCCAAGAAGCCTGGAAATCGATCCCGATGAAAACCATTGATAATTTAATTGCATCAATGCCGAAACGATGCGCCAAAGTCATAAAATGCAATGGGTTTGCAACAAAATACTAGTTTCACTATTTTTCACGATAGCTTTCAAAAAGTTGCATTTGTTTTGTCCACGTACTTTTTAAGTTGTGTTATAAAGGTAACATTTTTTTTCATATCTGAATTAATTTTGTTTAATTTAAAAATATAAAGTAAAAGTGTACATACCAAACTAAAATAAATTAACATTCAATCAACATTCTGTAAAGTTTAATGGTAAAGTACAAACAATTTTTCGTAAATACTGTGTTTGTTGCATATGATATGGCCACCACTGTATTAGCAGAAAAACAAAACGCTCTTGCCAATCAGACAGATTAAATCTCATCTTATGTTTTCAAAAGCCCCCAAAGCCGAACCTTTTCAATTTTAACCAAATTTTTCCTTTGCTCCGACGTGTCCCCTATTAAAAGCAAAATTTAGTTCATATTTTTATAATTTTTTTCTTAATATTTTTCCCCCATTTTTAATCCAAAATCGCCCTTTTTTCTTGATAAGTATTTATTTTAAGAAATAAATTAACTTTTTGCATACAAAGGCCAAGTGTGCTGTTTATATATCCATGGCTGTATGTATACCTACTGTATACAGTGCTTAGCAAAACTAACCATAGTTTAATAAGGGGTGGTTAAGGTCTAAGGGCCGGTGTTGATTTTGAATAAAATACAATTTTTGTAGGAAATTATTGTCATTTCTCTTTACTAAGATAATATTGGTATGGCTCAATTATGTATGGAACAAAATATCGGCATCTGCGGCACACCTCCATCCCATGGACCAATTTTCGATGACGCTGAGGCATAATTGAGGTTCTATGCCGTTAATATGCCGAATTATCTCATCCCTAGCTCTTGAATTGTTGCTGGCTTATCGACGTACACCTTTTCTTTCAAATGACCCCAAAGAAAGAAGTCCAACGGTGTCGTTGACGTTTAGGTGTGGTTCACATTCAACATCGGCCCTTGAAATTTACTTCGTGCACCTCTGAGCGTTTAAGAATATCAAAGCAAAGTAAACCGAAAATTATTTGGCTCATTTCTTATTAAATTTTTTAGAAAATTCTTACAAATGAAAATTCGAAAATACCTATAACAAATAGGACGAAAAATCTCCCGAACTTATTTTTAGTTCATAGTTATTTATGGATAAATTTGGAATTGTTGTAAAGTTTTTTGTTTTTTGCAAATAAGCCAAATCTATTGTAATAGAATAATAAAAAATAAAAAAATAGAATCTTTTACCAAATCAAATAGGTTATGGTGCTAGTCGTTCTGCACGACCAACTCACTTAGGCCTTCCAGGTCCGTTGTGATACCAAATCAAATAACAACCATAAAAAATAATTTAATAGCACAAGAAAAAATAAAAAAAAATTTATTTCAAAAAAATCACTGTACACGTTTGCCACCTTGTCGGCCCGTAATCGTCCCCCCTACATATTTTCATCTCAACTCACACAGATCGAAGAATTAATCACATTACCGTTTAATTTTTGCTCTCATTTCAGATTCTATTCAAATATGTACATACAAATGTACATCTCAGTTTTGCTACTAAAAATATTTGAATAAACGAACCAATTTCACGGCAGCGTCCAAACGACACGCGTCTGCGCGCACACGCAAACACATACATACGCACTTACAGTGTGAATAACAATAGTAAAAATATCGAATAGCAACAACGAAATGCTCGCCGCAGCAGCCACTGGTACACAATCATCATTGGAAGCCATCCAATCGAACGTCACAAAGATGGAACGACGTGACTCATCGACGTCGGAATCATCCTTGGAACATTTGGACTTGGGACGTACACCAAAGAAGCTAAGCTCACACTCATCAGCCACATCCACACCACATACGGCCACCATTGGCAACAACAACACAAACAAAGCCACCAGCAATGAACCAAATACAACCACAGATGCCACGAGTGCGATCATCACATCATCCTCACCATCCGATCGCACTAGCGCTAGCGGCACCAAAACATTGCTGTCTCACAAACGTCGTCCGCACGACTCCGACGAGGCTAATGATTATGATGACGATGAAGAAGAGTCGCCAGATGAGCAGCGCAACAAACAGAACGCGCTCAGCTCGCGATCACAGCGTCATCACAAGCGTCGCTGCACAGCGCCGCGTCTAGATAAGCGCACCAGCGTGCAATTGGAATTCAATGCGGATGATCCCAATTCACTGCGTAAGAAGTTTCGCTTCAATCGTAGTGCATCCGCCTCCGAACAAATGACAAATAATAATGAGTCTGGTTTCGTGGACGCCAGCTGTAGTAGTCATTACCTGAATGCATCGGCAGTATCTTTGGTGGCGGCGGCGGCAGCGACGGCAACAACATCTGCTGCATCCGCATCGTTTATGGGTATTAACTCGACGCCACCTCATAATTCAATGTCGGCATCGAACTCAGCTTCTGCCTCGGCGAACGGTTCGCACAGCTCATCGTCGGCTGCTTCGTCGCCGCGTGGCTGTGGCACCGGCTTGGCTGCATCATCCGCCTCGGTGTCCAGCCCAGAATCAGGTATCGGTGATAGAGAACGCGAGGACATGAAGTTTGTGTGCACCATTTGTGATGTGGTGTCGGCGACGCGACACGAGTTCACGAATCACATACGTTGCCACAACTACGCCTCTGGAGATACGGAGAACTACACATGCGCTATCTGTTCCAAGGTAAGTGAAAGCAAATAAAATTTTTTTTAAGAATGAGAAGGCAAAATTGTGTGGTACTAAAATTAAAACAAAAAAATGTTATGCATATCTTTCAAATTTAGGCAGAAACCTTAGAATGATGCACAGATTCAGACCGTTATACTTAGTACAGTATTAGAGAAGCGTCCTTGATTTGAGAGTTTACCTGGTTGGTGGTAGTGTCGCCTGCGCTTTTGGGCCAAGAGCAAACAAATTAGCACTTGAGACGTTTATTTTGATGCTCTTCTTGTCGTCACTATTCACTGCTATCTTAAAACCTGATGACTAATTTGCTAGCGTTGGATCACTTAGGAATCTCTGTTAAATTTTGCATTGAGAATCAGCAGCGAATCTGGTGTTTATTCTGCGCCAAAGTTGGACACTCGCCACCAGCTGCCTTATACCCCACCACCACCACCAAGTTTCACTGTTGGTAATAAATTTTCTTTATTTAGCGCTGTACCAGATTCCGTTCACGCAATTTTTCTTGCTTTAAAACCAAAAATGTAAAACTTACTTTCATCCGAAAAATTTAAGTTTTTCCAAAATTCTGGAGGATCATTTGCGAAAGAAACGCGTGTTTGCCTATTTATTAGGGAAAGAAATGGCTTTCTTCCCAGCAACTTCCATGAAAGCCGACTTTTCTTAAGACTCTGCTGGCGGTTGAAGCACTCATCTATGTTTTGAAACTTATTCCGTATTGCATCCTTCACTTTTGGAGCAGCTTTCTTTATATCTTTCCGCACAAATTCTATTATACTGCGTTTTTCCCTTTCTGTTAATTTACAAGGCCGCCCTGCGCTTGGGTTTGGAGGTATAATTCCGATATTTTTGTACGTTTGAGTTATTGTCCGAGCTAATGTTCATATCCTGCTAGTTATTTTCCCCATTTGTCGATAATTTGGACCTTCTTTCCACACTTTTATTATGATTTTCCTCCCGCCAATGTCTTTTTTTTCTTTTCTCCGCACAAAATTCTATTGAAAATCGATGAACGAATAGCTTAATAAATAAAAATAATGATTTTCCTTGCAAAATAGTCGCCCTAACAACACAACACGTCGGCGATGTGATATTTCCAACGTAGATGACGACGTCCTTCCTTTTTTGCGAGTTCTACCAGTAGTACATTTCAAAAAAATCACCTTCTTTGTTGGAGCGTTGTTGTCCATTCGCTCAACATGACCCAGCCAGCGCACCCTCGGAATTTTAATACGCTTCACGACGTCTATGTTGGCGTACAGCTCCTACAGCTCGTAGTTCTATCTTATTCGATTCACACAAATTGGACCATAGATTTTGCGATGAATTTTTCTCTCGAAGGCTCCTAATAACCGCACATCGGTACTCGTCAATTTCCAGGACTTAGCCCATAAAGTAAGACCGGGAGAATGAGTGATTGATAGAACGTTTTTTTCTTTTTGTGCGTCGAGAGAGGGCTCGGCTTTTCAATTGCCTACCGAACCCGAACTTTTTCTTTTTGTGCTAAGAGAGAGGGCTCGGCTTTTCAATTGCCTACCGAACCCGAACTTTTTGTGCGTCGCGAGAGGGCTCTGCTTTTCAATTGCCTTCCGAACCCGAACTACCACCTGTTGGAAAGAGCTTTTCTTCGCTAGACCTCTTGACTGACGTTGTTTTTGATGTTACTGCTGAATCCTAGGTAGACAGAGTCCCTAACTACGCCGAACTCGTAATTGTCAATCGCAACCTGCTGTCCAATAGACGTAGACTTTTTGGTTGTTGCCACAAGGTACTTTCTCTAGCCCTCGTTTACCGCAAGACCCACTCGACGGAATTCTTTTTCAAGACTGGAGAAAGTTGCACTGGCTGCCCGGTGGCTAATGCCAATTCAATGTCAAATAGTATTTAAAAATAGAAGGTGCGTAGAATTATGACACCTAGTGTATGAGTCTGGCGAAAATTTTGACTACGTACCTAAACCTAGCCTGCATTTTAAAGCCTCTTGATATTCATCATATTAAAATGGCGGGATTTAATAGTCGAAGAAATTTACTGAAGTTTTCCGTGAGCAAGAAACTTCAAAATTAGACACTAATTAAAACTATCAACTTGTAAAACTTGTCGAGATGAAAGTTCAGAAATCAATAATGCAACTGAATACGCTTTTTAGAGGTTAATAGAGTCGACCTCTGCTCCAGAAAATTCTTTGGCTTATAACAAAAGCCTCTTAGAAACCACTTGAAAATGCAAACGAATTAGGCGTGAATTTTTCTGCAGACACACAGATACCACAGTCTCTTACCCATGCATTTACAAATACATACTCTTTTACACATTACATACATTGAGGTATAATTTGGGTGACATCAAATTTCATTTATAGTACAAATACACAAATTTAACAACTGAATATGAAAATAATTATTTAAATTTCTCCTTTTCTATTTTTCTCTTTCTCCCCTTTCAAACGCCTTCTTCTCACCGCCCTTAGGTGCTCTCCTCCGCCTCATCACTGGATCGGCATGTGTTGGTACACACCGGCGAACGACCATTCAATTGCAAGTATTGCCACCTCACCTTTACCACCAACGGCAACATGCATCGGCACATGCGTACGCACAAACAGCATCAGCACAATCATCGCCGCAACTCGAATGGAACAAAACATGCCAGCAATAGTCATAACAACAACAGCAACAACACAGCGTCTAGCAATGCGACTGGCGCGGCTGTGAGTAGCGGCGCCGCAACCAACGCCTCCACTAACACCGCCACCAACACCACTTATACGCAATTAAACCATGGCTTGATTAGTGAAGTTGTCAAATCATCAACAGTAGCAGCATCAGCGGAAGCCATGGAAGCAATGGCAACAGATGCTGGTACGGCAGCTACGGCTGCGACTTTGATTGGTAGCGCTGGCGGTGCAGGTGTTAATGGTAAACGCTTACATAGCAGCGGCGTAGAAAGTTGCGAAAGCGACGGTGGTTGCTCCACAGACACCTCATCAAGTGCCATTAGCATTAGCTCAAATCACAATCATAACAACAAAAATAATAACAGCGACAACATTAACAATAATGCCGCCAACAATAACAATAAAAATAACAACGCAAATCGAAATAGTTTAGATAATTTTAAGCGTAAATTCAGTGATCTACACGATGAAGCCGACGTTGAGGCTGACGACACGACAATGATGTTAGCGTTGAAGCGACGCATGAAGACCACAATAAACAACAACGTCATCGGCGAACATGTGCATGCAGTTGATGCTCCTGCCGACCATAAAACTGAAGGCGACGTAGTCGTAACCAAAAAAATGCATACATCCTCCTCTGCATCGGCGGCGTCAGATGACGAGGACGCTGAGCATAAGCCACACTTCCAGTACCCGGTTTGTCCTGTCTGCAATGCTGACGAATTTGCGAATATGAACGCTTTGGACCACCATCTGGAGACTGTACATGCTGATATACCAGCGAAGTGTCGAATCTGCGCGGTGGTGTTCCGCAAACACAGTCAACTGAGCATGCATTTCTGTCCACAGAGTATGCCCGGTAACGATCAACTGCCGCTGAAGGAGTGCGTGAAGTGTCGTCGCAGCTTTCCCAATAGCAAGGATTTAGAGTTGCATGCACGTGAATGCGACTCCGCCGTGGTACGACATAAGCGGCGTAGTCGCAGCCTTAGCGATAGCTACACGGTGCCGCCTCTGTCGGAAACCGAAATCGAGGAGAAAACGAGTCTGGCACGCAACAACTTTTTTCGTCAGCTCTATTTGCAAAGTCAAAAACCTTTCTGCGCACAGAGTATGATCTCACTGCCCTCGCCTCTGCACTCGGCTAACGAGGAGGGAGATGCGGGTAATGTAAGCAACACTGATATCAAACAAGAAGCAGATACTGAACCGACAGATCAATTGTCGAGTAACTTGCTCTCACAACAATCGCACGACTCGAAAGATTTGGCCGATATCCAATCCATACTCAATATGACTTCGTCATCGTCCACATCGAATTTTCTGAAGAACTTTGAGCAATCGGTGAACACACCTTCCAGCAATTACAGTTTGGATAAAGACGAGGAGGAGGCACAAGATGCGTTTACATCTGAGTTCCGTAAAATGAAATTGCGTGGTGAGTTCCCGTGCAAACTCTGCACCGCAGTTTTTCCGAATTTGCGCGCGCTAAAGGGCCACAATCGCGTGCACTTGGGTGCTGTAGGTCCGGCGGGGCCGTTTCGCTGCAATATGTGCCCTTACACGATATGCGATAAGGCTGCGCTTGTGCGTCACATGCGCACGCACAATGGCGATCGTCCCTACGAATGTGCAGAGTGTAATTATGCCTTCACCACAAAGGCCAATTGCGAGCGCCATCTGCGCAATAGACATGCGAAGACTACACGCGAGGAAGTGAAACGTGCCATCATTTACCATCCATCCGAAGACTCAACCTGCGAAGATCCCGCAAAAAAACTGCACATGTTCTCCTCGCCCGACTTTGATGATGACATGGAGTTGCAATACCAGCAACATCATCCCAAAGATCGTTCCACGCCCGTATCGCACCTTAAGGAAATGTTAACCGCCGAAAGTCCGTCAGCGAAGCCAATGAAGATACAGGTTAAAAGTTTGGAGCAATTACTTGATAAGTCCACCGGTTCAGTTGGTAGCTACAATGAGTCTTATGAAGAACGCCCTGCGCCACACAGCATGCAACATTTGGAAGCCGCACCAATTGATCTGAGCATGGACGTATTGGATCTTAGCAAGAAACCTGCAATTAAACCGATTGAAAAAGAAGTCGTGGCCGCGCCGATGCCAATGGCGGAAAACGGTATCGATCCTGAGAAAAAGCTCGATATTTTTTCGTATGTTAAGGAGAATCTGAATATGCCAAAAATGCTTGAACTCTGGAGCTTGTCGGCCCAATTCCCCTTCATGCCCGACTTCCGTCCACTGATGAATCAAATGTTCGCTGGCACTGCAGCCGGCAACCCATTTGTACAGCCCGGAATCGACATGAATAAAGCAAATATGCCAGCGCCACCAAACATGAGCGCTCCAATGCTACCGCATTTGAGCTCATTAATGGCTGATAAGCTAAATACGCATCCACATTCCACACCTAATCCAAATGTGCTGAACCAGATGCTACCCAAATCTCTAATGACACCTCCTGCACCCAATACCAATATGAGCATGCCACGTCACTCGCACATTCCACCGACTGTACTGCCAGGTGGACCTGTGAAAATGGTCATAAAGAACGGCGTGCTCATGCCAAAGCAAAAGCAACGCCGTTACCGCACCGAGCGACCATTCGCCTGTGAGCACTGCTCAGCGCGCTTCACACTACGCTCAAATATGGAACGGCACGTAAAGCAGCAACATCCACAATACTACGCACAACGCCACCGCAGTGGACATCATGCTATGCGTGGCCGCGGCGCTAGCGGTGCGGTAGCGATGAATAGCATCACCCACTTGCAGGCGGCATTCGCTCAAGCGCACAATCCAGCCGGTCAAGGGCAGGGCAATGGACTGGGCGCCTCACCCATATCCGAACAGGTGAAGTATGCCATACTAGCGCAGCAGCTGAAGGCACGCAAGGACACCGACCTGCTGCAACAGGCTTTGGCACACGGCTCAAGCAGCATAGGAAATAATCATCATATGTTGTTGAATGCCACCACCGCACTCGGACCGCTTGCGCCACCAAACGGACTGCAATTCCCATTCAACCAATTGGGTCAGCCAACCAACATTAACGGCTCCATCGAAGACGACGAACCGAAATTGATTATTGATGAGGATGAAGACGACGATGGTGTCGAAGAAATACTCGATGACAACGAAGAGGAGGAGGAGCTACAGATCGCTAACGAAAATGTCGAAAATATGCGTAAAGCTCAACCACAACCACCTGCTGTTGAAGAACTAAAGAATACGCCACTTGGCACTGAGTGCACTAACGAGACGGCGAAGAAAGTGGCAGAAACAATACTGGAGCAGGCTATCAAAACCGGGCAAAAACTAAATTCAGCGGCTGGTAAACCCAATGCAACGTTAGCAGCCAAGCCTGCACCCGCTAAGCCCATTGTGCCAGCAAGTCCTGCCGCACCCATTGCACCTGTCACACCGGCCAACACCATGAAAGCTATGATCGCTCAAGCCGAATCTGTGGGAAAATTCCTAAAAGAAGTGGCCAGCTCACCATTCAAAGACGAGTCTCAAGACTTGGTGCCAGTTTCCAAGCTGGTCGACAATGCGACCAGTAACGCCGTTTCATTCAACAACTATTTCCGACCCAGTGACGTGGCCAATCACATGGAGCAAAGCGACGAAGAGGGCTTGGTTGCCTCTGGTAGCGCCAGTGAAAGCAATAACTCCGGTACCGAAGATGTAGCCACGCCAGTTGAACCGAAAAAGAAATCTGCCTATAGCTTGGCTCCGAATCGCGTCTCATGCCCCTACTGCCAACGCATGTTCCCTTGGTCGAGTTCCTTGCGCCGACACATACTTACGCACACCGGTCAAAAGCCATTCAAATGCTCACATTGTCCACTGCTTTTCACCACGAAGAGCAATTGTGACCGTCATTTGTTACGTAAGCACGGCGACGTGGAATCGGCCGTGTCTGTGTATGTGCCAACCGAAGATGTGAACGAGCCGATACCGGTGCCAAAGTCGGTCGAAGAGATCGAACAGCAGCAGCGACAGCGCGAAGAGGAAAAACGGAAGCGCAAAGCCGAAGAGGCGCAGTTGGAACGCGAACGGCGCGAGAAGGACCAACGTTTACAGCACGAGCAAGAACAACAAAGCAAACTGCTCAAACAATTGGCTGTAGCACAGCTACAACAACATCTTAATGTCTCAATGAGCGCAGCCAATACCAGCAACGCAGATGCTGATGCACGCGCCAAAGAGAATCTTTCACAACTGAATGCCGATTTGCCCTACAAGTGTCACCTGTGCGAAAGCTCCTTTGCCGAGCGTTTCAACTGCCTGGAGCACATCAAAAAGCAACATGCACCGGAATTCACGCTGTTGCTATCCAAAGGCGCCATCGCCAGCGAAGCAGAAGCCAACCAAACACATCTCATCGAAGATGAGGAACGACGCATAGGCGAAGAAGTCAATGGTTTCACTTCATTGTTGCCCAAATTACCAGCTTACACCAATCGCAAAGTAATCTGCGCCTTCTGTGTGCGACGCTTCTGGTCTACCGAAGACTTGCGGCGTCACATGCGTACACATTCGGGTGAACGACCATTTCAATGTGAGATCTGCTTGCGCAAATTTACGCTCAAGCACAGCATGTTGCGCCACATGAAGAAGCACACTCATCGTGGCCAAAATGGCGTAGCTGGTAGCGATGCTTCCACCACCGGCAACAGTGGATCCGACTTCTCAGACGATGAACAAATGCCTACACCGCCCACGTCTACGCTCAACAACACCGTCACGACGACAGCGACAACAGTCAATGCGATCGCGTCCGCATCTGCGTCTGCGTCGGTAACTGCGCTGCGTACACCGAAAATACAGGAGTTGCTGAGCAAAGCAAATGAGTGGCGTAGCAGTAATTTGGGCGGTGAGCAGAAGGAGAATATTGCCGAGGAGCAGCCAAATGGATTGCATAACGATTTAATTGGTAATCTGCTGGGTATCAGCGACCAAGGTATACTAAACAAATTACTCTCGTCCGCCGATGAAGCGGCCAAACTATTGGGTGTGGAGAAGTGAGTTGCTAGTTTGGTAGGTCAACTGAGTGATGAGCTACGCAGAATGCAGTTTACTTTGCTGCTCAAGCCTGCATTGACTTTATCTAGTCAAAACTGAAACAAAATATACAACAATACAATTAAGACACACAAATAGCACTTAAAAAATGTAAAAATAAACGGCTCAG
The DNA here is from genome assembly GCF_028408465.1 of Anastrepha ludens. Classification (NCBI taxonomy): domain Eukaryota; kingdom Metazoa; phylum Arthropoda; class Insecta; order Diptera; family Tephritidae; genus Anastrepha; species Anastrepha ludens. The sequence goes on along the minus strand of NC_071499.1, from coordinate 28,359,438 downwards.
AACTTGAAGCCATTAGGCAGCTAGCGCCAAAAAACCAACGTTTATTGTAGAAAAGCAAAGTCATGCAAGTTTAGTAATAAAGTTAATGCATATAAATATATGATAATACGTATATTACGTAATCTAATAAATACTTAGAAACGCAGAGTAAGAAATGTAGATATGCAAAATGTGAGAACTGTTAAATTTTCGCCAAGCAGGATGAAATCACTATAAAAAAAAATAAGTAACTACTTTGCTAAGATCGTCTGCTAGAGGATAAAGTTGCTAAATATACTGGCATGCATATAAATATATATGAAGAGCACACTTTTCCATGTATTTTTGTGTAGAGAAAATAATTTAGCCCCCACTTGTCAACTGGCATTCGATCTTTGCAGCCACTTGCACCCATACAAACACACATATTTTATGCACATAACCCCAAGTTTTCTCGCGCTTTAAAATTAACTAAGAATTTTTTTTTATTGCATACGAAACTATTCAACGAAACCTAAACGTAAGTCCTTTTAACGTTGCTCTGAAATTCAGGGCATCTCATTTCAATTATAAGCAGCCCTTTTTGCAACAAATGCGCCGCCGCTGTTGCTACTTGCAGCAAACTTACACTGCACCGTTAGTTTCTGTGTTGCCTGCGGATTATTATTAGTGAATTTAGTTTAGTTAGTTACTACTTACCTACGTATAAAGCACAAAAGTGCAATTGTAATCAAATTCACCCACAAAATATATACCAAAGCTTTTCTACATAATAAATAAAAATGTTAAATATATTATTATTCATAAAAATAGCAGAATAGACATCCTTTGCACAGTTAGCAAAAGTTGAAATACTTAACTTACGTAATTTATTTAGCGTATCGATATTTGTATGTTTTTATAATACAAATTTTTTAATAGACTTTTGCCTAATTTTGAGGTTATGCTTGACAAAACAAAAGACTTAAAATATATAAATGTTTTAGTATAAATACTTAGGTGAATATGTTTAAGCAACGAAGAATAACTGTAAAATTCCTTCAATACAATTGACATGTACTTAAACGAATATGAAATGAAGTGAAATTTAGCATAGGACACAAGCACTTAATTGAACAATTTTGTATGCATATTTGAGTGAGGCCTTCAAACCGCAAAGTGGCTTATAAGATACTTACATATTTAATGCGAAATAAAAACGAAAATTAATTACAAATCTAAAGTACTTAAGCTAATGTAGTTTACAAACCTAACCTGCGGGATTTACTTAAAATTATCTTACGACCAAATTTTATTAAGTTTTATTTGTCGCTTTGTACTTATTAATGCTAACTTTATTGGTGTTATCCGCTCATTTGTGTTATTGGAGCGTATAAATTGTAATTTTTTATAAATGTATTTATTGAAAACCAGCAGCAAGGAGAAGCTTAAAATATGGCCTTACATTACTCAATTACAAGTTAATAAAAAAGTCTAATAAAAAAAACTTTATACAGCAATAACCAAAGTATTCTTTCGTCAAAATCTAATTAGAATTTAGTGCATATACATACATACAACTGAGATAGTATAGCTCAGCATTTGATTAAAATTAATAAATATAATTGAATTCTATAAGAAAACATTGATATACTTGAAATTGTAAGGTACTTAATAAAAAATTAATAAATTATGAATTTAAATAAATTAAAAAGATCGAAGAAAAGTTGTTTGTTATTTCTTTTCCATTTTGAGCTGTACGTTCGTGTGAATTTCCATATTAACACATCGACAGAAAAGTGTCGGACCTAACACAGCATCATCATCTAGGGCCTAAATTCTAGGCGTTACAGTCCGGGGTGGACCATTGCCTCTTCTACAATACGCCTCCATTCTTCTCGACAGTCCGATTTCGCTCAACTTTCGTAAAAGGTTTTCTGTTATTTTGATATTCAAAGAAAAATGTTATTTTTTAATAAAGGGTGGTTAAATTTCAAGGGCCGATGTTGAATGTGAACCACACCTAAACGTCAAGTTTTTTTCTGCATTTCATTTGACATTTTTCAATTTCAGACTAACTAAATTTGAACCATGGAAAGATACATAATCGAGCAACGCGTTAAATTTATTCAGGCTTATTATGAAAACGGGCGTTCAAATCAAAATGCATATCGCGCACTTCCTGATTTTTTCGGTCAATTAAATCATCCAAATGTGCGTACAATCGGAAAAATTGTGCAAAAGTTTGAGTAAACCGGGTATGTAGGAGATGTGAAAACACCAGTGCATGCTCGTACAGCTCGTACTGCAGAAAATATGGCTGCTGTTCGCGATAGTGTGGTTGAAGAGCCGTCCACCTCAACTCGTCGTCATGCCCAACAATTGCACCTCTCACGCTCGTCGTTGATGAACATTATGCATAAAGACTTGCATTTACACGCTTTCAAAGTGCAATTGACTCAAGACCTAAAGCCTCTTGACCATTTCAAGCGTCGTCAATGGTCAAAATGGTGGCAGGAAATGGCAACAGTGAATGACCAATTTTCGAAAAAAATCATCTTCAGTGACGAGGCATATTTTCACCTCAGTGGATTCGTCAATAAGCAGAATTGCCGCATTTGGGCGAATGATAATCCAAGAGTGATTGGCGAAAAACCAATGCACCCACAAAGAGTGACTGTTTGATGCGGTTTATGGGCCGGCGGCATCATTGGGGCCGTATAGTATTTTTTCCAAAATGAGGCCGGTCAGGCAGTTACTGTGTTATAGTGTTCGCTATCGTGAGATGATAACGAACTTTTTATGGCCCGAATTGGAAGATATGGATGTGGACGATATGTGGTTTCAACAGGACGATGCCACTTGTCACACAGCTAACGAAACAATGGCTCTTTTGCGCGAAAAATTTGATGGCCGAATAATCTCACGTCGCGGCGATGCCAATTGGCCGCCAAGATCATGTGATTTGACACCGGTAGGCTTCTTTCTTTGGGGTTATTTGAAAGAAAAGGTGTACGTCGATAAGCCAGCAACAATTAAACAGCTAAAGGATGAGATAATTCGACTATAATTCGTTGTCCAGATCAATATCAACCAATTGCGGCCATAAAAAATCATTAATCATCTCTCGATAGCGCAATCCATTCACCAATAACACCTGTTATTGGAAAACCCTTTATAATAGGGTATATTCAATAACGCATTATAATGCGCAACGTACTTTTGCAGTGTTGGCAATGCGTTCAGAAATGCAAATATGGCAGTACTGCAAATGCATCGCGTTCCAAAACGCCATTTTTGTATCAAACGTCGCGCATTATTTGCAGGAAAAATTTTAATACTGCCAATCTATCAATTGCAACACTTGTCACATTGGCAGTACTGCCAGCGCTGCAATTACTGCGCATTTATAATGCGTTTCTGAATATACCCATACTATACCTGCTCAAAAACACCTTCGTGCCAAAATCTTTATTATTGTACACTTATAATGCCATTATTCTAGATGTAAACTTCACTTAATTTACGTAAGAGCTTAAAGATGTTTACTCAAACTGTCGAATCAACTTACAGTGACTCACAGCTTATTTGATGCAGCCAAAAAAAATTATTAAAATATCAAATATATTTTATTGTATTTCCATTACAGAAAAAAATCTTATATTTTTTTATTGTAACTCTTTTTATTTAATAAAAAAAATATTTCTTCATAAGAAAGATATGGCAAATTAAAATAATTCAGTTACAGTTTTGAGGTCACAGCTTAAATGATGCACCAAATTAAAAGTATTCAAAAAACAGAAACACGTTAATATTTCGATTTCATGATTACGGCTAATAGTTAGTGGGGTATCCTGTTTAATTCAGAACAGCTTTTAACCGGGAATTCATAGATTCTACAAGTTTTGCTGCAAAACCGGAACAAATTTTATCCCATTTTTCCTGTAGTGCCCATTTAAGATCAGAAGCATTAGAAATATTGTGGTTTCTTATTTTATTTTCCAGCACTGACCTCAAATTCTCAATAACGTTGAGATCTGGACTCTGTGCAGGTGTCTGTACTACATGTGGGCAGTTCCAGATAAGCCAAGTTTTTACAATACCAGACGTATGCTTGGGATCGTTGTCTTGGTCGAACCTAAACGAATCCCGAGTGCCCATTTTATCCGCACTTTGTACTAAATTATCTTTTAGCAGATCCAGATACATCTCTTTATTCGTGTTTCTCTCGATAAATGTAAAATTTCCGGCGCCTGAATAGGACATACAACCCCATACCATCACACTGCCCCCGCCGCGGTTAACTGTAGAGCGCAATCTACATGGTTGAAACGCAGTGTTCGGTTTTCTCCAAACGCAGGACTTCCCATCAGACCCATCAGAAAAGGTTAAATTTGCTTTCATCCGCAAAAACCACGGACTTCCAGAACGAAATGTCTTTGTTCAAATGTTGTCTGCAAAACTATTATTTGCTTTCTATTACGAGCATTAATCAACGGCTTATTTCGGGCAGTCTTTGGTTTATTAACTAATATTCTTCAAAATAGGATCCTTGAGCGTCAATAAACCGCTGGTAGCGGTCCTTCCACTGCAGGAAACATTTTTTAAATATCTTGGCCAATGCAGAGGTGCAGAGGAAGGCGGTGTGCGCCGGCGCATTGTCGTGATGAAGGGCCCAATTGTTGACGAGGTCGGGCCGAACCCGGGCGACGCGGTTTTTCAGCCGAAGGAGCACTTCTTTGTAAAATGCCGCGTTTACAGTGCTTCCTGGAGGTACAAACTTTTTGTTTAGCTTTATGCAAAATTTTATCGAGTAACGTTGCTCCAACGATCGCTGCATTTTAGCCACTGCAAAATCCTAACACACTCTTAAAACAGCTTTCACGCGCGGAGCGATGTTGACTGCACCGCCGTTGCCAGCGAACTGGGACCGGTTTCTAGTGGAAGGGGAAGGTCCAACGATCATTTTCCCCCACCAGCCGATTCGGTTGATCGCTTGGCAGACGCTCCGCGCGGGAAGGCTCATTACTTTTCAATGAAACTCTGTAAATCGGGTTTTTCTTTAACCACCTTTTATATGCATCATTGAATATTTTATTTGCCGCAGATCTGCCCTTATCTTCTATCCTGTTTTCGTGGCGAAACCTTTCTATAATGTGCTAGACAGTTGAGGAACTAAAAGCAACAATTTCTGCAATTTTTCGTTGCATTTTAAAAAATTTAAATTTTTTTCAACTTTTCTTTACAAAAACTTTTTGAGAATGACTTAAGACGCTAAGCTAAACAGAAAAAATAAAAGTTACGGTTATTGCATTCCCAGAGAAAATATAAAGTACACTGCGTCATTTAAGCTGTGAGCATATTTTCATGAGAAAACTATTTGTTTCTATATTTTTTCAGCAAGCTTTATTTTGTTATTGTTCTTTCTGCAGTGGTTAACAGTACATACATATCTCATTACAAGTCGTATAGGTTTTTTTATTAAATTTAATAAACGAGTCATTTTCTTGTTTCTAAAAAAGTATTACCTGCATCAAATAAGCTGTGAGTCACTGTATATATAGTCCGATACCAAAGAAATAGAGCTTTTCGTATGTTTTTCTTCTCAACGCAAGAGAGTAGCTGTCTGGGACTTCCAACAACTATTTTCATTTGAATGGAAGTGTTAATAAGCAAAATTGCCGTTATTGGTCCCCTAAAGAACAGATTCCGCCATTAAAATATCAACAGCTACAGTCCCAAAATTACGGGTAGATGTACGTTATCAAGCAGTGAAATAATTGGATCATATTTTTTTGAAAAGCGTCGAAGGCAAGCAATTGCTTTGGACGATGTCTCTTATCGGCGCATGCTGAACGATTATTTTCTGTCGATAATGGGAGAACATCCTTCCTTCAGTACACGCACATGATTTCAAAAAATTTCGCTACGCCGCACATGACGTGAGAGATTGTGGCGATACAGTCTCATTTTTTTCACCAACAAACTAATAAGCCGTTTCGGTTACATACCATACCCTGGCCACAGGATTGACCTACCTTAACCCTATGGACTTTTTTCTGTGGGGGTATCTCAAAAGTAAAATGTATGAAACAAACCCAGCGACCATCTCAACACTCAACGAGTGGCACGGCGTACGGAGGCAAATTCCAAGAGTGTACGCGTAGCGGTTAACATTTAGTAGTAATAGTTTTTAAAAAATAAAATCCGCTCTTGTGTTCTTTATAATAGTGATTTAAATAAATATTTATCATTCTTTTTTAATTAAGTTTTTATTTCATAATTCTGCCACCGGCACCCTGTATTTTACGTAAATTGAGAGCCGTGAGAGAATGATGCTGCCATATAATTCTTTTTACATATTTTAAATAATTTTTTACCTTATATTTGTTGTACTTATTTTGACTAAAATTTCTCCAAAAATCCCAGAATGCAAAATTACACCGATCGCGGGATTCAAGTGAAGTTTTGGAGAAAAATTTAACAGTTATGTTATTTTTATGTAATAGAAAAAATGTGTAAAAATTTTTTTTAACAATTTTCTACTGATTGCACCTGAAATTTTCTACTGTGTGGTAATGTAAGTAGGCACAGAACGTATTCGACGGAATACTAATGATACAGTAATCTTAAAATAGAATTCTCTTAAACTACATTTACAAGAGGAGGTCCTTTAAGTGATTCCAGACTATGAGTCAGGAAATGAATAGGTCAGCGTGAACTGTTGGACGCTTCTGGTGATATGTGCAGAAGTAAACCAAATTGAATAAACAACAAATCTCCTTCCTGTTGTGGGGCAACGGATTTTATCGCCTTTTAGAAAATTTAAACACAATTTACACAGACGATTTTGTTGAAAGCGATATTGAATCGCTTAGTAAATCGCTTCATGTTTATACTGTTTTGAGAATTGTGGAAAATTAATAAAAAAATTATATAAATAGTGAAATTGAAATTAAAAAACTAAAATTAAAATACAAAATAGAATTTCTCAAATGAGCAAGTTACCATCAATATAACAGCTCACAACAAAATTTGTCTAGCCATCGTCAATATTATTGATCAATACAAGCTGTGCAATGCAGCTGTGGTCAAATAGAGTCATTTCGTTAGAGGAATTATCGATTTTTCGTACGATTCAGTTTAATTCACTTGCTTTTAACGTTTCCTGGACTCAGGCAGACAGTTTTAAGAGAGAACAAACCGGTAAATATCAAATTAATAAAAATTAGTGATTTATTATGATTGGTTTTTGTTTCGTTCTTTTTTAATTTTCAAATACCTCATTTATCAAGTATCGCAATCGATTGCCTGTTGCGCATGTTACGCATCACTGGCGGAGAACAGCTGTTTTTTATTTGTCTTCACCGGTTTTTTGGTTTCTGCAGTGATATCATCGTCGAGTACATATTTGTATTTACCTTGTTTTTTTTAAATAAATTTGAGTGATTTTTAAGCATAATTTGAGTTCCTTTTATGATTACCAATTTTCTTACCATCACTGCGCCGTTAGTTTTTAAACGCACTTTAGCCACAATGCCTCGAGGAAGAACTTTGCAAAATGTTGTATTCGAGCTGGAGAAGTTTGCACCACTTAATTTAGCCGAAAAGTGGGATAATGTGGGCCTCCTGATCGAACCTCATAGGGAAAGGTAATACCCAGCTATACAAATAATTATTTTTAGCAGTGATTATAATATGTTGTACATGCATACAAACAAATATATGTATGTATGCACTGTTTTACTTTTAAAGATCCGTACGCAATATTCTGCTAACCAACGACTTGACGGAGCGTGTTATGCAGGAAGCTGTTGATCAGTGCGCCGACCTGATTGTCTCTTATCATCCACCAATATTTGCACCACTTAAACGTATTACACAAAAGTAAGTTGATACATATGTACATGTGTATGTATAATATCATGCATAGAAAGTACGAAAACATATCTGGCATTTATCTGATGCCCAATATTGTATTCCCTCTATAGAAACTGGAAGGAACGAATTGTTTCAATTTGCCTAGCAGAAGGTATTGCTTTATATTCACCACACACAACTTGGGATGCTGTGCCTGGAGGAGTGAACGACTGGCTGTCCTCTGCACTGCCGTGTGTAGATATGCAGCCCATAGAGGTAAGATAATTTGGCGAAAGCTGAAGATCAGAAATTAACTTAATTTGGTTTGAGAACTGAAGAATTTCAGTGGTTCAGTTGTGTTTGCTTTGCCAGAACTCTCTGATATGATATACAGTGGTCACACAATTTATTCGTACACTCCCAGTTTATAAACAGATACAACTGATACGTAGAACAATTTATACAAAAGAACAAATTTTAATATATTCGTAAAAAAACATATTTATACAATATTTAAGGAACAAAAATGTCCAAATTCATTTCTGGAATTAGAGAACTTAAGGCAATAACGAAGTAAGGCACAATTTTATGCAAAAATATTATTCTTACGTAGCCATGCAAAGAATATTAAAAAAAAAAAAATAGAAAAAACGAGTATTCAGTACTTTTTTGGGCCGCCATTAGCTTTAATAACTGCTTCCAAATGTCGCTGCATACTTTTCACCAATATTTTGCTTTCATTAGCTGCAATTTTCCTCCAGTCAACACCCAAAGCTGTCTTTAATGACGCCTTTGATGTTATTTTGCGCTTTCTGAATCTCCTTTCTAAGAGCTCCCAGACTTACTTCTTTATGCAGAGACTCTTGAATATTTCGACATAGTATTGTGGAGGTGACTTTTGGATTTTGCGCAACTGATGCTACTATGTTGCGTTCCTCACGTGGAGTCAATATTTTTCTCCTTCCGACTTGGTGGTAATTAGCTTCCAATTTACCGGTATTAACGTAAGTAGCAGTAAGACTTTGCACCGTAGAATGCGATTTGTCAATTTCGCGCAGAGACTTGTTTTCCAAGTACAATTTAATAACAAGTTTACACATTTCTAATGCTAAATCCGCAGTTCGTCCCATTTTGTCACCTTCAATCGAGATATTACGCGCAACTGAAACTAAATCGGCGATTAAAACTAAGAAAACCCAATTTTATTTCGTTTTCAGCAATTTTAGTAAAAACACAAACGATTTTTACTGTTAATTTTGCAACAACAATATCATGAGCGAAAAGTGAACGAATAAATGTTTTGCAGCATTTTGCTACGTCTGCCTGCTTTCCTTGGAATCCTTCAGTGGGAGTTGAAATAACGGGAGTTTTGTTTGCAGCAATTCATCAGGAATGTAACATTCTTATAGTGGCCCAAAAGAAATATATTGTCACAACATATATTTTGCGCAAAGCTACGGCGGGTGTACGAATAAATTGTGTGACCACTGTACATACGTATGAATGTATATATATTAACCCAACGCTAATAGTCTATTAGTCATAGGAACGCTATGAATTTTTTTTTTTAAGTGCAGAAAATAATTAGAGGTATATTTCAACACATTGAAAGAGTTGTTTTGTTGTTGTGAGTGCATTAATTATTCGGCCAATCCTTACGGATGAGAAAGTTGTTTATTCAAATAAAAATCACGCGTTTCGGTAAAGTACAATCACCAATTAAAGTTCATAAAAATTACTTATTTCAATTATATGTTTGGATATTAATGCGGGATTCATTTAGGTGACGAATTTGAAAAAAAAGCGAACTAAAAACAAACCTTGAAATGAATGTAGTTTGAGGATGAGGTTCAGCGCCATTACAGAAAACCGACTGGGATTGAAGGGGATAAAGCAAATAGTGCTGCAGTGTGGTGCTCTTTCACCTTTGCTTTTCAACTTCTACATCTCGAAGCTTCCTCAACCACCAGAGTTTTTTATGCCGACAATTACTCAATAATGGCATAGATGGCTTGTGTCCCAAAAGGAGCAACTATCAAGCCAGTCTTTCTCGCTTCATCACTGCGAGGAATCTCCAGGTATCGCGAACTAAATCCACGACGACTTTAATTACCACCGATAGGGGTTAAACTACTGTTAAAGGTCAAAGTCGATGATACACCAATAATCCCACAAAATTTTAAGAGTCACCTCCGACAATTTGCTCTCCTTCTCGGTGCATGCAATCGCAATTGCCACTAAGATCCAAAATGGCAACAAGGTCATCAAATCGCTAACCGTAGTACTTGGGGCAAAGACAAAGAAATGTTGCTGGCGGCATTTAAAGCAATTGGTCAGGCTGGTTCTGAATTACGCAGCACCCATCTGGTCACCGGAAACTAATGAAGTAACTTCCAAACCGTCAGATTACTGTCATCAGGACATCCGCCGTCTACTGATGCCTCACGTCCAACACCGACATACCAAACATATATCCTGCATGTGAAGGCATCCAGCACGACACTAACCACCTTTTCACATCCCCCACCAAACCCACTCATCTAACACCCCTCTCCCTCTGGACTCAATCTGTCGAAACAGCAAGCTTCCTGTGCCTACCTTTAGATGAGTTAGACGAAGATGAACGGTGATTTACACTACACTGGCAGGGTTTAGTATTGCTGCTATACCAACAACAACAACATTTTCTAGAAGCTGAGCTACCTCCCAGGCATCCCTTCAACTGCACTGACGCAATCCAGGACTTAACACAGCTACTAGACCACACAGACACTGAACAACATTCAGCGCGAATCTCTTACCACTTTCTTAAACTTCCGCACACCCGAATGCCGTCAGTAGAGTCCAAACGCATTATCTTGGCACAATTGCATGGAAGTAGATTAAACTCCAACCTATGCAGAATTGGCCACGACTAACTCAACGTGTGCCGAGCATGGGAAACTACCTCGCACAACATTAAACACCTATTCATATGCCCACTTAAACCCACTCACTTTACAACCCTCTCCGTTCGGACTAAATCCGTCGAAACAGCATATTTCCTGCGCCCACCGTTAGATGAGATTGACGATGACGACCGGTGACTACACCGTATTGACAGAGCTTGATGTACTGCCACAACAACAACAACAACGAATTTAGTTTAGAATTAACCTGCAATCGAAATTCTGTATTTATTCGTTACCGATCTCTATTGCGCGCAGCGAAATGTTTGCGTCTGTTCATAGACGATCCGATTTTCGATGTAGAAGTGTTGCATTTTTATTGATCGCCACCGTACTTGGTTAATTTATTGACAAACGATAATATATTGAAAGTAAAAAAAACAACAACACAAATTTATAGTAAATTCAAATATCTGCTGCTGTTATCAAAATTGTATGCCAAGCTTATGTACTTGCCTTTATCACTTCAATTCGTACATAAAATTGTTTACAAGTTTTCCTATATAGGAAAAGTAAAGTAATATAAAAATAATCGTTAATTGTAAATGTCAATGAAAAATCCTCAAAATAATTTGTGCAATTTGCAATCAAGTTTGTAATTAGGCCTCTTTTATTCGCCATTTCCCCGCTCGCTATCTCTAAGCTCGATTAACTCAACGAAAAATTTGCATGCGGAAGCAACAACAGAGATATCGAGTAAGATTCACCGCTAGCGAGTATGGCTATAGGCCGCATTGACCGCACTGGCTTACCAGCACATGTAATTTAAGGGGATATATACAGTTATAAGGCCGAAAAAAAACGAATTTTCCAGAATTTTTTCTCAGAAAACTTAAATTTATTGATCTAAAAATTTGCACACATATTATATTATTTTTTAACTGTATTTTAAAACTTAGTATTAGTAAAAATATTTATTTGGAAAGAAGCTTCAGCTGATCTCCGAGAGCTACTCTCAAAAAAGACGTTTTGCGGTGACCACTATATCTCTGGACTGGATCCCCTGAAATTAAAAAGCCAAACAGATTTCTTTAAAGTAATGTTAAATATCGTAATTCATCGAAGGAATAAGGAAAATAAATTTTTTTGAAAAATAGCGGTTTCTCAAAAAAAAATGATTTTTGAGCAAAATTTCGACCTTAAATTTTTTATAAAAAAATATTTATCGGTGAGAAAAAATCGTCGATTAATTACTAAAATATGTATTTAAGAACTTTGTGTTAAAATTTCACACTAACCGGCTCAGGCGTTTTCGAGTAATGTTGGTCACCGACTTTGAAAACACTATTTTGAGAAAAACGCGTTTACAGTTTGAAAAGCACTTTACAAGCACTCTGAAACGCCTTTTCAAATTTGCATGTAACTTCGAAAATATTCACGGGAACGATATTACATTTTCTGTGTGTATTCTTAAATATACAGGGTGGGCCATATAGCGTTTACTTTTTGAACCACTTATTTTTTTGAGAATGGTAACACAAACGACATGTCAAATATATTCATAATTTACTTAAAGGTTTGACATTTACGAAATGGGACGCTATACGCTTGAACAAAATTGGGAAATATTGAAAACCTATTTCCAAAGTGGTGAGTCTTCTTCTTCTTTTCTGATTTTCACATCGGTGGTTACGTCAATAAGCAAAATTGTCAGATTTGGGGCTCAGAAAATCCACACGTTACTGTAGAGAAGCAAATGCATCCACAACGAGCCACTGTTTGGTGCGGTTTTTTGTCTGGCGGCATCATCGGGCCATTTTTTTTTTTCGAAAATGAGTGAGGAGCCGCGGTTACAGTAAATGGCGAGCGTTACCATGACATGCTCACCGAGTTGTTTCCAAAAATTGAAGAGGATGACATGGACGACATTTGATTTCAACAGGACGATGCAACTTGTCACACTGCCAAAGTTACACTCGAACTTTTGGCTATCGTTTTTGAAAACCGAATAATCAGCCAAAATTCCGATATCAATTGGCCGCCTCGGAGCTGTGATTTAAGCCCGTTGGACTATTTTTTGTGGGGAGCCGTTAAGGACAAATGCTATGCGAACCATCCAGAGACAATTGATGCTTTAAAACACGAAATCGAAGTTGCCATTCATGAAATTAGAGTCCAAACAATCAAAAATGTGCTTAAAAATTGGGTTGATCGAAAGGCCTACTGTAAAGCCAGTCGTGGCAGTCATTTGAACGATATTATTTTTTCATTCATAAATGACAATGTACAATCTTCAAAATAAAAATAAAAAATTTCAAAAAATATTGATTAGTTCTTTTTATAGCCGATTCAAAAAGCAAATTTTACATGGTCCACCCTATATGTACATAAAGAAAATAAAATTAAAAAAAATCGATTTTTTGAAAATTCTAACTGTAGGCAGTTGCCGACATATGTTCCTTTGTACCAGTTGCTTCTTCTATTCGCCACTTGCTAAGTCTTGGCGGAAAGAAAAGGCCCATTGTTTCTTTCTCATTATTTTTCCCTTGATTGTCTGTTTTATGAGTGCCCATCGAGCCAACATTACTGAAACTGCTTTTACAACAACAAGATGGCTGCATATTCACTAGTCAATGACAAAAACGTTAGAATATTAAATTAACATTTTTATATAATTTTTTTTTTATTTCCTATAAAAAATTGTTTCGTTACATTTTTTTGTTTTTGCGTTTTTCATTTATAAAAATAAATAAATAATTGGCGCGTACACCCTTTTTGGGTGTTTGGCCGAGCTCCTCCTCCTATTTGTGGCGTGCGTCTTGATGTTGTTCCACAAATGGAGGGACCTACGGTTTTAAGTCGACTCCGAATGGCAGATGTTTTTTCTGAGGAGCTTTTTCATGGCAAAAATACACTCGTAGCTTTGCCATTGCCTGCCGCTGGGCTACTATTTAAAAACTTTTCTTAGGAATTACTTTTGTTAGTACTATAAAAAATGAGTGTTGTATATTACAATGACTAATGTTTTACTTAAAATATATATTGATCACAATCGGTGCACTAATTTCATTGTGGAAACTTTTTAGTTTCTTGTTCTTGGCCTTTCTCCATAATCGCGACCAGTTCAGTTTCTTTGTTAGGTGACTCCTCCTCCACTGCTTTCTCGCTCTTGCGACAGAAACACAATTTTAAGAAGTAGATTAGAAGCAAAGGCAGTGGCGTCACCAATGAATTAGCTATTGGTACCGCACTCGTCATATCGGCCTGGGGTTGTGGTAATGTGAAATTCAACATGAAAATCGCAATTCCAATATTCTGAATGCCCGTCTCAATAGCAATGGTGATGGCATCTTTTGGTGGTTGTCGCAAGCCAGTGGCTATAAGCCAGCCAATTATATAGCCCAACCATGGCAGTATACAGCTGCCAATTAAAATCTGTGAATGACATAAACAAATATGAAACTTATAAAAAAATATGCTGTTACATAGGACTCTAGTTTTTGGCCTACCTCCAGTGAGAACAGCTTAAACATGTAAGAGTTGAGTATGCAACCGAAAAATGTTATCGATAAAATGAGCAGCAACGAGATGGGTTTGAGCAACTTGGATATTCTCTTCGTTACTTCGGGCGCATATTTTTGCAGCATAATGCCCACAGCAATTGGCACGACCAAGGTGCACGAGATGGAGGCAATCGATTTGTAAGGAATCGCAAAGTTGCCATCGCGAAAAATCAGTGCACCCAATGTGAATATCCACAATGGCATCATGCCAAAGGCCGCTAAATTGCTGATCGCCGTCATCGTGATAGACAGATTTAGATTACCGTTGAGCAGCACAGCAAATATATTAGATGATCCGCCTGCCGGTGAGACGCCCAAGAAAAATAAACCCAAACGTAACTCGATCATTTCGCGAAAAAGATAATAGCCAATTAGAAAACTTAGTATGGGCATCACCATAAATTGACAAAACAAGCCAATAACCGGTCCGACTGGACATAGCACAATTCGCTTTAAAGCTTCCAAATCCAGCACAGCTCCGAAATTAACGTAAATCACCATTACAAAGCAGCCCACGGAGATGTTGAAAATCATATCTAACAGTGTCATTGATCTTGTTACAATCACTTTCATGGACTGCTGCGATCTTTCCGCTTCATAGCCGGTCCGTTGTAGCTCCACATAAACTTGTGTATACCCCAAAAGCTCGGCTTTGATAGTAAAATTACCTTTAACCATCCCCGTTTCTCCATCCCCGCTACTGAATACCGTTTCAACTCGTTCTACATAGGCAACTGCTTCGTTATCATGCCACACGTGTAATTCGAAATCACGGTTCCAAGACGGTTCAATGCCCGTGATAATAAAAGACACTTTTTGTGAGTGTGTCATTGTCATATTTAATTGTTCATATTCAAATTGCACTGACCAAACGGGCGCTTTCAAATGGTCATTATCGACTTCATCGCTTACAGCCGTTGCTATGAATGTTGCGCCGAATACTGCGCACAGTAAGAAGTACTGCATTTCGATATATTCTCTTTTTTCGCAGTTTCCACTGTAATAGCTCCGAAAATATGCAATTTAGCCGCTAAATGCCAATTCACTAGCACCAAATGTGTTCACCGTCAGGAGATCGAAAACGTAATGATTTGATTATTGGTTAGTAAATACGAGTACCTCTGTACCGTAAGTTGCGAGCGCTCAAGCGCCAACTATATGGGCTGAAGTGAATTATTTAATCATTGTTGACTTTGCCGTTTTGCTAATTATTTGATTGGTATATGGCTTTTCAGGCGATATGTACTTATATACACCTAGTGCATATCTGTGTTCTGTGGATTTTTATGACACTCCGTAATTACTTTCCGATATTCATGCCGATTATATGCCGATCATGATTTAGCACAAACAATCTGAAAAGATCAAATGAATGCATTGGGAATTACTGCAATATCGCTATAAATTCTTTAAAAATGTCTTCGAAAAGTTTTTTTACGGGAAAGCTATAAAACTACATAGTATTTAGGCAAACAATGCCTTATTAATCGCGCTCTTCGAGAACTCAAGTTCTTTGCCAAGTCGCAGTTGCCTGATTTTCATTTATCGAGATATGCTTTTACAAAAATTTTAAACTACATTTTTGTTGTTTTTCTACTGGTATGTAAGGTACTTTGTACTGTAGATTTAATTCAAATAAAAAAATAAACAAATTCGTATTTCGTTTGGTTCAACCTTATACAGGGTGGGCCATGTAAAATTTGCTTTTTGAATCGGCTATAAAAAACAATCTAATCAATATTTTTTCATACTTTGTTTTTTCATTTTAAAGATTGAACATTGACATTTATGAATGAAAAATAATATCGTTCAAATGACTGTCACGACTGGCTTTACAGTAGGCCATTCGATCAACCCAATTTTTAAGCACATTTTCGATGGTTTGGGCTCCAATTTCATGAATGGCAACTTCGATTTCGTGTTTTAAAGCATCAATTGTCTCTGGATGGTTCGCATAGCATTTGTCGTTAACGGCTCCCCACAAAAATAAGTCCAACGAGCTTAAATCACAGCTCCGAGGCGGCCAATTGATATCGGAATTCAAAAACGGTAGCCAAAAGTTCGAGTGTAACTTTGGCAGTGTGACAAGTTGCACCGTCCTGTTGAAACCAAATGTCGTTCATGTCATCCTCTTCAATTTTTGGAAACAACTCATCAAGTATGTGACGGTAACGCTCGCCATTTACTGTGCCCGCGGCTCCTCGCTCATTTTCGAAAAAACATTTTCGATGATGCCGCCAGATCAAAAACCGCACCAGTGACTCGTTGTGGATGCATTTGCTTGTCGACAATTTTGCTTATTGACGTAGCCACCGATGTGAAAATCAGAAAAGAGGAAGAAGACTCACCACTTTGGAAATAGGTTTTCAAGTCTGGGAAATCAGAAAAGAAGAAGAAGACTCACCACTTTGGAAATAGGTTTTCAAAGCGAAATTTGCCACGAAACTGAGTATAATTTATGAGTAGACAATGCGTGGGGACAAAAGCAAAAATAACGGAACCTTTTTCTGCGAATTCATTTTCGCCGAATGCATAGTAAAATTTGTCACACAACTTATGGCACGACTAAGTCGATAGACTTACAAACAACCGCCAAGTTAAGAAAGTTTCCTAGAGAAATACTCTTGGCCGGGTATAAAAAACTAGCCTGCCACTGTCGCCGAATGCTTTATTAATTTGTATTTTTTTTTTTTTTTTTTTCAAAACACAACCGCAAGAGCGGTGTCTCTTTCAATTGACACTTTCCTCGTTATGCTGTAATGCTTTGATATCTCAAGTGTGTTAACTAAACCTCTACTGTTCACTAATGAGTAGCTGATGACAAATCTGGGCACATTTTATTAATTTTTTTTTATTTGTTTATCAAACTCTAATTGTATTCACTTTTTTACATTTGTTTATTTATGTGCAAAAATTTGTGGTATAATCGAACAAATTTCTTTCACTCACTAATAATTAATTCGGTGTTAATTGAACTGCATCTACGCAAGTAGTGTCTCAAAGCTTTTGCCTCCGATTATAATCTCAAATTTATTTGCATTTTTTTATCATGACTGGATTTCTGCATCGCCGTAATGCACCGACAACCTCTGCTATCAATGCACTTTTGCAACTGGAAAATTAACCTGTTTGTATTTTATTATGATCTGCGACAAGGCAAAGCTTGGCTTAATTGATAGAAAGCTTCCGAGGTATAAACACTAAAGTTTTGTATTTATTTTAAATATTTGGTTTGTTTATATGCTATACGTATGTATGTATGTATGTACCCTTGTGCTCACATAATTAAGACACTTTGTCTCTCTTAAATGCAATATTTTTCATTCTAGATTATTTTTGTCATAAAAAGTTCATTGCATAAAAATAAAGCCGTATAAATCAAAGTTACAAGCTTTGGGCAAAATTCACAAAGCTTTACAAATTAAAAAAAATTATCCGCAAGAGCGAGGAGCAAGGCGAATCTATTAAAGGTGGTATCGGTAAATCAGCTGATTTTTTTCCTTTCGCCGCTTTCATGTGGTTGTCAGCCCAGAATGAAGCAAGGCGAATTCCATCTTTGTTTTCTACTTTCCCAATACTTTGTTTTGACAATCAAACGTTCAAAACATTGTTGTTGGTCTAATAACACCCTTAATGAGTGTGCCTTGGCTAGAAGTAATCGTGTAGATTTTTATGGCCAATAATCGTCCGGTGGTGTTGGCGCAACGCGAATATCGACATCGATTTCCTAATCGAAGGATGGTAGATTTACAAAGTTTGCTCTTTAACTATGGTGAAAAGAAAATTGTGAGGGGAACTTCGGCTGCCACGTCACTGGGGAGATTCAACAGCCAAATTCTACACCATCATTTCACATGCATGCCAATCAGCCGTTGTTCAGACGGCAACGCCGTTTCATATATTGATTTTTTGCGTATATCACCAACACAATCTTAGTATTTTTTGTAAACACATTCCAACTGGCGTCAGCCCATCAGCTGTCAAATTCACTCAGAACCGAATAACGGTATGTTCAAAAGCACACCTCTGAAAATCTTTTCACCATGGATTTCCTAATTGTTTCGCGCCAACCAGCAAATATTCCGGCGTTTACTGCTCAATTCGAACAGACTGGAATCAAACGGGCGTGGACGGCACCGTATTGATTGTTCGGCTGAGAATATCGCGCCTGTGGCTGTCAATGTCGCTACAACATCAACCAGACGGCGACCCACGCAATGGGGCAAAACCAGATGAACCCTGCAGCGAATTTTATTGAGCTGCTTACACACCTTCCGTACAAAGCGCAAACAGTTCATCAGTTAATGTCAAGCCATTCTCAATCTTAGCAATGGTTTTTTGTCGGAAATCATCATGAGCGACGAAGCGCATTTCCGCTTAAGCGGTCACGTCAATAAGCGAAATCTTCATTTTTGGGTCACTAAAAACCCGCGTTGGATGCTTTCATGTGGAAGTAGTGATTGGGCCGTATTTTTTGCCAGACGTCATCGGTGTTTTTGGTGAACGCTACAGGGCCATAATAAACGGCTTCTTACTGCCGGAATTGGAATGACTTTGAAGGTAGTGGCTTGAGGTTTCAACAATACGGTGCAAGCGCATACACAGCACGGGCCACAATGGATATTGTGAATGTTGCGCAATTTCCCGTTTTGCAATTTACATGGCCAGCAAGATAGCCCGATTTAACCATCTCAGACTTCTTTCTTTGGGGCTACTTGAAGTCGCAGGCTTATGCCAACAAGCCCCAGATAATCGCAGTGCTTAAGGAAAATATTCGACTGGAATGCGAACAGACCCGGAATTTTTAGTGCAAAGTCGTGGAAAATGCAGTAAAACGGGCTCAACTGTGTATCAGCACTGGCGGCAGCCACTTGACGGATATCATCTTTTCCACTTAACAGAAAAAATGTAAAAGTTCAAATAAAGAATTCCACCACTCAAAATCATTTTTTTTTTTTTTTTTCATTTAGTAAAATAGTTATTCAAAAAACAAAATCGGGTGATTAATTATAGTAAAATGAAAGTTTGAAGTCCCTTTACAAATTTTTGTGCATACGATTTTGAGCCTTTTTTCCTCCCATATAAAGGGCAGGCTCGAAAGTCTTTCAAAAATTTGTGTGAATTTTCTATTTGATTTTCATGGGTTATATATACAGTGAAGTATATTTTTATGAAAAATTAACGAAATAAATTTAGCATGAAAAATAGTGCAAATATTGTAAAAAGATAAAGTGACTTAGTTATGTGAGCACAATTGTAGTTGGTCTCTCCAGATAAGCAAGGCAACGATTAGTATTTTTTTTTCTAAAAAGTGCCTGTAGATGTAGGTAATGAATGAAAAGCTCGTTCGACGTTATTGGTATGTGTGTATGTGTGTATGTATGTACTTATGTAGTAAGCAGAAAAAAGTGTTGTCAGTACAGCGAGAATAGCTAAATTAAAATTCAGTTTATTCTCGGAATATTTGAAATTTAAATAAAAATACTACTATGCCAAAGGGAGACTGATGAAAGTTGCTGTGAAAATACCAAATTTGTAAGTCGCAAATAGCAAATACGATGCTAGTAATACATTGTTAAACTTAAATTTTGTTATTTTTAAGTTTATGTCACACATTAATATTGAGAGAGAGTGCTCATATCGCAGTACCGCTAATCTGAGCTCAGTGAATTTGGCAGAATCAGATCTTAAGCTAACGTAATTGCAAATTTTTGTTTGCATTTTTATGTTCCTTTCTCCTTCTTTTTTTCTATTTTCGTCTTTTTTACATTAACGTAAGCTATCGGAGACTATTTCGTCATTCTTATTAGTTCTCTCACAGATCTTATCTACATTTATGTCATATTTTTTATTTAACACATGGGCTGTAAAGTCCCGGGCCTAACAAAGAAAACACGTTTTTTTTTTTGCTTAAAATTAGCTTTATTCATCAACGTAATTATTTTTATGTTTTCTAGTGTTACCGCCTCATTTGGGCGTCCACTATGTTGTGCATTATCGGTGTCTCTTCGACCACGTTTGAAGTCGGCAAACCATTGTTTTATTGTTGTTTTTGATTGAGCGGAGTCCCCATAAAACTTTTCAACCCGTTGTTTCGCTTGATCGGAAATTTCGCCCATCAAAAAGCGGTGTAAAATTAAAACACGAAATTCTTTTGGGTCGTTTTGAAAATAACAAATGTAGTGTCAATTTTAGCACAATAACCCACGAACTATTTAATAGAATTTCATGAAAATTTAACAGCTGTCTTTTTAAGGTTAGTACTAACCGAAAAAGAGGTGAATGCAATAAAACTAGTGCCATCTAAAGGGTTTTTTAATAAGAGGTGTTATTTTGATATTCAAAAAAAAATACTATCTTTTAATATAAATAATCTGATGTTTATTTCATTATAAAGAGAAAGGTATGTCGTTAATAGGGGAAAATAACATCAGGCAAATGACCACCACGACCACGCTTACAGGGCAATATCCTTTTCATGAAATTTTCCACAACCGAATTGCAAAGTGGCTGCCCTATGTCCTCGATAGCCTGACGAATTCCATCTTTGAGGTCTTGAATCGACCCTGGGGTGTTGGCGTAGATCTTCTCTTTCACGTGGCTCCAAAGAAAAAAGTCACAAGGTGTTAAATCACAAGATGTCGCTGACCAATTGTGATCACCTCTTCGAGAGATAACACGGTCCGGAAACTTTTCCCGTAAAAGATCAATGGTTTCGTTGCTTGTGTGGCACGTAACGCCGTCTTGTTGAAAATAAACGTTGTCCAGATCAATACCATCCAATTCCGGCCATAAAATATTCAATTCTATTCAAAATGCTATTCAAAATAACACCTGTTATTGGAAAACCCTTTATATGTTAGGCCTGGGACTTTTCAGCCCTTGTGTTAAATCTGCACAATCTTATATTTTATATTCTTCATTGGTTTCGCATAACACTTTTCTGCTCATTGAGAAATCGGTCCTAAATTTGAGCTGGGTATTTTTTATAAAGCGCAATTCCGTTGGGTAATTCGAAATTGTGCATTCCAATTTTTCCTATTGGGCATTCGAACTTTAATCATTCCCCTCGTTTATATGTAAATAAAAGTACATTGAAAAGCTTTACTAACTTTTAATATCCGATAAATTGTGCGATGTAAACAAACGCTAGTGGCTTTTAAGTGTTTAAGTATACAGGGTGGCGCGTATAGTGGTTTCTTTTTAATAATTCCAAAAATTATAATAACAAATTTTTTTCTTTTCTATAGCTTCATTCGGAATAATAAACATTCCCATTATTTATGAAACACGATCTCATTCATGCGGCTACCTCTGCTTACTTCGCAGTAGCGCATCCTATTAAGCAAGTTTTCCAAGAGGTTGGTAAGCATTTCGGGCCTTATCTCACAAATGGCTTGTTCGATATTCACCTTTAAAATCTGAATCGTTAATGTATTTTTCACATAATATCGGTAAAGTGTAGCTGCATCAAATTACAAGGCTTGACATCACCGAAACGGCTGATAACACGATTAGCGTACTTGGCGCACAAAAGATCGATAGTAACATCGACTATGTGGCGCGCCAAAGATCGTTTTCCATTTCTGCCCACAATAAACTGCTTATTATACCTCTGTAGTACTCACTGTTTACCGAAATGGCTTCCAGCAGCAGCATTTAAAAACAAAAATGGGCCATTAATGCCACCGCTCCAAATAACCTTGTCTTTGGAAATAAATTTCAAATATTTACCTACGTTTTGCAAGCGTAAAGCGATCCATTTCCTTCCGCTGAGGTATGACACTGACTTTCTGCCAAGATTTCACTGTCGAAATAACATTGGATTAAAAACCCACAATATGGACCACCCTGTATATGTGTGTATGTACAAATGTAAAATTGATTGCTTCGCAGAAAAATAGTTTAATATTTTAATTCGTTTGCGCTTTCCTTTAGTTATTCTCATTTGAATACTCTAAATTCAAGGAAATACATTTATGCCATTGTCATTAGCAACAATTAAACGACACTTTGAATCGAACAATCGAACAATTCTATGACACTTTGTGTTGCGTGGTTTGTTGTAAAACGATCATTATCGCGCCCACTTTTAAAATATTCATTCAAAACATTATCCACGCGACTATTGCAACTAATACGAGTAATAGCAGAGCATTAGGGATGTCAATCCCGGGATCTCGGGATGCCGAAATTTTCAAAACAAAAAAAAATCTCATTCCTCAAACCCAAAAACTAATCCTTTCCTTCCTTACTGCCGCACTATAGTCAGCACATTTTTTGCAATGTGGCTGCTAAGCAAGTAAAAACAAAGAAAAACACACAGTTACACATTGAATCAGTGGCGCCAGCAAGAGGAAGCGGGCAGCCGCGGTAATAGCGCAGACTCACCACTTTAGCGAAGTCCTCAACCATCTTGTGGAATCCTTCTGCCAGAAAAATGTGACACACAGATGGCGCTCCAAGCAGTAAGAAGGCGTTGTTCCCAAGCAACGACAAGTGGGCATCCCCACTAGTTAGGACTGATAGCAGCAGGCTAATCACCTACCCTGTCAGAAATCAAATAGATTAACGAAACCAACGCAAGACAAGTCTTGTCGAGGCCCTATGCTCCCGAGAGGAGTAAACAAGGAAAATAAAAAAAAAATTGTTTCAAAAACATCTTAAAAGTACGTGTAGTAAACCGTAAAGTAAGGTTCCGTATTAGTATTTTAGAGCAAATATAAGTTTAAAAAAATAACAAAAAGTTGTTTCATCTGACCGTTATTCCTAAACTTAAATTTAAGTAGATTAAAAAAATGTACTAATTTATGAGCTACACATTTTCAACCGTTTTCAGAAAACCACTTAAGTATTTCATAAAACTTAATTCCCACACTTATATTATATTTTTCCTAACGCTTTAGATTTACGGGATATTGTAGGTTGGTAACTTCATATGTAATTTTCCTTTTATTATCATTTTGTCAGTTCAGAAAGCATTTTTCCGAAATACTTACGTTTATGGTTTTCTGAAATAAATGTGGGTTTTTCTAAAATAAATTCGGGATTTTCTGATATAAATTTGGGCTTTTCTGAAAAACAGTTGAAAATTTCAAATATATTTGGAATATTTGATATATTTGCATTTTTCTAAAAACGTGTAGTTCTAGCTTAATTGTTTGTTTGTGTTATTTTGAACTAAATAAATTTATTTATCATCCATTTTCAACAATATAATGTTCGAACCCCATTTTTATTATTTACAATAAATATGCTAAAAAACCTTCTAACTTCATAAAAGACTTTGCGTTCATTAAAATTCTTCTCAATACCGTCGCTTCGGGATTGCATTAAAGTATACCGAAATCCCGGTATCTACAATTACGGCTCAGATTGGCATTTCTAGTTGTCCATATGAACACTTTTGGGATAGGCTGGAGATTCGGGCAGCAGTAATTTTTAAGCAAATGTCTACTTATCTTTCATAGTTAACATGCGGGTACTCAATTATTTTCACATGAAAATACACTTTGCGCCAATGCAACTATATTTTAGCAAACCGAGCCTCACTTATAAGTTTTTGAAAATAATATATTATATTATTAAAAATGTTATTTGCTTGACTGTAGTATACTTGTACCCTAGCTTCGTTACATAAAAATAGCGTAACAAATCCCATCGAGGCATTCCATGGCTTCTCACATTAAAACGGTGTTTGCGTTTTAGAGGTAAAAACATCAATTAACGTCCAATATTGCCCTTCATTAGCTTTCACTCTTTTTTTGGGTCTTTGGCCGAGCTCATCCTCCTAGTTGTGGTGTGAATCTTGACGTTTTCCACAAATGGAGGGGCCTCCAGTTTTAGTCCATCTCCGAACGGCAGCCGGTTTTTATGCGGAGCTTTTTTCAGAAATACACTCGGAGGTTTGCCGAAATACACTGCCGCGGAGCGACCGCCTTTAGAAAAACTTTTTTCTATCAATTGGGATTTCGTGCCTGGTGTTTCGATACTATGCATTTCCGAATAGTAGTCACGCATCAATTATAAATAATTTTAATCATATGGCTACCTCGACTTTGTCCTCGTTGTCAATCGTAACCACAGACGGTTACACATCTATTGGGTACCCGGACATAAGGGCATTGCAGGAAACGAAATTGTAGATGAGATTGCCAAAGCGCTGTTTACAAACAATTCGAACAAGAAAACGACATACTGAAACCTTTAAATACGGTATTCATTGGCATCGCTGCGGACATGAAAACACGGATAGACAGGTGATGGAATAATCTAGCCACTTGTAAAACCGCGAAAATCATGTGTACACATAATGCAGACAAATACACCAGATTCGTACTAGCCCTGTCTAGAAAGGAGGTATACTGACTGGCCACAATTTGTTAGCGGCACACGCATACAAGATGGGAATTGCAAATAGTGATAGCTGCAGATTTTGCAATGAACTAAAAGAGAAGGAAACCCTTGAACACCTATGTTCTTTCCATGCATTAGCTAGAACTCGAATGAAATGTTTAGGAGCTCTACAATATGAGAGGTTAGAATGTCTCTCGGGGTTAGAGCTTCAGAGCTTACTTAGATCCGCAAAAGACGCAGGCTTATTGCAAGAAGTCTATTACAAGGAAAATAAAGGTCAAGTTCCATCTGGTATCACTAAGGACTAATAGGTCTAGGCCACACATTCGCCTAGCCAGAGTGCAACAGTTTAGGAATGAAAAATGAAAGCTTAAGAGCTCCGGCGCAGCGCAGAATAATAGCAACATTATTACCATGAAAAGAATACACCATAGATTTTAGTGTAGCCTTAGGCCGTTGTATTTGTACTTATTTCTACAAACTCGCTCATATTTAGATGGTTCTTGCGTCCTACACGCTCGGAATTATTGCTCTTCGCACCTCGCCTCCGCAAAGTGTACAAGTTCCTCCATATCTCAAGTGTACGTCAATTACCAGATGTTATCTCTTAATTAATGCAAACTATTAAAGACTCCCCAATAAGTAGCTCTAATTTTGTTTAGCTTTGGGGGAATGGGGCCAACTTTTGATACGGCCAATTGTAAAATTAATAAAAAGATTGCCAGATTAATGCTTGTTTTATTTATTGAGTGCCGGCACTCAAAATATTATATATCTCACGTGGATGACTGGGGTGCTGCCGGTTCCGCCTGGAAGGCTGATAAAACCAACCCATATTCCATCGCCCGCCAAAACTGTTGATGTAATGGAGAATATTGATGGGATTAAGGTTGACGCACTGCCCCAAGTTATCGAAAAAAGGAGAAGCCAGTTACCTTAATCGTCTAGCTGCGAAGCCCGCACATTTACAGAGAAAGTGGTCAAGAGTATCTTGCTCTGAAAGCTCATCACAGCTTTTACAATAGAAGTTAAATGGTAAACCTTAGCTACGAGTTTGGAAATTGAATGACATGGAGCCCCCAGGACTTTCTGAGGCTTGCGCCTATTGTATTGGGACCAAAGAGTTTTCGAAATAGCACATGAAGAAATGGAGCTCCGTCTTTCCTGCGCTTTCCTGAGAAATAAGTTGTGCAAATCTCCTTTAACAACAGTCAGGGGGATGCCGATAACCGGGAGGGAGGTCTCTGAGACCAATTCAGTTCCCTTCCTGGCAAGCTCATCAACAATTTCACTTCCCTCTATGTTCATATGTGGGGGAACCCAGATCAGAGAGATTCCCAAGGCATTTGATCTCCTCCTTGTAGGAGGCGACTAGTTTGGATCTGCACTAGACCGTCGTCAGAGCCTTGATCGCAATTTGACTATCGGAAAAATGTTAATATGTCCCTCGCTTCCCCGTTTCCTAAGCATTTTGTATGCCTGCAGGATCGCAAAGACTTCTGCCTTCAGTTTTAAGGAAATTTATAAATTGGCTGATTTAGAGAAAACGCCTGTTCCGACTCCTGATTCCATTTTGGACGCGTCAATGACAGATGTACTAGCTTCGATGCAGATATTGCCCTCGTTCCAATCCTGTCTACTTGGAAAGATTATCCTGGTATGGCCCACAAACTCCAGTTTGGGGATAGAGAGATCTGTCCGAAGTTCAGACAAATACGATATTAACTGTCCAAAATTGCTACCATGTCCCGTGAGAGTTTGCTTCCAAAGGCCAGCCTCCTTTAATGTGATTGCACTTTGAGCAGCGACTGAAATAACGTAGAAGTCGTAAAAAGTTCGTTCTCGCGACATTCGGTTCAAAATGTAAACTTTAGCAATCTTGAAGCTTTCGGTGGGCAAGGGGTTGAATTGAATGCGTTTTCAAGTAATTATTTCACTATTCGGTTGAGAATTTTAGTGTACTCAGTGAATTAAATAAATGCCCAAAGCATTATTCGATTGGACACCTGTTAAAAAATTTTTTTTTTTCAAAACTTGTATAATCTTTTGTATTTAATAAATGATCTGTTTTTTGTTGGAGCTAAAAATGTGTTGCAATGAACAAGTTTTATTTGATTTTTTATTCTAAGTTTTTGTACATCATTCTTAATAGTGCACATAGAAGTCTTTTTGTTAACTGTCATTACTTTAAAAATCGTTTTATGTCGTGTCGTCTTACAACTATTTAAATGCATATAAAAGTTTTATAAATATTACAAATGAATTCTTATTAAAATATATAATAGAATTTCGATCAACCCGTTTTGAGACAACCCAGCCTATTTTTATGGCGATATATTTTGCAGTGAAAAGTGCCATACGAACTAACATACACCAGACCCGTCAATACAACTGCACAGTACCTGTGCACTTGTACAATAAAAATAGCATAAGCCCAGAAAGGCGCTAATCCCATATAGCTGAGTCAAATCTGCCATATGTTGTGGTCATTTGGACCAGTCAAACGTCTGAGTTGTCTATTTTAGAAGTCTAGTCTATTTTAGAAGATTTATATTTTTACTACTGGGTGATATAAATTAGAGGGAGTTAATTTGCATGGCATATAAAATAATTATATGGATTAATCTAATAGGAATATCCAATAAATTGAAGACCAAACCGAAATTTTTGGGCTCACAGACTTTTAAAATATTCTTTTTTTAATATTAAACCATTTTTCGCCAATATTTCCAGGTCTATGGAAATTACTTTAAAAACAATTTATAATTATTCTACACTCTTCAACTAACTTTTCTTTGATTGTTATCGCGCCACATTTTGATAGATTTATGACAACGCGACTGGAAAATTTATGAAATTCAGGTGATTTTAGCTGTGACCAAATTTGACAAATCAGTTCTTATATTCCATACAAAGCGAATCTATTAAAGGTGGTGTTGGTAAATCAACTGATTTGTTTTTTTCTTTCGCCGTGTCCATGTGGCTGTCAGCTCAGCATGAAACAAGGCGAATTCATTATTTGTTTTCTAGTTTCCCAATACTTTGGCGTGGCAATCAAACGTGCCGACCACTTTAATGAATGCGCATTGATTCCATATTTATAAAACTGCAAAATAACGCAAGCAAAATTCTTTTCACATTATCTTTGGTATTTCCCCCTTTTTATACACGCGAGCTAAAAATCGATTTTCGGTCTGCAATCTATTGGTCGGCTTATAAAATTATTTTATAACAAAATCCACAGCTCTAATGAAGTCTGCAGCATAAATTTTGGTAGTCTTTTATGGAGTTTCAGAACTTGAGAGATGTTACTCGACCGTTATTGTCTTCAACTTCCAAGTATTCTATTAATTCTACCTTGGAATTCAAAGTATCCTCTTCCACCGCCTTATTTAAACCGAAAATGCGGCGAATTCCATAAATCGCTAACATCATGACCAGCGAGAGAAGCGCCGCCGTGATTGGCACTATAAGCGTCAGGTCAGACCGCACTTCGTCGAAACTATGTTGCAACAATACGATTGGCACTGTCATGTTCAAAACACTTGTTTCAATAGAAATCGTCAGTGAGTCCGTTGCTGAACAGCGTAGTAGTTTTGATATTCCGAACGCAAGCAAGTAGCCAATGATAGGAAGGAAGACGGCGGCCAAAAAAATCTATAAAAATATGAAAACAAGTTATTTACTAAAAAAAATAGCTTACAAGTAAACAAGAAGAAGGATGGATTACTCACCCAAATAGTCAGCTCTTTGAATGCAAACGCATTTATGCCAATCGTCATACCGATAAGAGCCAAACTGAGGCATGCACAGAATGGTTTTAGAAATCGAAAAATCAAGTTTGTAGTTTTCGGTAATAAAAGTCGCAGTACAATTCCCAATGCGATTGCGGAGATAAGCGCCGCAGCACTGATAGCGAGATCCGCAAATGGCACATCCAATTCAGTGTTTATGAATATGCACTGTGTCAAAATAAGTATCCATAGCGGGAACATAACCAATGACATTAGACTGTTGATGGTAGTCGTGGCAATGGAAAGATTCACATTTCCTTTGAGAAAAAGGCAACAAATATTGGCCAAACCACCGCTGGGCGAGAGTGCAGTGAAGAAAAGTGCCAAGTGTAGATCTGGCTGTGCGGGCAGAAAACAAAAACCGAGAGCCAATGCGAGAGCAGGCATTAAAAGATAACTGGTGCAAAAACCGATTAAAACGGCTACTGGTCGCAAGAAAATCTCCTTCAAACGTTGCAAATCAAGAACGCCACCCAAGTTGAGGAACATCAACAGCAACAGCGACGCTGCCGTGTAACTGAAAATTTTCTCATCCAAACGCTCTTTGCGCGCAACACTAAGCGTCAGATCCGCTGGTGAACGTTCCACAATGCCGCCAGTAGTGTTTGGATGTAGTGTCACATAGAGATATGTGAAACCAAAACGACGTGTCTGCACGGGCACTGCACCCTGCCATGATGCGGGACTGCCCTGTAACTCATTCAATTCCACACGTTTTTCCACCAACACCAATTTGGGGTTATCCGCATGGACTTCAAAGTGAAATTCGATTCCCGTACTCAAATCCACATTGGAAATTGTTATGTTGACATACTGCATCTCATCTGAAATGGTTAACTGTTGTTCGGTGGCACCGCCTTCATAACTAATATTCCATGCGCCAGCGACTTGCCCATATTGTCCTTGAACTTTTTCGACCGATTTTGCCAAACAAAGAAGTAAAATAAATATCTTCCACGGACGGTTTACAGTAGCGACTTGATTCATGCTGTTTTCACTTATTAATGACTTCTCATTTCAATCATCGTAGACGAATCGTAGTTTACCCTTATCAGTCTATGAAATATCAAATCCCATTGAACTTTTTTATGAATATGCTTACATACATACATACTTATATATTCCTTTATGTATATAGGCGTATGTGTTTCGGCAAGGGGGGTTTCTACGGGCATTAGTACCCCGCGATGGCTGTGGAATTGGCGGATAATGCAATTAACCCACGGTCATTGCAAGAATGATAGAAACAAGATTGCCCCCATCAGAGAGTGCGTGACGTCACATTAGCTGAATTGTGCAGTGTTTCCAACCATTTGCTATTCGCAATAAATTTAGTGTTTTTTTATAACCAAAATGCAAAAATTTGTAAATTTGGTGTTTGTTTCTTTTTTTTTTTAATTTAAAGCTACCAAAACTGTAAGTTAAAAAAACTCTATTATTAAACAAAAGAAGGTTAAAAAAGGTCAGTCTGAGAAGATTTTAGTGCTAATGAAAATTTGTTGATTCTTATAAAATTTAATAATTTGAAAATGCAAATTTAATTTTTTGCTCCTTTTAAGGTTATGCAAGAATATTAAATGTTCTTCTCTCAACTCTTCTTAACATTGAAACCCTTTTTACCCATTTTAAAAAGCGTTTAAACTTACTGAATGCGAATTAAACCCATAGAGGTGTAATCGTTTCTTCCGGTCCTCAATTCTTAGTGGGACATAGGGCATCAAGAGATTTATTCACAGTAAAAATAAGCGAAAAATGCCAGAAATTACTGAATAAACCATAACGCAATCTTTACAAAAAGAGTACCTTATCTTGTTACATAACCTCAAATATAGCAAAAAAGTTGTTCTCTTAACAAAAGAGTTTCTCTTAACAAAAGAGTTTCTCTTAACAGAAAACTCATAAATTAAATTTTACATAACCATAACACATTTATTAAAAAAAAACGCACATTTTAAAGACAATTTGTCAAGCATACAAAGTTCTTTAAGTAATTTAATAAAAATTTGGTATTTTATTTTCTTTAAATGGGCATTTTAGTGCGTTTTTAATCTAAAGCTAGACAACACTGCAGTAGCGAGAGAGAGATTTGATTGCTAGAACGAGAAGAACACCAACAATAACCGCAATCGCGTGCAATGCGACCAAATGTTGAAAAAAGTAAAGCTAAATAAAACTGAGTGAATTATTGAACTCTTAAAAAAAGTTGATTTTTTAAAAAAGGTATATTTTACAAAATTATACGCATTACGTCTTAATTAGAACAGGCTAAAAAAATATCATGAAGAAAGAACTAAAATTCCGAGTCTAAATAACAAAAAAAAAAGCTAAATCAAGTTACGTAAATAGTAATTTGGCCATACTGGTGCTAATACGACGTCACTCATTGACAAATTTGCTGAGACCAAAGTAACGGTACCACGATTGGCTTCATCTCATTATTATTTCTATCATGCGGTCATTGTACAGATCCATAAGTTAAAACAAACTCAGCTGGTCGTCAAATAATGCCCACAGCTGAGATCGCCTGATTGCAAAACGCTCTTTTCTGTAACATGGTTGCATAAAAAATGATTAAATTTTATAGAAATCGTATCAAAAAGTCTGAAAAATTTCGTAAAAATTTAACATTATTATTAAAAATATTTGTTATTTGTAAATTTGTTTATTACGAGTATTGTATTTTTTTTTTTAATTCATATTCTATTGTTTTTCAAGTTACTATAAAAACTATGATTTGGCATAGCAACCCCACCAAGTAAAAAGACCAAGCACTCACACCATCACCCCTAAGAGCCACAAAAAATCAAGATGTTATTTGTAGGCAATAGCAGCCCACGAGCATATTTAAAATGAAAAAATCCCTCTAAAAAAGATCTACCATTCAGAAATGGCATAAAAGTGTAGGAAAATCCAGACCTCCTCCAGAAAGTAGAAAACAAAAAATTAATTCGCCTGGTTTTATTCTGTGCTGACAGCCACATGGATACAGCGAAAGAAAAAAAACAAATCAGCTAATTTACCAACACCACCTTTAATAGATTCGCCTTGGTTTCAAATATTGCGTGAAATGAAGGTTCAATATAATTCTGTCAATTTCTAGATTATCATAGAATAAAATCAAGTTTTTGCAGATTTGTACGTTTATTTACCTGAAAGTGAGCGGTAACACCCTAGTGAATAGGACGCCCGAGTATAAAATCAAATTGATTCAATTCTTGCTATCATTCCATAACCCATTCCCACATTCTTATCGCCCATTGGCGGACGTCTATGTGCAGACATGTGGGTAAACGACTGAGGCTCTAACCAACTGATTGCATCCACCTGTACTTTTCTAAGTACTACAGCTGTAAATTTCATCAAACGTATGTATGTATTGACACAAGCATGCTAGACTTATTTATATAGGGTGTCTTTTTTTTTAAAGCAATAGAATTTAGTTTCTGTAGAAGAAAGACGTAATAATTACGGTAGTCATTCTTTTAAATGTGTCATCTAACTGCTTCCCAAATTGTATTGAAATTAAATTCACCTTTCGATTTCTTTCATGTTTATGTATTCTGTGCTCGAAAATATAGTAAAGATCGATCATACATTGCTTGGTTCCATTGATTTCAGTCGCAAAAATAAAGTGTCTACTGAAAGCTATGCTAAAATAAAATCTCTCAAAAGTGATATTATCGCCTTCAAAGTACTCCAAATCAACTGCAACGCACTTATGCCAGCGATTAATCCAGCTCTCGAAACATTTCTGGAACTCTCGAACTTCGGTATTCGGACATCAGAGCCGTCTTCGATTTTTCCATTACTCCTTTTCAGTTGTTAAAACTCATTCCCATAGTGATTTTTTGACTCGATCGAACAGAATAAAATCGCAGGGAGCCATATTAGGTGAATTTGATGGCTGTTGGATGGTATTCGTTTCCATCTTAGTCAAAAATTCACGGATAATGATGGTACGTCCTCATGGTAGACAATCCACGAGTTGTTCTCCCACAAATCCTTTCTTTTTTGGCGAATTGCCCCACGTAAACGTCTCATAACGCCCAAATAATAGTCCTTATTAGTCCAGCCTCTTGGTAAGAATTCAGGGAGTACAACACCGTTGTAATCCATAAAAACCGTGAGCATCGCTTTTTTATTTTGGACTGAAAACAATGTGATATTTTATTTCAGAGCTCCCTACTCATTCGCCTGATGTCTGGATTGTCAGATACTCCGGATAATCACAATTTGTAGTTTTAAAAAACATATTCAAGTCTTAGATTTGTTTTATAAAATATAAAGTTGCAGAGAAAGTGGTCTACAGTCTCTTTCTGTGAAAGGTCCCCACAGCTTCTGCAATCGGGGTTAAATGGTAACCCTAGCTTTCCCCCTTTAACAACTGTCAGGGGGATGCCGATGACCAGGTCTCGGGAGTTCTCTGAGGCCAATTCAGTCCCCTTCCTGGCAAGCTCATTAGCGATTTCATTTTATTTCTATGATCCTATGTCCTGGAACCCAGATCAGAGAAATGTTACCTGCACACCCAAGAGATTTGATCTCCTCCTTACATCAGTTTACTAATTTCGTTCTGCACCATGGCGTCGTCAGAGCCTTAATCGCGGCTTGACTATCGGAGAAAATGTTAATATCTCCCGCGCTCCCACGTTCTCTAAGAATTTTGCATGGCTGCAGGATCGCAAAGACTTCTGCTTGAAAAACACTAACAGTGTTGGGCAGTTTAAAGAAGATAGATAAATTGGCTGATTTAGAGAAAACCCCTGCTCCGACTCCCGATTCCATCTTGGAACCGTCAGGGAAGACAGAGGTGCAAGCTTCGGTGCAGATTTTCCCCTCGGTCCAATCATGCCTATTTTGAAAGATTGCCCTAGCACGAACCTCAAACTCTAGTTTGCAGATAGAGAGATCTGTTCGAAGTTCGGAGAAATACGGTGTTAACTGCCCGAAAATGCTACCATGTCCCTTGAGGCATTGCCTCCAGAGGCCAATCTCCTTTAACCTAATTGCACTTTGAACTGCAATAGAAATGACGGGAAAGTCGATGAGAGGTAAGTGCAAAAAGACATTCAGGGCAGCACTGGGGCAAGTTTTACACGTTCCGGTGATGCCGATGCATCCAATCCTTTGCACCCTCTCCAGTTTAGTGTTATTATAGGGCTTCCGAAGAGCTTCCCACCAAACTAGGCATCCATACGTTAAAATTGGCAAGACCACTGCGTTGTTCATACACAGCACGACCTGTGGTTTAAGTCCCCATTTTTTACCGAACATAGATTTGCTGGAGTAGAAGGCTATACCCGACTTTCAATGTGTAACGATGGTTACTTAAAGGGAATTGTCTTTATAATTACCTGGTCCCTCAGCTTGCACAAACAATTGTTCTCTTTTTTTAAATACAATACGTATTTTCAATTGCCTTCAGAGCTTTGTCTAGTGTAAGCCCATGATTAAACAGAAATAGTGACCGATATAAAATTAATTACAGTGCTTTTTGTGTTCGTAAGGAAACACCCTGTACTGATATGCATGTGTACATACTGTACACACTAGTATCTATATGTGTATTTAAAATGAAAATTAAATTAATCCATGACAAACTTTACTATTTATTTTCAATTGAAATATAAAAAATCATACGTGCGATAAATTAAGAGATTAATTTTCAAATAATTTATTGCAGTATTTTTTCAGTACAAATTGTCTAAATGACTGCGTACAGATTTCTGTTTACTGTGATTAATTTTATTCATGTTACGAGGTCTACCACATATTTAGATCTACTTGGTGATTTTTAGAATGGCGAGAAGCCTATTGATATATTGTGTTTTGAAGTATTTCTTAGATAAAGAGTAATGCGCATTTGTATGCGTTTCAGTCATTTTTCGTAGAAATTTTTCCTCTTCGATTGAAGTTTGTACCTGCAAAACGTGCAACTTTTAGGTATTGACTCATGGTTGGTATAAAAAGTTAATCTCTCTTTATTTTGCAGAAGTAAAAATATGACATGAGCCATCAATCGAAATGCTTAAACGCTCGTATTGCGTTGCTCCTTGAAACGATGTTTGAGAATTTTCACTGCTGTGATTGAGATTAATGTGTCTTAAAGGAGCACACGTCGTTTTGACACTGACAGCTATGTGTTTTGTGTTTAAAAAAGTGGCAGCAGCTCAGTATTATATCTCCAAGTTGCGAAATGGATTACTTTACACTTAAAAAACGTTTGAAAACTCACTACCAAAGCGAGTGCGGTGTTGCCCAAACTGTGAATTTTTTGGAAGTAAATTTTGGCGAGACATATGTTGACACATCTTGACCTACATTAAGAATAAAAAGTATTGGTATTTGACGACGGCAAACAGCTAAAGATAGCAATACATATACCCTATGATCAGAAAGTACCGGGAATGTTTAAATAAAACAAAACAGAGTTAAATTTCAGGCAAATTTCTTTTATCTCCTTCAAGCAACACACATGTGCCAACGTTTAACCCAGTCCTCCATGCACCCCTGATAGGCCGACGAAGGGATGGCCTTCAGTTCCTTCGTCGCATTCTCTTTGATCTCCTCTATCGACTGAAATCTCCTTCCACGAAGTGGTAACTTCAACTTGGGGAAACAAAAAGAAGTCGCACGGGGCCATATCAGGTGAATACGGTGCTTATACGATGGTATTTACTTGATATTTGGTCGAATAATCCAGCACTTTTCGGTACTTTTTGATCGTAAGGTATGTAGAGGAGAAATATATGTGCATATAGGAGAGTAATAAACTAGACAGACGGCGGCGTTTATCGTGATTACCGGCGCAGTTAATTCTGATTAAAATTGTAGTGTGACAGAGAATTGTTAGTCGGATTAGTGAACAGCTGATTTGCTTATTGGATAGTTTTCTCAGTAAAAGATGGATTGCAGACAACAAATACGGGTATTAGTTGCCCTGATACTAGGTTAGGTTAGGTTATGCTGGTAGTCGGTCCGTATGACCAACTCACTTAGACCTCACAGGTCCGTTGTGATACCACTGTGCGACACGGGACCTTGTTTACTTATTTTCAAGAAACCATTTTGAGGCTCTTATGAAGCGCTGTATTGGTCTAATCCCCGCGCCAGATAGTTCTGTAAGAGAATTGAAAAATTTTCTACCTAGACAACCTGCTCTGATTTTAGCTAAGGCTGGACAAATGCAAAGCAAGTGTTCTACTGCTTCTTCCTCCTCCTCATCTCTACAGCTTCTACAATATTCATGGGAGAATACTCCTAGTCTCAAGGAATGCCTTCCAAATAGCCAGTGGCCGGTGACACAAGCCACGACCTTCGAGATATCTTCTCTTGAGAGGCTAAGCAATTTCTTTGTCCTTTTCTTGTTTATTTGCGGCCATAGTAGCCTAGCTGTTACGCATGTATCTTCTTCTTCCCATGACCTATTGGCCTCTAGGGTAATGTTGTTTTTTATTATTAATTTACTCGTGGCCAAAGGTATTCCAATGGTACTTTTATCACGGAACAGTTGAAGAGCAGTACCTTTTCTGGCTAACTCATCAGCTCTACAGTTTCCCTCAATATCTCTGTGTCCCGGAACCCAAATAAGGCTGACCTTGAATACGACGCTAATATCATCCCGTGCAACCTTTGATCTTAGTATAGCCGCATTCATTGATTTAATGGCCGCTTGGCTATCCGAGAATATATTTATAGTCGTTTTTGTTACGGCATGCATATTTAGGTATGTAGCCACTTCTTTTATGGCTAGAACCTCTGCCTGATAAACGCTGCAGTAGTCTGGTAGTCGAACGGATAGTTCCAGTCCTAATTCTTTCGAAAATACTCCATAGCCAACTTTATCGTCTAGCTTGGAACCATCTGTATAAAAATTTAATTCCCCCCTTCTCCATGGCCTTGGTGTCTGCGACTGCCTTTTTGATGGTATACTCGTCTTGAAGAGCTTGTCGAAGGCAAGTCTAGGAGTCGAATAGTCTATTTCTTGTTTGTGACTGTACAGAGTGTGCAAAATACACGCGTGGCCAAACCGCCGTTCTTTCCATAGAGCCATACTTTTGGGTCTAAGCGCCGAGGCGGCGGCCACATTTTTCCCTACGAGATTTAGTGCAGGCAAATTGATTAGCACTTCTAGCGCTTTGTTTGGGGTAGTCCTTAAAGCACCATATATGCATAAAAGAGCTGTTCTTAGGACCTTACTCATGATTTTAGCGTAACTCGCCTTTAGAGTAGATGGCCACCATACAAGTATTCCATATCTTTAGATTGGTCTAACTACCGAAGTATATAGCCAATGAGTACCGCGAGGTGTTAACCCCAATTTAATACCGACCGCTCTTTTGCAAGTATATAATGCAACGTTGGCCTCTTTTACTCTTTCCTCAATATTAGGTTTCCATGTGAGTTTCCCATCTAATATGAGTCCTAAGTACTTGACATTCTCGCTCAAAGGAATCTCCACACCCTTGAAAACCAGCGGGGAGATTATAGAAAGCCTATGTTTCCTTGTGAAGAAAACTATTTCAGTTTTTGCGGGCTTTATAGCGAGTCCCCTACTCTCAGTCCAGCTCCTAAGCGTGCCCTGATACTAAGAAATAATTAATTTTACGAGTATTACTTAGAAAAAAATTTTAAACTAGAATTTCTGCTGCGAAATGTCAAAACAGTTAATGTAATTGTAACATGTTAGTGCAAACTAGCATTGCATCCAGACTTTCTTGTACTTCTCCTTAAAAGTTTTATTATTTTCCATATACACAATATATATTAACTGTCATTTTTCGGCAATGGTGCCATCGAAAATTCCCCTATTCCGTTTATATTATGAGAATTAAGTCTAGTTGTCAATCCGAATTAATTTCTGAGATAATTCCGAATTAAGTCGTTGATCCCGGCTAACACCACCATCTGTCTAGGCTAAAACAGGTTTTTTTTTTTTTTGCGGATGAAGGGGTTTAAAATGCCTAATGCATCATCAAAGATGCCGTTATGTGTGCGTCTTGTTAGGCATTGGAAGAATTCAACGTCCTCTTCGGCGGCCTCTCCGCATATGCATGTGGGCTGTTCGCTTTTTCCTATTTTGAACGGGTATTTCTGTGGATCTCCGTGTCCCGAAAGCATTTAGGTTGTACAAAAATTTACTTCGCCGAAAATTTACTCCGCTGCTCCATATGGCGATGTTTTTTAAAAGCCTAGCCGTCCATCTGCGCGTGTTTCGTTAATCTAGCGGTCTTGCCGTAGCCTTAGCGTTTCATCCCTTGCTTCGCGTGCTGCTGGTTTGCTATAACAGGTTGACGCTGATTTGGAATAGTGATTTTATTAGTTTTTTTTTTTAATAATTTGTTCAAACACCCTTTCGGTTAAGAAGCCATAATAACCGACTTTTTATGACCTAAAATTCACACATTGATTTTAGACAAGCTTTAGCAGAACAATGCACCGTGCCACACAGCTCTTCAAGCAATCAATCTTTTGGGCACTATAGCCGGGCATCGTTCTATCGCCGCCTTAGGGAGGTCATGGCGATTAGACCCCAGTAGTATTTTTGTTTTGTTGTCGTTTACAGATGGTGTTATGCGGATAATCTAATCAAATATCGTCCTAATCTTTCATGGATAGAACCAAAAACGCTCAAGAAAGTCTTGAAAAATTACGTTTACAGAGTGGGCTACTACAGGGCAACCCGCAATAGTCATTTCAATGAAGCTATTTCCACAATTAAGGAGAGCTTACTCATTCAAAATAAGAAGCCATTGACAAATATTGAATGTTGTTTTATAGTATTTTTAGAAACGAATCAGCATTTTTAAAAATAAATCAAACGAATCACGCGATTGCACAACCATTTATTATCTACATTCTTTAATTTATCACACTAATCTGCTTTAAAAAAAGTGTAACAGATTAGCCAAAGCAAATCCAGACAGGGTGATAGCAAAGGGGCAAAAATAAAATATACATGAACATATTTTGTTTTGCAATTTGCTGGTCTGAATATCAAAATCTCAATCAAAATGTAAACAGATAATTAAAAAAACAACAATCAAAAAAGCAGATTACTTTGAGATTCAAACTATCAATTCGCAAGGAAAAAGCAAACGCTGTTCTACTGGCATCACCTTGTATGGACGCACTTGAGATAAGCTATTAATTAAACGATAATTTTTATACATTTCCTGTGGAGCAAATATTTGCAAGCAAGAAAACTGTTTTTTTTTTTTTTTTTTTTTTTGCATATTCAGTGCACTCGCGATAACTCGAACTAATTAAAACAGGCGCTGTTCGATTTATCGAATTTGTTCGACTTATCAATTGAGTGTGCTATGTTAAAAAAACAGTCATCGATATCGATTTTTCGATCGATTGTTGAAAATGGAAGCCAGTAGAAAATTTCTGTAGTATAGTTTCGTTATACGAATTACATTTTGGTCCATTGGCTGGATCAATGGTGTCACATTCGGCGGCATAAACATAGTTAAAATTAAACCATCCTCGGACTTTAATTCGATTTCGTTGGGATGTGATGGGGCATTATCAATTAGAAGAAGAGCCTTCTCAGGTAGTCCCCATCTTTCAAATTTTTTCTTACCTAAATATTAAAGTCATTTAACTTGGTTAAAAAAATTGTTTTAATGAATCTGGATTTTACCTGCGGCACGAACGAATTATGAAACCAGTCTTTGAAAATCGCCGAAGTCATCCAGGCTGATTTGGAATTTTTGTACTCC
Source organism: Anastrepha ludens (assembly GCF_028408465.1). Classification (NCBI taxonomy): domain Eukaryota; kingdom Metazoa; phylum Arthropoda; class Insecta; order Diptera; family Tephritidae; genus Anastrepha; species Anastrepha ludens. The sequence goes on along the minus strand of NC_071499.1, from coordinate 28,320,292 downwards.
ACCGGACAGTTAAAATTTTTGAAAACACGAGGATTTCTTGCTTTGTCAATAACGAGAAGTTTAAGCTTATGGTTGCCGGTAGCGTTAGTGCAAGCCATAAATTGCCTTATCTTTCTTTTTTATAAGACTTATGGTGGACTTGGCTACCCCATATTCCTTCGCTAGAGAAGTAACACTACGTCCACGTTTAATTTTGTTAAGGACTTCAGCCCTCTCTTTTAATGTTAAACACTTCAACCTTTTACGATCCATTACTCACGTGCACTGATATACTACAAATGACAAATTTAAAGCAATTTGGTCAATGCAAGATGTTGTTCCCAGAAAACTAACGGGATATTAACGCCGAAATATTCATATGGACAATACACTAGTATACATATAATTTATATACATATACTATTACATATGTATCTATGTACAAAATGTACATGTTTGAAAAGAATGTGTGTACAAATAAATTTGTTTTTTTGTTCGAGTTATAGCGCTTTTTTATTGTTCGAGTTACAAAGAAGTCAATAGGAGAAAAAATGTGTTCGAGTTAGCACGTCGTTCGACTTAGCGGCTATTCGAGTTACCGCGAGTGCACTGTAGTTACATTTTTGCCAACAAAATATTTGAGTCTAAAAAATTTTTAATTTAGAAATATACAAATATATTAGAACGAGCGAGTTACCACAAGCAGAAGTGAGTAAATGTATTTCTATCCGAATTTTTTAGTTAATTGAAATAATCGCCTAAAAATTACGTATTCAAGAACGGAGCACTGTGGGGGCATTGAATATGAAATGTTAATGTAATAATACGTTCACATATAAGTAGATGATCTACATTTTCGTGCTTAACTTAAAAAGCGAGATTTCCCACACAAAATTTTCTGCCAAAATCTGAGATTATAAAAAAATCCTAGATAATAACGATATTTTTTGACACAACCCTATGTTTTCTGTATAATAGATCGTTATTTTTACGCGTGTAAAGAAAAATGTCAAAGTAAAAACTAAATAAAATGGATGCCTTCAAAGAAAACAGGTTTGTAAACATAGATCCAATAAAATGTTTGTTAGGTATTATTAACTATGCATTCATATAACAGAAAAAAGCGTGTGTCCATAAACGTTTTGTCCTCTTATTACTTATTATAAAATGTAATATCGAATTTCGAATGCGTATGGCTGCCATAATTTTTTGAAACCTCAGTAAACGTCGTTTACGGATTTCCTCCAACTGTTGATGGCAGCCAAATGCGCAATTAAATTAAGGGATTACATGGGTTTCATCGGGTAAAAAAAGGCCTATATTAAATTTTTTTTCTATGTAAAAAATTATTTATTTAATTCAAACTTTTTTCTGTCTTATAGATACATATTTAAAGAATAAGTTCTGAAATTTTCAAAAAAAAAAATTAAAACTCCTCCATTGTGACGTCATTTCCAGTGACCCCTCGAAAAAAAGGTGCGTCCGCGTTGTCAGCATAACTCCTGACAGGATCATCAAAAATGAAAAAACAAAAATAAGTGTTTTAGTTAAGACCATAAACTCATGCTTGAACGAAGAAAGAAAAATCAAGTAAAAATTGGAATTTCGGCAGACATTTTTCCAAAAAAATTAAAATTTCGGTCAAATTTGCTTGACATTTTTTTTTTTTAAATAGTTGTAATTGAGAAAAAAATCCTTCGTTCAAGCACGAGTAAATTGTATCTCGAACACCTGTGTAAAATTTCATCAAGACCGGTTGAGTAGTTTTCGAGCCGACTTTGAAAACACGGTTCCGAGAAAAACGCGTTTAAAGTTTTGAGTAACAATAAAAGTCGCTTGGAGCGCACAACTTCCAAAGCCTGTATCTCCGAAACTATTATTCGGTTCGACTTGAAAATTTAGGATAATATTCTTAAGATGTTGTAGAAATTAATAAGCCAAAAAAATCGTTTTTTTTTTTAAGTCACGAAACCCATGTAAACCTTAACTATTCCTTCTTCATTATCATTAATAACAATTAAAGAAACCAAATACACCGAAATATTCCACCAAAATAATTTCTATGAAAAAAAACCTTTCACAACAGTATTGACAACTGATTTTATAGGAAATTTGCCATATGTGAACGGATGGATTAATTCTGTGGATTTATTGGTAATTATGGCATATGTGAACGTACTTTTAGGATAAAAACATAAAATTTATTTTAAAACTTATTTTTAGTGATTTTACAAGCCTTTACGATAAGCCTCTTAAAATTATTCAAACATTTCAAATATTCAAACGATTGATTGGGAATCGGTTTTCAAACGAATATTACTATTCAAATACATTTGTAACATTTCGAACCTTCAATCGTCGCGTTAATTGTGAAATATAATAATAATAAAAATAAAAGTATTTTAATAAAATGAACTATAAGTAAATTTGCGCAATGTAATTAAACGAATCATCGAACACCAGCAAACGATTATTCGAATGCCACTTATCGAATATCAAGCGCATACTGCCTAACCAAACGTTCGTACGTAAATCTCTGGCAGCTCATCAGTAATTGCAACCCTGAAAATTGATTTAAGAAAACAATATATTCTTAAGTGTGGCAGCTCTGATTCTAAAAAGCGGTGTGTTTGACAGCTCCGCCAAACGGGGAAAAAATTGTCATATATTAATCGTTTAATTTCCGCTGCTGTTATTTTAATAATTTAGCAGCCATGGTAAGTTTTATTATAAATATTTAATGCTGCTTCTAAAACTAATAACACTTATAACTTGCAGACGATTGGAAAGAACAACAAAATGATCCAGCACCTTAACTATAGGGTGCGGATCATGCTGCAAGACTCCCGCACTTTTATTGGCACCTTTAAAGCATTCGACAAACACATGAATTTAATACTTGGCGACTGTGAAGAATTTCGCAAAATTCGATCGAAAAATTCCAAAGTACCAGAACGTGAAGAAAAACGAGTTTTAGGATTTGTTTTGTTGCGAGGTGATAATATAGTCTCGCTGACTGTTGAAGGGCCACCACCACCAGAGGAGGGACTACCTCGTGTACCGATGCCCGGAGCTGTAGCGGGTCCTGGTTTGGGACGTGCTGCTGGTCGGGGAGTGCCGGTGAATATTGCATCGGCTCCAGCTGGTTTGCAGGGTCCAGTGAGAGGTGTAGGTGGACCAGCACAGCAGCATATGACACCAATGGGTAGAGGTGTGCCGCGAAATCCAATGATTGGTGCACCATTACCAGGTATGGTGCCCGGTGTAATGCCGCCCATGCCTGGTGGTATGGGGCGCGGTGGGCCGCCACTACGTGGACCACCACCTGGTATGATGCGTGCTCCACCACCGGGTCGTGGAGGTTATTAATTGTATACATATGCATTTATGTATTTCCAATAAAGTCTAATTTACCTAAATATATTTAAAGAGAATTAATTTTGAAAACTATTTGAGCGTTTTTGTTCGAAAATAGCTAAAGGGGGGAGTATAATAGCTGGCAAATAATTGGATAATGTTTCGACTAGTCTTATTTGCGTGATGCTGGATATGCATACATATAAGTATGAAAAAATGAAGTCTGCATACCAAAATACACAACTGGGTTTAAAAACTTAAATTTAGTTCTTTAAAATGCGTATAATAAAATAAAAACCGAAATTCTTAATTTTTTACAGCCTAACCCCTTGGGTGCTGCGTTTGGTGGCGCTGGACGTACTTTTACCACATCTGTCACGTTGGGCCAAGCCGTAGCCAGCGTTCAGAGACATATCGGGCTCGACGTGCATTTAGCTATGGGTGTCAATCATAGCATGGACACGCCCATTACCGTAGTGGCTGTTTGCGCTGGTTCTGGTGCATCTGTGCTGAAAGGTTACGAGGCAGATCTTTTTATAACAGGAGAAATGCCGCATCACGATGTGTTGGACGCAAATCATCGAAATATTTCAGTGATTCTGTGTAATCATAGCAACTCCGAGCGTGGATTTCTACAGAAATTTCAGATCAAGCTTCACGATATACTAAAGGGCGATTGTGAAATCATAATTTCTGAAAAGGACGAGGACCCTCTGAAAACCGTAATTAAAAGTTAAACTTCGACGGTAAATTATATAAATATCTACACATTTGCATTTTCTCCTTTTTTTTTTGTATACAAGATTAAGCAGATCATTTATTGCATTTTATTAAATTAAAATTTGTGTACTTATTCAAAGTCTAACAAGCACCTGCAGCTAAAAGTTGCGTATTTCGTGTACTGCCTTTAAAGAAATAAAGAATCCATCTTCTAAAATGCTTTTGAAGCAATTTTAGAGAATTTTCCGTTAAAAATTGTTGGCAGAGACATTTTTTTCTTTGTGTACGGGGGAGGAGGAGCTCATTTATAGGAAATCGCTGGTTTACCGGGCGCAGAGAATGCCAGAGAATAGAGAATTCATTAGATCTGTGAATGAAGCAAATAATTTGTAATAATTGTTACAAATTATGACATTTTGGTGTTCATGTAGCCAAAAAACTTTCAAAGTAGGGGAAAGTGAGAGAGCGAAATGATATCTCATTTTGAGGGGAAGTTGTAAGTTTTTACTGGATATATTTTTACTTGTAAGCTTCATTTTACTAAATTTTTTTTTTTTTTTTTTTAACTGCAATACGAGGTATCTCAAGTGAAAATTTTTTTAATTTTTGTGACAACAATTTAATCAGCTATTCGTAAATTTGCAAGTTGCAAGGTGTTACTGGTTTTGCGTTCATGTACTTTTTTGAGGTGAAACTTCTTAGGCGTCGATGGACGAGCAAGAATGGAGAGTAGAATTTCAAGGCCATGCAACATTTTGGGCATTTTCGTTCCGCGAGAGAAAAAAAAGATATAACGTAGAGGAAAAGAAGACAGAGAGCTATACTTTATATATATATCTTAGATCAGTGGTCGCCAACCTTTTCAATGTGTTGAGCTACATTCAAGATTTTGAAATAAACAGCGAGCTACTTGCACAAGCCAACATAAATTAAATAATACACAGTTATATTCGACATACAATACATGTATTTATTTTACTAATAAACGTTGTATATATAATAAACTTATGACTTATAGTGTTTATACTTATGCATAACTACATCCATGTTCACACCTATCAATCGTAACAAAATTTTTTGCAGTCATAATGGCAAATCACAAGAGACTTAAAAAAACAACAAAACAGTAATAGTACATTATTATATAAATAAAATATGGGCAGATAAAAAGATAATATTTAATGAGAAGGTTGACATTCTGACTCATCGATAATTTTTTTAATATTTACAGTATAATTTGATACAGTCATTCGAATACAGTTATCCAAATGTATATCTGTAAGCCGATTGCGGTATTTATTTTAAATAAATTTCATATTGGAAAAAGAAGATTCACACAAATAAGTTGAACTGAATAACGCTTTCACTTTCAGCGCAACACGACATAAAACTGAACACTTATCTTTACTTACTAAAGTCCATATACATTTTGTATTTGAACCTAAAGATTTTAAAGTCAAGTCACTTTGAAAGGCAATCAGTTCCATTTCTGTCACAGCAATGTCTTCGCCAAAGTTGTTCATAACACAAGTTACAAACTGTTGTATATATATCAATGTCCATGAAAGGTGAAACAACAAATTGCGTCACTAAAGCAATTTTGCTGAAATCCTTTAAACGATTTTTGAAGTTTTCCTTCAAGTTAGAAACTATTTCCATGATATTTACTGTCATAGGGCTCTAATAGATTTTTGGATATCTTTTCGGAAAGAATAGGAAAATGCTTAGTATCGCGGTTTTTTAGGTTTTGTTCCCAAAATTCAAGTTTTGTAATAAATGCATTTATATCAGAAATCATTTCCGCTAATTCTTTATCCCTGCCTTGAAGCTGCAAGTTAAGCTCATTTAATTTCTCTGTAATGTCCACAAGAAAACCAACATCTCTGAGCCAAGTCGAATTTTCCAGTTCAGGAATCGGTTCATCGCGTTCTATGAAAAGTTGGAGTATAGCAGGCAGGACATCATTGAAACGTTTGAGCACTCGTCCTCTGCTTAACCATCGCACTTCAGCGTGAAGAAGTAGCTCTCCGTATTAACAGTCAATTTCATCAGCCAAGGTTTTAAATAATCTTCTTTGTAACGCTTGAGCTCTAATCTTGTTCACAAATTATACGGAAATATATTTTTGGTACTTTTTGGCGTTATATATCCTTGGTGTCTACTGTTTGAGGCGTTTTTTGGTCCCAATTTTCTGGCGTTTTTTTGGTGCCTACTTTTTGACGCTTATTTCCGTTTCCTGGCTAATGCTTGTACGTACTATAAAGTGCTATCCATTCCGGCGTCGGATTTATTGGTATTGCCTTGCGATAATTTTTGCCGTTGCTGTGGTCCTGAAATCGCTGTGTTTGTGCGGGTGATAAACGCTCAGAGTAGTGCGCGTTGTTGCCACGGTTTGTGTCCGGCGTCTACCTACACCGGTCGACCCTTCTCCGTTTTTTGTAAATTTTGTCTATTTGTATTCTCTGCAAATGTTGTGAATGTATTTAGATATATATTCTTTCTCTCTCTCTCTCATTCTCTCTCGGGTTTCCCCCTTTTTCTTTGTCTTCCTTTAAAGTTTCACTTCTGTTATGTGTACTACGCTACACGCACTTTTTTTGTTGATATTTTTCTATTTGGGAGAGAATTCTCGGAAAATAAGTTATTGGATCATTTCTACATGAGCAGACCTACTGCATTTCTGTACCGGCGCTATGTGTCACACATTTGCACATACCTGCAGAACACAGGGGAAGCTGGAGCTCTTCATCTGCAATGGGTGGTGGTTGGACTCCGACTACGGCATTCACTGGACGGGAGCTTATGAAGGTGGTAACAGTCTCCCGGTGAATGTCGTTTAATGCCTGTCTAAACACTGTCCGGTCCAATAGGTCGGTCTCTGTTTGTTTTGTCCTGGATCTCGTCGGCGAGGCTTTATATATATTTATTTGTGCTTTCACAATTTAACACACGGCACTTCGTTTTCGTTATTTTGTATAGTTTAAATTTCATAAATCAATGTATTACCAAGCCGTTCACCGAATTTTCACAAACATGAAATTTTTGCTCCTTTTGTTGGTTTTGTATTGGAAAGGGAGCTGACGTCAGACTTGTCAAAATCGCGAAAAATAAAGTAACTTTTGGTATAGGGTTCGCCACCTATGGTGTTGAATTAGCCTTGCGCTGCACCTATAATCGCTTACAATGATCTCATATGTTTGATCAGAACAGCTGATTACTATGGTTCCGGTTAAGGCTAAGGTACGGCACCACTAATTACAGCTTAAAAATATTTGAGTCTCATAAATAGCAAATAAGGTCGATACACATAGATTTCAGTTAAAGTTTTTTTTTAACCCTTAACGGCCGAAAGGCCCTGCTACGGGGACATAGTACACAAAAAGAAAGGCCCCAATACGGGGACATGAAAAGAATTCTGTTTTCATTTCAATTATTTATCATCGCTGTAGTTTTCTTTAACAAATATTGCAACTTTGTATATCCCTGGTTTATTGACCATATAAAATTATAAATCAAGTAAATACATAGAATTCATATCTAAATAAATCAGTTTAAATGTTTAGTTTAGGTTTTCACCCTTATAAACCTTTCAGAATTTCAGAAATTTTTCGTCGTCTTACAAAAAAAGCTCTCGGCCGTTAAGGGTTAATTTTTTAATTAATCGCCTTCATTAGAAAAACTTAATTCGAACATATTGTCTTCCCGTCATTAACCAGAGAAAAAGAAATACGAATTTTATATTAGGTTAAATAAAAAATATTTCATTTTTCATCTTTAAATCATAGCAACAGTGGGAAATTATCGTGCTACATAAGTAGAATTGGCATACAATGGGGAGTAGGAGTAATCAAATTTTTACAGTGTACAGAACATTTAAAATGGCTTTCATAGCTTACGCACATAAAAATTAAATGCATATCTATAATTTAATTTTCTAGACAAAGCGTATATGTACGTATGTATGTAACTATTTGTATCTTACGGTAAAGTGGTGTGTGAGCAAGTCATCAAAGTCGTTTGTGTCCATTTTTGTTTTGAAATAGAAAAGAAATATCCGAAACTCTTAAGTTAAAAGCGAAAGGAATAATTAATTTTATAAATAGAGCAAGTTAATATATGTAGACTGTTTGGAAAATTAATATAGATAACAGTACTGTCTTGTCATTTTTTAACTTAAATTTACATATACTAATCTGCTGTATTGGTAATTATGAAAACACAATACAAAACATATCTGTACGCAGAACTTGAATGCTAACAGTATTTTTTGGCCCTTGCTACTACTACTGAGTGCTCTTCGTAAGTTTCTGTAATACTTTAAGTCCTTGTTCCTGATACTCTTGCTTCGACATCCAAAAACCATCGCGATCCTTTGTTACTTCAGCCAAAACAGCGCCACCAATGAAAACCATATCTTTTCGCCGTGGTGGATCTTCAATGCGAATTTTGAATTTCTGCAAAGAGTGAAAATGTGTTTTTTTTTTATAAATATTTGTTCATTATTTTGCACTTTGCACCGCATACCGCTAATTTATCGATATCATTCTTGAGCACACGTTCCAAATACAATTGCTTTATTTCGCGTTCCAATCGACTAGGAAGACCTGGATACATGGTTGAACCACCAGATAGAACGATATGCTTGTACAATTCCGGGCGCATATCGATATCGGCCGCTTGTATGGTGTTGAACACTAACTCAGCTATGCCTTGGCCCTCAACGTTTATTAGATGGGGCTGGAAGAGCGCCTCGGGCGCTTCAAAACGTTCACCGCCCACCTTTATCACACGACCATCGGGTAACTGTAGAAAATAAGAAAAACAAATAAATATATATATATGTACAAGTACATTTATATGTATTTGGATGGGGAAAAAGAAATCCATTATCTTTTCGTAATTGGTTTAAAATTGTGTTATGGTCAATCTTTAACTCCTGGGCGATGCTACGATTACTAACATGCCCGTCAACTTCGATTATTTCTGTGATTTTATCGATATTTTCTTTAACATCAAAAACGCCTGAATGGAATCGACGAAACCAAAACTGCACGTATAGTCCGGGAGCCAGGGGTCAATTTTGGACTGCGTCTTTATACCGTTAAATTCTTGACTATACTTATGATTTAGCTTTCATGAATAACAAAAGTGAATGTCAGCTAGCGCACCCGCGGTGGATGTGATGAGGTCAAAATGACCCCTACTTTTCAATTTTTTTTTATAAGTTCACCTGTTCAGCTGACGTGTTTTCCCCCTCTACCGCGCAGCTGACAATTTTTTTTTTTTCATTCTACTAAATGTAAACAATACATGAAAAAAATTTCAGCCGGTATAAAATGAGTTGTTAAAAATTTTTTCCGACACGTTTCGCAGCATCCCACGCACGTACCCACCGCTACTGGACCAGGTGACGGTTGGTTTCGTCATCCATTGGATGGTGTCTGCCTTCAGTATTAAAATCAGTCGGCATGAAATGATGAGGTCAAAATGACCCCTGGCTCCCGGACTAGTAGTTAGCTGCAACGGTATCGGCACCATAAACACCATTCACAAATTCAGCGGCCTGGCTTGAATTTTCGCTTTTATCAAAAAAAACCTGTAAAATGTACCGAGTGATAGAGTGCGGTGCACTAGACAGTGCTAGTTTACTGGGGCGGCAACACTTGGCAACGTATTTTTTTCTCTGTTGCCTTCCATTGTTAACACCCTGTAACTCACAACTGAAAGGAACAAACAAAAAATAGCAAACGAATTTGTTTAGAGTAAAATGTCAACTTGACAACGAGCATAAACTCAACGGGCCATCGATCACCACAGCCATCTACCGCGAAACTAATATTTAACAAACTACATCGGTTATTTACGCACTGTATATGACTCAACAAGGACAGTAGTTTCCAATGCCAGTCGCTGTTCCATCTCAATATCGTAACCGATATAACAGAGTTTCTCCTTCATCATGCGCACAGTCTCAAAATCAGCGGAATGATTGAACGCGTAACCGCGCAAAAGCAGTAACTATAATAAACAAAATATACATTTATATTTATTATTCCATATGAACATTTGCAGTGAGACAGTTTTCAGAGTCACTAACCTTAATCAGATACCGTGTGATATCACGGCCGGCAATGTCCAGACGTCTGGTTAAATGTGGCAGTGCAAATTCCTCGTACACCGGGCAAATATGCGTCACACCGTCACCCGAATCGATCACGACGCCCGAAATTAAGCCTTGCGCATAAAGTGTTAGCACTGCCTGAATTGCAATATACGCCGAATCGAAGCCATACTTTTCGAACATCACCTGTGAAGTAGTTATTGGAGAATTCAAAGCATTAGAATATACCAAAAATCATGTGAAAATAGAAAATATACCGTATAATAATATTTTAACGAATTTTTGCAACTTACCTCAATCATCTTTTCTCTATTCTTTAGTGGATTCATGGGCGGTTCTGTCAAAAGTATTTTTGTATTCTTTGGATCAATATTCATTTTTTTCGGACCAAACGTATAATCCCACACGTGACACATGTCCTCCCAATTGCGCACCACACCATTCTCCATTGGATAGGACACCTCCAGGAGCGAGCGTAGTTGTGAGGCTTCATCGCCCACCATTAGATCCTGTAAAAGTTTTGTTGTGCGACACCAATGATAAAAGCATTTAGTAAACGAAGCATGCCATACGAATTACAATTTATTAACGGCATAACAAGTCAAGAGTCAAGAGGAAAATGCTGAAACACTGTACAGTCAATAGAATTTTACTAATCCATTATAAAGCGCAATTTTAGCTTCATCTATATGCAACTACAAAAACATTCGGGTACACTTCGCAATAGATAAATAACAGATAAGCGGCGGCGGGTGATATGTTAACTATTTTTGTAGCTCAAATGCGGAACACAAAGCTGTTTTACCCAATTAGCAGCGTCCCTACGACAGTTGGATCACTTCAGCAGTATGCCCCGTTTAGATGTGGGGAATATTTATGCTGGTACAAAAACAACAACCCAATTAGCCAAGACGACGCTGACCATTGATTTTTGTTAACTGACCTAGGAGAGGCTCTCGGCCAAAGAGCTGTTGAATTTTTCTACCGCTCCCATATGACAGCTGGAAGCAAATGGATTTAATACTACAGCAACATGTTTCAAAAAAGTTTCGCCTTCCGCTGAATGTCGTTTCGATGCTACCGGAACGACCTGACTTTATACTCCGCCAAATACTGTTACTTCAGCAGCCCTCTTTTAAAATATATGAGTCATGTTTTATGCCATTGCAACAACAGCAATAAGAGTTTTTAAAGATTTTCCAATTTCAACTAGCAGCGATTGGATGAGAGCGTCACATATGACTTTGTATGTATGTATGTACGCATAGTACACATACCTATTGGATAAATTTGCATACGTAAAACATCACTTCTGAGATGTTTAAGAAAATTTTTTAAATAAATTAAAGATGTTTAATAATGTAAAATAATAACACAAAAGAGAAGCGTTGTAGAACTACAAAAACTACGAAAACCAAAACCTTCAAACCTAAACTTAGCAAATCGAAAATTGTTTCCATATGTCTTATAAACAAATTAGTCACCCTATCGGAAGATTCATAAGAGGTATGCTCGTGAAGCAAATAATTTGTAACAATTGTTATCATGTTTTGGTGTTCATGTATCCAAAAGACTTGCAAAGTAGGGGAAAGTGAGAGAGCAAAATGGCATTTCATTTTGAGGGGAAGTTGCAAGTTTTTACCGAGTACATTTTTACTTGTAAGAATTTGCAAGTGGGGAAAACAGTTGATCGCAAAGTAAAAAACAAACAAATTAAAATTTGCGAACAGTCAAAGTTCTAAACTTAAATAAAAATGGTGATTAAAAAGGAAAATGTCAATAAATATATTTTAGATAAAATTCATTAAGTTTATTTGAAGTCATATATTAAATAGGAATCGGTCAATGTAAAGAGATATGCCCTTCTGAACCACCGCCTCCAGTCAGCGTTGCTGTAATTTTCTAAGTACAAATCGAAAGCATTGAAGGTTTATTTTGTGTTTCATGCTTGTACTTCTTGGTTATTATCTAATTTGGAAGAAAGCTGCGTTTGCCACAACAACACAATCGCCAAGGGAATGTTCTTCATTTGATAGCGATGATGAAATGGAACAAAATATTGTGGATAAAATGAAATCATGTGATGCTAAGCTTAGACCTGGAAAGTCCACCATCGACCACATATTCACAATAGTCAAATCTTGGAAAAACTCACGAAAGGGGAATCGACACACACCATTTTTTCCTCGACTTCAAAGCTGCATTCGACCGTACGACGATGTTACTATTCGAAGATGTTACCTATATGCCGCGATGAATCTGAATTTGGTATCCCCGCAAAACTAATACGGCTATGCAAGTTGAAGTTGCTCAATACCAGTAGCGCTATCAGAAATGGGAAGGACCTCTCCGAACCGTTTTACACAAAACGAGGTTTCAGACGGGGTGTCTCGCTGTCGTGTGACTTCTTTAACCTGATGTTGGAAAAGCATCTAATTGGTGCAATAAGCGCTTACGCGATTTTGGCCAAGTTTAACAAGGCGCGCCAGTCGTTTCTTTTTTGTGCTAACCGGTGCCAGTTGGACACACCAAGTGAAGTCAATTCCTTCTCCATCTAATGTTTCCAATGCAAAAGAGGCCTTCCTCTTCCTCTGCTACCACCAGCTGATACCACAACGAATACTTTCAGAGCCGGAGCGTTTGTATCCATTCGGACGACAAGACCCCGGGCAACGTAGCAGCGCTATGTCTATTTGTTGTTTTTTTTTTTTTTAATTTGAAGCAGCTCAACTGAAATTTTTTCTAATTTTTGTGATTTATCCCGCCAACAATTAAATCAGCTGCTTGTAAAACTTGCAAATTGTTACTGCGTTCATGCACTTTTTCCATATTTTTCTCTTTGAGAGCGAACTCTCGGAAATTAAGTTACTGAATAATTTCTACATGAATACACCTAATATTTGCAAGCGGCGTCGTACATTAGTCATATTTGGCACTTCTGAACTAAACAGCTGAACTATACAAGCATCCAAGTAATGGAGCACGTAAAGGTTAAAATGTATATTTTGCTCACTCAAAGCCATTTTTTTATTTAGTAAAAAAGTTATATAAAAACAAAATTGGATGATTAAATTTGCGTCACCTTGTATATGTTGTTAGAAAGCCTCAATGCACAAATTTGATCTCCTATGCAAATTGATTTTTGGCCGTACACAACAGATTTGCAAAGGCAATTGACATTTTTTTTTGTTTAGCCAAGAGGCACCGAGAGAATGGTAACTCATTTAGGCTAAAAGCCCATTGTATTCAAAGCTCTGGAAATTAAAAGGGTAGATACTTAGACGCCGTAACAGTTTTAATGCTCGTAAATATTTCAAGTTACCGAAAAAAGTGATAAATTCTTAGGAGGACGAAAAGCTTCTTCCTTCAACCTAAGTTTGAAATTTACATATTTTTCATATTCAAACAACAACAATTGAAATAATACATTAACATGCGCAAATATTGTTAGTATTCGAAAAAAAATGTTAGTAAGAGAACTCAAACTTCTTTGTACACCATCAAATAGAGATCGAATCTCTAAAATTACACGTGAAATAAAATTAAAAAAAGAGAATACAAATTGAAATAATAACTATGCATGTATTGTTTAACATTCAGAAAACAAAAAGTGATGCTTAGCCAAAAAGGTTTCAAATGCAAGGTATTCAAGTCAGTTAGTAGGTATGCGCGCTATGGTGCCTCAGGCGCATAATAATTTGTCAAACATATACACATACATATCTACATATGTATATTTAGCTGCTTGCGAAGCGTTTGCTCTTTTACGGTATGTGGTTTTGCTTATTTTTTAGTAGCTTTTCAAGGCATTCTGAAATTACATTTTCTATAGGCATATCTAAATTATTCTAAGAATTCTAATTTGTTCACATTTTAAAGTTAATGGTGTCTAAAAATAGAGACTTACATCGACATGTAAATCCTGCAAAAATATTTTTAAAAAGGTAATGAAAAGAACAGAAAAATACGTAAGAATAGGCTTTTAATAAAAATGTAATAGTTTCTTAACTTTTATTAACTTAGTTCTTCATTTATGTAAAGTAACAAGCTAAAGCACTTTAACTAGGCATATCTTCAATTGGTTACTAAATTTTCATCAACAGCTTGTTTAAGATACTCGTGCTTTAAAGAGCTTAACAAATTGTTGATAAAAATATCATTTCTACAATTTATAAAAACTTTAGCTATTGCATATAAATTGAGTAAACCATTTTAATCTCACCTTCACTTCTATGTCACCGATTTTATTAACTGCACGAATTATCGGTCTGCCAACCATGGAGGGAAATATGTGTGCAGGGAAATTACTGCCAGCATAACCACATTTCACGAACTGAAAGATAAATAAAGTTTCATTGCATGTAGCTAATCCAAATACATGTAAGTGATAAATAAAACATATACATATGTATATGTGTATGCGCATGTTTTGTATAAATGTATGCACTTTTGCCAAAACAGCATATTTGGCTTTACAAGTTTTCGTTATTAGATCAATTCCGATTTTTTTTTATTAAAATGGTTTCAAATATGATTTAATTTGTGAGGGAATTATTAGTGAGGGATTTATTAGTAACAATGAAGTACTTCAAGTTCACAGTTGTACAAAACTGTCTTCAGATTGGGTAAAATATCTCTTAAGCACATTCAGCTTATGAGGCTACATTTTTCAAAATTCAAGTACTAGTACCACTGCAGGTTGGCTAGTTAGTTATGCGCACCTTTTAATGGTAAGCAAAGCGAAAGAGTTAGATAATAAAAAGCAGATAAAGAAAACACCATTTTAGGCTGCTTTACAGAAGCATTTCGCATGACTAATGCAACAAATATTGTAACTCTGATTTGAAGCACTGCATTGGTGATTTAAAAATTAAATCCCAACCAATGTTTTTTATTCCCAGTTAATTTAGTAAAATTGAATGGGTTGCAAATAATAAATATTGCAATTTATCATCTTCAAAATGCTTTGTTTGCAAGCACACAGGGTCAGCACAGGTGGGCACACACACGCAACACAACAGATCAATTTCACTTTGTTTAGCTCCAGCAATGTAGATCTTTTTTAATTCTTATTTGTAGGCATACATTTGGCAAAATCAAGGCGCCGTGTAGGTGTGGTCAGACCAGCAAAGCTTAATACATACACCGGTTCCATTATCGCATACGATAACATTGCGTCCCTTGCTATCCATTTCCACTGTTGGTAATGTTGACTCGACCACCGACGATCACTGCTTTCAATTCCTTCGCTTGCAGATTACACCGCTCCTGTATTGAATTTTCTATATACTTTTTCACTTTCTACTTCACAATTAATAGCCGAAAAATATAATTAATATTGTCAGCCACAAATTCATGGGCAATAGGAATTTCTTTACTTTTTTTGCGGCGATGACTAACGTCAAAATCCGTGGGGCCATTTGTGTTGAAGTAGCAACACTTATGTTGTATAGTGTTGCCGTTTGTATTTTCGGCCGAAATTTCGAAAACTTTATAGCATATACATACCTACAAGATTTAAAATACATAATTATTTTATATTTCGCGTAGTTTTATTTTATTTTTGTTGTTGTTATTTGGTTAATTTTCAGCTGACAGCCGTTTTATAGGCAAATTTGGTATTTTTTTAATATATTTACATGCATCCTATGTAAGACGAAGTGCATCATCCTCGGTACTAAAGAAATTTACTTCAGTATTTACTGTCATGCTTTAAAAAGCTTTGTGATAAAAGGACAGTGATCATTTCAGTGTAGGGTATATCACCGATCGTCTTCGTCTAGCTCATCTAAAGGTAGGCCCAAGAAACATGCTGTTTCGACATGTTGGGTCCAGAGGAAGAGGGGTTAGATGAGTAGATTTTGGGAGGCATGTGAAAAGGTCGTTAGTGTCGTGCGGCTGCCTTCACATGCCTACTTTGTGCACTCATGACGGTTAAAACTCAATAAAGATTAAAACAGATTTGAGAATTTGTGTACATATGCATATGCATTCCTCCAATGGGACCTGCTCAAATATTTACTCTCACTTAGTTTATCTCTATTCTCTTTTATAATTTATATATTTACGCATTTTACCATCTCAATCTGTGTAATCTCGTATCTGGGAATCTGGCACCACGTTATTATTTTGACAGCTTTCAATGCTACAACTACCATTTGGCCATAGAAGTTTCCAAAGTAAAGCAACTCAATAAAACAAGTGTACATTGGACAATAACTTTAACAGTCTATCTATATTAACCATAAATATCAAGTGGCAGCTCTTTTTATAACCAAATTGGAAACTGCATTACAGACTGTAGCGCAATTACACAGGGTGAATCAAATTAAGAATTTTCTAATCAAAGTATGAAATTTAAAAAATATGATATTCCGAAATTGTTATTGGTCAAGAATAATTAAATATCTTTCACAAATATAGGGTAGATGTTGAAATGGAATAAAATGGCGTTTGCTGTGTGGCACGTAACGCCGTCCTGCTGGAACCACATGTCGTCATAAGAAATTGGAAGGGCCACCACGTCTACCGAAAAATGGGCGCAATGCGCGCAACGTTTGCGTTAATGAACACTCATTTTGATAATAAAGTTTTATCATTTGGCATAAACAACTGAATAATAAACAAGAGATTTGACAAATGTCACCAAAACAAAATGGCTGCCACAGGGCGCCAAAATCGACCCGCGCCAATTGAAAACCCCTTTATAATATAATAACGAATTGACAAAACTACTATAAGAAATGAAGAAAAATTCATCTCATAGGCTGATTATTTTGAAAACGGAACTATTTTTATATTTATTTCTCACACATTATGATATGAATTATTGTTTGTTCTACTTTCCATTCCTTTGTACGGGCAAATGTTTATTTAAATTAATTTATTTCGTTTTAGGTTAACGATAACAATATTTTGTTTCGTCAATTCTCCTTTGCAACGAAACGATACACTTTTGTAAAGCTACTTTTGTAAAAACTCGTTAGCGTTGCGAAATCGATTCACTATTTTTGTTGAGGACTTCTGATCAAAACCATTTTATTCTCATGTTGTGTGAAAGTGACTGCTGTTTAACCGCCCAAAGGTCATTCAAACTCGCCCTCAATGGCATATCCCGGAAATAAATATTGGAAAACATCCCATAAATAACAAAGAATACTTAAGAAATGCTCTTCGTTAAGCGAAGGATAACACTTACCAACAGGTGTTACTTTGGGCTAAGTGCGCAATTGAGTAGTAAAGCCTCCTTTCAATGAACAAAAACAACACTCTATAAGACGCTCATCATCCCGGTGCTTCTTTATGGCACTGGAGCCTGGACAGTTAAATTATCAGATGCAGCCGCTCTTGGAGCTTTCGAGAAGAAAGTACTTCGCAAGATCTTTGGCCTTGCTCGCGTAGATGACGATTACCGCAATCGAATAAACCACGAGTTGTATGACCTTTACGGAGATGTTGACCTAGTTAACCGAGTCACCCTGCAGCGACTAAGATGGCTAGGTCATGTCATCCATATGAAAGGAACTGCTCCGGCGAGGAAGGTGTTTGAGACGGTAATTGGTGGAAGGACTAAATTAAAGGTGACCTGACTTCTCTTGGCTTAAGGGGTTAGGGGTAATCAGAGGCCCGAAAAAATTATGAGTTTCAAGCATTTTTTTTTACTAGTCAATGGCTTAATTTTACAAAAATAAAAACTTGGCAATAATGCATCATGTTTCGACTTGATTTTAGCAAAATTTCAAAAAAAAAAAAATAATAATAATTGTAAAAGTTATCGCTGTTTGTGTGGAGCCCGAAAAAAAAAACAAATCCTTCGAAAAAATTCGTGCCTAATTTTTATGTTTTTCAAAATCAGTATAAATTTTATTGAAATCTATCAAGCGGTTTTAAAGTTACAGTTCAAAAAACATAGTTTTGAGAAAAACGCATTTAAAGTTTTACTATCGATTTACGCTAACGAATTATTTAATTACTTACACTGTGTCATCTATTCCTGGGCCATATAATATTATACTTCTTCAGCCTTCATAGCAGCTTCCAAAATATCGATTTCATACGTGCAGCACCCCTTTTCTCAGCATACCGATGAGAATTAGGCCCACAATTAAGTGAGGAGCGCCTGAGCGCCCTTTGTTAATTGTTGAATAACTCGAGAAGTATTTGTCGGATTCACTTTAAATTATCACACAATATCTTAATAAGAAAATGCAAAAAAATTTCAGTTTTTTGAAAATTCTGACTACCTCTAAACCATTTAGAAACTGCAAAAGGTGTGCGGAAAACAGAGATACCTGGCGAAACAGAATTCGGCAGGCCGTAGGTTAAGTTGGGTTATGGTGTTAGTCGGTCTGCACGACCAACAGGTCCGTTGTGATACCACTGTGCTGCACGGGAACCCCATTTACCTTCCTTCGTGGAACCATTTTGTGGCTTATGAAACGTAGAATTGATCCCAACCCACGCCAGACGGCTCTGTAAGAGAACTAAAAGAGTATTTACCTAGACAACCTGCTCTGATTTTAGCTAGAGCTGGACAATTGCAAAGGAAGTGTTCAACTGATTCTTCCTCTTCCTCATCTCTGCAACTTCTGCAATATTCATGGGAGAAAACTCCTAGTCTCGAGGAATGCCTGCCAAATAGCCAATGACCGGTTAAACAAGCTACGACCTTCGAGATATTATCTCTTGAGAGACTAAGCAATTCCTTTGTCCTTTTCTTATTTGCGGCCATAGTAGCTTAGCTGTTATATATGTATCTTTATCTCTCCATGGCCTATTGGCCTCTTGGATAATGTTGTTTTTTATTATTAGTTTACTCGTGGCCAAAGGTATTCCAATGGTACTTTTATTACTGAGTACCTTTTCTGGCTAGCTCATCAGCTTTACAGTTTCTCTCAATATCTCTCTGCCCGGAACCCAAATAAGGCTGATCTTGAATACGTAACTTGCCTTTTGAGCACATGACCACTATACAAGTATTCGTAACTCGGCAACGGGTTGTTGTTACGGGCAATTAAGTAAGCTATTCGTTAAAAATTAGTAAAAATTAATCATCGAATTGTTTAACATGCTCGTTTTCAAGTACCGCAATGATATTTTGAATCGAGCCTCACTGAATCGCTTCTGTGGTGAGATTCCCCTTCGTTTTCCACAGCTATCAGTTCCTACTTACGTGTTTCATTGCCCATTTTAGTAAGAAAAAGATATGAACACCAATTCAATAAAATGTGAAAGCTTTCACATTTTTATTCAAATCGCGCATTATGTTGCACTTATTACTTAATTATGATGTGTATGTTTGCATGAAAAAACACCGCGTATGATGAAGGCATCCATACGCAGATTTATGATTTGTATGACAAAAACAAAAAGTCAAATCAGGCACACAAATTTGAATAAAGTAAAGTTTAAGTTAAACTAGTTTATTTCATTCAAATTTGTGTGTAGTACTTTAAATTTTAGACTTAAGTTTGGATGCTCTTTTGTAATTGTCTTACTGCATTTTTTGCAGGACTTGTGAATGAGTTCTTTTAATATTTGTATTTTTCGTAATTTTTCGTATATTTTTCAATTTTAAATCTTCCCGATCTATCATAAAAATGAAGTTTACCCTGTTCAAAATCACCATACTTAGTTTACGTAAAAATAAGAAATGCAGGCAGG
Source organism: Anastrepha ludens (assembly GCF_028408465.1). Lineage (NCBI taxonomy): Eukaryota > Metazoa > Arthropoda > Insecta > Diptera > Tephritidae > Anastrepha > Anastrepha ludens. Next base: position 28,300,452 of record NC_071499.1, on the reverse strand, counting down.
CTCTTTTCTATGCGGAAAAATGTGTGATTTAATAAAAAGTTAAATTTATAAAATGTAAATAGGTAAATATGTAAAAGGAAAAAACTTAATACTATCGTAAATAAAGGATAAAACTCATGATCGAACGAGAACACAAAATATTTGATTTTTTTGTTGTTGCTAAAAATGCGCTGTGTTAAAGAATTTTGTTTTTAAAAATATTTTTGTTTGATATTTTGTTTCTTATCATTTTGCGGCCGCCTACGCTAATCGAACGCCAACCTCTCTCTTAAGATTTATTTTTAATTCGTAACAAGTTTGGTATAATTGCTTTTGTTTTTGTTTTTGTTTACTTTTGACACAGTTAGACACGAATTATTAATATATGTAGATATATTTGATAATCCGGCACAATTGCTTATGCCACAAATTGTTGTTGTATATGTAGCATATCTTACATACATAAATGTTCTCATACATGTGTTGTTGTTGATAATGAATGATTTACTTTTGTTGTTGTTTTTTGTTTTTGTTTTGTAAGTATTTCCTGTATTTTTGTATGTATTCAAAAGTAAACACTGTAAAGCAAAAGCTGGTTAAAAACAAATCATTTCATCTCAGCCAAAAGCTGTGCGAAATAATGTCAAGCATACTTGTCATACAAATCATAAATCTGCGTAAGTATTTCCTTTCACCACCTACTCAGTCTAACAGTCAGTGTCATACCAAGCGGCCAAGTTGTTGTTGTCATTTGGTGGTGTCGGCATTGCATCCAAGTCAAAGTTCAAGGCCCCAGCGTCGATCTCACCTACATCCATATCCATTGAATATGGCGACGTTGGTGCGCCACTTGGTGGTACACTGTTGCCACCGCCGCCACCGCCTCCAACTGGGCTGCTAATCTCCAAGCCTTGCATCGAATCTATTGGTAAAGTATCATATCCTGTGAAAAGAGATGTTTGGCCATGAGTATCGAAATTTCAAATAAATGCGCAATTTAGAGTTTCACTTCTATACGAATGCGGACAAATTTTGATTACGTGACGAATGCATGCAAAAATCAAGGTTCATTTGCGAAAAATGTAATTTGCCTTCAGCAAAAAAAAAAAACTAAAAAAAAAAAGAAATTATTTTTCCTTCTTTAAGAAAACAAGAAAAAAAAACATGCAAAAATATAACACTTTTATAATTTATCGGGTTCTTTTTTAAGAGCTTGAGAATTTAAAATGATAATACAAAACAGAAATATTTTTGGAATGATTTTTTTTTATTATAATCTGGTAGATAATTTCATGGCATTTATTTTTTTGCTATGATATCCGGCATATGTACGCCGTGGCTACGAGTTACATGGTCCATTCGATCAGTCAGCAAAAAATGTGACGCAAATGATGGCAAAATTGTGGCTTCAATTCTGGCACAAGTTTGGATAAATATTTGATGAACTAAAATCATTATGCGGCACCATCCTTTAGAGCCGTAAAAAACTGGTACAGTGAATTTCCGATGTTGTGCCCTTAATGATTGAGCAGCAATTAAATTCTGCATGTCCACACACACAGCTCTCAAAACACGACTGGACAAACTGCTTCGGAAATTAATTCAAACGAATATAAAACGCATTGATCAACGTCGAGAATATTTCAAAAAACCACCAATTCATTTTTCCCATTGTTAGTCTAGAAGTATAAATAGCAACCCTCGTACGCTTTATTTAAAGTTTGCTTGTCTACTGTCACATTGGAAAATTGTCAAATAGTTGAACTAAGTATATGCTTAGCTATATCTCGATTTTGTGGACTCATCAACACTCTTTCTCAACACACATTGAGTGCGACGCCCATATTTCTGACCTTTCCCCTCGGCCGGCAGAAAGCGATCGCTCTCTAAGTATGCGATAGTGTACTATTATCAGCGATAAATTCCCTGTTCCTCTTTCAAGAAGTAACCGAAAAGAAAATATCAGTTACGGAATTTCGGAGACAATTGGTAAATGGACTGACACAGCGAGTAGATGAACAAATTCCACATCGGGAAGGAAAAACTGTTCATAAATTACAGAAAAAAGAAGCAGACGGTCATAAAGTTCGGAAATACTTTTCTGGTTATTATGATGAAAATTAAAGATTATTTGGGTCTAAGAAAGCCAAAAATTTAACAAAAAAGGTTGTTACGTTTTGTTACATGTGTAAATCCGAGCCACACTTTCGCTTAGAATGATTCAATAAAGCTCATTAAAAGTGTATTTGACTACATTCATTCAGGTTACATTTATGTTTGGTCCCATGAAAAGTGTAACGACGGTTCCCAGGAACAGGAGCCGGCTACCGGGAAAGATCAGCGCCGGTCCCCAGGGGCTCAAAGTATTAATGAAACATTTTTATAGTACGTAAGATTAACATATTGCCATTTCACTGTCTGAACGCATTCATTGCGAACCTGATCAAAAACTTCCAATTTTCAATTTCGCATATTTCCTAACTTGTTTTGAGGTTAGATTGCTATCTCCGCTTGGTGAGATTTGAAGAGGTATTTGTGTCTCTGTATCCACATCTCAATTGGCTTGGATTATATTAAAGTATACGAAGATTTCGTTTAGAAAGAGTCCCCTCAGTTCCATTATACCTAGCAATCAAAGCAAGGGGCAGGCAGAGCGCGAATACACGCTATCGTCAAAGCGGGGCAGAGTGACAGAGATAGTGTTCGACGATTTGACCCTTTCTACATCTTGTCATCTTCGTGACTGTGACAGAAAACTATCTGTGAAAATAAAATATTGTATAAATGATCCTCAAAGGAATTTAAGACTTAAAGCTTTCCGCCGTAATTTATGATCGGCATTACTTCGCCTCCCTATAAGTAAATTCCAACTCCTATTTTTCTATACGTGGAATAAATATTTAACCCTCTGATGGGGCACTCGGGTCTGACCAGACTGGCTTTTTCGACTTTGGAGGTGAATTTAACGAATTTCTATTATAGCTAACGACTTGAGCTTCCAGGTAGGTTAGGTTAGCCTAGGTTAACCTGTCTGGCTGAAAGCCAGACCTATTGGTCTTTAGTGATACCATATGGAGCTTGACCCTCACGTTTCCTTGTAGCAGGCTTCTTGTAATAAGCCTGCGTCTTTTGCGAATCTAAGTAAGCTCTAAAGCCCTAACCCCGAGAGACATTCTAACCTCTCATATTGTAGAGCTCCTAAACATTTCTTTCGGGTTCTAGCTAATGCAAGGCAAGAACATAGAAGGTGTTCAAGAGTTTCTCCCTCTCTTCTAGTTCATTTCAAAAGCTTCCAGGTAGCTTCTTAAAATTTAATTTGCTATCGATTAATAGATATAACCTTTTAAAAAGGATTCCCGAACAGCACGAAAAAAGGCTAGACCCGGGTGACCAACCGAAGGTTTTAAAAAAGATGTTCAACGAAGGTTTAAGAATGTATTAAGGGGGAAGTCTACTGTGAATTTTTCAAAAAATCGATTTTTTTTTTATTAGCTTAAAAAATACTTTGAACCCTCTTAAATAAGGTACAATATGTGTTACAGCTGGCTAAATTTTTCTTCGTTGAAATTTCGACCTTTTCCCGAAGCGCTCCAAAGCGCGTACCTGCTATACTGAAACTTTAAACGCATTTTTCTCGAAACTAAGTTTTTGTATACGGTGTACACGATATCTCGAGTTCTGATAAATGAATCAGCTTAAAAATTTAATTATATATTCTCTATAATAGTGTCTCTCGTCTGACATAGGATTTTTTTGATATCGTTATTTGTTAAATTGTTATAAACAATAGTAACATCAATTTTAGGCAAAAAAAAAGAAAAAAATTTCAAGAATTTTTTTTTCAACGCCAAAATTTTTTATCGACATAATCCTACGTCAGACGAGAGTCAATACTATGTATATGATAACAATATTTTGTTTTTTTGTTTTAGATCACCGAAACGTAAGATTTCATGTACACCGTTTAGGCACCTAAGAAAAGCGGACCTGCGCTTGCAGAAGTGCCACAGCGGCCATTTTGAATATTTTGACTTAAAATTTTTTTTTCAAAAACTTAAATATATAATAAAGATAAGAGTTTAAATAGATTTTATGTACGAGCAATATTTTGTTAGAAATAAAATCCGGAAAATAAGCCTGTTTTTTCCCTTGTCACAGTAGACTTCCCCCTTAAGCAACTTTTTGCGTATTACCAGAAAACAAAAATATTCGCAATCAACCAAACGAAAATGTGCAGCAGGACCAGGCATGCAATACATCAAAGCACAAATTTCTACATTTTCAGGATTAAGGAGATACGTACGAAATCTTTATCTGAAGAATGTAATATAAAATGTGCAGAACTGAAATCAAAACTACTTAGTAATAATAATGTGGAAAACACTTAAGGGGAAATAAAACTTTATCTGGAATGAAAATTATAATACAAAAAAAAAACAGTTCTGAAATCAATCTATGCCGAACTCTATGCACTAATTTAAATTACATATCTAAAATCTAGGCAATTTACAAATAATAAAACAAAAGTTAAAGTAAAATCTCGTAATTTACTGTTAAAAATTCACAAAAATTTGTTTTTAGTCACCCATGAAGAAATTTTCATTGCTTGTACGCGCAAAGCGGGTGTCATGTCATTCCTAAGCTGGCTGATTGACTGGCTGGTGATTTTGGTTAAGTCTGATTTGAAGGAGTAATGTTAGCTTACAACGGGAACGCTACGGTTTTTATTTTTTTTTTAGTTTTTCTTTCTTTTTTTTTAGTACGTATGCTTGCTCGCAATGCAAAACTTGTAAATCTTACTGCCTAAAACGTCTACGATTACTTTGAATAATGTTTACATGGTACGAGTAATGTGTATTTTTGCTTAGCCTTCTATTTTATTCGAAACTTTAACCAAAATTTTTCCGTTTTTACGTTTTCAAATTCATTTTTTGTTTGTTCTTTTTCAATCGTCAAACTTATCGTTCTGAAATTGTATTAATTTTTAGTGATGATATATGTTAGGCTGGCTTAACTGTTGCGACACATATTTTTTCGTATGTTATTTTACATTTTTCGAAAAACAAAAAAAAAAATTTACCGAGCAAGCGAGCGAGCAGATGAAAAACAGTGAGGTGAGAAGAGAGAGAGAGAGAGAGAAAGAAAGAGAGAACGTTTTGTTAATTCATCGTTACAATATTAATATCACATTTTGTACGACTACAAATAATTTATCGATTGGTACACTTTGCTTTTGGATGAGTGAGTTTTGGTGAATAGATGGATGTTGGTTACACTAGCTTTGTGAACGACTTCTACGTAACGTACATGGCATGGTAAAGCTTGGCATGAGCAAATGGCAAACAGGTGTTACAACTTGTCAAGCCCTACTAATTTATGAAATGCACTAATTGCTTAAGATACATATTTGTATTGTAACAAACTCAAAATTCGTGGTAAATAACTAAACAAATAAAAAGAGTAACGCCATACATTTGGAGTGTTTAACTCGCGGCGTTACTCTGGTATGCGTGGATTTTGCAGGGGTATTCTATGCTACAACTTGCTGTGGGCTTGGTTAAGGTTGCATGAGTGGGTGGCAACAAGCTTGTAATTTTGTTTTTATAACTTAAAAAATATAATTAGACAATTTATTGGTTTCATATAGCATATTGAAGTGAAATATTCGTTCATTTTTCTCATAAACTTAACAAAAAAAAAATTAATATTAATAAGGCAATGCAATAACTAATGTATTTGGGTATATTTGCTACAGCTGACAAGGTGGCACAGAATTATTATTTTTTTTTTTTGAATAGCTTTTTTACTAAACTAAAAATAAAAAATAAAAACTATTTTTAGAGTGATTAATTTTGCACCACCTTGTGTATGAGATGAAGTAAAAAATTCCGAACATTTGTCCGCTTTATTTCGACAATCAAACTAACATAATTATAATTATCGTTATGCAAATGGTTCCAAGAGTTTTCTGAGTAATCGTCAATTCATCTTTAAAATCTTAGGCAATCGAATAAGTGCCAACATGTCTGTTCAACTTGACGTTCTCCATGGTTTTATCAACAATTTCTACAAACATTATCGGTGAATCGGCGTTTTACTATTGCATTGGACGTTGTATTGGGTCCGTTAAAAGTACACATTTGTCGAACCGATGCTGAAGAGTACTTCAAATGGAGCACCCAGAAAGGGTGTACGCGCCAATTATAAGGCGTTTTTCAATAGGTGCGCTTCAACTTTTTTCCGATATTTCATCATGGAACGCTACACACTTGAGTAACGCTTGCAAATCATTGAATTTTATTATAAAAATGCATGTTCTGTTAAGAAAGTTTAAAGTCGAAAAATCATCTTCAATGATGAAGCTCACTTTTGGCTCAATGGCTTTGTCAACAAGCAAAATATGCGTTACTGGGCAGAAAACAATCCCCACGTGATTCATTAGGCACCGTTGCATCCCGAAAAAATCACTGTTTGGTGCGGTTTACATGCCGGCGGCGTAATTGGCCCATATTTTTTCGTTGACGAGAACGATCGCCACGTTACTGTGAATGGAAATCGATACCGCGACATGATAAACGATTATTTTTGGCCGCAATTGAATGGTATGGACTTAAACGACATGTGGTTTCAACAGGACGGGGTCACAAGCCACACAGCACACGCTACAATTGATTTGTTGAAGAGTAAGTTCGATGAGCGAATTATTTCCAGAAATGGACCGGTCAAATGGCCGCCGCGCTCGTGTGATTTGACTCCTCTAGACTATTTTCTTTGGGGTTATGTGAAGTCATTGGTCTACAGTAACAAGCCGGCGACGATTTGTGAGTTCAGAGCCAACATTGAACGCGAAATTGCTGGAATTTCGGCCGATTTATGCAAAAGAGTGGTCGAAAATTGGGTTCAACGATTGGACTTCGTAAAACGTGCACGCGGTGGCAAAAGAAATCGAATTTCATACTTCAATGTATATGTTCAAACTCGATAATAATAAAAAAAAATTAGTTAAAAAAGTCAAACCGTTTGTGTTTTATTAAAAACAAAAGTTGAAGCGCTCTTACTGAAAAACGCTTTACATATACAATATATATATATTATTTGAATGGGGGTTAAAAATCCACAAATTTCCAGGATATTCTACTTTTAAATTGTTTTTTTTTAATATGGGAGCGTACTTGTCTAACATTACTTGTCCGTCCGTTATTACGGCAGCTCCCCCTTATTTATGAATCTTCAAAACACCGGGAAAACGCGCGCCGCAACACCTGACTGCTGCTTCGCGACTGCTTTGATTAAAATCGAAAATTTTTCTAAAATATCATATGCACCCTGTATACTATGTAGGTTCCACTCATTTCAATGATTTTTTTGACAAAATTTATATTTCCACGAGGTCAAGTCTAATGACTTTTTCTTTTTACTGAAAATTGTTAAAACAATAATAGTCACAGCATTAAAAGTTATAACTTCTATTTCCGACTAAATCACTGTTCAGACTTCTTTCTATAAATCAGCCATACTAGAAACATCGTCTTCTGCTAGCTAAGCCACTGTATTGCACAGACCCGGTGCCGTGAGCTCAGTTATAACTTCTACCACCCGACTAAAGTTGTCTTTTAAATTTTCAAGAAGAAATCGATTGACTATGAGCTCGAAAAATGTATTAATTTTTAAAATATTAGTTCATAACAACAACAAATATACATTTAACGACAAATTATTAAATATTGCGTCGTTTTAAAACGTCCACGTCATCAAGTCCTCAAACCCAAATGCAAGACTTCAAATTTAACAAAAATCAAAATCGTTTTGAAGCTAAAATATTTCACTTCACTTTTGTAGAGGAACTAAATGGATTATTGGTGTTATTCAATGCTGCATATTGAGGTTTGTTTCTGTTGTGCATTACTTATATGTTATTGTGCTTTGCCCGTAAAGGTACTGATGGTGAATAAACAACTTTTTTTTTAATTTTAAGTACGTATAATAAAAAAATGCTTTAAGCAAATATGTAAATTGTTATTTCATATTATTATATAACATTTAATAAAACCGGGGATAACCAACGGGGATTTAATATATATATTTTTTTTTAACTGGCGGCAGTGGGTAATTAATTGTGAATAGCAAAAATATAAAAACATTTGAAATGTTTAACATTTTTAATTGCAACTCTCTAAATGTGGTGATGTTCGATTACGCCGTTTCGGAATTTTGCAAAATTTGGCTTTTTGTTTATACATTCTGCTTTTTAGTTTCACGAATGAACGCCTCATGCTATCGTGACGATTTCGCATATTTATGAAAACCGCATTGGAACATAAAATGTTTCAGTTTGTAATCTTAACACAGACGCAAGGGACTGGAAACTCATCATACATACCTTGTTGGAATGCTCGACCTCCATGTGAGCTGTGTACACTCGGCGGGCCTTGCCCATATAAACCCTCATATGCTTGTTCGGGTCCAAGCATATCCTGTGTAACATTGCGAAAATTGCAGAAAGTTGTTAGGATACAAATGATTTCCAAGGAAGTGCAATTGGACGAGTGGTTAGGGCAATGTGGGCAAGGTTTCATTGGTTATATTTTGTGGTATAGGAACGTTTTTTTTTTGTTTTTTTTTTATTTTTTTTTATTGTGATATCATTGTGGATTTGTAGCAATAGTCGTTGTGATTTCGTGATGATAATGCAATGTTCAACGTTTAGCACAAATTTCGGTGTTTGGTCAATTTATAAATTCAACGGTGTTGTGATAGAGTAAAGTGAACGGTTGTTTTTGTGATTGTGTTACAAACGAAGTACATAAATGCAAAAAAAGAACAGAACAAAAACAAAATATATAAATTAATTTAATTTAAAAAAATGTTAGAACAAAACATGTAGACAAAAATATAAGTAAATCATAATTGTAAAGCCAACAAACTACTCTACGCTAAAATAATTTGTTTGCGACTGGGAAAACTATATTTTTTTTAATTTAGTTGTTTTTTTTAACAGGCTCACTGTCAGACCTCATATAATAAGATAATAAATAACATATTTAATAAGGAAACAGCACACTTGCTTGCCGATGGACGACCGCTATTGGAAACAAATATTTCTATCATTTTGGTGTTTCATGCACAGATTCGAACCTAAGCACTTCCGAATGGTAGTCACGCACCAATCCATTCGGCTACGGCGGCCAGTATTAGTTTGGGGAAAAAGAAATACATTATTTTATCGTTAGATGGCTGTAGCTATCGATATATCGTAAAGTATCGATCAAACAATTTAAAGTTTATGCTCGTTGTTAAGTGATATTTCACATTAAAAAAAGCTTTTGCTGTTTTTTGTTTGTTTCATTCAGCTGTGAGTTACAGGGTGTTAACAATGAAAGTTGACAAAGAGAAAATTCTGCTCGTTTTATAGTTTTTCTTTGAAAAAAGCGAAAATGTAATCCAGGACGCTGAAATTGTGAATGGTGTTTATGATGTCGATACTTGAACAAATAATTGCGTGAAATTTTGGTTTCGTCGATTCAGTTCAGGCATTTTTGAAGTTAAAGAAAACATCAATAAAATCACGGAAATAATCGAAGATGACCGAAACGTTAGTAGTCGTAGTAACGCCCAGGAGCTAAGATCAGCCATCGAACAATTTTAAACCAGTTAACTGCTACAACAAACCATTTGCACAAAAATTTTACGCAAAAATAATGGATTTCTTTTTTCCCAAACTTAAATTTTCATGGCAGGAATGCCATCACTAGCAGAGTAACTGTTTATATAATTTTGACGTTTACTTAGGAAATTACAAAATTGCTACTAACTACTTTATACTAACAATTTTTTATTGGAGTTTTGAGCAGTTATCACCCAACAAACATAAATAAACGTCGACATTTTATTTTCAAATTTCGAATAATTTCACCAATGTTTATTTTAACCCTTAACGGCCGAAAGCCTTTTTTGTAATACTCGCCCATAAGACGACGGAAAATTAGGTGAAATTCCAAAACGTTTATAAGGATGAAAACTTAAAGTAAACATTTAAACTGATTTATTTAGATATGAATTCAATATATTTACTTTACTTATATGATCAATAAACCAGGGATATACAGAGTTGCAATATTTGTTAAAGAAAACTACAGCGATGAAAAAGAAAACTGAATTATTTTCATGTCCCGGTATTGGGGTCTTTCTATCGCATAAGTACTATGTCCCCGTAGAGGGACCTTTCGGCCGTTAAGGGTTAACCTTTGTTGTTGATAATACTAGAAGCGATTAGAGATAATTGCTTGAAATTCTATTTCTTTGTTTACATTTGATAAATTTTAAATTTAAAAATGCACTTCCAGACGTATACAAAGTGGCACAAAATTAATCATCCAATTTTGTTTTTGAATAACTTTATTTTCTAAATGGAAAAACAATGATTTTGAGTGATGGAAATCTTTATTTTGAACTTTACGCGCGCCATTGCTCGTCTAATTACATACTGTGCAACTTTCACTTCATTCTACTTTTGCAAAAATTATAAATCTTCTGTTAGGGTGATTAATTTTGCGCCACCTTGTATATGCTACTAAATATTAAGTATTGTTAGGAAAAAGCCGTAGCCGTAACATTTTTTTTCGAAAAGCGGTCGCCCCTCGGCAGGCAATGGCAAGCCTCCGAGTGTATTTCTGCCATGAAGAAAGTCCTCATAAAAACCCATATGCCGTTCGGCGGCGGCATAAAACTGTAGGTTCCTCCATTTGTGGAACAACATCAAGACATCAACAGGAATAGGAGCTCGACCAAACAGTCAAAAAGGGTGTAAACGCCAATTATTTATTTATTTAAGAAATAGTTGTTTTGATAGTAGTGAAAAGCGAGAGAAAATTGGTTCTTCCTACATTCTCACAATGCCTTCTTTTATTTATTTTGTTCATAGTAAACAAATTTCTTAAGTGCAAATTTGTTAAATGTTTCAAAGTATTAGTATTGCCTGCCTATGCCGCATATGTGGGTGTCTTATATGTGTGAGTGAATTCACTTCGAGGCCTGAGCCGGTGAACCTGTTTAGAAAGCTGCACATTATTTTGCTCTATAATTTTTAAACTACTCTTTAACGAAACGCGGGATTTAAAATCCCAAATAAAAATTTAAAGTATTGTAATTAAAATTATATAGTTTTCAAGCACTAGCGCCTATTCTTTTATATATGTATTTACAACTTTGTTTTTCTAACTAATAAGAAACAATACTAATATTTGTTGAAATAAAAAGAATCTTGTAGGTTTAGGTATTATTATGTATGTACATAAATAAATGAATATACCCAATCTTATAAATAGGCATACAGCAAGTTTTGAGCAACCCAATTCGTTGTTTGTTTACTCGATAAGTTTACAGAGAGATAAGCGTCTAGTTTACGCTATAGTAACTCAGGGTTTGTTTCTAGCATATTTACACGTTTAACTCACAATATACAATGCAGCATTGTGTGTACATTGAAAACTCACCTGTAAATCCGGACCCATGCCTAGATCGGCATTGCCCCACATGTTGTTGTCTTCTCGCAACAATGAATTAGTTAATTCAATAGAAAGACGTTTCTTATAATCTTGCGGCTTGTCTTCACTCATACGAAAGAGTACAGCTGCTGCATACGTTGCAACACCTTCGTTGCGTGAGTGCAATAGATCGGTCAGCGGACCAGTGGCACCCTCTTGCTCGATCATTTCGGCGCCCTCTTTATCGGCGGCCAACTCACAAAGTACCCCAGCGGCAACGCGCTGCAAAGCAAATAGTAATTGAAATAAATTCGTACAAAGATTTTGCTGAGTTAAGCAGACACCAACCTGTATATTTTCGATTTCGTTGAAAAGTAGGCGTACAAATATTGGTATAACTGATTGTTGGCGAATCAAAGCGCGATTGTGTGATTCACGTGCTAATATATGTAGAGCACCAACAGTGCCTTCGACAATCTCTTCCATACGTACGCCGTCGGCGTAAGCAGATGGCTGTTGAGATCCGGTTGTGGCAACAGAAGAACGTTGCTGTTGTCAGAAAATATGGAAAAGTATTATTAAAAAAGTAAATTTAATTTAATGTGCATCAAAACTTACACGTTCGGTGTCCTGGAATGCACGCATCAGCAGACGCACCAAATTATGTATGGCACCATGTTCACGCAGTGGTGCATGATTGGCCGAACACAAGGCCAAGTTGCGTATCAAACCAATGACGGCCTTGATTAGCGGCCAACGTGATGGAGGATGTAAGAGCTTTACAATCACCGACAACCCATAGTTGAGACGCACAGCATTTTGTGCAGATTCCGAGTCAACGTGACGTGAAGTCAAGTGGCGCAGTGCGCACACTGCGGGTTCGGTAATCTCTTCGCGATCACCGGCGTTTATGATAGTGCGTACAAGTGCATCGACGCCACCAACTTGGCAAACAGTGGCTTTGTTGCGTTGATTGTTGCAAGTTAAATTCGAGAGAATGCCAGCAGCACAGGTTACGACGTTAACGTCTGTTGAAGCTAATACTTGGACTAAGGATTGCAGTAATGGTTCGAGACCATCAACCTTGGTAGCAGCGTCCGAAAGATTGCGTAATGTCCACAAACAATTCTGCACCAGGCGTGGAGAGGGATTGGCCAAATGCATAGCCAAAGCTTGCATGCCGCCAGCATCAACAATGGCTGGCTTATTGCTGGAGCATACCGAGAGCACCTTCAGCACACGCGAAGTAGTCCAAAGCAACTTCTCATAGTCATATGAACGCATTATTCGTACCAATTCATTGGGACCACCCGAAGCCAGTATTATCAATTTACTCTCTTGATTTCCATAGGCCAAAATCTGTAGGCAGTCAGTAACGATGGCCAAAAATTTGACATTATTGCGTTGCAACAAGGTGACCATTTTCTGGAGGCCACCTGCCAAGCGTACAGCCATTTTCGAACCATCTTGATGCAACAGCAAATTATGCAATGTGGTTATGGCATAAAATAACACACTTTCAACGGGCGAAGAGAGCAACTTCACCAAAGCTGGAATGCCACCGCTTTTGAAAATTGCCAACAGGCCCTGGCGATGATGTGACAAATTGTGTAGAGTGCCTACTGCAGCCTTAGTGCTCTCCAAGTCGTTACTATTGGAAATAGCGCGCACAAGAGCAGCCACCATTTGGGGACTGTTCATGATTGCATGGCGAGAAGCCTCTTTCTTTGACAGTTGATGGACCATCATGGCGGCCTGCGAAACAACCACCTGGTCTTCATCGTTCAACAACTTTATCAATTCGGGTATGGCACGTGTGGCCAACTCAGCATCATCTTGGTAGTTGATCAGATTTACTACGGCATGTTTTAACATTTGTGATGGTTCTGATAAACGCTGCACAGCAGTTGGTTGCTGTGGATCGAACTGAGTCGAAGGTATTTCTATGCCCTCTTCCAAAGTCTCAGGGAACATTGCGGCACGTACACGTTGTGAACGCGTCTGGCTCAATTGTTGATTCATATCATCCACTTGATCCTGTGTAAAATTCTGTGGAAATCCTGTATCCAAATCGAACATAAGTGGATCGCCCTCCATTTCCTCATCCTCTTTGCCCGACAATGACGGCACTTGTGTAACTGCACCGGAATGAATACCAGAATCGCCGAGGTACGAATTCTGCTGCCACATTAACGTCTGCTCCTTGGATGAGACCATCGGCGGAAGGTCAGGGGGATTATATTGGTTGTTATGCGACACTGAAATTATTCAAGTAAAAGTGGAAATTTTAGTAATATATATACTTTGAAAACTTGATTGCCACGTCTTAGCCTTAAAATATTAAAGGCAAAATTCTATGATTTTAGTATACAAATTATTTTCATAAACCGATTTTACTCTAACATCAGAATGCAGTCAGTCAGGTATGGAGTTTTAGTATAACAGAATACTGTTGATTTCTGACAATTTGTTTTTTCTGAGGTGTCACGCTTTCAAGTAGAATTTAAAGGATATAGGGTTGGCCCTATGTTCCACACTGGAACTCTAGGAATTTATGATAGTGATGAAAGAGTTGCAATAGGGATGCACTGTCTTTGAACGATTATACTGGTGATTTTTATTATTCCGATTGCCATTTTTATTGGTCTTCGTTTTCGGAAATTTCACAAATCATCGTTACCTAAGTGAACCCCTTGCCGTGCCATTTAGCTCGACGAAACTCGGGCCCAAGTGTTACGCGTCAACGCGTGGAAACAGATCAGACTGATGCGCGAGATGATGTAACAGCATTTATGAGACTCGTGATTAACTCTGGTGGCGTACAGATAGAAACTAACATTTAATCACAACCCAGGCCCGTGATATTTACGATTGGCCCGGCGATCTATTCACGAGCCTGGCTCGTCATATTCATGTTTTGGCCAATATTTTCATCACTAGTTAGACTCGTGAAAGGACGGCAAGGGGTTAAATAGCAATCCCGACATATTCTGAGCTTGATCTCAATTCTTGTTACTGCTTTCTCTTATACCTAATCTTGCCTTTGTTATTCTTAAAACTTAAATTTAGTGAATGAATTGAAGCAACAATGTCGACTTTCCCACGGCGCGGGTCTACATTACCGATTATATCCGGCCAACGGACTTATATCCGGCCAAGGGCTGTTACTTCAACACCATTCCCCGTACATGTATGGAAAATGTTTACGCTGCTACAACAACAACAGCAATATTGGTTCCAATTGTACTGATGTGTTTGTGCTGATATTTTGCCATTTCTTTTAATTTGTTGGAAGGGCGGAATTTGGTACAATCCTAACGATTTTGCGGGTTTTCTTCGGTACCAAAGCCATCGCAGTTTAGCTTTGCTGCTTTTACCATAGGAGACACCTTGTTTCACGTAAAAATCCTCAAAATTTTGACTTTGTCCGATCTTTTTGGCAATTTAACGATTTGAGAATCCCTCTGAAGTCAATATATCGATTTGTCCTTTTTCGCGATCTGTTAAACTTTCTGCTTTACCATTAAAAAAACAGGGATCATTTCACAGCTTAAACGCACAAATAATGTAGGCAAACTGAGTGCCTCTATTCAAGAGAACAGTACTCATTACAATGAAACGTCACGAAGGTGGTCATCGAAAGACTGCAACGTCGCGTGAAATGGCCCAAAAAGTGAAGAAGCGACTTGAACGCACTCCCCGACAAATGGCGTAAGAACTGAAAATATCTGACCGCCGCAAAGTCAAGCCTTACAAGATCCAACAGGGGCATGATCTCACACCAAAGCAGCAACAAGTCAGACTTGTGAGAGCGAAGGAGTAGCTTCGCTTGGCCGACATTTGACGAGACATTTTTTCAAATTCGGGCAGCTTGCGAGTCGTTTCTGGACCGTCTCAAAGCCTTGGTCAAAGCGAAAAGGTGATCATATCGAGAAAAAGTAAATTGATTCTTAATTTTGTATTATTTTCACACATTTTTTTTACTTTGAATTGAATAAAAGTAATTTTCCAAACTTTTTTTTTTTTTTTTTTTAAATTTTCCAAACTAAATTTATGGCCCTCATAATTGGTTAAACTTCGAGTGTCGGACCCTGTACAACTGCTGAAATTGTATTGCTGCAATATAACGTTAGGTGGGAGAATATTTCGATGCATGCTTATTTTCGAGCAAAGTAAAGTATTCACTTGAATTTTCAGAATTCCAATTTTCTTCCATACAAATTACTGCCTCTAATCAAGTGACTGTATATAAATATAAATAAATTGAATATAAAAATTATATAAATAAATAAAAAGTCAGAACTTTTTAATATGTCGCGCTGCTATTATTGTGAGCACAGGTGTATACACTTGCACACACACATGCACTTTCTAACTCTGCTTATGCGACACGGAAAAATGCTGATATTTTAATTTGTCACTCTTTATCCACGAGACTCTGGTGTCCTGTGCCCATCTTTAGTCTGCACACTGAATTTTCTAAGAAGCAAAATATAAACATATGGGGGAATACGAAGTCACTGACACTTTTTAAGCCAAGCCTGTAGTTCTCATGTAGTGTAAATGAGAACATTATTTTAAAGTCACATACAAATCGCCAGAAGGCCTTGCTGGCTGGATATTACGACGCGTTGTCAGAAAATAACGACAAAATGGACAAAACCAGCATTGACATCAAAACATTACAAAGCAGTGGTAAGAACTCAGATTACAAAGAAAAAAGAAAAAAAAAAAAAACAAAAACAACCAATGGCAGCAACGGTAACCGATATGTTGGCAGGAAATTATTTTTGTAAATAAAAAATACGACAAGAAAAATAAGAAAACGGCGTACTTGTTAGTAGATTGGTCAGGTTTGTGTAAGTGTTGTGACAGTCAAGCCGTCACACTTTGTTAGAATGACAACAGTTACATTACGTTGACAAAAGGTCTGGCAACCGCACTCCCTGCTTGCAAGCGGAAAGTGAGTGCAAAAGTAGAAGGCTGTATGTAAAACCAGAGGGTTGCAACCAGAAAAAAAAATTAAACAAAAAAAAAAAATTATTGAAGTAAAACATTTGGCAATGCGCTGCGCAATATTTAATGTATATCGGTTAAAAATGAACAGCCCATAACAATGATGAGGAAGATGATGATGTTTTAATATCCAAGGCCTTGTGGTGTTCAAACACTTGTTCATAAATATTATTCACATAATCATGTTTGATTTCCATCAAAAGAACAATTTTGCTGATGCAAACCCATTTGTGTGCATGAAGTGTTTGATGATATTGATGCTGTCAGACATATTGGTCTGCTGTTCCAGACACTTGAAGGGACGGAAATGCAAAGCCAGACATTCTTCAAATTCAAAGTTTCATACAAATAAGAGAAGCCAAAACATTAAAAAGGACACCCCGCTGCGTGTATGGAGTGGGGGCAGCGTAAGAACATAAAAAAAAAAATTAATTACAACAAAATCTGTTCGCATCATTTGAAATATTGACTTTTAGCTGTAGCCAATACCACCAAACCACCACTCAAGTCGTGAGTATCACTCGGTAAGTTCCGGGTTCGAAGCCAGCTGTGGAACATAAAAGGGCAAAACCTCCTAGTTCTGCCCAAAAAAAAAAAAAAAAAAAAAAAAACACAAGTAACATCAATACGCACAGGAGCAAGAGTCTATTATGAATCCCTAGAACTTTCCAAGCCAATGGGACAGAATTGCTAGCAATCAGGGAAGCGTGCAAAACCATCTCCGACATCTTACAAGCTGGAGCCAAGATAGTCCAGCTGCTACAAAAGCGGTAAATTCAATCAACACAACTTCCAAATTTGGAATGCAATTAATAGAGGAACTCTGCTCGCTCAGCCAATGGTTCGAATCACTCTAGTACGGGTTCCAGGACCATAGGAACATTGAGGGTAACGAAAAGGCGGACGAGCTTGGTAGCCGAGTATCCTCTTTAAGCTCGACCGAAGCGGAACCAGTAGACGTTCTCTGCAGCCGCATTAAAACGAAAATAGAGTCTCACTATTACAGCATTGCTCGTAGACGATGGAAGGGCCACCAAAGTATGCAATATGCTGGAAGACATGGTTCTTACAGGACACTGGAAGGTAGGAGCGCACACGGTGAGGATAAATACATATACATAGTACAGGGTGAACGATATGAAGTGTTACCAACTTCACACTGCTTGTATCTGTAAAACAGCTCATGACATCAACGTCAAAATTCTTCTAATGACAGTTCAATATATTGTTTTTAAGCCATCAAAAGCATTTGCGTCTCAGTTTTGTTGAATTTTTTTTCTGTGATGAAATTCAAACGTAATAGTGTGGTTGCGTTATATTTGGCTGGAAAATCACAACCAGCCATTGTTCGTGAGCTCAGTGAATAAAATGTTTGTGTATCGCACTATAAAACGTTACAATGATACTGGTAGCATTGCAAAATGATATGGAGGTGGACCAAAAAAACCGCAACAACGCCAGAAACGGTTCGGAAAGTTGAGGCTCGACTTGAACGAAATCCACGTCGAAGTGGAAGAAAAATGGCCAATGAACTGAAAATATCGCAAGACAGCATTCGACGCATATTGAAAAATGAGCTCAAGGTCAAGGCTTACAAGTTCCAAAAAGCACACAAAAGAAAGTTCGGTGCGAAAGAGCAAAGGAGTTGTTGCGCTTGCACGAACGTGGCGAATTTCCTAACATTGTGTTTTCTGATAAAAAAAATCTCCCAATTGAGCAGTTCATAAGCACTCAAAACGATCGTGTTTACTTGACCGAACGCTCATACGAGAATTTGAGCCTACGTATGGCCACTCGAAGCAATTTCCCATCGCAAGTAATGGTTTGGGCCGCAGTGACCGCTGATGGACGTTATCCAATCGATTTTATCGAGCCTGGTGTCAAAGTGAATGCGACTTATTATCGGGAAAATGTTTTAGAAGCTGCTTTAGAGCAGTTGGACGTTCCAACATGACTCGACACCGACTCATAAAGCTCGTGTGAACCAAGAATGGTAAAAAATTATGTTCCACAATTCATTTCGTCCACACAATGGCTTTCGAATTCGCCAGAGGCAAATCCGATGGACTATTCCATCTGGTCCATTTTGGAGAGCAAGGTGAGGGCTAAAAAAAATGCCAGTATGGATGCGCTGAAAAAAGCGATTATACGAAAATGGGCCAAAATACCTCAAGATCACATTCGTTCAGCATGCAACTCATGTTTTGACCGTTTGAAGGCTATAGTCAAGGCAAAAGGTGGTCATATCGAGCTAAAGTGAATATATGTTAAAATTGTAATCATTTTTGAACAATTTTGTCTTTGAAATCAATAAAAACTAATTTCACACAAAAAAGTTATGGTGTTTTGGATAGGTAACACTTCATATCGTTCACCCTGTATATGTATGTAACGAGTTCTTAAAATTACCACTTGAATAATATTCAATAAGATGTTCTCACTAACTGCATTATTCACCAGGCCACCACTTATATCTGCGATCACTTCAGTTCAATAAAAATATTAAGAACTGGTCCGATCTAGTTGAACTCGAACAATGATAGCTGGAAACCAAGCGCAAGCCAAGAGATGGGGAAAAGTTCGACAGACAAATCGAATATCTTTCATTGTTAACCCTTTTCGGAACGATTTAGTAATGAAAAACTTTGCATAAAATAACCATCTATTTTTTTTTTTAAGCAAAGTATGCGTGTTCCGTAATATGAGGAATATAGCCTGAATGGTTAGGTTGGTATGGTTGCCCAGGGAATGGGCACACTTGGACGAAGAAAGATTCGTCCGCCTGAATATGTCAAGCAAACTTATGCGAAGACGCCTTAATGAAAATAAATTGAATGGACGTGTCAGCAGAAAAAAAAACGCCACTGTCGAAAAAAAAATATCAAGGCACGTTTGCCTTTCGCAAATGTATGTCCATAGAAGCAAAGACAAAAAATTCTGGAAAAAAATACTTTTTACGGACGATACTAAAATTAATGTCATTGGTCCTGATGGGGAGACTTTTCTTCATGATGAAAAAAACCAAGAGTTCAATCCTCGGTACATAACAAAAGCCGCCGTGCCAGTGGGGGTAACCTGAAAGTTTGGGGATAATTTTCTTGGAATGAAATCGCATCAATAGCGAGAATAAATGGCAATATGGATAAGATTGCTTGTCCTAGTATTCTCAAAAATACGATGGAACCATATTCTTTCGAGTCCATGCCACTAAACGGGTTAGTCAGGCATGATAACACCCCAAGCATACAGCAAAAGTGCTGAAAAGTTTGCTTTCTAAAGAAAAAATTGGAGTTCTGGATTGGCCAGCTCAAAGCACTGACCTTTAGCCCCATTGAAAATCTGTAGAACGATATTAAGGTTAAGGTTTCAAAAAAAAAAAAAAAAAAAAAAAAAATGAAAATGAACTATGGCAACGAGTACAGGAAAAGAGGAACTCTATTCTTTTGGAGAGATGCCAAAAGTTAATGGAACCCTTACAGGTGAAAAGCAGTTTTATGGTAAAAGAGAATGGTTGCTCAAAAACAGTTAATCAGGTAAGAAATAAATAAACAGAGTTAACCAATTTGAAATGACTAATTTCTGTCCTTCTTGAAAGTGCGATATTTCAGAGTCCAGCTTAAAATGCGAAAAAAATCCGATTTTTTGAACTCGTTATAATTGTAGATTTAGAATTGTTATTTATTTACGGTTTTTTTTTTTTAAATACTGAAATAAAATAATAGATTTGTGCAAAAATAACTGTCATCCAGCAAAAGTAATCATCATTATATGCTGTTGTTGTTGTTGAGGTGACAGTCCATGGCCGGATATATAGTAAGTTCAGGACTATCGGAGGAACGCTATATTATTGTGGAGAAGTGTGCTATTTCTCTGGCCATAGCTGTATATACCAGGTTGTTCAATTAGTTTTGCGGTTCGATAAGAGCCCGCTCTTGCCAAAACTTTTTTTGTTATGTTGGTCTCTCTTCATTTGAACTTATGTCAAGTCTCATTTCAATCTGTCAATTCATTCTTTGTTTACAAGCCATTTATGTTAGTACCGACGTGCTAACGTATTTTCTACAAAAAAATCAAGTATCGTATGGTGATTGAATTTTTATTTTTGAAAAGTTTAAAAGCAAAGGGAATTTCTGAACGAATGTTGAAAGTGTATAAGGGCTTTTCGCCATCTATTAGTGCAGTAGAAAGATGGGTTGCTGAATTTAAACGAGCTCGTACAATCCTTGAAGAGGATCCACCTCAAGGACGCCCAAAAACAGCAACAGCGCCGGAAATCGTAGAAAAATTACAGGGAATCGTATTGGAAATTCGTCGAGAGACTGAAAAAGATTTAGTAGAAACCCTAAGCATCTAATTGGGCAGTGTAAGAAATATTTTGACTGAAGTATTGGGTTTCAGAAAGCTGTGTGCACAATAGATGCCGCTTTCCGCATTCGCTAACAATGGAACAAAAACACATTCAAATGTAACTTTCTCAGCAAAATGTAGAGCATTTTCGAAAGGAAAAAATTCGTGAAAAAATTTTGACAATGGCTAAAATCCATGAATTAAAGTCCGAATTCTAAGAGCATTCACCGATTCACCATATTTGGCCCCTAGCGACTTCCATCTGTCTCCAGACTGAAATCAAATGCATGTGTGGAAAGCGTTTTTCATCAAATGAGGAGGAAGCGTATTTTGCAGTCTTTCCAGATTCTCAGTTCAGTGATGGAATTCATAAATTTGCATCTCGTTCGAACAAGTGCATTGATGCTCAGGGAGACTATACTGAATAATAAAGCGCATTTCAAACCATAAAATTGTGTTTTCATTATCGAACCGCAAAATTTATTGAACAACCTAGTACATATATGTATGTTGATAGAGGTAATTAATTCGCATGAAAAAAATTCGTTAGTGATTAATTGGGAGGGGAAAGTGGTTTGTAGCCTGAAATGTGCCTTAAAGCTACTGAAAGTTTTAATGTTAATGTCACAAAAATAATAAATACACTCTACATCAAACCCACGTAACGAAAACAAAATAAATAAATATTTGCATGACAATTTTGTAAATTCGTAAATTTTATTTACACGGCAAGCTTCTGATTCGATTTATATTTATTTAAAAGATTTCTACTATTCAGTGTGTATACTAAGCAATTTGCTGTTAATCAGGGTAGGAAGCGCAGGTTAGCGTCAGCGACTACCAATGCAATGTATGTATGTATGTGCACACACATCCAAACGAAATCGTACAATCGTACTTATACAATGAGAATTATGCACATACCACATATATACATATGTATGTAGTACATAGGTCAACCAAAAAACTGGCAGTAAAAAAGCAAACACTGATGCATGTCAAAAGCATAGACATCCCAGTGTGAATGGCTAAAATAAAAGTAAAGAGCAGTGTTGTGTGTTGGCATAAGTTCCTTTTGTATACTCCAGTTGAAGCCAATACGCCTTCATCAAATTACAGCATTCAAGAGCTCTTCAGTATTTTTAATGGTAGCTCGCTAAAGAAAAACTTCCAACCAACATATGCCACCCAGCACTTCTAGGTTCATAAGCAAATTTATATAATTACAATTGAGTTTAAGTACAGTATTGGGCAAAATATACGTTTTTTCTTCTCTCTTACATAATTTACCAACTTAAACTACTTGATCGTACCATAAATTATGACACAATTTCAAATTAATGTAAAAATTTAAGGAACGAGTTTTTTCAGATTTCAGTGTAATTTTTAAATTTCTATTTTTGTATTAATTAATGACGTTTCTGGAAAACTAAAAACTAAAACGACACCCATAATTTCCATAGATATGTATGACACTGCATGCGGCATTAGATGTCAGCTTGAGATTCTCCAAATTTCGGTGATGAACCGAAATACTCCTAAACTCTAACTCAGACCGTAATTTGTAGTAGGGAGGATTTAAGTCTGGGCTGCTCGAGGACCAAACTTCAGCACGAATAAAAGTAGTAACCACATTTGAATTGGTTTATCTATATATAGGTATATACCGGTGCAGGGTAAGGTTAAAAGACCCAGTGTTCTCCATTGAAGAGAGTGTCTGTTGAAGTCTCCACCACGCCGTCCAAGACATTTTCTTTGTACAGTTGGTATGCCCTTTCGCAAATACGCAAATAAGTGACGCCTTTATGAAATACTCCCAACCAATTCTTAAACTCTTAGTAAAGTATTTTCCGCAGCTTGTAATGTTCTTGTGTAGACTTTGTCATTTTGTTTAGTAAAAACTTCTTGCACCGTAACAGTTTTTTCTCACAGGTCCCTATGCGCGAGGAATGCATGCTGTGAGGCTTGGAATTACCTCAAGTCCCTTTTGCGATGGATGTATGGAGGATGAGGTGGAACCATCTCAGCACCTACTCCTTAGCTGCCCTGCTCTGGCGGGGCTAAGATCCAGGCATCTTCGCTCTTACTTCTTTGCTGCGCCCGCTGATATAGCAGGCGTTGACATTAGAAATTTGATGAATTTCATCAGTAGCACAAAGCGGTTGACGCAAACGCAGCACAGTCATCGTTCGTAGTCCATACACTCTAACCCATCCTCCTAACCATGCCAGCACCATCGCTCCCCGCCCTCTCCCCGCATCCCATCGGTCTTCCTCTCTCACCTCACCTCCTTCATAATGGTATCACAAAGGACGAATCCGTTTTTTCCTCGTCCAAGTATGCTCATTCCTTGGGCAACCATACGAACCTAACCTAACCTAACAATTTTTTCATCCGCAAAAATAATATTTCGATGAAGTTTTTGTGACACAAATGTTTGGAAAATGCTGCTGGAGTGACGGATATACATAAATCCGGATCGTTCCGGTAACATAGAACCGGCTGTCATTGAAATGAGAACATTATTACGACTGTTTCTGCCACTCCAATTGTAAAAGCTGGAGGGACCTACAGTTTCAAGCCGACTCCGAACGGCAGATATTTTTTGTTTTTTTTAATAGCGGTCGCCCCTCGGCAGGCAACGGCAAACCTCCGAGTGTATTTCTGCCATGAAAAAAGCTCCTTATAAAAATATCTGCCGTTCGGAGTTAAAAGATAGTCATCAAGAAAGTAATCGTAACATTAATCTGGAAAACATGTCCAGCACTCTAGCTATGATTTTCTGGTTCTTCAAGGACTTTCGGCGAATTCGCTCTCGCACAGCGAATATGGCTCTACTCAAACTAGCAACGCGTGGATATTTGGTTTTGGCACTGTCCTCCTCTACCTGAGATGATTCCTAATGCAATCACAACGATACGATTTTTTTGTCACCCCACCCCAAGTAAAGCCCTTGAAATTTTACGTCAAACTCAATAGGTTGTACTTTTATTATTTAAACCAATTATTATTTTTAAATCCAATATAATCTATATGGCTTTTTAGAAAAATTCTTGGTGTTAAGTTTTGTAGCCTGTTTAATTTTAGGTGTACTATTGTTCAAGTTTAAAGTGGCTCAAAATTCGCATTGATTTGTGCAATTTTTTTCCACTGAAACTTGCAATTTTCTTCCATTTAAAAAATATCGTGCATTCGTAATATAGAGGAAGAGCATTTAGATTTTTTTCAACTGAGTATCGCTCCATGATTAAGTTTGTCAAAGCCTGAAAAACCAATAGTCTGAAAAAAATGCCATATCACAAATAGTTGCAGTCAAAGATCTGCGTCCCCCTTGAGTCACCCTATATAATTAATATATATACGAATTGAAATTGTTTTGCCCTAAATAGGAATAGGTTTTTTGCTTAACCTAAAACCATACATCATCCGAATTGATACAAATGCTCCGGCTCTCAAAGTATTCGAGGCGGTATCAGCTGGTGGTAGCAGAGGAAAAGGAAGGCTTCCTTTGCGCGTTAGAAAAAGTTTAAAATTTTCATGGCAATTTTTTGAAATTTGTTTTCTATTGAGCAAGTAAGATATCGGTTTTTGGTACCTTATGGGGTATACTATTGGCAAACCGAATATCTTTTTACTCCGAACATTGATCTGTCCCAACTTTTTTCACTAGTTTTATATCGAAAACAAAAAAAATACTTCTTCGGGCTTTGTTTTTATATCTTGAAAAGGAGAGGGTATCAAAATGTTGAGGTTTTTATGATTTTTCTATATAACTCCCGTTATATTGGAACTAGAAAATTTTGTTCATTTAATTTTTATGCCAAAAAATTAGTTTAAAAAATACTTTAATAACAATCACTAAAAAATGCTTGTTAATACAATCAAATTTAATGTCAAAATCTATTTTTAACAATTCACCCGTATAAAATTTTTAGTTTAACCATCGTGTGTCTTATCCCAATCTCCATCTAAAATGGATTTCTAATTAAAGGAGAAATTCTTAAGACGGTTGAAAATAAAAAAATACTTGCTTGTTTTAATCTTTCCGTCCCTTATTAAGATTCACGTCCCTTATTAAGCCACTCTTAGATATATCATTGACCCTTCTCTTTTGAAATCGTGTCCAATTTCTTGAAGTCTATGGGGAACATGCACACAAACACCCGCCTTGATAAATTTGAAAAGTGGGATTTTTGGAATATTTTGACCTAAGTGCCATTCCTGTCCAACTGGCGCCGGTTAGCATGAGAAAGAAACGGCTGGCAGTCCGTTTTACGTAACCGGAACGACCCGAATTTATATCCGGCCAAGGACTGTCACTTCAGCAGCATTCACCGTATATTTATGGGTTTTGTTTGTGCTATTACAACAACAACAACTGGCGCGCTTTATTAAACTCGGCCAAAATCACGTAAGCAGTAATTGCGCCAATCACAACATTTGCTGTTTTCAATATCACAGCATTAAAGATGCTATTAATATTAGATGAATACTTTAATTTGAACCAGATATCTCGAAATCACATCATTGTTGCTGCATTTGTGTGCGATCATTGACAATTGGAACACGGCTAATGACAAGTAGTCGATTGCACGAATACTCCGAAATAATCAAACGATCGAATACTCGATTTTCAATTAATGCGAAAGTTACTATTCGACTGTTCGAATAATCGATTGTTAAGAAGAGCTTTAACCAAGAGGCATATATTGAGTATCGCTTATTTAGCACATGAAAGAAAAATTACTAAGTTTTGCACGGAACTGCATATAAATTTATATGCATGATTTTACGAAGATTTAAGAATCGAACGTGTGCGTGCGCATGTAGTTCGCTCATTGACAGTGGTTAATTTAAAATGCCTCCCGGCGAAGTCCACATCAATTGCGCCTTTGAAATAAAGTATAGGCACAAATTACCATCGAACTCAAAGAGGGTGAATAAACAGTGTGTCACCAAACGCCATCAAAATCTGCGTTGGCAGTTTTAACAAGCAAACATAAGTTAGAAGGACTCGGAATAGCCATATTGCACTTTTTAATGTCTGCACTTACATACATACATACATACATACATACATATGAACGCATTTCTGTAGTCTATAATAAGAACTTTGTAATATACATGCATATGCATATACATATGTGCATGTTTAAGTGTATTGTGTGTACTTGCTGAAGTAAGCTTTCTCATATTTTCATCTTGTCGCAACCCTTCATCGACACTCTGCTGGTGGTTGAATGCAAAAACACAAATGAGATGTGCAATCAATCAGATGACTGATTTTATAATTCATGAGGATAGGTTGTAAATATCCGCAAATTTACACTTTTGGTCATTTGCACGTCCGGCATGAAATCAAAAATAATTTTTTAATTGATATATAATTTAGTTTGCTAAGCAACTCTTTGCTTAGAATACAACAATATCAAACTTATTTATATCATAATTAAAATAAATTGATACAATTTAAAAAGTACGAGTATCTACGAGTGTTGTTACTTACAGGGTTTGATTGAAAAGCACTGAGCCTTATTTTTTTAAGCAGTTTTATTAAACCTTTTGGCTTATACAACTAATATTCTTCAAAATAGGACCCTAGAGCGTCAATACACCGCTGGTAGCGGTCCTTCCACTGCAGGAAACATTTTTTAAACTCATCCGCCGGAATCGCGTTCAATTCGGCTGTCACAGTTTTTTGGATCGCCTCGATGGAGTCGAAACGCCTCCCCTTGAGCTTTCTTTTCAGGCGCGGGAACAAGAAGAAGTTCGGAGGGGACAGGTCTGGGCTGTAGGGAGGGTGGGAAAGCACCGGAACCCCCATCTTGGCCAATGCAGAGGTGCAGAAGAAGGCGGTGTGTGCCGGGGCATTGTCGTGATGAAGGGTCCAATTTGGCACACACTTTGCGCATTTCAAGCTTTCCGGTCACGATTTCCCGCACATTGTAATAAGTTAAATTTAACTCTTCACTGATCTCACGTAGACTAGCACGACGGTGAATGTTCAAAAATTCACGAACCCGGTTCACATCTTCGTCTGTTTGCGTTCGTCTTCGACGTCCTCCCGGCCTTCCTTGAACGTCTTGTGCCACCGTTTTACCTGGGCACTAGGCAGAGATTGGTCCCCTTAAGCCTCCTTGAGTAGCCCAATGGTTTCGGTACTCGTTTTGTTTAGCTTTACGCAAAATTTGATCGAGTAACGTTGCTCCAACGATCGCTGCATTTTCGCCACTGCAAAATCTTAACACACTTTCAAAACAGCTTTCACGCGCGGAGCGATGTTGACTACACCGCTGTTGCCAGCGAACTGGGACCGGTTCCTAGTGGAAGGAGAAGGTCCAGCAATCATTTTCCCCCACCAGTCGATTCGGTTGATCGCTTGGCAGACGCTCCGCGTGAGAAGGCTCATTACTTTTCAATCAAACACTGTATATCCGCCCAAACACTGTCAGTGAGATCTTGGAGAGCAAATGGTTTTTCCTTTATTGGAAGCATAGTACCAGTCTCACTCTGGTTTAGCGGACTTAGATGCCCATGAGTTTTAGAATAGATCATATTGATGGCAAACAAAAACAAAATGTTTGCTATTGTGTGGTAGCTTACAAATCTCTGCTTATTGTGGTGAGGCCATCAGCCATTGACTGACTTACGGCAAGCCCAGTAAACAATTTGCTTCAACAGGGTTGAACAAAAGGTACAGATTTTAGATGAATAGGATTAAGTGGAGATGTGAAGAGATGGTGAGTATCATGGGGTGTACCTTCGCATGCTGTATATATGTATGTTGAGTATGCCACGGCCAAATCTTGATGGGTAGGAGATTAACCTACAGTTTCCAGAACAAAGCAACCCGTTACGTCAGTGAATGTTGAGCATGACAAAAATGACAAAATGATATGCAACAATCAGAATTAACCAATGTAGATTGGTCGCACTGTGGCCTGTTATATGACCTGTTGTTATTCGACCTGTTATTCCAAAATGTCATACTACCATTTAAAGGGTTTTCCAATAACAGGTGTTAGGTGTTAATCAGGAGAGATGATTAACGATTTTTTATAGCCGGAATTGGATGGTATTGAACTGGACAACGTTAATTTTCAACAAGACGGCGCTACGTGCCACACAAGCAACGAAACCATTGATCTTTTACGGGAAAAGTTTCCGGTCCGTGTTATCTCTCGAAGCGCTGATCACAATTGGCCACCGAGATCTTGTGATTTAACACTTTGTGACTTTTTCTTTGGGGCCACGTGAAAGAGAAAGTATACGCCAACTGCCCAGGGTCGATTCAAGACCTCAAAGATGGAATTCGTGGGGCTATCGAGGACATAGGGTAGCCAATTTGCAATTCGGTTATGGAAAATTTCATGAAAAGGATATTGTCCTATAAGCGTGGTCGTGGTGGTCATTTGCCTGATGCTCTTTTCACTATTGACGGCATACCTTCCTCTTTATAATGAATTAAACATCCGATCATTTATATTAAAAAATACCATTTTTCTTTGAATATCAAAATAACACCTCTTATTGGAAAACCCTTTACATGGACTCCGTGTGAGAAGTTTACTTTTCAAGGATAACCTAGAGAGGTGAGAGATAAATTGATCTTGTTGAGGCCAGAGGGCACCTGAGCCCTGATGTTAAGTAGGTCGTACAGCTGTCAAGTTGCGTCAGTTAATTTGTGAGAAGTTACAATTTTTTTCGTTTCCAAATGTTAAGGCCGGCGGGCCAATTAAAAGGTCAAAAAAAACGATTTTTTTTTTTTTTTTCTGAAATCAATAGCTTAGATATTCAAGAACATGAGACACAAATTTTCAGGGTTAAATTCCAAGTATTTGCAGAGCTACAGAGCCGAGCGTAGTGCGGCGTCGAGCAACCGTGCGCTTATTGTTGTAGTGCTTCGCCCATTTTCTCGGCTTTTCATTTTCACGATTTTACCTAATTTATGTACACGATTGCAAAAAAACTAAACGAGCTATCCATTTCATTCAAAATGCGTTATCTTCAGTATTGTTTTCTCTTCTATGTGAGCTAAAAAAAACATCCAAAAACTTTTTTTAAGCGACTTTTTTACCCAGTTGAAGAGTTTTTTTTTCCTTGAAAAACCACTTTTTTTTCTACCTTCCCCAAAAATTCGAATTTTACGTGTTTCTTAGTTCACATCGAAGATAATTACATCAAAATTTTTGTAATAATCTTTTTTTTTTTTGTTTTCAGATGAAAATTGCAAGTTGTATCTTGTACAGAAGTTGGATACTTCAGTGGCAAGGCGCTCTGGGAATCTATTGATAACTCGGCTTACAATATATTGTTGGAGATTGTACAAATTTTTTTTTTAGTTCAAATATATATTAAACTATCCCCAAAACTTCATTTGGCTAATTGTTTTTTTTTTCTCATCCTACAACGCTTCGCGAAAACAACTGAATTTAGGACATCTAATTGGCCCGCCGGCCTTAAGGTCACCTCTTTTTGGTTTTTGAAGAGCCGTTATGGACACTGAGAAGTTTTCAAGATACATATGTATATAAATTTAAAGATATCTCTTATACATTCTGTCAAAAAAGTACTGGGGATCGTTCAATAACTGCAAAATAATTTTTTAATCATCAAAATTTATTTTGTCGCTTTCTTTCCACAAAATGGCCGTTTCCACGCACATTCTCTCTCAAACGTCGCATAACTTCCAAATAATATTCTTTATTTAGCGAGTACCACTTGGAGCGAATTCCGAGTGCACAACACCATGATAATCAAAGAAAATTAGTAGCATGACTTGCACTTTTGACCGACTTTGACGAGGTATTTTGGGTTTCGGCTCATGTGGATAGCGCCATTCAGCCGCCTGTTGACTGGTTTGCATGTCAAACTCATATACCCACGTCTCATCACCTGTTATGACGCGCTGGATAAACGTTGGGTCCGAATTCACTTGCTCAGGCATATCTTCCGATGAATTTTTTGAAAGAAATTCAACTCTCCTGGAACGAATCGAGCAGCCACACATCTCATGCCCAATTGATGGTGCAAAACGTTGCGAATTGACTCGTGAGACACGCTAAGGTTACGAGCTACCTCCCTCAAACTTAAATGATGGTTTCCCAGCACCACTTCCTTGACGCTCTTTGTCGACGTTTTAATCCGTTGAAGACGTTGATGGGCGACCAGATCGGGGCAAATCTTACACGACTTTTCGGCCCTCTACAAAAGCCTTATACCACTCGTAGACCCATGTTTTTCATAAAGCACACTCGCCATAGGCTTTCTACAACATTTTCAACGATTCGGCACACGAAATCCCATTCAAGACAAGTTCTTTGTTCGATATTTTTATCCATAGTGAAAATCGCAGAGCACACCTGCGGTTGACTGATATAATTAAATGCCAAAAACAAGCTAATTGACAGATCTCCTCAAAATCGACGACACTATAGAGGACAGTTGTACCAATATTCCAGGAAAAAAATTTAGACATAAGTATAACGCGCGCTTTTTAAATGAACAATTCCCGATATTTTTTTTTTTACAGAATTTACTTATGATTGATAAGACTGCTTATATTGAACCTATGTCGGTTATAATATTTCAATTTTTCCCCCTTAAAAAGGAAGGGTTTCTTTCGTGTGCTCAGGATCCATAAATTGCCAAGAAATTCTCAATCGCTTTAAAGCCTAAGTGCCAACATACAGACACAATGAACCATTTAATACATGAGCTGACAAATCCCCGGCCTAACACATAGATGCACATAGATGGCACTAGTTTTATTGCATTCATCTCTTTTTCAGTTAGTACTAACCTTAAAAAGACAGCTGTTAAAATTACATGATATTCTAGTCATTAGTTCGTGAGTTATTGTGCTAGGCGTGATTCTACTTTCGTCATTTCCAAAACAATTCATCAATGGCTTGAAAAGTGTTATGGGGACTCAGCTCCATCAAAACCAACAATAAAAAACAGTTTAAAAAAACTAAAAAACACGCTTTTATTGCCAATCGAACTAAAAAGTAGAAAATAAATTTTAATGACAAAGAGACCTATAATGAAGTAATAGCACTTGAACGATCAGTCATAGTCAGCTACCTCAGAACAGAATTATAACAAAAATTAAGATACAAATAGAATTATTCAAATTAGAATTAAAAGCGTGGGATGCTTGATATAGTAAATATTACAATCATTCTATTGGCACCTACCTATGTACAGAAGGTTATGAAAGTGAAGCAAAATGTAATACTTTCTATTTCAACACATTTTTTTTAGACATGTTTTAACAAATCAAATATTTTTTTTGCATAACTTTATTGGCATGTATGTACTCTTTCTCTCAAACCGGTTTGGTGTCAATGCAACAACAACAACACTAGTAGCAAGCAATAATGCAAATAAAGACAAATGTTACAGTTTTGCACTCAACCCATTTTTTATGTTTTACAATAAATAAAATAAATATTAATAAGATGTCCAATATCCTTTGGATTTTTTCAGCTCGTGGATACGATTGGGCATACAAGACAAAGTCAGTCGGAATAGCATCCCATACATCGCGTGTTCGCTCCCACAGCTCATTAACTCCACTGGGCGGACTTGAATATTCGGCAAGCTTCGATTTTACATGACTCCATAAATTTTCGATTGGGTTCATGTCCGGTGATTGTGGAGGCCACTTCAAGTTACGAAATTTTTGGCGTTGCATCCAATTTCGTACAACATGTGCGGTGTGCTTAGGGTCATTGTCTTGCTGAAAAATTACTTTTTCAGCAGCAAGACCCATACTTTCCACTACACCCGGCAGATTTTGTTGCAATATGGCCAGGTATTCCTCTTTCCGCATTATACCGTCTATTCGTACTAAAGGACCCACACCATTTTTGGAAATGCAGCCCCACACAATAATGGAGCCACCACCATGTTTTACTGTCTGCTTGATGTGATGTGGCTGGACTGCATTTGGGTCTTTAACCCAATACCAGGCCCGACCATCTGACTGAAATCGATTGATTTTGGTTTCATCAGACCAAATAACCTGCAATCGTTTTGAAATTTTATGAAAAAAGGTCTTTTATAATCCATTTATAAAGACGTACCTGATCCCAATCTTCAACTGTCCAGCTTTGGTGAGCCGCAACAAAATCCCGCCTCAACCGCACATGTCTTTTTGTCAGCATTGGCTTGGTTTTCTTCTCCGCTGCCTTTAGCCCCAGTTTTGACAGGCTGCGCCTGGCTGTCCACTGACTGGCATCAATATCCAGCATCTTTAGTGCTTCTTTGGGAGTGACCGCCTTGCTGCTTGTTACCAAATTTGCCAGATGGCGGGCATCGCGGTCGCTTATCTTCCTTTGCCGGCCTCCTTTGTTACTGGGAACAGCGTCTGGTACATTTTTCCGCAGCCTTTGCACAGCCATGTAATTCACTTCGAATTTTTTAGCTATTTTTCTTATAGACTCGCCCTTCTTCAGCAAATCATTTATTTGGCGTTGTACTTCCCGATTTAACATTTTGTCTTATTCACGGTCACGTTTATAATAATTAAAAATCCACCAAATATATAATTACGAGAAAAATAACGGAAAATTTTAAAATTAAGAGTGAGTGCAAAACTGTAACATTTGTCTTTATTTGCATTATTGCTTGCTACTAGTGTTGTTGTTGTTGCATTGACACCAAACCGGTTTGAGAGAGAGAGTACATACATGCCAATAAAGTTATGCAAAAAAAATATTTGATTTGTTAAAACATTTCTAAAAAAAAATGTGTTGAAATAGAAAGTATTACATTTTGTTACAGTTTTGCTCTTCAGTGTATGTACAGAAGGTTATGAAAGTGAAGCAAAATGCATCCCACGCTTTTAACTCTAATTTGATTTATTCTATTTGTATCTTAATTTTTGTTATAATTCTGTTCTGAGGTAGCTGACTATGACTGATCGTTCAAGTGCTATTACTTCATTATAGGTCTATTTGTCATTAAAATTTATTTTCTACTTTTTAGTTCGATTAGCAAAAAAGCGTGTTTTTTAGTTTTTTTTTAAACTATTTTTTATTAAGAATGAAAATTATTGTTATCATTGCAATCAGTGAATTAATGATTCGATATATTCGTGTTATATTTAATTCCTTTCTTATCGACTGTGAGTCTAAAGCTATGTAGTTATTGGCCGTGATAAAGAAGTAATCGGGATGAAGAACTTATTTCGTGGAGAGAGTCTGAGAAACGGCTACCCCACTCCATTGGCCAGTTTTTTTTCGATTTTCGTGGTGTGGTGCACTATGAATTCCTTCCACCTGGCCAAACTGTTAATAAGGAATATTATTTGAGCGTTATGCGTTGTTTACGTGAAGCAATTCATCTAAAAAGACCTGAATTATGGGCCAACAACTCTTGGTTTTTGCATCATGATAATGCACCGTCTCACACTGCACTCGTTCTTCGGGACCATTTCGCCAAAAATTCCACACATATCGTTCCGCAACCACCGTATTCGCCTGATTTGGCTCCGTGTGACTTCTGGCTATTCCCAAAACTCAAGAGACCACTCCGGGGAACGCGTTTCGAGTCGATTGAGGAGATAAAAGCTGAATCGAAGAAGGTGCTGATGGCTATACCGGAAATGGACTATTTGGCATGTTTCGGGGATTGGAAAAATCGTTGGCATAAGTGTATTTCATCGAAAGGGCATTGTTTTGAAGGGGATGAAATTGATTTACAAGAATAAAGATTTTCCATTTTACAACCAAATTCACCTTACTTTTTGCCCGCAGGTAAAAAAAAGAAAATATTAATCCTGGCAATCCTAATAAGGATAATGGAAAACTTTTATCAAATTATTGCATTGTCATCGGTCCCTGATAGGTGTGCAAAATTTCAAGTCGATCAGATTTTTAGAAGCCAGTGAAAATTAAGCTCAAAGATTCCGTTACATACATACATACAACCCGACCTAATAAAAGTGTGTTAATAAAACAATGGTTTGCCGAGTTCAAACGTGGTCGTAAAGGCACCCATGATGCACAACGCCGTGGACATTCAAATGAAACGGTAACACCAGAAAACGTCAAAAAAATCCACAAAATCATTTTGATTGATCGAAAAGTGAAGTTGCGTGAGTTAGCTAACATCGTAAAGATATCAAAAGAACGTGTTGGCTTTATATTGCATGAGCATTTGACTATGAGAAAACACTGTTCAAAGTGGGTACCGCGTTTGCTCACTGTTAACCAAAAACAAGAACGTGTTGACGATAGCAAAACTACATAAATTGAACTTTGAATTCACCGTATTCGCCAGATTTAGCTCCCAGCGACTACTGACTGTCCGCAGACCTAAAAAAATGCTCGCCGGTGAGAAATTTCGCTCGAATCAAGAAATTATCTCTGAAACTGATACCTATTTTGAGGCAAAAGATAAATCGATCTACAAAAATGGTATTGAAATGTTAAAACGGCGTTGGAATGATTTCCTTGTTCTTGATGGAAATTACGTTGTTGAATAAAGCTAATTTTTAACCAAAAAAAACGTGCTTTCTTTGCTAGGCCGGGACTTTTCAGGCCATGTGTTACTAGAATCCTTCGTCTTTGTAACTCTCAGGTTTCATAAACACATTTTTTTCGAGAATAAAAAAAAGGTTTAAATTATTTGTAAATTATATAATTAGTGAATATATATAAATAAATAAATATTATACAGTTTAGTTTCGTTATTATGAAAGAATTTGTATTTCTATAGATAAAAAAAATCCATTCGAAATAATTTGAACTTACTTGTACGATTTTGCGCTGGCATGTAACTCATCTTGGTGATTTAGGCGTGCCACACCACAACTGAAAAAAGCAAATAATAAATAAATATTATATTATATTTAGAGCCGTTTATTTATATTTTTAATTGTATAGGTATCTGGATTACAAATATTATTAAAGCCCTCAGATTTAAATATTAAGTTTACAGATACACGCTTTGAAAAAAGAATGTAAAAGAGGAATAGAGAGGTGTAACCCCATCCGGATACTTATTTTTTTTTAGTTTTTTTTTTTAAGTAATTTCTGTTGAAGTTGGGTAATTTAGCGAAAAGTTAATGATACCATTAGAATTTTATAGAGACGTTTTTTTCGCATAGGCGGGCGTGCTTAGCCGTGGTTAGCCAATTGTGAAAAGTTGTGTGTATTATATAAATTTATTAGGTGCGCAACTCGCTGTTTTTTTATGAAAATACAACTTTATTCTGAAAAAATGGTTACAAGTGAATCCTTGAATATGCCCATCGTTACTACTTCTTCCTATCTTTCTGATAGATCTCATATACCGTCGCAGTAAAACTGTTCAACTTTTGAAGCTATCCACGGATCAAGCCATTTTTTGATGTCTTCATATGAATGGAACTGCTGATCAGTTAGCCCATGTGCCATCGATCGGAACAGGTGATTGTCGTACGGCGCAATATCTGGAGAATACGGCGGGAGGGGTAGGATATCCCATTTCAGTGTTTCCAGGTAGGTTTTAACGGGTTTGGCACCGTGAGGTTGAGCGTTGTCATGCTGTAGAATCACTTTGGGCTTGTTCGAGCACGGAACAAGCGACAATACTGCTGCACCTATGACAATTTGCAACACTGTTGCAATTGCTCAACTGATACTTTTCTGATGTTCGGCAAACAAAAAATTTTTGATGCCGATTTATTTGTATTCGCGCGAACATTTGCCGAATTTTTGCAACTTGACGAACGTGATGCTTTTGATAATGTTGCCAGAATTTTACATCGAACGTGATACTTTCACAAATCATGCAACACTGCGGTTGTGATTGAAGCTCAAGCAAGCACTTTTTCATGCCTCTCCGCGTATTGCGGCCGCTTCTCGCGCAGTGCTCGGCTCAATCGCATCAATTGAAGTCGATACCGATCCCCAGTGATGGTTTCGCTCGGTTTTAACAGTTCATAATAAATAACACCAACTTGGTCCCACCAAATACATAGAATAACCTTCGCAGCGTGAATATTCGGCCGAAGCGACAACGTAGAAGCATGACCGGGCAGTTCCCATGACTTTCTTTTCTTTGGATTGCTGTAATGAATCCATTTTTCATCACCCGCCGCGATGCGATGAAGAAAACCCTTCCTTTTTTGCCGCTGGAGCAGTTGTTCACAGGCGGAAAAACGACGTTCAACATCTCTTGGTTTTAACTCATAAGGAAATCAAGTCCCCTGTTTCTAAATCATTCCCAAAGCATGCAATCGCTTGGAAATGGATTGGGGGGTAACTCTTAATACTGAAGCAAGCTCTTCTTGCGTTTGGCACGGATCCACGTTTCTGCCACAGTCGGTTCTACATTCGTTTCCACCGCAGTCGGTCCTACGTTACCGAAACGACCCGGATTTATATCCGGCCAAGGATTGTCACTCCAGCAGCATTCCCCGTATGTAAGTATGGGGAATGTTTATGCTGCTAAAACAACATTTGACACAGATCCTCATTGAGCAATGCCTCCAATTCAGCGTCTTCGAAGGTTTTTGGCCTTCCTTCACGCGGACGGTCGTCAACATTAAAATCACCATGATTACAATATACAATTATCAACCAAGAGCATTAAACAATTACTACATGTACACATGTACTTTGTTTTTTATTTTTTTTGTTATATTTACAAACATAAGTGTATGTAATGAGCTGGAATTAATGTGATTGAAACATGTACCTTTTTCATTTTTATTAATAAACAAATATAAGTTGGCCGAATGCAGACTACTTTTTTTTTTTGTAATTACTCATGGAGTACGAATATGAATGGTGCATTCTTTAGATAAGAAAGTTCAGGTTTTGAGCCAAAAATGTGTTGATGTACGAATATGCATCATCCATAAAATGTATATGGATTTGGCAAAATATATGAGTAGCCTCTCACACACACGTTTTTTTGACGCTTCGTTTGTTTATGTTCTATTGATTTGTAATTTTTGATTAATGTAAGTACTTTCTTGTCGTTTTTTAGAAGTATAGAGGGTATTAAAACGCATTTTTAAAACAAATAGCATATCAAATTTCGAAAATTAAAAAACTTAAATCATAAAAATCGTTTCGCTCATTGGCTACAAGATTGTCATAATCAAAAAATATTAATTATGTTTAGATAACGACTTTGAAATTACCACAAGCATGGCGATGTTAATTAACAATGCCTCATAAGATGTATGTAAATATGCCTTTATCTTTCCTTACAAGCGTAGTAAATTGAAAATTTTAAAACTGTAAATCGGTCTACCACGCACCAACACATTCAACTACGGCGGCCAAAATTTAATATTACAGTTACCTAATTTTATTATATATACAGCTGTTGACAGCTAATTAGAGACGACACTTATTTCAAAATAAATTTTCCATTTTCCTTTTAAACACGTATTTTCATAACTTTTTGCCAATTTTATTTAAACATATTATATGATAAACTTAAAAACTAGTGGAAAACAATTTAATCGCAATTCTTTATTAAATATATATATTTTTTTAAAGCATGTGAAATGCACGATTTGGATAGGGCAACTAATTAGAAACAGTAATGTATTATCAGATCAGCATAAAGATTATGTTAGTGTTTGGTTCCATAACCCTTTTGCTTCAACACTGCCTCACATCGATTGCGCATTGATGCAATGAGATTCTGACAGCGCGCCACAGGTATTGCTTGCCATGCCGTTTTTACTTCGGTAAAAAGGACATCCATATTTGGAATATTTTTGGCACTCACGGCTTTTTTAACGTCACCCCAGAGATGCTCTGTTGGGTTTAAGTCCGGACTGGATGATGGCCATTCCAAAACATTGATGGAATTTCCGTCGAAAAACTGTTTCGTCAACTTTGCCGTGTGCTTTGGATCGTTATCCTGTTGAAACTTCCATATAACAGGCAAATTTTCCTCAGCCCACGGCAACATTAAATTTTTTAGTATATCGACGTATTTCTCCTTATTTAAACTTCCATCAATCCTATGGATTGGGCCAACACCATTCCACCAGAAACATCCCCAGGATCAATGATCCTCCACAATGCTTCACTACCCGTGAAACGTAGCGAGGATAGAATTCTTGGTTGATTGGCCGTCGAACATACCTTCTACCATCTGTGCCTATGCGATTTATCTTGCTTTCATCGCTACAAACGATATATTTCCATTGATTTGGAGTCCGTGACCAATGGGATCTCGCAAAGACTACTCGCCGTCTCCTTTGTATTTTGGTTATAAGGGGCTTCTTGTGTGCTGCTCTGCCATGCAGTCCAGATTCGACCAGACGCCGAGCAATTGTCCTCTTGGATATTTCGAAATTATATTGATCCTGAATTTTCCGTTGGATGTCAGTGGAAGTCTTTATTGGGTCTCTTTTGGAGATGATTGCTATCTTGCGGTCAATTTCTGCTGAAGTTTTCCGGGTCCTTTTCTTACGTGGAACATTGTCAACAGTCTTAAAAAGTTGGATATGCTTTAAGCCGTTAAAAACCATTTTTTTT
This sequence comes from Anastrepha ludens, assembly GCF_028408465.1. Taxonomy (NCBI): domain Eukaryota; kingdom Metazoa; phylum Arthropoda; class Insecta; order Diptera; family Tephritidae; genus Anastrepha; species Anastrepha ludens. Next base: position 28,262,126 of record NC_071499.1, on the reverse strand, counting down.
TAGCATTTGACTTGCTTAGAAATTTCCCTGTACGACTTTCCAGCTTTACGAAGGTCAAAAATGGAGCTGCACAGGGCAGGTGTACAGCTGCTGCTTTTTCCCATTACACATCTTGAAGACGAATATTTTAGTTGCTTTTAAACAACCAATTTAAAATATATACATACCAAAAAGTCGATTAAATTACTATTAAAATAACACAACTTGCCGAATATGTTTCCATTGAACAACTGTTTCTAATTACTCGTCTCAGTTTATTTACCTTGAACTTAGTAACCTATGCACTGCGTTGGATAATATTAACGGTACTTCAATTACACAACTACAAAACTAGGCGCACTGGGTAGTAAATATAGTAACAAAAGCAATGCAAATGATTTTAAGAGAAAAAATAACGGTAAATTTAAACAGTTTAATATTATGCTCATCAAGCGTTTATCAAAAGAGAGCGTTTCTAATTAGCTGACAACAGCTGTATATATTTTTTAATTGTGGTTTATTTGTAATTGTTATTCCCTCCGAATTTTATTACGAAACTTTTCTTTGACAACTAAAATAAACAAATTCTTTGGAAATTTACGAAATGGCGCTACGAATGTACTCAGTGATGCACTTTTCGTGTAATCTATGAAAATCGTACGATGGATTCAGTGATAGGACCGATTATATAGTAAACAATTTACATAATTATTTAATTTTTTTTTTGTTTTTGAAAATGATGAAATGACCACAGGCTCTTTTTATAATGTGTAAAAATATATGGCAATATTAATGAACAGTATCTCATAAGTTGTAAATATGCCTTTACTTTGATTTAGAAAGGCTTAGAAAATTTACAAGCTTGATGCCGATTTTCTCGATTATGGTTTGGTTTGTGCATTATTTTTTTTGGTTTCTGGTTTAAAGCGGCCGCCGTAACCGAATTAGTAGGTGCGTGACTACCATTCGAAGGCGCGTAGGTTCGAAAATCCGTGCATAAAACACCAACTGATAGAAAAAGTTTTTCTAATAGTGGTCGCGCCTCGGCAGGCAATGGAAAACCGCCGGTGCATTTTCGCCATTAAAAAACTCCTCAAATGAAATCATTTGCCGTTCGGAGTCGGCTTAAAACTGTAGTTACCTCCATTTGTGGGACAATATCACGACACACGCCACAAATACGAGGAGGAGATCGGCCTAACAGAAATGTACGCCCCAATTATGTATTTATTTTATACAAACAAATCGAAGATAATTTTTTATTATAAAACAACATGCATATGCATCCACATATTTTTTACTTCGGTTTTCACATCTACGAGGTAAGTCTTGAAATGGGCCACATTTTTAGTAAACCTATTTTATTCTTTCTGTGAGACAACTTCAGTTTATTAATTTCCCACATGGTTATTCAATTTTCATCTGAGGCGTTTACGAAAACCAAAATTATATTGTCCGCGGTCCTTTTCTTCGCTTTTTTTTTTGGGAATTACTCACAGTAATTAATTCATGTTTTGTTAAATAAATTAATTGAAAAATCTACATTTTTACAAATCCACTTTTGCTTTGATGCTGCCACATAAAATATAGAATAAACCTCATACTGTCACTACTTATTTTCGAGTAGATGCAATCTGCTGCTTTTAACGAACAAGAAATCAAACATTAGTCATTCGAAAATAATTTCCGTTTTCTATAAGCCACACAAACATGTGTATAAATTTATAAAACATACAGAGAGGTACCACAACACTTCACGGGAGAACACACTATTTATTTTTCCTTTCTTTCATCATCTTCATTTATGCCGGAATTTCAATTTTCAAGCTACTTACGTTCAACACCAATAGTAATTTGAGCGATATGTTTATTACTCTTTACAAGCCGAAAACGAATAGCCAAGTAAAACAGAAATAATACCCATGAAGCTCAAAAACAAACCACCTCTGCAAGAAAAGGAAACAAGCAAAGAATTGTGCACAAGCGCAGATCAGTGCGACGGAGTTACCAAACCAATTGTATTTACATGTTGTTGGCAATAAGTAAACCAACACTAATCCATACAAGACGTTTGTTCGGCTCAGCAGTGAAATTCTGGCGAAGTGCCACCTGATGTATCGCAAAGAGAAAAATACCTAAAAACCAGTAAAAAAGGGCAAGTTTCACTGGCAGGTGACGGTTTGTTACATTGAAAACTAAATTAAAGTAAGGAAATTTCAAAGAACTGGGCATAATAGAGTGTGTTCTGTAGGTACATTCCGTAGAGTTCATTACTTCTTCCATATCTAAATTCGTTTTATTTACTTTGCTAATGCTCAACAAGAAAATTGTTGCTGCTAAAAAAACTAGCTAAAACAAATTTACTGAATTCTGCAAGTGTTTCTTAACACGCTGAGTGCCATGTGAGTCCAGGTTGGTCTCACAGTGCGAAGGGACTTTCAGGCCTCGTGGTGACACTTGGTCTCACGGTATAATGTGTGAGATTTCGGTTTGTACTGATGCAGCTGCTTCATAGAGGCTATTAGTAGTAGTGTATTCACGCCATACTAGAGCCATTGCATTGTTTATGCTGCTTGGCCTATGGGTATGAGACCAAAGTGGCATCATATGGCCTATTCAAAAATTCAAATATTCTATTGTATTATGTAAAAAAAAATCGTGGCCGGACGAACCCCATTTTTTTTTGTTGTATGGTGGCACTCAACGTGTTAAAACAAAAAATTTTCGGGGGGAAAAAAAAAAAAGGAGGACCGATTTATATGGCTCAGAAAAAGCTATCCAAAGTGAAAAAGAAAAACTTTTCAAAGTTTATTTTATATTCAGTTTTAATAAAATCTTACGAATGCACATCATTTGCAAAAAAAATTTTAAATATTGCAAAATGTACTATAGTATTTGTGCGTGCATTTGAAATACATTTGTATATACAGTGATTTCACTCATGCTTCTATTTAAAGAAACGCCTGCAAGGAAATGTCTCATCCACCACTGGGGACTTCTCAAGGATAAAATGAAATTGAATTGGCGAATATGAGTGTATTGAGCTTCCTTTTAATAATTTATAGACAGTGTTTTATTAACTAAATATTTACTCATAGCGGCTTCTTGTTCTACTGTGTCGAGTGACGGAGATTCTGATCAGAGCGATACGCTCTGCCTACTCGGTGTACTTAAAATATTAAACCAACAGGTACTTCTCTTATAAGAAATAGCCTCAATGAAAAAAAAAACACGAAATTGTGTTGTGCCAACTTACACGGGACGAGAATTTCGTCCGCTTTTCAGTAATTGTGGAACAATATCAAGACTCACGCCACAAATATGAGGAGGAGCTCGGCCAAACACCTAACAGAAGTGTACGCACCAATTATTATTTATTATTATTTGCAAAAAAATCGCTTGTATGGTATATCAACCTGCGTTCAGAAAAGTTGCACATTGCAAAACTTGTATAGTTTGCTGGTCATGAAGCATGGCGCGAATTATTTTTAAATCCCTAAATTTGTTTACTTGTAAACTTCGGCTATATTTCGTTTCTCTACTTTCTTGCTCTTTCGCTCTCTTTGAGCATGGAATTTCTCTCTTAGCCAAACTGCAGCCGTAAAAAGGTAAGAAATGTGCCTAATATGCCTCAGCTCAGCTTCCTCTCAAAATGAAATGCCGCTTTAGTCCCTCAATTTGATAGAATTTTGGGTACGCGAGCGCCAGCTGATGGGTTTTACCTTTGTAATTAGGTCGATTGATTGTCAATATTTATTCTTAGTAAATCTAGAAATACACGATTTCATACAGACTATAACAAATAAACTTAACGAAAATAGTTCATTCACTCAGTGACAATTTTAAATTTAAGATATATAAGATAAATAAAAAGCCAAAGTATTTGACGGCGGCCGCCGTAGCCGAATGGGTTGGTGTGTGACTACCATTCGGAGTTCACAGAGAGAACGTAGGTTTAAATCTCGGTGAAACACCAAAATTAAGAAAAAGTTTTTTCTAATAGCCCCTAGGCAGACAATGGCAAACCCCGGAGTGTATTTCTGCCATTTAAAAGCTCCTCATAAAAAATATCTGCCGTTTGGAGTCGGCTTAAAACTGTAGGTCCCTCCATTTGTGGAACAAAATCAAGACGCCCACCACAAATAGAAAGAAGAGCTCGACCAAACACTCAGAAAGGGTGTACGCGCCAATTATATATATAGATATATGGTATATTTGAAATTTTAACCCGTGCCAAAAAGAGTAAATCATTACCTACTACGCAGGGTTTCTGAGGAATGTAAAAATAAAAGCACTCTTAAAGTGAAAGACAGTCAATTACACCACTGATGATCAAAGATAAAGTAGAGTTGAAAGAATTTTCCTTCTATTTTGTAACGGATCCTCAAAATTAAGCGATCTGAGAGCAAAACGAAGAAAATTCTTTTGAATTCGTTCCAGACTGTTGATATGGCAAAGGATGATTTAGGCCCCCATATAAAGACAGCACCAGATCGTGCAAGTGAGGTAAATAGTAACTTTAGCGTATATGGATCAGTAAAGTCAGTACCAAAACGTCAGATAAAAGCAAATATAAAAAATATGGCTTACAAATTATAGAATGCAAATGACTCAGAAATAGGAATTTTTAATCAAAAACGATGAGATTGAACTTTAATTAAAAATTAGATTATTATTATTATTATTATTATTTCTTTATTAGTTATATATAACTTTTACATTTATAATTCATTTTACATTATTATTTTACATGATATAAAATTCCAAATTCATTTAATTTATATTTAATTTTATAAAATCCACTACAAGTTTTCTAAAGTGAAGCAAATTATTTTCATTTTTTATTAGATGAGGTAAAGTGTTGAATAATTTTAAGCCACTTTACATTATTGAATTCTGAGTGCTTCTCTTATTAAATCTTCCTAATCTGATTGATATAAAATAACTTTCTAGATTTAACTCAAAAATACATCTAAAAGCATTTTCTAAAATTTAGTTGAAGGCTATATTTATCACACTGAAGCTTACACGAGTCTGGAAGGATTGACATTGATTTGAAAAATTTTAAATCGTCTGCAGATTAAAAAATTTTCGAAAATCAGAATGTAAACAAACGAACAAAAAAGCATCACTGTGAGACTCAAACCACAAAATTATACGCACAAAAGAATTTTTTCTGACAATATAATTTTCGTGGTTAATTACTCTTCGTAACATTAAAACGTCGTATGTGCCTTTTAAAAACGAAAGTTAAAAAAAATACGCAGAAGCCCGCATATCCAATAATTATTATAATTGATTTCGTTCATTTTTTACCAAACAAGGATATACTGTTTGGTTTCTTCTCAATTATTATATGTATTAAGTGCAATGGTCGCATTTTTCTCTTTAAAAAAATTGATTGCATTTCAAATCAAGACGCAATGGGCTAGAAGATAGTCGTAGATATTTTAGAATTCTGGGTCGTTCCGATAATGTAGAACCGAATGATGTCATGGAAACGATTGTTTCGATTCTTACTTTGACACTTTGACTTAAGCAGGAGTATTGTTGACTGAGAATTCGTCGCAAATTCTCCTAACGAGAGAAAACATCGAGAACCATCTAAATTATTGAACAAACGACTAAAACATTTCGCGAGAAACTGAAGTCAAAATGTAAATGTCAATAATGCCCTGCAACTATAATAATACGTTTACGAACAAGCCCTTAAAATCGGAATTTTAATGTAATAAAGCATTGGGCTAGAATTTAGTATAGTGCCGATCGCTTTGGAAAAAACGGTAAAAAGGGGGTGATAGAGGGGTGTATCCTCATCTTAAAACTGAAAACAGAACCTGCCGGAGGCTTATAGTTTTTAAGTAATTTAATGTTAAAGTTCTATAATTTAGCGAAAAGTTGGTGTTGCCATACACCTGAAATGAAAACGAAGTTCGCACGCAGGGATGTTCAGTGGAAGGTTCATTGTAAAACTGCAGTATTTTTTGCTGTAATTTAAAGTTGAGAAATGAATTTGAAAATAAAAACATACAACTCATTTAAACTTAAAAACAATGATATTAAGCGTATCACAAAAAATAATAAAGTAATTAAATTGATTAACACAGTATTTTTGCGTGGAACTCTTTATCGCGTAGGCGGCCTTCGGCCGCGCTTCAAAAAAATAACCCTCATCAGTCCAACTCCGGCTACGCAATCCACAGTATTTTTGCGTAGAACTCCTTTTCGCGTGGGCGGCCTTCGGCCGCACTTCAAAAAAATAACCCTCATCAGTCCAACTCCGGCTACGCAATCCACAGTATTTTTGCGTAGAACTTCTTTTCGCGTGGGCGGCCTTCGGCCGCGCTTCAAAAAAATAACCCTCATCAGTCCAACTCCGGCTACGCAATCCACAGTATTTTTGCGTAGAACTCCTTTTCGCGAGGGCGGCCTTCGGCCGCGCTTCAAAAAAATAACCCTCATCAGTCCAACTCCGGCTACGCAATCCACAGTATTTTTGCGTAGAACTCCCTTTCGCGTGGGCGGCCTTCGGCCGCGCTTCAAAAAAATAACCCTCATCAGTCCAACTCCGGCTACGCAATCCACAGTATTTTTGCGTAGAACTCCTTTTTGCGTGGGCGGCCTTCGGCCGCGCTTCAAAAAAATAACCCTCATCAGTCCAACTCCGGCTACGCAATCCACAGTATTTTTGCGTAAAACTCCTTTCTGTGTTAAAACCATTGAACCCAAAATTAAAACGTCATATGCGTGTATGTAATAAGGAGGCACAATAACCCCGACCCCCATGATTAAGACTAAACTTAAGAACTTATTTTTTGTTTTCATTTGCAGGCATCCGGCAACACCATACTGTTGGCATTCCAATCTTCTTCATATTCGCGCTTAAAATTGGAATGTGATTGCATAGGCAAATGTATTTGCATTTAATTTTAATAGATATAATTAAAATATTAGCATAAAAATCGGTAAAAACACGCGTGTGAGTGTATATTTGGTGATTTATAGTGAAATGTTAAAAAATATAGAGTGTAATGTGGCAAATTATACTGATGTTCCCAAGGGCATTTTGAATGTAAATAATTAAAAAATTATTATTTCCCGATTAATTTAAAGTTATAAAGAGTGTTCCTTAACACCTCACTAACATCTCCACCAAGTTTCATTAAAAAAAACATTATAGTTTGCCAGAAATTCCAAGATCGGCACTGTTCTAAACTCCAGCCAAGCATTGAATTCCATTGTCGGGAGAAGTAGAAACATATTATTAAATATTAAAAAAATGTATAAAATAAAAACGTTAGGATGATCTTTTTTATTTTGGTAAACGAGCTGGGTGGCAACTCGGTTTAGGTAGCACAGGTATAATTTCTTATGTTACACCGATTGCATTCTTAATTAGACCTCTTGCTATTGGATATTTTTACCCAGTGAAATATATACTTTTTTTAAAGATAATAGCATATTTGAAGGCGAAAAATTACGCCAGCACTGACAAATTATTTGTAAACAGACTTAAATTGAAATTGAATATTAAATCGTTATACCCATTGTTTAATTTAAATTTACTGTTAACTATGTAATCGACTATTTAATATTGTTAATGCTAAAGGCTGAATTAAATAACTTAAATGAAAGTGTGGCAAACACAATCACGCCGAGTAAATAATAATAAAAAAAATGACTATGCTGTTGCACATTCTTCCAGACAAGCGTGCGTTGAAAATTTAAAGAAATATGCATAGATTGAGACGCTCTACAAGAGAAAACAAACATTTGGGTACACATGTATATACACACAATGCACTGCACCACCACAGTAACAACAACAAGTGCGATATTTCATTACACCTCTTTTATGCACCACACCTCCCTCACATTTTTTATTCAGAAACACCCAAATCGCATCACTTTCCGTCAACAAAATTCAAATGATTTCTACTTCTTTTCGTATCAATCTAATTAACTTACCACTCAGTCAGTATTTAAACACTCCTTTTCACTCTTTTTAATTACTTTAACGCACTTTTTTCTCACAAAAAATAAATTTTTTAAGAGGAGAAAATTTTTGAGCACAAAATGAGTTCACAATCAAACGACACGAACGCTTTGCTGAAATGTTCGACATCATTCGTAAATGCGCTGAATATGCAGAGTTGTATTTGCGTAAATTAATAAAAAAAAAAGGTTATATCGACTTATCGACAACTTATCGAGAAATATAATTTTTCAACTAAATACCGAGCAAGGAATATAATTTTTGCTTTACCCCTTTGCCTTACGATTTAAATTCGAAGAAACATGCGTGCTCAGACTATTTAATTTTAATGCAACTCTGTGCGGGTGTTATCAGAAAATAAAACTAAAATATTATAACGGTTGTTTTTAAGTTTATTAAATTTACTATTACTGCTTTTGAAACATTTAAATATGCGGCGGGCATAGCCCATCAATGTCGAATTTGGCACAGAAAATGTTTGCGGGCGATACTCGTCATTTCCACTTAAGTGGTTAATGACGCGAACATCCTTTGTAATGCTATCTTCCCACGGCACGTGATTCGCTCTCTAAGAATTTCATGAATTACTCCTTCTCGTTCTTTGCTCTTATTATTACGATTTATTGGGTCTGAACATCGGTGATGGAGAAAAAAAGTAAGCTAAAACTAAGATTTTAAAAGCAAAGATTGGTTTAATTTATTTCTTCCATTTCACAAGAAAAGAAAACGCCAAAAAAAAAGAAAAATGATGCAAGCTGGCGAAAGAGCCTAATAGAAAAATGGGGCGAGAAGATGAATGAGTTTCATGGCTACCAGAAAAACAACCACAATCTCAAGGCACATTAAACAAGTAGCATCAGTGGGGTTGCAATTTAAGGTTTTTTTTTATTTGGTCTCCAAATTGTAAAATTTTAAGTGGCGCCGAACTATCAATCTTTGTTTCCAGATTTTGACATTTACCCGATTTACACGAGGAGACATCTGGAAGGGAAACATTTTGTTCGGGGGCGAAGGACGGTCGGGGAAGAGAGAAGGGATTTTGTCTCCCGTACTCGGCGACACGCTTTACTCTTCTTATTCGTATTTCTTATCTTAAAGCAATTTTTGACAGTTGCTTCATTCGTTTTCTTCTTTTGTGGAAGAAAGTTCTAAGTTATGTGTTGGTTTTCATACAAACGGAAGATAACAACGATGACAAACATCCGAACGGTGCTTGGGAAATGCACGATTATTTTTGCTAGTAAATTAGGTATAATTTAAAATAGTTATGGGACATGTTTATGTTGATTTCTAATTTTTTCCTGTATTTCTAGATACTCGAGTTAATTTTAAGTTAATTATTTACAATGAAGTATTTTTAATTTAATTTTTTTTATTCAAGTATAAGAAGTTATAAATATATTTCTATAAAAAAACAACAAATTATTGATTATTTAACCAGTTTGCATTTTTCATTCATATATTTAAGAAACTGTTGTCGAACGCTCTCTGCTTTACATGTAAGCGCGTGCTAGAATACATCCAAACCAGACGATGCTAAAGTATTAAATGTCAAAATGTCGCGAATGAAACATCAAAAGAGAATTTCCAGTGTCTCCCTTCCAGATGTCTCCTCGTGTAAATCGGATCATTCTAGGGACCAAAAATGCATTTCGCTAGCTCTTATAAAAAAGTATTCTATCTTTCATCGCGAAATTTGATGAGAGGAATTTAGCAAAAAGATTTACAGCCATTAAAATTGACTTAGCTTTTTATTCATTATAAATGCCGTACGTGGGGATATTAGCCACAGCATTTTTCGATTTTATGAACCGCTAAAAACTTTTCAGAATTGACTTAATATTAATTTCGAAATTTCTCTGATAATTCTCATGCAACGACTTATTTAACTTATTTCAATAAATTGGCGATGAAAATTATTGAAGACAACGATTTCTTCATAGTTCCGCTAAAAACTTTTCAGAATTGACTTAATATTTACTTCGAAATTTCTCTGATAATTCTCATGCAACGACTTATTTAACTTATTTCAATAAATTGCCGATGAAAGTTATTGAAGACAACGAAAGTTCGAGATTATCAAATAATCGTTGATTATAAGGATACTTTTTTCCATACAACCCTGTATTTTCTGTGATATCGATAATTATTATTACGAATGTAAAAAGCAACATCAAAGTTAGGACTAAATAAAATGAGCGTCGGCAAATAAAAGAGGTTTGTAGACATAATTACAATAAATTTACAAAAAGCGTGTGGCCATAGACGCTTTCGCATGCTATTGCTTGTTAAAAAAATGTAGTATCGAATTTCACATGCTTATTGTTGACATAAAATTTTCCAACGGATTCCCCCTAACTGTCTATTACTAGCAGCAATTTGCGCAATTATATTAACTTTTGCTTCTCTTTGACTTTTATTCACTTCATTAATAATTACACACTAAAATATTTTACCAAACCAATTTTTTGTATTGGCAGCTGATTGCCAATTTAGCAGATAATCTGTCATATGTGAACTGGTAGATTATTTTTGTGAATTTATTACTAATCACTGCTTGTGTGATCGCATGTTTTTTTGAATGACGAATTTTGTAATTCGAAGAATTATTGGGAAGGGAGTTGCGAATGACAGTGAATTACGTGGCATGAAAACATACTATTAGGTACACGGCGAATCCGCATAAGGGAAATTCGGTATAGCAGCTGATTTGCTTTTTTTGTTACGGTTTCCCGATTGGAATGTCAAAGGGTCTTGCTTATTTTTTGTTTTGTTTTTGCTAAAAGAAAATACATTGTGGGAACACAGGTGAAAGTGTCGTACGGGAACACACCTATACCTATCCTTTTGGCCACACTGAATTCATTATTCATTTTTATTCATTATTCAATTTAATTTTAACGTCGTTATGCGTTCTAAGAAAGAGATCATTCGAGAAGCGTTCTTGCAAACGAAAAGACATATAAAAATTAGAGTTCCTTTATAAGTTATTAGTTTTATTTTAACTGCCTTGAATTAAACATCACAAATAAAGAGTGTTAATATAAAATAAAAAGCATATGTGGGGGTTTTAGTCCCCCACAACATGTAAACATTGTTGCTCTAGCTCAGCTTGGTTAGATATTTGACCAAGCTCTTCCTAAAATTTGTTGTGTGCGTCTTGATATTGTTGCACAAACAGATAGGAGCTTAGTAATTTCGTACCGAAGTAAGGGCGCCAAATAAAAAACACATGTGAATACCCAACAAAAAGATTGATACTTTGAAAAATAAAATGTTGATTTTCTACTGAGTGAGGATTACAATAATTATTGCATCTACTATACATTAGTATTAAACTGTCGAAATATTAGGCAACTTCAATAATAAAGGCGCTCATTTTTATCAAAGTGGTTACTCCAATTTTTACAGAGTTCAAATAGTATCAGGATCAACTAAGGCTTCCATAGGTTTATACTACCTTTGAAAAGTAAACTGCAGCCGTTAAAACGTTGCAGGAATAATACTATAATTTCGTCTCTCATTAAATACTTATTCGAGAAATAATTTTATTAATTCTATTAAAACAATTCTGTCATAATTATGCTCTACTACGCGATTCTCGCAGAAAATCATGTACAGGTAGCTTCTGTAATTCACCTCCGAGTGAATTCCAATGGAATCGGAAGAAAATTTCAATAAAATTTACTCGGAAGTGAATGATGGAACCTGTCCGATTATGATTCTTGGTATAGTCTCTCGAGTTTATGCTGTTCGGTTTAGTTGTTTCACAAATAGTACTGCTAAAACTAAGAAGCCCACACAACCCATCAATAGCGCTGCAACTATACTCAAAAGTATGCCTGAAAATGATTATTCATATATTAAAAAACACCATAATATAGACATATAATTAAGTGCACATATTTACCTTCCAAAACAAGAAACCCGGTAAGGGTCATGAGTAGAGTTGAAAGCCCAATACCTAACATAATCAAGAATGGAAGTAGGAAAACTAAAAGTGCAGCTGCAATACAAATAGCTTTATGCGGATTTCTGACACACCATTGTACCATCTTATCCAACAGCTGGTAGCCTCCCAGATCAACCATTACAAAAGAAGCTGCAATCTTGAATTGTATCCCTGAAATTTTATGTATTATGTACAAAATATAAATAAAAAATTCAAAAGCCGGACATACATAGTTTCCAAACAGCATCCACAAGCATTTTGAGCAATAATTCAGGAGTATCTTCCACATTCTCCCCTTCACCAGCGCCTTGAGGAGGAGGCGTCAGCATTTGCACTTCACTCTTAGCTTCATTCTGATGAAATTTCATGTTGATTTTTATTTTATTTTATGTAACTTGGGAAAAATATCAATTCAATGAAGTAAAGGCATCCGTTTATTTAAAGTGTTTCAACTTACGAGTGTATACATATGTGCATGGATGTTCTTTAAAGGTTACGAAATATTAAACAAACAGAAGAGCATAATTTATTTCCAATATTTACCGTTTATAAATTTTGTTTGTTTGCTTTTGAACAATTTTATGGACGATATCGTTTAAAATATTTAGCATAGTTAAAAAACAAATGCAAGAGCTACTGTGCGCAAATCAATAACAAAACAAATTCAACAGGGTTGCTTAAATGCAGAAGCAGGTTGTTAAAAATGTCCCTTACTCCACGAACACATAGGCAATCGTTTATTTTCGTGTAGCTGTCATCCGAAGAAAACAAATTTTTTGGGGGTTTTACAAGAAAACTTTGTTGAATTACAAGGAAAATAAAAAATAAATAATTGGCGCGCACACTTCTGTGAGATGTTTGGTCGAGCTCCTCCTCCTATTTGCGGCGCGCGTCTTCATGTTGTTCCACAAATGGAGGAATCTACAGTTTTAAGCCGACTCCGAACGGAAGATATTTCTTTTTTGTGAGGAGCTTTTTCATGGCAGAAATACACTCTGAGGATTACCATCGCTTGCCGAGGGGCGACCGCTATTAGAAAAAACTTTTACTAGCATTTTGCTGTTTCATGCACGAAGATTCAAACCTACACACTACCGCTTGGTAGTCACGCACCATCTCATTCGGCTAAGGCGGCAAGTAATATTAATTGAAGATGAAATATTAATAGAAAGGAAGGGCCTGTAAATAATAAACATTTTCAAGAAAAACGTATTTCATCTGAAAGTCGACTTAATATAGTTTTTCAAGAGTTCCGAATTCCGGGCAAAATAAATGTACGGGCGAAATGGAAACCGCTTACGTAAAAGTTACTTTATTTTTCGCGATTTTGACAAGTCTGACGTCAGATCCCTTCGCAATACAAAACAAACAAAAGTAGGAGAAATTTTGATTTATGAGATTTAAAGTAATGAATCTAATGAAAACGAAGTGCCGCGTGTGAAATTGTTGAAGCACAAATTAATATAAGGCCTCCAAAAGCAGTTTGTTTGCGTTTTTATGGGGAAGACGCCGGGGCAAGAAAGTGTGTGTATGGGCGTATAATTTCTTGTGCTTATTGGGGGCAGCAGCCATTGGTCGGGAAAAACCCGAGTCATTCCGGTAACGTAGAACCGGCTGCCATGGGAATGTCTTGTCTTTGGTTGTTTCCATTCAAGGCGAATTTATTATAGGTGACAGCAACCACATATAAGTAAAACCCTACATGTATTTGTTGTTGCCTTTGGTACAAGCATCAAGTCAAAATACAATACAATACGAATGTAATCATACCAATACATACAACGTAAGCCATATCAAGGGCGAAAAATTCAGCTGGGTGAATGCTGTCACCTATAATAAACCCACCTTGTTTCCATTGCTTTCGCCTACTCTTCTTCTTCACAAACAAGTAATTCCACTTCCGTTTGTTTGTTTATTGATGGGCTCTGACGACACGACGAATTCGGAGGGCGCAATCTTGTATTCTTTGGCCACCGTAGCCGAATAGGTTGGTGCGTGATTGCCATTGGGAATTCAGAGAAAACGTAGGTTCGAATCTCGGTAAAACACCAAAATAAAGATAAACATTTTTCTAATAGCGGTCGCCCCTCGACAGGCAATGGCAAACCTCCTCATAAAAATATCTGCCGTTCGGAGTCGGCTTGAAACTGTGGTCAAGATGCACGCCACAAATAGGAGCAGCTCGGTCAAACATAAAAAAAGGGTGTACGCGCCAATCATATATATTCTTGTAGCCTATCATTACTGATTTTGTAAGGTATTACAAACGTTTAGAAAACATGTTTAATAATCGAATTTTAATAAACTACAAAGCCTTTGTAAAAGGGCATTTTTTGAAACATTTTTTAAGAAAAATTTTCATATAATTCATAATAATTTATAAACAATACTATAGATTAAAAGGCTGATGTAATGACTACTTTTTGAGTAATAATTTTAAATATTACGTCTACACACTTAGACATAATAAGTAATAATTTCGTGCCCAAAATGAAAAGCTCACCTTAAATTATTAATAATAAAGTGTAAGAATTTAAGCAAGGCGAATCTATTGCAGGTGGTATCGGCAAATCTGGTTTTTTTTCTTTCGCCGTGTCCATGTGGCTGTCAACCCAGAATAAATCAAGGTGAAACCTTTTTTTGTTTTCTACTTTTCCAATACTTTGCCGTGACAATCAGACGTACAAAACATTGTTGTTGATATAGTGCTACCACCTTTAATGAATGCGCCTTAGTATTTAAGCGTATTCACCCGCCGTAATAAAAACACTTCAAGTTTTCAAGCTGAATTAACAATTATTTATAAAGTAAATATTTCCTTCAAATATGGATGCATGCAATAAATAAAGCCATTTACATATACTGTCATTAAAACCGACTACTTCCCTTACACATTCTAATTTTTTATATTTTGTTTGTAGATCGTAGCCCAACCCAAATACGGTAAAATATATATCCTAATAGGAGCATCACGATGGCTACTTTCAACGCCAAAGCAAGTCAAGACCGATGCAAGTCAGTAAGCGGCACGTACATGACACCCATCAGTCTAGTTTCCTTTACTTTCCCTTCACTATCTTTGTCATATTGTGTCATGTATTGCTCGCCCCCTTCCGGACCAACAGGAACAATTAACCGTCCTCCATTTGCCAACTGCTCTAAAAGAGCTTTGGGTGTTATAGCTGCAGCAGCGCCCACATGAATAGCATCATACGGAGCATGCTCTGGGACACCCTTTCGCCCATCGCCCTCTGCGTGTTATAATGAAAAAAGGAAGTTATTGAATAGAAGAAATTAGTACCATGTTTCTTAATCGCACCAACAATAATTAGCTTCCCCGAATCTAGCATCTTTGGGTCATCAGAATTAAGATTTTGAAAACTTTGTGCAACAAGTTCTGGCTGATGCTCAATACCAATAACTCGTGTATTAACGTCGTCTCCTTTTTCTTCGATATATCGCAAAAAGCAAGCTGTTAAATAACCAGAGCCACTACCAACATCAAGGACATGAGCACCAGGACGTAATTGATCGCGCAGATATTCCAGGGCGAAAGCATGCTGTCAAGATGTATATGCACAATTAAGAAACTCATAAATCATGAAATGGAATAGTAACACTCACCATATGTGGAGCAGATATTGTGACGCCATAACCGATTGTCTGTGGTGCGTCCATGTAAGGATTTCGAGGAGAGTAATGCCTTCGATCCGTCTTGGTCATTGCTTGAGCCACACTATCAGAAGCTATAATTCCGTAATCTGCAACAAGCACAAATATATTCTGTAACTGTTTTCACAATCACATTCCTTCGAATCGGAAAATAAATTCGATCAACTACCTCTCATCTTCCTTATTAGGTCCGCATTGTCAGCACCAACTGAGCGCCACGCCATTCTGCGAATTGTATGGCGGTGTTTTTCAATAAGTTTTCTAAACACTTTAAAATTTTGTCCGTTTCAAAAGAAAAAGAAAAAGTATGAAAATTTTCCTGCTTATTTACAAGAAACCTTAAGATGGAAATAGCGATTTCTCGATACCAATACTTGCGAGTAAATACTCGATACTTTTGGGCTTGTTCGAGGCGCGTAATAAAGCTGCAATTTTGCAGCACATATAAATGTTAGTAACCCTGTTACTAATGTTTCAGAGAACGTAAAATCATATAAATAAATGTTTCTATTGTGCTGCACTTATTTTGCGTATGGAGGTGATGTAAATAAAAATAATGGAATTCTCTGTAATTCGTTCGAGTTGCAATCACAACCTCTGTGTTGTACGATTTTTTAAAGAATCACGTTCGATGTGAAATTCTGGCAACTTTGATAAAATTATAGCTTAATTCGTTTTTATCCGTAAGTCTTTTAAATTGGCATCATAAAAATTTTATTGGCACGATTGCCTGATTATTTTCTTAATCATTTTAATAGGAAATTTCTATCAGCATCGAAATAATCAAAAAAAAAATATTTAATCAGAACTCCAATATTTTTATTTACATATTCACATTTATAAAAAATAAGTGCTGAACATCAGAAAAGTAGAAGGATGATATCCAATTACAAGACAGTTACAAGGTTTGGTCATCCGAAGTAAAATTATGAAAGTAACTTTGGCTGGCACTTCATAGAGGATGTGGCAGCAGAATTGTTCCCACTAATCTTCTTCTTCTTCTTACGCTTCCAATCAATCGCGTTGTTCAGACGGCAACGAAATAACTTTGAATTTTTTTATATCACTAACACAATTTCAGTTTCGTCGTAAACAAGCCGCTGTCACATCCTCTGCTACGGCAGCAAACCAGCTGATTTCTTCAAAAACGCTGAGGGTCGGTTAACGGTCTAATGTTGGCCACATCCCTTGAACTCTCTCCACCATGAGAAAAGTATCAGCTTAGCGTAAGCCACAGGGTTACAAACGTTTATAAGTGCTGCATTACTGCCGGTTTTATTACGTGGTTTAAACAAGTCCAACTTCGTTAGAGAGAGAGTTAATAGAGAAAATGTCCCCACTTAAATAAAACTATAATTTAATATATGTATATAAGTTTTATTAACTGCTTTCGATTAGCCAACAATTTCAGTTTCGTCGTAAACAAGCCGCTGTCACATCCTCTGCTACGGCAGCAAACCAGCTGATTTCTTCAAAAACGCTGAGGGTCGGTTAACGGTCTAATGTTGGCCACATCCCTTGAACTCTCCACCATGAGAAAAGTATCAGCTTAGCGTAAGCCACAGGGTTACAAACGTTTATAAGTGCTGCATTACTGCCGGTTTTATTACGTGGCTTAAACAAGTCCAACTTCGTTAGAGAGAGAGTTAATAGAGAAAATGTCCCCACTTAAATAAAACTATAATTTAATATATGTATATAAGTTTTATTAACTGCTTTCGATTAGCCAACTCTCTTCTCCCAATGAATACCCAGTATGGATACGTACATAGACATATATTCAAGGAGAATACATACAAGATGTTGGCAGTAGAACAAAAGCAAAATTTATAAGTAATTTTTTTTTTTTGCCACTTTTTGGTTTTGGATGTGAAAATTTCCATCATATTGTAAACAAATACAGAAAACAAGAAAAACATACCACTTTGCCATTCAAACAATTAAATTTCAAGAAAAAACAGCTGTTCGCTGGGTGAATAATATGTATATAAACTTCTCGGTATCATCTTCATTCATACTTTCAGAACCTAAAAATTTTAACCCATTCACACGACATGAAATAGACAGCGGAGAAGCTGTATTTTGATTGGATGAAGAATCCTAATTTTGTTTTGAAGCCCATTTCATCCTCAAGAGCGCCCAGTGAGTTTTTTTTTTAACAAAATCTAATGTGATCCACCTTTTCTGTGAAAAACTACTTTCAGAATAGAAGAGTTTAAATTTACTCACACGACATGGCTAGCCAGTGGATTAGTTTTATTTTGAATCGCTGTACAACTTATACATAGCTTTAAAGCTTATGCCATCTTCATTGGTTCTAGAATGCATAAATCATACCCAGTTGTTATGCACAGTAGGCTATAGAAACATTATTAATAACAGACTCCTATGTGGTAGTACGAACTACTATCCAATATAGTTTCTGGAGATATTTTTCTTGAGTACACCTACAATCATATCATCCGAAGCTTGTTGATTGTTCATTTTTTTGATTATCATATAATTTTTGTTATTTTAGATATAATTTTTGTTTAATTAGAATATAATTTTTTTATATTCCTTGAAATTAACTTCTAATAGAACGGGATAATACTGGTTCATAAATTTACCATAGTTAATTAACATTCATAAGTTTTAACTGAAGTCGGTATCGATACCGTGATATATATTTTCGGTACACGTAATAAGGCATTTAACAACTACACAAAATCAATTGTCAATCACTATAATCAACTGTAATTCAGCCATTTCTTTTTGTTCTTTTTTTTCTGCACAATATTTTTTTTGGTCTCTTTCGAGGTATTCTTATCAAAAGAATAGGAGCATTTCTATACGAATTTTATTTTTACGAGTGTGTTCTTTCTTTTAACATCTAAGTTTTTTATTTTTCTAATTTTTGTCTTGTTTCAGTTTCTATAAAGCCGGCAGGCGAAATTTGACGTGGTTGAAAATTTTTAGAGACATACATAGATATTTCAAGAGAAAAATATGGAAGGAAAAGTTACCGTCCTTACTCCGAATAATAGGAGGCAAAATGTTAAGGTTACACCTAATACGACTATACTACAGGTAATTTGCTTGCTCTACCAATAAAATACTTTGTCATTCAACCTGAAATGTTGCTAGATTTTAGAAGAGGTTTGCCAGAAACACGATTTAGACAGCAATGAATACTGTCTAAAGCATCACAACAAAGAAGTCGGCCTCACTCAAATGTTTCGCTTTAGCGGGCTTCCTAACAATTGCTTATTGGAAATGTCACATACCGAACGCAGACGGACCGAGTCAAACGTTAGCATTTGTGTGCAACTGGAAGATGGATCGCGTGCTCAAGGCCAGTTTAAGCCCAACAATAGCCTTTGGCATGTGATAGAACAGCTCGGTGCTGAAGCAATAGAGAGTTATACAAGCCCCGTAGCGATTTATATGCGGCAAGATATTATCGGTAAAGAGCGTATGCAGGAGACGACGCTTAAGTCATTAGGCATTATCGAAGGCCGGGCGATGATTCGAGTCATAAATAAAACAGCGGAAGATTTGAAGTCGTAAGTGTAAAAATCCATTTAACTTGTATGTTTAATTATGGACATTTTCAAATTTTAAGGCAAGCTAATGTTTACATACCACCAACAGTCAAAGTTGATGCAAATAAAGCAGCAACCACGGTGGCTCCACAAAATAGTACAGTCAAACAAAGCGGAGGTGGAGGTGGGGGATTTGCAATAACGAAAGATTTAGTACAGTCACTTAAGAAATCAAATAGCGAGATTAATGAGAAAAGTGATATTAAGGAGGAGATCACACCCGTCGATGCGGTTTCCATGGACAATGAAACTCAAAAACCCAAGTACGATTGGGGTTCGGGCACCGGTTATTCTATACAAGATTCGTTCCATGCGCAGAATACTGCCAAAAATCTCAGTGATGTAGCAGACCAAGAACAAGACGAAATGGATATAGAGCCGGAAGTGCACATTGTAAGTGAGACCACTTCAAAGTGTGTTCTCATTTGATGAATAAGAAAAGTGATTTATTCAAATAATAATTTTAGATTGGCGAACGAAATGCTGTGCTATATTCTCTGGATGATACACAAACTCAGGCTGAAGAGTTACCTGATTCATTCTTCGATTTAACAGTTGAAGACCTTAGATTGGTATTACGCGATTTAAAAAAGGTGTCAAAAGGTGATGAAAACTCACCGCTACTCACAGAACAATTGCGTAAACTGGAAGAGCAAAAAACTATGTTGAACAAAATTGGGCAATATAAGAATTGCGTGTTACGAATTCAATTTCCAGATCGATTTGTACTTCAAGGTATTTTTAAGCCCATCGATAAAATATCCGATGTTGTGGATTTTGTGCGGAAGTTCTTGCACGATGAAAAAGCAAATTTCTATTTGTGTAAGTGTTGCAACTTTTTATATTCATATGATTTATACAAGGTGAAGAATAAACCAGAATATACAAGGCTGGCGTCATAAAAATGTTTTTGATGGCGCCATCTTTTTAATGAGTTAGTGCGTTGGAAGTTACATCCCCAGCTGATTTCCAGTGAAAGCTTTGTGAAATTTGGTTCAGTGGAAGCGAAGTTATTGCGTCTAAAGAGTCAATATTTTTGTGTCATCAGTACAAAAATGAGTTTCGAACAAAGAGCTAATATCAATATTTGTTTTAAAATCGGTAAAACGTTTACCGAAACATTTGAATTTATAAAAAAAATTATGGCGATGATTGTCTAACTTGTGCCAGAGTTCATGAGTGGTTTACACGTTTCAGAGATTGTTGTGAGGACATAAATGACAATGAACATACGGGTCGCCCAAAATCAGTAATCACCGAAAACTCCATCGAAATTGTTCGTAAATTTATCAAAAATGAACCGAAATCAGCGTTAAAATTCATGGAATCGGAGTTGAATGTTTCCAAAACATCGATTTATCGCATTTTAACTGATCATTTGGTCTTACTTAATGTCTGTGCACGTTTCATTTCGCACAAGTTAACTGAGAACCAAAAATTGCTTAGAACTCAACATTCGGAAGACTCCAATACAGAGGCAAGAACTTCCTTTACAACATTGTAACTGGTGATGAAACGTGGTGTTTGCAACCTAACCCTGAAACTAAGCGTCAAAGTGCCAAATGGAAGACCCCAGATGAGCCACCACCCAAAAAATCGCGTTTGGAGAAGTCAAAAATCAAGTCGATGCTCATTTGTTTTTATGATTCCAAAGAAATTGTCCACAAGGAGTTCGTGCGAACGGGGCAAACCGTCAATGCAATTATTTTATGTCTATCTTGGCGTTTTGAAGCGTTTGTTGTCCATCGAATTCGCCCTGAATACCGCGAAGGAGGAAGCTGGCGCTTATTGCATGATAATGCACCATCTCATCGATCCACTCTTGTGGCTGATTTATGACTAGAAATCGCATTTTAACCCTCAATCACTCACCGTATTCGCCTGATATGACTCCCTGTGACTTCTACCTATTCGGAAAATTTCATTTGGCCAAGCCAACCAAAAGGCTTGTACCGACATCCGGACATTTCGGCCAATGATCTGAAACATTCGAAAAGCTTTTAGATCGCGCAAAGCAGTGCATCGAGGCCAGAGGGAACTATTTTGAATAGCTAAATTCGAAGTTATCAGAGCAAAGCTCCTGTCGTTTCTAGTTCAGCTCAGCCTTGTTTATTTTGGACTTCACTTTGTATATCTACAATATTCCCTTTATTTTAAATATTTCTATAGCAAAAAGTACCTAATTTCTCTATTAGTTTCTTTTCTTTTGTGAAATATTTTCTTAAGTAGTTCATAAAGGTCCGCCAAAGTACGTATTTTTTCGGTTATAGAACGCATAATAAACATTTTGTTTTTCTCAGTTACTATACCTCCGAAATACATTTTGCCTTTGGATCAATCGCTGTTGGAATTGAATTTTGTGCCTACTGCAGTGCTGCACTTCGTCTTCCAAGATAAGGAGGAAAATGCTAATGTGGCGAATAAATCGGTTGAACCGATCTATTTGAAGTCAGAGCTGAAGGATAAGCTCACAACTGTAGAAGGCGCATTTTATGCAGCAAATAAAATGCGGTGAGTGTTATTAAGCTAAATAAATTTGGGAAATACTGGGGTACGGTACACTAGACAGGGCTAGTAGTGCAAATAATCTTAGTTGATGTTGAAAGTTTCACGTTTTAAGGGGTTAGGGGTAGTCAGAGGCCCGAAAAAATTATGATTTTCAATAATTTTTTTTTCCTAGTTAATTGCTTTATTTTACAGGAAAAAAAAAATAGCATTAATACATCCTGTTTCGGCTTGACTTAAGCAAAATTTCAAAAAAAAAAAAAAAATTAATAATAGTAAAAGTTATCGCTGTTTGTGTGGAGCCCGTTTCTCCAGTAGTCCCTTGCGGTGATCATCACAAGTCCTTGGAGATTCATCTAAAATCAATCGGACAAGAGAAATTAGTTTTATTAATAGATAATCTTGTGCCTGATCAGTATTAACCATATGGCAGCCTCAGGAAATATATTTCAGATTTGCGAGAAAAAAGCCGACAATTAATTGTTTAAAAGATCGAAATTTTTCAAAAACGAGAATTCTTCGATCAGGCACGAGTTTTTTTATGTTTTTCAAAAGCAGTATAAATTTTATTGAAATCTACCAAGCGGTTTTTAAGTTACAGTGCTCACCAGTTCAAAACACATAGTTTTCAGAAAAACGCATTTAAAGTTTCGCTACTTACTCTCGCACGCTCCGGAGCGCCCAAACGCGCTTTGTTAATTGTTGAATAACTCTAAAAATATTTGTCGGATTCACTTCAAATTTTCACACAATATTTTTAAGATATAGGGTTATCTAATAAGAGGTGTCATTTTGATATTCAAAGAAAACTGCTATTTTTTAATATATATGATCGAATGTTTATTTCATTATAAAGAGGAAGGTACCTTCTGCTCAAATATAAACGAGACGTTATCAATAAAACGGTCCGCAGATGACATATGGCAAAAATCAATTTTTTGTTTTTTGGGAGGACTGTTATAAGCTTACATGGCAAATTTCAGCGTGATATGTCACATAGTTTGTTTTCTGTGCTACTGTAAACAAGTCAAGTTCGAGGGTATTCTTCGAATTCTCTTTTATGACTTCAATTGTCTCAAAATGCGGCAACTTGAGCTTGGGAAACAGGAAAAAGTCACATGGAGCCATATCAGGCGATATGGCGCTTGCGGAACGATATTTACATTATTATTTTTTTTTTTGGCGTTGTTCTCTTTCGGTCACACGGCGATTTTCAAGCACAATTTCCTTTACTTTTCCGATGTTTTCGTCGTTTACTGATGTTGCTGGACGACGTTCATGAGGCAAGTTTTCAACCGATGTACGGCCCTCTTTGAACGATTTGTACCACTGGAAAACATGTGCACTCGATAGAGCAGAGTCCCCATAGGTTGTCTGCAACATTTTTAAGGCGTCTGAAGCCTAAATTTTGTTGGAATAACAAAATTTCAAACAAATTCTTTGTTCAACTTGAATTTCCATCGTTAAATTCGAAGAACACACTCGAGTTTGACTTGTTTACAGTAGCACAGAAAAGAAACTATGTGACATATCACGCTGAAATTTGCCATGTAAGCTTATAACAGTCCTACCAAAAAAACAAAAAATTTATTTTTGCCATATGTCATCCGCGGACCCTTTTATTGATAACGTCTCGTTCATATTTGAGCAGAAGGTATGCCGTTAATAGTGGAAAATAACATCAGGAAAATGCACACCACGACCACGCTTGAAATTTTCCATAACCGAATTGCAAAGTGGCTATCCTATGCCCTCGATAGCCTCACGAATTCCATCTTTGAGGCCTTAAATCGACCCTGGGCTGTTGGTGTAGACCTTCTCTTTAACGTGGCCTCAAAGAGAAAAGTCACAAGGTGTTAAATAACAAGATGTCGCTGACCAATTGTGATCACCTCTTCGAGAGATAACACGGTCCGGAAACTTTTCCCGTAAAAGATCAATGGTTTCGTTGCTTGTGTGGCACGTAGCGCCATCTTGTTGAAAATAAACGTTGTCCAGATCAATACCATCCAATACCGGCCATAAAAAATCGTTAACAATCTCTCGATAGCGCAATCCATTCACCTGTAACACCTGTTATTGTAAAACCCTTTATTATACTTTAAGAACATGCAAACTAACATATAGACTTTATGATTGCCAAGTCTAGATCTATGCTTGGCTTTGTAATAAGGAATTCAAGGGAGTTCCAGGATATTTCTACGCAGAAGAATTTATATTTTTCTGTTGTGATATCAAACCTCGAATATTGCAGCTTCATTTGGTATCCTTTCTATATGGGTTCATCTTTAAGATTCATCTTTAAGGTTCAAAAACGTTTCACTAGATTTGCTATTCATTCACTTCGTTGGCCTTGCAGTTTGCCTGCATAAAAAAGTAGATGTCTTTTGTTAGCATTGCCAACTTTAGAAATGCGGAGAAAAACTTCATCGGTAATGTTTATAAGGGACATAGTTACTAATCATATCAAGAGTCACTTCTTGCTGGAGCTAATACTCTTTAATTCTCCCACTCGTAACCTAAGACTCAGCAATATGTTCCATTTACCTTATCAAAAGACCAATTTTAGTCGAAATGAATCGCTTGCACGTTGTATAAGACAGTCTAACCAATTATGCAAACATTTGGATATATTCTCTAACTCACGAGAGACTTTCAAATCAAAACTTAATCTGGAGATACACTTCTTGAACTGTGACTAATGTATATCCCAGTATTGCTTACCATCTATTATATTTAAGCTTTAGTATTAGTAATCTATTTAAGTTATACTTTAATTGATGAAATGAATAAATAAATATTATTATATTAAAAAAAATTCCAATTTTTTGAAAATTCTGACTACCCCGATTGAATTGTTTTTATGCTTTATTTTTAGTATCTCGAATGCTAGAGTCTCAAAATCAAGTGCAAATGACGGTAGCGATTCCTTACTGCGTGAGCAAAACGAGCAAAGAAGTGCCGACACATCGATGGGTGCCATACCGAAAAAACAGAAAAATAGTAATCTTAACAGTATGATTTGATAAATACAAAAAAAAAAAACAATAATAATAATAAAAAAAAAAAACAAGTGGAATTTTGTATATTGGATAAAGGTATAATATTTGCTTATTTTGTAATTTATTGGTAAATCGATGTAATCACTTTGTTCATTTTTTACATGCATTTTCAAAATAATCAAGAATATCTAATTTTCACACAATAATATACAATGTATGCAAAATCATGATAGCTGATTACATTCATCTGGCTTAAATATGGGATTGTAAGGATACGCTTTTACTTGAATTTACAATAAAGTGCATTTCTACTACATACACAAATATATTTATATTTATACTATATTGTACATGTAAATGTTAATGTTATAAATGTTTTCACTTTGTATAAGCAAATGTTTTCAAAAAATACCACAACTTCTTTATATTGAACACCTCGCCCGTAGCAAAGCTTATAACCGTATTTATGTATATATTTTGTTTGTATGAGTAGTAAAAAGTACACATGAATTCATGAGGCACTTTTTGCTTTGTTCGCTTTTGTCTCACATTTTTTCGGCCTAATCTTAATTTAATATTCTATATCAAAATACAAAATTATAAGCAGTTAATAATTCTTTCTTTTTGATCTTCCTGATAGCAATCCGTTATGCAATACATACAAATTTATGTTTAATTTAAATTATAACAAATTATAATATAGACAAACAAATATAAAATACTTTGCAGCGTTGCAAGCGGGGAATCTCAAAATTTCTTCATGAAAGCATCATTCACTTTGTGTACAGATTTTTTGTGTAGCTAAAACTTACAATTAAATTTTTTGTTTGTAAAAATAGGGAAAGAAAATTAATAATTATGTAATGTAGGTACAATGTAACTGGAAATTGCTCTTCGACGAAATGAACGGTACAATTTGTATATAATATTTTCTCAATTGGCATTGTTCTGTGCAACCATATGTGTTTACCTTAAGGATAAAGCTTTTCTCACACGAATATGTATATTTATTTATAGGTGTGTGTGTGCTCCTCAGCGAAACAATCACTTCCGGTCAACAACACAGCTTTCGCTTGCGACCCTGTTTACCCCACCATCAAAGGTTATCGTTAATCAAAACCACACTCTGCTCCTGTGCAATCGCTGCCAACTCCTTTAGCCATTCGTCAAGTAGAACAGCACATAGTGCCAGATCTCTTGTGCGTTCTGTGCCGCTTGTGCTGGCTATAGCGCCCATGGATGAGAGCGAGTCCAATGAAACGGGTTCCGAACCGGCACCACTGCTCGTTACAAGCATCGTACTCGATCCAATCGAATTGTTGTGGTGTGTGTATGTATGTGTATGTTGCGTGTTGTGCGTGCTATTGTTGTTTGCCATGCCGGAAGCTGATGTTGTTGCGCCACCTAAAGTTTGGCTACTGTGCGTTGTCTGCGTGCCTGCAGTTGGTTGCTCAAACGGGTTCGCAGTTGAGGCCATTGTCGTTAGGCTAGTTTCACGTGTGCTATGTGGATTTGTAGCGCCTTGTTGTTGTGATGTAGATCCATTGCCATTACTGGAGAAGGAGGAGCCTAAAGAACCACCTAGAAGGAAGCGTGGAAGTTGTATAAAGTCAAATCTGTACTTGATGTGCATAAAGTAGGCGACTATATTTGGGAAGCGGAAGAATTGTGCTACATACATAAGCGTTAGGGTGAATAGACTACAAAGTACAGTGCGTGCAGAGGTTAGAAGGATGTTTTATAATAGTAGCACACATACATACAAACATTAACAAAAACGGTGTCATGCCAAAAAGAGTCGAGAACAGGAATTTAGTTGCAATGTTAATTTTAAACTAAATTTATATACAGTTGTGTTCAAAAATATAGTAGCACCTCACAACATTCATATTCAGTTTTCTATATGTTAAACCTTACAAATTCAACCGGTTTTCATATATTTCTAAGAATAGCATACAAAGAAGAGAATAGTGAAAAGATACCGTTAGTTTTCCATTGGTTTGTGTAATTTTTTGATGACTTTTGCGAACTGCACCGAAAAGTGGCTGTTCATAATTATAGTAGTGGTTATATTAAGGGGAAAAAAAGCTGAATAACTTCATTCAAAAACGATTTTTTAAGTTCTTCATACCCATTATAGTATAATATTTAGTTGTACAGCTTTTATTTTTAATAACGGCTTCGCATCAGCGGGGCATGGAATCGATAAGGTTCTGACAACGCTTTAAGGGGATTTGAGACCATGCTTCTTGAACCACTGGACAAAGCTCAGCTTTGTTTGAATCATTTGCAGTAGCCACAACCCGCTTAACATCTCTCCATAAGTTTTCGATCGGATTAAGATCTGGGGACTGAGGTGGTTATAGCATAAGATCGATCTTTTCGGATGCAAACCAATCTTTTGCAAGCTTGTTCGTATGTTTCGGAGCGTTGTCCTGTTGAAATGTACATTTTATAGGCACTTTCCAACTAGCATATTGTAGCATCGTATTTTGTAATATGTACCCATAATGCCATTTATCACATGGATAGGGCCAACGTCATTGTAAGAAAAGCAAGCACATATTATTATGCTTAGGCCACCATGCTTAATTGTCTTCTTTGTGTACCTGGGACTATATTCGGTGTTTGGTGGATGTCGCACATACTGCCTAGAGCCTGTTCCACCAAATAAAACAATTTTTCTTTCGTCTGTCCAAAATATGTTTCGCCTCTTTTCTGCGGGGCAGACCAGATGAGCATTTGGAAATCTGAGTCGTCCTTCCACATGCTACCTAGTCAAAAAGAGTACTTTTCTAGGACTTCTGGCATTTAGATTTTGATCAATTAGTTGACAACGGACTGTAACGTCACTGACCGAGAGATTCAATTAATTTTTGATAACTTTAGACGATGCTGACAGCCTTATCCTGCTAAAGCGCACAATACGTCTGTCTTCGACAGCGGTTGTTTGGCGTTTTCTACCCCGATTTTCTGGCTTTTTTATAATGAATGGCATTAAATATCACTGTAGGTATGCAGCCAACAATATTTTCAATTTCCTTATAAATTTTGCCTTTTGCTCTTAGGCTAACTATCAAATCTCTTTTTTCAGCCGTGCAATTCTTTCCCCTGCCCACTAGAATAGAAACTTTTTTACAAACCCAATGAACAGCATTCACAAAAACATTCATTCCTACATTACACTTACTATTGAAATTTTTTGTTGTACTGATAAATTATTATAATTGGTTAGCAACCACTCACACCAAGCACTACTATAAAATTATGAACAGCCACTTTTCGGTGCACTTCGCAAAAGTCATCAAAAGCTTACACACTCCAATGCAAAACTAACGGGATCTAATCGCTATTCTCTTCTTTGCATCCTATTCTTAGAACACAAATGAGCACATGTTAATTTAACACTGTTTAACATGTCGAACTCCTATATTTTTGAACACTACTGTATATGGTATATATATATATATAATTGACGCGTACACCCTTTCTGAGTGTTTGGCCGAGCTATTCCTCCTATTTGTGGTGTGCGTCTTGATTGATGGAGGTACCTATAGTTTTAAGCCGACTCCGAAGGGCAGATTTTTTTTCTTTGAGGAGCATTTTCGTGACAGAAATACACTCGGAGGTTTGCCATTGCCTGCCGCTTTTGAAAAAAAAAACGTTTCATTCGTTTAGGTGTTTCACGGAGATTCGAACCTACGTTCTCCGAATGGTAGTCATGTACCAACTAAACTAAATTTAGATAATCAATATTTCATGGGAACTTAGTTTTAAAATTAGCCACAATTAAATATACACTAAAAACTGGCACATAATCTTATGACTAGGCTATTACGCCTAATTCTCTTTTTACACGAATTTGATTTAAGGGGTTATGGGTAGTCAAAATTTTCAAAAAAAAAAAAAAAAAAAAAAAAAAATTGTTTTTGCATTTTCTTAAGTATAATATCTTAAAAATATTGTGTGAAAATTTGAAGTGAATCCGACAAATAATTTTCGAGTTATTCAACAATTACCAATGGGGGCTCGGGCGCTCCGGATCGTTCGAAAGTAAGTAGCAAAACTTTAAACACGTTTTCCTCAAAACTATGTATGTTTTTTGAATTGGCGATGTCTGTAACTTAACACGTTCCCTGTCCCAATACAAAAATGCAAAATTGACCGACAAGTCCAACACAGTTTTTTGAATAATTTGTTTTTTGTAGTCATAGGATAGCTTTAGTAATAATAATAATTAAAAAACAAAAAACGGATGTAGGGTATTTCCACCTGAAACACATATGGTCCATGACCGTAGAGGGACATTTTTGCTTCTGCACGTTCATGAAACACATGTGGTTCATATACCCCCTGACGCACATATAGCTCAGGAACGTATCAGTGTTTATCAGGCGCACGTTTACTGAACCATATGTGGCTCAGCGGACAGGGAACGTGTTAAAAACAGCTTGGCAGATTTCAATAAAATTTATACTGCTTTAGAAAGACTTTTTTTTTTAATTTCGATTTTTTTTAAACAATTAATTGTCGGCACAAGATTATGTATTAATAAAACTAATTTCTCTTGCCCGATTGATTTTAGATGAATCTTCAACGACTAGGGATGATCACCGCAAGGGACTTCTGGAGAAACGGGCTCCACACAAACAGCGATAACATTTACAATTATTAATTTTTTTTTAATTTGCTAAAGTCAAGTCGAAACCTGATGTTTGTATTTTTGTAAAATAAGGTAACTGACTAGCAAAAAAAAGTTATTGAAAATCATCCTTTTTTCGGGCCTCTGACTACCCCTAACCCCTTAACTAGACCATTTTTGCCAGAATGTTGAAAAAAGCTATGGTTAACCTCTATAGCTTCGGATATTTAAATATTTACTAGACAGTAATGAAGCGGGCGCCGTAGCCGAGTGGGTTGGTGCGTGATCACCATTCGGAATTCACAGAGAGGTCGTTGGTTCGAATCTCGGTGAAAGCAAAATTAATAAAAATATTTTTCTAATAGCGGTCGCCCCTCGGCAGGCAATGGCAAACCTCCGAGTGTATTTCTGCCATGAAAAAGCTCCTCATAAAAATATATGCCGTTCGGAGTCGGCTTGAAACTGTAGGTCCCTCCATTTGTGGAACAACATCAACACGCACACAACAAATAGGAGGAGGAGCTCGGTCAAACACCTAACAGAAGTGTACGCGCCAATTATTTATTTATTTTTTAATGAATAAAGTTTAATGTGCTCTGTACTTTTTTGGGGCGCTCAGCCTCCTAACATTTTGCATTCGAATTTTTGAAGTGAAAACTTCTTTAGAATCGTTGGGAGTGATTTGAGACTCGATGAAACGAAAAAGCGACACTACGAAGCGTTATATGTTGATATACGTATATGTGTGTGGCTGCGTACTGCTAAGCCTCGCTAGTATAGTGAGTATTGTAGTATGTATACTACACTGCCTATTACTTGCTTTGGTGTTTACTTCAAGCGTCATACGTATGTATGTTTGTATGTATGCTAGTACGTATGTGTGCGCGCCTGCGTATTACGGAGCCACGGTGAGCGAGAAGGCATCATGTATACCTATACTACACTACCTAATACTTGCTTAGACCAAGCGTCCTACGAATGTTTGTGTGTATGTTAGTACGCCTGTGTAATATACGCGTTACGACGCTCATAATAGCAACCGCGTGTGCTGTATTGCGTCCGTATTTTTATATTCGTAAATATTTTCATTTTTAAATATTTACCACAATTGCAGGCGGTGTTGCAATATACCACAATCAAAATGACGGTGCTCTTATTGTAACTCCACAGATAGATCTGAATGCACAGCAACTAGAATCACTGTCTGTTCAGCTCTCTAAAGTGGGAGAAATATGTGCATGCGAAACCAGATTGAGCAATGGAAAAACAGTTTTAATAATGGCAATTAATATTTCACCGAATCAATCAATATATACCATTACGGAATTCATTCACGAAAATTTAATAAAGTATACACCAGAAATATCGCGGATACTTAGAAAAGATTACGATAAAGTTCCAATGATTTTAAGTGGCGATTTTAACGTAGATTTTGCATTGGACACAGCGGTTCCTTTAATTGAATTTCTCAATACAACATTCAATTTAAAAATGGATAACAATCGCACTGAATCGACAACACGATCAAAAACAACAATTGACGCGGTATTTCAAAGATATGTTAACAACATCGAAACCAAAGCATTTGTATCATACTTTAGCTATCATAAGCCACTCGTATCATTTGTTGAAATTGAAAACATTGAGGATGAATAATAATAAAATGAAGAAAATAAAATATGAACAATATTATAATGAACCTATAATTATCCCGCTCCTAATGCTGCTTTCGTCTCATTCTCTCTCAGTTTGTTTTACGGAAGGTTTCACTTCTATCGCGTCTAACCGTTAGACTGGTATTTTTTTAATTTAATTTCTTTTTAATTTTGGCCTCATCAATGCATTTTTGTTATATAATATATACATTTTTACAATCAAATACCAATACAACTCATACACACATACAAACAGAACTGTACAAATTCTACGCAGCACACATACATATATACATAAAAGTAAGCAAAAATGAAAAGAGCAATATTTCGAACGATTAAAAAGTATGCATATAGATAAATCACTATCTTTTTTGTGAAATATTTACCGGTGAAGAATGCGTAAATTTGTGATAAGCCAGATGAAGCTAGGAATTCAGAAAATACAAGAAATAATAAAAGTAAGTAACTAGTATACCATTATTTTTGTATTTTCTTAAATATAAAATGCACACATATACATAGTACATAGTTAGGGTCTCCACCAGATCCGCAGTAGAAGTGTGGATGAGTAGTGAGTAAAAAGCAAAACAAATATTTAACAATAAATTACTTGAAAAACAATTCAGCTCTCTACCAAAATCCACCGCAGTTGGATTAGAGCGTTAATAAGCATTTTTAAATTATATTAAGTACTCACACACCCTATACGCCTTTACTGAGAATTTCGTCAAGACCCGTTTTAAGTATTTGAAAGTGAGATATGTATGTATGTGTAAAAAATGCACATTAAAATTAACTGTCAAATGAGTTACAAAGCCGCAGTGAAGCATTCGAAATTTTCGTTTAATTTTTAGGTGTCAAATGGATCGGGATTAAACAATAATAATAAATATTTAAATGAAAATGATAAAAAAAACCCAACAAGTTATGATCCACAACCCAACAAAGTAAATAATAAAAAAAAAAAAATCTTTAAAATGCCCACCAACGAAAAGTAATTGCGCTGCTAATTAATTCAATTGAGACGTGGACAACTTTGCGATGTGTTTTAGTTATGTGTGAAAATGGCTTTTGATTATGTGGGCGTTTACAACTTACCGCTAGCTTTGCGACTAAACATACTAGTTATGGACTTGCTGATGCTTTTGCGCTTATTGTCGTTCCGTTTGAAGGGATCGTACGACGAGGAGGGTGTTACTTGTATTGGCGTTGCTGACGATATGTTGCCGAATGTCGTTTGTTGGCTGAAACGTTTCAGTTGCTGTGGCAGCGCGTTTTTGGCAATATGCACTGGTGAGTTATCTGTCGCCTTGCGTGCATTGATCAAACGGAATTCGCGGTCAATGAGATAAGAGCGCGCCACATCGACAATTTCAAGCGAATCCTCACACATGGGCAATTCCGCATCGATTTGTTGCTTAAGTATGCGTAACATTTGATGGAAAGACGGTGTGTCCGAAGTGATTACTATGTCCGGTCGCAATAGAATCGAGTGCACAAGTGGAAGCGGATAGCAGGCGAGGTGCGTAATCAAGCCCGTGAGATGCAAATTTACGTATAGGCTGTTGCTGGTGAACGTTTGCAGTTTACCCCATATAGCATTCAAGAAGGGACCTAAAAATTCAAATGTTTAGGCGATGCGAACATTTAGCGACCATTTTCTGCACTTACCCAAACTTACTGTCCCTTGCGCGAATAAATCTTCCGAAAAATCCAAATCAGTGAGTACTATATCATTCGTGTTGCTTGAGACGCGCCATACTTCTTTTCTGTATTGCTTCCCAGTCAAACTATTGCTATTGCTGCTGCTTCCACTATTGTCTAGCTCACTAGCCTCGGCAGCACTTGAGTTTGCCAAATGCATTGCGGCATTGGCGGCAGAGTCATTACACTCACCGCCATCCTCGTCGACTGGCCGCCACTTGAACGACTCATAACCGCTTGATTCGCCAATGGACTGCAAACTGTCCGGTTGTGTTTTTTCCATCATAACTCTGGCGTTTGTAACGGCATTAGAACTTTCAAATGCTTGCGTTGCATCAGACAATGCATTTACACTAAATTCGTTGAAAAACTGTTTTACCATCTCCAGTAGTTGTGCGTGCTGTGCGCGTGCATTTCTTGTCGGCCACTTTTGGTATTTGTATGTGTTGGCCCATTTGGAACAGGCGTTCTTACATTGTGTGATGCGGCAATGCGCCTCAAATAGATACGCATGGAAGTTGGCGTAGAGGCTATTGCCAGTATGCAAACCATAGTAATTCCAATTGGCGCCGATGGTTTTACTCATTGTCGACGTTGGTGAGGGCAGGGCTGGGTGGGATGGCTGTGTTGTCACTGTGTCACCGAGTGATTTGTGCTTGGTTAATTCTCTTGCGCGTTTCATGGCGTCTGGCGTAAGATCTAAAAAGAATTCGGCCGTGTTTATGTACGGGTCTATTCGGTTTATTTTGTGCCGATGTGAAATAGGCACATGTTTCCCCGGCAGTATGTACTTCAGCAACAGCTCCAGCATCAGATCTTCGCAGTGTAGCGAAAGTAATGTGTCGAACAATGCCATTGTTACCATACATAGATTTGCATCCGTGGAGCCCAGACGGTCGATTAATGTGTCCAATATACGTTCGCCGTCGAACTTTTCGGTGTCCAAAAGGAATTTGACAAATGCGCGCAACAAACCTGGCTCAGTTATGGATCGCAAAATTAAATCCAAATAGGACATTGCTGATATTTGTGATTCAACGTTTGTCTGGAAATGTTTGCCTTTCAATGTCTGTAAAAATTATTAATGAATTGTTTCGATTTTTCGCTCGGTGTTGATTGAAATAAGGTGGGTAAATTAAATACAAATTAAACACGGAGAAGAGTTAGCAAAATATAAAGTCAATATACAAATTAAATGCAAGCAATGAAATTGGAATGTATAAATAAAATAATAAAATTGAAAATTCGCTCTACAAAGAAGCCATATCGAAAAAATAAAAATATCGCATCATGGTTTGCCTATTAATTTTCACATGTAACAAACGGATTCCGACGGTGATACACATATAGACAGTTTTATTATTATTCGTAGGGCAGATAATAAAATGTAACCCTAAATTAACTGTTTTATTATTATTTATTACTCTATACATGTATTTATCTCTGTGATTCATACAAAAAATCCACCAGAAACGGTGCTGAAAATTTTAGCTTCGAGCCTTCACGAGTTAAATTGTAGTCTGCATTGTAAATGCTTCCATATCTTTGCATATGTATTTCTGTAACTTTCATGCTTATACGTGCGCAGAACGTTTCACAGATATTAGCTCATCGCCAGAATAAAATAGCCACATAAAAAATAAAAATAAATAATTGGCTCGTACACTTCTGTTAGGTGTTTGGCCGAGCTCCTCCTCCTATTTGTGATGTGCGTGTTGATGTTGTTCCACAAATGGGGGGACCTACAGTTTCAAGCCGACTCCGAACGGCAGATATTTTTTATGAGAAGCTTTTTCATGGCAGAAATACACTCGGAGGTTTGCCATTGCCTGCCGAGGGGCGACCGCTATTAGAAAAATGTTTTTATTAATTTTGCTTTCACCGAGATTCGAACCAACGACCCCTCTGTGAATTCCGAATGGTAATCACGCACCATCCCATTCGGCTACGGCGGCCGCCACATACCATAGATAAAAATTAAAATCGTTTACCTAGCATACATTAAAGATAATTATATTATTGATGAACCAACACCACAGACAAATCGAAGACAATTCCACAAATGTACAGACCAAACGGAGTGGTCGGATATTCTTACCTGTAATACTGCCGGCCCCAACACCGGCACAATAAAGCCATGGTAAAGAAAATCTAACAACTGACTTTTGATCATTTCGTGAGCCACCTGCACCACGGCATTGCAGAACTCCAATGCATTCATAAACAAAGTTAGTTCGGGAATTTCTGTTACGTCGTCCGGTGTTATGCGATGCCAGTCAACCGATGTTATTTCAATGGAGTTGGGCAGGCGCGAATATAAACCGCCTAAGCCGGTTACCAATAGCGGACACATTGATGAATATTGTGCAATATATGTGCCGACATTTGAATTTTTTTGCGACAACGCCATACAGAGCAGCAGAGCATCTCTGGCTTGGTGGCCGACGCTACCTTCTCGATGCACATACGGTATAAGTAGCGAAAAAATAATGAAACTGAAAGAAATAAGTAATTGTAAAATGTTCAAAAAAAAAAAAGGATAAAATATTTAATTACTTAGTGCTGGAACTGCTACTGCTACTACGCTGCAGCTCTTCGCCGTAACCACTGGACGTTTGTTTGTGTTGTTCCTGTGCCGCCGAAAAGAAAAACAAATCGAGCAGATGCACATTCTGCATTAAAACCACGCACAGTTGATTCAATAATATAACTAAGCGCTTCTCCAAATCTGGCGGAAAGATTTCCCCCTGGCTAGATGCGAGTATCTTCAAAAGCGGCCGCAAGAATGGCTCGTGACAGAGTAGTTGGTGTCGAGAGTGGCTAACAAGTAGTTCATATAACTTCAATTGTTCAAGTCGCACGGCATTGGCGTACCGTCCCGTTGTACATCCCCATTCGTATAGCTTATCAAGCAGGTTTTCACTGAGCATATATTCTAAGCATGGCGCAGGTGGTGGTGCGGCATCTGCGGTAGGTATTGACACTTTGTTGCAGTGATGTAGTTCTACTAACAGTAGTGTCACCATGAAATCTAGATGGGACACCACGCCTAGGACATCATCGTGTGATGGTGGTCGTTGCGGTGGCTCAGACCGTTGTATGATATCGTAGGCCTGTTGCCAATGCTTGCAAAAGCTATCATAACAGGCTCGAGGATCACAGTCCATTGCGGCATCGATCGGCCTTTGTCTTAAAGCATTTGCTGTGCTAGAACTGCCTGCATTATTGTCTCTATTTAAAGAGGCGAAAAATGGTGCGCTATTTCCGCTGCTGCGTGTTAAGCTCTGCCGCAGCGGACTAGAGCGAAGCCAACTCATTTAGTATATAAAAAATGTTTATTGATAGGCAGTGGTTCTGCCTGCCTTGTTTGGCTTAAGATATCAACTTAGCTTCTGAAATGTAATTCTTATCAATTTTACAGTGGTCACCAATGAGGGTGATTAGTTGCTATTTTTTGTTTTTGCGTAGACGTCGTTCTGAACATTTGCGAGTAAGTTTTGTTTTTCTAGAAGAAAATTTAATAACAAACAATAAATATATATTTTAAAGTGCAAATACAATAAAGCTATGTACGTACTACGTAAAACTAGCTAAACATTCACAAATGCATATATACATATATGGGTATACATAAATTTGTACTATTAGCTATCAAGTTAGTAATTTACCTCGATGTCGATGTGGCCAAGACCCAAAATGGATATTGAACCTAATTTTGGTATCTATTTACAATGACATTACAGACATTTGTGCTTCAAAATCGCAAATATATTCAAGAACTGCTCCACAAAGCACTGAACATAATTATTACACTTTGCCTCTCCAACCCCTCTTGATGTTTCAAATACCCCACCTCTTGTATTCGTACAATATTATGTATGTTTGTCTTTCCAAACAGCATAATAAATTTCAGTTTTAATTTCTAACTAAACAAATTACTGATCATGCATTTTTGATAAGGGACTCCCTTTTTTAGCAAACTTTAAAAAAATGAGATAAACTTTATAAAAATACTTTTTAAAACCACTTTTATTACGGACAAGATTTTAATCAACCATCCGAATAGAAGAAAAAGAAAGTCCGTGACTAAAATAAATCGTTCACAGTAGGCGATATTGACAAATTCTCGTTAGTGATGCAGAAAATTTACTTATTCAAATACTTAGTGTAAAAAAAAAGTTAATTTTTAAATTAAAAAAACTACAGAAAAAGCAAAATAAAATTTGTGCTTAATAGGCAATACAGAAAAAGGAACGAATAAATAAGAAAACTTGTAATTTATCTTAAAAAAATATCTTTACTTTGTAATGAGTACTTGTCCGTTGATTAAATCGACTGCGTACATTTATATGTAGATCATTGTAAAATTTTATAAAGCTGTACACCGACAATTTTACATATATATATACAAATATGCACATATTAGTCTGTTCGGCATACTTCTTGAAAATTATCACATATTATAACATTTTGCCGTTCCTATACGCAAAAATAGAGAGTAAAACATACCAGTTGACTTAAAGTTGCCCATTCCTGTTGAAAATTTACAATTGACTAGCAAGAAAACAGCTGATTAAAGACAGTAGCAATTTAAGCCATCAAATACAGCGACAAACTGGTTTTAATATATGTACTAATTAAAAAACAAGAAATTCAGGGAGTACGTTAGTATAACAATGAGCTGTTATCGAGATTTGTAAGTTTTTGCAAATTTTGCGTTCGCGTTTGCATGATGAAATTACAGTAAGGTCGAACGGTTCTCTTAATTGGTCAGCAATGAGTTTTTTTGGCCAGCATTACAAGGTCTTGCACCAGAGAGCATAAAAATGTCATAAAAAGTTTAAAAAAAGTTTTTAATGAGGTTAATGAGATTTAAAATGTTCAAGTCATTTTCGCTAAGGACATGCAAATTTTGTATGTACATAAAAAATAAATTTTAAAACAAGTGCACAGGAGTTAAGATATGACCAAAGAATTTGGCGAAAATCGAATATAAGCACAAGGAACGCTATCTGAAACTGCTTAAGTTCTTTACAGTAAAAATCTTTAATTTCTAAATTTCATACTTCTAAAAAAAAGTATGAACTAAACTATTTGCAAACGTCAAAAATGCTGAAAGTGCTATTCAACGGTACTTTAATGTATAATTATCCGGTGCTTTTTAAAGTGAAACTTCTTAGGCGTCGATGGACGAGCGAGAATGGAGAGTAAACTTTCTAAGCCATGCAACGTTTTGGGCATTTTCGTTCCGCGATAGGGAAAAAAGATATAACCTAGAGGAAAAGGAGAGAGAGCGCTATGCCTTATATATATCTTAGATACACCTTAGGCTTTTTTTCCTGAATTGTTCCTTGTGGTTGCTAATTTCTAGTGAGAAACAACACCGCCTACATTTTGGCGCTTATTTCCCTTTCCTGGCTAGTGCTTGTGCGTCCTATAATCCGTCGTCGGATTTACTGGTAATGCCTTGCAGTAATTTGTGCCGTTTCTGTGGTCCTGGAATCGCTGCGCTTGTGGGGGTGATAAAGTAGTGCGCGTTGTTGTACGGTTTGTGTCCGGCGTTTACCTACATCGGTCAACCCTTCTCCGTTTTTTGTAAATTTTGTCTATTTGTTGTTGTCTGCAAATGTTGTGAATTTATTTAGATACATGTATACTCTTTCTCTCTCTCTCTCTCTCTCATTCTCTTTCGGGTCTCTCTCTCTCGTCTGTTATGTGTATTACGCTACATGCATTTTTTTTATTATAACCGGTGACTTTCCATCCTGGTGTTTTTGCGAATTCTATTTTAAAGAAGTCTTCGAAAATCTTCATGCATTCACACAATGACTTTTTGTTTGCGGCTTTCCTAGCGGGATTTTCATGTTTAATTGTATAATTTTTTTTGATCATTCGTTCGTTGAGTGCGAGCTCAAAATGCATTTTAATAAAAATACGAAAATATGAATACGACGAAAGCGAGATCACAAAAAATATATCCCGTTGGCTCCTCTACACATTTTGCCACCAAGCTCAACAAGTATAACCATTTACCCAGAAAGAAAAGTCATTGTGTATATTGGCTGTTACATGGTACATTCCATCAGTCCAATAAATGGTTAAACACGCTGTATGACAAATTGCGCCGTCTTGTCGGAACCATATGTCAGCGATGTTAGGTGATACATTTTCGGATTTATCTCAGGAATTAAGTGCAACATGCGCAGATTGACAACTAGACTTAATTCTCATAATTTAAGCGGATTAGGGGAATTTTCTATGGAACATTGCCGAAAATGACAGTTAATATATATTGTGAATGAAAAATAATGAAACTTTTGATGAGAATAATTATAAAGACTGGGTGCAATGCTAGTTTGCAATTGAGCGTTCGAAATAAAAAAGAAAATTGTTTTGATATTTCAAAGCAGTTTGAGAAATTGCAATTTTAGATTTTTTTAAATAAATTATTATTTTTTTGTATCACGCCATCTAATACCCATATTTGTTATCTGCAGTCCATCGTTTACTGACAAAACTATGCAATAAGCAAATCAGCTGTTCACTAATCCGCGTAATAACTGTCTGTCAATTTTAATCAGAATTAACTCCGCTGGTAATCCCGCTGAACGCCGCCGTCTCTCCAAGCTATTGCTGAATATAAATGTGAGCACAGCATGCCATTCTGAGCTATCGATTTTTCTGATGCAGCTAAAAATACACCCGATGTGTATATATCGATAACTCTTTAATTAATAAACAAAACAGCTGAGTGTTTAGGGACTTGCAAATCAAACGCCCACATATCGCTTTTATTTGGAATTTATTTTTTAGGGCATGAACTTTAATTTAACTAACAACATAAAGGCCAATTGAGTGTCATAGAATAAATTAAGTGTTTGTTCAAGGGAGAATAACAGTATTTACAAGCATGTCCAACCCATTCGGAGAACCAGACGATGATGAATCAGACGAAATCTTGGAAGGCTTCCTTTGTCCAATATGTCGAGAAGACCTCAAGTCGGCTGAATTTCTAACTGTGCACTTCGAAAGGTCGCACGCAGAGCAACAAGATGCTCTTAAGTCCGTTTTTAAAGATATTATTTCAAAAGCAAAAAATAAGATTCTCAATATTGACGAGACTTTCGACCTCTCAAGAAGCTTGGAAAGGAATGCATCCATTAGCGGCGCTGCCGGAGGCGGTGGTAATGTTGTGGCAGGCGCCACATCTGGTACCAATAATAAAGCATTAAACTTGAGTAATGCACGTACAAGAACGAATGTCTTCAATTTTATGGATCACCAAGAGGTTGGAGCCGAACGTAATCATCTAGAGTATTTTCAGTCAGTAAGAAATCCACGGCTGGAGCGGTATGCCAGTGAAACAAATAAATTGATCATCCGCTTACATAAATTACTAACAAATTTGCCAACGGATCCAGTGTTGCGCAAGCAACACGAACGCAATGTAAGCTACTAAATTTAGGCAACGATTCCATGTTGAATATTAAAATTGAATTTATATATTCACAGATTGTCACATGGTTAGATGGCAGTTCTGTAAAACTATGTCCTAGTTGCGCAAAAAATTTCCACATTGCTCGCCGTCAGCATCACTGTCGTCTCTGCGGAAGTATTATGTGCAATGACTGCTCCAAGTTTCTATCAATAGATACGGCACGTAAGTTTTCTAGATTTTTTGCACTTCAAATACCTAAAATATTTAACTCTTTAAAACGAAGTGCAACTCGCCAGTTTGGCTATGTCACAAAGCGAGACGATAAAACAAACGCAAGGTGCCGCTGAAGCAAATGCATCAAATCCACATCGCAATAGCATACGTTCCTGCGATCATTGTCTCTGGCTGTTAGAGGCTCGACAAGAAATGCACGAAAGTCGAACATACCGTCCGCTTGTATCACAAATTTATGCTGACATACAACAATTACGCAAAGATGTGCTACCGGATATTGAAATGTATTTAAAAATTGTGGGCAGTCTCTACGAGGGGGAGTCAATTTTCACTCTAGCAGATGCAAGCGCATTACGTGGAAAAATTGGCCAAGTGGCTGAAGCAATTGATTTACGAAGTAAACGTATATTAGCGCTGCCTTGTCAACAGGGTAGTCGTGAGGAAGCTTTGAAAAAATCAATACGTCTATCGTGCATTCAACTAATCAAAGATAAAATGCTTTCGATACCGCCACTGCCTGCCGAGGAAGACATACGAAAAATTCAAGATCGTAAACGCATGGAAGCAGAACAACGGATCGAAACTGAACGTAGACAAGCAATGGAAGCATACGAACGACAGGCTTTGGCAAGTAACGTTAGTGGCATTCAAAATAGGGCGAACAATGGCACCAATTATGCATATGGGGTATATTTATTTATAACACAAATATTGAGCATTATAATATTTTTTTTATTCTTATTTTGTAGTCCGATTTGCGCTCATTGGATAATTGGTCGGCGCAGCCAGTCAATATATCGCAAAGTGAGGATCCACTCATAGAACAAATAAATATTATAAAAGCGTATATAAAGCAAGCGCGTCAAGAAATGAATTTCGAAGTGGTGGAAACTTTAGAACTGAATTTACGCGAGCTACAGCGAGAGTTCTACGAGAGACAGAGAGCATCCAGAGATTTTCACCCGGAGGCGGAAAGAAACCAACAGCTGACTCAATAAAATAATCACGTAGACAACTTATAATTACTGAAGAATTTTAGTTTGCGAACATCTAAATTCTTCTGTAGTGTAAGTAATAATAAAATTAGTAATAAAATAGAATTCCAAAAACCGCATTATCAGTGAGCTTGTGCTGATAAGTTGCGTATATATATTTCGTTAATGCTTGCAGACGAAGAACTCCTACAGAAAGAATCAGAGGGTGATTAAATAAAAGTATCACCCAGGAAAAGTGTATTTACCTGAGAATAGATGTTTTCGCACATCTATAATAAATTTACTAATTTAAGTAATAAAGTAGTTAATTTATTATTCCAAAAACACTGGGTACAATATTTTGCTACTACTTCTTATTAACTGTTGTTGGAAGGATGTAAAAATACTTCCTAGCGATTTTCGCATTATGCTGTTGTAGTTGTAGCAGCATAAACATCCCCCGTGCATATACGAGGCATGCTGCTGAAGTGACAGTCCTTGGTCGGATATAAAGCCAGGTTGTTACGGTTACGTAGAACCGACTGTCGTGGGAACGTGCTACTGTAGTGACAGCAAATGCCTGTATAAAGTCCGGGTAGTTCTGATAGCTTGCACACGAACGTCGCGAGAGCACTTGCTTTTACTAAGCAACTACTAATAACATTAAATACTGCTACAGAAACAACAACATTGAATACTTTTTTTTGCATAAAGGCATAGAATATTAAAATTCGATTAACGGGAGGTTTGTACTTCGACCTAAAGGCCTTTTATGCACTCTACTCATCACATTACCTCATTCAAACGCTGTTCCCTCAGTAAACCTAAAATTGAGCTGAGTATTAGAGATGCCTACATCTTCTCGCTATGGCATGGCATTCGAGAAGAAGGTGTACCGGAGTTTTCGGGGATTGCTCGCAAAAACGACAGGAGTCGGTGGACCATATACCGAGCTTGTACAGGTTGCGCAATCTGCTGTGACCTGTGAGAATGCCAGTCAGTATTCTCAGTTCGTCCTTAGAGAGACTTATGCGACATTCAAATCGCATATATGTATATATACGTCGCGATAGATGATATTTCTCTTTAGCACGCAAATAATGTGCTAAAATTTACATTTTCCTTCCTTTCAAATTCCTCTGAATACTCTGATATAGTATTATCGACACAAGTGTGTTTTTAAGTTATTTCTATATTTTTATAACACTCATAAATACAAAAATTTGTAAAGATTACCACTTTCGTGTTAATAAACTGTAGAAAATTGTGCATTAAAACGTGCGTTTTGAAATATAAGGTGTATTCTTATTTTTTGTAATTCTTGCAAAATTCATTACCAAGTCATAGCAAATGGAATATTTAAATGGTAGTTGATTAATCTGCCATTCAATAGCATTTTTTGATTCACAAATTCATATTTATAATTTTTTAATTATATTTTTGTTTTTAAGCTTTCAGCCCATGAGCTTGAA
Organism: Anastrepha ludens; assembly: GCF_028408465.1. Taxonomy (NCBI): domain Eukaryota; kingdom Metazoa; phylum Arthropoda; class Insecta; order Diptera; family Tephritidae; genus Anastrepha; species Anastrepha ludens. Next base: position 28,219,317 of record NC_071499.1, on the reverse strand, counting down.
CCAGGGCTTTTACTTTCTCGACATAAGAATTCATAGCATCATCTTTCGACGTCCCCTTGCGATTGTTCCAGGCTTCCCATTTTGCTTTGCCTTTGAAGTCCAAGAAACCGGGCTTATCTGTAATGCATCATATAAGCATATAGTATTTTAAGTTAAAGTAGTATAGTATGTACGTATGTATGCAGGTATATAGATAAGGGCATAGTTCGAGGTTATGCAGGGCAAAGTAACAACTAGGGACACGTAATTAGTTTTAACTAAGTTTTCAAATGTAATATTTATATATTTTCGCCACCTTATTGATGGCAACACCATAAAATTCTTATCTGCTAAAATGATAGCTCCTTATAGTTGTATTAATCATAATCGCATTATAGTCATAAACATCGTGTGATAAGTAGAGGAAATATTTATGGGTAGTCTTACCGGTGTTGCAATCCCCCACTGTCGCCTGTTTAAATAAACTGTACAATTCCAATAAATCATTATCGGATGGGGTGGAAGTTAAATTCTTAACATTCTCGGCGGCTTTATCAAAATCCTGTGGAATAAGAGAAAAATGTTTCCTAAGGAAGTCTAGAGGCCGGATACTAAAGGGTCAGTTGCGGCCGCACCCTGTTAGCAAGTGAAAATTTGCATAATTACCTCTTGGCTGACCATTTTTATTGATCTTTTATCGCTGGGTTTATACGAAACTGGAAAAAGGTTTAAATATATTTTTATTTCAGATTATTAAATGCACTCTATATCTTATTTCTTGAATGATTCAAATAAAAAACAAAAGCTTTTAACCTTCTACGTGCTTAGTGCTTACCGTTCGATTAATAATTGATAAGTGAAATTCGCCGGGTGAGTGTTTTCTCACCAGTCGTTGATACAAAGCGCTGCCAGATTATAAGAAAATTATTACAAAATATATTTATTCTAAACATATTAATAGAATCCAATTAAAAATGCAATTTATTCATCTTCTAATATTCACAACAGATATAAAATATGAAAAAAAATTATCAAAAGATGATTAATAAATTAAATAAATGACACGCAATCAAATAAAGTCTGAATTTCTACTAATGATACTGGGACAACAGTGCGAAAATAACTTTAAATACTTAAAAAGCGTTTCAAATTTTTAAAATAAATTAAAATTCGTATACTTCATACTCATTTGATTGAATAAAAGTCTGATTTTCACATTGCGTATAGGCATTATTCAAGGCAAACAATCGATACGTTTTTGGCAACTCATCGAAGTAGGGTTGACAGCAATCAGTGCTTGGTGTACAACCCTGCTATACAACTTTGTCAGAGCGAGCGAAATATATGACATCAAGGCGCACGAATATCTACCTTCTCTGAAAACAATTTAAGGAAAAAAGAGGTAATCGAACGAGTATTGAATGAAACTGGCAGAGCTGGTGAAAAGGAATGTGAACTGTGTTATTAATAAATTAAAAAAGCGGAATTAAATAATTGGAGGCGAAATTGATTCTCAAAACTGCATACTCTCATTTTCTAAGACAAAAGATATACTTAATTGATAAAAAATTTAAGCAAAAAGACTAGCAATAAATGAAATTACCAGGCAGATTTGGTGGCCCGTGATTGATCAATTAAAAGGAAAATAAAATTGCAGCTAAGTGCATCATCGTAAATTGCACCATTGTCCGGGTAAAGAGCGCGATTGCAAGAAGTTAGGAAACATTCCATATATGCTGAAGGTGAAAAGTTGTCTATTGTGATTGCTGTAGCTGAGTTTATCCTGCTCTACAACAACTAATTGTGCGGGAATTAACAAATCCTGCAAAGGAAGAGCGTAGTCTCACACAGCAAAAATAGGCATACTCCAGGTGCATAAACATCCACGTGCAATTGTTTTTATTTTCTGAAGCTTATTTATTTGCTAAACAACTGTTAATTTTTTTCAGATTGAATACGTTTAGAAAAGTATCCTTGAAAATTAGAGCAAAGCTATAGGCTTAAACCTAGAATTAAGTTCTGCTTTAGTATCTACGAAGTGATACAATTATGACAACAATAAATATAAATTCACGCAAAAGTCCAATGCTGAAAAAGCAGGGCACCGACCAGTGGGTGAAGCTGAATGTGGGTGGCACATATTTCCTAACAACAAAGACGACACTCTCCCGTGACCCAAATTCGTTTCTATCTCGTCTAATACAAGAGGATTGTGACTTAATATCAGATCGGGTAAGAATTAAACTATCCACATGCGTATACAAAAGAGGCAGGAACAATAAAATGTGTAGTAAATGGTTAGTAATAGCCAAAAAGAAAAAAAAAAAGAAGAAAAATAAATATAGACAAAACCTCGTTGAAGTGTAGCAAAATCGCTGGTTAACTTTCGTTTGAAAATGCAGAAAATGTAGGTTATTATTTTGAGGTACAACAAGAATGAGGGAGGTAATTAGTTGCATACATAAACAATAGAACGCCCCAATTTGCTATTTAGTTCAAAGTCAGTCCAACTGAGCTCAAATAAATATTTGATTGCACTTTGTATTGGTTCTTTGCCGTAGTATTGGGTTGCATAAAAAGTTCAGTAACAAATTGTCGATGAATGGATGTTAACTCAAATATGAGTTTAAAGGAAGTATTTTATAGATTGAAATTAAAAAAAAAATATTTTCGCTGTATTAGTGAAAATTTATTTGCATTGAAGTATGATTTAAAAAATTAATATTTTCATAGCATTTTGTGATGGCTTTCAGCCAGCCAGGTCAACCTAACCTAACTTAGCATTTTAATTTGTTTTTTTTTTTGTAAAAAAGGTAAACTCACATGTAAAAACTTAGATATTTACAAAAATAAAGGCGACTAGAAAAAGAGTAGTGCAAGAGTTCGCTTGTTTTCGGTGTGAACATTTTGCTGATATTTGTAAATATCTGTGCCTATAAGCCATAATAGTTTAAAAGTCGAATTAAGGAAGAAATGATAGCATTGATGGCGCTAGACAACAAGGGGCTTACATGTACAATATTAAAGTCACAGTTTGAAAAATTGTTTTGCAAAAAAATTGATAGAGTTTACTTTTTAGCTTAAGCCTTTTTTAAACAAAAATCTTTCGTATTTTTCAATCATCATTTAAATAATTAGCTAAAATAGGCATACTCTTTATATATATGTCCTGGAAAAAGTTGCTACATGAACAACGACAACAATAACCTAACGGTTGCTAGCGCTGGTCTGATAAGTAACATAACATCCCAAGCTTTAGCCCATTTAGGTTAGGTTAGCCTGTTTGGCATTAAGCCACGCATAGACCTTTTGGTCCCTAGTGATACCAGATGGAGTCCAATCTCTATGAATACTGAAAGTAGACATAATGTAGGATGTCAACACATTTGGCGAATCTAAGCAGATCTGGGAGATCCGCTTTTGAGACGACTTCCACACCTTCAAACAGTGGGGCTCCCAGGCATTTTAAACGCGTATTTAATTATGCCGGACAAACGCAGAGATGGCGTTCTTCAGCCCATTTACTCATCATTTCGATCGATAAACCTGCCAACTTTTGATTTCCGCGAACCCCCGTACCTACATTAACTTCAACAAAGTTAACTGAGTGCGCTTCGAGGACTCCGCTCCCCTGTTGGTGCGACACTGTCGAAACAGCCTGCTTCCTGGTCTAGCGTTATGTAGGGTTTTGTAAACTGCTACAACAACAACAACAACAACCTTGACAATATCCACCTGTGGTGATCCGGCATAAGCAGAGAGTTTGATTGGAAAATATTGAAGTACGATACATTAGACAGAGCTAGTTTACTCGGACGGCAGCCCTTAGTCGAAAGAACCTCGAGCCATTGCGGTAATGTAGGATTGACTGCCTTGGGAATGACTATTAGACTCTCCAAGAACTTCTACTTCCTCTCTACACGAAACACCTGTCCCCAGCCACACATCAGCATGGATTTCGCAAAGTGCACCGTACATATCTCCACACACACACCACTATAAACACCCGGGTAAACCGTGGGCTCTATCAAAACCGCCGCTCCGAGAGGATGGTCCTATTAGCACTGGACCTGAAAAAGACTTTCGACACATTCCGCCACTTCACACTACTAGATGATATTCTACAAGGTACAAGGCACGTCAGGAGGCATCTCTTCAACTACACTGACGAGATCTAGGACAAAACACAATTAGAACTACTGGACCGGACAGTATACAGACAGACATTAAACGATATTCATCAGAAGACCCTTACCACCTGCCTTAACTCTCGACCCCCGACCCCCGAATGCCGTTATCGCAGTCCAACCACCACCTATTGCAGACGAAGAGCTTCAGCTGCCTCGCGAAACCCGCGTAACTTTGGCCCAATTGCGTTCTGGATACTGTAGCAGGTTACACCCCTACTTATGCAGAACAGACCTCGACATACCCAATCTATGTGCAGCATGAGAAGGGTTTAGTAAACTGCTACAACAACAACAACTGGGAAGCATTAATATATTGACCAAATGGTATTGAGTTTTGCACTATATGAAATATTGGCTCTATCCGAAATATAGCGAACAGGCATCGATCAAAAGTGTACATAAAATAAAATAAATAATTGGTGCGTTCACTTCTGTTAGGTGTTTGGCCGAGCACCTCCTCCTATTTGTGGTGTGCGTCTTGGTGTTTTTTCCCAAAAATGGCGCGGCCTACTGTTTTAAGCCGACCCCGAACGGCAGAAATTTTTTTATGTGGAGCTTTTTCATGGCAAAAATACACTACGAGGCTTGCCATTGCCCGATCGCTATTAGAAAAAAAATTGGACATAAAGAGCAACAAAAAATGTGTTTTACCGCACTTTCTAGACAACCCACTATGATTCAACGTACATTTTACGATTATTACAGAAGTTTTTGCAGTCTTCATTTATTGTTGTTCATATCTTTACCATGTAATTTATGTTGTGATTGGTTGCAGGATGAGACAGGCGCTTACCTTATTGATAGAGATCCAAAGTATTTTGCGCCAGTACTGAACTATTTGCGACACGGCAAATTAGTTTTAGATGGCGTCTCCGAGGAAGGAGTTCTAGAGGAAGCTGAATTCTACAATGTGACACAGCTGATAACGCTGTTGAAGGAGTGTATACACCATAGGGATCAGGTGAGCTTTGCATATCCAACCGCTGTAACAAAGCAGACATGTAAAGGTATATGCTTTTTCCTCATTACAGCGACCACATGCCGATAAGAAACGTGTTTATCGTGTGCTGCAGTGTCGCGAACAAGAATTAACTCAGGTAGGTTTCAATGTTGGAAATTTAAATGAAGTGCGCGACTATGTAAAAATAATTATTATTTTTTTCATGTATTTACTGCAAACATCTATAGATGATCTCAACTTTATCGGATGGTTGGCGATTTGAACAACTAATTAGCGTTGGCATGCAGTACACAAACTATGGCCCATTCGAAAATAATGAGTTTTTGTGTGTAGTCTCAAAGGAGTGCGGATCGTCAACGGGTCGCGAACTGGAGCTGAACGATCGCGCCAAGGTGCTTCAGCAGAAAGGCTCTAGAATGTAAGAATTCGTGCGTTCTAACTAATAACTCAACACTGCAGACGTATATATTTATATGTATAAATTAAAAATTTTATATGCATATTATTTGCGTGATATTCGATAGTTGAGGAAATTTTTTTTTGTTTTTTTTTTTTTTTGAATTTTCAAATACGAAGTGTATGTAGTAAGTTAATCTACGTAGATAAAAGCATACACAGTCGTAAATTAAAAAAAGTGCGAATTTGTATTTATAGTACATTAACTTTATAATTATTACTGCGTTTAAGCGTACATAAATTGTGCATTTCATAAAAATGCATTTCACCCAACATCACTCGATTGAAACTTTTGTTGTGACAGCAATCGGTAATTAAAGTTTGCGCAGTTAAATACAAACATACGAGATTTTTAAATTTCCCGTTTTGTAATTGTATTGAAATAGTCAAACATATACAAACCAACAAGAAACAACGCTTAACCTTAACAAAAAACAAAAACAAAAAAAAAAATAATAATTATATTCGTGCAAATACCACACAAAAATGTAGCCTTAGCAGTCCGTTGCAATCATTGCTTTTGATGTTCTAAATAAGTGGACTGAAACCATTTAGCCCAATTTAAAAAAAAGAGAATAAAATTAAATATATAAATAAATTAAATAACGTGAGAATACGAGTAATGCCACCAAAATTAGTTCCCCACCGACTGTAGGTGAGAATACAACTAGAAAAGAAGATCATTCTACAGCGTTTTTTCTCATTTGACGCGACGGTGGGTTTTTCATATTTAATAAGTAGGAAAATGAGACGTGAAATTTTGTCACAACTTGAATCAATCAAATTATAAAATACATAGAAATTGCAACACAGTATCACTTTCCTTAACAGTAAATTACATTTGAATATTTGAATATAATAAAATGAGTAAAAGTGGCTGGCTGATAACGACGAATGGAGTCGCACTTCAGAGGGAAAATGCTTAAGAGGGGCAGCTCCTCCAGACAACGAGTTTTTCAATAATTTTTTGCGAAAAACTGAGAGTATTTTTTTATGTTAAAATAAATTCTTTGCTTAAATGGATATACAAAAATTAAAAAAAAATTGAAAAAAACAAAATTAAAAAAAAAATATAAAAAAGATAAAAAAAATTAAAAAAAAAACTAAAAAAAAAATAAAAAAAAATAAAAAAAAATTAAAACAAAAAAATTAAAACAAAAATTTAAACAAAACATACCTAAAATAATAAAAAAAAAAAACCAATTGCGGCGCTAAAGCTGCTCAAACGTGGCTCCTTGAATTTGCGCCATGGAATATACAGCCTCTTCTAATCGACTGAAACCAACCAGACAAAAATTTTCATTAAGGGGTTAGGGGTGGTCAGAGACTCGAAAAAATGATGATTTTCAATAATTTTTGTTTGCTAGTCAGTTGCTTTATTTTACAAAAATAAAAGCATGGCATTAATACGTCATGTTTCGACTTGACTTCAGCAAAATTTCAAAAAAAAAAAAAATTAATAATTGTAAAAGTTATCGCTGTTTGTGTGGAGCCCGTTTCTCCAGAAGTCCTTGCGGTGATCGTCAAAAGTCCTTGGAGATTCAGCTAAAATCAATCGGACAAGAGGAATTAGTTTTATTATTAGATAATCTTGTGCCTGATCGAACCTTTTTTTTTTTCAAAATTAACAATATGGCGGCCTCAGGAAATATTTTTCAGATTTTCGACAAAAAAACTGACAATTAATTGTTTGCAAAAAAAAGTGCGTGTAGCGTAGTACTCATAACAGAAGTGAAACTTTCAAGGCAGACAGAGGGAGAGACCCGAGAGAGAGAGAGAGATAGAGAAAGAGTATATATCTAAATAAATTCACAACATTTGCAGAGAATACAAAGAGACAATATTTACAAAAACGGAGAAGGGTCGACCGGTGTAGGTAAACGCCACAAACCACGGTGTAGGTAACGGACACAAACCGTGGCAACAACGCGCACTACTCTGAGCGTTTATCACCCGCACAAACGCAGCGATTCCACGACCGCAGCAACGGAATAGATAGCACTTTGTAGTACGCATAAGCACTAGCCAGGAAACGGAAATAATCGCCAATAAGTAGGCACCAAAAAAAAAAAAAACTCCAAAAAATTGGGACCAAAAAACGCCCCAAACAGTAGGCACCAAAAAAAAAAAAACCCAAAAATATGGGGACCAAAAAAAGACCCAAACATTATGCACCAAAAGTATATTTCCTACTAGTTTGCACCAACAAACAAGCGCCAAAAAGTAGGCAGTGTTATTTCTCACTAGAAATTAGCAACCACAATAAAAAACTCAGGAAAAATAGCCTAAAGTGTGTCTAAGATATATATAAGGTATAGCTCTCTCTCTCCCTTTACTCTACGTTATATCTTTTTTCTCTCTCGCGGAACGAAAATGCCCAAAACGTTGCATGGCCTTGAAATTTTACTCTCGACTCTCGCTCGTCCATCGACGCCTAAGAAGTTTCACTTCAAAAATCGAAATTTTTGGGTTTCCATGTTTTTTTATATTTTTCAAAAGCTGTATAAATTTTATTGAAATCTACCAAGTGGGTTTTAAGTTACAGTTTTAATGATAATTAATATAATATACAATTTGAGGTGCATGCAAAGGCCAATACGTTGAAGAATATCCCTGTGAATTTTTAACTTGAAATCTTGACTACTTTTTGAGTTATATGCGACCGCGCGGAAAGAAACGTATTTCGATAAAAACGCGATTAACCTCTTGCCGTGCCATTTAGCTCGATGAAACCCGGGCCCAACTCGGTTCAACGCGTGGTAAACAGAACAGAATAATATAAACTACCTTGTAAAAGCAATTATGAGACTCGTGACTAACTCTGGTGGCGTACAGATAGAAACTAATATTCAATCACGGCCCAGGCTCGTGATGTTTAAGTTTGATCCGACGATCTATTAACGAGGCTGGCTCGTCATATTCATGTTTGGACCAAAATTTTCATTACAAGTCAGTCTCTTTAAAACACGGCAAGGGGTTAAAGTTTTCGTTCTTACTCATCTTTCGTTCGACGCTCATGACTTCACGGACTTTATAGGGAGTTTTTAGACTTTCTATTAAGCTTCAAACATTGAAAAGATATTCTTTAGATTGTAAATGAATTTTTAAAGCAAAAAAAAAAAATGCAATATTTGAAAGTGGTGGGGAGCTGCTCCCCTTAAACGAACGAAATGGATTACTCTGCCTATTGGAGCGTGAAGACGAGCTACTAGATTGGTATAATATTAGATGCATTTCTTAAAAAAAATGTATGTTATAGGAAAGTATTGGATGATGTTGCATCAAATACTTAAGAAACGTCGAAAAAGTCAGCCTCTATGAGCTTTGTGTGAACTGGTTGCTATAGTTCAATTAAAATACACAAGTCTCTTCGCCACTTTTACTCTTCAATCACATGTTGTTGCACTAGTAATAGAATGAATAACCGTAAATAATAAAGATATTATCGCAGGTCGCGAAATAGTGAACGTAGTACGCACAATTCAACCCAGACGGATGCCCAATTTGTGGCATGCAAATTTATATTTCTGTAATTATACAAAATATAGTACGTCACAATATAAATATTTTTGTTTGCTAAAACGAATTACTAAGTACTATAAAAATAGGTTTGTACATACATACATACATATATGTAATATTATGTGTCTAAGCATGCACATACAAATGTATGGAGGCATCAAAGTATTTTATAATAACAAGTTCTAATACCTAAGTATATATATCTAATATAGAGTTGTATAAATACGTGCCTAGGTATGTATGCTTCTTAGACAACAACAATTACTGCGCAAAAATAGCAATATACAGATTTAGGATAAACGAGTCCTCTGGGCTAATACGCGAGTACTTTGAGCAATCATGCAATCGTGCAACGCGTGTGTGTTGTGTTGGTGTAATAGCAGTTGTAAATAGTTTGCATTCATATGGAACTTTTTATATGTATATTAGTACATACTTACATGCATTTACGATTTAAAATCCGGCATTTGATATCCACTTCATTTTCACAATTGTGAATTCTGTGTTGAAATGTAAATTAACTTTAGTTTTCAAAACGACTAAAATTTTTTTTTCTCATATAGGCTGCGTTGAAAGTTTTTTGCTATCAAATTGTGTAATGAATTAAGGGGTTAGGGGTGGTCAGAGGCCCGAAAAAATGATGATTTTCAATCATTTTTTTTTTGCTAGTCAATTGCTTTATTTTACAAAAATCAAAACATAGAATTAAAACGTCATGTTTCGACTTGACTTTAGCAAAATTTCAAAAAAAAAAAAAAAAAATTAATAATTGTAAAAGTTATTGCTTTTTGTGTGGAGCCCGTTTCTCCAGAAGTCCCTTGCGGTGATCATCAAAAGTCCTTGGAGATTCAGCTAAAATCAATCGGACAAGAGAAATTAGTTTTATTAATAGATAATCTTGTGCCTTCAATCTTTTCTTTTCAGATTTTCGAGAAACTGACAATTAATTGTTAAAAAAATCGAAATTTTTGAAAAAAAAAAATCCTTGAATCAGGCACGAGTTTTTCATGTTTTTCAAAAGCCGTATAAATTTTATTGAAATCTACCAAGCGGTTTTTTTAGTTTTGAGAAAAACGCATTTAAAGTTTTGCTATTGATTTATGTAGAGCCCGAGCACCCTTTGTTGATCGTTGAATAACTCGAAAAGTATTTCGTCCCCTTTCTGTGTTAACCTAGTATCTACAAAATCATAATTTTCAGTAAATCGATAAAAATGTTTAGAGTTACTTAACTTCTATGAAAAGTTATAACTTATTTGATACGATACTTATATAGGGTTTTTCAGTAAGAGCGCTTCAACTTTTGAACTTTTTTGAATAAAACACAAACGGTTTGACTTTTTTAACTAATTTTTTTTTTATTAACGAGTTTGAACATATACATTTAAGTATGAAATTCGCCCCTCGCAGGCAATGGCAAACCTCCGAGTGTATTTCTGCCATGAAAAAGCTCCTCATAAAAATATCTGCCGTTCGGAGTCGGCTTGAAACTGTAGGTCCCTCCATTTGTGGAGCTCATCGAACTTACTCTTCAACAAATCAATTGTAGCGTGTGCTGTGTGGCTTGTGGCCCCGTCCTGTTGAAACCACATGTCGTCTAAGTCCATACCATTCAATTGCGGCCAAAAATAATCGTTTATCATGCCGCGGTATCGATTTCCATTCACAGTAACGTGGCGATCGTTCTCGTCAACGAAAAAATATGGGCCAATTACGCCGCCGGCATGTAAACCGCACCAAACAGTGATTTTTTCGGGATGCAACGGTGCCTCATGAATCACGTGTGGATTGCTTTCTGCCCAGTAACGCATATTTTGCTTGTTGATAAAGCCATTGAGCCAAAAGTGAGCTTCATCACTGAAGATGATTTTTTGGAAAATTTATAAATTTTCATAAAAAATTTGCACGATTATTTTCATAAAAAATTTGCACGATTTGCAATCGTTGCTCAAGTGTGTAGCGTTCCATGATGAAATGTATACTAATGAAGTTTACAAATGACAAGCGAAAAATAAAAAATATTGCGTCGTTCGCCCTCCCTATCTGAAAAAAGTTGAAGCGCACCTATTGAACAACCCTATAGTAGATACTAGGTTTTTGAATTCGAACATGTAGATACAGAAAAATCGAAACGCTCTGAAAAAAATTCTATAATCATTATGCACATTGTATGTTTTGTTTTACGTAACAGGAGTGCTAAGAAGTGTTTTTCACTAAAAATCTCAATTCCGAAAAAAATGAAGTTACTAGGTTAACACAGAAAGGAGACGATTTGTCGGATTCACTTCAAATTTTCATACAATATTTTCAGAATATTCGGCTTAAAGAAAATGCAAAAAAAAAAAATTAATTTTTTTGAAAATTGACTACCCCTAACCCCTTTATATATTAAAACTTCAATTTAAAAAAAAAAGCAATAAGCTTTTAGATTAACTACACACATACATATGTACGTAGGCATAAATTTATTCTATAATGTATTTGTATTTGTATTGTGTAATATTTGTTGTGGAACATTTTAGTATGATAGTGCGAGTTTGTCTTATCGCTTTTGTGTGTGTGTATGCGCATATATGCGTTTGTAGCACCCGCAGCTTTTTAGCCTCAGCCGTTAGTTTTCAGCACTGAAAGGATATGTCCAGTAGGCAAATGCATATGAAGAGGTGCTTTTATAGTCTCGAACACAAAATAGAAAAACGCCCAAATTCATTATTGTGTGCTTAACAATGCTAGACATCTAGAACATATTTTTTTTCGGTCAATATATCATTAATGATCTATAATTTATTGATTAATTTCATATTCTTGTCGACCATTCTTACACTTTTGTGTTACTTAAAGATAAAAATACATTTCTTCCATTTTTGTTTTTCGTTGCACAACATATCAGTGATGAAGATATGCGAAATTGAGCAACATTTTCTAACGATGATTGCAGGAATGCAACACAACACCACACTTTGTTGGGTCCCTGATTACTCTGGAGAGGGGAGTGAAATGAAAGAGCGGAGGAAAGGCTCTGAGCTTGATTTTTAAGGAGTGACAGTGGGCATACTTAAGCAACGACAGGTGGGCATTCCCACTACTTAGGACTGGTAGCGGCAGGATAATCACCTACCCTGTCAGAAATCAAAACAGATTAACGAAACCAACGCAAGACTGAGTTTTTTTGTCGAGGTCCTATGCTTACGAGTGAAGTGAACAAGGAAATTAAAGAGGACATAGGCATTCCTCTAAATCAACTGTACACTGCGATTGACTTCAGCGTAATCGCGAAAACCAAAGAAGATGGTCTCTGACTACTAACTGCAGGGCCTCCAAAGTGCTTTGGTCAAAATTGAATCTTAAAAGATCAAAATGACTGCTTGCATTCAACAGATCAACTACCAGCGTCCTCATTAGGTGTTATAATGGGTCACTGCACTATTAGCACCCTAGTCAGTAGAATGGGTGTACCTCACAATGACTTCTGGAGGAGTTGTGATGGTGAAGAAGAAATTAAGGCGGTAAAACACCACCTCTGTGAATATCCTGCACTTCAAAGAAGCCGTGCCAAATATCTTGGCGATTATTTCTTTGAAAACCTGGGAAATTGCAAATGGTTTCACTGGAGGAACTAGTTACCTTCTTAAAAAGATGTAAGTGGCTAAACATCTTAGTTAGGGGATGGAAATCAAAAGCAGTTAATACAATGGCCCTAGGGCCGCCGAGTGTCTTACCTTAGACAAGCAACTTGGTTAACCTAGCCTAACCTTTTAACGATGATATAAAAATGTTAAATCCAGCTCCTTCGAATCAACATTGATGTTGAATTTCATTCCAAGTCGTTGTTGTTGTTGTAGCAGTTCATCAAGACCTGCCAGTACGGTGTAGTCACCGATTGCCATCGTCTATCTCATCTAACGGTATGCCCAGGAAGCATGCTGTTTCTACGTTATCGGGATGACGAGCCGGCCTAGAACTACTACTTTAAGCATTCCGCAAAAATGTATGGGAAATATTTTATGTTACGAGTACAACAACAGGTAAAGAACATTCAACACATATTCAACTGTGAGATTTTCAATCTCTTTCCTCAAATGTTCATATCGAAATTGACTCTATATAGGATAAAGTATTCAAATTTACTCGTATGACATTTAAAACTATTTCTTGACGAATATTCCAACAAACTGTCGGTATAGTTCTTGGGATTCATAACCTTTTCAACAGCAGCAGTTGTGTGACATACATTACGCCCTTATAAAAAAACCGGTATCGTTCATTTTTTTTGCCACTTTTCTCAGGCTTCGCTTAGTTTGCTCGTTATTGTCATCGGAATTGAATCGTAAATCGAATCTATCATCGCAATCAACTTTCTAACCTTACATTACAAAGTAACAGCATAAACATTCCCCACATGCATGGGGAAAGTTGCTGAAGTTCTAAACCAAACATAAATCCGAGTCGTTCCTGTAAAGTAGAACCGACTGTTTGGAGAACGAGTGATGTCGGGGTAACGCGTCCCGGTTTGAACGTTTAAATACAATTATTGAGGGTAGCCGAATGGAATTGTGCGTGACTACCATACGTTACGGCATTCGATTTTAAACGCACACAAAATGATAGAAAAGTATGGTGAAAAATTTTTAGAGGTGTACTACCTAGTAGACCGTTATTCGGCTCTGAGCGAATTTGACAGATATGCCGTCGTCATTCGTTTTGTTTTTCACTAAGCTAAAGCTAAATTTTGTGAAACACAAAACGAATGACGTAGAATCCAGAGTTCCCCTTAAAATTTTTTTTCATCATACCTAACGAGCAAACCTGCCATCGATCATCCTTGATAGGAAAGGATTGTTCTTTTTGTTGTTGTTGTAGCAGCATAAACATTCCCCATACATGTGCGGGGTATGCTGCTGGAGTAACAGTGCTTGACCGGATATAAATCTGGGTAGTTCCGGTAACGTAGAACCGACTGTCGTGGCTTAAACCGGTCGCCCATCGACAGACAATGACAAACCTCCGATTGTATTTTTGCCATGAAAAGCTTGGATGTCGACAAACGCTCTGAAACTTTCCATTTTTTTATTATTTATTTACTTAGCAGCTTTTGGCGTTGAAAATTTAGCGATTATGCATTTTAATTCAACCATTGGTAACGCTGAATTGCACAAGAGCTGCCTTATATTTAAACAAATTAGTTTTACAAATCACCAAAAATTTATTAGTATTCAATAGAGAAATCTTAACTTTTTTTCATTTGCATTTCAATGCATTTAAAACATTCAAGAATGATCTCACTGAAATACCTGAAAAAAATTTATTGTAAAAAATTTCTTTAAATAATATAGTTGAAATATAATCAAATATTTAACATTCATTACGATTACCGAAAGTTCAAAAGACACAAAGAACCTGCATTTTTATAATTTAAAAAAGGAATATCGCATTAGACTTAACCATAGATTGAATGTTAGTTAATAAAATTTTTCACAAAAACATAAAAAATGCATTTATGCCGCATAATCAACTGGACCTTCCTTTGAGTTTCTAACTTTTTCAGTGTGCTTGTGCTTTTTCTAAACTCAGCATGTACGTACAGGGTCTTTCAATATGAGCACTCGTGTTGTAAATGTAAATGAAATAAGAGGGTGTTTGATATATTCATTGAATTATTTTCTAATTTGAAAGAACAATTTGTGGCATTAAGAATGGAATATAACATCGGCCAAATGGCACTTGGTTGGACGACGAAGTGACATGTGTTGTGTGGTATGTAGCGTCGTTATTTTGGAACTAAACGTCGGCACTCATATCGGATTTAGGCCACCAAAAGTTGCTTATCATCGGTCTGTAGTTGCTTATCATCCGTTTCAGAAGAACTGAATGAATTCCGTTTAGACTGCTGAATTCGCTTGTCAAAGTCTCGCCTCAAACAGTTTTTACAATTTTCTTTATACACTTAGGCGTTCATTGAAAAATGGGTCTCGCCGATAAAGATGCTGGAAAAAGCGTAAAAGTTTTAACTGAACTTGCGCGAATAAAGCAGTGAATTTGAAAATAATATTTTTTGATACCCATTCTTTATTTAATGCTCTAACATTCCATCTATGCTATACTTCTTCTTCTTGATTGGCGCGATAAGCGCTTACGCGATTTTAGCCGACTTTAACAAAGCGCGCAAGTTGTTTCTTTCTCGTGCTAACCGGGGCCAGTTGGACACATGAAGTGAAGCCAAGTCCTTCTCTAGCTGATCTTTTCAAACCAGAGGACGCCTTCCTCTTCCTGTGCTAGCACCAGCTGGTACCGAATTTGTATCCAATCGGACGACGCTATGTCTATGTCCTCGTAAAGCTCATACAGCTCATTGTTCCATGGCCAACGTCTAAAAATCTTCCGCGTAATATTTTTCTCAAACATTCGAAGGGACGCTTCATCGGATATTGTCATCGTCCAAGCTTTTGAGCCATTTGATAGGACGGGAATGAGGAGAGTCTTATAAAGTATTAGTTTTGTTAGCTGAGAGAGGACTTTACTACCCAATTGCCTACGTAGTCCAAAGTAGCACTTGCTTTTTTTTTCAAGGCTAATCGGGAAAATATACTTGTATTTTCAGGGTATCTGATACTGGTTCGGCACACTTATACATGAACAGTGTTTAGTAGTGTTAGTAGTAATAAAACATGAGAAGATTTTTATTGTAAGCGCTTATGACCCACGTCAAACCGTATTTTTCAATGCCTGGAATTGTGTGTGTAAAATCTAACTTTCTTGACCGATCGTGTATAAAAAACCTGTTTTAGACCGCGTGAAAAATGAGTGTTTTTTCGTAGCTCACAACAAATTTCTTGAATGTTGCTTTAATCATATGATCGAACATATAACTGAACAAAATTTCGAGTGCCCACATTGAAAGACCCTTTATGTATGTATATGTACACATATATTAGTGTATGTAGTTTTTAGTAAAAATTAAAAAATAAACAAAATTTTTTTAGCAACACTAAATTGTATAATTGAAATTTAATGCATTTTCTTGTTTTTTACTTGTTTTTTCTTTAATTGCAGTCTCGGAATTTAAAGTAGAAAGAAAGCGAAATGTCACACCACCACCACCATCTCCCTACACCCCTGAATCTATAATGAACGAATTTGCGTACTAGTGCTCCTACCACAAAGCTTACAACCATCAACAGCACCACCACTACCTTAACCACTACCATCATCAAACACAATTTCTACCACCAAGTCCCCAGCTCAATTTACCAATTCACAATTCACCACTATAACCTTATGCTTATCAAATACTTTCGACATAACAACAGCAATCACAGCAATCACTGCTACCACCACCACGAAACGTCATTATCGATTGTCCTTTTTTTGATCAGACGAATACAGCCACAACAAAGCAAAAAAAAAAAAAGCAATGCGCTCTCAACCACGTGCTCAGTAATCGCTCACAATGACATTTACATACATATAAATAATTGCAAAAATATTAATTTTATATAACAATATACATATACTCTGCTTCATATTTCTACTTGCGTAAATACATACATACATACATACATAGATACTATACATAGCCGTATATAATAACATTTATTTGTAATTGACATTAATTCACAAAACGAAGACAAGAAAAAATGCGTCGAAGGCGAATCTGCAACAATATAAATAGAAAAAGCTTAGGAAATGTAGAATGAAAAAAAAAAAACAAAAACAAAAGCAAAAAAAAGGAAGCAAAACAATAAAAATTAAAATTAACATTTTGTCTGCAAAGTTCAAAAGCATTAAATGGAATGTTGTTGTCACGCGTTTAAGATTGCAATTTGATTTGTTTCATTAATATGAAACAAAAAAAAACATAAAGCATGAAATAAAATAATGAAAGAATACTGAAAATACTTACAGATACTAGAAATAGAAAAGTCGCAGAAAGCTTCACGTTGCTTTTAAAAAACGGCCAACGGCTTGGTTGCAGATGCAAATCACAATTAGGATATTCATACATCTGTATTTAGGCGTAACAAAGAAGAAAAATACTGAAACTAAAAGCAACAACAAACTGTTTTATTCATATAAATTTGCTAACGAAACGATATTAAAAGTTTTTGAAGTTTTTGGTATATATTTTAAGTTTAATAACCAAGTCTATGAGTTCTTTTGGTTTGCAAGCAATGCAAATGGACTTTAATTGTGATGACATCAATATTAATAATATATACAACAACAAAAATTGAATAAAAGTGCATGCAAAAAGATATTTAAGTTATAAACCCACATTCACGCGCCACATATAAACTGATACCAGGTGGCGCAAAATTAATCATCCATTTTTTTAATAACTTTACTAAATAAAAAATAATTTTGAGTGTTGGAAATTTGTATTTTGAGTGTTGAAAATCTTTATTCTGAGTTTACTAAATAAAAAATAATAATTTGAGTAATGGAAATTTCTATTTGAGTGTTGAAAATCTTTATTTTGAGTGTTGAAATTCTTTATTTCTAGTTTACTAAATAAAAAATGATAATTTTGAGTGTTGAAATTCTTTATTTTGAGTTTACTAAATAAAAAATAATAATTTGAGTAATGGAAATCTCTATTTGAGTGTTGAAAATCTTTATTTTGAGTGTTGAAATTCTTTATTTCTAGTTTACTAAATAAAAAATGATAATTTTGAGTGTTGAAATTCTTTATTTTGAGTTTACTAAATAAAAAATAATAATTTGAGTAATGGAAACCTCTATTTGAGTGTTGAAAATCTTTATTTTGAATGTCGAAATTCTTTTTTTTGAGTTTACTAAATAAAAAATAATAATTTTGAGTGTTGAAATTCTTTATTCTGAGTTTACTAAATAAATAATAATAATTTGAGTAATGGAAATCTCTATTTGAGTGTTGAAAATCTTTATTGTGAATGTCGAAATTCTTTTTTTTGAGTTTACTAGATAAAAAATAATAATTTTGAGTGTTGAAAATTTTTATTCTGAGTTTGCTAAATAAAAAATAATAATTTGAGTAACGGAAACCTCTATTTGAGTGTTGAAAATCTTTATTTTGCGTGTTGACAATCCTTATTTTGACCTTTACGCCTGCTTCCATTGTTTGTTTGTTTACCGACAGCTGCCTAGTTCGCAAGCGTCAATTTGATTGACGTACAACGCCATTTGCAAAAATTATAAATCTATCGATAGAGCGAATAATTTTGCGCCACCTTGTATAACAGGATATACATATATTATATATCGACATAGTGTTCATTTACTTCAATAGCGTCATAATCGAAAAAACCAAAATGTTGAAAAAGGGGATCAACATTGGCAATTAACTGTGCCTCTTTAAGTGAAAGTAAGCACGTAACATATTTTCAGCAAATGGGATGCTGTTAATGATACCGCCATGCTTTTTTTTACACACCAGAGTAAAGTTTAAAGTTTTCTCAGAAAAAATTGGAAAACTCGTTTTTTTCGGCCTTCTAACTGTATATAATCCCTTAAAGGGAGCAGCTCCTCCAGACAACGTGTTTTTCAATAATTTTTTGCGAAAAACTGAGGGTATCTATTATCTTAAAATAAATTGCATATTATTATTCATGCTTAAATGGATATACAAACATTTTTTAAAATAAAAAAAAAATGGCGACCCTACAGCTGCTCAAACGTGGCTCCTGTCTAGTAAGCTTTAAACATTGAAAATATATTCTTTAGATTGTAAATGAATTTTTCAAACAAAAAAAAAATGGAAAATTTGAAAGTGCTGGAGGAGTTGCCCCCTTAAAAAAAGAACTTGTGCTCATTTCTGCATACTCATCTATTTTTTTAGTTTTTTTTTTCTAACTACGGCACTATTGAAGTAAATGAGCGATATTTACTTCGTAAAAAAACGTTAGTAGGCAACCATTGCTGCTCAGTGTTTAAAAACTATAAACTTACCATTTAAGATTTTTAAGCGAAAGAACCATAATACGAAGTTATTTCCACTATTTTTCACTGTTCATTTTAATTATTTTTTTTTTATTTAAAGCATTTTTAACATCTAATGCAAGCCTTTACTTAGTGATTGCTGCCGGAGAGGCAAAACGTAGACAGTCATAAAAAGAGTTGGTTATAGAGTGAACGACTGCCATAGATTGATTTTTTTTTTTTCAATTTATTATGCCTTAGAAAAATTTAGTTACTAATCATCAGAAGATCCCCTATTTCCTATTTCATGCTCTTAATTCTGTATATCCTAAAAAATAATTAAATAATTATTAAATTGGCAAGCTTGTCAAGCAAATGAGCACTGAATTCGTTTCTCGAGTTACTGGCAAAGGCAGAACATACATTTGTTATTGTTATTGTTGTAGCAGCAGTTCCCAATTATTGACTGACTACCATGGTGAAAAGATTTCAAGGGGGAGCTCTTTAACAGACCGTTATTCGGCTCTGAGCGAATGTGACAGAGTCAGCTGATGGGCTGACGCCATTTGAGGTGTGCTTAGAAGCAATTTGAGATTGTGTTGGTGATATACGAAAAAAATCAACCATTAACACTTCGTTACAGTCTGAGCAACGTCTGACTGGATGAGTGTGTGAATGCATGTGAAATGATCGTGTAGAATTCGGCTGCCGAATCCCCAAGTGACGTGGCAGCCGAAGATCCTCCCACAATTTTCCTTTTTACCGCGGCTAAATAGCAAACCTGGATATCTATCAAATACTTGTAGATTTTGAGGTAAATTTAGAATTGCTGCTTAAGCGAGTCCAACATTGTTAACGGTTAAATTAGCAAAAGACAGAAATGTGGGCTAGGGAATATTCCTTAAGGCGAAATCCATCAGTTGTACTATGATTAGAAATGCCAATGGGAAAGTAAGTTAAGGAGGCTATGAGTAAAATACGTGTTGCTGTTGTTGTAATATATATATATATATATATATATATACATATATATATATATGATCCTTTAACTCCTATTTGGGCTTCATATGGTGTCAACCACTCCTCTTCGCCAATGGATACGGTTTTGTGCTAGCGATCTTAGTTCCTTCCACGATAATCCAAGATATCAATCCATTGCCATTTCCTTTTTTTTGACACCTGATGCAATATCGACCTGGTTAGTTTGCGCCAACAACTCCGCGTTGTTTATTGTCCGTGGACAGAGAATTCGCTAAATTTGATGAAGATAGCCATTAATGAACGTTTGCAGGCGCTTTGTGATCTTCGCAGTTACTTTCCAGGCGGTGCAACCATGTAATAGAATGGAGTTGACGTTCGAGTTGGAGATGCGCAGCTTGGTGTGAAGGCTGATACCATTGTTTTGCCACAATGTAGCGAGGATGCCGAAAGATGATTTAGCTTTGCTAATTTTGTGTTATTTTATTTGGTTTGATTTTTTTTAGTTACGCTTTATTTTATTTTTGCTTTTATTTTATTTTCTGTTTGCTTTTATTTAATTTCAGTTTATTTTATTTATTATTTTATTTTATTTTATTTTACTTTATTTTATTTCATTTTTTATTTTATTTTATTATTATTTTTATTTTAATATTTTTTTTATTTTATTGCATTCCAAGAAAGGAGTGATTTACATTAATTGGCGACAGATTTGCTACAAGCCAATAATTTACAACCGGTACAAAGATTACAATTAAATATATGTATATAAATATTATATAAAATAGTTAAAAAAAAAACGTTTACTGTAAAAAGTTTCTAACTATATGACAAGAATTGAGTAAAGCTGCTTTCTGCATGTCGAAAATTAAATACTCGTATTCTGGGAGTTGAAGAGTTTTCACGTTGTCTGCTAAGTTTTTATGCACTAGTCCGTGGGCTGAGATGATAATTGGTAGTATGTGCACCTTCCTTAGCTTCCACTGGCGCTTGACATCAATGCCTGAGTCAGAATATTTGAATATTTTTTCCGCATATGTTTTTTGCATGTTTTTGTTTAGAGCAACAGCAATATCAACTATATAACGAGTCGTTTTAGATTTATCAATCAGGAAAATATCTGGCCTATTGTGGTCTCTTGTGGCATTTGTTAAAATTGTTCGGTCATAATATAGAAGGTAGTTGGAGTCTTCTTGAACAGGTTCTGGGGTGTATCTGAAGTACGGTATTTTGCTTGGATTGAAGTTGTACATCTGCGTCAGTTTTAGATGGATTATTTTCGCGATGCCATTGTGTCTCTTCAGGTACAAAGCGTTTGCCAGTGTGGTGCATCCCGCTAGCACGTGGTCTAATGTCTCACTCCGACTATTGCATCTTCGACATCTGTCTGTAGCGGCACTTGGATCTCGCATTACATATTTAATGTAATTTCTAGTTGGAATCACACCATCTTGTATGGCGAAAATGGTACCCTCCGTTTCGGCAAATATCGACCTGTTGGTAAGCCATAAGTGCGACATTTTTTGGTCGACATGCGGGCTCAGCAAGTCTTTTCGATATACGCCGTGGACAGCCATTTCAGACCATCTTTGGATCTTTTCATCTATTGTTGTTGCGTTTCTGGTTTCGTAAGATTGATTCATCCGAAAGGGGCTGTAATTATCATCCGCAGCCTTGTGCAGATCGGATAGGAGGCACTTATGTTGGAAGTATGCTTTTATGTTTAAGATAAGTTTGTCATGCAGTGCTCCAACATCAATCTGTCTCTTGCCGCCCGCTTCTCTAGGTAGCATCATTCGAACGAGAGAGCTTTTTGGATGACGTGACTTGTATTTAGTCATAATTGTACCTATTATTAGTTGTAGCTTTTCTATTTCAGTAGATGACCATTTTACAATTCCGAAGCTATACGATACCACCGGAACCACAAATGAATTAATAGCGTGGATTTGGTTTTTCCTATTAAGTTGGGTTTTATAGACGCGTGATTTTATTTTATTTTAATTTATTTTACTTTATTTTATTTTATTTTAATTTAATTTATTTTATTTTATTTGAGCTTAATCCATCTCGGCTATTGCCGGAGATTACACATCGCGGATAAAATTTTCAAGAGATTGTGCTCTGGTGGAGCGTAGTTCTACGCCCATGCGATTATTAAATATTGTTTAAATATTTAAAAATCTACGACAATTTAATTGCGATTTGTTTTATTTTATTTTAATTTATTTAATTCAATTGAATTTAATTTTATGTGGTTTTATTTGGTTTGAATAACTTAATTAAAAAAAAATATTTTATTTTAATTTTGCTTAAGTTTATCATTCATGTTACTTGATTTCATTTTTTAATTTTGATTTGTTTTATTTTGTTTTATTAGACTTAATACGAATTAATTTAATTTAATTTTATTTTATTTAATCCGACTTTATTTTATTTTATCTTATTTAATTTAATATCGTTTTATTTAGTTTCATTTATTTAATTTTTTTGAATGTTTTATTTAAATTGTGTTCTCTATTTAATTTAATTTAATTAAACTAGTTTTAATTTATTGTATTTTTTAATTTTGTGTTATTTTATTTAGTTTATTTCATTTTGTTTATTTTTTTACTATTTTGTTTTAGTGCTTTTTATTTAGGTTAGGTTAGCCTGGTTGGCAATAAGCCACGCATAGACCTTTTGGTCCCTAGCGGTACCAGATGGAGGTGCTTTTTATTTGATTTTATTTAATTTAATTTCAGTTTATTTTATTTTATTTTATTCTTGCTTAATTTTTTAGTTTAATTTTGGTTTGTTTTATTTTATTTAAGTTATTTAATAAAATTGTTAAAACAATTTATTTAAATTTTATTTTATTTTTATTATTATTTAATTAAATTAAATTAATTTTTTTATTACTTTGTTGTAAACCTGAAAAAAAAAAATTCGATATTTTACTAAAAAAAATTTTGCTAAGAACAAATAAATTCTAAAACCGCTTTTTTTACACGTATTTGTTTTAATTTTATACTCGCATGCGGAGCAGCAATGGTACGACGCTAACTAAAAATAATAAATATTAAAAAAGGAAAAACGGTTCATATATAAAGCAAAACCCTGTACTCACATCAAAAGATTAAAAAAAAATATATATTCATAAAAATATAGGCATACATACATACACAAATGAAATTAAACGAACTAATAAAAAAGTTTTCAAAGTGCATAGCAACTCTATCGATTAATGCGCGAAGCAATTTATGTATTATAGATTATACCGTTATATAAATAATTAGCGCTGCGATTGCGATTTATTACACTCAACATACGGTATTAATTTAGTTTTTGTGCATTTGTCACATTTTTTACTCACTCGCATAAACTCTTTTCGCAATTCGTTACATTTGCCGCGTTTCATACACTACACTACACACACATACAGATGAATTTTGTGTTCTATTGACTAATTAATGCATTGTAGAATTTAATCGTAAATAATTCCGACTGACTTTTTTAAAAACTATGCTGCGCTCCAGCTTCGCTAGGTATGGCGATATGTTGTGTGTATTGGACTAGCAGCTATTGTGTGTTTAGTTCTTTTTATGAAAGGACAAAAATATGTAAAATAAAATTACAAAAAAGAAAAAAAAAACAACAAAAACACACACACAGAGAAACAACAAACAAATTAAAATTTTAATTAGATATGCAATGAAACACAGATATTTACATTAAATAAAGAAAAATTAATAAATATAAATTATGTAAAAGAATATTAGTAAAGACAAACTGCAAAGCATTTGTTCGAATATTTAAGAATTTTTTCATTTACATACTTACATACAAACATAAATACAATTGCCTCCACATACAGACATTTGTGTAATGTTATAACTTGTAAGTGCTTGTATAAACGATATATTGATTCAATAAAACAAAAACCCTTTTTCTAAAAAAAAAAATTTACGTGTTTTAATTGGGAAAAGTAGATCCAATCTGATTACCCTATACTTATAAAGGGTGGTTAAGTTTCAAGGGCCGGTGTTGATTTTGAATAAAATACAATTTTTTTAGGAAATTATTGTCATTTCTCTTTATTATGATAATATTGGTATGGCTCAATTCCGTATAGAACAAAATATCGGCCAAATGGCCGCCGCGGCCTCGACGGCACACCTCCATCCGATGGTCCAAATTTTCGATGACGCTGAGGCAAAATTGAGGTTCTATGACGTTAATGTGCCGAATTATCTTATCCTTTAGCTCTTGAATTGTTGCTGGCTTATCGACGTACACGTTTTCTTTCAAATAACCCCAAAGAAAGAAGTCCAACGGTGTCGTTGACGTTTAGGTGTGGTTCACATCGGCCCTTGAAATTTAACCACACTTTATAATAAAGTTCAATTTTTCAGCGCCCTGTCGAAGCAAAGTGGTATAATATATATTATATAATTATTTTTTTATTAATTATATTTCATTATAAATTGTGGGGCTACCTTTTCGTTAATTTAAAATAAAAAAATACACATATAAAAATATATATATATATTCATGTATTATAATGCGTTGTATTGTTTCTTGCTGCTGCTTTAAGTACTTTTTACTTTTCAAAAAGTGGTTACTTTAAGGGTCACCAAAGCACATAAATACATCTCTATACCTACAACTAAATTGACTGCCATTACTTGGGAGAGACTCAACAATTCAACTCAACACAATAAATGTGAAGGTGGTGCTGTGTGTGTGCTCTAAAGCATTAATATATAAAACACAACAGGTGAGCCCCGCTCTCGAACTCTCTGCTTCTCATTATTGTTGACCGGTGGAAACTCACCTAGTGAGAAAACCGAAAACCTCACGTGAAACGTTTTATCCAATTGGCATTTCACCACAGTTAACACGGCAAGCAAATAATTTAGTTTAGTTTTTAACGAATCAGCGACAATTGCGGACGTGAAAAGTCGATACAGCGGCGTTGTATCTGCACAACAAATTTTTATACCTACCCATATTTCATATTTCGTATATTTTATTTACAAGTGGTGTTCCATTGGAGCGACGACGAGCGCTCTACTCCGTGCTGAGTCGGTATCAAATACTCGGTTGAATCGTGTTACAGTTTCGAATTGAAAAAAAAGACAATAACAATAACAATAGCAATTACCGAAAAGAAATTATGCTGCTGAATTTTGTGAAATAAATGCATAATAAAAGCAATAACAATAGCTGCAACGGGCATAGCGTAGCAACAATTGCTAGTGAAAAACGAAAACAAACACACACAAACAAAAAAAAAACAAGAAACGGTGAGGGCTTCAAAAAAGTTGCTTAAGTCACCGGAAGGTAAATAAATATATAATGCATATAAATATATAAATAGCAATGCAAATAAAGCCCACTTACATACTCAAGCATGTAAGTAGAGAAAATAGGCTGCACTTATACAATCATAGGCGAGCATAAAAAATACCAGCACACACACTTCGAAAATATTCCTACATTAAGCATTTAAGGTGCGTTCAGTGCAAATAACTCAGTTGTGGGTGTGAATTGATCTCCATTGTTGTGGAATGCTACTGCTACTTGTACAATAACAATAAAATAACAATAACCAGAGCGATGCTATGCAAAGCTAAATACTCGTATGCGTAAATATGTATGTACATACGTACGTAAGTGAATATGCATGCAAGTGTATGGCATTCAGTTTTCACTGAAGAAGTGCATGCTGTGCGGAAAGTTTTCTTGTGAAAAATCTGCAATTCCACATTTTTAGAGAAAAAACAAAGATAGTAATATAATTATAACAAAAAAAAAAAAAAAAAAAAAAAAAAATAAATAAAAAATAAAAAGTAAAGTAAATAAATAAAGAAGAACTTTTATTTAAATTCAGTTTACGAAAATTTATGAAAACTCATGCTTTTTTTTAATTGAAAAAATAATTCTATTATAATATAGTATATATTGAACTCCAACGAAAAAAAAATGTAGAACACAAAAAACAAAAAAAAAATTTAATGCGAAATCATCAAAGCACTATTAACAAGATGATTAGAATTAAAAATAAAACAAAAAATAAAGAAATACAAATATTTGTAGTTATTGTGCAATTAAAGTTATGATTACCAAAGCAAAGAGTAAACACACAAAATAGTGAATAACAATAACAAAATTTTAAAATTCAATTATAAAATCATTAAACAGTAATTACTAAAGTAGCAAAATAATAAATAAAAAAAAATAAAAACATAAATAAAAATAAATTGAAATAAAATGTGTAAAAAAGTTGTTACCAAAGTGAAGAAATAGAAAAAGACAAATAGGAAACAAACGCAATAAAAAAATATTTATTAATACTAATTTTAAATTAAAAAAGTAGCAACAACTTGCAAAGCACTCGTTACATGGAAAAAATTACAGAGCTGTTCTGGTTCTCACAATTTTTTTATGGATAAAGCGAGTTCAGTGCAAAATATGTGATTTTTATTTTTTTATATTTATTTATATTTTGAAGAGTTTTGATAATTTTTATTTCTTTCAATCTTTACTATTATTATTATTTTTTTAATAAAAGTATAGCTCATTGTTAAAAAAACACATAAACTTTATAAAGGGTGGTTAAGTTTCAAGGGCCGGTGTTGATTTTGAATAAAATACAATTTTTTTAGGAAATTATTGTCATTTCTCTTTATTATGATAATATTGGTATGGCTCAATTCCGTATAGAACAAAATATCGGCCAAATGGCCGCCGCGGCCTCGACGGCACACCTCCATCCGATGGTCCAAATTTTCGATGACGCTGAGGCATAATTGAGGTTCTATGCCGTTAATGTGCCGAATTATCTCATCCTTTAGCTCTTGAATTGTTGCTGGCTTATCGACGTACACGTTTTCTTTCAAATAACCCCAAAGAAAGAAGTCCAACGGTGTCGTTGCCTTTTAGGTGTGGTTCACATAAAAACATCGGCTTTTGAAATTTAACCACCCTTTTCAAGAATTAGATAAATTGCACAAACTTTTCATTACAATTCCACAGTTTTTTTAGAAACTATGTTAATCTAAATATAAAATGTTATTGGTTTTAATTAGAATTTTTATAAACATTTTCGGTATGTATTTTTAAAGCGTAGTAAATTTTAGTGCCGTAAAGTGTAAGTTTAAAATTGTTAAAAAATCTCTTTTACAAAAAGATTTTGTAAAAATTCAAAAACCAAAACAGTTTCTACTTAAAAAAAATACAATTTTACATTTACAAAAAAATATACAAAAAAATTTTAAAGATAAACAATTTTTTGTAAAAATTCTACTTAAAAACAAATACAATTTTGCATATATTAAAAAAATAAACCTACAAAAAAGTTTTAAAGATACAAACAATTTTTGTAAAAATTCTACATAAAAACAAAGACAATGTTACATTTACAAAAAATATACAAAAAAGTTTTAAAGATACAAAAAATGTTAAAAAAATTCTACTTAAAAAACTAATGCAATTTTACATAAACAAAAAAAATGTGTAAAAATTCTACTTAAAAACGAATACAATTTTACATATACAAAAAATTTTTAAAGAAACAAAAAATTTTGTAAAAATTTTACTTAAAACCAAGTTGAATTTTACTTATACAACAAATTTTTAAAGATACAAACAAATTTTGTTAATATTCTACTTAAAAACAAAGAAAATTTTACATTTACAAAAAAGTTTAAAGATACAAAAAAATTTTAAAGATACAAAAAATGTTTGCAAAAATTCTACTTAAAAAACTAATACAATTTTACATATACAACAAATTTTTAAAAATACAAAAAATTTTTGTCAAAATTCTACTAAATAAAATATCCAATTTTATACTTTTCTAAAAAATATACAAAACGATTTTAAATACACAAAAAATATTTGTACAAATTCTGCTAAAAAAAAGTACAATTTTACGTTTCCAAAAAATTTACAAAAAAGTTTCAAAGATACAAAAAATGTTTGTAAAAATTCTACTTAAAAAAACATGGTTGCTATCAGGCAATGAGCTATAAGTTGACACAAAAATAATGAATATTCAAAGTATGAAAGAAAAATAGTAAAACCTGTTCAATATTTTGATGTGTCATCGTTTTGTCGCGAGGTGTAAATAAATTTTTAGGTCGGGATTTTTAAGGTTAGGACCCAATAAGCGACACAAATAGTTTAAAATCGGCACGTCTGGAAGTTTTACTCTTGAGTTCAGTAAAGATTTAGCAGGGAGTTAGCATTCACTTGGTATATTTTCATTCATTTCAACGATTCATATAATCAAGCTTTAAATACAAGGCGGCGCAAAATTAATCACCTTATGGGAAGCTTTATAATTTTAGCAAATGGAGCTCATATTTAATACTTGTGATTTAGACAGTTGCAGCATATAAACAGAACAAAATAAAGATTTCCATCATTAAAAATCATTCTTTTCTTTATTTAGCAAAAAAAATTATTCAAAAATAAAATTGGATGCTTAATTTTGCGCCACCTTGTAATTATCGAAACGTGATTTATAAAGTCACAGCGAATGTTAAAGCCGAAGGTTATAGTCTCTTCGATTGTATTGCATTTTAATTTTATTAAAAATTTTATTTCTTCTAAAATATTTTTTTAGAATATAGGAGACAATTTAGGCACTTAATTATATAAAATATACATAATTGCATCGAAATATATTAAAATGGTCGCCCCTCGACAGATAATACTGATCGGCTTTGAAGGTCTGTTAATGTTTGGGGAATGCTGCTTGAGAGACAGTCTTTGGCCGAAATCCGATAATACTGATCGGCTTTGAAGGTCTGTTAATGTTTGGCGAATGCTGCTTGAGAGACACTCTTTGACCGAAATCCAGGTCATTTCAGTAACGTAAACAAACCGTTTGCTCTTTAGAGGTAGTGACAGATATACTAGATGTCCTTTACCTCCTCTTCATCTCTGCTGTTGCTACAGAATACATTTGAGGTGAATCGCATTCGCTTGCCGTGCGTTCTCTTCGGGCAATGTCCACTGATTGTACGCATCACAGCACGAATGCAGGAGCAGTCGAGAAAAATTAGCAACTTTGACCTTTTTTCAGCGAACCTTGGTCAGATTTGCCTTGACACCCAACAGGTGGACTCCATGGTCAATGCACTACATATTTGCTGTTCAGCAAAGTCAGAGTTTTCATTAACATAAAGGAGCGCTCGCGTTGTACATAGAGTTTACTGTCTGTAGCTTGGTTGCATTTCTTGCCAGCTTCCAGCGGTGTCTCAGTGTGCGAGGACACACACTTAATCGCATAGTGTACTTCGCAGTTAAATCGTCTTTTTGAAAAAAGAGTATATTATCTTGTTACATAACCTCAAATATAGCAAAAAAGCGTTTTTCAGGTTTTTTGTTTAAAGAAATTCTCTTCACATGAGTTTTAAATTCAAGGATGAATTTCTAAAAATCTTTTTCTCAATTCTTTTATGTACAATAACCTTAACGCATTTATTTAAAAAACCGCACACAGTAAAGACAATTTGCCACACATACAAAGTTCTTTAAGTAATTCAATAAAAATTTGGGATTTGATTTTCTTTAAATTGACATTTTAGTGCCTTTTCATATCCAAAACTAGGCAACACTGCAGTTGCGAGAGAGATTTGGATGCTCGAAAGAGAGGAAGAAGAACAAACTTGGAAAAAAATTTAAATAAAGCGAAAAAATGTCAGGCAAAACAACACACGAATAATAACCACCAAAATGAAGAACATTTTTTTTCTAATACCGGTCGGGCCTCGGCAGGCAATGACCAACCTCCGAGTGTATTTTTGACATGAAAAAGCTTCTCGTATAAAAATATTTTCCGTTCGGAGTCGGCTTAAATGGTAAAACATCGAGACGTACACCACTGTCAGCACCTGCTCCTCAGCTGGCCAGCTCTCGCGGGACTAAGATTCAAGCATCTTGATTCTCACTTCTTTTTTGCGCCTGCTAATATATCATAGCAGGTCTTTATAACAAAAATCTGATGTACTTCATCAGCAGCATAAAGAAGTTAACACAACCGCAGACTAGTCACCGTTCGTAGTCCACAAACACTCAACCCTCCCCATACCTTTCCCTTTCGCCTTTTTTTTTTATTTTTCTCTTCACCTCTTTTTCCGCTCTTGCAATGTTATCACAAAGGATGAACCAAACTTCTTTCGTCCAAGTGGGCCCGCTCTCTGGACAACCATCACTACCTAACCTAACACCACAAATAGGAGGAGTTGCTCGGCCAAGTACCTAAAAAGAAGTGTAGGAGCCAATTGCTTATTAATTTTTTGTTTATTAAAATATTCCAATACAATTCAAACAAAATATTAATATAATTAAACAAATTTAAAAAACATTACAATAGAATTATAAGCCACAGAAAGGTGTATACTACATTGAGTAAAAAATTATAATACTATAAAATTTTCCTATAATTCAAATAATGCAAACAGCCTACATTACGCGCTCTTATCTAAAATTGCCTTCTAATTTAGTATAGGAGATAAGCTTTGTTGGTGAGGATGCAATAAATGATAGTGAATATGATAGCAGTTAAGTGAACTTAATGTCAGTGCGTTTGTATACCTGTGTACGTATGGATGTACGTATGTATGTTAATATTTCCCTACATATGTATGCACATATTTCATTAAAACAAACAGTGAATCAGATTGAAAATATAAACAATGTAACAGGAATTATAGACAACATTTGGAGCAGCTACTTGAACCAATGTACAGGGTGGTCAATATACAAGAATCGTTTTTCTCGAATATTATTTTAAAGAAATATATTGCAAAACTTCATTTGAAATGTATAATTTGTATGACGACAATGTTCGCATATGGTTGGCTCTGCAAAAATTCAATTTGTATCGGTTTTTCGAGTCCTTCAGTAACTCAGCAAATGTTTCAACACAGACCAGCGCCTTAAAATAAACTTATAGAAAATTATCCTTTAGGGCTAGATCACATCAGCTCGCCAAGAGCAATTTATAGTATCTTTAAACGAAATTAAGCAAGATGGAGAGAATAATGAGGTGCCGCTTATCGTGCTACCGTTACTTTGCTCTCAGCGAATTTGACATTATCAGCTGATTTTTGTGACGTAACCCTAGTGTAGTTAGTGATCAGTGTGACCAGATTACCATTTTCCTAACTTGATTTAGCATATTTTTGTTCTCTAGCCTCGGAGTTTTAGTTCTTTTTGCCTGACATTTTTCTAGTCTCTTCTGATTAAAATGTGATTATGTAAAATATAATTTTCTTAAAAATTAGTTGAATAGTTCATTATCTTAACTTTTTTTTTTTATCATCTGGTCCGGCGATTGCGGTTATTGTTGGTTTCGGTTACTATTCTTATTCGCGTGTTATTTGCGCGTGACATTTTTTCGCTTTATTTTAATTTTTTTCCAAGTTTGTTCTTCTTCTCCTTTGAGCAGTCAAATCTCTTACTTGCAACTGCAGAGTGGCCTAGTTTTGGATATGAAAAAGCACTAAAATGCCCATTTAAAGAAAAGCAAATACCAAATTTTTATTGAATTACTTAAAAAACTTTGTATGCGTGACAAATTGTCTTTACTGTGTGCGCTTTTTTGAAACAAATGTGTTAAGGTTATGTAAATAGTGATCAGATTGGAGGTACGTCTGACTACTGTCAAACTAAGTACATAATTGTTTTCAGCAAGACTAATAATGTTTATAAATCGTATAATTGTATTACGAATATCGACGCGTTGTGAAAAGTGTTCAACGCGCGCTCTGACCAACTTATGGCGATCAGTAACCTTAATGGCTACGTCAATAAGCAAAATTGCCGTAATTAGACTGAAAAGCAACCCGAAGCCGTTCAAGAACAGTAGTCTCATCCATTGGAAATAACTGTTTGGTGCAGCTTATGAGCTGGAGGAATAATCGGCCCATATTTCTTCAAAGACGAGGCTGTGGCCAATGTAATAGTGAATGGCGCACGTTATCGCGCCGTGATAAATAATTTCTTGATGCCGAAAATTGAAGTCCGTGATCTCCTCTCTCGACGAACAAAACTAACACTCTACAAGACTCTCATCATGCCCGTCCTAACGTATGGCGCAGAAGCTTGGACGATGACAACATCCGATGAAGCGACGCTTGGAGTGTTCGAGAGAAAGAATCTGCGTAAGATTTTTGGACCTTTGCACGTTGGCAACAGCGAATATCGTAGACGATGGAACGATGAGCTGTATGAGCTTTACGACGACATAGACATAGCGCAGCGAATAAAGATCCAACGGCTTCGTTGGCTGGGTCATGTCGTCCGAATGGATACGAGAGCTCTGGCTTTGAAAGTATTCGATGCGGTACCAGCTGGTGGTAGCAGAGGAAGAGGAAGGCCTCCTCTGCGTTGGAAAGATCAGGACTTGGCTTCACTTGGTGTGTCCAATTGGCGCCGGTTAGCACGAGAAAGAAACGACTGGCGCTCTTTGTAAATCTCGGCCAAAATCGCGTAAGCGGTTATCGCGCCAATTAAGAAGAAGAAGAAGATCTCCACAACATTTGGTTCAAAAAGAGGGCGCTATTGCCATACAGACCGTGAAACAATGGATTTACTGAATCGTCCTTTCGGTGATCAATTTATCTCTCATTTCGAACCAGTGGATTGGTCACCAAGATCGTGTGACATCACACCTTTAGACTTTTATTTCTGGGGGTATGTAAAGAAGTCTAAACGCTTTGAGGATAAACCAGCTTCGAGTGAGGCATTGGAAGCCAACATTACTACAGTTATTCTCGAGATACCGACCGAATCTCCCTAGCGAATCATTCAAAATTGGTATTTACGGATGATAGAATTACGTGGGAGTTGCGGCCAACATTTGAAAGAGATTATCTTCAAAATAAAACGCCATGAATGGTTATACACAAAAATAACAAAGATTGCCCAATCAATTTGAATTTTCGTTGTTTTATTTCAATTTACAATCCGATACCTCTAAAATGATCACCCTTTACAATATACTGTATTAAAAAAAATTCATCCCTGTATTCAATACTCCTGGTAAGACAATTTCTTTAATAAAAGTCCGAAAAACGCTTCTTTGCTATATTTGAGGTTAAGTAACAAAATAAGGTGCTCTTTTTTCAAAAAGGTTGTTTTGGTTTTTTTAGTATTACCTGCTATTATTTTGCTTATTTTTACTATGAATATGTACCTCTATTATATAATATTAACAGCTCTGGCTGGCTGTAGATATCTGCCTATTGGAGGTCTCATAATGGTATCTAAATGACACTTTAGCTACTTGGAGAGTGCCAGGCCGGTACTTCAATCATTTCCCCTACCTACACCTTTATAATTCGACAGTAAATTCAAGAAGAAGATCCAATATTCTTGCATAACCTTAAAAATAGCAAACAATTAGATTTGCCTCTTCAAACATAAAATTTTATAAGAATCAGCAAATTTTCAATAGCACTGAAAGCAAGAGTAGCCCTCTTTAGCATTTTTTTAAATATAAAAATTTTTCTTTTACTTACAATTCGGGTGGCTTTAAATTAAAAAAAAGAAACAAACACCAAACTCAAAAATTTTCCAATTTTGTATATAAAAAGCACTCATTTTATTGCGAATAACAAAGGGTTGGGAACACTGCATAACTACACTAATGCAACCTCGCGCACTCTCTGATTGGCGCAATCTTTTTTCTATCATTGTTGGAAAATCGTCTTGCATAGAAATCAGCTGTCAATTGAGAAAATGGCCGTGTTGCCCAATTAAGAAGCAAACCACTAAAAACACCCTTTAGCTACATAAAATTTGAATCATCATTTAGTTCGCCAGAATCTTTATGACGACACCACAAAAACATTCCAAGAAAGGTTGGTGCTTCAAGCATTAAATGTACATAGCTAATCGTACATATGTGTACATACATCTGTATGTGTATACTTCTCGTGCTCGTACACCTCTCACAACATCAGCACTGACGCTTAAAAGCAAATTTGAGAAAAATTTAATCTCAAAGACAAACATTTCGCGGGTAATTTGATTCATAAACTTAATTTGGAGGTAGATTGGATATCTTCAAATTATAAATAAAAAAAAAGTATCATTAAAAAATAACAATATTTTGTATACGAGGTTGGCTCGATAACTCGCTGGCAATTAGAACAGAAGGTGTTTCCAGGTCAAATATGTAGAACATTTCTCTTGTCAGGATACATATTCGCACAAATTTTCATTTGAAACAGATCAGATACTTAAGGAAAATTTACGATTTTCGTGTGCGTTTTAAACACCTTTTTTTGGGCAAAACATTTTCATGAAAGCCAAACTAAAGCTTTAAAAGTATTATGTTGAGTGTTTACGTTCGAATGGAATCATTCAACACAGACTTACTAACTCTTGGTGCGTCCGTATCAGCGCAAGTGGCGCCACCCACACATTCGGGCCACCCAATTGAGGTTCTGCTCCTACAAATGGTCGATCAAATCCATGGCAAGACATTGGGCGGCCAACGAATGAAGGTCCCCGAACTTGAGAGGAAAAGGGGGTTATCACATGTATCAGTGATTTTAGTTTCGCACAAGTATTTTGTTATGAAAAAACTTTCCTTAATATGGGTGCCATTTTGGTTCACAATTGAAAATTTGAAAAGAGTTTGAGAACTAAAAAGGAGTGAGTGGAACGATTTTTCCCAACTTGTTGTAAATGTGAACGAAACATGAACTCATCACAAAAGACCAGAGGAAAAAAGAACAGTTGGGACAGTAGTCGAAGCCGAAGAAAGTTAAGGCGGGTCTGTTTGTCAACAAGGTCGTGGCGCTAAGATTGAAGGAATCATCGATGACGCTCAAGCATACTTTGGGTGTTTCCTGGTGTTCTAACACCACTGACTTTTGTGACTCGGTGATTTCATGCCTAGACAGGCCTTATACAATCCATTTTCCATCCAGAGAGGAGTAAGAAAATGGTGTAAGAAATATTGAAAACAGGGTCAGTATATATACTGATGGTTCAAAACTCAATGATCAAACCGGAAGTGGTGTATATTTCGAAACTATAGGCGCCAGTAAATCCTTTCGCTTGCCTTATCATGGCAGCGTGTCCCAAACCGAATTCTAGGCAATCGCTGGAAGCTTTCTAGAGCTAAATAAAAGCGTAGTCACAGTTAGAGAAATCTTCATTTACACCGATAGTCAGGCAACACTGGTCTAAGGCAGTAAAAGAGTGTTGCAAATTATTATACTAAAAATACTTGCCTATTATTCTACTACTTCTACCTTTCCTATTGTTCTACTCTGGCCACCAGGACATAGTTGACATTAAAGGTAACTGTAAGGCAGGCGACATTCCCATGCCCTTGGCAACATGCAAAATTTTAATTCCCACAGGATACGGTTAAACACTTGCGTTAGATGTAGACAAATGCGCCCCCAACGGAACATGGGTCTACTCAAATTAAGTAGGAAAGGCTTAAGAATCGTAGTAGTTGCCCTATCTCGGCATTGTCTAATAGAAGGACATGCAAGGGGATTAGGGGCACCATCCAATGACTATTGCAGAAGCTGTCAGGATATAGAAGAGGAAGAGACAGTCGAGCACCTTCTATGCCGGTGCATGGCTCTGTATGGAAGAC
Organism: Anastrepha ludens; assembly: GCF_028408465.1. NCBI lineage: Eukaryota > Metazoa > Arthropoda > Insecta > Diptera > Tephritidae > Anastrepha > Anastrepha ludens. The sequence goes on along the minus strand of NC_071499.1, from coordinate 28,183,716 downwards.
GGTTGAGATTGCTCGGTCTCGATTTTCTGGACAACATTACGGATGTTGCGAATCTCAAAATGCTAGTATAGTCAGCTTTTTACAGGCCACACAATGGTTTAAAGAGGATCGAGTGGGGTAAGGATATGACATATGGGGACAGCCACTTCCCCTAACCTAAGCTAGGTTATCAATGAAATAAGCGCCTATTATGAGCACAGACGCTCCCAATCAAAGAGCACAACAAAATGCTCAGCAAATAGTTTCTACTCGGGTGCTACCGAAAGTATCACCACTATAGACACCTGGTAGAACCTGAGCCACCTCCCAGGCGCATAAGGAGGCATCTCTTCAACTATTCAGATGAGATCCAGAACAAAACGAACCGACAACTACTGGACCGGACAGTGTTTAGACATACATATATATATATTTCTATATAAAAGGTGTACATCCTTTCTGGGGTTTTTGGCCAAGCTCCTCCTCCTATTTATAGCGTGTGTCTACAGTTTTAAGCCGACTCCGAACAGAAGATATTTTTTATGAGGAGCTTTTTCATGGCAGAAATACACTCGGAAGTTTGCCATTGCCTGCCGAGGGGCGACCGCTATTAGAAAAAAATGTTTCTTCATTTTGGTGTTTCACCGAGATTCGAACCTACGTTTTTTCTGGATTCCGTATGGTATTTACGCACCAACCTATTCGGCTACGGCGGCTCAATGGCATTCATCGGGAGACATTTACCACCTTCCTAAACTTCAAAGCCTCGAATGCCGTAATTGGAGCCCAATCACTATCCCCAGCAGATGCAGAGCTTCAGCTACCCCGAGAGACCTGCGTAACTTTGGCACAATCATGTTCTGGATACTGGAGCAGACTAAGCTCCAACTTATTCAGAACAGACCTCGACATATCCAACACCATGTCCGGAATGTGAAGGCACCCCGCACGACACTAACCACCGCTTCACATGCCGCATCAAACCTACCCACCTAACAATCCTCTCCCTCTGGATCCAACCGGTGATTTACATTGCACTAACAGGGTTTAGTATTTGTGCTACAACAACAATAGCGTCACGTAAGATCCCTTCTTGCTTTTATTTGGGGAAAATCGGAAAAATATTGTATGAAGTTTACCGTAAATAAAAGATGTTGTTAAAAAATAATATGCTTTGCTAATTAATTAAAGTTTGAGGTACTAAGTGAGTCACCCTCGTACATCTTTGACGCATCGAAATTTAACAAAGTTCAAGGCGGATAAAAACAGATGTGCTCGCGCACGTTTATCTGGCATTCAGTCACAGAACTGCCTGCCTATCCGAAATGTGTCTACACTTCTCATACATGCCGCCATATGTACATATCCGCAATTTCATCTATGTTTCGTACATATGGACACACTCGTATATTCAAATTGTAGTATAGCACAATAATTTATGTTTTTTGTTTTGTATAACTGCTTTGTTTTAAAGTTAACGTGTTTTTATAGTCAGTGGGAGTGGTCCATTGCGGATGAGTGCCTACCTGCCGCGTTGTTTCATCTTTTGTATTTTTGATTTATCGACAACGCATAATCAGGGGTGGTTGTACTTTTGATTGATTGTTGGATGATCGTAAAAAGAATTTTATTAATTCCTACTACTTATCAATACTATTCGCTTCTTTAGAGCTTAGATTGTATCTTTTATACTCGGCACTTTATTTGACGACGAGCATTTAAATGACAAATTAAAAGGCAATTCGTTAACCTTTTGCGCCATTGTTTTCAAGTGAATGTTGGCTATAAAGTAGTGCCCGCGTGCAAGTGCTAACTGATAGTGCGCGTACTTCTTGCCAAATCAACAAGTATTTGGGAAATTAATGTCAGCCACTAATCACATGATGAAAATATTCACGTAATAGTATTTGCTTATCTACTCAAGGTAATTTAAAGTTTACTTTAGCAATTAAATGGTATATTTGCAGTGTCAATAACATTGGACACAAAAGAGCTGCAATAATATGTTTTTGTGTGTAGTGAAAATTTGAAAATAGTAAATATTAGCTTTGCAAATATTTAGTTCATGATAAGAAATTAATAATAATATGTCTTCAGGATATCAGATAAAATTTGTTTGCTTTTTGCACTAATTTTTTTGTTTTTTTGACTCAGCTTCTTCAAAGCCAAGTGGTGCGGTTATTCCAAATGAACCTCAGTACCTTGCAGTTTATCCACCAAGCACAAGTAGAATAGCCTTAACATCCACTATCCGTTCATTGAGATTATCTTGGTTGGTTGAAGTGGTGATTCAACCAGAATCCAACTAGCGCTTCCGCACCATTTCGCTGCCACAACCTCGCTACCAGCTGGCTTAATGGCAAAAATACGCTAAAAGAAAACTGTTTTTAGAAGGGATAACAATAGAAAAAAAAAAAAAATGTATACATTGTTTATTATGATAGTACTTCAACTTAAAAAAAAAATTATTTTAGTTTTTCTTTACAAAAATTAGTATATACAAAATCACGTGACCTAAAGTGCAGTGGAAAAAAAGTTGCTCGACGGTCTGCATCATTTCTCCTGGAAATGTTGATGGATGTGTAAAAAGTAAAAAAATTCTTGTAAAATAAAGTAGTATCATAGTTATATGTAGTCTGTCGAACCGGATGTTTGAATTTCGAAAAATTTTGCAATTTACGGCATTCTAAAAAAAGTATGAGTTTTACGTCATAAATGTCGCATGTCATGTGATAAAAATACCAAAAATCAAATCAATAGAGAAAGCATTAAAAAAAAGTGCGTTTAGCGTAGTACACATAACAGAATTGAAACTTTCAAGGCAGACAAAAAAAGAGGGGCGGACCCGAGAGAGAATTTGAGAGAGAGAGAGAGAAAGAATACATATCTAAATAAATTCACAACATTTGCAGAGATTACAAATAGACAAAATTTACAAAAGAGAGAGAATGTGTATGAGAGAGAGAGAAAGAGAGAGAGAGAGAGAGAGAGAGAGAGAGAGAGAGAGAGAGAGAGAGAGAGAGAGAAATAATACATATCTAAATAAATTCACAAAATTTGCAGAGAATACAAATAGACGAAATTTACAAAAAACGGAGAAGGGTCGACCGGTGTAGGTAAACGCCGGACACAAACCGTGACAACAACGCGCACTAATCCGAGCGTTAACCACCCGCACAAATTCCCAAGCCCGCAGCAATTCCAGGACCGCAGCAACGGCACAAATTACCGCAAGGCAATACCAATAAATCTGACGCCGGAATGGATAGCACTTTATAGTACGCACCAGCAGTAGCCAGGAAACGGAAATAGGCGCCAAAAAGTAGGCACCAAAAAAACAACGCCAAAAAATTGGGATCAAAAAACGCCCCAAACAACAGGCACCAAGGAAATATAACGCCAAAAAGTATATTTCCTACAAGTTTGCACCAACAAAACAAGCGCCAAAAAGTAGGCAGTGTTATTTCTCACTATAAATTAGCAACCACAAGGAGAAACTCAGAAAAAATAGCCTAAAGTGTATCTAAGATATATATAAGATATAGCTCTCTCCCTCCTTTTCCTCTGCGTTATATCTTTTTTCTCTCTCGCGGAACAAAAATGCCCAAAACGTTGCATTGGCCTTGAAATTTTACTCTCCATTCTCGCTCGTCCATCGACGCCTAAGAAGTTTCACTTCAAAAACCCGCATCAAAAATATTAAGAACTGTATGAGTTATCATGCAGACCGTGCCGGAAAAAGTAGTTTCGAGAAAAACGAGTTTAAAGTTTGACATACAGGAGCGCGCGGACCGCTCTCTACCTAGTTATTGGGCTGTAGATGTGATAATATTGGGAATTTCCACATGAAAATTTCACAATATATTCTTAAGATACTACAGGGTGATATGAAGTGTTACCAACTTCACGCTGCTTGTATCTATAAAACAGCTCATGACATCAACGTCAAAATTGTTCTAGTGACAGTTCAATATATAGTTCATGAGCCATCAAAAGCATTTGCGTCTCAGTTTTGTTGAATTTTTTTTTTCTGTGATGGAATTCAAACGTAATAGCGTGATTGCATCATATTTGGCTGGAAAATCACAACCAGCCATTGTTCGTGAGCTCAGTCACCTTAAAGTGAATAAAATGTTTGTGTATCGCACTATAAAACGTTACAATGATACTGGTAGCATTGCAAAACCCTATGGAGGTGGATCCCAAAAAACCGCAACAACGCCAAAAATGGTTCGTAAAGTGAAGGCTCGACGTGAACAAAATCCACGTCGAAGTGGAAGAAAAATCGCCAAAGAACTGAAAATATCGCAAGACAGCATTCGAAGCATATTGAAAAATGAGCTCAAGATCAAGGCTTACAAGTTCCAAAAAGCACACGATCTTTCACCCCAGCAAAAAAAAGTTCGATGCGAAAGAACAAAGAAGTTGTTGCGCTTGCACGAACGTGGCGAATTTCCTAACATTGTGTTTTCTGATGAAAAAAATTCCCAATTGAGCAGTTCATAAACACTCAAAACGATCGTGTTTACTTGACCGAACGCTCATACGAGAATTTGAGCCTACGTATGGCCACTCGAAGCGATTTCCCATCATAAGTAATGGTTTGGGCCGCAGTGACCGCTGAAGGACGCTCTCCAATTCTTTTTATCGAGCCTGATGTCAAAGAGAATGCGACTTATTATCTCGAAAATGTTTTAGAAGCTGCTTTAGAGCCGTGGACATGCAAACATTTCGGTCGTAGACCATGGACGTTCCGACAGGACTCGGCACCGTCTCATAAAGCTCGTGTGAACCAAGAATGGGTAAAAAATCATGTTCCTCACTTCATTTCGTCCACACAATGGCTTTCGAATTCGCCAGACGCAAATCCGATGGACTATTCCATCTGGTCCATTTTGGAGAGTAAGGTGAGGACTAAAAGTATGCCAGTAGGTATGGATGCGCTGAAAAAAGCGATTATACGAGAATGGGCCAAAATACCTAATGATCACATACGTGCAACATGAAACTGATTTTTTGACCGTTTGAAGGCTATAGTCAAAGCAAAAGGTGGTCATATCGAGCTAAAGTGAATATATGTTAAAATTGTAATCATTTTTGAACAATTTTGTCTTTGAAATTAATAAAAACTACAATAGTTTCACACAAAAAAGTTATGGTGTTTTTGTATCGTTCACCCTGTATACTTAAAAAAAAAAAGATTTTAATTAATTTAATTTCTGAGTTAATTTACTATATTTTACAAAAATTATACTAAAATTGCTTGCCTCGCTAAAATTTTGTTAAGAAAATATATTTTTCATTTTAATTCTATTGCAGTTTTATTAACTTTTTATTTCCTATTAAAATTCCTCTTGTCTTTCTTTTTCCAGATGTGAGAATAAATACAAAATTATGAATACAAATTAAGACACGAAGGATTGTTGCTGTCCATTCAATTCGGAACGAAATAACAAATCATCAAACAAGCAAAATCGGTCATGCAATTGTGTTTAGGCCATTCCGTGTGTGTTTCCGCTGCTGCTTCATCAACTGTTTTTGGGTTTCAACATCACAATTCGTGATTTGGCTAACGATTGCGCGTGCAAATTTATGGAATGTAATTAAAACAAATATCTAGATTTAATACGTGAAATTGAACAAGTTTATTAAACAAGTAGCAAATTTCAAAAAAAACAAAAAAAAATCAAACAAAATATTTGGTACAAATTCAAAACGAGAATTAAGTGAATTTTTAGTGCAGAAATAAGTAAGAAACAAATGATTTTTCTTTCACTAGAGCAAAGTAAATAAAACGCTTTTGATTTTCAATAGCTGTGCATCGCGCTGAAAGTGAATACTACTTATACGCATACATATGCACATACATACATATGCATGTATAAGTAGAGTGTAATGCATGCACGTACACGCACGAGTGTATACAGTTGCTAATAACGAGGAAGACGTGAACAGGTGCGCGAATGAGAGTGAAAAACCACCGTCCATTGCGGAACTTTGAGGTATCTACTTTCGAACAACAACTACAATAGAAAAAAAAAATTAAATAAAATAAATAAAAAATACGCGCAAATATCTGCACGCGAATATTTTGTATTGAATGCTTGGTGTGCTACAGCCACAGCTTCAGTTTCAGTGCCCGCAGAACAACGGTGCTGAGCAACTAACAGCATCTTCAACAACACCGAAAGCTTAACAGGCAAGAAACAGCAAACGAAATAAAATAAAATAACAGCAACAGCAACAGAATGGATACCACATCGACCAGCACTGCCGATACGGCTAACAGCAGCGGCAACAGCTCAGATGCCAATTTATCGTTTTGTTTCGTACGGGTGAGTTTCACTTTTCATTATTGGCGATACAATCTGCTATTTTGCACTAAAACTGAGAGTATGGGAGTATGAGAGTATGGGTATGTTTCTGTGTGCAGTAAATTCTTTGTACTTAAAGTATTTGTAATTTTTTGGTATCTCAATTAAATACCTGGTAATTGATTAAATCAAATTAAATTTGGAAAAGTGGTTGCTAAAAACCAATCATTAATGATTAATCATTGTAAACAATTTGTGAAATTTCAAGTGCGTTTTCTCAAAACTATGTTTTTGAACTGGTGATCACTGTAACTTAAAAACCGTTTGGTAGATTTCAAGTAAAATTTTTACTGCTTTTGAAAAACATAAAAAACTCGTGTCTGATCGAAGGATTTTTTTTCCAAAAGTTTCGATTTTTTTAAACAGTAAAAATATTTCCTGAGGCCGCCATATTGTTAATTTTGAAAAGCTTCGATCAGGCACAAGATTATCCACTAATGAAAGTTATTTCACTTGCCCGATTGATGATGAATCTCGAAGGACTTGTGATGATCACCGCAAGGGATTGCTGAAGAAACAGGTTCCACACAAGCAGCGATAACTTTTACAATTATTAATTTTTTTTTTGAAATTTTGCTTAAGTCAAGTCGAAACATGATGTATTAATGCTATGTTTTTATTTTTGTAAAATAAAGCAACTGACTAGCAAAAAAAAAAAATGATTCAAAATCTTTATTTTTTCGGGCCTTTGACTACCCCTAACCCCTTAAAGCTAATTAAATTTGCTATAATTTGCACCTGCGTAATTTTTCAATGGCTTTGAAGATATTTACAAGGTTAAAAAAATTATTTGTTATTATTTATTTTTGCAAAAATATGAAATTCTTATTTATGTTGTAAGAAAAGTAGGTAGAAAAGTAAGAAAACGATTAGCCTAAAAATAACAAATAAACACAGTGCAACCAAATCAGAAAAAATTTTGGTCTCATAGAATTTTTCTCATAGAGCATGGAAAATAAAAGTAAAATCTACAATCAGCTGTCAAACATTTCACGCATCACTGCAACCCTTACAGGACATTGGAAAGTAGGGGATCATGCAGCTAGACTCAATCTACCCTTCAATCCTATCTGTAGAAGCTGTCAAGCGGAAGGGGCGAAGGAAAGTCTTTTCCACTATTTATGTGAATGTCCGGGACTAGCCAGGGCACGACTCCGATCCTTCGGTAAGTCTTTCCTACAGCAAATTAAGGAGATCTCAGACATCGAGATAAAGGATTTGCTGCTATACTTGGACCTCACTAAATGGATCTGACTTGGGAAAAAAAAAACATCATCATCACACGAGATAGTGGTAGTAAAACGGTGCTGATCACTAATTAGGAGCATATTCAGCTCAGAAAAGCTAAACCACTTCAACAACAATCAGCTGTCAAGACGGTTCTGAAAGGTTTTTCTCCAAGAAATTGGATTGGTGGAATATTTTACTGTTTTTGGTTTATTTAATTATTGGGTATAGGAATAAGTTTCCGCCCTCGTAAAAGAGGTGTCGTTACTATTTTTGTGTTCGCCCTAGTAATACCCTGGTGATTTGAAGGTGAATATGTGAGGTCTTGATCGCAGTAGTTGACATTCGTTTGAAGCGTAAAGATCCTTTCTTATCTGACGTCAAAAAAGTTTACGTTCGTCCCGAAAAAAGAACATTTGCTGGAAGGTATGCTTGATTATTACCTTTTAAAGAAAAGTGCAGCTGAAACGTGCCGTATATTGATCAATATTTACGGCAATCACTCTTCATCAAATACAACTTGTAAAGAGTGGTTTCGACGCTTCCAAAGTGGCAATTTCGACCTGAGTGATAAAGATCGAACGAGCGAAGAGATATCGAAAAAATTCGAAGATACTCAACGACAACAATTATTGAATGAAAACGCATGTCGAACTCTTGATGATATATCTAAAGAGTTGGATGTTGACAGATCAACCGTCGGTAAACGTTTGCACGCGATGGAAATGATCCAGAAAGCAGGTAACTGGGTGCAACATCAATTGAAGGAGAAGGATATCGAGAGACGTCTGGTGACGTGTGGGATGCTTCTTGAACGACAGAAAAGAAAAGGTTTCCTGCAACGCATCGTCACTGGAAATAAAAAATAGATTTATTATGATAACCCTAAGCGTCGAAAAGGTTGAAGCCTGCCGGGTGAACCAGGTGCGAAAAATAGGTTATGTTGTGCATTTGGTGGGATCAGAAGGGCGTAATTTATTATGAACTCCTTAGACCATCTGAAACCTGGCGATCGTTACAGACCGCAGCTAATGCGTTTGAATCGAGCTCTCAAAGAAAATCGCCCGAAATGGGGCGAGAGACATGACAAACTGATTTTGCTGCATGACAACACCAGGCCACACGTTGCTACATCGGTCCAGAAATATTTAGAGGGACTGAATTGGGAATTCTTGCCCCACCCGCTGTATTACCCTGACATTGTAACTTCGGATCACCATCTTTTCCGATCAATGCAGTCAGCCCTTATTGGAGAGCTGTTCATTTCTTACGAGAGCATCGCAAACTGGCCCAACGAATGGATTAAGTTAAAAGAATTCGTTTTTTTCGTCAGAAGAATCCGTATGCTTCCTGAAAGATGGAGTAATTTATTTAGTTTTTACTTTGACGTATGGAGGTTCATATTTTCTGGTAAATAGCATTAGCTTCTTTGTGTCAGAGTTGGCTCAGAGGTCGCAAATGGGAGTACAGCCACTGACATTGCTAAAATCTCAGCCTGGATTGAGAGAAATGCGTATGCTGCTACTTTAACCCCAACCTTATTCAACATTGTCTGAACTTCATTAACTGCAACTAGGTGAGAATATACCACCAGCGGCGTCCCACGGTGCACGAATTTAGTGACTTTAGCCCCTCCTGGCACCGAATTGACTTCCTTGCAGTCAAGCAGGGACGAGATCTAGATACAGATAGGTCTTTCCACCTCCAGTCTATCTAATGCAGCGACAATTGACTCCGCCCTAACGTTGTTAAAATCATTCTCTATATCTATGAAGGCCCTCAAAATGAATTCTTTGCCCAGCAGAGATTTTTCCACAGTCCCTACAACTTTGTGTAAGGTTGTTTTCTTCAATTTCTCTTTCGGATAAGCATGCCGCGCTGGGGATAATTTGGATTCGATGTGCTCTCGGTTATTATAACCAATCAATCTTTCAAGTAACTTTAGGATAACTGAGGTAAGGCTTATAGGACTGAAGTCCTTGGTCGAGTCGTGACCCTTCCTCCCTGCCTTGGGTATGAACACAATCTGCGTTTTCTTTCGGTTGGTGGGACGTAATTAAAGGCGATATACGCCATGTATTGTAGATTTCTTGTAGGGCAAGAACCACCAAGGTACTTGTTCTCTGAAGCATCATTGGCCAGATATCGCAAAAACCAGGAGATTTAAAGGGGTTAAGACTGGGATTATGGTTTGCGAGTTGAGCTCGAAAAAATAGATAGCCTAGGTATATGCGAACCTATTATACATGAAGCTAAAATTTTGCGTAGCCAAATATTTGTATTAGCAATTTTTTCCATTTTATGCCACTTGAAAGTTGTCAGTTCTCATTTTACAAGGTGGCGCAAAATTAATCATCTAACTTTGTTTTTGAATACCTTTTTTACTAAAAAAAAAATTAAATGATTTTGTGTGTTTTTGACCTTTTTGCGCTCCATTGGCTGCCTGTTTGTATGCCGCAGGTGTCTAATTATACACTTTCCGATGGGGTGATTAATTTTGCGCCACCTTGTATATAAATCTTTGAGACATGGTGGCAAAAGCCATGTCTGAAATTAGCAAAAACTGCTTCAAATACTTCTAAATCTTTGAACTTTGGATTATTGCTTTGGCCTTTAGCTTTAATTTGTTTGTTAATTTTAATAGTTTTTGGTTTATAAGCGGAAGGAAAAACTATAGAAAAACTCTCGATTGCACTAGTAGATGGAAGAGTGCATGTCTGGTAGCAATTTTGGTGGAGAAGCTGCTTGAGATAATGTGAGACAAATTTTGCTCACAGAAAAAGAGCGGCCTATAAATTTGGGCTATAGCCTGAGCTTTAGAAGTCACCTTGTAGTTTAATGTTAAAAATGATTGAGAATTCGCGAAATTGGTTCTGCAAATTATTTGTACTTTTAAAAAAATTCTAGTGCCGATATGTCCAAAATAATCTCACAATCTCAGATTGTGGTTGGAAGATTTTTGTTAGATCGTACTTTCTCTAGACAGAGCTCGTAGATGTGGAGGAAATCAGTTGAGGTCGGCGAAGAAACCAGCAGGAAATCGTATGCTAACTCTGCTCTGTCCCTAAGACTTTGTTCTGCTGTTAGTGTCTCATTTTAGTATTCGCTACTTTTTAGTTATTCGCTACTTTTTAGTATTCGCGAAAGTGACAGCTGTTTACTTGGCGCTGTTCTAAGTAGTGCTCGCACTTATTAAGTTCCGTACTGTACTTCTGAAACCTTGAGAAACATTATTACTCCAATGTAAAATTTAAATAAGCCATATATACGTACATACAAACATACTTTCCCTTTCACCAAACGCCAATGTGCATAAGAGCGAATGCTTAAGGAATCAAAAGTGTTCACTTGACTATCCAGCTCCACATTTTCTGCAATTTTGGTAGCAGCAGGCGGTTGTAGTTTTTGGTATAATAAAAAAGGTGCCACATACTATTTTTCCGCCATAAACGCGTTTTTTTTTGTATAAATTCATTTCAGTTTCCATCACCCAGAGTGCGCTTGTCTGTATGCCAGCCAGTCTGTGGGGCTTTTTATCTCTTCCGAAAAAAACCAGTATTTGTGATTGTACGAGTATTCAGCATTCACAAGCCAAGTACGTACTTAAGCGCGAGTAATGGTATGTGCATGTGTATGTTCATATGTATGTGTGTCGGTATGTAAATATACCTGTATGCATGTATGTATGTATGTATATGCGTTTATGTGAATCCATGTGTGCACTGTCCGTTGGTGGTTTTTAATGTTGCCTATTTTGTTTGGCTGCAAATGATTTTGATTTGACGTACGATTAATGCTCTCTGACGTTGTGGCTTTCCGTCCGTTCGTTCGTTGAACAATCGCATGAATGATTTTGGGGCATTTACAGATTTGATGTTCACTTGTGCACCGTTGTATCATACTCATACATAGGCAATCCAGTAAATTTGTACATAAAGGTGGAGGTATACGATTTGTAGTGGTTTTTAGGCAATTCCAAACAGGTTATAAAAATCAGCCATCAAATAATCGAAACAACATTGAAATGCAATTCGTGGTTTAAATTTAACTGTTTTCCTTGATAGTGTAAGCGCCTTTAGATTTTTCAGCTATTCAATGCTATCACTACGCCTTAAACCGAATCGTACAATTTTTTATAGGAATGATAATGAAATGTGAGATGAAAGGCATTGTGGCCTAAATAGGGATGTATTTTAAAAATCTGCTGAAATTAGTGAATTAGCAATATTTTTAAATGTTTGCTCGTAATCTATCGTATGTATGTATGTATGCATTTTCTGCCATGTAATGAATTATCGAAATTTTTTTATATGGAAGAAAATGCGCAACATCGCAAGCCAAAAAAAAATTGGAAAACAATAAAAATGCTCAGCTACTTCGAATTTGCACAATATTGGGAAAAAATTAATTGGGCTACAAAACTGCATACCCAAAATATTTCTAAAAATTCTGACTAAAAACTTTGAAATTTTTTGAGATTTTTATAGTTTTGTATGAAGCTTGAAACTCTGAGTTATCTGTCTTTTGTAGCATGAACTGCTCTTCAATAAAATAAAAAAAAATTAAAAAAAGGTCAATGGTAGCCAATATGTTGCACTGCTATAATTTTGACCGCCATTATTTATAAAGGGTGATCAACTTAGAGGTATCGCATTTTAAATTGAAATAAAACAACGAAAATCCAAATCTTTATTATTTTTGTGTACAACCATTCATGAAATTTATTTTTTAAAAATAATTCCTTTCAAATGTTGGTCGCAACTGCGCCCTAATTCGGCCATCCGAAAACACCAATTTTGAATGACTCACTGGAGGACTTCAGTCGGTATCTCGTGAATAACTTTAGTAATGTTAGCTTCCAATGCCTCAGTCAATAATCTGAGGATAACCTCAAAGCATTTAGACTTTGCACACCCCCACAAATAAAAGTCCAAAGGTGTGATATCACATAATCTTGTTGGCCAATTCACTGGTCCGAGACGAGCGATAAATTGCGAAATTATCAAGTACAGCTGCTAAGTTGGAACCACGAGCGCATTGTGAAGATCACAAACTTCAATTTTCGGCATCAAAAAGTTGTTTATCACGTATTAAATTATTGTATTACATTGGCGCGAGCCTCGTCTTTGGAGAAATATGGGCCGATTATTCTTCCAGTCCATAGGTCGAACCAAAGAGTTGTTTGCAATAGATGTAATGGCTGTTCTTGAATGGCTTCGGGTTGCTCTTCAGTCCAAATACGGAAAATGGACCTCATCGCTGATCGCCATAAGTAGGCCTGACCGCCCGATGAACACTTTTCACAGAGCGTCGACTCCGTAATACAATTGTACGATGTGTAAATGTTGTTGAAAAAAATGATGTATTTAGTTTGACAGCTGTCACGCGTGATCTATCAAAAAAACCTTATTGTAAAAAGTACTTTCAATCTGATCACCCTTTATATTATTATTATTTTGAAGGGACTTAGCACTGCAAACTAAAAGATATTTTGCGCATCTTTCATGGGTTCAACTTCCTCAATAAATTTTAGTATTTGTCGTACTTTATTGGGTTTTATTTTCTCATCTGTTAAAATATGCTTACCCAGGTGTTTGTGCCGTTTATGCATCAGTTCTCCCTATAGAACTTGCAAGTTCCATTGGAGTATTTTTCCAGTTTACTAAGATTATAATTCAATCTACATGACCTGCTAGGATTTCTGTGATGATTCTAAAAATATTCCTATTTAATTCCATGCAACATTCAAATCGGTTTAGATTAAAGCTTCGCATCACTGCTTTTGATTGCGATAAGCCCGGTAGGCCGACCCGGTATGATATTCTTTCTCGTTCCTTTACTTCCTGCATAAGGCACGAGAAGTTATGTATTATATATATAATTGGCGCGTACGCCCTTTTTGGGTGTTTGGCCGAGCTCCTCCTCCTATTTGTGGTGTGCGTCTTGATGTTGACGAAGTTATGTATTCCTAAACAATAAAATGACTCTGGGTCTATAAATAGAGATGCCGTCCTTTTAATCAAATCTTCTTCCCTACAATTTTTGGCTATTTCCAAGATTAAAAAGGACGCACAAACTGTCGCAAAGAAATAGTCGAAATTAGTACGTCGAATGCTCTAAACACTCTACCAAAAATTGATTTCTCCCAGAAGTGGAAAAGCCGTTTGTAGCGTTTGCTTCAAGAGGACATGGGCGCTACTTTGAAAGATGCCACTAGATGGCACTCGATGACGCAGAACAACACCAGCGGAGAAAAATAAGACCGGATCGGATATTTTTAGGACCTTCCTCGCCCGTTAAATAACTATAGTACAGGGATTTATTGACAAACTTTCACAATTTATTTGTTTACTCACTCTCCTACAAAAACCATACACATTTTTTTCAAAATTTTCATCAAAATTTCAAACCTTTTAACCAGATACTCGAAGCTCTCGAATCAGTTTTACAGCCCAATAAATTTTGGCATCCCATTAATCTTGGGACGATGTCGGGTGTTTTCTTTCATATAAAACTAATGCGGACACTCGTTACATGGAGAAAATACTCAAGACCGTAGCAAAAAAAAAAAAAAAATTAATTAATTGCAAAAATCAACGTGAGTTTTGAGCCACTTCTAGCTTACGACTTCCAAAGTTTAAGAAGAGATCGTGCATCCATTGAGGATGACGAACGTAGCGGAAGGTCGTCGACATTGAGAACTGATGAATACATCACTAAAGTGATGGCTAACTAAAAATTAATGATCAGAGAGCTGGCAGAAGATTTGAATATTGCTTATGGATCCATTCAGGGCATTGAAGTAAGTGATTTGGGTTTGCGCCATGTTGCTGCAAAGTTGATCCCAATGGGCCTGAATTTTGTGCAAAAAAGGGACCGCGTCGATATCGCCAATTACATGATTTTCAAGGCTTAATCCGATCTAATTAATTTGAAAAAACTTCTCGCTAAAAAACACAATGTTCGAGAATTGACCACTGTCGGCCAAGCGAAGCAACTCCTTCGCTCTCTCAAATCTGACTGGTAGCTGCTTTGGTGTGAGAACATGCGTCTTTTGGATCTTGTAAGGCTTGATTTTAAGATCATTTTTCAGTATGCGGCGGATAATGCGGTCAGATATTTTCAGTTATTTCGCCATTTGATTGGCGCTTCGTCGGGGATTTCGCTCCATTGCTTCTACTTTTTGAACCATTTTAAGTGACGTTGCAGTCTTTTGATGACCACCTCCATGACCCACACAACCGATCCAGCATTCATAAAACGCATCATTACTTGAGACGAGACGTGGGTTCATGAGCACGACATGTTATCCAGACTCAGGCGAGTGAGTGGAGAGCTCCGAATTAACTATGACCAAAAACCACGTCGTTTTTAGTCAAAAAAGAAAATTCTTTATGTATTATATACCACGATTTTTTGTCAGAGAGTCAGACGGTTAATAAGAACTATTATTTGGGTGTTACGAGACATTTACGTAAAGCAATTCGCCAAGAAAAAAAGGCGTTGTGGGGAAATCACCGCCGCACAGTGCCATAATTATCCGTTAATTTTTGACCAAGAACCAAGAATACCAAGAATACCATCCAACAACCATCAAATTCACCTGATATAGCTGCCTGCGACTTTTTTCCGTTTGAACCGGTCAAAAAAAGACTATGGGGAACGTGTCAATAACGCAAGAAGGACAGAATAAAGATTTCAAACAGAGAAAATTATGTGTTTTTTTATTTATTTATTATTTACTTATTTTATTATTTATATTTATTATTTCTTTATTTTTAACTTTTTTTAAAAACAAAATTGGATGATTAATTCTGCGCCACCTTCACGAAAGAAGAATGTCAATGGAATTAAAAAAAATGTTTTTTATAAAAATTCTTGCCAAAAATGTGAAATATTTATTTTGTTTGTTTCCTTGTTTCCGAAAGGAAGTAATGGGAAAATCGAAGACGGCTCTGATGACTATACCGAAAATAGAGTTCCAAAAATGTTTCGAGTGTTCGATCAAACGCTGGCTTAAGTGCGTTGCAGTTGCTGGGGAGCACTTTGAAGGCGATAATATCACTTTTTGAGGAATAAACTTGTATTTCGAATTTTCTGAATATATTCCAGGAACTTTTTGATCAGAATGGTACAGGCAGTTGGATAGATTTTGAGCCGAGCTTTCTATTGCAAATAAAAGCAAGAGACTTTCTTGCAAAAAATCTTTGAGGTTATTTTTAAAGTACAATAACGTTTCGCGTCCGCAGAGGCTATCCAAAAGGCTTGTACCGACATCCTGAAGGACATTCCGATTAATGACCTGAAACACTCTTCCGAAAAGCTTTTAGATTGCCCAAAACAATGTATCGGGGCCAGAGGGGACTATTTTGAATAAATAAACTCGAAGTTATTAGTAGAAAGCTCCTGTCGCTCTATTTTAGCTCAGTTTTGTTTATTTTGGACTTCACCTTGTATATTTCCTTAGAATTGTTTTATTGCTCACTTTGAAGGAAAAAAATCTTTTCTTGGAAAGATGTAAAAATGTTCGCTCGGCATTTCCCCTTTTTCATTATCGAATCAACGCTTCGAAACACAAACCCAGCCACTCGTGACCTTAGACAATTAAATTCTGTACAAGAAAGTGCTTATTCGTATAATCTAGAAGAACACGAAAACATAATTATCCACCTGTACATTACACATACATACCCACATATTCGTATGGAATAATATTTATGCATACCCAAGTGCTATCTCTGCTCCAACAGTTGTCGGTAAGGCACCACCCCAACTCCATTAAATTAATTATTATGCTTGAAATGAGCATTTCTTGTTTGCCTTGCGGATTTCATTTCAATTATTTTTCTTTTTACTTAATATTCAACTGATTATACCTATGCACATATTTAATTTCTGAAGCTCCAGCTGCTCGCGAAGCGTAGAGAGTTTGCAAGTGAAAAGAATCACACTTGCAGAAAGTAGAAAACAAGCAAAGAAAAAAAACACACCACAGAAGTCAACATGGAGGAAATGTAGTGAAGTGCTTTCGAGTGTGGCACCTACGACCATACGGCCCTCGAGTGTCTAAAGAACTCATGCATTGTCGCGGTTACGGTTGTGACCATAAGAACAGCACCAAAAAGTCAAAGGAAAAACAAAATAGTAGGTACAAAGACTCTGCAAAACAGCAGTAACCAGCAGCTAAAATGGAGTGTTTGGCTATTGTCTGCCGTAAGGGCATTAAATACACCGCATCACTGTCGTCAACAACGCAGTTGGTGTTGGTGTTGATGGCGGGCGTCAAACTACATGAATCATTGACCCTTTCGTGAAAAGTCAAACTGCGTCATTATGCGTGCGGCTCTTGGCAGTTGAATTGGTCAAAAGAAAAAAAAAAGAGTCTAATTACGATTACAGTTCCCGCATTTTATGCGTCAAGACATTAAAATAAAGAACGCACGCACTTACGTAGGTATGTACAAAAAACCTATATTATATAGAACTCTTCGGCATTTATGGCTAGGTGCACGAATATTGCATATGAAAGTTGCCCAGTAGGGAAATTCATTCGATAGTTTGTGACATTTTCATTTATATTTAAGCGCCTGTGGAAGGCGGGAAATTATAAATTATTTTGGGCGTAGTGAGTACTTAATGGATTCTAGTTCGCCTGCAGTTTGCCAGCTCCCAATTGATAGACGAAAATAATAAAATCTCCAAGCGAAAACGTAAGAAAAATTATGCAAGCCATTTAGTTAAAATAAAATTAAAATAAATGATTGGCGTGCACACTTTTACTAGGTGTTTGGCCTGGCCGAGCTCCTCCTCCTATTTGTGGCGTGCGTCTTGATGTTGTTCCACAAATGGAAGGACTTACAGTCTCAAGCCGACTCCGAGTGGCAAATAGTTTCTTGTGAGGAGCTTTTTGCTATCGCTGAAAGTCATTTGCTATTGGAAAATCAATACTTTTTATTTGATTTAGAGAAAGGTAAACATGTCTAATCTCTTAAACACGGTGATATTTGGTGCCCAACAGTGAAAAATATGGTATCCAAAAGCAAAATGCAAGGAGTACAAATGGTATTTAATGATACAGATATTTTCCGGGAAATTGCTTCGTAGATGAGCCGACTAGAAGGGGAACTGTTCTGAAATAAAAAAATTCTGCTCGAAATGTGGGCATTCGTTTTATACTCGAGCAACTTTTGGATCAGTTCGGTCTATAGCGCGCAAGCTAAGAGTAGATGCACCACGGAGCTCACTTGCGATATAATTAGATAGGCATTCGCTTAGAAGGGATGAGCACAGAACTAGGTCCCTCTTCAATCTAGATCAACCTTCCTATAGTAAGGTGTTTGGTATCATCAATGGGCACTACCTAATGGAAACACATGGGAAACGTATGCGGTCTCTACCCAATTACTTCTGTCCTGCGATCGAGGAAGAGGTAGAGAGCCTTGAACACTTGCTCTGTTACTGCTACGCTCTTTTCGGAAGACAACTTCGCTGTCTAAACGATTACTTCTTTGGATCTTGGAATCGACAGGCATCCAGAGTATTTCATCGTTTATTTCAGATACGAAGTGATTTTAGCACATTGGAAATGCGAGGGGGAATTTGATTCCAAACTAGTGGTATCACAAGGGGCCTCCAGTGAGTACCTCTACACCCTTATGGAGAGTGGCAAACACCATTACCACCCCTAATCTAAGGTATAGGCATAGGAAGGTTTTTTTTTTAATTTTTGGGGCTATGCTCCATATATTTTATAACGTATTTATGCAAAATATAACCGATTTCATGTCAAAGAGCTATCAAATACCACTGGGCAATAAAAATATGGACTTGCTTATTTTCTTGGTCTTAATGTGGACAAAACATAACATTGCTTATGCATGGGCGATACCGAACACTCCGTAAGAGAAGCAAAATGACCACACTTTCCGACTGTATACACGAAGTATCCGTAAGTCATAGGGGACGAGCTGGAAGCTAATATACAGATAGAGAACAGACCGAAGTCGGGAGTCATAGTAGCTCTCAAGTTGCATTGAAGGTTAAAATTGACTAGAGTGAGAGAGAGATAGAGAGAGAGAGAGATAAAGAGAGAGACAGCGAGAGATAAAGAGAGAGAGAGAGGGAGACAGAGGGGAAGAGATAAAACGGTGAGCATTGCCTTCTATTGCTGCAAACAACTGTGGAGAGAATATAGAAGATGGCGACTGCCACGAACTGCTAACCCACTCTCAGTGCATTTGACAGAATCAACTATTGCGCTGATGTATGATGACATATTTATTTCAATTTCATTGTTATATTTTTTTTTTACTTTTTATTGTTATTAACAAACGAATTTATCGTACTACGCCGTTTACTTTCTTGTTTGTCTCTTTTTACGTAATAGCCAGAAATACTCTCTCAGATGTCGCAATTTTGTAATCTATCATCCTTGGTTAGATTTTCATTCCACTGGTTAGATTGAGATATGAGGACAAATACGTCTCGGAACTCCCGCACATACCTAACTTCATGAGTGGTACCGTGGAAGAACAGTTACTTCAACTTGTCTTATGTTCGCACTGAGCAAATTTACGCGATAACCGCTTACGCGATTTTGGCTGAGTTTAAGAAAGTGTGCCAGTCGTTTTTTTCACGTGCTAATCGGCGCTAGTTGAAAACACTCAGTGAAGGCGAGTCCTTCTCCGCCTGATCTTTTCGCCACAGAGCAGGCCTTTTTCTCCTTCTGTTACCACCTACTGGTACCACATCGAATACTTTGAGAGCCAGAGCGTTTGTATTCATTCGACAACATGACTCACCTAAGGAAGCAGCTGGATCTTTATTCGCTGCGCTATGTCTATGTCGTCGTAAAGCTCATGCAACTCATTGTTTCATCGCCTACGATACTCGCCGTCGTCAATGTGCAAAGCTGCAAAAAACTTCCACAGAATCTTTCTCTTAAACAATCCGATATAATTAAATCATGGAAATTATAAAAAAAGTTTTTTTGAATGGTTTTTTTCCTCGGCAGGTAATTGTAAGCCGCAGAGTATATTTCTTGCCATGAAAAATCTTCTCATAAAAGCCACCGACCGATCAATAGCAGAGGCTGTTCCTACAGGGCTATTACTCCTGCAACCCCTACTTAAGGCTGAACTTCACCTGAAAGGCTATAAACCTTTCTTCACCCGCTTAGTTGATAATTTTATTTATGCTTGGCTACCATATTTCGGTTATTGACACTAATTTACTTATGCGCATTCTGAGCGGCTGACCACTGTATTTGTTTATGTGTTTGTGTGTGTATGCATTCATGCGCATATTTTCGAATTTAGCCGGCTGTCTTTGGCAACCAGATTTGAGTTTTTGGGAATAACAAAGCATTGCTTTAAAGTTTTGTTTGTGAATCGTTGCGCGTCTTCAACGCATCACCAACTTTGAACGACTTCACACCGTAATTATGATAACACAAGCCCCGAAATTACGTGATGCCCAATTTCGTGTGTATGCAGTTACCGACGCGCAGCGGCCAAAGTAAACAATCCCAGCCAACGCTTGAATTTTCTCGGCTTACCCGCTGAGCTGGGTGTTGTTTTTGTCTTTTGAACACCTTTTTTGGTTTTGAGTTTAGTGTTTCTGGCAAGCAATTTATATACCGTTGTGTTGGCATTAATTCATAATTTCTTTTAGTAGCTGCCATACAACAATTTTTAGTGCACTATTTTCTATGTTCTTTGGGTTTGTTTTGTTCTTCATTTTTTTATTTTAATTTTTCACTTTGGCTGTGTAGCTTCTTTTTATGGCAAACACTTTGGCACTTCGCCACTTTTTCTTTTACAATTCTATAAAGAATATTCGTATGTGTAGCTGACATTATAATTTTTTATTATATTCTATCATAATTAACTGCTGCTTCTTATTCGTCTGTGCGTGACAAAATTACTAACAGAAATTTAACGACGAAGAGGCTAACGAACGAAAGAAGAGCAAAAATGCCAACAATTACGAACAAATTTGACATTCAAATGCTTGGAGTTTTGAGCTCTTCGAGTGTTCTTTAACTCATTATACAAATTTTCTTGCTGTCTTTGAAATGAATTGGTGAGTTTAAAGCAATTTCTGTCACTGCGTGTTTATGTTTATTTTTGTCTAAATATTCAAACAAATTAGCAATTTGAATTAACTTAATGACACTTAACATATTTAATTGCCTGTATAAGTATATTTAGAATTTTTATGCCAGCAATCAAAAGAGAAAATTTTGTCAGTCGCTAAATTTTGGAAAGCATATCAACACATACATACAGACTTATATGTACAACAAATACATCCATGCGAAAGTATAAGTTGCTTGCAATTTTATACAAAATATAGAGGAAGTAGGTTTTTTCGGAAAGATACAGGGTGGTACATGTAGCGTTTGGTATTTAGTTTCAAATTAATTTTGAATACTAATAATCTGAATTTCATTGTTCAATAAAATCATCATTATTCCTTCATCTCCGTTGCAGAGCATAGGGCCAAAGTAAAATTTTTCCATTTTGTCCGAAGTGGAGACGATGACAACATCCGATGAAGCGACGTTTGGAGAGTTTGAAAGAAAGATTCTGCGCAAGATTTTTGGAAGGCATTGGAATGATGAGTTGTAGGAGCTTTAGGACGACATAGACATAGCGCAACGAAAACAGATCCAGCGGCTTTATTCGCTGGTCATGTCGTCCGAATGGATGCAAACGCTCCGACTCTGAAAGTATTAGATGCGGTACCAGCTGGTGGTAGCAGAGGAAGAGGAAGGGCTCCTCTGCGTTGGAAAGATCAGGTGGATAAGGACTTGGCGTCACTTAGTGTGTCCAACTGGCGCCGGTTAGCATGAGAACCCACTACCACCATAAACTAATTTAACCTAAGATGCTTGACAGCCTTAAACTCATGGGCGGCAGAATGCAGCTACTTTCACGAATAAACTTTATTAAATAAAAATATATTTTTTATTCAGAACTAAGACTCAAAATTTCTGTTGACCTGTGTTATTTATTGCTTTGACGAAATAAATAAAAATATTAGCATTAATTTGAAAATTGAAATCTTCCATAATTACATAGAGTCATCGAAGACCATCGCCCATAAATGCCATAAATGTGAACTTAGAGAAATTTCTGTTAATATTTACAAATTTTTCTTACAAACTTGTCCCGTTTGCACCAAAAAACAAAAAAGAAACACAAACACACAGCGTTGAGCTTAAAAAATGTGTTATCACAGTAAAAAATGTGGACAAAACTGGTGGAACAATGCGCCGTCATACATGGAAACGACGCTCGCGTGTGCTGTTTGTTGTTAAGCGATTTCGAAAAAAGTGACAAAACAGGCCGAGAAAAATATCTAAGCTTGAAATGAACAACAAAACGGGTTGTGAAAAAATGCAAAGCTAAAGAGGAGTGACGGGCAAGCGCTAACAAGCGCTAAATTTAGATGCATATGAGATACGCGCAGTATCTTGAAATACAGGTGAGATTTGCATAAGCCAACTGCGACGCGAAATCGTTGGAGGGGTGCCGAATACTTATACCCAGATGGTTTTTTTTGGGAAATAATTGTTTGAAAACCTAGGCCGAAATGAAAAAGAAAGACACAGGAAAGTATGTTTCGGCAGCAAACAAACTCAAAGACAAACTTGTTGGCTAAGTTATGACAGGGCAACAAAAAAGTGCCGAGAAATAAACGCAGACCGTCTTATATTCATCCACGTTGGCTGTTGTAAAAAAACAAAACAAAAATGCCACATTATAGTCCTGCCCAGATATGAAATTTTCACCTGCTCATGCAACAAATGATAAAAAATTAGGGTATGTAATTGCTGGACAGGGTGCCTTTCTGTGTGTTTTTCGTCTTAAAGCGGGTGTTCGTAAATAGTGGGTGATGGTTTTTTTTTGGGCTGCTGAAGTCTTTTTTGTGATCATCACGGTGCAATACATTTTTTTTAAGTTTTTTAGTGAGTATATGTATGTATTAGAACTCTCGATTAGGCTGGGCACATTTTCCAACAGCCGGGGAAATGAGCACCGAGTACTCGCTCACCTGTTCGATGCTCATTACTCGAACATTTTCGAGCATGAATTCGGGTATGTCGAGCCTTTTTGAGTAATTCGAGCAATAAAATAGTAAAAATAGAAAATTAATAATATTAAAAAAAATCGAACAATACTTTTGATTGTTTTGACTTTTTTGTCAGCGCTTTAATTAAATTATTAAAAAATTATTATTATTAAAATTATTATTAAACCGAAATCGCTTAAAATAATAATTATTATTAAAAACAATTAAAACTAAAGAGATGCTGATAAGTAAAATTGTAAAGTTTTGTTTAGCTGCAGAAATTGTTTAAAAGTGCAAAAATGTCGATCAAACATTTGAGGAACAATCAAATCAAGAATAATTAATGACAAATATGAGGAGGAGCTTGGCCAAATACCTAACAAAAGTGTGAGCGCCAATTATTTATTCACTTTTTTATTTATTTATTTGACCAGTTGAGCAATGAAGGAGTTTCGAGCGAGTATCGAGCTACTCGTTAACCGAGTAGCAGAAGTTGTAGTATGTATGCATACATTATATATAATATTAGGGTGGTACAAAAAAATTTTTTTTTTCTCATTTAATTTTTTTGGACGTAGAACAAATTTAGGGTGTACATTTGTTCTACGGCAAAAAAAAAATGAGTCACCTAATACTTGTTGCTTTTATAATTCCCTATACTTTTTTTTTATTCTTGTTTTTTTTTTATTCTTGTTTCTTTTTTTATTTATCAGTACCATCAATGCTTTAAAAAAGAAATGTTGTGTTGAATTTTCGTATGAAATATTTATAGAACGTTATTATGTAACCCCCTCCTTTAATTTATCTTCAAAAATGCTGCATTTTTCTCTAACAATGATAAACAAGACTAAAAATAAAAATAAAAACTATATACACATTTTTTGTTGTAATTTTTTTCAATCGATAAAAGAAAACGATATACAAATTTTTTCTTTTGATTTTTAAAATTTTTTTTAATTTTCAAGTTTTTAGGATACTTTAATTTTTTTCAATAAAGCATAGGGTCTCATTTTCTGCTAACTCCATCAATAAAAAAAAACAAAGCAAAACAAAAAAAGGACAAAAACAAAAAAAAAGATATACAAATTGTTTGTTTTAATTTCTAATTTTGTTTTTTAATTTTTTTCAAATCTTCAGGGTAGTTATATTTTTTCAATAAAGCATAGGGTCTCATTTTCTGCTACTCCGTAAATTTTTAAAATTAAAAAAAAATATTCGTAAGTTTCTATAAATATATGTATCTTTTTTTAATATTTTAACCTTCCTCTTAGTTTTTTTCTCTAGATAATGAAGAACAAAAACAAAACAAACAAAAAAACCATATAAAAATTGTTTACGTTTTTCTGGTTGTTTTCCGGTTTTCAGGCTCGCTCTAAAAAGTAGTTACATTATTTTTCAATAATACTAATACTTCCCATTTTGTGAAAATAGAATAAAAAACAATATACACAATTTTTGTTTTAATTTTAGTCTCATTTTTTGCTCTCCCCACTGTTAAAAATAAAAGAAAACTATAAAAATACATACATATTTTTAATTTTTTAACCTTTTTTATTTATTTTTTTTTGCAATCGATACAAAAAGAATAGAAAGAAAAATTTATATAAATGTTTTTTTTTTTAATATTTATATGTTTTTTTAGGGTTTTAGGGTCGCTCTAAAAAATAGTTAATAAGATCTCATTTCGTGCTTCCCCCATTTATGTTAAAAATTACAAAAAAAAGAACTAAATATTTTTAACTTTTTTTGCTCTCTCCTCCGTTAAAAATAAAAACAACTAAATAAATATTTTTAAATTTTTTAACCTTCTTTAGTTTTTTCAATTGATAAAAAAAGAACAGAAACAAAAAAATATATATAAATGTTTTTTTTTATTTTTTAATTTTTTTTGGGGTTTTAGGGTTTTAGGATCGCTCTAAAAAATAGTTAATAGGGTCCCCTTTTGTGCTTCCCCCATCGATGTTAAAATTAAAAAAAAAAACAACGAAATAAACATTTTTTTTCATTTAACTTTTTTACAACAGTTTTTTTCAATCGATAAAAAAGAACAAAAACCAAAAAAAAGATATAAGAATTGTTTGTTTTAATTTCTAAAATTTTGTTTAATTTTTTTCAAATTTTCAGGGTAGTTATATTTTTTTCAATAAATAATAGGGTCTCATTTCGTGCTTGCCCCATTAATGCTTAAATATGTATATACAATATTTTTTAATTTTTTAACCCTTTTTTCAATTGATAGAAAAAGAACAAAAACAAAAGAAAAAACACCATAATATTTTTTGTTTTAATTTTTAACCTTGTTTTTAGTTTTGTGTTTCACTCATCAATGTTAAAAATTAAAAAAAAAATATTTACAATATAATTTTTTTTGCTATTTAATTTATATAATTTTTTTAAAATTTTTTTAATATTAAATATTTAAAAAGACTCCATCTAAATATTTTTTGTTTTAATTTTTAACATTTTTTTAGTGAAAACCTAAATTCAGGGTTGCTCTAAGAAATAGTTACATTGTTTTTCTATAAAGCACAGGGAATCATTTCATGTTTTCCCCATTAATTTTAAAAATAAAAATGAAAATATTTACGTAATTTTTTTTAATATATACATAATTTTTTGACTATTTAATATATATATATTTTTTTTAATTTGTACTATTTTTTTATTTTTTCAATTTACAGTGTCGCTCTAAAAATAGTTACATTTTGTTAAATAAAGCATAAAGTCTCATATGTCCCATGGATCTCCTCTTATTAATGTTAAAAATTAAAAAAAATTATAATTAATACATAAAAAAAAAATAAATAATTGGCGCGTACACTTCTGTTAGGTGTTTGGCCGAGCTCCTCCTCCTATTTGTGGTGTGCGTCTTGATGTTGTTCCACAAATGGAGGGACCTACAGTTTCAAGCCAACTCCGAACGGCAGATATTTTTATGAGGAGCTTTTTCATGGCAGAAATACACTCGGAGGTTTGCCATTGCCTGCCGAGTGGCGACCGCTATTCGAAAAATGATTGTTTTTTTTATTAATTTTGCTTTCACCGAGATTCGAACCAACGACCTCTCTGTGAATTCCGAATGGTAATCACGCACCAACCCATTCGGCTACGGCGGCATAAAAAAAAAAATAAAATAACATAAATAAAAAAAAATTATAATCCAATTTTTAAAAAAAATTTTAATTTTTAGTTTTTTTTTTTAATTTTCTTTTTGCAATTTTTTCAGGTTTTCAGTGTCACTATAAAAAATAGTCACCTGCTTTTTAAATAAAGCATAGAGTTGCATTTTGTGCTTTCGCCATCAAGAAAAAAATGTTTTTGGGCCATCCTAATCTACTAGCGAAACTTCTCTGCCAACTTAGCTTCTTTTCTGATATATAACAATAGAGCTGTGCAAAAGCTTGTGTGTGTGTGTATGTGCCTGTATGAATATCGCTTTTCATTCAAGAATCAACAGTAAAATGCGCAAAACCAATGAATGAAATTCAGTTCATAAATGTCCTCCGCTTCAGTAACTGGTTACATGTCATATCCATAAGTAGGTGCAAACACTCTTACGAGCAAAATGCTACAGTATCACTAACTAACTAACTTATATACACACTTACATACACATACATACATTACGCGCACATACATCCACTGCGCATACATATATTCTATGAAATTACATTTTCTGCACTTTTCATGTCCAACAAAAACAAGAAAAAAAAAAAAAATAAATAAAAAGCTCGCGGCCACTTGCTTTTTCGCAGTTATGGCCAATTGTTATTACGCCGCTACCTGGTTGTTGCAACTTGTTGCATTTTGTGAAAGCTAGTCACATTTGTTATAAACATTGTTTTTTGTTGGCTTTATGGCATTTTTTGTTGCCACTTTACAAATTGTTGCCTAAGCAGTTTGTGGAATTGGCTACCTCGAAACTCCGAATAGGTGAATGTTTTTCACTCACACTTTTACTTGCAATTTACTGCTGAATTGCTTTTGCGAATTGCTAATCATTTCAGTGCTTTGTGTATTTAGTCATAGTTTGTATGATAATTACTAAACATAGTTACAGTTACAGGGCTTAAAAAATTAAAAAAAAAGTATTGGGAACATTTTTTTACAGACGTGACGGTGCATTGTGGCTGGCTCGCACTGAACAGGCGCGGTGATGCGAAGTCTGACTTTCAACTCAAATGCCTGTGAGCGTTTATTTAGGTTAGTTTGAGTCTTTAATGGGGACTCCTATGGAGTGACTTGGTGGAAGTTTAATTATAGTCTGATGCGGGATCAAATTTTGCATATCATTATTTGGCGCAAAACAGCATCGCGGCGATCGCCCAAAACCCTATCGATCTGACGGGACCCCACCAGATTTTTTCTATACCTTAAAGGCAAATCTTCGTTCAGAAGACACAGCCATGGGACAATAAGTGTCTTTCAAGAAGCTATCACGCGCACCTTTGAAAAATTTCCGGACAGGGAGTCTTTGAGTCTTGGAAAAGTTGCCAGCAAAAGTGTGTGAACGCTCACGTGAAGTGCGACCTGCAAACCTCAAAACCAGCAACCATTGGGGTTTCGTTGACATATCTAAAGAAAATTGAGTCGGTGGTTTGAAATGCATACAAGTTTTTCCCTTCATCAACCATGTGGCTTTTTCCTAGCCATATTTTACTCTTAAGCTGATGCATGCACCCAATCAACTCAGCACAAAATTGCGGCGGATTCCCTTTGAACGACCAATTCCATACGAAATCTGACGACTGAGAAATGCTCGGCTGCTTTTATTTTCGATTTTTGCGGCTTCGAGCATCAACTGAGCATCAATTGAATAGCAAATTGTTAAGGCTATTAATCCCAATGCTCTTTTTACTCTGCCCAGATATGCAAATATTTTTTACGGCCGATAGCAGTTTTTTATTGCTGCAAAAAACTCTAGAAAGAAAGCCAACTAGCAATTAAAGATTTCAAAGGAGGTCAATTCGATTTCAAATTTTGTGTTATTTTTGTGGTTTTTTTATTCGAATCTCCATTTGATTTAGTGGTTTAAGGTGCAATTGTGGAATTCGAAACTTGTAGCGGAACACCTGTTGACTGCGGCAGCTGTGACACTTACGCGCACTTACAACACGCTTCACTCATGCACACACCGGACTGGATAAAAATTTACATGCGGATTTCCAGATTTGTACGTGAAATTGCGTAAAATGTGTCTGTAAATAGTTGAAAACTCTAGAAACTGGCTGGTAAGCCATTATTTTGGTCCAATCGCGTTGGCGCTTTGGCATCGAAAATGCAGCAAACGCCGACACGAAGGTGGTTTCGTGAACGTTGGCCGAGCATTTGTTTTGTTCTCCTTTCCATTTTGTATAACCACATTTGGGTTAGCTGCAATTTCGTACAATTTCAGTAGAACTACAAAATACTTTAACTACTTTAGTACAACTGTTGGGCTAAAGTTTTTCTTTTTGCCACAGAGGTGACGTTTGGTGACTGGGTTTTGTGTATGGGTGTGTGTGCATTTCAATTATTGCAAAAACAAAGCCCATAAATATTTTAGTTGAGTGCTGGTAATTAAATTTTGGCACGGCTAAAAAGTCAATCGCGACCAGCACAGGCGTTTCTAAGCATTTGGTAATTAAAATATTTTCGAAGCGAGCAAAACTCAAACAGCAACTCAAATAAAAAGTATATTAAAAAATATAACCAATCAAGCATGCGTTAAACGAAGTAAACAAATCAACAATCGATTTCATTGAAATGCATAAAAAATGTTGATTGTTTGGTTAGTTGTTTGTTTTGGTAGTTGGTGCCCGCCTGCCGTCTGCTGGTTGCTGGTTGCTGGCTTCTGGCTGCTGATGGTGGTTTGTTGCCACAAAGCTGCTGATGCTCTATCACTGTCTAGCTGCTGCTTAGTATACAAAGATGCCTTTGTGCATATGTGTGTGTATTGGTGTTTGTATGCAACTGAGAGTGTAAACTTGGTGGCTACCATAAAGTCAAACTATCCATTGATACAGCTTTGGCGTAGAAAACTTGCTAATCTATAGCAACATTTATGGGTGAAAGTCGTTGTACGGCTGAGCTGAAAACAAGCATTACGAAAATCACAAACACCTGATTGCGATGGAAAGAGTCGAAAAATGTATATATAATTTTGAGGAATCTGTTGCCAATTGTGTCTAAAACAAGCTACCCAGAAATGTTTATCGAGCCTACACGCATTAGGGGTGGCATAACAAAAAGTGTTGAGATCTTTGCACAGGAATTAAAAATGTTCCAAGATACTGGGTTGGCAACTAAGTAATTGCGGACGTTTTTTTCAGAAAATCGAAGACAATTTTTTCATAGAACTAAATAACTTTACTCTGTAATGTATTACCATTTTTTCCAAATTCCCACGATCATAAAACTTCTGTTTTTTATTAGCAAAAAACTGAATCAGGTACGATTTGACATCATCATCATTATTGAAATGTTTACCATTCAAGGAGTTTTGTAAAGATCGAAACAAAAAGTAATCAGATGGTGCAAGGTCAGAACTAACTATAAGGTCGATGTGGCAAAACATCCCAACCAAGCTCCAATAATTTTTGCCGAGTGGCCTTGCATTGTCATTATGGAATACAATACCTTTTCGATTTGTCAATTCGGGCCGCTTTTTTTCAACTGCATTGTTTAATTTCGTTAGTTTCTTCAATGTAGACATCAGAATTGATCGTTCGGTTGGGTGGTAAGAGTTGAAAGTAGACAAATCCTTTGTAATCCCACCAAACTGATAACAACACCTTCTGTTGATGAATATCAGTTTTTGATGTTGTTTGAGTTTGTTCACGTGGCCTGCTCCACGATCTTTTTCGCTTGATATTGTTGTAAAACATTTTTGATCGCCAATTATCAGTCGTTTTCTTTGGCAAATCGTGGCCGCTAAAACAATCCCTCCTCCTCTTCTAGGGAGGCTCCCTTTCCGGAACTACTTTCTGCATTACTTCGGAAGCGCCCAGAACGGCGTCCATGAAGTAGACCAGTTCTATTTACCCACCTCTAGATCCACCATATTTGTAGCCAGCTTCTTGTCATAGGCTCGTTTTCTTATGTCTATATCGGTGCTGCGTCTGTGTCTATTGACTACAATTGGTTTCTGCGTTTGGGGTCCTCTCTTTTTGACAATATGGAGGTTTTATGTCATCGAGCAATGGAGACTCCGCTTTTTGGAGCAAAAGGAGCATCTTAAGAAAGCGATATCAAACTTGTTAGCATCAACTTGTTCCCGCCTGATAATTCGTGAGCGTTAACTCAGGCGTTGTTGTTGTTGTATATTAGCAGTAACTTTGCCCTGTCAGTGTAGTGTAATCACCGGTCGTCTTTGTCTAGCTCATCGAACGGTAGGCCCAGGAAACTAGCTGTTTCGACAGGTTGGGTCCGGAGGGAGATGAGTGGGTTTGATGGGGCACGTGAAAAGGTGGTTAGTGTCGTGCGGGGGGCCTTCACATGCTGGACATATGTTTAGTATGTCGGGGTCGATTCTGGATAAGTAGGAGTTTAACCTGTTACAGTATCCAGAACGTAGTTGTGCCAAGGTTACGCGGGACTCTCGGGGAAGTTGGAGCTCTTCGTCTGTGACTGGTGGTGGTTGGAATCCGGCATTCGGTGGTCGGGAGCTTAGGAAGGTGGTAATGGTCTCCTGATGAATGACGTTTATGGTCTGTCTTTACACTGTCCGGTTTTAACTCAGGCGTTCGTGAGTGTCGCTGGTCAACCAAGCAGTTAGTTCCTCCTTCAAGTGTTCCTGCTCTTCAGGCGCCCACTTCGCGTATTGGAGATACTGCATGCGTTTTAGATACGATCGAAAGCATCTGACCGGTGCTTTTCTTAATTTCGAAGCTTTATTGTAGATAAATGCGTATAAATTCTAGGTTGCTCTAGTTTTTGGACTCTTCGAAGTGCGCAAGTACTGCTCATAGAGATCATGCGCTATCGATAGCGGCAGATGAAAGTCGAAAGCAGCAGTGCTTGGGTTTTATGGCAGTTGGGGAGAGACTTTCTAGCTCACTGTTCATGGGCTGAGATATTAGAGAACCTTGTTGTGCGGGAAAATCACTTTGTTTCGATTTGCTTCGAGTTGTTCCGTAATTGTGTGCGTTAGTGAATTCGTCTGGTCTCCTAATACATCCCTCGAAATTATTATAAAGGGGAATTGGGAATTTATAGAATATTGGGAAGTTGCGACTATTGACTTAATTATTTTTTAATTCCAAAAAATTCTAAAAAACTATTATTTTTTTATAAAAATATAGTTCATTCTATAAAAAAATATCGTAATATTCCAAGTTTCAAACTTTTTTAAAAGATTTATAAACATTAAAAAAAGTTTAATCAGAATGTAAAAAATTGGTTATGGAGTTTCAGAAATAAATAAATAAATAATTGGCGCGTAACTTCTGTTAGGTCTTTGGCCGAACTCCTCCTCCTATTTCCGGTGTGTGTCCTGATGTTGTTCCACAAATGAAGAGATCTACAGTTTTAAGCCGACTCTGAACGGCAAATCTATTTTTTTAGGACCTTTTTCATGGCAGAAATACAATCGGAGGTTTGCCATTCGAGGGTCGACCGCTATTGGAAAGAACTTTCTATCATTTTGTTGTTTCATGCACGGAGGCTCGAACCTGTGCGCTTCCGACTGGTAGTTACGCACCAACACAATCGGCTACGGCGGCCGCTATTTTCATAGACCATTAAATTTTCGTATAACAAAGTGCTGGTTTGAGGTCGCTTAAAGTTTTCTCTGATTTTTGGTAATTTCTTTCCCTGACGATGTTTCGCAAGGGGCAAGAAACAATGATGCCGCGTCATATTATAAAAATCAGCTGATTACCCTTGATTTCATTTTTACTTTCATCTACGTGAATTCGAAATTTATTAACCGTCCATTTACATTAAAGTTAACATCAGGTTAGCGCGCCACCGTGAAAACGGCCGTAAGGAAATTAATTATAAATTCTTTTGCTTAAAAAAAAAAACAAATCTAAAAAATAAAATAAAAAAAAAACACCAACGGTTAATTGGATCTATTACCAGCGTATAAAAGCTGCAGGGAAATATTCGATTGACTAATTTATTCGCCTCCAACTCTTTTTAGGTATGCCTTTGTGCCTGTAATTTCGCCTAACAATTTTTATATGCCAATAACTCAAACGTGAGATTTCACTTATTTTGGATACATTTTGTATGCACGCACGCTTTCGGATGACGAAGCAACAACACTACAACAACATAACACAATTCAGTTCCAGCAATCAATATTTTGACATTCTTCGGTAAGTCAAGTAGAAGACGGCCAGATAGAAGACAAAAACAAAAAATTAAATAAAAAAGCGACAAAGAAATGAAAACGAGAGTGCGCCCAAAAATAAAAATATGTAAGCCCTGCTGTCACGTTACGCAATGCATTTTGGCTGTCACACGTCAATGGATGAGAGGTGCCGCCACCGAATGCCATAAAGAGAAATTTTTGTAAATTTCAAATGAAAGTTTTTTTGAGCGCAACCACTGCAGGTTGGACGGGAGATTGATATCAGCCATTATGCACAACCGGTTTCCACAACATAACAACAACAGCAAAGAATTGCTGGTCAACGCTTCATCCGATTGCGATCGAGGTAAAGTTAATCGATCGTTGCATAGGTCATGAATTTTTTGGGTGTTTTGATGTACAATAAATAGTAAAGATTAAGTAAATAAATAATTAATCGTATATTTGTATGCATTTGGGTTGAAATTTTGATTCGTGCGAGAGGATTGCGTGGATAATTGAAAGCAAAAGAAAGTAAAATCTTGTAAAGAGCAGCCAGATAACCGCAACAGCTCTTTTTGTTGAGTTTTGTGATGGACGGCTGTTGAGGTCAGTGACAGCTACTTTAGGGATAACTATTTAGATATGGATGTTTGTGTAGATTTTTTAATTTCACGGAAATTATAGGAATTTGTAAAATTTCTTTATTTTGTTTGGTTGTTTTTACAGTCGCGTCGAAGTGTTCATGAATATTTTTGTCATTATACGAATGTGTAAATAAGAATTTGGTGTTCACCGCAGTTGCAGTTGACATGAGAAATTATTTTTATGATTTTAAGTTTCAAAGTAGTTAATTTTAGTATTTTTACTAATTTTCATGCATATTTTTTTTTTTAATTTTTGAACAGAATGCAGCAGTGTTTGATTGAAATCAGTACAATTGTTGCTATTAAGTGGTCCAGTTAAGTGGTCTAGAATTTTCAAAAAATCGATTTTTTTATTTTGATATTTCGAAAGTATAGACTTTTAAGAATAAACTGTCAAATTTTTGGAAGGATATTCCCAGTATTTTCGATTCTACAGCCGTTTTAACAGGTAGAGTCAGATTCGTCACGCGGCGGCATCAATGAAAAATATCCACTCTAAAAACTTTAAACTCAATTATCTCAAAACTAATTTTTTCGTCCTGGTGTTGTCAAAAAAAAAACAAAACTGTTCAACCGAATGGTCTAAAATTTTAATTCAATGGCTATCGCCCGTACTAGAACCATTTTATTATTTTAATTATTTCGTATATTTTTGATTAAAAAATTAATTATTTTTTCGGTAAAGTATCGATCAAACAATTCGAAGTTTATGCTCGTTGTCAAGGTCATTAAAAAAATTCGTTGGTTGGGTGCCACAGAAATTAACACCAAAAAATTTATTGGATCGAATTTCCATCTGCGAAGCCTTGGCCAAACGGAATGAAATCGACCCATTTCTTAAACTGATGGTGACCGGGGATTGACAGAATTGGGTCACATACGACAATATTGTGCGAAAAGGATCGTGGCCAAAGAGTGTTGAAGCTGCTCAAACGGTGGCCAAACCAGGACTAATGGCCAGTTGCTTCCGTATGGCAAAACACTAAACTCAGATCTCTCTTGTCAACAGCTGGATCGTTTAAAGCTAGCGATTGACCAGAAACGACCAGAATTGATCAACATATGGGGTGTTGTGTTCCATTAGGACAACGCAAAGCCACACCGGGTTGTAGTAAATAGGTAAGTAGGTGAAATGGTTGAAGTGCTAGTCTGACACTCCTCAAGTAGCACTAAAGCGCCGTTTTGATACCATTACGGGACCTCCAACAGACAGATATCTACAGCCAGCCAGTTTGATATAATGGAGAAGATTGATGGGGTTTAGGTTGACACGCAGGTCTGTAGTGGCCCGCCAAAAACTCCGGGAGCTTGGTTAGGAAGTTTTAATGCAACCACCATATAGTCCGGACCTGTTACCAATCGATTACCAACTTTTTCTCTCCTTGCTAAACTTCCTAAGTGATAAGAAATTGGCATCAAAAGAATATTGTGAAACCTGATTACCAGAGTTTTTCGCCGATAAGGGTCAAGACTTCTATGAGAGAGACATTATGAAGTTACCTTTGAGACAACAAATTATACAACAAAACGGTGCATATTTAACCTAAATCGGGCAATCCGAAACATCTTAAATAAAATGTTGAATTTGACGCAAAAAAATTGATTTCCTTTTCCTCAACAAATATGAGTAAAGTATTGTATGTTTGCTCAAGTGGCATGAGAGGCTGCTAATAACTCTAGTGTGGAACGCTTCCGATTTCATAGCCACTTATGTGTTAGCATTGAAGTCACTATCCATATAAACGATATTTCCAGCTGGGTATACATGCATTTTATTTGTAAAGATATTTGAAGTTGGCAGTAAAAGGATTTTAAAGCCATTTCCGACAAGTACCATTTAAAGGAATTTCCCTTAAGAATAGAACGAAAGTATTTGCCTGGAAAATAAAAGGGCTTCATTTAGAAGAAATCTGCGACATGGATCATACATGAATATGTATAAGTCAAATATACACTTATATGTACGCATCTCAATATGTTCCGCTCAAGCCGCCTTTGATACGCTATTAGCCTCGTTTAGGTTTTTGTCTGATACCAGTTGGCAGTATTGCAGCCGCAGCAGCAGCCGCATCCGTCTCGTTGAATCTCATTGCCTTACGTTGCGAGTATTTGCCAAGTCTGGTTCCTACTTTTGGTTAGGACCACTTCCAGCTTTTGGCGTCACCATATAGTGTTGTCAAAGCCGCTTGTTTGCGTCTGGCAGTCTACTGCTCTGATGCGTGCGCACGCGCAAAAAGGAATTTCACTCAGGTTTTTCTCGCCATTTATGGTGCGTTGTACAAATTTTTACTAAAAAGAAAATCGTCTCACAAACAAGTCAACTTGTCGTTGCTGCTGGCTGCTGTTGAAAATTTGCTTAGACAAAACCTTAGCAAATATGTAGCCACAGGCCAACTTATAAAGCGAGTAACAAGCTTTGCAAACGGGCAGCAAGCGGTTGGCGTGGCTTCTACAAATGCGTGGAGGTTGCCAGCGTTTTTTGTGTGTCGTTTTTGTCAAGCGTAGAACTGCATGGTATGCGAAGTGAAAAAATAAGTGCTTTTTTAAGAGTTGATGTTGCGTTTAACTACATTTTTCTTTTCTTCTTTATTACAAAAATACCATTTTGGCCCGAGGATGTGCAAAATTGTCCATTAAGAGTTTTCAAGTAATAGTTGAGGAATAATGGTTTATTGCAGACTGTGAAGAAACTAATAATTTTTCATTTGTTTACATACAAAGCTACAGATGAGACTGAGAAATTCGAGGAGACAAAACGAAAGTAGCGAAATAGACGAGCGGCGCCACCATATCAAAGCTCACCTTAGGTTAGGTAAGGTTATGGTGGTAGTCGGCCCGTATGACCAACTCACTTAGACCTTACAGATCGGTTGTGATACCACTGTGCGACACGGGAACCTCGTTTATTTATTTTCATGAAGCCATTTTGAGGCTCTTAAGAAGCGCAGGATTCAGTGTTTAAGTGTTGTCTAGGCAACCTGTTCTGATTTTAGCTAAGGCTGTACAATTGCAAAGGAAGTGCTCAACTTTTTCTTCTCCTTCTTCATCTCTACAACTTCTACTATATTCATGGGAGAGTACTCCTAATCTCTAGGAACCAAGACTCACCTTGGTCAGTAGAGAAGTATCGAAATTGCGTGCGTTCGTTTGCTTAAATCAGTATGTGTTGTTTGCACCTGTTGCTGTCTAAGCCGATGTTCCTTGGAAAAAAGAAATTTGAATTGGTCAAGCCAAGGAGCACCAAGAGAATTGGTGGAAAGATAGGAAAGAATAGAGACAGAGATAGAGTTAGTTAGTTCTGTGAGAATTTTCAAGATTCTTTGGTAAATCTGTAAATATCATCCAGTTTTCGAGAACGAATATTACTCATTCTCATGACATCGGAACCCAAAACTCGTAGCCGTGCTCTAGCAAAGGCAGGACACTCACAGAGAAAGTGCTTCCGCCTTCGTTGAGCCGCACCAGCTGGTTGGTGGTCTAGCTACATTTCGTCCTGTCTGTTAGAAGGGATTCCATAGCAGCGAATGCTATCGTCCCTCTCCCTCAGGGTGTGGCCGATCCATTGACATTTCCTTCTGCGGATTTCAGTCGCCAGATCGGTTTGACGGAAGAAAGTTTTTATTTACAGCAATGGCTTAGCTTTAAATGTTTGCAATACCTTTTTTGTATTTGGCGGAGAATTTTGTTATCAGAGTGTGAAAAAAACAGCCGAAAATGTATGTTGTGTATGCAAAGTAGTTTTGATTAAGGCTCAGGACATATGCGTTACACTTTTTAACAATAGATTTTAACAAAATCAAAAGTTTCTTCAATTTGAGAGAGTCCCGAGACAGTTTCGGGATTACAAAATAAGATCCCGGAAATTCCCGTCCTTTGCTCATAAACTCAATGCGGATTTCAATAGGAACATAAACTGGATTTTGCAGAGTCAATACCAAAATGTTTTGGTGCTTCAAATGACCAAATGGTTTCATTCATTACATGAGAAAAATAAACCCATTCTTTCTGTGTACAATTTTTACGCAAATGGTTTAAAACTATTTTATAGCCGATATTTAGCTCCTGTGCTATGCTACGACTACTATTGTGACGGTCAGTTTCGATTATTTCTGTGATTTTATCGACATTTTCGACATGGGAATTTTCTTTAACATCAAAAATGACTGAACGAAATTGACGCAACCAAAATTGCACGTAATCAGCTGTTGCAGCATTGGCACCATGAACACCGTGGACAATTTCAACAGTCTGGCTTGCATTTTTGCCTTTATCGAAGAAAAACTGTAAAATGTAGCGGGTTTTCTATTTATTGACTTCCATGGTTCCATGCGATTTTTGAGCTATTTTCTAAAAGTTCTTATTAAACATTTTGAAAAAATATTTTTTTGAAAATTCTAAATTTTGAAAATTTTATTTTTTTAATTAAATTTATTTTTTTTTTAATCCAGGTTTCAGATTTATGTAGTTCTTGTATGAAAATGATAATTGATAATGTTGTAATAAATAAACTATTAAAACTAAAAACAAATAAATTGTCAAAACTTATTAATAAGCCCTTCCCAGCAGCAGACTATCTTTGAGGCAGCCGCATAATCGCACGCGCATAAAACTTATGGTTTTTATTAACAAAAAACCGAATCAATTCCTTTGTAATCCCACCAAATTGATAACAAAACCTTCTTTTGATGAATACCAGTTTTCGATGTTGTTTGAGTTGGTTCACCTGGCCTACTCCATGATCTTTTTCGCTTGCTATTGTTCTAAACACCCCACTTTTCATCGCCACTTATCAATCGTTTTAAAAATGGATCATTTTTATTACGTTTCTTTAGCAAATCCCAGCTGTTAATGCGTTGCGTTAAATGCGTTTCTTTCAGTTCGTAAGGATCCCATGTATCGGGTTTTTGAACATAGCCAAGTTGTTGTAAGCGGAAACAAAAAAGCAAAATATGACGAAAATGTTCCTTTTGATTTTCCATTTTTCAACGAGCGCCAAACGAAAACTACGCAACCGAAATCCGCAACGTGAAATCCGCAATTTCTAGTTGCCAACCTAATATATTTGCAGCTGCGCGCGAGTTGTCTGGATTTAAGTAGTTTCAGTTTGGCATAGAAAGCGCTGTTTGCTGCAAAAAGTCGATATTGGATGTAGTCCTGAACACTATTGTCATTTTTGTAGGTTCACCTCAGATACTTGAAACGCTCTCCTCCTTCAAAAACATACTGTCCTATAGTTATATTTTCTGGCTTCCGCTTTTCAACATCGCGTGACATTTTCACGTATTTGGTCTGATCAGCGTTGATAAGGTTTTGTCTTTGCTTTTGTTTCGTTGTTAGAGAACAGTTCATCGTCCTTCCTTTCGAGGATGGACATGCCACATTCCCTCAACACTATGACATCAGCATACGTGATAGGTTCGTGTTCCCGTGTAAGACTCGACAAAATTATACAAAACTTTTGTTTTTAATAGTGGTCGCCCCTCGGCGGGCAATGGCAAACCTCCGCGTATATTTCTGCCATGAAAACGCTTCTCATAAAAAACCATTTGCCGTTCGGAGTCACTTAAAATTGTAGGTCCCTCCATTTGTGAAACAACATCAACACGCACGCCATAAATAGGAGGAGGAGCTCGTCCAAACACCTAGCAGAAGTGTCAATTATTATTATTTTTTCTTTTTTAGAAAGACTTCATTTGACTTGGTATTTGCAGCTGACAAATAATCTGAACTGATAATCTTGGTTGAAGCTTTTAATGAATTTTGGAAACGGAAACTTTTTATATTAAGCGGTGAGATCAAACATTTACTCGGGCTTGCCACATTCCACGTTAACCACATCAATGTAATAAGTCAAGGAAATATGTTTTTGAGTGTTAATAGATGTGAAAGGTCAAACGTAATGCCACTTCTAGCAAACAAAAATTAATTATATTTATAAATAGTAAATAAAAAAGAATAGAAAACAAATTAAAAGATTTTGCTTATCTCATGTCCCATTATCGAGCAGTGATGTATGGTGTGTACTTATGCATATACATACATACACATACTTTGTATGGTACTGTCAGTGTCGACATTACAAAACAAACAAATTAACTGATATCTAAAATGGCAAATATAAAAAGTTGTCAAACCGAGACTACATTTTTTATTGAGGTAGGCATTCAGGTTTTTCATATGCACACAGACACACTTACTATGTATGCTTATGCGTGTAAGTGCAAGTATGTTTTTATGTACTTAATCATTTGTACATACTTTATGCTTACACCTTGGTAAGTTACTAAGTGCGATGATATCTCTTCGGGTGCAACTCAGCAGTACGTCCACTTAAAGTAGGTAATGGCGACATTGTAACGCTTATCAATTCTTACGAAATATACTTTTTTATCTTTCTTTTTTTTATTCAATTTCGAAATCGCTTCGACAGCCAAAAATACAACGCGAAGCAAGAAGTTACAGAAAATGTTGCGACATAAAGTGCTATGTAGTACTCAATTTATTTGACCGAGTAGCTGCTACTCGCCTAATGCATGACCCAGCTGTTACCTACATAAATGCCGGCTTTACAGACCTTTAACAGTGCAAGGCAATGTATAGTAAGTGCGCGCATATAACAAAGTGCGTGTGCAAGCGAATGAGGGAGTTGTTAGTGATAAAGTGATAAGATATTTTCAAATGTTTCGCCATACAAATGGATGTCGATGCAAGTAATGAATTTTAAGTGGAGAAGAGAAACTTTCCATTTCGACAAATAGACGGAAATGCAACTTGGGATTTGTTTATTGGATTGCTTTGGTTAACTGTTCATTATACACTTCCAGGCAATTGTATGACGATTGATTAGGCAATGATTTATTTTATTACATACTTTTTTCCGCATTTCTGCACACTAACAGCCAAAGTGACTCCATACAGCTGGAGCTGGTTTGTTTTTGGATGTTGCCAGAGGTGCAAATATTTTGCATTATTGTTGTTGTGAGTGGATAATGGCGTATGGCATAAAGGAAAATTTCGAAATTGCCGTACAACTATGCAGTTATTTAGCAACGACCATAAGTAGAATCTGTTAAATTGTAGTGATCGACGGGAGGTTTTCCTACAAAACAAAAAAACCCTGGCCGCTCATTTGACCTCGCGCCGGTCCAACCCTGCTGGTGATGTTAAAAAAAAAAAATATATTTTGCGTATTATTTGGGCGAGCTACTCCTCCTATTTGTGGCGTGCGTCTTGATGTTGCTCCAAGAATGGACGGACCTGTAGTTTTAAGCCGACTCCGAGCGGCATTTGCTTTATGATGAGTTTTTTCATAGCAGAAATATACGCGAAGGTTTGCCATTGTCCGCTAAGGGGCGACCGCTATTAGAAAAAATCATTTTCTATCATTTCGCTGTGTCATGCACGGAAATTCGAGCCTACGCATTCTCGAATGGTAGTTACGCACCAAGCCTTTATCCTTTCCTCAGTAATGTCATTTACTCCTTCAGTGATTGGCTGACCGCCGCAAATTTTACAGATTTTGAATAAGTGTGCTCATGTTTTGAAGTTCGAATTTGCAACTATAAGAATTATACAAGGTGGCACAAATTTAATCATCCTCTAGGAAGATTTATAATGGCTCGCAGCAAATGGCGTCGTATGTCAATTTGTTTGACGCATATGAACTAAACAGCTGTAAAGGGTTTTCCAATAAGAGTTGTTATTTTGATAAAAGATCAATGGTTTCGTTGCTTCTGTGGCACGTAGCGCCGTCTTGTTGAAAATAAACGTTGTCCAGATCAATACGATCAAATTCCGGTCATAAAAACTCGTTAATCATCTCTCGATAGCGCAGTCCATTCACCGTAACTATTGCTCCAGCTTCATTTTCGAAAAAGTAAGGTCCAATGACTGCACCGGCCCATAAAACGCACCAAACAGTCACACGTTGAGGATAGAGAGGCTTTTTAACAATAAATCTTGGATTTTCTGAGCTCCAGATTCGACAATTTCGCTTGTTGACGAATCCACTCAAGATGATTTTTCGATGGAATTCCGGATCATTTCAACGACCCAATCAGCAAAGACACGATGTTGTTGATGATCGGCCGGCTTGAGTTCTTATGTTAACTGGACTTTATAACCCTTTAGACCCACATTTTTACGCAAAATACGGTGCAATGATGTTTGTGGAATCTTAATTCCAAAAAACGACGAGGAATGGACAGAGTGGGGTTTTCTCCAACACTTTCGGCTACAGCAGTAATATTTTCGGCTGTTCTTGAGCGACGTGCACGGGTTTTATTCTTTACATCACTAACTTGTCCCAACAGCTCGAATTTGTTCACCAATTTCTGTATTGCGGTCCGACAAGTTGCTTCACGATAACCCAAAAATGTTCGAGTTTTACGAACCGTCTCTGCCAAATTTTCACCATTTTTATAGTGAATTTTAATAATTTCAATGCGTGGTTTAAGGGTGTATCGTTCCATTTTTATTAATGGCGTAGTTTCTACTTGTCAAATTTGAAAAAATGACAGCTTCAAAAGTGACATCTACTGAAATAGCGGGCTATTCAAAATAACAACTGTTATTGGAAAACCCTATAGTATACAAACAGACAAGCAATGGAGCGCATAAAAGGCAAAGTAATGAATTTAATCACTCAAAATCATTTGTTTTGTATTTAGTAAAAAAGTTACTAAAAAAAGATGATTAATTTTGCGCCACCTTATAGTAATAAAAAAAAAACAATATATATGGATTTAATTGGCGCGTACACCCCTTTTGAGTGTTTGGTCGAGCTTCTCCTCCTATTTGCGGTATGCGTTTCGATGTTCTTCCACAAAATGGAAGGGCCTACAGTTTCAAGCCGACTCCGAACGGCAGATGTTTTTTATGAGGACCTTTTTCATGGCAGAAATACACAGAAATACAGGTTTGCCATTGCCTGCCGAGGGGCGACCGCTATTAGAAAAAACTGTTTCCTAATTTTTGATCTTTCTCCGAGATTCTAACCGACGTTCTCTCTCTGAATTCCGAATGGTAGTCACGCAGCAACTCATTCGGCTATGGCGGCCGCCAAAAAAAAAAATATATATAGGTTAATATTACGGCTAATCGTAACCTATACTTCAAGTATAGATTAAAAAAATTATATAAAAAATCTATATACAGTAGGTTCTGTTTTTATGCGGTAGATACGTTCCGCAAGAAACAGCATAAAAAAGGGCACTAGTCCCATATTATTACTATAGATACGTTCCATAGACCGCATGAATCTGAAATAATTAAATAAAATCGCATAAACAAAATATTGTATCTTTGAAAATTATATCTTTATATATCTTCCATACTTGTAGGGTTAGCATTTCTGATGTAATCTGTGATGAGTTTTTGCTTAGCTGGTTTAGAATCTTGTTTATATGTACAATTCCCGATAGGTCGACATGCATTTTGTAATTTAAAAAAAAACCGCACTATTTCAAAACCGCATAAAAACAGAACCTACTGTATTTGTTCCCCTGAATGTGCTTTTTATGGCTGTCCTGCCCCATGACTGTCCATGACCCTACTTTTAACAAGTTTTGTTACACACGACTTGGCTTACAATTTTTAAGTCGTACCCTAAGTAAGTATGCATGTAAAGTGTTGTGTTTTTCGATTGCAATATATTTTATGTATGCAGATATTAAAGTTGAAGTTTCTTTACATGATTTTTAACTTGCGATCCCAACCTTCACTTAGCTGGTCTGGTGACTTTTCGGGTACAAGTACGAGTATGTAGATTGTCGAATAAAAGGTAGTCAAGCTAATTGAGCAGACGCGTTTACAATTACGATTATTACAAGCAAAGTCTACATACTCATATACACAATACATATTTATATGTGAATATGTTTACTTTCATTATTACATACAAACGCTCACTTTTTTATCTGATTGCATACATCTGTGTAAATATGCTTGGAACTTGAATTGCGGTAGAGCTTTCAGTAAATCATTTCGAAAGAAATGCTATAGATGTCAAGTTCACTACAAATGCTGCTTTTTGGAGCGAACAATTAAATTACGAAAATCTCAAAAAAAAAAAAAAATAAATAAATAAATAAACACAAAAAAGTGCAGTAAAAGTTTGTTGCCACCTGTAAGCAACTGAGGCCAGCGAATGCTA
This sequence comes from Anastrepha ludens, assembly GCF_028408465.1. Lineage (NCBI taxonomy): Eukaryota > Metazoa > Arthropoda > Insecta > Diptera > Tephritidae > Anastrepha > Anastrepha ludens. The sequence continues at coordinate 28,140,981 of NC_071499.1, read as the reverse complement.
CATTTGACGTGAATTACTTGCTGGAAAGTCGGTGTCTTCAATGGCTTAGAATAAAAACACAAAATATTGCATAGATAACAAAGCAAATTGAAGGCGCCGAAATGTCCACATTGCGCAGTAAAACATACAAATAATATGCCAGAGGTATTTGTTTTGAAATATGCAGTCGCGTATGTGGCTGTCTCGGCGGCCGTCAATTGCGTCTGAGGAACTTTTTGCATTTTACGATCGTTTAATAAAAGCTGATAAATAAGAAATATTACATTCAAAAAATAAATAAGAATTTGTATTTGTTGAAATTTTTTTAAATTTTTCATTGTTAGCACACACGGGCGGTGTGACACTGAAAATAAAAGTTATTGATCCTGATAATACTTGGGGGCAGTTTTTAATTTTTTAATGCTACTGGAAAAATAGTTTTTTTTTAGATTTTTACATTTGTTTGCAAGAATGGGTGCACGGACTTGGATAATTCTTTTCAGAATAAACCACTGCATGTACCACATAACGGGTGAATTGGAAATAGTCGTTTTATCTTCGCTCATCGATATCTTAAAAACTAATAAGCGCATACAAAAATTGATGAGTGGTTTCAAAAGTTTGAATGAAATTTGCAAAAGTATTATCAAATATTTTTGATACTCTTTTTTTCTTAATTATGATTTAGGAATTTTTTCAGCGTCTGTAATAAATTCGAGCAAATATTGTTTTAGAAAATCGGAAGTATAATTTCGTATTCAACCATTTACAGCCCTCAAAAATATGCCTGATGTCGTTTCGTAACTGAAACTACTAAAAAATTATCACAGTAGTGAAAAAATTAAGGAATGAAAAAAATTGAACAATTTAAAGCAAAGTTCCAAATAGCAAATACCTACATCTTTTAGTTCGGACCTTGTTCTCCAAAATGGCCTAAAGAGAATAATCCATCGGATTCGCGTCTGGTAAATTTGAGAGCCATTGTGTGGACGTTATGAAGTTCGGAACGTTGTTTTTTAGCCATTCTTGGTTCACTCGAGCTTTGTGAGATGGTGCCGAGTCCTGTTGAAATGTCCATGGTCTGCCACCGAAATGCTTGTCTGCCCATGGCTTCAAAGCAACCTCCAAAATACTTTCCCGATAATATTTTGCATTTAAATTGACGCCAGGCTCGATGAAAACGGGTTGAGAGCGCCCATCTGCGGTTACAGCGGCTCAAATCATTACCTGTGGTGGGTGCTGCCTCCTGGTGGCCAATCGATGACTCAAATTCTCGCATGAATGGTCGGTCAAATAAACTCTATCGTTTTGGGAGTTTACGAATTGCTGAAATTGAAACATTTTCTCGTCAGAAAACACAATGCTTGGAAATTGACCACCTTCGGCCAAGCGAAGCAACTCCTTCGCTCTCTCAAGTCTGACTTTTTGCTGCTTTGGTGTGAGTTAATGCGACTTTTGAACCTTGTAAGGCTTGACTTTGAGATTATTTTTCAGTATGCGGCGGATGCTACGGTCAGATATTTTCAGTTCTTTCCCCATTTGATTGGCACTTCGTCGGGGATTCCGCTCAAGTCGCTTCTTCACTTTTTGATGGAATAATTTAAAATTATGATGGCACGTTTTTCTTCATTTTTAATTGAAAGAATTCAGGCTCAAGAATTTTATTATAAAATGCAAGAAATTTCTAAAACCTCGGTATGCACAAAATATTATTATTTAAATTCAAAACTTATGAAAATTTCACAATACTTGAGGCAGAAAGATAAATATTTATACAAAGTTCTATAATTACAGCCATTTAAGATATTTATAATCTTATATAAATCTAACGTCTCTTCACAAAAATGCTATAAATGAAAATTTGTATAAAATTGGGCAGGTGCCTATGCCGTGTTGAATGTTTTCAGTGACACCCAAGTTACAAACAGTACAAGCAGCAGAAAGTGCATTCTTAAAAGGCCTCGCATTTATGTTAAGAAGACTTCCACTTGTACGTAAAATTAAGCTAATAGCCTAGGCAAAAAAATCATCACTGAAATATTAAATATATCTAAGTGCCAAGCTAGCATACAAATCGTGTGATTCTGATTTAACAGCAGAGTTCAGAAAAGCTGAAAGTTTTTTATTGTTAAGACTGTCTAAAAACGAAGGTATGAACACAGACAAGGACTCAGAAGTAAAAGCATTAGGAGGCTCTATATTTAACATTAGCAAGATATCCTTCCACTTTTTTATCCAATGTGTGCCGAGGCGTACAGCCTGCTCAGCAAGGATGCGCTGCAGCCTGTAGCTTGGCAGAATAAAACACCGCCAGACAAAGTACATATGTATGTGCTCGGAGGTTATGTAGATATTGCGGAAGCAAACCTGTTTCGATGTAAATCATATAATTTGGAGATAAGGAGATAAGGAAACGTAGAAGTCTCTCAACTGAATCGTGTTCGTCGACACTCCAAACTTGCGCCCCATAAAACATGATCGACCACGCATCATACATTTTTAGTTTATTTGAAATACATTGATAGCGGCTTTAGAGCAAGCAAACTTCAGGTTTAAGTGTTTCGTGTAAGAGAGTTTGTATGCACACAACGGGTATAATGCAATCCTAAGAATTAGTGTGATAAAAAAATTTTCCATTTTCTTTGGACAAATTTTTCCCGACTAAGCCAGTGCATGAACTAAATAACTTTTTTATCTAATATTGAAATATAATATTGTAGTTTAACACAGTCAAGTTTGTTTATATACTTTTTTTTCTATATCACAAACTCTTTGATGTCTTTGAAGTTACCAAATTTTTAATTCCCTTCAGTTTAGGTCTCAAAAAGTGATATTATCGCCTTCAAAGTACTCCGCATCAAATGCAACGCACTTAAGCCTGTGTTTGATCGAACACTCGAAACATTTTTGGAACTCCATTTTCGGTATCGCCATCAGAGACGTTTTCGATTTTTCCATAATTTTTTTCCACTATTTCGGTTGTTCAAACGCGTTCCCGTAGTGCTTTTTTGACTCGACCAAATAAAAAAAAAAAAAAAATACAGGATTTTGTAAATTAATTTGCAACGCAAGAGGTTAAAACTACCAAACACGTGAGAAATTCGCTTGGTTTGGCATCACTGACTCATGCTTAGCACTTGATTACTCTGTCGGATACAACTCGATATTTCAAAAATTTTTTTTATACCTCAGATGTGTACTTTTAAGCCCTAAAATAGCTTTTCTTTAAAATTAGAAAACTTGTTTAAGGCATTTGGAATCCCACAAATATCCAGAAAGCCATACAAGTTTAGAATACCTCACACAAATTAAGTGAAGGAAGTGAAAATAACAGCAGTGGCGCTGACTAAATGTGGTATGCACTTAATAATAATACATATGCTATTTTCTTAATTGTGATTAATTGCCGTCACTGCCATGCATCAACCTAATTAAGCAACCGAACTTCTGTTGACATTCCCACCATTGACAAACACCTTTCAAGTCTGAGGCGACTGCCGTGTCATGCCATAAATGCCCTTAAAAAACGGGCGCCGTTGACGTTGTGACTTGACTCCTAACAATGTCGTTTCATTCAATGCCTTTTCGATTGCGAATATTTATGTAAATTGACTTGTTGTTGTTGATTTTATTTATAGACACACACTTTTCAAGGTTGTTTGGCGGTTGTTTTTTTTGGTTAAAGCAGGAGTTTTGATAATGAAAACAGAAACATTGGCGAAATACGCGAATACTAATTAAATTTTTATACCGAGAATATTGCTTCAATTAAATATTTTGACAACAACAAAAAAATGGAAAGAAAGAAGCAACTGTAGCGGTTTGTAGTGGCCACTAAACAAATTAATTTATTTTGAGAGAGCTGAGCCGATTGCCTTGGCTGAAGGGGGAGTTTTAAGTAAATAAATTAATGATAATACTTCCATTTTACTCTATTTACTTTTAGTATTCATTTCTTTATGTATGCAAATGTAATTTTGAGCTGCAATTAATATTACTTAAATGAAAGACAAGGGTGCCATAACATTTGTTACGGTAGTTAAACCTTTAATTTGTATTTTTGAATTGTAACATTAATGACCGATTAATAGGGTTTAAGGCATTCAACATTTTAATTAAATTGGACTGTCAAGAATTTACTTCCGATATTAATTTGATTTTACTAAAAAATGTGGCAATCTGGTTAGTATTTATTTTTGAAAGGAAACCATTTCAAATATCTTGCACGAGCAAAAATCGACTAAATGCAATAGGTAATTAATAAAGTAACTACTTCCAATAGATAATGAAAATTGAACCCTGACAATACTGCCTGACTGCTCCGTAGCCAAAAGGGTGGGTGCGTGACTACCATTCGCGAGTATTTCGCGTAGGTTCGAATTTCCATGCATGAAATAGCAAAATGAAAATATTTTTTTTAATAGCAGTCGCCCCTCGGCAGGCAATGGCGAACCTCCGAGTGTATTTCTCCCATGAGAAAGCTCTTCATAAAAAATATCTGTCATTCAGAATCGACTTAAAACTGTCCCTTCATTTGCTGAACAACAACGAGACTCGGCCAAACACCTAACAGAAGTGTACGCGCCAATTATTATTATTTTTTTAATACTGCTGCTTGACTTGTTTTTTAGGTTAGTTTTGGGTAGTTTAGAGAATTCACTCGATGACCACAGAGACCCAAAAGAATATTTACATCTACATGTCCTTAAACCATCTTGATCTTTTAGCTCTTTTAGCGCAAATGTACCTAACCTGTGCAGATATACGATGAAATGGTGTTCCGAAATTGGAGGCACATCCTTCAAAGTAGTGCGGATCACTCACACAGCATGCACTGAAAGTACAATAACTCTTGCTCGTTTCTGTACCTTCATTATGGACATATGGAAGCCCTATTTGATATTTTAGATATTTTGAAGGTATTTGGACTAGTCTATCTGTTGTCTAAGGTATATTAAAGATGACTTCTGTTTGTGGTTGAAGGTGGGCCATAACGTTCTGTTAATTTGCATGTTGTCTGACATCTCCGTCTGCATTCCGCGATTTGTAGATATTTTCAGGAAATTGCGATCTGATTGCACCCAGTGATGTTAATACCGATTTTGCAAGAATGTTGTTCATGGCAGGTCTCTCTCTCTCTCTTGCCAGTTCGTCTGCTTTTTCGATTCCTTAAATGTTCTGATATCTAGGGACCCAGATTAGGGTAACTTTATGAAGGCTAGTGAGCTACTCCTGAAGGAATTTTAAAGCAACTTGAATGCTTGGACTCGGTTTCCCAAGTCATATCGAGCTAGTCATTGCCGACTTAATTAGCTTGTAACAGCTGGAATGCCTGCAAGAAAGGCGTGCTTTGAAGTAGCGAGGCTCATCATGTTTAACAAGTTTGCTACCATAACAATCTTGAGAATCTCAACCTGGAAGACACTAAAGAACTTTGACAGTCCGTGAACTTGTCTTTGTTTCTATGCCTATTTTGGATTCATCCGTGAATGTTGCAGTTTAGTAATCTCTCAAAACCATATCAGATTCCCATTCATCTCTGTTGCGAAAGTGCATATCGAAGTTGGTGTCAAAGACGAGCTTCGTGATCTGATATTCACAGCTTCTGTGTTATACCGCAAGCCTGTTTAAGATGGTGGCATGGTCTTTGTTCATCACTTGAAGTCCGTGAGATGCTCCAATATTTGGAAGTACTTTTGGAGTACTTTTTTTTCTTAGTATTTTCTTGGATTTTTCCCTTAACCCCGGGACTGCTTCCGCTTTGCTTAGTAGTAAAGGTCCAAGACGTGGTGAAATATGCAGGCGTGTCTCTAGTGCCACCTTTTTCGGTAACCTCTACTATAGACATCCCTTTGTGAAATTGGGTAGTAGGGCTTGAAATTGATTACCACGCCACCAAATCAACGCAGCTTAGGCAGAATGGGTATTTCAACAAGCGCAGTCCGCTCTTCGACATTTATTTTCCAAGAAAGTTGAAATTAATTCCAATATTCCTCTTTCAACAGTTTACTATAAGTTTTGTACCATTAAGTGATGAGTGAGTGTTCTAAAACAGTCTTCCTATAGCACTGGATTAATAAAGTTTTGGAAGGATTAACCTTCCGCCGCCGTAGTCGAATGGGTTCGTACGGGATTACCATTCGGTAGGAGAATCTCTCTTGTCAACAAGTGCTACTTTGGACTAAGTAGGCAATTAAAACTAACGACAAAGCTCTATAAAACTATCATCGAACTCGTTCTAACGTATGGGCAGAAGACAGAAGGCGTTCCTTGAAGTGTTTGAATGAAAGATTCTACGGAAGATTTTTGGACGTTTGCACGTTGGCGACAGCGAATATCGTAGGCGATGGAACGATGAGCTGTATGAGCTTTACGACGACTTAAACATAGCAAAGCGAGTGAAGATCCAGCGGCTCCGTTGGCTCCGTTATGTCGTTCGAATGGATACAAACGCTTCGGCTCCGAAAGTATTTGATGCGGTACCAGCTGGTGGTAGCAGAGGAAGAGGAAGCCTCCTCTGCATTGGAAAGATCAGGTTGAGAAGAACTTGGCTTCACTTGATGTGTCCAACTGGCGGCGGTTAACACGAGAAAGAAACGAGCGGCTTTCTAAGCCCGTCTAAAATTGCGTAAGCGGTTATCGCAGCAATCAAGAAGAAGAAGAAGGCTTTTTCTAATAATGGTCAACCTTCGGCAGGATATAATCAACCTCCGAGGGTACGTCTGTCATAAAAAAGCTTCTCATAAAAACCGTTTAACCTTCGGGGACGATATAAAACTGTAGATCCCTCCATTTGTGGGACAACATCAATACATAAGAGAAGCTTGGCCAGCCAATCAAATGGATGTATATGTAACCTCCAGGCCATTTACTTGGCAATATTTTTGTAAAAGCTCTACACTACTTAAGAGGTGAAACAACATTTATTTACTTATTCAATGTTTTTCAGTAACAAAATAATGAATTAAGAAATAAATTACAATAATAAAATGAAAAATTAAAATAATAATAAGTAAATACCTGTTCGCTTCTGCAAATTTTAATTAAATTTTATCATTAACAATATTTCGTCGGATGTTATCAACCGAAAGATTATTAATTGTGGGAAACTCAGTGGCGATTACCAAAATAAATACGCCGTTAACAAAGTGGTTTGACGCTACTACTTTGCTCTAAACCCACACTGTCACATATAAATGGTGTGCATGTATGTGCCCGCTCATATCTGCTAACCGTCAATAAAGCATATAAAAGCAGTTAACATTTTATTCTACTTATAAATTCCTTCCTTCCGCTTTTGTACCCAACGTAGCAACGCCATCGAGCCGCGACAGTCTTCGATGTAGGTACGTGTGTGTGTGTGTGGTCGTGGCCTCATAAATGAAATTAACTTGTTCTTTAACACAACATACATGCGAGTGTATGTGTGTGCTTATAAATACATATAAAAGCAGTTTGACTGTGTGTGTATATGCAAAGCCTTGTAACATTTTTTTTTTTTTTAATTTTGTTTTTAATTTTTTTAATTTTAATTTTGGCGCTCTTCATTTCTAACGTATATAATTAAATAAATAAACAAATGTACATATGTACATAAGAAAAAAAAAATCGAGAAAAAAATATTTCCAAATAAATATTAAAAATATCGAAGACAGCCGATCATCAAAAATATGTACGAAAAACCACGAAAAGAGAAAAAGCAAAGAAAATTTATGACTTGTTTTGATGTTTTGTTTTCTTAATGTTTCTTCATTTCTTGTTCGCGCTTCCGGTTCGTCGCAACCAGTAAGTCGCTTCAATTTGAAACAAAATCTGCCAAATATTCGTGTTTTTCTCCACTTACTTATTTGACTAATGTTTGACTGTGTTTCGCCAGCAGCGAAGTGCATGAATTGCAAAGCAATTCAATTGACCCAGCTGATCAATCAAATCAATTGAATCGACACTAATAACATTTCCTGAGGCGAGGCATTGTTGGTGGTGTTTTTTTATAGGGAAACTAAAAAATTTAGGTATTTACCTGCACCAAGTTTCATATTCTTTTCATTCATTTTTCCTCCAATTTCAAATGTTTATTAACAAAAAATTATTATAAATGTAATCTTCAAAATAATATCCATCGCTGGCCACACATTTTTCCCATCTCTCAGGCAATTTGTGGATGCCGCGCCAAAAAACTTGACCGTCTTTGGCCGCAAACCATTTTTTGGCTTCTTCGTGAGAATTGAAGCGCTGCTCGAAAAGCGCGTGGCCCATCGATGCAAACAAATGATAATCGGAAGGCGCCAAGTCTGGTGAGTAAGCCGCATGCACCAGCGGTTTCCAATCGTACGTCTCCACCAATTTCCGGGTCGCTCTTGTTCGATGTGGCGATGCATTGACACATTGTCAGTTCATGCGGCAACCATCTTCCGACTTTTAAAATCATGCCCATGCCTTTCAAACGCCTGGAAATGGTTTTGTGGGTCACTCCCAACTGCTCTGCCCTCATTTCTTGCGTTTGACTATCATCCTCATCCAACAATGCTTGCAATTTGGCGTCCTCAAACTTTTTTGGTGGCCGGACACGGTCCTCGTTCTCCACGCTAAAATCACCACTTCGGAATTTTTCAAACCACCTGAAGCACTGTGCTCCACTTAGAGCTTGTCCACCATAAGCTTCAATAAGCATTTGATGAGTTTGAAAAGCGTTTTTCTTCAATTGATAACAGAAAATTAACGATGTCCGCAAATCGTAGTTTGAAGGCACGAAATTCGACATTTATAAGAGCGACAAAAATGCATTGTTGTATGAAACGTAACAAGCAATGAACTGAATATTGTTGACAGATGACAGACGAAAAAACTAAGACATTTGGGAAGATATAAAAATACTCTTAGCGACATCTATGGACTGAAAGCTGAAAGTCTCATTTCATAGGTATATACCTGGTATTCTGTCGCTTCATTTTCCTTACAAATTCAAAGCTTCAAACTTTGTCGAAAATAAACAAAAATTTAGCAAATTTTTATTTTTATTAAAATTTCACACTTTTTAATCAGAATTTTTACGATTATGCAAACCGCCAGCAAAAAGAAATTTGGCAAAAATCAAAGCGAATTTTGAGCTGCTTGGAACTTGCACCACAGAATTATACGTATATTTGATTCTTTTATTCCCTTATGGAACAGAGGGCCTCAACAAATTGTTTCCATTGGTCCCGATTTTGCGCCATTAATTTAATTTCGTTCCATGTCTTATTCGTCTTCTCCATCTTCATCTCTATTGTCCGTCTCCATGTGTTTGACGGTCTTCCTCTGCGGCGGCTGCCTTGCGGGTTCCACTCAACTGCATTTCTGGTGATGTCGTTGTTTGATCTCGTAAGGAGCGCCAGTTCCACTTACGTTTAGTGATTTCAATTTCAATCTATTTTTGCTTCGTGGCTTGCCAGAATGCGGTGTTTTGAATTGTATTTGGCCAGACTACGTGCATGATTTTCAAAAAGCTCCAGGATTCGCAGGCGTAAAGAGGACCGACTTTACGCTTGCCTCGAATATCCTTAGTTTGGTATTTCTACTTATCTGTTGCGAGCGCCATATGGGACTTAGTTTACTGAACGCTGTTTGTGCTTTCCTCATTCGCTCTTCAATATCTGCACTGGGTCCTCCGTTCGCCACGATAACATTGGGGTTCTAATACGAAAGATATGCGTAAACAGCCACAGCCACTACTTTTCAACTGTCAACCTCACCTGCACGTAGTGTACCCTTCTGAAATAAACAAGGTTCTGTCGAACGAGAAAAGGAGGTATAACTTACAAACATTCAGAGGAAATGCTGAACCAAAGCCTGTCTGAGGGCGCAGCTGGCAGCCACAGCAATCAGACTCGGGTGCGGTAGGCCAATAACCTGGCCACTTTAAACTCAACATTATTGCAACCTCAAAACGATTCGAATTCGATGGGCTATAAACCTGCACACTCGAAAGTTTTCTAAAAATTCTGATTAAAACGTGTGAAAATTTATTATTTTTGTTTTTGTAATTTGTACAGATTGCACCTCAATGGTGGCTCGCAAGTGGGCTTTATAGGGAAAATGCGCCATGCCTCATCTTACCTTGTTTCGCGATGATGGCAGTGGCATCGTATGTAAGCCCATAAATATGTCTGGTCCTTTAAGTAATTACAGATTTGCGCTCAGTACTCATGAATAATCATTTTACCGAGACTTCTTATTGCATGCATTGCGAATGGTTTGTAGTCGCATATTTAGTATACTTTTCATAGTGAACCGTTGGCCTCAAGGTTGGCAAATATTGAAATAGCACCAGGAACGCAGCTATGTACATACACAGCAGCACCATTCTTCCATCTAATATTGTTTGTTTGCTTAAGCATTGAAAGAGGTCAGCTCAATGGGTATTAAGTTACGTGAAAAATAAATAAAACTTTGGCATCAAATTTTTGTGGTTACGCTCACCATTGACTTTTACAGTGAAGCAGAAAAAAATAAAAAATAAAATAATAAAAATTACCAAGATTGCACACAAAGTTATTCAGTGGCACATTCTTTTGCAAGCTACCAACATTTGGTGCATTGTCACTGGCCACCTTTGCGGTGCACCGTCATCATCAACATAGTTGTAAACTGTGCGATTCCAGCGTATCGAAATGAACTAACCAGCTCACTGACTACAAACAACTTGCCACTCAAGCTGACACTCCTCTTCCATCGCACGCCGAACACTACCACAAGCGGTCTATATGGGCGGAGTGATGAAAAGTACGAAGATTTGCACTTTTTAAATTATAACTTTTCAACTACCATAAGTGAAATAATTTCAGATAAATTTTTGATATCGTTTTAGCTCAGTTGGTCACTCAAGTATCCTAAGAAACTTTGGGTTCATCCCCCTGTCGACAGATCAATGTACACCCTCACTTCGTCCAAGCGGAACATTTTCCACTCACATTCCATCAAGGGAGTAGTGGACGGGCGGTTACATTCGGAGACAGGGCCTGGTGAACCTGTTCACGGATGCATCGAAGTTGGAAGGAAAGGTTGGCGGTGGAGTATTCTGTGAGGAACCATCAGACTCAAATTCGGGTTACTGAACCACTGCAATGTGTTCCAGGCAGAGGTAGGCGCAATCAAAGTCACATGCGCGTATTCACTGTCAAGAAAGTATTTTTTTTTCTTTTGTTGGGATAAACTAGCAAGTACAGCACTCAGACACAACTAAGTCCATTGTACTGCACTCGGATTCCCTTTTTAATTTTCTTTAAATCTACTTGACTTCCGAAGAAATCTGAGAAGATTTTGTGTTGCCAAGGAACCAAGGTGGTCGCTTCTTAACACATCAGTGCCAAAGATCTCAAGCCTGATTCGAGCGAAGGCTGGGCAGACACAGAAAGTGGTCCGCCGTCCCATCTTCCTCTCCACATGCTGGGCAGAATGCACTGTCTGAGTTGCCCACCTTTTCCATTTGCTTTGCCCATAGAAAGTGGCCCGTCATCAGTCCAACCAGCTGTCTGCACTCCCCTCTGCTTAGTAACAAAAAGAACTACGACAGTCGGTCGTACATGACAGGTACCATCAGTTTTGTCCATCTGCAGCCTCTCTCAGCCTGCCAAGCTCGCTTGCGGGTTAGAGTAACTCGTTTACTAATCGTGGCTTTGATGGCTGCAGAAGGGAGTGGCAGAATGGGCTCCGGGCCCAGTCTGGCTAAAAAGTCAGGGATCTTGTTACCTGCGATACCCATGTGTCTCGGGACCCATGTTAGCACCAGGCTATTATGTCTACCAACATAGTTCAGTCTGGATTTACAGGACGCGACTACCCTTGAAGTGGTTGGGGGGCTAACTAAGGTTATGAGCGCAGTTTGGCTATCGCTGCAGACCCATACAGATCTGCCTCACCATTTGTTTTCCACAACAAAGTTCATCGTTTCTTCAATAGCATACATCTCCGCTTGAAACACAGATGCATGCATTCCAAGAGCAAAATGCAGCTTTGCCCCGCTGAATTCCACGTAGACCCCAGAGCAGGGGCCGTGCTCGGTTCTGGAGCCATCCGTGAAAATGCGAAAACAGTATTTGCCGGGCTCAATTTCTGGCAGCTCCACAAGATGCCCCAGGATCTATGAAATTTTCTGTACCATATCCCTCTTATAGCTCCCGCTTTCTTTTGTATTTAATTTAATTCAAAGTGACATTGTGCATTTCTTTCAACGCATTAACTTTCTTATTCCGGCGAGAACTTTAAGAAGCTCTTACCCTTTTTATATCAAAGTAATTCAAAACGAATTTCGATTCCAATGAGGGATTTGAAAAATTCTTTGCTGTGAATCAATTTAAAGTGGATAAAAGTGATAACAAGTACGTAAGAAACAGACGCTTTGGACGTCAGGAGTCGCGAAGCTGCTTGTCGAAATATGGGAGGAAAAAATGTATGCGCTTTTAGGGCCAATACGAAAATTGCATTTTTTTAAGATAAGGCATTGGTTTTTTAATTTGGCAACTGCAGAACGACGAGAAAGACGATAAATCTAAACAAAAAGAAAACACGTATTTGCAGTGTTGAAGAAAATTTCTTATAATTCGGTTTTGTCGTCATTTCGTCTCCAGCAACAGTTTGGTTTCCTTACTGCAGGATTTTGGTTTCTCTGGTCAACATTTGGGCACCCCCTACCTACCTAAGTTTTGTGCTGCCTGGAAAATAATTCTTCGCTTAACATTTTGGTATATTTTTTCTAATATATTCTCATATACAGTACTTAGGACAAGAGCAAGAAAAAAGAAAGCATACTTTTTGAACTCCCCACCTCTGTTAACTCAACTTTGCGCTGCTGCTATTGCGGTTTATTCATACTCGTAGCCGCTGAGAGGCTTATGTTGCAGCTTTATACATCAAATGCATATTGTACCAAGTTTTCTGTTGCTTCTGTTCGATGCGGTTCAATGCAATTCATTGCAGTTGGTTGCCGAAATGGGATATGAAAATGCAAATCTTTAGAGAGATTCAAATGTGAAATGCAAAGTTATGTGGTAATAATTTACTACAAATTGTTTGAAAATGGTGTTGGCGGTTCACAAATTGCAGTTGTAAATGTAGCGGTGTATATGTGTGTAATACCGTTGCTTAGGTAAGATTGCCGAGGAAAGTTTTGGGTTATTTGGAATCGCAAATAAATTACAATAAACTCTCGAAACTATTTAGGGAGAAATTTTTGCAGTGGCTATTTGAAAAGTTCTGATGTTTTGTTTTGTAATTTTTCAGAGATTGAAATTCTACATACATAGTGTGAGGAATTGATCTGCCAAAGACATTTTAGCATTCATTAGGCAGGCTGAAGGTGTCTTAAGCAACCAGTGTTAGGGATGTATTACAGAGATACTCCTAATTATATGCATCTATAGAAGGAAGGAAGTTTGCTATGGAATAAAGTATCCGTTGAATGACCGCCTCGAGATATTGATTTTTTGTGTCGTTGGTGGTCGTTGGTGTACACTTTTCTTTTGAAAAAATTGAAACACTCAATGGTATAAAATCGAATATCGAACTGCCCAATTCGTATCATAGCGCATGGGAAAATGAAAATTCTCAATTGTACCTATAAAAAAAAAAAAAATCTTTCTAATAGAGGTGTAATAGAAATGGACGCGTCTATTCCTAGAATCGCCTTCGATAGACTCTTCAAAATGAGCATATCATCAAGAAGAGAGTGGCAAACACCAAGGTTATAGAGAAGGGGGAATTAAATTGCTATACAGATGGTTCCAAGCTAGACGATAGGGTTGGCTATGGAGTATTTTTGAAGGAATTAGAAGTTGAACAATCCATTTGAATACCACACTACTGCAGCGTTCATCAGACAGAAGTTCTGGCTATAAAAGAAGTGGCTACGTATCTACAAGTAAATACGATGCCGTAACAAAAACTACAATAAATACATTATCGGATAGCCAGACGGCCATTAAATCAATGAATGTGACTATACTACGATTAAAGGTTGCACAGGAACGCCAGGCAGCCCTAAATGATACCCGTGTCGTATTCAAAGGTTCCGGGGCACAGAGATATTGAGGTAAATTGTAAAAAGCCGATGAGCTAGCCAGGAAAGGTACTACTCTTCAACTGGTGAGTGATAGAAGTACCATTGGGATACCTATGAGTACGAATAAACTAATAAGTAAAAATAACAATATCCAGGAGGACAATAGGTCATGGATAGTTGAAGGCACATGCGTAACAGTTAGGCTACTACTAAGGAACTTTAAGAGATAATATCTCGAAGATTGTGGCTTGTATAACTGGTCATTTGCTATTTGGCAGGCATTCCTGGAGACTAGGAGTTTTCTGCCATGAATATTTCAGAACTTGTTGAGATGAAGAAGAGGAGGAAATAGTTAAAATCCGAGCAGGTTTTCTAGGTAGATGCTTTTTCAATTATCTTACGAAGATAATTAAATGAAGTTCCCGTATCGCAAAGTGATATCACAACCGATCTGTAGAACCTAAGTGAGTTAGTTGTACAGGTCGATTACCACCACAACCTAACCCAACCTGATGGAGGTCCCCCAGGCTAACAATGGCAAATATTTATGTACATTTATGACATGAAAACGCTACTCCTAAGAACCATCTACATAGTTTTACAGGGTATTTTCAAGAGGAATAATATAAAAATTGTCAAAGGCCTGTTCTTCCAGTATCGCTTAAACTTTATTCTTTTGTGGCGATATGTTGGTACTCATGTCTCTTACTCATGCCGACGAGTTCGGCCATTTTGAATGTTCAATTAATTGTTGACAGCTGCTTTGCTTGCACGTGCTTCGGCGCGTCTTCGATGTTTACCTATTCAAAAAGATGGATCAAAGAACCTGTATCAAATTTTATGTGAAAAACGAAATTAAGTGCGCGGTTGCATTCCGAATTTGATGAAGTGACGAAAAAATTGATGAAGTGAAGAAAATAGACATACCGATTGGCTCCTGCCATTCGATTTTTTTCAATGATTTAGGCATGTGACGGGTCACCGCAAAATTCGTACCAAAACTGCTCAATTTCGACCAAAAGCAGCATCGCATGAACATTGCTAATGAGATGTTGGACTCTCTCCGCGGCTATGAGTTACATGATTCCTTCGATCAGTCAAATTTTCAACTCCTTTTTCTAATAAATTTGGTCGTATGGCGTCAATGGTGGCCTATATATTGCAATAAATCGATTTTTAACTGCGCTCTATGGCATGTGGCGCAGTCTTGTAGGAACCAAAGGTTTTCGATGCTTAGCTGAATAATTTTGAAAACATAAATTCAGTCAGCAGGGCTCGATATGATCGCTATTTACCATAACGGAAGTTCTTTCCAAGTAAGGACCGATGATGGCGCCTGTACTCTATTTTTTTTTCAATGCAAAGTTTGCACAATTTGGAAGCGTTTTTCAGGCGTCAAAAGATTCATGGTGACCAAACCTTACTGAACTAAAATGTCAACACAGTTTGCCATTCTCAGCTGTCAAATCATATTTATCGCTATCGATAGTTCTCATGCAGGTAAAGAAAAAAAAAAACAATAAAAACCTTCGATTAATTTTTCTTGTCTTGTTCGCGCAGAACAATGGTTTCATATCAACACCAAGTTCAACAAGTGTACAGTTTCATTTCTGGCGGCATTCTTATCACTGAACGCCACTTTAAGTTAATACATTTTTTCATGCGCATTATGACCTGACGCGACACCCTGCTAAATCCAAAGATCTGCAAGGTCATATTCATGCACATTTGGGACATAAAATCATTGAGCATCCATGTTTTGGTTTCGAAGAAGTACGGCCTCTGACTCATATTGAATTTTTCAAAGTGCAACAGCGGTTGATGACTCACCTGTGGATAAATAGTGCACCGAATGCAGTAATTTTGTCCTATTTAGAAAGTCATTTAGCTAGAAAGGAAGATAGATTATCAAAAACTGAACACTGAAGACGCTTTCTGCACACATTTTTCGCTTCTGAATACAGAATTATGGTGCTCACACTCACCAACGTAAACGTACGCTCGTACGCCCGTATCAGCTGACACGATGAAAGAACGATCTAAGATACTACGGAACGGAACGGTGGTGAGAATTGATTTACATGAGGTTCTCAATAGTTTCATCCTGTCAGCTGATACGGGCGCTCGTTTACGTTGATGAGTGTGAGCACCATTAGCAATTGAAGGCGATAGGCACATGGAAAAAATTCGTTTAAAATTTATGCTAATTTATTTATTTGTACCCTAAGTGTGATAACTTACAAAACTCCCTCTGTTTTAGCAAAACATTTTATTGAGCGGCAAAGCAGGAAGCAGCGTGAAAAACGGGAGCAGAAGCAACAATCATACAACAGTTTGAACCAAATATTGCAAAACAATCTAAAAAACACTTCTTCTGATTCATGTATGCATGTGTGTGTATGTAGTCGCCGACTAAAATTATGGCATTACGATCCTAATTTCGCAATTTGTGGAACAACAGGTTTCTTGTGCGCCCCAACAAATTTCTGGTTTCTTATGCCAAGGGAGTTACATACTTACATATCTACACACACGCACCTCATGCCACATGCCAGTGCCATAAATATACTGCACAGTAGATACGAATTTACTTGCACACACATACTAATGCATAATACATATAGATAGGTGTGTGTGTACCTTTATTTATGGCGAGTAATATATCATTTCATCAAATTACTTTTCCCCCATTGTTCTCATTTCCACGACGTCATTTGTGAAATCGGGTCGCAACTATTACTAGGTGCTTGCGCATGTGTGTATGTGTGTACATATGTGTTTCTGTCTATTATACAAATGCATGTTACTGCGTTGTGAGAAGTTATTTTTTTGTTTGTTTGTATGTAGTCCTCCTATTCCTGTTTTTCGCTGTGTTATGTAAGGATATTTGTTGTCGTCGCTTATATCGCAAAACAAACTAAAAACAAAATTTTCCGCATTTTCGTTCAGTCATTTAGCATTTGGTTACACATATGTACGTATATACACCTAGATGCACAGTTGTGTGCACAATAATAGGAGACCTCAACATAAAACAAAATGTTGTATTTATGGAAAAAAATATATCTGATTTAGAAATGTTTTTTTATTTTATTTAGACATTTTTTTATTTTTTTTAGAATTTTTTTTTTTTATTTTATTTAGATTTTTTTTTATTTTATTTATATTAGAATTTTTTTTTTATTTTATTTAGAATTTTTTTTAATTTTATTTAGAAATTTTTTTTTATGTCATTTAGAATTTTTTTATTTTACTTAGAATTTTTTTTTTATTTTATTTAGAAATTTTTTTTTATTGGGAGGTTGAATTAGTTTTAAAGGTGACACACAGATGGCGCTATTTATCACTTTATCACGTTGGCAATACTGAATATATATTCATGACAAAGCCTCATCGCTAGGCTTTGTTTATCAGTATCTGTCATTTCGCTGAAGTATTATTATTTCGAATTTTTTTATATTTTATATTTTATAAATTTTTTTTTATTTTATTTAAAATTTTTTTTTATTTTATTTAGAATTTTTTTTTTATTTAATTTAGATTTTCTTTTATTTTATTTAGACGTCTTTTTTATTTCATTTAGTAATTTTTTATTATATCTAGAATTTTTTTTTTATTTTATTTAGAATTTTTTTTTATTTTATTCAGAATTTTTTTATATTTTATTCATAATTTTTTTAAATTTTATTTCGAATTTTTTTTATTTTATTTTTTTTAAATTGTTTTTTATTTTGTTAAGAATTTTTTTTTTACCACAAATCGTACATTTCATACAGTCCATATATTTTAAATTTTTTATTAATGTTAAGAAAAATAAGGAAAAGAAATATTTGAAAAAAATGGACTCTTCAAAATTATACGAACGTACAAGACTCAATAAATCAAATAATAAAACAATATATTTTTTTTATATTCTTGTTCGCTCCGTTCGTGAGCATAGGACCTCGACAAGGCTCTTCCACCGTACACGGTTCTGGGTTGTTGTTTTTGCACCGTCCTATGTGATGTCGACATCTGCTAGATCGCGCAACATCGACCTTCTCCAAGTGACCTTTGGTCGACCACAACCTCTGCTCTCTTGCGGGTTCCAGTACTGTATGTCGATCGTCTTCTCTGATTGTTTCGCGTTTGCGACCACGTTTTTCGGCTGTATCTTTACACGACAAGGCGTTCGATATCATTTGATCAGAACCCCCGAGTATTTCCTTTACTTCTTTGAGGTTTTACCTTTTTTCGAAGATTTTTAATGGTTTTACGTTTTTTACGTTTGCTTCATTTATTACTTGGGGAATTTCGTTAGAAACACCCCTAGAAGAGTGCATTGTGTACAGGTTTAAAAACTGTGATTGAATATAGTTGGCATGGGCACACCTATTATATTGCTCACAGCTGTATATATGCATGCCCATTTTTACATCGCTGGTAAATTTTATATTTATTTATATTACCTGCTACTTTTGCCTGCTTTTAACCTCGTTAGCAATGGTTGTTGAACTGTTGCCGCTATAATTTCTCGCGTTTTCGCACTAATTCATTTTTTTGCACTTACACTTTCCGTTCGCCGTCACTGTCGGAACTTATTTAACATGATTAGCGTATAGATTATTAAATGCTATTGTAAAGCGGTAAACAGTTCAAATTGAACGGTGGCTGTTAATTTGTATGTTTTTATTGATGCAATTTTACTTATGCCACAGGTGTTTCTAAGCCGGCCATCGTTGCTGTGTGAATTCATATGCGTGGTAAATCAAATAATGCTTGGAATAGGACTAGAGATCAATCAGATACAAGGTGGTGCAAAATTAATGACACTGTTGAAAGATTTATAATTTTTGTAAATGAATTGGAACGTCAGTAATATTTGACACTTGTGAACTAGACAGCTGCAGTATACAAATAGGCAAGCAATGTAGGCAAGCAATGGAGCGCGTAAAGATCAAAATAAGAATTTATTAAAAAAAATAAAAAATAGATGATTAATATTGCGCCACCTTGTTTGTCTGTATATCGCGTATAGGTTTGCCAGACGTACTGACTTTTCAACTGTAGTATTGGTTTTTTTTTCATTCTGTAAATCGTTTATTGTAAAAGAAATGGCCTTATTTATATTATATTGAATTAAAAAATAATTTCGCAATAGAAAAAGGTGATATCTCAGCAGGAAAACTGTGCGTACAACCATTCGACTACGGCGGCCGCCGAATCTTCCTATAGGGTGATTAATTTTGCGCCACCTTGTATATGAAAGTGCAGAATCCTCAAGAATCGATGACGTTTCTTCAAACAATTTAGCAAGGAAATTAATTACAGCGCATGGCTCCAAATTTTGAGATTTCGCTTTGTGTTTTTGTCTCTTCCGGACAACCAAATAAAAAGTGAACTAAATAAAAAAGGTGGTGTTACTTTTACCAACAATGATTCACGCAATTAATATTATCAGTAACGAGACGATGAGTCATCGCTAAATATGATACAATACCTTAGGCCGGCAGTAGTATCAGCCGTCTGTCATAGCTTCAGTCCTCTAATCCGAGTGCCATTCATACTTCTAATAACTGGAGCCATTGAATTCCACTTCGCACACTTAAATGGACTCAGCTTCAGGCGCCTTCGATCTTATGTAGAGCAAAAAAAATATATTTTCCTTTTCACTAAGAAGCCCTTACAATAATTTTCAACCCCCTTCAAAATGCTTGCAAATATTCACTCAACCATATCAGTGCAAAGGTAAAAGGTGACAGGTTGTTAGACTCCTCAATGTCAATCAATGAAGACAACCGTCGTGTTTACAATGTGGGTGAATATGTGTGTGTGTAGTAGTGTGTACAAATGTGTTTGCAATTTTAGAATGTCTCAGGCATGTATTAAGATAGCCCGTCATACTTAGGCGTTTGCCGATGTTATTTGGCAAAAATATGCAGTGAATAATGAGAACTGAAAGGCCACTTGAAGGGTTTCAGTGCAAGAAAAAAAAAACGAGAGAGGGCTTGTTTGAGAAAAATAAAAGAATTGCAAAGACATGCCTTTTAAGATATTACCTAAGTTGGTTATGAATAATGTAAATTGAAACTTAGAGGAATATTGAATAATTCGAGACGAGGAACATTTTTTAGTCTCAGGCGCCTAAGAGTAATGTATGCAAATTTGTACTTCCTTCAATATGCTAAGCGAATTCGTTTGTAAAATTATGCTACATGCGAGGGCTGCTATTTATATTTCTGCTTTAATAATGGGAAAATTTGCATTGCTGGTTTTATTGCTTTCAAAATATTCCCCATGATCAATACGCTTTTACATTCATTTGAACCCAATTTCGAGGCACTGAGTCCAGTCGCGTATTCAGTGCACTTTGTAAATTTTATGGGATACATCTTTTAAGGTGTGTGTGTCACATCTTCATCTATGTTTTCATTTTCGCTCAGGCTCGATCCTAGGTACTTGAAACTTGTTGTTACTGTTAATGGCTGCCCATTAATACAGGGAGCCTCTCATTGGTCTGTTTCCTTTTCGCAAAACGGAGTCTTCGAGGTCCCCATTAATAAAGACTATATCGTGCGCGTAAAGGATATTCCATGGCGATTTGTCTTGAACTATGGCTGTCAGGTGATTCATAACAATTTTCAAAATTAACGGGCTGAGTGCTGAACCTTGGTGCGCATCAGTTATCACCGAAATCTCCATCGAAATTGTTGGTAAATTTATCAAAAATTAACCGAAAACATCGATGAAATTAATGGAATCGAAGTTGAATATCTCCGATAGATCGATTTATCGCATATTAACTGATCATTTGGGCTTACGAAAGGTCTGTGCACGTTTCATTCTGCACAAGTTAACTGAGGACCAAACATTGGTCAGAGTTCAACATTCGATAGACCTCATTAAAGAGGTGAGAAAAGGCGAGAGCTTCTTTTACAACATTGTAACTGGTGATGATACGTGAGCCTGAAACTAAGCTCGAAAGTTCCAAATGGAAGGCTTCAGATGAGGCACCCACCAAAAAAATCGCGTTTGGAGAAGTCAAAAATCAAGTCGATGCTCATTTGTATTTCCGACTCCAGGGAAATTGTCCACAAGGAATTCGCCTTGAATACCGCGAAGGGGGAAGTTGGCGCTTATTGCATCTCATCGATCCATTTTTGTGACGAATTTTTTGACTAGAAATCGCATTTTAACCATCAATCACTCACCGTAGTCGCCTGATATGGCTCTCTGTGATTTCTATTATTTGGAAGATTGCATTTGGCCATGAAAGGAAAACGTTTTGCGTCCATAGAGGCCAACCAAAAGGGTTGTACCGACATCCTGAAGGACATTCCGGTCAATGACCTCAAATACTCTTTGGAAAAGCTTTTAGATCACGCAAAACAGTGTATCGAGGCCAGAGGGGACTATTGTGAATAAAAAAACTCAAAGTTATCAGAACAAAGCTTCTGTCGTTTCTATTTTAGCTCAGTATTTTTTTATTTTGGACTTCATCTTGTATTGTTCTGGTATTCTTTTGGCTTTTCAGGCCTTCTCTAGATCTACAAAAACTACTTTTTAGTAGATTTTTCTTCCTACTGCGGTATTTATCCGATAGTTGTCCAATTGTCTGTATCGCATCTGTTGATGTTTTTCTGGCTACGAGTCCACATTGGTTTGGTGTTATTTTCGCCATGTTTTCAATGCGATCTTGTACAACCCTTTCCCATATCTTAAGGGTATGTGCTGTAAGTTTGTTTTATATCTGCTTTGCTTTGGATTGGGTATGGAATAAGTTACCGCCCTCGTAAAAGAGGTGTCGCTGCTGATATTATTTTTGATCGCATTTTTGAAGCGCAAAGATCCTTTTTTATCTGACGTCAAAAATGTCTACGCTCGTCCCGAAAAAACAGCATTTGTGGGAAGTCATGCTTAATTATTACCTTTTAAAGAAAAGCGAAGCTGAAACATGTCGAATATTGATCAATATTTACGGTAATCACGCTCCATTAAATGCAACTTGTAAAGAATGGTTTCGACGCTTCCAAAGTGGCAATTTTGATGTGAGTGATAAAGGTCGCGGAAGGGCACCGAAAAAATTCGAAGATACGCAACTACAACAATTACAGGATGAAGAGGCATGTCGAACTCTTGATGATATATCTAAAGAGTTGGATGTTAACAGATCAACCGTCGGTACATGTTTGCAGGCGATGGAAATGGTCCAGAATGGGTTCCACATCAATTGAAGGAGAGATATATTGAGAGACGTTTAATGATGTGTCAGATGCTTCTTGAACGGCAGAAAAGAAAAGGTTTTCTGCATCGCATCATCACTGGCGATCTATTATGGTAACCCCTTACCTGTTTTAGCTGCCAGGTGAACCAGGTTTGCGTTTTAATCAAACTCTGAAAGAAAAGCGGCCGGAATGTGACGGTAGACATGACAAACTGATTTTGCTGCATGACAACACCAGGCCACACGTTGCTAAATCGGTCCAGAAATATTTAGAGGTACTGAGTTGGAAAATCTTGCTCCAGCCGCCATATTCGCCTGACATAGCACCTATGAATTACCATCTGTTCCGATCAATGCAGTCAGCCCTTATTGGAGAGCGGTTCACTTCTTACGAGAGCATCGCAAAGTGGCTCAACGAATGAATTAAGCCAAAAGAACTCGAATTGCTCGTCAGAGGAATTCGTATGCTGCCTAAAAGATGGAGTAAAGTTGTAGCTGCCAATGTCACACAATATCACGTATTATTTAATTGTTTAAATGTTAAATGTTTGCCAAGAAAGGACGAAGACTTATTCCTGTACCCATCATCATTATTCATAGCATCACAGCTCGTTGTGAGCCTTAGCTTCCTCCACAAATCTTCTCCATGCTTTTCGGTCCATAGCCAGACTACGTTAGTTGGTCACCCCTATGCTTCTGAGGTCGTTCTTAACGTCGTCTAACCGCCGTTTCTGCGGCCGTCCTCTTCGCTTTTCGCCAAGCATGCGCGCCTCTAGAATTTTGCGAGGTATTCTTTCATCTTGGATTCCGCCAACGTGCCCTAGCCATCGGATGCGCTGCGATTTGGCAAACCGCACAACGTTTTCGCCCTGTAGGAATTTCTCTATCTCGCTGTAAAATCTGATGTGATATACCCCTTGTTCTTCTCGACCCAGTATTCTCCTCAGTATTTTTCTTTCCTGTGTATTTAATTGTATTCGCTTTCAATGCCCACGTTTCGCATCCGTACGTTGCCACTGTCGTTGTCGAATCAGGGGTATTCCCATACCCACTACTTATATATTGGGATCATATGGTAGCTATTGCTCCATGTATTCGGAATACGCACTGTTTTGTATATTTTGGTAAACAGATTATTTGACCATTCTACTCCTTTCATATCACATTGCTACCGCACTTGTGCCGGTAACTGGTAGGGTCCACAGCTTCCACTTCTACTTTTTCAAATTCCTTGGTTGACTCTAAGAAAATAAATTAATAAAATAACTGACTGTGGTAAATTTTGAAATCGCTTGTCACGCAAATTTAACCATTAAATTACCACAATTTGAGCAATTTTTTATAAAATTTATAAATTTATGTTATTAGACTTTTGTTGATTAAATTTTTACTGCGTCTTTCTGCCCATAAATCCGTTTACTCTATATACACAGCGACAGCTTTTTTTGCCTTTTAACACTCAAGTGAACTCAATTTTTAATACATTTCGAATCTTTTATTTTATACAGTTGCCGCCAGTCTTCTAATAAACGCGATAAATATTTATTTTACGCTATTTGTTTTTTAATTTGTGAGTAAAAAAATATTTATTCCATTACTTTGAACTCATTGCCTATTAATTTTTATGAGTACCCCGGAAATATATTATTTAAATCAAAATACTTCAACTAGATAGTATCGTAAAAAAAGTAATTATAATTACGATATGTTTTTGTATTTAGTCATATAATTATTTCATCATTATGCAATTATTTTATTATTACAATCAATGGAGTTTAATGTCTGGCGATTATGAAATATCTATGCAAATTATGAAAACAGAAAGATTACAGATACTAATGCAAATGTATCATAGAATACAGCTACGATGTGTATTAATTGTATATACAGACACTGCCAATTGTATGTTGACGCAAGCACTTATGAAAATATTAGATAAGCGTAATTAAACATTAATAGCATCAAGCGGAAATTTTCGAATAAAATTTTCTGCTAACTAAGAAAAAAATTAGTAGTTTCGTTA
The DNA here is from genome assembly GCF_028408465.1 of Anastrepha ludens. Lineage (NCBI taxonomy): Eukaryota > Metazoa > Arthropoda > Insecta > Diptera > Tephritidae > Anastrepha > Anastrepha ludens. The sequence continues at coordinate 28,116,741 of NC_071499.1, read as the reverse complement.
TGCGTGAGCTTTTGCGATAGTTGTGGCTAATTGGAAATGAATGTCTGTTTTGCAATGTCCACTCAATGCTTTCTTAAATAATTGTGCGCTAAATAGTCGAAAAATTAAAAACAAGAGAAGAAAAAACACGCACACAGATGCGTTGGTCATCTTAATGTAGTTATTAGTGTTGGTAAATTTTGATGATGTAATCATTCTATACCAATTCCATGCAGTCGAGCCTAATACGTGGTTCTGAAGTATCTCCCTTTTCTGTAGGAAAGTGCAAAAAACTCTGGATATGGTTAACACTTAGTGCTGTGCGAATAAGCTATCGGCAAATCCCACCAAGACTGACATTGTCCTCTTCACCAGAAAGAGGAAGCTTGATGGACTCATTCTGCCTAAGCTAAAAGGAGTCTCAATCCAGCTATCCAAAGAAATTAAATATCTTGGAGTAGTCCTCGATAGTAAACTCCTCTGGAAATCACACGTTGAAACAAAGACATCCAAAGCACTGACAGCCTTCTGGCAGTGCAAGAGTGTTTTTGGGAAAACGTGGGGTCTCCAAGCAAAGTCTTATTGATCTACACGGCTATGATAAGACCCATTATTAGCTATGCATCAGTGGTCTGGATGAGTAGGCTCCCTATCGTGGGAGTCAGGAGGACTTTAGCGAGACTATAATGCACTGTGGCCATCTGTTGCGTCTGAGCTTTTCCGACTACTTCAGGCCCAGCATGAGACGCTCTGATTAGTCTACCACCACTTGATGTTTTCATCCAAGGAGAGACCTTGAAGGCCATCTACAGGCTGAAACACAATGGGAATTGATACGGCCCCTGTACGGCATTGGAGAACAGAGTATGGACTTCGATCCAACGATCCTCGCCATGCACCTTGACTCCATGCCATCCAGAGTCGTGCTTGACAAGAGATACAATGTGGTGCTGTCGTTCTGCCACTCCCTTCTGCGCCATCAAAGCCACGGTTAGCAAACGGGTTACTCTAACCCACAAGAGAGCTTGGCAGGCTAAAAGAGGCTGCAGGTGGACAAAACTGATGTTACCTGTCATGGCCGACCGACCGTCGCAGTACCTCCTGTCACTAAGCAAAGGGGCTGTAGGCAGCTGGTTGGACTGATTACGGGCCACTTTCTATGGGCCCGGCGGATCACTTTGTGTGCATCTGCCTAGCCTTCGCTCGAATCATGCTTGAGGTCTTTGACACTGCTGTGTTAAGAAGTGATCACCTTTGTCTTTGACACTACAAGATCTACTCAGATTTCTTCGGAGGTCGAGTAGATTTAAAGAAAATTAAATAGGGAATCCGAGTGCAGTACAATGGATTTAATTGTGTCTGAGTGCTATACTTGTTAGTCTGACAAAACAAAAAAAACCTTACTCACAGACCGCTGCAGAGGTCAGACCTAATAGCATGGCGCTATGGAAGACGCGGCGGTTCGGCCACGCTTCTATACTACATACTAAGAGTAGTTATAATCAAGAAATCCACTACTTTTTCCCTAAACCCACCTTCAACAGGCGCTTCGAGACTAACTCAACAGAAAATAAGTAAAAGTCATCAAAATTGAAAAAAATTATAATTTTTTTGAAGTGATATTTAGGGTTAAATTTCATTTTTTTAGGGTTGTAGCTTCCAAATTAACAACTAAAATTATACCCCGCCTGCAGTAGGCTTTCTCACACTTTACTCTAATTGCCATTATTTCCATTTTTTCCCTAATCTCGATGTAACTATTTACGCGCGTTGACGTTTGAAATTATTTACCCAATCGCATCAGGAATAAATTCAGCTCTTTTACTGATTGATTTTATTACTTGGCTAATTTCGTTGATAAACAACGCTTATAAAAATAATTATAATATCTGACGTTATTATCTATTTACTACTTTTACCATTCCATTACCTAACTAATTCACAACAACTATTTTTGTTTCATTTCAGGTAAGCGTTGTATATGATTGACGTCATATTTTTGGGGGTTTTGTAACAAAAAGTATTTTACTGTAAGTAAAAAATATTTATCCTGAATACAAAAAATATGCAGATTTCACATGACTCAGATATTGAATTTGATTTCAATTTGTCCATAGTAGTGGAAGAAAGTGGATGGGGTAAGAAGAGTGAATAGGTGGGTTTGTATTTCTACGCCCACTTTTAGTTACCGATTAAAATTGAGTGGGTTTAGTACTGCAACCTGAAGGATCTATTGTGCTCCCTTCATTGATTCAGAAAATTTCGCTGAGTTGATAAATGTATTGGCTGGGGTTTTATATTTGATAACGAGAGCCAGTGAATCTCTGCAGAGATGGGTCGAATCTATACGGGGGCATTGGAGTACTTGTTTTCTCTCATCAAATTCAATATCGCAGATACATTTACAGTCCTTCCGGACACTGAAATGCTTCTTAGGCAGAGAAGGCTTCTTAAAGAAATTAGATGTTTAGATGAGGTGTTGCATTTGAAAATGAGGCAACCAATAAATTTATTCACACATGGGCCGAAGTTGGACGAGAGTATTAGAAGCGCTGCATTCTCTTATGAACATGAATATGACTCGAAAATTAGGGCCTATACACAATTTCTTTCTGCCAGCCAGCCAGTCTAGACTTTGGATTCCTGGACAGACATAAGACATATCCTTAATAAGTTGGAAGGCCTCAGGAATGTGGAATTCAAGAATCTTCTCAAGTTTTTGATCATTTCAAATGGGTTTTAGAAGAAATGAATGAATGTTCGAATGCGGCATCGCAATCGGCTATGTGGCCAAGTGTGTTCAATAGTAGACAACCTGTACTACCTAATCTAACGTAGAATCGTTAAGGGTCCGTCAGTCCTTTGCCGTTGCTCTTAAATACGTAAATTTCGAGTCAACTCAGTCATCAATGAGCAGTTAGCAATAAATGCCCTTACCGTTCCTTGTACCTTACTTTTAGTTTTTAAGTTTTTGGGAAAATGAGTAGGCGAAATCATCAATTTTTCTGGCTTTGTGAGATTGAGAGTTCTAAGTATCGTTTCCTATTTCATTGACGCCTCTTATAAGCAGACAAATTAAACGTAACGAATAAATAACGCTCTCGGTGGGTAAGACCACTTTATGGAATACTAACTGTAGTCCAACCTGATACCTGTTTACAATGCCTGGCACAGCTTGTGCATATGAACTCTAAGTTTTGTCAGGTCATCCAAACTAAGCTAAAGAATAGCTTTTAATTTTTTTTTTTTAATCTGCAAAAGGATTTGGTAGTTTTTTTTTAAAGTAGTTGGCACGAATTCGGCTCTAGATAAAATTTCCGATGTGGGATTCGAAGAATTCTAAGCATTTTGAATGGGGTAAGTATGTGGGGCCATACTTGGAAACAAAGCTTTTTGGCTCCAAGACTTAAAATCGTAAGAGAGCTGAATGACATTTGGACGGTGACTCCAGAAGTTTGCTGGCAATGGTCTTTCAATCGGAAGCCTTTGTAAAACTTAAAACAGCAAACTGGATAGTTTGCGAAGAGCTTCAAATCAAGGTAATCAGTGATAGTCAAACTGTTCTAAAGGCCTTAAAAGCCGCGCGCACCTTTTCAAAAATAGTACAGGAAAGTAAGTTGAGGTTGAACTCCGCTGTAAGTTGGAATGAGCTTGAACTAATATGGGTGTCAGGAGACTCTGGTGTGCAATGCAAGGGACTGACTGTTGAATTAATGAACTACGGTTCTTTGCAGCAGGGGTCAACTATAGCAAGAAGAGTCGGACATATCAGAGTCTGCATTAATAAAGTCCATGAAAATAGTCGGTGCACTACTGAAGCCTGCAAAAAGAGGGAGTGTGTCTTGAAAAGGCCTGACAGAGTGACCTTTGTACAGTGACCTCATGAGTACAATGCATGATCATCAAAGGTGCCATCGACGATCCACGGTGTACAACTTGTTTAGAGGATAATAATAGTACTGAGCGCTTTCTCTGTCGCTTTCCGGCTTTTGCCAGACATAGATACTACATTTTTGGGCCGGGTGTATTGGGAATGGATGAGCTAGATTCACTTTGACTCAAAAAACTGTTGCGATTCATAATTTAGCTTGTGAAGTTTGCTGAGTTGCAATGAATTCCTGTCCCAACTGTCTCTCTCTAACAATTAAATCCTCTGTCTAGGCCTTAAGTACAATGGGCTTGAGTCCTTTCTAAAACTTCCGACCATCCACAACTCCATTACACTACATTCTTGCTATTTACTCTGAAAGCATACACACACATATAAGCACATAGTCGTGTGCTGCTTGTCATTTTTGGTGCTATAAAGGCGGAAGATGCTGTTCAAATTATTTAACTCCTATTGCCTATCCACGGCAATTAATTAATTCAACCCATTAAAGTCTAGTCAAACTTTCTACATATGAATTTGGACATAAATTCGGATAAAAGATGATAAATAAAATAGAGCAAAGCTTGAAGCTCTTTAAGTAATCGGAGCTCAGATTTTGAGACGAATTTTGAAATTGTGTTAATTTTATGGCCTTCAAATTGCTTACCAAAATCATTATAAATACGATTTTCAAACACACGCATATATTTGAATATTAATAACTGTATGCTGTATGCTGAAACTTGAAATAGGAAGAGGAACAACAATAAAAACATTGCCACAAAGCGTGTGATAACAAAACAACTTTGGTGACCGCAATAAAATTCAAGCGCGTATTTCGTCCGCGCCACCAACAATGCTACCAAATATTGTATACAAATACTCAAAAGCAATAATAAAAATACCTTGGCAACTAAAAATGTTTGTTTGAATGCATTTATGTCTAGTCTCGGCGCAAACCGGTAAACGTTTGTAGATCCATCACAAAAACAGAAGATATGAGGTTGTCTACACGTAGACTCGACATGCGAGCGAAATTGGGCACATCATTGGGAAAAGTTAATGCCCTGCAGCTTTGTTAAGCTGCTACTAAAACATACCAGACTAAGGCAAGCCGCATTAAATATTTAATCAAGAAGATTATTAATACACAGGCCCTCAAATATGATGTGTGTTTGTGTCTATGTGTTTTCACAAACCGCAGCTAAATAGATTAAGTTGGTAAATTTCGCAGTCTTGGCGGACTTTTCATTTTGTGATTTCGTTTGATTGATCACTTCTACTAAGTGAAATAAAACATAATTAATTCTGAATGATTTAATGAAATGTGTGAAAGATTCGCTTTGCTTTCATGAGAATTTCTTCTTTCTCTACAGGCTCCGATCATAATTTTTATAAATGAGAATAAATTTTGTTCATTTTGATGGCAGCTCAAATAATGGGTTGGGCTATTTCGCCTGACATTCAAAGTTATTAGTTTTCATTCTTATTCAAAGGTTATTTTAGATAAGTATTGGATTTTATGTGACTCTAAGCTCAGTTTTGTAGAATTACACAAAAGCATATTTATGAGCGGACGTTGGCCTCCAGCTTACAAGGCTTTTGATAGAAGGGAGGTGAGGCGGTGTGAATCAGATTGATTCAAATAATGCTGAAAAATTATAGAAATTAGTGTTCTTAGTTGGCTTAGTGAGGCAGAATTTGTTCCAGTTGGATATTTGGGTATGTAAATAAAAAAATATGTTTACACTTGTGTGCAAAATAATAGGAGCGCGCCGAATGACCAAGTTTTCAAAATTTTGTATATTCTAAAATTAACAAAAATGTAACAAATTAAAAAAAAAAAGTATTAAAATTTTTAGAATTTTCTAAAGAAAAATCGGAGTTTGCAGTTTTATTAGTTTTCTAAAGAAAAGTCTGAGTTCATAGTTTTATAGTACATTCAATTTTAGGATGAGGATTTTGTTTAGCTCAAAGTTCCAAACTTTGTACGAAATTCTCAAAAATTTAACAAATTTCTAAAAAAGAAAAATTCATAAAAATTTCTAGAATTTTTCTAAAGAAAAATCGGAGCTTGCAGTTTTATAGTCCATTCAATTTTAGTGAAGATTTTGTGTAACTCATAAAACGTTGTACGAAAATCACAAAAATTTAACGAATTTCAAAAAAAAAAAACATAAAAATTTCCAGAGTTTTCAAAAAAAAAAAAAAAAAAGTACATAAAAATTTCCAAAATTTAAAACAAAAAATCGGGTTATACAGTTTTATGGCTCATTAAAGTTTAAGGAGGATATAGTTTAACTCAAACTTTGTACGAAATTCGTAAAAATTTCACAAATTTCGTAAAAAGAAAAATTCATAAAAATTTCTAGAATTTTCCAAAGAAAAATCGAAGCTTGCAGTTTTATAGTCCATTCCATTTCAGTGAAGATTTTGTGTAACTCAAAGCTTCAAACGTTGTACGAAATTCGCAAAAATTTAACAAATTTAAAAAAAAAATAAAAATACATACAAATTTCTAGAATTTTCACAAAAAACAATCTAGCTAAAAGTTTTATATCCCACTCCATTTAAGTGACGATTTTGAGCATTTTATTTCATTTGCTTTCTCAGCATCATACAAATTCAAAATTCAACTCGATTTTCCGTCGACATCCAACTTACGTTTTAGGTATTTATTTATTTATTATTGTATATAATATTAAAATTTTAAAGGCTATAAATTTGCAAGCCTTGACATTTTCTAAAGATTCTTATTAAAAAGTAAGAAACTGTGATGACAATTTTCTTAAATTTGTCAGTTTTTTTTTGGGAAAGTTTGGAATTACGAGTTATTTGGTTTTTGTTGTAGAAATAAAGCACTTTATTTTCAAATAAAATTAAAAAACAAAACAAATAAAGACAATAAACATGTAATTAAATACAAAAAATTGTTAAAAACTTGGTTGGTAATTCGTCGCGCTCATATAATTTTAAATAGTTGAACTAGGGAGTGTTTTCAAAGAAGGTTTGCTTATGACTTCAATCTCAGAAGAGTGATCGGCGTTACGTAATAATTAGCAAAGTTTTTTCACTTCTTCCTTCTTTGCAACAACTCTTGTCCCTGCCAGTTTCATGACTTCTATGCCAAAAACTTAACGCTGCTTTAGGAACCTTATAAAGGACTCACTTCTTAGCCTTCTAGTTAGTTAGTTGCCTCCTCCAAGGACCCCAAGAGAGTCTCTCGAAGGATTTTGTTTATATTCTTCTTGCCCTAAGAAGCCACCGCTAATCGCACTACTTACTGAGATCGATACTTTTTGCATTGGAAATTATTAATGTTGTTCCCACGACTGTCGGTTCCATGTCAGCGGAATGACCCGGATTTATATCTGGCCAAGGACTGTTGCATCAGCAACATTACCTTACTTATACATGTATGGGGAATATTTATGTTGTTACAACAACAAGAAACCGATACTTTTTTCTTCTCTTTAAATATCTCATAGTACTTGAAAGGTGGTTTCGCCTGGCCATCGCATTTTCCCGATAAGGTAATTTTTAGTATTTATGCGCTTTCTGTTATTTGAAATAAAACTTAATAATTTCAGACACTTAATAATTTTCTTCTTCTTGATTGGTGCGATAACCACTTAATCAATTTTAGCCCAACTTAACTAGCGCGTCAGTCTTATGTTAACCGACGCCAGTAGGACACTCTATGTAAAACCAAGTCCTTCCCCATCTGATCTTTCTAACGCAAAGAATGCCTTCTTTTTCCTCTGCTATCATTAACATCGCATCGAATAATTACGGAGCTTGTGTGTTTGTCTCCATTAGGACGACATGACCCAGCCAACGAAGCCGGTGGATCTTTAATCGCTGCACTATGGCTATGTCGTCGTAAACCTTATACAACTCATTGTTCCATCGCCCGAGATACTAGTCGTTGATAACGTGCAAAGATCCTACAATCTTTCACAGAATCTTTCTCTCAAACAATCAAAGGGACACCTCATCGGATGTTATCATCGTCCCAGCTTCTGTGCCATACGTTAGGACGAGCATGATGAGAGCCTTGTAGAGTGTTAGTTTTGTTCGTCGGGAGAATGCTTTGCTATTCAATTGCCTACTTCGGCCAGGGCAGCACTTGTTCGCAATAAAGATTCTCCGTTGGATTTCAAGGCTGACATTGTTATCGGTGTTAATGCTGGTTCCTAACTATACCAAGTCTTTTAAAATCTCGAAATCATAGCTGTCAACAGTGACGTGGGGGCCGATACGCGAGTGCGCCGACTGTTTGTTTGATGACAGGAGGTACTTCGTCTCGTTAGAGCAAAGGCTGACATCACCACCATTCGGGCTTTTACTGTGAACTGACAAAAACCGATTTCTTAAACTCGAGACCACAATTGAACTCTACGGCTAAATAGGTAGTCAAAGAAGCGCGTAGTCTTAATAGCGTGATTGGTGTTCTCATCAGAGTTCACAAGAAAGTTGTTCGGAAGGAATTTTGTCTATGGTTAAACTCATAAACCGCTCTTTGATAGGTTAGCCTCGACTCGGCTCATCGCTGGACGAAAACACTGACACTAGAAGTCGTGATGCCCACTTGTGTCCACTCTGTGTTGAGACTTGCCTGCTTAAGCGAAGTTAAGTTTCCGCCAGTTGAGCTCTGACTTTCATCAAAGCCTTAATAGCTGTAAGGCTTGGATATTAGGTCTTTGCGCAATTTTCTTAATAGCACGTAGCGTTTTCCTGCCCGTAAATTAGGGATCCACGTCTTTAAAATATAGCTTTTGCTCAGTTTCTTTCACTCCCTGCCAACTATCTAATCCACTCTAAGAAGAAAGGAAGCGCAGGGAGTTTTACTCTTATTTTTCTTATTGCACTACCACATCTTTTCACCTGCCTGCCTGGTTCGTGGTTCACAGAACTTCCTTACAACGAATTAAGTAATTTTTGGATTGCAGCCCAGAGTTCAAACGATACTTGAATGGTAAGCCACTTTGCACTTATTTTTTTAATATTCTGGATATTTTTATATTTTTTTTTTAGATTTTTGGAATGCGAGCATGAAACTAAGTAAATTTTCTAAAAGTATTTGTAAGTAGAGCTAAATCTAATTTGGTTAAAAAATTCAAAGTTTCTATTTTCCCATAACGGCTCCTAACTCGGTCAAGTTGTCACTAGCGCAAATAGTCATGCTTATGCCTTAGTATCTGCTTCTTGAGGTTTCTCCTCACCATTGCCGTTGGCCTTCTCCGCTAAGTAGGCTAAGCGGTAGCTGCCTTGCGGATCGTAAATCTGCTCCAAGCGCGCCCAGTCCTCTGGACGTTTGTCGATCAAGAAGTGCGTCACCTTCGCTGAGCCAGACCTCTGCTTCTCCGAGCACTTGGCGCAATCGGTTGATATAGCGTCGGGGAGTATCTCTGAAATTGGTGAAACCTCAAGGTATATGAACATTTATTAAACCACAGAGAACTCAATGCGAAGCTGAGTGCACAGCGCACAGTAATGCTCGTACACATACTTGTACATACCCTTCAACATTTTGGAGTCCGGTGTACAAGGACCTGTGTTCTCCAAGCATTTGATGTAGTTGCGCAAGAGACGCTCCTGACTCAATACCTCATCCAGATCGATGTTATCGAATTTGGTGTCATAGGATGGCTGATTAGCGACCAGCGGCGCAGCGGTTGTGGACGGTGGATGTGGTGCAGCGCTAATGGTAGCCACATGGTAAATAATGTAGAGGAGCGCCGACGTGGCGATGAAGCGCAACATTTTAATTCTAAATGTACTTTTTCCGGGCGACAGGGAATCGTTTGATTTGTAACTGGTTTACTTATTTGGGTGGCACTGTATGGCAGGCGAATTGCAGCTGAAGTTTTTATATCCAAAATGTTGTAAGCTGAATGCTTTCACATTCCATTGCGTGTTGGGCTGGTAATTTTCGCAAATTGGGCATAATTGAGGGCGGATATTGTAAAGCGTTTAATTTAAGCTGCTTGGCAAATTCCATGCAATTATTTCTAACGCAAGCTTCATTAGTTGTACAATTTGGGTGACTACTGCCTAATAGAGAAGGTGGGATAGTTAATTTCAGCACGAAATGCTAGATGAACTTTAATGATGATTACGTTCAAATTGCCAATTTTTTGCTAAATATGAAATTGGATGCCTAGTAAATGATGCGAAGTAGACATTGGGAAGGTTTTTCCGCACTTTCAGAAATGATGAGGTTTCTTACACTTATTAAAATTCATAGTTTATGCCAAATTAGCCAGCCTATGTATAGAACTTCATACAGGGTTTGATTGAAAAGTAATGAGCCTTCCCGCGCGGAGCGTCTGTCAAGCGATCAATCGAATCGGCTGGTGGGGGAAAATAATTGTTGGACCTTCCCCTTCCACTAGAAACCGGTCCCAGTTCGCTAGCAACAGCGGTGCAGTCAACATCGCTCCGCGCGTGAAAGCTGTTTTAAAAGTTCGTAGGGTTTGCAGTAGTAGTAGGATTTGCCAGTGGCGAAAATGCAGCGATCGTTGAAGCAACGTTACTCGATCAAATTTTGCGTAAAGCTAAACAGTCTGTACCTCCAGGAAGCACTGTAAACGCGGCATTTTACAAAGAAGTGCTCCTTCGGCTGAAAAACCGCGTCGCACGGGTTCGGCCCGACCTCGTCAACAATTGGATCCTTCATTACGACAATGCGCCGGCGCACACCGCCTTCCTCTGCACCTCTGCATTGGCCAAGATGGGGGGGGGTTCCGGTGCTTCCCCACCCTCCCTACAGCCCAGACCTGTCCCCTCCGGACTTCTTCTTGTTCCCGCGCCTGAAAAGAAAGCTGAAGGGGAGGCGTTTCGACAGCGGATGAGTTTAAAATCTGTTTTCTGCAGTGGAAGGACCTGCTACCAGCGGTGTATTGACGCTCAAGGGGCCTATTTTGAAGAATATTAGTTGTATAAGCCAAAACGTTTAATAAAACTGCTTAAAAAAAATAAGGCTCATTACTTTTCAATCAAACCCTGTATGTCCATAGGAAAAGTTTTGAGGACCTTGGTAATGGCAATGTTTGTACGGGTTTGGCTAAGGCCTTTATGCACTGCGACCAGATTGGCCTATTGTGTGCCGCTAATGACTTAATTATGATTATTTAGTATACCGAGGAATCGAACCAGCTCCTTAGGAGGAAGCAATTGTAGGTCTTCCCCCTCTAGTAGGTACGAGCCCAGGATTCTGTGTCCCCTGTGGCCTAATGCCACACAGTTGGTTATTAAGTGTTCCATAGACTGCTCTTCATCACAGCAGATCCTGCATGATCTTGTGCTAGATAACCCTATTCTGTTAAAGTGTGAACTCGTCGGCATGAGTGAGAGATATAAAACAATCGAAATTCGAAAATACGTAACCTGCGAAAATTCAAAATTCGCGATACTTTTGAACACACTTCGTATGTCAAATTCTCTTTTAAACTGGTGCACGTCCATATGAAATAAAATTGCAAAAAACATCCTCGTGTGCGGTGAATCAAAGCTTTTTCACTCGCATTTACAACGCACGAAATCTCATTAAGAAATATTTATGTCAAGTAATAAATTTAATTCACTCTTAGGCAGTTTTGCGTGATATTTCAAGCCGTTTTTAGTATGTCAAATTTGCTAGCTGAACAAAAAAAAACTAAAAAAACTCTTTTAAGAAAAATGCATTGAAATCATAAATACGCAATTAAAAAAGCTATAAAACTTGCTGTCCATATAAATAAAAAACTCAAATATGCGAAACATTCAACAAAGCAATAAAAAAATAATAAATATTTGTAGACGCGAAAAAGAAAATAAGAAAATTTTAAGTACTTACGCATATGAGAAATTAAAAGGCTTCAAACTGGAATATACAGCCAAGCAAGTAGTCAAATCAGATGTTACTTATGCATATGTATGTATCTATGTATGTATGTGTGTATGTGCGTGTGTGATTTGCTCGCATTCGCACTAGTTCACTAATATCACGCATGCGTTTTTGCGTGAATTTATGTACGTAGCACAACGTGGCCAACATAAATTCACACAAGCGAATGCGTATCTGATGGCATCTGATAATTTGCAGCATTTAGGCCATACGCAGGCCGGTACCCTCGCACACCCAATCAGTTAGATAAGTTGGTGCACAGTGGGATGAAAGAGGGGCACAAGTGCGTAAACAAGATGGTTCACCCCCAATTATTAAATTATTGAAAATAAAAAATGCAGAGAATAAGAATTTTATTTTAATGTACAGGGTTGCCAATATTCGACGGACGCATCTGGCAACCCTGTATATTTTGACAGAGACGTTAGATCGCTTAATGACATACCGCGTTGGAAGCGTCAGTCCAAGCAAATTTTTACCATGAAACAAAAGAAGTCAATTGTGAAAACTCAACGTGCGTATAAAAAATTAAATAATGTGAAAAGTGCGCCTTCTAAGAACACCATCAAACGTTTGTACGAAAGAAGAGGCCAAATCAAAACCGACCAAGGCGATCGGATGAGAATATTGCTCTTGTACAGGCCAGTGTTGAGACGTCGCCAAGGACATCCCAAAATCTCCGTTTTCAGTAATTGGGCATTGCTCGGACCACTTTACATCGAATTATCCGCATTGATTTGCATTTATTCCCGTATAAGATTCAATTGACGCAAAGATTGTTGCCTGCAGATAAGCCTCGTCGATTGGAATGGGCCAAAAACAAAAACACATGGGTCCGTCGATTATGGGCAACCCTGTACAACTTTTTGTAATTTTTTTAAGGTTTGTTGTTTTTGTAATTTTTTTAACTAGTAAAAGAATCTAAAAAGAGATTTTCTGCGGATAAGTGTAATATTCACTAAGTTTAGGGTAAAACACATTTTCCTTCTTTAAAATGTTTGAATTTGGCAGCATAATTTTTGAAGATTTTTGAAATGCAGCAAAAGCTTTATCCGGCTTACAAAGCTTTGCTTCATCCGTATTTACACTCTTCCATGCTTCTACAATTAAATCAAATTGTTAGCTAGCAGATGCAGACTTCTCATGGGTTGGTGCAAAAACGGTCCTGAATTGTGTACGATGGCAGAGTCTTGACGTCTTGTCGAGACCTTAGGCTCCCTAAGCGGGTTTAACAAGGAAAAATCAAAAAAAGGAAAAAAAAAATTTTTGGTTATTTTTTGACTTGTCGTTTCTACGAATTTTAAGCAAGTTTTGAAGTAAAATTTTTTTCGAAAATTATAAAATTTTTTTTTTGAGAAATATCAAATGAACTTTGGCACTTCCATACTATAAAATTAAAATTTTTTTTGAAACGTCAAATGAACTTTGGTTCTTCTATACTGCTAAAAATTTCAGTAACTTTTGCCAAGACAAAGTTTGGAAAATGAAATTTTGTTTTCTTATTTTTGTTTTTGAGAATTTTAAGCCTTTGGGGACGAGTGTCCGCATTTAGCCACCCAAGCCATTTTACCGTTCCGAACGCGTGCCGGCATATAGCCGCCCAAATTAGTTCGTAGCTGCAAGGCTCGCAACGTCTGTCGTTCTTAACGGTAACATAAGCATAGGTATAGTAAAAGAGTCACACTTTCATTCAAAGACATTAGGGGCCATTAGCGATGAAGTCTTATCTTCCTTATAATGTAAACTTACGATGTGAGGCGACGGTAGACTCAGAGCGAATTTCAGTTCTTCGATTTAGTCTCTCAGTGTCACTGCCAAAGGAAACAACAGGCTTTTTATATATTTTATATTTTATCCTACGCACGATGGCTAAGCGATCTAGAGATGATATGTTATGATAGATAGTAAGAGTTCTGACGAATATTACTTTGTATCTGATAAGATGGAAGATGACGGCATTACTTACTTGGTCAAGTGGAAGTGAAATCCGTGTAATAAGGAATCTACTCAGGCATTTCAACATTAGCAGCGATAGCAGTTTGTTTATAACTGTTTTTTGATTTTATGAAACATTTTTCTTGTGTTAAATAAAGTCGTAGTTTTTATAGCGTTCAACGTATTTATTTTCTTTACTGCGCACTCCAATACCTCTCTCAGCGACGCTCGCCCGTCGAGCGGCTTCGTCCCCAAAGGGTTAAACGAGCTTAGGCTTTTCCATGCTTGTCTCTTTTAAAAATTTTCATTAACTTTTGAAATGAAATTTTTTGGAAAATTAAAAGATTGGTTATTTCGAGAAATATCAAATGAATTTAAACTCTTCTTTGCTTGATATAGAATATACTTTCAACGAATTTTAAGCAACTTTTGAAATCATTTTTCGAAAACTATAATTTTGTTATTTTGAGAAATATCAACCGAACTTTGGCTCTTCTTTACTTCTAGAAGTTTGATTAACTGTTGTAAAAAAAATTTTTGGAAAACGAAAAATGTTTTTTGGTTTTTTAATATCAAACGAACTTAAGCTTTTTCATACTTGTTTCTTCTGAGAATTTGAAGCAACTTTTGAAATAAATATTTTTTCCAAAAAGTATGAGTGTTTTGTTTTGAGAAATATGAAATGAACTTTTGCTCTTCCATGCTTGTTTCTTGTAAGAATTTTAAACAACTTTTAAAATGAAAAACTTTCGAAAATTACAATTTTCTTCAAGTGAATTTAGGCTCTTCTATACTTTAAGAATTTCAAGCAACTTTTGAAATGAACATTTGTTTTGTAAGATATTAATATTTTTTGAAGAATTTTAAACGAATTTAGGCTCTTCTAGACTTCTAGATTTCTGAGTAACTTTGGCAAAACAAATGTTTGGAAAATGAAAAATGTTTTTTTTTTTTGAGAAATATCAAACGAAGTAAGGCTTTTTCATACTTATTTCTTCTAACAATTTCACGAAAACTTTTAAATGAAAATTTTTGGAATATTAACAAAATTTTATGTTAAGAAATATTAAACGAATTTAGGATTTTCTTCACTTTTCACAATTTTTTTTGCAATAATAAAGTTTTTTTTTTGAGAAATATTTAATGGATTTAGGGTCTTCTATACTTCTGGAGTTCTGATTAACTTTTGGAATACAATTTTTTGAAAAATTATAAAAATTTGGTTTTGGTGGCCTCGGTAGTCTAGCACAAGTGCACTAGCCTAGCATCCCAGAGGTTGTGGGTTCGAATCCTACGTAAAGCATGGCCTTCGCATTTTTCCAAATTCGCCTACTTTCTTAGCTTTTAAAAAAACAAAAACCACGCAACCGCGGTAATAGCGCAGATACACCAAATTTAGCGAAGCCCTCAACCCTCTGTGCGATCCTTCTGGCGCTCCAAGTTCCTAAGTAACGACAGGTGGGCATTCCTACTATTTAGGACTGGTAGTGGCAGGCTAATCCTACCCTGTTAGAAATCAAAATGGCTAATCTACCCTGTTAGAATTAAAGTGGACTAAACAAGGAAAACAAAAAAATTTTTTTTTAAAGTTTCAAAACTATTTAAGTCATATAAATTTTCATATCATTTAATATTTTTCATAATTCTAAAAGGTTGGGCATAAGTCCCTGCAAACTAATTAACACGTCTTGTTGTTGTCTCACTACAGGGGCGCCACCAATTTATGTAGACATTATCAGCCATTTAAATTTTTTTGTTATTTGACAGATGACCTATGAAGATTCGACGTGTTTTGATGCACTACTCAGCAATGCTTCGCCGGTTGGAAAAAGCATGGGAAAGTATAATCCCTCTTTAAAGGTGGCACGATAGATACTGACGAAAGAATATAAATATGTATTTTTTAAGAAAAAAAGTAATTCTTCTTTGCACTGTGACTTGCGATTTTCCGCTTTTCTCTTACTGCATGTCCACTGTGCCCCAACACAACAAAGCACATGTGGATTTGTATAAACTCTCGACACTTCACGCAGTTATGTTTTCTTCCACTTCTCCTTTCAAAGCAACTGCAAACGATAAGCGGCGATTCGTGATTGCGGATCACTAACAGTGCTTTAATTGTTGGGCTTGCGTTGTTGGTGTTGTTGCATATGTTTTCATGTACATATTTACAATGTGTGCTTGTTTACGATGCGTTAATTTGGCGCTTAAACTGAGTTTGAGTTGTAATTTTTCACATTTCTCTGTGACCGTCACTTTTGCTGCTGCTGCTGCTGGCTGAGGCACTCGCGCGGCACCCTTCCAAAGTGTGTTTTTGTTAGTTTGATTTTCTATAAAACTTATGTGAATACGTGTGCTTAATTACCAAACAGCAAAAAAAAAAAAAACAAAAAACCAAATTTATTTATGCTCTGATTACATTACACTTGTACTGTTAAGTATGATTTTAAAACTGATTTTTGTTTGCGGTGTTTTCGGCATTTTTGACTTCGGCTATTCAAGGTGCAAATTCACTGCATGCGGTCGTATTTTAAAGTCATGCCATGTTTTGGTGCCTTTTTGTGGATTTAGTGTGAAGTGAGTTTGATCTTTTGTTTGCGCTTTTTATTTTACTCAGATTTCCATTTGTTTAGGTTTTTGTTTTGTTTGGTTTGTTTTGTTTGACTAACTGGGTGTGTTGTAATAACCCTGGTGAGGAGGGATGCGCTTGTGGAACTGAAAATTTCATTAAAACTATAATTTGCATATACAAAACAGGAAATTAGAAATGCATTTTGCTTTGAAGTATTACGTTAGGCTACGTAGGGTGTGTTCACTTTAGTTGCTCTCACTTTACAAAATCAATTTAAATGATAATACCAAATATTTAGCTACGGAGACTGGCAAAACTTTATGGTGCAGGTATAGGCATAGTTGATATCACCAGGTTACATAAAAAGTTGATCAAAATGCAGTTTAATGTGAGTCTAAAACTTACACTAGTTTACAGCCAAAGAAGAACCAAGAGATAGACCATCAGATATTTTTGTAAAATCGGACGCTGAGTCTGAAATCGGTGATTTATTTTGCTTTTGTTTAAATAATTCGCCCTTTCTGCGTGTATGATCGAGCTTCTCCTCTTCTTGTGCATGTTTCTTGATGTTGTTCCACAAATTGAGGGACAACATGGGATGATTAATTTTGCGCCACCTTGTATTTTCAAATAATAAGAAAATAATTTAAATTAAATAGTTTAATAGTAGCTTAGTACCAATTTCATGAAATGCTACCGTTATAACCAATACTTAAAAGGGGTATTCTGGTCTAGAAATTTGAAAAAATCGATTTTTTTGCATATTTTCAAAGTTTAGATCTTCAAAAATATGCCCCTCATCGGATGTTTCAAAATTCGAATTTATTTTCGTATCGAATTTATTTTTGTATCCCACACAACCGGTCGATTTAAAAATCGCTCATTGCTCTGTGAAAACCGTATTCTAGGGATCAAAATAAAAACTTTGCCGAAGGAACCATGCCTCTAAAACGAATTCTGATGCCCCCCAATTTGGGTCGAAAGAAAAATCCCACTTTGACCCACTTAGAGTGCTCCAATCGAGTCCAAATGTGTGACCGACCCCCACTAACTTTGGACGGCCGATTCACCCATGCCAGTGGCACACCCCCTGGAACTCGCCTGGGGGGTTCCCCAAATAATCATTTCAAAATATCACCATTTTTGGCCTTTACATGAGAAAAGAAACTAAAAAGTTCGACCCAAATTGGGAGACATCAGAATTCGTTTTAGAGGTATGGTTCCTTCGTCAAAGTTTCTTATTTTGATCCCTAGAATACGATTTTCACAGAGCAATGGGCGATTTTTTTGCCTCCCCACAAATTGTCCCGGCCTAATACATATACCTATGTATATATGTACTTTATACTTCCATAATATATACCTGCAAATACATCGCCGATTAATCTAGAGTGAGTAGTAAATATTGTGATCTAAGTTATTCTATTGGAATTGTTGCTCAATTGTTGCACTTCGAACGCGATTTTCTCAAAACTCCTTTTTTTGAGATGGCCGTCATAATATCTCAAGTTCTACTTGACCGATCGCTTTGAAGTTTGATAAGAATTTTTTATTACACATCTGTTTATCGCGCCTGCCTCGGATTTTGAAAAATTTAAGTTTGAAGTATTTTTAAAAAATTTGAAAAGGTAAAAACAGAGGGTAAAAACATTTTTTTTCAAGTTGACGGCATTTTGTGAATTTTTTTTCTATTTTGATTTGGCGTAATACGATAGCGACATCCTAACTTATGAAGAATTTTTTTTTAACTTGTTTCTTTTAGATCACTACAAGGTTTGGTATCATGTCAACCATGGATCATCTTTTTTTATGTAGTCCCTCTCCGCCGGCCTGTAGTTCCACAATTAAAATTTTTTTTTTTATACATTTCCAATATTTATAAAAACCATAAAAAAATGGATAGTAAAAATGT
Organism: Anastrepha ludens; assembly: GCF_028408465.1. NCBI lineage: Eukaryota > Metazoa > Arthropoda > Insecta > Diptera > Tephritidae > Anastrepha > Anastrepha ludens. Next base: position 28,098,581 of record NC_071499.1, on the reverse strand, counting down.
TTTTCATTTCTTAGTTTTAAAAATACCTAAAATTAATTGCACCTAAAACTAAATTAAAAACTAATTAATTAATTTCAGCTCCTTCGGTGAACTTAAAAGTAACAAAAAAACTAACTTTTAACATTTTTAAGTTTGCTGTTTACTATGCACATCTCCCTTGGAATAATAAATATTATATTTACATATGTATTGTACATAAGTACAATTGTATATTCCTGCTCATGCACAGGAGGCTGCATCAGATCTGCTCGCTTTGAGATTTGTTCCACTTGATTGCCGCTCTTAATTTGTTTTCTTTCAGCGCCGTGCTAAGAATTTGTATCGCAACAAATTTAGAAACATAAATAACTGCCATGATTTATTTGGACAAAAACGCTGCTAATGAACGTAAAAGGCAACAATCGATAACCACCTACAGCGCCATTAAACCAAAGACTTAAGTAGCGAACTCGAAATGTAAAATCAAAAATAAAAGGCTTGGACAAAGAACGAAATAAAAAATACAAATATATAAATGAACTTAAACACTGAACCAGATATGTGAAATATAAATAAAGAGTAATAAAATAGAAGTTTGAGATAAAGATAATCGCATTATATGTAAATTCGTGGAGAAACTTAGAAGAAGTTCTTATGTAAATATTTAAATGAAAAGAGAAGAATGCAATGCAATGACAGGGGGCTGTAACTTAAATTTATGCTCACTGTTTGAAATATTTGCTAACTAACAGGCTGATTTAATAGCTTTTAAAGCCTAAAGCAATTTTTGCATCTATACAAATAGTCGACCTGCCATCAATGCCTTATGAAATTTTATGAAAATTTTTTTGATTGTTTATATACGAGATTTATTCATTAAATAACAAGCCAACATTAAATTGATGTGGATAGCTAGTTACTGTGGTATTTGAGGCAATAACCTCGCCCACAAATGTTGTAAAGTTGCTCTGGGTACACCGTATTTGTAACCAGCTTTCATGCTATAGACTCGTCTTCTTGTGTCTCTGTCTGTGAGACCTTGCTTTGTTGCACTGTGTCGAGGTTTATCTTTTTTCCGAAGTCCTCGATGTATCTCTTTACCGCGTTTCAGCTGTCCTCGCGTTCGAGCAATTTGCTAATTATGTTGCTCGGCGCGATGTTGCCAAAAATGGAATTTACAATTGATTAAAATAAGCTCTAGTAGCTAATGGAACAGTTTAAGACTAGTTGTTGACTGTATTTCCAGTTAATTGATTTCCTCAGCATGACCATAACATTTTCAAGTTCTTAGCATTATTGGTGGTGAGATGAAGAACAATAAAAGTGGGGATAAAAGTGCAACAAATGCCGTCATGATGTTGCAATTCTACCGCCTATCATTTACCAAGCTATCACTAGACCTGCTTGTATAGCCTTATTGCACTGGATTATTTTTTATCAGTTTATTTATTTTTTATTTGTTGTTTTTTGTTTCCTAAATGCTTGGCTTTTGTAATCAGGCTTTCGTGTTGCAATGCTGTGCCGTTTGACCATAGAAGCAGCCAACAGCAAACAGCCAGCAGCGAACAGCGTTAATGCAATGTCATCACTGACGCGCCAACACGCCAACACGCCTCAACAAATATGCCACTTATAGTAGAATACCAACAAACAAACACGCACACACTCACACACATACAAAGAAGCTATGATAGCAATAATAATAAAACATAAAATAACTGCCGGCATCATTCTTGCTTGGCTGTACTTCAGCTAAGAACCGGAAAAAGAACGCAACGGTGCGACTGACTGACTAACTGACTGGTGGGGGCATTACATGAGTGTGGCTGCAATACAGCAACAACAGCAGTAATAACAGCAGCAGCAGCAAATAAAACACACAAAAGTAACAAACGCCACGCGCCTGCGCCGCATCATGATGTAAGCCTAAACGCTGGGAAAGTAAGCAACTAAATGCCTCAAATGGCATTTGGCCGATGGTGGTTTCCACCGCCATCGCTACTCAAAGATAATTACTTCTTTAGCGCCGACGATTTTCGAGTGCCGGCTTGCACGCAGGCGCAATGTTGCTCGCTTAGGAGTACTGTTGTTGTTGTTGCAGCAGTATTTGTTGTTGTCGTTTCTGATTGCCGCTCTTGGCATTGATTTGGTTAGTGGCTAAGCTTTTTGTTTGTGCACGATTTATGTTTACATTGGAACTAACAAGCAAACGAAGAAGAACAAGGAGGACAAGGAGGAGAAGAAGTAGAAAATGAAGAAACTGAAATTGAAGTAATATAAAATGAGTAGCATAACAAACGGCGCATAGATAAATGAAGCACCGAATACTAAAAATTAATAAGCAAGAAAAAGAAAGGAGATGAACAAACGGTCCATTGATGATGACTTTCTTCTTCTGTTCTCAGCGCCAACAATACCAATACTAAAGCACGCATTTAGATACATACAAATGTATGTACGTATGCATCTATTATCTATCCATGCATTCCCATTCGTTCCCAACTCAATGCAGGTGATTAATGTGTGAGCGTTGCCTCTTCACTGCCAAGCTAGCCGCTCGCTTAGTCGAACTCACTCCGCCAAGAATGATTCTCAATTCGACTTTTGAGCCGCCTGGACGTAACATTTGTGTTGTGCGCATCACATTTTGCATCTCATCAACTCCGAATTGTTTTGGCTAGTGTAATATAATATAAAGAAATAAATTTAAATATTTCATCCAAAGCTCAGTCATAACAGCCAGGAGGCCAATCAAGTTGATGCGTGTGTGTAATTTAAGTAATACAATAATTTATATGCCGTGATTATTTTAATTTCGTGTTTTTGCGATTTGCATTTGCAAGATTAACTGCATTTATGCAGCTGTAATAGTGCAGTTCAATTGACAGTAAATACGGTAAGTGAGCAGCAGGCAGTGACCGTAGTCCGCAGCGTCTGTATGCAGCGGAAACAATGGCGGCAATGAAGTCAGTTACATTGTTGCATATCGCCGTGAATACACTACGATGCCATACAATATAAAAGTAGCATTTATGCTGTGTGTTAGTACAATATATTAACGGTTTTGTCACAGCGGATATCGTGGAAAAAGTGTTGTGTGAAGTAAAGTTCGTTTCTTAAGTCTTTTGTTGGCAGTGATGTGACAAGTGGGAAAATTTACTCAATAATGAGTGCTCAGTAATATTGTAGTTTACGCGTTCCATTACAACACAGTGATAGTTGAATTATTGTGCATAAAGTGACTTGTTTTCATTGCATTTGGCAGCGATAGTAATTTAGAAATGGATATGGATTACATACTCAAATTGGAGCAAATGGTAAGCAACAATTTATGGCTTGGCTATTAAGAAATTAAATCAATTATAACTATTTAAGCGCATAAGGTGAAAAAACTAACTGCATAGTACAAATTGGCGTTAAACTAATCGCGCTATCAGAAGATTTCTAATGTTTACGTCAATCATATTTGGTACTTGTGGACCAGATGGTGGCAGTATACAAACAGTCAGGCGATGGAGTGCGTATAGATGATTCCAATGGGTCTCTACCCAACAAGTTTCCAGGCAGAAATTCATGTCATTGAGATATGTGTGAGTGAATTTCTCTGTAGGAAAATGAGAGGAACTCACATTTACATACCTTCAGATAGTCAGGCGGCTTTGAAAGCCCTTCTATCAACTTGATAAATCACCTCAAAAATAGTACAATCATGTGCCTGAATCTTCTTAACATGCTAGCGAACTTTAACACATTATTATTGGGTTGGGTTCCTGGACGCAAAGGACACTAGGGAATTGAAATAGTGGATCATCTAGCTAAAAAAGGGGTAAACATGCCCCTAATTGGTCCTGAACCTTTCTGTGGACTTACCAAAGGCAACATACGCGAACTTCTTAGGAGGTAGGAAGTGAAGAAGTTCGTTGAACAATGGCGAAACTCCTTAGGTTAGCAACAAGCGAAACAATTCCTAACGCCACACAGAGGAATTTCTGAGAAGCTACTTTCACTCAGCAGAGTAGATTTAAGACTTTTAACTGGTTTTTTACAGGTCACTGCAGCCTGAGGTATCACTTAAATAAAATTGGTTTTTCTGAGACCATCGTCTGCCGATTTTGTGAGATCAACACTGGAAATTCAGAACACATTCTTTGTAAATGTCCTGCACTAGGCAGAAAACGGCTACAGCATCTTAGTGGTATTGCCATACCTCCATATAAGCCATGGAACAATAAACCCCAGAATGTGCTGAAGTTTTTAAAAGGCCTTAAAATATCGGGTACCTCAGGAGGCTTTGCACAATAGATCTATTGGGGTCGTAGGGCGCAGGAGCCTAAAAATAATAAATAATATAGGCATTTCGATCTTTTTCTTCACATCACTCAAACTAATTGGGTATTTTGTGTTTTATTTAGTACAAAAGTTTAAAAAAAATTAAATGGATAATTAATTTTGTGCCACCTTGCATAAGGTGAGTCCGCCTTTCGGACGGCTGATTTGACTTCCCTAGAATTTTTTTTGTCCTTGTTCACTCCACTCGGGAGCATAAGGCCTCGACAAGACTCAGTCTTGCGTTGGTTTTATTAATCTATTTGCTTTCTGACAGGGTAGGTGATTAGCCTACCGCTACCAGTGCCCACTTGTCGTTGCTTAGGAGTAACGCCTTCTTACTGCTTGAAGCGTCATCTGTGTGTCACATTTTTCTGGCAAAAGGATCACACAGATGGTTGAGGACTTCGATAAATTTGGTGTGTCTGCGCTATTACCGCGATTGCCCGCTTCCTCTTGCTGGCGCCACTGATGCAATGTGTAACTGTGTCTTTTTTCTTTGTTTTTTGCTTATTTTAGCAGCCACAATGCAAGTAATGCGCTGACTTTTGTGTGGGAGTAAGGATTGGAAGGACAAGGTTGTTGGGGTTAAGCTTTTGTGTTTTTTGTAATTGAAGCTAGTAAAGTAGGAAAGTTTGGAAAAGTGCGAAGACCCCACAGCCTCTGGGATGGCAGGCTAGTGCACTTACGCTAGACTTCCCTAGAATACATTTGATACATTTTCGGGCTTTTTAATGGGGATCTATGATTTTGAGTAAGTCCCTCCATTTGTGGAACAACATCAAGACGCACACCACAAATAGAAGGAGGAGCTCGGCCAAACACCTAACAGAAGTGTACGCGACAATTATTTATTTTTTATTTTTTTTATGATTTTGAGTTTCAAGATTAAATTTGCCAGAAAATTTCTTTGTTACCCAATCCATAATTTTATGGATTTAAGATTTTAAAATTTTGGAAACAAACCGTTTAAGGTTTATATATTTTCAGAAAAAAACTATTTTTGCGTTGCAGCTCTTCATTCCGATAGATCTCTCGTTACTCTCTCATCATCATCAAATTTACAGGACAATTAAGGGAAACAATTTTCGACAACCAACTAGAATTTTGAGCCACTTCAAACTTGCATATCAATATACTAAAATTTAATGGACCATTAATCTGATTTAAATTTGTTACTTGTGAATTAGGCAGTTACATTGTGCAAACAGACAATCAATGGAGTGCGTAAAGGTTAAAATAAAGATTATCAAGTAGAAATTATTCTACCACGTGAGATGATCGTATAAAAAATTATATTCTAAAAACTATTTTTCTTTATAAGTTACCCGATTTTTGGAGGCACTTTAATATCAGTGCAGCTCACGTAAGTCTTAATATTTCCGTTGGTATTTGCTGTCTTTTCTTTTTTGCTTTCATGAACTCAAATTTGCTTTCAGAAAAACAATTAAATTAGCTACATTATTTAGTGAATTTCTGAGTTCCATTCTCCTCCTGTCACACCATTGTCGTGAAGCTTGCAAAAAAATATTTATCTACGTATTGTGACAAACACAAAAATCTATAAATTCTACTTACCAAGTAATTTACAAAAATTACTGTGACCTCGTTTACGAAAATGGTTGGAAATCATTTAAGTTTGTGTCTGCTACGTAGCTGACATTTAAATAAAAACTCTCCGCAAAAAACGAAACAAATATTAAACAAAAAAATTACAACCCTCAATAGCTATTTTTGCTCTGCAGTAGAAAATCACTTTGAAAATTCTTGAAATCGCCAATTATCCACGCTGTTAAAGCAACTAACAATAGGCCATTAGATACAGCAGCCAATTGTCGAAACAACAAGAAAAGAACTCAAATATATGTTGGGTGTTTTTTTATACAAATATGCGTAGCCCACAAAGTTAATGAATGGCAAGTGCATATGCACATACATATGTACATACGCGCATGGGGGCACAGCACAATTTTAGAAGTGACAGTGGCTGAAAGTACTACGCAATTCTGCACATGCGCACAGGTGTACTCTCCCACCACTTGCGACATGCCTTGCTTATACTCATGCCTGCGTGTGTGTGTGTGTGGGAAGTGGGTCTTTTGTTTTCACTCTTATGCACGCAAAATAAAAATCTTTCATTGAAATTCTTGGCAATATTACAGTTCTTAAATATTTGCGTTGGCGTTTTTGGTTCTAATTGTTAACAAGCCTTAATTGTGCGATTCACTGATTCAGAAGCAGTGAATTTAATGGCCATAAAGGCTGCCCATACAAATAAATATGAGTTTCCAAAAATTAACAATTGCTTCGAAAACTGCAAATTCACTGTAAACAAGTTGAAATTTTATTATGAAATATATTTTGTATGCAAAAGTATCTAAGCAAGCAAGCTGATTATTGGAGATTGTTTTGAAAAAACCAAATTATGTGTTGGAAATTTTCGTGGATTTGTACATTAATCAATTGCATGACGCCGTGACGGTACAGCGCCTTTAAGATTAAAATTCAATGATGAAATTTTGTCTATCCGCAAAAAGTTGGGTTACATTTTAGAGGCAAATTCTAAGCTCTCATTTAAGCATAACTAAAATGAAAATCAGAAACTTCAAAATAAAAATTAAAAAGTCAAAAATTTTGAAAACTGAAAAATTTTAAAAAAATATCAAAAAATTTGAAATTCAAAATAAGTTTCAAAAAATAAAAATCAAAAACTTACAAAATTACAAAATTATGAAAAGTTTTAAATTCGGAAAACAAACTGGGCATTTTTATGATATTAAAAAAAAAACTAATAAAAGCCAATTTGTTTGGAACGAAAAAATCAAAAAAAAAAAAGTAAAATCTCTCTCTCTTTGTAATGTGAAAAAATTGAGCCAAAGGTTTAGTAATTTAAAAAAAATATTTAAAAATTAAAAATTCTGAACGTTAAAAAAAAATTTAAAAAAAATTTCGAAATGTTAAAAAATTAGAAAAACAATCTAAAATTTCAAAATTAAAAAATATAAAGAAACCAAAAGTTTGGAAATTTAAAATAATTTAATATACAAAAAAATTAAAAGTTCTGAAGTTTAAGATAAGTTCCAAAAAAATAAAAATTTTGAAATTTCAAATATATTAAAAAAAAAATTTTCAAAAATCTTGAAATTTCAAAACAACTATAAATTTTCCAAATTTTACAGAAATCGTAAAAAATTAATGAAAGATCACAGATTTCGTAATTTGAAAATTTCTAAATTGAACAAAAGGTTTAGAGATTTAAAAAAAATTTAAGAAATATTAAAAGTTCTGAAACTTAATATAAAAAAATTGCAAAAAATAAAAATTTAAAATTTCGGTATCGCAAACAAATTACAAGAAAAATCTAAACTTTCGAAATTTGAAAAAATTAAAAAAAAAAACAAAATTTTGAAATTAAAAAAAAAAAATTACGAAAAAATTAAAAGTTCTGAAGTTTAAGATAAGTTTCTAACAACAATAACAAATTTCGAAATTTAAAAGAAGAAATTACGAAAATTCCAAAAAGAAATCAAATTCTGAAATTTTAAAAAAAGTTAGAAATTCCAAAATTTTAGAAACAAAGATTATAAATAACCGAAAAATTTGAAATTTAACACAAATTACAAAAAACCACAAAAATTCCGAAATCAAAAAGAAAATTATAAAAAAATCAAAACTTGTGAAATTTAAGATAAGTTACAAAAAAATTGAAATTTCAAAGTTTGAAATATTGGAAGGTTGAATTAGTTTTAAAGGTTTTTTTCGAAGATTTGGGGCTTTATTGTGAAAAAACGGTACAAAATATTTTATTTGAAGTATTGGCCATCGCTAGCTACAACTTTCGCCCATCTTTCGGGCAATTTCCGGATACCGTTTCTTCAAAATTCTGGCCGCTGCTTGGCTATCCATGACTCAACCCATATTTTGGTAGCCTCGTACGAGGAGAACCGCTGGTCCGCCAAATCGAGACTCATATGCCGGAACAAATGATAATTGGAGGGAGCTATGTCTGGACTATACGGCGGGTGGGGTAACACTTCCCAGCCAAGCGTTCCAAGGTATTTTTTGACAGGTTGAGCAACATGCGGCCGAGCGTTGTCATGTTGCAAAATAACCTTGTCGTGCCTTTTTACCGTTTCCGGCCGTTTTTCTTTCAATGCCCGGCTTAAACGCATCAATTGCAGTCGGCAACGATCCCCCGTGATTGTTTCGCCCGGTTGGAGCAGCTCAAAATATACGACGCCGACCTGATCCCACCAAATGCAGAGCATGATTTTCTTGTCGTGAATATTCTGCTTGGCCGTCGACGTTGATGCGTGGCCGGGCAAACCCCATGATTTTTTGCGTTTTGGGTTATCGTAGTGGATCCATTTTTCGTCGCCAGTCACCACCCGATGCAAAAAACCCTTCCAATTTTGTCGCTCGATCAGCAATTCGCACGTAAAAAATCGCCGTTCGACGTCGCGCAGCTTCAACTCGTACGGGACCCAATGTCCTTGCTTTTGGATCATTTCCATCGCTTTTAGACGCTTGCAAACGGTTGATTTATCAACGCCCAATGATTCAGCAAGCTCTTCCTCGTTTACCAATTCCCCCAATTCCGCGTCCTCGAACTTTTTGGGCTGGCCAAGACGCTCCTTGTCTTCGGTGTGAAAATCACCACTTTTGAATCGTCGAAACCAGTACTCACATGTTGAAATCGACGGAGTATGGTCTGGGTAGGCCTCCTGCAGCAATTCACGGGCTTGGGCTGTATTTTTTTTCAAATTGAAGCAGAAAAGCAAAGCTTCCCGCAAATTGCGTTTCGACGGCACGAAAGTTGACATACTCGGAGCACGAAAACACTGCGTTGTTTATACTTCAGCGAAATGACAGATACTGATAAACAAAGCCTAGGGATGAGGCTTTGTCATGAATATATATTCAGTATTGCCAACGCGATAAAGTGATAAATAGCGCCATCTGTGTGTCACCTTTAAAACTAATTCAACCTCCCATATATTAAAAAATTTTGATAAAAATTACAAAAAACTAAAATTTCGAAATTTCAAAAAAAATACAAAATATCAAAATTTTCAAAATTTTCAAAATTGAGCCCAAAAAACCAAAATTTTGAAATTTGAAAAAAATTGAAATTCCGAAATCTAAAAAAAAATAATAAGTAATCAAAAATTTCGAAGTTTAAAACAAATTACAAAAAAACATAAATTTGAAGTTTGAAAATTTTACAAAAAAAGTTTTCAACTTCAAATTTTGAAACAAATTTCAAAAAAAAAATTAGAAATTTCAAAAAAGTTATTAAACAATCCAAAATTTCAAAACTCCAAATAATTTAAAAAAATATTTAAAAAAGTTGAAACTTAAAATTGCAATTATTGATAACAGACTTGGATTACTTCACATAAAATGCCCTTACACCACCGGTTATATTTTTCTTTTTCTTATTTTGCCCTTACACCAGCCGTTTTATTTTTATTTTTTAAAGCTCAAATAATAATAGAATTGTTAAATAAGCAAAAACAATTTATTTATAATAAAATTTGTCTTTTGTTTCTTATAAGACAAAATTTTCTAAGCTGATGCTGTTTATCTGCTCGATGGCGCTCATCGTACAGTAGAACCAATTTTCATTTTTTAATCTTATGATTGATTCCATTTCACAATTTTAATCAAAGCTCATCATCGACCTTTGTTGTTTTGTCTTTTTTCAACATTGAAAAATTATCCAATATTTCCATATATCCATTTGCTTAAGTAGCTTCTTCGGTAGTAAGAATATTTTCATAAGCGCTTTTTATACTCATTTGATTCTTTTGTAAAAATATTTAAAAAATATTACCGTAACTGCACCCGATTCTTAACAAAAAGTGCTTTACTGTTATATACGGTAGAATGGCAGTAGCATCTTTTTCTTAATTGAATATTCATTTCCTCTCCTAAAAGAAAATTAATGACAGATATTTTCTTTCATTTATTGTTTTGATTTTTAAGAATTCCTTATCAACACGCTTAACGTTTCACTTCATATACAACGCCTTAGAATTGCCTCTATTACAATCGAGACAATCGAGTTCGTTGCTTAAGTCTTTCAATTGCTCACACCCTTCCATTCATTGGCTGCGTAGTCAATAATTAAACTAAACACATACATTTTTTTCTTTCGCAATATCCACGGATATTTGAATAATTCCACCCGAATAGTTTACCGTTGCGCCACCACAACAATAAATTCCTCAACATACGAGGCGTAAAGGCGCGATCACACACAAGCCCGTGTTATGCAGCATTCGCCAGTAAGGCGCATATGATGGAAAAGTTGTTGTTGTTATTGTCGTTGAGGCAGCATGTCGTGCGCATGCAACACTGTAGCTATCATTCTTATTGCCGTTGCGCCTGTTTAGCTGTACATGTCAGCTGTGGCGCAAACGCAATTGCTACTTATACATACTTAGGTATGTGTACATACATATATTTATGAATTATCACAGACATACGTACATGCATACATATTTATACATGAGCATTCGAATGTCTATCGCTGTATATTTGCGCTGTGTGCCAGCATTCTGCCGCTATGCGCTCATTTGGATTTCCAGCTGTGTGCTTGCAACTCTGTGTTTACATACCGATTCCACAGCCACTGCAATGGGGGCTATTGCTGATAAAATAGCGCGACAGCAACAGCAACAGCAGCAACTACCACAACTATTAGCTGTCAGCCACTTGCAAGTGGCATCCAAGTGACCTACATAATTTTCTAAACTTAATGCTAGCAATGAAATTCGCTAAATAAATACTTTACGACAAGATAGGCACACATACATGGGCGTGTAAGTGTGTGTGTGTGCATGTATGCATTTGAAAATTTGTTAAGAGCTTTGTGTGCTTGTGGCACAGTAGAGGAAACCTATGCAATTGTGTGTGTGTACGGTAAGCAAATGACAATCGCATGAAATTGTCCGAAGCGGAATTTTTCTTATAAAAAATTTCTAGTTCCTTTGCTGCAATAATATTTTAGCGCAAATTTTTTATAAACTTTTGTTGAATGTAGCAACGAAGCCACACTTCAAATTTCGAGTTCAAAAGAGTGTTTTTGATTCTGCTTTTTCTGAGAAAATTAAAAAAAAATTAAAAAAAAAATTTGGAAATTTGAAAAAAATTCAAAAGATTGAAATTTGAAACTTCTTAAAGAAAATAACAAATTTGGAAAAAAATTAGGAAACAAATCTAAAATTTTGAAACCTTAAATAAAAAGAAAAATTCGAAATTTGAAAAAAGTTTCAAAATTTGAGAAAATTACAAATGAAAAGACAAACTTTCGAAATGTGATAAAAGTCAAAGATTTAAAAACATGAGAATAATTGAGAAAAATCGAAAAAATAAAAAATTCCGAAAAATGGAAAAAAAGAAAAGGTAAAAAACAAAAACTTAAAATGTTGAAACTTGAAAAAAAAATAAAAAATTTCGAAATCTGAAAAAAGTTTCAAAATTTAAGAAAATTACAAAAAAAAACTCAAATTTCGAAATTAAAACAAAATAACAAAAAATTTTGAAATTCAGCAAAAGTCAAAGGTTTAAAAACAAAACAATGAAAGTCTAAAATTTTCAAACTTGAAAAAAAAATAAAAAATTCCGAAATTTGAAAAAAGTTGCAAAATTTGGGAAATGCACAAATGAAAAACTGAAACTTCGAAATTTGAAAAAATGTTAAAAGTTTAAAAATTTGAGAAAATTCCAACAGATGCTTTCCATTTCAATTCAAAAGGGCTATTCGGGACATGTTCTTCGATTTCGATGTAACTCAAATATGTTTTGGGCGAAAAAAAAAATACGTGTCTCATTATTTTGACCAGAGAGCAACATATTTCAGTTACATCGAAATCGAAGAACATTACCCGAATAGCCCGTTTGAATTGAAATGGAAAGCATCAACAAACAAAAAATTTCGAAATTAAAAGAATAACTACAAGAATAACAAAAAAAACTTGAAACTCGAAAAAAGTCAAAAGGTTAAAAAAACATACAAAAAACTCCAAAATTTTTAAATAAAATTTAAAAAAAAAATAAAAAAATTCGAAAAGTGAAAAAAGTTTAAAGTTTCAAAATTTGAGAAAATTACAGAAAAAAACCAAATATTTCGAAATTTTTTAAAGTTTACAAAAAAAAAATTATAAAAATTTACCAAAAAAATGTCTCTGATCCGGTTTTCAGTACATAAGAACATGAGGGAAATGAAATCGCTGATGAGCTTGCCAGGAAGAAGTCGACAGAATTCATCTCAGACGTCTCCAATACGATCATCATCATTCCTCTGACTGTTGTTAAAGGGAAACCGCACAACTTATTTCTCAGGAATGCACAGTTCAGATGGAGTTCTAGGGACTCAACGCCATTCAAGTGCCAAACTTTTAGCTGTGCTTACCGGTCAATAGACGTAAAAGCTGGGTTAACCATTTAATCCCCATTGCAGAAGCTGTGGCGACCTTTCAGAGATGGAGACTGTTGAGCACTTTCTCTGTAAATGTCTGAGTTTAACTGCTAGGCGATTAAGGTGACTGGATGCTCCCTTCTTCGACAGCCTGGGGCAGTTGTGCAACCTAAATCCTAACAACCTTCTCATTTACATCAACAGCTCTGATTGACTGTAGATATCTGCGTGTTGGAGGCCTCTTAATGGTACCAAAACGGCAATTTATTGCTACTTGGGGAGTGCCGGAGTGGAACTTGAACCATTTCACCTCAACTTTTTCACTTCAACCACCTACCTGCCATACAATAGTTATACATAGTTTTTATTATACTCATCAGTATAGTTTTTATTATACTGTTTAGTAGTCTCGTAACATACACCATAAATTTTGCCAAATTTTATCAAAATATTTGAAAATTTTATTTTTCCCTAATTTTTATTCCATATGTTAAGTGTACATTGTTATCAAAAGTCACATACAAAATGTATATATCAATGTATACAGTAAATAGTAAATAGCTAACATATTTCGCTAACAGCGCTGCTGCTTTACTTGTCGCATAACAGCTACCAACATACTGTTCCTGCTTCGTCTAAAAGACCGGTTGCTGTTAGAGCCTCTGTTGCCAACAGTAGCATCTGTTGATCCCATGCTGTTGCGAACATTTACATGTGGATAAGTATTTGTAATGTAAAGCAGTGATGCAGCAGCATTTTCCTGAGCTCGTGACTAGGTATTTGAAAATTTTTATATATTTTTTTTTTGTTTTTACATATTTCAACTAACATACAAGTGCGCAACTGCAACTATTTATTTACTTGTAGATTTCCATGCGAGTATAACATATGTACATAGCAACAAAGCGGCATCAACAATTTCACTATTTTTCGAACATCAAGAAAAATTTTGTTAACAGTATTCAAACATGACTTACCCTGTAGAGGAATCCTATACTTGAATTATTACTATACTTGAAATTGTGGATCTGCCAGAATGATAGTTCTAACTACAGGTAGTCCCCTACTAGTGACAACATTACTAGTTTTTTACGTAACAGTAGTAGTGCTGAAATCTTACTACTTCTGTTTTCCTGCAGGTTATGCATATATCTCTCAGTATTTGCATGTGTATGTGTGCTTTATCTTCCTTGTTTTTATTCTCATAGCGCCATCAAGTTTTCTAGTTTCCTCAACGCTAAACAACATAACGTTTATTCTTGATTCTTGAAGTGGGTCACTCAGTCACTATGGCAATGATGTGACTAAATATTTTAACAAATCTATGTATGTATGTACATGTGTTCGTACATAGCTTGTTCAGTATTTGTGTTGTGTCGGCACCAGTGGCACTTTTACAGTTGCACAAACATACGAGATTTTATACATACAAAGTTAGTAGGTATGTAAAAACTTACAGCTGCGAACTTTATGCAAGCAAATACGGAAATTCTGGATTTCGGTATTTTGATTTATATACGAAAAGCATCCCCGTAAATTTTGTCTACAAAAAAAGTTGTTAGTTTACAACCGACGTAGAAGTTGAACGACAAGTTTTGGCGCATTAAGAATTTTAGTATATTAATATAGAATGTTCGTAAATTTGTAAGTTGTAAAGCAACTTTAGCTACAGCAAATTTTGTAGCAAAATGTGATTTTTTTGGGGGAGGTTAAATGTTAGCCGCTATGAAGTAGAATTGCATAGATATGTATGTATATGATTCGTATGTTGCATATCAGCATATTCTGGGTACTAGTAGTTGCGTAATAAAGTGGCTTGTTTTTGGTCATTAATAAGTTTGTACGTATGCTACCAAAAATTAGGAGCTTTACGCCGCGCCAATGCTTGTTTGTCTATATTAGAGCAAAATGTTGCATGTATAGGTGGCTTTCAATAATAACCAGTACCCCAAGGCTGCCGAAATTTTCATTGGTGTCTCAATGGTTAACAAATCAACACCAGTTATTTGAAGGCATTCAAAATGCGAACTAATGAAATTTTATGCATCTTGACAGGATATGCTTTTACGAGTTATTTCATCACGATTAGTTTTGTTCGTATTGTTTTTCTTCTCCCAACTAAAGGGTTTTCCAATAAGAGGTGTTATTTTGATATTCAAAGAAAAATGCTATTTTTTAATATAAATGATCGGATGTTTATTCATTATAAAGAGGAAGGTATGCCGTTAATAGTAGAAAATAACATCAGGAAAATTACCACCACGACCACGCTTACAGGAAAATATCCATTTCATGAAATTTTCCATAACTGAATTGCAAAGTGGCTGTCCTATGTCCTCGATAGTCTCACGAATTCCATCTTTGAGGACTTGAATTGACCCTGGGCTGTTGGCGTAGACCTTTTCTTTCTCGTGGCCCCAAAGAAGGTGTTAAATCACAAGATCTCGGTGGTCAATTGTGATCACCTCTTCGAGAGATAACACGGTCCGGAAACTTTTCTCGTAAAATATCAATGGCTTCTTTGCTTGTGTCGCACGTAGCGCCGTATTGTTGAAAATAAACGTTGTCCAGATTAATACTATCCCATTCCGGCCATAAAAAATCGTTAATCATCTCTCCTGTTTAACACCTAACGCCTGTTATTGGAAAACCCTTTACATCAGATTCTTTTCTACTGAATTCAACGTAGTTTACCCGTCTCATTTTCTTCCTTTCTTTCTCATGTCAGCTCATACGATTTAATAATTTTACATTTAATTTTATCTACTTTTAATAGACCTTTCAATGAAGAAAAACACTGCCCTACCATTACCATCACTACCATCATTTGCCATTTGTATAATTTTTTCTATTCAATGAATATGGCCCAGCTTATCTTAACTCGGTAAACTAAATCGAAGTCTATGTAAAGCTTATGCAGTCTCTGATTAAAGAATAGAAGAAAAATCTATAAATATTTTTGAAAATAGTGTATGCTTCTGGCTTCTTCAGGTACTTCTTTTCACCCAGTCTTGCCATAAGTTCTGTTACAAGTTAAGTTATTAATAGTAAAAGTTATCGCTGTTTGTGTGGAACCCGTTTCTCCAGAAGTCTCTTGCGGTGATCATCAAAAGTCCTTGGAGATTCATCTAAAATCAATTGGACAAGAGAAATTAGTTTTATTAATAGATAATCTTGTACCTGATCAAAGCTTTGCTTTTTTTTTCAAAATTAACAATATGGCGGCCTTAGGAAATATTTTTCAGTTTTTCGAGAAAAAAAACCGATAAAAACATCGAAATTTTTGAACAAAAAATCCTTCGCTCGTGCCTGATTTTTTATGTTATTCAACAGTAGTATAAATTTTATTGAAATCTACCAAACGGTTTTTAAGTTACAGTGATCACCAGTTCAAAAAACTTAGTTTTGAGAAAAACGCATTTAAAGTTTTGCTATCGATTTATGGAGCACCCGAATAATTGTTGAATAACTCAAAAAGTATTTGTCGGATTCACTTCAAATGTATCTTTTTTTTTAATTATACTTTAAGAAAATGCAAAAAAAATCCAATTTTTTGAAAATTTATTTATTTAATTTTAATCTTCACTCGAAATTATCACCATTTGCATTTACGCAAGTCCTCAAACGATTAAGACACTCAGCTATTGCAGCACGCACGGTTTCTATGGACATTGACGTCGCTGCTCGAACCAAAGATTGTTTGAGATAAATTTCTGTGAGGTCTTCGATATTCCACGTTTGTAAATTCTGACCACAAACTGTAGTCCAATGCATTCAGGTCTGGACTTCTAGATGGCCAATCTTCTGCGACTATGAACCCATGAATATTATTTTTTAGCCTCTGCTGGGTGGTTTTCGCTTTATCGGCTGGAGCGGAATCTTGCTGGATGACTCAACGATGTCCATTGAAGATGGGATGGACGTTGTTAAAAGATGATCAGTTCAGCGACGGAAGGCTTTCATGTGAAGATTATCTCTATTAGTCTTAGTATGGATCTAGTCGATAAATTCATTTCCCTGGACCTGATTTTCTGCTTTCTAAGGGGATTTCTGCGAATTGTTTCTCGAACGGCTTTTATGGCTACACTGGTTTGATCCACGCGAAGGCGGCCACTTCTTTTTCTGTATGCCACTTCAGACTTTTGGGAAAAAGGATTGATTGTGCGGTAAACGAACATTCTCGAAATATTAGGTTATTTCAGCAATTCGTAAATCTCTTTTGCACTTTTACCACACTTTGTAAAGCAATAACTGCAATGCGACTTTCCTTAGCTTCTCACTCCATTGTTAACAAGCGAAATTTGCCACGAAACTGAGTATAATTTATGAGTAGACAAAGCAAAAATAAACGAAAATTTTTTTGCGAACTTGCTCTCACCGTATGCATTATAAAATTTATCACAGAATTTTTGGCAAGACTAAGTATATATAAAAATGTTCAAATACACTTCCAAGATGAGATTGCTGAATATCCATAAATGGAGCAAATCCCATTATCATCTACACCGATGTTTCTCTTTCCAAAAACCAATGGCGTAAGGACAAGAAGTTTCTCTGAAGTACTAAATGCCCTCCTTTTGTTTAGACTGCATAAGTTTTGTAGCGTCTTCATTCAGTTTCATATAGCCAAAGTCAGGTATTGAGCTCGACGGTTGAATGAATAGATATCTCACTTATATGAGTTCCACATCATAAGAGCCTGCAGGTTAAGGAGATGATTCTGATTAATTGCTATTGCGCCGATCACTGGATGCATAGTGTTAGAACAAATGGTTTCTATTGATTTCAGGTTTCAGCGTTTGCCTTAACCAGTGCCATCGGATAACTTTTAACTTTCTCACCCACAAGGGCAGAAGGCATGGTAGTTGGCCAATCTAGACAATTTCTCATATTTCTTATATTTTAAGTGCAAATAGATCATCTACAAAATTTCATCAGAAATAGACCAGAATTACTTTTGTCTGCAGCTCATACACTGTGCGGCATGTGCACAGTACATACATATATGAGACGCTTTGTCATTGCGAAAATGCACAAGCAGGTTTGTAGCAGCCTTCCGAGTGCTAACCCTCCTAAAGCAGAACTTTTCCTATCATTTTATGTCTTATGCTCACAGTTAGCAACGAACCAGGGATCAATCGAAATATAGTCACTGGCGTCACTCAATAGGCAACGACGACCGCCATTGCTTAATTTATTTAAAAATATCAACATGTGTGTGTATGTGTATACGCATTGCTCACCTCATTCTGCACCTCAGCATTCCTGTAAACAGCGAATTCTAAAATATTTATAATTGGCTTAATTATATTGTAAATTAAAAATTTGACATAGTCCCACTGCTGTACGTTTTGAATAATTAAAAGGCGAAATAATACCAATTTTCAATATCCAATACAGGTCACCGCAAGCATTGACATATTCGACATACTTTTGTTGCTTAGGTTTCTTTCACAGTGGTTTTTTCTGCAGAGCGCAAAATGCTTAAGCAATAGGTCAACTCAATTCTTTGTTTCAAATTTCTTCGTTCAAAATGATGCTAATGACTTTTACGGCTATTTGTCC
This sequence comes from Anastrepha ludens, assembly GCF_028408465.1. NCBI lineage: Eukaryota > Metazoa > Arthropoda > Insecta > Diptera > Tephritidae > Anastrepha > Anastrepha ludens. Next base: position 28,080,286 of record NC_071499.1, on the reverse strand, counting down.
GCTATAAAAATTGGATAGGTTTTGTCTGCCGCTGATGTTAATACTTTTATGCCTCAACTATGCATATGTGTGCGTATATTTTGCGCATGAGCAATTTTACACATCACTTTCTACTTTTTTTTATCAGTTAGCAGAATTTTACATAGGGGTTAGCATATTTATGTAGTGGGTCCAATAACAAAACATCCATTAACGGTCGTTGACTTGAAATGAGAGAGCACAACAACGATAAAGGCAAAGCTGAAAATATAAATGTAATTCACTTAGGAAAGACCACAAAATAAACTCATTGATGCTGGAAATATGCAAAACAATTAGGAAGGCTTTTAAAAATTACTTTCACCTATTTTAAATTCGCATTTTTAAATACCCACCAGCCAATCTATGAATTTGTGCAGGAATTGAGGTTAGGGCTGCCATTAAAAGCAATAAGTGGAAATTAATTGACATTCATTTGCTTGAATATTTTTTGTTTATTTCTTTTGTGGTTATGAATATAATTAAAAAATATAAATGGATATTTTTCAGTTTTGCACAAAAGAAGAAGTTTGTTCAGTGACATTGAGATTGAATTTTATTCGCAGTACATTCTGAAATCGGCCATGCATTGTATTTTCAAAAAACAAAAAAAAATAATAATAATAATTTCCATTTGTATGCTAACCTAAATTTGTAATGCACATGTAAACATACAAATATATACATATGGTATTATTCAGTTAGACACCGTGAACTAAAAAAAACATCAATAAAATTTCATAAAAACTTCAAACTTTTCAATCAGAATTTTTAGAAAATGTGCCAATGAAATAAAAAGAATTAAAGCTGCAAGTTTGAAGTGGCTCAAAAAACGTTGATTCTTGAAGATTTTTTTCTTAACTTATCAAACTAGCACTATATCGGTACCCTCAGAAATAAAACATTTCTTGCAATAAAATCAAACCACGAGAAAAAAAAAACCAATTCCCAATCATCCTGCTTACTCATTTTGCTACAAATTTTATTCACCTGCGCAGTTGCAGTCAGCTCATATGTGCATACATATATACATACATACAAATGTATGTAGAAGCACCCGAGTCGTTTATTTATTTGACTTCGTCATGCACTCGCCTCTTTGACAAACCAACCTACAAATACAATTTCTGCATACAGCCACATACTGACCTCTCCCACCAACACTTCACAGCATACTATCTACTTCTATCTACTTATTTAATACTTTCTAACTTCTCTTTAGTATCATCTGCTATTATTTAATGTAAAACTGTTGTTGTTTGTTATTTAACATAAACTTGGATTACTATAATGTTAAAAATAAATTTTAGTTTGCAATAAAGCACAAATGAATTAAGTTGATTTGTATAACTCCGTCGTTTCTGTTCGTTGCAAACGTTTCAAACGTGCTCAAGAAGTTATCACTCCAAAAAACTTATGTGACTGCCCACAAATCTGAGGATAAATAAAATAAAAAAATTGTTTCACGAAATGCAGCTTTTTACTAACGAACTTTTTGATTCAAGTCAGTACTGAAGAACTTTGTGTCGAAATTTCAAGCAAATTTTTACTATTTTATTATTTTTCGGCTTTATGTATTTCCTTAAAAAAAAAAAAAATACAAAAAGTATCTTTGTACTAAGTATGAATAATTAAAATAAACAAAACAATTTTTTTTTATTCGATTTAGTAGATTTTTTATTCACTGAAGAATTTCTTCCTACTCTTAGTCTCCTTAGGCGCACCTGATCTGTTGGTTATTATTATGAGAGGACTTAGTACTGCGACCTGAAAGATCCATTGTGTGCCCTTCATGGATTCAGAGTGTTTCTTTGAGGCCAACTTCCGCAATCAATTTTTGTATTGTATTTGTTTGATTTTATTGAGTTTTATTTCTTTCTATGGTGAAATATATTTACCGTTGGCCTTATTTCGTTCTGCATCAGTGCTGGGCACAATAACAGCGTATGTTTGGCGGTTTCTGATGATCTCTTTGCTGTAGGATACATCAATCCTTTATCCTTCTTTGGTATTTAAAGATTTTCTGAAGATTGTATGGAATGTATTTTGAATTTTTTCTATTGCTCATAAAATAATAATTTTGTCTATAAATAATAAAACAACATAATTAATTTTTATATCCAACATAAATAAAATTAGCTTTATTTATATGAATTTGGTGCAGAGCGTTTATTCCTGCAGCAAAATACTTTGCACCTACTGAAGGTTTTCCTTTTTCCCGAACTTTTTTACTACTGATAGTTTCGACTACACAAAAAAAAAAAGAATTTGACTTTACACTCTCCCATTCCTTCAATAACCTGAGTTACGTATTAAAGCTTGAAATTTATTTTAAGGTCAACCAGTTGAAAGTTTTTGCATAGTAAAAATTTATCTTAAAGCTACTCTTGCCTACCTGAGTTGGCTATCACTAATTTTTACTGTCTTCAGAAAATTCAAATTATCAAACTATATCTTTTGTAAGCGTTTTTTTTTGCTTCAGCATCACTCTAGACACTTGAGTCATAAAATTTAATCCTGCCAAGAGTATTTCTTACAGAGGATTTTTACTATTCTTTTTTTTGTTCCTTTCTAATTCTTAATCACCCATTCTTCCACTTTCTTGTCGCTTAAGTAGAATGATACATTGAATGCCTAATTTTTTCCCCATTTTATTATATTGGCTTATGAACACTCTAAAAATATATTGACTGAAATAGTCGCGCCTTCGCTGCCAACTAATGTGATTTTAATGACTTATGGAGGTATCCATGAATGCTTTCCACTCATTTCTAACGCAGTAGAATGGTTGTTGATGATAATTGCAGTCAAGCTTTTTTCTATATACAGCTTTTTTATGTCTCGTTAATAGAAATTTTTAATATTGTATTTTTTAGCAGAATAGGTAAGTAATGTACGAAGCAGCCATTAAAGTGTGAATAATAAAAGAAAATTTATTTAGTTGGAAAATGTTTGCGAAATTAATAAAAAATATATTGACGATGTGGGAGAAATCTCGTAAAGCACAACTTTATTGTTGGATAATCATGCGCGTACTCAACTTAAAAACTAAGCTTAACATAAACTAGGTTTTGTTATTGCAGATAACTCAATTAACAGATGAATGTAATTATATGAGTAGTAAACAACACTAACAAACGCATGAGTAAAGTGAGAGTCTACCAAATATAGTTAACAGAAGTTAATAGAATGACTAAACATAATGTTAGTCTGTGAGTGAATAGAACACATAAATGTGTATAAGCATATTAAACCAAGTAGGATTGTAATGTAACAACATATTAAATATAACACACAAGCGCAAGCAAACTATGACTTTTTTGACTAAATATAGTTTACATAGGTAAGATTTTTTAGAAGTAAAGGGTGATAGTTTAGAAGTATCGGATTTTAAATTGAAATAAAACAACGAGAATTCAAATTGATGGGCAATTTCTAGTATTTTTTGTAGCACATTCATGACATTTATTTTTTAAAGTTAATCCCTTTCAAATGTTGACCGTAACGGCGCCGTAATTCGGCCATATCCGTAAACACCAATTTCTCTCGAATGACTCGCTGGCGGGCTTTGATCGGTATCTCGTGAATAATGTTATTAATGTTGGCTTCCAAAGCCTCATTCGAAGCTGGTTTATCCACAAAGTATTGGACTTTACATACCCGAGGCGGGAGATAAATTGCTCATCGAAACGATGGCACAGTAAATCCATTGTTTCTATATGGCACGGGCTGTGTGGCAAGTGGCGCCGTCGTATTGGAACCAAAGGCGCGTTGTGGAGATCATGGGCTTCAATATCCGTTCATTCAGCCCAAATACGGCAATTTTGCTTATTGACGTAGCCATTAAACTTAAAATGGATCTCATAGCTGATCGCCATAAGTTGGCCTGAGAGCACGATGAACACTTTTCACTTTTCAGAGCCTCGATTTTCGTAATACAATTGAACGATTTGTAAATGGTGTTGATGCGTAAGTCTTGCCATGCTGAAATGTCAATGAATAGTGAAAAAAAAATTATGTACAGTAGGTTCTGTTTTTATGCGGTAGATACGTTCCGCAAGAAACAGCATAAAAAAAGCTACTAGTTCTATAGTAAAACTATAGATACGTTTCAAATGCTAAAACCGCATAAATCTGGAATAATGTAATAAAATCGCATAAAAAAGGGCACTAGTCCCATATTATAACTATAGATACGTTCCATAGACCGCATGAATCTGAAATAATTAAATAAAATCGCATAAACAAAATATTGTATTTTTGAAAATTATATCTTTATTTAAGAAACGTCAGAATCGAAAAATAAATTTAAGTCAGAAATAGAATCAGACAATACCCACATGTTGCGCATTCGATTAGGATTTGGCGTAAAATCACTTTCGTCACTTGAGGAAATGTACACGTCTGATCTAGATAGGTATGCAGGCGGTTCCATACTTGTAGGGTTAGCATTTCTGATGTAATCTGTGATGAGTTTTTGCTTAGCTGGTTTAGAATCTTGTTTATATGTGCAATTCCCGATAGGTCGACATGCATTTTGTAATTTAAAAAATAAACCGCACTATTTCAAAACCGCATAAAAAAAAGCCGCATAAAAACAGAACCTACTGTATTTAATTTCATAGTAGTCCCGCGTGATCTGTCAAAAATACCCTATTGGAAAATGTACCTACAATCTGATTAAGGTCAGTGAAATGGCGGCCGCTATAGCCGAGTGTGTTGGTGCGTCACTATCCTGGGAAGGTTTTCCGAATTCAATGCCAACTATGAATATAAAACGTTAAATAATACATAGAATATTTTCTCTAAAACCAGTTGTCCTTCGCCAGATTTCCAAGTCCTTTTCTGCCATGAAAAATCTTCTCATGTTCTCAGTAGAACCATTAATTTTTAGAAAAACATTAGGACATGCTGACATGTCATTTTTGGCATCAAGCATCGCTGGTGATAGTCATCTTTGTATCCTCGGTGATTTTAATTTATGTCGCTTTGGTCGTTGGTCCCTACTTAGAAACTCAGCTGCTTTTATGACTTCTAACGTAAATTCTTCACCCGAAATTCATGTCATTGACAGTTTTTTAAGCATTGATTTATGACAAATTAATGGGTTTTCAAATAGCCTTAATAGAATTCCAGATTTAGTATTTATTTCCAATAATATCCACCACACTTTGACGGAAGGTAACTGTTAAACATCTCTTTAACTGATAAAAATCAAGTTCCGCTTTCTCTTGAGTTGGAATTTTACGAATTTTCTGAGGTATCCGATGAGTCTAACATAAAATTCAACTACAACTCGATTTTTCAAGTTTTAACAAAATCCTATTAAGTATTGATTAGGAACCCTTACCTGAAGATGATACCTAAAAATGTTAACTCTAGTTTTCAATTCTTCCAGACCAAGGTCTTTGAGCTGCGCTTGAAGCACATTTCTGTTTAAATATATTATTATAGTAGAAAGTATATAAGACACTTTAGCATACCAAATGGCGAAGATATCTAAAGAATCTGAAAAACTAATTTTGCAAACTGTAGAACAGATCCGGTGGCCCAATGCATTTTTCTAAATTTCAGTGCCATTTAAAGGAAATTTAACTATTTGAACAAGTTCCTATACAGATTTAAATCTTGAATTTTGAAATGAAAATTATTTTGGCATCAATATTATTTCGAACTCGAAGGCCTTTTGGCATTTCATCAAGTCAAAAAAGTCTTGTTCGACACACCAAATTGGCGGTATAGCTCAGCGTCAAATTTTATGAAGGGTGGTTAAGTTTCAAGGGCCGGTATTGATTTTGAATAAAATACAATTTTTTTAGGAAATTATTGTCATTTCTCTTTATTATGATAATATTGGTATGGCTCAATTACGAATAGAACAAAATATCGGCCAAATTACCGCGCGGCCTCGGTGGCACACCTCCATCCGATGGTACAAATTTTCGATGACGCTGAGGCATAATTGAGGTTCTATGCCGTTAAGGTGCCGAATTATCTTTCAAATAACCCCAAAGAAAGAATGCCAACGGCGTCGTTGACGTTTAGGTGTGGTTCACATTCAACATCGGCCCTTGAAATTTAACCACCCTTTAGTTGTATATGTATATATACACATTCACATAAACAAATATTTAGCAGCATAAAAGAAAAATTAAATAAGCATTTGAATGTTTTCTTAACTTTTTTTTTATTTTATCACCAAAATTTGCGGTGACTGAACCCTTGCATTGCGAAATAGTAACAATTGTAAAAATTCAAATGAAATGTTACCTGTTTGCATGCATTTGCAATTTCTGTCTAAAATCACTAAAATCCGCTTATAACTGTATTGCAATGATTTTCTTTCCCAAAGCATAATGACTGATGCCAGGCAAAGCCACAGCAAATAGGGCAATTTTTAGTGCTCAATTGGCGATGGAATATGAAAAAGTTTTGCTTAGGTTTCCAAAGCGGATTTGGAAACCCGCCAAACGCTTTCTTTTATGCGCCAGTCCCTTTAAGTATTTTCCCTTCTTTATAAAACTTATTGCATTGTACGAAAATACAAAAAAAAACAAAAAATGCAAATAATATTGTAAATCGCTTTGCCAAAGGGACCGACAGCTATGCAAGTGGTTGAAAAGCCGCTATGATCGCCACTACAGTAGCTGCTACGATGGATATTTGTAAATACGAGCAGTATTGCTGTGTGTGCGGCAGCAGTTAAAGCCCTGCAGTCAAATCTACTAGTTTTGAATTAGTTTGCTGCCAGTTTACTTTGTAACTTGTCTAGTTTGCCTTCTGCCTATGTACAATGAAATGTTATATGTTTGCTTCATAGCAGTTAATGAACTAGTAGGCCCATGCTTCACTGTTAAACCAGTTAGTGATGAAGTGGTAGAAAAAAAAATTATAATTCATGCATTTGGTATGGAAAATGTTAAGAAATCAGAAGATAGAAGTGAGGGAAACAATAAAAATGCATCCAATACAAATTAATAAATGGGAATCATATTTTAAAGAATTATACAAATATGACATCACAATGTTAGCGAGCACTCCATTCTATGATTATGAATCTGGAGATGTATATATAACTACTAAGGACGTTGAACTTGCTATAAAAATGCTCAAGAATAGAAAAGCTACTGGTCCTGATAGTATTTCAAAAGAAATGCCTAAATATGGTGTAGAGTGGCTTCATCAAGAGATTGCACTTTCACTTCAACTTTTCATTGAGAAATGAAAAAATACCATCTGAGTGGATATCAAGCGTTACGATACCAATTTTTAAAAAAGGCAAGAAAGATGATCCACAGAATTATTGCGGTATGACCCGGCTAAGCTCAGTTCAAAAGCTTTTCACTAAGATTTTGTTGTCGCAACTCCGTCCTTACTTACAAGAACAAGAGGAGCAGCAAGGCTTTCGTCAAAACAGGTACACAACTGATTGTATATTTATTTTACAACAAATTATGGAAAAGTCAATTGAGTGCGATGATCCTGCTTTTATGTGTGTTGTTGATCTTAAAAAAGCGTTTGAACGCTTCAAACTTGAGGATGTACTGCAAATAGTAAAGGAAAGAAAGGCGCTACGACAAATCCTACAAGTCATCAGCGATCTCAATACCACGAGCTCAACAAAAATAATGGTAAATGGTAAATTTAGTAAAAGTATAAATTGCGCTACCGAAATACGGTAAGGTGACTCTTAAGTCCACAACTTTTCAATCTTATTATGGATAAAATTATCTCAGAGGTAAGGCAATTGGCTGTGTACAAAATGAACAACGAATATGTATATATATATAATATGCGCGTACACCCTTTTTGTATGTTTGGCCGAAGTTCCTCCTCCTATTTGTGGTGTGCGTCTTGATGTTGTTCCACAAATGGAGGGACCTACAGGCAGATATTTTTATGAGGAGCTTTTTCATGGCCGAAATACACTCGGAGTTTTGCCATTGCCTGCCGAGGGGCGACCGCTATTAGAATAAACTTTTCCTTCATTTTGGTCTTTCACCGAGATTCGAACCCACGTTCTCTCTCTGAAATCCGAATGGTAGTCACGCACCAACCCATTCGGCTACGGCGGCCGACATACATATCAATAATATTTTATGTACACGACGATGTTTTGGTAGCTGATTGCAAAGATAGGTTAGATTAGTTTAGCCTGGTTGGCATTAAGCCACGCATAGACCTTTTGCTCCCTAGCGATACCAGATGGAGGCCGACCTCTATGAATACTGAAAATAGACATCATATAGGATGTCAACGCTTTTCTAAGCATAGTTGGGAGATCCGCTTTTGAGACGTCCTCCAGACCCTCAAACAATGGGGCTCCCATTTGTTCTTGTGTAGGCTAGCTCCGCGACTTTCCCCACAACAAAAACGTCCGCTTGGAACATACTGCTGTGGTCTGGCAGCTTGATAGGCTACCTTATCCTTAGCTTTGAGCACCCACTCCGTCTAAAGTTTTAGAGCCGTCTGTATAGATGTGAAAAGTTCTATGGCCAGGCTTCACACCTTTGTGCCATCCCTCCTCTTCAATTGTAGTACGAAACCATTTCTCCCAATTGAAGTACGGAGTCATGTAGTCTGTGCACCATGAACTCCTCTTTCCTATTGAGCTTTGTCCGAAGTTCCTACAGGCGAATACTCCAGCAGCCACTACCCTCCTCTCGGATTTCGCTGCCCATTTTCCACCATAAGCTCAATAAGTGGCATGCGATTGCGAAGATAATCTTCAAAGGCTTTTGAATCGCTTTGTTACTAAAAAATTAAATCTTTAGTAATATCAAAAGAACCTAAAAGAAGCACGTTGAATATTGACCGCCATATGATAAAACAAGTAATGCAATTTAAATATTTGGGTGTAGATGTAACTAGTAATCGAAATATAATAACAGAGGTGCGAGAGCGATGCGCAAGCGGTGCACGGATATCAGAGAGCCTGCGAGAAATCGTGTGGAAAAACAAGTATGTAAACATGGAAAATAAAACTCGAATCTACAAAACAATTATAAGGCTCATATTGACTTATGGAGCAGAAGCTTTTGCAGAAAACATGAAAACGAAGCAACTGCTGCGGATTACCGAAATGCATGCACTTAGGGCCATAGCTGGAAAAAGTAGAGTAGATAATTTAAGAAGCGAAGGAGATAAGAACACAGACAGAGGTGACCGATATTGTAAAATTCAGAAGAGCCAGAAGACGAGCATGAAACGACATGTGACACGAGCCCCTAGCAATAGGTTGATAAAACAGCTCGAATTGGATACATAACTCAGCAAAAAATCAATCACAGCAATCATATGAGATTTATGGATTATATTGTACGAGAAGGTACGACAATTTATGTGTATTATCCCTAAATATTAAAATGTATTTATGTATCAATGTATATAAAGGTAAATATCAATGGGGAGATCCCTAGCATAGATATTTGTAGCAAAGAGTGCCTTCGAAGAGGACAGACACATTTTGCCAGACAGTCAGGCAGCCTTACGTGCACACTGCTGTCTTATATAATAGTAATATCCAGGCTCTTTGAGGAATACTTCACTGTCCTCAATGCCTTGGGAGCAAGGAACATCGTCATGCTGGGCTGATGAGTACCAGAATGTGAAGGCAACGAACAGGTGGACTGCCTAGCGAAATGAGATGGTAATATATAACAAAATTACATGGCCAGAACTCTTTTACGGGCTTTCTAAAGACCACACACAGAAAGTTATCAGCAAATGGAAAGATACGGCATTCATACGGCACTGGATGGAAAGTCCAGGGCTGAGGTAGACTAAATATTTTATTCTTCCTTTTAGAAGAGCAAAATGTAAGCTACTAAATCGTGATTGAGAGGACTTCGGTATTCTTACTGGGTACTACTTGTGAACGGGAATTGTAGTCTCCTTATGGAATTATAGTCTTCGTTATCATTTCACAAAACTAGGACTAGTAAAACCAAGTGTCTACCGTCTGCGAGTTGGCCGCTGAGTAGCCAGAGCACATCCTGGCGCAAATGTGTGTATCTCTTGCAAGACGAAGATATGCGCACCTCAGTGGTGTGACTCTAAATTTATTGGTAATGTGGAACAAAAAACCTGAGAAATTGTTTAAATTTATTAGAAGCATAAAAGATTAGCAGTACACTAAGGTCCAATACTAATAACTGGTCTACTTCTAGTCACTGTGAAACTAGTACTACCTCCATTAAATGCCAGTTCATTAACTAAAATGCCTGTTTTGTGGCTGTTTGACTTTTCTCTGCAGCGTAAAATTAAAATCAAAGCACACTCACACAAGCACATGCCGGCATTATTTGACAATATTAACACTTCATGGCCAATCAGCAATGAGATAAACGTCGACAAATTGCAGCAATACTTGGAACGACAACAATTACACGGCAGTTCACGCTTTGAAATTGAAATTTTTTGCTTTTTGAGGTTGAAAAATGGTCTATGCAAATCGTTTGTCAACTACTTGAATATTTTAGTTAAATAATCAGCCATGTAGGTTAATGTCTTGTGCATTTTAAAAAGCTACTCTTGATCAACAGCACAACGAATTTTTGGCAATTTCTTTTGCGAATTATCTACGAGCATACAGTCCGCGTCGAATGATAGTACAACCATCCTTTTACTGGTTTTAACTGTTTCTTTGGTTTTTTAATGTTTATTACTTTCTTGTATAAAAGTATTATTCGATGTCTAACAAAAACTGTATAAATCGACGTTTCAAACTTTATATAAAAATTTGAAATATTCCATAAATTTTTCAGCACAATTCCATGGGTTTTAGTTATAATTTCTGGGCACATTTTTGGTATGCAGTTTTATAGCTAATAAGTTTTGGAGTCATAAATGAAAGTTTAAATTTACTAAAAAGTACCGTTAATACTATCAAAACGGCGCTTTAATGCTACTTGGGGAGTGCCTGCATGGTACTTCAATCATTTCCACTACCGTCAATACTTTATATTTGGGAAAATTTCCATATGGTTCCCCATGAATTTAAAAAAACAGTTTATAAGGGGGGTAGAGGGGGTACTCTACTTTCCAAAAGTGAAATCTTCACCGGTCGCGAGGTTATAGTTTTTAAGTTATTTGATTTCAAAATGTTCCCTATTTCAGTGTTGCACATTTCTCCTTATAGAATTTTTTTTATTTATATGAAGATAATCCGCGTCATCGTCAAGGAAAATGATTATAAAAAATTAATGAACGTTTTTAGTAATTTCGAATTTGTACTTCTGCACTGAAATTTATTGAGCTATGAAACTGTGTAGGAAAAATCTGCTTCGAAATTCTAGATAAAACCATGGAATTGGGATAAAAGCTATCTGAAATTTTGTAAAAGTAGAAAATTGGATTTATAAAAACCGATAAAATAGTCAAAACTGTTCAAAATATTGATGTGTTATCGAATGCTTCGATGTCAGATACATTTGGGTTCCCGATCACAGCGGCAAAGACTGATAGTTGGCTACACAGGGAACTTTGGAGATGGTTTCGACGCAAAATGAGAGGATTGGGATTCGCTTAAGAACCTGTGGTCTGCTCCTGGAAAGATGGACCTCCAGTCAACTCAGCGAGCGCTGGGGTAGTGCGCAAACGTGTAAGGTCGCAAGATCCTTCTGGCCACAAATATATCGGGACCCTCGAGGGAACTCCTAAGGCTAACAAAGTCCCAGCTCTCGAGTTTGGGGGGTATCCTTACCGGACATTGAAGAAAACTGCTGGGCTCATGAGCTGGCTGGACAGGGAACCTTGCAGACGGTTTCGACCCAAAATTAAAAGATTGGGGTTCCGTTAAGAATCTGTCGTCTGCTCCTGAAAAGATGAGCCTCGAGCGCAGTTAGCGAGCGCTGGGGTAGCGCGCAACCGTGCAAGGTGGCGAGATCTTTCTGGCCACGGGTAGATCGGGGGCGCTCGAGGGAACTCCTAAGGCTAACAAAACCTCAGCTCTTTCCACATCTGGACTCTCATTTCTTCGCTACGCCTGCGGATATAGCGGGCATAAATATCATACACCTGGTGAAGTTCATCAGTAGCTTGATGCGGCTAATTACGAATGTAAATAAACCGCTAATCCCAAAAGGCATCACAACAGACAAATTTCGAATATTTGTCCAAGTGGGCCCCAAGGCAGCTATTTAACCTAACCTAACCTATCGTTTTGTCGAGGGTTTTTTTTTCTGGGATGGTATGAAAAGGAAACTCACATTAGTACTGCCACAAAACTCCGCGCGTCTTAAATAATTATAAATATTTGTTACCTGCACACAGATTATCTTCCAGTTATTAGCTGGATTCAGCTTAAAGTCGACAATATTTTCTCCGCTTAAGATTTTATAGCTTTCAGGAGTTTCTTCTTCCTTCTCCGTGTAGATTGGGCAGTTTGATGAGCTATCATGAACAAATCTAGGGAAGTATTTTCGAAATAGCCCGTGCCCTGAAAGCGTTGTGTTTGGTACTAATTTGCTGCCTCATGGCACGTCGTAGGGGTGGGTATTAACTCATGCGTCCATCTACCTTTAAGTGATCTCTTCGATCGAACGATGCCTTTCTTCTGCTGGAATTTCTTTGCGCTTTGCTTTACCGCCGTGTTCGAATATCCGGATACATATACACTGTCTTCATTGCTTTTGCCAACATGTCAACCGGAATCAGGCCTGCAATGATGAGGGAAGCGTCATCAGAAATTGTGCGGAAACCACATATATGTAGTCCACAAAACGCTTGGCCGATAGATGGATATTAGATTTCTTGAATATCTGTTTCTGTTCAATGCGTCAGTCCCAGATCGGAAAGGCTTTTAAGAGGACTGAGCTGACAACGCTATTATATAGTAACCTTTATCTATGGCTAGGGCCAACGATGTTTGACATTATTCGTGACAGACAGGCCTGCACATGCGATGCCTTCTTTACAGCATATTCTAGGTGAGTTGTAAAGTTAAAACCGACTATCTTACAACACCCGTAGGTATTTAATTAGCGGGCTTTGAATTGATAGTTACAGTCCCAGCATTTACATTCGTATTTTTCACTGCCTCCCTGATGCTTATTAGGACTACATCGGCACTGTGCTCAGCTATTTCCAGTTTCATAGACTTCAAACAAGCATTGATTCTGTTTACAGATGCGTAGGCGATCTTCTCAGTATCTTGGATGTATTTCGTTACCATTACCACCGCGCGCTATCATCCGCGAATCCGATGATTTTGGTTCCTGGAGACATTAGAATCTTAGGACACCGTCATACATTAGGTTCAATAGTAGTGAGCCTGAAGCTGATCCTGAGAGGATGCCTGCTGTTACATTGTATTCCTCAATATTTTTGTCTGTTCTAAACCTCTCTTTACGATCCAAAAAATAGCTCTGAATTATTCCCAAGGCACCACCACGCATTTGATAGCATTTACTGTTGAGCGGGATTTCCTGGAACCGAACTGGTATGAGGATAAAACACGTTCATCTACTTAGATATTTCGTTTGCAGGGGTTGTGCAGGAAGTTCGCATCCGAGGCTTTGTACATCTTTTCATTGGGGGGGTTTTTAAGTGGCGGGTTCCAAACACGTTGGCTCACACCCGAACGGGCCTTCGAAAGCTGCCTAGAGGATACTTGGGCTAGTCCCGGAAGTTGTGAGCTGCTTGAACCATATGCAGAAGAATCGTCTTGCTACTCTGCGTCGGAGTTATCAGGTGGAGAAGCACTTAGCTTCACTTGGTGCGCCCAATTGGCGCCGGTTAGCACGTGAAAGAAACGTCTGGAGTGCTTTATTAAGCTCGGCCAAAATCGCGTAAGCGGTTATCGCGTCAAATAAGAAGAAGAAGAAAAAGACTTAGATATCTGCTCAATTTCTTCGCGTAAGCCACATAAAATTGTTTCATAATTTTTGCTATATTTGATCATTTAAATTCATCTACGTCGCTTGACGAGAAAACCATCAACATTTCGGCTAAGAGTTTTCAATACTGCGCGCCAACTCAAAATTAGTTTTACGGTAATTGTTTAATTTGGCCGCAATAGCTGCAGCGAAAGATAAGTCATTACCTACTCATCTAGCCACAGTGGCAGTGGTCAATGCTCCTTCCTGTTTTTTGTTTTCAATTTAAATTTCTTTAAATTTCTTTTTCAATATTTTCCAGTACATTTGTAAGATTTCTGTTTATTCCATTTATTTTTGTCACGCTCGATGACGAGTTATTATTTTTTTTGTTTAGGTTGAGCTGCATAATTTCAACGCTCGTTCGTGCGTTCATTTGTCCACTGCGGCCTTTGTAGGTGTAACGCTGCTGCAAGATGTGAAATGCTGCAAGTGTTTGCCAGAAAAGGTCCATTTCACAAGCAAACGAGCCATAAATATTCAGATTTTGCATTTCGTGTTAAAAATTTTTTACTTTTTTCTTTGTTTTTTTTGCTCTATGCAAATATGCATTTTCTATTTTCGTTAACTAATTGGCAGTGTTGAAAACTCGAGACTCGTGACGGCAAAAGTGTGGAAGAAAGTGCACTAAATTATTAAGTACAAATATGTGGCTGACTATACATTTAAGTGCGCGGCTAAGTGGCTGTGGGCCAAGTGCAGTTGTCTTGCATTTATTGCCAATTTTTCTCCAAGTAATGTGGCGTTGGCGCCGCCGCCTTTGTAAAACGAAAGCTGCTAGACGTCGTTGGACTCTTGCATATAATTTTCTCTGCTTCATTTAGAAAGATTATAAGAAATTAATTTAGTGTAACAAATGATTTATTGCAGCTATGAGTAGTTGAAATATGAGTGCAACTATGGAGGTATGCAGCGAAGTTTATACGATTTGATATAACGAATTTTAATTACCATTTGCATTGATGTTATCGTGAGCTACATGAAGCAGCGAGGAGAGCAGTGTAACAAAAACTGGTCAAGCTTAAGTGATCTAAGCCTGCTCTTAGTCTTGTGATCTTCACGTGGGTAGGTGGCGGTGTGTTTTTGGCGAAGACATCCGAACTATTACTTTGGTGTTAGCCGCTTCGTACTACTTATGAAATTCATCCGGTTTTCAATATATGGGCAGGCGTAGCAAAGAGATAAGAGCCAAATAACTTAAATCTTAGCCCTGCAAAAGCAGCGCAGTTAAGAAGAAAGGGCTGATATGATTCCACTTCATCCTCCATACAACTGACGCAAAAAGGACTCGAAGTAATGCCGAGTCTCACAGCAGTATATAGGTATACCTCGCAGCCAATGTGATGTAAGGGCATATACGAAATTTGAGAGCTGAGATCTTGTTAACCTGAGGAGATCGCCTAGAGCGCCTCCGATCTACTTGTGGCCAGAAAGATTGCGCGACCTTGCGAGTTTGTGTACTTGTCCAGCGTTCGCTGAGTTGATGCAAATCTGGCCTCTCCAGGAACAGACCGCAGGTAGTCAACGAGCTCCCAATCCTTTCGTTCGCGTGGTAACTACCTCACAGATCCCCTTCTTTATCCAAATCATCTGCCTCGTAGTTTTCTGCAATGTCGTTATGACCAGGTACCCAGAAGAGCCGTATATCGAAGAATTCGGATGCAATCGAAAATGAAGTCAGGCATTCCCTAACCAGTTTCGAGTGCCCTAACATCGAGCCCAGGTGTATGATTGCCGCTTGGCTGTGAAGTAGATATTAAACTCCGTGACAGTTATTACATAAGTGAGCAGCCAATCAGCGCCTTTTTTAATTACCGTTTCCACTGCTTGGAATACACTGCAATGGTTCAGTAACCTGAACTTGAGTTTGATGGGGAGCTCCTTGCAGAATACTCCTTCGCCAACCCTTCCATCCGATTTCGAGCCATCCGTGAACAGGCTCACCAGGCTCTACCTCCAAATACTGCATCCCGCCCACTATTCCGTTGAAAAATGTGAGTGGAGAATGTTCCGCTCCGACTAAGCAGGAATGCGTATTGATCAGGCGCCAATGGGATGAACCCAAAGTTCCTAAGTATACTTAAGTGTCCGTAATTGAAGGCAAGTTTGTAGCCTGAGATTGTCAGTCTGATTGCTTCAGCAAGTGAAGTCAAGTTTTTCACCACCTGATCTTTCCAAAGCAGAGAAGGCCTTCCTCTTCCTCTACTAACACCAGCTGGTACCGCATCGAATACTTTCAGAGCTGGAGCGGTTATATCCATTTGGACGGCTTGACGCAGCCAACGAAGGCGCTGGGTCTTTATTCGCTGCGCTATGTCTATATCGTCGTAAAGCTCATACAGCTCATTGGTCTATCGCTTGGGATGCTCGCCGTCGCCAACGTGCAAAGGGCCAAAAATCTTCAACAGAATCTTTCTCTCAAACACTCAAAGTGACGCCTCACCGTCATCGTCCAAGCTTCTGCGCCATACGTTTGGACGCGCATGATGAGAGCCTTGTAGAGTGTTAGTTTTTTTCATTAAGAAACGACTTTACTACTCAATTGCCTACCTAGTCCAAAATAGCAAGAGAGGTAATCCGTTGGATTTCAAGGGTGACAAAAAAGGTTAACCACAAAGAATTATTAAGCTATTATTTTTACACGTACTTTTCAAACGACCCTCGTATATCGGCAATCAAACTGTAATCAACTCTAACCCTACGCGCGATTCGTACTCAAGCACAGAGCCGGTAAAAACCTAAAGGAAATCCACACGCATAGGTCCTGCAGCATCGAAATAATTGTAGCGAAAAATGAGAAGTTAGTTAGTTAGAAGTCTACTCCCCCGAAGCTATTCTAGTACCATTACCCCATTTGTTACGCTTAGCCTTCAGCCAGAGCAAAATTATCTAACTTCGGAAGAGAAAGCAAAATTTTATCGAAAGAATTTATTGAGACATCAATGAAAGTGCGCTTGACATATTTTTCCCTGCCGCAGAGGTCATTGCAGCTTACCAATTACCTTCACTGTAGCATATAATTTTCGTTTGTGGCAAGCCAGTCATAAATTTTGTTTACACCTATTTTACTTTTTTTAATGCTTATTTTTTCTACTTTTTGTGTTTCGCTTTTTATTTATATATTTTAGTTGCATTTCATTTTTGTTGGTATTTGTGATAATTTCTGACGGCCAGCCAGCCTCAAACTTTACGCCATCGAATCAGTATTGCACACACCAACAACGGGCGGTGACTTGCATTATAATTTTAGACAATTTGTCGCTTATCTGTCGAACTTCGGTACAAAGTCAAAGCGAAAATGCAGCACGTGTTGTGTGTGCAGATGTGGCTATTTATGAAAGTGAGTACTATATATGTGCATAGTAATGTGATACGAGGGTGCTTACTATGTACTTAATAACGTTACGCCATTGATTAACTTTAGTGTCAACTTATCGAATCTGATGTCATATCTTAGATGCCACATTATTTGACAATCGTTAAGTCATATAGATTGGAATCGTTGAAGAGAACATAGACAGAAAAGCGAGTGGAATATGAATCTATGCGCGTGTACATGGTTTTCCATAAAGACGTTGCACGACCACATTTTGCTCTGACAGCAAGTCTGAGTGACCAATTGTGGTTCTCTAAATCTAGCGCCCTCTGATTTTCACGTGTTTCTATCAATCCCACTCCATCACTCTTTCAGCAATGCAATTAACTTTGAACAAAAGACATCAAAAATTGGCTTAAATCAGCTTTGAGCTCAAAAGATGAGCTGTTACAGCAAAGCAAAATGTTATAAATTTCTATGGTATGTACTTTAAATAACTTACTCATTATTGTGCAATAGAAATAAGGTCAAAATTTTTGCAAGAAAATCGCTTAAGCACCCTCGTATTACACAACTAAATATCGCTATTTGCTTTTTAGGCACTGATTTGCTTGACCACCACACTCGGCCGTACTTTCAGTAATTTCAATTAGTTTTGCCTGTGCGCTATTGCATACAACTAAATACACAACTCATTCGCCATGCTACACTTTTTTATTCAAATTCATGTCATTTTCTCTGCGTTGAATGCCAAAAAAAAAAAAAAAAAAAAAGAAAATAGCCTAATAAGCACCCATTACATCCAGCCATTTGTAGCTGGCAATTCACTGGCCGGCCATTGGGGCCAACAGAAGCGTCTTCAGTAATCAGTTTCGATTTCTATGGAATTTTTGAATGCTGAGACATGCCTGCATACTGATCACGTTTAATACGGAATGCTAAGTAGCTGATTTACTACTATTTCATAACTCCATGAACGATTTAAGTAGATATGTAGGTAATTTTATTTTGCAATTCTGCTATCGGAATTTGTAAGCATCTCAGTGTTTGGGGTTTTTCCTCCAAATTTCAAAGTTTTATGAGTAACAACATTTTTCCCAACAATCAAATAGTAAAGATGTTTGTATGTAGTTGTAGTTATTAAGTGGTGCCCAAATTTTGCAATTTCAGCATTCTAACCCCTTACAGAATGAAAAAAAATAGCTTTCCTGCTGCCCCGCGGCCACCAATTCAACTCAAAGCAGCTTTTAATATATTTACGACTTTGATTAATCTCAGCCATTAGTGTACTTGCTTCATCTTCATTGCTTTTGTGCCAGTCGCGCCATCAGCATTTTAAAAATATGTACAGTCAGCTCTGAATTGTTTCTAATAATTTAAGCGGCATCCAAATTTATTTTGTAATTAAATACGTTTTATTGTTTCCAAAGTTTATTCCCATGACTATTTTTTCTTTATTTGAATATTCATTGCGATTGCTGTACATTTACAATTAACATTTTTCTTTTTATTGAACAACATTTCAAAAGCGCAATTGTATTTTATTCTTTTCTAATTAACATTTAATGTTTTCATATGGAATTCAAATATATTTCTTAGCATTAATTCAGTGGATAAATACCGGCTGTAGTGGCTAGTAGTTCCTGCTTGTCAGCCACTGCGAATCACTTAAACATCTTATCTGAAAATATGTACATACATAATTATTTAACAATTGTAATAAAAATAAATATTTAGTCATTCTGCAATTAAGATGATTTTTTCCCTTACCAACGCACAGTGGTGTAATTTTTATAGCATGCGATAAATTATATGGTATTTATCATATAAAAGGTACGCTAAGCAAGGACACATTCCACTATTCATGACACATTCCAGCTAGTCTCTACACTTTGTGAATTTACAACAACAAATAAGAGAACAAGTTTTTTCTAATAGCGGTCGCACTTCGGCAGGCAATGGCAAATCTCCGAGTGTATTTCTACCAAGAAAAAACTTCTCATAAAAAACTATCTGCCGTTCGGAGTCGGCCTACCTTGAAACTGTAGCTCCCTTCATTTGTGGAAGAACATCCCGACTCACGCCACAAATAGGAGCAGGAGCTCGGCCAAATACTATACGCAGAAAAGGTGTAAACGTCAATTATATATACAAGGTGAAGGCCAGAATAAACAGGACTGGCGTCATAAAAAAGTTTTTGATGGCGCCATCTTTTAAATGAGTTAGTGCGTTGGAAGTTACGCTCCTAGCCGACTTCTAGTGAAAGCTTGATGACATTCGGTTCAGTGGAAGCGAAGTTATTGCGTCTAAAGTGTCAGTATTTTTGTGTCATCAGTACAAAAATTAGTTTCGAACAAAGAGCTAATATCAAATTTTGTTTTAAAATCGGTAAAACGTTTACCGAAACATTTGAATTTATAAAAGAAGTTTATGGTGATGATTGTCTATCTCGTGCCAGAGTTCATGAGGGGTTAACATGTTTCAGAATAAATGACAATGAAATCACATACGGGCCACCCAAAATCAACCGAAAACTCCATCGAAGTTGTTCGTAAATTTATCAAAAATGAATTTTTGAAATTCATGGTATCGGAGTTGAATATCTTCAAAACATCAATTTATCGCATTTTAACTGATCATTTGGGCTTAGGAAAGGTCTGTGCACGTTTCATTCCGCAGAAGTTGAATGAGGACCAAAGATTGCTCAGAATTCAACATTCGGCAGACCTCATTAAAGAGTCGAGAAAAGACGAGAACTTCCTTTACAACATTGTAACTGGTGATGGTTGGTTGGTGTTTCCAACATGAACCTGAAACTAAGCGTCAAAGAGCCGAATGAATGGCCGCAGACGAGCCGCCAACCAAAAGATCGCGTTTGGAGAAGTCAAAAATCAAGTTGATGCTCATTTGTTTTTACGATTCCAAGGGAATAGTCGACAAGGAGTTCATGCCAACGGGCTAAACCGTCAATGCATTTTCTATCTTGGCATTTTGAAGCGTTTATTGCATCGCATTCGTCGAATTCACCCTAAATACCGCGAAGGAAGAAGCTGGCGCTTATTGCATGATAAGGCACCATCTCATCGATCCACTCTTATGACTGATTTTTTGACTAGGAATCGCATTTTAACCATCAATCACTCACCGTATTTGCCTGATATGACTCCCTGTGACTTTTACCTATTCGGAAAATCGAAAATTGAAATTATTAAAGAATTGTAAATCTCCCGATAAGGTGATTAATTTTGCGCCCCTTTGAATAAGCACACGAATAAAAGCCTCGTGTTTCGGGAATTCTGACCAACTCATTGCTTCTTTTGCTACTATAGTAAACTATTTTTAAAAAGTCTGGTTGAGCCTTTTTTATCTCACCCAGCGGAGTATTTTACGTGGTACTGTCGCCACATTTCGAGGAGGTAGCTATTTTTACTTCCACCTCCTGGGATTTTTTGTATTTCCCGCAGCTTATATCATCTAGAGTTACACTTGCTATGGGTGTTGCTTGTGCTAAAAGCTCTGCGGACCGTAAGTTTGTAAGAATCTTTCTCATATTTCGTAAATCGAGTTCCGCATTCCAATAAACAGTTTGCGTCTTAGCCATTTTTCATGCTTCTGCAACATTTTTGGTTTGATTTTTTGTTTTCTTTTTTTAGTTTGCTTATAAAACCAGAATCCGTATTCTGGTAAGCAACTGACAAAATAGGAAGGGTGCTTCTATACCACTTTCACTTAGCTGGATGTAGTTAAGCTGGGCTTGGGATTATTCGAATTTTCCACGAAGAAGTGTTAGCGAGGTGAAAACACATTAGGGGGCGTCCATAAATTACGTGAGGTGTTTTTTTTAATTTTCTGTACTTCCCTCTCCCCCTGGTGAGATGTCGTGAGATTTTATTCCACCCCCTCCCCCATTCCCCAATCTCACGTGAGATTTTTCAAAATGTGGGTTTCTTATGTAAACGCGTTGGATTGTTATTGTAAACATTTTTCGTATTTTCGACTTAATTTAATTAATTAATCTAGATTTTTTTAAAGACGACTAGCGGAACGGGCGGGTTTTCGCTAGTTTGGTATAAAACAAATATGGTGGTTTGACAGCAGTAGTGTATAACGTCGAAGTAAGAATGAAATTATTTTCTTTCGAACGAATTAGTGAATGATCTTAATCATACTACGATTACGCTTAAGATTAAATCTTAAGCATGTACAATCTGGATAATGGACCAAAATAGTATAATTTTTTTTCTTTTAATCAGAAAAAAAATTGCGTGATATTTGCCGAGACCCCCCTTCTCTCCTCCGTAAGATTAGATGAGATTTGACTCGACCCCCTCCCCTCTTAAACATCTCACGTAATTTATGGACGCTCCCTTATTGCCTACACGACAATCAAATTCATGAGGCCAACGTGAAACATGAGAAAATCGTAATATATTCTCTCCCTTAATCCAATGGAAAAGAGCATGTTTTTAAGGATTAGTTTTTTTGCAATACATTTAGTGTTAGTTTACTCAATCAGTGATCATCTAATGGTGCATCATTTCAACAATATTTTCCTCAATTTTGATTGTCAAATATTACAAATTGAGTGAGTGATAGCGCATTTCCGGAAGCGCCTTGAGGAAAAGTGATTTCGTGGTGTACATCACAATTCGCAACAGAATCATTTGAAACAAAATTCATTTATTAAAGGAAATTTTGCTTGAAGTATGATATTTCTAGAAGGGTTTCTTTTTCGATTTTTAGATATTTGGTAGTATTTGAAATTTTATTTATTATTTTATTTTGGTGTCAAACCCATTTGTCGTTAAAACAAAAAAATGGCTGTTCTGTTATTGTATGCAAGTTTGATATTATTAGAATGGCATGCATTCATTTAAAGAAAATTTTTTGGAAATTTTTAAATTTTAAATAAAATTTTTTTTAATGTAATAGCATGTAAAAAAATTCTAAAAAACAAAGATAGTTTAATATTTATAGTTTTAATTAAAAGTATTATAATTATTTTAAAATAAAAAAAGGGTTACGAGTTATTAAAAAAAGATAAAAAAATTTAAGAAAAGGTAAAAATAAATAAAAAAAGATAAAAAAGATTAAAAAAAATAAAAAAAGATTAAAAAATAAAAACTAGATAAAAATAATAAAAAAAGATAATCAAATTAGGGTTATGAGTTATTAAAAAATAGGTAAAAAAATTAAACAAAAGGTAAAAATAAATAAAAAAGAGAAAAAAAAATAAAAAAAGATAAAGAAATAAAAAAATATACAAAAAAATAAAAAAGGTAAAAATAAAAAAGCTAAAAAAAATTATTTTAATGCAATAGCATGCAAAAAAATTCTAAAAAACAAAGATAGTTTAATATTTATGGTTTTAATTAAAAGTATTATAATAACTTTAAAATTAAAATAGGGTTATGAGATATTAAAAAAAAAGATAAAAAAATTAAATAATAAAATAAAAAAATGAAAAAAAGATAAAAAAATGAAAAAAAGATTAAAAAATGAAAAAAGGCAAAAAAAATAAAAAAAGATAAAAAAATAAAAAAAAGAAAAAAATTAAAAAAAATCTAAAAAATAAAAATAGTTTAATATTTATAAAAGATAAAAAATTTAATAAAAGGTAAAAATAAATACTATAAGACAAGATAAAAAACGATTAAAAAAAATTAAGAAAAGATACAATAAAAAAATAAAAACTAGATAAAAAAATAAAAAAAAAGATAAAAACAAATAAAAAAGGTAAAAAAATGAAAAAAGGTAAAAAAACAAAGATAGTTTAATATTTATAGTTTTAATTAAAAGTATTATAATAATTGTACAATTAAAATAGGGTTTTGAGTTATTAATTTTTTTGATGTAATATCATGCAAAAAAATAAAAAAAAAGTTTTTTTAATTAAAAATATATAATAATTTTAAAATTAATTTTTTTTGCATATAAAAAAATTTGTTACCTAAAAAAATTTAAAAATACAAAAAGCGTAACATAGTATGAATTCCCTTAAATTTGTTTTTTAATTTTTTTTAATAACTACTACTAGCTTATTTTTTTAATTTCTTTACATGCTATTAAATTTGTTTTAGAATGAATGCATACTATCTAATTTTTTTCATATCCTTGTATACTAAATATTTTTTTAATTTTTCTATTTATTTTAGTTTACTAAAAATTTAAAAAACAAATTTTTTAAATTCAATTTAAAAAATTAAACACTCATACCTTCGTCAAATATGCTCCAATTTATTTGAAATTATTAAAAAGGTATGTATTCATTAAAAAAAAAAAGGTTTTGGAAATTTTAAAATTTTTCTTAATTTCTTAAATTGTTTTTTAAACGATTGCTACTATCTTATTTTGAATTTTTTGTTTCAATGAAAAAAGCTTATGAATTACTCATGCCCCCATGAATCAAACCCCATCATTATCGGAAGCAATCGGGTTTCGGCCAAAACTATTGAAAATTGCCCATAGTACGTCTACTTGTATAACTATTAAATTAATATATACGTATGTATGTGTGTACATATCTAAATACTTACCAAACAAGCCTAAAAGCTCATCACTTCAATGTTTAATTATGTAAACTTGTGTGTGAGCATTTCTGTGTTTTTCTTCTCTATGGCACTGACACATTCCACGCGCACGTGTACGCCGGCCTTTAGTTGTGTAGGTGTGCCCAGCCAGTTGTTTGTTATATTGATTGTGTATATTTATTTATTTGGTATTGCCTGTACAATATATATACACACACATTAATATAAACTATACGTCCATTCTGTGTGCTTGGTTACCTTGTCTTTGGTTTTATCAAACCTTAACTCCTGCTGCTATCCGATAGTTTTGCTATTTTTAGCATCACAACGCGAAACATTTTTCGTTTTTTTTTTGTTTTGGTTTATTTGGTTTATTTTTTCTTGACATACAGAATTGTTTCTTGTTTTTATATAACTTGTATTTATGTTGCGCTTTTAAATATGCGGCTGTAGTCAGGTTGTTGGCAGAAGTGTTCGTACGTGAGTATGCACCTGCGTTTGGGGCAAATAAAAATATTTGAAAATAAATTTTAATTCTTGAGACATTTGCGATTTACATATATTTATCCACATTCGCAACCTGTGCAGCTCTTTTCGTTCTTAAGAATCGAATGAAATACATATAACAACCTCTTTTAAAATACTTCTGCTATCAAGAACAGGTATTTCTAAATCAGTTTTTATGTTGTATATGTCACTAAAATCTGAATTATGGATTTGATCATTTATATCTAATTTATAACTTAGCACATTTAAGATAAAAATGTTGATGTTACGAGGGTTGCTATTTATATTTCTGGTCTTGGACACTTCTAATGTTGTCAGGCGCCATCTGACATTTCCATTCACAAGTTTGACATAATTTACTATAGGTCTACGGACACTGCGCTGTATCAGCTGTGCACGGAGATCCAGAGTTCCTTTGACTGTGAGGAAACAGTTCTTTGTGCCTTTCCTCGCCTCTCAAACAGGGGTAAGTCGCGCACTAAAGAAAAGAAACGTGCAGAGACCCGTCTGCAGAGACCCATCTGCAGATGGATAGAGCAGACACGTATAGCTAAAACCGCAGAAACGGACTACAAAGGGATGTTCTCACCCCTCCTATAAAGCCTTGTAGTTGATAACCTGCTTCACTTGCTGACAAACAATGGAATCTGCTGTCAAGGATACGCGAATGACGTTGTAATTATAGCGATAAGCAAGTTTGAGAACACTCTTTACGACATACTGCAATGAGCTTTAATCCTGACGAAAAGATGGTGTGCTGGGGTGTATCTGGATATAAACCTGTCCAAAACAGCCATCATTCCTTTCAAAAAGAAAAAAGTCTTACCAGGAATGAGGGAGATCAGCATGGGAGGGGCTGCTATTAGATTGGTCAGCGAAGTTAAGCATCTTGGCCTTATCCTGGATGCCAAGCTTAACTGGAAAAGACATGCTAACGCAACCTTGTTCAAAACAACAAAGGCTCTCATGATCTACAAACGTCTAGCAGCAAAATCTTGGGGTTGTAGCCCAAGAATCTTAAAATAGATATATACATATATATTCAATTAGCTTTTTGGGTGAGCTCCTCCTCCTATTTGTAGCGCGCGTCTTGATGTTGTTTCACAAATGGAGGCGCCTACAGTTTCAAGCTGACTCCGAATGGCAGATATTTTTTATGAGAGGCTTTTTCATGGCCGAAATACACTCGGCGGTTTGCCATTGCTTGCCGAGGGGCGACCGCTATTAGAAAATACCTTTTTTCATTTTGGTGTTCCACCGAGGTTCGAACCTACGTTCTCTCTGAATTCCGAATGGTAGTCACGCACTAACCCATTCGGCTACGGCGATAATAAGGCCAATTACAACATATGGAGTGATTGCTTAGGCATCGAGACCCGCTTTCTCGACAGCACGGGCAGCGCTAACTAAACTCCCATGTACCGCCATCTTGAATGCAGTGCTATAGCGCGGAGAAGGTTGAGACGTCTAGGCCATTTGCAGCTGGTAGAAAGGCACGTATGCTCAGTCCAACCCAGATCCGTCTTAAGTTTAATAAGAGAACTTAGTCTGGATGAGGGAGGTACTGTGATGAGTAGAGCGCACAAGGGACCATGAGGTCGAAGTGCAAACCTGCTATAAATTGAAATCTAATTTACCATTAACGCACTCAGAACGCTTCAAGTGTAAGTGGAATTAGTGTTTTCAGTGGCTTTAAAAAATCTTTCTGGAATTTAACCGCGAACACATTCATGCGATTATTTTTCATAATTTTCGAATTGAATTAACAAGACAAGAATGAATCGATGAACTAAAATCATTATACGACGAGCAAGCACTATCCAACTTTCTAATGAAACGAATTTCGGCCAAATGAGGTGGTGGTAACACCAGAAAACATAAAAAAAATTCACGAAATCGTTTTGAATGATCGAAAAGTGAAGTTGCGTGAGTTAGCTGGCATCGTAAAGATATCAGGAATTAATTATTATGAAAAATATTATTTTCAATCGCCTCTTTTTAACCCTCCACCAAATGTAGAAGAGCTCCATCTATTTCAGCAGTGAAGTTCTTGCCTCTTATTTTCTTTTACTGAAGTCGCATTGATGTTAAGTAATGATATTAAAACTTTTTTCTCATAAACCACAATATTTACTTTTACCGATTTTTTCTGTTTTTATTCCTCTTTTCTATCCCTCTGAGCATTAAGCCAATTACTTCCCAGAGGGTCGGGGAAAAGAATACATCCGCGGTAAGGCATGCCTGTCGTAAGAGGCGACTAAAATCCGGCAGGAGAGGAAGGGGCTCGGCTCGAAAGGCCTCATATACCCCAAGTACCTCCAGCGACAGGTCTGTAAAGCTCATCGGGATCGAGACCAGTAAGATCCTGATTACGGTATACTGGAAATATTCTTAGATTAGGAAGACTATGGGCTGGTGAAAGTAGTATTCTATCACCTCAGTAGAGGAGGGTGACACCTCACCGAAATGGCTGATAGGCTAATGCTACAATCGCCTCCGTCCCGTTAAAACTCTGGCAAGCCTTCGGGTACGTTCCTTATTTGACACCATTAAGTTGTTGGTGCAGACTCATTTGAGAAATCCTGACTAGTTCCTGTCCTGGCTCTGAACTCTATTGCCCATGAGGCGTAGAGTCAACCCTCGCATAAATATTTAACCGGTGTTGAGATAACGAAATCGTATTTATTATATCGGCAATAAAATGTGTTCAAATAAGACTGTTCTCAGACTTTTACAATATAATTGAATAGGAATTTTTTTGTAGTTGACTTTAACCCTCTAACTACTACTTCAATGGATATTCTCGACGTGTTCTTAAAACAGCTATAACGAAAGGCTGCATCTTTCTCATACGCCGTTATCTTGCTCATGCGTCGTTATCTTGCTCATGCACCGTTACCTTGCTTGAACTGTAAGCGAAAGCGCGGAACGAACGACAAAGAGGCACAATCGGCCCCCGCGTTCGGCAACGTTCGACATCTGGCTCTCTCCTACTTGAGTGAGCATATGTATGTATGTATATGTATGTATATGCGCATTTGTATATAAATTCATATACTTGTATTTGCATATGCCTTCTTCCTGTGTGCATGGTAATGAACCATTTCTCTGTTGAGAATAGGACGATGATAGGAAAAATAGGAAATGAAAGGGAGTGTTTCAAGTGTAATGTGTCTTGAAAAAGTCAAATCGATGATGATGCCTCTTAGTGTTGTTGACTTATTAACGTTTGATGCACAATCGAAATTGAACATATCTTTCATGAATTTGATAAATGTTTCGTCATTTTTCACTTTTGTGTAAATGTAACTTGACCTATTCCATTGCGATTCCATTTACCTCCTCCTCTATATCCATACAAAATATCTATCAAACAAATAAAATTAAAATTTTGTTTTGAAAATTGCAACCATTACATCAGTATTTTCTTATGACGTTGTCACGTTAAACTATCGTCAGTAAACCGACTTTACAGACAACCTCTTTTTTTTTTGGTTTTCGTCGAGTGTTAGAAAATACCTGTACTGCACTTCATAGTGTGAAATAACGGATACTATGTTAAGCGTCATACCATCAGTTTATGGGTGGTAATGAGTTTTCGTTAACTTAAACTCCTCAGAAGCTATCTATTTTGTAAAATGTAGCAATGAATTATAAAAAACTTTCCTCCCAATTTTCGCAACAGGGTAGCTGTAACATAAATATAAGCGAGAGTTTTCAATTGTGTGCTCCTCTATGCATGCACGTACGCGCTCTATAGGCGGTCTCATCATTTTCACGTCTTAAAAATAAATTGAAGGAGAATAAGAGTGCCAGAGTGTTGCCAGTAACAATAAAATACTTCATGCATATTAAGTCAACGTGATTATGCGGCCAAAGGAAAATGCCAGCATCGACTCACATAAGCGCGCACGCATCCACACATAGCGTATGCATTAAGACGTATGACAACATTAATACCTACAAACAAGCTGAAGATAAAAAATGAGCACATACCCACACATACGTGCGAGTACTACATATGCATACATACATATATTTATAAGTATTGACTCAGCGGTGGGTACCCCTCACCGAACTTCTGTTGCTTGGCTTTCTTTTTATTGCACTTCTACGCTAGCGCAGTTCTCTTGCATGTTGAGTGGGTATGTCAATCCAATGATGCTGCTAGACTTCCGATAAAGAGTAATTGCGGACCACCGGGTGCAGTGTGAAGCAAAGTGACGCATTGAGGCAAATAGCAGCAAAAGCATCCATGGTGAGATAAATGAGGAGAACATCAGCCATTAAATACCCTAAACAGGTGTTTTAAACTTTCTGAAAGGTCGGAAATTAATTTATGTAAAGTAGTGTTACGGGATGAATAGAAGAAAATTATTTTCCACTCAACAAAAAGAATATGTTTCAACTGAATTCACCACAAGTAGCCGCAATAAATTAAAAAATCGGTTATGGTAAACTGTTTCTATTGAGTCGATCGCTGCTAAAAGCTTTCTTCTCAGTTATCTAAGTTTGATATTCTTAACGTACCGCTCTGTTCGGTGTATTTTCCTTGTCATTTGGTCAAGTGAACAACCGTCATTTGGACAGACGTAATGTAAGTAACCGGGCTCGGTAGTCTAGCGTAAGTGCACTTTTCCAAATGTACCAACTTTTCCTGTTTCTAAAAACAAAAAAAAAAACAAAATCTCATTCCTCAAAACCAAAAACTTATCCTTTCCATCCTTACTCCTGCACAATAGTCAGCGCATTATTCGCGCAGACACATCAAATTTAGCGAAGTGCGATCCTTCACACAGAAAAATGTGAAACACAGATGGCGCTCCAAGCAGTAAGAAGGCATTGTTCCTAAACAACGACAGGTGGGATTGTCTATTTAGGGCTGGTAGCGGGAGGCTAATCACCTACCCTATCAGAAATCAAATAGATTAACGAGGCCCTATGCTCCCGAGAGGAGTGAACAAAGAAAAAAAATGTAAGTAACCCCAATAATTTAGAATCTTCCGGCTTAAAAGCCGCACTGTATAAGGCTTTAACCAAGTCCATCATACTACGAGGAGAGTTCAAAAAGTTCGTGGCACAGAGAAGTAGGTGTTGGAAGTTTTTCACTTAACAACATTTAGCGAGTCAATACAACAATAAATACTAAATTTCAATCAAGTTGCTTTTCTAAGCTTTGATATAGCGTCGAATAAGCAAATCAATCCGGAAGAAAACTTTCACGCTAGAGAAAATTTAGTCTCATCTAAGACTAAGTTTCTTGTACAATTAGCAAAGTAGAAACATCACAGACCTTTTTGGAAAGTAAGTCATTGCTTTATGCTACCTTTTTCCCAGAGGTGCCTTGTGTTTTTCATAGGTGCCTTTGTGTTATTCAAGCCA
Organism: Anastrepha ludens; assembly: GCF_028408465.1. Taxonomy (NCBI): domain Eukaryota; kingdom Metazoa; phylum Arthropoda; class Insecta; order Diptera; family Tephritidae; genus Anastrepha; species Anastrepha ludens. Next base: position 28,050,656 of record NC_071499.1, on the reverse strand, counting down.
GTAAAGTAATCAAGTGAAAACGATCAGTGCTCAGTCCGGCTCAGACGAATAGCTTTTTCTTAAAAAAGTCCGTTTGAAAATATTAATAAATTGCAGAAATAGTTAAAGAATCCTCTGAAACCATTTGGAACATCCTCCATATTCATCTCATCATCATCATTAGCAGCATTGTTCGAGTATTCCAAGTAGCAAAACGTAAGTCACAATCCTTAATTCGTTGCTTGGTACTGCAGGTTTGATGGTAGCCTCTTATACGAAGCTGTTTTTGTGTATTCGCGTCAATGAATGCTGGTATAAGACTGTCAGCCTTAGGACCAGCAACGTCTAGGAGAACCAGATCACCCACTTCTTTTGTTCACTTTCCTTCCACTGAGATTTTCCACTTTATGAGGTACCCAGTCTCTGGTTGGGGTAACCTTTTCATCTCAGTGTGTCGCCAAGCACGATTTTATGTCGTAGCGGGGGCAGCGTTCATAGGAGCGTTCCAAGCGCTCATAGAAGGAATCTTTGGTCGCATCGTCCTTCTTTTCCGTCGGAGCGTGGGCGCAAATTACCGAGATGTTAAAAAAATGGCGCTTTGTTGCGGATTATTGCAAGACGCTCGTCCACTGGAGTGAACGGCAGTACTTGGCGATGAAGTCTCTTTCCCACAACAAATCCAACACCGAATTTGCGCTCCTTTACATGGCAGCTGTGGTAGATGTCGCAAGGTCCTATGTTTTCCTTGCCTTGCCCCATCCATCGTCGGCAGTGATGTCAGCCTTTACTCTCACGAGGAGATCAACCAGACGGGCAGAGGCACCTTCCCCATTAAGGGATCGGATATTCCAGGTGCATGCCCTCAAATCGTAGCCTTTAGTTCGTTTGCAGGGGTAGTCATCAGTATAAGAAGTTCTCTTCCGAGGCTTTGTACATGTCTTCATTGTGGGGATTTTAAGTGGCGGCTTCCAAACGCAGCGCACAACCAGCTATCCTGGGATGCTTCACCTTCCCACGTTGGCTCACTCCCAAGCGAGTGTTCGGAAGCTACCCAGAGAATACTTGGGCTAATCCCGGAAGTTGTGAGCTGCTTGAGCCATATGTAGAAGAATCGTCCTACCCACTCCAAAGTGAATGGCGATCAGTAACTTTCCCCACTTGCGTGTACTTCTATATATGGAACCATCCTCCATACTTATACATATACCACAAATACGAGTACAACGTCCGGAAAGTGTTACAAGCACTACCTTACCAACAAGCTCTGCACCAAGCCACACAAAGAGCATCTAATTTGTTTTCCCTTTGTTTTCTTTACTTTCGAAGTGTAGCAAGTAAAATCGGTACAGGACAGCAAGAAAATGCCACACGCACGGGAAATATTAATTTTGTATGACAAGCGCCCAATCAATGCGTTTGCCACCGAATACACCATGCACCAACTGGCGCGTATGCAACTCGCCTCCTAAACAACGCAGCTTTGCTGCATCATTTCCACGCCCTTCTACATACGTCAGCGAGCACTACAAACAAACGATTTCAGCTCCAACAAATGGAGTGAATAGGGAAATGTTGAAAACTTTGCATCAAATTTAATTATTTCTCAGTACAAAGGGGAGCAGAAGCGCGGAAGCGAGCGAGCCCTATTCAGCAATTTTGTATTAACGAATAATACGAGTATAGACTAACTAGTAGCACATTATTATACATACTAACAGACATGTATATATTTACATATATTGTATGCGACTGCTACTATGCTTTAGCTTAGAATGCCAGCATAATCACGTGCCTGTGTGAATTATTTCCGCTTCGGCAGCATTGCACGGGCAGATGTCGGACAGCAGCACCCAGCAGACAATATTTGTAACGCTGCAATGCGCTTGTCGGCTTATGTGTTCTTAGCTTATCGCACAGTTTGTACTGATTGCAGCTTTTTTGTTTACCTGTATATGCCACTGGTGCTGATGTTGTTATTGCTGCTGGTGGAAATGAAGCAATTGCCGTTTACCGCATCATGCGGTATCGCGATCGCATTTCGCTCAAAGCTCTGGCGATAAGTTGAGTATTTGCAGTAGTTAAAGAGATTAAGATACGCCTATCAGCGTATTTCGCAATATTGTGAATCTTTTCTTATTTGTTTTGTAAATATTTTTAAAGCAGTTTAATATACAAGAAATCATGGAATTCATAGCATTCAGTAGCCCTATATTGAGTGGCCCACTTGTACTTCTTCATAACGTTGAATGCGAAAGTATAATCTTGGAAATCTTTACAGCTATGTAAAGTTGTATTGGCAGACAGTTGTTGCATTTCGCTTGTTTTGTAGTGGTACAGATTGGTATTGGTAAGCGATTGAGGCTCTGCTATAAAATAACGCGTGGTATCTACAAGCCCGCCGTAGACAATTGGATTGGTGCGTGACTGCCAATCGGGCGTGCGTAGGTTCGAATCGCTGTGCATGAACATCAAATAATATACTGTATTTCTGCCATGAAAAGCTCCTCATAAAACCAATTGCCATTCGGAACCAGTTTACAACTGTAGGTACCTCCATTTGTGAAACAACATCAAGACGCACACAACAATTAGGAGAAGTACTCGGCCAAACACCTAATAGAAGTGTACGTGCCAATGATTAGGTGCGCAACTAAGTTCTCGCTGTTTTTTTGATGAAAATACAACTTTATTCTGAAAAATGGTTACAAGTGAATTATTGAAAGTATTGTACATGCAATCGCTTGTAAATGGATTGCCGGGTAATTCCTAATACTGAATCAAACTCTTCTTGCGTTTGACACGGATCCTCATTGAGCAATGCCTCCAATTCAGCGTCTTCGAAGGTTTTTGGCCTTCCTTCACGCGGACGGTCGTCAACATTAAAATCACCGTCTTTGAAGCGAGGTAACTAATCTCGACACGTTGTTTCACTTAAAGCAGCATCTCCATAAACTTTTTGTAGTTCTCGATGAGCTTCAGCCGTCGTTTTTTTTTCGAATGAAAGAGGAAAATCAACACTTCCCGCAAATGACGATTATTCGGCACAAAATCAGACATTTTCACAAAACCAAAAGTATATGATACCAAAACAAAATCACCAATGTATCGAAGCAGTTTGTTTACCATGTGTCTAAGCTTGGTTTATGACTTTTAGGTTATGTTAGAATCGACTAGTACACACTTCTGGCGGCATCTTTTGACAAACAGCGAGAACTTAGTTGCGCACCTAGTATTTATTTATTTAATTTTAAAACCCCATTGGTGAGGAAATTAGATGGCGAATGAAATTTTCTGAATGATTTAATCTCCTTTTTTAATTTCCCTTCACAAATATCCAGAAAGTAATTGCTTATGATTTACATAATAAGGGAAATTATTTAAACCAACACATGGGCTGAAGAGTCCCGGGCATAACACATAGATGGCACTAGCTTTATTGCATTCACCTCTTTTTCAGTTAGTACTAATCTTAAAAAGACAGCTGTCAAAATTTCATGATATTCTATTCATTAATTCGTGAGTTCTTGTGCTAGGAGTGACGCTACTTTTGTTATTTTCAAAGCAATGGATCAAAAAGAATTTCGTGTTTTTATTTCTCACTACATCTTGATGAGGGGAAAAATACCGTTCAAGTGAGGCAATGGCTTGAAAAGTGCTATGGGGACTCCGCTCCATCAGAACCAACATTAAAATGATGGTTTGTTGACTTCAAACGTGGCCGTAGGGACACCAAAAAATCATTTAAAATGGCGAATGCAACTTACTGGTCCTGAGCCTTTCTGTGGACTCACAAAAGGCCACATTAATGAATTCCTTAGGAAATGGGAAGAAAGAAAACTTGCTGCACACTGGCTAAACTGTGCCGGTCAGCGTCACTCCAAACTATTCCTAAGTCCCAACAAAGGAATATCTGACAAGCTTCTCTCACTAAACAGAGTAGATCTGCGTCTTTTAACAGGATATCTTACGGGTCACTGCAGCCTGAGGTATCATCTAAATAATATTGGTCTATCTGAGACCAATGTCTGCCGCTTTTGCGAAATGGAAATAGAAAGCTCAGAACATGTGCTTTGTGAATGTCCTGCGTTGGGCAAACAGAGACTTCATCACCTTGGTGGTATCGTAGTATCTCCATGCAATCTTTGGAACAACAAACCCAAAATTGTGCTAAAATTTTTAAAAAGCCTAAAACTCTAGGGTTACAAAAATAGGCCTTTCACAATAGATCAGCTCTGGTCGCAGTGCGTAATGACCTTCTAATAATAATAATAATAAAATGGCAGATGTACATTCAATTCTTCCAGGAAGGTCGGGAAGGGGCTTCTCAATTGGCGGGCATTGTAGCCTAGGCGTCAGTCACCTGAATACCAAACACCAAAAATTTTTTTGTTTATTAAGGTCATAATTTCTATATGAATTAAAAACAATGGAAAAAACAAAATTCGCGGAATAAAATGCTACTATTGTTGCTTCGAAAAAATTATTTTTTTGAAAAATTTTCGAATCGTGAATTCACATAGAAAGTAATATCATAAAAAATATGCGTGCCAAATTTCAGGGAGATCGGTCAATAACTTGTAGAGCTATTATGTACGCCAATTCGAAAAATATAGTTTTGAGAAAAACGCGTCTAAAGTCGGCAAAGTAACTAGCGCTCGAACGCAAAGAATGGAGTCGTCACGGTTGACGATGATGAATAAAGCTAATTTTGAACAAAGAAAAAGTTGTTTTCTTTGTTATGCCCGGGACTTTTCAGTCTATGTGTTACTTGGCGTTCCCGCATTCGCCTTGTCTGCTCGCTGTACCGGAATTGCTGCATTATTTCGGCAGCAATGTGCTGTAATTTGTACTTATGCACTTGTATACCCCCCACTTGTATGTATATAATATATAAGGTTGTCAAAAAAGTCTTGCGGTATTTCCGCAAGCTTGTCTTTGCAAGCGCGTAGTTCTAGTTGTATTCGTCGCATCGGTTCACGCTAGAGCTTTTTGGAAAGCTCTTTTCACGTGCTAACACGTGTTTGATTAATTGTTGTTTGCTTTTAGTCGTTCGTGAGTTATAGCGTCGCAAACATGGAGCAACCCGATACAGTTTTCATTTCCACCGCACAACGATGGTTTCAACGTTTACGTTCTGGTGCAGAGGTGATCGAAGATGCGCCACGGTCCGGAAGGCCTGTCGTCGAAAATTGCGATAAAATCGCTGAATTGATCGAAAGAGACCGGCATAGTAGCAGCCGTAGCATCGGCCAAGAGCTGGGCATGAGTCATCAAACCGTTATAAACCATTTGAAGAAGCTTGGATTCAAAAAGAAGTACGAAATACATAGGTATGGGTGCCACACGACTTGACGCAAAAAAACATTTTTGCCCGTATGGATGCATGCGAATCGCTTCTGAATCACAACAAAATCGACCCGTTTTTGAAGCGGATGGTGACTGGCGATGAAAAGTGGGTCACTTACGACAACGTGAAGCGCAAACGGTCGTGGTCGGAAAGTGGTGAAACTGCCCAGACGGTGGCCAAGCCTGGATTGACGGCCAGGAAGGTTCTTCTGTGTGTTTGGTGGGATTGGCAGGGAATCGTCCACTATGAGCTGCTCCCCTATGGCCAAACGCTCAATTCGGACCTGTACTGCCAACAACTGGACCGCTTGAATGCAGCACTCATGCAGAAGAGGCCATCTTTGATCAACAGAGGCCGAATTGTCTTCCATCAGGACAACGCCAGGCCACACACATCTTTGGTGACGCGCCAGAAGCTCCGGGAGCTCGGATGGGAGGTTCTTTTGCATCCACCGTATAGTCCGGATCTCGCACCAAGTGATTACCACCTATTTCTGTCCATGGCGAACGAGCTTGGTAGTCGGAAGTTGTCCACAAGAGAGTCCTGTGAAAATTGGCTCTCCGAGTTTTTTGACAATAGGGAAGCGAGCTTCTATAAGAGGGGCATTATGAAGTTGGCATCTCGTTGGGAACTCGTCATCGAACAAAACGGCGCATATTTGACTTAAATCGCATTATTATAACCAATTTTATGAACAATTGAAAATTCAATAAAAATACCGCAAGACTTTTTTGACAACCTTATATATATAGGTATGCAGTGGATTTTCTTATCATATTTTCTTACTATCGATACTCGTTTAAAGATTCTTATCAAGTTCCATTTGAATTGTCGATCAGTTTTTAATTAAGAGGCTTATCTAGCGCCCCTATCTTAGTAGACCTACTAACACATTTTAGGCAAATACTAATTCTACTCTATATTTCTTTGTATTAAGTATAATAAATCATACAAATATTACTACTGTAGTCTTTTGTTCGTAAGGATGTTACAGTTCGTTATCGTGGAATTCCTTATCATGAATAAAAGGTCTCTCCAAAAGTTATGAATACAAGTGTATTTACTGCTAATAATTCCAGTTTAAATAACAAGCGTTTATAAGTGGTGCCTAATTAAATAAAATTGTATTTAAATTTTTTATCACAACAACAAATAACTACTAAACCCCTGCAGAGAGCAAACTGGTACAAATCTATTGAATTTCGGACCATGAAGATTTCGAGTTCTTTCACTTATTCATATAAGCAGGTGGTGAAGCTACAAATTTAAGCAAATCATAATTCATTTATTTTATTCTGCGAGAAATGTGTTGAAGGTTTTAGAAGTTGTAAAGTAGGAATACAAAAGACAAAAAGCCTTCTAGGAATCTTAAAACTTTTGAAAAATCTGAATTCTGAGTCATTACTAGGTGTGTACTCGCACCAAATGCAAAACGAAAGGCCTGTACAATTATAGTGGTTCAAGTAATAACTTCATTTAATGGTTTAAAGCAATGGCAGTTGTTCAAAATCAAATAAAGCGGATACCGTACAATCGCAGCTGAACTAAAATGTTGCACTTCGTTTCGCACATGCGATGAACTGCTTAAAGGGCAAAGAGGGTGTTCTGCAAGCAGCGGTGGAGGCCAAAAATATCTTTTTCTCTACCTTTTCGCACAGTCGCTCGATTCTCTCTTCAAGCGAGCATCACCTGCGCTGCTAATATCTGGAATATACGCCTGTATTTGCAGAGTGCATTTCTCCGGCTTGTTTTTATTATCTCCACTGCTTTCTGATGCAGATATTTTAGTAGACTAACTTTTCGAAAATGTTTTGGCGAGAAATGTTCGGCGAGAAGCCCTAAAGGCTCTAAATTAAGCAGAATCAGTACTTGCTGCTAGTCACCTTCGAACTTTTGAATCTTGGTCTCTTTCCAATTGTGCTTTAAAAGGTTCGAATTGCAGTAGGAGAGCACTTTCGTCATATCTTTTGGAGCGGGGGCGCAAAGAGGAGCTAGATTCGATGTGGTAAAGATAGATCCATAGTCTCCAACTTTGCTGTCTTCCAAATGTTTTGCACCAGAACATATTCTTCTTGACGCAATAACCGGTTAGGCGATTTTGGCTGGGGCGTTTGTATCCATTCAGAGGGCAGCCGCTGGATCTTTATTCACCGCGCTATGTCTATGTCGTCGTACAGCTCATACTGATCATTTTCCATCGCTTGGGATACTCGCCGTCACCAACGTGCAAAGGTCAAAAAATCTTCCACAGAATCTTTCTCTCAAACACTCCAAGTGACGCCTCATCGGATATTGCCATCGTCCAAGTTTCTGCGCCGGGTATAATCAGAGCCTTATAAAGGGTTAGTTTTATTCATTGAGAGAAGACTTTACTACTCAATTTCCTACTTAGTCCAAAGTAGCACTTGTTTTTCCTAACTACCATCAAGTTGTATTCGATAGTGCAATAAGTATTCCGTAGCTACTGATTCTAATTTAAATGCATACAACTTCAGCTTGCATTTATTTAAAATGTTTGATTCATCAAGTAGTCTGTAAGAGTCTCTGTAGATGCATAATCATAAGTATGTAAATACAAAAATACTGCAGAGAACTTTGGCGGAGCCTTAGGACACAATCTTTTCTACTGTTGCCGCATCCTATGAATGATGATGTTAGACCATTTTGGGACGTCCTCGCACGACTTTGGTGCACTACCACTTAACTTGAATCTCTTCTCGAATGGATATTCTCGCTTATACGATTATCGCCTTTCGTGCAACACATCCGGCTGGACCCAGCTCGCACTGTCTCGTTTCTGTCTACATTTTCTTATGTCGCTTAGTCTTATCATACAACCTTCCTTCTCAAGCGTTTAAGTATACTCGTATTTCTCCGTTTACGCTAGACGAGAAGTGTTATGGTTTTTTCACGAAGTTTTGTTGCCATACGTTCAGTCATTTCTGCTGTTTAGACCTAGCCGAGGTAGGTAGGCAGGTAGAAGTGGCAGTCGGTCTCTAAACCAACTCACTTGGACGGTTGCCATTACATTGCGATACCACAGGAGCAGTTTATCTGCTATTCCTCGTTAAACCATTTTGTTTTAAGTGCTGACACTTCTGTCCCTAAGATCTTCAATATAATTAAAGAACGATGAGCCAAAGTATCTCAAACTAGTGGCATGCCACGCGGGACAGTAACAGAGAGAATGTCTGAGAGACTATTCCTCCTCCTCATTTTTGCAGCTTCTGCAATAGTCAAAATGAGGTATGTTCAATCTTGGAGCCTAACATTGAGACGTTTAACCTCGACTAATTAAGTAGCGCCTTTGAGCGAATGATGTCCCATTTTGATGTTTTTTTTTTGGAGTATGACATGTCAGACTATCAACCCATCTCGTTTTGGCCGAAGTGACAATGCTGCTTGCAGCACGCAGTTTGCAGTCTGAGAGGGTTATACCTGCAATCTCCATACCAAGAGTGAGGCAAGTCATAGTGCCCTCTCTCGCTAATTTGTCTGCCTTACAACTCCCTGGTTTGTCGCTATGCTCTGGCACCCATATCAAATGGATGCGGAAGTATTCAGTCATCTCGTTAAGAGACGCACGGCATTTGCCAGCAATGCTGGAATTAGTGACAAACCCACCAAGAGACTTAATCGCCGCTTGACTATCGGAGATTTCTCTAAAGGAAGTTACATTTTTGCTTAACCCAACAACTACCTCGTGGCGAGGATTTCAGCCTGAATTGCGTTACAGTGATTAGAAAGGCGAGCTGACACTTTTAGCTTCTTACAATAGACACCAAAGCCAATTTGGTTGTCAAGCTTTGGGCCATCAGTAGCACCGTAGACAGTTTTTCCGACCAGGTACATTGTCAAACTCACTCAAATCTACTTATATCTAGCTGGAATTCTAATACTAAATAATCTTTATGAAAGTAAGGTTAATCCACAGAATAGTTGCGGCAAGCCGAGCAGCAGTGTCACCTGCTTTCTGTTTACCCAATATGGTAAATCTAAGGGGGTAAGAAGAAAAGAGTTTTCGGAGCATTAGAAGGTGTGGTTCTAAGAGCGCCGCTGACACATATAAGCGCCATACGTTGAACCCTCTGAAGCCTGTTTCTAATGGTAGTCTTATCGATTAGACCTAGCCTAAATTTTAGAAAAAAATAACCCACATCACTACATAATTTCGGTATACTAACCGTAATATCCTTTCAGAATTTTTTATTTACATTAATAATTTTTTTTAAAGCCATTTCTACAATGACTGACTAAAAGAGGAAATATGAAGTGTTAAACTGCATTAAATTTATCTATGAATCACTTTTTCGTTTGAAGACGTCTCGAACCCTCACTTCCCTGCCTGCTTACGTGCACACAACATAAACGGTTCTTAATTCTTTAAAATATTCTAAACTACGCGCTCACGCTTAGAACAGGAAAGAGAAAATTGTGTTCACACCAAACATTAATTAAATCTAACTATTTCCGCAATTAAATTCAACTGACAATGTTATAAAATTGGAAAACCTTATCGTGAGCTCTTGCATTTAAAAACAAACTCCCAAGTGCTACCACTTTTATGCATACCGAAGTGAGCCAGCAAAGTTGTGTGCGTGCATGTGTGTGTATGTATATACAGTTACATCACGATGTTGGGGGCGCAGTCCAAGTTACGCGCTCCTACCTAACGCTCCCGTTCTAAACCAACAAAAGAAAGAAACAAGCTGAATGAAGTGTTCCCTCCACTACGATCGCACGGGTCGTTGCAATAAGTCGTTTCTATGTAAGCCATGAACTTTTTTCATATGCCTGTGTGTGTGTGTTGGTGTGTAAAATAAATAAATGTAGCTTAAATGGTGCACAAAAGCATAGAGTTTGCAACAAAAGTGGCCATCACCAGTGATCAACACAATAGATGACCGACCTACCGCCGACCCTCCATCCATCCGCCCAATCAACCAACGAGCGACCGACCGACCAGCTTATTGGGTTCTTGGCCACCGCAATCCATTGTGCGCTACATGGTGAGTTGAGTACAATGACGGCTAAGGCTGCATCGAGTGAGGAGGGGGCCGGTGTTGGTGATGATGGCACTGTTGATGTTGGCGGCAACAATGTCTTGCAACAATAACGACTCGGTTCTGGGTACGTGACATTTGCGGCAAGCACGTAATAGTTGGCAGCGTTGAGACGTCGACGACGAACGCTGTCGCCGACTTCATTCGAGACAGTGACACTACTGCAATTGGCTGCAATTGTGGCAACGACTGGCCTCGCTTTCTGTCTTCAGTCTGCTCGTTGTTCTATTTTCTTTTTCTTTGGCTTTTCGTTTCACATTTTCCATTTCGCACTCACTGCCACAATTGTCATTGTGTTTTAGTTTTAGTGAAGTTTTTGGCGCTCCTAGGTCAATATCTAGGTTTTGTGAAAATATAAGTTTATGTATGCACAAACTGTGTGTATTTTTTTGTTTTATTAAAGGTCTTTATTTAAGGTCTTCTTCATGTCACAACAATCGAGGTTACGGTTCGTTTTACATTCGAAAATTATCATTAGAGGAGTTTAATTTTTTATAACTTTTAAACATTTCACTAAGCTGGTATGTATAATAGAGGGCGGTTAAGTTTCAAAGGCCGGTGTTGATTTTGAATAAAATACAATTTTTTTAGGAAATTATTGTCGTTTCTCTTTATTATGATAATATTAGTATGGCTCAATTACGTGTGGAACAAAATATCTGCCCATTGGCCGCTGCGGCCTCGGCGGCACACCTCCATCCGATGGTACAAATTTTCGTTGACGCTGAGGCATAATTGAGGTTCTATGCCGTTAATGTGCCGAATTATCTCATCCTTTAGCTCTTGAATTGTTGCTGGCTCATCGACGTACACCTTTTCTTTCAGATAACTCCAAAGAAAGAAATCCAACGGTGTTGTTGACGTTTAGGTGTGGTTCACATTCAACATCGGCCCTTGAAATTTAACCACCCTTTATATGCAAGGTGGGAACAAATTAATCCTACAATTTTGCTTTTGGATAACTTTTTTACTACATACATTTCTTAAATTTTTATAAAAAAAAATGATTTCGCGTGATGGAAATTGGAAATTTTTTTTTTACCTTTACGCGTTTGCATTGCTAATCAGTTTGTATAGTGCAGCTGTCTATTTCAAAAGTGTCAATAGTAGTGAGTGACGCACGACGCCATTTGCAAAAATTATAAATCATCCAATAAGGTGATTAATTTTGCGCCACCTTGTATGTAGATGTAGAGCGATTCCAGGTTAGATGATCGGTATATCGATTCTTCTAATACTTGGTTTAATTGTTGGCTTGAGTATAGGAAGAATTGAACTGAATATAATTTGAAAAAAAAATTATAATTTTGTGATTTTGTAACTGTTAAAAAGTTTTGTATAGAGTCAAGTTTTCTCAAGTGGATCACCCAAAGTTGACTTTTCGAGTTTTTTGACACCTTCAACTTGTTCCTCTGTTCCACTCACAAAATCAACCGCTTTCAGCACATTCCGCGCATTATCGATGGTAATGGAATCATTTTTTTTATTAATTTGCATACTAATCAACACTGTTTCGATTTCTGTTTTTTTAATTTTTCATTTGTTACTCTATATTTATTTTGATTGTGCGCAAATTTTTCGGTAATGGCCAACCTTTTCCTCTGGTTTTTTTCATATCTTTTGTTGTTGTACTTAGGTACATGACTTTGATTTGACCAACATATCAACGTTCCTTTGAACACAGAAAATTATGTTACCTAGACTTGGTGCATGCACACCTACATATACATATACCTGTAGGTACTTATGAATAAACATATTTATGTGTATAATCAATGCTTTCGCATACATACATGCGCACGTACAAACTTTGCTGTAACAATATTTGTTTAATGTCAACAACCTTTTTTGTGTTCTGCACTGAGGTTTTTGGGGTCTTGTTGTAAGCTTTTACCAGCTGTGCCACCAATAACACAGGCAAGAACATAAAGTACACAAAAGTGCAGACTCTTTTCGAAAAAAAACCAAACTTTTTATAAATACACATGACCAGTGCATGTTTTGAGATAAATGCCTTTTATTAATTAAAATATTTGCCCGCTACTTTCGCACATTTTCCTTATTTATAAAGAAATTGGTTTATGAACGACTTTCGGGAGTAGATAATAATCGAGTGTGGGGTGCCACGTCAGGAAAAGTGCAAAGAAATAATTAAAATTATTGCTACAAATTTACTCTCAACTCAACTCTTGTCAGTAGGCAAACTTGGCCCGTATGGAACATGGGACGCTCTAAGAGTTTACTTAAGGGGTTATATACACTTGTAAGGCTGAAAAATCAAGTTTTTTTTGAGAAATTTTTTATAAAGAATGATTTTATTAAGCAAATACAATTCTTAATTATTCAAATAATGTCTACTTTAAAGTTAATTATAGCGCATAAAGTTAGTGAAAATATTGAAGTGCACTGCTCCTGCAGCTGATCTCCCAAGCGTCCACCAAAAAAAGCGTTCGGCGGTGTACAAAATACCTCCGGTTTGGATTCTCTGAAATCCAAAAACCAATTAGATTCTTTTCGTGGATAGATAAAGCTAGGTATTAATCGAAGGAATAGTCAAAATTTTAATTTTTGATAAAATGGCGAGTAAAGGAAAAAAAAATCGAATTTTCTATAAAAATTTTCGCGAAAAATATCCTAAAAAAATATAAAAAATCATCAGAATGCTTATTCCTTCGATCAATACCTGGAGATTATATCTGAGAAGGTTGTATTAAAATTTCAAGACTGTCGGTTCAGCGGTTTTTGAGAAATCGTGTCCACCGACTTCGAAAACACGGTTTTGAAAAAAAAACGCGTTTAAAGTTTGAAAAGCACTTTACATAGAGTAAAAATTCTCTGAAACGCCTTTTCAAATTTGCGTATAACTTCGAAAATATTCACCGGAACGATATTAAATTTTCTGTGTGCATTCTTAAATATACATATGTACATTAAGAAAAAAAATCAATGTTTTGAAAATTCTAACTATAACCCCTTAAATTAAACAGGAGGGGTGTAAGAGTTGTAGAAGATGTCCTATTTGGGCACTGTATAATAGGCAGATGTGTCAGTAGGTTAGGGGCACCATCCAATGACTATTGTAGAAGCTGTCAGTATATAGAAGAGGAAGAGACAGTGTAGACAGGAACTTACTACATTTTAGACACAAGTCCATGGCAGCTCTTTGTTCGAAGCTCCTCTTTTGCCCACATCACAATGGTCGCTTGCATTTGTTGAATAAATTCTGTAGATCGGGCAGTGCCAGAACGTTCCTCGTGTTTTTTGAGTTTTGCCACAGATTCTGCATCGCCACCTGATGCTTCCAATACATAGCGAACCTTATGAAGGAATGAGCGGGCGCACTTAAGAAAATAAGGGATTTCTAAATCTGTGTGATTTTCACATAAAGTGACGATAACTGCAGGTCTCTTCATTTCTTGATTTAAGTTGTCTCTATGTCTTTCCTGAAAAAGAACAAAATGCAAAATAATGTTTTGGGGAAGTTATAGTCAAATACCGTATGCACCCTGTATATATGTACATATTTATAAAAAATCCAAAGTAAAATACAACCATTTCTATGAAAAAACACTAGGCCAGATATACCTAACCTAACCTATAATAAAATATTATATTACAAATTTTGTTTTTCGCTCCTTTGCTACCCTGCTCTCGCGGGACTAAGATTTAAGCAACTTGGTTCTCACTTCTTTTCTGCACCTGATATAGCAGGTCTTGATATCAAAAATCTGATGAGCTTCATCAGCAGCATAAAACGGCTAATACAACCGCAAATTAGTCACCGTTCATAGTCCACAAATACTCAACCCTTTCTCTTTTTTCTGCCTATCGTTTTTTCCTTCCCTCTTTTCCCCTCCTGCAATAGCATCTCAAGGGATGAACCAAACTTCTTTCGTCCAAGTGGGCCCACTCTCTGGGCAACCATTACAACCTAACCTAACCCAAAAAAATCATTGAAACTTCATTTTCAAAAAACAGAGCTATAAGGTGGCGCAAAATTAATCCCTCCTAGGTGTATAATATTTGCGAGTGGGGTCGTATATCAATCAATTTGACACTTGTGAGCTAGGCAGCTGCAGTATACAAATAGGCAAGCCCCTTGCTTGAATAAAGATCAAAATAAATATTTCCCTCATTTTTTATTTAGTGAAAAAGTTAATCAAAAACCCAATGGATGATTAATTTTGTGCCACCTGACCACAAGCGCCCCCATTAATGAGCACTAGTGTCCAACACCTCAAAAGCCTGATAGTTACGAAAAAAAAGCTCCAACAAGCACAAAAATAAATTACCTTTCGGGTGCTTATTTCAGAACTCTTTCTGTTTTTTGGTTAGCCAAGATGATAATGCTGGTTTAGTACAACGATTTTAAAAAATTTCCAAAGATGGCAGCTTAAGTTGTTCTTATTTATAAAAAACGTTTGGTTTTTTCTGGAATAGAGGGTACACTCGTATGCATATATGTAAATGGGTGTATGTATATTAGTTATATACGCAATACTTGCTTTGCTTGACTTTGCCATTTAACTCTTTATTGGTATTGTTGTTCCCGTATTTACATTACCTACTACCGATCGGTTTTGTGATTTTCATAGTTTGCTCTGTACGATTGGCGGTTATTGCTTGTTGACTTGCACTTCGTTCCAATGTTGGCATTGTTCGTACGTTGCGACGCGTTCGTTTGCTTTCAGTGTCGCCACTGTCGTTGGTTGCCATTTGCATGCCATCGATGACATTCGTCAGTCAGTGGCTCCCACTCTGTTCTTTTGTTATTTTGCTGGTTTTGCTTGTTTTATGTGGCTTATTGTAGTTTTGTTGTTTTGTTATACAACCGCCGTTATTTTTGTTGTTTTGCTTGTTTCAATTGCACTGAGGCTTTTCTAGTCGTTATATTAATATGCTTTTACTAACTAAGCGTTTGTTCCTATTTTTTATCGGCAATTGGTGTCCGTCATGTTTGGCAGTTGACATTTGTGGGTATCCAGCGGTAGAAAGAAATATTCAAACATATGTATGTGTATATACTGTGTATCCGCATATATATGTATGTATGTATATGGGCATGCCATTCAACTTTGGAATGTGGGCCAAAAGTTTATATTCGGCCGCCACAACTCTGCGGCCTTAAATCAACTCTGCACTAACTGAGCTCTGCTGCTCCCTAACATTGTAACGCTTTCTTCAGGATTAGATTTGTACATATTATTTAATTTCTGTATATTCGGCATATTTCCCTAAACATGTGTTCTAAAATAAATTAAGTATAATACAGGGTGGTTCATCTAGCATATGAAAATTCACCTATCACTATTACTTTAGTTAAAAATTTACTAGAATTTACTTGAACAAAATTTTCTGGGTCAAACAAGATGCTGAGCACAGTGAGCTGAAAGAAAAAGAAGCTAAAGTTCTTCAGGGGAAAAAGCTAAAGTTCTTCAGGGGACCCATTTTATATAAACTTTTTGCATGAGATTTACCAGTCAACAAAAACTGCGCTACTGCAACATTTGCCGATGACATAGAAATACTTTCTGTTGGTAACACAGAAGATTAGGCAAAGAAGAAACTTAACTCCGTCGCAAGACAGAATAAGCTTGTACTTATATGGGTTCCAGGACTCTCGGATGTTCAAAGAAACGAGATTGCCGATGTATTGGCCAACAGTGGATCAGAGGTTCACCAACAGGGACCCGAGCCAATAATCGGAATCAGATCCGCAGGAATCATAAATTGGACCAGCGATTATGTATGCAATTTACATAGCGAGCGATGGTCCGGTCTAGAACGTTGCAGAACTGCAAAGTGTTTTGTGACAAGTCCGAACAGGAAAGCTGCCAAACTTTCTACTAAAACTTGGAAGAAAAAACGTTCGGTTGATAGTCGGTATTATTACAGGATACAACCCATGGGGTCAGCATATGACAACCATTTCAGTCATTGAGGACCCGATGTGCATGTCTTGCTTGGAGGAGGTGGATTGCACTGAACACTTTCTCTGGGAGTGTCCAGCCTTTGCTAGAGAAAGGCTACGAGTTGTGGGTTCCGATGTCGTGAGAATGCGAAATATTCGTTCTCTAAAACTGGAGGATATTTACAGATTTGCCAAAGAATCTGGAAAACTCTCACATAACTAACTACCTTTATCTCTGTTTCTATTCTTTCCTATCTCTTTCTTACTTATTTACTGATACTTTTCTCCTTTCCTCCTTGACTATCTACCCTCTCTCCAGAGCTCTAAATACAATGGGATTTTTAGCCTGAGTGTTTTGGGAGCCACCAAATCTCTTGGTGCTCCTTGGCTCGACCTACTTAAATTTCAATTTTCATTTCAAGCTTAACGAATCGAAATCAGTCCGTATAAATTTCTATTGTAATATAATAAAATTATATATTAAAATTTTCCATTGTATCTAAATGGCATCAAAATTGACTCTAGATGCTAAGATTAAGTAGAACGAATGCATTCAGGAAAAAATTAATATCAAATACAAAAATCTCTAGTGGCTCATGTGCAAAAGGCCTAAGTTATCAAAATTTAAAAAAAATTCTGCTGTGCAAGCAAATTCTGAAACCTGTATGGACATGGAATACAACTTTGGGGTTGCTTAAAGTTCCAGCAATGTAATGCAGATTCAAAAATTTCAGAATAAAGTATTAAGATGCGCCGTAAATGCTGCTTGGTAATGGACTATGAATAAGTTCGTGCGGTTTTTTTTCGAAATTTGAAACTTTATTGACGTAAAATGGTTACAAATTTAATATTCAAAATATTGTCCATCGCTTACTACTACTTTTTCCCATCTTTCTGGCAATTCACGGACTCCCTTTGTGAAAAATTCGGTCGGTTTTGCCGCAATCCACGAATCGATCCATTTTTTGACTTCATCGTAATTACGGAAGTGCTGGTCAGCCAGGCCATGTTGCATCGATCGGAAGAGATAGTAATCGGATGGCGCAAGGTCTGGACTATACGGCGGGTGGGGTAGGACATCCCATTTGAGCGTTTCTAAGTATGTTTTGACCACTTGTGCAACATGTGGCCGAGCATTGTCATGTTGCAAAATAACTTTGTCGTGTCTATCGGCGTATTGCGGCCGTTTTTCTCGCAGTGCTCGGCTCAAACGCATCAATTGTCGTCGGTAGACATCCCCCGTAATCGTTTCATTCGGTTTCAGTAGCTCATAATACACAACACCCAGCTGGTCCCACCAGATACACAGCATAACCTTCAGGCCATGAATATTCTGCGCCGACGTCGATGTTGAAGCATGGCCAGGGTATCCATACGTTGCCCGACGTTTTGGATTGTCGTAATGGACCCACTTTTCATCGCCAGTCACAATTCGATGCAAAAAACCCTTTCTTTTGTGCCGTTGAAGCAGTTGTTCGCATGCCATAAAACGGCGTTCAACGTCTCTTGGCTTCAATTCATACGGCACCCAATGGCCTACCTTTCGGATCATTCCCATGGCTTTTAAACGTTTGGAAATGGTTGATTGATCAACTCCCAAAGTTTTTGCAACCTCTTCTTGCGTTTGAGCCGGATCTTGATCGAGCAATTCCTCCAATTCGGTATCCATGAACTTTGGCGGCGCATCCTCGCGTTCTTCGTCTTCCAAGCCAAAATCACCACTTTTAAAGCGTGCAAACCACTTCTGGCACGATCGCTCAGATAGAGCATGCTCACCATAAACTTCCACCAAGATACGATGACTTTCGGCTGCTTTTTTCTTCATATTAAAATAATGAAGAAGAATTCCCCGCAAAAACACATTATTTGGCACGAAATTCGACATTTTCAAGTGTGGTAAAAATATTGTTGTTTACGCTTCAAATAAAAAACTTATACTGACGTTTGTGCCTTACGACAGTAGCTCTCCAATGAATGTTTGGAAATGTGGATCGATGGAATAATAATCAAGTTACGCCATCTGTTGTAAAACCGCACGAACTTATAAATAGACCTATTATATTCGTTATAACGACCTTAAACGCATCGTATAAGTCGCCGCCACAATACAAAAGTATGCTAAGTCAATAATGGATAGACTTCAAAAGCATATCAACAGCGAAGCTTCGGTACTGTCTAGCTTAAGCAATTGGAAGATAAAGCTTAAACCGAAGAAGGTCAGAAAAAAGACTAAACGAAGTACCTCCTGTCATGAAACAAACAATCGGCGTACTCTCGTATCGGCATCCTCGTTATTGTTGACAGTTATGATTTCGAGCTTATAAGAGACTACATTTATCTAGGAACCAGCAGAGAATCTCTTTTGCCAACAAGTACTACTTTGGACCAAGCAGAAAACTGAGTAGTAAAATCCTCTCTCGACGATCAAAACTAGCTCTTTATAAGGCTCTGGTTATGCCCGTCCTAGCGTGTGGCGCAAGAGCTTGGGCGATGACATCATTCGATAAGGCGTCACTTGTAGTGTTTCAGAGAACGATTCTGTGGAAGATTTTTGGACGTTTCCACGTTGGCGACGGCGAGTATCCCAAACGATGGAACAATAAGCGGTATGAGCCAGCGGCTTCCTTGGCTGGGTCGTGTCGTCTTAATGGATACAAACGCTCCGGCTCTGAAAGTATTGGATGCGTTACCAGCTGGTGGTAGCAGAGGAAGAGTAAGGCCTCCTCTGCGTTGGAAAGATCAGTTTGAGAAGGACTTGGCTTCCCTTGGCGTGTCCAATTGGCGTGTCCAATTGGCGCCGGTTAGCAAGAGAAAGAAACGACTGGCGCGCTTTGTTAAACTCGGCCAAAATTGCGTAAGCGGTTATCGCACCAATCAAGAAGAAAGGGAATGTTTATAACTAAAAGTAGAAGTATGCAGGATTGATTGAAAATCGCCTTTGCGCCTTTTGCGCCTTTTAAAAGATTAAAATAAAAAATATCGTCCAAAAATAACGTATCGAGCTATAAGAATATACATATATTTTTCTAATCAGTCAGTCAAGATTTGCATCGATTGCAGTTTCGAGAAAAACGCGTTTAAGTTTTTCGCTACGGTGCGCATCTGACTGAAAGATTTTACACTAAAATAAAATAATTTTTATAAATTTTCCTGCCTTTATCCCTTGAATATGCCATTTTTAAAGTATTAGAGTACATTTTGGCTTATGCTAAATACATTTTCTCATGTTTTTTTTTTTTATTTATTAACCTCGCCTCTGTCGTGTTGATCTAAAATATTACAAGACATTTTTACAGTGGTCTTACCCCTTACACGAATATAGGCCCACCTTATCGCTCAATATCACAAAATGAAAAAAAATGGTAATAAATCTAAAGAAAGAAAAACGTTAAAACATAAAAAATATATAAAAAAATAATTGGCGCGTACACTTCTGTTAGGTGTTTGGCCGAGCTGCCCCTTCTATTCGTGGCGTGCGTCTTGATGTTGTTCCACATAAAAAACATAAACAGTCATAAAATATTTAAACTGAAATATCTTATCAATCTGCCTGAGTCGTGTGAAGTTAACATTTCGCGGCACATTCCATCAAAATTTGTGTGTAAAACTTCATGAGTCATTGACTTAGAATGCGTACCTAAGACAATAAATTCGCATACACTTTAAGTAGACAAAAAAAATTGTTATTTTTATTCAGACAAAAAAACAAGCACTGTGACTAATTTTTAATTTATTTGTTTTTTTGTTCTCTATTTTCCAGGGCTCCGATCCACGTGCGGCCACATGCCGTGGCAAGCTACAGACTCGTCGCTGCAAATTGAATCAGGAAATCAATAAGGAACTGCGACTGCGTGCTGGTGCTGAAAACCTTTTTAAAGTGAGTGCTCACATGCATACCTATACCAACACATATGCACTCAGCAACATACATTTAACCTAAGCCAAATGCTTCTACTGCCATCTAAGACAATATCGCTAATCCTTTGCTTTGTTGTTCGTACGTTTTTTAGGCCACCACAAATCGCAAACTGCGCGACACAGTCGCTTTGGAATTGAGTTTCGTCAATTCGAATTTGCAGTTACTGAAAGAGCAATTGGCTGAATTGAATTCATCTGTGGAAATCTATCAGAACGATAGGTGAGTACTCGTAGAACTATGATTTCTATTTGTATGGAAGTATGTGAATACACGAGTATGTGTGTATGTGTGTGTGTGTGGATGTGTTTCATCTTACATAAATGTTTATGTGTCACGCAAAGCATTTTATTTCTATTGCACTGTATTGTTTTTGCAAAAATTCTAGGAAATCAGTCGCAAAAAGGCAACAATTTATGGCTTCAAACATTTTTATCTCTTATAAATAAAATTTTATGTCCATTTCAATTCACGAAAAAGGCGACGCAGGGTCACAGCGCGACCAATAAATATTCGAAGGCAAGACTTGGATTACTCCAACGCATGCAATTGCAAACGTGCCTATGTTTTTGTATATAGTATAAAGCATTAAATTTGATATGTTATAAATTTAATTAATGTGCATCACAAGCGTCGATCGTGAATGGCGGAACTGAGTGTATCAAAATATGTTGGGGTTTGCCAAAGTCAGTTGATTCACTTAAAATTCACTTGAATGAGTTAAGAAATTTTATGAATTTTCTCTTGAAGACTGTTTAGGCGCAAATCAAATTGCAGTTAAAGCAAAATATGCCTTTGAAAATTCGTCAACATACGTGCAATCAGTGTTTCCAAGAACAAATTTTGAAAAAACCTATCAAAAGATGATAAAATCCTCAAAATAAAAAAATATAATGAAACGAGCAAAATACTGAAGCTGCCTACAATTTTTTTGCACTGCGAGTATCTTCTTTGAGTGTGGCGCTATAGCGCAGAGAGGGTTTAGACATCTCGGCCAATTGCAGCCAGAAAATAGCCACATACGATCAAACCAACTCAGCTCTATCTTACGTTTAATAAGGGAACTGGGTTTGGATGAGGTGCTGTGATAAGTAGAGGCCACAAAAGACCATGGGGTCGAAGTTCAAATTCGCATTATTATATTCTATTCCATTTTATACCTAATTTTAATACTTATTGTAAATTTATACTGATTTTCACAGCAACTACGCTGTCCTTGGTGGCAGGAATGTTTTTTACTCTCCCAATTAGGCAAGCATATCGCACCCTAAATATAAAAGGGTCACAACTCAAAATATACCTTCTGCTCAAATATGAATGAGACGTTATCAATAAAACGGTCCGCGGATGACATATGGTAAAAATAAATTTTTTGTTTTTTGATAGGACTGTTATAAGCTTACATGCCAAATTTCAGCGTGATATGTCACATAGTTTGTTTTCTGTGCTACTGTAAACAAGTCAAGCTCGAGTGTGGAAAATTTTGAGTTGTGACCCTTTTGTATTTAGGGTGCGATATATTTTTAGAGTGGCAATTCTGAGTGGATATTCGGGCCATTGATAATATCTTACTAATGACTCTATTTTTTTTTTTGCACTCGTTTGTTTTTTTATCCCATGGGATAAATAGGAATTGAAAATAGCTAGAAAATTCGATAAAGGTGGAAACTTTGCCAGTGAAATTAAATTCTGCTCTATATCCTTTTTGAGATTTCTAAAAATGATTTCCAATAAATTTTTGAACTGAGGTGACAATTCTGAGTGGATATTTAAAGTATAATTAATATTTTTCTAATGGTTCTGTTTCCCTTTTGCACCCGTTTTTTTGTTATATTTCACGAACTAGAAGGCAAAAAGGAAATGACCGGAACATTTGATGAAGCTTGAAACTTTCCCAATGAAATTTAATTCAATTTCCGTGTGGAAAATTCTAAAGATTATATCAAATATTTATATTTTTGAACCGAAATGTGGTTATTATCTTTGCAGCAGCATAAACATCCCCCCTAGATGTATCAATAAATGCTGGAGTGACAGTCCTTGACCGGAAATAAATCCGAGTTGTAACGTAAAACCGACTGTCGTGGAAACGTTTCAATCGAGATCTTTCATACCGCTTTAAAACTCATTCATTCATTCACTCATTACAAAAGAAGAAACTCCAGTGCATTTTCATATCAATTTAATTACCCTTTAATAACAATTGACCGGCGTATATGTCCTTGAATGGCCTCTAGGTCAAACTAACTACAGGTGTCGCTTGTGTTACACGATTAAGTGGTTCCGTGTAACTAAACTCAGATTCAGTGTCTTATATAGGTACATCCACTTTTCAAAAGCAGGAGGCAAAAGGATTCTACAGATTTTTTTTCCTTGTTCACTCCTCTCGGGAGCATAGGGCCTCGACAAGACTCAGTCTTGCGTTGGTTTCCTTAATCTATTTTTGATTTCTGACAGTGTAGGTGATTATCCTGCCGCTACTAGTCCTAAATAGTGGGAATGGCCACCTGTCGTTGCTTGGAGCGTCATCTGTGCCATCATTTTTCTGCCACAGAAGGATCGCACAGATGGTTCAGGACCTCGCTAAATTTCGTGGGTCTGCCGCTATTACCGCGACTGCCCGCTTCCTCTTGCTGACGCCACTGATGCAATGTGTAACTGTATGTTTTTCTTTGCTGTTTTTGCTTATTTTAGCAGCCACAATGCAAATAATGTGCATACTATTGTGCGTGAGTAAGGATGGAAATGATTAGTTTTTGGTGGTGAGGAATGGAATTGGAGGATGTTTTTGTTTTTTTTTTTAGACAGGGAAAGTAGGTAAATTTGGAAAAGTGCGAGGACAGAGCTTTACGTGGGATTCGATCCCACAACCTCTGGGATGGCAGGCTAGTGCACTTACACTATTCATAAATAGTCCTTTTTATGAAAACTGGTAAGAAACCGTGTAACTCAAATACCGTGTAACTTGAGGGAATGGCTCATATTTTCCGTGTAACTCGAAAATAGTGTATCTCAAGCGATACCTGTACTTCTATAATTTGTGGCGCGCGTTTTGCGCCGCTCAATAGTTTTACAGTAGAAGCCTTTTCATAGCAGAAATTCACTCAGGGGTTTGCCATTGGCTGCTGAATAGTGACCCCACCTCTTGCGCCTGACGTGACTCTGAAGTTTCTACAAGATTAGTTGCAATAATCAGGTTTTATTTCTAGAAAATTCGTTTCCACAACAAGGATTTTTCAATTTAAATATTAACAAGTAATTTGGGGGTTTTCTGCTTTAAACAGTCAAACGTGCTGGCATGCGATAATATTGCGGTTAAATCAGTTTATCACACAGCTCAAGTCCGGTAGCAGCCGCAGTGTTGTGTACACATTTTTTTCTTGCAACTATTGTATTTGTTTGTGTAGCCATAACGCGTGCTAAATGAGAAAAATGTTTAAGTATAGTAAATACTACGAAAGTGACTCATACTCGTAAAATAATTCTCAGTATAGTTGCCTTTGAAATGTGGACACATTTGTTTTTTCGAAATGAATTTGTATATTGGAAAATACTATTAACAGACATACATACATGCATACGCTACTTTTGCACACATACAAATATTTATTACGTTTTAAAAATAACTAAATCATAAGACAGCTGGGTTTGCAAACTATTTTTTTATGCTACGCTTAAGGTGAATTTACTTTAGTTTTTTTCAATGTACTTTGCTTCAAACAGACGGCATTTTGTAATAAATTTTAATAACTTTTTTTTTTTAATTAGTGTTCGGAAAAAAAACTTCCATTTGATCTACAAATTAGTTTTATAATTGCACTCGAAACATGAACGATTTTTATTTTAATAACATTTCGATTTTTCTCAATCATTATTATTCAATCAATTCTACAATAATTACTCTTTTCCTTGAATACTGAAAGTGCTATAAATATTAAAAAAAAAATTACCTTAATTCAAAGTTGTACCTTTATAGCTGTATTGTTGTAAATTCATGTACAATTCATGTACACTAAACAATAAATCTGTTGGTTGGGAAATACGACAGTTTAATTTGGATCATTAATTAATTGTTTCGTAATTTGGATCGAACGCGTTAACTTCAGAGCAGCAACAATAAAACGAGAAATAATGAGTGAACTATACAACAACACGCATATGTACACAAACGCGCATACATATAAGTGTATACCCGCGCTTTCGAAAATCCCCAACCTGTTACATAGAGAAACCGATCAGTGTATATTTTGGGACACAAATTTTCCTGATTACTCAATATTCTCGTATTCGCTTTTTACTTTGACGCACAAGTTTAGGTGCTTCCCCAAATGATTAAATTTATCATCTGCATCTCAGAATTTTTTTTACGACGGTGATCAAGGCGATATTAATGGTTTCAATCGATTCTCCTAATTCACACGAAAAAAGAACTTCGTTAAAAAACTATATTTTTTAATACCAATTTGGGGTCGCTGAACACAAAAGTGGGAATGAAAAAAAAAATTAAAAAATTCATAAAAAGTTCGAAAATGTCCTAATTTTTTTAATTTGAAAGCTGACCCCTCAAAAAGTACTGTTGCGTTTGACAAAAAATATATCAACGCAAAGGGGCGGAAGGTGTCTTTTGCACGATATGCGTGAAAGTTTAGTTTTATTTGCTTTTCTTTAGCTTTTTTGGTGATAACTGCTAAAAGCCCCAGAAACAAATAATTTTTTACCTATATCTCGGTTTCTTTGAAAAAATAAATGAAATTTTTTTGCGCGCTTAGCGACCCGAAATTTTGTTCACAACACCGGTTTTAACGAGGTACCATTTTTTAAGAAAATATTTGTATGCAGACTTTTGTTCTTGGTACTTGTTTCATCAGCAAATGCAGTTTCGGAAACAGGCAAAAGCTGCAGAATCCCAATCGAGTGGAAAATCCTGTGAATATGACTTGAATGGTTCAACAAAATTGTCAGATATTTACTCACAACTCTTGACCAGTCAGCTTGTGTGGCACAAATTGAATAGAATTTACGAGGGTCTAACACCTCGATTAAAATACGACATGAACTGCTTTTTAAAGAGAAAATGATGGATAGCAAATTTTGTGTTCACTACCTTTTTTTGTTTTTTTTTTTTACTCTTTGGAGGAGAATTTTCGCTTACGCCCCAAATTAAGTTATGGTATGTCAATACTAGACTAGTGTTTTGAATTCAAAAATCTCCCAACAAATGACGCCATAACCTCATTTTACTTATAAAAAACTCGTTTTTTGAAATAGAGTGTTTATATAGTGTCAGTAACTCATACGCACTGTTGATCAAACGATAATTTTTTCTAAATAAATCTGAATAGAACAAACATAAATATTTTTAAAATTTCAATTAGTCTTTCAAACATTTCAATCCATCTGAAACATTATAAAGGCCTTTGAGAAAGACATGGGGTATATTTGGTATTCGATTTTTGTCAAACGGTGATCAGATTGAACAGATTTTTTGACAGATCACCCGGGGCTACTGTCAAACTAAATACATAATTTTTTTCAGTATTCATTGACATTTCATCATGAAAAGACTTTTGCCTCAACAACGTTTACACATCGTACAATTGTATTACGAAAATCGACGCTCTGTGAAAAGTGCTTATGGCTCGCTCAGGCCAACTAATGGTGATCAGCGATGAGGCCCATTTTGGTTTAATGGCTACGTCAGTAAGCAAAATGACCGTTTTTGTGCTGAAGATTCACCCATAACTATTCAGGAATAGCCCTTATAGCCTTTAAAAACAACCGTTTGGTGGGGTCTATGAGTTGAAGGAATCATCGGCCCATATTTCTTCTAAGACGAGGCTGGCAACAATGTAACAGTGAATGGGGAACGCAATGCCATGATAAATGACTTTTTGGTGCCGAAAATTGAAGCCCGTGATCTCCACAACACGCCTGCCAGAGTAGTTGCCAATAGCTTCTACTTCATCAGTGCCTTCATTGGGGCTAAAATTTTTTTTCAAACGCTCAGCAAATAGATGCGCTTTTTGATCAATTGTCTGAGCTTGTCAGTTTCTCTCGTCAATTTTAACTGGAGTGCTGTGTTGAGTTGATATATTGAAGAATTTAGTCACTCTGCGCAAGAATAGTCTCTGCTTCTATCGGCTGTCAGCCCTGGCAGAGATCGATTGAATGCATCGTTTTTAAATGTCTTGATCGCTGTGTGTAGCTGCTTATTTTTTAAGTTCAATTTCGTTTTCATTTCTGGAGATCGGGTTTGCTGTCAACGTTTTCTGCCACTTTTTTTCTGCTAAATTGCTGCTACATCTAAAAGTCGAAAAAAATGCCTAATAGTACCACAAGACCCCATCCAATCATACTGATAATATCCACAATTTGCATGTCACCAAAATATTCGAAGTGCGAAATTGAATTCTAGTCTTTACCAGTTACGCTGTGCACAAATGCGTGCGTGTGTGTGAAATGGGTGTATCTACAAAAATATATTTTTGCACTGTCGCTGGCGGCCTGTGGAATTTCACTCATTTGCGTCGCGATTTCTGGTCAAGCGCGTTTTTGCGCAGCCAAGCGGAACTACAAAAACACTGCCAACCGTCGCTATTTGATTTGATTGTTTTTTTTTTGTGCTTTTTATTTTATGTTCTTTGCTTTTTAATTTTTTTTTTTTTGCGGCTGTTAATATTTGTGTTGTCGTAGCTGATGTTATTTTAACAAGTGTTTTTTCGGTACTGTCATTTTGTGCTCAAAGTAGAATTCAATTGTTTACGAGAAATTTTCACTTCTAGTCTTATGTTTGCCATCCACAAATATGTGCAAAGGTATGTGCGTATGTATAGTAGACACACAGTAACAAATATTCGATAGCTGTTAATTTCACGTTAGGAGATTCTGAATTAAAGTTTCGATTTTATTTAATCCTATTATCACCATTACCAGTTTGGCTGAAAGTTAAAGTTCTACTACTACAACAATGGCCTAATGAGCCCATTCCCACTTCATTCATAATCAATGATTAATTTCCATATTGAATAAATGTGAGAATACTCTTAAGGCTTAAGATATTAAAATATAGAAATAAAGTCAAAGAAAGAAATAAATTATCAGCATCAACTTGTTTGGCTGGACAACCAAAAGCAGCTTTATTCGGGTGCTGAAACAGTAGCCGTCCGGGTTTATCACCTCGCGTTTCTTTGAAATATTAATTATTTTATATATAAAAGAGAATATGTGAGATACACTCTTGCATATTCTGTTCAATTCATTAAAACTTTAATAATTTGAGAAATTTTTCGGGACAAAATTTATAGTATTTTCCGAAGTGTATTTGATACGGCGGGTAGATGACAACTCCTCTCATGATATAATTACATAGTTGGCTTATCTTTTGGTAGGTAACATTATTTGAGTTTCCTCGTAGGTTTTGGAAGTTATGGTGATACACTTGACCGGATCATCTGTTCACTTATGGTTGCCTCGCTAATGCAAAATGTATCATTTTTTGAGTCAAACCACGCATCGAACCTATTTTCATATGCTTATGCTGTGGGGAACAAACATGTTGGGAGAGACTTAATATCCCCAGAAATGTTATCCCCGTACACAAAATCCCCAACTTGGGAAATGCACCCTAACACAGAATCCCCAAAATTAGAGTCCTCACTCTCAAAATGTGCAAATTTAAATGCCTAAAATTTATGTAAATAAGTACATAGGTAGAAAAATATTAGCTTGGTACTCGAATTCCCGAATTGGTGGACTATGCACCCGCGCCTAAACTTGCCATTACAACGTTCACAACCCTCCTACACTCATGGGAAGAGTGGGAACGGGGCGATGTAAGACAGGGCGAGTCTATCCATGTATACACAGATGGCTCAAAGCTCGAGGGCAGGGTGGGCGGAGGTGTATACTCCGAGCATCTGGGGATCTACTTCAGTTTTCGGCTCCCCGACTATTGTAATGTCTTTTAGGCTAAACTGATGGCAATAATGAAAGCAGCGACCCTGATACAGTGTGATGCAATATCTGGAAATGACATCTGCATTTTCACTGACAGCCAGGTGGCGATAAAATCCCTCACAAAACGGTCGAAAACCTCCAAAGTAGCCATGCCGCATATCTGTTAACGAGATGGCTGAGTTATTTCGCCTAAAAGTAACATGGGTTCCTGGCCATCGCGACATTGAGGGCAACTGCAGACCCAATGAACTAGCAAGACTCGGCGCCAAGTCGACCGATGCGTATATAGACAAAGACATAGGCATACCCTTACAAACATGTAAGCTACGCATCCTTGAAGAAATCGTAAGGAAAGCAAACGAAAGATGGCGTAATGAAGCCTCCTGTAAAATCGCCTGTCAACTGTCAACACACTGATTCCGGTCATAACGGGACATTGTGTAATAGGAAGGCACGCCCAAAGGATGGGTGTGCAGGCACATGACTACTGTAGAAGTTGTCTTGATGAGGAAGAGACAATCTTGCCCCTTCTATGCCATTGTCCTGCTCTATCCAGACGCAGATTTACCATTCCAGGCAGACAATTTTTTAACGAATTGGAACATTTCAGTTCTGCAGAAAAAGGAGGTGTTCTAAAATTTTTGAAAAGCATGCACTGGTTTTAGGAGAAATAGGGAAAGCTCCCCATGCGGCATCACAATGGGCTATGAGCTTGAGTGTGTCCCACAGGACAACCGCTTCAACCTAACCTAACCTTGGTACACGATAGCTCGGTGTTCGGTAATTTTTCCCTGCAAATTTTGTGTAATAATAATTTAAAATTAATTTATTTATATTATTAGATATTATATTTACCGACTACCGAACTCTGTTGGAAGCAAGTTTTATTTATTTTTTGGTTATAGGCCAACTACAATCAGCATAAAATGTGCCATTATCTATATTGTATAGCGGCCGCCGTAGCCGAATGGGTTAGTGTGTGACTACCATTCGGGAGTGCGGAGATTCAAATCTCCATCCATGAAACATGAAATAATAGAAACACTTTTTTCTAAAAGCGGTCGTCCCGCGCCAGACAATGGCAAACATCCTCATAAAAATATCTGCCCTTCGGAGTCGGCTTCCATTTGTAAGACAACATTGACACACACACTACAAATAGGAGGAGAAGCTCGGCCAAACACCTAACAGAAGTGTATACGCCAATTATTTATTTATTCTTTATTTATTTTTGTCTTCTTTTACTTGTTATCTTACTTGTAAATGTTTAATAAATCAAATTCAAAAAAGTCATTGAAAAGTCTGCATAGTTAAAAATATGTTTTGTGCAATAAATAAAATGTTTCTCCATGTGAAATCTTCCGTAAAGAATCCAATAAAGGAATGATTTTTTATGCATTGACGCTTACCATCTGCAGTCTTGCGTGCGTGAAAAGAAAGACTCGCTGGAAAACATGGAAATTAGGCTATTTTTAGTATGGAGATCTGCATTCTCAAATAATTGGCAATTATTTCTCTTGAAGAGGGGATTTGTTTTGAAGAAAGCTATTTAACTGGAAAAGCCGGATCGAACAATCCATAATTTGATCATAAATTTTGGAGTATAGCAAACTCCTTTAAAGATAATTTTCAGCGCACTCAAAACTTCATCGAGGCGTGGCATCGTAGCCTTGAAGTTATTGTTGGGAGAACAAAATGTGGTATTTTTAGAATGCCCGAAGAACTTGCCAAGGAAATGGTTTTAATAAAAGTCAGCTTGCAAAAGTTACAGTCAAGAACTATAGCTTAAGAAAATACGTTGAGAATTGTAGTAAACTAAATGAGCTTGACCAATTGAATGTAGAATTATTCTAAATCAGCTGACTAGGCGATGCATCACGAATGTTATGTGAGTCTCTATGCACAAAGTCATTTCAGGAAATTGCAATGCGGCTGAGTTAGCTAGGAGGACATTCCTGTATCGTCAAGCAAGCCTTGAGTCAAGCTGCACCGAAAGCCCTTGCTAACCCACGCTGCTCTTCGAAGTTAGTTGGTTAATGTAAGACAAAACTGAACAGTGTTGCAAAATACAACAAAGTTAGTCTTATTTGGGTGCCTGGACATTGTGGTATTACAGAGAACGAGTTAGCTCATAGACTGGCTGATGAAGGCCGTGCAAGTATGCCACTAGGCCCTGAACTCTTTCTAGGTATCAATTCCGCATCGATTCAACTATGGATTGACGACTTCATAAGGTCATATCCATAGATGGCATTGGTATGGGTTGAACTCGTGCAGAGTAGCCAAGTGCTTTGTGAAAGAACCAAACAGGAAAATAGCGACCTTTCACCTAAAACTCAGCAGAAAGGACCTGAGAGTACTGGTGGGTGTAATCACAGGGCACAACGTCTGTGGTCAGCATATGGCTACCATGGGGGTCGTGGACAGCCCGATATGCCTATCCTGTCTTGAGGTTGACGACACTGCAGCACATTTTCTCTGTAGCTGTCCGGCGTTTTCCAGAATCAGACTTTACTCTTCCTCTTCCTTATCTCTTAAGATTCATCAATGAATCCAAGAGGTTTGTGGAAGAGTGACCTCAAACTAATTTATCCGTCGTACCACCCACATTTTATATTTCCTATCTCTATTCTTTCTACTGAAATCTATCCGGGTGTAGTACAATGGTCTCCTGACTGCATACTTGAACTTTTCCAACAAATCTAATCTAATCTTATCCGGGAGTCTGGTGTGTCTATATCGCGCATGACAACAATAGATGGACCACAGAGCACAATCTAACCTGCAGTGAATGGAAGCATAATACCATTAGTAAAGTAGCTGGTATTATGACTGCACGCTCCCTAATGGGAACACATGGGAAGGTTAGTTTGATTCCAACTAAGGACCTATGTTGTGCTGCGGGGATAAAAAAGAAGTGGAGGGCGTTGAACACTTTCTCTGCCACTGTCCGGCTCTTAACAGTGCGCGATATCATTGTCTACACTTTCCCTACTTTGGATGGCTGGCAGACTTAGAATCGGCAGAAGTGATTTCACCACATTGGGAATCAGAGAGAGAAACTTGAGCCCACACAAATGGTATCCTCCTATAGGAGTCTTCCAGACCTAAGTGGGTCTTTCTACACCCTCATATGGAGTTGCAATCACCGTAAGCTAACTTAGCTTGGGAACCTTCCTCGACCGCATTCAGGCGACATGAAGCCAGAGAGACCACGCGGCCTCGCATGTTATTGTTCTCGCTGTTCAAGACCAGCCCTTACAAGCGCCAGCCACGCGCAACCAAAAGGAAGCACTTACCACCCTCCCTTTGCACGGCGAGACAATTCCATCCCACGGGCTCCCCAGTCTAGCCAGCTTCTTAGGCATTCAGTTTCCTTAACGTGTTACGTTTTCTACATAATTGAATTAACTTCATCTTAACGATCTAAATAATATGGAAGTAAATATTTTGAATTTTTTCTTTGGCAGCAACTTGAATTATTCATTTCTAATTTCGTTTTCTTAATTGTTTTCATCTCAGCGCCTTTTTTTGTGTTGTAAGTTTTTGCAGTTTTCATTAATTTCTTTCGCTTCTGCTGTTTTTACATCGTAGCCGCAAAGTGCGCAGAGCTCGCGTGTTTCGTATTTTTGCCAACTTGTTGCATTTTGTGTTTTTATGGCAAACCTACAAACAGATTTTCGTGTTTTTGGCTCGCATATAATTTTAACGGCTTAGGCGTTGCTGCTGTTGGTGTTGTTAAGCCTGTTATTGTTGCTATTCGAGTAGTTAGTAATTATTATTGTTGTTATTACATGCTTGGCTTGCAATCCGCTTGACACGCGCTGATGTTATTTTATTTTTTTCTTCTATTTTGTGTGTTTTTTGCTCCAGCCTGTTTTTCTCGAATTTTATTTTTCATTTTAGTTTTCCTTTGCGATTTTTATCTAAAAACTACACATTTTTTTATTATGTTGTATATCTAGTTGTTGTTGTTGTTGTTGTTATTGTTACACTGTTGATGTGGTTGTTTGTATTTTTTTGTTTGTATCTTTTTTAACATTTAGTAGTTTGGCGCTGCTATTATAATTATTTAACAGCAATTACAACCACAACTACAACTACAGCTCTTGCATATAACAACAAAAACACATTTGCAATTGTAATTATAATTTATATATGAATATATTTTTCTGCTTGTAAAATATTTATTTGCACATTTTTCGAATTCATTTCTTAATGTTGTTTTCGTATTGCCATTGCGGTATTTTTCATTATTTATTGCGTTGCCTTTGTTGTTTGGCCACTTTTTCGTTACACAACCAAATAGCAGGCAACAAATGATGCATTCGACAGGCAGTGAGTATTGGCAGCCATCGGGGCAACTCTATTAAATATTTTACAGCACTAGCAGGCAGCTTTGATTTTGTTTTTGTTTTGTAATCATTTAAGTGTTGCTTTGATTGCACCAAAATTTGCTTAAAAGCTGACAAAAACCAAATCTCTTTGAAGGGCATAGTAAAGATTTCGTCATAGGCGCATAAGCTGCCATCAATGGGAGGTAAATGCGAAGGACTAAGTCACATTTTTTAAAATATAATTTGATTTTTTTTAATGGCAACTCATTACTATGGATGGTACTTGCGTATATCACCACGATCCTACATCAAAACAAGAGGCTAAAAAGTAGTGTGAACCCGGTTTTTCGGCTTCGGAACGCGTTTGTCTCCCGAAATCAGTCATGAAGGTGTATGTTTTTTCGCTTGTGTTTTGGGATGCGAAAAAAAATTTTGTTTGTGGATTACTTGCAAACTGGAAAAAGAGTAAATTCTGAATATTATTGTAATCTTTTAGACCATCTGAAGAAAAAAATTCGTTAAAAAAGAACCAGTTTAACAGAAAAAAATTTGTTTCATCAGAACAATGCATTCGATCATCAGGGAGACTATACTGGGTAATAAAGCATCAAGCGCAATACTTATTGCACAATCAATAGTTTATGTAGATCTAATTCAAAAATGGTATTCTCGCAAATCATATTCCAAAATTTTTCTGAAAAATAAGACACCTCTGTATGCAAAAATAAGGGCTATGTACTTTAAAAATTAAACACTTGCAGATCATGCTCACGGTTGACTCTTATGTCGTTAGCGACCGGCTCGAATGAAACCCAGAACTGTAGGTCCAATTTTCGACCAATCAGTCAATAGGGATGTGTTTTGTTCGAGCTGCGTTACTAGCAGAAAAAATTGTAAATCGTTATCCCATATTAAACACATGCCATACGAGTATGTTGAAGTAGACAGTGAATAAAGCTGAACGTTAAGAGCGAAGAAAGCCTTTGATGGCCCTGGTCAACACGGATACTGAAGAGAAATTCCATGTCAAATGTATTTTGGACACTGTCGTCGATTCTTCTAAGAATTGGTTTATTTGTATAAGAAGAAGGAGGAAGCTTGATGGACTCGTTCTACCTAAACCAAAAGGAGTCACAATACAGCGATCCAAGGAAATTAAATATCTTGGGGCAATCCTCGATAGTAAGCTCCTCTGCAAATCACACGTTGAAACAAAGACATCCAAAGCACTGACAGCCTTCTGTCTGAAACACAATGGGAAGTGGTACGGCCCCTGTCCGGTATTGGACAACAGAGTAGGCATGGACGTCGATCCAACGATCCTCGACATGCCCCTTGACTCCATGCCATCCAGAGTCGTGCTTGACTAGAGATACAGTGTGGTGCTACCAGAGGCTCAACTGTGGTCAAACTCAGAAAATGAGCCCGGCAAACACTGTTTACGCATTTTTACGGATGGCTCCACAACCGAGCACGGCTCCGGCTCTGGGGTCTATATGCGTGGAATCCAGCGGAACAAGACTGCACTTTGCTTTTGGAAAGCATGCATCTGTGTTTCAAGCGAAGGTGTATGCTGTTCAAGAAGCCATGAGCTTTGTTGTGGAAAAGAGATAGAGAAGCAGAGCTATATGTGTCTGCAGCGACAGCCAAGCTGAGCTCATGGCCTTAGACAGCCCTCCAACCACTTCAAGGGTAGTCGAGTCCTATAAAGGCTGAACTATGTCGGTGGGCATAGTAGCCTGATGGGCACGTGAGTATCATGGGTAATGAGACTCTTTAGCCAGAATAGGCTCTGAGGCCAACCTTCTTGGCCCGGAGCCCGTTCTGTCACTCTCTTCTGCAGCCATCAAAGCCACGGTTAGCAAATGGGTTACTACAGCCCACAAGTGAGTTTGGCAGGCTGAAAGAAGCTGCAAATGGACTAAACTGATGTTACCTGTCGTGTCCGACTGACTGCCGCAGTTCCTGGTGTCACTAAACAGAGGGGACTGTAGGAGGCTGGTAGGACTGATGATGGGCCACTTTCTATAGGTAAAGCACATGGAAAAGGTGGACATCTCATTCATGTGATGAGGAGGATGAGACAGCGGACCACTTTCTGTGCGTCTACCAGCCTTCGCTCGAATTAGGCTTGAGGTCTTTGGCACTGATGTATTAAGAAGCGACCAACTTGGCTCCTTGTCACCACAAGATCTACTCAGATTTCTTTGGAGGTCGAGTAGATTTAAAGAAAATTAAAACGGGAATCCGAGTTCAGTACAATGGATTTAATTGTGTCTGAGTGCTGCACTTGCTAGTCTGTCCCGACCAAAAAAAAGAAGAAGTAAACTGAACAAACTTTGAAAAAGATTTCATAATTTCGTGATTTTTCTAAATAAAATTTTATTCACATAACTTTTTAAAGTGAAATATCTTCGGTTCTTTTTAATATTTTAATTATTTATCTTTTAATTTTTAAAATAAAATTTACATCTAAAAAATGCTTGGGAAAAATAATATATTTTTTGTTCAAAATTTTTGGGAAACATTTCTGTCATTTTTGAAAAACACTCTTTTCTAAAATTTGTTTCTTACAATCGGATCAAATCAATTAAAATTGTAATAAAAAAAAATCAATTAAAATTGTAATAATTTCTTTTCTGACGACTTTTTACAATTTATCATTGAATATAATAGAATTTTTCATAAAATTTTTGCCCTCTGCTCCCCGCGGAGCAAATCGATTAAAATTGTAATAAAAAAAAATCGATAAAAATTATATATTTATTATATTATATACAGTAGGTTCTGTTTTTATGCGGTAGATACGTTCCGCAAGAAACAGCATAAAAAAACAGCATAAAAAAAGCTACTAGTTCTATAGTAAAACTATAGATACGTTTCAAATGCTAAAACCGCATAAATCTGAAATAATGTAATAAAATCGCATAAAAAAGGGCACTAGTCCCATATTATAACTATAGATACGTTCCATAGACCGCATGAATCTGAAATAATTAAAGAAAATCGCATAAACAAAATATTGTATCTTTGAAAATTATATCTTTATATATCTTCCATACTTGTAGGGTTAGCATTTCTGATGTAATCTGTGATGAGTTTTTGCTTAGCTGGTTTAGAATCTTGTTTATATGTACAATTCCCGATAGGTCGACATGCATTTTGTAATAAAAAAAAACTGCACTATTTCAAAACCGCATAAAAAAAAGCCGCATAAAAACAGAACCTACTGTATATGTAAATGAATTTCTTATGAAAGGAAATGCGCAAGACTGTTTCTAAAAAAAAAATTAATTACATTCAAAATTATATGAAAAATAGCCATCCCCATTCACTAAAACTTCAGTGTTATTAGAAACGCCTATATAAATTTCCTCTTTTCTTTATACATATATACATTTTCAATTAAACTCACCTTCTTTTTTTTAATTGAACCCCTCAAATTGATGCTTTGCTGTTTTAAGGTGTGCTATCTCGTCACCTTTTTATGCATAGCAGATGTCAGTTGTCACAGTCATTAATCACGTCTTCATCACTGGCACTGACTTAAACTCGAGTGCATACTTACAGAAAATATTCCAACAAAAAGGTGTGGCATCGCGCTGTAGGTGCGAAAGCACCATTTTGATTTGGCTTTGTGCCATCTCAGTCAGCTTAATTAAGTTTCTTCATACCGCAGGCAGAACAAATGAGCAGATTTGTGTCATCCGCAATATCATTCAAGTATTTTTGTCAATTTATCTTTTGTCACCTATGCGGCGCTGTTCGTATGTGGAGTAGTGGCACGGTCTCGCATTTCAGACAAAATAATTTCTTTACATATTTACGATAATTGTATTATCATTTTTATTGTTGATAAAAAGAAGCATGTCACGATACAACAAACTGCGAGCAGCAGTATCGCACAGAAAACAGTATCAGGTATGCGATACTCACGAATTTTGCCGACATTTTCGCCGTCATGCTACATTGGGAGCTGAAAGAAAATGTGGCAGCTTAAAATCACATTCTTTTCTACCTTTTTCGCTACTTATTTGGGTGATGATTCTTTACTTCAGTACGTTGCTGCTAATCTCACAGAACCTCTCAAGGTGAAATTGGTAAATTCTGTGCCGTTAGCCCAAATACCTGCGGGCGATTGAGGCCAAAGTGCCAAATGGCGCTTGATTGCCTTAAAATTAATAACAAAAGATGTTTATAAATTAGCAGAAAAGTGAATGTTTATTGTAAGTTACATTTATAGCGTTCTCTCATTTTGCTGTTGCTTACTTGTATGACTAAAAATTTTCTTTTGTTTGTTCTTTTTTTATCTCATTTGCAGTCATGAAAGTGTTATGCCAATGATACCACTTGGCTTGAAGGAAACAAAAGAAATCAGTTTTATGGAACCCTTTTCAGATTTAATTTTGGAGCATTATAGTGAAGAGCCGTCCTTATATTTGGACGCAATCGCCGATATCACAGACACCAGACAGGTAAGTGGCGAAAGATTTTACTCCCAAATGAAAGACTTAAGCAACGAACTTGACTTTATATGCTTTTTATTTTTGATTTTATTTCTCAGGCATCCAGAACGCCGTCACGTGATGCGCAAGGCGTGGCACTGCTTTTCCGTTACTACAATTTGTTGTATTATGTGGAACGGAGATTCTTCCCGCCAGATCGGAATTTGGGCGTTTACTTTGAGTGGTACGACTCCTTAACTGGTGAGTGACGGGTACTTAAGATATTTGGAAGTAGTAAGCAAAGGATTTGGGTTTTAAAGCAAATGTTGCTGATTAATACTTAGGGAATAACAGTTTATTTTGAATTTCAGATATCAGATATTTGAAAATTTTGGTTCATTTAGGCTTATAGTAAAAGCGCCTGCTTATCGAGTGATTTTTCTTTGAGTTTAACAAAACAAGTATAATGCAATAGACGTCGAATCAGTATCTATAAATGAAAAAAAAATATTTTCATGGAGTCGATATACTCACCTTTCTCGATTTTCTCTACACTCATCTTTTTTATATATTATTATTATTATAATTGTATCACGCCGGCGGAGTTACAAAGGGACGGAACAAATAAATTCCATTGGGGCTGATTTACAGCTTTTGACTTTATCTGCGGCCAAGCGAATGAGTCGTCAATTGTCGTGAATTTGTCTAACAGGTTTCGTCTTCATATTCCTTTCAGCCATTCTCTTTGGCGAGAGCCTAGCGCATGCCAGTTTAGGGATATTCTGCTGTCATTCTGCTATCAGTCGCAGATTTCGCTTCGTGTGAGGAGCTCATCATTAGAAATCCAGCTATCTGGCCACAATATGCACAGTATAGCTCTTAAACAACGATTTATAAAAGTTTGGAGCTTTTTTGTTGTTGAAACCGTTACGGACCACATTTCGTAGCCATACTGCAGCACAGACTTCACATTAGATTGAAATTTCTTAGCTTTATTCTGGCGTTTAGCTGCTTAGAGTGCCATATATTTTTAAGCATTGCGAATGATGATAAGGCTTTCGTTATTCTACCCACTATGGAACAGACGCTGCAGTGTTTGGGTTTGATGCTTATTTAAAGGCGGCATCTTGTCGCCTTGTCCATGCTGACTTCGCTCTTGTAGTATTTAACTAGAAGAATAAAGTGCCCAATATACACCTCAACTACAGACTAGCACAACATCCGTTGCTTTTCCGGAACTGCTTATTTGTGTTATCAAACTTATTCATAGCTAATCTCTATATCTAGAGGCATTTCACTACCCGCAGCCTGTAATCCGTCCGGTAGTCTACAGCTTGACTTCTACAGGCATAAATTTCCATGATACAGGACGATAGAAGTTTTTATATGATATATATATTAGTTTCGCAGAAAAAACCAAAATATAAAACATTTTCATTATTATTATTTTTTTTTTTTTTTTTGAAGTGAACTTTTTAGGTGTCAATGGACGAGCGAGAATGGACTCTCCTCCCCAATTTCAAGGCCATGCAACGTTTTAGGCATTTTCGTTCCGCGAGAGAGAAAAAAGATATAACGTAAAGGAAAAGGAGAAAGAGAGTGCTTTGCCTTATATATATCTTAGATACACTTTAGACTATTTTTCCTGAGTTTTGCCCTGTGGTTGCTAATTTTTAGTGAGAAATAACACTGCCTACTTTTTGGCGCTTGTTTGTTGGTGCAAACTTATAGGTGATATATTTTTGGTGCCTACTTTTTGGCGTTATATTTCATCAATATTTCCTTGTCGCCTACTGTTTGGGGGCGTTTTTTGGTCCCAATTTTTTTGGGATTTTTTCGTGCCGACTTTTTGGCGCTTATTTCCGTTTCCTGGCTAGTCTTTGTGCGTACTATAAAGTGCTATCCATTCCGGCGTCGAATTTATTGGAATTGGATTGCGGTAATTTGTGCAGTTGCTGTGGTCCTGGAATCGCTGCGTTTGTGCGGGTGATAAATGCTCGCAGTAGTGCGCGTTGTTGCCATGGTTTGCGTCCGGCGTTTGCCTACACCGGCCGACCCTTCTCCGTTTTTTGTAACTTTTGTCTATTTGTATTCTCTGCAAATGTTGTGAATTTATTTAGATATATTTTTTTTCTCCCTCTCTCTCATTCTTCCTCGGGTCTCTCCCTCTTTCTTTGACTGCCCTGAAAGTTTCCCTTCTGTTATGTGCACTACGCTCACGCACTTTTTGTTTGTTAGTTTATAGTTTATATTTTAACAAAAAATGGTATAAAAGAAAAATATAGTCCAAAACTTATTAAAAATTTTATGAAAAATCGACAAGTTTAATCAAATTATTAGAATTATTTCGAACATAATTTTTTCGCCTATTTAATTTTAATATAATTTGTGCAAGTCACTTCGTCTCTTCGACGACTTTCAACTGTTTCGAAGTTATGAGGTTTTTCCTTGAGGAATTCCCCATAGAACCCAAGACGCATTGAAAAGTTAGTAGCAGTAGAACAAAAACAACATGTGCAATGTATTTTGTTTTTGATTTTAGTCTTTCAAATTTCAAAATTTATAAATAAAGATTGACAGTTTAGAGTAATTTAAACAAAATTTGACAATTTAAAAAAAAAAAGAAAAAAAAAATTGCGCGTTCACTTCTGTTAGGTGATTGGACGAGTTTCACATCCTATTTTTGGGGGTTATATAGGTACAGTTAGAAGGCTGAAAAAAATGAGTTTTCCAGAATATTTTCTGAGAAAACTTTTAAATTTATTGGTCTAAAAATTTGTACACATATTATGTTATCTTTTAACTGTATTTGAAGACTTAGTATTAGTAAAAATATTTATTTGGAAAGGACCTACTGCTGATCTCCGGGAGCTCCTCTCAAAAAAGACGTTTTGCGGTAACCACTATATCTCTAAACTGGATCCTGTGAAATTAAAGAAAAGAACCAAACAGATTTCGTTAAAGTAATGTTAAATTAGTAATTAATCGAAAGAATAAGCAAAATAATTTTTTTGATAAAATGGCGGTTTCTCAAAAAACAAAAACATATTGATTTTTGACCAAAATTTCGGCCTAAAATTGTTTATAAAAAAAAACAATCATCAGTAAGAAAAAATCTTAGATTAATTAGTAAAAAATCTATTTAAGAAGTTCGTATTAAAATTAGAGACTAATCGGCTTAGTCGTTTTCGAATAATGTTGGTCACCGTTGATGTTGCTCACCATTTTTAGAAAGTTTAAAGTCTGAAAGGCACTTTCAAGCACTCTGGAACGCCTTTTCAAATTTGCGTGTAACTTCGAAAATATTCACCAGAACGATATTAAATTTTCTGTATGTATTCTTAAATAAAAGAAAATAAAAAAATCGATGTTTTGAAAATTCTAATTGTATTATATATAACCCCTTAAGCCGCCCACGAACGGCAGATATTTTTTATGAGCAACTTTTTATGGCAGAAATAGACTCGTAGGATTGTCACTGCCTGCCGAGGGGCGTCTGCTATTAGAAAAAAAACATTTTGGTGTTTCATGCACGGAGATTCGGGCATACGTACTTGCGAATTTGAGAATTTAGATAGAAATAGATAAAATAAAAATAAATAGAAAATATCAAATAGCAGCCAATAGCCCTGATAGCCAGCGCTGTAACATAACTATCAAATTATATAATCTATTATAAATTTAATTCAATACA
The DNA here is from genome assembly GCF_028408465.1 of Anastrepha ludens. NCBI lineage: Eukaryota > Metazoa > Arthropoda > Insecta > Diptera > Tephritidae > Anastrepha > Anastrepha ludens. Next base: position 28,010,008 of record NC_071499.1, on the reverse strand, counting down.
TAAATATATAAGATAAATCAAATAAAAATATCAAACAGTAATTCGAAAACCTTAGCCAAGCGAGTTACCTTCATTTCTCTTTTCTCATTCGCTCTATTTTTCATTGTTACCACAGGTGTACCCTCCTGTCAGCGCACCATTGCTTTCGAAAAGGCCTGCACTCTCTTCAATTTGGGTGCCATCTACACACAAATCGGTGCACGCCACGATCGCACCACCGAAAAAGGTTTGGATGCAGCGGTGGATAGCTTCTTGCGAGCCGCCGGCATTTTTCGTCACATCTACGACACATTCACCAACGCCCCTTCGATGGATCTGAAACCGCAGGTGCTCGATGTGCTGGTTTCGCTGATGTTGTCACAAGCGCGTGAATGTCTCTTCGAAAAGTTGCAGCTGCAAATCGAAGCACTCGGTCTCACCGAGTCCAGTCATGTAAGTTGCAATGCTCCCCCAAATATATCTGATTAAATGTTTTTGATTGTGCGATTTTCTTCGTTGTAGCTTTTCAAAGACTTAGCGGGCGAGGCAGCACAACTGACGCTCGAATACAATGAAATGCACAAAAACATACAAATGAACGACACACACACATACTTGCCGGAGTGTTGGGCCGGCCTAGTGCCGCTCAAAGCTGAATTCTATAAAGGTGAGTTATGGTGCACGGTTGCACTTGCCGGCATAATCGATGCAGCTGCAGCTGCAGCTTGAGAATGTCATAGTATGTTGAAGCTCGCATGGAATGCGACCGGATTGCCTTGTCCAATCGTCGCACACACACATACTCATGACCACACATACTCATGACCCCACACACATACTTGTTTATATGCGCGCGCACGTGCGTTCTGAGCGATGCATAATTCAATAACAATCTTAAGCTTTACAAATCGGTCAGCAACTTGTTTACATATTTACACTCTTCACCTTTTTCCGCTCCTCTCTACTTGCAGCACTTGCCCACCATTATGAAGCGTGCAGCGTTGATGTGGCCGCCGACAAGACATCGCTCAGCACAAAGAAGAGTCAAGCCAACTCGCATGGCGGCACCGCCAACGAGTCATTTATTGGAAATGCGCGGGAGGCCTTACGTGCTGCTGCCGCTGCATTTGACGAGAGCGAAGAGGATGCCGCCAGTGCGACTGCGCTGAAGCGCGCCCAGCTGAAGGAGGCGATCGCTAGTCATGAAGAAACGCAACGCCTGCAGCGCATGTGCCGATTTTTGAAGGTGAGCTAAGACAATGCAGTGGCATACTCTGTTGTTGTAAATACCATAGATGTACATATTGATAGTTGTAGGTAAGCGTGAATGTGTGCATGTGTGAGTGCTAAGCTGCTAATTGCAGCTGCGTCATACTTCCAATTCATAAATTAAAGTCATTCAACATTGTTGACATTTACTATTAGATAATCATAACATGGTTGTTGATGACACTCCACAAGACGCCCACTACTTAAAGATTAAAGTGGTGTGGCTTACCATCTTTGAAGTAGCGCAAGCAGTTTGTTTGTTAAATATGCGATTGTGGAGATTAATTCATAGTTGGCGTTGACTTATTGTTGAATTTGTAATGGATACAAATTACGCTGTGCATATTTTTCAATATAATATTTGTGAGTTGGGGACGAAAAGTGGTACATAGAGCCATCCCGAATGTGTCCAGAGAGATTATCGAACGTGGAACCCTATTTGCGCTGTTGGATCCAATTAAAAAAACACATTTTTTACGGCTTTTCAATATTTCACTTCATCAATGGACCGAAAGATAGTTGTACTTATATGTATGTATAGAATTCTCTAAATTTCTTCGAGCACCAGTAGAATTCATTGGCATGTAGGTCCCTCCGAGCTAATTTTATACAGAGTAGTTATCGATGTAATAAAGAAAATTAGGTGTTTTAGAAAGTGACGCATTTTAAAAGGTGATTTACTTCTTTGTTTTTTGTGACTAGCCTAAGTAGTTATTTTGTGAGTCACATTTCTTTCCCGCTGGAAATCTTGACCGGAAGTCTCCGTGAAATGAAATGAATCGCTTTAAAACTGAACAACGTTGAGAAATAGTCCGTTTACCGGTATATACCTATGAAATGAGACCTTTTTCATTTTCAAACGTTTATTAACAAAACATGGTTACAAATTTAATCTTCAAAATCATATTCACCGCTAGCGACACATTTTTCCCATCTCTCGGGTAATTTGTGGATGCTGCGCCAAAAACAGTGGCCGTCTTTGGCCGCAAACCAATCATCGAACCATTTTCTGGCTTCGTTGTGAGAATTGAAGCGCTGCTCGGAAAGTGCGTGGCCCCTCGATGCAAACAAATGATAATCGGAAAACGCCAAGTCTGGTGAGTAAGCCGCATGCCCCAGCGGCTCCCAATCGTACGTCTCCACCAATTCCCGGGTCGCTCTTGTTCGATGTGGCGGTCACATTGTCAGTTCATGCGGCACCCATCTTCCGACCTTTAAAATCATGCCCATGCCTTTAAAATGTTTGGAAATGGTTTTTTGGGTCACTTCCAACTGCTCTGCCATCATTTCTTGCGTTTGACCATCATCCTTATCCAACAATGCTTGCAATTTGGCGTCCTCAAACTTTTTCGGTGGCCGGCCACGGTTCTTGTTCTCCACGCTAAAATCACCACTTCGGAATTTTTCAAACCACCTGAAGCCCTGTGCTCTACTTAGAGCATGTCCACCCTAAGCTTCTATAAGCATTTGATGAGTTTGAAAAGCGTTTTTCTTCAATTGACAACAGAAAATCAACGATATCCGTAAATCGTAGTTTGAAGGCACGAAATTCGACATTTTGAAGAGCGACAAAAATACATTGTTGAAAACGAAATCCATTACTCTCTCGGTAGAAGGCTGTAGTGATCGATATCTCGTAAAGTACCGATCAAACAATTTGAAGTTTATGTTCGCTGTCAAGGCCGCATTTCACATTAAAAAACTTCTTTTGCTGTTTTTTGCTTGTTTTATTCAGCTGTGAGACGAAAGTTCAAGGCAGGCCACTGAAATTGTGAATGGTGTTTGTGGTGCCGATACTCGAACAGCTAATTGCGTGCAATTTTAGTTTCGTCGATTCCGTTCAAGCATTTTCGAAGTTAAAGCAAATGTCGATAATGTCGAAAAATCACAGCAATACTGGAAGTTGACTGGCATGTCAGTAGTCGTACCATCGCCCAAGAGCTAAAGATCGACCACAAAACAGTTATAAACCATTTGTGCAAAGATTTTACTCAAAAATAAGGGAGTTCTTTTCCCCAACCTAATATTTTCTAACGAAGCACATTTTCACCCCGGTGGCTTTGTTAACAAGCAAAACTGCCGCCTCTGGGAATATAAAATTCCGCTCGTAGTCGCCAAAAAGCCAATCCGTCTTCAGAGAGTGGCAGTTTGGTGAGGATTTGTCAGCGGCAACTTCATTGGCCAATTTCTCTTTGAAAATACTGCTGAAAATGCCATTTCGATCAACTGTGAGCGCTACAGAGGCACGAATAACGATTTTTTGTAGTCTCACTAGTTCCAAGTTTCCCCTAATGAATTCTTTCAGTTAAAGTTCCATGTCTCCGTAAGTTTTCCTCTGCGTTGTTTGACATCTCGACACAAAATAAAGGAAGGAAGGAAAGATTGATAAAGTAAAGACATAGCCTTGGGTGATCTTCTGCTTCCACAGAATGGCACCCCATGCCACAAATCCCATCCCACAATCGATATTTTGCGCGTCATGTTTAGTAAATGCTATCTCCTATCTCGGCAATGTCCATTGGGTACCTCGGAGAGGCTAAACGTTTCCTTTGGGGATGCTGGGTTATGTGAACAATACATTAACGATTCAGATCATTAAGGTGACAAACTGGGTTAACAGGATACTCTACTATGCGGCCAGCCAAGGCCATTTATTCTTTCGAATAAACTAATTATATACCGAAAACAATTTTTTTTTTTACATATTTTTTCTCTTCCCCTATTTTCTCTTTGAACTAGAAAACTTTAGTTTTCTTCTGCAATTATTTACTTCAAGGTCGATTTTCGCTTTTTAGTTTACTTGTTCATTTTCAAACAGTCATAACTTCTGAAGCCTTGAGATTCCATTTCGGAAAATATGTTATTTAAAAGGTTTTTTTTTTTGATGTTCTTACTACTCTTACTGATAGTTCTCTCGAAACAATTTTGGAAATTAAAAGGTAGAGCCTTCTCAGAAATATTTTGTGGAAATAATTATGAAATACTGCCAGCGATATCCCATTTATACAAATTAGATTGTAAAATTTTGATTTTTATAAGATAAGACAACATCTCTCGTTAGGCCATTTTTTTGATTTTTACCACCCTTTTCTCTGAAATAAATATAAAAATGTTTGGAAGTCCATTTTCATCAGTTTGAGCTTGAGTTTTGCCCATGAGTTAATATGAATATATTAATAATACATGCATTAAGGGGCTGTTTCCCCTCGGGCCCACATGCATCGTTTCCAAACATAGTAAGACGGTATTCTTCACTTTTAGCGCATTAAGAACATTGATGCAAACTGAGACAATTTCAAAGTAACTAAGTAAGAGCTTGCAATACCGCCAGGATTTCCGGCATAAAATTTATATCTAGGTAAAACTCGAAGATGTTTATTTTGAAGGTATTTAGTAATGCTTAGTAGTAGTCATTATTATTTATTAAGCCCAACGGCTACCCTTCTCATGCCCAATCGACCCCAGAAGTGCATTATGTAAGACGTACGAATCATTTTTGATGTGGCAATCGGCTAAGAAACGCAGGTCTTTGTTAAAGTCGAGATTTGAAAATGTTCAACTACAGAAAAAAATCATCAGCCGAATAAAATCATAGAGAAAAAGATCAAAACAGGCTCGATATATCAAATGTGTTGGAATGAAAATTATGGGAATTAATGAGAGTTACAATTTTGTCATAAAAATTAAAATATTTCATTAAGTTCGTAAATTGTTTACATGACTTAAAAAAAAGTCGCCTAAATTGTATTTACACTCGAAAGGAAATATTGAGGTTAGCTTCTGCCACAAAAAATGGGCTCAAAGTTGACCCTGTGAGTAATATAATCAAATATAATTTTCAGCATTTTTCTACCACTAGTAAGGGTATAAAATTAATAAGATATAGCCGATTATTGCATAGCAAAGCACCATCGAAAATCTCTTAAGGCAAAAAGTAAAAACGGTTTTTGAATTGATTCTTCCGGTCTATGGTATGCAAATTGGGTATCGGGCTTACCAGAGTTATAAAAAGCACTTAAGTAATACATTGAAATCTTTTCATCACAGCATAATAAATACACTAGCACCTTTGGCTTTACAAAGTTTACTTTTTACTATGGTGAAAACGAAAATTTTGAGGAGAGCTTCGGCATGTCACTTAGGAAATTCGGCTGCCGAATTCGACACGATCATTACACACATATTCACACACTCGTCCAATCAGTCGTTGTTCAGGCGACAACGAAGTTTCAGTGGTTGGTTTTTTAGTACATCACCAACACAATATCAGGTTTTTTCTAAACATATCCCAAGTGATGTCAACCCATCAATTGATTCTGTAAAATTCGCTCAGAGCCGAATAATTGTTTTTCCACGGGTGGCATTAATATGAAGATTAAAATTAAATTAAAATAAAATTTTCATTTTTCCATTTTTTTTTTCTTCTTTTTTTTATTCTAGAACAAACTAAGTCTGACGCAGGTTCTAAAAGAGGCCTACTACAAAACACAAGACGAGTACGAGAAATTTCTTGAAGAGACACCAACAAGCGATATACAAGATGACTTTCAAGTGATAGATGTCGTTGCAGAAGGTAAGAACTAATGAAGCTTTTTTAATTTCTCCGCAAAAGAGAGTGTTTCAAATACTTACAACAAAAGCAATTGAAATATTATAGCTCTCACCGTAAATTGTTAGTAGTGCAAGAAACTTTGTGTTTCTTCGTGTGGGCTATTAAGAATTCTTAACAATTGCATATTTCATGTTGCATTTTTTTAAATTTGTTTTTCTTGTATCTCTCTTCCTTTCTTTAAAGCCTGTTCAAAATTCACACTCTCGCTAACCGGCCCAGATTTTACATCGCACAAAGTAGAGGATCCCTTCAAACGTCTTGGACCCATTGCGATTTTTTCGGCACGTCGTCATTGGACCGCGCCGCGCTGTGTACGCCTGCAGAAGGGATCTTCCATTTATCACGAGAGCACATCCACACATTATCGTTGTCACTGTCCAACACCAAATGAAGGACACGAAGTTGGCTGTAGTCAATACAAAGAGGAAGTGGAGAGTTTCGGTTTTCATGTGCGAGGCGATGCGCCGGTCATTATAGCGCACGTTGAAATCAATTCGTTGGCCGATGTAAGAATTGTAGTCAAGAATTATATTAAGAAAAATACTAATGTTTCTACATCCAGGCCAAATGAAATGTAACAAACTTCTGTCATTTTCGCTCGAATGTTACACATGGACTAAATTCTTGCTCAAACTGTAGGAAATGGACTGAAATCAAATTTTAAATTTTCTTTCCAAATGTTATGGCGGTAGCAAAAACCAAAAAAAAATTTTTAACAAGGGCAGCTATGACCTTATATAAGTGAAAATTTTCGGATCCGGTTTGCATAAATGGGGTATAGATCAGGCCGTATTTCAGTTTGATTATTTTCATAATTTTTTTTGCAAAATATTTTTTGCTTCGACTGAACTATAAGCAGTAAAATGATCCAAAAAAATTTAAATAAAATATTTACTGAGATGGAGTCTCAAAAGCTTCAGAAGTTATGACAAAAGTACACTACAAATAAAACACACAAAAACAATAAAACTTTTCAAATTTAAAGAAAACAATTGCCTCAGAAGATTAAACTCTTCCAAAATTTGATATGAGCATTTGGAAAGGACTTGCTTTCACAAGTTTTAACCTAAACTCAAACCCATCCGCGCTTAAAAAAAGAAAATTCTTTAGTTATTTTTTTCACAACTGCATTGTAATATTTTTGTGGGCAGCATATAAACACGAGTAACAAAACTATTCCAAATGTAAGGAAAAGAAGAAGATAATCAAACTGAAATTTAGAATCTTTCTTCTTTTTTGATTCATAATCTTTCCAGTGTTACTCCAATTGTAAAATTGGGTCAGAAAATGTTGGCTTATATAGGCAACACTTGTTAGAGATTTTTTAGATTTTTGACGTGTTCATAATTTCTGTAAAAAATTTGAAAATTTAAGTCCATTTCCGTCAATTTGACCATGAATTTAGCTCATACGTAAAATTTTAGCGAAATCGAAGGCCATGTTGCAGAAGTTTGCTGCATTTAATATGGAATCACTCCATATATGTAAATATAAAATAAATTCAATATTTTCCAATAAAATTTGTTTTAATTAAATTCTTTAAAACAAATTTTTTTAAATCAAATATTTTTAAATTAAATTTTTTTTAATTAAAATTTTATAATTAATTTTTTTTTAATTCAATTTTTGATTTTATATGTTTTTGAATCAAATATTTTATATAACTTTTTTTTTAATTAATTTTTTTTTTAATTAATTTTTGTGATTAAATTTTTTTAAATAAAAAAAAGGAAATTATGATTGAATATAATTATTTTAAATAAAACTTTTTCTTAACACAATTTTTTTAAATTCAAATTTTTTAACTTAAAAGTTTTTTAAATTAAATTTGTATTATATAAAATTACTTAAATAAAGCTTAAAATTAAAAGCTCTTAAATTAAATTTTTTAAATTCATTTTTTTTAAATTAAATGTTTTATATTAAATTTTTTTAAATTAAATGTTTCATATGACATTTTTTTAAATTAAACTGTTTTAAAGTTTTATTAAATCTTTTTAAATTAAACATTTTTAAATTCAGTTTTTTTAAATCATTGTTTTAGTAAAATTTTTCGAAATAATTTTTTGTTTTAAAGCTTTTGAATGAAATTCTTTTTAAATTAAATTTTGACATTAAATTTTACAAACAACATTTTTTTAACTTAACTTTTTTTATATTTAAGTTTGTTAAATACAATTATTTGAGATTAAAGTTTTTTATATTCAAATTTTTAAAGTAAATTTTTATTGAATTAAATATGTTTAAACAAAACTTTTTTTAATACATTTTCTTTTTAATTAAATTTGTTTAAATTAAATAAAAAAAAAATTTCATACAATTTTTTTCAATTCAATTCTTTTATTGTAACTTAAATTTTTTAAATCAATTTTTTAAAGTACAATAAATTTTTTAAATTTAATTTCTTTAAATCAAATATTTTTTAATTAAATTTATTACAATATATTTTTTTTAAATCAATTTTGTAAATTATATTTTTTTGAATCAAATTTTTCTCTATAAAATTTTTTTGAATTAATCTTTTTTTAATAAATTTTTTGCGATAATTTTTTTTAAATAAAATTTTATTAAAGTAAATTTTTATGAAATATAATTATTTTAAATAAAACGTTTTCTTAACACAATTTTTTTATATTAAATTTGTTTAAATTAAATATTTTTCTGAACAAAATTTTTATTTTTTTTAAATTAAATTTTTATCGAATGAAATTTATTAAATTAGGCTTTCTTAAATTAAATTTTATTTAAATTTAATTTTTTAAATTTAATTTTTTTTAATCGAGTTTATTATACATTTTTGTAATTAATTTTTATTAAATCAAATTTTTTATACATTTTACATTTTAGGTGCACTTTTTTAATACATTTTTTTCAAATTAAACCTTTTTAAATTCAGTTGTTTTAAATTCTATTTTTTTTTTTAGTAAAAATGTTTTAAATTAAAATATTTTTAATTAATGCTTTTGAATTAAATTCTTTCTTTTCAACTCAATTTTTTTAACTTATATTTTTGTTAAGTTCAGTTCTGTTTTAAATTAAATTTTTTTAAATTAAATAAATTTTTTGAAGTAAATTTTTTAAAGCAAATATTTTTATGTTAAATTTTTTTAAACTAAATGTTTCTTTTAAGTTTTCATTACAATAAGTTTTTTTGAATTAAAATCTTTTTAATTTAAATTCTTTGAAATTAACTTTTCCTAGATTAAGTTTTTTTAATTAAATTTACTTATTCAAATTAAATGGTTTTTTTAAATTAAATAGCTTTTAATTAATTTTTTTTTAAATAAATTTTTTTGAATTTTTTTTCTAAATTAATTTTTTTAAGATCAAATTTTATTTAATTAAATTTCTTTGAAATTCAATATTTTTAAATTAATTTTTTTAAATGAAAGTTTTTTAAATTAAATATTTTCAAATTAAGTTTTTGCAAAAAAAAACTTTCATTTTTCTTATTGCAGTTGGGCGGCATTAAGGAGGGAGACTTCATAGTAGAAATCGCTGGCATGGATGTAAAATGGTATTCGCATCAGCAGGTGGTGCGCCTAATACAATCCTGTGGCAGCACCTTAGAATTGAAAGTCATCACACCCATGGATAGGAATTATTTAAAGGTATGAGAAGAAAGCAATCGAAAGCGAGTTGATTTTAATATCTACAAATTTTTTATTTCCCTCCATCAGCCGCTGTCCTCGAAAGGCTCCATTTCCACATTATCTGCGGCCAGCTCGTCAGGCGTTTCGTCAGGCTCATCCAGCCCCACTGGCACCACCACAAAACCAAAGCCACGCTTCAAAACCACATCGCCGAAGAGTCGTCTTGGCAGTCTGTCATCATCATCTTGGAATCCCTTTCGACGTACGCCAAGTTTGGCGAAAATTTTCTAAATGCGCTTGCGTGCCAATGAAAACAAACAAAAATTCCACTGGTGGCCATTTTATGCGTTTGGCGAAAAAACCTTCCGCATTATTATCTTTCAATTCATTTAAATATAACTACTATGTATGTATGTATGTATTTTTGTATATGTTTATTTAATTATTTCTTTGTTTTTCTTTTATTGTAAAAAAAGAAACAAAAGAATTCTAAGTTTAATTGAAATTTTATTGAATCTTTTAATTAGGCGACTTTTTCTTCATATTTCGTTTTGTTTGCATGCTGCTATAATTTCGTTTATTTTCTGGGTTATGGAAAATATTTGTTAATTGTAAATTATATGCAAAAGTTATACAAATTTGAGGTTTCCAAATGTATTGAAAATTTTTAAATACTTTTGTTTTTGTATTTAGTATTTTTTGTACTTCTAATTGTAAGCTTATAAGAGTTTTTCAAACGAAAGAAAGTTAGGGTTAAGGCAAAGTGCTTCCAGGCCAACCTGCGGACGTTTTCAAAGCAAAAAATATATATAATATATAAATAAAATGAAGGTGTTCGTAAATTAAAAATTGGATAATTAAAAAATGTATGTGTGTGTGGGCTTTTGGTAAGCCAACTGACGTGACTTTGAAAGGTTTTGCTTTAAGTCAATAGATATTGATCCATCATTAGAAAAATTTAGAATTTTCCACAAAATGCTCACTCAAGCTGCGTCTATGAGTGATTAATTGATTAAATATGTCGAAAAAGCAAGCAAATTAGTGCCTTACAGAAAAATGTGCTCAGTCGACTTAAGTTGTTTTATCAGAAGTGCACACATATGGGCATATTTTTCAATCAGAACGAATGAATTTTGTAGTGAAAACCGTTACACACATTTGTATGTATTTACACCTTAATTGTTAGTACTTAATCAATAAGGTAATTTTTTTTTTACATATATCAGTAAATATTTATGTACTTATAGCTTTTGAGAAGCTTACAAAATAATTATATTTAAACGCCATTAAGAAAAAAGTACACAAAATATAAGGTGGCGACATTTAAATTTGTATGTTATGCACAAAATATTTAGAGCCTGTAGTATATGTATGTATGTTTATATACGCATTTATTTTATCGTAAATATATTTTATTTTACTGTAAAAATAAAGATTATTATTCATTAAAAAACAAGAAAAACTGTTTCACATTTGGGCGAAAACATAAAATATTGGCTATTGCATGAGCGAAGGCACAGCAGTGGGCTCAGGAGATATTTGGTAGTCTGATACCAACTCCCTAATGATGTTAAGCGCTGCACTAAAAGGACCTACAGTCACCTTAATGAAGAATAAGGGGTATTTAATAACAGTCACAAAACCAGTTCATTAATATATTTAAAGGATATTCGAAGGGTTATCTTTCCTTAACCACAATTTTAACCATTTTGCTATGCGGTAACTCGTTTCTTAACAAAAATCCAAGGCGAATAGAATACAGATGATGGAATAAGGGATTCTCACTAAACAACTTCCACACTACAGTCTATATAGATGGCAGTAAAATGGATTGTGGTCTTCCTAATGCTTGCAGTGTCTTCCAGGCGGAAGTACTGGCAATTGGTGAAGCCTGTAGGCTACTAATCACTGATTTCTCGTTTAAGGGCAATATCGCTTTCTTTCGGATAGCCAAGCTGCAATCCAAACACTGGGTTCGGCTACAACAACCTCTAAAGTGGTGGAACACAGTAGGACTAGCCTTACCACCTTGAGCAAAAACCATAAAATTACCTTAATCTGGGTCCCGGCACATCGGAGCATTGAAGTTAATGAAAAAGCAGATGAACTGGCAAGAAGGGGGTCTGCCATGAATAATGCTTTTGCAGAATCGGTATTCACACCATTAGGTGCAGTCAAGAGTGCAATTTCCACAAAATACCTCCGAATCGCGGATTGCAGATGGAGAGACCAGACGGAATGCAAAATTAGTAGAACGTTATGGGCCACCTACAACCTCAAGCAATCATCAACACTGATAAACATGAAACGACGGGATGCCTGGAAACTCACGGCAGTCATAACTGGCTTTTGGTCTGTGGGAGAACAAGCAGCCAAAATAGGCATCCCTCACAACACATTCTGTCTCAGTTGCAAACAACCGGAGAAAAATGAAGCAATCTTCCATTTCCTCTGCGAATGCCCTGCCCTATGGAAGGACAGAATGTTAACCCTGGGTAAACCGCTGTTCGAGAGTCTTGAACAACTGACTGGCTTAGATGTCAACAACCTGATAAGGTTCGTGAACCGCACAGTCTAAATAAAGTCATGCCGTAAATAACTGGTAAACAAGTTGGTAACAAGGATGTGCTGACAAAATGGTGCGGAAGCGCTAGTTGGATTCTGGACGAATCACCACTTAAACCAACCAACCAACCGTAATACAGAATACAAAATACGGAAAATCAGCTTTTTCGGTTAACAAGTCGATTGTCGCAAACCAGCCGTCAACAATTTTGTTTCTGTTAACTCAAACGAGAAAATAAGAATTAGTGGTTTTAATTAAAACGGTGAAATTATATTATTAAAAAATGATTAAATATTTGGCTTATGATTTACCGCTTGGAAAGGTGTTAGCTATGGTTCAAATTGTGGATTGACGTTTGCTGCGGCATGTGGACAATCCTTGCCATTTAATTGCAAAGGAGTTTCAAAAACTATTTCGGTTAACTTCAGACTTCGCTGAAAACTAAACTTTTCAGCTTCACAGTCAACTTAGAGATTCCAGAATAACAGCGATTAAATTCTTAGGTTGCAGGCAGAATGGAAGCGAAGCCGAACAACTTAGTTAGGGCCAGCGAATGCCTTCTCGTTGTTAGCAACCTGACTAGCCCAACCTAACTTAAGGTAGATATCCTTAAGGGAAATGTTTACTTAGTTGCTCACTGCTTTTGGGTTAGTTGGCGGAGGGAGAAGAGGTATAGCGCCTTAAGCCACGTAAAAGCACCATTCAAACTTGAAGAAAAGCAAGCCTTCCCTATGCGACCCCTTGGGATCCTTTTGAAAATAAGACAGACCCCCCTTCGCAGTACTTTTCTTAATTCAAGACAGTTTCTGCACAGAAGGTTTCGACGACGCTTGCGCAATGTCCTTATCTTCATTTTCGCTTTCATTGTGATCACTTTCATATGTTTACTACTGCACCGTTTTTCGTCTTCGGCTTCGTCTTCGCTTTCACTCTCTCTGCATTTAAGTTCTGCTGTATTGCCATTTTTCGTAACTGAATATTATCTATAATCCGTAGGTGAATAATGGCAAATATCAATGAGCCAGTGGTCCGTTAGCCGTTGTAGCATGTGCAATCAACCGTTCCATTTTTAGCGCAAAGGGGAGGTTTCCTATGACATAAGTTGAGCAGCTGGCTGCACTCTTCTATGAGCTGTCGATATTATCCTGAAGCAATATACAAAAACTATTAAGTAAACATTAACATAATTAAAAAAAAAGTTATTTTATTTTACTTACTTTTTCGCAAACACTAAGTTGTTCAATAAGTTTTGCAATTCGATAAGAAAAGCACCATTTTATGGTTTGAAATTCATTTTACTACTTATTTTATTAATATATTCATGAATTCAATCCATTAAGTCAGAATCTGGAAGAGCTGAAAAATCTGCGTCTCCGGCTGTTATGACCTCATAATTTGACCCTTTCCACGCATACATTTTCTTAGGACTGGAAATAGAGGGAAGTTACTAAGGTCCAAATCTGGTGAATACGGGGGATGCTGCCATAATTTGAACTTAAATTCATGGATTTCTTGAGGAAAACGATTTTTTTCTTTTGCAAACCGGTTCGTTTTTCACGATTTTTTTCCTTCAACTGGTTTAAAAGGTAACAATAATGTTCAGCATTTGTTGTTTTACCATTTTGCAAGTCATCTACAAACAAAATTCCTTTCGCATCCCAAAAAACTGATGCTTAGACGTTCTGGGGCGATTTCTGTACACCAACTCGTTTCGGAGCTGAAGAACCAGGCTCACACCTTGCTTTAGCCTCTTGCTTTGATTTTGGATCATGATAATAGACCAAAGTCTCATCCATAGTGATGAATCGATGCACAAAATCTACTTTACCCTTTCGGAAACGCTCCAAATGTTGCTGAGAAAGTTGCATTCGAATGTGTTTTTGTTCCATTGTTGGGGAATGCGGAATGCGGCACCCATTGTGAACACAGCTTTCTGAAACCCAACCCCAAACTTTAGTCAAAATATTGTTTACACTGCTCAATGAGTCAGTCGACGATTTTCCAATAAGTTTTTCTGTATTTTTTCTACGATTTCTTACGATGTTATTGCTGTTTTTGGACGTCCTTGACGTGAATCGTCTTCAAGACTTGTATGACCACGTTTTAACTCAGCAACCAATCTTTCGTCTGTACTTGTTGATGGCCTTATACACTTTCAACATTCTTTCATAAATTTCCGTTGCTTTTAAAGCTTCCAGAAACAAAAATTCAACCACTGGACAATACTTGATTTTTCCCATTATAGAAAATACTGTGACACGTCAATACTAAATGGCTCGTAAACAAAGAATGAATTGACAGATTGAAATGAAACTTCACATACGCCAATATGAAGAGTGTTTCAACATAAGAAGAAAAAAACGGGTACCATATGTGGCTTGGAAAACCTACTTGTAGTCGTACAGAAGCCAATTCAACCTGATCATGTGACTCTTTGGCGTAGTTTTTGGAGTCAGCAAACTGCACCAATTTTTCTACGAGAAAGAAAGGTAAAAGCAAAGTTCAAATCAGCAAAGAGCGCTCTAAAGACATGCTAACCATTTTTTGTTTTGGTTTTAAATTTTTTACGCCTTATTGGATATCGGCGAGCTCTTGTTTCAACTTATCCAACAATAGATTTCTTGCTTACTGATTCCAGTAATTGTGTAGCCCACCGTTTTGATGATGCCGTAGGAATCCACAGACCGTGACTTGACGCCATTAATTAAATTTTGTGTGGTGCCGTTAAAAGTCGATGTAACGCCGACAATTAAAATACAATTAAAACTAATTTCTCTGAAAAATATTGAGTATTTTTATATTTAATGTGCCTAAGTGTACACTTACATAAACCATTATAAGAATCAAGACATGGCTCGACTCACACGACCTTAGCTTGAATCCCAAAAAAATAGAACTCGCGAAAAAACTTCAAATGAACTGAAATATCTGAGCATAACTCGACAACAAGCTGCATTTGTGCCCAATCCAATAGGCTGCTGAAAAATCTGCCAAAACAATCTCAGCGCTATCAAGATTACTGGCTAACATCGGAGGCCCCACGTTATCT
This sequence comes from Anastrepha ludens, assembly GCF_028408465.1. Lineage (NCBI taxonomy): Eukaryota > Metazoa > Arthropoda > Insecta > Diptera > Tephritidae > Anastrepha > Anastrepha ludens. The sequence goes on along the minus strand of NC_071499.1, from coordinate 27,994,940 downwards.
ATACGGATGTGAAATATGGGCGGACACACTTTAAGCTGAGTGTTGCCACCAAAGCCCAATGAACTGCTGCCCTCCGTGTTGTTGCAGCGTATGACACGGTATCCGAAACAGCAGTACTCATCATTTGCGGCACGATACCTATAGATTCTCTAGCGAGAGAACGAAGAGAGACTACACATGCGCCCGTACTAATAGCACAAAACAACAAATTAAAGCACACACACTACAAATATGGCAAGAGCACTAGGAGTCAAAGACGAAAGGCAGATGGACGGAAGGTGAACTTTTATACTCAGATACCAGCTTTATATGGGTAATTTGCAATTTACAGAGATGCTCCCGTTGATGATCCAGATCATACGTTCTTTAAACATAAGAGATGGGAATTAGAATGCAAGCTGTCGAAGGCAGACTAGGTCCCTCAAGAGCAGACAGCATCATCCAGAAAATTGGCAACTTATTGGCACATACACATATAGAGCGAGTCCTGTGCCCCAAAAATTTTGAGATAGGCAGAGATGATCAGCCGAATGCTAGCCTACGCATCCATTTAGAAAATGAGCCGATAGCATGATACTGGCTCTAAAACTGGTGATCCTGAACTCAGGGAGAGTAGAAGGGGCAGTCTATATCAGGCTGCCTACTTGGATCTTCTCTGTCTTCGATGAAATGCTACAGTTGTTCCGGAGTAGAAGACTCATCCAGGAGAGGAAGAAGAGGGATAGTTTCAGTGGCACACCCCTCACGTAAAGACGACAGTCACTTTATGGTCCGAAGGCTTTTAAACCCTACTTAACCGCCACAACAAAAGTCCATACAGTCGTGATGTTCTGTTGCGACCTCTTCTCTTTACAATACTTCGAACCATTGTGCTCTTTCTTGTGCCCTACTGAACCAAGATGTCTTGATTTCTCTGGTGACTAAACGCAGAATCGACATGACTCACTCGACCATAACCCAAAGAATACAAAAACTATTCATCGAGTTGCGGAATTCGACTCGTTCTGACTCATTGAAATTTCATATTAAAGCTGTTGCGAAATGAAAGCCTAAAGGAAAATAACCAAGAATGGTGAAGATTTTCATTCTTTTCTGTAAAATTTGAAAAACTGTTATTAGAAAAAGTTCAAAAAAGGACTCATAACCATTGGTGTAAGGAAATGTTCAAGAATTTCAGCCGCTGTGGTTCAAAGTGCATCTATGACATCGTAATCGGTGACACATCTGGGACCTATGCATATGAGTCGAAAACAAGCAACAGCAATCGACGTATGGATGTTTCAAGACGAGCTTAATCCCACAAAAATTGTCCGCGGAAGAAGCAACTCAAAGTTTATGGTAGCCTGTTTTTTCGAAAAATCGGGTCCTGTAGCAATTGCGCCAGAAGTCAATTTTGATTGGTACACAATCTTTAATTTGACAGAAGTTTTCGGGGAATTAAGGAAACCCAACCGCCGAAGGCGAAGCATTATTCACCATCCTTTCAATTCGAGCTCTCACGCATCGACTCACACAAGAGAGCTTTTGAACACTCAAAACTCAAAAGATCGAATAAATGAGTTATCTGCCTTACACCCCTCATTGGCACCTAATGAATTCTTTTTGTTCCCGAACATGAAAAATAAAATGCAAGTTCAAGGCTTTTCAACGGCGGAAGGCGCAATTTTGTTTTTTTTTTTTTTGTGGGTGAGGTAGGGTTCAAACTGCCTTCGCACATACAGCGACCGTCATCTACTGCGTTGAGTGGTGTGGCCACTAAAACAATCCCTCCTCCTCCTGGGGAGATAGCCTTCCCGGAACTACTTTCTACATTACTTCGGGAGGGCCCAGAACCGGCATCTATAAAGGACCAATTCGGTTTATCCATGTCTGGGTTCACCGTATATGTAGCCAGCTTTCATGCTATAGACTCGTCATCTTGTGTCTCTGTCTGTGAGGCTTCGCAAGTCTATCTTTTTTTCAGTAGAACGTCCTGGATTTATCTCTTTACCGCATTCCTGTTATCTTCGCGTTCGAGTATTTTGCTGATTATGCTACTCGATGTCGCCGATCTACTTTCTCAGAGCATCTCTTTCCGCGAGCCATCCGTCACAACTAAAAAACGTGTGTTCAGCGTCATTGCTCGGCGCTTCGCAGTATATGCACTTCGGATCGCTTACCTTATCCATGCGTTATAGGTATCTCCGAAAGTATCCATGATCCGAGAGAAACTGATTTGAGAAGTAGTTCAGTTCCCCGAAGTTCCTTTGGACCCACTTGCTTCTTGATAGAATAAGTTTCGCCGTCCATCTGCCACTCGGTTCAGCGTCCCATCGACTTTGCCACCGCAGCATGGTTTGACATCTCCGTTCCGCAACGGAAGACGCTGTTGAAGCCTTTAAACAGCTCGTTTTGAAGGCACCCATTTCTGAGTGGCAAATGTGCTATGAAAATTGTTTCAAGCGAGTGCAGATGTGGGTTGACTTCCAAGAGGAAAATTTGGAAAAGAATAAAGTCATTTTCATTATTATTTTATTCTGTTTTTATTATCAGGCGCAAAGTATAAAAGGCTGCCCTTATATGAGCTGGTATTTCGAAATCGATTGCCTCTAATTTCGCATAAGGAATTTCAAAATAATTGAAAACATGTTTTTGTGATGACTATCGGCAATCCACAGCAAACGCAAGCCTTCTAGTGCATTTGTGCAGAGAAAAATCTGCTCGTGAAAGAATTGCCTATTGTAGGCCATATACAACTTCAAAGTATTCCACTTGCAGCTCAAAACCCAGCCATATAACACACAGCTGTAGAGAGGCTCACCTTAAATATGTCAGAATTCGAAGGCGGTTCATTATTTTCATTTGATGTGGCACTAATAAATAAAGCAGAACACTTGATTTTCACTACATTTAAAATTTTTCTTTAATGACGATTTCTTTTATTAATTCAATAATTATATTATTCAATAATAATATTAATAATATTATAATATATGTATTTTTTTTAATAGATTTGTATTTTACCTTCTCTTTATATTAAATTTTTTTATCTCACTTTTGTTGTATCGTCTTTGTTGATATTTATTGAATTATCATTACTTAATTTCATTTGTGTTGCAGTTACAATTTAATTTAATAATTTCAATAAGAATTTCAATAATAATCATAATCGTAATAACCATCATTTTTATTATCAACTGCTTCCACAGACAATGGCTAGATTATCCAACAGCATCACAATGGTAATAATTAATAAATATCTGCAGTACTAATAATAATAATAATAATTAACTTAGACCATAAGTCACAATAAAAGATAGATTCGAATTTCAATAATTATGTATGTATGTATGTATGTATTTATTTATCTTTGTATGCGTATTGCCTTAGTGCTTATCTCTTTTTTCATTCATTTATTTTCATTTTTATTTTTATTTGTTTACACATTCACATTGGAAAATTATGCACTAAGTTTGGATGATGCGACAATATCACGACCAATGACATCGACTAATTAATATTTGTTCACATTTTTTTTAAATATTGCGATTTATTGTTTCTTTTTTGTATTTATATAATTTCAATTTATCCGAGGACAATGTACACACATGCATGGGAAGAGGTTTTTCGCAGGCTTTTCAAATTTTAAGGGCATTTTTCTTAATTAAATTTTTTAATTATTTACGTTTTTCAAAAAATAATTTAATATATTTTTTACACAAACTGTGTTTAACCAGTTGAGTTTGAGTGAGTTTTTCAAATGAAAATACAAAAAATTATGAGAATTTAGGTTCTCCCAAACAAAAAATAAATAAGTTCTTCTCTTCCGATTAAAATTGGAACACACCAAAATGAGTTGTTCAAATGCTAACGAAAATTCATAATAAAATTTATAATTTCATTTTTCAAAAAAAATACTTAAATTCTTCATCCTCAATTTGAGTAAAATTTTTAAATGTTTAACGAAAGTTGTATAATAAAATTTCTAATAAGTAAAGTTTTCAAAAAATAAAAAAAAAATTATGAGGAAATTCTTCTTCTCGAACTTAGAGTAAGATTTTCATATACCAACGAAATTTTTTTAATAAAATCTATAAGAAGAAAGCTATTTTTTTCTTGTATAAAGAACGGAGCTTAGCAGCGGTTCCCCCACAAGGGCCAGAGCCAAAATCGAAATCAGTTCCGCAGGAATCATGATTTGGATAAGCGATTATGTATGCAATTTACATAAAGAGCCATGGTCCGGCCTAGAACGCTGCAGAACTGCAAAGAGTTTTGTGACAAGTCCGAACAGAAAACTGTAAAATTTTCTACTGAAACTTGGAAGAAAAGACGTTCGGTTGATGGTCGGTATTATTACAGGACACAACCCATGGGGATAGCATATGACCACCATTGGAGTCATTGAGGACCCGATGTGCCTGTCGTGCTTGGAGGATTCGGATAGCACTGAGCACTTTCTCTGTGAGTGTCCTGCCTTTGCTAGAGAAAAGCTACGAGTATTGGATTCCGATGTCTTGAGAATGAGTAATATTCGTGCTCTAAAACTTGTAATGTTCAAGTTTATTCAATTCGAAGGTTGCAGGCAGAGTGAAAGCGAAGCCGAAGATAAAGACAAGGACTTCTGCATTAGCTGTGGAGATGCAGAAGAAATTGAATCGGTACAACACCTCCTCTGTGAATGTCCTGCACTTCAAAGAAACCGTGCCAAATATCTTGGCGATTATTTCTTTGGAGACGTGGGAAACTTGCAAAATGTCTCACTGGAGGGACTCGTCACCTTCTTAAAAAGGTCTAAATAGTTTAAGCAACTTAATTAGGGGATGCAAATTAAATACAGGTATCGCAATGGGCCTTAGGGCCAGCGAATGCCTTGTCGTAGATAAGCAACCTGACTAGCCTAACCTAACCTAACCAAAATGGCAACTGTTTTCCAACGGAAATTTTTGCCATCCTGCAAGTAGCCGAATGGATAATCGAGAGGAGATGGAGCGGGAAACAGATTGGAGTTTTTAGTGACAGTCAGGCTGCTCTGAATACCCTGGAGAACGCGAAGCAAACGTCAAATATTGATCAAGAATGTAAGAAGAAGCTTAAATCTGTCACAAGACAGAACAGACTTGTACTTATATGGGTTCCAGGACACTCCGGTGTTCAAGGAAACTAAATTGCCGATGAATTGGCCAACCGTGTATCAGCGGTTCCCCCACGAGGGCCAGAGCCAAGTACTTTCCCTGTGAGTGTCCTGTCTTTGCTAGGGAAACGCTACGAATTCTGGATTCCGATTTTGTGAGAATGAGTAATATTCGTTCTCTAAAACTGGATGATATTCACAGATTTGCCAAAGAATCTGGAAAATTCTCACAGGACTAACTATCTCTATCTCTGTCTCTATTCTTTCCTTTCTCTTTCTCTGATACTTTTCTCCTTCCATCCTTGACTATCTACCCTCTTTCCAGAGCTTTAAATACAATGTTCTTTTTAGCCTGAGTGTTTTAGGAGCCACCAAATCTACTGGTGCTCCTTGGCGCGACCTTTTCAAATTTCAATTAGCTGAGTTTGCCCTCCAATTTGAGTGGGTTTTTTCGAATGAAAGTTTTATAAAAAAAACATTATAATAGTTCAGGAAAAATAATTAACTTATTCCCGTCAAATGCTAATAAAAATGGTATAACAAAATTTTAAATTTAATATTTTCCCAAAAAAAATATAATTCGTTAATTCATATGCATTTTGAGTTGAAGTTCATGTATTTTTGAAAAAAAAAAAATGTTTGAATAAATAATGAAATTCATATCCATTTTGAGTAAGATTAACAAATGTAAAAAAAATAATAATTTAAAATTAAAAAAATTAAAATAATAATTAAAAAAAAATAATAATAATTTATATAAGAAAGTATAATAGTAATAAGTAAATTCTACTTCTGCAATTAGGCAATTTTATAATAAAATTTAAATTTTTTTATTTTTTTTCTTTATAAAGAACTGCGTTCAGTTGAGCTTGTCCTCCGATTGAAGCGCTAATTCCAATGATAATTTTATTATAATTTTATTTATAAAATCTAAGTTTTGAAAAAAAACAACAATTATATTAATGAAATTCATATTCAATTTGAGGATAATTTTCAAATGCTAATGAACATTTTATAATGAAATTTTTTAATTTAAGTTTTTCAAAACAAAAAAAAAATTATAATGAAATCCATATACGATTTGAGTAAGATTTTCAAATGCTAAGGAAATTGTGTAAAAAAATGTACAATATATATTAATAATTTAAATTTTCAAATATAAAAGAATTATTTGATTTATTTTCTCCAATTTAAGACATAAATCGAAGTTCTCAGGTTTTTAAAAATTTATTAATTTTTTAATAAGCAGTCACTGGATGGCTCAAAAAAAGGTGAGCTTGTCCTCCAATTAGAGTAACATTTCCAGCTGTTATTGAAAATTTATAATTTAATTTTTTTGGAAAAAAGATTTAAATGCTTGAAGTCTTCCTTCCAAATGCTATTGAAAATTTAAAATAAAATCTGTAATTTAATTTAAAAGAAAAATTCTGCTCTTTCGATTTGAATGAAGAGCTAACGAAAACTTTGTAATAAAATGTATATTAATTTAAATTTTGAAAAAAAAAAAATTATTTCATTTATTTTCTCTTATTTGAAACATAAATCGAAGGTCTTAACAGCTTTTTAAATATTTATTAATTTTTTAATAAGCAGTCACTACATTAGGATGGCCCAAAAACTTTTTTCTTGATGCTACCCATTAAATACAGGTACATATGCTTCGTGGCCAAAAATATTTTGCTTTTCTATATTATTTAATATTTACCCGTACCGCCAAAGCTTTGAGTTCGAAAATGTGCTATACATATGTTTAGAGGGATGAAGGTGAAGCCTCCTACAAAATAATAAGCTGTTGAAATCAGGTGAAGTCATAAGTGAGGATAGACAGCGACTGTAGCTGATGCGCTTGAGCTGAACATTTACAGAGAAATTAAAAAGGCAAAAAAGGGCGTATTGTCTTGCTCTGGCCATATGCTGCAAATGTTGACTACAAATACTTGAAAATACCCAAATGATTTGATGTCCTACTCCAGATGCCGAATACACCTTTCAATTTTGGTTATTTTTATCATTATTTGACCCCCAGGCTTCGAAAGTCACTGTAGTCGGCAGACATCAATCTGATATGGTTGAATCTGGAAGTGGCTACCTTCTACCTCTACTCAGTACGAGCTAACTAAACATGAGAAATTCTAAAAAAAATTGATTTTATGAAGTCTTGAGTGTCCTTGCCTTTTTTTTTATCTTATAAGACGCCACATCGACTAAGAGCAAACAACAAATGGTAGAATTCACCCACAAAAATGGAGTTAAATCGCTGAAATATCAGTTATTGATTGGGTAACACTGGAATTATTCTACTACTTACAACCGGCTATCTCGGAAATTAATGAAGGGACGAGTATCACCCTGTGCAGATGAAGACCTTGAGTTGCCCCGAAGGTGTCACATAAAGCTGAGATAATTTCAATCGCGATACTGTATTATAGTAAGTCAGCCTGTTACTTATCTAGGATAGGCAAACATAAACTCACTAGCCACTAATCACCTCTTCACTGCTAACTACCTTTTCTACCACCTCGCTGCGAAACCAATTCGTTTAACACCTTTCACCTTTTGGTCCCATAACTTCGGTACAGCAAATTTCCTAGGCCTTCTTTAAATGAATTCGTTGACAACAGCTAGTGGAACATCGACCATGGCTGGATTTAGTAAGACACACACACAACAAAAATAACAACTTACACCAACAACTTTCCAGCTACTACGAATATTGTATGAACTTTTAGATTATCACAGAGCAGAGACTGGCAAAGCGAATAATACTTTGCAAATAAGCTTCAAAGTGTTCCTTCAAAAGTGCGATCTTGCTGTTGTAGCAGCATAAATATTCCCTATGCATGTACGGGAAATGCTGCTGGAGTGACAGTACTTGGCAGGATATAAATTCGGGTAATTCCGGTAACGTTTAAACGACTGTTGTGGGATTTATGCTACTTGAGCAAACTGGATTTTTATTCAGTCAAGCACTGTCCACTATGTCACATTAGCATTACTAATCTTCATCATCGTGAAGTTCCATTTTAACTCACCGCTAGACACCTTTTTCAAAACCATTTGTTGGGTACCCGGGTCTTGGACTTTTTTTGTCCTGTTCGAGGATTCTTTTAAAAAAGTTGTATCCATAAATCGATGGAAAATTAAATTTTAGAAAGCTACCTGGAAGTTCAAGCCGTTAGCTATAATTATTATTATTATTCCATACTCCTTTAGGAGCTTAAAGATTCAACAAAAGTTTTCCAAACATTTCGATTTCTAGACATAAATCTCAATTCATTAAACAATTTTACAGTTTCATTGCGGATAGTCCTTTGCCAAGTCATCAATGGCCTGCCTCTTCTTCGCGTCTCTTGCGGGCTCAATAATAGAAATATGTTAAATTCATGACCAAATTCGAAAAAGCCAGTCTGGCCAGACCCAGATGCCCAACGGAGGGTTGATCAAACTTCTACGTACAAAGCAGCATTTGGAAATTTTGAAGTTGGAATAAAACTGAAGCGTCTGAATATTTTCAACACCAACGACCAGAGCCGAATGGGTTGGTGTGTTACTGACATTCAGTAGCACCTAGGTGCGAAAGGCAATGTGCGCATGGAACAACAAATATCAGAAAAAGTTGTTTACTAACAGCTGTCGTCCATCAGCAGGGAATGGCAAACTCTGAGTGTATTTTTGCCTTCAACAAAGCTTCTTCTCATGAAAATCAACTGCCGTTCGGAGTTGGCATAAAACTGTAGGTCCCTCCATTCGTAGAGCAACAACAAAACGTACACCACAAATTGGAGGAGGAGCTGACACAACAAAGTATAACTAGAAACCCATTTAGTTTTTGATTACTTAATTACCGGCAGGCTAATCTCCTACCCTGTCAGAAATCAGAAACAGATTAACGAAACCAACGCAAGATTGAGTCTTGTCGAGGCCCTATGCTCCCGAGAGGGGTGAACAAGGAAAAGAAAAAAATTAATGAAAATAAAACTTCATATTAAATTGAAACTTACCAACTTTAATCAAATTCAACTCACAAATTAGTACAGGTGAAATTATAATAAAAAAATATAATATAAAAAATTATACAACTAAATAATGATTAAGTAATAATAATAATAATAATAATAGAACTTAAATTCATTACAAAAATAATAATTTTCAAAATATACATTCGAATAAATTATAAAAAACTATTTTGCATTTAGCGGTGCACCTTGAATTTTTCGCCGCTCGTCCTTTGGTGCAGCAGCAACTGAGGACCGCGGCGCATGTATGTGCGTACATTGTTTGTATGTTTACTCTCGTGTTTTTTTTAATTTAACTTTTGTTTTGCTTACAATAATTTTTATATGTACGACGCTAAACGCAATAATGATGTACGCATGCATTTTTTTCTTTATTTATTTATATTTATGATTTATATTTTATTTTAATGTTAATGCGAGAAACTTAGTAGCTAAAAACATACAGACATTCAATTTATTCACATACTTTTCTTTAGATTTTTCCTTGTTGTTCTTGTTTTTTTATAGTTAATAAGTTGCATTTCTTGTTTTTGTGGTTGTTTTTTTTTTTGCGAAAAAATCTATTTTTCAGTTTTATAGACAAAGTTTTTGTGTTAAAAAATGCTTCTAAAAAGGTTTTATATTTCTTTGTTTTCTTTCAGTTTTTTTTTCTTGTTTGTTTTGTTTTGTTTCTGTAGAACTTTATTTTTTATATGCATTGATTGGTTAGTTTTATTTACTTAACGCTTCCGCAATATTCTTTACTAATTTTTATGCAGTTGACACGAGTTATACTGCAAATGTATGAGATTTTTTTGTTGGAGCTTTTTTTCATTTTTTATTAATTCTCTTCTTTGCTTATTATTATTTTAATATATATATATATATTTTTTTTTTTTGTTTATGCGTTTTTTGATATTTTTTGTTTGTTTTTATTCATTTTCATAATACTGAAAATACGACTAGACATTTATATGTATGTATATATGCATGTATAATAATTATATCTATATATAGTAATATATTGTATGTATAAATAATTTTTCTTGATTTTTTGTTTTTGTTTTTGTTTTATTTAATTACCGGGTGGTTAGTGTTTACACTTCATTTCTTTTCATTTACTTTATTCTCACATTAAATATTCGTATAGCGAATACTCTTTACTTTATATATTTTCTAGCAGATATTAAAATTGTTTTAATTTTTTTTAAATATGTTTCGAAATGTTTTAAATTTTGTTGCGGCTACAAGAATGACAGTAAGTGGTAATCAACATTAGTAGCTCAAAAATGTAAGAACCCATTTTTTTTTGGAAAATTCGCTGCATACTTTGATAGGCAACAGACCCCCTCGATTTTGGCAAAGCAAAAATTTTTACGGAAAAAGCACACAAAAATTAAAAAATATTTTTATTTAATTTTGTTATAAACAATCGTGTTTGGATATAACGAGCTAATTGTTGAAAGACCTGGATGTTCAAAACAGTACCCAAGTCTACTGGGTCAAGGTTAAAATTTTTGTTGAAAAATTTGTTTCATTTTCCCAAAATACACGTGAGTGTGTGCGTGCAAAAATGAAAGAGATCATTAGAATAAATACTCGCTTTTTTCAAGAGACTTCCACTTAAATGCTAAATATGTCTGGTGAGAGATGGCATTACGTTTCCTTTTTTATGTTGTGTGTGTTTTTTTTTATTGCCTTCTGCCTGGAGTTGCTTTTAAAATTTTGTTCACTACTTAAGTTTTCGATTGTTCACGATTTATAAAATAAAAATGCAAAATTCAGTGTTCAGATGAAATATGTGTACGACTGTATTTATATCAAAAAAAGTAAAAAAAGGTAAAAAATAAAAAAAATTTAAAAAAAATTAAAAAAAAAAAATTTTTTTTTAAAAATTAAAAAGTAAAAGAAAAAGTTAAAAAAAATATATATAAAATATTATAAAAAGAAATAAATTTTACACTTACTCCATAAGTGTTTTCAATTTCAAACTAAAAAGTTAAATAAACAAATATATGCATATATATGTATATATTTTTTATTTTTATAATTGTTTGTTTTTATTGTTTATAATTTATATAATTTTATTTATATACATGTATATATTTCTAAAAATAAAAATTATAAAAAATTAAAATAAAAAATTATAAAAATTAAAATAATAAAAAAATTCATAAAAATAAAAAAAATAGAAATTATAAAAATAAAAAATAAATAAAAAGTTTATAAAAAAATAAAAATAAAAAATTATAAATAAAAAATTATAAATAAAAAATTATAAAAATAAAAAATAAAAAAAATCATAAAAATATAAAAAAAATAAAAAATTATAAAATTAAAATAAAAATATATATAAAAAATTAAAATTGCTGAATTAGTGCAAAATGTAAAAAACAACAAAATATCACAAAAGTTTAAATTAAAATTTAAAAATTTTTAAATTTTATTTATTTATCCCACCCCAATTAATGTTTGCAACTTTTGATGAATAAAAAATAAAAAAAAGAGTTATAAAAAACATAGAAACAGTAATACAATATTTAAAATTTTACAACAGTTATTCACCTCACTTCAAAAAGTGTTTTCAATTGAAAATTTTTGCTGAATAAGTACAAAATGAAATATGAAAAACAATTAAAATTTTACATTTGCCCATCCCACTTGAATGAGTGTTTTTGATTTTATATTTTGCAGAATAAATAACAAATACAATGTTTTTTTGAACAAATATTTTTAAATAGTAAAAAAATTAAAAAATTTATAAAAAATTAAAACAAAATTATAAAATATTACAACAAATTAATAAAATTACTATAAAGAGAGTTAAAGTATGTTAAATTTAAAATTTTGTAGATGCCCCTCCCACTTTAATAAGTGTTTTTAGTTTCAAACTTTAGCTAAATAAGTATAAAAAACAAAAATGTTTTAATATATAAAAAATTTAATAAAATATGTAAGACATAAAAAATTAAAAAAATATTTAAAAAAAATTTTAAAAAAAATTAAAAAAAATTTTATAAAACTAATTTAAATAAATTTAAAATTGTGCAGTTGTTTGAATAAGTATAAAAAAAATTACAAAACAAAAATTTATTTGAACGAAAATTATAAAAAATTAAAATTAAAATTTAAAATTTTACAGCTGCGGGCCCCTCTTGCAATTTGAAACTTTTGCTAAATAAGTACAAAAAAATTACAGAATATTTTTTTTTGTTTTAAATATACATATAAAAAACTAAAAATATATATATAAAAATAAAAAATATATAAAAAATTAAAAAAAAAATATATAAAAAATTAAAAAAAATATATAAAAAATTAAAAAAAAAATATATAACCAATTGAAAAAAATTATTATAAAGAGAATTAAAATAAATTTAAAATTTTGTAGTCGCTTATACTTGAATAAGTACAAAAAAAATTACAAAAAAAAATTAGTTTGAAAGAAAATTATAAAAAATTATATTTCAATTTAAAATTTTACAGCTGAAAACCATTATAAAAAATAATAAAAAAAAATTAAAATTTGCTCCTGGGATTTGGGTAGTTCTTTTCAATTGTAAGATATTCAAAAATTGCAGTTTAGATTTTGTATGTAGCAGCACTAACGCACATATCAAGTTTTAGAGTTACTACAATTAAGGATTGGGCGGAGTTACCTCAGCTCGTTTACGATTTTATTTAGTAGTATTTTGAGTTGTGCCCCTTTTGTATTTAGGGTGCGATATCTTGCTGCTCTTGGTTATTTCATAAATCTATTAAGAATTTTAGCAATTGTGCTAGGCGAATGAAAAAAAAAACGTATGGAACGGCTCTATTGAACAGTTTTACACAATATTCATGAAAACTCACTGGCATTGTCCCCGAAAACATGCGGAAAAGTTTAATTCGTTGGAACCTATACTCGAGCTGCATATTTAGTGTGCGTTCGCAAAATTACTCACTAATTTTAATTAAATTTGCAGTTTTCTGTTTTGGATTTTACCATCTTAGCCGATTACGCCAAATCCTTATGCGCACCCCTTAAGATCCCAGTAGAACACTTTTGGATTCTTAGTACGTAAAACTGCAAAACTATTTGAATTATTTGATTTGCTATTGCGAATTTCTTCCGACCGCTTACGTAACTTAAGTATTTTTCCCAATATGTTTTTGTTGCTTGCTATAATAAAATTTCCACTAATTGCAGCGCATTCTGCTCATAGATGGGCACGTAAAAAAATATTTTTGATGCAATTTTTTTCAAGTAATTAGTAAAAAGATATTTTTACTGCAATTTTCTTCAATAATCAGTAAAAAAAAAATTTCCGGTAATCAGTAAAAGAAATATTTGTAATGCAATATTTTTTCAGTAATAAGTCAAAAAATATTTTCACTGCAATATTTTCCAGTAATTAATAAAAGTTTACTCGTAATGCAAATTAAATTTCATTATCAGTAAAATTTTACTGCTATCTCTAATGCAGTGTGCCCATCCATGATTTCGTTTATTTGCTTATATGCCTAAGAGCACACAAACAACACAAAATAGCTAATGTGAACGGTAGCGCAAAATTAATCAGCCATTTAGTTTTTGAATAACTTTTCTCCTAAATAAGAACAAAACAAATATTTTGAGTGATGGAAATCTTTTTTTTTTATCTTTACGTGTCCCATTGTGTCCCCGTACGCTAGTTGCAAAAATTATAAATCGTCTAATGAATAAATAAATAAATAATTGGCGCTTTTTGGGTGTTTGGCCAAGCTCCTCCTCCCATTTGTGGCGCGAGTCTTGATGTTGTTCCACAAATGGAGGGACCTACAGTTTTAAGTCAACACCAAACGGCAAATTGTTTTTTATGAGGAGCTTTTTCTTGGCAGAAATACACTCGGATGTTTGCCACTGCTTGCCGAAGGGCGCTATCAGGAAAAAAAACTTTTTTTTATCATTTTGGTGTTTCATGCACATAGGTTCGAATAAAACTTTCAATATTGTGATTAATTTTGTGCCACTTTGCACACAATAAATATTTCGTTTTTAAACAACTTTTAAACTTTTTTTCATTTCATTGCACTACTTATATGACAAAATTGTGATTTTGCAAGCACTGAATATTTGAATTTTAGTTCTCTTTTGGAACGCATTTACATAACTCAATAGCATAACCGCTTAAGTGCATTGTTTTTTTCTGTTTTTCTTCACTTCTCTTGTGGGTAAAGGACCTCTACAAAGGCCGCTTTAGCGCATATGGAATTAAAGCGGGCTTCAAACATTCTTGTTAGGTGGGAAAAATAATTTCTTATGTACCAAATTTGAAATTAATTTCTTGGGTACCAAATTTTAAATTCATTTCTTGAGTACTAATTTTTAAATTAATTTCTTGACCACTAATTTTTTTTAAATTAATTTCTGGGCTCTTACGTTTTCAAGCGCCCAATTGTTGATTACCACAGAATTTTGTTTCACATTATTTCGTAAACCTATTAAATCGACGCCAAAGACTAACACAGCAAACTTCGTAACACCTTAAACTACTCATACAACTGAGTTTTGAGAAATTTCTTTTGAATACTCGGCAGAATGGTATTGCGAATGAATGTTTGCTGGCGAAATGCTTTCTAACGTTTTTAGGATTTTCTTTAAATGCACATATTTATTTTGTTCCTGTTTTATGTTGAAATGTACATATTTTATATTTTTGTCACACAAATTCGTCTTCTCAAATTTCTACAACTCCATTTTCCTGCCGCGAAGATTAATACGCTAATTTGCGAAAATTTCCAAAAATTAGTATGGCTTACAGTTTGATGATCTACAATTATTGTTATTACATATTGCTGTTGTAGTAGCTAAATATTCCTTCGCTGTGTTACAAATCAAACATACAAAACTGTAGATTAACTTAAAAATGTGTATAGATATACAATTTTTTTTTTTTGAAAAAGAAAAGCAAATATGCAACTATGCATATGGAAAAAAATCATAACTTAGGCGTAAGTATGTATCCAGTGGCTTTTAAGTATTGTACACAATTTTGTAGAGAAAATTAGCAGCACAATATAAAAAAACATACAAATAAAAAAATGTTTTAGTTTAAAAAAAAATTTAATTACAATTTTAAAAATAAAAAATTTAAAAATTTAAATTTAAAATTTTAATCTTTTTTTTAACTAAAAAGTTTTTTTTTAATTTTTTATAACACAATATAAAAAAAAAAATTTAAGAAAAAATTTTTATCTAAGAAAAAAATTTAATTAATTTTTTTAAGATTAAAGAATATTTTTTTTTAGTTTAAAAACAAATATTTAAATAAAATTTAAATTTTCAATTTCAAAAATCAAAAGTTTTAATTTGAAATTTTAATTATTTTTTTTTAAATAAAAAAAAATGAAAATAAAAAATTTTTTAGTTTAAAAACAAAATGTAATTACAATTTAAATTTAAATATAAAAAATTTAAAAGTTTTAATTTAAAATTTTAATTAATCTTGTTTTTTTAAACTAAACAAATTTTTTTTTTAAATTTTTTATAACACAATATAAAAAATTTAAGAAAAACAATTCTTTTTAGTTTAAAAACAAAAATTTTATTAAAATTTAAATTTCAAATATTTAAAAGTTTTAATTTAAAATTTTAATTAATTTTTTTAAGATTAAAAAGTTATTTTCTTTAGTTTAAAAACAAAAATTTAATTAAAATTCAAATTTTAAATTTCAGAAATTTAAAAGTTTTAATTAAAATTTTAATTCATTTTTTTAATATTAAAAGAAAAAAAATTTTTAGTTTAAAAACAAAACTTTAATTAAAATTAAAATTTCAAAAATTTAAAATTTTAATTTTTTTTTTAAGAAAAAATAGTTTTTTTTTATTATTTTTTTATACTGTGTTGCTAAAAAATTTAATTTAAATTAAAATTCGAAATTTCAAAAATTTAAAAGTTTTAATTTAAAATTATAATTAATTTTTTTAACTAATAAACATTTTTATTTATTTGTTTTTTTTTTTAATTGTGTTGCTAAAAAATTTAATTTTCAAATTTTAAATTTCAAAAATTTAAAAGTTTTAATTTAAAATTTTAATTAATTTCCGTTTTTAATTAAAAAAACACCACCGATTGTTTGCAGCTTGGGTGTCATAAGTATATCGTTTATTGTGCGTATACATATGCAGAAGGATGTATGTATGTATGTGCGAAATTATTTGGACTTAAAAAGTGAAATCTACGCGCACTTTCTGCACACATTTCATAATATTTTGTTTGAGATTTTGGCATTTATTTATTACTTATCATTTTATTTTTATTTTATGTTTTCCTTTTAATTATAATTAAGTTTTTTTTTTTTTTTTGTAACTCAGCAAGTTTTAAAAATTGCAATAAACCGAATTATATTTCTATGTATGTACATAAATGCAAATTTAACTTAATACTCCACTTTACAATGCGAAATGGTACAACTTTTCATATCAAGTTTTCACTTTTCTCTTTAAAAATTGTCCATTAAATTATTATGTTATGTACCATATGAATTTACAAAAAAAGACACAATTGCAGCAGCCTTTTAATATTCGACCGTAACGAATTTGAAAAAAAAACGCAGAATTTATACACAAACTCAAATGCATGCAATACAATAATTTTAGATTTTTCAAATCATTCATGTAAATTTTGCTGCACAATAAATCAAGCGGCGCAAATACAATTATGCTAGGCTTAAAACAACAACAATTTGGTTGTTCACTAAAATGAAATGCTAACATAATATTTTTATGTAATAAATTATAAATGTGTATAATAAAATATACGATATTACTGTAGGTATGTATATATATGTATATATATATATATATATGTAGTATATATATTAATAATTTCGCATTTGCTTGCTGGTTGCTTTGCTAATTCGCCCACATTCGTTTGGCTTTGCTTTGTGCTTTTGCAGCTTTTCCACGCGCTCCATGCAGTTCTTTACTCTTACTGTTTTTTTGTTTTTGTTTCTTGCTTTTGTTTGCGCTGTTTTTGTTTTCGGTTGCGTTTTTGCATTTCATGTACATTTCGTGTATATGCCTACTTATACATACATACAGCAAATACAATAGAATGCATTTCTATGTTCGATTCTTCTACATATACTTGTACACATAGGGGTATTAGAACTACATCAACTATCGACTCCCACATACACATACACACAGTACAAGAATTCTACATGGTTTTATTGTTGTTGTTGTTAATTTTGTTATTTGTTTTGAGTTTTAAGTTGTATTATGCTTTCAACTGCGCTTATTATTGTATGTATGTATGTATGTATGTATATTTTTTTGTTTTTGTTTTTGTTTTTCTTTTTATGCATCATCTTACTTTTAAATATAATATGAAAAAATCTTCAAATACTATTTTATATTTACTTCACTTCTATTTGTTGCTTTGCTTTCGCTCGCAATTACGCTAATAATAATTTTATATTTATTTATTTATATAATTTTTATCAGAATTAGGTACATTTAAAAAAGATTATTACAAGTAATTGTTAGAAACGTCCATATACATATTCGTCTATATCTCATTTTACCACCCACTTTCGCTAAATTCTCCTTCTCGATAGCATTTCATTTAATAGCTTTTGTTTTTGCTTTAACTTCCACCAATAACTGTTTACTATTTCCCCACTTTTTCAGTGTTCATAGTTTATGCTCTCAATTTATACTTTATTTGTTACAAAAGTTACTAAAAAACTTGCTAATTACTTTTTAGTTCCTGTTTCATGTTATTAATTTTTTTTTTATTAGTATTTTTTTTTTACACATTTTTCACATTTTCTTTTGCACGTTTAGTAGAAATAGCAGACATTTATAAATACAATACAAATATACTCAGTTTTTTTTTGTTTGTTTTTAGTTTTGTTTTTTGCTTCTCCGTAAATAGTGTAAAATTAAAAATAAATACAAAATTTCATTTTTAGTACATATTTAGACTCGGCATTAGTCGATAGGTTTAGTATCACTACTCCATACATATAAATATATATTTATAAGTTAGATATACAAGTGTGTATATATAAAAAAAATTAAATGTTAAAAGCATAGTCGTGCTTTGTAGTCCTCTTTGAAGCAGGTATATAGACGTTTTTTTTAATCTTCTTTCAAAGTATTTTTTGGTTACTAGATTTTTGTTCGTGAAGCAGTAAAAATGTGTCGCCCAACGTGAAGTGCAGGTTGAAGCAGTAAGAAGTAAAAAGTATTCCTATTACCGATTTTTTATAAAAATATTTGATAACTGTAAAATTTTGCTGACTTTCATTACCCATACGACAAAACTATCGCTACTACCAAGGCGTCTCAATTTGATAACGGATTTTTATAAAACTGAACAATAAAAGAGGAAGTTTCAAAATGTAACGAACGAAACTTAATTTTCAATTAAGTGAAGTAAAATATTAAAAGTTTCATGGCAAGATTCAGGCAACAGTCACTAGCTGCTACTTATTAGCGCCTATTAGCACGTCTAGCGATTGCTCTCTGAGCCTAAGTGTAATTTTTTCGAGCCACAAATACGCGTGAAATAGAAATTCATTAAAAGGCAGAGACCTACAGTATTGCTGCTACAACAACAACAACCTACAGAAGCTCTTTAATTAACACATTGAGTGCCAAGCGAATGACGAATTTGACGAAAATCTTCACCGGAGCTCAAGCAGGTTTTTTTGTTAGAAAGCGGCATGAAAATATAGCACTTTATCCTATATCGTAAATATTAAGCCTCTTTTTCGCCAAGCGTTAGGCGAACAGATGAGGCAACTGGTTAGTGGCGAATAGATGAAGCAACTGGTATAAATAAACATGTCTTGGCAACGTTGCCTGAAACTACATTTATTATTTTAGAAAATAGCTGTTTTACGAGGTATAAACCGTTAGCAAGTAAAGGCAAATCTTGCTCGATCACTTTATTGCCGCTTTCACATGCAAATTTTTGGTCAAATGAGCAAAGCGCAGACATAGCGAGCAAAAAAAGGGCGAATATAATAGGCCTATTATATCGTAGACTTATAATTTTGTTGACAAATATTAGCTTCCGCTAAAAACATAAAAAAATGCATGTAGTGTCGCCCGAAATAATAAGTGTTAAAGAATACTTTATTTTGAATTTCAAAATTCTAAAAAAAAAATATAATTTTTTTTAAATAATTTTTTTATAGTTAATTTACTGCTTTTTTCGGTATTCATTACCATTTGTGGCTATTAATCATCGGAGTGAGAAGTGCTGTCGATATCCCGTAGGTTCTGATTCTGCTTTTCGATTTTATTTAAATTTCATCAACATTCCAAACATTTTTTTATAATTATATTAAATAAATATGTATTTTCAGTCGCGATTACTCGAAAATGTTATTTGAAATGAATTTTTTTTACTGCAGTTAAAAAAAATTTAGATCAAAAATATAATATCATCAATCAAAGGCGCGTCAGAAACACTCAAATTGGCATCTTCACCCCAATTCTCCAACACAAACGCTTTGCTGTTAAAAATTGCTACTTCTGTGCATCTTGAAAGTTTTCGTATTTCTATGTGCCTGTTGTTGCAACAGCAAAAATTCTTACAGCCGCTTAAACATTCAGGAAGGTAGAACCAGCTATGCCTGGAACCTTTAATTGTTGCTGTGCCGCAGAGAAAGCTCAAAGGCTTTGTGAAACTTTTTACTTTTACGGATTTTTGGTTTTTTGAAGAGGTGTTGCAGAGAAAGCTCAATTCTAGCAATACTTTCGTTGAGTGGAAAATTAGTTGTCAGATGTTTTTCTTTTGAGAGGATATTATTTGCAACGTTTGCTATATTTTTCCGAAAGCTTTTGAAAGCTCAAAAGTTTTGAAATTTCAAGATTTCACTTTTCTTTTGTCGCACAGTAGGGAAGTTTTTGAATTTATGGCTTCCTCAATATAATGCAGTGGAAAAAGCTGAAAAGCTTTAAAATTTCAGGCTTACACTTTTCTTTGTTGTAGAGCAGAGGTTTAAAAAAATCTAACAAGCTAGCTTTAGCAAAGCTCTAAAGCTTTGAAATTTCTGGCTCTCACTTTTCTTTTTTCGCACAGCAGAGGTTTAAAGGTTTTCGAATTTATAGCTTTCACAACATTATGAAGTGGAAAAAGCTCAAAAGCGTTGAAATTTCAGGCATTTACTCTCCTTTTGCCGCACAGCAGAAGCGTAAAAGCTTTTGAATTTATGGCTTTCATAATTTTGTGGAGTGGAAAAAGCTTAAAAGCTTTGAAATTTGAGACTTTCACTTTTTTTGACGCACAGCAGAGGTTTACAAAACAAAAGCTCAAGCACTTTTAAATGCCTGGCTCGCAATTTTCTTTTGTCGCACAGCACAGGTTCAAAAGCATCCGAATTTATGGCTTTCACAATATTTTGCAGTGAAAAAAAGCTATGAAATTTGAGGCTCTCACTTTTGCCACACACCACAAGTTTAAAAAAAATATCAAAAGCTTTGAAATTTCTGGATCTCACTACACAGCAGAGGATTAAAAAAACTCAAAAGCTTTGAAATTACAGGCTCACACTTTTTTCTTCTAAGAGGATGTTTCTTTTCTTTTACCGCACAGCAGAGGATTAAAAGCTTTCGAATGTAAGCCAATTGTGCAGTGAAAAAAGCTGAAAAGCTTTGAAATTTCAGACATTTACTTTTCTTTTGCCGCACAACAGAGGTTAACAATAAAAAGCTCAAAAGCTTTGAAATTTTTGGCACTCACTTTTATTTTGCCGCACAACAGAGGGTTAAAAAAAATCTCAAAATCTTTGAAATTTCAAGTTTTCACATTTATTTTACCGCACAGCAGAGGTTTTCAAAAAAGCTCAAAACCTTTGAAATTGCAGGCCCTCACTTGTTTTCCTCCAAGAGGATTTTGTTTTGCACAGAAACTTAAAATTGTTCAAAGGTTTTTCTTTCAAAACAACAAAAGTGGAACTTTCAAAGCGAAAGCTTTAATGGCAAAAGCTTTTATGGCTTTCACAATTTAGTGTCGCGCTTTTGCGCTTTCACATTTATGGTATACAGCGAAAAAGCTCGAAAGCTTTCGCTTGTTGCGTAAATGCAATACTTTTTGAGTTGAAATTTTGCGAAATTAATGTAAACTGACATGAAAAGCTCAAAGCTCGAAAGTTCACTACACATATGTGCAGAGTAAATGGCTTCAGAGTTTTTAACACATTATTATTACAAAAAAAAGGGGAAGTTTCTGCTCTATATGTTAAGAGAGTTTGACTTGCAAGATATGAAACAACAAAAAGTTCAAAAATCAAAGTTTCAGGGTATAGATAGGCTTTTTATGAGCTTTGCACTACAGCTTGAGGGCATTCGCAGTAATTTGTTTACTAAAAAAATGTAAATGTTTAATATTTGTTCGAAATTCCGTCAAAGGATTGTGTGGCGCATGTTATTTATTTATTTTAATTTTTGTTTTGTAATGCAGTCTTGCTTGGATTTTATTGAAACTTATAACCTCACTGAATATTTGTATAAAATATCTAGTTTTGATGCTGTTACTACATGATGATGATGGGTATGAATTTGTTTTTAAATTTACACTTTTCTTTTTTGCTTGTTAATTTTTATAAATAGAATTTATGCGTTTAATATTACAGCTTTAGTTGCAAGAGGTTTTGTACAGTAAAACCCACACATATACATATGCATGTATGTAAACACGTGTTAAAAAGCGAGAGTGCAGATCATAAATAGAAATAAAAGCATAAATAAGTTTGTATGAGTGTATGGATGTACGTATAGCTAAGAAAGAAATATTAACGAACAATTCGTATCTTTGGTTTAGGTGTGAACAATACATAGATAAAGCGAAATGAGCAAAATAAAAAGCTTAGATTATAAAAGACAAAAAAAATTTCAGTATAAAAATATAATTTTAAGGAAATTGGCGTGCCATATTTGAGGAGGCAGCGAAGATTTTATTAGAAAATTTACAATTTTTAAGCGCTTTAAATATTTGAAAAAGCCGAGTTAAATAAAATCACTAATTTAAAAATAGGATAAAATCTTCACTAATTTAAAAATCGTGCAATAAATGAATATTAATGGCGAAATAATAAAAAATGTTCACAATTTGTGCATTTCTGTTTGGAAAAAAATATATATAAAAAAATTATAATAAATTATCTCACTTGTTACAGATTTAGTCCTACAGTTAAGTAAAATTAAAGTTAGAGTGTTAGAAAAAATCTAAGTAAATAGCAACCATTTTATATTCTATGCACCTGCGCATATACAATTTTTATTTCCATTTTTTTTACAAATTTTTCGTTTTGGTTTTGATGATTTTCCCCTGTTGTTGCGAAACGAGTACATCGATAATGTAAAACTGTGCAAATGAGTTGAATGAATTTTTAAACAAAAATCAAAAATGAACGAAAGGGTAGCCAATTGGACTTCAAATTTAAACGCGTCTGATTCTTCTCCAACCATATTACAATGCTGGCGGCATTAGGAAATGACATTTTGCATGAATTCATTCCGAAAAAATTAAAAAAAAATATTAAAATTTTAAAACTTAAAAAAAAAATTTTTTTTTAATTAAAAAAAATAATTAAAATTTTAAAAATTAAAAAAAAATAAATAAAATAAAAAATTAAAAAAATTTCAAAAATATAAAAAATATAAAAAAAATTTGAAATTAAAAAAAAAATTTAAAAAAAAAAAAAAAAAAAATTAAAAATAGAAAGAAAAAAAATAAATTAAAAAACAAAAAATTTTTTATTGAAAACTATTTTTTTAAATTAAAACAAAAAAAATTTAAATTAGAAAAATTGTTATTAATTAAAAAAAAAATTTTACTTAGAAAAAAAAATTTTTAATAAAAAAAAATCTTTTTAAAAATATAAAAAAATGGTTATTAAAAAAAATATTAAAAATAAAATTAATTTTTTTTTTTTTAAATTAATTAAAAAAAAAAACGTTTCGTAATTCGCTGTTAAGAGCTCTTGAATTTCTTACAAATATTATAAATTACAAATAAATAACTTTTTAGCTTTCACTTGATAAATATTATATATATTATAATTTGAGCTTCTACTTTCCTTGTTTTTATTTGTTTGTTTGGTTTTTTTTTGTTTTTGAAAATTCAAGAGGACTTTTGCCCTTAAAGGCATTTGCAGCAAGTCAGCTATGCGTTCACTAAATATCGGTATCGTCTTCGGTTTAATATCATTTAGTTGTCTTAATAAGCCAGTTAGAAAAGCTTTCTACTTTGCTATGCTAATTATTGGAAATTTTGGGCGCTTTCACATTTGTTTTACTAATTTTCACTACACTTAATTGCACAAAATTTTACTAAGCTGCTTAATTCGCAATCTCTCTCTAATACGCTATATGATTTTTTGCAATGCTTTAGGCTCTAATTAAGTAATTCGCTTAGCGGGAGGGCAAGAGCAACAACATTCAAGTTTACTATATCATTAATTTCTTTTTCTGTTTTGCAGCTAATATTCTTAAATTTTTGGAAAAGCACATTTTACTCATTGGGGTTCATGCAAAAACTATTTTTTTTTTGTTTTGTTTGCTTTTTTAAATTTTTGGAACTATATTTTATACGGCAGCATGCAGGATGCGAAAACTTAGTTTTGAAAAAAAAAAGTTTTTAATTAAATAAATTTTAAACAGAAACCAAATGCAATGATTTAAGCTAGGCAAATTACAGATTACAACAAAGGATTAGCCAAAATGTATGCTTCGAATGTTTTCAAGCGCAAGAGTTTCACAAAGTTTTACGACTACTGAAAATTTTGGCATTAAAGAATGTGCACAAACGCTGGGTATATATATTTAATAACATTGAAAAAAAACTACAAAAAATTAAATTAAAGTTTATATAGGAGTATCCAATAGGGTGGTCACATTGAAATGGAATTCTAGTGAAAGTGAAACTGTAAACTAAATTTAGAAATAAATTTTCGAATAAAAAACGAAAAAATTGTGCATTGCATAGCAAACGTGGCGATTATTTTAAATGGCGTCCCACGACAATCTGTTCTACGTAACTGGAACGAGACGGATTTATATCCCGCCAAGGACTGTCACTTCAGCAGCATTCCCCGTATATGAATGGGGGATATTTATGTTGCTGCAATAGCAACAATTATTTTTTGCAAAAAACGTTTTTAAAAAGAAGATCCTACACCAGCAATCTAATTCTTTAGATGTGCATGAACTGATGTAAATACTTTTGTGGATCATCTCAATTAGTGCCATTATTCTAGCAAAAAAGCTTCGTAATCCAACTAATGATAGTTCGTGTCCAACTACCAAGTAAACAAAAGTGTTTTTTTCACTGTCTAGTCACATTCTTGCTCCCCATTAAAAAAAGGAAGCATCTCCTACACAACTATTGACTCCACATGGAGATTTATGGCAGAAGCTGGGGGGAAAAATAGTTATACACGTATTGCAACGGGTCGTAGTGCGGCTACAGTTAAAATCACGCGGGCTAATTGTTGTGGAGGAATAATTTTGTATTATGTACCAAAAAACTAAAAACAAAAATATTAAAAAAAAAATTATAAAAAAAATTGTTTGCAAAAAAATTAAAAAAAAAAATTTTTTAAAAAATTTTAAAAAAATTAAAAGAAAATAAATTAAAAAAAAATAAAACAGAAATTTAAAAAAAAAAAAATAAAACAAAAATTTAAAAAAAAATTAAAAGAAAACTAAAAAATGAAATTTAAAAAACAAATTAAAAAAAAAAATTAAAAAATAAAACTAATCAAATAAATCAAAAAATTAAAAAAAAATTAGAGAAAATTAAAATTTTTTTTTTTAAACATATTTAAAAAAAAAATAGAAAAACAAAAAATTAAAAACAAACAATTAAAAAAAAAGTTTAAAAACAAAATAAAAAAAACTTTAAAAAAAATTTGAAATATTAAAAAAAATGTTTAAATATTAAAAGAAATAAAAAGTATTTTAAAAATTTAAAAAAAAAATATATCTTTTAATTAATAAAAAAAGGAAATTGAATCAAAATGAAGTGACAACTAATCATTCATTTTCTTGTGAATTCGTTTCTCAGAACATCTAAATTAACTCGCAATTCATTTCAGAAAAGAGTGGATATGAAACAATCAACGTAAAGCACAGGACACCAAATGTCGCTTTCACAGTTAATTTGATGAAATTTCACTCGAAAATGAATTAAAGAACGCAATTTTTTTTTTTGTTATTCATTGAAGTGTCCTTATATGCCATATATAATATAAGTAATTGGTCGAGACCCTCCTCCTATTTGTGGTGCGCGTCTTGATGTTGTTCCCCAAATAGACCTACAGTTTTAAGCCGACGGCAGATATTTTTTTATGAGAAGCTTTTTCATAGCAGAAATTCACTCGGAAGTTAAGTAAAGACGCAACATTTTATTTGTCATTCATTGAAGTGTCCCTATACGCCATTACCTATCGTTTAAAAGCCCGATAAATATTAACGCTCCAAAAATAATCACAAATTGCGCTAATTTCGGTAGATGCTCGCGCCCCAAACAAACTGGTAGAGGAAATGGCAGACCACGTACCACTTGACGACGCTCCACAGAAGCTGAAATTAGGTCTCTTGGATTCACGTGGAACGAACTAAGATTAAAAAAAAAAATAAATAATTGGCGGCTACACTTCTGTTAGGTCTTTGGCCGAGCTCCTTCTTCTATTTGTGGTGTGCGTCTTGATGTTGTTCCAGAAATGGAGGGATCTACAGTTTTAAGCCGACTCCGAACGGCAAATGGTTTTTATGAGGAACTTTTTCATGGCAGAAACATACTCAGAGATTTGCCATTGCCTGCCGAGGCGCGACCGCTATTAGAAAAAAATTCTTCTATTATTTGACATTCATGTACGGAGATTCGAACCTACGCACTCCCGAATGGTGGTAACACACCAAGCCATTCATCTACGGTGCCCGCGGAACGAACTAAGATCTCTAGCACAAAACTGTGTGCGTTGGCGAAAAGGAGTGGTTGACACCCTATGACGCGCAAATAGGAGTTAAAGAATCACATATAAATATATAATCGCGCCCCATTCAAAACCCTTTGGGTCCTATTATCAACAAAGGTTTTCTGTCTGTTTAAGAATGTAGCGAAGTAGCAAGTAGAGTTGCAGAAAAATAGAGCCCACCACTATCCAATCTCTTATTAACCCCTTGCAAGGAAGTGTGGAAGAAGTAAGCGTAAGAGTAAGTAATCAGACTTTTTTCATATATAAAAAAATGTAACGGCCTTTATAATCACTTCCCACATTTTTTCCTCAACTTATAGTTTCGTTGAAGGATGGTTCCATGTGATGGAATGGTTCCACGCAAGTGGGGAAAATCCCTGATCACAATTCACTTGGGAGTGGCCAGAACGATTCTTCTGCGCACGGTCTAAGCAGCTAACAACTTCCGTGCTTAGCTCAAGTATCCTCTGGATAGCTTTCGAACATCCTTTTGAGAGTGAGGCTAACGTGAGAAGGCGAAACAACGCAGGATATCTGGGTCTCAAGCTACCGAGTCGGATTGTGCGATGGACTTGAAACCCGCCAGATATTAAAAACAAAAACAAACATTTCAGTTAAGAAAACTACCAAGTTTCGTCCGCGTTAGTATAAAAAAATTATTTTAATGAAAAAAAAAAAAAAAAATGATTTTAATAAAAAAAAAATATTAAAAAAAACATTTTAATAAAAAAAAAATATTAAAAAAAAACTTATTTTAATAAAAAAAAAAATTAAAAAAAAAAAAAATATTTTAATAATATAAAAAAAAAAAATATTAAAAAAAAAGAATATTTTTTTAATAAAAACAAAAGTATTTTAATGAAAAAAAAAGAAATTTATTTTAATGAAAAAAAAGAAATTTATTTTAGTAAAAAAAAAGAAATTTATTTTAGTAAAAAAAAAGCTTTATTTTAGTAGAAAAACAATTTATTTTAATTAAAAAAATGGATTTTAATTAAAAACAAATGTATTTTAATGAAAAAAAAATTTATTTTAGTGAAAAAAAGACTTTATTTTAATGGAAAAAAAAATTCTTTTAATTAAAAAAAAATGTATTTTAATGAAAAAAAACATGTATTTTAATAAAAAAAAAATTATTTTAATGGAAAAAAAAATTAAAAAAACATTTTTTTTAATTACAGAAAAAGAGTTAAAAAAAATATATAAAAAAAAGCCAAAATAAAAACTTTATTTCATAACCTTTTGGAGTTTTATTGCAGTCAATACTAGACCAAAACTAGAGAACATTTATACATAAAGATCTGCGACCTGTTAGAAATAGTACTTTAGCAAATTTCAAATAAATATTTTCTATTACCAGCATAAATTTTGCTGGACCTGCCTAGAAATAAATTGTCAAAGTCCTAATTCAACTGTTGTTGCAACAGCTTTAATCTCGGTGCTGCTTGCGCAATAGTCCATTTCCAATTATATTACACAGTCTGATAGAAATGAATACTGTAAAACTATTGCCTTCATGCGGCTACCTTACATTTAATCCCAGGATTATTGCCGCATCTCACTACTCATTGCTGCGCTACAGAAATTCAGTTAAGTCATCTAAAATCGCACTGCAATCCCTTGGAACTCTTTGAAGGTGCACACAAACTCGCTACTTACGAAATGAAATGAATTTTGGTCAAATAGCTTTTTTTGGGATGGGATACATGCAGTCATTAGGCAACAACCAAGAATAGAAAACTTCGAAAACATCAGTTTTTTTTTCTTCATCATCGTTTTCCGTAAATTTTTGCACTTACACTGAGTATTACTCACAACACACACAAAGTGAAATCAAAAAAAAAAAAAAAAAAAAATTTTTTTAAATAAATGAAAATACGATGCAATAATAACCATACACATTTAAACTACATTGGAGAATTATTAATTACTTATTTACTTAACAGCTATGTACAATATTATTTGTATGCATGATTGCGTATTATTATTATTACTATAACTAAAATCATTTGTGTTAGCCAAAAACAGAGAGAGAGAGAGAGAGGGAGAGAGAGAGGGAGGACTATAGTTTATAGGTTAGATTTCGAACTGAGTGTCATGGAAGAAGCAACTTCCTGCAGCTGTTTCGATCGGTCAGTCAAGAGGATCGCGCTAATGAGCAATTACATCTATTACACTCACTACTCATTTTACTTTAAACTATTGATTGCATTGTCTACATTGCGCGTTTTCACTTATTCGACATTCGACTCTTCTTCGAATTTCACATGCGATTCGTTTAGTGTAGTACACACACTAAAATAACAATATATTCCATTACATTGAATGTTTTAGAGTTTTTTAAAGAGTTTCTAGCTTAATTTCGTTTAACAATACAGACAAAAAATACTTGCTAATATTGGCATTTGTTCTACGCAACCCTTCTTCATCATTCTTCATTGCTTGCGATGGTCGGCACTCGTATATAAAAATTTCGTTTTGGATTTATGTATTTGATAATGTCTCCGGTCTCCGTTTCGATTCTTCGATTTCCATCATCATAATCACCATCACACCACTGTTCAGACCACCAAGTGCGGCGCTACTGCTCAGTCGTAAATGAAATTCGCCGAATCACACAGAGCATCGCTATCATCACCAAATTTTCCATTCATTGTGTAACTGGAACCAGCTCCGTATACCCATTCTTTTTTAATAAAATCACCATCGGTGGTCGATGATGAGGTCTGGTGCAAGGGTCCCAATGAACTGTGATCAAGGCGAAAATCATCATCATCGTCCGGATACAATTGCACTGGAATGGTATCGGGTATGGAATGCGGGTCAAAGAGATTTCCATATGGCGGTAGCGAGTGATTTAGATCGACATTATGATCGACCAAGTCGCTGTCAAAGTTCGACATGCGGAATTTTGAACTTGGCGGCGAGTGTGGCGAATGAGGCGCTGCAGAGTCCTCGAACATCACCTCTTCTTTGATAAGCATTTCATTTGAATTGTCACCCGAACCCGAAGAGTACAGATTCGGTTCGACTTTGATAATGGCCGTTGTGGCCAAGGACGGGGAGGATTTCTCATCGTCGTCATCATCATCAAAATGCTGGCCATTCACACGCATAGAGCGATGATGAGAATGTGACGAATCGACAAAACCGTCCAAATCGTCATCGTCATCATCGTCCAAATGCGTCGTATGTCGACGTCGGTGGCTATTATGGTGACTTCGGTGGTTATTACTGCGCTGTAACGCACGGTGGTGGCTGCTCGATGAAGAAATCGACGAATTGAATTGAGACTGATGGTTGCGTGTACTGCGTATGGTTGAGGTGCCAATCGCGGCAGACGCCAGCGAGAGCGGAGCGCCAGATTTGGATACTACCACTGACGAGGAACATGATGTCGACGAGGATGACGGCGATGGCGAGGGTGATGTACCTACAATTTGTGTGAGAATAATTATTAGTAAATGTGACACATAAATTATACTAGCAAATTTCTAATGTAAATGCTGCCTTTATTGCTGACTTTTCAACACCAACTAAGATGCGAGTTTTCAAGCTTTAATTATTTTAAGCAACAACTGTATCTTACCGGTCTGCTGCACCACGCTAGCTAATGCAGAGGAGAGTGTACCGGCGCCCCCTGTAGAATGTATTATGGGCGTCTTGCGCAACAATTGTTGTTGCAACGTGCTGCTGGCGCTTGCATTACTGCTCTGTATGACGTGAGTCTGATGCTGCGATTGTGGCTGTGACAGACCAACACTTTGATCGTTCTGCATATAATTTTTGATCACAATGGTACGGGTGGGTGTCACCAAAAGTGATTGCTGCTGTAATTGTTGTTGTTTGAGTTCATGCGATGCATTCGAAGATTCGTTCGAGGAATCCTCGGCGGTGGTCGTTAGCAAACTGTGACCAGCCGAAGTCAAGGAAGAAGTGGATACAATGCGACTACTACTGCCACAACCCTGTATGCTATCGCTCATTCCTGAATTGTCATCCTCCATATCTTCAAGCAATTGCTTCTGCAAATGGCGCTGCATTCCACTGGTACTCGGCCCGTCATCGTTCGCTTTGGCCTCAAGTTTGACTATTGTAGAAGTCGTGGATGATGACGCTGTAGTGTTGGTCGCATTTTTATCATACTTTATTGTAGTTGTAACTTGCGAAGTCTGGTCGCGCTGATGCACTTGCATATGTGTCTGTAAGGAGGACTGTGTATGCAACTTCTTCTTGCACACCTTGCACTCGAACGGAAAGTCACCGGTGTGGGTGCGCGCGTGTATCTTCAAATTGTAACGCTGCCCAAAGCCTTTGCCACAAACATCACATCTGAAATTTAAAAAGTAATAAATGTACTACATGCAAAAGAAAGTATTTTTATCACTACTCACTTGTGCAATTTTACGCCTGAATGCAATTTTGAGTGGCCACGCAGCGATGCTAAAGCGCTGAATACCTTGCCACAGATTTCGCATGTTAGGTTCACATTCTCATTGTGAATCTTTTTGTGCACTTTGAAATATTCAAAACTCATAAATTCTTTGTGGCACACATCGCATTTATATTTGTGGCGTTCGGACTGCTGGCCCGTGTGTACACGCATGTGTTTGATGAAATTTGGTCGGAAGCGCACCACACGTCCACATATCTGACACTCGTACGGCTTGCAGCGTAGACAATGTTTCTCGTAGTTCTTGAGCGACTTCAGCACCATGTTGCATATAGCACATTTCATATTATTGGCATGACCTGAGCGATGAATGTCGAATAGCTCCTTTGACTCAAACTCCTCCACGCATTCGACACATTGATAGGTTACTGGATTATTGTTGGTGGAAGCCGCATTGGTGTTCCCGCTACCGTTTGACGTCGAGTGTGTGGCATTACTTTTAGCTGTCGACACTGCAGTAGCTGTTTTAGTAGCCACCACTGTGGAAGATCCAACATGACCAGAAGACGATAGTGGCGATGACGATGAAGTTGATGGTGATAAAGATTGTGTTGTGACCGATGTCAACGCCGGCATTGTAGCCGGCGTGGGTGTAGCTACAACTACGTCTGCACTTCCAGCAGTTGCTGATGGCAATGAGGGCATCGTTACGGCCGCAGACGTGGTGGATGTCACCACTGTCATCGGCGTTCCAGTAGTAGGAACAGGAGTTGCCTGTAGGATAAGCTGTGTAGGACCACTGCCTGGTACACCCTGTTGTACCACATTCAAAACAGTCATAGGACTGCTTCTTATCACAGCCGGCATGCGTACAAATGTGGCACCAGCCATACCTCCCATGGCATTACTGATATATACGGGACGACGCTGAAGCTGAGCCAGTGCCTCCGAAACTGGCACTGTGAGAGTGCGTCCTGTTGCTGTACCAACTATTGATCCAGCCGGCAAAACTATTTGCTGCGTTTGACCACCAGTCAGATGCGAATGGTGTGTAGTTATTGCAGGCGTACTTATATAATTTATGCCAGTTCTAATGAACTCCTGTTCCGTGTTCTCGCTATGCTCCAATTTAATATCCGTATGTTGAAGCCGCAATTGATTTTCCTCAGCTTCGGCTGCTTGCTCTTCTTCCTCAATATCTTGCAAATTTTCGTCATTTAATTCGGGATCCGCTTCCTCTTCTTTAATCATATTCGAAGCTTGCGTTGTTTGTATTATAATGCGGCGTCCATTCAGTAGATGATGGTGTTGCGCCATTGTTTGAGTGGACGCAATCGTAGCGGCTACGTCGCTACCCACATGTGCTCTTGAGAAATCGGAAGCGCTTGATACTATTATATTCGGTGGGTTTTGTAGTTTGATAGTAGGGTTGGAGTTGCCACTACTAGCTGTTTCTATCGTCGCCGAACCGTCATCGTCCATATGATCGGTAACATCGTTATCGTCTTGCTCCATGGGAGCCTCTTGCAGTATAAATTCGATTTGTTGTGAGAGTGCGCTATCGTTCATTGCTATTAAACCATCCAAGTCCTTACCACTAACGATTGAGCTACCGCCATTGTGATCACTGACAAACAGAGAAGGCAAAGTATTGCCCACAACAACACTGCGAGATGTTGTGTTGCCAGACCCATTTGCGGCGCTGCTGGCCATTTCCATTCCTTTGTCAAATTATACTATTAATTTTCTGCGCTTTAAAATTACAAACAACGGAAAAAAAAAACAAAAAAGCCGATTACAGTTAGCCCTCTGGTTATTTATTTTGTAATTATTCCTGCAAATTGCTTTCACAGTTACCATTGACACACTCATACACTTCCTTTGGTCTGTCTCTGATTTTCTTGTTAATCAGTCAAGAGTTTCTTACAGCTCTCAGCATCCACGCTGAATTTTTTTCATGTCCCGCATTTTCACATCATTTTATTACGATTCGTTTTTTCTTTCCGACTTTCGCGCACTCAATTCACCTTCACCTTTTCCTTTTTGATTCTTCTTAAATCCCACTTCCACTTGTACTTCTTCTACTACGGTCCGCTTCATGCGTTTATTGATTTCCTTTTTGTTTGAGATTTTGTGCCGTCTCCGCGCGTGTGCGTTTGATTGTGTGCGAGTGTGGGAAATTTTCAAGCAAATTAACTTTTCATATAAAATCTAAAAAAACTCTTCAATATTCGTTAATTTACAACGTCATTTTCCATCCGTTTGCACTTAGTACACTTTATCACTTTAAATATCTTACTTTTAAATGAGCAGTTTTTGAACAAATGAAAATTTTCCGTGCGCTTTAATTTTCACTGCGTTTTTCGTCCTCCTTGCATTGTTCTGCTCAATTTTGCGCTGCGCCCCCTCAACGAGCTTGCAGTTTTCCTTTTAGCTCTTTCATCGTAGTTGCCTTACTCCTATTCGTAGACCATAGATTCGCATTTGTAAGTACTTAAACGTATGCGCAAGATTCACTTACGTTATTACGTGACTCGTCGAAGTTATACGTTTCCACCAAAGACAAACTTTGAGTTTGCAAGTTTTAGGTTTGAGAAAATTTTCAACTGTTTCTACTGCGTGTTTGATGGAAATTATGTTTAAATTGTAATACGTTTGTTTCTTCCTGCGTATGTATATCTACATTTTAGATGCTGTCAGCCAATCAAAAAGCTCTGATATTGACAACCTACAAAATATTGTTGCCCTGTATCGATAATGGACCATTTAATATTCGAATGTATGCAAACCCAACACATATAAGCAGTGAAAATGGGTTTCACTTGGATTTGGGTTGTGACATTTGTATGGGATTTGACAAGTGTTTAGGGTGGATTTTGCATTACACACGCCAGCGGAAGCAAACCCAAAAGTAAGCTGCGGTGAAAACGTTATGTTGATCAAAAATTTAAATAATTCAACCTCCTTGAAATTAATAAAAAAAAAATCGCATTTTAAACAGTTAATAACTTAAAGAATAGATATCGTTTAACTTAGGTAAACTAAAAAATTATATTTTATTCTTTAATGAGACTATCATTTTATTTATTTAGTTATTTAATATATGTAGTATCAACTTAACATACGAATAAAATCACTTTAAAATAAAGCAAAAATCAAAAAATTAAATTGCTTGTTATTTAGCCTATATTAATATAACAAATAACACTAGCTACACTGCCTAAACTTAGTTAAATTTTATTGCCATTATTTAATCCCAACTATTTACATAACTCACTTATATTCTATTTAAGTTTCGTGCGAGCTCTGTCCATGTTTACATTTTTTGTAGCATTTTGCAGGTATGGAGTAAATATCAGATACTCATTTTACTGATTTTCTAATAAAGTTAAAAGCTTTCTAGTTCTAATATCAAGAAAGTTAATTTCTAATATTTTTTTTTGTTAACGGCTGGTATGAATATAATGTAGCATTTGTTAGATTGTACCATCTACAAGAAAGTATTTAGTACACAAAAATTATGTATTTATCTGTATATACATTTTTTTATCATTTGATGTTTTA
The DNA here is from genome assembly GCF_028408465.1 of Anastrepha ludens. Taxonomy (NCBI): domain Eukaryota; kingdom Metazoa; phylum Arthropoda; class Insecta; order Diptera; family Tephritidae; genus Anastrepha; species Anastrepha ludens. The sequence continues at coordinate 27,960,913 of NC_071499.1, read as the reverse complement.
TGCCCAGTTTTGGTATGAATAAAAAAAAACACATTTCCGAATATGAGTAGGTACCTACATTAGCGAGCATGATAAACAGTATCTAGTACAAATTGTAATTTCCATATTTCGTTCTTACTTAATTTAATTTTAAAATTATGAGTAAATCTATAGGAATACTAGATAGAGGACTAAATAACGCTGACTGTAAAATTAAGGGTTTATGTTTTTGCTGAGGCTACAAAGGCTATTTTCTTGCAGAAAAATCAGCAATCTGTTACGACAAGCAGATTATCTTCTTATCTTATATTTCTGGCTTTCATTTATTTGCATAAAGGCAGCCGTAATTTATGCCAATCAGCAGTTCAAAGAACTACTTGCACTTGATCATTTTGTTTGCTACATATTATAGCGACCCGAAAAGAAAATGGTGCACTCATATTTTTGAAATTCGAAGCTATATAAAGATTCTCCACTGATTTAAAAAAAAACGTAGCTACGTTGAATAGATTTCAATTTTGTTATTTAGTATGCAAAATTTCCTTTTGGCGTTTTTGGTAACTCTGTTTTTGTCAGTAATAATCGCAATAGCTTGGTTTTTCAAAGTCAAACAAAAAGTAGAATACCTTAATTTTGCTACATCTAAGTAGGCTAATACTGTAACTTTTTCTACAACAGAAATTTAGGTTTATTTTTTATATTTTGCTACTGTGAAATTTAGTGCGTAAAGATGAATAAGCAAACAAATCATTTCTAAGAGAAAAGTGTTCGTCCATTTTTTTGAAGTGAAACTTCTTAGGCGTGGATGGACATGCGAGAATGGAGAGTACAATTTCAAGGACATGCAACGTATTGGGCATTTTCGTTCCGCGAGAGAGAAAAAAGATATAACGTAGAGGAAAAGTAGAGAGAGAGAGATATACCTTATATACATATATCTTAGATACACTTTAGGCTATTTTTTCTGAGTTTTTCTTTGTGGTTGCAAATTTATAGTGAGAAATAACACTGCCTACTGTTTGGCGCTTATTTCCGTTTCCTGGCTAGTGCTTGTGCGTACTACAAAGTGCCATCCATTCCGACGTCGGATTTATTGGTATTGCCTTGCGGTAATTTGTGACGTTGCTGCGGTCCTGGAATCGCTGCGTTCGTGCGGGTGATAAACGTTCGGAGTAGTGCGCGTTGTTGCCGGCGTTTACCTACACCGGTCGACCCTTCTCCGTTTTTTGTAAATTTTGTCTCTTTCCCTCTTTCTTTGCCTGCCTTGAAAGTTCCACTTCTGTTATGTGTACTACGCTACACGCATTTTTTTTGAAATCTAAAAAGCCTAACTAACAAGTATTCAACACACTGAAAAATTATTATTCAGTTATCTACTGTACAATTATTTCCAAAGAAAAGGTGGTATTGAATGAGCTTTCAAAATCGATTCGACCACGTGAAGGATTTTACGTTAACATAATAAATCAAAAAATTCGCAGTTAATATAGCCCAATCACTAAAAGAGTCGCAGTTATGGATGTAATCCACAAACTATAAAAGATTTTTTTCTAAAACGTGAATAAAATTTTCAAGTATGCTAAAGAATAAGGTTCTGGAGTAGTTATTTTTAGTCGCAATGAAGCGAAATTCTACTCATTTGATACAGCTTTGTCTAGAGGAGGGAAGATACAACGCCTAATCCGTCTTAATGTAAGTTAGGAAAAGTCGAAAAGTTACCACCAATGTATAGGGTTATTCAATAGGTGCGCTTCAACTTTTTTCCGATAGGGAGAGCGAACGACGCAATATTTTTTATTTTTCGCTTGTCATTTGTAAACTTCATTAGTATACATTTCATCATGGAACGCTACACACTTGAGCAACGATTGCAAATCGTGCAAATTTTTTATGAAAATAATCGCTCTGTTGCTGCTACTTTAAGAGCATTACGGCCATTTTACGGTCCATTTAGCAAGCCGTCCCGTTTTGGAGTTATGTGAAGTCATTGGTCTACAGTAACAAGCCGGCGACGATTTGTGAGCTCAGAGCCAATATTGAACGCGAAATTGCTGGAATTTCGGCCGATTTATGCAAAAGAGTGGTCGAAAATTGGGTTCAACGATTGGACTTCGTAAAACGTGCACGCGGTGGTCATGCAAAAGAAATCGAGTTTCATACTTAAATGTATATGTTCAAACTCGATAATAAAAAAAAAAAAATTAGTTAAAAAAGTCAAACCGTTTGTGTTTTATTCAAAAAAGTTCAAAAGTTGAAGCGCTCTTACTGAAAACCACTATATATCCTTATGCATGGAAACTACCCTAAGCATATGGCGCTGATTATAAAGAAGTGGTTATTAAACAACGTTAAAAAAGTACAGCCTCTTTGGGCACTTGTATGTTCATATTGAAGGGAAAAGCACCAATAGAAGAGATCTTGAATCGTTGCCACGTGAGGAGTTCATTCCCAAGAACTGTCATTCCATCAACATTTCCCGTACATGTATGGGAAATTTTTGTGCTGCTGCAACAACAAGTTGAGTTGTGTTGTCAAACTTACTTATTTTGAAGTTTACTAGAAAAATGTAAAATAATCGATATAATATATTGTTGTACAGAATAAAATTTATCAAATTAGGAAAGTTTGAAATGAGGATGTACAAGTGTCTCAGTTTATTAGTGGGCCCTGCATGATTTATTATAATAATTGTAGTATATACTATTTTTATTCATAAATTTTTTGAAAACAGCTGATCAGCGTAGTCCAGTAAAAAGCCTTTTAAGAATACGTTATACGTTAATAGTTCTATAAGTTAGGTACTAATTTAAGAGTTGCTACTTTTTAGACATACCAGCCAACATTAAGTCCTCAAAATTTAATACTTCTTTTATTTAAGCCATTTTCGAACTTTGGAAACAAGAGCATCTAGTAATATATTACACGATTTATCGAAATTAATAAACTAAAATTTTTAGTAAACAATTAATCGGACAAACCTAGCAAATATACTTTAAATTCTAATATAACTCCATCAATTAACGTATAAAATTGTTTTTTGTTTTCTGTTTTTTGCAAAGTATGCCCGGTGATACATCAAAATGAGTTCCCAGAAACCGTATTTTGACTGAAAGAGAACTATTTTTATTCCTACTGAAGTGTGTTTGTTCAACTTAAAGCTATTGGTAGGTATAGAACCATTTTAAAAATTTGTATTTCAGTTCCATCGATTTTATGATTTAAGTCATCTAAGTAATTCCAATATAACTAACTTAAAATCCAAATAATATGTGCGTATATACACAAAATACCGAAATGCTTAATTTGAAGCCCTGTAGGCTGATGGCTTCAAACCCATTTGAGAATATTGGCGAAATTTTGGTATTTTACGTTAATGTGGCAGTACCAACACTCTTCACTTTTACTCTTTTACTACTAAATCCGAAAAACTACATTTGCAACCCGTCTGCAGTTTTCATATTACGTTTTTACTTTTCGCGTCTTCAATTTTTTGCTTTCTTCTTTCGTTTTGCACGCCGTTTGACTCATTTACATTCTGTCTTCATTCAGTTTCACCGCGGTCGCTTTTTTCGGCTTCTTTTACTTAACATATTCTTTCAACCCTTACATCCCCCATTCCCCTTTATAATCATTTTGTTCTTTTTTTCCTCCTTTTTCCACCTCTTTGGTCCTTTTGCGTTTGTTAAATTGCCCACCATTAATCACATTTTTATTTTCATTTTAACACACATATCCAACGCTCAATTGCACTGCATTCATTACCTACTTGATCGTTTTGTTATTATTCAACTTTTTATGTAGTTTTTATACAAATTACCACTACAAATTTTATTTACAATTAAACTTTTTCACAGCGATCGCTATTTGCCTGTTCGTTTCCTTCCCTAGACCGACGTACACACGGTGTTACCATATGTTTCTGATTGGAGTAAAAGCAGAGAACGTAAATGACTGACAACCGACGTTCTTGCGAAGAGCGTATTTACATTATTTAGCTGAAACGACGACTATCCGCGGACTTTTTGATTTGACTTTGGCCGGAAGAAAACGGTTGGTCTATCAGAGTTTAGATTTACGTTAATTCGAGCAGAAAATATAGCTTGACGTAAAGGCTTTTACGTTACTTCTGTAAGATTTTATTAAGTTTGAACTAGTCAACAGTAGATGTCACAACAGTTGTGCGCTACGAGGTTTATACTACCGCACAACAGACGTCGCCGAAAGCAGTAGCAAACTTGGTCACAGATGATAAATGTAAGCTGTAGTGGCCCCCCATCGAGGGCGCCGTCGCAGGGATGATTTGTATGAAGATGGTACTTATTTTCTTTTAATTAAATTTAAATATCTGCCAATATGTGCATTTAAATGCGTTTAGATCTTTAGGTCGTTATTTACCTATGTCATCCGTTGCATTTGACACTTTGATTTAGTTTCTTACTACGTTCTTGTCTCTCGTAATACATTCACATGATTTTTAGTAAGTCAATATTTTCCACTTGGTGTCGCTACTATTGGATGCCAAGTGTCGTGCAGCAATAGATAACTGAATAACTGAAAAGAAACACTTTTTTAAGTATTCTGGCAACAGTAGAAAGTGTTAAAAATTTTAATGAAATAGTTTTGTGTATCTGAAACACTATAGAAGAGTATTTTCTTTGAATTATGAATATATTGTATGCATATACTCTGAAATTAATAAAGCCATTTATTAATTGGAAATAATTTATGCGTAATGAATTGCTGATAATATCGTTATGCCGATAAATGCGTATCGATTTCTGATAAGCAATCGAGCCTACACCAAACTAGTACTTTTATTGCAACCTGTCAAAGTGCACGAATGCTCAAACTTTCTTACTTTTTCAAACTTTATTATATGTTATGCATTATTTTAGACTGTCATTTCTGTTTTATTCTAGAAATCTTAGTAGACTCAAATGAGCATAGAAATGCTAAAATTGGACTCAACATTAATAATTGATTATTTCTGCGCCGATAGGTGGGTGCCAATTTTGCCTCAGCTGAACAATCGAAACATTCCGTACTTTTGTTGCAACCGATCAATTCATACTTTACTCTGCTGGTTACATTGGTTGCCTGTAAATTGCCCAGCATACTGAACACTACGAACAGTGCTGAGCATAGATTGTTTTGTTGTTGCGATGAGTGTTTATTTCGCATTGTAAAGTTAAAGACGGCGATGAAACAGTAACGTCGGGTCGAGCTTTTTCGCATAAATATTTGTATAGTGAGAAAAGAAAGTGTTCAATAGAACAGTAACGGGTCGAAAATCAAAGATTATATAAAAAAGTATTGTTAAACGCTTAAAAAATCGAAGAATTGCGCTTTTTCCAATAAATTACAAACCTTGCTCTGAGCCTTTGGGTTGTGTCTGTTAACGTAAAAAGAACAACATTTTGTTGTTGTGTGCTGCACAGTGCTGCAGTCTTTGCTGGTCGACTGACTGTGCGACTATTTTGCGAGAGCTCGGGAAATTTGTGTAAATCGATTCGAATTGGAGAAAATTGTAGAGAAAGGATTAAGTAAATAAAATCCGTGAAATTGGTTTTGAACCAAAAAAGGCGGTTTCAAAATATAAATTCAATGATTGATAGTTTGTGAAATTTCAAAGAAAAACACCCATAAAATATGAAACGAGTGAAACAGTGAAAAAGGTATGAATCAAATTGCTTATTGTGTTGTTTATGTTGTTGCTACAATTACAACGGATAGCTGCCACACTTTGCCAGCAACTTTTAATTCTCTACACCAAATGAAAAATTGCCTTCACGAAGGCAAAAAGCAAAGCTAAAGGTGAGGAAAATAGAAAAGCATAAAGTACCAGTAAAAGAAATCTAAGCTGGTCGAAAAAAGAAAAAATGTGTGTATGAATCCTAAACTGAGGAAGATCAGAAATGTTTGGCAATAGCAGCAAGAAACTGTATATGAAATGTCAAAAGCAAATAGAAGGCCAATACAATAAAATCTTGTGAAGTGTGTGAAAAACTTATGAAAAAAAGGAAATTAAATAAAATTGTTTAGTGTATCGTTTTGGTTGCTGCCTAAAAAAAAACTATATAAACAGAAATTGTGCAGTGAAATTGGTTAGAGAAACGAGCAAAAAAATAGAAGTCACAATAAAAAATATAGGAAAACTGAGAGAGAGAGAGCGCGCAAAAGCAGTTGAAAAGAGTATTTGTGCTACTGCTGCTGCTGCATGTGTGAATGTGCGTTTTGCGTTTCTTATTGGAAAACAAATGAAGAAGTCCAAAAAGTAAAAAAAACAAGAATCATATTAGAATTTCACTTTGCAACGTTTGTTCCGTTTATTTAGTATCTCTACGTGCGTCATTTTAATTATTAATGTGTTGAATATTTCTTTTATGTAACAAAAAAAAGAAAAAAACAAAAAAAAATTGGTTACTCGCCCACAACCAAAACACGCTGCGTTTACCAAATGTATATTCGCAATGTGTATGTAAATCTGCTAAATGCTTTTATTTATTTACATCTGAAGCTGTGATCCACCACAGCATCAGCGACGACGCAGACGTCATTGGCGCGCTGGCTGCCGCTCAGGGCCATTACCTATTACACAATATTCCCCGTACCCTTTATTACTTAAAAAAAGAAGTAATTTTTGATTTACGAAAATGTTTTGAGGTGTTAGTTCAAATGATTTTTCTTTCGGTCAGACTTGATGTACTATTTCAAGGGCAATGAAAAAATGTACTCGAACATTAGCGAGAACTCAGAAAACAGCTTTTCTGTTTATTTTACTTAAAGTATTAGCATTTTTGGGTTATATTAAAAAATCAGAAGAATTAAAAATTTTAAATTATTTGTATTTGTTTTCCTTTAGAATTTTGTGTTTATCTAAGCACTTGGAAATTACAGCAAATATTTATAGCTAACGCGTAAAATTATAAAAAAAGAATAATTAAAAACAAAAAAAATCAAAGAAAACGCACTCGCAGTGAAATAGTAAAAAACTCATTTGAGACGTCTTCAGCAGCGATAATGTCGACAACTTCGTCCATTGAAACGCCCACATCTCCAAGCATTCCATTGCCACCCCATCAATCAGTACAGCACCACCATCAGCATCAACACCATCCTCAACACCATCCGCATCAGCACACGACCACAGCTATTGTTGTCAGTTCTGGCGCTGGCGCTGGCTCTGGCTCTGGCTATCATCACACAAATTCGGCCAACAATTTCACTCAATTTAGTCGTCATCGCACCCATTCATCTTCGTCCTCATCGAATAATTCCTTTACGGGCGGCGTCACTGGTGTTGCCTCGATGAAATCAAGCATAACTGGAGTTAACATCAATAACGGCAATAGTAACGGTATTGGTAATAGCAACAACTACAACCCAAATAATAGCAACGACGGCAGCTGCAGTGGTAGTGGCAACAATCCCAATCAATCGACTCACTCCTTACTGACCCCGTCATCGTCGACATCCTCATCACCTTCAGTGTCGGCCTCGGCCTCCACTTCGGCTGCTGTACATAATTCACATCAATATTCACATCCGTACCAACAACCACAACAAAATCATCATCATCATCATCATCAGTATCCCCAGCCACAGCAGCAGCAGCAGCAGCAGCCGCAACAGCAACAACAACAGCAACAATACTCTTCATATTCGCAACGCGGCGTTGCAAGGCCGTCAACGTCATTCTCGACTCCTGACGGCACCGTGACCGCTGTGGCCGTCACCGCCATCTCGACTAATACGCCAGGCAGCATGAAGCGCCATCACACCGACGTATCGGTGTGTTCGTCCGGCTCTTCGTCATCTTGCTGCTCCAGTACCGGTTCGGTATCAGCAGTCGGTGTCATGGGCGCCGCTGGCTCCACAGTGAATGCTGCCATCGTTACTACACCAGCTGTGGTCAGCAGCAGCGGCGGTGCACTGATTACGCAGAAATTGAGCAGGACAATTCCATCAGATAAGGTGAGTAGGCCACAACTAATCGATAAGTAAATTTATGTGCATAGGTACATAATTACTTTGTAAGCCAAAATGAAATAATGCACAGCTCAGGTAGATTTCTAAATTCTATCATTAAAATGTGTCACATTTTAATCTGCTTTTAGGCGCACAACTGAGTGCCATTTATCGTTATTTTCGATTTTTTCCCGCTGTTGTTTTTGCTTTGCTGTTTTTACTTATGCTCTTAGTGTTTACCTTGTCCTGTTTATCGCTCAGCGCTTTTATTGATTTTTATTTCTCCTTGCAATGAGAGAATGTTTCAATGTTAACGCTGTGATATTTTAGGCGCATGAAGAAAGAAATTCAGGGCCAACAGCGCAGCGTGTATTGGCCTTCAAAAATTGATGTTAACAAGCTGAGAGGTGGTCACGGCTGTAGGTGCGTTGCAGCCATATACACATACACCTACAAATACGAGGGTGAGTGGAAGACTGTGCGTGAGCTTTATGCAAAGGTCATTTTGCACATACACACACACACACAAATGCGCTTCGGTAGCAAACATTTTAATTTGAATGTCTATAATGAACGCTGCACGCTTAACAAGGTTTCCTAAAATAATCCTTCATAAAAATGTGAAAAAATCGACAGGGATGTACCTACAAATTTATGATATAATGAGGAAACATGCAATACAATTAATATAATTCCAACGTTGTAAATCAAAAAGTGATAATGAGTTCGGAAATCGGGAACCTAAACCCCAAAAATTTTACTCTTACTATAAAACCTGAAATGCAACATTTTGAATTAAATTTTAAATTCCAAGTTTGAAAAAATCAAGCATTTATTTCTAAAATTGAAAATTTAGTAGATTTAAATTTTTTTTAGTTTTTTCCTTCAAAGTAAAACTAAAAAAATTAATTTATAAAATTAGAATATATTGTAAAATACATAAATATTCAAAAACGATGTAGAACTCAAATTTTTTTTTTATAAAGTCAAATAAAAAAATTGAATTTTCCATTAGCTAGAAAAGTTGCATTATGCAAAAAACAAAATATCGAGAAAACCTTTCAAGTTTTGAAAAATGCCAGGCCTCGCTAGTAAAAGTGAAAACATATTTTAATGTTAAATACTTCTCTTAATTTTTTACACAATATAAAATATTAGCAAGAGATTATTTATGCGTGTATATCTCGAAATTTTGATACATCCATAAAAACATTTTCCGTTCAGAGTCGGCTTGAAATTGTAGGCCCCTCCATTTGTGGAACAACATCAAGACGCACACCACAAGAAGAGCTTGGCCAAACACCTAACAGAAGTTTGCGCGCCAATTATTTATTTATTTATTTTTTAATAGGTAGGCTTAAGACAATTTTTTTGTCTTGATGTGGTGATTTGCTCTTAGGCTACAAAAATTATGCACTTATTTTTGTATATTTAATACTTACTCGTGCCGCCAAGGCTGTGAAAATTACCATTGAATTCCCATTTTCCATTAAATTTGACAGAAAATGTTAACAATGTTATGTTTAATCTCCTCTTTAAATTTCCCCTCAGAGAGGGAGAGTTATGATGCTCTGGTGAGCTCCGGTGTGCAGTGGAGTTTCGAATTGGGTTGTGAGATGTAGAAGCCGTTGAGGTTGAGCGCGCTAGATGGCGAGAGCAGCGTACATATGTCTACCAGAGTTGGGTATAGTAAGCTAAACACTGAAAAACTGAAGACTTATTGATACTGAAATTCTTATTAATACTACTAGGCGGCTGAAAGCCTCGTAGCCAGTGCTGCGTTTATGTATTTATATAATACATTTTTTTGTCATATAAATTTTAAATAAATAAATAAATAAATTCCTCTAAAAAATGAGTGATAGTGCAATATAGTGGTAGTGCAAAATGTCCAACCGTCATGTCCACAAACCGCTTAGTCCACTCCCTGTGTGTATTAGAGCCTCGGCAGGTCTTAAGGTGGCAACAGCCGTTGCACCGATTATATCTAACCGTTGTTTTTGTTGTATCAGTTCATCAATACTTGCCTGTACGGTGTAGTCACCGATCGCCATCGTATATCCCACCTGACGGTAGGCCCAAAACAGACTTCAAGAGTCATAGACATTACCTGTCTATGGCAGTTTGTGGTAATGAGATTTACTCATAAACCTCATTCGAGTTCTGAGCAATACTAGGCGACTGCAGAGGAGATATTTTCTCGTTACTCTTGTCTCTTGGTGACTCTATACGTCCACATAACACCGAGTGTCTGTATTGACGACCAGGTACTCTGCCTTGAAATACAATGCATGTAACAACTGAAGTACATGGATGCATGAGCAGTTTTGACAATTTATTTGTTTATTTATTTTGATTAATTTGTTTTTTTTAGGAAAATATAATTCGTTTTCCTACAAAAACCGTATAAATCCAAGTTTCAAACTTTTGTGCCAATTAAAAAAAAAATCTAAAAAACTTTCATAAAAACTTCAAGCTTTTTAATAAGATTTTTTAGAAAAATTTCGAGTATGCAGTTTGATAGCTCATTGAATTTTGGTATAATAAAGCGCAAGTTTGAAGCGGCGTAAATATCGAGTTTATTTTTGGCAAATTTTTTTTTCTGACGGGGTTGGGTGTTTTCTTCCATAGAAAAATATGTCGAGCATTCGCTATATGAAGAAATTGCACAAATTAAAGTTTACGGGCATGTTTCGGATAATTGTATGTTCTCTTCAGTAAATGGTAGCATAACATTTTGCAGTATGTATATTAACGTAAGTGTGCTGATCCTACAATCGCTCGAACCAACACTCCTATAGAAATAGAAGTCGCACACCATTATACTTGATCTACCATGCACCATGGCACCCCTACAGACATTTGCTTGAGCCTGAGCCACCTCTCAGGTACGTCAGGAGACATCATTTTAACTACACTGACGAGATCCAAGACAAAATACAATTACAACTACTGTACCGGACAGTGTACAGACAAACATTAAACGAAATTCAACGGGAGACCTTTACCATCTTACCAGGTTCCTAAACTCCCAACCCCTGAATGCTGTTCACGAAGTCCTATTGCAGACGAAGAGCTTCTGCTTCCTCGCGAGGCCCGCGTAACTTTGGCGCAATTGCGTTCTGGGTATTGTAGCAGGTTAGGTTAGGTTAGGTTATATTGGCGGGCCGAAGTCACGCAGAGACCATTTTGGTCTATAGCGATACCAGATCAGAGTCATATTTTGCGAAAATATGCATAACCCAAGATGCGCGTACTGTTCGTGAATTTTTGGAATCGCTCGAGCTCTAGTTCAGGGATAGATTTTAGCTTTTTAAAGCTGTTAGCACCCAGGTAGCATAGTCTAGTTTTCGAGGGAGCCGGACAGTAGCATAGAAGATGTTCCAAGGTTTCTCTTGTACCCGGCTCATTAGCAGGTTAAACTCCTACCTATTCAGAATCGACCCCGACTTACCCAATATATGTCCAGCATGTGAAGGCACACCGCACGACACTAGCGATCTCTTCACATGCCTTATCAGACCTACTCACCTAACACCCCTCTCTCTTTCTGGGTCTACCGTTTGATGAGTTAGACGAAGACGTTAGAGGACTACACAGACAGGGTTTAGTAAGCTGCTACAACAATAACAACAACCCACCATGCACTAAACCGAGTTGGTTTACTGGGACGACAGTCTTTGGCCGGCAAAACCCTGAGTTATTCTGGTACGTACAACGTGTTGCCATGGGAAAATGCATGTTTCTAGAGCCTGTCGCTGGATGAGATTGACGTTGAGGACTGGTGACTTCAATCCGCCTGACAGTATTTGATAAACTGCTACAACAACAACAACAACAACAACAACTCACTATGCTTTAACGTTTTTCAGATGAACCGAGGGCCATTTTCCGGCCTGATTGCAACTAATGGATTTTCCTGCAGGGATTATGCTTCTAAGTGCATATGCACGTTCATGTAATTGTCTATTCAGATCCGTGTTTGTTGTCACCCGTTAGCTAGTTTGTCTGTGCCAATAACTCTGCTTGACTACGCAAAGCTTAATCTCAATTACCGCTGTCAAACGAACTCTGAATTGAGTTTTGAATTGGCAACGACTTATGTGCAACCAACGTCACTCCCACGCTCCTAATCGCAGACACTCATTCATGCCCACCTTTTTACTTGAATCCCTTTTACTGCTACGCGTACACACACACACACATACATATATAGGTACCTGAAACAAAAAAGCGAAATGCTAGTGAGACGCGGAACCATAAAGTACAAACAACTCAAAAGCCACCGCAACTTCTGGCACCACAATTAACAACAACAAATTATTACTGCTTCGTCTGAACACATTGCAATGCAAAGCAGAAAAAAAAACACTATGTAAAAAATAATCTAAAAAACAAAACGGCAGTCGCAGCAACAGCAACAACAACAAAAGTAGAGTATGAAAAAGGCTGCTGCTGCTCCACTTAACTCAATACCTGCTGCTGCGCAACCCTCAAGGAATATAATCCTCGGCAGTAGTAATGTAGTCAGCAAATTGGTGCACAGGTGCGGCAGCCAGCGGGGGAGGAGTGCGCGCTTGTATTTGTGTGTGCTTATTTCACTACAGCAACAACAACATCCATAGAGCGCACGAAGGATAAGCAAGGATAAACCTCTTTTTCTACTCCGCTTTCGATGCAACGAAATGTGAAGCAATTTTTCATTGTTCACAATTCCCTTATATTTTTTTTCGTTGCTGCTTTCAAGATGCTCTGCGTGTGGAGCAAAAAGATGCCAAGGAATGTCGTTGGCAGTGCAAAAACGAAAAAAAATAAGAATAATGAATTGACGAAAGGGGAACAAACAGTGCATCAAAAATCCAGTTTGTGCGAACATTGAAGCGCAAAAAGGAGGAAAGGTGTGCAGGAGCAGGAAGAGGGTAGAGTAGAGTAGGACAAGAGCCGGTGGTGGTGGTGGTGCATGCGCTATGATGTAGACGCTGAATCCATTAAGCGCGTTTCCGCGCCTGAAATTCTACGTAAAGATAAGTGTGGGAGCAAAAGAGGAATATATGAAGACATAAAAAAACAAACACCGAGTACAAATACTTACTTAGCTCGCGCTGTGCGCAATTGAAGTTGACTTAAGCTCGCATACGAGTTCCTTTCCTTTTATGTGGGTATAAGAAGTTCCTTTATTGTGCCGGCATTGAAAGAAAAGCAGGCTCAGCTTGAAGTCTTTGAAGCAGTTAAAGTCTTGAAGGCAACTGCAAAGTGCCATTAAATTTAATTGACATCAAAAATAAATATTCCGAATTAGCCTTTTCAGATACCTTAACTCTTGGCTTAGTTATGGAAGCTGATTATCGTTTTGATGTTTTTTTCGATGCGAGATTACACAGAGGCTCTACAATGTTTTTAGAATCGATTTCATTACGCTTAACTATCAGGTTTTGAAGGATTTGTAGATAACTTTCAGTTGTGGAAATATCATAGGAAACTTCTGTCGGCGATCTTTCGCACTAAGCTTTTCATGCAGAATTAGGTCACGGTTGCCCATACTACGGTGGCGTGCATACAGTACCTGGCCATTGAATTATGACCGATGATAAAAATTACATATTTATGGCTTTGAGAGCGAATAAAAAACAAACGGTTTTAAAGCATTTAAAAAAGTTTACATATTTGTTTTTTATTAAAAGCTTCTTGACATTTTTGCATTAAAAATATTTATTTTAAACTAATACTCGTGGGTTTTCTCACAGGACACAATGCGCGAGGAATGCATGGTGTGAGACTTGGAATCACCTCGAGTCCTTTTTGCGCTGGATGTATGGAGGATGAGGTGGAATCATCTCAGCACCTTCTCCTGGGCAACCATATCAACCTAACCTAATACTCGTATTTCGTAGCTCTTCCCCTTGCTGTTAAGACGGCCGCAACTCGTTGAGGCATACTGGCTACGCACTGTGTTATCTTCATCTTAAGATTTTGGTCATTATACCACACATCTTCGATGTTTTCCTTAAGCTGTTGTAATGTGGTATTACTCCGCTAGTATACTGCCGATTTGAGGTATGTCCAGCAATTTTCGATAGGGTTAAGGCCGGTGAATTGCCAAGCCATGGCAAAACCATTATTTGCATTGAATTCAGACAATTCATGCTTATCCTGGATGGAGCTCCATTTTGCATAAAGTTGTATTCGTCTCTCGGACACTCCAGGGTTTCTAAATAATGCAGCAAAACGTGGACAGATCGCATTGTTCCCTCAACAAAATGTTGCGGACCTAGACCCTCTGAGGTTATACAAGCCGAAACCATAACACTGGGATGGTGTTTGACCCTTGGAAGCACACAATCTTCAGAATATCGTTCTCCGGCTCTTCTGCGAACAAAACTTGCTGTTTTTGTGACCGCTTCAAATCGGCATTCATCTCTGAAGATCATCTGTAAGAAGAAAAACAAAACCACAAAAAAGAGTGAATATTCACAGCTTCTTACTGCTATTTGACAAAGGAAAAAATGTTTATTTTAAACTTACTTTTTTCCAATATTCCGCGTCGAAGTCTCTGTGAAGTTGTGCCCAAAGTTTCCGTCGATTGGCTTTTCTGCTGGTCGTATGCAAAAAAAGTCCGTTTTCGTAATAGCGTCGTCGTAACGTTCTTTCCCAAATATTTACTCCAGATTCCTGATTCGCTGTTAAAATCATCCGACTTGAAGCATTTCTGTTCCAGAGAACTGTTTGGACGTTTTTACGTTCCTGCCTGGTTGAGGTGATGCGTTCTCGGCGACAGTTTTGGCGATTGTTTGAAGTTACCGCTAAAACGTTGTTGGTATTTTTCCACTTTTTGGCAACATTTACCACAGACGCCTTGGATATTTCAACGGTTCTTGCTATGTCTGCATAGCTAAGGTTCTTGGCTTTCAAAAGAATTGCAATTTGTTGCTTTTGTCCCGATGTCAAATCCGACTTTCGGCCCATTTTCTAAAAACAAAACTGGTTAAATTGAAAAAAAAGGATAATCCAGGTGACAAATTAGAGATATGTAAATTTAGCACTTACTGTTGTTATATTTTAGATATATGAATATTCACTATTCAATTCTTTCACTTTTCAGACGATCTCAATTCGTTTTTTTATACTCTTCACACAAGATCGCATTAATTCGCACTGGCACTTACACACTTAACTTTTTACTTATAAGCAAAATAACTGATAATTTTCTAATCGTCGCAGGCCAATTGACCGGAAATTCTTAAAAACATATAAGAACAGGTTAAAACCCCCTTAATACCCTTTTTTATTTGGAAAAGCCCAAATTAGATTGAAAATATTACCTGATAGTTGAAGCTTTCAGAGAAAAAGCCATCGGTCATAATTCAATGACCAGGCACTGTATATCGGTTCTTAAATTAAAATTAATTTTTGATCTTAAAATGTTGATTGGACTTTATTTTAGAGGTTTGTTTAAAATGCTGGGCCATCGTAATAATGTCGAACAATCGTTTTATTTTGTTTAATATATTTCTTTATACCTTAAAAAAGCTATTATACCTTAGTCAAAGCATTAAAATGGTGAAAAATGTATAAATATTTCGATTGCCAATTTCGACGCAAATTCTGATGCGCCCCGTGCCGTACCGAATTTTTCTCGAAACTACATTTTTCATGTCGGCCGAAATAATAACTTGAAAATACAATAATTTGGTTGAAAAATTGAAAATTTAAACTGTATATTCACAAATTTTTATAATATACCTATTCTGCATGGAAGCGCGAATGGATTTTTTCGATATGTTGTTGTTTCGATACAAGGCGCATTTATTGGAAGTGGTGGCACTAAACCAAGAACAATGTTTTGTACGTTTGATTGTCACGGCAAAGTATTGGCGAAGTAGAAAATAAAAAATTAATTCGTCTTGTTTTATTCTGTTCTCACAGCCACATGGACACGACGGACGAAAAAAAAAAACAAATCAGCTGATTTATCAATACCACCTTTAATAGATTCGCCTTGGTCGATAATTAATTTGATTTATAAAAATGATTTTTGATGTTTTAAAAAAGAAAAGAAGTATTTATTAAAAAAAAACTTACTCTACTTCTACAGTTATTCACATGCCTAATTAAAAGAAAATTGCTTTTTCAGCGCAAATTAAAAATTGCAGATGTATGTAGCTGGTGCGGCCGCTTGCCCTAAAAAACCGTCGTCGGACTAAAGTTTTGTTTTTGTAAAATTTATGATATGCACAATAAAGAACTTTTTTCAGACTTTTTATAATTTCATTGTTCTGCTGAAAACACTCCAAAATGATATGATCATATTTTTCACCAATTTTTTTTTTCAATTTTTGAATTTTATTTTTTTTATCTTTTGAATTTTTTTTCATTATTTTTTTTGGATTTTTTTTTATTATTATTATTTTTGAAAATTATTTTTTATTTCTTAAATATTTTTTTATTTTTTTTTAATTATGTTTTATTTATTAATTTTTTTTATTATTATTATAATTTTTATTTTAGTTTAGACCCGCTAGACCTGGCCTGGCTCTAAAAAACTTTTTTTTAGAATTTTTATATATTTCCTTGTTCTGCTGAAAACACTCCAAAATGTGATCATTTTTTGTTTTTGTATTTATTTTTTTAATATTTTTGAAAACTATTTTTTATTTAAAATTTTTTATTTTTTTATTATTTTTATTTTATTTGAGAGCCACTAGACCTGGCCTGGCTCTAAAATTCTTCGTCGGACACATTTTTTTGACATGCATAATAAAGAACTTTTTTCAGATTTTTTATATATTTCATTGTTTTGCTGAAAACATCCCAAAATATGATAATATTTTTCATAGCAAAACCATCAAAAAAAAATTTTTTTTTTAATTTTTTATTATTTTTTTAATATATTTTATTATTTTTTAAATATTTTTTACTATTTTTTTATGTGTTTTAGTTTTTTTTAATTTTTTGTTTGTTTTCTCTTTATAGTATTTAATTTTTTTTATATTGTTTTTTCTTTATAGTATTTAATTTTTTTTCTATTTTTTATTTATTTTTTATTTTTGTATTTTATTATTTTATTTTATTTTTTTATTTAATTTTTTTATTTTATTTTTTTACAAATAACGCTTTCCCCTGGTTGAGCATCAGGTTAACATCAACCTGAAATAATTTCGGTTTTTACCATTTTCATTTTTATGCTTTATAACATCCATATAATAATCGCCGTACATTTTTGAGCAATGCTGCAGTTCTCAGCTGGATATAAAACTGTGGCGTTCCGGTGTTGTAGCAACGATTATTCTGGGAACGCGAATTCCTATTCGTATCATATTTGAATTCGGATTCGTATTCGTTTTTGTATTCGTATTTGCGTATGAAACAACAATCATTCGTATGGCTATTGCTTTACGTGATACTGTAAAGTTACAGCGCAGCGGCCTAACAGCCAGACCTTTAACAGTCAGACCGTAACAGCCCGACGTTTAACACTGTGCCCCCTATCAGGCTGTTGATACTTGACAGATTTCCACCTATGCTAAATTTTGTTCTTACCGAAACTAAAGAAATTAATACTAAATTTTGTAAGTAAATTTGTAACGTATAATAATTGTCCTATGTGTATTAAAAGTCAACATTTTTAATATTAATAAGGCTCGAAAATAAATTTGGGAAAATATTAAAAAACAAAATGTTAATTTACTTAAATTCCCTAATATTTTTTATATATCTAATTTTTTTAAATTGACTATTGCTCGTCCTCGTTTTAGTAAACGTTAACTGTGGTTTGTTATTGCGATTATACCAAGTTAATAACTGAAAATCTTGAGATGCGTGGGAATATAACAGTTCTGTGCATAATTTATTAGCCAATTATTTATTACTAGATGTGTATCATACAAGTATGTTTTACATGCAGTCTGTGTGTTGTAATCTTCATATTTATTTTGTTTTTTTTTGGTGGGTGAGGTAGGATTCAAAGTGTCCGTTGTGTTGAGTGGTGTGGCCAGTAGA
Source organism: Anastrepha ludens (assembly GCF_028408465.1). Lineage (NCBI taxonomy): Eukaryota > Metazoa > Arthropoda > Insecta > Diptera > Tephritidae > Anastrepha > Anastrepha ludens. The sequence continues at coordinate 27,942,970 of NC_071499.1, read as the reverse complement.
ACTCTTCCCAGGACTACTTTCTGCTTTACTTCGGGAGTTGTAATTTTCACGTCAACATATCATATTTTGAGCAGCTGCAAATGCACTACAAAAACTCCAGAATCTTTTGATATTACAAATTCGCAAGAGGTTATTATCATATATTAGCTCACTTGCTAAATCTTTATCCTTAAATACCTATAACACAAATTTAAATTCGGTATAAATAATACCTGAACGCAAACGCATTAATACTAAAAATATATAAAAAAAAACTACTCAGGAGGTCAACGCTTGCTGTTGCTGCTATATTTCCTGTGGCTGTGGCTGCATTCGACTTTTAAGTTTTTGAACTTACAAAAAGTATTGAGTGTATGCAAGCACATACATATTGCATATATTTACAATAACAAAAAATTCCTAAAGCGTCTTGCATTTTTGGTTGATTTTAGCTTTTGTTTTGTGTTAACCAAAAGTGGAAACTGGTTTGGCTGGTTTATGGCGGATAATTTTTACGCCACACTTGGCCGTACCGACCAACAAAACAAAACTCTTCTTCACTCACACAGCATCGGCAGCTAATTGTAGTGAATGCATAATGTATCTGGTCTGTGGCATTGTCGGCTTATAACCATGCATACGTACATATGTATGCACATAACATACATACCTCTGTACATACAAGTGTGTATGCGTGCGTTTATTTGCTCTGTAGGCAGACATCAGGTTATCTAACTTTATTATCTGAATTTATTTGGCGCTACTTTGTTTTTGCACATTTACTCGTAATGCTTTTGCTGTGCATTCATGCATTTGCATAAGTATAATTCGTAGTGCCTTTCTCAAAACCAAAGGCATACATAAACAAATACATTACATACTTGCAGAAAGTATGTGAGCGTTTATGGGCAAAACAACAAAAAAAATAAAAGGAAAAAAGCAGTGATGAATAAATGTGAAACGCAAATGCATCTCTATCTGACGCCACTTCTATTATTTGATGTTTGAAAATATTTGAATTTCAATACATATACGATTTTATTGTCAAGGACTAAAAATTACATGCAGAAGAAAAAATAATAATAAATAAAATAAATAATAAAAAATACAAATGATATGAAATAAAAAAAACTTAAAATAAAAAAAAGAAATAAATAAATAATATAAAATAAAAAAAAATAATAAACAAATTAAAATACGAAAAATTAAAAATATATGATAAAAAATAAAAAAATTAAAATTAAAAAATATTAAATAAAACGAAATCAAATTAAAACGTATAAGAAAAAATTAAGATTAAAAAATAAAAAATAAGAAATAGAAAATAAAAAATAAAAAAATAAAAAATATAAAATAAAAATGAAAAAAAAAATAAAAAAAAATAAAAAATATGAAATATAAAGTAAAAGAACTAAAAATTAAAAAATATAAAATAAAAAGAAAAAAATAAACAAATTAAAACATATAAAAAAAAAATTAAAATTAAAAAATATGAAATAATATATAAAATAAGAAATATAAACTAAAAAATAAATATTTGCACAAACGAATGCTAACATGAAAATAGTACAACCGTTTCCAATTCCATTATTCATTTTTCCATCTATCGTTATCAATTGACACAACAATTGGTTTTGCAAAGCCTTCACGAAATTCATCCTGTAAGGGTCAACGGCCATGTTAGAACTCATTGTACCAGCTACTAACGGCAGTCATAACTGGCTTTTGGTCTGTGGGAGAACAAGCAGCCAAAATGGGCATACCTCACAACGCATACTGTCCTAGTTGTAAACAACCATTTCCTCTGCGAATGCCCTGCTCTATGGAAGGACAGAATATTAACCCTGGGTAAACCTCTGTTCGACAGTCTGGAACATTGGTGCCAGCTTCGTCTTTGAAGAAATATGGGCGATGATTCCTCCAACTCGTTGTTTTCAAGCGGTGAAGCGCCTTATTTTGAAAGCGTTATATCATCTCAACATTACTTTTCGCTGTGTATCTCCACAGCTGGACGCAATAGGTCCATGTTGGTTTAAGAACCGAGATTGAAAATTAAGAGTTGGTTTTCGACACTCGGCTTTGAGTTTCTGCCTGTCCATGCTTTATTCGAAAACACCGATCATTCATATAGGCTTCTAGTACGTCTGTAAACTTCATCGAAAATATATATTATTTTAAGTTTGTAGATTAGACCCTTGCGCAAGACTTTGTCGAACGCCTTTGCGATATGGAGAAAAATGGCGGAGCAGATGCATAGTTAATGCAATATCCGATAAGCCGATACGTTAATGGAAATTGTCGTCGCTTGAAATTCAGCCGTACTGGTTTGTCTTCTTCATAGTGACTTATATGATACTATTACAACTTAAAAAAAAATTGTCTGGTGATGTTACATATCTCAAGTAAAGCCAAAGATCCTGTTTTGTTTGTACTTTTAAACTGCAAAATCTGTCGTACTGGTGCTATGCGAAAAAGTGTAGTCTGGTTGTTGGTTCTGAAGGTCAATGAAAATTTGGCCATCAAAAACTACTAAACTTATTTATCAACGTAAATTTTATGAGAAAAAAAGTGCAAATTTTCTATGTATTTTTGTTTCCACATACATTTTTTTGCTGATCTCTGAAATGTTTTTTCAAATTTTCCATGAATTTTGCTTCCAATTTTTTTTTTTTGCTGATCTCTGCAATCTTTGTGCACGCCTAAATAATTTCATTTATCTGCCGTTTAATCGAACACTTGTTTCCGTCGGCGGGTGTATGTATATGTGTTTGTAGGCGTACATATGTTTAGCGGCACAAATGAGAGCGAGTGCAGTCAGTCACCTGCAATTGAACCAGATAATTGCCTTGAGGGCTTATCAATTTACAGTTTGATAAGTTTAGCGATAACAAAGCAATAACACAACGACGCGACATTTTCTCAGCCGTTTCGCAGTAATTTGTGTGATGAGAAATGAACGAGGGCGATAAGTAACTGTGTATGTAACCGCTACTATTTGATTATTTGTAAAATACGACGAGTGAATAGTGAATAGTTGGGAAATTGGCTGGTGATGGGCGCAGCTGCTGTCACAATCTCTACTTGACTCACACTTGACTTTATGACGGACTCAAGTGACTCACATAACTTTCATTTTCAATGTATTCTCATTCAATGTATGCGCCCCAACGAAGTGGGTAGAAGATAGCGAAGCGACGACGCACCCAATGCGAAGCCATGGAAAGTGACGGCGCTGTGATGATATTTGGCCGAGCTCTCAACCAACGCCTTGCGGCTAACCGAGGTCGTTGAAACAGTATTTGATTTTTTTTTTCTTTAATTCCTTTCTTGGTTTTTTTTTGTTTTGCACACAGTGGATATCCATTTAGTCTATTATGTCAACAAAAAGTCATAAAGTCAACTCGTTGTCTTATTTCTCGTAATTCGCGCTTATCGCGATTGATTGCTACAAATTCAACATTCGACTGTTGACTTGCGTGTGCGATAAGGCGCTAAACATTCGCTTACAATTTCATGTAATATACATTTTGTATGTGTGTATGTGTGTATGTTTGTATGTTTATATATATTTTTATGTATTGGAAATGCCAATCACTGGCAATGCCACAAAGTTGCAAAGTCAATGTGTTGATATGCTCTGTACTTACTCTTTAGCGGCGAGTTTATTATTTAAATTTCCTGTCTTCGCCTGTAAACTCTACCATCAGTGCGTTGGGCGTCCAATGTCTGTGGACAAGTGCACATAAAAATAATTTTATTCGTGGCATGTTATTGAGTGTCTTATCGCTGGCGCCCCTTGTAAATTCATATTAGTACTTATAAACCTATTAAACATAGATCCATTTGTATGTGTGTGTGTGTCGGTGTGTGTGTGTGTGTGTGTGTGTCTGTGTGTATATATGTGTGTGTGTGTAAGCTCGAATACATACACACATTTATGCATACATTGGTACAACGTATTGATATTCGAATTCATGGAATGGTCAGGGTTATTGGTAGAGAAAAGTATTTGCTTAAGTCGCATGCATTGTTGGCTTCATGGATTCTTTGCCTTTTTTCCTGTTTGATAACATTGGATTTTCAAGTATACAATTTCAGTTGCGTATAACTCGAGTGCGTTGCAAAGTTTTTGGATAATAGAGTGTTTACATTTGGCTTCAGATAAGAAATCAGTTGGATGTGCATATATGCGCATGATTAATATTATGTGACTGCTACAGGGTGGTCCAAATATATTTTTCCTCTTTTAAAATATAGCTATAGAAAAATTTTCCATCCAACTGGAACGGATAAGTTGCTTTTTTTTTGTTTTAATTGGCGCGTACATCCTGTTTTGGATGCTTGGCCGAGCTCCTCCTCCTATTAGTGTGTGCGTCTTGATGTTGTTCCACAAATGGAGGGACCTTCAGTTACAAGCCGGGCGGGAAATATTTTTTATGAGGAGCTTTTCCATAGCAGAAATACTCTCGGAGGTTTGCCATCGCCTGTCGAGGAGCGACAGCTATTAGAAAAAACATTTTCTTCATTTTGGTGTTTCACCGAGATTCGAACCTACGTTCTCTCTCAATTCCGAATAGTAGTCACGCACCAACCTACTCGGCTACGGCGGCCGCCGTGGATAAGTTGCTTAAGGTTCACAAAAAACGGTGGTCAAAAAGTAGATGAAATTTTAAATAAACTAAAAATTCGGGGGGAAAACTCGGGCCGGCCCAAGTGTTACGCGGCAACGCGTGGTAAGCAGATCAGAATAATATAAACTACTTTGTAAAAGCATGAGCCTCGGGACGAACTTGTTGACGTACGGATAGAAACGACCCAGGCTCGTGATGTTTATGTTTGATCCGAATATCTGTACACGACCTCTGTTCGTGATATTTACGTTTGGCCCGACGATCTATTCACGAGCCTAGCTCGTCATATTCATGTTTGGACCAAAATTTTCATCATGAGTCAGACTCGTTAAAGCACGGCAAGGGGTTAAAGAAGCCGCTCACTTTGCTGCTCACATGTGGAATAACTGTCACGGAGGTTGGTATCTACTCCGACTGCCAAGCGGCAATCAAATCCCTGGGTTCGATGATGATGCACTCGAAACTGGTTGGGGAATGCCTGACTTCACTTTCGATCGCATCCGAATTCTTCGATATAAGGGTATCTTGGTTCGCGGTACCTGGTCATAGCGACATTTCGGCAAACTGCGAGGTAGATGAGCTGGCCAGACAGGGGACCTGGGAGGTAGTTACCGCGCGAAACGAGAGGATTGGGATCCCGTTGACTGCCTGTGGTCTGCTCCTGGAGAAGTGGGCTTCGCGTCAACTCAGCGAACGCTGCGTAAGTACACGAACTTGTAAGGTAGCGTAGCCTTTCTGGCCACGAGTGGATCGGAGGCGCTCGAGGGAGCTCCTGAGATTAACAAAATCACAGTTCTCGAATTTCGTGGGTGCCCTTACAGCATATTGGGCGTTCTTACAGCACATTGGCTGCGAGGTATACATACATGCTGTGCGACTCGGCATTATTTCGCGTCCTTTTTGCGTCAGTCCTATGTAGGATGAGTTGGAATCATCTCAGCACTTTCTCCTTCACTGCGCTGCTTTTGTAGGGCTAATATTTAAGTATCTTGGCTCTCATCTCTTTGCTACGCCTGCTGAAGCGACTAACGCCACCGTAAATCAGTCATTATTCGGATGCCTTCACCAAATACATACCCTTTCAAGGAAATCGGAAATTTGTTGTTCAAAAATCGGCCAATTGACAAATAGAGATCGCGCTAAGATTGTTTACATTTCCTTGGTCCATGCCAAATAATTTTGAAATATATTTTGTGATTGGAAAATTAAAATTTCGTTCGAAAATCGTTGATTAACTATTGAAGACCCCGCTGATACTGTAAACATTTCTTTTGGACTCATCATCATCTGTATAGCACTCAGCTCGGCGTGAGCCTTAGCTTCCTCCACAATTTGTCTTCATGCATCTCGGTTCATAGCCTAACTACGGTAGTTGGTCGTTCCTATACTTCTTAGAGCATCCTCAAAGTCGTCTAACCAACTTTTCCGCGGTGGCTGTCTTCGGTTTTCACCATATATGCGTACATCCAAAATTTTGCGAGGTATTCGTTCATCTGGCATTCTGCAAACGTGTCCTAGCCATCGGATGCTGCTGTTGTACCATTCGTTCTACTAAGAAGCAGTCTTAGATATTTTATTTGGACTATAAGAAAGTATTTTGAAAAGTGTTTTGTGCCTGAAAAGATTGAAAACTCGAAAACCAATGCACCAGCTCTCACATGCACTGGTTCTTCGAGACCATTTCCCTAAGATTTCTACAAGTCACTGCTTATTATAAGCCTTTTTAAAGCTCAGCTTTCAACTGCCAGTGAGTTTTTTCTTTATTAATAATATTAACTTTATTATACCGAAGGTCGGTTCTAACCTAGTTTCCTGTGATGCTATACAAAAGGCTTCAAAGATCGCTGCACAAAAAAAATGGCTTTACAACTCCTTAGTTAGGTCAAAGTAGAAGAATATGCATCAAAAGTTTGAAACTTAACTTATTCTACGCATTCCCAGAGAAACATAAGAGTGCAGCGTAGTTGCATACGCTTCGCTCTTCGGAACTTTTATCGGACAATCTCTTCTTGTAGAACTTTTACAGTCCTATGGCTCCCGGTGTAGGCTAATGGATTTAAGGCCACTTGCTTCCAGTCGCACTACACAGTTCGTAACATAATATTTATCTAAGACATCATCTGTGATCTTTTCAATGATTCTGTTCTTCTAGAGCAGATAATTTTTTAATATTCCTCATTCCAGGGCACTGCATTTTCATTATAGATTTTATGCCAAATTGGCTAAATCAACTCATTATAATTTTGCGTTCATTACAAGAGGTTTTAATGAGATGAGCAGCATTCGTAAAAGTATCGATGTAGACCTCGCGTCTCCCAGATCTATTTGCTTCCTCATGGCTTATGCCTTATTACCAATAGCTTGTATGTACAAGGTGGCGCAAAATTAATCACCCTATCGGAAGATTTCTAATTTTTTCAATGCTAATTATATTTGGCACATGTGAACTAGACAGCTTTTTTTATTTACGAGATGTGTTCAAAAAGTATCGCGAATTTTGTGTTTTTTCAAAAATTATTTATTTATTCATTAATATCTATTTTGTCGCCTTCAAAAGAAATCCCCATGAGATATTATGCACTTGTACCAACGTTTTTTTCCAATCTTCGAAGCACTTCAAAACATACTTTTTTTTAACTCGTTCAGCTCTTCCTTCGATGCCGTCTTTATCTCGTCATTCGTAGCGTAGCGTCGTCCTTTCATGGGCCTCTTCAGTTTCGGGAACAAGAAAAAGTCACAGGGCGCCAGATCTGCGAAATACAGTGGCTGTGGGACATCATTAGTGTGCTGTTTTTGGCCAAAAAGTCGCGCACAAGCAACGATGTGTGAGCAGGAGCGTTATCGTGATGCAAGAGCCAATTTTTGTTCTTCCACAAATCCTGGCGTTTCGGGCGGATTGCTTCGCGCAAAATTGTGCATAACTTGCAGGTAATATTTCTTATTGACTGTTTTACCCTGTGGCAAGAACTTATGATGAACAACGCCTCTGCAATCGAAGAAAGCGGTAAGCAAAACTTTTACATTCGACCGAACTTGGCGCGCTTTTTTCGGCAGCTTCCATTGAGATGATTGAGCTGGAGCTTTGGTTTCCACGTCATAACTATAAACCCACGATTCGTAACCAGTTATGACCCTCTGCAGCAAATTTGGGTCATCGCGTCGTCGGACAGAGTCCAACATCTCATTAGCAATGTTCATGCGATGCTGCTTTTGGTCGAAATTGAGCAGTTTTGGTACGAATTTTGCGGCGACCCGTCTCATGCCCAAATCATTGAAAAAAATCGAATGGCTTGAGCCAATCGAAAGGTCTAGGTCGTCAGCAACTTCTCTAACGGTGATTCGACGATAGGCCAATACCATTTTCTTTACTTCCTAAATTTTTTCGTCTGTTGTTGAAGTGCTCGGGCGTCCGGGACGCTTTTCGTCGTTCACATCTTCTCGGTCTTCTGAGAACATTTTGCACCACCGATAAACGTTGCTTTGGTCCAAATTAGCTTCTCCGTATAACACCGCATGGAGTCAACATTCGGAATGCATCCGCGCACTTAATATCGTTGTTCGTACAAAATTTGATACAGGTTCTTTGATCCATCTTTTTGAATAGGTAAAAATCGAAGACGAGCCGAAACTCGTGCAAGCAAAGCAGCTGTCAACAATTAACTGAACATTCAAAATCGCCGAACTCGTCGGCAGGAGTACCAACATATTTACTATACAAAATCCATACTATCACTTGAATAAGAAATTTTGTTTGGATAACAAAAAAAGTGGATTTTCGTCACACAGAAAAAAGATTTTACTAGGAGGAGATTATAAAAATACAAATGAAATAAAATAAACGACTAAAGCAACAAAAAAAGTAAACTGCGAGTGTAATCAACTGGTTGTCACATAGAAACAGTATTGCCAACTTAAAAGTCAAACTTCCAAAGCTCACTTTATTATAGGCAATTTCGTTTTTAGTAAATTTGTTCCGTCAATTTATGAAACTTGCACATTTTTCAGATTTCATTCAACTGATGGAAGTATTGTATGAGCCCATGTATGTGTGTATGTAAGTATGTATGTATGTATGTATGTATGTATGTATGCACGTCTGCATAAACGTACAATTTGGGGGTTGATGGCTGCTGGTTACCAATTCAATGTCGAAAGCCAAGAATTTAATGCCTACCATTCAGCCTATTTTTTACCTGCAGTTATCATCACTCATTCATTCACGCAATGCTGAGCGGTACATCAATCAAAAAGTTTTGTAGCATCTTTTCGAAATTAAATTAAAAAGTTTTAGAGCTCGTAAAATAATTATTAATGTTTTTGCCACGTTTATAACTTTTTGTTGCACACAAACATTCACAGATAAAACACGCGTACATACATACGTACATACATACATACGTAAATACATACATACATACATACATAGATAAATTCATACATACATAGATATGCATGCACTAACAAATCAAAACACCTTCATAGACGGACTGTTCCTGTTAAAGTGAAACGGTACAATGAAAACTCAAACTTGTGAGGTGGGGAGGGTGCTACGCATACATAGTAAATATACACTTACAATTGAAAAATATTTTGTATGCGTCTGCTACGCACTTAAGGATCAAAGACTGCCAGCTATAGACAATTTTTATTGGGGTTCGCTTGACCGAAAGTTGTTTTCAGATTTTTATTTCAGTTTAAGAAAGTGAAGAGTACCTTTTTAGTATTTTAATCAAAATTAAATTTTTTCCATAAAATGCCAATGTTTCGTATTTTGTTTATTTACTTCTGAATAATTAAAATTTCCCTATTTTTATATGAGGTAGCGCAAAATTATTCACCTTAGCGAAATATTTATAATGTTTTCCATATGGCGTCGTATGTAAATCAAATATTTTCTACAAGAACCAATTTGTTTTTACAAAAATAATTTTCTATTTTTAAATTTAATTTTTAAAAAGCTAATTTGTTTTTATAAAATAATGTTTCTTAATTTTTTTTTGCATATAATTCGATTTTAGTATAAACAATTTTTTTTTATTAAATATTTTTCACAAGAGCCAATTTATTTTTACAAAAATATTTTTCTTTTTTTAAATTTAATTTTAAAAAATTTTTTAAATTTAGTTTTTAAAAAATCGATTTTAATGCAAACAAAATTTTTTTATTAAATATTTTTCCCAAAAGCAAATTTATTTGCATGAAAATATTTTTTTTTATGAAGAACTGGATTTTAGTACAAAACAATTTTTTATTATTATATTAAATATTTTTCACAAAAGCTTTTTATTTAATTAAAAATATTATATTTTATAAAACTTGATTTTAGTTCGAACAAATTTTTTTATTAAATGTTTTTCATAAAAACTAATTTATTTTTATAAAAATATTCGATTTTAGCAGAAACAAATTTTTTTTATTAAATATTTTTCACAAAAGCTGATTTATTTTCATAAAATAATGTTTTATTTTCATAAAATAATTTTGTTTTTTAATTTTTATATAAATAAATCGAACAAACAATTTTTTTTCTTACATGTTTTTCATGAAAGTTAAGTTATTTTTATAAAAATATTTTTTTATAAAAAATTTCATTTGCTTGCCCTAACTTTTTTTTTATTAAATATTCTTCATAAAAGCTAATTATTTTGTTTAAAATATTATATTTTACAAAAAAATTGATTTGATTTTACATTTTTTTGGAAAATGTTTTTCATAAAAGGTAATTTATGTTTATAAAAATATTTTGTATATAATAAAAACTCGATTTTAGCACAAACACATTTTTTATTAAATATTTTTCACAAAAGTTAATTTATTTTTATAAAAAATTCCATTTTAGTAAAAACAAATTTTTTTATTATTATTTTTCACAAAAGTTAATTATTTTATAAAAATATTGCTTTTTTATAAAAAATTCGATTTTAGCACAAACAAATTTATTTTTTTTTTAATATTTTTCACAAGGGCTTTTTTATTTTTAAAAAAATATTTTTTTATAAAAAATTCGATTTTAGTAAAAAAATTTTGCATAAACACATTTTTTTATTAAATATTTTTCACAAAAGTTAATTTATTTTTATAAAAAAATTCGATTTTAGTAAAAACAAATTTTTTTATTATTATTTTTCACAAAAGTTAATTATTTTATAAAAATATTGGTTTTTTTATAAAAAAATCGATTTTAGTAAAAATAAATTTTTGTATTAAATGTTTTTCACGAAAGCTGATTTATTTTTATAAAACATCCTTTTTTTATTAAATATTTTTCCCAAAAGCTAATTTAATTTATTTATATGAAAAATTCGATTTTAGTACAAAGAAATTTGTTTTTATTTAATGTTTTTCATAAAAGTTAATTTATTTTTATGAAAAATTCGAGTGTAATTAAAAAATTGAGTTTACCTAATTTTTAGTTTACCTAATGGCTTCCATAAAAGCAAATTTATTTTTATAAAAAGGCTTTTTTTTTTAAATTCGATTTTAGAACAAACAATATTTATTTTATAATATTTTTCACAAAGGCTTTTTATTTTTATAAAAATATTTTTTTATAAAAAAATCGATTTTAGTAAAAAAATCCAGTTTACCTTATTTTTAGAAGAATTAATTCTATTTAGTTACATTTAAATTATCCCAATCAGCAAAATTTTTTAGAAGATGTGAAATAATAGTTTTTTTATTAAATATTGTTCACAAAAGTTAATTTATTTTTATAAACATATGTATTTTTTTCCGCTTCAGTTCTTGCACCGGCTGTGTTTTATAAGCCAAGCTCCTTCCCTAAAATAAAGACCAACAAGTTGAGAACGACGACGATTCAAAATTTCACCGGCTCTTCTTCAACACTTCGCTCTATGAACTACACGAACAGATTTATTTATTTTTTTTTTTTCAAAGTAAATTTCCACAATTTGGAAGCTTTGTTCTAGGTTTAAACGATTCATGATGACTTGCCAAACCGTACTGTCCAGGAATGTCAACACAGTTTTCCTTTCTCAGCTGTCAAGTCATAGTTATCGAGTAGTTCTCATGCAGCTAAAACACCCGTTATTATAAAGTTTAAGTGCCAAGTTGTAAGAGAATCCCGTAGATTTTTTAAATATGTAAGTATAAAATTTTTTCCTTGTCGCTGGGTATTTATAAAAAATTATTAAAATGCTTACTGTATACCGAAAATGGTGCACGCGGCCTAGAAATCACACCTCCTCATAATCGGCATAGCAGAGAATGGGTTAAGAGAAAATTTCTAACACTAATAAACACTCCTTCATGGTGGACGTCACTAAATCAATGTTTCTGCATAATTTGCAGCCGCCAACTACTTTAATAAATTAATTCATAAATCTGTTGAGAATTGACACCTCGGATTTGCCTGTGAATATAATAAACAAAAATGAATTACTACACTATTTACAGCCGCTGCGTACTTGAAAAAAAAAACTTGTCTCTCTTACCAACTTTGTAATTCAGTGACCTGTCACTGATCCCGGTTTATTTAATGAAAGTCATAATCTTCCAATGCAATTATTGTAGATATGCGCTAATACTCGCTGCGTATTTCTCGCTTACTTTTCTTTGGCATCACCTTTCTTTCTATGTTAATTTTCTTCAGCTGCAGTTAGCAGCGCATTTTTATGTTAATGGCTTTCAACTGTTTTTTTATTGCTGCTTATCTAGTCATTGTTCATTGTGTTATTGGTGGCATTCGTTCCTTATTCATGCTTTGTTTTTTTTTTTTTTCAAATGCTTTACGAGTATTTTTTTTTTTTGCTTTTGTATTACACCAGTTACCAATGCCAGTCATCAGCGGTTGTGTGCATTGTAGCGCTGTGCGTGTCGATTATGTTAACTAAATGTACGTTTGTGTGTGTATGCATGGATGAAAGTAGTAGAAATCCGTTAACTTTATTATTTAACAGACATTATGTACCTGCCGCCCCGCTACGCTAATGGCTGCAGACGCTCATTACTTTAATTCCATTTTACATGGCAAAGCCTCAGCATATTTTCTATTTTACTCCATAAGTTTTTTTGATTTGATTTGTGTATGAAAAAGTTCTCTCTTACCTTAACAAATAACATAATTGCTAAACACACTTACTAATGACATATCTCATGTAATAAAGAAATTTTGATTTACGTGTCGGTTCCGCAGGGTGGACAAAGTTATTTTTTAATAATAACAAAGTGCGACAAAACGGCATGAAAAAAGATCAAAATGTTAGACACAAATTAGTGATGTACTCGTTCGCTTACTAACATTTTTCGGGGAATAATTTTGTGGAACATTTTAACCCTCCATCAACACTACAAACTTATTACTTTATAGATTTTAAAAAATAAGGATCAAAATGACCCACGCGTGGAAGAAATATTCTGTTAAAATGTTCCACTAAAATATGCGCCATTAAGGTTTATTATACACGCTTAAAGACAATATTAGTGATAAATGAAGTTTTATATGAAAAAAATAAAATACAATCTAAAGAAAATTGTGACGTTCGAAGACAAAGCGGCAAGTGGTCTAATCTTCTACAAATTTTCCACTCTCATAATTCAGGGACCTTCTAAGTCTAATATTGTCTTGAATGTGGCATACTGGCTAATTGAGAAAAAGTGGCGGGGTAGCAATATTGGAATTTGTAATGGCAGTCAAGTCAAGCTGTACTGAAAGCCATTGCTAACCCACGCTGATCTTCAAAGTTAGTCGGTGAATGTAAGACAAAACTGAAAAGTGTTGCAAAACACAACAAAGTTAGTCTTATTTGTGGTATTACAGGGAACGAGCTGGCTGATTAACTGGCTAATGAAGGCTCTGCAAGTATGCCATTAGGCCCTGAACCCATTCTAGGTGTCAATTCTGCATCGATTCAACTATAAATTGACAACTTCATGAGGTCTACCCATAGAGGACGTTGGTCTGGGTTGAACTCGTGCCGAGTAGACAAGTGCTTTGTGAAAGAACCTAACAGGAAAATAACGGCCTTTCTCCTAAAACTCAGCAGAAAGAACCTGAGAGTACTGGTGGGTGTAATCACAGGGCACAACACCTGTGGTCAGCATATGGTTGCCATGGGTGTCGTAGACAGCCCGATATGCCTATCCTGTCTTGAGGTTGACGACACTGCAGCACATTTTCTCTGTAGCTGTCCGGCGTTTTCCAGAATCAGACTTTGGATATTGGGTTGCGATATACTGAGTACGGATAAAGTTCATACTCTTCCTCTTCTGGATCTCTTAAGATTCATCAATGAATCCAAGAGGTTTGTGGAAGAGTGACCTCAAACTAATTTATCCATCTTACCACCCACATTTTATCTTTCCTAACTCTATTCCTTCTCCTGATACCTATCCGGGTGTAGTACAATGGTCTCCTGACTGAGTGCTTGGACTTGTCCAACCCCCCACAAATCTAATCTAATCTAAGTCTAACAAAGCCGCAGCTCTTGAATTTGGTGACTATGCTTACCGGGTAATTGTGCATCAGTAGTACGAAGCGGTTAACACCTTTTGTCTTTCCAACCTCCTTACCCATTTCTTTTTTTTTTCTGTTTTCCCTCCTTCCCCCTTGCAATGGTACCACGACACATGAATTTAATGTCTCGTCCAAGTTGGTCTTTCTATTGGCAGCCATGCAACCCAACTTAACTAAGTTTATTGATTGGGGCTGAAGAGGTTAGAAATGATGATGAATCTGACTGCGGTTAATCCACCGCATTTTTTTTCCTGTCTATAAAGTTGGAAGCACTACAATTTGTATGCCACGCGTGCCACAAATTGGTGTAAAGTTCGAGCTGCATCAAAAATTACAAAAAACAAAAGAAGAATTTAAAAACATTTTTACAGCGATAAAATTTCCAACTTCCATTAAAAAATAATAAATAATTGATAGGTCTGGTTGAATTTCCATCAACTTACAACAATTTAACCGCCATCTGTTTCCCATTGCTTTTGCGTTCATTGTTTGCTGTAAAGCTTAAATTTCATTGCCTAAAAGTTTATGAACTTTAATTAGCGGATCGAATAAAGCCTGCAGCAGTTGCATTAAATTAAAGCCACAGCCACAGCAACAACACCAAAAGAAAACTAAAAAAAAAGTATAACAAAAAAAAATGATTGCTTGTAAACATTTTCATGAGCATTCGCCACTAACCAACTCGCTCTGTTCCACATTTCTACAAATCATTGTTGTACGAATACATACAAACATACAATTTACAGTTCTTTAGTGACCATTTGTTTGGTCATCTTCAGCGTCTGTTGTCTACTGCCCCGCTCGTCTCGAGGCCCCTTGGCTGACATAAATTCCCAGTTGCGTTTGTTATGATTGTTGAGCACGAGTTTTCTATGAAAGTAGAATGTAAAAATTGACAACTATGAAGAAGAGAAGCAAGAAATTATATTCTTAAAAAGTGAGTAATGCATACTTTGAATAGGCATACCCACAAATACATGTACATAAAAAACTAATACAACAATAGTTAAGTTACCGGCCAGACATAATAATAATCTTTCGAAATCTTTGGTTTGTTGTCTGCGTTTCGAATGAGCCCGAATAAGTTTATTATATGAATTGTGCGTGTAAATTTTTCGTTTTCTCTTTTCTTGTCCACCCAAGGTTTTTGCGCTGGTTTCGAGGCATCAACCTAGTTATGTTGATTTTCCATGCTTGCGCGTCATTTCGTAGAATTGGGGATAATTGGGGCGTACGGTTGCTGTGGCTGTTGCTGTTGCTGATCGCGTTGGGCGCTTGTCAATTTAAGTTGGGCACTTATGAGTTTTTCAATTTGCTCCAGTAACCTTAAATGCTACATAATTTGGGTTTTGCTTTTCGAGTTAATTTGATTCTTGAAACATTTCAGCATTCGTGTTACTTATTCAAATACATTTACATGCGCAAGAGCATAAGCAAGCAAGTATTTATGAACATCGAATGCCCAGTTGGTAAAAATTTCAAAGCTGCCATGAGAAGTGCAAAAAACTAAAATTATTATTTTGAAAAATCAATAAAAATTTTTATTAAAAAGTTAGCTTACAAGGTGCTACATAAGGTGATTTGCTGCGTCCGAATTGCACTAAATACGAAATTTTTATTATTATTTTATTTATTTATTTTTAATATTTTTATTTTGTATGACCAATCACAGGCAGGAGTTCCTGAAGATGATTTTAAGTGAGGTCGAAATAGCGACAAATACTAGGTTGTTCAATAAGTTTTGTTCAAATATTTTTGTTTTCCTGCTAACTTTGAAAATTGAAAACGGTAGCACAACAAAGAGTAATAAATTTTAAATAAAGTTTAATAATAGATTGATTGTGTGTTCACAGTAATAAAAGGTCCGGGACTCGAAGTGTAACCAATTAAAAAGGCCATAAATTTAGTTTGGAAAATTACTTGTATTCAATTCAAAGTAAAAAATGTGTGAAAATAATACAAAATTAAAAATCAAATTACTTTTGCTCGGTATGACCACCTTTTGCCTTGACTATGGCTACGGCCGCCGTAGCCGAATGGGTTGGTGCGCGACTACCATTCGGAATTCATAGAGAGAACGTCGGTTCGAATCTCGGTGAAAACACAAAAAATTAAGAAAAACATTTTTCTAATAGCGGCCGCCCCTCGGCAGGTAATGGCAAACCTCCGAGTGTATTTCTGCCGTGAAAAAGCTCCTCATAAAAATGTCTGCCGTTCGGAGACGGCTTGTAACTGAAGGTCCCTCCATTTGTGGAACAACATCAAGGCGCGCACCAAAAATACGAGGCGGAGCTCAGCCAAACACCCAAAAAGGGTGTACGCGCCAATTATATATATATATGGCCTTGAGACGGTCCAAAAACGAATGGCAAGCTGCCCGAATGTGAGTTGCAGGTATTTTGGCCCACTCGCGGGGAATTTGGCTTTTTACAGCGCCTCGAGACTAATCAGTCTTTTAGTTCGGTCCTTGCTCTCCATAATGGCGCAAAGAGAAAAATCCATCGGATTCGCGTTTGTTGAATTTGAGAGCCATTGTGTGGACGTTATGAAGTTCGGAACGTGGTTTTTTAGCCATTCTTGGCTATCACTCGAGCTTTGTGGGACGATGCCGAGTCCTGTTGAAACGTTCATGGTCTGTCATCGAAATGTTTGTCTGCCCACGGCTTCAAGGCAACCTCCAAAATACCTTCCCTATAATATTTCGCATTTACCTTGACACCAGGCTCTATGAAAACGATTGGAGAGCGCCCTTCTGCGGTTACAGCGGCCAAAACCATTACCTGCGGCGGATACTGCCTCCTGGTGGCCAATCGGTGACTCAAATTCCCGTATGAACGGTCTGTGAGTTTACGAATTGCTCAATTTGAAAAATTTTTCTCATCAGAAAATACAAGCGAAACAACTCCTTCGCTCTCTCTCGAGTCTGACTTGTTGCTGCTTTGGTGTGAGATCATGCGCCCTTTGGATCTTGTAAGGCTTGACTTTGAGATCATTTTTTAGTACGCGGCGGATGGTACGGTCCGATATTTTCAGTTCTTTCGCCATTTGTTTGGCACTCCGTTGGGGATGTTGCTCAAGTCGCTTCTTCCTTTGGAACCATTTCCATTTCACGTGTCGTTGCAGTCTTTTGATGATCACCTCATTGACGTTTCGCGATGCTACCCGTATCATTGTAACTTAATTTACCTTAAGGTGCTCGAGCTAACGAACATCCGCTGGTTGTGATTTTCCAGCCACACTATTACTGATTTTCTTTTTTCGCGTTTACTCTCGACAAAATGCTTCCGGGCGCTTGTTAGAAATACTGTGGACTGTTATTTAGTCAACTAACAGATAGCTGATGCTCGTGCATCGTGCATCAGCTGCGCCAGCGGTCTGAAGTTCGTTACACGTCGAGTGTCGGACCCTGTAGCAGCGCGACACATAGCAAAGTTTTGACTATTTATTTAATTTTTGTTATTTTTTTCATAAAACTATAGTTCACACTACAGCAATAACCGTATCACTTAAAGTTTCACACTTTGTATAACATCTAAAAGAATTCGATAAAAATATTCATAAAAATTAAAACTTTTTAATCATAGTTTTTAGAAAAATTTCACCATTGAATTTTGGCAGTTTAAAGTGGCAATTCGCGTTGATTTTTGAAAAGAAAAACATTTTTTTTGATGATCAAAAACATTTTCATCTTACTCAAATGGAGCAGGGAGTCTTAACAATTTTTCATCGTTTAGTATATCAAAATTTCTTTCAACTGCTTGAAAGTAAAACAGTTTTATTAGGTGCGCAAGTTACGTCAACTACCCATTCCAATAACTCAACACACTCCCTACCCATTAATTGGGAACAATAATTTAATGAACCCAAATGTCAACAAACTGCATTTTCTTTATTTAACAATATTTCGCAATAGTAGCAATTTAATGTCAACAAACTGCATTTTCAACATTTAACAATATTTCGCAATAGTAGCAATTTAATGAACTCAAATATCAATAAACTGCAAAGTTCGACAAACTGTTTTTTTTTCACAAATAATTCTCAAATGTCAATAAACTGCAAAGTTTGACAAACTGTTTTTTTTTCACTTAACAATATTTCCGCAATAATAACAATTTAATAAATTATTATTTTTTTTTGCAATACTTATTTCAACAGACGTCAGCTGAACTTCTAAATAATATTTTAGCTTATAAGTATTACATTTGTAACTTTAGCTTCAGTTTTAACTGGGCTCTAGAACAGGTTGGATTCATTTTGTAAAATGAACTGATAAATAAAAGTAATTTTTTTTGCTTACGGAACCCTCGGACTCGTTAGTGGCGCAGTCGACGTAAAAGAACCTAATATCGGAAAAATAAGTGATTATCCTGAAGGACACTATTAAATCCGGCAACACAAAAAAAAAAAAAGGACAAAATATCCTTGCGAAAAAGTGAAAAGTGACATTAAAAGTCAAAAGACTTCATTTAAATAATTTTTTCAGACTTCATTTAAATAACCTTTTCAACGTCTAAAGACAATATAGCACCAAAGAGCTATAACGAAAAAGGGAGCTAAAACCCACAAAATAAAAAAAAAAAAAAAAAAAAAAAAAAAAAAAAAAAAAAAAAAAAAAAACGTTACATTGTGAAGTGTCTAAAGACAATATTTTTACAAAGAAAAAACAAATCATTACAAAAATGTCCACACAACAAAGCACCAATAACTCACCAGCACCAGCCGTACTATCTGGATCTGACTTGATGAAGGAAGCTGCCCGGATCAAAGAATTCCATGGTACGAAAGACTATGATCTATCATCTTTTATAAGAGAAGTGGAGCTGATATTGCCATTATTCCAAGAGAATGCCATCCTACAGCAGTTTGTATTCGAGAGGTACATTAGAAATAAGATCCAAGGACCGGCTCTACAAGTGGTAAGGGCCCTAGGACCAGAATCAACATGGGAAAGAATAAAGGAAGAGCTAATAAAAAACTTTGGCATCAAGGAAGGGTATCACAACCTTTACCATCAGGCGATTAATATAAAAAACTACAATAATGTAAGCGAATATTTTAAAAATCTTAAAAATATATTAGACAAATTAAATACTAAATATGAATTTGACATCAATAAACCCATAGAGTTTTCACCTCCTACAAACGAATCAATTGTACTAAAAACATTTTTGAACGGTATACATCCAAATTTGGCTAGCATTATTTATAGTAGGAATATATCCACCCTTAGGGAAGCTTACTACGTCTTGGAAGAAACAGGGATACTAAGACAATATAACAATAGGTTTCAGAAATACACATATAATACACATCAGCGATTCCAACAACAGGGAAACCATAACGAAAACGGACAGAACAAGACACACCAACAGAAACAAACTTTTACACACCAATTTCCCCAAAATTCACATAATAGTCCTTCTCAAGTTCGTCAAAATAACAATCCTGCTCAATTTCGACAAACTTTCTTTAACACAAATAATTCTCAGCAATCAAGACGAACCCAATACTCGAACAGAACTCTTGGACATAATAATAATGGGCCTACCCCAATGGAAGTAGACCACATCGAGAATAATAATACAGGAGAGGTAAATTTTCAGTGTCAAGCCCAAAGATTCATTTACCGATAGTAGAATTAAGTATAGGAAACACGAACATTAAATGTTTACTTGATACAGGATCAACGACCTCATTGCTTAACGGAAAATTATTACCAACATTCGAAAGGACAAAACTAGAAAAACCCATATTCTTTAATACAATAAATGGTAAATTTTGTATTGACGAGGAAATTATCACACCCCTTCCTAGGGAATTTAAAGAAGACAATCTTATGTGCTGGAAATTAACCAACTTTAATGGTAAAAATTTCGATGCTTTAATAGGACAGAATATATTGAAAGCTTTTTCAGCAATCATAAACCTTGAGGAAGACTTCTTACAAATAAACGGCAATAAAATTAAATTTATAGATTCTTGTCCATACAATTTAGAAGAAATTCAAACCTTAGAAATACAATCAGATAACATTTTAGATAGATTAAAACGTGATGATATGAACAAAGAAGAAGAAACATTTTTAACGGAACTTATTCAAAAAAATTCCGATCTATTTTTCCAAGAGGGTAACTTACTTACTCACACTCATGAAGTACGACACGAAATTACGACAACGATTAACAAACCGGTATATTCGAAGATATATAGGTACCCTCAGATCCACGAGGAAGAAATCAATAAACAAATGCGGGAAATGTTAGAACAAGGGATAATTAGGGAAAGTATATCTCCATACAATTCTCCTTTATGGATTGTGCCCAAGAAGTCGGACAATTCAATGAAAAAAAAATGGAGAATAGTAATAGACTACAGGGCTTTAAATGAAATAACTGTCAGTGATAAATTTCCCATCCCAAATATTGATACAATTTTAGAAAAGCTTGGTCGAGCACAATACTTCACGACTCTCGACTTAGCCAAAGGCTTTCATCAAATCCTTATTAAAGAGGAAGATAGGAAGAAAACAGCATTTTCTACTCCATTAGGTCATTATGAATTCGTTCGTATGCCTTTTGGACTAAAAAACGCTCCTGCTACTTTTCAAAGATTGATTAATTCAGTACTAAGGGAGTATATCAACAAAATATGTGTTGTATATCTTGACGATATTCTAATTTTCAGTAGCACAATACAAGAACATAAGGATAGTATACAGAAAATTTTCAATGCTCTTAGAAAACATAATCTTAAGATTCAAGTTGATAAGTGCAATTTTTTCGCAAAATCTACCGAATATCTAGGACACATTCTTACCACTGAAGGAATCAAACCTAATCCGAACAAAATCGGGGCTATCCAAAAACTAAAACTTCCAGAAAATCAGAAACAGATAAAATCATTCCTAGGTATAACAGGATATTATAGAAAATTCATAAAAGACTATGCTAAAATTGCCCATGGTTTGACAAAATATTTAAAAAAGAATACCAAGATTAATAAAAATGACCCTCAATATACGGATGCATTCTACAAACTTAAGAGACTACTAATCGATACACCCATCCTTAAATACCCAGATTTTAAACGGAAATTTAAATTAGCAACAGATGCCAGCGAATTCGCAATAGGCGCAGTAATAACACAGGATAATCATCCTATCAGTTACGCAAGTAGAACCCTAAATGAACACGAAAGAAGATACTCAACAACAGAAAAGGAGTTGTTGGCTATCGTTTGGGGAGTAAATTACTTCAGGCCATACATATATGGAAGAAACTTTGACCTTATGACAGACCACCAACCACTAAAATGGCTACAAACAAAATATAAAGGAAAAGACATAAATCCTAGGCTTCAACGTTGGTTACTCAAACTTGGTGAATACGATATTAACATCGGGTATATCAAAGGCAAGGAGAATACTCTAGCCGATTTTCTCAGTAGAATTAACGCAGATACTGGTGAAATTTGTGCAGTAGATGAAAATACAAGGGAAATTGACTTAGACAATATAAGTACAACCGCTACTATTCACTCTCAAGAAGAGGAACTGAACGATCATTTTCCCATATTAGACTCAGTCGTTAACCGTTTTTATACCCAAATAATCTTGACAGAAAGTAAGACGGAAGAAATTAGAATAGTTGACAATAAAAGAAAAATTTTTGTAAGTCTAGACGATATTAGGAGTGGATTCATGTCGGACATTTTCAGAAGATTTATAAAAACGGGGAAAGTAGGAATTTATTCAGGAATTTCAGATTCAGACTACAACATAGTGCAACAGAAGCTAATAGAATTATTTAATGGTAGTGTAAAATTCTACAGATGCTCATATCATGCTAAAGATATGAGAAACGAGGAAGAAGCTTACAGATATATTCAAAAATATCATAAAGAAGAAACTGGACATGCGGGGATAAATGAAAATTATCAGGGTTTAAAAAATACAATATACTTTAAAAATTTGAAACTACTTATCCAAAAATATATTAACAATTGTGATATTTGTTGTAGAGGTAAATACGACAGAAAACCATATAAACCGAAATTCTTTATAACGGAAACACCCACAGATACGAATGAGATAATACACATGGACACTTACGTAATTAAGAAACATAGTTTTCTAACCATCATAGACAAATTTTCGAAACAAGCTACTACTATTTACTTAGAAGACAGAAACAGTATAACACTTATAGAAAAACTTCGTTTATATTTCTCTCTCACCTCAAAACCGAAACGCATAGTAGCTGACAACGAATTCAACTCAACAAATGTAAAAGATTTTCTTAGGCAAGAACAAGTGGAAATTCATTTTACAAAGCCAAATTCTCATACCGGAAACGCGGATATCGAAAGGTTTCACAGCACCTTAGCAGAAAGATTTCGAATGTTAGAAATGGAAAATTCAAGTTTAACAGTCCAGGAAAAAATATACAAATGTACTGAATGGTACAACAGATCCATCCATTCCGTAACCAAGACAAGACCAATAGATATAGCAAATGGAAAAATAGAAAAGAACAAAATTTATAATTTACTACGGACCACAAAAGAGAGAAAAATTACAAAGTTGAATATTGACAGGGAGGAATATCAAAACACAAATCAGGAAGGGTACGTGAAAAACTATAAGGCTGTTCGACATAAACAAGAACCTAGATACAAAAAAACGAATTTATCAAATATTCACCCAACTAACATAAAAAGGACTACTAAATTTTCAGGTACACATGACACTGCTAATAACCATAATAATGACGCTCTTCACTGTAAACAACACCACATTAGTTGTCGAAAACATCAATAGTACAAATGGCTTCGCTGAAATAGCACTAGAAGACGCAGACATAACTTACAACTACGACACTATTCTACACATCATTGACCCCAAGGAAATTCAATATGTCATAGAAGGACTCGAAGAAAATACAAAAGTAATAGCAAATATCAACGACAGACACTTCCTTAATACAGAACTGGAAAAAGCAAAATCAAAACTCAAGACAATCATTCCTACTAGACATCCGAGAGGACTAATAAACTTTATTGGAACAGGCATGAAATGGCTATATGGCACAATGGACGATTTTGACAGGACAGAAATAGAAAGACATTTACTAGCAATTGACAACAACAATCATGCAATAATAAAAACCCTTAACGGAAACATAGAGATAAACCATGTATTTAACAAAACAATTTCAAAACTAAAAGACGCAATAGAAAGTGACAGAACGCAGATTACCTCAAAATTAAATCAAATATCCAAGAATGACAAAGAATTAGAAAATAAGCTCCTATATCTGGATATATTGCTAAAAATTAAAATTCTGCTAGACAATATTGAACACATACAAAATAATCTTGTAGCCACAAAGACAAATACTATGAATAATAATGTATTAACAAGTGAAGAAATAATTCGTTACAACATCGATCTCTACAAAATGCAAAATACAAGATTAAGTGCAGGACATTATAAAGAAAATAAAATAATTTTTATAATACAAATACCTAAAGATATAAGAAAAGTAAAAAGATCAATTTCTGTACCTATACCTAATGAAAACAAAGAAGAACTTGTTTTTGAAAAAAGAGAGATCCTAAGAATAAACAATTCAATTTATGATTTTAATAATGAAGTAAAAAGAAGCAATTTAAAAAAGTCTAATCTTTGTATTTTCAGAAATAATTGCTTAAGAAAAAAGAACAAACAAGTAGAAACTATAGAAATACAACCTGGCTTAATAATCATAAAAAATCATGTAAATTCTATAGCTAATAGTAGTTGTAATAATAGACAGTTCAATTTAAGTGGAAATAAACTAATAACATTTAACGGTTGTAAATTAGAAATAAATGGAGATCTGTATTATAATTCTGAAGATAAGTTTGAACAACACTTTTTAATAAATAATAATTTTAATTTAAATAATATTACATCTCAGCTAACGTTTGATGAATTAGTATCGAATCAGATCGAAAACATTCAAAAGATCGAAGAAATCAGATTTCACAAAAAACTAAACTACATTTTTAATAGCCTAGCGTTGACATTCAGTTTAATAGCCCTAGGTACAGTAGTCATATTTTACATATATAAAAAATCAAAACATAACGAAATAGAGATAACTAGAAAAACTCAGGAGAGTTTTCAGTCAAAGGGGGGAGGAGTTACGTCAACTACCCATTCCAATAACTCAACACACTCCCTACCCATTAATTGGGAACAATAATTTAATGAACCCAAATGTCAACAAACTGCATTTTCTTTATTTAACAATATTTCGCAATAGTAGCAATTTAATGTCAACAAACTGCATTTTCAACATTTAACAATATTTCGCAATAGTAGCAATTTAATGAACTCAAATATCAATAAACTGCAAAGTTCGACAAACTGTTTTTTTTTCACAAATAATTCTCAAATGTCAATAAACTGCAAAGTTTGACAAACTGTTTTTTTTTCACTTAACAATATTTCCGCAATAATAACAATTTAATAAATTATTATTTTTTTTTGCAATACTTATTTCAACAGACGTCAGCTGAACTTCTAAATAATATTTTAGCTTATAAGTATTACATTTGTAACTTTAGCTTCAGTTTTAACTGGGCTCTAGAACAGGTTGGATTCATTTTGTAAAATGAACTGATAAATAAAAGTAATTTTTTTTGCTTACGGAACCCTCGGACTCGTTAGTCGCATACCTACCGAAATTTCATTTGAATTGTAATCACCTCAAAAATAACTGTCTGAATCTTCTTTAAATGTTAGAGAAATTCACCACAGTATTATTGGGTTGAGGTCCTCGACATAAGGGATAGGAGGAAAGAGAAATGGCTGATCATTTAGCTAAAAATTTGGCAAATATGCCTCTAATTGACTCTGGGTCTTTCTGTGGACTTACAAAACCACGTTAACGAATTTGTCAGAAAGTGAGGAGAAAATTTCGTTAAATACTGGCGGTATTCTATTGGTCAACGACAAGTGAAACAATTCCTAATACAGGACAGAGGAGTTTCTGATAAGCTACTTTCACTCAACAGAGTAGACTTAGACGCAAGCAAAATTCCTTTTCCATCCCAAAAAACTGATGCTAACAACTTTTTGGGCGATTTCTGGACACGAACTCGTTTCGGAGCCGAAGAACCAGGCTCACACTTCGCTTTAGCCTCTTACTTTGATTTAGGATCATGATGATAGGCCCAAGTCTCCTCCATACTGATGACTTGTTGTACAATCCACTCTACTCTTTCAAAAACGTTATAAATGTTGCTGAGAAAATCGCATTTAAATGCATTTGTTCCATTGATAGCGAAAACGGTATCCATTGCGCACACGGCTTTCTGAAACACAATACTTCAGTCAAAATATTACTTACACTGCCCAATGAGATGCCTGCAGCTTCTACTAAATCTCGTTCACTCACTCGATGTTTTTCCAGTATAGAAAATACTGTGACTACCGACTAAATGGCTTGTAATTAAAGAATGAATTGACATATTGAAATGAAGCTTCACATACGTCCATATGCAGAGTGTGCCAACATAAAAAAAATTTAGGCTAGAGAGGGCATTGCATCTCTTATCGAACCGCAAAACTTATTGAACAACCTAGTATACGGATGTCTTTCTCCTAGCAAGGTCCTATGGATCAACACGGCTATAATAAGAAGTATTATTACCTATGCATCAGTGGTCTGGATGAGTAAATTCCCTCTCGTGGGAGTCTGGAGGACCTTATCGAGACTGCAACGCACTGTGGCCATCTGTTGGATCGGAGCTTTTCCGACTACTTCTGACCCGGCATGAGATGCTCTGATTAGTCTACCACCACTTGATGTTTTCATCCAAGGAAAAGCCTCGAAAGTCATCTGCAGGCTGAAACACAATGGTAATTGGTACGGCCCTTGTCCGGTATTGGACAACAGAGAAGGCATGGATCCAACGATCCCCGCCATGCTCCTTGACTCCATGCCATACAGAGTTGTGATGGACAAAAGATGCAGTGTGGTGCTGTCAGAGGCTCAACTGTGGTGAAACTCAGAAATGAGCTCGGCAAACACTGTTCTCGTATTTTCACGGATGGCTCCAGGACCGAGCACGGCTCCGGCTCTGGGGCCTACGTGGAGTCCAGCGAAACAAAACTGCACTTTGCTTTTGGAATGCATGCATCTGTGTTTCAAGCGGAGGTGTATGCTGTCCAAGAAGCAATGAACTTTGTTATGGAAAACAGATGGAGAGGCAGAGCTATATGTGTCTGCAGCGACAACCAAGCTGCGCTCATGGCCTTAGACAGCTCCCAACCGCTTCAAAGGTAGTCGAGTCCTATAAATCCAGGCTGAACTATGTCGGTAGACATAATAGCCTGATGCTAACATGGGTCTCGGGACACGTGGGTATCGCGGGTAACGAGAACTCTGACTCTTTAGCCAGAATGGACTCTGAGGCCAACTTCCTTGGACCGGAGCGTGTTCTGCTACTCCCTTCTGCAGCCATCAAAGCCACGGTTGGCAAACGGATTACTCTAACCCACACGCGAGCTTTGCAGGCTGAGAGAGGCTGCATATGGACTAAACTGATGTTACCTTTCATGTCCGACTGACTGTCGCAGTTCCTCCTGTCACTAAGCAGAGGGGACTGTAGGAGGCGGTCCACTCCCTGTGTCTGCTCAGCCTTCGCTCGAATAAGGCTTGAGGTCTTTGGCACTTATGTGTTAAGAAGCGACCACCTTGGCTCCTTGGCACCACAAGATCTACTCAGATTTTTTCGGAGGTCGAGTAGATTTAAAAAAAATCAAAAAGAGAATCCGAGTGCAGTACAATGGACTTAATTGTGTCTGAGTCTGTCCCGACAAAAAAAATAAATAAAATAAAAATAAATACCGATGCCTTCGGGTCTGTGTGTCCAATAACTCACCAAAATTATGTTGCTTTGGGATAATAAATTAATTTTACCAGCTTTAAGAAATGACGAACTTTTCTTTAACTAAGTTTTTAATAAAATTTTAAATTTTCTACGGATGTTTTCGATCGCCTCCCCCTCATGAGATACCCCTGATTGCGTTAGGATTGCCAAATAAGCTTCGCCCAGCTATTCTAACGTCCTTCATCTACATTGCTGATTGCACACTGCTTTATCTACTAATTATTTTCTCCGTGAATTTCACTTTTGTTCCAAAAATCCAAATTGTCTTTTTTTTTGTTTTATTTGCTTGGTTCTCATAATTGCATACGTACACTTGGGTTTGTATGTGTGTATGTACTTTTCTAGCTAAAATTCTCGCATTCATTCAAACTCATGTATGCACGTACATACACACCCACATGGCTACATATTCACACACCTGGGTGGCAAACTAATCTGCTTAATAAGTGAAAAAACACGCACGCGCAGCGCAAATGAGACAACACCTTGATTGGACCACCGCTACCGCCACCGCCCAACCTCCCCCTCGTCGTTTAGTTGTTCGCCATTTGGCATCGCGACCGCATTTTCACCTGCAAAATGATTTATTTGTAATTCATATCCATCCTTATGCTTATAGGTCTGAGTTAATGTGAAGAATTTGTTACGTATAGGGGAAAATTTTTCAAACAACAAAAACAAAAACGCTAATGCGCTTCGCAGTGAAAAACAGGAATTGAATTAAAAGACTGTAATTTGAGAATTTGTAACAACAATCAGCATTTGACACGTTTTTCCGCATAAGCGAAAAATACTTTGAAAATGTTAAATGTATTGCCATAGAAGACGGCGACAGCGCATGTTGCACAAATTTACGAATATACATATTAGTCACATTATATGTGCATTAGGGTGGTTCGATTTTTTTTGCAGATTAAACTTGCGCTACAAAAAATATTCCATTATTCATTTTTAGCCGGAATTCATTAGATAGAAACCGTGCGCTGGGTACGGAAAGCTAGCGAATGCTGGAAGACTATCCGGATACAGGAACATCTCCTTGGTTCTTATTTTATCGGAATTATGTTCGTGCTTGCTGTAATGCTCAAACCCTTCAATACTTTGACGAAGTATTTATTTTATTTTATTTGGTTTTATTATTAAACCTAAGTCTAAAAAAAAATATAACTAAGGTAAGAGCCACGACTGCACGGCACATGGTGGAGTAGATGAAGATGTCAACTGCAGGCTAAACAAAGCAAAGAGGGAGTTCGCAAATCTCCAGACGCACTTAACTACGAATATTCGGCTCATGCGTAAAATCCGTATTGTTATACGGAAGCAAAATATGGCTGATCTCTAACACCATCACACAGCGGCTACAATCTTTCGTCAACAAATGCCTCCACATCATCTGCAAAATATTCTGGCCAAACACCATCAGTAACGACGCACTGTGGAGATTAACGAATGAGGAACCCATCCTTAGGCAAATCAAACGCAGAAAGTGACGATGGAAAGGTCACATATTTAAAAAACCACTAGATAGCATTGCGAGAATGCCACTAGACTGGAACCCGCAAGGGAGCTGAGGTTGCGGTCGACCAAAAAAACACTTGGAGAAGGTCGATGTTGCGCGAACTAGCAGATGCCGCCATCTCATGGACGGTGAAAAAAAAAACAGCCAAGAACCGTGTACGATGGAAAAGTCTTGTCGCGGTCCTATGCTCCCGAGAGGAGTGAACAAGGGAAAAAAAGAAAAAAGCCATGGCTGCTATGGCCTTAAGCCTTTTAAAAACAAAAAAAGCAACACTGTGCCACAATTTTATGGGAATTAAAACTTGCCGGGACTTTTTTAATACTATATTTTCTAAAATTATATTTATGCAGCAGTAAAATGCTCGATGGATCTGCAAAAGTTAGCTCGAATATCGTTTTTACGTCCTCCTAAAGTTTTTATGTCCTGGCATAAGTTGTTTTAAAAAACGTGGAAGAAATGGTTAAAATACAATGTACTTTCTCCTAACGTACACTTCGCTTAAGCGGACAAATTTTTCAGTACATATCAAAAACACATTAAAAAAAAAATATTTTTCTCTTGAGCGGACAACGCTCCCATAGCACCTTAATTCTCTCTCATAACATATATTAACTTTTTTTATACTTTTCTCATAAGCTGATAGTCTCTTTTTCAGTCTCTTAGGTGTCCGCTTAAAAGACAGTACATTGCATACGAGGTGTGTTCAAAAAGTATCGCCAAATTTGTGTTTTTTCAAAAATTATTTATTTATTCATTAATATCTATTTTGCGCCTTTCAAAGTAATCCCCATGAGATATTATGCACTTGTGCTAACGTTTTTACCAATCTTCGAAGCACTCCAAAAAATCTTTATCTTGTTCAGCTCCTCCTTCGATGCCGTCTTTATCTCGTCAATCGTAGCGTAGCGTCCTCCTTTCATGGGCCTCTTCAGTTTCGGGAACAAGAAAAAGTCACAGGGGGCCAGATCTGGGGAATACGGAGGCTGTGGCATCATTAGTGGGTTGTTTTTGGCCAAAAAGTCAAAAAGTCGCGCACAAGCAACGATGTGTGAGCAGGGGCGTTATCGTGATGCAAGAGCCAATTTTTGTTCTTCCGCAAATCCGGGAGTTTCTGGCGGATTGCTTCTCGCAAATCGCGCATAACTTGCAAGTGATATTCCTTATTGACCGTTTTACCCTGTGGCAAGAACTCATTCCGCACAACGCCCCTACAATCGAAGAAAACGGTAAGCAAAACTTTTACATTCGACCGAACTTGGCGCGCTTTTTTCGGTCTTGGTTCGTGCGGCAGCTTCCATTGAAATGATAGAATTTTTGTTTCCACGTCATAACCATAAACCCACGATTCATCACCAGTTATGGCCCTCTGGAGCAAATTTGGGTCGTCGCGGACAGAGTTCAGATACCAACATCTCATTAGCCATGTTCAAGCGATGCTGCGTTTAGTCGAAATTGAGCAGTTTTGGAACGAATTTTGCGGCAACCCGTCTCATGCCCAAATCATTGAAAAAAAATCGAATAGCACGAGCCAACTGATATGTCTAGGTCCTCAGCAACTTCTCTAATAGTGATTCGACGATTGGCCAATACTATTTTTAATTTCATCAATTTTTTCGTCTGTTGTTGAAGAGCTTGGGCGTCCGGCACGCTTTTCATCGTTCACATCTTCTCGGCCGATAAACGTTGTTTTGGTTCAAAGTAGCTTCTCCGTATGGCACAGTCAACGGAATGATTCGGAATGCATCCGCGCACTTAATTTCGTTTTTCCCACAAAATTTGATACAGGTTTTTTGTTCCATCTTTTTGAATATGTAAAAATCGAAGACGAGCCGAAAAACGTGCAAGCAAAGCAGCTGTCAACAATTAACTGAAAATTGAAAATGGCCGAAATCATCGGCATGAGTGAGAGACATGGGTACCAACATATCGCCACAAAAAAATCGAAATTTGAGCTTTTTCATAGCAGAAATACAGGTTTGCCATTGCCTGCCGAGAGGCGACCGCTATTAGAAAAATGTAACTACGCCATTCATTAAAATGGAACGACACACGCGTAAACAACGCATTGAAATTATTCAAATTCATTATAAAAATGTGAAAATTTGGCAGAGACGGTTCGTAAAATTCGAACATTTTTAGGTCATCGTGAAGCACCTTGTCGAACCGCAATACAGAAATTGGTGAAAAAGTTCGAGCTGTTTGGACAAGTTAGTGATGTCAAGAATAAAACCCGTGCACGTCGCTCAAGAACAACCGAAAATATTGCTGTTGTAGCCGAAAGTGTTGAAGTAAACCCAGGTTTGTCCATTCCTCGTCGTTCTTTGGGATTAGGCATTCCACAAACGTCATTACACCGTATTTTGCATAAAGATTTGGGTCGTAAGGCTTATAAAGTCCAGTTAACACAAGAACTCAAGCCGGCCGATCATCAACAACGGCGTGTCTTTGCTGATTGGGTCGTTGAAATGCATGAAAATGATCCGGAATTCCATCGAAAAACCATCTTGAGTGATGAGGCCTATTTCCACCTCGGTGGCTTCGTCAACAAGCAAAATAGTGGGAACTGGGGCCCAGAAAATCCAAGAGTTATTGTTGTAAATCCAAGAGTTGTTGTTGTTGTTGCCTCTCTATCCTCAACGTGCGACTGCTTGGTGCGGTTTATGATCCGGCGGAGTCATTGGACCTAACTTTTTCGAAAATGAAGCTGGAGCAACAGTTGCGGTGAATGGATTGCGCTATCCAGAGATGATTAACAAATTTTTTATTGCCGAAATTGGATGGTATTGGTCTGGACAACGTTTATGTATACGAAAGCATTGTTTGTTTTATCAAAATAACACCTCTTATTGGAAAACCCTTTATATTTGAAAATAATGATTTTCATAAAAAATTTTTGTATTCCAAAATTTTCTTAAAATTTCATTTAATGTCCTTAACTGATAGGAAGTTGGCCGCTGTAGCCGAACGGGTTGGTACGAAGTGCACAGGTTCGAATCCCCGTACATGAATATGAAATAATAGAAGAAGCTTTATCTAATACCGGTCACCCCTCGGCAGGCAATGGCAAATGTCCGAGTGTAGTTCTGCGAGGAAAAAGTTGGCCGTTTGTGGAACAACATCAAGACGCGTGTCACAAAAAGGAAGCGGAGCTCGGCCAAACACCTAACAGAAGTGCAAGCGTCAATTACTGAAAATTATTTCTTTGAACCAGTGAACCCATGGACTCTTACGCAATTTTCTACATAGAACTCTGTGCTCCTTTCGAGCCACCCTATTCGACTTTGGTTGTTTAGCGCTCAACGTTTACCACTCATTTTCTTCACATTAAAAGTTTTGTACGTTTGCATGTTTTTACATGTAAATATATATAGATTTACATACATATGTGCGGCGGCGATCATGTAAGTTGGGCGCTAGCAAATGAATTTGTTACGAAAACAGACGTTAACACGTTGGCGCCTTTTGCCACTGTTTTTTGGTTTTTTGCTCGCAATAGTATGTTATTATTGTGTTTTTTATTTTTGGGTTGTTGTCGTTGTTTTTGCGGTGTAGATTGCAGTAGCGGTAGTGGCAAATAGAAGCAGCAGCGAAATCAGCAACAACGTGTTGGCAACGTGTCGCCAGCCACAAGTCGTTAGTCATTTTGGGCTGATGTGGTGCGGTTTGGCCGAGGGTTCACTGGCTAAGTTGCTGTTGCTGTTGCGTTGCGTGTCTACGTGGCAAAAACGTTATTACTGTCATTTAGAGAGGTGAGCGAATCGAGTGAAGAGTGCCAGGGGGCAGTGTCAGCGCCTCACTGACTTTACTCTCGCACTTACTAACTTGACTGAAAGTTGTACGTAGTTGCTGCAAGCGCGTAATGTAAATTAATTTTGTGGCATGCAGACGGCAGCTAACATGCGAACCTACAGTTATGGGCATGTTAATAGTTTTCGATAAGTAAAATTTTTTATTCATTTGTTTATTTTTTATTCCATTGCCTTTAATTTCATTATATTTGGCTATACAAAAATATAATCGTATACAAAAATTTTTTTTTTTTCCTTGAATTATTATTTTTTATATTTATTAGTTTTTTACTATTTCAAGTGTCATATTTTATTAAAAAAAATATTATATAATAGAAGAGTAAAGTGAAATATTATTTAAAATATTAAAAAATTGTAATTTTAAGTAATTTCGAACAGGGTTACCAGATAAATGTTTGAAAAAAAAAATAGTTATAATTTGGCGCACACACTTCTGTTAGGTGTTTGGCCGAGCTCCTTCCCTTATGTGTTTGTGCTGTGTGTCTTGATGTTGTTCTGCAAATGGAGGAACCTACAGTTGTAAACCGACTCCGAACGGGAAAAGATTTTTTTTAAGAGCTTTTCATGGCAGAAATACACTCGGAGGTTTGCGACCCTTATTAGAAAACAGTTTTTCAATCATTTTGCTTGTCCAAGCACGCAGATTTGAACCTACCCACTCCCGAATGGTGGTAACGTACCAATCCATTCGGCTACGGCGGCCCTGACGGACTAAACATGCTGATGTTGAAAAAGCTGGATCCATTTTGAGTAGAATACCTCACTAAGGTCTTCAATCTGTCTATGGCCACTCACATCATTCCTGATAAGTGAAAATTAGGGAGAGTGGTCCCAATATTGAAACCTAGGAAACCCGCCAACCAAGGGGAGTCCTATCGTCCGATAATTCTCCTTTCCCCAGTAGTGACGGCCCTTGAAACCCTTCTACTCCCACTCTTTACGAAACACCTGACCCCAGTCTCACACCAGCTTGGTTTCCGACGAGTGCAAATCACCACCACGGCACTCACCGTCATTAACACCCAGGTAAACCGCGGACTTAACCAAAACCGCCCCTGCGAGAGGACTGTCCTATTAGCGTTGGACCTAAAAAAGGCTTTCGATGCAGTCAGTCACGTCACGCTACTAGATGACATTTTACAGTCGACACTCCCGCCAGGGCTGAAGAGGTGGACCGCGAACTACCTATGTGGTCGTCATTCGTCGGTGATATTTCGAGACCAAACATCCAAAGAGAGAAAATAAAGTCAGCAGCTCCGCAGGGTGATTTCCTTTCACCTTTGCTTTTCAATTTCAATATCTCTAAACTCCCCCAGCCACCAGAGGGAGTTTCCCTGGTCTCCTACGCCGACGACTGCACGATAATGGCGTCGGGCAATGACATTAATGGCCTATGCTCCAAGGTAAACGACTACCTCGCCTGCCTTTCTCGCTTCTTCACTGTGCGGAACTTGCAACTTTCCCCCACTAAATCCACGCCGACCCTCTTCACAAAGGAGGTCAAGCTGCAACTTAAGGTAAAAGTCGATGACACACCAATTCCGACGGTAAACATCCCCAAAATATTGGGAGTTACCTTTGACAGCTTGCTCTCCTTCTCAGTGCATACAACCGCTATTGCAACTAAAGTACAGAATCGCAACAAGGCCCTGAAGTCGCTTGCCGGCAGCACTTTGGGCACAGACAAGGAAATGTTGCTGTCGACTTTCAAGGCAATTGGCCGACCGGCTCTAAACTATGCTGCGCCTGTCTGGTCGCCTGGAACCAGTGATTCGCAGTGGACGAAACTACCGACCTGCCAAAACACTGCTATGAGAACCGCGACAGGATGTCTCATGATGTCTCCGATGCAACACCTACATGACGAGGCCCATATGTTGCCTGTGAAGTAGCATAACAAACTGCTCAGCAAGCAGTTCGTGCTAGGTTATTACCGCAGGCCTCACCCATGCAGACATCTGCTTGAGCCTGAACAATCTCCCAGGCACGTCAGGAGGCACTTCCTCAAGTACGCGGACGAGATCCAAAACAGCTACTGGGTCGGACAGTGTACAGACATACCATAAACGACATTCATCGGGAGACCATTACCACCTTCCTAAGCTCCCGACTCCCGAATGCCGTTATCGTAGTCCAACCACCACCTATCGCAGACGAAGAGCCGACCTGAACGTGCCAAGTGAAAAATCTCCAGAACGAAATATGATAAACCAATTTCGACACTATCTTTCTTTTAAGGCTTTATCACCATACAAATCACGCAACTTTTTAGCAACCTTCTCTGCCCTTTTTCCTTTATGGAAATAATAAAGTAAAATATGACGAAAATACTCCTTTGTGGGTTCCATATTAAAATTGACGCCAAACAAGCAAATATCAACAAAATTACGCGCACTTTTTTCCTAAAGCAAGCTTCAGCTAAGCAAGTGACAGCTAATAACTGCCAAAAGAAAAAAATCAACATAAATAGACATAAGCTGTTCAAAACAAGTATCACCGCCGCCGTCTATATGTAAAATCGGCAATTACTTTCTGGACAACCCGATATACTTATGCATTTCTGTGTTCAAATCGTACTATACGGAATTGCAATTATACAAAAACACCCATAACTTGCAAAATTAAATATATTTACTGCTTTTGTTTTGAAAAAATCAACATCATCATCATTAGCAGTATGCGAACAGAGTGCGAACAGCGACCAGAACGCACGAGTTCAACTTCCCATTACGCAGCATTTTGTGTTGCTGTAGTTTTTATTTTCTATTTTTGCATTGCGAACTTCACTCCATTTGAAGCAATCGAGTTCAAAGTTTATTAAAGCTGCTGCTAATCAACCGTTAGCTGCTACTGTAAATGTCTGTGGTATATCGTTTCATTACTTCTCTCCCTCTCTCTCTCTCCCTCTCTTAACGGCGCTATAAATGCTGTGTGAATCTTCATCATATTTTTCCTATACTCGTACATAGTTTGCTTATAATTTCTAGCGTTGTGCATTCCTTTTTGTGTAATTTTACTATTTGTGTTGTTGTGGCTATTTTTTGCTATTTCTTGTATTGGAGAGCTGACTTAAGGAGGACGGACGACCCATCTGGCTACTTGAGTCTGTGGCTTGCGCTTCAACTTCAGCAAACTAAGTTTTATTTATATGCAGTTGTTCTTTTGTCTTTTCCGATATGTTTTTCATTTATCACTTTTAGCTTAGTCGTCGTCTCCTTCGATGCCAAGTCGTACACTTGGCAATGTTTGTAATTAATTTTTATTACTCCAATGAAACCAAATTGTGAAAGCTGACAACTGAGAAGAACGAAAAGCGAAAAACAAAAGAAGCAGCAAAGTAAGGGTGTACACTGCAATTGTCTGGCTGTTTTATATTGTTGCTGTTGTTGTTGTTGTTTGTGTTGTTGCTGTCTTTCTACTTGTCCGTTGTATGTAATTGCAACAATTAACTGGCAAATGCACAATAGATAACGTAAACAGATCGTTAGTTCGGAAAAAGGCAGACCACACTAAGTGGTCGACCAACTGACCGCGCAGCCGACCAATGTGCTCACACACACACACACACACGTACATACATACATACTTTCGTCATCCTCTTCGTAAAATGCCAATGGTAAAAACACACGCCACGTTGTGCTAAAAATTTTCTATGTAGCTGGGTTTGTGTTCTATGGATTATTCGAGTATTCCAGGCTTAGAAAAATAATTTAAGTTTTTACTGTGTTTTCCCCATTCCCATACTTAGATATTGGGGAATTTTCGAAAACAGTTTTTTTACTTCCTATTAAATTTGAATTAAAGGCGGCGCAAAATTAATCATCTTTTGTTGTTTTGGTTGTTTTTAATAACTATTTTAATTAATTAAAAAATGATTTCCACTGATTGAAATCTTTCTGTTGACCTTGACGCGCTGTTGACTAAATACTGTTTTACTAAATATTAAATTTGAAGTAAAAGTGGCGCAAATTTAGGCATCCTTGTGTTTTTTTTAATAACTTTTTTAATAAATAAAAACAAAAAAGCTTCGACTGATAGAATACTGTTTTAGATGTGTGTGTTTTAAATATCAAATTTGAATTAAAGGTAGCGCAAAATTTCATCCTTTTTTTCTTTTTAATTAACTTTTTTAATAAATAAAAAAAAAAGATTTCGACTGATAGAAATCTTTCTGTTGACCCTTACGCGGTCAAAGTAAATAAAAAAAAATTAAAAATATTTTAAGTGAAGCAAATCTTTAATTTACGCGCGTCATTGCTTACAGCTGCCTACTTCAGCAGTGTCAAATATGATTGACGTACGACACCATTTGCAAAAATTTTAAACTTTCCGATGGGGTGATTAATTTTGCGCCACTTGCTATATAATTTAACTCGCTTGTCTTAATATGTCGCCGGATAATACAGAATAATTTACGAGGAAATAAAAACTGGAAGTTCATGACTTACCAAAGCGTGTACGCACAGTCAACGTCAAAAGAAAGTGTTCACCAAATACTAATAAGTTTTGACTATTTATTTATTTATTTTGTAATTTCAATTATTCTTTTACAAAAACACAGTTCATACTGCAACGAAAATCATATAAGGCAAAGTTTCAAACTTTGTACAAATTTGTAAGAATTCGACAAATTTTCATCAATTTTAATTTTTCAAAACTTTTTACTCAAAATTTTTAAAAAATTTACCGGTATGCAGTTATTATTATTATTATTAGAAGGCCATTACGCACTGCGACCAGAGCTGATCTATTGTGGAAGGCCTATTTTGTAACCCTAGAGTTTTAGGCTTTTTAGAAATTTTAGCACAGTTTTGGGTTTGTTGTTCCAAAGATTGCATGGATATACTACGATACCACCAAGGTGGTGAAGTCTTTGTCTGCCCAACGCAGGACATTCACAAAGCACATGTTCTGTGCTTTCTATGTCCATTTCGCAAAAGCGGCAGACATTGGTCTCGGATAGACCAATATTGTTTAGATGGTACCTCTGGCTGCAGTGACCTGTAAGGTATCCGGTTAAAAGACGCAGATCTACTCTGTTTAGTGAGAGAAGTTTGTCAGATATTCCTTTGTTGGGACTTAGGAATAGTTTGGCTTGACGCTGACCGGCACAGTTTAGCCAGTGTGCGGCAAGTTTTCTTTCCTCCCATTTCCTAAGGAATTCATTAATGTGGCCTTTTGTCAGTCCACAGAAAGGCTCAGGACCAGTAAGTTGCATATTTGCTCCTTGTTTTGCAAGGTCGTCAGCCATTTCATTTCCCTCATGTCCTTCATGTCCCGGAATCCAACATAGTGTTACTGTGTTGAGGTTTCCTAACGTGTTTAGGAGGTTTAGGCAATCGTTTACCAATTTAGAGGTGATGGTTGTTGATAGAAGGGCTTTTAAAGCCGCTTGGCTATCTGAAAGTATGTAGATGTGAGTACCTCTCATTTTCCTTCTAAGTCATTCTCTCACACATATTTCAATGGCATGTATTTCTGCCTGGAATATTGTTGGGTAGGATCCCATCGGAATCGATTTTTTGAATTTGGGCCCATTGATTCCTGCCCCTGTTCTACCATTTTCCAATTTGGACCCATCAGTAAACCATAGCTGGGAGCCAGGTTTGAAAGTGATAGAGTTAGTTCTCCAGTCTGTTCGTTCATTGATTATAACTTGGAAGTTCCTGAAGAGTATTGGTTTGGGTGATAGTATATCATCCCTATGAAGAATGGGACTATGTAGGAAGTCTTCTAAGATCTTTAAATGTCCTTTCATATCCCCACTTTTAAGTTCAGATATACCTTTTAGACTTAAGGCACTTGAGCGAGCTTCCCTTTCAATTAGAATTGGAAGCGGTGGTATGTTCAGGAGCACACCCAATGCATCCGTGGGACACGTTTTCATAGCCCCTGTAATACCAACACATACCAGGCGATGCAGTTTGCTTAATTCGTTTGCCGCCTTTCTTTGCTTGACCTTGGGCCACCATGCTAAGGATGCATAAGTGACTATGGGTTTTACAACTGTGGTATGGGCTGAATGTTGATATCGCCCATTGTACCCGCTTTTCATGGAATAGCTTGTTTGCTAGTTTTAAGTTCTCAGCACCCGCAGATGTAGTAGTTTCTGCCGGTACAGAGATCTCGTCTAGCACAAGGGATCCAGGGAAGTGAGTGTCCAGCAGAAGTTGGCTGGTTTCCTCTGGATTCCTTGTGTAGCTTCCGTCTGGCTTTTTCAGGGTACTAATGCCGTTTGAGTGATCTTTTAGTAGGGCTTTTTGGATACGAATAGCATCCGGAAGACTACAAATCTTTTCACAGTGATTCCTCCAAGTAGCCCTTTTAGATTTCCTCAATTCTTTATTGTAGTTGGTTAGGGCTGTTGAGTAGGAGGACCAGTCCCCTATTGCTTTAGCTCTATTCCATAGGGTTCTTGTTTCTTTACGCAGGTTGGACAGTGTACTATTCCACCAAGGAACATTTCTTTGTGGCTTTTTCACTTTTACTGGGCAACTTTGGTGAAACGCAGATATTATGTTTGAATGTAGTTCGTTCGATTCGAACTCAAGCTCAGATATAAGCTGAATGTGACGCTTAGAGCAGTTAACACTTTGTTCTAAATAGAAGTGAAAGTAGTCCCAGTTAGTTTTTCTGGGGTTTCTGTAAATTGTCATTTGTGGTTTGGTTGCACCTATATCGAATCTGATATGTCTGTGATCCGACATAGATGTTTCCTCTGACACATGCCTATTTGAGACTTCGGACAAAACATTATGGCTAGAGAGAGTGATGTCAAGACTTCACCCCTGATTGCATTAATGAATGTAGGTTCGTTGCCTCGGTTTAGGATAGATATATTATACCTAAGTAGAAATTCAATAAGGTACTCACCTCTTGGATTGATGTTTGTGCTTCCCCACGCTGTGTGGTGCGCATTTGCATCACAGCAGAGGATCCACCGGAGACGTTTTTGCTGACAATATTCCACCAGGGCTATAACCTCCCTTGTTGGAGCAGTGACCTCATCTCCTGGAAGGTAGGCGGAGGCAAGTACTACCTCATGCTCACCTTTGCTCGTTGGCACTTTTACCCAAATCGTCACCAGGTCTTCTGTAATGAACTGTGATATTGGGATAAAGGTTAGTTGATTATTTATTATCAACGCCGCTCTGGGACGGTCTTTGTTGGCAGCATATATCAACTTACCGTTTGCGCTCTGGAGCCCCTGAATGACTCCTTTACGTACCCATGGTTCTTGAATGAAAGCTACATCCAAGAGTTCTTGGTTAAATCTCCTCGTAAGCACGTCCGAGGCTGCTTTTGCGTGATGGAGATTTATTTGAAGGCATCCGAGTTGCCTTCTGGTGTTGTAGGGTTTACGCTTAGGCCAGGTCATCTAGTGATCCTTCGTGTGGCAATGGCTGCCTTTTTCTTGCCTCGGTTGCTTTTCAGCAGGACCGCTCCCTCAGCGGACATCTGATCGCCCCTTCGATCCTTGTTGTGGCTGTGCGCTTTTTTATCAGCCTGCAGCGGGGGTCGCATGCGGATACCCTCGGCCACGTTATGGCGCCATGCAGTTTTATAGTTCATTGAATTTCGGTAATAAAGTGCAAGTCTCAAGTGGTTAAAAAATGGCATTGATTTTTGACAATTTTTTCTGCTGATGGTGTTGGGTGTTTTCTTTCATATAAAAGAAATGTGGATTAGGCGTTAAATGGAGAAAATGCGCAAGACTACGACCGACAAAAATTCTCAAAAACCAGTGTGATTTTTGACCTAATTGAAAATTGTACTTTACTTAAACACCGAAATTTAATGAGCTATATTATAAAAATGTATACTTGATTTTTTTCAGAAATTCTGAGTAAAAGTTTGAAATTTTGATGAAAAGTTTACTTTATACGGTTTCTGTTGTAGTCTGAACTATATTAAAAAAAAATAATAATAATTGAAATTACAAAATTTATAAATGATTATAGTCAAAATCTATCAATATGTGGTTTACACCTTCTTTTGGCGCTAACTGGATGCATGTATGTCTGTTCCATTTCAAACTTGAGCTGAATTTATGTTCGGCAGACATATTATGGACGGCGAATCCACCTTAAGTGACCGCAAATTTTGTGGCAGGTTTGGTAAATCCAGTGATTTCAAAAGCTTCATAGGAGAGTTCATAATCGCGTTTCTACTTTATACACTCGTTGACGATTTGTCCTTCATTTACTTACTGGAATATTGTTGGAAATTTCGTACAAAGTTTGTAGCTTTACGTTACAAGGCTTTTGTTGTATAATACAGCATACTTTTATAAAAATATTATGTAAAAAGAAAAGTAATAAAAAAAATATATAAAATTCAAACGCGCTCCTATTATTTTAAACACTGGTGTACATACATAAATGCTTATGTGACAACTTTAAAAATTTAGTTTGGGGTATACGGGGCGTATGAGCGACATCATTTAAACGCTGAACGCTCAATAAAACAAACTTGTATACATCATCATCAAATCTTAGAGGGCCAAGTTGGAGCATTGCGAATGTGTGGCCATGCAAGTTGCAATAGAAATTTTATTTAGCAAACATGAGGCTCCTTTGTTTTGAGTTCAAATCATCAAGGCGCAAAAATGGTTAGGAAACTGAGTTCCGCCTTGCGATACTACCTTCTTCTTCCTCCTTGCTTTTATCCCATTTCACTTGGCGCGTCAGATCTCCTAGTACGTAATCTCCAGATTCTTCGACCCTCGCTCCGTGTTGAAGTTCGAACTTTTTCATTTGCTTCTTCACTTTCTACTACTTGCCTCGTCCATACCTATATGTTGTGGTTGACCTGGCGAAGATGACTTTCTTGTAGTTTTTGCTCAATCAGCGTAATTTTAAGACTCCCACAAATGAATCGATTAGACACCTTGGCCAGCATTGTGACCGAGGCTCTCCATCTCAACATTTTTAATTCTGCCGTTTGAAGTTTTCTTTCCTGTGACTTTTTTTATAGGCTCCAGTATTCGGCTCCATATAACCCAGTGGGACGCACGGCGGTTTTATATATTTTGCCTTTTTGGGTGAAGTGCCATTCTTTTGTCACATAACATCCCGGTTAGAGTTTTCCATTTTAACCATGCCGAGTTAAAAATCTATGCTACACGTCTTCCTTAACTTCTCCAGTATTTGTTATAAGTATTTGAACTGAAGACCTCATTTATTGGGCTACCGTTCAACAAATTTGGTGTTGAGCTTGTTGTTGCTTATTTTTAACCCGGGCGGCTCGAGGTTGTTTTGTCACTAGCAAAATGTCGTCTGCGTACAATATGGTCCACGGGGCGTTGCGTTGAATGTTGGCGGTTATGTAGTTAAATACCAGGTTGAATAGAAGAGGGCTCAATGCGGAACACCTTGCGATATTACCAATGTACTTATAGATAAAATCATGCACTTGCCCACTGGATAGGTAGGCGGGGTAGGTAGGTGAAATGGTTGAAGTGCCA
The DNA here is from genome assembly GCF_028408465.1 of Anastrepha ludens. Classification (NCBI taxonomy): domain Eukaryota; kingdom Metazoa; phylum Arthropoda; class Insecta; order Diptera; family Tephritidae; genus Anastrepha; species Anastrepha ludens. The sequence goes on along the minus strand of NC_071499.1, from coordinate 27,901,146 downwards.
GTCTGGTTGCCAAACCCGGACATTTACAGAGAAAGTGCTCAACAGTGCCCTTCTTTGAAAGGTTCTCACAGCTTCTGCAATGGGGGTTAAATGGTAATCCTAGCTTTTTCGTATGTGTGACGATCGTCTAGTGACCGGTAAACAAAACACAGTTACGAGTTTGAAAATTGAATGGCGAGGAGTCTAAAGGACTTTCTGAGTCCTTCGTATATTGTACTGGGGCCAAAGGGTTTTCGAAATAGCACATAAAGAAATGGGGCTCCATCATTTCTGCGCTTTCCTGAGAAATAATTTGTGCAGTTCCCCTTTAACAACTGTCAGGGAGATGTCGATGCCCGGGTAGGAGATCTCTGAGGCGAATGCAGTCCCCTTCCTGGCAAGCTCATCAGCAATTTCATTTCCCTCTATGTTCCTATGTCCTAGAACACAGATTAGAGAAATGTTATCTGCACACCCAAGAGATTTTAACTCCTCCTTACAGGAGTTTACTAATTTCGTTCGCCTTGATCGCGGCTTGACTAACGGAGAAAATGTTAATATCTCCCTCGTTCCCGCGTTCCCTAAGCAATGTGCATGTCTACAGGATCGCAAAGACTTCTGCTTGAAAAACACTAGCAGTATGCGGGCATTTTAAGGAAATATATAAATTAGCTGATTTAGAGAAAACCCCTGCTCCGACTCCCGATTCCATCTTGGCACCGTCAGTGAAGACAGAGGTGCAAGCATTGATATAGATTTTCCTCTCTATCCAATCCTGCCTATTTGGAAAATTTGGCCTAGCACGACTCTCAAACTATAGTTTGTGGATAGCGAGATTTGTGCGAAGTTCGGAGAAATACGGTGGAAACTGCCCGAAAATGTTACCATGTCCCTTGAGAGATTGCCTCCTTTGACGTGATTGCCCTTTGAGCTGCGATGGAAATAACGTAAAAGTCGATGGGAAGTAAGTGCAAAACGACACAGCACGACCTAATGGCTTGTTCCACTGAATAACTTTGTTGTGTTTTGCATGAGCAACTGTCTCCAGCAAATACTATTACTTTTTTGTTTAATTCAATTTTTGAAATAGTTATTAAAATTTGTATTTTGTATTTTTTTTTTTAAATACACAGACCCATTTTCATTTTATCTAAAGTTTTTAGCAATTAAAAGTATTTGGAGATTTTTTTCTCTTTTTTAAATACACATCAATCGATGTACGAGAGTATAAAGTACTTGCAAATAACTGCAATTGTTTTCCTTGTCTCACTCAAATAACTAAAAGCCTTCTTTTAATTGTTTTAATTTGTTTTTCAAGCTTAGTTTACTTTAACCAAAGAAAAAAGGCTATTAATTACTTCATAAAGCTACTCTTGTCAAAACAATTTTATTTATGCACTTCTGTGGGAGTGTATGTGTCACGTATACAAACATTAATCCACAACACTGTGGTGACTTTTTTTGTTTTTTTTTTTTGGAGAATTGATGCAAAGTACTCTCTTTTTTCGTGCTTTGTGTGCTGAGGAGTGTGCGACCAAATGCTACGGCACAGACAGATGACGGCAGGCAAAGTGAATGGATGCATAAATATAATTTATGTTAAGCTGCTTTAATTCCTGTCTGCTCCACTCTGAGCGCAACAGACGCTATTACTATTTACTCTCTACTACTTTCGGTGCGTCAAGTAGTCAACTGCGTACATTTTTCTTTCTTTCTATTTGTTGGTTTTCTGCGTATTTTTTTTGTTTTTTTTGCGCTTTGTGCTACGTGGGGGTGGCAAAAATTGCGTGTACAAGTCAAAGCAGCTTGTTTTAATGAATCTGGAATGAGGATTTATGTGTTTGTGCGTAATATGTATGCATGTGTGTGTGTATGGCTGCAGGCATGTGCACGCTCTTTTTTGCCATTTGCGTAACAATGCTATTGGACTTTTTGCTTAGTGAGCGTGCGGAGTAGAGCTCTGTTGAGGATCAAAAGTAATTTTCAATAGGATTAAAGTGAATATTCAAATGTTTAAATGAGAGTAAATTGCAAATACGGTAAATATTTATAGCCAGCGTCGAAATTTAGTTAGATGCCGTATTAAAATTAGTTTTTTCTTGAAATTTTTCTACTCTCTCATAATTTCTATGTTTGCTTGGTTCTTTTAACTATTTCAATTAAGTTCATTTATTCTACGCCATTTTCGTTTGTTAATTTAAAGTTTTTGGGGATTTAAATTTTAAGTGGTTTATAATATCTTTTCTAGCAATACGCTTCACTTCACCCCAAATAAGTGCAAATCATGCCCCACTAAAACGTATAATCCCATCTCACTAGCAAATGTGTTGTATGCATGCCTTCACGTACCCACATACATATGTACATACACACATACACACACGTTTCCTAATGCCTACATGTTTTCCATTTTAATAAGTAAATACCCTTGCAGCATTTAATGATTTTTGTTTTGAAAACCGCCTCGCTGGCTACACAATCTACACTCTCCACTTTTGAAGAGCCCCTCGGCTATACTACGCCCAGTTTTGCTTTTCTCAATTTGGTCCCCCACATATTTAGTTGTTTTGCCTAACTCTACATTCGTCCACCACCACCATTTGATTTTATGTGACAACATAAAAAATTATTCATACAAGTAATTTTTCTTTTAATTTGTTCCAACGCATCTCATTCGTCACCATCCACTTGATAGCAGCAAGCAAGCAGCCGTGTCAGTGGGCACTGCAAGCACAGCTCTAGTGGTCTAACGGTGCTTTCGTAAAATGGAATTCGTGTCGCAATGTTAGATTTATTCGTTACATTTTCCTTGCCCATTCTATTCGCATAATACTTTTTTCTCTGTATTTTTGCAATTTTTTTCTTTGCATGTAAAGCCCAGGCGCACGCACAGTGGGCTGTTGAAGAACAAGGGGAGGATAGTTTTTACTATCAAATAGATTTGATAATAATTTTTGAAACTTCAATAAATTTTTGTCTTGTTAGTGTTGTCTATAAATTGTAGTTATTGTTCCATAAACTTTTTGTGATGGGGAAAGAGTCACAAAAAGATAAAGTAAAAGTTGAAAGGAGTGGAGGCCTGAAGTAACCACTTTTTGAGGAATGCTACGACTAAAAAATCAGAATTAGCGTAAACAAGTTATGTTTATACAAGGTGGCGCAAAATCCATCATCCAATTTTTTTCGAGTAACTTTGTTTGATATTAAATTTTACAAAATAATAAGAAATCATTTTTAATAAATAAAAAATAATAATTTTTACTAAATAAAAAAAACATATTTTTATTAAATAAAAAATAATAATACTACTAAATAAAAAAATATTTTTACTAAATAATAAGAAATATTTTTTACCAAATAAAAAATAATAATTTTTACTAAATAAAAAAAATAATTTTACTAAAAATAAGGAACAACTTTTACTAAATAAAAAAAAAATATTTTTACTAAATAAAAGAGAATAGTTTTACTAAATAAAAAAATTTATATTTTGTGTGATGCAAATTTTTCTCTTGACCGCTACGCGATCCATTCCTTGTCCATTTGTATACTACGGCGGTCTACTTTACAATGTCAAATATGACTAACGTATGAGACCATGTGCAAAAATGATATATTTTCCGATAGGGCGATTAATTTTGCGCCACCTATTTTGATGTGCATATTTGAATAGAACTCAAAAACTATGCGAATCCCAATATGAAACTTGCAAATATTACTTAGCATAGCCTCAGTGTTGAATGAAAAAAAAAACAATCTGATTGTGGTGTTCTTTCCAAAATGACAAAAACAAAAACTACGTCTGTTGTTTCATATAATATAATGAGCTCTAGGGCAACACAACGGACCCAACTTGAGGTCTATGTGGCACTCCGATGCGGGGTCACCCTTAAACCAACCAACCAAGTCTGTTGTTGTCCAAAATGGCAAAAACAAAAACAATTCTTTCTAAAAAATAACAATAAAAGAAATTTTCTTTTTTTAAGTATACTTTTTTCAAAAAAAAAATTATAATAAATAAACAAACAAAAAACAAAACAGATATAAAAATATTAACAATAGCAAAAGATATAAAACTTTAAAAAACGCTATACAAATTTTTAAACATTGTCAAAAAAACTTGTTTCTCAAAAATGACAAAAACAATGTCTCTCAAAAACTTTAAACAAAAATGTATAATTTTTTTTTATAAAAATGTTACTAAAAGCAAAATATACAATATAAGATTTATAAAAAAAAAAAAATTTTTTTTCAAAAGCATATTTTGTTAAAAAAAATTAACAAATAAAAAAATATAAAAATGTTGAAAATATCGTAAGGCATTAGACTTAAAAAATTTCTATACAAATTCTTCGAAATTGACAGCAAAAATTGTTTCTCAAATATGGCAAAAAAAATTGTTTTTCCTTAAAAAGATTGAACAAAACAATATTAATTTTTTCCCAAGAAAAAAAAAATTTTTTTTTCCAAAAGTATATTTTATCCAACCACACAAATTATAGAAACGTTCAAAATATCGGAAAATATTTTACTTCAGAAAACTGTGTATCAAAATTTTCAACACTAAATTATTAAATTATTATTGAATTATCAGAACGGCATTAAAAAAGAGTTTAATTCTTGTTATATCTGCTCACGCTTACAAGTAAACCAATTTTGAGAAGAATTGGCGACTTTGTTCAAACACTTGGATCATATAAATTAAAATAAATTAAATTTTCTTTGCCGCAAAATTTTCATGCACTTTCAACACAAAGTGACTCCAGGACATAAGGGTATAACTGGGAATGATGTAGCGGACGCATTGGATAGAGAGGCTTTGCTTACTCCTTAAATCCACACTAGTCATAAACTGAAATAAAAACCACTGTATTGACGTTACGAATGTTAGTAAGTATTTTCACGTCTTAGTGTTCCAAGTGACGTTGGTAGGTGAATCCAACGGCCTCACACACGAAATTAGATGTTGGTCCTAATCGTTAATTAACGTGAGATATTTAAGGGGGGGAGGGGGTCGAGTCAAATCTCATCTAATCTTACGTTGGAGAGAGGGGGCGGTCTCGGCAAATATCACGCAATTTTTTTTCTGATTGAAACAAAAAAAAATTATACTATTTTGGTCCATTATCCAGATTGTATTGTACATGCTTAAGATTTAATCTTAAGCGTAATCGTAGTATGATTAAGATCATTCACTAATTCGTTCGAAAGAAAATAATTTCATTCATACTTCGACGTTATACATTACTGCTGTCAAACCACCATATTTGTTTTATACCAAATAGCTCAATTTAATCTGAATTTACCGAATCAGCCGAACGTGCGACTCGATGAACAAGAGCGTACGAGCTGAGTGGCAGCGACACACGGACAGGTTCCAACCTTCTTTGTTTAGAGAGAGCCAATATTTACTCCGGGTACATTGCAATTGATTCATATCAAATTTTTATGCGTGCCTATTTTTTTTTTTAGTTTTTTAACGAGCGCGAATGTCAACAAATTTTTATTAAGAGTTACAAAGGGAAATTGTTTTTAATTTTTTTTAGGTTGTGAAATGCGATGATCAGAACTGCTGCAGCCCACGCCGGAGTGATCTGCATATGATTCTTCACGACCGATTTCTGCCACCTCCATACCCCATCACTTAGGTTGATTGACGTTTGATAATTCCGGACTTTAAAGAACATGACGGAAAGTCATTTGCTCCATTTCTAATACGCCTACCGATTCAACCGCTGAATGCCTTTATCAGCACGCCTTGTGATCTCTATTGCCCAAGTATACGTGATGATTTAGAGAAACTATGCTGCAGTACATGCGGTATTTACTTCGCATCTATCACAAGAGCTGCAGAGCACAGGCGAGCAGCTCACATTGCACCAACTAAGCAAGCGCGTATGTACCGCAAAATGAGTTACTGTGCGCAAGCGTCAACGGCTTAGAGTGGATAGATCAGAACGAAGTTGAAGGAACAGATGATTTTACTGAAAATCATATGGACATGTTGGTCCCAATAGTCTCTCTTGAAACCGCGCATGATTCTCCATGGACCGAATTAGAGTAGATATTCTTTTTTTAATCGCAGTAGTTACGATTTAAGTCTTCTACGAGTATTGTTAAACTTTTATTACACTTATAACTCTCAGCAATATTGATTACTAGTCTTAACTAGTCGTAAATAAAAGCACGAAGCAATTTTTTTTCTTTTTACAATAACAATCTAACGCGTTTACATAAGAAACCCACATTTTGAAAAATCTCTCGTGACATTGGGGGATGGGGAGGGGGGTTGAATAAAATCTCACGACATCTCATCAGGGGGGGAGGGAGGTACAGAAAATTGAAAAAAAAAAAACACTTCACGGAATTTATGGACGCCCCCTAAGACAATGCGGTAAATTCTGCTGCTAATAGAACTCTTTACAAATAATTAATGATTTTTTAAAGCCATCCAATTCCTAAATCAAATCCGTCGCTGTGTTTGACATATCGGCAAATAACGGGTTTGGATTAAAGAAAAAAGCTAGGCCATAAAAGTGACTCGTCTCTGAAGAACCCATTGACCGATACAAATAATTAATATACGAAATTAAAATTCATTAAATTTGCTATCTTTCATTTATGCTTGAAAAAAAAAAATCTCAATAATTATGAAATTTATTAGCATGAGAATAAAACTTATTGATTCAGACTCTCACCCTAATGTTTAAGCGAATTATTGCTCGAATTTATGCAAAATTCACAATATTTGCGCATCTTTCAAAACTGAAGCATAGTTACTGAACTCAAACTGCCAGTTGCAGACTTTATCTACCTACAAGTTAACTGTCAGCGTTGCTGTTAACTGTTAGCATTTATTGCCACCAAGCCTTCATACTTCAAATTAAATTTACTTACAAGCTAATGTCATCAACTCGACCATCAAGACGTTTAATTTAGTAACTTCCCAATAACAACCATAAAACCACACCAAGTTGCACTAGCGAAACGAGTTAGTTCCAGTGTATCACCACTGCCACCTAAAATGAGGCTCCACATAGTTCATAAAACAGTAAGATTTTGTATATACAGAGTAACAAGAAATACAGAAAGGTTCCAGAGCACACATCCCGTTATCGCACACATTCGCATAATATCCGTTATAAAGAGACCATCAGTTTACCAACTGCCCTTAGCAGTAGCTCTTCCTCCTAATTCTATGCTGTCTAAGTCAGTTGCCGCATCGGTACTTTTAATGAGTTATTCGGTCAAAATTTGACTCAGCGTTGCATAAAATTGTACTGCTGTACACCATCACAATTTAACATACTTATTTACACCCTCACTTACATATCTATGTCTGTGAATAACCCGTTAAGATTTCTATACTTTTGCCGACGCTGCCGCCTTTGGCAGCATTTGGTGACCCTTGTCACCAGCCGGTGCTCTTAGGTACTTATGCAGAATTGCAACAAATTCACCACTACCACCATCAGCAACAACAAAAACAACGAAAACAACACCAGCATGTCACGATTTATGCAATGAACTCAAATGAAAAGTCGCTTTGCTATTGTTGCTTTCTTATGTATGCATCCATACACACATACACACCAATTGCGCGCCATATTTATGCGTTTGAGAGTGCAAGCATGCCATGTATGTATATGTGTACTTGTCGGTGTAGATGAGAGGCTATGACATGCTTTCCCCAAGGCTGACTGACTGGCTGGTTGGCTGGCGGCTGGCTTGGTAGTGTAGGACTGTCTACATACATATATTTGAATATAATTTAATTATGAGATTACATAGGGCAACGCTTTTAATGCCGACTTTTTCAAATGTGAACGAGTAAAATGCTTTTCCAGATGTCATAACTTTGCATGCTTTGCAAGTAGTTTGTTTTAAGATACCAAGAATTTGCTAAAGAAAGTTTAATTTAAAATTATATTTGATGTAGAATTTAATTTGAATTGCTTAATCTACTGAAACGCTTGAGCATTTGCTGAATTTTAAAGTTAACATAACCGTAATGGGTTACTCATGTGGCGCATAACAAATTACACTCTCTTTCATGTGCGTGTGTGTGTGTGTGTGTGTAAATGAAACAGGTAAATATAATAATTGCCTATCACAACCCACATTCCACATACACACATAGCCACCGTTATAGCTGAGGAGCGCTCTATGAGGATATTTCATATGCGCCTCTACAAACAAAAAGTTGGGGAAAATGTTTCGTTTCGGTTGGTTTATTTAGCCTCATTTGTCTATTGTCTATTCACTTTGCCGTTGTACAGATTATACGGTTATTGTGAAATATGTATTTTAACACACACACACTGACATAATGCAAACACCCTAAAGTATGCTTTCATAAAATTTGCTTGTAACATTTTACTTATGTGTGCATTATCAAATGAATTGGCTGTGTTTGCTAAGAGTTCCCTTGAAATTGTTTCCAGCGAAATTAGTCTAATTGCTTGGCACCTTCAACGCACACATGCCTATGCACATGCTTTTATTCACGAACAGACTAACACGCACACACACATATACATACATGTGTGCGTACTATACATTCTCTCAGCCATTGCCATCAACCCTTTCACCACCTTCACTGCTTTGTATTTATTGCCACTCGAAGGACTAAATAGATACATATACATATGTACCTGCGAGCAATTCCAATTCATTTTGCATACATTTCGGCGCACCACTATTTCGTGTTTACCCACACACGTGACTGCCAGTGGTGTGTATGTGCCCCACTAGCGAAGTTATGCACTACCGAAAAAGCGAGTATTGGACGAGTTGGTAGTAGGTTAAGGCGAAAGAACGCGGTAATTTAAGATTTTAGAAAACTTGATTTTTTTTAATAGGAGCTAAGTGTCTCCAATATATTACATAGTTGGTAGAGGGGAAAAAAATGTTAATGATGAACTACCCGACTTTGCCGCAGTGCCTTGAATCTGCTCGCATTTTTTCGAAACCTTTTTAAGCGGCCTAATTGGAAATGCGTTGGTTGGACCAGTTTCGAAAAACATTATGGATTTTTCTCCCAAACTAATTTTTTTTTTCATTAATTTCGTATGAAAATATAGTTCGGTCTACAACAAATATCATAGAAATCCAAGTTTTCAACTTTGTACAAGATTTATAAAACTCGACCAATATCAAAACAAAAAAAAATATTAAAAAAAGGAAAAATTAAAACAAAAAAAAAAATTAAAAATAAAAAATTAAAAAAAAAAAATTAAAAAAAAAGGAAACACGAAAAAAAAATTAAAAACAAAAAATGAAAAAAAAAAAATTAAAAAAAAGTTAAAAACAAAAAATTAAAAAAAAAAAGTTAAAAACAAAAATGTTTGGCCCAATAATTAAATAAATAAATTAGTGTAATAAAATGAAAGTTTCAAGTGGCTCAAAATTCTTGTCGCTTTTTGATAATTTTTTTCACTGATGGTTTTGCACACTTTCTTCATATCACAGATTTTTTTTATATGCAGAAAAATCATCGTACGAACATTTTCATGAGTTACTTTCACTTTTTGGGCGAGATAAATTTTTCAACGCACGCAAATCAAAACAAATGAAGGTTTGAAATTTTAATGAAATTTTTTTAAATTTTTGTAAATCTTTTACAAAGCTTGTAACCTTGATTATTATGGTATTTTTTATAGAATGAACTATTTATATATTTTTTGTTTTTATTGAGTTTAAAACATACATTAATGGTCAAAACGAATGCCCTAAAAGAAATTTTAAATGCATAACCGTTCTAATATTAGATCCAAGCTTTTTTGTTGTTCCAGTAGCATAAACATACATTCATGTACGGCGAGTACTCTTGGAGTGACAGCCCTGGGCCCGATATAAATCCAGGTGGTCGCTCCGGTAACGTAGAACCAACCGACTGTCGTGGGAATGCCTCAGTTTCCTTTTTTATTGACAGTTTACTACTCACTTTTTTTTGTTCAAAAATCTAAAAAAAAATTCGTTTTTACAAAATTTGATAAAAAAACATCGTATTTACTTCCGAAAGTAAGTCGATTATAAAGGGTGGTTTATGTTTCAAGGGCTGGTGTTGATTTTGAATAAAATACAATTTTTTTAGAAAACGATTGTCATTTCTCTTTATTATGATCATATTGGTATGGAACAAAATATCGGCCAAGTGGCCGCCGCGGCCTCGGTGGCACACCTCCATCCGATGGTCCAAATTTTCGATGACACTGAGGCATAATTGAGTTTCTATGCCGTTAATGTGCCGAATTATCTCATCCTTTAGCTCTTGAATAGGTGCTGGCTTATCGACGTACACCTTTTCTTTCAAAAAACCCCAAAGAAACAAGTCCAACGGTGTCAAATCACATGATTTTGACGACGTGAGATTATTCGGCCATCAAATTTTTCGCGCAAAAGAGCCATTGTTTCGTTAGTTGTGTGACAAGTGGCACCGTCCTGTTGAAACCACATATCGTCCACATCCATATCTTCCAATTCGGGCCATAAAAAGTTCGTTATCATCTCACGATAGCGAACACTATTCACAGTAACTGCCTGACCGGCCTCATTTTGGAAAAAATACGCCCCAATGATGCCGCCGGCCCATAAACCGCAAGAAACAGTCACTCTTTGAGGGTGCATTGGTTTTTCGGGAATCACTCTTGGATTATCATTCGCCAAATGCGGCAATTCTGCTTATTGACGAATCCACTGCTGTGAAAATGTGCCTCACCACTGAAGATGATTTTCTTCACGAAGTGCGCGAAATGCATTTTGATTTGAATCATAATAAGCCTGAATAACCTTAACGCGTTGCTCGATTGTGTGTCTTTCCATGGTTCAACTTGAGTTAGTCTGAAATTGAAAAATGTCGAATGAAATGCAGAAAAAAACTTGAAGTTTAGGTGTGGTTCACATTCAACATCGGCCCTTGAAATTTAACCAACCTTTACAAAACTTTGTTTCGTGTTCTTGTTGTGGACTCTACCGCGCCATTCGTACCTCAAAGTAGCCGCCATTTTGCAAAAAAAATCTAACAATTTTCTCAAAAACTCTCCATTTCTAAAAAAAATTCATTTAAAAGAAAGTGATGTATACTTTCAAAAGCAACATTATTTAAGTCATGAAATATTTTGTTTCTTGTTTCACACCTTACAAGAGACTTTACCTGGAAATGCGAGTGCTGAAGTAAAAGACAGTTTGCCTCAGAATGAAACGCTTTTTTCTCGGCTATGTGCTGAATAAATCTTCTGCAATGAAATGCTAGCCTTTTTTCCATATTTCCAAAATAAATCCTAAAAATTAGTCCCTTTTTCGGACCCTGTTATCCTTCAAGCGAAATAGTCTTGCCATCACTGTTTTCAAATTCAGCAAAAACTTCACCGGTGTGACCCCACACTTAGGCTGTTATCAACTTATATTTTGCTACTGGGGTGTTTGTGCCCGCCTTTGTTATGGTTTGCTTTTGTGTTTTGGCATTGGAAATCACAAAGTTGTCGTCTGTTAGTGGATGTGACGGGTAGAAAGAGTACGCGCCACAAAACGAGCTCTGAGTTTCATACAAGCGTAAATACAAATACAAATACGTGTGCATGGAGTGCTTTTAGGCGCTGGAGCGTGTTATACTTTAACTACGTGCGGTGCTGTGCTATGTTCGGTGTTTAAGTGGCGGCACGCACATGTGTGGATTTTTAGAATTAGCTACATTTAGTTTAATGGTGGACTCATCATAAAATCACATCACGTGTCCTATTCAAAGAACTATATTCCTACATATGTTAATAACGGTATATGTGGGGTACTCATAACAGATTTTGTGATTGCATCACAGACTCCATTAGAATAGTTTGCCATTTCATATAAACTTTTGTTATCGGAAGTGTTTAATTTCCGATTTGGAGAATTCAATTTTGTTTTATTTTTTTTTTAATGCTTCCACCTATTCTGGTTGGTCATCTAGGGTCACAACTTGTTACGTACAAGTCTAGTGCCAATTTAAATTTTCTATCGCGCGTTAACCTGCACATTCTGGACAAAATTCTTTTCCAACTTAAATCGTCTTTTGCTATTTCGTTCTGACAGCAGAGGTTTCCGCTGAAAAAACTCTACCTAGCAGCCATGTTTCGCTCAAACAGTTCCCATTGTTTAAATTCAATGATCCAGTGTTTTCGTGTCATAGGGCAAAAATTTGATTTCCAGGTCCTTTTGCATTGACCTAGAAAAAATCCATAAACGCGATAACATTTAAAAAATATCGCTCGAACCTGTCGTAGGTTCATTGTGATGCCACTGGAACTTCTTCCTTACACCATGAAATCCCTTTTAAACCATCCTGCGGCTTTCACATTCAAACTTAACTTCGTTAGTCTAAGATGCGCTCTATCCGCTACATCTGCAGGGTCGACACTCGAAGTGTAACCAATTAAAACGGCCATAAATTTAGTTTGGAGAATTACTTTTATTCAATTCAAAGTAATTAGTAAATGTGTGAAAATAATACAAAATTAAGAATACAAAATTATGAAGTTCAGAAAGTTGTTTTTTAGTCATTCTTGGTCCACTCGAGTTTTGTGAGACGGTGCCGAGTCCTGCTGGAACGCCCATGGTATGCCACCAAAATGTTTGTCTGTCTACGGCGTCAAAGCGACCTCCAGAATACTTTCCCGATAATATTTCCCATTTACCTTAACGCCAGGCTCGATGAATACGAATGGAGAGCGCATAACTGCGGTTACAGCGGCCCAAACCATTACCTGTGGCGGGTACTGCCATCGGTGGCCAATCGATGACTCAAATTCTCGTATGAACTGTCGGTAAAATAAACCCTATCGTTTAGGGAGTTTACGAATTGCTCAATTTCAAAAATTTTCTCGTCAGAAAACACAATGTTCGTTAATTGACCGCTTTCGACCAACCGAAGCAACTCTTTCGCTCTCTCAAGTCTGACTTGTTGCTGCTTTGGTGTGAGATCAAGCGCTTTGGATCTTGTAAGGCTTGACTTTGAGATCATTTTTCAGTATGCGGCGGATGCTGCGGGCAGATATCAGGTCAGTCGATAAGCTCGGGCGTTTTTTAAAGGTGGTTTTAAAATTAATAAAAAGATGTTTAAAGTGTTTATTAATCAATAATATATTTTCCTTCATTATTTACAATGTCTTCCCAACGTTTAGGCAAATTTTGAATTCCCTGCTCGAGAAATTTTTTGTCCTTGGAGCCAAAATACGCTTCGATATCCCTTTTTATAGCTTCTTTTGAAGAGTAGTTCTTGTCACTCATATGGGATTGAAGTCCACGGAAAAGGTGATAATCCCAAGGTGCAATATCCGGAGAGTATCCACCACCAGCATTAGCTCCCATCCGAGCTCGTTCAGCTTGCCTAATGTTTTCCTTGCGGTATGAGATCTTGCGTTGTCGTGGTGAAACAAAACTTTGCGTCTATGCACTAAAGACGGTCGATTTTTTTAAGTGGCTCATTCAGGTTTGATAACTTATGGGAATAATAATCAGCAGTTATCGTCTGCTTTGGTTCCAGAAGTTCATAATAAACAATACCGGTCATATCCCACCAAATAGACAGGAGAATCTTCTTGGGGTGAAGGCCATCTCTAGGGGTCTTTATCTAACCATTGGCGTTTGCGAACAAGATTATTGTAAAGGGCCCATTTTTCATCACCAGTAACGATACGGTTCAAAAAACTTTCATTTCTATTTGACAGTACGGAGTTTGTCGGGTCCGCTAGTAATAAAATAAAATTTTAAGGTACGTGCAAAGGTCAATAAGTATGTAAAAGAATATCCCTGTCAAATTTTAAGTCTAAATCTTAATTACTTTTTGAGTTATATTCTACAACGCGGAAGAACGCTCGTTCTTGCTCATCTTTCGTTCGCCGCTCATTGCTCCCTTAAGTTATGTTTTGTAAAAATAATAAGTACTTTTTTTATTTTATAATTAGTGTGAATTAAATATAATAGATAACAAAATGAGTTAAAGGGCATATGATATATTATATAATTTGTCCTTCTGTCTAGCAATTTTTTTGTGATTAAAAATCACTTCATAAGTGGACAAAAAATAATGTTAAAATGGAAGTTTCTTGCTGTGCGAATACTTTCGTTCGTCACTATACTCGTACAAAGTGGTGGTTACACGCTTTTTGGGTATTTCGCCGAGCACCTGCTTTTTTTAATGTGCGTCTTGATGTTTTTCCACAATTGACTCCGAACAGCAGATGATTTTTTTGTGACAAGTTTTTTTATGACAGAAATACCCTCAGATATTAGCCATTGTCTGCCGTGGTGCTACCGCTATTAGAAAAAACTTCTATCATTTTGGTGTTTCCTGCAGGGAGATTCAAACATACGCACTCCAAAATGGTAGTCACGCACCAATTCATTCGGCTACTTTTCGTTCTAAATAGTCTGTAAGAAACTTTAGTTATTAGACCAAATAATAACAAATAAAAAAATGATAGCTTCCAAGCTGCGTTTGACACTAATACCTTTCAGGAATGCTTGGCGCGGCCAGTCCATTATTATTATTATATATTTTTTTTGTAGTATTTTTTTTGTAGTATTTTTTTTGAACATAAACATTAATTTCCCGCGCAATTGTAATTTCTTATTTAATTTATGGCAAATTTGAAGTTTGTTTTATAATAACTAAATTTTCCAGCCATTGTAACCGAAGCCATTCGGCGCAACACCCGCACATAACGAAGCAGATTTAATGTTACTTTGCACTTATGCAATAAACTATATAATTTGTTGTTGGGTGTCATGTGCAAAGCAGTAGTGCATTTTAACAGCTGTTGACTTAACTATTTCTATTGTTTTGCGGTTGGCTGTTATAATTTTGCTTGCGTATTCGCGTGCGATGCGTGCCATCAGTAGGTATGCACGGATGTATGTGTGTGTGTGTATGCGTGTAGAGTTGCAAACTACACCGCGTGCCCATTTCGCTATCTGCTGCGCTGTACTTGGAGGTATGCAGGTGTTTGCGACTCTGGCGGTACACTTGACGTGCTTCTTAGTTGCCATCGCCGTCAGTCGGTGAACGGACATGTCTACTAATATACACACATACATTCATACATACATGCCTAAGTACATACGTAAGTGTTAGGGAGTGTTGTTAACTGTTTTTTTTTTGTTATTATTATTATTATTATTTTCCTCCATTTACTTCTTCGCTTTGCTGTTTCATCGTCGTGTAATGCACGGGTATTTTCTTTGGCTTTTCTCTCAGTAGTCTCTTTGTGGCGCGAAGTAATCGCATTTGCATAAAACTTCCTCATTATAATTCGTTGTCGTTACCACCTGCCAACTCGCGCCATTCCTTTGCTTTCGAAAACACAAAAAAACACGACGACACACCTACCACAGAAGAGCTGTGCCTTTTGATATTTTCATTTTCTCAAATTTGCTTGCACAAATTGAATCGGGTTGATGTTGGTTGATGGCAAGTGGTGCGCGCACAGGAGACGGCATGCGAGAGTGGAGGAGGGCAAGAGTGAAAAGATGATGACGTTGATGACGGAGAGTATATTAGAATGCGAATTTTCATTTAAACGCCTTAAGGTATGCTTCTGTGGTACTTGCTAAGTAAAACAAAAACCGAAAAAATAAAAATAAGAAAATAAAATGAAAAAGTAGCGACAAGCATCGGTATTAGATGGGATTTGTGGAAAAGTGGCTTTGGAAATGAGGGCGTAGTAATTCAATATTTACTTTAAAACTTTTAAAATGTTCGTAGAATAAATGCTCTGTTAGGTATTAAAAATTATATAAATATGTACAAATGCACACAAACAAATATATGTACAGGGTGCTGCATCTAGCGTTTGGAATTTAATGTAGGTTAAGTTAGGATAAAGGGCAGCCCCCGTGAGGGGCTCACTTGGACAAATAATTAAAATTCGTCCATTGGTATGTCATAAAGAGGAGAAACAGAAGGAAAACTACCAAATAGAGGGGAAAAAGGAAGAAGGAGGCTTTGGATTGGAGGATGACGACCAACGTTAGCTAATTACCTTTGCATTAACCGCTTCAAGCTGCTGATGAAATTCGCCTGGTGTGTCATATTGACAACTGCTATATCCGCAGGTGTAGTAAAAAAGTGAGAGCCGCGATGTCTAAATCTTACCCCGACGAGAACAGGGTAGCTGAGAAGAAG
This sequence comes from Anastrepha ludens, assembly GCF_028408465.1. Classification (NCBI taxonomy): domain Eukaryota; kingdom Metazoa; phylum Arthropoda; class Insecta; order Diptera; family Tephritidae; genus Anastrepha; species Anastrepha ludens. The sequence continues at coordinate 27,885,008 of NC_071499.1, read as the reverse complement.
GCGCTGAAATGAGTCCACTTCTGCAGAAAGAATTTGAAGTAATCGCAAATCTCGGTGCATGGATACTTAACGGACAATGCCCGGTAAGGGTACCCACCAAATTCGAGAGCTGCGGGCTTATTAACCTTAGAAGTTCCCTTAAACGCATCCGATCTACTGGTGGCCAGATGGATACCGCGACTTTGTACGTATGCGCATTAACCTAGACCTCGCTGAGTTGATGCGAGACCCATCTTCCCAGGAGTAGAGCACTGGTTGTCAAGGGAACCCCATTGCTCTCATTTCGCGTGGAACCGCCTCCCGGGTACTCTGCCTTGCCAGCTGGTCAACGCAACGTTTCCCCCTCCAATGCCGCTGTGACCGGCAACCCAAATAAGCCTAATATCGAAGTATTCGAATGCAGTCGAGAGAGAAATCAGGCATTCGCCCACTAATTTTAAATGCGCAAACAATGAGCCCAGGGTCCTAATTGTCGTCTTGCTGTCAAGGTAGATATTTATCTCGCTTACAATAATTACAGAAGTAGGCAGTCAATCCACTGCTTCTTTAAATGCGGCTACCTCTGCTTGGAAAACTGGTCCGGAAGCCTAAGTTTGAGCTTGATGGAGAGCTTCTCCCCCACGAACCTTTCCGTCCAGCTTCGAGCCATCTGTAAACATGTTAGCCATGCCCTATCACCAAATGTTGCACACCGCCCATTCCTCTCTTGAGGGAAAATGAATGCAAAATGTACTTACCTCTCATACGCAGCGAAGGTGTACGTTAATCAAGCACCATGGGGATGAACTCTAAGTTTCTAAGCATACTAGAGTGTCCATAGCTTAAGTCGAGATTGTGGCCGAACATCGCAATCTGATTGCGACGCCTGCAGCGGCAGTTTTCCCTGCGATGGCCACGGGTATCACATTCAACATAACGTTGAAGTAGGAGTGGATCGGAACCGAAGGGCCTCACTGATTCCAATGAGGGCAGACCTTTGGACTTTCTCCAGCTTCTTAACGATGGACAAGGAGTCCATACAAAAAATTGCGGTTATTAGCGGTCAATTTTGTGAATGACTTAAATAAAATAAACTGAATTTCTATCACATCACTTAATACACTGTGGTACAAAAATCATCTCATATGCACGTGGAACTATAGATTTTATATTAAAAATAAGTTTTCAGCAATACTACATAAAATCTATAGCTCAGTAGGTGTTACCACATTACTTTGGTCATCTAAATCCAAAATAACGAAAAGTCAAATTCGTTGTCACTAAGTAACCCTGTACGTAAAGTTGTCCAACTTCGTTATAATCCACCATCTACCAAATACTTTATGCTCTTTATGTAATAAATTGCTGATATCCATATTTTTCATGTAATACCCGCCCATACACACACACACCCACACACGCACGCACACTTACTTTTCACAGTCATACAGAGAACTGGCACAGGCTCAAAAGCTACATTTCAGTGGCACAAAGTTGAAATACGAACTGGGACCCCAGTGGAAGGAGAGCGATTAGGGCGATATGTTCCGTGTGTTCTTGCCAAACAAAAAAAGGAAGGGAGAGAGAATGGCTATAAAAATAAAAGTAAAAGAAAGGACATGAAAAATTACACTTTGATGTCAGATGTCGCTTCTGCTCGCCAAAGGTCCAGCGCTTGGCGCATAAAAACCCAGCTGTGTGTTGTAGACTTGTGTAGACATACACACATACATACATATATATTTTTGCCTCCGTGTGTGTGTGTGTGTGTGTATGTTGGCTCTTGTCACGTGTATGCTGCCCAAAAGTGATGTAGTGTAAAGAGCTTTGTTTGTTTTGTTTTTGTATGTTGGACATTTCCCCTCTTCCAGTGGTAGTTTTGAGCTGATGCTTGCCAATATTTTTACCCTGGACAGCTGTCAAATGAATGTCAACTTTGAGATATAAAACGTTTCAATTTGTTGCCAAAGGTTGATTTCGTATAAGCGAAACCTATTTCACAATTACTTCAACAAATGGTTGGCAGGAAATAAAAATAAAAATTAAAGGGAAAAAGTATTGTTGAGCAGATATGATTTTCTTAATGTTTCTGGCAATGAAAGTGGTGATAAAGTCCAATGTGTGACATTGGATCAATATCATTACAAAGAAGACAAAAAAATAATACCACGCTTTGTTTTATATAAATAGAAATATTGAAATTAAAAAAAAAAATTTTTTTCAAAAAATTTAAAGTTAAAAAAATTTTTTTTTTTTAATTTAAAATTTTAAAAATATTTTTTGTTTTGCTATTTGTTTTTAAATCTGCTTAAATATATAAAGCACAACAGTAAGTTTTAAAATTCGAAATCTGGATTTACATGAAGGATGTCATCTATTTGCTGTTTTCACAAGACACTGGACACTGGTTGATCAAGCCGATAATTCCCAAAAGTGGCAGAGATAGAGGTGGTACAGCGGGTTGGGTACGTAATGCTGTATGATACAATATTCTGTTTACAAAATGCTGTATACAAAATTCTGTATTTCAGAATTCTGTATTATAGAATTCTGTATACGAAATTCTGTATTTCAAAATTCTGTAAAGAATATTTTGTATTGCCGACTCCGGCTACGTAATCCTCCGTATTTTTGCGTAGAACTTCTTTTCGCGTGGGCGGCCTTCGGCTGTGCTTCAAAAAAATTACCCTCATCAGCCCGACTCCGGCTACGCAATCCACCGTATTTTTGCGCACTTTTTTTTATAAAATTTGTTGAATTTCTTATCATTTACTTACAGCATTTCGTCAATACAAAATTTTGTCAATACAAAATTTCGTCAATACAGAATTTCGTCAATACAGCATTTCGGCAATACAAAATATTTTTTACAGAATTTTGAAATACAGAATTTCGTAGGGATCCCGTGGTACAGCATCTCCTCTGCAGCTGCTCAGCGAGAATGCGGCGTTTTTGGGCAAACCTTATTTCCATAGTTTAATAGAGCTGTGCTACAACAATTCACTCAACTTGTTTATGTTTGTGTGCTCCCAAAAGTATCACTTTCCCATGTCCTTTTGACGCTCTGCAAAGTTTGCTTTTTGTTTCTATGAAAACATGCAAATTCGCTTGCATGCAAACTTTTTGTCATTTTCGCCATTGCAATATATTATATTTCGGTCTCCCTCTCTCGCAGTCTCTCTATCTCTCACTTCCTCACTATGTTGCGGTTACAAAAAGTTGTGTGAGGCCAAAAGCCGTACAAACATTCCGCTTTACACCGCCCCAAATGCCACATTTCCGTGGCAAACCAAATTCCATTCGTCACCCAATTCCTTTTGCCTTGTGCGCCTTGTTGTTGTTTTCTATGCCGTAGCTGTTGTTACGACAGAATGGCAGTATTTTTGTTTGCTTTCGTACAACAAATTGGAATCGTTATTCTAATTTCAAAACGTTTTGCGAGTTCCAAGTGTTTTTTGCTTTTGATGAATTCTTGATATTTTTATATTCTTATTTGGATATATGCACAAGGTGGCGCAGAATTAATCACCCTATCGGTAGATTTATAATTTTTACAAATGCCGCTGTACGTCAATTAAACTTGACACTTGAGAAGTAGGCAGCAGCTGCAGTATACAAACAGGCAAGCAATGAAGCGCGTAAAGATCAGGCTAAAGATTTCCATCCCTCAAGATAATTTTTTTTCATTTAGCAGAACAATTTGAATATAAAAATTGGATGATTAATTTTGCGCTACCTTGTATATTTTTATTTATTTGCTTTTTGTCCTACGTACATGAATATTCGTATTAAAAATGTTTTTTTTTTCTGTCTTTTACAGGTAAGGAAAAGCTTTGTAACAAGCAACGATAATTTCTGATTAAAAGTAAGTTGAAGTAGTATTTGTTACTCTATTTTGTCGACTTTTTCTCTCTAAAAACTACCGAACATGCTCTTTCGGACTTAAATCCGAACTCCAAGGATGAAAGACTACTAGGTTTGGACAAAAACTATGGTGAAGGGCAACATTTTGAGGGGACCTTCGGATGCCACGGAAGTGATTCGCCAGCCGAATTCTGTACGATCATTTCACACATATTCACATACTCGTCCAATCTGTCGTTGTTGTTTTTTTTTGTATATCACTTACACATTATTAGGGTTTACGTAAACAAACCAATCATTACCCCTGCTACGTCAGCCAAATTCGCTCAGAGTCTGCTAACGGTCAAATCATTAAAAACAATTTAACCTTCTGAAATTATTTATACCACTTTTTTATGGCGCTAGGCGAGCTTAACTCTTGGGCTACAGGCTGTGGCCTAAGTTTAAACGCGCGTAAAACAGAACTCATGCTATCTACGACCAGATATAAGGTACCAACTTTTGCCCTACCAAATATTAACGGACAAACCCTCTCACTTTCAACCAGTGCAAAGTACTTAGCGGTAATTCTGGAGTCCAAACTTAACTGGAAATTAAACATTGAAGAACGGATAAAGAAAGCAGAAATCGCTGTATATGTCTGTAAATGTATGCTAGGAAGAAGATGTGGTCTTCAACCCAAGTATGCATTATGGTTGTATAAGGCGGTTATACAACCATTTTTAACGTATGGCTCGGTGGTTTGGTTGAAAGCGCTAGAGAGAGAATACCACATCAAATTACTTGACAAAGATCAGCCTGTGCAATAACAGTCGGTGCAATCAGATCATGTCCTAGGGAGGCCTTGAACGCTCTGACGCACGTTATTCCGGTAGATCTACATATCAAGACCCTGGCAACCATGAGTGCATTTAGGTTAAATGAAGCAGGTCGCTGGAAGGAAAAAACGCAAGGCCATGCCAGTCTATTAGTGTGAAAAACACAGTATTCCTTGAAGAAGACTGACTACATCATCCCAACGGTAACTTTCAACAGGAATTTTGCCACTCTCTTTCCATCTAAGGAGGAATAGAATAAGGGATTCTCACTAAACAACTGCGACACTACAGTCTATACAGATGACAGTAAAATGGATTGTGGTGTTGAAGCTAGTACGAGTATATTCTCATAGACTTGGAATTGAAAAATCTGTGCGTCTCCCTAATACCAGCAGTGTCTTTCCGGCGGAAGTACTAGCAATTGGGGAAGCTTGTAGGTTACTAATCGCAGATCCCTCTTTTAAGGGCAATATCGCTTTTCTTTCGGATAGCGAAGCTGCAATAAAGTCACTGGATTCGACGACAACAGCCTCTAAACTGGTGGAACAAAGTAGGAATAGCCTCACCACCTTGAGAAAAAAAAACCATAGAGCTACCTTAATCTGGGTCCCGGAACATCGGAGCATTGAAGGTAACGAAAAAGCAGATGAACTGGCAAGGGGGGGCTCTGCCATGAATAACGCTCTTGCAGCATCGGTATACACACCATTAGATGCAGTCAAGAGTGCAATTTCCCTAAAATGCCTCCGAATCGTGGATTGTAGATGGAGAGACCAGATGAAATCCAAAATTAGCAGAACGTTATGGCCCACCTACAACCTTAAGCAATCGTTAACATTGATCAACATGAAACGACGGGACGCCTGGAGTCATAACTGGCTTTTGGTCTGTGGGAGAACCAGCGCCAAAATGAGCGCCCTTCACAATACATACCGTCACAGTTGTAAACAACCGGAGAAAAAAAAACGATCTTCCATTTGCTCTGCGAATGCCCTGCTCTATAGAAGGACAGAATGTTAACCCTGGGCCAACCGCTGTTCAAGAATCTCGAACAACTGCTCGGCTTAGATGTCAACAACCTGATAAGGTTCGTGAACCGCACAGTCTAAATAAAGTCATGCTGTAAATCGCTGGTAAACAAGTTGGTAACGAGGATGTGGCAACGAAATGGTGCGGAAGCGCTAGTTGGATTCCGGACGAATCACCACTTAAACCAACCAATCAACCTTAGCATAAAGTTATTAAATATGTATATCCAACCTCGCTGCTAGGGCCAGCCATTTAGTAACTTATTTTCTCCACCCACTTATCTCTAGCTTTTGGTGTTTTTTAGAAATATCTCGACTCCAGCAAGACCCAGCGTATTCAAGTAAACTTAAAAATCTTCACCTAAAATCTTATAAGAAAATAACAATAAATACTTAGTTAAAAATATGAAATGCCTATTTTTCCAAACGATTTTTCTTTTGATCTAAGGAAATGGACGCGACCTGAACAAATCGAAACAAAAAACAAAACAAAAAACAAGCACATCTCACAAATACAGTAGTAGTAAAACGGCGCTAGTCACTAACTACGAATATTTCAGCAGGAATACTTAACCACTACAACAACAACAACAACCTTTCCTAAATGTATCCTGTATCCCTAAGCTAAAAATACTCCTATATGCAATTTTTTTTTTTTCAAGTCAAGTTCATTTTGCACTGCACTTATCATTTCATTTGTTTAAGCAATGCGTGCCACTGCAATAAATATACAAAAATATATTTCAGCAATATTAATATCCAATCTGTTTGGTCAACTTAAAAAAATCATAAAATTTCAATTAATTGATTTAGCCCAGTTTGCGAGCCTCCCAAGTATTCGCATGCGGATGCCACTACTTTCATATGTGCGCTCTTACACATACACACTCAGACATGCATAGCAATTGCAGGTTATGCAATTTCTTGTGTATTTACTTGGATTTAAATTTTGCTTATACTCGTAATGAAAATATTAATTAATTATATTTCAACACGTAAGTTCCGTCTTATTGCGCAATTTTTGCACAGTTGCTTTTTAAAATAACTTCTCACATTTCTTTTCATATCAGTACTCGCTTCCGTTTGCTAGTGTTGCCTTTGGCAAATTTTTACGCATTATACCTGCCTACACTTGAGCTTACATCACTAAGTCACTTCACATTTATTTATCTTTTTACAAAGCACATTTTCGGAAGCCTTTGCATATGGACGACAATTCTCTGTATCGTAAACGACAAAAATTTTCAAAAATCAATCCAATTTTTGGATGACTTCAAACTTTCACTATAAAACTGCACGCCTAACAATTTTCTAAAGATTCTGATTAAAAGTTTGAAAAATTATATGACAGTTGTTTTAAATGTTTGTTAATATCGTGCAGCGGTTAGAATTTTAATTTATGTGGCTTGTGTTATATAAAAAACTATAGTTTAAAAAAAAATTAAAGAAAAAAATTGTGCATGAAAAATATTAACACGTTCGCGGACACTAAAAATTTCAGGAAGCTGCAAAAATAGGCAGTCACTTATTTTTGAAACTAGTTGTAATATCAAAAATCTGATTTGAAATTTATTATAAGAGAAGTCAGAACATCGTATTTTAACTGTTATTTGAAATGAATGTTGTAGCATCCACGACAATATAGGTCATATTTTTCAACTAGGATGACGTGAATGCTATAGCATTCATTCATAGAATACATGAGAAAAAAAGGTTTTATTATAGTTTCATTATCCAACCAACGGCCGGCCGCCGTAGCCGAATGGGTTGGTGCGTGATTACCATTCGGAATTGACAGAGAGGTCGTTGGTTCGAATCTCGGTGAAAGCAAAATTAATAAAAACATTTTCTAATAGCGGTCGCCCCTCCGCAGGCAATGGCAAACCTCCGAGTGTATTTCTGCCATGAAAAAGCTCCTCATAAAAATATCTGCCGTTCGGAGTAGGCTTGAAACTGTAGGTCCCTCCATTTGTGGAACAACATCAAGACGCACACCACAAATAGGAGGAGGAGCTCGGCCAAACACCTAACAGAAGTGTACACCTAACAGAAGTGATCACATCTGTATATGCCAGACGTATTTGCGTTATAATTAGCAATCTCGATTGGTTTTTTTCTTCAAGATACCATATTTATTATGCACGCCAATTAATTTTCCGTTGTGATACAAAGCACATCTCGACTGCCTTTCCACTTACTAATATAGACGTTGCCCTGTCTTCTCCATATATTGTACATATCGCACCCTAAATACAAAAGGGTCACAACTCAAAATGAGCAGAAGCTCAAATATGAACGAGACGTTATCAATAAAACAGTCCGCGGATGACATATGGCAAAAATAAATTTTTTGTTTTTTGGTAGGACTGTTATAAGCTTACATGGTAAATTTCAGCGTGATATGTCACATAGTTTGTTTTCTGTGCTACTGTAAACAAGTCAAGCTCGAGTGTGGAAAATTTTTAGTTGTGCCCCTTTTGTATTTAGGGTGCGATATGTTCTCCTTTTTTCAATTTTTTTTGTATTGCGACTTTCAGATTCATTTTGCGATTGGTACGTAAGGTTCCAGTAGTATGAGTTTTAAAACTAAGTAATAGATTGCTCAGTCCAACACTATTATAGTAGTTGTCCATAAATAATGAATGGTCCTTCGATAAATATGGTTCCATGAGTCTCATAACCACGGAATCCACTACAGGTAAGGAAGACACCTCATATGTTACTTTGCCTTCATATATTTTTATATTGAGAGCATAGCCATCATGTGTAAAAAGCTCATAGAATGTAATTCCGTACTTATTTTTCTTTGATTTTATAAATTGCCGAAAACTTAATCTCCGTCGATGCAGTATCATAGATTCATCTAGCGATAATTTTTTTCCAGGTATGACGTTTGAAATGAAATATTTACAAGTTTCAGAAGTGCGGAAATCTTAGATAGCCTGTCATTATTTGGTACGGATTCACAATGTAAGCAACGCAATAGCTGTTCAAACCTGCGCCCGGTCATAGATGCCCCGAAAATTGGATGGTAATATAAGGGATTGTTAGACCAATTTGAACGAATTTTAGATGTCTTTATTTGAGCCGGCAACAAACAAAGGCCGAAGAATACCCCATTTCTTGAAAATTTGTTTCTATGACACTCTTTATCCGGCAATTTCTCGTATGTATGTGGACGCGATAGTGAGAGCATATTTTTCCCATATTCATTTGTGCAACTAACAATTAAATGCATTATTTTCGTAGAACAAATTTTACCGAAAATCTCTTCCTGAGTTTTACAATATTTTAGATCATCAGCTATACCCATTCTACTAAGACCAATCAAAATGAAAGTCTTCTGCAGTATCTTCATTTCACAAGGTAGTTGTCTCATCTAACCCATTTGAAATATTTATACCGTTAGAATTTTCTGAATCAAAAGATGATGATGTTGATAAATCCATATTGTTTGACGAAAATATATTAGGGGTACATTCTCTTGAGTTTTCGCTGAATTGTCCATATTTTATCACAAAAGTCTCCATAAATTTATTGGTTTCATTTCCAATTATATCCGTAATACACTAACCTATATCTTGATCTGAATCAGAATCATCAAATAATCTCAAAATTCGCGTATGTTCTTACGTGAATTCATTTTTCAAAAAAGTTATACGATAATTCAAAAAACTGATGTTTTCACTTTAATCTCAAATGTCTAACTGAAGCAGATAATGAAATGCCTAAGCATTTGCAATGCACATTGTTGAAGGTAAGAGAAATTCTCAGAGAAAAATGTGCAATGATAGTGTCAGCTCCCTCTGAGAATTCTACGAAATATAGATGCTATAGTATTCGCGTCAAGTATTGCACTTCTAGTTTACTCAATGTGCCGGCTTAAGGAAATTTGTAAATACCAGGCGAAAAAATAAAATAATATGAAAGTACCTACTTAATGAATTAATTGGTCATTACTTTGAAATTTATATTAATTACAAAAACTTAAGGTTACGTGAAATTAAATGAACACAAATTGGCTTTAAAATTTGAACGCTGTATCATTAACGTCATTTTGCATCACAATAAAAATGAATGCTATAGCATTCACGTCCGCGAACGTGTTAAGAATATTGCAAAAAGATGTGAAGTGACTTAAACTTGTAAGCACAAGTGTGCATTCATATGCATATACCTGTACATATACATATATACTTGGTTGAAGCAATGGAGCAGAGTGTTTGTCAGCATTGTTTTTATTATATTATTTAATTAAATTAATTTTTCATTCAGTAAAATATAAAAAAATTAAATAAAAAAACTATAGTCAAAAAGGTAAATTAAAAAAACTGTAGTCAAAAAATTAAATAAAAAAAGTACACTCCCCACACATCTTGTGGATCACGCACAGCACACTTATATTGCATTCGACAGATATGCGCTCTTTTGCGCATATGCTGTTGTAGTGGTGCTGCGTGTACCTTATGAAGCTCTCTGCATTGTATTTGAATAGCTCTGCTAACAAGTGCATTAACTCTCGGGAGTTTTTGTTGGTGCAATTCGTATTTTGTCTTACTATTGCAAGCAAGGGGAAGGAATCTACAATATTAAAGGTGGTATCGGTAAATTAGCTGGGATTTGTTTTTTCGTTTTTTGTTCATGTGGCGGTCAGCTCAGAAAGAAGCAAAACGAATTCATTCCTTGTTTTCTACTTTACCAATATTTGCCAATGACAATCAATCGTCCAAATATTGTTGTTGGTCTAGTTAGTGCCATCACCTTTAATTAATGCGCCTTGATTGTAAGTAATAGATGAGGTTTTTCTGTGTATTTTCTTGCAGCATTCAGACAAGTGAAAATGTTGTGATTGATCTCGCAATAAGTGCAAAAGTAAGTTTACTCTGATCATCAGTGCAAACCTCATTGATAAGAATTTTGATGTGACTTGAAGTCTTCTTGAAAGCTATCGAGTTTGCAGGTTATATGCAGCTCTTTGTGTTTACTTTGTGAGTGGTTTTGTGTCTTCCGTTTTTCTCTTTCGAGCAATACAAATTAATTTCCCTCTTCACATCATAGTGCTCCAGTTGCATGCGATAGTCGTGTAGATATGTATTAGGTAAGCATTTTTTCGTATTGTATATATTTTTGGCTTCGCTTGATTGTTTTTACTTTTTCGGTCTTTTTAACATCCGATATCAACCTTTATATATACAGTTGCGGTCAGAATCTTAGTAGTGCTTATGGCTCATTATATTTAAGTGGCCACGTTTTTTTTATCACAACAATTTTTCACCATCCACTGTAAAATCAACTCAAGTTATGCAATCACTTGTTAAACTTAACCTGTTCGTTTCGTTAATTGTGCATGAAATTTTAGTTGCAACGGCTTTTTAGTCAGTCAAAATCTTAGTAGAGCGTGAAAAAGTGTTTGAAAAATTAATATTATCGCGGCCATCTTTGTGAAAAAAAAAAAAACGGTGAGATAAGGTTATTGAATTGATATTCTGTAGCTAATGGCCAAATTTTTATTATTCCTCATTCAGCAATGTCCAGAAGGAAAAATTGCACACCCGAGAAACGCGCCCTCATAAAAAAATTGATTGCTGATGGAAAAACTTATGTGGAAGTGCAAAATATCATTGGTTGCTCACCACCAACAATGGTACGTAATGCCATCAAGTACAAACCAAGTGGCAAAAAGCGCGGAAGAAAGCCAGCAATGTCGGCAAGAGAAGTTAAGTCTATCGTCAGATACTCAAAGCAGTTTCCATTTGCGGCTGCTACTGAGAGAAAAGATGCCTTAAAAGTGTCTTCGAGCGTTGAGACTGTTCGTGGGCGTTTACGGGAGCACGACCTGGGTGCCCACAGTCCAAGAAAAGTACCTTTGTTGACAGAAGCGCATGGAGAAAAGAGACTTCGATTCGCCAAAGAACATATAAATTGGCCTTCGACCAAATGGCACAATATTTTATGGTCGGACGAGTCGAAGATTGTCTTGTATGGTGGAAAGGGATCGCGCCAATATGTAAGACAACCCCCTAACACCGAATACCAGCCAAAGTATACAACAAAAGCAATAAAGCATGGTGGTTCTAACATTATGGTCTGGGCATGCTTTTCTTAGCTAGACGTGGGACACATTCATTGGGTTAAAGAAATGATGACTGGCGCTTCATATGTTGATATACTCAAGGACATCATGCTGCCATATGCCAGAGACGAAATGCCGCTTGTTTGGCTTGTTCCGGCGAGACAACGACCCCAAAAACACGTGCAAAGTTGCTAAAAGATGGTTTGAGAAGAGTCAGATCAACGTAATGGAATGGTCGCCACAGTCACCAGACATAAACCCCATGGAAAATTTGATGATTTGGTTGATGTCAAGGAGGCAATAGCCCAACGCAAGCCAACATCTAACACGCAACTATGGGAGGCTATAAAGAGCGCATGGGAGTCGATTTCGATTGAAAGATGCCAAAAACTTGTTGACTCATGCAACGCCGTTGCAACCCCCCATGAAAAAATAAAAATAAATTCACCATCATATAAAAGTTTTGTCAAAATTTTTCGTACAATTTTTTACACTACTAAGTTTTTGACCGCTCAAAATTCGCTGCAGTTTTTCTAAATATAATTTTGCGTCACTGAAATGAGATAAACGTTGGATTTTTTTTGGGATTTGTTTTGTTGGACATTTGGGCTATATGTGGGAAAAAATAAAATTTTTTATAAAAGCGAGTACACGCACCTTTTTAACTCATTCCATTCTATGTATGTGCGCTACTAAGATTTTGACCGCAACTATAAATATTTATATAAAATCACTCTTAATAAAAAATAGTTAAATATATAAGCCAATTCTGTGCAACCCTTGCTGCATTCTGCCCTTGCTGTCTTTTACTTTTTATTTTGTCCATTTACTTTTTAACTGCCACGAAATATTTAACTTCAACAGTTCGACAATTGCCTTCAACTTTTCCTCTAAAGTATGTAGGTGTATATATTTGTTTTTATGTAGATGTAGGATGTAGGGAGAGCGCCTGCTGGCTAACTTTTTGCGCTCACTCAATTCCCGTTAGTAGTTATTCAACACCTTTGTTGAAAAGTTTTTCACTTTACCTTCCCCTTAAAACACTTAGGAAACAACTATGTGCAAGTCCATTATGACGAACTTATTGCTACTGTACATAGACTGCACCACTTTACCTTAACGCGCTTCATATTTTCCCCTGCTTTTTTGTTGTGTGCGCTGAGCCTTAAATAGAATAGCAAGGTAAGATAAAAGGTGTAGCTACTTTTTTATTTACACACTTATAAATTTTCATTTCTCTCCCTCTCTCTCTCTCTCTTTGTTTACTTGGTGATATATAGATTTTGTACATTAAAGTTTGCGGACTACAAGTTTTTACTTTTAGATTTTCTCTGTTCCTCTTTTATGTGCTAAATTGCGCTTTTCCTTATTTATTTACTTTCTCAAATACTTTTAGCACTTGTTTTCTAATTTATTTCTTCTTTTCGACAAAAATGTTGCTTCGTTTATTTATTGAATGTTAAAAAAATGTATATTAAAAAAATATCTCAAGGCTTTCTTCCCATTATGCGATATGACTGCGTGTAATGAATTGTCTTTTGGTGGCTGGTTAATATTTTTGTTTTTGTAATAAAGTAAAATTAATTGCAAACCTCCGGAAGGCTCAAAACATCACTTTATTATTATTATTAATATGGAGGGACCTACAGTTTCAAGCCGACTCCGAACGGCTGATATTTTCATGGTGAGGAGCTTTTTAATGGCAGAAATACACTCGGAAGTTGGCCATTGCCTGCCGAGGGGTGGCCGCTATTAAAAATAACTTTTTCTTAATTTTGGTGTTTCACCGAGATTCGTTCTATGTTCTCTCTGAATTCCGAATGGTAGTCTAGATTAGATTAGATTTGTGGGGGGCTGGACAAGTCGTCGAAGCACTCAGTCCGTAGACCATTATACTACACCCGGATAGATATCAGTAGAAAGAATAGAGACTGGAAAGATAAAAGGTGGATGGTAAAAACGGATAAATTAGTTTGAGGTCACTATTTCGCAAATCTCTTGGATTCATTGATGAATTTTAAGAGATCCGGAAGAGGAAGAATATGAACTTTGTCCATACTCAGTGTGTCGCAACCCAGTATCCTAAGCCTGATTCTGGAAAATGCAGGACAGCTGCAGAGAAAATTCTCTGCTGTGTCGTCATCTTCAAGACAGGATAGGCATATCGGACTGTCCACGACCCCCATGGTAGCCATATGCTGACCAAAGACGTTGTGCCCTGTGATTACACACACCGGTACTCTCAGGTCCTTCCTGCTGAGTTTTAGGAGAAAGGTCGCTGTTTTCCTGTTTGGTTCTTTCACACAGCACTTGGCAACGAGTTCAACTCAGACCAACGACCTCTGGGGGTAGATCTCATGATGTCCTCAATCCATAGTTGAATCGATGCGGAATTGACACCTAGAAAGGGTTCAGGACCTAGTGGCATACTTGCAGAGCCTTCATTAACCAATTTGTCAGCTAACTCGTTCCGTGCAATACCACAATGTCCAGGCACCCAAATAAAACTAACTTTGTTGTGTTTTGCAACACTGTTCAGTTTTGTCTTACATTCACCGACTAACTTCAGTGCAGCTTGACTGTCACTACAAATTTCAATACTGTTGCGCCGCCACTTTTCCTCAATTAGCCAGTACGCCACATTCAAGCTGGCATAGACTTCGGTAAGTCAGCCGTTTCTATGTTACCGCTACTACCAGAATTTATAACCGGCCAAGGACTACAGCAATGTTTATGCTGCAACAACAACAGTATTAATCTAGGCACGATACCAGTACACATATTTGGCGGTTTAAATCTACTCCCTTCAGAACCTGCAAGTTCCATTAGAGTATATTCCCAGCTTCGTAAAACGCTGACTTTCTGCATGATATTCTTTGTTTTTCCTCTATTTTCTGCATAAGAGTGGAGAAGTTAGTCTTTCCTTGGCCACAAAATGGCTCCGTCCCTTTCCTGGCTATCCAGGCTTTCCTGGTTATCTCACATTTCGTTTCTAGTAATTCCTATGTGCACTGAAATCCATAGGCTCCGTACCTGATTGTATTGGCCTAAGATATGTTGCTTCAATTTTAATGTAACCGGGTAAGTATTGAGAGACTTGATTGCTGTCTGGCTATCAGTAAAGATGACTTTTATTTTTATAGTTGCGTTCAAGGTTAAAGTGTGCGCATCTTTCTATTGCGTAGACTTCCGCTTGAGATGTCATCTATTCTTGTTTGCTGAGTATCTTTTTCTCGGTCCGCAGGCAACTGCCCCGGCATCTTCTTCGTTGAGGAATCCATTCTGTGTCATTTTATTTACAGTTTTGAGATAACCCTTCCCAAGTCTTCTTCAAGACAAAACTTCCTGCGATTTTGATAATCACTTGAGCGAATAGCAAGATTGGTTGCTCTTGGTATGACCCTCCTCGCTTGGGTTCGGGTTCATACACAAGAAATTTTTGTCATATGGGTGATATTTGTGTTGCTTACAGGTACTCAAAACATTCATATTGGCCGAAAATTGGAATGAAATCTTGAAAATTTTAGTGCGCAAATTTTCTTCGGCTCGGCTTTTGGGGACGAAACGTCAGCTTCTTCTTCTTCTTCTTAATTGGCGCGATAACTGCTTAAGCGATTTTGGCCGAGTTTAAAACAAAGCGCGCCAGTCGTTTCTTTCTCGTGCTAACCGACACACCAAGTGAAGTGAAGTCCTCCAACTGATCTTTCCAACGCAGAGGAGGTTTTCCTCTTCCTCTGCTACTACCAGCTGGTACCGCATCGAATACTTTCAGACCCCCTTAGCGTTTGTATCTATTCGGACGACATGACCCAGCCAGCGAAGCCGCAGAATCTTTATTCGCTGCTCTATGTCTATGCCGTTGTCAATCTCATACAGCTCATCGTTTCATCGCCTGCGATATTCGCCGTTGCGAACATGGAAAGACCCAAACGCCTTCCACAGAATCTTTCTTTCAAACACTCCAAGTGTTGCTTTATCGGATGTTGTCATCGTCTACGCGATGTTTTAGGAGAGACATTTTGAGAGCCTTGCAGAGTGTTAGTTCTGGTGGTCGAGACAGGACTTTACTGCTCAGTTGCCTACTTAGTCCAAAGTAGCACTTGTTGGCAAGAGAGATACGCGTGTGCGCCGACTGTATGTTTGATGACAGGAGGTACTTCGTTTTGTCCTCGTTCACCACCAGACCCATTCGCTTTGCTTCTTTATCCAGTTTGAAAAAATCCGGAACTAACAACGTCAGTGTAAGCCACCTTATTACGCTGATTTTCGGGGTTCAGTCGTGGTTGCACTTCGCTACAAGAAGAATCGCGTCAAAACCGTCCAGAATGGGTTACTATTATAAGAGAAAACTAAATTGAAAGTAATTTGCTTGTCTATCTCTAAACTTCAATAGCAATCCTCGTATGGTACAATCACTTTTTACAGGTAGTTAGGCCGAGCCATGAGCCTGAGTGTGTACTACAGTGGACAACCGCTGCTACTCCAATTTGTAGTTTGCGTATTCATTTTGTTTTGCAGTAGTTTTATGCCTCATCCTTGCAGCGCATGGCTTTCTTTCTTTGTTCGACAAAAAATAAACTCCAATTTTTATTTTTCTCAGAAACATCATCAAAGGTGCCGTTACACCACATCTGTTGGATGTTGTAGCTCGGTCGCATACGCCTTGCTTCCGCTTCACGCTTCCATTCTATGCTTCAGAGTTTTATTACAATTCTTGCTGCAAACTTTTTTACTGCTTCCTACTTCTCTTTCGAGTTCGGCATTTGTGCCAGGTTATCTCACGTGAGGACGACGACGGGGACATTTGCGGGCTCAGAGTGCTCTTCGTAAAATCGAGAGCAGTGAAGAGTCACGAGTTCTGCACTCTCATCTTCGCTGTGACAATTCGGGCAGGTCGAATTATCTGCTAAATTAAATCGGTAGAGGTATGCAATCAAGCCACCATGTCCGCCGAGAATCTGGGTTCGACAGAGATCTGTTTAGCCATGCTTTTTTTTAGAGGTTAGGTTTTCAAGTTGGCACTATTTTTTCAAAGATGGTCTTTTTGACAGCTGTCACTTGATTTATGCTCAGTTTGGTTTGCCATTTCATAATGAATAGGCTTACACCTGATCAAGCGCGTCGCACGTTCGGTGAATGGGCCCATAACGAGATGGCCACTGATCCCGATTTTCACAAGAAAATTTTGTTCAGCGATGAAGCTCACTTTTGGTTGAATGGGTATGTCAATAAGCAAAATTGTCGCATTTGGAGTGAACATAATCCACAAGCCATTGCTGAGACGCCGTTACATCCTCAAAAAGTCACTGTTTGGTGTGCTCTATGGGCAGAGGGAATCATTGGTCCATATTTCTTTAAAAATGAAGCCGGCCATAATGTTACAGTCAATGGAGAGCGCTGGAGAGCCATGATTAATGACTTTTTCGTGCCTGAATTGGACGATGTTGATGTGGACGACCTTTGGTTCCAACAAGACGGCGCTACATGCCATACAGCCAACGCAACAATCGATTTATTGAAGGAAACTTTTGGTGAGCGCATTATCTCGCGCCGTGGACCTGTGGCGTGGCCTCCAAGATCGTGCGATATAACACCGCTGGACTATTTCTTGTGGGGCTATGTGAAGTCGCTTGTCTACGCAGATAAGCCCGAGACGATTGACGTCTTGAAAGAGAATATTCGGCGCGTTATTGCTGACATACGGCCCCTATTTCTGCAAAAAGTGGTCGAAAATTGGGCCTCTCGGCTGGAATTTATTTGAGCCAGCCGCGGCGGCCACTTGCCCGAAATCATTTTTAAAACATAATGGCAAACCCTTATCTTTATAATAAAGCTAAATTCTTGGCCATAACATTAAATTATATACGTTTTATTTCATCTTGAAAACCTAACCTCTAAAAAAACACCCTTCACTTATGCATTCATCTTGTTTGGAAATCAACTTATATCTACAGTGGCCTTTGGAAGAGTGATGCCATCCATCCAATTTTAAATAGGCTTCAGTGCTTCTGCCGTAGTTGGCTAAGGTTTTTTAAGTAACAGTAACTTTTTACCTAATTTATAATAACTCGAAGACTGCGGTAAAGATTGCAGTGGGTGATGAATCTAATCCGTGCTTGTCTACCTATTCGGCTTCATTGCTTGTTTTGTCTTCTATAGCCGCTTTTCATGTGTTTAGCGGTACAAGAGCGATTGACAGCTTGTCTGTGTTTATACTCGCTGTTTCTATTCCTGCTGAGCTCTCTGTCTAAAATTATTTCAAGATGATTAACCTCGGTGGAGAGCATAAGTTCCATGCAGCTTATGGAGAGACGCTCTTTAAGGGTGCTTAAATTTCCTATCTTAGCTGCAGCCAGTCGATAGATATCTGAATTAATTGAAATTTTTCATTTATTTATAGCATCAAATTCAAAGCTTTTTACTTATCGTCTTTTACTTTTACACATCCACTTGCCAGCACTTTTCATTTGCTTTGGCATACGGCTACATCTTCTTACTTTACAGTCTAAATGGATTCAACAACTGTCAGCAATTGGTGTTTCACGCGCAGCATGACGCCCATAAATTTTATTGTGCATATGTTATTTATTTCGTTCTTTGACATACGAGCTCAAACCCAATTTCGGGAATGGAGTTTCAATTCACTTAACAAACTTACGCGTCACTTATTCATTAAAGCTCAATCGACGAACTGCCAAGTCCAGTAAGCGCATGGCTACCATGCCAGCCATGCACTGACGCGTTGCCACATTTCGCCCAGCAAATACCTCATACATAGCAGTGCCAATGACCTTATGCGCTTTCAGGTGCGCTGGACCACAGTGCTCGTGTACGAGTATTTGCGGGCGTCAGCTATGAATAATTGACACTTCCAGATGGGAGCGCGTTGGGCGAAAATTAGAAAATATTACCACATTCTGCACAGTTGATTGGAAAACGTTGGTGACATTGACAACCGTTGCGATGGGGGAAGTCAGCGCTCGTATAATAAAAGCTGCAAGTAAGTTATGCAAGGCCCCAGCAAATGGAACAGCAAAAGAACTGCAAATACTCGTCTTGAAATCGAAGAGAGGGTTGACAAGCAAAATTGGAATAGCAAAGGTAGAGCGAACATGGAAAAGTAATATAAAAATGGAGTGCTACTTGTATTTGTGTGGGGGGGAAGTGTGCAGTGCTTGGTTGGAGTTGGAGTTTATTACAGCGGCTTCCGTGCGTCAATCAGCTGGAATTTAGGGGAGCTTTTGCGTCTCGAACAAAAGCATTAGCATTGACGTTACGACTTTAGATGCAGCACACAAGCCTGACCGCAATTTGTTTATTGGGGAGTTATTGTGTCGGATGAGGTGAAATGTACACAGAATAATTGGTTACATGATTGGCTGATGCTGACTACGGAGTCAGTTGGTGAAATATTTGCCCAGTGATACGGGCTACAGTGCATTTGTAGATATAAAGAATTTAAAGAAGTAGACTCGTAAGAAAACCTTGGTGTTAGCTGAGGGCATACATACATCTACAATACTGGTAATTTCTCCAAGTAGGCAGGATTGGAACGAGGCGAAAATCTGCACCGAAGTGGATCATTGTTAAAGCAGCATAAACATTCCCCATATATACTCTATGATCAGAAAGTGCAGGGAATGTTTAATTTAAACGAACCGGGCACGTGGAAACCGGTCGATATTTTTATCTTATGTTGGTAGGACTGTAAGATACACATCTGTCACTTTTCAGCACCATCGGATCATTAGTGTTTTCCTGGCCGGCCGGAAATGTGGGCAAACAATTCTTGGATTTTGCATGATAATAACGCGTCATCGGACCGAGCACAAAGTGTGCTGGATTATTTGACCAAACATCCAATAAATATCATCGTGCAGGCACCGTATTCACCTGATATGGCCCCGTGCGACTTCTTTTTGCTTCCCAAGTTGAAGTTACGACGATGAGTGGAAGGAGATTTCAGTCGATCCTTTCGTCGGCCTACCAGGGGTGCATGGAGGTTTGGGCTAAACGTTGGCACATGTGTGTTGCTTCAGATGGGTCATATTTTGAAGGAAATAAAATAAATTTGCCTGAAATTTAACTCTGTTTTGTTTTATTTAACCATTCTCGGTACTTTCAGATCATAGGGTATAGGGGGAATGCTGATACAGTGAAAGTTCTTGGCCGGATATAAATCCGGGTCGTTCGGTAGTTACGTAGAACCGACTTTCCAATTTATATACATATTTTCTTAAAATGGCCCCATACTGCTAGTGTTTTTCCAGCAGAAGTCATTGCTGTCCTGCAGGCATGCAAAATGCTTAAGGAATGTGGGAGCGAGGCGACTATTAACATTTTTTCCGATAGTCAAGCCGCGATCAAAGCTCTGACGACGCCATGGTGGGGATCAAAACTAGTCAACTCCTATAAGTGGATATCAAATCTCTTGGGTTTGCAGGTAACACATCTCTGATCTGGGTTCCAGGACATAGGAACGTAGAGGGAAATGAAATTGCTGATGAGCTTGCTAGGGAGGGAACGGAATTGGGCCCAGAGACCTTCTACTCGGTCAGCTATCCCCCTGACAGTTGTTAAAGGGTAACTGCACGAATTATTTCTCAGAAAAGCGCAGAAAAGATGGAGCTCCATTTATTCGTGTGCTATTTCAAAAACCGTGTGGCCCGAGTATAATAGACGGAGGACTCAGAAAGTCCTGGGGACTCCACGCCATTCAATTTCCAAACTCGTAGCTGTGTTTTCCGGTCACTAGACGATCGACACATACGCGAAAAAGCTAGATTTACCATTTAATCCCCATTGCAGAAGCTGTGGGGACCTTTCCGAGAAGGAGACTGTTGAGCACTTTCTCTGTAAAAGTCCGGGTTTGACAGTTAGATTCATATTCGCCTAGCTGCGGGTCGCTGAGTAGTCATTTCTTCGGCAGCCTGGGGCAGTGCGCCAACCTAAATCCAATCAATCTTCTCCATTACATCAGAGTGCCAGAGTGGTACTTCAACCATTTCTTACCTATCTACCTACCTAACAGGTGAAGATACACATCATTGGTTTTTTATTAAGGTTCCTGAAACCAAAGAACATCATTCGATGGTGCTAATCCACCAATGAAAGCCAAGCTGTAAAGCCAAAGACGTCAACTTATTTTAGCAAAGCAAAAGTTTTATCTGTTGTTTAAAATATAGAAGAATTAATGGAAATTATATAAAAAAAAAACGTAAAATGATGGATATTCAAGTTATGGAATAGAAACCGTTTTTGGTGTTTTCTATATAATCAACAAATACAAGTTTTGTTAGTCCTCTCGTATGTTGAAGTTGGCCTCAGAAGCCACTCTATGAATGTAAGTTTGTTGAGGCTAAACTTCGTTGCAAGATGGAATACGCTCGAACTTATTTGGGTCGCGGGACTCTGCAGTATTCAGTACAAAGAACTTCTATAGCTAATAAATTGACGAACTGGGGTATTTTGGAGCGTCCAATGGAATCGGAACCAATTTTAGGGCCACGCATAGCGAAAACAGTCGGCTACATCAAGGTTCTCCTTAATAAAGCTCATGAAAACCGTTCGTACAGCACCTGCAAAACAACCAAGTGTTTGCATTAAAAGTTTGACAGAGTAGTAACAAATTTCCTTAGGCCACAAACCGAGGCCGAGTAAGCTACGAACCCTAATAAAATGACTTCTGGTCACTGACGACTGGTCATCGACGATCCACTTTGTATATCTTGTTTGGAGGATGAGGATTGTACAGAACACTTTTTCTGCCTCTGTTCGGTCTTTGCCAGCCATCAATAGTGCGTTTTTGGTCGTACGCATTGAGAATGGATTAGCTACAATCTGTTTTGCCTCGACAAGCTGTTATGATTCATTAAAGAGTCTGAGCAGTTTACAGAGGAGCAACGAATTCTCTCCACACCTGTTTTTCCCTCTTCTTCAAAATTCTCTCTTCTTAGGTAGTAAGCAAGGATGATAGATGACCAGGTTTGCTGTTTAGCTATGGTGAAAAAACTTGTGAGGAGAACTTCGGCTGCCACACTTGGGAGATTCGATACCAGAATTCTGCACGATCATATCACATGTATTCACACACTCGTCCAATCCGTCGTTGCTCAGACGGCAACGAAGTGTCATTGGTTGATTTTTTTCGTATATCACTAACGCAAGCTAAACTTTATTAAACACGTCCCAAGTGACGTCAGCCCATCAACTGATTATGTCAAATTCACTCAGAGCCGAATAACTGTCTGCTAAATGAAAAAATTAAATTAAAAAAAAATATTTTGACTGATGGAAATATTTACAGCTGTCTAGTTCACAACATCGTTTTTTTTTATTTAATACAAATATTATATTATTAAAAACAAAATTGGATTATTAATTTTGCGCCTCCTTGTATAATGGACAATATTGTGTGAGTGCTTGGAAATTTCCCGGCCGTTCACAATTCCATTTAATAGTGGGTACATTTATGTGTGGATATTTGACAAAATAATATGTGTGGATTTGACAAAATAATTGAAGTGGAAAGTAGAACCTACTAAAGCCATTTATTAGGTGCGCAACTAAGTTCTCGCTGTTTTTTTTTTAAGGAAATACAACTTTATTATGAAAAAAATGGTTACAAGTGAATCATTGAAAGTATTGCCCATCGCTGGCTACTACTTTTCCTCATCTGTCTGGTAGAACTCGTATACCGTCGCGGTAAAACTGTTCATCTTTTGAGGCTATCCACGGATCAAGCCATTTTTTGATGTCTTCATACGAATGGAAATGATGGTCCCATTTCAGTGTTTCCAGGTAGGTTTTAACGGGTTTGGCAACGTGAGGCTGAGCGTTGTCATGCTGTAGTATCACCTTTTCCTGCCTCTCCCTGATTTGCGGCCGTTTCTCGCGCAGTGCTCGGCTCAATCGCATCAACTGAAGTCGATACCGGATACCGATCCCTAGTGATGGTTACGCTTGGTTTTAACAGTTCATAATAAATAACACCAACTTGGTCCCACCAAGCATAACCTTCGCAGCGTGAATACTCGGTCGAGGTGACGACGTAGAAGCATAACCGGGCAGTCCCATGATTTTCTTTTCTTTGCATTGCTGTAATGAATCCATGTTTCATCAACCGTCACGATATGATGAAGAAAACCCTTCCTTTTTTGCCGCTGGAACAGTTGTTCACAGACGAAAAAACGACGTTCAACATCCCTTGGTTTTAACTCATAAGGAATCCAAGTTCCCTGTTTCTGAATCATTCCCAAAGCATGCAATCGCTTGAAAATGGATTGTCGGGTAACTCCTAAAACTAAAGCAAGCTCTTCTTGAGCAACGCCTCCAATTCAGCGTCTTCGAAGGTTTTTGGCATTCCTTCATGCGTACGGTCGTCAACATTAAAATCACCGTCTTTGAAGCGACGGGACCAATCTCGGCACGTTGTTTCACTTAAAGCAGCATCTCCATAAACTTTTTGTAGCTCTCGATGTGCTTCAGCCTCCGTTTTTCGGTTTTTTCGAATGAAAGACGAAAATCAACACTTCCCGCAAATGTCGATTATT
Source organism: Anastrepha ludens (assembly GCF_028408465.1). Taxonomy (NCBI): domain Eukaryota; kingdom Metazoa; phylum Arthropoda; class Insecta; order Diptera; family Tephritidae; genus Anastrepha; species Anastrepha ludens. The sequence continues at coordinate 27,861,694 of NC_071499.1, read as the reverse complement.
CGGCACAAAATCAGACATTTTCTTAAAACGAAAAGTATATGATATCAAAACAAAATCACCAATGTATCGAAGCAGTTTGTTTACCATGTGTCTAAGCTTGGTTTATGACATTTAGGTTATGTTAGAATCGACTACCACACACTGCCGGCGGCATCTATTGACAGCGGGAACTTAGTTGCGCACCTAATTGTAACCTGCCAAGGCAGTTTTTAAAGTCAAAAGTCCACAAGTAACCGTACATAACCATCGTTCCATTCCTCTTTTAATATTTTTAAAAAGTACCCAGTTTTCGTAATTCTAAAAGTTAGTAACCCTGGTCGCAGTTCACGTGGAATGAGATAATCGACAGTTGCTGTAAATCTTTCATTTATTTGAAAGTAAATATGGAGCGTTGCCAACAACGCATCTACACACCTACAAACAGATGTGGCTAAGCTTTTGAAATATTTGTCGGTGAAAGAAGGTAACACAGAAAACACTGTTAGGCAAGCAGCCAGCCGAGTCGAGCGTCGAATGGGCGTATGCGTCAGTTGTGTGTGGTGTTGTGGAAAACTAACAGCCAAACTAACTGTTAATGCGCCAGAAGAGGTACGAAGTCTATATTGCGCTGCGACACGCACCGACGCGCAAACAGCCATGAACTCGCAGGCTTTGCCACAGTACTACCACATAACACTGCTGCAAATTAAAGACACACAACATCAGAGCGAATTAAAGAGTTGCAACAGACATTTTGCTTTTTCATATTTGCATAGTACATTCAACAAACACTCCACTGTAATGCAATCTGCCCGGTTTTGATTTCATTATTTACAGTAGAGTGTTTTGTTGAACTACGAGTCTACACACACACACATACACACACACATGCAAATATATGGAAATGAAATGAGGTTAGCTGTGTGGGTCACATTCAATAAAACTTTTTATTTTTCGTGTTAAGTAAATTACCTCGTTTAGATATTTTCCGCCCTCCACCTCCACCTCCTCATTGCTGCTCTGTACATTTTGGTGTATCCTAATTTCAGCTGAGAGGTAAAGTTTTCTGTTATTGATTCACGACGTACCGGTTAAATAGAGTGGCTGATTTGTAGTTGGATCATACGATTGCGATTTGGCTCACAAGTAAATTTGGACAATTTGTGCAAGCTTTGAATGAGTTTACAAGCAGGTCAAATCACCACGAGTTGAAAGTACATGGCAAACTCTGACCTTACAAAGTGGAAAAGGTATAAAAAGGAGAGAGATTCTCCTGCCAAGTGATTCAAGTAATTCGGACTGTGTCAATAATTCTGCTAAAAATCGGTTTATTTCTAGGCTTCAATAAAATAATAACAAATTGTACGAATATTTTTTTTACCGATGGGTCCAAGACATAGTTCCTGGAGCCGGATGGTAATAAATATATTTAAGCTATGGGAGGAATGGCAACTGTTTTTTAAACGGGAATTTCTGAAAGTAGCAGAATGGATAATTCAGAGGAGATGGAGCGGGAAAGAGATTGGAATCTTTGGGACAGTCAAGCTGCGCTAAAGGCCCTGGAGAACGCAAAGCAAACCTCAAAGATGATTGTTCAACAATGTAAGAAGAAGCTTAATTCTATTGCAAGACGAAAAAGGCCTGTTTTTTCATGGGTTCCAGGACACCGCGGTGTTCAAGGAAACGAAATTGCCGAAGAATTGACCAGCTGCGAATCAGCGATTATCCCACAGGGACTAGAGCCAATAGTCGAAATCAGTGCTACCGGAATCATGAATTGTAGCAGCGATTATTTATGAAATTTTCATAAAGAGCGATAGTCCAGTCTAGAAGGCTGCAGAGCTGCAAAGTGTTTTGTGAGAAGCGCCCGAACAGAAAACTGTCCAACTTTTTTCTAAAACTTGGTAGAAGTTACCGACGCTCAGTTGATGGCCGGTATTATTACAATACACTACCCATAAGGTCATCATGTGACCACCATTGGAATAATGGAGGACCCAATTTGTTTTTCTTAGAGTATCCGGATAGCACTCAACATTTTCTCTGTGAGTGTCCTGCCTTTGCTAGCCCAAGGCTACGAATTTTGGGTTCCGATTTCATGAGAATGAGTAAAATTCGTTCGCTCAAACTGGATGATATTTTCAGATATGCCAAAGATTCTGGAAAATCTTCACGGGACTAACTATCTCTGTCTCTATCTGCATTCTTTCTTATCTCTTTCTGACACTTCTCTCCTTTCCTCATTGACTATCTACCCTTTTACTTTCCAGAGCTTCGAATACATAAAATATACTTTGAAAAAAAAAAAAAAAAGTGTTTTGAAAGAGAAAAAAAAGACTAAAAACAAACAGTTTCTAAAAACAAAAATGTCTCTGAAAAAAAAAAAACAAAATGGAAAGGCGTTTTTAGAAAATTTTTGAGATTTTTTTTTTTGAGAACATTTTTTTCTTTTGAGAAAATTTGTTTTTTTTTTGAGAATTTTTTTTTTTTATTTTTGATCATTTTTTTTATAAACTTACATCGGAAACCTATTTCATACAAACAAACAATTAGAATGATTTTCGTAAACCTCCCTACAAGAACAGTCATTATCATTTGAACGCACATAGACATTTTCATCAATGCTCAGAGAGCAAATTTTCTATCACATTCTTAATGGCAATGTGAAAAAATTACTAGAGATTTTGCATCTTCCTTTAACTTATGGATTTTGTCGACAAATTAAACATCCATATAACTTATGCTGCTCCCTGCAGGAGGTCGCTCTCGCTTATCCAACAACACAACACCACACTTTGTTGGGCCTCCAGCCACTCTGGAGTGGAGGGAAAAGTAAAAGTGGATGAGTGAACAAGGAAATGCTCTGACTTTGACCTTCAGCGAGTGCTAGAGGTCATTAGGATTCCTCTAAACGAACTGTAGACTGCGAGCTGTGGAGATGAAGAAGAAATTGAGTCATTACAGCACCTCCTCTGTGAATGTCCTGCACTTCAAAGAAACCGTGCCGAAAATATTTGGCCAATATTTCTTTGAAGACCTGGGAAACTTGCAAAGTGTCTCTTAAAAAAATCCAAGTGGTTTAAGCAACTTAGGGGAGGAAAATCAAATACAGGTATTGCAATAGGCCTTAGGGTCACCGAGTGTCTTGATAAGCAACCTGGCTAACCTAACCTGCTGCTCCTTCTAATGCTTCTTTGTATTGAAGGATGAAATAAATATTCGTCACAGTTGGAAAATCAAACTAGATGTAAATATCCATCATATAAAGGGTAGTTAAATTTCAAGGGCCTATGTTGAATGTGAACCACACGTAAACGTCAAGTTTTTTTGTACATTTCATTTGACATTTTTCAATTTCATACTAACTCAATTTGAACCATGGAAAGATACACAATCGAGCCACGCGTTAAAGTTATTCAGGCTTATTATGATTCAAATCAAAATGCATTTCGCGCACTTCGTGAAGAAAATCATCTTCAGTGATGAGACACATTTTCACAGCAGTGGATTCGTCAATAAGCAGAATTGCCGCATTTGGGCGAATGATAATCCAAGAGTGATTGCCGAAAAACCAATGCACCCTCAAAGAGTGACTGTTTCTTGCGGTTTATGGGCCGGTGGCATCATTGGGCTGTATTTTTTCCAAAATGAGGCCGGTCAGGCAGTTACTGTGAATAGTGTTCGCTATCGTGAGATGATAACGAAATTTGTATGGCCCGAATTGGAAGATATGGATGTGAATGATATGTGGTTTCAACAGGACGGTGCCACTTGTCACACAGCTAACGAAACAATGGCTCTTTTGCGCAAAATATTTGATGGCCGAATAATCTCACATCGCGGCGATATCAGTTCTTTGTTTGGGGTTATTTGAAAGAAAAGGTGTACGTCGATAAGCCAGGAACAATTCAAGAGCTAAAGGATGAGATAATTCGGCACATTAACGGCATAGAACCTCTATTATGCCTCAGCGTCATCGAAAATTTAGACCATCGGATGGAGGTGTGCCGCCGAGGCCGCGGCGGACATTTGGCCAATATTTTGTTCCATGCAAAATTGAGCTATACCATTATTATCATAATAAAAAGAAATGACAATAATTTCGTAAAAAAAAATTTATTTTATTGAAAATCAACCCCGGGCCTTGAAACTTAACCACCCTTTATAAATGAAAATCGCATAATTCTATTTTTTGCGTGTTTAGGCTGCATCAAATAATTATCTATTTTGAGTTCTGACATTATTTTTTTCACACTTTCTGATACATTTTTTGAATGCAATGGAAATCTCGTTTGAAAAGCAAAAATATTGAAAACATTTGCATAATGTTAATAAAAAAATTGTATATGTTTTCGTCATCGAATTCTTGTAGGACTGTGTAATAGAAGAAAATCCGAATTTTTGAGCGACTTCGCGCCGATTTCTTCGATCTTTTATCGCTTTTCTCATACGAATAAATCCATTGCTCAGATCTTTGGGGTTAGATTGGTGTACGCTAATGGCTCAAATAAATTAAGCCGCAAACAAGTTCGCCCAGCAATTCAAGTAATTCTCACTATCCGCGGTTTTCACAGTCAGCCTTTGTTATTCACCACTTATGATGCGTTTCATGGCAGCCTCGTAGCCCGAAATCATTGGAAAAAAAACTCATTCTGGAAAAAAATTTTATTATTGTATTTTGAAGCAAATTGAGATGATATGACGAATGCGATGCAACAAACGCTTCAAAACGCCAAGATAGAGTAAGAAGAATTGCATTCACGGTTTGGCCCGTTTGCACGAACTCCTTGTGGACAATTCTCTTGGAATCGTAAAAATAAATGAGCGTCCACTTGATTTTTAACTTCTCCAACAAACGCAACTTTTTGGGTGGGGACTCGTCTGTGGCCTTCAATTCGGCACTTTGACGCTTAGTTTCAGGTGCATGTTGAAGACACCACGTTTCATCACCAGTTACAATGTTGTCTCGCCTCTATAATGAGATCTTTTGAATGTTGAATTCTGAGCAATATTTGGTCCTCAGTTAACTTATGCGGAATGAAACGTGCACAAATGATCAGTTAAAATGCGATAAATCGATGTTTTGAAGATATTCAACTACGATTCCATGAATTTCAACGATGATTTCAATTAATTTTTGATAAATTTACGAACAATTTCGATGGAGTTTTCAGTGATTATTGATTTTAGGCCCGTATGTTCATTGTCATTTATGTCCTCACAACCATCTCTGAAACTTGTAAACCACTCATGAACTCTGGCACGAGATATACAATCATAGCCATAATCCAGAAATACACTCGGAGGTTTGCCATTGCCTGCCGAGGGGCGACCGCTATTAGAAAAATGTTTTTCCTAATTTTTGTGTTTCACCAAGATTCGAACCTACGTTCTCTCTGAATTCCGAATGGTAGTCACGCACCAAGCCATTCCGCTACGGCGCCTACAAGTTACCGTTTATTTAAAAATACACAGGGACGAGTCAGTCAGTCTATTAATGAAGAAAGGCAGAAATTCGGCGAGACAACGACCTCATTCGGTGACCCTCGTGAAAGGTTTCAAATTTTATTGAAAATCTACCGAAATTTTATAAACCTCGTACAAAGCTGGAAACCTGGATTATTATGGTATTTGTTATAAAGTGAACTATATTTTTTATAAAAAAAAAAGTTTAATATAAAAAAAGTATACTATGTAGTCAAAACTTGTGAATGTGTGGTGTTTTTGTTTTTTTATTTTACAACGAACTTCTTACTAATTCCATTTCAAATAGCAAAATGTTATGTGCCTTGCAACTAAATGAGTAGCAACAACAATTTCCCACAAATGACCACTTGAAGCAACATTTCGCTGCAGCGCCTTAGCCAAAGCACTTAATTCCATATATTAAGGTCCAACTAAGTGTCTACTTGTAAAATTTAATGTTAGATTGGCATATTTTTTGTTTTTGAGTTTCACTGCAACTCGCGTTTTGGCAATTGAATTTTTTTGCTGTTGCTTTGCTTGCTTTTTTGCTCTTTTGAGCGCTTGCCCGTTGCCGTCTTCATTCCTCATTGCTCTTAATACAATATTATCTGTTTTTATTTTTTATTTATTTTTTTTAATGTTTTTGGTTTATGCCCTAGTACGCTGAGCGTTGCAAAATCCGCCTTGCTTGCGCTCGTTCTTGTCGTTGCTCTAATTCTATTTTTGCTCCGCCTCGATTAGCCTTTTTCATTTGGATTGTTTTTATTGCGCTCATTGCAACAACATACAACAACTAGATTTTACTCTTGTGGTGCTCGTTGCGACTCATTTGGCAACTTGCAGCACTTCTGACCTTATTTCACTTACGAGCAGAAACAGATTTACCAAACATTATTATGCAGCATTACCCCCACATACATACATACATACATATACATACTTTGTATGCGTACTTACATACATTTATGGTTGTGAATGTGTATGTGTGTGTGTGTTTTGTGTATATATTTTTTGTTACTTATATTTGCCTTGTACGATGGCTTGCATGCGCCATAGTCAGCGAAAGGCAGAAATGCCCCACCGCCACATCGGCCGACTGGCCGGACGGTGGCTGGTTATGGTCATCACAGACGACAGACAGCAGGCGACGGGCGTTGGACGTAGGATGTCGGATGTCGTACTACAGACGACATTTTCTCTCGGTGCGTTGCGAACGATGAAGGCCAAAGTCGTATATTTTTGTTCGACTTGACTTTGGTGTTTACACACCTACGTATTCACGTACATACATACATACGTGTATGTGTGCATCAAAGTATTGCAGTTATGGCTGTTCGCCAGTCGGTTTGATCATCTGCCAGCCGCTGCTCGTTCTATATATCTCGCTCTCTGTTGTGATTCTTACACTTTTTACAGTTGTATTGGTCATTTGATTGTTTTACTTTTTTTTGTTTCAATATCTTTTTGTTGTGCCAACACAGTTTGTCAGTCTGTTTCTTATTGTTATTGCACGTATAGCCAACTTGCATTGCTGGCTGTTACTGTGCGATGCCATAAAGTGGTTTAGAAACGCAAAAATACAGCAGAATAAATACAAATACAAATACAAATGCAAGCACAAGCACAAATACCAGCCGTAATACGTCCTGAACTGAACGACAACTGGATTTCGCCTGTTTGCTGAGCCGGTACTAGATGGCTTGATTACTCACTGCAAGTTTAAATAAGAAAGTACCTGCCGCAATCGTGTCTATAACTAGGAGACCAACTACTCAATGCACACACACACACATATATATATACATCCATGCATATGCACGTGGATAGCAGTTGGCGCATCTCCATTGCGAATAGTTTGCAGAACATTTGGCTGTACAATTGAACGCAGCTGGTTGCTGGTTGCTGGTTCTTGTGATTGTTAACTCTGTTTGTGGACAACTGTAAACACTGTTTGTTTGTGTTGTTTTTCGGCTACACGCTTCGATTGCTGTTCTGCTTTGCGAATGCAATTGCAAGCTGGTGAATAACCTGTACAGCTTTTCTACCTAGCACATATTACACCTATAAAATAGATTTGTTTTTCTGCTGCTTTATTGTGTTTTTCTATTTGTAGTTGAAAATTTGTTGCTCTCGATTGCATATCGATACCCGTTGTGGCTTGCTGTTGTGACTTTATTAGTGTGGTTGGCAGCTGAGGTTTGGTTCCTGCAATTCAAACATTTAAGCTTTTTTGCTCAAAAAATGATCTAAAGGTTAAGAGTTTTTGAGACACTTTTTGCAAAAATATTTTTGCTAAATTGTTCAATATGCGTTTCATATTGAACAATTTATTCCAAGAGATAAACTCCACACGCATCAATAGTCCCTTGTTATGCAACCAAAGGTGTAGGGAGCTCGCTTAGGGACAGAATTCAAATGAAAAATGCTTTAGTATAACAAATTGCAAATTTTATGTCGCTAAAAATTTTTGTCGATTTTTGATATTTTTCTCTAACGATGTTTCGCATTTTCTCCATACCAAAAAAAAAAAACAAAAGTTCCGTGTATTTGTTATACAAGGTGATGTCCGAACTAAACAAGGCTAGCGTCATAAAAATGTTTTTGATGACGCCATTTTTTCAATGAGTTAGGGCGTTGGAAGCTACATCTCTAGCTGATTTCCAGTGAAAGCTTTGTAACATTCGGTTCAGTGGCTGCAAAGTTATTGCGTCTAAAGTGTCAGTATGTTTGTGTCATCGGTACAAAAATGAGTTTCGACCAAAGAGCTGATATTAAATTTTATTTTAAAATCGGTAAAACGTTTACCGAATCATTTGAATTGATGAAAAAAGTTTATGGCGATGATTGCCCATCTCGTGCCAGAGTTCATAAGTTGTTTACACGTTTCAGAGCTGGTTGTGAGGAGGTAAATGACTTTGAACATACGGGCCGCCCAGAATCAGTAATCACCGAAAACTCCATCGAAATTGTTCGTAAATTTATCAAAAATGAACCGAAATCGTCGTTGAAATTCATGGAATTGGAGTTGAATGTCTCCATAACATCGATTTATCCCATTTTAACTGATCATTTGGGCTTACGAAAGGTCTGTGCACGTTTTATTCCGCACAAGTCAACTGAGGACCAAAAATTGCTCAGAATTCAACATGCGAAAGACCTCATTAAGGGGGGAGCCTGGTTTATAAGGTCACAAAAATCAATTTTTTTTTTCGTTTTAAGCGATTCCTAATATATTTCAGAATATTCACACAAAGTTACAGAGCCTAATTCTCAATATTTCCGTAGATACAAAGCCAAAGCGAGCGTTAGGTAGTTACGCTGTGACCGGACAGCTATAGTACAAACTTTATCTTCTTTTCTCGACTTTTCATTTTTATGATTTCTTTGAATTGGCGTACATGAATGAAAAGCAACTAATGAACCTTTTGAAATGAATCATAGCTTGTTCCCTTCAGTATTAAATTCTCTTCTATTTGAACTAACAAAATAGATAAAAAAATTTTTTTCAAGATTTTTATATCAAGTTGAAGTGAATTTTTTTTTATATTGTAGAAAGGCATTTTTTCCTTTAAAACCTCCAAAAAGTTGAAATTTTGGAATTTCTCTCAGTTTTCTTAGTTCATCTAGAATAAAAAATCATGATAATTAGAAATCCATTTGAATTTTTTGCTTTAGATAATAATTACGAGCGGTATCTTGTAGGCCAGTTGGAAACTCCAGCGTTGCAGCGCTCTACTAATTTCTATGTTAAACATTTTTTTCAACTTATTTTCACCAGTTCATTAAAAGATAGAAAAAACTTTGCAGTGCTAAATTAATTTTTTCCTTAAAAAAAAAATTGCAAAAAGATGCAATTTTTAGACCTCATAAACCAGGCTCCCCCCTTAAAGAGGCGAGAAAAGACGAGAACTTCCTTTACACCATTGTCACTACTGATGGAACGTGGTGTTTCCAACATGAACCTGAAACTAAGCGTCGAAGTGCCGAATGGAAGGCTGCAGACGAGCCATCATCCAAAAAATCGCGTTTGGAGAAGCCAAAAATTAAGTCGATGCTCATTTGTTTTTACGATTCCCAGGGGATTGCCCACAAAGAGTTCGTGCCAACGGGCCAAAGCGTCAATGTAATTTTCTATCTTGGCGTTTTGAAACGTTTGTTGCATCGTATTCGTCGAAATCGCCTTGAATACTGCGAAGGAGGAAGCTGCCGCGTATTGTATAGTAATGCACCATCTCATCGATCCACTCTTATGACTGATTTTTTCACTAGAAATCGCATTTTAACCATCAATCAGTTACAGTATTCGCCTGATATGGCTACCTGTGACTTCTACCTATTCGGAGAATTGCATTTGGCCATGAAAGGAAAACGTTTTGTGTCCATAGAGCCCATCCAAAAGGCTTGCACCGATATCTTGAAGGACAGTCCGGTCAATGACCTGAAACACTCTTTCGAAGAGATTTTAGATCGCGCAAAACTGTGAGTTGAGGGGAAAGGAGACTATTTTGAATAAATAAACTCGAAGTTACCAGAATAAAGTTCCGGTTGTTTCTATTTTAGCCCATTATTGTTTATTTAATGAGGTCTCTGATATGGTCCATTGTATTTTCTATTACTGCTAGCTTTAAACCACTTGTTAGTCAAGAAGCACGAGGAGATCTCCAGAAGTAGCCTGGCAGTTAGCCTGTTTAGTACGTTGCGGCTTCGCACCACAAAGCTAAGGAGGATTAGTTTTCTTAATTTAGGCGGACTGAATCGGCTTAAACGTTTTGCAGGAAAATGCATTTGTTTCATTTTGCTTCAGCCTTTTGCACTACTCTTTTGGATACACTGTGTGTGTGGACAGTGAAGTGACACCGATTTAATTTAATTAACAAATGGCCCCAGCTCTGTCAACGATTCAGCCCTCTCGTCCAGCCCTGCCGTGTATTACTATGTAGCCGAGATGAGTGGAATGTCTGATAGTTTGGTCGTCGAGCTTAGCAACGACCAGCTGTAATATCTGATTACTCCGATACTTATTCTGAGGACTATTGAATGCAATATGGAGAGTTACCTTTTTGAGAGACTGAAGCTTTCAGTATCATGTAGAACTGGTAGACAGAACTGCCCTGGAGGACTGGGGCAGTCGGGAAACGTTCCCACAACAGTCGGTTCTACGTTACCGGTACGACCCGGTGTTATATTCGGCCAAGGACTGGCACTCCAGCAGCATTCCCCGTACATGCTGGGGAATTTTAAGCTGCTACAACAACAACACATGCGGCACCTCTCTAGCCAGGTAGTTCATAATGACCTAATTTTAGAATGCGAAACAAAGAAGCGGTTGAAAATTGTTTCACTTATTTATCTACCAAGAGTTTGTAAGGAAAATGGAAGTGCGGGGAATTCCAACAAGAAAGAAACTTTTTTTATAATCCCGAATAGGAAGAAATCTCGACAACCAATTGAAGGGCAAAACCATAGGAAAGGGACCATCTGTGGGGCTCTATGAATCAGTCCTTAAAAATGGGCATCGGCAGCTAGAGATGTATAGAGAAGTTGAATATATTCAGTTAGGGTTACAAAAAGCTCACCTTGTTCGAGCTAGTGTGGATCGGTTATCATCATCATCTCTTCAAAATAGATTAGAAGAAATGGGTTATTCGAAACTAAGAAGCAGTTCAATTGTTATGATCCAGTATCGGCAAGAAGGATTAGAATGTGGGAACTCTTCAGAACTCCCTGTAGCTTTGTGGGAAGAGAAAATACGTAGCAATCGAAACAATTGGACATATCTGACACACGACGGACTGCAATTTTGATTGCTTCTGAATAAGAGGACGCTATGGTAGCAATAGAATTCGTGTAGCCGATAAAAAACATTTTTTTCGGTACGGACATACCAGGTGGTGCAAAATTAAACACCCTTTCGCAATGGAGCCGCTCTAGCAATATGGAGTGTTACTACCATTCTGAAGTGCGTAGGTTTGAATCCCCGTGCATGAAACAACAAAATGATAGAAAAACTTCATTTTATAGTAGTAGCGGTCACCCCACGACAAGCAGTGGCAATCCTCCGAGTGTAGGTAATGAAATGGCTGAAGTACCACACTGGCACTCCCCAAGTAGCACTAAAGCGCCATTTTGATACCATTGTGAAACCTACAACAGGCAGATATCTACATCCAACCAGAGCTGTTGATATAATGGAGAAGATTGATGGGATTTAGGTTGGCGCACTGCCCCAGACTGTCGCAGAAAGGAGTACCCAGTGACCTTAAAGTCTACCTGCCAAACCCGGACATTTACAGAGAAAGTGCTCAACAGTCTCCCTCTCGGGAAGGTCCCCCAGCTTCTACAATGGGGGTTTAATGGTAACCCTAGCTTTTTCGCGGGAGTGCCGATCGTCCAGTGACCGGTAAACAAAATACAGCTACGAGTTTGGAAATTGTATGTCATGGAATCCCCAAGATTTTCTGATTCTTCCGTATACTGAGGCAAAGGGGTTTTTGAAATAGCGCATGAAAAAATGGAGCTCCATCTTTTCTGCGCTGTCCTGATAAATATTTTGTGCAGTTCCCCTTTAATAACTGTCAGAGCGATGCCGATGACCGGGTAGGAAGACACTGAGGCCAATTCAATCCTCTTTCTGGCAAGTTCATCAGCAATTCCATGTCCCTCTATGTTCTTCCGAGTGTATTCTGCCATGAAAAAGCTCGTCCTCCGTTCGGAGTCGGCTTAAAACTGTAGGTCCCTCCATTTGTGGAACATCAAGAACAACAAAATTGGTTGATTAATTTTGGGCCACCTTGTATAAGTGGTATCTTCTACCTGATACGGGGCACTACATGAAAGAAATTTCTTTAAACAAGCTGGAACTTGCATTTGCTCTGGATATATTGTATATAATATACGAGGGGTGTCAAAAAGTAAGGCGATTTTTCCAATTTCGTAGTTCAGTGTTTTCATAAAAATGGATCCGGTATCGATAAAAATGTATTAAAAATCTGAATTTCTGGCCAAAAATAACACCGTAATCTCGTCCCAACCACCGTACTCAGTGGACTTGCGACCTTTTTTGTATTGGTCCGAAAGCAGAAAAAATTTGTGAAGGAACGTGGAGATTTGTCACAATTTTCGAAATAAATTTCTCATAGCTGGAGAAGAAGCTGGAAGAGCTAAAGCCGTGCCAAAGTCCTTTTTAATGAGAAGTGATTTGAGTATTGGAAAAAGCGTTGACATAGGAGGATTTTTTTGAAGGGACCAAAACATATGAATATAATAATGAATTCAGTTAATAAATTTAAAAATATTTTTCTATAATAGTTAAAAGTCACCCTACTTTTTGAAAACACCTCGTATACTGCGATGATTTTTCTGTTCAATGGTTGGCGGAAGGCGGTCGTGGGAGCTTCTGAAATTAACTTACAAGCGCCAAGCCAGTAATTTAATATTTTTATACAAAGTTGCAAATGTATTCGTTCGCCTTTTTTGTGGCAAAAGTTTACTGTTCTTCTACTAAGCGGTTTCGCAAGTTTGTTTGACAGCTTTAAGCTGTTCAAGTTTATTTTTATCAAATAATTTTCGGCTACATTAACAACAACACTAAAACTTCAAATTTAATTAAATCCTGCAGAGCTGGCGCCATGTAGGCTTTCTATCTGCCGCTCCAATCTCACTCTATGTGCATATGTATGTATGTATGTACGCGCGTGCTTCGAGCTAAGTGCATCTGAAACACAGAGAAACTCCGGCGTTGCACTTGTAGAAGTAGTGGCAAGTTGCCTTGCATTTCCGTCCGCATAAATTTCCATTACCGTAATTAAAATTCCTTCTTGATTTCGTACAGACGCTCAACCACTGACTGGCTGGGGGAGTTGCGCTGACACTTTTAGATATTTCTATGTTATTTATTTATGTAAGAGCATTAAAGCTTAGGGCGCAGCTTAGGATTTGTTGTTGTAGAAACTTGTGTGGAGAAAAATGTGTCTAAAGCACTGTGTGTGTGTATATGTGCTCTTTCACAGTTGTTCTAGGCGTAAAAGTTCAAGCATACAGGTACATACACCTGTGTGCACAATAATAGCAGTGAGATATTAGTTTTTTTTTAATAATAATATATATTTTTTGATATAGTTAATAGTACAAAATAAAATCATTTAACCCAAACTTTATGCAAAATTTGAACAAAAATTCAACAAATTTTCGATCAAAATCTCAAACTTTTTAGTCGAAATTTTATTTACAAGTTTTGATGATTTATTTATTTCTTATTTATATTTTATCATTTTCTTACAAAAATGTAGTTTCTTCTCCTAAAAAATCCTTATAAATACAAAGTTCAAATTATGTACAAAATTTAAAAAAATTCAACAAATTTTCATCAAAATCTCAAACTTTTTAATCGGAATTTTATTGACATTTTTTGACAATTTCTTTGTTTCCTATTTGATTTTAATATTTTTTTTTACGAAAACATATTTCATACTCCTAAAAAACCACTATATAACTCAAGCTTTCAAACTTTGTGAAAAATTCAAAAAAGATCAGCAAATTTTCACCAAAAACACAAACTTGTTAGTTGGAATTTTATTGACAAGTTTTGAAAATTTATTTCTTTCTTCTTTAATTTTAATTATTTTTAGACGAAAGTATGGTTGATTTTCCACAAAAAAAACTTGTAAATCCCAGTTTCAAAAATTTCAATAAATCTAAGAAAAAAGTTCAACAAATTTTCATTAAAATCACACACTTTTTGATCGGAATTTTATTGACAAGTTTTGAAAATTTATTTGTTCCTTATTTAATTTTAATATTTTTTTACAAAAATATATTTCATTCTCCTAAAAAATCCAAGTTTTAAACTTTGTGGAAATAAATAAAAAATTACACAAATTTTCAAAATTATTCTTCTACAAAAAACATGTAAATCCAAGTTTCAAAATTTGTATAAAATTAAAAAAAAAATAAAAATTAAAATTAAGAAAAAAATTCAACAAATTTTCATTAAAATCTCACACTTTTTAATCGGAATTGTGTTAACATATTTTCACAATTTATTTCTTTCTTCATTAATTTGAATATGTTTTTTACGAAAATTCATACTCCTAAAAACCAATAAAACCAAACACTTTTTAGTGGGAATTTTATTCACAAGTTTTGATAATTTGTTTATTCCTTATATAATTTGAATAATTTTTTTACGAAAATATAATTTATTCTCCTACAAAAACCATATGAATCCAAGTTTTAAACTTTGAATAAAGAATTCAGCAAATTTTCATCCAAATCTCATAACTTTTAGTCAGAACTTTATTCACAAGTTAAGACAATTTATTTGTTTCTTATTTAATTTTAATTATTTTTTTCGAAAATTCAGTTGTTTCTCTTACATAAAATCCTAGTTTCATATTTTATTGCAAGTTAAAAGAAATAAATGCAAAAATTTCCTTCAACATCTCAAACTTTTTAATTAGAATTTCTATATTGCCAGTATAAACTGGCACACATTTTGCGTTGATTTTTGATATGCTCGAAATTTTTTTATATGGAGAAAAGGCACAAGACTGCCTGGAAAAAAACAAAAATGTAAAATTCAACGCGATTCAAACTTGCTCTGTAAAAGCTATAGAATAGTATACTCGAAATGTTTCTACAAATTTTTTTTTGTTTAAATTCCACAAATTTGCAATTTTGGTGAAACTTTGCAGAATTTCCATCATTTTTATAGCTTTTGCACAAATAAAGCCGAGGCTGTTAAAAAAAATGTCACACACCTATTTTATTGCTCTTGAGTGTACGTGCTCGCACATATACATCTATGCACAATCATAAAATTTGTACGGATTTTTTTTTTTAAATAATATTTGCCCGCAATTTAATTTCCTTACCGCTTTGACGCTATGCAAGCAATTTTAATTACACCGCAACGACTTAACGAAAGCGAAAGAAGAAAAACAAAAATAAAGAGGAGTAGACGACATCAACAACTCCATCACCAACAACAAATCCCAATATTTTAGTCAACCTCAAATGTGGACGGTCGTCCCTTAGCTGTTCACCGCGGGTTAATACGGGTACATTTGCCCATTTGCAGCAAGAAAGGTCGTAATCAAAAATATTTTCAGTCAAGTGCGCAGAAATGACCACCGGGGAGGTGGTAAAAAATCAATGGCGATATCTATTAACAGTCGGTTTCTCATTTTTTTTTTAATTTTTGATTTTTAATTTTTGATTTTTTTTGTTTTTTTTTTTAATTTTTAAGTTTTTTTTTATTTTTTAATTTTTTTTTTAATTTTTATTTATTTTTTTTAATTTTTAATTTTTTTCTTAATTTTTAAGTTTTTTTTTTAATTTTTAATTTTTTTTTAATTTTTAATGTTATCTTTAATTTTTTTTTTTAATTCTTAATTATTTTTTTTTTAATTTTTAATTTTTTTTATTAATTTTTTGTGTTTTGATCTAAATATTTTTCTTTTATATACATTTTTATTGTTGTTTTTTATTGTTGTTTTTTCATGTAATTTAATTTTTTTGTGTTTTTTTTTTAATTTTTATGTTTTTTTCATTTTGGTAAATTAAATTTCAAGCTTTGACGCCGTTTTTTCGTATTTTCGATTTTTTGAATTAAGACTTTCTTTCAGCAAACGAGCGATATGCCCAAGTATGTATATATATCTATATATATATTATGCAAAAATATATAAATTTGTCTGCTCACAACAGAAGCATCACTTCCCCTTGTCCTTTTGACGCTCTGAAAAGGGTGCTTTTTGTTTCTATGAAAACATGCAACTTCGCTTGCAAGTAAACTTTTTGCCTTTCTCGCCCTTGCAATATATTTTATTTCGCTCACTCTCCCTCCTCTTTCTCTCTCTCTTCCTCTCTGTGTTGCGGTTACAAAAAGTTGTGTGAAGCCAAAAACCGTACAAACATTCCTCTTTACACGGCTCCAAATGCCACATTTCCGTGGCAAACCAAATTCCATTCGTCACCCAATTCCTTTTGCCTTGAGTGCCTTGTTGTTGTTTTCTATGCAGTAGCTGTTGTTACGACAGAATGGCAGTATTTTTGTTTGCTTTTGTTCAACAAATTGGAATCGTTATTCTAATTTCAAAACGTTTTGCGAGTTCCAAGTGTTTTTTGGTTTTGATAGAAATTCTTGATATTTTTATATATGTACTTATTTGGTGGCGCAGAATTAAACACTTTATCGGAATAATTTTATTTTTTGACAAATGCGTTGTACGGAAGTCATATTTGACACTTGTGAAGTAGGCAGCTGCGATATGTAAACAGATAAGCAATGGAGCGCGTAAAGATCAGACTGAAGATTTCCATCACTCAGGCCCTTTTTTTTTAATTAGTAGAACAATTTTAATATCAAAATTAGATGATAAATTTTGCGCCACCTTATTCTAAATATTACTTAAATATTTCTATTTACATATATGCTTTTGCTCTACGGATATGAATGTTCTTATTAAAAATATTTTGTTTCTTTCTTTTACAGGTAAGAAAAATCTTTGTAACAAACAGCGATAAATTCGGATTAAATGTAAGTTAAAGTTGTTTTTTTATTTTTAGTTTTTTACTGAATCAGTTTCTACTTCTAAAAAATTTTGTGTTCAACTAACGAAGTATCACTATGCATCAATTTCTGCTCTATGTGCAACCTAACCTATTTTAACCTGACGAGTTAATATAGGCAGATCAGCGTCTTGCCATTTGTATTTCAATTAGTACAGGGACCGGCACTCGAAGTGTTAATTGGCCTTAACTTTAGTTTGGAAAATTACTTTTATTCAATTCAAAGTAAAAAATGTGTGAAAATAATACAAAATTAGGAATCATTTTACTTTTACTCGATATGACCACCTTTTGCCTTGACTATGGCCTTGAGACGATCCAGAAACGAATCGCAAGCTGCCCGAATGTGACTAGCAGGTATTTTGGCCCACTTGCGGACAGTGGTATTTTCAGCACCTCGAGACTGGTTAAGCGTTTAGTTCGAACTTTGCTCTCCAAAATGACCCAAAGAGAATAAGCCATCGAAGTTGCGTCTGGTGAATTTGAGAGCCATTTTGTGGACGTTATAAAGTTCGGAACGTTGTTTTTGAGCAATTCTTGGTTCGTTCGAGCTTTGTGAGACGGTGCAGAGTCCTGTTAAAACGCCCATGGGCTGCCACCGAAATATTTGCCCGCGGCTTCAAAGCAACTTCCAGAACTCTATCCCGATAATATTTCGCATTTACCTTAACGCCAGGCTCGATGAAAACGATTGGAGAGCGGACATCTGCGGTTACAGCGGCCCAAACCGTTACCGGTGGCAGGTGCAGCCTCTTTGTGGCCAATCGATGACTCTAAGGATCAGTCAAATAAACCTTATTGTTTTGGGAGTTTACGAGTTGCTCAATATGAAACAATTTTTCGTCAGAAAACACAAAATTCGGAGTGTCGGACCCTGTCGAGTGTCGGACCCTGTAGAGAAAAGCCTCAAAAGGTCAGTTTTAGTTCGGTTCAAATTCGGCAAAAACAGGCGAATATAAAAAAAAAATTGGGTTTTTTTATGGTGAAAAATTTTATAAACTTTCAGTTTTTGCATCAATTTTGGAATTACTCGTAGCAAAGTCCATATTTTCTGTTGAAAAAAAGGGTTGGAAGCAATTGTCATTGTTTGTTTATTTTTGGAGTCCTAAAAATATATTCAGTTTGGCTTCGTTTCGGTGTTAAAAATCGATTTTCGGTTACTCTTTAGCAAACAGGCAAACTGGGTGCATCTTCCATATAACATTATTTTTAAAAATTTACACTGTCGCGCTGGTGATTGAACTTCTTCTTCTTAATTGGCGCGATAGCCGCTTACGAGATTTTGGCCGAATTTAACAAAGCGCGCCAGTCGTTTCTTTCTCGTGCTAACTGGCGCCAATTGGACACACCAAGTGAAGCCAAGTCCTTCTCCACCTGATATTTCCAACGCGGAGGAGGCCTTCCTCTTCCTCTACCACCAGCTGGTACCGCATCGAATACTTTCAAAGCCGGAGCGTTTGTATCCATTCGGACGACATGACCCAGCCAACGAAGCCGCAGAATCTTTATTCGCTGCGCTATGTCTATGTCGTCGTAAAGCTCATAGAGCTCATCGTTCCATCGTCTGCGATATTCGCCGTTGCCAACGTGCAAAGGTCCAAAAATCTTACGCAGAATCTTTCTCTTGAACACTCCAAGCGTCGCTTCATCGGAAGTTGTCATCGTCCAAGTCTCTGCGCCATACTTTAGGACGGGCATGATGAGAGTCTTGTAGAGTGTTAGTTTTGTTCGTCGAGAGAGGACTTTACTGCTCAGTTGCCTACTTAGTCCAAAGTAGCACTTGTTGGTAAGAGAGATTCTACGTTGGATTTCAAGGTTGGATTAAACTACATAAAGTATTAAGGCGTCTTGAATCCCCAATAAAATTGCGTTTTTTTCTGTTGGGTCTACTTTAAAAATACTTAAATATGTTCGTTCTTCCAAAATCATGTGGAGAGTGATTTTTTATGCAACTTCTAAACTAATCAGAGAAGTGTAATTGAACCTTGATTAGCGCTGTAACTGCGCCCAAGCGTCAGTCGTTACTTCTTTTCTGTGCTAACTGGCACCAATTAGAAATGCTAAATGATGTCAAATCCCTCTCGATTAGTACTTCCAACGCAGAGACGGAAAACATTAGCAGTTATTCAACTATCGTCAGCAGTTACCGATGGGAAGGCGTCCAGGGTGGAAGCTCTCACACGTCATGTGGGTTGTAGCATTACATGATCTAGTCAGCAGAGTCACTGGACCATAGTTCAATTGTCCTCGCTCTTGCGAAAAGTTCCATACATATCTTTATAATCTGTCTCTCGATTAATGCAAGAGTCGCCTCATCAGTTATTGTAATGTGAGATGTATAAAGTGTGGTATATTGTCTTGTTCGGGAGAGATTTAGTATCCATTTACCTACTTAGTGCAGAATAGTAGTTGATGCTTCGTCGGATTCCAAGGCTGAATTTTTTAAGGGTGTTAACGTGATGATTGTCGCAGATTGCAGACTGAATCACTCTTCTTGTGAACTCGTGTTGCGAACACACAACAATTCCAGTTGGCCGGCATGCATTCGCCTGACTATATTCTGCCTAGCAGCTGTTGTATGTAACTTATCAGCTCCTCGCTGCCTTATTTGAATGGCTAGCTGCAATTATTGAAGTGAAACTTCTTAGGCGTCGATGTACGAGCGAGAATGGAGAGTAAAATTTCAGGGCCATGCAACGTTTTAGGCATTTTCGTTCCGCGAGAGAGAAAAAAGATTTAACGTAGAGGAAAAGGAGACAGAGAGCTATACCTTATATATATCTTAGATACACTTTAGGCTATTTTTTCTGAGTTTGTGGTTGCTAATTTCTAGTGAGAAATAACACTGCCTACTTTTTGGCGTTATATTTTCTTGGTGCCTACTGTTTGGGGCGTTTTTTGATCCCAATTTTTTTGGCGTTTTTTTTTTTTGATGACCACTTTTTAGCGCTTATTTTCGTTTCCTGGCTAGTGCTTGTGCGTACTATAAGGTGCTTTCCATTCCGGCGTCGGATTTATTGGTATTGACTTGCGGTAATTATTGCCGCTGCTGCGGTCCTGGCATCGCTGCGTTTGTGTGGGAGATAAACCCTCGGAGTAGTGCGCGTTGTTGCCACGGTTTGTGTCCGGCGTTTACCTACACCGGTCGACCCGTCTTCTCCGTTTTTTGTAAATTTTGTCTATTTGTATTCTCTGCAATCTTGTGAATTTATTTAGATATATATTCTTTCTCTCTCTCTCTCTCTCATTCTCTCTCGGGTCTCTCCCTATTTCTTTGGCTGCCTTGAAAGTTTCACTTCTGTTATGTGTACTACGCTACACGCACTTTGTTTTTGTTCACCGGCTCACGGGACCTCAGCATTCCGTCAGTCACGTTTGGGAGATTCAGCATAGTGGGGAAGTGTTCCCTCAATAATTGAAAATTACATTGGACATCAGTCACCACATTCTTACAAGAAATCGACGCAGTATCACATCTTACCGTTGTAAGCCATCGAACAGGCAGGCAATGGCAAACCCGCGAGTGTTTTTCTGCCATGAAAAAGCTCCTCATAAAAACCATTTCGCATTCGAAGTCGGCTTAAAGCTGTAGAACCCATTTCTTGAACAACATTTTAAGTTCTCAAGCTCATAAAAAATCACCCAGTATATGTTTATACATACATACAAGTTTAGGTATACAAGTACGTCTGTCTGTCTGCAAGGCAATAAAATTAGCAAAGTTCAAGCATTGTTTTGCATTTTTTCTAGTTTTTTTTTGCGCCCTCTAAGCACATTATACGAATCCAAATTGGTTGAAGAGGCGCGGGGACTTTAAAACAATTTGACCCTGAAAAGGACAAATGGTGGCGACAGAGCATCGAAATTCAACCAAACTCGCATTCGGCAAAGGCCACCACAAATCAGTGCCATTTGGATAAAGCCAACTAAGATAATTTTATTACACAATGCAGACTACATAAAGAAGTGTACTATGCACATATATACTTTCATATAACATGTATTTTTACGTCTACATACATACCTACACACACATCTACGTACAGATGCAGTGAAGTCGCTTGAATGTAAGTAATATAAATTGAATAGAAATGGGGCATTAAAAGGCAAATTCACTTTTGTTGTGTAATGGAATTTTATTTGATTTTACATGCATATGCATGTATATGTGTATGTGCGTGTATGTAAATTGCGGTATTCGTTGCGCGTGGCTCATTGCAAAAAATCAATAATTGGCATTCTCTGTGCCATGACTGTCATTCGATATCTGTATGTACTTGCACTATACATAAGAATGTGTATGTGTGTGTGTAAGTGTATATTTAATGTATTTTAACATATTTACAAAAACCGATATTAACCTACATATGTACATACCTATGTATGACTTTCTATCACGTTAGTAGTTGCTACAAAATTAATTCTCTGCCGAATGGACAGTGAAAATGTTTTTAATTAAAGGAAATTCTGTTGATTGAAGCAAACAGGGAGGAGTCTTGATGTGTAAACCTCATATCGCATCATACGGTTTTCGTTGAAATTTAAAAATAACATAAAGTTGTATGCATCAAAGCAGGCGGATACGAGGGTGGGTCCAAAAGTTGGTAGAATGGCGGAGTGGCAAGGCCATTTTAACATAGCACAACTTGGCAACTCAATGCAACTATAAATACTAAGTGGAACGACCTAGACAAGGTGGCACAAAATTAATCACCCTATCAGAAGATTCGTAATTTTCGCAAAGGACATCGTGCATCAGTATGTATACAAACAGCAGTATAGAAACAGAATGAAAATCATTTTTTTATTTAGTAAAAAAATTATTAAAAAACCAAATTAGATGATTAATTTTGTGGCACACATATTAGGTACAGCTGTTTAATATGACGGTAGAAAAATAGCCCCTGTGTTGAGATTTTACACCTTGTGACTTTTTTCTTTGAGGCCACGTGAAAGGAAGGTGCATTCCAACAGCTTACGGTCGATTCAACACCTCAAAAATGGAATTCGTGAGGCTACCGAGGTCATAGGGCAGCCACTTTGCAATTCGGTTATAGAAAATTTCATGAAAAGGATATTGTCCTGTAAACGTGGTCGTGGTGGTCATTTGCCTGATCTTATTTTCCACTATTACGGCATAAATTCCTCTTTATAATGAAATAAACATCCGATGATTTATATTATTGTAAAAAATAGCATTTTTCTTTGAATATCAAAATAACGTCTCTGATTGAAAAACCCTGTATTAAGCGTATTTTCAAGTTCTGTAGTTCAATAACATTTAAAAATATTTTAAATAGTTTTGCATGATTTTAGATAGGAAATCACTCAGTATCTCAGTATGAAACGAGAACTGCAAACTTTGAGGTGACATAAAATAAAAAAAAAATCTGGTAGAAATGTTTGGTAAAATTCGTGTTACGTGCCTTCTTATTTTCCGAAACCTATCGGAAAATGTATGAAATCCTAGGATTAAAAATTGGTTTCATTTTGTTGCATTGTGTAATTGGAAACCTGTCGGAAACCGTAATACGTTCCACTTCTTACGAAAATTATTGGGGCATTGAATTTGAGCCAATCCGTTCCATCGCGAGGTGATTTATGGTTGACGAATATGAATTGCAAGGTGTTCTGATGGTGGTAAGACTTAGTTTGTTCGATGGAGCACACATTCTAATGAATCCAAAGGTTTTAAGACTATGCAAGCAGATTCTTTCCTTTCCTTCTTATACTGAGGAGGTCGATTTAACTTACCCAACAATACAACACCACACTTTGTTGGGTCCCCGGCTACTCTGAAGTGGGGGGAAATGAAAGAGCGGATGAGTGAGCAAGGAAAGACTCTGAGTTTGACATTCACCAAGTGGTAGAGGACATTAGTATTCCTTTAAACTAACTATACACTGCGATTGACTTGAGCATATCTGACCACTGTCTGACGGTTCTCCAAAGCGCTCTGGCCAAAACTGAGTCTTAAAAGCACATAATGTCTGCTTGGATTCAATAGATCAACCACCAGCGCCTTCACAGGTGTTATAACGGGTCTCTGCGCCATTGGCACCCTAGCGAGTAGAATGGGTGTACCTCAAAATGACTTCTGTAGGAGCTGTGGAGATCAAGAAGAAATTGAGTCGGTACAATACCTTCTCTGTGAATGTCCTACACGTCAAAGAAGCCGTGCCAAATATCTTGGCGATTATTTCTTTGAAGACTTTGGAAACTTGCAAAATGTCTCACTGGAGGGATTAGTTACCTTCTTAAAAAGATTTAAGTGCTTAAGCAACTGAGTTAGTGGAAGGAAGTCAAATGCAGGTATCACAATGGGCATTAAGGCCACCGAGTGTCTTGTCTTAAACAAGCAACTGGGCTAACCTAATTTTGTTCTACTTTCAGTTCTAACGTTGGCAATAGATGATAAATGTAGCTTTCCTTCGCAAGACAGATCTTCCCTCAAAATTCTAAAATTTCTTTGAATCAGTACTCCAACACATTTTTTTCTGAAAAGCATTCAAATCGCATGCTTCCAGTGACTGTGGAATTGAGATCTAAGGCGCCGTATCCATACAATGACATTAAAGCAGCGAAAAACGAGAGAAAATTCCGGAATATTTACCTTTACCCAAAATGTTTATGAAGCTTTGTTAACTCCGCTTTTCCCCCTTTTTGTTTATTGATGTGAAACATTCAACAAACTTCTACTTTTTTCATTTTTTTCCCTTAACTTTAACACTGAGGGAATTCAAGTGTATTCGCTTTATGCGAGTTTATGGCGGGTATACATATTTTGTGATACAAATCAAAAATTGGTTAGCTTGACAAAGTAACTGACGCGACCGACTCAACAACCCTCGACACGTCTTAGCGATAGACCACAAAATGTAATTCAATCGGTTTGCGGTGGCAGATTTGGAAAATAAGGTTAGCTGCACAGTGACTGCCTGCTGCCATACATGTAAGGGTAAATATATGCGTGTGTATTGCATATACCTATATTCGTACGTATAGAAAATAAAAAAACGTTAACTGCTTCACATTAAGAATGCTGCTCAGCATTGCCAACTTCAGCAACACCAGTACAACGTACATGTAGATTTCATGTCCACACATAAGGGCCAAAACCGGGTAGGACAAAATTTACGTTGGGAAAGGGTTAAAGTTATGTGAATTTAGGCTTGCTTAGCGCCGTAGTTACAATATTTTTGTATTGTATTTATGTGTGTGTGTGAGTATTTTTGAAGGTTTTGTGAGATTTATGGCTTTTGAAGATGTAGTGAACTGTATATTGGCGTATGAGTAACCTGATACCGCCTAGAAGCTTTTCCCATGCAGCCTACGTTTTGGATAACATCATTTGGAAATTTCATCGTGTAAAATATATGATTAATGCGAGTTAAAGGCTGCAAGATGAATAGCTTAGAAATATGCTTAATGTCATGGCCTCCACACTACCTGCTGCCTACCTGGCTGGCCCTTTTCGCTTCAATACATACACACATACCAATGTATGGAATGGCTTAGGGGCCCCATTGCGTTGCAAAAGTTTTTGATTTATTTAAATAGCGCAATATTTTCAGTTTCAATTCCACCTTCTAAAGAATTTCTAGTGAGAACTAGTTCCTTTTAATGTATATTTACTTGTATTTACTTACAAAAGTACTACCCACACAGGGTTTCTTTCACGTGCATGCCCAGCAGGGAAGTTCACTGCTTTCAAATCAGACTTGCCATTCACTGGTAAATTTTGGACTGAGAGTTTCTAGGGTACGCTACTTTTTGTCCCTTCTGTTGTTCAGAAATAGCGTTTCAGTTCGATTAGTTACGCACGAATTCCATTTTATCAGAAAACGAACGACTTTTCGATCTGGACTGGAAGTAGGCTACTTTTTTCGAGAGTTCCCACCCATTGAAAAATTTAACTTAAATTGAATTAGTAATATTACAATTCCAAATAAAAAAGGTTTTATGAGCTTAATTTTGATAATATTTTTGTAGAAGGTTGCCACCTGTTTTAAAAGTAAAGCTCAAATAAAAATAATAAAATAAATGAAATATAAAAATATGGGTGTCAAGGGAAAGAGGTCTGCAAAATCTTCATTTCAAATAGGTTTTTGTGTAGGGTTGCTACCTATTTGAAAATTAAATTAAATCAATTAAATAATTAATAAATAAAATGTTGTTTATAGGCTGGTAAAGTAAATTAAATATTAAAAAATGGGTGTCAAAGAAGAGATCTAGATTGAAAATAGACTATTTTTTTAGGAGAGTTGCCACCTGTTAAAAAGTTAAACTAAATTAATAATATTACAATTCAGGTGCCAAATAAATAAAGATTTAAGAGCTTCATTTTGAAAATATGTTTGAAGAGAGTTGCCACCTGTTGGAAAAGTTGACTTAAATTAAATTAGTAATATTGCAATTCAGGCACAAATAAAAAAATATTAAAGAACTTAATTTTTAAAATATTTTTGAAAAGAGTTGCCACCTGTTTTATAAATGAGGTTCAAATAAAAATAATAAAATAAAAGAAATATAAAAAATAGATGTCTAAGAAAATATCTAAATTGAAAATACTACTTTTATGAGAGTTGCCACCTGTTAAAAAGTTAAACTAAATTAGTAATATTACGATTCAGGTGCCAAATAAAAAACGGGTTAAGCTCGTAAATTTTAAAAAATGTTTTAAGAGAGTTGCCACCTGTTAAAAAGTTAAACTAAATTAGTAATATTACAATTCAGGGGCCAAATAAATAAAGATTTAAGAGCTTAATTTTGAAAATATTTTTGAAGAGGATTGGCACTTGTTGGAAAAGTTGATTTAAATTAAATTAGTAATATTGCAATTCAGGTGCCAAAAAAAGAAGGTATAAGAGGCCTTAATTTTGAAATTATTTTTGTAGATGGTCTGTTTGTCGTGTGTTTGAAAAGTGAAGCTCAAATAAAAATAATAAAATAAATGAAATATTAAAAACTGGATGTTAAAGAAAAGATTTAGATTGAAAATAGGCTACTTTTAAAGACAGTTGCCACCTGTTAAAAAGTTTAACTAAATTAGTAATATTACAATTCAGGTGCCGAATAAAAAAAGAGTTAAGAGCTTAATTTTGAAAATAGTTTTAAAGAGGGTTGCCACCTATTAAAAAAATGAAACTCCAATAAATAAATTAGTAAAATAACTGAAATATAAAAATGTGGGTGCCAAAGAAAAGAGGTTTAAAAAATCTTGTTTTCAAATATGGGTTTGAGTAGGGTTGCTGGCTAATTAAAAATTAAATACCAAAAATTAAATAATTAATAATTAAAGTGTTGTTTATATAGTAGGCTGAGTAGAAATAAAAAATTAATAAAAATAATTTGGTTCAAAATGTTTCTAATTGATTGTTTATTAACCCTCCGTTGGGCACCCAGGTTTGGCCAGACCTTGTTCGACTTTGGATGTGAATTTAACATATTTCTATTATAGTTAACGACTTGAACTTCCAGGTGGCGTTCTAAAATTAAATTTTTTATCGATTTATCGATATAAACTTTTAAAAAGGATCCGTGAAGAGGAAGAAAAAAAAGGATTTAAAAAGTTACAATTTCGGTTGGGCACCTTCTAGCTAGACCCCATTTGTATGGGAATTTGTGGGGCATATTTATAATTCATTTTTAAGTATCGCAGTTACATATTTTTAGTTTCATTGGTTTGGCATGCATTGAAGCAAAAATAATCGCTGAAATATTGTCGTTTGTGAAAAAAAAAAATTTGGTTTTCTTCTTTATTTCGACTCATTTCGAAGAAGGTTGAAGAAAAAAAGTAGATTACAATGAAATTTATGGTAAAATATGAAAACATATTTACTTATGGTTTCGTTGGAAGGCAAGTAAAAATTGTATACGAGATTTTTAAGTGCTTTTGCCATATTGGATTCTTGCATAAAATACAATAGAAATGAGTTTTTCGAGGAAGCTTTTCGTCTCCTTGCAGACAAAGGCGACAAACTTTCTTCGCTCTGAGTGTTTTGGCTCCGGTTGATTGGACTGGATTCCCAATGATAGTAATTGGTATTTTGAAAAATGATTCCATAGCCAAACGAGTAGGGAATTGAGAAATAACGGCTGTTTGCAACGGCTGTTCGATAAAGTCGTCAAAAAATTTCGTCTCACATCACTTTTTCTGAGCCCATCATTATGAGTAATGTAAATGAAAATGCAGTCAAAAATTAGACTGATCGAATGTACCTACATGGCTACCTACTCGTAGCCGCGGCGGACACATGCCGGGCATCATATTGAAAAAAATGCCATGAAATTATCTACCAGATTAAAATAAAAAAATGCATTCTAACAATATTCTCAATCTTAACCCCTTAAGCAACACGCGATATTTTCATACAAAATTAACAAAAAAAATTATCAGTGTGCCAAAACTTTTTTGACTGCCTGTATGTGAGACCTTATCTTGGCCCCTTGGCTCAACAACACAACACAACAACAACACAAACGTATTTTGTTATGCAAAATTTATCAATATCGTAATCTTTTAGCTCATCGTCTGCTGGCTTTTGCATTTGTCCTACAGGGAAGCATTCAAAGCACTCACATGGCGACGGCAAATATTTGTTGTATATGCATATGAGAAAACACATACATAAATATACGAATGTACATACAAACATGGTTACTTAATTATGCAGATACGAGATACTCTGCCGCCTGCATTATCCACCCACACACTGTCATGCATAACTGTGTGAAAGGATACTGCAACGCCGCCTGACGTAACCTTTATAGTTGAAAACAGCCACAGCAGCCATCCGTATGCAGTGAAAACACTAAAAACAAAGAACAAAACATTAACAAGAAGTACAGCAAAAACAAAAACAAAAAATGAGAATAATGTAACTGCAAGTGCAAATTTTAATAGGTCAAGGTCTTTAGATGCGAATCGCCTCCTATAGCATTTGCGTAAACAACAGCTATACCAGGTACAACAGCAATTACAACAACATTGATAAACAGAAATATAAGGACCGCAAGCGTTTATGCAATCTGAGAGCTGAAAATATCAATGACACATCGCACATATGGATGCTTTTATTCATGCTACATACATACATACATATATATGAATGTGAATGGGGGTGCTATTTGGTTGGAAGTGCATTGCGAGTATTTGCAAACAATTTGAAGTGTTTTCCTAAATCTATCGGAATTCTGTCAACACTCACAATTGTTTTATTGCTTTCAAAATGGCTACTACAATTGAAGCGATTTGAAATATGTATGTATTTAAAAAAGTGGGACTATGAGTTATAACACCGCGTTACACACATTCTGTCCTTTGAACCAAATATACTTTTTCGGAAAGGGGATAAAAAATAAAAATACACGGGTATCGGCGATTTTCATGTACACGTCACAATTTTTGTTTTTGTATTATATAACTTTAAACGAGCAATTCTTGTATGCATATCTGTATTGCCACATGATCTCAGGAATAGCTTAACGGATTTGAATGAAATTGGGCACACAGATAGTGTGTCATATTTCTAGACTTTTCATTTAGGTGTTGCCACTGACAATGTTTCACAGGGTTGCCACCTGTTCGAAATTAAAAAAAAAAATTGCATGAGATATGACGATGTGGGTATCAAAAGAAAGGTATTTCACTCCGCATTACAATTTTTCTATTATTGTAATTTTAATATATTTAAATTAAAAATTGTTACATTAAAAATTTTAATGCTTTTAAAGAAACTTAGGCCTTTTTTTTTGCATTTGTAAGCATTTGTGTCAGTATCGCGACAAATAGACCAACAGTATTCGCCAAACATATGCGTACTGTCTTGCCCTTAAAAGCGCTTTTCAATAGCCGCAATGTCCTGATGGAACCTTTCGCCATCTAAATGATTGTGAAGGAAATGAATCTTTAGCGACATTAATATGCCCTTTTCGCCATATGCCGAAATCATTTCTGCAACAATATTTTTATAATTGCCAGCTCGTTTGTTGCCAAGAAATGTTGATAGCATTGTTGGAGCTATTGTTGGTTCTCCATCCCTTAATTCGGGAACATCATCAAAAATCTCCATTGAAACCGCTATACGTTCTTCTGGTGAGTACAGAACCGCTGGAATAAATTTTGTTGCGGCGAAAGTATTGGCACCCTTTAGTTTGAGTCAAGGCGAATTTATTATAGGTAACAGCAACCACATATAAGTAAATCCTACATGTATTTGTTTTTGCCTTTGGTACAAGCATCAAGTCAAAATACAATACAATACGAATGTAAACATACCAATGCATGCAAACAAAGCATATCATTTTGACGTAAGCCATACCTACGGCGAAAAATTCAGCTGGGTGAATGCTGTCACCTATAATAAATCCACCTTGGTTTGAGTAAAAGTTACGCAAGAGTAGCACAGTTCACTGCAGTGCTCCGTACGTGGTAGCCAAATTGTTGGTACAGAGTACTTTATTGTTGACCTTCCATCAGTAAACTTGCATACATTTCTATAGCAATAGTCGCACACGACTTCCGGAGTATACCACAAGTAAGGAACATAAGCAGTCTTGAATATTTTCTGAAACGAATTAACCACTGTTTTCGTAATATTTTTAAAATTTTTACTTGGTGCGAATAAGCCACAAACGTAACAAAAGTTATTTCGAGTCGGGCACTGCATTTTTCGTAAGATGAAATATACAGAAAGACGTTTTCGCGCAACAGAACTTAAAACAATTGTCAAAGTATACGTCTCCTAGTAGCGCAACTGTCAGATGATCGGAACTTCCGGAGCTGTAACAAACACACAAACGACACAGAGTGTGTTGTATGAAACAATAAATTAAAGGTTAATAAGTTGTTTAAAAATTTGGAGTCCCTTCAAGTTATGCCGAAAATTTAGAAAACAATTTTTTTTTTTTATATTAGAAAAAAAAAAATTCAAGAAAATCTGAGAATTGATAAATTTTTTTTTTTTAATTTTACATAATAAAACCATTTCCACGAGTCTGCCTGCAGAAATTCAGCGCGATTGGATCACGGAAAAAGGGTTAAAAATTGATCCAAAGTTTTTCACACAGGCGAACTACGGCTCTATATTATATTTTATACATAAAAAAAAAAATTCTGACGTGTACATGAAAATCGCCGATACTCGTACACGTGTATTTTTATTTTTTTCCCCTTTCCGAAAAAGTATATTTGGTTCATAGGACAGAAAAAAAGTTCGTTTTTGTAACGCAGTGTAATGAGTAGCAATCTAGTGTTTTCATATAATTAAAATTCCTCGCCAATGAATTATAGCTGATGCTGGCCATTTGAGTTGTTGACAGAATTAAGCGAATTTTATTAAGATATTGCAGGAAAAAAATATATTGAAACGTTATTAGTGGTGTGTAGTGTATAATGCGACGAACAGCTGTGTTCAAAATGAGAGGCGTGACAAATTACCGGATTTAAAAATTTTTTTTTTCTAATTTTGGTTTTTGTGTTTTTATAAATATTCCACAGTAATAACCGCACTCCTATAAAATTCATCAAAATTCAGCAAGTTTCAAAAAAAATTTAAAAAAAATTCTGGGTTTGTCGTTTCATAGGCCATGCATAAATAAATAAATTTATATAGAATAAATTCTAAATTCTAAAAAATAAATAAATTCTAGTTTTAAGTGGCTCCAAATTCTCGTTGATTTTTGACAATTTGTTTTTCTGAGGTATTGAGCATTTTCTTCCACATCAAATTTTTCTACAATCAACTCGATTTTTGATCGACTTCGAGCCTACACTTCACTAAAATTGAAAGGGCTTAAAGACTGCATTCCCAGCAGTTTTCTTAAGATTTTGATTGATTTTGATTTAAAAATTATCATTATGATGATAAACTGACACTATCTACTCCAAAAGTGTCATTCTATTGGCGTATGCTGACGATATTGATATTGTCGCTGTGAACAACCGCGCCGTATGTTCAGCGTACTCCACTCTGGAGAGAAAGCAGAAAAAGTGGGTCTTGCGGTGATCGGGAGTAAAACAAAGTAGCAGGTGGGCAACATCAAAGAGTCCTCGCGTCTTGGACAACACGTCACTGTTGGCAACCGCGAATTTAAAGTAGAAGGAATTTAAGGCAGGACTTTGATTATCTAGGTACCAGTGTTAATAGCCTTTGTGAAGGTATTGTTTTTTACGGGAAATGGGGGGGTCGTGCCCTTCAGCAAGTTTGCAGCAGGATTTTTTATTTGTTCAGGGCGACAGCATTTGCTCAGCGCCAGAGTGTTAGGATTATCCCGCCCTTACTCGGTCGACATTGCCTCGTTGGCGATAACAGGGGTCACCAAGTCTAAAAGACAGTGGGTGAGGTTGTCATTTGAAGAGGAGTGGCTATAGATTTTCCATCCTGCTGACTGTACCGTGAAGAAAGCCTTGATAGGAAAGCAAATAGGCGTGGAGGCCAAATGTAGACCGAGGAACATTTGTATAGACGCAGGGGAACACGATCTTAAAAAGTTGGGAATACGTAACTACGAAGCAACAACTCAAGATAGACCGCTTTGGAGGAGCATTTTGAAGGAAGCATTGACGCACCCCGCGTTGTAACGCTATGAAAAAAAGAGACGTGTTAACAGCCAGAATGACGTCAGCCCAGAGGTTAGACGAAGGATAACTCTTGCGTCACAGGTGTTCCTTTCAGCTCAATAGGCAATTGAGAAGTAGATCCCTCTCTCCAAAAACGAAAACAACGCTGTGCCAAAGCCTAATTATCACCGTCCTTGTACGAGTATACGGCGCGGAGGCGTGGACGATGACAACAACCGATGAGAGAGCACTGGGTGCGTTCGAGAGAAAACTTTTGCAAAAAATCGTTGGTTTTCTTTGTGTAGGCGGGAATGAGTTCAGTATCCGATGGAACAGCGAGCCGTATGAACAATACTGAGATGTGGACATAGTGAAACGTATTAAAATCTGGCTTGGCAATGTCTCGAGCGAGAACGAAAGTGATCCTTCGAGAGGAGGCTCACTGGTACACGACCTTATTCCAACAAAACTGGCTCCAGCAAACAGCGAACCGAGCTACATGGCGAAATGTTTTAGATGCGACCAAAACCGACCGCGTAAAAGAGATCGAAAATTACTCCAAGTTCTCTTAATTTTACTAGCGTTCTTTTTGCCACAATTTGATAAACTGTGACTTTAACAGTTACTTGAGTATAGTACTCTCTGGTGGTTGTTGTTGTTGTAGCAGCATAAACATTCCTCATAGATGTTGGCGAATGCTGCTGGAGTTAGAGTCCTTGGCCCAATATAAATCCACTTCGTTGCGGTAGTCTAGAACCACCCGCCAGTGGAACGGTGGGATTTGCTGTTGTAGCAGCACAAACATTCCTCATAATCGTACGGGAAATGCTGCTGGAGTGAATTGGCCGAATATAGGTTAGGTTGACCTGGCTGGCTGAAAGTCATCACATAGACCTATTGGTCCTTATTGGTACCAGGTGGAGCTTGCCCCTTACGTTTCCTTGTAGTAGGCTTCTTGTAATAAGCCTGCGTCTTTTGCGGATCTAAGTAAGTTCTGAAGCTCTAACCCCGAGAGACATTCTAACCTCTCATATTGTAGAGCTCCTAAACATTTCATTCGGGTTGTAGCTAATGCAGAGCAAGAACTTAGAAGGTGTACAAGAATTCCCCTCTCTTCTAGTTCATTGCAAAATCTGCACCTATAATTTTTTGCAATTTCCATCTTATATGCGTGTGCCGCTAACAAAATGGTGACCTGTCAGTATACTAACGATAGTTCTGTTTTCCTTTTTAGACAGGGCTAGTACGAATCTAGAGTATTTGTCTGCATTCTTTGGCAATCTCATCTACAATTTCGTTTCCTGCGATGGTCTAATGTCCGGGTACGCAAAAGGTGTGTAACCGTCTGCCTGCGGATAGTCTCTCTATGGCTTCCCTGGTCCTAAGAACGTTTTTAGATGAAACTTCATATGAGTTTATTGCTTTTATTGCCGATTGACTGTCAACGTATATATTTATGTTGGATATGCTCGATGTTCTTGCTAGTGCTATTTCTGCAGACTTTCCTACCGCAAAGACTTCTGCTTGAAAAATACTGCAACGGTCAGGGAGCTTAATTGGCCACCTGATATCCAGCTCTGCACAATAAACCCCTGCACCAACTCCGTCCATCATTTTCGAGCCGTCGGTAAATATGTTAAGCGTATTGGGGCTAGGTTTCATACCCATTTTCCACCCCTCTTCTTCTATTGTTGTTCGGAATCACTTCACCCAATTGTATTTCGGAGTCATATAGTCCGTATTGGTCCTATAGCTCATACCAATTGAGCTACGTCCGAATATTTTACAGGTAAATTCACCCGTTGCGTAAAGTCTTGCGGCAGATCTAGTTGCTAGATCTTCTGCCGCAATGCCAATCGGTAGTAGCTTGAGTATTCTTTCAAGTGCTGCCGTGGGAGTCGTTTTAATTGCCCCTGTCGTGCAGAGTGCACCAAGTCGTTTTTCTCAATGTAGTCCACCACACTAGAGCACCATAGAGTAATATTGGCTTTACTACAGCTGAGTAGCAGCGCTACATTATTGGCCGAATATAAATCCGCGTGGAACCGTAGGGCTGTAGTGGGAACGGTGGTCTTCGGGACGGCCTTTCGTTTATCAATATTCAATAGCAACCACTTTATTTCTTTCGCTGTACAATTTTATTATCTCCTTACGTTTTCTTTATAGCCTCTTTGCTGGCTCCACCCAGACTATAAATAATATTTATTTTACTTTGAGAATACAGCTGAAACTTCTTTCGTTTCGTTACTCCTATTCGTTTCTTATTCCACTTTTTTTATGTATTATTATTTTTATTTCTATCCTTTCACTTTCTTTTCTTCTTTTCATCGCTTTTATTGTACGAGTATTTTTACTTTTTTGTTCTTTTCTATTTTATTCTCCACTGCCATTCCCCTCCAAATCATACTCTGCTGCTGCTGCCGCCATAGTCACACACTTTTCGACATTTCCCAATGTACACAATTCTCACTTTAAGCAATCACACAAAAATTTATTTTTACTTATTTCATTTTCTACTCCGATTTCGGTATTTTGCCTCCTGTTCGTGGCTCAAATATGCCAACTAGAGTTACTTATCCTTCATTGGCACTCATCACTTCAGTTGGCTTTTGCAAACTTTTTACATTTGCGCGCATGCATACAAACGCACTGGTGCACGTATTGGCTCGTATGTGCATGCATATGTACATATGTCTGCATGTATGTATGTTTGCCTAAAAGTGCTTCTTGGCTCCACTTATACTTGAGCTACTTATTTGCGCCGAATAACTATTGTTAGTGGCTCTTGTCGCTGTTCGGTTGTGATCTACTTGCCAACGGCATGGCATTAAATGCGAAATTCCCTTGGGTGTGAAATTCCATTATTCTTTTTTGGCTGCTACAAACTTCTGCTCCAAAGAACACTTATTTGTTCATTCAAAAAGAAAGGGAAAACAAAAACAAAAACAACGAAAAGCGCGCGACACTTCTTCGCTCATCCTGTATAATCTGTTGGTAGCATCTAATAAGAGTATCGTAATAGGACTATGAATAAGTTCGGTGCGGTTTTACAACAGATGGCGTAACTTGATTATTATTCCATCGATCCACATTTCCAAACATTCATTGGAGAGCTACTGTCGTAAGGCACAAACGTCAGTATAAGTTTTTTATTTGAAGCGTAAACAACAATATTTTTACCACACTTGAAAATGTCGAATTTCGTGCCAAATAATGTGTTTTTGCGGGGAATTCTTCTTCATTATTTTAATATGAAGAAAAAAGCAGCCGAAAGTCATCGTATCTTGGTGGAAGTTTATGGTGAGCATGCTCTATCTGAGCGAACGTGCCAGAAGTGGTTTGCACGCTTTAAAAGTGGTGATTTTGGCTTGGAAGACGAAGAACGCGAGGGTGCGCCGCCAAAGTTCATGGATACCGAATTGGAGGAATTGCTCGATCAAGATCCGGCTCAAACGCAAGAAGAGGTTGCAAAAACTTTGGGAGTTGATCAATCAACCATTTCCAAACGTTTAAAAGCCATGGGAATGATCCGAAAGGTAGGCCATTGGGTGCCGTATGAATTGAAGCCAAGAGACGTTGAACGCCGTTTTATGGCATGCGAACAACTGCTTCAACGGCACAAAAGAAAGGGTTTTTTGCATCGAATTGTGACTGGCGATGAAAAGTGGGTCCATTACGACAATCCAAAACGTCGGGCAACGTATGGATACCCTGGCCATGCTTCAACATCGACGTCGGCGCAGAATATTCATGGCCTGAAGGTTATGCTGTGTATCTGGTGGGACCAGCTGGGTGTTGTGTATTATGAGCTACTGAAACCGAATGAAACGATTACGGGGGATGTCTACCAACGACAATTGATGCGTTTGAGCCGAGCACTGCGAGAAAAACGGCCGCAATACGCCGATAGACACGACAAAGTTATTTTGCAACATGACAATGTTCGGCCACATGTTGCACAAGTGGTCAAAACATACTTAGAAACGCTCAAATGGGATGTCCTACCCCACCCGCCGTATAGTCCAGACCTTGCGCCATCCGATTACTATCTCTTCCGATCGATGCAACATGGCCTGGCTGACCAGCACTTCCGTAATTACGATGAAGTCAAAAAATGGATCGATTCGTGGATTGCGGCAAAACCGACCGAATTTTTCACAAAGGGAATCCGTGAATTGCCAGAAAGATGGGAAAAAGTAGTAGTAAGCGATGGACAATATTTTGAATATTAAATTTGTAACCATTTTACGTCAATAAAGTTTCAAATTTGGAAAAAAACCGCACGAACTTATTCATAGTCCTATTATTTTTCGCTTTTTATTGATGTTACGTGATTTTTTTGTGTATCAAGTGCACACACACTTGCCTGGCAAAGGGTTCGCCTTTGTCTCGTTTTTTTATATTTATGGAGCCTTGATGCTTTGTGCGGTTTTATCTACCGACTCCAGTACTTGGCTGTCAATTTCTTTCGCTACCTTTTTGTGTGGGCCTGCGTTTTTCGGTGACATCAGAAAATATTTTTGTATTTGCGTAGGTTTGTAAACTTGTATAATTATATTACACTCGCAGTTTATTTTTGTTAGATAGCGGCATATAATTTTTAACATTATAATTATACCTTTGCGCCAAAAATTATTAGGTTTCGACCGTAATCATTTTTTAAGTTATAAGGATGAGTTTGATGGCCTTTACCTCCACTTAGGCTTCACATGTAAATAGACAATTCTATGCAAATGCAAGAATAAACCGCGTCATTCTAATTAACTGTTTACATATACAGCGTTGTACATCAACTTAAGATTACTGCAATTACGGGAAAACTTTCCGGACTGTTTTATCTCTCGAAGAGGTGATCACAATTGGCCACGGAGATCTTGTGACTTAACACCTTGAGATTTTTTTCTTTGGGGTCACGTGAAAGAAAAGGTCTACGCCAACAGCTCAGGATCGATTCAAGACCTCAAAAATGGAAGGCTGATATTGAGCATATAGGGCAGCCACTTTGCAATTCGGTTATGGGAAATTTCATGAAAAGGATATTGTCCTGTAAACGTGGTCGTGGTGGTCATTTACCTGATGTTGTTTTCCACTATTAACAGCATACCTTCCTCTTTATAATGAAATAAACATCCGATGATTTATATTAAAAAATAGTATTTTTCTTTGAATATCAAAATAACACCTCTTATTGGAAAACCCTTTACTTGGCTGGCAAGATTCCAGGTCCATCTAAAACCTATGCCGCACTTTGGGTGCAATGAATCTCTAATCGCGCTGACCATAAGAGCAAACTCTCCTCGCATTTGTGTGCCAAACCACAGTCGAACTCCACGACATCCCTATAAAGTCTCTTCCCAAGTGCAGTTTGGTATCTGTAAGGAAGTCCATCTTATTCTTCTTCTCGATTGGCGCGATAACTCCTTAAGAGGTATTGTTCCTGCAAAGGGAGAGAATCGGGATCCCCTGCCCTCTACTGCTGGAAAGATGGGGTTCGCGTCAACTCAACGAGCGCTGGGCAAGTACATAATCGTGTTAAGTCGCAAAATCCTTCTGGTAACGGGTGGATCGAAGGCAATCGAGATATTTTCTGAGGATGACAAAATCTCAGCTCTCAAATTTCGTCGCCGTCCTCACGGGGCACTTTCCGCGGGTTAAACATGCGGTGAGACTCGGAATTATTGCGAGTCCTTTTTGTGGCAGCTGTATGGAGGATGAGGGGGAATTATCTCAGCACCTGCTGCTTAGCTGCCCCGCTCTCGCGGGACTAAGATTTAAGTATCTTGGTTCTCACTTCTTTCCTACCTCTGAATAAGACTCGCAGCTCTGCGACACTAAACCTCCTTCCGGTAGATCTGCAGTGGTAAAAAACTGGTAAAATCCTAGCTGATATTTCGGGGCTTCCCGGACTGGTGGACTATGCACTCTAGCCTACACTTACCATTACAACGTTCACGATCCTCCTACCTCCAAGGAAAGAGTGCGGTCGGAACGGTGTAAGACAGGGCGAGTCCATTCATTTATAAACAGTTGGCTCAAAGCTCGAGAGCAGGGTAGGTGGAGGTGTATTATCCGAAAATCTGCGGATCTCCTTCAGTTTACGGCTTCCCGACTATTGTAGTGTGATGCGATACGTGGAGATGATATCTATATTTTCACTGATAGCCAGGCGGCTATAAAATCCCTCACAGAACAGTTGACAACCTCCACGGTAGCAATGAAATGCCGCACATCTTTTAACAGAGTGCCGCAGACATTTCACCTAAAGATAACATAGGTTCCTGGCCATTGTTACATTGAGAGTAAGGCATAGATTTGCAGGTAGATAATTTTTTAATGAATTTGGAAGATCTCTGTGCTCTGTCTCTAAGGAGATCAACAACATTGTTTAAGCTGGAAGACAATGAAGTTGTCAAGCGTGCACTTGCGTTTAAGCTTTTTGTTGAAGGCAACGATTTTTCGAAATACCAACTCTCCGACATGATTGCTATGGATGAGACCGCGGTATTCCTAGGCCAAGGAGCTCATACGACAGTTCTTCATTAATTTACGTTCCTTCTACCGGTTATGCTGCCACCACTCTGTTGAGGGGTCAGAATAGAGGTTTACTAGTTTGGGATTCAGCCAGTACTCACCGCGCTAAAGTCATGAAAAACTTTCTTGCTGAGAGGAAGATTGATCAAATAATGATTCCGGCAGGAATGACTGGTCACCTCCAGACACTTGACATTGCAATAAACAACCATAATTTTGTAAAACCAAGCTTATAAGAAATTGTTAATTGGGTAAACAATTCATGAGGCAAAATAACTGATAGTGATGTTTCCAATGCACCACGAACAGGCTACTTAGACAGGAAGTATTCATTTAACGATAACCATATCGCGAAACATGAGAGATTCGGAGCAATGATTCAAAAGGAAATGGATTTGGAAGAAAAAGAAAATGAGACTGTATGACTGTAATTGAATAAATTTAAATTTCTGTATTCTGTGTACAATAAATATTAAATAAAAATATATACAATAAATATACTCTTATTTTTGCCCTCCCCCGAAAATAAGCTCTAGCGCGTATTTTGGACCAAAAAAGAAAGTAAAACAATGTCTTATTTTCGGGAAAAGACGGTAGGTAGAGCGAAGAGCTGCAGTGCGCTGCTCCGGAGCAGCGGATAAAAGGCGGCGCAATATTAATCAGCCTATCGAAAGATTTATAAGTTTTGCAAATGGCGTCGTACGTCAATCATATTTGAAGTGAAGTATATATATTTGTGAAGTAGACAGCTGCGGTATACAAATAGGCAAGCAATGGACAAGCACGAAAAGGTCAAAATAGAGATTTTCATCACTCGAAATCATTTATTTTTAGTTAGTAAAAAAGTAGTTAAAAAACGAAATCGGCTGATTAGTTTTACGCTAGCTCGTATATGTATTTACAGAACATCTGTATATACCTATATTATTTAGTTATTCCAAAATGTTGGGTCTCTGATGTACTGTACTAGTAAATTACATTAGAGCCCGCGTTGTATACCCGCCTGGCCTAGAGCCTTTACAAAAGTCGCGCACAAAGAAACTGACGTCAGAAAAACCTTGTCATACTCTTGTGTTGACCTTGCGAAGCTCTTCCCCACCAGCTTTTACGTTTCCGTCGCCTTCGATGCCATTAAAGGCCAACAAAGCGATTTCGAGTGCGCGAGCGCGAGTTTTATACGCCTCAAAGTCGGCAACAGCATCAACATTTCTAATGCAATCCAGCAGCTGAGAGCACTTGGTGGCTTGATATATTTTATCCATACATAAGTACGAGTATACATGGCATTTATGTACACACATACACACACATACTATACCTACATTTATATGGTACACTTTTATGTAGGGATGTGTGGCTGCAAGCAGTTACTTGCTGCGACTAGGTGAACTGGACCACTGCGCTCGCTACCATCTATTTGGAATTCACAACCCACACACAGTTCCGGCACCAAGCCGACGCAATAAATAAATCCTTTTCATTTGTGTTTTGGTTTTGTTGTTTATTTTTATTTTTTATTTATTTTTGTTTGGTTT
Source organism: Anastrepha ludens (assembly GCF_028408465.1). Taxonomy (NCBI): domain Eukaryota; kingdom Metazoa; phylum Arthropoda; class Insecta; order Diptera; family Tephritidae; genus Anastrepha; species Anastrepha ludens. The sequence continues at coordinate 27,822,049 of NC_071499.1, read as the reverse complement.
TGCATTGTTTTATCAATTGTCTGTATAAAGCAGTGGCATGTGGCAGTGAATTTTAATGTTCTCATGGCTGCTGCGCCTGCTGCTGCACTGCTGCATACTAATGCATTCCGTGAGAAAAGCACTCGAATGCTATAACATTGAGATGGAAACACACACACACACAAAAACCAAAAGTTTCGAAAATATAAATCTGCAGATAAGTTTACGTTATGAACATTAAATTAAGTGCAGCCAACTGGCAGACAACACAAACCAGGCACCCGAGACGCCTTACGCGCCTCTGTATGGTGGGTGGTGCAGGAGTGAGTGAGCGGCATGGGAATGGCAACCTTCGAAGTGGTGCTGGCTGAGTGTTGATGACGTTATCTATCAGTGCACTCAGTACACGCGCTCTTGAAATGGTTTTGCGTAGGTGGTGTTGCACATAAGGCTTGAGTTGTGGTCGTATGCGGTCGTCTTACTTAATGATAGAGTGGAAATCTAAGTTCAATGCAGCGATTGGCTGGAAATTTTCGATTAATTTTTTATTGGGTTTCTTTTCTTTAATTTCTTTTTTCTTTTCGCTCCGCTTCACACATTTTTTGCACAACACACACAATGGACAGGCGCGTCAGGGCCAAAGCAAACGGAGGAATGCAGTTGCCTTCCCTGCTTGACCTAAACTAGTAAAGGGTGATCGGATTGGAGGTACTTTTTCCAATAGGGGGGTTTTCTTTGACATATCACGCGTGACTAATGTCAAACTCAATACATAGCTTTTTTCTGTACTCATTGGTATTTCATCATGGAAAGACTTATGCCTCAACAACCTTTAGAAATCGCGCAAATGGGTTACGAAAATCGACGCTCTGTGAAAAGTGTTTATCGCGCGCTCAGGCCATCCTACCGAACGCACTATTCGGCAAACTATCAGCAAAATTGAGAATAATTTTACATTATTGGCTGATACTCGAGCGATAAGACCACGTACAGCCCGATGTGCAGAGCATCCTGCGGCTGTAAATAAGAGTTTTGCCGAAGACCCTGAAAAATCGATTCGGCGCCAACAACTTGACTTGTCTTATGGCACTAATTTGGCAATTTAACGCAAAGATCTTCGCTTGAAAGCGTATGAAATACAGCTAGTCCAAGAGTTGAAGCCGAACGATCTTCCAAAGCGTCGTAAATTTAATCGTTGAGTTCCTGAAAAACTCGCCGCATTTTGGGACCCGATGACTTGGTCCTAATGGTCTCAGGACCCTTCTCATCAGTAATGGCTGAAATTTTGGAAGGTGCACTGGCTACAATCATTAGTTGGGCTGCCTGTTGCGGTCTCAGAGTCAACTCTGATCAAACGGAGTTGATGCTATTCACCAGGAAATACACGCCTCCGCCTTTTAAGCTTCCAAGATTAAACAGCCAGTGTCTTACAATCGCATCGGAAGTCAAGTATCTTGGTGTAATACTTGACCCCAAGCTCCACTGGAAGCTGCACATAGAAAATCGAGTTAAGAAGGCCAATATAGCCTTCTATGCCTCTAAATATATGTTCGGCTAAAAATGGGGTCTCAAGCCACGTGTCGTACTTTGGATGTACAACTTAGTAGTTCTGCCAATTTTGACATATGTTTGCCTAGTTTGGTGGGTAGCTCTTCAGAAAGGCTACACAACACCACTAAACTAGAGAGAGTGCAGAGAACTGCAGGTGTGGGCATCACTGGTGCTTGTAGAACATGTCCCACTGCTGCGCTCAACGTTATTCTGCACTTAGTTCCTGTGGGTCTGCAAGTTAAATCCATTGCTGCTCAGAGCGCTATTAGGTTGAAGGAGATTGGCTCTGACGACAATTTCCTGTAGGACATAGTAGCAACTTGAAGCAGATCTCCCCTGCCTTCTTTGTCCTTCGCACTGATCTCTCCATCCGCAAACTGGGATCCTCTGTTTTCACTGACGGATCCAAGATGGAATCTGGAGTGGGAGCGGGGGTTTTCTCTAAATCAGCCAGCATTTCGGTCTCCTTTAAACTGCCGAAAACGAGCAGTGTTTTTCAAACAGAGGTCTTCGCGATCCTGCAAGCATGCAAAATGCTGCGGGATCGCTGTTGGGAGGGAGACATTAATATACTATATTTTCCGATAGTCAAGCTGCGATCAAGGCGTACTGTAGCTCTCTTCTCGTAAACTGCTATAAGGAGGAACTCAAACGTCTCGAACGTGCAGGAAACATTTTCCTTATCTGGGTTCCTGGGCACAAGAATATAGAGGGAAATGACATTGCCGATGAGCTTGCCTCGAAGGGGTCAACAGGACCGGTTTCAGTTGTCCGCTTCTCAGATATTGGTGCCCCCTTGACCGTTGTTAAAAGAAAACTACACAGTTTCTTTCTAAAACAAGCGCAAGGCAGATGAAGGTCTGTCTCATCGTGTGCTATTTCGAAAACACTAGGCCTCAATACGATATAAACAGAACGCTTAAGGTAATGGGAATCCCCAGTCGTCCAATTCCAAACTCATTGCGGTGTTCACTGGTCACTGGGTGATCGGTACTCATGCGGAAAAGCTTGGAATTCCGTACAACCCGTATTGCAGAATCTGTGTGGATCCTGCAGGGAAAGAGGCTGTTGAACACTTTCTCTGCAAATGTCCGACCGGCGGCTAGGCGCTTGAGATTTCTTAGCGTGCCCTTTGGGGATGACTTGAAGAAATTATCCAGCCTAGATCCGTTTTCTCTCCTCCACTACATCAACAGCACTAGATGGCTGTAGACGGTTTTCTCTTCCCAGAATTTTTCTTTGCACCGGTAGTGTGGTCCACATTATGGTATCAAAACGGCACGTATTTGAAGTCTGCCTGGGGTACTCTTTCCATCTTACCTAGCTACCTACCTACCTTGGGACCCGAATTTTGTTCAGCGATGAGGCCCATTTTCGGCTTAATGGCTACGTCAATAAGCAAAATAGCCGTATTTGGCTGAAGAGTAACCCGAAGCCATGTAAGAACATTACATCGATTGAATCAATATTTCTTCAAAAACGAGGCTGGCCCTAATGTAACAGTGAATGGCGAACGCTAGCGCGCCATGATAAACGACTTTTTGATGTCGAAAAAGCCGGAAATTTAAGCTCGAGATCTCCACAACGCACCTGTCGTTCGAACAAGGTGGCGCTACTGGCCGTACAGGCCGTGAAACACTAAATTTACTGCGTCGTCGTTTCGATGAGCAATTTATCGCTCGTCTCGGACCAGTGGACTGTCCACCAAGATCACGTGATATCACACCTTTAGACTTTTATTTGTGGGGGTATTTAAAGTCGAAATGCTTTGTGGATAAACCAGCTTCCATTGAGGCATTGGAAGCCAACATTCAGCCAACTAATGTTATTCAAGAGATACCGACTGAAGTCCTCCAGCGTGTCATTCAAAATTGTTGTTTACGGATGGCTGAACTACGGCGCAGTTGCGGCCAACATTTGACAAGGATTATCTTTAAAAAAGCGGCCTCGGTAGCCTAGCGTAAGTGCACTAACTGCCATCCCAGAGCTTGTGGGTTCGAATCTCACGTAAAGCACGGTCCTCGAACTTTTCCAAATTTACCTACTTTCCCTGTTTCTAAGCAACAAAAAAAAAATCTTATTCCTCAAACGCAAAACCTTATTCTTTCCATTCTTACTCCCGCACATTTGTCAGCGCATTATTTGCATAGTGGCTGCTGAAAGAAGCAAAAACCAACAAAAGCACACATTGCATCAAGTGGCGCCAGCAAGAGGAAGCAGGCAGCCGCGGTAATAGCGCAGACACACCCAAATTTATCGAAGTCCTCAACCATCTGTGCGATCCTTCTGGCAGAAAAATGTGACACACAGATGGCGCTCAAAGCAGTAAGAAGTCGTTGTTCCTAAGCAACGACAGGTGGGCATTCCCACTACTTAGGACTGGTAGCGGCAGGCTAATCACCTGCGCTGTCAGAAATCAAATAGAGTAACGAAACCAATGCAAGACTGAGTCTTGTCGAGGCCATATGCTCCCAAGAGGAGTAAACAAAGAAAAAAAAATCTTTAAAAAATAAATGTCATGAATGGTTCTACACAAAGTTAATAAAGATTGCCCAATCAATTTGAATTTTCGTTGTTTTATTCATATTCCGATACCTCAAAATTGATCACCCTTTGCATATACTACCCCTCGCTATTAGCTACTTTTAAGTGTTTTTTGTGCAGCCGCAATGCAGAGTGGTTAATGTATGTGCATGCATGTGAGCACATCGAGGATCTAACAAAATATGCCACATGCAACAATCGCTACCTCCCCAACTGCAACTGCGCTTACTGACTCTGACACTCCATGTCGAGTAAATGTAGCACGCACGCACTGTCGCCTCTTGCTTCTTCTTCTGTTTCTTCTTCTTCTAAGCTCCTCTCCACATACCGCCTGTGTCGCTGATACCTCGATTGGCTTCTGTTGGCGCTCAACTGTAACGGCGGCCTAGCTGACTGGCGGACGAGAGCTGCCCGGTTACCCGCCTTTGTCGACTGTTCAAAAGTGTGGCGGCCGAGTGGCTGAATGGCTGTTTTATTAATGACTTTGACCCATGAGTATGCATACCATATTGCGCATAAACTAGTTTTCCTCCATTTCCATCGACATACTCATAAGTTGTTGCGAATACGCGTGTGTGTGTGTATTGCATAGAAGAAGGTAGCAAATAGAAGAAAAAGAGTTGTGCATATTGGCGATGTATGGTGTGCGTGCTCAAATTGCCACTTAATGCATAAATAACTGGGTATGTCTGTATGTATGCACGAATTAATTTGTAGAGAAGGTGTGTATGCGCATGTACGTACATATGTGCCCATCTTCAGTGCAATTATGTGTGTACGCAACCATTCAACATTCAACTGCTCTCAATTAAGGGTAAATTGAAGCGTTTTTTTACGATTTTTGTTATTCTGTTTAAGTGTAGAGTGTACATAGGCACATATGTATGTATGTAAGTATGCACAGCTTATTTTCTCAATTCATAATTTTTCATGTACGTAAGTATGTGAGAACGGTAGTATGTCTTGGCCGCCATAATTTTTATGTGACCCAAAAGAGTTTTTGAATGCAGGCGCTTTATTAATCGTTTGTGGAATGTTTTATTTTTAATTTAAATCGCGATTACAATGGAAATGTCTCATTTGGTCTACAAATAGAAAATCGTGTATGCACAATGAGTGGCGTGTCAAAAATGTTAGAGCAGAAGCATTGCGTGGTAAGCTTAGGTACCTGTCAACAAATCTGAGAATATGCGAATATGCCCCACACCGGCAGCGTGAAAAAATTATTAAAAAAATCGCGATTTTTTAACAAGTTCCTACTTGCACTTTACTAAACTAACATTTAATTGGCCCTAAAATTGCATACCCAAAAAGTTTCTAGAAATTCTTATTAAAACCCATTGCATTGTGATGAAAATTTATAGACTTTTTCCATTTTTTTGCATAAAATTTGAAATGTATACAAAAATACTCGTAATGAGCTTAGAATAATGGTAAAGCTGAAATCGAAGTGTTGATGGCTATCGTTTGTCCCGGGCCGTATACTCTAGCATCTATATGAAGGGTCTCCACAAGTGACGCCTAGATGCCAGTAATGAGGAATTCCTAGACGGCACCTCTTTATATGTCATCTTTTGTATTTGTTACGGAGGCAGATGTGCAATCTTACATATAAAGGTTAGGTTAATTTGGCTGGCTGAAAGCCATCACATAGATCTATTGGTTCTTAGTGGTACCAGATGGAGCTTGACCCTTACGTTGCCTTGTAGTAGGCTTCTTGTAATAAGCCTGCGTTTTTTGCGAGTCTAAGTAAACTATTAAGCTCTAACACCGAGAGACATTCTAACCGCTCATACTGTAGAGCTCTTAAATATTTCATTCGGGTTCTAGCTAATGCAGGGCAAGAACATAGAAAGGGTTCAAGAGTTTCCCTCTCTTTTAGTTCATTTCAAAATCTGCAGCTATCAATGTTTGTAGTAATTCCCATCTTGTATGCGTGTGCAGCTAACAAATTGTGGTCTGTCAGTTTTTCTAGTTCTGCCGGTTTTTCTAGACAGGGCTAGTACGAATCTGGCGTATTTATCTGCATTCTGTGTACACATGACTTTCGCGGTTTTGCAAGTGGCTAGATTACTCCACCTCCAGTCTATCCGTGTTTTCATGTCCGCTCCGCAGCGATGCCATTGTAATACCATATTTAAAGTTTCAGTATGACGTTTTCTTGATAGATGTGTTACCGTCTGTCTGTGGCTAGTCTCTCTGTGGCTTCCCTGGTCCTAAGAACGTTTTTAGATGAAATTTCATCTATCAACGCTTGGCTATAAACGTATGTATATATTTATGTTGGAATTGTTCGATGTCTTTGCTAGTGCTATTTCTGCAGCTTTTCCTGCCGCAAATACTTCTGCTTCAGGTCGAAAAATTATTAATTTTTTTTTTTATGGAAATAATCGTCCAATTCAGTCGACAATTCAAAGTTTGCTGAAAAAATGTCAAGCAACTGGTCCTGTCGCTGATAGAAAAAGGACTGGCAGACCACAAAATGGACGTTCTGTTGAGAGTATTGCGGTTGCGCTGCTGTAGGCAAAGTTTTACAACCTTCAGCAGCGATAGCTCGGCGTTCTCAACAATGAAGAATTCTTGAATCGACTATCGCCTTCTGTTATTGATTTTTAAACTCTCGAACATTTTGTTGGATGATTTCTCGTTATCTGCTGAAAGAAATGAAAATTTAAATTAAAAAAATGATTAGCTAACAGCAATTCGTTATTATACCGTTACTATAGCAACCGTTTTTTAATTAATTTAAAACCGCTATTTATTATAAAACATTGTTGGAAGTGCATGCAGATCTCATAACAAACATAAACAGCGAAGAGCTGTTTGCTCAAGTAGCTTTTAAAATGTATCTGCCTGGTAAAAACGCTTCCTCAGAACCAAACAACTAATGTGGGTTTACGCCAGAACAACCTCTGCTAGGTACCCTAATATCTATATATTATATGATAAAACTAATGCGCAGATTTGAGCATTTTTTGCATCGTCGAAATACCTCTGGGCCTTAAATAGTTTGTGTGCACCATTATTTTAGCATGGTGTTCCCACCCTTTTTGTATTAAAAACAATACTAAACAATTTATAGTATCACAGCATGGGTAGCAAAACAAATATTTAAAAAAATAATTATTCCAAAAACTATTTTATTGAAAGCGTTGCCACCCAACTTTTATACAAAAAAAAAAATTAATATTAAAAACAAATGAAAGGCTTTAATAAAACAACAAGTTTTAATACAAAAAATATTTGTACACCTTTTTGTTTTTTTGGAAATTAACAAATTGATGACAAGAATTATTAATTATAAAAAATAAATATATACACATGTTTATGAATTTAAAGGTGGATATATTTAACTTTAATACAATAATATTTTTGTATGGAGTTGCCATCTTAGAAAAAAAAAAAAAAAGAAATAATAACATAAATTATTATGAGTATTAAACCAAGTGTGTTGAAAAGTATGCACAAAACTTTAAATAAAATTATTTTTATATGACGTTGCCATCTACATAACTCTTAAGCTGAAAATAGTACATAACCTTGCAGATGAATTAAATATTAAAATGTGGCTATCACGCAAATTATAATGGAGAATATTTGAATTAATTTGTATTGTTTGAATGGCGGTGTCATATGCATGCATCTACTTTTTGAAGCCGCGTTAGAAGAAAACTAGAAAACAGAAGTAATTATTCTGCTTTCATAAAATAATGAAGGGAATCTACTAATTGAAGTTAAATGTAGAATTTACTTATTTCAAATACTCTTCCCTATCGGTGCCGAGGATGATAGATTTACTAGGTTTGGCCATTACCTCTGGGGGAAAAAAATTATGCGAGCTACTTCGCCTGCCGATCCCCCTGTAACGTGCACGCTCATTTCACACTTATTCACACTCTTGTCCAATCAGTCGTTGTTCAGATAGCAACGAAGTAACATGAGAGTGAACTGTATTGAATTTTTTCGTAAATCACAAAAACAGTCTTAGTTCTTTCGTAATCAAACAGCTTCGTAAGCCCAGTTACGTCAATCCCTCAGCTTATTCTGTCAAATTCGCTGAGAGCCTGTTAATGGTATGATATTGGCCACACTTATAAACATTTTCTCACCATGCATCAGTGCCATAGGAACTGGTATGGTGAAAAGAAAGATTTTGAAGGAAGTAGCTGATTGGCTGACGTAACATGGGTTATGGCTGGGGTTTGTTTATGACAGAGATCCAAAAAACACTGAGATTGTCTTGGTGATATACAAAAAAATCAAAGCCACCAACGCTCATATTGAACGCTGAACGACGACTGATTGGGCGAGCGTAATGCTGGAAACAGTCACCGACGTAAACGCAGTCCCCTGTCAGCTGTTACGATCAAACTAATGAGAGTCCCATGTAAATGAAATGCTCAATTTTGTGCTCTCTAGGAGCTGCGGTAAGGGACTAAGTACGTCGGGGACTGTTTCCAGCATAAGAATCCGTGTAGAATGAGCGGGCTGATTTCCCGATGGCACGACAGCCGAAGTTACTCTCCTAATTTTACTGCGGATGGTCAAACCTTGTAATCTATCATCCTTGGGAACTAGTACCAAGAGATTTGATTCGTTTACGTGTCAGTAGCTGCTTATATTGGAAAGTCCCCTCTCATACTGACCAGAATAGGATGTTCACCCGGTGCCAAAAAAAAAAAAATATAATAATTTTATAAAGGGTAAAAATTTAACACAAAAGTTCAGCGCGATTTATAAAGTACTTCAAGTTAAGGCGAATTTATCAATGCTGGTATCGGTAAACCAGCTGATTTGTTTTTTTCTCGCCGTGTCCATGTGGCTATCAGCATAGAATGAAACAAGGCGAATTCATTCTTTGTGTTCTCTTTTCCAATACTTTGCCATAACAGTCAAAAATGAAAAACGTTGTTGGTCTAGTGTCACCACCTTTAATGAATGCGCCTTGATTCAAGTCTTCACTTTGGGATGTTAAAATTGAATGGGCTATATTTTTATAGCTAAAGTTTCTGATTAGAAATTTGTAAATTTTGATTAAATTTTCTGAGTTTCGTACGAAGTTTGGATTCATATGGCTTTTGTTAATGAGTGAACGATATTTTTAGTCAAAATTAGTTAAAATTAAATTTAAAAAAATTAATGTCATGTTCTTTCGGCAGGATTGCATGCATATATCACACTAACAAAAAGTCTCAGAGATTTGGTCGGTTCCTTCCCCAAGTGTTTCTCCCTTCAATAGCGGGCGCTCCGTTGGTGCTCTCTGACAAAGTGAAGTACCTGAGACTTATCCTTGACAGAGGTCTTACGTGGAAGCCAAACATTGAGGAGAGAATCAGGAAGGCAACAGTTGCCTTGTATGGTTGCAGGGGCGCTATCGGCAAAAGGGGCCTCTCGCCTAAAGTCACTTTTTGGCTCTATAATACGATTATAAAACCAATCTTGCTGTACGGAGTCTTTGTCTGGTGGAACTCGCTAGAAAGGATGGTACGACATTGTGGAAAAAACTACCGCTGCGCGCCGCGATCAAGGCATGGCAAACATGTTCACGGATGGCTCGAAGTTGGACGGAGTATTCTATAAGGAGCTCCCTATCAAACTCAAATTCAGGCTTCCGGACCACTGTAGTGTTTTCCAAGCGGAGGTAGCCGCAATTAACGAAGCAGTTGCATTTGTTGCTTACTTCGGTAATTACCGCTAAGGAAGTAAATATTTACTCCGACAGCCAAGCGGCAATTGGCGCCTTGGGCTCGTTGTTTGTGCGTTCAAGATTGGTCAGGGATTGGTCGGAATGTCTGGCTTCTCTCTCGATTGCATCCGAATACTTCAACATCAGACTCATTTGGGTTCCCGGTAACAGTGGCATAGAGGGAAACTGCTGGGCTGATGAGCTGGCTAGACAGGGAACTTTGGAGACGGTTTCGTCGCGAAATGAGAGGGTTGGGTCTACTCCTGGAAAGATGGGCCTCGAGTCAACTCAGCGAGCTCTGGGCTAGTACGCAAATGTGCAAGGTCGCGAGATCCTACTGGCTTCGGGTAGATCGGGAACGCTGGAGGGAACTCCTAAGGCTAACAAAGCCCCAGCTCTCGAATTTGGTGGGCATCTTTACCGGACATTGTCTGTTAGGTGTTCATGCGGTGAGACCGTTCTGCAGAAGCTATCTTGAGTACGAGGTGGAATCATCTCAACACTTTCTTCTCAGCTGTCCTGCTCTCGTCTGGCAAATATTTAGAGATCTGGGCTCTCATTTCTTCGCTACGCCTGCGAATATAGCGGGCATAAATATCACAAATCTGGTGAAGTTCAACAGTAGCTTGTTGCGGCTAATTACGAACGTAAATCAGCCAACGTCGGCGTCGTCGTAAATGCACGGTCATCATCGTCTCTAATCCCAAGGCTCCTTTCTTCCCTTCTACTTTCTCCTCTCTCCTGTATGGCATCACAACGGACGAATTTTGAATATTTGTTCAAGTGTTCCCTAAGCTAGAGCTGCCATTTAACCTATGTCCCCAAATATGCGCTACGCACCGTACAGTTAGTTGCCCCACAAGCGAATGACCTTACAATTTTATGTCTCCTCATGAGAAACTTTTTAACGGCAGATGCATTACCATGGCCAACAGAAAATAACTAATAACCAAAAAATAAATGCTACCTCACAAAATCATCATAATTTTCAGTGCAAATAAAATTCTAATTCTTGGGTGAATTATAATACATCATCACACTGACTGCCAAGTCCGATAACCAATTAATGCGAAAAAACTGTCATTTTTCTTGAATGTCATAATCATAAGATTCTTGACGTTTTCACCCATCAACATTGTTTTCAGTCAGTTCGTCCCTTCTTTTTTGTGCCAGTTGCCATGCGCAATAGTCTTAGAGGTTATGTCAGAAATAATGATTCCGCAAAAATAAAAATAAAAATTCATGCGCATTTTTTAAGGTTATCGCAAATAGCAAAACGAGGAAGAAATATTTGTTGAACCAAAAAAAGAAGATATGCAATTTGTGAAAAAATTATATAGTATTTCACGTTGCAGCGCGCAATTCACCGACGTCTCCGTATTAGTCCACTTGTGTCTGCTTATATGCACTTATACATGTATGTATGTATGTGTGTGTATATGTAAGTATGTGACGATAATGCGCTAATAGAATTTCTATGCCATTATTTTCTTTTTCACAATTTCTTTGGCGCATTTTCTTGTGCTTCTTCTTTGGTTGCCATATATTTATTATCTAGCATTTGTCATTGCAACCAAATGCAGCAACAACGAGCCGAAAATCAACGCCAGTGACGGCAGCGGCAGCGCTGATTGTCACACTTTCGTAGCTATTCTTAGAAAGAAAGACATTTTTGAAAAATATGAAACGATTTCCCACATTGTTTTTTCGTGCATAAGTATTATACATTTTGTAAATACCATAGAGAAAAATATTAAAAGAAAAAAGAAGAAAAAAAAAACAAAAAAGAACTGACTTAGAGGCGTTACGTACGATGTGATGCGATTCACGAAGCATTCGAGTGCACATAGTTGTAGAGTGTACGAGTAGGCAAATACACTCGTATTATGCACGTTTGTGTGTGTGTGTGCACAATTGACGCTGTAAAGGCACAGGTGGGGCACAGGCAAATCCCCTCCACTGTTGAATGTGCACTCAAAAGAGGCGGAAATCGCCCATCGAATGCACGAATGAGATTCTATAAGAAATGCTGCACTTGCAGTGTGAAATATAGCGAGCGAAGAGTGAGCGGGGTAGAAGAAGTGATAGAGCGACGAAGGATGTGCTGCATGAAATGAATAAAAGTGAAGAACAAGAAATTAATGATGTTCAATATGTTTGACCTATTTTACTTTGATATGCAGCGCCGCTACGCTTTCTGCTACTTTATTCTATTTTTGAAGTTCGTTGTTTGTTTTTGTTATTTTTTGTTTTTGATGTTTTGAAACAATGAATTAATGCATATCTTATGTAAATTTGAACTTTTCTCAAATACATACATACCTACACACGCCTGCACCCATAAGTACTTATAAGCAAAGTGCTTAAATTGTGTTTTCCCCAATCAACATATGAAATAAGGCGTACAAAAAAAAAAAGAAATAACAATAATAACGGCTGTAAACTTTGTTTAAATTCTAAAAAGAATCAGCAACGTAATGCAGCGCGTGCAAGTTGTTTAAAAATACACACGAAATGATATGCACAAAAACAAAAAGTTGAAGCGGAAATATAAACTTTCAGTTATCGCTTTTAAAACCAACTGCTTGGCTGGCGGGCAATGCCCCCACTTTTTGTGTGCCCAGCAGCAGCGCCTCTTTTCATATATATTTTTATTTATCTTTATCGTTGTGTGGTTTTCAATACTGACGACTTTTTGGAGACATAAAGTTTTATCAAAAACTTCGACACAAAAAACAAAAAAAAAAACAATGAAAGGAAAACCGAAAACCCACAAGGGAAGTGAAATTAAAATGTTTAAATGCTTATTTTTTCCGCTGTGCGTCTTTTACATATTTTTTTAATTGCACATATCACTTAAGTGCTTATTTAATTAAGCTCAATTGCAACATTTCAAAATATTGAAATCAAAGATAATTAACTGTGCGTGGGGAGGGAATTAAAAAATCCCAACAGTCTTTGCATTTAGCAGCAATAAAAATAAGCAGCGCGGGAATTCAAGTGTCTTGTCAGCGTTGGGATGGGGATTTTTCTTGTTCACGTGCAGTATTGGGGGGAAAGTTAATGGAAACCGCTAATCGGTAGTTATGAGCTTTTCTTTGTAAATGGTATTCCATATTGATTGAAAAGGATGGCGGTTTACCGTTGTTGTTTCTTTGCAAAATATTTTATACCACTGCCTCTTGTTATTTACACAAGGTGGCTCAAAAAGTGCAATCGGCAATCGGATCTTGTTGTAATACCAAAAAAAAAATTACATAAATACACTCAGTAGCGAAAAACTGCGTACATTAAATATTTTTTTATAAAGAAGATAAATCATAGCATACAATTTTCAAAAAAGTCGTGAAAATTCAACGATTTAAACATATTTTATCAACATTTTAAACTTTTTTGTCAAGATTTTAAGTTTTTTTACCAACTTTTTTTTAGAAAATTTTAGAAAAATTTTTTTATCAACATTTTAAACTTGTTTGTAAAGATTTTAACTTGCGCGTAATGCTCCTATTGCTCGCGCTCTAAGAGAATTCAATGAGATCTCGGCTTCTATTCCGTTTGACTTTAGGGTTCCAAAGAATTAATTTTATAAATTTCTAAACTCATTGTTTTTAATTTATTTAATAATTGTTTGTGGTAATTTGAGCTCTTATTACAATATATCTAAGTGATCTGTAAAAACAGTAAATTAGACTTGAAATAAACGAAAATCGCATCGATTTTGGTAATTTTTTCCGCTAAGGGTCTTATGTATTTACTTCTCTATAACGCATACAGGAAATGGTTTGTATCGGGTGTTTTTTAAGAGCTTGAGAACTTGAAATGATAATACAAAGCAGAAATATTGTTGGAATGAATGGTCCTGAATTTTTTTGAAAGTTTCAAATGTTGATATAATAATGATTTATGTTATTAAATTTAAAAAAAATGTATTGTACGCCGACTTTTGTTGCAGGGTGTATGTTTATACTGAGTTAATGAATATAATTTTTTCATATTTCTTATTTCTGTCGCTCAATTGGTCATCTTTTGACAACGCGCTTGAAGAAAATGAAGAAAATTAGACTCGACAGTGCAAGCAGCTTCTTCGGTGACACGCGGTCCACGGCCATGAAATATTAGTTTCACAGATGAGAAAATTTTTATGCAAGGTTACAGCCAGCCCCAATAAAAATTTACTAAAAAATACGCTGGTATATAAAATTCAGCCTCTTTCATATCATTTTAATACACGTTCCGTAAGATTTCCGGCATCGGACAATCGACAAGCTCGATTTCCTGCTGAATGTTGTTCTTGAAGAACTGAAAAGCCTCTGGCTTTCTTATGTAGGCCGAGCGTTTTGAGAAACACCAAAGAAAGGCCACCATTTGTGACCATCATCAGAACGAGCGAACTCGCTGGCCAAACAAACTATTCTAAACGAGAAATCACGCGACATGAAAAGTTGTTCCTTAAGATATCAGTGGGATTTTTGGTTGCCTAAAAACGCGTATTTTGTTTGTTTACATCTCACATCAATTTCTTAAAAAATCATAAATTTTGTTTTTCTGTTGCATCAACTGGCGACTTTACGCCTCACGAGTTTGGTGGTGGCCACCTGGCATCAGCTGGTGAACGATTTGAATTTTTAGAGTAAACATTTTCAAAGCTTTTGTCATAATACTTTGAAAGAATAACCAATAAATATCATAAATAAATAAAATTGAATTTTGTCTTCTCCGACGCTATTTCTCTCAGTTTGGATATTCTCAAATGGCTGACTTGTTCGGGGGCGTCCTAGTGATTTCCCCATCTTTTATTGGCATGTAACGAATTGCTCTCTCATCTTAAGCCTTCCCTTTATTTCCCCTCTACAATTATTATCTGTTTTCAAACATAAAAATGGCACGATGATGAGGCAGTTTATCAAAAGAGTCAAATAGATAACTGCAACATATTTTTGAGAATTCAAGAAGGAAAAATTATTCGGAAAGCATTAAATAAATTGAAACACCGAACGCTGAAATGTGTCTTCATTGGAAAATAAAAGAAAATAAAATTTCCCCAAAAAATCAACTCTCTTCTCGTCATATACTCATTCGTATTGTATAATATGTGATTTAAGAATAATTGCAAAGTTTCAAGACCCATGTGCACATAATTATAGGTTGATATATTTTTAGTTTATCATTAATAAATATAGTATTCTCTTTTGATTTCTTTTTTAAATTGAGTTGTGGTGGCAGTGTATTTGTGCGCATATAAATACTCTCGTGTAGAAATGGCTGTCTCTCCCATGCCAATTAATGTTGCCACAATATTTCAGTGTCACTTTCAATGACTAATAAACCAACAATGCCAATGCTATATATATGTATGTACATACACATACATACATACTTACGTCCATATACGAGAACATTACATAGTTGCCGTACATTAATTTGTTTCGTTCACCACCCGCGGACTGTCATGTCACAGTACACTTGGTGAGCAATTCACTGGCACCGCGGAAGGAACTTAAGAAGAAGACCAAGTGTACGAGTACGTACATATGTAAGTGAATTGATGGGAATTCGAGGCTAATGCGTACGAATAAAATAAATCTGTAAGCATTAAAAAACGATTTATTATTAAATAAATGAAGCGCTCTAACCGCTACGCATGAATACAAACACGCAAACATCGAAAAAAATAAAAATAAATAAATAAAATGATGAAATGAGAAAGGCAACAAAAATGCACAACAACGAAAGCAACTTTTCAATGTCGTCTAATGAAATTCAAATGGCTGTTCTAGGCATACATACGAATTCATTTGTACTTAAACATGCATACATACGTATTATATGTGTATGTATTTGGTGAGTTCAAGGAACAGAAACACGTGTAACTCGCTTACATTGGAGAATTTTACCCCCTGTTGGGTTGGGTTCAGTTTCATGTGCTGTGGAAACACATGTGCTGCTATGCCCTCTCCATCTGCTCCACGAAAATTTTTTTTTTAATGCAATACATAATTACTTTTTGGCTCATCAAATACTATTTTCGATTTTCATTCACAACCACTTGCCACTTGTCACTTCGCTAGTGTTCTATGTTGTAGAAGCGTATTTTTGAAGAGTTTTGAAACTCCGCATCTTTAATAGTCACAGCATGCGAGTACTTAAGGGGGGAAGCTGGTCTAGAATTTTGAAAAAATCGAAAAATTTTTTTTTGTCTTAAAAGGTGCTTTAGGGTCTTAGAAATAATATACCAAATGAGGGATGCCAGCAAAAATGTTTAAATGCAAAAATTTTTCATTCGACGGCAGTGCCTCGCAGGTATGCCCCGAACGCTACTTACAACTTTAAACGCGTTTTTCTCGAAATCACTTTTTTTAAACTGGCCGAAGACATAACTCGAACAAATCTTTACCGATTCTTACGAAATTTTGACAATACATTCGAAATACCTTTCTCCGGAGACGTACGTAGGATTTTTTATTTATATTACATAGTTTTTTTTTTTAATCAACAATTTTATGTCGTTCTTTATAGTGAAAATTGTAACTTTTTGTTCAAACGTGCACCACTTCGCGAAAAAACAAAATATCGAAAAAATCCTACGTACGTCTCTTTCTGTTGTTATATAGAAACTAAAAAAATTTTATTTTTTGATCCAGGACAAAAATTAAGGAGTTTACGTCTTCGGCAATGGACCCACTAGAAAAAAAGGCGCCTTAGGAGAACTGCTGGACAGCGGCCATTTTGAAATTAATTCAGAAGAAAAATTTTGTATTTGTACCATGAAAGCTATATTATTAAACCTATTTCACAGATTTTCGATTGATTCCTTTGTTGAGTCAAAATAAATTCATAAAATATGCCCAATTTTTGCGCTCTAGACCAGCTTCCCCCCTTAAAAAACAATACGAGTAGTTTGGGCATCGTTGAGGGGGAGCCCATTTATCTCTCGTTTCTGTAGGAAAGTACGAATTGCTTGGTATTAGATGGAGTGGAATGATTCAAATTAAATTTTTGATCAATGCAATGCTCTCATTACTTATTTCTAATATAGCCCAGAGCGGGTTAATTTATATTGAATGAAAGTTTTCCACATCCCTCCTAAGGGACTCAGATTCTAAATAAAATGAAAAATAAATAAATAAAGCAAAAAACCCAAACCAAAGCCCACGCATAGCTCTTAAGTTAATTCAGAGCCCCCCAAAGCTATGATTAATTAAGTAATATGAAAATAGGTAGGGAGTTATGGCTGTGAAGTCAGATGTCAGAAAAAAAAAGACGTCTCATGTTAAAGTAAAACTGATCTAAAACCAAAATAATTGCAAATACGTTGTTAATTGTAAAAAGGAAATTATGATAAGAAAAAAAGGTTAAATATAAATTTTTGAAACATTGGACAATATAATTGCTTTCGGTTTTTTTGATTGATTTTTTGGTTTTGCAAAGTTTTAGTTCGATGTTTTCCAATTTTGATTTTCAAATTACATAAAATTTGTTCTATAGTGCCATCTTGCAGGTATTTAAACAAAAAATTTATATAAAAATTAAAAATAATAAAAAAACTGTAAATAAAAAATAAATTTAAAAAAATTGTATAAAAATTTATATAAAAATATTATTTAAAAATTTAAAAAGGAAATATAAAAAAAAATACCTAAAAATGTATGTAAAAAAAAATATAAAAAAATTATTTAAAGATTTACATAAAAAAGAAATATAGAAAATTACCTAAAAATGTACGCAAAAAATAAATATAAGAAAAATTAAATAAAAATTTATGTAAAAAATAATACTCAATTTTTTCATGTCGAAAAAAAATTACCAACCCCTAATGTGCACGCTCAGGAAGATAATTAATATGCTGGAACATTATAGGAAATTACAAAAAAAATATATGGTTTCTGAATTTTTAATTAAAAACTTGATCTCGAAGAAAAATAAACCCACACACAACTTAATGCACAGGAAAATTTAAGAAAATTAAAAAAATATATATTGTTTCTTAACTTTTAAACAAAATTTTGATGACGAAAAAAATGAAAACGCCCTAATGTGCATGCTCAAAAGGTTTATATACCTCATGGAAATAAGTATATGTGCACAAATTTTTTTTTCTGTATCTCTACTAAAATTAACGGTACATTTATTTTTTATTTATTTTTGGTATACACAATTGAGCCTACTGCAAGAATATTACTGTAAAATTCTTCTTCGTCACCATTCGCGGTACCGTTATCATAGTTTTGTGCGTCATCATAGCACACTTCATAGGAAATAAGTATATGTGCAATATGACATTAGTGGGTATTTGGCAGCGATCGCGATCACATTAAAATATTTTGGCAATTCTTTTTAATTTTTTTTTAATTATTAATCACGTAAGTAATTAATTAAAAGCGTGAGCAATTAGAAATTGTCATATTGTTGTTGAATTGAACTGTAGAATGCCACGTGGGACCCATTTGACCGCTGAAGAGCGTGGTTTGATTCTGGGAATGAGAGAAAGTGGCAAAACAATTGCAGAAATTTCTTCCCGCGTAGATCGTGACATCAACACCATAGCAAACTTTTGCAAAAATGCATCCAGTTATGGTAAAAGCAAGCACAGCGGCCGACCAACGTCTCTTAAAGAACGCTTCAAAAGGGAGATTTGGCGCCTTGCTGCCCAAAAAGAGATGTCCTGCAGCGAAATTTGCAGCCATCTGAACCTCAACGTTTCCAGGAGACGAGTAAACCAAATAATTTGCGAAAATAAGAATCTGTCATATGCTTTGCGAGAGCCTGTACCAAAGCTACTACCACGTCACCTTAAGGCCCGCTTGGCATTCGCGGAAAAATACAAATTTTGGACTCACGAGTTCCGAAATGTGGTTTTTTCCGGCGAGAAAAAATTTAATTTAGACGGTCCAGATGGCTGCCACAAGTATTGGCAAGATAAAAGACTGCCCCGACAAACCCGTCACAAACGCAACTTCGGTGGAGGGTCGTTAATGGTATGGGCTGCCTTTGGATATGCCGGAAAGTCCCGAATATGCTTTATTCCGACAAGAACCAACGCGGAAATGTACATACAGCTTCTTGACCAAGAGCTCATTGATTATTCGGAAACATTTTATCCTGACAAGTGGTCTTTTCAGCAGGACAATGCTCCAATACCTACTGCAAACTTGTCCAAAATGTTTTTTTCATCACGAAATATTGATGTTTTAGAGTGGCCAGCATTAAGTCCTGACCTTAATCCAATAGAGAACCTTTGGGGCATACTTTCTGCCAAGGTTTACAAAAATGGACGTCAGTTTGAGTCCATTGTGCACCTCAAGGATGCTGTGGTCGCTGAGTGGGCAAAAATTAGCAAATCCACGCTAGAAAAATTGGCCGACTCAATGCCCACTCGCTTAAACAAAGTTATTTCAGCCAAAGGCAACCATATTAATTATTAAATTAAAAAAAATAAGTTGAAATCATTGAACTTCGGCAAGAAATGCGACAAAATTGTGAAATGCACATATAATAATTTCCTATTAAACTTTTTCATTTTATTTTTTATTTTTGTAAGTTAAAAACAAAATGAAGTTTTTGTTATTGTTTTTTAATTGTTTTGATTAGATTTATAAGTAAAAAATAAGTCAATAAATTTTATTTCATTTGAAATATATTTTTTTCACATAAATTGTCATGCACATATACTTATTTCCATGAGGTATAAGAAATATTATATAACGAAAATTAAAAAAAAATATTTTTTCTCGAAAAAAAAAAAATGTATCCATCCACCCTAATGGGCACGCTAAAAAAATTTACACAAGGTGGCGCAAAAGTAACCTTGCAATGTTTTTTGGCTGTAATTAAAAAAAAAAAAAGAAAAACTTTGATTCTTCTTGTGGATTATTTTTATTTGGTCTTTTAATTTTTTTTACATCAAGTCGAGATGTCATGTAAATGGCCGCCGCCACAGTTGATTGCCATTTGAGCCCTTTTTATGGCATTTCCCATCACTTTGGCCAACACTTCCGGCGATAGGTACTCACATTCTTGACGGATATTGTCTTTAAGAGCTGCAAGAGTCTGAGGCTTGTTGACATAAACCCGCGACTTCAAAAAGCCCCACAAAAAGAAGTATGGAGCGGTCAAATCAGGCGATCTTGCTGGCCAGTGCAAATCGCCAAAATGGGAGATTAGGCGCCCGGTAAATGCCTCCTTCAGCATATCGGTTGTAGCACGTGCAGTGTGTGCCGTTGTACCGTCCTGTTGGAACCACATGTTTTCTAATCCCAATTCATTAAGTTGCGGCAAAAAGAACTCGTTGATCATTGCTTTGTAGCGCTCACCATTCACAGTAACCGTTTGGCCCCCGACGTCTTCGAAGAAAAAAGGTCCGATGACTCCTCCAGCGAAAACAGTACACCATACAGTGACTTTGAGCGAGTGTAATGGCTCTTCGTGGGTTACACGCGGATTTTCAGTGCCCCAGAAGCGTAAATTTTACTTATTTACGTACCCGCTAAGATGGAAATGGGCCTCATCACTCATGATTATTTTTGATGAAAAATCATCTTCCTCTTGGTGGTGATTAATGATGGCTTGAGCGTATGTTAGACGCGATTGGCGGTCAGCAGTTAACAGCTGATGCACCGTTTGGACTCTGTACGGAAACATCTTCAAATCTTGTTCCAAAATTCGCTGTAAAGACCGTCGACTGATACCCATTTGCGTGGCACGTCGTCTGGTCGATGTCGACGGCGCTTCCATGACATCCTCGGCTACAGCTGCAATATTCTCTGCAGAACGGCTACACTCGTGTTGTGCCAGTTCCTTCTTCAGTGTTTCACGAAATTCACGTTGTGCCAAAGTCACCGACCGATTATTGGCCAAATTAATAGTCAGCAGTACTCCGCGTTCTGGAGCAGTGTAGCGTAACATTGTTTATTAACGTGTATTTCGCATGTGTTTACTACACAAATGTAAAAACAGAACTGACATTAGGGGCCAATCGCAAAATTTATAGCATTTTCTGATAGGAGGACTACTTTAGCGCCACCTGTTATGTACAGGAAAATTTCAGAAAATTAAAAAAAATATTTTTTTTTAACTGTTAATCAAGATTTGATGCTCTAATGTGCACACCCAAAAAATTTAGGAAGATTAAAAAAAGTTATTGTTTTAATTAAAATTTTGTTCTCGAAAAAAAAAATTACTCCATCCACTCAAAAAGTGAATGTACAGGAAAATTATAAAAAATAAAAATTATTGTTTTTGAACTTTTAATCTAAATTTGACATGAGTTCCTGCACACGAATATACATAGTTATAAACCCAAGGTATGCAAAATTGCCAGAAGCTCAATAGCAGAGCCCAGGTCGAGTTCAGGTCAGGTCCATAAGTTCGTGCGTATTTTACCCATAATTTCACTTTTGTACGATTTCTGCATACAAAAAATTATTCGCAGAATATAATGGAACTATTTATATTTTCTGTGATATATTGTGCGTTCAACAAGTGATTTTAATCGCGAATAGAAGCACGTGTTGTTAAAAAATAAAATGGAATTTTCGAACGCGTATAAGAGACATATTTTGTATTTTTTTTTATAAAAGTAGTAAAAATGCAACAACTGCTGCTGCAGAAATAAACACTGTTCACCGGTAGGATACCGTGAGTGTAAGGACTGCGCAAAAGTGGTTTTCAAAATTCCGAAGTGGTAACTGCGACGTGGAGGATGGCCCGCGCGCTGGTCGTCCGGAAGTCTTTAACTCCGACGCCTTGCTCGAATTCGTGGAAGCTGAGCCAAATTTGACAGTCGATATGATAGCTCAGAGGATAAATTCATCGCATGGAACAGTTCACAGGCACCTGGTTCATTTGGGAAAGGTTTTAAAGCTGGGGTTACGCATAGACTTTCCGCACCAACCTTCAGCAGAGAGTGGATGTGTGTTCTCAGCTGCTGCAGCGGCTTGAAAATGAAAGGTTTTTGAACCGTATCGTTACTGGTGCTGAAAAATGGGTCCTTTAAAATAATCTTGTTCGCAAACGCCAATGGTTAGGTAAAGATGAAATACAGGAACCGACCCCTAGAAATGGCCTTCACCCCAAGAAAATGTTCCTGTCTATTTGGTGGGATATTACCGGTATTGTTTATTATGAACTTCTGGAACCAAAGCAGACGAAAACTGCTGATTATTATTCCCATAAGTTATCAAACCTGAATGAGCCACTTAAAAAAATCGACCGTCTTTAGTGAATAGACGCAAAGTTTTGTTTCACCACGACAACGCAAGACCTCATACCGCAAGGCAAACATTAGGCAAGCTGAACGAGCTCTGATGGGGGCTAATGCCGCATCCACCATACTCTCCGGATATTGCACCTTGTCATTATCACCTTTTCCGTGGACTTCAATCCCATATGAGTAACACGAACTACTCCTCAAAAGAAACTATAAAAAGGGATATCGAAGCGTATTTTGGCTCGAAGGACACACAATTTTTTGGGCAGGGAATTAAAAATTTGCCTAAACGTTGGGAAGACATTGTAAATAATGAAGGAAAATATATTATTGATTAATAAATGCTTAAAATATTTTTTTTATTAATTTTAAAACCACCTTTAAAAAACGCACGAACTTATGGACTGACCTGATAGAAGTGACAGTCCCATTTTGCCAAAAACATAAAAATAAAACATTTTGTGTGAGTCTATGCAGGCTAGTTAAAAAGTATGGAGAATGACACCTATTAATAACAACTGTAATATGATTCAAATAAAGATTCACAGGAAAATAGTTATAAAAGAGCAAAAATAGTTATAGCAACAAGGAATAGGACTCTAGAACGAATTGTGTTTGTTAATCGAGCGTCCTCTACATATAATGGAACGCACACAAAACTTTATTTCGATCTGATAATTAATTCTATATTTACAAGTGTGCCAATAGTGCGCGAATAGTGAGAAAAAACCGAACATTCTAAATATTCCATAAAAAAGGTTACCCTGAAATCTGTGCCAACCACCGGGGAATTAGTCTGCTCAATATTGCGTACAAGGTTTTATCGAGCGCATTCTGCGAAAGACTGAAGCCACACCTAATCAATGGGGCTTTGGAAAATCTACAATTGACCGTATATTCACGATACGCTAAGTCTTGAGAAACACCCATGAAAGCAGAATTGCCACACACCATCTTTTCGCTGATTTTACAGCCGCATTCGACAGCTCGCATGGACGTATGTATGTATGTAATTCAAAGTATGAAATTGCCTTACTGCAATAGTTATGAAATCGAATTGACATCATTACGCCCTTTCTATACTTGTGATAAAATTTGAATTCTATCGAATTATACGAATCCATATATTCGGTTACTCATAAGACGCCGATTGTCTGGCAATGTCGCAAATATCAAATATAATATGAAATTGCCAATATGTGGTTTATCGAAATGTACACATGAGACTTTGCATTGCAAAGGTTTCGATTCCCTTGCCGGTTTTCTTGCATTTGACTCACTTCCACATTTGTTTTGTTTTTGTTTGTATTTTATTTAAGCTGGGAAATATTTTTGCTGGTAGTCTGTTGATAAAAAAAGTATAGATTCAATAAATTGCTAAACCGCTTGGCGCTCAAATTACTTGTATGTGAAATAAAAAAACACACACATAGAAATTCCAAGTATGCCGCAACGATACCAAATCTAATTACAATTTACCGGCAATCACAAAAATAGCAGGCAATAAAGAAAATCAAATAAAAAACTAAAACACCACAAATTCAGTCGTAAATAAAAAACAAAAACGTGAACTTAGGCATGCATATAATTAACAGTTGGTGCCTATAGAGCTTGCGTATGTATGTACGAGCACTCTCGTTTAATTTTAAAGTACAAGGTTGTGAGAGAGGTCACGGTGCGAGTGGACGCTTTGAAAATAACAACTGCTCCTTTAGGAATATTTGTAAGTAATATTAGGTTCATTTTAATTCAGGTTAATTTTTCTTGAAATAGAAAATATAAGTGCATACATACAAAGTAAATATATTAGAGTGCATCACAAAAATTATAAAAACAAAAAAAAAAAAAAATAAATCTGTACTGTTTTGTGAAGTTAATTATATTTTAAGACTTTCGCCAAAATATTTCGAAAATATCAAAAAAATATGATGAAAATACAACTCCATTCTGAAAAAATGGTTACAAGTGAATCATTCAAAGTATTGCCCATCGCTGGATACTACTTTTTCCCATTTTTCTGGTAGATCTCATATACCGTCGCGGTAAAACTGTTCATCTTTTGAGGCTATCCACGGATCAAGCCATTTTTGATGTCTTCATATGAATGGAACTGCTGGTCAGCTAGACCATGTGCCATCGATCGGAACAGGTGATATCCGGAGAATATGGCGGGTGGGGTAGGATTTTACATTTCAGTGTTTCCAGGTAGGTTTTAACTGGTTTGGCAACGAGAGGTCGTGCGTTGTCATGCTGTAGAATCACTTTTTCATGTCTCTCCGTGTATTGCGGCCGTTTCTCGCGCAGTGCTCGGCTCAATCGCATCAATTGAAGTCGATACCGATCCCCAGTGATGATTTCGCTTGATTTTAACAGTTCATAATAAATAACACCAACTTGGTCCCACCAAATGCAAAGGATAACCTTCGCAGCGTGAATATTCGGCCGAGCCGACGACGTACAAGCATGTCCAGGCAGTCCCCATGACTTTCCTTTCTTTGGCTTGTTGTAATGTATCCATTTTTATCGCCCGTCACTATGCGATGAAGGAAATCCTTCCTTTTTTGCCGCTGGAGGCGAAAAAACGACGTTCAACATCACATGGTTTTAACTCACAAGGAACCCAAATCCACTGTTTCTGAATTATTCCCAAAGCATGCCATCGCTTGGAAATGAATAGGCGGGTAACTCCTATTACTAAAGCAAGCTCTTCTTGCTTTTGACACGGATCCTCATTGAGCAATGTCTCCAATTCAGCGTCTTCGAAGGTTTTTGGTCTTCCATCACGCGGACGGTCGTCAACATTAAAATCACCGTCTTTGAGACGACGGAACCAATCTCGGCACGTTGTTTCACTTAAAACAGCATCTCCATAAACTTTTTGTAGCTCTCGATGCGCTTTAGCCGCCGTTTTTTTTTTTGAATGAAAGAGGAAAATCAACACTTCCCGCAAATGACGATTATTCGGCACAAAATCAGACATTTTCACAGAACCAAAAGTATATGATACCAATACTAATGTGCCGAAGTAGTTTGTTTGCCATACTATTCCATGAAATGAGTGAAAAGATATTTTCCATGATATTTTAGAAGTTCAAATCAAATGAAAAAAGTGAAAAATTCTTATTATTTTGACTCCGTAGATAACATTTTGGAACATTTTCGTGCAGATATTTTAAGCCTGTATATTCTGATGATATTTTACAAAAAAAAAAGTTTTAAAAACTAATATTATTTATCAACGATTCTTTGCGCGGATTTTCAAGCCGATCCAGCCCTCGTTAATATTAATATCATATTTTTTGAAATATTTTGGCGGAGATGTAAATTATACAATTTTTTAGACCCGTTGAAAAACAGCAACTTTTGTGGCACCCTAGTATATATGTATCTTTTTTTTCTAATTTGTATACATATATACCTATTTTAATTTATGGCAACAATTTCAACTGTAGCGTTAATTGTATCTACGTACATAAATTTATGAGTTATTCCTCTTCCCTGGCTGGCTTGATGGCATTTTGTTTAGAATTCTTAGACATGATTGATTAAAACCGGTTTAAAATTGACTTAAACAGCTGAAATGTTTTGGTGCATTTTAAAGAATTATCAAAATAACATGGACACTAGTATAGGGTGCACCAACGGCTGGTTTCTTATAAAAAATGCATAAAAAATATCCTTCAATATTTTTCAATGATTTTCGCTATATTAGAAGGAGTAAACCTTTCCACTGATTGGGAAATATATTGTTAGTGAAGTGATTGCTCCGCTCAGAGGCTCATCCTCTCGTCCGCTTTCAAACTCATGTTGAGGGTTTCTGACTCTATCTCCTATATTCGTTTTAATAGTTTGGATGGATAGTTTCTGGATAAGTCTAACCTAACCTCACATCTACACCTTCTATATATTCTGTTAAAAGAGCTCCCTTAAACCAGAATTGTGAGCTGGAGACCGCGAATTTCACTGTCTCAACATCTGCTAGTTTAAAAATAAACTATTAAGACAGCACGGTGCCCACATTTAAAAAGACGGGGCAAAGTGGAAACCGAAATTTGACTGATGGTAAGACACGTTGAATAGAAGAGGTGTGTGCAGTAAGCTTCTTAACCCCTTGACGTTCGGGGGTTTTTTTTCACAAAACTGGAACCAAAAACAACAGATTTTTTTATTCGAAAAGTTTATATTTAAGTTTATATATGTCGAACTGAAATTTCCAGCAGGAGTTTGAAAAAAATTAATTATTTTTAATGATTGTTTATCACTCCAAAATCGGCAGCAAATTATTCTCTCCCTATGAAGGCATTAGTTGCTTGACAATCACGTGCGCGATAGTATTTGCTAACATAGCCGTCGAGATAAAAATGCGTCTCACTCCAAACCTTTCTTCAACAAAAGCGCAGTTTGAGAAGTCACTTTGAAAGGAAATTTTCAATATTTTTAAGGGGGTATTCTAGTGTAGAGGCATGAATTTGATTTTTTTTTTCGGGTGCTATAAATAAAAATAAATATTTTTGCAATCCATTTTTTAATAGGATATTTTATAATGTTTTAAAAATACATAAAAAAAATAAAAATCTCAAAAAACGAAAAACTCAAAAAATTATAAGTTGTTGAAGTGGGGGGTTAACAAAAAATGGCGCGCCACACCTACCACGACTGTAAGCGTTCTAATAAACTGAAACAAAAAAATATAAAAGATTATTAATCTTGATGAATTCTGCTGTCGTACTTACTACAAAAAAGTCGAAAAAAAAAAATTGTTTGGCCTTTTGTTACTTTTCGGAATTTTTTAAAAATACTAAAAAATGTGTATTTTGTTTGTAATAGTAAGTACGATAGATATATATATTGAGAAGGCTGACACCAAATTTCAAGTAAATCGGTTAAGTAGAACCTGAGAAATCAAGGTAAACATTTTGAAATATATAGTTTCGAGAAAAACGCGTTCAAAGTTTTGGGTGCAATTACGCCCTGTGGCGTTCCAGCTGAGCCAGTTTAGAAGTCGTGCCACTAAAATAGCTATATCGCAGGAAATAATTCAAATTTTAGCAAATCCTTTTAAGGTACTTGACCACCTTGGAAAGCTAAAAAGTACAACATATTCAATAATTTTTTTTTCATGTTCTGTATAATATATTAAAATAAATTTTTTTTTTAATTTTTATTTAGAGCTTATATAATACAAAAAAAAATTGATTTATTAAAATTTCTTTTTTTAACATATATCCAGGAGGCGCCAAAGTCGAGGCCTGAAGAAAATCATGTCTTGCGGCGGACAGTTAATCTTAGAAATGGTAATTCTAAAACAAAAGAGAGAAACAAAATTTTCAAAAGGAAGGTTCCTTGCGTGAGAATTTACCACAAACTGACAAAAAAGAAAAATAATAAAAAAATGGCGGATGTTTGAAAAAAAGTTAAGAAAACACCCCTGTTTTTCACAATGTTATGCTTAAAAAGCAATACTTTATTAACTTTTTTTTTGCAAAATGTGGTAAATTGGCATACAAAACATCTTAACAAATAAAACAAGACCAAAATCATTAAAATCGGCTAAGCAGTTTCGGAGATAAAGTGTCCGCCATTCGAAAAAAAGTAATTTCTGGAAAAACGCGTTTAAAGTTAAAACTTGCTATTTTCTTTCCGCTGAGTCAGCAAGTAATGAGTGCAGGATGCGCCTGCACATTTTCACTGATTTCACTTTGTTAGAATTCGAATTAAAAAAAACAGTTTCAGGTGATGATTTTTAAAAGTATAAGGATTGAAAAAATGTAAAAAAAAAAAAATTTAATTTTTTGAAACTTATAAGGTGGTCAAGTACCTTAAGGGTAGAATATCACAAAAAAAAAACGATTTTTTCGAATTTCTACACTAGAATACCCCCTTTTTCAAGCCTAAAGTGGGTCACTTCGTACCTCAGAATATTAATATACTAATACTAATATTTTTTAAGAGCAAGGTATAAAAATGTTAAATATTAACTACCTTTGAAATTGCTAGGCAAACATGGTCACGGCTAAATCTATATCTGTCCAAGAATATTATAAAATTGAGTAGACTTCAAATTAGGACCTTAGTAGGGGCCCTCACAGGTCATTGTCTCATAGGAAACCATGCAAGGAGATTAGGCGTTTACACGCATGATTTCTGTCGTAGGTGCAGAAATGAGCAGGAGTTGGAAACAATTCAACACCTTTTTCGCACATGCCCATCTCTAGCCAGAAGCAGGAACCGATATTTAAGATTATACTTCTTATTGAATATAGATAATCTATACACTTTAGGTATCAACAACCTTTTACGCTTTGTCAAAAGCTCAGGATGGTTCAATACGGAAAGGGAAATGTAGCCCAGCCCCTGTGGCTCACAACGGACCCATTTCGTGTTCTAGGTAGCATCGCTGTCTCTACTTGCGATACGGCTGCCAAGCCTAACTTAACCTAACTTATTTAGTTAAAATCTAGAAAATATCAAAATTTCCTTACAAAAATGTCATTATTTCGAAGGCTTCTAGCTGAATTCGTTCAAGTAGGAATGGCGAATCAATGGTATTGATAGAATAGTTCTTCTTTTATTTGGAGATTTTTAGTTAATTAACAGCCACTTAAACTAACACTTAGCATTAAAGGAAAGTATCGGATCTTGAAAACGTAGTAACCGAAGAGCAAACGCATGACGCAAACGTTTTTATTTCCGTCATAATACGTTATGCATATGAATAAATTTTGATTTAAAAATAAACCAGCCGTTGGCCCACCCTTTTAAGCCCATTAAATATGATTTTTGATTAACAAAAGAAAAAACTTATTCGAAGCGTAATAAACTTAAACTTTACATCACGCATTACATTTTTCTTGCGTCAGTACATAACATTTATGAGCTCATTTACAATACAATTACGTGCTTGGTTTATTTAGGCTTGTCACATAAATTCCAATACTCGTTTGAATTACAAGAATTCCTCATTTTTATGAGATCAATAACTAAAAATAGTGCGTTGAAATTATGACGACATTTATGTTTTCGTTCTAGCCCAATTTTTTAGCATTTAACATTTTCACTCTTATTTAGTTTCTTTAGTTTTTTACTATGCTTATAAACATGCAATTTTTTCAATCTTAGTATTACTATTTGCCAAAACCAATTTGAACATTTAAAAAGTTTTAGAAAATCCCTGATTTTCAGTACTGAGACTCATCAAAAAATTGTCTACTTAAAGTGGCAGAATCTACGTCTGGATAGAGCAGGACAGTGGCACAGTATGTGCGAGATCGTCTCTTCTTCTTCCTCTTGTTAAACATCCAAGCGATTTTTGAAGGACTTTAAGCTTATAGTTTATTATACTACAATTGAATGGACTATAAAGCTGCATTCTCAGAAGTTTTCTAAAGTTGAACATTAATTCATAATAATAAATTAAATTTGTTAAATTTTTGCGAATTTGAATTTTTGTGCAAAATTTCGAGCATTGAATTACATAATTTTTGTTGTAAAATACACTAACTAAGCACAGTCTATATGGGAAACTTCGACCTCCCACAGGATTGCCAAAATATTGGCGTGATGTAATCGTTTTTCTGTACAAACAAAGACGGCGATCTGATGACTGACATTCAGAACGTTTTTGAATAATGTAGGGAATACTTCTCGAACTTGCTAAATAGTAGGATTTGCGCATGTCACATATAATATAATGTGAAGATCACAGTACCCCAATTGTTCACGACCACGGCGAGGTGAGAATAGCAATAAAGCGCCTAAGGAACAACAAAGCCGAGAGGACCGACAGACTACCGGCAGAGCTATTTAAACAATGCGCCAAGGAGCATGTAAGGTTCATGCATCAACTGCTCCCATTTATGCCAATTACAGCGGTATTAGTCTTCTAAATATCGCGTATAAGTTTCTAACGAGCGTATTACGTAAAATGCTGAAGCCCACCATCAAGCACCGATTGGACCTTACTGTGGCTTGAATTGAGGCTTTAGAGCTTGAAAATTCGCAATTTACCGGACATTCACAACATGCCAAGTCTTGGGAAACACCTCTGAAAGCAGAATCGACACACCCATCTATTCGTCGACTTCAAAGCTGCATTCGACAGTACGGAAAGGAGTTCCCTGTATGCCGCGATGCCCGAATTGGGAATCCCCGCAAAACTAATACGGCTATGCAAGATGGAGTTGCTCAATACCAGCAGCGCCATCAGAATTGGGAAGGATCTTTCTGAGCCGTTTAATACCAAATGTGGTTTCAGGCAGAATGACTCTGTGTCATGTGATTTCTTTAACCTAATGATATTGACATCATCGGCCTTAAAAACCGCGCTGTTAGTTCTGCCTTTTCCAAAGTGGATAAAGAAGCAAAGCGAATGGGTCTGGTGGTGAACGAGGACAAAAAGAAGTATAGGCTTTTCCAAACAGAGGTGCTATTTTGATATTCAAAGAAAAATGTTATTTTTTAATATAAATGATCGGATGTTTATTTTATTGTGAAGAGGAAGGTATTTCGTTAATAGTGGAAAATATATTAACATCAGGCAAATTACCACCACGACCACGCTTACAGGACAATATCCTTTTCATGAAATTTTCCTAACCGAATTGCAAAGTGGCTGTCCTATGTCCTCGATAGCCTCACGAATTCCATCTTTGACGTCTTGAATCGACCCTGGGAGTACACCTTCTCTTTCACGTGGCCCCAAAGAAAAAAGTCACAAGGTGTTAATTCACAAGATCTCGGTGGCCAATTGTGATCACCTCTTCGAGAGATAACACGGTTCGGAAACTTTTCCCGTAAAATATCAATGGTTTCGTTGCTTGTAGTGCCATCTTGTTGAAAATAAACGTTGTCCAGATCAATACCATCCAATTCCAGCCATAAAAAATCGTTAATCATCTCTCGATAGCGCAATCTATTCAATCCCTATACCTCCTGTCATCAAACAAGCAGTCGGCGCTTTCGCGTATCGGCACTCACGTCCCTATTGACAGTTATGATTTGGAGGTTATAAAAGACTTCGTTTATTTAGGAACCAGCATTAACACCGATAACAATGTCAGCCTGGAAATCCAACGTAGAATCTCTCTTGGCAACAAATGCTACTTTAGACCAAGAAGGCAACTGAGTAGTAAAGTCCTCTCTCGATGAACAAAACAAACACTCTACAAAGCTCTCATCATGCCCGTCCTAACGTATGGCGCAGCTTGGACGATGATAACACCCGATGAGGCGTCCCTTAGAGTGTTTGAAAGAAAGATGCTGCGGAAGATTTTCGGGCCTTTCAACATTGGAGACGGCAAGTGTCGTAGGCGATGGAACAATGAGCTGTGAGAGTTTTGCGGCGGTATAGGTATAGTGCAGCGAATAAAGATCCGACGGCTTCGTTGGTTAGGTCAAAGCGTCCGTATAAATACAAACGCTCCGGCTCTGAAAGTGTTCGAAGCTTTACCAGCTGATGGTAGCAGAGGAAGAGAAAGGCCTCCTCTACTAGAAGATGCTTTATATGAAATATTTATTTTTAATGACTGATGAATCAAATGAATCAAATCAAACGAGTATATGAGGCCTACACACATATGTACATACATATATTTCATTTCATGCACGCTCGATTCAATCATTAGTTCGGAATTAAGTAGTTCATATAATATTTGTATACAATATGTGATGTACATATGTATGTATGTAAGTATGTAAGTATAGACGCCATCACACTTGTTTCGCCAGCTTAACTACTATAGAAGTAGCAAACGCACGTACTCAAACAAATATGCTTCAAAATCTCCACACGAATTGGTAAATGTCAACACGTTTTCTTATGTGTGTATATGTGCTCGTATTTCGTTAGTTTATGTTTATTTTTGCACGTAGGTGTAACGAGAATGTGCGCTCACGCACCTGCAAAAAAGCCATTATTATGATGGTATCATCAAATGGAATCATCGTTGTGGCCTATCATCAACCGCCGCAAGATTGTCAACGTCTTTCCACTTGTATTTGCATGCGCTTTGTTGTTTTTCCTTTTTTCTTCTTATGTTTCCATATGCTGATCTACAAATTTATTCACATATTTATTTCGGTGTTTACCTCTTTGTTTATTTGATTTTCAAATTTTGTATCTGCTTCTTTTTTCGCATATTTTTTGTTTACATGTCTGTTTGCCTCCAATATCCACCTATTTTATATTCTGCTTCATACAAACCACACGCGATGAGCTTCTTGTGTTCTGTGTTCAGGTTGATACTTCTACTTAGGTAGTTGCGAGACACTTACTTTACTTTACTGTGTGCCCGTACATGTCTCACTTAACTTATTCAGTTTGCTTATTTACGAGTCTTTGTTGTTGTTGCCTATTTTCACTTCACTTCCAATTCACTTGGCAATGCTAACACGTGGTATTTTTTTTATTTTTAACCGATTATTCTGTGCGCCTACCAGCTTTGAATTGCTTTTCAGTTCATTATTCACAGCTGCTCAGATGTACGAATGTATTTGTACAGTGATGAACAAAAGTCTATATACATCCCCCCATTTTCGTTTTTTTTTTTTTTTTTTGAAAGCCCAAACAATTTATTGACAAATGAGTTGATACAGTTTTATGTGAAACATTTTTCTAATCAGAATGAACTGGAAAATTCTATGCTTTAAGATAAAATAACAAAGTTAAAGGGAAGAATGCAAAAACAGCGTTGATAAAAGTCTTCATACACAGAACGAAGTGCCTAGCTTTGTACAGTGGTATGCTGTGTTGCGATAACGGTAAAGTACCGTTTGTTTTTTCTTTTCTTTTATTATGTTTGCTGCTTTTCAAAGATTGAGTTCAGTTGTAATTTTGCCACTTAAGCATCAAAAGTGGTTCCACGAAAAGGAATATCAGTTGACGTAGGAAATGCGGAGGTACAGCATAGAAAAGAAAGAAAGTCATATGTAGAATTTTAAATTTTGAGATGACCAGTTGTACATGCCATACTATTCCAGAAGCAGGCCGTTGACAGATAAACCAATATGGATACTCGCAAAATCACTAAACAAACGTGGCCAATTTTAACAAATCCAGAACTGAGGAGTTGTTCAGAAAGCCATAAGCAGACATTTTCATAAATACATCAACAATAACCGGCCACTGGCCTTTGGGAGACCATGCCAGGACAATGGGGTGGCTGCACAACGATAGAGGCAGAAGCTGCAATCAAGAAGAATCTAAAACAGTCTTTCACTATCTGTGTGAGTGCCCAAGTCTGGGTGCTCTACGACATAGAATACTGGGAATGCATACTCCCAACTGCACATTGGGCTTTGTTTTTAGAGGAAGGTGCTGAAGTACTGGCTTCGATGAGCACAAGATTGGCTATAGTAGCAAAAACTTTATCGTCTGAATCCATTTTAATATTAAAAAAAAAGCTTGAAATATAAAAACAATTTTTAAACTCAAATTGACGTTTTCTAAAATTCAATTGACTTATTATAAAATACATTTTACGCTTTCTAAAATCCAACTGGCGTTTTTTAAAATTCAATTGACTTATTCTGAAATGCATTTTACGATTTCTAAAATCCAGCTGACATTTTCTAAAATTCTATTGACTTATTTTATTGGATTGTTCGGAAAGTAATTTTGTGTATTTTTTGTGGTGAAAATGAAAGACGATCTGAAACCCAGGCCTCTCAAGTGGTCATAAATAGTTGAATTCGATAATTTTAACCTCTCACCGATCCCACGTGTTGTTATTCGCCGATTTGCATCAACTTATGCCTTTATCGCGTCTTTATCAGCTTCAACTGGCCTTCCAGAACGTGGTGCATCTTCGACATCAAAATTGCCGGATCGAATTTTGCAAACCAGTTCTGGCACTGGCGTATTGTCAACACATCGGTTAATTTATTTCTGGCTTCAACAGAATTTTTACCTTTTCTATAGTAAAAACGTAAAATATGACGAAAATGCTGCTTATTCCTCTCCATATTTAAAAGGGCACCGACCAAAAACTACTGCGTAAAATTAATTGAACTAATTCACACACAAGCCTTGCTATATCAGCTGTCAAAACATATAAAGACAATGCGATTTAAGTGTGAAGTTAGCTGTGAAAAACTACAATTAAATCCTCTGTCGGGCAAAAACGAAATTACTTTCCGAACAACCAATAAAAAGCAAGTTACGCTTTCTAAAATCAAACTAACGTTTTCTAAAATTCAATTGACTTATTCCGCACTGCAATTTACACTTTCTAACATCCAATCGACCCTTTATAAAATTCTACTGGAAGTGGTACAAAAAACTGACGTTTTTGTTTTGCTAATCAGCGACACGAATTTTTTATTAACTTTTTTAATAATCAAAATCAATATTTGTTTTTAAGCACAAACGTTCACATTATTGATATTAAAGCCAAAAAAAAAAAAAACAAATTTTTGGCTCTTAAATAAAATGTATGGTTATGTTGTGTGCAGCCTCATTGTAATATCCCCCATTGAAGCGTGGTGGTATGTCGTATCCTCCGGCCCTTACTTGGGGAGGATACATCGAGGTAGCGAGGGAATTTTATAAAACCTAATCAGAAATTGAGCATTTATTGAATTTTAATGCATCTTAAAGTTTTACGCCTTTCAAAGCAAATTGAAATTTTCAATCAGTTATAAGGTGGCGCATAATTAATCACCTTATCGTGAATCTTATTTAACACTTGACAACGACAACGAGCAGGCTCCAGTATACAAAGAGACAAGCAATGGAGTGCGTAAAGGTCCAAATAAATAAAGATTTCCATCACTTAATAAATTTTTTTTTTTTAGTAATATTTTTTTAATAACTTTTTTTGTTTAGTTTGTTTTTTAATAACTTTTTTTTGTTAAGTAAAAAAGTTATTAAAAAAATATTGTGAAAATGGGCTGATGACCACTTATTTAAAAACAAAAGTAAAGATTTCCATCACTTAACACCTTTTTTGGTTTAGTAATAATTTTTTAATAACTTTTTTTGTTAGTAAGTTCTTGTTTAGTAAAACAGTTATTAAAATAATATTACTGGAATTTCACCTGAAACTCTTTGGGTTATGTGAAAATGGGCTGATGACCACTTATTTAAATTTCTCATGCCGCCTATTGCAAGGAGAACTTCTATAAAAGAATTCTGTTACACTGCTTTACATTCTTGCATTTGCTTCTTGCTTCACCCTGTTCACAACATAATCTCCCTATGTTTCATGGCAACAATTTAATAAAGTCTGCTTACGATCTGTGTTAAATGGCGATAGAATGGAGACAAAATCTGTTGCGTACGCTGATATGTTTGGGCATTTCAGAAATAGAGTGCATGGGTATTATTACATCAATCCCTGGTCGGCTACTCTATTTTTCATCTTTTTATATTTCCTATTTTCCCGAGTTCTCACTCTCTCTCTCTCTTCCTCTATCTTCCATTGACCGTCGTTGGCCTGCAAAAGAGCACTTTTCGAACAGCAACTTGCTTCCTATTCCATACACACTTTGGCGCCAGAAAAATACTAAGCCGAAGCGAAGTAGGCCAACTGTTGTAAGATATGCCTGTAAATGCAAATGAGTAGTGGTCCGATTGCTTCACCTACGTAGGTATGAACCAAACCTAGATTATGTGGGCTATTAAACTGCCATTGCACTCACTCACTTCTGGGTGTGTTGGTTTTATTTGTGAGGTATTTTTGCTTGAATTTGCGCACAAAATTTTAATTTTCATTGAAATTCGAGTAGGCGTATACTTTATTTTTTCCTTTCTTTTCATATTTATCATTGTGCTTACTTTCACTTTATTTCTAACAAAAAAGTGCAATTTTGCAATTACTTTGCTGCTGCAAATACAGTGAATGGTATTTATGGCTTCAATGAGAAATAGTATTAGGAAAATTAAGTTGTATCCAAAATTAAGAATCACATCTGTATGTATGTAACATTAAAAATATGTAATAGGCAGCTTGCTTCTACAGAACAAAACAAATATTTTTTTTGGTCTTCATGACGTTTTCTGAAGTCCAGTTTGACACAAGTGGAGCAAAAGTGAGTTTCAAATGATGGTCAACAAAGAACTTTAGTAAAGTGAGGATTGCCTTTTGTATTTTCATTTAAGTTTGGTATTTTTTAGCATAAACTTACATATAACGTTTTCACTTACGAGCTTAATTTATTCATTTTTCAACAAGTTGGAAAAATTCATCTCGCCCAAAAGATAGAATTAAGATAGAACATTTTCGTGCGATGATTTATTACGATTTTCAACGTGGATTATTGAGCCAGAAGTGCATTGCTCACACTTACTTCGTCTCTCCTCATTGAAGTCTCGCATTTAACCCCTGTGAAACACTATTACAAGTAGTTATAATGTAGCCGTCGATTCATGCAGGATGCATTTCGTGAAGGACGTTCAAATACGATTGTTGTGCCAGAACAATCGATGCATCCCAAAGCAAATATACCCTCGGTCAAAAAAGGGCCAGGAATTGTTCAATAAAACGCAAAATAGGCTTCATTCGAAGCAATACCCATATGCCAACGCTTAATCCAGTCACCAAAGCACCTTTTAAACACGTTTCAAAATATCTTTTTTAGCTCCTTCAGCGAATTATCCTTAATGACCTCAATCGGCCTCCGCGGAGATGTAATTTAAGTTCTGGGAAAGGAAAAACGTCCCAGGGGATAAATCCGGTGAATACGATAGTTGTTCGATTATATTTGCCGAGTTTTTGGTTAAAAAGGTGTTCTCAATATGAGTCTTGTGAGACGGTGTGTTATCATGGTGCAAGATCCATGAGTTTTCTTTCCACAAATTGGGCCGATTCACATTCTCTCTCAAATAATATTCTTTACTTACCGAAGAACCATTTGGAACGAATTCCGAGATTCCGAGTGCACAGTACCATGAAAATCAATGAAAACGAGTAGCATGACTTTCACTTTTGACCGAATTTGACCGACTTTGACGTGATTTTTTGGGTTTCGGCTCTTGTGGATAGCGCCATTCAGATGCCTGCATGTCAAACTCATATACCCACATCTCATCACTTGTTATGATGCGCTGGATAAACGTTGGGTCCGAATTCACTTGCCCAAACATGTCTTCAGTCACATTCTTCCGATGAATTTTTTGAAAGAAATTCAACTCTCTTGGAACGAGTCGAGCAGTCACGCGTGGCATGCCCAATTGATGGTGTAAACTGTTGCTAAGGTCACGAACTACCTCCCTCAAACTTAAATAAGGGTTTTCCAGCCTAATTTCCTTGACTTTGTCGACGTTTGAAGTTTTCATTCGTTGAAGACGTTGATGGGCGACCAGAATGGGGGCAAATCTTCCATGACTTCTCGGCCCTCTTCAAAAGCCTTATACCACTCGTAGATCCGTGTTTTTGATAAAGCACACTCGCCATAGGCTTTCTGCAACACCAGCATTTTCAATGATTCGGCACACGAAATCCCATTCAAAACACAAAATTTAAGACCAATTCTTTGTTCGATATTTTTATCCAAAGTGAAAATCGCAGAGCACACCTGCGGTGGACTGATATAATTAAGTGCCAAAAACAAGCCAATTGACCGATCATCCTCAAACTCTGCGGCACTATAGAGGACAGTTGTACTAAAATTCCAACAAAAAAAATGTATACATATGGGTAACGCGCGCTTTTTAAATGAACAATTCTGGATATTTTTTCGATACGTATTTATGTTTGGAAAAAAATAAATCGTTGATTTTTGCGTAAAATTCTAAACTTTATTTAAGATGTTTCTGATTATCCGATTTGGGTCAAATATGCAACGGATTTGTTGTATAATTTTCTGCCATTTTTAATGGTAGCTTCGTAATGCCTCCCTCAAAGAACTCATGGTCCTAACTGGCGAAAAACTTTAGTAATCGAAGCTCACAATCTTCTCTTGATACCAATTTCTTATCCATCAGAAAGTTTTCCAATAGAGGGAAAGGTGGTAATCGCTTGGTGCCAGGTCCGGATTATGTGGTGGATGCAGTAAAACTTCCCAACCAAGCTCTCGGAATTTTTGGCGAGTCCCTACAGACGTGTGTGGCCTTGCGTTATTCTGATAGAACTCAACACTTCTTCGGTTGGCCGATTTCTAGTGGCTGTTTCTGGTCAATTGCTAACTTCAAATGGTCCAGTTGTTGACAGTAGAGATCTGAATTTAGTGTTTGGCCATACGGAAGTAACTCATAATAAATGATTCCTTTCAAGCCCCATCAAATACGTAGTAGAAGCTTTCTGGCTGTTAGTCCTGGTTTGTGCTGCTTCATCACGCTTTGACCACGATTGTTTTCGCACAATATTGCCGTATGTGACCCATTTCTCATCCCCAGTCACCATCCGCTTAAGAAATGGTTCGATTTCATTCCGCTTGGTAAAGGCTTCGCAGATGGAAATTCGATCCAACATGTTTTTGGTTATAATCGAGACATGATCGTGTACTTTTTGAATCCAGCTTTGCGCAAAGGATTTAAAACTTGTTTGTGGTAGATCTTTAGCTCCTGGGCGATGCTACTAAGCAGTTCAACTTCGATTATTTATGTAATTTTATCGTCGTTTTCTTTAACATCAAAAATGTCTGAACAGAACCGAGGAAACCAAATTTGCACGTAATTAGCTGTTATGATGCTCACACTCACCAACATAAACTTACGCCCGTAGGCCCGTAGAATGAGAGCCCCAAGGAAATGAATTCTCACCACCGTTCATCGTGTCAGCTGATACGCGCGTACGTTTACGTTGGTGAGTGTGAGCACCAATACAGTATTGGCACCGTAAACACCATTCACAACTTCAGCGATCTGGCTTGCATTTTCCCTCTTGTCAAAGAAAAACTGTGAAATGTACCGAGTTTTCGCTTTGTTGACTTCTACTGTTAACACCCTGTAACTCACAACTGAATGGAACAAACAAAAACCAGCAATAGAACTTTTTTAGTGCGAACTGTCAACGAGCATAAACTTTAAAATTTTTGATTTATACGAGATGAATTTGAGTCTCCATCTTATTTTAAAATCATGTAAAAAATACCGTTTAAAAAGTGCTAAGTTTAATTGCAATTGAAAAGTGGTAGTTATCAGTTAAATCGTCGGAAATAATTTTGCACAATTTAATCACCTCTTAAAGAGCGCTTTTATTTAATAGAAAAGAAAAGCTTATCCTACTGCCATCTACACCAAACCCCCGACCAAAGGTGTCAGTGACGGCAAATTAACATAAAAACTTTGAATGATTAAATCGATTACGCTTCGAATTGATAACTGTTTATAAAGCCAAGTTTGTATGCTTTGCGCGAACGTTTTACGCTTCAAATTGATTACCAATAACTGTGTGGGATTTTCTATAGTCAAAATAACGGTCTTTTACTTTCTCATCTGTCACGAAAGTAATGCTAAACGAATTTTGTGCATGTGTACATGTGTGTGTGTGTGTGCGGTATAGCAAAACAAAGATGTATATTTACACACAAAATCATTTGTTTACAAAATACGTGTAGGTACATTGCTTTGACATGCCATTTGGGTACGTGAGCGCAACGCATCAACAAAAAAGGCGAGTAATCAGCAAATGACTTGACAGTTTGTTTGCCGCATTGTCACTTTAGATTGGCAGTGCGAACGAGCTTTTTGTAGCACTTAACCCGCAATATTTCACAGATCGTATATACGTGTGTGTGCGTGTATGTATGTGTATGTAAGTTTCAAAACATATTCGTGTAATCCATAAATATAGAAGTCAAAAGCCGTTTGTAATTATAGCTAATGACTTTTGCTAACGGCGTTGGAGGTCGTCGTCGCTGAGGTGAGTGAAAGTCGTTTAGTTGATTTTCATATTAATCAAGAATTTTTTTCTCCGCATCCCTCCAAATATTTATTCACATTTAATTGCATACATACATACATACATACACATGTATGTGTCCACCTTGGCTTACATGTGTATGTATGTATGTATGTATTAATAATAAATAGTTTGCCTTTCAATGCGCCAATTATTTCAGTGAATTCAAATTTAAAATCAAAGTCGAACTCCATCGGAAAAATGCGCCAGGGACAATCAATAAAGCCAAGGTGAACTTAGAACCGAAAATTAATAGCCTAAATTAGCCTTTGAATAAAAATACTTTCACCATAAATAATAAATTTGTTGTTTTTGTGTATATGCAAAATATTCTTATACCGTAAAACGGTTACTAATTTGCGCTCTTTGTCTTCTTATTTTCTTCTCTTGCAGATAAATTTACGTTTAATACTCGTTAGTGGCAAAACAAAAGAATTCCTATTTAATCCATCAGATTCTGCTGGTGATATCGCACAAACAGTATTCGATAATTGGCCTGAAGGTGAGTAAAAATACGGGCGTTGTTGTTTTTTGTGGGTTTTTCAACGCTGATTACAAGCGCATTTACGTTTAGCTTTTTACTACATTATTTATAAGCTTTATCAAGATTTTGAGTGCAAACAAGTGGCAAAGTACAGAGAGTCGTTTTTTTAAATAAAAATTTAAATGCTATTGTTTAAGAATTTCAGTTACTTTTTGTACAAAATATGATCAATAATAAAATATTGGGAGTAAGTTTTCAGCATTTGCGGGAAGTCTTGCTTCATTATTACTTTTTAAACAAAAGTGCAGCTGAAACATGTCGTATATTAATTAATTTTTTTAGCCCTATTAAGTAGGCGTCGGTCATCGAAACTTTTTTTTTTCCATCCAAACTTTTTTCATCAAAACTTAGTGTACGTATTACTCCCCACCTCATTTTGAGCCATTGAGATTGTTCTATTTCAGACTTCCGAACGTATGCTTTTTATGGAAGAAAATTAAATTTTAACATAATCAAGTGCAAGTTTTAAGCAGCTCAAAATTCTCGTTGACTTTTGATTCTTTTCCATATAACGAACCGGACAATAAATACGAGTTTCTTAGAATAAACATAAATATTATATAAATTCGACTGGAAAATGTTCACCAGAGCATATAAAACCAAAAGCGATCTAATACAAACATACGAGGTGAAGTCCAAAATAAGTAACACTGGCGTCATAAAAATGTTTTTGATGGCGCCATCTTTTTAATAAGTTAGTGCATTGGAAGTTACATCTCTAGCTGACTTCCAGAGAAAGCTTGGTGACATTCGATTCAGTCGAAGCGAAGTTATTGCGTCTAAAGTGTCAGTGTGGCTCAGAGATGGTTGTGAGGACAATGAACAAAATCAGTTATCACCGAAAACTCCATCAAAATTGTGCGTAAATTTATCAAAAATGAACCGAAATCATCGTTGAAATTCATGGAATCGGAGTTGAATATCTCTAAAGCATCGATTTATCGCATTTTAACTGAACATTTGGGCTACGAACACATTTCATTCCGCACAAGTTAACTGAGGACCAAAAATTGCTCCGAATTCAACATTCCAAAGACCTCATTAAAGAGGCGAGAAAAGGCGACAATTTCCTTTACAACATTGTAACCGGTGATGAAACTTGGTGTTTCCAACATGAACCTGAAACTAAACCTCAAAGTGCCGAATGAAAGGCCCAAGACGAGCCACCACCCAAAAAACCGCGTTTCAGTCGATGCTCATTTGTTTTTACGATTCCAAGGGAATGGTCCTTCCAACAAAGTTAAATATCTAGGAGTAATCTTGGATAAGAAGCTGACTTGGGAGACACACGTTTCACTGAAGGTGAATCGTGCATTGAAGATTTTTCAGCAATGCCGTCGAGCCTGTGGTCCTATGGATATACACAGCACTTATCAGACCAATAATCACTTACGCTTCTGTGGTCTGGTGACGACGGAGCATGGTTAAGTCCACAATCCGGGCACTATACAGGCTGCAAAGAAGTGTATGTTTATTCCAAACAGAAGTTTTTGCCATCCTAAAAGTAGCCGAATGGATAATCGAGAGGAGATGGAGCAGGAAACAGATTGAGGTCTTCATGGACAGTCAGGCTGCATTGGAGAACGCGAAGCAAACCTCAAAGATTGTTCAAGAATGTAAGAAGAAGCTTAACTCTGCCGCAAGACAGAACAGGCTTGTACTTATATAGGCTCCAGGACACTCCGGTGTTCAAGGAAACGAAATTGCCGACGAATTGGCCAACCGTGGATCAGCGGTGCCAAGGAATCAAGAATTGGATCAGCGATTTTGTAGGGAATCTACATAAAGAGCGATGGTCCGGTCTGGAACGCTGCAGAACTGCAAAGTGTTTTGTGACAAGTCCGAACATAAAACTGTCAAACTTTCTACTAAAACTTAGAAGGAAAGATATTCGGTTGATTATCGGTATCATTACAGGACACAACCCATGGGGTCAGCATATGACCACCATTGGAATCATCGAGGACCCGGTATGCCTGTCCTGCTTGGAGGAGGCGGATAGCACAGAGTACTTTCTCTGTGAGTGTCCGGCCTTTGCTAGAGCAAGGCTACGAGAATTGGGTTCCGATGTCATGAGAATGAGTAATA
Source organism: Anastrepha ludens (assembly GCF_028408465.1). Taxonomy (NCBI): domain Eukaryota; kingdom Metazoa; phylum Arthropoda; class Insecta; order Diptera; family Tephritidae; genus Anastrepha; species Anastrepha ludens. Next base: position 27,779,612 of record NC_071499.1, on the reverse strand, counting down.
TTCGTTCTCTAAAACTGGAGGATATTTACAAATTTGCCAAAGAATCTGGAAAATTCTCACAGAACTAACTATCTCTATCTCTGTCTCTATTCTTTCCTATCTCTTTCTCGGATACTTTTCTCCTTCCCTCCTTGTCTATATACCCCCTTTCCAGAGCTTTAAATGCAATGAGAGTTTTAGGAGCCACCAAATCTCCTGGTACTCCTTGGCTCGACCTTTTCAAATTCAAAATTCAAGGGAATTGTTCACAAGGAGTTCGTGCAAATGGGCCAAATCGTCAATGCAATTTTCTATATTGGCGTTTTGGAGCGTTTGTTGCGTCGCATTCGTCGAGTTCGCCATGAATACCGCGAAGGAGGAAGCTGGCGCTATTGCAATTGCATAATAATGCACCATCTCATCGATCCACTCTTGTGACCGAGTTTTTGACTAGAAATCGCATTTTAACCATCAATTACTTACAGTATTCGCCTGATATGACTCCCTGTGACTACTACCTATTCAGAAAATTGCATTTGGCCATGAAAAGAAAACATTTTACGTCCGTAGAGGTCATCCAAAAGGCTTGTGCCGATATCCTGAAAGACATTCCGGTCAATAACCTGAAACAATCCTTCGAAAAGCGTTTTGATCGCTCAAAACAGTGAGTCGAGGCCAAAGGGGACTATTTTGGATAAATAAACTCGGCGGCCGCCGTAGCCGAATGGGTTGGTGCGTGATTACCATTCGGAATTCACAGAGAGGTCGTTGGTTCGAATCTCGGTGAAAGCAAAATTATAAAAACATTTTTCTAATAGCGATCGCCCCTCGGCAGGCAATGGCAAACCTCCGAGTGTTTTGCTGCCATGAAAGAGCTCCTCATAAAAATATCTGCCGTTCGGAGTCGGCTTGAAACTGTAGGTCCCTCCATTTGTGGAACAACATCAACACGCACACCACAAATAGGAGGAGGAGCTCGGCCAAACACCTAACAGAAATGTACGCGCCAATTATTTATTTATTTTTTTTTTTTAAACTCGGAAGTTATCAGAACAAAGCTTCTGTCGTTTCTATTTTAGCTCAGTCTTGTTTATTTTGGACTTCTCCTTGTATGTGTTTGTATGACTAAAATTCCCTTTTAGGTTACAACAACTGTGATATTGTTGATATTTCTCAAAAGCGTGCTCTGAGACCTTACGAGTCCTTTGAATGAACACTTCTTTAAATTGATTTATGATAGCTACATTTACCCTTGTCTATGTGCATGTGTATGCGTCTACTTGGCGCGCCCTCACATTGACTTTCGAATTTCTATTAAAGTGTGCTTTTGTGTTAGGAATGAAAATAATACCCATTTTCCTCACCACCGCTCGCCAGCGCCACGCAATAACTCATTGAATCGGTCGGTGTCCGTGAAACAACAAAGACTCGCGTAATTATTTATAATCTTAACACAAATTAATTGTCGCACTTTGCTCTCGGACAGCTGTAGTGAGTGACTCGCATTATTTTTAGCTTGAAAATGATTGTCTGTCACAGGCTCCATCCTAGCCGCCATCTTCGGCTCAAGCAGGCATTACACGCTGCGGACCTGTTTAACGCAGAACACACAATTGATTGCTGTGGGACATGAACTAGGATGGCGGAAGCAGCAGCAGCAACAACAAAAAGGGATTTCAATCAGTTGCACACATGTATGTATGCATGTATGTAGGCATGTGTGTATGTAGAATAATAACGGCTAGGTCAAAGTGGAGCACAAATGCGTGAAATGCAATAAAGTGCGAATAGTCGTCAGTCGGTCATCTCCATTTGTCGAGTTGCAGCGTCGACGCAGGCGTGATAAAATGACGCCGGACAATGTTGTTGCATCAAATTCAATTAGCATGCAGAACATGAAGAAAGAAAATGTGCAACATTGCAGCAGTTGGCGCGCATGACATGAATTAATGAGGCTGTGATGAAATGTGGACAGTGGACAATGGACACTGCAGGGCTGTGTTGCACTTTAAGACTTTGCATGTATGTATGTATATATGTATGTATGTATGCATGTCGTATGTTCTCAGGCATGCATTGAAGATCCGATGATGGGTGGCAAGAAAATATCTAAACAAAGGAGTATGTAAGGAGGAGCTGATGAATTTTAAAGTAAGCTACAAATATCGCGAAATAATGCTGAACCCAGCAGTGTGTTTGGTCGGATGCAGCTTTCATGAGGAACCTTCTACTTCTTGAGGCTTACATATTTAAACACCCTTTCGACCATCAAAAACTCTCAACTTTTTGTGGCATCAAAAATGAGGTTTTTTGCCGTTTTCCTATGATACTTTCGTCTCTCGCAGTTCTTCTACGAAGAGATTCGCAAGAACAGATTTCGATTGCGAAAACCTTCACTTGGAATATGGTTGAGTTTTGGAGGATCTTATTTGAAATATTCCAGTATACCAAACATGAGATCCGATTTGTCGATAGATGGTAATATTGCTCACAGCGGAAGCTTGTAGGGTTTATTGTAATTTCATAGCTGATATGCGAGCATTAGATAGCGGAGTTATTGAGGATTTTTCCCATGTGACCTCAGATATCACTACTGTTCAAGGCTCCTCATGCTAGGTAATGAATGTATTGGACAATCGCCTAGGGCTCCACTAAATTGGAGGGAGACGAAAGTCGTCTCCTTCATACCTAAGGCAGGCAGGTCCTCACACACTAATCCTACAGGCTTCAGACCTTTCAGTCTCACGTCTTTCCTGCAGGAAAAGAGTATGCTTTGGTAGCTTTTGTGGGCATTAAAGGAGCCTTTAATAGCATTGTAAGTGTGCTGTAGAAGATTTTGGAGTCGAATCTAATATTGCTACTCTCATCGAGAATATACTTGTGAGAAGAAAGGTAACTAACTGCCAGATTAGGTAACACAATAATAATCGGGCAGCTATGCAGAGGTATTCCTCAGGGAGGTATTCCTCTCCCCTCTCCTCTGGATTTTGGCACTGAACTCCTTGTTGCTGACCCTAGAGAGTGAGGGCTGCCACGTTACATTTGGCAATCGCGGTTAAAGACAAGTACCACAACAAACTTATGGATATTCTGCGCTCTAACATGCGCACGCTTAGTAACTGGACAGAGAGTAAGGAACTCTGATTAAACCCCAAAACAACTGAATTAATTCTCTTTACAAGGAAACATAGACTGCACGCAAATTTTCATGGGTATGGAGACTCCTTTGAAAGAGAACTTTGGACTCATATTAGACAGGAAACTTACGTGGAAGCCTAATATTGAGGCAAGAGTAAAGAAGGCCAAAAAGGCTGTCTGAATCAAATGGGGACTAGCATCTCGTATTACACACAGGCTTTACACTTCGGTAGTTCGGCCCATTTTGCTAAATGGAATATGTACTTGTGTGGTGGCCATCAACTCAAAAAGTAAGTTATACGAAACCGCTGAACAAGGCCCAAAGAACTGCGTTTTTATGCATCACTGGCGCTTTGAGGACTACCCCCAATAAAGCGGTCGAGGTGCTTGTTAACTTGCCTGCTCTAAATCTGATAAGAAAACACGTGGCTGCCGCTTCAGTGCTCAGACTTGGCGCTATGGAAGACCCGGCGGTTCGGCCACGTTTCTATGCTACGTGGTTATAATCAAGAAAGCGACTACTATTTCCCTAAGCCCACCTTCGTCAAGCTCTTCAAGACTAACATCCCATCAAGAAGAGAGTGGCAAAGTCAAAACCGTGGAGAACAGAGGAAATAAATTTGTACACGGATGGATCCAAGCTAGAAAATGAAGTAGGCTATGGCATTTTTTCAAACGAATTAGGATGGGAATTATCTTTCAGGCTTCCGGACTACTGTAGGACAGACTTCCGTCTACCAGGCAGAAGTCTTCGCCATAAAGGTGGTAACTGTATGCCTTAACACACACGCCGTAACAAGAACTACAATAAATATGTTCTCGAACAACCAGGCTCCCATCAAATCAATGGAGGCAGTTATACTAAGATCAAAGGTTGCTCAGGAATGCCTGGCTGCTTTGCATGATATTCGCACCGTCTTCAAGGTCAGTCTTATATGGGTTGCGGGGCGTACAGATATTGAAGAAAATTGTAAGGCTAATAAGCTAGCCAGAAGGGCTACTAATCTTCCACTGCTTGAAAACAAAGGCAATATTGGAATTCCTATAACAATTTGCAAATTAAGGATAAAAAATAATATTCTTCAAGAGGCCAATAGATAATGTGGAGAGAAGAAAATACCTGTGCTACAAGCAGGCTAATTTGGCTGCCAATAGATAAAAAAAGGTCAGGAGAATTGCTCAACTTCTCAAAAGAGAACATCTCAAAGGTCGTGGCTTGTGTCACCAGTCATGGGTTGTTATGTAGGCCCTCTACTAAGCTAGGAATATTTTCGCATGAATACTGCAGAAGTTGTAGAGACGAGAAAGAGCAAAAAAAAAAAACACTAGAAGACTTCCTCTTTAGGTGTCCAGCTTTTGCAAGGAGTAGAACAAATTTGTTAGGAAAATACTATTTTGACTCTCTTACGGAACTATCCGGTATTGGGCAAAAACCTATCCTAACGCTTCCTAAGAGCGTCTAAATTGTTCCATGATGAATAGACACTGAAGTTCACGTGTTACACAGTGGTACCAAAACAGACCTACAAGGCCTAAGTGAGTTGGCTATTTTTAGCTGACTACCACAAAAACCTAACCTAACCTAGGCAATTGCCGAGCTTCCTCCCTTGCGAAGGAGGTCTGTAATGATGCCATGAGCATCAACCAGTAGGACAGGTACGCATAGCTTCTATGATAGCCACACAAACCAAACAGTGAATTTCATTTTGCCCAAATTAACGCCGGAGCCTACGTGCCTAGCCTTTGGCCTCTAGACCAGTGACCAGGCCTCTAGACACCTTAGTTACATATATAGAATATAATTTTTTATTTGACAACTGAGCGTTTTTAACAAATACGTCAATAAACTGAATGTAATTGCACTCGATTGAGTGGCAGCAAGATCAAGAGTTATGCTATAAATAGCTCATTCAACTATGTAATAAATAAAATAATTGCAAGCATAAAAGTCAATATATATACATACATATATGTGCATGTAAGTATATTTTTATTGTGTATGCATTTGTAATAGCAGCGTGCATCATTCACAAAATATGAACTTGGAGTCCCACCCCCCTGCATTTACATTGACTTGTGGCCAAGACCGTGAATTTTTGCCTCCATAAGTTGTAGAACTGTGTGTATGTATGCTTGTATGTATGTATGTGTGTATGTACTCGTGCAATATACTCGCATGTGCATGTATGTTTTTATGAGTACAACTTTTTCAGCTTCAATATTATTATTGACAATTTATTTATGATTTACTGTCACCAAAGTAACTCCATAAGCATTTATAGTAGGGGTTTTCACACAGAGTTCGTTAAGTTATTATTCGTTATGCCTACGTTAACTTCTGGCGTGTATTTTTGGTTGGTTGGTTAAAGTCGTGATTCTTCCAGAATCCAATAAGCGCTTCCGCACTATTTTGTTGTCACATCCTCGTTACCAACTTGTTTAACTGTTATTTCCAGCATGAATATATCCAGTCTGTGCGGTTTAAGAATCTTATTAGGTTGTTGACGTCTAAGGCAGACAGCTGTTCCAGACTCTCGAACAGCGGTTTACCCAGGGTTAACATTCTGTCCTTCCATAGGGCAGGGCATTCGCAAAGAAAATGGAAGATTGTTTCCTTTTTCTCCGGTTGTTTACAACTGTGACAGTATGTATTGTGAGGGATACCCATTTTGACGGCTTGTTCACCGGTAGACCAAAAGCCAGTTAGTCTCCAGGCATCCCGTCGCTTCATGCTTATCAATGTCGACGATTGCTTGAGGTTGTAGGTGGGCCATAATGTTCTGCTAATTTTGCATTTCGTCGAATACGTTCATAAATAAATGGGTGCAATAGTATACCGAAGTCAAAAACGTTGACGACTGTCCGGGGAAGCAGTTTTAAGGAAAAGTGGTGTTAGAGGACGACGTTTACGTGCAGAAGACCGGAGCACATCGAAAAAAGACTTGCGTGGATTAGCGCAAATTCAGAAGGGAATTAGGCAAACGTAATATTGTATTAACGAATATTCACAATATTTCTGTTCTGCAAATAGTTGCATACGTCAATCCTGGTGTACTGCTGATAATCGACAACTTCAATGAACTGTTAAGCATCCAATTAGGGTTCATGTTTGTCAATGCTTCTCTAAACAAGAATTTGGTCTTGTATGTACCGCCAATTTGAATGCAGTTTTGATGAATAAAATTTAGCAAAAAACATTACTAAAGGGTTTTCCAATAAGAGATGTTATTTTGATATTTAAAAAAAATGCTATTTTTTAATATAAATGATGGAATGTTTATTTCATTATATAGAGGCAAATGACCACCACGACCACGCTTACAGGACAATATTCTTTTTATGAAATTTTCCATAACCGAATTGCAAAGTGGCTGCCCTCTGTCCTCGATAGCCTCACGAATTCCATCTTTGAGGTCTTGAATCGACCCTTGGCTGTTGGCGTAGACCTTCTCTTTCACATGGCCCCAAAGAAAAAAGTCACAAGGTGTTAAATCACAAGATCTCGGTGGCAAATTGTGATCAGCTCTTCGAGAGATGAAACGGTCCGGAAACTTTTCCCGTAAAAACTCAATTGTGTGGCACGTAGCGCCGTCTTGTTGAAAATAAACGTTGTCCAGATCAATACAATCCAATTCCGGCCATAAAAAATCGTTAATTATCGCTCGATAGCGCAATCCATTCACCAATAACACCTGTTATTGTAAAACTCTTTACCATCAGCTGCGCAGATATTTGGAAGAACTAGCCAATCTTGAATTTTACAAGAAGAAAACGATCCCAAGCATCGAAGCCGAAGTTGTATAGAGTAGAAACAGCAAAAGGGGATTGAAATATTGGATTGGGCCTCACAGTCGCCTGATGCCAACCCTACTAAAAATGTTTCGGCAGTAGTTAAGCAAAAACTCAAATGGAAGCAGCTATAGATGGTCAAACAGTTATTAAGGCAAATTCAGCTGATTTGGAGCCGATTACCTGCACAATGTACGCAGAAATTAACACAAAGTATGACTCGAAGCAGCCGTCGACCTACAGTTTTAAGCTGACTCCGCACGCGAAATGGTTGTTTTTTTTTTGAGGAGCTTTTTCATGCCAGTAATACGCTCGGAGGTTTGCCATTGCCTGTCGAGGGCGACCGCTGTTAAAAAACACTTTTTCTTTTTCATGCACGGAGATTCGAACCTGCGTACTTCACGCACTAACCATTCGGCTACGGTGGCCGCCCTGTTACGATAGATATATTAAAAACAACTTAACAAAACTATACGTAAATAGTTTTGGATTCAGTTGCTATTCAAGTTTTAAAAAATGCGTTTTGGTTTATTTTCATTTTCTTCTTTCATTATCCCTTTAATACCAAGTAGCCCAGCTACATTTTGTTACTGCCATTTTCATCGCTTCCCTATAAAGCCGATGAACAAATTGAAGTTGAAAGAAATTGAATGCAAATTTATTATGTGCCAAGGCCAGTGAATGAGTTGATTCTACAGTTGGATATCAAGTTGAATGGTGTAGGCTTTGCTTTAGACTAGGGACGGGCAGCAGAGTGGCACGCTCGCAGCAGAGCGTGCTAGCAAAGTGCTAGATGAGGGGGCGACAAACTTACATCAGAAGGGTAAGCAATAGGCGTGTACGTATATTAATCAGTTCTGAGCAACGCATATGTGTTTGTAAAAAAGAGAGTGAAGCTTTGCCAATAGCAAAGTTACCAGATAAGGGGACTTCATTCCATGTTAGGGGATTTTGAAGTGTTGGGATTTGCCTAGATCGTTCATAATAAATAATAAAATCCTTTCCTTTTTTTTTATTGGAATTTTTTTTTTGAATATTAACATCATCTTTGCAAATTTCTATTTTATTTACTTTTATAATTTTTGTAATCAAGAAGCATAGGCGATTTTATAATCAAGAAGTTTGAACATTCGCATGTCAAAGTTTCATAGTTTCAAACTATGTGGAGAAAAATTGGTACTGACAAATCGGTGTATATTTTTCTAAATGAAAAAATTGTCTTCGTTTACATATGAGTATGTATGTATATCGTATGTCTTTATGTTAGTGAATTGTTTTAAAGAAATGCAGCAAACCGTAATCTCAGCCAGCCATGTTTTATTTAAACAATGCATGTTATAAATTTTATGTTGTTAAAGAGGACAATTTATACATGTTTCCATTAAAAAAATAGAGGATTTTTTCAAAAAATTATCATAGCAGAGTGGGTATTCTTGGTGAGTACTTAGTTGCTCTCAAATTCAAATCACACGCATATGGCAATGCGCACAGTATGACAAAGTAATTACACAAAAATGATTAGAAAAATTTGTTTGCATCCGCTCATGGGTTTCGCGCCATCGGTGGCAACGCAAACCACTTTTCGCCATGATACACCCATGCGTTCAGTACATTCATTAACACATTGAAATAAATCTTCACCTTTAGTCGTCCCTTTCATTGGAATAATGTCCAAAAGTTCTTCACATATATTTGGGTGGGCATCAACTCCTCGGATAAAAATCGATAATTGGGCTATGTCGGATATATCTGTACTGTTGTCAATTGCCAATGAAATCGCTATGAATGATTTTATACGCTCTTTTAACTCCGATTTTGTAATTTCCGCCATTTCATCTACTCGTCTGCTTATAGTTCTACGAGATAAGGGGGCAAAATTCCTACTGCTTTTAATATACAAGACTTCACCAATTCGCCATCCGAAAATGGACGATTCTCACGAACAAGGTTTAACGCGATTTCATAAGTTGCACTCTTTACATCTACAACGTAATCTTCGTTTTCCTAAGAAATTAAACAAAAATTTTAATAATTTGAAATTTTCCGACCTTCTGTAATTTGGCACATCGAATCGGGCTCTTCGTTTAGACTTAAGGATTTTTATATACTTTTCCTTTCTTCTCCTACATATTCATCATATTCACTCCTGTGCAGCTCATAATGTCTCTTTATGTTAAAAACCTTACACACCACACGTTTTTCACATACAAGGCATTGTGATACTCCGTCTACATATTTGCATAAAAAAGTTACCCTCCACTTCGGATTCAAATTTAACAATGTTCTTTCATTTGAGGTCATGCTGAACCAAATGTTTTATATTTAATATTTCATTTAACTTTGTTTATCTAAATTAAAAGTTAATAAAATAAATAAATAATTGGCGCGTACACTTCTGTTAGGTGTTTGGCCGAGCTCCTCCACCTATTTGTGGAGTGCGTCTTGATGTTGTTTCACAAATGGAGGGACCTACAGTTTCAAGCCGACTCCGAACGGCAGATATTTTTCTGAGGAGCTTTTTCATGGCAGAAATACACTCGGAGGTTTGCCATTGCCTGCCGAGGGGCGACCGCTATTATAAAAATGTTTTTATTAATTATGCTTTCACCGAGATTCGAACCAACGACCTCTCTGTGAATTCCGAATGGTAATCACGCACCAACCCATTCGGCTACGGCGGCCGTTAGTTAAAACAGAGTAATATATTACACATTAGAAATAAATTTATGTTTTTGTCGGCAGTTGAACACTGTGCACTTTGTTTTGACGTTCGCCGTTTCAAATTTTTAAATAGAATTTTCAGCACTTTCACTGCATCCACACCATACAAATACACTTAATATTAGTGGTTTTTTATGCGACAATAATATGTAACTTACGGTCTCAAAAAATATCGTCGAAAAATGAAGAAATCACGAAAAAACTGATTTTATTTATGAAATGTCAAAACTTATGAGTAAGAGTTGCCGCAGTTGTTAAATGTGGGAATCAATTTTGGAAATTGTTGATTTTATTATTCATGATTTATATACATAAGTATATACTATTGGTTGTTTATTTTTATTTGCAGTTGTGCATATCAGAGTGCATTGGATTTATATGGGCGAAATTAGTTGTCAATCACGTCCACTTTTTATGAAAAATAAAAGAAAAAATGGTATCATTCAGTAGCTAAAAATTCTAAAACATTTAACAAACTTCGGTAGCTAAAGAGAATTTGCAAGTTCTATAAAGTAATTGCTAAAAAACTTAAAAATGTGGATTTCTTAGCTCAATTTAAAAAACATCAATTTAAAAAAATATATCCGAAATCAAAAACCACTTAAGTAATCATAAGATAAGTGTGAATAATTTACAGATTCGTCAGTATATGCAGTGATCAATATTATTGAAGATTTAACTGTCATTGCTTTAAAATATGTAAGATTTTACTTTAGTCTCAAATGAAATATTTTCAGAGGCCTTAATCTTCTTTACATCTAGCAATTAAAAAACAGTATTACGCGACTTTTGAAATGTTTTATTGCATGTTTATTGTTGTTTATTACCTTAATTCATTATTATAATAGAAAGTGTAATATGTATTTAATTTAGTTATTAAAGGAAAATCTATCAAAAACCCTATTTTTTTTTAAATTTGTTGATATGAAGTTAAAAGTTGGCATCCCTGGTAAGAATTCATGAATAATTGCTCTCTCATTCAGGATACAAACACAGACACAACTCGCTCAATTTTTCTGTTTCTTCCCCGTGCTTTGTTATCCCCCTTCACCTAGCACTTTTACGCACGCAGAAGCACGCGCTGCTGCACAGTGCAAATGTGCTGAGTTTGCCCATCACTACTTTAGACTATCTGCTCTAAATCGTTGTGTTCCCTCAACTGCATGGTTTATCAAGTATTGAGAGACTTCAGAAACTTCTATTTTTTTCGTGCCATACTACAAGGTTGTTATTAGCATTGGGCACCTCCAATGTTGTCAGGTCCCATCTAACGTCTACGTTGACGTTTCCGTAAGTTTGACATATTTTACCATAAACGCACTCAGAACGTTTTGAAGTGTGAGCCACTCGAGTACAATTATTTACGGTGTTCTTAAAAATTCATTTGGGAAAAAAGAGGAATAAACCCGTGAACATTTTCGTGCGATTATTTTTCACAATATTAGTAAAACCTTAAACTGCTGTGGCCTGAATTTCTACCAGTAGTTTTGGATCTATAATCCCGCCTCCCAGGTTATTTAGTCTGCGTCGGGCTACTGGTGGACAGTCGCATCGAATATGTTTAGTTGTTCTTTGTGCAAGAATGATTTTCTACCATCCCTATCTTTTTTATGTAGTAATTAAATTTCAGTGTCCTGTTAATAATTCAGAGTAAAATGTTATGACTTTTCTACTGAGGTTTGAGATTGCCTCTACCTTTATACGTCCCGGATCAATGAGTCTTTTTGAATGCCGCATGCGCGTTTAGGATCTCCAGTACTCAATTAAGCCTCGTTGTTCCCGCTCACCTATAAAGGCACTTTTGAAGCTGTTAACATATTTACCCCTCAAAAAGGTTCAGGACCTATGCAGAGAGTATTGGCTGGCACCCTTTTTCGCTAAAGTGTCCGCAATTTCATATCCTTCGTGACCCTTATTTCCCGGTACAAACATCAGAGTAACAAAGTTTCTTAATGCTAGAGTTTCGAGAATATTAAAAACGTCCCAAACCAACCTTAATTGGAATAAGAAGCTATCTAGCGATTTTAGAGCTGCTTAACTGCCAGAGAAAATGTTGATATTGGCACCACGCGTGCCTCTACGAAGACATTCTCTGGCACATGGGTCTAAGGCGTGGACCTCCGCGCAAAATGGAAGTCGTGATTGAGTAAATTCGCTATGTCACATACCGTGAGTAGGAGACATCCTTGGCCACTAGTATGAGTATGAGGAGCATTCATAAGATTTTGCATGGACGTAGCCGATTGGGTTGGTGCGTGACTACCATTCGGAAATCAGAGAGAGCGTAGGTTGAAATCTCGGTGAAACACCAAAATGAAGAAAAAGTTATTTCTTATAGCGGTTCGCCCTCGGCAGGAAATAGCAAATCTCCGAGTGTATTTCTGCCATGAAACAGCGGTGAAAAAGGTGTGCTCGCTTCGGATCGACTGCGACTGGACTAAGTGCTTCGAAAATGGATGCTAACGAATGCATTAGTGTATTAATCAGCACGAAGGATACCTTGAAAAACAATAAAAGCGTTTTTTTCAGTCAGACCAGAAATATAAATGATCTTAGCACCGAAGTCCCTAATAGCCAGTGTGCTAAGTAAGTTAGGGTTCTATTGTATACCTATATCTTTATATATAAAAATGACTGTTTGTCTGTATGTCAGCGATGAACTCAAAAACTACTGGACCGATTATTATAAAAATTAGTATAAATATGTATTTTTCCACGGAGAAGGTTTGTAGAATACGCTCATTGATGCCACTCGCCACCAGGTGGCGCTGCAGAGTAGCAACTTCTGTCCCGTTCAACCGATTGTCATAAAAATGAGTATGTCCATGTATTTTTAAACAGAGGAAACGAATATGACATGTACATAGATGTGTGAATGTGCAATGTCTCACAAGAAAGCATTGGAAGCGCTTGATCGTGCACTGCGAGATTTGAGAGGAAACAGACGGATCTTCGGTGGCGCACTCATTTTATTGTCTGGTGATTTTCGACAAACACTGCCCATTATACCACGCTCAACACGCGCTGATGAACTTAATGCATGTCTTAAATCATCAGTTCTATGGCGTCAATTACAGAAATTGACTTTGAAAACTAACATGTGGGGATGCATCTAACTACAACGGGATGCATCGGCTGGAAATTTTGCAAAAGAATTATTGGATACTGGAAATGGGCGAAAGTAAATTGATGAATCTACACAATGTATCACCCTGCCAGCGAACTCCTGTAAGATCACAGAAAGCATCGACGAATTGGTGCAAAAAGTTTTCCCAAATATTTCACAAAACTACAAAAACCATCAGTGGCTCAGTACGCGTGCTAAATTAGCACAAAAAAATATCGAAGTCAATACCATCAACTTCACCATTCAGCATGGAATACCAAGTGAAACGACAACATATAAGTCCATCGATACTGTGGAGAATCAAGACGAGGTTATCAACTATCCAACTGAATTCTTGAATTCGCTTGATTTGCCAGGCATGCCGTCGCACGTTCTTACATTGAAAATTGGCGTACATATCATTCTTCTTCGAAACATAAATCCACCACGACTTTGCAACGGAACCAGACTCTCAGTCAATAAAATCATGAACAGTGTTATAGAGGCAACTTCTTTGGCCCAGAGCCCGTTTTGCCACTCCCTTCTGCGGCCATCACAGCCAGAAAATGGGTAACTACCACCCACAAGCGAGCTTGGCAGGCTAAGAGAGGCTGCAGATGGACTAAACTGATGTTACCTGTCATGCCCGATCGACTGTCGCAAACCCTTCTGTCATTAAGCAGAGGGGAGTGCAGACGGCTGGTTGGACTGATGACGGGCCTCTTTCTGTGGGCGAAGCTCATGGAAAGGTTGAGCATCTCAGACAGTGTACTCTGGCCAGCTTGTGAAGAGGAGGATGAGACGGCGGACCACTTCCTGTGTATCTGCCCCGCCTTCGCCCGAATCAGGTTTGAGGTCTTTGGCACTGATGTGTTAAGAAACGACCATCTTGGCTCCTTGGCTCCACAACATCGACTCAGATTTCTTCGGAGATCGGGTAGATTTAAAGAAAATTAAAAGGGAATCCAAGTGTAGTACAATGGACTTAATTAATGTCTGAGTACTGCACTTGCTAGTTGTCCCGACAAAAAAAAAAACAAGTTATCGAAGCAACATTTTTGACTGGAAAATTCAAAGGTGAAGACGTACTGTTGCCACGTATCTCAATGATCCCGACAGATATGCCATTCGAATTCAAACTTTTACAGTTCCCGGTGCGACTCGCTTCCGCAATGACTATTAACAAAGCACGAAGACAATCGTTACAAGTATGGGGATTAAATTTAGAGAATCCATGCTTCTCACATGGACAGCTCTATGTGGCTTGCTCACGTGTCGGAAAACCTTCTGAGTTATTCGTCTATGCACCAGATGGAAAAATAAGAAATATTGTGTATCCCACAGCACTTCAATAAACATCGAATTGAAACTAAACTTTGTAATGTCACAATTTTTTCGAAATAAACAAAATCAATAAAATGGTTTAGAATGAATTGAATGTTTGTGTACTCATTTTTCTTTAAAGTTATTTTTGTTAAATTTATTTTAGTTGTTCGCGTAACAACGCCCGCTGGGTACAGCTAGTCCCCTATAAATAATAATAATAAATGCTCTTAGCAAGTTTCCTACTTCATTTTATTCTTTTTAATTTTAAATGAAACACCAGAAAAGCACAATTTTTCCTTAGGTAAATACAAAATCAGCTGATTTAAAAAATTCACCTATATTTTCCTATGAATGATTGGCATTCGCACTTAAAAAAGTTTACTGAGTTAGCAAATATCAAATACAACTTTAACGAGTTCGGTGTGAAACCCCCTATTCCCGCTGCATTTATGTGTATAATAACTGCATTACGTACGTTGTTACTTCAGTTGAAGTTGCTTTTAAGCAATTGTTTTTTTTTTTTTTTTTTTTTTCGTTGTTGCTACAACTGTTTGTGTGGCTGCTGTTACGGGCGGGTACTGTCGATTCAATCGCATACTCGTTGAACTTGTGCGCAACAAAAGTTACGGAAAAATTGTAAACAAACGCAAAGGTAATTTTTTTTAACTGTTGCTTTCTTTTGTACTACAAAATAAACATATCGGTGGTCGTATAGAAGAACTGCTTACGTTCAAAATGACAGTTTTACGATTTTTTTAATTTACTTTTATAGCTAATATTTATTAAAACTTATTCTGGAAAAAACTTTTTAGATGAAAAGTAGTTATTTATTCCTAATAATTTCAAGGTAATAATTGAAAAATAACCCTAACCCTAATGGAACGACACATTTGGCACCTTAATCCCATGACGATGGGTCGGCGCTTATTTCTACTACAAAACGCCAACAGAAAATTAGAAAAAAATCAAAAGGTATCTTCTAAGCTTGAACTAACATATCCGAAGAGATTTTTTCAAAAAATTGTATTTTAATAATATTTTATCATAAACAAATGGTATGAAACATGCACCGTGCAGTAGTTTTATAAAAAACGGGCCGTACACGAACGACCATCGACATCGCCCGAATGCAAATAAGCTCATTTGCTCCTTAACTCGACCTAAGCTCTTTTTTCATATAACCTCAGGTACTTATGGCTACATATTTATTTAAATATTTATCGAGAATGTGAACTTGAAATGTGCCGTTATGAATTCATAGAATTAAAGTTGACTCTTTCCGGTGAAAAAAAAAAATTATCTAATAAAATAATTGTGGTTGTGATTGTTTTCTAATCGATATTTTTCCTCAATCGCCTGCAAATTAATACGCGGTTTTTATTGCAAAACCGTAAACAATTTTTTTGAAAACTTGTGCATCTATGATTGTATGTGGTAATCACTGTGTTTTAGAGTGTTGTGTTAAGTAATTTGTGAATAAAGTGAGTTTTTGCCAAGGTGACAGATTATCGCATTTTTCCAATGTGGATGTGGATATTAGCTTATTGGAATTCTGATGAATAAGCGCGGTGGCCCCTTAGTGTGTTTCCCCTTAGAAGTACAAGGTGGCGCATAATTAATTAATTTTGTCTTTGAATAACTTCTTTACTAAGCATATATATATGCAAGACGAGATTTCCCATAGTGTATCCTAGGGGTCATCCTGACTAATGTAACTCTGAGCTATGTTGAATTTCATTTTTTTTTTTTCTCTTTTCTTTTCTTGATACACATAAAAATTCAAATATAACTGACATGTAAATTTTAATGGATGGTTCCATGTGTGGGGAAAGTTACTGATCCCATTCACTTGGGAGTGGCCAGGACGATTCTTCTGCATATAGTTCAAGCAGCTCACAACTCCCGAGATTAGCCCAAGTATCCTCTGAGTAGCTTCCGAACACCCGTTCGGGAGTGAGCTAAAGTGAGAAGGCGAAACATTCCAGGATAGCTGGGCTTGGGACCCGCCACTTAAAAACCTCCCCCAATGAAAACATACACAAAGCCTCGGATGAGAACTTCCAACACTGATGACGACCCCTGCAAACGAACTAAGGACTATTATTTGAGGGCATGCACCTGGAATGTCGGGTCCCTTAATGGGGAAGGTGCCTCTGCCCGGCTTGATGATGTCCTTGTGAGAGTAAAGGCTGACATCACTGCCATCCAAGAGATGCGATGGACGGGGCAAGGCAAGAACTTTCTTTCATTCCGGTGGACGAGCGTCTCGCAACAATCCGCATCAAAGCCCGTTTTTTTAACATATCGCTAATTTGCGTCCACGCCCCGACGGAAAAGAAGGACGATGCGACCAAAGATTCCTTCTATGAGCGCCTGGAACGTTCCTATAAGCGCTGCCCCCCCCCCCCCGAAATACGTGAGTGCGAGGAGCTTGAGATGCTGGCCAATAGGAACAACGCCCGAAAACTCTACCAGAAAGTTCGGCGGCTTACAGAAGGTTTCAAGACCGAGGCGTTTTGCTGTAAGAACAAAGCCGGCGATCTAGTGACCGACATCCAGAGCTTTCTTAAATTATGGAGAGAACTCTTCTCGAACCTACTAAATAGTGACAGCTGCGCATATCACAGACTATGTGAAGATCCCGATACCCCAATCGTTGACGACGGAATTGACGTTCCGCTACCCGAACATGACGAGGTCAGAATAGCGATAAAGCGACTAAAAACTGACGGACTGCCAGCTAAGCTACTCAAACATAGCGGCGAAGAAGTGGTAAGGTGCGTGCGCCAGTTCCTATGCAAAATACGGTCAGATGAAAGCATGCCTGCCGATTGGAATTTAAGTGTGCTCTGCCCTATCCATAAGAAGGGTGATCCTGCAATCTGTGCCTATTACCGTGGGATTAGTCTTTTAAATATCGTCTATAAGGTTCTAGCGAGCGTATTGTGGGAAAGGCTGAAGTCCACCATCAACCAACTGATTGGACCTTATCAGTGTGGCTTGAGACCTGGAAAGTCTACCATCGACCAAATATTCACAATACGCCAAGTATTGGAAAATACCCATGAAAAGAGAATCGACACAGACGATCTTTTCATCGACTTCAAAGCTGCATTCGACAATACCAAAAAGGAGTTATTTGTATGCCGCGATGTCTGAATTGGGAATCCCCGCAAAACTAATACGGCTAAGCAAGATGGAGTTGCTCAATACCAGCAGCGCCATCAGAATTGGGAACGACCTCTCCGAGCCGTTTGATACGAAACGAGGTTTCAGACAGGGTGCCTCTCTCTGGTGTGACTTCTTTAACCTGACGCTGGAAATGATCGTGTGAGCTGCAGAGCCTAATCGCTCAGGTACGATTTTTTATAAGGGTGTACAATTGTTGGCGTATGCCGATGATATTTTCACCATCCGCCGCGCTGTTAGTTCTGCCTTTTTCAAACTGGATAAAGAAGCAAAGCGAATGGACAAAACGAAGTACCTCCTGTCAGTTCATATAGAAACTGACTTATTCCGTAAAATGTGACATGCAATGGGTGACTGATTTCAAATTAGTGCAAAATAGGCGAGGAGCTCAATTATAGCTTTGATTTTAGTTAACGGGCACAATTCATGATCTTTTTGTAGAAGAAGTAGACTAGTACCGAGTCAAAACGTCTACTCCTACGTCCGTCTTGAAGCCGTTGGTTGTACATACATATATATATATATGCGGGTATGCATTGTATCCACACGAAATTAGTATTCCGACAGCAGTTGCGTATTAAAAAAATGTCAATTTACTTTCATATACATTTGTTGCTGTTAAGATTTAAAGCCTGACAGCCCACTTAATGTTCAGGCAATAGAGGTTACATCCACCCAACTCCCCATTACAATTCATCGGTGTTAAATTGACCAACAGCGGGCGAAGCTCAGTGCGTGAAACCCCCATCGGCCACACTAATACGTTTATAAATGCACATACATACCTACATAAGGATGCACACACGCATACCATCATGATCAAAAAGTTCCCGGAACAAACGCCAAGTGACGCTGTATGGTAAATCAAATGATTTGAGTTCTGTTCTTTTATGCTAGGTTGCCACATCTGTGATTAAAATTTCTACTAAAATTTGATCGCCATTGCTTGACATTTGAGAAAATTGCGTCGCCTTGATAAAATCTAATATACCTCGTGCGTATTTTCGATTTTTTAAAAATGAATTTCAATTTGCAACAAAGAGTGTATTAAATTTTGCGTTAAAAATGAGCTCAGCGTACGAAAACTGTTTCGCTAATGATACTCTAAAGTAAACAGCTGTTTACGAGAGGCATGAACGCTTCAGAAAGCATCGAGAGTCCATCGAGGCTGACGAACATAGAGGCAGGCCGTCGACATCGAACGCACGAAAACTTCAATAAAGTGAAAGAAAAGTTGATCAATAACCGCAAATTAACCATCAGCGAGAGCTCGCAGATGACTTGAATATTGTTTATAGATCCGTTCAGAACATTGCAGTTAATAATTTGGGTTTGTGTCGTGTTGCTGCAAAGTTGGTCTTAAAGGAGTGGAATTTCACACAAAAACGGGACCGCGTTGATATCAGCAAAGACATGATTTCCACCCAACATTCATCAAACGCATCATTACTCCTGCCAAAATGTGAGTTTATGAGTACGGCTGTGATAAGTATGACTGTCATTGTTGTAATCAACCGGAGAAAAAGGAAACTATCCTCCACTTCCTCTGTGTAGGCCCTTCCCTAAGGAAGGCGATTTTTTTAAACCTTGGCAAACCAGTTTTGGAGAAGCTCACAGAACTGGCTGGTACAGACATGAACAACCTTGTAAAGTTTCTCCATCGCGCGGAAATAGTCGGGTACTAATAACCGGTAAAACTTGTTGGTAGCGAGGACGTGACAACTAAATTGTGCGGAAGCGCTAATTGGATTCTTAGTTAATCACCACTTAAACCAACTAACCGACGACACGCAATCCTCTCATCAGGCGAGTGAGTGGAGAGCTCCGTGTGAACCAAGACCAAAAAAGTCGTCGTTTTCAGTCAAAAAAGAAGGCGCTGCATAGGATTTTACTGAATTAGAACGGTTTTGTACACTACGAATTTTCGCCAAAAGTCAGGCAGTTATAAGGACCATTATTTGGGCGTTATGAGCGTTTACGTGAAGCAAATCGCCAAAAGAGAAAGGATTTGTTGGAAAACAACTCGTGAAATTTGCATCATGATAATGCACCGTCGCACAGTGAAATTAGTACTCGTTAATTTTTGACGAAGAACGAAACGAAACCATCCAACAGCCAACGAAAAAACCCCATATGGCTCCCCGCGTTGTTTTTCTGTTTGATCGAGTCAAAAAGACACTACGCGGAACGCATTTTAACAACCGAAATAGCGAGAAAGCGATGGAAAAGTCGAAGACGACTCTGAGGGCTACACCGAATAGAGTTCCAGAAATGTTTCGAGAGCTGGATCAAACACTGGCATAAGTGCGTAGCAGTTGATGGGGAGTATTTTAAAGGCGATAATATCATTTTTGAGCAATACACTTGTATTTTGAATTTTCTGAATATATTCCGGGAACTTTTTAATCAAGGTGTGGTATCTATATTACGAATCGTGGTGTTGCATTGCTTTGACCACCAACAGCGTACTCTGTGTGGGTCACTCCCCTGGACAAACACATATACATGCACACAAATGCGTAGATGTATACTTATTTGTAGTCGCTTCCTGCCGTTTATCCCTTTCCGACACCCTCCTTGCCATGGCTCTTGTAAATAAGCTCGAATAAATGTCAATTACTGCTACTGCTGTTGCTGCTTGCGTTTGCTTGTTACCCGCAGTGGGGCAACTTGGGCGAATGTGTATGTTTCCATATGCAGATATGCAGGCAGGCGCCGTGCTAAGGCCAACGGCACTGTTTTGCGAATTGGGGCGACTGATATTCGCCGCCTAGTGCGTAGAGACTATTTAATATTCATTTGTCGTTTGCTAATGAAGGCGCTGCATTTGTCGCTAACTTATCCTGATTTATTTACTACTAGCAAACAAACGAACTCACGTCCTCTCGCAGGCAACACCTCGCTGCCGTGCGGTGGTGGTAGGAACAACAACAATAGCAACAATGATTGCAACATTAACAACAGAACAGTGGTACGAGCACGAGGTTTCACCACTGCACGATGGAGCCAAGTTGGCATTTTCAACAGAAATCGAAATAATGAGTATTCATTTATGGGAAAATCGAGGTAGGCGTTTAATAAGACCTTGCAACATTTTCACGCGCTTAATTTTCTGACTGAGTTGGTCTCGGAGACCTCCTACCCAGTCATCGGCATTCTCCTAACTGTGGTTACAGGAGAATTGCACAACTTATTTCTTAGGAAAACGCAGAAAAATGGAGCTCCATTTCTTCGTGTGCTATTTCGAAAACCCTGTGGCCCCAGTACAGTAAACGGAGGACTCAGGAAGTCCTGGGGGCGCCATTCAATTTCCAATCTCTTCGCTGTGTTTACCAGTCATTGAACGATCGGCACACACGCGGCAAAGCTAAGCTTACCATTTAACTCCCATTGCAGAAGCTGTGGGGACCTTTCAGAGAAGGAGACTGTTGAGCACTTTCTCTGTAAATGTCCAGGCTTGGAAGCTAGACGATTAAGGTCACTGGGTGCTCCCTTCTACGACAGCCTGAGGCGGTGCGCCAACCTAAATCCCACCAACCTCCTCCATTACACCCACAGCTCTTGCAGGCTGCTACATGGGGAATGCTAGAATCTCTCAAATAGCATTGTTGTGACAGCTATTTAGAGTAAACGCCTTTTCCAGAGTTCTCGTAAGAATTAAAAAAATATATAATAATTTCGTGTACTCATTAAGGAATATTCTTTGTCATCACACAAACCAAATAAAAACCAAAAAACGTGGAAAAGTTCCATCAAATGGAACTCTCTGCTCAACCAGCACCAGAGACGCAGAACTTTCTGGTCTTTGACGGCCTGAGATCACCATCCCAGAAATGGTTGATAAAATCGCCGGTATAATATTGGATGATCAGTGTTTGAAGGTACTTGACGTTGAACAGATCACGAGCCTTCCACATGAAACAATTAACCACAAACGCAAACGGTTCACAACTTGAAAGGTGTGAGATTTGGGAAAAGGAAAGGTACTACTGTTCAACTGCTCGGTGATGGAAGTACCATTGGCATACCTATGACCACGAGCCAGTTAATAACTAAGAATAACATTAGATAGTAACAAGAGACCAATAGCGCATGGAAAGATGCCGGAACATGCCTAACAGCGAGGCGAGCCGCAAATAAACAAGAAAAAAACCAAAGGAACTGGTTAGCCTCTCAAGAGTTGATATTTCGAAGGTCGTAGCGTCTATAACCTGTCATTGGCTATTTGGCAGGCATTCCTTCAGACTAGGAATTTTCTCGATTTTTCATCTTGAGAACTTAATTGGGAATTGCCCAGCCTTAGCTAAAATCAGAGCAGGTTTTCTAGGTAAATTTTTTTTTCTCTACGTAACTGTCTGGCGCGGGGATGGGACCAATCCTGCTTTATAAGAGCCACAAAATGGTTCCACGAAGAAAAATAAATGACGTTTCCATATCGCACAGTGGTATCACAACGGACCTTTAGGGTGTGAGTAAGTTGGTCATACAGATCGACTACCACTATAACCTAACCTAAAATCCTATCACGGTTCGCTCGCGATCAGGTGCAATATGATCAGGTAAGAAGTCAAGGTTGATAGATTTGCAAGTAAGGCCATTCGAAGCAAAATTGTGGGAGTTACTTCGACTGCCAAGTCACCCGGGATTCGAGCAGCCCGCTCACTTCACACGTATTCACACATTCGTCCAATCAGTCGTTGTTCAGACTCATTAGCATTGACTGTGTTGAATTTGCGTAAACAAACTGCCGTCACAACCGTAAGCAACGTAAGGAAATCAGCTGATCCCTTCAAAATCGCCGAGAGCCGGTTAACGGTCTGATTTTGGCCACACTTCTGCATTCGCTCCGATCTGGTTCCGTTCACAATCAACCTCTAAACAATTTTTTGTTTTCATAGCGAGATCAAACTGCTATAACCCTATGAAAAGACTGAAACGTGAACTAAGTCAGGCCGTATAACGTGGGCATGAAAATATTTTACCAGATCGCGAAAAAACCTAGAACGAACCGTGATCGGCTCTTGGTATGGAGCGCCCGAAAAGAGGTAATGATGAATGTCCCACGACAGTCGGTTCTACGTAACCGGAACGGCCCGGATTTATGTTGCTATAACAAGAACAACAGGTAATGATAAGACTTGGAGGTTATAAAAAAATATAAGAATCGTTGAATTATTTTTTTGTTGCCGAATAGACTTTCAGTTTTAGGGAACTTATTGGATCACCCTCGCATCTATGTTCTTTATAAGCCAGCATTTATTTTTACTTAGTTGAATTGGGTACTTTAGGAATCGCATAAAATCGTTTTAATTTTTATGCAAAAACGAAAATATTTGTTAAGGAAATCTTAAATTCCTGCATGAAAAGTGGTAACTTGAAAACCATGAAAATCATGAGAATTTTCCATTTGCAAGTATCATTGCCCTGTTTAATTAAATGAAAGTGGATCTCGTACCAATTAGAGTATTAACAGATGCAATGCAGATGCTAGTGATTGGCTTCACGATAGTCGGGAACCATTGAAAGTCATAAAAGTGTCATCCATAATTTCAGAACACTATTTTTTAGAGGAAAGAACTAAATTTTAGTGCTTTTCAAGTCACTGTCCCACCGTGAGCTGTACTATTTAGTCTCATATCGGCATATATATCATTGTGCATGTGTATGTGAGTTCTTTTACAAAATAATTGCGTTTGTATGTGGCGTTGTATGAGAGCGAGGGCGGGAGCGTGTGGTGTGAATGCATGGCCTCTGGATATACTATGCACCCTCTATGCCAAAAAAACTAGCTATTCCAAAAAATCCTAAATTTTGTTTTTAATTTTTATTTATTTATTTTATCGTATTGCAGCTCGTAAAGTACCTTACAGACTTGAAAATATATAAAATATATATAATGAACAATTCCATGTTAAGTAAAAATTAAGCAACTAAATTAAGAACCTTAATAAAAACCGATTTAGACAAAGAAAAATCCAAGTAAATTCGCTAAGCTGGTTTTGAAGCTTTCCGCTTAAAATGTCAAGCATATCGAATACTCCTTTGTGGAGTATTAAAATTGTTCCCCTTAAGTAAAAAATTTAACTATAATTAACGAACTGTTCTTCTTAGCCGCGAACTTTTTAAACGGTATAGGATCTTCAAATTGTAACGTACGCAATGCGTAGAAAAACGCTTTTTGAACTCATTCAATTCGAAAGGGTGATCAATTTAGAGGTATCGGATTTTAAATTGAAATAAAACAGCGAAAATTCAAATTGATTGACAATCTTTATTATTTTGGTGTAGAACAATTTATGACATTTATTTGTGAAAGATAATCCCTTTCAAATGTCGGCCGCAACTGCGCCGTAATTCAGCCATCCGTAAACAACAATTTTGAATGAGTCGCTGGAGGACTACAGTCGGTATCTCATGAATAAATTGGCTTCCAATGCCTCAATCGAAGCTGGTTTGTCCACAAGGCATTTAGACTTTAAATACCCCCACAAATAAAAGTCTAAAGATGTGATATCACACGTCCTTGGTCGAAATAAATGGGGGGGGGCTGTATGGCAAGTAGCGTCGTCTTGTTGGAACCAAATATTGTGGAGATCTCGAGCTTCAATTTTTGGCTTTTCTGGCATTACAAAAGTCGTTTATCATGGCGCGCTAGCGTTCGCCATTCACTGTTACATTGGCGCCAGCCTCGTTTTTCAAGAAATATGGGCCGATGATTCCTCCAGCCCCTTAGACCGCACCAAGCGATTGTTTTCAATGGATGTAAAATGGCTGTTCTTGAATGGCTTCAGGTTACTCTTCAGCCCAAATACGGAAATTTTGCTTATTGATGTAGCCATTAGCCAATAATGGGCCTCATCGCTGAACAAAATTCGGGTCCCAAAAGGCGGATGAACACTTTTCACAGAGCGTAATAACATACAATTGTACGATTTGTGAACATTGTTGAGCCATTTCTGACGAAATATCAATGAATAGTAGTCACGCGTGATCTGTCAAAAAAACCCCATTGAAAAAAGTACCTCCAGTCTGATCACCCGTTATAAACCGTACTTACAATGAACACTGGTAGGTATTGAAAAAAGGGGCGTGGCACCTCCTGTAACTGAAATTGTTAAAGTTAAGGTAAAGAAATTCGATACAGTTACATAAATTACGAATGGGGGCGCGACACCTCTCATAAAAACTTAAATCTCATATCATTCCTAAAGAGAAAAATTATGTAAAATTCTGTACCGAAGCAAAAGGCGAATGCATGAAATAATTATTATAAGAAAAAAACATGTATTCCAAAATATGCGCTGATTTTGTAAAAAATTCGGCTACTTGTAAAAAAAATCGGTTTTTTTTTTGGATACACGGTGTAATGTGTGAGTGTGAGGTGGTCTATGAATACGTAGCTATGTGGCTTTCGTTTCTGCCCGCACTAAACACCAAACAGTGAAATTAATGCGTCGACGTGACGTACACAAACAAGCAACAACAATCTAACCGATAATGATGGTCCACTATTGTATGCTTGGTCCTTGCAAAGTTTCACAGCTCACACATACTTGCATAAGTGTATACGCTGGTACTTGCAACCACACTCTATCATCAAACAATGCACTTGCCGAAAGTGGGTGTCGCAACATATATTGGCCGCCGCATATTGCTGCCATTAGGTTTAGTGTGTCGAGTTTGGTGGCTAGAAAGTTGCGTCATTGTTGCGCCAATTGCAAAGAGCATCAAAGTGCTTATGTAAGAGAGCTAGTAAGGGGTCGGGAAAAGTTTGCGCAGGTTTTGCAATTAATTTCACTACATTTTAAGGTAACAACAACAATTATTTACAACTAAGAAATTTGTACATATTAAGTGTAATATTTTAAGTTTAATATTTTTGGAGTATTTGGAGTGAGTAAATATGATAATTTTTTTGCACTTATTTGCCATTGCAGATTGGGAACGCGAAGCCGTCTCCAAGGCCGAAATATTACGTCTCATATATCAAGGTAGATTTCTACATTGCAATGTAACCTTAGGCGCACTGGGACTTCCGCTGGGCAAAACGACTGTTATGCATTTAGTGCCGCGTGATAATTTGCCAGAACCCAATTCGCAAGGTGAGTTGATTATAATTATTTCTTAAAAGAAAATAAATGTTTCTATAGAATTTATGTAACGGTATAAATTGTAAACAAAATCTGCAAAATCTCGGAGAGTTTTCTAGCCCCCCTAGAGAACTGTTAAAATTTGTATGAAAGATACTTTTAGCGAGCAAAAGGGCAAAATGAACGGGAAAAAGTGATGAAAAGTCTCCCGTAAGCTTTAACGGACAGCTATTAAATATCAAAATAAGCTAACAATAAATTTCATAAACTAATAATTAGCATGTACTCTTCGGCTATCCAGTTCAGTAACGATCCGAATCATTTTAATGGGTGTTGACAGCACTGATTTACAACTCCTGATTTGGTAGTAAAAATAAATATAATTGTGGATGAATTCCTCCCCACTTTTCGTGTTCAAAAGATAACAACATTGAAGATAAAACATTAGGCGCCTTCGTTTCGCCATTTCTCTGCTGACTACGTTTGGGCTCTGCTCGCTTGACGAAATATTTGCATATGAAAGCAACAGCAAAGTTACTATTTTCAATGCTGCCAACTCTCTTCTTTGATATTAGGCAAGGTCTTCTTAATACTCATTAAGGGGTGAGCCTGCTTTAGAGGCTTAAAAAAATCGATTTTTTCGTGGATTTTTTGGGAAGGAAAGAAATATTCGATTGAAACGAAACTTTCAGGTTTTATTGTTATATATTTCAACAGTCTTCTCAATTTTTTTCATTAAAATATATGTCATATTGTGCCTGGTACAAGCATTTTGCCGAGGCGTCTCGAGTGTGCATTTGTCGTGCGGCGGGAAAGATGCAGGTCGCAATTTTCATCTGAAACCAAAAATCAAAAAAAAAAAATAATAATTTTAGTATAGTATAGCTTCTAGTTAAACCAAGAAAATTAAACAAAATGTAAGAAATTCAAAAATTTTTCGCTAATTAAAAAAAACTCATTTTTTTGGAAAAACAAATTCACTTTAGATTGTTTAAAAAGTAGGTTAATCATAACTTTCTTAAGGTTTTTTAGGTTAAACTAGAAGAGAATTTAATTCCAAATAAAATCAATGTTATCTCGTTTCGTTTTTCCCAATCTTTCCCGCCAATTAGGAAAAATCGTAAAAATAAAAAACCGAGAAATTGCACTTCGAGCGATCCGGCCGCTCGTATACCTGCTCGAAGCTTGCTCACAATTTCTTCTGTAACTCCGAAAATATTTTGAATTTGCTTCTAAAATTTTGAGGGCACATTCTTGGAAAGTTTGGGAAGACATTTATGCAAAAAAAAAATCGATGTTTTGAAGCCTCTAAAGCAGGCTCCCCCCTTAAGTGCTTCCAAACAAATGTGCTGCCAACATACAGCCTTGGCCAAATGTAGCAAAGTAATGATCTTTTATTAATAAATCAGTAATAATAAAAGGAATTAGTGATAAAATTATTCATATTTAATAGGTCCATCCTTTGCTTTGATAACAGCAGCAATTCTCTGTGGCATGCGGCGTATCAGCTTGGCACATTCGGTTGTACTTATGGCGCTCTACTCGTGTTCCTTTATCTTATGTTTTAAAATACGCCACATGTGTGGGGCTTAGATCTAGAGACTGTGCTGGCCAATGTAACAAAACAATGTTATTTTCACTAAACCAGCGCATTGAGACAAGGAGCTTCATCTTGTTGGAATTGAACTTTATCTAAATGAATCTCGCCGAAAATGTGCGTTTACGCAGGCAAAAGTACAGTTTCTAATAAATACATTTATGTACTTTATGAACATTTCGCCGGCACCATTGGCAGCCATACAGCCGGATTAGGTAAACTAAGCCTCCCTCAAAGTTTGATTCATCAGCACACAGAATATTCGATCAAACTTCCTCCGGTTTTTTTCTTATTTTTTTCGAAAGCCAAGGCTTCCTTCGGGATTTACATCCTTTTAAACTTGCTTCCTTCTTCTAGTTGTACGAGCACTAACGGAATTTTCCAATTTCTTCCGACAGAGCAGCTGCAAGGGCAGAAGAGAATTTTTTAAGATACCCGAATGACTTGCGTATAAGTTTTCTGCGTCTTCCCGTACACTAATGAAGTGTTCTTTTGCATTATTTATTTGTTGTGGTGAAATGTATTGTATTTATCGTGGAATTTTGTCTACGCAAATCGCTTTATAGCACATTCGACTGTGCACCGCGAACAACCCACCAATACGACAATCTCAACCTGAGACTTCCCTTCCTCACTTAACACTTGGATTCTCACTCATTTGTCGTAACAAAGGTTTGTTTAGGCATTTCGATAAAAATAAACTATTTATATCAGGTTTATAATTTTGCACTAAATATTATTCACACATTGCCTACCCCATTTAAAATGCCAAAATATTTTTTGACTTTAGGCACCAGATGTGCCAGGGCTTTTTCCATAATACAATTTATTATTGTAATCAAAGATTAAATACACTAGTAACACAATTGCAAAAAGCTGTGGTTTTTTTAAAACCCACATTTGAAATTACTTATATTTTAGTGGGGTGCCTAATACTTTTGGCCCATACTGTATGCTTATTAATGCCAGTTACTTCATCTATTCGACACTCACTTTTTTCGTTAACGAATACAAATAATGTTTTTGGCACTATGGATTGGGATATCTGCTGGCAGCCTGTGCAGACAGGATTCTTACCACAGCTTGCGCTATTTGTACATCAACGGCAGTTTTTATCGGAAAGAAATTCTTCAACTTTTGAAGTTTTTTTTCATTGATGATTTTGCTTATGGTTCACTAATTTTTATTGTTTATCAACAACACGCAATTCATGAAAATAAAATTAAAACTAAACAATGAAATAAGTGAACAGAAAATATCTGCTTAACCAAAATGCATAAGTGCTCATAATTTTGAAAGTGGTCTAAATCACTAAGAAAACAATTTTTTTTTTATTTTATTATTTGAAATCAGATTCTCTTAATCTGGTACGTCTAATGTACCAAAAGGGTTAATCTATATTAACTAGAAAGCTGCGCACAAAAGTTTTTCCGCAATTGTCGAAAATGAAGCCGATAATAAAAACGCAGTAAAATAATAGTGAAAATGGTTTTATTGTTTTTCAAAATGTTCTCCTTTCTGCATTCGCTTGAACTAAAATTCAAAGTACTTTTGCCACTCAGAAGTGGATACCTCCAAAACGAGCTGTTTAAAGGCTTCAAGAGTTTCTTCAAGTTTTGGCCTCGCATTTTTTTTTTAATATTCGGCAACAAAAACAAATCGTTAAGGTGTCAAATCGGCACTGTAAGGCGGAAAACCTATTAACCCTTTGAAGACGAAGCCGCTCGGCGGGCGAGCGTCGCTGAGTACGAGAGGTATTGGAGTGCGCTGTAAAGAAAATAAATACGTTGAATATTATAAAAACTAAGGCTTTATATAACACAAGAAAAAATTTTCATAAAATCAAAAACGGATTTCACTTCTACTTGATGAAGTAATTCCGTCATCTTCCGTCTAACGCATCATCTCTAGAGTGCTTAGCCATCGTGCGTAGGATAAAATATAAAATATATAAAAAACCTGATGGTTCCTCTGGCAGTGAAATTCGTTCTGACTCTACCGACGTCTCACATCGTAAGTTTACATTATAAGGAGATAAGACTTCATCGCTAATGGCCCCTACGTGACCAGTGTTGCCAATTTAGCGACTTTGTCGCTAGAACTGACGACTTTTGCTTGAGTCTTGGCGACAAAAAAGAAGTTTTGACGACAAAAATGATTTAGCGACTTATCTGGCGACTTTTGGCAATAGATATTTTTTTTTAGGCAATAGAGACTTTTCTGTCAACTTGGTTACACGTGAATGCCCTTTACCTTCCATACTCTAGAGTAGGGACGGGCAGCAGCGTGGCACGCTCGCAGCAGAGCGTGCTAGCAAAGTGCTAGATGGGGGGGCGACAAACTTACATCAGAAGGGTAAGCAATAGGCGTGTACGTATATTAATCACGTCTGAGCAATGCATATGTGTTTGTAAAAAAGAGAGTGAAGCTTTGCCAATAGCAAAGTTACCAGATAAGGGGACTTCATTCCATGTTAGGGGATTTCGAAGTGTTGATTGTTCATATTAAATAATAAAATGCTTTTGGTTTCTTTTATTGGAAACGCTTCTTTGAATATTAACATCATCTTTGCAAATTTCTATTTTATTTACTTTTATAATTTTGGTAACCAAGAAGCATAGGCGATTTTATAATCAAGAAGTTTGAACATTCGCATGTCAAAGTTTCATAGTTGCTAAACTAAGTGGAGATAAATTTGTACTGACAAATCGGTGTATATTTTTCTGAATGAAAAAATTGTCTTTGTTTACATATAAGTATGTATGTATATCGTATGTTTTTATGTTAGTGCGTTTTTTTTTAAAGAATGCTGGTCACAACAGCGAACAGTAATCTCAACCAGCCATATTTTATTTAAACAATGGATGTTATACATTTTATTTTGTTAAAAAGAACAATTTATACATGTTTCCATTAAAAAAAAATAGAGGATTTTTTCAAAAAACATTGAGGAAATTATCATAGCAGAGTGGGTATTCTTGGTGAGTACTTAGTTGCTCTCAAATTCAAATCACACGCATATGGCAATGCGCACAGTATGACAAACTACACAAAAATTATTAGAGATTGTTTGCATCCGCTCATGGATTTCGCACCATTGGCGGCAACGCAAACCACTTTTCGTCATGATACACCCATACGTTCAGTACATTCATTAACACATTGAAATAAATCTTCACCTTTAGTCGTCCCTGTCACTGGAATAATGTCCAAAAGATCTTCACATATATTTAGGTGGGCATCAACTCCTCGGATTAAAATCGCTAATTGGGCTATATCGGATATATCTGTACTTTTGTCAATTGCCAATGAAATCGCTGTGAATGATTTTATACGCTCTTTTAACTGCGATTCTGTAATTTCCGCCATTTCATCTACTCGTCTGCTTATAGTTCTACGAGATAATGGGACAAAATTCCTACTGCTTTTAATATACAAGACTTCACCAATTCGCCCTCCGAAAATGCACGATTCTCACGAACAAGGTTTAACGCGATTTCATAAGTTGCACGCTTTGCATCTACAACGTAATCTTCGCTTTCCTAAGAAATTAAAAAAAAATTTTAATAATTTGAATTTTTCCGACATTCTGTAATTTGGCACATCGAATCGGGCTCTTCGTTTAGACTTAAGGATTTGTATATACTTTTTCTTTCTTTTCCTACATATTCATCATAATCACTCCTGTGCAGCTCATAATGTCTCTTTACGTTAAAAACCTTACACACCACACGTTTTTCACATACAAGGCATTGTGATTCTCCGTCTACATAGTCTACAAGTTACACTCCACTTCGGATTAAAATTTAACAATGTTCTTTTATTTGTGGTCATGCTGAACCAAGTGCTTTATATTTAATATTTTATTTAAAAGTTAAAACTGAGTAATATATTACACATTAGAAATAAATTTATGTTTTTGTCGGCAGTTGAACACTGTGCACTTTGTTTTGACGTTCGCCGTTTCAAATTTTTAAATAGAATTTTCAGCACTTCCACTGCATCCACACCATACAAATACACTTAATATTAGTGGTTTTTTATGCGACAATAATATGTAACTTACGGTCTCAAAAAATATCGTCGAAAAATGAAGAAATCACGAAAAAACTGATTTTATTTATGAAATGTCAAAACTTATGAGTAAGAGTTGCCGCAGTTGTTAAATGTGGGAATAAATTTTGGGCATTGTTGATTTTATTATTTATGATTCATATACATAAGTATATACTCTTGGTTGTTTATTTTTATTTGCAGTTGTGCATATCAGAGTGTATTGGATTTAGATGGGCGAAATTAATTATCAATCACGTCCACTTTTTATGAAAAATAAAAGAAAAAATGGTATCATTCAGTAGCTAAAAGTTCTGAAACATTCGACAAACTTCGGTAGCTGAAGAGAGTTTGCTGTTTTATAAAGTAATTTGCTAAAAGAACTGATTTTCTGGATTTCTTAGCTCAATTTAAAAAAATATATCCGATCTTAAAAATCATTTAAGTAATAATAACATAAGTGTGAATAATTTACAGATTCGTCAGTATATGCAGTGATCAATATTATTGAAGATTTAACTGACATTGCTTTCCAATATGTAAGATTTTAATTTAATCTCAAATTAAATATTTTCAGAGGTCGTAATTTTCTTTACATCTAGCAATTAAAAAACAGTATTACGCGAACTTTTGATATGTTTAATTTCTTGTTTATTGTTGTTCATTATCTTAATTCATTATTATAATAGAAAGTGTAATATGTATTAAATTTAGTTATTGAAGAAAAATGTACCAAAAAAACCTATTTTTTTAGAAATTTCTTGATATGAAGCTAAAAGTTGGCATCCCTGGTAAGAATTCATGAATAATTGTTCTCTCATTCAGGGTACAAACACATACACAACTCGCTCAATTTTTCTGTTTCTTCCCTGTGCTTTGTTATCCCCCTTCACCTAGCACTTTTACGCCCGCAGAAGCACACGCTGCTGCACAGTGCAAATGTGCTGAGTTTGCCCATCACTACTCTAGAGTAACAATTTACTGACTATAGATAAAATAAAGCACTACCTATTGGTGTGTTATCATTGATAAATTATTGATCTATAATTGAAATTTTAAATTTATTTTTACCTTAAAATTTTTATGAAATTAACAAAAATCATACGATGTATTAAGAAATAATAAAATATATAGCACCGTAGGCCTAAGTAGCTAGTGTGCTCTATCAATTAGTGTTATATTTCATATTGCTGTAATAAATAACAATAATAATAAAATATATTCCAATTCAATTACACCTTGTTTCACACAATTGTAATGAGTAACCAAATTATTTTTAGCACTGATCACATAAGAGCAATGCGGGCGGGGAATCCCCGAATTTTATTATGTTCTGTTCGTGAAACAATTGAATTTATATCGGCTCAGTTGATTGTTTACTATCCTCTAGCTTACTTACTTTTTAATTCATTTTAAGTAAATATAAAATATTTAAATCTATCTCGAGGTTGCTTAAATAATGGATTTATCTCTGAAAAAAAGCAGTATTTTAGGAGATTGAAACTAACTTCCGTTGATCTCAAAATTTCAGTAGAGTTGGTATTACTGGTTTAATTATTATTCATCTAAAAATTTTAAGTCCGCAGCTGGCCTCTTGTGCATCTCTCAGAATGAAATTTAGGATCCGCCCCTGAGGGAGTTAGCGACTTTCTAGCGACTTTTGATATTGGCCCTAGCGACTCAGATTTATTGGCGTTGGCAACACTGTACGTGACTATTTTACTATACCAATGCATATCTTATCGCTCAAAACGACAGACGTAGCGAACCTTACAGCTACGAACTAATTTGGGCGGCTAAATGCCGTCACGCGTCCGGAACGGTAAAACGGCTTGGACGGCTAAGTATATGCCGACACTCGTCACCAAAAGCTTAGTTCAGTATTTTGAGCGTTCAAAAACTCTCTTGCGTGAAGGATGATTCGTCTTCGGCGGTTGATTTTCCTTGATTCTACACAAACTTCTGCCAAATAAATATTTTTGTACCACTCAGAATTGACTGTTTAAAGTTTTCCTAGTGGAACAGTCGCGAAATGACCAGATATTTCGAAAAAACAGGCTATCATTTGCTTTGCGAACAATTTTGGATTATTGGATTAAGCTCGTCTTGGAACACCCATACTGACGATTGGCATTTAACACTTTTTTGTTAAAATTATTTTTGACCCATGTTATCAATCGACTTACTTAGTTTTAAAGTTTTTTTTTTAAACATTCTTATATAACTTGAAACTAACAAATAATTATTCGTTTTCTCTATCGCCCCCACCATAAACAGACCAAAGGCAAAAGAGTAAAGGAGGTTCCAGTAGATGCTGTTCAACGACATGCTGTATTTTGTAACTAAATTAGCCTATAGTAAATAAATTAATTTAAATGCTATATTATAATTATAATTATAATATTTACAGAAATATAAAATTAAAAAACGGATGAAATATATTTTCTAATAATTGAAGTGAAACTTAAATAACCGAGAATAGTTTTAAATCAAAACTAAATAATATGAAAAAAAAACAAAATGAAAACGAGTAATTAGTAGAAAGTTTCAAATGTGAAAATGATTGTGAATTCAAGAATCGTAGTTGGCAAATTTTTAAAACCATAGTGAAAATGAAAACGAAATAAAAAAAGAAAATAAATTTAAATAAAAAGTGAAAAAATAATTACAATGTCGGAGCTCGACTCAAAATAAAACAATAAATAAAAGTAAAAGCAAAAGCAAAAAATGCAAAAAACACAAAAAAAAAAAAACATAAAGAAAAAAGAAAGAGAAAAAAGAAACGAAAACGAAAACATGAGAGCAACAGTTATAAGTATGTGTAAGTGTAGGAGTCTAAGGGAACTTAGAGGTTTATAGTTGTCGACCGGAGAAATTGTGCAAAAAGGGTATATTATAATAGTATATAATAAATAACACAACATTATACTTACCTACATATATTTACATTCAAAATAACGTGTAATTGTAGATATAATATTTATGTTAATAAAATTAAGTAGTGAATTAAAACAAAAGCAAAATTTATGAAATTCAATTGCAGTACATTGCATTGCATTGCATTGACTTGACTTGAGTTCAGTTATATGTAATATGTATGTATGTAAGTAACATAATGTAAAGACGGCGATGGCGAATGCAAATTGATAACAGCTAACTGCAATGAGTGAAAATTGAGAAGGTAGACAAGCGAGTAGAGCGTAGAGAGTAAAGAGTAGAGAGTGTAAGGAGAAATTGAATTTAGAAATTGCGTTATTCCTTCCATTTTCATTGAGTTGTTATGTGTGTATGTAAAGTGTTTGCTAGCTAAATTTTACTTTAAATTAACATTTATATACAATTTACCGTTACAATCGTGCTATATGTGATTGATGATCGTTTGATTGATGGTCTATTTTACGCCGCATCGAAATGCAAATGTTAGATGCAAACTGCAAGCTGCAAGTCGCAAATTGTCAAGTGCGAAAAGAGCCGTATAGAAAATGGAAAATGAAAAATGAAAAAATGGCAAAGGAAGCGAAACTAAAAAAAACGAAAATGTTTACAGGCACAGAAAGGTGTATATGTGTTGTTGAGTGTAGGATTTGCACTGTCAAGTATTTGTAGCTGATTTATACTATATGTATGTATGTATGTAATTAAACTGTTATTTATGTATTCTGTTAAACGATGTGTTTTCATATGTCAACATAGAACAACCAACATTCAGTATGTCGAGAGGAATGGAATGTCTTTCAATTATACAAATGCTCATAAGTATGAATGTACATAATTGAAGGATGGCATGCAAAGAAGTAGGTGTATGTAATTAAATTAAAGTATTCAATATTAAAGAAAAAATACATATACATAGATAATTAAAGCATACTAGCCAAGGGTAATAAACTGCAGCCGCGATAATTAAAAAAACAAAAACACACAAAAAAACGAAACAAACACGTTGAAAAAAAATATGACCCACACACCCAATATAAATATGTATGTACAATGTATACATGCTATAAGGACTATACATATGTACACCTGTGTTCACAATAACTCAAAATTTCGAACTAGGTACAAAATTTTAGATAATTCAAAAAATATTCATTGAAAATTTTTAGACTAATTTTAGATATGCAGTAGTTTTTTAAATTGCATAACCTATTGAATTTAAGTTTCAGTTTAAAAAATTTTTGTCAGAATTTTTAGACAATTTTTAGGTATGCAGTAACTTTTGCATAACCTATCGAATTTCAGTTGGAAATTATGTGGAATTTTGTATAAACAGTAATTTTTTCCGTTGCACAACCCATTGAAAATCGCTTTCAGTTTAAAATGGTTGAAATTACGCGCTGATTTTTGATAATTTTTTTTTGTGGTAAGCATTTGTTTCATATAAAGGCTTTCATTCACGAAGACCGCCAGTAAAAAAAATGTTAGACTTTATATTTGGACTAAGGGGTCCCGGTGGTCTATAATTCGAAAATTAGGGTATTTTCAGGAATTTTTTTACAATAAAAAATGAAAAACGATATTTAAATTGTTAGGCTTTTTATTTAACTTCTTTTACATAAAAAAAATAAATAAGTAATTAATTGGCGCGTTCACTTCTGTTAGGTGTTTGGCCGAGCTCCTCCTCCTATTTGTGGTGTGCGTCTTGATGTTGTTCCACAAATGGAGGGACCTACAGTTTCAAGCCGACTCCGAACGGCAGATATTTTTTATGAGGAGCTTTTTCATGGCAGAAATACACTCGGAGGTTTGCCATTACCTGTCGAGGGGCGACCGCTATTAGAAAAATGTTTTTTTTTTTATTAATTTTGCTTTCACCGCATTCGAACCAACGACCTCTCTGTGAATTCCGAATGGTAATCACGCACCAACCCATTCGGCTACGGCCGCTGAAGTTGACTTTCCCGAAAAATTGGACCTGGACGGTGTTGTCCATTTTGACTCTTCTATTTATCTGAAAAACAAAAAGCAAAAAAAATTTTAATCAGTATGACTGTAGCTATGTCCCCCTACTAGAATAAAAAAACAAAAAAAAATTTACAAAATGGCGCAGTTTTGAATTTAACACTCTAAAAATCGGGGTTTTTTCGGTTTTTTAATCAAAAAAATACGAAATAATTGAACTAATAAATGATTCTAGTACCGGCGGACTATTCGGTTGAATAGTTTTTTTGACAACACCAGGCCGAAAAAATGTAGTTTGGAGATACATAAATGAGTTTAAAGTTTGAGATACAGGATCGCGCGGACCGCTCTCTACTTAGTTAATGGGTTGTAGAAGCTATAATATTGAGAATTTCCGTACGAAAATTTCACAGTATATTCTTCAGATACTACACTTTTGAAATACCGATAAAGCCAAAAAATTGATTTTTTGAAATTTCCAGACCACCCGGTCCCCTTAAAACAATAATTAATTAAAAAGTTTGAAATTCGTATGAAATTTTTTTGAGTTTTTTTAAATTTCGTACACAATTTTAAACTCTAAATTTTATGGTTTTTGTTGTAGTATGAACTATATTTTTATAAAACCAAATAATATGAAATGAAAAGTAAAAAAAGGATTTAAATTAAAATTTTTTTGAAAATTTGTTTGAATTTTTTTAAATTTTGTACAAAATTTTAAACTTTAAATGGTATGGTTTTTGTTGTAGTATGAACTATACTTTTATAAAAACAAATGAAAATGAAAAGTAAATAAATAGTCAAAACTTTGTAATATGTCACCCTGCTATTATTGCGAACACAGGTGTATGTATGGAAGTATAAAAATTCAGGAACGTATCAACAATATTAAACCAAAACCAAAAACAAAAACAATATTAAATAAATCGGTCAGAAACGCTAATTTCTTGCTAATTGTGACTCACAGTTACAAAATCAAAATAATTGTAACTTAAAAACTTACAACTGGAAAAGAAATTAAGAGTAGGTAACTAATTTTTCACTTTTTTGCCACTTTTTTCTTAATTATTTGCTTGATTTTTTTTAATGATTTAATAGAGCCACTCAATTGCTGCTTGTATTTATTTCTATTTATATAAAAACAATACCGTCAGGCAGCACACTTATGTATGTAACTGTAACTTTCATTCAAAAATTGCTCAGTCTTTCGAAATTCAACTTTTTTCGTGCGACCAAGATAAGGCACTTTCTGCGTCTTCGAGTTAATTTTGAGCGTCCTTAAGTTAAAAATTTTCCATCGCTTGATATTTTCGAACTAAGAGGTTTTGGAACAGCTAAAAGTAGCGCTCTTGTTCATTTTCGAAAACTGTTACAGCGGGTCTTTGACATGCTTTAAGCTTTATTGTCATTAGAATATGAACGTTGAGCCTTTGCTTTTCAAAATAAATTAAAGAGGAATAATTTTTTTCAAACACTCCACTTTCCAGGCTTTCATTCACAGCCATGCACCATTTCGAATTCGAAAAATTGTTCATACAAAATGTGTAGTTTATGTGCCTAAATTTGAAGTTTTTGAAATATTTTCACTAAAATACTTGCTTATAGTATCTGGTCGCTAGAGGTCTTTCAACTTTCGAGAATATTTTATAACCAAAAGCATTAAAAAAATAGTGCAATAAATCCTCAGAATATTTGTATGTATGTATAAAAATAGTTTGTTGATTATTTCTACTACTAATCGATTATTAATGTCTGAGGTATGAAGAAATATATCATACAAAATTAGCACTAAAAACTGAAAATTAACGGCTCTGCTTTATTAATACTTTGTGATACTTCATTAGTACCAGATATTCAGTTCTAATCTTCTTACTGAGCTCAAGTCCAAAACTATCACGATTCCTCGTAAAAAGGTATTAACTGTAATATTTACAATATATTGTATTAATTTCAAGTTCACTCTGTGTTCATCTTAATGCTTTCACGCAGAAATCTTATGAATGCTGCGTTGGAATAAAAGTGAAATGAAGTAAAGTCATAGGTATCTTGTTTTAGTTAAGCTATTGTACTTTTTTATATCGATAAAATTGACGTAAACTTGAAATACCTATTAATCTTAAATTTTTATTAATCCTCAATTTTTACTAAACTGCAAATTTTTTTGTTGATTCCTTACAGTACTACTTCGATATACATTAAATGGATGCAATTATTTTCTTCGCAAAACAAATATCGAATTGCAGAATATATTTTATGCACAAGTATTCAAGCATAACCACGTTTCAATTAGTTGAGAAATTCAATATTTTATAAAATTTTTGTACTTCACCAAACAGTTATTCGCTCACCGTAACCATTTTTAAGCAAGTATTGCGATATTAAAACATTTTGCTCTAATATGTTTTTTTTTTTTGACATATTTTTTTTGCTATAATTCTTTGTGTGTAACATTTGAAAGGCGTCCCTAGTTCATTTTCATCATTCTTGTATTATTTTCCCCTACTTTTTTCTTCTTTTATTTTTTATTTTATCTTTCTATTATATCATACTAAATATTTTTATAATTACGTTTATTCTATTTTGCTGTTTAATTTGTTTTCGGCGTCAAATTGTAAATAGATATTACCTATTCAAAACAACATAACTTTTTTGTGTGAAATTAGTTCTTATTGATTTCAAAGAAAAAATTGTTCAAAAGTGATAACAATTTTATCATACATATACTCGTATTCACTTTAGCTCGATATGGCCACCTCAAAAAATTAGTTGCATGCTGCACGAATGTGATCTTTAGATATTTTGGCCCATTCTCGTATAATCGCTTTTTTCAGCGCATCCATACTGGCATATTTTTTTAGTCCTCTCCTTGCTCTCCAAAATGGACCAGATGGAATAGTCTATCGGATTTGCGTCTGGCGAATTCGACAGCCATTGTGTGGACGAAATGAAGTGTGGAACATGATTTTTTAACCATTCTTGGTTCACACGAGCTTTATGAGACGCTGTCGAGTCCTGTTGGAACGTCCATGGTCTACGACCGAAATGTTTGCGTGTCCGCGGTTCTAAAGCGGCTTCTAAAACATTTTCCCGATAATAAGTCACATTCACTTTGACACCAGGCTCGATAAAAACGATTGGACAGCTTTTATCAGCGGTCACTGCGGCCCAAACCATTACTTGCGATGGGAAATTGCCTCGAGTGGCCATACGTAGGCGCAAATTCTCGTATGAGCGTTCGGTCAAGTAACCACGATAGTTTTGAGTGTTTATGAACTGCTCAATTGGGAAATTTTTTTCTTCAGAAAACACAATGCCATGTTCGTGCAAGCGCAACAACTCCTTTGCTCTTTCGCACCGAACTTTTTTTGCTGGGGTGAAAGATCGTGTGCTGTTTGGAACTTGTAAGCCTTGACCTTGAGCTCATTTTTCAATATGCGTCGAATGCTGTCTTGCGATATTTTCAGTGCTTTGGCCATTTTTCTTCCACTTCGACGTGGATATCGTTCAAGTCTAACCTTCACTTTCCGAGCCATTTGTGGCGTTGTTGCGGTTTTTTTTGGTCCACCTCCATAGAGTTTTGCAATGCTACCAGTATCATTGTAACGTTTTATAGTGCGATACACAAACATTTTATTCACTTTGAGCTCACAAACAATGGCTGGTTGTGATTTTCCAGCCAAATATAACGCAATCACACTATTACGTTAGAATTCCATTACAGAAAATAAAATTCAACAAAACTGTGACGCAAATGCTTTTGATGGCTTATAAACAATATATTGAACTGTCATTAGACAGTTATTAACAATTTTGACGTTGATATCATGAGCTGTTTTACAGATACAAGCAGTGTGAAGTTGGTAACACTTCATATCGTTCACCCTGTATATACAATTTTAATAATATTCGGTCCAGTAGTTTCTGAGTTCATCGATGACATACAGACAAATATTCATTTTTATATATAATTATTCTTATTATATTTATTAATTATATAATTTTATTATTATGCAATTTATTTTTAACTTTTGCTCAACTTTTTTGTGTAATTTTATTGAAACTTTGTTTTGTTTTATTTTATTGTTTTGCTATTTTTGTATTTCGTTTCGTTTAATTATATTTTGAACTTAGCTTTTTATTTCCTGTAATTTATTTAACTTTTTTTTCATTTTTTATTTTAATTTTTTTCCATTATTTTTTATTTTGATTCAAGTTATTTAATTTCATTTTCATTTCGATTCAGTTTATTATATTTTATTTTTTACATTATTTTATTATTAGACAATTTTTATTTTATATTCTTCTTCTTTTTAATTCAATTTTTGTATTTTGTGTTACTTTATTTTCTTCTTATTTTTATGTAACCCTTTCGCGACGTCAGCTTCTGTGGGCCAAAAAGTGGCTGCCGTATATACACGGCACCCGTCGCGAAAGTTTTAATATTCTATTTATTTCTTACTTTGAATAGTTAAATTTAATTTCGTTTTTAATTTTTATTCAGCTCATAATATTTTTTTATTACTACGTAATTTTTTTTATTCTCGTATTTCTTCTCGTAGGCTTCGTAGAATTACTTTATTTCGGTAATTTATCTCAAATTTATTGCTTATTTTGTTTAATTTTGTGATTATTTACTTAATACAAGGTGGCGCAAAATTAATCACCCTATTGGAAGATTTATATGTAATTTCTGTAAATGGCGTCATACGTTAATCATATTTGACCCTGCTGAACTAGACAGCTGCAGTATACAAACAGATAAGCACAAGGGAGCTTCTAAATAAAGATTTCCACCATTCAATATCTCTTTTAGTATTTATTAAAAAGGTTATTTAAAAAAAATGTAATCGATAATTTTTTTGCGTCTCCTTGTATAATGTTTTATTTCCTGTTAAAAATATTGTTTTTCGACCTTATTTAATTTGTTCTGGTTATTATTATATATCATTATTATTATTTTTTGTTTTTTTCAATAAATTTTTTTTCGTGTGGCACTTTGAGGACTCCATCAGCTTTTTTCATGTCGTCGTTTTCAAAACAGTTTCCAACTTTATGCTCCTATTTCGACATAAATACACTTCTATGCGAAACCGTTGAAAATTTAAATTCAAAAATATAATAAATTAGTTTCAACAAAAGTTATTGTTTTAAGCTAAATTATTATCAATATTACCGAAATTATTAAAAAAAAATCCTAATTATATTGTAACAAATAAGTAACATTAAATAATTCTGTTGGCTTTACAAAAAGTTATAAGCAAAACCGAATTGGAAAATTTTTAACACTACATACTTTAAATAATTGTTTAAGAAAATTCAAATTGTGTTTCATTATTCATATTTTTCGTCTCACGCCCCTTTTTTCGTTACTACAAATGTATTGGATTTCAAACTAAAATTATTCGGTCGCAACTCTAACCTCTGACTGATTAGCTTAATTTATGTGCAAGTAAATATCCCAAGCTTTTACTCATATTATTATTTATTAACGATTGTTGTGTTAGCTATAATTTAATTTTCATTGCCAAGTAAATTTACTTACTACCCATACATACGCGTTCATTAGTATGTATTTTGTAAAGTTGTAAAATATTTAAAATACATTTTGGTTTTTGTGTTTTAATTTTATGTGTGAATTATCGTCGTCTTGCTCCCTCCTATTTACTCTTTTATATGTGTGTTAATTT
Organism: Anastrepha ludens; assembly: GCF_028408465.1. Taxonomy (NCBI): domain Eukaryota; kingdom Metazoa; phylum Arthropoda; class Insecta; order Diptera; family Tephritidae; genus Anastrepha; species Anastrepha ludens. Next base: position 27,738,038 of record NC_071499.1, on the reverse strand, counting down.
GTAATGTATAAAAGTAAAAAAAGTAAACGAATTTTGTTATAACTTGTAAAGTTTTATTATATGGAGAAATGTATGCTCTAAATTGCATTAATGGCAAATTATTATTAACTAAATAAATAAATCAAAATTGTAAAATATTATCTTTAATGCAACAAAAAATTAAAAAAAAAAAAGTTTTTCAATTATTTTGGCATTTTTTAAGGTTTTAGCAAAAATGCAATATTTTTTTTCTCATAAGTGGTGCTAAAATCGGACAAGTCACAAGGCCTTCGCCACTTGGTGCTTTCATTGTGTTGGCGCGTGTTCTTGCTTTCGTTGTTCATTCAGGGGTGTTGAAGCGAAAAGGAAAAAAAGAAGTGCGAAAAGAATCGTCCACAGCAGCAGCAGCGTCATCCAAGCGTATGAAATGGTCAAACTAATGTAATTGTTGTATTTTTCAAGGTCAAGGTCATGAATTATAATTTTTCCGAATGTTAGTAGCTTCTTTTCATCTTTACTGGCAAGGTCCACATGTCTGCGCCATAAAGAGGCGCATGGTTTTTCAAAAATTATTTATTGATTCATTAATATCTATTTTGTTCCCTTCAAAGAGATCCGTATGAGATATTATGCACTTGTGCCAAAGTTTTTTCCAATCTTCGAAGCACTTCAAAACATAATTTTTTTATCTTGGTCAGCTCTTCCTTCGATGCCGTCTTTATCTCGTCATTCGTAGCATAGCGTCGTCCTTTCATGGGCCTCTTAAGTTTCGGGAACAAGAAAATGTCACAGGAGCCCAGATCTGGGGAATACGGTGGCTGTGGCATCATTAGTGTGTTGTTTTTGGCCAAAAAGTCGCGCACAAGCAACGATGTGTGAGCAGGGGCTTTATTGTGATGCAAGAGCCACTTTTTGTTCTTCCACAAATCCGGGCGTTTCTGGCGGATTGCTTCGCGAAAATTGCGCGTAACTTGCAGGTAATATTCCTTATTGACCATTTTACCCTGTGGCAAGAACTCATGGTGCACAACGCTCCTGCAATCGAAGAAAACGGTAAGCAAAACTTTTACATTCGAACGAACTTGGCGCGCTTTTTTCGGTCTTGGTTCGTGCGACAGCTTCCATTGAGATGATTGAGCTTTGGTTTCCACATCATAACCATAAACGCACGATTCGTCACCAGTTATGACCCTCTGGAGCAAATTTGGGTCGTCGCGTCGTCGGATGGAGTCCAACATCTCATTAGCAATGTTCATGCGATGCTGCGTTTAGTCGAAATTGAGCAGTTTTGGTACGAATTTTGCGGCAACCCGTTTCATGCCCAAATCATTGAAAAAAATCGAATGGCAAGAGTCAATCGATATGCCTGGGTCCTCAGCAACTTCTCTAACGGTGATTCGACGATTGGTCAATACCATTTTCTGTACTTCCTCAATTTTTTCGTCTGTTGTTGAAGTGCTCGGGCGTCCGGCACGATTTTCGTCGTTCACATCTTCTGGGCCTTCTGAGAACATTTTGTATCACCGATAAACGTTGCTTTGGTCCAAAGTAGCTTCTCCGTATGACACAGTCAACGGAATGATTCGGAATGCATCCGCGCACTTAATTTCGTTTTTTACACAAAATTTGATACAGGTTCTTTGATCCATCTTTTTGAATAGGTAAAAATCGAAGGCGAGCAAAGCAGCTGTCAACAATTAACGGAACACTCAAAATGGCCGAACTCGTCGGCATGAGTGAGAGACATGAATATCAACATATCGCCACAAAAAATTTGAAATTCGAATATACGTAACCTGCGAAAATTCAAAATTCGCGATACTTTTTCAACACACCTCGTATATCATTGCCACCAGAATAAAGGCTGCTAACTCCTTTTAGTAAAGTTTTACAGTAGAGCGAAGAAAGCATCAGGAAATTATAGCTACGAACTACCATACAAATTTGAAGACACCCTGTTGTAACCCCTTGCATACTCTCTTTATTGATCTTACCAAAAATAATGTTTTTTCGCTTAAGTTTTAAGTTTATAAATGATAACAAAAGTTAGTTATTTCGACCGAAAATGGAGTAAGCATCTTTTTGACGATGCGTTAAGTATTTGATGTTAACCTTTAAATACCTATGTAATTAGCAGACCCATTAGATTAGATTAGATGTGTGGGGGGCTGGACAAGTCCAAGCACGCAGTCAGGAGACCATTGTCCTACACTCGGATAGAATTCAGTAGGAAGAATAGAGATAGGAAATATAAAATGTATGTGTGGTAAGACGGAAAAATTAGTTCAAGGTCACTCTTCCACAAATCTCTTGGATTCATTGATGCATCTTAAGAGATCCGGAAGAGGACGAGTATGAACTTTATCCATACTCAGTATATCGCAACCCAATATCCTAAGTCTGATTCTGGAAAACGCCGGACAGCTACAGAGAAAATGCTCTGCAGTATTGTCATCCTTAAGACAGGATGTCGACGACCCCCATGGCAGCCATATGCTGACCACAGGCGGTGTGCCTTGCGATTACACCCACCAGTACTCTCAAGTCCTTTCTGCTGAGTTTTTGGAGAAAGGTCGCTATTTTCCTATTTGGTTCTTTCACAAAGCACTTGGCACCTCTGCACGAGTTCAACCCAGACCAACGACCTCTATGAGTAGACCTCATGAAGTCGTCAACTTATAGTTGAATCGAAGCAGAATTGATACCTAGAAAAGGTCAGGGTTATCAGCTAACTCATTCCCTGTAATAGCCCATTGTCCAGGCACCCAAATAAGACTAACTTTGTTGAATTTTGCAACACTGTTCAGTTTTGTCTTACATTCGCCGACTAATTTCGAAGAGCATCATGGGTTAGCAAGGGCTCTCAGTGCAGCTTGACTTGACTGTCACTACAAATTCCAATACTGATACCCCGCCTTTTCTCAATTATCCAGTATGCTATACTTGGCTATAAACCTCTTGATGGACAAAGCCAAGGCGAATTTATTACGTATTACGTGCCAAGCGGAATGAGCCGGCACGCATTATCGTGCTTTACTCTATTTTTACACTTAAAAATTTTCCGGTGCTCCAAAAAAACTGAAAGGCTATGGCTTTATTGATTTTTTACCGAGCCGAGTGCAGTACAATCGCTAAACTCTTCTCACAAGACATTGTAAAACTTGAGTCAACGCAATTTTTCCTTCGACCATAATAACCCATTTAGTAACTGATGTGAAAATGGAAAACGGAGCGGCAAATACTCTGAAGGTTTCAAACTTTTTCTTTGTAGGGGTAAAATCTGGCGTAATAAATTTAATTTTTTTTAATGCTACCCCCCCAAAGTATTGATTCTTATTGAAATCGAATTCATATTTAAAGTCCAATCGATAGCTGACCAGCAACTTTGACACTTGGACTTAAATTTTCGATAATACAATAATAAAACCATGAGCAGGTATACCGATAACATCCGCTAAACAGTCGATTAAGATCGTCGAGATATCGATATAGAAGATTGTTCAGCAACACTTTGCGCTACAGCCGCAATATTTTCAACAGAATTCCCAGTTTTTCGTCTGCCAGCCCTTTTTCTATCCTCGAAAGAATCAGTTTCTTGTACGATAATTTCCACAAAAAAAAAAATTAGTTTAAATTTTCGTACTCGTAGCTCCTAGGCGTATCTATTCAAGATGGTGGCAGTCGAGGAACAACAACATTTCTTAAATTAGAACTGTCAAGGGAAAGAATATAGAAGAATGGCATGAATGACAAATAGATAAAAGTAATTTGTCGCGCATTCAAAGCACAACAACAACTTTTCGTAATTTCGTTTTACTGACATTTCCAAATTAAAGGTGATTGGAAGAAGAGGAAATCAATTACTCTAATCACACCACCGTCTATAGATGCGCCTTGCGTTATTCTATCGTCTATAATTGTGGATCTGTCTACTTGACAAATATCGAAGATGGCGTAAAAAAGGTATCGGGTTCTTTTGAGAGACCTTTTATATACACTTAGGTCATTTTTATTCGGCTTTGAATTTATGCCAATTTTCGAACCATTTCATTTGCTTTCGGATAAAATCTTTTTGAAGGGGCGAACAAAACGTCGTTTACAAACCACCCACGTTTCATATCTGGTTGTCCTGAGCAGCAGAAATAGTTGAAAAATGTAGTTACTCAAAAGAAAAGTACATAATTTTTTAAAAGAGTGATTTTTACGATGCTGGAAGGCGTACCTGTTTTTGTTTGAAAGTCAAGAACTTCTTTATGCGGCTTTCTGAATAACGCGTATACCGCGTAAAAAGGGCCTAAACGTGTACGAATCCATGGTGAAAATATTTTTAGAGGTGTACCACGTAGCAGACCGTTAAGGTACTACCTGGTCTGGTCAAATACTCATTTTTTATAGATATTTTTTAGGAATTTTTTCTTAAATAAAATAAAATGCGATCCTTTTGATTTTATAGTATGTTATTATTGACATCAAATAGTATACAAAAAACCTATTTTTTTTACATATTAGTAGTGAGGTACCAAAGTAAGCGTTTTAAAAAAAGATAGGTGGCTTGTCAGGACATCTGAAATGAAAAAGTTAAACTGATTATTATTCTAAAGGGTGGTTAAGTTTCAAGGGCCGGTGTTAATTTTGAATAAAACAGAATTTTTTTAGGAAATTATTGTCATTTTCTTTATTATGATAATATTGGTATGGCTCAATTACGTATGGAACAAAATATCGGCCAAATGACCGCCGCGGCCTCGGCGGCACACCTCCATCCGATGGTCCAAATTTTCGATGACACTGAGGCATAATTGAGTTTCTATGCCGAATTATCTAATCCTTTAGCTCTTGAATTGTTGCTGGCTTATCGACGTACACCTTTTTTTCAAATAACCCCAAAGAAAGAAGTCCAACGGTGTCGTTGACGTTTAGGTGTGGTTCACATTCAACATCGGCTCTTAAAATTTAACCACCCTTTATAATGCTATAATGGACATTTTTTTATTAAATATAACAAAATGGTGGACTTTTGAAAAAAGGTATGTTTTTCGGGCGCAAATCAGACTGTAGTATGGAAAGATAGGGTTGAAAAGAAACGAAAGTAGCATCTGCCAGAACTACTGATGTGTGGGATAACTGATGAAAATTTCAGATCAATCAGATGACCTGAAGATGTCCTACTACTCTGAGCGAATTTGGTAGAGTTAGCTGATAGGCTGACGTCACTTGTGTCACAAAGCGATTTGTTTAGGAAAAAACTGAGATTGTGTTAGTGATATACGAAAAAATCAACCAATGAGAGCACTTCGTTGCTATCTGAGCAACGACTGCTTCGCCGAGTGTGTGAATAAATTGAAATGATCGTGCAGAATTCGGCTCAAGGTGGATTTATTATAGGTGACAGCATTCACCCAGCTGAATTTTTCGCCGTAGGTATAGCTTACATCAAAATTATACGCTTTGTTTGTATGTATTGGTATGTTTACATTTGCGATTGTACGTTGACGTGATGCTTGGACCAAACGCAACAACAAATACATGTAGGGTTTTACTTATATGTGGTTGCTGTCACCTATAATAAATTCGCCTTGATTCGGCTGCAAAATCTCACGAGTGATGTGGCATCCCGAGTTACACTCACAATTTTTTTTCACCATAGCTAAATAGCAAACCTGGTAGTCTATCAGCCTTACTACGAATCTATGTTGGGAAGTAACCTTTTTATTTGATCGCAGAGTCAATGTTGGAGAACTTGAGCTGTTTGCGAAGGTCCTAAACGCATCAAGGAGAAGTGTGCCACTAAATTATTGCAATCACCCTTATGTGACTTTGTTTCATCCTTATTTGTTGGTTTATTTTCAAAGTAAGTTAATTTTTATTTGTTATTTATTGCTTTGTTACTTAAAGTGGAATTGTTGTTTTTTATATGAAATTTTCTTTTTCAATTGCTTAGCATTCAAGTATTTATTATTTATTTATCTTAAGAGTTCAACTAAATATAAACAGATATATGTATTTATGACAAATTTATTACAAATTGTGAAATTCTTATGCTTATAAGTGTATTATTATAGTGAAAATGATATTAAAAAATTAAATATTTAAATATACTAAGTAATGGTTTTTACCGAGTTGTTAAATGTATTGCGAATTTAATTTCTTGATTTGTATGAATCGAAAATATTCAAAAGATTACAAAAACAAAAAATGCATACAAGGTTTATGTAGATGTTTACTAGAGTGTTCAAGTATTCTAATCGGAAGCAGTTGGTGCTATACCACACGAGCGGGCACCTAAGCGTGAGAATAGTAGGTAATATACATAAAATATGAGTAAATAAACAAATATTTACGGTATAATTTAATGAAAGCAACTATGATGATAATAAAAATACTTATGTAGGATAAAATTATGTTGTATTATTTCTTTTTTTCAATACGCATGATTTGGGGAAAAAATTTATGAAAAGTGCAAGGAAATAAAAAAATAAGGTTTAATGTAGGTTTTTCTTCCCTTCAATAAAATGATTAAGCATTAAAGTATTAAACAACACAGAAAATTATAATAATAGTAATTAAACAAAAACCACAAAAACAAAAAGCAAGCAAGAATGTGTAATTGTTAAGCGTACAAACAATGTAAATGTCACTTAATATAATAAATACGATTAAATCTAATGAGGAAACAATAAACGTGATCATAAGCATAGAATAAACTCAAACCTAAATGCAAAAATATATTTCGTGTTTCAATTTATTAGCGCAGTAGAGTGTCCAAGGAATAAAACACACGGCCGTCTCGTTTAAGGGGTTATATACCTTGTGTTGGACTAAAAAACCTAAAAATTGTTTATGGCATATTCTAAAAGTACATCATCTTAAAAATATAAATTTAAAAAATCATAAAGATCGGAGCATTAGAACGAAAGTTACAGACCGTGGAAGCGCGCGACCTTTCTTGGAACGAGAAGTGCACGCAAAACTTTAGACGCGATTATCTCGAAGTCGTGTTTTTTTGAAAATTACCGTCGCGGTGATCATTATTTATCAAAAACTATTTGACCGATTTTTTTTAATTATTCGAAGTTACAACCTCGTGAATCTGAGCGGTTCATTTTTTATAAATATAGTTCGCTAGAATTAATTTTTGACGTGATAACGTCTTATAATTCGATCTTGCCGGCTGCACGCACCAAAAAATGTGTTGTTAGCTTGCTCAATCGTTGTTACCTTGCTTGAACTGCAAGCGAGAGCGCGGAACGAACGACAAAGAGGCACAATCGGCTCCCGCGTTCGGCAACGTTCGACATCTGGCTCTCTCCTACTTGAGTGAGCATATATATGTATGTATATGCGCATATGTACATATATAATATAAATTCACATATTTGTATTTGCATATGCCTTCTTCCCGTGTGCATGGTAATGAACCATTTCGATGATAGGAAAAGTAGGAAATGCAAGGGAGTGTTTCGAGTGTAAAGTGTCTTGAAAAAGTCAAATCGATGATGTTGCCTCTTAGTGGTGTTGACTTATTAACGTTTGATGCACAATCGAAATTGAAGATATCTTTCATGAATTTGATAAATGTTTCGTCATTTTTCACGTTTGTGTAAATGTAACTTGACCTATTCCATTGCAATTCCATTTACCTCCTCCTCTATATCCATACAAAATATCTATCAAACAAATAAAATTAAAATTTTCTTTTGAAAAATGCAACCATTCCATTAGTATTTTCTTATGACGTTGTCACGTTGAACTATCTTTTTTATTATCTCGTTCTTTTCTTTATGATCTCGTTCGTTTTCTTGAAATGTAATATAAATTTGTCAGGTTTATTTATTGAAAATAAAAAATGTTTTAAACATTTTTTAGCAAGTATTATTTGTTTAAAAAAGTATTTGTTGATTATATATTTTAAAAGAAAAATGCACAAACCATTTTTTCATTTGTTAGGGATAGTGACAACAAAAAGTGAATTATTTATTTTTGATTTTATAATACAACTTTTTTTTTATTACAAAAAATGATAAAAATTACAAAAATGGTAAAAAATGTAGCGTTTACATTTCGACAATTTTTAATCCTATACATTACAGTTCTAAACTGCTGAACTAGTAAACGCGTGGAATGCTGGTAGCGCAAGACATAAGGTCGGACCTAATTCCACTGATAATTTTGTGCAGTTAATGCAAGCTTAATCTTGATTGGAATTTTTTTTTTTTTTTTTTTTTGAAGTACTGCTTGCCAACCAAATTTGTAAGTTGGCAAATTTATGTATATTTTCTAATAATACCTATTATTAAGATGTCAGTGTCAGTGGCTTTTATCAAAATTTTTGAATCGTCATGTATTTTACTGATGTGAAAAATAATCCTGGTATCAGCTTGCTCATGTAGGCATGCTAATTAGATGGTTTTACTCGACCTTTAGAAACCATATAAATAAGGTCACTGCACAATGACTTAATTTTAACTAAATCCTCGTTTGAATTTTTTCGACGAATATCCGGCCCTTGAACCAAGTCACAAACAAAGTTAAACAAATCTTCTGGAATGGTGCACTCTCCAAGAATAACGTCGTCCACGCTAAGATCTGCTAGTAGCTTCTTATTTTGAACAGAGGTAATGCTATTTCGTAATTCATAAGCAACGTGCCTATGGCGATTTTGCTGTTTCTCTTCTAAATTAGCAATTTCACCTGCTAATTGTGAGGTATCAATGTTAAATTGATAGACAATTTTTTTTCTGTGTGCTGCAGAAGATGGCTCTATGATCAGTCGATCGCCAAAGGAATTTATCATTTTATTTTCTAAACTTTCAGCACGGTAATCGTGAAAGTCTTCGGCTTTTACTTTATTCTCACCAAATTCTAATAGTAAAGCTTTGTATTGAGAAAATAAATCACAAAGGAACATGACTCGATTTTTTTCAATTATTTCCATGGTGATAACATCTGAAATAACAGCAAATGCTGACTGGTGCAATTGCCTATTCGCATGCCAATATCTTGGCTCTGGCTTCTTTTTATTTTGACGTTGCAAAGTTGTCTTTAAAGCTGTAAAACAGTTGGAATGGTAAGCTACAGTCGGAAGGTCCTCTAAATTTTTAATTAATGACGAATTTTGCGATGATTCAGCCATTTCCTTGATTTCGGTTACAGTTGCCTCTTTTTGTGGAATCGTAACATAAAGTCTTCGCTTACTAACTTTCTTCTCAACGTGGCCGCAAAACACGCAAGTTAATTTTTTATTTCTCGTTGTTGATTCAGATGTCGTACTTGGCTGTTCGTTCGGAACAGATATACTACTGATCGCTTGGTCAGAGACTGATGCACTCGGTTGTTGATTCGCAACAGATGTACTCGGCTCATAACATTGCGATGAGAGATTTGGTACCTATGAATTGAAAAAAAAAAACTTCGTTAAAATGAAATTGTTTATGATTGATCATTTACAAAACGTGAACAATAAAAACTTTTCAGTTATCTGGCTAATAGTTAACTACTTCGAATCTTTTTTCATCCAAAAGCAAGTCGACACCCATCATCTCTTTGTCGACTACAAAGCTGCGTTCGATAGCCCGATAAGGACTTGCCTGTACGCCACCATGTCTGAGTTCGGTATACCAGCGAAGCTCATACGGCTTCGCAGAATGACGTTGAGCAACACAACCAGATCCGTCAAGGTAGGAAATAACCTCTCCGAGCCATTCAGTACCGTTCGAGGTTTCAGACAAGGCGATTCACTGCCATGCAACCTCTTCAACTTCGTGATGGAAGGGGTGCTCCAAAAAGCAGGTGTTCATCGTAATGGCACTATTTTCTACAAATGTGTCCACCTCCTTGCGTACACCGATGACATTGTCATTGTCCTCCGCTCATCATATCCGTGTTGCTTTATGGCGCAGAGGCATGGGTAGTGTCACAAAGCGATGCAGCCGCTCTTAAGGTGTGCGAGAGAAAAGTTCTTCGTAAGATCTTCGGTCCTGTGCGCGTTGGCGAAGACTACCGTTCAAGAATGAACCACGAGCTGTATGAGCTCTACGCCGACATTGACGTAGTTCAACGCATCGCCATCCAACGCCTGCGTTGGCTAGGGCATGTCGTGCGTATGGATGAAGAAGCTCCAGCAAAGAAAGTGTTCGAGGGCGAAGTCCAAGGGAGCCGACGCAGAGGAAGACCATTGCTCCGGTGGAAAGACCAGATGGAGGAAATCCTATGCTCGCTTGGTGTACAGAATTGGAGAAGGCGCGCGCGGAGCAGAGGCGCCTGAGAGAGCTAGTGAGGTCGGCCGTAACTCGGTAACGGCGTGTTATGGCCACCTAAATAAGTAAGTATTTTTTGCATCGATAAAAATTGAAAAACAGCTATCCCATAGACAATAGCGACAGCTCGAAACTTTTAAATACAAATTAATATTAAATAATAATATACAGGTACATTTGTTATTAGATGTACAACTATGTATAGTAAATATTATATTACTTCTTCAATTATTTTATTAACACAAAGACCGTAATACTTCAATATTATATTATATATCAAAGCAAAATTTGAGATCACAATGATAGTAAAAGTGATAGAAATATTCTGTATTAATAAAGTGAAATATTTTTAATTGCTTACTGATTTTCAATAACAAAAAAGTACTGAAAAATTTTTTTGCCCGAATTTGAAGCATACATTTTATTATTACTGTCCGTTCAAAATTATGTAAAATGTTCATACTGGAGTACCAAAAAAAAACCTAAACGATACTTGATAGATAGTATTTTATTTATTTACTTATATAAATAGTTCATTGTAAGACTAAGGTCTTTTAATAGTACTTCAACAATACTATAAACAACTGGAATATTTTTAACATACAAGTTTCTTAATCTAAATTTTACACCAGTTCATTTACAAATCAATCCAATATAATTTACTTAACTATAAAAATAAGAAGAAAAGTGGCAGTACGAACATAAAAGAAGGATTTAGAAAAGAATAAACAAAAGTAGTAATTAGAGAATGTAAAGAGTTATTTAATGCCCTAACCTAATGCAATCAAACACTTTTAAATTAATCATAGACTTGTGCCCTGAAGTTAAATCTGTTAAGTCCAGCCTTCACAGTGTCGGGTAATGAGTTCGACACTTTAACAGCGTTAATGAAAAATAATCTAGATGATGCTAGGTAATTAAATTTTGGAACGATGAATTTGTTGTGTCTGCGAGACCTTACTGGTATCAACTTCTTTGTCAGCTAGGGAGGAGACTTGAATAAGGTAATTTTGCCCAAAAATATGCAATTTCTAGCAGACAAATAACTATTAAGGCAACAGCCCAGTAACCTTGATCGCCAGGCAGAGATATGGTCATATCTGCCAATCCCATATACATACCGCGTGGCGTTATTAAATGTCGCATTAAGTTTATGGCAAGACGTGGAGTCGAGTTTGCTGTAGGTAATGAGAGGCATAATTAGCTGGAGAACTAATTTGCGCTTCGTTTTCTCTGGCGTGAATGTTGCAGGGACTCCCAGCTTACGCAATGTAGCATAAATATTCCCCACAACCCTATTTATATGGTCAGCAAGATAAGTTTTGTGTTAAGAATAAACCCTAAATTTGTTTACCTTATCCATAAAGGTAAGGCAACTTGTACCTAACCACAATTTAGGGATATTGTCAACATGCACAACACTATTACATATAGGTAAGACATATGACTTTGACGCGTTCAGACATAAAGAGTTTTCATTAGCCCATACAGAAATAGCAGACAAATCGCTGTTTATTTTGAAACATGAATCTTCAACGAGACCAAAACGATTGGACAAGTACCCGACTAGAAATTTTGGTAAGGCGGTGATTAGGCGCAAATAAGGCAGACCGCATTCCAAATTTGTGCCTCATAAGGAAACCAAACTAGGCCCAAGTCCGGAAAGGTATCGTCACACATCTTCCTAATTAGGCGCAGGTATGAAAAACCGAACTTCGGTAATACTCCGGATGCCCTTCTACAAATCAGTTAGGGATTCCAATGTATGCCTAAGTGAGACACTGCCACAGATTTTCGTGACTACAACCAAATTTGGTATTGTTCTGGCATGCCAATCTTTGCCTTGTAAGGTAATAGTGAGGCGTGCCTCAGTAAGGCCTGCCTAATTCGGGCCTAACTGATTCTTCGGCATGCCTCACTGTAATTCTAGTCGGGTACCTGTACAATTGTATATCATCAGCATATGCATGGACATTCACATACTGACAAACGTTAAAAACATCATTGACAAAAAGACTGAATAAAAGTGGGCCAAGGATAGATCCTTGCGGAACACCAGTGTGTACGTATCTAGACTGAGATGTTGATTTACTGGTCTTAAACTTCTGCGTTCTGCCACTAAGGTAGCTGGCCATGAGCTTCACCGCACTGTCTTTGAAGCCCCGAAATAGTGTTTAAGCTTCAAACATAACAATTTGTGATTCACTGAGTCAAATGCTTTAGAAAAGTCAAGTAAACAAAGTAGAATCAAGTTTCCGTTGTCAAAACTAATTCTAATGTCGTCCAGTATTTTAACCATTGCAGTCGAGCAACTGTGACTTTGTTTGAAGCCAGATTGTAGTGGAGAGAGTAGACGATTGTTCTGTTTTAAGGGGGGGTAGGGTCACAGAATCGAAATTTTTTTTCTTCACTCATCTTATAGTAAATAATTTCAAGAATGTTGTGTCAAAATTTTAAGTGGATCGGAGCAGAACTCTCAAAGTTATAGCCTTTGTAGGCACTCTACCTCGAATGCGGAGCATCGATAATTTCTCAGAGTCATTTTTTCAAACGCGTTTTTCCCGAAGCGACTTCTTAAAAGTCGGTGCCAATCACAACTCCGAAACTATTCAACCGATTCTTTTCAAATTTGGCACACGTTTTCTAAATCAAAAATACCTCCCCCCCCCCCCCCCCCCCCACTGTTTTTTTTTATTTATTTTTTTTTAAGGTTGTTTTTCACTTACAAATATGGCGAAATTTTTCGCCAAAAATGCTCGTTTTACGTTTTTTTGCCACCAAAACTACAAAAATGAAAAAAAAATAATTTTATTAATGGGGGGGGGGGGGAGCATTACGTCATACTTTAACTGAAAAATTCGACTTTTTTAGTTTCAGATGATTCTACGACGAATGCCGATTGGCACCGTAGAGCACCTCTCGAAAAACATATCTCCAAAAAAACTCTGTCATGGGCTTATTTATCAATACTTTATTATTAATATTTTTTAAAAACTTATTGAAAAGATGTACAATAACATGCAACTGATTTTATTAAAGTATCTTAAGCCATATTTCTGTAAAAAATTAAAAAAAAAAGTGTTTTTTTAGCGCTAAACCCTACCACCCCCTTAAAGAAGGTTTGCCTACCTGAGTTCGTGGAAAAATAAGTATCCGTAGAATAATTTTCAATTTTAATACTCAATGAAAAACTAATATACGTAGTTGAAAATTTGTGTATATATCGCTGTATTAAACATTATTTTATGTATTATTAAGATTTATTACATATTAAAAGATAGTCTACTATTATACAAGTTTCATTAGATTAAAAATATCGTACTATTAAACCTGCACTCTACGCAAGAATATTTGTACGAGTATTTAGTAGCTATAAAATTATTAGTTTTTCCTGTTTGATTAAAAATTGTACTTACATTTTGGGTTTTACAAAATTCTTCAAATTCCTCTTTGTATTTACTTTTTACAGTAATAACTTTTTTTAAACAATTTATGTGATAACCAAATTTATTAGTTAATTTCACATTTAGTTTTAGGTCATGATACATGAAATTTTTGTGACGTCGAAACAATATCATTAAAAAACACTTTTTAAATGATACATCACTAAAGTTACGCACTTCTTGCTTTTCATTACACAACAAAAAACACTTCTTCATTTTATTCTTACGGCTTAATAACATAACGTTAAGAATGAAATATGTCAATATTAATGTTAACAAAGTTTTATAATTTTGGACTTAAAAAAAAACACCCTGGCGCATAAGACGCTCAAAAACATATGATTGCAATATTCAGTACGGCATTTAGTTGAGCACCCTGTCTATAGACGCATGCGCAGTAGCATGAAAACGACAAGCAGCTGGCATGCTCCATCTTTATTCGACAAACGGTGTCCATCTTAAGTTTCTCTCGCTTTTATTTATCTTTAATCGTTGGCAATCACTATTTGCCGGCATTTTTGCGTAGGCACCTATATCTCATCATGTAGAGAAAAAATTCATCTTCAATTTGGTATGTATAAGATGATAATACATTATGAACGTATATATTTAACGAAATTATACCTGTTTACACCTGGCTGACATTAGGGATGGCACCTTGAACTTTTTCGGTAACTTAGGTATATTTCTTTCTAATGAAATATATTTTTAAACAATTACAAGTGAACGTAATTGTTCAAAAATAAATAATTAATTAGATTTTAATAAAAATTAATTGCGCCCAAATTTGGATGGTCACCTTTGCGGATCTGCATTGGTTTAGTTATAAATATCGATAAAAATTATATTTTATTAATCAAACATATGAACGTATAAATCACGCGGTCGGATCTTAGACGAATATGGTCTGATATATAGGGGGGGCCATGTAAAATTTGCTTTTTGAATCGGCTATAAAAAAACGATTCAATATTTTTTTTTATTTTTTTTTATTTTGAAGATTAAACATTGTCAGTTATGAATGAAAAATAATATCGTTCAAATGACTGCCACGACTTGCTTTACAGTAGGCCATTCGATCAATCCAATTTTTAAGCACATTTTCGATTGTTTGGGCTCCAATATCATGAATGGCAACTTCGATTTCGTGTTTTAAAGCATCAATCGTCTCTGAATGGTTCGCATAGCATTTGTCCTTAACCGCTCCCCACAAAAAATAGTCCAACGGGCTTAAATCACAGCTCCGAGGCGGCCAATTGATATCGGAATTCAAAAACGGTAGCCAAAAGTTCAAGTGTAACTTTGGCAGTGTGACAAGTTGTCGTCCATGTCATCCTCTTCAATTTTTGGAAACAAAAACTCGTTGAGCATGTCACGGTAACGCTCGACATTTACTGTAACCGCGGAAGAAGAAGAAGACTCACCACTTTGGAAATAGGTTTTCAATATTTCCCAATTTTGTTCAAGCGTGTAGCGTCCCATTTCGTAATTGTCAAACTTTAAAGTGAATTATGAACACATTTGACATGTCATTTGTGTTACCATTCTCAAAAAAATAGGTGGTTCATAAAGCAAACGCTATGTGGCCCACCCTGTACATATCATATAATTGTATATTTTAATCACATTGTCGAAAGTAACATTATTTAATAGAGTGGATGGTACCATAGTTCCAAATGCAGTAATCCGTTTGGTGGTTAGTGTTGGACAGAGGTCTAGGATGTGTTGGATTGAGAGATGCCCTCCACAAAACTGTCAAGTCCGGGAAGGAGAAACGAGGAGCAGATGTTCGTGTGTTAGTATGACGGGGTCTCAGATCTGGTGTTTGGTGTTTGGAAAGGGATGTTGGGAATAGGGATTTCTTACAATCAGGGTTTATAAGGGTGTATGAATGATTAAAATGAGACCATCTAACCTTTTTGAAGTGGGAAGAATGGAGGTTGATAGTTTTAAGGATGTCATTCGAGGAGAATGTGCCGAAAGAGATGGAGGGGTTGTTATATGTACTTATGGCTGCTGCATCAGCTTTTATGTTTCCAGGGATGCCTATATGGCTAGGTATCCATAGAAGCTTTATTTTGTTATATATATATGCAGGGTGAACGATATGAAGTGTTACCAACCTCACATTGCTTGTATCTGTAAAGCAGCTCACGACATCAACGTCAAAATTGATCTAATGAAAGTTCAATATATTGTTTATAAGCCATCAAAAGCTTTTGCGTCTCAGTTTTTTTGAACTGAACTGAAAATATCGTAAGACAGTATTCGACGCATATTGAAAAATGAGCTCAAGGTCAAGGCTTACAAGTTCCAAAAAGCACACGATCTTTCACCCCAGCAAAAAAAAAGTTCGGTGCGAAAGAGCAATGGAGTTTTTGCGCTTACCCGAATGTGGCGAATTTCCTAACATTGTCTTTTCTGATGAAAAAAAAATTCCCAATTGACCAGTTCATAAACACTCAAAACGATCGTGTTTACTTGACCGAACGCTCATACGAGAATTTGCGCCTACGTATGGCCACTCGAAGCAATTTCCCATTGCAAGTAATGGTTTGGGCCGCAGTGACCGCTGATGGACGCTCTCCAATCGTTTTTATCGAGCCTGATGTCAAAGTGAATGTGACTTATTATCGGGAAAATGTTTTAGAAGCCGCTTTAGAACCGTGGACACGCAAACATTTCGGTCGTAGACCATGGACGTTCCAACAGGACTCGGCACCGTCTCATAAAGCTCGTGTGAACCAAGAACGGTTAAAAAATCATGTTCCACACTTCATTTCGTCTACAAAATGGCTTTCGAATTCGCCAGACGCAAATCCATCTGGTCCATTTTGGAGAGCAAGGTGAGGACTAAAAGATATGCCAGTATGGATGCGCTGAAGAAAGCGATTATTCGACAATGGGCCAAAATACCTCAAAATGGCATTCGTGCAGCATGCAACTCATTTTTTGACCGTTTGAAGGCTATAGTCAAGGCAAAAGGTGGTCATATCGAGCTAAAGTGAATATATATTAAAATTGTAATCATTTTTGAACAATTTTGTCTTTGAAATCAATAAAAACTAGTTTCACACAAAAAAGTTATAGTGTTTTGAATAGTTAACACTTCATATCGTTCACCCTGTATATATTATTGGCGCGTACACCCTTTTTGGGTGTTTGGCCGAGCTCCTCCTCCTATTTGTGGTGTGCGTCTTGATGTTGTTCCACAAATATTTTGTTAGGATATTTTATAAGTTTATCCCTGATTTGACAAACGATCTGATTACCATTAAAGATATTTTTAAGATATGAATACATATAATATTAAGAATTTACCCTTATTATTTGTTGCATACGCTGACGCTTGAAGGATATTGGATATTAGGCTTCCGTCTTTCTGTACAACAGCAAAAGTTGTACTATGGTCAGTACGTGAACCATCGGCGAAAATCGTTAGCCAACCCTTTAAGGACTGCGAATGAATTATTTCCATTATTTCCATAAAACGTTGTATAAAAACTACCGCATTTGTGTTAAGTTTGCGGAGAGATTGAAGGTCGATATTTATTGATGGAAGGAGTTTCCAAGGACACTGGCTACTAATTTTCGAGCAAGATGCCGGTAAAGGAATACCGAGTTTGTTGCAGTTGTAGATGCAATGGCGAATGACCGACCAAATTTTGAAAGACCGATTATGCCGAGAAGCGGTCTTAAATGTGTTGAAAAGAAGTTTATTAGTAGTGCTTGAAAATTTGACTATAAGTTTAAGAGTGGTTATTTGACATCTTTCAGTGATAGATGGAAGACCAGCTTCAGCTAAAGCACACTTGATAGGAGACGTCGGAAAGGCGTTTAGGCTACGCCTGATCACTGAATGATAAGAGGCATTGTTGGGCGCACGAATAAAATTAGGTCGGTATTCCACTGAAACAGAAACTGCAAATGTAAAGGTGCACGCCCAATATACGCTTGTACTGCTAGCTCTTTTGTAGTTCCCACACTCACCGACGTAAACGTACGTTTCGTTTCAGCGGGCACCATCAAACTTATGAGAGTACCTTATAAAGGTTAAGGGGTTAGGGGTAGTCAGAATTTTTTTTGAATTCGATTTTTTTTTGCATTTTCCTTAAGTATAATATCTTAAAAATGTTGTGTGAAAATTTGAAGTGAATCCGACAAATACTTTTCGAGTTATTCAACAATTAACAAAGGCCGCTCGGGCGCTCATAAATCGATAGGAAAACTTAAAATGCTTTTTTCTCAAAACTATGTTTTTTGAACTGGTGATCACTGTGACTTAAAAGGCGCTTGCTAGATTTGAATAAAGTTATACTGCTTCTGAAATACATAAAAAACTCGTGTCTGACCACATTTTTTTCAAAAAATTTCGATTTTTTGGAAACCATTAATTGTCGGATTTTTTCTCGAAAATCTGAAAAATAATTTCTGAGGCCGCCATATTTTTAATATTGCAAAAAAAGCTTCGATCAGTCAGAAGATTATCTGTTAATAAATAAAAAAATAAATAATTGGCGCGTACACCCTTTTTGGGTGTTTGGCCGAGCTCCTTCTCCTATTTGTGGTGTGCGTCTTGATGTTGTTCCACAAATGGAAGGACCTACAGTTTCAAGCCGACTCCGAACGGCAGATATTTTTATGAGGAGCTTTTTCATGGCAGAAATACACTCGGAGGTTTGCCATTGCCTGCCGAGGGGCGACCGCTATTAGAAAATGTTTTTATTAATTTTGCTTTCACCGAGATTCGAACCAACGACCTCTCTGTGAATTCCGAATGGTAATCACGCACCAACCCATTCGGCTACGGCAGCCGCTTATCTATTAATAAAACTAATTTCTCTTGTCCGATTGATTTTAGATGAATCTCCAAGGACTTGTAATGATCACCGCAAGGGATTTCTGGAGAAACGGACTCCACAAAAACAGCGATAACTTTTACAATTATTAATCGATAAACTGTGACAGGGCTAGTTTTCTGGCATGTGAAGGCACCCCGCACGACACCAACCACCTTTTCACATGCCCTTTAAAACTTACTCATCTAACACCCCTCTTTCTCTGGACGCAACCTGTCGAAACAGCATGTTTCTTGGGCCTACCTTTAGATGAGCCTGACGAAGACGACCGATGATATACTCTACACTGACGGGGCTTCTCTTACAGCTACAACAACAACAATTATTAATTTAATTTTGTTTTTTTGAAATTTTGCTAAAGTCAAGTCGAAACACGATGTGTTAATGCTATGTTTTTATTTTTGTAAAATAAAGCAATTGACTAAAAAAAAAAAACAAATATTGAAAATCATTTTTTTTTCGGCCTCTGACTACCCCTAACCTCTTAACAACTAAGTAATTGCTTAGAGGTCTTGGAACCACCACCACCAAAATAATTTGCAACTGAGCGAAAATTCTTAGCATGACTTTTTTATTATTATTATTATTTTCACATGTAAACTTTACCGAATACCACCAAACGTCATGTAAGACGTCGTTGTGAATAGCCTAAATATTTGCTATGTGAAGTTGTAATAAATTTTTCTTGAATGCCGAATGAGCGGCACTCTGTGTTACAAGAGTGCCACTCTGTTTTTAAAATTAAGCGTACAAAAATTTGACAGTCAGCTGTGAGATATCTTACTGCTTTGAAATACCTGAACAATGGTGGTGGGGAATCACGACAGTACCAAAAATAGCTAAAATTTCGGATTTTACGATTGCGGTAACTAAACTGTTAACAATAAATTCAACAAATATTTAAAAGACGTACTGCTGAAGCGTTCCTTATTTCATATACCGAGAGAGAAAAGAGACGAAATGCCGAAAAATAAGCAGTGTGCCGATGAATTCACAACGTGGCTGCATGGCCAACTTAAGGAGCTCAATACCGATCCGGACGTGTTTGGTACCTATATTATAGGTATACTTGACGGACAAGAAACACTGGATGAAAAGCATGAAGCGCTCAATGATATACTTAGCGAAATTATTGTATGTCGCAAAAGCACAGTTTGAACTTAACTTAATTGAACTGCACGTAAAGCTCATCTTCTGTATTTTCTTTTAAACCCTGTAGCCCGATGATCTCGATACTCTTTTAAGTGTAATATTTGAAAAATGGAATGCAACGCATCCAAAGGAGGAGGTAAAGAAGTCTGTACACATTGATGTGAACGAGCAGTTGGCCAAATTGTTAGAGGCACAGAAGATTCAAACGATCGTAAAGGAACGCGAATACACCGAGGAAGAACGACGAATACGAGAGCAAATTTTGGCGCAATACTCGCAGGTAGTCATAAATATCGAATGCTTAACTTTATGATAAATAGCTAACAATATATATATTCCTCTCATTAGACAGAAGTTAATGACGATGATGCCTACGACTCGGAGGAAGAGTCTGAAAGAACGAATGCAGCTGCTGTTGCGGCCAGCTCGTCAAATATAATTGAACGTAATACCAATGTGCAGGATGTAATGGCATTACAAAAAGAAAAACGAGAAATGGCGCGTTTGGAGAGCGCAGCAAAGAAACAAAAGGATAAAGAGGATAGGGAGCGACAAAGGCAGCAGCGTGAGGAGAAGAAAGAAAAACGCAAAACTGTAAAAGGCGAACGACGTCGGTAGTTGCTTGGTAAAGGAAATTGTTTTTGCATTGGTGGAAATTCTTTCTGCTTTGTCACAAATTGCATGTAAAGATTTTGATGCAATATGCCTATTTTTTTATTTTTATTACCGATGTAATGGCCTGTAAGCTGTGTCAGGCCAGTTCTGCATTCCGATTCAAATTTAAAACCCCAAAATGGTACAATACACCTTTTGAAATATTCGATCGGAATGACATATTCGTTTCTACTCAGAGCAAATTTTTCAGAATCGAAATGCAGAACAAACCTGAAAAAACTATCCTTTGATTGAAACTAGATTTATATACATATCTTTAAGATTTTTCATTTCAAACTTGTTTCAAATTTTTTCACATGTTTTTCTGAATTCACTGAATCTATCGTTTGAGTAAAAATCAATATCTTTGTTTTAATCAAATTAGGTTGTTTACAAAAAATGCCTAGCTAATATACCATAAATGGCTTCAAGTAGGTCAACATTGAATTGAAACGCAGAGTCATGGATATTGAAATCACAGGTATGTATAGCCAATTGCATTGCATTTCCATGACGTCCGATTCTACGTATCGGAATGGATCCTAGGCTTGACTAGTGCATTAAACCTCACTCCTCGTCTAACGTCACTGGATTAGCTCCCTGCAGCACGTCTGCTCATAACATTTCTAAGGGCTGCCTTTGAGCCAAACACTGGATCCCAAGTGCATTTCTGTTGCACTTGCCACCCGCACTCAACTTCGGTTAGATGTAACCAGTGCAACGGTGGTGCCATTTTAAGACCTTTTCAGGCATTAAGACTCATCATCAGGCGCATCCAGCCTTTACGTATTCTATTTCGCATAATGCTCCAGTCAGTACCTCCGTGCAGCATCAGAATCGGATCCTCTAAGGTTCTTCGGAGCTCACCAGATTAACATCTCTCCCCGGTGATCCCATTACCACCTTGTCGGAAGCGGTCAACTACAGCTAAAGGTTAAATTCAGCGACATACCAATACCGACCTAAACAATCCCAAACTATTAGGGCAAGCAAGAAAATATTGCTGGCAACATTTGAAGCGATTGGTGGGCTGCTTCTAAATTATGCAGCGCCAATTTGGTTACCAGTAACGCAGTGAAGAAAGCTCCTAACTTGCTATCAGGACAATTACTGGATCCCTCCTGATGGTTCCCATAAAACATCTCTACCGCGAGTCTACTATGCTCCCAGTTAAGGATTATAGTAAGATGTTCATCAAGCAATTTCTGCTGTGTTATATATATATGTATATAATTGGCGCGTACACCCTTTTTGGGTGTTTGGCCGAGCTCCTCCTCCTATTTGTGGTGTGTGTCTTGATGTTGTTTCACAAATGGAGGGACCTACAGTTTCAAGCCGACTCCGAACGGCAGATATTTTTATGAGGAGCTTTTTTCATGGCAGAAATACACTCGGAGGTTTGCCATTGCCTGCCGAGGGGCGACGCTATTAGAAAAATGTTTTTCTTAATTTTGGTGTTTCACCGAGATTCGAACTAACGTTCTCTCTGTGAATTCCGAATGGTAATCAGGCACCAACCCATTCGGCTACGGCGGCCGCTGCTGGGTTGCTACCACATAAGCTATACTTGCTGTGGGCTGCGCCATCTCACAGGCACGTCAGGAGGGATCTTTTAAAGTACACTTACAAGATCCAGGACAAAGCACAACTACAACTACTGAACAACTATGAGTATATAGATATACCTATAGCTAAAGAGAAGGTACTGAGGATGAGGCCACCTCATCCACTCTAAGCCTGACGCATACTCCAAGCAGTGAGACGGCGAGTTTCACATCATAGCTGATCTGAGTATTTTTAGAAGACAGTACCGCCTTATGAGCACTTCTTCTAGCAATCCGCGCGTGACGGTAAAGTCCAATAAATTTGTGAATAGCTATCTTCCCAGGTAGCCGGTGTATGCAGAGAATCCTTGGCCGAGTAACATTCCTATTTTGCCATTAAAATAAATCCTGTTACCACTCAGAAGTGGTTACCTCCAAAACTAGTTGTTTAAAGGCTTCAACAGCTTCTTCAGACTTTGATACTCGAGAACAAAAAGAAATCGATAGGTGCCGAATCAGGGCTGGAATTCAATCTTTTGAGTGCTCAAAAACTCTCTTGTGTGTGCCGATACGTGGGAGCTCGCATTGTCTTGGTGGAGTCGTCTTTGGTGGTTTGTTTTTCTTTAATTCTTCGAAAACTTCTGGCCGACAAATGTTAATTCGCCATTCAGAATTAACTGTTTTAGATTTTTCTAAGGGCGTCTATTTGCTTTAAGGTGCTTCTTCCGCGACAATTTTTGTTCGATTAAGTTCTTTTTGGAACACCCATACTGTCGTTGGTTGTTTTGTTCCGTTTTGTTCCCGGCTCATATGCATAGGCCCAAGATTCGTCACCTGTTACGATGTAATAGACTTGCTATAAACTACCGCGGTTAACTTTCTTCGACACTTCTTTACACCAATCGACACAAGTGCCTTTTTGGACAATTGCCAAATTATGCGGTATCCAACGAGAACAAAGCTCCTTGGCAACCAAATGCTCATGAAATATTGAATGCATGCTGGCCCCACTAATGTGCAAGGATGCCTCTATCTCGCGATTTGTCACATGACAGTCATGAGTTATCAATTGACGCCCAGCATTGATTGTTTCCGGATGGGGTACACGAAATTCATCGTACAAGGATCGACGGCCACGTGAGCGAGTTGTACCAGCGTTTCACTGGGGCTAAAAGTAGTGGTTCAATGTCAGAAGTCGAAGTAAGTTGGTCAATGCACTCCTGTCTCAATAATCCACGTTGAAAATTGTAATAAATCATGGCACGAAAAATTTCACGAATTAATTCCATCTTTTGGGCAAAACGAATTTCTCAACTCATTGAAAAAAGAAACAATAAAGTTCGTAAGTGAAAACATTAAATGTAAGTTTATGCTTAAAAATACCAAACTTTTCGATAAAAATATCGAATTACAGCTTATCACACGAGGTGTTGCAAAGGTGATAATGTCAAAGGCAACCCTCGTATTAGCTAAATATTTCTCCTAACCATAACTCAAAGTTACAAGGTACCTCCGAAAAGTTACAAAACTTAAAGGAAGAAGCCATCCGGTGCTGTTGTCGTAGTGGAGGAGAGAAAATGGATCTAGGCTGGAGAACTGCCTCAGGCTATCCCCAAAAGGCACTCTAAGGAACTCAAAGGCCTAGCCATCAAATCCGAGCATTTGAAAAAAAAAAGTGTTCAACAGTATATTTCTCTGCAGAATCCTCACAGCTTCTGCAGTGGGAGTTGTACGTAAGTCCAAGCTTCGCCGCATTTGCTCCGATCACCCATTGACCGGTGCCTACCGCTATGAGTTTGGGAATTGAATAGCGGGGATCTCCTTTGGTCAAGGGGACACAAATCGGTTCTGTCGACCCCTTCTTAGCAAGCTTTATATTCAAATGCCTATACTTTCATATGCCCTGGAACTTAGATAAGAAAAATATTTCCAGCACATGTTCGAGACTTTTTATCTCCTTCTTACAGGAGTTGACCAGAAGAAAACTGCAACATGGCGACGACAGGACCTTCATCGCAGTTGGACTATCGGAAAAGATACTTATGTCTCCCTCCCAACAGCGGTTCCTAAGCATTTTGCATGCCTACAGAATCGCTAAAAAACACTATTAGTTTTCTGAGACTGAAATGTTGGCTGATTTAGAGAAAACCCCCGCTCACACTCCAGATTCCATCTCGGATCCGTCGCTGGAAACAGAGGTACCTATGTTCGCGCAGGCTCTCACTTCCTTCCAATCCCGCCTGCTTGGAAAGATACAAAAATTGTTCAAAATTTCATCAAAGCTTTTTGCAAAGCAAGTTGAAACTTTTTAACAAGAATTTTTTGAATTTTTCTGTGTATGCTGTTTTATAGCCCATCGAATTTTAATGCATAGAACAAAGAACAAGTTTCAAATAACTTCAAAATACCGTTTATTTTTGGTAAGTTTTTTTTTTTTGTTAACTGTGCTACTTTAAGTACTTTTTGTCAAAAAAGTACCGGGCATTGTTCAATAAAACGCAAAATAATTGTTTTATTTTGTCGCGAATTCTTCTTAATGACCTCTATCGACTCAAAGCGGCGTCCGCGGAGTGGCAATTTAAGTTTTGGGAAAAGGAAAAAATCACAGCCGACTAAATCCGGTGAATACGGTGGTTGTTCGATGATATTTGTCGAGTTTTTGGTCAAAAATGTGTTCACAATATGAACCTTGTGAGACGGTGCGTTATCATGGTGCAAGATCCATAAGTTTTCTTTCCACAAATTGGGCCGTTTCCTACGCACATTCTCTCTCAAACGTCGCATTAGATACTTCCAAATAATATTCTTTATTTGCCGTAGAACCATTTGATTCGAATTCCGAATGTACAACATTCCAGCAAAAAAATGTACCCTTTCGGAAAACCATTTGCCGTTCGGCGTCGGCTGAAAACTGTAGGTCCCGCCATTTGTGGAACAACATCAAGACGCCGGCACAAATAGAAGGAGAGGCTCGGCCAAACACCTAACAGAAGTGTACACGCCAATTATTTATTTATTTTACCGGAAGATTAGGAATTTTTGCAAAAGGTGTCGTACGTCAATCATATTTAACACTTGTGAACCTGACAGCTGCAGTACACAAACAAACAAGCAATGGGGCGCATAAAGGTCAAAAGAAAGATTTCCTTCACTTGCATACGTCCAGCAAGCCCAAAAATGCGCTAAAAGAAAAACTGTTTTTAGACGGGATAACAATATAAATAAATATAAAAAAATTGTATACATTGTTTATTAGTACAAAAACAAACTTTATAAAAAAAATGTATTTAAATTTTTCTTTACAAAAATTAGTATAAAAAAATCACGTAACCCACAGTACCATAAAAAAATTGCTTCAGGGTCTGCATCATTTCTCCTTCAAATGTTGATGGAAAAAAAATTCTTGTAAAATAAAGTTGTACAGTGTGGGCCAAATAAGAACTACTAATGTTAAACACAAATAACTTTTGCAATAATCATTTATTTTGGTTAATTGCTTTTATACATTGAATATATTTTATGGAAATTATGTATGAAATATTACATCAGACAAATGTCCACCATTTTTCTCGATACAAAGATTGGCTCTTTTTAACGCGTTTTCTTTCCATTACACCACATAATGTTTCTGGGTGAAGGCTCAGTATTTCGTCTCGAATATTTCGCTTCAGCTCTCTAATAGTCTCTGGTTTATTAAGATATACTTTGTCTTTTAAATATCCCCATAAAAAGAAGTCGGGCGCAGTCAAATTTGGCGAACGAGGTGGCCAAGGGACATCTGAATTTTTGGAAATCAGACGTTCGCCAAAAATTTCACGCAGCAGGTCCATGGTTTGCCACAGGTTGTTGAAACCATTGGCCGCAAAAAGTTTTCAATCAATGTTCTGTAAGAAGCTCCTGAAATCGAGTCCGGCATTTCATCCTCATTTTCGAAGAAATATGGACCGATAACTCTAGGGGCCATAACACCGAACCAAACAGTACATTTAGATGGGTGCAACTGATGTTGGTGTGGTGCCCTTGGATTTTCAGAGCCCCACAATCTACAGTTTTGTTTGTTGACATAACCATTTAAATGGAAATGCGCTTCATCCGACATCAAAAAATGTTGCCGATATTTACGCTGCGTTAAAACAATTGATCGTTGACAAGAATAGAAAAACTCGATAATTTTAACGCGTTGTGGTGTACTGTAGGGTTCCATAATAAATTTCCAACCATTCAATTATAACCTACAAAAAGAGAAAAATAAATATGTCAAAAAATAAAAAAGTTATTTGGGCTTAACATTAGTAGGTCTTATTTGGGCCACCGTGTAGTTATAGTCTGTCGACCCGGATTTTTTGAATTTCGAAAATTTTTGCAATTTGCGGCATTTTAAAAAAAGTGTGCGTTTTGCGTTATGTTTATAAAATTTTTTAATAAAAATATCAAAAATCCGGCTCGACAGACTATAGAGAAAACCCCATTCGAATATTTTAAAAAACATCAAAAAATATTAAAAACTGTATAAGTTATCATGCAGACCCTGCCGAAAAAAGTAATTTCGAGGAAAAACGAGTGGTAATGGCCAGCTGCCTCAAACGAGGGACAGCTACCTAGGCGCATCAAACTCTCGTCGGGCAGTTACATAACTTTGTATCTGTGGGGAATTTCCACAATCGACTTCCAGAAATACGCCTAAAACTATAAAGAATAATAATCTGTAAAAACAAAATCGAGTTTTGGAAAACTTTGAACGTATGTAACCCCCATGATTCAATTATTAAAGGTTTGCTCACCAGTGACATTCGATTTTTGACACTCCCTTACAAAAGGTTGTATTTAAGAAGGTGAATAGCGTGGAAAATATTAATCCTTTCTGGTAAAAATGGCAGCAAAAAAGTATGTTTTCACTTAAATGGAGAGAAACTGCGAACGGGTTAAAAAATAAATTTTAATTAATATTTTAAAGTAAAGAATGGTACAAATATAAGTTATAAGGGAAAATTGCCAAGCCTAATATTGTATTAAAACTAGAAATTATTTCACTTAATCCAAGATTTTATTTTGTCTATTCAATTTTAAATTTAAAACCGATCGCGAAATGTGAAGTTTTGCTAATATGAAACTTTTCTGTTAAAAAGAAATGAATATTTGGCACGTACAATTCTGTTAGGTGTTTGGCGGAGATCCTCCTTCTATTTGTAGCGCGCGTCTTGATGTTATTCCATAAATGGAAAGACCTACGGTTTTATGTGGAACTTTTTCATGCTGGTACTGTGCTTTGCTAGGTCTCCTCTGGATACTTCATCCATCCATGGGAAGGTGGGCTCATTGGAAACAAGTGCCGTCAATCCCAACTTTTTTATAATGAGGCCTGAAATGTTATCGATCGCGTTGGGACTATCCAATTATTCTCCCTTTGCAAAACATGAATTCCGTCTAAATCCCCACATCATAAGAAATAAAGCTTTGTAAATTCTCCACTCATCGATCTCGGATTGCCTCAATTACTCTATCATGTCCTGACTTAAGCGGTGTGTATTTCATGTCATACTACCATAGACCTGAACATACCGATGAAAACTCTTAAGCGAGTTGTTGCGCGTAAGCAGACCATTTTCAAAATGAAATGTTTTTTCTACAAATTTTACTTTTCCTCCACTTTTACTCAAAATTTCTAGAGCTAGCAACCAAGTGTCTTGTTAAGGGAGCCGATTTGTCAAGAGAGAACGAGAAAGCTGCTTACTGAGCAACCCATTTATCATTGAATCATTTGTAACCACTTCAAACCATTTTTTTATTTTGATGATCTAAAAAATTATCCGGAAAACTAAATTACATGATTAATCATGCCACCTTGTGTTTATATAGACTAAATAAGTATCATGGCTTCTAATTTACTGCGATTATTGTATTCATATCTTTAAATAATTTTAATTCAATTTTATTTTGCAATTCTGATGCCATTATTTGTTTGGTAATTCAGGATATGCGGCATTTGTCGTTACAAGCACTTTTTAACCGGCGCAGGAGGCGTGCGCCTCCCCATTCCGTTAAATATTTTTTTGGACACGGTAGCTCGTACACACATACCTACATTCATACATGCTTACAAACATATAATTAATGGCTGAAAACCCAAATTTTCTGCCAGCCTATCCATTGAATTTCAACCAAACGATTAATTTGACGAAATCAACAAATTAAAAATTCTGTTTATATGTCAAATCGCGCGAACGATTAAAGGGAAATTCTAATGCAGTTTCACGCCTACACAAAATTAAACGCTAAAATGTATTCCAACAGATTTTATAAATACCACTTAACACCAGCAAAATGCCAGTACTCCCAGTATTCAGCGTACATCTGGACAACTAAACTAAAAAAAAAACAGAGTTCATTCGAGGAAGTCAGAATTTCTTGAGAATGCTTTTCAATCCGAAGCCGTTAAAAGATCCAGTGCACTTTAAATTCCCTTTACAGTGCATTTGGTTAAAATTAAATGGATCGTGGCCGTTAAAGCGCAAAATGTCCAATGCATTGGAAAAATATTTTAGTTTTCTATACAGCACTTGGGCCTGGTACGTCGTGGCCATGGTTGGCATAACCATCGGATTCCAGAGTGCATTTCTTGTGACGACTTTCGGCAATATAACGGTGACCACCGAGAACGGCTGCACTACGTTTATGGGCGTATTGAATTTTGTACGCTTACTGCACTTACGACTGCGCCAAAAGGAGTTTCATGAATTGATTGCGCAATTCGTGCAGCATATCTGGATTACTAAGTCTGTGCATAGTTTCAAAAAATTCAGCAAAAAAAAAAAATTATAAGAGAAAATAATTAAATTCTTATTATTAAATATTTACTTTGAACTTTTCTTACTTTTTCTTATTATTTCTAAATGTTCATTGGCAATTCACAGATCTTCGCAAGTGTCCATTGAGCGCGGTTGTGCCCGCAATATGCGCGTATATCAAGTGATTTCAGTTCTGCAATCCTGCCTCATCACAATGTATTGCGTTATGCCATTGGTCGAGCTCTATATGCTAAGCGTGAATCATCCGCATGACTTGGACTCCGTTGCCAAACCATTTCCTTATAAAATGTTGTTTCCCTACGACGCCAATCATGGCTGGCGTTATGCGCTCACCTATTTGTTCACAGCCTGGGCTGGTGTTTGCGTGGTGACTACGCTCTTCGCTGAGGACTCCTTATTCGGCTTCTTCGTCACCTATACTTGTGGCCAATTTCGCATTCTACACAATCGCATCGACAATATTATACCCGATTCGTATGCAGCGGTTCAAGCTGGTCGCGGTACGGTGGATGATTATCAGCGTGAATGCGTCCGACGGCTGGACAGAATTGCGGCCAAGCATAGCATTTTATTCGAGTGAGCAACTAGCCACTGAGTGTGAGAAGAGTGTATAAAAGGGTGGGAGTTTTTTGTTTCTTTAATCTTTCAGTTTCGTCAATCTCTTGGAGGAGTTCTTCAGTCCGATTTTGCTGGTGAATTTTCTGATTTCATCCCTTTTAATTTGCATGGTGGGCTTTCAGTTAGTGACGGTAAGTGCACAGTGGTGTGATGATCAAGCAAAAAAATAAAATTTAATTAACATTTCCTAACTAACAAACGAACAAACAAGAAATTACTTCAAAAATTTGTATCATAAAAATCTCATTGCAGATGAAGAATATGTTTATAGGAGACTACATCAAATTTTTGGTATACATTTTCTCGTCCCTCTCTCAACTCTTTGTGCTTTGCTGGAACGGCGATAAAATAATTCAAAACGTTTGTATTCTAAATCCATGCTAAGCTTAAAAAACATGCTTCATATTTTTACGAATTGGAGTTGAAGATTTTCCTACTTTGTTTAAGAGTTTTATTTTCCAAAAAAAAAAAAACAACCTGGTAGCGCTCTCAAAAAATTAAAAAAAAAACAGATTCTGAAAAGCCTTAGGGGGTAGTCAGAGGCCCGAAAAAATGATGATTTTCATTAATTTTCTTTTGCTAGTCAATTATTTTATTCTGCAAAACTAAAAACATAGCATTAATACTATACATCATGTTTCGAATTGACTTTAGCAAAATTAAAAAAAAAAAATTAATAATTGTAAAAGTAACCGCTGTTTGTGTGGAGCCCGTTTCTCCAGAATTCCCTTGCGGTGATCATCACAAGTCCTTGGAGATTCAACTAATATCAATCGGACAAGAGAAACTAGTTTTATTAATAGATAATCATGTGCCTGATCGAAGCATTTTGTTTTTCAAAATTAACAATATGGCGGCCTCAGGAAATATTTTGCAGATTTTCGAGAAAAAATTGACAATTAAATGTTTAAAAAAAATTTAAATTTAAAAAAAAAAATCCTTCGATCAGGCACGAGTTTTTTATGTTTTTCGAAAGCAGTATAAATTTTATTGAAATCTACCAAGCGGTTTTTAAAATTACAGTGATCACCAGTTCAAAAAACATAGTTTTGAGAAAAACGCATTTAAAGTTTTGCTATCTGCTCCGGAGCGCCCGAGCGCCCTTTGTTAATTGCTGAATAACTCGAAAAGTAAAGGATTTTTTAATATATATATATATATAATTGGCGCGTATACCCTTTTTAAGTGTTTGGCCGAGCTCCTCCTCCTATTTGTGGCGTGCGTCTTGATGTTGTTCCACAAATAGAGGGACCTACAGTTTGACTCCGAACGGCAGTTACTTTTTATGAGGAGCTTTTCCATGGCAGAAATACACTCGGAGGCTTGCCATTGCCTGCCGAGGGGCGACCGCTATTAGAAAAACCTTTTTCTTAATTTTTTTATCTTTCGCCGAGATTCGAACCGATTCTGAATTTCGAATGGTAGTCATGCACCAACCCATTCGGCCACGGCGGCCGGGTTTTTTAATAAGAGGTGTTATTTTGATATTCAAAGAAAAATGCTATTTTTTAATATATTATATTATAAATGATCGGATATTTATTTCATTAGTGGAAAATAACATCAGGCAAATGACCACCACGACCACGACGCTTACAGGACAATATCCTTTTCAAGAAATTTTCCATAACCGAATTGCAAAGTGGCTGCCCTATGTCCTCGATAGCCTCACGGATTCCATCTTTGAGCTCTTGAATCGACCCTGGGCTGTTGGCGTAGACCTTCTCTTTCACGTGACCCCAAAGAAAAAAGTCACAAGGTGTTAAATCACAAGATCTCGGTGGCCAATTGTGATCGCTTCTTCGAGAGATAAAACAGTCCGGAAACTTTTCCCGTAAAAGACCAATGGTTTCGTTGCTTGTGGGGTACGTAGCGCCGTCTTGTTAAAAATAAACGTTGTCCAGATCAATACCATCCATAAAAAATCGTTAATCATCTTTCGATAGCGCATTCCATTCACCTGTAACGCCTGTTATTAGAAAACCCTATATTTGTCGGATTCACTTCAACTTTAAGAAAATGCAAAAAAAAACCCAATTTTTTGATAATTCTGACTACCCCTAACTCCTCAAGATAGCACAGGCTGGATATGCAGTCACTGATAAACAGTCACTCACATCTTATTTGGTACAGATACATTTTTTTTGTTAAGTGTTCTATAGGTATTTCATAATATCATATTTTGCGAAAATGGAAAAACAGAGTATGCAGATATTTTATTTATTTTGTTTTGTTTAATTTCTCAGCATAAAATACAAAAAGTGTCCACTAATTTAACTGTAATCCAAAAAAAAAACATACAGAGAATTCACACCACAGCTTAAATGATACAGTTAAAAAAATTACCGCTATTCCGGCGCAAGTTTTAATAAACGAAATTATATTTTTAGTATGCAAGAGTTTGTAGATGTGAGTTTGATATAAAGGAATTTTAAATTTTATGTACGCTTTTTTTAACCGTGGGACCCCGTAGTTCGAAGAATACTACCAACAAGGTGCTAATACAAGGTGAAATGTCTGAACCCTTCCAGGCCCTGTCTGGTGTTAAACAAGGAGACGCATTGTCCGCTCTGATTTTCAACCTTACCTATGTTGCACACAGTTCCAAAAGAAATTAACTTGTCCGGAACAATATTTGACAAAGATTTTCAAATATGTGCTTATGCTGACGACGCTCTCATCATAGCAAAAAACAAAAACAAACTATACAACACAATTATTGTTGTGATTCGCATATTCAAGCTGCTAGAAACAAAAGAAAAATTATAGGACTGCATGTCAACGCCGAAAAAACTAAATTTATGCTTCGCTCAGCACGTAATATGGATGCCAACAATCTAGCTATAGATGATTTTGTTTTTGAAAGTGTAAGTGTAAAAAATTCAAATACTTAGGATTCGTTCTATCAGCGAGTAAATACACATCAATTGCAATAGATAAAAGAATAAAATCTGCTAAAACGACGTACCATGCAAATATAAAATTGGTCAGAATCAAAGGTTTTATCACGAATGCAGAAAATCAAAACGTATAAAACTTTCTTACTTATGGTGCTGAAATCTGGACACTGAAAGTTAATGATATAAACCAGCTATTGCGATTTGAAAGAACCATAATGAGAAAAATCTACTCTAATAATCGGCTTGAAAACGGCACGTTGGCATCCGTTACAACAACAAAATTGAAAACCTTAGTTGTGGTGAAAATGTAATACGTTTCATTAAAGCGCAGCGGATTAGATGGATTTTCCACATCATAAGAATGCCGAACTAAAGAATCCAAAAAAGGGTGTTTACTTTGCGTTCAATTGGAGGAAGAAAGAGAGGCCGACCAAGAAAGAGTTGGCTTGATGACGTCGAAGCAGACTTAAAAGCGATGAACGTTCGTAACTGGAGAAATAAGGCAAGAGAGACACTCAATGGGAGGAGGATTGTTGATGAAGCTATGGTCCACCACAGACGGTGAAGCTTAGAGAAAGAGAGAGACCCCGTATTTCGATAGAAAAGTACTCAATTTATGATTTAGTTTTGCAGCATTTCAAAAAAGAAATGTCGCACCGTAAAAGCTGAAATTGCACATTCAAGTTCGTTCACCTAATTTAATGCTTTATGCATGGACATCGTACGGTAAATAAGGGACGACAGGCCCCAAATAAACTTCACAGGGAAAGAATGTCAGTGGTTAGTGCGCCAATTGAAGAAAGATCCAGCAATAAGCGCTCCAAAGTTAACTGAAATGGCCAAACATTATTTAGGTACGACTTGGCGTCCAGAAACTGTTTAACAAATACTGAGGGAAACAAATTTAAGTGGTAGAATAGCCTGTAATATATCTTTCGTAAGTGCAAAGAACATAAGTAAGAAAAATACGGTTAGGGCGTGACCAGCTAATTGTAACCCTAGCATTTTGCAGACGAGGTAAAAATAAACTTCTTTGTACCAGACGACAGACTTTTTATACGGCGTGAGGCCAAAACGGAGCTCAAACCACAAAATTCGCGAGCGACTAGGAAACAAGGTTTGGGCTTTTATGTCATAAAAAGGAGTTGGAAATTTGACTTAGCAGCGAAGTAGCATTAAACAAATTTGTTTATTTGAAACTTCTGCAAGAAAATTTGGTTCAAAGCGCTAGAAAATTACAAATTGAAGATGACTTTCGCTTTTATCCAGATAACGACCTCAAGCACAAGTCAAAAATAATAATAATAAGGCCTCTTCTATTCGCCATTTTCCCTGCTCGCTATCCCTATGCTCGATTAACATGACGAAAAATTTGCATGCGAAAGCAACAACAAAGTTATCGAGTAAGATTCGCCGTTAGCGAGTATGGCTTAGCTCATTAGACTGGCATAACTTACTGTCGTACAAACACTTGTAATTTAAGGCAGCTCTATTCCCGCGTTGCCAATTGTTAATTTTTACCAGTTGCTTCTTCTATTCGCCACTTGCTAACTCTTGGCGAAAAGAGGATGCCTATAGTTAAAATGTACATAAAAATCCCCACATTGTTGAAACGTCATCGTAAATTTGTGGGTGGTTTTGCAGTCAAATATAAAAAATATGACATCCGTAACAAAACTGATCTTCAAAAGGCGATGCTTGAAGAGTAAAATCAAATTAGTCCAGAACTCACAAACAAAATTGTTGATTACATGCCACGTAGATTTCAAGCTGTAATTGGTAATAAAGGATACCCACCCAACAAAGTAGTATATAAAACTCTAAAAATTAGAAATAAATAGTGGCTCTTTTTTAGCTGTATTATTTAAGCTGCGGCATGAATTCTCTGTATGTTTTTGTTTTTTCGTTACAATTAAATGAGTGCACACTTTTTGTACTTTATGTTGAGAAGACAAAAATGAAATAAGCAAAATAAAATATGTCAGCATACTCTGTTTTTCCATTTTTGCAAAATATTATGAAATATAGAACGCTTTACAAAAAAAATCGTATCTGTATTAACAAAAAATTTGACCTACAAAAACTGACATGACCAATACCGCCGCTACAGTGTCAAATCCCTTTAATCATAAGAGCCCTTCAGACCGAGTTGTCGAAAAGTATTCGCGAATACCGAACTGTTACTCGTTCCCACGACAGTCGCCATAGGCTTTCTGCAACATTTTCAACGATTCGGCCCACAAAATCCCATTCAAAACACACAAAAAATGTTAAGACCAATTCTTTGTTTGATATTTTTATCCATAGTGAAAAAAGCAGAGCACACCTGCGGTTGACTGATTTAATTAAATGCCAAAAACAAGTTAATTGGCAGGTACGGCACAAACACAGCGACACTATAGAGGACAGTTATCTGCGCATACAACCGCAATTGCCACTAAAGTCCAAAATCGCAACAAGGTCCTCAAATCGCTTGCCGACAGCACTTGGGGCAAAGACAAAGAACTGTTGCTTTCGACATTTAAGGCAATTGGTCGGCCGGTTCTGAACTATGCTGCGCCTGTCTCGTCGCCTGGAACTAGTGACACGCAGTGCCATTCGGACAGCGACCGGTTGCCTCCTGATGTGCCCCATTCAACACCTGCATAACGAGGCACAAATGCTCCCAGTAGTGGAGCATAACAAACTGCTCAGCGAGCAGTTCCTGCTTGGATGTTACCCTAGGTTTCACCCCCGCAGACACCTGCTTGAGCCTGAGCCGCCTCCCAGGCACGTCAGGAGACACCTCTTAGACTACGCTGGAGAAATCCAGGACAAAACTGACTGCAATCTACTGGACCGGACAGTATTTAGACAGTCAATAAACGACATCCACCGGGAGACCGTCACCACCTTCATGAACTCTCGTCCTGTGAATGCCGTAATCGGAGTCCAACCACCACCTATTGCAGACGTAGAGCTCCAGCTTCCCCGTGAGACTCGTGTAACACTGGCACAACTACGTTCTGGATACTGTAGCAGGTTAAACTCCTACATAACCAGAATTGACCCCGACATTCCAAACACATGTCCGGCATGTGAAGGTACCCCGCACGACACTAACCACCTCTTCGCATGCCCCCTAAAACCGACTCATCTAACACCCCTGTCCCTCTGGACCCAATCTGTCGAAACAGCATGTTTCCTGGGCCTACCCCTAGATGAGCTAGACGAAGACGACCGGTGATATGCCCTACACTGACGGGGCTACCATTACTGTTAAAACAACAACAACAACAAGGGCAGTTGTACCAACATTGCAGCAAAAAAAATGTAGACATTTGTGTAACGCGCGCTTTTTAAAAGAACAATTCCCGATATTTTTTGACAGAATGTAAATGTCTTTTCAAATGAAAGGTAAATGAATCTAACTTTTAAAGAAATTATATTTAAATTACGCTCATTGGGCAAACTTTCGACGAAAATCGTTTAATTTAACTGTTTTCGTTGTTTCTTTCATTAAAACTGTATTTTCTGAAAAACTCACACAAAAGTAGAAGTATTTCAATTACCTTCCAAATGGTGTACTTAGTGTTGTTGTAAAGGGTCAAGTAGTTTTCCAGATGATATAATAGATTTTAAAATGCCTAGAATCGCCTTTTAGCCTTTCATATCTCCTCGTCTTCTAGTTTCCAAATACGTATTTGAGTACCGTTGTAGTCAGCATAAAGTCTATCGAATCTGATTTTTAGCTTTTTTCTAGCGAAACGGAGCGATTTTCTGTACTTTTCTTTGTTTTGTAGGCTACCGGACAACACGGTAGTGCTCGGGTTCGAAATCCACTGTTGTTATAAAATTTCAAATGATAGGGAAGATTTTTTCTGATTTCGGTCACCCCTCGGCAGGCAATGACAAACCTCCGGCGGGGTAAAACTGTAGGTCCCTCCATTTGTGGAACAAAATCAGCTCGGCCAAACACCCAAGAAAATTCGTGGCAAAAAACGCAGCAAGAACTAACCATAAACATGTTGCTGGCAACATTGTTGTAGGCAACTTTTCATGCTTCCGCTGGAATTATAGAAATTGCATTGATTGAAGTGAATAAAGTCACATGATGCACGCGACCATGCGATGTGATATACTGATGTGATATAACGATGTGTTATAATGATGTGACATAATGAACCTAAATTGATAGAATTGAAAACATATTCGTTCTCATTTGAATATTTGTTAACAAATTCTTACGTTTTTATTATTTTGATCTACATTTGTATGTATAAACAATAATTCTTACATTTAACTCCCTAGTCACTTGAGATGGCCAACCATTTGTATTCATGCAACTGGGAGAGTGATATTATATTTACCGATACCAGAGTAGAAAATAATGTCGGAAATAATCCACAGTCGCTGAAGTCATTGCCAACGGTTTATTATTCGACTGATTCAATCTTTCGCAGGAAGCTACAGTTTATGATTTTGCGCAGTCAACGACAAACCTGCATAACGGCCATGAAGTTCTCAACATTGTCCTTAAACAGCTTTTCAGGGGTATTCGAAATTATTACAAGCATGCATATATACATCAATAGTAGCTATATATTTATATTCTATTTGTAGTTAATGAGCTCATCCATGAGCTATTTTGCACTATTGCAGAGCTTCTACGAGAATGAGGAAAATTAACAAGTGGCAGTGCGTTGCTCTGAGAACCAATATTTGATTATATAAAACCACTTCGTCACCGACAATTTGTTGCTATACGCTACCAACCGTTTATATATAACATTTAAGCTTACTTTGCGAACTCTTGTAACATTCAATTAACAGTAATACATTTCGCTATTAACAAAAAGAATTGAGAGTTTTAATTATGAAGATCAACTTTTGTGTAATAAATCAGTTGTTCTTCATTTCACGCTACAGTTGCCGATCATTGTATGGGTGTGCCTGACGCCTCTTTAGCTTCAGTCAACGCTCTGGCTTGGTGTGTGAATACTGGAACATTGATACCCTAAAGCACATTTTTGAAAACTTTAAAGAACATCTTACCCCACACACAACACACAAATTCAATACCTGCATTTTAGCCGAACGGATAAATGCCTTATTCGAAGTCACTGTAACCGCTTTCATTTGCATGCCGAAGGCGAAAATCTTCAAGCTTCGTTGATTTATTTTACCGCTAAACTTAATCACAGCTAATTCATCTGGCACAGTTGCCACATCTGGTAGAACTTCCACACGTGCCATCAACTCTGTAGCACGTCGATGCTCCTGTGGACCCGCCAGCAGCGAAATGATCTCCTCAAATGAGTTGTATGCTGTTTGGCAGCAAATAAGACGTTTCCCTTAAAAAATAAACAAAATTGTTGAAAAATTACCTACACGTACAATTTCGACTGCAAATGCATACCCTCAAATAGGCTATCCAAAATCGGTTTTAAAGGCGCTTGGCGTTCTTTTTCTGCCTGTTCGGTAAGTATGGACTCACGAAATATCCAATTACAGCTGCCATTGCAAACATTGCTAATATACGCTAACAGCGTAGTGATGTCTATATTAAGAGTGCTCACATTTAAAATGTCTGCACTCTGATCACAGTCCGAGGGTTCGGCTACCGAAGCTATTTCGATGCCTATCTCTTGCAGTTCTTCAATCAGCGCATTGTCAATGGTTTGGCTGAAATAGAAAACCACCTAAAAGAAGTGCATGGGTGAGTAAATGGGATGTGAAAATCAATTGCGCAAACATGCCTTTGGCGGCTTGAACATGCACAAATGTTGCGCGCTGGCTTCTACAAACTCTTGCGCTTGGTCTAATATGCTACGCGCACCATAACTGGCCGCGCCTTTGGCCGCATCTGTCAATGATTTAGAGTTACGTGCAATTGCTGTGGGGATGAAATTAAATGAATTATTTTATATTGATATTGCAAAATTAAATTAGTACTTACCTTTGATCCACTTCAAACCATTCTCACAGACAATGTCCACGCGCAACGGGTTATTACGTCCCTCAATTGGAAATCCACAATCGACGTGTACTACCTCTCGCTGCAATTTCACGATCTGCACCAGGAAGGCGTAGTGCGTTAGATTGCTGCATTGCACGTGATTTAGCTTGAGAGTTGCATTCTTAATAACCTGGCAAAATAAAAAATTACAATAACAAAAATAATGTTAAGCATATGTATATCCTTGGCTGATGTTTAAGGGGTTATATACAGTTAGAAGACCGAAAAAAGCGAATTTTCCAGAAGTTTTTCTGAGAAAACTTAAATTTATTGATTTAAAAATTTGTACACATATTATGTTATCTTTTAAATGTATTTTAAGACTTAGTGTTAGTAAAAATAATTATTTGGAAAGGAGCTACAGCTGATCTCCAGGAGCTTCTCTCAAAAAAGTCGTTATGTGGTGACTACTATATCTCTGAACTGGATCCTCTGAAATTAAAAAAACCAAACCGATTTCGTTAAATTAATGTTAAAGCTAGTAATTAATCGAAGGAATAAAGAAAATAAATTTTTTTGAGAAAATGGGGGTTTCTCAAAAAAAAAATTTATTTTTGACCAAAATTTCGGCCTTAAATTGTTTGTAATAAAAAATTTTTATCGGTAAGACAAAATTAATTACAAAAAATATATTAGCCGTTTTCGAGTAATGTTGGTCACCGACTTTGAAAACACCATTTTGAGAAAATCGCGTTTAAGGTTTGAAAAGCACTTTCCATAGGATAATTTTGTTTTTTCAAATTCGCGTACAACTTCGAAAATATTCAGTGGAGCCATATTAAATTTTCTCTGTGTATTATTAAATATATCTATATTAAGGGGGGAGCCTCATGTAGAAGCCTCAAAAAATCGATTTTTTTTCGATAATCTCAAAATATAGAATCTTAAGAATATATTGTGAAATTTCCATGCGGAAATTCCCAATATTATAGCTTCTATATCCCATTAACTATGTAGAGAGCGGCCCGCGCGCTCCTGTAGCTAAAACTTTAAAGTCATTTATTTCGAAACTGTATTTTTAAAAACTGCTCGTATTGTAAGTCAAACAGTTATCGACTGATTTGTTTTAAGTTTGGTGAGGGCTTTTTGTACATTACTATCGGAAGGATAAACCTAAAATTTCAGATATTTCGCGTTGATAAATTACTTTTTGGGGGTTAAAATTGTCAATAAAATAGCTCTAAATTCTGACTTTTTTCAAAGCCTTATTTTATAATTAATTTTATACTTGTTTTTTTTTTTTAATTTTATAGATTCATCCTTTCCGTTAATATGTTATAAAAAAACCAATTTCATTTTTTTGTTTCAGATCGATAGATTAAGAGTAATAAATAGAGCAGTTTGGGACATCGCGCCGTAGGCAGCCGACAAGAAATGATCCTGAACCGCCATTTTGGGGGAAAAAATTAAAACAATTTTTTTTGCACTCTCGAAAGGTTATATAAAGTTGTGTTAAAGCTTTAAAATAATATTATTATTTTATCACCTTTAAAAATATGTTTAAAAAATGGCCGATTTTGATACGATAGAAAGAGTTGTTTCTAAAGCGGTAGCCCCTCAACAGGCAATGACAAACCTCCGCATGTATTTATGCCATTAGCCGTTCGGGAAGGTGGCTTAAAACTGTAGGTTCCCCCATTTGTGGCTAGACATCAAGACCCCAAATAGGCGCACGATCCAAAAGGCGTGTAAGCGCCAATTATATATATATATATTTACATATATATGGATCATCACCACAAAATCCTAGAACTCCGGTGTCCAACATAGGGCCACTTTGTGGTTTCATTA
Source organism: Anastrepha ludens (assembly GCF_028408465.1). NCBI lineage: Eukaryota > Metazoa > Arthropoda > Insecta > Diptera > Tephritidae > Anastrepha > Anastrepha ludens. Next base: position 27,698,038 of record NC_071499.1, on the reverse strand, counting down.
ATCTAAAAAAAATTTAGATTAATAGGTGTTTGGCTTACCGCACCCGATTCTGGTACTGGTACTGGCACTGCCAACTGATTCTCCAGACCGGTAATCAGTTATACTGTTATACTGGATGGGGACAGCATTTCCTCTGTGTGGGGTGTTAAAGTTATACCGCCTGTGCTCGGTTGTCAGAGCCTCGTTTGCTCAGACAGAAGGTACCGCGTGAAGGTGAGGTTGACAGTTGGATGGGATAGACTGTATATTCGCATCACCACGCAAGCTGCCCATATATATAAAATATTGGGTCCCATATGCATAGTAAAACCTGTTTGGCCTGCACAGCCGCTTTATTTACATCTACAAAGCCAAGGCTACATCTACATAGAGCAACCACACGACATGCACATGCGCTGCCAGGCTTAAGGATTCCTAGGCCTTTTAGGACTGTAGATAGAAGTTATGTGTTTTGGCAGATTTTAAAATGTTATTTTATCTGTTATGTGACCATAGATTAGTTTTGGTGGGCTTGCTTGTGATGATGTTCTGCCACTGCGCCGTGTGTACTCGCTTGTGTCCCGGAGCTTCAGTATGCGGGTTCGATAACGCAGCAACAGAGCTAAGCTACCATCATAACAATCGCCACACAAGATAAATTAAATAAATTGCACACGGGAAAAATTAAAATCTGCCAACATATGTACATAACTTCCCCCTACAGCAAGCACTAAACGTACGCTCGCCATTTGAACGCGCCATCGGAATTGGTTAAGTTTCAAATCCGGCTATCGCTTGTCCCTTCAATGGCAACACTTCATTAATCACGACATCGATTTTGATACTAAAAATTCAAAAATCTTTGGAAATATTAGTTTGCATTTCAAACAAGTTTTGCTTGCATTGAAAAAATATTGATATAATCCACTATTGACAACACTTCTTTACCTTCTTCAAGAACTTGACTTCCTGACTGATTTTACGCTGAATTTTTTGTACACCGCCAATTTGGACATATTCCTCCAATTCTTCAATTAGCTCATGACCAAGTTTTATTTTCTCGTCGGCACGATTCACAAGTTCCTCAAAGGAAATTTCATTATCCATTGCAAAAACTAAACTTAGCAAACCCTTCCATACGAAAAATGAATATGAATCAGCTGTGCTGTGACAACAACACAACTACGGGAAAATGACAATGTGACTAGCGTCAAATAAAAATCCCCCAAAAACAGAAGAAAAAAACACTGCAAGTTTCAAAGACAAATTAAAACTTTATATGTAATATTTTGATAGGCTACTAATTAATTAAATATCTTACAGAAATTTATAATTATAAGTAAATGTTGTTATTTTATAAAGAGTTACATCTTATTTATGCCAATCATCTCTACAATCTACATCAACTTTGTAAATGCAGTTAGGTGACAAATGAATAATTAAAAAGATAAAAAAATCGCTTCGTATTCAATAGCCTTCCATCTTTATTATTGTTTAATTTTATCAAACGTCATGTTCTGTGAAAAAATAATACATCACTAGATTAATAGCTACGCTAGTGTGATGAACGCAAATTTTAAATCTTAGAAACAGGCTTTAAGCCCAAAATATAAAAGCACTGCTTCAGCACAGCGGCCGTAGCTTCGCACAACAAGATGCGCCCACGGTTGACCTTAACAATTTCGCCACTTTTATTTTTCTCAATGCAATAGCAACTGTCATAGAATTCGGAGAACACAGTACAAATTTCATAGCAGAATTCACAGAGTGTATGCAAGAGAAGATCCTTTGAAATTTTAATCAGCACATCGGGGAACTTCAATAGAGTCTTCGCCAATTTCCATTCCTTCTCGTGTTCCAATTCGATAGTAGCACCACTATCCAGCACTTTAGCCAGATCGGAAAAGTCCTCGCCGCAATTGCGTGAAATCGAACAGATTCGCGTAAACGCATAGAGTAGATACACGGCTGTATTGCCGCGATCTTCCAACATCTTGTCGAAGGAGAACACATACTCGCTTGTACGATTGTGACTTAAATCGGCATACTTTATGCAACCATAGGCGACCGATTCCTGAGCTGCTTTCAATTCTTCTGGTGTAAGCACTTTATCACGCTCCTTTTCCAACAATTTATCCAGCGCTCGTTTTAATCCTTCATCCAGTAGATCGGAAAGCTTTACTGTCTCACCGGAACGTGTCTTGAATTTTTTACCATCCTCTCCTAGCACCACACCGAAATTAACATGATCAGCACGATGTATTTTCGGATTGAAAATACCGGCACGTTCGGCGGCACGATAAATATTTTGCAAATGTGTACTCTGACCAGAGTCTACGACGTATATCAGCCACTCGGCTTTTTGTTCTTCTAAACGATAACGGATCGCAGCCATGTCCGAGGTGTCGTATGTAAATCCTCCATCCGATTTGACGATCGTCAATGGTATGCCTGATGATCGTTCACCTGGCCACATGATTATGCGGCCATCATCTTCTTCGAGTAGGTTCTTGGATTCCAATAACTTTATAACTTCTTTCATGCGTGACTGATAGAAAGACTCACCGAGTGGTTTAAGTGTTATATCTAAGCGGTCATAGATTTTTTGGAACTCTTGACGCGAAACATCGCAAATTTGTGTCCACGCTTTAATTGAATTCGGATCGCCGTTTTGTAATAGCACAACGCAATTATAAGCTCGCTTTTTGAATACCTCGTCTTCATCGAATCTGGTAAAAAACAAAAATTGGTAATTAGTAAAATTTAGTTTAACAATAAGTGAATGGAAATAGAAATTTGTACTGTTTACATTTGTTCAAAAAGTTAAATTGCATTTTCACTTACTTTACATTTAACAAAAAAAAAGAGGTTGTCTGTAAAGTCGGTTTACTGACGATAGTTTAACGTGACAACGTCATAAGAAAATGTTGATGGAATGGTTGCAATTTTCAAAACAAAATTTTAATTTTATTTGTTTGATAGATAGTTTGTATGGATATAGAGGAGGAGGTAAATGGAATTGCAATGGAATAGGTCAAGTTACATTTACACAAACGTGAAAAATGACGAAACATTTATCTAATTCATGAAAGATATGTTCAATTTCGATTGTGCATCAGACGTTAATAAGTCAACAACACTAAGAGGCACCATCATCGTTTTGACTTTCTCAAGACACATTACACTTGAAACACTTCCTTTCATTTCCTATTTTTCCTATCATCGTTTATTCTCAACAGAGAAATGGTTCATTACGAGTACCATGCACACAGGAGGAAGGCATATGCAAATACAAGTATGTGAATTTATATACAAATGCGCATATACATACATATATATGCTCACTCAAGTAGGACAGAGCCAGATGTCGAACGTTGCCGAACGCGGGGGCCGATTATGCTCTTTGTCGTTCGTTCCGCGCTCTCGTTTGCAGTTCAAGCACATTAGCTTACATTTGCTTGCGTACGGAATAGATTCATATACTATTTGATATGTCCATATGATTTGTATGCATCTTTACATATAGATTTGTTCTTTTTGAAAATTGCGCGGAATTGTATATGTATATTGAAGCAGTATTTCCGCGCAGAGAAAGAAAAAGTCGTGCCGATGTAATTCACGTTTTTATTCTAACTGCCGTTTTTACATTTTTTGTCATCGCCTACTATCTAATGTTTAATAAGTACAAAGTTCTTTTGGCATCGCCTACTATCTAACGTATAATTGTACAAGTATAAAGTTCCATGTAAGTGAAGTACAAGAGAGTAGGATTGGTTTGCAGAGTTGTATTTAGAATTCAACAAACGCCCCTTCAAACCAAGCCGGTACATTTAAAAATTCAAGTTTACATTTCAATATTCATTAAGTTACAATTCTCAATATGCTTCTGCTTCCCCAATGCTTTGGTAAGTATGTCGGCTGCATTCTCATTTGTCGGAACATACTCGACCTCAATTTGTCCGCATTCGTGTTTCTCTCGTATGTAATGGTATCGAATGTCGATGTGTTTGCTTCGTTTCTGCACCATGGGATTTTTCACCATAAATTGCGCACTCTGGTTGTCACACAAAATCAAAGTAGGGCCTCTCGTATATTCCAGGTAACCCAACTCATTCAACAGACCACGAAGAAAAACTATTTCTTTAGTACCTTGGCATAATGCTATGTACTCAGCTTCCATCGAACTTAACGCAACCACAGACTGCTTTCGCGACTCCCAAGCTATTGCTCCACCAGCCATTGTAACAAAATAACCTGTATAGGACTTCCTGTCCAAGCTGTCGCTACCCCAGTCAGCGTCTGTGAAACACACAAAATTCTCAAAATTAGCAGAAAATGTTAATTTACCATAAGGGGTTTTCTTCAAATATCGAAGAACGTATTTTGCCGCCTGCATGTGCTCTGTATGCGGATGTGAGTTATATTGAGATAACTTTGACACCACATGTGCAATATCCGGACGAGATATGACAGCCAGATACATCAGCCCGCCAATAAGACTTTGGTAGTCCTTCGCCTTCAAGTCACTGCACTGCTTGTCACATTTATGAAGCACCGTGCCTGGAGCCCATGGAGTTGCCGCTGGTTTACAATCTTCCATGCCCCATTGTTGAAGAAGTTGCTCGACATATCGCTTCTGATGTATAGTGATGTCACCTCGATCACCATCCCGTTCAACTTCCATCCCCAAATAAAATGATATCTGCCCGCGATCGACCGCTTCAATGTATTGATTCAATGCTTCTATTATACTCCGCATCTCATGCTTGTTTGAGCATGCCAAGATCATATCGTCTACGTAGAGAGCAATAATGCTAACATTCGCATTACCACGACGAATATAAACCGATGGATCCGACTTGCACCTTACGAATCCCATCTTCAGCAATATTTGCGTAACTTTCCGGTTCCATTCTCGACCGGCTTGCTTCAGGCCATATAAAGCCTTTTTAAGTCTGCATACCTTATTAACATTTTTCGAATCTCCAAACATGGGTGGCTGACACATATAAACCGTCTCCTCCAAATCGCCGTTCAAGTATGCAGCAACAATGTCTATGTGGTTAACCAGCAACTTGTGTTTCGCGGCCAATGCCAAAATTAGGCGAATTGTTGAATGACGTACCACCGGAGCAAATGTTTCGCAGTAATCCACGTTGTATTTTTGTGCGCAACCCATCGCAACTAGCCTCGCCTTAAACTTCTCAATTGAGCCATCCGGATTACGTTTTATTGCGAAAACCCATTTACAGCCGATAACATTTTTATGAGCTGGCCGATCCACCAAGTCCCATGTTGCGTTCCGCACCAACGATTCATACTCTACTCTCATTGCCTCTTTCCACCTGTCAGCATCTTTAGAGTTTAGCGCCTCACTGACCGTGTTCGGATTTTCAATAACAGAGTTCAGCATCTCCGGACCAGCCTCTGTACAATAGACTTTTCTCGGCCTTCCTACACCTCCTGTACGCACCATTTTTGGCCTTCCTCGCTTCCTCTTGTTATTGTTTACAGTAACAGCCTCCTCGTAATCAGACTCAGTCTCAGCTCTTTCATGTTCTTCATGCTCGCTGCCTTCGTCTTCACGCTCGTCACGTCTGTCTTCGCTTACTAACGCTTCTTCAGCGCTACTTGGTTTTGATTGAAGTTCAATAAAAAATGTTTCTTCGTTGACATCACTGTCCCTTAAATTTAATTCAAATGAATTTTCGAACCTTTTTCTCGTAACCAATTTTTAAACTGAGAGTTGACGAATTCTCTCCCATTGTCACTACGAATCGTTTTTATTTTGCGGCCAGTCTGCTTCTCCGCGGTCGCAGCAAAAAGTTTAAACATATCAAAAGCTTCGGATTTTCTTTTTAAAAAATACACTGCATTATATCGCGAGTAATCATCTATAAATGATATGAAATACGATGCACCGCCAACCGAATTCACACCCATAGGCCCGCACAAGTCCGTATGTACAAGTTCTAATACACTTTTTGTATAAATGCCGCTATATTTCACATAAGGCTTACTATGGATTTTGCATACCGCGCACGTAAAGCATTCAATGTTTTTTGAAATTTTAAAGTTCAAACCATTTACCATATTCATTTTTGAAAGTTTATTTAAATCATTTGTATTTATGTGGCCAAACCGCCTATGCCAATCACTCGCGTCATCACTAACCCCATTTACACAGTCCGCACTTTTGCTCACTAAAACGTTAGCAACATATATGCCATTTTCCAATGCACCAGTAAGAATTGTTTTTTTTGTTTTTGTTTTGCATTATGGCATTATTTTCTGTAAATGTGATGACATTTCCACTCTCTGCAGCTTTAGCGATGGAAAAAAAATTGGAATGTAGATCAGGTACATACCAAACGTCTCTCAAATTAACAGTTGTGTACTTTGTTTTCAGATTAACCGTGCCCTTTCCGCGTGCATAAACGCAAGCACCTGAAGCTAAAACTATTCTATGTTTCACACAAACAAGAGAACTAAACAATTTTGCATCTTTGCACATGTGAGACGTTGCGCCACTGTCGATTATCCAAGTCTCGCTCAAATTCTCCGCTTTCTCTACTAACGACCAAGCTTTATCATCTACGAGGGAATTATTGGATTGAAAACTGCACTGAGAACGTATATGACCTCTCCGTCCACACTTAAAGCACTTTCTATTGTAGTTGTTGTACCTGCTGGAAGTTGTGCTTTCGTTCGCTGTTCCACTTTCCTTTTGTCTTGTTCTGCTGCTGTTGCCGCTGCCAGCGCCTCTGTCGCTACCTACACCAACCTCACTCCTTACGCCTCTGCCGCCGCTGCTTTTATTTCGAAAAAATCCAACGCGTCTTTTCGATTCGTTTGCCGAAAAAGCCGTTTCTGCGCTACTGCATTTGTCGCCGTGCCTTTGCTCCTCTTCCAGAATCTTCGCGACGAGATTATCCAATTTCGGCAATGCGTCCCTGCTCTCGATTGCCACCACAAAATTCTCCATTTCGTCTGGTAGTGAGCAAAGCAACAAAATTGATAAAAAGTCGTCCTCCATGGATATGCCAACTTCTTTTAAGTCATCTACAATACAGCAGAACTCCTTCAATTGAGCTGAAAACTTCTCGCTGCTTCTGAATTGAAATCGGATCAGTTTTTTAAATAGGTTCACTTTCCTACACGCTGTATCTGCCTTGTAGAGCGCGTTCAACGTGTCCCATGCACTTTTTGCTGTGGTACAGTTTTTAATATGTATCAGCTCACTTGGCTTGACGCTCAATGTTATAGTAGCGAGAGCCTTCCTGTCGCATACTATCCAGGTGGTCTTTCCAGGCTCCTCCTTCGGACACTTATCAACGACTGCACTCCACAAATCTAGAGTAATCAGTAAACTCTTTAACTGAATACACCAAGTGGTATAATTTTCCCCACTTAATTTTTCGATGTTGGCTAAAGCGTTAGCCATTTTACCGCGACTATTGCTTTTAACACCGGATAAGCAAATCAACCGAATTATTACAACTTCTATTTATGTATGTACGCGGTACGAACGACAAAGCAATCAAAGCAAACGAACGGCAACGTTCGACATCTTGCTCTCTCCTACTTAAGTGAGCATATATATGTATGTATATGCGCATATGTAGGTATATAAATTCACATATTATACTTGTATTTGCATATGCCTTCTTCCTGTGTGCATGGTAATGAACCATTTCTTTGGTGAGAATAGGACGATGATAGAAAAAGTAGGAAATGAAAGGGAGTGTTTCAAGTGTAATGTGTCTTGAAAAAGGCAAATCGATGATGGTGCCTCTTAGTGTTGTTGACTTATTAACGTCTGATGCACAATCGAAATTGAAGATATCTTTCATGAATTTGATAAATGTTTCGTCATTTTTCACGTTTGGGTAAATGTAACTTGACCATTGCCATTTACCAAAATATCTATCAAACAAATAAAATTAAAATTTTGTTTTGAAAATTGCAACCATTCCATCAATATTTTCTTATAACGTTGTCACGTTAAACTATCGTCAGTAAACCGACTTTACAGACAACCTCTTTTTTTTCTATAATTTTTTAATGAATAAAAAAAATAACTTTGACCTTTACGCGCTCCATTGCTTGTGTGTCAGGCAAACAAGTGTCAAATATGACTGACGTAAGACGACAATTGCAAAAATTATAGGTTTTCCGATAAGGTGCAAAAACCACCTTGTACAGATAACTCGAGAAAGGAAAAAAGAGTCGCTAATAACAGATTTTTTTGCAACGAAAAAACCAACAGAAGCAGTTAATAACTTGAATAAAGCCCATCAGCTGGACAGGACTATCTGACATATCTACTGATGATAGCATTTTTGATCCAATCCATAACAAACGTGTACGCTTGTTATCAAGTAGAAAGTACCAAAATTGATTTTTATTCATAATTTCAATTAGAATTTTTATATGATTTTTAATTATGGATTGAATTTTCACTGTACACTAATTTTAATTTTTTTTTTTGTAATCAAAATTAATTGCTTTTGTTTATATTATATTTATGGATTTCCATTCAAATTGTGGAACATATCTCCATATTTACAGTATGTCGCATGTAACTTTTTATACGTTTTTTTTTTTGTACGTTTTTCTAAAGAAAGTATTCTAAGAGTTCATTCTACAAATATCATATAAATCAAAGTATAAAAATTCGAAAGAGTTCACAAAAATTTCATAAAGTACAAGGTGCAAGTTTGGACTGGCTTAAAAATCGTGTTGATTTTTTGCAATTTTTTTTTTTTTGGTGCCGAGTATTTTCTTTCATATAAAAAATGTCGAGCAATCGAAATTTTTCTAAAGATTCTGATCAAAACGTGTGAATTTTTTTAGATAATATTAAAAAATAATGATTGAATACCAATAAAATGCATAATGTTTACCTCTTCTTCGATTCCTTGTAGAATGCTTGTAAATCGCCAATAGGCGGACTTTCGGTTACGAAATTGGGAAAACGATCCTCCAAGTGTGCAATTAACATGCCAAACTGTGTACCCCAGTCACCCAAGTGATTGATGCGCAAAACGTCGTGTCCTAAAAACTCCAGCAAACGGCAAATAGACTCACCAATAATAGTCGAACGCAAATGACCAACGTGCATCTGTTTGGCTATATTCGGTGAAGAGAAGTCCACGAGTATTCGTTGCTTTCGGCAGGCTGGTGGTTTAACTCCATACCGCAACAAGTTGGAAATTGCACTAACAGCATAATCTCTACATTTAAAAAAATAATCAATTTAATTTTATATAATTGGGAAAGCATATAATATAATATTATACTTCTTGAGAAACACATTGATGAAACCAGCTCCCGCAATCTCGGTTCTACCCAAAAGTGGAGATTGCGCAACATGTTTAACTATTTCATTGGCTATGTCCCTCGGCGATTTATTTATGCCAGAGGCCTTTAACGTTTTTGCTAGTGACATGGGACTATTGCACTGATAATCTCCAAACTTAGGAGTAGTTGCACTCACTGGTGATATTATAGCTGAAGTGCCGGCAAGATGTGGGAATGCTACAGCGATGGCTTTTGTAAATAAATCTGTAATATGTTCGGTTATCGAAATCATTTCACTATCAGTGGTTGGCAGTGCAGCTGATGCATATTGATTCACGACTGCAGAAGGCGACCCTTGAGAGTTCTCTTCGGCAACAATCGCCTTGGATGATGAAATATTAAAATATTTTACGAATTAATAAAAACGATTAAGTCACCTTGTTCAAGATCGCTAGGCGATGTTTTAATTTAGTATTCTCCATCTTTAACTTTGCGTACTCTTCATCATCTTCAAACTCAAATCCTTCGCCACGTTTGGTATTTTCTATTTGTGTACGCAAATGGGCTGTCAACTGCTCCTATAGGGCGAAATGGAAACAGTGAAGTATTCACACAAATATTTTTCATTGTTCTATTGCAAACCATTTCATCCACAACAGCAGCTTCATGTTCTAATGAACACATTACGGCTCCTAGAATATTATTATACAAAATTTGAGTGAAAATATATAAAATTTTATTATTCGTGGACGCGAAAACGTCACTAGACCAACCACATGGAAGAGAAACAAACTTATAAATTGAAAACAACAACTCAAGCCGCTAGATTTGGTAAAACATATCGATATATATCAAAATGTCAATATATGTTTATCGAAATATTGATAATTTTCCAACACATAATGCTATGTTCCAACGCCACGTAATTTGTGGTCTAATTCGTCATTCACAATCCAATCGTATTGAACAGAAACTAAAGGTGGCGACTTAAGAAAACCGCCTATATATTTTTCGCGATTTCAACAACTGGCTGACGTCATGAAGCATAATAATATAAAACAAACAATATTAGAGATTACTTTTTTGTGAATATTCAGTGAATGGCTTTTTGATATTATGATTTGAAGATTTAAATTAAACATATCTTTTCATTTCATTTATTGCCCAAATCATTTTAACAAACTAATAGTAATAAATTTAAAGCACAACAAAAATTGCGAAAGCATATATAAATGTAAAGTCTCCATATGCATTTTTTTGCGTCTTTATACGGAACACGCCGAACAAAACTGTGTGTGTGTATGTGCGTAACTTCTTGCGCTTGGTTGTTGTTGTTGTTGCAGGGAAAAAATTTCACCCAATATGTGCGTAGAGAGGGGGAACGTCTTGTGTTTGGTAGTTTCTATTGTTTTCGCCTACTCTTCCCTTTTCACAAACAAATAATTCCCCTTCTTTTGTTTATTTACGCGGCCTGACGACACAGTAAATTCGGAAGGCGCAACCTTGTATTCTATCATACTTAAGCTGAGTATTTCTAAGGTGGGCGAGATCGCTTTGGCAGAAATAATTTATTTTTAGAGCATTGTTGATGATTTGAAAGAAAAAATCAAACAAAATCGAGATGCTGCTTTAATGATTTGTTTTTCATAAATGCAAGTGGATGCAAATATCTGAATATATGACGTAACCAATAGAGCATGCCGCGATTATTCGCAAAATGACTGAAGAACTGGAACATTACGAGTATGGAAAGCCGGGGAGCTATTGACAAAGTTACTGTTACTGTAGTAGCAGCATAAAAGTTCCCAACACATATACTGGGAATACGCTGAAGTGACAATCCTTGACTGGATATAAAACCGGATCGTTTCGGTAACGTAGAACCGACTGTCGTGGGAACATCACAATGATGCTAATGTGCGTTTCCTCCGTCATCGTTTTACACATGATGGACCAACGGAACCACTCGGGACTAGGAAAAGGAATTTATTCCCCTTTCAAAAGATACTTTCAATATTTAAATATTTTGTTTTTCTGTTTATTGAAAATTAATTTTTAACAAAAATGTGCCGAGATAATTGTCATAATTTTAAAATGAAACCGTAAACAAATAAAATGTAAATAAATATCTCATTTTGACAGTCCCCAAGCAAAGGCAAATAAAAAAATCAAATCAACTGTTACTGATATCAACTTAAATAGATGCGATTTGGGTACAGTAACTTAACCCGGTCGTATTTGTTACAACTATTTACGTATTAGCACCGTTTTTTGACCATTCAATAACAAAACTAGTTAAGTAGAACCTCTTGCAATACATAAAATTATCTCTTTATATTTATCAAAACTTCAAGCAAATTTTTTCAGTTCGCTGGCAAACTTTGGTAAACCACACAATTTCTTTTATGGCTTTTATTCAAAATTTTCCGTCAAGTTTCACACATTTCGCGATAGTTACTAGGTAATTCATACATTTTTTTCATATTGAATTCAATTGAAGTCACTTAATTAAAATTAAACACTAAAAGATAAATATTATATATGCTAACATTTGTTGATGCTGGCATTGCTACACCTCCAACCGTCGCCAAACAAAAAAAAAAAAAAACAACAACCTTCGTCAGCATTAAGGATTTCGGATGGCACTCAGTCCTCTCGTTCGAAAAGCTGAAAATAAAGCCTCTTGGTAAAGTCTGTCAAGCATATTGTCACGATCCCCCTCAGCGTTTGTAGCCATTAGCCTGCGTCGTTGACGAAGTGGTGGCGCAATATTAGCATTAGCATCTGTATGGTTGCCTCCATCCCCATGTCGATTGTTATTGTCACCGCTATTACTCTGCTCACTATTACCATACATATTGGGCAGCCTCAATCCATGGTGCTGTATCGCAGCATCAATTCCATATAATTCGTATAGCGGTGGTGCCACTTGGTGCATTTGTCCAGCTTCAATGCGTCTGTTAATGAAATTGTCGCACTCACACTCAAATATTGCATTCCGTTGCCACAAGCGTAATTCTTCTGTGTTCATTTCAACTGTAAATAGAAGTGCACATTTGTGTTTTTGTATTTTATGTATATTCCCAATTGACAAATCTTACAATTCGTTTCAGGCAGAGGAGCGAATAAAAAATCCATATTATTCTTTGCATGCCTTTTGCATTTACTGTTTTAGGAATATACACTGGATAGCTTTATTTCTATAATAACTGTGCACAAATTTTTCTAACTTTGCTTCTGTTTTCTATTTTCACATTTTTCTTTCTCTCATCTGACATTCGTGCATAAATAAATTGTCTAGCTATGGGAAATAAATATCGATTTCCACAGATAATTATTGTGAATATTATATCGATAAAGGGTATTTTTTAAGAACTCGGGAAGAAACAGAAATAGTGACAGAATGCATTTTTTGTACTATAATCTGCTAAATAATTTCATGTTTTCCTCTTCACTGGGGGGATTTTTACGTGGCGGGTTCCCAAACCCAGCGCACAACCAGCTATCCTGGGTTACTTCACCTTCTCACTTTAGCTCGCTCTCGAACGGGTGTTCGGAAGTTACCCAGAGAATACGTGGGCAAAGCCCGGAAGTTATGAGCTGCTTGGTTCATATGCACTCCCAAGTGAATGGCAATCAGAGATTTTACCACTTGCGTAGACTTATATACATGAAACCATCCTCCTCAGCCCTGAAATCCAACGGATATTATCTCTTGCCAATAAGTGCTACTTTGGACAAAGTAGGCAAATGCGTCGTAAATTTTCTCCCGACGATTTTTGCGTGTTACTAAAATGCCAGCAATAAATGCGGCACAATTTCCGTTGAGAGATACTGTTTTAAACTTGCAATCAACGAAACGTTAATGGGATATTTTTTTGTTTTTGCTTTAGTATATTAGATAGCATCACAATCATAATATAAACTCACCTTGAAATACAAGGTGAAGTCAAAAATAAACAAGACTGAGCTAAAATAGAAACGACAGAAGCTTTGTTCAGATAACTTCGAGTTTATTTATTCAAAATAGTCCCTTCTGGCCTCAATACACTGTTTTGCGCGATTCGGAATATCCATTCCCATGGCAGCCGTTTCTACGTTACCGGAATGACTCGGGTTTTTTCCGACCAAGGGCTGCCGCCCCAGTAAAGTAGTCCTGTCTAGTGTACCGTATCCCACCCCCAATCTTTCGTCACAGGAGCAATCCCTCGTAGCACGTTTGCTCCAAATAATTCTCTTCAGGGCTGGCGTTAGGTGCAATAAGTGCAACGTGGTGCCATCTTAAGACCTGTTCAGGCCTTAAGGCACACAGGGAGTGATCCACTAGGTATGTGGCCACGTGTTGCTCCCGTCATCAGGCGACCCCTGCCTCAACGGCGATACCGTCCTCAGCGCCGGCACGTCAAACTGCCGCCACTAACCATACCTTAACGGCAAGGAGCCCTCAGGCGCAACACAACTCCCCTATTGACCCACAACCTTCCTGCTCCTATCCCAGTGCGGGGGCAAACCAGTAGCGCTTGGTGCCCCGCACAGTCTGTTCCGGGAGTCAGACCAGAGTTCCTCGGAACCAGACAACAGTCCAGTGCAATTCTTGCAATGGCTAGTCCCACTTTCGGAGGTGCTCTGGCCTGCGCACCACCCGTGAGTGAAAACGCGACTACGTTGCCCCCTGCTGTAGAGCTCTGCACCCGCAACCGCCCTCTGTGGCGCGGCCGCCCGTCAACATCAGGCCACAACAACTTTTGCGAAACGCACAGCAGGGCCAACGCAGACAACACCATGCATCCCTCATCTCCCGAGTTACGACCATACTCTCGAGGAGTTTTAGACTTTTACAATTTAACTGCAACGGACTTACAGGTAAGATTGACGAGATGGTCGATTTCATGAGCCAACATGGTATCATGATAGCTGCGGTCCAAGAGACAAAACTGCACGCTAGCTCCTCCCTAATTACCAGGGACGGCTACAACGTGCACAGAAAGGTTCGCGAACGAGACAACGGTCCGCAGGGGCAGCACTTTAGAATGTTAAGGGATTGCTGTCCGGTCAGGCGATACCAAGTTCGAAATATTTAATATATGTATACCGCCTGTCACCTGCTGCCCTGCAGGATATCACCCTGATATTGGTGCGCTCATCAGGGGTCAAAACCGATTGGTAGTAGGTGATTTTAATACGCATCACGATCTTTGGCATTCAAGCCTGCCGAATGATCGTAGGGGACAGCTATTGGCAGAGCAGATAGACGATTTGACATTCAGCACTGTAAACGACAACGCCCCTACTAGGGTAGTGGGCAATTGCAGCAGTTCGCCTGGCATCACAATTGCTAGCGCAAGTCTGATAAATAGCATAACCTGGCGACCTATCAGACCACTTGCCCATTATCATCTCGATCGAGAAACCTGCCGACTTTGTTGTCGCGGATCACCGGTCATATGTCAACTTTAACAGAGCTAAATGGACCAGATTCGCGCAGGCGAACGCGCATTTCGCAAGGTGATCATATCCGCCGCGGCTCGCTTCATACCCGCTGGAAGGATCCGAGACATACGTCCCAATTTCCCACGATCACGAGCGTGATCTCCTACGCCAGGCCGATCCCGGGGATCCTCGCATAAAGGATCTCAATTTGGAGACCCGGCAGCTGGTAACCCAACATAAGCGGACTAAATGGGAAGAGCATCTGAAGTCCTGCAACTTCACCTCTCGTGTGAGCAAGCTCTGGTCCACCGTAAGGTCTCTGTCGAACCCGACGAAGCACAACGACAAGGTGGATACCACCTTCAACGATTGTACTTCGTCGGATCCGAAGAGATGCGCGAGCTACTTTAGCCGGCAATTTATTCTGCATCCTCCGGCCGACAGACCCAAACGTAGTGCCACGAGACGGCTGCACAAACTGGCATACAACAGTGCGCCGCTTGCTTTCTATAGCGATGAGGTTCAGGGGGCCATCAACCATATGAAACCATCTAAAGCCATTGGCCCTGACGGACTAAACATGCTGATGCTGAAAAAGCTGGGTCCATTGGGAGTAGAAGGGTCTTCAATTTGCCTATGGCCACTCTCATTATTCCTGACAAGTGGAAATCAGGAAGAGTGGTCCCACTACTAAAACCTGGAAAACCCGCCAACCAAGGGGAGTCCTATCGTCCGATAACTCTCCTTTCCCCAGTAGTGAAGACTCTTGAAGCCCTTCTACTTCCACTCTTTACGAAACATCTGACCGCAGCCTTACACCAGCATGGTTTCCGAAGAGTGCATAGCACCACAACGGCACTCACCGTCATTAACGCCCAGGTAAACCGCGGACTGAACTAAAACCGCCCCTGCGAGGGATGTAACTTCCAACGCACTAACTTGTATTTATTGAGACAATCCGCCAGATGAAATAAATTTGAAGCAAAACCACAAATGTAATTTATCCACTTATTTATTTATCTGAAACCATTAATGTAGGTATGTATGTATGTATGTATGTATGAGTGTAGTAAACAATTATACAAATATCTTCTTCACAGTATAATTCACATAGCTTACAACTTACATATAACAGTGTATATAACACAGCAATACACGAAACGCAACAATCCACCACACAACGCCACTCATCAACCTACTCGCCTACCCTGTGTGTTGAAATACTTCTGTGGCCTTGTATGCAGGTGGTTTTAATTATAAATTTGAGACATTAACAATTTAACAGCTTTTATTTATAAGGTTTATACTATATATTGTACCCTGCGTGGGTAATAAACATCAGGAAAACATTTCATCTTTTCAAAATCAAATATGTTTTTGAAATAAGTTTATTTATTTGTTCTGTACTTTTTTGTTTGTTAAAATTTTCGCTGTATGTATTACAATTATATTAATGCTCACATAACGCTTATAGAACAGAAAGACAACGTTATATATGTATTTGTAGATATGCTACTCGTATGTATGTATGTATGTATGCAGACAGCTTAGCAAATGGAATATCTCAAGCAAGCTCATCGATTGTAAATAATCCTCAATAAAGCGCCATTTCATGACACAACTAACACATGACATCCTTGTATGTATGTATGTTTGTATGTATGTACTCTTCACTTCACTTTCATGTAAAATTATTAAGGTCTGCGTTGTTTATTTCTCTTTGTTCTTAACTTAACACTAAATTTAATACATACTTAACTTAATACGTTTACATACATAGACACCTACATACATATATTTGTTGGTTAGGTGCCAATTTTGTGTGTGAAACCAAATATAGGGAAGAAATCATTTGTAGTGTAAAAACTGCGAAAACAACGAAGAAACAAAAAAAACACCTAAAAATACGCTCATATGCATAGTAATCATTATTAATTAATCAATTTTAAATTTATTTATTTTTTAATTTAATTAAATTTTCATTTCTATACTTTTTTATCCAACACTCATGTTCTTCATATTCTAATATAGACAAAAAATTCAGCACTTTATCACAATACTAATTTTAGATTTTACAAATTGAAAAGTATTTTCTATTAGCGGTTGCCACCCGGCAGACAAAGAGGCATCGCAGCGGCAATTTACGTTACTGCTGTACGCAGTTGGCAGAAAAAAAAATGCAAGACGCTGCGTTTGGCAATAAGAAACTTCAAGATGCGAACCACAAATCACAGCAGCAGTTCGGCCTAAACGGCTGTTAAAGCATGTAACTATCAAACTTTCTACTAAAACTTGGAAGGAAAAACGATCGGTTGATCGTCGATATCATTACAGGACACAACCCATTGGAATCAGTGAGGACCCAATGTGCCTGTCGTGCTTGAAGGAGGCGGATAGCACTGAGCACTTTCTCTGTGAGTGTCTTGCCTTTGCTAAAGCAAGGCTACGAGTTTTGGGTTCCGATGTCATGAGAATGAGTAATATTCGTTCTCTATTTACAGATTTGCCAAAGAATCTAGAAAATTCTCACAGGACTAACTATCTCTATCTCTGTCTCCATTCTTTCCTATCTCTTTCTCTGCTACTTTTCTCCTTCTTCCCTTGACTATCTACCCTCTTTCCAGAGCTTTAAATACACTCAGGCTAAAAGAGTGTTTTAGCAGCCACCAAATCTCCTGGTGCTCCTTGGCTCGACATTTTCAAATTTCAATTTCATGTAATCTCAACAGATTTAAGCCTTTTTTACTGCAAATGTGGAATGCCAACCAAGCAAAAATTAAACGGTTTTTGAGAGAAATCTTGCTGAAGAGAAATGCTTATGCAGTCGGACATTTGCTAGCGGTTACCGAGTGGTAATCGCTTATAAAACTTAAGAGGACAGATACCTGTAAAATTTTGAATTGTTTTATATTAATATAATCCTTTAAAGTTCAAAAAAGTTTTAGAACGTAAATTTAAGTATTTCTTATATTATAGATCGTCAACCGTGACGACTCTATTCTTTGCGTTCGAGCGCTGGGAGAGGTATAGTTACGTTGTATTTAAACTTTAGACGCGTTTTTCTCAAAACTATATTTTTCGAATTGGCGTACACGGTAACTCGAAAAGTTATTGACCGATCTCCCTGAAATTTTGCACACACCGTTTTTATGATATTACTTTCTATGTGAATTTACAAGTTTTCGAAAATTTTATTCCGCGAAATTTTTTCCATTTTGGTTTAAGGGGTTACATTTGTTTCGTGGGTTCAAAAAATCGATTTTGTTTTTGGCTTATCAATTTCTACAACATCTCAAGAATATTATCCTAAATTTTCAAGTCGGTCCGAATAATAGTTGCGGAGATACAGCCTTTGGAAGGTGTGCACTCCAAGCCACTTTTATTGTTACACAAAACTTTAAGCGCGTTTTTCTCGGAACCGTGTTTTCAAAGTCGGTTGTCAAATGTCCTCGAAAACTACTCAACCGATCTTGATGAAATTTTACACAGGTATTTGAGATACAATTTACTCGTGCTTGAACGAAGGATTTTTTTTTTCAATTACAACTATTTAAAAAAAGCAAAATGTCAAGCAAATTTGACCGAAATTTTAAATTTTATTGGAAAAATATCTGCCAAAATTCCAATTTTTACATTTTTCTTTTCTTCGTTCAATCACGAGTTTATGGTCTTAACTAAAACATTTATTTTTGTTTTTTCATTTTCGATGATCCTGTCAGGAGTTATGCTGACAACGCGGAAATTTCAGAAATTATTCTCTAAATATGTATCTATAAGAGAGAAAAAAAAGTTTGAATAAAATAAATAATTTTTTACATAGAAAAAAAAAAAATATATATTGAAAATAGGCCTTTTTTTACCCGACGAAACCCATGTAACCCCTTAATTCATATAGAAATTATGACATTAATAAACAAAAAAAATTTTGGTTTTTTGTATTCAGGTCACTGACGCCGATGCTACAATGCCCACCGATTGAGAAGCCCCGCTGCGACCTTCCTGGAAGAATTGAGTGTACATCTGCCATTTTAAATTATTAAAACAAAAAAAAATTGTTTATATTACTTTAATATTATATATAAATAAACTCTATGCCAATTTTGAAAAAAATGTATTGACTTCTTCATTTTAAATGATTTTAATGAAAATCAGGGGAAATATGGCCGTTTACAGGTATCTGTACCCTTAACTGTGTGTTTTTTTTTAATTTTATATATTTTAATTTTACATGCCCAAGAGGTTGGGCTGGCAACTTATAACCTCGTATTTCGGTTAGCGGTTGCGGCTATTGATACAAACATTTGATTTATTTATTTATATAGCAAATTTTACAAATAAATTTGCTGAGCCTGAGTTAGCAGCGGACGCCTAGGTCACTAGGTGTGATACAAATATTATATTTACTTCAGAAATTTTGTTTCTTTGCTATACTCAGAAGAAGGAGCAGACTAAGAAGATAAATTAGTGAATTAGTTTTTGAAAATCGCTGCATACAGTCGGTGTCAGCTAATTTGAGGTAAGACAATTATCAAAGATTTCAGTGCGGCAGCTTATTAACTAAATTTTGTATGGCAAAAATAAAGATGCAGCTCTGAAGAATTCCTGCAAATGCAACTTTTCAAGATTACATTCTTACTTTTTTCTGAAAACATGTGAAACTAAAAGAAAAAAAAAAAAACAAAAACGGTTTCCACATTGAGCAGCTTATCTGATGCAAAGAATTTGAAAGGAAATTTGTACCGTTATGTTTACTAATAACACGCATGTGGCTCTGCAGTGAGTTTTGCTACTTTATTTTGTCAACTCTTGTGCAGATTTATTGTCTTTGTGGCGTTCAAAGAGAGAAAACATTAATAATTTGAAGTATGGGTCAGCGTACAACAACTAAACAACGCGAATTGGTCATTCACTATTATGAGCTGAAGAATCTGCGTGTGACTGTAAAACACGATGGTGGAGGTGTAACAACTTGGACTTGCATGGCAGCATCAGGGGTGGGAAATTTAGCTGCCATTGTTGTTATTATGGATAAGAACAGGTATCTGGGAATACTAAAAGACAATTTACCTTGAAGTGCCGAAAAAGTCCACGACAAAACATCAGGTTTAATCAAGATCAGGACCCAAAGCATAAGTCGGGAATAATGCAGACTTGGCTTATTTGGAATACGTCCACATGTTATGGAACCACCAGCCCAGTCTCCCAACTTAAAATGGGAAAAACGTCAGAAAAAATAACATTTGCAACAGAGTAAGCTTGAAAAATGCACTGAAAGAAAAGCAGGCCAAAATTGATGGGCCAGAGAATGACACAAAAATTGTTCAATTCAATGCAAACGCGGCTTAAGGAGGTTATGTCTCAAAATGGTTGCCACATTAAATATTAAAAATATATTTATAATCAAAGAATGTACTTATGTATGTTTTTACCTCAAATAAGCTGCTCAATGTAAAAAGTGCACTTTTTTTATTTTTGTTTTGTGTTTTTGTAAGAAAAAAGAAAAAACAGAATTAAAAAAAAATAAAACTCAGATATTTAAGGGGGGCAAGCTCATCCATCACTTTCAAATTTTCCATATATACAATTTTTTTTACTTTAAAAATTCATTTACAATCTAAAGCATATCTTTTCAATGTTTCAAGCTTAATAGAACGTCTAAAAAGTCAGTAAAGTGCTGCGCGTCGAACGAAAGATGAGTAAGAATGAAAACTTTAATTGCGTTTTTCTCGAAATACGTTTTTTTTTGCGCGCTGTCGAATATAACTCAAAAAGTAATCAAGATATGAACTTAAAATTTTACAGGGATATCCTTTAACATATTGGCCTTTGCATGTCCCCGCTACGGACACATAGTATGATAGTTATGTATGCGTAGAATACGTGAGGCCCCAATACTGGGACACGAAAAAAATAGAGTTTTCATTTCAATTATTTGTCATCGCTATAGTTTTCTTTAACAAATATTGCAACTTTGTACATCTCTGGTTTATTGATCATACACTGACAAGAAATATTTACCGCAATATAACGTTTTAAGGCGTAAATATTGTGGAATATTCACAACAGATCTGTCGCATTGATATTCAGTGTAATTTTCCGTCGTCATATGGGCGAGTATTACAAAAAGGGTTCTCGGCCGTTAAAGGTTAATTATCACTAAAAATATTTTTTTTTTGTTTCGATAAATTTATTTATAAAAAATAAGTGTAATTTTTTTCTTTTTCTCTTCAAATTTTCATTTTTTTTCGTTAAAAATAGGTAAGTTCAAAGTGGAATAACTTATTTTAATGACAAATTTTTGTCTGGTTGATTTCAGTAGATTTCAAGAGGCTGTACATTTCACGACGCAAATTAAATTTATTTAATTTTATTTCATTTTGTTTTACTTTATTTTAATTTTATTATATTTTATTCGTTTATTTAACTTGGTTTTGTAAGTTTTTTGTTGTACTTTTATTTCGTTTACTTGATTCAGTTGAATTTAGTTTAATTTAATTTAACGTAATTTTCTTACCTTTATTTATTTAATTTTATTCAGTTCAGTTAAGTTTAAGTCAATTTAATCTAAATTTGTTATTAATTATTTTATTTTATTTTGCTTTATTTTATCTTAATTACAATTGTTTTATTTAATGTATTTGTTTTTAATTTATTTTTTTTTTCTTGAAGTCAGTTTAGTTCAATTTAATTTAAATTAATTTAATTCAAATTTATTTGTATCTCATTTTGTTTTATTGTGTTTAATTAAATTTTTTTTCTTTTATTTGTTTTAGTTGTTTTTAATTATTTTATTTTATTTTAATTATAATTTTTTTATTTAATGTATTTTTTTTGTAATTTATTCAATTTTTTTCTTCAAGTCAGTTTAGTTTCATTTAATTTAATTCAAATTTATTTTTATTTATTTTGTCTCATTTTGTTTTATTGTGTTTAATTTAATTATTTTTTCTTTTACTTAATTTAATTAATTTTTTCTTCTTTTATTTATTTTATTTGACCTGACGACCTGACGTTAGCCTCACCTTGAAACAAGGTGTAGTGTCTATCTTTCAGGCCGCATATCTTGTCGTTTGATATCCAAGGTTCTTGGATGAGAATGATGTCTTCTCTGAGGTCAGAGAGACGAAGAATGAGAGCTGCTGAGGCAGCCTTAGAGTGATGCAGATTAATCTGCAGCACAGTTAGATGAACATTCAATAACTGTTGCGTTCGCGTCATCTAACTAGTCTATCCTCGCTAATTAAAGTCTATCCTCGTCCTCGAGTTGAATATTGAATAAGTTTCCCCAAGTTCGCTGTTTGATTCCGAGTCGGACTCAATCGTCGAAGCTTGTGAGAGAGGCTTATCGACATCCATCTCGGGGGCCGCCGTACTCTCTTCGCTGGGTGCGAGGAGATTTTTCGGCTGATAGGTCCAGATGGTAGTGGTGATGAACCCGAATGCCACAATCCACTTGCGGTCGTCCAGTGCTTGAACGCTTTCCTGGTCCAGGAGCAGCGTGACATGTCTGGAGTTTCCTGAAGGCTCTTCCACCTTAACTACCTTCCAGTTTTCGGTGGGTTGGTTCGGGTTTCCGATCTTCAGTAGCTCCAGGATGGTTTCCGGATCGGATGGCTCTACAGGTATTCTTGCTCTGCCGCGTAGTTTGTTGGGAATTTCGCTCAAGTCAGTTTAGTTTCATTTAATTTAATTTAATTCAAATTTATTTTTATTTATTTTATCTAGTTTTGTTTTATTGTGTTTAGTTCAATGATTATTTTCTTCTATTACTTAATTTAATTATTATTTTTTTATTTTTATTTAAATTGTTTATTATTTTTTATTTAAATTGTTTTCTTTTATTTGTTTTTTATTTTATTTCATTTTGCTTTATTTTATTTTAATTTAATTATAGCTTTTTTTATTTCATGAATTATTTTTTTTTATATTTAAATTAATTTAATTCAAATTTATTTTTTTCTTTTACTTGTATATATATACCTATATAATTGGCGCGTACACCCTTTTTGGGAGTTTGGCCGAGCTCCTCCTCCTATTTGTGGTATGCGTCTTGATGTTGTTCCACAAATGGAGGGACCTACAGTTTTAAGCCGACTCCGAACGCTGGATATTTTAATGAGCACCTTTTTCACTCGGAGATTTGCCATTGCCTGCCGATGGGCGACCGCTAATAGAAAAATGTTTTTCTTAATTTTGGAGTTTCACCGAGATTCGAACTAACGTTCTCTCTGAGAATTCCGAATGGTAATCACGCACCAACCCATTCTGCTACGGCGAATTAATTAAATTTTTTCCTTTATTTATTTTATTTGCTTTTAATTATTTTATTTCATTTTGTTTTATTTTATTTTAATTTAATTATAGTTTTTTTATTTAATGTATTTTTTTTTTAATTTATTTTTTTTTTCTTCAAGTCAGTTTAGTTTTATTTAATTTGATTTAATTCAAACTTTCTTTATTCATTTTATTTCATTTTGATTTATTGTGTTTAATTTAATTTTTTTTTTTTCTTTTACTAAATTTAACTAAATGTTTTTTTATTTATTTTATTTGATTCAATTCAGTTTAATTTAAAGGAGCCACGTTTGAACAGCTGTAGCGCCGCCATTTTGCTATTTTATTTATAAAAAAAAAAATTGTATATTCATTTACGTGTGAATATTGGGGTCATAATTAGCGCTCTTTAAAACTGCGTTTTTATTTTTTCGATGCATAATTTAATCATTAAGCTGCAGCACCTCCATGTAATGATAGTTCGCTTGCATAAAATAAGCTAACACAAACTGTATATGGATTCAAAATTTGCAAGTATCAGTAGAAAAAAAGGAAAATATGAGACATTTGCAAGCATTAAAATCAGTTTGATTTAGAAATAAGAAACAAGATTTTGAAGAAGACGCATGTGTCAGTGTGTAATAACTCCAAAGGACACATTAAATGATTTCTTACCAAACATATCTGGCTCACCACAAAACTATGATGCAACTCTAACTTGAATTACAAATAAAGTATTATATTTATTTCATCTTACATGTATGGCTAACCTATCAGTATAACGCAAAATACAATTTTAATAAAAAAAAAGATATATATATATTTATGATAATAATGAACTATCAAAAAGTCTTTCACAATATTCTCTCAGCTTTGTTTGTTTGTATATATATTATATATATGTATTATAAATAGTTTACCAATAAAAATTTTGCACCAAATAGTTTTGCTTTAATCGCTTTTGTTTTCAATTCAATTGTTAAGTGCACATAAAGCACAGGTCACTGTATACATTCAATTCGTTAAATATCCTAAAAGTGCACACTAACGAAGGAAATCATATAAATACGTGTATAATATAGTTTATTTTATGAACAAGTTTTATGTACAACAAGCACACATTTTCAATTTATTTTTCGAGCCCAGTCAAAATTAAATATATTCATGTATCTCTTATGTAGTTAACGGCCTGCAGCTCGCTTTAAATCAAACACAAATTTTCAGCACACCTAATAACACTTTTCTTAACTAACAATTTATTGAAATTTAACGGCTTCTCACTTATTATCTTATAGACCCGTTGTTGCAAATTCGTTCGCCTTACATTTTGCTGCACTTGCATATACATAGTAATTTTAGTTTTTTCATTTTTTCATTTTTTCATAAATATTACAACTGGTAATTTTGTATATGTACATGTATATATGCATTATAATATATTGTATGTATGTATGTATGCATGTATAAGTTACAAATTACAAAAATATGTTTTACATACTACGTTTTCAACATTTAAAAAAAATATACATATACATTTATATAGTTGTATGTATGTATAGATGTGTTCCCCCCTCCTCATGTGTATGCACACATAAACAAGGGCCAGGGGGGGTGTGCAATTCACTTCTCAATTCTTACATACAAGTTTATCAATAGAAATAAGTGAAGTTCAATTCTTTACTTGACTTATGGCAGTAATAAGTAATTTGTTTTGTTTTCATTCATTCTGAGATAATTTGACTTTTGTTCTTGTGACTTGTCCGCGCCTTGGGGAACAAATCAGTTGTAATGCATTTTAGTTACCAATACAAGACAATTCCATATCTGTTAATTTGTACATTTGGGAGTAAAAACTGCTGAATAATGACGTCACTATGCGCGACATGCATATATTTGTGGTATGTATGTGAAAAATGCGATGGTTCGTATTTTTTGTATGTATGTATGTTTGCTGTCTTGAGTCCACATTGCCACAATGAAATTAAGCAAACTTAAAATTACAAGTTAATGCAAGTTCGTTTTTTAAGGGGCATTCAACCATTACACATAGTTTACACCAAAGTTTTCACTGCCTATAGGCAAGTTTACATAGACACACCGACCGAAAATATGCATGTATATATGTGTGTGTTTAAAATATTTGCATGTTAGAATGTTTGATGTGTGTTATTCATATTTTCATATTTGTTAATCAATAGGTAATTGTTATTATTTTTAGTTTTAGTGTTTTGCAGTTGCCATGGCTGGCTCTCTCCACTTGCCGTATTGAATGCGGCACTATTTGATTTTTCTTCAATTCGCATTAGTGGCAAGCGGGCGAACGACCTCTGCGCTGTAGCCGTGAAACATTCATTGCCTCAAATCAATGCCTCTGAATGCTGTCAACGGTACACAAAAATTGTACCGCGCTCGTTGTTCTTCCTTCCGTAAGCGCCGCCAGATACGTTTTTAGACTAAAATCAAAAAAAGAAAAGAAAAGAAAAATTTAAATTAAAGCTTAGATTTCAAAATGTAATGGAAGTAATTATATGTAATCTTATTATAGGCCGCGCTGTTAGTTCTGCCTTCTCCAAACTGAATAAAGAGGCAAAGCGAATGGGACTGGTGGTGAACGAGGACAAAAAGAAGTGCCTCCTGTCATCAAACTGTCGGCGCACTCGCGTATCGGCACTCACGTCCCTGTTGACAGTTATAATTTTGAAGTTGTAAAAGACTTCGTGCATTTAGGAGCCAGCATTAACACCGATAACAATGTCAGCCTTGAAATCCAACGTAGAATCTCTCTTGCCAACAATTGCTACTTGGGACTAAGTAGGCAACTGATCAGTAAAGTACTTTCTCGACGAACAAAACTATTGTAACACTCTACAAGACTCTCATCATGCCTGCCCTAACGTATGGCGCAGAAGCGTGGACGATGACAACATCCGATGAAGCGACGCTTGGAGTGTTTGAGAGAAAGATTCTGCGCAAGATTTTTGGACCTTTGCATGTTGGCAGCGGCGAATATCGCAGGCGATGGAACGATGAGCTGTATGAGTTTTACGACGACTTAGTCATAGCGCAGCGAATAAAGATCCAGCGGCTACGTTGGCTGGGTCATGTTGTCCGAATGGATACAAACGCTCCGGCTCTGAAAGTATTCGATGCGGTACCAGCTGGTGGTAGCAGAGGAAGAGGAAGGCCTCCTCTGCGTTGAAAAGATCAGGTGGAGAAGGACTTGGCTTCACTTGGTGTGTCCAACTGGCGCCGGTTAGCACGAGAAAGAAACGAACTGACGCGCTTTGTTAAACTCGGCCAAAATCACGTAAGCGGTTATAGCGCCAATTAAGAAGAAGAAGATTATAGGCCTTATCTTTTCGCCAAGCGTTAGCAAGTGATGAATAGATGAAGCAACTGGTATAAATGAACATATCTTGGCAACGCTGGAATAGAGCTGCCTGAAATTACATTTGTTTGTGAAAATAGTGAGTTATACCAGTTTTATAAGGTATAACCGTACTTGCTAGTGGCGAATCTTGCTCGATAACTTTGTTGTTGCTTTCGCATGCAAATTGTTCGTCAAGTTAGTCGAGCAGAGAGATAGCGAGCAGAGAAGTCGCGAATAGAAGAGGCTTTATGTAATTAATTAAACGAGTTGGCTGAGCCATTTGCCGAAATGTATTCCATGGATTCCGGGCCTTTGCGATATCGAGCGGAATTGTGGCGAGAGTACATAGATAATGATTTACAGTATTGGAAAATATAATAGCAAAAAATATTTTCATGTAATTTTTGACAATTTTTTATTTTTATTTTTTTATTTTTGAAGACTCCGAATATGTTATGCCTGACAAGTTCAAACAATTACTGCAAATTAAGAAAATAAAAAGCCTCTTTTCCAAATATTCTACAACATAATGAAATTTCCAACAAAACAAAATTTCTACAACAAAATAAAATTTCTAGAACATAATAACACATGGGCTGAAAAGTTACGGTCCTGATATAGATGCATTAAAGCTTAAAAAAACAGCTGTTAAATTTCATGAGTGACACTACTTTTGTTATTTTCAAAACAATGGATCAAAAAAAAATTCGTGTTTTAATTTTGCACTGCTTCTCGATGCGGAAAAATACCGTTCAAGGGAAGCAATGGCTTGCAATGTTATGGGGACTCCGCTCCATCATTACTGGCTGTTCGTAGACCTAAAAAAATGCTCGCCGGTGAGAAAATTCGCTCGAATAATGAGGTTATCGCTGAAACTGAGGCCTATTTTGAGGCAAAAGATAAATCGTTCTACAAAAGTGGTATTGAAATGTTAGAGCGGAGATGGAATGATTGCGTTTTTCTTAATGGAAATTAAGTTGATGAATAAAGTTAATTTTGAACAAAGAAAAGTGTTTTCTTTGACACTTTAGCCCATGTGTTATTTGGCCGAGCTAATCTTTCAATTTTCGATTTCATGTTGTCTTACGAAGCATTTTTTGTTTTACGTTTCAAAATATTTATTGTTATTTCAAAATGTCCGTGCAAAATATAAAGGTCCCCCACACACTGATTAAAAATTCCTTAGTTAAAAATGCTTGATTGATTTGAAATCGTAACTTTTAACAATTTTAACCCTTTACTCGTCGAGAGAATTAATCCGGTGGCAGAGGATATTCTAGGCGAGTATCAATATGGATTCTGAGCGAACAGATCAACTACTGATCAATATTTTGTAATATCCAATTTTTTTTTTTTAATTTTATAAAGATGGTCCGACATCCACTGCCTATTTGTGGATTTTAAAGAAGCTTTTGACAGCATCCAAACTGCTTTTAATACTTCGTCGGCAAGCAGTGCCGAATGACCGTGACAGGAACAACATCCAAGGAGTTGCAATACAAGAAAAAACTTCAAACACATTTGATGTTGTCATAGATGTGAAACAAGGAGACAAATTTTCTACCGTCATATTTAACCCAGTTTTAAATTTTTTACTCAGCGATATCGACCCTGGAGCTACAATTTTCGCGAAAAGCGTTCAGATCTACGGCTACGCTGACGACTTTACTATCGTTGCGAGAAACCAACACGCACTTGCTGACTGTACACTGGAGCTGATAACTAAAGCAAAGCTAGTCGGCCTTGAAGTAATGTCGATAATACAAAATACCTCGGTGGGTCTTTAGACGCCACACGCTACGGTAACCTGGAGATCGGCTCATACATTTTTCACAAAGTGAAGAGTATTGAGTGAAGAGTCTGACTGTAAACCTTAGCAGTGCTGCAGATCCCCTAATCAGTGTGAGTCATAGACTTCATACTATTAATAGAAGTTATTTTGCTCACCTGAAACTTCTCAAAAATAAATTACTATCGAAGTCGTATAACCTACAAATCTACAGAACGCTAATAAGACCAGTGTTAAGATATGGCTGCGAAGCTTGTTTTTTTTGGCGGGACAAACTAGCAAGTACAGCACTCAGACAACCTAAGTCCATTGTACTGCACTCGGGTACCCTTTTGAACTTTATTTAAATCTCTGAAGAAATCTAAGTAGATTTCATGGTGCCAAGGAGCCAAGGTGGTCGCTTCATAACGTATTAGTGCCAAAGACCTCAAGCCTTATTCGAGCGAAGACCGGGTAGACGCACAGAATGTGGTCCGCCGTCTCATGGGTACGACAACTAACATAAAGAAGGATATTTGGAGCAGTAAGGGAAGTTCGGATCATACAGAATAAGATACAATGAGGAGATCGAACAGCTGATATCAGGCCAAAACATTGTGCGTTTCGCTAAAGTTCAGCGGCTGAGATGGCTTGGATACCTACTCAGGATGGACGACAGCAGGATTACGAAAAAGACCTTCAACTCTTTTATTATGGATAGTAAAAAGCGTGGAAGACCCCCAAGAAGATGGGCAGACGATGTTGATGCAGATTTTTGTCTTATAAATGCTATAAGAAGCGACGCGATGAACCGAGTCGTATGGACCACGCTTGTGAAGAAAGCACTGGCTCACCCTGAGCTGTAATTGCTATACGACGACGAGGACAGTGATTCTGCCAGTTGAAATAATATCGTTTTGTTGCTGTTATTAATTCATGAAAGTAGGAGTAAGATGTTAAAAAGGACTACATCAGAGTGTTTCTGCCATGGACACCAAAAGCACAAAATTAGGTTCGACTTGATAAAACTAGAAAGCGGGCGATATTTTTGGCATGAAATAGAATAATTATAAAAGCCATTTTAACTTACTTTGATCAAATGTGCTGGGATTGATGTAGCTAATCAAGTCTTGGTCCGACATTGTGGTCAGCTCTTGCGGAATCGGCGGTTGTAGGGGCACAGGCCCAACCGCCGCACCAGCGTGAATGCCGGGCGCGGCCGCTGAAGTTTGTTGAGTAACAACAGCGCCATTTGTGGTCACTGCAGCTGCGGCGACTGATTTTTGCAATGAATTTTCGGTGGCCAAGGCAACTATGAGAGATTCCTGTGGGGAAGTGGGAGGGCTGTGGCGAAACAAAAGGATAGTTAAAGAGCATTCAAATGTATTACATACAGCGCCATACAAAATAGTAGAGCCGCACTTACATGCCCAATGAGAATTGCGATTGCACGTCGCTGACTGCTACTGCTGCTGCTGCTACAGCTGCAGATGGCGGCACGTCGGGGTGATTTAGAAGCAAGTTCACCAAGGGGCTTGTATTGCCAGTCGAGGCCACCGCCGCTGCTGCTGCCGCTGACGGATTTATTAATGCTTGTGGTGGCGGTTGCTGTTGCTGTTGCTGATGATGGTGTTGCTGTTGCTGATGATGATGATGCTGCTGCTGCTGCTGTTGTTGTTGTTGATGCTGCTGTTGTTGTTCCTGATTAGATATTAAATCGGCTGCAGCTTTGATGATCATATTACTAACAGCAGTGGAAGTCGCCACTGTCACAGCAACTGGCTGGTCAGCTGCCTGTTCCACGTCGGCCACATTATCCACAACCGCACCAGTTGGATTTGTAGGACTCATTATAATATTGCTGAGCGCAAGTGCTGCTACCGCGGCATCTTGCTGTGTTGGTTGCGGCTGCATGGCAATATCATTCAAAATCGAATTGGCCATGGTCACTTGGTGCGGGGCCATGATATTCGGCACTACAGCGGTGGCAGCACCATTAGCTGAACACAAAATCGTGGACGGTGAAACTGCAGGATTCATAATCATTTCAGTGGAGATGCCGCCATTGGGATCGGTGATTGTTGCACCCGTGGCCGCGCCTGGCACGGCAACAGTGGCTTCCACCACCGCATTGGCTGGCACAGCTACAGCACCGTTGCCCCCTATGGGAGCAGGTAGCAGTTGTTGCATTGGCATTGCATTTAACACCGCCGCAGGTTCCGAATTTAAGATAATATCCTGCGTAATGGGTGAATTGTGTCCATTGAGTGAATTATTCGGCGAGACAGAAAGAGTGGCTGTTAAGCCTGAGTGTGGCGAAGAGCCGCTTGAGCCGTTGGAGTGAGAGGAAGAATTGCTCGATATGGATAAGCTGCGTTCGAGCACTGCCGGTTGCTGTGGCCCATTAGCTTGCTGCATAATACCAGCGAACGGATGATCAATGACTGTGCCCACGCTGCTATTGACGCCACCGAAAAGCGACTCCTCTGCTGCTGCTGCGGCAACAACGGCCGCCACGGTCGGGTCATTGGCCACTGCTGTGGATTTAGCCAAATCGGTAATGAATTTGTCTACTGCCACTGCCTGTTGCTGTTGTGCCACAACTTTGGCAATTTCCGTCTTCACGGCCAACTCAACGGCGGCAGCTACGGAGGGCGGCGGTGCCACTGGAAATGCAGGCATGCTGTTCGAATCGTACATCATTGTGTCCATGCTAGTCTTGCGGTCATAGTGCGAGTGAAATTGCATTGCATTGGGACTGATGGGAGCGCCGCAATTGGCCATAACGGCATCTGGCGTTTGTATCGCCTCCGCCAACGAACTTTGCGACGTTTCGTCGATCAGCTCAGTCTTGAGTGTTTCAGCGACGTTCAGGTGTGCTAATTGCTGATCCGTTAGCATGGGCGTGGCTGTGGGCAATGAAGGGCGCCGTACGCCCATCGGCATTTGTGTTGTGATTGGTGGTGGCATCATACCGGAATCGATTTCATGTTTGGTCTCCGTGGCTGGCCAAAGGGCTGCACCACCAGCAGCTCCACCCATTGCTGGCGCAATAGCGTTCGATGTATCCATATATGAGGTGGCATCTACAAATATACATAAGACTTTGTTAATAACGCCCAAAAAGGGTGAAGAAATGGTAGAATGTCGGTGGTTAAAAAATAAAAAAAATAAATAAAAACCATATTTCATTGAAAATGTGGACAAACATATTTAGTTACTCTTTTGTTTTTTTTTTTTTGTTTTTGCAATTGAGAATATATGTAAATATATATTTTAACGAAAACTTAAATATGCGCTTACGAACTAAATTGTATGGGCTACGACTTATAATTTACTTCTCTCAAGTCTAAATGTTACGACTAATGGCTATTGATTAAATTTAATGATATTTCTAATTTGCTTAATTTTATGTTACTATCCTTCATCAGCCAAATTGCTTTATTACACATCGATATTTGCATCTTTTTTCGTTACATTTTGCATCAACTGCATTGAAGTGAAAAAATAAATAAATACACAAATGGAAATACAGAAATTGGATTTCGTTTGGATGATGAGTTGGGGAAATTACTTTGAGTGCATCACACAATTGCGCACAAACTGATACACACACACACACATGCGCATACATACACATACGCACACGCATACAAAAGTACATTGAACAACAAATAATACGAGTACAAAAGCAGTTTGGAAAAGTAGAGGAAGTGAAGTACCTTCAACGATTTTGTGATAAAAAACAAAATTCTTCACACTTGCATATAACAAATTGCAAACTTAATAAAACATTTTTCAAACTCTATTTTTGAAAGAAAAAAAAAAAAATTGTGAAATGACGAGCTTTTTTTTTGGCATTTGCTCTCAGAAAAGTAGCTGACTCAAATAGTTTAATTTTATTACCCAAATTAATGAAAAGCTTATTTAATCAGGCACAAAAAAGCATAAACGAGTTCTCGAATTTACAAACATTGAAAACAATGCCCGAATTGTAAAACTTAACCCTTTTTAAGGCAGAGGCGATATATTTACCACCAACAAAAACTTTGTTTATCTTTTTATGTAAGTTATCAAAGGAGTCCTAATTTGTTGCATTGGCAACTAAGAAGGTCTGGTTTATTATTATAAAAAAAAAAAATGACGTTTGTGTGACATATTTTTTCTTGGCGGCACTAGCTGTCAAAAATTGCGGTAATTTTGAAAGAAAATTTGTTACTCCGTGAATCTTCATATTTTTTATTTGAAAGGAGGTAAGAAACTGTTTTTTTATTATGTATTTATATTTATTCTACAAGTTGTTTGCTTTACCTTACAAGTTACTATCGTATTTAGATGTGAGAAGACTTTTTACTCGGTGGGAAAAATATTCCCTCTGCCCGTGGCGTGTTATGTACATTTGTTGAACTAGTTCCTTCTTTTCTCAGGTTTTCATGAAAAATGCCGCGCTATTTGAATGAAAATGATATTGAGCAGATGTTGGACATGCCCGATGATGGCTCAGAAGACGGATTTGAGTCTGATGAGGCAGAAGAGTTCAACGTGAATACAATACAACGGTTACTTCAAGCACTTGATGATTCAAGTGACCTTTTACAAAATTCTCCCACTCATTTGAATTCTACACCTAACAGTTGTTCCGAGTCAGGTACATCTACAATAGCACTATGTTCACAATTAGGTAATTCGCAGCCAGAAGAGCCTTTGATAGTACAGTCATCATCACCCTTAGAACAAGAATTGACTGATGAATCTGAATGTGAAGTTGAGTCATGGGGCAAGGTTTTCTGGACATCCAGGCCAGATCCCGATGAATTTGATAAGGTGACAATAAAACCTCGGTATTTATTGAATAGGAGAGCACGTCCAGTAGCGCATTTCAAAAATTTTTTAGTGATGAAGTCTTCGATTTGATTGTTACTCAGACAAACTTGTATGCGGAGCAGCAAAATATAAAAAAATGGCAGCCTGTTGACACACAGGAAATTAGTGCTTTTTTAGGCATTCTCATTATAATGGGTTATCATATTCTTCCACATATCGATTTATATTGGTCATCGGATCCTGGATTTCGTGTGAATGAAATAGCTGAAGTTATGCCAGTAAAACTCTTCAAGAAAGTTTTAGAGACTTTGCATTTGAACGATAATAGTCAACAACCAAGTAGAGAAGATGTAAATTTTGATAAATTGTATAAAATTCGTCCTCTTATATCTTTACTTAGTCAATCATTTCAAAACAATGCCTTCAATTCCTCTTCCCAATATTCCATGATACTATTCAAAGGAAGGTCCAGTTTGAAGCAGTACATGCCGCTAAAGCCCATAAAAAGGGGCTATAAAGTGTGGTGCTGTTGTGATAGTAGCACAGGGTACTTGTATAACTATGAAATATTATATATACAGGTAAAACAGGGCAAGGAACAGAAGAGGGTCTAGGGGCTAATGTCGTAAAGAAATTGTCAAGTAAATTAGCACAGGAAGATTTCAAGTCTCATGTTACATTCGATAACTTTTTTTGCGATTTTTCTCTCATGCAGTACTTGTATGAAAAAAATATTTATGCCACAGGAACAGTAAGAAGAAATAGAGCAATTTTACCTAACATAATAAAAAATAACACAAAAAGAAACGGCAGAAACAAAAGCCTAAAGTTGAAAAAAGGTGAATTCAAGTAGAGAACTAAACAAGGTGTAGCATTTACTGTGTGGCAATACACTAAAGAGGTTTTATTGTTGACAACTGCATTTCATCCTAAAGTGGAAGTAACAACTGTACAAAGAACGCAAAAAAATGGCACCAGGGAAACTGTAAGTTGTCCTATGGTTGTGAAAGAATACACCAAAAGAATGGGCGGTGTCGACCGTTTTGACCAAGAGAAGGGGACGTATGCTGTCTGAAGGAGAAGTAAACGCTGGTGGTTGCGGATATTCTACTTCTTGGTGGACGCAAGTTTGACTAACTCTTTCATTTTATATTCCCTAACGTCGAGAGTAGAACAGTTTACCAACTTAGAATTTCGGGTGGCTGTTGCCAGAGGATTGATTAGTGGATATAGCAGCAGAAAAAGAAGATCAAGCTGGCCTAGATATATCTGCAAGAAATCACGCATAGCATGCCCAGAGGTATATCAAAAAACTGTAAATGCAGTACCTGAAGAACTGCGGTTTGTAAACGTAGGTGACCATATGCCAGTAGAGTTGGAGACTTACCGACGCTGTAAATTGTGCAGCACAAAGGTCAAAGATAAGCGTAGCAAAATAAAATGCAGCAAGTGTAATGTCCCTCTTTGCATCACGCCTTGTTTTGCACAATTTCATAGAAAATAATGTCTCAAATTCAGCTTGCATGTGGTTCTGTAGACGGGCAGTGGGAATATTTTTACCACCTATTTTTCCAAAACTTCCGAAATAATTAGTGTTTTTTTTTAAGTTTATTTTTGTTATATAAATAAAAACATGCCAAAAATGTAAGCGCAAGTTATTTTATTACTCTGAATCCTTCTGCCTTATAAAGGGTTAACGAAAAAGTGAGTGAACATAACAGTTGTATTTCAAAAACTGAACGTTCTGTTGAGAGTATTGCGGCTGCGCTGCTGTAGCGCAAAGTGTTGCTGAACAGCCTTCAAAATCGACAGCACGACATTCTCGACAATTAGGCATTCATGAAGTAAGTAATTAAATAATTCGTATAGCTCTACATAAATCGATAGCAAAACTTTAAATGAGTTTTTCTCAAAACTTTAGTTTTTTGAACTGGTGATCACTGTAACTTAAAAACCGATAAAAAGAACTCGTACCTGATAGAAAGATTTTTTTTTTAATTTCGATTTTTTTTTAACAATTAATCGTCAGGTTTTTTCTCGAAAATCTGAAAAATATTTCCTGAGGCCGCCATACTGTTTGATTTTTGAAAAAAAAAAAAAAAAAAACAGTTTCGATGAGGCACAATATTATCTATTAATAAAACTAATTTCTCTTGTCCGATTGATTTTAGCTGAATCTTTTTGGGCTTCTGACTACCCTTAACCCCTTAAAACAACAACAATAACGTGTTTTGAATAAAAATACCTGAAGGAATCTAAATTTTTACAAGTTTTATTTCACAGCAGCATCTTGAAAGACTCTATACTTTATTTTTCTTTAAAAAAAATTTTTCATTGCGAGCGAGTTTTTTATCCTTCTACTTTTGTAATCCGTCTATGTGGAGCAGTTCTATTTATTCTTTTGTGAATATTATTTTAATTAAGATGAACTTTGTTTAAAAAGAAATTTGCTATTGAGAAAAATTTGTTAGTGGAAAAGTTTCCTTATCTGTAAGCATTTGTTTTTTGTTTTTAATGAATCTACGGTATTTCAATAAAGTCCATAAAATATTTATTTATAAGAAATGTACAACTCCTAACTTATTAAAAGCCTCTCTTTACGCATACTTTATACACGCACACACACACACTCATTTAAAGTCTAAATCAGTTTCCTAACCTCACTCACACCACTAAGCTCACTCCCCCACCAACACGCAATACACCACAAAGTAATCTCCTACCACATTTTTTTAATTATATTTCACTCCTAGCATTATAAACTTTTTTAATGCAATTACTATAAATAGTGATTTTTTGGTTTTTTTTTTGTCGTTACTTACAACTAATTAGGTTAAATGTAAAAAATTAAAAAATAACCGCACCGCTTAAATGTAAAAATAAATACTATTTTCTAGGTGAATTCACTTAACATATGTTTGTGTTTGTGTTCATGTGTGGGAAGCTATTATGTAGGAATGTACTATAAAAATTATCATAGGTGTGGGGTTGGAAAGTACTTAGATGCAATGGACTCTTTCGCATTCGAAAACGCTCGGTGCGCGTAAAACCTGTAAAAAGGAATAAAAGAGAAAAGCCCAATTTGTATGAGTGAATGGGAGGACGACCAACGTTGACGATCTCGCTCTTTTGCTCTGCCCACTAGCTATATTGTAGAAGTCACTGTTTGGAAGGAAGAAAATTTGATTTTTTTTTTGTTTTTTAGTTTTGTGCCTAACTAAATGGTATGGTTAAAGATAACAAAAAAGGTTAAGAAAGCAAAACAAAAACAAACAAAAAAAAATAACATAAGAATATTAAAATAAACCACAGAAAAATAAAAAGTATTAAAAGCATTATTTAGGTTAATGAAGTGATGAATCGTTAAATTTTTGTTTTTCCTTTAAAAAAAAAGAGTTTGTACTTTTACATTACCGAAATTTACACATACATATGCACATATATGCGGTTGAAGCACGACTTTAGGATGATTAGGAAGTTGTAGCGGAAGACATTGAAGTTGTTGTTGTTGTTGTTGATTAATAAGTCGCTCGGAAGGGACGCTTTGAATTGCATTTAATTGCTGGAAAAATGGGTTAAAATTTAGAAGAAAAAAAACCAAAAAATAACGCGTAACCGATTGAATGTGTAGCAGGTAGGTTAGATGCCTACGGCGAATGCCGGAGTTAAGAAATGCTCTACATTCGGGACGTAAAAGATGCTTGCGAAATAGACCCGACAACTCAGATCAAATGCGAAGCTTTATAATTAACTTAACTTTGAAGTTTTATTGTTTGAATTTTATGTTCAAGCTCAAGTGAATCTAAAAATTTGGCTAGCAAGTCTTAGTTCTCTAATCGGTTTTAGCAGACTTTTCAAAAGTTGAGATTCTTGTTTTAGAATTACGAAAAATAGAAGGAAACAAGAATAGAAGAAAAATTAAATGTGTTGGAATATTGGTTTGGGGGAAAAATAAATCCATTATTTTCGCGGTAGTTGGCTGTACTGATTGATATCTCGTAAAGTATCGATCAAAGAATTTAAAGTTTATGCGCGTGGCCAAGGTGACATTTCACGCTAAAAAATTTTTATTTTGTACACTCGAAAGGTTAAATAAAGTTGTGTTAAAGCTCCAAAATAATATAATTATTGTATCACCTTTAAAAATATGTTTAAAAAATGACGGATTTTGAGGCTTCTACATGGGCTTCCCCCCTTAAAGTATAATATTTTAAAAGTATTGTGTGAAACTTTGAAGTGAATCCGACAAATACTTTTCGAGTTATTCAACAATTAACAAAGGCCGCTCGGGCAAAAACAAACAAAAACAAAATCTTTAAATGCGTTTTTCTCAAAACTTTTTGAATTGGTGATCACTGAAACTTAAAACCCGCTTGGTAGATTTCAATAAAATTTATACTGCTTTTGAAAAACATAAAAAACTCGTACCAGATCGGAGGATTTTTTTTTCAAAAATTTCGATTGTTTTTTTTAACAATTAATTGTCGGTTTTTTTCTCGAAAATCTGAAAAAATTTTCCTGAGGCCGCTATATTGTTAATTTTGAAAAAAAGCTGCGATCAGGCACCAGATTATCTATGAACAAAACTAATTTCTCTTTTCCGAAGGACCTGTGCTGATCACCGCAAGGGACTTCTGGAGAAACGGGATCCACACAAACTGCAATAACTTTTACAATTATTATTATTATTTTTTTTTTTTTTTTTGAAATTTTGCCAAAGTCAAGCGAAACATAAGTCATTAATGCTATGTTTTTATTTTTGTAAAATAAAGCAATTGACTAGCAAAAAAAAAATTATTGAAAATCATCATTTTTTCAAGCCTCTGACTATCCCTAACCCCTTAAAGAAAATATCGAAAATGTCGATAAAATCACAGAAATCGTAGTTGACCAGCATGTTAGAAGTCGTAGCATCACCCAAGAGCCAAAAATCGACCATAAAACAGTTTTAAGCCATTTACACAAAGATTTTATACAAACATAATGGATTTCTTTTTCCCCCGAACGCATATTTGCGACAAATTTTTTCATGAATTAATATCAATTAATAATTTTTCAAAAAGGTATATTTTTATAATACGACCGCCGGTTTAAGCTTTGCTAACTTTGGATTTGTTAACAAAATTACATTCGCTAGTCGGATAATAATTAATACATTTTTTATTTTTCATATTTTTATGCTGTGAGCTCACAAAAATATGGAAACTATATATTTTGAGGCCATTTATTCAATTACTTATTTATATTATTTATTATTTTTATTAAAATTTTGATTGCAGAGCACTATTTACTGATATTGATGAATGATGATGGAATGCATTGTTATAGAATCTTAAAA
This sequence comes from Anastrepha ludens, assembly GCF_028408465.1. Lineage (NCBI taxonomy): Eukaryota > Metazoa > Arthropoda > Insecta > Diptera > Tephritidae > Anastrepha > Anastrepha ludens. The sequence goes on along the minus strand of NC_071499.1, from coordinate 27,659,752 downwards.
ATTTTAAAAAAAGTTTAGTTGTGAAGAAAGCTGTACAGGGGTTAAGAATTTAAAAATTTGTTATTTCAAATAATTCACTATTTTTCTAATTACTGACCACATCCGAAATTTTTTGTTTTACTTATTTAGTATATGGATTTAAATTTGTTTTTGCCTTTTAATACATTTTAACAGCTATTGAAGTTATCGGGCAGGTTCTGCCAAATCACTACTGCAGTTGCCAGAAAATTTTAATGAAATTCAGTCGAAAGTGAATTACAGAACTTACACGCATTTGTTTTATATTGCCACATAACTGTGATTAGTGAAAAAACTTGTCATTTTAGCCAGAGGTATTAGAGGATCAGTACTTTTGGCACTTGAAAGTTGAAGGGTTAGAAATGAAATTTTCACTTCTTGCCTTAGAACTGTTATGAATGGGAAATATATTATATTTTTGTCTGCCTTTATTAACTCGAATATGTTTAATAACTGTTAGAGACAAGTTCAAGTTTTTCAATTAAATAAGTTTTACTTTACTTTATTAACGAGTTGCATATCTCACAAATCAAAGAAAATCAAAATTGCATTAATTTATTTCCACTTTTAATTATTGTAAAATTAAAATCTTCAGATGACGAAATTTCAAAGCAGTTGATAAAATTTTAAAATTCTGTAAAGGGGGTATTCTGGTCTAGAAATTTGAAAAAATTGATTATCGTTTTTTTGCATATTTTCAAAGTTTAGACCTTCAAAAATATGCCCTTCAACGAATTTTTCAAAATTCGAATTATTTTCGGAGATACAGCGGATTTTGTGACGTGGCGTCTAAGCCGGCGGAATGGAGCAAATCGCACAATGAACGGAAGATGTTACCGGACGACTTGACGACTCGTTCTTTCCAGAAAATCTTTTGTATATATGCTTTATACTTCTATAATATATACCTGGAAATATATCGCCGATTAATCCAGAGTGAGTAGTAAATATTATGATCTAAGTTATTCTATTGGAATTGTTGCTCAAACTTCCAACGCGATTTTTTCAAAACTCCTTTTTTTTAGATGGTCGTCATGATGTCTCAAATTCTACTTGACCGATCGCTTTGAAGTTTGATAAGAATTTTTTATTATAAAGGGTGGTTCAATTTCAAGGGCAGATGTTGAATGTAAACCACATCTAAACGTCAAGCGTTTTCTGCATTTCATTTGACATTTTTCAATTTCAAACTAGCTCAATTTAAACCATGGAAAGATACACAATCGAGCAACGCGTTAAAGTTATTCAGGCTTATTATGAAAACGGGCGTTCGAATTCCGAAGAAAACCATCTTCGGTGATGAGGCACATTTTCACCTCAGTGGATACGTCAATAAGCAGAATTGCCGCATTTGGGCGAATGATAATCCAAGAGTAATTGCCGAAAAACAAATGCACCCCTAAATAGTGACTGTTTGGTGCGGTTTATGGGCCGGCGGCATCATTGGGCCGTATTTTTTCCAAAATGAGGCCGGTCAGGCAGTTACTGTGAAAAGTGTTCGCTATCGTGAGATGATAACGAACTTTTTATGGCCCGAATTGGATGTGGACGATATGTGGTTTCAACAGGACGGTGTCATTTGTCACACAGCTAACGAAACAATGGCTCTTTTGAGCGAAAAATTTGATGGCCAAATAATCTCACGTCGCGGCGATGTCAATTGGCCGCCAATATCATGTGATTTGACACCGTTGGATTTCTTTATTTGGGATTTTTTGAAAGAAAAGGTGTACCTCGATAAGCCAGCAACAATTCAAGAGCTAAAGGATGAGATAATTCGACACATTAACGACATAGAACCTCAATTATGCCTCAGCGTCATCGAAAATTTGGACCATCGGATGGAGGTGTGCCACCGAGGCCGCGCCAACCATTTTGGCCGATATTTTGTTCCAATCGAGCCATACCAATATTATCATAATAAAGAGAAATGACAATAATTTCTTAAAAAAAAATTGTATTTTATTCAAAATCAACATCGGCCCTTGAAACTTAACCACCCTTTACATCTGTATATCACGCCTGCCTCGGATTTTGGAAAATTTAAGCTTGAAGTAATTTTTAAAAATTTGAAAAGGTAAAAGAGGGTAAAAAAAAAATTAAAGTTGACGCCATTTTTAGTTTTTTGATTTGGCGTAATCCGATAGCGACATTCTAACTAATGAAGAATTTTTTTAATTTGTTTGTTTTAGATCAGTACAAGGGTTGGAATCATGTCAACCATGGAGCACCGTTTTTTATGTAGCCCCCCACTCCGCCGGCCTGTAATTCCACGATTCTTTTGTTTTTAATTTTTTTTTTATCTTTTTTAATTAATTTTTTTTTATCTTTTTTAATTAATTTTTTTTTTTTAATTTTTTGTTTAATTAATTATTTTTTTATTTTTTTTTTATTAATTTTTTTTATACTTTTCCAAATTAATAAAAACCATAAAAAAATGGATAGTAAAAATGTTTTTCATTTTTTTTTTATCTTAGTTTTAAAAATACCTAAAATTAAGGCGTCTAGACCAGAATACCCCCTTAACCAGGGTTTGAGGGCACAAAAAAAAGTGTTGGAATGCTAAAAAAATTAAAATTATTCCCAGTTAAACAAAAATTCGGTATTAAAGATTCTATAACAATTAGTGTAAAAATTTAATTTAGCTGCGAATACGAAAAAAAGAATGAAACTTTAAAGAGCAAAAAGTTATTCAAAAGTATTACTAAAGAGCAGTAACTAGTAAGTAGTATGTATGTATGTATTAGAGTAACAGTAATATGTATGTATGTAGGTACTTTAGTATGTACTATTTAGGACAAGTTACTTAAATATTAAAAGACAATTTCGAATACTAAATTATTTATTTTAGTTTAAGAGAGAGAAATGAAGTAAAAATTGGTTTGAAATGAATTTTGTTTGAAATATTGTTTGTTTTTTGTTCTATAAACCAGTACCCTAATGTACAGTTGGTGAAGCAGATGCAGCAGGTGTAACGAGATGAGACGAAGCTAGGCGAGGCGAGACGAGACGAAACATGCTGGTTTGGTGACAGCTAATGGCGACAGCATACAGCAGCGCGCAAATGTGCAGTGAAGTGATGGGGCACTAGGCAATGGAGTGTTTGTTGGTCAGCAGAAGTTATGATTCCTACAATTCTCAATACTGCAACTTGATACTTGATGATTCTTCTTCTTCTTCACTTATGCATGCACTTGCTTCTTTTCTTTTCTATTCGATATCTGGTTATCTAATAATCCTTATCTTTGCATTGCAATCAGCTGGTGTAGTAGAAGAGGAAACTTCCTTGCCATTTCAGCACTTCTTCTACATATATACAACCATAACTACACGCCAACTACGACGGCCAACTCCGTTGTTTCAAATGGTGTCTGTATGTATGTGTGTACGGTTCGTTCAGGCAACAATTCGTGTTCAAAAACGTCAACGTTTTGACGCCATGTAACTGCAACAGCGACTAACATAGTCGTTTTTATCGTTAGATCTCGCTTTTACTTTCATACACGAATAATTTTCATATTTTCATATTTTATTAATTCAGTCTTTTGTTTATTTTCTAAGTATACGCGTATTTTTTCAAGTCGTTCAAGTGTTTCGTATTTGTGCATTTGCAAAGTAACGAAGTTTTTTTTTTGGGTTTTTTTTTTAGTTTTTTTGATGGCATCGTTCGACGCGCGCAACATTTGCAATTGTCAATAGTGAAACAGCTTGAAGTTCTATTATGCACTCGCATTACGTGAATATAATTTCGCGTTTCAATTCATTTGATATCAACCACAAATACCTAAATTGCTAAGAGAAGGGGGAAAATAAAGTAAAAATATTTTGTGATTAGTGTTGAACAAAATCCTATTGGAGTGAGTTAATGACTTAGCTCATTATTGTGATTTGCTGATTTTTGCATTTATTTTAATTGGATTTCTTTATATTTTGCTTCAAATGTTAACAACACAGAGACATTTTTTTACAGATGTATGTACATTTTTTTTTTGTTACACCCTTTTTTTGCGTTTAACCAGATTGAAGGGTTAAGGGTTTTGTACTTTTTCATAACATATTTTTTTTTTATTATTTTTTTTTTTTTTTTTAATTTTTTTATTTTTTAATTTTTTTTTTTATTTTTTTTCTTTTTAACTAATTTCAAAAATTTTAGTTAATTTCAAAAATTTTAATTAATTTCAAAAATTTTAATTAATTTCAAAAATTTTAATTAATTTCAAAAATTTTAATTAATTTAAAAAATTTTAATTAATTTAAAAAATTTTAATTAAAAAAAAACTTTTGTTTTTGGTTTTTTTGTTTAAATTGCCTAATCACAGAAGCAATCAAGCCAAAAACACACTGAACGTTGTAAAGCTGCCTATCAAATAAAATGCGGGGAGATCCTGTTTTAAAAAACTGTTTTAGTTTTATATCATCGTTGCTTGTCTGTTGAAAAATCAAGTCTTCCATCTTTGAAAATCCAATTCGTTACCGTTGATTGCTTTTTTTTTATTTCTTTTTTCTTCTTCTTCTTCCTCTAAAAATTCAAGTTCAATTAAAATTTGTTTGAAGTAGACGTCAAAGCAACTGCAATTCAAGTACTTTGCGGAAACTGAGCTGGAAAGCGTTTTTTAAAGGCTTATCTGTCTAGCTGCCTGTTGTTGAAGTCATTGTAATTCTGGGAGGGAGAATACAATACAAGCTGTTTTTTTTGTTTTTGTTTTTTTTTGGTTTTTTTTTTTATAATTTTTTTTTTTTATTTTGCTGCATCGTTGGCGCTCTATCGCATGCCAAATGTAATCAAGAAAACTCTGCTCCTTCATTCATGCATCACCCATTCACACCAGCTTTACTACTAACTGCGAACAACTAACTCCAGCTTCTTATTGTTGTGTATAACAAGAAAAAGAATGCGACATTCGGTCAAATCAATTACCGTTTACCGATTACCGACTACCGAAAACAAAGAAACCGTTAAACCAACCACTACATTTGTTCAAGCGAAACTGATATTACATAGAAAAAAAAATAAAAAAAAGTAAAAATAAAACAAAGTATCTGTGCCTAAAGAAAGTACAAAAATTATTAACGCAAAAACAATCACACATCAAAGTTGTCTGGATTAGATTCGGCAATGGCGTTGCAAGCAGCGACGTTGTAGCAGATAATTAACGTTGCTTAAAATCACAAATAAAAAAAGGAAGATGCGTTTTTTTCTTCTTCTTTTGCTCTGCTCGGTTGTGCACTTGCTTTGACATTTTTGGTCACTTTCAAGTTGACTCTGTGTGGCAGTGAGCTGAATTCGGGATATCGTCAGCAGAAAAAAAGTAGAAAATCCCAACAAAAATAGTGCATAACTTTTGTTTTATCATTGCTTTGAAGGCTTTGACGGCAATCGCTGGTTGTTGTATGCTTAGTTATTATAATAATATTGTAGTAAATTAACTGTTATATAGTTTGCACGCTTAAAATTAGATTTCGTCATTGGACTTAGAAATTAAGCGAAATTTATGCGATATTTCAATTCATTTTTTCAATTGCTAATTTTGAATTTTAAAAAAATTTAATTAATTCATTTAATAATAATAGTAATTACGCTAAGGTATTGGCTTATGTAGTTTTACTTGCTTTTACTACTTTGCAAGAAATTCAAATTTGCTGCGCTAAATTATTAAACGAAAATCGCGCATTTGACAATTAAATTTATAGAATTTTAATTTTATTTTTTTTTTGTATTTTAATTGCAAACTAAACACGTAAACGCCAAAGTTATCTCGTCACATCTTCATGAAATATCGCAGTAAATTTCACGCTACCTGTAAAAAATATATGCAGCTATTTTCAGCGTTACGTTGCAACGTTTGGGGCATGAGAACTGGATTTTTAATCACAAATATTTCTTCATAAACGTTTTTAAGTACTAGCACGTACTTATTAGCCTCTTAATGTGTCTGCCTTTAAAATGTTATTCGCTGCAACAGTAATCTAACATTTGTCGCTATTTAAAAACTATTTATGCAGATTTATAAATTTAAAAATACAATTCTTATTATATGCGCTATGTATTTATATCGTTAAATGTTATTGTAATTTTACTTTTTTTCGAATTGTTATGATTTTTCACTTTTACAGTTTTTTTTTTTGTTCTTCAGTATAAACCTTTTATTCTTTCTTATTCTGGCTGCCTGCCTGCCTACCTGCCAACCTACCTATTCGTGTATATTACGCTTCCTATCTGACCTTGCTGGCGCCTGATTATTAAGATTACGTTTCTTTCTTCTCATTTTAAGTTTAAAAAAAATGAATTAAAATCTAAATGGAAAATAAATAAGTAAATACCTTGTGCGCCTGATAAGCTGCCATGCAAGGCAGTGCTTAGTGTCGTGGCAGCTGCTAAGGTCGAATAGCTACCCTTCGGCGTGTAAACAAATGTGTGTGGCTCACTCTTTTTGCCACTGGAAATAATTACCAACTGCACAGTTACAGGCTTGAGTATGTTCTGATGTATATAGGGTGGCACTACGCATATTAGGTGAGTCTGAAAATAAGTACAAAATGCAAAAACAATTTGGTGAGCATTTATGCGATTTCTTCAAAAGCATTGCGTTGCTTACTTGTTGCAAATATTCCTTATCGGGTAGCACTGTTTGTTCCCATAATGCGCCGCCCAAATGCTGGCGTACGGCTAGCTCCGAGGGCGTGTCGCTTGGTGGTCCACTCTCGAAGGTTTCTTGAAAGAGCACATGCGTGTCTTTGAGGAAGTTCTTGCCGATAATGAAGAGTTCGAGGCCACCATCTACTGGGCAGGAGTTAAGTGACTTTTTGCAAATCTCTGGTACGCCTGGTGGTTGTGCTGGAGGGAGGAAGAAAAAGTAAAATTAATGTTTTTTGTTGAATTATTGTAAGTAATTAATCGATGTTATACACATAGATTTGAGCTGAGTTACGAATTGATGAAGTTAATAAAGCCTTACAATTAAATTAAATTTAACTCCTTTGCATTTTCACATTGTCGTGAACGTATTGTGTGTATCTATGTATGTAGCTACTCAATACAGGGTCCGGCACTCGAAGTGTAACCAATTAAAAAGGCCATAAATTTAGTTTGGAAAATTACAATACTTTTATTCAATTCAAAGTAAAAAATATGTGAAAATAATACAAAATTAAAAATCAATTAACTTTTGCTCGATATGACCACCTTTTTCATTGATTATGGCCTTGAGACGGTCCAGAAACGAATCGCAAGCTGCCCGAATGTGCCTTGCAGGTATTTTGGCCCACTCGCTGACAATGGCTTTTTCAGCGCCTCGAGATTGGTGAATCTTTTAGTTCGGACCTCGCTCTGCAAAATGGCCCAAAAAGAATAATCGATCAGATTCACGTCTGGTGATTTTTAGAGCCATTGTGTGGACTTTATGAAGTTCGGAACGTTGTTTTTTAGCCATTCTTGTTTCACTCGACCTTTGTGAGACGAGTGTCTATTGAGAACGTCCATGGTCTACCACTTTGTCTGACCACGGCTTCAAAGCAACCTCCAGAATACTTTCTCGATAATATTTCCCATTTACCTCAACTCCAGGCTCGATAAAAACGATTGGAGAGCGGTTACAGCGGCCCAAATCATTACCTGTGGCGAGTGCTGCCTACTGGTGGCCAATCAATGACTCGAATTCTCGTATGAACGGTCGGTCAAATAAACCCTATCGTTTTGGGGGTTTACGAATTGCTCAATTTGAAAAATTTTGGGCCAAGCGAAGCAACTTCTTCGCTCTCTCAAGACTGACTTGTTGCTGCTTTGGTGTGAGATCATGAGCCTTTTGGATCTTGTTAGGCTTGACTTTGAGATTATTTTTCAGTATGCGGCGGATGCTACGGTCAGATATTTTCAGTTCTTTCGCTATTTGATTGGCACTTCATCGGAGATTTCGCTCAAGTCGCTTCTTCACATCTTGAATCATTTCACGTGACATTGCAGTATTTTGATGACCACCTCCATGACGTTTTGCGATGCTATCAGTATCATTGTAACGAGTAATGGTGCGATAAACAAAATCTTTATTTACTTAAGTGCTCGAGCTCACGAATAATCTTTTATCGCGTTTACCCTCGGCAAAATGCTTCCGCTAATGTAATCAATACTCTGGACTGTCATTTAGCCAACAAACAGACAGCTGCGCGAGCGGCTGAAGTTGGTTACACTTCGACTGCCTGACTCTGTTGTATTTGTTTATTGTTAAAAACATTTGTCCCGTAATTAGGAGAGTATCATATTTATATACCAAAATTAGGTACTCTCGGCAACCATATAATGAAATTCGCATTATGTATGACAACCAGCTACTGACCGGCGGCAAGCGAGCCAGGTAGCGCAATTATCTGTTATTATGTATATGAATGTGTATATGTAGATAATTAATAAGTTTAATAATTTTCCAGATCAGTAAAAATTACGACGAGGAGCAGTTCTAGCGTTTGGTACATTTAACGGAATCCAACCCATCAATTTCAAGGGGGACTCAGACATCTGGGCAAAATCAATTGCAAAATGACAAACAACTAGAACTGGGAAAGAGTGGCAGAGGGTAATTTTTGCAATAAGGTATAATATTTTCATGCACACCACATTTCTTTGGGTGTGGATCAACTATAAGGCGAAATCAAAGAAAAAAAAAATGACTACAAACAACCAAAACTTAAGAGCGACTGATGGAGGTCCAACGAAAGAACGAACAATATCCGCACTATGAAAAGTGGTGGCAAAATATTGTTTTCCAAACAAATATAAAAACACTTTTTTGTTTATGCGAAAATTACTAAGGCACTTTACATGGATTTCGGAAATATGGATTTGTGAATAAAATAGCCACATTTCTATTTTTTTAACTCACTTAGCAACCGGCAGATCACATAAATTGTCTTACAATTTCAGCAAAGTTGTCAATTATTTAAAAAGGTGCTTGTCATGTTTTAGTCACTTGAAACTTGCACTTTATTGCACTAAAATTGAATTTGCAATAAAATTGCAACCTCAAAATTTTTCTAAAAATTCTGTTGAAAAAGTTGTAAAGTTCGATGAAAATTTGTTTAAATTTCCTGAATTTTATACAAAGTTTGGAATTTTTATTCACATTGAATTTGTAAAAGAATAGTCTAATTTTTATGGAAACTTAGTCGAAATTGAATTTAAAACAATTAAATGTTAAAATTTATAATAACAAGAAGGGCGGGGTTTTTGTTCGACGGGCGGGCGTACGTATTATATGTAGTGTATTTCTGCCATGAAAAAGCTTCACACAAAAAATATCTGCCGTTCGAGGGCGGCATAAAACTGTAGGTTCCTGCATTTAGAGAACAAGATCATTATATGGATTTTGATATGAATCTTACTTTTATAGAAAAATAGTGGTGTGCTTATAATTGGGCAAAGGGGAGCATATGAGAAAAAATCGTAAGAGTACGAATTAAGAGTGGTTAGGTTAGATTAGGTTGGGTTGAAGCAGTTGTCCTGTGGGACACACTCAGGCTCATAGCCCATTGTGATGCCGCATGGGGAGCTTGTCCCTATCTCTCCTAAAACCAGTGTGAGCTTTTCAAAAATTTTAGAATATCTCTGATTTCTGCAGGACTGAGATCTTCCAACTCATTAAAAAATTGTTTACCCAGAATAGTAAACCTGCGTCTGGATAGAGCAGAACAGTGGCACACTAGGTGCGAGATGGTCTCATCCTTTGGGCGTGCCTACCTATTAGGCAGTGCTCCGTTATGACTGAGATAAGTGTGCTAAGACTGTGTTTATTTTGGCTTAGCAGAGATTCTGTGCGTTTAGCATTTAGAGTCGGCCACAGTTGACGGGCGATTTTGCAGGTGATTTCATTACACCATTTTTCGTTTGCTTTCCTTACAATTTCTTCAAGGATGAGTAGCTTATATGTTTGTAAGGGTATCCCTATTTCATTGTCTATGTACTCATCGGTCAATTTGGTGTCGAGTCTCGCTAGTTCATCGGCTCTACAGTTACCCTCAATGACGCGATGGCCCGGAACCCATGATACCTTTAAATGAAATGACTCAGCCATCTCGTTAAGAGATGTGCGGCAATTCATGGCTACCTAGGAGGTTGTCGACTGTTTTGTGAGGGATTTGATTGGCGCTTGGCTATTAGTGAAAATGTAGTTATCATTTCCGGAAATCGCATCACACTGTATCAGTGTCGCGGCTTTCATTATTGCCATCAGTTTAGCCTGAAAGACACTACAGTAGTCGGGGAGCCGAAAACTGAAGGAGATCCCCAGATGTTCGGAGGTTAAACGATGACAATATCCGATGAGACGTCCCGTGGCGTGTTTAAGAGAAAGATGCTGCGAAAGATTTTTGGACCTTTGTACGTTAGTAACGGCAAGTATGGAACGATGAGCTGTATGAGCTTTACGCAGTGCAGTGAATAGAGATCTAGCGGTTTCGTTGGCCGGGTCATGTCATCCGAATAGATACAAACGCTCCGGCTCTGAGAGTATTCGATGCGGTACCAGCTGGTGTTAGCAAAGGAAGAGGAAGGCCTCCTCTGCGATGGAAAGATCAGTTGGAAAAGTACTTGGCTTCACTTGTTGTACACAACTGGCGCCGGTTAGCACGAGAAAGACACGAGTGGCGCGCTTTGTTAAGCTCGGCCAAAAACGCTTAGCGGTTATCGCGCCAATCAAGAAGAAGAAGAAGAAGGGTAAGTATTAAAGTGGTGCACAAATGACTTGCTTATTACAAAGCAACAAGTCACACATTGCATGTGACACTGTTTGTGATGACAAAAAGCAATGTAGGCACACAACTTGAACAGCAACGAAGAAAAACTGTCTTCAACAAGCAATACTACTTCGGCTCTATCGACAGTACACGAATTGCACGACGCTGCTTATATGCTTGCATGGCAATAGTAGAAAAACATTCTCATACAAGCTTTGCCGAAAGACATCAAGTACAATGTGTGAATTGGTGTCATATGTATGTATGTACGTAGTGTGTATTAGCACACCTTCGAGATGTATGAAAATTGCAAACATACACATTTCTTCGCTCCCCGCGCACTTTTGCGTATTAAGGGCAGAATATTAATAAATAACGGTAAACTTTCGATGAATAATTTTTAAAGCTATTAAAGTTATGAAATAAGACAGCTTTTAGTAAATTTAAAAGCCAATAAAGTGCACTGAAGAATATTTGCAGGCAAAGTGTAAGTTGTATTCAAATATTAATCAGAATTTAATTTTTATTCTACAAAACCATCATAGCAATCAATTTTTATTCTACAAAACCATCATTAACTGCCTATTTGATTTTAAAATATCAGGAATTAATGTAAGTAAATAATCCACATTTGACACAATTCACTTGTTTGAATTGAATTGTTTTTCATTGCCTTTCAGTGTCATTGCTTTTCTTGCTATCTTGCCGAAATATGTGTGTAGTGACAATGCTGAGAGAGAAACAAGTCATGCAAAAGCATGATTTGGTTTTCTCTCTAGCTGCTATTGCCTGTTACTGTTGGTTGAGAACAAAACACTGCATTGTTGTGTGAATTTAGCAAATGACTTGAAAGCACATATATGTCGACTTGTGCACCACTTTAGTAAGTATGTTTACAATTTTTATCAACAGTTTGAAAATCACAGACGTTTTATGTTATCGCACAAAATGAACAAAATGGCTTAATTCATTACACTAGAGTGGACGACCAATTTTTAAGCCAAACTTAACAATTACTTACTGCAAATTATGGGATTTGAGCACACTTGCAACATCTCCACAGTGCCATCGTCATGTGTCAATTGAGTGCGAAACACCATGCGGCAGCGCGTTGATTTCTTTTTATTCTTCTGTGCCAAATGATCCGGAAAACGATGTTCCACATCAACGTTGCGTTCCTGAATGAATAGAAATAAATAAAAGTAAAAATAAAGTTAATAAAAAATGCTATCACAACTGCCGTCTATGGACAAACCTTAAGTATGCCAACGCAATCGCAAGTAATAGTCATATCCGATTCTGGTTTGAAGTCGATCTCTATGACCATGGTGCCATCCACTTTCTTCTCGTTGCACTGTGTGGAGTTTTTGCCTGCCACCTTGCACGCCTGATAGAACATGTGCGGTGCGACGCGTCCAATATCTGTGCCGATGAAAACTTGAAGCACAGTGGACTTGTTGTAGCCAGTAAGACGGACAATGGGAAAACCGTTGCCACTGCGATCTTTTACAGCGCCACGGCTACCTTCAGTCTGGTATCTGCAAGGATTAGATATAGAAAAAATGGGCAATCAAATACTAAAATAGTGCGTATTTTTGACAATCTTACCGTGCACGGTGCTGTTGCTCTGGTTGCGAGACTATTTCCAATTGCACACGCCCATTTGATGAAGTCACTGCCGTATTTTGCGGTATTGCTGGCTGGCGCTTATGAGCCACTCGAGTCATAGCACGTGGACCAGTGGGTATAAATCTATAAGATAATAAAAGAAGATGGAAAAATATTAAAACCCAAATCAATTTTGCTTTTAAACATTTACTTAAAAAAGTAAAGATGAGCATGAAAGGGGGGAATGACAAGAGTGTGCGTACTTTTGTGTATGTACAGATATGCGAACGTTTATATGTTAGGGCTTATGAATATACACGCGGTGGTGTTTTAAAAGTAAAGTAGGAAGTGTAGAATTTTTAAATTTCTATACATTTAATAAAAAACACACAGCATTGCTGTATGGGAAACTGTTAGTTTAGTGGGCACATAAATTTTGATATTTGCCGTTTGGAATAGTTTGGTTTTTTTTTCGTTTTTTTGTTTTTGAAAACTCATAAAAGTTATACGGAAATTGTGTATTTGCAAGTAGCGAATGCACATTTCATTTTTCAATTGAAGCAAATTAGTCAAAGCAAACAAAATTCTCTTACTTTGTGGGCGCCACTGTGGGTACGACCATCAGCTTGGCTGGCGGTGCTTCAGCAGTTGTTTCCATATTGCTGGCGCTAGCGATTTTCCGTATAAAAGCATCTTCACTGCACGCATCATCATTATCGAGTTCCACATAGCTTTCGAGCTTCCTCTTCTTGCCGCCAAGTTGTTCATCCTCAGCGCATTGTTGGTGTTGTTGCGATTGCTGATTTTGATTGGAGCCAATGTGCGATTGACTATTCGAATCTGAATTCAAGCGCTGCCGGTAGTAATCATTGGAGTCATCAGTGCAAAAATCTTCATAATAATCTTCATCATCGGTGGAGGTGACAAATGGCAACTGTTTATTGGGTGTTGATCTGTTGTAAGTAGTTGGTGGCGAGCATCGGTGGTGTTGTTGGCGTGTTATTGATTGTTTTGTTTTGGCAGGCGGCAGTGATGTTAGAATGTATTTAATTTTGTATTGAATGGAAGCAATTAGTTTTGTGTTTATCAATAAGCTTTTTAAATGATTTGGGACACACATTTTGATCGTAATGCTCAGATACGAGTTTATAAGTATCTACATATTATAATTTTTAATCTATAAAAAATGTATATATTTGCAAGAAACAAGAATTAAAGTTTCAGAGTTTAGAAGTTAAGAACATTTGATTAAACTGATATGAAAACTCCCGAAAGCCAGCAGTAGAAGGAGATAGTAAATGCTGGACTAATTGTAGAAAAGAAAAAAAGCAGCACACCTGGTGAACAAATGAGTTATGGAAAAATCACTGCGCCCCTCGGTTAGAATCTTGAAAAAGGCGAAAGTAATGTACAAGGTAAAGCCTAAAACAAAAAGGACTGGCGGCATAAAAATGTTTTTGGGGGCACCATCTTTTTAATGAGTTAGTGCGTTGGAAGTTACATCCCTAGCTCACTACCAGAGAAAGCTTGGTGACATTCGGTTTAGTGGAAGCGAAGTTATTGCGTCTAAAGCGTGAGTATGTTTGTGTCATCGGTTCAAAAATGAGTTTCAAACAAAGAGCTAATATCAAATTTTGCTTTCGAATCGGTACAACATTTACCGAAACATTTGAATTGCTGAAAAAAGTTAATGGCGATCTCGTGCCAGAGTTCATGAGTGGTTTACACGTTTCAGAGATGGTTGTGAGGACATAAATGACAACGAACATTCGCGCCGCCCAAAATCAGTAATCACCGAAAACTCCATCGAAATTGTTCGTGAATTTATAAAAAATTAACCGAAATCATCATTGAAATTCATGGAATCGCAGTTGAATATCTCCAAAACATCGATTTATCGCATTTTAACTGATCATTTCGGCTTACGAAAGATCTCTGCACGTTTCATTCCACAAAAATTAATTGAGGACCAAAAATTGCTCAGAATTCAACATGCGAAAGACCTCATTAAAGAGGCGAGAAAAGACGAAAACTTGCTTTACAACATTGTTACTGGTGATGAAACGTGGTGTTTTCAACAAGAACCTGAAACTAAGCTTCAAACGAGCCACCACTAAAAAAATCGCGTTTTGAGAAGTCAAAAATCAAGTCAATGTCCATTTGTTTGTACGATTCCCAGGGAATCGTCCACAAGGAGTTCATGTAAACGGGCCAAACCGTCAATGCAATGTTCTATCTTGGCGTTTTGAAGCGTTTGTTGCATCACATTCGTCGAATTCGCCCTGAATAGATCGCACAAAACAGTGTATCTAATCCAAAGGGGACTATTTTGAATAAATAAACTCGAAGTTATCAGAACAAAGCTCCTGTCGTTTCTATTCTAGCTTAGTCTTGTTTATTTTGAACTTCACGTTGTATATTACCCTTTTTGGGTGGCCGAGCTTCTTCACTTATTTGTGACGTGCGTCTTGTTTTGATGTTGTTCCACAAATGGAGGGGCCCACAGTTCGAAGCCAACTCCGAACGGTAGATATTTTTTATGAGGAGCTTTTTCATGGCTATTAGAAAAAAACTTTTTCTTCATTTTGGTGTTTCACGGAGATTCGAACCTATGTCTTCCGAATGCTAGTCACCATTCCATTCGGCTACGGCGAAAGTAATAGCGATAGATTATAAAAAATCCGTAACCGGAGATGGTAAAGATGAAATCGGCGTCATCGCAAGACTGCCGAAAGCCTGTGCTTTATATGAAAACAATTCTCAGCATCGTATTGGCGTACAATAGGTTAGGTTGGTATGGTTGCCCAAGGAATGAGTACACTTGGATGAAGAAAACCGGTATCGTCCTTTGTGATACCATTATGAAGGAGGTGAAGTGGAAGAGAAGGACCGATGGGATGCAGGGAGAGGGCGGGGGGAGGTGGTGCTGGGATGGTTAGGAGGATGGGTTTAGAGTGTGTGGATTACGAACGATGACTGTGCTGTGTTTGCGTCAACCGCTTTGTGCTCCTGATGAAATTCATCAGATTTTTAATGTCAACGCCAGCTTTATCAGCAGGCGTAGTAAAGAAGTAAGAGCCAAGATGCCTGGATCTTAGCCCCACCAGAGTAGGACAGCTAAATAGAAGGTGCTGAGATGATTCCATCCCATTGGCGTACAATACAATCATCAGACCCATTTTGACTTATAGGGCTTTTGTGTGGTGGGAGGTGGTGCACACACAACAATTAGCTCGTGTAGGAATACCAGGGGAGCTCCGACCGACTCCTCGGGCGGCGCTGGAAGTAATCCTTCATATACCACCCATTAATATATAAGTCAAAGGGACACCGGTAGAATCTGCTTCCAGGATTAAAGTAACAGAAGAAAATACACTACCATCTGTGGAACACTTGCAAGACGCATCGAAAACAGATTATCTGGTTCCCAGGATAGATCTGAAAAAAAAAGACTATAAAATACGAGTACCACGAGTATAAAGTACGAGGATTGGCAGACCAGAGTCATATCAGATGATGGGAAGGTTCAAAGACGGGCAATGCCACTGGATCGGAAGTGTACTCGGAACAATTATCCTCAAATTGCTTCGTTAGACTTCCAGACTGGCGTAGCGTCTTCCCAACTGAGACTTACGCTATAGACAAAGTAGCAAAAGCGATAAGACCAATGGACTTACCTTGCCTATTGGCAAACCTTGCCATTTTTGTTAATAGTAAAGCAGCGATGAAGGCACTTACCCCAACGCGCTTAAATTCAAGATGTGTGAAAGAATCCAGGAGATTGCTCTCGCTTATCCAACAACACAACACCACACTTTGTTGGGCTCCTGGCCAATCAGCGAGTGGTAGAGGACATAAGCATTCCTCTAAACCAACTATACACTGCGATTGTCTTGGGCGTTTTATGCAGCCTCCGAACGGCAGATATTTTTTATGAGAAGCTTTTTCATCGCAGAAGTGCCCTCGGAGGTCTGCTATTGCTTGCCGAGGGGCAACTATTATTACAATGAACGTTTTGATTTTGCTATTTCATGCACGGAGATTCGAACCTACGCATTCCCGAATGGGAGTCATGCACCAATCGATACGGCTACAGCGGGATTTAAAGCTGCATACCGTTCGCCGGTGCCGCCAACAGGTTCGGCTCCTAATGAGTATTTTTCCACTTCGTATTGACAGTTACAAAAATTCGTGATTTGATCATTTCTTGACTCTTTAAACTAGCGTTAAAAATATTTTTTTTTATTTTAATATTCTAGTAGTTGATAACCGGTACGTTTCATAAAAGAGAAACGAGAGGAGGCAGCATAAGAAGAATTAACGTGTTATCGTGAACGAAGCAGAAAAGCAGAAGAGGTGGCGCTGTATAATGAAAAATTCAAACAAAAAAATATTTTAAAAGAAGAACGACCAAATGAAATAAAAGTTTCGCCGCATTGTTAGAAGTAAAAACGGAGATGCTCAACAATCATAATTCATCGATTTCGTTTCGTTAACTAAAGTAAAACTAACTTACACATAGATTCTGGGCAAAAAGTGACACGAATTTATCAATGAAACGAAAATGGTTTAACTATTGGTTGATCGTCATTTTTTGGGTTTTTTTGTTTTTCCTTGTTCACTCCTCTCGGGAGCATAAGGCCTCGACAAGACTCAGTCTTGCATTGGTTTGGTTAATCTATTTTGATTTCTGACAGGGTATGTGATTAGCCTGCCGCTACCAGTCCTAAGTAGTGGGAATGTCCACTTGTCGTTGATTAGGAAAAACGCCTTCTTTACTGCTCGGAGCGCCATCTGTGTTTCACATTTTTCTCCCACAGAAGGATCGCACAGATGGTTGAGGACTTCGTTAAATTATGTGTGTCTGCGCTATTACCGCGGTTGCCCGCCCCCTCTTGGGGACGCCATTGATGCAATGCGTAACTGTGTGTTTTTGCTTGCGCTGACTATTGCGAGAGTAAAGATGGAAAGGATAAGTTTTTTGGGGTTGGGGAATGAGATTTTTTTTTATTAAGAACAGGGAAAGTAGGTAAATTTGAGAAAGTGCGAGGACCGTGCATTACGGGGGATTCGAACCCACACCCTTTCGGATGGCAGGCTAGTGCGCTTACGCCAAACTACCGAGACCGCCACAGTCATCTCAAAATACTTTCCTCGAATGGCAACTTGAGTCTTAGGAACAGAAAATAGTCACATGAGCCCAAATAAGATGAGTACAGAGCTTACGGATCGGTGAAACCGTGGGTGGTCAATCATGATCATGGTTATGGTCACAAGATGTGTTTTCAAGGCTCGCGTGCTTTAACGTGGTGAGAAAACGACGAGTTTTTTAAGCTCTTGAACGCTCGAACGCTTCAGTAGACTCACAGAAAACTCTTTATTTACTGCTTGGCCTTGCCGCTATCTCAATCGAGTTTATGGTAGTTTTTTGGTCCTAGTCTCGACATTCCGCTGATTGTTGTTTCCTATCGATGCCACATTCTTTGGCCTCGCGTCACTGGTAATGATGCTTCGACAATATTTAGGCCCGCAGGAAGTGATGCACACTTCTCCACACTTCAACTCAACTTATTCTTAACTCGTTGAGCGCGGTAGTGAATGTCACTATACTTCGTATGCGAAAGTTTTTAATGTTGTTCCAACAGCTTACTACATCTCGAACTCGCCGATAATATCAATTAGTGAATTAAAGGACTTGGGTGTTTATTTTGACTCCAAGCTCAATATCATAACCAACCTAAATGTTATTATTTCTAAATCGTTTGCAATGTAGGCCTTTATTCATCGAAATAGTTCTTCGTTTTCTGATCCTTATACTCTCAAACTGTTGTGCTCGTCCTTAGTTCGGTCCAGGTTAGAACATGCGGTATTCGTTTGGAGACCGTTTCATGCAATCTATATTAATAGATTAGAGTCGGTTCAGAGAGCTTTTGTCCTTTTTGCTTTGCGCTCGATGAAATCTATTATTCTTATTCTTCTTCCTTAGCTGTTGATTTCTCTTACAATAAGTTTACTTTTAAGAAGTTACTTTTAAGTATCTTGTCATAAGGTCCTAATTTTCATTTACCTATGTAATAGTCTGTAAGCCTCTTGTTTGTTGATTATTTAAAATTAATAAATTTCTTACCTTTTTCGCGGTATGCGATAATGTAATATTATCAGCGATCAATTCCATGTTCCTCTTACAAGAAGTAACTGGACAAAAAGATCAGTTACGGAATTTCGGAGACAATGGACTGTCGCAGCGAGTAGATGAAAGAATTCCACTTCGGAAAGGAAAAAATGTTCGTAAATTACAGAAAAAGTAAGGAAACGTCCACAAAGTTCTTGACGGACGTCCATACTGTTCTGGTTGTTATGATTATTTGAACCTAGGTGAAATGGTTGAAGTGCCAGTCTGGCACTCCTCAAGTAGCACTAAAGCGTCGTTTTGAGTCTAAGAAAGCCAAAAATGTAACAAAAAAACTTGTTACATGCTTAGAATGCTTTAATAAATCTAATTAAAAGCCTACTTGGCTGCAATTATTCAGGTTACATTTATCGTTTAACTTTAATACCGTCGGCCTCAAGGGACTCGGGTCGCGCTCAATGTGTCAAAAGATCGCACGTTACGCTCTGCACCCATTTGTGGAATATCTAACTCTCTGATGCTGATACAAAGATTTTTGAAAACAATTTTCTTAACTTTCGCAATCTTCGCGCCTAAGCCACAGCGATGGAAGAACGACCAGAACCATATTTTATTAGAATGACAAAGTTTCCAAAATTCACACAGATGTTTTGCCCAACTAAATTTCCTCCGTACCGATTTGAAGAATACACCAATATCGACTGCAATTTTCTTAACTTTCTCAATGCCTAAGCCACAGAGATTGAAAAACAACCGAAATGATATTTTGTTAGAAAGACAAAGTTTCTAAATTTCGCACAGATTTTTTGCTCCACTAAATTTCGGCATAACAAAATTTGCAAAATATAGTAAAAAAAAGACTTGATGACGAAAAATAATATATAAATGGGTACTTTTTGAACAGAAGTTGACATTTTTGCTAGAGCAGATCGTTACGTTCAGTTACAAAAGTTTATAACCAACTCAAACAAACCAAAACCACTTCTCAAAATGTTTCCATATAACTAAATAAATATAAAGTAAATACTTCAAATTAAAGCGAATGAAAAAAGAAAAAAAAAAAACGAAAAAAATAAATTTAGTAGAAACTCAAGTGAAGATCCAAAAGCAACGATACTGTCAAGCCCATCAAGCACAGAAAACCTGAAAGGTTGAGGTAGACATATAAAAGTATCTACATTTATACATAGATTGCATTCGTATATATGTATGTATGTATGCGTATAAGCAATGCCTACTTATACGCTTTTCAATTTTAATGATCGCATCGCCGACACGCTACAAACATGAGCTGCCTCAACAATAAATACTTAAAGACTTAAATACTGATGAACAAGCATACGCGGCGTTCAGTTGTGCATGGCCTGTAGGAAAAAACTGGATCAGTGAAAAAGATTCTGATTCACAGCACCAGTGTTAATTCATCAATTACTTATACAAACCAGTTCGTCAATAATGTCGCAGTGTCAACGAGCTTATCGCAAATGATATTGGGAACAACGGCTTCTTACATTATTTGTTCGAGTCAGAATGGGAAGATGGCGGGCTTTATTTTGAAATTCAAAATATGTATGTACATATATAAGCAATTATGTTACTTTCGACTTTTAACCCTCCGTTAGGCGCGATGTTTTTTGCAACAAGTAGAGACGCGATGTATCAAATGGACAAAATTATAATTAAATTATAAGCAAATCTATTACTTTACAATAATGCAACAAAATTCACAATTTATTGGGAGAAGAAAATTACAGAAAATTTTAACGTAAATGCCAAAGAAAGAAAAAGATTTGATATTATAATTACAGCAAGAAAATAGCCGTTTATTCCAACTAGACTAGATTTAATATTACAGTCTGTGTCAGAAGAAAAGAATCGGTTTTTTTCTTGCAACTTCAAGATATATTACGTTCTACTTTTTGCTGCGCAATAGTCACACTCAAGGGCTACGACGCCAGCGCTAACTCAGCTTAGTGTCGTTCGAAACTTTCCCCTAAGCGCAATCAAACAGAAATGAGTGAGAAGTACGCGAAGCGTTTTGAGGCGGTATTTTTTTGCACGCATTAGAAAGGGCCGAAATTATCTTACGCCGCGGCTGCAAAAGTGATTAAAAAATCAAAAAGTTTATTCTGATGTAGAATCAGCGGCATAAAGAGTACAAAAATGTTTATGACTTTTCCGAGCGTGGGTTGAAGCGAGTGACGACAAAAGAGCAGGATAAAGTGATCGTCCAATTTTTTAAACGGGACTCTTCTTTGTGACTACGCCTAGCACAAATGGAATAGATGTGAGTATCAACACCATCGAACGTCGGCTGAAGGCGGCGAACATATCCTAACGTCCCACATCATCAAAACCACTGCGCTCAGAAAAACACATTAAAAAACAAAAAAAAACAAGAAAATGGCGTCACTGTATTGGACTAGCCGTCCCAGCCCCCAAACGCAAACCCCATTGAAAATGTGTGGAGAACTATGAAAACATCTTCCCGGAAGGCCAGTCCATGATTTAAAGCAACTCGTTCATCAAGTTCGCAAAATCTAGAGTTGTTTGTCGACGAGCTACGCAGAAAAGCTGGTTTAGAGGATGAAGATGACAGGCTATACTCGACATTGATGGAGACTATACGGCTTATTGAGTAATTGCGACTCGTAGTTTTGTACATACTTTCATGTAAAAAAAATTTAAATATATATTTCGCCCTCATGGCCTTGTGTGCCCTCTACTCATCACAGTACCTCATCCAGACCCAGTTCCCTTATTAAATTGAGGATAGAGCTGGGTTGGATTGAGCGTTTATGCCTTTCTTCCAGCTGCAGTTGGACGAGATGTCTCAACCTTCTCCGCACTTTAGCGGTACATTCAAAGAGAAGGTGCATTGGAATCTTCTGGGATAGGTCGCAAAAACGACAAGAGTTGACAGACCATATCTCGATCATGTGCAGATATTTCTAAATAGTAGATTTGTCTGCAGGGTTTGAGCACATTTGTAATTGTAACCATTTACAGCACAACACCGAAACACGAGAACGGAGAGTAAATATAGTACAACAACAAAAATGTACATAAAGCCAAGCGATAGAGAGCAAAGAGGCTTTATGAGAAGCTTTTTCGTGTTTCAGGTTTTAAGAATTCACAGAACAAGCGTCCATCACATATTTATCACACACACATACATAGATAGACACATTTTTAATGCAGAACATTATTGCATTTAATCATGGAACCCTGAAACCAGTTTTTATACAGAAAATAATTTAAACAAACATAAAAAACGAATGAATTTATTCAAATTTAAATTCAAATAGTTTCAATGTACTCGATGCGTACTCGCCAAAATGATTTCTATTTACAATAAATAGATTTCCACAAAGTAAATATACATAGTAAACTGGCGCATAACTTTAAACGTTTTTTCACACTTCTGGCATGTAAATTCATTTGACATGTTATGGGTATGATATTTATTAATAGTAAGCTCAATTATTACTAACGTCAATAATTGCATGGCAGCTGCGAAGCAAAGTGCCTACCAAATTTCTTGTCAAAGCTGTTTCGAAGTGTGAAAACGCCTAGATTCGATTG
The DNA here is from genome assembly GCF_028408465.1 of Anastrepha ludens. Taxonomy (NCBI): domain Eukaryota; kingdom Metazoa; phylum Arthropoda; class Insecta; order Diptera; family Tephritidae; genus Anastrepha; species Anastrepha ludens. The sequence continues at coordinate 27,637,689 of NC_071499.1, read as the reverse complement.
GGAACGAATTAGCATTAGATGCTGCTGAGGGTTAATTTAGAGCGATGATGTAATTTAATTTAACGTTGACTGTCAGTGTAAAGCCTACTGTGAAGTCTGGTATCATTATGCCCCTGTCCCAATCGACGTTTATCTTTCTATTGGGTTGTTCGGAAAGTAAGTTCCTTTTTTTTTTTGTGGATATATCGAGCTTCGAGGTTAAACCCAGGCCTTTCAGGTGGTTATGAACAGTTATGAATTCGATAAATTTAACTTCTCACCGATCTTACGTGTTGTTATTAGCTTCAACCGGCCTTCCAGATCGTGGTGCATCTTCGATGATCGATGAACGAAAGTACGCCAAGTAACAGCGGCCACAGGTGTGTCGACCGGAACGGCAGTTAATATTTTACATGATAAGTTGCCGATAAGAAAATTGACGTCTCGATGGGTGCTTTGATTGCTAACAAGCAACAACAAGCGGATGCAACTGTTAACTTCGAAGCAGTGTTTGAAGCGATTTAAGCGAGATCCGAAGGAATTTGTGCATCGAGTTGTCACCGTTGATGAAACCTGGATTCATCATTACACACCAGAAACTAAGTAACAATCAAAACAATAGATTTCTCGCGGTGAATCTGCACCAAAGATGGGGACGACAGTCCCATCGGCCGGAAAAGTCATGGCGCCGATTTTTCGCCGTGCGAACGGCGTCATCGCTTTGGATTTTTCAAAAAAAAGAAGAACGATGGCTTGAACATACTACAGTGAGTTATTGGACCGCTTTCACAAAAAATTGAAGGAGACACGGCCGCATTTAGCGGGAAAGCAGGTGCTGTTTCACCAGGCCAACACACCAGAACATCCATCCGGAGTTGTCGTCACCAAATTGCTTGAATTGCGTTATTCGCACCCGATCTGGCTTACTGCGACTTTTTCTTGTTCTCTATCATGAAGAAATGGATCGCCGGAAAAAAATTTAGTTCACACAAGGAAGTTATCGCCGAGACAGAGGCGTATTTTGAAGAGTTCAACAAATCCTATTTTTGGAGGGGTTGAAAAATGGCCGGAGCGTTGGTAGAAGTGTATCTTTCTAAAAGATAGGTAAGTGAAATGGTTGAAGTGCCGGTCTGGCACTCCTCAAGTAGCACTAAAGCGCTGTTTTGATACCATTATGAGACCTTCAACAGACAGATATCTACAGCCAGCCAGAGCTGTTAATATAATGGAGGAGATTGAGATTGATTGGATTTAGGTTGGCGCACTGCCCCAGGCTATCGAAGAAAGGGGCGCCCAGTGATCTTAGTCGTCTAGCTGCCAAACCCGGACATTTACAGGGAAAATGCTCGAGAGTTCTTTCTCTGAAATTGTAAAAGGAGACTATGTTGAAAAAAAAAATTTTTTAAATGGTGTCTTCATTTCTAACACGGATACTTATTGCAGGCCCGTCGAATATTGACTAACGCGAAAGCATTTAAATTGTACGTAAAACCTGCCAACATCTTGTTCGCGAGCAGCACCGGAGATGACTTCCCACGACAAAGGGGTTTACGTTACCGCAACGACCCGGATGACGAGCACAACAGGAGTAAATATTTTATAGCATTTTCGTTTTATTTTTAAGTTTAAAAATGCGTTTTTCCAATTTCAGATGGCAAGCACAAAGAATAAATGGCAGCTAATACCCATATTTGTCGTCTGCGATCCATCTTTTACTGACAAAACTAACCAATAAACAAATCAGCTGTTCACTAACCCGCGTAACAACCGTCTGTGACTCCCACTCCAACTTTAATCAGAATTAACGCCGCCGTTTGTCTAGGCTTTTCGTGTTGCCGCCCAATTGAAGGTTCATATATTTGTGTTTTTTTTTTATATGTTAGTCTTTTCATGGCAGAATGAAAGAGTTCTTTGATGTCTAATGCCCGCAGGGAGAATCGCACATTATCTTGTTTTTGAAAAAGTTTAGCGCTAACATGAAATTGGTGAATAGAACATCTGGTATACTTTTATGGCATTGTTTGAGTTAATACCACTTTCGTTTTTTATTTAATCACACCGATTTATAATACTCTCGCGGTTGACAACAGATATTTTAGCAACAACAAAATACTTTATTTATTCGCACTTAGCACTGATAAGATCATCATTTATTGCCCGTTATTGGTGTTGAGGCTGTACCGCCTAAGTACTACTCCAATGCTCAGAAAACGTTATGACAATTTTTCTTGTTTTTTTGTTTTGTTTTCGTCATTTCGACTGATAAGATATCGATAGCTACAGAGCGCATCTAAACGTACATAAACGAGTGTACAGCACTCGGCGAATAACGATGCAAAAACAGTAAATATACAAATTAAACACTGCTGTAACAGCAGTGTAGAACATGAACAACAACACCTGCTTAGAATCAACAAGCTCAGAGTGCAATATTTACAATGAATCTACATCTATGTATGTATGTATGTATGTATGCACAAGCACATACACATGCACGCTGCAGTAGCGAATTTGTTTGCATTTTCAACCAACTCACACAATCGTGCATGCAAATGAACATACAGTAGTGGCCATAAAAATTCGCACACGAATTCACAAAAGCTACTTTAATGTGAAGTTGAAACTATTCAATAATGTCGAAGGAGAAAAATTGCACCCCAGCACTTCGAAAAGCAATCATAGAGTTGGAAAAGACTTCAAAACAATTAAACATTTCAAACGTTTCTTCTATAGTTTGTTTATTTTCAATTGAGAATGTCATCTAAACGTATTATTTACCAAGTAATAAAAAAACATTTCAAAAACGATGGTTTCTAACGCTTTGAAAGATGTTTTCGAGTATAAAACAGCAGAAAACGTTTCCAGAAAAAAGAAAGCACGAAGGACTACTAGCCGGATAGGATGATCGTAATAGCTTAAACAGACGGAATTGTAGTGTGAAGGCCGGTGTGTGACACGGATTAGTGAACAGCTGATTTGCTTATTGGATAGTTTTGTTAGTAAAATATGGAAATACAGGTATTAATTGCCCTGATACTAAGAAATAATTATTTATTTAAAAAAATCTTAAATTACAATTCCTCAAACTGCACCGAAATATCAACACATGTAATATAATTTCGAACGTGTTGGTGCAAACTAGTATTGCATCCAGCCTTCTTATTCTTATATTTAAAAGTTTCATTCACAACAGATATTAACTGTTATTTTGAACAATATTTCCATTGAAAATTCCTCTAATTCGCTTAAATTATAAGAATTAAGTTTAGTTGTGAATCCGCATAAGTTACACTTAATTTCTGAGATAATTCCGAATTAAGTCGTTAATCCAGATTAACGCCACCATCAGTTTAGGCTGTAAGACGCATTGCACAAATCGTAGAAGAAGATTAGCCCAAAAACCTTTTAAGAACGTCAACGGTCAATTAAGTGGGAGCCAACACCAACGTAAACTTTGTTTTACATATTAAAAAATTAAAATTTTTGGCTTCTATTATCAAAATAGGATCTCAGGAAGAGCGCTGCTGACATCCATCGTGCAATTTTGTTCACCTGGAAAAGCCAATAACGAAAAGAACAGTGGCGCTTCGATTGGCAGAAGCAGGGCTTTACGATCGACTGGCACGGAAGATGTCAAGTGGAGCGTTCGTCCCCATATTCAACACACTAATCATAAAGCACGGGGGAGGCTGAATACTCGTGAGGGCCTACTTTTTGTGGAACGGTGTCGGACCTAATTCATCGTATTGAAGGTAATATGGATGCGGTCAAGTATGCGCTCAGATGCTTCAAAATGTAATGCTAACTTATGCGGAAGAGAATTTAGCGGTGATTTGGTAATTACAACAAGACCGAATGATCCGAAGCACACTTCTCGTGGGCATACAAGTTTTTCGAATGCAATTCGATCACGGTTCTGAATTGGACATATTTGAGTGCCGACTTAAATCCAATAGAACATCTTTGGAACGACGTAAAAAATGCACTCAGTACGCAGAATATAACAAATTTGGATTAGTTATTTAAAAACGACCAAGGCAGCATGGGAATCCATTCCTGTTGCACGTTTAGAGGTTTAATGATGTCAATGTTAATGTCAAAGGCGCTGTGCAGCAGTAATAAAGCAAAAAGGATTTTCAATAAAATACTAATTTATACTTTTGCCATACGCCTGTATTTTTTATGATTTAACTTTTTTAGTTCGTAAGCATTTTTCTCGAAGGATTTTCGAATTTCATTAATTTTTGTCAATGAAGTCAAAACATTTCTGTTTTTCTTAGACTGAGGTACTGGAATTTATGCTAAAAAAGTTCGTCAACAACTTCAATATGCCAGTTGAGCCGCTCGATCTTCTTTGAGCGGAGCCTAACAACCCAAACGAGTAGATTGGGAAAATTATGTTCTCTCAGGCGCGTTCAAAATGTATCTTTTTGTTTATGGCGATACTTCTTTTGTAAGGAAAAGGTAAGTTGAACACTATAGCGACGAGTGAGTTCGATGAATCATAACCAAGAGTAGGGTCGAATGGTCCTGGCGTGATTTTACTACTATAATACTGAATGTTAGGGGAACAGTGAATGTTATGAAGCAGGGATGGCTGCTTGTGAAAAGCTTGATGGAAGGCCAGTACTAGCAATCAATTATTTTTCCAAACGATTCTGCGTCCAGAGTCGTTCTGCCAAAATGATATGTTTACAATATAAAACCAAGACTGCAACTCTTTTTATTTCTCAGGTAACCAATTACAAGGTGCGAAACTCAAAAATATGAACCTTTGGAAGTGGTGACGACTAAAACAAGAACCGAAACAAGAAATTTGCCAAATTCTGATATAATCTTTACTTACGGTTAAAAACTGATTTTTCGCACCTTTCCGAACTTATAAGCCTCTAACATAGTTGATTGTCTACAGATTTCCAGTGGACTAATTTTCAATGTCATAATTTTATTAGATACAAAAATAATAATAATTAGCGCATACAATTCTGTTAGTTGTTTGGCCGAGCTCCTCCTTCTATATGTGATATACATCTTGATGTTGTTCCACAAATAGAGGGACTCACAATTTTAAGCCGACTCTGAACGGCAGATATTTTTTATGAGGAGCTTTTTCATGGTAGAAATGCACTCAGAGGTTTGCCATTGCCTGTTGAAGGGCGACCGCTATTAGAAGCAACTTTTTCCATAAATCCGGGTTTCATGCACGGAGATTCGAACCTAGGCACTCCCGAATGGTAGTCACGCACCCACTCATTCGGCTATGACGGCTAACAAAATAATTTTATTGATGACAACAACAAGATACGCGAAATTAGGAAATATCAAATATCTTCTTTTCAAAATGCAGAACATATACAAAATTAGCCTACATATATCTGTTACCAACGAAAAATTCACTTCCAATTAAAATTAGCAAAATATTGTCATATAAAAAAGTAATACAGAAAAACTAAAATTAAGTAAAAAAAAGTAAAATTTCGTGTCCGATTTTTTGTGTCCTCAACTGTACATGTAAATATGTATGTACATTCATACCTAAACAAGCTCTATTACAAACATGACTTATAAAAGTTCAGATTGCTTACCTCATACCAAGTTATCGCCAACCGAGTTAGGTTTTGTGCAAAACACAAAAAAACAAACTAAATCCATTACGAGAGACATACAGTTCTTTATTGATAGAAGTGGTGTTCAAACAATCATTGAAGAACTTGGACCACATGACTACAAATCTAGCGAAATAGCCCTTTATTTAATTCTTTTTTCTCGTATTGATTCCAAGTGTGTGCTACAAAGTTTTTAGTGTTCCCTTAATTGATTTGATAAAGGAACTGCGATACGATAAGAGAGTCGAGTCACGTGAAACGAACGTGCCCTATAGGGCGCAAGGAATACTGGGTTGGGTTAGGCTGAATAGGCTGGCTGAAGAAAGCTGCACTCAAGTAGTCTCTTGTGCGCTAGATATTTGTGCATATGTATTTGTTAGAGTCAGCAATAGTGCGCACTAGGCTTTGTTGTCTAGGTTTAAAATGATATGAACTCAAGTGGTCCTTGTTTGGAATATTGACTTACGTTCTTTAGTCCAAATGTTTATTGCAAAACAATTTTTGAGTGTAGACGGTGTTAGGAGAGTTTGTTGTTGAGTTTGGATAAATGAAGTATTGAGTAACTGCCTCTACAAAAATATGAGAAGACATCAACCACGCATATTGGTTAGCACACTGCAGGCAAGCGTTCTCAGAGCTTTATTGCAATTCTAGATTTTTTATTATTTGCAAATTTTAATCCCATTTCTGGGGAGCCAGATTGATATAATCGAAAAGCTTTTCGAGCTATTAGGCCTGATATTAGACACTGATGAACCACCCACTGCTTATTTGTATTTGGCTCACTTTTATTAGGGAAATTCCTAAACCCTATGGTATCACATCACAAGATCCACAGATTGAGCTAAGGCTGTAGTCTCATAATCGTGCTTCCGTAAAAAAGCTTAGGTTCATTTCAATACCTACGACAACCTTAACCCTGCGTTGAGCCCAGGGTGTGGCTTTTTCTTTTTTAACATATTTGTGAATTGAATTTAACATATTTCTATTATAGCTAACCACTTGAGCTTCCAGGTAACTTCCTAAAATTTAATTTTTTTAGCGATTTATGGATAAGAATAATCCTCGATCAGGACGAAAAAAGGCCAGACCTGGGTGGCCAACCGAAGATTTTAAAAAAGGTGTCCAACGGAAGGATGATTACACTCAAAACTGCAATTCTCATTTGTACTGATGTTCACCTTATAGTAAAAAAAAAAAATTAAAAAATTATAAAAAATAAAAATTTATAAAAAATAAAAATTTATACAAATTTAAAATTTATAAAAAATATTTAAAAATTTATAAAAAATTAAAATAACAAAAATACTAGTCCCCTATCACTCTTAGGCTTATATCAGTTCGTCACATTGTTTTCTCAATTTTCTTCCCGAAATTATGACACTTTTGTTCGGAAAGTGCCTTCCCTGATGCTGAGTACAATGTTTCGTTGTGAGATGTTGCCAAATTTCGCCTGATGTTATGGAACATCTATGAATACTTGGTACAGTGGCGGTCAAAATAAAAAGCAAAGCGACTTCGACTATATAAAAAAATATAATTCAACACAATAAAAACTATGTAAACTCGAAGTTTCAAACTTTATTAAAAAAATGTTCATAAAAATTTCCTTCAATGTTCCTATATCCCGGGACCGAGATTGAGGTAACGTTAAGGTTTTCGTTCGAGGTGGTTAGGCTATTTCTGCTTTGTTTCACACGTTTAGAGGTTATTGTAGCCGAATTCAGAGCCTGGATTGTAGCTTGACTAACGTCAAGAATAGTCATATTGCATTTAAAAGAGAAGATTGCGATTAGTAGCGCTACAGGATTCCCTTATTGCCAATACTTCCACCTGGAAGATACTGCAGGTATTAAGAAGACGTGCAGATTTTTCTAATCTAAGTTTATGAGAATATATACCAGCTCCAATACCACAATCAATTTTTAAACCATCTGTAGTGTCGAAGTTGTTTAGTAAAATCCCTTACTCCATTGCTCCCGAGATGGGAAGAGAGTGGCGAAATTCCTATTGAATGTCTTGTGATGATGTAATCAATCCTCCCCGAGGTGAACTGACCATACGTTTTTTCACACCAGCGGCCCGCTTGATATGGAGATCTGCCGGATTAACATGCGTCAGTGCATTAAGCCCCTCTCTAAGATATAATCGAGATGCACCAACCGTAATTTCACATGAGACTAGTAGTAGGGTTTGGTACCTTGTATCTGGTGGTAAAAAACATGGTGCTTTCAAACTTATGTCAAACCACCATATTTCTTCCACCGTGTTTAACTGTTTTGAGCAGGTTGTTCTATTGAAACTCTTTTTTTTTTTGGCTTTCGCCAAATCTTTTGTGCTCCATCTGACCCAAATAAATTGAATTTTGATTCATCACTAAATATGGTGGTGTTCTAAAAAGCATTGGGTTATTGAAATGCTGTTTAGCAAATTCCAGCCTCTTTTTCTTATTTACCTTCGAAATGAAGGGTTTGCGTCCACGAATCCGGCCATGATACCCAACCTTAAATAGGGTATTCCGAACAGTTTGGGGATTTAAATTGATTTCAAATGAATTTTGCTGGGTATCGCACAATTTGACAGCCGAAGTTTTTGGATTTTGTGTCACCGTGGAACACTTGGGCGGCCAGATCTGCTCTCCGGAGCTATTTTGCCAGTAATGCAATAATGCATAACGATGTTTCGAACGCTGGACCAGGATTTATCGACAAGTTTGCCAATTTCGCCAATTACAAATAAGTAAAAAGCAGGAGTGAAAATAAGGGGAGTTTATCGTAACGACGCCAAAAGCATAAGCTAACATAAAGAATGTGCCAATACTTTTTTGATGTGAATTTGTGCCTCACTTTACCTTTCAAGGTTAAGCTTGTAAACCTAAGTCGATATTATTTTTTTTTTGTTCAGATATATAATAAATAAATAAATAAAAATAAATAAATAATTGGCGCGTACACTTCTGTTAGGTGTTTGGCCGAGCTCCTCCTCCTATTTGTGGTGTGCGTCTTGGTGTTGTTCCACAAATGGAGGGACCTACAGTTTCAAGCAGACTCCGAACGGTAGATATTTTTATGAGGAGCTTTTTCAATGCAGAAATACACTCGGAGGTTTGCCATTGCCTGCCGAGGGGCGACCGCTATTAGAAAAATATTTTTATTAATATTGCTTTCACCGAGATTCGAACCAACGACCTCTCAGTGAATTCTGAATGGTGATCACGCACCAACCCATTCGGCTACGGCGGCCGCGTTTTCTATTTTTTAATACTTTCATTAGAAGAATAGTTATAGCACTGAGAACTTTGATTTTTCGAGTGTGCCAATACTTTTTTGACTCACTACACTTTACACTTTTGTTCAACACAGTATTAGTGTATACCAGGCAGACAAACATTATTTCATATGTAACAGGAGAGTGGCATTCAACGGTACATGCACATAAACATACATACGTATATACGTACAGCGAGAGAGAAAAATGAAAATCTGCACTTATGCGCTCAATAACAGTGAAAATTTAGCAGACATTGCAATACGAGCTGCTTAGGCAAAAACAACGTCACAACAAATCAGTAAACAGTATTATTGAAACAAAAAAAAAAAAAAAAAACAACACAAAAGGAAAACAATAAATTGACGACAACAAATACACATGTAAAATATTAAATTTATAAATTATCTGCAATAAATTGCTAACATCGGAAATATCAATAATTTTTAGCAGTATTAAATTTTTTTTAAGAATTTCTGAATTTTTTGCAAATTTTTTCAAATTTTTGCAAAATAAAGTTAATAATTTTTTAAGGTAAGTATGATGATAAAATTGAAAATAATTTAATTCGGGTTAACGAAAAGAGTACAGAACTTGAACGTAAACAATTAGTTTTTTTTTTCATGCTTACAAAAGGTAGCACACATTTGGCGCTGAACCGGGAGATAAATAGAGAGTTCGTGTAAGTATGAACATGAATGAGCATACAATTATAACTAAAGCTGCGATTATTGGTGCCGTACCTTAGCCATAACCGTAACCATAGCAATCAGCTGCTCTGATCAAGCATATGGGAATCTCTGTAAACGATTATAGGTGCCGCACCATAAGTCCATAACCATAACCGTGGCCGCATGTATCTATTGAATTTGGGGTTTCCTCCCGTAACCGTAAGCAGCTGTGAAATACTTTACATTTGTTTTGGATTCGCGATAAAAATTTGAATATTTGAAATGAACGACAAAACAATTAAGGGGGGATTCAAAAAATCGATTTTTTCGTGGATTTTTTTGGGAAGGAAAGAAATATTCGATTGAAACGAAACTTTCTGGTTTTATTGTTATATATTTCAACAGTCTTGTAAAATTTTTCATTCAAATATTATGCCATATTATGCCTGGTACAAGCATTTTGCCGAGGCGCCTCGGGTGTGCATGTGTCGTACGGCGGGAAAGATGCAGGTCGCAATTTTCATCTGAAACCAAAAACCCAAAAAGTTTTTATTTTGGTATAAACAAAAAGTGAGAAATTCAACAATTATTCGCTAATTAAAAAAAAAATTATTTTTTTTGGAAAAACAAATTCACTTTAGATTGTTTAAAAAATGGGTTAATCATAACTTTCCTAAAGGTTTTTAGGTTCAACTAGAAGATAATTTAATTCCGAATACAATCAATGTTATCTCGTCAATAGGACGTTTAACTTTTTCCCTATCTTTCCCGCCAATTAGGAAAAATCGCCAAAAAAAAAAACAAAACCGAGAAATCGCACTTCGAGCGATCCGGCCACACGTATGAATACCTGCTCGACGCTTTCTCACAATTTCTTCCGGAACTCCGAAAATATTTTGAACACATTCTTGGATAGTTTGGGAAGACATTTATGCAAACAAAAAATCGATTTTTTGAAGCCTCTAAAGCAGGCTCCCCCTTAATTGACTCAGTCGAAAATTACCCATGTTTTTATGACAAAATGCAAATGTTGCCATTAATTCTACTTCAATATCAGCTGTTCACGGTTACGGCATGACTAATCGACAAATGCTGTAATTTTGCGGCTATGGTTATGGTTGCGGTTACGGTGCTAGGGTTACGGCACCACTAATTGCAGCTTAACTTAAGGCCGAGTTAGTCCAGAATCTGTTTCCGTAACTTTACTTAACTGTATTTGTCAATCTGCTATATGGAAAGCTGTGTAAACGATTAATCAAAACTAACACAGCTCACCATAAGAATCTAAAGAACCTGTACAAGCAAAATATATCAAAAAATTTAATTCCATGCGTTGAATGACGAAAAAATTAAAACCCAATAAAAAAGTAAAAAGTTGAGTAAACGTTGCCAATTTCTTACGGTCGTTTTTTAAGGGGTTAGGGGTAGTCAGAGTCTTCAAAAAAATGGATTTTGGTTTTGTATTTTCTTAAAGTATAATATCTTGAAAATAAATAAATCCGACAAATACTTTTCGAGTTATGCAACAAATAAGCAAAACTTTGAATGCGTTTTTCTCAAACTGGTGATCACAGGATTTTCGTTTTTCAAAAATTTGGATTTTTTTTATTTTATTTATTATTTTATTAATTGTCGGTTTTTTTTCTCGAAAATCTGAAGAATATTAACTGAGGCCGCCATATTGTTAATTTTGAAAAAACAAAAAATCGATCAGGCACAAGTTTATTTGATTGATTTTAAATGAATCTCCAAGGACTTGTGATGATCACCGTCCCTTGCGGAGAAACGGGCTCCACACAAACAGCGATAAATTTTACAATTATTATTTTTTTTTTTTTTTGAAATTTTGCTAAAGTCAAGTAGAAGCACGATGTATTAATGCTATGTTTTTATTTTTGTAAAATAAAGCAATTGACTAGTAAAAAAAAGTTATTGAAAATCATCTTTTTTTCGGACCTCTGACTACCACTAACCCCTTGAATGCCTAATGCATCATGAAAGCTGCCGTCCGTCACAGCAATGGCATGCCCGGAGACTAAATACACTCCTCCTCGGTTCTTATGATAATTTAAGTTAAGTTACGGATATTAATTCTGGACTAGGAGGCCTTAAGTGAACACAAAAATAAAAAACCCAAAAATGAACAAACAAATTTCAAAAAAGTCTAGGCTGAGAAACATACCTTGAAGCCGGTATGGCACGGATGAGATGCGTCGAATGTTGCATTGCTGCCGAGCCGTGATGATGGCCATGTCCGTGATGGTGATGATGATGGTGACTAGCATGGTGATGACCACTGTTACTACCGCTGCTGCTGTTGCTATTGCCAATGCTAAGGTTGGTGGCAGTGTTGTTGTTGTGCATGATATCACTACCGCTGCTGTTGCCTGGACTACCGCTGCTGCTACCGCTGCTGCTACTGCTGCTGCTGCTACTACTGCTACTGGCACCACTACCGCAGGCCGTGTGCTGCATTTGTTGTTGTTGTTGCTGTTGCTGAACTTCTAGATGTTGATCGAAACCAAAACCACTGTCATTCGAATTGTCGCAGGGTGGCGGATGCGGCCGTTGGGGTAAACGTTTGCCAGGCACCAATTTTCCAGGACCAATCTAATAAAATTAAGTTAAAAAAATATATAAAATGAAAAAAATGTATGCTTGTATGTATTGGAAGTATGAGTAAACTCTTAAATTGAAAAAGCAGCACTCTTTGAATGGAGCTCCAAAATAAAAAAGCTTTACCACCAACAATTAAGTAGTTCTTATTTTTGCACGAACTTTTAAAACGACCCTCGTAAATATTGGGTAGTCGAAAAAGTCTTTTCGTATTTGTAATCAAACTTCAACTCTTTTTTTTTTATATTTATAATGAACTTTATTAAACCAAATATGTACCATTTTGGTCGACCACCTTTTGCCATTTTTCTTCTAGAGACATTATTCCATCAGTGTAAAACTTTTGTGGTTTCTCGGCGAAAAACTGTGACAAGTAATTTCACAGGCTTCTCTTGAAGCCAACTTTACTCCATTAAGGGAGTTCTGCATTGACCGAAACAAATGGTAGTCCGATGGTGCAAGGTCAGGGCTATATGGTGGATGCATCAAAACTTCCCAGCCAAGCTCTCCCAGTTTGGCCGAGTCATCAAAGATGTGTGTGGCCTAGCGTTGTCCTGATGGAAGACAGCGCCCTTTCTGCTGATCAGTTCTGGCCGTTTTTTTCGATTGCTTGCTTCAATTTCATCAGTTGTTGACAATAAAGTGTAGAATCAATCGCTCGAGCAGGCTGGAGCAATTCGTAGTGGATGATTCCTTTCCAATCCCACCAAACACACAGCATAACCTTTCGAGGCGTCAATCCTGGCTTTGCGACAATTTGTTGAGCTTCACCACCCTTGCACCATGATCTTTTTCGCACATTATTGTCGTATTTGATCCACTTTTCGTCTCCTGTTACCATTCGCTTCAGAAATGGTTCGATTTCATTTCGTTTCAGCAAAGAATCGCAGATGTTAATTCGGTCCATTCAATTTTTCACAGACAATTCATGTGGTACCCAAACATCGAGCTTCTTTTTGTAACCAGCCTTTTTTAAATGGTTCAAAACCGTTTGATGATGAATGTTTAGTGTCTTGGCGATGTCATGGCAGCTTATGTGACGGTCCTGGTATATCTTTTCCATAATTTCATCGACTTTTTCAAAGATAGGTCGACCGGAGCGAGGTGCATCTTTCACATCGAAATTTCCAGAACGGAAGCGAGCGAACCCTTGTAGTGCTACACGAACTGATACAGCATCGTTCCCTTTTTTATACAAAAATTTCAAAATATAGCGAATTTCTTCATTATTTTCACTCATTTTTGAACAGCTATAACTTTTTTCCAACTTCTCCGAATTGAATTTTTTTTTTTGGTTAAATGAAGCTTAAAATGTCACCTTTCTAACACCATTTGATATGACACAATGGTAGCACTGGAGATAGATGACTGCAGCGACATCTATTGACAAAATACGAAAATACTTTTTAGACTACCCACTATATGTAATGGCCTGGAATTAATGCGAGTGCAAATTTTGCAACTTTTTGACTTTTTCATTAATAAAAATACAGAATTTTTCAAAATTCATTGCTGGCTTATTGCCTTTGCCAATGAAAGTATTCGATTCGATTCTCTTTAAGTCTTTAAAAAGCGATTGTCCATCGTTCTCTAAAAAAACGTTGCCCTTTAAGGATTAGAAATAATAAGAAAATATTGGGCATTCCTTAGACTATTGCACTCCGCATTTTGAGCGTATTCGTAAGCTCGATTCAAAATTTGTGCCACAAAAACTAACAGACGACAAAGTAGCAAATTATTGGGTTACACCATTTGGAAGCCCGCGACTACTATATACTATCCATTCGATAGCTTCTGTACTATGACCCCCAACCTAAAGAAAATTTCAAATTCTTTCCTTTTTTTGTTTGGAATGCTACATTTTTTTTTTTATAAAAGCATAGCAAAGATGAGCTGGCTACACCGGAGATCCTGGAGACGGTTTCATCGCTAAATGAGAGGATTGGGGTTCCCTTGAGAACCTGTGGCCTGCAACTGGAAAGATGGGCCTCGCGTCAACTCAGCAAGCGCTGAACGCGCAAACGTGCAAAGTCGCGACATTCCTCTGGTCACGGGTAGATCGGGGACGCTCGAAGAAACTTCTAAGCGTAAGAAAACTGCAGCTCTCGAATTTGGTAGGTATCCTTACCGGGCATTGCCCGTTAGGTGTCCATGCGGTGAGGCTTGAAATTTGCTTCAAGTCGTTTCTGTAGAAGCTGTCCACCTTCGTCTCAGCTGCCTTTCTCTCGTCGGACAAAGATTCAGACATCTGAGCTCTTACTTTTTTGCTGCATCTGCGATTTAGCAGGTTTAAATATCCCACATCTGGTGAAATTCATCAGTAGCTTGAAGCGGTTAATACGAACGTAAATCGCCACTGTTGGTCGTCATCCTCTAATCTAAAGCCACTTCTTCCTTTTTTCTATCTGTCTGGTACCTTCTCCTTTTCCCATCCCCCTCCCCGGTATGGTATCACAACGGACAAATTTCGAATATTTGTCCAAGTGGACCCCTCTATAGGTCAACAAAAATTATCAAATCTAAGATTCCAACTTTATAAGGATGTTGACCTAAACGTCAAGTTTTTTTCTACATTTCATTTGACTTTTTTCAATTTCAGCCTAACCCAATTTGAACCATGGAAAGATACACAATCGAGCAACGCGTTAAAGTTATTCAGGCTTATTATGAAAACGGGCGTTCAAATCAAAACGGGCGTTTGAAGAAAATCATCTTCAGTGATAAGGCACATTTTCGCCTCAGTGGATTCGTCAATGAGCAGAATTGCCGCATTTGGGCGAATGATAATCCAAAAGTGATTGCCGAAAAACCAATGCACCCACAAAGAGTGACTGTTTGGTACGGTTTATGGGCCAGCGGCATCATTGGGGCGTATTTTTTCCACAATTAGGCCGGTCAGGCAGTTACTGTGAATAGTGTTCCCTATCGTGAGATGATAACCAACTTTTTATGGCCCGAATTGGAAGATATGGATATGGACGATATGTGGTTTCAACAGGACTTGTCACGCAGCTAACGAAACAATGGCTCTTTTGCGCGAAAAATTTGATGGCCGAATAATCTCACGTCGCGGAGATGTCAATTGGCCGCCAAGATTATGAGATTTCACACCGTTGGACTTCTTTCTTTGGGGTTATTTGAAAGAAAAGGTGTACGTCGATAAGCCAGCAACTATTGAAGAGCTAAAGGATGAGATAATTCGGCACATTAATGACATAGAACCTCAATTATGCCTCAGCGTCATCGAAAAATTGGACCATCGGATGGAGTGTGCCGGCGGCCATTTGGCCGATATTTTGTTCCATATTGAGCCATACCAATATTATTATAATAAAGAGAAATGACTACAATTTCCTAAAAAAATTGTATTTTATTCAAAATCAACACCGACCCTTGAAACTTAACCACCCTTTACAAAAATTAGAACAAAATCCATTAATTTTTCAGCCCAATTTCATTTTAATTAGAATTTCCGAAAGATTTTTGGTATGCAGTTTTATAGCCCATTCAATTTTAGTACCATAAAGCGTAATTTTGAAGTTGCTTTAAAATTCCATTGATTTTTTAGAATTTTTAAAGCATGAAACTTTTTTTATATGGGGCAAAATGCGCAACACCGTCAGGGAATTGGGATGAAAAAATGTGTGAAATTTTCCTAATTTTGTATAAAATTTTAAGATTAGAATTTTTTATATGGTTTCTGTTAGACAATGAGCTATTTTTTTATAAACAAATAATGAGTATCCAAGTTGTCATCCGAGGCTTTGTTTTGTGTTTTCATTGGGGAGATTTTTATGTGGCGGATCCCAAACCAAACGTTGGCTCGCTCTCGGACTGGTGTTCGTAAGGATACTTGGACTAATCCCGGAAGTTGTGAGCTGCTTGAACCATATGTAGAAGAATCATCCTGGCCGCTCCCAATTGAATGGCGATCAGTAACTTTCCGCACTTGTGTGGACTTCTACATATGGAACCATCCTCTGAAAGTATTCGCTGCGGTACCAGCTGGTGGTAGCAGAGGAAGAAGAAGGCCTCCTCTGAGTTGGAAAGATCAGGTGGAGAAGGACTTGTTGTGTTCAACTGGAGCCGGTTAGCACGAAAAAGAAACGACTTGTTAAATTCGGCCAAAATCGCGTAAGCGGTTATCACGCCAACCAAGAAGAAGGAGAATGAGTATTCAAAACAAAAAAGCAAAAATAATCAAAACTGATCAAAAAGTTGTACAGAAAAACGTGAAAAATTGTATAATGAAGCAGCAGATGAAAATATTGGTTGATAAAAAATATACGCTCGTTTTTTTTTTTAATACAGGGTATATGTACCACTCAGATTGCCTACATAGAGATAGTCCGCCAAATTTGTGATTGTCAATATTTAGCTGCTTTAAGCAAAACTTGTCAGATTAAAATCAGAAAAGGTGGGTGCACGCATTAGACAATAGTGAGGCATGTAGAAATTAGTATTCATCGCGAAAATTCACATTGCGCTGTGATATATGCATAGTAGATATATATTATATTTAGTACCAATTTTGAATCCATTTCAAGTCTTTCCGTCTCATGTAAGCCGCAGTCAGATCTCAAAAAAGTCGCGGCTTGGTGTGATAAAAATCGCCTTTACCTAAATTTTAGGAAATGTTTTCAGAAATTATTTTCTAAGTCTAGGCAAGTATTTGTCACCTCATATTTAATTAAGTAATCTTGTCATTTGTTATTTATTAGGTGAGCAACAAAGTTCCCGCTGTTTGTCAATAGATGCCTAGTCGATTCTAACATAACCTAAACGTCATTAATCAAACTTAGACATATGGTAAACAAACTGCTTCGACACATTAGTGATTTTTTTTTGTATAATATACTTTCAGTTTTTTGAAAATGTCTGATTTTGTGCCGAATAATCGTCATTTGCGGGAAGTGTTGATTTTCCTCTTTCATTCGAAAAAAACGAAAAACGGCGGCTGAAGCGCATCGAGAGCTACAAAAAGTTTATGGAGATGCTGCTTATAGTAAAACAACGTGCCGAGATTGATTCCGTCGCTTCAAAGACGGTGATTTTAATGTTGACGACCGTCCGCGTGAAGGAAGACCAAAACCTTCGAAGACGCTGAATAGGAGGCATTGCTCAATGAGGATCCGTGTCAAACGCAAGAAGAGCTTGCTTCAGTATTAGGAGTTACCCGCCAGTACATTTCCAAGCGATTGCATGCTTTGCGAATGATTCAGAAACAGTCGACTTGGGTTCTTATGCTGAACGTCGTTTTTTCGCCTGTGAACAACTACTCCAGCGGCAAAAAAGGAAGGGTTTTCTTCATCGCATCGTGACGGGTGATGAAAAATGGATTCATTACAGCAATCCAAAGAAAAGAGAGTCATGGGGACTGCCTGGACATGCTTCTACGTCGTCGCCTCGGCCGAATATTCACGCTGCGAAGGTTATGCTATGTATTTGGTGGGACCAAGTTGGTGTTATTTATTATGAACTGTTAAAACCAAGCGAAACCATCACTGGGGATCGGTATCGACTTCAATTGATGCGATTGAGCCGAGCACTGCGCGAGAAACGGCCGCAATACGCGGAGAGGTATGAAAAAGTGATTCTACAACATGACAACGCTCGACCTCACGCTGTCAAACCCGTTAAAACCTGCCTGGAAACACTGAATTGGGAGACCCTACCCCACCCGCCATATTCTCCAGATATTGCGCCGTCCGATTATCACCTGTTCCGATCGATGGCACATGGTCTAGCTGACCATGCAACAGTTCCATTCATATGAAGACATCAAAAAATGGCTTGATCCGTGGATTACCTCAAAAGATTAACAGTTTTACTGCGACGCTATACGAGATGTACCAGAAAGATGGGAAAAAGTATTAGCCAGCGATGGGCAATACTTTCAATGATTCACTTGTAACCATTTTTTCAGAATAAAGTTGTCTTTTCATCAAAAATACAGTGAGAACTTAGTTGCTCACCTAATATGTGGCTGCAACTTATGCACCTTTTTTACTTTTCCTATTATTAAAAATACTGAATTTTTTGAAATTCATTGCTTGCTTAGGCCATTGAAAATATTCGGCGCGATTCGGCCCAGGGCGCATTCAGTAAAGGAAGTGGCTCTAGACCTACAACAACGTTTTTGTAAGTTTTTCATGCCAAAGTATTGGTAAAGAGAAAACAAAGAATGAATTCGCCTTGTTTCATTCTATGCTGACAGCCACATGGACGCGGCGAAAAAAAAAACAAATCAGCTGATTTACCGATACTACCTTCAATAGTTCCGCCTTGCTTCGCGGTTAAAAATCACTGCTATGAATAAAGTTTCAGTTCAGCGTATAATTTTTGATTCAAAATTCCTATTTCTGAATCATTTAAATGAATGAATTTCTAATTCATGATTGAGTGTTTACTGATCCATATACGTTAAAGTTACTATTTACCTCACTCGTGCAATCTAAGTAGGAATATGCTGTCTCTATATGGAGCCCGCATCAATTTTGCCATATTCGTAGGCTTGAGCGTATTCAAAAGAAGTTTAGCTCATCCTCTACGTTAAACGCGCTCGAACTTTGAAATAAAATAAGACAAATAATTTGCATAGTTCTAGTATACTCGAGATGACGAAACCCTCGAGTTTCTCATCAAATAAATTCAACATTTCCTGTGCAGTTGGGGAACAAAACTTTGAGAATTTCCTGGCGTTAATGAATGGTGCTGCGTTCTCTATGGTTAAATGTCACGGCAATGGAAAGTTAACACGATGTACAGAAAACAGAGGTGTGAATAGCGAGAACACAGAGGTGTCAGACCGCTAACCGGCTCTCAGCGATTTTGAAAGAATGCGCTGATTGGCTAGCGTAACCGGAATCAAGACAGCGGTTTGTTCACGAAAAAACTGAGATTGTGTTGGTGATATGCGCTCTCTTACTTCATTATACTCTTACTTTACTACCGTCAGAGCAACAACTGATTGGACGAGAGTGTGAATACGTGTGAAATGAGCGCTGCTGCCGACTACCCGGTGACATGGCAGCCGAAGTTATTCTCACAATTTTGTTTCGGATGCTCAAATCTGGTAATCTAACATCCTTGCAATTTTAAGTATTAACGCCAAATTTGACAGCTGTAGCTTTACCAAAACGGCCATGAAAAGCGCATCTATTGAGAATCCGTTTATGTGAGCCTAAGAGAAATTATTTTATAAGTTAATGTCCGTTCGCTCAGAGTCAGAGCAGCGATTCAAATTTTTTTTTTTTACGCTCAAAGTTAATTTTACATTTTGATGGTTGTGGTGCAGGCTGCTTGAAATTATAATATAATAAACTAATATGTTACATTGTATGAGTACATACCCGTGAAACCGAGTGCAGTTTACCAGGTATCGCCTTGCCCGGATAACGTTTTGAGGGCGTACGAAAACCTTTTCGCTGGATGCGTGCAGTCATCGTTGATGCGGTAGCCATGGTCATGCGCATGCCTACAAAAACAAAAAATCAAATAGAAGAGTACGGGATTAATATAAAAATAAATAATATATGAAACTTATCAAAACTTATCACTAGCTTTATCAGACGTGACTGAAGGTCCAGGGCCAACAAAGAATTGAAAATCGTTGAAAGTAAGGGATTGAAGAGAAGTGAAAAATATGTATAAACAGACAACATTTAAAGCGTTGATAAAAAACGTAAGTACAACGCCCTCAAGCAAAAGCAGTAACTTAAAATATATATATACGTACGTAAATAACTTTGTATGTATACTCGTACATTTGCTATGTAAAGTAGTTACATACATATGTATGCATGTACCACATCGTGATATGACAGCTTCTGTTATCTCAGAACCAAGTTTCAGTGATGCCTAAAGCAGGGCGCTTCTCAGAGTGCAGACAGTCGTTGAAAGTATGATTGCAATGAACAATCAGTAAACAAATGTGCGTGTGTGTGTATGTGTGTATATGCGAATATGTCGAGAGTAACCTATCACGAACAAAAGCGATGGCACCACGCCAGCTCCCAACGATAATCAATGAGTTTTTAATTGTCTCATAGAACGTAAGTGCTTATATATGCATATGTACATACATACATTCACACATGCTTGAGATGAGGTGGGTGCTCAATAACGGATAGAAAGCAAACTCTAACAGTTGGGGCAGCTACTAACAGCTTAATAAGTAAATACACTTGTGCTCACATTAATTAAGTCTTTGGGTACATTTGACGTATGAATGTCAAGCGTCAAGCATTTATTTGGGAAAATTCGTACATGACGTTCTGATACGTCGTTTCCAATACACAGTCTCATAACGGCAGAAACAGAGAATATACATATTTTACCAGAGTGATAGCAACAGTTTTGAAGAATTAGTGATTTTCGTCAATATGATGAAGAATTTTTTAGTAATCCTTTAATCGTTTTGACAAATATCACACACTTCAAAATTGTTAATACTTTGCCTTTTGTTATAAATGGGACTTATTTTTTTTTTAAATAAAATTAATTGCATAAAGTTACCTAAATATAATATAGGAGTGTATACCTGTCAAAAGTCCTGTAATAAGTTCTGTTACAAATGAAGTCTGTTATCGATACGAAATTATAAAAATTTTTTAATGAAGTTAATTTTATCTATTATGCGATGAACCCAAAAATATTGTTTTTTACAAGCGAAATTTACCACGAAACTGGGTATAATTTATGAGTAGACAATGCATACGCAAAAATAACGGTACTTTTTCCTGCGAATTTATTCTCCCCGTATGCATTGTAAAATTTGTCACAGAATTTATGGCAAGACTAAGTATACGAGGCAAGGTGGCATAATATTTTATAAATCGACACAAATATGCGCATACGCTGACGACATTCTGATTCTTGCGCGAAATAGGGAGGCTCTTCGGGACGTTTTCATACGCTTAGTGCAAGCTACAAGACCAGCGGGCTTCAACATAAATGAAGAAAAGACGAAGAACATGACAAGATCCTTTCATAATAGTCACGTCAGAATCAGAAGTTATGTTTTCATGCAAGTTGATGCAAGAGTTTAAATAAATACTTAGGCGTAGTACTCAGCATAAATAAGGGTATGCCCTTATCTATACAATACCGTATCCAGGCAGCTAACAGAGCATACTATTGCCATATCAAATTTATGAAGTCTTTAGTGATATAAAAGGAACAAAAACTCCAGATGTAGAAAACTATAATAAGACCGGTTCATACCTACGGCTGTGAAACATGGGTCCTTAAAGTTAATATTTGAAGCAAATCCTGAAGGAGCAAGGAGAGGCCGGCCAAGGAGACGATAGTTGCAAGGCATAGAAGACGATATACGAAAGATGAAAATCTCACAACATAGAGCGAAAGCGGACTGTTGAGAATAATGGAGGCGTTATGTAGGGGAGGCAATGGTCCACCCAGGAATGTAATGCCAAGATGATGATGAAATATCATATATGAGAGGGGCTTCAATAAGTACCCGTGTTAGAAATGAAGACACAATCTTTTAAAAAAAAAAAATATTTTTTTTTAGAATATAGCCTCCTTTTAGAAAGATACACTTCTCCCATAGATATAGTACAAAGCTGCCAAATTCACACTAATCTATCAACCAGTCTGAAATTTGTTTTGCCGTCGTTTGGTAGATGGCAGCACACGATGCTAACAAACTTTGCTCAGGAATGCGTACTTATTGAACCGCCCTCTTATATCATGAAATAAATTAATTCTAGCATAAAATCTACTGCTTTTAATTGCCGCAAAATTAATTGAATTAAAATAAAATTAATAAATCAAAATTTCTATCAAATAAATGTGTACCCAAAGGGTTAAGACACTTTTTACAATACTCGCCATATTTTATATGTTAATATGTCATAGTTCATAAAAAAATCCTTGTAAATCAAAGTTTCAAACTTTGCACAACATTCACGAAAATTTCAAAATTCAAAAAAAAAAAAAAAAATGGTCATCTAAATTTTAATCTTTTTTAACTAAATCTTTCGAAAAATTTGAGATTGAGGTTTTATAGGTCATTCAATATCCCTTTCGTGACGGATGCTATATACGGCAGCCACTTTTTGGTCCACAGAGGCTGACGTCGCTTATGCACGGTAGTTATATATAATTTACAGCGCCTGACGCAGCCTAGATACGCCAGTCACCTAACGGTTTGAAGTAACGGACGCCGTCTAGATAGTCGCAAAGTAGGGTTGGTACAGGTGTGCCGCCGTTAAAATAATATTAGTATATCAATCCGTAAAAAGAAAATTTGTGTTTTTCGAAGTTTTTTTCAGTTCTTCGCTCATTTTTAAATTTTTTTTTTCGCTAAGGTGTTGAACATTTTCTTTCACATAAAACAATCTTCGATGGTGCGTTTTATATGGAAAAAAAATTGTCAACATTGTATGCAAAAAAATATTGCCAAATTCAGCGCAATTTTTGAGCGACTTCAAACTTGCACTAGAATTGAATGGGCTATTTTTTTTTATAAATTTTATACAAAAAAATTGACAATTGGTCGCGCTTCCATTAGTTTGCACACAGGTGTATGGTATGTCTGCATAAAATTCGCTCCGCTCAGAAGAATACTTCACTAAACTAATTTTTTTCTATGCGATTACAAACTATTTTTCTCCCATACATAAATCGAACAGCCCTAATGTACGTATGCTGCTGATTATAAATATATTAACATGCACTTGTAAATAATGTTAATTAAAATGTGCACTATTGTTATTAGCGAAGATTATTTATTATGATTATGCCTACGTATATTTGATGTATTCGTAATTTTACAGCTATAATCGGCATTAATTGTTGTTTTCGAACCGCAAGTGAGTGATTGTTAGCTGTAAATTAAATCCGAATATAATTGAACCGAACCAATGGGTGCTTTTACAAATACTATACACATATGTGTGTATGCATGTAAGTGTAAGTATGTGCAAATATATACACACATGTGTACATAAGTATAAATTCAATGATGTACTCATCTGCGTAGAGAGGAGATAGGAATCAGTAATGCTTTTAGAAGAACTCAAACACATACATACCAACAAATGTATTAAAGGCAAAATATAATTTGCAGTTGAGAGATGATGAAAAATGCACAGCCAGTTATAGTTTATATGAATTTTTAATCAGAAATATTATATTATATTTTTAAATAGGTTATATTTTAGCATTAAAATTATAAAAATAAATAAAATATTTTTAAGCTTAAAAAAAATTAAAGGTTATCATCTAATTCTACTCAACTCATTGGTGGTCTCCTGCTTTGGCTGGAAGTGTGACCACGAACAAATGATTATTTTAAAAGGCCATGCGCAGCCTGCCTAGCAATTAATTTATGCGATACTGATTAGCATCAGTTGTATTACCAATGACCCAAATCGAAAGCGTAATTATTTAATCTGCGATGTTCCGTATTATTTACAAAACTATCGATTTATCGAAAACTAAAAAGTCGATTTTTTCCGAACGCAAATAATACAAAAGGTAGTGAGGAGCATGTAAAATTTCGTATTCCAATGTAAAATCAAAATAGGTATGCTTCCATGGTGTTATTAGTTTCTTTTTTCTTTTTTTAGGGGAGCCGGCTTCACAAAATCGATTTTTTTTTTGCATAAATGTCTTTCCAAACTATCCAAGAATGTGTCCTCAATATTTCAGAAGCAAATTCAAAATATTTTCGAAGTTACAGAAGAAATTGTGACCAAGCGTCGAGCAGGTATACGAGCGGCCGGATCGCTCGAAGTGCGATTTCTCGGTTTTTTTATTTTTCCTAATTGGCGTTAAAGATAGGGAAAAATTTAACATCCTATTGAAACGAGATAACATTGATTGTATTCGGAATTAAATTCTCTTCTAGTTGAACCTTAAAAACCTTAAGAAAGTTGTGATTAACCCACTTTTTAAACAATCTAAAGCGAATTTGTTAATTTTTAAAAATTATTTTCTGTTTTTAATTAGCGAAAAATTGTTGAATTTCTCAATTTTTGTTTAATCTGCATCTTTCCCGCCGCACGACAAATGCACACTCGAGACGCCTCGGCAAAATGCTTGTACCAGGCATAATATGACATATATGTATATTAATGAAAAAAATTGAGAAGACTGTTGAAATATATTACAATAAAACCTGAAAGTTTCGTTTCAATCAAATATTTATTTCCTTCCCAAAAAATCCACGAAAAAATCGATTTTTTGAAGCCTCTAAAGCAAGCTTCCCCCCTTAAATAAAACATGTTATTTACCAATAAAAAAATATATAAAAAATTTTTCTGTAATGGAAATACTATAAAATATATTTTTATATTTTAATACAATAATTTTTTGGTTGCATCAAATAAGCTGTGAGTCACTGTTTGTAAGCTTGCGCTCAAAATAATAAAATGCCGTATTCCGCTCGAATCGCTTTTGTAAAATGTAGGTAATGTAATGTTATGAAAAATTTGCCTACAAAAACAAAGAACTATGAGAAAGGGGAATAGTTTGCTAGTTCAGTGAAAAAAAAACAATAAAACTAAATCTCAGAAAAGAGCTTGAAAATTCAAGTCTACTACTCAACAACTGATTCTCTAAAATACATTAAGAACCGAGCAACGGTATACACAATCTTGTTGTATTCTCTCAATACTGGATTTGAAGTACTCACCTTCAACGCTTCTTTTAAGCCAGTCAAAAAAAAAAAACAAAAAACTATTCATTCTACATAACAGAAGTCTATAAATAACAGGTAGTAAATAACATAACAGAAGTCTGTAAATAACAGGCCGATTCTTAGAAAATAATTTATTAAACCAAATACTTAGTTATTCCTATTTATTTAACAGACTTTTATGGATATGTAGACAATTATAAAATTAAATCAAAGGGGGGAAAAAACAACAAAAATCGTAGACTTAAATACATTAGCAAATTTGTACTAATTCACTTATAAGTAAATATAGGAAGTGGCTCAAGTGTACGAGTATACTATCAAATGGTGACTCAAGTGTCATCTGACTTCATTTCGCACACATTTTAGCAGATCACGATTCATTTAAATGTGCAGCTCATTAAGATGTTGATAATATGAACTGTGAATTAATTAATTTTTTTTTTTTTTTTTTTTAAGATAATAATGGCTTCAAAATCTAGTTAATCTGCGAAACACAATTCCTATGAATTTACGTCGGGTATGTGTACCAAGAGAACTTCAAACTGAGAAAGAATAACAGGAAAATCAGAACTAAGTTCATCGGCACCGTACAAGCAGGCTTGAGAAGAATCTGTGAAACAAAGAGAGATCTTGAAAATAAAGAGAGAGAAAAATATTTGAAAAAAAGCAGGTACTTGGATACAAACTCTCAGCACCTCTCAACTTCTTAGCTTTCCTGCTTTCGTGGTGCTAAGATTTAGGCTTTTTGACTCCCATTTCTTTGCTACGCCTGCTTATAGTAGGCTTTGATATTAGCCACCTGATGAACTGCATCGGCAGCAAGAAGCGATTAGAACAACCATAGCTCAGTCATCGCCACAGATCCCCCTTTCCGTTTGCCCTATTCGTTCCCTCCTCCTTATTTTCCCTGCAATGATATCACAAAGGACGAATTTGATTTCTTCGGCCAAGTGTGCCCTCTCTCTAGACAACCAGTAAACCTAACTTAACCTAGATAGAAATATGGACTAGGGCGGTCCATATTAATCGCACATTTTAAAATGAATTGAAGGAGTCTCCGATCGGAGTACAACCCTTAAACTAATTTTTCTACTACAGGGTGGTTAATCTAGCATTTGAAATTTAATTTAAATCGCTATGAATAAAAGATGCATTGGAAAGATTAAAAATTGCGATTAAACATGGAGCAAAAATTCATTCAAATGACATCCATGGCTGACTTTACAGTAGTCCATTCATTCTCTCCATCTAATTTTCCAGTGCATTTACGCGACATTCGGTTTTTATTATCTCACAAATGGCAGCTTCGATTTCAAGTTTCAACACGTGGATCGTCTCTGTAATGTTGGCGTAACATTTATTTCAAACAATACCCCACAAAAAAATCGTTTAACAGAGCAAAATCGCAGTGTCGCAGTTGTTATTGTAGTAGCATAAACATTCCCCATACTACATGTACGGAGAATGCTGCTGGAGTGAACGGATATAAATCCGGGTCGTTTCGGTAACGTGGCACCGGCTGTCGTAGGTTCTCGGTTACCATCACCGATTCGGCTGATTATTCGATATTCGATTTTCTCAACTTTGCTTAAATGAAAGGCGAGTATTTAGCTATCAAAGGTATTTCAAATTCACAAATTCCTCTGCACAAAAAAAAAAGTAAAAATAAAATTTTACGACAAAAATTTAAAATTAAAAAAAAAAAAAAAAAAAAATTTACAATAAAAATTTAAAATTTTTCAAAAACAATTTTACAACAAAAACTTAAAATTTTTCAAAAAAAAAATTTACAACAAAAATTTAAAATTTTTCAAAAAAAAATTTGACAACAAAAATTTAAAATTTTTCAAAAAAAATTGTACACCAAATTTTAAAATTT
Source organism: Anastrepha ludens (assembly GCF_028408465.1). Taxonomy (NCBI): domain Eukaryota; kingdom Metazoa; phylum Arthropoda; class Insecta; order Diptera; family Tephritidae; genus Anastrepha; species Anastrepha ludens. Next base: position 27,611,001 of record NC_071499.1, on the reverse strand, counting down.
TTCAAAAAAAATGTTCCAACAAAAATTAAAAATAAAAAAAAAAACATTTTACAACAAAAATTTTAAATTTGTCTAATTTTTTTTTTTTTTAATTTTTTACCTCTTACAAAAAATTTAAACAGCAAATATGTATATAGGTACTTTTCAATTTCTTTGTTTGGTTATCAAAAAAATGTTTACTACAAAAATTCCCCGAGTGGAATTTTACTCATTAAAGGATATATAATAATAAACATCCTATCAAAAAGAAAACAAAACATGCAGAAAGAGCAACAAATACAGGTGCAAAGATGGGCTATGATTTGAAAAAATGCAGACATCAAAGAAAACGACACAAAAAATCGCGGGAAATGCTAAAAAATCTAAAGAAGTAGAACGCAAAAGTTAGACAAAATAAAAATTTAGATAAATAGTCATATAAAATTTTGTATTTGCTTAAACACAACGCTACACATTAAACGAATACATTAATATAACCATTTGTGCATTTGTATGAGTATTGTACGATATTTGTTAGTTGTTGTCAAATTCCGCTATTTAATCGCTATGCAAACGTAAATAAATTTTTTGTTCAATAAATAATTAACAATTGTATGTTATTTCTAGCAGACGGCGTTGTCCCGAATGATTGGGCAAGGCATGTCGGCTGCTATGTTAAACCGATCACCGTTGTGTGTACGAATCCACATTCTCAGAGGAGAAATGTAATATTAAAATGTTGGAGAAGTTGCCTATCAATAACGGTCTGCCCCTTAACAGGTAGTGGTGGCAAAGCATATTTCACGGAAAACCTACAAACATAAAACGGGGAAGCAAGCAGGTAATTTCTAAGAAATCTGGAATAAGCAAATAATTAAAAACAAAACAAAAGCGATTTTGTTTTTGTTCCTTTACATTTATAAATCAATTTCTGCTATAATAATTTTTTCTATTGTACAATTTCTTGAAATTTTTGGCAATCGCAAAGTGCGCTTTATCTCTCGGCGGTGATATAGAGTTTGTTAATAAGTATGTATGTATGTACGTAATCACCTACTATGTACTCGTATACATGCACGCTTTTATAGATTTGGAGTGTTTGCATGTTAATGTGTTAAAAGCTTATCAGCATATTAGCCATCGCAAATGAGTTCACTCTGTCAGTTCAGTTGTGATTTCGATTAGATTGGCTTGGCCCACACTTGATATTCAATGCGAATTAATATTACTAATCATATTCTGGCGCCAGCAACAACAACTCACATACATACTCAGACTTATACTCACGAAAAAAGGCTCGTCAATATCGCTCGAACCATCTAACGTTGATTGTACGCTAATATGCGACTTATTACCATCATTTGTATAATTAGTAGATAAACTTTAAGTTTTTCTTGCCCAAAAACTCAGCCAACCAACCACACGTGATATCTTCATGGTTTCCAAGAAACTCCTAAGCTGATAAAAGCCAATAGAGTAACTGAAAGTAGGCAATGGCTTTTTGGGGTGTCAATATCGGGATCCCGCAATGATTTTTGCTTTTTTTTGTTTTTTGACGTGTAAAAAAGCAGAATGCTGTGCAAACAAATTTGCTAATTCGAGAGAATTTTTTATTAACGAAATATGCGCACAATTAAGCGAAGAAGTGGGCAAAAATCACTAAGGTGAGAGCATAAATATTTAAGCGACATAAGAAATAAACCTGTGTATGGATGCATACAGCTAGAATTTTCAAAAACTTTATTTTTTTTATTTTATTTTCTTAATGTATGTATAGGGTGGGCCATGTAAAATTTTCTTTTTGAATCGGCTATAAAAAAAGAACTAATCAATATTTTTTCAAACTTTTTTTTTTATTTCGAAGATTGAACATTGTCATTTATGAATGAAAAATAATATCGTTCAAATGACTGCCACGACTGGCTTTACAGCAGGCCATTCGATCAACCCAATGTTTAAGCACATTTTCGATTGTTTGGGTTCCAATTTCATGAATGGCAACTTCGATTTCGTGTTTTAAAGCATCAATCGTCTATGAATGGTTCGCATAGCATTTGTCCTTAACGGCTCCCCACAAAAACAGTTCAACACGCTTAAATCACAGCTCCGAGGTGGCCAATTGATATCGGAATTTCGGCTGATTATTCGGTTTTCAAAAACGGTAGCATATATTTCAGAATGCACACAGAAACTTTAACATCGTTCCGGTGAATATTTTCGAAGTTACAAGCAAAATTTGGAAAAGCGTTTCAGAGATGTTTTACCCTCTGTAAAGTGCTTTTCAAACTTTAAACGCATTTTGCTCAAAACAGTGTTTGTGAAGTCGGTACACACGATTTCTCAAAAACAGCTGAACCGATCGTCTTGAAATTTTAACACAACCTTCTCAAATATATTCTCCAGGTGATAATCGAAGGAATAAGAATTCTGATGATTTTTTCTATTTTTTTAGGCAACTGTGCGCGAACATTTTTGGACAAAATTCAATTTTTTTTCCTATAGCTGCCATTTTATCAAAAATTAAAATTTTGACCATTCCTTCGATTAATACCTAGTTTTATCTATCCACAAAAGGAATCTAATTGGTTTTCGGATTTCAGAGAATCCAAACCGGAGATTTTTTTTTCTCTTGTTTTTTGTCCACCGCCGAACGCTTTTTTTGGAGGACGCTTGGGAGATCATCTGCAGCAGCCGTGCACTTCAATATTTTCACTAACTTTACGTGCTATAATTAACTTTAAAGTAGACATGATTTGAATAATAAAAAATTGTATTTGTTTAATAAAATCAGTCTTTGTAAAAAATTCTCAAAAAAACGTGATTTTTCAGCCTTACAAGTGTATTATAACCCCTTAAATTTTCTTTTTTTTTCAATTTCCAAATAAAACCGGCTTATTTAAAAAATTATTCAGTTCGGTTAAAGGATTACATACGTCCAGAATTACAAAAAAAAAAAAACCGATTTTTTTTAACAGATTATTATTCTTTATAGCTTTAGACGTATTTCTGTGGAAATTGGTTGCAAAAATTTCCCATAGATACAAAGTTATGGTAGAAAATGTGACTGCCCGACGAGAGTTTGATGCGCATAGGGAGCTGTCCTTCGTTTGAGGACTTGAAAATTTAAACTCGTTTTTCGTGAAACTACTTTTTCCGGCACGGTCTGCATGATAACTCATACAGTTTTTAATACTTTTCAATTTCAATTTATTTGATTTGTTTAGTACATAGTAAGACAAAGTCTTGGGGTAGTACATCTTCTTATAATTCTAGAATACGAGGATGGTATACATACATAAAAATGCTACTTAAATTTTAAAACTATTTTAACTATTAAACTTATAGACTAAAACTTAGAATATTAAGTGAGAAAAAGAGAAATATGGTGAGAATGGGAGAAGGGAAGGGGAATTAAAGGTTAGAAGTAGTTAGAAACTGCAGTTTTAAAAAACCTTGCTTGTTTTATAAGCTTTATTGTAGTTGTACTTTTTTTAAAATGCCGTTAACTGCCAAATTTTTATATATTTTTTAAAACTTTTTGTTTACTTTTTACAGATCCATCAACATTTCAAGAAGAAATGATGCAGACCGTGCAGCAACTTCTTTTTCATTGTACTTTGGGTCACGTGATTTTTTGTATACTAATTTTTGTACAGAAAAATTACAAAAAATTTTTTTATAAAGTTTAAGTACTAATAAACAATGTATAACATTTTTTTATATTTATTTCTATTGTTCATCCTTCGAAAAACAGTTTTTCTTTTAGCGCATTTTTGGCGCTGCTGAGCGTATGTAACCTCTTAAGTAAAATTTTCTTCATTACACTTTTTCAAATGTAAGAACATTTAATTTCGAGATTCAACTCGGGGTCCCGAAAATAGAAGCAGTTGCCGTAATAGGTATTTATATGTATACGTTTGTTTTTTTGTATGTTTCCTTTTTTACGCTTACAACTCCGATAATTTGGCTGTAGTCAAAAGCGGCACAGATAGCGAATTCTGAACACGCATTGATTAAAAAAAATTTTTAGGTATGTAATTTACTTTTTTTTATTAATTCATAAAATTTAATTTTCGGCACGGAATTTGGGATCCCGAAATCAGTCTTCAGCAAACTTAATAATAATACACAATATATAAACAGTATTTCTCTTTTTACTCTTACGTCTGTGTTTAATGAAACGGTCACAAGTAGTGCTGCTGGTGGTTTTCACAAAATGTAACGCATTTAAAATAAAATTGGCAAATTCTAAGATACTTAGCTGCGGCTAACGCAATAAGACCAATGAGGGAGCAACGAATAGCTTCCAGTCCAGGTCTTGGATATTCCTCGTTTTCAGTTCGATTAAAGAAATGGTAGTATGACATGGGCTTGACCCTGCTTCTGAACAATAATATGTGGTTAATTTAGAGTAGATATACAGTTACAACCCGCGACACAAAACGATAGCACTTCGACATTTTTACCAGTTTTGCTATTTTTTTTCTTTGCGGTTAATGTTCCCTATTTTCTCATAAAAGTATGGCTCAATGTCTAACAAAGCCCATATAAATTCAATTCTGAAATTTTATACACAAATTAGAAAAAGTTCACAAATTTTTGCATCCCAACTCTTTGTTCGATGTTTGGTCGAGCTCCTCCTCCTATTTTTATTGTACGTCTTGATATTTTTCCATAGTGATGGAGGGACCTACAGTTTTATGCCATCTCTGAACGGCAGATGGTCTTTTATGGGTAGCCTTTTTAATGCCAGAAATAAAGGTGATCAGATTGGAGGTACTTTTTCCTACTGTCGAACGAAATACAGAATTTTTTTTAGTATTCGTTTACAAATCGTAAAATTATATTACGAACATCGATGTTCTATGAAAAGTTTTCATCGCGCGCTCAGGCCAACTTATGGCGTTCAGCGATGAGCCCATTTTTGGCCTAAGGGCTACGTGAACAAGCAAAATTGCTGCATTTGGGCTGGAGAGCAATACGAAGCCATTCGAAAACAGCCATTACATCCATTGAAAACAACTCTTTGGTGCGGCTTATGGGTTGGAGGAACCCTCGCCCCCATTTCTTCAAAGACAAGGCAGGCGCCAATGTAACAGTGAAGGCCAACAGGATAAAGATATTCACTCGTGAGTATAAAATCTACTTTAATATCATTGTGACCTGGTGCCCAAATCAACGTGAAAAGGAAGTATTTACTAACAGGTTTTATTTTATTTCTTTTTTTTTTTGTTTTTTTTGTTTTTCTTGTTCACTCATCTCGGGAGCATAAGGCCTCGACAAGACTCTTCCATCGTACCCGGTTCTGTGCTGTTGTTTTTGCACCGTCCCATGAAATGTCGGCATCTGCTAGTTCGCGCAACATCGACCTTCTCTAAGTGTTTTTTGATCGACCGCGACCTCTGCTCCCTTGCGGGTTCCAGTTCCGGGCTATTCGCGTGATGCTACCTGGTGGTTTTCTCAATGTTTTCTCCATCACCACTTCTTGCGTTTGATTTGCCTAAGGATGGGTTCCTCGTTCGTTAATCTCCACAGCGCGTCGTTGCTGTCCATACTGTATGTATTCGCCCGAATGCTGCTCTTGCTTTGTTTAGCCTGCAGTTTACATCTTCATCTGCTCCGCCATCTGCCGTGACGATGCAGACGAGGTAGCAGACGCTTTCGACGAACTCCACCGGGCATCCGTGAACCAATATCTGCCTTGCGTTATTGTGTTTAACTCTCATAGCCTTGGTCTTGGCGATGTTGACCTCCATGACTAGTCTGTCCACCTTCGCTTGTATGTCAGAGGGTTTGTGAGAGAGGAGGCAGATGTCATCGGCGAAGTCCAGGTCCTCAAGATATAAGGTAAAACTCCATAGGATGCCTTTTTTTGTGCAGGGTCAGTTCGCTCATAATAAATGCTGAGCTCTTTAACTGACTTTGCACCAGTGAGCCGCCAGCCGTCTACTTCTTTGATGGTAGCTATAGCTCTTCCTGAAAAACACTGCATGCATCTGTGAGCCTAATTTTAAAGTTCATGAAAAGTTCGTGGTATACAAAAACCAGAAACCCTTTCCTTGTTGGGTGCAATTCATTTTACCCAACATACAGCCACACATACATATGTACGCGCGTGTATCGTAGCACCATTTTTAGATATTACGGCTTATTAACCAACCATGTGATATGTTTATGGGCGCGTCGCTTTAGGTTTGTTTTTGTTTGTGCTGTTTAGCGTTTCAATGTTTGAAGTCTAAATACCTTTTGTGGCTGGCCTGCGCATTTCACAACTTATTATCTTATATTCTCAACAATCACGAGAAAAAGTTAAATTTCAAAATCGCAAATTTTGCCCAGTCTTACACTCTCTGTGTCCCCTGTGTAGACGACCTGCACACGCAATAAGTAGCCAGTAATGATGCGAAAAGTGGAAGAGCATAAAGCATAACATCAATCGACAAGTTCTAGCGATGAACATACAAAACACACTTCTAAATCTATTCTAAATATTCTACGAGACGCTAACAACACATTCAGAGTAGCTGACAATTTAAGTAAGGCAAATAGTTCGTGTTATTTCAGAATAATTTTAAAGCACTATAGTAAATAGAGAAAAGTTTATCTGTGAAATTCGAGTTCCGCAATGGCACGTGTACGCGGTGATAATCAAATTACGTTCAAGTAAACATACATGTACAGGGTGGGCCAAATACAACCAAATAATGCTGAACATAAATTTTTATTTTTTAATATAATTTTTTTTCCTCTTCTTTGTGCAAGAGTTTAATTGAATTTTTGGAAATTTGTAATAAATAAACATAGGCTGAAAATTTACGGACCTACATACATGTAATAAAGTTAGACCCACCTCTTTTTCTGTTAGTACTAACCTTAAAAAGACAGCTGTTAAAATTTCATGATACTCCACTCATTAGTTCATGAGTTACCAGGTATATACCTAGGAAATGAGACTGTTTTCAATTTCAAACGTTTATTAACAAAAAATGGTTACAAATTTAATCTTCAAAATAATATCCATCGCTAGCGACACATTTTTCCCATCTCTCAGGCAATTTGTGGATGCCGCGCCCAAAAAAATTGGCCGTCTTTGGCCGCAAACCAATCATCGAGCCATTTTTCGGCTTCTTCGTGTGAATTGAAGTGCTGCTCGGAAAATGTGTGGCCCATCGATGCAAACAAATTATAATCGAAAGGCGTCAAGTCTGGTGAGTAAGCCGCATGCACCAGCGGTTCCTAATCGTCGGGTCGCCACCAATTCCCGGGTCGCTCTTGTTCGATGTGGCGGTGCATTGTCACATTGTCAGTTCATGCGGCACCCATCTTCCGATCTTTAAAATCATGCCCATATCTTTCAAACGTTTGGAAATGTTTGTTTTTTTGGGTCACTCCCAACTGCTCTGCCATCATTTCTTGCGTTTGACCATTATCTTCATACAACAATGCTTGCAATTCGGTGTCCTCAAACCTTTTTCGGTGGCCGGCCACGGTCCTCGTTCTCCACGCTAAACTCACCGCTTCGGAATTTTTCAAACCACCTGAAGCACTGTGCTCTACTTAGAGCATGTTCACCATAAGCTTCCTGTATAAGCATTTGATGAGCTTGAGAAGCGGTTTTCTTCAATAGATAACAAAAAATCAACGATGTCCGCAAATCGTAGTTTGAAGGCTCGAAATTCGACATTTTTAAGAGCGACAAAAATGCGTTGTTGTATGAAACGTAACAAACAATGAACTGAATATTGTTGACAGATGACAGACGAAAAAAAAGAAGACATTTGGAAAGGTTTAAAAATACTCCTAGCGACATCTATGGACTAATAGCTGAAGCTATTGGGCTAAGAGTGACGCTACTTTTGTTATTTTCAAAACAATGGATCCAAAATAATTTCGTGTTTTAATTTTACACTACTTCTTAATGGGGAAAAAATACCATTCAAGCCTAGCAATGGCTTGAAGTGTTATAAGGACTCCGCTCCATCAGAAACAACAATAAAACGATGGTTTGCTGACTTCAAACTGATACTGGTCGTAGAGACAGCGATGACGCACAACGCAGTGGACGTCCAAATGAGGCGGGAACATCAGAAAACATCAAAAAAATCCACAAACCCGTTTTGAATGATCGAAAAGTGAAGTTTGCGTGAGTTAGCGGACATCCTAAAGATACCAAAAAATGAGATGGCTTTATATTGCATGAGCATTTGACTATAAGAAAGCTCTGTGCAAAGTAGGTGCCGCGTTTGCTCACTGTTGACCAAAATCAAGAACAAGTTGATAATTCTGAGTAGTGTTTGAAGGCCGAAATTGCAAAGAAACGTTCGCATATGGCAAAGAAAAAAATTGTGTTTCATCAAGACAACGCACCGTGTCACAAGTCAATCAAAACAATGGCAAAACTACATGAATTGAACTTCGAATTGCTCCCACATCCACCGTATTCGATTTAGTGATTGACCATATGGAAGTAACTCATAATAAAAGATTCCTTTCAAGTCCCACCAAATACACAGTAGAAGCTTTCTGGCCATTGTCTCATTTCTCATGCCCAGCCACCATGCGCTTAAGAAATGGGTCTATTTCATTCCGTTTGACCAAGGCTTTGCAGATGGACACTCGATCCATCATGTTTTTTGGTGTTAATCGAGTCATGGTCGTGTTCTTTTTGAATCCAGCTTTGCGCAAATGGTTTAAAAAGGGTGCCTGGCCGAGCTCCTCCTCCTATTTGTGGTGTGCGTCTTAATATGGTTCCACAAATGGGTCCTTCCATACAGTTTCAAGCCAACTCCGAGCAGCAGACATTTTTTAGGAGGAGGCCTTTCATGGCCGAAACACTCCCGGAGGTTTGCCATTGCCTGCCGAGGAGCGACCGCTATTAGAAAATAACATTTTCTTCATTTTGGTCTCTCACCGAGATTCGAACCTGCGTTCTCTCTGAATTCCGAATGGTAGTCACGCAACAACCCATACGGCTACGACGGGCGTCATAAATACCATTCACAATTTCAGCGGCCTGACTGGCATTTCGCCTTTATCAAAGAAAAAATGTAATATAATATGTATCAAATTTTCTCTTAGTTGTTCTTTCATTGGTAACACCCTGTAACTCACAAATGAATGGAACAAACAATAAAATAATTTTTTAGTGTGAAATGTCACCTTGACACGAGCATAAACTTTAAATTGTTTGATCGATGCTTTACGAAATATCGACCACTACAGCCAACTACCGAAAAAATAATGGAATTCTTTTTCTCCAAACTAATATAAAAGTAAAATTTGAATTTCTAAAAAAAAAAATAGAATAAACCTTAATTTTTTTAATCTCAGTCAGAACTAAAAAAAAAATATCACAAGCAATATTGGCTCAATCAAAGAAATAATTTAGTTAAAAAAATCAAGTCACAGGGGAAATTATGATGGCTTCCACCCTCATCATCCGTTTATATGGAGCTCAACTGCACAGATGTAGGCTCCCAGCAGCGGTACAACGAATGGCAACTTTGATGCGAAATCGGTTGGAGTTCGAAACAAAGAAGAGTTTCTTAGTCCGAGAGTTTCTTAGCCCGGGACATACTATGGCTGCAACGTCGGTTTTGATGATGTAGGTATGAGTTATTTTGAGCCCCTCATTCGCAAAAAAAAGTGATTATTATTACTATTATTAGATAATTCTTATTCACGATATTGTTACTCGTGTCATTGCATATTCTCAACGCTGTCTCCAGACGTTAGTCACCCTCATGAGGAATTGAAGGGTAGAAGCGATGAAAATGCTTCGCATTACAAAGTGCTCACGTTCGATTTACAAAGAAAAAAAAAACAACAATAAAAAAAGTAGCACATTTGTTTGGATAAAAGTAGATTATTTTGTTAGAATTAGCAATTGGCGCTCGAGTTTCAGTTTAGCACCTTTTAGCAGTAGTTGGAAAATAAAGCTATTTGCGTATGCACAGACATTTGTCGAGTATTTGCTGGGCAATGAAACAGTGTTTACAAAGTAATATATTGTATTTGGTTCCTTAAAGGCAATTCTCGTTTTTTTAGCGTGAACAGCTTTCTTTGATTGAGCCAATTGCGAGTTCCAATTCAAGCCAGAGACAAAGTTTTCAGTAACCTGGTGAGTATCACACGTCAGTTTTCCACACTGCTGCAAGTGCAAAATAGACAAAAAATCTAAAAAAAAGCGAAAAGCAATAGCGAAAGCGTCGAAGAGGTTGATCCCTACCCAGACAGACACCTGTCGTCCTGTACGTCATTGGAATGATCTGTATTTACATACTTTTTATCCAACTAAAGGCTGTCCTTCCAGCAGCAAACTTTTCTAGAAATTTGTGCTGCTCACAACAATAACAACAGTCTAGCCAGAGAATGTTAATGAAATGAGAAGGTCGCACAGGAGGAAGTTTTTATAAATGTGACAAATGTCATTGTTGGAGCGGAATGCACTATTTTAACTGTCAAATGATTCACCCAATCAATTGCGCCGCCACTTGCTTCCAAAAGTATTGTAACCAGCGCTTTAAAGGGTTAGGGGTAGTCAGAATTTTCAAAAAATTGGATTTTTTTTGCATTTTCTTAAAGTATATCTTAAAAATAGTGTGTGAAAATTTGAAGTGAATCCGACAAATACTTTTCGAGTTATTCAACAATTAACAAAGGGCGCTCGGGCAAAAACAAACAAAAACAAAAACTTTAAATGCGTTTTTCTCAAAACTATGTTTTTTCAACTGGGGATCACTGCAACTTAAAAACCGCTTGATAAATTGCAATAAAATTTATACTGCTTTTGAAAAACATAGAAAACTCGTGCCTGATCGAAGAATTTTTTTTAAACAGTTAATTGACGGCTTTTTTCTCGAAAATCTGAAAAATATTTCCTGAGGCCGCCATATTGTTAATTTTGAAAAAAAGGCTTCGATCAGGCACAAGATTATCTATTAATAAAAATAATTTCTCTTGTCCGATTGATTTTAGATGAATTTCCAAAGGCTTGTGAAGATCGCCGTAATTTTGCTAAAGTCAAGTCGAAACATGATGTATAGTAGAGTAGAATGGGGTAAGATAGGTATGGGGGCACAATAGGTAGGTGGGGTTTTCGGCGCACTGTTTTCGCAGAGATCACTCGTCTTATGTGAATTGAATACGTGGTGGGGAACAACGTTCGCGACTGTCATTTCTGCCGTCACCATTGATTAGTTATCCTAGTTCTGGCGTCGTTTAGTTTTTTGTAAGCTTTCCTCCGACATAGCATTTTTTTTATTCTACGGGGCAGTGCATTTAATGTAAGTAAATATTTGTCAGGTGAGTTTTATTTTACGTAGAAAATAATGCTGAACACGAATAATGTGTCAGTTCTTTGATATTTTTGTTTTTTAAAAAAATATCGACACTAACATAAAACATGTGCTTGGGGGCACTATAGGTCAGCCGTCTGGGGGCATTATAAGTCACTACTTTTAATGGAATAAAATAAATTTTAATTGTTTTTGCAGCAAAATGGTGCATAATTATGTGCGAAAAACGCCGAAACGAAGTGAAGAGGACGTAAAAAACGCAATCGCGGCAGTCCGAGATCGCGCTAGTGTTCGATCAGCCTCTAAACAATTTAAAATTCCGTTCGAAACATTACGTGCTTGCGTGATGAATTAAAGAAAAACTCCTAACTTTTATAACATGTGCAGTGTTCATACTCTATAAATAAAAGTTAAAACGTTAATTTCCAAGCCATGTACATTGTTCTTTTCCCCTCACATATAGTGCCCTATCGTGCCCCCCCATTTTGAAAATATCGAAAAAAAAGTACCTTTGCCTTATTGAATGCAGCTTCCAAAATATTTAGCCAAACATAAGTCAGTATAACCAAAATGTTAGCAGATAAATAACCTTTCAAAATCTTGCTTATTTTTCAAAATCCATGCAAAAACACCGTAGCAAGAGCTCTCCAAAAAAAAAATGACCTATCTTACCCCATTCTACTCTATTAATGCTATGTTTTTATTTTTGTAAAATAAAGCAATTGACTAGCAAAATAAAATTATTGAAAATCATCATATTTTCGGGCCTCTGACTACCCCTAACCCCTTACAAAGTTAATTAATATAAGTGCACCAGAAAATATCAGAATATATCAGATCACATCAGATATAATAACGAGCTAGAGGAATCCCTACAAGGCGAAAATTTCCTGCGGTTTGTTAAATTGCAGCGCATCTGATGGCTAGGACATGTATGAAAGAAAGTTGTGGAAAGTTTTTATGTTATATCCCAAGTCACCGTACTATATATTTTTCTCATCTTCAATTTTTGTGGTACGAAATTCGCCTTTCATAATTTGTGCCAAATAATGAAGATACAGGAAAATAATAATGAAAATGGCTTTATTGCTTTTCAAAACAGCATTTGCCAATTTTCAAAGGACTTTGGCCATTTAGAAGAGGATATCTTCAGCACGAGCTGTTTAAAAGCTTCTACAATTTCTTTAGGCGTTGAAAAACGTCAACCTCGCATTTTTTTAATCTTAGGGAAGAAGAAGAAGACATTAGCTACCAAATCTGAGCTGTACGACGGATGACACATTAATTCGATCTTTTGAGTGTTCAAAAGCTCTCTTGTAGGAGCTTGCATTGCCTTGGTGAAGAATGATTCATCTTTGGCGGTTGGTTTTCCATAATTCTCTGAAAACTTCTGGCAAAAAAATGGTTGTATATTACTCAGGATTTTCTTTTTTTTATGTTTCTCTAGTGGTCCAGTAGCGACATGAACAGAGTTTCCGAAACAACAGGCGACAACTTGCTTTGAGACGCTTGTTCCACGATAACTTTTGTTTAATTTTGGAACACCCACAGTCATTTGTTGGTTCGTTCCCGGCTCATATGCGTAGATCCAAGATTCGTCACCTGTAACGACGTCATTGACGTGTTTTAAACCACAGCGGCTGAATTTCGTCAACATTTCTTTACACCAATCGACACGAGCCGCTTTTTAGGCAAATTACCAAATTATGCGGTTTCCAATGAGAACAAATCTGCTTGACGAACAAATTGTCATCTCAAATTCATCCTCTTCGTATCGCCAAGCGTTAGCAAGTGCCGAATAGATGAAGCAACTGGTTTAAGAAACATGTTGAGAGCGTTGGAAAAGAGCTGGCAAAAACTATATTTGTTTTTGAAAACAGTGAGTTATATCAGTTTTATGAGGTACAGGTGAATCCTGCTCGAAAATTTTTTGTTGCTTTCACATGCAAATTTTTCGTCAAGTGAGCAGAGCGCGGATATAGCGAGCAGAGAAGTGGCGAATCGAAGGCGCCTATTGAATGTGAGGTGCGATATGTCACATGACGATCTTGCGTTATCAATTAAGGCCTTGCATTGATTGCATTGTGGCGTGACATTCGTTTTTGGACGGCCTTCGCGAAATGCGTACTGCAAGGATTGACGGCCCCACGGGAACTCATTTGATCAGTGCTGCACAGTGGCTAAGTGCGGTGCTTCAACGCCAATTGTCAATGTAAGTTCATCAATGCACTCCTCTCTCGATAATCCACAACGAAAATCGTAATTAATCATCGCACGAAAATTTTCACGAATTAATTCCGTTTTTTGGGCGTGACGTATTTTTCAACTCATCGAAAAGAAAACCGATAAAGCTCGTAAGTGAAAAATACCAAAGTTTTCGATGAAAATGCCAAATCACAGTTCACCGCACGTAGTACTGCAAAGGCGCAAAATATAAAAGGCAACCCTCAGATTGTGCATCCTTAAAAGGGGTGAAAATTCGCAATGATTTTTGATATTTTTTTTTTTAAATTTTTTTTTTTTTTTTTAAATTTTTTTTTTCATTCATGTAAAACAGGTTGTGAAGTTTTCATATTAATTTTTGTTTGTTGTTGTTGTTTTATTTTTATTTTTATTTTTTTTCATTCATATAAAAAAGGTCGTGTATCCGGGAAAATACTGACTAAAGAAGTTTTCATATTAATTTTTGTTTGTTGTTGTTTTTTTAAATTTTTTATTACTTTTTTTTCATTCATATAAAAAAGGTCGTGTATCCGGGAAAATACTGACTAAAGAAGTTTTCATATTATTATTATTATATTATTATTTTTTTTTTTTTTTTTTTTTTTTTTTTTCAATCATATAAAAAGGGTCGTGTGCTCGGGAAAATGCTGGCTAAAGAAATTGAAATTTTTAATAACTATGTTTATAGATTTTTTGGCCGCCTCCGAAAAGCAGTTGGTTCTTTATTAGCCGTTTTTATCGTGCCTGGAAAACACTCGGAGGTTTATCATTGCCTACAACAACGAAGATTAACTTAAAATAAATCATTGTCTATACATTTCTTTTTCTTTTTAAATATAACTAAGCGCATTATACGTATGCATATTTGCAAATAACTGTTCTTGGAAGCGCATACATACATACATATATGCCATAATACGCGTAGAAATAAAAATATTACTGATATGGAACAAAAGATCGAAAAACGAATTAAGTAAATTCACATTTAAGTAGGTAAGGAAAGAAGATGAAGCTCTGCGGCTTACCAAAATTACTCCTGTGGTGATGTTGATATGCAGCCGCCATTGGACCATTACCAGCATTGTTGTTGTGCATCTTGGACGGAATCCGATAACCGGATTCGGAATAATTGTACTGATTGTAAGTGAAACGCATTATTTGACACTTTTCCGTATTTGGCGACGATGATTTGAACGCACAGCGCACAGCCGATGATAACAACGACAAAGAGAGTCTGAAGAAAAAGTTGCTGACGTTTAATGTGTGCGTGTATGTGTGTGTATGTATTCAAGTATGCGCCACAATACAATATATATAATTTTGTTGTTATTTTTTTTTTGTAGCTGTTAACTGCTCACTGCCTGCTGTGCACGGTCGAACTGGTTTCTTATACTTAAGCACTTTTTTGTTTTTGGGAGGGGGTTTATTGTTGTAACTTATTGATGATATTTTCACTCATAAGTAATTGTGGTTGGATTTTTGTTTTCATTTGATTATTTATTTATTTTTTTAATTTTTATTTATATTTTATCCCGTGTGGTGGTTACTTTTGCGCCACATTTAAACCGATGTCTTTATCTCTGTCTTTGTGAAAAACTCTGATTTGCGGCATTTACTCAAATCTTAAACTTAAAATTAAAGCAGAAGTGAGAAGAATACAAATTTAAATAAATGTTTACATATATGCATAAGCGAGTATTTTAAGTGAATATCAATTGGTTTTAACTGCGCGACCGACAAATTTCGAATTAATAAACGCATTGTAGAAATGTGTGTAGGTGTGTGTGTTTGCATGTCGCTGTTGCCTTTGCCGTTGCTGCTGCGGCGAATGTAGAAAGCTAGCGATGACAATAAGCATAAACTTGCGTGTTGTTGCTTTGCCTTTGCGGGCAGACCAATGCAACCGCAACAGCCGCAGCAATCACAGCAACACTGCAGGAAAGTTGAAGGCGAATAAAAGTGTCAATTCTGCAGCGCCAATTGCAAGCGATATCAGTTTTTGGGCTGCTACTTTTCGATTTTCGGCGTCCAATGTCCACAAAAACCAACAACAATAGCAACAAAAACACATTTCAAGAATACACATTTTCTGTTTTGCTACAAAGTCCACACTGATCCTACACAACTCTTTAAATGCAATGCATGTTTGCTTGTGCATGTGTGTGTGTGTGTACGTAAAACAAGAAATTTCGCTGCACAGAAAAACAAGTAAAATCAGCGCAAAAAATATGTAGCTACATACATACATACACATATGTAAAATAAAATAAATAAAAATAAAAAAATAATTTTGCTGTGGACTTTGTAAAATTATTTCAATTCATTTGCTTGCCGCTGACTTTTTATATTTTTCGACTTATTTTTATCAAGCTGTCCTGTTTTTAAATCTTTTCTCATTTTATTATATTTTTTTTTCTACTGTTGCACCGCTTTTTTTTTTATTTTTTTTCTTTTTTGCTTCGATGTTTGCTCTGGTTTCCTCCCATTTTGCTATCGAAACATTGCTTCATCAACTGCACAGCCGTTTTGCATTTACATGCATACATACAGATGTTTGCATGCATTTATCTGAATACTTCAAGTAAGTAATTCGTTCATTCTACATACATACAAACATTGCAATTTAAAGGATGTTAACCTTGGCTGTACATCACAACGAATTCCGTTTTACGTGCAAGCCATTCGTATAACTGAAATCCCTTCACTGACGGTTGCTTTTGAAACCTGCTTAACAGTAGTTCGCGTATTTTAGAATGCGATTTCTGGGTAGATGTCAATTCAGAAGAAAAAACCTTGAGGCATCAACTTTCATGTTTCCTCCAGTCGACCAGTTCGACGACCTCACAAGTTAAGAATTTACTAGAACAGTTATATTAGAGCTGGGATTTTCCGCTGCACCAAAAAAAGGTAAATCCCCACCAATGTTAATGCATGGCTTAACTACGAACCGCTGCGTTCAAAAAGTAAGATCGATTTTTAATTTCAACTTGGCGGGCAAGTTTTTGTATTTGTATGCAGGTAGTACATACTTTTAGTGGCATCTGTGCCAAATTTCACGCTAATATTATCATTAATTGTAAAGTTACGCTTGTGTTCTCTAAGCGGCTAAAAATGTTTTTTTGTGATTTTTACAATCTCCGATCTTCTTGAGCGCTGAAGTGTCATTGAATTTGGTTTACAGAATAAAGTTTCGGTTTCGAAAACCCTCAAAATGTTGCAGCAAGTCTGCGGTGAATCGACTATGTCGCAGAAAAATCTTTATAAGTGGCATACAGACTTCAAGGAAGGCTGAGAACGAAGATGAGCGACCAGCTACGTCAACAAAGTCGTCGATTGAAAGTTACAAACTTTGCCAATATAAATTTCAAGGGCCGATGTTGAATGTGTACCACACCTAAACGTCAACGACACCGTTGGACATCTTTTTTTGGGATTATTTGAAAGAAAAGTTGTACGTCGATAAGCCAGCAACAATTCAAGAGCTAAAGGATGAGATAATTCGGCACATTAACGGCATAGAACCTCAATTATGCCTCAGCGTCATCGAAAATTTGGACCATCGGATGGAGGTGTGCCGCGGAGGCCGCGGCAGCCATTTGGCCAATATTTTGTTTCATACGTAATTGAGCCATACCAATATTATCATAATAAGGAGAAATGGCAATAATTTCCTAAAAAAAATTGTATGTTATTCAAAATCAACACCGGCCCTTGAAACTTAACCACCCTTTATTTGGAATTTCAGTGCAATCAATTCAAAAAATTTCGCAGAATCATTTGGAGCTCAAAAGAGTCAAAACCGCGTTTGGAGCCAAACATATTCAATTTCTTTCATTGAATCTATGTGAGTTTTTCACCCAAAATTACACTCGTGTGGTTCCCCAAGTGCCTTAATCACTTTTGGCTAACTCGAAGACCGCTCTGGGGACTCCGCTTTAAATCTATTGAAGATATTCAAAGTGAATTGCGGCGGTCTGAGAAAATTACAATGGCAAAAAGGTTGGCATAAGTACATTGTAGCGGAGCGACATTACGTTAAAATGGATGAAATTGATTTTGAAGAATGAATAATACAATTTTTAATTTTTCAACCACATTCACCTTACTTCTCGAACATAGTAGTTTGAAGAAAACTTTGAAAACAATTTAGAATAAGAGTTTAAATGAAAAAATATTTACAATTTTTCACTTAAACAGGTTTTGGGGATAGATAAACTGATTTTTGAGGTAATTTATTTTGTTTCTGACTTTTCTTATTAATTACCTATCAACTTTTCGTTGAACTATTCCTAGCTTTAAGTGCGCTTGAACTCTTTTTGTTTTTCTTAACTATTTTATTCACCTATTTTCAAGGCTGGTTTAATTGAATTTAATTAAAATGTTTACACTTTAAAGGGCACTTCAACTAAGCTTTAAAAATATCGGTCCCAGACTTTAAAGAGCCTTTGAAAGCACGAAAATTTGGTTATCGGCACAATAAAGTGAGTAGTAATGTTAGAGATTAGCTAAGAAAACGTACCTAAATAACATTAAGATGGCTTTGACAAGTCCTCGTGAAATTTTTTATTGAAATATATGAGATCGCTTGTATTCGGTGGTAAAGCAGAGACATAAACCGCTCGGTAGACAATATTCACAGAGTAATACCTATGCACCTGCGACATATATATTGATTTAACAGGATCACTGTTAGTGTAAGCTTAACAGAGTTCTCTATTGATTTGACTGCTAGTGTTAGTTAACAGGTTGAATTAAAAGGATCACTGTTAGTGTAAACTGAAGAGAGCATTCTATTGATTTGACTGTTAACTGTTAGTTAACCGGTTAACAGACTTGCTGCAGTTGAATTAGCAGTTTTGAGTACTGGAAAAGAATTCACTGGAATTGGGCATAAATATGGTTCAACAAATCCTTGTGATATTTCGATTTAACAGGATCACTGTTAATGAGGATCACTAAACCGAGTTCTCTATTGATTTAACTGCTAGTGTTAGTTAACAGGTTGAATTAAAAGGATCACTGTTAGTGTAAACTGAAGAGAGCATTCTATTGATTTGACTGCTAAACTATTAGTTAACAGGTTAACAGACTTGGTGCAGTTGAATTAGCAGTTCTGAGTACTGGATAAGAATTGACTGGGGATTTGGTTGAATTAACCCAGATATTGGTTGATATTACCAGCTTTTTTCTTTCAGTGTATATCTACAGTGTCCGTAGAGAAAATATCACTGCTATGATGAAGTTTCCACTTTCTTAAAAATAATTTCATATTTTCTTATTTGAAATAATAACAAAGTACACTTTACATAATTCTGTACATTGCACGAATTCAAGTGGTAAAACTAATAGCACTGATAGCATGTTTTACCAAAAAAAAAATTTCCTTTCCTTCTTAAAAAAATTTTTTGTAAAGAATTAACTATAAATTGGTTTCGTAAAAAAAGTTCCAACGCAATCGAGGCTACAAACGCGCAAAGTCGCCGTTACTCGCCAAACGATTTGTTCGAATGAGAAGAAGAGTATTCATTTAAGCGACTTACAATTTCGTCAGTTCCACCGATTAAAACTATTAATAAAGAAATATAAAAAGAAATTTCACTGCCAGTTACTGACACATTTCGATTGCCGAACAATCAAATTTATGAAAATGATTATTTTAATAAAATATTCTAATAACGGATGATAACTGAAACTAGAGTGCACGGACCGTGGCTCCAACTTTTGTGTAGTAAGGTAATTGCCTCTTATAGCTCGCAATCTATGGGATTCGGGTTAGAATTTCTCAAATATATGCGTAGGAAGCAAAATAGTAGACTGGCCGTAGTACTTAGGCGCGTGCCTGCGATAACTGCCGTCGGCACTTATAGAACTGCTCATCAAAGGGTAGGCTGGGTCAGTTTTTCACTTCTTTAACGCAGTATGGATGGAATGAAATGATATTTTGATTCGAAATCTAACTTTGAAGCGCACTCGTCTAACGGAGGGAAGAGTTAGCACTTGGAAAGAAATCCACAAGATGCCTTTATTGTTTCATTAGATTTGGCTTTATTTTATTATTATTTATTTATATTTATTATTTTTTTTTTTTAAATTGCAACTTTATTTGTGCCTTGAATTTGTATGTGTGAAGCGGATTTCAGTATATTCTTAAATAAATCGTACTTTAAGTTACCAGCAGCTTGCGCTAAAACAGAAAGAAACCCGAGACTGGCTTAAAACAACTACTGATCGTATATCAGTAAAAAAAAATGCAGTAAAGAAAAGCAATGCAGTTGCGAAATCAAATTATACAAACATAAATAGGCTTCTTGCTAGAAACACCTGTAAGCTATGCGAACGTTTTCTTATTAAAAATTTTGTCTTTGCATGATGCAACAAATTATGGCAAACTTTGGTGAAAACTTTTTGTGAGACTTGGTAATCTTAATGCATAGTTTTTTATAGATTTCAGGGAGGATTTTTTTCGAAAATTGGTTTCATCAATTAATTGAATTTTTTTATTAATTTAATTTTATTTCTTTTTTCTTTTAATTTAGGGTTTTTTTAATTAATTAATTTAAGAATTTTTTAATGCATATGCCGCGCTTTATATATATATTTGTATGTATATTGCCACTTGCATTGAGCGCTTTTTACATATATCTACCAGATATTGGATTTTAAGATTAAACAAATTTTTTTGCAATTTTTTTGTGCACACATTTTTTGATTTTTTTTTTATTCAATCACTTGTGAAATGTTTTTAAAATAGTTTTAGCTAACCAGCCACGTCTTTTTGTATTTATTTATTATTAAACATTTTTTTTTTTGTCAATTAACTAATAAATTACATTTAAGCAGCCAATTTACTTTTTGTTGCACTTTACGCAACTGTCACTTTGTATTTGTATTGTAACTCTGTACGATCGCGATTTTCGCAAACGATTGCCTGCATTTAATTCTATACCGAGCATTTTATACCGATCAAATGCGTTTTTGTAGAAATTATGTTATTGTTGTGGCACTTTTCTGCGTTAGTGTAAACAAAGTTGAATTAAAAAGTCACAACCATCATCACACGCATATAATATTGTGTATATTTGTATGTCTGTATGTCATGCCGCGCTCACAATTCAAATCAAACCGAGCAGTACTTATATGTAAGTTTAAATATTTTTATTCTATGCATGTTGAACGTATGTATGTTTGATTAATACCCTGCCGCTGGTGTGGTGTTGGTTGTCCCGTGCGTCCGTCTCCTTTTGCGACGTTTCCAATTTATGAAAGAACTTTTCGCGTAACGATTTTTCAGCTTTTTAAGCACAATTTTAAATGTTGGTGACAGTTTCGCGACGGATTTTTGCAAAATTTTAGCTCTTTTTCCCTCTCACTAGGATATCTACGATGTACATTTGTATGTATGTATGTATATCAACGCTAGATTGCTAGTGTATTGCAAATGAGGACGAGGGCGAGTCTGACGGACCACCGACGATAGGCTGCTGCTGCTGCTGCTGGTTGCCGTTGAATACGCATTAAATGATACGATAAGATAAACTTCTTAAATAGACGTCAGTACAACAACAACACACATGCATGCGAATATGTGCAACTGTGTGTGTGTGTGTGTGTGTGTGTTTGTAAGGAAATGCAAATTGTGTCAAACGATTCAATGGTTGTACTGGCGTTGCACTTCTTTGCAAAAATTTCACTATTCAACTATTTTGTTATAAAACACATTGGGGTTGGAAGAAGTTCTGCGTCCGATCGCTTACGTTGAGATCGATGAACTGAAATGAAAATCGTGAATTTCTGAAAACCCAGCAGAACCTGCCCGATAGCTTTCGCGTTCGTAAACTCACAAAGCGGGCAAATTAGTAGAGTAGGCAATGTATGGGTGGCTGGCTGGCTGGTTGGTTGGCCGGCTGAGCAGCATAGCAGCACAAAATAACAAAATACGAGTAGCAGCGTAAGTGAACGCACTGATAAGTCAATAATAAAAACAAAAACAAAAAACTCTCTCACTCTTTCTCACTTTTGTCCGCCAGTACGATGGGTGTATACAGTGAGTCGTGGAAGTTGGTGCACAGTGATTGCGTATGTATACAAATGTTTTATTGAAAAAGTGGTACCTCGTCAACAAAGTGTTTTATAGACTCTTTTTTGGTTTGCTAAACACGAAAATCAGTTTAATTTATTCTTCCAAAGAGAGATAAAAGCAATAATACTTTTTCAAGGTAAAAGAAATTTTAAGAAAAATAAAAAAAAATATTTGTTTTATATTTTTTAATTAATTTAATTTAAATTTTTTTATATTTTTTAATTAATTTAATTTAAATTTTTTTATATTTTTTAATTAATTAGTTATTAAAAATAAAAAAGTACTTTTTTATCTTTTTTTTATGTGCCTATCACCAAAACACAAAAAAACTCCAGAAACCGAATAAAACTAACCATATCGTTCGAAAGATATACTCAATTGATTAAATTTTTGTGTCAATCGGTATAGTAATTCGGTTGTTTAGTTTAAATTAAAAATATATAGGCATTTTCATGTGTTTTCTAAACTTGTTTCAATTTATTCATTCATTTTTAGTCGATTAAGTTTGCAAAAACAAAAAAACAATTTTTAAATGTTATAATGAAATACAATAAATCAACACTACAAAATTGTAAAAGCTAAGCTCTTCGTTGGACACTTTTTTTGAAACTTTCGGTAGGGCACTCGGGTCCTGTTCGAGGAACCTTTTTAAAGGTTTATATCTATAAATCGATGGAAATTTAAATTTTAGTAACCTACTTGGAACCTTAAGCCGTTAGCTATAAAAGAAATATGTTAAATTCACATCCAAATTTGAAAAAGTCTGCATGGACCCGGGTGCCCAACGGAAGATTAAAAAAAAAATGGCCACCTTAAATTTTTGTGGCATTGCGCATGGCTTTTATGTCACAACTATTCCACACTCAGTCAAGAAATTTTCCAAATTGTCATTTGACATTTCTTTAAATAAATAAATAAATAAATAATTGGCGCGTACACTTCTGTTAGGTATTTGGCTTAGCTCCTGCTTTTATTTGTGGCGTGAGTGTTGATGCTGCTCCATAAATCAAGGGACATAAGTTTCAAGCCGATTCCGAAAAG
Source organism: Anastrepha ludens (assembly GCF_028408465.1). Classification (NCBI taxonomy): domain Eukaryota; kingdom Metazoa; phylum Arthropoda; class Insecta; order Diptera; family Tephritidae; genus Anastrepha; species Anastrepha ludens. Next base: position 27,588,381 of record NC_071499.1, on the reverse strand, counting down.
CTGATAGGAGGTTTGCCATTGCCTGTCTAGGGGCGAATACTAATACAGAAAACTTTTTCTATCATTTGGTATTTCATGCACGGAGATTCGAAACTACGCACTTCCGAATGGTAGTCACGTACCACTCCATTCGATAACGGTAGCGGCATTTCCTTAAAGCACTATAATTTTCACGTCTACCAAAAATCTATTTGTGCTTAACCTTAACAACCTGCTTAGCATTTTTTACGAGACTTCATGAAAAATACTATCTTGACCGCCTTAGTAACAAAATTTTTAAATGCATTTGTCAGTTGCTTTGTTCTTATGTTTCTCTGTGGATGTTGTAAGGTGAAAAACTACAATTTTCGGCAAATGATTTTACTATACTGGTAGCAACGCCAGTCTAGTCTGCTTTCTGCGAAAAATGCGCCATGTTTTCTCATTATCTTCCTTAGGTGGAAATGAATGTTCAGAAAGGGGGTACGCTTGGACGAAAAACAAATTCGTCCTTTGTAATATATTACCTTCTTTGTTTTGACAGCATTTTTTTCATAATCCACCAAAATACAATACATTCCGAAAAGAGTTAAGAAAAAATTAAAGTAGGCCCTCCTGCCTATCTTGAAACATGTATGCACCGTTATGTTTTCTATGGATGATGAAATTATTCTTCTAAAGCGCCTAAAAGCTTGATGAGTCATCAATTCAGTAGACATTCTGGTCATCTTTGTACTCAGCTCGAATGAGCCAACATAAAAACACTAAAATGTGTAATTCCTAGGCAGAAGTGGGTCACATTTTATAGCAGAGTTGTCAAACCTCGGCCATAAAAATATCCGAATGAAAATATGCGAAAATGTTCACTGTTGAAAAAGTTTTTAATCAACAAAATGTTAAAATCTATGCTAAAACTTCGAAAGACGCAAAAAAAAGTTGTTCGAAGGGCCATCAGCGTGGCCGCCATCCAGCCTCCGTAATGGTGTGGTGGAGAATGTCTTGTCAAGAGTTACAGCTCTTCATTTCTGCAAAAGAGGTGTTAAGACCGGTGCAAAAGTGTATCAGGAGGAAGGCGTGGTGAAGCAGTTGAGCAGTACTCTCTTCAACGGAGCGCGTTGGATCTTCCAGTAAGCTTCCGTTCCAGCCTATCAGGCAAAAACCACCAAACAATGGCTAAAACACAATATTCCTGGGTTCATAGCCGCAGAAGATTGGCCGTCTGGAAGTCCAGATCTGAATCCATTGGACTACAGTTTGTGGACAGAATTGGAGAACATAGTCTATCGAAGACCTCAGGAAGAATGTGAAGAGTTTCAAACAATCTTCGGTTCGAGCAGTGACGTCACTACCCATGGAAACCGTGCATGGTGCAATGCGCACATAGCTTGTAACAGAACTTATGGCAGGACTAAGTATATGTATAATATATAATAGGCGTTAACACCCTTTTTGGGTATTTGGTCGACCTCGTCCTCTAATTTGCCATTTATGGTGTGCGTCTTGATGTTATTCCACAAATGGAGTGACCTACAGTTTTAAACCGTCTCCGAACAGCAGATATTATTTTTCTATCCTTTTGGTGTTTCATGCACGGAGATTCAAACCTACGCACTTCTGAATAGTAGTCACGCACCAATCCATTCGCCTACGGCGGCCGCCAGACTTATTACACAGCAAATCATTAAAGATTTGTTTACCCAATCACCGTTTCATCCACTTCCTATTGGTCGCAAAGTCCGAAAATCCACATTTGTTTTCCATTTTGTCAGGTAATTTTCGAGATATCGCCAAATAAACTTGTGGAATAAGAAAAAAAGAAATTTTTAAGTACTCTTTAATAATATTTCAATCAGATGTCTATCTGCAAAAGTACTTCCAAACAGACGTTGATTATGAAACAAATGGCACGGCATTTTTAATATAATATTTCTGGCTGGACGTGGTACAAAATGCGCACTCACCAATAACCAAGTACTTCACAATAAAAATTTATGAGTTTTTTTTCACTTTCCGTTGCAATGGAACTACTTTAAAATAGAATAAAAGCAAGAGGTTCGTACAAATAAAAATTGTTGTAACTAACGTGCGTATACTTTAACTCCACACTGTATATTTTCATATATCCTATACATAGTATTAGACTCTTAGATCGTTAGACATATTTCACGCTCCAAATCGAGTGTTGACGTTCGCATTCAAAGAAAAAAATCAAAGTGTTCAACAAATATTTTGAGAGCCCAAAACACTTGCTGGGTTGCTGTTATAACTAGTTTAATTGACCAAAATGAGTGAATAAATTATAGTAAATAACTATAACGGGTACAGCTCGGAAAGTAAATATTTGTAGTTTTTTGCAATCCTATATACACACATACATATGTATATAGTCACACCTGTTAAGGCATATTCGACATTTCGAAGATTTCTCACAGTTACTCGTCATAGCTTTACAAGAGCGAAAGTTTGGTGTGCTTAGAATTTGATCGTCAAACGACGGAGAGAGCATAAAAAGTAGCGCATAGTATAAGCAAATATAAGAAAAATATTAAAATAAATTAGAATTTTTATAAGCTTTTAGTTAAATTCTTAAAGGGTTTTCGACAAGTTTGCCTCGTAGTCAACAAAGAAGTAAGAAACTCGAACTCGTACTCTGATTTTTTGTGATCAGCGGCTCGTCCTCGCATTCATTCCATATGTATATACGTATGTATGTACATACAAATGCATCTATTCTAAAACCGATTTCTTACAAATTTGTAAGCAAATACACAAACATTTATGCAGATATGCAATAGCTAACACACATCCATCTACTCATCTGTCTCAGGTGCGCAATTCGCGCCAAGAAATTAGACGTTGCTGCGAACAGACAAAACACGAATCGTTTGCTTGTCGGCGTATGACGCATGATCGCGTGCCAAATTCACGTTTATTTGACAAAAATACAACATATACAAGATAAGTTCAAGCAACACATTGAAAAAAACGACAACAGTCATTCTGAAAAAAGCAAAAACCAATTAAAAAATTTTAATCGACCAATAGGAATGCAGCTCCAGTTGTAGGCGACGACATCCATACATAGGAGTACATACAAAGTAAGAGGCTCTTTCGAACAAGATTTTTGTATTAAAATTTGGGGAAATCTTTTTGTTTTTGTTTTTTTATTACCACCTCTCAATTGTGAGAGTATTTGGTAATGGGCAAGACAGAGACGTTAAATTGTGATTGGCTAGTTGGGGGCGCAATATAACCATTCTCGTACGCATATTGCGGTTTTATGACATGCACACACGCACACACACACACATATATATGTTGTAGTATTTTTGCAAGTACCGCCGTGCTGTAAAAAGTGTGCGCGATCATACACACACAATACTTAAAGCGTAAAAACATTACCGGCAAAATTCGACAGCGTAACATCGTCGTCAAATGTTCGCTATCCCCTATTGGGACAAATTTAAAGCGGCAGCGAAAAGAGTCGAAACTATGTAGCCAAATATGATGCGTACGTGCATAGGCATAGGTAAGTACGTAAATATAGTACTATATACATATGTATGTATATGGGTAAGTATTTGCAGATGTACTAATTTTGATAAGGAAAAAACTTCGATGAGGTGGATTCGGCACACCTTCCAAATGTGTCTAGGTTATATCTTCAAATTGTGTATAAATTTTTTCAAATTCGATAAGCTTCACTCCAATATGCCAATATGCATATGAATAAAGCCAATTAATAGATAACTATGAATATACAGTTTGCCAAGAAAGTGTTTTGACATCTACTAATCTAGCGAAAATCAGTTATATTGCATAGAAAAAATATATTTTCTATGGTTTTCTTTCAATGTTTGGCTTTATTTGGCTAATATAAATAATTTAGAAGGCAATAACCAGAAATAAAAATATATAAAAAATTATAAAAAATATAAAAATATATAAAAAATTATAAAAAATATAACAAAAAAAAAAAAAAAAAAATATTAAAATATTAAAAAAAAAACATTAAAAAATAAATAAAATACACAAAAAATAAAAAAAAAATTAAATAGAAAAATAAAAAAATAAAAACAAATGGAACGCTGCAGAACTGCAAAGTGTTTTGTGACAAGTCCGAACAGAAAACTGTCAAACTTTCTACTAAAACTTAGAAGGAAAGATATTCGGTTGAAGGTCGGCATTATTACAGGACACAAGCCATGGGGTCAGCATATGACCACCATTGGAATCATCGAGAACCCGGTATGCCTGTCATGCTTGGAGGAGGCGGATAGCACTGAGCACTTTCTCTGTGAGTGTCCTTCCTTTGCTAGAGCAAGGCTACGAGTATTGGGTTCCGATGTCATGAGAATGAGTATATTCGTTCTCTAAAACTGGAGGATATTTACAGATTTGCCAAAGAATCTGGAAAATTCTCACAGGACTAACTATCTCTATCTCTGTCTCTATTCTTTCCTATCTCTTTCTCTGATACTTTTCTCCTTCCCTCCTTGACTATCTAACGCCTTTCCAGAGCTTTAAATACAATGAGCTCTTTAGCCTGAGTGTTTTAGGAGCCACCAAATCTCCTGGTGCTCCTTGGCTCGACCTTTTCAAATTGAAACTCAATTCAATTCAAGGTTTGCTGTCAACAATGAAACCAAATTTTATTGTACTATTTAGCAAAAGGCATTGCAGAATATTCGAGTATTAACGTGCATCGATCTAAACACACCAAATCCCCCATTCTCTTGCGGGATATGCATTCCCACATACCGACTGAAAGTTTGCCAAATTTCATTGTCTGTATAATATTCCGCCTTCCCAGTACTTTCAATGGCTGCCTCTACACTCTATTGGGTATGCCGTTGTAGTACAGCATGATTTTAGTCTCATCGCAGAATATCACATCATCTCAGTATGCTGCACAGAGAGCAAAGGCCTACTGTTTCTTGAGAAACCTCGACTCCACACTGATCTCTAAGCTCTCTAGCAAGATTTCTTGTCGAAATCTGCGGGTTTGCTGCTACTTTTTTCAATAAAATACGTTCGGTGCGGTCAGATATTATATTTTCCGTGATCTTTCCCTTGCAGATTTTGGCTCCAGCCTTTTTTCATTTTTTGCTCGCTTTTGGGGATTCAAAAAGTTTACCGTAACAAAGTACTGGTTATGGTTGTAAGTTAATAAAATGATTTCGAAAGACTCTCCAAATTCAATAAGAAGTGCTGGTTTTAGTTAAAAAAGTGCACATAACTTGAATATTTTTTTATGTCAAAACATTTTTTTGACAAACTGTATGTATGTACGTGCATATATGTATATAGTATTTAATGACAATCTGCTAAAGTGTTTGAATATTTTACATTAAAGCAAGGCTGTTGATAGCCTTCAATGTTTTCATGTACTAGAGCACGTGCGTTCATTTTGTGGCATACGAGTGTCGTTTGAAAAGTTCGTGCGAAGTCAGAGAGATGGCACCACTGGCGCGTATCAAGATTTTATTTGATAGTAGCATCTCTTGGAGAACACACACCAAGTTTCAGCCAGATTGGTATATTTCTTCGTGTTTGGCATTCGTTTGAATCGGGAAAGTCGAATGATTTGCCTTTTCCATCACGCCAATCGTGATTTTCCTTTTTCTCAGCAGTTGTGGTTGCAAAATTAAGGGAAATAGGGCTCCCACTCGTTTCACATCCACTCTTTTCTCCAGACTTGGCTCCTTCGGACTACTATTTGTTCCCCAATTTGAAAAAAATGGCTGGCGCAAAAAATATTTTATTTAAATGAGGATGTGATTGCAAAAACGAATGGCTATTTTTTAGACTTGGACAAATCCTATTATTCGGAAGGGATCAACAAACTAACTAGAACAGGGTTGGACGAAGTGTAAGCCTAAAACGAGACTAAGTTGAAAAATTAAAAAGATTTACCCAAAACAATTAAGCAGTTTTTTTATTTTTGCACTTACTTTTCAAACGACCCTCGTATGTACCTAAACTAGCGACTAAAACTAAGTGCGTGTTTAATTTTTCACGTATGCTGGCATACAATTTTAAATAATCATGGAATTTTTTTTTTTTAATTTTCAGCGATTGATTTTTAGTATCTTAGGAAATAAAAAAACCTTAGTATACAGGAATAAATAGGCATAACTAAAACAAATAATTCTCAAGGAAAATATAAAGCACTTGTATTGATTATGTTTAGTTTTTCATTCAATTTTAATTGCATAATGTTTTTGAACACCCACAACAGGTTGGCGCCAAAAATATTCTTACAATTAATGTAGCTTAATAAAGTTTCATAACAGGAAGAAGACAATTCATGCGAACCATTCATCTTGTCTAAGAAGGTCGATTTTACGTTTTTTTTTTAACAAAATCTGAGAGTTTTTCTTTGATTATTTTCATCAAACATTGTAAAGAGTGATCAGATCGGAGGTACTTTTTCCAATAGGGGGTTTTTTGACAGATCACGCGAGACTACTGTCAAACTAAATACAGATTTTTTTTAGTATTCATTGATGTTTCGTCATGGAAAGACTTACGCCTCAACAACGTTTACAAATCGTAAAAAATGTGCTCCGAAAATCGACCCTCTGTGAAAAGTGTTCATCTCGCGCTTTGGCCAACTTTTGGTGTTCAGCGATGAAGCCCATTTTTGGCTTAATGATTACGTCAATAAGCAAAATTGCCGTAATTGGGCCGAGAGCAACCCAAAGCCTTTCAAGAACAGCCCTTACATCGAATGAAAACAACCGTTTCGCGTGGGCTAGGGGCTGCAGTAATTAGCGGCCCATATTTCTTTAAAGACGAGGCTGACGCCAATGTAACAGTGAATGGCGAACGCTATCGTGCCGTGGTAAACGACTTTTTGATGCCGGACGAACGGAAATTGAAGCCCGCTATATCCACAACGCGCCCTTGGTTCCAACAAGACCAGCTCGTGAAACAAGGGATTTACTGCGTCGTCGTTTCGGTGAGCGAGCAATTTATCTCTCGTGTCGGACCACTGGATTGGCCACGAAAATCGTGTGATATCACACCTTTTGATTTTGATTTCTGCGGGTATGTAAAGTCTGAATGCTTTATGGATAAATCAGCTTCGATTGTGGCATTGGAAGCCAACATTCCTAAAGTTATTTACGAGATACCGACCGAAGCCCTCCAGCGAGTCGTTCACAATTGGTTTACGGCACAGTTGCGGCAAACATTTGGTAGGGATTATCTTTAAAACATAAATGTCAGGTTCTACCCAAAATATTTAAAGAATTTTCGTTTTTTTTTGTTATTTCAATTTAAAATCAGTTACCTCGTAATTGATCACCCTTTATATTAAGGGGGTATTCTGGTCTAAAAATTTGAAAAAATCGATTTTTTTGTTGCATATTTTCAAAGTTTAGACCTTCAAAAATATGCCCTTCAACGGATTTTTCAAAATTCGAATTATTTTCGGAGATACAGCGGATTTTGTGACGTGGCGTCTAAGCCGGCCGAGTGGAGCGAATCGCACAATGAACGGCAGATGTTACCGGACGACTTGAGAAGTGAGTAGTAAATATTATGGTCTAAGTTATTCTATTGGAATTGTTGCTCAAACTTCTAACGCGATTTTTTCAAAACTACTTTTTTTTGAGATGGTCGTCATGATATCTCAAGTTCTACTTGACCGATCGCTTTGCCGCGGATTTTGAAAAATTTTAGTTTGAAGTATTTTTAAAAAATTTGAAAAGGTAAGAAAAAGAGGGTAAACAAAATTTTTTTTCAAGTTGACGCCATTTTGTGAATTTTTTTTCTTTGATTTGGCGTAATCCGATAGCGCTATCCCAACTAAATGGCATTTTTTAATTTGTTTGTTTTAGATCACTAAAAGGGTTGGAATCATGTCAACGATGGAACACCGTTTTTTATGTAGCCCTCACTCCGCCGGCCTGTAGTTCTACGATTTTTTAATTTTTTTTTATTAATTTTTTTTTTATACAATACTTTTTCAATATTAATAAAAACCATTAAAAAAATGGATTCTAAAAATGTTTTTCATTTTTTTATCTTAGTTTTAAAAATACCTAAAATTAAGGCGTCTAGACCAGAATACCCCCTTAATGTTTGCTCGAGTACTCGTGTCACGCATCGACTCTCCTCATCATTCTGAGAATTTTAATATACATATGTTTATATCTATCTAGATGTACATACAACCGTTATGCGAACGAATTTCTAGTACCCTTAGGTCCAAGTGCGCGCCTAAAAAAAGACATACTGAACCTTCAAAGTCATCTACATACACACATGCCTACTTACTAAATTCACAAGGGACACTCTTATGGCAAAATAATAACTAAATTTCCACACATACATATATACATACTCGTATAAGTCCCTATTCAATGTACGAAAATGTTTCAACTAAAAAGAAATGTAAAGAAAAAACATATTCAATTTCTGCCCATGAGGCAAATATGGAAAATTCCGAAACAAATGAAACATCGTATAAATAATTAGGAACCAGCGTTGATGTGCGACGAAAATCATAAGTGGAAAGGTCATAAAAAGGAATTAACAGTTGTTTTTGCGTTTTTCTTTATATTTTTACACTTTTCTTGTTTTTTGTTTGTTTTTGTGTACATATTTGTAGAATTTATTTCTAAATAGTAGAGTACAATAAACCGCGCTAACAGGAACAGGCCATAACCTTGAACCAGTTACGGCCCCATCCACCACATCATTTATGTATTATTAATTACCCCAGGCGACAGGGATTGCAACACTACAGCCGCTTATTACACACCGGGGTGTCGGCGGCTCTCGCGTAGGGTATAATATAATACATTCATAATCAGAATCAAAACAGATATTGTTGTAATAAGCAACAGTTGTAATCCGTCACAAAAAATGTTATAAATTATACATAACTGAGTTCGCTAAGTGCGCGCGCAACGAGTATGAAATACGAGTGCGCGAACACAAACTCGATTACGAGCGCTTAAGCAAAAAGGCAAATTCAAAAACACGATAAATTATTTAAATTTAATTGGGATTTTACGACGGCCCATAGGTGAATTACTCACTCACATTCGCACTCACACTGACAATAAATAAGATGATAATGATGATCATTGACTGCAATGTGTTTTTTTGTTGTTTTTTTTGTTGCACTAATAGAATATTTTAGTGATTCTTACTTTTTAATTGTTCACACAATTAATGGCTGATTTATGATGTGTAACTATGGTGTACGCAGTTAATTTATTAGTAATAAATATCGACACTTTGTTTAAAGAAAAAATAAAACCACCACTTCAAGGTCGGAGAGAGCGAGAGCTTAGATAAGGTACAGTTGCACCACTGCCGAGTGCTCCACTTCTTTAGCAATCATGAAATATTCCAATCATAGTCGAAAATAAGCCCGTTCTATAATAGTTGAAAAGAGATTTAAGAAAAACTAGAGATTATTTTAATCATAGACGATTTGGTACCTTTTTTCTAGCTTAGAACTGTGTTTAAATTTAAATTCACTCAATCACAACAAGTTAGTACTACAGTTGATTTTAAGCAAGGATGATAGATGCCAGGTTTGCTCGTTAAGCATAGTGAAAAAAAATATTGGAGGGGAACTTTGGATTCTACGTCACTCGTTTTGTGTTCCACAAAATTCAGCTTGTGAAACAAAACGTAGGACGTCGACATATCTATCAAATTGGCTTAGAGCCGAATAACGGTCTGCTAGGTAGTACACCTCTAAAAATCTTTTCATCATGGGTTTTAAGCAAATTAAAATCCAATTCAATGCACGGAAGTACAAATGTGAACCTATTGGGTTTCATTTTCAAGATGTTGAGAGAGTTTTTGATATACTAAGTTGAATGAAAACTCCTTTTGGTTATAAATGAAAATATTATAAAAAATCAACGCGAATTTTGAGTCACTTTAAACTGCCACTTTATTTTACTAAAATTCAATGGGCATATTTGAAATTTTCTAGGAAATCTGGTTAAACAAAATTGAAATTTTTATCAAAATTTTTCGAAATTTTTAAAATGTTTTTTTTTGTTAAACTTAACAACATTATATATTTATATTTCATTATTTTAACATTTTTATATTTCTTATATTTATTATATATTTATAATTTTTATATTTTTAGTTTTTTACATATTTTTTATATGTTTTTTAATTTTTATATTTTTAAATTTATATAATTTATATATTTTAAAATATCTTTACTTGTATACATCTTATATTTTTATATTTTTTAATGTTTTTAAACTTTTTATATATTTATACTTTTTATCTTTTTTATATTTTTTATATTTTTATACTTTTTATATTTTTATATATTTTACAATATATATTTTAGATTTTTATACTTTTATATTTTTTATAGTTTTTATATTTTTATAGTTTTCATATTTTTCTGTTTTTTATATTTTTCTATGTTTTTCATATTTTTACATTTTTTATATTTTTTATTTTTTTATATTTTTTATAATATATTTTTTTTTATTTTTCATATTTTTATATTTAGAATTTTTTATATTTTTTTTAATTTGTTATATTTTTTAAATTTTTATACTTTTTATGTTTTTATATATTTTATATTTTTTATATTTTTTATTTTTTTTATATTTTTCATATTTTTATATTCTTATATTTTTTATATTCTTATATTTTTATGTTTTTATATATTTTCTATATATTTATATTTTTATATTTTTTATATTTTTTTATTTTTATATTTTTATTTTTTATGTTTTTTATACTTTTATATTTTTTTATTTTATATTTTTTATATTTTTACATTTTTATATTTTATATTTTTTAAATTCTTGTATTTTTTTTAATTTGTTATATTTTTATTTTTTATGTTATTTATGCTTTTATATTTTTTATTTTATATTTTTAAATTTTTTTAAATTTTTATATTTTACATTTTTTATATTTCTTATATTTCTTACAATTTTTTATATTTTTTATATTTTTTATATTTTTATATTCTTATATATATTTTTTTATTTTTTATATTTTTTATACTTTTTTGTATTTCTTATATTTTTACATTTTTAAGTTTTTTATATTTTTATAAAAGGAAAAAAACCAAAATTTCTCGTTAAAACTTTGCAGTGCCATATGTCGCTTCACTTTTATTTTAAATACGCTGTATACGAGGGTTGTCTTTTATATTTAGCGCCTTTGCAAGACTACGTGTGCTGAACTATATATATATATATGTATACTCCAAAATATTTATCAATCAGTTTGGTATTTTTCAGCGTAAACTTGCATATAACGTTTTCATTTGCGAGCTTTATTGGTTCTCTTTTCAATGATTTGAAAAATGCGTCGCGGCCAAAAAATGGGATTAACTCGTAAAAATTTCCATTCGATGATTTATTACGATTTTCGATGTGGATTATTGAGACAGTTGTGCATTGATCTACTTACTTCGACTTTTGGCGCTGAAATACCACACTCACCATAAGGAAACCGTGGTATAACGAGTTCCAATGTGGCCGTCAATACTTGCAGGATGAATTCCGTGAAGTGTGTTTTTTTTCGGAAAATCTGGCCATGTCGCAACTGTTCCACTAGAGAAACTTAAACAGTCAAGTCTGTGTAGTGCATAACTATTTGCTTTCCATAAGATTTCGGCGGGAAAATTAACCGCCCAAGATAAATCATCCTTCACCAAGACAATGCGATCTCTCACATATCGACACACCCAAGTTTTTGAGCACTCAACAGATCGAACTAATGAGTCATCCGTCTTACAGCTCTTATTACCTGATTTCTTGGAATTATTTCTTTCTTCTTATTACCGAAAAATAAATTATTAATTAATTATAAATAATTAAAAATAAAAGCGAGTTTAAAGTTTTTCTACGCTTGCATACGTTGTTGAAGCCTTTAACCAGCTCGTTTTGGAGGAATCCACTTCAGAGTGGCAAAAGTGCTACTGCAGAAGTGCAAAAAGAATATTTTGAAAAACAATGAAACTATTTTCATCATAATTTTACTGTGTTTTCACTACTAGACACAAATTGGGCTGCCTTGTCCTCGTGAAGAAATAAATAAATAATTCGCGCGTACACTTCCGTTAGGTGATTGGACAAGTTCCTACCGAGTTGTTCCACAAATGGAAGGACCTACAGTTTTAAACCGACTACGAAGCGTAAATGGTTTTCTATGAGGAGCTTTTTCATGGCAGCAATACACTCGGAGGTTCGTTATTACCTGCCGAGGGTCGAGCGCTATTATATTAGAAAAAACTTTTTCTATCATTTTGGTGTTTCATGCACGGATATTCGAACCTACGCACTCCCGAATGGTAGTCACGCACCAACCCATTCGGCTATGGCGGCCCAAGGCAGGCAACCCTCGTACAACAATAAAATGACTACAAACATTCAATAATTATAGAAGGAAATCAGCTGTAGAATTCACTGATAGCTGAATCGAAATCGCGCACGACGCCATCTTCCGTATTCGCTCTACCTGAGTGCTTGGAAAATTCCGGTCGTTCACAGTTCCATTACACACTGCGTTAAATTTTGTTCTTTCAATAATTACTAAATAAACATTAAAGCACAAAATAGAGGCTCAATAAATGCCTGCATTTACTATAATAATTTGGCCACGCTCTTTACTTAGCGGAAGCTTGAAATCCATAATTTTTCGGCTGCCTACAGTCATTGTTACGCTTCTACAATGTAGCTTAACGCCGGCATGAAAACTGGAACATTATTTTCTGCTAAAAAGGTGTAGAATGATAAGATTGACGAGCATATTACAGACACATCTCGCCAAATCCATAATTTATTGAAATCAATGCAACCAGCAAAAAAGCCACGCGAGTGTCAATTAAAGTGTCACGACTCAGTTGTATACGATTTTAAGAAAAGCATCAACACCATCAACAACAACAACGCAAACAACCAACTCGAATTTGGCGGTAAGGTGAATATTTTGTTTGTGTATTTTATTTAATGTTAAATGCAAAGTCACACAATTGAGAAAGAAGAAGCACAAACTTTAAAGCAGGAAAGAAATTGTGGGCTAAAATTATTATTTACAATACTTGATTCGCATTTAAATTAAGGAAATATTTATAAAACGAGATCAAATACAAGGTGGCGCAAAATTAATCATCCAATTACGTTTTTGAATAACTGTTTTGTTAAATAAAAAAACAATGATTTTGGGTGATGAAAATATTTATATGGACCTCCAGCGCAATGTTGATTTTTTCTCATACTGCAGCTGTCTAGTTTTTAAGTGCCACAATGATTACGCAAATATTATAAATCTATCATTTTGCACCACCCTGTATAATCAATATTATTAATTAAACAATTAAGGAAAGCGCACACCGCAAACAGTCCACAAGATCCGGCTTAACGAAAAGTTTTCAAGTAATTTGCTTTCATTGTCTTTTAGTTCATTTCGACGTCATTAAAAAGTGTGAAGCGGAACAACAAGAACCAAATAATTTATAAATGTGCGCACACACATACATACGTACACACAAATGTATATTTGCATAGACTTTTATAAATTAATTAACAAAAATAAAAGCAGCACAAAATTGGCAACGGCCAGACACCGCCGCATGTTGTGAATAGTAAACAAAGAGAAATAAATAAATACCGGTGTACATACATACATATGTATATACATATTTGCTTATGCCATATGTAAGCGCCTCTTTGTTTTTATTATGATTGCGTGAATTAAAAGAAAATGAAAGAACAAACACATTTGTTGGACGGGGTGCATTTTTTTTGTTGGGCTGTGAAATTTGCGCTAGCAGCCGTTTTCGTTGAAGGTTCCATAAGAGTTTTCATTCTTCGGTGAGTCCTAATAATATTTTTGGTGTAAATTTTTTAATGCATTTAGCACTTTTTAACAATTTAACCCTTTTTAATAAAACTTTATTTAAAACAAAAACGCCAAAAAACTCCATTCAAGCCGAAATTAGGGGATTAAAATGCTCCACAAAAATCATATCGCCAAATTTTATTGATTGTGTGATTAGGTATATTTCAAATCAATAGACAAGGTGGCGCAAAATTATAATATGTATAATTTTTGCAAATGGCACCGTACAGCAATCATATTTGACACTTGTGAGATAGACAGCGGCAGAATGTAAACAGAGATTCAATGAAGCGTGTAAAGCCCCTCTGGCTTCGGAACGTCCTTCAGGATATCGGTGAGTAATTGATGGTGTATTATCATGTAATAAGCTTCCAGCTTCCTCTTTCGCGGTATTCAGGGCGAATTCGACGAATGCGATGCAACAAACACTTCAAAACGACACCTGGAATCGACTTGATTTTTGGATTTCTCCAAACGCGATTTTTTGGGTGGTGGCTCGTCTGGAGCCGTCCATTCGGCTCTTTGGCGCTTAGTTTCAGATTCACGTTGGAAACGCCACCTTTCATCACCAGTTAAAAATGTTGTAAAGGAAGTTCTCGACTTTTCTCGCCTCTTTAATGAGATCTTTCGAATGTTGAGTTCTGAGCAATTTTTGGTCCTCAATTAACTCGTGCGGAATGAAACGTAAGCCCAAATGATCAGTTAAAATATGATAAATCGATGTTTTGGAGACATTCAACTCCGATTGAATTTCAAAGATGATTTCGATTCATTTTTGATAAATTTACGAACAATTTCGATGAAGTTTTCGGTGAGTACTGATCTTGGGCGGCCCGTATGTTCATTATCATTTATGTGCTTACAACCATCTCTGAAACGTGTAAACCACTCATGAACACTGGCACGAGATAGACAATCATCGCCATCAACTTTTTTTATCAATTTAAAGTTTTTTCTAATAGCGGTCGCCCTCGGCAGGCAATGGCAAACCTCCGAGTGTATTTCTGTCGTGAAAAAGCTTTTCATAAAAAAAAATGTATCTGTCGTTCGGAGTCGGCATGGAACTGTAGGTTCCTCCATTTGTGGAACAACGTCAAGACGCACACCACAAATAGGAGGAGCTCGGCCAAACACCTAAAAAGGGTGTAGGCGCCAATTATACATATATTATATATAAAATAATATTTGGGCGCTATGAGACGTTTACAGAAAGCAATTCGCCAAAAAAGAAAGAGTTTTTGGGAAAACAACTCGTGGATTTCGCACCATAGTAACGCACCGACGCACTGTGTCATCATTATCCGTGAATTTTTCACCAAGAACGCAACGGCTTAATAACCAATTCAACTGATACGGTTCCCTATAATTTTTGCCTTTATGATCGAGTCAAAAAAAAACTACGGGGAACACGTTTTAACAGCCAAAACAAAGTATGGAAGACGGCTCTGATTGCATACCGAAAATGTTTTGAGAGCTGAATCAAACGCTGGCATAAGTGAGTTGCAATTGATGAAGAGTACTTTGAAGGGGATAATATCACTTTTGAGAAAAACAAAACTTCTATTTTGAATTTGCTGAATATATTCCGGGAACTTTTTGACCAAGGTTGTATATGCAGTTCAATCAATAAGAAAGGTCATATTAGTACAAGTTTCAAACTTTGATTTAACTTTTAAGATTTATAAAAATTCGACGAGTTTCCATTAAAATTTCAAACTGAAAAAAAATTAATCTCGTGCAATCGCTAACTTCAAAGAAAAAAATTATCAAAAACCAATGCGAATTTCGAGCCACTACAAACTTGCACTTTATTATACTAGAATTAAATAGGCTTTAAAGCGTGGATCAAACATTTTCTATAAATACTGAAGTGTGAAGTTGAGGTGAAAATTGGATGAATATTAAACAATTTTACAAAAAGCTTGAATTTATGTGGTTTTGTTATGAATGAGAATTTTTGTAGAACAGTGTATTTTTTTGCAGCACCAGATTCCAGCATAAGAAGATTCACCAAGCCACCTGGCTGTCTCCTGATCGAAAAACACGAAACCAGATCGATCATGTTGTGATAGATGGAAGACACGCTTCTAGTGTATTAGATGTACGTACGATCCGAGGACCCAACATCGACTCGGATCACTACCTTGTTGCAGCCAAACTGCGCACACGCCTCTGTGCAGCAAAAAACGTGCATCTACCTACGCAAAGAATGTTCGACATCGAAAAGCTGCAATCACAACAGACAGCCAGAAGATTCGCCACTCGACTCTCACTCCTGCTCTCAGAGAGTACTGCCCAACAAACCGGCATCCACGAACAATGGAGCAACATTTCTCGTTCTCTACGTACCGCCGCCGAAGAAGAAATCGGATTCCGGCGAGCCCGAAAAAACAATTGGTACGACGAGGAATGTCATGCTGCCGCAGAAAGAAAGGATGCCGCCTATAGAGCCACGCTGCGATCGGGCGCAACGCGAGCCATGTGGGATCGCTACAGAGAGCTGAAAAAGGAAGAGAGACGTATTATCCGAAAGAAGAAACGAGAGGCCGAAATACGTGAGTGCGAAGAGCTTGAGATGCTGGCCAACAGGAACAACGCCCGAAAATTCTACCAGAAAGTTCGGCGGCTTACAGAAGGTTTTAAGACCGGGGCGTTTTCCTGTAAGAACAAAGACGGCGAACTGGTGACTGACGTACAGAGCAATCTTAAATTATGGAGGGAACACTTCTCGAACTTATTAAACAGTGACAGCTGCGCATGTCACCGAGAAAGTGAAGATCCCGATACCCCAATCGTTGACGACGGAATTGTCGTTCCGCTGCCCGATCATGACGAGGTGAGAATAGCGATCACGCGGCTAAAGAACAACAAAGCCGCGGGCGCCGACGGACTGCCGGGTGAGCTATTCAAACATGGCGGCGAGGAGCTGGTAAGGTGCATGCATCAGCTTCTATGCAAAATATGGTCGGATGAAAGCATGCCTGCCGATTGGAATTTAAGTGTACTCTGCCCAATCCATAAGAAGGGCGATCCTGCAATTTGTGCCAATTACCGCGGGATTAGTCTTCTAAATATCGCCTATAAGGTTCTAGCGAGCGTATTGTGTGAAAGGCTGAAGCCCACCGTCAACCAACTGATTGGGCCTTATCAGTGTGGCTTTAGACCTGGAAGGTCTACCATCGACCAAATATTCTCAATACGCCAAATCTTGGAAAAGACCCATGAAAGGAGAATCGACACACACCATCTTTTCGTCGACTTCAAAGCTGCATTCGACAGTACGGAAAGGAGTTACCTGTATGCCGCGATGTCTGAATTTGGTATCCCCGCAAAACTAATACGGCTATGTAAGATGACGTTGCTCAACACCAGCAGCGCCGTCAGAATTGGGAATGACCTCTCCGAGCCGTTTGATACCAAACGAGGTTTCAGACAGGGTGACTCGCTGTCGTGTGACTTCTTTAACCTGATGTTGGAGAGCATCGTACGAGCCGCAGAACTTAATCGCTCAGGCACAATTTTTTATAAGAGCGTACAATTGTTGGCGTATGCCGATGATATTGACATCATCGGCCTTAACAACCGCGCTGTTAGTTCTGCCTTCTCCAAACTGGACAAAGAGGCAAAGCGAATGGGTCTGGTGGTGAACGAGGACAAAACGAAGTACCTCCTGTCTTCAAACAAACAGTCGGCGCACTCGCGTATCGGCACCCACGTCACTGTAGACAGTTATAATTTCGAGGTTGTAAAAGACTTCGTCTATTTAGGAACCAGCATTAACACCGATAACAATGTCAGCCTTGAAATTCAACGTAGAATCTCTCTTGCCAACAAGTGCTACTTTGGACTAAGTAGGCAACTGAGCAGTAAAGTCCTCTCTCGACGAACAAAACTAACACTCTACAAGACTCTCATCATGCCCGTCCTAACGTATGGCGCAGAAGCGTGGACGATGACAACATCCGATGAAGCGACGCTTGGAGTGTTCGAGAGAAAGATTCTGCGTAAGATTTTTGGACCTTTGCACGTTGGCAATGGCGAATATCGTAGACGATGGAACGATGAGCTGTATGAGCTTTACGACGACATAGACATAGCGCAGCGAATAAAGATCCAGCGGCTACGTTGGCTGGGTCATGTCGTTCGAATGGATACAAACGCTCCGGCTTTGAAAGTATTCGATGCGGTACCAGCTGGTGGTAGCAGAGGAAGGGGGCGGCCTCCTCTGCGTTGGAAAGATCAGGTGGAGAAGGACTTGGCTTCACTTGGTGTGTCCAACTGGCGCCGGTTAGCACGAGAAAGAAACGACTGGCGCGCTTTGCTAAATTCGGCCAAAATCGCGTAAGCGGTTATAGCGCCAATTAAGAAGAAGAAGAAGTGTATTTTTTTGGTCCTTAAATTGTCTAATTTTGTTTAAAATACTCTATACTGTCAAGCTTCATTTATAAACTTTGAAATTCTAGAGACCAAAATATCTAACCTAACCTAAAATACATTGCTTTTGTCGTGTTTTCTCTACTGCTACAACCTTGTTCAATGTGTCTTGATTAGGCCTAAAAAAACAGGAACTCTTACATTGGTCCAGTGTTATTGGAGCCATGAAAGGTTAGCTACAGGATAGTAGATGTGCGCCTAATCACACCAGAGAAGAGAGGTTCTATTAGGCTACCTTGACGACCTTGCAATCACAGTTGACGATCACAGTCAACAACAAATTTCTTGTATACCCCGAATTCGCGACACACACAGGTCCAGTGTGCAGCTCCAATCGCTTAGTTACATTTTGATTGACGCAAATTGAAATGAGACCCAATTCGATGTCAAATAAATAACACTTCATTAATAAAGACTCGTAAAAAATTGTTTCTACAATTTCAATTGAAAATATCAGTTCAAACTAACTGAATTTGGGATGGAGAAGAAAAGCGTCTAAATAGTTGGAATATAGAAAAAATTTAATAACCATAATTGACACTTTTGTATTTCTTTTTTACCTTTGAAGGTTTAATGACAGTCTGCACCAACAAAGGTCACACGCTTGTAAAACCAAAAAGTATTCGCCTCGAATCTAATAAAACCAATACTTTCATAATAATTAAAGCCTACTGAAATAATATTAAAATTCTCCATTAAACCTAATGGACCTTGATCCCCATTGGCCATCTGCAGCTTTGATTGTCAGCTGACGAGCTCGTGATGCTGATGGTTTTACGCTCATTAAGACGTCGCGCCGCTTTGCGTTCTTAATCTTAATCATGCATAAAAACTTATTGAATTATTATTGGAAAATACGTGAATGCATGACTTTATAAACTCAAGCCCTTATGTAAATCAAAAATTGATCTACGTACAAACCATCGCCTAACTAGTCCATTTTGGGGTAGTACCAGTCGGAGCGCAATTTCAAGAATTTTTTAAATAAAAACTGTAAGAGCAAACTGCGTGAAAAATAAATTTACAAGACAATCAAATTCTAGCTGACCTAGATCAGTGCGTTTCGCAGAACAGCAGTTTTTTCGTCATCGTGGTTCTAACAAGCGCTGCAGCCTCAGTACAAGAAAAAAGGGAGCAAGTTTCTGATTGCTTAAAGATACAAATTGGAACCGCTATTGGGTGGTATGTTCAGGACATAGAAGGGCAATTTATTTTATCTGAACCATAGAAAAGCAAAGTTTCAAACTTTGTACAATATAAAATTTGTAAAAATTCGGCAAATTTTCATCAAAATTTTAAAAATTTCGGGTACGCGATTTTATAGATCATTGAATTTTAGTATAGGAAAGTGTAAGTTTTAAATAGATAAAAAATCACGCTGATTTTTGAGAATTCTGTTTGGACGAGCTCTTGTGCAGTTTCGCCATTTAACGCCTACTCCACATTTTTTTTAATATGGAAGAAAGAAAAAAATTAGTATATCAAACATACTTCTTAATTTAAGGAGAGAGGACCTGCGAACACGGAATACTGTAACCTCCGCCATTAGCTCAGTAAACTAAGTTTTTCACTTACAGACTGGGCGTCGAAATGCTGAAATTCATTCTGGTGGTGTTACCTTTAGGTTTGTTAGGGTGGAGCACATTGAAGCAGGTAAAGAAACCCCGTCCACTGTGCTACCACTCGATATAGGATAGGATAGTTGTTGTTGTTGTTGAAGTGGTTGAATATTTCCACTGAAATAATCGTAATTAGAGACCAGCACCGTTTTACTACCACTGTCTCGTCTGATGATGTCTTTGTTTTTTTTTTTTTGTTTCCAAGTCAGATCCATTTAGTGAGGTCCAAGTGTAGGAGCAAATCCTTTATATCGATGTCTGAGATCTCCTTAATTTGCTGTAAGAAAGACTTGCCGAAGAAGCGGAGTCGTACCCTAGCCAGCCCCTGGACATTCACATAAGTAGTGGAAAAGACTTTCCTTCGCCCCTTCCGCTTGACAGCTTCTGTAGATGGGATTGAAGGGGAGGTTGAGTCTGGCTGCATGCTCCCCTACTTTCCAATGACCTGTAAGGGTTGCAGTATGCGAGAGATGTTTGGTCGAGAACTTCCTAACAGGTGATTCGTCCTTTGGATTTTGTACGACGGCCATGTGTTTTTGTTGTAATACATGTAGTTATTTGCTTCCATCTTCTTTCGGCTAAAGCATGATAGTGTGAAGCAATGAATGTTTTTATTGCGTTCAGTGGAGTGGAGGAGGATATGATAGAGAAAAAGGGGCAAGCAAGACAGATAACATGGGGAAAACATTTTTAAAGGTGTGGCTAAGATCAGACCGCTAACCGGCTCGCAGTCAATATGAAAAAATCAGCTGATGCGCTGACGTCACATGGGTCATGAGAACTGTTTTATAATGAAAAAACAAAAAACTGAGATTGTGTTAGTAGCATACAAAAAAAAAACCAAATGCTCCACAGTCTCCACTCATCTTGCTTCATTGCCGCCTGTACAACGACAGGTGGGACGAGTGTGTGAATGCGTGTGAAATGAGCGTGCAGAATTCTGCTGCCGAGTCCCATGTGACGTGGCATCCGAAGTTACTGCCGCAATTTTGTAGTTGACCATAGCTGATCTTATCACCCTTGGAAAAATAAAAAAAAAACAATTAACGAACGGTAAACGTTTAACAAGAAGTTTGGCAGCTGAAGGGAAGATGCTGAGATGTTTCTAACCCATCGTCCGCTAAACAGTAGATGCAATAACGACATGAGATTATATCGAGATATTATATATTATATAAGATTTTCTATCGGTCAATGCCCGGTTAAGGCCCTCGCCTCATTTAAAGTGTATTTTGAGTGTTTCTTTCTTTTTTTATTTTTGTTTTGAGTATTCTATTTTCTGATTCATTGTTAAAAAAATACAATTTTTTTGCCATACGAGGTTCGTTTAAAAAGTTGTCAGCCTTAAAAAAATGCTCTTCAAATGGACAATGGACACAGATATAGCCGATTCTACTGAACCGATTTTGTTGAAATAAAATTGAAATGGCGTAGAATTGATGTTGTTATAATGTGAACTACGATCATTTGGGAAAAAAAATTTTAGAATTTTTTTCGGACCTTTAAAGTAAAGAAAAAGTGTCAAAAACCGGTTTTCATCTTTGAACGGCTGCTATGTAGTCTATTTTTTTTAAGATCGTAGTTCACACAATAACCACATTCATACTGAACAAGAACATTTTTGTCTTTTTGATTTCAGACACCTGTGAGTCCCGCAATCCGTGTCGCCAACGACATACCGAAGGCCTTAAGACTGCCACTAAAGACTCCCATTGAGTGCTGAGACTTGATTAACTTGAGAAATTTCCTCCATCATCTTCAATAAGAACTTTGCAGTAGATATATGTATTTCAAACAAAAGCCGACTTAGGAACAGCCCGTAGTGAACCAAAGAAATCACAATGGCCCCTTTGCACCGATTAGACCAGGCCTTTATGTAGTTTAAATGTGCTTAAACGTCTAAAACACGCGTTTAAATTTTTTAATAACCTCCACAAAGTATAAGACACAAACACAACAAATCACATTAGAGGTAGTCGCCTCGTATGGCCACTCACCGTAACAGAACTAGTCCTTTTACTGGACCGTCTTGTTTCTTATTGCAGGAAACATGCACACAACCACATAGACCCTTGATACGTAAATAGATCAGACACAAGTATTGTAAGTACGAGTAAAATGTAAGAAAAGTGTAAAAGCTCTTTCTTATCTCTTTCATACGAAAATGTTTCACACTTGCTTGTATTGGCCACACTTATAGAATTCTACACACTTTTGTTTGTGCATACAATGGCTGATTTATTTTTGTACAAATTCTATGAAAGTGTGTGTTTTCTTTCAAGAGGCGAATATTTAGTTGAATGTGTAGGCTGCAGCGCCTGGCCAGTGTCGGATAAGAGATTTGTTTTGTAATAATCTTGTGATGTTTTTCACCTCAAATTTGTTGCTATCTTTTAGCCGGTACATAGACAACAGTTTGCCTTTACGAGTATATGAATGAGACTGCAACCAGTTTTTTCCGGTTCAAAGCAGCAAATCTGCAGTGAAATACTGTGTGCGGACTAGCTGAAGCGAGTTCAGTTTAGATTTTCAATTGTAAATTTTCATTTGCGTGAGTATTTTACTATGATTTAATTGTGGAAACGAGGGTAGGTGCACATGGATTGTAGAAAAGTAAATATTATTTTAAAAAGATAGATGAGTCTTGGATATTTGAGTACGAGTCCGAGACCAGTCATCCAAGGTAGTAGTAAGTTGAAAATAGCGAGAAGCGGCTAACAAAAGAGAGGATATTCCTGACTCAATTGAGGGTAATATTAGTCGATTATTTTTGGCGAAAAAAAAGCAATCCAAAGTTGCCTTACCCACCCTGTAGCCTCGCGATCGTCACCTGCGCTAATTTCTCATACCACCCAAGATAAAGGCGCATCTCGAAGGATCTCACCATGTCGGCATGCAATAGATTAAAGAAACAGTAACAGCGCTGCTCAACGGATATGGACAGGAATAAGGATACCTCCAAGCGAGGGCGCAACTTTGCAGTTATTCTATAGAGTTAAAGCTACACTAGTGTGCAGTTCGCTGATAAAATTTTGATCGTAATTCAATTACGGGTGGCTCGAAGTTGGATGGAAGAGTTGGTGGGCGGAGCTTCCGATCAAGCTCAAATTTAGGCTTCCGGACCACTGTAGAGTTTTCCAAGCCGAGGTAGCCACATTTAAAGAAGCAATGGATTGATTGCTTACTTCTGCAATTACTTGTAAGGGATGCAAATATCTACTCCGCTGGCCAAGCGGCAATTAGAGCTTTGGGCTCGCTGTTTGTGCGTTCGAAATTAGTCGGGGAATGCGTGACTTCTCTATTGATTGCATTCGAATACTTCGATATTTGGCTCATTTAGGTTCCAGGTCACAGCGTCATGGGGGGAAACTGCTGGGCTGATGAGCTGGCTAGATAGAGTTCCTTGCAGACGATTTTATTGCAAAACAAGAGAATTGGGAAAATATGGTCCACTCCTGAAAATAAGGGGCTCGCGTCAACTCAGCGAACACTGGGCTAGTGCGCAAGCGTGCAAAGCCGCGAGATCCTTGTGGTCAAGGTTAGATCGGAGGCGCTCGAGGGAACTTCTAAGCGTAACAAAGCCGCAGCTCCAAAATTTGGTAGGTATCCTTAGCGGACATTGTCCGGTGCTTTTTGCAGAAGTTGTCTGAAGAACGAGGTGCAATCATCTCAGCAAAGCGACGAACAAAGATTTTGACATCTGGGCACTCACCTTTTTGCTACACCTACGGATATTACGGGTTTAAATATCACACCCCTGGTGAAATTCCTCACTAGCTTGTACCTGTTTGGCTCTTTTCTTTACTTTGTATGGTATCACAACGGAGGAATTTTGATTATTTGCTCAAGTGAGCCCCTCGCAAGTGCAGCCATTTATGTTAATCTAACCTTACTTAGAACTCTAACGTAAAAATTAGTACTCGGAAGTGTTTGGGGGTAGGTTGGCTACAAATCCGTTGCTAGTTTTTCAAAATTCTTCAGGTTTTTGAAAAAAGCAGCGGTAAATTACCAGAAATTCCATTTTTTGTAGTTTGTAACCGCAAGTTTCTCAACACCAGGATGTGATGGGCACTTTTGGACCCCAGAATCTTTTTAAGCACGCGAAAATACTCCGAAAACCAGTCCCATATGTAAGCATTTAGATTGAAAGCGAAGAAAAGATGGAGCTCCATTTCGGAGGATTCAGAAAGTACTGAGGACTCCACGCGATTCAATTTCTAAACTCTTAGCTGTCATTGAACGATCGGCATACACGCGTTAAAAGTTAAGTTGACTCCCATTGCAGAAGCTGTGAGAACCCTTCAGAGACCAGGACTGTTGAGCTCTTTCTCTGTAAATGCCCGGGTTTGACAGCTAGACGATTAAGGTCACTGGGTGCTCCTTTTTCTTCGACAACCTAGGGTAGTGCTTCAAACTAAATCTCATCCATCTTCTCCACTACAACAACAGTTCTGGCTGGCTGTAGATATCTGCCTGTTGGAGGACTCATATTGGTATCAAAAGCGCGCTTTAGCGTTACTTGAGGAGTGCCAGAGTGATACCCCGACTGTAGACAATCTGACAAAACTGACTGAATTTTGCAGAAGACACGTGTACGTGTAAAATATCGCTGTTTGGATTGAAAATAATGGTTCCTTTTTTAAAGAGCACACCAACTCCATAACATTTTTGAATTAATCAGCATCAGTCAGTGCAGTCAGAACATAAAGCCCCCATCTTTATCTGATGATTCTGAAGCTCGTAGGACAGGCTACGCAGTTTTTGGTTTGTATTGAATACGTTGGGCATTACAACAATAATAAAGTGATATTTGCAAAGTAGGAAAAGTTAATTCTTTTAGTCTAACGAAATCTGTAGTTATTTGATTACATAGTATTTTATTACGATAACTTTTTGATTTAATCACATACATACGTACGTGTATGTATGTATGTATGTAATTGGTCGTAATCAAATGGATAATGCTTGTTTTTAGTCATGTATATGCCTGTGTGTGCACTTGTGTTGATAAATTCGAGTATGCAAAGCAATTAGTGCCATTCGCCAGCCGCCAGTCGATGAACGATAAGCGACAAAATTCTCAAATCATTGCCGCATATTTGATTTGAATGAGTAATAGTCGCAGAGTGATTAAAAACAATCTCTATACATTTCATTAATTTTGTATTCAAAGCATGTTCATGAACCAGCCACTCAGCCATTCAGTGATACAGTCAGTCAGTTAGACCGTCAGCCCAAATTACTGCTCACTACTTTGAGTATTACTTACGCGTATTTCTTTCGATTAAATTTTATTGTATTTTATATTTATGCAAACTGGAGCTGACAACAAGTCAATTATGCATGATTACGATCGTAAGGCAACAACAATAATAAAAATTATAACAACAATGTGATGAGATGCGAAGTATATTCTGTTAGAAAAGTACTTGAAATCGATAATTTGAAAAGTTCATTTAAAATGATTGTCACAATGCGAAGCCAAAATGTGAGATATGAAATAAGTAATAATATTTTACCGTTATACTGCACTTGAGAGGGCGCGAATTCGTCGAAATATGTCAGATTTGTGAAAAGAAGTATGGATTTTGCAACCCAATAACGCATAGCTTCACAAGGCTATCATTGTGAACGAATTTCTGGGCAAGAACTCCGCTAATACTATCGGAGTTAACCTTCCAGGCTCCGACTGACTATTTTTTTTCTCCAAACCCAAAGAAAACCTCCGTTACCAGTTGCATAAAAAATAATTCTGGGCGAAAGCTAAAGACAAATATTTTATGTATTGAATACCTCATTGAGATAAATGACTTATTTCAAAAGGGGCCTAGGCACACTCTGAAGTCGCAACAATAAATTTGCATGAATAATAAATAATTTGTCTTTTATATTGATCAATTGCCGATACTTTTTTGACAGAACACAAACATATACAATAAAAAAATTTAACACTCAGAAATTACCCATTAAAATGTTAAAAGCACTTAAAAGAAGAATTTCAGGAACTATGGCCATATTTTGCAGACAGTGATTTTGGGCACGATTACATTTATGTATAAAAAAATACTTATCAAAAACCAAAATGAATAACGAATTTAAAAGGCATACTTCAAAACGAATTCAAGCAAAAAGACAAGCCGCATTTCAGGAGGAGGGAGGAGCCAAACCATATACGAATATACCCAGCGTAAGTTTTAATGATATTTGATAAGCGGCTGCGTAGCAGATTCGATTTGGGCGTGACCACTATCGGAGACAAAATAAACAAGATTGGACTAAATTTGATTGGCAAAAGGCCATTTTCAAACAATTAATGTAAGAAAACTCATTTCCACCAGGCAGGAATGAGTAGCAGAAAAAATGGTTTGGTACTAATTTTCTTAACATGCTTTTGGGCAGCTGGCCCTATGTAGAGATGGAGAGTTGAAAACAGAATATTTTTATTTGAAATTACATTCATTTTAGAATTTAATGACACACCAGTATTGTCAGATTGGCCCCCGTTTTCGAGAAAAATTTATTTGCCACCGAGGTATAAGGCCTCTGAGTGCCTCACATTTGCACACTTAGTTCTGTATACTCTGGAAACTATATTTTAAAGTGAACCGATTTTGATGGTTTTCAGAAATAATTGAGATTTTATTAAAAAAAAAACAGATCTCTGAAAAATTTTGGCAGACGAGCTTTAGAACTGAGAGAATTATTTACAAAACACTTAAAATCAAGTAACTTTGCTTTAAAAAGGTATTAAAATTAAACAAAATATAAAAAAATTAAAAAAAAAGTTACAAAAAAGTTAAAAAAAGTTAAAAATATATTTAAAAAATAAAATATTTAAATAAATAAAAAAACAAAAGGCATTTAAAACTAAATTACAATAACAGAAAACATTTAAAAAATAAATAACAAAATTAAAAACATAAATAAAAAAATTAAAAAAGTAAATAAACAAATTTACCTTTTTAAAAAATTATAAAAAATTTAAAAACTAAATACAACGGAAATATAAAAATATATCAAAAATTTTACACTAACAAAGTAAAAAAAAACTACAATAAAAATTTTAATTTAAAATATTTTATTTAAAAAAAATTAAATCAATAATTGAAAAATAAGTAAAATAAAATATACAATAAAATAATAATATAAGAAATAAAAAAAGTAAAATAAATGGAAAAAATAAAAAAATATATTAGGTAAAAAATATTAAAAAAAAAAAATAAAATAACATTTATAAAATAAAGTATTTATAAAAAATAAAAAAAAAATTCAAAAAGTAAATAAAAAAAATCAAAAAAGTAACAACAAAAATAGTTACAAAAACTTTAATAAAGCAAAAATTTATCATTTATATAAACAAAGTACAAATATTTTAAATACTAAGATTTTAAAAATTAAAAAAAAAAATTTAATTAAAAAAAATTAAAAAAAATTTTAAAAATTATAAAAATTAAACACACAAAAATATTATAAAAAAACGTAACAAATTAAATAAACCAATAATAAAAACAAATGTTTTAAAAATAAGTAAAAAATAAACACTAAAAAAATTAAAAAGCATATAAAAATATTTTGAAATAACTACAAAAACATTATAGAAATATAAAATAATAAATACATAACTAACAAAAATCATTTAAAAAGAGATAAAAAACCTTTAAAAAAAATTCAAAGAATGTAAAAAATTTAAAATAACAAAAATAACAAAAAAAAATTTAAACATTAAAAAATAATTTAAATGTAAATAATAAAAATAAAAAAAAACGTAAATATAAAAAAATAAAAATATATCAAAAATTGTATGTCAACAAAGTAAAAAAAATATAATAATTAAAAAAATATATAAAAAATAAAAAACAAAATCATAAAAAAAGTAAAAAATTACATAAAGCAATAATAAAAAATATTTTAAAAATAAATAAAAAATAAACATTAAAAAAATTAGGAAGCAAATAAAAAAATGTTAAAAATAAAAACATAATACTATAGAAATATAAAAAATAAATACATAAATAGCAAAAAACATTTAAAAACAATTAAAAAAAAAACATTTAAAAAGTAAATTTAAAAAACTTCAAAGCAAATAAAAAAAATTTACAATAAAATAACAAAACTAACTAAAAAATTAGTTACAAACAACTAAATAGAACAAAAATGTAAAAAAATTGAAAAAAACCAAACATTTTACACAAAAAAATTAAAAAAAAATTATAAAAATTAAAAAAAAAATTAAATAGATAAATGTGAGGAAGAAAAGCTCAACACCGCAAGGAAAAAAGTGTCAAAAATCAACTCAACAACGTGTTGAGCCACTTAAAACTTGCACAAAAATTGAATTATCTATAAAATTTCATCCTCAAATTTTTTCTAAAAATACTGATTAAAATGTTGAAAATTTGATACAAAGTTAGGAATATTGATTAAAATAGCTTTTGTTAGAGAATAACCCCTTTTTTTATCAAAAATTAGTAAAAATCAAATTTAAAAAATTAAATATTAAAGTTTATAATCACAAGGAGTTCAGGGTTTTTTTCCAACGGGTTTATGTAGTTTTCATATTTGAGCTCCATAACTCGGCCGGGGAACTCTTGCTATGCCGGCTACTGATAACGGCACAAACAGAGCTGAAACCCAGCTTCCATTATCGCACAAGCCAGTTGAAAATTGCAAGACATGCGCCTGCGCACTGCGACTGAAATTTAATTTATAGTAATATGTAAGTAGTCCAGTTCTAGTTTGTACTTCCTTCATACACACATATGTATGTATGTAAGTCGCTTAAAATAATTGTTCTTACAGCGTGTTACGGCGCCCTATTTCATTTGCTATAGCTGTGAATAAAGATATTTACAAATAGAAGCTTTTATTTCCCTATAACATATTTAGTTTATTTACTCGCATAAATAAATTGTATCTTTGAACCAAATTGATATCGCAGCAAATTCCATAGAATCAAAATCTCTGATTTCTTATATCAAAAACATCCGGGTAAAATAAAAATCTTTAATTTTTATGTTAAATCTGTTTTTCAATTCTCCCTGCTATCTCAATAACTTTTTAATTCTTAATGTAGGTCATAAAATTTTTTCTCTGGAAGCCAATCACCAAGAAACCGGCGCAAAATATAACACAGAAGAAAGAGAAAGCAGAAGGGGTGGCTGGCAGAAGCACAATAAAAAAATAAAAAAAACAAATAATCAATACCTTTTCATTTATACTCGCACAACAAACAATTGAATAAATAACAAAAATACACAAATATATACACACATTGAACATCGTTAAAAAATTTGTTAGCCATTGAATTGTGTAAAAAAAATTGGCGGCATTTTTCTTTTTTTTTTTGCGGTTGACTTTTTGTCATGTGCTTTTTTCGCTCGTCGTTCGAGTACCTGCCGCCACTGTTTATTTTTCTCAGCTAAAGTTCACGAAGAGTTCATTGCTTGTTTATATAAGGCGTTGGCCGCGAAAACGGCGATTATTCTTATTCTTTTGCGCTTTGCTTGTTTTTGCGTTTTTTCTTCTTTTCATTTCAAACCCGAAAGAGGCACAAATTTTCGTCCAAATAATGAAACCAACTGAATTTATCTCTTTACAAAAGATTATAAACAAAACGACGAAAAGCGAACTGTGAGTTTTTACAATCCGCACAATTTTCTCTTGTTTGTTTGCATTGGGTTTTGGTTCTTTGAAGCATAGTAAGCAAATACTTGCCCGAACAGTGTTCGCAATGAACGCATGAGAAAGAAAAGCAGGTAAATTAATAGTTTTCGCATAAAACACGGCGTGGTCGCTAATATGAAAAGACGATTGCCCATAAATGGTAATACTGATAAACGATTACGAAAGAGGAGGTTACTAATATACTTATAGTTGGGTGCAGAATATATTGTAACACAGCGCATCTTTTAAAGGGCCATTTGAAGTTATTGCTATACAAGAGTGGTCTGCGTAATGTGCTTTACAATAGAATAACGGTGTGGGAGATATTTTGTACGAAAGCATCCGAATACAAACTCACACATAAAAGCTAAGAACAACTTAAATTACGTAGGACTTAGAGAGAATGCAATTATAGATGTAGATAGTATGTAAGTATCGATTAACATTAGGATAAACAGAAATACGTAGATATGTATGTGAGTGTAACATAAATAAACATTAGGACTAACAAAGGTAAGTTATCTATGTAAAGCTGGAATTGATAGTAACGTTAATGAGAGAAAGTATAAATGAAATAGCACGAGATTAACAGAGGTGATATGAAGTATTAACATTAGGAAATCTATGTATGTACATATATAAAGAATGAGTCTTATACTGAGGGAGGGTGCCGGTTTTACAGAATGTTAGCAGAGTTAATAAATGAGTAAATGAGAGTTAACGTAACGTATACGCTTAGGTGGCATCATAAAGTAACTATATGGAAGAAAATTCTCAACATCGTATGTAAAAAAAATTGTCGAAAATCAACGCTATTTTTGAGCGACTCAAAATTCACACTTCATTGCACTAAAATTGAATGGGCTATAAAACAGCATATCCAAAAGTTTTCTAAAAATTCTGAAACAGACGTTTTTGATGATAATTTTCGGAAATTTGTTAAATTTTTTGTGAATTTCGAGCAAAGTTTGGAACATTGCCTTATGAAGTTTGAGTTATACTATGAACTAAATTTTTATAAAAATAAAAAAAACACAATTTTCCATGAAAAATAGTACAAAGCAAAGAGATAAAGTAACTTAATTGTGTAAGCACAAGTGTATATGTATGTGAATCGTGCTTGTAGGGTGTCCAAGAAATAAATTAGCCAGCATCGCAAAGGCTTCTTAGTTTTGCACACCAGTATTGTTAGAAAAACCTCGCCAAAAATGTAGTTTTAATACACAAACAATTTATTATTTATTATAAGGCTCATAGAACGTAGTATGCACTGAGACCCTTCTGAATTTGCTTTCACAAACCACATTTCTAAATTTGCACCGAATTCAAAGTTGTAAAAGAACGTTAAATTGAAAAAAAAAACAAATAAAAAAAGTATTCTAAATTTATTTTCCCTCTATAAATAAAAATAAATACACATTTTCATCTAATGAAATGCCGCCATGAATTCTTTTACAGCATAAATACCTGTCTTTTAACCCACCATAAAATGAAACTCGAACTTGGAAGCCCCTGTATTACACCTTTATTTACAATTATAAATCAACAAATAATCGCAAAGTGTTATCACATTATCTACATACAAATATTTGTGCATGTGTATGTGCTTCTTAATTTGCATATTTATGTACCCTGCAAGGAAAGCCATTACGAATCGGTACAACCCTTCTTTGATAGGTTAGAAGCAATACCAAACTATACAAAGGAGTTTTATAAAGTGGCGGAAATACCAAGTTTCTGTTTGAACAGTTGGTTTCCTTAACACCGGCAGCTCTTACCGGCTCAAAGCCTTAGCTGTCAATGGTGCGGTGGCCAAGAGCATACAACTGAATTCAGCAATTAAATATTCCACTAATTTAGGCACAGTTATGAGATTTGATTCACTTATAAAGTCTATTTGCCTCAGCAATTGAGCTCGGATAAGCTACGAATATCCACGAAAATTCAACTTTTCTGACGAGACACTTTTTCCTCATGCCGGCTACACTGAAATTTTCGTAAGAGTTCAAAAACAGAAAAGTTAACAACAAACAACAAAGTCAAAAAGTGCGTGTAGCGTAGTACACATAACAGAAGTGAAACTTCCAAGGCAGACAAAGAAAGAAGAAGAGACCCAAGAGAGAATGAGAGAGAGAGGGAGAAAGAAAGAATATATATCTAAATAAATTCACAACACTTGCAGAGAATACAAATAGACAAAATTTAGAAAAAACGGAGAAAGGTCGACCTGTGTAGGTAAACGCCGGACATAAACCGTAGCAACAACGCGCACTACTCCGGGCGTTTTTCACCCGCACAAACGCAGCGATTCCAACAGCAATGGCACAAATTATGCACAAGCACTAGCCAGGTAACGGAAAGTAACGCCAAAAAGTAGGCACCAAAATTATATTCCCTACAAGTTTGCAGCAACAAACAAGCGCCAAAAAGTAACAGTGTTATATCTCACTAGAAATTAGCAACAACACGGAAAAACTCAGGAAAAATAGCCGAAAGTGTATCTAAGATATAAATAAGGTATAGCTCTCTCCCTCCTTTTCCTCTACGTTATATCTTTTTTCTCTCTCGCGGAACGAAAATGCCCAAAACGTTGCATGTCCTTGAAATTTTACTCTCCATTCTCGCTCGTCCATCGACGCCTAAGAAGTTTCACTTCAATAAAATAAAAAAATTAAAAAATTAAAAAACAAATAAAAATAAAATAACAAACATAACTTTCAATTTTTTGGTTGCGATTGAACTGACAAGAATCTAGTTACCGGCGCAATAGTTCGGCTTTTGTGGAATGGTACTCGTATTAATAGTACTCACAGAAATTTTATTACAGTTTTCCCTGCAGGGCAGTTCAACGAAGTTATCTGCGATTTCGCGTATTAACTTCAAGGTCTTTGGTTTCGCGAACTCGCAAATTAATTTTATTTTATTTACATATACGCATAAGTATATCTATGTATGTGTGTGTGCTTGTTCAAGCATAGGTATGTATATACTACGAAATCACATAAATACAAAAACTTTTTTTATTCTCCGAATTTCGCCTTTAGTGCTAATCTGCGTAAATCGCTCCCCCAGTGATAGACATGCAGACACAGATTCTAACACTGCATTTATCAGAATAAAATACGCAGATCAAAGGCAATAAAAGTATTATGCAATAAAAGTATTTATTTTAGATGACCTACATACATTCACTTTATTGCAGCCTCATAGTTTGTTTCACAAGCATTTACCACTCACTCGCTCACCTTTTCAGCAACAGCAGCCCCTAACAATAATGCGCTTTGCGTGCCCACATCTTTTATTTTTTTAACAAAATAATTTATTATTTGTTTATCTTTAGTGGGAAGGTGGGTAATTTTATTTTATTAGTATATAATGCAACGAGTTGATGTCAGCACATACATACATAAGTACACATTAGGGTGCATCACTTTCCATTTGCCAAAAAAACCAGGTACTGGTTTTCCATCGGAATTTTAAAATTTATTAAATTTAAAGAATTCCGCTAAAGTATTTAGGAAAAATTGTATGATTTATGTGGACTAAAAAACTGCACTGTTTTTCCATCGGAACTATTAAAATTTAATAAATTTTATTAAAATAAATAAATAAAATAAAATAAAATTTAATACATTTTAATAACTCCGCCAAAATATTTGGGAAAAATGTTTTGATTTATGTCGACTGGATCAATTTTAAGGGGGTGAACACGGAACTAGGTCACTCATCGATCTAGACTTGTTATCATCACCGGGCACTGCGTAATGGAAACGCAAGGGAAGTTTATGTGGGTTCCTTCAAATGACTTCTGACGCAGGTGCCGAGACGAGGAGGAAGTGAAGAGCGTTGAACACTTCCTCTGTGTCTCATTCCCAAAAATACGCCCAAAAATCGAGTTTTTCATAAAATAAATAAAAATTAGTTTTTAAAAAATATTATTTCAAGAAAAGTACCTCGGATTATTGAAGAGTTAAAACTGAAAAAGTCTGCATAAAACTGTTTAAAAATTTTATCAAAGAATCAATGTCAATTTGCGATATTCGATATTTGCAAAAAAAGTGTGGGACGTGAATGGGTTAATGCAATGAAAATAATGAGAACATACCTTCCCAATGTCGAAGGTCCAAATTTGTCAGAGGTAACGAAGTTTTCCTCAAACCTGCCTTTAGCATCATAAATATATCAAAAATCTCATTATTTCAATTCGATTGATAAAATTTTCAAATATTTTTAAGTCGACTTTTTCAGCTTCAACTCTCCTATTTTTCGAGACTCTACTTTGAAAAAAAATATTTTTTTTTAAACTAATTTTTTTTTATAAAAATAGCACGTTTTTTAGACGTATTTTCAAATCAGTCCAGCTAACGTAAATCTTGAAATTTTTCGACAATATTTTGGCGGAGGTCTAAAAATACAAACAGGTGCAGGTGCAGTCAACATAGTACTTTCTTTTTATAAATTCAAAAAAATTAACAAAAATCTATTTTTTTGGGTATATTTTTGATTCAATCAAAAGAGCAAATTACGAGTGTCGTTTGAAAAGTCCGTGCGAAGTCAGAGAAATTGCACTGCTGGCGCGTATTGAGGTTATGTTTAATTAGTAACATCCCTTGGAAGAACGCACACAAAGTTTCAGTCAGATCGGTCTATCTGTTTGTGTTTGACATTCATTTTAATCGGGGAAAGTCGAGAGTCACGCTTCAGCAGTTGTGGTCGCAAAATCAATTGAAATAGGATTCGTGCTCATTTCACATTCCCCCTATTGTCCAGACTTAGCTCCCACGGGTCCCTCGAACTACAATTTGCTCTTCAATTTGAAGAAATGGCTGGCGGGAAAAAGATTTTATTCAAACGAGGAAGTGATTGCAGAAACGACTGGCTATTTTTTAGATTTGGACAAATCCAAATGGACGAAGTGTATAAGCCTTAAAGGAGACCAACCGAAAAATAAAAAAAAGGTTTACCACAAACAACTAAGTAGTTTTTATTTTTGCACGGACTTTTCAAACGACCCGCGTCGGTATTGAACACGATTTCTTTCAAATGACTGCCTCGACTGGCTTTTCAGTGGTTCATCGTGTTAACACAGTTTTTCAATTTTTGGTGACTGTTGCTCTATATTCGCCTTTCGATAATCGTGAACGTTGAAGGATTATTCACATAACATAGGTCCTTTACGGCACTCACAAAAAAAGTTTAAAACCTTCAAATCGCAACTCCGATGTGGCCAATTGATATTTTCGAGACGCCTCGAAATACGATAACCGAACTTAGCGAGCGGTTGTGGCATGGGATTTGTGATATGGAGCGCTATCTTGTCCAAGTCAAGGTATTCAATTTCCGGCCACAAAATAGAATTTATCATACCTCCATACCACAGTTGACTGAAATGGCGTTTCTAGCAACATTTTCAAATAAAATTTAGCCAACGATATCATTGCTTCAAAATCCGCAGTAAACGATCACTGTCTGAGGATGCATTGGCTTATCCGGAATCATGAGCGGATTTTTAGATTCCCCAGATGTTGCAGTTTAACTGGTTAGCATGACCGACGAGATGAAAATGCACTGCGTCAGAAAAAATTACCTTTACTTCTTTTGAATAAACTCACGCTTTTGAGACTATACAACATAGGATTCTGGCTTTGGAAATGAAACTCCAATATTTCCCAACTTTGTTCAAGCGCAAAGCGATTCATCTCGGAGATATGATACTGACTTTTTCTAAAAATTTCCAGCGGAAAAGACCTGTCACTGTTAAAATAACATATGATTGAAAAAGAAACCACTATCTGGACCACTTCTGTACTAAATTTTATAATTTTGGTGGGGAAGCCTTAACTTTTTGAGTGAGCTACCCTAATGTAAATAAGTAGCTGGTTCGTTTTCGTACAGTTGCTATTTCTTATAAACACAAATTATATTGAATTCTATTGTGAGTTTTAAGTCTTGCGTATTGTTGTTGTTTTTTTAGTATTATTTTTGTTTGCCAAATATTCTGATATTCGCAAATTGTTAACCTTGAGCGACTGGCAATAATAAGAAAAAAATCAGCGTACAGACTAATAAAATTACGCGTATTTGCAATGACAATCGCAAAATTGTTTGCATAGACTTGAAAAAAAAGTATACAAACAGTTGCGTACATAACAATAGAAACCATACAAAAATGTAGTTTTCGATGCATTACTTTTCTAAATGCAAATGGTTTGTCAATTTTTATTTGTGGTTTTCGATAATAGTTATGAGAAGTGGATGATTCAGGAATGGTTGAAAATAAATATTTTGCATATTTTCAGTTGGAGACTTATTTCGTAAATTTTAGGCTTTTAATAGACCACTTTTGATATTTACCAAAATGGTAGGCCTTTATGAGGCTGTATCGCTCGTTGGCTGAAGAAGCTCAAAAGTCAAAAAATTTAAAATTCGGAAAAAATCAGCTTTAAATTTTCAATTAACTTTGCCTGCCTAAGTAAAAGTAAAGACAAATTTTCATATAATGAGATATAAGGACTCTTCTTTTCGCCAAGCATTAGCAAGCGGCGCAACTGGTATAAATACACATTTCTTGGCACCACTGGAAAATAACTTACTGAGTCTTTGGAAGCATATAATGGGATTAGTAAGGCCGCGTTCATACAGGGAAACATTGGTTGCTTCAAGTCACTACCTGTGATGATCGTGCTCTGTCAACACACTTTATGTTCTCGTTCTACTCAATATTATTGTTGACTGTAGACTAAAAATTAACAATTGCAAGCTGTGTGAACACGGCGGGCAACACCAAAAGAGAATTCGCAATGTTGAAGCAGCAAAAGTCTCCCTGTATGAACCCGGTCTAATGAAACTGCCTTGAAAGTGAGTTGGCAGCACTGAAAATAGTGAGTTATCTCAGGTTTATGAGATACAACCATACTTGCTAGCAGCGAATCTCGTTCCATATCTTTGTTGTTACTTTCACATGTAAAATTCTTCATCAAGTCAGCCGATCAGAGAGATAGCGAACAGAGAAGTGGCGAATAGAAGAGGCCTACAGTTAATCGATATCCCAATGAGTTTTTTACGCAGCATAAAAGAATAGCTGGTGGTAATTTCTACATGGATATCTTAAAAAAGACTTTGAACGATATTGCATTTCGGTATCATTTTGGCACAACAACTTCATACGAAGAGCACACCCATATCATTCAGCTGCCGCATCGCTTAACGAAAAATCGAACACACTCGTCGCCACAACGTTCACCGGTTCTTTTTCCTACGCGCGTCATCTCGCTCCAAACATAGAACTATTAAATTTCAACTGCTTAGTCTGGAGAAAATCCCTTGTCTCCAATTAATTGCGACGTCGAAGTAAGTTTGAAGTAACTTGGTTCATTGGAGACGTTTTAAGCGCATGTTTATTGTCAAAGTTACCTGTTTGGCAGCATACGGCGCGGTTGTTTAGACCGACAAGGCTGTACAAAAGCTTAATCATCCTCGTCTTCTATATGGCGCGGCAGCTTGGACGATAACGACAATTAATGAGAGAGCACTGGGAGCGTTCAAGAGAAAAATTCTCCGAAAAAGCTTTAGTCTCCTTCGCGTAAGCGAGAATGGGTTCCGTATACGATGGATCAGCGAGCTGTATGAACTATACCGAGATGTGAGCATAAGGAAGCCTTTTAAAATACAGCGGCTGCACTGTTTTGGCCATGTCTCGAAGGTGAGCGAAAGTGCCGGAGCAGTCCTACGAGAGGGAACCCACTGGTGGACGGCGAGGAAGATCTAATCTACGTTGGGAAGACCAAGTGAGGCATAACCTGATGGCACTCGGTGTCACCAACTGGCCCCAGCAAGCAGCGAACCAAGCTAGATGGGGCAATGTTTTAGATTCGGCCAAAACCGACATACGGTTGTAGTGCCTTCTAAGCAAGTAAGTAACCTTTTTGCCAAAGTGTTGAGCTTTTGAGCCAGCATCTTGAAGTTTTGTACGAGGTATACTTGTACAATTCCGATGCTGTCACCTTCTATGAACTTACAACTAATGCTACCTTCCTCGAACTAGCATTTCTGATGCGGCCTTAGTAGGTTCTCTCCTTCACACATTTGATTTCCCCTTAGTTTTTCAAGAAATATCCAACGGCTTACTAACCAAAAAATCAAATTTTTTTACTTATGGTACTTCCGCGACTGTAGACAGATTGAAAATATCGGGCAGAGCTACTTCATGAAATCAATAAAATTTCTGTGTATGTGAGGCAAATGTGTTGCTGATGGTGTGAACAGTCCAGTTGTAGACTTGTCGTTAATGTCACTGATTAGAATAATTTTGAAAAATAAGGAAGGAATTGTTTATTATAACATTACGTTGAGTAGTCTAATAAGTCTGTGCAGACGAATTAGGCTTGATAAAATTTTTGCACAGTGTGTTGCAAAGTTAATCACCTCAGATCGTTGGGAATTCAACTGAGTTGAATGTGGTTTAAATGGCATATATTTTTAATATATGTACCTATATAGATTGAAAACTAATTGCAAGCTGTGTGAACATGACGGGCAACACCAAAAGAGAATTCGCAATGTTGCAGCAGCAAAAGTCTCCCTGTATGAACCCGGTCTAATGAGACTGTCTTGAAAGGAATGAGCAGCATTGAAAATAGTGAGTTATACCAGTTTTATGGGGTATAATCACACTCGGTAGTGGTGAATCCTACTCTATAACTTTGTTGTTGCTTTCACATGCAGATTTTTCGTCAAGTAAGCAGAGTACAGAGATAGCGAGCAGAGAAGTGGCGAATCGAAAGCGCCTAATATTAATCTCGTGCAAATTTCAAAGTATAGGTGAATATTTGTTTGGCTATAGAAGACATTTGGGAGGTAGTATCAACCAAAACAGCTTCAAAAGTTCCTTTCTACGTGAGCAGGAACAACGAGGCCTAATCGACTACTGGAGAGCCCAATCGGGCATGCGGCAGTCGAAAAGATTCATAAGCAGAAAGAATATAAAACTTTACACTGAACTACTAACAGGACACTGTAAACTGAATTATCACATGAAAAAGATAGGTGCGATAGAAAACATTCCTGTAGACTCTGCAAAGAGGCCCAAAAAACAGCAGAACATATTCTATGCGACTAAATTACCTGGGAAAAGGGGCTATAGATCCAAACCTCCTGGTAGAAATTAAGACTACAGCAGTTTTAGGATTTATTAACAGCCTAAAACTGTATGAGTAGGCTACATGGCTGCACAATAGAGCACTTCAGGTCGCAGTTCACAAACAGCCAATCAATAATAACAAATTTTTCTATCAAGTCTTGGAACAAAGTTAAGCGAGCATAGAAGTGACGAATCGAAGGCGCCTAATATTAATCTCGTTTTTATTTATTTTTCATATAATTTTTCGGATATAACTTCTCAACTTAAAATTGGAAATAAAATAATATCAATCTGCAAACATTTTGCACCAAATTTACGGAAAAGTGCATTTTTTCTAATACAAATTCAATGGTAATTTTCGAAGCGCTGGCGGCACGGATAAATATTAAATAAAAAAATAAAAATATAGGTGACTTATTTGTCGGGCTATAAAATAAATTTAGAAGGTAGTATCAAAAAAAAATTTGTTTAGACCTAAAAATCGAATTTTTCTATCAAATCACACAGTTTAGCGAGCAGAGAAGTGACGAATCGAAGGTGCCTTATATAATATTAATCTCGTTTTAGAGAAGATAAGACCTAAAACTCAAATGTTTCTATCAAATCTTGCAACAAGGTTTAAGCTTTGAAATTTAGAATAAAAAATTAAAAATTTAGAATAAAATGTTGTACCACAGTGTAATTAAAAATTTAATTATTTGATATGTATTCGCAAGAAAATTTGTCTGCATTATCTTGCGCCGTGTTAAAAGTCAAATCATTAACAAAAACACACTTCAATATTCAAAAGTATGCAATTAAATAAATTGGAACAAATCGATTAAAATGCTTTCCCAGAGTACCAAATGTCGTACATAAGAACATATATATATATAGCAATAAAAAAGTGTGTATAACACTTCAATATAGGTACATATCTGTTTATATTATATTGTATTTACTAAATGCGTTGTTGTGGCCTAGTGATTTTTTTATTATTTGAGCTCATTGTCGTTAAATCGTTCGAATTATGCCGCAACATTGTCAACATGTACGTCTGGGCAGTCCACACTGGTACCGAACGGTACGCTTATCCGTAAAGATGCCATGCGCAAGTACAGGGCCTTTCAAGTACGAGCTTCGAGTGTTTTGTTTTGACAACTGTTATCTGTTAGGTGCGATCATTTTTGAAGAGTGATTAAATTTCGCTCGGGATATGTACAAAAAAAAATTTAAAATGTTTTATAAAAAAGTGAAGTAGGAAAATCGTCTCTATGACTTGGTGGAAGGCATAAAAACACCAGTACACGTTGCTCTTTAGTTCAAAATAACACTGCTGTAAGGGAAGGAAAACGAAAACACAGCTGGAAATGCGGATGTCGATATCGAGATATCTTCACAACAGTTCGACATGTTACATTGCCCAAGGTTAGATTAGGTTGAGTGGCTGTCATCCGACACAATAAGGCCTGCATAGTCCCATTGTGATACCACTGTAGCTCGTCCTTTACACTCCTGAATCTTCTCTGAACCAACCTGTGGATTTAATGAATTTTGTTAATTTCGGCAACTCTATTTGAGAGACCTCTTCGATGCTGTCCAGAAAATCGAATCCAAGCACAGAAAGCCTTTTTTCTGTATAGAGCAATGAATGTATACAGTAGGTATTACACGGTTTCCTCTTCTTCAGTTGACAGTTTCGACAAAAATCATTATGCTGTACCCCAGTCTATTTGCATGCGTTCCAATTAAAAAATGCCCTGTTAGTGCCATTCTCATGTTTCTCATATCCTGTCTCCTAAGATTCAATAGCGAGTTTGTACGGCTGTGGTTCTATTCTGGGCAAGTTTGCCTGTTTATTTGCCTACAACTGGCATTAGCAGCACAAATATTGCGCGTAGATAAGGCAATCGGTGTATTAGTACTTTATCTGGGCAAATATTTCGAGTTCTACCATACCTTTAAACAATCGCATAATAATTTGTGGCATTCAACTACCGTTTTTGACGAGCGTTTCAATGACTCGAACGATTTCAAAGCTGCCTGACTATCCGAGTAGACATACACTTCCCTCGTAGTTAGGCGTATCTTCTTTAAGCGCAATAAGCCTTCTCTTATGGCGATAATTTCTGCCTGAAAGAGCCTGCAGTGACTAGGCAAGCGAAAGCATGCACTGATTTCCAGCCTTTCAGAGTCACATAGCCGAAGATAGAATCAATTTATTGCAAAAAACAAAAAATCAGACGAAAAATACTGTGATTTTCTGCAGAAATTTGGCGCCTAGAGCGCCCGATCTAATGGCTTTGAACTATTTTCAGTGAGGTTCTCTCCAAAATGGTGCCAATGTGAATAAATCAGAAACAATTCAAGCTTTCAGAGTTCAAATTATGCCAAAATGTCACTGGAAATTTCACCAATCAAACAAACCGCCACCTGCACTGCAAGAGCAGATTTTCCGAGCCATTTGGAACAGATTATTTATCATTATCTATCAACTGTAGACCCTCTGCAACATAACTCGATAAACAAATAACGATCCCATTCAAACACGGTGATTAATTTAAATTGAAAAAAAAAGAAATTCAAACTTGAAACACCCTGTATGGATATACCCAATTAAACTTACCCATGCCATACTTTATTTTCTCTTGAAACAGATGCTCACGCTTTTATTAACAAATACTATTACAAGAAGGGTGTTCCTTTCTCAGTACTCTTTACACAATTTTCATATTTCAATATGCTGAATTGCAAATTTACATAATAAGCCTAGACTGCCACGTGTGTATGTACATCCTTGAAAGGTGTTTACGCCGGCCGAGCTTCAGCCACAATGTCGATAGTTTTGAGGAGAAGTTGTTTCGTGGCAGAACTACACTCGGAGGTTAGTCATTGGCTGTCGAAACAGCGAACGCGCTTTCCACAAAACAACAACAATAAACTGTTTGATCTTGCAAGGGGGATCGAACGCCGCATCCACTGCCTGTATGGCACGCACAAACACATTAGGTCAAAGCGCCCATAAATTTAAATATTAAATCGCTTCACAACGGACGGCCTTGTTTTGTCATATCGATAGTGGGTTTGAAATAGCATAGATTGGGTGCTACGCGTGTGAGTGTGAAACAAAAACTCAAATTAGAGAGAAAAACGTGCAGGGGTTGTTTACACATTCTATTACATGCACACGCGCGTAAAATTTTATTACTATTAAGAAAGAACTTAGGTATCAAATACACGTGGAAAGAAGTATGAAAGTGTGTTGGTTCAGGCGGAAACGAACTTAACGCCGATATGTGTGTGTGTGTAGGTGAGAAAACTAATAGCATTTACCTATTTTGAAATTTTCAGAATTTTTCTTTCTGCTAATGAGTTTAGCAACGCTAGTATTTGCAGGCAACAATGCTCGATTAACGGTACAGTGTTATCATATTGTGACATTTTCTTGATATTTCCACAAAAATACGTAGTCTAAAAAGCTATTTTAAAGCAATGGATTTTTTTAGAACTATCAATCGAATATTTCAGACACCGAAACAAAGTCGTTGATTTTTAGACAAATAGACCCGCCCTAGTATAACTACAGTACCAGAGCATTGAATCATGACCAATGGCATTTTTTCTGAAAACTTCAAAAATCAGATAAAATTTTCAATCTAATTTGGGTTTTTCCAAATAAAAAAGGGTATTAAGGGGTTTTTCACCTATTCTTAGATGTTTTTAAGAATTTCCGGTCAATTGGCCCGCTATGATTAGAAAAGGATCAGTTTTTTGCTTATAAGTGAAAAGTTAAGTGTGCAAGTACAAGTGCGAAGTAATTCGATCTTGTGTGAAGAGCATAAAAAAACTAATTGAGATCGTCTGAAAAGTGAAAGAATTGAATAGTGAAAATTCATATATCTAAAATATAACAACAGTAAGTACAAAATATACATATCTTTTGAATTTGTCCCATGGACTATCCTTTTTTTCAATTTAGCCAGTTTTTTTTTAGAAAATGGGCCGAAAGTCGAATTTGACATCGGGAAAAAAGCAACAAATCGGAGTTCTTTTGCAAGCCAAGAACCTGAGCTATGCAGACATAGCAAGAACCGTTGGAATATCCAAGGCGTCTGTGGTAAATGTTGCCAAAAAGTGGAAAAATACAAACAACGTTTTAGCGGTAAATTCAAACAATCGCCAAAATTTTCGCCGAGAACGCATCACCTCAACCAGGCAGGATCGCAAAATCGTCCAAACAGTTCTCTGGAACAGAAATGCTTCAAGTCGGATGATTTTAAGAGAGGTTCAGGAATCTGGAGTAAATATTTCGGAAAGAACGTTACGACGACGCTATTACGAAAATGGACTTGTTTGCAGACGATCAGCAGAAAAGCCAATCGGCGGAAACTTTGGGCACAACTTCACAGAGACTTCGACGCGGAATATTGGAAAAAAGTAAGTTTAATAAAACATTTTTTTTCCTTTGTCAAATAGCAGTAAGAAATGTGAATATTCGCACTTTTTTGTGGTTTTGTTTTTCTTCTTACAGATCATCTTCAGCGATGAATGCCGATTGGAAGCGCTCACAAAAACAGCAAATTTTGTTCGCAGAAGAGCCGGAGAACGATATTCTGAAGATTGTCTGTCCCCAAGTGTTATGTTGTGGGGCTGTATAACCTCAGAGGGACCAGGTCCGCTACATTTTGTTGAGGGAACAATGCGCTCTGTCCAGTACGTGGACGTGCTGGAAAGCGTTTTGCTGCCATATTTATAAACCCTGGAGTGTCAGAGAGACGAATACACCTTTATGCAAAATGGAGTTCCATCCAGGATGAACATGAATTGTCTGAATTCAATGGAAGTAATGGTTGCGCCATGGCCTGGCAATTCACCGGACCTTAACCCCATCGAAAATTGTTGGGCATACCTCAAATCAGCAGTATACTAGCGAAATAATACCACAATACAACAGCTTAAGGAAAACATCGAAGATGTGTGGTATAATGACCAAAATCTTAAGATGAAGATAACACAGTGCCTCAACGAGTTGCGGCCGTCTTAACAGCAAGGGGAGGAGCTACGAAATACGAGTATTAGTTTAAAATAAATATTTTTAATGCAAAAATGTCAAGAAGCTTTTAATAAAAAACAAATATGTAAACTTTTTTAAATGCTTTAAAACCGTTTGCTTTTTATTCGCTCTCAAAGCCATAGATATGTAACTTTTATCATCGGTCATAATTCAATGACGAGGTACTGTAGATGCACAGCGCACTTTTCTCGTGTGTTTAGAGAACAAGTGCTTAAAATTTTCTGGATGGCGCCATTCAATGCAAAGAGGCGATACCAAACCGAAAATTTTTCAGATTTGCATTGGTAAATTGATAACTCCGAAGTCGTTTTTCGTTTTGTTTGCTAATAGACGTTTATTTATGCAGTAAAATACTTTGTTGCCAAAGTTGAAAAGTGGCTTGCCCCCAACGACTTTCCAGTGGTAGGAGATGGATGCTTTGAAACACCCAAGTAAGGGAAGTTATGTGAAAATCTTGCTACCTAAAACAGCGAGATAAAAAATAGACAAATCAGAAAATTTTTGAAAATACGATTTTTTTTATTTTTAAGGCGCATATTCCAGTGAAACACACTGTAAGTGAGACAGAGAGAGCAGAAAACTGTGAAGCAATGACATATGGCGCACGATTTAGTCCCACATCTCGTCACATTTGTATCGCGCCTTTGAAATGAAGTTCTTGGTTGTTTCTAAAAAATTCTTAGCCCGAGAGTGAGAGCCATGCGGCTTCACCAAATGTGCAAACAAAAGTTCGGCGAG
This sequence comes from Anastrepha ludens, assembly GCF_028408465.1. Classification (NCBI taxonomy): domain Eukaryota; kingdom Metazoa; phylum Arthropoda; class Insecta; order Diptera; family Tephritidae; genus Anastrepha; species Anastrepha ludens. The sequence goes on along the minus strand of NC_071499.1, from coordinate 27,543,896 downwards.
CAAAAAGCACAACTCGATCTATGTACAAGGGTGGCGCCAAATTAATCACCCGATCGGAAGATTTATAATTTTTGCGTGACATTTCATATTTGACACTTGTCATGTAGAAAGCTGTAGTATACAAACAGACAAGCAATGTTAGGGTCAAAATTAAGATGTCCATCGCTCAAAAAAATATTTTTATTTAATAAAAAAAAAGTGATAAAAAAACAAAAATTGATGATTAATTTTGCGCAACCTTGTATCTTAGAAATGAGTTAACGGCGTTTTGATACAACCTTAAAGGAAAAAAAAAATCTATCATAAAAAATAATTTCCAAAGAAAATTGCAACAGTAAATTCTGGATTGCTCGAAAACAATTTAATTACACTAATGAATGCATTGAGTGTATTGAAGTGAATGTATGGAGTGTGAATCACATCTTTTTTTTGTATTTTTTTTTTTTTGTTAAACAATTGGCTGTGACAAAAACAAGTTACGTGAATATTTATCATGAAAAACGATCGAGATAAAAAGATATTTTGTATTGATCATAAAATCAGTTATTCACACAACTAAAATACGAACTTTTTTGTAGCTGTAATGCGGGGCGATGAGAGGCAAAGACTTTTTTTAGATTTATTTAATACAAATTGAAGTATGAACAGTTTTTTCATCTGTAATCTGTTCAGCTAGCTTGAAAAAAATGGTATCCAGAAGAATGCGTTTAAAGTTTTACGAGTGGCTCCGAGTGTCTGCTTCAAAACCAAGAATTTAATCTTTTGAAATATTCGTGTAGCTATTATAAGACCAACTAGACATTGTTTACGATTATTCCAAAATCTCGGTGTGTATAAAAAATTTCATATTTATATTCATATATGAAATTTATTTAACAATACATTTGTAGTGAGGAGGCGATCGGGGACAAAGTGTAGAAATATTCGAAAGTGCGCAAAACTCTGTGTCTACTCAACATAATACAAACTGGAGCTTGTCCGATGATTGCAGAGATAAAATTAGTCATACACTGGTGCTCATATAATTAAGACACTATCTTTTTACAATAGCCGTAATATTTTTCATGCGACATTTTTTCGTTACTTTTTTATAAAAATGCATTGTATAAAAAAGTTTCATTAGTCAAAGTTCCAAACTTTGCAAGACATTCATAAAAATTTAAAAAATATCAAAAAATTATGATAAAAAATTTTCAACTCTTTAATCAAAGTTCAACTTTTTTATCAAAGCTTTCAACTTTTTAATCCAAATCTTTCGAAAAATTTTAGTTATGCTGTTTTATATTAAAGCTCAGTTTACAACTTTATACGAAATTCACAAAAATTTAAAAAATATCAAAAAATTTTCATCAAAATTTTAACTTTTTAATCAAAATCTTTCCAAAAATTTTAGGTTTTTATATTATAACCCAGCTCCAAATTTTATACGAAAACCACAAAAATTTAAAAAATAACAAAAACTGCTCATCAAAATTTTCAACTTTCAAAATATTTGAAAAAATTTAGGTCTGCAGTTTTATATTAAAGCTCAGTTAAAAACTTTATACGAAATTCACAAAAATTTAAAAAATATCAAAAAATTTTCATCAATATTTTTAACTTTTTAATCAAAATCTTTCCAAAAATTTTAGGCCTGCATTTTATATTATAGCCCAGCTCCAAATTTTATACGAAAACCACAAAAATTTAAAAAATATAAAAAAATGTTCATCAAAATTTTTAACTTTTTAATCAAAATCTTTCGTAAAATTTTAGGTCTGCAGTTTTATATTAAAACCCAGTTCCAAACTTTGTACCAAATCCAAAAAAATTTAATAAATTTCAAAAAATTATCGTCAAAATTTTCAACTTTTTAATCAAAATATTTCGAACAAGTTTTCTATTAAAACCCAGTTCCAAACTTTGTACCAAATCCAAAAAAAATTAATAAATTTCAAAAAATTGTCGTCAAAACTTTCAACTTTTTAATCAAAATATTTCGAAAAAGTTTTATATTATAACCCAGTTCCAATCTTTGTACGAGATTCACAAAATTTTTTAAAATTTATCCATTTTTTTTTTGTAATCCAAATCTTTCGAAGAATGTTCGAAAATTTGATGTAATGAAATGTAATTTGAAGGCGCTCAAAACCCGCTTTGTTTTTTGACAATTTTTTTACATGCGATATTTTGCATTTTCTTTCATATAAAAGACTTATGAACAGGTGCTTTATATAGGAATTAAAATTGCTCAATTATGTGAGCACAAGTGTATATGTATACTAAATTATACCCAAATAGAAAATCCATAAAAAAATAATGTGCAACAAAAGCATTCACCCTATGCATGGCAGACAGTCGCAGACAACGAAAACCGCAACAGCGACAACAATAAAATTATAATCGAATGGAGAATCGAAATTTAAAATGCCAATTAGCATATTAATGTTAATGTAAATCGACAATAGGAAGAAAAAATGCCGAAAATTTAAATTAATAAAGGTTAATACTCGTACTACTTGAATATTTTACAGCGAAATTTCAGATACAACAAAATTAAAGGTAAATAAGGAAAATCGATGTAGACTAAATCATCAAAACCGTCGAAATGAGGTGAATTGGCGAAGTACTAAAAGAATATTTAGCCTAGTGACGAGCGGCGAATAATGTTGGGTGATTGCGGTGAGCGGACTATATGCGCTTGTAGAGAAGCTTCGAGTAGTTAGTGCCGACAATAACAACCAAAACATATTGGTGTTAGAATCTCAGCTGCTTTAAGATAAAAATTTCTTCGACTGGATTGTGACTGGAATGGGATCGAACCGAAACTGGACTGTTACCGAAGGTATGAATGCATAAACTGTTTCGTACGTTCTAATATTTCACCACAACGGAATCATCTGAGGTATGTACAAGGTGGCGCAAAATTAATGCTCCAATTTTGTTTTTGAATAACCTTTTTACTAAATAAAAAAAAAATGACTTTACGAGGGGTGCCTTTTATATGTCGGGATTAGAGAACAAAGACAAATTTTAATCATCGAAAATCACTTTATTGTTTTTCAAAATATTCTCCATGAAGATCTATACACTTTTGCATGCGTTTGAACCAATTGTCGAAGCACTTTTGCCACTCGGAATGAGGTACCTCCAAAACATGCATTCTGAATGCCGCAACCGCTTCTTCAGGTGTCGAAAAACGTTGACCTCTCAGTTTGTTTTTTACGTACGGGAATAAAAAGAAGTCATTCGGTGCCAAGTCAGGACTATACGGCGGATGACCCATTAATTCGATGTTTTGGGTGCTCAAAAATGCAGTTGTTTTAGCCGATGTGTGAGAGCTCGCATTGTCCTGGTGAAGAGTGATCCGTCTTTGGCGATTGGTTTTCCTAATTTCTTGGAAGACAACTGGCAAACAAATGGTTGTGTACCACTCTGGATTTACTGTTCTGCCTTGTTCTAGTGGTACGGTTGCGACATGTCCAGTTTTTCCGAAAAAACAGGCGACCATTTTCTTAGAAGTGCTTCGTGCGCGAACAACTTTTGTTGGATTTGGCTCATCTTGAAACACCCATACAGTCGACTGCTGTTTACTTTCGGGCTCATACGCGTAAATCCATGATTCATCACCTGTCACGATGGCATAGACGTGTTTCGAAGCCCCGCGATCGTATTTTTTCAGCATTTCCTTCGACCAATCGACACGAGCTTTTTTTTGAGCGATTGACAAATTGTGTGGGATCCAACGCGAACAAATTTTTTTGACAGTCAAATGTTTATGCAATATTGAATGTATGCTGGTCCCACTAATGCCTAAGATTGTCTCAATCTCACGATAGGTTACATGACGTTCTTGCAATATCAGTTCGCGCACAGCATCAATGGTTTTCGGAACAACAACTGATTTTGGACGACCTTCACGAAATTCGTCTTGGAGTGAACTACGACCACGATTGAATTCACCATACCATCGATAAACACTGGTCCTTGATGGAGCTTCATCGCCAAAAAATGAATTAAGTTCATCCAGGCAATGTTGCTGAGTTAATCCACGTCGAAAGTTGTAAAAAATAATCGCACGAAAATGTTCACGATTTAATTCCATTATTGGAGCGAGATGAATCTTTTAAGTTACTGTAAACAACACAAATAGCGCTGGTATTTCAAAACGTTCTGAGTACGTAAAAGCCAAAAAATGTCAAACTTTGCGATACAGCTGTCAGTTGCCAGATTGCAACACCAGGGTTGCCAAATCCCGACATATAAAAGGCACCCCTCGTAAGTGATGGAAATCTTTATATGGACCTCCAGCGCACCGTTGCTTGTCTGCTTGTATGCCGGAGCTGTCTAGTCCTTCTTCTACGTAATTGACGCGATAATCGCTTAAGCGATTTTGGACGAGTTTAACAAAGCGCGCCAATTGTTTCTTTCTCGTGCTAACCGGCGCCAGTTGGAAACACCAAGTGAAGCCAAGTACTTCTCCACCTGAACTTTCCAACGCAGAGGAGGCCTTCCTCCTCTTCATCGAATACTTTCAGAGTGGGAGCGTTTGTATCCATTCGGACGTCATGACCAAACTAAGGAAGCCGCTGTGCTATGTCTGTGTCGTCGTAAAGCGCATACAGCTCATTGTTTCGTCGCGTACGATACTCCACGTCACCAACGTGCAAAGGTTCAAAAATCTTCCGCAGAATCTTTCTCTCAAACACTCCAAAGGACGCCTCATCGCGAGCTGTCATCGTCCACGCTTCTACGCCATACGTTAGGACGGGCATGATGAGAGCTTTGTAGAGTGTTAGTTTTGTTCATCGAGAGAGGACTTAACTACTAATTTGCCTAGTTAGTCCAAAGTACCACTTGTTGACAAGAGGGATTCTACGTTGGATTTCAAGGCTGACATTGTTATCGATGTTGATATTGGTTCCTAAATGAACGAAGTCTTTTACAACCTAATAACTGTCAACAGTGACTTGGGTGCCGATACGCGACTGTTTGTTTGATGGCACGAGGTACTTCGTTTTGTCCTCATTCACCACCAGACCCATCTAGTCTAGTCCGCAATTGGCAAATATGATTGACGTACGACGCCATTTTCAAAACTTGTAATCTACCGATCGCGTAATTAATTTTGCGCCACCTTGTACATAGATCGAGTGGTGCTTTTTGCTCTCCGAACTATTTTTTGCACATTTGGTGATGCCGCATGGCTCTCACCCCCGGGCTAGAAATAACCAAGAACTTCATTTCAAAGGCCTGATAGAAATGTGACGAAATGTGGGACTAAATCCCGCGCCATTTGTCTGTGCTTCATTGTTTTTTGCTCGCTCTATCTCACTTACAGTGTGTTTCACTGGAATTTGCGCCTTAAAAATAAAAAATTAAAAAATCGTTTTTTTTTTTCAAACATTTTCTGTTATGTTAACTTTTTTTGCCATCGACTTAAAGCTATTATTGAAATGTCGCGTTTTTACAAACGAAATTACTGCTTCGTTGTGAATTTAAAGGGTCCATTATATTAAATTGCGTTATTGGTTGCACAGACTTGATTATTTGCATATAGTATAACTTTGCGCTTAACTCTTTAAGCATTTTAACTAATTAATTGAAAAATATTGAATGCAGGGTAGGTAGAGGAATTAAATACTTCTCATAACTAATAATTAATATGAATTTCTTTCAAAGATGGGTTATGCGCCTATTGTTAATCTTCGAAAACAAAAAAAAATCGTACAATTTTATCGCTGAGTCACTTGGATGGTCTTCATCAGCTCTGGTTGACTGTTGATATCTGCCCGTTGGAGGTCTCAAAATGGTATCAAAACGCCGCTTTAGTGCAACTTGGGAAGTGTCAGACTGGTACTTCAAGCATTTCATTAACCTACCTACCTACTTGGACGGTTCAAAAAAAAGTGTTGTAAATGCCTTTAAGCCCAAAAAATTCACAGCGCGACGTAGTGGTAAAATTAATTGTTACTCTTGCCAAAAGTAAACCTTTTCAGTCATCAAAAGCCATTGGAGCTGAAATCAACAGCTTAGTATTAGCGAGAACTGCACGGCGTCGATTGTACAACATGAATCCACCAGGCGGAATAGCTCGTAAAGTTCCTCTATTGAAACAAGCAAATTTAACAAAGAGAAAAATTTTTGCTCAAGCACATAAGTCATGGTGTAGGCCAGAGGGTATGAAAAAAATGGTATGATATACTTTGGCGCGATGTAACAAAAATAAATTTATTTGGAAATGATGCTGGGCGAAATGGCAGACGTCCTAAAGGACAAAAGTTATAACCGCGGTTCACAAAAAAAAAAGCAGTCAAGCACGTTGGCGTCAAGCTAATGATTTGGGGATGCTTCTCTTGGTATGGAGTAGTATCTACTCAGCTCATAACCAATAAAATGGACTAATTTATTTAGAAAAACATGATTCAAGAAGTGATGTTACCATTTGCTGAAGAGAATATGCTACTGCGGTCGCTCACTTCTCAATGTTAGTACTTGAAAGTACTAATTTACAAAGTAATGTTCAATTTATGGATTGAGACCAGGTCTGTCACGCGACCTTAACCTCATTGAAAACCTTTGGAGAGATTTAAGCTCTTCGAGGTTTTCAAAAAGCGGTTTGCCAATGGTTAACATCCTCGCCTTCCATAGGGCAGGTCGTTCACAGAAGAAGTGGTGGAAGATATTTTCCTTTTTCGCCGGTTGATTACAACTATGACACTATGAATTGTAAGGGATACCATTTTGGCTGCTTGCTCTGCTATAGACCAGAAGCCAGTTATCACTGCTGTAAGTCTGCAGGCATCCCTTCGTTTCATATTTGTCAATGTTGACGTTTTTTTGTGACAGCTTATTTTGCATGTCGTCTTATCTCTCCAGAAGGCCTAGAAAAATTGCATCGAAACTTTCAACTCTTTAACCAGAATTTTTAGAATATTTCTAATTATGCAGTCTTTAGTATAACAACGTGCAAATTTCAATTGGAAATAAAATACTGTTGATTTTTGCCCATTTTTTTTTCGCCGAAGGGTCACATCTTTTCTTCCATACAAAGTAAATGCTCGAATTCTTCTGATTTGAAAACAATTTTTAATGCGTTTTTAATTTCTTTTGATGGTGCAAAGGTATAAAAAAGTGTATTAGGCCTAATTTCATATTTAATTTTCTCATGCTTTTCTCTTCATTCCGCGAATTTTTGTGATCGCCCTGCATACATTTCATTAAGATCTGGTGCAATAAAATATTTTCCATATCAACATTTTTACGAGCGATTGCCTTGACGTAATACTACGTCCCATTCGTACATACTAAGTATCTATTCGTACATATGGACTAACAGTATGACACTTTAGAATTTGCCTTGGTTGAATTGACAGTAATTCTTTTTAAATAACATAGAAAGTGTAATGTAGAAACAAGTTAAGAAATAAAAATTATTCTCATGTTCACTTCATTCAAACGAACCAATTGTAATGACCCTATCGCAGCTCAAGTCACTGACTTCACATTTACAACCATGTCAATTCATTCTCAATTAGTTGTTGTCGTCATTGTCGCTGTGATTTAAAGTAAATACAGTAATTGCAACAAGAACGATGACCATAAAAACGCACTTTTAGTGAAGTTAAAGCGCAGAATTGTCTGCCTTTGCACTGTATGTAGGTTTGCTTAAAATCTGGTACGCTCCCTGTAGGAAAATTATTTAGGACCAAATTGGGGCGCTTCAAGAGCATTTAGAAATAATTCTACTAAGTGTAACTTATGTTTTTCACCCTAAAAAGAGTCAAGTTTCCTACGCTGTATGCATTTGTCGATAATTCGAAATTAGTAGTGGATTTGACAGATGCGAATTATGCGAATGCCTGTTTTTCAAGACTTTCGAACCAGAAAACACAACTTTGGCCTATCTCATGCAGCTGCGACCATCGCAATAGCTGTTACAGTGTAATATTGTCATATCTCTCAGGTGGTCGCATTTTCGATTCTTCTCACAGACAATTTTTTTTTGTAATATTTTATTATATCTCTCTTGCCAAGAAGTGCTTTTTGGGACTAAGTAGGTAACTGAGCAGTAAAGCCCTCTCTCGACAAACAAAACAAAAAAACACTCTACAAGGCTCTCATCATGCCCGTCCTAACGTAAGTTACCGAAGCTTGGACGATGACAACACCCGATGAGGCGTCCCTTGGAGTGTTTGAGAGAAAGATTCTGCGGAAGATTTTTGAACCTTTGCGCGTTGGTGAGGTTGAGTTTCGTACGCGACGGAACAATGAGCTGAATGAGCTTTACGACGACACAGACATAGCACAGCAAATAAAAATCCAGCGGTTTCCTTGGCTGGGTCATTACGTCCGTATGGATACAAACACTCCCGCTCTGAAAGTATTCGTTGCGGTACAAACTGGTGGAAGCAGAGGAAGAGGAAAGTTCAGGTGGAGAAGTACTTGGCTTCGCTTTATTAAACTCGACAAAAATCGCTTAAGCGGCTATCGCGCCAACCAAGAAGAATAAGAAGAATTGGCACACCTGGTAGATTCAACAGAATATAATAAAAAATGTAAACGAAATCCCTGCCACCAAAATACTTACGAACTTTACAAATGGAATCATTTAAAAAGATGGTGTGTGCCGTAATATTATATTAAACCACAAGCGCTGCTCTGACGCATTCATTAGCATAATTAAGCCAAATGAACGCGATACAATGCTGTCTAGTGTTTTTCCTTCGTCTCTACGCTACATTTGGGTTTTTACTAATTAATCGATTAAGTTTTGGCAATTTCGTGCATAAATACAGCCGATTGTTTTGTGCGAGATATACCGGCAGTGGGTTCTTGGTTCGATTGCCAAAGCGAATATTTAACAATAAACTTTTTTTTTACAAGCGGTCACTCCTTGGTATGTTCAGGGTCCGGCACTCGAAGTGTAACCAACTTCAGACCGCTCGCGCAGCGGATGCCCGTACATCAGTTGTCTGTTAGTTGGCTAAATGACAGTCCAGAGTATTGCTTAAAAGCGCGCGGAAGCATTTTCCGGGAGTAAACGTGAAAAAAAGAAATCAGTAAAGGGTTTCAAACTGGTAGCATCGCGAAACGTCATGTAAGTGGTCATCAGAAGACTGCAAGGTCACGTGAAAATCAGTAAAGGGTTTCAAACTGGTAGCATCGCGAAACGTCATGTAAGTGGTCATCAGAAGACTGCAAGGTCACGTGAAATGGTTCAAAAAGTGAAGAAGCGACTTTAACGTATTCTCCGACGAAATTTCAATAAAATGGCGAAAGAACTGAAAATATCTGACCGTAGCATCCGCCGCATACTGAAAAATGATCTCAAAGTGAAGCCTTACAAGATCCAAAAGACGCATGATCTCACACCAAAGCAGCAACAAGTCAGACTTGAGAGAACGAAGGAGTAAACTCCCAAAACGATAGGGTTTATTTGATCGACCGACGATCAAGAATGGCTAAAAAACAACGTTCCGAACTTCATAACGTCCACACACAATGGCTCTCAAATTCACCAGACGCGAATCCGATGGATTATTCTCTTTGGATCCTTTCGGAGAGCAAAGTCCGAACTAAAAGATTCACCAGTCTCGAGGCACTGTAAAAAGCCATTGTCCGCGAGTGGGCCAAAATATCTGTAAGTCCCATTCGGGCAGCTCGGGATTCGTTTCTGGACCGTCTGAAGGCCATAGTCAAGGCAAGAGGTGGTCATATCGAGCAGAAGAAATTAATTCTTAGTTTTGTATTATTTTTACACATTTTTTACTTTGATTTGAATAAACGTAATTTTCTAAACTAAATTTATGGCCTTTTTAATTGGTTAAACTTCGAGTGCCGGACCCTGTAATTACAAATTTCTGAATGTATTTTTAATATGAAAAAACTTCATTTCTGCGCCAAATCAAGAAGAACCTCACAAATTGGCGATGAAGCTGGATCTAAATATTTGTCAAGCTTTTTCAACGCGATTTTTTGAGCGACATTAAACATACACTTTATTATACTGAAATTCAAAGGACTATAAAACCAGGGTTTGCATTAACTACTTAGTAGCAGCAATATTACCGAAAACAATGCTCTGCTCTCGCTACTAGTAGTAGTAGAGGAGCAGGTAGCGCAAAACGCGCGATTAATTGTTTTACTCCACTCCAAGCAATGTTTCGTTACTGCTAGCAAATCAGAGTACTAGTCAAAAAAAATTTTCGGTACTCTCTGTAGTTGGAGTAGTAGAAGAAAACTTGGATTCGACTGGAGCGCTGCTTGCGAAATTATTCATGTATACTCAAGCTACCGCTACTACTCTCACTTCTGTTACGCTGCTCCTACGCCCATAGCTGCTACCACTCCCATAGCTGCTACTTAAGCAGTGTTCGTTTTTGTTTTGTTAGATGCATTTTGTACGTAGTTTTGCGATGTTACACTGAAAATATAACTGACAAGTAAGGTACATATGTCCATGAACTGCACTTTGTAGGTATGGTTGAATACAACTTAAAATTATATTTTTTATAGTTCCTCTAACTTTTTATATTAAAAAAATGTATGATATCTAATGATATCTTGGCTTTTTTTTAAACGACTCATTATTTATAGGTATATATCTATTATTTGGAACATGACGCTATATTACATTCTATGTATGTCAAATCATATATCAAATATAAATATATATACATACATATGTATGTATGTATATACGCAAAGTAACATAAGAATGTTTGTACTTCCAAATTTTATTTGAATATTTTTTTATTTAACCCTTTCGCTACATCTTTTTATGGCGCCATCCAAAAAATCCAAATTTTTTTCTGAGTATTTTTTTTAGGACCAATAACAATACAAATAAATTTTTATTTTTATTTTTTTTTGTTAAGTGCTTTTTTTTAATGTTGCCGTATGGCAACAAATGTTTTGTATGGTAAAGAAAAACAGTTTATTTTTGGTTTTTGCATAAAGGTTCGTACATTTATTAAAATTTGGTTTGACATCAAAATTTCAATTTATTTATAAATCAAGATTTCTAAACTAAAGTTCCAATAATAACAAAATATTTAAAATAAAAAAATCCATTCAATACTATAAATATACACGTACATACATATTAAAAAGTGAACAAGGATATAAACTAAAAACATAAAATATTAGCATAAAAAGTATTATAGAAAACTATAGCTATAAAAATTACTTAAAATAATAAAAAGGAAAGAAGTATCTTACCAAGAATTTAGTCGCTGCAGTGATAATCCTTAAAGCAATCGCGATCTCCGTTGGGTAGACACAAGTGAACCGAACACTTTGAACATTTGTATCTGGAAAATCCTGAACATCCTCTTAATTTGCATCTGTTTTTTTTTTCTCAGTGTACTCCACCCAATGTTGATTTCCATCATATCGGACAGAAACAGATGGTGCTGTTTCATATCTCTTTCGAGAAGTTGATGGGCTGTCGATGTTTTCATTCAAAGAGACTTTTGGCCGTCCACGTTTGCGAGAAAATGCGTCCTTATTTGCTTGCGCTAGTAGACCATCAGCAATGTCGTTGCGGAACTCAAGCAGATCCATGTGTTTCTGCTTTTGGCCTTTATTATTACCCTCATGATCCTTCCTGTACTCCAGCCATGAGTTGCATATGGCCAGGTCAATAAAGTGGTCAAATATTTTAAGTGCCCATTTTCTTGACCGTATCGATATTCGATACAATGAAAGAAGGAAGTCTATTTTATCAACTCCTCCCATATTCTTGTTGTACACAGCCACAATGTAGGGCTGAGTTATTTCAACTTTCGTCTTTTTTTCAAATAAAAATCTTTGCACATTTTTAAGCGGCCATATATTGATGAAATCAAATGGACAACACCTCCATCAAGCCATCGTATGACATAAAGATTGTCCTACCTTTCGATGCGGTAATCAAAACTACCTCTACCTTCCTTTTTTAGTTCCTTTTCAGATTGCAAAGGCACTTTACTACACCTATTTCCTCTAATTGTACCCGTAGCCCAAATACCATTTTTCTGTAAGTACAGTATCAAATTAAGTGTAGAAAAATAGTTGTCAAAAAATAGCTTGAAGTTTTTGTTTTCGGGAATAGTTATTGTGAGATGAACTACAATATCGGAGCAAAAGCCTAGTTTTGGTCCAGAAATAACGGTATTTTTTCCTTGATATATTTCAAAGTCATACAACATGCCATCTGAAGTACATAGACAAAATAATTTAATTCCCCATTTTATTGGCTTTTTAGGCATGTATTGTCTAAGGACAGTCTTTCCTTTGAAAGGTACCATCATTTCATCCACACAAAGATTCTCTTCTGTACAACTTTTTAGTAAAGATATTTATTAATGGACGAATCCTGAAAAGTTTGCCATTGCCTGGATCACTTGTTGTGAACTTCAAATTGTTTCGCAATGAAATCTATTCTTTGTCATATTTTGACGAAATGCCGGAATATCTGTGGCCGCTGTCCAGTACATAGACAATCTGGGATAACCAATTGTCCCAATCATAACCTCCAAAGCAAGAAACTTAAAAAATTCTTCTTTCGTTAAGTTAAATGATCGACCGTTTTTTAAAACAGAGGCTTGGTTTGTCGCCTGCACTACTTCTCCAAAAAAATTCTACAGTAAAATGCTCCAAAAAGTACTGTACTGGAAGTTTTACAGCGTTACTTGAATAACACTCAGAAAACTCAGCTTGAGGAGGAGCCCACGAAGTCTTTTTCCATCGAAATTCATTAACTTGTTTTGGTTGATAGTTCGAAGTACCAGCTTCTGAGCTAGAGCCATTTTCATCCAAAACTAGTTCGTCATTACATTCCCCGTTGATATTTGTAATGCTTATATCATACGGACCTTGACGACTAAGCTCCTCCATCATAAAAGTTTCATTATTGTCAAATGACTCAAATAAGTCCTCTAATATTTCTTCCGATTCCGAATTCTCAAAGTCTGAGAGATCTGAGCCCTCGAAATTCTCCAAAATCTTTTATATAACACTGTCACTAATTTTTCTTGCCATATTTGAAAATAATATTCCGCAAACAACAACACGTCTCTCTGCTACCAATTTCAATGGCAAATAAACTTCTTCTGCAATCTAATGCAAGTTAACACCTTACGAGAAATTTAGTAGGGTAGGGTCACAAAATCGAAATTTTTTTTCTTCACTCATCTTATAGTAAATCATTTCAAGAATGTTGTGTCAAAATTTTAAGTGGATCGGAGCAGAACTCTCAAAGTTATAGCCTTCGTAGGCACTCTACCTCGAATGCGGAGCATCGATAATTTCTCAGAGTCATTTTTTCAAACGCGTTTTTCCCGAAACGACTTCTTAAAAGTCGGTGCCAATCACAACTCCGAAACTATTCAGCCGATTCTTTTCAAATTTGGCACACGTTTTCTAAATCAAAAGTACCTCCCCCCTACACTGTTTCTTTTTTATTTTATTTTTTTTAAGGTTGTTTTTCACTTACAAATATGGCGAAATTTTTCGCCAAAAATGCTCGTTTTACGTTTTTTTGCCACCAAAACTACAAAAATGAAAAAAAAATAAATTTTATTAATGTAGGGGGGAGCATTACGTCATACTTTAACTGAAAAATTCGACTTTTTTAGTTTCAGATGATTCTACGACGAATGCCGATTGGCACCGCAGAGCACCTCTCGAAAAACATATCTCCAAAAAAACTCTGTCATGGGCTTATTTGTCAATATTTTATTATTAATATTTTTTAAAAACTTATTGAAAAGATGTACAATAACATGCAACTGATTTTATTAAAGTATCTTAAGCCATATTTCTGTAAAAAATTCAAAAAAAAAGTGTTTTTTTTTAGCGCTAAACCCTACCCCCCCCCCCCCCCCTTGACAAATTAAAAAAAATTTTTTTTGCATTTATTTATGAAAGTATAGTGAAGCAAAATTCACAAAATTAAAAAAAAATGTCATACAAATATTCAACTTTTTAAAGGGTTAGGAGTAGTCAGAATTTTCAAAAAATTGGATTTTTCTTGCATTTTCTTAAAGTATCTTAAAAATATTATGTGAAAATTTGAAGTGAATCCGACAAATACTTTTTGAGTTATTCAACAATTAACAAAGGGCACTCGGGCGCTCCGCAGCTCGATAGTAAAACTTTAAATGCGTTTTTCTCAAAACTATGTTTTTTGAACTGGTGATCACTGTAACTTAAAAACAGCTTCGCAGATTTCAATAAAATTTATAACTCTTTTGAAAGACATATATTAAAAAACTCGTGAATGACCAAAGGATTTTTTTTTCAAAAATTTCGGTTTTTTCTTCTTGAAAATCTGGAAAATATTTCCTGTTAATTTTGAAAACAAAAAATGCTTCGACCAGGCACAAAATTGCCTATTAATAAAACTAATTTCCAAGGACTTGTGATGATCACCGCCAGGGACTTCTGGAGAAACGGGCTCCACACAAACAGCGATAACTTTTACAAATTATTATTTTTTTAAATTATGCTAAAGCCAAGACGAAACATGACGTATTAAAGCTATGTTTTTTATTTGAGTAAAATAAAGCACTTGACTAGCAAAAAAAATTATTGAAAATCATCATTTTTTCGGGCCTCTGACTACCCCTAACGCCTTAATCAGAATCTTTGGAAAACTTCAAGGTACGTAGTTTTATAACTCATTAAAATTTAGTATAAATTTATATAAAATTATATCATCTCATAACAGCGTTAAAATTTAGTATAAATTTCTATAAAATTATACTATATAAATTTATATTAAATTTTAATATAAGGCGCAAATTTGAAGTCGCTCAAAAGCGTGCCTACGATGTTGGGAATCTTAATCCACTGGGATCTAATTTTTTTGTTTTTTTTCTCGATTAAAATGTTGGACATGAAAATTGATGAAAATTCGACGAATTTTTATAAATCTTGTACAAAGCTTGAAACTGGGATTATTATTGTTGTTGTTGTTGTTGTAGCATAAACATTCCCCATACATATACGAGAAATGCTGCTAAAGTGATGGTCGTATATACAGGGCCGTCGAGGTAAATCCGGAATGTTGAACTTAAAACCAAAACTATTGGATATTTATTCAAAAATAATTTTATTTGCACTTAACTTTGTATAATGTGAATACACATATCATAGTTGACAATTATTCACTGTAACCTCCATCTCGTGCAATTACCCGCACCAGCCGGGACCTGAAGCGCCCACATGCGCGAGCTACCTCCTCTTTGTCCATTGTGGTCATCACTTCCTCGGAGTCCTGCTGAAACACATATTCTCTTCCAGCAGCCACGCGGTCCATCCGGGGTTGCGTTTTTTTGTAGCCAAACCACTCAATTATCTCTTTATGGCTTTTTCCGGCGCGAAGTGACTCTAGTATCGCAGCTCTTCTGTCCTGCTTTCGACTCATCGTTTCACTAGCACTTACTCCGGCACTCCAATATCAATCAGGAAACAATACACTAAAAATATGTCTCTTTATCAGCGGTTTAAATTTAACGCTACTGATCCAGAGCTTTCGAAATGTTTTCCGGATTTACCTCGACGGCCCTATAAATATACATATTTGGGTCATTCCGGTTACGTAGAACCGATTGGCGTGGGAACGTGGATTATTATAGTCTTTGTTATAGAATGAATTATATTTTTATGATTTTTTATGATTTTTTTAATATATATATATTCTTTTTTTATTTGTCTTCATTGAAGAGTCCACTGTAATTTTATAAATAAAAATATATAGTCAAAACTTGTGAATGTCTTTATAATAATTTTCGGGGACAAACGGTATTTAATATTATATATTTTTTTCTTTTACGCTGTATGAACCTTTGCAATTTTTATTATATACAGGTGGCTTGGCGTTCCCTAGCAAAAAATACGAAATAAGTTAGTAATATTTATTTGTGGAACAACATCAAGACGCACACTACAAATAAGAGGAGGAGCTCGGCCAAACAGCTAACAGAAGTGGTGTTATTTATTTTTTTTAAGAAAAATTTTAGAACAAAAGACTTAACTTCGTTGATAATGTAAATAAACGAAAAGACACATTTATTTCACATTTAATTAACTATTTCGTTTTATTCTATTACGTATGCACCTTTACATTTTATAACCTAAACAATTATAATAATTCAACGGATAATTAATCCGGAATTTCATCTCATAACAGCAAAAATCCCCATCACTTGGAGCCGCTCTGTCCCGCGCTTCGAAGCTTCAAATAAAAACAAAGTTGCAGCCAGTGTTGCCGTAGCCCATGTATTTATTAAAAAAATCCAACACTCTATTAGTATGCCCCTCTGAACGAATCACTCTAAATCAAATTGATACCCTGAAAAAAAAAAGTTAAAATGGGTAGTCAGCATCTATAAGTGTAAGATTAATAGAAAAGTTGACTAAAGATCTGGAACAAATTTGTTGTGCAAGAAATCTCTCAAAAAGCGAAAAACAGTCAGTCAGTCAATGCCAGTTAGAGGATTACTTTACTGCAAAAAAATGACTTTTCAAGCAACCAGAATGTATTCTGGAAATTGAATAAATAGGATATTTTACAAATGGTAAGGTAAACACGATCTTTTACGTCAACCTCATGTGGTACACCTAGCATGTCCACTTTCGAAAATCTTCCCTTTACTGGGTTCTTTTATTGCAAACATATTTATTCAATCTCACCGAGCCAATATTTTATTTATTTTAAGAGGTGAAGAAAACTAAAAAAAAGATAAGCAGATCTATTTTCTGAATATGAACCAGAAAAAATCAAAGAATTGAAATGGAAAAAAAGTATTAATCTTTCCAAAATAAAACTGAAGAATGCCACTAATTAATACTCATAATAATTAATACAATTTTTATTAAAATAGTATTATTATTATTATGATTGGCTGTTTGTGCACTGCGACCTGAAGAGATCTATTGTGCAGCCATGTAGCCTACTCAAACAGTTTTAGACTGTTAATAAATTCTAAAACTACTGTAGGCTTAACTTTTACCAGGAGGTTTGGATCTATAGCTCTATTTCCCAGGTAATTTAGTCTGCGTCGTGCCACTGCTGCGCAGTCGTATAGAATATGTTCTGCCGTTTCTTGTGCCCCTTTGCAGAATCTAGAGGAATAGTTTTCTTTCGCGCCTATCTTTTTCATGTGAAAGTTAAGTTTACAGTGTCTTGTTAGTACAATAGTTCAGTGTAAAGTTTTATGTCCTTTCTGCTTAGGTTAAGGATTGCTTCTGCTTTTTCGGGTTTTCGATTGCCGCATGGCCGATTGGGCTCTTCAGTAATCGATTAGACCTCCTTTTTCCTACTCACGTAGAAAGGCACTTTGAAGCTGTTATTTACCCCGTAGAAAGGTTCAGGACCAGGAAGGGAGTGTTTGCACCCTTTTTCGTTAAAGTATGAATTTCATGCATCAAGCAATTTTATTTCCTTCGTGCCCCTCATGTCCCGGAACCCACATCAAGGTAACAAAGTTTCTTGATGCTAGTGTGTTGAGGATTTTCAAACATTTCCAGACCAACCTTGATTGGAATGAGAAGCTATCCAGCGATTTTAGAGCTGCTTGACTGTCAGAAAGAATGTTAATATTGGCACCGCGCTTGCCTCTGACACACACAGCTCCCCCTGGAAAATGGAAGTGGTTTTCCCCATTGCAATTGCTTCTTTGAAATGTGGTCCGACAATTCCAACTCCTACGCTGTCGTCTTCCATTTTGGACCCATCAGTAAACAACACCTGTGCCCCCTGTTTCAAGGATATTTCATTGTTTCTCAACGCTGAGCGGTCACTAATGACCACTTTGAATTTCTTTGAGAATTCTAGTTTCCTTTCCACCTTGTCCTGGACTGTCCAGGATTAAACCCAGAATTCTTACATGTCATGTAAGATTTTCTGCTTTGAGATGGAAGAGAATATTTCAATTTTTTTTTGTATTTTTGAAATTTAATATAAAATGGTTGTCCTCGGCTTCGTTCAAAATGAGTAGACATAAGTGGTGAGGTAAGCTTATTCGGTATTCGGTAAAACAGGCATTTATTTAAGATTTTTGTTTTGAAATACAAATAGTTAGTTCATGTAGTCAATTTCCATATAATAATGCAATTCATTTGGGCAATATTTTTTAAATCTTCATTGCGAAATATTGAAAACTAAGCGGGTAAAAGTGAATCTGTGGAAGCGCCTCAAGAAAAGTAGTTTTGCGTGGTGTACAGAATCATTTGAAACAAAATGAATAAAAATACGGATGTTAAAGAAATCGAGTTATCTCTCAATTTTTCAATTTTTTGTAGCACTTGAAAGCCAAAAAACCGATTTTCGCTAAAAAAAAAATCGGCAACTTTAGTTTTTGTGAGACAAGTAATTATTTAAATATAAAAACAAGAAGTTCCCAGGAATACCTGGTAAATTATTTGAAGAAGTATTATGCAAAATTTCAACACGGCAAGTCCAACAGATTTCGAGTTATTGAGTACACGGAATTCAAAAATAATAAATTTCAGAAAAACAAAGATATAGAAACTCGGCCTCGAATAACGCTAGCTTAAATGCTCATACCTCGTCAATTTAGCTGCGATCGACTTCTAATTTTGACGCAATATTCTTGAGAATCTATTCATTAACAGAACTTTTATAACCCAAAAGGTTAGAGTACGGATTTATTTGAGATAATATTTGTATGTGGAACGGATTTAATTTGTACAATTAAAGCAGTACATTTTACGTAAGAACTCATTTATTTCGAAAATATTACTGGCATGGGTATTAAAATAATTTCATGTAATTAGAATTGCAAAACAAAAATAAATTAATGAAAATAGAACGTTATTCGCTCTTTGAGCAAAGAAGTACATGACGTTTCGCAGACGTCAAATGTGCCCCAAGGTGTTATTCTAAAAAAAACTGGCAACTATTTAGTTTCGTTTTATAAAAAAAAACCTACTGAATTGAATTAAAAGTTCCCTTGTTCACTATCGAAAAATAATCCCACCTTTCATCAAATTTAAGGGGCAGAACGGCAACACTGATTGCAGCTTAAGCGACAAATCTCTTAAATAACAATACGTAACTTAGTGAGAGAGCGCAAGGTGTCTGCTTGCTCAAGCATGCTCATTTGTATGTGTGTATGTACGTGCCCACATCTGATGTGAGTGAATAATATGCAATTGTTGGATTCATAGTTCAATTTAATCTGCCAAACCTACGTCATTGGTTAAAGGCATTTCCGTATTCACTCTTACATCGTATAAGCACACATTCACACACACACACACAAACATATCGGTGCATATGCAATCCATGCAATTCTATGAATTAAAATCTAGTTTTCACTCTTCAATGGGAGGTGGTAGCAAAGTGCATTAGGCTCTGATTTGTATTCACAATGTTTCGGGGAGTTATTTTACTTACTGTATAAAAATCAGTAATGAGAAGCAAAATAAAATAAAAATGAAAATAAAAAAGAAAATAAATAAAAGTGATCATGAACAAGGAAAATAATAGGCAATAATAACCATCATGACATGCAATTTAACAAGGTGGCTATTATATATGTTTACCTATTATATGTGCATAAGTATATAGACAACCAGACAATAGAGCCGACAAATTGCATTAATCACGCAAAGCATCAGTTTGCACAAAATTTTCTGATAAATCCTCGTTAATTAACTTACATATGTCGTAAAAGAACTAAGATTATTAATTTCTGGAAGCTTGGGTAAAAATATTTAAAAAATTGCATGTATGATCTTTTTCTCAACTGAAATTCAAAATATTCCCTGAATTAATTCCAATACCTCAGTAGAAAGGGATGCGCTGAGTGTCGCAGAAAATATATGTAAGTATTTTGTGCCGAAATTGGAATTACTAGGTGCGGGTTATTAGAGCTATAACTCATTTGATAATGCTGCGCCTGTGTTCAAAATAATGGGAGCGCGACGAATTACAATGTTTTAACTATATTTTTAGTATTCATATCTTCATAAAAGGACAACAGGAACCATATAATTCAAAACTCCAAAGTTTGTGCAAAATTCACAAAATTTTACAAATTTAAAATGCATTGCATTTTCAGCTCTCTATTCAGAATTTTTAGGAAAAGTTTCTGTGCTGCTGAATGACCGAATATCGATTTTTATGGCAAACCGGAACTTCAATTGCTCACTAGCCACACTCGATGGGAAGATGTTATTTCAAAGTCATTTAAAAAATTGTGGGTTTTAATGCCAGTATTCAAAAAATATTTACAAAAACAAAAAGTAGATACAAAAGTGATGAAAAAAATGCATGTAAAAAGAAAATTAGGTGAAAACAATATTAAAAAATTATTTTTAGTGTTCACTTAAGAATTTATTTCGTGCTTCGACTTTGTAATTCATTAAATATATTATAAGAAATAAATTATTAAACGGCGAGCGAAAAATCTACCGAGTCGCAGAGACTTTTCCAGAGACTAATTTAGGCGCTTCGTACATGCGTCGAAAAATCTCACTCTATTCGCTCTATTAGATTCAAGAAGAATGCATAAAATATTGAAAATCGTGTTAAAACAAAACAATTCGTGTAAAAAAAGTTGTATTTACTATCGCAAAATATGGCAATTTTGGTGGAAATAATCGTCCAAATGAGTCGACAATTCAAAGGTTCGTGAAAAAATTTCAAGAAACTGGTTCCGTCAAGGATAGCCAAAGGGCTGGCTTACCAAAAATTTGACGTTCTGTTGAGAATATTGCTGATGTTGTGCAAAGTGTTGCTGAACAACCTGCAACATCGACATCTCCACGTTCTCAACAATTCGACATTCATGAATCTTTTGTTTGGGGGATTTCATATGCCATGGTGGACATTTAAATGATGTAATTTTTTTACATATTCACATTTCAACTGTTAAGAGCCGTATTTTGAGTAAAAATAGTGAAACTAGAAAGAGTCTAAATTTTTACACGTTTTATTTTAAAACAACATCTGGGCGCGTGTTTTGAAAGACTCTTAGCTACGTAACCCATTTTTGACAATTTTTCCCCGCTGATAAGACTTCTGAACGTGTGCTTTATATGGAAAAAAACGCTCTACATCGTTGCAAAAAAAAACAATTGTCAAAACTCAACGCGATTTTTGGGTGACTCAAACCTTCACTTTGTTATACAAATATTGAACAGGCTATAAAATTACATCCTCAATATGTGACTAAAAATTCTGAATAAAAAGTTGGAAATTTTGATTTTGATAGGTTTTTAATAATTCACCCAGGTGCATTTGATTTCAGTATAATTAAATCAGAAAGCTTAATTGAGAGTGTGCAAACTTGTTTAGATCAATGGAGTACTTCAACAGTATTAAAAGTAGAAGTTCGAAGCAAACGAATGTTAACACTTCCAACAACCGAAAAATCATCAAAAAAGAGTTCAACGAAATTCTATGGTCTCCATGAGAAAAATTGCTCGTGAGGCAGGCATCAAACGTGAATCAGTTCGGCTTATAGCAAAAAACGAACTTGGACTTAAGCCTTATAAACTACAAAAATACCAGCTGCTCACGGATGAAAACAAGAAAGTAAGACGCGAAAGATGTCGCTCGCTCCAACGTCGGGCCGCAGGTACGGGCTGGGAAAAAATCGTCTTTACGGATGAGAAGCTATTTACCGTTCCACAAGCTCACAATCATTAAAACAACAGAAATTGGTCTACAGAAGCCCCTGGACCTTCGTCCATTGTTGAACATCGTCAAAATCCGCGCACAGAGCAAAAACAACCCAAGAGTGGTACAAAGCCAATTTCCCCCTCTTTCATTACTTCCCAAGAATGGCCACCCTACTCACCGGATCTGAATCCACTAGATTACAGCGTATGGTTGATTTTAGAAGCAAGGGCCAGTGCAAAACGCCTCAAAACTTCGGAGTCCCTGAAGCAAGCGTTGCGTCGAGAGTGGGATCGCATAACGGCAGACGAACTACGGTCAATAGCCCAAAATTTTTTGAACGTTCGAGCGTGTGTATTCGTACTAAAGGTGGCCATTTCGAACTGGCTGAATATAATGTTACTCAAACATTGTCTATTAAAATTTCACAATTTGTTTTGAGCTACTATCAATGATAAATTTTTTCCATTAAAAAATGTTGTGTACGCTAATTTTTTGTCAGCCTATACTATACGGCGGCCGCCGTAGCCGAATGGGTTGGTGCGTGATTATCATTCGGAATTCACAGAGAGGTCGTTGGTTCGAATCTCGGTGAAAGCAAAATTAATAAAAACATTTTTCTAATAGCGGTTGCCCCTCGGCAGGCAATGGCAAACCTCCGAGTGTATTTCTGCCATGAAAAAGCTCCTCATAAAAATATCTGCCGTTCGGAGTCGGCTTGAAACTGTAGGTCCCTCCATTTGTGGAACAACATCAAGACGCACACCACAAATAGGAGGAGGAGCTCGGCCAAAACACCTAACAGAAGTGTACGCGCCAATTATTTATTTTTTTATTTTATACTATTTAAATAGCCGAGATGTGCTATAATGCAACACCAACGCCGTTCTCAAATCTCAAAAATGAAAAAGAAACCTTATAAGGACCTCAACGTTTAATCGGCTCATTGCGATTTTCATAACGGGCTTCTCTGGATTAATTTAATATTAATTATATGAATAAACATTTATGTGTGCATATTTACATTGTTTATAATCTTAAATGACTATATGTAAGAATAAGAATTTATATAAACACGCACTTTAAGGCTTATGAAAATATCCCAGTGAGCAAAATCGTGAAATGCTGCTCGCGACATGAATGCAATTTTTTTAAGCTATCAAACCAAAACAAAAAGAAATAAAATACAGCAAAGAAGACGGAAATAAATTCATAAGAAATTATCAAAAAGAAAAAATAATAGTAGAAAAAATAATTCCAACAAATACATTTTTATGACACGAGGCACTTCGAAACTGTTGGAGGAGCCGAAAACGTATTCAGAGGAATTATGTGCCTCTGGAAAGAGCAGTTACAGCTCTTGAAGTAACAGCAGCTCTTTTTTAATGGAGTGAAATTAACAAAAAACGCGATCAGACACGATTTGGGGAAATATTTTTTAAAAGTACATTAATCTGTAGTTACTTTTAAAGGAGAGATTTTATATTTTTCAGAAACGGACAAACTCCTACTAGGAACAGATTGTTAATAGGTTGATGAGCACTTCTTCGAAAGTATTTTTTTTTAAATTCAAAGTTTTTTGAAGTGAAACTTCTTAGGCGTCGATGGACGAGCGAGAATGGAGAGTAAAATTTCAAGACCATGCAACGTTTTGGGCATTTTCGTTCTGCGAGAGAGAAAAAAGATACAACGTAGAGGAAAAGGAGAGAGAGAGAGAGCTATACCTTATATACATATATCTTAGATATACGTTAGGCTATTTTTCCTGAGTTTTTCCTTGTGGTTGCTATTGTAATTTCTAGTGAGAAATAACGCTGGCTACTTTTTGGCGCTTGTTTGTTGGTGCAAACTTGTAGGAAATATATTTTTGGTTCCTCCTTTTTGGCGTTATACTTCCTTGGTGCCTACTGTTTGGGGCGTTTTTTAGTCCCAATTTTTTTGGTGCATACTTTTTGGCGCTTATTTCCGTTTCCTGGCTAGTGCTTGTGCGTACTATAAAGTGCTATCCATTCCGGCGTCGGATTTATTGGTATTGCCTTGTAATTTGTGCCGTTGCTGTGGTCCTGGAATCGCTGTGTTTGTGCGGGTGATAAACGCTCGAAGTAATGCGCGTTGTTGCCACGGTTTGTGTCTGGTGTTTACCTACACCGGTCGACCCTTCTCCATTTTTTGTAAATTTTGTCTATTTGTATTCTCTGCAATTATTTTTTAAATTTATTTAGATGTATATTCTTTCTCTCTCTCTCTCTCGCTCTCTCGCTCTCTCGCTCGTTCTCTCTCTCTCTCTCTCTCTCTCATTCTCTCTCGGGTCGCTTTCCCTCTTTCTTTATCTGCCTTGAAAGTTTCACTTTTGTTATGTGTACTTCGCTACACGCACTTTTTTTTATAAATTGTATCTAGTTTTTATTATCCTGGTTGCGAAAAAGTAGCGCAAAGTGATACCAGTGGCAGCAAACTCTAATTTGAAAGAACAAGCGACAACTGTTACATTGAATTACGTGTGTGTGGTGTAAACAGGATGACTTGCAATAGTAATTGAGAGAGCAAACAATGAAATAATTGATGATGGCCGTGGGAACATACTAACAGGTACGATTTTATTTTCTATTCCAATGGCATCACAAACTAATCGAAAAATTCGTGCTTTGGATATTTTTATTTTGAAACTCATTTCCATGTAGCCATCGCTCAATATCGCAACTGATTTTTTTATTCACTGGGTTGGTGAAACAATCGGTACATTCGCACATACAAAGTATGCGACTGACGTCAAACATATAATTGATGTTTGTTATGAGTTGTTGTCTTTAAGATATGTAAATACTTTTCATAATTATCGCGTGCGTCGTCTGCAGGCTGTTATTTCTTCGGTTAGCAGATATGAATTTTGCATACATAAAAATCCACATGCGAGTTATTCAATTTAATGGATAATATGAATGGATGTACCTTCTGCTCAAATATGAACGAGACGTTATCAATAAAACGGTCCGCGGATGACATATGGCAAAAATACATTTTTTGTTTTTTGGTAGGACTGTGTTCTTCGAATTTCACGATGGAAATTCAAGTTGAACGTCGTCCAGCAACATCAGTAAACGACGAAAACATCGGAAAAGTAAAGGAAATTGTGCTTGAAAATCGCACAAATCGGTTAACGCTGAATATTATTTAGACGTTTTAACACGTTGGCTGCCAAAGCCTTTTTAGAATTGTGATCGTTCAGTAGCAGTGTCATTTAACAATTTTGGTCACCTGAGGCCAACAACTTATTTATGTTCTTTTTTGTTTCTTAGTGCCTAAAAATAAGTTTTGACTACTCGCGACTTTATTTTGGTCGCTAATTTTGCAGTTATAATGGTTTTTTTGTGTCGCACATTTTCGTGCGACATGGCCTGGGAGATCATAAAACATGTTGTGGGGCCACGTCGCACGAAAATGTGCGACAGTAATTTTTTGTAGTTTTCGAGTTGTATTTGATATTTTTAGTTTATTTTACTTAGTTTTCTACCAGGAAGCGAAGGCAACGAGCTTTTGAAAAACCTCTTGCTGTTATTGATTACAACAAAGCCAAATTAGGTGTTGATATATCCGATCAAATGACCGCCTACGCCACCACTCTCAGAAGAGGTGTTAAGTGGTACCGCAAAGTGGCTTTTGAACTGTTACTAGGAATGTCTGTCGTAAATGCTTTTATAATATATAAAAAGGCTACAAACAAACAAATTTCAATAACTAAGTTCCGGCAGGAGACTTCAAATGCTTTGTTGGACTTCATGTCTCCAGAACCCATAACAAAAGGAAAACATTTTATAGAAAAACGAAAGGACGACAACAGAAAAACAATAAGGCGTGCTTGTGTATTGTGTTTTGCCATGTCAAAAAAATCTGCTGAGAGAGTAACAGCCAGAAAGACCTTGAAAAGGACCACCACCTACTGCCCAATAAACCGCAACTATGTGTAGAATGTTTTCCTAAATATTCCCACCAGAAAAATTAATTTTTGCACTGATCTCCATTAAAAAATTGAATTTTTAATTATAAGTTTATTGTTTTTCTACTGATTTCCATTTGAATTTACATACATATATATTTTTATATTTGTTTTGTTCATAAATGAATTAATTTTTAAAAGAATTAATAAAAAGACAAATTTTAATTTACAACTTTTTTATTATCCAAAAAAATACCATTAAAAATACACAACGGCCATGGGAAATACACCAAAATGTTCACCACAGGCCAGAGAATCCAAATTCTATGTAAAATTCCATATTAAAATGTACAAAAATGTGTGACGTGGCCTCAGGGTAACATTTAGGTGTCGCACGAAAATGTGCGACGTGGCCTCAGGGTAACATTTAGGTGTCGCACGAAAACGTGCGACGTGGCAGCCAACGTGTTAAAGCGTTTGCGCGAGAACATTCGTCTTAAAAGGAAGGAATTGTGGGACAACAAGTCATGGTTCTTGCATCATGATAATGCACCAGCTCACACCTCACGTCTTGTTCGCGATTATTTGAACAAAAATAATGTTAATATCGTTCCGCAAGCACCGTATTCGCCTGATGTGGCTCCATGTGTCTTTTTCCTGTTTCCCAAGCTCAAGTTGCCGCTCCGTGGAAAACATTTTGAGACAATTGAAGTCATAAAAGAGAATTCGAAGAACACACTCGAGCTTGACTTGTTTACAGTAGCACAGAAAACAAACTATGTGACATATCACGCTGAAATTTGCCATGTAAGCTTATAACAGTCCTACCAAAAAACAAAAAATTTATTTTTGCCATATGTCATCCGCGGAACGTTTTATTGATAACGTCTCGTTCATATTTGAGCAGAAGGTATGTACAGTTAGTAACATAAATAAGTATACAGGAGCCTGATTAATGGAATTGTAATCAACATATTTTACACATAGTAATTGTGTACAGGGATAAGCTTTCATATGCGCCTTAATTTAGCTGTAAATTTTAGGTACCGTTATCCACGCTTTGCTTGATGCCAGCGAAATTTATGTCACAGAAGTTAGTATACAGCAAACGATTGTTCAGTTAGCATAACATTTATTTTTACGTATTTATTAAAAAAGTTAAAGCTATTAAAATGAAATAATTAAAGTGAGTATAAAAATGTAGGGAAGTACGTTTTGTATTAATTTTTGCGACATTTTTAGTAATGACACCAAGAAGAAGAGCTTTCTGATGATTTAAAAAAACTGGTTATAAAATATCATAAGGAACATAAATCATTGCGAGAAATCGGTCGTTTGATAGATAGGAGTTTTGCTACCGTTCAAAAGATTGTGAATAAATATAAAAGTGCGGGAAGCACCACTAATAAAGAGCGTTGTGGGCGTCCGTCGCTCTTAAATCCCAGAGAAAAAAGCTTAGTCGTACGGAAAATCAGGACAAACCGCATAATAAGTGCTCCCAAATTGAAATCTGAAGTTGAAAATGAGACTGGAAAACAATTTAGCACCCAAACTTTTCGCCGGGTTTTTCATAATGCTAGTTATCATGGGCGCAATGTTAGGAAAAAGCGCTTTGTGATTAGTGTCGTGAGTAGTAAACGGATTTCATTCGCAAAATATCATGAAAAATATAACCAAACGTTTTGGAACC
Source organism: Anastrepha ludens (assembly GCF_028408465.1). NCBI lineage: Eukaryota > Metazoa > Arthropoda > Insecta > Diptera > Tephritidae > Anastrepha > Anastrepha ludens. The sequence continues at coordinate 27,516,653 of NC_071499.1, read as the reverse complement.
AAGTCATATTTTCTGATAGCGTAAGTGCAGTATCTGTGGATCTGATGGCCGTGAAAAAGTTTGGAGAAAAGTTATCGCGGAATTGGATCCAAACAATATGACCGGCACTGTGAAGCATGGAGGGGGCTCTGTGATGGTTTCGGGATGTATGGCTGCGAACAGGGTCGGAAACTTGGTATTTATCGAAAATATTACGGAACGGTATGGTTATTTTAATATTTTGAAAAATAATTTAAAAGAGAGCGCTACGAAATTAGGCCTTGGAGGAACGTTTATCTTCCAGCAGTATAATGACCCCAAGCACACATCCAACATTGTACGAGAGTGGCTGTTATACAATGTGCGAAAACAGCTGAAAACACCGCCACAGTTCCCGGATACCAACCCAATCGAACATTTATGGGAACATTTAAAGCGGCAAATACATAAACATCCGATAACGAACAACTGAAAAACGTCCTTGAAGAAGAATGGAATAAAATACCACCAGCAGTAACTGAAAGCCTGGTGAAATCAATGCCATCACGACTTAAAGCGATTGTAAAGCCTAGTGGTTATCCTACCCAATACCAGGATTTGATTTTAATTATGTTTTTGATTTCACAAATTAATAATGTGATGAACTGTATACTTACTTTTGAGACATGAATTTTTATGAAGTTTAATATAAAAAGCTATAATTTGGTTCCTTTTTGAAATTTTGTCATTATTTGGATTAAATATGATTTTTGTATTTCATTAATGTAAATAAAACACACTTTCGCTATAACTTAGGTTGTTTAAAAGAATCGATTGGGGGAAAATTGAAAACGTGTCCGGTGTATACTTACTTCTGTAAGTAACTGTATGTCTATCCTCATTTTATTTTTGATCTTATCTTTGTGACGTTTGCTCTTATACTACATAGACATAGCGAATACATATAATATGTATGTATGTAGGTATACATAAGTATGTGCAACATACACATACATACATAACCATTTCAACATTAAAACGCGACGAGCTTATTTAAGTGGGGAGTGTATAAAGCATATGAGGTTGGTTCTCTTAAGCATCGGCGATTATCAAAATCGTGAGCGAATGTAACAAATTTACGCACACTTAAGTGAAGGATCGATGTGATGAATACATGCGTACATACATACATATGTACCTATGTATGTGCATATGTAGTATGAGAAAAAATGAATGGAGATGCTAGATTGCTTTTGATGTGAACGGCGTTCATTTCGATATTTACCTATGCAAATTTATACATATTTACAAATATGTATAGACACTGAAAATATGTAAATACTAATAGATAAACAAATATATGCGCATACACTTCGAATTCTGATAATTTTTCGATTCTACAAAGATAAAAAGAAAAATGTAGCGCGTGTAAATTGTTTGAGGTAAGTTTTTGAAATAAATGTAGGTGAATGCTTGAAAGTGGGCGTCGTCGCGCCCGGTTATCAGAAACTAAATATATAAACGTTGTTTTTTATCTTCATCTCTATGCCAATAAAATACGGTTTGTCATCACTGCTTAAGAAACCGCCTTTTTGGCACTTACAAATATAATTACACGTGCGTATTTTATGTTCACACTTCGCAAAGTTGTGTATAATTTCATGTTGGCTATGTTCGTAAATGCAACATGACGCGCAAACTACAATTGCATAACAAACAGAACGTTCAGAAATGCCAATATGGGAGCACTGCAATAATCAAGCGTTCAAAAAGACAACAATTCTATCAGTTGTCACTCATAATTTCTATCAAAAAATTGTTTACTTCATTTAACTACGATATCTGATGAAAAGTAAGTGCAAAACTGTTTTATTTTAATTTTTGTATTGAAATTTAGTTAAATTATGTTAATAATAATTGTATAAATTATTATTTTTAAATTTTTAGTGAAAATAATGCGGAGACACAGTTATTGCTGAGAGTACGGTTGAATATGGAGGACTAGTTTAAATCGGGTAGAAGGAAAAAAAAAGTTATTGTAGAAGAAAGTTGTGACCGAAGTTAAAAATGTAAATCCCAATATAAGACTGGTATTTTTCTTTTTAAAGACAAACATTTTTGACTAAACATTTTTCTCTTTGACTTCAAAAGCCTTCTTTTTCTTAAATTTAAAGAAAATCTATCTTTTCTTTGCTCACAAATTTCGTCTAGTGTTAGATTCAGCAATATTTCCATTTTAGTATTATACGCGTTCAAAAATGCAAACAAACGTATTTGCAAATTGTCAAAAATTATATAAGAAGTATCAAATGTCAAACTTGCAGTGTTGCCACTGATGCTTATACTTCAAGTCATGTCGCATTTACCAACACAGCCGTTATAATCGTCCAAATAGCATCGGCGCAAAACCTAAAGTACCAGTGCACGTTTTTGCGGCCGTTATATAGAAAATATCGCTGATGTAAGGGATATCATTGTCATTCACTTATAGCTGTAATGACTTGAACTTAATAGTCCGGGAGCCAGGGGTTATTTTGCCCTCATCATTTCATGCCGACTGATTTTAATACAGAAGGCAGGCGCCATCCAATGGATGACGAAACCAACCGTCAGCTGGTCCAGTAGCGGGGGATACGTGCGTGGGATGCTGCGAAACGTGTCGAAAAAAAATTTTAACAACTCATTTAATAAATTTTTTTGTGTATTGTTGACATTTAGTAGAATAAAAAATAAAAATAGTCAGCTGCGCCGTAGAGGGGGAAATATACGTCGAATACAAAGGTTGCGCCATCCGCAAACCGCTACTTTGTTCTTGGCAAAGTTTAAGTATTGGGATTTACTTTTAAATTTATAAAAAACTTTTAAATTTATAGAAATAAACACTTTTAAATTTATAAAACAAAAACTTTTAAATTTATAATAATAAACACTTTTAAATTAAAAAAAAACTTTTAAATTTATAAACATAAACTTTTAAAGCTTTAGAATTTATAAAAAAAACACTAGAAAAAAGCTTTTAAATAAAAAAAAATTTAATTTATAAACACAAACAATCTTTTAAATTTATAAAAACAACTTTTTAATTTGTAAAAAAAATTAAGTTTATAAACAAAAACTTTTAAATTTATAACCAAAAACTTTTAAATTTATAAAAAAAAAATTTAAAAATTAGCAACAAATTCTTAAATTTATAAACAAAAACTTTCATTTATAAAAACAATCTTTTAAATTTATAAAAAAAAAATTTATTTATAAACAAAAAACTTAAATTTATAAACAAAAACTTTTAAGTTTATAAAAAAAATGTTTAATTTAAAAAAAATGGTTAATTTACAGTGCGCTCGGGAAAACGTCAACTAATTAAAACCACGAGTGTTGACGTTTAACAAATTGTTGACGTTTATAAATGTAGAAACTTTTCATAAAAAAACATATTGATAGTGTGCTTTAAACGTTTTTATTGACTATAAACTTAAACTAAACATAAACAAATACAAAAAAAGAACAAAAAAGGCTTTCAGCCTAACTAAAACTAAAGGAACGCATTTCAAAAGAGATCACATTTCACATACATACTTATGCATCTAAAAAAAATCGGTTATTTTTTTCTGTTGTTTTTTCCTTTCCAATTTTTTCTATTCTACATACATAAATATGTATGTCCTTAAATATAAGGAGAATACCCGAATTCTGAACTAGTTTCATGAAATAAATGTGTGTGTGTGATCAAAACTGTGTATTTTAACTGTTGCTTAATTCAAAATTTTGATTTATTGAAAGTTGACGTTTTAGAGCTTTGTGGTTTGGTTGACGTTTTAGAGTAGACAATGTAAAAAATTAAGGGTTGACGTTTTGGGATGTTGACGTAAACTAGTGTTGACGTTTTCCCGAGTGCACTATATAAACAAAAACTTTTAAATTTATAAACAAAAGCTTTTAAATTTATAAAAAAAATCGTTTAAATGTAAAAAAAAAATTTATTTATAAGCAGAAATTGAAATTTATATACTAAAACTTTTTAATTTATTGTACATATAAAAACAATTTTGATTTATAAGCAAAAACTTTTCAATTTATAAAAAAAATTTTAATTTATAAAAATTAACGGCTAGAATTTAGTATAGTGCCGATCGCTTTGGAAAAAACGGTAAAAAGGGGGTGATAGAGGGGTGTATCCTCATCTTAAAACTGAAAACAGAACCTGCCGGAGGCTTATAGTTTTTAAGTAATTTAATGTTAAAGTTCTATAATTTAGCGAAAAGTTGGTGTTGCCATACACCTGAAATGAAAACGAAGTTCGCACGCAGGGATGTTCAGTGGAAGGTTCATTGTAAAACTGCAGTATTTTTTGCTGTAATTTAAAGTTGAGAAATGAATTTGAAAATAAAAACATACAACTCATTTAAACTTAAAAACAATGATATTAAGCGTATCACAAAAAATAATAAAGTAATATAATTAAATTGATTAACACAGTATTTTTGCGTGGAACTCTTTATCGCGTAGGCGGCCTTCGGCCGCGCTTCAAAAAAATAACCCTCATCAGTCCAACTCCGGCTACGCAATCCACAGTATTTTTGCGTAGAACTCCTTTTCGCGTGGGCGGCCTTCGGCCGCACTTCAAAAAAATAACCCTCATCAGTCCAACTCCGGCTACGCAATCCACAGTATTTTTGCGTAGAACTCCTTTTCGCGTGGGCGGCCTTCGGCCGCCCTTCAAAAAAATAACCCTCATCAGTCCAACTCCGGCTACGCAATCCACAGTATTTTTGCGTAGAACTCCTTTTCGCGTGGGCGGCCTTCGGCCGCGCTTCAAAAAAATAACCCTCATCAGTCCAACTCCGGCTACGCAATCCACAGTATTTTTGCGTAGAACTCCCTTTCGCGTGGGCGGCCTTCGGCCGCGCTTCAAAAAAATAACCCTCATCAGTCCAACTCCGGCTACGCAATCCACAGTATTTTTGCGTAAAACTCCTTTCTGTGTTAAAACCATTGAACCCAAAATTAAAACGTCATATGCGTGTATGTAATAAGGAGGCACAATAACCCCGACCCCCATGATTAAGACTAAACTTAAGAACTTATTTTTTGTTTTCATTTGCAGGCATCCGGCAACACCATACTGTTGGCATTCCAATCTTCTTCTTATTCGCGCTTAAAATTGGAATGTGATTGCATAGGCAAATGTATTTGCATTTAATTTTAATAGATATAATTAAAATATTAGCATAAAAATCGGTAAAAACACGCGTGTGAGTGTATATTTGGTGATTTATAGTGAAATGTTAAAAAATATAGAGTGTAATGTGGCAAATTATACTGATGTTCCCAAGGGCATTTTGAATGTAAATAATTAAAAAATTATTATTTCCCGATTAATTTAAAGTTATAAAGAGTGTTCCTTAACACCTCACTAACATCTCCACCAAGTTTCATTAAAAAAAACATTATAGTTTGCCAGAAATTCCAAGATCGGCACTGTTCTAAACTCCAGCCAAATTAACTTTTTAATTTATAACATGTACTTTTAAAATAACGGTCAAGCACAATCTAGTTAGTGATTTATTTATATGAGCCCAAGTAGGCGTACAAACTTATGTTGAGTATACATAGTAGATGTTTTCGACAAAAAAAGACAAGTTTTGTGTTTTCTTTTCTCGAAAAAATGCCCATTTATTATATGCCGGCCCTGCAAAAATATTGTCGTACCCCCTATGATAATATTGGGTATGAGAATAGAGTAAGAAAAATACTGCAAATTATATATTTAATATCATTTAATAAAATAAATATATACATATACGATTTCCTTTTTTGTAACAATTCAAATGTACAAACGTGTGTGCATGTGTATGTAGATAAACAAAAATCAGCTGCACAACGCTCACCCTCGCACACAACGGGCTGAGTAAAGAAAATGCTACCCCATGAATATGCTGAGAAAAGAAAACGAAAAGTTGTCAGCTCTGGCGCAAGGCGACATAATTAGTTGCAATAAAGTGAAATATTTGCGAATAATTTAATGAAACATATAAATAAGTTGAGATTTATATTAATTTTAATTCATTTAAACCTTTAATTTGTTCTTTAAAAACGAGATACACACAGCGCCTCACTCACGAGACGACCTATCCAAAGATTTTGCTGCCGCTTTCAGTCGGCAAAGTCAACAAATACCAATATATGTATATATGTTTATTCTTCGCAGAAATTAGGCATTTTAACATAAAATAGCAATATATATAAAATAAATTAAAATATGCCATCAGCATATAAAAATATACATACATAATTGTATTCGGTGGTTAGACTTAACTTTGATCTGCGCTCAAAATCATGAACCACGAACTCATTGCGTTCTATTTAGGGTAGTAACATTTCTCCTTATGCATTTCTTTCTATTTTATTCTCTACAACGGTAAAAGAAAACAACATACCTGTTGCACGAGGATTAGCCGCTACGGGAGAACTGGAGCCGCTAGCGGCATTGCTCCCGCTGGTTTTTGCGCATTTTAAAAGCATTTTCGCCTTGCTGCTGTCAAATATAGTTTTCATTAAGCACTTTGCACAATTGTACCTTAGTTTAGTTTCTTACACACAGAGAATTCATATACATATGTATGCATGTATGTAACTGCAGTTGATCAATTTTTTGACAATAAATTCCAATGGTCATACCAAAAATAATGTATGTATTCACTCCACTATATGGTCGAATTTGACAACAAAAAACTTTTGACCACGAACAATCAGAGCACTTAATATACGAGAGCTACCAAAGCAGCAGTAAAAAAGGAAACTTTTTATTCCAGTACACTATTAAGTTTAACTTGATCAATGCTCTAAATGTACCGCATATAGAAGGCATACATTTAAGCTACAATTTATTGAAAATTCATCAAAACTATTGGAGCTCTTCCTTCTGCACAGTTATTTCTTGTTTCTCCATTCGTAACTATTTTTAGCAATTTTTCTCTACTACACGTTTTCCTTTACATGCTCATTTTCTTTCTATTTTGCTTCTTTTTTCTTCACATACCCACATTGATTACGTCCTCTACCCGTGTGTGTAGCACTAACACAGCTAGTTCGCCATTACTTTCATGCTTGTTTTTTTTTTCTTTAACTATCACGAGCCACGATTTTAATCCACATTTATTTTCACCAAGTTTTATGTTTCAAAATCTCTCATAGCACTTTATTGTAAGACACTACAAAAATATGCAGTTTAAACCTGTATTTTTTAAATTTAAAAGAAGTTTTTGACATTAATTCCACTACTTGGAACCAAAAAACGAATTAGCGTTTTACATTTACCACCTATACCCGTAATTAGTTTTCTATATACACTATCGTTTGACATTCTTCAATTGCAGGGTTGCATACGAAAGGCCCTATTTCAGAATACAACATGTATGCGTATTTAGATTTCAACGAATTGGAAAAGGGTTTTTTGTCCACCAAAATATTTTGGTGTTTTTGGTTTGTTTAACTATTATTAACGATAGTTAATATAGAAGTAGAAGGAATAGCTAATTTACTCGCGCAATTGGCTGCTAATAATAAACAGTTGGAGGAATGCCGTAAAATACGTTCACTGAGGTTTCAAAAAATACGCTTTCGAAATTCGATATTACATATTATAATAAGCAATAAAGGCCAAAGGGTATATTGACACACGCTTTTTTCTGTTGTATACATAAGTCTGTTAATAATACCTAACACATTTTTTTTAGAATTATGACTACAAAACTGTTTTGCCATTGCCTGCCGAGGGGCGACCGCTATTAGACATTTTGTTTTCTTAGTTTTGGTGTGTCATCGAGATTCGAACTAACGTTCTCTCTGTGAATTCCGAATGGTAGTCACGCACCAGCCCATTCGGCTAAGGCGGGTACACAAAAAATACAGGTTTGTATGTCAAAAAGTATCGTTATTATCTAGGATTATTTTATAATCTCAGATTTTGGGAGAGTAATTTTGTATGGGAAATCGGGCATTTTAATAACGAATTGGAAGTTAAGCACGAAAAAGTATATCATCTATTTATATGTGAACGTACTTTAACTTTGCACCTTGTAACGGATTTGCAAGTCCAGCAGATTATGCGTAAAAAAGGTAGTTCCACGGATATTTTTCGATAAACCTCCTAGCAGTAAATAGTTTATGACATTTCATGCTGTTGAGCCTTTTAAAACAAAATTTGCTATGTTTTGATGTGAAAACTTAGTTTTTGAATTGAAAAGGAGTAAAGATATAAACTGTTTACTTACTTTCTCAAGTCTGACTTTTCTTATTAACCTATAAATTTATTTGTGAACCCTCTGAATGTCGTCGTAATCTTGAAAATTTGAGTTCTTAATTTATAAGCTGTTATGGCAGCAATGCAAATGGGGCGGAAGCAATTGACGCAATGCGAAAGTGTAAGTGCGTCTAAAATTTAGTATCGAAACTGATATTCCAGTGGTTATTTCTAGCACTGCTTCTATTTAGAAAGGCAGCTGCTAAACTAATTTTAGCCTATTTTTTTGAATAACGGTATGAAGTAAATACTAATAATATTGCAATTTTTAAATCCACATTTAAAAAAGTAATGGAATTTTCGTTTCTACGAAAAAATGTTACCCTTCCACAGTATTCAAATTATTCTATGTTGTTGAGAAAAGACAGAAAAACACCCCTAGTATGTACCCATATATCTTTGCATATCACATACAATTCTTAACCCTTTAAGCAGTCAGCTGATTTTCACGGCAATTTGTTGGAGGAAGCTTTCCAAGGGAGAAAATTTGTCTCATTAGCATTCCTTGAGTGTGACATCTTTAGAATCGAATCCAGAATTATTTTGATGAACTACTCTTAATTTATAATCAATCACGAAAAAAGTAGATGGTAATGAAAACGCGTTAGGGGTTTCGCCGAGCTCCTCTTCCAATGTGCACCACACAACACAAAATGGAAGGACCCACAATTTCACGCGCCCTCTGAACGGCCGATAGATTTTTATTAGGGTCTTTTTCCATGGCAGAAATACATTGGGAGATTTGCCATTACCTGCCGGGAGATGACCATTATTATAAAACAACTTTTCTATCATTTGTTGTTTCGTGTTCACTGTGGGTTGGAAAACCCAAGCCCTACCGAATGGTAGTCACGCTAAATCCATCCGGCTATGACGGCCGCTACAATTACGCCACTGAAAATCAATGAACTCTTCCACCTCGTTCTGATGGAAACAATAATGAGACCTGTCGTGGTACCGTTACCTTGCTCTCAACAAATTTCATAATGAGTGACGTCGTATTAGCACCAGTCTGGCCAGTCGCAACTTGATTTAGCGCTTTTTTTGTTATTTAGCCGCGGAGTTTTAGTTCTTTCTTCATGACATTTTTCTAGTCTGTTCTAATTAAAATGTGATGTTTATAATCTTTAAAATATACAGTTTTTAAAAATTAGTTCAATAATTATCTTAAATTCAGTTTTATTTAGCTTTTCCTTTTTTTTTAATCTGGTCACATTGCTCGCGATTGCGGTTATGATGTTCTTCTCCTTCAATCAGTCAAAGCTCTCTCTCGCTACTGCAGTGTTGCCTAGCTTTGGATATAAAAACGCACTAAAATGCCCATTTAAAGAAAATTAAATACCAAATTTTTATTGAATTAATTAAAGAACTTTGTATGCGTGAGAAATTGTTATTAAAATGTGCGTTTTTTAAATAAATGTGTTATAGTTATGTGCAATTTAATATACGTATGAGTTTTTTATTAAGCGAAACTGTTTTGTTAAGAGAATGACTTTTTTGCTATATTTGAGGTTATGTAACAAGATATCGGTACTCTTTTTGTAAAAATGTCACTATGGTTTCTTCAGTATTTTCTACTATTTTGTTGCTTATTTTGCTATAAATACACCTCTTGATGCCCTATGTCCCACTAAGGATGGAGCACCGGAAGAAACGATTACATCTCTATGGTTTTAATTCGCATTCAGTACATTCAAACGCTTTTTAAAATGTGTAAAAAGGTGTTCAATGTTGAGAAGAGTTGAATATTTAGTTAGAATATTCTAACATAACCTTAAAAGGAGCAACAAATTAAATTTTCACTTTCATAATATTAATTTTTATAAGAACCAGCAAATTTTCATTAACACTAAAATCTTCTCATAGTGACCTTTTTTAATATTCTTTTGTAGAATAATCCATTTTTTTTTTTTTAATTGCAGTTTCGCTAGCTTTAAGCTAAAAAAAATAGAAACAACACCTAGCTTAAAAATTTTCGCAATTTGGGTACAAAAAAGCACTAAATTTATTGCGAAGAGCAAATGGTTGGCAACACTGCACACTCAGCTAATGCGTCATCACGCACTCTCTGATGGGCGCAACCTTCTTTCTATCATTCTTGGTTTTGCCGATATTATCTGGCATCACAAATACAACGTTTACCAACACTAAATCGGAAGTTTACCAATCAATGCTCAAAAATACACAACATACAACACTTTCACAGACAAACAAAAAAGAAAGCAAACAACCAATGAACTTCTCCAGCGTACGATTATCGCTACCGTGATTGTTCTCGCACGATTAGATAAGAAATAAGGTGATAATTCGTATAGTTTTTAGGTGGCTAATCGGCAATCTATAGTGGTGCTACATTTCGCATACGCATGAGCTTGGCGAGATGCTGACTACAATTTAGTTGTCGCATTGACACGTACAGCAGAAAGTATCTGCAGCGGACGGCATTAGTGATATAAAATAGCCAAAATCGAAAAAACATGTGTGTAATATTTTTCTATGCGAATTCAAATCCCACCTCTGGTGGATACAAACTTATATTAGCGTCCAATCGGGATGAGTTCTTTGCGCGTGATACACAGGACGCAGCGAAATGGGCTAACGCCGATCATGTCTACGGTGGTAAGTATAGATTTATGAACAAATATTTACCGATTTTTTTTAATAATCCCTTCCTCAGGTATTGACCTGGAGCCAGGACGTGAAGGTGGCACTTGGCTGGCGGTGGGTGGGCATGGAGGTGTCTTTAAAATAGGTGCACTACTCAACTTGACAGGAGAGCCCAAACCGAGGAATGCTGTAGGTAAGCACTAACAACTGAACCACTTAGCCGTAAGACGTTCCTAACTTTTGTTACTTTGCCTACTACTGAACTTTTACCTCTAACTGAACGCAACTCATATGCATGCAAACATTATCCAACTTATCTTGAAATCGACGTACCCCAATGATGATGCCCTTGCTTGTGGTTCATTAATAAATTAAATTTTATTATATACTCCGCTTATCAACATCATTTGCGTTAATGTTTAATGCGATAAAAATAATTTGCCAACCAATCGAAACCTATTCCAATATTCATACACACACACACACATGTAGCTACAAACCATAACATAATGCACTACAATCATAACCACAATAAGGCTGACATCACAAGTAACAGCAATCCTGCAGTCACATCCTCAATACTACACAACGAACATTTTTTGTTAGGCCGTGGCATGATCGTTTCGGACTTTGTCACTTCCATGGATGATTGCAACATACAAAGCTACAATAGTCAACTGCTGGCCGAATGTACTAAGTACAGCGCTTTTAATTTTGTTTCAATCGAAATTGGGTTAGTACTAAATATAGTTCGTCACGTTTGGGTTATGCAAATGGAAAAAATCAGAATAACTTTCACATTTCGTATTTCAGCGTACCAAAAACACCAGCCAATATTTTGTTGCTAAGCAATTCACCGCCCGGCTTGGAGCAGTTCGATGAGGGTAAATGCTATGGATTTGGTAACAGCCTTGCTACGACACCTTTTCAAAAGGTTGTCAATGGGCGTCAACGCTTTCAAAACATTGTTGAACGTTTTTATAGCAAGTTAGCCACATCTCCGGCGGAGTCTGCGCATGAGATTCAAACTGAACTTGTCACAAACTTGAAGAATCTACTAAAATGTAAACATAAGTTTTGGCCTGATGCAGAATTGGAACGGCGCGCTCCCAATTGGGGTGAGCATTTGAGTGCGCTCAATGTGAACGTACCGTCGGCTGGCTACGGTAGTCGCACACACACAGTGATACTCATTGATGAGCATAATAAAATGCATTTCTACGAGGAAACGATGAGTGGACTCGATCCTGACGGCGATTGGCGACAAACGCATATTGAAAAACAATATTTTCTGAATCAGAACTAAAGTAATGTGACTGCGCATACTAATAATGCAACTAGAACACATAAAAACATTCTGCATGTTAAGGTAGTGACGTTAAAACTGAAAAGCCTCATAATTTAAGCTTCAAACTCAAGGCGAATTGTGTAGCATTCTTGCTTCAAACTCTAGGCGAATTGTGTAGCATTCTTGCTTCAGACTCAGGTGAAATTACTAAAGTATTTCGTGCTAACGTAAAATATAATAACAACTAACTAACAAATGAAAAAATTTAATTTAATTAGATAAATATTTTTGTCGTGCTTTTATAGCGAAAGTAATTTAAATAGAGATTTTTAGTTTTATTGTTTGCCACTGTCTGATTTGTAACATTTAGCGCAATTGTTTTTAACTGCACGATAATTTTTTTTTATATACATTTACAGAGTTGAAGTTTATCGCATTAGATTTATTGTTTTATTGTTTGTAAGGCTTAGCGACTCTTTGTTTAACACCTTTCAGAGCACCTTTGCGTGCGCCATTTACAATGTTCTTAAATGTGCCTGCATGTTTTGCTCGTTTTCTGCAAAGGAAAAAAAGACAAAAAAAGAAAAATCAAAAACAAAATTAAAATAAATACTGCTTTCATACAAAGAATACAAATCATACCTTTTGTTTAGCGTATTTCGACTGAGTGGTATGTATGCGAAAGGATCGAGCTTGCCTTTCTTCTTCATATCTCCCTTAGCTTTCTTCGTTGTATACTCGCTACCGGCAAAGGCAGATGCTGCTGCAGATTTGCCAGATTTCGCCGACTTCGCCGAGTAGCCCGATTTCATGGATAACGCGTCACTCGCAGCGCCTAAGGGCCGATGAATACCTTTGCCACCGGCTACATATTTTGAGGCTGTACTTTTACCCGAACGCATGCTAATTGCATCTTGAGCCTTACGTTTGCGGCTGGTTGCCGGTAGTTCCTCTTCTATCGATTGCATATATAGGATTATTTAAAATGGTGACTTATTTGATAACAGCATGAGTGCTTTTAAAAGCACAGCAGACTTACCATCATCACTGGAGTCAACTTCCATGCCGCGTTTAGGCGCTCTTTTCTTTTCAACAGCTTCGTCGTCAGCATCATCGCTATCGCTGCTGCTGCTTTCATCGTCGCCGCCGCCGCCAGCACCGCGCAGTGCCTTATCACTTATAATCAGTCTTCCATCTTCTGCAGTTTTAAAACCACGATTTGGATCCTTATTCTTAGTTTTTGTGCCTCCGGCAACGTTTGTAGACTCATCTGGCCGATTTGCTGGTGTGAAAATTTATTTTAATACGTGAAAGAGAAGTAATGAAGGAATCATTACATACTTAGCACATTTCCAATCGATTTGATATCAGCCAAATCAACAATATCCTCCGGATCTTCACGTATGAACGTAGAGCCGCCTCGTTTTTGTTTCTTTTTCTCAGCTTTATTAGGCACACCGTCGTTTGTATCCATATCTTCCGGCAAATCAGAATCCGAATCAGCCAATATGTCGTCAATACTGCAACCAAGCACACACACATATAAGTTTAAGATTAACAACAAACACACACAGGCTTAGCACTTACGTTACGCTTTTCTTTTCCAGCCCGGCAACGAAGTCATCTTCTGAGTCATCTTCGTCGTTCTTGTCCTTTTCGTTTAATTGCTTTCTATTTTCACGACGTATTTGCTTTCGTATTTTCTTCAGACGCCGATGTGTTACTTCATCATCGCCGGGCACAAATTTGATTAGTTCCTCGGCAGTGAAACGCTTGCAGAGTTTCTTCAACAAATAGCCGATTTGTATGCGACAATAACGTTTGGTGTCTTTGGACATGGCGGACATGGATTTCATCTATTTTTTTTTTGAATTTTTGGAAAATTTGAAAATGTAAATACGAATTTTGTGCAGGTGCGAGATGAGCAATAAAATACTTACAATTGTTTGCAAATGATTGGCTACCAAAGGTGAGGGCATCACTTTTATAAATGTGATCAGAAACGCCACCGCAGCCTCGGCTTGTGTGCGTGCTTTCTGCACCAGAAATACCAGAATTTGTTCCATTATGAATTCAAGTGTGGTAATGGTTAAGTTTTTGCCCTGCTGCTGCACAACCGTACGGAAGGCCAGTATTGTGTTTGTGATTAGCGAGTCGTCACCGGCAAAACCGGCTGTTAGTATATCGACAAAGTCATTCAGTTTACCGGCTTCCTGTGGATCAGTACATTTAACAGTTAAAATTTGATCAGTAAATTCATCAAATTCAATTGATAATACCTGGTATAGATTGGCCAAAAATATTATAAGTTCTTCCGACACATTTTCTTTGCGCGTTGAGAATTCCTTATAAGAGATCACAGCTTCTGGTATCGTTTTCATAACGATTTTGTCATTCACAGTTAGCGATTTGCGGCTTTCAATAAGAATTTTCAGGCATCTACGTAGGAAATAGTGAAATACTACAAATACAGGCGAGAATGAAGAAAATGGGGCGAGACTAACCTCAAACGCGCTGCCTGGCAGACGGCACAACTCGTGGCAAATGCATCTAAAATCAATTTCTGCAAGGCAATGCTATTCTTACGAGCGAATTTCTGACAAGAAGCCGCGTCTGATGTGAGTATATCACGAAGAAGCCTGAAAATGTAGAGAATTGAAATATGAGAAATTTTAATTTTAATTCTTTTTTTTTGCCGGGAGACTAGCAAGTACAGCACTCAGACACAGTTAAGTTCATTGTACTGCACTCGGGTTTTATTTATTTATTTATTATTATTAAAGTCAAACATACAACCATAGGTTATTTTTGCAATGATTGACCTTAAGAATAGTTTACATAAAAGGATTAACAGTAAAATCAAAATTAAAATTACAGATAGTAGGAAAGAAGCATAACTTGGAGAAAGTATTAAAAGGAAAGTAAGGTAAAAATTGTAGTAGTAGGAGTAGGTATTAATAGGAAGAGATTTAAATAATGTGAAACCATTAGTACATTCAGAAACTTTCGGCAAGGTAGCGAAGCAATTTATTTTTCGAGCTTTCTTTTATACGTTTAATTTTGTAAGGTAAGGTATTCCAAAGACGGACAGAGAACACAAAGTATTGACGTTCAGTCACCAAACAACTGTATTTCATCGGGACTAAGTTTAACGAACGGCAGGACTTCGAAAGCATAAGTCGATATTTGAGGTATCTGGGTTTCTGAGTGTTTATGATCTTGTGGAGTAAAACTAAACATTTAAACCTAAGCAAGTCGTAAAAGGATACGGAAGCAAATTTTTTAGCAAATACAGAAATATGGTCATAACGTTTTTGTACAGTACACGTATCTTGCAATGTTGTTATACAAAACATTAAGCCTACTACGACACACACTATCACAAGGAGCATATAACTCACAACCATACAGTAACGTTGGTAACAAATACGTTTTAGCTAGTAGCAGTCGAATGTTTACTGGTGTAAAATATTGAGTTGTCCATAAATTTCGGAGCATACCATAAACTTTGCCTATGGCAGTGAAGATGTGGTTGCTCCATGTCAAAGTTCTATTAAATGTAACCCCTAAATTTTTAACATTGTCCACATATTTAATCACAGAGTCATTTAGTTTGACTTGTGTATAGCCATCGAGCTTGATATATTTTTTGTAAATAACGATACATTGGGACTTATCAGGATTATCAGAATCAGATATCAGAATTAATCCGTTGTCAGAAGCCCACTTGCTTGTGAGGCTCAAGCCAGAATTCATATTACTTATGCAAATATCAATACAGCTAGGGGGACAACTAACATATAATTGAACGTCATCAGCATATACATGGACATCACTATATTTAATCACACCGAACAAATCGTTAATGTAGAAGACAATAAAAGAGGGCCAAGGATAGAGCCTTGAGGTACAGCTCTGGTTACAGGGGTTCCCTTTTTAATTGTCTTTAAATCTCGACCTCCGAAGAAATCTGAGTAGATCTTGAGAAGGTGGTCGCTTCTTAACACATCAGTGCCAAAGACATCAAGCCTGATCGGTCTTATCCGGCCAAGGATTGTCACTTTAGCAGCATTCACCGTAAATGTATGGGAAATGTTTATGCTGCTACAACAACAACAACCTCAAACCTGAATTCGCGCGAAGGCTAGGTAGACGCACAGAATGTGGCCCGCCATTTCATACTCCTCTCCACATGCTGGGCAGAGTGCACTGTCTGCGATGCCCAGCTTTTCCAAGTGCTTTGCCTATAGAAAGTGTCCCGTCATCAGTTCAACCAGCTGCCTATAGTCCCCTCTGCTTAATGGCAGAAGGAACTGCGACAGTCGGTCGCACATGACAGGTAACATCAGTGCGTTGACTTACTCATATGTCCGACGTTGCTGCTTTTTCAGTTTCTGTTCATCTTTAGCCACCAGCTTAGACTTCTCGTTCTTCAAAACGGGCACAATAAAGGCTTCGAAGAAAACGCGTATAACTTCGCAAGTTTGGAAGATTAGCAGCACAGCGTTGATATCAAAAATAGCGTCGTACTCAAATGTGCCAACAGTCGTGCTGGACAGCTGTGTTTTTGCAGTCTCGAAAAGCTCCTTCAGCACATCTTCAGGTGTTCTTGTCAGGTACAACTAGCGAATGGAGGCGAAAAATACAAACACATTAGCGAGGATGTTTCCTATAAACCTTCTGCATTATCAGTACCTTTATCACATCCAATCCTTTTTTGCGCAAATCCGCCTCGTATGTGCCATTGGGCTTTTGCGCGTATATATTGAATAAACGGGGTAGGAAATTTTTGGAGTACTTTGCCAAGACTTCTTTGATTTCCGCACTCTCCTCATTCAAAATCAACTCAGTCAAACCATCGAAAATTGGTGCACGGAACTCTGGATTATTATCCAAGGCATTGCCTAGAGTAGGCGCAATTAAGCGTAGGTTTTCTGGATCTACTGGCTCTCGGCAGAAACCTGGGAAAAGACCCCACAGTTGGCAACACAACAACTCGAAGGTATGTGACAGCGACTGTTGCTTTTCTTGAGCATACTTATGCCATTTGTTGTTACAGTCCAAAGCCAAGGGCAAAACAAACTCCTTGAAGAACTTGAAAGAAGCGCCTTTGGTGCCCTCTCGCATCAGCGGTAAGAGCCATGAACGTTCTAGCAAAACCTCACCCTTGCTATTTGTTAGTGGAATCGTTTTCAAAGCATTCTCCAGGCCCATGGATTGTATCGCCGCTATTATGGAGTGCTCTATTTGTACACGCAAAGCGCTTTGTGTGTCGTAGCGCTTCGATAGCGTGAGTAGTGAGGGTGCGAGTTCTTTGCTACAAAATTAAGAGACGTGTTTAGCCAAACATTTAATAAAAACTCCAAATAAAATATGGTAAAAGCTACCTACCTAAAATACTTGCCACAAACTTCAAAAACAATTGTGAATATGAGTATAACATGTTTGGCCATTTCACCGAAGGGCGCGCTTAGCACCTTCTCAAGCGAAGCGATGATTCGTATGATTGGTATGCGATAAACTTCAGCCTTTTCTGGTGACTCGCAAGCCGACTTGACACATTCGTATAACAACTCCTTAATGCAGTTCGACACGCTATTAATGATTTCCGCGCGTTCGGACATCCACAAATCAGTGGCGCAGATTTCGAAAAAACGCGGTAACGCATTCATACATAAATTCAAATCCAACGAGGCAAGATGAATGTGCCCCTCTTTTAGCACCGTAATCCAAGCTATTGTTTGACGCACATCAGCGCGATCGGGGCGATACTCATGTATGGCAGCCAGCAACTTAGCGCATAATGGCCCATTCAAATTGGTCGTGCGTGAGGCAAAAAGCGCGTGCAGAGTTTGGAAGCAAGTGGTGCGTATGAGCACGTTAGCAGCGGTCATAATAGAAAGTAAATTTTCGCAAATCGAGCGAATGTCTTCCGTTTTAAGTCCACTCAAAATGTCTTTGAGCAGTGTTAGCGTATGCAGTACCGTTGTTTGTGAGTTGGTCAACACCTCGGGTTTAAATTGGTTCAAACAGAATTTTGTTATACGACTGCTGGCTGGGTGGCTTGTCACTTTTGGCTGCTCCACAGTAGTATTGTCCTCTCCTTCTTCTTCTTCATCTTTGGCAGGACGCATGAATGAGCTGCCATGTACGATGGACACAATGGCATGTTGAGCTGCTTTTCGTACCTACGCATACAATTCCATTGTTTGAATTTGTTTTGAATAAAAAATTTAAGAGGCGCACATACCTTAGGCTTCGAATATATAGTAAATGAGAGTATAGCGTCAATATATTGCCAATTCGAAGAATAAGTCCACGTCATGTAGTCTTGCGCGCAAAGCAACACGGACAAGCAGCCAATTATCTGTAATTAGTAAGAAAAATTACATTTTTTCAACAAAATAAAAAACAATTTTACTTACATATTTGACAATATTCTGATTATTAGACTCCATAAAGCGTTGCAAGCACGCTAAAAACGTTTGTGCGGTCTCGCCAAAACGTTTGCGCAACACCGCATCTGGCACCGATTTGATGCCCATAGACAGCAACGAAATCCCAGCAATGATATCATTGTCTTCCGTGCTGGCCTCAATTTGCTCCATGAGCAGTATGAAATACTCAGTGGATGACTCGGTGCCGCCGCGTTCGCGTATAATTTCCGTTAGCGCCGTTAAAATAGCTAACATTTCTTTATGCAACTCGGATGAAGCACGAAAACCAACTAGCAGTTTTTTAAAACTCATATTGCTGCAGGCACTATAGTTGGAAGCAAATGTTTTGAAGGTTTTAAAAGTGCCTTGTTGCGATTCCGACATGCTTTCATCTTCCAGTCCATCGTCGCGCAGACTAAATGACTTCAGGCTGCCGGCCACATCGTTGACTGTAGTCGTCTCGGCATTATAAGCCAGACGCTGATCATGCTTCAGCACCGCATTCAAAGTGAGTGCGTTTGGATTGGAAGTTTCCTCAGGTGGTGCTGCAAAATACAATTCAAAGCTAAATAATACGCATATTAAGCGAATTTATTACTTATTTACTTACCTAAGCTCAAGTTTGGCTGGAAAAAACGCGATTTGGCTTTTAAACGGTGCTTCATTTGTTCAGGATTTGAAGTGGACGATTGTCCTTTGCTCCATGTTTTGCCCTTTGTGTGGCGTTTCAGTTTTGAACGAAATTTCCCCATTTATTCAAATTTTGAAAATTTTAATTTTGCAGAATTCTTAAATAGCTCTGTGAAAACAAAAACACGTGTTGCCGATGTATTAGGCTAACGAAAAAGAACGAAAACTGCATAGAATGTCAGTGAAAAGGAAAATCTGAGTATTTTGAGAGCTACTGCGAAATAAGAATTAAATGAGAGTTTATAATAGGGGCATTCAGACTTTACTCGGTAAAGTGGCAAACCCGAATTCGGTAAGGCTATCCACATAGTGTTTGTATAATGTTTCGAGTGCCGAAAAAGTAATACTAATTTGTCGAGTTGGCAAACCTGCTTAAGGGGACAGATACCTGTAAACGGCCATATTTTCTCTGATTTTCGTTAAAATTATTTAAAGTGAAGAAGTCAATATATTTTTTTCAAACTTGGCATACAGTTTATTTATACATTAATATAATATAAAATTCTTTTTTTTTATTTTAATCATTTAAAATGGCGGACGTACACTCAATTCTTTCAGGAAGGTCGCAGCGGGGCTTCTCAATCAGTGGGCATTGTAGCATCGGCGTCAGTGACCTGAATACAAAAAACCAAATTTTTTTTCGTATATTAATGTCATAATTTCTATATGAATAAAAAACAAATGGAAGAAAGAAAATTCACGGAATAAAATGCTAACAAAAATGAATTTTGGGGCGAATTTTCCTATTATTTTTGCTTCGAAAAAATTATTTTTTCGAAAAATGTTTGAAAACTTTAAATTCACATAAAAAGTAATGTCATAAAAAAGATGTGTGGAAAATTTCAGGGAGATCGGTCAATAACTTTACGAGTTATCGTGTACGCCAATTCGAAAAATATAGTTTTGAGAAAAACGCGCTTAAAGTTTAATACCACGTAACTATACCTCTTCCAGCGCTCGAACGCAAAGAATAGAGTCGTCACGGTTGACGATCTATAATATAAGAAATACTTAAATACGTTCTAAAAATTTTGTGGCATATTCTTAAAGCATTATATTAACATTTCATAAAAAAAATTGTTTTCGAAATTTTACAGGTATCTGTTCCCTTAAAGGTCAGCTCTAGACGGGAAAGAACTAAAATATAAGAGCATAACAATGTGGGAGAGTTGGAATTTTTGCAAGAAAACTTTCTATTAGCAGCAAAAAAGTAATTAAAAGACTCATGGTAATGGAAATGGTTGTACGGGTTAGGCTAAGGCCTTTATGCACTTCGACCAGATTGATCTATTGTTCGCCCCTAATTATTTAATTATAATTATTTAGTATACCGAGGAATCGAACCAGCTCCTCAGGAGGGAGCAATTGTACGTCTTCCTCCTCTAGTACGTACGAGCCCAGGATTCTGTGCCTCCAGTGGCCTCTCACAGTTGGTAATAAAGTGTTTCATAGACTCCTCTTCATCACAGCAGAACCTGCATGATCTTGTACTAGATACCTCTATTGTGTTAAAGTGTTTCTTACAGGCAAAGTGACCTGTAAGTGCCCCACTGAGTAATCTGAGGCCCATTTATCTAGGGTTAGAGCAGATTTTGCTCTGTTGGCATTGAAGTTCAAAAACTGTTTGGAATGATTAAGGAAGCTTGTGCCGTTCCAGTGTTCCCTAATTTTAGTTTGGATCCATCTTTTGGTTTCCTGTTTTATATTATTTTTGTTAAAGCCGAAAAATGGTGTTCGCCCCTTTTTTGGCATAAAAGTCGACCTTCTCGTTTCCTCCGTGCCCCTCATGTCCTGGTACTCAGATCAGTAAGTCCTTATTATGAGTGGCTAGTTTGTTGAGTGTCAAATACTCATATTTCTTTATTTTGCCAAATAGATTTTTACTTTTCTTATGGATAGCTTTGTTTTCTCTTCAATCTCTTGAAAACTTATTTTAAGTTAGAATTTGGTTTTAACAATGTGTGTCTTCGAATATAGCCTATGAATATAGGTCAAAGATTCAGATATGGTAGAAGAAAGTAAATCTACGTTGGACTCTACGGAATGTGCCTGGAAAACTTTCTATGTCAACCTTTTTTTAGAATTTCCTTTTTTTCATATATCATTTATTTCTTATAACTATTTCGCTTATACTTAGACCGCCGTAACCGTACGGGTTAGTGTGTGACTATCATTCGGAATTCAGAGAGAACGTAGGTTCGAATATCCATGAAACATCACGATGAAGAAAACTTTTTTCTAATAGCGATCACCCCATGGCAGGCAATGGCAAATCTCCGAGTGTATTTCTGCCATGAAAAAGCTCCTCACATAAAATCTTTGCCGTTCGTAGTCGGTTTAAAATTGTAGGTCCCTCCATTTGTGGAATAACATTAAGACGCACACCACAAACAGAAGGAGGAGCTCAGCCAAACACCCAAAAAGGGTGTAAGCGCAATTTACATATATATATATTATATATTCATACATACTTTGAGAAATAAGTTTTTACATCAGCTGATTTCCAACGCAAGCGAATAAAGACACCATCCGTCGGTTAGGGGGTTAGAATTTGCCCGAGATAACGGATGCCTGTCGTAAGGGGCGACTAAAAACCATACCTCAGCCTGCTGTTTATGAGTTAACTCAACGATAAGAGGCTCAGCTTAACAGAAACGGCTTGGTGAAGATGGGAACACTGTCGTCATTGGAGCGTTCAACCACCTAACAGTGCATAATTTTTCATTTGCTTGTCGTGCTTGTGTGTCATTCCGTATTTGGGGTTTGACCCCACGTGCAAGTTATTGTAACATAACAGAGACTACATCTGCTCTTATGCATATTCTTTGGGGCCCCACCAAAACAAGGCTCTGGCGACCGAGTCAAGGCAGTATAACCTTGTAAGCACTTTAAGCTAAGGTGTAGGTCTATCTAACGAAGACTGACTACAGAAATTATTTTGTAAATTATAGTGAGTTGAGAATTACCAAACTTTCGTTCCCACCACAATCGGTTCTACATAACCGGAACATCCGCGTCGTTATATCCGGCCAAGGACTATCACCTTAGCAGCATTCCCCGTATACATATGTAAGAAGAATGTTTATGCTGTCACAAAAAGAACAACAGCTACCAAACTTTCTGAGCTGAGTTAGTATCAGTAACGCCGATAGGAATAGTTTTGTAAAAATATTTGCTTTCTTCATGGCTGTCAAAACTGTATGGACTCAAAAACGGCAGCATGCACGATTGTGCAGGCTGAAGTGAAAATTTGAAGAGTAGTTTTGCCGAGACCTAATTTTGGATGAGTAGTGTTAATGATCCGGGTAGAAGATGTCAAAATGACAAATTTCTGTAATGACAATGAACCGTTAACTTTCAACCAGCTGAACAGGCGAACTTGTAAAACTACTTATGCCGATTTAAATTTTTTTACATAATTTTGGACATATATGAAAATATAATAATGATGGTCAGCTGCGTTTATAGCGGTGGGAAGACCGTCAGCCGAAGCAAGAATGTATCATTGCGTTCAGCTGACGTATTTTCCCCCCTCTACGGCGCAGCTATTTTTTTTTATTCTACTTAATGTCAACAATACATGAAAAAAATTTCAGTCGGTATAAAATGAGATGGTAGAAAGTTTTTTCGACACGTTTCGTGCTCTCCTACAATCACACCAACCGCGGGTGCGCCAGCTGACGTTCACTTTCGTTATTCATGACAGCTAAATCACAAGTATAGTTAAGAATTTAACGGTATAAAAACCCAGTCCAAAATCGACCCCTAACTCCCGGACTATATGAACTGTTGGTAACCACAATTATGTAAACTCAACTCTGAAATTTTATTTTGTATTAAATTTTGTCATGTTCAATATGATCTTTTTGCCACTTCATTTTGTGTGGCTGCCTTTAGTTAAGACACAATGAAGCACAGCACTGCTTGTAAAACAGCTGGCATTTGCGTTTGTTTTTGCATTCAGTCGGTGTTTTGCCTTTCGTCATTGATGTTTAATTTTCTTGTTACGATTGAATAAAAAGAAGAGTAAACAATCATTTCTGCAGCAAAAAGTATGATAATGAAAAGGGAAAGAGGAAGTAAAAGGAAAAGAAATTGGTAAAATAGTTATGAAGCGAAAGGTATTTGTTTCATAAAGTGAAAAAAAAAATATATATATAATATACATATATTGACAATCATAAAGTAAGTAATAAATGCAGGAAATTACGCGACAGCGAGAAGAAAAAAGAAAGTAATTAAAAGTCCAACAACGCCAAGTTCAAAGTGAAAATAGGGTCAGAATAGCAGAAAAAAAGCAAAAAGTTATTGGATAAATAAAAAAGCAACGCTTATTTAGCTGTAAGCTGACACCTTGGCGGGATTTGGAACTGTGTAGCAAAGCACTACAAAGTACTCGGGACGTAAATGGCTCAACTGTGCCTCTTACGGCCTGTATACAGTGGATAGCTTTTGTTTTGTTGACTCATACGTAGACGCGGGTCATCATTCCCTGCTTCTTTGTTGTTGTGTTGCGGCTTATAAGTAACGTTTGAAGGCAGCAATATACAAACGCGCTATGGATTACTTGCAAGACTTGACAAGAAGTCTACAGGACTTCCTATGTGAGTTGAAAATTTCTTTGCATACATAGATGCATACATATGTATATCCAAACAAACTTTCATTTATTTGTTTTAAATTCGTCATTTAGCTACTTATATCGACTTGGACTACTCATTATGGCTCTACCGTTTACTTTGGCCGTTGATTGTAACATTCCTACTCCCATTGGTCTTCGTGGCACTCATTTACATATCATTTGTGATGCTTTTTATTTACAAATTGCACAGGTAAGATTTTTAATTGGAATTAGCATAGTAGTTTACTACCAAGAAACCTGTCGCTTGTGATGACTATTGAAGTGTCGACTTAAGCATTTCTAGCTCGGTTACTAAGCATTTTTTGCAATGAGTGCACAAATATACTCCAACAAAAAATGATATACGGGTAAAAAAATATTTTTATTTGTACAGTTATATTAATGAGCTATTGAGTCCCTTTCTGCTTATTGTCGGT
The DNA here is from genome assembly GCF_028408465.1 of Anastrepha ludens. Taxonomy (NCBI): domain Eukaryota; kingdom Metazoa; phylum Arthropoda; class Insecta; order Diptera; family Tephritidae; genus Anastrepha; species Anastrepha ludens. The sequence continues at coordinate 27,492,313 of NC_071499.1, read as the reverse complement.
GGTGAAACAGTGAATACTTCGACTTCAAAGTTGCATAACTAACAGTCGTCAATTAGCGAGACTATATGGCCGGCAGTGTGTGCTAACGCGTGGCATATCGGCCGACAGTTCGATACTTACTTCGGGCATGTAACGTCTTTAAATGAGAGCTACTACAGACAACCTTTTTTCACTAGCAATTGATGCTCAACCGGTAGCTAAATCAATGCATATATCTATCTTAGATTAATTATTCATAGATGAAAACGGGCTTCGTAGATAAAAATAATTTAAAATTCTGCAAAACCTCGGCAAAAATCTAAGTTTTATTTTCATTCTTCCACAATGTGCAATGTGTAAATCTGTGTACTGACCGTCCGCAAAACACGAATTCGTCAGATTTATTTCACAGTCTTTTATTCCCTTTTTCATGACAGAAATACACTTGGAGGTTTGGCAATGCCTGCCGAGGGGCGACCGCTATTAGAAACAACTTTTTCTTCATTTTGGTGTTTCACCGAGATTCGAACCTACGTTCTCTCTGAATTCTGAACCATAGTCGCGCACCAACCCATTCGGCTACGGTGGCCGCAGTCTTTTAGTGATAAGAAAACAGTTTTGTTTAGTAACTTTGGTGGGCTAATTGCTAATTCCATGTATCAAAATACGTTTTTATAGCGGGCTACTTGTATTTAGTTCTTTAGATAATCGTGGAAGATTTATGTTCCCAAAGAGAATCAGGGGCAGACGCACATTGAGTAGCATCATATATTATGTATATCTTGAGAATTACAAGGAACTACAAATTCCTTCCACGTTCATAAAAATGCATTTATTTTTGCATATTCTCGTTGAATCGAAATGAATTACATTGCTAATGCATCGCTGGTACGTAGGTTGAGGTGGCACGGTGCACTAGACAGGGCTACATAGTTTACTGGGGAGACAGCCCTTGGTGGGGAAAAAACCCCCGAGTCATTCCGGTAACGAAGAACCGGCTGTCATTAGAATGAATGCATCGCTGTTACGTAGGTTGAGGTGTCATGGTGCACTAGACAGGGCTACATAGTTTACTGAGGAGACAGCCCTTAGTCGGGGAAAAACCCCCGAGTCATTCCGGTAACGAAGAACCGGCTGCCATTAGAATGAATGCATCGTTGGTATTGTATTTGCTCCCGAAATGCCTGTGAGAGATATGTATGCTTTTGGCTAAATATCCATCTCTGGTTAATCATTTAATTCTAGCAATTTAAACTTATCAGTTTAAGCCTAACAGTTAAGGTTTTCCAGTTGAAAAAGTAGTTTGTAATAGGATTTGAATATTCCGCTATCAGGCATTGAAAATCCCGTCAAAAAGCAGTTTAGTCGTTTCGCTGATATTTTGAGTGCATGTGCCCGACCATATAACCTTAAAAAACTTGATTTCATCACAAATAACATACATATATTTAAACTTTTATTTGTGTATATGTATGGTAGATACACACACATGTGCAATTACATACACGTAGACTTTGCCGAATGGCTATCCAAGTGTTTTGTTTTTACTTTGTGTCAAAATAAAATAGGAAGTACGCTGACTTGGTTTTTGGTCAGAAGGCAAAGTTCTTACAAAAATGGCAAAATTAAAACAAAAAAAAAAATAAATAAATAAAAAAACAACTTAAAGTACATACATACATACACACACAAATGTACACCAGTTACAAGTGTGTACATACAATTATTTTATCGAAAAATTATATAGTAAACAAAAACAACGTCTACTCGTCTAATCGAGTGTGGCTAAAACAATTCCTCGTACTATATTACTGAAAGCAATGATGGTGTGTTTATTACTACATTCTCTTTTTTATCGCACATTTTTAGTAACAAACGCATTAGTTGGCAATAAATTACAAGCTTTTAAAGAATGTTGTTTTATTTTATAATAATAGCTATTTAAAAATGAAACTCATTTAATAATTAGCACTTGTGCTATTTTTTATAATAATAATAGCATCTACACATGTTTAGTATGTGTGTATGTATGCATATGTATTATTGTTTACTTTATGTACGGCATAAAACATTTATAAAACATCACCTTTTCCTTTTTGATGTGCAAACCTTTGTCAGGTCGAAAAGCGGTGAGCCACTAATAAAATATTTGTAAAATATATATACAGCTGCGGTCAAAATCTTAATAGTGCACAAACGTAAAATGGAATAGGTCAAAAAAGCCCAAATGTCAAACAAAACAAATCCCAAGAAAAAGTCCAACGTTTATCTTATTTCAGTAAAGTAAAATTATATTTAGAAAAACTGCAGCGAATTTTGAGCGGTCAAAAACTTAGTAGTGTAACAAATTGTTAGAAAAATTTTGAGAAAACTTTTATATGATGGTGATTTTATTTTTATTTTTACATGGGGTTTTGTTTAGTATTTAAATTAGTATTTTGCTGCATGTCCCTTATTCTTTAGAATTGCAGTACAACGGCGTTGCATTGAGTTAACAAGTTTTTGGCATCTTTCAATCGAAATCGACTCCCATGCGCTCTTTACAGCTTCCCATAGTTGCGTGCTAGATGTTGGCTTGCGTTGGGCTATTGCCTCCTTGACATCAACCCACAAATTTATGTCTGGTGACTGTGGCGACCATGTTTTGGGGGTCGTTGTCTTGCCGCAACAAGCCAAACAAGCGGCATTTCGTCTTTGGTATATTGCAACATGATGTCCTTGAGTATATCAACATATGAAGTGCCAGTCATCATTTCCTTAACCCAATGAATGGGTCCCACGCCTAGCCAAGAAAAGCATGCCCAGACCATAATGCTAGAACCACCATGCTTTATTGTTTTTGTTGTATACTTTGGCTGGTATTCGGTGTTAGGTGGTCGGTCGTCTTACATATTGGCGCGATCCCTTTCCACCATACAGAAACAATCTTCGACTCGTCCGACCATAAAATGTTGCGCCATTTGGTCGAAGGCCAATTTATTTGTTCTTTGGCCAATCGAAGTCTCTTTTCTGCATGCGTTTTTGTCAACAACGGTACTTTTCTTGGTGCTTCAGTAGTGAGCACCCAGATCGTGCTCACGCAAACGCCGACGAACAGTCTCCACGCTCGAAGACACTTTTAAGGCATCTTTTATCTCAGTAGCAGGCGCAAATGAAAACTGCTTTGAGTATCTGACGATAGACTTAACTTCTCTTGCCGACATTGCTAGCTTTCATCCACACTTTTTGCCACTTCGTTTGTACTTGATGGCATTACGTACCATTGTTGGTGGTGAGCAACCAATGATATTTTGCATTTCCACATAAGTTTTTCAATCAGCAATCAATTTTTTTATAAGGGCGCTTTTCTCGGGTGTGCAATTTTTCCTTCTGGACATTGCTGAATGAGGAAAAATAAAAATTTGGCCATTAGCTACAGAATATCAATTAAATAAACTTATCGCACGGTTTTTTTTTTAATTTTCACAAAGATAGTCTCGATAATATTAATTTCTCACACACTTTTTCACGCAGTACTAAGATTTTGACTGACAAAAAAAGCGTTGCAACTAAAATTTCATGCAAAATTAACGAAACCAACAGGTTAGGTTTAATAAGTGATTGCATAACTTGAAGCGGACTTCTTAATTTAATGGATTTTACAGTTAATGGCGAAAAATGGTTGTGATAAAAAAAAAAACGTGGCCACTCAAATATAATGAGCCATAAGCCCTACTAAGATTCTGACCGCAACTGTATGTATGTAATTATAACACACACATAAATTATTAGGTCTGTTCATGTAAAAATTATCCAGTAACTTATTTTCCGAGAATTCGCTCGCAAAGAGAAAAAAATATAATAAAAAAAGTACATGAACGCAAAACCAGTAACAATTTGCAGGTTTTATGAACAGCTGATTACATTGTTGGCGGGAAAAATCACAAATTTCTTTCCGTTGAGCTACCTCGTATTCATTAAAAAAAAAGCAAAATAACGAGCTTAGCATCAAATTATTTTATTTAATAATTCCACAATAATTTGTTCTATTTCATCATCGCTGTCAGGTTAGGTTAGCCTGTTTGGCATTAAACCACGCATAGACCTTTTGGTCCTAGCGATACCAGTTGGAGACTGACCTCTATGAATACTGAAAGCAGACAACATGTAGGATGTCAACGCTTTTGGCGAATCTAAGCAGAGCTGAGAGATCCGCTTTTGAGACGTCCTCCAGACCCTCAAACGGTAGGGCTCCCAGGCATTTTAAACGCGTTTTTAATAATGCCGGACAAACGCACAAAAGGTGTTATAAAGTTTCCTCAACATCCCCTCTGCATTTCCTGCATTTGTCCGTGTTAGTAATTCCTATCTTGTACGCATGTGCAGCCGATAGATTATGACCTGTCAGCATACCTATGATAGCTCTGCAGTCTCTCCTCGAGAGCGTAAGTACGAATTGAGTCAGTTTTTTGTCGTTAGTTCTACACATTTTGCTGTTTTGCATGTGGTCAGCTTAGTCCACCTAGCTTCCACTCGCTTTTTTCATGTAGTCCTCCATTTCGTTGCATATTGCATTTAGCGGTTTAGTATGTTGTTCTCTGGTTCAAATGGTAGTCTAGCAGCACTTTTTGCTATCTCATCTACTATTTCCCATAATATCTTTGTGACCAGGTACCTAATTGATATGCAGCGCACTGTTTGCGGCTAGCCTTTCTATGGCCTTCCTGCTCCGTTGAACATTTTTGGACTTAACACAATATGAGCTAATTGCTTTTATTGCTGCTGGACTGTCCATGTACATATATAATAATTATTGAGTTCTTTCCTGTTCTTGTGTAGGCTAGCTCCGGGGCTTTCCCCACAGCAAAAACTTCCGCTTGGAAAATACTGCTCTGGTCTGGCTGCTTGATAGGCTGCCAGATGAAGAACATTTTAACCGGTTTCTTAATTTTTTTTTTGTTGACTCCGTGTATGCATGTATGTATGTATATATCAAGTCAGTCCATAAGTTCGTGCGTATTTTACCCATAATTTCACTTTTGTACGATTTTTGCATACAAAAAATTATTCGCGGAATATAATGGAACTATTTATATTTTCTTTGATATATAAAGTAGGGGTGTGCGAATATTCGAAATTTCGAACTATTCGAAGCGAATCGAACCGAATTATTCGATCCGAGATTCGACTCAAATATTCGAATGGTTCGAACTATTCGAATAGTTCGAACTATTCGAATTATTCGAATGGTTAAAATAGTTCGAACTATTCGAATAATTCGAATAGTTTAAATAATTCAGATAATTCGAATATTTAACTGAGAGCATGCTTTTTTTTATTTTTTTAAACGATTTTTCTGAAGATTTCAGGTCTAATAAAAGCAAAATTAACATGGCTTAAAGTTCATTGTTTAATCTTCGGTTAGGATATCATTATTTTTATAGAATTAGTAGTTTTAAATAACTTGATATAGGTTTTTAAATGATATCGATTCTTCTAATCGTACGTATCGATCGACACATGAAATGATTTCTATCTTAGATGAATGGTTAATCACTAATCTCTTATGCATATTACAATTCTCCACTACAGTATTGTTCTTAAACCTGTTTTCTAATTTTAATGAGTGTACATTCAAGTTTATACTTGGAAGCTATATATATCTGCTTAGGAAAGGAAAAAATAATACTAAAGTTCATGAATAAAATACCATTAATTTCATATCAAAAAAATGCCGAATGCAATTGGCTTTTCCAAACATATAGTATTATTTTACATGACAAGTGTATCTACAGCCACTATCAACGAACTATTTGGTGGTTGATGGCAACTATACTTGGAGTCCTAACTTTGTCCCGGACTCCAAGGACTAGAATTATCAAGTCTGTGAATAGTATCCACAGCTACTGATCATGTATTACTTTAGTGAATATGTGTGAAAATATATTTGTTGATAAAATATTTAAATATATTTGTTGATAGAATTACTATAATAGAATAACCTGTTTAGGATTTTATTTCTTCGGATAATTCAAATCGCTCGAAATACTCGAATATTTCAAACTATTCGGAAATTCCGAACTATTCGAATATTTCGAACTATTCGATATTCGACTCCTAGGATTCGATTCGATTCGAATCGAATGGAATTCGTACACCCCTAATATAAAGTGATAGAAGATAGAAGAAGATAGATAGAAAGAAGCACGTGTTGTTAAAAAATAAAATGGAATCTTCGAACGTGTATAAGAGGCATATTTTGTATTTTTTTATAAAAGTGGTAAAAATGCAACAACTGCTGCTGCAGAAATAAACACTGTTCACGGAGAGGATACCGTGAGTGCAAGGACTGCGTAAAAGTGGTTTTCAAAATTCCGAAGTGGTAACTGCGACGTGGAGGATGCCCTGCGCGCTGTTCGTCCTGAAGTCTGTAACTCCGACGCCTTGCGTGAACTCGTGGAAGCTGAGCCAAATTTGACAGTCGATATGATAGCTCAGAGATTAAATTCATCACAGGCACCTGGTTCAGTTGGGAAAGGTTTCAAAGCTGGGAAAATGGGTTCCGCATATACTTTCCGTCGCTAACCTTCAGCAGAGAGTGAATGTGTGTTCTCAGCTGCTGCAACGGCTTGAAAATGAAAGTTTTTTTGAGCCGTATGGTTACTGGTCATGAAAAATGGGTCCTTTACAATAATCCTGTTCGCAAACGCCAATGGTTAGATAAAGATGAAACAGCAGAACCGACCCCTAGAGATGGCCTTCACCCCAAGAAGATTCTCCTGTCTATTTGGTGAGATATGGCCGGTATTGTTTATTATGAACTTCTGAAACCAAACCAGACGATAACTGCTGATTATTATTCCCATCAGCACTTTGAAAAAATCGACCGTCTACAGTGAATAGACCCAAAGTTTTGTTTCACCACGACAACGCAAGACCTCATACCGCAAGGCAAACACTAGGCAAGCTGAACGAGTTCCGATGGGAGCTAATGCCGCATCCACCATACTCTCCGGATATTGGACCTTGTGATTATCACCTTCTCCGTGGACTTCAATCCCATATGAGTAACAAGAACTACTCCTCAAAAGAAGCTATAAAAAGAGATATCGAAGCGTATTTTGACCCCAAGCACAAGAAATTTTTTGAGCATTTAATTAATATAAAAATTTGCCTAAACGTTGGGAAGACATTGTAAATAATGAAAGAAAATATATTATTGATTAATAAATACTTTAAACATCTTTTTTATTAATTTTAAAACCACCTTTAAACAACGCACGAACTTATGGACTGACCTGATATAATAGGTCTATTTATAAGTTCGTGCGGTTTTACAACAGATGGCGTAACTTGATTATTATTCCATCGATCCACATTTCCAAACATTCATTGGAGAGCTACTGTCGTAAGGCACAAACGTCGGTATAAGTTTTTTATTTGAAGCGTAAACAACAATATTTTTACCACACTTGAAAATGTCGAATTTCGTGCCAAATAATGTGTTTTTGCGGGGAATTCTTCTTCATTATTTTAATATGAAGAAAAAAGCAGCCGAAAGTCATCGTATCTTGGTGGAAGTTTATGGTGAGCATGCTCTATCTGAGCGAACGTGCCAGAAGTGGTTTGCACGCTTTAAAAGTGGTGATTTTGGCTTGGAAGACGAAGAACGCGAGGGTGCGCCGCCAAAGTTCATGGATACCGAATTGGAGGAATTGCTCGATCAAGATCCGGCTCAAACGCAAGAAGAGGTTGCAAAAACTTTGGGAGTTGATCAATCAACCATTTCCAAACGTTTAAAAGCCATGGGAATGATCCGAAAGGTAGGCCATTGGGTGCCGTATGAATTGAAGCCAAGAGACGTTGAACGCCGTTTTATGGCATGCGAACAACTGCTTCAACGGCACAAAAGAAAGGGTTTTTTGCATCGAATTGTGACTGGCGATGAAAAGTGGGTCCATTACGACAATCCAAAACGTCGGGCAACGTATGGATACCCTGGCCATGCTTCAACATCGACGTCGGCGCAGAATATTCATGGCCTGAAGGTTATGCTGTGTATCTGGTGGGACCAGCTGGGTGTTGTGTATTATGAGCTACTGAAACCGAATGAAACGATTACGGGGGATGTCTACCGACGACAATTGATGCGTTTGAGCCGAGCACTGCGAGAAAAACGGCCGCAATACGCCGATAGACACGACAAAGTTATTTTGCAACATGACAATGCTCGGCCACATGTTGCACAAGTGGTCAAAACATACTTAGAAACGCTCAAATGGGATGTCCTACCCCACCCGCTGTATAGTCCAGACCTTGCGTCATCCGATTACTATCTCTTCCGATCGATGCAACATGGCCTGGCTGACCAGCACTTCCGTAATTACGATGAAGTCAAAAAATGGATCGATTCGTGGATTGCGGCAAAACCGACCGAATTTTTCACAAAGGGAATCCGTGAATTGCCAGAAAGATGGGAAAAAGTAGTAGTAAGCGATGGACAATATTTTGAATATTAAATTTGTAACCATTTTACGTCAATAAAGTTTCAAATTTCGAAAAAAAACCGCACGAACTTATTCATAGTCCTATTAATATATTGCCAAAATAATTAATAACCAAGAAGTACAAGTAAAAAATGCAAAAGATACCTTCAATGCTTTCGATTTGTATTTCGGAAACTGCAGCGGCGATGACTGGAGGATGTGGTTCAGAAGTACATGCCTATTTAATATATGACTTCAATTAAACTTTATAAGATAGATTTTAGATAAAAATATATTTACTTATATTTGCCATTTTTATCAACTCTTCATTTAAACTTTTTGTATAACTTTGATTCAATTCGCGTTTATTTTTACTTTGAGATCAGCTGTTTTTCTCACATACAATTTCATACAAGTAAAAACATATCCAGTCAAAACTTGCAACTTCCCCTCAAAATGAAATGTCATTTTACTCTCCCACTTTCCCCTACTTTGCAAGTATTTTGGATACGTGAACACCAAAACTTGATAATTTGTAACGATTGCTACAAATCATTTGTTTCCTTTAACAAATCTATTAATACTTGTATTCATAGAATGAAACATACACCAACAAATATAATCTAATTGCTCTCTTCTGAACATCTGTTCTCTATCGCCTATATTAACGCTTACACTAATTATTTTTGATATGTGCGTTCCAATCTTCCATCAAGGTTAATTTTATAATAGCGTAATATTTACATATGTAAATAAAAATGTAGTAATAGTGAAGTTGTAAAGCTTATTGAACAGATAATAGGAGCTTTAATGCCGATACGCCGCTCATTCAGTTTATTGATTCAATTCATGATTCAATGATTTCAAATCTATTTCAATTGGCATATCGGCAAAGGTAAACATAAAAAATGTTTGTTTTATTAATTTAATCGTTGTTTACCATTGTTTAATTATTATAACATTTTATTCAAATCAATTAAATCCTTCTCACCCATTTTTGTACTCTATTTTGAAAACCCTGTTTCTGTACAGCAGTACTTTTTCGTCGTCTATTTAAAATGTGCCGTTTGTTAACCCTTTACTCAATAATTCCTCGAGTTAAATTGTACTATGTATTGCTGTGCGACCTTCAGTGCGGTCATGCAAATATACGCCTCATACGTACATACATACGTACATATACATATGTAAATGTAAATACATAAATGTATGTATGCATAGCTAAGTGAATAGGCTTAAAAAAGAATAAAAAAATAACTTATTTTTTACGTTTACGTTTTGCTTCTATGATAATCGCGGTTTAAAACAATTACTTATCTACAGTCTACGTCAAAAGAAAATGTACACCAGGGTGGTTAAGTTTTAAGGGCCGGTGTTGATTTTGAATAAAATACAATTTTTTTAGGAAATTATTGTCATTTATCTTTATTATGATAATATTGGTATGGCTCAAATACGTATGGAACAAAATATCGGCCAAATGGCACACCTCCATCCGATGACGCTAAGGCATAATTGAGGTTCTATGCCGTTAATGTGCCGAATTATCTCATCCTTTAGCTCGTGAATTGTTGCTGGCTTATCGACGTATACCTTTTCTTCCAAATAACCCCAAAGAAAGAAGTCCAACGGTGCCAAATCACATGATATTGGCGGCCAATTGACATCGCCGCGACGTGAGATTATTCGGTCATCAAATTTTTCGCGCAAAAGAGCCATTGTTTCGTTAGCTGTGTGACAAATGACACCGTCCTGTTGAAACCACATATCGTCCACATCCATATCTTCCAATTCGGGCCATAAAAAGTTCGTTATCATCTCACGATAGCGAACACTATTCACAGTAACTGCTTGACCGGCCTCACTTTGGAAAAAATACGGCCCAATGATGCCGCCGTAGCCGAATGGGTTGGTGCGTGACCTTCATTCGGAATTCACAGAGAGAACGTTGGTTCGAATCTCGGTAAACCACCAAAATTAAGAAAAACATTTTTCTAATAGCGGTCGCCCCTCGGCAGGCAATGGCAAACCTCCGAGTGTAATTCTGCCATGAAAAAGCTTCTCATAAAAATATCTGCCGTTCGGAGTCGGCTTGAAACTGTAGGTCCCTCCATTTGTGGAGGAGGAAGAGCTCGGCCAAACACCCAAAAAGGGTGTACGCGCCAATTATAAATAAATAAATGATGCCGCCGGCCCATAAACCACATCAAACAGTCACTCTTTGTGGGTGCATTGGTTTTTCGACAATCACTCTTGGATTATCATTCGCCCAAATGCGGCAATTCTGCTTATTGACGAATCCACTGAGGTGAAAATGTGCCTCATCACTGAAGATGATTTTCTTCGAAAATTGGTCATTCACTGTTGCCATTTCCTGCCACCATTCTGACCATTGACGACGCTTGAAATGGTCAAGAGGCTTTAGTTCTTGAGTCAATTGCACCTTGTAAGTGTTTAAATGCAAGCCTTTATGCATAATGTTCATCAACGACGAGCGTGAGAGGTGCAATTGTTGGGCACGACGACGAGTTGAGATGGACGGCTCTTCAACCACACTATCGCGAACAGCAGCAATATTTTCCGCAGTACGAGTTGTACGAGCATGCACTGGTGTTTTCACATCTCCTACAGACACCCATTTGGACGATTAATTTGACCGAAAAAATCAGGAAGTGCGCGATATGCACTTTGATTTGAACGCCCATTGTCATAATAAGCCTGAATAACTTTAACGCGTTGCTCGATTGTATATCTTTCCGTGTTTCAAATTGAGTTAGTCTGAAACTGAAAAATGTCAAATGAAATGCAGAAAAAAACTTGACCTTTAAGTGTGGTTCACATTCAATACGGGCCTTGAAATTTAACCACCCTTTATTGACAAGTTTTGACTATTTATTTATTTTTTCATTTTAATTAATTTTGTACAAAAATTCAGCAAATTTTCATCACATTTTCACGTTAATCAGAATTTCTGAAAAAATTTCATGTAACCAATTTTGTAGCTCATTAAATTTTAGTATAGTAAAGTGCAAGTTTCAATGAGCACGAAAGAAACTAGTCGCTTGTGTTTACTCATCACTTGCGTAAAATGAACTGTAAATACAAAATAAGTACACATATTCGTAGTGTTAGTTGTCATTATTAATTTGCCTTATTCACTTTTTGTATCTTCTACGAATTCTTCAAAATGTGTTCGACTAAGTGTGAGCTTGCGCAGAAAATTGCGCGCAAAAGGCAAGAAAATGGTCATTTGACGCACAAATCCAAAGCAAAATCTTAAAATTGCCCGAAAAGTATGGAAACTTATGTGTTAAAAAAGTTTAATGAAACCTTGTCGGTTGAACAAAGGCCTGAAAGTGGAAGAAAAAGAATTTTTGTCGCAGTCAAAAGCCAAGGAAGTGTGGTGCCATTATTTCGAAAAAACCTTCGAAGGGCTGCAAAACGCGTCTATAGGGCGAAAGGTTAGGTCTAAAAAGTACGCAAAAATGAAAGTTTACGTTCAAAAAAAAAAAAAAGACGTAGCACCCAATCGAAATGATAAACACAATAAGAGTGATAAAATACAGTACTTGCGCGAAAATTATGCAGTCAATACATCCATAAATACTGCGAAGCCGACGAGCTGGACAGACAAGGGATCTGTAAGGTAGTGGGCCTGCGAAAAGAGGGGATCAGGATCCCCTTGTACACGAACATGTAAAGTCGCGAAATCCTTCTGGTCACGTTTAGATCGGAGGATGACAAAATCTCAGCTCTCAAATTTTGTGGGTATCCTCACGAGGGGTATACATGCCGTCGGACTCGGAATTACTTCGAGTCCTTTCTGCGTCATCTGCATGGAGGATGAGGTGGAATCATCTCAGCACCTGCTTCTTAGCTGCCCCGCTCTCGCAGGACAAAGTTTTAAGCATTTTGGTTCTCACTTCTTTTCTACGTCAAAGTAGACTTTAAGCAGAGAAGAGGAGTCCCAGGTGTCTTTAAACTAAAAATGTTGGACAAGTTTCCTAAAAAATATTTGGTTTGGCAAGCAATCTGCCAGTGCAGTATGAAAAGCAAAACGCCCATTACTATGGGCTAGAGTTGGGTATTTCCCGAGAAAATCCCAATCTCGAGAATCGGGATTTCCCGAAATAACGAAAATTTCAATTCTCGAGATGCGGGATTTCCCGAAAATAATTTTTGAGATTTCTCGAGAATTCTCGAAAATTCGGGAAAAATTCCAAAAAATTAAAAAAAAAAAAATCTAAAACCAGTGTAAGAGCAATGAATTTCATAAAATATTATTTTTATTAAAGTATAAATTACATAAAAAAATATTTGAAAATATTACAATACTTACTATTTCAATTATTGCAAACAAAAAAGTGAAACAAAAATAATTACAAAAAAATTCAAAACAAAAAAAATTCAAGATTATACTTATTAAAATAGGGGAAAAAAGTGATTGTAAACATTATTTCCCAAAATGGTGTTTTAAAAAACACAGACTGTCAATGGCTTTGTCTGACAATCGCGTACGCTTTTTGGACACAAAATTACCCGCTGTAGAAAAATTCCTCCCATTTTGAGTCGATGTTGGCTTAACAGTGTTAAAAGCCCCGATCAGTCTTTCAACATTTTGTGTTTTCTCTCCAGTTTTTTCATATAGTTTTAGCTCATTTCTAAGCGACGAAAACATCTGGTTCGCCGCATGTTGCGCAATGTCTGCTTTCGGTTTTGAGCATTGCTGAACGTATTTTTCAAGCGGTTTCGCCATATCTTCTTCATCGACGTTGTTGGTTGCAAATACGTCATCATCGTCAGAACTAGACACTGCTTGGTCTTCTTGAATGCTCGTAGAAAATAGACGAACCAAGTAGTTTTCGGCTTCTTTTATTAATTCTGTTTTAGAACAGGTGTGGAAAAATTCAGATTTGTCACTAGAGCTGTTAACTGGATCGTGTAAATATTTAAAGGCCGATAACAAACGGCTAGATCTACGAGCTGTTAAGTTTTTTTTTAGGCTGGATAAGAATTCATTGCCCAATTCGGTGTGCTGATTCTCCAATTTTGTGAACAAAAATTTGAGAATAGAATCCGCAGCAAGTAAGTTCACATTTTGGCGACTAAGTGCTTCTACAGCAACACGTATAGGTTTAAGATCATTTATGATATCCTCGAAATACTTTTCTTCTGCGCCAGTAGTGGCCATAAAATTTAAATTAAGAGTGTCGAGCGCCTTACGAACATGCTTGCTGATGCAAATGTATCTGGCCAGCATAGTTTCCAGGCTATTCCAACGTGTTTTGCAATCCAACAGCAAAAAAAGCTCTTTCTTCTCGACCTCTTTAACATAATTCTGCAAGATGGCATTCCGTACAGGCGAGTTCTTGAATTTCAAAACTATCTTGCGAACCTTTTTTACTATTTCAAATGCAGACTTTATAGTGACCGTCTTGTCAGCAACAAATACGATATTGTCGTCCTCGTCATCGGAAGCGTTTTCCGCATTAATGTCGGAAAATGAAGTACTGGCTGCATTGTTTTCATTTTCATCGGAGCCTCTATCATCCGAATCGTCTCCATCGCTTACGTCACTATCGTATATCCTGTTTGCGACTTTTCGTTTCTGGTACATTACCTCCATGACCGCCAAATGTATGCCGTGTTTGTAGCAAATCTGTTGATGCGCTGGTGATAGTCTCCCAAATTCGATCATGACACTGGCACCATCACTTGTAATAGCCACGATGTCGGACTGTAGTTTTATATTGAAGTCTGAAAGCTTTGCATTTACGAGCTCATATACTTTTTCAGCGGGACATGATTCCTGAATGCGAACCAGGCCAAGGTTGTCAGATTGTCCATCGTCATAATATATATGGATGTTCATGTAACGTCGGTTGCGCACGCTTGTCCACTCGTCGATGCTCAAGCTGAACTTACGCTGTGCAGATTTAAAATTTTCAATTTTGATCTTCAAATCGCTTTTTATTTTCGTGAAGTACTTCATAACCAAACCCAGAACAGCTTTGTGACACTTTGGAAGATGAAATCCTAAGCGGCTGATACTATTACGAATGAACTCACTTTTTGTTATCGCGTTTATTGGAATTCCATCTTTTGCAGCCAATTTTGCAACAATTTGTTCAAGCGATTCAGGCGAGGAAGAAGTATTGAAAAAGTTGTGAAGAGTTCGGGTCTTCTTGGCTGGTGGCTGTTCTTTTGGAACCCCATGTTCCCTTAGCTTCATGTTGTGTATCCTCTCCATGTGACGGTGAAGTCCAGATGTTGACGATGACTTGCATTTCAAACATTTTGCTTCGTCGTCAAATCGCTTGAAAAGCTGCCACACTTGGTCGTATTCGTATTCTGAACTCATGATTTTTAATGCTAAAAATTCAAAATTTGTTTTAAATTTTGTTTTTTAAAGGAAGAACTAACCGGTACTCACAGTCAACGATACGTCGATTCAAAACTTAAAAATAAGTAATATTTGGACCACAAAATATTTTATTATACGGTGTATAATTTATACTTAATCAGGTACCACAAAATGAAATGCACCCGCTCACTACAAAAAATAAATTTACAAACGTCGTCTGTGCAGTCTGCGAACAAATTGAAATTGCTTGACTATTTTCAAAGCGTTTCTAATTGCTTAACTGCTGCTACATATAAGAGACACATAAAACTAAACTTCATTAGCTTGATGTTACAGTGCTTTCCCTCGACATAGCATAGCAACGCATCTAGCATTTACTCTGTAGTCACCCTAAAACAAAAAAAAAAAAAAAACAAACAAACAAATGAAACAGTTATACTGCTGTGGCTTTTCACATAGCAATTGAAACTATGGTGTGAATTGTATGTGATTCTGAGAAACAGTATGTAGTGTGCGATTCTTTGTAACATAATGGCCGTTACAGTTTGGTGTTTCCAGGTATTAATCATATGTATGTGTATTCTTTTACTTTTGAAAGAATTGTTTTTTCTCTTAATATTTGACAACAAAAATTTAAAAAAAAAAAATAGATTTCTCGAGAAATCTTGAAACATTCTCGAGATTCGGGATTTCCCGAAATGCTAAAAATTTCAATTCTCGAGATTCGGGATGGAAAAATATCGAGAATTTCTCGAGAATTCCCGTCGGGAAATTCCCGAAACCCAACTCTACTATGGGCACTAAAAATCAAGAAATTTATATGAAGGAGTGTTTGCAAAAACGTTTGCTGCCATTCATAAAACAACGTAAAAAGGCTCAGTTCTAATCTGGTCCAATTTAACATCGTGCCATTATAGCCGTCTTGCCATGAACTGGTATGAAAATCACGGAGTAAATATTGTTCAAAAGGACAACAACCCATCAAACTGTCCACAATAGCGACCTACTATATTAGAAAATATTTTGCAATTATAAGAAAGAAATTGCTGAAAACGAAAATAGAAATTGAGAATGAGCAGCAGTTTAAAATGAATTGGCAGAGAGCGGCAGATGCCGTAACGAAAACTAATCTCCATCGCCTGATTAAAGGAGACATTTTGTTTACAACAAAGAGAATTTATATGTGTTTTTTGTTTAACATTGTACACTTAATGAAAAAGATAATAAAATAAAATTGGTTTTAATAGCTTATATGAATTTGATGTTATAACGCTTTCTGTACGACCAACTTTTTTCGTGTCCATATTTTAGGTCAAAAGACTCACTAATTTTTGAGATTTTTTTTGGTCGCGGTGTTGTGCATTTTCTCCATTTAACGCCTACTCCACATTTTTTTATGTGAAAGAAAACACCGCAGCACCGTCAGCAGAAAAAATTGTCAAAAATCAACGTGATTTTCGAACTACTTGAAACTTGCAAATTATTATACCAAAATTTAACAATCTATAAAACTGCATACCCGAAATTTTGCTAAAAATTCTGAGTGAAAATTTTGAAATATTACACAAATTCCGAAATCTTGTATGGTTCTTTTTGTAGTATCAGGTCAGTCCATAAGTTCGCGCGTTTTTTAAAGGTGGTTTTAAAATTAATAAAAAAGATTGTTAAAGTATTTATTCATCAATAATTTATTTTACTTCATTATTTACAATGTCTTCCCAACGTTTAGGCACATTTTTAATTCCCTGCTCAAAAAATTGTTTTTCCTTGGAGCCAAAATACGCTTCGATATCCCTTTTTATAGCTTCTTTTGAGGAGTAGTTCTTGTTACTCATATGGGATTGAAGTCCACGGAAAAGGTGATAATCACAAGGTGCAATATCCGGAGAGTATGGTGGATGCAGCATAAGCTCCCATCCATGTTCGTTCAGCTTGCCTAATGTTTGCCTTGCGGTATGAGGTCTTGCGTTGTCGTGGTGAAACAAAACTTTGCGTCTATCCACTAAAGACGGTCGATTTTTTTTAAGTGCCCCATTCAGGTTTGATAGCTGATGGGAATAATAATCAGTAGTTATCGTCTGGATTGGTTCCAGAAGTTCATAATAAACAATATAGGCCATAACCCACCAAATAGACAGAAGAATCTTCTTGGGGTGAAAACCATCTCTAGGGGTCGGTTCTGGTGTTTCATCTTTATCTAACCATTGGAGTTTGCGAACAGGATTATTGTAAAGGACCCATTTTTCCTCACCAGTAACGATACGGTTCAAAAAGCTTTCATTTTCAAGCCGTTGCAGCAGCTGACAACACACATTCACTTTCTGCTGAAGGTTGGCGACGGAAAGTCTATGCCGAACCCATTTCACCAGCTTTGAAAGCTTTCCCAACTGAATCAGGTGCCTGTGAACTATTCCATGCGATGAATTTGACCTCTGAGCTATCATATCCACTGTCAAATTTGGCTCAGCTTCCGCGAGTTCGAGCAAGACGTCGGAGTTAAAGACTTCAGGACGACCAGCGCGCGGGGCATCCTCCACGTCGCGGTTATCACTTCGGAATTTTGAAAACCACTTTTGCGCAGTGCTTACACTCACGGTATCCTCTCCGTGAACAGTGTTTATTTCCGCAGCAGCAGTTGTTCCATTTTTACCACTTTTATAAAAAAAATACAAAATATGCCTCTTATACACGTTCGAAGATTCCATTTTATTTTTTAACAACACGTGCTTCTTTCTATCCGCGATTAAAATCACTTGCTGAATGCACAATATATCAAAGAAAATATAAATAGTTCCTCCGTTATATTCCGCGAAAAATTTTTTGTATGCAAAAATCGTACAAAAGTGAAATTATGGGTAAAATACGCACGAACTTATAGACTGACCTGATATTTTTTCCGTGTTGGCGTTGGTAATTTCTCAAAAAGTACTGAACCGATTGATTTGAGTTTAATTCGCGGAATTATAATTTTATAATAAATTTTTCTATTTTTTTTTTAAGAGCGAGAGCGTGAAAAAATCATTTTTTGTATGAATAATCGACCGAATTTTGTTTTCAGACGTACCTGAGCAGCCCAATCAGTTACGCCAGTGGCATGTGTTGCGTCAGGGGAAGCAATTTTTTTTATTATTGTCATTGAAAAAAAAATTTTTTTTTGTAAATAAAGAATTGATTTAATAAATAAAAACGATTTTCAATTATACTCGTACTGATTGTTTTTCTTCAATTTTCAACGCCTTCAATTTTCACGTCTCTAGACCAGAAAGGTGCCTTAAATGTGGTGTACACTTTCTTTTGACGCTGACAGTACATACCTTCTGCTCAAATATGAACGAGACGTTTTCAATAAAACGGTCCGCGGATGACATATGGCAAAAATAAATTTTTTGTTTTTTGGTAGGACTGTTATAAGCTTACATGGCAAATTTCAGCGTGATATGTCACATAGTTTGTTTTCTGTGCTACTGTAAACAAGTCAAGCTCGAGTGTGTTCTTCGAATTCTCTTTTATGACTTCAATTGTCTCAAAATGCTTTCCACGGAGCGGCAACTTGAGCTTGGGAAACAGGAAAAAGTCACATGGAGCCATATCAGGCGAATACGGTGCTTGCGGAACGATATTACCATTATTTTTGTTCAAATAATCGCGAACAAGATGTGATGTGTGAGCTGGTGCATAAACGCAGTACTTCGAGAAATGTGCAAAAGTTAAAAAGTTTAGTAAATACCATTTTGAAGGTAAATATTGCACTACTGGGAGAACTTCAACTAATGTTAAATTGCTAACAGTTTCCCACCGTCGTTCCCCTTCCTCAACTTTGAAGTGCGCTTAGTGTAAAAGTATACAATTTGTCTCTCAATTGCCAACACTCTTTCCCCTTTTTTTACTAGTGCACCAAAACTTCAGTTCATATGATTTGTGTTGCCGGCTCGAAGTCTCCAAAGCAAATTTAAATTATTAGTCATCAATATTTCAACACCACTTTTCATTTGCTAGAAATCCACGCCAATTGCGTATTTTGAATTTACTATAGTTGTTGTATCGTCCACCTTCATACGTAATATTTCATTTGTTTATTATCAGTTATGGCGTATTTGCCTAAATGATACTTCTTATAAATAATTTTATTACTAATGCTTGTACGACAATGCGCCGATTCTCAATTAGACTGAGCATTGCTATAAAAAAATGCTGTTAAATCAATGTTATTAAGAACTAATTTTTGCGCCAGATTAACTATTTTGCACTTTTTGAAATAACTTAAATTACGCAAGTTGATTAGCAGGAGGGCAATAAAAACAATTTTATAACGTTTCAATTTATTTATGTGATTTAAAGTAATCGATAACTTTTAGTGCTGAGCAACTGTTGTCGACAGATTAACGGTACATGCGATTTCGACATTTTATTTTGCCTTATATGACGAATAGCGTCGAAATAAATTCTACGACATTTCCCACTACAGCCGTTTTAAAAAAAATTTATTAAGAATTTTACAGACCGATACAAATTTTGAACCAAGAACCAGGCAACACTTTTCTGTAGACTTTTGACGAACTGAATCCGAATGGGTTGGTGCGTGACTACCACAAAGGACGAATCCATTTTTCTTCGTCCAAGTGTGCTCATTCCTTGGGCAACCATACCAATCTACCTACCACTCGGAAGTGCCCGTGTTCGCCCCTCGGCAGGCAATGACAAATCTCCGAGTGTATTTCTGCCATGAAAAAGCTCCTCATAAAAACCATCTGGCGTTCGGAGTCGATCTAAAACTGTAGGCCCGTCTATTTCTATGGAACAATATCAGGACGCAAATAGGAATACAAGGTCGGCCAAATATCCAATAAAGGTTGTAAGCGCCAAATGTATTGGGTTGGGGAATAAGTTCGTAGCGTTTTTACCGAAGACTTTTATTTGAATAAAAAACATCAACTATATTATATCAATAAGTCAATCAATTATATATTCGCCGTTGCTGTTTTCAACCTCTTCCCACCTCTCGACCAATTTGTTGATGCCGTCCCGCCAAAAATCGCCTGGTCTGGTGTCGAAGAAGTTGTTGAGTTAGTTTTTAAGGACCTCTTTGTTATCGATGGTAAATCTCTTCATATGTTTTGACAGGGAGCGAAAAAGATGGTAATCGGTCGGTGCAAGGTCCTCTAAATACGACGGATGTTGAAGGATCTCCCATTCGAGCTCTTGGAGTGCGGCTTTGACAACTAATGCAACATGGGGCCAAGCATTGACGTGAAAGAGTATGGTTTGACCACGTCGATCAGGTCTTTTCAGTCGAATAGCCTCATTTACGCGGTGTAACTGGGCAATGTAGAGCTCCTTGTTGACCGTGGCATTCTTTTTAAGTATTTCCCAGTGCACGACACCCTCCCAGTGCGACCAAACACATGATCTTCTTTGGTTGAAGATTCGGCTTTGGCGTATCTTCTGGAGCCACCCACTCCTTTCTTTGTTTCATATTGATATACAGGCACTATTTCTCATCTCCCGGGACAATTCGGTAAAAGAGCGCCGTTTATGACCGCGTGTTGCTCGATGACGGGTGAGATGCTGAGAAGTAATTCGAAGGCGATTTTCTTTGTTTTTTTCGTTGAGCTCGTTAGGCACACAGGCTCCCAATTTTTCGGTAAATCCTATTGAATGAAGGTGATTGATAATCCTTTTATGATTGCATTTCATGTTTTCCTCCAATTCACGACTGGTTTCGCGATCGTTCACCTTCAAAAGTGAGTTCTATCGAATGAATACTTACCTTTCCAGCACGTCAAGTTTTCGAGATATTTCGGCTGAAAAGTGCAAAAACTATGGAAATATGTGAATCCTCCTCAAAGCTTACTTTGTGTTAGATACAACGTAGAAGAATTGACAAATTAAGTTAGTTGCGGTGTAAAGATTTTCTTTTGTATGTTGGCCAAATAATCAAAATTTTTTAGCCTATTTAGGAATTTTACTCACTGCACCTGCGAGGTTGAAATATTGTCATAGAAAGTCTGATTACCTTCGAAAATAGCTTTTGCCAAGAGGGGTAGAAAAATTATTGTTCTTTAATAAAATTCCTCGTCATAAGATCTGTGCTGTAATGAGATATACTTAAATGTTCCATGCTTTAGGTTTTAAAATATCTCAAAGGGGATAAGGAAACCATGAAATGGAGGTTTGTTTCGTTGCCCGAAATCAATCTTCCCAGGTTCTTTAATAAATCAAGTACTGGGTTGGAGAATATAAATTAGCCATTTTTAAGCACCTGGCCAAAAAATATTCAATTGAATCTGGTGAAAGCAAGGCTCCAGTTAACAATTTGGGGCTACAACCAAATCTGCAGTTCTAAGCCCAGATGTTTACTTTTTATCCTCGATATGGCATTGCAGTCGAAAAGCAAGAGTAATGGGGTGTCTGGAGATAGGTCGCAGAATCGATAAGAGTCGTTAGACCAGATCCTGAGCATATGTAGATTACTGCGCAGTCTGCAATGATCAGTTTGCGCTTAGGAATTATACCCTTCCGGTAATGGTTTTGCCTGAGCCCCACAGCATGGTGCCAACTTTCATAGCCTTAGCGTTTCACCTTTGAGCTTCCTTCATGGTATGTTGCCTCATAGCCAGGAGAAACTCAGGTATTGTGCTTTTCGTGGCTGCAGCTTCCCTAGTCTCGCTGCATCCACCACATCGTTACCGAACATGCCCTTATTACCCAGACCCCATATGAACCGAATACGATTGCATGTTCTTAATAAGTTTAATCTTTCTATGGACTAAGGAGAACTTGAACGCAAAAGATGACAGGGCTTTGAGAGCAGGGCTTTGACTGTCGCTCAAAATGCGCATAGGCAGATGACATACACTTCCGGCTGGAATATGATTGTGTTGAATTATGTATGAATTAGAATTATGTTGTTGTTGTAGCGGTTTACTAAGCTCTGCTAGTGCAATGTTGTCACCGATCGTCATCGTCTGACTCATTTAATGGTAGGCCCAGGAAACGTGCTGATTCGACCGGTTGGGTCCAGAGAGAGAGGGTTGTTGGGTGAGTTAGTTTAAGAGGGCATGTGAATGGGTGATTAGTATCGTGCGGTGTGCCTATTATTGCAAAATTATCCTATCCAGCGCCGTCTATATACCAGTTCAAGGTATACTCCTTGAGTTTCTTCTCAAGAGTTGGGGTTGTTGTTGTTTTAGCAGCATAAATATTCCCCATATACATATATAGGGGGAATGCTACTGAAGTGACAGTCCTTGGCTGGATATAAATCCGGCTCGTTCCGGCTACGTAGAACCGACTGACGTGGGGACGCAAGAGAAGGGAACTTTAGCATTTTCATTGGTATTTCTTCTTCTTCTTAATTGGCGCGATAACCGCTTACGTGATTTTGGCCGAGTTTAAAAAAGCGCGTCAGTCGTTTCTTTCTCGTGCTAACCGGCGCCAGTTGAACACACCAAGTGCAGCCAAGTACTTCTGCACATGAACTTTCTAACGCAGAGGAGGCCTTCTTCTTCCTCTGCTGCCACCAGCTGGTACCGCAACGAATACTTTCAGAGCCGGACTGTTTGTATCCATTCGGACGACATGACTCAGCCAACGTAGCCGCTGGATCTTTATTCGCTGCGCTATGTCTTTTTCGTCGTAAAGCTCATACAGCTCATCGTTCCATCGTCTGCGATATCCACCGTCGCCAACGAGCAAAGGTCCAAAAATCTTGCGTAGAATCTTTCTCTCAAACACTCCAAGCGTGGCTTCATCGGATGTTGTCATCGTCCAAGCTTCGGCGCCTTACGTTAGTACGGACATGATGAGAGCCTTGTAGAGTGTTAGTTTGGGCTGAACTACTCTATTGCCTACTTAGTTCAAAGCGGCACTTGTTGGCAAGAGAAATTCTACGTTGGATTTCAAGGCTGACATTGTTATCGGTGTTAATGCTGGTTCCTAAATAAACGAAGTCTTTTACAACCTCGAAATCATAGCTGTCAACAGTGACGTGGGTGAGGATACGCGAGTACGCCGACTGTTTACTTGAAGACAGGAGGTACTTCGTTTTGTCCTTGTTCACCACCAGACCCATTCGCTTTGCCTCTTTAGCCAGTTTGGAGAAGGCAGAACTAACAGCGCGGTTGTTAAGGCCGATGATGTCAATATCATCGGCATACGCCAGCAATTGTGCGTTCTTATAAAATATTGTGCCTGAGTTACTAAGTTCTGCGGCTCACACGATCCTCTGCAACATCAGGCTAAATAAGTCACACGACAGCGAGTCACCCTGTCTGAAACCTCCTTTGGTATTAAACGGCTCGGAGAGGTCCTTCCGAATTCTGACGGCGCTGCCGGTGTTAAGCAACGTCATCCTGCATAGCCGTATTAGTTTTGTGCGGATACCAAATTCAGACATCGCGGCATACAGGAAACTCCTTTTCGTACTGCCGAATGCAGCTTTGAAGTCGACGAAAAGATGGTGTGTGTCGATTCTCCTTTCATGGGTCTTTTCTAAGACTTGGCGTATTGTGAATATCTGATCGATGGCGGATTTTCCAGGTCTAAAGCCACTCTTATAAGGTCCAATCAGTTGGTTGATGGTGAGCCTTTCACACAATACGCTCGCAAGAACATTATAGGCGATATTTAGAAGACTAATCCCGCGGTAATTGGCACAGATTGCAGGATCCCCCTTCTTATGGATGGCTGCTGTAAACAAATATGACTTCGAAATTTATAACCTTATAGGGGTTATTAATATTATCATTTTTGTTTTTTTAATTAAAGAAGGAAATTTACTGCTGATGATGAAGTGAAGCCGGCGTTTTCTGGCTTCTCTCACACATTTCAATGGTCCATCTTTTACGCTTGCCTTTGTATTATTTTGAAAATAAAAGTACCCTATTAATGTTGAGTATCATAAAAAATAGTTTTCTTAACGCTTTGTTAGCTCTGAGAGAATATTTAATTTCTACACACTCTTCTATCTTTTCAGAGAGGTAATCATGCGCGCTGTGCGTACGGATCGCAAATTCTGGGAATTTGGTCGGAAATTAGTCGCCGCCTTGTGGGATGCACACGCGCGCATTTACCATGGCTACGAAGTAATCGGCATGGAGAATATACCAGAGACGGAACCGGCATTGATTGTCTACTATCATGGGGCCATACCCATTGACATGTACTACCTAAATTCGCGCATAATATTGCAAAAAGATCGACTCATATACTCCATCGGCGATAGATTTCTATTCAAGTTGCCCGGCTGGGGTACAATATCCGAGGCATTTCACATCAGTCCCGGCACAGTG
Source organism: Anastrepha ludens (assembly GCF_028408465.1). Taxonomy (NCBI): domain Eukaryota; kingdom Metazoa; phylum Arthropoda; class Insecta; order Diptera; family Tephritidae; genus Anastrepha; species Anastrepha ludens. The sequence continues at coordinate 27,468,215 of NC_071499.1, read as the reverse complement.
CAGTCGTGCGTTAGCATTTTGAAGGAGGGCAATTTGCTGGCCATTTCGCCGGGTGGCGTGTATGAGGCACAATTCGGCGATCAATACTACGAGTTGCTGTGGCGCAATCGCGTGGGTTTCGCGAAAGTCGCGCTGGAGGCGAAGGTGCCGATTATTCCGTGCTTCACGCAGAATCTACGCGAAGGCTTTCGACAGTTGGGCATTTTTCGCAAATTCTTCCTGAAACTCTACAATGCGGTGCGCATACCCGTCTATCCGATTTACGGTGGGTTTCCGGTGAAATTTCGCACATTTGTTGGTCGGCCGATACCATACGATGGTACGCTGACGCCAGAGGAGCTGCAATTGAAGGTAAGTAAGCAGCCGAGTAGTTTACAGTTACACTTAATTTTTTGGTTTGTTGCTTTTTGTAGGTGGCCGCAGCATTGGAGGAGTTGATAAATAAGCACCAACGCATACCTGGCAGCATATTTCATGCGCTGCTCGATCGCTTGCCACCATTTCGTAGCAAAAGAAAAGCGTCCGAATGAGTTGCAAATGGTCGTGGAATGTGGGTGTTCCCGTTCAGCAGCTGGCGTTGAAAAAACTCTAGATACTGTACTGTGTTAATTTTTCGTATTTCATTTCTTTTGAGGGGAGGGAAACGCAAAAGACTTTCTGCTAACTATACAAATAGTTTAGTGTGCGTTTATCTCGAGAGTTTTGCTTTCAAAACGAACAAAAAACAAACAAAAAAGTTTACAATAGTTGATAAAAACCGAAAACTAAAAACCAAGTAAGATCAAAACATATTATTATCATTATTATTATAATAGAATTATGAAATTCCTTCACTATCACCACGCATCCATTTTGCAAGACGGCACTTGAATTGGAGCAAAGTTTCCATGAGATTGCCTGCCTAGCCGTAAGTGTACTTAAGAATGCTTTGTGTTAAGCTCCAAGTGCGTAGTGCTAAACAATTTTTATTAATTTATTAATAAATATTACAACACTTAGATTATAGCATAAATCCAAGTGCTCAGTGGGCTTTTGTTTGATATTTTGCATTTATATTTTTATAATGAAATGAATGAAACTATGTTTCTGTAGATTCTGGTTGTAATGGGAAGATTTTTGCGAGTAAACTGAAACAAATTGTTTATAAATAATCTAATTATTAAAGTCATAGACTTAATTTTTCATCTATTAAAAAAAAAAATAATAATAATTAAATTTCATAGCAAAACAGTATTCCAAGAATATGTTTAGATACTCTGTGTACACATACTTCTCCTTTGTATTGAATACATTTTACTATGTATGCATTAAAATAACGGTATTCAAATACTTGTGTGAGTAAATGATTAGAATTATGAAAATATGTATTGTGTTGTATGAAAAATGTATTCTTTATTTATTGTGGAATTAAATGGCGTGTGAAAATTAAAAATTTAAAAAGGAAATAAAAAAGAAAACATTTTTTTATTGAAGATTTAAAGGTCAGGGGGCATTGAATAGGTAGTAGCAGTAGCGCATGATTCAATAATATAAGGTTTGCTCAGTAACCAGCTTTCTCGTTTCCTCTTGACAAATCGGCTCCCTTAGCAAGGCACTGGGTTGCTACTCTAGAAATTTTGAGTAAAAGTGGAGGAAGAGTAAAATTTATAAGAAAAGCATTTCATTTTCAAAAGGATGTGTTATGAGCAAGAACTTGCTCGATACGTCCAGGACTAAAACAATATGGAGTACACCCTGATATGTGGCTTAAATCAGGATATCACAGCGATTCTTGTTGGGGCAATGCGTGTGGAAGATGGAAATTTTGACAATCTGAGTCCAATGCCTTTCAAATATAGGTTGCGGAAGTACTTACTAGGTTGCTTTAAAAATAAATAAGTTCACAACAAGAGTCCATTTAGCAATGCAAAAATGCTAGGAATGTAAATCCTCTATCTATATATATAAAAGAAAGTCATGTTAGTTACACTATTTACTTCTGCTCAAATATGAACGAGACTTTATCAATAAAACGGTCCGCGGATGACATATGGCAAAAATAAATTTTTTGTTTTTTAGTAGGACTGTTATAAGCTTACATGGCAAATTTCAGCGTGATATGTCACATAGTTTGTTTTCTGTGCTACTGTAAACAAGTCTAGCTCGAGTGTGTTCTTCGAATTTAACAATGGAAATTCAAGTTGATCAAAAAATTTGTTTGAAAGTTTGTTATTCCAACAAAATTTCGGCTTCAGACGCCTTAAAAATGTTGCAGACAACCTATGGGGACTCTGTTCTATCGCGTGCACGTGTTTTCCAGTGGTACAAATCGTTCAAAGAGGGCCGTACATCGGTTGAAAACTTGCCTCATGAACGTCGTCCAGCAACATCAGTAAACGACGAAAACATCGGAAAAGTAAAGGAAATTGTGCTTGAAAATCGCCGTGTGACCGAAAGAGAGATAGCTAGACGTTTTAAAGCGTTTGCGCGAGAACATTCGTCTTAAAAGGAAGGAATTGTGGGACAACAAGTCATGGTTCTTGCATCACGATAATGCACTAGCTCACACATCACATCTTGTTCGCGATTATTTGAACAAAAATAATGGTAATATCGTTCCGCAAGCACCGTATTCGCCTGATATGGCTCCATGTGACTTTTTCCTGTTTCCCAAGTTCAAGTTGCCGCTCCGTGGAAAACATTTTGAGACAATTGAAGTCATAAAAGAGAATTCGAAGAAGGAACTGAAATCCACACCGAAATCGGCCTTCCAGAAATGCTATGATGATTATGAAATGCATATGTGTATCGCCTCCAATGGTGGTTACTTTGAAGGAGATAAAATAAAAATTGAACAATAATTAACCGTTTGTGTTTTATTAATTGAGAACGGCTGAACCGATTTGGCTGAAAATTGGTGGAGAGGTAGCTTAGAACCAGGAGACGGACATAGGATACTTTTTATCCCATTCGAACGCGTTTCCGTGAAGTCACTATAAAATGTGGTATAACAAAAACGCATCTGATATGGAATAACAAAACGCAAATGACAACTAAACCTAATTTTGTCAATGGTTAAGTAGAAAATTTGATAATATAAATTTTGTCAGAAATATACATATGTATAATCACAGTAATTTGTATTCTCTTTGAATCATCATTATAAATGCCGCGACCAAGACGATCGAATCTTTCCCGACAAAGCCGTAATGCAAGAAGGATACGAAACATTGCGGATGTGTGTTCTACTGATGCTCTTGATCGTATTTATACAGTTCATCCAAAGAATGATGAATGCTTCTATTTGCGGCTGTTGCTGGTAAATGTGCGTGGGCCAACGTCATTTGAGTCACTACGGACTGTTAATGGTACAATATTTCCAACATATCGTGCTGCATGTGAAGAACTCAATTTACTAATATAGAAAACGATACCCATTGGGATACGACAATCGTTGAAGCCATTATCTCTGCATCTCCAAGTCAGATACGCACATTATTTGCTATCATCATTTCGACATGCTTTCCATCGAACCCATCTAACCTATGACATAAATACAAGGATAATATGTCAGAAGATATTTTATGTGATGAATGAGGAGATACATAATCGGGCTTTACTCTTGATCGAAGACATGGGGTGTGTTCGAGCCGCTCAATAATTACCGCAATACTGCAACCCTGTTGCTTTATTGATACTCTGTTGCTGATACTCAGCTGATAATGTGCAGCAATATTGCAGACTTTATTTTGCGTCGAACGTGTTATTTAAAAAATGGAATTTTTAACATTTTTGATAGCAGATGAGCTAATGGAAAGGGGTGGGGATAGTTTTTTAAGAAACATGGAGGAAAAGACAGATGATAAGACGCTTATTGTATACAGAGTGTTTAAAAATGTTCGTTGCAACTGATCTCTTGTAGCGCTAAGATCTGGAGCATCGGTTTTCATTTTGTTCAGTACTTTGCCCCAAAGGACCCATTTCTTCCTCCTCCCGCTACCAAATGCATTTTCCATGTCTAATCGAGTTCTGACCAGTAATTTGGTTTCCACAACGTTTAATTTTATACATAAAAATAACTCGATTGCGCATTGAAAATTTGTATGTTGCGCTTGATTAGCTAGTGATGAGCAACAGATTATCAACATTTCGCTAAACTAACGCGTGACGTTGCCAGTGTTGTCGAAATTTTATCGAAGAACGTGATGCTCTGTCATAAAAAGTAACACTGCCGCAACATTTGTGGCTGGAACACACCCATGTGTTGCCTTTTGTGCGGTAGTCTATTAGTCAGGTTAGGAATGCATGAGCCAAATCGTGAAATGAATGACGCATTTAATCGAGAGTTGGAACGGGAACGTGAATATGATCACGAGGAATTAGATTTAGTAGTTCAAACGAATGTACCACTGTTGAATCGCCAAAAGTTTATGATACATTCATGAAAGCAATTGATGATGGAAATGGTGGTTTATATTTCCTTGATGTCCTTGGTGGAACTTGTAAGACATTCTTCATGCCAGTAATTTTAGCCACTGTTCGTGCGAGATCCAACATTGTGTTTGCAGTTGCTTCTTGTGGAATAGCAGCCACATTATTAGAAGGATGCCGTACGACTCATTCTGCACTAAAATTGCCGTTAAATTTTCAAAAAATTGAAGAACCAACATGTAATATTTTAAAAAACTCAGCAATGGTCAAAGTTTTATCAGCATCGAAAATCATCATCTGGGACGAATGCACAATGGCGCATAAACGTGCGTTAGAAGCACTTGACCGAACATTGAAAGATATACGCAATGAGTGGCGATGTTTTGGAGGCGCAATGATTTTACTGTCTGGCGACTTCCGCCAAACACTGCCAGTAATTCCAATATCAACGGCTGCTGACGAAATAAACGCTTGAGGCAATCTATCGAATCTATGGCGCTATGTAAAAAAACATCAGCTGACAACACACATGAGAGTTGTATTACTTAATGATACATCTACTGAAGATTTCTCTGAGCAATTACTGACTATCGGTAATGGTCGAATACCTGTCGACGAATCGAGCGGATTAATTTCATTTCCTCAGAATTTCTGTAACTTTGTCTCATCGAAAGACGAACTTATCAATAAAGTATTCCAAAACATCATTAATAACTACAAAATTAATGAATGGTTGAGTGAGCGAAAAATTTTAGCGGCTAAGAATAAAGATGTAGATGACCTAAACTACATACAGTGAGTCACAGTCAAAGTGAGCCACACTTCCTACTCATCAGATTTAGTAGAAATTTGTTTAAAAATACCACAGATTGGAAAAAAGGTTCACGTGTTTTTATTGTTTGAATATTAGCTTCAATAATTCATCGCTTACATGAAGAACTTTCTTTGTTTATTATAAAAAAATGAACAAAAACTAAAATAATTCACAAATCTATCTCACAGTGAAAGTGAGCCACCTTAGCTGAACTGAACTTAAATAACAAATTAATACTTTGTTGGGCCACCTTTGGCGGAAATAACGGCTTTTAAACGTCGGGGCATTGATTCTAATAACTTACAGGTATATGTGGAAGGAATTGCACGCCACTCGTCTTGTAAGGCATCTAAAAGATTTTGTTTTGAAGAAATGCTATGTTTCCGCAGGTTTTAGTCAAGACGGAACCATAAGTTTACAATTATATTTATATCTGGAGACTGCAGTGGTACTTCCAATACGTGGGGGCAGTTATATAATAGATATTCCCGCGCAACAAACGACTTGTGCTTAGGATCATTGTCCTGGTAAAAATAGAAGTCGCCTTCGCTCCCTAGTTTTTCGACACTTGGCTTAAGATTTTGCTTCAAGACGTCTATATAAACGTATTTATCCATTATGCGTGGAATATGTTGAAGATTTCCAATTCCACCACCTGCCATGCAGCCCCAAACCATGACGGAGCCACCGCCGTGCTTCATACTGGGAGTTAGGTTTTTCGGCTGAAACTCAGTGTTTTTTTGTCGCCATACCATCTTCTTACCGTCAGAGCCAAATAAGTTAAATTTACTTTCGGCTGTAAAGAGCACCTACAAAAATATTATTATAGCCTCTACGTTGCATTATACCGTTATGAACCTTTTGCCAGAAACTCATATCCTTGTAGACATATTTCAGCGCAAACTCCAACCTTTTTTCCGATTTTTGCTGCTAATAAATGGCTTGTTTCTGGCCGTACGATCATTATAACTATGCTTTCTTAGAACTCTTCGTAAGGTTTCGGGATTAACGCGGATATTTAGCTACTCCTCAACCATCTTCGCCAATTTTGGAGCACTAAGATGAGGATTTTTCTTCACTTCCCGCAAAATAAATGCCTCGTCCCTTTCTGAAAACGCCTTTTTTTGCTTTCTTTCTGCTTGTTTCCTACTCTTCCTCCTCTAGTAAAGCGATGTATGATGTGCTGGACAGTTCCTCGACTTTTATTCACATATTCCGCAATTTTTCTTTGGGATTTTCCTTTTTTAAAAAGATCAATTACTAACTGTCTAATTTCAACACTTGTTTTTCGACCCATCTTTATAACCCGCTTGATAATAAACAACTAAAACACTAAGAATAAGATGCAAGCGAAAATTAATATCCAAAAATACATATCCCGTTATTTTAAAAGAAACAATGTTAGGTGGCTCACTTTGAGTGTGACGTTAGTTTGTGCGTTTGTTTTTGTTCTTCATTATTACTCTTACTTCGGCAGCAAACAAACAGAAAAAATACAGTTAGATTACACAGTTACATGCTCACTTGATAAAGTTGACAAAAAATAATGGGTGTTTGAAAGTATTTACAAAAGTTGTTTAAACAAATATCTTCAAGGAATTGGTGGCTCACTTTGACTGACTCACTGTAATTCAAAATGATACCATTGGAACAATGCATTCATTCAAATCCATTGACTGTGTAACAGATGAAGATGAAGCCACCAACTATCCAATTGAATTTTTAAACTCCTTGGATATGCCTGGCTTACCACCGCACAATTTACGCCTAAAAGTTGGCTCCGTAGTAATCTTGCTTCGAAACATAAGCCTCCCGCGACGGTACGCGTTTGGTGGTAAATAAATTGATGAATAATCTGATTTACGCGACGATACTTAAAGGACAATTCGAAGGTGAAGAATTTCTCATTCCGAGGATCCCAACCGATCTACCGTTTGAGTTTAAAATACTTCAATTTCCGATTAGTAGTGCATTCGCCATGACCATTAACAAATCACAAGGCCAATCCTTGAAAGTTTGTGGTCTGAATCTAGAAAATCAATGTTTCTCACATGGTCAATTATATGTGGCATGTTCACGGGTCGGAAAACCATCTGCGTTGTTTGTTCTTGCACCTGATAATAAAACAAAAAATGGCGTGTATCACAAGGTGCTTAACTGAAGAGTGCAATCTATTAAAGCTTCATGGAAATATTTGATTAATAAAAAAATTAACTTAATAAAACCAAAAATCTGTTTTTTTATTGCCTCTAGGGTGGAACAAAGTTCGCCGGGTCAGCTAGTTTATATTAACCCATTTGATCCCATTGTACTCGCTTGAGTACAGAAAAAGCATCTTTTTCGAAACGACGTCAAAAGCCAACGCTTACAAATTTTTAAATGTACTCGCCACTTTATAATACAGAGCAATGTTGAAAAGGAATACACATGTTTCTCCTTCTTTTTTTTGAGTCCCGTTATCCGTTATTCACTTGTCTTTGCGTGCACGTTTGCTATTTTTCTTCTTTTCATAGTTTAGTTTGCAATAAGCTCTCTGTTTGACAAAATCTAAGTTATCACGGAAAAAGTTCAGTGTTGAAATATTCATAATACATATAATTTGTATACTTTATAACAAAAATACGAAAAAAGTTGTGGAAAAGTGCATTTCGGTAGGTTTAAATTCTAGTGTACTCGCATGGGTACAGTGGGAACATTAATATATGTATGTATGTATATTTTGTGTGCATATTTCATGTAGATTTGGTAATGGATGTAAACAAATTTTACGGAAAGAGGTTTCACAACCTTTCTGCGGCCACCGACTATATTGAATCAAGCGACCGTAGTCACTTCGACTTCGCTATTATACCGCCAAATACCCACTGGGACACAGATGAGGAGGACATTGAAGAGGATAATATATTGCGTGATGGTATTCCAAGGGATGTTCCGGGCGAAGTTGACTTATTTTTGAGCAGTGACAGTGACAGTGATGATGATATTCCTCTTGCAAGCTTACAAAAAAGGCAAAAGTTGTCAAAATATTTAAATCCAAAATGGAGAAAGAGAATAACAAGTGCGGAAATTCCAGAAACGCATTTTTACGAACAATCCCAACTTGAAGCGTGTTCTTTATTGGTAACTAAGAACCCAGTTGAAATTTTTGAAACTATTTTTGACGATGAGGTGGTAAAATTAATAATCGATCAAACGAAAATATATGCCTTGCAGCATAACAAGCATGATTTTTGTTTCAATGAGGAGGTTCTTAAGAGGATCAGAAAGAAAGTCTCCCATTAGGTTCAAGGGTCATCCTTGATCTTTTGTCAAACATTCCACATCCGACCGATCACATCGTATTTTTCGACAACTTCTTTACGTCATATGACCTTCTTAGAATTTTGAAGGAACAAGGATTTAAGGCTACTGGGACTGTTCGTAAACGGCGGTCCAAAAAATGTCCTCTGAAAACGAACAAAGAACTACAAAAGAACCAACGGGGAGAGTTTGATTTTATGTAAGTTTATCATAATGATTTGTTTGAATAGTTGTTTTGTATCAAATTTTGTAGGTGTTCTGACTCAGGAATACTTTTTGTGAAGTGGAATGACAATAGCGTTGTGACAGTGGGAGCAAACTTTGATAGAATTGAACCTTTACATACCGTCAAACAATGGCCAAGACAAGAGAGGCGCAAGGTGAATGCCCATCAGCCGAAGTTGATAGCGGAATACAACTCAGGAATGGGTGGAGTTGACCTCCACGACCAAGCTTTGAATACTTACTATATAAAGTTTAGAGGAAAGAAATGGTGGTGGCCTCTTTTCACCACAATGATAAGCTCGTGCGTAGTAAACGCATGGAAGCTTTATAAAATGGCAAGTAAGAGTCAATGCGACTTGTTGCAATACCAACGTGAAATTGTGCGATTTTATTTACGCAATTATAATATCCGGCACCTATCTTCAAAACGATCGACAACGGCATCAATAGCTGGTTCCTCATATAACCATTTTCCCAAAAGGATATCGAATCAGGTGAGGTGCAGGGAGTGTCACCAAAGAATTCGATGGATTTGCGAGTTATGAATGTAGCTCTTTGCGTGGAGAATTCATGCCAAAAAAGAACTCGGACATGGAAATTAATTTTACTTTAAAAGCCAATAAAAATAAAAAATAATATTTTGTGGGAAACCCTTTGGATTTAATAACAGCATTTAGTCGTTTCGGCATTGACTCCACCAAATTTCTGCAAACGGAAGGATCAATTTTAGGCCATTCGTCCTTATTAGCAGCTTCGAGGTCCTTTTTGTTTGAAATTTTGTGATTTTTGAGTTTATTCTCCAAATGCGCCCATAAATGCTCAATTACGTTTATATCAGGGGACTGTGGTGGAGTTTCGAGCACTTTCGGGCAGTTATACATCAAGCACAAGCGAATATCAAGCGCCTTATGCTTGTGGTCATTGTCTTGGTAAAAATAAAATTGTTCCTTTATACCCAATTTTTCAGCACTTTGAATTGAATTTCTTTTTAAAATTGAAAGATATTGCTTGTGATCCATTATGCTATCAACAAAAAAAAGATTTCCGGGTCCGGAGGCGGACATACATCCCCAAACCATCACTGAACCGCCACCGTGTTTAACAGTGGCACGCAGGTTTTTCTCTTTCAGCTCCTCATTTGGCTTCCTCCATACACACGACTGCCCATCTGATCTGAATATGTTGTATTTGCTTTCGTCGCAAAATATCACATCTTTCCAGAGTTCAATGTCCTTATTTTTATAGGTTTTTGCAAAATTAATTCGTTTGTTTTTATTTTCCTTACTAATGTAGAGTTTTTTTCTTGCGACTCTGCCATTGAGATAGTTTTTTCTTAGAACTAATCGCAAAGTTTCTGCATTGCAGTCAATTTCAAGATGTTCTTTGACTTGTGTTGTAAGTTTTGGAGCACTTAAATGAGGATTTGCCCTGACTTGGTTTACTATCCAACGCTCGTTAGCGTCCGTAAAAAGCTTTGGCCGTCCTGATTTCACTTCGTTTTCTACAGATTTTGTTTCTTTAAAGCGTTTTATGGTGTCACATACAGTTGTTCGCGGTCGATTTACAAGTTTGCCGATTTCACGCATGGTTTTTCCATTTTTATGTTGCTCAATAATTATTTTTCGCACTTCCACCGAAGTTTGGCCACGTTGTCGACTCATTTTACAAAAAAGAAAAAAGAAAATGCGTACTTGACACAATTTTATTGACACAATTTACTTCCAAAACTGTCGGTCGTTCCTAAATTGACTATATATAATTTAAAAAATGGGATTCCCCCATTTAATCTGTCAGAAATTACGAAGTGATGCCAGATGTCCGAGTTCTTTTTTGGCGTGAATTCTCCTCATTTTGAAAGTTTTTTGTTATTGTAAAAGAAGTGTACACGACTTATCTTATGTTTTTGTTATTTCTTAAATTATATAAATAAAGCATTTAGAAATCGAAAAATATTGTTTCAAATTGCCTTTATTTTAGCAGTGTTTTTTATACAAAGTTTTAACTAAGGTTTGTCCGAGTTCTTTATTGAGCCACTGTACATATTATCCCATTGTACTCGATTGGGTACAGCCCAAAAAATGCATTTCTTTATTTTTTTTCGTGTTTTTCTTTTTTAAGGAGCTTAATTACACTATTTCAATAAACGTTTTATAAACGCATTTAAAAAAAAATTGTTTTATATAAGGTTGGGATTTAATGGGTTAAAAATTAACATTTTTCTTTGAATATCAAAATAACACCTCTTATTAAAAAAGCCTTTATATAGCCGAGCATGGACCGTCACTCCAGCAGCACTTCCCACTCACCGTTCATGTAATAGGACATGTTAATGCTGCTATAACAACAACAACCGACATTTCATAATTTAGTACGATCAACATTGTTGCCAAAAAAATAAATAAAACAGCACAAATTCTCATAAATTTTCTTTATATTCAACTTTATACGAATTCTACTACAATATTCATTTATCAAATAAACAAATTATTTATAATAAAAAGCAATTAGCCACACTTAAAGGTTTGATCAAGGGCTTGATTTATTGTTTAATTTTCGTTACACAATTTTTTGTTTTGGCTTTATTTTCTAATTCTGCATTTCTGAATTTCCGCACAACACAAATCCATTTGTATGCATATTTCGAAATATAATGGAAATCGGCAGAAAATGCTTTTAGATTGAAGATATCAATGTTTCAAATTGACATTTCACGCAGTTTCAAGTTACGCTAGAACAATAAAAACTTATCGATTATGACTACATCGTAAAATGCTTGTGTACGAACAGATATATGTAAATATAATTTTTAGTATTGCTCTGCCATAATTTGTACAACGAGTGAGGTCCAACCCGTGAATGGATAGCAGCCTTTGCCCTGGCCGGTGGTGTCGTCGTATTGCTCCCACAGATAACCGGTTCTTTGGTATTCACGGAATATATTTCCCACAACATTATCACGCAGTTCATTGTAGATTTCGCGCGCAAGTGCGGCGTATGGCCCTTCAACGGTGCCATAGTGGTGTAATGCTTTTATTGCTAAATAGTTTATGTTTATCCATATCGGACCACGCCAATATGGCGGATCGTGCTCCGTGTTGCGTTTCATGTAAAACGGCGAGGTTTTCGATAGCGAACGGAGACCATAATTGGTCCACAATACATTTGGATCACGTAGATCGCGCAGCAGTTTCCCCAAATACTCTGAATCGTGGTCAAGTATTTGTAAAATAAATGGAAATAGATTCACATAGCCATAGGAGGTGTCGACAAATTTACGTTCTGGCTGTTTTAAGGTGACACGCACCAAAGCCAACTGCTGTTGCTGGTATTTCTTCAGGTTTTGCTTGGTCACCTGTGGACGTTTAAGTACTACTGCATCTGTGTGCAAGCCAAAATCTGCATAGGTTTCAGTCAGTGGGCTCAAATGCTGCTCGTTGAGCAGTTTGTTGTCCGCCAGAAAAGAGGCTGTTTCATAGTATTTGATGCCATCCTTGCCGAGTACGTCCGATAAATCACTCATTACTCTTGCCGCTAGTGCAATCCAACAGCGCAGATCGACATGCCGTTCGTAGCTGGTGGGATGAGAGGCACGTGGATAGTCATCTAGTCCTGAGGTAAGCGTTTTGGGGTTCAATTCAATCTCGCTGGAAGCATTACGTCCACGCCAATAGTATGTGCCTAATGCATCACCACGTTGTGTGGTATTGTACCAAGCAAACCAAGTTTGCAAACGCGGGTAGAGACGTTCCAACACGTCGAGACGTCCCTTTGACGAAAGCTCTTTCTTATGATGGGTGAGTATTTTGTCCAGTGTAAGGAAAAATGTGGGCGGATTAGCGTTGGTGTTGTGTTGAACGACAAATTCGTCTGGTACTTTGGCCAGCGCTTCTACGCCTAAAATCTGTTCGCGCGGTATCCAACCTTCTATGTTGAGTAAATCGAACCAATGACACATAATATCTAGTGCAATATCCAAATCCCATGATGATATGAGCAGAGTTTGAAAACCTTCATCCCACAAGAAGCCGCGCGGAAAGAAGGAGCGCGACGGCACGGCGGTGTAAAGTGGGGCCTTCCAATAAGGTACAGGTTTTTTCGTATGCACTGATTTCACTTTACTTGCTCCATAGAAGTAACCAATACCGCCAATCATATTGCTAACTGCATATTTTGCAAACTTTATTTCATCAGTTGAATAGCCTTTGGCGCGCAAGTGGAATGTTTCCTCAAAACGGTTATCGAATTCGAGCAATTTTTCATGCATAGAATTCGTAAACTCTCTACCTATGGGCGGTTTGGAGAAATTCTCCACATGCGAAAATGCAGAAGTCGATTCATAAGTGATATCCATTGTGAAATTCACTTCAGTGGTGATTTGTATGGCAATAAAGTTGGGCGCATCAGGCAGACCACCATTTTGTGATATCATTTCACCTGGTAGACCAATGAAACGCCTAGCTTGGTTGTCGGAGAATACACGAAAGTGCGAAAACACTGTTTCCCTCAGTTTGCTAAGTGAAGGTACCACTGTGCTCAAATATGATTTATGCAGAACCTTCCCTTTAATTGGATGAAAACGCACCTGTTGAGATAGGGAAATATGTCACTAGTTGGCATGGAAATAAAAGAAAAAACCATTAATATAACGTACCTTGAACTCACCCAGGCCAAGAGTCTCACCAGAGACACCCGCCTCAGGGCTATTGTCGTTGGATACGTACGTAATATGGCCATTGGTGCGCTCATCAAGCGCCACATACCAAATTAACGATATAGTACGATCCCATGTTTGCGAGAGATTTCGTACAGATATACGTGCAGTCCAATCGCCTCCCAATCGTCGCCCATCCGGATATTTTACAAATGAAGTTTTCAGCTCGAATGGATAATCAGTTATCTCTTGCACACCAAATGTACGCCCATCATGATGTGTCCAACCGTATTTTTCCAAATGGTCACTGATTTCGCACCAATGCCGTATACCCTTGCCAGCGTAACCCAAATTGGACGGACTATACCACATCAGGCCCATTACTGCAGATTGCGGATCGCGCGTTTTCAAACCAAAATATGCAGAAGGTCTATATGAACCCCAATACCGCTCGGGTTCATCCAATCCGGCGCGTATTACCATTTTCTCATTGTCGAATGGCGTATTAACACGCGTTTCCAGGTAACCTACGTAGCCAAAGTAAGACGCCACACTCAACAATACAATACCGATCAACGACGCCCATTTGTCCGGTATACATTTGGGCCAACGGGAGAAATACATGCGCTGGCTTTGAGCGTCATTTAGTTTATTTGCATCAGAGCCAGAAGAAGAAATTGTACTCGAACTAGAGCCGCCCGCGGTGCTATTCGTGGAATGTAAATCTTTCTTTTTGTGCTTTATGGAACTTTTACTACCTTTGCTGTGGCCTTTATTGTCAGCATTATTTGGGCTTTGGGGATTGTTCCCGTTGGATTTATTAGTCTTGCCGCCGGCATTAATGCCTGTATTGGAATTCCTCCTATTGCCAGCACCGCTAGCGTTGCGGCGGTGCCTCGCCATGTTTCAAATCGATGGTCGCAGTGGTCGTCGTGTTCGAGCCAGTACTTATCTGCAAGTAAATGCAACGTGAAATACCTATAAAGCACAAATGTAATTAAAACGATTAGATACAGCAAACAGAAAATTGCTTTTACTGTAAAATATCAGGTATAGTTACTTTTTACTGCATTCTGCCGAATAGAAACATAATTTTGCAATTTTTTTGCTTAACTGTAGAATCCAAAATGTCAAGCACATAGAGCAGAGAACGTTGGTTATACCAGATAATACAGTTATGTCAAACCGTCTGCAGAGTACGCAGAGAACGTGAATTTACGTTCTCTGGAGTACGTTCTCTGGGTTAGTAATCAACGTTCTTTGCGGACGGTAGTGTTGAGAGTCGTTTGTTAATACGCGACATCTGGCGGCGAAGAGGACGATTGAGGAAAATGATAATTTCTGATTTAAGACATGTACCATTTGTATGTCGATTTAATGCTTGGAGATTTTGTTTTCATTGGCATAAAATTCACCACAAACACAAAATTGATTTTTACTGCTGTGTTGAAGTTGAGAAATATTACAATATTTTCTGTTAGTTTGATGGCCGAGTGTGTTTAGCATTGCTGCTGGCATTCATACGGTCCAAGTTCAAAGCCTGTGAAGGGCACTTTTGATTTATTTAATTTCTATGAGCAAAACAATTTACTGATAAAGAGAAAATATAGAGAGAGAGAGAGAGGAGAGAGTCAAGAACGAGTTTTCCTCAAAATATAACAGGTAAATAATGAAATCAAAACTATTATCCCTCTTCCATTCGCCACACGTCATTTGCTATCACTCTGGCATTTGCAACGTGCCATGGAAGTGCAGGGAGAAAAAATTCTCTGAAGGAAGCCAAATTAGTCGCGAAATAATTCCTTAGACATTTGGTGCCAATAAGATGAGAAACATCTTTTTGCAATTTTCTCAAATCTATTTGTTAATTTTGTCAATTTAATATTTGCGTGAATTTTCCTTTCACATGTGGAAAAATTTTCAAATCTGTATTAAACAAACACAGCAAAATCTCTCACTAGTCCTTTATTCAGAGCATACAAATGAGTTCCCTTGCCGTTTAAAGTACAGTAGATATGTTTTTTACTTATATGAAATTGCTTTTGGTAAAAGAGAGATAGAATTCACACCGAACAGGGTAAAAGGATATCAAATGAAATATTTGATTTCCCCATTAAAAAATGTTGTATGTAAAGGTTGATTTTTTAAGAGATATAGGAAAGTTAAAAAAAAACACACACGTAAAATTCAGAAAAATGCATGAAATGTTTATTTAAATCGATAGTACAGTCCATATAATTTAATGTTTGAAGTTTATTTCATGCAAATGTTGACCGCGACTGCGCTTCAAATGGTCCATCCGCTTAGTCCAATTTTGGCATACTCTTACCAATGTTTCGGCCGGTATCTCACATATAAATGCTTTAATGTTGTCGTCCAATGCGTCAATTGAAGCTGGCTTGTCTGAATAGACATGAGCTTTAACATAGCCCCACAAAAACTAGTCTAAGGGCGTTATATCCCACGATCTGGGTGGCCAATTGACAGGTCCCGAACGTGAAATAGAATGTTCACTGAACTCGCCTCTCAACAAGTCCATTGTTACGCGTGCTGTGTGGCATGTGGCACCGTCTTGCTGAAACCACATGTCATGCAAGTCAAGCTCTTGCATTTTGGGCAAAAAAAAGTTGGATATCATTTCACGGTAGCGCTCACCATTCACAGTTACGTTACGATTCGCGGCATATTTGAAGAAGTACGGTCCAATGATACCTCCAGCCCATAAACCGCACCAAACTGTCACCTTTTCTGGATACATTGGTAGCTCTTGTAATTCTTCTGGCTGATCTTCACTCCAAAATCGACAATTCTGCTTATTTACGTACCCATTGATCCAAAAATGAGCTTCGTCGGTGAACACAATTTTTCGATAAAAAAGTGGATCTTAAACTTTCTTACCAGAACACCCATTTTTATAATAAAATTCAATGATTTGCAAGCGTTGTTAGTTTGTAAGACGATTCATGGTTAAATTATAGACCAAACTGAAGATGTTTGACACTGAAACAAAACACGAAACGTGCGTCAGCTGTTTAAACCAACTGTTTAAAAAGATAATAGCTAAAAAATCACCTGTTAGATTCACACTACTTTCTCGAATAACCTGAACTGACTAGTTTACTTCGAAACTAGATTTTTTCAGCAAAAAATAAATATATTTGAAATAATGTGTTCGAGGTAGTCAGAGGCCCGAAAAAATTATGATTTTCAATAATTTATTTTTTGCTAGTCAATTGCTTTATTTTACAAAAGTCAAAACATGCCATTAACACATCATGTTTCGACTTGACTTTAGCAAAATTTACACAAAAATTAATAATTGTAAGAGTTATCGCTGTTTGTGTGGAGTCCGTTTCTCCAGAAGTCCCTTGCGGAGATCATCACAAGTCCTTGGAGATTCATCTAAAATCAATCATCAATCGGAGAAGAGAAATTAGTTTTATTAATAGATAATCTTGTGCCTGATCGAAGCTTTTTTCTAAATTAATAATATGGCGGCCTCAGGAACTATTTTTCTGATTTTCGAGAAAAAAACCGACAATTAATTGTTAAAAAAATCGAAATTTTTGAAAAAAATCCTCGATCAGGCACGATTTTTTTATGTTTTTCGAAAGCACTATACATTTTATTGAAATGTACCAAGCGCTCTTCAAGCTACGGTGATCACCAGTGCAAAAATTATAGTTTTGAGAAAAACGCATTTAAAGTTTTGCTATCGAGCACCGGAGCGCCCGAGCGTCCTTTGTTATTTGTTGAATAACTCGAAAAGTATTTGTCGGATTCACTTCAAATTTTCACACAATTTGTTTTTTATATTTTAAGAAAATGCAGACAAGCCTTTTTTTGACAATTCTGACTACCTCTAACACCATAAAGCTGTCTGAAGTTTAATCAAACAGCGAACACAAAATTTTCGAAAATTAATCTTACTTTTATGCCATAAAAGTCAAACAAATTACCTTAAATTGCTGAAGTCAATCGGGTCCTGTAAACGAATATGCCGATGTTTTTATACAAATGCGCGAAATCTTGAATTGTTTTGAAAAATGAGTTCCATACTTTCGATCACAGCAGTTACAGCTGTGGTGAAAATAATAGCACCATACGGTGTTGCGAAATTCAAACTTTAAAAAGTTTGAAAAGCACTAAATTTTTTGAACATAAAAAAATTTTACTTAATTAAATAATCTATCACCATATTTTTAATAAGAAGAGACTCCACATTTCTTGCCTATTTCAAAATATATTGTCTTAATAAGTTATTTCAGTCAAAATAAGGTGGTAACAAAAATATCACTATTTCAATCACAATGGCGAAAACAAAAAACTAACTTAATCCATAAGTACTTAAGTACTTTTAATCCATAACTATGCTATTTAAATAGTGTGTTAATACTTGGTTGAGTATCCTTTATTGGCATTTGCGACCGTACAGCATAGAATCCCTAAATCCTGGCATCTAGTTATCGGAATTCTCCCCCAACTTTCCTTTACAACCATCCAAAGGCCACATTACTAGTTGGATTGCAGGTGTGAACTGCCTTTTTAACATCAGTTCAGAAATTCTCAATTTGGTTGAGATCTGGTGTTGGTGTTGTCCCCAAACCATTTTTTTAATAATTGTCCTTTTTTCTTCACTGCAGTGCTTTCCGCGGGCCATATTTGAAAAGTATATTATATTAGATATTAAAATCTAAGTTGTGGGCGCCACAGTTATTTTCTTAAACAAAAAATTTATAGTTTTTCTACTCGCCAATTTATTGTACATTTACAAATTTTCAGTTTTACCATTTTTTGAGCTGGATTTAAGAGAAGCGCCAAATCAACATTTTTGAAATATTCTTAATGAATTCCTTTAATTGTCATTTATTTAAACTCAATTGGAATTAACCTCCTTTTAGGTACTAAACGATAGCACTTTTTGCCGTTAACTATTGAGAAACACCTTGACTATCTGTGACTGCTGCTGTTTCGGCCACACGCTGTCAGACATGCACAGTCGCAAAAAAAAACACCTGCTCAGAAAAAAATGAAGGCACTAGAGTTGCAGCCCAGCAGCTCCATGGACTTCAAAAAGAAAGAATAAAGAGCGCCGATACTGTCGGCACTCATTTAGCACCGAGCGTACCACGTACCACTCACACTACCTTGGCTACTGTGGTAAGCCAAATCAACCAGCACGCTGAGGAGGGTAAT
This sequence comes from Anastrepha ludens, assembly GCF_028408465.1. NCBI lineage: Eukaryota > Metazoa > Arthropoda > Insecta > Diptera > Tephritidae > Anastrepha > Anastrepha ludens. Next base: position 27,449,619 of record NC_071499.1, on the reverse strand, counting down.
TATGCAACACACACACACACACAAGTCAATGCGGACAATGTGCAAAATTCAATTCAATAAATAAACTATCGAAGACGAAAAGGGGGCGCAACAATAGCGGCGCTCATAAAAATTACACCTTTACACCTTTCCGCTAGATCGTTTCACAGCTCCGTTCGCCTTTCATTGCATCCGTAAAGTGTTGATAAATGGGCAAGAATGTGTGTGTGTGTGTGAGTGTGCGACGTGGTCAGCAATTGAGGCGTCATTTGAGGCGGTTTTGTTGGAATGACCAATAATGACCGAACAGTCGCCAGAGTCACACAGCCACTAACACCAGGCAGCATCAGCACGAGCACCAGCACCAACACCATCAGCATGAATAGTTCGTGAGCGAATGGTTCACTCAACAACAACACCTATTGATCATGTCAATTTCGCACGAGTATATCAGCCTTCCCCTTATTAGGCACGATTGTTGGCGGCGGCATGTTGTGTGTTGAGCCCCACCCAACATTTCTCTCCTAACTAGCCGCCATTGACAGAGTGGAGTGGACCGCAATGGACAATCGGCAATGTCCAGTGTGAACGAGAATTAGAAATATGGATTTCGGTATTTAAGTGATTTTAACAACATATATATGGGTGCATACCATGCAAGGCTATTTTTTACGTACACACACATACATAGACATACTCGTATACATACACGATAAATATATCTCCACTCAAATACGAAATACTTTGCCGTCCATTAATGTTTTATTTCCTCTAGCATTTCGCATTAAACAAAAAAAAAATAATAATTGTTACCTTCTTTCATTTCCAACTTGTTTCTCCCTGCTGCTTCTGCCCCTAACGCATTTCCCGCTGCGCATGTGTGGCAGCGCCCACCATCTATGTACTTCCCCTTGTAGAGCGTGCGCTCGATCGTTCGTTCACTGCTGGATAGCTCGGTGCTGTTTCGTGGTCGCAAACTACTGCGGCGGATTTGCATATAAAAGCGAATGGGCATGAACATTTTACCGTACGACTTTTTAATTCGTTTGTTTTGATGCTTCGAAATCGCTTTGTGTCACAAACTGTGAAGTCTGCTTTCGAGAATTGTCGCCGAACCGCGAATCGTTCAACTTTGCTATGATGTCTTCATCCAACAATTCCAGCTGCAATTCCAAAAGACTTACTTCCTCAACTGAGCTGAGCTGCACAGTCCATTCCATTCTATTCAGTGTTTGTGTGCTTTTGTCTTTATAAAACCCAAATTATATGTTCTGTGGTGCACGAAATGGTCAGATGCGGTGTGGCAAGTTTTATTTCGTGTGAATGGACGGATTTTTACTCACGAAGTGCTGCATAAAATGACTCTATACGCAAGTTTGGTTAGTTTTGTCTGACTCGAGTGGGGGAATAAAAAAACAATAACAATTATGAGTCTGAATAAGAAGAAAAATAAGAAAATAAGAAATAAAAAAATATGAAGAAGAAAATAATTCATAGTATCATAAACAACGTCTGTGAAAATGTAAAAAACCTCAATGGAATTAAAATATATCCTAGTACATCTTAATTTATGTACACTATAAAAAATCCGTGAATCTGAAAATATTATCAAAAACCTGATTGTGCCTTATAGGCAGTGCAACGGAATACCACTTAGACCAAAAAGTTTCCGGAACAAACGCCAGGTGACGCTCTAAGTGAACTAATTTGAATTTTGTTTTATTTTTGTTAGGTTGCCACATCCGTGATTAACGTTCTACCAAAATTTTATAGCCATTGCTTGACATTTGCAAAAATTTCGCCGTCTTGAGTAAATCTACCCCTGGACGGGTTCTTGATTTTTTATACTTTTAGAAATGGATTTGAATTAGCAACAACGATTTTGTGTTAAAAATGGATTTAGTAGTGCGAAAACCTTAGAAATGTTGGGTGTCTTTTATACTCTAAAGAAAGTAGCCATTTACGAGTGGCACGAACGCTGCAGAAGAGATCGTGATTCCATCGAGGATGACGAAAGGTTTGCGTAGTGGCAGGCATCGACATCGAAAACTGATGAAAACATAAATAAAGTGAGAGAAAGGTTGATCAATAATCGCAAATTAACCATCAGAGAGCTGGCAGAGAATAATGTCAGCCTCGAAGTGAATCTCTCTTGCCAAGAAGTGCTACTTTGGACTAAGTAGGCAATTGAGTAGTAAAGTCCTCTCTCGATGAACAAAACTAACACTTTACAATGCTCTTATCATGCCCGTCCTAACGTATGGTGCAGAAGCTTGGGCGAAGACAACATCCGATGAGGCGAGTGTTTGAGAGAAAGATTCTGCGGAAGATTTTGATCCTTTGCACGTTGGCAACGGCGAGTATCGCAGGCGATGGAACGATGAGCTGTTTGAGCTTTACGACGACATAAACATAGCGCAGTGAATAAAGATCCAGTGGCTCCGTTGGCTAGGTAATGTTGTCCGAATGGATACAAACGCTCCGGCTCTGAAAGTATTCGATGCGGTACCAGCTGGTGGAATCAGAGCTGATCTCTGGCAGGGACCTTGAACATTGGTTATAGATCCATTCAGGAAATTGCAGTTAATGTTTTGGGTTCGCGCCGTGTTGCAGCAAAGTTGGTCCCACAGGACCTGAAATTCAGGAAATAAATGACTGTGTTGATATTGTCAAATATATGATTTTCAAGCTTGAATCCCATATTCCTCATATGCATCATTACTTGAGACGAGACATGAGTTTATGAGTACGACACGCAATCCAGAAATCAGACGAACGAGGTTTCCGAATGAACTAAAACCAAAAAAAAAAAAAATCACGTTGTTTTCAGCCTAAAAAGAAAGCGATGCTCACGGTTTTTATGGATATACCACGAATTTTCGCCAGACATAATAAGGACTGTAAGGGCATTATAAGACGTTACGTGAAGCAGTTCGCCAAAAAAGGGGGGGGGGGGGGGGGAAAGGATTTGAGGGAATACAACTCGTGGATTTTGCACCATGATAACGCACTGTCGCACAGTGCCATTATTATGTCTGATATTTTGATTAAAAACGAAACGAATGCCATTCAAAAGGCATCGAATTCACCAGATACGGCTCCCTATGATTTTTTCCATTTAATCGAGTGAAAAAATCCACTATGGGGAACGCCTTTTAACAGCCGAAAGGAAGTAATGAAAAAGTCCAAGCAGAAAATAGAGTTCCAGAAATGTTTCGAGAGCTGGATCAAACGCTGGCATAAGTTCGTTGCATTTGATGGGGAGTACTTGTTTCGAATGGCCAAGCTGCACTGGATTTAGCTACAACAACCTCTATGGTGGTGGAACATACAAGGAATACCCTTTCCATCTTGAGTGAAAGCCATAAAGTAATCTTAATCTGTGTCCCGGGACATCGGAACATTGAAGGTAACGAAAAAGCAGATGAACTGGCAGGAGGGGTCTGCCATTGGTAATCTTCTTGCAGAATCGGTATTCACACCATTATGTGCAGTCAAGAACACAATTTCCCTGAAATACCTCCGAATCGAGGATTGTAGGTGGAGAACCAGACGAAATGCAAAATTAGCAGGACGTTAGGGTCCACCTACAACCTCAACCAATCGACAATATTGTTAAATATGAAACGACGGGACGCCTGGAGACTAACGGCATTCATAACTGGCTTTTGGCCTGTCGGAGAACAAGCAGCCAAAATGGGCATCCCTCACAACACACACTGTCATAATTGGACAGAAGGACAGAATGTTAGCCCTGGGCAAACCGCTGTTCGAGAGTCTCGAACAACTGTCTGGCTTAGATGTCAACAACCTAATAAGGTTCTGCTCCGTTCTACTTCGAATTCAGAATATATGTTATGTACTTACGTGATTTTCTCTAGGGAAAAGTGGGGTGTGGGATTTGGAGATAGAGCATGTTGAATTTGTTCATGGATGGTTCAAAGTTGAATAGTAGGATTGGGGAAAATACATTCTGCGAGGGGTCTTCTGTCAAACTAAAGTTCAAGTTGCCGCACCATTCCAAGCCGAAGTGGCCGCAATAAGAGAAGCAAATGCTTGGTTGCTCACTTGTGCAACATCTGTCCGGACAGTAAAAATGATGTTCGATGATGGTTCACTTTAAACTGGTTTTGAAATGCCTGACTTCCCTTCTGACCACATCCAAATATTTTGCAATTAAGCTCATGCGTATGATCTATCTAGAGAGGAAACCCATGAGAAGGTTTCACCGCGAAGTGAGAACATTAGGGTTCCGCTAACGGCTTCTGGTCTGCTTACGCGGTGAGACTTTATAGTAATTCGAGTCCTTTTTGCAGCAACTGTGTGGAGGACGAGGTGGAATAATTTCAACACCTTCTCCTCAGCTATACTGTCGTCGCAGGGTTCAGATTTAGGCATTTAGGTGCTCATTTTGTATGGATATAGCAGGTGTAGATATCATCCGCTCTTTTCCAGTTTGGTCACTCTCCTCCGCTTGCAATGGTATCTCAATGGACGTTCAAAATATTTGTACACGGGTACGGACATGTCGTTAATATGATAATATGGAAGAGATTCGTTTTTTGGATGCACCTGTGGAAAAAATTGGGAGACCAACGAAAAATATATCTTCCTGCGACTTCAACGAGAGTAGATGTCGCTTACACTTTAAGTTTGAGAAAAAAACAAAGGCTCAACATTTTCGGATGACTATTTATGTGATAATTCGCAAGTTGCTTCTTTGTGCCAGTTTATGCTCTGTATTTCTTCATAAGCAAACAATTTCGGATTGTTTGTGGTTTATATGAATCAAAAAAATTATCTTCTCTTAAATTGTATGGCTTTTCTTGTATGCGTCACACAACTACGCCTTTTAGTTTGCTCTGATCAAAACTACGATGGCTGTTTGAATCTATAAAACTATATAATGAACTCTGGTGACCGATGTTTTTTACCTGTTTCGCATGGGCCTTTTGTAGTTTTCTACGAACGAAAACGAAAAATGCGAGAAGACAGTGGCAAAGTACATATTTCTTGCTGCTCTTCGTTCTTGAATGTTGCCTACAATGTAGGTATATGTCCAATAAATCAAAAACGATTCACAATCCGAAAATTTGTTAGGCATATTCACTTCTGGCCCAATATAGTCAGTAAAGTGAAGCCTCGGATGTATCCACATCCAAACAATTTCCAAGCCGTTCGTCAAGTTGAGTTCATTGTTTAAATTAGTAGAAAGCTAAACATTTGGAACCTTTGCTTTTGCGTTAAACAGCATCACCTTTCTAAGTGATTTACATACAATGCTTTCTCATCTCGCCATCTCCATGTTTTTATATCCTTGTTCACTCCCCTCGGGAGCGTAGGGTCTCGACAAGACTCTTCCATTGCACACGCTTCTGGGCTGCTGTTTTTGCGCCGTCCCACGTGATGTCGGCATCTGCTAGTTCGCGCAACGTCGACCTTCACCAAGTGATCTTTGTCCGATCGCGACCTCTTGCGGGTTCCAGCCATTTATATACGGAACTCAATTCATGCTGTATGCGATTGCGGTGCTTTTGAAGATTATTTCCACTGACAATCAAAAAAATATCATTAGAATAGGAAATCGTCGGATATACTATCACGTGAAGCATCACGAAAAGGGTGTTGACGGAATGATTACAAGGAGTAATGGGCAGGCCTTATCCCTGAGCAAACCATCTTGATTAATCACACAGAGGTAGGGCTGCTCCCAAGAGAAGCCACTTAAACAATGTTTAAGAAGATCGTCGAAGCATATTGCATTATATACTTATCACTTTGCTCCGTTCGTTAGGATTAGCCAGCTATCATGAACTTGCTAGTCCAGTTTATAGCGTAGAGGTCTAGATTTCATACTAATATTTCACGCAAAGACGATAAGCATTTGGATTTGAAGCATTCAGGCGTGTAATAGAAGATCGAAAACCGTCTTAGCAGATCTGCAAGCTTCGTTCTCACGACAGTCGGTTCTACGTAACCGGAACGACCCGGATTTATATTCGGCCTAGAACTGCCACTTCAGCAGCATTCCCGGTAAAGCAATACTGGCCCCGTGAGTACCAGTACTTCTATGCAAGAGTGTCAGTTAGATGATATTTGGGCCAGTTGATTTGTATGGCGACAAGCCAAGTATAATCATCCTTATTTCACCACCAGTGGGTATCCTAATGGTCTTTTCCTATAAATAAAGTAAAGCTCTACAATCTTGAGTCTTATCATTTCCTGAGGAGTGCGTTCAACCTCCAGGTAAATGCGTTTTTATTAGAAATTCGCGAGCCTTTTCTTGGACTGTATACACTTACAGTTCAAGAAGAGGCTCATGAATTTCGAATCAAAATGCATTTACCTGGAAGTTGAACGCACTCTATAGGAAATGGTTCATCTGGTTTCTTTAGGGCATAAAAGTGAGCAACGGCATTCGCAGCTAAATATCTCTGGAGTGGATCTAGCGAGCTAATATCATTTATATTGACTCACAAATGCCTCCGTGCTTTGTTGCTCGCTCTCTTGCGCTGATAAGCTGTTTTACTCCCGCTTTATTTCTGCCGCCGTAGGCGAATGGGTTTGTGTGTTACTACCATTTGGGAGTGTGTAGGTTCGAATCTCCTTGCATGAAACAGCAAAATGATAGAAAAAATGTTTTTTAATAGCGGTCGCCCCTCGGCAGGCAATGGTAAACCTCCGAGTGTATTTCAGCCATGAAAAATCTCCTCATAAAAAATATCTGCTGTTCGGAGTCGGTTTAAAATTGTAGGTCCCTACATTTGTGGAACAACATCAGCAAGACGCACATCACAAATACGAAGAGGAGCTCGGCTAAATATCCAATAAAGGTTGTAAGCGCCAATTATTTATTTTAATTTTTTTATGTTTCTGATTCATAAGCTCGGTCAGCAGTTAAGTCAGTGCTGTTTGCCCTGCAGAGCCGCTTCCGCATATTTCTACTAGGATTAGTCAACCTACCTCTCCTCTTTTTGGGTTCTCCAAATTGTCATTTCAGTAATAAATAGCTTATAATAAAAAAATGTATATTTACTTCTCAGGCAGTGTTACAGAACTCCTCCACTTAGGCTCGCAATGTCTACGTCGACTTTCTGTTATAAATTATTTTCAACTGTCATTCACTGAGCGACTTCTTGTAATAGAAAACTTCAAATTTAAAGACGTCTTGAAATATTGAATTTACGCTGTCTACTTGAAAAATTAGCAATTCCAAAAGCTTCCATGAATGACATTAGTAATTGTCCGACGTGAGTGCCACCCAACACCTGAACTGTAAACAGCAAAGGACTCACGTTTTTGAGATAATAAAATTAAACTTAAAAGTGTAGAGGAAAAAAGGAAAACTAATGACATTCACAGCACAACAACAAGCACGAAACCCTGTAATTCAAAAATAGCACCAGCAACAACAATTCAAATGGCAAGTAATTGTTAACTGTGATTGCCAATGGGGAATGAATGTTAATAGAGCGAAGAGTGTTTAATTCAAGCGCCAAAAATAATGTTCAACAACAAATGTCACAAAATGACAGACAGACAGACAGACATACAGACAGTCAACTATTAAGGCGAACAAACAACCAACCAACCAACCAAGAAACTCCATTGCCTTGTGCCTGGGTGCCCACCCCACGCGAACAACTTGGCCATGTCTGAGGGATGGACGGACTCAAGTGATATGTGGCGACGAGTGACAGTCATGACAAGTGAATGTCATCAATGTCAAATGTCATGGAATAATTTCAGAAGGCGTCATCGTTAAAAAGTGAATGGAACTGCTTTGTTTTACTACACAAAACATATACACGCACGACGACATGCACGAGGAGCATGTGGCAACACGCAAACATACTTACAGGCGTTAAGCAGCTTGTAAAGAAGAAAGTCCAAAGCACAAATGTGGTGTAGTGTGATTACATAGTTGACTGGAGAAGCATTCAAATGGAAGTACTTGGTAAGGATGCAGATGGACATTTTTTTCTATAGTACTTAGGGGGTAAGTTGTAGAAGCAACCAAGGTAAAGTGTGGGTGTAAGTATATGTATAAAAAATTTAATATATAAATACATACAACTGTGAGCATTTTTGTTAGTGAGTACAGAAGTGGCAACATCCAAACATATTGGCACAGACCAGGGAGACTCATCCATTATCAACAGCTCGTCGTCGTCGTTGGTGATTATCATTCGGAGTTAGTTGAAATCGCTGAGCGGTGGACCGAGAACACTGAGCATAGCCAATGACTGCACCGATTCTGCTACATTTGACAAATGCGCTGAGAAATTGCGTCGCTGATCTGGTGCAGCCTTGTTCATTATGGCCAATGGCATTGTGAGTTTGGTTGTTGTTTTTGTTTTCATATTGAGGCAGAGTTCGTTACATGGTAATTGTTAAAGTAAATTGGAATGATGATTATATTCCTCCTTGAATAGTTTTAAAAAAGCTAAAAAACCAGGGTTGCAAAGAAGTTGTGACCATCAGAACTAGCATAGAGACTTTGCTTATAACCATTTTCCGGCCCGAAGAGTTCAGGGATTTAATGTCGTACTAAGAGATTTCTATTCCTGCATGCATTTTTTTTCGGGATGACTCCCGTGAAGAGAAAACTCACATGAGTACTGTTATACCGGCATAGCTGCACCTAAGTAATATACTGTGGGCAAAAAGTAAGGTGAATTTATTTGTAAACTTCGCGGGATTAAAATTTCGCTCTAGTTATTATTTTCATGAGTTGGCAGCACTGTTAATACCATCTGGGCCAACTTTCATGTGAATGTCATTATCAGTAATATATTTACGCTGGTGTTTACCAAACGACCAAGAGTGCATTTTTCGATTTTTACAATGTCTGATTTAATTGAGCAGAGAAGTGCCATCAAATTTTGTTTGCGGAATGAAATTTCGACCATGTCGCAGAAAAATGTTTATAAGTGGTACAAAGACTTCAAAGAGGGTCGAGAACGAGCGCTCCGGACGACCATCGACGGCAACAGATGACCAACACGTCAATAAAGTGCAGGAGTTAGTGCTCAAAAATCGTCGGTTGACTGTTAAAGACCTTACTGATATGATCGGAATATCAGAAGGATCTGAAGACCATTTGAGCCTACGAAAAGTCAAATCTCGTTTGGTACCGAAAACTCTCAATTTCTTGGAAAAAAGTAGTCGCGTTGATGTGTGTGAAACAATGCTTTCAGACTATCAGGACAAGCTCAAATGCATCATTACGGCAGATGAGACTTGGATTTATGCTTAAGACCCTGAAACAACCGACCAATCAAGCGAATATATGCTAAAGGCGAGGCCAGACCGAAAAGAGCTCGTCAAAGTCGTTCAAAAATAAAGGTCATGATGACAGTTTTTTTCGATTTTCGTGGTGTGGTGCACTATGAATTCCTTCCACCTGGCCAAACTGTTAATAAGGAATATTATTTGAGCGTTATGCGTCGTTTACGTGAAGCAATTCGTCTAAAAATACCAGAATTATGGGCCAACAACTCTTGGTTTTTGCATCACGATAATGCACCGTCTCACACTGCACTCGTTCTTCGTGACCATTTCGCCAAATATTCCACGCATATCGTTCCGCAACCACCGTATTCGCCTGATTTGGCTCCGTGTGACTTCTGGCTATTCCCAAAACTCGAGACCACTCCGGGGAACGCGTGTCGAGTCGATTGAGGAGATAAAAGCTGAATCGAAGAAGGTGCTGATGGCTATACCGGAAATGGGCTATTTGGCATATTTCGGGGATTGGAAAAATCGTTGGCATAAGTGTATTTCATCGAGAAGGGATTATTTTGAAGGGGATGAAATTGATTTACAAGAATAAATAAAGATTTTTCATTTTACAACCAAATTCACCTTACTTTTTGCCCACACCTCTCCGCTATCTACCACTCTCCCCGCGGAACTGTGAAAGAAGGAATTACCTCATGGGACTGGTTAGCTCATAGGCTGCTAGATATTTTGTCTACGAACCTCTGCGCGTCTTAGATCATTGTGGATATACCTATTTTGCATGTGCGCAGATTCGCTTCCAGTTATCACCTGATTTCAGCGTAAAATCTATAATATTATATTTTCTTCGCTTAATATGTTATAGGTTTCGAAAGCATAGCGTGGGCATTGCAACAAAACGTGATCAATATCTTCTTTCTTTTCCGTGCAGATTGGGCAGCTTGGGGAACTGTCATGGCCGAATCTGTGGAGTTATTTTCGAAATATCCCATGCTCTGAAAGGAATGTTTCCCCATGGGTCCTTTCTAATCACGTCGTAAGAATGGGTATTAGCTCATGCCCCCATCTACCCATCCATTTTGGTGATCTGTTCCACTGGTCTTGCCAGTGGGTGATCGAACGCCACCTTTCTTCTTCTGCAACGCCTTGCTCTACCGTCATGTTCGGATATCCTTATATGGTAAGTAGGTAGGTAAGATGACAAGAGTACCCCAGGCACACTTTAAGTAGCACTTACGTGCCGTTTTGATACCTGAGAGGGTGACCGCTGAAACCGGTTCTGTCGACCCCTTCCTGTCAAGCTCGTCGGTAATTTCATTTCCCTCTATATTCATGTGCCCAGGATGCCTATGAGAATATATACCAGCTCCAACACCACAATCCATTTTACTGCCATTTCATTTCCTCCTCGTATACTACTGATTATTTGAGAAATAATTCGCTAATCCTGATCCAGCAGACAGCGAGTGTTAAGGTTAATATTTTTTAGGTGAGTGAACGATTCCATGTCAAGTGATCTAAGTACTTTTGACATTATTCATAATTGTGGTGAAAATTAGTTTATTTGGAGTCAAGGCGAATCTATTAAAGGTGGTGTTGGTAAATCAGCTGATTTGTTTCTTTTTTTTCTTTCGCTGTGTCTATGTGGCTGTCAGTACAGAATAAAGCAAGACGAATTAATTTTTTGTTTTCTACTACTTTCACCGTACAAAACATTGTTGTTGGTCTAGTGCGCCCACCTTTAATTATTGCGCCTTGTGTGGAGTATAGTAACAAGAAGTAAACTGCAAAAAAAAAAGAAAATTTGAATTTTGAGATATAGTTTTGGTGTAGAGTTTTTTTAAGTGAAATATTTTCGGTTATTTTTGAGATTTTTATATTTTTATTTTTTAGGATGACATAATCTTAAAAAAATATTTTATAGGGAAAAACATATTTTTGTTAACAATATTTAGTAAAAATTTGTCTTTGCATTTATGAAAAAGAACGTTTCTGAGGAATTTACGACAATGCTCAAAACACTTGGATCACTTGGCACGGAATCGCTCTATGAAAGTACTCTCTCTTGACGTCTGATTTCTCGTCACTTGCAATGTTACCTGCTACGCTATCCACACCAGATGAAAAGCGAACTACCTTCTGCTCATGTTAAGGGATTTGCGGCAGTTCGCTACCGAACCGAAGGAGTCAAGTGCCTTGAGGGCAGCTAAGCAAATGAGAATCTTATTTGTTGTGGTGGCTGTCAGGAGCCTGTGAGCAACTAATCTAGAGTAAATAAATTCTTTGTTAAGGAATTTTCATTCAATAACTAATTTTGGAATTGCCAAAAAATTTAGAAATATTGTTACAAAAAGTTGGAGTAGGAAATTGTCAACAGAACAATTGGCCAAGAATTTTATTCTTAAACGCGCCATATTTTTGTGTACATACGTACAATATTTGTATGTATGCATGTGAGTATATTTGTGTGCATATTCACGTAGAAATATACAAATATTAAAATTATTAAATTTCGCTGGAACAACCCTCGCAAGCGATTTCATAGTTTCATCTGAGTCATATTTCTTAAATATTTCAGTAAAATGAATGAAATTTCTTTCCACCCCGTCTTGTCGGAAATACAGGGTGACTATGTACGATCACAGATTTTCTTTTCTAAATAAATCACACAAAAATTTATTTTATTATGTTTTTTAGTCTATCGCGGCCACCGCAGCCGAATGGGTTGGGGCGTGACTATCATTCGCGAGAGCGTGGGCTCGAATCTCATGAAAATAATAGAAACGGGCAATGACAAGCCTCCAACTATATTTCAGCCACAAATAGGAAGAGAAGCTCGGCCAAACACCTAACAGAAGTGTACCTGCCAATATAAATTAAATGACCAGTAAGACTCTTCCATTTGTGTGACAACAACAAGACTCACACCACAAATAAGAGGAGGAGCTCGGCCAAACACCCAAAAAGGGTGTACGCGCCAATTAGGTACAAACGCTACTTTGCTGTCAACTCCTACTCCGAGCCTTCCTCTGCCTCTGCGGTGCACTTGCGGAGTGAACGATTAAAGAATTGTTGTTCTGCGAGAGTTGTCGGTGCTGTTGGATTTCCTGCCGCCTTCCAGCGACACTTGAGTCCTGCACTTGGTTGTTGGTCGGTATGCACTTGCAATTTGCGATTTGGTGCGTATGTGAGTAAGTGCTGTCTTGTGGACAAGAGCACACAATGAAAGTCAGTTGTTTTAGAATCGTAAATTGAAAAATCAAAATCCAACTTTACTTATTGTATGAGCTTCTGGATGGGACGACAGTAAAGCGGCAAATTTTGTTGGCAACCGTAAGTCACTGCTGATTGCCACCAGTTGCTGTTCGTTAGACTTTAAATTAATTAGGGCACGAAGCATAACTTAGTAGATCGTTGCAGGGCAAAACTTTAATTTCCATTCTTAAGATTTCTAACTATGCTACGGTGAATTTATGAATATATTTTAAGGGTCTAAATTCTTCTTATCCGGGTCTAAGTACAGTTACCGGCATATTTTCCTGTTGAGAGGATTTTTAAACAAAACTCGTCTAAAAATTGTCATTAAAAATCTTTAAAGGATTTATGTAGCCACTGCCTCGATAGTATTTTTTCTTTTAGCTGGCTGATTCCAACATAGTTGCCCTTGAGTATCGGTACCAACACATCACTCAGTGGCTAAGTGGGATTTGAATTATTTCGCCGGCGTCATGAACTAAAAACCTCCTCGAAATGTTGGCTGTACTTGTATATAAATATTTTATTAAAAAGTGATACCTCGTTTTATAAAATCACCCTTAGACTAAGTTGGAATCAGAGAAAATAAGTTATAAGACTCTTCTGATTACACATGATGTGCATATCAAAATTTGTTAAGAATTTTCCCAGCATAGATCGGGCTGTATATCACTTTTAGATTAGGAATCGCGTCGAACTTATTAGCAAAGTCCATACCTTTCGTAGCTCTAGAAAAATAAGTGAAATGCTGTTAAATCGCAATATCTCTGCGGCCATTTGGCGTCATTGTTTCGTAAGATAATGCGTTCTGGGAACTAAGTATCTGTAGTGCCAATTGCCTGAAAAAAAAAATTATTGGGTGCGCATCTAACCCTTCCTTTTTTTGATGAAAATACAACTTTATTCTGAAAAAATGGTGAATCATTGAAAGAATTGCGCATCGCTGGTTACTACTTTTTCCTATCTTTCTGGTAGATCTCGTATACCGTCGCGGTAAAACTGTTCATTTTGAGATTATCCACGGATCAAGCCATTTTTTGATGTCTTCATATGAATGGAACTGCTGGTCAGCTAGACCACGTGCCATCGATCGGAGCAGGTGATAATCGGACGGCGCAATATCTGGAGAATATGGCGGTGGGGTAGGATTTCCCATTTCAGTGTTTCCAGGTAGGTTTTAACGGGTTTGGCAACGTAAGGCCGAGCGTTGTCACGCTGTCCGCTTCGCGCGCAGTGCTCGACTCAATCGCATCAATTGAAATCGATACCAATCCCCAGTGATGGTTTTGCTTGCTTTTAACAGTTCATAATAAATAACACCAACATAGCATAACCTTCCCAGCGTGAATATTTCCGCCGAGTCGACGACGTAGAAGCATGACCGAGCAGTCCCCTTGGCTTTCTTTTCTTGGGATTGCTGTAATGAATCCATTTTTCATCACCCGTCACGATGCGATGAAGAAAATCCTTACTTTTTTGCCGCTGGAGCAGTTGTTCACAGGCAAAAAAACGACGTTCAACATCCCTTGGTTTAACTCATAAGGAACCCAAATCGCCTGTTTCTGAATCCTTTTCAAAGCATGCAATCGCTTGTAAATGGATTGGTGGGTAACTCCTAATACCAAAGCAAGCTCTTCTTGCATTTGACACGGATCTCATTGAGCAATGCCTCCAATTCAGCGCCTTCGAAGGTTTTTGGCCCTCCTTCACGCGGACGGTCGTCAACATTAAAATCACCGTCTTTGAAGCGACGGAACCAATCTCGGCATGTTGCTTCATTTAAAGCAGCATATCCATAAACTTTTTCTAGCTCTCGATGCGCTTCAGCCGCCGTTTTTCGTTTTTTTCGAATGAAAGAGGAAAATCAACACTTCCCGCAAATGACGATTATTCGGCACAAAATCAGACATTTTCACAAAACCAAAAGTATATGATACCAAAACAAAATCACTAATGTGCCGAAGCGGTTTGTTTACCAGGTGTCTAAGCTTGGTTTATGACGTTTAGGTTATGTTAGAATCGACTAGGCATCTATTGACAAACAGCGGGAACTTAGTTGCACACCTAATAATACTTCTGAAATTTATTGAACGTTGAAAATTTTGGTATGGAGCTTTTTAGAGTCAAATATCATCGACTCTTTTTGACAATTTCATGATTTCTTTATTTTTATTTTTTAGGATAACAATATTTAAGAACAAAAAATTTTGTGGGAAAATTAGCAATTTTTTGTATGTTGTTTTACCCAAATGTTTGAGATCAATTTGCGATAAATTGATATTTATGAGGTGCTCAATTTCTATTCTAAAGATCTTAATGAAGATTTTTAGCGATTTTTCTTAATTCACATAGTTTTGGTGAAATCTGCGTAGGTCACAGATATCTGTTGGCCAGAATGTCGCAGCTTTTCGTAACAAAATTTAGTGAAAGTTTTACTTATTTCTTTTTGATTTTGTTGTCATTTATGAAAAAACTCCATACCAAAAATTTCAACAATGAGTAAATTTCAAAATTATAGTTTTGTTCTCAGTTTACTTCTTATGACACTCAAGCCTACAAATACAATAAATAAATTTTCAGAAAAATGTATGGCCCATGATTCAATTATACAAGGTTAAGTAAAGTTTGACAACTGATTTCGGATGCTACTTAATCCATTGATGCAATTTGGAAGCAAGGGAAAAAGGGCATAAGTTTATCCCCTTTCTGAAAATGTAGTAAAAAATTGAAAAAGGTCGTTGTAAGCCATAGAATAATTTTATGTTATTTTATAACTGGTACTTAATTATTTATATTTTTAACTTAACTATTCCCATGGATTTGTGTCATATATATATGTATTTTGACCATGCATCGGATTGGAATTTATATGTGCCACTTGTAAACCTACACTGAAGTAATAAATAAAACAAATAGTGGAAACTCTTAACAAGGAAAAACCACTTTTATTTCGTAACGTCCGCTAATCATACATTTGATTTTTTAACGAGATTACCTGCAAAGTTACAAGTATAAAATCTGTGTTAAAATAGATAAATTTATATATACGCAGAAACACAAGTAGACGCCCAAACAATAAAAGCATAGCTCCAATTATAATCAAATTGAGCTCTGCTGCAGATCGCTCTCAACTGCTGAAAGCTGTAGCTAAATACTGCAAAGATAAGAGACGAGCACTTTCTCTTAGTGATGTCGGCGTCAGTATTGAAGGGAAGCTATTTATCCACGAATGTCTTGCAAGAAAAAATCGCGAACTAATGCGTTTGGCTATGCAGTATAAAAAGCAAAAGCGTCTAACGTCAGTTTTCTCTGTTCGTGGGCAAGTGTTTGTTAGAGCTCGACCCCAAACTGATGCTGTAATTATAACTGAAAAAACGAGTATAGAGAGCATGGCAACTGCTAATATGTAAAAACAAAAACATTTATGCGTTATATTATTAATGTTATGTCTGCGTTAAATTTATTCTCTTATTTATCATTTATGTTTTTCAAACTCTTTGCTTTGCATTGTAATCATTTTTATTTTCGTATCATTTCTGTTTCGTTCATCTCATTGTTACTTTTCATATTCTTGGCTTTAAAATGTAATCTTTTTTATTTTGATCTCATTCCTATCTATCTCATTATCCCCTTGCTTTATTTAAACTCCTTCACCGATTTAAATGTAGACCTTTGTAATAATTTTTCTTCCAGGAGTTTGATAGATCGTTTCCAATCATTAGGAATTTCCTTAATCAATGAATATGCTACTCGCTTTGCACCCCACTGTAAACCAAGTCTTTTGGATGTATTTTGCGTCAGTGACAGAGATTACGTCAGTCATATTGATCAGCTTCCTATGGCTGGAGTTTCCGACCACGAGTTGATATTCTTATCTTACAACATCCAGTTCAACAGACACAATCAAATAAAGGAGACATTTTTTAGGGACTTTAAGCTTATTCAGCATGATCTCTTAAATAAGGAGGCTGCCGAGCTTAATTGGAATATGTGTCGGTTATTCACAACAGTGGATGAAAAACTGCAACATTTCAATGCTTTAGTCAGCTATCTATTTGATAGGTTTGTTCCGTTGCGTAAAGTTAAATAAAAACTTGTTAGATCACTCATTGTTCCTCATGTATCATACGCTGAGTTAGTATATTGCAGGCTTGATAATAATTCGAAGCAAAAATTGCAAATCGCTTTAAATAATGCAGCGCGTTTCGTGTTTGAAAAAAAAATCAAATAAATTGAAATTGAAATTAAAAGATGCGAAAGTCTAAGCAAAATGGAATAGGCAAAACAATATTGCCTGCTAACTTTTTCAGCAAAAGTTTTAATTTCTACGCTTTTGAGTACTTTTTCTTTAGAATTTGCTCTGAAATAAAAAGTAGCTTTTCCAAGAGGACAACACGGATTTATTAAGTAGCTTCAAGATGGCTAACACAGGGTGAAATTAGGCTACTTACATCACCTTTAATTATTGCTTCATGTGTATGGCCATGCCCAAAATATCATACTTGTATCCCTTCGCATGAATTCGCTTTTCTGTCAAAAATTTGCATCACACTTGAGTCACCCTCTACATTTATGCGAGTGCTTCACAAGAAGCATGGCTGTGTTTGTGTATGTGTGTACATGCAGTCGTAAGAGTTCATGTTGTCTGCTCGCCTATAATTTTCTTGTTATTTATTTTACTGCGGCCTCATTTGCGTTATGAAGTCAATGGACCATACTTATAATTTGTACGAATATTGAATATTTCAGTAATTGTTTTTTTCCTTATTATTAACTCCCGCATTCCATTGATTTCAACTCGCTGAAATGTTGTTTAAGTCTTGAGTCGACTATGGCTCATAGATTTTGTAAAAATATATTAAGAAAATTAAAGATTAAAGCCAGCCATTCGCAAGTGATGCAATTTTTCCGACGTCATTGATTCAAAATTTAAGGCAGAAGATTGGAAAATTTATTTCGAGTGAACCGAAGATTTTTGTAGACTTTTCATAAGAAAATTTATCTGACTTTAGCAAGTTGTCTTTTTGGACCAATAAGCCGTGAATTTTCACAAGAAAATACAGCAGATTTTTTGCACTTTTATTCAGAAATTTTGTAGTTAATAGATAGAAAGTGGTAAGACCACTTAAGTCGACATATTGGCTTGGAGCGAGTGCTAAGAAATCCTTTCGAGTTTTGGACGGAATAATAGGCAATGTGTGGCTATTAATTTACTAATACATTTGCGATATGCGTTAGCCAACGAACAGGGAAATCGAGGTGAGGGCAGGAAAGAGCTACTCCTCCATATTCCTTTTATGAGCCCACGAAAATCAAACGAACCGTCTATAAATGTGTTGCTGATTTGCGTATAATGGATTTTTAAGTGAATAATTAACTTAATAAACGAAAGTGCGGACTCCACCATGACATCGAAGTTGAGTTTGGTGATATCCCAGAAGGCAATCAATGCCTTACCAACGGAGCGGTTGAAATTAGTCGGGTAAGGTCTGCATATTTCGCCTTTATTCTAGTAATCATGTAACGGGGACATCGCAGAAAACTGTATAGCTGATAAGTTGACTAGACGGGCCAACCAGTTGGTGGTTTATCTAGGCAAAGAGAGGATGAGAATTCTCTTGGCTATCTATCGTGTGTTTTCGATTAAATGAGTCTCAATGCAACTCAGCGATAGGAGGACAACGCAAATTAGCGAGGATCATCGCTGTAAGGCTACATTGGAGGGAGCTTCTTGCAACTCTCTATAGTTGTGAAGATATTAAGCAGATACTGCGCGATGGTTATCACTGTGGTGAGATTCAACATAGCATCGAGCTACTGCTTACTGCAATTGCTTGGAGGATTTTGACGTGGAATCGTCTGCGCTGGCCTGCTTGAGCAAGTGTAAGTTTCAGGCATATTGGTTTTCACTTTTTAACTGCATCTGGAAAACTATCCAGCGTGGATTTATTAAAACGTAACGTTTTTCGAACCGCAACCTATTCGTCGACGTTCGATTATCTCTCTAGTCCCTTCGTCATTCGATTCACTTTGTTTTTCAATATTACAGGGTCCGGCACTCGAAGTGTAACCAATTTCACGCCGCTCGCGCAGCTGATGCACGGGCTTCAGCTGTCTGCAAGTTGGCTAAATGAGAGTCCAGAGGATTGTTTAAAAGTGCGAGGAAACATTTTGCCGAGAGTAAAGGCGAAAAAAGAAAATCACTAATGGAATTCAAACGGAATAGTGGGATTGATCACAACCAGCGATTGTTCGTAAACTCGAGCACCTTAAAGTAAATAAAGTTTTTGCTTATCGCACCATCAGTCGGTACAGTGATACTGGTAGTATAGCGAAACGTCATGGAGGTGGACATCAAAAGACTGCAATGTCACGTGAAATGGTTCAAAAAGTGAAGCAGCGACTTGAGCGAAGTTCCCGAGGAAGTGCCAATCAAATGGCGAAAGAACTGAAAATATCTGAGCGTAGCATCCGCCACATACTGAAAAATCAAATCAAATCTCAAAGTCAAGTCTTACAAGATTAAAAAGGCGCGTGATCTCACACCAAAGCAGCATCAAGTCAGCCTTGAGAGAGCGAAGGAGTTGCTTCGCTTAGCCAAAAGCGGTGATTTTCAGAACATTGTGTTTTCTGACGAGAAAATTTTTCAAATTGAGCAATTCATGAACTCCCAAAACGATAGGTTTTATTTCACCGACCCTTCATACGAAAATTTGAGTCATAAATTGGCCACTTGGAGCCAGCACCCGCCACAGGTAATGGTTTGGGCCGCTGTAACCGCAGATGCCCGCTTTTCAATCGTTTTCATCGAGCCTATCGTCAAGTCAAATGCGAAATATTATCGGGAAAGTATTCTGGAGGTTGCTTTGAAGCCTTGGGCAGACAAACATTTCGGTGGTAGACCATGGACGTTTCAACAGGACTCGGCACCGTCTCACAAAGCTCGAGTGAACCAAGAATGGCTAAAAAACAACGTTCCGAACTTCATAATGTCCACATAATGGCTCTGAAATTCACTAGACGCGAATCCAAAGGATTATTCTCTTTGGGCTATTTTGGAGAGCAAAGTCCGAATTAAAGTATTCATCAGTCCTGAAACGCTGAAAAAAACCATTGTCCGCGAGTGGGCCAAAATACCTGCAAGTCACATTCGGGCAGCTGGCGAATCGTTTCTGGACTTCTTCAAGGCTATATATAGTCAAGGCAAAAGGTGGTCATATCGAGCGAAAATAAATTAATTCTTAATTTTGCATTATTTTCACACATTTTTTACTTTGAATTGAATAAAAGTAATTTTCCAAACTAAATTGATGGCCTTTTTAATTAGTTACGCTTTGAGTGCCGGACCCTAAATTTAATTTTTTTTACAAAATTTTTTTTTACAAAATTTTTTTTACAAAATTTAATTTATTTGCTTAATATTTTATTTGCATTGATTGCTAATATTTTAGTTGCAAAAATGGGGTTGTTTTTCTTCATATTTTTGGCTCGTCTGTAAAATAATTTGTAATGTAGATTCTTAAAATTAAATTTAATAAATATAAAAAATGATTCCGTGCGATCAGCTCAAAAATAAAGCCAGAATTAATTCTATATTACGCACCATTTTTGTTGTATTCAAATTTCTTTTCCCTTCCAGTTCACACAAAAAATGTGTCAATAATAAAAATTATTCCAAGTTGTTGTCAAATTAGTTTATGTCAAATTACCGGCAGACAATCCACTTGACTTGGCGCCGGAAATTGAAGAGTTCCTGCTAAGGCATCGAGCCGCAATTTCACATTCTTGAGTAGCTGGAAGAGAAGCACTTCAGTTGGAAACATAAAAAAACGTCAAAAATACCCTCAACGGGGAAGGTTTTAATTTACATAAATGGAAATCAGAAAATACAGAAAAGTAAGTAAACAAATTGCATTTTTTATATTTTTTAAATATGTTTGTATCGGCTCTAAAATCGATTTTTGTTATTAGTAACGTAATTCTAAAATTGCTTTAAACCATCCTGTATGGGGCATACTCTCTGCGCACCTTGTGCCTTTAAATTGAAACTCATGTTTACACACAATAAAGTGTCAGAAATGACGCAACACTTGGCCGCTCATTAATTCATTTTTTGTCGCTTGTCTTTTTAGTTGTTTTTTTCTTTTGTCTCCGATTAGTGCAAGTAGTGGATACTCGCACGAGTAATTACATGCTCGTTAGTCGGGTGTCATTTGTACCACGCTCGCTCTCACTCACTCGTCAAATGCTCGACTACTAAGTAAAGGTCCTCCTGTGCCCTCTGGGATCAAAGTGTACACATAGCGTTAATGGCTGTGTTGGTGTAATATGAAACCGCAAAGTAAGGGAAGTGCAACTTTTGGAAAACAAACTACGAGGCGGAATAAAAATATTTACAATGAGACTTGGTTTCTGAGGAAATACCAAAGTAAATATGTATGTAAGTAAGCGCATACTCGCATGCAAGAGGGAAATGGGGACAAATTTATGGTATTTCGTTTGATTGCAGGTTGGTAGTGACAAAAAATTACATCCATAAATTTTTTTTATCTTGAGTCGTTTAGTCAAGTGGATGTAGCAGATTTTAATTATTATGTAGTTGATAGTAGAGTACTTTTTATGTATGTAATAACAGGGATACTTCGCTGAAATATTATCGCAGGAAGTAGGAGTGATAATGTGGACACTGATTAAATGTGCAAGAACAAAGATCCAACGGCTCCCTTTGCTAGGTCGTGTCGTCCGAATAGACAAAAACGCTTTAGCTCGGAAAGTATTCGACGCGGTACCTGCTGGTACGAGTAGAAGCAGAGGAAGACGCAGACCTGCTTTACATTAGAAAAAGCAAGTGGAAAAAGGTATTGCACGAGCAAGAAACAACTGGCGCGAATAGTTGAGCTCGGCGGAAATCCCTTAAGAGGTTATGATGCCAATCAAGAAGAAGAAAATTAAAGATGATCCGGCCTGATCAGCTGTGAGAAGCAGCAGTTGTCATAAGACTGTGGGTACATGCCGATTTCAGATTCTGAGTTCCGGGCCCGAACATGAACCATCAAAATGATACAAAATATTTATTTCCCCAATAGCAATCAGTCCAAGGCAAGCAATGCGAAACATTCGAGAGCATTTCTGCCTTCTATCCCGTAAAACATCCAAAACAACTATAAAAATTACGACTTTTTAATATCTAAAATGACCTATTTGGCTAAACAAGCCTGTATGTAGGGTTATAATTTTGGAGAAGAGCATCAAGACTCAGAATAAGAAGCTCTGCATAAAAACCTCTCGAAGATGTATGCGTCAATGCGATTGTATTTTCACCTTATTTACTTCACATATTTCCCAATTAGCGATGGTCGATGAATGATTTAGCATCATTACTTTTGCAAACTGGTGTAAAGTAACAATTTCTTGAGAAGCCAGAAAGCTAAGGAAGAATGTCTCAGACTTCGAGAGCTGTTTCAGATTTCTGAAAGACAGCTTTGGTGAAGGTTTCAACAATTTAGACACAGTCTGTCGAGAAGGTTGAACGCCATCAGCAAAAGGTCGGAATGAGTGGAGCTGGGAATATCTTTCCGAGGCTGCTAAGAAAGCTTTTTTTAAGAGCAATCGGTCTAACCTAACACTTTAACCAGATATTTCGCAGCCTGAGTTAGGTATGGCTCTTAACTCCTTCAGAAAAATATATTTTGTAGCCTTATTCGACCCAAAGTAGTAATTTTAATTTCGAAAACGGGAAAAATGGCGTCCAATAAGTACTGTTCTTAGCTTAATCTGACAGCTTTCATACCTAAGCACCAATTAATGATATTGAAATAAGGAGTGCTTTACCTCCCATATGGCTTAGGGAAAGATCGAAAAAATTATGTGAGATAACTGACAAAACTGGTACTTCGTTCTGATCGGGTCATAGCATTGTGCAGAATATTTGTGGAATGAGGTTAACGAATAGCAGCTTGTACCGATGGTGCCAAAAGCAACGCAAATCAAAACCGCTCGAAGAGACACTACTAAGACGAGCTAAAACTAAAAAAAAACACCAAAGCAACATTCATATTATACAGCCTCGTGCGATTTTCATGTTAACACTACGCGGAACGCTCTTTTTGAACCTCCTCTTTTAAAGCAAGTTTTACAAGGCGAAGTCCAAAATAAACAAGACTGGCGTCAATAAAATGTTTTTGATGGCGCCATCTTTTTAATGAGTTAGTGCGTTGGAAGTTTCATCCCTGGCTGACTTCCAGTGAAAGCTTGGTGACATTCGGTTCAGTGGAAGCGAAGTTACTGCGTCTAAAGTGTCAGTATGCTTGTGTCATCGGTACAAAAATGAGTTTCGAACGAAGAGCTGATAACAAATTTTATTTCAAAATCGGTAACCCGTTAACCGAAACATTTGAATTGATGAAAACAAATTATAGCAATGATTATCTATCTCGTGCCAGAGTTCATGAGTGGTTTACACTTTTCAGAGATGATTGTGAGGACATAAATGACAATGAACATACGGGTCGCCCAAAATCAGTAATCTCCGAAAACTCCATCAAATTGTTCGTAAATTTATGAAAAATGAACCGAAATCATCGTTCAAATTCATGGGATCGGAGTTGAGCATCTCCAAAGCATCGATTTATCGCATTTTATTTGATCATTTGGCTTATGAAAGTTCTGTGAAGACCCAAAATTGCTCAGAATTCAACATTCGAAAGACCTCATTCAAGAGCGGAGAAAAGACGAGAACTTTCTCTGGTGATGAAACGTGGTGTTTCCAACATGAATCTGAAACTAAGCGTCAAAGTGCCGAATGGAAGGCCCCAGACGAGCCACCACCCGAAAACTCGCCTTTGGAGAAGTCAAAAATCAAGTCGATGCTCATTTGTGTTTACGATTCCAAGGGAATTATCCATAAGAAGTTCGTGCCAACGGGTCAAACCGTCAATGCAATTTTCTATCTTGGCGTTTTGAAGCGTTTGTTGCATTTCATTTGTCGAATTCGCGAAGGAGGAAACTGGCGCTTATTGCTTGATAATGCACCATCTCATCGATACATTATTCTGACTGATTTTTGACTAGAAATCGCATTTTAACCCTGAATCACTCACTGTATTCGCGTGATATGGCTCCCTGTGACTTCTACCTATTGGGAAATTTGCATTTGGTCATGAAAGGAGAACGTTTTACGTCCGTAGAGGCTATTCAAAAGGCTTGTACTGACATCTTGAGCTTAAACTCCCTTTCGAAAAGTTTTAGATCGCGCAAAAGTGTATCGAGCCCAAAGGGGACTATTTTGAATAAATAAACTCGAAGTTATCAGTTACGCTTAAAATGGTCATAACTGCTCACACAGTGAAACACAACACTATTTGTATTCACCAAACCTGGCCACATCCGGTAGATCTCCAGCTTCAGACCGGCCAGTTGTTGACAATAGAGATTCGAAGTAAAGCGATAATTTTCTTTCAACCCCAGCTGCTAATTCAGACTTGGTGATCGTTTGGGTCTCCTCACTGCGATTTTACCGTGATCTTTTTAGCCTGTTGTTCTCGCATATAACCTCTTTTTCTCGCCACACAGCAGATAGTAATCGCTTCAAAAATGGGTCGACTTATTTATGTTTCAGTTCAGAACGTCAATACGTACTCCTATACCGGTTCGAGGTTTGGCTCGTATATTAACTCATATTGTTTTGCGGTGAAGCATAGGGACATAACAAGTTTCCTCCATTTGTTTCTGTTAACCGCCAACATCTTGATTTCGCCGCAGCTTTTGCCTGTTCTAGCTATATCTCCTTCTCCAGCTTTGCGTGGGTCTGTCCCTTCGCCG
Organism: Anastrepha ludens; assembly: GCF_028408465.1. Taxonomy (NCBI): domain Eukaryota; kingdom Metazoa; phylum Arthropoda; class Insecta; order Diptera; family Tephritidae; genus Anastrepha; species Anastrepha ludens. The sequence goes on along the minus strand of NC_071499.1, from coordinate 27,425,322 downwards.
GCTTCTTTGCGTATTCCAATTGATTGCGCAACAAGTAATGCCATTTGTTGGTCTTCTCCAGATATGCCCAAGTCATGCCCATTACCTGTTTGCAATTTCTAGTCGTAATGGTATTTGGTTGATGTTGGTCCACAGATTGTGGTATTAGCTTATAAAGATCTGTAGGGCTTGCATGTTCACAGATTCTGAGTTCTAAGTTTCGCAACCGTAGAGAAGATGGATTTGACGTTGGAATTAAATATTTTTAGCTTTGTGCGCCGTGTTATCACTGAAGAGTTCCTGAAGAGCACTGCTTCAAGAGTGCTTCAATTACCAATGCCTTCACTTGAACCGCCGTTAGCAGATATTACACTGCCAAGATACCAAAAGGAGCCGACTTCTTCATGTTCTATGTTGTACTCGTAGTAGTCCAGAACGTACCAAATTTCCGCTTTTTTACCATTTTTATTAAAATGCCGTAACGCAGAACTAGCTTCACCAAATAAAAAAATATCAACCAACTTTTTTTTAAGCGTAATGCCATCTTGAAATCGCTGTATACTATGACGCAGTGAATGCAATGTATACATAATAAGTATTGGTCACTAAAGAAGGCGTCTAACACAGAACTTTTCTCTTCATCCACTACATAAAATTTCATAAATATCTACACTATAAAAGTAAAGAAAAGCTATCCTTATTTATCTCACAGAAGTATATTTGACTTTTTTAATTTTCTAGACAACGAAAAAAGTCTCGAATGGAACGGTATATGTACGACTCTTAATCCGCTCCCATAAATCCACTCTGATATTTGTCTTTTTTGCCTTTTATATTACAAATTTAATGCTTGAGGCATAGATTTTCGCACAATTGCCATGCAGCAAAAAATCTCTTCTATGCATACCATCCCCAGTGCGTACGTCTACATACGCCTACCTTTCGCCGATTATCATGTCCACATACTACTTACATAACCACCAGTGGACCGGAGACAAAAATAATGCCGTGAATAATCAAATTTTCACGTTTATTATAACAATCAATTGAGTAAAATTGAAATTGTAAAATTCTTAATTGATCGAGAGCAGCAAGCCAAGCTAAAGGACCAGCTGCAAAATTTCGCCATTGACAATTGCTAATGGCTGAACCATTGTGGCCAATTCACTGTGGTCTGATCGACGCCACAATGCCACTGCCATATCAAATCAATTGTGTTGGATCCTTTGGCTGGCAATAGTTTTATATGTTCGTATATTTTTATGTGTGTGTGTATGGGCATAAATTGCACGTATAAGTGTCCTTTTTGTTGGTTTAAAAGTGTGAAATCGTCACATCCATTCTCACTCGATTGCACAATTTTTCTGGGAAATTTCGACAGATCATAAAAAATTTAAATTATCAGGCATGAAAATCTAATTTGCACGCTCAACAATACTTGGCTGAAATTTTTTTATTTTTTGATGTGTTAATTATATTTGAGGTTTAATTTTACACATTTCAGGTAGTTGATTGATATATTTCGCACGACGTTTGTAATATTACGAAAGAAACGTACAGGCTGAATCAGTGCAACCACGCCCTTACCTGGGTCTCCCTATAATTCTGCTTCGATAATGGGGATTCGTTTTCCACAGCAAATTATTTATGAAAATCGCTCATACATGGGCGAGCCAAGCAAAGCGAATTCTGAAAAAAGTATTCAAAAGAAGTATTTTTTAACTTTTTTGGAGTGTTTTTTGTAAACTCTAGAAAACTGCTGGGTATGCAGCTTTATAGGCTATTCAATTTTAGTAGTGAGAAGTGTAAGTTCGAAGTCGTTCAGAGATCGCGTTGATTTTTGACAATTTTGTTGGGAGACAATGTTGAGAATTTTCTTCCATATAAAGCATAGCTTTGAAAGCCTTTTATGAGGAGCTCCTCCTCCTATTCGTGGCGTGAGTCTTGATGTTGTTCCACAAATAGAAGGGCATACAGTTCTAAGCCGACTCCGAACGGCAAATGTTTTTTTTATGAGGAACTTTTTCATATAAAAAAAAACACTCGGAGGCTCGCCACTGCCTGCCGAGGGGCTACCACTTTTAGATTTGATATTTCATTCACTGAGATTCAAACCCGTACATTACCGAATGGTAGTCACGCACTAACCCCTTTTAGCTACGGCGACCGCCAAAAATTCAACTTCTGTTCCTTAATTGGCGCGTTAAACGCTCACGCGATTTTGGCTGAGTTTAAGTTTCTTTCTTGTGCTAACCGGCGCCAGTTGGACACAGGTAACTCCTTTTCCCACTGTCGAATGCAACTTTGAAGTCGACGAATGGTGTGCGTCGATTCTCCTTTCATGGGTATTTTCCAAGACTTGGCGTATTGTGAATATTTGGTCGATGGTTGACTTTCCAGGTCTAAAGCCACACTAATAAAGTCCAATCAGTTGGTTGATGTTGGGCTTCAGCCTTTCACACAATATGCTCGCTAGAACCTTATTGGCGATTAGAATAATTCCGCGGTAATTGGCACAAATTGCAGGATCGCCCTTCTTATGGCTTGGGCAGAGCACACTTAAATTCCAATCGGCAGGCATGCTTTCATCCGATTATATTTTGCATAGAAGCTGTTTCATTACCTTACCAGCTCCTCGCCACCATGCTTGAATAGCTCAGCCGGCAGTCCGTCGGCGCCCGCGGCTTTGTTGTTCTTTAGCCGCGATATCGCTATTCTCACCTTGTCATGGTCGGGTAACTGAACGACAATTCCGTCGTCAACGATTGGGGTATCAGGATCTTCACATTCTCTGTGACATGCGCAGCTATCACTATTTAACAGGTTCGAAAGTGTTCCCTCCATAATTTAAGAATGCTCTGGATGTCAGTCACCAGATCGCCGTCTTTGTTCTTACAGGAAAACGTCCCGGTCTTAAAACCTTCTGTAAGCCTTCGAACTCTTTGGTAGAATTTTCGGACGTTGTTCCTATTAGCCAGCATTTCAAGCTCCTCGTACTCACGTATTTCGGCCACTCGTATTTTCTGTCTGCTAATACATCTCTCTTCCTTTCTTAGCTCCCGTGAGCGATCCCACACGGCTCGCGTTGCGCCCGATCGCAGCGTGGCTCTATAGGCAACATCTTTTCTTTCGGCGGCAGCATGACATTCCTCGTCGTACCAACTGTTTTTTCGGGCTCGCCGGAATCCGATTTCTTCTTCAGCGGCGATACGTAGAGAACAAGAAATTTTGCTTCATTGCTCGTGCATGCCTGATTGTTGGGCAGTACTCTCTGAGAGCAGAAGTGAGAGCCGAGTGGCGAATCTTCTGGCTGTCTGTTGTGATTGCTGCTTTTCGATGTTGAACATTCTTTGCCTAGGTAGATGTACGTTTTTTGCTGCACAGAGGTGATGTTGTGCGTAATTTGGCTGCAACAAGGTAATGATCCGAGTCGATGTTAGGTCCTCGGATCGTACGTACATCTTAAACACTAGAAGCATGTCTTCCATGATCAATCTGGTTTCGCGGTTTTCGATTAGGACACAGCCACGCCGTTTGGTGCTTTTTCTTATGCTGGAATCTGGTGCTTCAGACTACCATGTTTCGAGCCCCGACGAAGTCGATCAGCCTCTGCCCGTTGGGCAGGCTGAATTTTCTCGAATGTGGAACCAAAAATTCCCTTCTTGCCCACCCTGGCGTTGAAGTCGGCAAGCACGACTTTTATGTTGTGACGGGAGCATCGCTCATAGAAACGTTCTCATCCGAGGCTTTGTTCGTGTTTTCATTGGGGATATTTTTACGTGGCGGGTCTCAAATGCAGCCCACAACCAGCTATCCTGGGATGCTTCGCCTTCTCACGTTTGCTCACTCCCGAACGGGTGTTCGAAAGCTACCCGCAGTGCTACACTGCTAGCTACCTCGAAAGCTACTCCCAAGTGAATGGCGATCAGTAACTTTCCCCACTCGCGTGGACTTCTACATATGGAACCATCCTCCAACCATAAATTTAACTAGGGGCTAGAAAAGGTTCACAAATCAAGGATGCTAATAAATTGAGAAAAGAAAATTCTGTTCGAACAAGAAAATTTTTTTCCACAGTAGGGTTACAAGTAGCTTCCCAGTATCCCTAATTAACCTCATATTCATTGTACATTCGGTCCAAAAAATATCGGGAATTGCTCATTTGAAAACCGCGCGTTACACGAGTGTGCTTTATCAAAAGCATGGGTCTACGAGTGGTATAACACTTTTAGGCACTCTGGTCGCCCACCAACGTCTTCAATTTATGAAAAAGTCGACAAAGTCGAGGAAATGGTGCTGGAAAACCATCATTTAAGTTTGAGGGAGGTAGCACGTGAGCTTAGCGTGTCTCACAAATCAATCCGCAACATTTTACACCATTAATTGGACATGAGACTCGTTCCAAGAGAGTTGAATTTCTTTCAAATAATTCATCGGAAAAAGGTGGCTGAAGACATGCTTGAGCAAGTGAATTCGGACCCAAAGTTTATCCAGTGCATCATAACAGGTGATGAGACGTGGGTATATGAGTTTGACATGAAAATCAGTTAACATGCAACCAGGCGGCTGAATGGCGTTATCCACATGAACCGAACCCCAAAAAAACACGTCAAAGTCGGTCAAAAGTGGAAGTCATGCTACTACGCGTTTTCTTTGATTGGATTGGTGTTATGCACTCGGAATTCGTTCCAAATGGTTCTACGGTAAATAAAGAATATTATTTCGAAGTTATGCGACGTTTGAGAGAGAATGTGCTTAGGAAACGACCCAATTTGTGGAAAGAAAACTCATGGATCTTGCACCATAATAACGCACCGTCTCACAAGGCTCATAGTGTAAACCCTTTTTTGACCAAAAACTCGATAAATATCATCGAACAACCAACGTATTCGCCGGATTTATCCCTCTGCGACTTTTTCCTTTTCCCAAAACTTAAATTGCCACTCCGCGGACGCCGCTTTGAGTCGATCGAGGCCATTAAGGAGAATTCGTTGAAGGAGCTGAAGAAGATCTCTTTAAAAGCGTTTAAAAGGTGCTTTGAGGACTGGACTAATCATTGGCATATCATTGGCGCTTCGAATGGAGCCTATTTTAAAGGCGACGAAATAAAGTTTGATGACGAAATAATTATTTTGCGGAGAAATATATTTTACTGAAATATATTTTTACATATATAAAAATTATGAAAATTAAAAAAAAACAAAAGAAAAGTAGTCAAAACTGGTCAAAATTTTGTAGTGCTATAGTTTTTTCGCAAGCACCCGCATTATTATCCCGCCTCTGCATTGCAGATGGTTGTTATGATGTAAATCCAGGAACCACGAAATGGTATTCACTCAGCTGCATTGGACGTTGTCAGTGAAATTCCAGGGAAAGTAAAGAATTCTTGGCGCCAGTAGCCACTCGAAACATGACCGAAATGTCGCATCCAAATTTGCTCAAACACTTTGTGCTGATTTATCACATAACAACAAAAAAAAACGGATGTATATACATATGTAGGTATGAATGTATGTATGTATGTATGTATGAATGTGTGTGTAAGTATGTATCATTAAAATTGGAGTGCAGAGGAGTATAAACAGCGAAAACATTTGTCAAACATAAATTATTGCGACAAGGCACTTTCGGTATTCTACAACTAATGCTCCATATATACATACATACATACATAAGCACACATAAGTAATTGATATCAATTAATGCACTTCCACTAAACACTTAAGTTGTTGACCAAAGTGTTGGGCAATTGCGCACTGTGCGCGAGATTGAAAAAAGTGCAATTGAGACGTCAAAGTGGTGCCGGATACTCAAGCATATGCCACAATTCTTTTTTTTTGGTATTTTTTTTGTTTCCTTTTTTATTTATCTTTTTACTTTTCTTAATCTAGTTAGCATTTTTTCCGAGAAGCGGCGAGGTTGTGTAATTTTCTGGAGCAATTTGTTTGCTGCCAAATGGCGTGCTAAAGGCTAAGCACTGCGATCCTACCAAGAATCACCACTTGAAGTAGATCAGCATATTTTTCAATTGAGTATCTATTCCTTTCTGCCTATTGCCTTACATACTTTTGTCTGCGCGCTTTTTTGCCGGCGTTCGCTGCTCTGTTTACATGTGTTTTGACAAGAGGCGTAGGTGTTCGCTTACAATATTATGCATTTACCAGCATAACTACATATTTAGTAGGAAAAAAAAAATAGAAATTTGAAAACGATATTGACTGCAATGTGAGTAAACAGGAGTGGCAGTAGCAATGTAATATGGCGCTGCTACTTTTGTTTTGTTTGTTATTGTTTGTGATCTTCAACACCCACTCATTAATAAAGTGGGTAATTGGATATACAAACAGACATACAGGCATACATACACACAGATTTATTTGGTATTTGTACGCCTTGTTTTCTATGCCCAAAATTTGAGCCGCTTTGTTGGCTGTAATTTGAATTTAATTTTATTTACTCTTTAGGCTATTGGCTTGTAATGAGGCTGGTACTGATTGTTTGCAGGCTTCCTTCTTTTGTTGGCAAATTATAGAGAAACATGAATGCTGAATTTCAAATATCGCTAATAGATCCATTCAAGTAAAACGCAAGGCAGTAAAATGATGCTGATCGCAATTGGATAACTGCATCCGAAAACAATACGAAAATTTCTTTACTACAGCAATCGGAGTAGGAATGACAATTGAATAGTCCGTGGTTTGAAAGAAGTCAGAGGGATATTGAAACATGTAAGACTAAGAATCTGTTCAGATCTATTGTACCTTCTCATTTTCCACGCGGAAGTATGCGCTTATAAAATATTTAGTTAATTTTTTCAATGAAATTATTTACATTCTGTCAAAAATGTACCGGGAATTGTTCAATAGCACGCAAAATAATTGTTTAATCATCAAAATTTATTTTGTCGACTTCCAAATAGGCTCCATTCGAAGCAATACACATACGAGATGTGTTCAAAAAGTATCGCGAATTTTATCTTTTTTCAAAAATTATTTATTTTTTCATTAATATCTATTTTGCCCCCTTCAAAGTAATCCCCATGAGATATTATGCACTTGTACCAACGTTTTTCCCAATCTTCGAAGCACTTCAAAAAATCATTTTTTTTATCTTGTTCAGCTCCTCCTTCGATGCCGATGCCGTCTTTATCTCGTCAATCGTAGCGTAGCGTTGTCCTTTCATGAGTCTCTTCAGTTTCGGGAACAAGAAAAAGTCACAGGGGGCCAGATTTGGGGAATACGGTGGCTGTGGCATCATTAGTGTGTTTGGCCAAAAATTCGCGCACAAGTAACTATGTGTGAGCAGGGGCGTTATCGTAATGCAGGAGCCAATTTTTGTAAGTAAAACTTTTACATTCGACCGAACTTGGCGCGCTTTTTTCGGTCTTGGTTCGTGCGGCAGCTTCCATTGAGGTGATTGAGCTTTGGTTTCCCCGTCATAACCATAAACCCACGATTCGTCACCAGTTATGACCCTCTGGAGCAAATTTGGGTCGTCGCGTCGACGGACAGAGTCCAACATCTCATTAGCAATGTTCATGCGATGCTACTTTTGGTCGAAATTGAGCAGTTTTGGTACGAATTTCATACCCAAATCAATGAAAAAAATCGAATGCACGGGCCAATCGATATGTCTAGGTCCTCAACAACTTCTCTAACGGTGATTCGACGATTGGCCAATACCATTTTCTTAATTTCATCAATTTTTTTGTCTGCTGTTGAAGTGCTCGGGCGTCTGGCACGCTTTTCGTCGTTCACATCTTCTCGGCCTTCTGAGGATATTTTGTACCACCGATAACGTTGCTTTGGTCCAAAGTAGCTTCTCCGTATGACACCGCACTGAGTCAACATTCGGAAGGCATCCGCTCACTTAATTCCGTTTTTCACACAAAATTTGATACAAGTTCTTTGATCTATCTTTTTGAATAGGTAAAAATTGAAGACGAGCCGAAACACGTGCAAGCAAAGCAGCTGTCAACAATCAACTCAACATTCAAAATGGCCGAACTCGTCCGCATGAGTGAGAGACATGAGTACCAACATATAGCCATAAAAAAATCGAAATTCGAATATACTTTTTTCAAAATTCGTGATACTTTTTGAACACACCTCGTATGCCAACGATTAGTCCAGTCATCAAAGCCCCTTTTAAACTCATTCAGCGAATTCGCCTTAATGGCCTCTATCGACTTAAAGCGGCGTCAGCGGGTAGGCAATTTAAGTTTTGGGAAAAGGAAAAAGTCGCAGAGGGCTAAATCCGGCGAATACGTTGGTTGTTCGATGATATTTATCGAGTTTTTGGTCAAAAAAGGGTTTACACTATGAGCCTTGTGAGACGGTGCGTTATTATGGTGCAAGATCCATGAATTTTCTTTCCACAAATTGGGCCGTTTCCTACGCACTTCCTTCCTTCTCACTCAAACGTTGCCTAACTTCCTAATTATATTCTTTATTTACCGTAGAACCATTTGCAATGAATTCTGAGTGCACAACACCAAGACGATCAAAGAAAACGAGTAGCATGACTTTCACTTTTGACCGACTTTGACGTGGTTTTTTGGGTTTCGGTTCATGCGGATAGCGCCATTCAGCCCCCTGAAAAAAATTTAAGCTCAAACTTAAATGATGGTCTTCCAGCACCATTTCCTTGACTTTGCCAACATTTTCATCCGTTGAAGACTTTGATGGGCGACCAGATCGGAGCAAATCTTTCACGACTTCTCCGCTCTCTGCAAAGGCCTTATACCATTCGTAGACCCGTGTTTTTGATAAAACACACTCGCTATAGGCTTTCTGCAACATTTTCAACGATTCGGCGTACGAAATCCCGTTCAAAACACAAAATTTAGGACAAATTCTTTGCTCGATATTTTTATCCACAGTGGAAATCGTAAAGCACACCAGCGGTTGACTGATATAATTAAATGCCAAAAACAAGCTAATTGACAGATCACGCTGAAATTAAGCCACACTATAGAGAACAGTTGTACCAATACTCCAGAAAAAAATATTTAGACATACATATGTGGAATTCGCGCTTTTTAAATGAACACTTCCCGATATTTTTTTGACAGACAAATTTTCATTATTTAATTAAATTTTTCAATTTCAATTAAATTTTTATAAAACAAGCATTATTTTACTCCAAATTACAAACTTTGCACAAGATTTATAAAAATTCGACAAATTTTCATCAAAATTTAAAACTCTTTACTTAGAATAAAAAAAAATTGGGTACGCATTTTTGTAGCCACTCAAATTTTAATATAATAAAGCGCAAGTTTGAAGTGGCTCAAAATTCTCGTTGATTTTTGACAATTTTTTTTCGGTCAGTCTTTTTCTCTCTATACAACCAGTGCTCGAAATTTTATCATTGAAAATGATTAAACACTCGAAAATATACAAAAACAACACGACATAAAAATCGTCACGTAAGTAAAATATGCAAACCTATCAAATATATTACTAAAACCTGAAATTCTATTTTTGTTTAGCCAGGTAGGATTTTAGAAGGAGGCATTTTCAAAAAAAGTGTTAGAAAGCCAATCTTTATGTTTAAAAAAGCTATTTTTTAGATTGCAAAAAAATGAATCCGAGGATGTATAAAGCAAGGCAGTGGCACAGATGGTGTGACGTCATCTCCTCCTCTTTTTCGTTTAGGCAGCATCTCCCTAGCCTCTGAGCGTTTCTGCCTATTAGGCAGTGCCTCATTATAACGAAAATCAAAGTGCTAAGACTAGGCTTATTTTGACTTATTAGGGATGCTGCGGGTTTAGGATTTTAGAACGAGGAATTTTCAAAAAAAGTGTTAGAAAGCCAATCTTTATGTTTTAAAAAGTTATTTTTTAGATTGCAAAAAAATCGAATCGAAGGATGGCATACACACTGATATACGATAATAAGCTTCTACCCTTAGTAGATATTTATAAAATCATAAGTCTATATTTATAAATACATTAAGTCAACTCATCCAGTTTGGTATTACTTTTATTTCCATCTGGGATGTCTCCGCAAGATTTTGTAAGACTAAATAATTTTTGAAGTGAAACTTCTTTAGGCGCGTCGGGGGCCCCAAGGCAGATTGAAAATAGGCGAGTGAAACGGTAAGTTCGGAGCGTTACCGAAATCCGTCAAATGGGCGGGGCCAAGGAGCAACTGTTCCTTCCCTCTCTCGCCTATTCGCTCTCTCTGTCGCTCTCTCGCATCGCAAGCGCTGAACGATGTGAGGGAGGCAACCGACAATCGACAACCGACAACGGGTATTATAGATAGCCATAGCCCGTGCAAATGAGTGCTGTGTGTGAGTATCAGATAAAGCGCCGATTGAATGTGTGTAAGCGGGAAAGCAATAAGAAACTGCTGTGAAGTAAATAGATGGTAGGTATGGAGGAGACGAAGCGATACAATGAGTGCGTTTGCCAAACGAGTGACGATAGTTGAAGTAGAAGGTTGTAAAATGACATTTCAACCGTTTCGGTGATCAAAGCAAATTGATTAACGCGCCAAAAGTAGGCAAAAAATACCATTGGAAGTGCAAAGAAATGTCAGCGTCAAGTGCAACACTGCACCCAAGTGTCAAATTTGAAGCTAATAAGGACAAAAATAAATAGTACAAATTTATGTGGAGTGATATAGAAAAAAAATATGAAAACCTGAATTTAACACGAGAGATGGGGGAGAGATCTAAACCGGGGCTCCCATGCATGGAACAACCAACTTAGAAGTTTCACTTCTACCGTGCGTGAGTCTGACAGACCCTAGTTTTTTTTTTATTTTAATAATTTTAAAAATGGTGCTGAAATTGACCCTCCCGAAAATTTGTACCTGGACGGTGTTGTCCATTTTAGCCCTTCTATTTATCTGAAACACAAAAACCAGAAAAATTATTAATCAGTATGACTGTAGCTATGTCCGTACTAAAATAAAAAATAATTAAAAATTCATAAAATAGCGTGGTTTTGAATTTGTCACTCTAAAAATCGGGGTTTTCTTCAGTTAAAAAAAAAACGAAATAATTGAAATAACAAAAAGATTATAGTACGGGCGATAGCCATTGATGTTGCGAAAAACATATTAAAATTTCAGACGATCCGGTTCAATAATTTTTTTTTTTTTGACACTACCAGGCCAAAAAAGTTGTTTCGAAATAAAAGAGTCTAAAGTTTGAGGTACAGGAGCGCGCGAACCGCTCTCTTCCTAGTTAATGGAATGTAAAAGCTATAATATTGGGAATTTCCGCATGAAAATTTCACAGTATATTCTTAAGAAACTACACTTGCGAAATATCGAAAAAACAAAAAATCGATTTTTTGAAATTTCTAGACCCTTAAGGTGGGAGCCTGGTTTATGAGGTCTAAAAATTGCATCTCTTTGCGATTTTTTTTAAAGGAAAAAATTAATTTAGCACTTCAAAGTTTTTTCTATATTTTAATGAACATTTAAAAATCATAAAAATAGTTTGTACTGGTTAAAATAAGTTGAAAAAAATGTTTAACATAGAAATTAGTGGAGCGCTGCAACGCTGGAGTTTCCAACTGGCGTACAAGATACAGCTCGTAATTATTATCTAAAGCAAAAAATGCAAATGGATTTCTAATTATCATGATTTTTTATTCCAGATGAACTAAAAAACCTGAGAGAAATTCCAAAATTTGAACTTTTTGGAGGTTTTAAAGAAAAAATGCTTTTCTATAAAAAAAAAATTCACTTCAACTTGGTATAAAAATCTTGAAAAAAATTTTTTTTATCTATTTTGTTAGTTCAAATAGAAGACAATTTAATATTGAAGGGAACAAGCTATGATTCATTTCAAAAGGCTCATCAGTTTTTTTTTCATTCATGTACGCCAATTCAAAGAAATCATAAAAATGAAAAGTCGAGAAAAGAAGATAAAGTTTGTACTATAGCTGACCGGTCACAGCGTAACTACCTAACGCTAGCCTACCTTTGGCTTTGTATCTACGGAAATATTGAGAATTAGGCTCTGTAACTTTGTGTGAATATTCTGAAGTATATTAGGAATCGCTTAAAACGAAAAAAAAAAAATTGATTTTTTTGACCTTATAAACCAGGCTCCCCCCTTAAGTGATTTTGACCGAGTTTAATAAAACGCGCCAGTCATTTCATTCTCTCGCTAACCGACGTCAGTTGCACACACCAAGCGCAAAAAAGTCATCCCCCACCTGATCTTTTCAACGCCGAGGAGGCCTTCCTCTGCTACCCCCCGCTGGTAGCGCATCGAATACTATCAGAGTTGGAGCGGAGCCACTGGATCTCATATGGCTATGTTAAAGCTCAAACAATTCATTGTTTTATCGCCTACGATACTCGGCGCCGTCAACGTGCAAAGGTCCAAAATCTTCCGCCGAATCTTTGTCTCAAACCTTCTTAGGGACGCCTGTCATTGTCCAAGCTTCTGCGCCATGCCATAGTACAGGAGTATAGGAATTTAGCTTGCTGGCTAAATTTCTAAATTCACCTTCGGCATTATTTCTAAGAAGAAGTCACTAAATCCTGCTTACACATCGTTGTTGTAAAAACTCGAAGACAAACTACATAATTTTCATGTTTTGGACTATAATTTTTTTCCAATAATTGTGTATTTTAATGTTTTTTTCATACTCGAGTATAATTTTTTACCAATGATTTTCTATTTTAATGTTTTTTCGTGCTTAAAACCCAACTTATACAAAAAACCTATTTCAAAAGTTAATCCAATATGAACAATGAACAGCTTTCATTACTCCATTTATTAAATTTACAAAATTGAATAACTAAATAACTGAATTCTGCTCCTTAAACAGCTGCTTTCGCTACTGAAGTAGGGCTCAAGCAGCCTAAGTTGTCACTTTTTCTAACAACTCTATTTTGATTGAGGCCAATTGTTGTTATCGTAAGGATTTTCACAAAATTTATTGCCACATTGTAGGCGCTTGATACTAATTTATTAGTCTACACGCATCATCTTCTTTGCTGTAATTTCTTACTTTCTATCGCATGCTTTATCTGCACTAAATTTTCTTCCCATTTTTTTTTTAAATCCATAGTCAGCTGCTGTGCAGACGGATAACCGAAAATGATATAAAACAAAGCGGTTGAAATCACTCATAGCCAGTTCTTTTATTTTGCTCCGTCTTACTTATTGTTTTTGTTTTTTCGGTATTTTTTTTTCTTTTCTTTATTGCGCATGATCTCAATTTTTATTTTGATATCCTTTCTGGGCATGCGACTATAAACAGGCGGCCACAGGATGTCTTCATAGTAGCTGGACAATACCTACGCATGCGAGTAAGAATTGTTGTTGTAGTAAATCTTGCTATGCCAGTCCCCGTGCCAGCAGTGCGTTTCAGTGGCATATGGTGCTCAATGTGCCACACTTTTATTTCATTTTATTTATCCTTATTTTTCATTAAACTTATCCACTTCGATAGAAGTGTAGCAATGCTTACATGCTTGCGCACCTACGCACATATACACATACATACATACACATGTACGGACATACATACACATGCACCCACATGCATGGCATATTTGTTTTTGTGTAAGGTTCTCTATGGTATTGTGTGCCCACCGTTTCCTTTACGGGCGTGCGTGTGCATTTGTCAGTATTTTCCGGTATCCCGTTACTATTTAGTGTCAATGTTGTCAGCTGAAATTGACTTGAAGTTGAGCAGGATAAGCGGATTTATTATCGTATTTGAATGATGGAATCAAAGCTGTATTTCAATTTGGACCTAGTTCAGTTTCGGAGGTGGCTGCCGATAAATATTTACAATAGTTATGTATTAGGTATTATTGCCTTAAATAAAATTTAGGCAATGTGCGCATTTACTTTTGAAAATATGCCATTTTATTAAAATCCAAAAAAAAAAAAAAAATCAATAAAATATATCACGCAAATACCATAAAGGTAGGTTAGGTTAGGTTGCAGCGGCTTTCTACTACGAGACACACTCACGCTTTGTGATACAGCGTGGGGAACTTGTCTTGATCTCCCTAAAAGCAATGTGAACCGTTCCAAAACTTTGGATGGTACCTGATACCCTGTTGCTCACATGTGGGCCGGTACACATGGGCATCACGGGTAACCAGACCTTTGGCTCTTTACCTAGGATGGGCTCTTAGGCCAACTCCTTTAGCACTCCCTTCTGCAGCCATCAAAACCACGCTTAGCAAACGGTTTACTTCAACCCACAAGTGAGCTTGGCAGGCTGAGAGAGGCTGTAGATAGACAACACTCATATTAGATCAGATCCAGTTGTCATTAAGCAGAAGGGACAATAGGCAGCGGGTACGACTGATTACGGGCTACTTTCTATGTATGGACGAAAAACAGTGCACTCTGCCAGGCATATGGAGAAGAGGATGAGACGGCGAACCAGTTTCTGTGCGTCTGCCCGGTCTTCGCTCGAATCAGGCTTGAGGTATTTGACACCGATGTGTTAAGAAGCGACCACCTTGGCTCCAATCTACTCAGATTTCTTCGGAGGTCGGATAGATTTAAAGAAAATTAAAAAGGGAACCCGAGTGCAGTACAACGGATCTAATGTTGTCTGAGTGCTATATTTGCTAGTTGTCTCGACAAAAAGCATACCTGATCTCCAACGAGCTTAGACCTTCCTACTGATTAAAAAATTGTCTACCAAATTTACCCTTTTAGTTCTGGATAGAGCAAGACAGTGCCACAGATGGTGTGAGATCATCTCTTCGTCTTCTTCGTTTAGGCAGCATCTCCCTAGCCTCTGAGCGTTTCTGCCTATTAGATAGTGCCTCATTATAACGAGAATCAGTGTGCTAAGACTAGGCTTATTTTGACTTATTAGGGATGTTGAGGGCTTAGCTTTGAGAGTCGGTCACAATTGTCAGAAGATTCTACAGGTAGTTTCATTACGTCATCTTTCATACGCTGCTCTTATAATTTCCTCAAAGATAAGTAGCTTAAATGTCTGTAAGGGTATGCCAATGTCATTGTCTGCGCACTCAGTCAACTTGGTGCCAAGTTTCGCTAGTTCATCCGCTCTACAATTTCCTACGATGTCACAATGGTTAGGAACCCATGCTGGAGAATATTAGTTTAGGCAAAAAAAAAAATCCATTGTTTTTGCATAAAATATTTGCGCAAATGGTTTAAAACTGTTTTATGATCGATCTTTAGAACCTGGACGAGGCTACGACTGCTAAAATGCCGGTCAACTTCGATTATATCTGTGATTTTATCGACATTTTCGACATTTCCTTTGACATCAAAAATGCCTGAACGGAATCCACGAAACAAAAATTGTACTTTTTGAGCTGTTACAGTATGGGCACCATAAACACCATTCACAATTTCAGCGGCCTGGCATTCAAAGAAAGGCTGTAAACTGGAACTAACCAAAAAACAGCAAAAGAATTTGTTTGGTGCGAAATGTCACCGAGACAACGAGCATAAACTTTAAATGGTCTGATCGATACTTTACGAGGTATCGATCACTACAGCCATCTACCGAGAAAATAATGGATGGAAATGGAATAACATACGAGTACTCGTACCTATATCGAGTTTTTCGCTTGCTTTGATTATACTGAATTTTTTCCCAGCATTTTTATCTAAGTTTTACAAATAATGCGGACAAATAAAATTGACATTTTTTGATTTTTGATTAGCTGCTCAAATCGTCCAAAAAGCTCGAAAATTTCAAAGAAACATTTGAGCAGTTGAGCTATGCTCGAGACTACTCGCACTGCTCGATAAAAAGATATGTATAATTCCACTATGGCCTATTGTCTCCAAGTTGAGTATCTCAACCGATCTGGATCTCATAATATAAGGATGTATAATTGGATAATATGGCGGCCGCTGTAGCCGAATGGGTTGGTGCGTGACTACCATTCGGAATTCACAAAGAGAACGGAGGTGAAACACCAAAATGAAGAAAAAGTTATTTCTAATAGTGGTCGCTCCTCGGTAGGCAATGGCAAGGCTCCGAGTGTATTTCTGCCATGAAAAAGCTCCTCATAAAAAAAAATCTGCCGTTCGGAGTCGGCTTGAAACTGTAGGGCCCTCCATTTGTGGAACAACATCAAGACGCACACCACAAATAGGAGGAGGAGCTCGGCCAAACACCCAAGTAACCTTACAGGTTCTTGCATTTGTCTATTTTGCGCCACCATCTTCTTTCTCGTTACGGTAATTGATCGGGTATTGGCTCGTTGGAAATTAGCTGCTTCTCGAGTTAAACTCACTGCCAACGAAAGGAGCTCCATCACCTCGAAAAGAGAGTGAGAGATCTGTTATAACATAAGCATGCCATGCTACTCAATAGTCGTATTTCTCTTGCCGCAATAGACTTCTGAAAAATACACCTAAATATAAACTGGGATTGGACTCTGTTCTTTTAATCATATAAAATATGGAAGCTTTGCATAATATTCAATAGAAACCAGATTGTGCCTTTCACCATTCGCACATTCACGCAAATTTTTGTTCCATTCACGCACAACATAGTGGGGTAGACCTCGGTTGTGGCCAGAGAACGCGAGCCCGCAATGTGGCTTCCTTTTTGCAGCTGAATACCAAAAGGCTCCTTTGTATTCGTGCCTATATGTTTGTATGTATTTGTATATATGCGCATGTGTATGTAGATGTGTGGCGTTCACGGCTTCACATGCAAAAAAGGGGTGTCAGTCAGCTCAGGCCAAGGTTCGATGGCCTCCCGTGTAGTTGACGCGCATTCTTATTTAATTTTTTTTTTTTCATTTCTGTATGAATTGTATTTATTTTGTTGTTTAGTGCTACAATTGCAAATCGAAAGGATTCCACTTTAATAGGAATCCTGCTGAGCGCGTTGCAACACAATGAAAATGTAATTTTAATCGAATTCTTTTCTAACGTACATATATGTATGTGCGCCTGTATGTGTGTGTGTGTGACTGTGTTCATTCAGTTTTTTAATGCTTTTGATTTTCTTACTTAATAAGTTCACAGTTAACGGTGTTGCCGCCGGGAGGATTGCCCTTAAAGCAGCTAGGTATGCTTTCATACCGTCAACATGTGCTTCAACTGATTGTTGTTGTGCAAATATATGAATTGACACAGCGTGAGATGCTTTGCTCACTCATTCGGGAGTGAAATCAGTTAGAAGTTCATTTGTGAAGTGTTAAAAAGTAATGGTCATAAAATTTATAAACGACAACAAATTAGAAGAGGTACGGGGAAACAGTTCGATGAGTCAATACAAAAAACAGCTACTGATTCACTGAGAGGATTTTTAGTGTAGTTATATGATGTCATAGTAGTAGTAAATTAAGATCTCTTTCCATATAGAAGTCGTACAGTTTACATAGAAAATTTATAAATTAAAATTAGAAAAAAAACATATTACTAAAATAATGGGCGTATGTGATTTTACTTAAGGGTACCCGGTGGTCTAGAGCACGAAAATTTCACCTATTTTCACGATTTTTTTTTTGCCATTAAAAATTAAAAAAACGATGTTTCAACTTTTCGGGCTTATTAGTACGTTTATTGAGCATACAAAATAATTTTTTTTTTTACTTTTGAAACAATATTTACTATTTATAAAAATGCCGCTGAAGATAACCCTCTCGAGAAATCGAACCCGGACGGCGTAGATGATTTCGAAACACAAAGTTCAAGAAGATTCCTAATCAGAAAGAGTGCAGTTATGGTCGGAACTAGAAGAAATGGAAAAAAATGAAAAATTGACAAAAAGGCGCACTTTTGAAAAAAAAGTTCGTAAAATCGGGTTTTTTTCACTAGTTTTTTAGCACAAAAATAGGAAATTATTTAAATAAAATTATGATACTAGTTCCGACGATAGCCACTGATATTGTGATCAACATATCCAAATTTCAAGTGATTCGGTTGAATAGTTTTTTTGTTTTCATCCCCGCCGTGCCGAAAAAAGTCGTTTCGAGATAAATGAGTTTAAGGTTTGTGGTACAGGAGCGCGCGAACCGCTCTCCACTTAGTTAATGGGTATGTAGAAGCTAGAATATTGGGAATTTCCGCATGAAAATTTCACTGTATATTCTTAAGAAACTACACTTGCGAAATATCGAAAAAACCAAAAATCGATTTTTTGAAATTTCTAGACCATCGGATCCCCTTAAGAAACCATTATGCAGGTGAGCAAAATTAAATTTACCTTCAGAATCTAGAAGCGACCCACTTTTTTCCGAAGTTATTCCACATTCTAAATTCGAGTCTTAATTTCGAACCTCCCATTAATTCAAAATTATCACGAGTCCCCAACAAAATCTCTTTATGTTTCGAATTATGTCCATACATTTTTATGCACTCGGTAATTTGAACGAAAAAATCATCGAACACTCGATAATTCAAATGTGCAAAGTTTCTTCGTCTGTTAGTAAGAACTTTGAATTTTGGCACTCCCCTGAAAATATCTTCATTGAGCGAGGTTGCGTGTTATACATAAAACATAGGCACATTTTGTCGCACGCTTCCGCACGAATCGCTTCGTTGGTATACAGATTAAAAATTTGTATTAAATATGAGTCCTAAAAAGTATAAACGACTGCTGAAAAGAAGAAATTAATTGAAAAAGTAGAAGGAGAATTACCATCCACCTTTTATCTTCCCTATCTCTATTCCTTCTACTGATATCTATCCGGGTGTAGTACAATGGTCTACTGACTGAGTGCTTGGACTTGTTCAGTCCCCCACAAATCTAATCTAATCTAAGAAGGAGGTGAAAAGAAAAGCGATGTTGCAAAAGAATTTAAGATTTCTCTCAGTACTCTCACAAACATAACAAAGAACAAGGAGAAAGTTACTGCTGCTCAAACTGCTGTAGCACCCAGAAGAACAACTAAAGGTGAGTTTCCTCGTCTGGAAGAAAGCCTGGTCATTTGGCTTAGACAGTGTAGAGGACAAAAAGTATCTATTAGCGGAACTTTGTTAAAGGAAAAACTAAAAACATACAAAACTACTCTACTCTAAACATACAAAACTTTGAGGCAAGTGAAGGGTGGTTAACAAATTTCAAAAAGAGGAATGGAGTCGTGTTTAAAAAAGTTTGTGGAGAAAGTGGAACTGTTGATGATGCTGTTTGCTCAAATTGGTATGGTAAATTAAAGACACTGATTGGAAACTACTTACCGGCCAAGACGCAAATAGTTATGGATGATGAAACATACAAAAGGTACCAGTAGTTGACATCAGCGGCGTGAGTTTTTCTAACTCTGTTCAAGTGGATGAAGATGTTGCTGTCTCAGGATCACTAACCGATGGCGAAATTTTATCTGCGACAGATACGAATGAAAAGAGCAACTATGAAGATGAAGACGATACATCAGCACCTTTGGCAGAGGTGTCATTTAAGGTAGCAAGAGCCTCATTCGATAACTTACAAAGCCTTTGTCTACAAAACGAAACTGAGGGACAGCATATCAGGCACTTTTTCTCCTTAAAAAATGTATTGAAAAGTCTGAGCAGCAGCAATGTGCTTCGAAGCAAGTCCGTATAAATGAGTTCTTCTCAAAGATTAATTATTTCACATTATGAATATGTAAAACATTAGCAGTTAAATAGAAACACTTGATAATTCGAAGTTTTATTTATTTTCTCTCAAAAATTTCGAACCATTTAATATTTCAAACATTCGATAATTCGTAATATTTTAAGAGTCCCTCGAATACTATATTTAATTACACTATAGAAATCTTTGTTAACAAAATTCCGTACAGACAGCTTAGAGATAGGTCGTATAACCTCACACTTCATTTAACAATAATTTGAATTCAGACTAAAGCAAAGAAAAATTTATGGCAAAGGAATTTGAGCGAATCATTCGAGGCTCTAAATTTAAGGACATTAGAAGACTTTTTATGCTCTATGATTCGGGCACATTCTGGAGGTACAGTTTGGGAAAGAGAAATCCATTACTTTCTCGGTAGATGGCTGCGATATCTCGTAAAGTATAGATCGAACATTTTGAAGTTTATGCTCGTTGCCATGGCGATATTTCACACTAAACAAATTCGTTTGCTGTTTTTTGTTTGGTTCCATTCAGTTGTGAGTTACAGGGTGTTAACAATGGAAGTCAACGAAGAGAAAATTCGGTACATTTAACAGTTCTTCTTTGATACAGGCGAAAATGCAAGCCAGGCCGCTGAAATTGTGAATGGTGTTTATGGTGCCGATATTGTAACAGCTCAAAAAGTGCAATTTTGGTTTCGTCGATTCTGTTCAGGCATTTTTGGTGTTGAAGAAGCTCCTCGCGCAGGCAGACCCGTGCCTGTCGAAAATGTCGAAAAAATCACAGAAATAGCGAAGATGACCAGTATGTTAGTAGTCGTAGCATCGCCCAGGAGCTAAAGATCGACCATAGTCAATGTGAAAGGTGGTCATATCGAGCAAAAGTAAATTGATTCTTAATTTTGTAATATTTTCACACATTTTTTACTTTCAATTGAACTTTCCAAACTAATTTTATGGCCTTTTTAATTTGTTACACTTCGAGTGTTGGACCCTGTATACAACTAGCGACAAAACGATAGCAACTCAACATTTTGACCAGTTTTAACGATTTGTAATTTTCTTTTTTTTTACTGTTCATTATTTTTTTTATATATGTAGGTACAGCTCATTGCTTAACAAAAACCATATACATTCGTTTTTACAATTTTATGCCAAAAATTAAAAAAAATTTCCACAAATATTTCATCTCAAATCCACGGTGTTTCATCAGGGTTTCTAGAAAGATTTTTGTATGCAGTTTTATAACTTATTAAATTTTTGTTGTGCAATAAAGTACAATTTGAATGTAGTTCAAAAATCTTGTAGATTTTATATAATTTTCTCCATGACGATTTGAAGCATTTTCCCACATCAAAAACAAATGTCGTATATTTTATGGATGAGTTCTGCCACACCGGCAAGGAAAAAAATTATTAAAAAATCAGAGGAATTATCTAAGATACAGATAACAAATAATGAGTATTATAAAAAAGTAAAAAAATATATTGTAGTAAAGCGAAAAAATAGTCAAAACTGGTCAATCTGTTAATGTGCTATCCCTTATCGCAGGCCAGATATACTTCCCTTATACAGGGCCCGCCATCTCTCGTTACGGATTTGAACTAGGTATTATTTGAAGAATGGTAACACTTAGCTGTCATCTGATTTGACAGAAAATTAGTTTTATTCTTCCGCTGAACGAAAATGGCGACATTACTTTGAAAATCATGGTTGCAGAATGTGTACGAAAATTACGTACGGCAATGGGAAGAAGAAAATCACCGAATGAAGCGTATGTGCGTTACTTTGCGAAAAAAGTAAGAGAAACTGGGTTGCTTATTGACAAACCAACGCATGACCGACCAAAAATCTTTGGGGTGCCGTCAAAGACCAGTGTTATGCCAACAAACCAGCAACAATTAATGCACTGAAAACCAACATACGCGATGTCATAGCTGAAATACAGCCGCATACAATCGAAAATGTGTTGAAAAATTCGACCGATCGTATGGGATGGTGCATGGCTAGCCGAGGCAGCCATATGAATGAAGTTGTGTTCCATCATTAACCGGAAGGATTGTACCTCAAAATAAAAAAAACAGTTTGGAAAAATATTGAGTAGTTTCTTTTTTATAGCATTTTAAATTCCGTAAAGTTATATGGCCGACCCTTTAGAAGGTTGGCTAGAAGCATAAACTAACTAGGTGCTAAGACAGAAAAATTTTGGTATTAGTATTATTAGTAGTAGTAGCGGCAGGCTAGTCACCTACCCCGTCAGAAATCAAAATAGATTAACGAAACCAATGAAAGACTGAGTCTTGTTGAGGCCCTATGCTCCCGAGAGGAGTGAACAAGGAAAAAAACAAGAACAAAAAAGTTATTAGTATTGCAAATATTGAAAATATACTAAAAATATATTGAAATAATACTACAAATATTGAAAAATATTAATGAAAAGTAAAATTTTCTACTAATTCTCTTGTAGACTTTGCACAGCGAAAGCGAATTGTAGTGACTGTGTGAGTAGTCTGATACTGCGCCTTCATTAATTACAGCTGTATGTATGAAATTACATACTCATTACCTGTACGTGCCAACAACAATGCCCTCATCAACCCCAATTAATTAGCATTATTTTCTACTTTTTTCGCGCTTATTTTGTGTGCGAATATCCCTGAAAAACAAACAATAAACCCCTTGTAAGGGTTCAAGCATTGGTCAGTTAGCATTGCTAATTTGCGAAAATACAAAAAGGTTTCGCCTTTCGTCAATGCGCCCACTCCACATTTTCAGTTTACTTTACTCCACAACCTCATTTTGCAATTTACATGACATTTACAAAAAAAGCACACATTTTTACTCAAAGTACATAAATATAATTTTACCCAAACACAGTGAATGTTACAGAAAACCATAGATATTTATTTTCGAATACGCCATTCACGTCGTCTTTTTGACCGCCTGGCTGGGTGTCTGTCTGGTTGGCTCTCCTATCCTTTTGTCACTGTTGATTTGGCTTTGGCACTTTTGCGCTTTTGTTCGGTTTGTTTATTCACTTCTGCACACTTTTCATTTAACCTTTTGTCACTTCATTTATTTGCGTGTTTCTTAGTTGTGTAATTATGCCTCATAACAACTATTGATTTATATTCTATCAATTAAAAACTGGTGTCATAACCCGAAAAAAATTTTTGTATAGATACGAAAGTATTCAGAAATGGCCACAAGCTCTTTTTCACTGTGTGAAAAGTTCACTGCGATATCAATTAGAGTACCTCATGTATGCAGTAAGTAAGTAATGCAGTTCAAGAAGCGATGAACTTTGTTGTAGAAAACCGATGGAGAGGCAGATCCATATGTGTCTGCAGCGACAGCCAAGCTGCGCTCATGTCCTTAGACAGCCCCGCAACCACATCAGGGGTAGTCGAGTCCTGTAAATCCAGGCTGAACTATGTCGGTAGACATAATAGCCTGATGCTAACATGGGTCCCGGGACACGTGGGTATCGCGGGTAACGAGACCTCTGACTCCTTAGCTAAGATGGGCTCTGAGGCCAACCTCTTTGGCTCAGAGCATGTTTTGCCAAATGGGTTACTACAACCCACAAGCGAGCTTGGCAGGCTGAGAGAGGCTGCAGATGGACTAAACTGATATTACCTGTCATGTCCGATCGACTGACGCAAACCCTCCAGCCCTTAAGCAGAAGGGAGTGCAGATGGCTGGTTGGACTGATGACGGGCCACTTTTTGTGGGCGAATCACATGGAAATGGTGGGCATCTCAATGTACTCTGCCCAACTTGTGAAAAGGAGGACCACTTCCTGTGCGTCTGCCTCGCCTTCGCTCGAATCAGGTTTGAGGTCTTTGGCACTAATGTGTTAAGAAGTGACCATCTTGGCTCCTTGGCACCACAAGATCAGCTCAGATTTCTTCGGAGATCGGGTAGATTTAAAGAAAATTAAAAGGGAATCCAAGTGTAGTACAATGGACGTCTGAGTGCTGCACAAAAAAAAAAAAACAGTATCTCATTAAGGAGGAGCAGATGACTGAACATTTTGAAGACGTTTTCCTCAACATTTTCATTTCATGGATCTTGCGGGAAGGGAGCACTTAGGTTTCAGAAGAATTGGGTATTAAATTTCAAGTTTCTCCTTAACCGCTGAGCGTATGAAGAGGGAACCACGTTAGCTTCGTTATTCGTGCGGGTTATTTAGTCACGATGCCGCAGTGAGTGGCTCCGCAATCGAAGCGTACTTCAAGATCAATAATTCGTGGAACCCGTCTTTTGTGTACTCGAAGTGTAACTAATTAAAAAGGCCATCAATTTTTTTTTTTTTTTTTTTTTTTTTTTTTTGACCTTTTGCCTTGACTATGGCCTTGAGACGGTCCAGAAACGAATCGCCAGATGTACGAATGTGACTTGCAGGTATCATATTTTGGCCCAATCGCGGGCAATGACTCTTTTCAGTGCCTCGAGAGTGGTGAATCTTTTAGTTCGGAGAATAACCCATCGGATTCGCGACTGGTGAATTTGAAAGCCATTGGGTAGACGTTATGAAGTTCGGAACGTTGTTTTTTAGCCATTCTTGGTTCTCTCCAGCTTTGTGAGACGGTGCCGAGTTTTTTGAAACGTCCATGTTTGTCTGCCCAAGGCTTCAAAGCAACCTCCAGAATACTTTCCCAATAATATTCCGCATTGACCTTGACGCCGGACTCGATGAAAACGATTGAAGAGCGCCCATCTGCGGTTACAGCGGCCCAAACCATTAACTGTGGTAACGGGACTGACAACTTTTATGTGACATAAAAAACTTGCATATATTGAACTGATTATTCTGTCCAGTTGTATATATAAGCTTTACGAAAGAATTTATTTAATTCAGCGAATCTTTTTTCTTCTTCCTGAAGTGAAACACTCTTGGGAGCAAAGGGCCTCTACTATTCAGCGATTTATGAATTATATGAAAATAATATTCAACAAGGAGTAAAAGGCATGCCCTCTGTTGGAATGACTTGCCTTCGCTTTGTCTTTCTAATTGACGCCTATTGGGACGACAAAGGAAATAAATTCAGTGCGCCTTTGTCACCTCGGCCAAAATTGATTCAACGGTTAGAGCACCAAGCAAGAGGATAAGGCAGAGCGATAGAAGAATGAAAATTGAGTTTTAGATTTCTATGGGATATATGTAAGATATGTAGAACATATTCGAAATACCTTTTTCACTGCACGGTCGCTTCATACTTGACACCAACTTTCCAATATTAACTCAGTGTATAATTTTCTATTCTCGTATATGTTTATTTGTATGAATGTATGTATGCATGTCGGTTCAAATAGCTTTCGTTATTGAGTTCAATTTGGCAAAACGCCATTTGATAGTCAAAGTAATCAACCAAAGCGGTCAAATACTCAATTTATACAATATTTTATGCTTTCACCTTTGGTATGTCCATTCATCCATTCAACCGTTCACGTTGACGTTTTTCCAAACGAAATAAAAGGACTGAATTGGTACAATTCAAAAGCTGTCTTTGGGGTTTGGGAATTATTATAAAGCGAGTTTATGAAAAAAAAAAAAACACCAACAACAATAGTGAAATTATTGCAAACGTATGAATAAGCTAAGAAATGTTTGCTTTTTTTCCCTAAACTCCTCTGTCAATAGCCCTGGTGACATATGCGCATTGCATACAAAAATCAAATGGCCAACTTGAAATAGCCCAACCGGATGGCAAATTGTGGTGCATGTCCTGGACGGCTACTTCCGGTCATTTGATTTGATGAAATTTGAAAAAAGTTCACGAATGGATTGAGTCGAATTTGAGGTGAAGGCATTTATTTGAACGTTGTGTAATTTTTTTTGTAACAGCTGTGAGGTGGCTGGCAATGAGGAAAGAAGTGTACGGAGGGTGGCCAAATGATTATATATTATTTAAACCAAAGTTTTTATGTTTCTTAACTTTTCTGAAGGCAGTTTAAAGAAATGCAACTATGATTATTATAAAAGGTGGTCTCTCCTGCTATCCGACTTAACAATGTGGAAGGTCCCCGCAATGATCATAAGACATCTCCAAACGTTCATTAATCGCTGCTTGCGCCCCATAATTTTTTGGCCTCGAAGCTAATCAATCCGATGTGGCGACTGAAATCCGCAGAAGGGAATGGCAATGGATCGGCCACACCCTGAGGAAGAGTGACGCAAACTTCGCCTAACAGGCGCGGCAATGGAACCCTTTCCAACAGACAGGACTAAATGTGGGCAGACCACGAACGGCGCCGTTTAACGGATACCTTTGAATAAAACTCAGAATGAACTTAGAGCTCTTGTATAAAACTGTGTTCGATGGCGAAGAGGAGTTGTCGACGTCCTATACTCCAACTAGGAGTTAGAGGATCCTATTAGGTGCGTAACTAAGTTCTCGCTGTTTTTTTGATGAAAATACTGAAAAAATGGTTACAAATGAATCATTGAAAGTATTGCCCACCGCTGGCTACTACTTTTTCCCATCTTTCTGGTAGATTTCGTATACCGTCGCGGTGAAACTGTCATCTTTTGAGGCAATCCACGGATCAAGTCATTTTTTGATGTCTTCATATGAATGCAACTGCTGCTCGGCTAGACCATGTGCCATCGATCGGAACAGGTGATAATCGGACGGCGCAATATCTGGAGAATATGGCGAGTGGGGTAGGATTTCCCATTTCAGTGTTTCCAGGTAGGTTTTAACGGGTTTGGCAACATGAGGCCGAGCATTGCCATGCTGTAGAATCACTTTTTCATGTATCCCCGCGTATTGCGGCCGCTTCTCGCGCAGTGCTCGGCTTAATCGCATCAATTGAAGTCGATACCGATCCCCAGTGATAGTTTCGCTTGGTTTTAACAGTTCATAATAAATAACACCAACTTGGTCACACCAAATACATAGCATAACCTTCCCAGCGTGAATATATTTTCGCCGAGGCAACGACGGTGAAGCATGACCGGGGAGTCCTCAGGGCTTTCTTTTCTTTGGATTGCTGTAATGAATCTGTTTTCATCACCCGTGAGGATGCGATGAAGAAAATCCTTCCTTTTTGTCGCTGGAGCAGTTGTTCACAGGCCAAAAAGCGACGTTCAACATCCCTTGGTTTTACCTGATAAGGCACCCAAGTTCCCTGTTTCTGAGTCATTCCCAAAGTATGCAATCGCTTGGAAATGGATTGGCGGGTAACTCCTAATACTGCAGCAAGCTCTTCTTGCGTTTGACACGGATCCTCATTGAGCAATGCCTCCAATTCAGCGTGGTCGAAAATGACGATTACTCGGCACAAAATAAAACATTTTCATAAAACCAAAACTATATGATACCAATAGAAAATCACTAATGTGTCGAAGCAGTTTGTTTACCATATGTCTAGGCTTGGTTTATGACGTTTAGGTTATGTAAGAATCGACTAGCACACACTGCTGGCGGCATCTATTGACAAACAGTGGGAACTTAGTTGCGCACCTAATAAAAAATGGTGAAATTTCCCCTAATATATAAAGTCTACGCAAAAGTAAACAATTTTTTAATATTTGGATACTGGTTTGGTTAAAAAGAAATCCATTATTTTTGCGTACAAATTTTGTCCAGATGGTTTAAAAGTGATTTATCGTCGATCTTTAGCTCCTGGGCTGCCGATCAACTTCAATTTTTTCTGTGATTTTATTGACATTTTCAACGACGGGCCTGCCTCTGCGAGGTGTTTCTTTAACACCAAAAGTGTCTGAACGGAATCGCCAAAATTGAAACTACCCCTCATAGCTGGTACAGTATCGGCACCATAAACATCATTCACATTTTCTGCGGCCTGGTCTTCAAAGAAACATTGTTCCAAAGAAAAACTGTAAAATGTTCCGAATTTTCTCTTCGCTGACTTCCATTGTTAACACCCTATAACTCACAACTGAATGGAACCAACAAAAATAATTTTGTTTATTTTGAAATGCCACCTTGACAACGAGCCTAAACTCTAAATTGTTTGATCTATACTTTACGAGATATCGATCACTAAAACAATCTATTATCACAGGAAGCCGCTGACGGTGTCGGTATAATATATACTTGCTTCCATCTACATGGCACATAATCGGCCAGTACCACTCGAGGAGGCTCGTCTGCTTGTGCTTGAAGCTAAAAACAAAAACATGCTACTTGGATGCGATGCCAACGCAAGGCACTCTCTATAGGGCAACTAGGAGACGAAAGATCGACGTGAGTCTTTTTGCAATTTTATTATTAATAGTAACCTGACGGCATGTAACAGAGGTAATACCTCCACCTTCACTTTAGGAGATGGGCTTTACTGTCCGGAAACAGAAACAAAATTCTTTCTCGGATCACAGCTTGATCCCTTAAGAGCTGGATCTGAGGATGGATACACCCTTACCGTATCGAAACCCATTAAGAACTAATTGGAAAAAGTTTAAAAATGTAGTGAATAATAGGTTAGGAAGAATTCTGATCAGCCAAATCACTCTCATGGAAAATCTTGAGAGTAGGGAGTGGAGCAATGAGCTCTCGAAATTAAGGAAAGAATCCAGGTCAAATTCTAATCTCAGCTACTCCACAGGTAATTGGCAACTGTACAGAGAAAGTCGGAGACAGCACAAAAAACCAACTAGGGCCGCCAAGACGGAGAGCTGGAGAGATTTTTGTTCTTCGATCGAACCTACCAGAGATTCTGCGAGGCTCAGTCGTAACCTGTCCAAAGATCATTCAACGGCTTCTTGGGTCAAGAGGCCAGATGGCACTTAGACATCTACGAGTCTCTAGAACTTCTCTTAAACACTAATTTTCCGGGATGTAGCACTCACGATAGCGATGTTGAGGGAATCTGGCGGAGCTGCTATAACACACAGCATCTTGCCGATGTTATAGTCACAAAAGAGAAGGTTGCATGCGCAATCAAATCATTTTCACTTTTCAAATCTCCAGGCCCTTATATTTTACCGTGGCAAATGGAAATTTTCAAAGCGTGTCTAAACCTAGGTTATATTCCAGTCAGGAAGGTTCTACTGTGTATTTGGTGGGA
Organism: Anastrepha ludens; assembly: GCF_028408465.1. Taxonomy (NCBI): domain Eukaryota; kingdom Metazoa; phylum Arthropoda; class Insecta; order Diptera; family Tephritidae; genus Anastrepha; species Anastrepha ludens. The sequence goes on along the minus strand of NC_071499.1, from coordinate 27,396,801 downwards.
CTTGCATGGAATGATTTATTATTAGTGCTTCCGTATTGTCAAACAATAAATTCAGATCTCTACTGTTGTCAACTGGACCGTTCGAAGCTAGCGATGTATCAGAAATGGTCAGAATGGGACAACAGAAGAGGTGTTGTGTTCCATCAGAACAACGCACGGCCACACACATCTGTAGGGGCTCGCCAAAAAGTCTGGGAGCTTGATTGGGAAGTGTAATGCATCCTGGACCTGGCACCAAACCATGGTGGTAACCTTTTTCTCTCATTGCAAAACTTCCTGAGTGATAGGAAATTGGTATCAAGAGAAGATTGAGAAAATCGATTACTAGAGTTTTTTGCCAATAAGGACCAAAACTTATATTAATGGCAACAAATTATACAACAAAACGGTACATATTTGACCCAGACATCTTAAATGAAGTTTTGAATTTTACGCAAAAATAATGTAGTCCAATAACAACAATATTATGCAGGATATGTTGAAAATACATCTTTTGAATGTTCGCTCGAGTAACAAGTTCAAGTGAATCCCATAATTCGGAATTTTGGATTTGGAAAAATGCACTTCAAACTCGTATTCAAGCAAAATCAATTGATTTTCGTAATTTTTAACCCATTTTGACGTGATAACGTCTTATAATTCGATTTAACAGGCTGCACGCACGAAAAAATGTGTCGTTACCTTGCTCATATGTAGTTACCTTGCTCATTAGTGTTACCTTGCTCATATGTAGTTACCTTGCTCATTAGTGTTACCTTGCTCATATTAGTGTTACCTTGCTCATTGCCGTTACCTTGCTCATTGCATTGAATGAACTGCAAGCGAAAGGGCGGAACGAACGACAAAGCAAACAAAGCAAACGAACGGCAACGTTCGACATCTTGCTCTCTCCTACTTAAGTGAGCGTATATATGTATGTATGTATATGCGCAAATGTACATATATAAATTCACGTATTTGTATTTGCATATGCCTTCTTATTGATTATTATTAATTTGATTCACTTGAAGAATTTAAAATAAAACCAAGTTTGTTAATAATACCTGTTGTTTTAATGTTATAATTATTAATTTTTTTATTATATATGAAGGAAAAAATGTATGGTAATATTTACCATATCTATACTAATATTATAAAGAGGAAAACTTTGTTTGTTTGTAATGAATAGGCTCAAAACTACTGGACCGATTTTAAAAATTCTTTCACCATTCGAAAGCTACATCATCCACAAGTAACATGGATTATATTTTATTTTGGAAATAGGGCTCGAGATATAGGTCAAAACGTGGACCCGGGTAACCTTCGGATGTGTATGTACAATATGGGTATCAAATGGAAGCTGTTGGTGAATGCTTTAGTCCAGAGTATTTTTCATGCTGCTCCGTGACTAGGGTCTCGAGATAGAGACCAAAACGTGGACCCTAGAATGTGTTTGTACAATATGGATATCAAATTGAAGCTGTTGGTGAATGCTTTAGTACAGAGTATTTTTCATGCCGCTCCGTGACTGGGGTCTCGAGATATAGGTCAAAACGTGGACCCGGGTAACCTTTGGTTGTGTATGTACAATATGGGTATCAAATGAAAGCTGTTGATAAGTGCTTTAATACGGGGTAGTTTTCATACCTATTGATGACTAGGGTCTCGAAATATATGCCAAAACGTGGACCCGGGTAACCTTCGGACGTGTATGTACAATATGGGTATCAAATGAAAGCTGTTGGTGAATGCTTTATGATATGTTATGTTATGTTATGTTATGTTATGTTAAGTTATGTTATGTTATGTTATGTTATGTTATGTTATGTTATGTTATGCTATGTTATGTTATGTTATGTTATGTTATGTTATGTTATGTTATGTTATGTTATGTTATGTTATGTTATGTTATGTTATGTTATGTTATGTTATGTTATGTTATGTTATGTTATGTTATGTTATGTTATGTTATGTTATGTTATGTTATGTTATGTTATGTTATGTTATGTTATGTTATGTTATGTTATGTTATGTTATGTTATGTTATGTTATGTTATGTTATGTTATGTTATGTTATGTTATGTTATGTTATGTTATGTTATGTTATGTTATGTTATGTTATGTTATGTTATGTTATGTTATGTTATGTTATGTTATGTTATGTTAATGTTAACTCATTCTCTATATCCATACAAAATATCTATCAAACAAATAAAATTAAAATTTTCTTTTGAAAAATGCAACCATTCAATCAGTATTTTCTTATGACGTTATCACGTTAAACTATCGTCAGTAAACCGCTTTTTTTTCAAATTTTAGCTCACGGCAATGGAAATGCTGACAGTCCACAATTTCTTGGCGATTTCTAGGGAATTGCAAACAATGGTAGCTGCAGATTTTGCAATGATCTTGAAGAGAGGAAAAATCCTGAGCACCTTCTACGCTCTTGCCCTGCATTAGCTAGAACCCGAATGAAATGTTAAGGAGCTCTTCAATATGAGAGGTTAGAACATCTCTCGGGGTTAGAGCTTCAGAGCTTCAGAGTTTACTTAGATTCGCAAAAGACGCAGGCTTATTATAAGAAGCCTACTACAAGGAAACGTAAGGGTCAGTCTCCATTTGGTACCAATAAGGACCAATAGGTCTATGTGATGGCTTTCAGCCAGCCAAGTTAGCCTAACCTACACGGCAATAGAAAGGTATTTTTCCAACATAAACCTTCCACCCAGGCACAATTTTTTCAATTATAACCTGTTCTCGGCAGAGAGGGGGCTCACTCGACGTGGAATACCCTCTTTTGGGCAAATGCCAGTTACTTGGACTTATGAATTTTGATTGTAATTTTTTGAGCTCCTTTACTAATTTTGTTTGCTTTTTAATATCTACATTTTATATCAAACCAAATTTCGAAAACACTCAAGTTCTGTTAAGTTCTTAGAAATGAGTTTTTGTATAGAAATAATTTTGCGTGAAACAAGTGTACGAATCACTCCACCGACCTGCTCTATTCATGAAATTTCATCGCAATGCAGTGCTGCTTTGAATAGATATGTCCATATGTTTTGTGTGTATTTAAGTCGGTCATATTTCCTTTAAGCTCGTTGCCAACATTTGTTAACATAAATAGATTTAAACCTCAGATATGTACTTACTAAATTTCATTACTTCAAAAAATTCATATTGTTTACGTTTACGCAAGCGATAGGTTTGGTTTACTCAGCCATTGGCAGCGTCCATGCGGTTCCGGCTTAACAAAATGCATTTTCTTAGCCGTTTACAGGCACAAAGGATTTTCTGAATGAATCTTACGCGCTCAGGTACATGCGAAGTATTTCTTCAACTGAGCCTCCGAACGGTTTACACTTTTTCAATACCATTTTGGTGTTTATCTGTTGCAGGATTAAGTAATCCTTGGCGCAATAATGGTATTCATTACGTAAAATGAATGAAGTGTTTGCGATACTTATTTTCCGTCTATGTGCATAGTGCATGTGGCATTGTTGTTTTTGTGTGTCCGTGTGTTTTTTTGGCAATTTCGATCTAGATATGATTTACATGCGACATAATTACACCGATCGCAGAGATTGTCGTCAAAGGTTAGCAAAACATATCGCATGTCAAAAAGCAAATTTCAACTAGAGATCCGAAGGTGCGATTGTTGCATATTTGAGCATGCAAAGGCTCGCATTTGTTCACTCATTCACTTATGCGCCGAGATTTACTCATTTATGGTTCGTTGTTGGTTTGTGATCACTCAGGATGCTGTTGCACTTTGGGGTGGGTCGTTGTAATCTACGATCGCTGGGCAAGCCGGAACTGAACTTGAAAATAATGTTCTTTGTTTTTGTGTTGCTCTTGGTTTTGATCTACTCGCATGAAATGGAATGTGTGTATGTAAGTATACAAGTATGTAAGTATTTTTGGTGATATCATTTGTGAAAGTAGTGTAAAACTGATAAAATCACGACCAACCCGTGTATAGGAATTTTTCCTTAGCGGCTCCCAGCAGTAACAGAGAAGCGGGTGTTACTGTTAAATTTTTGAATTATTTCGTAATATTTCCTTGTCCGATAGCAGAATTAGGAATTAAAATATTTAATGTATATACTTACATGTTTTCCTTTAACTCCTAGTGGAGCATAGGGTATCAATTACTCCAAAACGTTATCGGATACGGTTTTGCGGTATGGCGCTAAATTCGCCATTTCGTCGACCTAACTTACTTACTTAGGTGGCCATAACCACCCGTTACCGAGTTACGGCCGACCTTACTAGCTCTCTCCAGGCGCCTCTGCTCCGCGCGCGCCTTCTCCAATTCTGCACTCCAAGCGAGCATAGGGTTTCCTCCACCTGGTCTTTCCACCGGAGCAATGGTCTTCCTCTGCGTCGGCTCCCTTGGACTTCGCCCTCGAACACCTTCTTTGCTGGAGCTTCTTCACCCATACGCACGACATGTCCTAGCCAACGCAGGCGTTGGATGGCGATGCGTTGAACTACGTCAATGTCGGCGTAGAGCTCATACAGCTCGTGGTTCATTCTTAAACGGTAGTCTTCGCCAACGCGCACAGGACCGAAGATCTTACGAATAACTTTTCTCTCGAACACCCCAAAAGCGGCTGCATCGCTTTGAGACACTACCCATGCCTCTGCGCCATAAAGCAACACGGATATGATGAGCGTCTTGGAAAGTGTCAGTTTGCTCATGCCAGAGAGGGCTCGACTACTCAATTGCTACTTAGCCCATAGTAACACCTATTAGCAAGAGTGATTCTCCGTTTGATCTCCAGGCCTATATATCGTTGTTGCTGTTAACGGCGGTGCCAAGATAAATAAATTCTGGCACAACTTCGAAAGTATAGTTGTCCGCAATGACGTGCGTTCCTACATGCCGTGTGTTCCGCGTTATAGACAGTATTTACTTCGTTTTACCCTCGTTCACCGCCAGACCCACTCGTGATGATTCCTTTTCGATGGCAGAAAACGCAGCGGTGACATCTCGCTTACAGCGGCCGATAATGTCAATATCATCGGCGTATGCAAGGAGCTGGACACATTTGTAGAAAATAGTGTCATTACGATGCACAACTGTTTTTCGGAGCACCCCTTCCATCACGAAGTTGAAGAGGTTGCATGACAGTGGATCGCCTTGTCTGAAACCACGAACGGTACTGAATGGCTCGGAGAGGTTACTTCCTACCTTGACGGAGTTGGTTGTGTTGCTCAACGTATGAAATTCGGTGGTATACGTCGACTTAAACGTCGATTAAATTTATTCGTCTTCACCACCCTACTCACCACGTTAAATACAACCCTACCTGGCAACCAAAAGTAACTAAGAAGCGAAAACCAGTAGTGATAAAACAGCAAGCAGCCTGACATCGTTGATTTTTTTGATATTGCTATGATTTTGAAGAACATTATTAATGTTTAACGGTATCGATAGCAGGCAAACAACAAAGTAAGTGTCTTGAAGATGAGGCGCGCCTTAGCTTGGTTTATTTTTTCGTGCGTTGAAGTGAGTGCGGATGGAATCGGTATTTTCCTCGCTTTATGCGCAAATCGAAATACATATGCGACTACTCGGAGCGCTTTTGGGTAAGACGAGAAACGGTCTAAGAGATCAGGGATATCTATAGAATGAAATACATCTATTTTTCTTTGTTCTGGTGGAGATTGGTGGTTGGACGGGAGTTTTGGCCAGAGTATGGGTGGCTTTGTTAGCCATTCCGGGCCTGTCCAGCACAGTGAACAATTCACGAGATCCCTTGGCTTGGCCCCCGAGTGTCTAGGTCTGCTGGATTACTGGCGCTGGAGACAAGCCGTCACGTAGCGTTGCTCACGTTTTAAACGATCTCGGCTGTTCTGTTTGCAACGTACGTTTTCCATACCCATGGTGGTTTTTCCATCCAGGCTAAAACAATTGAGGAATCTGCCCACAATATTAAGTCATCAATTGGAAGATTGATCTGACTTCTGATCTATTTTACTAGCTTTGAGAGGAGAACTGCTCCGCAAAGTTCTAACCGTGGGAGAGAAACGGTTTGTAGAGGTGCGGCTTTGCTTTTTGCTGTGAGTAAATGCGAGGTTATTGTTGTTTCGCTGTGTTGAACCCTCAAATATTCGTGGGCTTTTTCAGAGGCGGCAGAAAACCCATGTATTGGTTTATCTGGAGTAAACTGTATTCATTAAGGTATCTTAATGGCTTCGACTTCCGTGAGATTTTTCCGGAAAGAGTCTCATTTGAGGAATGAATTGGGTTTGACAGTTTCATCCCAATCTGTGCTCTCCATCCAGAGTTGTTGGAGGAGGGTTTGGCTGCTATCATTATGGGCGATAGCTATCTGGAGGGAGTCTTAGAAAGGGTTGCTCTACTGCGAAGAGCTTTTTTATGCGATGACTTGGTGCAAGTAGCAAAAATAATTACTAACGATAAACGTTTATTTCAATAACTATTACAAAGGTTGTCTTTAAATGTTGATCGTAAGTTGGAAACAGCTCTTGGAATCTAGCCTCCCTACGCTATGCCACTCGCTGGAGATGTGACACCGGGATGCCATTTACCTCGTGAACAAGATTTTCTTTTAGAGCTGAGATGGTCACTGGGCTTTTTCCATTGAGTTTACTTTTGAGGTAACTCCACAGAAAAAAGTCTATAGAGGTAAGATAGGAAAGAAGATACTTTGTCAGGGAAGAATTCATCACCATGATCTCTCTGACCGTGTGCGGTGTGGTGCCATCTTGCTGAAACCATGTGTGAATATTGAAGGAAGGAACAATTAGAGAACTATTGGCAGCAAATAATCGCTCAGTATGCGCTGATAGGAGACACCGACCACTGACGATTTTCCAAAAAATATCTCCCTATTATTTCACTGCATGACAATGCACACCAAACGTGACTGCAGGAGTTTGACGGTCGTGCCAGGGCAATACTGCCATGTAAACAGGATTAAAACGAGGGGAAATCTGCATCGAATCGGAATCTGCTATCTTCACTGCCGGCATCGAATCGGGAGTCGGTGGAGTTTATCTATTTTCTTAAAATTGCCGAATACTGCTGGTGTTTTTCAGGTCGAATTCTTTGCTTAGAGAACGTGGGAGCGAAGGAGAATTAACATTTCTTCTGATAGTCAAGCTGCTATAAAAGCTGCGACGCCATGGTGCAGATCCAAACTAGTCAAAGAAATATCGGTATTATTTCACTGCACCAAGCCGTCACTTTGAGATTGTGAAGTGACTGCTGATATTTTAATAGTGGGTTCTGCCCTCTAGGTGACCAATAACCGCAATTTTGCTCTAACATTGTCTCATGGACAATCGTTTTTGGGAGTCTCCCTCTAGCGCACGGACCGACGCGGATTCTTGTGCAAGCTTGCAGCGACGAGTTCAATATTTTCATTTATTCTCGATGTTCAACTGGACCCCATGGCTGGGTCGAGGGCTGTTTGCCACCGAATTTGTTATCCGGAACCTTCGCACCGGTGAAGGAGTCAAACCTTGACTTGGGGCATCACATAAACTTCGAATATTGTAACTTGAACAAAATCAACGACGAGTATTTGCACACGAATCCTCGGTGTTGAAATACGATTCTATCGCGAACGCTCGTTGTTCACCCGTCCACTCACGACATCGTGACTATGTTAAATAACCCGCACGAATAACGCAGCTAACACAGCCCTCTCCGCACTCATATGCTCAGCGGTTTGAGGGAAATTTTTAAAATTAAAAAAAGACCTCAAAACTACTGTGGGAAAAACTGTTAAAAGTAAAGAGTCCATTGGAAGATTTAGGCAAGGCTTTTTCGGGTATCAGACGAGTTTTATTAGAGTACCGAGCACAGCGAATATTCGAATTATGTATTTATTAAAAATCGATATCGCAGCCCTGTAAATCTTGTTCGTCGCTACTGGCATCGAAACGACACTCTTTCTGTATTTTTTTGCATCCGATATTCAGAAAGAAATCGGTTATATTTTCCATCTACTTACAGTTGATCCATTTTGTTTCGGTTTTCTTTGTGTATCCAGCAGTAGGACGTTTTTGTAGACGAAAAGGAAAAGAATCTGACAGGTGGAAAAACGGAAGGAGAGTCTTTGGATTAGAGGATGATGACCAACAGCGGCTATTTACATTCCTATTAACTGCTGCAACACATGAATTTCACCAGTTTTGTGATATTTAAGCCCGCAATATCTACCGGTGTAGCGAAAAAGTGAGAGCCCAGATGTCTAAATCTTTAAAATGATTCCACCTCGTCCTCCAGACAGCTTCTGCAGAAATGATTTGAAGCAATCTCAAGTCTAACCGCATGGACACCTAACGGACAATGTCCGGTAAGGATACTGCACAATTCGAGAGCTGCGGCTTTGTTAGCCTTAAAAGTTCCCTCGAGTGCTCCCGATCTACCCGTGGCTAGAAGGATCTCGCGACGTTGCATGTTTGCGAACTAGCCGAGTGCGCACTGAGTTGACGCGAGGCCCATCTTTCCAGGAGCAGGCTATAGGTTCTCAAGGGAACCCCAATACTCTCATTTTGCGAAGAAACCGTCTCCAGTATTCCCTGTCTAGCCAGCTGAGTGCTACTACAACTGATACATACATATATTTTTCGCTATGTTTGCAATGTTCAGGTTTTTTATTAATATGTTTCGTTTATATTCAAATTTCCAAAAAAATCAACTAAATATTTAAAAAAAAATTATAATAACGTGTGCCCAGTTTCAGTAGCCAGTTTCAGTGGCACCTTTTCGCTGATAGAATTTTTTTCTAAACTTGATGAAATTTTGTGAATTTTTGAACTTTTTAAATGTTTTGTAACTTTGATTTATACTGTCTTTGTTAGATTATAAACCATATTTGTATACTAAGCTAATTAAAAAAGAAGAAGAAAAAAGAAATTTTGCAAAAAATTAAAATTCAAAAATTAGTTGTACGAATTCATTTACATTCGCTGTAACCACTGAACCGAGATCCTGACTACGATTTTTAAAAGGCACTGCACTGAATCCGAATCTGTTGCAACTTTGCGATACGTAGATACCTTTTAAAAAGTATATCGAAAAGCTACATCGAAAATTGGTATATCGCTGAGACCTATTCCAAAGATTTCTTACAAGGCAAATTATCTGATTTATTCAGAGTTGAAAAAGGAGTAAAACAGGGAGACGCTTTGTCTACGCTTATGTTCAATCGGATCCCAGACTATGTAATTAAAGATGTTGGTAGATCAGAAATTACCTATATTCACGGAAAATATAATCAAGTGTTTTTATATTTCTTATTCTAAATTTTGTTCTATTATACCCACTTCCCACTACATTTGTGGATCTAGTTTATCGAATCGAAGTGAAATTATTGATCCCTGTGGGGTATTTGACTCTAAATTCTCTTTTCAAAGACATTTAAATTACACCATTTCAGAGACATTTTCTGTACTTGCGTTTATTCGTTTATTCGACGTTTTAGCTCAGACTTTGTTGATCCATATACTCTAAAGATGTTATATATGTTCTTCTCTCCATTACTTTCCTTTCGATTTTCGATTTAATAAACGGAGTTATTGACTCCCCTTTGCTACTCGAGAAAGTCAATATCTATATTCCTCAGCTAGGTTTACGGAACCATGATTTTTTTTGGTTAGGGATGGTAAGAACGAATTATGCCTCCAATGCTCCGATTTCTTGAACTCTGGGAGATTTTAATTGGCTTTCAAATCATACGGGCCTGGATTTTCCTTCCACAAAGAACCACTTCAAATTGGTACTAAATGAATTGTTGAATTCAATTCTTAGTATTATCTAATAATTTTCCTCTGTAAATTATAAGAAACGTTATCTTTTTCTTTCACTCATTACAATTCAAACTAGTTAATTATAATTTAATTTTACTTTGATTCATTTATTTAGCATTTATCTGTTTTCATAGTCTGTAAGAAATACTGTATTTTTTAGACTATTAATTGAATAAATAAATAAATATAAAAAACTTCCCAAATGCGTGGCTTTGCTGATGACCTGCTCATCCTCGCGAGAAATAGAAAGAGAAAAGAAGTATTTCAAACACTCCAAATAAAAGCAAAATTCTTTGGACAAAAAGCAGGAGTCTTTGGAAAAAAGATCAGTGAAAGCAAAATGAAATACCTTGCAAGACTTAAGACATTGAGAAAAGCGCCAGATCATACTAAGACTGCTTCTCAGTAGAACGGATGGACAATGATTGCTTCCCAAGACCACGGTCTGGCTGCAAACAAAGCATATTTTGCCCACGTTAAACTGTTAAAAGGCATTTTTTTCTTCTTTCATTTATTTTGAGTAGAAGAACGAAACTCAAAATATATAAAACCTGATTCAACCAGTGGCAACAGATGGATGTGAAACGTGGACACTGAGAGCAGATGCAATTACGCAATTAAGAATATTGGAGAGAAGAATGCTTGATCCAGTACGAGAAGAAAGCGGTCTCTATCGCATTAGAAATAATAACGAGTTACAGGAAGCCCTACCAGGTGAAAATTTCCTGCGCTTTGTTAAATCCCAGCGCATTCAATGGCTAGGATACGTTAGCAGAATGCCAGATGAAAGAATACCTCACAAAGTTTTGGATGCGTGCATGAATGGTAAAAAGCGAAGAGGGCGACCGCGGAAAAGATGGTTAGACGCCGTTGAGGACGATCTAAGAAGCATAGGAGCGACGAACTATCGTAGTATGGCTATGGAGCGAGATGAATGGAGGAAAATTGTGGAGGAAGCTAAAGCTCACCCCTAGCTGTAGTGCTATGCATGATGATGATGATATTGAAAACTTGACTATGTAGCTCTGGCTATTCTGAGTTTAGATTCGGACTTAGCGCTATAACGACATTCGGAAAAGTATATGTATTTATATATATAATTATCGCTTACAACCTTTATTGGATATTTGACCAAGCTTCTCCACAAATGGAGGGAGGAGTTTTAACCCGACTACGAACGGCAGAAATTTTTCTTAGTGAGAAGCTTTTTCATGGGAGAAATACAATCGGAGGTTTGTCATTGCCTGCCGGGGTCGACCGCTATTAGAAAAATGTTTTTCTTAATTTTGGTGTTTCACGGAGATTCGAACCAACGTACTCCGAATTCCGAATAGTAGTAGTAATCCATTCCGCTACGGCGGCCGCCGTAAAAGTATAGTCTGACTTATAGTGTTGAAGGTCAATCACATTTTGTCAACCAGCGTACGAAATCAGTCCAGCGCCGAGTGGGAGATATGTGAAATTTCATATTATATTTTTTATAAAAAAACAAAACTGTCTTTCTCAGAGTGTTAAGTTCAAGTAGCGCCTCTGAAGTCATCGTTGGCCATTTTTACACCAAGCATAAATGGGCTTTAGTTCAAAGGTTCCAAAGCAGAAATACCATGCAAATTAAAAGACTTTAGAAACATATTGTTTAAAAGCTGGTCTATTTTCCGAGTGTATTTTGAGCGAAAAAAAATTTCACTGCCTTTCTTAAAAAAAAAAAAAAAAAAAAAAAATAATTGCGCGTACACCCCTGTTGGGTGTTTGGCCGAGCTCCTCCTCCTTTTTGTAGTGTGTGACTTGATGTTGTTCCACAAATGGAGGGATTTACAGTTTTAAGCCGACTACGAACGGCAGATGGTTTTTTTATGATGAGATTTTTCATGACAGAAATACACTCGGAGGTTTGCCATAGCCTGCCGAGGAGCGACCGCCGGAAGAAAATAACTTTTTCTATCATTTTGCTGTTTCATGCACAGAGATTAAAATCTATGCACTCCCGATTAGTAGTCACGCACAAACCCATTCGCATACGGCGGCTGCCCTCCTCAGCTAGCACAAATTATGCGGCCTTCTTTTATTGGAAGCCTGAAGCTGAGGGGATGGCATAGGTTTCCCCATCAATCATCACTTTGAGACACATTTTTATCCAGTTGCTTAAAGAGCTTTTAAATTGCAGAAAAAATACATTTCATCAACATATCAATGACAAAAACTGCTGCAAGCAATACTCAAAGGCGCCTTCCACAACGATGGCAACACAAAGACGCTCGGCCGGCACGACACGTTCATCGAAGTCACCTAGTACACGTGATTTGCTGGCAGAAAATCCAACAGAGAACACGCAAAAATAAACAACAAACAGCAAACTAAACTGAAAAAAAGTTAACTAAATGCAAAACAAAACAAAAAAAAAAGGAAATGCAACGAACGAAAAAAATCCAAGTATATGCAAGTGAAGTGAAAAATTCTGTGCTACACGCGTAAAGGAAGTGCTGAAGAGTTTGCTGCCAATGGATTGCTGCGTTAATGGGCGCAGAATGATGGTGATGCTGCTGCTACTGCTCCGTATCGGCGACCGAACGGGCGCGGCGCGGCGAGGCGGGACAATCCTTATGGCATCCTGTTTTGCACAACGCATCCGCTATTGAGTTCGGTTTGCCAGTTGCTGCGGCTTGCGGTGTTGGCCATGTGTTTGTTATTGTTCTTATTGCTATCGATGTTTTTTGATCACTGATTTTTTCTTATTCTTCTGCTTTGGTGTTCAATACGCATTGGTAGTGTTTTGTTGGTAGAATTAGTTGCCGCTTGTTGATTATCGAAGGCATTTGCATACCAACCTGCTCAGACTGCAGCACACACGTACGTATGTATAGTATGTTTGTATGTATGTGTACGTGCATGTGTGTAGGTATTTGAAAAAAGCAACTTTATTGCTTTGCTACTACGCCGCTTGTTTACTTTTGCCACTCTCAACTGCATGTCACTGCACCTGCCTCCGCTGCACGGAATCCTTTTCATTTTCATAGATTTGCCCACTTGCATTGGCGCGTTTTTTTTGCATTGCTGTTTGTTTGTTCTTCAATACTTTTTCCTATACTCCTTGATTCTTACTGTCGCTGCAGTACCGTTTTTTTTGTATTATTTTGCTTCTAGCCTTTGCTTGTTTCGCCAACTCTCAACAATTCACTGCGCCGCCCTTGCGCCTCTTGCCTTTGCGCTCAGTTCCAGCTGAAATGTAAATCCGTATCGAAACTTTCATCCGCGGCCACCTCCAGGGCTAGTCATTTTTATTGCGTTGTACCCATTTGTATTGCGAGTTTGTATTTGATATGGCCGCCAGCCCCCGTCCGACCCGTAGATGGAAAGCAGTAACTTGGGGGGTCGAAGGGATGCGGAAATGTTGCGCGTGTGCCAGCAGCTCAACTCTATGTGAATCTGGTTTTCTGCACATGATTGTATATATTGAGTATATCGACATATGTACGTAGTTGTTATTGTGCGACGAGCAGTAAAAGCTTGTGGATGTGTAACGCCGCTTCCGGTTGTACGTTGTGTATTGTGTGTATGTGTGCACACTCGTAGTTCTTGCTTTTATTTAAACTCTTCTCTGTCTCGTTATTTTTAAGACCTGCGGGATTTCTCTTTGTTTTGGGGTTATTTGTTTCTCTCCTTACTTTCTTTCGCACATACAAACGTACGTTCTTATGCATGTGTGACTGTGCTAATTGTTGTTGTTGTTGCTTCTGCTATCGACGCTTTGTGGATATCTGCGTTATTACATCCTTTAAGTGATTTTCGCATTCAATCCTTCGATTTTACATTTTTTGCGGACATTTTTCCATATCCTCATTCATGTCTGTGATTGATTGGTGGGGGTAGGCGTTGGAAAGTGGGAGATATTTTCGCTGTTAACCAGTGTCAAATGTCAAATAGCTTGACAGATGCATACCACTTTTTTCTGCTTTTCCAGTAGGGTATGAGGTATACAACCGGTGCTTAGATCGAACTTCACCTCCGTTTGTGGTAAGAGTTTCGAATACAAATGTCATTGTTGTGAGAAACTTTCTCTTGGCAGAAATGTACGATCTCTCGTGGAAGGACCGTTATTAGAAAATCTTTCAATATCTCATATCCAGTGGGTGATGAGCCCAAGATCTATTGCTGGTATGGCATGCATCAAGCAGCTCAGCTATGTTGTTTGTCGTGTGGGAGGCAGTTTGTGGAATTACTATAGAATATATGCGAGGTGTGGCCATCAACTAGCGAGCCTTAAGGTAGGTAGGTAGGTGAAATGGTTGAAGCGCCAGTCTGGCACTCCTCAAGTAGCACTGAAGCGCCGTTTTGATACCGCAATGAGACCTCCAACAGGCAGATATCTACAGCCAGCCAGAGCTGCTGATGTAATGGGGAAGATTGATGGCATTTAGGTTGGCGCACTAGCACAGGCTGTCGAAGAAAGGACTACAGTGACCTTAGCTGTCTAGCTGCCAAATCCGGATATGAACAGAGAAAGTGGCCAACGGTCTCCTTCTCTGAAAGGTCCCCACAGCGTCTGCAATGGGGGTTAAATGTTAACCCTAGCTTTTCCGCGTATGTGCCGACCGTCCAGTGACCGGTAATCACAGCTACGAGTTTGGAAATTGAATGGCGAGGAGTCCAAAGGACTTTCTGAGACCAATTCAGTTCCTTTCCTGGCAAGGTCATCAAATTCATTTCCCTCTATGTTTCTATGTCCGGGAACCCCGATCAGAGAAATGTTACCTGCACACCCAAGAGATTTGATCTCCTCCTTACAAGAGCTTACTAGTTTCGTTCTGCACCATGGCGTAGTAGTCTGAACCTTGATCGCGGCTTGACTATCGGAGAAAATGTTAATATCTCCCTCGCTCCCGCGTTCCTTAAGCATTTTGCATACCTGCAGGATCGCAAAGACTTCTGCTTGAAAAACACCAGCAGTATTCGGTAGTTTAAAGGAGATAGTAGATAAATTGGCTGATTTAGAGAAAACCCCTGCTCCGACTATCGATTCCATCTTGGAACCGTCAGTAAAGACAGACGTGCAAGTATCGGTGCAGTTTTTTCCCTCGATCCAATCCTGCCTCTTTGGTTTGCTCTAGCACAACCCTCAAACTCTAGTTTGCGGATACTGAGATCTGTTTGAAGTACGGATAAATAGGACGTTAACTGTCCGAATATGCTACCATGTCTCTTGAGAGATTGCCTCCAGAGGCCAACCTCCTTTAATATGATTGCACTTTGAGCTACGATGGAAATAACGTAAAAGTCTGCTTGCGAGCCTTGAACTACTATGGGCAAAGTCGGTGTGTGCCGGCGTCAGCTGTTTAGCGTGAAGTCTTCTCTTTCGAATGTGTTGACTCTCGTTTCAGTAAATAAATCCATATAGCCAACAATCGCTCGCATTAGAGTTGTTTTTGCTTTTGCTTCGCCGGAAAAATGCGAGGGTCGCTTGCAAGGTCCGTGTAAAAAAAAATGCCTTTTTTATTTTTCGATATAGTCTCCTTTTAGGATTATACACTTCGCCCAGCGGTGTTCTAGTTTGTTGAACCCTTTCGAATATTAGGATTTGGCCAAGTCTGAATTTGAATGAAATTGTTTTCCCGCCGAGGAATCCAAGTGTGCAGAATAGAAGGGATGTGAAACGATTTGTAACCCTATTTCCATGCGATCACAATTGCTGAGATATGGCCGAGCTCCTTCTCCCATTTGTGGCATGCGTCTTGATGTTGTTTCAAAAATATAGGGACCTATCGGCTTTTTCATAGCAGAAATACACTCGGAGGTTTGCCATTACCTGCCGAGGGGTGACCACTATTAGAATGTGTTTTGTTTGCTGTTTCATGCTCGGAGAGTCGAACCTACGCCCTCCCGAATGGTAGTACGCACCAACCCATTCGGCGTTTTATATGATAAGACTAAGTCTCTGTACGCTCCTTTGATGTCATTAGCTATAACTTTCATTATCTGTGTGGTTCTTTGATTTTAAAAATTAGCAGACAACCCAGATTAAATTTATTGTTCGCGGGTATATTAAGTTCGGTACGGACCGGATTAGTCTTCCCTTCTTACTTGGTTTATTTGTTTGTTTACATTTTGATTGAACCACCAAATTGTAAAATACAAAATAAATGTAAATTTCTTTTTCACGCTACTGTTTCCATCTCGTATGGATTTGCTTTGCGAATCCATCTGAAGCTGCACACATCCTCAAGGAGATGACAGCAGAAGACGTCCAGCTCTGTTTCAAAACAATGGAAAATTCGCATGAAGCTTTGTAAGAGTGAAGTAGGAATGTGTACTGAATGAGATACATGTAAGCCGCTTGGTATGCTACCTGAGAGACAACTATTCCAATTAAGGCTAACACTTCGACTCATAAAGTAGTTGAGAGTTATAGAGTGTAGCGAGGCTATTGAAATTTAAGCATATGATGCGGTTAAATATTGTTTATTTATTGAGATGGCCCTCATGTCCTGTGGGCTCTGGCTGTCGACGAGCTTTGTTCTGCCAGAAAAGCTCGAGCCTGTGTATATCGGACCTCATATTAATTATTTCGTTAGTGTGCTTGGTATTGCTGCAATGTGTACGTAATATACTAAACTCTGCCAAAGCTAAAAAGAGTCACAATTCAGCTATTTAGAGAAATCAAATATATTGGAGTAATCCTCGATAGTGAACTCCGAAGCCACACGTTGAAGCAAAGACATCCAAAGTACTGACAACCTCTGGTACCTATGCATCAGTGGTGTGGATGAGTAGACTCTCTCTCGTGGAAGTCAAGAAGACCTTAACGAGACTAAAACGCACTGTGGCCATCTGTTGTACCAGAGCTTTTCCGATTACTTCAGGCACGGCATTAGATTCTCTGGTTACCACTACTTGATGTTTTTATCCAAGGAGAGGCCTTGAAGGCTACCTGCCGGCTGAAACATAATGGGAATTTGCACGGTCCATGTCCGGTATTGGACAACAGAGAAGTAATGGACTTCGATCCAACGATCCTCTATATGCCCCTTGACTCCATGCCATCAAGAGCCGTATTTGAAAAGAGGTACAGTGTGGTGCTGCCAGAGGTTCAATTGTAATGAAACTCTGAGAATGAGCCCGGCAACACTGTTCTCCCATTTTCACGGATGGCTCCGAGACCGAGCACAGTTCCGGCTCTGGTGTCTACGTGGAATCTAGCGGGACAAAACTACACTTTGCTCTTGGAATGTACGCGTCTACGTTTCAAGCGGAGGCGTATGCTGTTCAAGAAGCGACGAACTTTGTAGTGGAAAACAGATGGAGAGGTAGATCTATATGTGTCTGCAGCGACAGCAAAGCTGCAAAATTTGCTTATATACCTTAAGCGTCTTGCTATTTTTCCCCCAATCATTAGAATTACCAATCATTAGCAGGGTCTTTAATACACTTACAAGTTTGCTATGTAACGTTAAAGATTTGGAATATGACTCTAAAGCTATATTTGTTTTTCTTAGTTTTTTCACCTTACTTGGATATCGTCACCCCACCCAAACTCACTCAAACTCACCCAAACCCACACAGAGTCCGATACATGGCCAATAACCCAATAAAGCGTTGAAAAAAGTCAACAAGGACTTTTGTGAGAAATCACAAGCGTAACGTAGCATCGCATAAAAAGCGAAAGAAAAGAAATCACAAAAAGCAGATTTACGGGTACTTACGAACAAAAACGCTTTACGAAGTGAAAGAAAGAGAATCGTCAGGTGGCTTTGGCAGAACACCAGTTATAGTATTGTTGCTGCTGCTGTTGTTGGTGTAGTGATAGTCAAAGCGTTGGCAGATTAAAACGATTGATATAGCACTGCAACTCCCAGCCCTGCTCAACTATGACTCGACGAACCGAATGCAATGTGAGATTGCTGGCAACGTTCATCACAATGTAGTCTGAGCTGGACTGGACTGTGCGCATTGAGTTGTGCAATGGAACGAATTGGACAGTTACTTACAGAGTGATGAACACCTGCCAACGTTACTAGTGGTAGTTGAGTGAAGTGCGGGCTTTCGGAGTTATAGGTGGGTTTACTTATGTATACATACGTACATATATATGTGGGTAGGTGGGCATGAGCGGATTGCTGATTGGGACGTATGTACAGTTGCGGTCTATTTATTATGATACAATTTTTGCTGTATGCATTTTTTCCATGCGAATAATTTGATAATTTTTCTAGTGAAAATGTTTAATATATTTCTAACAAATAAGTTTTTACAAGAAAAAGGAAGTGATTAATGAAATTCATAAAATAGTTTGCATATTTTGGAGCATTTCTGGGGTTATGGCGTTGATTAATTTGTAAGGCTTTTTTTTTTTTGTCGGAACAGACTAGCCTTGTACAGAACTCAGACAAAATTTAGTCCATTTTACTGCACTCGGATTCCCTTCTTAATTTTCTTTAAGTCTACTCGACCTCCGAGGAAATCTGAGCAGATCTTGGGGTGCCAAGGAGCCAAAGTGGTCGCTTCTTAACATATCAGTGCCAAAGCCCTCAAACCTGATTCGAGCGAAGGCTGGGCAGACGCACAGAAAGTGGTTCGCCGTCTCATCCTCCTCCCCACATGCTGGGCAAAGTGCACTGTCTGAGATGCCCACCTTTTCCATGTGCTTTGCCTATAAAAAGTGGCCGGTCATCAGTCCAACCAGCTGCCTACACTTCCTTCTACTTAGTGACAGGAGGAACTACGACAGTCGGTCGGACATGACAGGCAACATTAGCTTGTCCATCTGCAGCTTTTCTTAACCTGTCAAGCTCGCTTGTGGATTGGTCTAAAGCTTTTGGGGCTAGTGCATTCTCTGAGACCGTGGTATATAGGCCAGAGCCAGACATGCAGTGAAGATTCTCTTCCAAGCTGTTGTCACGGACTATGCGCCTTCCTTCAGAATGACAGGATATATGCCATCTAGTCCGGGCGACTTGTAGCCCCAAAAAAAGTTTTGATGGCAAATCGAATGGCGACCTCATTCAACACAGATCTGGCAATGTACCAGTTATGCCGAGAAGGTTTAGCAGCTCTGACAACCACCTCTTTCGTTAAGGGCTGTTGCCTCTGATTACCTAGAAAGTGAGATTCCATCAGCAAGTTGAGTGTCTCACTTTGCCTCTCCGTGAAGGAGGCATCAGATTTCCTAAGTGACCCCAGCTTTGCAGTTGGGTCCCTTTTCCGGATCCTAACCGATTTCGCCGTGTCACTCAGAGATTCACTACTGCTACAGAATTCCCTATAAGAAGCTATTTTCGATTCCCGAATAAGCCTCATATAGTTTTTCTGAACATCGCGGTATTGCTTCCAGTCCTTAGCAAGGTTGATCTTGAGGGCCCGGTTTAGAAGTTTTCTCGACTCACGACTCAACATCTGGAGCTCTCGATTCCCCCAAGAAACGCAAGTCCGGTCAGGAAGAAGTCGAATTGGACAGGCTGACTCAAAACATTCAGTTAAGGCAGCGTTGATTTTCTCAACGGCCTCAACGGCCGCCTCAATGGCCTGTTCTTTCCGACGTCTTGGTGGCGTCACGTCAAGGTCCTGCAACGCCCCCATAAACTTCTGCCAGTCTGTTTTTCTGGGGTTTCTAGAGGGCAATGACATTTGTGCCTCCTCGCTACACTGAAACTCAATGTACCTGTAGTGTGAGAATGAATCATCGACAAGAACTCTCCAGTTCTTGACTGACCACCCAAGTTTTGAGTTTGATAGGGTGAGATCAATCACCTCCGGCCTTCTAGCAGCTACAATCGTTGGCTGTGTGCCCTTGTTATATATGTCCACGCAAGAGGAAGTGATAAACTCGAATAGCCGAGAGCCCCGTCCATTGCACTTGCTGATGCCCCAGATTGTATGCTGGACATTAGCATCGCAAATTGGAACAAGACGCAGATTGCGCCCCTTACAGAACCTCGCCTTCCCAGGTGGTGGCCGTTCCAGAGCATCATAAGGAAAATAAGCAGATGCAATCACAAACCTCGACCATCCGCATTTACCCCTACAACACACACCTCAGCCGCTACCAGTGTTGAGTGTTTTCGCTAGCCACTCAGAAAAAAGTCGAATTCTTGTAGCATCCACCGTATTCACCAGTTTTGACCCTTAGCGACTTCCATCTGTTTCCAGACCTAAAGCGTTTTTCATGAAATGATGAAGTCCTTCCAGATTCTCACTTCAGGGAATGGAATTCATAAATTGGAATCTCGTTGGAACGAGTGCATTGATGTTCAGGGAGACGATACTGAAAAATAAAGTATTTTTCAAAGTATACTTGTATTTCAAACCATAGGATTGTGTTTTTCTTATTGAATCACATAACTTATTGAACAACCTAGTAATTAGCCTAATCGAATAACCTTTGAAATGAATGCTGACTACCTTTCCGATTTTTATGCCCACAACTGTATGCCCGAGTGTACGTACGAGTACGTACGTATATGTGGGGTCATGGTGGTCAAGTGAAATGGACTGAAGAACCAATTGAGGTTGTTCTTGTTGTTATTGTCGTTGACGGATTTACGTGCAGATTTACTTGTAGATGCAAACAACAATCGAGATATGGCAGTTAGTTAGGTTACTTTCTGTGTTACTCTTCTTTCACTTCGCATTTAGTGGAATGCTTTTATTTTTGTACGTTTTAATTTTATTTTTTATTTGTATTTCTCTTTATTACCGATTTGACCAGCAATTTTTTGTATACTCGTTTGCAACTCATTTCTTTCGGTTTCGGATATGATTTGAGTTCTTTCAATTTATGCGATGATTACTCTTTACTCCATTGAATAGAGTGCCTTCCGTATCTGCGCTACACTTTATCGACTAATGCAGATTTAGTGAATTTGTAATTGATTTAATTAATTTAACGAAACACTAAGCAAATTAGTTCATTCTGTGGGCTCCATTCAACCAACTATCATTCACCTCTATTCACATATCAGAGTAATTCATGTTATAGTGAAGGTTGTGGTATACATACATACGCACAAACATGGACAGAGACGTACATACATACACATATATTATCACGAACAAGTGCGCTAACTGTGAGTCAAATAGACAAATAATTTCTGAATTGCATCTCTGGCCTTCCGCATTCTTCGCATTATTGATTGGAATTTGCCTCTTTTCATCTTTAAAAATCTCGCAGCGATGCTTATGCGGAGAGTCCGGACCACCGGCCATTTGGCTCTTGGTTCAGTGACTCCTTATTATTCTCGTGAGTAGTTGTATGAATAGGTCTGGTGGTGAACGAGGACAAAACGAAGTACCTCCTGTCATCAAACAAACAGTCGGCGCACTCGCGTATTGGCAACCACGTCACTATTGACAGTTATGATTTTGAGGTTGTAAAAGACTTCGTTCATTTAGGAAGCCGCATTAACACCTATAACAATGCCAGTCTTGAAATCCAACGAAGAATCTCTCTTGCCAACAAGTGCTACTTTGGACTAAGTAGGCAACTGAGTAGTTAAGTCCTCTCTCGACGAACAAAACTAACATTCTACAAGGCTCTCATCATCCCGTCCTAACGTATGGCGCAGAAGCTTGAACGATGACAACATCCGATGAAGCGACGCTTGGAGTGTTTGAGAGAAAGATTCTGCGTAAGATTTTTGGACCTTTGCACGTTGGCAGCGGCGAATATCGCAGGCGATGGAACGATGAGCTGTATGAGCTTTACGACGACATAGACATAGCGCAGCGAATAAAGATCCAGCGGCTACGTTGGCTGGGTCATGTCGTCCGAATGGATACAAACGCTCCGGCTTTGAAAGTATTCGATGCGGTACCAGCTGGTGGTAGCAGAGGAAGAGGAAGGCCTCCTCTGCGTGGGAAAGATCAGGTGGAGAAGGACTTGGCTTCACTTGGTGTGTCCAATTGGCGTCGGTTAGCACAAGAAAGAAACGACTGACGCGCTTTGTTAAACTCGGACAAAATCGCTTAAGCGGTTATCGCGCCAATTAAGAAGAAGAACAAGTTGTATGTTAGCTTTTGAAAGCTTTACTACTCTCTGTCTAGTCTATTCGGATTAGTTCACCTGCAGTTAGTAGTTGTTCTATTTTTCTGATCAGCTTATGAAAACAGAATATCTAGAGAAGTAAGGCTAATCAAGCCGATGTGGTGACTGAAATCCGCAGAGGGAAATGACAATGAATCGGCCACACCCTAAGGAAGAGTGACGCTAACATCGCCAAACAGGCGCTGCAACGGAACCCCCTCCAACAGATACATAGGAGAAATGTAGGCAGACCACGAATCACCTGGCGCCATTCATCGAGTGAGGTCTTTGAATAAGACTTAGAATGAACTTAGAGCTCTTGTGTAAAACTGTGGTCTATGGCGCTGAGGAGTTGTGGACGCTCTATGCTGTAACTAGGATTTAGAGCATCCTATACTCTATTGTATACTTGTACTGGATTACCCAAGCCTTGCCTCAGACGCGTTCGGTGCGCACTTGCTTGCTTCCCTAGTTATGGGAACATCTCTATGTCCTCGAGCCTAGTACAAATTGACGCTCTGCTGTGGAAGAGACATTTGAAATGCTTGAACACATTTCGAGCTGATTATCGGTGATTTATTCTTGCTTCGATTGCAGCCTGATTGTCTACAAAGAAGGTGAGCCAAGTTTTTAAGAGTCAAGTTCATCATGCTACCAGCTTTGACATCATGCCAAATTCACAGATTTCGATCAGAAAGTATTAGTCCGAGGGTCCATAAGCTGCTCTCAATGAGAAGACCAGAGAAAAAGGGGCAGATCCTGTTTCAATGTCCATTTTTGGCTGGTAAAATCTGTCAGTACAGCTACATAATTTTGGTTTGTACTGTCTTTGGGTTTGTTTTCGTACAAAATGTTCGATGAAAAGAAGGTTTTAAGCCCGGGGCGTTTTCCTGTAAGAACAAGAACGCCAATCTGGTGACTAACATCCACAGCTTACGTAAGTTATGGAGAGAATACTTTTCGAACTTGTTGAAACTTGTTGTTGTTGGGTTTTTAATAGAAGGATTTCGCACAGATGGTTTATTTAGGTATTTTGTAGATTTTCACAGAGAATAATCAGTACTTTTTTCCGCTGTTAGTCCTTTAATTTAGTGATTGAAAGTTGAGCTTTTTAGTTTCTTTATTTATTCGCATTTTATTTAGTAAAAATTTCAGCACTGGCTGCCGGTTTTTTTTGCCAAGGAGCAAATATATTTTAAAATCAACTCTTCTCCTTTGATTTGACTTACTCAAACTTATGTATGAGAAAAAAGCGAAGAGAAATCATAGCTGTTTTAAACTACTAATGAAACTGACGTGGAAAGCGGCTGATATTTGAGAGATCTGGGGCAGTCAAATCACAGACAACTAAATCGAAATAAGTTTTACTCAGAAATCCATAATTCAATTAAAATTATGAGCAAGTTCAGTTTTTCAAAAACAAAAACACAAATCTGTAATTTTATTCTTCGTCAAAATGGCACTAGATGCGAACTAGTAATCTACCTTATTAGCTCAGCCCCTTTGTTTTACTTCGAATGCACCTCATACCTTACTAAAGTTGACTGAAGGATTTGAGTTAATTATTTAATGCCTGTCACCTAGTGGCTAACACCCAGCACTGAATACAAATTGACATTTGTCGCCATCAGACATGGCTTACAACAGACTATACACACACACACACACACAAACGAATCCTATACAAACGGATACTACCAACTCGCCCAGCAGGAGCACCACAACTGGTTAACAACAGACACACATACATACATACATACTCTATACTATTTCACATAACAATTGCCAGTATCTGTATCTGTGTAGTAGTCCAGCCTTAGATTGGACTTAAAAAAACGGTCTCCGCAAAGATGTCCCATGGCATATTGCAGAACAAAAGTGAAACGTGATGGTGTTAAAATAGAATATGAATTTTTTATGTGAAAACAAAGGATAAGCAGCAGTGCAAGGCTGCCTGGCTGTGTTGGAGAAGCGAAAGTTGAAACACATAGAAAGAGTTTATTTGGAAAAAATTTTAATCCAACTGATCTCCATATCAACAGTTTACTGACATTTTTCAAGTAAGCTTAAGTGACCAGCTCGGATGAGCGCCCCGTTATCTACTCCATTTTTGCTTTGTTAAGGTATTGAAAAGTTGCACTGAAAAATTTATAAAAATATGGAGTACGAAGAAATGGTTTAATTTACGACAAGTTTTATTAAAATTTTACCAAAACAATTTTTTCAATATTTAGTATGAAATTAACCCTTAACACTTTTCGCTTTGACTTATTAGTGGGGTTCGAGTTGAACTTTGCGTTTTGGTTTGTTAAGAAACTTATATAGGTGGCGCAAAATTAATCATCCATTTTTTTCATAATTATGCCAAAAGTTGTAAATATCTACTCCGACAGTCAAGTGACAATAAGGGCCTTGGGCTCGTTGCTTGTGCGTTAGAAATTAGTAGGGGGATGCCTGATCTCTCCCTCGGTTGCAGCCGAATACTTCGATATTAGGCTCATTTGGGTTCCCGGTCATAATGGCATAGAGGGAAACTGCTGGGCTGATGAGCTGGCTAGGGGCACTGGTTTCATCGCAAATCTAGAGGATTGGCGTTCCCTTGAGAAGATGTGGTCTACTCCTGGAAAAATGGGCCTTGCGTGAACTCTGGCCACGGGTAGATGTGCGGCACATCTATGGCTTACAAAGCCGCAGCTCTCGAATTTGGTAGGTATCCTTACCGAACCTTGTTTGTTAGTTGTCCATGTGGTGATACTTGAGATTGCTTCAAGTTCTTTCTGCAGAAGTTGTCTGGAGGATGAGGTAGACTCGTCTCAGCGCCCTTCTCAACAGCCGCGCTCTTGGCGGGCAAAGATTTAGACATCTTGGCTCTCACTTTTTCGCTACACTTGCGGATTTGCGGGTTTAAATATCACACACCTGGTGAAATACATCAGTAGCTTGAAGCATTTAATAAGAGCGGAAATGACCGCTGTTGGTCGTCATCCTCTAATCCAAAGCTTCTTCTTCCTTTTCCTCCACCTGCCCAGTTCCTTCCCTTCTCCTTTTCCCCTGCCCTCCCTCTGTATGGTATCACAACGGACAAGTTTAGAATTTTTGTCCAAGTGAGCCTCTTGTATGGGCAGCCATTTAACCTAACCTAAGCCTCCCTCGAAGTTCGATTCATCAGACCACGGAATATTGGATCAATTTTACTCCGTAAAATTTTGCTATCGAAGAGCTCATTACAAGCTTTCAGAAGCCTTATGATTAGCTGTTTGGGCACTAACGGATTTTCCAATTTCTTCCGACGGAGCAGCTGCAAGGGCAGCAGAGGATATTAAAGATCCTTGAGAGACTCGCATATAACTTCTCGGCCTTCCCGTAAACGAGTGGGGCGTTTTCTTTCACTTTTTGATTTATTCTGGTAGGATTTTGTCTCTGTAAATCCCTTAATAGCACATTCGACTGCCCACCGCGATCATCCGACCCAATAGGCAGCCTTCACCTGATATTTCTCGACCTCTTAAAACTTAGATGCTCACTCTTTTGTCGTAACAATTTTCCATTTTTCTGGGCACTTCGATAAAAAAAATTATTTATATCCGCTTGATAATTTTGCACTAAAGATTATTCACACATTTAGTACCAAATTTAAAATGCTAAAATATTTTAAGTAAACACATAGTTTTCTATGTCGATTTACCGTAAGAGGAACGATAAAACTTTGATCCCCTAAAAGAAAATTCAGATGTAAGCCTTGCAGTCGGCGATGGACGCATCTTTTTTTTTGCTCTATTTCTTTCCGGATTTAAAGGCTGGAATCTTGGTATTTTGAAAAAAGTTTGATTTTGTCGCACAGTGTGCATTCAGTTTTATGTATCATTTTGATTTGAATTATTTATTGTCTTTAACTTTAAAAATTTTATTACATCCATATTTTTTTTTATTTTCATATTCCACGCTCACTGCATGGCTGCTCTCTAATCCTTGTCGTGCATGTCCTTCAGGCTACTCATCAGGCAGATGGTTGACCGTTTAGACGGTCTGTTAGCTATTGGTTGTTGGAGCAGGCCACATGAGTATGGCCACAAGGGCAGTGGAGACGTGCGAACGACGAGTGGAATCATCAGGATGGCTAGTGAGAGATAGCAAAACACACAAACTTACATAACATATTGAACAACGACAATAGGGGAGAGCTGCAGAGTAAACAATGTATACAAAAAGAAAAGAAAATAAAAGATAGTAGGAGAAAAGAAAAGTGGCACAGGGTGTGGGAGATGTCGCAGCAATCGTCATTTGCATTTTGAAATATAATACACAACTACGTAAGCTCGCTTAGATTGGATGTCTGCATTGCGGCTGAATAACAGAGTTAAGTAGATTCGTATTTTATGTATGAATTGGTGGCGGTTGTATTTTATTTATGCTCATTGCGCTTTGCTTAAGCATTCACAATAAAGCTCAACCGTCTACGATGGGCTGGTCACATTATAAAGGCAGACGAAGCATACCCACCGCAGAAAGTTCTATATTCTAAGTCCGTCCAGAAGAAGTAGAGGTGAAGGAATACCAAAATTCCGATGGTTGCATGGGATAGATCGGGACGCTGCCTTAACAAAATGTGTACGAAAGAAATACACGCCGCTTTAGTGGAAACATACATTAGAGCTTTTGTTTCTCCATATTCTACAGCTGCAAAGTGGTTCAAGGAGCTTAAGTTGAGCAGAACAGCGACTGCAGACGAACACCGCTCCAGGAGCTCCGATGTCCCATATATATATATATAATTGGCGCGTACACCCTTTTTGGGGGTTTGGCCGAGCTCCTCCTCGTATTTGTGGTGTGCGTCTTGATGTTGTTCCACAAATGGAGGGACATACAGTTTCAAGCCGACTGCGAACGGCAGCTATTTTTATAAGGAGCTTTTTCATGGCAACGTTCTCTCTGTCCCGTATCCGAGGAAAAAAATCGAAGAAAGTGCAGTAGCTGAATGACGCCTCACAATTAAATATTTGACAGAGATTTGGCAGCATAAAAAGTCTTCTCACTCACCGATAGTGGACAACCGCTACAGCCTAATCTAACCTAGACCACAAGTAGCTAGTTAAGTGAAATGACTGAAGTATTACTCTGCCACTCCTGAACTAACACTAAAGCTCCGTTTTCATACCATTTTGAGTCTTCCAGTGGGCAAATATCTACAACCAGTCACAACTGTTCATGTAATGGATGAGATTGATGGGATTTAGGTTGGCGCACTGCCCCAAGCTGTCGAAGAAAGGCGCACCCAGAGATCTTAATCGTCTCCACATTAAAAGGGAAGTACTCAACAATCTCCACAAGTACTCAAGGTCTCCACAGCTACTGCAATGGGGGTTAAGTGGTAAACCTAGCTTTTCAGCGTGTGAGCCTATCGTCCAATGATCGTTAAACACAGCTACAAATATGTAAATTGAATAGCGTGGAGCCCACAGAACTTTCTGAGTCCTTTGCCTATTGTACTTGGCCATCGAATTTTCGAAATAACCCCTGAAGAAATGGAGCGCCATCTTTTCTGCGCTTTACTGAGATATAAGTTGTGCAATTCCCCTTTAACAACAGTCAGGGGAAGCCGATGAACGGATAGGAGGTATCTCAGATCAGTTCAATCCCGTTACTGGTAAGCTTATCGGCAATTTAATTTCCTTTTATATTCCTATGTCTTGGAACCCAGATCAGAGAAATGCACACCCAAGGGATTTGATCTCCTCCTAATGTGGATCTTCAGCATGGCCTCGTCAGAGCCTTGATTGTGGCTTGGCTCTCGGAACAAAATGTTTGATGCATGGCTGCAGGATCGCAAAGACTTCAGCCTGAAAAATATTTGCAGTATTCGGCAATCCACCCCAGACCACAAATCATCTGCGTTTTAGAGGCAGTATAAAACTATAGCCTCTTTTACACATAGAAAACCAGCATCACGATTTGAAGCAGAACCTGGGCTAAGCACCTTATTTTATCCACAGTAATTTTTCATCTTTCGTGATCCTAGTAAAAAATATTCTCTTAAAAATTTGTGTATTAGAACATTTTAATCCTTTCGCTATTCTTAGTGAACTTTCACGAAACTTCTGTTGAAACAGTGTTAAAAATACCCTTTCAAGTGGAAGCTAAGGAATTAAAATATTTGAAAAAAAATGATGCTAAATTCTGCTACATTTCCCTGAAGATAGAAATTGTGTTCGAAATCAATTTGACATTAATATTTCAGTAAAATGAGTTTGATTTTTGGTCGAAAATTTGAGTATTTGATCTACAATAAAATTTGTTTAAGACATGAGGTAAAATCCTTTAGTCGTGTGACTACCATACAGAGATAGGTTGGCCAGGTTGGTTGTCTAAGACAAGACACTCAGTGGTTCTAAGGCCTATTGTAACCCCTGCATTTGATTTTCATCACCTAACTAAGTAGCTGAAACCACTTGGATATTTTTAAGAAGGTAACAAGTCCCTCCAGCGAGACATTTTGCAACTTTCCCAGGTCTTCAAAGAAATAATCACCAAGATATTTGGCACGGCTTCTTTGAACTACAGGACATTCGCAGAGGAAGAGTTGTACCAACTCAATTTCTTCTTCAACTCCACAACTCCTAGCGAAGTCATTGTAAGGTACATCCATTCTACTGGCTAGGATGCCAATAGCGCAAAGACCCGTTGTAACACCTGTGAGGATACTGGAAGTTGATCTCTTGAATCCAAGCAGATACTTTGTCCTTTTAAGATTCCGTTTTGGCCAGAGCGTTAAGGAGACCCCGCAGTTAGGGATATTTTCGTTTGGAATGATCGGCGAATGACATCTGCCTGCTCTCTCACAAACTCTCTGACATGCAAGCGTAGGGGGACAGACTAGTCGCGCTGACACGCACTGTTGGACTGGATCGGTCAACATCGCCAAGACCAAGACTATGAGAGTTAACCACAATAACGCGAGGCAGATATTGGTTGACGGATGCCCGGTGGAGTTCGTCGAAAGCTTCGACTACCTCGGCTGCATCATCACGGCAAATGGTGGAGCAGATGAAGATGTCAACTGCAGTCAAAAAATGCAGCAAGGGCGGCATTCGGGCGAATTCATACAGTGTGGAGGAGTTCGCAAATCTCCAGGTGCACTAAACTACGAATATTCGGCTCATGCGTGAAGTCCGTATTGTTGTACGGAAGCGAAACATGGCTGGTCTCTAACAGCATCACACTGAAGCTAAAATCCTTCATCAACAAATGGCTCCGCATAATCTGCAGAATATTCTGGCCAAACACCATCAGTAACGACGCACTGTGGAAATTAACGAACGAAGAGCCCATCCTTAGGCAAATCAAAGGCAGAAATATGCGATGGATGGTCACACGTTGAGAAAACCACCAGATAGCATCACGAGAATGTCACTGGACTGGAACCCGTAAGGGAGCAGAGGTCGCGATTGACCAAAAAACACTTGGGGAAGGTCGATGCTGCGCGAACTAGCAGATGCCGACATCTTATGGGACGGTGCAAAAACAACAGCACAGAACGGTGTAAGATGGAAGTGTCTTGTGAAGGCCCTTTGCTCCCGACAGGAGTGAACAAGGAACAAAAAAAATGAAACAATTCGTATTCGGCTATTGGGTCGATTGGCTTGAAGTAATGCTAGTCTCTTGAGCTTTTTTGATAGTCGTGGATTCACTGCCTTGAGGAATTCTCTTCCAATCATCATCCAATTGCTAGAGCTCTCCTTATAAGTACATACATTCGTGCATACATAAACAATCTGATATGTGACAATGTGCGTTTCATAGCCTCGATTTTACAGACTAACGCTTTCCGGTACCTGTTTGTCCTTTGATAACTTCATCAGCAGTCCAATGGCAAGGCAATTATAACTTCAAAACCACAAAACCGCTTTTAGTAATCACAACTAGAAATCAGTAGGTTGTCTGAAGCACCTAAAACCAACAAATCAATGCTAGGACACAACCCAACATTCTCTGCTTCTTGTCGCCTTTAATCAAAGGCCGATACCTTCTTGGAATCTAAACAGAGTCAACTGCATGTCACTTGATATTCGCTGTGTTGTGCGTGATCAACGCACCAATTTGAGAAATACATAATTGAGAAGTAATACACAAAAAGGCGATCCTGGCAGGCGCGCTGGCCACTTTGTCACTTCAGATAAGGCGCACGCACAGAAGACCGTAAGTGTGTAAGTGCAGTAGAAGAAAAACAAAAAACGTACTTCTTAAACTCAGCCTGCAAATCTCCGCTTCATGTTGTCTCTTCAGTTACATAGTTCGCATGTGTACGTACGTACATCCTTTGACTCGCTCTTCGCTCTGTATTTTATCCCTTTTCCAATTGTTATGTCACCAAATGCGATTCGTTGCAATCTTTTGTCGTTTGTTCGTCGGCATTTTTATGCCACAGATTAGCTATCGTTCAGCAGCAAAACAAGTCAATTATTGTGTGTACTCGTACGTTGATGATGCTTTAATTGTTGCAGGGCTGTGGTGAGAGGACATCTTCATTTTCAGCCTCCTTTATGTGCCCGTCCATGCAGCCAGACAGTCAGCCAAGCAGGCGAGTGATATTGACGTGATAACGGACAATGCGCTGCCTGTCGGTTGCACTCCCGTTGTTTTGTCTATTTGCCTTATCGCTTAGCAAATGATTTGTTTCAGTTGTGGTTCCTTTTTGTGCGCGACATAGGGACATGGACATGGCATATAGTAGGAGCGCTATGTCTGAGCTCCTGCTGATCGAGTTCGTTCTGCCTGGCATGCTGTGCTTTCAACTGTGGACCGGATCCTTAGCAGCCGCTCCTTGCATGATTTATTTTTATTGTTCCATTTTTTTATTTTCGGCAGTCGCCATTCACTCTAAATTTAGTTCACACATGACTTTTGCCAATTCTCATTAATTGCCGTTTGTTCGAGTACTCCACTTTTGCGCATTTTTGCCTTTTGTTGGCTGCAGTTCTCGGATGTTTTTGAAGTTTAAAGAATACCGCCTACACCGCATTAACCACAGTTGGTCAAATTCCTAGTAATGCCATGCCCGGGTATGCGTTTGCAATGAACTAATTGGAAACTTATGGACACTTTGGATTGTTTTTTTTTTTAATATTTCTTAAGATAAGTGGTCGAAACATGTAAAATAACTCTTGGTATTCTGCGCGCATGTGCATGCCCGTTTTGGAATTAAATCTTTCAATCGCTTAAATGAGGAAGCTATGGAATTTTCTTTTACATATCATAATTTGCTGGTCAAGCACAAAGTTTCAAGCGATTTTTTGATTTATTTCGACAATGAAATTAATATATTGGGTTGGCAACTAAGTAATTGCGGATTTCACTCGTAGATGGTTTCAGTTGAATTTTTAGGTTTGCAGACGTAGTACAAATGTAAAACACATTTTGTTATTTGATAGTTGGCAATTCAGCTGTCAATCAGTAAAAAAAGTTTTTTGATCGGTTGCGTAGTTTTCGTTTGGCGTTCGTTGAAAACTGGCAAATCAAAAGGAACATTTTCGTCATATTTCCATTTTTATTTCCGCAAAGGGAAACCGCATCGCAAGCTCATAAAAAGTTACGAAGCCTTAAAAGAGCGTCAGTGACAAAATCGGTTTGCCAAATTTCGTTCTGGTGATTTTTCACTCAAAGATGAAAAACGCTCTAGTCGTCCAGTTGAAGTTGATGACGCCCTAATCAAAGCAATAATCGATTCGGATCGTTACAGTGTAACACTCTCTTGTGCAGAAAAGTTTCATGTATCACATACACTCATTGAAAATCACTTAAAACAACTTGGCTATGTTCAAAAACTCGATACATGGACTCCTCACGAACTGAAAGAAACGCATTTAACGCAACGCATTAACAGTTGCGATTTGCTAAAGAAACGTGATGAAAATGATCCATTTTTAAAACGACTGATAACTGACGATGAAAAATGGGTTGTTTACAACAAAATCAAGCGGAAAAGATCATGGAGCAGGCCATGTGAACCATCTCAAACAACATCAAAAGCTGATGTTCATCAAAAGAAGGGTTTGTTATCAGTTTGTTGGGATTACAAAGGAATTGTCTACTTTGAACTCTTACCACCCAACCGAACGATCAATTCTGATGTCTACATTGAACAACTAACGAAATTAAACAATGCAGTTGAAGAAAAGCGGCCCCAATTGACAAATCGAAAAATTATTGTATTCCATCATGACAATGCAAGGCCACACACATTTTTCGACACTCGGCAAAAATTATTAGAGCTTGGTTGGGATGTTTTGCCACATCCACCATATAGTCCTGACCTTGCACCATCTGATTACTTTTTGTTTCGATCTTTACAAAACTCCTTGAATGGTAAAAAATTCAATAATGATTATGATGTCAAATCGTACCTGATTCAGTTTTTTGCTAATAAAAACCCAAAGGATTTATGAACTTGGGATTATGATGCTGCCTGGAAGATGTCAAAAGGTCATTGATTAAAATGGGCAATACATTACCGAATAAAGTTAATTAGTTCCATGAAAAAATTGTCTTTGATTTTCTAAAAAAAAAATCCGCAATTACTTAGTTGCCAACCCAATAGTTAGGACTATCTAATTTAGATCAAACATGCGCTGTTTTTGATAATTTCTATCCATTTTGAAGAATGTTTGAATTGAAGAAATTATTACTAAAAAATTAGGATAGCTTGTTTTCACAAGTTTTTCCTGTCAAAACTCTTGCAATCTTTTTCCCGTCGGTAGTAGAGGTCCAAATTAAGAGTTAGGTCCTAGAGTAGCAGCCCACAGGTGATAAATCCTATCAAATTCTACTAAACATATAACAAAATATTCTTGACCGTTAATAAGCAGGCCAACCGGTCAGATACAGATACATTTCGGATCACAAATGGATTGTCTTCGTTACTTTTCAGTGAACAATCGTAGGCATAATTGACATTTTTGACGATTGACCTATCAAAACGTGCCTCATCTTTTATATTCATACGATTATAACCAGCACTTACTGTTGTATTCGAAACCGTATCGGGTCTATAAAGAGCTCAAACTTGTGTAGGCGCCTGCCCCGACTTTTCACCTTGAACGTAGTGGTACCGAAGAACGCATCGAATTTAATTTGTTCGTATTGGAATGCTATAACATACACAACTGGCTTCTCCAGACTCAAAACTGCAAACGATATTTTTTAAAGTATAATGGCAGAGGGTCTTTTGAGCTTATGTGATCTAGTTGAAATATTCAAAAGCCTACGCATTTTCTGCCTCCGGAAGTCGAGAAATAGTTGTTAGCAGTAGACGATTTACTTGGGTACCTCTAGAGTATCGCATGTACATTGGTCAAAAATGGTAATTAACTAGAATTATGCAAAACGAGTGCAGTTTTATGCCACCTCTCAACGAAAAATGGTTCTCATTAGAATATTTTTAATGGCAGAAAAATAGTTCTTTGTTTTTTATTGCTTGCTTTTATTGTTAAAAGAAAATGTTTTTATTTGTTTCTGTAGTGCGCCCAATGGCCGACATTTCTACCTTAAAAAAGAAAATAAAATGTTTACTATAGTTTCGATTTTTTTGGTCAATGCAGAAGCCGAGCCACGATTATTCAACCGGTTATTGACGAAATTTTGAATTTACGTGCGAAGCGTTTTTTTCGTCTTTATTCTTCTTCGCGTTTACGCGATTTTGGCTAGTCGTGATTTCTCGTGCTAACTGGTGCCAGTGGGACACACCAAGTGAAGCCAAGTTCTTCTCTTTTTCTAACGCGGAGATGGACTTCTTCTTCCTCTACTACCACCAGCTGGTACCGCAACGAATACTTTCAGAGTTAGAGCGTTTGTATCCATTTGGAGGACATGACGCAGCCAACGGAGCCGCTGGATCTTTATTCGCTGCGCTATGACTAAGTCGTCGTAAAACTCATACAGCTCATCGTTCCATCGCCTGCGATATTCGCCGCTGCCAACATGCAAAGGTCCAAAAATCTTGCGCAGAATCTTTCTCTCAAACACTCCAAGTGTCGCTTCATCGAATGTTGTCATCGTCCACGCTTCTGCGCCATACGTTAGGGCAGGCATGATGAGAGCATTATAAGACCACAGTTGGTTCTAATAAAATGGCGCTATTTGCCATACAGCCCAACAGTAAACAATGTATTTATTGAGTCGTTGTTTCGGTGAGCAATTTATTTCTCGTTCTCGTTTCGGGCCAGTGGATTGGCTACCAAAATCATGTGATATCTATTCTTTGTGGTTTTATTTGTGGGTGTAAAGTCTAAATGCTTTGTGGATAAACCAGCATCGATTGAGATACTGGAAACCAACATCACTAAAGTTATTCACGAGATATCGAGCGAAGTTCTCCAGCGAGTCATTCAAAATTTAAAAAACACGGAGAAGGGTCGACCGGTGTAGGTGAGCGCCGGACACAAACTGTGGCAACAACGTGCACTACTCCGAGCGTTTATCACCCGCACAAACGCAGCGATTTCAGGATCGCAGCAACGGCACAAATTACCGCAAGGCAATACCAATAAATCCGAAAACGCCAAAAAAGTTGGGACCAAAAAACGCCCCAAATAATAGGCGCCATGGAAATTTAACACCAAAAAGTAGGCACCAAAACTATATTTCCTAAAAGTTTGCATCAACAAACAAGCGCCAAAAAGTAGGCAGTGTTATTTCTCACTAGAAATTAGCAACCACAAAGAAAAACTCAGGAAAAGAAGCCTAAGGGGGCGTCCATAAATTACGTGAGATGTTTAAGGGGGGGAGGGGGTCGAGTCAAATCTCATCTAATCTTACGTTGGAGGGAGGGGGGGTCTCGGCAAATATCACGCAATTTTTTTTCTGATTGAAACAAAAAAATTGTACATGCTTAAGATTTAATCTCAAGCGTAATCGTAGTATGATTAAGATCATTCACTAATTCGTTCGAAAGAAAATAATTTCATTTATACTTCGACGTTATACATTACTACTGTCAAACCACCATATTTGTTTTATACCAAATAGCTCAATTTAATCTGAATTTGCGGTACAGTGTAGCCCGTCGGTTGTTTTCGCGCCACTATGAGCTGAACGCCCTATCACTCAGGTTGACATTTGACAATTCCGGACTTTAAAGAACATGACGGAAAATCATTTGCTCCATTTCTAATACGCGTACCGATTCAACCGCTGAATGCCTTCATCAGCACGCCTATTGATCTCTATTGCCCAAGTATACATGCGGTATTTACTTCGCATCTATCACAAGAGCTGCAGAGCACAGGAGAGCAGCTCACATTGCACCAGCTAAGCAAGCGCGTATGTTCCGCAAAGTGCGACCCTCACGGATTGTCACAAGACGAGCTAATGAGTTACTGTGCGCAAGCGTCAACGGCTTAGAGTGGCTAGATTAGAACGAAGTTGAAGGAGCACATAATTTTACTGAAAATCATATGGACATGTTCGTCCCAATAGTCTCTCTTGAAACCGCGCATGATTCTCCACGGACTGAATTAGAGTAGATCTTCTTTTTTTAATCGCAGTAGTTACGATTTAAGTCTTCTATTGTTAAATTTTTATTACACTTATAACTCTCAGCAATATTGATTACTAGTCTTAACTAGTCGTAAATAAAAGCACGAAGCAAATTTTTTTTCTTTTTACAATAACAATCCAACGCGTTTACATAAGAAACCCACATTTTGAAATATCTCACGTGAGATTGGGGGATGGGGGAGGGGGTTGAATAAAATCTCACGACATCTCACCAGGGGGGGAGGGAGGGTCAGAAAATTGAAAAAAAACACCTCACGTAATTTATGGACGCCCCCTAAAGTGTATCTAAGTTATATACAGTAGGTTCTGTTTTTATGCGGCTTTTTTTTATGCGGTTTTGAAATAGTGCGGTTTTTTTTTTAATTACAAAATGCATGTCGACCTATCGGGAATTGTACATATAAACAAGATTCTAAACCAGCTAAGCAAAAACTCATCACAGATTACATCAGAAATGCTAACCCTACAAGTATGGAAGATATATAAAGATATAATTTTCAAAGATACAATATTTTGTTTATGCGATTTTATTTAATTATTTCAGATTCATGCGGTCTATGGAACGTATCTATAGTAATAATATGGGACTAGTGCCCTTTCTTATGCGATTTTATTACATTATTTCAGATTTATGCGGTTTTAGCATTTGAAACGTATCTATAGTTTTACTATAGAACTAGTAGCTTTTTTTATGCTGTTTTTTTTATGCTGTTTCTTGCGGAACGTATCTACCGCATAAAAACAGAACCTACTGTATAAGGTATTGCTCTCTCTCTCCTTTTCCTCTGCGTTATATCTTTTTTCTCTCTGGCGGAACGAAAATGCCCAAAACGTTGCATGGCCTTGAAATTTTACTCTCCATTCTCGCTCGTCCATCGACGCCTAAGAAGTTTCACTTCAAAAATAAATGCCATGAACTCTTCTGCAGAAAAATAATAAAGATTACCCAATTAATTTGAATTTTCGTTGTTTTATTTTAATTTAACATCCGATACCTCTAAATTGATTACCCTTTATTAGGACAGGTTTTTATGCAAAAAAGATGGATTTTTTTTAATTTCTGATAGGAGAAGCCAACTATGTTTTAGGGTAATAAAATTATATTCCTCACCCAAAAATTGAAAAAGTAGCGAGAAAGGTTAAACTGTCTGGTAAGAGAGTCTCCGAAGAAAGTTTAGAAAATATCCACCGACGAATTTATTAGCACAACAAACATATATTTTAAAACAAAATTAATTGTATTGTTCTAAAAACAAAATAAATCTGTCTACAAGTCGGCCAGTCCACTTTTATATATAGAAAATATAAATCAAAAATTGTTCAAAATGGTCTGTGACCGATGAAAAAGTGACAGGTCAATAAAGTGTAAACAAAAACAAAAATAAAAAGGAATCATTATTAAAACCTTTCTTTATGTGCGTGGACAAAAGCAACAATAAAACACAATAGCAGTGGCGAAATTTTATGTGGTCATAAAGAAAGAGGCAATCACAAACGCAGATGCCAAATAACTACGTAACGGAAGGAAAGGGTGAAGCGAAAGGTGCGACAGAGCAAGGCAGGGCGCATGAAAGCACATACAGGGACGCGTAGAAGAGGGTATGTTTACGTGTATGTATACGAACTTGTGAGTGTCGATGGTATGCCATTAGACATGTCGAATTTATGATTGCCGTGATTTTTGGCGAATATTCCCTAAACGATTTTTTGAGCTGCTTAAATGCTTGTGGACTTGTGTTGATTGAAATTACAACTGTAAAATTGGGTTTTTATTATGTCATAGGGGATTCGAAGAGTCACAGGGAGACGGAAGAAAGGCGTGTAGGATATTTTTGAAATTTAAATTTAATTTTGTTTCTTTCAATGTAGTGAATTTCGATTCGCGCTGGTGCCAGAAAGTACTTTCAACATTTGGAGACAGATTTTGCTGCGGTTGTTTTGCAAGGCAATTTTTCGCTGCAAGCAGAGTGCAGCGGGAGTCACGTTCTTGCGCACTCTACGAGTATGTGGATTCATATAAATTTCTGCAAATTTGTTAAGTTGGTCCATATTTTTCAGGCTGTCAACGCCATATTGTGTCACGACGTGGCGACGACGAGTACAATGAGCAATAAAAAAAGTAAGCAGCCGGTACACATGTGCGTGCAATTGCAGCCATGTACGTGTGTGTGCGTGAAAAAAGGAGTATAAAGGCGCACTTGCTTCTGCAATTCTTTCTCCCTTTATTTTCATTTTTTTTTTTTTGGGGGTGTGTCAGAGCGCCTGATAAAGGGTTGTGTGTCGGATGTAAAGCCAAAACAAAAAATTTAATGAAAATGTGAAAAAATGCAATTGGATTTTTATGAGTCTTTAGATGCTGCACATAAAAATGCTATAAAAAAATTTCAATATAATTTCAATATAAAAAGTTAATCAAAAATAAGCAGAGTACACATGCCCCATCTAACTCCTAGGCAATCTGCTTATTTCGAAAACGTCAGCTCACCGATTAATTCCTGCCGCATTGGCGGAGGCTATTCAATTTCCATTAAATCCATACGGAGGTGAGTTGCTGTTATCAAAATGACATAATTAGCTGCAATATTGCTTGCGAGCTGCTCTACCGTTGCCTCTACGCTACTAAAACCCACTGCGTCTGCCAAGTGACGGTTAACCCTAATTAACGCAGTTAGCAGACCCTAAATTGTTTTTTTCTGGGTTCGAAAAACGCATTTTTACCCTCAAAGTAGTGAATTGCGCTTTGCTTTTATTTGTGTGTGTGTGGTTGTGTTTTGCTTTGGATTTTTTCTACTGAAATATCCAATTTATTTTATTACAAACAAACGTAATGCAATCCTTTTTTAGTGCTTTCCATGTTCGCACTTTGTGTTCACACGCGGATGTCCGTTGTAATTATCCTTTAACGCGACATCCTAATTGCATAGAGAGAAAAGGATTATATCCTAAATTGACGTTGACAGATTACCTAAGTTAAAGGGTCCGAGAAATAAGCTAAGTGCTATGCGATTTTCCTTAGAACTCAGGGCTCTTGAATTATTTATGCCTTATGGAGTGCGGAAAGGGCTTTAGTGGAATTGGAAATCAAGTCAATCACAGCGCATGGGTAAGCATAGATGGGGTCAATTGACGCTAGCGATATACTGGTACTACTTTGGACTAAGTAGGCAGGCAATTGAGTAGTGAACTCCTTTTTCGACGAACAAAATGAACTCTTTATAAGGCTCTCCGTATCGTATGGCGCAGAAGCTTGGACGATGACAATATCGGATGAGGAGTCACTTGGAGAGTTTGAGAGAAAGATTCTGACATTATACATTTAGCGCATCAAATAAACATCCATTGGCTCCGCGCTGGCTAAGTCATGTCGTCGTATTCGATGGTGCTCTATTCTGCTGGTGTTAGCAGAGAAAGAGGGAGTCTTCTTGGCGTTGGAAGGATTTGTCTTCACTTGGTTTATTAACCACATAGGAGTATTTATATGGAAAAGCCGGTCATAAGTCGAAAAAAAATGTGTCCAATCTCATCACAGAAACTCTCTTCTTGAAGGTAGATCGGTTTATCAAATAACAGGCAGACGCCAGAATTTTCACAGCGTTTGGTGCCTGAGCCTTGTTCATTGGAACCTAGTCATTATTTTAACCATACACTTTGTTCTCGTCAATCTTATATATCCATAATGTGTAATGGTTAACTGTGCTTTTGCTTTGTGAAGTGAACGTAAACATATTTTTTGGCATGGAAGTGCAAGGTATTTACTTTATGATAACAATATATATTTTTTTAGTTTCATGAGAAGATTGCACTCCAAGAGGGGATTTTTAAGTCCTAGTAAAAAGTATTTCTTTTTTACTAAAATTTAGCAAACAATAGTGTCAGACCTTGCCAAGTAAAATTTTTAGTGTTATCATAATATTTGGACCCTTGTCAAATATAAACGGTAATAAAATTGTCCCCGCATCCTCATTTTGTTTTCTCAGTTCTAAAAGTATGCACTGCAAAAATAGATTGGCGATCAAGATTTATCCATGAAACAAAAAATGTGTCAAAAGAAGAAATCATCTGCATTGAAGAACAGTGCCAAGAACTCGAAGAAACGATAGTAAATTCTCCTAATCGAGCTACTAAAGTAAAGCCCACTTTACTGCTTACTATGGTAGACGGAAAAGTCTGCAACGCAGCTACAGACACAACATCCACTATGAGGTGCTACATATGTAACCAAACTTCGAAAGATTTTAATAAGCTGAAGAAAACAACTCAGATAAATAACGATGCACTCAAATTTGGCCTCCCGGTTCTCCATGCTAGAATTCGTTTCTTCGAGCCCCTATTGCATTTATCGTGTAAGCTAACATTAAAAAAATGGCAAGCACGATCAAAAGAAGCGAAAAAAATATTGCAGGAAACCAAAGAAAAAATTCAAAAATGTGTCAGAGAAGAAATGGGTCTCCTTGTTGACATTTCGAAAGCCGGTTATGGTAACACTACGATTGCAATATGTCAAGAAGATTTTTTGAAGGCCCAGGAACCCCTTCCCGGATCACTGGAATTAATCAAGAGCTTATAGAGTGATTAAGAGTTATTTTAGAAGTGATTTCAAGCGGCTACGATGTAGATTCTGTTAAGTTTGATAGATGTGCACAAATTACAGCTAACCTTTACACAGACTTGTATGACTGGCACGCAATGTCTCCTACACTCCATAAGGTATTAATACACGGTGCCATGGTGATCACTCATGCCATTTTACCAATTGGACAGCTATCAGAAGAGGCAGCCGCGGCCAGAAATAAACACTTTCGAAAATACCGCCTGGATTTTTCCCGAAAGTTTTCTACAGTAGAGTGCAAGAGAGATATTCTGAACATCTGACCCATTCTTGAGCTGCACTAGCAAAAAGAAAAATAAAAGAAAAGAAAAGCCGTTTTCTGAAGAGGTAAAGAAACTCCTGATTCCGGGTACCCCGACAATGGACGAAGATTAAGTTACAGCTTATTCAAGTACTAGAAAAAAAAATCATAAACCATTAGTTATATGCCGTTGATCAATAACTTACAAAGTAATTGTGAAATGGATATATTGTTTATTTAAATGATAATTTTTATTTAATTTTGTTTTATTATTGTGAAATATATTGCCATTATGATTCATAAACGTGTTTTATTTATAAATGTATTTGAAAAAAGCACTTTGACCCGTTTTTGGACTGAAATACTCCTATGTGTGGTGTTGGAAAAAAAGACTGGCGCGCTTTGTTAAACTCGGCCAAAATCGCTTTAAAGGTTATCGCGCTAACCAAGAAGACGGAGAAGTATACTATCTAATTTGGCTCTTTGCAAGCATTGGATCGGACTAAATTTTATTCCACAGACAAGTGGAGGTGGATGCGCTTTGGAACCCACAAAAAGTAATGAATTTCGTGTCCGCACCCATAAGTGGTATGACTAGACGAATTGGATCACTGGGTGATAAAAACTTACGGTGTACAGAAAGCAGAGGTGTTGCCAACATCTGGCCGTTAACCGACTCTCAGCGATTTTGAAGGAATCAGCTGATTTGCTGACGTAATTGGTGCCATGCAAGCGGTTTGTTTACGAAAAATACTGAGATTTTGTTGATGAAATACGAAAAAATCAACACAACCTTCTCTAATATTACTTCGTTGCCGTCTGAACGACGACTGATTAGACGAGTGTGTGAGTACGTGTAAAACGAGCTGGCAGAAATCGGTTGCCGAGTACTCTGTGATCATGGATGATAGATGCTCTCTAACTATGGAGAAAAATAAAATTGTAAGGCGAATTTCGGTTGCTTTGTCACGGCGATGATTCGTCAGCCGAGTTCTGCACGATTATTTCACACATATTCACGCACTCGTCCAATCAGTCGTTGTTCAGACGGTAATGAAGAGTCATTGGTTGATTATTTTCGTATATCACCAACACAATCTCAGCTTGTTTGTAAACATACCTCAAGTGAAGTCAGCTCATCAGCTGAGAGCCGAAAAACGGTCTGCTAAAGAGCTCACCTCGGTGAAACACGAAAATGAAGAAAAAGTTGTTTTCTAATACCGGTCGCCACTCGACAGGCAATGGCAAACTTACGAGTGCATTTCTGCTCATAAAAAATATCTGCCGTTCGGTGTTGGCTTAAAACTGTAGGTCCCTCCAACATTAAGACGCACGCCACAAATAGGAGGAGGAGCTCGGCCAAACACCCAAAAAGGGTACACGCGCCAAATCTATATATATAAGTTGGATTGGGTGGGACATGCATTTTTCTTAGACATCAGAATAAGCTTTCTTGGCTTCAGAGCAGTCTTTGGAGAAGAAGCCTGCCCAATCGAACCAAATTCAAAACAACTACTGAGGGAAAAATAGTAAATATATATTAACTGAAAACTTTTTCTTGATTACTTGCAATCGACAGTAGATTCGTAAATGTGTATAAGTTACATATTTTCCCTTTGGCCTTCGAACTATATTACTTTCTTGCCAAAGTTTTAAGTATTTACAAGC
The DNA here is from genome assembly GCF_028408465.1 of Anastrepha ludens. Lineage (NCBI taxonomy): Eukaryota > Metazoa > Arthropoda > Insecta > Diptera > Tephritidae > Anastrepha > Anastrepha ludens. The sequence goes on along the minus strand of NC_071499.1, from coordinate 27,354,954 downwards.
CAATGTACGAGTATTTCAGAATCACGGTTACAGCGAAAAAAGTTTCAACAACTTTGGTAATGTGTTCGGAAGTGGGACGATATGTGAATTTGGTAATTGCGAAAAGTTTTGCCTCCATCGACCGCACACACACTCATGTCAATAAACACACACATATGCACATACTACGTATGTAGGTCCGTAAACATTTAACTACTTGCGCACCATTTACGCGTATAAACTGAAAATGGCTGCTAAATCGAAATGGCCAATAACCAATGGCCCCATAATCGTTAGCAAACGTTTTTGTGACTTTCAAAGAAAAGCAAAAACATTTGGTTTCTGATTAAATTTTATTGAAAACTCATATAAGCAGGCAACTAAGCACTGGCCAAAATGTAATTGACCCCGCAGCGATGGAAAGTTACCGACGATCGGAAATGAGTTGAAGAAAATGGTCAGTTCTTGGCATTTAATTTGGTCATAACAAACGCTTGACTAGCTGGCCGGCTTATTACACTCGTAACCAATGTGGTAATGCAGTTTTTACGAGATGAGCTGTATTAAATGGGTAAATGCTAGGGGTGGTGGCGAAGCGGTTGGTGCTACATAACTGCCTTCATAAGAGTATAACGATACAGTGGGTTGGTGGGGAAAACACTTTACCAACAAGAAAATGCTGTGCTTTTTTAATTTTATTAAAATAAAATTTAGAAATAGGCCACTTTAAGTAGACCTAGACAATCAGTTAAAAACTTCAAAGATCTAGTGAAGCTGCGCAATTTCTAGAATATCGGGGAAAAGTCATGATTGCGGAATATCGAATATCGAAGAAAATCATTATCGGCGTTAGAGCTTGTTCCTAAATAAAGGAAGTCGTTTACAATCTCGAAATCATAACTGCCAACAATGACGATATGCGAGTTCGCGGAATCTGTTATCAAACCAACATTCCGCGAACTCGCATATCAGCACCCACAGGCACTTCGTTTTATCTTCGTTCACCACCAGACCCATTCACTTTGCTTCTTTATCCAGTTTGAAAAAGGCAGAACTAACAGCGCGGTTGTTAAGGCCGATGATGTCGATATCATCGGCATACGCCAACAATTGTACGCTCTTATAAAAAATTGTACCTGAACGATTAAGTTCTCCGGCTCGCACTACCAAACTAAACCTTGGACCACAAACTTGGGGACAGTGGACCAAAACTGACGGTATATGACGACGACTTGGCTGTTATCATCTCAGGCAAATGACCTCAAACGATGAATGAATCCATCACAAGGACGCTCAGAGAAATCTACAAATCGACGGATTCGGTCGGGCTGGAAGTAAACCCAGATAAGAGGGTCTTAGTACTATTCAGAAGAAAGTACAAGATTGGCAGAGTTGAATTAACACTTAAAACATCGACTAAATACCTAAGGGTTATTTTAGATAGTAAACTGCCATGGAGATTTATTGTAGAGGAAAGAGCAATGAAAGCTTCTACTTAATGCCTTATACGCATGCAGAAAAATGCTCGGTAAGACTTGAGGCTTATCTCCTCGACTCACACATTGGCGGTTATCAGATCAATAAAGCTCTATGGTTCGCTAGTATGGTGGACGACTGGACAATTCTGAGGCATTTTGGGCACAGTAACAAGCAGGATAAAAATAGAAGGCCAGACTACGTTATTCCGCCAGTAAACTTTGGCAAGAGACCTGGTTTTGTAATAGAAAGCAGGTAACTGGGTGCCACATCAATCGAAGGAGAGTGATACCGATAGATCTTTGGTGACGTTTGAGATTCTTCTTGAACGGCAGAAAAGAAAAGGTTTTCTGCATTGCACCGTCACGGGAGATGAAAAATGGATCTGGTATGATAACCCTAAGCGTCGAAAATTTTGGAGCCTGCCAGATGAACCAGGTCCATCGACAGCGAAAAAAATTTCATGCTTCAATGCCCATGTTGTGCATCTAGTGGGATCAGAAGGGTGCCATCTATTATGAACTCCTTAAACCATTGGCTGACGGATGCGCAGTGGAATTCGTTGAAAGCTTCTGCTACCTCGGCTGCATTATCACGGCAGATGGTGGAGCAGATGAAGATGTCAACTGCAGGCTAAACAAAGCAAGAGCGGCATTCGGGCGAATGCATACAGTATGGGGGAGTTTGCAAATCTCCAGGCGCACTAAACTACGAATATTCGGTTAATGCGTAAAGTCCGTATGGTTTTACGGAATTGAAACATGGCTGGTCTCTAACACCATTGCACAGAGGCTACAATCCTTCCTCAACAAAAGCCTCCGCAACATCTGCAGAATATTCTGGCCAAACACCATCAGTAACGACGCACTGTGGGGACTAACGAACGAGGAACCCTTCTTTAAGCAAATCAAACGCAGAAAGGGGCGATGGATAGGTCACACATTTAAAAAACCAACAGATAGCATCACGAGAATGACACTGGACTGGAACCCGCAAGGGAGCAGAGGTCGCGGTCGACCAAAAAACACTTCGAGAAGGTCGATGCTGCGCAAACTAGCAGATGCCGACCTCTCATGGGATGGTGCAAAACCAACAGCACAGATCGGTGTAAGATGGAAGAGTCTTGTGAAGGCCCTATGCTCCCGAGAGGAGTGAACAAGGAAAAAAAAACCTTCTGAAACCATCACTGCGATTGCTACCGACTGCAGCTAATGCGTTTGAATCGAGCCCTCAAAGAAAAGCGGCCGGAATGGGACGGTAGACATGACAAACTGATTTTGCTGCATGACAACGCCTGGCCACACGTTGCTAAATCGGTCCAGAAATATTTAGAGGGACTGAATTAGGAAATCTTGCCCCACGCGCCGTATGCCCCAGACACTGCAACTTCGGATTACCATCTGTTCCGATCAATGCAGACAGCCCTTATTGAAGAGTGATTCGTGAAACTGGCTCAATGAATGGATCAAGTCAAAAGAACTAGAATTTTTCGTCAGAGGAATTCGTATGCTGCTTGAAAGGTGGAGTAAAGTTGTAGTTTCTAATGGTACAACCTTAACGCAATATCATTTTTTTAATCGATTAAATAATTCATAACCTTGGCTAAGAATGGACGGAAACTTATCCCCATACAATAAACAAGAGCGTGACATATCCTAGGTTGGTAGGTAGGTGAAATAATTGAAGCGCCAGTCTGGCACTCCTCAAGTAGCACTAAAGCGCCGTTTTGATACCATTATGAGACCTCCAACAGGCAGATATCTACAGCCAGCCAGAACTGTTGATATAATGGAGAAGATTGATGTGATTTAGGTTGGCGCACTGCCCCAAGCTGTCGAAGAAAGGAACTCCCAGTGACCTAGTTGCCAAACCGGACATTTACAGAGAAATTGCTCTACAGTCTCCTTCTCTGAAAGGTCCCCACAGCTTCTGCAATGGGGGTTAAATGGTAACCCCAGCTTTTCAGCGTGTGTGTCGATCGACCAGTGACCAGTAAACACAGCTACGAGTTGGAAATTGAATGGCGAGGAGTTCCAAGGACTTTCTGAGCCCTTCATATATCGTATTGAGGTCAAAGGGTTTTCGAAATAGCACATGAAGAAATGGAGCTCTATCTTTTCTGCGCTTTCCTGAGAAATAATTTGTACAGTTCCCCTTTAACAACTGCCGATGACCGGGTAGGTGGTCTCTGAGGCCAATTCAGTCTCCCTCCTGGCAAGCTGATCAGCAATTTCATTTCCCTCTATGTTCCTATGTTCCTGGAACCGCTATCAGGGAAATGTTACCTGCACATCCAAGAGATTTGATCTTCTCCTTACAGGAGTTTACTAATTTCGTTCTGCACCATGGCGTCGTCAGAGCCTTGATCACGGCTTGACTGTCGGAGAAAGTTAATATCTCCCTCGCTCGCGCGTTCCACATCCTAATGTTAAATAAAGTATAAGACATTCATTGTAGTAAAAAAAATTTTTTACCGCAGTGGCATTAAACGACTACTGGCAATTTTTTACAATGCGAACGTGGCCACAGCGGCCAACCGACCAAGCGTCGCGGCACCGCAGGATATACCTACTGTACATAGTACCATCACATACATACGTACCATATTTGGTGACTGCTCCAAAGTTTGCCCTATCTTGCGCCTCAGTGATACGACACATAATAATTTGGCCAAATCTTATGCGACTAATAAAACAGTTTGTTTGGCTTTGAGTGTTAATAAATAAATCTGCGAGCAGCGGAAATGAGCTGCTCGAAACGGCATATGGCCAATGCCAGTAGATGTTGATATGACCATTAGTGTTGTTCTTGTAGTTGTTGTTGTCATTTTAATGGGCTATTATGAGCGCTCCAAGATGTTTTCATTTGGCTACCACTGAGACAACAATTACCATTCAAGCAATTGTTATGAGCACCCAACAAGCTGGAGCCAAACACACGCACACATGGTTGCAGTCTTAGCCATCGTATTATATTTGCTATTCGTTATATTTATGTGTGTATATGTGCATTGTTGCTACTGAATATCCTTCTTTATTGCGCTGCGCTGACTGCCGCTGCTGATCTTCTTTCTTTCTTCATTCGAATGAGTTATGGCCTGCAATTCATTAAAGAGGGGAAAACATTGGAATTACTAGATGTTGCATACAATAGCACATTAGCAATATGAATGCCACATTTACGATTGAGTATTTGAGTAACTCACGAGTAACTTTGAGCAGACAATGCAACGCACACACTTCGCTCGCTGACAGTGTGGTCCCCTGCCCCATTTGGTTGCATGCGTGTGGCATTTTTCAGTCTGCAATATCGAAGATATTTTGTTATACTATTTTCATTTAGCTGTGACATTTAACATCTTAAAGAGTGATAGCGGGAAGAAGTGTTGACACTTTTTAAAGCAAAGCAAAATAAAGCAACAACTTTTTGATTTATACTGCGGAAACGCTTGGCACTTTGGTTTGCGCTATAATTTTCTTTTTGACTATAATTGTTGGCGTAAATCTGCGCTTATGAATATAGTTGAACACACACACATGCTTACATGCAGCCATACACACAAAGATGTGCAAAGAATAATGTTTAGGTTTATTTGCGAGTGAAAATATGCTGTTTACGTGCCAAATGCATTGCATTTACTTATCATCAGCTTTCAGGAAATATATTGTAATAAATATACTTCAGGCGTTAAGATTCAAGTTAGCGGAAATTATAAAATTGGCTGCCACTGAATGCGGCATGTGGTCCGAGAGACCAAGTAGGGTGCTTGTGAGTTTTTCAGGCTTAAAAGTGATTTAAAAAAAAATTAAAAAAAAAAATACTTTTCCTTAGCAATTCCAAAAATCGAAAGTAAAACGGTTGCCCTCTAGAGACGCTAAACCCGATACACCGGGATGACGGACTCCTGGCCTATCGAAACGTTTAAGCACGAAAGTCTCGGGTTAGTTAATAAGAATTCCGGATAATTTATTAAGTTATACGATTTCGAATAAAGTCTTTATTGGAAGACAGTTTATATTGAACCAAATTAAGGAATATTCCATATTTGACAAGCGAAAAGTATTATAAAAAAATAGTATTTCTTCAGAAAACTAAAAAATGTAAATTTTTTGCTCACTAGACATCAGGTCAGTCCATAAGGTCGTGCGTTTTTTAAAGGAGGTTTTAAAATTAATAAAAAAAATGTTTAAAGTATTTATTAATCCATTATATATTTTCCTTCATTATTTACAATGTCTTCCCAACGTTTAGGCAAATTTTTAATTCCCTGCTCAAAAAATCTTTTGTCCTTGGAGCCAAAATACACTTCGATATTTTATAGCTTCTTTTGAGCAGTAGTTCTTATTACTCATATGGGATTGAAGTCCACGGAAAAGGTGACAATCACAAGGTACAATATCCGGAGAGCATGGTGGATGCGGCATTAGCTCCCATCCGAGCTCGTTCAGCTTGCCTGATGTTTGCCTTGCGGTATGAGGTCTTGCCTTGTCGTAGTGAAACAAAACTATGCGTCTATTCACTAAAGCAGATCGATTTTTTTAAGTGCCTCAGTCGGATTTGATAGCTGAGGGGAATAATAATCAGCAGTTATCGTCTGGTTTGGTTCCAGAAGTTCATAATAAACAATACCGGTCATATCCCACCAAATAGACAGGAGACTCTTCTTGGGGTGAAGGCCATCTCTAGGGGTTGGTTGTGGTGTTTCAACTTTATCTAACCAGGATTATTGTAAAGGACCCATTTTTCATCAGCAGTAACGATACGGTTCAAAAAACTTTCATTTTCAAGCCGTTGCAGCAGCTGAGAACACACATTCACTCTCTGCTGAAGGTTGGCGATGGAAAGTCTATGCGGAACCCACTTTCCCAGCTTTGAAACCTTTCCCAACTGAACCAAGTGCCTGTGAACTGTTCCATGCGATGAATTTAACCTCTGAGCTATCATATCGACAGTCAAATTTGGCTCAGCTTCCTCGAGTTCGAGCAAGGCGTCGGAGTTAAAGACTTCAGGACGACCAGCGCGCGGGACATCCTCCGTCTATCCGCGATTAAAATCACTTGTTGAATGCACAATATATCAAAGAAAATATAAATAATTCCGTTTTATTCCGCGAATAATTTTTTGTATGAAAAAATCGTACAAAACTGAAATTATGGGTAAAATACCCACGAACTTATGGACTGATCGGTATTTCGGGATTATCGAGAATTGAATTGCCGGAATGTTTATGTATCGTTTCAGTTGATAAGAATCTGGGATAATTTACTTTTTTTTAGTTTAAATTGTAGGAAAAGATTGCGAATGAAATCTTATTGAAAGTAAGTTCATATTAACCTGAATTACAGTTTCTTTTGGGCGTGCAAAAAAATATTAAAAATATATATATTTCTTTAGAAAATGTAAAAATCAAATGCAAATTATTTAGGGATGTTAGCCCCAATTTTTTTGGATTTTTAAAATCGGGATCCCGAGAAGTCGGGAAGTTTAGGTATCGAAAATCGTAGGCTTAGTTGATTGGAATCTGGAGAATAGTTGGTATGAATCCTGGGATATTTCATTCATTTTTTCAAGTTAAAGTGTAGGAAAAGTTTGAGTTAAAATCTTATCCAAAGAAAGCTGACATAAATCCAAATTATAGACTTTTTTTTAATATTTTACATATATAAAACATAAAAAAATTGTTTTTTTTTAGAAAATCTATATATTAAATGTAAGTTGCTTGACCACTAGGGATGCTAGTCCTGTTATTTCGAGTTGATTGAATTCGGGATCCCGAGATGTCGGAATGTTTAAGTTTAGAATTTATCGAGATTAGTTTATAAGTATCTGCAGAATAATTGAAATGAACGTGGCGAATTTTATGAATTTTTTCAAGTTAAGGCGTGGGAAAGGCTTCGAATCAAAACTTATTGAAAGGAAATTCATATCAAGTCTAATTAAAGATTTTTTCCTTGTTTGAAGTGGAAAAAAATACAGTAGATTCTGTTTTTATGCGGTATATACGTTTCGCAAGAAACATCATAAAAAAAAAAACAGCATAAAAAAAGCTATCAGTTCTATAGTACAACTATAGATACGTTTCAAAAGTGCTAAGAACCGCATAAATCTGAAATAATGTAATAAAATCGGGCACTAGTGAACTAGGGTACTAGTCCCATATTATAACTATAGATACGTTCCATAGACCGCATGAATCTGAAATAATTAAATAAAATCGCATAAACAAAAAATTGTATTTTTGAAAATTATATCTTTATTTAAGAAGCGTCAGAATCGAAAAATAAATTTACATCGTCAGAAATAGAATCAGACAATACCCACATGTTGCGCATTCGTTTGGGATTTGGGGTAAAATCACTTCCGTCACTTGAGGAAATGTACACGTCTGATCTAGATGGTGATGCAGACGGTTCCATACTTGTAGGGTTAGCATTTTTGATGTAATCTGTGATGAGTTTTTGCTTAGTTTTTGTTTATATGTACAATTCCCGATAGGTCGACATGCATTTTTTAATTTTTTTAAAAACCGCACTATCTCAAAGCCGCATAAAAAAACCGCATAAAAACAGAATCTACTGTATTATAAAAAAAATTGTATTTCTTCAGAAAAACAAAAAATTAAATGTAAGTTGTTTACTCACTAGGGATGGTAGTGAAGGGGCTTCAAAACTTTTAAATTCGGGATTCCGAGCTCACCTAATGTTAAGGTATCGAAAAGCTTCGACTTAGTTAATAAAAATTTGGGTAATAGTTGAAATGAATGCGGCATAATTTATGAATTTTTTCAAGCCAAGGCGGCCAAAAGGTTTAGAATAAAATCTTGAAAGGAAATTGATATTAAAGCCAAATTACAGAAGTGTCCTTTTTGACGTGCAAAAAAATATTATAAAAACTTTTTATTGAATTACGGACCCAGAATGTTGGGATGTTTGAGTATTGAAAATCTAGGGATTTTTTTTCCTTGTTCATTTCTTTCGGGAGCATAGGTCCTCGATCAGACTCAGTCTTGCGTTGATTTCGTTAATATATTTTGATTTCTGACAGGGTAGGTGATTAGCCTGCCGCTACCAGTTCTAAGGGAACAGTTCGTTACTTAGGAACAAAACCTTCTTGCTCCTTGGAGCGCCATCTGGTTTTCACATTTTTCAGGCAGAAAGATCGCAGAGATGGTTGTGGACTTCGCTAAATTTCGTATGTCTGCGCTATTACCACGGTTGCCCGCTTCCTCTTGCTGGCGCCACTGATGTACTGTGTGTTTTTCTTTGTATTTTTTTGCTTGTTTTAGCAGCCACAATGCAAATAATGCGCAGACTATTTGAGCGGGTGTAAGGATGGAAAGGATACGTTTTTGGGGTTGAGGAATGGAATTGGAGGAATTTTTTTTTTCTTAGAAACAGGAAAAGTAAGTAAATTTGGAAAAGTATGAGGACCGTGCTTTACGTGGGATTCGAACCCATAACCTCTGGGATGGCAGGTTAGTGCAATTACGGGAGATTAATTTAGGGATTAGTTGATAAAAATGTGACGCCCGTCTTGTTTATTTTGGACTTCACCTTGTAGTTCTCAATCCGCATTAGTTGCACTTCATTCCTGAGATAATTCCGAATTAAGTTGTTAATTCCGATTAACGCCACCGTCTGTCTAGGCATTTGTGCACCGCCGAATTTGACAATAGTCCAATTGAAGTTGAATGTCAAACAACGCTTACTGAATATTTTGACAGCTACTGAGATATAACAATTGGAAAAACTATCATTTGCATCTGGCTACTCTTTAGAAGGTAATTGCGCCATGGAAAAAATCAGTATGAAAAAATGTTCGAACCTAATGAGTCTGGTCTAGCATATGAAACAAAATACAATATTCCGTTACTCTTATAAGTGTTTTTACATACAGGCGACTTCGAAAATTTTCTACGATAAACAGTTGCGGAAAATTCAGGCTAAAAGGTGCTCAGAAAGATACAGGGATATCTGCATTAGGGGCTATGTAATATTAAAAAAAAAAATTCATTTTCTGTTTAATTAAATATTTAGCTGGCTGCTACTGTTAGCTTATAAGAAATATATTTTATTTATACTTTAAATCAAAAAAGGCCTAGTGACATTCATCTGCTGAATCTCTAAATCGCTAAAATTTGCGCACAGGATGTCAAAGGCTTATCGCTTAGCAAGAAATATTTAGCCTGATGATTTCGCATTGCTCTTTTCACCTCCTAACCAATTCGAGTAGTAATCATTTAAATAATGCAAAATCTTACACCGCATTTCTCTCCTTGGGGTGGTAAGATTTTTTCTCGCAACTCGCCGGTGAGTTCAACCCTTTTCTCCTTGCATCCTTATTGGCGCAGCCGCTGTGCTAAGACCGATTAATGTGGCCCAAAACGTTAGTGGAAATAAAAATGGCTATTTGAGTAATAAAATCAAATGGCCTACAATGAAACGTAAACAAAAGCCAAGTGACCAAACAACTGACCTAACGAGTCTCTATAGCAATGATAAGGAGCAAACGGCACGAAAGTAAAGCAAGAAAGAAAGAAATCGTTTAACTTGATTTCATTTTAAATGTTTATTTTATTGCGTAGAAAACGACGCCAACGTGGCCGAGTAAGGACGCCTCAGACCACACCTCCACGGTAACCAACCCCGGCCAGGCGCTTCGCTGAACAATAGTTGCCAAGTTGCCAAGTTGGTTGCCATTGCGTGCGGCATACCATAAATTGAGGGGAGGCGGAGTGGCGTAACTAGCCGCTGAGGGTCATTTAATAGTTTCATTTCGGGGCGACATGCAGACGACGAGCGCGAAGAAGACGAGGATGACGATGACGATTGCTGTAGAAATTTCGTACGTAATAAAATTCAAATGAATTGCGATAAAAATCAAATTTTCTCGGACATTTTCGCTTTAAATGCAATCTTTACTTTTTGTATGCGCACACCGCGTAAACTCGTATATGGAGGTAGGTACTTGGCAGGCAATAGCGGCCATCGTGCCATTTTGCGCAGACCCCTTTAACGTGCTGCCATTTACTGAAGACGCGGTCGACCATCCGCTATGGTTATTCGGTTGGTCACTTGGCTGAAGACGAATTTTTTAAGGGTCCCTTTGCGGCTGTTTCGGTTTCTCTGTAGGTATGGATGTACGTACCTATAAGTGGGGGGTTGCAAAGAAAAAGTTTTGCTTCAGTTGAAGTTATTTGAATGTTGTTTACGTGTAAAGGAAATTTATTGCCAATTGATGCGTATTTTTTAGGGACGCTGGCCGAAGAAAAATCCTTTCTATGTACATAGATTTCACGCATATCGGACTTTAGCTGGGCGTGGGATGTGGGTAAAGCACGATTATTTTGAAGGCGATTGCCCAACTTTTTTATCGCTTATTTATTTTATTGTTTGGGGATTCAATTAGTGATAAGTATTTGGTCTGTGATGTGGATTTGAATGGCCACAAGCATGTAAATAATTTAAAGTTAAATATTATGGGAAATGATATGAGAGATAATGCGAGTATGAGGAAGCATTGATTTTAAAGGAAGTCAAGTTGTGGAAGGAATTATCAGCGGAATGAGCTTCCTGCTAAAAATAAGACGGAGTGAGCGAAATCTAAGGTTGAAATCCATTACTCTTGAGTAAAATTTGAGCTGTTAGTTGAGCTATGCAACTGCCAGCTCGAATAGCTTGTGAAATGCAGGTCTCAGCTTTTATGGAGAATTGCGTAAGGCGCATAATTGCCTGCTGAATGGAGTTTGAGGGCACTCCTCATAAATCTGAAGGAAAACTGATTCTGCTGTGAGTGCTAGCAATCGCGGCATTACTTCTTATTTCAGTACAAAATACTAACTTCTCTCTTTTCCTTTTTTACTTATGACATTCCTTAATACATGCAGACTGCCTGTCAAATATCAAAGCGGCAGATAACTCACCTGTCTTATTCCAACACGCAGAAGCCAGTCGAACAGGCACAGCCAAGAGTTCTTGAAGATGACTTTTGCTTGAGGCCGAAATATCGTCGCAAAAGGAATGCGGTCACCATCCTTCGGAAGAGCGCAGAGTCAAATCTTCGGGTATGAAACACCAAAAATGATTAAAAAAAAATGTTTCTAATAGCGGTCGCCCCTCGGCAGGCAATGGCAAACCTCCGAGTGTATTTCTCTCATGAAAAATCTCTTCATAAAAAACCATCTGCCATTCGGAGTCGGCGTAATACTGCACTCCCCTCCATTTGTCGAACAACATCAAGACGCACACCAAAAATAGGAGAAAGAGCTCTGTCAAACACCCAAAAAAGGTTGTAAATATATATATAGAGTCCGGCATCCGAAGTCTAACCAATAAAAAAGGCTATAAAATCAGTTTGGAGAATTACTTTTATTCAATTCAAAGTAAGAAAATGTGTGAAAATAATACAAAACTAAGAATCAATTTACTTTTGCTCGATATGACCACCTTTCGCCTCGACTACGGCCTTGAGACGGTCCAGAAACGAATCGCAAGCTGCCCAAATGTGACTTGCAGGTATATTGGCCCACTCGCGGACAATAACTTTTTTCAGCGCCTCGAGACTGATGAATCTTTTAGTTTGGACCTTGCTCTCCAAAATGGTCCAAAAATAATAATCCATCGGATTCGCGTCTGGTGAATTTGAGAGCCATTGTGTGAACGTTATGAAGTTCGGAACGTTGTTTTTTACCCACTCTTTGTTCCCTCGAGCTTTATGAGACGGTGCCGAGTCCTGTTAAAACGTCCACGGTTTGTCACCGAAATGTTTGTCTGTCCACGGCTTCAAAGCAACCTCCGGAATACTTTTCCGAGACTATTTCGCATTTAGATTGACGCCAGGCTCGTTGAAAGCGTTTGGAGAGCGCCCATCTGCGGTTACAGCGGCCCAAACCATTACCCGTGGCAGGTGCTGCCTCCTGGTGGCCAATCGATGACTCAAATTCTCGCATGAACGGTCGGTCAAATAAACCCCTTTCGTTTTGGGAGTTTACGAATTGCCTAATGTGAAAAATTTTCTCCTCAGAAAGCACAACGTTTGGAAAGTGACCGCTTTCGGCCAAGCGAAGCAACTCCTTCGCTTTTTCAAGTCCGACTTGTTGCTGCTTTGCTGTGAGATCATCCGCCTTTTGGATCTTCTAAGGCTTGACTTTGAGTTAATTTTTCAGTATGCGGTGGATGCTACGGTCAGATATTTTCAGTTCTTTCGCCATTTGATTGGCACTTCGTGGGGGATTTCGCTCAAGTCGCTTCTTCACTTTTTGAACCATTTCACGTGGCGTTGCAGTCTTTTCATGACCACCTCCATGACGTTTCGCGATGCTGCCAGTATCATTGTAACGAGTGATGGTGCGATAAACAAAAACTTTATTAACTTTAAGGTGCTCGCGCCAATTTGCAGACAGCTGAAGCCCGTGCATCAGCTCCGCGAGTGGTCTGAAGTTGGTTACACTTCGAGTGCCGGACCCTGTATACTTTACAACTAGTTTCCATATATGGGGTTCTGTAAAAAACAAAAAAATATGCAATTTTTTTGACATTTATTTTAATAGGTCTTATTGATAAGTAAATAAAGCTATTGTATTTCCACCAGGAATCAATTTTTTTTTAACGCTTTACTAATTCATGCAGTAAAGGGTTAAAAAGCCATACAATACTTTTGGAAAGCAAGAGATATACCAGACGTCTTTCAAACAACTTTTCCACGAAAACACCTTCAGTCTTAACCAGAATGCCATACCAAATTAAAAAAAATTCATATTTTTTATAGTGACTTAGAGAAAATTTTGAGGAAGTTCAGTTGCAATTAAGTCTTTGACATAAAATACAATAATTTGAAATATGAAGTCCGGGAAAAGGACGAAAACAATTTTACAAGCCCCTGAACTGTGACGAAAAGATACACTGCTGAATATTTTGTAAAGGAATTGCAAAACGAAGGCAGAAGTAGATATGAAAACATTTATAATTGTTAAAAATGAATTTACGAAAACCTCTACAGTTCTCACTAGTTTTTGTCCAACCCGGATAGATTTCAGTAGAAAGAATGGAATAGGAAAGATAAAAAGTGTGTGGTAAGACGGATAAATTAGTTTGAGGTCACTCTTCCACAAATCTCTTGGGTTCATTGATGAATCTTAAGAGATCCGGAAGAGGAAGAGTATGAACTTTATATCCTAAGTCCGATTCTGGAAAACGTTGAACAGCTATAGAGAAAATGCTCTGTAGTCTCGTCATTCTCAAGACAGGATAGGCGTATCGGGCTGTCTACATAATCGCTGATCTAATTCATGATTCCTGCGGAACTGATTCCGATTATTGGCTTTGGCCCTTGTGGCGGAACTTCTGATCCATGTTTGACCAATTTATCGGAAATTTCGTTTCCTTGATCACCGGAGTATCCTGGCACATAATTGAGCTTCTTCTTACATTCTTGAACAATCTTTGAAGTTTGCTTCGCGTTCTCCAGGGCCTTCAGTACAGCCTGACTGTCACTAAAACTCTATCTTTTTTCGGCTTCATCTCCTCTCGATTATCCTTTCGAGTGTGTCAGATTAAATATGGCCGAAACGTGATCTACGTGATCCCTTAAGATGACCGACGAGTCCATTTCGTTGAGAGCTCAGGTGCCCAATTTGCCAGCATAAAAGTCAAAGCCCAGGTAATAAAAGCGACTGCTTTAAAATCACTGTTACCAGTACATATTATAGATGCATAGAAACCTGTCCAGGCCATTACACTGTGCGACAATTTTATGGAAACTTAGCCCGAAACCCGCCGACTTTATAAATATAATTGGCGCATAAAACCTTCTTGGGTGTATAGCCGAGTTCCTCCTCCTATTTTTGGCGTGCGCCTTAATGTTGTTCCACAAAATAGAGGGACCTATAGTTTTAGGGCGACACTAACGGCAAATATTTTGTTTATCATTTTATAGCTTTTCACGGCAGAAATACACTCGAAGGAATGGGAAGCCTGCCGAGGGGCGACCGCTATTAGGAAAACTTGTTCTTTCATTTTGAGGCTTCATGCATGGAGATTCGAACCTACCAGAACCGGGTTTTTTCTTGTAACTTCAAGATATTTTCGTTCGGCTTTTTGCTGCATAATAGTCCCACTCAAGGGCTACGACGCCAGTGCTAACTCAGGTTAGTGCTGTGCGAAACTTTCCCGTAAACGCAACCAAACAAAAATTAGTTAGAAGTACGCAAAGCGTTTCGCTTTCGAAAGGGCCGAAATAATCTACACCGCGGCTGTAAAAGTAATTGAAAATCAAAAAAGTTTGTTGTGATGTGGAATCAGCGGTATAAAGTGTACAAAAATGTTGATGACTTTTCCGAGCGCCGCTTGAAGCGAGTGACGACAAGAAAGCAGGATCAAGTGATGCCCAACTTTTTTAACCGGACCCTTCTTTGTGGCTACGCCAAACATGCACAATTCTTGCTAAAAAGGGAACGTCGACTGAAGGAGGCGAACATATCCTACCGTCCCACATCGTCAAAACCACAGCTCTCAGAAAAAACACATTGAGAAACAACAAAACAAGAAAATGGTGCCATAGTATTGGACTGACCTTCCCAGTCCCCAGATGCCAACCAAATTGAAAATGTGTGGGGAACTATAAAATTTATATTATTTTAGCTTACTAAAGTTTTCATATCCTGGCCTAATTTGTTTCAGAAAGCGTGAAAAAATGGTTAGCGAATATGTCTGAGCGAAATAAAAGGCTAAGACGTACAGATTAAAATTTCACGGTAAATATTTTTGTAGCACATTATTTTTCGTTTATTTGAAGTCTAAGACGTAATTAATGTTTTTACAGACCACTTAGATCTGATATGAACTTAAATTACCAGAGATAATTATTAAATATTATTCGGCCGCCATAGCCGAATGGGTTGGTGCGTGACTACCATTCGGAATTCACAGAGAGAACGTTGGTTCGAATCTCGGTGAAACACCAAAATTAAGAAAAATTTTTTTCTAATAGTGGTCGCCTTTCGGCAGGCAAAGGCAAACCTCCGAGTGTATTTCTGCCATGAAAAAGCTCCTCATAAAAAATAACTGCCGTTCGGAGTCGGCTTGAAACTTTAGGTCCCTCCATTTGTTGAACAACATCAAGACGCACACCACAAATAGGAGGAGGAGCTCGGCCAAACACCCAAAAAGGGTGTACGCGCCAATTATATATATATACATAATTATTAAATAAATTAAAAAAAAAAGTTTAGAAATTTATAAAATTCATTCTTTGAAGCCGAAAAGTCAAGCGGAATAAAACTCGAAATCTCATTGAATTCTCTTAAAGCGCGGGCAATAGGAGCATTACGCGCATAATTCGTGTTGAGAAATTAAGAAATGGGTAAGTATTGCGTGGAAATCTAGTTGGAATATGAAAGTGAATGCAACGTAATAGGGATGAACAGTCACTTCTCCTTTAATTACACTAAAAACAAAAGACAGTGAGAGTATAGACCTTCTACTCTCTGGAGACTTTAAGTTAATTAAAATCAAACGGTAATGATAGGAAGGGATAGGATTTGAGAATTTTAACGACCTGAGAGCATATTTAAGGAACACCTTTTGTACACGATCAATTCTGTCAATAGCAAATTGGTGGCAAGGCCTACAGATAAAAGTTGCATATTCTAATCTAGAGCGAACAAAGGAAGTAAAAAGTAATTTGTGAGTGTAAGGGTGCGAGAACATCGAGCTATTACACCGTATAAAACCTAAGATTGAGTAAGAAGAGGGCACAATAAAATTAATGTGACTGTTGAATGAAAAATGTGAGTCAAAGATCTTTGAATTAATGAACGGATTGAAGTAAAGTATTATCAATGCTGTAGGATGACTGGAAAACATTTTGAGTGTTGGCTAAGGTGGCATGAAAACATTTCCTAATATTTAGAAAGAACGAGCGCATTAATTTCCGTTTGCAACATAGGAACATCCTCATTTTTTCTATTTGCAGAAAATATTTTCAAATCATCAGCATACAAAAGAAAGTTGGCAAATGAAAAGCAGCTACAAATATCATTAATAAATGGAACGAAGAGAAAGGCCCTAAAATACTGCCAGGTGGCACCCCTGAAGATGAAATGAAAGGTTCCGAACATTCACCCTCAATCATTACCACGATTCGTCTATCGGATAAATAAGATTTCAACCATTGAAAGAAAACAGAATGAAAACCAAACGAGGCTAATTTACGTAATATAATAGAATTGTATGAGAAACTCTATCAAGTGCTTTAGAAAAGTCCGTGTAAACACAATCGACTTGAAAACCTTCAGCAAAAGTTACAAAGCAATATTCAGCAGAAGCAGCCAGGTTGGAAACTGTAGACCTACCCGAGATAAATCCATGCTGATTGGGCGAGATTAAGCACTTAGTTGCAAAGTACACTTTTTCTTTTACAATTCCTTCGAAAAGTTTAGAAATAGTAGAAAGCTTCGAGATCGGCCTGTAGTTGCACACAACATTCTTTTTGTCACTTTTGACCCATTAGCAGCAACCTTAAAAAGTCGTTTTGATCCTTACTTCAAGAAATCTCTCAAAAACCTTTCTCTCACTCAAAAAACTATTTTTGAAAGTCGTTAGAAGATTCAAATGTTTTAGAAAATTATTTGTTGAAAAATTGGACTAGGAGTCTAACCAGACAAAACCGCCATGTAACCAAGGTAAAATTCCGTATAAAGTAGAAGCTAAACTAACACTAAACCAGGCCATCGAGTGTTTTGCTAGCGAATGGGCTGACTTTCGCAGAATATCAACAAAGTCCGGGCTGGCTTCATTTGTTGCAGAGTGTTGCACAAAGAAGATGCCAAATCGAAATATCCACAACCAAAAACACGACCACAAACATTCAAAGAGAATTTGAGTAGACTAAGAAAACCGGAAAGAAAGCAGCATTCAGTTGAATTTTGTGGAAAAAGGAAGCAACGCACACCGGCTTATCGGCGCAATACTTTCCAAAACAAAGTAAAATTTTCACAAACGCACAAGAACTCCGTTTCCGAATTCCAAGTATCTAAGTAGCTATAATATAAAACTCAACGTGATGCCTACCAGTTAGAGAGAAAAGGTGAAATCTTAAGAGTTACAAAACATTACATGGAGTTGAATAATCTCGAGGAACTGCTGTGTTGAGTCAGCGTATGCACAAAGAGTTTCCATGGAAGGCTGATAGGCAACGCTGTGAAATGCTAGGACTTTCATTGCACGCCAATCAGGTAGAATGCCATGGTTAAGGAAAGGACTAACTAAGCGCAGCATTTGACTAAATCAAGCGAAAAGGATGTGATGTGATGGTTGGGCTCTACCAAGGCGTGCCGAATGGTTATAATAATTTACGCAATAAAACTAAGTGCAGAGGATATTACGCTAAGCAGCAGCGTGTTGTTGGCCAACAATTGTTGAACATTTAATTGTTGGTGGGAAAGAAAGGAGGAGAGGCTCAAGGCATGCAGGCGAGTTAAGCTGCAACTAAAGTCAAGGTTAGTTGGGTTTGAGCTGAGTTTAGCGGGTTTAGCGGGTTTAACGCAATGCAAACGAACAAACGATGAAAAGGAGAAAGGTGACGCCAACAATGGCTAATGTTGCGTAGCCTTTCCGCGTGCCAAGAATTTACACGCAAACCCATAATATTGTTTGACAACAATATTTAACACTGCAAGCGGTAGAGTGGTGCGAGCACAATCGGACAGGCAGTCAATAAGTTGTGGAATTTGTGAAAATATTGTCTTAAGCAGCATTGAAGTGGAATGCAGTGGAAGGCAGAGGCAGTTTCTGAGGTCAAGGCGTTTGTTAGCGTGAGCGTGAAGAAATAGGCAAATGCGCCACCGCAGGACATCGAAAGACTCTGACGGCTCTAGGCTGCTGCCGGTTGATGATGTGACGGCTACGGTTAATGTTTGCGGCGCGCTTATTGCCCCACTAACGCAGCGGTTGGCATACAGCTTTGTTGCCTGTTTTTCTGTCGCACAAAGCGTTTCGCCGAACTGAGTTTTGCGTTTTGAGAAGAGGCGAGATATTAATAGAAAAAATACGAAATGAGTTGAAATTAAAAAAAAGAAACAGGAAAAACAGTAAACATTTGATTTTTATGGAAACTCTTTCGCCATCAGTTAAGAATCCTTTCGTCGTGTGTCCTGCGGCAGGCGTATAACCAAGCGGGGAAAGAGTTCTTTAACTCGTATTTTGTTGTTGCTGTTTTGTGTGGTGTGGCTGCGTAAAAAAGTGAAATTTGCTTATTCGCGTGTCCTGGAAAGGATTCGTCGTGCGGGTTGATTCGAAATGCATTTGACCTTTCGCTTTTTTTTCCACAATCCATTACTTTTGTTGTTAGTGTTTG
This sequence comes from Anastrepha ludens, assembly GCF_028408465.1. Taxonomy (NCBI): domain Eukaryota; kingdom Metazoa; phylum Arthropoda; class Insecta; order Diptera; family Tephritidae; genus Anastrepha; species Anastrepha ludens. Next base: position 27,336,147 of record NC_071499.1, on the reverse strand, counting down.
AGATTTTTTCACGTTAATGACGGAGGTTTTTATGTTTGTCAACCGGCAACGTTATTTTGTTTGAGATTTTGGTAAAAAAGGATTCAAAGTGGTGGGCAAAAACAAAAAAGTTAAAAGTCAGCGAGTCGTTCGTGTTTTTTATGTTCGTTGGGAAAGTGTCACTGGTAAAGAGTTGTAGCCTACCTGCAAGTAGTTGTTATTGCTTTTCGCGGAATAAGCGGCGAGTCGATTGAGGTAAGTGAGTAGATATTTACGAGAGTTGTTGATCCCGGTATTCCGGTTTTTTTATGATTTTCGATTTTCTACGCAGACTATGAAATGGTGACTGAAAAATTCACTTTTATAGCAAAAAATAAAAAATAATAGTACTGATTTGAAGTTTCTAACAAATATGGAGAAGTTTTTGTTTTTGCTTTATTTTTCATATCAAAAGTACAATAATACAGTGAACAATTTGGCCGCTTATTGGAGGTTGCTGCTTATGAGAAAATTGTAAAAAAAATTTAAAGAAATTTGTGACAGATTTTTAACCTTTAATCTGTTTTATTTCCCAAACCAGAACATACAGTACGGTTCACTTGATTAGAGGCAATCATTTTGGTTATTAAGGGGACCTGGTGGTCTAAAATTTTCAAAAAATTTATTGTTGTTTTTTGATATTACGAAAGTATGGGCTTTGAAGAATATACTGTACAATTTTTGAAAGGATATTCCCGGTATCTTCGATTCTATAGCCGTTTTAACAGGTAGAGTCAGAGTCGTCACGAATTGCTCGCCGCGCGGCGGCTTTAAATTCAATTATGTCAAAACTACTTTTTTCGGTCTGGTGTTGTCAAAAAAACAAAAAACGATTCAACCGAATCGTTTGAAATTTAAATATGTGGTTCACAACATCAATGGCTATAGCCCAAACTAAAATCATATTATTATTTCAATTATTTCGTATTTTTTGATTAGAAATCTGAAAAAACCCCGATTTTTACAGTGTCAAATTCCGAAGCGCGCCATTTTGTCAAATTTATTATTTACTTTTTTTTATTCTAGTAGCGGGACATAGCTACAGTCATACTGATTAATATTTTTTTTGGTTTTTGTGTTTCAGGTAAATAGAAAAGCCAAAACGGATAACATCGTCCAGGTCCAATTTTTCGGGAGGGTCAACTTCAGCGCCATTTTTTAAATTATTTAAATAAAAAAATAATTTTTTTTATTTCATTTTTGTATGTAAAAGAAGTTAAATAAAAAGCTTCAAAAATTTAAATATCGTTTTTAATTTTTTTTATTGTATAAAAAAATTCCAGAAAATACCCAAAATTTTCGAGCGCTTGACCACCGGGTCCCTTTAAAGCAATCGTATTTGATCTATTGTAGTAACACAAGGTTTTCTGATAATTCAAGTGCAGACTATACTTTGTTCGAAAATAAACAAGCATCAAAATATTATTCCATCTAACGGTATTTTGGAGGAGTAAAACTTCAGCAGCTGTAATAAAGCGTTTTTCAGTAAGAGCGCTTCAACTTTTTTTTTGAATAGAACACAAACGGTTTGACTTTTTTAACTATTTTTTTTATTATCGAGTTTGAACATATACATTTAAGTTTGAAACTCGATTTCTTTTGCATGACCACCGCGTGCACGATTTACGAAGTCCAATCGTTGAACCCAATTTTCGACCACTCTTTTGCATAAATCGGCCGAAATTCCAGCAATTTCGCGTTCAATATTGGCTCTGAGCTCACAAATCGTCGCCGGCTTGTTACTGTAGACCAGTGACTTCACATAACCCCAAAGAAAATAGTCTAGAGGCGTCAAATCACACGAGCGCGACGGCCATGCGACCGGTCCATTTCTGGAAATAATGCGCTCATCGAACTTACTCTTCAACAAATCAATTGTAGCGTGTGCCGTGTGGCTTGTGGCCCCGTCCTGTTGAAACCACATGTCGTCTAAGTCCATACCATTCAATTGCGGCCAAAAATAATCGTTTATCATGTCGCGGTATCGATTTCCATTCACAGTAACGTGGCGATCGTTTTCGTCAACGAAAAAATATGGGCCAACTACGCCGCCGGCATGTAAACTGCACCAAACAGTGATTTTTTCGGGATGCAACGGTGCCTCATGAATCACGTGTGGATTGCTTTCTGCCCAGTAACGCATATTTTGCTTGTTGACAAAGCCATTGAGCCAAAAGTGAGCTTCATCACTGAAGATTATTTTTTGGAAGAAATGCTCTTAAAGTAGCAGCAACAGAACGATTATTTTCATAAAAAATTTGCACGATTTGCAATTGTTGCTCAAGTGTGTAGCGTTCCATGATGAAATGTATACTAATGAAGTTTACAAATGACAAGCGAAAAATAAAAAATATTGCGTCGTTCGCCCTCCCTATCGGAAAAAAGTTGAAGCGCACCTATTGAAAAACGCTTTATTTGCTTGATTTATTGGCTCACTTGAATAGAGGCACTCCGTTTGCCCACATTATTTGCGCATTAAGGCGGTGAAAAAGGATCGTTTTTAAAGCATTTATTGTGTTTGGTCTAAACCTTCTTAATTCTAGTAAAATGGGAAAGCAGAAAGATTTACCAGATCGCGGAAAAGGATAAATCGATATCTTGACGTCAGAATGACTTTTAAATCGCCAAATTAGCAAAAGGATTCGTTGAAGTCCACTTATTGTGGATCTTTACGTTAAAAAAGGTGCCTCCTATGGTACAGAAGGCAGAACTGTCATGGCTCTGACATCGAAGGAAACCTCCAAAATCCTTCGGATGGCATCGAGTTCCGTCCTTCTAACGGCAAAAATTAAAGAATTAGCAAATATTGCAGCCAGCAAATCTACTATTCGCAGGGTTATTTTAAAAGCGCCACATCTGAAGCTGAAAAAATTAAAAAAAATACCTTTGAATAAATTTCGCAAAGAACAGCGCCTCGATTTTGCATGGCTTGGAGTTCTGTAAGAAATAACGATCCCGCTGAATGGAAAAAAGTAGTATTCAGTGACGCAAATAAGTTCAATCTAGATGGGCCGGATGGACATAATTACTATTTCCATGACTTAAAAAAGGAGGAAAGCTACTTGAGTCGACTACTCAACAGTGAAGGTGGTGTTATGGTATGGGGAGCAATATCCCTGGTGCGTTCGAATTCAAAATTGCATACAACAAAGAGACGAGAACCAGCTATAAAGCTCTGTTGAAATCATAGTTTCCTGGCATTCGTGAAACATTTGGACCTATTAACTGGATCTTTCAATAGGATAATGCAACTACAGGGTCCGCCAATCGAAGTGTAACCAATCAAAAAGGCCATAAATTTAGTTTGGAAAATTACTTTTATTCAATTCACAGTAAAAAAATGTGTCAAAATTAAGAATGAATTTACTTTTTCTCAATATGACCACCTTTTGCTTTGACTATGGCCTTGAGATGGCCCCGAAACGAATCGCAAGCTGCCCGAATGTGACTTCCAGGCATTTTGGCACACTCGCGGACAATGGCTTTTTCCCGCGCCTCGAGACTGGTAAATATTTAGGGGGAAACACAAAAACTCCAAGCAAGAGCTTATTTTAGTCGAGTTTATGGAATCTCATCCAGATTTGGCGAAGAATTTTTCGAAGGGCGATAGAGTTGCTGTTGAGGAAAAGTGGAAAGAGCTAACGACGCTGCTAAATGCAGAAGGGCCGCCCCAAAAAAATGTTAATGGATGGAAAAAAGTAAGTATTTAGACAAATATTAAAATAAATATTTTTGAGTTGTCTTTTTTCAAGATATGGTCTGACTGGAAGGGATGCATTCGGAAAAAGGTTGCCCATAACAATCTAGAATCGAGGGCAACAGGAGGTGGACCCTTTAATAAGCATGTACTGACGAGCAACGAAGAATGTGTTGCAAGAACTTGTGGAAGTTTTGCAGCCGTTGAGGGCATACACCATTCTAGAAGCTTTGGGACAGAAGAAAATAATAGCGCTATCGAATCTGAGGAAGAACGTCCCCAAACAAGTAGAGAAGCGGTGGCTACCCCGAGAGCTGCAAAAAGGTAACGAGTGTCAACGCAGGACAGCCTTTAGACGTGTATGGCAACGCAATCTACTTGTATGGAGAAAATATCCACCACTTTAGATAACATTTGCGAAAACCAACACAAGATTGCAAAACCGCAGGAAGATGAAAGGGAAGAGATTCGACGACTTTGTCGTGCTGTTGAGAAACAAAATGAATTGCTGGCAGAGCAAAATCGCTTGAAGACTCAAAGTATAGAGCAAAAGCAAAGTCATTACCTCAAAATGGAGCAGTTGCAACATGAAGCAGTTAAAATTAAAATTAAAATGCTTGAGATAGAGACTAAAAAATAAATATAAAAGAATCTTATTGAAGTGTTATGTATATAATATATATATTATTAATATATTTACTTTTAATATGAATAAATTTTATGTTTCATAATATTAAATTTCTAGCAATAGAGTCTCTTATATTTCAGCCAACACTATATAAACTACTGTTTTCCTCATTTTCAGCAATTTCCTCATCAATTGGATTGTTTTCTAATACGCTTTCTGTTTCAATGTCATCTATTTGATTACTCCTACATATGTTATGTAGTGCGCAACAAACATTTATTATCTTCACTACCTTTCGCTGTTTCGGCTGTTTCGAACTTAAATTCGAATTTAAATGAAATCGGACGAATTACAGAACACCCAAAACAAAATCGTACGAATTGCCATTTCGGATCCGAATTGAAATCGCGCGATTCTCAGAACATGCCTGATTGATGCAGCTTTTTTCGAGTTGAGTTTTTGTAAAATAACGAATATCTAAATCCTGGGGCTAGTGTAATATCGAGATCCTAAAAACTTCTTTATACATACAGAATGGAGCTGTATATACATACATGTAGATATGCATATACATACATGTAGATATGTATGTATATGTGTGTAAGTATGTGTCTACATATGTAATTGGTACAGCTGCTGTTTTTTCTATTTGTTGTAGCTGTCAATTTCGACTAATATTTAGTAAGTAAATTCGTTAGTTGCGTTTGTTACCTGTCGGTTGTTTGTACACCTTCGCGCTAAGAGTTATGCAGGAAAAAGGATTCGAGGCTGAAGGTGTGGCTACGGAAAGTTTACTTTTAACCACGCACACCATCCTAACAGTGTTGTTTACATCCTACCATTTTGTTGCAATTTTTTTTTTCATTCCAACCCTTTCCGTTCCCCAGTACCACCAGCTCAATTGATGAGCTGTCAAATTTGCAAACACAGCATAGTAAATATTTATGCATGCATATGTGCACACATCCACACATATGCACGTCAGCAATCAAAACATAGCCTATAACAACAAAAGCAAATTGTAAACACACGAGTACACTTGTTTTTCGCACAGCCTTCACGTACGAATGTAGTGAGAAATCGTTGTAGGCACGAGTACGAGTATGAGCTAAGCCCCCCACGAAGGAGACGGAAGATGTCCCATCCGTTTGTAGACTAAATTTCCCCATTGTTATATTTTGGTCGCATTTTTGGGCACCTTTAAGTGGTGTGGAGTTCCGGCTACAAATTTGTTAATAAAAATGTACTAGCAAAACACACACATACATACATAAATACGGATGTGGAGAGCAAGGTAACCCTTTTGTTGTGCCTCGCTCGTTGATTTGCCTTGTAAAAATGTGTGTAATTGTTGTATTTGCAAGTGTAAATTGTGTTGATTTTGTTGATTGTAACTCTTGATGCAAAAGTGTGGGGGAGAACTTGGGAGAGAAGCACGAGCGGTTGGGGGTAATTGTTGTTTTGCGTTAAATATGGATATGTAGATTTTATGGAATAGACGAATTTGCTTAAAAAAGTCACAATCATTATTTATGCCTTCAAATTTATTCAGTTATCTTTTACGTACCGTCAGAAAAATTCGCTTCTGATGAAATATACTTAGCCAAAGTTTTCTCCAATTCTCGAAACATTCCAATGCATGCAGTCGTTTGCACCCCCACCAGTTTAGTGATATTATTAGCCCTTACGAAGAGCTTCCCACCAAACCAGGTATCCGTACGTTAAAATTGGCAGAACCGCTACGTTCTCCATGCAAAGCACGACCTGTGGCTTGAGTCTTGATTTTTTGCCGAATATAGATTTGCAGGAGTCGAAAGCTATACTGGCATTCTATACCCGATTTTCAATGTATGGCTTCCAATGGAGTTTGGAGTCAAGTATCACTCTCACTCAAATAGCATCAGCTCCGCTTTGTCAGAGTTGACTCAGCTAAAATGGCGAAGAAAATTGGGTGGAGAAGACCTAATGAAGAGTTGCTTGAAAATATGGGGGTGGATATGTAATGGTATGGTGTTGTATACCCGCTGCTGGGGCTGGAAATTTTTGCTTCATTAACGACAGTATGGACCACAAATAATACCTAAAAATTATGAAAGCAAATTTGGCTGACAAGTTGGGAATTAAGGAAAATTTCCAGTTCTATCAAGACAACGATCCCAAGCATTAGGCAATCGATGCCCGTCTATGGGTTAGGTATAACTGCCCTAAAGTGCTTGAAACACTTCCAAAATATCCTGACATCAATGTTTTTGAACATCTGTGAGCTCATTTGGAAAACCAAGTGCAACAGTTTGCTATTAGAAACAAGAAAGACCTAGAAGCTGCTATTAAAGAAGAAAATAGGGGAAAATAGATCTTTTAACATTCAAGAAGCTGGTCGAATCCATGCCAAGAACTCTGAATGCTGTGCGAAAAAATATAGGCTTGCTGACTAAATAAGGTGCGTTTTATAATCATAAGACACCCCTAATTTTTCAAAGTATTTCAGAGGAAAATAAAAATTTTACATATTTTTAGCAAACACGTATTTCCAGGCGTTTCAAAACGATAAGACACTGTTTAGTTAAAGTGTTTTTTTTCTGTCATCTAGAATATTTTAGTATTCTATGGAAGTAGCATTTGCTTTAGCGACACAAAATAACCTTTTTTTCATCGATTCTGCTAACTTTTTAAATAAATTTACGTCTAGAGAAGCCCGTTCTGCCTTAATTGCCGCTTTAAGCTCGTTGGTGTTGTCAAATTGGCGATTGTTAGCGTACATTTTTCTGACTAATATACCCCAAATGTTTTCTATTGGGTTTAGATCCGGAGAATACGCCGGTCAGCCCATAGTTTCTATGGAACAGTCATCAAATACTGCCTTGTTTCCCCGCTTACGTGGATTCGCGATGAGGTAAACTGTATATCAAGAGTTGCTTTCGATGTGAATGCACCCCAAACCATAACAGAACCTTCACCTAAGTTGCGCTTGGAAAATAAGGGGGGCTCTTGCGAAAATCTCTCCAATAATTTAAAAAACCATCGGGTCCATCAAGGTTCCATTTTTTTCATCCGAAAATATAACCTTTTTAAAAAATAATATGAAATTGGGCAACATTAAAAATATTCCAAATATCTTACTGTGTCCTAGTTGGTGTCTAGGTGTTTTTCTGCAAACTGAAGACGCGCCAGCTTTTCTTATTTTTTATAATTTTAAATGATTGTACCTCTGTAATGTGCTCCAAACTATTGTTTTTGAAACCTTATTTTGAACAACAGCGGCCAAGTTGGCGCTAGAATTAGTTGACTTAGCAGCTTTTCTTATGATTGCTCGCTGTTCTCGACTTGATAGTGAAAATTTTCTTCCAACGGGCTTCAAAATGTTGTTATTCTCAAGACTCCGTTGAAAATCCCGGATAACACAACGACTTCTGCCGCTTTTTTTTGCAATTAATTTGTTTGATAAGCCTGAATCCTTGTAGGCCAAAATTTTTCCACGCACCTCTTGTGATAATTTTGAACCTCTTGACATTCTAGGATAAATTGAATAAAATTATTATTATGTTGTATATAAATAATTATAAATTAGTCATAATATAAATTATAAATTAAAGTCATCCAAAACAATAATCAGCACCTGCTATCTCTTCAGAAGCTTATTTTTGACTAATGTCTTACCATTATGAAACGCCGAAAAGACTAGCAAAAGTGCAGTTTCTTGGAAAAAGAAAACGGTTCTACAAAATAGAGTGAGCTTTCGCACCAGAAACAATTGTTGGAAGTCTTAAGTCTATAACTGTTAAAATGACGCTACTACGGAAAGTAAAAGCGAGCTTATGGTAGTTCAAAAAATGTATACCAAAGATGTCTTATGAGTATGAAACGCACCTTATTATAATAATAAAATTTGTTTTCTCAAATATATTTTATATGAATGTCCGAGTTCGTTTCTGTCCTGTATTTAGTCAAGTTTTTATGTTTGTATTTTCTATGTACGAATGAGTTGAAGTTTGTTTATGTTTTTTGTAGTTTTGAAAAGAACGCTTGAAGAACGAAAATAAATGTGACACATAAACGCATTATATATATTTGATCCTCTTATTCCTTTATGGAGCATAGGGCCTCAACAAATTGTTTCCACTGGTGCCGATTTTGCGCCAGGAATTTAACTTCGTTCCATGTTTTATTCGTCTTTTCCATCTCCATCTTTATCATCCGTCTCCATGTGTTTTACGGCCTTCCTCGTTATTTGATCTGCGAAAGGAGTGGCCAAGCGAGTTCCACTTACGTTTAGTGATTTCAATTTCATTTGGTTTTTGATTTGTGGTGTTTTGAATTATATTTGACCAGAAGACGTGCATGATTCTGCGCAAAGAGCGACTTTACGCTGTCCTCAAATATTCGTAATTTGGTATTTCTACTTATCTGTTGCGAGCGCCATATGGAGTTTAGTTTACTGAACGCTGCTTGTGCTTTCCTTATTCGCTCTTTACTATCTGCACTGGATCTTCCGTTCGCCATGATAAACTGCCGAGGTAAGTGCAAGAATTAACTCAGACGAACTCAATTTGAACCATGGAAAGATACACAATCGAGCAACGCGTTAAAGTTATTCAGGCTTATTATGAAAACGGGCGTTCAAATCAAAACGGGCGTTCGAAGAAAATCATATTTAGTGATGAGTTACATTTTCACCTCAGTATATTCGTCAATAAGCAGAATTGCTGCATTTGGGCGAATGATAATCCAAGAGTGATTGCCGAAAAACCAATGCACCCACAAAGAGTGACTGTTTGGTGCGGTTTATGGGCCTGCGGCATCATTGGGCCGTAATTTTTCCAAAATGAGGCCGCTAAGGCAGTTTCTGTGAATAATGTTCCCTATCGTGAGATGATAACGAACTTTTTATGGCCCGAATTGGAAGATATGGATGTGGACGATATGTGGTTGCAACAGGAGGGTGCCACTTGGTGCGCTTTTGCGCGAAAAATTTGATGGCCGAATAATCTCACGTCGCGGCGATGCCAATTGGCCGCCAAGATCATGTAATTTGACACCATTGGACTTCTTTCTTTGGGGTTATTTGAAAGAAAAGGTGTACGTCGATAAGCCACAAAAATTCAAGAGCTTCTTCTTCTTCTTAATTGACGCTATAACCGCTTACGCGATTTTGGCCGAGTTTAGCAAAGCGCGCCAGTCGTTTCTTTCTCGTGCTAACCGGCGCCAGTTGGACACACCAAGTGAAGCCAAGTCCTTCTCCACCTGATCTTTCCAACGCAGAGGAGGCCGCCCCCTTCCTCTGCTACCACCAGCTGGTACCGCATCGAATACTTTCAAAGCCGGAGCGTTTGCATCCATTCGAACGACATGACCCAGCCAACGTAGCCGCTGGATCTTTATTCGCTGCGCTATGTCTATGTCGTCGTAAAGCTCATACAGCTCATCGTTCCATCGTCTGCGATATTCGCCATTGCCAACGTGCAAAGGTCCAAAAATCTTACGCAGAATCTTTCTCTCGAACACTCCAAGCGTCGCTTCATCGGATGTTGTCATCGTCCAAGCTTCTGCGCCATACGTTAGGACGGGCATGATGAGAGTCTTGTAGAGTGTTAGTTTTGTTCGTCGAGAGAGGACTTTACTGCTCAGTTGCCTACTTAGTCCAAAGTAGCACTTGTTGGCAAGAAAGATTCTACGTTGAATTTCAAGGCTGACATTGTTATCGGTGTTAATGCTGGTTCCTAAATAGACGAAGTCTTTTACAACCTCGAAATTATAACTGTCTACAGTGACGTGGGTGCCGATACGCGAGTGCGCCGACTGTTTGTTTGAAGACAGGAGGTACTTCGTTTTGTCCTCGTTCACCACCAGACCCATTCGCTTTGCCTCTTTGTCCAGTTTGGAGAAGGCAGAACTAACAGCGCGGTTGTTAAGGCCGATGATCGATGATGTCAATATCATCGGCATACGCCAACAATTGTACGCTCTTATAAAAAATTGTGCCTTAGCGATTAAGTTCTGCGGCTCGTACGATGCTCTCCAACATCAGGTTAAAGAAGTCACACGACAGCGAGTCACCCTGTCTGAAACCTCGTTTGGTATCAAACGGCTCGGAGAGGTCCTTCCCAATTCTGACGGCGCTGCTGGTGTTGAGCAACGTCATCTTACATAGCCGTATTAGTTTTGCGGGGATACCAAATTCAGACATCGCGGCATACAGGTAACTCCTTTCCGTACTGTCGAATGCAGCTTTGAAGTCGACGAAAAGATGGTGTGTGTCGATTCTCCTTTCATGGGTCTTTTCCAAGATTTGGCGTATTGAGAATATTTGGTCGATGGTAGACCTTCCAGGTCTAAAGCCACACTGATAAGGCCCAATCAGTTGGTTGACGGTGGGCTTCAGCCTTTCACACAATACGCTGGCTAGAACCTTATAGGCGATATTTAGAAGACTAATCCCGCGGTAATTGGCACAAATTGCAGGATCGCCCTTCTTATGGATTGGGCAGAGTACACTTAAATTCCAATCGGCAGGCATGCTTTCATCCGACCATATTTTGCATAGAAGCTGATGCATGCACCTTACCAGCTCCTCGCCGCCATGTTTGAATAGCTCACCCGGCAGTCCGTCGGCGCCCGCGGCTTTGTTGTTCTTTAGCCGCGTTATCGCTATTCTCACCTCGTCATGATCGGGCAGCGGAACGACAATTCCGTCGTCAACGATTGGGGTATCGGGATCTTCACTTTCTCGGTGACATGCGCAGCTGTCACTGTTTAATAAGTTCGAGAAGTGTTCCCTCCATAATTTAAGATTGCTCTGTACGTCAGTCACCAGTTCGCCGTCTTTGTTCTTACAGGAAAACGCCCCGGTCTTAGAACCTTCTGTAAGCCGCCGAACTTTCTGGTAGAATTTTCGGGCGTTGTTCCTGTTGGCCAGCATCTCAAGCTCTTCGCACTCACGTATTTCGGCCTCTCGTTTCTTCTTTCGGATAATACGTCTCTCTTCCTTTTTCAGCTCTCTGTAGCGATCCCACATGGCTCGCGTTGCGCCCGATCGCAGCGTGGCTCTATAGGCGGCATCCTTTCTTTCTGCGGCAGCATGACATTCCTCGTCGTACCAATTGTTTTTTCGGGCTCGCCGGAATCCGATTTCTTCTTCGGCGGCGGTACGTAGAGAACGAGAAATGTTGCTCCATTGTTCGTGGATGCCGGTTTGTTGGGCAGTACTCTCTGAGAGCAGGAGTGGGAGTCGAGTGGCGAATCTTCTGGCTGTCTGTTGTGATTGCAGCTTTTCGATGTCGAACATTCTTTGCGTAGGTAGATGCACGTTTTTTGCTGCACAGAGGCGTGTGCGCAGTTTGGCTGCAACAAGGTAGTGATCCGAGTCGATGTTGGGTCCTCGGATCGTACGTACATCTAATACACTAGAAGCGTGTCTTCCATCTATCACAACATGATCGATCTGGTTTCGTGTTTTTCGATCAGGAGACAGCCAGGTGGCTTGGTGAATCTTCTTATGCTGGAATCTGGTGCTGCAGACTACCATGTTTCGGGCCCCGGCGAAGTCGATCAGCCTCTGTCCGTTACCGGATGTTTCGTTGTGCAGGCTGAATTTTCCGACTGTGGGACCAAAAATTCCCTCCTTGCCCACCCTGGCGTTGAAGTCGCCAAGCACGATTTTTATGTCGTGGCGGGGGCAGCGCTCATAGGAGCGTTCCAGGCGCTCACAGAAAGAATCTTTGGTCGCATCGTCCTTCTCTTCCGTCGGGGCGTGGGCGCAAATTAGCGATATGTTAAAAAAACGGGCTTTGATGCGGATTGTTGCGAGACGCTCGTCCACCGGAGTGAACGACAGTACTTGGCGACGAAGTCTCTCTCCCACAACAAATCCGACACCGAATTTGCGCTCCTTTACATGGCAGCTGTAGTAGACGTCGCAAGGTCCTATGGTTTTCTTACCTTGCCCCGTCCATCGCATCTCTTGGATGGCAGTGATGTCAGCCTTTACTCTCACGAGGACATCAACCAGCCGGGCAGAGGCACCTTCCCCATTAAGGGACCGGACATTCCAGGTGCATGCCCTCAAATCATATTCCTTATTTCGTTTGCAGGGGTCGTCATCAGCATAGGGAGGTCTCATCCGAGGCTTTTTCAAACTTTTCATTGGGGGGGGATTTTTAAGTGGCGGGTCCCAAACCCAACGCACAACCAGCTATCCTGGAATGTTTCGCCTTCTCTCGTTAGCTCACTCCCGAACGGGTGTTCGGAAGCTACCCAGAGGATACGTGGGCTAATCCCGGCCGTTGTGAGCTGCTTGAACCATATGCAGAAGAATCGTCCTGGCCATTCCCAAGTGAATGGCGATCAGTAACTTTCCCCACTTGCGTGGACTTCTACACATGGAACCAGCCTCCAAGAGCTAAAGCTAAAGGATGAAATAATTCGGCACATTAACGGCATAGAACCTCAATTATGCCTCAGCGTCATCGAAAATTTGGACCATGGGATGGAGGTGTGCCGCCGAGGCTGCGACGGCTATTTTGTCGATATTTTGTTCCATGCGTAATTTAGCCATACCAATATTATCATAATAAAGAGAAATGACAATAATGTCCTAAAAAAATTGCATTTTATTCAAAATCAACACCGGCCCTCGAAACTTAACCACCCTTTTTGTACGTGTGTAGCTAAACGTTTGTTTATTATATGTCCGATTACTTTGTTCGCCACGTTTAGAAGAGTGATGCCTCTCCAGGTGCTGTATTTCACCAGATCGCCTTAAACGCATTACATTTGCATTTTAATATATATTTTTTGATTTAGAACCACATCACTTGGGTGTCCGCCTGCTTTATTGAGCCACTGTATGCCTGACGTGCTCAATCTCGGTAAGCGAATACTTGCCTAAGTGAGCTAATCGGCTCTCTCATTTCCTTCTATGCCTTTGAGTCCTGGTATCCAATAAATAGTGACTTGACCATTCTCTATTTATATTGGATGTTCTATCTTTAATTCTACTGACTTCAGAAAATAACTTGACAAAGTGAATTTCGTTCATAAATTTGCCATCCAAGGCATGAAGAGACTACCATCTGCATATGGGTCACATAAATCTCCTGCACCCTTTAAACAAATGTGTGGTATATATGTATATGTATAGCTATGCATGTATGTATGTGTGTATGTTTGTATGTATGTATTTATGTACGATCATCTGTATGCAGTCACTTGTTTAGCCACAATTTTTAACCAACTGGTGTGGTAAAAATGCAATTACACTTTTTAATTGAACGGAAAACCATTAATCAATGGCATAATGAAGGATGTCTTCCGTCAGAAAAACACCCTCCAGCCAACCAACCAAACTCCGCGCAATCGTGCGCGTATGCATTCCAAAGTCAAACTCTCAATAGAGCAGTTAAAATTGAAAGTATTCTTTACTATTTTTATGAATGAAAGTGAGGGATTTCATATTTCAGTTTTGTATTGCGGAGTGCAATTTGTTTGGATTTCTGATTTTCTGATATTCTCTTTGTGCTGCCAGCTCTTTTATTGGGTGTGCCGAGCGCGACGATCTTTTCATGCGGACTGCGCCGTCTGCAAGTTGCTTGAATTGTGGCAAGTGCGGGTGCTGCGTCCCATTGCAGGCTACTTTTGACATGATTTATGATGTTGAAAGGAAAAGTCGTCAACGAATTTGATTGTTCAATTTTGTAATTGTGGCTTAGGGAGTCGAAAGTCGGGGAAAAATAATAAATAAACAAATATGCGCGTTAAATAAAATTCGTAAAGTGATAGGGCCACACTATCGCTTGATTTTATGGTTGTGTTGTCCTTTTTGTCTGCGGTATTGGCTAGAAAATGTTGGCTGATCGTTGGAGGGGTTGCATTGTTTGTTGAAATGAATTTTTCGTCTACACTTTTTTATCATTTCGTTTTGTTTTTTTTTTGTTTTTTCTTTCCTTTAGAGATTAAAGCCTTTTGCTGGTTTTGTGGGTATGAATGAAAAATGTTTCAATAAATATACCATAATTCCTGACCTAACCAAACCGCATGGCAGCATTTTTTCTTGCTATACTTTTTTCCAAGAAAACTGGCCCAAAGTGAGATAGTATTTTTTTTTTATTTCTAAGTTTGTGTTGAGTTGCGGTATGCATGTATGGGCGGTGTCAATGTAGTGGAGCGAAGGTGAAACGAAAGTAGGGACGTAAATTGTAAATGATGTTATCAGCTGTATTAGTGACTTAATTGCCGTGTGATTGTGGTTGCGACTGAGGTTTACCAAACTCTGGAACGGCCGGTTTATGATAATTTATTAGGATTCAAATTGAATTGTTTACCCATAGGCTTAGTGGTGTGGTTAAGACATCAACCAGAGACGGTGCAACACACAGATGTATGTATGTAAATAGTAAATACCTATAAGTCCAACCCTATAGGAATAGAGCGGACGCCGTAAAAAAAAAAACATTAGCCGTTCGGAGTCGGCTTCAAACTGTAGGTCCTTCTAGTTATGGAACACCATCAAGACGCACGCCACAAATAGGAGGAGGAGCTCGGCACCTAACAAAATTGCACACCCCATTTTTTATTTTTTTGAAATTTTTTTTTGTAGGAATAGAGCAGCCTAAAACCCGATTGCAATAATTTTCGAACTAAATTTTTAAGGGGGGGAAGCCTGCTTTAGAGGCTTCAAAAAATCGATTTTTTCGTGGATTTTTTGGGAAGGAAATAAATATTTGATTGAAACGAAACTTTCAGGTTTTATTGTAATATATTTCAACAGTCTTCTCAATTTTTTTCATTAAAATACATATATGTCATATTATGCCTGGTACAAGCATTTTGCCGGAGACACCTCGAGTGTGCAAGTGTCGTGCGGCGGGGAAGATGCAGGTCGCAATTTTCATCAGAAACCAAAAACCCAAAAAAAGTTTTATTTTAGAATAGTATAGCTTCTAGTGAAATCAAGAAAATGAAACAAAAAGTGAGAAATTCAACAATTTTTCGCTATTTAAAAAAAAAATCATTTTTTTGGAAAAACAAACTCACTTTAGATTGCTTAAAAAGTGGGTTAATCATAACTTTTTGAAGGTTTTTGACGTGATAACGTCTTATAATTCGATTTAACAGGCTGCACGCACGAAAAAATGTGTCGTTACCTTGCTCATTAGTGTTACCTTGCTCATTGCATTGAATGAACTGCAAGCGAAAACGCGGAACGAACGACAAAGCAAACAAAGCAAACGAACGGCAACGTTCGACATCTTGCTCTCCCCTACTTAAGTGAGCGTATATATGTATGTATATGCGCATATGTACATATATAAATTCACGTATTTGTATTTGCATATGCCTTCTTATTGATTATTATTAATTTGATTCACTTGAAGAATTTAAAATAAAAACAAGTTTGTTAATAATACCTGTTGTTTTAATGTTATTATTATTATTTTTTTATTATATATGAAGGAAAAAATGTATGGTAATATTTACCATATCTATACTAATATTATAAAGAGGAAAACTTTGTTTGTTTGGTTGTAATGAATAGGCTCAAAAACTACTGGACCGATTTTAAAAATTCTTTCACCATTCGAAAGCTACATCACGAGTAACATGGATTATATTTTATTTTGGAAATAGGGCTCGAGATATAGGTCAAAACGTGGATCCGGGTAACCTTCGGATGTGTATGTACAATATGGGTATCAAATGAAAGCTGTTGATAAGTGCTTTAATACGGGGTAATTTTCATACCTATTGATGACTAGGGTCTGGAAATATATGCCAAAACGTGGACCCGCCGTGTCTTTGCACCGAATTAAACCAAACTTCCACACATTGTTAAGGAGGTATTGAAGATGGTTTCCGTATAGTTTGGGTACCTATTGGTAGATATGGTCTCGAGATATAGGTCAAAACGTGGACCCGGGTAACCTTCGGATGTGTATGTACAATATGGGTATCAAATGGAAGCTGTTGGTGAATTCTTTAGTTCAGAGTATTTCCATCCGCTCCGTGACTAGGGTCTCGAGATAGAGACCAAAACGTGGACCCTAGAATGTGTTTATACAATATGGATATCAAATGAAAGCTGTTGATAAGTGCTTTAATACGGGGTAATTTTCATACCTATTGATGACTAGGGTCTCGAAATATATGCCAAAACGTGGACCCGCCGTGTCTTTGAACCGAATTAAACCAAACTTACACACATTGTTAAGTAGGTATTGAAGATGATTTCCGTATAGTTTGAATACCTATTGGTAGATAGGGTCTTGAGATATAGGTCAAAACGTTGACCCGGGTAACCTTCGGATGTGTATGTACAATATGGGTATCAAATGAAAGCTGTTGGTGAATGCTTTAGTACAGAGTATTTTTCATGCCGCTCCGTGACTGGGGTCTCGAGATATAAATCAAAACGTGGACCCGGGTAACCTTTGGTTGTGTATGTACAATATGGGTATCAAATGAAAGCTGTTGATAAGTGCTTTAATACGTGGTAATTTGTTATGTTATGTTATGTTATGTTATGTTATGTTATGTTATGTTATGTTATGTTATGTTATGTTATGTTATGTTATGTTATGTTATGTTATGTTATGTTGTGTTATGTTGTGTTATGTTGTGTTATGTTATGTTATGTTATGTTAAAGTATATTATGTTATGTTAATGTTAACTCATTCTCTATATCCATACAAAATATCTATCAAACAAATAAAATTAAAATTTTCTTTTGAAAAATGCAACCATTCAATCAGTATTTTCTTATGACGTTATCACGTTAAACTATCGTCAGTAAACCGACTTTACAGACCACCTCTTTTAAGGTTCAACTAGAAGAGAATTTAATTCCGAGTATAATCAATGTTATCTCGTTTCGATAGGGTGTTTAACTTTTTCCCTATCTTTCCCGTCAATTAGGAAAAATCGTTAAAATAAAAAACCGAGAAATCGCACTTCGAGCCATCCGGCCGCTCGTTTACCTGCTCGACGCTTGCTCACAATTTCTTCTGTAACTTCGAAAATATTTTGAATTTGCTTCTAAAATTTTGAGGACACATTCTTGGATAGTTTGGGAAGACATCTATGTAAAAAACAAAAACAATCGATTTTTTGAAGCCTCTAAAGCAGGCTCCCCCCTTAAGTAAATTTGCAAGTAGCTTGGAACCTCTCTGCTAGAAACAAATGCTTTTTATTCATCTACAATATTTTAAGGTTTTATTGTAAAAATTTCTTTGATTTGTACTCTAGTTGCTTTTTTTGCACCGTCCCATGAGATGTCGGCATCTGCTAGTTCGCGCACCATCGACTTTCTCCAAGTGTTTTTTGGTCGACCGCGACCTTTTCTGCCTTGCGGATTCCAGT
Organism: Anastrepha ludens; assembly: GCF_028408465.1. NCBI lineage: Eukaryota > Metazoa > Arthropoda > Insecta > Diptera > Tephritidae > Anastrepha > Anastrepha ludens. The sequence continues at coordinate 27,318,453 of NC_071499.1, read as the reverse complement.
CCAGTGCCATTCTCGAAATGCTATCTGGTGGTTTTCTCAACGTGTGAACTATCCATCGCCACCTTCTGCATTTGATTTGCCTAAGAATGGCTTCCTCATTCGTTAATCTCCACAGTGTGTCGTTACTGATGGTGCTTGCCAGAATATTCTGCAGATGATGCGGATGCATTTGTTAACGAAAGATTGAAGTCTTTGTGGGATGGTGTTAGAGACCAGCCATGTTTCGCTTCCGTACAACAACACGGACTTCATGCATGAGCCGAATATTCATAGTTTAGTGCGAATGGACATTTGCGAACTCCCCCATATTTTACGTATTCGCCCGAATGCCTCCCTTGCTGCGTTTTTTGCCTGCAGCTTACATCTTCATCTGCTGCACCATCTGCCGTGATGAAGCAGCCGAGGTAGCAGAAGTTTTCGACGAACTCCACCGGGCATCCGTCAACCAATATCTGCCTTGCGTTATTGTGGTTAACTCTCATGCCCTTGGTTTTGGCGATGTTGACATTCAGTCCGACAGTGCATGCCAGCGCGACTAGCTTGTCTGCCTTCGCTTGCGTGTCAGAGAGTTTGTGAGAGAGAAGGCAGATGTCATCGGCGAAGTCCAGGCCCTCAAGATGTGAAACTCCATATGATGCCTTTTTTGTGCAGGGTCAGTTGGCTCATGACGTCATCAAGGACGATGGCGAAGAGAAGGCAAGGTGAGTGCGTGAGTTAGCGGGCATCGTAAAGATATCAAGATATTGCATTTGAGCATTTGATTATGGGAAAGCTCTGTTTAAAGTGGGTGCCGCGTTTGCTCACTGTTGATCAAAAACAAGAACGAGCTCATGGTTCTGAATAATGGCAAAACCACAAGAATTGAACTTCGAACTGCTCGCGCAACCATCGAAGATTTGGCTCCCAGTGACTTCTGGCTGTTCGCACACCCAAAAGGAAAAAGGAAAAACGCTCGCTTAAAAGAAATTTCGCTCGAATGAAGAGATTATCGCTGAAGCTGCACCCTGAAATGATAGAACCTCGCTAGAATGATTGCGTTGATCTTGATGGAAATTATGTTGATGAATAAAGGTAATTTTGAAAGAAAAAAAAGGTGTTTTCTTTGTTAACGAAATCTGTTTCGTTTTTTAATTTCAGAGGATCCAGTTCAGAGATAAAGTGGGTACCGCAAAACCTCGTTTTTGAGAGGAGTTCTCGGAGATTAGTTGAAGCTCCTTTCCAAATAAATATTTTTACTAGTACTAAGTCGTAAAATACAGTTGAAAGATAACATAATAGGTGTAAAAATTTTTAGATCAATAAATTCAAAAGTTTTCTCAGAAAAAATTCTGGAAAACTCGCTTTTTTCGGCCTTATAACTGCATATAACCAATCGGGACTTTTCAGCCCATGTGCTACGTGAGGCTGCCTGACTGTGTGACAAAATACAGATGCGCTTCAAATTTGTGTCTCTTTGAAGACATTCTCTGCTTCTATGCCATGGATCTCTCCTTGAAACACTGCCATATCGATCTTGTAAAGTACGGCCCAAGGACACTTGCACCAGTCCTACCATCCGCTACCTTCGATTTATCTGTGTATCAGATTTCCAAGTCAAGTTCAATATACGGATTGCCTGTCTTTAATATTAATTTTACTAAGCAAATTGTTGTTTTAAGCTGGTTAAATTGTGTCTGCTCAATCTCCTCTTTAAAATTTATCAGTAGTTTCTATCAAATTCGATGCAGCATACAACATTAAGGGGCAAAATATTAACTCATTAATCCATTATATTTTCCTACAGGGATCCCATGAAACATTCATTTTTACAAATACTGATCCATCTGTAATGGATGTCTTACCAAAAAAATACTATTCAAATTTGTTGGTTTCTTTACAATGTACAGAGCAGCTCACATTGAATTGTTCGCTGCATTCAAGTGAGCAGCAGGACTACTTCCTTCTTTTTATTGGCACATCTTTTGAAATCAAGTTGAAAATGTGGTTTGCTTCTTAACTGCAATACTTTTACTATTCATAAGCGACTTGTCTCTCACGTTCTTTACACTACTTTTTTTTAGAATTTCCTTGACTCTATTCAGCAGAGCTCCTACCTATCGCCTTTTTGTGGTGATTACTGCTTTGTGTCGGCGTCATTGTGTGAAAATTACATCATTTAGATTTTTATGCACAAATCTCGGTCAGTTGTATTGTTCTTTTAAGGTGATTGCGGCCACTTTTCTCAGGCACTACAGGTTATTTCTTATTGATTTTGGAAAGAAAATACAAGTGAACATCTTCATGAGTATGGCTAGATTTTGATAACTATTTTAGCTGTTTGCCGTTGTTAGTGGCCTGCTGTGGTCACACTGTTTTACTTTTATTTTTGTTTCAGAATCGCTAAGTAATTTTCCTTTTTAATAACTTTGTTACCATTCAAAATTCTTATTATTATTAGCATTGAAGTATCTACTTGGTAGCAAACGAGCACTCGTTTGAGGCGAGCTAAAGTGAGAAGGCGGACCCACTTGGCTTAAGCACTCAATAGGAACGGCAACTTCTCTGTACCAGAAAGTGGAACTGCAAGCCGGCATCACTATAAATGTAAATATGTCTTTAAAAAGACACCCAAGAGCTTGGAATGAGCTATGTAAAAATAGCTTCCAATAAACAATAAAATAAAAAAGCATCGAATGAGGTGATGACCATGGCTACCATACAAAATACGTCTCCCCTCGATATATCAAGGGCTGCCACTTCAATCACTCAAGAGTTCAGATGGACGGGGGAAAGTAAGAAGTGAATCGCACTCTGTAACTTTTACTACAGTCACCATGCAAAGGAGTGCAAATTCGGTGTTGGAATTTGGGTTCGAGAAGACTTCTCCCCTCTTTAGCGGAGCGCCTCGTCACAATTCACTAAAAATCCATATACTTCATTGACTCACTAATTTGTGTCCACCCTCCGATGGAATACTATCAGTATGGGAATTAACATCAAGTCATTAGCAAATCGAGCGAACTTATGAGAGCTGTGCTCAGAACAACAATCCACTAACGGGCTGAGGCTGATCGACGCCGACCTGAAATATGGCAGGTGGTAGAAAAAGCCTAGTTATGGTGCTATCTCGAAATCTTATGAATTATTTGCAATAGAAAGCACGCTCCCATTGTTTTGAAGGTGCGTCGTTGAGAGGATTTAACATCGGCTCGGATCACTATCCTCACACGTCTCTGTGCAGTAAAAACGTGCATCTAACGTCATAAGGAAATCTCAATGTTGAAAAGCTGTAACCGTGATGGTTAAGCAACAGAGAGAGTATTGCGTCCAGGGCGATCGATCCCATGAGGACACAGTTATCGATCCCTTCGTATTGCTGTCGACGAAAAAGTAGTTTTTCGGCTAGCCCAAAGATTGGTCAATCACTTCGATATTTGAAATCATAGGTACCAACATTCGCACAGTTATTTTGGAATTCTTTCAAACGAATAAGTAATGAAATTCTGGCGGCCACCGTAGCCGAATGGGTTGGTGCGTGACTACCATTCGGAGTTCAGAGAGAACATAGGTTCGAATCTCGGTGAAACATTAAATCATCATCAAACATCAAATCGAAGAAAAATGCTTTTTCTAATAGCGGTCGCCCCTGGGCAAGCAATAGCAAACCTCTGAGTGTTTCTCTGCCATGAAAAAGCTCCTCATAAAAATATCTGCCGTTCGGAGTCGACTTGAAATTGTAGGTCCCTCCGTTTGTGGAAAAACATCAAGACGCGCACTACAAATAGGAGGAGGAGCTCGGCCAAGCACCCAAAAAGGCTGTACATGCCAATTATTGGCGCCATCTTGTATCGCAGCATGCGTAGCTTTTGAAAGTTAAAAGTTAAAATTAAGATAGCTAAGTTGCTTGTCTAAGGCAAGACAGTCGATAGCTTTAAGGACCATTATGATACCTGCAATTGATTCCGAGAAAATACCGTTAATAATGCCAGTCTTAAGCTCATAAGATAATCTCGCTTGCCAACCATTCTGAAACGAGCAGACCACTGAGTAATGCCCGTTCACAATACGCAAAAGCTAAAAAGACTATGGGTTGAAGTTTCATAGCCACAGTCGGTCTCAAGTCTAGACCAACTGAATGGCAATCACGTACAAATTCTTTTCGTCCACGGCGGGCGTAGGTATTGGGTTGCGAAGACAGATCCAGCACCTTTACTGGCTAGATCAGTCGTACCAGCGGTTACAAACACTCCAGTTCTAAAAGGATTGGAGAGCTACTTATTGTTAGTGACAATTTAAATAATAAAAGGTTAGTTAAAAAAAAAAATGGTCGAATCCATATATTTTTTATTGATGTATGAATTAGGAAACTCCCTCTTCCTGATTGCTCCGATAAGCGCTTTCTTTCTCGGGCTAACCCGCGCGAGTTGGACACACCAAGTGAAGCGTTAAAGCCTTCTTCACCTGATCTTTCCAACCCAAAAAAGGCCTTCTCCTTCCTCTGCTAGCACCAACTGGTACCACATAGAATGCTTTTCCAACTGAGTCAGACAACTGTGGCCATTTGTTGCACCAAAGCTTTTCCAACTACTTCAAGCTCGGCATTAGATGCTCTGGTTAGTCTACCACCGCTTGATGTTTTCATCCAGGGAGAAGCCTTGAAAGCCATCTGCAGGCTGGAAAACAATGGGAATCGGTACGGCCCCTGTCCAGCATTGGATAACAGAGAAGGCATGGACTTCGATCCAACGATCTTCTCCATGCTTTCAGTAGTCGTACTTGAAAAAAGATACAGTGCGGTGCTGTCAGAGGCTCAATTGTGGTCAAACTCTGAAAATCAGCCCGGCATTACTGAGCACGGTTCCGGCTCTGGTGTCTACGTGGAATCTAGACGGGCAAAACTATACTTTTCTCTGGAATGTACACATCTGTGTTTCAAGCGGAGGTCTTTGCTGTTCGAGAAGCAACGAACTTTGTTGTGGAAAACAAATGCGGGGGCAGATCTGTATATGTCTGCAGCGATAGCAAAACCGCGCTCATGGCCTTAGAAAGCCCTCCAACCACTACAAGGTTGAACTATGTCGGTAACCATAATAGCCTGATGCTAACATGGGTCCCGGGACATATGGGTGTCGCGGGTAATGAGACCTCTGGCTCTTTAGCGAGGATGGGCTCCGAGCCAAAGATGTTGGGCCAAAGAGCCCGTTCTCCCATTCCCTTCTGCAGCCATTAAAGTCACGGTTAGCAAACGGGTTACTTCAACCCACAAGCGAGCTTGGCAGGCTGAGAGAGGCTGCAGCTGGACAAAACTGATGTTACCTGCCATGCACGACCAATTGTCGCAGATTCTCCTGTTATTAAGCAGAAGGAACTGTATGCAGCTGGTTGGACTGATGTTGGGCCACTTTCTATGGGCTAAACACGCGGAAAAGGTAGGTATCTCAGACAGGGCACTCTGCCCAGCATATAGAGAGGAAGATGAGATGGCGGGAAACTTTCTGTACGTCTGTCCGGCCTTCGCTCGAATCACGCTTGAGGTATTTGGCACTGATGTGTTAAGAAGCGACCACCTTGGCTCCTTGGCACCACAAGATCTACTCAGATTTCTTCTGAAGTCGGGTAGATTTAAAGAAAATTAAAAAGGGGGCATAAGTGCAGACTTAATGTTGTCTGGGTGTTGTACTTGCAATCTGTCCCGACAGAAAAACCAACAAAAAAAATAAATAAATAAGGAGTTAAAATAATTAATATCTGGACACTTCGCAGTCCACCTTCCGGAACTGAACACCAGTTGACAATCTGTTCAATGTTACCGGAATTCAGAGCCGGCCAAGGCGTTTGTGTTTTCACAAATACAAAAATTGAATATAAGTCTGGAATTGCTATCTTCATAGAGTTTGTATCTGTATCTAATTCCAGATGAAGATCCGTGCACGTTCTTTTGAGTGGTTCAATAAATGAATGCTCATTTTCGTTGCTCAGCTTCGGGCTCAGCTTCATTTTCGGCTTATACAGAGTGTGGGCAGAGCTGAATAATTGCCATGTTTCACGCAAAGCATGCACTGGATACCTGATGACATCTTCCATTAGTAAATTTATTTAAATACTTTTTTTTATGTGTAAGATTATGTGTGTGTATGTCCTTAGGTATCGCTGTCTAAATCTTTACTTACTCAGCAACACCTCATCCTTGATTAAGACTCTATATTGGCCGCACAGCAGGAATTATTTGGACCCATCTTTTACAAAACTCTATTAGTTGACAGCAAAGCAGTTAATAAATTGACCCATCAAATGATAAAAGTGAAAGGAGTTCGATAGAATTCAAAACATTCAAAGCGTCGACTCCCACATAATATTTAATGAAAGCGAATCACAAAAATAAAGATAAATAATGGGAAAAAATTCAAAACAAACAAAATCAAGGCATTGAGAAATGAGCGCAGAGGAGGGGCAACAATAAAAGTAAAGAATAAATACCGAAAAAAATATAAAGGCAAATGTTGAATTGACTGTTCGACCGATTGAATGAATGGATGAATGAATGAGGCTGCGGAAATCGAGAACAGATGAAATGAAGAGATGAAAAAAAATACAAAAAAAAAAAAAAAATTAAAGTTCTATAAAAATAACTATGTATTCATGCATGTAGGAAAAAATGAGATTGAGTAAAAAGGACAATTGGCTGCAGGTTCACCAGGGAGGACGACGACCGCTCGGCGTTGACAAAACCAAAGCAACGGCTGCGGTTGCGGCTGAGTTTGGGTTGACTCGACTGACGTTGGTCGCGACTGTGACCACAACTGGCACTTACTATATATACCAGGCATGGATTTTGAGCCAAGTATTCGAATTTTTTAATTGCGCGCAATTTCCGTCTTGACATTTTTTTTTTCAAATACTTTTGTAATAAAATAAAAACTTTGTTTGTGTTTGTGTTGAAAAGGTTTTCTATATCAAACATTTTGCCTTCAATGGCTGTTGAAGATTTTTTTGTTGGCATTGTTATTGTTGGTTATACGGTTTGTTTATTTGTAGAGCCAAAAAGTTTGTTTTTGTTTGTAAACACTAACACAATTGACGTCGACGACGTTCCAGCGGGACTCGTGTATGTGGGTGTGTGCGTGAGTATATGACGGTGGTGGAGAATCATAATATACAAAAATTGGTGACACCAAAAGTGCCAATCTGAGATAAATGTGCGAAGTTGTGGTAAATTTGTTTTTTTTTTTTTTAATTTTTTGTGTATCTTTCTCGCTTTTTTTTGCGGTAGTGCATTTAGTTGAGATAAATAAATAAATAAATAAATAAATAAATAAAATGTCCAGTTTACAGGTGATTTATCAAATTCCTTTTACATGTTTAGTTACTTTGTTACGGACCTGCTTTGTGTTTCCTTTTTTTTGTTGACAAATTAAACGGAATTCAATTGAAAATCATTTGACTGCGTACTGCTTGATTTTATTAGTTTTACCCTTGAAAAAACGAGTTCACATTAAATTTAGTTCGATTGAAATGTTGACGAATTACTCAAATAAAAGGATTTGAAATTTTTTAAGGACATAATCGTGGTTTGCGGCTTACGAACATTGTGTTTGGTATACAGGGCTTGATTGAAAAGTAATGAGCCATATTTTTTTTAAGCAGTTTTATTAAACCTTTTGGCTTATACAACTAATAACCTTCAAAATAGGACCCTTGAGCGTCAATACACCACTGGTAGCGGTCCTTCCACTGCAGGATCATCCGCCGGAATCGACCCTTCGTGATGAAGGGTCCAATTGTTGACAAGGTCGGTAAGTTAAATTTAACTCTTCACTGATCTCACGTAGACTAGCACGACGATCAATGTTCAAAAATTCACGAACCCGGTTGACATCTTCGTCTGTTTGCGTCGTCGACGGCCTTCCAGATCGCTGTTCGTCTTCGATGTCCTCCCGGCCTTCCTTGAACGACTTGTGCCACCGTTTTACCTGGGCACTGGACAGAGATTGGTCCTCGTAAGCCTTCTTGAGTAGTCCAATGGTTTCGGTACTCGTTTTGTTTAGCTTTACGCAAAATTTGATCGAGTAACGTTGCTCCAACGATCGCTGCATTTTCGCCACTACAAAGCCCTAACACACTTTTAAAACAGCTTTCACGCGCGGAGCGATGTTCACTGCACCGCTGTTGCCAGCGAACTGGGACCAGTTTCTAGTGGAAGGGGAAGGTCCAACGATATTTTCCCCCACCATCCGATTCGGTTGATCGCTTGGCAAATGCTCCGCGCGGGAAGGCTCATTACTTTTCAATCAAACTCTGTATACATTCTGTTGGCCACCGTAGCCGACTGGGTTGGTGCGTGACTACCCTTCGAAAATCCAGTCGCGCTTCGGCAGGCAATGGGAAAGCTCCGAGTATAATTCTGCCATGAAAAAGCTCCTCGTAAAAAATATCTGCGTTTCGGAGTCGGCTTAAAATTCCAGGTCCCTCCAGTTGTGGAACAACATCAAGACGCACGCCACAAATAGGAGGAGAAGCTGGACCAAACTTTCAAAATGGGTGTACGCGCCCGTGTGCCCATATTTTCTCCCAAAACTGCCCTTTGTCTTGTTTTTGTGGATACGATGTCTGAGATTCTGCAATCTTTTTTTGTTGCAGATTTCTATAAAAACTCTGAAAAAAAGCTCTGATTTTTCTGAAAAAGCTGGTTTTCCGACCGTCTCTGTTTACTTTTGAGGCATCTCCTTAATCGTTTTGAGTAAGCGGCAAGTGGCTGTACTTTCCTATCAATTATCTCCGATAGTTGGTCAAGATCTACACTCTGAGGTTTAAGCGGCGTGATTATTTAGATATATGCCTGCTCAAACTTTTAGATTTAGCACCTTTTTTAAATGAAGAAAGCCTGCCTATAGATTCTCTTAGACCGGCAATTCTTGTTTCGAGTCTTCTTTGTCTACCTGTGAACTACTGGTGCTTTTTGCGTTGTCGTATTTTTAAATGTTTGGGTGCTTCCCCAGTGATCGTACAGTAGTGAGAGCAGAAACATAAAAGAGAGTCGAAAATTCTGCCAGAATATGTCGCCAATAGCACCAACTTGGAATATGTTAACCCAAGTTGATGCTATTGGCGACATATGCTGGCGGAATTTTCGAGTTAAGTGTTTTTACCACTTCGTTTAACTTTTCTGATTCGCCGAATCGGGGTATCCTTGGTCTTAGCAAAGAATCCATACCTTCATAACTCGCCAGATAATTATTGATAATAATATCTTTTACTTCCCGTTTCTCATTAGTTTCTGGACTATCGCTTTCAGTACCTTCGTAAATCAAGTTAATTTTAGGTCGAACGTTAGTAAATTCTGCTAAATTTTCAGACTGTGGGTTGTGTGCCTTGGTTATATCTGGTGTTATTTCTTCTTCGTTTCTGTCCTCGCAGCTCATTGCATATTGCACTTTTACATTCTGCCAAAAAAATATCGGGAAGTGTTCATTTAAAAAGCGCGCGTAACACATCTCTAAATGTCTAATTTTTTTTGCTGGCATGTTGGTACAACTGTCCTCTATAGTTTTGAGTGGAATTTCGTGTTCCGAACACCGAGCGCCGATTTTCGTCATAGAATTGTACGATTTGTAGACGATGTAGAGGCGTAAGTCTTTCCATGATGAAATGACAATGAATACTGATAAGTCACCCTGAATCGTTTGAATACTTCCAAATTGTGTAAATTTACTTCGAGAAAAATAAATCTGTTCGCAAAGTTCATAGAGGACTTTGGCCATTTCACGTGCGGTTTATCCGCTGGCGGCATTATCGATCCTTATTTTTCGAACCGGTGAATCGAGTCACGCTGACTAAATTTTTGTTTCCACAAATGAATCAAATTCATTCCAATAATATTTCTGTTTTGTATTATCATTTTAAGTTTCAAGATCTTAAATAAGCACCCGATACAAGGATCCTGAAGTTACCATGGTTGACAAAGGAATCCAAAATATTAGAGAAAAATTCTTTAAAAAGATCCCACCCGAACCCTTTTGTTATTGCTTTTGCACGTATAATTGGTATACGAGGGTTGTCTCTTATATTTTACGGCTTTGCAACACTATCGAAATTGATATTTTTGTTTAAAAGATTGGTATTTTTTAATATAATTACATATAACGTTTTTACTTACGTTTTCCCTGAGTGCCACAAGTGCTTTGAAAACTGGTCCAAGCGAACGCAGAAGTGTACTGACTTACAATGAGGATATTTTGAAAAAAATAAAAACATTTTCATAATTATTTTATTATAAAGGTAAACTTTGTCTTACATCTAAATCAAAGAAAACGCCACTGCATCAGTTCTTAGCTGTGGTTCACACTTCGCTCAAGCCATTCTGAATCTCAATCGCAAGAAGAAGAGAGAACTTTTTATCAAAAATCACTACAAGCGACCGGACCCATTTCCATCTCTGTTCACATATGAGTAAGTAAAATTATCTCTTCTGGAGCTTCAAATATGATATTTGCATGTAATCCGCGAAAACCCATTACAATGCTCCAAAGTAAAAAAATCCCGGCCTAGAGGGTGTTGTTGGCGTCGTCGCATGTGCCGTCGAGCTCGAAGTTTATCGAAAACCCCGCGAACCAAATGACTACTGTGGAACGTGGACGAGCTTGTGATATTGAACTTTTGCTCCACATAAAAAATGCATAATACCATTAAATTAAAAATAAATCAATGCGATTTTTGGGGTACTTCAAATCTTCCATTTATTGTGTTGAAATTGAATGGGCTATAAAATCGTTAAAATCGTAAATTAAAGTTTTTTTTTTTAATTCTGATTAAAAAGTTGTAAAGTTTGATGGGAAATTTATGAATTTCTTATAATGTTTCGACCTTTGATTCATATATATAACGGGTTTTCCAAAAACAGGTGTTATTTCGAATAGCCTGCTGTTTCGGTAGATGCCACTTTTGAAGCTGTCACTTTTTGATATTTGACAAGTAGAAACTACGCCATTAATAAAAATGGAACGATAGACGTGTAACAACGTATTCAAATTATTAAAATTCACTATAAAAATGATTAACATTTGGCAGGGACGGTTCGTAAAACTCGAACATTTTTGAGTCATCGTGAAGCACCTTGTCGGACCACAATACAGAAATTGGTGAAAAAATTCGAGCTGTTGGGACAAGTTAGTGATGTGAAGAATAAAACCCGTGCACGTCGCTCAAGAAAAGCCGAAAATATTGCTGTTGTAGCCAAAAGTGTTTGAAGAAAACCCAGGTTTGTCCATTCCTCGTCGTTCTTTAGAACTAGGCATTCCACAAACGTCATTACACCGTATTTTGCATAAATATTTGGGTCTTAAGGCTTATAAAGTCCAGTTAACACAAGAACTCAAGCCGGCCGATCATCAACAACGTCGTGCCTTTGCTGATTGGGTCGTTGAAATGCATGAAAATGATCCGGAATTTCATCGGAAAATCATCTTGAGTGATGAGGCCCATTTCCACTTCGATGGCTTCGTCAACAAGCAAAATTGTTGGATCTGGGGCTCAGAAAATCCAAGAGTTATTGTTGAAAAGCCTCTCTATCCTCAACGTGTGACTGTTTGAAGCGGTTTATGGTCCGGCGGAGTCTTGGACCTTACTTTTTCGAAATGGTGAATGGATTGCACCATCGAGAGATGATTAACGATTTTTTATAGCCGGTATTGGACGGTATTGATCTGGACAACGTTTATTTCCAACAAGACGGCGCTACGTGCCACACAAGCAACGGAATCATTGATATTTTATCAAATTAACACCTCTTATTGGAAAACCTTTTATATATATGGTTTGCTATTCCACAAAAAGGGGGGACCTGCAGTTTGAAGCCGACTCCCAACGGCAGATATTTTTTATAAGGAACTTTTTTTGGTAGAAATACACACTGAGGCTTGCCATTGCCTACCGAGGGGCGACCGCTATTAGAAAAAACATTTTTCTATCACTTTGCTGTTTCATACACGGAGATTCGAACCTACGCACTGCCGAATGATAGTCACGCACCAAGCTACTCGGATTTGATTCACTTGACCCAGTTAAAGGATGAACTATATTTTGATTGAAAATTAGTGACAATTAAATTTAAAAAAATTATGTGGCAAAATTTATGGTCACAAGGGCTGCGTAGGGTTTTTATGGATATTTGTGTGTAAATTTGAAATGAGCGGAATGGGTATCTGCCTTAATCTGTAACCCATCAAAATCAGAGAGTTGGTAAATTGGAAACCGTAACTAATTTGTGAAGGCGAATGTCTTTGAAATTACTTCGAAAGTTGGCTAAGCCCATTGGCTAAGGAAGTGAGACCTTCCGATTGTTTGAAGCGCGGAAATTTCTGTGGCTGACTTATAACAGGTGGCGCTAAAGTAATCCTCCTATCAGAAAATGCTATAAATTTTGCGATTGGCCCCTAATGTCAGTTCTGTTTTGACATTTGTGTAGTAAATACATGCGAAATACACCTTAATAAACAATGTTACGCTACACTGCTCCAGAACGCGGAATATTGCTGACTATTTATTGTATTTGACCAATAATCGGTCGGTGACTTTGACACAACGTGAATTTCGTCGCAGATTTCCTCGCCGTCCAATGCCTACTGTTGAATCACTGCGACGTTTAGCCGCTCGCCTCGAAGAGACTGGCACAACACGAGATGCTGCCAGGCGTGGCAGACCCCGGAGTAGCCGTTCTGCAGAAAATATTGCTGCTGTAGCCGAGGACGTCATGGAAGCGCCGTCGACATCGACCAGACGACGAGCCACGCAAATGGGTATCAGTCGACGGTCTTTACGGCGAATTTTGGTACAAGATTTGAAGATGTTTCCGTACAAAGTCCAGACGGCGCATCAGCTGTTAGCTGCTGACCGCCAATCGCGTCTAACATACGCTCAAGCCATCCTTAATCACCACCAAGAGGAAGATGATTTTTCATAATAATCATGAGTGATGAGGCCCATTTCCATCTTAGCGGGTACGTAAATAAGCAAAATTTACGCTTCTGGGGCACTGAAAATCCGCGTGTAACCCACGAAGCGCCATTACACCCGCTCAAAGTCACTGTATGGTGTGCTGTTTTCGCTGGAGGAGTCATCGGACCTTTTTTCTTCGAAGACGTCGCGGGTCAAACGGTTACGGTGAATGGTGAGTGCTACAGAGCAATGATCAACGAGTTCTTTTTGCCGCAACTTGATGAATTGGGATTGGAAAACAAGTGGTTCCAACAGGACCGTGCAACGGCACACACAGCACGTGCCACAAGAGATATGCTGAAGGGCGCATTTCCCGGGCGCCTAATCTCCCGTTTTGGCGATTTGCACTGGCCAGCAAGATCGCCTGATTTGACCGCTCCAGACTTCTTTTTGTGGGGCTTTTTGAAGTCGCGGGTTTATGTCAACAAGCCTCAGACTCTTTCAGCTCTTAAAGACAATATCCGCCAAGAATGTGAGGTTACTTTTGCGCCACCTTGTATTAGGGCACTATTGAGAGCTCCCATATCTATCGCGTCTCATGCTAATGTGAACGAAGGATTTTATAAAAATATGTCAAAAGAATAACACAAAATCTTAAAGTAGAAAATAGGAATCTCTCATAAAATGCCAAATGCAATACATGAAAAAATACGTATTTATTGATGAAGATTTGAATGCAAAGGATTGCACTGCAATTTTTTCACATAACCCATAATAAATCTCGGTCTACATACACATCTATATAAACACAAACATAAATACATAAAAGCACCTGATGAACTCATTAAGGCAAACTTCCTCCCCAAGAGAAAAAAACGAAAGAAATAAGAAATCAAACAAAAAAACTCAAAGCCAGAGAAATCATATTCACCAAGAATAAATATCCGCAACATTACCGCACAACAGACCCAACGGAATATTAAAACTGTAAAATATAATACAAACGCACAAAAGAGGCGCATGGTAACTCACCAAAAACACAAAATATGATGCGAAAATAGCAAATAAAAAAAAAAAATTGAACAAAATAAAATAATCAACAAACATGAAGAACAAAAGACGAGGCGCACAAATGAGCGAAGAGCCAAAATCCTTCCTGTGCGGCGAAAAAACCGAAATAAGAAAAAGCGGGCAGGCAACCGCTGTGGCGCTGCACTCTGGGTTTCCGGTTTCCTGAGCTGTTGGTTGTGCCGCGAACACACAGACTCACGCGTCGCTCCTTGTAAGAATACCAGCTAGCGCAAAGACCAAAGATCGAAAAAATTCACAAATACGCGGCAAAAAAAAATGGAAAAAAAAAAACCAAAAAAAAAAACGAAATGAAAATCAATTGAACGAAATAAAGTGAATCGATTCAGCATTCGCGTGGGGGCGGGGGTGCAGCTACATATTGGATTAAAATAAAACGCAAAGAATGTAAAACCTCCCCTCGACTAGCGGGAACGCCATCCTTGCTAGCGGGCACATTAACAACAAAGGAAGTGGCATGCAACACAAGCGCACATTCGCACGACAAGTGCAGTCGTAATGAGTACAAGTCCAGGGACTCCACTGCCACACGTCACTCCGAATGTTGTCGACTGTCGCAGTCGTTGCTGCTGCTGCCCCGCTTGCTTTGGTAGCTGCGTTTTTTTTGTTTCTTCATTTCAGCGATTTGTTACGCAGCTCCAAAAAAAAATCAAAATTGGTGTTTTGATTAGCTGTGAACCAGCCCCCGCCCCATCAAGCCGCATGACCTCCAACCACAGACTTTTTCTCAACTTTCAAATTAGACAGTCCGTCAAATGCCGTCATTCGTCCTCTACCTCTGACTCTTAAGCGGCCGATGATTATGGCCTGCGCCACTTAGCTGCGCCTCCGTATTTCATTGAGTTTGGTTTTTTAATTTTGTTTTTTTTTTGCTGCTTGGTTTTAATAAAATGCTTGCCTCGAGCCGGAAGTGGCCATTTTGCGTTTTAAATTAAATTTTTTTGTTTTTGGCGTTTTAACGCAATGCAACGCGTCGTTAATCAGCGGAAATTCGCGTATTTTTTTTGGTACTGGACTTCGCGTTTGCTCCAAAAACATTTCAGCCTCATTTCGTATTTTCTTAATTTTTTTTGGGGTCTTTTGTATTTGTTGCTTTCGCGAGATTTTTAGTGTCTGCACAACTGTGGCGCGCTTTTATTTTTTTATTGGTTCGGCGGCGCTTATGATACCCTTTTATTGTACAAGTTTGAGGTTATGTTGTTCGCATGCGATTTACGCCCGCGAAATGCGTACAAGTGGAAATTAGGAATTTAATTAAATGAATTTTACTGCTGTTGTTTTGCTTGTTGTGTGATGCTTTTGCGTTTATTACTAACAAAAAAAAAATTCTTCAAGATAACTAAAATTTGTACGCCGGGGTTGAAACCTAACTTTTTTCTCATATGCACTTTGTGAAAATATTTAGAAAAAAAATGGTAGCAGCAATAACCTTGGCACGAAGATTTGAGTTTTGGATGAAAGCTCACAAAATTGATAGAGCTGGAATTTTTATTTATTTATTTACGTTTATACCTGGAACTGATCTTAAGTCAGGCAATTCTGTCTAATGTATGGATATTCCTTTATCTTCAAGTAAGCTCTCGATCAGGTTGGTCTACATCTTGCAAGAAAAGAGCAGATGAATCACAGAGCCCATTTGCGAGACAACTAGACAGGTTTGGCCTAGAAGGAATGAGCACAGAATCCCTCATCAATCTAGACCAGCCTTCCATTAGTCTGGTGGTTGCTATAATCAAGAGGCACAATGGCACACGCCTAATGGGAACACATGGCAAACGTATGCAGTTTCCCACAAATGACTGCTGTCGAAGCTGCTGGAAAGAGTAGAAGGTTTAAGCGTTGAACACTTCCTCTGTCACTGCCCCGCTCTTGCCAGAAAGCGATATCGCGATGTCTAAACTTCTTTTGTTGTCTAGACGACTTGGAATCCGCAGCCATCCACAGTGCTTTATCATTTATCGGAGAGCCGAACTTGGGTCCAAATTTGTGGCATCACAATGGACCTCTAGGCCTAAGTAGCTTCATTTTATAATGTACTAGCATTACCCAGTGGGCTTCGCACCACCATACATAAAATGTTTTTTTTCATATCGCAAGAAATTTTTGATATTAAGTTTTCTTTATAGAGCTCGTAAAATGTTTAGACAGTTGAATTAGTTGATTTTTTTCATTCAACATACTTTCTAAAGATGTCACAATAGCCTTTTCTGTACTTTTTTAAAATTTGATTGTGGTGGTCACCTATATACAGGTAAGGCGAAAGAGCCGATAAAAAGTTGTGATTAAACTTTGATTTTTTAATTTCCATTTCAATTTTTTACGCTAAATAAATTATGCTAAAATAAATAGAGTTAAAAATGTTTTTCCAGTTCCTCCTGGATCATTCAATTTTTGATTATATAATTAAATATGATATTGTTTATTCCAAACGAAGTAATAACCTTAAAATGGCAAATCAAGCGAATTCAAGAATTCAGTTGGATAGTTGACATCCTCGTCTTGATTCTCCACAGTATCGATGGACTTATCACATGTTGTCGTTTCACTTGGTATTCCATGCTGAATGGTGAAGTTGATGGTATTGACATCGATGTTTTTGGCTGCTAATATAGCACGCGTACTGAGCCACTGATGGTTTTTGTAGTTTTGTGCAATGTTTGGAAAACTTTTCGCACCAATTCGTCGATGCTTTCTGTGATCTTACAAAAGTTTTCTGGCAGGGTGTTTTTGCTGATGTTGCATGTTGGTTCCTCAGTGTTTTGCAAATTCAACGGCAGTTTCAATACTGAATGCGCTCTTCGGCCACTATCCAAAAGAGTTGCCGCAAATCCAGATTATGCAATAGCCAGTGCAATATTATTTTGTGATCGTATGGTTGCTTAAATTAGTGAAAGAAGAAAAGTCTTGCCTGTACCAACGGGCGCATCTATGAAAATCAGTACACCGCTTTGTTGCAATCACATAACATCGCATAATTCTGTCAAACGCAATGCGTTGTTATGAAATCAATTGCGGAAGATTTGGTCTAACTTATGTCCCCAGTTCGTCAGAATCATAGTGTGTTACTCGCAGCAAATCACGATCGAACAGGTTTTTTGCAGGTTGGTTTGAAGCAGGCATTCCCAGTTGCACCAGTGCCTTGTTAGCGATTGTCAACATACATATATCTTCAATCAAAATCTATGTTACATCTATGAACTTGTCATATTCGTTTCCTCTGTGTAAAAATACATGGTCATACTGATTTTCTTGACAATCGGTTGAACAGGCCAGAAGTTGCTACTCTGCAGCGCCACCTGGTGGCGAGTGACATCAATGAGCATATTCTACAAACCTTCTCCGTGGGAAAATAAATATATATACCAATTTTTATGATAATTGGTCCAGTAGTTTTTGAGTTCATCGGTGGCATGCAGACAAACTTCATTTTTGTATGTAAAAGATTTTTAAAATTTTGTATGCTAAATAAAGATTCATTTATTTGGAAAATAATGAAAAACAAATAAAACTAAATTTAAAAAATTAAAAAATACGCATGTTTTTTAGGTTGATAAATGAATAAAAAGCGTTTAAGAGCAAATTTTGAACTTTTTTTTCAGCCAACAGAATGCGTAAGATCTCTCAAATGTGTTCGGAAAAACACCATATAAAAAGTAACCCTCAACTTTCGCCAACTACTGTGGAATTTAGCATACAAAATTTCGATTGCATTCTGCGCATTATTTGATTCATTAAATGCTCGCACTAACAGACTGATTGGAAATAAGGATCGCGGACTTAGACCCAAGTAAGCTGAAACCACCCATTTGCGGCGGTCGTGGATACATTGCGCATTACATACACACACATACATACATACATATATGTAGTTGTACACACTCATACATGTTTGCATTTCGTGACCGGCTGTGGCGCCATTGTCAATCGCCTAATTTATAACCAAATTATCACCACAACCATGACAACCTGCGACGCACTGGCTCTGTACTGCCTGTAACCGGGTGAACACTTGTCACTCCAACAAGCGCCTTTGTCACCCCTCCGAACGCAGTCTTCCTCAGTTATACATACACATTTAGTTGCGCACACATGCACATGTATGCATATGTATGTGTATATGAGTATCCTTCCATTTCCATTCGCTCACTCTTGGCTGGCTTTTGATGTTGCGGCCGCGCGTTGCGTTGCGTTTTTACGTAATTGCGTGACAACCGTGTGGTGATAATTTTCAATTAAACGGTTTTATAGGCTACATTTTTTCCTGTTGCTGTTGTTGTTATTGGCATTGTTGCTATTGCTGATGTACGCCTGAATGCGTTAACAAGAGCAGGCGATAAAAAAAAAAGACACAACAACAACTAATAAGTGATAGCAAAAAAAGCATGAAATTTCGGATTTCTTTCTTTTGTAATAGAAACAATTTTATTTGCGTCTCTTCGCGTTTCATTTATAGGCGCGAATTGGTTGAGTTTTTTCTTCAGATCATTTTTGTTGCGTTGACAATATTCAAAAGAACCTGACAGCACAGCCTATGGCCGTGAAAGCAGCGCACTGGCCGCAACACAGCGGCAGCAGCAAATTAAAGGAAGGTTAAAAAAAGAAATAAAAAGCTCAACTGACTTAATTTTTGTTTCTGTTTTTTGTTAGACACACACACACGCAAGTTGTGTTGGGGTTGTTCGTTTTGTTGTACCTGGGTGTTGTGTGTTTTTAAATAAATACATATTTTATTAACCCTATAGGAACTGGTCCTAGTCTAGCACTAACGCAGAACTAGTTCCTTAGGAGGTGGTTTTGGGTTTCACTCTATCAGAATTGCTTCCGACTTATTTTTGCTTATTTTTAAAAGGTGATGTCCTATACAAGGGCTACTTTGAACTAAATAGGCAATTGCATAGTAAAGTCCTCTCTCGACGAACAAAACTAACACTCTCATCAAGGCGCTCATCATGCCTGGCCCAACGTATGGCGCAGAAGCGTGGACGATGAAAACATCCGATGAGGCGTCGCTTGGATTATTTGAGAGAAAGATTCTGCGCAAGATTTTTGGACCTTTGCACATAGGCGATGGGGAATATCGTAATGATGGAACGATGAGCTGTATGAGCTTTACGATGACATAGACATAGTGCAGGGAATACAGATCCAGCCGCTCTGTAGGCTGGGTCGTATCGTCTGAATGAAGACCGCTCGCGCAGCTGATGCACGGGGCATCAGCTGTCTGTTAGTTGGCTAAATGACAGTCCAGAGTATTGATTACAAGCGCGCCGAAGCATTTTGCCGAGAGTAAACGCGAAAAAAGAAAATCACTTATGGATTTCAAACGTAATAGTGTGATTGCATTATATTTGGCTGGAAAATCACACCCAGAGATTGTTCGTGAGCTGAAGCAACTTCAAGTAAATAAAGTTTCTGTTTATTGCATCATTACTCAATACAATGATACTGATGGTATCGCGAAACTTTATGGAGGTGGTCACCAAAAGACTGCAACGACACGTGAAATGGTTCAAAAAGTGAAGCAGCGACTTGAGCGAAATCCTCTACCCCCGACGAAGTGCCAATCAAATGGAGAAGGAACTGAAAATATCTGACTGTAGCATCGGCCGCATACTGAAAAATGATTTCAAAGTCAAACCTTACAAGATATAAAAGGCGCATGATCTCACACCAAAGCAGCAGCGAGTCAGACTTGAGAGAGTTTGCTTCACTTGCCCGAAAGCGGTAAATTTCCGAACATTGTATTTTCTGACGAGAAAATTTTTCAAATTGAGCAATTCGTACACTCCCAAAACGATAGGGTTTATTTGACCGACCGTTCATACGAGAATTTGAGTCATCAATTGGTCACAGGTAATGGTTTGGGCCGCTGTATCCGCAGATGTCTGCTCTCCAATCCTTTTCATTGAGCCTGGCGTCAAGGTAAATACGAAATATTATTGGGAAAGTATTCGGGAAGTTGCTTTGAAGCCATGGGCAGACAAACATTTCTGTGGCAGACCATGGACATTTCAATAGTACTCGGCACCGTCTCACAAAGCTCGAGTGAACCAAGAATGGCTAAAAAACAGCGTTCCGAACTTCATAACGTCCACCCAATGGGTCTCAAAATCACCAGACGCGAATCCGATGGATTCATCTCTTAGGGCCACTTTGGAGAGCAAGCTCCGAACTAAAAGATTCACCAGTCTCGAGGCGCTGAAAAAAGCCATTGTCCGCGAGTTGTCCAAAATACCTTCAAGTCACATTCTGCAGCTGGCGATTCGATCCTGGACCGTCTCAAGGCCACAGTCAAGGCAAAAGGTGGTCATATCGAGCAAAAGTAAATTCATTCTTACTTTTGTATTATTTTCACACATTTTGTACTTTGAATTCAATAAACGTAATTTTCCAAACTAAATTTATGAACTTTTTAATTGCTTACACCTCGAGTGCCGGACCCTGTAGATACAAGCCTCGTAAGAAAAAGTCTCACGAAGTTTGGTCCAAACGCTCTGTAGATTAGCAGATTTACTGTTTCTCAAACCCTAATAATTTATTCTCTTCAACCCTAGAGCATTCATTGGTTTTTTTTGTTATTATATTTTGAATTTGTTGCCATAGGATCATAAAGCTTTTTTTATAGTTGAGAGGATAAGTAAAATCAATATTAAGCTTTGCAAAACTGAGATTTATCTCTTGTCTATATTCAAAAATAGATTCCACACCTGTTGCCGTAGCTGAATTGGTATTTGACACCTTTGTGATGGGGTCCAGTGGAGCCATGCAACATCAAATGATGGAAAAAGTTTTTTTTTAAATAGTTTAGAATAAAGTTTATAAAAACCATTTGCCGTTCGGAGGCGGCATGGAACTATAGGTCTCTACATATTCAAGATACTAGCAAGGCGGAGAATAAATCCATCGAAACACCTTACAAGGCAGGTATACTGATACAAAATGTCTTAAAAAAGTAATTTTTCAATGGCATCTAACTTAGTTTATTTGCGCTGTGGAAAGGATCCAATCAGTAGTCACTAGTCACTGATCCGCATGAACCACATTCGTACTAATGTTGAATCGGAAATTTGTGTAATTAGTACAAGTTTTCTCTACAGGGTCTTATATGGCTTGCATTTGTGTGTATGTATGTATGCATTTATCATTAACACAAAGGTCACAGCTGGTGGGTGTTGGGTGGCCAGTGGTTAATGGTTAATGGTTAGTGGGTGGTGGTACAAATGACGGCGCGTAAGTATTGTTTTTTTGTTTTGTTGTTGTTGGCGCTTTGGAATTTTTTGGTGGTTGCAAAAATGCGGTAGTGTAAGTTTGTTGCCATTGTTGTAATGGCGGTTAAATTGGTATTCCATTTTGTTTATTATTTGATGCTGACTTTGTTGTTGTCCCAAGACTTTGGGTTGTTTGCTTGGGTTTGTCAGTATTTAGTGGGGGTGGCATTTATTTATGATACACTCGTACATGTAAATATGTATGCTTGTGGTGGAAATGTATGATATCACAGAACTCAAACTCAAGCCTGGAGATTTTTGCTTGTAATGAAAACTCACAAGGCAAACAAAAAGAAAAAAATGAATGCATTGAGTCATGGATCTTGATGGAAATCTATGCTTGCTTGTAATGGGTTTAGAAAAAAACGATTTTTTTAAATATTTTTTTACTTCTGTGAATGAAATAATTAAAAAAAAATTAAAAAAATGGACCAAGCTTAGTCTGATTATTGGTGGTATATCGACCACTGTTTTGGCTATGAAACATTTGAATGATAACAAACGTCCTTTTCAGCGGTTACCGTTTGAGGATATTATTGGATCGATGGTCTAATTTTAACTTGAAACAATTTCATATGAGACTGGTTGGAAACCACTGGCATAAAACACCAAATTATAGAAAAAGTATTTTCTAAACGTCACGCCGTCCCTCGGCAGGTAATGACAAACTTCCGAGTGTATTTTTACCATTAAAAAAGCTTTTCACAAAAAACTGTCAGTCCTTCGGAGGCGGCATAAAACTGTATGCCCCTCAAGTTGGGGGAAAACATCCACATACACACCACATACATAGGAGGCGGAGCTCGGCCAAACACTCAATAAAGGGTGTAACGGCCAATTATATAATTATTCGGCTGCCGTAGCTGAATAGGTTGATGCGTGCTTACCATTCAGAGTACGTAAATGCGAGTGTTTGCATGAAACACAAAAATGAAGAAAACATTTTTTCTAATAGCGGTCGCCTCTCTGCAGGCAATGAGAAACCTGCGAGTGTATTTCTGCCATGAAAAAGTTTCTCATACAAAATATTTGCTGTTTAGAGTCGGCTTAAAGTAGGCCATATAAAATGGTTTAAAAATTGAATCAACGGAATCAAAATAATGAAATTTTTGATGCCATTTGTGATTTTTTTTAATAGGCTTAAGAAAAACTAGAAGAGCTCAAGGTAATTCCTGCTTTTCTAAGCTATGAATGAATAAGCATTTATTTTATTAACCCTCATTCACCTCAAAAATGTTTTCTCGGGAAATTGTGCGACATCCTTTTATTTTGACAGTTAACTTTCACAAAATTCAATTTTTTTATAAATTTACAAAATGCTTAGGATAGTGTACACATATAAAAACATAACTTTCTGAAAAGTTACTTGAAAAGTATCCAATTTGTTCGAAAATTAGAAACCTTACAGTCAATACTTTGTTAAAAAAAAAATGTTTAATTGTGGGTATTTATGGATATTTTCAAAGGTGGAGAAAAAACTAAT
Source organism: Anastrepha ludens (assembly GCF_028408465.1). Taxonomy (NCBI): domain Eukaryota; kingdom Metazoa; phylum Arthropoda; class Insecta; order Diptera; family Tephritidae; genus Anastrepha; species Anastrepha ludens. The sequence continues at coordinate 27,295,704 of NC_071499.1, read as the reverse complement.
AATTAGTATGATGAAACATTTTTCTATAATTAAATGAAATGAAAAAGTCACAAAATTTTATTGAGAAACCCCGCTGCGACCTTCCTGGAAGAATTGAGTGTACATCCGCCATTTTAAGTGATTAAAATAAAAAAACAATTTATTCTACATATTTTAATGTAAGGGGTGGTTAAGTTTCAAGGGCCGGTGTTGATTTTGAATAAAATACAATTTTTTTAGGAAATTATTGTCATTTCTCTTTATTATGACAATACTGGTATGGCTCAATTACGCATGAAACAAAACCGCGGTCTCGGCGGCACACCTCCATCCGATGGTCCAAATTTTCGATGACGCTGAGGCATAATTGAGGTTCTATGCCGTTAATGTGCCAAATTATCTCATCCTTTAGCTCTTGAATTGTTGCTGGCTTATCAACGTACACCTTTTCTTTCAAAATACCTCAAAGAAAGAAGTCCACCGGTGTCAAATCACATGATCTTGGCGGCCAATTGACATTGCCGCGACATGAGATTATTCGGCCATCAAATTTTTCGCGCAAAAGAGTCATTGTTTCGTTAGCTGTGTGACAAGTGGCACCGTCCTGTTGAAACCACATATCGTCCATATCCATATCTTCCAATTCGGGCCATAAGAAGTTCGTTATCATCTCACGATAGCGAGCACTATTTGAAGTAACTGCCTGACCGGCCTCATTTTGGAAAATATACGGCCCAATGATGCCGCCGGCCCATAAACCGCACCAAACAGTCACTCTTTGTGGGTGCATTGGTTTTTCGGCAATCACTCTTGGATTATCATTCGCCCAAATGCGGCAATTCTGCTAATTGACGAATCCACTGAGGTGAAAATGTGCCTTATCACTGAAGATGATTTTCTTCGAAAATTGTTCATTCACTATTGCCATTTCCTGCCACCATTCTGACCATTGGCGACACTTAAAATGTTAGGCGCTTGAAATGAGTTAGTCTGAAATTGAAAAATGTCGAATGGAATGCAGAAAAAAACTTGACGTTTAGGTGTGGTTCACATTCAACATCGGCCCTTGCCAATTTTGAAAAAAATATATTGACTTATTCATTTTAAATAATTTTAATGAAAATCAGGGAAAATATGGCCATTTATAGGTATTTGCCCCCTTAATCAGATTTGCAGTTTGCAGCATCACCAACTAATGGTAAATTAAAAGTTGAAATACTGCTTCGCATTGGCTTCCGATCGCGATTCGACTCTTTGGCGGGTATGCCTTATTTGAAAGAACCAATTTTTTTTACAAAGTGATACAGTTGGTGTACTGGCAGCCTATTTTCGTACCAATTTAGAATACTTTGTCGCCTCTTCATGGGCAGCTGACGCGATATTTTCATCAGAAATGAGTTAGTGTAGTGTACGGAGTTGGTTTCCAGTTTCGCTTTCATCACTGCATTCATTTTCACCGCTCAGTTTGCATATGAAAATATATCTTGGGGATGTTGTGCCTCTTGTCAAACGAACGAATTGATTGTTTATGGACTTTCATCTTCTTTATTGCTTCCAAAATGTCTTCATAATCAAGTGATGGCTCAATTTCTGCAATTTAACGCGGCATTTTAACTAAAAATTACCAAAATCTGAAAGAAAATGTTTCAAAATGGCCACTAACCTAAATTTTACATGAGAAAATTCGCACAATGAGAGAAAAAAGTGATCAGTAATTCCCCAAACGCTACTTGCTGGAATTTCTTAGAAATTTATTAGCTAGAAAATTATTTACTGAAACAAATACATTCAAACACTTTTTGTAAAAAAAAAACGCCGATCACCAATTGAAAACTAAGTTATTAATTAGACGAAACGATGACAACGACTTCGTTCTTTCATAATGTAAGTAGATGGAAAAACAGAGCGTGACTCTCAATAACCCATCACACAAAATTCCCCAACTTCCCCTACTTATGCGTAAAAAAGTGGTTCGCAAAATGTCGAAGCACTCAGAAATATCGTTCACCCGTTTAAATAAGTAGTGACATACCTCACACTACACACACATTCTTAGTAGTCCTTCTCTCCTAACCTCTCCCACTTATTTTCTCACATCTATTCTTAACATTTCTTAATTTGCTCACTTAATAACTGATCTTTTCTTTCATCACATTATATAAACCAATCTATTTCTCTTTGTTACATAAGAGCAAAAACAATTCACATTTTGACTCTCACTATTAGTTTTTGCGCTCATATTTGTTAACTTAGTTGTAAGAATTGTGTGAGCTTAGAAATGATTAATAAAGCTACCTTCGAAGAGAGCGAATTATTATTACATAATATTAACATAATATATCAGAAAGTATTAACCGATTTTAAAATAACACCAAGCGCATTTTATTTTTCAATATTAACGTTCTCAGCTTCTCCTCTAATTTGTGATTTGCGCTTTGTTGTTTTTCTACAAATAGAGAGGCTTGCAGTTGTATGCCGCCTCCAAACATGTGCTTCGGCTGCTGCCTACTCAACACAAACTAAAGCGCATCCTAATAGTCCGGGAGCCAGGGGTCATTGAAGGCGAACGCCATTCAATGGATGACGAAACCAACCCTCAGCTGGTCCAGTAGCGGTGGGTACGTGCGTGGGATGCTGCGAAACGTGTAAAAAAAATTTTCAACAACTCATTTAATACCGGCTGGAATTTTTTTGTTTATTGTTGACATTTAGTCAGTTAGTTTAGGAAAATACGTCAGCTGAACAGGCGAACTTGTAAAATAAATTAAAAAGTAAAGCTACTTTATTCCGATTGAAATTTTTTTACATAATTTTGGACACATATGAAAATATAATAATGATGGTCAGCTGCGTTTATATCGGTGGGAAAACCGTCAGCCGAAGCAAGAATGTATCATTGCGTTCAGCTGACGTGTTTCCCCCCTCTACCGCGCAGCTGATTATTTTTTTTTTTTCTACTAAATGTCAACAACACATGAAAAAAATTTCAGCCGGTATAAAATGAGTTGGTAGAAATTTTTTTTCGACACGTTTCGTACCCTCCCACAATCACACCCACCGCGGGTGCGCCAGCTGACGTTCACTTTCGTTAGTCATGAAAGCTAAATCACAGGTATAGTCAAGAATTTAACGGTATAAAAACGCAGTCCAAAATCGATCCCGGACATTCTTTAACCAGTTTATATGTAAATTTTTAACCAAATGCCATACAAATGATATTTTTTTTTAAATAAGTATTTATCTAAAATTCTGTGACCCATTGTCAAGTACCAAATTTGATTTCTAACTCAAATTTATTTAAAAACTGATAAAGCCCTCTGCATTCCTGCCTGTTGATTTCCTCCACTTCTTTGCCTCTCTCTCTCTCTTACGCTTTCTCAATATGTTGCCAATTTTGTAAAATTTACTGCTTCCTACAAAGTGAAAAAAAAACCAACTGCAACCAGAAAAAATCGAAGAAAACATTTTAAGTTGGGCACCAAATCCGGTTTATCCTGTTGCTTTGATGCCTTCCTTCCGGTTCCCAAATCATTCTCACAGCGCTTTCACACCGAATCGCACAGTTAAAAATTTACAAAGCATCTTGCAGCTACAACAAAAATACCGTCGAAAATAACCAGCTATAAAGAATGGCTAAAGAAGTCAAAAAAAAAAAAAAATTAGATTAAGTGTTGGTTTGTAAAATATACCGAAATTTCTTGCTGGCAACGGCGACAAATTCTACAAATAAGAAAAAGTGTCAAAAGGTGTGACTTTTTTACTTTCATTCGCCACTCGCCTTTTTGTTTTTTGGCTTGCATGTTTTTGCGTGAAACCGTAAGGGCAATTCTTTCCACTGGTTTGAAGTTTTTCTGGTTAAGATTTGGCAGTGACGGAAAAAATATTTATGTAGGCGCATAATCTTATCATTGAAAATGTGAAATTGGGTTTGGTGAGTGTGCCAGTAGCGCACAGTTGAAGTGTGTGAAAGGAGAGAGGGGGAGAGAGGTGAAAAGTGAAGGCATTGCGGAGTATAAAAATATCATCAAAGCGAGAAGATTTGTGTTACGCACACCAAATTGAATTATCTTGCAGCATCCTGTGGCAATTGGCAGTGCTGCTGTTGAATGTTTTTATGCACAAAGAATTAAGTGGGAAGTGAGAAATATGGTATTTCTTCAATTAATTTGCAAAAGGAAAAAGGAAGGTTTCCGATGCATTGAGGGATATCTGACAATTTGTGAATATATACGCACACACACATACATAAAAACTTATTTAAGAAAAAATTCTGAATGGGAATATTTAGAGTAGTCATGAGTGAGGAAAAGCGCGCTTATTACAAAAATTTATGAATACAAGTATTTGGTGTTGTTGTTATTGTTAGTATTTGAAATGTGTGTGTGCAGCTAGCGGCAGGAAGTGTCGGGATTAAAAAGTCAAACAAAAAATTATTTGTTTCAAAAACTGTCACTTTCGTTTGGACAGTTGACAGGTTTCTACTTTTTCCTATTTTTTGTTTTTGACAAACAAACAGCTCAGATTTGGGTTGTCCAAGGAGCGTATGTAAGTGTATTAATGCTTCGAGCATAGATTATCCCTCAGGTAAATACCGTTAAACATATTGCTGATTTACGCTTCTCCAAATAATACATATACATACACACACACCAGTGGTCATTGCAGCGTTGCGCTCTTTTCTCGCCCGACCTACTCTCACGCACATCAACGCATTCGGAAATAAATGGTTAAATAGTTTGCAAAACTTTTCAATAGGATAAGTCCAGCTTAGGCTCTTTATAATGGGGAAAAAGGACAATGCATTTATTTTTTCTTTACTCATACTTACACACACACACATGCACTCATATTTCCCCTTTTGTTATGCTGATGCTACAAATTAATTCCGAAAATGAATTTGTGGGAGCTACAGCAATGTGCTCATTGGATTTGTTGGGAATTGTTGGGAAATCGGGGCCAAACAGTAGCTGTGTGGTCACCTTCGTCACTTAACGGCATACCACAAAATTTTCGGTTATTTGTTTATGAATGAACTTCGCTGTGTTGGATACGTCAGTGTGACAATGGCTGTATGAGTATTTACGAGTGTGCGTGCGAGTATGCGGAAATTGAAATGTACAACAACGCCTGGGATAATCTGCATAAATGACTTTTACTGGATAACCGCATGAATATTAGGTATCTGTATAATACACACACACGCGATTTTTCTAAATCTATGTAATTGTAGGATTAAAAAGTGTCAATCGTTTTTAAAATTATGCCGCTAATTTATTTTTTTGCATATAAATGAAATTTTTTTTTGGAGAAAATGTCTAACACCGTTATAAAGGGTGGTTAAATTTCGAGGGTCGATGTTGAATGTGAACCACACCTAACCGTCAAATTTTTTTCTGCATTTCAATAGACATTTTTCAATTTCAGACTACTTCAATTTGAACCATGGAAAGATACACAATCGAGCAAGGCGTTAAAGTTATTCAGGCTTATTATGAAAACGGGCTTTCAAATCAAAATGCATATCGCGCACTTCGTGAAGAAAATCATCGTCAGTGATGAGATACGTTTTCTCCTCAGTGGGTTCGTCAATAAGCAGAATCGCCGCATTTGGGCGAATGATAATCCAAGAGTGATTGCCGAAAAACCAATGCACCCATAAAGAGTGACTGTTTGGTGCGGTTTATGGACCGACGGCATCATTGGGCCGTATTTCTTTTCCAAAGTGAGGTCGGTCAGGCAGTTACTGTGAATAGCGTTCGCTATCGTGAGATGATAACGAACTTTTTATTGCCCGAATTGGAATATATGGATGTGGACGATATGTGGTTTCAACAGGACGGTGCCACTTGTCACACAGCTAACGAAACAATGACTCTTTTGCGCGAAAAATTTCATAACCGAATAATCTCACGTCGCGGCGATGTCAATTGGCCGCCAAGATCATGTGATTTGACACCGTTGGACTTCTTTCTTTGAGGTTATTTGAAAGAATAGGTGAACGTCGATAAGCTAGCAACAATTCAAGAGCTAAAGGATGAGATAATTCGGTACATTAACGACATAGAACCTCAATTATGCTTCAGCGTCATCGAAACTTTGGACCATTGGATGGAGGTGTGCCGCGGCAGCCATTTGGCCAATATTTTGTTCTATACGTAATTGAGCCATACCAATATTATCATAACAAAGAGAAATGACAATAATGAAAAAAAAAGATTGTATTTTATTCAACATCAACACCGGCCCTTGAAGTTTAACCACCCTTTAGAAAAAAATTACCAAAAGTTAACAAGAAGTTCGAGGCACTTCCAATTTGAACTTTACTTAAATCTAATGGGCTATAAGACTGCGAACTTAATTCTCAAGTTATCGTCTTAAAATTTTCCACAGTACTTTTTCACATAATTCACCAGGCATTCTCGGCATCCCGGGAGCCTTTTGCTTTGTTTTTAATAATTATTAATTTTACAATAACAAATTAGCCGGCTTGTTTTTTAGTGAAAACAGATTTTTGAAGAGTTGAAACAAAAACCTAACACGCATACCTCTAGAAACAAATGCATTTTGATTGTTTTTTCGAGGTACCTCCGGAGACTCACTGACACGAACGCTTTTCAAGTTTGAGTTGCTCAGCGATATACACCCATGAACAATAAAATAGCTGTGTGACATTTTGACCATTTTCGGCTACTTTACTTTTATTTATTTAGTGTCGTGTCAACAGGGTCTGGCACTCGAAGGGTAACCAATTAAAAAGGCCATAAATTTAGTTTAGAAAATTATGTTACTTTTATTCAACTCAAAGTAAAAGAAAAAACAAATTTTGCGAATCGCAAACTGCCCGAATGTGACTTGCAGGTATTTCGGCCCGCTCGCGGGCAAAGGCTCTTTTTAGCGCCTCGAGACTGGTGAATCTTTTAGTTCGGACTCTCCAAAATCGCCCAAATAGAATAATCCATCGGATTCGCGATGTGTGAATTGGAGAGCCATTGTGTGGATGTTATGAAGTTGTTTTTTAGCCATTCTTGATTCACTTGAGCTTTGTGAGATGGTGCCGAGTTCTGTTGAAAAGTCGATGGTCTGCCACAAAAATGTTTGTCTGCTCACGTCTTCAAAGCAACCTCCAGAATACTTTCCCGATAATAATTTTTGCTACCTTTGATAACTTTGAAAAGGTTTTCTCATCCATATAAATAAAAACGGGCAGGTACTTTCTACGCAAGAACAGTTGTGGCACTTCCGCGAAAGGAAATTCTCAAAAATCAACGGTATTTTCTAGTTGCTTGAGACTTGCACTTTGCATACACAGAAAAATTCTAAAAATTCGGGTTAAAAAGTTGAAAATGTTGACTTAATTATTCAGTTCAGTCTCCCTGAACATCAATCTAATAGGTCTATTTATAAGTTCGTGCGGTTTTACAACAGATGGCGTAACTTGATTATTATTCCATCGATCCACATTTCCAAACATTCATTGGAGAGCTACTGTCGTAAGGCACAAACGTCAGTATACGTTTTTTATTTGAAGCGTAAACAACAATATTTTTACCACACTTGAAAATGTCGAATTTCGTGCCAAATAATGTGTTTTTGCGGGGAATTCTTCTTCATTATTTTAATATGAAGAAAAAAGCAGCCGAAAGTCATCGTATCTTGGTGGAAGTTTATGGTGAGCATGCTCTATCTGAGCGAACGTGCCAGAAGTGGTTTGCACGCTTTAAAAGTGGTGATTTTGGCTTGGAAGACGAAGAACGCGAGGGTGCGCCGCCAAAGTTCATGGATACCGAATTGGAGGAATTGCTCGATCAAGATCCGGCTCAAACGCAAGAAGAGGTTGCAAAAACTTTGGGAGTTGATCAATCAACCATTTCCAAACGTTTAAAAGCCATGGGAATGATCCGAAAGGTAGGCCATTGGGTGCCGTATGAATTGAAGCCAAGAGACGTTGAACGCCGTTTTATGGCATGCGAACAACTGCTTCAACGGCACAAAAGAAAGGGTTTTTTGCATCGAATTGTGACTGGCGATGAAAAGTGGATCCATTACGACAATCCAAAACGTCGGGCAACGTATGGATACCCTGGCCATGCTTCAACATCGACGTCGGCGCAGAATATTCATGGCCTGAAGGTTATGCTGTGTATCTGGTGGGACCAGCTGGGTGTTGTGTATTATGAGCTACTGAAACCGAATGAAACGATTACGGGGGATGTCTACCGACGACAATTGATGCGTTTGAGCCGAGCACTGCGAGAAAAACGGCCGCAATACGCCGATAGACACGACAAAGTTATTTTGCAACATGACAATGCTCGGCCACATGTTGCACAAGTGGTCAAAACATACTTAGAAACGCTCAAATGGGATGTCCTACCCCACCCGCCGTATAGTCCAGACCTTGCGCCATCCGATTACTATCTCTTCCGATCGATGCAACATGGCCTGGCTGACCAGCACTTCCGTAATTACGATGAAGTCAAAAAATGGATCGATTCGTGGATTGCGGCAAAACCGACCGAATTTTTCACAAAGGGAATCCGTGAATTGCCAGAAAGATGGGAAAAAGTAGTAGTAAGCGATGGACAATATTTTGAATATTAAATTTGTAACCATTTTACGTCAATAAAGTTTCAAATTTCGAAAAAAAACCGCACGAACTTATTCATAGTCCTATTACATGTTCCATTGAGATTCCATTTTATAAGTTCCATCCCTGAAGTGAGAATCTTGAAGGGCTGCACGCTTCCACAGCTGTTATGACCTCATCATTTGATGAAAAACGCCTTCCACGTATGAAGTTTTTTAGATCCGAAGATTATTTTTTGCTTTTGCAAACTGGGTTTTTTGTAATGAATTTATTCCCTCAGCTGGTCTAAGGGGTTACAATAATATCCAGAATTTATTGCTTTATCAGTTTGCAAGTAATCCTTAAGCAAAATTCCTTTCGCACCCAAAAAAACTGATGCTAACACCTTTCCGGCCGATGCCTAGACACGGACTCGTTTCGGAGACGAGGAACCAGGCTCAGAACACTCTTTAGCCTCTTGTTTCGATTTAGGATCATGGTGATAGACCCAAGTCTTATCCACAGTGATGAATCGACGTACAAAATCCACTTCATCCTTTTGAAAAGGCCTAAATGTAGCTGAGTCACTTTTAAATTCGCATTCGAATGAGTTTTTGTTCCATTGTTAGCGAATGCGGAATGCGGCACCCATTGTGCAGACATGTCTCTGAACCCAATACAGTGTACTCTCTCTTAAGCGGACACCTAAGGGAAAACCACTTATAAGAAATTAAAAAAAAAAGAGAATAATACGTTATGAGAGGGTTAAAGTGTTGTATGTTCAAAATAGAAATTCAAAAACTTCTTAGGGATTTGTGAAATGTACTAAACAAATTATCGGCTTAAAGGGGGTGTCCGCTTAAGAGAGGTTTCCGTTAGGAAAGAGTAAACTGTACTTCAGTCAAAATATTGCCTACACTGCCCAAGGAGATGCCTAGGGCTTCTAATAAACCTCTTTCAGTCACTTGACGATTTTCCAATACGATTTCCTGTATTTTTTCTACGATTTCTGGTGTTGTTGCTGGACGTTGTTTTTGGACGCCTTTGACGTGGCTCAAGGTTTCAAGGCTTGTACGACTATTGCTCTAGGGGATGGCGAAAAGCCCTTATGCACTTTCAACATTCGTTCATAAATTTCCGTTGCTTTTAAATCTTCCAAAAATAAAAATCACTACAGAATACTTGATATCTTCCATTACAGAAAATACTGTCGATAAAAAATGGCTTGTGAGCAAAGAGTAAATGACTTGCTAATAACTAGAAATGAAACTTCACCTACTTTCAAATGAATAGTTTGTATGTATGTATAATTAACGCGTACACCTTTTTTGGGTGTTTGGCCGAGCTCCTCCTCCTATTTGTGGTGTGCGTCTTGATGTTTTCGCAAACGGAGCGACCTACAGTTTCAAGCCGACTCCGAACGACAGATATTTTTATGAGGAGCTTTTTCATGTCAGAAATACCCTCGGAGGTTTGCCATTGCCTGCCGAGGGGCGACCGCTATTAGAAAAATGTTTTGTTTTCTTAATTTTGGTGTTTCACCGAGATTCGAACTTACGTTCTCTCTGTGAATTCCGAATGGTAGTCACGCACCAACCCATTCGGCTACGGCAGCCGGAGAGTTTACCAACATAAAAAACAAGATATAGGCTAGTAGTAATGCTTTGTCGTATTGAACCGCAAAACTTATTGAAAAACCAAGTATCTGTGTGCTTTGTTTTGTGCTTTTTGCAAGAGGTAATTGAATTCTTGGAAATTTATAATGGAGCACAACGTTACGCGCGTTAAAATTGTCGACTCGGACTATTCCTGTACTAGCCTTTGGAGCTCGGGGTAGCCCAAATATGGCAATTTTGCTTATTGACGTAGCCATTAAGTCAAAAAATGGGCCTCATCGCTCATAAGTTGGACTGAGCGCGCGATGAACACTTTTCACAGAGCGTCGATTTTCGTAATACAATTGCACGATTTGTTGTTGTTGTTGAAGCATACGCCTTTCTATGATGAAATGCCAATGAATACTGAAAAAAATTTTAAAAAGTACCTCCAATCTGATCACCCTTTATATTTTGTTGAAAAGTGTTCAAATTTTTATAAATTTTGTTTCAACTTTAGAGCGTGGATTAATATGGCCTTTATTATGGAATGAACTTTACTCTTATAAAAAATATTTAAGGTAGTAGTCTGGTGAAATACTCATTTTTTACAGATATTTTTTAGGAATTTTTGTTTTTAAGAAAATAAAATGCGATCATTTTGATTTTATAGTATTTTATTATGGACATTAAATAGTATACAAAAACGATTTTTTTTTGACATATTTTTTTGTAGTGTGTGGCACCAAAGTAAGCGTCTTAAAAAAAGATAGGTGGCTTGTCAACAGGATTTTGGCTTTTCAGGACATCTGAAACGAAAAAGTTAAACTGATTATTATTCTGTAGGCTTGTCATTCTGGCAGGTGCTACTTTTGTTTCTTCTCAGCCCTACTTAAAAAAAAAATTAAAATAGAAGATATAAAAATGAATAAACCAAACTTATCAAAGTGTTGAGAGTCTATATTTTTTTCGTGGGCTGTATTTATTTATCAGCCTTTGCTCGCTGCTCCTTATCTAAATGCATCCTTTTTTATATTTGTGGCAACCCTTCGCTAGATGTCCAAAAAAGCACATTGAAATTTTCTTTAAAACAAACAGTTAAATAAACTTAGGACTTAACACCTTTTTTTGCTAAAAAAATAAGGGCAAATAGTGCCTTGATTAAGCCAAAAGCTAAACAAGATTTGCGTAAAGTGTGCCGCGTGGTTTATTTACATACAAAAACGCACGGCCAGGCTGCCAACCCAACTGCGGTCACAGTGACTGATGCGCGTATTCGCACCCGATACGACGACAATTCAGAAGTTTAACATATCGTTGGCGGTACAAAAATAAAACAACTACAAAAAATATAAGTAAAAAAAAAATTAAACAGAGAACGCAATTTGCATTTCATGTCAAATTTATATTAACAACAAACTACAAAAACAATAAGAAAAGTGTTGGCACCAACATTAACGACAAGCAAATAAATAAATCCTACTTAATGTCACAATCAATACGGTAAAGGACACTGACTGATGCAACACAAACAAAAAAAAAAGGAGTAAAGCATAAAAAGGGAAGGCTTACATTAGGGATTAGAGCAAAGGGGGAAGCTGTTGTGCCACACAAATACAACAACTGACCAAAAAAAAAAACAAAAAATGTGTAAAAAATTGAGCTTAGGCAAATTTTAGAACTGTGAATTTTAAAGAAACTCCACTTTCGGGGTTGCGCGTAGCAGCATACGAAACCCGCTTGCCGAGTGAACGCCGAATTGGGCAAAGTTTTAAATGAAGGCATGAAATGTGAACCCCTATTAGGACGCATTTAACTGTTCATTTGAAGGTTGTGCCTGCTGCTCAGTGATGCGTTAAATCAATGCAATAATAAATAACAACTGAACAACATAACAAGCAACAGTAGCGAGCGAATAGTGGCGAGTGTTGCGGAAGAAAGGATGCAGCCACTCGAAAAAGGGCTCAGCTGGGTTCGAATGGCAAACTCTCTGCGACTGTCACAATGAAAAAAAAAAAACAGGCATTGAGATTGAAAAGTGTAAGGGCGCGTTTAATTTTAATCCTCAAGAAACATACGTTTTATTTGCTATCCTCCTTTGTGATTCTTCTTCTTCTTCTTCCGCCGCTATCTTGCCTTCGAATAGAGGTGCGTTGACAGGCGTGCAAGTGGAACGAACAATCAAATTGTCAGCAGCGTCATGCGGCGACAACAGACCGCTCGAGCGGTGAGGATATGGCGCACAAACGCGCGCGAACGCCTTCAATAATGAAAATAATAATTTGGAATTATTGCGTTGATTTTTGGTCTATGAAAAGTTACCAATGGCAACGCTGTGCGAAAGCGCGTAATAAAGTGGAAGCTTAGAAGGTGAAATGTTGACAGTTTATCAGTAATTGAAGGACACTGGCAACGCACGCAACGTGGTGGACCACAAAAGCCCAGCGCTGCAGCTGGTATTAGGCAGCTGAACTGGTTGAAAATTGTCCTACGCGCGCGAGGATGAAAATATTGCAAACTAAAAACTTATTATATCTATGAAGAATTCAAATCACTCCATGCGCGACAGAGCCAAGCGGCCCTTGCCAACCGTCGCTACATCAAAAACTCCACTTACACTCACCCAACTGGCCAAGGGGTGCGTCGTTGATGCCGTCATTCATACCTCTAAATTCAATAAATATGTATTACCTATGTATGTAAATATGTGCGCGAGTGTGTACACACCACTCAGCGCGTCTGGGCATTAACATTAATTGCACTCAATGTCCTCTTGTGCGGCTGATGTGTTTTCCACTTTCCTAAAACATTTGCATACGTCAATCCGGCTGGCGATTCGATGTGCGTAGCTGGGCTTTTACGGTATGATGCGCCACCGCGAAGCAGCTACCGCATATGTGGCCAAACGGGGTCACCACCAATAAGCTCGGTTGCGGCTTGCTATTGCCTTTGTTCGCCGGTGGATGCACCCCAAACCGAGTCAATCGATGAGTGTCCCTGTTTTAGATTTGTTTCTTTGAATTTCACTTTTTTCGCTTTTATGTGGTATTGCGCACTGGTCGGTTGCCCTCGTGGATGTGGTTGCGGCTACGGATCAACACCCTCAGTTTTGGTGGTTGCAAACCTTTGCCGTTACGCTTTGTGCCATTATTTTCTATAATGAGATGTTTCTCCACTGTTGCGGGAGTCGAGAAGAATTGCAAAAAACTTAAAAAAGTCGAAAGCAAAAACAAAAACAAGGAACTACAAAAAATCATTACGAATTCAATCTGATTGAATAGTAAAGAATGTAATGCGGCTGCTTAGTGCGGTAGTGGGTGGAGGTGACGTTGTCGACAAAGAAGGTAGTTTACGCAGTTCAAAGTTACTGCACAGTGGGCTATTACCCTTAAACAATAGTAAATATATAAATGAGGAAAACGATGGCACATCAAACATCAATTTTCAATGTGTACCTTCGCTGGGACCGAGCGGCTCTTTTTACATTCATATTACCTCAAGGGAAGATTGGACGGTGAGCAACATTTGGAGACAGAGTATAAGAAAGAAGTTTACAGATGACTCGAAGATGGACGGAAGGGTTGGTGGGGCAGTAAACAGCGAAGGCCTCCCCTTCAAGCTCTGATTTAGGCTACCAGACCAATGTAGTGTTTTTCAAGCGGAGATAGCCGCAATTAAGGAAGCAATAGATTGGCTGCTTACCTCTACACTTACACTAAGGGAGGTAAGCACCTACTACGACAGGCGGGTGGCAATAAGGGCTTTGGACTCGTTGCTTGTGCGTTCGAAATTAGTTGGCAAATGCCTAACTTCTCTCCACTGCATCCAAATACTCTGATATTAAACTCATTTGGGTCCTTGATCACAATGGCATAGCGGGAAACTGCTGGGCTGATAAGCTGGCCAGATAGGGGACTCTCGAGATGGTTTTACTACAAAATGAGCGAACTAGGGTTTCCTTGAGTAGCCGTTGTCTGCTTTTGGAAAGATGGGCCTTGCGTCAACTGAGTGAGCGCTGGGCTAGTGCGCAGACGTGCAAAGTTGCTAGATCCTTCTAGTCAAGGGTAGATCGGCAGCACTCGAAGGAACTTCTGAGGCTAATAAAGCCTCCGCTCTCAAATTTGGTGGGTGTCCTTACCGGACGTTGTCTGTTAGGCGTCCAGACGGTGATTCTTGGGCTTGTCTCAAGCCTTTTCTGCTGAGGCTGTATGGAGGATGAAGAGGAATCATCTCAGCACTTTCTCCTCAGCTACCCTGCTCTAATCGGGTTAAGATTCAGATGTGCGCGCTCTCACTTTTTTGCTACACCTGCGGATATAGCGGGATTCAGCATTACGCACCTGGTGAATTTCAGCAGGAGATTAAAGTGGTTAGCATTATTCGTTTAATTTGGTTTTGGATCTTGCTCGTACAGCAGAAATTTTGCCTGTAACGCCCTTGGAGACTATAAGGAGGGAGCAAAATACCGCTTGTATTAGCATCACCGGAGTATGTAGAACTCGCCCCAGTGTTGCCCTTAATGTCGTCTTGCACTTACTTCCCTTCGACTCTCACTTTATTTCCATCGCTGCTCAAAGTGCAATCAGGTTAAAGGATTTTGACCTCTGGAGGCGATCTCCCAAGGGACATGGCAAACTGGAGTTTGAGCGTCGTGTGAGGGCAATGTTTCCAAGTTGAAACGACAGGAGATCTCTACCGATGCAGGTACCTCAGCCTTCACTGACGGTTCCAAGAGGGTCTCGGTAGCCGAGGCAAGGGTTTTTTTTTCTAAATAAGACAATTTATTTATTTCCTTTCAACTGCCGAATACTGCTAGTGTTTTTCAGGCAGAAGTATTTCGTGATCCTGCAGGCTTGCAAAATGCATAGGGAATGTGGAAACGACGGAAACATTAACATTTATTCCGATAGTCAAAGTGCGATCAAGGCACTGACGATGCCATGGTGCAGATCTAAACTGGTTAGCTTCTGTAAGGAGGAGATCAAATCTAATGGGTGTGCAGGTAACTTCTCTATAATCTGGTTTGCGGGGAATAGGAACATAGATGAAATTGAAATTACTGATGAGCTTGCCAAGAGGGGACTGAATTGGCCTTAGAGACCTTGTACCCTTGTACCTTAAGGAAGAATTGCCCAACTTATTTCTCAGGCAAGCGCAGATCGGATGTAGCCCTATACCTTCATGCGATTTCGAAAACCTTTTGGCAGCAGTACAATATATTATATTACAGGATGCAGAAAGTCCTGGGGACTCCTTCGTCTTCTTAATTGGTGCGATAACCGCTTACGCGATTTTGGCCGAGTTTAACAAAGCGCGCCAGTCGTTTCTTTCTCGGGCTTAACGGCGCCAATTGGACACACCAAGTGAGGCCAAGTCCTTCTCCACCTGATTTTTCTAACGCAGAGGAGGCCTTCCTTTACCTCTGCTACCACCAGCTAGTACCGCACCGAATACTTTCTGAGCCGGAGCGTTTGTATCCATTCGGACGGCATGACTCGGCCAACGTAGCCGCTGAGCTTTATTCGCTGCACTATGTCTATGTCGTCGTAAAGCTCATACAACTCATCGTTCTGCGCCTGCGATGTTTGCCGTTGCGAACGTGTAAAAGCCCAAAAATCTTACGCAGAATCTTTCCCTCAAGAACTTCAAGCGTCGCTTCATCGGATGTGGCATTGTCCACGCTTCTGAGCCATACGTTAGGACGGGCATGATGAGAGTCTTGTAGAGTGTTAGTTTTGTTCGTCGAGACAGGACTTCACTGCTCAATTGCCTACTTAGTCCAAGGTAGTACTTGTTGGCAAGAGAGATTCTATCCTGGGGAGTCCACGCCATTCAATTACACTAGTCTACAAGGAAAAGTATCCGAAATAATTTAAACTAATATCTGCTTCTCTGTCCATGCAAAATTCGGATTGATAACTAAAATTAATTTATTAGTTTGAGTTTTCGAGATATCCTAACCTAAAAGTGCAAAAAACCCCATTTTTGCCCATATTTGAGGTTATGTAGCCTTGCAGATGTTTTCTTTCACCAAAATTAAAGGATGGCATCTTTAAATACAATCCTTCTTTTTTCAAATGGCGTTTTGTTTGCTCAAATATCATTTTTTTTCGCAGAGATATCGCATTTTGAAATTTTCATGTTTCGAAATTTTCCTACACCTGAAAATCGATTAAGATAACATAGACATGATATAGTCGCTTAAGGTAGGTAGGCATTTAATACACATTGCAGAAGTTGTGGATACGTTTCAGAGAAGGAGACTGTTGAGCACTTTCTCTGTAAATGTCTGGGATTGGTAGCTAAACGATTAAGGTCACTGGATGCTTCTTTCTTCGACAGTTTGGGATAGAGCTCCAACTTAAACCCTATGAACCTTCTCGATTACATCAACAGCTTTCGTTGGCTGTAATATCTGCCCGTTGGAGGTCTCAAAATGGTATCAAAACGGCGCTTTATTCCTACTTGGGGGAGTGCCAGTCTGACACATCAACCTTTTCACCTACCTACCTACTCAACCTAAGAGTGCGACTGAACACTGCGACGAATACGAGTGAAAATGAGATGCCTCATCGAAATTGCGTGCGTATCTCTCTCTTGGCAGAAGAAGAGATGGAATTGAAGGTAGGCATCTCTCTCTTGGCAGAAGAAGAGATGGGTTTGAAGGCAGGCAAATCGAATGTATGTCAATTTTTGTTTCCAAATGGTAAAGAAATTTAACTCATAAAACGATGAATATGCTCCACAGTGTGCAGTGAACACGTGCACTCATTGCCATGACACTACCACCAGCGCACCCAATAAATGATTGAAAAAAAGCTCAGCCAAAACATGACATCCTTACTATTGTTGGCGCGGATGATGATGCCAACTGAATTGTTATTCGCTTTTTGTGCACATTATGTTTGCATTTATTAAATAGTCGCGTATATGCGTAACGGTGTCGTGCATATGTATGCATGGATGTGCGCTTGTGACGTTGTTCGGTGTTGTTGTACGTGCCCACTTATTGTTTGATGTGGATTTTAATTGAACTCAAGTTTTGGTTTTCGAAAAATGCTAAGCCACACACGAAACACCCACATACACATACACACACACCCACATACACATACATAAATAAATTATAGCAAAAATATGCATAAAGGAATCCACATTCGTGGGCAATTTAAATGGAATTTCAAATAGAAATGAATTTTGAATAAAAACACGTTGCACTCATTAAAAAACCAGAATGCAAAACGCAAAATAAGCGCGCACACACACACATATATATACACAGTAGAGGTTAAGTAGACATTGAAAGTATTGTATGCAGGGCAAACCACCCTCTTAAGCCGCCACACACTTCCTGCCTTTTACGTACTTAATGCGGCCACAGTCTACAAGGTCTACAAGTAGTGCCGCTGTCTGGGCTGTCAGCCCGTCCCTATATTGGCCACATTCACGGCAACGCGCATTGCAAACAAATTTAAATCGCATATGTCACTCAATGACGCAGAAGAAGGAAGGAATTGAAAACAAAAAACAAAAAAAAAAACGTGAAAAGGTATGAAAGGGGTGGCGCGCCGGTTTCGATTGCGTTTTTGCGTTTTTTTTTATTTTACTATTCTACATACAATGAACAATTTGACAGTTGAACTGTCAGCATCATTGCAAATCGTTGATGACGTTTCAAGTTTTATTTTGTTGTTAATTTGAATTTGATTAATGATGCTCCAAATGCTGACACGTTGTGTTGCACAGCTTACAGCGAATGCGCCTGACTGCGAAGCGCACAAAATCGCGCTGTGCGAATGCAGCAGCGGCAGCTTCCTTGCCAGCGGTAACCGCATCTGCACCTGCTAATATTTTGATCATTTTTTGTTAGTTGGGTATGGAAAAATAAAATTCTATGTTGCATTAATTTCTGTGGCAGCTGGAACGATGATTTCCAGTTTTTTTGGAATCAGTGCAGTCAATTGTAAAAAGGGTTAATCAATTAGTTAGTTTTGTTGTACTCGCATTCGGAGTGAGGCGCCTCTAGAGGTTTTTACTGGCTGGGTTAGGAAGTTGTAATTGATTTTGTTGGATTTCATGATTGGTTTTTTGTAATGAGCTTTAAAATTTGGTAGCCGGATGGCTCAGAGATTTGCGTATGCCGAAAGACTTTCAGATATAAACGGAAAGTAAAGGGTGGCTAAGTTTTAAGGGCCGGTGTTGATTTGAATAAAATACAACTTTTTTAAGAAATTATTGTCATTTTTCTTTATTATGATAATATTCGTATAGCTGAATTACGTATAAAATAAAATGTCGGCCAAATGACTGCCGCGGCCTCGGCGGCACACTTTCATTCGATGGTCCAAATTTTCGATGACGCTAAGGCATAATTGAGACCGTTAATGTGCCGAATTATCTCATCCTTTAGCTCTTGAGTTGTTGCTGGCTTATCGACGTACACTTTTTCTTTCAAATAACCCCAAAGAAAGAAGTCCAGCGGTGTGAGATCACATGATACTGGCGGCCAATTGACATCGCCGAGACGTGAGATTATTCGACCATCAAACTTTTCGCGCAAAAGAGCCATTGTTTCGTTAGCTGTGTGACAAGTAGCACCGTCCTGTTGAAACCACATATCGACCACATCCATATCTTCCATTTCGGGCAATGAAAAGTTCGTTATCATCTCACGATAGCGAACTAGTGTTCTGTAACTGTCTGACCGGCCTCATTTTGGAAAAAATACGGCCCAATGATGCCGCCGGCCCATAAACCGCACCAAACAGTCACTCTTTGTGGGTGCATTGGTTTTTCGGCAATCACTTTTGGATTATCATTCGCCCAAATGCGGCAATTCTGCTTATTGACGAGTCCACTGAGGTGAAAATGTGCCTCATTACTGAAGATGATTTCCTTCGAAAATTAGTCATTCACTGTTGCCATTTCCTGCCACCATTCTGACCATTGACGACACTTAAAATGGTCAAGAGGCTTTAGTTCTTGAGTCAATTGCACCTTGCACGACGACGACGGCGTTGCGGGACCTTGACGTAGCGCCACCAAGACTTCGGAAAGAACATGGCATCAATGTGGCTTTTGAGAAACTTAACTGAATGTTTTGAGTCAGTCTGTCCAATTCGACTTCTCGTTGGCCGGACTCCCACTCCTTGGTTGAATCGAGAGCTCCATATGTTCAGAAAAACTTCAAGAGGCTTCGGGAATCGAAAAGAGCTTCTTACAGGGAATTCTGTAGCGGTATTGAACCTCTGAGTGACACGGCGAAATTGGTTGGGATCCTGAAAAAGGACCCAACTGCAAAGCTGTTGTCTCTTAGGAAATCTGATGACACCTTGACGGAGAGCAAAGTTAGACACTCAGCTTGGTGATGGAATCTCTCTTTCGAGGTATTCAGATAAACGTCGGCCGTCGACAGCCCCTACTGAGAAAGACTGTTGTCAGAGCTGCTACACCTTCTCGCTATGACCAATTGATCCCGCAATTTGCCATTAAATCTTTTGGCGGCTACAAGTCGCCTGGACTAGATGGCATATAACGGGTGATCAATTAAGAGGAGTTTTTTTCATTTGCGTTTTTTTTACAGATCGCGCGCGAGTTGTGGCAAACTGTCATCGTGGATTTGTTGAACAGCGTTTGGCATTTCATCATGGAAAGACTCACACCGCAACAACGTCTACAAATTGTTCAACTGTATTATGAAAATCAGCGTTCTGTGACAAATGTTTTTCGTGCGCTTAGACCGCATTATGGTCAACATAATCGGCCTGCCTTAAACACTATTCGACATACCATCAACAAATTTGAATCCGAATATTCATTGGTGGATAATTCTCGACCGAATAGACCACGTCCAGCAAGAAGCATTGAGAATATAGCGGCAGTAGCAGAGAGTGTACGTGAAAACCGCGATGAATCGATTCGGCACCGTTCTCAGCAACTTGGACTGTCGTATGGAACAACTTGGTCAATTTTACGGAAGGATCTTCATTTAAAAGCATACAAAATACAGCTCGTACAAGAACTAAAGCCAAATGACCTTCCTGCACGTCACCGTTTTGCTGATTGGGCTCTTGAAAAGATTGAAGAAGATGCGCTCTTTTCGAGCAAAATTTTGTTCAGCGATGAGGCGCATTTCTGGCTCAATGGTTACGTCAATAAGCAAAATTGCCGTATTTGGGATGAAGAGCAACCAGAACAGATTCAAGAGCTACCTTTACACCCAGAGAAAACAACGGTCTGGTGTGGTTTATGGGCTGGTGGAATCATTGGTCCATATTTTTTCAAAAATGATGATGGCCGCAACGTAACTGTGAATGGTGCTCGCTACCGTACCATGATATCGGACTTTTTGCTACCTGAAATTGAATCTAATGATCTCCATGACATTTGGTTTCAACAAGACGGAGCCACTTGCCATACAGCTCGTGAAACAATGACTTTATTGAGAAGTCATTTCGGAGAGCAGCTGATTTCACGTTTAGGACCTGTGAGTTGGCCACCAAGATCTGGTGATATCACACCTTTGGACTTTTTTCTTTAGGGATTCGTGAAGTCCAAGGTCTATGCTGATAAACCAGCTACGATTGAAGCTCTGGAAGCCAACATTACGCGTGTTATTCACGACATACCAGTCGAAATGCTCGAACGAGTGATTGAAAATTGGACCTTCAGAATGGACCACCTTAAGCCTAGTTGCGGCCAACATTTGAATGAAGTCATATTCAAAAAGTAAATGTCAAAGAATGTCCTTTCAAATGATAAATAAAGGTTTTGAACATAATTTACATTTTTGTTTTTTTTTTTTAACTATTGAAAAAAGCACGTCATGATTGATCACCCGTTATCTTGTCATGCTGAAGGAAGTCGCAGAGTCCGTGACTGCAGCCTTGAAAAGAATCTTCACTGCATTCCTGGCACTGGCCTTTATACCACGTTCTTGGAGGATGCTGAGGGTCGCCTTCAGCCCTAAGGTTGGAAAAGATGACTACGCCAGCACCAAAAGCTTTAAGCCCTTCAGCATGATTTTTTTCATGATGAAAGGTCTCGAACGACTAGTGGAATTACGCATACGTCAAAAGTCGCTGAAGGCTCATCCTCTGTCTCCATTTCAGCATGCCTATCAAAGTGGGAAATCCTGCGAGACGGCGCTGCAAAACCTTGTTGCTAGGGTAGAGCTGGCCATCGACAGGAGGGACTACGCTATGGGCATCTTTTTGGACATAGAGGGGGCGTTTGATAATGCCACTTTTGATGGTATGTAAAGCTCTGCTAGTAGGCTCGGCGTAGACCGGGTGCGGTGAATTGGATTCGTCCGATGCTGGCCCAAATAATCGTTATGGTGTGAGCAAAGGAAGATCTGCAGGTGTCATCCCGAGTTAATAGAGGCTGCCCCCAAAGCGGTGTGCTGTCTCCATTGCTCTGGTGCATGGTGATCAATCCTCTGCTCACCACCTTAAACGATGCGGGAGTCTACGCACAAGCATATGCGGACGACGTTGCCTGTTTGGTAACAGACCCTTCGCTTACGAACATCTGTAGGAAATTGCAGAAAACTTGACTATGATTGACACTTGGTGCTGTGCTAATGGGCTATAGGGAAACCCAACCAAGTCTGGTATAGTCCTCTTCACCAGAAGGAGGAAGCTTGGACTCGTTTCGCCTAAGCTAAAAGGAGTCACAATCCAGCTAACCAAGTAAATCAAACATCTGGCAGTGCAAGGGTGTTTTTGGGAAAACTTGGAGCTTTTCTCCTAGCGAGCAGGTTAAACTATGCGTGCATAGTTCCTCCCGGAGGGGGATGGTTCCATGTGTAGAAGTCCACGCAAGTCCATGTCGTCCGAATGGATACAAACGCTCCTGCTTTGAAATTATTCGATGCGCTACCTGCTGGTGGTTGCAGAGGAAGAGTTAGGCCTCTCTGCCTTGGAAAGATCAGGTAGAGAAGGACTTGGCTTCACTTGGTGTTTCCAACTGGTGCCGGTTGGCACGAGAAAGAAACGACTGGCGCGCTTTGTTAAACTCGGCCAAAACCGCGTAAGCGGTTATCGCGCCAATTAAAAAGAAGAAGAAGAACATGGCTCCCGGGACACGTGGGTATCGCGGGTAACGAGATCTCTGACTCTTTAGCTAGAATGGGCTCTGAGGCCAACTTCCTTGGCCCGGAGCCCTTTCTGCCTCCCTTCTGCTGCAATCAAATCCACGGCTAGCAAACGGGTTACTCTAAAGCTAGCTTGACAGGCTGAAAGAGGCTGCAGATGGACAAAACTGATGTTACCTGTCATGCCCGATCGACTGTCGCAGTTCCTCCTGTCACTAAGTAGATGGAACTGTAGACAGCTGGTTGGCCTGGTGACGTGCCATTTTATATGAGCAAAACACATGGAAAAGGTGGGCATCTCAGACAGTGTACTCTATCCAGCATGTGGAGAGGAGGCTGAGACGGCGGACCACTTTTTGTGCGTCTGCCCCGCCTTCGCTCGAATCAGGTTTGAGGCCTTTGGCACTGATAAGTTAAGAAGCGAGCACCCTGGCTCCATGGCACCATAAGACCTTCTCAGATCTCTTCGGAGTTCGAGTAGATTTAAAGAAAATTTAAAGAGAATCCGAGTGCATTACAATGGACTTAATTGAGTCTTAAAGCTACGAGACCTTGAGCTTTGCGACTCTTTGTAAAGGGTTTTCCAATAATAGATGTTATCTATCGCTATTGAGAGATGATTAACGATTTTTTATTGCCGGAATTGCATCGTATTTATTTGGACAACGTTTATTTTTAACAAGACGGCGCTACGTGCCACACATGCAACGAAACCATTGACCTTTTACGGGAAAAGTTTCCGGACCGTGTTATCTCTCGAAAAAGTGATCACAATTGGCCACCGAGACCTTCTTTCCACGTGAAAGGAAAGGTCGACGCCAACAGCCCAGGGTCGATTCAAAACCGCAAAGATGGAATTCGTGAGGCTATCGAGGACATAGGGCAGCCACTTTGCAATCCGGTTATGGAAAATTTCATGGAAAGGATATTGACCTGTAAGCGTCGTGGTCGTGGTGGTCATTTGCCTGATGCTATTTTCCACTATTAACGGCATACCTCCCTCTTTATAACGAAATAAACATCCGATCCTTTATATATATTAAAAAATAGCATCTTTCTTTTCTTTTATTAAGAAACCCTTTATTTCGCTTGAGGATATTAGTAACGCTTTACTTAAACTGAAATCTTCCTCTCAAACTTTCACCAGTTTTGATAATTGCGATTTGACACCATGGACTGCTCTCTCTGGTCAATGTATTAATAGTCAATTGCTTCTCTTGAGCAAGCGAATGTTGAAGAATTTGGTCAGTATCCAAAGAAAAATTGCCTACCGAAAGAAACTTTCAACATAAATGCCGGCCACACATACACATGCATGCGTACAGTTGCTCAGCTAGTTTCTCCATCACCCATAATCTCCGATTCCCCACCTGCGCTGCTAAGCAGGTTGTCACAGCAACAATAAATAGGCTGATGTTGCACACAATAAAATCAGTGCCGCCACCAATTGAACACAAATGTGACACTGTCACCGACTTTGAAGCGGACATGCAGACTCATTCAAAGCGCTACGTACATACATGGCGGTAATTATGCAATATGCCGCATGATTTATACTGTTCAAATGCCGAAATTCTCACACCCCTTTTAGTGGCGGAACGTGTAACAGTTTTACAATTTCACACATTTTCACCGTTGATATGGGCGCATGAATTTTTTATAAGCGCGCACTGAAGCAGTTTGATAGCTATGCATGCTACTATATTACATACACACACACACACACACACACATGCTAATGGGCATAAAAAGGGTGAGCGACAAATTATGGAGTAAGAGAGCGAGGAAAGGAGAGGGGCGCGTACCCCTTCGGCGCGAATATTAACTTCAATAAATTTTACATACACAGAATGTTGAATGGATTGCACAGCGGCAGGCAATAACAAAAATAACAACAACAATTGCGAGTGAAAAGGGCTGCCAAATTTAATAATAAACGCTGCTTCGCGCCTCTGAGGCGCAAGCAAGGAAATATAGAAATAGAAATGCTGACAGGCGAGCGGCGGCAGCAGCAGCAGCATCCTTTTTTTTTGCTGACTGCCCGACGCTTTGGTGTTTAGTGTAGTATTTGTTGAGCAGCGCGCATTTGCGCTTTATTGCATACGTATGCATGTGTATGTGTGTGCGTGTATGCTGAGTGCTGTCGCTTCAATTGCATTGTCATGTTCACAACTTGTTGTACAGGGTGTTGATGTTGTCATCATCATATAAAATGTAGCAACATAAGCGAGCGGAAACGTAATGCTGCCTATGGAATATGGAATAAAAAAATATGGCACACACGCACATATACAAACACACGTAAACACGCACACATACGCATATGCAAACGGCGCAAGGCTAACGAAATGAATTGGCGTGTCCTTTTTTGCGCGCCTTGTTATCCCTATTTTATGCGTTTTTAATATTTTCATTTTTTTATGTACGCCAGCGAGCGCCGGAGCTTGCAAAGGCCAAAGGGAATTGCAAATATTCTAAATTGCATTCTGCTGGCTAAGCACAGCGCGCAAGCACGCATAGACACACACACACACACGTACATTCAGCTAAGCTAACATGTATATGAATATTCACTGCCGAGTTGAGTGTATGCAAAAAA
Source organism: Anastrepha ludens (assembly GCF_028408465.1). Lineage (NCBI taxonomy): Eukaryota > Metazoa > Arthropoda > Insecta > Diptera > Tephritidae > Anastrepha > Anastrepha ludens. Next base: position 27,270,868 of record NC_071499.1, on the reverse strand, counting down.
ATGAGAGAGAGAGTTGTTTGTATGGATATGTTCGTATGTAGTAAATAAATGAAAATAAAGAGAAAAAATCGGTAGCAGCAATGGTGGAAAATACGCGGCGCGCGCAAAAGGATTAAAATGTGTGAGGATTAAAAATTTTATTTGTTTTTCTATGCGTTGTTGTTTTACGGTTTTAAAATGGAATTTCCGGTGGCTGGGTCGCTGGGTTCAGGCGCAAGCCTGTTACCGGAAACGGATGCAAATTGCATGCTTGTATGCGTTATGTCGCGTGGCGCGTTGTTGCTGCTTTTGTTGTTGTTATTTTTGTTATTATGTATTGCCATCGCTGCGTTTTGCGAGATTTAATTTTTCGCTCTTTCGTTTGTTTTTCTTGCCATTCCACTTCTCTACATATTTGCGCGCTTTTTACTAAAATTTTATTTATTTGCTTTTCTAAACAATGCACTGCATTTCGTCCCCCACCGCCAGCGCCGCCGGAGGATATGCCAGCGTACATAAAGCAATTCATTTATATTCATATTGGCAGGATTTTGTGCTACAAAATAAATACTCGCATCTGCATGGACGGGTACAGAAGCTCACCAAGGGGAGTGTGCTTACTTTCACTTCATTCTGGTTTATTTTTTTAAGTTCGAAATATTTTCGTTTGCTGTAAACTTGACATTTTCATGAAAATGCAGAATAATCACGCACGAGATGAGAGCCAACTTCTAAAAAGCAATTATGCCGGATTTTGAAAACATTGAATTATAAAAAAAATGTATTACATAAATTTCTAATAAAAAAAACAAAAAAGATATAACGGGTGATTTTTTCGCTATTATCTTTTTAAACAGTTGGTTTAAACAGTTGACGCACGTTTCGTGTTTTGTTTCACTGTCCAACATCTTCAGTTTGGTCTATAATTTAACCATGAATCGTTCCACAAACGAACAACGCTTGCAAATCATTGAATTTTATTATAAAAATGCGTGTTCTGTTAAGAAAGTTTATCGCGCTTCTTCCATTTTATGGTCAGTTTAATCGACTCACTGAAGCGGCTATTCGAGCTATTGTGACTAAATTTAGAACCAAATTTACATTATTGGACATCAACCGGCACGGACACCAACACGCTTACGTAGAGTGCGAACGGAGGAAAATATCGCAGCTGTATCGGCCAGTGTTAATGATGACCATCAATTATCGATTCGTTGCCGTTCGCAGCAATTGGGCCTCTGTTACTCAACAACGTGGAACATTTTGCGAAAGGATTTAGGTGTGAAGTCTTTCAAAATACAGCTGGTGCAAGAATTGAAGCCGAACGACCTACCGCAACGCAGAAGTTTTGGTGAATGGGCTCTTGGAGAGTTGGCCGAAGATCCACTTTTTTATCGAAAAATTGTCTTCAGCGACGAAGCTCATTTTTGGATCAATGGGTACGTAAATAAGCAGAATTGTCGATTTTGGAGGGATCAGCCAGAAGAATTGCAAGAGCTTCCAATGTATCCAGAAAAGGTGACAGTTTGGTGCGGTTTGTGGGCTGGAGGTATCATTGGACCGTACTTCTTCAAATATGCCGCGAATCGTAACGTAACTGTGAATGGTGAGCGCTACCGTGAAATGATATCCTACTTTTTTTGCCCAAAATGCAAGAGCTTGACTTGCATGACATGTGGTTTCAACAAGACTCTACAAGCAGCTATTAAGGCCTTAGACTCCAACTACATTTCATCCAAACTGATCCCACAGTGTAGAGAGGAGCTGAAACTGCTAAGCCATTGGCTTGAAATTACCCTGATATGGGTTCCCGGTGATAGGAACATACGGGTAAAGATGAGATAGCGGATGACACTAGACATAGCAGAGGCGGTGGCAGTCTCCACCCCACTGAACACACTAAAAGCATCCATTGCTTCACACTATCATGCTTTAGATGAAAGAAGATGGAAGCAAATACCTACATGTATTACAACAAAAAACACATGGCCGTCATACAAAATCCAAAGGACGAATGACCTTCTAGAATGTTCTCGGCTAAACATTTCACGCATCACTGCAACCCTTACAGGACATTGGAAAGTCGGGGATCATGGAGCTAGAATCTATCTATTCTTCAATCTTATCTGTAGAAGCTGTCAAGCGGAAGGGGCGAAGGAAAGTCTTTTCCACTATTTATGTGAATGTCCGGGACTAGCCAGGGCACGACTCCGATCCTTCGGTAAGCCTTTCCTACAGCAAATTAAGGAGATCTCAGACATCGAGATAAAGGATTTGCTGCTATACTTGGATAAATGGATCTGACTGAAAAGAAAAAAAAAACATCTTCATCACATGAGATAGTGGTAGGAAAACGGTGCTGGTCACTAATTAGGAGCATTTCAGTTCAGAAATGTTCAACCACCTCAACAACAACAACAACCCACTGAAAGGGGCAACATTAAAGCATTTATATGTGAGATACCGGCCGAAACATTGGAAAGAGTATGCCAAAATTGGACTAAGCGGATGGACCATTTGAAGCGCAGTCGCGGTCAACATTTGCATGAAATAATCTTCAAACATTAAATTATATGGACTGTATATTACTATCGATTTAAATAAAAGTTGCATGCAGTTTTCTGAATTTCACGTGTGTTTTTTTGAAAAACTTTCCTATAGCTCTTAAAAAATCACCCTTTATAAGTCCAGACAAACAAGCAACGGAGCGCGTAAAGGTCAAACCGAAAATTTCCACTACTCAAAATGTTTCTTTTTATTCAGTAAAAAAGTTTTTCAAAATCAAATTGAATGATTAATTTTGCGCCACCTTGTACATTAAAAAACTATTGAATAAATGTTAATATATTTGTCTTTTGATTGCTTGAAATATTTGCTTACAAAGTAAACTGGTCGCATTGAACTGCCGCTGATCGTCCCACATAGTTGCGCCCCTGAATGCATGCCAGTGAATTGGCCAACATAAATGCACCCACACATACATATATATGTGTGTGTATGCATGTATTTTGGTTTATGTGTAGGTGTACTATCCAGCGTATTTGTGTGTGTGTGTAAACTTTTGTTTCACCGTTGCTTATGCATTTTATAGCAGGCGAGCCCAGTGAGGTCGTTCAGCCTGCGAGTATTTACACGAATTTTTGATGCGCTTCAATCAATGCTATATGGATTTCTGCAACTAAATATTTATATCAGTACAAGTACTTGTATATACATACGTACATATGTATGTGTGTGTAAGTTAACTAACTCTAAAAAATTCACTGTGAAAATTTTCGAACGCGTAGTTCATTCAATTTATGCGGAAATTCATGTAATCTGCAATATAAGTGCATGCAAATGCATGTGTGTGTGTGTGTGAATATGAATATGAAACCTTGAGTGCACTGGCTTCTAGTTGCTAAAAACTCAAACATTCACTTAATACGTCTATCCGAAAATCCTGCTCTAGTTATTTAGAATTGCGCTGGCATTTTTAATTGAAGGAAAAAAAAAACACTGCAATTGCACCACTGAAATGCCTTTTTTATATTTCATAAAATATTATACCAGTGCATAGCAAAGTCGCAACTTAATTTTGAATTTTTAAATAAGTAAACTATACGATTTGTTTACAGTTCCTAGAAATGTCGCTGGAGGTTTTGAAATTAGTGCTATTGAATACTCAGTACACACCTAGGACTCATATTAGACAGGAAACTCATGTGGAAATCTAATATTGAGCAAAGAGTAAAGAAGGCTAACGTCGCATTATATACTTGCAAAAGAGCGGTCGGTATCAAATGGAGACCAACACCTCATGTTACGCACTGGCTCTATATTTCTGTAGTTAGGCCAATCTTAATGTATGGAATATTTGTATGGTGGCTATCTGCTCAAAAGGCTACTTACGCTAAAATCATGAGTAAGGACCAAAGAACAGCTTTTTTATGCATCTCTGGCGCTTTAAGGACTACCCCAAGCAAAGCGCTGGAAGTGCTTATCAATTTACCTGCCCTAAATCTGGTAGGGAAACACGTGGCCGCCGCCTCGGCGCTCAGACTCAAAAGTATGGCGCTATGGAAAGACCGGTGGTTTGGAAGCGGAAAGACGACACTTCTATTTTGCACTCTCTGAATAGTAGCAAACAAGAAATATACTACTCTATCTCTAGACTCACCTTTGAAAGACTCTTCAAGACGAATATACCGTCAAGAAGGGAGTGGCAGACACCAAGGCCATGTGGAAGGGTGGAATTAAATTTTTATACAGATGGTTCCAAGCTAGACGATAAGGTTGGCTATGGAGTTTTCTCGACGGAATTAGGACTGGAACTAACCGGTCGACTACCAGACTACTGCAGCGTCTATTAGGCAGAGGTACTAGCTATAAAAGAAGTGGCGACATATCTAAATACGCACGCCGTAATAAAAATGACTATAAATATATTCTCGGATAGCCAGGTGGCCATCAAATCAATGAATGCGGCTTAACTAAGATGGAAGGTTGCACATAAATGCCGGGTGGCTCTAAGTGATATTAGTGACGTATTAAAGGTCAGCCTTATTTGGGTTCCGGAACATAGAGATATTGAGGGAAACTGTAAAGCTGATGAGCTAGCCAGAAAAGGCACTGCTCTTCAACTGTTCAGTGATAAAGGTACCATTGGAATACCCATGGCCCCGAGTAAACTAATAATAAAAAACCACATTATCCAAGAGGACAATAGGTCATGGAGGAATGAAGATACGTGTCTAACAGCTAGGCTACTATGACCGCAAATAAACAAGAAAAGAACCAAGGAATTGCTTAGTCTCTCAAGAGACAATATCTCGAAGGTCGTGGCTTGTTTAACAGGTCTCTGGCTATTTGGCCGGCATTCCTCGAGACTAGGAGTTTTCTCCCATGAATATTGCAGAAGCTGCAGAGATGAGGAAGAGGAAGAAACAGTCGAGCACTTCCTTTGCAATTGTCCAGACCTAATAAAATTAGAACAGGTTGTATAGGTAAATACTTTTTTAATTCTCTTACAGAAGTGTCTGGCGTGGGGCTGGGATCAATACTACGTTTAATAAGAGCCACAAAATGGTTCCACGAAGGAAGATAAATGAGATTCCCGTATAGCACGGTGGTATCACAACGGACCTGTAAGGTCTAAGTGAGTTGGTCGTGCAGACCGACTACCACCATAACCTAATCTAATACTCAATACACCTCGCGAAGGACTCATTACGTCGTTTCAACGATGACATTCAATAGGACATTCATTTGCATCCACTTTCCATCTCGGGAGGTATGGAGTAAGGGACTTTCACTAAACAACTTCGACACAACAGTCTATACAGATGGTTCAAAAGTGGATTGTGGTTTGGAGCTGGTATATTCTTATGGACTTAAAATGGAAGAATCTGTGCGTCTTCCCAATACTTGCAGTATCTTCCAGGCGGAAGTACTGGTAACTGAGGAAGCTATTAGGTGACTAATCGCAGATTTCTCTTATAAGTGCAACATCGCGCTATTCTTTCAGATAGCCATGCTGCAATCCAGGCACTAGTTTCGAGTAAACGACCTCCAAACTGGTGGAATAGGACAGGGATAGCCTTACCACTTTGAGCAAAAACCGCAAAGTTACCTTAATCTGGATGCAGGGTCATCGGAACATTAAAGAAAACGAAAAACAGACGAACTGGCAAGATCCAGCACCTGCCATGGGTAAGCTTGTTGGAGAATTGGTATTCCCCCCACTGAGTGCAATCAAAAATACAATTTTCTGAAAATATCTAATCGCGAATCGCGGATTGTAGATGGAGGGATCAGACAACCTGCAAAGTAAGCAGAACGTTATGGCCCATCTACAACCACAAACAAATGCCAGTACTGACAAATGTGAAACGTAAGGATGCCTGCATCTAATGCTAAAGTTACTAAATTATATAAGCACAAGTGTACCACGAGAATTATTAAATTTATTATTTTTAGCACTTCCACCAAAATATTTCGGAAAAATATTAAGATTTAGCTACTTATTTTAATTAGCTATTCCGTTCTGAAAATACGCCCAAAAATGAAGTTTTTTACAAATAAAAATATTTTTTAAAAATATTTCTTTCAAAAAATCCTCGCAGGTGTTAGAAGAGCTTAAGCTTAAAAGGACTGCATATACATTTTTTAAAATACCATTCCCATTGATGGCATTGGAGACCTTTTTTGGAAGGCATGTTTAAAGAAAATTTTAATAACGGAGCCAAATTTCGGTCTGTGACACTGGAAAGTTATTCTCTCATACTTTTAACGGCATGAATCCATTCACATCCTAATTTTTGTTAACTCTGCAGGAGTTATACGGTTTCGTTGTGCGCGCTTCGAGTACAGCAGTGTTAGCGATCTGGTTTCTTCAATATTATTTAACTTTATTGGGCTTTGCGTTCGTGTCTTTTTATTGATTTGGTGCATAGTGCGGCAGCCAATCCTTAAAGATGTGTGTCGTGTGTTTTTTTTTCATTATCATCATCATCGTTTGGCGCTACATCTCTGTGTGAGCTTTGGCCTGCTGCACAAAATGTCTCCATTTGACCAGACCCTTGATTGTTTCCTTCCAATTGGTGACCTTGAGTTTTCCCATGGTGTCTTCTAGTTCGCCAATCCATCTTGATCTTGGTCTGCCTCTTGCTTTCGTTGTAAATGTTTTAGCGTCGTTGAGCTCTCGTTCGGTCCATTCTCATGATATGGCCTAATCATCTTAGTCTTTAAGCTATGATGCATCGCACAACATTTTCCCCTCTTATAAGTTGGTCCAGTTCATGCTTCCCTCTTATTGGCTCACCATTGTCATTGACTACAACGAAGATTTGCCTCAAAATTTTTCTCTCGACTACTAGGAGTTTGTTTTTGTCTTTTTCACTCCAAGACTCCGTTCCGTAGCAAAGAAGTGGTCGAAATATGAATTTATGCAGCGACATTTTTTCAAGGTCTGTTGAGCAGCTTCAATTCAAGAAGTTTAATAAGTGAGTATAATGCTCTATTTGCTGCTTGTACTCTCTTGTCGATTTGATGCTCATTGCGTTGTCGTGGCTTAGTTTAAGCCCCAAATACAAAAAGTTTTCACCGCTTCAAATTCATATGCGCCGATTTTGATTGTACCAGGTACCACATCATTTTTTCTGAACATTCACATATATTTTGTTTTTTCCTCGTTAATTCTCAATCCAATTTTACCGTTTGCTTTTTCTATATCACAGAAAGTATTTGATAGTGCATTAAAGTTTTTGCTGAGTATTGCAATATCATTCGCGCACGCGTATATTTGTGTTATTCTGTTAAGTACTCGAATATCCCCCGTTCTTTTTGCATCAGTTACTTCGTCTATTGCGAAGCACAGTAAAAGATTAAAAACGGTTGAGGAAAGCGAGTCGCCTTGGCTAACTCAAGTCTGTTTTTAAAGACCTCAGATAACCTGTCTTGTACCAAAACCCTCGACTCGGTACTGCGTAGAGTTATCATTCCCATGCGCAACAATTTTTTAGGGATTCCACGATGCTCAAACATTACACTCATATCTATTCATTCTGTTAATGAGGTCAAATGCTTGCTTAAAGTCAATGAACAGCATTGGTAGGTTGGTATTGCGCTCATAGCATTTTTCCATAGACTGTTTGAGGCAGAAAATTTGATCCATCGTCACTCTTCTGGGTTTGAAACCACATTGGTATTCTGGTAAAACCTTTTCAGCATAACTAACAAACATTTTCTTGACGATTTTTGCCAGTAATTTATATGTTGTATTGAGAAGCGATATTCCGCGTTAGTTTTTTTTTTAACCCTGCATGCCCACTGTTAGTAATTTCGACTAACATCACTGCTTTTTACATTTGTAATTTCTTTTTCTCTCATTGTATCAATTTTATTTTTAACGTTGAGAGAGTTTATTCAGTTGCAAAGCTGCTCCTGATCAGTACGGACTTGTTGTTTGGCTCGCTTAAGTGGTATGTATGTATTTGTAGAAACTGGGTAGTCGAAACGACTAACATTGGGCTTAGTGCAACTTTTTTATATTAGCATTGTAAATAAGGCCGACTAAAATTTGTGAGGAAGAAATTGAAAAAATTTTGGCTATGTCGGATGAGGATGAGGAGGATTTCAGTATTTCCGAAAGCGAATTCGAAACGAATTTACTAGAAGAGGGTATGAATTCTTCGGAGGATGATTCTTCGGACAATTCGGAGGACTGGAATGAAGAACCAGCACCTCAGGCGCCGCAGGATAACATAATACCATTTTCCAAAAGATTTTTGCGTGGTAAAAATAAATATAAATGGGCGACAACTAAAGGAAAACGGCGTCGGTCTGCAATTAACATAGTGCATCATGCTAGAGGTCCAACAGGAGCAGCAAAGAATGTTACGGATTCCGCTCAAGTGCAGCACACGGCAGAACGCCTAAAGAATCCTAACCTGCACTCAGAACTACAGCAGAATATCCGAGATATTTTATCCGTGCCAGTTGAGGAGGCAAGTGTTGAGAATGTACCCTCAAAAAAGAAAAACAAAAAAAAAAAATTTGTTCTATCTGTCCTTACAAAAAACACCGAATGACGAAGAGTGTATGCTCAAAATGCATGAAACATGTATGTGGTGAGCACAAGGTCGAGATTTGTGCCTATTGTGCAAAACTTTAATGTATAATTAACATTTTTTATCAACTTTATATTTAATGAAATTACTTAACCTTTATAACGGCAGGAAGCCTTGTTATTTTTTATGTTCTTCTTAATTTATTTTTAATTTTTTCTCAACATCATGTGTTGAGCAATAAATAAATGTTAAGCTTTCAAGCTAGAAGTTGAGACTTGTGCCTAATGTACAAGACTTTTATTTTGAACTCTTTTTATGCTTAAATAATATAAAATAATTCTTTAACTTTATATCGGCAGTGAAATGTTTTTTAATTTTAAGGGTTTTTAATTTTTAATTTTTTTTTTTTTTGTAACACTAAGTAAGACATCTAAGACTGAAGAGTAACAAAATGTGATAATAATAAAAATAAATGAAACACGGAAACAATTGAAAATGTTGTTTTACTTTTGAATAAAGAAAGGAATAATATTTTAATTTTTCAGTAACTTTTAAAAATTATGAGCATAGGTAGTTCTGCAGCATCGATATTTTGAGTATGTTAGTCGAATCGACTAAAATTGGTAACAACGTACAAAAAATCACGGTGGGCATGCAGAAAAATAAAAAAAATGTGAAATTCAAGAAAATATTAAATAAACAAGCACCTAATAAAAAAAAATAAAAAAATGCAAAAACCAAAGAACAAAAAACAAAAAAATGAATTAAATAAAAAAAAAAATGATTAAAAATATACACTTTTTTTATATAAAAAAAGTTTAAATAAAAAAATATTTTTAAATAAATTACTTAAATAAATTTTTCTTTTAATTTTTAAAATTAATTTTTAAATAGAAAAATATATAAAAAAAAATTTGTTTAACCAAAAAAAAAATAATAAAGTAATCTCGTCTTCTTCAGGAGATTTAAAGGTTCTCATTTGGTTAACCGCTTCTATTATTTCAGTTAATGTCGGGGGGTTCTGATTCTCTTCAATCATGCCCAGATAGCGACTGTATACGTGTGAAAGGACTCCATTTGCAGGTGTAACTGCTCCGGCATTGAGCAGCTCCTTAAAGTGCTCTACCCGTCTTTCCATTACTTCTTGTGAATAAGTTGGCATTTCATTCTTCTTGTTTTTACATATGTTGACGCGTGGTTGAAAGCCTCTAGTTATCTTGTTGAAAGAGCCAACCAGCAACACGCTCCAAATTATCCCCCGAAGGTTTCAAATTTCTTTGCAGTAAAGATTTGTATTTTTAACGATTTCAGTTACCCTCAATTAATGCAATTATTTCAACTCCAGATGCCTCTACAGCTCTTCAAGCCATTACCTTGCCGCCACCATGCTTGGCAGCACCATCTTCATAGCATCACAGTTCTGCGTGAACCATTGCTTCTGTTACAATTCGCCTCCACGTCACTCGGCCGTCAGCTTTTCTTTGGACATCAGATATGACCATAGTTCGTATGTCTTTTCTTCCATGCTTGACAGTTGGTACGAAACTCCTGGGAATTAATCCAGTAGCAAAAAATGCTCCAAACTTTTGCCCCACCATCGCTGCCAAATATATTGTATTATCAGGTCGGTCCATAAGATCGTGCGTATTTTACCCATAATTGCACTTTTGTAAGATTTTTGCATACAAAAAATTATTCGAGGAATATAACGGAACTATTTATATTTTCTTTGATAAAAAGTGCATTCAACAAGTGATTTTAATCGCACAGGTTGTTAAAAAATAAAATAATATAAATTATAATATAATTATAAAAGTGGTAAAAATGCAACAACTGCTGCTGCAGAAATAAACACTGTTCACGGGGAGGATACCGTGAGTGTAAGCACTGCGCAAAAGAGGTTTTCAAAATTCCGAAGTGGTAACTGTGAAGTGGAGGATGCCCCGCCTGCTGGTCGCCCTGAAGTCTTTAACTCCGACGCCTTGCTCGAACTTGTGGAAGCTGAGCCAAATTTGACTGTCGATATGATAGCTCAGAGGTTAAATTCATCGGATGGAACAGTTCACAGGTACCTGGTTCAGTTGGGAAAGATTTCAAAGCAGGGAAAATGGGTTCCGCATAGAAAATGAAAGTTTTTTGAAGGTCTCATTAGTGGTGATGAAAAATGGGTCCTTTACAATAATCCTGTTCGCAAACGCGAACAGTTAGATGAAGATGAAACACCAGAACCGACCCTTAGAGATAGCCTTAACCCCAAGAAGATTCTCCTGTCTGTATTTGGTGGGATATGGGCGGTATTGTTTATTATGAACTTCTGGAACCAAACCAGACGATAACTGCTGATTATTATGCCCATGAGCTATCAAACCTGAATGAGGCACTTAACAAAAATCGACCAACTTTAGTGAATAGACGCAAAGTTTTGTTTCACCACAGCAACGCAAGACCTCATACCGCAAGGCAAACATTAGGCAAGCTGAACGAGCTCGGATGGGAGCTAATGCCGCATCCACCATGCTCTCCGGACATTGCACCTTGTGATTATCACCTTTTCCGTGGACTTCAACCCCATATGAGTAACAAGAACTACTCCTCAAAAGAAGCTATAAAAAGGGATATCGAAGCGTATTTTGGCTCCAAGGACAAACAATTTTGTGAGCAGGGAATTAAAAATTTGCCTAAACGTTGGGAAGACATTGTAAATAATGAAGGAAAATATATAATGGATTAATAAATACTTTAAACATCTTTTTTATTAATTTTAAAGCCACCTTTATGAGGCCACGACCGGAAACTTTCTGGATCTTGCGTCAACACGTAGCTTAAACACTGATAAGGGTAAGTTAACTTGTGAATATTAGCCGTTTGTGGGTTATTTTTGGGTCCTTTATGGTGCTTAGCGTTTATCTACTTATTCCTTTTCTTCTAGATTGGCGCGAAAACCGTTTACGCGAGTTTGGCCGAGCTTAACAAAGTTTGCCAGTCGTTTCTTTATCGTGCTAACCGGTACCGGTTGGACACACCGAGTGAAACCAAGTTCTTCTCCATCTGATCTTTCCAACGTAGAGCAGGCCTTCCTCTTATGCTGCTCCTACCAGCTGGTACCGCATCGAATATTTTCAGATTCGAAGGGTATCTCTACTTTCTCAATTTAACCTTAAAAAAGTGCCACTCTTCACAAGTTCACCACCTCTTTTTCATTTTCTTGCTATTTATTCGATTCTTATTATGCCCATGCAAAAAAGTATGCTTGTATTTATGTGTGTGTGTATACCCATTCACTCATTGCTGATTTTCATTTGCACGACATTTGGCTTGCACTTATTGGCCAAGTCGCATCTAAATATTTCTGAATTCTTAATTCCACCAACGAAATCTAGTCAATTAAACAATTCCACTTAAATCAGTTCCATAAATAACTCAACGTCCTCCATAATCCTGGTAATAATTGCATATTCGAAGCGTGCAAATATACACTAATACCAATGCGAAATTGCATACTAACGCAGTATTGGCATGAATGCAGCAAAAAGGTATTCAAAAGCGGCAAACTGCAATCACAATTCCGGTGGGTAGCTTAAGCGCCATAGATCCATTTACCCAATCAATTCCCAGGCAATCGTCAGTCAATCAAATCAAAAAATCAAAATACACCTGAGAAATGCTAAACAAAACGGTTGATCAAATGCCAAATGCAGTGGCGGTAGTAAAAACAATAACAACAACAACAACAACTCGACCTATGTACTCTAAGCTGGCTGTTTGAAACAAATCTGCAAATAAAATTCGTGACAAAATCGTGACGTGAATGGATGAATTGGTAAAACTGAGTACACACCCACATACACGCATGCATTTGTGCATACATTCGGACATTCATAGCAAATGCGAGTGTATAGAAATGCCGGAATATGGCATTGTGTGTCACAAAACTGTGATCGAAATTGTAAGCGAAAATAATCCGTTCAAACTTACACTCAGAATTTGATTGAAATAAACTTCGCTGTTGTTGGCTTGAGTGGAAGCTCATGGAAGTTCATGAAAGAAAATAGGTAGAAAATTTCGGCTTTCATGCAATTTAATGTTTTATGAGCGGAATTAACAGTTTACTCTAAATAAATAAAGTTGCGCAGATATGTGAAAATTTGCGGAATTCAAGGTATGAGTGGTAGTCGTCTACTACTCTCACTATTTTTCTTGCGGATCTTAGATCATTTAAATTTTAACTACTATTACCCTCATAATACTGTGCGAGACCCGCTGTGGTGGGTGAGAAATCCGCTTGCAGAACCATGGCGTGGAGTGCAGAAGAAACATTTTTTGGTGGTCTTATTATTGTAAGTTTTCACATTTTTGGCCAAGGTTGCTTCTAGGTATCAATCTGAGCTTAATATTAAGTTCGACAGATGAAATAAATTTTCAGTGGCAATTTTTTTGTAAGATATTTGAACCCATTATTGTGTCTCATAGTGGGCCCTTTCGACCCTTTATTTAAAAAGTATGTAAAGTTTTCTGTTAAGAAGGCAGTTAAAGGGTTAAGAAATTGTACGCTATATTTCTTGGACATTTTTACTAGGGGTCTTTTCTAACAAAAAATTCAAAGTAATAATAAAAATCGATTTAATATAAAATAAATAAAAAAGTTGAAAATTATACAAGACAAATTATAAAGGGTGGTTAAATTTCAAGGGCCGATGTTGAATGTGAATCACACCTAAACGGCAAATTCTTTCTGCATTTCATTTGACACTTTTCAATCTCAGATTAACTCAATTTGAACCATGGAAAGATACACAATCGAGCAACGCGTTAAAGTTATTCAGGCTTATTATAAAAACGGGCGTTCAAATCCAAAATGAATATCGCGCACTTCGTGAAGAAAATCATCTTCAGTGATGAGGCACCTTTTCACCTCAGTGGAGTCGTCAATAAGCAGAATTGCCGCATTTGGGCGAATGATAATCCAAGAGTGATTGCCGAAAAACCAATGCACCCACAAAGAGTGACTGTTTAGTGCGGTTTATGGGCCGGCGGCATCACTGGACCGTATTTTTTCCAAAATGAGGCCGGGCAGGCAGTTACTGTGAGTAGTATGTATATTCCGGACTACAAGACAATATCAAAAATGTTAAAATTTTAACATTTTTATCATTTTAACTCATTTTTTTAACTTACAGTTACTCAAAATTTTAACATTTTTTAACATTTAACTCATTTTTTAGCTTATATTATCTCAAAAAATAAACGTTTAAATTTTGATGTGGGTCGATGAGTCCAACCCTAAATTATAGTTACTCGTAGTTAATATTTTTAAGATATTAAAGATATCTATTTTTGATGTACTAGTAATCAATATTTAGGTTGGTACAGTTAAAATTTTGTGTTGGGTCGATGTCTATTAAGTGAAAAAATGTTAAAATATTGATTACAAAATATTTAAAGTAATCTATTCAAAAAAAAAAACAAAAAAGGATACATTTATTTTTTAAAGTACCTTTCAAAAAAAACGACGAACTCCTCAAAACAAGAGTCTTTGAGTCAGATTTGAACTTGCAACAAAATTATTGTTATAATTCCAACTGCTTAACCAACTCATCTAAACATCATATTCTGAAGTAATGTAATTACAGCTGAGTAGTATGCAAAGCAAGCAATGCTGATCTTATCAACATTGCTCACAATCTATAAATAGAATAAGCATAAGCACAAACCAAAAAAAAATGAAATACTGTTGAATACGAGTCACAAACTGCAAGATAAGCATAATATTTGATAAGCTTTTATACATCAACACATGTTTCGACTCTGTCGAAACCGTTTGACTTTGTCAAACATGGTTACAAGTGCAGTATGTATTTAGCGTTAGAAGAGGGTGGACGCAAAATAATTGAAACTTCAAATTTGAACTCTTTGAAGTTCAAATTTATAAAATTTACCCAATATTGGTTCATAACTTAAATCTCTTATTAAATATGTTATTGGATTAGATGGATAAATTTTACTAATATAAAATATTTCTCGAGTCCAATTATTTTTATATTTGTTTTCAAATTGTTTTTTATGTGATTGAATTCTTACTTTTTCTCCAATTTTAAAAACTGGTTTTTCTAAATTGTTTCTATTAATTTTAAAACAATTATCAAAAATTAATTGTTCATTTTTTTCATTTACTTCACAAGGTTTCATACCAATAGTTCTATGTACATCTTTGTAATTATATTCATATAATATTTTATCAATTACATCAATCCAATTAGTATTTTTCTGAATTTCAAATCGTATTTTTAGTTTTTCATTAATGGTTCTATTAAATCTTTCTACAATTGATGATTTCTTTTCACTAAATGTTTGATACATGTTAATATTGTATTTATCTAAAACTTCTTGGAAATGTTTATTTAAAAATTCTTTACCAGAATCTGTATGAAGTAATTTTGGTGCACAACCTGCTTTTTTAATAATATTTAAAAATGCTTCAGAAGTTGTTTTTCCATCTTTCTTTTTTAATGGTTCTATATAAGCAAATTTAGAAAATGTATCAATTACATTAAGCATATATTTGTATCCTCTATTAATTCTAACATTAACTGTTGTCATAATTAGTAAATCTGCTGCCCATAGTTCATTTATGCCTTTAGTAATAATTTTTCTTCTTTCAAAATTTTTTCTTACTGGTTTATGCAACTCTTTTGCTATTTTAAAATCATTATTTTTAGTATCAATAAATTCATCTTTATCCATTTCAAAAATATTTAAAATTTATTTTAATTAAATAACAATGATATCAGATAAAGTTTTAAAAGAATATATTAAAACACAAAAAGACTTAAAAAATAAACTTCAACAATTTAATTTAAACAAAGTAATAAAACAAGAAAAAATTAATGAAGATCTTCAAGCAATTATTCAACCATTAAATCAATCAGTTATTAATGTTCACAATTTAAATGATAGCTTTAAAAATTTAATAGTAGATTTAAATCAATCATATAAAAAAACAATAGATGGACATTCACAAAGTGAATATGTTTCAAAGGAGTCGAAACCGTTTGACAATAATATGAATTTACAAACTAATGAATTTAACGAAAAGCAACTATCACCAATTAGAAAAACAAACAAACAAAAATTAGTTGAAAGTACACCAACAACTAGCACATGTTCACGAAGCGAACAGTTAACTCCATCAACATCAAAAGACGCTCTTTTGCGTAGTGCAAATGAAACGTTATCTACACCAGTACAATTTATTTCAGAAAAAATTGGAAATATGGCAATGAAATATTTAAATTTAAATAATTCTGATATGAAATTATGTGACAATATTTTTGGTCTAAGATCTGAAGATGGAAAAGATTTATGGATTGGTAATACTGAAGTAAAAATTAGTAATAATGATATTATTTTAAATAATAAAACTTATAATGGAACAAAAGGGTTATGGGAATTAATAACTTTAAAAGAACCATCAACAGCTGTAACAAATAATGATTTACAAAATTATGAAGAAATTATATTATCAACATATGCTTACATGCAAAATAATGACAAAAGTTCTAAACGTATTAAATCTAGCGTTGGAAATAAATATATGAATTTTATTAGACCAATATTGATTAAAAATAAAATTATAAAAGAAAAAGTAGGATCTGGTTTAAATTCAAAAAATAATCTTTCAAAATCATTACAAAATTTTAAAATTAAAACTAGTTTACCTACTGAATATGTTCGTTTTGCGAATCGTTCACAATGTGAACGTGTTTATTGGAATGATATTAATGAATTAAAAGATAGATTAAATTTGTTGTTAGGAGAGTATAATGCAGGAAATGATAGTCCAGAAATACATAATGAAATTATGAATATTATTGAGGAACTAAGAGAAGAAAATATGTTGACTCTCTCCGAAGGAAACGTATTAACTGTTTAATTAAATTACATATAAATTTAAATAAATTAAAAAATTTTTTTCTAATAAATGGGAATTGATAAGTTTGGACAAAAATCTTTTTCAGAAATAAATTCATCTAATGAATATTCTCTTAATAGAATAATATCATTAGAAAATGAAGTTGAAGAAATTCGTTCAAATAGTGATCAAATGAAAGATATTATTAGTAAATTAATGGAATTAAATCAACTACTTCAAAAAGAAGTTGAAAAACAAGAAAAAGATAATGTGGTAGCTTTTGGTGTTGTATATAAAGAAATAGAACAATTAGAAAATAATTTAAATCAAGATATTATTAACATAACTAAACAAGTAGATTTTATAGAAACAAATATTGAAAATTTTAAAAACAGTTTAGAAAAACAATTGGATAGTTATTCGGAAAAACAAATTTTAATTGATAATTATCTTAAAGATTTAGTTTTACAAAATAAAGACAATATTAATCAAAATAATATTACTAAACAAAATGATGAAACTAATAATAAGATTGATAAAAGTATTCAAGTAGATGAATATATAAAACAATTAAATATTGAAGAAAGTGAAACAGATATTGAAGAAAGTAAACTACAAATTGAAACAAATATAATTCAAAAATAATTTAAAAAATTCATACATATATAAATGATAAACAAAAATAATAAATCAAAATAAAAATTCAAATATTCAACATCGTTGAAATATGTTCACATCATATTTCATTTGAAATTAAAAAAAAAAAACTTAATCTAATATAATTAATAATTTAATGTATAGTAAATAGGAGGGGTTCGTTTTAGTTACCTACATTTCCTATTTCATAATGTCCCCAGGGTAATTTGTAAGTCTTATTTAACTTATCGTTATCATTATTATTCAACTTTTTATTGAAATAAAACTTATCATCATAGGGTGACAATCCTATTTTATTCTCTTCTGTAGTATATAGTTTATTATCATATGATCTAATATTATGAACAGTTTCATTTTTATTTTTTAAATTAATTAAACAATTCTTATAATCTTCAATTGTTAACTTTTTAATATTATTTTTCTTTATTCCTTTACAAACTTTTTTATCACAAACATCGGTCTTAAATGCATACATTTTACTTCTAAGTCCACAAAATTCTCTAATTGGTATTCCATTATATTCATCTTTAAATTTTCCTGGTACTTTTTTATTAATATTAGATTTTAAATCTTCAATTGGAAAATTATCTATATAATCACTGGTATCATAATTATCTAGATCATCTTTCATTTCAGAATAAATATCAAAATCATCATCAATATGTTTACCTTCAAAATAAAGAATAAATGAATCAGTATCTGTTCCTAATAATTTCATTCTATTACCATATTTAGTTTTAAGTTGTACATACATTTTAAACATTAATAATTTTGATAAATCTAAAATATTTTGACCTCCAAAGATAGGTTTATTTAATTTAATATTAGAATTTTTACCAAACACTACACACATATTATGATCTATTATTTTTCTTGATTGATATGTATTTCTACTTATTAGTTTTCTCATAAGTTTTTCAGTTTTAACTATTCTAACATTAAGTCTATTTCTAACATTTTCCATTTGCTTACCATATACACTATTATTCATAAGTTTGAAAAAATCTTTTTCAAAATCGTTTTTAGCTTCTTTTCTAAGTGTTGTATTTTTTTCAATATAATTTTTTAACCATGCTTCTTGTCTACATTTAATACCTCTATGAATTTTAGTTAAAATTACACCATTATTTAAATATTCTTTTAATAATCTTATATCAATTATATAATTTTTCTTTGGTAACAACGTACACATTAATTTTTTAATTTTATCATTTGGTTTACTACCAATCCCTTTATTAATTAAGTCTGTTTGATTTGGTGATAAATCTTCAAATTGTGGAACATAATGATGAGGTGCTGGAGCATAATCATTATAAAAGTTGTGTAATTCCGGAGGAATACTTATATCAACTTCTAATGTATATCCAATATTATTATCATCAAAATTATTATTTAAAATATTATTAACATTACAAAAGTATTTAATTTCATCTTCATTTAACCATTCATGATTACCAACACTTAATTTTTGTGACATGGCCCATCCATATAAATTATTTGCATCTAAATATAAAATATAACTTGTCAATTTTTTAGAATCGTATATACCTTTAAGAGAAGCTTCCTCTTTACTTAATTTATAAACTTGTTCTACAATATCAGCATGTTCCTTTCGGTAACCGTTGACATGGTCAATATGTTCACTCTGTGAACCGTTGACAGAGTCAACGTAATAATAACAATTATTAGCTTTAGCATAGTTATGTGCAATTTGTGATATTCCACCTCTAGTTCCACTTTCATAAAATTCATACATATCTTGATCTGTTAATAATTCTAATTTTTGTTTGGTTAATTTTAAAGCAGATGAATTACTTAAATGTGGTGAACTTATATAATGTATAGGATCCAAATTATAATTTTTAAAACATTCTTTTCTAAAATTATCAAATACATCACTTAAAAGTATAACATCTAATTTCAAATACCAGTTGTGATAGTCTCTAAATGTTTTACAATTAAAATGTTTCCAAAATTTATTTCCAAATTTATAATCGTTAATATTAATATTTCCATTTAATGATGAATTAAAATCTTCAAGATTTGGAAATTCTGTTATACTTAATTTTTTATAATCATCAATAAATTCATATGGATATACACCTTTTCTAAGTAAATAACATTTATTTTTTAATGATAGATTTTTAAAAATATTATTAAAGTTTTCTAAATGATCAAAATTAATAGGTTTTATATTTTTAGTATTACAAACTGAACAAATACTACAAGCATATATTTTATTCTCAGTATTTTTACCAACTTTATAAGATACATAATCTATATTTCTTATTTTCTTACATGTTACACAATATATATCATTAACATCTAATAAATTTTTAACAGCTTTATCTAATGAAGTATTTATAAATTCCATTGAATCTATAAATCTTAATTCTATTTTTTCGACAACTGTATATAATTCTAAATCTGTTGAATTACAATTACGACAAGTGTTTCTTGTCTTTAAATTATATTGATATTTACATTTTTCATTTTTACATTTTAAATATTTAGTTTCACCTACAATAACTGGTTTTTTAATTTGTTTAAATTTTTCAGTGCTCGTTGCTAGAACACTAGTTTCAGTTTCAGGATGAAATTCATCTAAATATTTTAGAAATAATTTTGAATCATAACCTTTTAAATTATGAATAATAATTGGTAAAAATTTTGGCATCTTTAACTTTAGATTACATTTATTACATAAAGCCATTCTATATTTACCAGTTGTATGGTCATGATCCCAACATTTTTTATTTTCTTCAGAAAATGGAATATCACAAATTTCACAATTGTTAGTATTATCAAACTTTAATATCGATTCTTTATCCTGAATTATATTATTCAATTTTCTTACTTCATAATAATCTTTAGCATATTTTATTAAATTATCTAAGAATGATTTCAATAGCACTTTTCTATTAGAAGTATTCTTTGAAATATATTGTTTGTTATAAGTGTTATAAATACCATAACTATTTGGAATGTGTTCATGAAGTAATATTGTATTTTTACATTTGCCAGATTTTTTTTTATTAATTTTTTCCAAAGTACATTCAAAATCAGCATATAAAGTATATGGATGAAATAATTCTGCACCATTAGATTTATATTTTAAAATATTTTCACCCTCTTTAGGTAACTTTATATTTTGTATTATATTATTATCATCTTTTAATAAATAACATGTTTTTATATGTTCTTCTAATTCATCAGATTTTTCAAAATGTTTAAAACATTTATTACAAATATGTAGATGTTCATGCTGATGATGAATTTTACCACTTAAAAATCCAGATAAATTTTTAAGTGGTACAAAGTGAGATTTGTATGTTTCTTCTGTAATATTTTCTTCTATATATATAATATTAACATGTTTTTTTGGCAAACCATTAACGAAATTACGAAAAGAGTTACTTTTATACATTAATTGAATTTGGTAATATTCATCATCATTTTTTTCTGAATCATAATGATAAAAATTCATGGTAATATTAAAATAATCTTCTAATTTTTTAACATTTTCTTCATTAATTATAAATGGAAATTCTAAATTTAGATTTTTAAATGTATCATCATTTTCTAAATCTTCAAGATATTTTTTATATTTTGTTGGTCTTTCTGGATGAATTTTTAACACATCTTGATAAATAGAATATAAGATACAATATAAAATACATTTATTATCAGTATTTTTAATATTAACACAATTTCTATTAGTAAATGGAATATATGATCCAGCAAGAATTTGAGACTTATCTCTACTAATATGTGTTTTTACTATTCTAACAAAGCTAGCTGTAGATCCTTTTGTACATTTTTCTGAGAATTTATTATTTATTTCCTCTATCATTAAATAAAATTCTTTTGTATAGTTTAATCTATTAACATAATGTATTTCTGATCTATACCAATATTCATAACTTTCTTTAATTTTATTAGTTTTTTTATCAATAATCACAATATTTACCGCTGTTGCTAAAGACACTTTAAAATTACTATATTTTTTAAAACCTTTGAAAAAATATTTGAAACAATTTCTTTTTATTAATTCTAAATGTCTTTTAATATTAAATTCTTCATTATTTGTAAACTCTAAATCAGCAACCATATTGTTAAAACATGAACCATTTAATTGTTTTTCTTGAATATCAATAATATCAAAATCATAATCATCAAAATTTTGAAATATATTTTGAATAACATCATTATTATGCTTTTCTATTAAAACATTTATTATGTTTAATAAACTATTTTTATTTTTATTATACCAATATTTTGGCAATTGAAAAATATGTTTATTTGCTCTAATATATTTTTTTAGATTTTTTAAATTTTTGGATTTCAATTCTTTAATATTAAATGAATTCATTTTTATTTATTTGATATTTTTACTTAATTTTTCCTTATTTATATAGAACATTTTTTTTTAAATATTTTGAATTATCGCCAATAAATAATATTTAAATATTAATTACTTCATAATAAATTGTTAATTATTTTCTTTATTATTAATATATTTAATATGAAATTGAGAATTACAATGACGTTTTTTATGTGATACTGTATACCACATTCCACATTCACACTTTAATCTTTCAAATCTTGATGGTAATGAGTTATAATATGCAATTTTTTGATTGTAACAGTTTTTACAATATCTCTTATTCGAAATAAAAATAGAAATAGTTTTTTCTTCTAAACATGAAAAACATATTTTTTTACCATCTATAATAGACAAACATATTTTTTCACCATTTATTATTTTATGATATAATCTTTGTTTTGGTACGTTAACTTTATGAACAGTTTCTTTCGGAAAAATAGTTTCTTCCTCTGTCACATTCAATTTAGCGAATTGATTGTTTAAGACTTCAACCATCTTAATTTTTATATTTATATCTCAAAAATTTTTTAAAATTAATTTACATTTCTAATATTTAATCTTATACTAATTTTTTCTTTTCTAAAATCAATTAAATTATTATCCTGATCAACAATATAAATAGTTATATTTCTAATAGTATTTGTATTTACTGGATAGTATATTAAATTTGTAGGTATTTCATTTATTTTTTCACCAGGTTTATCATTGATAAAAAATTCATGAATAATATTTGTTTGTTTATTATTTTCATAACTACCTCCTACAATATTACATTTTATTCTAATAGAATTAACATTCATAATATTTACTGGTAAATCAGATGATACTAATGTATTAGGTTGAATAATTTGTTCACTAAATCCTAGTAATGAAGCTATGGAATTTTTTTGTGTAAAATCAATAATATAATCACTTTTAATTTCAACTTTTAATGTTGTCATATTTGGTTTAATAGTAATACCCTTTATTTTCTCTTTTATAAAATTGTTTATATCATTTATTTCATATGAACCAGTTGGGAATGTAATTATTTTGTTAACACTGTTAATTGTTTGTAAATTATCTTGTGAATCATTTCCTTCGAAAATATGTTCACTTTGTGAACCAATGACAGAGTCAACATAATGTAAAATATTATTTTTTAATTTTTCAGATATGTTCGGTATAGAATTATAAGTAGAAAAATTAAGCAAACACATTTCAAAATCATGTTTATTATCTAAAATTATTGGTTCATCAAAATTACATGAAATTATTGAAGTATTTCCATCTAATGATATAGTCGGCATTATTTAATTAAGTAAAAATTTTAAACATAGATGACCACAAATTATTTCATTTATTTCTTGATCAATATTATTATTAAAAATTACAGTATTTTCATTAGTTTTGAAATATTTTTCTATTAATATTGGTAATTTATTTATAGCAAAGGAATCATAGTAAAAAATATGATTATTATATTTTTTATATGCTACCCAGTGTGTACCATTACCATTATTATTATCTAAATTTATTATTCCACATTCTATATCTTTTATCTTTTTTGGTAATCTATCTTTCATGAATACACCTCTAAAATTTGCTATATTAAATTTTCTAGCATATTTTTTTAAATCATAATTACTTAATGGTTTAATTGGAATTAATTCAAAATCAGATTTTTTTTAAGTAACATACCATTACCAGATTTTTTAAGTAACATACCATTACCAGATTTTATATTTTTTTCTTCTAATGCTTTATTATGACGTATTTTTTCTTCTAATAATTTATCGTTAGTTTTTTTATCATTATATGCTCTATATAATGTTGTTCCTGCAGTAACTGCAGCTCCTATTGCTGGAATAAATGGTAATAGTGCTGGTAAAAATCCACCAATTTTTTCATTATTAAAACTTTGTAACTGGGACATAGATAATTTTAATATAAAAATTTTAAAAGTAGTTTTATTATTATCTAAATGTTTTTTTATAGAATTAATTTGTTTTCTAGTTAATGGTAAATATGTTTCATTCATTACACTTTCTTTAGTTCTTTGTAATTGAATTGGTTCTAATTTTATAGTAATATCTGTTTTATTTTTCATAGCATCATAAACTTGTTTTTGTTGATCTTCATTTAGAGATATTGGATATTTAATGTATCGTCCACATTTTGGAATAAAATAAATTTTATCTTTATTCTCATTTTTATTATATTCACTTTGTGAACCGTTAACATTTATCAATTCTTCAGTTGATGAATTGTGAGTTGTTAAACCCATACCCATTTTTCTTTTAAATTTCATAGCATTAGTAGTTAAATATGCATTTACTTTTTCTGATAAACTAGCATCTTTTGCTGAAACTCTTGACCATGCTTTATCTTCTAAAATTTTATCAGCTTCATGTCTTTTCTTTATATCGTTACTTTTAGAATATGCAATATCATGTTCTTTAGCTGCTTCATCTAATTTATTAATTGGATGTATATCTTTTTCAAGTTTTAATTCAAGATTAGTACCAGGTCCTAAATAATTATATCCTGGAGAATGTAATTCAAATGGAAGATTATTTATAAGATTATTTTTAATACCACTACCATAATATCGCACCATTTATTATAATAGAAAATGTGATGTATTTATTTATTTATTTGGATAATTATTAATCATGAACTGAAGGTAAACTTGAAATATCATCATCAACTTTTTTATTAATATTAGACAATTCGTTTTTATTTTTCTTATTTATTTTAGTTACATTCTTTAAAAGTTCCTCTGTTAAACTATTTGATTTAGTCTGTCGAGAATTGTATTCATTTGTCGAGAATTGTCGAGAATTGTCTTCTTTTGTCGAGAATTGTCGAGAATTGTCTTCATTTTTAGTGTTTTTGCCAATAATTTCAATACCAAGTAATTTAAGTCCATTATTAAGAGAATCGCGTGAAATATGATTTTGTTCGCAAAATTTTACTTTAGTTAATTTTAAAGTACTAGCTTGTTCTAAATAATTAATAGCTAAATTTCTTTCTCTAATTTGTTTAAGTTCTTTAGCATTTTTTGGAATATGAATATTTTTTGAATTTCTAAAACTTTTTGTTTTCCCTTGTAGTGATACAAGTGGTGAAACAGTTCTAGTAGAAGGGCTTGGACGATTGTATAAATTAGTTATATTCTTATACATTTTATTAATTTTAATTTATTTATAAAAAAATTTTTTAAAATAATTATATTTTTCTTAGTGTTTCAATATAAAAAAATATTAAAAATTTTTATTATAATAAATGTCGAATATACATACAATTGAAGAATTTAAAACAAATACTGATGTGCCTATCTTGAAATTAAGAGGATCTAGTATAAAACTATTAAATAAAGAAGAAATAGAAAAAGAGGTTAAACAAACACAAGAATTTATTAGGCAACATAAATCTCAGTTTAATAATAGAAGTGGTTTTGTTCAATGTTTAAATGATGCACTTAAAAATAATGATCATGTATGGCATGAATATGCTGTTTGTATTATGAAAAGTGTTAAAAATATTAAAGATTATAATATTGAATTACATTCAGAATCAAATAAAATATTAGTAAATGAATTATTAAATGAGAAAGCTATATTAGAATTTAGTTTAATGAGTTATGAAGAAATTATTGGCAAATTAAATGATGATATGTATGAGTTACAAGTAAATTATGATATTCTTGAATCAGAACATAATAACCTTATAAATAGCATTGAAAATAAAAACGCTGCATTAGCTGAAAAATATAAGAACAATTTTATTAAAAGACAAAAAGCTATTGAAGAATCTAAAACAATGAAGATTGGACTAGTAAATAAAAAAATTACAACACAAAAACTCAATGATTTATTGAAAAGTGTAAGTAAAATGAAATAAAAAAAAAAAATATTGTTAATAAATGAATACTTGTGTTAATATTATTCCATATCAAAATGATTGTATATCACAGTTATACATAATTGATGCTAATAATAAATATAATGGAGGATGTAGATGTGTCATAATGGATCCGTCTTTATTAAAATTAATTTCTATTGTAATTTTTATTGTAATTGCAATTCTTATATTTTATGCAATATATTTAGATATACAAAAAAAGGTAATTGAAAATGAATGTAAAAAGATTAACAAAAAAAAAATATTAAAAATATTTAGGATTTTTTCTATTGCATTAAATGAATAATTGTAAAAACAATTTTGATAAAAATAATCAATTATCAAAAATAGATTTTATTATTTCAAATGGAATAGATAAAATAATGCAAAATGAATACATTTCAATGGTACTAATTATTATTCTATTAATAATGTTTTTTTATAATTTGATAAGACAATTAAATGCAAGACTACAATTATTTTAAACATTGGTTTCGACCTAGTCAAAACATATTAGTAAATTTTTAATAATATTTTTTAGTTAAATAAATGAAAGAAGAAAAAGGTATCGAATCTTATGACTTTTATGAACATTTGCCATCTAATTCTACACTATTAAATGAATATGGAAGACCAATAGAAATAAATATTAATAATCAAGACATTAAAACGTTACCATCAAAAAGTTTACTTAATATTAGAGGTCAAATTATTGCTAAAGATAAAGATGGTAAAATATTAGATAAACTTAATCCTGATAAAATAAATTTTGTGAATAATGGTATAATAAATCTGTTTAGTAAAATTACATATTTTATTAATTCAGTTGAAATTGATAAAATTGAAAATCCTGGAATAACAACAACAATTAAAGGCTTAGCATCATTTTCTAATGATTTATCATTAAATAATGCTGGTTGGCAAATTGTAAATAAAGGTAGTGTTTGTAATAAGAAAGGTTATTTTTCTGTTAGCATTCCATTATGTATATTAATTGGGTTTTTTGATGATTACAAAAATTTCATTTTTAGAATTAATCAAAAATTAGAATTAATAAGATCAAATGATGATACAAATTGTTTAATTATTGATAATAGTTTAAGTGATCATACTTTTTCTATTGATATTAATCAAATTATATGGAGAATGCCTCATGTTAAATTTTCAGTTGAAGTTGATCATGAAATTAATAAAAAAATTTCAAATAATACAAACTTTCAAATGTATTTTAGAAATTGGAGATACTATTGTACTACTGCAATTCCAGCTGTAAAGACTTATACCTGGAATATAACATCATCTAGTGCTAAACCTAGATATTTTCTTATTGCATTTCAAACATCAAGAAATCAGAATAATTATGAAGACAATAGTAAATTTGACCATTGTAATTTAGAAAATGTTGTAGTTAAATTAAATACAAATAGATATCCAAACTATGATATGCAACTATCTATTAATCAAAATAAATTTGATACATTATATAATATGTTTCTAGATTTTAAAAATTCATATTATGGTTCTAGTATAAATAATTTACCAATAGTTAATTGTGATACATTTTTAAAAGAATATCCAATAATATGCATTGATACATCTAAACAGAATGAGGTAATTAAAGAGGCTGCTATTGATATTAAAATTGAATTTAAATGGACAGAAGATTTTCCATCAAATACAGTCATTCACTGTTTAATTATTAGTGATGATAGTTATTCATATAATCCACTAACAAATCAAGTAATGCATGTTTGACTTGTTTTTTTTTAATTTTTATAAAATTTAAATTAACTAAAAATTAATTGAAATAAATATGTAATTAATTATATTAATAGATTAAAAAAATTTGTCTAAAATTCTAAATTATGGATGGTCATTTAAAAGTTACTAAATTAGATAATAAAATTAAATTAACTATTCAAAATTTTGATACTCATAAACCAATAAAAAGATTAAATGAAATATTTCCGAATATTATTAGAGCAATTATTTGTGGACCAAGTAATTGCGGAAAAACAAATGTATTATTAAATATATTATCAAAGATTTATTATTCTGATATAATAATTTGTTCAAAAACTTGCTATCAAGAAAAATATAAATTTTTAGAAGATATGATAATTCAATTCAATAAATTGTGTGTTAAAAATGATTTGGAATCTAAAGATATAAAATGTTTATCAATTCAATCTCTACCAACACCTGAAAATATTAAACCATATTCTGTAATAATATTTGAC
This sequence comes from Anastrepha ludens, assembly GCF_028408465.1. Taxonomy (NCBI): domain Eukaryota; kingdom Metazoa; phylum Arthropoda; class Insecta; order Diptera; family Tephritidae; genus Anastrepha; species Anastrepha ludens. Next base: position 27,243,262 of record NC_071499.1, on the reverse strand, counting down.
GATATCTCTACAGAACAACAAGATAATATTGCCAATTATTTTGCTTATGGTAGACACAATAACATTTCTTGTTTTTATTTATGTCAAACATATTCAAAAATACCTAAACAATTGATAAGAGATAATGCAAACTATATAATTTTATTTAAACAAGATAAGACTAATCTGAAACACATATTTAATGATCATTGTAATGATATTGATTATGATATTTTAAAAAATATGTGTATTCAATGTTGGAAAGAACAGTTTGGATTTTTAGTAATAGATAAAGAACAAGAAACAAATGATGGTAGATATAAAAAAATGTTTGAATTTTTCTTTACAATATAAAAAAATGTTTGAATTTTTGTTTGAATAAGATTTTTATTTTTTATTATATCCAGTTATTTTGGAAATCTTTATATTTTTCATTTTTTTCATCAAAAACTATATCTAATATTTTTCTATATTTATATAATCCATCAATGGTTATATCTAAATTTTGCAATTTTTGGTATTGTGTTACCAAAAAGCCTATATAACGTAATTTACAAGCATAGCTTTCGCTTATCTTAAATTTTTTATATATATCTTTCATAGTTGTATATTTACATTTTACACCAATTTTTTTATAACCTTTTTCTAATTGCAATTTTCTTGCATATTCTTCTAAAATTAATCCTATTGTACAATTTATATAAAAAGTATTTTTCTTATTTTGTAATAATAATTTATTAATTTTATATAATTTTGTAATATTATCATCAATACTATCTTTTTGTAAATTTTGTATAAATTCATTATCAATTTTAAAATCTAAACCAACTGGTTTAGATTGGTTTACACGTTTTGATTCCAATAATTCTTTTAAATCGATGAAATCAAATTCTCTTTTATCTTTCTTATAATTTTTTTTATCTTTTTTATCCATAAACATATTATCCAAAAAATTTTTATATTTTTCATTTTTTAATTTTAGGCCATTGCCTTCAAATATATATTTTTCTTTTAGTTGATTAAAAGAAGAAATACGTTTTTCTATACAAAAACTGGTGAAGGTTTCAAGATCTTTAAAAAATTTTTCCCCTTCTTCATCAAATCCATCCTTGCTTTCATCGAAATCCATACTTTCTTCTGAAACAAATAAATAAATTAATAAAAACTTAAAAAATTACAAAAAAAAAAACTTACCAGCCATAGTTATAAAATCTTTTTGTTTTGTTTTTTTTTTTGCGTCCACCCTCTTCTAACGCTAAATACATACTGCACTTGTAACCATGTTTGACAAAGTCAAACGGTTTCGACAGAGTCGAAACATGTGTTGATGTATAAAAGCTTATCAAATATTATGCTTATCTTGCAGTTTGTGACTCGTATTCAACAGTATTTCATTTTTTTTTGGTTTGTGCTTATGCTTATTCTATTTATAGATTGTGAGCAATGTTGATAAGATCAGCATTGCTTGCTTTGCATACTACTCAGCTGTAATTACATTACTTCAGAATATGATGTTTAGATGAGTTGGTTAAGCAGTTGGAATTATAACAATAATTTTGTTGCAAGTTCAAATCTGACTCAAAGACTCTTGTTTTGAGGAGTTCGTCGTTTTTTTTGAAAGGTACTTTAAAAAATAAATGTATCCTTTTTTGTTTTTTTTTTTGAATAGATTACTTTAAATATTTTGTAATCAATATTTTAACATTTTTTCACTTAATAGACATCGACCCAACACAAAATTTTAACTGTACCAACCTAAATATTGATTACTAGTACATCAAAAATAGATATCTTTAATATCTTAAAAATATTAACTACGAGTAACTATAATTTAGGGTTGGACTCATCGACCCACATCAAAATTTAAACGTTTATTTTTTGAGATAATATAAGCTAAAAAATGAGTTAAATGTTAAAAAATGTTAAAATTTTGAGTAACTGTAAGTTAAAAAAATGAGTTAAAATGATAAAAATGTTAAAATTTTAACATTTTTGATATTGTCTTGTAGTCCGGAATATACATACTACTACTGTGAATACTGTTCGCTATCGTGATATGATAACGAACTTTTTATGTCCCGAGTTGGAAGATATGGATGTGGACGATATGTGGTTTCAACAGGACGGTGCCACTTGTCACACAGCTAACGAAATGGTGGCTCTTTTGCGCGAAAAATTTGATGGCCGAATAATCTCACGTCGCGGCGATGTCGATTGGCCTCCAAGATCATGTGATTTGACACCGTTGGACTTCTTTCTTTGGGGTTATTCGAAAGAAAAGGTGTACGTCGATAAGGCAGCAACAATTCAAGAGCTAAATGAAGAGATAATTCGGCACATTAACGGCATAGAACCTCAATTATGCCTCAGCATCATCGAAAATTTGGACCATTGGATGGAGGTGTGCCGCCGAGGCCGCGGTGGCCATTTGGCCGGTATTTTGTTTTATACGTAATTGAGCTATACCAATATTTTCATAATTAAAAAAAAAATGTTATTTTATTCAAAATCAACACCGGCCCTTGAAACTTAACCACCCTTTAATCAATTTAAGGCCGAAATTTTGGTCAAAAATCGATTGTTTTTTTAGATACCGCCATTTTGCCAAAAAAATATGTTTTGCTTATTCCTTCGATTAATTACTAGATTTATTATTACTTTAATGAAATCTGTTTCGTTTTTTCATTTCAGAGGATCCAGTTCAGCGATATAGTGGTTGCCGCAAAACCTCTTTTTTGAGAGGAGCTTCCGGAGATCAGCTGTAGCTCTTTTCCAAATAAATATTTTTACCAGTACTGAGTCTTAATTTCAACTGCATTGAAAGGTAACATAATATGTGTGCACACATTTTTGGATCAATAAATTTAAAAGTTTTCTCAGAAAAAATTCTGGAAAATTCGCTTTTTTTCGACCTTCTAACTGTAGGTATATTACCCCTTAAATTAAGCTATACATATAAGTTTAATGAAGCATATTTTATTAAAATTCAAAAGTCATACAAGGTGACACTTGTGAACGAGACAGCTGCAGTATGAAAACAGACAAGCAATGAAGTGCCTAAAGGACAAAATAAAGATTTCCATTACCTAAAATAATTTTTTTTTTTTTAGTGCAAAAATTATTCAAAAATAAAACTGGATGGTTAATTTTGAGCCACCTTGTAACTTAAATTTACTCAACTCGGAAAATCTCGATTTCGTGCCTTTACGTTTCGTCTTTCACGGTTACAATCCATATTGGACTAGTTTGGAAGCAGTCAGGAAATGTGTGGTACTGCACTACTTTACTTTTGAACACTTTCCCTTTTCTCATTATATAATAGGTATACACATATACATACATGTATGTGTGCGTACATAAGTATGCAGTATATATTCACTAATATTCAATACTCCTAAATACAGGTAACAAATTCCAACAAGCATTACCTCTTGCAAGCATCTACACATCTATTTGCATATAACTGTAATTGATTTGACCCTGAATTTCCCTCGCAATCTCTAACAATACGCATCCGTTCCGTTCTCCGTTCTCCGCTCTGCGTTCTGCGAAAGTGCTAAGCTGCTAGCAGTAAAAGTATTACACAAAATTGCACCAATTTATGCCACAAATTAGCAATGGCTCATACATAACTCGCCAGCCGCCGGCAATCAACAAAAGTTGACCCAGTTGAATCATTGTGAATATGAATCGGTGACGACAAGTTAACGGCAAATTTGTATTTATGCATTTTGTTGAAAACTACGCGGCGGGACATTTTATTGGATGACGTTAAAGGGCGGGCATACACAAAGAGATAGAATTGTTTGACTGTTTGCTTGTATGCGTGAGTGCTGAGTGGAAAAGCGAAAGAATGCCCTTTCACGTAGCCTTTTCAATTCCACTTACTTAACCGAAGTCTCTTGCTGGACACTATACATTTTGTCAATATATTGCGAGCGCATAACAAAAGCATCAGAGACATGCATATCCAGGCGAGTATGTGTGAGAATGTGTGACGGTTGCCTCACGCCGGTTGTGCTCTTTCGTAGGCATTGTTCGCGCGCTAAGGTTCGGAGTGCGGCGGAATGCTTTGTATGCATTTTCGGGCAATTTTCTGCGGTATTTTGGTATGTGTGAAAGTATGCGACAAGGTCAAAGTGACTTTCTATGCCTTTGACTTACATTGCGAGGGAGTTAAAGGCAAATACTGAGTGAGTGCAGTTGAGCGAGTAAGTGTGTGAAATAACTCTGCGAAACTAAAAATATTTGTTCTTAACCAAAGAAGATTTCCTGCGTCATGCTCTGGCTGCATTAACTTGTCACACCTTCCCGTCACAAATGGACGTGAAATATGTAAAATAAACTCAACAACGAAATACTGGTATTTGGTTGGTGTGATTAACTGGAACCTACTTTGTCTAATTTATGTTACATAGATATGCTATAATTCATTCGAAATCTGGTTTTAGTTTTAGTTTTAGTTTTAAGAGATTTCTAATGAGACTCGCCTATCCTCCTAGGCCCAAGACTTGAGCGTTTTGCGCCCATTTTTGATTGCTACTTTCAAAAGCTATGGATTTACGACTCGTTACACAGGAAAAACAAAAGTTCTCCCCCTCTCCGTGCACTGACCCGCAAATGATTTAATTTTGTCACCTGAGCGGTTTCATGCCAAGTGGTGTAAGTATAGTTAATTGGACATTCTTGTCGATCGCTGTACGTGCGAAAGCATTTTAAAACTCACCAAACAAACAAAAAACAACAAAAGAAATTAGCTGGAACAACGTCACGACGCTTTCAAGCACCTACTAAATACTACGAGGTGAAGTCCAAAATGAACAAGACTGGCGACATAAAAATGTTTTTGATCGTGTCATCCTTTTAATGAGTTAATGCGTTGGAAGTTACATCCCTAGCTGACATTCAGTTCAGTGGAAGCGAAGTTATTGCGTCTAAAGTGACAGTATTTTTGTGTCACCGGTACAAAAATGAGTTTCGAACAAAGAACTGATATGAAATTTTGTTTGAAAATCGGTAAAATGTTTACCGAAACATTTGAAATGATGAAGAAAGTTTATGGCGTTGATTGCCTATCTAGAGCCAGAGTTCATGAGTGGTTTACACGTTTCAGAGATGGTTTTGAGAACATAAATGACAACGAACATACGGGACGCCCAAAATCAGTAATCACTGAAAACTCCATCGAAATCGTTCGTAAATTTATCAAAAGTGAACCGAAATCATCGTTGAAATTCATGGGATCGGAGTTGAATAACTCTCAAACATCTATTTATCACATTTTAACTGGACATTTTGGCTTACGAAAGGTCTGTGCAAGTTGCATTCCGCACAAGTTAACTAAGGACCAAAAATTGCTCAGAATTCAATATTCGAAAGACCTCATTAAAGAGGCGAGAAAAGACGAGAACTTCCTTTACAACATTGTAACTGGTGATGAACCTTAAACTAAGCGTCAAAATGCCGAATGGAAGGCCTCAGACGAGCCACCACCCAAAACATCGTGTTTGGAGATGTCAAAAATCAAGTCGATGCTCGTTTGTTTTTACGATTCCAAGGGAATTGTCAAGAACGAGTTCGTGCCAACGGGCCAAACTGTGAATGCAATTTTCTATCTTGAGGTTTTGAAGCGTCTGTTGCATCGCATTGGAATTTCGTCGAATTCGCCCTTAATACCGCAAAGGAGGAAGCTGCCTCTTATTGCATGATAATGCACCACCTCATCGATCCACTCTTGTGACTGATTTTTTGACTAGAAATCGCATTTTAATCCTGAATCACTCACCGTATTCGCCTGATATGGCTACCTGTGACTTCTACCTATTCGGAAAATTGCATTTGGCCATGAAAGGAAAACGTTTTGCGTGCGTAGATGTAGTCCAAAAGGCTTGTACCGACATCCTGAAGGACTTTCCGGTCAATGACCTGAAACACTCTTTCGAAAAGCTTTTAGATCGGGCAAAATAGTGTATTGAAGCCAGAGGGGACTACTCGTATTTTGAATAAATAAACTCGAAGTTATTAATATAGAACAAAGCTCCTGTCGTTTCTATTTTAGCTCAGTCTTGTGATGCGATATTCGGAAATGATATCTACATTTTCACTGATAGCCAAGCGGCGATAAAATCCCTCACAAAATAATCGACAACCTCCAAGGTAGCCATGAAATGCCGCACATCTCTTAACGAGATGGCTGAGTCCTTTCACCTAAAGGTAACATGGGTTCCTGGCCATCGCGACATTGAGGGTAACTATAGAGCCGATGAACTAGCAAGACTCGGCACTAAATTGTCTGATGAGCACATAGATAATGACATAGGGATACCCTTACAAACATGTAAGCTACTCATTCTTGAAGAAATTGTAAAGAAAGCAAACGAGAGATGGCGTAATGAAGCCACCTGCGAAATCGCCCGTCAACTGTGGCCGACTCTAAATGCTAAACGCACAGAACTTCTGCTAAGCCACAATAAACACAGTCTTATCACATTGATCTCAGTTATAACGGGGCAGTGCCTAATAGGTAGACACGCCCAAAGGATGGGTGTGCAAACACACGACTTCTGTAGATGTTGTCTAGATGAGGACGAGGAAGAGACAATCACGCACCTACTATGCCACTGCCCTGCTCTATCCAGACACAGGTGTACTATTCTGGGTAGACAATTTTTTAATGAGTTAGAAGACCTCAGTTCTATAGAAATCAGAGATATTTTAAAATTTTGAAAAGCACACACTGATTTTAGGACTGGGCTATGAGCCTGAGTGTGCCCCACAGGACAACCGCTTCAACCTAACCTAACCTTGTTTATTTGGGACTTCACCTTGTAAAAGTATTCAAAGAAACTAATTTTAAAATTAATAAATTTGTTGTTTTTAAGTTAAACTCTATGCAGATTTTTGTTATAGCGCTTTTTTCTTGTTCTGTTAATTTTTTTGTTATAAAACAAGTAAAATAATTAATTTTACTAAATTTATGAATATTTGTGAATTCCGCAAAAAACTCCTTCAACAGTTTTTTTCAATTATTGTAAACCTTCTGGGAATCAAGAAAATATGCTGCTGTATGCAGACTTAAGTCCTCTCACTGTGTGTGTGTGTGCTTTGTTCACTTGTATTGCTTAGGTGTAGGTTTATCAAAAAAGAAAAGTATCTCGACATACTAAAGCGCTTACTTAAATAGCCATTTGCTGCGGGAGCTTATACCCATTGCCACGGGCAGTAAAATTACATGTCACGCCAACCCGTTTGACCGGTTCCGCCCAACGCTCGCATCCAGTCGATGGCACTAACTTGATTACCAGCAGTGCACTGACGAACATTAAAATATTTGATAAATGTTTTAGAGCAACCGCCCAGTTTTGGGGCGTACCACAAAGCTAATGCAAGCGTGCGCGCACACACAAAACCCAAACACGCACACACACACACCAACATATGTTGCGACAGTTAACCCTTTGACTGCAATGCAAGAGCTACATGTGGCGACATCTTCGTTTTACGACTCGTATTGCTATTAATTCGCATATAACGGTGCTTTCAATGGGCGCGCAAATAGTTGTAAATGTGTGCGTGCGTATGTGTGTGTATGTAATGTCACTTGTGCCACTAGCATCGACCGCCGCGTCTGTTGCGACATTTGTGCTTTGTCGTTCCTTTGTGTTATCCACTCGGCGGTTATGAGTTTATTACCACCAAAATCTGTCGAGAATGGGCCGCAGAGCTGCAATCGCACAAATATACTCGTTTATGCACACATCCACACAGACGCACATCTATGTGCGCTTATAGTTTTATATGGATATGCGTAAATCACTGCCAAGCGTAACCCTTTTGGTACCTTTCGTTTTGCCCCTGCCCACTGCATTGCAGACGCACATTTGTGCCTTTTTCGCTGACTTAACGTCCGTGAAAATACTTTATTTGTTGTGTGCAATGCGCGTCATTCGATTCCTTATTGTCGCCGTTGTCATTTCATGTAACTTATTTAATTTCAGCTCATTTCATTTTCGAATGTTGTTTTCCCGTATAAGCCTCGCACCCCTTTTCTCGGCCTTGTACTCATACGCACGTAACCGGGCAAGGTACTCCGTGGCAGACACACATACAACCAGAAGTTATAGATACGAGTGTTTGCATGTATCCTTTTTTCCATTTCACGTGTGTCCTTTTGCGCCTTTGTGTTGCGTTTTTAATTAATTATGTAAACATAGCGTTTTACATTGCGCTCAGCCATTCGCTCGTTCGCGCGTCCGGTGTAGCCTGCTTAGAGGCGGGCATTTATGGAAATTAATTTGCAACTGAGACGATGTCAGTGTGCAATTGAAAAATTAAGAGATTAACAGGCACACACAGAAACCATACCCATCCATTTCAATTTGTTGGTTTTGTGCACTAAATGATTTGATATGTATTTAACTGCTTGTAACACACACACACACAGATGCGAGTATGCGGAGCTTTGGCTGAATGTGGGGTTTGGCGTTGTAAAAGAATAGCGAAAAAAAATAGAAAAAAGAATTTGTGCCAAGATAATTTTTAAAATTTCCTGTTAAACAGCGATTTTGCTGAACGGGCATCAGTTCAAGTTAAAAGAATTTGCAAAGGTTGCATATTTTTAAAACGAAGAGGTTGACACGATGAGTATGGAAAAGTTTTTTGTTACCTATTTGGAAGGGAGGAACATCATATTTCACCTCCAGCTCCAACAAGCCTGCGTTCATGGCATACCTGCGAAGTAGGTCGTTTCTAGAGAATTGAGCAAGTGAAGGCGTGGCACTTGGCGACATACGAGGGTGGATTTATAAGTCAGTTAGCTAGTCGTCATTCCTCAAACGTACAACCACTCACACCTTATTTGATACAGACAGAATTTTTCTGTAAAGTGCTATAAATTTTTAACAATATTTTGCAAAAATAGAAAAACAGAGTATGAAGATATTTTATTTATTGGGTTGACGGATTTTTTTGGAAATCAAAGACCATTTTTCCATAAAACTAAATAGGTTTATTCTGTAATGTATTGCCCATTTTGATCAATGACCTTTTGCCATCTTTCAGGCACCCTCATAATCCCATGTTCATAAAACTTCTGGTTTATATTACCACAAAACTGAATCAGGTACGATTTGACATCATTATCATTATTGAAATTTTTACCGCTCAAGGAGTTTTGTAAAGATCGAAACAAAAAGTGATCAGATGGTGCAAGGTCAGGATTATATAATAGATGTAGCTCTACAAATTTTTGCCGAGTGGCAAAAGATGTGTGTGGCCTTACATTGTCATGATGGAATACAGTACTTTCTCGCGTTGTCAATTCGGGCCGCTTTTCTTCAACTGCATTGTTTAATTTCATTAGTTTTACAATGTAGACATCAGAATTGATCGTTCGGTTGGATGGTAAGAGTTTAAAGTAGCAAGTTCTTTTGTAATCTCACCAAACTGATAACAAAACCTTCTTTTGATGAATATCAGTATTTGGTGTTGTTTGAGTTGGTTCACTTGGCCTGCTCCATAATCTTTTCCGCTTGATACGAGGGGTGTTTTTTATATTTCGGGATTTGGCAACCCTGGTGTTGCAATCTGGCAACTGACAGCTGTATCGCAAAGTTTGACATTTTTTGGCTTTTACGTACTCAGAACGTTTTGAAATACCAGCGCTATTTGTGTTGTTTACAGTAACTTAAAAAACAAACTGAGAGGTCGACGTTTTTCGACACCTAAAGAAGCGGTTGCGGCATTCAGAATGCATGTGTGCCAGAGGTACCTCATTCAGAGTGGCAAAAGTGCTTCGACAATTGGTTCAAACGCATGCAAAAGTGTATAGATCTTCATGGAGAATATTTTGAAAAACAATAAAGTGATTTTCGATGATTCATATTTGTTTTACATATAAAAGACACCCCTCGTATCATTGCAAACAACCAATTTTTCATCGCCAGTTATCTCTCGTTTTTAAAGTGGATCATTTTCATCACGTTTCTTTAGCAAGTCGCAGTTGTTAATGCGTTGCATTAAATGCTTTTCTTTCAGTTCGTGAGGAACCCATGTATCGGGTTTTTGAACATAGCCAAGTTGTTTTAAGTGATTTTCAATGGATGTATGTGATACATGAAGCTTCTCTGCAATCTCACCTGTGACGATCCGAATCGATTATTGCTTTGATTAGGGCGTCAACAACTTCAACTGGACGACCAGAGCGTTTTTAATCTTTAAGTGAAAAATCAGCCGTTCAAGTCTTTCGTAACCATAAACAGCACATAACTTTTGATGAGCTTTCGATGCAATTTTCCCTTTGCGGAAATAAAAAAGGAAAATATGAGGAAAATGTTCCTTTTGATTTTCCAATTTTCAACGAATGCCAAATGAAAACTACGCAACCGGTCAAAAAATTTTTTTTACTGATTGACAGCTGAATTGCCAACTATCAAATAACAAAATGTGTTTTACATTTGTTATACGCCTGCAAACCTAAAAATTCAACTAAAGCCATCTACGAGTGAAATCCGCAATTATCATACTTATAATAATTGCTCACCCAATATTTTATTTTATTTAATTTTTTAGCATGAAGTACGAAAAAGTGTCCATTCATTTAATTGTGATGCAAAAACAAAATAAAAAAAAACATATGAAGAATTTCCGCCGCAATTTTAAGGTTTTTATGTAATTCTTTGTTGGTTGTCCTTTATTATCAATTACAGCTTAAAGTCTACGTGGCGTGGAGTTAACCAATGTTTTAGTGTATTCTGAACTAATTTGGTTTCACTTTTCAAGTATCTCCGTTTTGATATAAGATTTGTTATGGATGTCATATTTTCTTATATTCGAAATCGACCACAAATTTTCAACTACGTTCAAATCCGGTGATTGTGCAGGGGTTTCAACGATGTGGAAGCATTTTAACCAAGTTTGTATTATTTGTGACTTATGCTTACCCAGTATGCCTATCCACCCTTGGGAATGAGGACAGACAGAGCATTTTAGCAGTAGCTGTCCGACATTTTCTACAATCAGACTTAAGTTGTTGGACTGCGATGTACTGAGTATGCATAAGGTCCATACTCCTCCTCTAATGGATGTTTTAAGGCTCATCAATGAATTTTTCAGTCTTTCTATCCATACGATGTGTGTTCAAAAAGTATAGCGAATTTTGAATTTTCGCGGGTTACGTATATTCGAATTTCGATTTTTTTGTGGCGATATGCTGGTACTCATGTCTCTCACTCATGCCGACGAGTTCGGCCAATTTGAATGTTCAGTTAATTGTTGACAGCTGCTTTGCTTGCACATGTTTCGGCTCGCCTTCGATTTTTACCTATTCAAAAAGATGGATCAAAGAACCTGTTTTAAATTTTGTGTGAAAAACGAAATTAAGTGTGCGGATGCATTCCGAATGTTGGCTGTGTCATACGGACAAGCTGCTTTGGACCAAAACACTGTTTTTCGGTGGTACAAAATGTTCTCAGAAGGCCGAGAAGATGTGAACGACGAAAAGCGTGCCGGCATGCCAGACGCCCGAGCACTTTCGATTTTTTTCGATGATTTGGGCATGAGACGGGTCGCAGCAAAATTCGTACCAAAACTGCTCAATTTAGACCAAAAGCAGCACCGCATGAACATTGCTAATGAGATGTTGGACTCTGTCCGCGACGACCCAAATTTGCTCCAGAGGGTCATAACTGGTGACGAATCGTGGGTTTATGGTTATGACGTGGAAACCGAAACTCAATCATCTCAATGGCAGCTGCCGCACGAACCAAGACCGAAAACGCGCCAAGTTCGGTCGAATGTAAAAGTTTTGCTTACCGTTTTCTTCGATTGCAGGGGCGTTGTGCATCATGAGTTCTTGCCACAGGGTAAAACGATCAATAAGGAATATTACCTGCAAGTAACGCGCAATTTGCGCGAAGCAATCCGCAATCCGCCAGAAACGCCCGGATTTGTGAAGAACAAAAATTGGCTTTTGCATCACGATAACGCCCCTGCTCCCACATCGTTGCTTGGGCGCGACTTTTTAGCCAAAAACAACACATTTATGATGCCACAGCCACCGTATTCCCCAGATCTGGCCCCCTGTGACTTTTTCTTGTTCCCGAAAGTGAAGAGGTCCATGACAGGGCGACGCTACGCTACGATTGACGAGATAAAGACAGCATCGAAGGATCAGCTGGACAAGAAAAAAAAAAAAATGATTTTATGAAGTGCTTCGAAGATTGTTAAAAACGTTGGCACAAGTGCATAATATCTCATGCATAATCTCAAATAGATATTAATGAATAAATAAATAATTTTTGAAAAAAAAAAACACAAAATTCGCGATACCTTTTAAACACACCTCGTATAGTATCTATCCTGTCTTTCTATTCTTTCTACTGTGATCTATCCGGGTGTAGTACCATGGTCTTCTTGACTGAATGCGTGGACTTGTCCAAAACAAACAAACAAATCTAATATAATCTAGTGAAGATAGCCAGTTGATCGTTATTGAATTTTCGGGCTCTTCAGATTGCCTAAACAGACGGGATGTTTAAACAAGAGCTGTGGCTGCTTAGATTTAGGATTTGATTTGAAATTTGTATTTTGACTTCATGGCCTTTTGTGCCCTCTACTCATCATAGTACCTCATTCAAACCCAGTTCCCTTATTAAACTTGAGTTAGAGCTGGGTTGGGCTGAGCGATATGCCTTTCTTCTGACTGCAATTAACCTGATGCGGCTGTTTGCCCTATAACTTTTCAGGATGCCATCATATTGAAACACAGTTTAGCAATTTAAAAAATTAAACCAGCTATAAATAATCGTGAATTCATTTTGTAAGGAAGAAAATACGCGATACCTTAGCGGAAAAAAAATTATCAAAAATCAGCGGTGTTTTTAAGATACTTGAAACTTGCACTTTGTTATCCTAAAATTCAATAGCTATACATTTGCACACCCAGAAAAGTTCTGGTTAAAAATAAAAATTTTTTAAAGGAATTGTGAAACAATTTGAAAAAAATATACAAGCTGTGTAAGAGAAGAAATCGTAGGGGTACGAATTAATACTAATTAGTAAGGGCAGGCACACTGATGTCTCAAAGGAAGAAGGGAGGAGAGGAACCTAAGTTCGTTGTAGGATGATATAAAGTGATACAAAGATGAAGAAAAGAAATTGCTGATAGGGTATTGGTGTGACAACTCAAATAGTGTCTACGAAATTACCAAATATATTTATTACGAGTAGTTGATGCATTTGAAAACGTCATCCTTGAATGGAAACCGACTGCGCGGACAATTAGCACCTTAAAATGTAAATAAAATCTTACACGCGTCCTATTGTAAGCCGATAATAATATCGCAATGTGAAAAAACGAGCGAAGCCTGCCGGACAATAAACCTTTTTAGGAGCGCACGCACGACCTCCATCGTCGTCTACGTCTATTTGTCCAGCGTGTCTAATTCGCCCAATATACATACATTTATATAAATACATACATACTCGTATATGCGTATGTTTGTTTGGTCGTGCACTAAATTGACTTATCAAAAGTAATTATTCACGCCTCGAACACCCCCAGCAAAGTGCGCCTGCACCTCACCTCATCGCTCTTGTGCAACCTCCTTGTACTCGCTTGTAGATTTTCATGTACATTTGACTATAAGACTGGTTGAGTTGAGTCCGTGCGTGTGTCAGGACATTCGATACGCTTTGTATGTGCGCCCCCTCAGCGAGTTGAGCGTCCAGCGGCGCACACGCTTTTCCACTTTTCCAGCGCTTTTGTTTATGCTAAACGTTCGCTAAATGGAAATACAACTGACATGAGGATATTTGATGCGAGAGCCTGTGTACATGCATCTACGCTGCTTACTCTTTCGCTACTCCGCACCCCCCCCGTTGATGTACCCTATTATATGCTCAGCACAGTGGCGAAGGCAACGGCAGCAGCAACGTGTGGTTTACCTTTAAATTTATGCTAGTCATATGAGCAAAATATATATATACCTTAGGGTGGTCCGTAAAAATATCAATTGCGCGATCTCTTTCGGTCGCACCCCTTCAGGCGGTAATATTTTGATAAAATATGTCACAACTAAATTTTGGTTTCGATTGGGGACGTTTAAGCCTCTATGATAATTCAAAAAATCAAAACTAAATGACAGTTCGGCACCAAAATTTGTATGGCGACAGTAGAGTCGAGTTTGGGCAGGTAGGTGAAATGGTTGAAGTACCACTTTGGCACACCCAAGTAGCTGTAAAGCGCCGTTTTGATATCATTTTGAGACCTCCATCGGGCAGATATCTCCAGCCAACCAGAGCTGTTGATGTAATGGAGAAAGTTGATGGGTTTTAAGTTGGCGCACTGGCCCAGGCTGTCGAAGAAATGAGCACCCATAATCATCTAGCTGCCACACACGGACATTTACAGAGAGAGTGCTCAAAGACTCCTGCTCTGAAAGGCCGTCACAGCTTCTGTAATGTGAATTAAAAGATAAACCTAGTTTTTCTACGTGCGTGCCGATCGCCCATGACCGGTAAACCCAGCTACGAGTTTGGGAATTTTATGGTGTGGAATTCCTAGAACTTTCTGGGTCCTGAATCCTGCGTCTAATGTACTGGGGCAAAGGGTTTTTGAATTTGCACACGAAGAAATGGAGCTCTATCTCTTCTGCGCTTTCCTGAGAAATAAGTTGTGCAGTTTTCCTCTAACAACTGTCAGGAGGGTGTTGATAACCAGGTAGGATTTTGGGTATTAGATTAAAAGAAAGATAAATTTAAGGTTAACCTTTAATGGATTAATGGTCTTTGATCCCTGCGCGACTTGCCGTAACGGTCTCCAATCGGCATTTACGCGCTCCATTGCTTGTGAGTTTGTATACTCCAGCTGCCCAGCTAACGAGTGTCAAATGTGATTGACGTACGACGCCGTTTGTGGCGGCCGCCGAGGCCGAATGGGTTGGTGCGTGAGTATCATTCGCAAGTGCGTATGCTCGAACCTCCGTGCGTGAAACAACAAAATGATAAAAAAAAGTTATTTTCTAGTAGCGGTCGCCCTTCGACAGGCAATGGCAAGCCGCCGATAGTATTCCTGCCATGAAAAAACCTCTCATAAAAACTCATTTGCCGTTCAGAGTCGGCTAAAACTGTAGGTCCCTTCATTTGTGAAATAACGTCAAGGCGCACGCCGCAAATAGGAGGAGGTGGCCGAGCTGCTAGCAGAAGTGTACGCGCCAATTATTTATTGACGTGATAACGTCGTATAATTCGATTTAGCCGGCTGCACGCACGAAAAAATGTGTCGTTACCTTGCTCATTAGTGTTACCTTGCTTATTTGTCGTTACCTTGCTCATTGCCGTTACCTTGTTCATTTGTCGTTACCTTGCTTATTGACGTTACCTTGAATGAATTGCAAGCGAAAGCGCGGAACGAACAAAGCAACCGAACGGCAACGTTCGACATCTTGCTCTCTGCCACCTAAGTGAGCGCATATATGTATGTATATGCGCATATGTACATATATAAATTCACATACTTGTATTTGCATATGCCTTCTTCCTGTGTGCATGGTAATGAACCATTTCTCTGTTGAGAATAGGACGATGATAGAAAAAGTAGGAAATGAAAGGGAGTGTTTCGAGTGTAAAGTGTCTTGAAAAGGGCAAATCGATGATGGTGCCTCTTAGTGTTGTTGACTTATTAACGTCTGATGCACAATCGAAATTGAAGATATCTTTCATGAATTTGATAAATGTTTCGTCATTTTTCACGTTTGTGTAAATGTAACTTGACCTATTCCATTGCAATTCCATTTACCTCCTCCTCTAAATCCATACAAAATATCTATCAAACAAATAAAATTAAAATTTTGTTTTGAAAATTGCAACCATTCCATCACTATATTCTCTTATGACGTTGTCACGTTAAACTAACGTCAGTAAACCGACTTTACAGACAACCTCTTTTTTTTTATTTATAAGTTTTTCGATAAGGTGATCAGTTTTGCGCCACTCTGTAGTATCGACATAGGGGTTGGCGCTTAGGAAATCTGATGTAAACATTTCCTTCCTGCATTTAAGTGCCACCCTAATGCACGTGTGCAGCTGAAAACTGGCTATTCCGTACGACAGTTGAAAGGCATGAGCGAATTGGACGCCCCACACATACATCTGTATGCACTTACATACATACGCACATAGTTCATGTTAATGAGGTGTTTTGTGCCTCGGCCACCTGCTGTGAGGCGTCCTCGAATTAACTGCTAAAAGTCGTCCGAAATACAAAATAAACATGCTACAACAACAATCATTGCAATAAACTTTTCGGTAACCAGCGGCGATGTTAACATCGTTGCTGTTGCTGTTGTTGTTGCTGCTGCTGCTGTCACTGAAGTTTTATTCGCATTTTCGGGCAGCCGAAATTTACAATGTCGAAGGCAACTCACTGGCTTGTTGGCTTACGCCGTGGGTAGCCACAGAATGTGCTACTATTCGTGCAGTCTCCTGGCAACACTAAACCTCAGCCACGTACTTTAGGGTGCTGGCAATCAATGATATTGACAACCTACCTACACACATACATACATACAAACATAGGTGCATGGATGGGTAATCGCGACATTTAGACTGTATCGTTTTTGTGTGTATCCCAAAAGATGCGTAGGGAGTGTGCAGCGAGACGCACGTCAGCAACAACGTCACCTACAGCCAAGCTCACAGCGCGTGGTCTCATCACATCCCACTGCGCCCGGTACACGAGCGTTAACCGAACAAATCACAAACTGCCCATTACACATGCACACACTTACTTATGCACATTGTTGTTGGCTTTTGCTTGGTCGTGTCGAGTTGCGCTCGTGCAGCAAAGATCACCCGTCGCGTCTTTAGCCCTTGCATGGCACCCTTACCTTGAAGTTGTTGTTGTAGCTGTCGTTTAGCGATCGTCAAGTAAGGTGGTCAGCACGAATGTTGCAAAATTCGTTGAATTCTCTTTGTTGGTACATTTTTTAAGGAATTTTCTACTGGTGTCCCGGCACTCCTGCCGATTTTATGATTAACTAGAAGTCGTGTGAGTCGCGTGTTGATAAAATGCATGAAATCTCCCTAAATTATTCTTAACCACTCACAGCTTAGGAGTTGGACGCTGTAGGTTCCCTATTTGATTTGGTTCAAAATAGTTTTGGGAAGATTATTGGTTTCCGCAGTTTTGAATATAGTTTACATAGTTGAGGTTAGATCTTCTTTTAGAGTGCGCTTTCGGTGGAGCTGCGATAATAGCGGAGAAAATTGCAAAACAAAAGTTGCAAAGTCCATCACTGATTTTAACGCTTTTGTTATTATTTTTTTGTATTCTTCTAAAAACCGCCGAAACTGTGTTTTTTATTATAATTTGGAAATTTCAAATTCGATTTTCAAAAATAATTATTCCAATTATTATTCCAGTTTTGGAAAGTTATATATTTCGTTCGTATGTATGTGCTTTTGAGCTCCGAAGTCATTTTTTCATAGTCGAGTCTGTTACCCCTAAGGTATAAATCATATTGAATCAGACAAATAACTTACTAAATAATTATTTAAAGACTTATTAAAATAAAATAAAGATACATTGGAAATTAAATAATCTAATAATCCACCACTAATACAAACAAATAAAATTAATAATTTCAAATAAATTGGTAAACAAATTATATATGGAGTAGGAAAAATTAGTCATCTAAGCATAATACCACCAATAATTCTTATAATCAATAACCCTCTTATACCACGCAACATAACTCATCCTTCATCTCTTAATATATTTAAAGAACCACAATTTAATTCACCAGTTATAGAATAATAAACCAACCGAAAAGAATAACATACCGTTAATCCAGTAGAAAAAAAATAAAGAAAAAAAGAAAATGTATTAATAGCGTTTTTCAGTAAGAGCGCTTCAACTTTTTTTTTTGAATAAAACACAAACGGTTTGACTTTTTTAACTATTTTTTTTTATTATCGAGTTTGAACATATACATTTAAGTATGAAACTCGATTTCTTTTGCATGACCACCGCGTGCACGATTTACGAAGTCCAATCGTTGAACCCAATTTTCGACCACTCTTTTGCATAAATCGGCCGAAATTCCAGCAATTTCGCGTTCAATATTAGCTCTGAGCTCACAAATCGTCGCCGGCTTGTTACTGTAGACCAATGACTTCACATAACCCCAAAGAAAATAGTCTAGAGGCGTCAAGTCACACGAGCGCGGCGCCATTCGACCGGTCCATTTCTGGAAATAATGCGTTCATCGAACTTACTCTTCAACAAATCAATTGTAACGTGTGCTGTGTGGCTTGTGGCCCCGTCCTGTTGAAACCACATGTCGTCTAAGTCCATACCATTCAATTACGGCCAAAAATAATCATTTATCATGTATCGGTATCGATTTCCATTCACAGTAACGTGGCGATCGTTTTCGTCAACGAAAAAATATGGGCCAACTACGCCGCCGGCATGTAAACTGCACCAAACAGTGATTTTTTCGGGATGCAACGGTGCCTCATGAATCACGTGTAGATTGCTTTCTGCCCAGTAACGCATATTTTGCTTGTTGACAAAGCCATTGAGCCAAAAGTGAGCTTCATCACTGAAGATGATTTTTTGGAAAATTTATAAATTTTCATAAAAAATTTGCACGATTTGCAATCGTTGCTCAAGTGTGTAGCGTTCCATGATGAAATGTATACTAATGAAGTTTACAAATGACAAGCGAAAAAAAAAAATATTGCGTCGTTCGCCCTCCCTATCGGAAAAAAGTTGAAGCGCACCTATTGAAAAACGCCTTATAACTCAAAGACACAACTTCTAAAATTAAATCCTTAGAATAAAATCCAGCTAAAAAAGGTATACCACATAAAGCTAAATTAGCAACATTAAAACAACCAGAAGTTAAAGGTATATAAATTCCTAATCCCCCTATTACCTCTAAAATACAGGGTGAACGATATGAAGTGTTACCTATTCAAAACACCATAACTTTTTTGTATGAAATTAGTTTTTATTGATTTCAAAGACAAAATTGTTCAAAAATGATTACCATTTTAGCATATATTCACTTTAACTCGATATGCCCACCTTTTGCCTTGACTATAGCCTTCAAACGGTCAAAAAATTAGTTGCATGCTGCACGAATGTGATCTTGAGGTATTTTGGCCCATTCTCGTATGATCGCTTGTTTCAGCGCATCCATACTGGCATATTTTTTAGTCCTCATCTTGCTCTCCAAAATGGACCAGATGGAATAGTCCATCGGACTTGGGTCTGTCGAATTCGAAAGCCATTGTGTGGACGAAATGAAGTGTGGAACATGATTTTTTAACCATTCTTGATTCACACGAGTTTTATGAGACGGTGCCAAGTCCTGTTGGAACGTCCATGGTCTACGACCGTTAAACATTTTCCCGACAATAAGTCGCATTCACTTTGACACCAGGCTCGATAAAAACGATTGGAGAGCGTCCATCAGCGGCCACTGCGGCCCAAACCATTACTTGCTTAAATTCTCGTATGAGCCAAGTAAACACGATCGTTTTGAGTGTTTATGAACTGCTCAATTGGGAAATTTTTTTCATCAGAAAACACAATGTTAGGAAATTCGCCACGTTCGTGCAAGCGCAACAACTCCTTTGCTCTTTCGCACCGAACTTTTTTTTTGCTGGTGTGAAAGATCGTTTACTTTTTGGAACTTGTAAGCCTTGACCTTGAGCTCATTTTTCAATATGCGTCGAATGCTGTCTTGCGATATTTTCAGATCTTTGGCCATTTTTCTTCCACTTCGACGTGGATTTCGTTCAAGTCGAGCCTTCAGTTTCCGAACCATTTCTGCGTTGTTGCGGTTTTTTTTGGTCCCCGTTTATAGCGTTTTGCAATGCTACCAGTATCATTGTAACGTTTTATAGTGCGATACACAAACATTTTATTCACTTTGAGGTGAATGAGCTTACGAACAATGGCTGGTTGTGATTTTCCAGCCAAATATAACACAATCACACTATTACGTCTGAATTCCATCACAGAAAAAAAAATTTAACAAAACTGAGACGCAAATGCTTTTGATGGCTTATAAACAATATATTGAACTGTCATTAGAAAAATTTTGACGTTGCTGTCATGAGCTGTTTTACAAATACAAGCAGTGTAAAGTTGGGAACACTTCATATCGTTCACTATGTATATCCTTTTTGTTCCATCAAATTCAAGCACATAAAAGTTCGCTTTTAGTCTGTTTTACCAAAATTCATAAACCAAAAGTTAAAAGGTTGAAATAAAAATTGTTGAAGATGCCGAAATCCTTTTTCTTCAACCCAGTCTGCAAAAGATGAAAATCGAAACTAATGGAAATCATTTGTTCTGGCACTGTGCGCCCAGTGATCGGCGTGTTACCAATTATTCATCATCACAAATTTTAGTGGCCGTAGATTTTTCTGTATAAAATTCTCTCAATGTTAAAATGAATATATATGAAGACACAAACAAAAAAACATTTTTTTAACCAAATTCAATCCAAATCACAACGGAACAAATAAAGAGAATTAGTCGCATGAAAATCCGAAAAAACTATAATTTGATTTCGACTAGACGCATGTTTTTAGCATTTTTTTCTACAATTCTTTCCTCTGTGAAGTTTGAGTCTCTACGGATATGAAGAGCTGCTGCCTCATCCAATCGCTCTCGTGACATCGTACTTTTAAAAGGTTGAGGGTAGTCAAAGGACCGAAAAAATGATGATTTTCAATAATTTTTTTTTTTGCTAGTCAATTGCTTTATTTTACAAAAATAAACACATAGCATTAATACATCATATTTCGACTTGGCTTTAGCAAAATTAAAAAAAAAAATAATAGTTGTAAAAGTTATCGCTGTTTGTGTGGAGCCCGCTTCTCCAGAAGTCCCTTGCGGTGATCATCACAAGTCCGTGGAGACAATCAATCGGACAATGTACAGTGTTATAGGGATAACCAGTTCAAAAAAAATTGTTTTGAGAAAAACTCATTTAAAGTGTTGCTACCGATTTATGTCGGTTGCTTGCAGCTGCTGCTAGCTACTTGCTCTTGAAGGCTCCGGAGCGCCCAGGGGCCCTTTGTTAATTGTTGAATAATTTGTCATGTATTTGTCGGATTCACTTCAAATTTTCACACAATATTTTTAAGATAAATGTAAAAAAAAAAACAAATTACATTACGTCTTCACGATAACGGCCTGTGCGTCGAGGTAAACGACTACCTCGCCTGCCTTGCTCTTCACTGCGAAGAACTTACAACTTTCCCCCACGGCGACCCTCTTCACCACCTGGACAAAGGAGGTCAAACTGCAACTTAAGGTAAAAGTCGACGACACACCAATTCCAACTGTTAACAACCCCAAAATCTTGCGACTAAAGTTCAAAATCGCAACAAGGTCCTCAAATCGCTTGCCGGCAGCACTTCGAACAAAGACAAAGAAATGCTGCTGTTGACTTTCAAGGCAATAGGCCGACCGGTTCTGAACTAGGCTGCGCCTGCCTGGTCGCTTGGAATCAGCGACTCGCAGTGGACGAAGCTACAGACTTATCAAAAAACACCGCCATTAGGACTGCATCAGGATGTCTCTTGATGTCCCCACTTCAACAACCATACGACGAGGCCCATATGCTCCCTGTAAAGGAGCGTAATAAACTGCTCAGCAAGCAGTTCCTGTTAGAGTGTTACCACAGCTCCCACCCATGCAGACACCTATCCAGAATTGACCCCGACATACTAAACATATGTCCAGCATGTGAAGACACCCCGCACAACACTAATCACCTTTTCACATGCCCCATCACACCCACTCATCTAACACCCCTCTCCCTCTGGACCCAACCTGTCGAAACAGCAAGTTTCCTGGGCAACTTAACGTTAGATGAGCTGGGCAAAATGATTTATAATACACTGACAGGGCAAAGTTACCTTTTCCCGCCCAGTTGATCCGCAAGTTCATTCCCCTCTATGCTCCTATGCCCTTGAAACTACTTAGATGAGATAAATGTTTTCGGCACATTGGCGACATTTGATCTCCTCCTTACTGTAGTTAACTAGAAGAGAGCTGCGACATGACGACGGCAAGGTCTCGATCGAAACTTGACTATCGGTAAAGATATTTATGTCTCCTTCCCAACAGCGATTCAAGATCATTTTGCATGCCTGACATTTGATGTTTGAGAAAATGGTTAGTCACCAAATGCTACGTCACTTGAGCTCGAACAAAAATATACTCAGGTGTTTGATAAACAATCCCAGGAAATATTTTTGTACTTTTTGTGTTTAGCAGTTTCCGAGTACGAAGCTTATTGTGAAGTGCAATATCAAATAGTTAGCAAAGTTTGTCGTGAAGAACCAATCTATTATCGGAGGCGTCATAAAGCTGGAAGTCTTTCCATTTGCAGAACACCTTCAAGACGTGCACCACCAAACGGAGGAGCAGCTCGGTCAAGCAGCTGGTAAAGGAAATATGCCCCAATCTTTAATTCTAGGATATTTATACAAATTCTTGCCTTTGTTTAAATATGCAATTCGAAGCAGTCGTAAGGTTGAGTCAACCACTTAAGGACATTTTAATTTTACCCTTATAATTTGAAATTCTCAATACAAGACCAATTAATAAAAAATCGGTAAACCCGAAAATGTCATTTCGGCTGGCCAAAATCCAATTCGAAATCAATTTGCTGCCTCAAAGCAGTGAGGCGAGGCTTGGTGATAGCTAACATCGCATGTTTACAGCGGCCCACACAACAGGATCCGCATACCAAACGGGACAAACCGGAAGCACAGGATATTAACACATGTTACAAGTGAAGTTAATTGATTTAGTACAAAATGAGCCACACTAGCAACACTACGGCACTACGACACTACGGCACACAGACAGTGTTGGCGTTGGCATTGGCGCCCGCATCTTGCAGCTCCCAGCTGACGGCGAAGAGAAGTGTTGTAGTGCCAGCGAAGTGAAATGAAATGAGTGGGCGTGGAAATGACCAGCGGCTAAAAAGGTACACACCCACTCAGATTTCATATGTGTTGCAAAGAGTGCTTGCGCTTATGTGTATGTGTGTGTGTGTGAATTTGTTTTATATGGAATTTTACATGGTTCCTTGGAGCAACATAAAAACTCAATTAGACTCGTTACACGCCCAATTATGCTGGTTCGTTACTTGGCCAGTCGCTGGGATGCTGGCCGACGTTTAGTGGCTGGGTTTGAGGTCAAAGGTCACAGCCAACTTTCGGTCTCAAATGTGCTTGTAGATTCTTTTTCATTCTTGTTTGGGTCGGCGCGAAATTGCGGAAATGTTAGTAATTCAAAACTTGATTTGTTGTTGTTTTTTGCTACTGCGCTCACTCTATGCATTTATGTTAAATTGCATGTGTCCCAGCATAGCCTAGAGGCAAATAGGATTAATTATACGTGTGTGTTTTGCGCGTGAGTGTGTGTGTTTGCTGATCTTTCTTGTGCCAGTGCTGCATTATATTGCTGCAAGTTTAATTGTTATATTGTTGTTGTTTGTTGTTACTTTTGCTTTTGGAGAAATGCCAACAAAATATGGCCACATTAGCACCCTCATATATTTGGCCGAAAAAGTGGCTTGTTAGTTATTTATTTGTGTGCTGGCCTCAAACCATTTTTGCACTTACCCGAAAAGGTCGCGCAGCTGCACCTTCCTTCACTACCGTGTATTTCGAGTTGGGCTATAGGCCTGCAAAAATCCCTTCTAGTGACATTAGCAAAAAGGCAAGCCAAGATGCCAACTTTCGCCATTCCCGTTCAGTCGTTTGCCGGTGAGTTGATGTCCCATGTAAGCGGAAAAGTTTCCACAAAACATTTAACTATTCGAGAGTTCAAACAAGCGCTTCAACTACAAAAAACAAATGCAATCACACACATACATACATACATGCATACACATACTCATGCATGTGCACCCACAGCTCTGACGTCGACTACGAAATTTTTGGCAAATTCCGAACGCTTTCTTTGCTTTTTGTTGCGTCCACCGCACAGTGCGATATTTCTACATTCCAGGTGTACAAAACTACTTTAAAAAATATGTGCCTACTGTGGGCAAAAAGTAAGGTGAATTTGGTTGTAAAATGAAAAATCTTTATTTATTCTTGTAAATCAATTTCATACCCTTCAAAATAATCCCCTATCGATGAAATACACTTATGCCAACGATTTTTCCAATCCCCGAAACATGACAAATAGTCCATTTCCGGTATAGCCATCAGCACCTTCTTCGATTCAGCTTTTATCTCCTCAATCGACTCGAAACGCGTTCCCCGGAGCGGTCTCTTAAGTTGTGGGAATAGCCAGAAGTCACACGGAGCAAAATCAGGCGAATATGGCGGTTGTGGAACGATATGCGTGGAATTTTTGGCGAAATGGTCACGAAGAACGAGTGCAGTGTGAGACGGTGCATTATCGTGATGCAAAAACCAAGAGTTGTTGGCCCATAATTCTGGTCTTTTTAGACGAATTGCTTTACGTAAACGACGCATAATGGTCAAATAATATTTCTTATCATCTCCCGTAATGACTCATTTGAGCTTGTCCTAATAGTCTGAAAGCATTGTTTCACACACATCAACGCGACTACTTTTTTCCAAGAAATTGAGAGTTTTCGGTACCAAACGAGATTTGACTTTTCGTAGGCCCAAATGGTCTTTCACAGATCCTTCTGATATTCCGATCATATCAGTAAGGTCTTTAACAGTCAACCGACGATTTTTGAGCTCTAACTCCTTCACTTTATTGACGTGTTGGTCATCTGTTGACGTCGTCGATGGTCGTCCGGAGCGCTCCAAGTCATCAACACGTTCTCGACCCTCTTTGAAGTCTTTGTACCACTTATAAACATTTTTCTGCGACATGGTCGAATCACCAAATGCCTTCTGCAACATGCTAAACGTTTCCGCAGCCGAAATTTCATTTCACAAACAAAATTTGATGGCACTTCTCTGCTCAATCAAATCAGACATTGTAAAAATCGAAAAATGCACTCTTGGTGGTTCGGCAAAGACAAGCGTAAATATATTACTGATAACGACATTCACATGAAAGTTGGCCTAGATGTTATTAACAGTGCTGCCAACTCATGAAAAAAATAACTAGAGCGAAATTTCAATCCCGCGAAGTTTGACAGATAAATTCACCTTACTTTTTGTCCACAGTAGTATTTTATTTTTGTATATTTAATACGAAAATGAATGCAAAACCAAATAGAAGAAAAAGTTGACATATAAGCGGATTAAATACTTAAAATTTGTTCGTGAATTTTCTTTCAATGATAATTGTTTGCACTTCAATTAGTATTATGCAGTTTGTTAGATTGGGGAATAAGTTCGTAGCGGTTCGTAGACTTTTATTTAAGCAAAAACCAATGATTATATCAATAAGTTAATCAAGTATATATTCGCGTTGCTGTTTTCAACCTCTTCCCATCTCTCGACCAAACGCCTTTTCTGGTGTTAAAGAAGTTGTTGAGCCAGTTTTTAAGAACCTTTTGGTTATCGAAGGAAAGATTTTAATTGGTCGGTGCAAGATCCAGAGAATACGGCGGATGCTGAAGGCTCTCCCATTCGAGCTCTTGGAGTGCGGCTTTGACGAGTTGTGCAACATGAGGTCTAGCGTTGTCTTGAAGGAGTATAGTTTGACCATGTCGATCAAGTCTTATCAGTCGAATAGCTTCATTTACACCGTGTAGCTGGCAATTTGAAGGTGACTTCCTTTGTTTTTCTTCCTAGGCTCCCAATTTTTCGGTAAATCCCATTGAATGAACGTGATTTTGAATCGTTTTATGATCGCAGTTAATTTTTTTTCGCCAATTCCCGATTGGTTTGGCGGCTATCTCCTTCAAAAGTGATTTGAGACGTTGCCATTTTTGAACTTTGCAAACTATTTCCGTACTGTATCACCTATGACAACTGCTCCATAATCGTCCCAAATGTCGCGAGCTGCTTCGGCAGCCTTTTTAACCTCGATGAAAAGCAAAGAAGAGCAGTTGTCGAAAATGTTGACTTTTGCCTCCTGGGTATTCCATTTCTAAGCCTCAAAATTAATAAAAAAATTAAATATCTTAAAATACAATTATCGTAGTTTTGTAGAACAGAAAAAGTTCTATTGAAGGAATACTTACCCTTTGCCAAAAAGCAAACAAATGAAGTGAATAAACGAAAATATAAAAGCGATATGAACTTATTCCCCGACCTAATATTATATGCTTTTCCACAAATAGAAGGACCTATAGTTTTATGAAGACGAATGTGATGAGTCTGGCAAATAAGAAGTGTATGTGTAGAGATTTCAGGCAACACTATCGAAACAGTGGAGGAATTTACTCACAGCTGTCCCGGGTGGTGGCGCGGATGTAAACATATGCTCGGGATGTTGTACTCTGTATGGCGAAACAACAACCTGAGTTCCAGTTTAAAGGTTAGGCTCTTCAAGTCGAATGTGCTGTCGGTACTGTTGTATAGTAGCTTCACATGGAAAATCATTTCATTTGGCCATTTTGAATTTTCTGGCCAAAAATAATGCCAAACAAGGAATTGCTCGAAAAAGCAGACATGGAGGCGCTAGACTGCTGGATTAGAAGACTGAAATGGAAGTGGATTGGTCACACTTTACACAAAGAAGACGGCAATATAGCGAATAAACCAATGGAATGGAATCCACTCACAGCGAGAGGAAGAGCGCCTGGCAGGCCAAGGGAAACCTGGAAAAGAACTGTGGATCGCGAGACGGCTCAACTCGGGTTAAGCAGAAGCAGGTGAAAGCGTTATCCAGTAATCGGACAAGATGTCGCTTAGAGGTTGCTGGTGCCCTATATCCCGGTAGGTATTCGAGGAAACAATGATGATCGTTTTATGCTGGTTCAGCGTAGGTTGGTGTGACACTTTCTTCTCATTCAGAATATTTTTATGTTAAACTGAAGTGCTTCGAATATATTCATTTGATATTTTTTGACTAAATAACCAAAATTATAAATAATAATAATAAACAAAATAATTTTGTCCACCTACATTGCCGATTTAGCACTCTGTGCACTGCTCGCCCATCCTCGTCGAAGGCAAACTTTTTCCTATTTCCTTGTAGTTGCAGTTCGTCTGAGTAATTTGGGCATTTCAGAAATCGGATTTTAATCGCTGTATAAATGACAGACGCCAAAGTGCTGTTGCCAAAGTTTGGCTTCAAAAAAATGTAAAGCAGTAGCTGAGGTGTTCGGTAGTGTTTGCTTGTGTGTGTGTGTCCTTAAACTTTCAGTACATTTCCTCGTGTGCGTGGGTGTACACAAATGCATGTGTGTGTGTGTGCAAAAGCTTACACGTCTATCGCTCTGTACCCTTACCTACGGCAACATTTTTATTACCCTCAACACATGTCCACTTGTCCGCTATGTGGCAAATCAGTGTGGCAAATAACGGTGATAGGTACTTGTAGAAAAGTTTGGCGAGTTGAGAAGGACTGAGAAGGGGTTGTATAAAGCAGTGAGTGCACACAAACTAAAAAGCGGTTGAAGGTGCTGCGATTTTGTGATAGAAAATTTTAGAGGTTCAGATATTTTCATTTACTAGCATTCACCGGAAATATCGATCGCCAAATGGGTCTTTTTTCAGAGGAGGTTAAAATCGAAAATGTCAGAAACAGGATCAAAGGTGCCGTCACACCAGTGGTATGTCGGCTATGCTCCCACTAATACTCTAACAATCCTCCACCTCGGCTAATTATACCTTGGGACCACAAAAGTATAACTTAGAGAGCCGCGTTTATGACGGAAGATACAACAGATACCTCGTTGCTTATGGAGGTTATGCGCTATCAATAGGCTCCATTACTACTTTGTGACCAATGGGGCATCGAAAGATTGCAATATCGTTGCTCGATATCGACATGTCGTCTGTTTGGGTTCGTCTTCCTCAGACGTTCGTGCTTGTTGTCGGTTCGTAAAAACTGTCACCCCACAGGCGGTTTGCTTCAACATGGCTTCTTTGGATGAGTCATCTGTTGGATGGTCTAGTTCGGTCGCCTTCGTCCTGCTTCCCTTTTGAATTCCCATTCTATGTTTAGGAGTTTTATTATAATCCTTGCTGCACACTTTTTTACTGCTTCCCATTTCTCTTTCGAGGTCAGTATTTGCGTTACTGGGCTATCTGACGTGGGGACGATACCGAGGACATTTACAAACTAGGAGCGCTCTTCGTAAAATCTAGCGCAGTGAAAGTTAAATAGGACTATGTAGCCGGAAGAGGTTATACAGAAAATAATAAGAATAAAGTAACTATCGCCTTCGTAGTTGAGTGAGTTTATGTGTGGCTATCATGGGTCCGGGTTGTAGTCCCCTTTGAATACGAAATAACGAAAAAAAGGTGCTCTTAAATCCCCCCGCTGTTAGGAGCTTGCATTAAACTACGAGCTCTTACACTTCTTCTTCTTTTTGATTGGCGTAATAATTGCTTACACGCTTTTTGACGAGTTTAACAAAGCGCGTCAGTCGTTTCCCAAGTCATCCTCCATCTGATCTTTCCAACGCAAAATCGGCCTTTCTCTTTCTTTGCTATCACCTGCTACCTACTACGTGAACATTTTCGTGCGATTATTTGTCACAATTTGCGACGTGGAGTAACAAGTCGAAAATGCTCGATGCACTGAGCAAACACTATTCTTTAGTACCGTAAAACACTGGTACGATGAATTTTCTCGCGGTTGCTGTTCGCTCACCGATAAATTCCGGGAGGGTCGTCCAAACCCAGTTATTGTGGCAGAGAATATCGACGCTGTGCGTGATGAGTAAGAAAGTCATGTCACACATACCGTGGTGGAATTATCTGAGCACAGAACTGATGCGATTAGAATTTAAGAAGTGGCTGTAATAGAATATGCTGATAAGAAGGCATCGAGTGTGCAATAATAATGCCAAACAACGGTGGCCCTAGCCATAGCAAAAGGGTTGTCAGCTCGGTCTTTTTATACGCGGCACCGATCTGGGCTGATGCATTGAACATAAACATAAACATCTATCCTGCGGCTTCCGTACAATTTTTGACGACGCTTCCTTCGTCATTACAGGACTAATCTCGGTTGACATTTTGGCAAAGGAAATGAAGAACACGGCAGTAGAGTAAGACGTAAAGATATTGCAGCAGAAGAAAGACGTCGAAAGACTGGCAATACCGGTGGAACAGATCACCTAAGGGTAGATGTACATATGAGTTAATGCACCACCCGTACGACGTGATTAGAAAGGAACCATGGAGGACAGACTACCACCTAACTCAGTTCCTTTCAGGACATGGGGTATTTAGAAAATATCTCCATAGATTTGGCAATGAAAGTTGACCAAGCTATCAGGTCTTGTTTCAACGGCAAGTCTATGCTCCAGAAACCTTTAAAATTTTAAGCGGACAAAATGTTATGAATTTTATGCTAAGAACAGCAAATAACTGGATGAGAATCTGCGCGTATACCTATAAGACATATTCAGAACGATCTAAGACGCGCAGAGTTTCGTAGGCGTCGACAATAAATTGGAGTCTTTGAGCTAGTCAGTTCCGTAAGGTAATACCTTTTCGGCAGTTCTGCGGGAAAAGTCAAACATAGTGGAGAGTTGTTTAGTACGCAGCAAGCCGTGCATACTGTTATGCCGGTATAGCGGTACTCACGAAAGCTTCCTCTTCACGGGCGTTATCCCGAAAAAAGTGCCGTGATATTGAGGCGTCTTTAGGTATTAACATGACAAGCACCTATACTATTTTGCATGACCACCGTTTGGTAAATTATCTGTTCGCATTGGATCCTAAACAATTTAAAAAACGCGCTGGAAACGCAACTGGACAAACTGCTTCGAAAACTGGTTCGTCCCCAAAAGACTGCAACGTCACGTGAAATGGTTCAAAACGTGAAGAAACGACTTGAGCGAAATACCCGATGAAGTAACAATCAAATGGCGAAAGAACTGAAAATTTCTGACCGTAGCACCCGGCGTATCAAAGCATGGCACCTTACAAGATCCAAAAGGCGCACGATTTCACACCAAAGCAACAACAAGTCAGACTTGAGAGAGCGAAAGAGTTGCTTCGCTTGGCCGAAATCGGTCAATTTCTGGACATTGTGTTTTCTGACGAGACATTTTTTATAATTGAGCAATTCGTAAACTCCCAAGACGATAGGATTTGTTTGACCGACCGTTCATACGAGAATTTTAGTCATCGATTGACCTCCAGGAGGCAGTACCCGCCACAGGTAATGATTTGGGCCGCTGTAACCGCAGATGGGCGCTCTCCAATCGTTTTCATCGAGCCTGGAGTCAAGCGAAATGCGGAATATTAATGGGAAAGTACTCTGGAGGTTGCTTCGAAGCCATTGGCAGACAAACATTTTGGTGGCAGATCATGGGCGTTTCAACAGGACTCGACACCGTCTCACAAAGCTCGAGTGAACCAAGAAATGCTAAAAAACACAACATAACGTCCACACAATGGCTCTCAAATTCACCAAACGCGAATCCGATGGATTATTCTCTTTGGGCGGTTTCGTAGAACAAAGTCCGAAATAAAAGATTTATCAGTCTGGAGACGCTGAAAACGCGATTTGTTTCTGCACCGTATCAAGGCCATAGTCAAGGCAAAAGGTGGTCATGTTGAGCAAAAGTAAATTGATTCTTAATTTTGTATTATTCTTACACATTTTTTACTTTGAATTGAATAAAAGCAATTTTCCAAATTAAATTTATAGCCTTTTTAATTGGTTACATTTCGAGTGGCGGACCCTGTATTAACCCATAAACTCTGTACAATGAAGATGGGATAAAACCACGCATGTTAAGACTAAATTTTTGTCCAGTCGTCTGATATTACAAGCTTTTGGTTGATTTTAAAAATTAATGGACAGCCTAAATTAAATTTTACTAGAACGTGCTTGGGTACGTAACGTTCTGTACGGACAGCTTTCCTCCCTTACTTGTTTTGCACTTTGTTTTTGCGTTTAACGGACGTTGGGGCGGGTGAACTGTCGGTCAAGTGACCCTTATGAATCGCTAAAAGTTGTCCCCGTTAGGGCCGCTTCTGTCTTTCATCAAAGCTGTGGCCTCTCGTGGCGTCACTTCATGATGAAGGCTTTCAAAACGTTCTGCGTAGGTTGGCAGGTATTTTCCTGTGAAGAATGTGAAACAAAGGCAAGAACAAAGGGGGAATAAATAAATCTTAGGGATGTTAGTTGGATTCAGGATGAATCACCATTTCAACCAACCAGGGACACTGTGTATAAATATTTATATTAACTGGGCACCCACTAAAGAGTTTGTGTTTTCCCAAAGCAGAATCTCTGACCACATGACCCTTGAAAATCAGTTGTGAAAACACAGCGTTGGGTAACTAAATGGAAAATAGTTGCTTGGACGAACTGTTGCTAACTAAACTAACTAAATCTTCAAGCATTTATATCAGCCATCTAAACTAAATTTAGTTTCAACTACAAAGCCGACAATAGGATAAACAAAAAGAAATAAAGGAAGGAAGAAAAGAAAACTATTCCACTCTAAAAAAGCAACAATTCACGTTACTCGCTCTAATGCTGCGACTACCCAACTACCCGTAAAGCTACTGTATTATTTTCCCCATAAATTCCACACTTAATGGAGTAGCCCATTGACCAATGCGGCCACTGCCGCCATAGCTTCACAGAGGTACAAAGGATAACCTTCCACTACACCCTGCCTCTAATAGCTTCAAAGACCTGTACAGTAGCGAACTGAACTAAACTGAACCGAACTCAACTCAGCTGAACTGAACTGAACTGCCAAAGCGTTGAACATTTTTCACTTGTTGTGGCCCAATAAATATTACGCTAGGTACACACTTCAGGTCGCAACCAACTACCTCAACAACGACAGCAGCAACAACAAAAGCACTAACAGTCACAGTGTAATAGCAACAAAAACAAAGTAAAAAAATGAAACAACTATGAGGATGTGAAATGTTAAAAAATAGTAAAAATCATTGTAGGAACATCGAGCAGGACTTGATGGTCAAACGGTTTCGCTAGATGCCTGCAGTGGTGTTTGAAGTTCATAAAGTCGCCCAACGTTGGTAGTGGAACAGACAAGTGCGCGCTGTTGATGGTAATGGCTTGAGCGTAGGCGTCACACCAGCTTGAACAAAAAGTTCCCAGAATATATTCGGACAATTTAAAAGACAATTTTATTGCTCAAAAGTGATATTATCGGCTTCAAAGTAGTCCACACCAGCTGCAACGCTTTTATGCCCTTGTTTGATCCAGCTCTCGAAACATTTCTGGAAATCTATTTTCGGTACAGCCAAGCGTCTTCAATTTTTCCATTACCCAGTCGAAAGGCTATTAAAACGCGAGTCGAAGGAGTAGTGGTTTTTTGACTCAATCAAACAGAAAAACGTCGCAGGGAGTCATATGGGGTGAATTCGATGGCTATTGGGTGGTATTCGTTTCGTTCTGGGTCAAAAATTCACGAATAGTAATGGCAGTGTGCGAAGGTGCGTTGCCAAGTTGCAAAATTCGCGAGCTGTTTCCCCATAAATTATTTGTGTTTTGCCAAATTGCTTCACGTAAGCATCTGATAACGCCAAAATAATAGTCCTTATTAATCGTCTGACCTTCTGGCGAAAATTCGTGATGTACAATACTTTTGCAGTCCATAAAAAACGTGAGTTCGCTTTCTTTTGTCTGAGCATCTTCTTCTTTGAACGAGGTTTTTTTGGCTTTTCCTTATTTGGAGCTCTGTTCTCATTCGCCTAATGTCTGGATTGTGTGCCGTTCTAATAAACCCACGCATCGTTTCCAGTAATGATGCATTTGATGAATGTCTCGTCAGATGCAACCTTGGAAATCAGGTTTTTAGCGATATGAACGCATGCATTTCAAGTCTTTTGGGACCAACATTGCAGCTGCATAGCGCAAACCCAAATCTATTCATTGACTACAATTTCCTGAATGGATCCATAAGCAAGGTTTAAGTCCTCTGCGAGCTCTCTGATGGTCAATTTGCGATTACTGATTCACTTTTCTTTCCCTTTATTGATTTTTCATAAGCGGCTTGCTACTACGCAGGCCGTTCGTCATCATCGATTAACTCTCAATCACTTCTGAAGGGTTCGTGCCACTCTTTAGAGTATCTTTACCGAAACACCGAAACAGTTTCACGACGTTCCTTAGATTTTTGCACCATTGAATCCATTTATGAACAAAATCTAATACAAACTTTTGATGCAAATTAAAATCCATTTTTAAAACTGGAAGCACACTTGTAGAGGTAGATTTACTCAGAAGGGCGTAACTTTTACAAATGTCAAGAAATGTCTATAATATTTTGGTAGGAATCAAAGATGTGGCAAGCAGAATATACCCAGAAACATACCCATCCCTCATCTTTCTGAAAGCGGAGCTAAATTACGAACTAGCTCTAGAAACCCAGTCGATATTGAAACACTAACCCTCTTACAAAACTGCCAAAATTAAGCTAAGGACTTGGAATACGACAACTACAAACTTTATTTTATCACTCTTTGAAAACACTTGAAAATATTGGTTGGGCTACTGACGAGACACTGCCTCACCCCCATCACGCAGCCAAAATGGGATTAGTTCAGAGCTTTGAGTGTAACACGCGCAAGGAAGTGAATGAAAGGGGTACTTTGGAACACCTACTTGAGACTGCCCTGTTCTTTGTAGTACTCGACAAATGTGCCTGGGATCAACATATTTTTCATCATTGAAGGATTTGGGTGACAAAAGGTTGAATGGCTTGTTAAAGTGTTGAAGTGCATTAAGAATCGTATAAAAATATCTTCGGCTCCAAATACATAGCGCTGGTAACACAATGGACCGTAAAGGTCTAAGTAAGATCTTTTTACAGATCAGCCAACACTACCTAACCTAATAAACAGAACTCGATCCTAGAGGTCTAAGTAAGATCTTTTTACAAATCAGCCAACACTACCTAGCCTAACAAACAGAACTCAAATCAGCTCACTCAGAGCGTCCCCTGCCGGCTATTCCGGGAACTTTTTGATCAAGATGTTATGTACTGCTAGCGTTGAGGGTGGGAGCGTAGCCATCACTGTCGGTCGGTGCTATGGTATGGTGTTGTTGTTGGCGTTAGTAATGGTGATGGTCGGTTGGCCGCTGGAGTGGCCCAAACAAGTTGGGCTTTTTTATGGCCACAGGCGTTATTTATATGCAGGCATTCGTTGACTGCGCTACTAGTAGGCCCGGCACCCTTTGAATTGCTATCCCGAGCTGTTTTTTCTTTTCTTTTCATTTCCACTCATTTTATTCCTTTTCCGTTTTGTGTACCACCTAACACTCAGCTGCCAGTCGTCAGCCGCCAGCCACCAGCCACCAGCCACCAGTTTCCTTTGGCGGCGCCTCAACTCAGCAATTCTCGTTTCATTATTTTAGTTTTTGTATTTGTTTTTTTATTCACCGCCGGCTGTCATGTTGGCAATTGTAAGTGGCAACTGTGTCAAGTGTTGCCCACTTGTCCAACCGTTCGAGCACGCCAGCCTGCGCCTCTCTCCACTGCCGGCAGCGCCAACTACACTGATGTACGAGCATCCTGACTATCTCTTAGCGGCTCGTATTTTGCTTTATCTCGTTTTTTGGCGCTCTTTTAGTTGATGTGCTTTGCGTGTGTGTGTGTGTGTGATGGTGTGCTTGTGGGTGAATGTGAGCTTGAACTTGTCTGTGTATTTAACTTGCACTGCTGGACATGGACATGGAAGTGATTTCAATTTATGAACAAGCCTGTCCAGCACATCCTGGGTAACCACCCAGCGCTCACTGTTGTTGCCACCCCTCCACTTTTCTCTAGATTTTATCAGTTCTCATTACACTTCCATGCATATATATAGTATATATGTATACATGTGTATACATATGTGTGTGTATTCTTTTGCTTCTGTGCGGCTTTGCATCAGAGTTTCCATTCTATTTTCTCTGTGTTCTAGAACGAATTTAAATTTTTCTGTAATTGGGAAATTGCAGTTTTGAGTTGAACTTCCGTAACTAAATGAATCACTTAATATGTTTCTCGGACACCAATGCAAATACCTGCATGTGTGTGTAATAAATTAATATATGCATGTGTAGGTGTGCATGTACCTAGGAAAGCTTGTTTTTAGTTGTATCACGCAGAAGACTGGGAATTTGCGTTGGCTGTTTATTTTATGTGATTTGAAATTTTTTATTCACAATCATTGGCGTAGTTAGATTGAAAATATATGCAAGTAAACTTCTCTAACCTTTTCGAAATTTATTGCAGGTAGGGGGCGAGGACTGTAATATTTGTAAGAACTTTTTGCAATTTCTCAAATTTAATTGAAAAGCCAAATAATTTTTATCAAACAAATGTAGCTTCGCTTGATGGGAATTTAAAAATAAATAAAAAATAATAATTGGTGCGTACACTTCTGTCAGGTATTTGGTCAAAATACTCCTCCTATTTACGGTGCGCGACTTGATGGAGGGACCTACGGGGGGGTTCAATAAGTATCCGTGTTAGAATTAAAGACGCCATTTTTTTCAATTTTTTTTTTTTTCAATATAGTCCCCGACACGTAAGTGCTATTTGTAGTGTACCTGGGGTACTCTTGCCTAGTCCCCTTTTAAGAAAGATACACTACTCCCAACGCTCCGGCCATTTTTAAACCTCTGCAAAAAATACGATTTGCCGACCTCTCAAAAATACGGCTCTGCCTCAGCGATGACTTCCTCGTTTGAACTATTTTTTTCCCCGCGAGCCATTTCTTCATGTTAGGAAACAAGAAAAAGTCGCTGGGAGCCAGATCGGGTGAATACGGGGGTGCGACAGCAATTCATGCAGTTTGGTGACAACCTCGGATGAATGTGCTGGTGCGTTTCACCACAAACATCACTTTCCTTTTCGCCAAATGCGGCCGTGTTCAATTTTTTGTGAAAGCAGTCTAATAACTCACTGTGGTATGGCCCACTGATCGTTCTTCCTTTTTCTAAAAAATCCATGAGGATGACGCTGTTCTTATCCCAAAAAATCATCGCCATGCCCTTTCCGGCCGATTGGGCTGTTTTCACTTTCTTTGGAGCAGATTCACCGCGAGAAATCCATTGTTTTGATTGTTGCTTAGTTTCTGGTATGTAATGATGACTCCAGGTTTCATCAACGGTGGCAACTTGATGGAAAAATTCCTTCGGATCTCGCTAAAATAGCTCCAAACACTGCCTCGAATTTTTTTATCGCCAACTTATCACGTTATATAATTTGCTTATTGTTCTTAGAATAGATTGCAAATAAAAGTATTAATAAAAAAAAAAAAAACTTATCACATAAAATATTAATTGCCGTTTCGGTCGATACACCTATGACCTCTGTTACTTCGCGCACTTTCGTTCGTCGATCAGTGAGAATCATGTCGTGGACTTTTTGATTGATTTCCTCAGTAACTACATCAGCCGAGCGTCCTGGGCGCTCCTCGGCACACGATGTTAATAATAACTTCCCTCAGGAACGCCCTTTCTCATCAAACACGGGTACTTATTGAACCACCCTCGTAAAAGCCTTTTTTCAATGAATTATTTTTTTTGGTTCCTTATATACAGACTATTTCTACCGCGTGTAAGTATACCCGTAGAAGACGTTGGCCTGGGTTGAACTCGTGCAGTGTAGCCAAGTGCTTTGTAAAAGAACCAAACTGGAAAATTGTGACCCTTCTCCTAAAACTAAGTAAGCAGAAAGGACCTGAGAGCCATAGGGGAGGTAGACAGCCCTATATGCCTATCCTGCCTTGAGGATGAGCAATTTCTCTGTAGCTGTCGAGCGTTTTCCAGAATCAGACTTATGATATTGAGTTGGAAAAAGTTCATACTCTTCCTCTTCCGGATCTCTTAAGATTCATCAATGAATCCAAGAGATTTTTGGAAGAGTGACCTCAAACTAATTTATCCATCTTAGCACCCACTTTTTATCTTTTCTTTCTCTATTCTTTCTACTGAAATCTATCCGGGTGTAGTACAATGGTCTCCTGACTGAGTGCTTGGACTTGTCCAGCCCCCCACAAATCTAATCTAATCTAATGTATACGCCATTACCTTTAATACTGTCCTCAGTGTGCTGTAAGGCCTCTTGGAAAATTGTTTCTGAACAGATGTTGAATATGTTGAATTTCCCTTTGGAAATGGGTATATCATTCGATTTTTCAACCTAAAAAGCAATATGTGAGGTCTAATTCCAATATAAATTTTGTTTCACTGGTATATTATTTCCTCCATATTTAATGACTAAATAATGTTTAACAGCTTTTCACGTAGAATCGATTAAAATTTGTACTTTGTATAAAAAACTTGAGTCCTTTTTTTGCATTATAAACTTAAAAATACTTTCTTGCCGAACCGATACATCTTCGGAGAAGGTCGAATCACACACCTCCCCCTTTATCATGATGGAAAGAATACTGAGATGGCGCCTATCGTCGTCCCGTTACTCTGCTCTCAGCGAATTTGACAACGAGTTACGTGATTTTAGCTCCAGTATGGCCAGATTACCATTTTCGTAACTTGATTTAGCTTTTTTTTTTGTTATTTTTATTATTTTGTGTCTCGGAGTTTTAGTTCTTTCTTCATGACATTTTTCTAGCCTGTTCCAATTAAAAGTAATACTTACAATATAATTATGTAAAATATACATTTTTTAATAATTAGTTAAATAATTCATTCAGTTTTATTTAGCTTTACTTTTTTTTAACATCTGGTGGCATTGCCCGCGATTGCAGGTGTTGTTGGTGCTCTTCTGCTTTCGGCACTCAAATCTCTCTCTCACTACTGCAGTGTTGCCTAGCTTTGGATATAAAAATGCACTAAAATGCCCATTTAAAGAAAATAAAACACTAAATTTTTATTGAATCACTTAAAGAACTTTGAATGCGTGACAAATTGTCTTTAGAATGTGCGTTTTTTTTAAATAAATGTGTTATGCTTGTGTTCAATTTAATTTAAGATTTTTTTGTTAAGCGAGACTCTTTTGTTAAGGGAACGACTTATTTGCTATATTTGAGGTTATGTAACTAGATAAGGTACTCTTTTTGTAAGAATGCCAGTATGGTTTCTTAAGTATTTTCTGGTATTTTGTGGCATACATCTACTGATGCCCTATGTCCCACTAAGGACTGATGGCCGGGAGGAACGATTACACCTC
Organism: Anastrepha ludens; assembly: GCF_028408465.1. NCBI lineage: Eukaryota > Metazoa > Arthropoda > Insecta > Diptera > Tephritidae > Anastrepha > Anastrepha ludens. The sequence continues at coordinate 27,205,061 of NC_071499.1, read as the reverse complement.
TATGGTTTCAATTCGCATTCAGTAAATTCAAACGCTTTTCAAAATATGTAAGAAGATTTTCAATGTTAAGAAGAGTTGAAAGAAATTTTAATAATTTAATATTCAAACATAACCTTAAATGGAACAAAAGATTAAATTTTCACTTTCAAAATATCAAATTTTATAAGAACCAACTACTTTTCATTATCACTAAAATCTTCTCAGAGTGGCCTTTTTTAACCTTCTTTCGTATAATAATACAGACAAGAAACAAACACGAAACTTCAAAATTTTCGCATAAATTTATTGCGAAGAACAAATGGTTGGCAACACTGCACAACTTGGAAAAACGTGACGTCACGCATTCTTGATGGGCGCAATCTTCTTTCTATCATTCTTGCCCCTTTGGCGCATATTATATTTTTCATTTCTCAATCAAAACAAACATTTAAATTTTATGGTCGATTAAATGAGATCAAGCAAAAGTTTACTTTCTAAAACTTCCAGTAGGAACTGCCAATAATTTTCAAAAAATATTTAATCACAAAATCAGACAAAATTTACGATCAATATGAGAAAATTCCATTGCAAGGCATTTAGGTGTAAAGTTCCTTAAATATTTACAAACATTAATTGCCGTCATTCCTTAAAGTGGATCCCCTTAGCTGATTGTTTAATGAGATGTGAAATATGTGTTGGAGCAACTGTTGCATTGCACACACACACAGACGCATACATACGCACGGTTATACATACATACATAAGAGCAAGCGGCTATAAATAATAAACATCCACGCTCGGCAGCCAACACAGCTCCTCCTGCTCTACGCACAGCACCACTCGCGTAGTATTAACTCTGTGCCCAGGCGGCGCACCGACTTAAGTAGGCTTAAGTGTGACTTTTGGCTCGTGAGTTGCCTTAAGTGACACTTTCACTTTTATGTAGATATGTAAGCGCCTGCTTTGGTGCCTATAGACATCACGCGTGATGAGTCCCCTCCTTTGCTTTCGGGATCCACTTCAACTACATCTTTGACATGACAAAGTGTCATTCGATTGTCATGCGGGTGGCACGTCGAACAGCGTCAACGACACACACACTAAATGCCACACGCGCCTACCTTCGTATAAAACAAAGCAAATGTCACGCGAAGAGGGGGGAGACAAACGTACTAGGTATTTATGCATTTTCGTTTATCAATTCCAACTACAACTTTCAATGGGGTTGATCAAGGCTGCTCGCCAGAAATGTGTGTTGTAGTTTAATAGGTCTGTGCGATGGGCTTGAGTGCGAACAATTTGTTGTTGTGTAATTTGAAGCATGCGTTAATATTTGTTTTTGCTGTACTTGTTGTTGTTAATAGTAGATGGCATGTTGTAGCTGGAACATTTGATTATGTTGTCGCACGCGTTATTTAATTTAGCAGTGCCCCTGAAAATCTATGCGAGTTTATTCCTCAGGAGGGGAAGCAAAGCAATCGCCACCTCTTCACTGGCATATCGCACATCACATTTCCATATTGTAAATTTTTCCGTAAATTACTCATATGAGTTTTAAATACATAGTAGGTACATACAGATTTATCTATGCATTTCGCTTGTTCGTGTTATGCGCCGTGATGGGGTTAATTGGAAGAAACTCAAGTAGCGGCAGGCGTTGCGGATTAGCTGACTTAAAATTTTAATAGAATTCTCGTTGTTGAATAGATGCCGAAAAGCGCGGGGTGGAATGATGAATCGAATACGTATATATGTACATATGTATATATAAGAGATAGTGAAAACTATATCTAGGTGAAATTTATTGAAGGTAAAGGCCAGCTCGAAATCAAATTTTTAATGTAAATATTTTTGAAGGGATATTAAAAATAAAGCATGAAGAGAAAGAATATTTATTTTTATTTATTTACAAGAGCAACAATTATAAATACCTATTACACATACAGAGTCACACAATTTATTCGTACACTCACAGTTTATAAACAGATACACCTGATACTTAGCTCGATTTATACAAAAGAACAAAATTTGAATATATTCGTAAGAAATAACATTTTTATTCAATATTTAAGGAACAAAAACTTATTATTATAATTTATTTATGGAATTAGAGAACTTAAGGCAATAACGAAATAAGACACAATTTTATGCAAAAATATTATTCGTACATAGCCATATAAAGAATATTTTATTAAAAAAATAGTAAAGGGTGATTAAATTTCAAGAGCCGATGTTGAATGTAAGCCACACCTAAACGACAAGTTTTTTTCTGCATTTCATTTGACATTTTTCAATTTCAGACTAACTCAATTTGAACCATGGAAAGATACAAAATCTAGCAATGCGTTAAAGTTATTCAGGCTTATTATGAAAACGGGCGTTCAAATCAAAATGCATATCGAAGGAAATGTTCTTCAGTGATGAGGCACATTTTCACCTCAGTGGATTCGTCAATAAGCAGAATTGCCGCATTTGGGCGAATGATAATCTAAGAGTGATTGCCGAAAAACCAATGCACCAACAAAGAATGACTGTTTGGTGCGGTTTATGGGCCGGCGGCATCATTGGGCCGTATTTCTTTTGCAAAATGAGGCCTGTCAGGCAGTTACTGTGAATAGTGTTCGCTATCGTGAGATGATAACGAACTTTTTATGGACCGAATTGGAATGGATGTGGACGATATGTGGTTTCAACAGGACGGTGCCACTTGTCACACAGCTAACGAAACAATGGCTCTTTTGCGCGAAAAATTTGATGGCCGAATAATCTCACGTCGCGGCGATGTCAATTGGCCGCCAAGATCATGTGATTTGACACCGTTGGACTTCTTTCTTTGTGGTTATTTGAAAGAAAAGGTGTAAGTCGATAAGCCAGCAACAATTCAAGAGGTAAAGGATTAGATAATTCGGTACATTAACTGCATAGAACCTTAACTATGCAACAGCGTCATCAAAAATTTGGATCATCGGATGGAGGTGTGCCGCCGAAGCCGCGGCAGCCATTAGGCCGATACATCCCAATATTATCATAATAAAGAGAAATTAACCGGCCCTTGAAACATAACCACCCGTTAGAAAAAACAAGTATTCAGTACCTTGTTGGGCCGCCTTTAGCTTTAATAACTGCGTCCAAACGTCGGTGCAGACTTCTCACAAATACTTTGGTTTCATTAGCTGCAATTTTCTCCCACTCAACACTTAAAGTTGGCTGTAATGACGCCTTTGATGTGGTTTTGTGTTTTCTGATTCTTCTTTCTAAGAGCTCCAGGACATGCCCAATTGGGTTCAGATCCGGTGATTGAGGTGGTCTTTTAAGCAGCTTACAGTGGTAAATAAGGCTTTAAGTGGTATGGGGACTCCTCTCCATCAACAATAACACGATGGTTTAATGACTTCAAACGTGGTCGTAGAGACATCGAGGATGTCCGACGCAGTGCACGTTCAAATGAGACGGGACCACCAGAAAACTTAAAAAAATCCATAAAATCGTTTTGAATGACCGAAAAGTGAAATTGCGTGAGTTAGCTGATATCGTAAAAGACATCAAAAGAACGAGTTTGCTTTGTATTGCATGAACATTTCACTAGGTTTTCTCACTTTTCGCTCTGTTCAAAGTGGGTGCCACGTTTGCTCACTGTTTTGTTTCATCAAGACAACGCGCCGTATCATAAGTCAATCAAAACAATAGTAAAACTACAGGGTCCGGCACTCGAGGTGTAACCAATTAAAAAGGCCATAAATTTAGTTTGGAAAATTACTTTTATTCAATTCAAAGTAAAAAATGTGTGAAAATATATTAATACAAAATTAAAAATCAATTTACTTTTGCTTGATATGACCACCTTTTGCCTTGACTATGGCCTTTAGGTGGTCCAGAAGCGAATCGCAAGCTGTATTTTGCTCCACTCGCGGACAATGGTTTTTTTCAGCACCTCGAGAGCTGTGATTCTTTTAGTGCGGACTTTGCTCTCCAAAATGGTCCAAAGAGAATAATCCATCGGATTCGCGTCTGGTGAATTTGAGAGCCTCCAGTGCTGCCTCCTGGTGGCCAATCGATGACTCAAATTCTCGTATAAATAGTCGGTCAAATAAACCCTATCGTTTTGGGAGTTGCTCAATTTGAAAGAATTAAATTTACTTTAAGGTGCTCGAGCTCACGAACAATCCTGATTGTGATTTTCCAGCCAAATATAATGCAATCACACCATTACGTTTTGAAGTCCATTACTGATTTTTCTTTTTCGCGTTTACTCTCGGCAAAATGCTTTCGCGCGCTTGTAAACTATTCTTTAGCTGATGCCCGTGCATCAGCTGCACGAGCGGTCTGAAGTTGGTTAGACTTCGAGTGTCGGACCCTGTAGCAATACCACTTTCACGTTGGAATTAAAAATTCGTAGCTTAGTTTTGACTGATATGGAATTTGACTTCCGTTTGTTATACAACTGAGAAAACGCTGCACGAGCTATGTTGATAAGGTGTGAGATGTCTTCAAACCTTCCACCGAGGTTTACTTCCGAGGTAGCGAAATTCTATCTTACGACTAATCTCTGCTGTTTTGCGTACAGTTTGAAATTAATTCCGTCTCAGTAGCATTTATTTTAAGGCTTGCGACAACACTGAGCTGGTCCAAATTTCTTTGCAGACCTGACCTTTTGACGGACAGAAGCATTATGTTAATGTACATATATACTAACTCTTTTAAGTGTTCGTAGAAGTTCCAGGGCACGCCAGGATTCGGAGAAGTGCCTGAACCATCTAGCCATTTCGTTTTTAATAGGATGGCTTGAGCTTCACGAATGTTGTTCTTCCGGGCGGCATCCTCCGCTTGGCATGCTAGATTAGAGATCCAAATTTGCTTGTCCCTATCGTTTTACGCCTTTATGTAGAGATCTGTATTGGCTATAAAACATTGTTTTAAGAGCGCGCTTAGAATCTTCCCCTTGTGTCTGTTTTCGAAGATGGAAATGGTGGAGTCGCTTATCTATCTTCTTCTTCTTCTGGTTGGGCTTAAGCAGATTTTTACGTACGTCAAGGAATGGTAGTTTTACGGTCGCCAAAGAGTGTTCATGTCTTCCAGTTTTCTTTATGTCTGCAGAGTTTTCCAATTCCGGTATATGGATTTTAAGGTAGTTAACGCAACTGGCGCGGATTTGCGAGTTTTTCAAAGCCTCGATGTGGAAGCGTAGTCGATTTAGGGATCCATTTTTGTTTGTAGCCTTAACTCTTATTCTGACTTTTTCGATTGTTGTAAAATGATCGGAACCAACGTCAGCGCTTTTGAAAATTCGGACGTCCAGAAGGCTCATGCGCCAAGTTTTGGTGATGCAGAAATTACCTATTTCGTTTTCTGTTCGGTTGTTTAGTAGTTTTATGGTGAAGGCTTATGTGAAGAAATTGAGCTTCCAATCAAGAGCATATTGTTGTTGCAGAAGTCAACTAAGACTTCTTCATTCAGGTGGCCAGTTCCGTATTTCCTTAATTGCATGCTAAAGACTCGTGTTGATATCACCTGTCTGAGCGTTAAAGTCACCCATTACAATTGCAACGCCCTATCTTAACTGAAACTCTGTAATTTATTTGAAAAAAATCAGCCACCGTAGCAGAATGGATTTGTGCGTGCAAATGAGAGAATCTCCGTGAAACACCAAAATGAAGAAAACGTTTTTTTTAATAGCGGTTGCCCGTTGGCAATGACAAACCTCCGAGTGTATTTCTTTAATGAAAAAGCTCCTCATAAAAAAATATCTGCCGTTCGGAGTCGGCTTGAAACTGTAAGTCCCTTTATTTGTGGAACAACAGCAAGACGCACGCCACAAATAGGAGGAGGAGCCAGTGTTATTCTAGTGATGCTATCTGGTGGTTTTTTCAACGTGTGACCTATCCATCGCCACTTTCTGCATTAGATTTGCCTAAGGATGGGTTCCCCGTTCATTAATCTCCGTGATGATGCTTGGCCAGAATATTCTGTAGATGATGCGGAGGAATTTGTTGATGAAGGATTGTAGCGTCTGTGTAATGGCCAACCTAAAATTAGGGTCCCGAAAAGTGTGCGGTTTTTGTAAATTTTAGCTCTTTTATAATCTGAATGCTCCCATTCCGGGTAATATCAAATTTTTGTTTATTATTGTACTAAAATATTCAAGTATTTATGAATATGCAGGCGCAAGGTGTGTCACCATTGCATAAGCAAATATGTACTCATACGGCAGGCGCCTCAATGTATACTTCAAAAGGAGGCAGCAATTAAAAGGCGTTAATTTGCAACACACGTCGTTAACACTTCAAAGTCATAACACCACCCCTACACATTCATACAAAAATCTATATACGTAGCCATATACATACGTTAGTGTACGCACTCTAGAAACAATTCCTTTGCAGCGAGCACCAACACATTCACACAAGCACATTTGTGAAAGTCTTTAAAAGGTGACTAAAGGCCTGCTGTCATTTGCCAATAGCAGGGTGTCACCCTCCTCCCGCTTGTCCTGCAGCCCACATGCGAATATAAAATGGAGAGGTGGGCGATTTTTCGGTGTCGCTTTAAATGCTGTGTTGCCACCGTTATTATTTTTAATAAACGAGCATGAAAAGTGTCACAATTGCGCACACAAAGGTAAGACGCTTGGCAGGCGGCGTGTGACGCAGTGAGCTGAAGTTCAGTAAATTGGCAGGTGGCATAAGTGGGGGCACTTGAATGTTACCTTTTGTTGCATGCAACCAAACAAGAAACGCATAGCGCCATTGTCGTCATCCAGTTGAGGCCTCAAAGGATGTTGGCTTATTAGCAGTGAATGCTGCAAGCAACACACCTTCGCTTGAGTAGCACGTAAAGATGTGTGCAAATACAAACACACGTCGAAATGTGTGTGTGAATTTCAATGCTCCTATATGTGTATGTGTATGTAGGTACATTTAGCAAGTGCGATGGTAATTTATGAATTGTTAATTGTTGTAAGAAATTGGTGCTTCTCTGAGTTCCTTCCCACCTAACCTCTGCGCTCTTTGCGTGCGCTTCGTTTTAACCTCGCTTTCTAAAAGTATGTCTTGTAGCCATTTTGTTATATGTTCTTTTTATTTTTAGAAAACATGCATACACACATACATACACATATGTATATATTGTACTTATATAACTACATAAAAGTTGCATTGAAATGTTTTCATATTAATTTTCCGCGTCGTTTCTCGGTTTTAATGAGCCGCAAAAATGCGTCGTCATGTGGTAATTTTAGAAAGCATCATCAAATTTGGTTTCTGCTTGTCGTAATTATGATGAAATTCTTTGTTGAATTATTGAATATTTTTAAGTTAAGGTGTTGTGTTCAGTCTTAATTAAAAAATTTGTGTCAAACGAGTATTTGTTGGGGTGTACTTTGGCTTGAAAACGGTTGCTCAAGATTAAGAGTTCAGCCTAAAAAGTTTACTACTTTTTGTTTTAGAAACGATTTCCAGTCTCTTTAAGGGCTATGATGAGTTATTGCTAGTTCAATATAAATCCTTTTATGTCTTAACACTAGAATTACCGACCGATTAAAATGACCAGTCGCATTAATGTTTTGCAAGTTTTTCTGTTTAAATTTCATTTAATTTTTCATGATAATATTATAACATTTTCTAATTTTATATATTTAATTATATTCTAGATTATTTTGACTTCCCATTTCCATTTTTGTAATATACGAATGTGATATACCCATATATGATATATTAGTCGGTATTTTTAACGTCTTCAATATGAAAACTTCTCAGAAACTATTGCAAGCCACCAGTGCGGCGACGGCGAATTGAAATTCCCGGAAAATGTATTTACAGTTTTTTTCCAAGTTTTCCGAATTTTGCATTTTGTAATGCATTTTTATTTTCTTATTACAAATTGTGATATACGTACACATATATTTGAAATGCCAAGATAGGAGCGATTCAATGAAATGTGGTTAAAATACGTACAAGATGAAAATAATCCGGTAAGCAATTGTGCAGAATATATCTGTTTATAATAGGAGAAAATAGTCAGAAGATTCGTCACTCGACTCTCGCTTCTGCTCTCAGAGAGTACTGCCCAACAAACCGGCATGCACGAGTAATGGAGTAACATTTCTCGACGTCTACGTACCGCCGCCGAAGAAGAAATCGGATTCCGGCGAGCCCGAAAAAACAGTTGGTTCGACGAGGAATGTCATGCTGTCGCAGAAAGAAAGGATGCTGCCTATAGAGCCACGATGCGATCAGGCGCAACGCGAGCCATGTGGAATCACTACCGAGAGCTAAGAAAGGAAGAGGGACGTATTATGCAACAGAAAAAACGCAAGGCCGAAATACGTGAGTACGAGGAACTTGAGATGTTGGCCAATAGGAACAACGCCCGAAAATTCTACTAGAAAGTTCAGCGGTTTACAATAGTGATAGCTGCGCATGCCCCAGAGAATATGAAGATTCCGATACCCCGATCGTCAACGACGGAATCGTCCTTCCGCTACCCGACCATGACGAGGTGAGAATAGCGATAACGCGGCTAAGGAACAACAAAGCCGCGGGTGCCGACGGACTGCCGGCTGAGCTTTTCAAACATGGCGGCGAGGAGCTGGTAAGGTGCATGCATCAGCTCTTATGCAAAATATGGTCGGATGAAAGCATGCTCACCGATTGGAATTTAAATGTGCTCTGCCCAATTAATAAGAAGGGCGATCCTACAATCTGTGCCAATTACCGCGGGATTAGTCTTCTAAATATCGCCTATAAGGTTCTAGCGAGCGTATTGTGTGAAAGGCTGAAGCCGTCAACCAACTGATTGGACCTTAGTGTGAAAAGTTTACCATCGACCAAATCTAGGAAAATATCCATGAAAGGAGAATCGACACACACCATCTTTTCGTCGATTTCAAAGCAGCATTCGACAGTACGAAAAGCAGTTATCTGTATGCCGCGATGTCTGAATTTGGTATCCCCACAAAACTAATACGGCTATGCAAGATGACGTTGCTCAACACCAGCAGCGCCGTCAGAATTGGGAAGGACCTCTCCGAACCGTTTGATACCAAACGAGGTTTCAGACTGGGTGACTCGTTGTCGTGTGACTTCTTTAACTTCATGTTGGAGAGCATCATACGAGCCGCAGAACTTAATCGCTCAGGCAAAATTTTTTATAAGAGCGTACAATTGTTGGCGTATGCCGACGATATTGACATCATCGGCCTTAACAACCGCGCTGTTAGTTCTGCCTTATTATTTGAGTGTCCACCATGAGCACCAAGTAGGCAGGTAAAATCCGTCAAACAGTCAATTCATGAATGCCTAATTATTAAGAATATCGAAAGATCAATGTTGAAGGTTGTTCAGCAACACTTTGCGCTATAGCAGCAATATTTGCAGCAGAATGTCTAGTTTTTGGTCTACCAGTCCTTTTTCTATCCCCGACTGATCCAGTTCCTTGAATGATAGAAAATTTGTTCACTAACCTTTGATTAGTTGAGTCATTTGAATGACTATTTCTACTAACAAAAATCACGAATTTACTATATCTTATATGTCTTAAAGATCGACTATTTAAAGAATAAAATTCAATGATTTGAAAACGTACGATAGAAGACGCTTGAAATTGTTGATCTCTCTGTGGGATCACAGCGCATCAGCAACAGCTACCTAATTGATAAATGCCAAGGGTGACATAAAAAGGTACCGTCTAAGGATTATTCACTACTGACATCTAGGCGTCACTTTTGAAAGACCTTTTACCTCTTGAGTTAAGTAAGGTTAGGTTTAAAATTATCACCGTTCCCCTGAACATTAAACATCAGTTTAATTCTTTTATAGGTGAATTAGCCACAGGGATCAGAGCGCATAATCGGAATTGAAATATTTTTACAGAAATCATGATTTGGATCAGCGATCATATAGGCAATGTACATAAAGAACGATGGTCCGGTCTAGAACGCTACAGAACTGCAAAGTGTTTTGTGACAAGTCCAAACAGAAAACAGTCGAACTTTCTACCAAAACTTAGAAGGAAAGGCGTTCGGTTGGTGGTCGATATTATTGCAGGGCACAACCCATAGGGTCAGCATATGATCATCATAGGAATCATTAAGGATCCAATTTGCCTGTCTTGCTTAAAGGGTATGGCTATGCCTTTGGGTTCTGAGAAATAATCGTTCTCTCGAACTGAAGGATATTTTCAGAATTGGCAAAGAATCTGGCAGACTTTTACAGAACTGTCTCTGTCTCTGACTCTATTCTATCCTATCTCTTTCTCTCTGTCACTTCTCTCCTTTCTTCCTTGACTATCTACTCTTTTACTTTCCTCAGCTTTGATTACAGTGGGCTTTTTAGTCTGAGTGTTTTAGGAGTTACCATTCTCTCGGTGCTTCTTGACTCCCCTTTTTTAAATCTTAAATTTCAATTTCAGTCTGAAACCTAAGATTATCTCAGCTGAAGCCAGGTAGTGGCAGAGGGGGTATTGTCTAGCCTCTTCCTTTTTCATGTCCCAATAACTTTTAGACTGTTTTAAAGTTAGCTACCGTTTATTTACTCGGTTAGTACAAGTTCTTTTATTGCGTAGGTGAGAATATGACAATGAGATTTGCAAAATCAGTCAAATGATAGTATTGTCAGATTTTCAGTTTAGTCAAATACTTTAGTAGTAGTCCAGAAGTTTAGTAGCTTAGTTCGTATTTCACCCACTTTCACTTTCTGTAATATTTTTCAACTACCTAACATAAAATCAGAGGTCGTCATCAGAATAAGCAGTTCTCATCCGAAGCTTTGTAGTCGTTTTCATTGGAAGGATTTTTACGTGGCGCGTTCCAAGCCCAGCGCACAACCAGAGAGCCTGGGATGCCTCGCCTTTTCACATTAGTTCGCTCTCAAACAGATGTTCGGAAGCTACCTAGGGGATACTTGGGCGAAGACCGGAAGTTGGAAACTGCTTGGAGCATATGCAGGAGAATCGTCCTGGACACTCCCAAGTGAATGGCCATTAGGGACTTTCCCTACTTGCGTGGACACACGGAGCCATCCTCCTTAGAGCCAATCAAGAAGAAGAAGAAAATAAAATCGGTATGTTTTTCGAAAACGAATGGACTAAGTTAAACCAATTTATATTTTAAAGACCTTCAAACGTAAAGTTGACAAAATCCCTATAAAACAAAAATTACTTTAAAGTCACATCCTCTCCGCATTAATGAAAAATTCCATTAAACTGAGAAAAAAAGTATTTTTAATGCTTTTGGATGTGGAAGCCTTCATATTAAAAGACGAAAAACCACAGCCGGCAAACCAGTCGGTGGTTGACGCTTCCATCGCCCGAGCCGTAGTAAATTAATGCAATGTATACATGCACACGCACATGTGCATATGTGTGTATGTGTGTCCCCATGTTGTATGCCACTTCGACTGACTCAATTATTAGAACAAACGCAGAGCAAATAAGAAATAAAAGCCAGAATGGCCTCAAAAACACTCAAAAAGCGAATTTCCATAGAAGTCAGTAAAGGTAGTGGGTGGGGGGTGGTGAGTGGAGGGGCAGTGGAAGTGTACTATATGCAATATGCAACACAAAGCAATGACGGACGCTGCATCCATTTGCGCAAATATAAAAATTAACACACACTCAATGAAATGTTTGCAGGACTCGCACAAAGCAGACTTGCCACACGCGCACACAGAGCCACGCACATCGGCCACACTGGACACTGGACACTCGCATGTGCAGTGAACATAACAATAACAGTACCAATCGCGGTGAAAAACGCAAAACAACTACAAAAGCGCGCTCATTTGTATTGCAAGCGCAGCTTCACTTATGAGGCTGCAACAAAAAGGCAACAACAAAAATTCAACGCAAATATGATGCGTTTGACCGAAAGCGAATACATTTTTGGTGTCCAAAGAGTAAGAAAAACTCGAAAAAAGGAAAAAAACTCTCTGATTGCAATCTGGCACACAGTTGCATGTGGCAAGTTCACTTGTGGCACACCAGCCACTCAAAGCAGGCTATAGTGCACAGTGATGGGTAAGCTAAAAGAGGGGCTATGAAAGCGCGCGACGGCGACATAAAGTTGCACATTAAGGATTGGCAGGGTACAGCGCATTAATGGCAGCGTAGCGAGAAAAAAATGCATCAAAGCGTTCAGTCATTCAGCGGCGGTCGGAGGCGCCCAAATGATTGCCCAGTAATGCCGTCGTCGTCAGCACCCAGCACATTGACCGGCGTCCCATCAGTGTCAGCTGCTGCCCGCCATTACCGTCGCCATTAACAGCCTCGCGCCGCCATTGACACAACCGTCAAAACGAGGCCAGTAAATGGATGTGAAAAAATTGGAAAACACAAAAAAAAAACAAAAAAAAAACAAAAAAGTGGCCAACTCTCAATTGAGAACCCTTGACGGACGAAATGCAGCAAAGAGTTAGTTGTCACGAGCCCCTAGCGCGGACCAGCATTGACCAATGCAGCCGGTTGAAGAGTCATGCCACTCTCCACTAATGCCACAATATTGGATCAATGGCCGCTGGCTGTTGGTTGCCGTTTGTTGCATGGTCCTTGGAAATCTATTCCCTTGCTGCTACTGCATCCGCTGCGGTTCAAATTTAATATGCGGCCGCGCAAATAGCATAGCCGCTCGTCTGTTTATTGTTTGCCATGACTTGGCCTAGCCTTTGTCTGCTCACTCCGATGGGCTATTCATGCAAGCGCGCATTAGCAGAGTTGGGCTGCCGTTGTAATGCACCTCTATTTGGACTTATGAAGTGGTTATGTGATGGTCGGTGATTTAAAGTGACAAACGAGAGCTTCTCAATTAAAGTTGTGACCGTTGGGCATCATTGATTTTCATGTCATTGATGGTGTTCGTTAGATTCGGAAACTGGTATTGGGACAAATGAAGGTCCGATAGATGTGAATATTTAGGAAAATTCGGACTGTATATGAATGCCATTAACTACCATTTCAGCAACTACGGCAGGGCAGGAGGTTAATATTTTATATAACTCTTAACTTAATTTGACTTCATTTCGAAACATTGCAGTTTCCTTAAAATTTTTGAAGTGAAACTTTTTACGCGTCGATGGACGAGCGAGAATGGAGAGTAAAATTTCAAAGCCATGCAACGTTTTGGGCATTTTCGTTCCGCGAGAGAGAAAAAAGATATGACGTAGAGGAAAAGGAGAGAGAGAGAGAGCTATACCTTATACAAGTCTTAGATACACTTTAGGCTATTTTTCCTGAGTTTTTTCTTGTGGTTGCTATTTTCTAGTGAGAAATAACACCGCCAATTTTTGGCGTTGGTGCAAACTTGTAGGAAATACAATATATTTTTGGCCCCTACTTTTTGGGGTTATATTTCCTTGGGGCCTACTGTTTGGGGCGTTTTTTGGTCCCAATTTTTTTGGTGTTTCTTTTTTTGGCGCTTATTTCCGTTTCCTGGCTAGTGCTTGTGTGTACTATAAAGTGCTATCCATTCCGGCGTCGGATTTATTGTTATTGCCTTGCGGTAATTTGTGCCCTTGCTGCGGTCCTGAAATCTTTGCGTTTGTGCGGGTGATAAACGCTCGGAGTAGTGCGCGTTGTTGCCACGGTTTGTGTACGGCGTTTACCTACACCGGTCGACCCTTCTCCGTTTTTTGTAAATTTTGTCTATTTGTATTCTCAGCAAATGTTGAGAATTTATTTAGATATATATTCTTCTTTCTCTCTCTCCCTCGTTTTCTCTCGGATGTCTCCCTCTTTCTCTGTCTGCCTTGGAAGTTTCACTTTTGATATGTGTAGTCCGCTACACGCACTTGTTTTAGTCATCAATTTTTTTTTAGTTTGTGGCTTAAAAGGATCTAATATTTTAGCTAAGTTCACACAATAACAGTCACGTACCCTATGGTCAGAAAGTACCAGGAATGTTTAAATAAAACAAAATAGAGCTCAATTTTATTTTATCTCCTTCAAAGTATGACACGTCTGAAGCATCACACACATTTGCCAACGTTTAACCCAGTCCTCCATGCACCCCTGGTAGGCCGACGAAGGGATGGCCTTGAGCTCCTTCGTCGCATTCGTTTTGATTTCCTCTATCGACTGAAATCTCCTTCCCCGAAGTGGTAACTTCAACTATCATGTGAAAACGGTGCTTGCACGATGGTATTTACCTGGTGTTTGGTCAAATAATCCAGCACAATTTGGGCTCGGTGCGATGGCGCGTTATCATCATCCGAAATCCAAGAATTGTTTGCCCACATGTCCGGCTGTTTGCGGCGTGCAGTATTTTTCAAACGCTTCAAAACGGATAAATAATATTCTTTGTTGACTGTCTGGCCCGATGGAAGGTACTCATGGTGCACTACGCCTTGGCAATCGAAGAAAACAGTCAACATCACCTTCCCGGTACTTTTTGATCATAGGGTATGTCATCAAATAACTTTGTTCCTTCGTTAATATGTTGAAAAATTAACTTACCCCGCTTTCAAAATATTAGGTTGTTCAATAAGTTTTGTGGTTCGATATGAGAGGGCGTTGCTACTAACCTACATTTTTTTTGTTATCTGGGTATACTCTTCATAAGAACGTAGGCGAAGTTTGAAGTTTCAGATCAAGTATCCTGTGGTGATTTTTATTTTTGGAAAGTTTATGAAATTTATGAACGAATGTTGAAAGGACTTTTCGCCATCAGTTAGTACAATAGAAAGATGGATTGCTGAATTTAATTGTGGCCGTACAAGCCTTGAAGATGATTCACGTCAAAGACGTCCAAAAACAGGATATCGAAAAAATACAGGATATAGTATGGAAAAATTGTCGGGTGACTGTAAAAGACTTAGTAGAAGCTCTCGGTCTTCTTATTGTTGTAAATTTCCTAGTGTTCTTTTGCTGGTCGGGTGCTGATCATTTCTGCGTACCTTTTACTAGCTACGAGGGGAGTTCAATTAGTACCCGTGTTAGAATGAAGACACCATTTTTTCAAAAAAAAAAAATTTTTCAACATAGTCCCCTTTTAGAATGATACACTTCTCCCGACGCTCCGAGTGTTCTGGTCGCTCCTCATCAAAGCCAGATGTTCGCCCACATTTAAATTCGTTGAACCAATATCTAACTGTGGTCATAGTTGGCGAAGCGTCCCCATAGACAATACCCAGTTTTGCTTTTATCTCCTCGCATTTTTTCCCATGCGAAAACAAAAAGCGAAGTACCGAACTGCTGCTCTTTTTCTAATATATCTTAGCGAAAATTACGAATCCGGCCTCACTCAAGTAGCTGCCAAATCCAAACTAACTTATCAATCTGAATCCGTCTGAAATTTGTTTTGCCGTCGTTTGATAGATGGCAACATACGATGCTAACACCAACTTCCTTCAGGAACGTCCTCTGTCATCAAACACGGGTACGTGTTGAACCGCCCTCGTACAGCAATTTTTGGTTGACCAAATGCCTCTAATATATTCAGTTTTTTATAAAGAGACCTGTGATTTTTGAGCTCCGGCCCGAACTTTCTGTTGACGGCCCTGCCTGCAGTAGTCCTTTGCTGAAATAATAACCATTTTATGGCTTATTGCACTATACTTTCAGCAGCCTGATACTGATGGTTCATGCAGGAGTAAGCAAAGACTGAATCTTTTAAAGTATATACCCAAGTATCCCTTACACCTCGTGAAGTTTTCATGTCCATCAGCTAATTGACTGCGTTAATTAAAAGCCAAAGGAAAACATATGCACATCCATCCATCAATGATGGTCAAGGCAGGGCCAGAGTTTAAGGGATTTGATATTTAATTAAATCTTTTGTGATCCAAAAAAAAAAAATACGAAGTGCACATCCACACGTACTTTTATATGTAAGCGAGTAAGCGACGGAGTTCAAATTAAAAAAATAGTAAATAGCACAGCACACACTGGCACTCCCTTTAAAAAAGGATTAGCATACGACGCCAATGGCAAAAACAAATTCTCCACATGATATCTTATCAGGCTATCCACAATCCCAACATATGAGGCAAATTATTATCAACACACCGCTGGAGATTACAACTGCCTCCTCCCGCCTGCGTTCGTCTGCTGACCGCTGAAATCTGCACAGCATCGAAGTGCAAACCAAAAAGCACTGATTTGCGTTCGAAGATAATCCCGAATTTAGACTAATTGAATTGGCAAATATTTACTAGCGCACGAGCGATGAATGTTGCATGCAGCATAAAGGAATGCTGTAGTCTACATATTTGCATGTGTGTGTGTGTGTGTGTGCGCGAACTCACATTAAGTATATTGGTAGGTGGACAACCCTTTACCAATCAATCCACAGTCCACCACATGAAGTCCCATGGACAGACGCAGCTATTAGGTGGAAAAGTAATGTGAAAAAGGGTTAATTAGCAGAATATCCTCAGCGATTATTTACAGGATTCGTAATTTAAAAATCCACATGTGGTGGTATGTGTATACAACACTACTAATGGAAAACACACAGAAGTGCAGCCAAGCCAAAGGCAAAGTGGCAGTGGCAGTGGAAATGGAAGTCATAAAGCGAAGCGAAGAAATTGTCGACTGCAGCGAATTGTCGACTGCTGCAAGTAAGTGGGCGGGGAAAGTGTGCTGCCGAGACACATTTCCAAAGTCAATGGATTAGTGCATGAACGCAGCGACGTCCAGGAATTCCTGGTATATTACTTTGCTTGTTATCTCCTATACATCTACTGATGGTCAACCAGCGATTTGGTTCAACTACGTACCGAAAATAGCGGATTGATGGCGGAACACAAACACAACTTAGTCTCACCGTTCTAATCCTTTCGCACATTAAGAAACGTACCAAATTTGCAGATTTAAAAATTTGAAAAAATTTGCAAAATTTACAAATGTACAAATCCTTTACCAAGCAGATCCACCCACCACAGATGAATAGCGCGTTAATCCTTTCGACGGTCTGCACGCCTCCTTCGGTTAAATTCATTAGATGAAATGTGTAGACAAACTGCCTACAATAAAACAAATAAAAACAAACAAATCGTCGTCATTGGTGAACAACAAAGATCTCGCAGCATTCGTTCTGCTTCCCTGAAATAGGCCGCGATTCCTTCTTCTGCGTCCGAAGACAACTACGCAGCTACACAGCTACCTGCAGCGGATAGAGAGCACAAGCGCGGCGCACAGTCCACTTAGAAACTTTATTGTTGTTGTTGTCGGTGATGCTCGACGCACGCCTACTAATTTTGTTAATTGTTGGTCGCCAGTGGTTTGCTGGTTCATGGGAAAGGGGTACATGACCTTGATGTCTTGAGTCTTAACCCTAAATGTTCGAAATGCAGTGACTGTGACCACGAAATTTCCAGGATAAAGAGTGACAATCGGCCGGAAAGCATGCATAATAAGAAATAGTAGGAAATGCTTTGTGCGCGTAAACGCAAAAGACAAAACTAGCACCCTTTACCCGTTGCTTCTGTTGCTAACTCTTTCGCAGCGAACGACTTTAAATGTTCGTTCAGGAGTTTGTTGGCTTCAAATTGTCTTGCGCTGCTTTAAGGTCAGTCACTAAGCGGCAGGTAACTGCCGTGTTGGCTGATTTGCTGGCAACACAAGCCGATATCCGTTACACTTTTGCAACAATTATCCTTTCACGCATGGCTAAGACCACCGAAAGGCATGAAAGGCGACCTGCGACTGCATTCCAAGTACTTCAAATTTGCCAATGAATGGGCAAACGATTAACAAGCCAATAAATACACACATCTACATGCACCCACACAGCCATATGAATTACACAGTTTTTGCTGTATTTGTGTGGCTTTCTTATATTTGATTTTTAGTACTTTTCGAAAAACATAATATATAAAACTTATTATATTACATTGCCTTTTATTAATCGCCCTTTTAAATTCGCGGGACTAACAAACGTTCGGTAATTTCATGAGAAAAAATAAAATGTTTTGTGATTTAGTAGCTTCGTACCATTTTTGCAGAACTGGAAATTTTAGGCATTTACTGACATCTGTAAACTGCCTTGCTTTATTTTAAAGGATTAGGGGTAGTAAGAGGCCCGAAAAAATGGCGATTTTCAATAATTTTTTTGTGTTAGTCAATTGCTTTATTTTACAAAATTATGCATCATACGAGGGGTGCCTTTTATATTTCGGGATTTGGCAACCCTGGTGTTGCAATCTGGCAACTGACAGCTGTATCACAAATTTGACATTTTTTGGCTTTTACGTACTCAGAACGTTTTGAAATACCATCACTTTTTGTGTTGTTTACAGTAACTTAAAAGATTCATCTCGGTCCAAAAATGGAATTAAATCGTGAACATTTTCGTGCGATTATTTTTTACAACTTTCAACGTGGATTAACTCAGCAACATTGCATGGATGAACTTAATTCATTTTTTGGCGATGAAGCTCCATCAAGGACCAGTGTTTTACGATGGTATGGTGAATTCAATCGTGGTCGTAGTTCACTCCAAGACGAATTTCGTGAAGGTCGTCCAAAATCAGTTGTTGTTCCGAAAACCATTGATGCTGTGCGCGAACTGATATTGCAAGATCGTCATGTAACCTATCGTGAGATTGAGACAATCTTAGGCATTAGTGGGACCAGCATACATTCAATATTGCATAAACATTTGTCTGTCAAAAAAATTTGTTCGCGTTGGATCCCACACAATTTGTCAATCGCTCAAAGAAAGGCTCGTGTCGATTGGTCGAAGGAAATGCTCAAAAAATACGATCGCGGGGCTTCGAAACACGTCTATGACATCGTGACAGGTGATGAATCATGGATTTACGCGTATGAGGCCGAAAGTAAACAGCAGTCGACTGTATGGGTGTTTCAAGATGAGCCAAATCCAACAAAAGTTGTTCACGCACGAAGCACTTCCAAGCAAATGGTCGCCTGTTTTTTCGGAAAAACTGGGCATGTCGCAACCGTACCACTAGAACAACGCAGAACAGTAAATTCTGAGTGGTACACAACCATTTGTTTGCCAGTTGTCTTCCAAGAAATTAGGAAAACCAATCGCCAAAGACGGATCACTCTTCACCAGGACAATGCGAGCTCTCACACATCGGCTCAAACAACTGCATTTTTGAGCACCAAAAACATCGAATTGATGGGCCATCCGCCGTATAGTCCTGACTTGGCACCGAATGACTTCTTTTTATTCCCGTACGTAAAAAACAAACTGAGAGGTCAACGTTTTTCAAGACCTGAAGAAGCGGTTGCGGCATTCAGAATGCATGTTTTGGAGGTACCTCATTCAGAGTGGCAAAAGTGCTTCGACAATTGGTTCAAACGCATGCAAAAGTGTATAGATCTTCATGGAGAATATCTTGAAAAACAATGAAGTGATTTTCGATGATTAAAATTTGTTTTTGTTCTCTAATCCCGACATATAAAAGGCACCCCTCGTATTTCGACTTGACTTTGTCAAAATTTCAACAAAAAAAATTAATAATTGTAAAAGTTATCGCTGTTTGTGTGGAGGCCGTTTCTCCAGAAATCCCTTGCTGGGATCATCACAAGTCCTTGGAGAATCACCTAAAATTAATCGGACATGTCGGAATCTTGTGCCTGGTCTAGGCTTTTTTCGCTTTCAAAATTTAAATAAAAAATTTTTTTTTCAGATTTTCAAGAAAAAAACCGACAATTAGTTGTATAAAAAAATACGAAATTTTTGACAAAAAATCCTTTGATCAGGCTCGAGTTTCTTTAAGTTTTTCAAAACCAATATACATTTTATTGAAATCTACCAATCAACCGGTTTTTAAGTTACGGTGATCGCCAGTTCAAAAAAACAGAGTTTTGAGAAAAACGCATTTAAAGTTTTGCTATCGAGTTCCGGAGCGCCCGAGCGCCCTTTGTTAAATGTTGAATAACTCGAAAAGTATTTATCACTTTCACTTAAAATTTTCACACATCATTTTTAAGATTTTATACTTTAAGAAAATGTAAAAAAATGTATATTTTTTTGAAAATTCTGAGCACCCGGGACTGATCAGACTTTTCATGCCAGATTTTATCGAACTTTGGATGTGAAAGTATCATATTTCTATTATAGCTAACGACTTGAGCCTCCAGGTAGCTTCCTAAAGCTTAATTTTCTATCGATTTATGGTAGATGGGTAGGTAGGTAGGTATAGTGGTTGTCGTTTGACACACCTAGGCCTGCTGTAGACCCATTGTGATACCACCGGGGCTATCCTCTCTCCTCACTCTACTTCGTCCTTATTGAACCAACCTGTGGCTTTGATATATATATAACAAAACTTGTTATTTTTATATTGGCTACTTCTGCCAAGTTGTTCAGGGAGATTTTTCCTAAAATATTGAACCTTCTTCTATCCAGAGCCATGCACCCTCATAGAAAGTGTTCTTTGGTCTCTTCTTCTTCAATGTCGTTACAGCTTCTGCAATAGTCGTTATAAGGCGCTTCCAGTCTACTGGCATGCCTGCCAGTCAGACAATGCCCGGTTAGGACCCCGAGAAGATTTCTCATATTTTTCCTGTTTAGTCTCAACAGTCGGTTTGTGCGGCCCTTGTTCCATTCCGGCCACGTCATCCAACTAGTTGCACAGGTCAGGGACTGAGACCATAGCCTGTTGGCAGCACTGATAGTGTGTTTCTCTATAAGCATCTTGCAAGTTGCTAAAGGTATAGGTATGTTCGCTTTGTCTGGTTGGATCGGTAAAGTGGTACCCAATCTCGCCAGTTCATCTGCTTTGCAGTTGCCTTCTATGTCTCTATGACCCGGCACCCAGAGCAGGTTTATTACAAAGCACTGTGATAGTTCTGTCAAAACGTCGATACATTCTTTTACTGTCTTCGAGTTAATATTAGGTGATTTTAAAGCTTTCAGGATTGACTGTCTGAATATATGTTTATATCTCTTGTTGTGAGGACACTTTTATTTAGGGCTAGCAGGTTATGCTTATAATCTTTTAAAAAGGATCTCCGAACAGGATGAAAAAAAGGCCAGAGCCGGGTGCCTAACCGATAGTTTGAAAAAAGGTGTGCAACGGAGCATTAACCAAGGAACACTTCCAAAACAATCTCTGCAAGTAATTGTAATGATTGCACTTAAACTGATGTCTGGTGCTTTTTAACAGCTCGAGAACTTAAAACGATAATACAAAACTGAACTATTGTTGACACGCATTTTTTTTTACGATATTTTGGTAGCTTATGTCATCGCTTTTATTTTTTGAACGTTAAATCCAGCATAAGTTTGTCGCTGCTACGAGTTGCATGGTTCATTCGCTCAGTCCTATTTTTGATTGAAATTGAAATTTGAATAAGTCGAGGCAAGGAGCACCAGGAGATTTGGTGGCTCCTAAAACACTCACATTTAATGCTCTGGAAAGAAGGTAGATAGTCAAGGAGGGAGGGAGAAAAGTATGAGAGAAAGAGATAGGAAAGAATAGATACAGAGACAGAGATAGTTAGTTCTGTGAGAACTTTCCAGATTCTTGGGCAAATCTGTAAATATCCTCCAGTTTAAGAACGAATATTACTCATTCTCACGACATCGGAACCCAAAACTCGTAGCCGTGGTCTAGCAAAGGCAGGACACTCACAGAGAAAGTGCTTAGTGCTATCCGCCTCCTCCAAGCAAGACAGGTTCATTGGGTCCTCAATGATTTCAATGGTGGTCATATGCTGACCCCATAGGTTGTGTCCTCTAATAATACCCACCATCAACCGAACGTCTTTCCTTTCAAGTTTTAGTAGAAAGTTGGACAGTTTTCTGTTCGGACTTTTTTAAATGACTATTTCGAATAAATCTGAAAAATAAATCCCAAATGAACTCAATTAGCAAAAAAAAAAAAGACGCAAAGGACTGTCATTTGGCAGCAATTCGTGCACGCGCTGTATTTTATAGGCACTTAAGCCAAGATCCTTATGTAAAATTTTCCACGTATTCGAAGAGGAAAGCCGGCAAACAAGATATGAATCGACATTTTGGCGGCTTCTTCAACACTTCGCTCAATCTAAAATATTCAAGTAAAGTGCTTCAAGGAAACTCGAGTTGAGGATGTAATTCCTTCTTCTTGATTGATGCGAGAACTGCTTAAGCGATTTGGCTGAATTTAATAATGGGCGTCGGTCGGTTCTTTCTAGTGCTAGTCCTTCTCCATGCTGATGTTTCCAACGCAGAGAAGCCCTTCTTCTTCCTCAGCTACCACCAGCTGGTACCGCATCGAAAACTTTCAAAGCCTTGTATCCATTCGGACGACAAGACCCAACCAACCAAGCCGCTGGATCTTTATTCGCTGCGCTATGTCTATGTCGTCGTAAAGCACATACAGGTCATCGTTCCATCGTCTGCGATATTCCCCATCTTTCGCAGAATATTTCTCTCAAACATACTAAGCGTCGCTTCATCGGATGTTGTCATCGTCCACGCTTCTACGGCATACGTTAGGACGGGCATGATGAGAGCCTTGTAGAGTGTTAGTTTTGTTCGTCGAGAGAGGTTGCCCACTTAGTCCAAATTAGCAAAAGGGATTACACGTTGGATTTTTAAGGCTGACATTGTCATCGGTCTTAGTGTTGGTTCCTAGAGGTATCTGGCTGCATTTTCAAAACCAAAAATATTATTGTATTTTTTGTATATACCTATATATCTATTTTCCCAAAATTTCTAAAATAAAAAAAGCAGTGGATACTAAACTAATCGAACGTTTGTTACGCCCCACGTACTCACCCACGTTCTCGTTCCACCATTCGAATTGGTTTATTGTTATTCGCAATTGCATTGTGCGCCGACGGCGACGATGTTGCTTATTATACTTTTGGTTGTCCTGCCCATGTTGCTTACCGCATAGCCGCTGCCGCTCGTTTTGGCTCGCATATGTCACAATCTTATCAACCCCGTTGCTCCAAAAGTTCACAATTCGCTGCCACCTTGGCTTCTCTTCACTTGTCTGCCGATCCGTCTGTCAGCCACATTTGTACAAAACTAATTTGCATGTCATTGTTGCAATTTATGCCCTCTGCAGTACGTCGTACAGAAACAACAAACCTTAGCCATTCAAGTAAATAGCAGCA
Organism: Anastrepha ludens; assembly: GCF_028408465.1. Classification (NCBI taxonomy): domain Eukaryota; kingdom Metazoa; phylum Arthropoda; class Insecta; order Diptera; family Tephritidae; genus Anastrepha; species Anastrepha ludens. The sequence continues at coordinate 27,182,072 of NC_071499.1, read as the reverse complement.
TTGCTCGCAACACTTACCCCTTTGACTTTGCACAGCACTTCGCATGTTGCAAGGGCTGGCTTGAGGAGTTGTTTTTGCACCTTCTTCATCCTGCGCTTCTACTCACACCCGACTGTCTGCACCTTTTCACCTCTGTGCTTGTTCGTTTTTTGTTGTTTTCTTTTTTTGGTGGCGTGTGAATTACACTTTGAGCAGTTAACAAATATTATTTACCATTTTCGTATTGTAATTTGTTATGTTTGTTGTTATTATTTTCTACTTGAAGTACTTTCTAGTATCGTTTTCATTGTTAAATTTTTTTGGGTTGGTTGGTTGGGTGCTGTCGTCGTTTGGGGAGTTGTTTGCACATTTTGTTGGTACTTATGCGAGACACTTGGCATGCAAAATATTTTATTTGAAAAAATGTGTGGTGCAAGCGAGTTCAAAGTAATGCAGGGGGGTGCTGAAGGGTATATAATTGGCGTTTACACCCTTTATTGGGTGTTTGGTTGAAATAGGTACTCCTCCTCCTATTTGTGGAGTGAGCCTTGCTTTTTCCCCCAAATGGAGGGACCTAAAGTTTTATGCCGCTTCTGAATGGCTGTTGGTTTTTTATGAGGCACTTTTTCATGTCAGAAGCACGCTTGGAGGTTTGCCATTGCCTACCGAGGAGCGATCACTATTAGAAAAATTGTTTTCTATAAATTGGTATTTCGTGCCCAGGTTTCGAATTCGTGCCTTTTCGAACGCACCAATCCATTCGGCTACGGCGGCCGTACGCTAAGGGTTATTAGGTGTAAAGAATGTAAAAATAAAGCCAAAAAATAAAAATAAGGCGGTAGGTTAGGTGAGGTTAGCCAGGTTGCTTGTCTAAGACACAATACTCGGTAGCCCTAAGGCCGATTGTGATATCTGCATTTGATTTCCATTTCCTAACTCAGTTGCTCAAACCACTTAGATCTTTTTAAGAAGGTAGTAAGTCCCTCCAGTGAGACATTTCCCAAATTTTCCAGGTTTTGAAAGAAATAATCGATAAGGTAGGACATTCACAGAGGTGGTTTTCTACCGTCTCAATTTCTTCTTTAACTCCACACCTCCTGCAGAAGTCATTGTGAGGTACACCCATTCCACTGACTAGAGTGCCAATAGTGCAGTGACCTGTTATAACACCTGTAAGGATGTTGGCACTTGATCTGTTGAATACAAGCAGACATTTTATCTGTTTAAGATTCAGTTTTGGCCAGAGCGCTCTGGAGATCCTACAGTTAGTAGTCAGAGACCATCTTCTATTGATTTTCGCGATTACGCTCAAGTCAATCACAATGTTCACTTCGTCTAGAAGAATGCTTATGTCCTCTACCACTCGCTGAAGATCAAGCTCAGAGCCTTTCCTTTCACACTCATCCACTCTTTCATTTTCCTCCACTCAAGAGTGGCCGAGGACTCAACAAAGTGTGGTGTTGTGTTGTTGGATAAGCGAGAGCGACTTCCTGCATTCTTCAACACATCTTGAATTAATGCCCGCTGAGGCCAGTGTCTTGATCGCTGCTTGGCTATCAACAAAAATGGTAAGGTTGGCCGGAGGTAAGTCCATAAGTCTCATCGTTCTTGCTGCTTTGTCTATAGCGTAGATTTCAGCTTGGAAGACGTTACACCGGTCTGGGTCTAAAGGAGCAGTTTAAGGTTAATTGTGCCGAGTACACTGCCGATCCAGCGCCATCAGTGCAGTCCATCTTTGAGCCATCAGTATAAATATGGTAATTATTATCATCTGACAAGACTCTAGCCTGCCCAATCCTTTCTGCTGGGTATTCCTATTTTATTCATTCTTATTTTAGTCACTGGTCAGATTTATCTTGGGAACCGAATAGTCTGTTTTCGATGCGTCTTGCAGGTGTTCCGCAGCTAGTCGACCTGATGCATGACCTATTTTACCGTGCCTGTCACTTTAATCCTGAAAGATGGTTTAGCCGCTACCAGTTTAACATATATATGAATGGGTGGAATATGTAGCATCATTTCTAGCGCCACCTGAGGCTGCGGTTAGAGCGCATCTGTTATTCGTATGTAAGCCAGTCGTTGGACTTTTATGAAACTCTTTAGGTAGGATTGTGTCTACACCGCCCCTTACCACACGAAAGCTCCATAAGTCAAAATGCGTCAGATGATAGTATTGTACATACAGTGGTTTATACATATACGGTTCATACCCCACTTTTTACCAAATGTTCTCTTACAGATAAAGCGGGCATTACAAACTTTATTCCTCTTTTCCTCGGTGCTTCTTTGCCAAGAAAACTTTGAGTGTAGAATTATACCACGATACTTCGCTTCGTTCGATAGGGTTAGTGTTACTTCATCTATAGACGGTAACTGCAAACTCGGTATCTTATATCTTTTAGTGAACAGAACTAGTTCGGTCTTGGAAAGTAGGGGTTAAGTTCGATTCGTCTACTTCTCGATTGGCACGGTAACCGCGTACGCGATTTTGAAAGAGTTTAACGAAGCGCGCCAGTCGTTTCTTTCTCGTGCAAATCAATGTCAGTTGGGAACACCAAGTGTTGCCAAGTTCTTCTCCATCTGATCTTTCCAATGCAAAGGAGGCCTTCCTCCTCCTCAGCTACTACCAGCTGGTACAGGATCGAATATTTTCAGAGCCGGAGTATTTGCTTCCATTAGGACGACATGGCCTAGCCACCATAGCCGCTTGATTCGTTTTCTCTGTACTATGTATATGTCGTCGTAAAGGTCATGCAACTCGTTGTTCCGTCGCGTTCGATACTCGACGTTACCAACGTGCAAAGGTTCAAAAATCTTTCCCAAAAACTTTCTCTCAAACACTCCAAGGGACGCCTGCCATCGTCGAAGCTTCTGGGTCATACGATAGGACGGGCATGATGGGAGCCTTGTAGAGTGTTACTTTTGTTAGTCGAGAGAGGACTTTACTACTAAGTTGTCTTCTTTGTTTAAAGTAGCACTTGTTGGCAAGAGAGATTCTTCGTTGGATTTCAAGGCTGATATTGTTATCGGTGTTAATGCTGGTTTGTAAATAAACGAAGGCTTTTACAACCTCGAAATCATAACTATCAACAGTGATGTAGGTGCTGATTCCCGAGTGCGCCGACTGTTTGTTTGAAGACAGGAGGTACCTCGTTTTGTTCACCGCGAAACCCATTCGCTTTGCTTCTTTATCCAGTATGAAAAGGGCAGAACTACGGCGCGGTTGTTAAGGCCGATGATCGATGATGTCAATATTATCGGCCAATGCCAACAATTGTACGCTCTTATAAAAAATTGTGTTTGAGTGATTAAATTCTGCGGCTCGCACGAATTTCCAGTATCAGGTTAAAGAAGTCACACGACAGCTAGCCACCCACTAATGTCTGAAACCTCGTTTGGTCGTCTGGTACCAGAGAGGTGATCGGAGAGGTGATTTGACGATTAAGTTCGATTATTAAGATGTTTCAAAGGTTTTTCGAATTTTTTAATAGATATTTGTAAAAATATACGGAAAGTATTTGAAAAATCTATTTTTGAGAGTTTGTATTATCCCCATCTAACTAGGGTACCATCAAAATGCTCTTGGAACTCGTTAGTAATACTCTAATCAGAAATATGAAATTTTGTTTAAAAAAAATTTGAATAAAAAAATTGAAATAAAAAAAGTTAACATCTAGCAACTAAAGTAAATGGATAATACATTTACATATATGCGAGTAGATATACATAGCAATTTACATAAAGAATTGCTTGCATACTCATTTCTCGCTTCCGGCATTGAATTTGGTAATCTACCGAATTTCAGGGTGACTTCTAATGGTCAAAACTACGCAGGAGACATACGACTTGAAGGGAGAGATTTATGCCTGCAGTAAGATGGGTACAACCAACTACACATACACATACATACATACACACATACCCAGTTATGCGTCCTATTCACTTTGATACATTGCTATCTCTTTGAGCACATCGCTAATAAATAATTTATACAAACACAAAAGTATACCATCGAGCAATATGACTTGTATGCAATAACAAATAAAAAATGGCATTGAAAGCATAGGAGGATTGATTTGGGGTGGCAATAGCGCAATGAAACCGGAAAGTGAAGTAGATTCCACGCGTCGACCGCTGGGCCGCGCCAATCACTTCGCAGCGCGGAAGGACTGGCGGCTTTCAACAAAGATATGTCCGTGCATATGAGCCTATGCATGGATGTGTGTGTGTACGCATGTACTTACATACGTACACTCGGCTTCGGTCTACTAAGCGCTTATCGCATTTGTGTCATGAACTTTGTAAGGCGATTTTCCCAGGCTTTGATGATGGCACTTGAATAAAATAGTAGTAGTTAGAGGAGCAACAAAAACAAATTTGCATTAAAAGTGAATATAAAATGTTGTCAGGGCATGCTACCCGCATGTAGGTATATATGTACATACATATGAGTGAGTATATGCAATTTTAGTAGGTAAAAAAAAACACAACGCATTATCTCCTGACACAACGTCGCGCAGCACTTATTTTTTTTCGTTCTGATGACCCTGTTTGGGAAAAATATATCTAAATATGTGCACTTTGTTTGTATATGTAAATATATAATTGGTAATTGGTTTGTATGTGTATTAGGGTGGGTCAAATGTTTTCTCTGCTGGGGTTTTTGGTGACTGAAGTATTCTACTGGCAATTCCGAACAAAAAAGTTCAGCTACTAAAACAAACGGCTACTAAAAATCATGTGAATGCTGCAGCATCCAGCAATTTCGGTTGAATTCTTCTCAAAGGTGTTTAAGGGGGGAGACCGGTTGAGATCGATTAAAATATCAATTTTTTATATTGCATAAATTGTTACTATAACTACTCAAGAATATGTGGTAAAAATTTTAAAGCAAAACTCGCCTTATTCCCGAAGCGCGCGTTATTAGAACCACGTTTTTCTCGAAACTAGTGGGCATTCTACCTTAAAAAGTTAGCGACCAATCGTTATACATTTTTTTCGGTGTATTCTTTATTCAATCCTTATTCATATGAACCTAATTCTGGGATTATATTATTATTTTAAATATGGGTTTTTAAGCAAAATAGATGAAAAAATATGGCATAAAAAACAACTTTGTGTTCAAGCGCCTCAAAAGCATGCAATTTTCAATATTTTTATACCAGAATTAGGTTCATATTCTTAGGAAATATGTTGTTAATAAAAAAAAATTGATGTTGATTTCAGAGAAAAATTGCAACTTCGGGAATTCCCACCAGCAAGACACTCGGATGGCGATCGTCCATGAACAGCACGCTCTAACGCCACCATCTCCCGCGGAAATAGCTTAAACAAATTTTAAAAGTGTACCTAAAAACATAAATGAAATATCCTCTAAACTTAAACAATTTCTGATTACTCCTTCTTTGTTCAAAAAATTCTCGAAAAACACCAAAATTTTGGCCTCGTAAACCGGTTTCCCCCTTAAAATGCACAACGGTAGCAGACCTTGTGGCGAGCGAATAGCGATTTTATTGTAAGATGCTTCTTAAAACAAGTAAAATTATCAAATAAAAATTGCTTTTTAGTATCCCTTCATATATAAAGGCTGATCGAATTAGAGATATCGAGTTTTAAATGGAAATAAAACAACGCAAATTCAATTTGATTGGACAATCTTTATTATTTTTATATAGAACCATTTATGGTATTTATTTTTTAAAGATAATCCCTGACGATCTTGGTGGCCAATCTACTGGTCCGAGGCGAGAGATTAATTGCTGACCGAAAGGACGACGCAGTAAATCCATTGTTTCACGCGCTGTATGGCAAGTAGTATCGTCTTGTTGGCCCCAAATGTTGTGGAGATCACGGGCCTGAATTTCCGTCATCACAAACACGTTTATTATGGGGCGCTGGCGTTCGCTATTCACTGTTACATTGGCGCCAGCCTCGTCTTTGAGTCGATGATTCCTCTAGCCCATTGGCCTCACCAAATGGTTGTTTTCACTGGCTGCTCTTGAATGGTTTCAGGTTGCTCTTGAGCCCATTAAGCCAAAAATGGGCTCCATCGCTAATAAGTTGGACTGAGCGCGCGATGAACACTTTTCACAGAGCGCCGATTTTGGTAATACAATTTTACGATTAGTAAACGCTGTTGAGGCGTAAGTCTTTCCATGACAGAATGTCAAAGAGTACTGAAAAAAGTATGTATTTAATTTGACACTAGTAGAAAGTTTATCATTTTTTTTATTACAAAAGAGTGCAAAGTGTATTATTCATACGTTGAATTAATAACGCTTTTCAGAATCTATAATAATGTGTGAAATTTCTTAAAATTATACTTCGGAATGGTAGGGTATCAAGATTTATGCTGTGCTTTTCATATTTGCTGATTTCAAAAAAGCAGATATCAACATTTCGGATACCAGCGTCGCTGCTTGCCCAGCAATTTCTTCACTTCTAAAGCCTTGATACAATAGTATTTATATATAATATAACCGGGGCACGCTTTGTTCTTCATATCTTCTTTTTGGGCCGCGTTTCTCCTTTCATTAATTGTGAACGTCTTGATGTTTTTACCTAAATAGGAGGACCTACAGTTTGAAGCCGCCTGCGAAAGGCAGAAGAGAAGCTTTTTTCGTGGCAGAAATAAGCGCGGAGCTCGGCATTGCCTTCCAAGCGGCGACCGCTATTAGATACCACTTTTTCTAGCCTTTCATGGCCTGTGTTTGGAACCTGTCAAAATTTAAAATTGTCCCGCTTCAACCCATTCGTCTACGGCGGCTGTTGTGGGACTTGCGCTCATTATTCACCTGTCTAGTAATACGCCAAACTCTACATTGTGCTTGTTGCTGTAATTTGCCGAAAAAAGCACTTAGGTTCGCTCTTTAACTATGGTGAAAAAGAAAATTGTGAGGCGTAACTCCGGATGCCTCGTCACCTGGGTGATTCAGCAGCGGAATTCTGCACGATCATTCCACAATCGTCCATTTGTCCAATCAGTCGTTGTTCAGACTGATTTTTTTCGTGTATCACCAATCCATTCTCAGTTTTTTTTTAAGCACCTCCAAAGTAACGTCAGCTGATTCTGTCTCGCTCTCTGATTCGCTCTGAGCTGAGTAACGGCCAGTTAAAGAGCATACCGCTAAATATCTTTTCACCATGCTTTTTGTTCTTAGAAATGACAGTATACCTTCGACGTGGGCACCACAACAACAACCAACAATAAAATAACAACAACCTGCCTCAGCTTAGCGGAGACTAAGAATGCAATTAAGAAGCTGAAACTCAACAAAGCGGCAGGCGAAGATGGCGTCCAACCTGAAATAATAACAGCTGACTCGCAAATATAAGTGGAAATTCTTCATCCCCACATCATCGCCGTCTGGAGCAATGAAAAGCTGTCTCTGTCCTAGACAAAACTCCTCATGGTGAAGCTGCAAAGGGCGAGGAATAACCCTACTCAACACCATCTACAAAATTATAGCCGTAATCATACAAAGTAGGCTCAAAAATATTGAACGTTCGTAAAGAGACGAACAAGCTGGTTTCCGCCCATAACGAAGCTTTATTGACCAAGGCAACACACTTCGGATTATAGTAGAACAATCAGTTGAGTGGCGCTCCTCGCTCTACATGCTGTTCGTAGACTTTAAGAAGGCGTTCGACACTATCAAACGAGACGCAATATGGCTGGCACTGAGTAGAAAGGGAGTTTCCGTCAAGATAATCCGCCTCATCAAATCCCTCTACCAGAACTCCCTACTGGCAGTGCTTCACAAAGGCGATATCAGCGATCCATTCACTACCAACGCAGGCGTAGGGCAAGGTTGTCCCCTGTTGGCCCTTCTCTACGCCATCGTCCTTGATGACGTCATGAGCCAACTAACCCTGCACAAAAAGGTATCGTATGGAGTTTCACCAGACATCTTGAGAACCTGGACTTCGCCGATGACATCTGTCTTCTCTCGCACAAGCTCTCTGATATGCAAGCGAAGGCGCCAAGACCAAGGCCATGAGAGCTAAGTTAGGCTAAACAAAGCTCCTTTCCACCTTTCTTTCTTTCTAGCCTTCTTATTTCCTTCACAATGACGTCACGAAAGGTCGAATTTTTGATTTTCGTCGAAGTGTGCGCGCTCTTTGGGCAACCATTGCAACCTAACCTAACCTACTTCAGAACCTTGAATATCAGCAAAAGAGTCATAAGTGAAATTAATTCATTAAGAAATGCGTGAGAATTTCATCAAAAGTGTCATAATTCAAGAAATCACTTTTTCCAGCAAGCTTTAAAAAATCTTCATTATATCTCTCTTTTGATTTTGTAAAGTCTTTTTCTGACCGATAAACAAAGTTTTATATTTCTAATAAATTTTATATACTCGAAAACAATTTTTTGTATTTTCAGAAAAATCACCCATTTTGAGTTGTGCCCCTTATTTAAAGTCTTGCGGATTCAATACGAACGGTAACTTTTTACCACAGGGTAATCATGCAAAATCTTATAGGTGGTCGTTATGCCCAAGGAGTTGCGCCCCTTTCGAAGAAGGTGTGCGAATTGCACCTAAAAGATCAGCTATGCGGCTTATCAAATTAACTGCCATATTAGCAGAGCCTCTTGAGAATAAGTAAAAAAGTGAGTCGCAAAAAAAAAAAAACAAACAACTATTCCTGGAACTGCCTCCACAGCATAAATGGCCAATGTGAGTTTAATTCCATTGATTATTAAAATTTAGTTGGCATAGAAATCGAACTGTAACAAGATATTTTTTTTCTGGCACCATCGGATTTAATTCGAGGACTAAAACTTTTATTAAAAAATCTATTTTTACGTGTTCATGGAAGCATTTCCAATTTTCATGCGACGCATTTCCATACCCATGCAAAAATTAATGATGTTCATTTGCCCTTTTTAAGTCGCTCGACGCTTTAATTCCATAACTTGCAATCCAATATTTTGACCGAAAATAAAGCAGACTGCAGTGTAAATTTACAGACCCTCAACAAGAAAGGGTTTTGTGCGAGCTCAACTTACAAAAGCATTTTATTATTATACGCAAGCATAAGCAGCCACATGTGTGTGTGTGTGTGTGTGTGTGTGTGCTTACGTGTGTGTGTGAGTGTAATTGTGATACGTTATTGCACAGGTGGACATCGCCTGAGTGGACTTACAATCACTCTGGACGACCTTTGCTGGCATTTTTCCACTTCTTTCCACATCTTTTCGTAATTTATTTTATTCTTGCATCACTGCCGAAAGTGCTCCTGTTGCAGCAGCCACATACGACGTGCCACCCCTTTTTATAGTATGGCTATTACACATTTCACGCTGAGCTTAGTGCCACTTCAGCCTCAATGTGCTCCCTCAAGTGTGATGCGACGCCAGGCAAGTGAGCTGGTCAAATGTCCACTGAAACGTTGGCTGCGCTGGCGGAAAATGCTATGCGTGCATGTGTATGTGTGTGTGCGTGTGTGGATGCTCTAATTCTTTGCGTCTAGAATGTCCACTTTGTAAAGCTTTGCGCTCTTTTTCCACATTTTATTATTAATTTGTTGCTTCACACATGGCTTTGCCTTTCACTGCTTTTGGCTAGTTTTCCTCTGCCATTGCACACACTTTGGCTCCTTCTCATCCATGCAGCCAAGCAGCCAAGTAGCTAAGGAGCTGTGTTGGCTCTCCAAAAGCCAATTATATGCGTTTTGAGCGTGTAAAATTCGCAGTAATATGATTTGAAGTCCTTCGTCCTCAGCAACGCACTTCTCTCGGTCCACTTCCGGTCAGCCTTGTTGCCACTCAGGTGGAGTATCCTTCGTAGTGTCGGCCAGTGTATGTGTGTGCGTGTGTGTGGGACACTACCGCTTGCTAGTGGATAATAATTTCATTTGTGGCACGTTGCAGATACCGGATATGTTGCTATGCAACACCGGTTGCCTTGACTTCGCCGACCATTCCAAATGAAGCCAGCGCGCCGGCAGCGGTTCGTCGGCTTTATTAAAATAAATTCGAATTAAATTACTTAAAGGATAATGCCGTGCACAGCAGCAAATAAATGTGTCGGCTATTGTGTGGCAAGCGGGATATGTGACCAATTTTTTTCTACTGCTGCTAAATTCTGTAAAGTGTTTAAATGCGAAAAATTTATTTTGAACCAAAAAAGCTGTGCTCAACTATCTGCATCTGCGTTGATGGAGAGCGGGCAGTGGTATGCGTATTTTTAATATTTAAAATATTGGCCACATTTTGCGGATTGCCTCAATGGCTTTTGTCGGCGCGGTGTAGTTGTCACACCCCCCACAAACACACCGAACTACGCACAATGCTTGCTGCAGTTGTTGTTGCTTGCGGTTCGTTGTTTTGCTTTGTTTTGCATACAGGGTGCATACAGAAATTACATTTGCATTTTTCTGCAATTTTTTGCAACAATTATGAATTCGTAATTATTTGGTTTGCGTAGCGAAAACAAACAACTACAAGCCAGACAACTACAACAAAAAAGTGGATTTGCGTTTTTGTGACAATTTTAGTAATTTTACGCTGGCAAATTGTGCGAGAAAGAAGTCAGTCGGAAATACGAGAGCGTGAAGATATATACAAGGTGAAGTCCAAAATAAACAAGACTGAGATAAAATAGAAACAAGAGGAGATTTGTTGTGAGAACTTCGAGTTTATTAATTCCATAGTCCCCTCTGGCCTCGATACACTGTTTTGCGCAATCTAAAAGCTTTTGAAAGGGTGTTTCAGGTTATTGACCGAAATGTCTTTCAGGATGTCCGTATAAGCCTTTTGAATAGCCTCTACAGACGCAAAACGTTTACCTTTCATGGCCAAATGCAATTTCCCGAATAGGGAGAAGTCACAGGGAGCCATATCAGGCGAATATGGTGAGTAATTCAGGGTTAAAATGCGATTTCTATTCAAAAAATCAGTCACAAGAGTAGATCGATGAGATGGTGAATTTTCATGCAATAAGCGCCAGCTTCTTCCTTCGTGGTATTCAGGGCGAATTCGACGAATGCGATGCAATAAACGCTTCAAAACTCCAAGATAGAAAAATAGCATTGACGGTTTGGCCTGTTGGCACGAACTCCTTGTGGACAATTCCCTTGGAATCGTAAAAACAAATGAGCATAGACTTGATTTTTGACTTGTCCAAACGCGATTTGTTGGGTGGTGGCTCGTCTTCGGCCTTTCATTCACCACTTCGACGCTTAGTTTCAAGTTCATGCTGGAAATATCACGTTTCATCACCAGTTACAATGTTGTAAAGGAAGTTCTCGTCTTTTCTCGCCTCTTTAATTCCTTAATGAGGTCTTTCGACTGTTGAATTCTGAGCAAATTTTGGTCCTCAGTTAACTTGTGCGGAATGAAACGTGCACAGACCATTCGTAAGCCCAAATGACCAGTTAAAATGCGATAAATCGATGTTTTGGAGATATTCAACTCTGATTCCCTGAATTTCAACGATGATTTCGATTCATTTTTGATAAATTTATGAACAATTTCGATGGAGTTTTCGGTGATTACTGATTTTGGGCGGTGATTTCAGATGTTCATTGTCATTTATGTCCTCACAACCATCTCTGAAGCCTGTAAATCACTTATGAACTCTGCCACGAGATAGACAATCATCGCCATAAACTTTTTCCATCAATTCAAATGTTTCGGTAAACGTTTTACCGATTTTAAAACAAAATTTGTTATTAGTTCTTTGTTCGAAACTCATCTTTGTACCGGTGACACAAACACACTAACACTTTAGACGAAATAACTTCGCTTCCACTGAACCCAATGTCACCAAGCTTTCACTCTAAGCCAGCTAGAAATGTAACCTCCAACGCACTACTCATTAGAAAGATGGACCATCAAAAAGTTTTTTATGACGTCATTCTTGTTTATTTCGGACTTATCTTTGTACATACGAGGGTTGCTATACATATTTCTACCTAATAACGGAAAAATTGACGATGGTGGTTGAAAGTGGTGTTATTGTTTTTCAAAATATTCTCCATAAAGATCGATGCACTTTTGCATTCGTTTGAGCGAATTTTCGAAATGGAAATATCAGCGGTATACTGGACTATTTGGTCATCAGGCATAGCGAAGAGTCGTCTGTATTCGGTAAGAGATATGGATGGTTTAAGAATATGTAAGGATAACGATGTGGAAATTTTTCTGGTGAGCTCCATTTTAGAAGCTGTCAATAGTTTATATTGGGTACGGGAATAAGTTGGTGTGATTGGTGAATAAGGTGTCGCTGCTGATACAATTTTTGTGTTCGCTCTAGTGATTTGAAGGTGTATATGTGAGGTCTCGATCGCAGTAGTTGACATCCGTTTGAAGCGTAAAGATCCTTTTTTATCTGACGTCAAAAATGTTTACGTTCGTCCCGAAAAACGGCATTTGCGGGAACTCATCCTTCCTTATTACCTTTTAAAAAAAAATCCAGCTGAAACGTGTCGTATATTGGCCAATAGTTACGGTAATCACGCTCCATCAAATATAACTTCTAAAGAGTGATTTCGACGTTTCCAAAGTGGCAATTTCGACCTGAGTGATAAAGGTGAACCAGGTCCATCCACAACAAAAAAAATATTTATCCTTCAAAGGTAATGTTGTGCATTTGGTGGGATCAGAAAGGTGTCATCTATTATGAACTCCTTAAACCATCTGAAGCCATCACTGACCGTCATACTGACTACAGCTAATGCGTTTGAATCGAGCTCTCAAAGAAAAGCGGTCGGAACGGGGCGGTAGACATGACAAACTGATTTTGCTGCATGACAACGCCAGGCCACACGTTGCTAAATCGGTCCAGAACTGAATTGGAAAATCTTGCGCCAATGGCACATACTTCCAGTAATATAATTTTTTGATTGTTTAAATTATTTCGGTTTTTGGCTAAGAAAAGACGGAAACATATTCCCATACCCAATATTTTTAATGAAAATTATCAAAAATAGTTCAGTTAACTTGAAGAAAGAAAATTTATTAGATTTTCAAAAATTCTACTCAAAATTTAAATTTTTTGGTGCCCAAACGCCAAGCAGCACAGTTTAATACTAATATTTTATGTGTAAAAACAGACTAGAAAAAGACACCTTATTGAACGGAGTAGAGAGTTGCCTTGCCTATGGAAGAAGTATATCTGAGTGTGAGCAGATTAGAATGCCAGCAGCTCGAAAGTTCTTTGGGTAGTTTCAACGGGTTAGAAAAATTGTAAGGCCGCGGTGATTTATCGAGACGTCCAGACGAATATCTAGGAATATAATAATTTAATTTAGGAATATAATACTTCCGTGTGCCGCTAATTGTTGACAATAGTGACGTTACTGCACTCATAAAAAACCCAACTACCGTTCGGAGATTATATAAACCTGTAAACGCCTCCATTTGTGTAAAAAAATAAAGGCGCACACCACAAACTGGAGTAGGATCTCGGCCCTATGCCCAATAGAGCCAATTAAAATCCATTTTCATCCTTGTTCACTCGACTCGGGAGCATAGGTCCTCGACAAGACTCAGTTGGTTTCGTTAATTTATTTTTCTTTCTGGCAGGGTAGGTGATTAGCCTGCCGCTAAAATGCACAGTTTTGGGAAATTTTCTTTGGTTCCACATACATTGACAACAAATCTCTCTAAAATGAGCTAGTCGATTCACAAGCTCCCAAACTTATTCTCCTATTAAAGACTCTCTTGTTGCCTGGTCAAAATACTTAAAATTTTAACTTCTAGCTTATGCCTACTGGGCTTTTGTATGTTGAAGATTTTTCTTTTACTTTGTGTTATGGTTTTATGTTGTTGAATGCTTACGGTACACATGCGTTTGCATTTTAAATGTAAAAATAACGGTTTTTGCTACGTTGACGTACAAGTCGTTAAATACACGTGACGCACTCATTTTTTTGGTCTCCTACCACAGGAATTTAAAATTTGTTGGCGATTGTCGTGACTTTAAAGCTCGAGGCTTTTGTAAAAGACACAAAGTTGGGCATTTAAAAAATGTTAAAAATATTATGAATGTAGATTTTTATTTGTGTAAGCAAAATGGGTTTAGTGCATGCCTTGCATGCCCAGTGTGTGGAGTCTTCTTTTAGCTAAATCTTTAGGTGTTTAATAGTTTCCTCTTCTTCTGTATTGCAACAGCTTCTGCAATAATCTAAGTATGGAACTCCCAGCCCTTTTGCATGATGATCTATTAGACAATGACCAGTTAATACACCTATCAATGTTCTTGTATTATCGCTATTGAGTTTTAGCAGGCATTTTGAACGACTACTGTTGGGTTTCGGCCACGTTAATTTGCTTATTTCGCATGTTGTTCGGTTTTGCCATTTTGTATTTACTAGTTTATTATTTTCTCTGTCTATCAACGTTTTATCCAATTCAATATCAAGGGTTGTACCCATTCGAGCAAGTTCATCTGCTGTGCAGTTTCCTTCTATATTCCTGTGACCTTGCAACCAAATAAGGTGTACTTTGTAGTATTGAAGTCATTTAGAAGTTTAAAATATTCTATGACTGTTTTTGAGGAGTGTGTTTTAGATTCTAGCGCTTTTATGGCTACTTGACTGTCTGAGTAGTAGTAATTCTTTATTTATTTATAAATATTGCATCTTACATTTCCATAATTTATACAAAAATCCTTTTAAATATATAAATACATAAAGAAATAAATAATAATAATTGTGGCAATAACAATGTTGTCTGTCACAGCTCTAACATTAATCAAAAATTTAACTCTGCAATGAGAAATTCTCTATAGCGTAGGGCTGAGTATGTAAAACAAGTTAATAAATAAAAAATAAATAATTGGCGCGTACACTTCTGTTAGGTGTTTGGCCGAGCTCTTCCTCCTATTTGTGGTGTGCGTCTTGATTATGTTCCACAAATGGAGGGACCTATAGTTTCAAGCCGACTCCGAACGGCTTAGTCTTTTCCAATTGTGGCCATTAATCATATCTTTTACTTCTGGTTAATTTAGCTTCGCTGTGTTTAGGTAACAGGTGGCGCAAAAGTAACCTTGCGATGTTTTTTGGCTGTAATTTAAAAAAAAAAAATGAAAAACTTTGATTCTTCTTGTGGATTATTTTTATTTGGTAAATATTTTAATTTTTTTTACAACAAGTCGAGAATGTGATGTCATGTAAATGGCCGCCGCGAAAGTTGATTGCCGTTTGAGCCCCTTTTATGGCATTTTCCATCACTTTGGCCAAAACTTCCGGCGATAGGTCCTCACATTCTTGACGGATATTGTCTTTAAGAGCTGCAAGAGTCTGAGGCTTGTTGACATAAATCCGCCCCACAAAAAGAAGTCTGGAGCGGTCAAATCAGGCGATCTTGCTGGCCAGTGCAAAACGCCAAAACGGGAGATTAGGCGCCCGGGAAATGCATCCTTCAGCAGTGTGTGCCGTTGCATCGTCCTGTTGGAACCACAAGTTTTCCAATCCCAAATCATCAAGTTGCGGCAAAAAGAACTCGTTGATCATTGCTCTGTAGCGCTCACCATTCACAGTAACCGTTTGGCCCGCGACGTCTTCGAAGAAAAAAGGTTGGATGACTCCTCCAGCGAAAACAGCACACCATACAGTGACTTTGAGCGGGTCTAATGGCTCTTCGTGGGTTACACGCGGATTTTCAGTGCCCCAGAAGCGTAAATTTTGCTTATTTACGTACCCGCTAAGATGGAAATGGGCCTCATCACTCATGATTATTATGAAAAATCATCTTCCTCTTGGTGGTGATTAAGGATGGCTTGAGCGTATGTTAGACGCGATTGGCGGTCAGCAGCTAACAGCTGATGCTCCGTCTGGACTTTGTACGGAAACATCTTCAAATCTTGTACCAAAATTCGCTGTAAAGACCGTCGACTGATACCCATTTGCGTGGCACGTCGTCTGGTCGATGTCGCCGGCGCTTCCATGACATCCTCGACTACAGCAGCAATATTTTCTGCAGAACGGCTACTCCGAGGTCTGTCACGCCTGGCAGCATCTCGTGTTGTGCCAGTCTCTTCGAGGCGAGCGGCTAAACGTCGCAGTGTTTCACCAGTCGGCGTTGGACGGCAAGGAAATCTGCGACAAAATGCACGTTGTGCCAAAGTCACCGACCGATTATTGGTCAAATAAATATTCAGCAAAATTCCGCGTTCTGGAGCAGTGTAGCGTAACATTGTTTATTAACGTGTATTTCGCATGTGTTTACTACACAAATGTCAAAACAGAACTGACATTAGGGGCCAATCGCAAAATTTATAGCATTTTCTGATAGGAGGATTACTTTAGCGCCACCTGCTATTTTGTTCTGATCGCCTTCAGTACCGGACATATTCCTAATTAGTGCTGCATATCTTCTTCCTCGTTTAAATTGCAGAGGGTGCATATTTTCGGAGCATTTCCATACGTAGTTGTATTTAGCTTCAGTAAACCATATCTTGCTTTGAAAATTGTCGTAATATCAACTAGCCGCATATCTTCTGTGATATACTCGTATGATTCCCCTTTTGAGTAGTCTAAATGTTTCTAAATTCATGTCGCGCTTGACTGTGCTTTTTGCCTTGCCATGTTGAGATCTTTTATTTTCATTTTAGTAAGAAGTTGCACACAGCGATCTTGCCAGTCTACAGCGGTGATGTTTTCTTCAAACTTCAGACCGAACTCCATTCCCAAGTCCTTCAGATGCTTAAGCCAAAACATATTTTTACTTACCATAAGATGTCTTGTGTTAGTTTGTTAGTTTGTGTCTTGTGTTAGAGAGTCTGTTGCAATTGCACATATTTATAAATGCTTTGCCAGATATACTTCATGTGTAGTTCTTAAGAATAAATGTGGCTATCTTCTAAATTAGTTTCTAGTCTTTTTTTGGCATAATTCGGAGTGAACTGGGATAGTTTGAGGATTCTTTTAATGAAATAACGTTGAAGTTTATATACTATTTTAAAAAGAAATTTTAATGAAATCAATGGTTTCGCTAAAACATCGTTCCATGTGCAATTAATACTAGCTTTTGCTGAAGTATTTCTGACTTCTAAGTGCTTGCCGAGTGCCATTTTGGGTGCGAGAATGATACCAAGGTATTTATATTCGGCCACCAATTTAATTTCTTCACCTTGGTGCCACCATTTTTCTGCCTGGGAAAGTCGTCCACCTCTTCTAACGACGGGGACACCGAAAAAATTCGAAGATACTCAACTACAACAATTATTGGATGAAGCCGCATGTGGAACCCTTGATGATATGCCTAAAGAGTTGGATGTTGACAGACCAACCGACGGTAAACGTTTGCTCCCGATGGGAATGCTCCAGAAAGCAGGTAACTGGGTGCCACATGAATTGAAGGTGAGAGACATCGAGAGACGTTTAGTGACGCGTGAGATGCTTCTTGAAGGGTAGAAAAGAAAAGGTTTTCTGCATCTCATCGTCACTGGCGATGAAAAATAGATCTATTATGATAACCCTAAGCGTCAAAAATGTTGGAGTGGCAGACTCCAGGTGGCAGTGAACCAGGTCCACCGACAGCGAAAATAATATATTCGTGCTTATGTTGTGCATTTGGTGGGATCAGAAGGGTGTCATCAATTATGAACTCCTTAAGCCATTTGAAACCATCACTGGCGATCGTTACCGACTGCAGCTAATGCGTTTGAATCGAGCTCTCAAAGGAAAGCGGCCAGATTGGGATGGTAGACACGACAAACTCATTTTGCTGCATGACAAAGCCAGGCTACACGTTGCTTAATCGGTCCAGACATATTTAGGGGAACTGAATTAAGAAATCTTGCCCCACACGCCTTATTGGAGAACGGTTCCCTTCTAACGAGAGCATCACAAACTGGCTCAATGAATGGATCAAGTCAAAAGAACTCGAATTTTTTCGCCAAAGGAATCCGAATGCTGCCTGAAAGATGGAGTAAAGTTGTAGCTTCCAATGGCAAATACTTCCCATAAAATCTTTTTTCGTAAATAATTCGTAACTTTGGCTAAAAAAGTACGGAAACTTATTCCTATACCCAATACATACACACAAAGCGTCCCTTCGTACATTAGTATGGTCTAAGAAAGACAAAACTTGTACTTTGTTGGATTTAAAATTTAAAAAGTAATTTCGAGAAAAACGAATTTAAGAAAATTTCTAGTTTAAACATATCTATGTGGTTCATTTTCGCAATAGTCAAGTACCTAATAACCAAAAAGAACAAAAAATCCCCAACACGCATTGCATTTGAACCAGCTCCTTTGGCCACTTGCATCTCTATTTCAGTGCCCTTCAGCTTTCGAACAGGAGTCCAAGCGATAACCCTCATCGCTCTCTTGTACAGTTTTGTTTATTGTTGTTGTAACTACTATGCACATATGCTGTTGCTGTAGCAGTTATTATCGAGCACAAATTGCAGTCGTAGCTACAATGGCCGCAAGCGCTTGCAGCATCCGTGACGCTAATGGTCGGTCAAGCAAAAGTTAGCCGGATTACTGGGGAAAAGCGCCATTCCGGTGATCCGTGCAAGCGGCTGGTGTTGTCCCGATTTAGAATAGTTTGTGTGACACCTAAATTTATTTTTATTTGCTTCTACTTTACTCGTTTTTTTGTTCGGTTTTTTGTTTTTGCTCAACAAAAAAATATTGCACCAATTGTTGCTGCCACCAATGCACATTTGCGCAATCTTGTGCAACTGCTGCCGAATATACTAACACTTGAACCGTGTTTTTGTTGTTTCGCCTATTAAAATTGTTGCAACTAGCAAAAGCTTCACTTGCCACAGTTGCAAATTTTATTATTTTTTTGATTGCATCCACTTTGTGGAAATATTTTACTCGCTCTTCCCAGCTCCTCTACAGCTATGTAGTGCTGTGCTCTTGTTGTTGTTGTTGCATTTGTTGTTGCTGGTGCTACTTTTGTAGCTTGTGAAGCATTTTTTGCGGGTATCCGATATAGTTGGGTCAGCGCTTGTGGCCAGAATGGTTCTGCTAGTGCGATTGCCAGTGCCGCGCACTTCGTCTGCTCCCAAACGATTGCTGCCCCCAATGCCGCAGGCTCGGTTATTGAGTGCAAATAGCAATTTCGCATTTTTTACTGCTGCTGCTGCCGCTACTGCTGCTATCAATGGCTGCCATGGTAATGGCCGTAGTGTTCGTTTTGTTGTTGCATTTGTTGGCACTTGCTTGCATGTCCTGTACATGACGCTCTTGCAACACTCGCAACCACTTTGTTGCATGCCATTGCAGAGTAGTTTCTTTTTATCACATTTTTTGCTTGTTTCTGCTTATTTTTAGTTGATTTTGCTTATTGGTTTTTCCTTTCTTTTCCGTATTTTTTTGTCTTTTGGTCCATTTTGGTCGTGTTTGCCATTTTTATTGGTTGAAATTTTGGAATCGTGTTTCATAAAAGCGTTTCATGATGTTCCTCACCCTCGCGCACCTCCACCCATGTTCAATGCGATTGCCAGCCGTGTATTTATTGATAGATGCTTTGCTTTTTGCTAAAGGAATTTCACAGTTGCACGAATTGGTTATTGGAGCGTAGGCGTCTAAAGGAGGCGGTTATTAATTCGATTTGAATGAGTATAATGTACAACAAAAAAAGTTGCAAATTTCGTTGGAGATTTTATAAAGATATGGAGGCGATCAAGATAAGTCTTTCTTCTTGGACTCCAACTAAGGACCCTCGTCTAAGCAGGAAACCATTTAATTTAGACGATGATGAGCGATGCTACGGGTTGAAAAACAAAACCGTTTGTAGTCCTATATGAGAGAATATATGATTGGGTTAGGTTGAAAAGTTTGCCCAGGGAGAGAGGGCACACTTGCGCGAAAATAAATTCGTCGTTTGTGATACCATTGCAAAAGAATTAAGGAAGAAAAGGAAACTAAGAGGAAGGAAGGAAGAGAGGAACCTGTGTATTTGTTGATGACTACCAAACGATGACTGAGTTACGGTGTTGTTCGACGCTTCATGCTACTGATGAAGTTCATCAGGTTTTTAATATCAAGGCCAACAAGACGGAAGTCATCCTGAAGATATGAGGTCACATGCCACTCGAGGTCAGCATGCAAATAGGCGACACGTCCGTAGTGAGCCAAAAAGTAGTGAAATACCTAAATATTCAACTAGACTGCAGGCTTACTTTCTGGGCTCAGATACGGCATGCGGCTACCAAAGTAGGAAAGATCACGGGAGTGCTGAGCAGATTACTGGCAAAATCGGTGAGCCAACACAGAGCAAAAAATACAAAATCCAAAAATCGTGTTAGCCACAAACTCAATTCTCCTTTATGGCAGCGAAGTATAGGGGTTGCGCTAAACGCCAAAGCCAAGCGCAAAACACTGGAGGCTGTGCAATGAATAACGGCACTTAGAGTTGCTTCAGCCTACTGCACTGCCTCTGGCGCCGCAGTTTTTGTAATCAGCGGGGAGATACCTATCGATCTAATGGCCCGGAAATGAATGGATGCGTGGGACTCCAGAAGAAAAACGTCATCACTAGCGTCGCGGAACGGAGATGCTATACTGATCGGATACTGAACCAAGTGGCTGATGACTAATTCCATCAATAGGCAAATGGGTCCAAAGGAACTTCGGGGAAGTGAATTACTTCTTAAGTCAGTTCCTCTTGGGCCACGGATACTTCCGGTGATATCTATACTGCATAGATTAGACAAGCGATCAGAAATGCGTATAATGCACAGCGCCGAGCGATGACGCTGAACACACGTGTTTTAGTTGTGACAGATGACTCGCTAGAAGAGATGCTCTGAGGAAGTAGATTGGTGGCATCGCGAAATGCTCGAACGTAAGAAGAATTGGAATGCGGTCAAGAGGTATATCAAGGATGTACTACGGAAAAAAAGTGGACCTCTACACAGTGCAACAAAGCTAAGCCTCGTAGACAGAGACATAAGAAGGCGAGCCTATAGCACGAAATCTGTCTACGGATACGGTGCTCCCAGGCGTGGGTGAATAGAATTGGGAAGGTGTCTACCCAGAAGAAGAATAGATATTGTTTTAGTCGCCACACCACTGAACGCAAGAAGTCTCCTTCGCCATCCAACCGTTCCATCTCACTTCGGGCCATAGGTGAATAGGTTAACGAGGCCCTGTTTCCAAATTCTGCTTTCCGCCTACTCTATCTTTGGAAATATAAAAAAAAACAGACACGAAATATACAATACAAAAGTAAAAAAATATTAATAGTAAAAACTCAACCGATTGATATTGACCGGTGATTGATATTGATTGGTGATGACTGTACCAAGCATCTCCGTGCAAATCACCGTACAATGGCTTTTTTGGCATGTAAAGGCAAGATATTTTGTTAATTTTAAAAACGAATTTCGTTTTCGCTTTTTGAACGTTTTCTCGGAATGAATCTTTAACAAAAAGGTCAGCTTGACAGATCCCGTATCGAAAATTCTATACTCCTGAAAGGAAAGCATCATTTAAAGCTGAATTTAATGAGATGATGAAGCCCTGGAAGCCTTTCAAATCAGTGTTTTTCTTCCAATACATCTATAGTTTTAATCTGGGAATAAGGAAAACGAGTTTGGAATCACTAGCAACATTGGGTATAGAGTTGGTGGACATGACCCGAAATATTTTGGATGGGACAAGTGGATCTCTTTTAAAGCGAATTCCTGTAAAGAAAGACATCTGGAACTAGTGTACAGAAAACTTATCCCCTGTTCAGATCAAGCCATTCTCAGTGAATTCAGACTCCATACGTAAAGTGAGCACTCATAAGCGCTTCAGGATACCAACAAATAACTGTTCAGTTTTTGTCTGCCCGGCAGAAAAATATTCCCGATGAATGATGGCCTGGGTGTAGAAAGAAAAATGATCGAAATTACCAGCAGCTGCTACTTGGGCACTCACGCTTTCATTGGCCGCCTCCCACCAACTCTTTACCCACACTGCTAACTTTGTTTACTAATGTAGGCGTCAACTCTAGTGACTCGAAAAATTTAAATTCTGTCGTCCCGATGTGTGCGAAAAAATACGTTTCGTTTAATGTGCGTCTTGAGTCACGCCTTAAAGGCGGAAGTGAAGCAAATTTGGCAAATTCATTTGAGGGTAAAACAAGGTTCATCCAACCATCTGTTGGCATCAGAAAGTTAATATTTCATTTCGTATACCAATTTAAAGTAAGTCCCGTTTTTTCTCCCAGCGAGGGTTTTATTAGTTTTTGCTTCTCCCTTTTTTTCTGGTTCTTATTGCATTGAATTTAGTTTGTTTTGATGTCACTGCATTTTTTCATTTTCATATTCGTTGCTGCCGTGCTTGCTGCTTGTCATTGTCACTATTGTTGTTGTCGGTGTCGTTGTTGTTGCAAACAAAGTGCAATATGTAGTGCTGGAGAATTTTTAGAGATTTGCTTCGAATGCCGCATCGATGGTAGAATTGAATTTGCGTTGTTTATTGTTTATGGGGGAGTAAGAGCACTGCGTTGGCGGTGCTGGCAGTGAGCACCCATTGCCGGTGTTGAGCATCCCTTCGCATACCCACTTTGGTTGCTTACTTACATATCCCTGTAGTATATTGTTGGCCGCATTCATGATCTGCTTGCAACCGCCACGTTCGGTTTCGTTGTTAATTTTGAGTGGTGGCTGCGACACCAAATACCAAATGCCACAAAGTTGGTGGAAGCGCCGCTGCAAAGGGTGACGCCAGCCATGCGGGCCAGTACAACGTGAATGGTTGGCGCACATGGCGGAGAGGCGTTTGTTGCCCCGCATGTTTGGTATTTTGTCGTGTTCGCATTGTTGCTGTGGTTCTCGTTGTTATTGCTACTGGAGCAGTTGTTTTTCTAATGCACTTTCGCCACTTGCCACATCATGTCGCAGCAGCACCAGCAGCAGCTCCTCTCACTCACAACTCCGCCGCTTCTTTCGTTCAAATCCGATTTTCAATTATTGGATTTTGTTTTTTAGTCTCTCACTTCAATTTGATTGTGCCAATGCATTGTTCGCCTGTGTGTGTGTGCACTTTTTTTCTCTGGCAGATTTTTTGCATTGCTGCACTGCCAACAGCAGTAATAATAATGAAGGACATGCAATGTGCATGTCCTTGCATGTCCTCGATGCCAAAAGCTACAATTTCTACATTGCCATTCTTCTAGTTTCTTCAGCTTTGTTTTGCCCCGGCTACTTGTAAGCGCACACACACTCGCCGACATGCATGCGCGTATGTGTGTGTGTTTGTTGGCACATTTCCATTTTTTGGCGGCTTTTGTCCGTTTGCATGCAACGGTGTTGGATTGCCCAAAGTGGCAATAAAAGTGGCCCAATCAAATTGTTTATTGCGCTTTTCACCTCCTTGTTTTTTATTTATTTTTTTCCTCTTTGTCTCAGCTATTGGTGCCCTGCAGTTTTTGCGCTTTTGCCAAGGATTCACTTCATATCCTTCCGTTACAAATACCGAAATGCCAACGGCTAGCAATCTCATTTTCGTTTTCGACTTTGTTTTTGCCTTCCAATCACTTAAAGAGTGAAGGCATTTCAATATCTATCGCTTTTCCGTTGCATATCTTCGGGCGCTGACTGACAGTCTTTGGCTTTGATTTTGTGGCGAAAGTTGAAACGGCCATTGTTATGAAAAGCTTTGAAGTTAAACAATTGATTGCATTTGGTTCGTTTTCCTTATTCAGTGCCTGTGACTTACGACAGCTAACCAGACAGACGAACAATTTTAAGCAGAGAATGGATAGTGTACAGTGAGGCTAGGCCTACTCAATTCAAGTCCAAATGCAAAATGTAGAAAGTTCCCAAATTTTAACAAGGTAGATTTTTCTCTCTCAATAACTCTAATTGATTTAACAATTAACCTGGAGCACCTAATGAAGATATCACAGTCTAATGGAGACATCACAATTGCAGTTAAGCATTTCAATATTTGGAACTCAGCACTCTCCACAACCGAGCACCAACGACCCCACATATCTCTTGTAGTTGAAGAAGAGCTAAAATAAAAGTGCCAGGCGATAAAAAGATGCCAACAAAGTAGATACCCCGAGGAATGACATCGATGGCCGGTGCTCCAAAGTGAACAACTACCTAACCGATCTTTCTCGCTTTTTGACAGCGAAGAATCTACAACTTCACCCACTAAGTCCACGGCGACCCTCTTTATTACCAAGACAAAGGGGGTCAAACTGCCTGTCAAGGTAAAAGTCGATGACACACCAATTCCGATAGTAAACACCACTTTGCTCTCCTTCTCTGCGCACACTACCGCTATTCCCATTAAAGTCCAAAATCACAACAAGGTCCTCAAATCGCTTACCGGCAGCAGTTGAGGCAAAGACAAAGAAATGTTGCTATCGACATTTAAGGCAATAGAACGGCCGGTTCTAAGCTATGCTGCGCCTGTCTGATGGCCCGGAATCAGTGACACGCACTGGATAAAGCTACAGACATGCCAAAATACAGCGGCCGGTTGCCTCCAGATGCCCCCCCCATCAACACTTTCACAATGAGGCACAGATGCTCCCTGCAACGGAGCACAACAAAATGCTCAGAGAGCAATTCATGTTTGGGTACTACCACAGGTTTCACCCTCGTAGACACCAGCTTGAGCCAGAGCCGGCTCCTGGGCACGTTAGGAGACACCTACTAAACTACGCCGACGGGATCCAGGACAAAACTAACAGATATGTACTGGACGAGACCGTGTTTAGACAGACATTAATCGACACCGGGAGACCGTCACGACCTTCTTAAGTTCCCGTCCACTGACTGCTGTAATCGGAGCCGAACCACCACCTATAGCAGATGAAGAGCTCCAGCTTCCCCGTGAGACACGCGTAACACTGGCACAATTATGTTCTGGACAGTGTAGCAGGTTATACTCCTACTTATCCAGAATTGACCCCGACATACCAAACATATGTCCGGCACGTGAAAGCACCTCGCACGACCCTAACCACCTTTTCTCAGGCCCTTTAAAACCTTACGTTCCAAAACTTTTTTGACATATTCTTAAAGGATTATGTTAACATTTTATGAAAAAAAAAAAATTGTTCCAAATTTTACAGGTATCTGTCCTCTTAAGCAAAAACAAGCAATCAAGTTACGAAAATTGGAATCTGGCCTCCCTGAAAACTAATTGCACTAAAGTGATGTTATAAAAATCAGCTGTTAATGCCAAATTTGCTGAGAGAAAAGTAACGGTACCACGATAGACGCCACCTCATTATTCTCTTCATTGAGGCTTTAACATACTCGAACTTATACTTGAAGTAGGCAAAAAGAAATTGTGTTGAGTTAAAATATCTTCTAACATTTGGATGGCATGGAAATTCGGAGAACGGCGCTTCGCTGGATACAACTACAAATATTTGGTCTGGACAAAAAAAAAGGTAATATAGTTTTAGTTTTTGAGGCCTTTCCTTCTGATAAATGAAATCTTGCTCCTCTACGTCATGCTTTCTCTAAAAAATTATATTGGGCCTTACCAAGACTGTTGGACCTATTGGCGGCCAAAGAAGAATACCAATATTTTTTTTTTTAATTATCAGATTTTTTTTTTAACTTAATAATTGGTGATTGCCCTCAACGTTACAGGCATCTGTCAATTTGCGGCTGCACATACCCATTAAAATCTGAAGTGCACTAAATTCTGAAATGCACTAATTTTAGATAACTTCCCCCACACACAAAGATGCATGATAAACGAAACTGTTCGAAAATTCCTACCCTCAGATGGAGTTGAACAAATTTGTGGCACTAAACTAGTAAGTTGTAGAAAAACAATGCAACAAACTGATCAGAGGTTGCAAATTGCCTGCTCGTAGCCACTAATATTGCGATATATGAATGTGTGTGTGCCCATGCACACATACAGATGCATGCTTTGAAGTCCGCAATGTGAAGTGACATTTGATTTTGGCTTCTATTAAATTGTTATTGCAATAATGCATTTGTTGGCTGCAGAAAGAAATGGCCGAGTTGCAAGTTTCTCTCAAATTGGACCACGAAATATTGCGGCCGAATCATTAAAGCCGCCACACAAATAACAGATACCAAAGCAATAAACTTGCCAGCAAAGTACGAAAAAAGAAAAAAATAATAATTTGGAAGCCATGGAAATAGTGGAACAAATATACACATCCATGTATGGTTGTGTGTGTGCATCAGTGAGCGCATGGCTGATGCAACGTCTGGCGGAAAAAATTTAAAATTCCAGACATTTTGCAAATTTTCGGACAAAAATCACTTGGCTGCCTAAAAGCAACGCAAACAAACACAAAACAGCAACAAAAATCGTGAACAAGAATGCAACATTGCCGCCAGCTGCCATTCAAATGTTCAACTGACATTTAACAACATCGCGTGGCGTGCACTTGTGTAGTTATTGTCGTTGTTGTTGTTGCTACTGGACGGCATTCGAACTTGCAATTTTCGCACATAAAGTGTCTGTGGCGCGCAATCACGCGCACGCATACAAAGACAGACTCGCACACACACACACATGCGGCGTTGCAAATGTGTGCTGCAATGTCTGACGACTATCCGCCGCAGTTGCCTGCCCACTCGCACGCCATGAACGCCGGAACCACCACCCTCGACGCCAGCCGCATGGCCGCAACTTAAGTTGTGTGTGACACCACCAACACCGCCATAAAGTGCCACATGTCGCTTCGTGTTCGTTGCGACATTTATACTTTGACTGTTGGTTGGTTGTTGTTAATTGTTGTTGATTGTTGTTGGCTGTCTGTTGTGCTCCATGCCGTTGCAGCGGAAAGTTCTGTCTTTCTTTTCGGTCGCCATCAATTTGTTGCATTTTTTCGGTTTGATTTTTACGGTCCGTTAGTTTTTGTTGTGGTAGTTGTAGTTGATATGCACGTGTTGTTGTTGTGCCCACTATTGTTGGCCACTGCATTGATTGACAGTGAAGTTGGCCGCAGAAGTGCATTAGCTTTTTATGCAAACTTGCAACACAAGTGGCAGCAACAGCATTTCGAGGCATGCAACTAGCTTTGCGACATGTCCACTTGCCGTCATTTGTTCCCGCTGTCACTTAACAATGTTGCATGGTCGCCGCCAACTATTTAGTTGCACTTGATTTCTTCAACTCACTCCGCTGCAAAATTCGCTACCCCCTTGCCCCGCCGGGGCATGGTCACACATGTCATTCTAAATTTTGTAAACTTTTGTGTGTGTATGTTTTTTTTAGGTCTTTTGGAGCAATTTCGGACACATACAATGGCCATGTGTCATGCCATCAGCATTTTAAGCACACACACACACACACACACCGACATACGCGTATACAGTTTTACTGGAACCGCCATTTAGTTGTCGGTTGTTAGTGGTTGCCTTTCAGATGTTGTTATCAAAACTTTTATAGTTTCCGTTACTTCGTGGTTGCCATTGTTTTTTTGTTTTTGTTTTTTGTTTTTGGCGTTCATTCGATATTTTTCCGCTCATCAAAATACATGCAGCCTGCCACTAACGCCTCACCTTCATGTGAAACATCAGTTGCTCACCATTCGAAATGCGGCAGTCACAAAAGAGGCAATACAAGCCAAACGTGCAACATTTGGTGGCAAACATTTTGAGCTATCAACCATTTTAATAGCGTGTTTGTATAGATTTTATCCACCGATGCGCTGACGAAGTGGCCTCTTCTTTGTTTAAGGCGAGTATCACTAAAAAATAGAAGCATACTTTTGAGGGTGACAAACAATTTTTTATGGAATAGGTTGAAGGTGTTTACATGATTTTGTAATTGGCTATAAGTTATTGAAATTATGGCAAAATCAGTATTTTCAGTTGATGGATAGACAGGAAGTTGATTCTGCGACAAAAAAGGCACATAACAGGGTTAAGGGGTACTCTAGTGTAAGACATGAATTTCGCCCAGTTTTTGAAGCGCTGTACTTAGGAAAAAAATTGCCACTAATTTTTTTTATTTAGTTTATTGATTACCGTTTATTGACTATTAATTATTACATTAAAAACTAATCTTACTCACTTAAGAAAAAAATTATAAAGGTTCAGGTCAAGATTTTCATCACTCAAAATCATTTATTTTTATTTAGTAAAAAAGTTATTCAACAACCAAATTGGGTGATTAACTTTGCATTGCTGGCTGATGGTATTTATTTACCTCTCTTAAAATAAATTTTATTATATTTTGATATGGATGCTCAACTCTCGTAACCTCAAAATAATGGTCTGAAGATAAAAGTTTTAAGATAAAAAAATTAGTGAGGTTTTCCTAAATAAATTTTTCTTAAAAATTATATTATTTTAATAAATTAAAAATGTTAAAAAGAACGGAAGCTTCAAATTTCACTTTTAACAAAGGAAAAAAAAATTTTACCAAAAACTCGTAAAAAAAAAATTTTTTTTTCCAAATGTTTTAAGAAAAAAAAATAATTCTAATTTCTAAAAATTTTAACGAATTTTTTTTTACTTAAAAATTTTAACAAAAAAAAATTTTTTTCCAAAAGCTTTTAGATAATAAAATTAATGCGGTTTTCCTAAATAAATTTTTCTAAAAAATTATATTATTTTATTAAATTAAAAATGTTAAAAAGAACGGAAGCTACAAATTTCATTTTCAAGATTTTTAACAAAGAAAAAAAATTTTTTTACTAAATTTAAAAAAAAAAAAATGATTTTTTCTAAACAAATTTTCCTAAAAAATTCTAATTTCTAACAATTTTAATGAAGTTTTTTTACATAAAAGTTTTAACGAATATTTTTACCTCAAAATTTTAACGAAAAAAAAAATTTTTTTCCAAAAGTTTTAAGATAAAAAATTTAATGAGGTTTTCCTAAATAAATTTTTCTTAAAGATTATATAATATTATTAATATCATTAATTTCAGATTTCACTTTCAAGATTTTTAACAAAGAAAAAAGTTTTTTTTACCAAAATATTTTAATGGAAAAAAAAATTTTAACAAAAAAAAAATAAGTTTTTTTCTAAACAAATTTTTCTAAAAAAATTTTCACTCTAAAGATTTTTAACAAAATAAAATTTTTTTTGAAAAAATTTCAAGTTTATATACTTGATTTCAAAAGTTTTTTCGGTTTACTTCATATGTAAAGGGTGTTTTTTTAGAGGTTAGGTTTTCAACTTTTTTCGTAGATGGTGTTTTTGACAGCTGTCACTTGATTTATGCTCAGTTTGGTTTGCCATTTCATAATGAATAGACTTACACCTGAACAACGTTTGCAAATCGTGCAAATTTATTACGAAAATAATGGTTCGGTTCGCGCGACGCATCGAAGAAAATTTTGTTCAGCGATGAAGCTCACTTTTGGTTGAATGGGTATGTCAATAAGCAAAATTGTCGCATTTGGAGTGAACATAATCCACAAGCCATTGCTGAGACGCCGTAACATCCTCAAAAAGTCACTGTTTGGTGTGCTCTATGGGCAGAGGGAATCATTGGTCCATATTTCTTTAAAAATGAAGCCGGCCATAATGTTACAGTCAATGGAGAGCGCTGTAGAGCCATGATTAATGACTTTTTCGTGCCCGAATTGGACGATGTTGATGTGGACGACCTTTGGTTCCAACAAGACGGCGCTACATGCCATACAGCCAACGTAACAATCGATTTATTGAAGGAAACTTTTGGTGAGCGCATTATCTCGCGCCGTGGACCTGTGGCGTGGCCTTCAAGATCGTGCGATATAACACCGCTGGACTATTTCTTGTGGGGCTATGTGAAGTCGCTTGTCTACGCAGATAAGCCCGAGACGATTGACGTCATGGAAGAGAATATTCGGCGCGTTATTGCCGACATACGGCCCCAATTGCTGCAAAAAGTGGTCGAAAATTGGGCCTCTCGGCTGGAATTTATTCGAGCCAGCCGCGGCGGCCACTTGCCCGAAATCATTTTTAAAACATAATGGCAAACCCTTATCTTTATAATAAAGCTAAATTCTTGGCCATAACATTAAATTATATACGTTTTATTTCATCTTGAAAACCTAACCTCTAAAAAAAACACCCCTTATTAAGTAAACTTAATTGATTTTCAGAGAAACTTATAAAAAGTCCAAAATTCTTTGATCGTTCGATAAGGAAGCGCTCAGCTGAAAATTCCTAAAATTTTTAAGGGCCATAAATATTATCGGCGTGAAATAGGGGGAATGCCGCGTATCTGACACTCCAGTGCTCGAAATAGTAAACAAAAAAGTTGAGTCTCCAGTCTCGTAGCTGACTCGAACGGAGAGTGAAGGCGAAAACTCAAAGCAACAACTTGAACTGATAGGAAAGCTTGCCACGTAACATGCGAAAAATGGTCGCAAACTTCGGAAAACTTTTACAAAAATTAGAAAAGGTGATAGGATGAACCTATAAACCTACTTAAACTTACTGTTGTTATGCAGATTAAGTAAAATCGCATAAGAGTTGGACAGTAGATGGCTGGAGCAAGGCCTGCAATCATGAAAGCTACTCAGTAATTTTTTTTTTACATGGAAATTCTGCTGTAACCAGGTTTGTTACACGAATGAGTTATTCACACAAATTCATACAGCAAGCGATTGAGTTTATGCACTGAGACCGTTTGAAGAATTTAACAATGATTGTGCCATACAACGGGTATCTACTTAATTATGATATGACTGGTAGGCAGCAGTACAGGTGCTGGAGGGACGCATGCCGTTAAAGGTACTATACCTCGGCAGGCAATGGCAAACCTTCGAGTGTATTTCTGCCACGAGAAAGTTCCTCATAAAAACCATTTGCCTCTCTCTCTCTTAGCTTCACAGTCTCTGGTGGGCCATAGCTTCATCAACAATCCTCCTCCAATTCAGTCTCTCTCTTGCCTCACTTCTCCAATTACGAACGTTCATCGCTTTTAAGTCTGCTTCTACGTCATCAAACCATCTCTGCCTTGGTCGGCCTCTCTTTCTTGCTCCAATTGGATGCAAAGTAAACATCCGGTTTTGGATTCTTTCGTTGGGCATTCTTATGATGTGGCCAAACCATTTGCCATTCGGCTTAAAATTGTAGGCCCCTCTATTGGCAGAACAACATTAAGAACACCAAAAATAGGAGGAGGAGCTCGGCCAAACATCTAACTGAAACGTACGCACCAAATATTTATTTATAAATACCCTTCGAAAATACTAATCCTAGCATTTCAGCTTGAGTTTACAAATTTTGCTATACATAGCCAATTTACATTTTAATAAAAAAAAAATTGTTTAACTTTCAATGAACCGAAATTGCTGCAAAAAGCCAGATAATTAATATTGAAAAGAAATCGTTTAAATCTGCGACAGATATTTACTTAAAGGTATAAGGGAGCTTCATTAGGCCCTCTTGCAGGCTTAAAGGAAATCCTTTAGCTAAACACAGGCGCGAAAACAAGCCTCCATCTCCTCCGTAAGTGTGTCGTTGACTTCAGTGGCTGCCACGCCAACCTCTGTTTTACTTTTTTGTTTTGTTTTTATTAATGTAATTGTTGTTTTTTCATCATAGCCACATTTGTGCAACATATTTGATGGTTGACATTTGACAGTTAAACTTTTGACATCTCTCAAGTGTCCACTGAACCGGCGCATTGCCGAAACGTTGTCTACGCACACATATACATCCACACACCCACACACCCCCACATTCACACTAAGTAAATAACAGAATAAAATTTTTCTTTTTTAATCATCATTTGTTGCAGCGACGCTCTCGCCTAGCAATTGTTGTCGCATAGCAATTGTGCCATCAACTTCCACCAACCGTCACGTTCTAGTAGCACACCGCTCGGCCCGCTCGCCCATCCAACTGGCTCGTCGCAATCGGCGGTCGTTGTGATGCGCGTAAAGCTCCTCAATTTGGGGTATTAAAAATATTTGCTCACTGAAATATTTCGGTGGTCTGACATGGCTGTCGTCATCGCTTCACTTGTGGTTGTTGCTATATTTATTATTGTGCATATAGTTGTTGTCTGTCCTATTGTTGTTGTTGTTCGTTATTTGCATTGGTGATGCTGAGTTGGTTTTAGCACTCAATTGCAGTGCTTTTTATTGCAACAGCCGCTTTTTCGACCATCCATTGTTGGTCTATGTAAAATTGTCTTCTTGCGCTGGCAGCGGTTGGAGGGGCTGGATGGTAGTCTGTCGCTTCATTACTGCAACCATGCAACCAGTCAACCGCCTGGACATTATTACAGTGCAGCGCCATTGTTTGTGAGCTTAAGCGTGTGCGTGTGTGTGTGTGTGAATGTGATTGTCGGCGCGTCTGGCGGGTATTTGTCGCGCGAACGCATTGCGGTCGCCATATTGCATGGCATTTTGTGTTTGCACAGCGTTTCGCTCTGTTGTCAGATTTCGTGGTGCATTTTGCATTGGTTTTGGATTTTTCTCACTTTTTTCACGTCTGCAGTTTTTTGTGAGTATGCAAAGGTGTGTGCGGTTTTTATTTCTTTTTATATAGAATTGGTTGGTAGGAAAAGGCTGTTAGGACTTGCATGTGACAGAAAGTTCGCATTATTTCTGGTATGGAAATCGCTTGCTTGACTATTATTGTAATACAATTTATAATTAGATTGACTGGATGCGGCTTGGAAGCCACTTAATGTCCTTGAAAACAATTCTATCATGGAAAATAAAAATGATATACATATATATTCACTTTATAGTTAAATAAAGCGAGTAAAAGCGCTGGAATCAAAGACACACTCGTCAAAAACAGTTCTAGAATGTTTTAAACTACTAGATGACGTATCTAAGTGCTACAAGGTGCACCTTATCTGGGTACCAGGCCACAGGGACATTCCAGGAAATTGTAAGGCGGATGAACTTGCAAGAGCCGGTACAACGCTCGATCTCGAACCGGATAAGGCGCTGATACCCATGCCTATAGCCACTTGTAAATTACTTATAGACAGGGAAACCATCAAAAAGGTAAATACAATCTGGCAAAACCTCACAACATGCGAACTAAGCAGACAGACATGGCCGAACTGGAACAGCGGTCGATCGAAGATCTTGCTAAGATTCAACAGGGAATCTATAAGAAAAATGATAGGTGTATTAACTGGTCATTGTTTAATAGGCAGCCACGCTAGAAGGTTAGGACTACCTTACTTCGATTTCTGTAGAAGCTGTCTAAATACAGAAGAAGAGGAAACAGTCAGACACCTTTTATGTGAGTGTGAAAGCCTAGCTAGGAGAAGGCTGCGCACCCTCGATATAGCATTTCTAACCGATGTAGTGGATATAGCCCATCTAAAACTAACGAAGCTCTGCTCGTTTATTAAAGCAACCGGATGGTTTGAAAGGGAACACGTAGAGTAAGGATAAGCTCCAGTGGTATCACAATGGACCTGCCGAAGGTCTAAGTGTGTCTTGCGACAACCACCCTACCTACCTACCTATAGTTAAATGTTTTTTAATATTTTTTTTCTGAGTGAAATCTATTTTAAACTCATTAATGCTAACTGAAAGGTTTAGTTACCTTTCGACGAGAGGAAATGCAAATTAGCAGTTTGTGAGTGACGTGCGAGAGCAAAAGGTGAGCTTTTAAAGTTATTTAGTTCTGCATCCAATTTACCTTTCGTGTGTAGATGAGCCAGTTTCGCTAAAATGAGCTTTATATCTATTGAATCCATTCCGTAATATAGATTAAGCAACAATTTATTTAATACGATTAATTGATCTTTATTTATAATTTCAGTTTCCAGCATTTCAAAGCAAAAACAATTCCACGGAAATTCAAATGAAATATCGCAGATACGCGTGCGCAATGAAATATTGCATATAATTCGTATTGAATCACGCTTTATTCCATCGAAACGGAGATAACACATAATGCACTTGTACAACACAATTAAACAACTTTTTCGAGGAAATTTTTGGTGACGATTTCACTTTTGCCGGTGAGCTCAACTCGAAATATCTATGAATGTAGATGGAGAAATGAGACAAAACGCAAAGTTATACAACCACAAACAAACGTCAACATTGACAAATAAGAAACGAAGGAATGCCGGCAGACTCACCGCGGCACAGAGCGGCCGATTCCCGAAAAGCTGGCCAAAACTCAAAAAATTCAGTAATTGATTCAAAATTTCTTACTCGGGGGTTGTCGGGGTCGCTGATTACGAACTTGATCTTAAAATTTTGAAAATCCACCCCCTTCCACCCCTATTGGCCACCCCCTCACGTGAAATACCGTATATTCTAGAACATAATCAAGATGCATGTTAATTTATATGTTTTCGGGGTCGCTGATTAGCAAGTGGTAGCAGCTGAATCTTGTTTTATTCAGTAACCATTGCCATTTTGAGTAACCTTTAATAGGTTTCAAAGCAGCATATGACGGCGTTGTATTACTATACAGTTTGAAAATTCAAATTTTATAAAAAAAATTGCAAAAAATGTATCTACGTATTGCTGTAGCTAAAAATTTTGTGTCGAGGTATTGATATGTACTAAAGATTTCTCGTATTTTATATTACTAACCTTCCGAAAATGATTCCATTTGGTTTTGTTCAATTTACTCCATTACAAAATCTTTCAATTGTGTACAACTTTCACTATTCATCGACAGAATACGATGCTCAAACGAAGGCCACGTTGCGACTGAAAATACAGAGGATACTTAGGGTACAGGACGTTGCTATGAACGGTTTTCACTACTCAAAGCATTACTGTAGCCAACCCAAAGACAAAAGAACTCTATCTAGAAACTTTTTTTTTCGACTTTTGGCCAGCTTTTTGGGAATCGGCCGCACTGTGCGCAGTGATAACTGACTTCTGCCCATAGATCAGTAAGCAGCCAAAATGAGTTTTAAAAGTCCAGCTTTGTATTTAAGCTATGTTAAGACGATTTCTTTAAAAAAAGCTGAAAAACACTTTTTTGATATATTTAAGGAACTCCTTTTTCAAAAAGCTTGTTTGATTTCTTCAGTATTACAGGTATAATGCTTTCTTTTTTTTTGTTCTACGGATACACCTCCATGATTTTCACTTGTATTCAGTAAATTTAAAGACTTTTAAAAATTTATATTGTAAAAAGTTGTATATATTAAGAAGAGTTGAGAGAAGAATATCCAATATTTTTGCATAACCTCAAAAGGTGCAAAAAATGAGATTTGCACTTTCTAAACATCAAATTTTACAATATAGGTTAGGTTAGGGTAGGTTGATCTGGCTGGCTGAAAGCCATCACATAGACCTATTGGTCCATAGTGGTACCAGATGGAGCTTGACCCTTGCATTTCCTTGTAGTAGGCTTTTTGTAATAATCTTGCGTCTTTTGCGAACCTAATTACAATATAGGAATCAACAAACTTTTGATAGCACTGACATTTTCACAGTGTGGCCTGTTTTTGCCTTGTCTTTTAATTATATAATTTTTTTTTAACTTACAGTTTTGGCAACTTAAAATTAAAAAAGAAACAAATACGAAACTCCAAAATTTTCGCATTTTGGGTAAAAAAGCACTAAATTTATTGCGAAGACATCATTGCGCAATTTCCTACCGAATGACGAAAAATTTAGACTGATACAAATGAAAATAATTATGGATTGTGTTAGTCAAATGTGTTACGCATGTGCCATTGTTTGTACGAAGCGAAGCACTGCACCGAGATTTAAATGTTACGGCAATGTACGATGAAACAGTAGACTCAGTCAGCGATACAGCAATCGGCTTGCAACTCATTCAAATCCTCGAACAGTTGACCTTCTTAATAACAACTTCTCTTCACGAAGATTAAAAAAGTATGAGTCTAATGAATTAAGGCCGGCGGGCCAATTAGATGTCCTAAATTCAGTAGTTTTCGCGAAGCGTTGTAGGATGAGAAAAAAAACAATTAGCCAAATGAAGTTTTGGGGATAGTTTAATATATATTTGAACTAAAAAAAAAAAAATTTCTACAATCTCCAACAATATATTGTAAGCCGAGTTATCAATAGATTCCCAGAGATTTAATATGTAAAAATGTATAAAGCAATATATGCCGCGTATTTCGTTACACTTATATACATATGTAGTATGCAGAATTGTGTAATGAATTCCCGTGGGTGTTCTAACGTAAAGCTAAATTGCATTAAAATGTAAGTTAAAAAAAATTATGGATTGATAGAAAAGTCTAAAAGAGCTCGATTCAAACGCACTAGCTGCAGTCGGTAACGATCGCCAGTGATGGCTTCAGATGGTTTAAGATGTTAATAATAGATGACATCCATCTGATCCCACCAGATGCACAACATAACATTTGAAGCATGAATTTTTTTTTTTCGCGTCGATGGATTTGGTTCACTTGGCAGGCTCCAACATTTTCGACGCTAAGGTTTATCATAATAGATTCATTTTTCATCACCATTGACGATGTGATGCAGAAAACCTCTTCTTTTCTGCCGCTCAAGAAACATCTCACACATCACCAAAGGTCTCTCGATATCCCCTCTCCTACAACGGATGTTGTACCCAGTTAACTGTTTTCTGGACCATTTCCATCGCGTGCAAACGTTTACCGATAGTCGATCTGTCAACATCCAACTCTTTAGACATATTATCTTTGAATTTTTTCCGTCCCCTTAGCGATCTTATCACTCACGTCGAAATTGCCACTTTGGAAGCGTCAAAACCAGAAACCACTCTTTACAAGTTGTATTTTATGGAGCGAGATTACCGTAAATATTGAACAATATACGACACGTTTCAGCTGCACTTTTCTTTAAAAGGTAATAAGGAAGCATGACTTCCCGCAAATTCTGTTTTTTCGGGACGAACGTAGACATTTTTGACGTCAGATAAAAAAGGATCTTTACGTTTAAAACGAATGCCAACTACTGCGATTGAGACCTCAAAAACCCACCTTAAAATCGCTAGTATATTACTAGAGCGAACGCAAAAATAGCATCAGCAGCGACACCTCTTTTACGAGGGCGGAAACTTATTCCCATAGGTAGGTACGTAGATGGGGTGACTGTGCAATGACACACTTGGACCTTTCATAGGTTCATTGTGATACCACTGGAACTTATCCTTACACTATGGGTTCCCTTTCAAACCATCTGGTAGCTTTAATAAACGAGCAAAGCTTCGTTAGTTTTAGATCGGCTATGTTTGCTATATGAGTTAAAAATTCCATGTCAAGAGTGCGGATCCTCCTCATAGCTAAGCTTTCACACTCACATAAAAGATGTCTAACTATTTCCTCTTCTTCTGTATTAAGACAGCTTCTTCAGAAATCGAAGTACGGGAGTTCCAACCTTCTAGCGTGGCTGCCTATTAAACAATGACCAGTTAATACCCCTCTCATTTTTCTTATAGCTTCTCTGTTAAATCTTAACAAGCTTTTTGATCGATCGCTGTTCCATTTCGGCCATGTTTGTCTGCTTAGTTCGCATGTTGAGAGGTTTTGCCAACTTGTGTTTACCTTATTGATGGTTTCCCTAACTATAAATAGCTTACAAGTGGCTATAGGTATGGGTATCAGCGTCTTATCCCCTTGGAGGCCGAGCGTTTTACCGATTCGAGCAAGTTCATCTGCCTTGCAGTTCCCTGCTATATTCCTGAACTTATTCCCTTATCCAATACATGAATTATTTCATTAAAGTTATGGTTTCAAATAAAACTCGTAGTACTTTATTGCTCATTTATAGGACACTCAGCTAATTTTAAAAACAATATTTTCGTATGAAATTCACACAAAATTTCATATTTATAATAAATTTTGGTTAATCAAAAGACTTATTAAATTCTAAATAAAAAGGTCGCATAATGTAAAAGTATTTTTTAATTTATTCAAATGCAGTTCCTGGTCACTGGGTGATCGGTACTCATGCGGAGAAGCTTGAAATTCCGTACAACCCACATTGCAGAAGCTGTGGGGATTCTGCAGAGAAAGAGACGGTTCAACACTTTCTCTGCAAATGCCCGGCTCTGGCGGCTAGGCGCTTGAGATTCCTTAGCGTACGCTTTGGGGGCAGAAATTCTCAGCCTAGATGCCCTTTCTCTCCTCCACTACAATAACATCACTGGATGGCTGTAGACAGTTTTCTCTTCCCTAAATTTTTCTTTTCACAGGTAGTGATCCACATTATGGTATCAAAACGGCGCGTAAGTGCTACTTGGGGTACTCTCGTCATCTAACCTACCTACCTGAATGCAATTCATTAAACATCTCGAAACAAGAAATATACTCGTATGAATTAGACCACTTTCGTAACTATGAGCTCCTATCATATTTTGTCGGTTTTCGTAGCGTAAAGTTGCAAAATTCTCCGCCATTTTTCCGGCATGGCCTTCGAGCCATTTTTTTCCAACTCACCACAGCATTTGAGGTTCATTGCGTCGGCTTTATTTTTTCACTGCATGCAATTTTTTCTTCCTTAATTCGTAACCATGTTTTGCTTCAAGTATTGCTGTTGTTGTAATACATATTTCGCGGTTGTTATTTTTTAATGCCATCGTGTTTTTTTGCTTTTTGTTTGTTTTATTATCATCAACGACAACTCAAACTTTACTCGAAGCGACTGTGAGTTTGAATGCTTTTTTGCGGCACAAACAAGCGCTTCCGACCACTCACAGCCACAAAGAAGCGCTGACAAAAGAAGGCGTGGCGGCCACAGCTTCCCAATTGCCTGACGGCTGTTGCAAAGTAGAAAAAGTATTTATAAAAATAAAGGAGAAAATTAAAATCACGATTTAAGCAAAGTAAAAATCACAATAATATGTCAGCTGGCAATAAAGCGATTAATGGTGGAATTATAAAATGATTAATGCGAGTGGAGCAGCGGTGAAGCGCATACAGGTCAGTTGCTTGTCAATACAACGAGTGACGAACAATAAATGGCGGCGGGCTGTGGGTAGCAAATGGCCGCATTTGATTCTTGTTTTCGCGTCGTTCGCGAACTGAGGGCATGCAGCAGTTCCTTCCGTTGCAGCAGCGGCGGCGGCGGTGGCGGTGGCGACGGCGGCCATATTGATTGTTAAGCCTTTTATTGTTGCTATTGTCGGTTATCAGACGGATTTGTGCAGAATTTTCTGTTAAAAATGCGGTTGCATTGCTGAGGCGTTTACGAGGGCAGCGAGTACAGTTGTCGCGTTGGCAGCCACAGCGGCGAGGAAAGTGCGATGGGGTAGAATTTTGACAAAGGCGCCATTGAAGCGCTTGAGGGTGCGGAAGCTGTGTGCACCTGTTTAAAACTATTTAAATGGGCAGTTCGACTAGGCGTGCCCGTAAGTAGCTGCATTTGCTGTTGCAAGCTATAAATGGCTTTTGTTGGTGTTGTTTTTGTATCTGCTATTGACAACCGAATGAGGTTACCTGCTTTGCTAATGGCAGTTGATTGTCCACGAACGGCGCTGATGTGGCGGCGAACAATAGCTGCGGAGCGTAAAAATGAAGATCAAACCAATTAATGAAAAGAAAAAACAAAAACACCAATAAACACTTTAAAACTATGATAGCGCAAAATATGTAAATAAAAGTGGCAAAAAAAAAAACACGAATACATACCAACAACAATGGCGGTAAACCAGCTATAGATAATAACAACAGTTACAGCAACAACTATAATAGTGTAAAAATAACGCTCGCCAACCAACACCGACAAAATCAACCACAACAATAACAACAAGGTATGACAAAATTTTTTAACCGCACTCAATGCGGTATTTGCGGTTTACAAAAGGATTAAAGTGACAACAATGTGGCTACACGTAAGCCAGCAACAGTAACAACAACACCAACAACAACAGCCACATTGCCAGTGACAAAGTAGACAAACAATGTGCCACACATTTACACGCATCCACACACAAATATAAGCACACAAACATGTAAACACGCATAAGTCAGCGCCAACAATACCTTTACAGCTCGCCAACAATAAAAACTTAGCGCATTGCAACGCTTTGAAAAGTATCGACAGCTTTTTAATCACTTAATAAATACAATTAAATTGAATGCGGTCGAAAGGACTTTGGTCGTAATACTCCGCGTCCTGGTTGCTGCTACTCTGAGTGGACTCATTCACCTGCTGGCTGGTTGGAGCGGAATTGCGACCCGCACTGTGGCAGCTGTGTGCGGAATTTTGCCCAAAATCAAATTAATGGCATTTAATTAACGCTACATAAGTACAGTTAAAATTTAAGAAAGAAGTTTTAATCAGCTCTGTTGCTTCTGTGGCGAATAGAGGCGGCGGCGTGGCTTTGATGTTGTTAATTTAAATGCCATTTCATGCAGCTGTGGAGAGAACTTTTTTGAAGAGCAGATTTTTTACTCCGACAAACGGTAACCTTGGTAGACTGAGGTTCTTTATTAATCCCCATTTAATTAACTCCCAGTTACTTTAGGAATTAGTTTCCGAAATTCTGCATCCAATTTGTGGAGTTATTTTATATTACTGTTACATAACTGTTTGCATAAAATATTTCTGTTTACTGTACGAGTATTCGTGCCTCTGGGTTGGGATACGCCGCGTCTATTAGAGGCCATTCCACAAAGTTTTTATTGACAGGATCGAAAAAATAATGGACAAGAAAAATATTGGTCGGCCTAAAATCATTATTACATCAAATTTGTAAAAGTTTTTTATTTTATTTTCTTCTTTATTAAACGTACAATGTTAAACAAAAAACTCATATCAATTCTGTTTGTTAAAAAGCAAATGACGCCATTTAGATTTGGCTACTCTCATTGGGCGGTGAACATTCGATTTTGTTACGGTATCTGCCGCTCTCTACTCATTAATTTTTAATTTCTTTTTTTTCTGGTTTTTGCAAATTTTCTTTAAAAATTACTCAATAATTTTTAATGCGTCGCAATTATGGACAGTTTGGTGAGTTGTGGTCCATTGGAACAATATATACCCCGGAGTTTTCATACCAGTTCATGACAAGCCCGCCATAATGAAACGATGCTGAATCGAACCAGAATAGAACTGTGTTTTCTTCTTCTTCTTAATTGGGGCGATAACCGCTTACGCGACTTTGGCCGAGTTTAACAGTCGTTTCCTTCTCGTGCTAACCGGCACCAGTTGGACACATCAAGTGAAGCCAAGTTCTTCTCCACCTGATCTTTCCAACGCAAAGGAGGCCTTTCTCTTCCTCTGCTACCACCAGCTGTTACCCGAGCGTTTGTATCCATTCGGACGATATGACCCAGCCAACGTAGCCGCTGGATCTTTTTTCGCTGCTCTTTGTCTATGCCGTCGTAAAGCTCATACAGCTCATCGTTCCATCGCCCGCGATATTCGGAGTTGCCAACGTGGAAAGGTCAAACAATCTTGCGCAGACTCTTCCTCTCAAACACTCCAAGGGTTGCTTCATCGGACGTTAGGACGGGCATGATGAGATCCTTGTCTGTATGAATTGTGTCTGTATGTTGTTTTATGAATGTCAAAAAACGTTTGTGTAGACACTCCTGCATATAAATTTCTTAATTTATATTGCCTGTGGTAATGAACGTTTTGCTTATGGCTTACCAAACCAAACGTTTTTTAGGGCACCTGCCCAATCTTTTTAGCTTAAAGGTACCTGGGACTCCTGCTCTCTTCGTTGCAGTATAAAACTCAGCGCCCTGAATCTACTTAAAGTCTGCTTTAACGAATGATTCATCGTCCATAACCTCCCTGTCATATTTATGGATGTCTGGACTGTATAATTTTCACGCATGTGCTTTAACACTCGTATTTGGTTTATCATTTGGATTGGATGTTTCAATCTTTTGATATGGATCGTAACATTTCGACATATGCACCTGTTTCGTAGCATCTCAAAAGTGAAAGGCAAGGTTTTATTCGAAATAATGATATCGTGAATGATGACACCCCTCTTACGCTTGTGACTGCGACCCAAAGTTATGACTGCGGTGCATCTCTGGAATCATTTTTCACAATTGTTTGTGGTTGTAGATGGGCCATAACGTATGTCGGTTGGTCTTCCATCTACCATCCGCAATTCCGAGGTATTTTGAGGAAATTGCATTCTTGGTTGCACCCAGTGGTGGGACTAGCGATTCTGCAAGAATGTTATTCATGGCAGATCCCCCAGCCAGTGCGTCCGCTTTTTCATTTCCGTCAATGAACCGATGTCCTGGGACCTAGATTTAGTTAACTTTATGGTGGACGCTCAAGTTGGCAAGGCTATTTCTGCTTTATCCCACCAGTTTAGAGGTTGTCGTAACTGAAGTCAGTACCTGGATATCAATTTGGCTATCCGAAAGAACAACGATAATCCCTTTGAAAGAGAAATATGCGATTAGTAGTCTACAGGGTTCCTCTATTGCCAATACTCCCGCCTGGATAGCAGTGCTTGCCAGACGTACTACAAAGACGTGCAGTTTTTTTCAATTCCAACTATATAAAACTATATATATAGCTGCTCCAACATCGCAATCCATTTGAGAGCCATCTGTATAGACTCTTAGACTCGAATTATAGTGTCCTCCTGAGATGAAAAGAGAGTTGCAAAATTCCTATTCAATGTTACCGTCGAGATGATATATTCAGTCCACCCCGACGTGAGCTGAGTTTGCCACAATAATAGACTGGCACGACCATAAGTTTCATTGTTGCCTTCTTCTTGATATGCAGATCTA
This sequence comes from Anastrepha ludens, assembly GCF_028408465.1. Taxonomy (NCBI): domain Eukaryota; kingdom Metazoa; phylum Arthropoda; class Insecta; order Diptera; family Tephritidae; genus Anastrepha; species Anastrepha ludens. The sequence continues at coordinate 27,139,600 of NC_071499.1, read as the reverse complement.
TCGGAATAACGTAAGACAGTGCACTAAGAGCTTCAATAGGACACGATCTAATTACACCGACCGTTATTACACATTCTGATCTTTCTATTCTGTCAAGGAATTTGATTGTGAGAGGTTACACTCTAGAGCTTTCCACCAAACTACCGATCCATACGATACAATTGGTTGTATAACTATCGTATACAGCCTTAAAGTATATTTAAGTTGCAGACCCCATCTTCATCCAAGCATACGTAGTTTCGAAGCTTGTAGTCCAAAATTACGCCTAAGTACTTTACTACTGCTTTTTTTTAATTATAAGGGCAAGCAATTTCTGGGGACGGGGTCTCTTTTCAGCTCAGGCTGTTTTTTTTTTGCTAATAATGAGAAATCATCCCTCATTCCTTCAAAACACGCACATGGTTTCAGCAAGATGGCGCTACTCCGCATACGGCGCGAGAGACCATGGCGATACTGCGTGACTTCTTCCCTATTAAATTTATCAACTGTTTCACTGATATTTCCTAGCCACCCAAGTCGTCCGATTTTACCTAAATGGGCTTGTTTCTATGGGGTTACCTCAAAAGTAAAGTCTGTGAACCAAACTCAATGACTATCTGAACACTAATCTGAATTCGGAAGCCAGATTCCAGGAGTTTATCCAACGTAGCGGTTAAAATTTAGAGAAAATAAGTAAAGAAAATAAAATCTGTACGAATGAGTGAACTACAGCGCCACCGGGCTAGTATATCTCTGCAAGTCGAGAGTTTCTTGATTAGGAAGGCTGAAAATTTCGTTGGGGAAATATTTTCCATCAATGCGCTTATTTTGAGCTTTGCCACGGCAGTTGAGTGATAGCCGCATAGCAGCGGCCGTCTTCATGACTATCAAAAGCAATAGTAAACGATTTTCGTCTCAACCGTCCGTTGGGCACTCGGCTCTGGACAGACTGGCTCTTTTCGACTTTGGACGTGAATTCAAGATATTTCTATTATAGCTAACAACTTGAGCTTCTATGTAATCGTAGTGAAATTTTAATTTGTTATCGATTTATGCATATAACTTCTTAAAAAAGAACCTCGAATAGGGCATAAAAAGGCCAGACCCGGGTGCCCAACGGAAGGTTTTCAAAAAGGTGTCTTAACGTGGACCGCACTAAGCTTGATATATTTCTCAGCGCTGTCCAAGCTGTAGGCGATTAATATGCTCGCGAAAGTGTAACACCGACTGACAGCCAAGATTACGAGTCGTTCCCACGAAAGTCGGTTCTACGTAACCGGAACCGTCACGATCTATATCCGGCCGTGGACTGTTACTTTCGCAGCATTCCCAGTATATGTATGGGGATTAATTATGCTGCTATAACAACAACAACAAGAATACGAGTACGGAAGAGTTATCAGTGTCTTGAATCAATTTCACTACATTTTACACTTGAATTACAATACATTTGAACTTTTTTATTTACTGGCAAAAATAGCCACGTTTGAACAGTTTACCAAAGGCTTTCCCAAAACTGACTAATTAAAAGCATTTTCAATCACAACCAGGGCTTAAAAAACAAAATTTTCACTATTTTCTCATTATCCTTTCTGAAAACTGCAATCTGTAACTGCTTCAAGAAAAGTCTAACGAATTAAACAACAGTGGGACAACAGTTAATAGAAAGGGTTGCATGAGAGCACAAATATGCCAGAACCTATAGTAGGAGTTGTCGCCTCCTCGAGCACAGCGTTGATAAATTTTTGGCCAATTCGTTAAAACATTTTGCCATTGTTTAACAAACCAATTAGCAATCAGAAGTGAACTAACACTGCAAATGAACAAGCGCCAGGCGACAGACAACAGGCAGCAAGCCTGCAAGCACCAGGCCAAAGTCGACAGAAAGGCAGCCAGTCAGACAGGCAGTTAGACAGAAAACTCACTGATACCAGAATGCCAACTAGCAGTGCACACAGAAGTCGGCAGAGCCCAATGTCAGGCGGCAAAGCCAGTCGAGTTTGTAAAGTCAAAATTCACAATTCAAGAGACAACATGTTAACAACCCAAAAAATTACAACAACAATTGCTCCAACTGAACCAGCAGCAGCAACAATAACACCAGTTTGTAAGCAGCAACAGCTATGACACCAACAAAATGCAAAAATCAACTGCTAAGGGAAAAGCTGCACACACCCACACACACACACACATAGCTGAGGCTGTAACTGCAGCGCTGAAGGGTACATATTGGAGAGTTCATTAGGAGCTCCGCAGTGGCAGTCCATTTGGTTGGGTTAAGCTGCTTCAGTTGCCTTAATGTAAGCGTAAATATGCTCGTACACACACACACACACACATAGATGTGTAGGTATGAATGCACGGGAGTGTATGTGCATTGTGGGCGACACTTATTAACTAGTCAGAACGTTGAATACAACAACAGAATTATTCGTTCAATCATCAGCAGTTCTCAGCATTCTTCATCCTTCAACAACGGTTTGAACAGTTCAACAGCAACGATTGGAGCGGAGCAGCACCTTCCTCTATCGTCAATCTGCATTCGTACTTGTTATTGCTGTTGTTGCACTGTTGTTGGTGGTCGTATTTTTGGCACACAAATTTTTAATTTAAAGGATCAACAGAATAAACGAATCGAATGAATCGGCAAACATTTCGCATGGTTGACAAATGAGCAACCCAACCAAAGGGGTAAGAGATTTTTGCGAAGAGGTACTCAATTATGGTAAAGGGAATTGAAAGAAGAGTGGTATGTTCGCGGAGCATGTCGGGAGGAATGCAAATTTAAAATCAAATAATTTAAAAGTGAGGCACTTCATTGTCGTATATGCATGCTCCCATTTCACGAGTAATATTTTGATATTTACTGTCCTTATTCAGCTGGCAAAGTGTGCTCGAAGGTGCTTTAGAGCGTATAGTTGCTACTTTTTTAACAACATAAAACTTTTACTCTAAACTCTTAGCAAATGTTCCTGAAATATTCGTCATAGACTGCTTGTAAATCCGAGTCGAGCGGGTACCGCTGGCTGTGCTTGCAAATACACAGTTGCTGCTGATTGTGATCCACACTGAGGACAACAAAAACATAATAATGAACACAATATTTTCTAATAAGTAGCAGTCACCCGTCAGCAAGTATATTTTTGCCAGCGAAACGTGTCTATTAAAAGATCTCTATGACTCGCCTACTATGACTAGAGCGCTCCATTTGTGAGATAAAGCAGAAGTTCTTGATTATTGGTGGTTGTGGAGGAGATGTTGTCCGAGTGGCATTATTATTATTAGAAGGCCATTACGCACTGCGACCAGAGCTGATCTATTGTGAAAGGCCTATTTTTGTAACCCTAGAGTTTTAGGCTTTTTAAAAATTTTAGCACAATTTTGGGTTTGTTGTTCCAAAGATTGCATGGAGATACTACGATACCACCAAGGTGATGAAGTCTCTGTCTGCCCAACGCAGGACATTCACAAAGCACATGTTCTGAGCTTTCTACGTCCATTTCGTAAAAGCGGCAGACATTGGTCTCAGATAGACCAATATTATTTAGATGATACCTCAGGCTGTAGTGACCTGTAAGATATCCTGTTAAAAGACACAGATCTACTCTGCTTAGTGAGAGAAGTTTGTCAGATATTCCTTTGTTGGGACTTAGGAATAGTTTGGCTTGACGCTGACCGGTACAGTTTAGCCAGTGTGCGCAGAGTTTTCTTTCTTCCCATTTCCTAAGGAATTCATTAATGTGGCCTTTTGTCAGTCCACAGAAAGGCTCAGGACCAGTAAGTTGCATATTTGCTCCTTGTTTTGCAAGGTCATCAGCCATTTCATTTCCCTCATGTCCTTCATGTCCCGGAATCCAGCATAGTGTTACTATGTTGAGGTTTCCTAACGTGTTGAGAAGGTTTAGGCAATCACTTACCAATTTAAAGGTGATAGTTGTTGACAGAAGGGCTTTTAGAGCCGCTTGGCTATCTGAAAGTATGTAGATATGAGTACCTCTCATTTTCCTTCTAAGGCATTCTCTCACACATATTTCAATGGCATGTATTTCTGCCTGGAATATTGTTGGGTAGGATCCCATCGGAATCGATTTTTTGAATTTGGGCCCATTGATTCCTGCCCCTGTTCTACCATTTTCCAATTTGGACACATCAGTAAACCATAGCTGAGAGCTCAAACCTGACTGATAGAATTAGTTATCCAGTCTGTTCGTTCATTAATTATAACTTGAAAGTTCCTGAAGAGTATTGGTTTGGGTGATAGTATATCATCCCTATGAAGAATGGGGCTATGTAGGAAGTCTTCCAAGATCTTTAAATGTCCTTTCATATCCCCACTTTTAAGTTCAGATATACCTTTTAATCTTAAGGCACTCGAGCGAGCTTCCCTTTCAATTAGAATTCGATGCGGTGGTATGTTCAGGAGCACACCCAATGCATCCGTGGGACATGTTTTCATAGCCCCTGTAATACCAACACATATCAGGCGATGCAGTTTGCTTAATTCGTTTGCTGCCTTTCTTTGCTTGACCTTGGGCCACCATGCTAAGGATGCATAAGTGACTATGGGTTTCACAACTGTGGTGAATGTCCAGAAGGTCATTCTAGGGTTTAGTCCCCATGTCTTACCAAAAAGCCTTGTACAGGCAAAGAATGCCCTTGTATCTTTTGAAGTAACTCTCTCAATATGCGAATTCCACGTAAGCGTTTTGTCAAGACTGACTCCAAGATAGTTCGGTCCGAGTGGCATATCCCGTACCCAATTAGCGCAAAAGATGCCATTTGGGTATACCACTTGCAGAACCACTGCTTTTTATCGTAGTCGAACCATCTTGATTTGATGCACAATTCATGAATCTGCATATGGCGTCTATTTTCATTTCGGCAATTTCTTTTAAGGTAACCATCGATAAATACCTCAGCATTCTATGTCGTAAAGCATCCAGACTTGGACGCATCCAGACTGTTTCCTTAGATTCTTCTTGACTGCAGCTTCTACATTTCTAAAGGCTTCTAGATCTCTCATGGTCTCCCAAAGCCCAATGGCCGGTTACTGTCGACGTAATTCTGAATATGTCTGCGCTTGGCTTTCTTAACAACTCGTCAGTTCTGGATTTGTTGAAATTGGGTCACATTCGTTTAGTTATTTTGCAGGTTTCCGTGTTAGTGCATCTGTGAACGGCCTGCTTCCGGAATAGCGATAAGATCTCTCTTTTGCGTCCGCCTTGGGGACAGCTTATTTCCACCTTTTCGGATTTTATCTTCTTCAAAGTAGTCCTCTCAGAGATAATATACTTGTGCCAGCGTTTTTTCCAATTCTCGCAGCAATTGTGATATGCACTTTTTGGTATGCCCTTGAGTTCTCTCAGCAATTCGGTTTTTATCTCCTCAATCATCGCAATACGCCGTCCTTTCATGGGTCTCTCGAATCTTTTGGGAAGAGGAAAAAGTTGAAGGTGGCCAAATCTGGTGAATACGGTGGCTGAGGCATGATAACGGTGTGGCGTGAAGAAAACAGTGAGCAAAACCTTCACATTTGATCGAACTTGGCATGCTTGGTCTTGACTCTCCTGGACTCCTCCATTGGGACGATTGGGCTTTAGTTTGGATGTCATAACCATATACCCATGATTCGTCCCTAGTTATGACTCTTTTAAGCCAATCTGTATCATCGTTGACGTCATTCAACAATTCCTGAGCGAGGCTCATGCGACGTTGTTTTTGGTCAAAATTCAGCAGCTTCGGAACGAACTTCGCTGCCAGACGCTTCTTGGCCAAAATTTCCGAAAAGATTGCATGAGATGAGCCAACCAATATGCCGACATTCTCAGCAACTTCTCTAATTGTGGCTCGACGATTCTTCATAACAATTTTCGTCGATAGCAAAAAATCGCCAAACACGCAAAACACTTGTCTTATTTATGCCTCTCACAAGCAAACTAATCATCCTATATTGTCATGAACCGTGAACATTTTTTCGAGACGTGAACATTTTTTCGATAGCAGAAAATCGCCGACTGCGCAAAACACTTGACTTATTTATGCCTCTCACAAACAAACTAAACTGCTATATTGCTAAAACCGTGAACATATCTTCGAGACGAGTGTACATACCAACAGAAAAAATAATAATAATCGCAAGTCGAATGTGCGGAGCCGCGAAATTTGAAAATTCATCTTATTTTTTGAGCACACCTGGTATGTCATGCGACCTTAAGCATTAAGTTCCTCTTTGCATTGGCTGACAATTAGTACGTTATCTCTGTGAATTCCGAATGGTAGTCACGCACCAACCCATTCGGCTACGGCGGCCACCATATTTTGTTTACCAACCAAAAAATAAAGACATTTTATCGAGTTAATTTTTATGGCATACTGCTAATCTAATGTTATTTTATTAGGATTTGATATGAAATAGCTGATAAACTAGACTTTTAAAATTTTTGACTTACCTATACCACTTTCAAAATCAAGAGCTCATATTGACAATGGAAAACGCACCTTGAATTTTTAATTTTTTATTTTTATTTTTCGGTATAATTAATTGATAACATAAAGCAATCCATTAAAATTGTATCATATAACTGTAGCGCGTTGGCCACTAAGTTTCGAGGCTTGGTTCTTCGTAGTCTGTATGGCTTCTGTAAGTGCTGAAGATCCAGTTGAATTATGTTAGTTTCAAATGGATTCAGATGAAAATCAGAAAACGTAACAAATTAGTAACATTATACTATAAAAGCACAAAAATGAAAAGGGATCTCGGGTACATTTAGTAATAATCCTTTTAGAAGGAGCCGCAAGTGGCTCACGGTATAGTTTTCACTTATAGCAAATAGTTATATCATATAATAAATGGCAAAATATGACCTTCTCACTGCAGGGATATGCTTAAGTACAAGGAGTTTGTGAATTCTAAGAAAGTATATTTATTACCCAAGCAAAGAAAAAAAGACAGTGAGATATTTTTGGGGAAATAACTATTAAAATAAATATGTGGTATGGGCATATGCAAATATATATAAGTACAGTAGCGAGCATAGCAGAGTGCATGCATTTAATTTTTACGATTTTTTTGAGAAAAGTTTTTTTCTAATATTTTTTTTTTAATACGCATGGTCTCTTTATTTCAAATTATTTTCAAAACTTATACAAAAAGCAGAAAAATTTAACAAATTTTTATATAATTTTTTGACTTTTTAATGTGAAATTTTAGATAAATTTGGAAGTTTAAGCAGAAACTCGCGTTGAATAAGAAAAAAAATATTTTGATGACCCTTCCACAAAGCGATTTTTTTCATATAAAGGGTGGTTAAATTTCAAGGGCCGATGTTGAATGTGAACCACACCTAAACGTCAAATACACCGTTGGACTTCTTTCTTTGGGGTTTTTTGAAAGAAAAGATGTACGTCGATAAGCCAGCAACAATTCAAGAGCTAAAGGAGGAGATAATTCGGCACATTAATGGCATATAACCTCAATTATGCCTCAGCGTCATCGAAAATTTGGACCATCGGATGGAGGTGTGCCGCGGCGGCTATTTGGCCAATATTTTGCTCCATACGTAATTGAGCTATACCAATATTATCATAATGAAGAGAAATGAGAATAATTTCTTAAAAAAATTGTATTTTATCCACAGTCAATGCCGGCCCTTGAAACTTAACCACCCTTTATAAGTAAAATAAAAATAAAAAATAATAGATTGGCGCTTACACTTCTGTTAGGTGCTTGGCCAAGCTCCTCCTCCTAGTTATGTAGTGCGGCTTGATGTTGTTCCGCAAATGGAGGGACCTACAGTTTTAAAGAAACTCCGAACGGCGGATATTTTTTATGAGTAGCTTTTTCATGGCAGAAATACACTCGGAGGTTTGCTATTGCCTGCCGGTGGGGTGATCGCTATAAGAAAAAATGCACCAACCGATTCAGCTAATTGATTTTCGTATCACAATAAAAACTGGAGTTTATTCGTTTAATCTTTTTTTGTTTCAAAAACTATTCATTTTTACATGAAATAAAGTGCAAAAATCTATCAGAAAAAATTATTAAAAATGCGAATGATTTTTCAGCTTGTTAAAACTTGCATTTTGACAGGCTATAAAACTGCAGAAACTTATTTTTTTTTTTTTTAATTTAAAATAGAATTAAAAAAATAAATTAAGAATTAAAAATTTTAACTAAAAAATTGTTGCATTTTTTCAATTTTGTACCATTTTTTATTTTTTATTTTTGTTTTCCATTAAAAATTTCAGTGAAATTAAAAAGAGTAACACAATTTTAGCTCAAAAACCGTAGTAAATGTTACAAAAATCATCATTTCAAATTTTTTACAATAATAATACTATTTTTCTAAATATTCTAATATTTGTATAATTTTCTATTTTTGTTTTATTTGGTTTTTATTCAAAAAATTTACAAAATTAATATAAAAAAAAAATGTAAGAAAAAATTTTACCTCAAAAACTTGGAAAATATTAAAAACGAAAAAAAATCACTATGCACTCAGTTATGCTCGCTACTGTACGTACTATATTTCATACATATAAATACTTATCATTTCTCACAACCCTTCTTCTTGAAACAAAATTTCTCTGAAACTTTCTACGCTGCATTACAAACAAATTTTCGGCTGACTTCTTGCATCAATTCACACCTCGGTATGCGCACCTAGCGTCATGTTACAATTTTCCATAATTACTTTATGTTTTCGCTTGGCCCATTATGCAGATTGCTCTAATTTTGAGTTGCATAGAAAATCATAAATTTTACGTAGCTGCGCAATCCAATAAAATTTCCAATATTTTCGCATCCTTTTCTCGACGAAGAGTTTCAGCTGAATTTTAACACTTCGACAGTCAACCAAAAACAAAAGAAAGTAAAACAAATAATTGTCTATAAAATTTTGAGGTTTGCTTATGTATTTGTTTGCTTAACTTCACTCCCGCCAACGAAGGATTTAGCGAGTAACTTGACGCCGTAGCTGCCGTGTGGGCCCTGTCCAGGCCGCAGCATACAAATATCAACTCACATGACAATTAAGTCGTAAAGGTAGGTGGCTAACGTTAACTGTCTTGCCTTTGCATTTGCTTTTCCTTGTTATGCCTTGCCTTTCTTGGCCGTGTCGTCTATCTACCACAGCTCGCACGCACTGCCTGTCATCATGGCCTTTGCCAATATTTGTGCATTTCGTTGCTCATTTGTTTGTTGTTCTTATTTTAGGTTGTTTAGTGTGTGGGCTGTGTGTTAGTGCCTGCTTGCCGTGCCTCGACCTTGAATTAATTGCCACCGAAATGCAATTATTTCCGTTGTTTAGCTACGCGCTTGCCGACATGCTGAAGTATGCGCTGCACTCTAGTAGAGCTCGATTTTGCTTGGTCGAAGTGCTAGCTGCGATGTCTTTACTGAGTGCTGAGCGCTAAGGATGCTTTCACTGTTGCTCTGCCGCTGCGTGCAGTCTGCAGTTTGTGACCGATATGCCACGCAGTCATTGTTGTCGATTCGGCAAGATTTTTTCTACGTCGGAGTAGTTGAGTTTTTTGCTGAGCTACACAGTGTGACAAAAGTGATTAAAATTTAAGAAAATAAATAAAGTCTTAAATGAGACTGAGTCTCGTGTTTTCAAAAAATTTTGCAGTAAAATTGTTTTTTAATGATTTAATTTTTCCGCTCTATTTATTGTTTAGAATTTTTTTGAGGATTAGAGCATATATTTGTTATAGAGGTTCACAATTTTGAATGAAGAAGTCATTGGAATAGCAATCATTAGAAAATAATATTTGATAACTAAAATAAGATTTGTATGAGTTATAATTTTTAAATTATAATAAATTATAATAAATAAATAAAAAAAGTTATATTTGAAAATGCATTCTGTTAAACAACTACCAATAATTGGTCAATAAATCTCAAAGAATTTCTCGTTTATGCAAATTTAATCTACCGTCTGCAAAGTGGGCTCCTTTCGAAATATTATAATACGAGTTATTTCAACGAATATTCCAGGAATGAAAGTATTTTTCGAATGCATTTTCCAGAATGTACTTTACTATAAGTTCTCGCTGCAGATCCTATTTATATTTCATGCAGGCTGAAAATTGTTGAAAAAAAACTCAGCCGAAGCCATGAAAATTCAGCGTTTGCTCGATAATTTTGTGAGTTCTGGGTTAGAAAGTCATCCACAATGATAGCCTTGTGAGATAGTGCGTTATCGTGGTGCTCAATCTATTGATTTTTTTTTCACATATCTACAGGGTCCAGCACTCGAAGTGTAGCCAATTAAAAAGGTCATAAATTTAGTTTGGAAAATTACTTTTATTCAAGTCAAAGTAAAAAATGTATGAAAATAATACAAAATTAAAAATCAATTTACTTTTGCTCGATATGACCCCCTTTTGCCTTGACTATGGCCTTGAGACGGTCCAGAAACGAATCGCAATCTGCCCGAATGGGTCTTGCAGGTATTTTGGCCCATTCGTGGACAATGGCTTTTTTCAGCGTGGACATTATGAAGTTCGAAACGTTATTTTTTAGCCATTCTTAGTTCACTCAAGCTTTGTAAGACGGTGCCGAGTCCTGTTCCCATGGTCTGCCACCGAAATGTTTGTCTGCCTATAACTTCAGAACACTTTCCCTATAATATTTCGCATTTACCTTGAGGCAAGGCTCGATGAAAACGTTTGAAGAGCGCCCATCTGCGATTACAGCGGCCCAAACCATTACCTGTGGCGGGTGCTGCCTCCTGGTGGCCACACGATAACTCAAATTCTTATATGAACGGTCGGTCAAATCAACCCTACCGTTTTGGGAGTTTACGAACTGCTCAGTTTTTCTCGTCAGAAAACACAATGTTCGGAAATTGACGAAGCAACTCCTTCGCTCTCTCAATTCTGACTTGTTGCTGGTTTGGTGTGAAATCATGCGCCTTTTGGATCTTTGTAAGGTTTGACTTTGAAATAATTTTTCAGTATGCGGCGAATGCTACAGTCAGATATTTTCAGTTCTTTCGCCATTTGATTGACACTTCGTCGTGGATTTCGCTCAAGTCGCTTCTTCACTTTTTGAACCATTTCACGTTATGTTGCAGTCTTTTGATGACCCCTCCATGACGTTTCGCAATGCTACCACTACAACGAGTCACCTTGTATGAAAGTTCGTATCACACGGCTCGGAGAGGTCCTTTGACATTCTAATGGGCTGCTGGTATTGAGCAACGTCATCTTGCACAGCCGCATGCTTGTCGAATGGACTCTTAATTGCCGAAAAGGGAGTGCGACGATTCTCCTTTTTTGGGGGTTTTCCAAGAATTGGCGCATTGTAAATTTCTGGTCTGAATTGGACCTTCAGTTGGTTGACAATCAGCCTTTCACACAATGCCCTTGCTAGAACTTTGTGGGCGATATTTAGAAAACTAATCTCGGTGTATTTGGCACAGATTGCAGGATCACCCCTATTATGGATTGGGCAAAGCGCACTTAATTTCCTATCCGTCGGCATGCTTTCATCCGACCATATAGAAGCTTATGCATGCACCTTACCAGCTCCACGACGCCATGTTTAAATAGCTCAGCCGGCAGTCCGTCGGCGCCCGCGGCTTTGTTGTTCTTTAGACGCGATATCGCTATTCTCACCTCGTCATGGTAGGGTAGTGGAACGATAACTCCGTCGACAACGATTGGGGTATCAGGATCTTCACATTCTCTGTGACATACGCAGCTGTCACTATTTAACAAGTTCGAGAAGTGTTCCCTCCATAATTTAAGGATGTCAGTCACCAGATCGCCGTCTTTGTTATTACAAGAAAACGCCCCGGTCTTAAAACCTTTTGTAAGCCGCCGAACTTTATGGTAGAATTTTCGGGCGTTGCTCCTATTGGCCAGCATCTCAATCTCCTCGCACTTAGGTATTTCATGGAAATTTGTAGAATTTTTTAACGATAAGAAAGAAAAGTAGTCAAAACTGAACAAAAAGTTAATGAGTTTTTTTTGTCGGGGGGTGCATTGATAAATAAGTAAAATTTTAGTTTTAATTTGCAGAACGAATCATTTGAAAAGCAGACAGCTTCCTTTAAGCGAAGAAAATTACATAAAAAAATTTACGGCCTATCACATCCTTCGAAATCATCCACCTGTTGACAGACGAGAACCCATTTCAAATTCTAGTTAGCGCTAAACACAACTCACAACGCCGTGAAAATTCGACCCGCATTGGAGATGTTGGTATTAATTGTCGGCAAGTCATTGATCCTTCACCTTTGGGTCGTGTAATCAAGCGATTTGGTTGTTGTGCGCTGGTGTACTTGAAGCTGCCTTCAGAAACAGCAAGACAATTGCGCAATGCTTAGCAGATGAATTATTTAATCCTGCTAAGCGATCCTCTAACTCCTCTGCTACCAAGAAAAATGATGGTTGGAATGTGCTGCCAAGTCCAACCGATAAGCCCCTCAATTCCACGCTCATTTTTGCGTACATTTTATTAACTTAGGAATTGCAAAGAAATTAAAAAAAAAACACAAATGGTTAAATGCAGATCTTAGCATCGTTCACAGTGCAGACGCAGTTAGTTCCCTAAAAACTCACTTATGCCACTACTCATTTCGTAAACTGCACACTGTGCCGTTTAATTTAGCACAACATGCATGCTACGCTGACCAGCGTCTTCGCTTTTACATGCAGCCGTATAATTTCGAATTCTCTCCTACCCCAGTCAATGAGGCCGTACAGCGGCTAACAATTGTTTTCTAGATATTCAGTAGCTACAAGAAATTTACAATCAATGCAATTCCATGAATGCGACCCAGGAAGGGAATGTGAAATGTTTTGGTGAAATGGTGAACTCCTAGTGCGACGAAGTGTGCCCAGGATATGAGGGAAAGCAGAAGAGATACTCGTACATATTAACTAAACATGAATAGTTTTATAAATAAGTTGCTATGAAATGTAAATGTAATAAATCTTTGAAGAAGTCTGTTGTGCCTGCCAATTTCCAAAGAAAATGCCAGTTTAACCTTTTAAAAAGCTGCACGCACCAACATCAACTAAGGAGAATGTGTCGCCAATCACTCTTTATAGCTGAGTTTACCAGAAAATCAACATGGATCTGCGAATTGTTGACGAACAGCGATCACCTGTGTGTATGTATGTATGTATGCATGTATGCATGTAAATTTACTTTTCTGTTGACCAAAATCGTTCGTTGGGCTAAACTGTTTCTCCTTGGAGATAATTAAGTAGACAGGAAAATTAAAAAATTGAATTATTTTAACCTAATTATGTATAGGGTTTTTCAGTAAGAGCGCTTCAACTTTTGAACTTTTTTGAATAAAACACAAACGGTTTGACTTTTTTAACTAATTTCTTGTTTATTATCGAGTTTGAACATATACATTTAAGTATGAAATTCGATTTCTTTTGCATGACCACCGCGTGCACGATTTACGAAGTCCAATCGTTGAACCCAATTTTCGACCACTCTTTTGCATAAATCGGCCGAAATTCCAGCAATTTCGCGTTCAATATTGGCTCTGAGCTCACAAATCGTCGCCGGCTTGTTACTGTAGACCACTGACTTCACATAACCCCAAAACGGGACGGCTTGTTAAATGGATCGTAAAATGGCCGTAATGCTCTTAAAGTAGCAACAGAATGATTATTTTCTTAAAAATTTGCACGATTTGCAATCGTTGCTCAAGTGTGTAGTGTTCCATGATGAAATGTATACTAACGAAGTTTACAAATGGCAAGCGAAAAATAAAAAATATTGCGTCGTTCGCCCTCCCTATCGGAAAAAAGTTGAAGCGTACCTATTGAACAACCCTATATATATATTGGGTTGGGGAATAAGTTCACAGCGTTTTTATATTTTCTTTTATTTTACAGCGATTTGTTTGCTAGAGTAGGTATTCATTCAATAGAACTCTACAAAACTATGTTAATTGTGTTTTTGGGTTATTTAATTTTTTATTAGTTTTGAGGCTTAGAAATGGAATACCCAGGAGGCAATAATCAATATTTTCGACACCTACTCTTCTTTGCTTTTCTTCGAGGTGAAAAAGCTACGGCAGCAGCGCGGGAGATTAGCGACGTGTATGAGGAAGGTTTCATAGGCGAGTCTACAACTCGAAAATGGTTTGCAAAAAAATGGCGACTTTGACGTCCGCAGCAGAAGGCCTTCTGAAATCGCTGAAGAACGTCTCAAATCACTTTTGAAGGAGAATGGTCCTCAAAACAGTAGTGAATTGGCGGTAAAAATTAATTGCGATCGTAAAACGATTCTCAATCACCTTCATTCAATGAGATTTACTGAAAAATTTGGAGACTGGGTGCCTCGCGAGTTCAACAAAAAAAAAACGAAGAAAGTCACCTTCAAATTGCTTCTCAGCATCTCACCCGAAATCGAGCAACACGCGGTCATTAACAGCGCTTTTTGTACCGAATCATCACGGGAGATGAGAAATGGTGCCTATACGTCAATATGAAGCGAAGAAAGGAGTGGGTGGCTCCTAGAGATACGTCAAAGCCGAGAGTCAAGGCGGATCTTCGTCCAAAGAAGATTATGAAATGTGTTTGGTGGGACTGGAAGGGCATGGTACAGTGGGAAATGCTCTAAAAGAATGCCACGGTCAACCAGGAGCTCTACATTGCCCAGCTATACCGCGTGTGAATGAGTTTAGGTATTTTGTTCTGATTGCCTTCAGTACTGGACATTAGAGTGGGCCGAAAAAAACATTTTTTTAGGACCGAATTCTAATAGTGCGGAAAAGTGGCACTGTTAGACTAATAAAGTGTGTGCCAAATTTCAGCCCAATTGAACTATATCTTCTGTCGTCAGTATCAAATATTGAAATTTATGTTGATATTCTGAGAAATTTTATCTTTTCAGGATATTTTTTTTTCTCTATGCATACCTTCCGGGGCACAGTTCATACCAAAAATAAGGACTATAAACTAATTAGACATAAATTTATCCAAGATTAAGCACCTCTACGCTATGAAATAGTAACCTGTGAAACGTTATTGATTGTGAAGCTTTTTACCTACTTTTTATTGCGAAAATACGAGTACATAAATATTTTTGTAGCCCAGATCCCACCACGTGGAGGTTGCTGCACTTTGGGTTCCTATTTTTTTGTTTTTTTCTTTTGTTTAGTTTTTTTTTACATTTATTTATTTTTAATTTTTATTATTTTCTATTTTATTTATTTATTTTTTAACTAGTTTTGTTCTTTTTTTCATGTTTTGTAATATTGTAATAAGATAATAAAATAAAAGGTAGAAAAAATAGACAAAGTAATTGCTGTAACTTCAATTCAACTCGCAGTACAAGGACGAGCTACTGGTAGCTCCATAAATGTGTTGCTTGATCAAACAAACAGAGTGGAGGGTAGTGAATTTAATTGTCGCGGTGGCCCTTCTCATATAAAATTTGTATTTAACATATACCGGTATGATAACAAATAGTATTTTCAAAAAAGTTAAGATTGTTCAGAATTCAAACTGAAATTTCAAAATTTGAGGCCTCTGCTGGACAGAAGATATCGTTCGATTGGACTGAAATTTGACACACACTTTATTAGTCCATTAGTGCAACTTTTCCACACTATTAGAATTCGATCCTAAAGAAATTTTTTTTTCGGCCCACTCTACTGGACATCTTCCTAAGAATTATTATTCGAAAAATTTTACAATGGGTCATATGAAGCGAAGTCTTCATTTCACCAACGTAAAAACTGTATAATAATTAAAAGTTCAATTCTGTGCCAAGAAGAGATATAATAAAATAAATATAAAAAAAGGACTCTGGACTTTTCTCTATCAACGACATCTTTTTTCAATTTCATGAATACGGGTTTTCTAGTTTTTGGAATTATAATACGTATGTATGTATGTATGCATGTAAGCAGTTAGTTGTCAACTATTTTTGGCTAATTTTTGTATGTAAAAATGCAATTTCATAGGTTAAATTAGTGCAGACTCAGATAAAGACTTTCCACTGAAGTAAACAGGCCAGATTGTGACAAAAAGTACTCACTTTTAAGGTTTTTCCGAAATGGGAATTACGGAAGCGTAACAAGATGTTGAATAGCACGCATTCTTTTGTTACCTAGTCGCACAAAACCAGGCGGTAGTATAGCGAATCACGTTTTATGTTAAGCAACAGCACAAACTCAACCACAAAAGCGACCGCAAAGGCGACCAGGCTGAGTGGTGCAAGGTAAAAAACAAAAACAAAACAAAAAGCAAAAACAAAAATTAAAAAAAACACAAAGCAAAAAAAAAAAAAAAACTGCGCTTATGTGAATGGACTCCGACGGACTCTGGGAAAAGGCTTGTGGAAATTTACCTAAATCTAAATTTACTGCCTTATCTCATTTTTCATATCTATAAAATTAACAAAAAATACGCACTTACCAGAAATTCAATTCAATACTCATTATGGGCTTCCTTTTTTAATTTTTTCAAAAATTCAATGTCGAAACTTAGTATTTTATGGGCTTCGTTTTTTAATTTTTTCAATTAAATCACATATTTTATGGCAGATATTACCTGTGCTGTTTGTGTAACTAAAGGAAATTCTAGCTGAGTTGCAGCGTTCTTTTGTCCTTTTGTCACTCAATCAGTTCGTTACGAAAAAACGCGAATATATTCATTTGGTTTAACCTTCCTCTGGACGCAATGTGTTTTCAAACAAAATTAGGCGCGGTGTAACCAATTGATATAAACAAAGGTAAAGCTTTGTTTGAAAAAAAAAACAATTAGTGCTATTATTTATAAATTATCGTAAAGTAAAATTCTTTCCGACAGGCGGTAATCTTTAATATGAATGGATTAGAGCATTTGTAAAAACACATTTCCTTTCCGCGATTTCCCGATTTTTTTATAACTCTTGTTTTGTTAATAAAAGTACTGAGAATCGAACATTTAGTACGCCAGTTCCAAGAAATTTTTTAAATTAAAAAGTATGCCAGACAGAATTCGTTGAGAAAGGCCAGATTTGCAGGCACCCATTTCGTAAGAGTGTCAAAATTATCAGGTGCGCAGATATGAAGGAAGATGGAGAATTTTTGAAATATACTCCACATTGGTAATGAGTGCTTTAAACAATATTTAATTTTGTTTTTGAATAACTTTTCTATTAATTCTTTTCTAACTTAGCTGTGAATACTGCATTGCGTGTTTTAGAAGAGGACTCAGGTTGACTGCATATGGGTATACCTACAGATTATTCAAAAGTGTTTGGTACGCTGTCTCAATCTAGTGAATTAGGTTGCTTACTCCGAAGTAACAGCTCAACTTACCAGACACAAATTTCCACCATCTCCTTACATAGTTTATTATCTCGAAGTATTCAGGTAGCTACAGCCCGTACAGCTATAGCGTGCAGAGACGCACTTTTAGGCCCAAGAGCCCATTGGGATGATACGTGAGCTGGAGCACGCTCCTTTTCATGTGGTATAATAAAAATTTTATAAATTGAAAAAAAAAAAAACGCTAACGGGGTTGGGGGCAGTCAGAATTAAAAAAAAATTGAATTTCTTTTTTTTGCATTTTCTTAAAAATATTGTGTGAAAATTTGAAGTGAATCCGGCAATACTTTTCAAGTTATTCAACAATTAACAAAGGGCTCTCGGGCGCTCCGGAACTAGCAGCAGCTGCAAGCAACCGACTTCTAGGATTTCATTGTTATGAATGCCCATTTTGATTTATAACGGGTGATTTTTTAGCTATTATCTTTTTAAACAGTTGGTTTAAACAGCTGACACACGTTTCGTGTTTTGTTTCACTATCAAACATCTTCAGTTTGGTCTATAATTTAACCATGAATCGTCTAACAAACGAACAACGCTTGCAAATCATTGAATTTCATTATAAAAATACGTGTTCTGTTAAAGAAGTTTATCGCGCGCTTCTTCCATTTTATGGTCAGTTTAATCGACCCTCTGAAGCGGCTATTCGAGCTATTGTGACTAAATTTTGGTTCTAAACATTATTGGACATCAAACCACCAACTCGCTTACGTAGAGTACGAACTGAGGAAAATATCGCAGCTGTATCGGTCAGTGTTAATGAGCAATTGGGCCTCTGTTACTCAACAACGTGGAAAATTTTGCGAAAGGATTTAGGTGTAAAGGCTTTCAAAATACAGCTGGTGCAAGAATCGAAGCCGAACGACCTACCGCAACGCAGAATTTTTGGTGAGTGGGCTCTTGAAAAGTTGGCCGAAGATCCACTTTTTTATCGAAAAATTCTGTTCAGCGACGAAGCTCATTTTTGGATCAGTGGGTACGTAAATAAGCAGAATTGTCGATTTGGGAGTAAGGATCAGCCAGAAGAATTGCAAGAGCTACCAATGTATCCAGAAAAGGTCACAGTTTGGTGCGATTTATGGGCTGGAGGTATCATTGGACCGTACTTCTTCAAACATGCTCGTTACGTAACTGTGAATGGTGAGCGCTACCGTGAAATGATATCCAACTTTTTTTTGCCCAAAATGCAAGAGCTTGACTTGCATTACATGTGGTTTCATGGTTTCAGCAAGACAGTGCCACATGCCACACAGCGCGCGTAACAATGGACTTGTTGAGAGGCGAGTTCGGTGAACATTTCATTTCACGTTCGGGACCTGTCAATTGGCCACACAGATCGTGCGATATAACGCCTTTAGATTATTTTTTGTGGGGCTATGTTAGAGCTCATGTCTATTCAGACAAGCCTGCTTCAATTAAGAGTATGCCAAAATGGACTAAGCGGATGGACCATTTGAAGCGCAGTCGCGGTCAACATTTGCATGAAATAATCTTTAAACATTAAATTATAAGGTGCCGTCGGCCCTGGCAGCCAGTGCTTTAGATTTAAGTGTAGGAATTATTTATAATTGTTTCTCTTTAAATAAATAAAATAAATTATATGGACTGTACTATCGATTTAAATAAACATTTCATGCATTTTTCTGAATTTGACGTGTATTTTTTTGAAAAACTTTCTCATAGCTCTTAAAAAGTTTCTAAAGCATTACCATAAAAATAAAGCAGATTTTTGTTAATAATTATGATTCACTTGATTTACAATAAAGCGATTACTGAAAATGCTTATATATGTTTTATTCCATTATTATTTATTATATCGCTTATTAACCCCATGTTGATATTCATAATAACAAATAACTAATTATCTCTATGTTTTGTCATTGAAGCACCCACTTTATAAATATTTGTCACCTTTAGGTTCCCACTATCCCTTTAGATTATTTTTCAATCAGGTTTGAACCTTAAGTTCCCCTCTTAGTTTGAAGCCCTCTGGCAAGCATCCCAGTCGGGGTTTTTAGTGGGTCCCAAAATGGTGGCCAAAGTTCGCGGAAGCGAAGATACTTAGGTCACCCGAGCTGACCCTTTTCTTTAATTCTCCTGAACAGAACCGTCACCATGATGATAGGGCGGTGTGTGAGGGTCAGCAGAGTAAAAACGTCTTAAGGTCGAAACATAAACTGCCACGTTCAAAATCTATTTCACAGAACGAAGTCTGTCGGGTCCGCTAGTATTAAATAAAAATATATTTATAAATTTCCTTTTTTTTTGCCGTCCGCCGAAAATAAGCCTTAGCGCGCATTTGAACCAAAAAAGAAAGTAAGACAGTTTCTTATTTTCGGAAAAAGAAGGTAATAATAATAATAAAGTTTCGAGTAATGAAATTCGTGTAAATATTAAAACTTCTGCCTTTGTGACCTATGTACATATGTAGCAATCAGACGAAAAGTTTTCCATCACTCAAAATTATTTTTTTATTTAGTAAAAAAATTATTCAAAAATAAAATTGGATGAATAACTTTGCGCCACTTCCGCTTTTACGAATGCTTCTCTGTGTATATAGTGTCGATTCAGAAATTTAATGGATACTTCAATATAAATGGATACTTCACCTTTTAGGTCACTTTACATTACAATTTTTTCGCAGCCATTTCGAAAGTAAACCCCACCTGCCATTAAAGTGTTGTTATCGCGTGGATTTTCGTTTGGTAAAAGCGATCAAAAGAGTGAAAAAATAAAAGCAAATAAACTTCAAAATACCTGATTAAAAGCAACTAATTCATTGCATTCAAGTGTTCAAACGAGCTCGCGGCCAAAACACTCACCCACGCACACCCACACACACACACAAATGATCACTTGAATGTGTGCTTACACATACATACACACAAATGCATAAGTGCGCACATTCATCATTTGCCTGAGTGCAATCAATCGTCGATCTGGCAACGCCGGACGAATGCATTTAATTAATGAAAATTTACATTCGCGCTTTTGTGCTGCGCGGTTTTTTCGTTTTTCTTCTTTGCCCGGAAAATTACTGCGAAAACAGGGGAAAAAAATCAAAAGCCAAATGCCGAAAACCAACGAATCAAACAAAACAAAAGAAAGAATCCGCCAAATACGCACAAAAAGCAACAACTATAACTACAACATCAGCAGAGTGCTTTGAAGCAGCAGCAGCAGCAGCAGCAACAACACAAAAGAAATGCCAGCAAATGCGCGGAAATGCTAATTGCAAACGCGCAAAACGGTAGCCGGAGCGCCTCTGTGGCACGAATTGCACTACTAAAAAATGTCTGTGCAACAAATTACACACTGAATATGCAACAACAATAAGTAAAGTGAACTGCTGCACAACTACGAAAGTTGAAATTAACAACAGATAAAAGTCAATCAATGCAAATACAGCCAAAATAGAGAATGTAAGGAGCGTAGGTGGCATGAGGAAAGCGAGGTGGTTGCAAGCGTGTGAGGTGGAGTGGAGGCTGCACCATTAACTGAGGTTTTTAAACGCTGCTTATTTAAAAAAAAAACATGTTTGAATTCCTAATATAAACACACCGCCTCCGTTTTACAGCGGAAGAGGGGGACTCACGAAAGATCCTTTGCTTGGTCGTATTTTATTATTTTTTTTAAAATGAGCGAAGAAAGTTTCACCCTAGTATTGTAACAATATTTCACTTTCATAGCTAATTCATTTGAAGTAAAGGATGATCAGATTGGAGGTACTTTTCCAATGGGGTTTTTCGACAGATCGCATGTGACTACTGTCAAACTCAATATAAAGTCTTTTCAGTATTCATTGACATATCAGCATGGAAAGATTTACGCCTCAACAAAGTATACAAATCGTTTGTCGTATGACGAAAATCGACGCTCTGTGAAAAGTGTTCATCGGGCGCTCAGGACCAGAATCTTTTTCAGTGGTGGGCCCCATTTTTGGCTCAATGCTTTCGTCAATAAGCAAAATTGCCGTATTTGGGCTAAAAAGCAACCCCAAGCCAGTCAAGAACAGCCCTTACTTCCATTGAAAACAAGCGTTTGGTGCGGTGTATGGGCTGTAGGAGTCAGCGGCCCATATTTCTTCAAAGATGAGGCTGGTGCCAATGTAACAGTGAATGGCGAACGCTACCGCGTCATGATAAACGACTTTTCGTTGCCAGATGGACGGAATTTGAAGCCTGAGATCTCCGCAATGCGTCCGAGGTTCTGACTTGTTGGGTGGATTTACTGCGTCATCGTTTCGGTGAGCAATCTATCTGTCGTCTCGGACCAGAGGATTTGCCACCAAGATCGTGTGATATCAGCCTTTGGACTTTTATTTGTGGGGGTATGCAAAATCCAAAAGCTGTGTGGATAAACCAGCTTCAATTGAGGCATTGAAAGCCAACATTACTAAAGTTATTCACGAGATACCGACCAAAGTCTTCCAGCGAGTCATTCAAAACTGATGTTTACGAATGGCGGAATTACGGCGCAGTTGCGGCCAACATTTTAAAGGGATTGTCTTGAAAAATATATGCCATCAATTTGAATTTTCCTTATTTTATTTCAATTTAAAAGCCGATACCTCTGAATTGATTTCCCTTTATAATAAAGTGAAGGTTTCAAGTGACTCGAAAATTGCTTTTGCATTGGAAGGAGAATTTTAAAAATTTAAGTTTTAAATTTAATTCGTAACAAAGCTTCACTCCCAAAAATGTTCGAAAAATTCTGAAAAAAAATGTTAGAGATTTTGATGAAAATTGAAGTTGAATTTTCCGAAATTTCTTACAATGTTTAGAGCTTTGATTAATTTGGCCTTTGTTAGAAAATTATATATGTTTTTATTGAAAATTATCTATATTTTTATTGAAAAAAGTAAGAAATTACATTAAAGAAATTTAGTGGTAAAATTTATAACCACAAAAGGTGAGCGGGGTTTTTTTCAACGGGTGTAGAATTGTTTTGTTTTTTGGTGGGTGAGGAAAGGTTCAAAATGCCTTCGCACTTACACCGACCGCTGCGTTGAGTGGTGTGACCCCTAAAGCAATCCCTCCTCTCCTTCCTAGAAGTCACACCTCCCGTCACTACTTTCCGCATTACATCGGGAGGACCCAGAACGAGATCCATAAAGGACTAATTCCTGCGTACACCTTATTTGTAACCAGCTTTCATGCTATAGACGCATCTTCTTTTGTCTCTGTCTAAGAGGCTTCGCTTTGTTTTACTGTATCGAGGTCTATATATTTTCCGTGGTACTTCCTCGTTGTATCTCTTTACCGCGTTCCAGCAGTCCTCGTGTTCGAGCATTTTGCTGCTTATGTTGCTCGGCGTTATGTTCCCAATCTGCTTCCTCAGAGCATCTCTTTCCGCGAACCTTCTGTCACAACTAAAAACCGTTTCCTATACGGCATAGGTATCTCCGGAAGTATCCGTGACCTGGGAGGAACTGAGTTAAAAAGTAATTTACGTGCTCGAAGTTGCTTTGCACACATTTGCCTATTGATGGAATGAGTTTCCATGCCACCACAGCATGGTTTAGCATCTCCGTATAGGTAAGGTGTAGAATTGTAACACATGAACGGGAGAAATTAAAGAGCACTCCCCTTGTATGATTTTTGAGCAGTAGACGGGATGAGTTGGTGTGGGCTCGTTAGAAAACCAAACATAGAGATCTCCCAAAGCAAGTCTTGGATATGAGTTTGGATCAATACCCTATCCTTTTTTCCTTCTCTTTATTACCTCTCTGGTAGGGAAAAGGGAGTAAGAGGTAGGTAGGTAGGTAGGTAAAATGGTTGAAGTGCAACTAGTGCTCCTCAAGGAGCAATAAAGCGCCGTTTTGATGCCATTATGAGACCTTCAACAGGCAGATATCTACAGCCAGTCAAAGCTGTTGATATAATGGAGAAGATTGAATGGATTTAGGTTGGCGCACTGCCCCAGGCTGTCGAAGAAAGGAGCTCCCAGTGACCTTAGTTGCCTGGGTGCCTAACCCGGACATTTACAAAGAAAGGGCCTCACAGCTTCTGTAATGGGAGCTAAATGGTAACCCTAGCTTTTTCGCGTGTGTGCCGATCGGCCAGTGATCGGTAAACACAGCTACGAGTTTGGAAATTGAATGGCGAGAAGTACAAAAAACTTTGTAAGTCCTCCGTATAGGATTTTCGAAATAGCAAATGAAGAAATGCAGCTCCATCTTTTCTGCGTTTTCTGAGAAATAATTTGTTCCCTTCCCCTTTAACAACGGTCAGGGGGATGCCGGTGGGCGGGTAGAAGGACTCTGAGGCCAATTCAGTCCCCTTCTTGGCAAGCTCATCAGGATTTTCATTTCCCTCTATGTTCCCATGTCCTGGGACCCAGATTAGAGAATTGTTACCTGCGCACCCAGGAGATTTGATCTCCTCTTTATAGGAGCTTACTAGTTTCCTTCGGCGTTGTCAGAGCCGTGATCGCGGCTTGATTAGCGGAGAAAATGTTAATATCTCCCGCGTTCCCTAAGCATTTTGCATGCCTGCTGGATCGCAAAGACTTCTGCTTGAAAAACACTAGCAGTGATCGGCAGTTTAAAGGAAACAGATAAATTGGTTGATTTAAAGGAAATCTCTGCTCCGAGTCGCGATTCCATTTTGGAGTCGTCAGTAAAGACAGAGCTTAACGAAGCTTGCATGGTGCAAATTTTTCCCCTCGATCCAACCCTGCCTATTTGGAAAGATTGCCCTAGCATGACCCTCAAACTCTAGTTCGCGGATAGAGAAATCTGTTCGAAGTTCGGAGAAATGCGGTATTAACTGCCCGAAAATGCTACTATGTCCATGAGAGATTGCCTCCAGAGGCCAATCTCCTTTAATCTGATTGCCCTATGAGCTGCGATGGAAATAACGTAAAAGTCTATGGGAAGAAGGGCAAAAGGATAGTCAGGGCAGCATTGGGGCAAGTTTTGCGTGCTCCGGTGATGCCAATGTATGCATTTCATTGCACTCTCCTCAGTTTAGTGATATTATAGGTCTTCCGACGACCAAGGCATCCATACGCTAAAATTGGCAAGATATGGGCTTAAAACACATAGAAAAATATGTCACAATTAAAAATTGGATTAAACAAAAATTATTTGTTTTTGTTTCAGTGATAGTGAGCCATTTCTGGCTGAGCCGCGACGAAGTCGAACCAACTTTTTGTAGCGCAGGCCCCTCTTATCAAATTTATATTGAAAATGAGCTCGAATATTAAATCTGTGCATATCGCGAGCGGAAATCCATATTTCGGGCGCGCTGAGCGAACATTTCTTAACTTTCTGCGTTTGGGACTCATGCTGGGTTATGGCAGAGGTTGGATGTTGTAGTGTTAGCCTCTATATAGCTATTTTTGGTATCCTTTGTAGCGGCAGCGTAAATCAAATGCAACCGGCTGTGATTGCCATGGCGGCCAAGGCGGTTCGTTGCCTACAGTTAGGGGGGCACACCGATTTTGGCGCCATTTTTACGTGGCTGCCGTTGCACGCTCCAATTACTTTTATTTCGAATTTTGCAGCATTCTCCGACTGGTCGCTTTGGTTTTTCTGGTAGCGCTGCGTGTTTTTTGTTTAATTGCAGCGGCGCAGCATAGTGCACTCCCCTTTCGCCCGTCGCTCCCAAAACAGTTTTTGTCTTTACCGCGCGATTGTGGCCGCCATTGCTGCTATGGAAGCTTTAGTGCCGCGCACGCACAAATGCATTCACGTACTCAGCTATACATGAATATATAAATATAAATACTCGTACGTATTTATAGGAAAATGCATTCGTATGAAGTGTGTGTTGCAAGCTGGTTTTGGATGTTGCGTACGAAAAAAATGGCAGCGAAAAATAAACTATCGGCATTGCAATGGCCCACTCGCTGTTCTCCGTGGGCTGTTGGCTGTTGGTGGCATGCTGCACCGCGCACATTGAATTGCATTGCATTAACATTCGAATACGCATTTTGCGTATTGGGCGCATTGTGGTCGCGAGCTGCTGATAAACACAGGCACATGGAAAGGAAGCTGGTATTTTGAAAGCTTGCTTTTGTGAGAATTTGGGAGCAGAATGCGCGCGTTGCAGTGAGCGTTGAGTTTACGCAATTCCTATAGCCACACACTTAATGCGTTGCTACAAAGATTTGTATAGCCTCCCAAAAGCGTTGCTTCCAGCTTTCAACTTAATCGAATACTAAAAGTGCAATTGCATCCAGAGCTTCTCAACAACGAAGAGAGCGTGCCACAAAGTGCTGCGGCTACTGCAATAAAATTACAGAGTATTATCACCGGAATTCGCGCCTTTGTGGCCAAGTTGCTTGCAAAGTTGTCACGCGATCACAATCAATTGCCGTAACTCCTTCACCTATGCCGTGGCGTCTTAGCTTACCAGCTATGAGTTGTCTCAAAAGTAGCAGCTGCCACCATCCAATGACGTGCCACACGCTCTCCACACGAAGCAATAATATTGAACTTAAGTCTGCAAACACTTGCTGCCACGCCATGCAAATCGCTCTAATTACAAATCTAATCCTTGAACCCACCAACCCTCACCAATGCCCCTAACCCTTTCAGTTAGTTGCCCCTATTGGCCCCTATTTTGTAATTACCATATTTGCCTATATACTTACGTATGTTTGTGTGTGTGTGTCCATTGGCCACTGGTCGTTGGCCACAAATGTATTTTCCACATTTCCACACATCGATTCATCGATTCATCGGCGGTTTTCCACATTTAACCATTTGTGGTATGCTTAGTGCGTGCTTTTGTTGCCTATTTATTTATTCCTATTTTGTTTAACTAATTCGCTAGCCATCTGCTTCGCCATAAACGAGTAGTTGTTGTTCCTATTCAGCACTTAATACTATTGACGTTAGCAGCGGCTTAGTGGCAACATGCCACATATGCCATAATATGGCCAATAATCCGCAATGTTTCAATTTCTTTTTTCTAATGACGATTGCTAAAATCAGTGCCCTAAGTCTGCGTATTGAATTACCTCTTAAAGAGCAGCTCGGTAAGTAGGTGGATAGAGTAGATGGAGAACGGAAGAAAACTTAATGTGAATTAGTGCGAGAATGAAATGGTTAAACGTGCAAGCATTCATTCTTCGGTATCTTTAGAATTCAGCTCAACAACCTTCGAAATGTTCGCCGCATGCAGTTAGCTTCCTTCTACCCTCTGCTCTTGGAAGTGAGCGCTTCGAAATTTCATCAAAGCGTGAAAAATGTTAGATTTGGAAATTATGAAAATTATGGTTAAGTATCATTTTTGGCGACCGCCATCACCGAATGGAACTGTAAGACCCTCCATTTGTGGAACAACATCAAGACGCACGCCACAAATAGAAGGAGGAGGTCAGTCAAGGTAATAGACCAGTGTGACGGGTTCAAAATATCGATTTTTTTTCTACATTTTTCGGAAGAAAAACATCTTAAAAATATACTATAAAAATTTCAGGCAGAAATTTTAATTATTTTTAAAGTTATAGCTAAAATAAGAGAGCGCGCCGTAGTGTGTATGAAAGCGTCTGACACGCCAGCAGCAGCTGCTCTGAGGAAACTTTAAACGCGTTTTTCTCAAAACCATGTTTTCGAAATTTCGGGGAATCACTGACTCAAAACTATTCAACCGATTTTGCTAAAAATTTAACCCGTTGTTCTAGACACACAAATCTAGATCCCGGACCTTTAAAACACTTAATTTTTTAATAATAAACTATTTAATTTAAACAATTTATGAAGAAAAAAAATTAGAATTTCAGAACTTTTTTCACAAGTTCGCTATTTTGTTTTTGTTTTTTTTTTTAATTTTATGCATATTTTAGGTTCAGAATCTAAAATAAAGTCTACAGAATAATAATCTCGTTGAATTTTCTATTTCAGATGACTTTGGAAGGCTGTGTGTTTCCCCGAACCAACTGATCTTTTTTTAAGGACTCCACTTTGACGTCAAAAATTTTAAACAAATTAATATAAAATTAACTTTAAACAATTTTTTTATATACTTCAAAACACCAATAAAAACATGTAAAAACTTTAAAACGATCGCATTTTATTTTCTTTTTAAAAAAGATTCATGAAAAAACTTTTTAAAAAAGATTCATGAAACTTCTATCTCAAGCACCTAACAGAAGTGTACGCGCCAATTATTTATTTTTCGTCAGTTTTGGCTACTGCTTTTAGAGTCAGATGTTTGAGTTCTAAAGCGCCAACATCAAAAATTTTCAACTCCTTTCATAAAGGAAAAGACAATCAGAAATCCCATTGAGAGCAGAGCATAAATGTTAGGCCTGGTGGTACAACCATCGGAGTCCAATATGTCTCAGTTCATGCCATAAACTGAATTGCGACACTCCTATTTTTATTCTCTATTTATGCCAAGTTGCGCAAAATTAATCATCCAATTTGGTTTTTGAATAACTTTTTTGCTACAATGTAAAAAGAGTTGGAATGATGGAAATCTTTACTACGGTCTGTGTCAGTAGAAAAGGACCGGTTTTTTTGTAACTTCTATACTGTGGGCAAAGAGTAAGGTGAATTTATTTGTAAAACTTCGCGGGATTAAAATTTTGCTCTAGTTATTTTTGTCATGAGCTGGCAGCACTGTTAATAACATTTGGGCCAACTGTCATGTGAATGCCATTATCAGTAATATATTTACGCTTGTGTTTACCAAACGACCAAGAGTGCATTTTTCGATTTTTACAATGTCTGATTTGATTGAGCAGGGAAGTGCCATCAAATTTTGTTTGCGGAATGAAATTTCGGCTGCGGAAACGTTTAGCATGTTGCAGAAGGCATTTGGTGATTCAACCATGTCGCAGAAAAATGTTTATAAGTGGTACAAAGACTTCAAAGAGGGTCGAGAACGTGTTGATGGCGTGGAGCGCTCCGGACGACCATCGACGACAACAGATGACGAACACGTCAATAAAGTGCAGGAGTTAGTGCTCAAAAATCGTCGGTTGACTGTTAAAGACCTTACTTTTTTTTTATTACAAACATTTAACTATATATAGGCATACAATGTTTGTTGACACTACAACTAGTTTAAGGGAAACGAACAAGCAGTATGATTTTAACAATTATGTGGGGTTTTTATGAAGAGAATTTTAAAATCTCTTCTTTACATTGACTACCGTTAAGATCATATGGTTTTTTTAGCTGGAGTCGTCGGGTTAGGCCTGCGGTGTTGAGAAGTTTGCTGGCTTCCTCGTTAATGTGCCTCTGGAGCCTCATAGAGTGGGCTTCTGCTTGTATTTTAATAACTTCAGCGACCGTAGGAATGCAGAGGGCACGATGAATATCTGCATTGCGAACGTACCAAGGTGCGTTGACAATATTTTTGATAATTTTATTTTGAAATCGGTGAACTATGTTAATATTATTTTGACTGGCACAGCCCCAAATTTGAGCGCCATAAGACCACACGGGTTTGATAATTTGATTGTATATCATTATTTTGTTATATATGGAGAGTTTTGAATTCCGTCCAATGAGCCAGTTCATTTTTAATACTTTCAAATTAAGTTCGCTTCGTTTTATTTTTATACGCTTCTTCCAACGTAGCTTAGCATCGAGGGTTATACCAAGATATTTGGCAGTGTTTGCGTATGGAATTGGAGCGCCTAGTAGCATTATTGGGTGATGGTTTACTTTTTTATTGGTAAAGGTCACGCAAATTGATTTGTTACTATTTAATTTTATTCGCCAAATTTTCGTCCATTTTTCTACTGCGTCTATAGCGGTTTGAAGTTTAGTTGCAGCTACTTCGGCGGTTTTTCCTGCTGCGAGGATTGCTGTGTCGTCAGCAAAGGGAGCGATCATAGTGCTTGGAGGTATTGGTATATCTTTCGTATATATAAGGTAAAGAAGGGGTCCAAGGATATTTCCTTGCGCCACACCAGCGTTTATTTTCGGCAATTTGGAATACTCATTCCCTTGTTTTACGCGAAAATACCGTTATATACGATTTTATAAATGGACTATATTGAAGTGGCAGGCATGAGTTCAATTTGTTGATAAGGCCTTCATGCCAAACCTTATCAAATGCTTGCGCGACGTCCAGGAAGACTGCTGAGCATATGTTTTTCTCTTCGAACGATTTTTCTATTTCAGCTGTAATTCTGTGCACCTGGTCTGTGGTGGAGTGTTTACTGCGGAATCCAAACTGGTGTGAAGGTATCAGGTTGCGAAATTCAATTATTAGTTTTAAGCGATTTAGAATGAGCTTTTCTAGTAGTTTTGAAATTCGTGGCAACAAGGAGATTGGGCGGTATGAAGAAACAATATGTGGATCCTTTCCTGGTTTGGCAATCATAATCATCTCTGCAACTTTCCACAGGCTTGGAACATACTGGAGTCGGATCGACGAATAGAATAGATTGGCTAATTTTACTAGACTTTTGTTGGGTAGTTGCTTTAATACTTCCGCTGTGATTAAATCAAATTCAGGTGCCTTTTTGACTTCTAGTTGCTTGATTTCTCTTTTCAGTTCGCTCACAGTTATATGTGGGATTAGAGTTGTTTCTTGATCTAAGGAGGGATATAAGTCATCGGATTGGCTCTCGTTCGGTTGAAAGGTGTTGGATAGATAATTTGCAAATGTTATAGCTTTATCTTTATCACTTCTCGTCCAGGTGTCAGCTAAAGACCTTACAGATATGATTAGAATATCAGAAGGATCTGTGAAAACCATTTTGAAAGACCATTTGGGTCCATGAAAAGTCAAATCTCGTTTGATACCGAAAATTCTCAATTTCTTGGAAAAAAGTCGTCGCGTTGATGTGTGTGAAACAATGCTTTCAGACTATCAGGACAAGCTCAAATGCATCATTACGGGAGATGAGACTTGGATTTATGCTTACAACCCTGAAACAACCGACCCATCAAGCGAATATCGTGCTAAAGGCGAGGCCAGACCGAAAAGAGCAAGTCAAAGTCGTTCAAAAATAAAGGTCATGATGACAGTTTTTTCGATTTTCGTGGTGTGGTGCGCTATGAATTCCTTCCACCTGGCCAAACTGTTAATAAGGAATATTATTTGAGCGTTATGCGTCGTTTACGTGAAGCAATTCGTCTAAAAAGACCAGAATTATAGGCCAACAACTCTTGGTTTTTGCATCACGATAATGCACCGTCTCACACTGCACTCGTTCTTCGTGACCATTTCGCCAAAAATTCCACGCATATCGTTCCGCAACCACCGTATTCGCCTGATTTCGCTATTCCCAAAGCTCAAGAGACCACTCCGGGGAACGCGTTTCGAGTCGATTGAGGAGATAAAACCTGAATCGAAGAAGAAGCTGATGGCTATACCGGAAATGGAATATTTGTCATGTTTCGGGGATCGGAAAAATCGTTGGCATAAGTGTATTTCATCGAGAGGGAATTATTTTGAAGGGGATGAAATTGATTTACAAGAATAAATAAAGATTTTTCATTTTACAACCAAATTCACCTTACTTCTTTAACTGCTACTCAAGGGCTACGACGCCAGTGCTAAATCAGGTTAGTGCCGTGCGAAACTTTCCCGTATACGCAAGCAAACAAAAATGCGTGAGAAGTACGCGAAGCGTTTCGAGACGGTACTTTTATGCACGCATTCGAAAGAGCCGAAAGGCTGCAAAAGTAATTAAAAAATCAAAAAAGTTTGTTGTGATGTGGAATCAGCGGTATAAAATGTACAAAATGTTGATGACTTTTCCGAGCGCGGCTTGAAGCGAGGGACGACAAAAAAGCGGAGAAAAGTGATCGTCCAACTTTTTAAGCGGGACCCTTCTTTGTGACTACGCCAAGCACGATCAGTTCTTCCTAAAAAGGTAATAGATGCGAGTATGAATACCATCGAATGGCGACTGTGAAGGCGAACATAGAACAAAACAAGAAAATGGTGTCACAGTATTGGACTGACCTTCCCAGTCCCCAGACGCCAACCCCATTGGAAAAGTGTGGGGAACTATGGTGGTTTGTCAAGTTAACAAAATCTATTCCTATTTGTCGATGAGCTACGCAGAAAAGCTGGTTCAAAGCATGAAGAAACAACAAACGACAATACGACTTAGCTGTGAAAAAATGCAATTAAATCCTCTGTCGGGGAAAAACGAAATTACTTTCCGTGCAACCCAATACTTATGTTATACTTGTTTTTGTTGTAGCAACATAAACATTCGCCATACATGTACGGGGAATGCTGCTTGAGCGAGAGCCTTTCTTTTTCTTGATTTATGCGATAACCGCTTAAGAGGGGCAGCTCCTTCAGAACTTTCAAAATTTCCAAGTGAAGTGATGAGCGTCGAACGAAAGATGCGTAAGAACGAACACTTGAATCGCGTTTTTCTTGAAATACGCTTTTTCCGCGCTGTCGAATATAACTCAGAAAGTAATCAAGATTTCAACTTAAAATATTACAGGGATATTCTTGAACATATGGGCCTTTGCATGTACCTCAAATTTTATATTAATTATCACGAAAAATAAATTTTTTATACATTTTTTTTATAAAAAAGTGTAATTTTTTTCTTTTTCACTTCAATTTTTAATATTTTTTCGTTAAAAATAGGTAAGTGCAATGCAATGAAAAATTTGTGACTGGTTGATTTCAATTGATTACAAAAGGCTGTACATTCCACGGCGCAAATTGAAGGAACCACGCTTGAGCAGCTGTTGCGCCGCCGTTTTTTTTCCAAAAAATGTTTGTATATTCATTGAAGCTTGAATATTATATTAATATGTAATTTATTTTAAGATAATCAATACTCTCAGTTTTTTGCAAAAATTGATTGAAACGCTCGTTTTCTGGAAGAACTGTCCCCCTTAAACGATTTTGGCCGAGTTTAATAAAGCGCGCCAGTCGTTTCTTTCTCATGCTAACACGCCAAGGCCCTCCTCTTCCTCTACTACCACCAGCTGATACCGCATCGAATACTTTTAGAGCCGGAGCGTTTGTAGCAATTCGAACGACATGACCCAACCAACGAAGCCGCTAGAGCTTTATTCACTGTACTATGCCGTCGTAAAGCTCATACAGCTCATTGTTCCATCGCCTGCGATAATCGCCGTTGCTAAGATGAAAAAGTTTCAAACGTCTTCCGCGGAATCTTTCTCTCAAACACTTCAAATTACGTCTCATCGGAAGCTGCCATCGTACAAGATTCTGCGCGAGATTCCTTGGCAGAATATAAATCCGAATCGTTCGGGTAACGTAGAACCGACCGCAGTGGGAACGTACTTAGTTTAGTATTTAGTTTTGGTTTTGAGATTTCAAAACTTGAAAGGGTTTTCGAAATGCAGTTATTTTTTAGGCGTCGCGCTCAGAAGTGCTGAATTAAATAAAAAAAGAAAGAAAATTATAAAAATGCATTGTTTGATTGCAGTCATTGATGTAGAAATACCAAACGATGGCAATATTTATCGACGATCAACTCGTCACAGCAAAACACAAGTACCGGAAAAAAAGGCAAAAAAAAAAAATAGTATACATAAGTCACTGACAACACTTGTGCTTGCAACACGGGTGTATAATGAACGAGCGCAGCAAACAAACAAATAAGTTTTCAAAATAAAAACCAGGAAAAAGTGAATAATATAGAAAAACAGCCAGCGAAAGTAACGAGCCAATCAAACAAACTCACCGCCACTTGGCTGCACTCCACTCGGTCACACTTCACTGCGTCCGCACTCGAATTCGCGCCAAACGCCCCCACACAGACAATCGCACCCGCACATCCGCATATTGCCGGAGTTTTGAAATTGACGATTTACGTTTGAATTTGAATGGACTTGAAGTGGAACTGCACTGCAACTCGAAACGGAAAATAAACTACGAACGACAAATAACTACTCGCTTTGGTTGTTGTTGGCACTCGTCCTAGATCAATGAGTTGCTCGCGCCGGTGATGCTACTGGAACTAGTATTTTGCTGTTGTTGCCATTGCCGCCGGACATTGGCAGGATTTTAGCCAAACGGAAAAATGCTTCAAGTGTTTGCGATAAAAAATATAAAAATATATAAAAAAATCAAAAAAAAAAAAATTAAAAATCATGCAGAGTGCGAGGATTGGAGCGCAACAAATACAATTAAAACAATCAAACAAAATGTTGCAACCCAAATGTCGCAAATGGAAAACAAAAGTGCAAAATGGCGAACAAATAAAAATAAATAAAGAAAGCAGCAAAATTGCAAGTGGTCTAACGACAAAAATAAATAGAAATAAAAAACTCGCGAGCAGTGAGCGGAGGCTAAAGCTGGAATTTGAAGTTGAAGCTGTTTGAGTGCCAACAAAAAAGTGTAAAAAATCAAAAACTGATATCAAAATGTTGGCAGTAATTTACAAACAAGTGGCCGCGGAGAGGGCGGAGAGAGAAGCGGGCAAGTTTGGAATATTCGCGGAACACCATTGTCCGCGGTTTGAAGGATTTGCTGAGCTGTTGATAAATGATACCGTAACGAAGCGAGTTCGGAGTGGAGAGGAGAGAGTGCAGAGGATTGCCAGTAGTAAAGTAGATTTGTTTTTACAGTTAAGGCAAGTTTTCTATTCCTTTTTTTCAATATTCCAGTCAGAGTGGGTTAGAGTGGAAGGCCATGCCATTGGTGGCTTTAATCGAAAGCTTTCAGGTATTTAGCAGCCTCGTTTGCGCTGAAGTGTCTAGTATTTGCCTATAGTGCTTCAAATTGCCGACTCATTGAAGCATTTAATACAAAATTTAGTTAATAAACAGAAAATAATTGCACGCGAAAAAGAAAATGGGGAAAAAATTTATATGGAAATTTAGAATTTTTTATTAGACGCTTTTGCTGTTGGATGCCCAACTTGAAAATGAGCGATTCACAAGAGACGGCTTAGTTGTACATGCATATCATTTTTTCATTGTATGATGACGAAAACATTAAACATTTTTGGATTGAAACATACCAGGAATCAGTCTATAAAATACAAGCAAAATAAAGTACGAACAAACTTTTATTATATAATACCGCGATTCCATGTCAAGTGAATCGTCGTCATACACTTTTCTCAAAATTGAAAAATAAAAAAATTTAAAAAAAAAAATTTAAATATAAAAGGCGAAAAATATGGACAAAAAAATTTTCAAAAAATTAATAGCAAGAATTTTGAAAAGAATTTAATAATTTTGAGATTTATTCAATGTTGAAAATTTAAATGTGAAGTTTATCAAAGTCAAGTATTTACGGATCTTTTTAACATTTTTATAAATTTTTGTTTTTTAGGAAATCAACATCCGTTTTGAAAAAATTTTTCCTGTTCCAAAAAAATTATTATTATAATTTAATTTGGTGGGAAAAAATAATTTTTTCGTTAAAATTAAAAAAACAAATCATTTTTTGTCCAAATTATTTTATTTTTCTTCATTATTTTTTTGTTAAAGAAATTTATTTAGAAATATATAAAAAACCAACTTTTTTGTTAAAATTTAAAAATTATTGAAAAAATAGTGTTTTTGTTAAAACTCAGTTAAAAAAAAAAGTTTTTTTGTTAAAATTTAAAAATTAAATTTTGCTGTGTTAAAAAAAAATTATTATTTTTTAATTACAGTCGAACCTCAATAAGTCGAACTTCGATATCTCGAATATTTGATATCTCGAATCAAATTGCTTGGCAATAGCGTTTAGAGTGCGAATTGTGGGTAATTTTTACTTGATAACTCGAACTTCTATTACTCGAATATCTTGATAACTCGAACAGAATATTTGGCTCCAGCTTTGATAAGTCGAATTTCCGGGGGAATCCCCTTATTACGTGTTGCTTATTTTATAGCAAACAGGTATTTTATTAGTAGTTTTTACGCGAAAATAAACTCTGTTGACATGTCATCAAAACGTTGTTTAAAAACTTTATCTATTGATGAAAAATTAAAACTAATAAAGGGAGTAGAAATGGAAAAAAAGATGTAGCTGTAAAGTATGCTATTCCAGTGTCAACTATTTTAAAAAATAAACAAACGGTTATTAGTGCAATCGAAAATGGTGGTGCAAGTGGGAGTTCAAAGAGACTAAAAAAGCCAACATACGTAAATGTGGACAAAGCAGTTTTAGAATGGTTTAAATCGGCCAGAACACGGAATTTGCCTATATCCGGAGGATTACTTAAAGAAAAAGCATTGGAATTTAGTCAAAAATTAGAACAACCGAATTTCAAGGCAAGCACTGGTTGGCTCGATAATTGGAAACGAAGGTATGTACATTCATAAAATAAATGTGCAAGCTGGCACCTAAAGTTTTTTTTTTTTCTAAGATCTGGTATATGTCATAAAAAGGTGTGTGGTGAGTGTAATGATGTAAGCGAAGATGACTGCATGAAATGGCAACGTGATGTTTTACCTCATTTATTAGAAGGTTATCAAGCACGGGACGTATTCAATGAGGGTGAGACGGGTTTATTCTTTAAATGTCTTCCAGATAACACCTTAACTTTAAAAAACCAGAAATGCCATGGAGGAAAGCACAGTAAAGAGAGAGTTACGTTGATGATTGCCGCAAACATGGATGGATCAGAAAAATTGAAATTACTCTTGATAGGTAAAAGTAATCAACGCCGCTGTTTTAGAGGTGTTAAATGGTTACCTCTCGACTATAAAGCAAATTCAAAGGCGTGGATGACGGGAGCCTTTTTTGAGAATGGCTTCTTAACTTAGACCAACAATTTGGAAAAGCCGGAAGAAATATTATACTTTTTATTGACAACTGCCCAGCCCATCCTAAAGACATCCAACAGAGATTAAAGTTTCAAACTTGCATTTTTTCCCCCGAATATGACATCAAAATTACAACCACTCGATCAAGGTGTCATACAAAATTTAAAATGTCATTATCGTCGCAGAATTTTAAAAAAATACTATAAAATTCTTTGAAGTAAACAAAAATCTTAGCATTACATTAATGGACTGTGTCGATAAAATAACTAATGCATGGAATATCGATGTTAAGCCTGAAACCATCTCTAATTGTTTTAGAAAAACCGGCTTCGGTCAATATTCTGAATGGGTGGAAGAAGGTGACATTCCTTTGGTTTTCATAAGCGAACGCATAAAAGAAAGGAGTAAGGAAGAAATTCAACTGCAGAATGAATATGAAGCTTGGCAAAATATCAGAGGTATCGAAGGTGTCACCTTTAATGACTTTATACATGTGGATGACGATATTGTTACTTCAGAGTTTCCCACAGATGAAGCTATTGTGGAGCTATTGGGATCTAAATTCGAATTTGAGCATGATAGCGAAAGTGATATAGAAGATGATTTGCAAGATGATATGCTGCAACCAGTTGCAACGAGCTAGTTGCAAATTCGTTCAAGATTTTGCGGTCATATTTAAAAACCAATGAACATACAAGTGATTCTCTGTGCAATGGTTTAAATAATATTCAAGCTTTTTTTGAAGATCATAATAAAAAATCCTCTTGTCAATCCCAAATAACTGACTTTTTTACTTTAAACGAATGAAAGCTATACATCTATTCATACAATGTTCTTAATTATGTATATATAATTTTAGAATATACACATACAATAATATATAGCAACTATACATAATTTGAAGCATGTACTGTTTTATCAATAAAATTGTTTGCTAGCCCTTGAGTTTTATGGATTGTTTTATTTTTCCATCAGGTTTTATTTTGTTTATGGATTTTTATGTATGTATGTACATATGTATATTATATTTGATAACTCGAAATCTTGATAGCTCGATTTTTTTTTGTGGCAAGTCATAGTTCGAGTTATCGAAGTTCGACTGTATTTTATTTTACTTCATTTTTTGTTAAAAAAATTTATTTAAAAATATATTATTTTTTGTTAAAATTCTGTTAAAAAAATAGTTGTTTTATTAAAATTACTTCATTTTCTTCATTATTTTTTTGGTTAAGAAATTTGTTTAAAAATATATAGAAAAAATTGTTAAAATTTTAAAATTATCAAAAAAAAAATTGTTTTGTTAAAAAAACAATTTTTTTGAAAATAGTTTTATTTTACTTCATTATTTTTTTGTTAAAGAAATTTATTTAAAAATGTACAAAAAAACTATATTAGTTTTTATGTTAAAATTCTGTTGAAAAAATTGTTTTTTTGTTAAAATTATTTTATTTTACTTCATTTTTTGTTAAAGAAATTTATTTAAAAATGTACAAAAAAAACTAGTTTTTATGTTAAAATTCTGTTGAAAAAATTGTTTTTTTGTTAAAATTTAAAAATTAATATATTAAAAAAAAATTGTTTTTTTTTGTTAAAATTATTTTATTTTACTTAATTTTTGTTAAATAAATTTATTTAAAAATATATAAAAAAAAATAGTTTTTATGTAAAAATTCTATTAAAAAACATTGTTTTTTTGTTAAGATTTAAACATTATTAAAAAAAAATTGTTTTGTTAAAATTTTGTTAAACAAATTTTTTTTTTGTTAAAAATATTTTATTTTACATCATTTTTTGTTAAAGAAATATATTTGAAAAAAAAAATTGTTTTTCATTTAGTAAGTTTGCATTAATTCTTAAAGGTTAATAAGTTAAACAACTTTTAGTTTGTTCTTAAAATTTTATTTATTTATTTAAATTTTTTTGTTAAATTTCGAGAATTTATAAAAATTCCACTTTCAAATTTTCAGGGACGCAGGTAGTCTCAGCTTTTAACGCAAAAAGCTCTGAAGTTAGCTGCTTTCGCAAATGACAAAACAGAATTTTCCAAAAATTTTGAACAAAAGCAAAAATAAAATTAAAAAAAAAATGTATTTTAAATTAAAAAATAAACAAAATTAAATTTATAAAAAATTAATACATTTTTTTAAATAAAAAATTTTAATTTATAAAAAATTAGTAAATTTTTTTTATTTAAAAAATTTATAATTATTTATTTATAACATTTTTTTAAATTTATAAAAAATAAATATTTTTTTTATTTATAAAAAACCAACAAATCTTTTTATTTAAAAAAATTAATGATTTTTTTTATTTATAGAAAATTAATATTTTTTTGTTTATAAAAAAATAATATTTTTTTTTAACAAATACTCATTATTAAAAACATTGTTGAAAAAAGTTATTTTAGTGTTAAAAACAATGTACAAGTTTAAAAAGTAAAACCAAATTTATCTTAAAAAATAAAAAATTTAAATTTGTAAAAACTTAATCATTTTTGATTAGTAAAATAAATTTATAAAAAATTAATATTTTTTTTTATTTATAAAAAACCAACAAATTTTGTTTTATTAAAAAAAAAATTAATTTTTTTTTTTTATTTATAGAAATTTAATTTTTTTTTTTTGTTTATATAAAAATAATAATTTTTTTTTAACAAATACTCATTTTGTATTAAAAACAATTTAAAAGTTTGAAAAGTAAAACAAATTTAAAGATTGATAAAAAAAGTATTTAAAAACGAAATATATTCTTGTAAAAATTTCATAAAATGTTTAATTTTTGATTTACTTTTTATTTAATTTAATAAAAAAAAATTTTTTTGTTAAAATTTTGTCCATTATTTATTTATTTTTTTTTTGTTCAATTTTTATTTTTTTTTATGGATGTGAATATATCTCGAAAGTTTGTAGGGATTCCCCTTTGAAACTTTCAGGAATCATCTGCATGGTTTCAGTTTTTAATGAAAGAAACTCTGAAGTGGGGCTCCTTTTCACAAATGACAAGCAAAATTTCGAACAAAACAAAAATCAATCAATTATCTTAAAAAATAAAAAAATTAAAATTTATTAACGATTTATAAAATTTTATAAAAATTAAAACAAAATCTTTTAAAGGATGTCTTATCTTAAAAAAAATATATATAAAAAGGTGGAAAAAATATTTATAAAAAAGTTATAAAAATGTTCAACATTGCAAAAATTTCGAAATTATTAAATATTTTTCTATTTTTTTAGAGTATTTCTTGCTTTACTCAAGCCAACAAATAAACGTAGTTTCGGAACAATTGAAGGCCACGCCCAAAATACTTGGGAAACACCCGGCGCACGTTGCTACGCCTTAAACAATAAACTGTTTAAAATTCATTGTTCAATGCTTATGCCAAATATTTTATTCTGTTACAAAACTATAAAACATTGCGAAATGCCTGAACGCCTTTTAAATATTTTAAATTGAATATATTTCCAAAATTCGCAACAAGTCTTTTCTTTACTTTATATTTGTTGTTCTTTAGCTTCTGATAGCAAGAAATAATGGTTTTCAAAAGATTACGCTCGAGATAAGCCCACGTACAATTGGCCATGGGTTAACGCCCGCCACTGCGAATGTTTGCGCCTGTGTTTTCCTAGTGGAGAGGTCAAATGATACTTTCACTGGAAACACCGTAGCCGGTTGAGAGTTACAGGCAAGCCAGTTGGTAAAACAATAAAGCGCGGAATGTATGTAAGCGAGTTGTTTAGCTGCGGATCCACTGAGAATGATTGCAACTACTAAATTATTTCTTAATTCCTTTATTAATAGCCTTGTGCCATTATACGTAACATATTAGGAAGGCTTAGATTACTTAGAAGCATGACGGGCATACCAAGTTCTTTAACACCCTATTAGATCGTGTGATGGTAGTCCTGAAGTATTTATGGAATGTAAAAACTCTTATGGGTAGTAAACGATGACTTCAATGTCGTTGGCTGTATCGAAGGACTTATAATGTTTTACTTATCCAGTAATTGTTGGCTAAATTAAAGCATTTATTTCATTTTCTGTATCGTTTCTTGATGACACTTTAGCTCTTGAACAAGTCCAGAGGTAATTTTTTTGTAGAATATTTTATGCATTAGGGTATATTAAATACCTATATTGTAGTACAACGTCCAATTCAATCGACTTTCGGACTACTCCTTGTAGAGCCACACAATGACGTCATAGTCGAGCAATACAGCAGGCTATCAATGTTAAGAAGCGTTCTACATATTGACACGAGTGATGAGCGCATAGAAACCTGCAAGAGCGACTTTCATTTCCTGCGACAGAAAATCAATACCTTTTCCAAGAAGTACTCTCAAAAGGTATGCCTAACTCGCATAGTTGTCAGATAACTGAAGAGACGAGAGTAACAGCTGCAAATGCATACATACATAATTCAAATCTAAGCCACGAGGAGCTTAAAATTCGTTCAATGGTGTATACATTTAACGAAATAAAAGTCCAAAGCTTGGGGGCGGTTATGAAGGTTTGCATAAATTGTAAAACAATACAGACTTTTGACAATCGAAAAGCTATTTTCATACAGTAACAGCGGCCGCGATAAAGTTTGAACCAAGAACCAGACTACACGTTTCCGAAAGTTTTTGTTCTACTACATCCGAATGCGAATTCGTAAGAGATCCAGCGCGTCAGGTCCAAGATATTTTAACTTAAATGCATTTACAACATTTACAAAAATAATTTATAACAAACAAGTTTTACAGTGCAGAGAGGAACCAGAATTGCCTGGTCATTGACTTCAAATTACTCTGATATGGGCTCCCAGTCATAGGAATATAGAGGGTAATGAGACAGCAGATGGACTAGAGGCGTTGGCAGTCGTTACCCCTTTTAATACAATAAAAGCATCCATTGCTTCACACTATCTTGACTTAGCCGAAGAAGGTGGAAGCAATTAACTACATGTATTACAACAAAAAACACATGGCTGTCGTACAACATCCCGAGGACGAATTACCTGTTTGGATGGTCTCATCCAAGCATCTCACGTGCCACTGCAATCCTTACAGGTCATTGGAAGGTAGGGGATCATGCAGCCAGACTTAACCTTCCTTTCAATCGGATCTGCAAAAGCCATAAGGCGGAGCAGAGAAAGTCTTTTCCACTATTTATGCGAATGTCCATAGCTAGCTAGGGCAAGATTTCGCTCTCTCGTTAAGTCTAAGCCTTTTCTTAAGCAAATTAATGAAATCTTAGGCATAGAGATAAAAAGTTTGCTGCTATACTTGGACCTCACGAAATGGATGTGACACAAAAACCAAAAACAAAACAAAAAATCAATAGCAAGGCATCAGGTAGTAAAACAACAGTGGCAGTAAAACGGCGCTAGTCGCTAATTAGGACAATTTCATTAGAAATACTTAACCACTTCAACACAAGCAAACATATTTACAAATGTTGCCTTTTATATTTTGCGCCCAACAAAGAAAATACAGTAAACTTATAATGAAAATGGTTTTAATGTTTTTCAAATATTCTTCTTGGATTTCAAAGCACTTTTGACACTCAGAGGTGGATTCCTCCAAAATAATACTAAAAAATAATCTTCAACAGCTTCTTCAGGTGTGAAAAATCATTGACCTCGCTTTTTATTTTTGTTGTACGGGAACAAAAATAAATCATTAAAGGGTCCCGATGGTCTAGAACTCGAAAATTTAGGGGATTTTCAGGAATTTCTTTTTACAATAAAAAAAAATAAAAAACGATATCTTAGGTTTTTTAATTAACTTCTTCTACAAACAAAAACGAAAAAAGATTTTTTTTTAATTTTAATAATTTTAAAAATGGCACTGAAGTTGACCCTCGCGAAACATTGGACCTGGACGGTGTTGTCCATTTTGGCTCTTCCATTTATCTGAAACACAAAAAGCAAACAAATTATTAATCATTATGATTGTACCTCTGCCCCGTACTAAAATAAAAAAAAATGACAAAATGGCGCTGTTTGAATTTCACACTCTAAAAATCTGTTTTTTCAGTTTTTTATTAAAAAAAATACAAAATAATTGATATAATAATCTGATTGTAGTGCGGGCGATAGCCATTGGTGATGTGAACAACATATTAAAATTTCAGACGATTCGGTGGAATATTTTTTTTTTGACAACACCAGGCTGAAAAAAGTAGTTTTGAGTTATAATTGAGTTTAAAGTTTTGACCATTTAAATGCGAGCATTGATGCCGCCGCGTGACGAATCTGACTCTACCTGCTGAAACGGCTATAGAATCGAAGATACCGGGAATATCCTTCCAAAAATTTGGCAGTATATTCTTAAAAGCCTCGACTTTCCAAATATCAAAAAAATCGATTTTTTTTTAATTCTAGGCCGGGGCCACCGGGACACCTTAAATTCGAAATCAGAGCTGTAAGGCAGATGACCTATTAACTCCATCTTTTGAGTGCTCAAACACTTTTGTGTGTGATCCAATAAGTGATGGCTCGCATTGTCTTGATAAAGATGATTCGTCTTCGGCGGTTCATTTTCTTTAATTATCCAAAAAATTTGGCCCAAGAAATGGTTGAATGTGGTATTCAGAATTGACTGTTTTAAGTTTCTTTAGTGGTACAGTTGCGACATAACCAGCTTTTCCAGCTTATACGAAAAAAATAGACGACCATTTATTTTGAATTGTTTCTTCCGCAAACATCTTTTGGTGGATTAAGCTCGTCTTGGTACACCTACATTGTCGATTGCTGTTTTGTTTCTGCTTCATATGCATAGATCCAAGATTCGTCATCTGTTGCGATGTCATAGACATACTTTGAACCACCGCCTTTTAATTTCTTCAACATTTCTTTACACCAATCGAGACGAGTATTTTTTTGGAATTGATCGAATTGTGTGGTATTCAACGATAACAAATCTTCTTGATAACCAAATATTTACGTAGTATTTCCACTAATTCCGAAGATATCTCTAGCTCGCGATATGCCACTTGCCAATTGACGATCAGTATCGATTCTTTCTGGCACAACAATCGCTTTTAGACGGTCTTCACGAAATTCTTCCTGCAAGGATCGATGGCAACGTTGGAACTCCTTGTACCAGTGTTTTATAGTGGCTAAATATGGAGCTTGAATGACAAAAATCGAAGAAAGTTGATCAATGCACACCAGTCTCGATAATCCACATCGAAAATCGTAATAAATCAACGCACGAAGATTTTCATGAGTTAATTTCTTCTTCTGGACGAAATGAATTTTTAAACTCACTGAAAAAAGAACAAAGAAAACTCGTAATTGAAAACGTTATTTGTATGCTTATGCTAAAAAATATACAAAAATTGTCCATAAATATACTGAATTCCAACTCGTCACACGAAATGTTGCAAACGCGCAAAATATAAAAGGCAAGTCTCGTATGAAAAAAAAATGTTTTGGCTGTGTCGTGACAGCATCTCAAAGTAGACTCTTCACTTTTTAAGACCATTTTGACATGGGAAAAATGTGTATTTATTTCAAAAAAAAAAAAAAATACTTAAAAAACAAAATTGGATGATTAATTTTGCGCCACCTTGAATACTACCTGCGCCAACCTTGAATAATAATATGATTTCGAAACGAAAATTTAGTATTGAAAATGAAGGATGTATGGAAAAGTAAAATATCAAATTTTAAAAAATTCTTTCGGTAGACATCCTCGTACATATTTACATATCCACATAAAATATGATTTATTTTTTCGAAGAAAAATAATAATGATGAAATTTTAGATGAAATATCCATCTGTATATTTTACTCATTTTTCCTCAAACCACATGGCAACCGCAATTTAAAGTGCACATTGTTTGAATGTTTCAAGGACATCTGAGACAATATAAGGGTACGGACTCGACTGCTTGAAACCTGCACGTAAACATTCGAAGGTGCTGGGTATTCAACAATCGACCACCTCGAACAGCAAAAAGAAGAAGCATCATAATTTCAATGCTGTGAGGTTATGCTTCTAAAACCGCAGTAGTGACCAAACGTCGGTTTATATGCTGATGCTTGTATGTTTGTGTAAGTACACAAATACATACATACACGTACACTCACTAGCAAAATAATTCACTAGTGAAAAAGTAAACGAGTTGGTAATAGGTTGCGGAAAATCGGAATATTATTTGTTCTTCTTAAACCAACCAACGTTACTGCTGTCGCGACGGCGGCATTTATTGTCGTTTTGTCTTTTCATTTGTTTGTTTGGTTTTTGCCGTCTAATTTAACCAGCAAGTAAGTGTTGCATATCGATTGAAAGTGGCCGCGAGTGAAGTTATACAAAATAATAATAACTAGATAGCGTCATGGTCGCACTCAATTATGATGGCCTGCAAGATAAGGGCGCATTTACATAGAGCTATTATAGAATGCCTAAATAAAGCCTTCCATGGAAAATTTTATTTTTATGCAGGTAAAGAATCTCTGCATACTATTTTTTATGGTTTTGCAGAAGTAATTTAAAATGAAGGCTGGACTATTATTAAACAAAAAATAAGAAATATGTTCGCAAATTAACCTTTAATGAATGGAAGATGCGCGGACTAGATCGAGAGCTAGTTAAGGAATGATTTCATTCACAAATAATAAATGAAAAAAGTTAAGTAAATTCTAAGTATAATCATGTTAAGAAAGGGCTGAACAAATCCAAACATATTTTAAGAATAACA
The DNA here is from genome assembly GCF_028408465.1 of Anastrepha ludens. NCBI lineage: Eukaryota > Metazoa > Arthropoda > Insecta > Diptera > Tephritidae > Anastrepha > Anastrepha ludens. Next base: position 27,095,005 of record NC_071499.1, on the reverse strand, counting down.
ATAGATAAATATGTTTTTCGCAAACAAAGAAAACTAATATACAAGTCGTGTACTAAAACAGTAATATGAGGTACAAGTATAAATACGACTGTTAAATATGTTGGCACTCAGTCCAGTATTAACATAGTGTTAAGAACTACCCTAAAATTAAATTCATAAAAATAAATGTTTAAATTTTTCCAAAGACAAGCAAGTCTTTAACTAGCTCCATTTCACGCGCTGTGGTTCTAAGAAATAACGGGTGATTTTTTAGCTATTATCTTTTTAAACAGTTGGTTTAAACAACTGACGCACGTTTCGTCAAGCACCTTCATAATTTAACCATGAATCGTCTTACAAACGAACAACGCTTGCAAATCATTGAATTTTATTATAAAAATGCGTGTTCTGTTAAGAAAGTTTATCGCGCGCTTCTTCCATTTTGTGGTCAGTTTAATCGACCCACTGAAGCGGCTATTCGAGCTATTGTGACTAAATTTAGAACCAAATTACATTATTGGACATCAAACCACAAACACCCTTACGTAGAGTGCGAACTGAAGAAAATATCGCAGCTGTATCGGCCAGTGTTAATGATGACCATCAATTATCGATTCGTCGCCGTTCGCAGCAATTGGGCCTCTGGGCCCTTCAAAGATGCCGCAAATCGCAACGTAACTGTGAATAGTGAGCGCTACAGACGGCAAGACAGTGCCACACGCCACACAGTTCGCGTAACAATGAGGGGGGTGTATGATGTACATCCCCAACATCGTGCGCTGATCCCAACGCCGGGTATGGCTGAGGTCAGATGGACTGGTACGCCAAATCTGTCGGAGGAGGACTCTAATCCTTTTATGGGTGTCATTCTTGGGCTGCTGCTGCTTGCTGGTGTCTTGAATGTAGTGGTTGATAGCGGAGGAACCCGATATTAGCCTTTAGTTCGCTAAGGGTCACCAGTTGGCCTACCTGGATGCTCCATCCTCATGAGTGGGAGGTATGGCCGTCGTTCTGGCCTTCTGATTAAATTTATTGCCAAAGAAACACCAAAATATGGTGCCAAATGTCTTGCTAGGCGCGCCTGTTAAACTCGGCCAAAATCGCGTAAGCGGTAATAGCGCCAATTAAGAAAAAGATGTCTTGCTAGGGATTCAAGGAAACAGTTATGATGATAATGATAATATATTTATACAAATTTCACTAAAATATAAATCTTTTTTTTAAAATAAATTTTTTTACAAATATTTTTTTAAAAATATTTTTCTTTCAATTATTTCTTTCCTATCTTTTCAATTTCTTCAATATTTTTTATAAATATAAATATATTCTCTTAGTACGTAAAATTGCTTGAGTATAGTGGGAAGTAAACTAGAAATACTTTCGGACGATTGAGTATATATAAATAAGGTGGCGCAAAATTAATCATCCAATTTTTTTCTTAATAAGTTTTTTACTAAATGAAAAAATATGATCTTGAGTTATGGAGACCTTTATTTTGATCCTGCAGCTGTCAGCGCCATTTGAAAAATAATAAATCTTCCGATGGGATGATTAATATTGCGCCACCTAATATAAAAAAATATTTTTTTAATTATCTAGTAGAACTAATATATAATATTTGAAGACCATTTAATAAAGCGTCTTCAAATGGGTTTCTATAATATATATTTTATGTATTTAGTTTTATATTTTTAAATAAATAAAAAATTTAGTTTTGAAAAATTTTTATATGAAATTCTTGAGAGTTGGTAATGCACACAACTCATTAACTCCTATCAGTGGATATGCGAGTTATTCAGTTCTGAACTTCTTAGTTCTGTTCTGTGACTCCAGATTCCTAAAGATCCGATCCCCCAGATTCTGAAACCCCCACGTACCAAGTTTCATGCCGATCCGATAGGATTCTAAATTTTGGTAACTTTTGGAGTTCGCTCGCCCATAGTGGCGGTGTACTAAAATTTTACATTGCATTCAGCCGTAAGGCCCTCACTTTAGCTTTTTCGCACTTACCAACTCATTTCTTAGCCTAGCAGCTTTTGCTACTGGGTGGGTTAGTACGCACATTTGTACATATGTGTGAGTATGTTTAGGCAAGTATATGCATATATATGCGTGCACATGTACATATATACCCATACAGTGACTGATTCCTACACAAAATCACAAAAATCCACATTTCAATGGGACTCCGTCCGCATTCGACCGCCTCGACAGGGTGGCCAACGCTGTGGTTTTTATTGCGTTACGCCTTAAATTGCTAACCAACCATGTCATTTTTCCGATACCAACGATTTAGTTAGTATAAATTACCCGTACACCAAACTCGTATGGGAGTTGTGTGTGTGTGTGTGGGCGCATAGCTGGTTGCATATTGACTATTGGCTATTTGTTAAATGGCTAATGTTCGCTGGATGTTGTTGTTGTTGGTGGTTGCCTATTGCCGCTTGATGCTTGACTGTTGATGGCCATTACCGTTGGCCATATTGGCCATAGTGATTACTAATTGAGGTCGTTATGCTGTTTTGTGTGAAATAATTGCATCAAATTTGTGCGATTTTTCCACATTCCTACACACCAGCACCCAGCACCCAGCAAACAGTCGCGCAGTACAGCAAGTGGGTGGCCCGCATGTCCCACTGAGAGTTGGGTTTTATATGTTTCCTCTTCGGTTGCCATTCTTCTTATACGCATGTATGTGTGTGTGTGTGTTTGTGTACCTATACATAAACACATTAGTTTAGTTCTTATATTTAGTTTTATATCCTGAATCCTGTCCGAAAGCGAAATCATTGCATTCTGGTGGCTTGGCATTGGTTGGTTAAATGTCAAATTGCTGTTGTCGCATGAAATTAACACATTAATGATCTCTGCACGCCTGTGGCCAAAGCAAATGCGTGGTGTGTTAGCGTGTGTGTGGGATTTTTTGGGTTTTTAATAATCGTTGCTTATCTATACTCATTACCATCGATTTATTAGGTGTTCATATTAGTAATGCTCTGCGGTCAAGTGAAAAATTCCTTTTTTTCACCATAGCCGAGTAGGAGCAAGGGGAGCGCAGAGTATCTGCTGCTATACATTTTTTGCACGGCTTGTAACCATAGGCGCTGAATGCCTCAATATATTTTGGTTTTTATGCGGCCAAATACGTAAACTACAGTAGTGAGCATAACTGAGTGTGTTGGATCACCCTAATGGCATTCGAAACGAATATTAAAATACTCAAATATTCAGTCATAATGTAAACTGAAACAGTATATGACATTTGTGAGTTATTCATTTTAAGGTTTATCAGCACTTATTTTTTGTGAAAATAAGTAGGTTCTGTTTTTCTGTAAAAATAAGTAGGCTTTGATTGAAATATTTTTTGTATATAAAGGGCAACATTTTTGAAAATACATGATGGAAAGAATAATGAGATGGTGCCTATCGTAGTCCCATTACTTTGCTCTCAGCGAATTTGACAACGAGTTACGTGATTTTAGCGCCAGTATGGCCAGATTACGATTTTCGTAACTTGATTTAGCACTTTTGTTTGTTATTTAGTTTCGGAGTTTTAGTTCTTTCTTCATTTTTCTAGCCTGTTCTTATTAAAAGTAATGTTTATAATTTTGTAAAATATACACTTTTTAGTAATTAGTTAAATAATTCATTCAGTTTTATTTAGCTTTACTTTTTTCTAACATCTGGTGGCATTGCCCGCGATTGCAGGTGTTGTTGGTGTTCTTCTGCTTTCGGCAGTCAAATCTCTCTCTTTCTCTACTGCAGTGTTGCTTAGCTTTGGATATAAAAACGCACTAAAATGCTCATTTAAAGAAATTAAAACACCAAATTTTTATTGAATCACTTAAAGAACTTTGTATGCGTGACAAATTGTCTTTAGAGTGTGCGTTTTTTTTTTAAATAAAAGTGTTATGCTTATGCACAATTTAATTTATGAGTTTTTTTTTTGTTAAGCGACATTCTTTTGTTAAGGGAACGACTTATTTGCTATATTTGAGGTTATGTAGCTAGATAAGTTACTCTTTTTGTAAAAATGTCAGTATGGTTTTTTTAGTATTTTCTGGTATTTTGTTGCTTATTATTACAATGAATACACCTCTTGATGCCCTATGTCTCACTAAGGATTGATGGCCGGAAGAAACGAAAAACCTCTATGGTTTTAATCCGCATTCAGTAAACTCAAACGCCTTTTAAAATGTGTAAAAAGGTTTTCAATCTTAAGAAAAGTTGAGAGAGGGACATTTAATATTCTTGCATAACCTTAAAAGGAGCAAAAAATTAAATTCACACTTTCAAAATATCAAATTTTATAAGAACGAACTAATTTTCATTAGCACAAAAATCTTCTCAGAGTGGCCTTTTTTAACCTTCTTTTGTATAATAATACAGTTTTTTTTTACTTAAAGTTTCGGTACCTTTAAAATAAAAAAAAGAAACAAACACGAAACTTCAAAATTTTCGCATTTTCGGTATAAAAAAGCACTAAATTTATTGCGAAGAGCAAATAGTTGGCAATACTGCACAACTTGAAAAAACGTGACGCCACGTTCTCTCTGATGGGCGTAATCTTCTTTCTATAATTTTTGTTGAAAATATATTGTAGATTCTAAATTGTAAATCGTAATTTGGAGTGCTGAAAATAATAACTGATATTTTTTGTCGCCGTTTCGTCTGGGAAACCCAGCCTATGTTTTGGTAGAAGAATTGGTTTCTTTTGAAGAAAAATTAATTCGTTTTGCAGAAGATATTCAGAGCCGTAAATTACTTCATTTCAATTTTTAAAGCAACATCGCGATAAAACCAAACCAAGCACGAATTACTTCAGCACAGTTATAAAAGAATTAAAGTTTAATTTGCTGGCAGATTTCAGCAGCTCAAAACCACTTTAGCATTCAAATTCTTCCGTATCAAAAGATTGCCGACCCCTGGTCTAGCGCATTTTCTTCCACAAGAAATTCCTTTTTATATGGAATGAAGCAGTAAAAGCATTGAAAAAAAAACAAAAAAACTATTAAAAATCCACACAATTACTCCGCCGCTTAAAATATGCACCAAATTTTGGTGGGCTCTGGTGTAGTTCCAAATGGGCTATACAACTGCGAACTCGAAAACTTTCTAAAAATTCAGATTGAGCAATATTTAATAAAAAACAAGTAGTTAAATTTTTATAAATTTCGTATAAAGTTTGAAAGTTGGATCTATATGCTTTTGGCTATAAAATGAATAATATTAAAAAAATTCAACAAAAAATTTTAAAACGAAAAAATTTTATACATCAAAAAAAATAATTACAACAAACATTGTTTTTTAACTCGAAAAATATTGTAAATATTAAAAAAAAAATTACAACAAAAAGATTTTTTTTAACTCGAAAAAAAAATTTGTAAATATTATACAAAAAATTTTTCAAAAAATGTTCTAAAAATTATTATTGAAAAACTTTCAATAAAAAAAAATTAGTAAAATTTTTCTGAATTTCGTATAAAGTTTGAAAGTTTGATTTATAAGCTTTTGGCTAAAGAATGAATAAGAGTAAAAAAAATGTTAACTCAATAAAATTGTAAATATTAAAAAAATTACAACAACAACATTTTTTTTAACTGGAAAAAAGTTGTAAATATTAAAAAAAAAAATTTCAAAAAATGTTCTAAAAATTCATATTGAAAAATTTACAATAAAAAAAAAATCGTTAATTTTTCTAAATTTCGTATGAAGTTTGAAAGTTTGATCTGTATGCTTTTGGACGCGAAAAGATTGTAAATATTAAAAAAAATTAAGAACAAAAAAAGTTTCATAAAAAAGAAAACATTGTAAATAGAAAAAAAACATCGTACACTCAGTTACGTTCGCTACTGTACATAGAGAATTTGTAGATTTCGGTACACATCAGGGCGAATCAACTTTTGTGGGAAAAATTTAAAATTGTTTTGAAAATCGTATATGTACATATTAGGGCGGGTCGATTTAAAAATCGCTCATTGCTCTGTGAAAATCGTATTCTAGGGATCAAAATAAGAAACTTTGCCGAAGGAACCATACCTCTAAGACGAATTCTAATGTCCCCGCACATAATACGCACATTGATTTACATAGACGATGCAATCAGATCGCAATCAACATTTAAAATCCGTAAGGGGAAGTGGGCCTTGATCGGACATAACCTTAGAAAACCAGCACAATAAATAGCAGCGATATGAGCTCATCACAGGAGAAGTACTTGAACAACTGCCAGTTGAAGGAATCTCTTTTCTCACGTAAATACACAACGCTATCATACGAACTGGCTTTGTTCCCACCCAATGGAAAGTTGCACAAATAAAAAATGATACCTAAACCCGGAAAAAGTGCCGAGAATCTTATAGCCCACTGGCTCTTAAGTTATGGAGCCCCTATTTCTTAATAGAACAATGCCTATAATTGAAGACCAAAAATTAATCCCAAATCACCAATTTTGCTTCAAAAAGGCACACGGCTCCATCGAATAGGTAAACAGACTCGTAAATACTATTCACAAAGCTTTTGAGTAGAAGAAATATTGCACAGCCGCTTTTCTCGATGTATCCCAAGCTTTTGACCGCGTTTGGCATGACGGATTGCTATGCAAAATAAAAGACACTCTACCAATAAATTGTTTTTATTAAGTCCTACTTCAAAGACCGACAATTCTTTGCTAAGCAAAACGAAGAACACTCTGAGCTCTGTAAAAGTTTAGCTGGTGAGCCTAAGGACAGTATAATAGGCCCAATCTTATACTCTACAGCTCTACACCCGCGATTTACCAGTCACTGAGGAAACTATCGTCGAAACTTGCGCAGATGGCGCAGCTATTCTCGCAATTGACCCTATTCCCCAGAAGGCTTCACGTAACTCCAAAAAGGGCTTGAAATTTTAACTCAATGGTTAAGGGATTGAAGAATAAAATCCAATGAGACAAAATCAGTTCATGCAACTTCTACACTCAGTCGAAGTATTTGTCGTCCCGTGAAACTTAATAATGTAATCATACCAAAAAATAATGTTACGAAATATCTCGGTATGCACCTCGACAGCAATCAAACTCCGAAATCTCTACTGCTTACTTCATCGAAGTTCTCATGTTTCTCTCAAAAGCAAACTCTTACTTGACTCAGCCATCTTAAGACTAATGGGCAACTCAGACAGGCTTGGGGATAAACGCCGATAAGACGGATATGATAATTTTTACTAGAAGGTACAAGATCCCGAATTGGCACACCCCGAAGCTAAACGGCGTAGAACTGACTCTTAAAGACCACGCAAAGTACCTTGGAGTAATTTTGGATAGTAAACTATCATGGAATCACAATACATTGGAGAGGAAGAAAAAGGTAAGTAACGCACTACAAACATATATGCATGTAAAATAATGCTGGGAGTAACAGGGGGTCTCTCTCCTTCAATAATGTATTGGTGCTACTCAGCAGTAGTACAGCCAATATTACTCTGCATTGAGAAAAAATACACATAAAACACCTATGGAAAGTATTCAACGTCTTGGTACACTTTGCACGACAGGGGTAATTAAAATTACTACTACGGCAGCACTTGAAAGAATACTCAACTTACCACCGATTGGCATTGCGGCAGAAGGTCTGTCAGCGCGACTGGCGAATTTACCTGTAAAACATTCGGATATAGCTCGATAGGCATGAGTTATAGGGTCCAGACGGACTATATGACTCCGAAATACAATTGGGGGAAGAGATTCCGAATAACAATAGAGGAAGAGGGGTGGAAAAGAGGTATGAAACCTAGCCGCAATACGCTTAATATATTTACTGACGGCTCAAAAATGATGGACGGAGTAGGTGCAGAGATTTATTGCGCAGAGCTGGACATCAGGCAACCAATTAAGCTCCCTGACCATTGCAAGCAGAAGTCTTTGCGGTAGGAAAGGCTGCAGAAATACTCGTAGCACTAGCAATGACATCGAGCAACTCCAACATAAATATATACCACGTTGACAGTTAAGCAGCAATAAAGGCAATAAACTCATATGAAATTTCATCAAAAATCGTTCTTAGGACCAGGGAAGTCATAGAGAGACTAGCCACAGGCAGACGGTTACACATCTATTGGGTACCCGGACATAAAGGACATTGCAGGAAACGAAATTGTAGATGAGATTGCCAAAAGCGCTGTTTACAGACAATTCGTACAAGAAAACGAAGCCTTTAAATACGGTGTACAATGACATCGCTGCGGCATGAAAACACGGATAGACAGGAGGTTAAATAAAGAGGTCACTTGAAAATTGGCGAAAACCATGGGTACACAGAATGTAGATAAATACGCCAGATTCGTACTAGCCCTGTCTAGAAAGTAAAGCAGAACTATAGTAAGTCTACTGACAGGCCACAATTTGTTAGCGGCACACGCATACAAGATAGGAATTGCAAACAATGATAGCTGCAGATTTTGCAATGAACTGGAAGAGAGGGAGACTCTTGAATATCTTCTATGTTCTTCCCCTGCATTAGCTAGAACCCGAATGAAATGTTCAGGAGCTCTACAATATGAGAGGTTAGAGTGCCTCTCGGGATTAGAGCTTCAGAGCTTACTTAGATTCGCAAAAGAGCTGGCTTATTATAAGAAGCCTACTACAAGCAAACGTAAGGGTCAAGCTCCATCTGGCACCACTAAGGATAAATAGGTCTATGTGATGGCTTTCAGCCAGACAAGTCAACCTAACCTAACCTATGGCAGATAGCTCTGGGGCGCTGGAGCCAATTCTAGCACGGAAATACTGCAAAGATTCCAATCAAATGCTTAAATGAATCGTTATCTCAAATTTCCTACTATAGTTCAAGAAGTAAAAAAGGTAACCACATCACACAATATAAGACTCCAATGGCACCCATCCCTTTAATTGCAAAAATACTTCTCAATCACATCTCCTTTAATAAACTGAAGAGGGATTCAACAACGGATTTATTAGGCTAATAAGCAAGAATCTTGAAATGGTTGCACCACTGGGTGCTTGCCATGTATGGCTATCTTCTCATGTGTAATGTCTTAGTTTTAAATATTCCTGAATGTTAGTAAACAGATTGCAATAAATACATGGATTAACAAAAAAAAATAAAAAAAAAAGATTTTGAGTGATGGAAATCTTTCTTATCTTCATTTACGTACTGCAATGCTTGTCGGCTTGTATATGGCAGCTGCCCACTTTCCAAGTGTCAAATATGATTGACGTACGACGTTATTTGCAAAAAGTATAACACCACCCGACTAGAAATTTTGGTAAGGCGGTGATTAGGCGCAAATAAGGCAGACCGCATTCCAAATTTGCGCCTCATAAGGCAGTCAAACTAGGCCCAAGTCCCGAAAAGTATCGCCACACATCTGCCTCATTAGGCGAATTCCCTTCTAAAAATCAGTTAGGGATTCCAATTTATGCCTTGTGAGACACTGCCACAGATTTTCGATTTTCGTGACCACAACCAAATTTGGTATTGTTCTAGCATGCCAATCTTTGCCTTGCCTAACGTGGGCCTGGTAAGGTAATAGTGAGGCGTGCCTCAGTAAGGCCTGCCTAATTCGGGCCTAACTGATTCTTCGGCATGCCTCACTGTAATTCTAGTCGGGCATCCGACAGGGTGATTAATTTTGCGCCACCTTGTATATAGTTAGAGTCGATTTACCGCAACGAGAAACTAAAATCGCGCAGGCGGTTACTGCGCCAGTAGAGAAAAAATCAACACTTTCAAGCACAAATTAATTCTCTTCCACTTTTTGCTTACAAATCCAATTGAATTGAAACCACTTTTGTAATTTGTTTTTATGATTTTGAAAAAATATATTTTGAGTGTTTTTTTTGTTTTTGTTTCTTTTACTATTTGCATCAAATTCGTTAGTTAATTTTGTATGCTTGCAATTTTTTCTTATTTTCGTTTGCCAACAACTTACAATAAACATTTCTAATAAAACTAATAAATAGTACAAGAATCAAAAAACATAATTACATACATACATACATACAAATAATACAGTAATCTTCATTTTCATAATCTTCATTTACATAGGTACAATTAGATATTTACAGACATCGATTTGGTTGCGATTCGGAAAGAAAGAAAAATGCTGCGCCAAACAACACTGACAAATTTACGTTTGCAAGTCCAAACTAAATCGAGTATTTGCATGAATTCAACAAATTTATTGCGCGCACAAATGAGGGCTGTGAGATGGTGTGAGCGTGTGTGCGTGTGTATGTGCCTGAGCAAGTGCTTGTTGCTTCTTGCATTGCGGCAACCACCAAAACCGACGGACCTTTCTTTTTCTACCAAATTTACAAGAATTTTTTGTTTTAAAAGTCAATGCGTGTTTGTTTTTGCGTGTGTGTTTGTGTGTGTATGAGAGAGACAGGCCAAGTGTCCTGATGCATGTACAATGGTGCAAATACATATAAATGTGTGTGTGCGTGTGCGTGTTGGAAGTAGGTACATTCGAGTAAAATGGGGCGCTGACGTTCTAATTTGAACGCCATCAGCGATTTGCAGCAACTGCAGAGACATCAGACCGCCGATGTCTTTGTTACTTGCCTAAGTGGCGTTTTACGTTTTGCATTTTGCATCTTTCGCCTACTGCTTCTTCACGGATGACGTGGCGTTGAAACACTAATTGTTTTTTTTTTAAACTTAACACTATATCACAAAATATTTTAACTACACTCCGCCGCTCCAAATAATACAAAAAACAAAACCGTTTATCACATGTGCGAATAGGAGGAGGTGAGTGCTGGAGCGCTGGAGCTTAAGAGATCCCAAATGAGTTGCCCACTAAACAGCCGCCGCTTCTGCTGCTATTCAAAAGCATCATTCCTTTCGTTTTGCGCTACTGTCGCATTTGCCGTCGGCATTTTCTCATGCGCGCCACAGCTGATGGCCGCCGCATTACACAATTCACTTTGCTGCTGTCGGTCGGTGAGCGCGCCAATGTTGAACGGGTTCATTTTTCAATTCACACTCCCGCTGCTTTGCGCTACTTTCCATATTGAGTGTAGAACAACTCCGACGGCGGAGTGGGTAGTGTTTCAGTAGGGCCGCCACACGGTCTTTGTGGCATTCATCGCCGCCTTCAATTTGGTTGCCGCGGTAATTTCGGGCGAAATTTGACGAGCTTGCGCGGAATGTTGGTACTGCGTCTTCATCATGGAGGGCGCCTTGAGGTCGGAACGCGTACGCGGTGGCGGCGCCGGTTGCACTGATTTCTCCAGCTGTTCGCCAGCGGGCGCTATTGTGCGCGCCGCAATTGGTGGACGCAGTATGGGCACGAAAGCGGATTTCACTACATCGATTTGCTCATCGTCCGATTCGACATCTGGATCGGCATCGGACAAGGATTGTTCCAGAGCGGCGTTTGTCTTGTTGTTGCAATCCTCACCAACGCCACCGCTGCTTATATTGTGTACGTGTGCATGTGCGGGTGGTGAAGATGACGAAGGCCGTGATGAGGCGGGACTTATGTGTGATGGGCTGATGTGTTCCGTTGAGCCGTGTGAGCTGCTTAGCGAGTTGTTGTGCAGATTGTGGCTGGGCACGCGCAAGCTGGCGGCCGCGAAGTTGTACGGGTGAAAAGCAGCGGCTGCGACGGGATTGAATGGGAACTGTGGCATGCCTATGCCGTAGGCTGAACCAGGTGGCGAGGGAATCATGCCGATAGCTGCATTGGGCGGTAATGCACCGGGCGCACCAACTGGTGGCGGTGTCAGTTGGGAGGAGTGGAAGTCTGCGGCGGAGGGTGGCGCACCGCCGGCTGGTGGCGGGGGTGGCGGTACAATGGTGGCGCCAGCGTTAACCGGCAGCGTTGGCGAACTCTTGGCCAAAGCGGGATGATGCAGTGCGGCCTGGTGACGGAAGTAGTCCGCATAACCGTATGTCATGTAGGCGGCGTCGAGCCATGCGGGGTTCAGCATGAAAGGATTGAAAGCGCCAGGATGTGGGTAGCCATAACCTACAAAAACAAAGAAAACAAAACAGAAATAAGTAATGGAAATAATAAAAGGAAAAGATTTGTGTTTAGCAATTAAGAAAAAATGTAAAAGTGAAAAACGGAAAAACTAAATAGTAAAAAGGTAAAATAAAGTGAAGCCCTCTAAATTAAAGCAGTTCTTATAAAATTAGTACCGCGTGCAGTCCGAAAGCTGGTGCAAGTTCTAGTAGTAGTAGTAGTAGTAGTTCTAAACAAAACCAAAGCAAAGCAACCAAAGAGTCCAACTAAAGCGCAAACAAACTAAAAACTTACTTTGCTTACTTCTTGGTTCCCGTGGACCATCTACGGTCACTTTGATCGCCTTTGTGTAGCTCGCAATCTGCACCGGATAGGTGGCAATGGTGATGGTCAGCGTAAAGGATTTGCCACGTCCGGAACGTCCGACAAAACGCAGATCATTGAATTTCGCCACTTGATTCTTCATGATGGCCGTGCAGTTACGCAGCTCGCCGCAGTAGTTCTCATCGTTGCCACACTTGATGGACACCAGAGTGCCGTCGGGCACATCGTCCAAGGCGATCACTTTGAAAGCGCCCGGCAGCGATTTGTTGGAACGCCAATGATTAGGCAGCGCGCTGCAGAGGATCGATGGGGAGCCTGTTTGTGCCAGCTCGCCGTGATATTCCTGCAGCATCTCATGCAAACTGGCGAACATGTCGGTCATAGAGGGCGGCAATTTGGCAGATGAGCTACTGTTGTTGCTGCTGCTGTTGCAATTATTGTTATCCGGTGTGGAGGAGCCAGTCGAGCTGGCGGAGCTGGGCACGTGTGCTATTGTGCCGCCACTCTGTTGTTGGTGGGCTGTTGCTGAGGCGGATGCTGCCGGGATATTGGCAAGTTGCGCGGGCGCAGCGACCATTGTGGGGCCGGCTGGTAAATGCATTGTGGGTGCACGAATTTTGAGATTTCTTTTGGTAACGACGAGGGGCAAGGGATGCTGCGTGGGCACACAAGCGTAGTGTTGTGCCAGTTTATTATAGTTTTTTTTGTTCTTTTTCGGTTTGCACTTGGTTTTGTAAGTTTGGATTTTGTTTCTAAATGATTTTCATGTTTTGAGTACCAACACTTATTTCTTGTTGTTGTTTATGTACACTTTAGCGCTAAGGCATTATTTGTTGTTTTCATAGATTTGCACCTTCCATTATTTAATCCACATTCGTGTTTTTTTTTTTTTGGTTTTTTGATTTCCTGCCACGACTTCACTTCACGTAATTGCTAATTTTTGAAATCGTTCCGAAATACTCCAATTTGATGTGTTTTTGATTTCGACAGCTCGACGCGATTCACGTTTCGGCTTTGTTTATGCAAATTTTTCTAACTTCAATTTTTCGTTTCGTTTAGGAAAATCATCCACAAAAATTGCTCCGAGGAAAACGTTCCTAACACGCTTAAGTCGCTGAGTGAACTGACTCTCCGTACCGATCGTCATCAGTATTTGAAGTGAAAATGTGTGCCGTCCGCTGCACACACACATACGCACCGCCGCTCAACGTGCTCGACCAACAAACTTACAACGTTTGGTTGAGTTGTTGTCAGTGCCTTTGTTGTTTTTGCTATTGTTGTCGTTTGTATTGTTGATGTAGCGGTGGTCGGTTTGTTGGTGTGTTTGTTGGTCGATTCATTGGTTCGTCCCCGTCCAACCACGAAATTCACGGCCGGCTAAGGGTGCCGTCGCAGGCAGCAAGTCGACGGCAATGACGGAGAAGGAGAAGGCAAAAAGACAGAAGGCTGAAGGCAGAAGCGAGTAACAGCAACAAAGCCAAGGCTAGCTGGCTTGCTGAATGGCAGGTATCAGCAACCACCATTGCCGCAACAACAACCACAGGAAAAATTTCCCATTTTTCCATTGCGGTGTGCACTCGCCTCACCACAGCGCACACTAACGCGCACGCACACACACACACACACACACTCACACACACACACACTCACTGTTGCTGAGAGTTTTGTAGGCCGACCAAAGCGGGGAAAATATAAAAATTGAGCGCAATGCTCGCGCCTCTGAGTCGACTAAAAAAAAAAAACGAAAAACGGCAGAATAAATAAAAAAATTGTAAAAATTACACAAATAAAATCATCAACTGAGAGCGTAGCAAAGTTGGTAGTAATAAGCGATGAGAGCGCACTCACACGCCATCACGGGGTTGGAACTGGGGGCGCACATTGGAAAATCGCACGCCAGAGCGGAGAAGCAGCAGGTCATAAGGATTTGCGTACGATGGCAAATTGAAAATAAAGGAAAAAAATTGTAATAAAATAAAAAATATTCGCATGAGCGAAGGAGTAAGCGCAGCAAGTGTGCAGAGCCAATGCGCTCCACAGCGGGGGGAAATGTGGAAAATTGCGGAAAAAAATGTGAAAACTCAACACAGTGGCACCCAAGCGAGTGGGCTCCGTAATGTTGAGAACAACATAGCCGCTCGAACATGACCATGGAACGATGCGTTCCTGCGCTCGTTGGTCACTCAATGAATTATGAATTCTACCGATAAATGTTGAACGGCAAAGATCTGTGGAGGGCAGGTCACTTGCAGCTTCTGATGATGAGCCATGTAAGATGTGGAGAATTTTCTAATTGAAGTCTTAATTGTGTTGAAAGGAATCGAGCGTTGGAGGACTCGGTTGGTTGATTTGTGGCTATGTAAATAATTAGTGTATGTATGTGTATATGTACGTATGTGGGGGTCGACACCTATTCTGAGATATTCATGAATTAGCTCAGGGTAATGATTTGCAGTTCAGTGCTGAGGAAGTTTCCCAAAAGCGACTAAGGATATTGAAAAATCTGTCCCATTTGCAATACAATTTGAAAATAATGCGAGAAAAGTACTTTAGATTAAGTTAGGTTAGAGACAGCATTGCCACTTAGACCACGCAATGGGACGTTGGGTTGATTCGTGCATCCATAATAAGAAGCTTACAAGTTGCAAGAGGTACCTCCCTAAAAATTGTTTATGCTTGACATACAGGCACCTTCTCTTGCAAGTTGGTCAGCCCTACAGTTCTCTGGTGTAACTCTGTGGCCCGGAACCCAGCATAAGATTATACGATATTGTTTGGTCATCTCATTAAGACATTGGCGACAATGTAAGACATACTTTGATGTTATTTAGAATGCATCCAAGACCCGTAGGGCAGCTTGACTGCCTCATAGAAATGTACTTTAGCTTAGGTTAGATTTTGGTGGTGGACGGCCTGTACGACCAACTCACTTCAACTTTACCGTACGTTGTGATACCACTGTGCAACACGGGAGCCTCATTTAGCATTCTGCGTGAAACCATTTTGTGGCGCTTATGAAGCGCAGTATTGGTTCTATCCCCCCGGCAGATAGTTCTGTAAGGGGGTTGGGAAAATATTTACCTAAAAACCTGCTCTGATCTTTGCTAGGGCAGGACAATTGCAAGGGCAGAGCTCAACTCTTTCTTGGTCTTCTTCATCTCTACAATGTCCGCTATATTCATAAGGGAGAAAAAATGTACTTTCCGCAGAAGAAATAAGAATATACAGGAGGAAATATACTTGAAAAGGTTCAGGTCCAGTTTCTGCTCCAATCTGTGTTGGCGCACAAATGGATGCCGCCACAGTTTTAACGTAGCCTTTGCACAAAAAAGGGGGGAAACTTTACTTCTTTACAGAAAATGCGCTACACTAACGAAAAACCTTATGATGTTTTATGCAATTGTAAAGGGATCGATTCCAGGACGAACTGCCGTTATGTCATTCAAAAAGAATGGCGGCTGCTACCCTCGTCGATCATAAAATGGGTTTTCTTATACTTAACTAAATTTTTTTTGGTTTTTTAAAGTGTCAATGTGGAAATGATGTCAAAATTTTGTTTTAACCCGTTGAGCACCATGCGCAGCGCCGGTTATGTATACTTTATTTTGATTTGAGCATCGTTTGCATTGCAGCTGAACTCAAAAGCGATTATTTTCTGTTTTACTATACCAAAAAGAAGTGAATTGAACCAAGGAAAACCTAAGTCTTGTTAAAATTTTTGTCTTTATCTGTATATCAAATTCAAAATTCATTTATAAGGCGGCACACAATGTGGTAAAAAGGCAACTCATATTCAGGAAATCCTAAAGGCACTACTCAAGAGCACGTGGATCATGGAAGCAAGTACATTCAAACAGCTGAAAAAATTCTGAATCAGGAAAGTAAGTTAAAATGATAGCTTTGAAAACGCAACAATAAAAAGGAGTGAAAATGTGGTTAAACAAGCACTGATTGTTGTCATATGGAACTAATTGTAAAGCTCCAGTCTTGAAAAAAAACTCCTCCTTGACTTAGAACAAAAAATACTGCTCTCAGCGCTTGCGCCAGCCATCAGCTCTTTGAAGGTCGCTTTGAATTTTCTAAGTGGCGTTTACATCCTTTTTGGGTGTTTGGCCGAGCTCCTCCTCTTACTTGTGCTATACGTTTTGATGTTATTCCACAAATGGAGTGACCTACAGTTTTAAGCCGACTCCGAGTGTAAGATGGCATTTTTTTCATGGCACAAACGCACTCAGAAGCTTGCCATTTCTTGTCGAGAGGCGACCGCTATTAGAAAAAAACTTTCTCTAGCATTTGATGTTCCTGCACCTTGGCATTCCCGTTCGGTAGCCACGCACCAACCCATTCGGCTACGTCTGCCGCATTTGAGTCTCAAAAGTAAAAAGAAAACCAGCTAATAGGAAATACGAAATGGATCCCCACAAATTTTTGAATTTAGTACTTTCGCCAAATATTGTAAAAAATATACAAGCTGCAGTGGCGCTCTGATTCGCGTAACTTAAATCTAAAGATAGTACATTAAAAAGAGGATCGGACCCAAAATCAGGTTAGAATGTAAAACGTCATTGGAGCTCTAGAGTTAGGCACGCACGTAACTAAAATATGTGCAACAAGGCATGCCACAAATAGGAGGAGGATCTCGGCCAAACATCTAACAGAAGTTACGCGTCAATTACTTATTTATTTTTTTTTTTAAGAAAATATTTTTTGGATTATTAATTTGAGTGAAATCGGGCTTTAAATTTGGGGTGGTTAAGTTTTAAGGGCCGGTGTTGATTTTGAATAAAATACAATTTTTTTCAGAAATTATTGTCGTTTCTCTTTATTATGATAATATGAGTATGGCTCAATTACGCGTGAAATAAAATATCGGCCAAATAGCCTCCGCGGCCTCGGCGGCACACCTCCATCTGAGGATCCAAATTTTCGATGACGCTGAGGCATAATTAAGGTTCTATGCCGTTAATGTGCTGAATTATCTCATCCTTTAGCTCTTGAATTGTTGCTGACTTATCGACCCCAAAGAAATAAGTCCAACGGTGTCGTTGACGTTTAGGTGTGGTTCACCTTCAACATCGGCTCTCGAAATTTAACCACTTTTTAAGGGGGTTTTCTAGTATAGAGGCCCGAATTTCGAGCATTTTTTGGCGATGAATAAAAAAAAAGCTATTGATATTTTTACGATACATTTTTTTATCATTTATTTATTCATATATTAAGAGCACACAAAATAAATTTGAAAAAAAAAATGAATTTTCATGGAGTTATGCGTCCTTGAAGTGGAAGGGGGAAGAAAAGGCAGTGTCCCCGTCATCACGATTTCTACCCTTGTGGTCATCTGAAAAAAAAAAAAAAATACAAATTCTTAATTAATATGAATGTCATTATCGTATGAACCAGAAAAAACGGAAAAAAAAATTTTTCCATAAAATGGCGGCTACTCAAAAAATTGAGGTCGATTTTTCTCTTATTTTTAAGCTTTCTCGAATTGTTTACACATATTAAAAAATTGAAATTTCCAGTTTTTCGAGCTTCATACGATAGAGATATATTTAAGGAATATTCATGATAAACTTCAAGCAAATCGGTTGATTAGAACTTGAGATATCGTGCCGACCGTAGCGAAAGAAGTAGTTTCGGGAAAAACACGTTTGAAGTTCGCCGTCCGCTCAAACCAGTCTAGCTGTCGCGTCACTAAAATAGTTGTAACTTTGAAAATAATTCGAATTTTTAAAAATCCTTTTAGGGAGATATTTTTGAATACTTAAGCTATCGAATTTTGAAAAAACAAATTTTTCTATTGTATTTTTTCAAATTTCTAGACTAGAATACCCCCTTAAATAAGTCGATCACAGCGCCACCTGTGAAATTGTTTGCAATTTTCTCTTGATTGGCCTGAAGACAAACTTACCCCGTCTTTTTGATTTCAATCGGCTTGGCACTCTTTCAGTTTACGGATCTCAAATATAAGCGGAAAAACGGCTAAATTTTTATTTACGTGAAAGACGAAAGAATCAAAGTTCGATATTTCCCACGCATGTTTTTTTTGTTATAAAAGATAAGCCTCCCAACTAATTATAATTAATTATAATAAAGAGCTGCCTGAGCTGGGCCAGCTGAGATGCATCTCTTCAACAAAATTTCACAAGACCATTTCGGAAACTTGTGAACCTCTCACAATTTATGGCTGCTCTTATGTACTCAGATAATTTCTAGACTACCACATAAAAACAGAGTCAAATTGTAATTCCGAGGTGTGCCATTGGCATAGCTAAAGCGGCTAATATTGGAGCCATTCGATAGCGCGAAAGATCGATCTTTTGAATGGCACAAATGGAACACATAGCATTGTACTCAATATTGCTAAAATCGAAGGTCAAAAGTCGCGCAATTTCAAGCCTTAAATTTCAGCTCTGAAAAAGTGAATAAGTGCTATTTTTCGATGGTATGCTCCAACTGGGACCTCTAGAATTCATGATGATGACTTCGAGGGCACTGTGGCCCTATGCTCTAACTTGGAACTCTAGGAATTGATGATGATGACTTCGAGGGTACTGTGGCCCTGTACTTCAACTTGGAACTCTAGGAATTGATGATGATGACTTCGAGGGTACTGTGCCCTGTACTTCAACTTGGAACTCTAGGAATTGATGATGATGACTTCGAGGGTACTGTGGCCCTATGCTCCTACTTGGAACTCTAGAAATTGAAGACGATGACTTAAAGGGTACAATGTAAGCTATTGTCGGTTAATTTGGCTGATCAACAAAGGTCTCGCATAGCTCAAAGTTAGTCACTAGGGCTAACAAGAGATTGTGTAGAGTCATAGGTTTTAGTTTCAACTTATGATGCGCTGTTTGAAATGTTTTACTAATTTCCTCATCCGCAGATCCGCGATATCGCTCTATGAGTGATGGAACGCAGAACTAAAGCAGCTAAGTCGCGAGCTGCAAAATGCTGGACAGTGACAATTGGAGGTGTTGTGTTCCAGTGTCCCTGAACACTACCTTCGTTACAAGCTAGGCCTGCTGAACTCTGCTCCAGTCTTAGGTATTTGTGTTGCGTGAGCTCGTGTGAGACAGTGTCACTTACGCCCCGCAACTACTAGTCCCCGATTTGCCCTTGAGTGTGTTGGCAACATGCGTTTTTGCGTTGTTTTAAGCATGAATCATGACCTTGATAGACTTGCAGTATGTCAATGATGAGCTAGCACCAGTTTTGAACCCGCTCATTCTCTTATATATCCTCCAGTCCACGCACCGAGTAGATGGATAGATATCCATCAGCGTTTCTCCTTTTTTACCGCACCCAATAGCTACAAAAGTATCTCTCAGCACATCTTCTTTGCAATCCGCACGAAGTACCATTGGAAATTCTCGAAAATTTCAAGTCAAAACTAAGTAAACCTATTAAAATCGCATCCTACACAACCTCAGAAACACCACGAGTCTTACACGGCTCTCTTAAATACACCTCACCTCACCACCATCAAAATCACGGCATCCCAAAAACATCTTCAACTTCAACAGTCAACATATGACTGCATTAAAAATAAGGTCGTGCAAACTATTCTAGTCCATGGCATGCGACTTAGAAAAAGCAGCTGGCCGCCCGAAATCCAATCAAGCAACAACCAATTCAACCTAAATATCCGCAAAATGGAATGCTGGCATGCCGATACCTCACCGCCGTTTGGGGAGAACGGAAATTGTAGAATCACAACCAAAGTGGCCAAAACTGCGGAGCACCAAAACAAGAAGGTGACAAACCAAATGGGGGGGAAAACCTACAAAAAACAAAAAACGAGTAAACAAAAAACCCACCAACACAAAGAAAGCGTTGGAAAGATGCAGCAACAAAACAAAATGGACATATTGGGCAGCTGGGCAACTGAGCTACCGAATGAAAGCCAACGCATGGCATGGCATAGATGGCGAAGCAGTTAAACGGCAGCAATGAGAGAGCGGCGGGGCACACCGGACGTTGCCGAGGGATAGCTGGTGCGGTGGCACCAACCAAAATGTCGCGAGCCGCCACAGCGTCGCGTGACTCTTCACGAGGGGAGTCCTGCCAACAGGATACGCTCAATAAGACAGCAATAAGTGCGCTCACCCACACACACACACCGGCAGTGAATTTCTAGCGCTATTTTTTTTTTCTTACTCGCCTGCTTCGTCTGTTATTTCCAATGACATTTGCTGTGTGGGTGCGACAAAGACATCGCCACTGCCCATTATTTCAACTCGCTGGCTTTCTTTCTTGCTTACTTGCTTACTTACTTAGGTACTCTCGTTCACTTCTCCACAGGTTTGATGTCTTCTTATATGCACTTGGAGTTTTCTTCGTAGCCACACAGGAGGTAGGAAATTGTTGCTCTTTAAGGGCCGTTAAGGAGGCGATTTGTAACGCTCTTCGGTGGCATAGGTCTGGTGCCTGATGTCTGATGATCTCTGCTGCGCGCGTTCAGTTATTGGCGAATGCTCAACCTGCACGGAGGTGTCAGACGCCAAGACCAATATCAGCGCCTTTGGTTTTGGTGTTGATGCTGATGCTGCAGCTGACAACGACACCAACTGTTGTGGCATCGTTCGCTCAGCAATCAAATCACATTCGTCGTAATGGTCATAATTTTGTGTGTCAAATTGGAAGACGTGTGCGATTGATGGAGAAAGCGTGTCAACGATGTGTTGCATTTGTTTTTTTTTGTTTGGTTTGTGAAAAAATATTGCACCTATGACTTTATTTTGATTAGCAATAATTATACTTTGGAGTTGTGTTTAGGTGTAAAACTTTACGCTTTAATAGATCTTTAATAGGCTGTGAGTGGAGAGGATTTATTTCTTTTTTTGTGTGTGTTTTTTGGATGACTAAGAAGTTACTGGTTTTGATTTGACTGCAGAAGATTCTAGACCTATATAATTAAAGATTAAAATTAAAGAAATAACTGGCGCATCTGTTGGGCATTTAGCTGAGCTCCTTCCTCTATTTCACAAACGAAGGGGCCTACAGTTTTAAGCTGCCTCCGAAGGACAAATGGTTTTTTATGAGAAGTTTTTTCATAGCAGAAACACACTCGGAGGTTTGCCATTGCCTGCCGAGTGGCGACCGCTATTAGAAAAAAATTTGTCCTTGTATTTGATGTTCATGCGTCTTATGGCAAACTATTCTATTTTTTCTTTAAACTTTAGCAGAAATCCTTTCACGTTTTTTCTTAAATAAACTGGTGTCAAATTTGCGCGCCACTGCTACCGTGTTCGATGTCCTCTGTGTAGCTGAAACAAAAAATGTTAGAAAAGTTTTTGTAATAGTGGTCGTCCACCGGGTTAACTTGGCATACTCTGTGTTGTTCTTTTAAGAAAATATTATTCATGTTACGAGCCATCGCAAGGAATCATTGGAGGAGTAATAAAACTGGAGTTTCCTCTGTTTGTATGACACTAACTTCAAATTTTTTTTATCACTCTTTGTAAAGCCAATGTGCGTGCGCTCCTGGAACTCATTTGAATAAGTCGGCGTTTTTTCACTTCCCACCAGTATGGCGGGGTTTGTTCTAAGGAAACTTGAAAGTTAAATGTAACTTAGGCTTAGAACTCGAAGAACGAATTGATCTTTCGGAAATGATGCACAGATGTCGGTAGTGAATAATTCCTAGATGGTACCTTTTCTTATATCATCATTGGCATTTGTGAAGTAGGTAGAAGTGGATGTCGGTCTTTAAACCAGCTCACTTAGACCTTTGCCGATCCGCTGTGATACCATAGACAGATGTACAATTTTATACGGTAGAACAACGCGTTTAAATTCTTGAATTTTATTCTGAAAATGGGCTATCTTTAAGAACAAAATATACCAACATTTTTGATTTATTTGGGGGAAATAATTATACGAATGAGTCGGCAATTCAAAGGTTGGTGAAAAGTTTTCACGAAACTGGTGCGGTAGAGGATACAAAAAGGCAGATTGACTGGCACACTAAAAACTGGACGTTCTTTTGAGCATATTGTTGCTGTAGCGCAAAGTGTTGCTGAACAAATTTCAACATCGATTTCTCGACATTCTCAACAATTTAAGCATTCACCAATCGACTGTTTGGCGAATTTTATATAAGGATTTGCATTTCATCACGCAAAATCATCTTAAGTGATGAAGTTCATTTCACACTGGATGGGTTTGTCAACCAAGAAGATGGTCGCATCTGGGGAGAAGAAAACCCTCGAGTAATTTCAGAAAGATCATTGTGTAAAATGATGGTAAAAACCACACCAACCCTGGTGAAATAATTGGACTGATTGTTGCGAAGATGAAAATGAAAGAGCTGTTACTATCATTGAATTTCGCTATACAGAACTGATTGTGGATTTTTGAGGCCTGAGTTTGATGGCATAGGCATAGAAAATTTTTATTTTCAACAGGATGGAGCCATCGGCCACACAACGTGAGAAAATATTGCATTACTGCGATCTAAGTTTGCTGGTCGAATAATTTCTGAAATGGTGACGTGAACTGCCCACCTATATCATACGATCTAACTCCATTAGATTACCTTTTAAGCCAACAATGATTCCAGAGTTGAAGCACGAAATTTGGATCGAACTTTGCTGAAGTCAATGCGGTAATGAGTGAGCGAGTCCTGGAAAATTTCAACTCTCGTACGACCACCTGTAGACTTGGTGCTCGTGGTGGACATTTGAATGATGTAATTCTTCACATTTAATTGTTAAGAGACCCGTATAAAGGTTTCATGAAAGTATCGAAATATTTAGTTGTTTTATTTTAAAGCAAGATCTAGGCGCGTCTTTAAAATGTATAAAAATGTTTTAAATGAACGTTTTGGCATTATGGCAGTAGTCCGGTGTAATGACCGAAATTTCGACGTTTTTCATGAAACTTTTTTAAAAAGAAAATAAAATGCGATCGTTTTAAAGGTGTTTTTTTGGTGTTTTGAAGTATATATATTACAAAATTTTTTTTAAAGTTAATTTTATACTTATTTGTTTAAAATTTTTGACGTCAAAGAGGACTCCTTAAAAAACAGATGAGTTGGTTCGGGGAAGCACACAGCCTTCCAAAGGCATCTGAAAGAGAAAATTCAACGAGATTATTATAATTATTCTGTAGACTTTATTTTAGGCCCTGAACCTAAAATATGCATAAAATTAAAAAAAAAAAAAAAAAAATGGCGAACTTGTGAAAAAAGTTCTCAAAATCTAATTTTTTTTCTTCATAAATTGTTTAAATTGAATAGTTTATTATTAAGAAATTAATTGTTTTAAAGGTCCGGGATCTAGATATGTGTGCCTTGAACAACGGGTTAAATTTTTAGCCAAAACGGTTGAATAGTTTTGAGTCAGTGATTCCCTGAAATTTCGAAAACATGCTTTTGAGAAAAACGCGTTTAAAGTTTCGACAACAGCTGCTGCTGGCGTGTCAGACGCTTTCATACACACTACGTCGCGCTCTCTTATTTTAGCTATAACTTTAAAAATAATTCAAATTTCTGTCTGACATTTTTATAGTATATTTGTAAGATGTTTTTCTTCCGTAAAATGTAAACAAAAAAATTCGATTTTTTGAACCCGTCACACCGGGCGACTACCTTAAATGGGCATATGGATATGAAAGAAGATTATAAAAGGCATGTGAAACTTTTTTCTTTGTTGTTATTCTTTAGAGACTTGTGAAAAATTGCCTTTGAAAATGTATTATTCAATAACCCTGAAATTTTTTCTGGATTTCATTCAAAAGTAAAAATTTGATATAATCCATTATTTTACTAAATTCTACCATAGTTCAGTAATTTTTATTATTTTTTTATTATATTCGGGTTAGAATAACCATATCGTTACTTTAAAGGTCGCACAAACGTCACAGTCAGCAAATGCATGCTGGCCTAGCTATGCCTCCGTTTATATAGCCGAAGCTGCAGCGATCCTTAATGGTATTACCTTCGCTGAAAACTCTTCACAGAAGGCAGTAATTTGCATGGATAACAAATCAGTCATTTACTCGATAATGAACACAATGCATAAGACGCACATCATCTCCTCTAACGGGAGCAAGTTATTAAAAAAAATTTTTTTTATCCTTGTTCACTCCTCTCGGGAGTACAGGGCCTCCACAAGACATTTGCCCTGCGTTGGTTAGGTTAATTTATTTGATTTCTGACAGGGTAGGTGATTAGCCTGCCGCTTATTAAAAAATAGCGACCGCATAAAACTCATGTGGGTTGCAGGCCATGCAGGCATAGAAGAGAACGAACGGGCGAAACTCGCTGGGAAACCACTTTTAACTTTTGGTTATATTTCGAAAGAAGACGTATACAAATTTATATATCACAAGCTCTATAATGCACTTAAATCACTTGGGGATCCACTTTCCTCAATTATATCGCAAATAATCCAAACAGGATAAAACCAAACTGCCCATTAAAACCACCCATTCATACGTTTTCAATGGTTCCAGTCAGTCATGCTGCCAACACTGTCACTCATCGTCTTTAACGGTCTGCCATCTACTCGACGCCTGCCCAAATTTTGAATAAATCAGACAAAGCATCTTCCGTAACCAAATACCTTTTACACTGTTAAGAACTATGATACTTCCTCAGAAAATATATCAAAAATGTCAGAATTCTGGTTAAATCAGGATTGAAAAAATTGATTTGAAGTTCTTCTCCTCTTACATAGTTACTATATTTTTAACAAAGTGTTAATTAATTCAGTTTTTGAGTCTCACTTTTACATGTAAGGCCTTTAAGCTAACTATCTGTTACTCTTACATCAGCGAGCCGAAGACCTTGACAGCCAGTGCTCCTTTCTTACGTCTAAGAATAATACAATTATTCACATAAATAAATAAACATGTCTATTTGTCAGTCTTCAAAAACAAAAAAAAAAAATTAATAGATGTTTTAGTTGTATCAGCAGCATTTATTAAAAAACTCCTTTAGGTACTTACCCACAGCGCATAAAGCATTTCCTCGTATGTGTAAGTACTTGTGTCGATCTCAGAACGAAAACGGCGTTGTTTGAAATACATTTATACGGATTTGCTTATTTATAAAAATACATATGTACATATGTATGTGTGTGTGCCTGTACGAGTATGTGTCCCTTCCTAAAGCAGATGCACATGGATTTGTGCGTAGGTATGCATTTTCATTAATACGCAGAAAATTTCCAGAATTGTTCGGTTTAGTGGTTAAGTAGAGAATAAAAGATTCGCGGGTATCCTTCGAGCCACAGAGCGATAGCCATACAAACCCGTGTTGACACACGTTACGCCCAACAGTTAAACAAACATTTCTGTGGCATATTTCTCTATAACGGCTATTAAGTCGCTTAGTTAGTCATTCGATGGGCGTTTCGTCTAATTCGCTAACAAAAAAAATGTCGCATACAAAAATAACCAAAAAGCAACCTCAATGCCTTTAGCATGGCAGAAAACCGCTGAAAACCACTGCTAACCGCTGAAAAACGGCGAAAACCACTGTCATGAAATCTTGCTTGTACCTGGCTATGCCGCGACATATGCACATATCTATGCGCTTACATGTAAATGTATGTGTGTATATCTGTGCTCAAACGCATACCTACTTTGACATTTAAAGCAATCATATTTTTGGAATTTTTCACGTCAAAATTAGCCGTAAAATATGCATAAATGCATGCGCCTGTCGGATCCTATCCGTACCTATGAAGCGCACTGCGTTGTGATTAACTAAGAATCACTGCAGAACAGAAGAATTAGCTTATCTTTGTCTGCCATTTTTGATTTGATCTGTGGCCTGTGGCGCTGTTGACTGTCTGGTGCTGCTTGAGAGGATTTTCTTTGATATGCCGGCCAGAGCTCTGCGTAGTTCGGAGTTTTTCTATGTTGGGCTCTCAAAATCTCTTCATGCTCGAATTGCTCCTGTTACTAGAGTTAATGAGTTACTGGGCTTAATAAAGCCTCTAAATTGGATGATATAGATTTTTAATGCTCAGAAGTTTGCCTATTGAAATTTTTGAAATTTATTAAAAATAATGCCTATTTATGTTATATATCCCCTATAAATAATAATAATAATAAATGCCTATTTACCTTCAGTATGACTACTTAGCCTATAAGAATCTATGATATTCATTGGCCTAATAAATAAATGAGCCGTTTTCTTTGAAAGTGGTGTAAGTCCGCTTTCACAAAAAATTAGTTAATTAAGAAAAAAATAATACAAATTACCATGCATTTTTATTTATAAACTTTTTTTAACACTTGTTTTACCAGCTATATAAATATACCCATTTCTACCAAAACCAGTCAAAATGACTGGTGTATAAGAAAAACTGCTTATTGTGACTTCCAGTCTTTATAAACTCCTAAAAAAATACAAAAAAAGTTGAACATTAGTCTACACTAATATTATAAAGAGGAAAACTTTGTTTGTTTGGTTGTAATGAATAGGCTCAAAAACTACTGGACCGATTTTAAAAATTCTTTCACAATTCGAAAGCTACATCGTCCACGAGTAACACGGATTATATTTTATTTTGGAAATAGGGCTCGAGATATAGGTCAAAACGTGGACCCGGGTAACCTTCGGATGTGTATGTACAATATGGGTATCAAATGGAAGCTGTTGGTGAATGCTTTAGTTCAGAGTATTTCCATCCGCTCCGTGACTAGGGTCTCGAGATAGAGACCAAAACGTGGACCCTAGAATGTGTTTGTACAATATGGATATCAAATGAAAGCTGTTGATAAGTGCTTTAATACGGGGTAATTTTCATACCTATTGATGACTAGGGTCTCGAAATATATGCCAAAACGTGGACCCGCCGTGTCTTTGCACCGAATTAAACCAAACTTACGCACATTGTTAAGTAAGTATTGAAAATGGGTTTCGTAAAGTTTGGTTGTAATTCGGAGCACTGGCAACGGGTACAGCGTTCTTTTGAACCAGCCATAATGTCGCTTACTTTTTAACGCTTGGGGCGGAACTGAACTGTCAAATTGACAGTGTGAGTTACAATGGGTCTATATTTCTTTCTGATTTGGATGCCATAAGGAAAAAACGTAAGTGCAACATGTACAAATTGTTTGTGATTTTTTTTGGAGTGGATTTTGGAACAGTGAATAATTTCTTACGAAATTTGAGAATTTAATGTGAAATCCGAATGAAATTATGTGTTCGTGGAAAAAATATTTTTTTTCGTTTTTTTTTTTTTGAAAAATATAAATGAATAATGGTTAAAAAAGCTCCAATGCTTAATAAAACATATAAATTGAAACGAAAAATTCATGGATGATCAGGAAAAAAGACGATTGTTTATTCATATGCGTTGATTTGAAATTTAAAAACAATCTTCTTTTTTCCTGATTTTCAATTTATATTTTATATTTACTCAAAAACAAATAGAAAAACAAAAAATATTGTTTATGCCAAAGCGCTTGAATAAAGAATAAAGAAATAAATACAATAATATGAAAATCATATATTTTCTGTTCTTAACCATATCTATTCTATTTTAGTGTGCCCAGCGAAGGGGGCCGGGTTTGCTAGTAATAGATAAATGAATTTATAGACATCGTCAAATAGCAAAATACTTAATTGTTTACAGTTACGGCAGATATTTTTATGAGGAGGTTTTTCATGGCAGAAATACACTCGGAGGCTTGCCATTGTGTGCCGAAGGGCGATCGCTATTAGAAAAATATTTTTTTTAATTTTGGTGTTTTCACCGAGATTCGAACCGACGTTCTCCCTGTGGGTTCAAGCAAGTTCTTATCTAAATATGTGCCCCCGACAGTCGGTTCTACGTTGCCGGAACGATCCAGATTTACTATATATCCGGTCAAGGACTGTCACTTCAGCAGCACTTCTCGTACGTGTATGGGGAATGTTTTTGCTGCTACAACAACAACAACAACAACTAATTTAAACAGAAAGTCTATGAGAATGTGAAATATTTTTTCCAGTTGTGTTTTTGTACAATATATTCAGCTGTTTATTCCGGCTATGTTATAAAACGAAACAGTTTCAGGTAATTTCTTAGCAGGTTTATCAATTTTGATGTGTTTATGCTTTGTACTTAGTATAAGCACTTTTTATTTGGTTTGCATTTATAAACGGTTAGTGTGCATCTATTGGATTGGTACAACAAGGTTGTATGTGTATTGTTCCAACCAACGAAGTATTTTTAGATCTTAATTTTAACGCCAAGTAATACTTTGGTATACGGTTCAAGAAGTTTCTTTTACGACAAACTCGCTTAGGAGGTTGATGCATTTCGAGACTCGTCTTTTTCTAAATACGGTTAGCCACATTTCGTCTCTACTTCAGACGCCAGCCAAAAATGTATGCCAAATGAATGTGGTTTGTTTGGCATATACGAAGTAAATCTGTATCTGGCCTTCGTTGGAAACAGTTGCTCATCCACGGCAATATGAGCTCCCGCTTCGAAGCAGTTTTCACTGTTTTCAATAACTTTTTTCCAAACTGCTGAAACTGGAGCATCGTCTGTTTGCAAACGTTGACTTCCCTGATCTCTTTTGCCGAAACGAATGTATCGCAGAAACTGAATAAAATCTTGTCTACACATAGAGCTGGAGAAAAATGATGGTCCTTCTTGTTCTACAAATATTGAAGCCTCAAAGTATTACCTTCTTACGCCCCACGTGCGAACAATATTGCAATAAATACCTTCAATTTTGCTTGCGTAATTGTTCAGTTTTTCCCCAAAACTCGAGAGGCTTCTAACTCAGTACAAATACTTATATGTTCCAAAATATGGTTGTAATAGGAACACAATAGCAACGGCTCAATGCCGATAACGAAACAAACGAAGCCACTCGGCGATATATAGGTATTCCTCATGATTGTTTCGAAACACACGTTTCTTCATAGAAACTTGCACCAGTCATTTTGACTACTATATATAAAGTAACATTAAGTTCATAAAATAAACTTATATAAATAAACTTATAGCTACAAAAGTCATATCATGATTTCGGAAAGCAAATTTATATGTAGTAGGAATTTTGAATTGAAATTGCACAACCAGTCAAAATTATTGCTCTGGTAAATCTAGTGTTAAAAATATCTGTTAAAATGTTCATCATTTAGTTCGTGGTTAATGAAGTTGCAAATATAATAATTTGTAAAACGTTGTAAGTCCACTTTCCTCAAGGACAAATTAGCACAGCACAAAATATTTACAAGACTGCGTCTCAATTATCCATTAATTATATTAATTGCAGTGGAAATTCAAGAGCAAAAGCCTACGCACAACCGCACACAACGACAACTTTTTCATGGCGTTTCTTTAGTACATTTTTTCATGTGTGGCAGCATTGTGAATAACATAGAGATTTTTATAGTTTTCCGGAATTTCGGGTTTCCCCGTTTATTATAGAATATTTAAGCATCCTGGGCACCCTTGCAATTTACTTCTTCTTGCTTGAGGTATTTAGAAAATGTAACCACTAAATAACAGGTAAGAGCCTACAGTGAACTGGACAAAATAGAAATTTGAAATTGATTTTAATGTGGCTCAAAAAAGTTGGTCAGTCCCACAAGAACGACGTACAAATTATCAACCATAAATTTTTATAAGAGTACTAAAAGAAAAAAAGATTTATTGTATGTCCTTAGAGACTATTATATTTATTCTCACAAAACAATGCCGAAAATATAAAAAGTTTATTTTGCATGAAATGAAAAAAGCTGATTTTGCTTTGGTAAAACCCTTAGAAAATGCAATTCTAAGAAGGCGCAAAAATATGTGACAATGGTGAAGAAGTAAACTGGTTGAAGATATATTGGATAAGGGTTTTAAAAATCAAACTATATACTTTCCAGTTCTATTCAACTTCAGTCAGAATGAGGATTTTGAATCACAAAGTTTATTAACCTCAAGGGGAAGACCACAGAACTTTGGAAATGTGGCACTAATACGTTTATATTAGCATTCTAGACCAATCACATTCGAAAAAATTACAGATAAGGGTTTTCCAATGAGAGGTGTTACTTTGATATTCAAAGAAAAATGCTGTTTTTTAATATAAATGATCGGTTGTTTATTTCGTTATAAAGAGAAAGGTATGCCATTAATAGTGGAAAACAACATTAAGCAAAAGACCACCACGACCACGCTCACAAGACAATATCCTTTTCACGAAATTTTCCATAACCGAATTGCAAAGTGGGTGACCTATATCCTCCTTAGCCTCATGAATTATGTCTTTGAGCTGTTGAATCGACCCTGGGCTGTTGGCGTAGACCTTCCCTTTCACGTGGCCCCAAAGAAAAAAGTCACAAGGTGTTAAATCAGAAGATCTCGGTGGCCAATTGACATCACTTTTTCGAGAGATAACATGGTCCGAAAACTTTTCCCGTGAAAGATCAATGGTTTCGTTGCTTGTGTGGCACGTAGCACCGTCTTGTTAGAAATAAACGTTGTCCAGATCAATACCATCCAATTCCGACCATACAAAATCGTTAATCATCTCTCGATGGCGCAATCCATTCACCGTAACTGTTGCTCCAGCTTCATTTTCAAAAAAGTAAGGTCCAATGACTCCGCCGGACCATAAATCGCACCAAACAGTTACACGTTGAGGATAGAGAGGCTTTTCAAAAATTTGGCTTGTTGACGAAGCCACCGAGGTTCAAATGTGCCTCATCACTCAAGGTGATTTTTCGATGGAATTCCGGATCATTTTCATGCATTTCAACGACCCAATCAGCAAAGGCACGATGTTGTTGATGATTGACCGGCTTGAGTTCTTATGTTAACTGGACTTTATAAGCCTTAAGACCCAAATGTTTATGCAAAATACGGTGTAATAACGTTTGTGGAATGGCTAATTCCAAAGAACGACGAGGAATGGACAAACCTGGGTTTTCTTCAACACTTTCGGCTACAACAGCAATATTTTCGGCTGTTCTTGAGCGACGTATACGGGTTTTGTTCTTCACATCTGTTGGGACAAGCTCGAATTTTTTCACCAATTTCTGCATTGTGGTCCGACAAGGTGCTTTACGATGACCCAAAAATCTGCGAGTTTTACGAACGGTCTCTGCCAAGTTTTCACCATTTTTATAGTGAATTTTAATAATTTCAATGCGTCGCTAAATCAGTCGTGGAATGGGTGAAAAAATTGAGCTGCGATCGTAAAACGATTCTCAATCCCCTTCATTCAATGGGATGTACCGAAAAATTGGGAGCATGGGTGCCTCACGAACTCAACGAAAAAAAACAAAGAAAGTCGCCTTCACGCGGCTCATAAACAGCGCTTTTTGTACCAAATCGTCACTGGAGATGAGAAATGGTGCCTATACTCGTACGTCAATATGAAGCAAAGAAAGGAGTGGTTGGCTCCAGGAGATACGCCAAAGCCGATAGTCAAGACGGATCTTCATCCAACGAAGTTCGTGATATGTGTTTGGTGGAACTGGTAGGGCATTCGACTGAAAATACCTAATTGGCATGTTCAAACTATACTCCTTCACGACAACACCAGGCCCAATGCTGCACAAAATCGTCAACGCCGCACTCCAAGAGCCTGAATGGGAGTTCCTTCAGCATGCGCCGTATTCTCCGGACTTTGCACCGACCGATTACCATGTTTTCCGCTGCCTATCAAACCATATGAAAGGCGTCATCTTCGATAACAAAAAGGCGCTTAAAAAGTGGCTCAACAACTTCGTTGACACCAGACCAGGCGATTTCCAATTTTGAGGGAACGGCATCAATAGATTGATCGAGAGGTGGAAAGAGGTTGTAAACAGCAACGGCGAATATATAATTGACTACCTTATTCATATAATAAATGGTGAGGGCAGCTTTAATGCAAGCGGAGCTGGGCCCTTTTATCTAATACAGAAATGGAGTTATGGGCAAATATCAGTACAAACATATTTTGGAGACTTTTCTGTTGATTGGGAAGTGTTGTTCTACTGAGTCTACCAACAGAAATGGCAACGAACTGTTCAATATACTTGAAGAGGTCTCACAATCAATTCCGTTGAAAACCATGTATAATTTAATAAAACATCTCTTTTTGGAGGTATGCACTGCTGAGTGGTAAAACTGCTTTGAAAATTTGTTCAACGGCAATCCGAAGTGTATTGACTTCCAAGGCGCATATTTTGAGACACAATATAGCGGCAGGCTAATCACCTACCCTGTCAGAAATGAAACAGATTAATTAAACCAACGCAAGCCAAGTCTTGTCAAGGCCCTATGCTCCCGAGAGGATTGAAAAAGGAAAAAAAAAATTATTAGTTCACTGTTTTTTATTATAGCACGCCAAATATAAAAGGCAACCGTCGCATCCTGTCGATTTCCCTCCCCTTAGCGGCCATCCATATGGCGATGTATGAAGTTAGCCGCAAGCAATACACTGATTAGCAGCTCATCTGCAAATCAAATGCAAATATTTATTTATTACATTGCATGCAAATAGGTACATACATACGCGCAAATAAGTCTGCATGTTGATAATTCAAATTCATTTGCTTGGCAGCTTAAGGACTTATCGATCATATTTGGGCGCTTAGAAATACAAATCGCAATAATCAAATGTTTATTTATTTACCTAGCCGCATAAACGCATATAAATATGTCATGCACACATACACACACACACACACATATATATCTATCAAAAATTGCAATGTATTCCGAAACCGCCGATTCGAACACAAAAGGCGGAGTCTAAATTCGTTTCATGCCTTCACGTCTTGACATTCATAGCATTAAAGTGCGATCCAGCAGCAGCGTGGCGATCATTTACCGATTTACCCAGCTAATGTATACGCCCATTTTTGTTGTTGTTATTATTTTATTTTTATTTGTTGTACACTCGCGCTGTACTAGACTATAAATAAATGTAGTAAGCAACCCCCAGATTCGGCGGTAATTGTGGAAGGCATTCATGTGCTTGGATGTGTGTGTGTGCATATGTTTGGGTGTATGTTTGTATGCGTGTTTGAGCGTTGCGCGGCAGCAGGGCATGGGAATAATGCGCGATGTAGCGATCGCTTCCGGGCTGCAGAAGTGAGGGGTAGGTAGTATTTTGCGGTGTGCAAGAGTGGAAAATTCGAGGTGCGCGAGTGCATTGAGGGGAATTTGGTTTCAAAACAAAAATGCACACAAACAAACAAGCTCGCATTAATGCACAGCCATGCATAGAATAAAGAAAATTTAGCACAATTTCCGACGGCAAATATCTAACAAAATGTTTGCATATAAACCGTCTTGGATGCGCCACTTGACGCATGTGAAAGCTGCAAAAAAATTATCGATCACAATTCGCTACATGGTGAACGCTCTGCCAACTCTCTTTTCTGACATTAGACAAGTTTCATTAATAATTGGTAATGCTTATGGTTATGGTTGCACGGGTTAGGCTAAGGCCTTTATGCACTGCGATGCAGATTGATCTCTTGTGCGCCTCTAATTTCTTTATTATAATTATTCTTAGGGATGATATACTATCACCCAAACCAATACTCTTCAGGAACTTCCAAGTTATAATTAATGAGCGCACAGACTGGAGAACTAACTCTATCACCTTCAAACCTGGCTCTCAGCTATGGTTTACTGATGAGTCCAAATTGGAAAATGGTAAAACAGGGGCAGGAATCAATGGGCCTAAATTCAAAAAATCGATTCCGATGGGACTCTACCCAACAATATTCCAGGCAGAAATACATGCCATTGAAATATGTGTGAGAGAATGCCTTAGCAGAAAAATGAGAGGTACTCACATCTACATACTTTGAGATAGCCAAGCGGCTCTAAAAGTCCTTCTATCAACAACTATCACCAATAAATTGGTAAATGATTGCCTAAACCTTCTCAACACGTTAGGAAACCTCAACATAGTAACACTAGGCTGGATTCCGGGACATGAAGGACATGAGGGAAATGAAATGGCTGATCACCTTGCAAAACAAGGAGCAAATATGCAACTTACTGGTCCTGAGCCTTTCTGTGGACTGACAAAAGGCCACATTAATGAATTCCTTAGGAAATGGGAAGAAAGGAAATTTTCTGCACACTGGCTAAACTGTGCCGGTCAGCGTCAAGTCAAACTATTCCTAAGTCCCAACAAAGGAATATCTGACAAGCTTCTCTCACTAAGCAGAGTAGATCTGCGTCTTTTAACAGGATATCTTACAGGTCACTGCAGCCCGAGGTATCATCTAAATAATACTGGTCTATATGAGACCAATGTCTGCCGCTTTTGCGAAATGGACATAGAAAGCTCAGAACATGTGCTTTGTGAATGTCCTGCGTTGGGCAGACAGAGACTTCATCAGCTTGGTGGTATCGTAGTATCTCCATGCAATCTTTGGAGCAACAAATCCAAAATTGTGCTGAAATTTTTAAAAAGCCTAAAACTCTAGGGTTACAAAAATAGGCCTTTCACAATAGATCAGCTCTGGTCGCAGTGCGTAATGGCCTTCTAATAACAATAATAGTAATGAATCAGAAAATAAAATACTCAACACAAAAATAAAAAATCTTGTTTCATTTCCGTTTTACATGTTTTTAAAAAAACACGCAAAAACTCGATTTCAAATGAGGCGAGAGGCTGCAGTCTGTTGAGCTGTCCAAAGTTATGCGGCGCAGCTATGGGCATACTGTATGTTTGAGAATGATGACAAATTAAAACTGCAATTCATAAGGAAAATTGTTGAGCTCCCAAGCTGTTCGCCTACTTATGCTATTCATTAAGAAACGTGTATTGAGTGCGGTCACATTTACAGGCTTGCATTGCACTTAAATTATATCCAAAAAACACTCTTTGTAAAGGGTGGTTAAGTTTTAAGGGCCGGTGTTGATTTTGAATAAAATAAAATTTTTTTAAGAAATTATTCTCACTTCTCTTTATTATGATGATATTGGTATGACTGAATTACGCATGGAGCAAAAACTCGGCCGATGGTTCAAATTTTCGATGACGCTGAAGCATAATTGAGGATCTATGCCATTAATGTGCCAAACTATCTCATCTTTTAGCTCTTGAATTGTTGCTGGCTTATCGACGTATACCTTTTCTTTCAAATAACCCCAAAGAAAGAAGTCCAACGGTGTCAAATCACATGATCTTGGCGGGATGTGAGATTATTTGGCCATCAAATTTTTCGCGCAAAAGAGCCATTGTTTCATTAGCTGTGTGACAAGTAGCACCGTCCTGTTGAAACCACATATCGTCCACATCCATATCTTCCAATTCGGGCCATAAAAAGTTCGTTATCATCTCACGATAGCGAACACTATTCACAGTAACTGCCTGACCGGCCTCATTTTGGAAAAAAAAGGACCCAATGACGCCGCCGGCCCATAAACCGCACGGAACAGTCACTCTTTGTGGGTGCATTGGTTTTTCGGCAATCACTCCTGGATTATCATTCGCTCAAATGCGGCAATTCTGCTTATTGACGAATCCACTGAGGTGAAAATATGCCTCATCACTGAAGATGATTTTCTTCGAAAATTGGTCATTCACTATTGCCATTTCCTGCCACCATTCTGACCATTGACGACTCTTGAAATGGTCAAAAAGCTTTAGTTCTTGAGTCAATTGCACCTTGTAAGCGTGTAAATGCAAGTCTTTGTGCATAATGTTCATCAACGACGAGCGTGAGAGGTGCAATTGTTGGGCACGACGACGAGTTGAGGAGGACGGCTCTTCAATCACACTATCGCGAACAGCAGCAATATTTTCTGCAACACGAGCTGTACGAGCATGCACTGGTGTTTTTACATCTCCTACAGACCCGGCTTGCTCAAACTTTTGCACAATTTTTCCGATTGTACGCACATTTGGACGATTAAATTGACCGAAAAAATCACGAAGTGCGCGATATGCATTTTGATTTGAACGCCCGTTTTCATTATAAGCCTGAATAACTTTAACGCGTTGCTCGATTGTGTATCTTTCCATGATTCAAATTGAGTAAGTCTGAAATTGGCAAATGTTAAATGAAATGTAGAAAAAAAATTTACGTTTAGGTGTGGTTCACATTCAACACCGGCCCTTGAGATTTAAACACCCTTTATATGAAGCCTTGAGGCTGCCACGCTTTCTACGTGTTTAAAAAAAAAAAGAAATGTTTTCTGGGCGAAGGTTTAAATCAAATAGGAGACCAATCCTTGAAACGGAACAAAATGGCGTTAAAAAAAGCAAGTGGGCTCAAAAAAGCGAAATTTTTTGCTGATTTGTATTACCACTACCAACAAAATTCTATATGTGTATACTCGTAGAGCACGTAACAGTACGAACAGAATATGCAAAGAACTTGACCAAAGTGTAGATTTCAGTTATTTTAAGGATGAGATAGAAAAATTTAAATTGTCATATAGTATATTTTTAAAGCCAGAAGTAATTGCTTACGCCTTATAGCATTTACAGTAAAAACTGCTCTTAATGTAACTTATATGAGAAGGAAACAATCCAACATTGTCTTGGTCGATGCCCAATATTAAATCAAAACCGCTGAACTTTTTTTAGAAAAACCGTCTTTAGAAGTACCGAAATTGTTTATGTTCCAATTGGTGTAAATGATTTTCGGCCCGACCTCGTCAACAATTGGACCCTTCATCACGACAATGCACCGCCTTCCTCTGCACCTCTGCATTGGCCAAGATGGGGGTTCCGGTGCTTCCCCACCCTCCTTACAGCCCAGTCCTGTCCCCTGCGGACTTCTTCTTGTTCCCGCGCCTGAAAAGAAAGCTGAAGGGGAGGCGTTTCGACTCCATCGAGGCGATCCAAAAAACTGTGACAGCCGAATTGAACGTGATACCGGCGGATAGTTTAAAAAATGTTTCCTGCAGTGGAAGGGCCGCTACTAGCGGTGTATTGACGCTCAAGGGTCCTATTTTGAAGAATATTAGTTGTATAAGCCAAAAGGTTTAATAAAACTGCCTCAAACAAATAAGGCTCAATATTTTTAATCAAACTCTGTACAATATCAGGTATCATGAACATAGGAAACAAATCACCCCTTATTTCAAGCATACGGATCATATTAATTGAGCATCAAAATAAAGTCAAAATGATGTGGATTCCTGGCCACGTTGGTATTAAAAGGAATGTTCTTGCCGACCGAAAAGCTAATGCTGCAGCAATGGAACCGTTGCACACATTTGATTGTATGCTTAAGAAGGACATCTACGGACTAATTAATAAATATTTTGAAGCAAAAAGAACTGAGGCATGGAGAACAGTGCAACACCACTATGCAAGCGTAAATACAACTGGCACTAAACCCAACTATCATGCCATATGTCGTACCAAGGACATCACTGCCTTCAGCCGACTTCGCTTTGGACACACAATCGGTACACACTCCCACATTTTAAATAGTGAGAGGCCACCTCCCTGCCCCTACTGCACCCTGTCAACACTAACAGTTAAATACCTTTTGGACGACTGCACGCATTTTATGCATCTCAGGAACACAAGTTTCAACAACCATCTTCCATCGGAAATATATTACTAAAGACTCCTTCTCAGGAAAACATTGAAAAAATGACAGATTACTTAATTAGAGCGGATCTGAGAAAATTGATTTAAACCATAAGGCTCTTTACTTAAATATCTATGTAAATATTCTTCCGTATATCCTATGAATTTAGCTCCCACATAACTTAATATCTTTACTAATTCATGTGTCAATAGTGCCTAATAATCTTTTCCAGAAAATTAAGTCTCTAATAGCTTAACTTTTCTAGTCAAAAAATAATCGTATTAGAGCAGTGAGCCGTAAGCCTTGGCAGCTAGTGCTCCTTTTTTTTGTAAAATAATAATTTATTGTTATTTTCCATATATTAAATAAATAAATACATAAGTATTTATACAAGGAGGCGCCAAATTATTCTTCCAATTTTAGTTCTTAAATAACTTTTAACTCTTAAACAACTTTTCTTTGGAGTGATGAAGATTTTTATTTCGACCTTTACGCTCCATTGCTCGTATGTTTGTTTACTGCAGTTGCATAACTGCACTACGAAAATACGATTTTTCTCCAAGTGTTTCCTATATCACATCATTAAAAAAATATTTCAAAATTATTTTAAGAACTATGATAGTTTGCCTTTTTTAGCTATCCAAAAGGTATTTAAGCTAAGTAATACCCAAGTCACCTGCCCACATACATATGACGTAGCTGATTGCAGATATTTCTTGAAACTTAAAAAAACACTTTTTTTACGCATTTGCATGCAAATCCCAAGTAATTTCGTTTTTCTGACTCCCAATTATCTGTAGGTTTTTATAAGAGAAATGTAAAAAATTGCAAAGGATAAAAGAGATTTTCCAACGTAGAAAGCCATGAAAAGTAGAAGGCAAAGAAGAGAGAATAGCTTGAAAAAAAAATAAATATAAAAAATAAATTCGAGAAAAAATGAAAATAAAAACCTTTGAAACAGCGCCGATATTTCTCCACGGCCGCCCCATTCCTCCATTCTTTTTTCACTATGCACACCTGCGCACAGGGGAAATCCAGCGATTATAGCAGGAGTAAAATGTTTATCTTTCCACAATTTATTTTTTTATTTTTATTTAGTTGAGAAATAAGAGTTTCGTGCTCTCCTCAAGCGCACACAAGCACGCACCAACACAAATACGCGCGCAGGCTGTGTGGGAAATTTGCGCAAGGACCCGCATTTAAATGTTTCGCTTTTTTATTTTGCCAGCTTTTTTCTCTACACTCCCCACTAACTGTTGTTGTGTCGCCCATTGAGTGAATTGTGGTTTGTTTGGTTTGCTTTGCTTCGGTTGTGTGCGTGCGTGCATGCGGCCATAGGAGGTAGAAACAGCAGAGACCACCAACAACAGCCAGCAACCAGCAAACCGACCAACCACCACCACAAATAGCAGCAGCAACAACAGCAACAATTCAAGCGCTGCTACTGTGGAAACCGAATAAACAACAAAAGCGATCGGAATGAGTGAAAATGAGAAATATCCCACATTTCCATTGGAAAGCAAAACATTTTGAGTGAGGGAAATTTTTTACATTTTTTCTTTACACTTTTTCCAGAGTTCTAAAGTAAATGGGAAAAAATGTGTCGTGGGGTTGTTGCGCTGTGGCGCGCAGGGGAATGAGCGCATGAGTCCGAGTTGAGTGCGCCGTGTTGAATGACGAGTGACAGACGGCTGGTGAAGTGTGTGTGGAGTGTTTTGTGTTTGTTGCTCGACATTTTTACGTTCCTTCGTGCGGCTGCTTCGCGCACATGTAGATTGGCGCATTCCGGCTGTCATGCCGTTCCCTTCTAATGTGACAACTCAAGCGTCAGGCAATACGCCAAAAACCATTTGTGCTTGTTGTTGTGCTCATTTATATTGTTGTTGTTGTTGTTGTTGTTGCCAGCTGTTGTCATTTGACGTGGCATTCGAGCGTTGTTTTGCTTCCGTTTTCTGCTTTTTATGCGACTTCTTCTTACAACTGCTTTGTTCATGTGCTTGGGTATGCGTGTTTGTGTTTGTGTGTGTTGTTGTTGTTGCTGTGACCACTTCGTTTGCCGATTTGACGTATGGCAGCGCGGTTTTGGTGTTTTCCTTTTGAGTGCAACCTCAGTGGCGGCAGCGGTGACGGATAGTTGAGTTTTTCTTGTTGCTGTGGCTGCAGCTGTGGCTGGCGTTGTTGTTATTGTTCGCTCTTTCTT
Organism: Anastrepha ludens; assembly: GCF_028408465.1. Classification (NCBI taxonomy): domain Eukaryota; kingdom Metazoa; phylum Arthropoda; class Insecta; order Diptera; family Tephritidae; genus Anastrepha; species Anastrepha ludens. The sequence goes on along the minus strand of NC_071499.1, from coordinate 27,055,064 downwards.
TTCACCTTCTTTATAGCCTCATTCCGTTGTTGTTATTGGTGGTGCTGTGGGTGTAGCGAAGAGCGATGGCGTACATGGCGCTTGTGTATGTGTGCCTACACATGGCACTGGTGGTAGTGGTGGTGGTATGGTGTGTTAGCGATATTGTTGTTGTCGTTGTTGCTGCCACTGCTACTGCTGCTTTTATACGCCTTTGACGCACTGGAATTGCCACTCCATGCGGTGACAATGGTGGTGAAGTTGATTGTTTGTTTGGTTGCGTTGGCGTTGCTGAGTGTTGAGGCAGCGTTACACTCCTTTGCTACTCCCCGCCATTATCATCTCCATCGCCCGCCAATCCACTTCACTCATCTCCCCACTAAATAAGCCACAACACGACAACAATGCGGAGGCCCGCAAGTCGTTGCAATGTCTATTTAAATACAGTTTTCCGTGTGTGTATGCGTGTGGGTGTTAGAGTCTGACATACTTACACTTATAATTGTTGCTATTTTTTCTCTGCTAGTTGCTGTTGTCATTTTAATTTCCTCTCCCTATTTTAAATATGCCCTGGTCCATTTGGTTGCATGAAAGTTGCCACGTTTCTTAGATGTGTGCCCTGCAGGAATATTAATCCGCTCGCAACTGGTGCCCGTCTGGTCTGGTGAAGTTCGAACCATCACTGGTACACATTCACAGTTTTTGTTATTGTACTGCCGAAACTTACACACAGTAGAGACTTGATATCTATTAGAAAAAATACGGCGATCTGGTGATTGACATCCAGAGCAATTCCTAAATTATGGAGGGAACACTTCCCGAACCTGTTAAACAGTCATAGCTGCGCATGTCACAGAGAATGTAAAGATCCCGATACCCCAATCGTTGACGACGGAATTGTCGTTCCGCTACTCGAGCATGACGAGGTGAGAATAGCGATAACGCGCCTACGGAACAACAAAGCCGCGGGCGCCGACGGACTGCCGGCTGAGCTATTCAAACATGGCGGCGAGGAGCTGGAAAGGTGCATGCATCAGCTTGTATGCAAAATATGATCGGATGAAAGTATGCCGGCCGATTGGAATTTAAGTGTGCTCTGCGCAATCCATAAGAAGGGCGATCCTACAATCTGTGCCAATTACCGCGGGATTAGTCTTCTAAATATCGCCTATGAGGTTCTAGCGAGCGTATTGTGTGAAAGGCTGAAGCCCGCCATCAATCAACTGATTGGAGCCTGGAAAGTCCACAATGGACAGGATATTCACAATACGCCAAGTCTTGGAAAATACCCATGAAAGGAGCATCGACATACCATCTTTCCGTGGACTTCAAAGCTGCATTCGACAACCCGGAAAGGAGTTGCCTGAATGTCGAGATGTCTGAATTTGGTATCCTCAGAAAACTAATACGTCTTTGCAAGATGACGTTGCTCCACACCAGCAGCGCCGTTAGAATTGGGAAGAACCTCTCCGAGCCGTTTGATACCAAACGAGGTTTCAGGCAGGGTGACTCGCTGTCGTGTGACTTCTTTAATCTGGTGCCGCAAAACTTAATCGCTCAGGCACAATATTTTATAAGAGCGTACAAAACTAACACTCTACAAGGCACTCATCGTGGCCGTCCTAACGTATGGCGCAGAAGCGTGGGCGATGACAACATCCGACGAAGCGACGCTTGGAGTGATAACAATGTGACTAAAGAGAGATTTTTTTTAGTTCAATTTAGTAATCCTTATAACATTTTGATCCGTGACTGTATTAGAGCCGCATAGTTTCGAGGAAAGCGCATTACCGAACTATGGCCGTCGTAGCGCTTCAACTCACCTCCTTTGGGATGACATGTAGATGTTTTGATTTCGGTGGATAATAAGACTTACACCTTGAGCGGATCATAGAAATATAGAGTGAGCCGAAAAGTCAAGCTTCTGGCGCAAAGAGCGAGCCGCAAGGCTTTAAAAAGCTACGCTGTTAATTTAAATCTATCGCTGAATGGCTAAATAAACTTTAAATAGACGGTTCTCTCTGGTTTGCAACTGGCGCCAGTTAGCGCGAGAAAGAAACGACAGGCGCGGTTTGTAAAACTCGGTCAAAATCGCGTAAGCGGTTATCGCGCCGATCAAGAAGAAGAAGACTGGTTAATAATAATTCCATTGGCACCAAATAGAAATAAAATTATAAAACAATTAAAAATTAATTAATAAAATTAAAAATTAGACTAGAAAATGTTCTTTCCTATTTAAGCTAACATTTAAGAGGGCTTTTTTTATGGTATGCGGACCTGCAGGTTAAATCTTCTAAAGATACGTACAGCCCGTGTTATAAGCATGCCCGATTCGCAAAGCGTCCACGGATTTAAACCACACCTCCACCACTCATTCCTGTCAGCTCTCCGCAGGACTCACATTGAAGGCTTTCCTTCGCAGGGCAGGTAAATTAACTTCTGGTTACGCCATTGGTTCGTGTAGCTTGGCCATCCTGCCGCTGTTTTGACATTACCGATTTTCTGTAGTTGCTTCCAGTTTCCCACTTTTGAAGTGAAGATAAGATTTGTCGAACGGGTTCATATGCGCCCATTCTGCAGTCAAGTTCTCGTTCGATCAGTCTTCGCAGTTCAGTGAATCGCGCGCATTCTGACGCTGCGTATTCAGGTGCTTCGACTTTATTGACACAGAATTGGCAGTATGGATCGTTTGCATGCTTAAATCGGTGCAGATATTGCCTGAAACACCCCTGACCAGAAAGGAACTGGGATACCTAGAAATTCAGTTTCACATTTTCCCGTTCGCTCCAGGAAGTCGCAAGTCTGGAATATTGGAGTGTGCCCATCTTTCGCTTTGCGCTGTGTCCCACTGCCGTCACCATTCTTCAATGTATATTTCTGCCAGTCTGTTCTTGTCCCGAGGCCGCCGAAGCCGAATGGGTTGGTGCGTGACTACCATTCGGAATTCAGAGAGAGAACGTCGGTTCCAATCTCGGTGAAAGATCAAAATTAAGAAAAAGTGTTTTTCTAATAGCGGCCACCGAGGGTCAATGGCAAGCCTCCGAGTGTATTTCTGCCGTGAAAAAGCTCCTCAAAAAAAATATGTTCCGTTCGGAGTCGGCTTGAAACTGTAGGTCCCTCCATTTGTGAAACAACATCAAGACGCACACCACAAATAGGAGGAGGAGCTCGGCCAAACACCCAAAGAGGGTGTACGCGCCAATTATATATATATATATATATATATATTCTTGCCCCGATCACTTTGTTCGCGGCGAAGCCACATTTCTTCCGCTTCTTCAACTTCGAGATCAATAGGTAACCTCCCAGCGGCTGCTTCGTCGGAGACTGTACGGTAAGTACAAAACACTTTGAGGCTACGTTCAGCTCTCTACTGTACGATTTATGCAGCACAGTTTTTGCCCAAATCGGGGCTGCGTAGAGCAGTATCGATTTGCTATCTGTTGCAAGTAGTAACCTCGATGACTGTTTAGGTCCTCCAAGCTTCGGCATAATTCTGGAAAGGCAGTTATGCACCTTAGCCGCTTTGTGTACAGCTTGCTTGAGATCTTCTTTGAAGCTTTGCCAGAGATCTGCGAAGACGACAAGGTACCTCAGGTGTATACTCTATAGTGTAACCTCCAACTCTGATGGAGGCCCGTTTCAATTTTCTCCGACTGCTTAGTGGCACTAATTCGGTTTTGTGCTTGGCTAGTTCCAGTTTGTTTCATTGGAGCCATGGCTTTGTGCTGCGTTCTGTCGCTACTTCGCTTCTTGTCTTGGCCACCCCAATCATTGCTATGCCATCGCCGTATCCTACTACACGCACCCCTGTTAGCTTATTTCATCGAGAGACTCTGTTTCACAGAATTACGTTCCACATATTTGGGCCCAAGGCAGGGCCCTGGGGCGCTTCTTCTGTGATATTCTACTGTACCTGGTCCCAAGTCTGTATCGTAGACTATGCTTCTGTCCTGGAAGTAGGAGGCTATCAGGTTTGGCATGCAATTCGGTACATGCATTTTATTATCGGCTTTTGTTACTCCCTACAGGGCTTGAATGCATGCGAATGTAGGCGCATGTGTGCGTGTGTATGTGTATGTGCGCCATAAATGGATCTCCTTGTAAAATAATTTGTATGCAATTTGGGGATTTCTGAATGTTGCAGAGCGCGTCAAAGGGGTATGCCTGTTAAGCATGCTAAGTATGTGTGTGTGTGTGAGTGTGTGTTCATGTGTCACTTACATACTTATATGGCATATGTTCTGCTACTTAAGAGTTGGTGTAAAGTAGTGCCAAGCAGTTTTAGTCACTTCTGGTCTACATGAATGTTGCTGTTTCGTGAGAGAGAAGTGCTTAGAAGAGTATGTGTTCGTGTGAGGGTCTGCCCACTTGTTTGTATGTGCTTGTATGTGTATAGGAGATATTTTCCTTCATTCAGCTGGCTGACTTCGTTTTTTAAACGCATGCCATTGGAGCGCTTGTCGGCTTGGCATAACAGGAACAAAATTCACAGCAACAAAAAACACATGTGAATGCGGCGCATATGTAAGTGTGTGTATGGATATACACACATATCTTTCTAAAAGGCAAGATTTAAAAAAAATGAATAATAGAAATATCTCAAAAATTGACACAATTCGTAGCAAATAATCGCTTTTTATTACTTACAAATGTAATGCCCACATACACATGCACATACATATATATGTGCCCATATTACATAGTTATGTATACATTTATGTGTGTATGTATGTACAAACATTGCTCGTTCGCCGACATTTTCCGCTCCTTTTACGACGTGCATTGTTGCATTGTATGAATGACACTATTTGTTTTGTTGTTGGTTGCAACGAACGTGCCGCGTTATTTTTTAATTTACAGAGCAGCTGCTGCTGGCCCAAGACTTTGGCGGTATTAGGTTTATATGTACATGCATAAATACATATATACATACATATATACTCACATACACACATACATTCATACACAAGTACTCACAGCACTTCCATTTACTTGTCTTCTAATGTTTCTGGCCGCTGGCTCCTTCAACAATGACAACCATTTTGATAAGTACGATTAACAGCACACATTCCAGCACACATACACACATACGTAGGTGCCTATAAAAGTATATGTTTCACATATGTATGTATTTATATGCTCTTATGTTGTTTTTATAAAGTAACAACAAAAACACACCCAAGTACATGAACGTCCGCGCGCTTGTTACACAGCCTGATCGCTGGGCTGGATCTTTGTTATCTACTTTTTATGAGCTGAATTATTATTTTTTAAGAGGAATCGTTCTTTTTCGTTGGGTCTTGTTTCTTCTTAAGTATCTTTTCTTTTTTCGCTCAAAGTGATTTTTATTGTTTTGTCAACACATCTGTAGTTGGATCAAAATCCAATTCTGAGCTGAGTTATGTTTTCATGCTGATTCTGACACATAATAGGACTCGATTGTGATAATAGGTTTACCATTAAGTGTTTGAGAATTATAGGGGACCTTTGCTAAAGTGAATGTAGACTAAGAAATAAGTGAAGTTAAGAAGAAATAACTAAAGTTTCGTGACGCTTTTTAAGGTTTAATGGCATTTCGAATGAATGAATTAGAGGGTCTGGCACTCGAAGTGTAAGCAACTTCAGACTGCTCGCGCAGCTGATAGACGGGTATCGGCAGTCTGTTAGTTGGCTAAATGATAGTCCAGAGTATTGCTTACAAGCGCACGGAAGCATTTTGCTGAAGTAAACGTGAAAAAAGAAAATCAGTAATGGATTTCAAACGTAAATGTGCGATTGCATTATAGATATTTGGCTACAAAATCACAACCAGCGATTGTTCGTGAGCTCGAACACCTTAAAGGAAATACAATTTTTATTTATCGCACCATTACCCGTTACAATAACACTGGTAGCATCGTGAAACGTCATGGAGGCGGTCATCAAAAGACTGCAACGTCACACAGAACGAAATCTCCGACGAAGAGCCAATAAACTGGCGACAGAACTGAAAATATCTAACCGTAACATCCGCCGCATACTGAGAAATGATCTCAAAGTCAAGCCTTACAAGATCCAAAAGGCGCATGATCTCATACCAAAGCAGCACCAAGTCAGACTTGAGAGAGCGAAGGAGTTACTTCGCTTGGCCGAAAGCGGTCAATTTCCGAACATTGTGTTTTCTGACGAAAAAATTATGCAAATTGAGCAATTCGTAAACTCCCAAAACTATAAGGTTTATTTGACCGGCCGTTCAAACGCGAGTTTTATTCATCTATTGGCCACCAGGAGACAACATCCGGCATAGGTAATGGCTTGGGCCGCTGTAACCGCAGATGGATGCCATCCAATCGTTTTCATCGAGCCTGGCGTCAAGGTAAATGCGGAATATTAATGGGAAAGTACTCTAGAGGTGTTGATAGACTTAGAGGTGGACAATTGCATCAGTAATTGGGTCATCTCTATGCCAGGATATGGGTAATATCAGTATAACCAAGAAGGTCCACAAAGGCACCCCACAGGGGGAGTATTGTCTTCACTTCTCTGGTTATGCGTTATTAGCAAAGTCTTAACAAAACTTAATAGAGGTAGGGTAAAAGCGGGGGCGTACGCTGATGATGTGGTGTTAATCGCGTCAGGACTGTGCCCTAATACGATCAGTGGGATCATCCAAAGGGCGTTAGGCGAGCTTAACTCTTGGGCCACAGGCTGTGGTCTAGGTTTAAGCCCACGTAAAACAGAACTTATGCTTTTCACCACCAGATATAAGGTACCACCTTTTACCCTACCAAATATTAACGGACAAACTCTCTCACTATCACCCAGCGCAAAGTACTTAGGGGTAATTCTGGACTCCAAACTAAGCTGGAAATTAAATGTTGAAGAACGGGTAAGGAAGGCAGAAATTGCTTTATATACCTGTAAATGTATGCTTGGAAGAAGATGGGGTCTTCAACCTAAGCATACATTATGGCTGTATAAGACGGTTATACGACCTATTTTATCGTATGGTTCGATAGTTTGGTGGAAGGCTCTAGGGAGAGAGTACAATACCAAACAACTCGGCAGAATTCAAAGATCAGCCTGTGGAATAACGGTCGGTGCAATCAGATCATGTCCTAGAGAGGCTCTCAATGCACTGACACACGTTATTCCAATAGACCTACATATTAAGAAGACGGCAACCATGAGTGCATTTAGGTTAAACGAAGCGGGTCGCTGGAGAGAAAAAACGTATGGTCATGCTAGTCTATTATTGCGACAAACTCAGTTAATCTCGGTGAGAACTGACTACATCGTCCCGACGGTAACTTTCAATAGGAATTTTGCCACTCTCTTTCCAATCTCAAGCAATCGTCGGCATTAATAAGAATGAAACGGCGGGACTCCTGGAGACTAACGGCAGTCATAACTGGCTTTTGGTCTATCGGAGAACAAGCAGCCAAAATGGGTATCCCTCACAATACATACTGTCATAGTTGCAAACAACCGGAGAAAAAGGAGACAATCTTCCATTTCCTCTGTGAATGCCCTGCCCTATGGAAGGACAGAATGTTAACCCTGGGCCAACCACTGTTCGAGAATCTCGAACAACTATCTGGCTTAGACGTTAACAACCTAATAAGGTTTCTAAACCGCACAGACTGGATATAGTTATGCTGTAAATAACCGTTAAACAAGTTGGTAACGAGGATGTGGCAACAAAATGGCGCGAAAGCGCTAGTTGGATTCTGGAAGAATCACCACTTTAACCAACCAACCAACCAACTCTAGAGGTTGCTTCGAAGCCGTGGGCAGACAAACATTTTGGTGGCAGACCATGAACGTTTCAACAGGACTCGGCACTCACAAAGCTCGAGTGAACCAAGAATAGCCAAGAAACAATGTTCTAAACTTCATAACGTCCACACAATAGGGCTCAAAGTCACCAGACGCGAATCCAATGGATTATTCTCTTTGGGCCATTTGGAGAGCAAGGTACTTATTAAAAGATTCATGAGTCTCGAGGCGCTGAAAAAAACCATTTTCGGCGAGTGGGCCAAAATACCTGCAAGTCACATTCGGAAGGCTTGCGATTCCTTTCAGGGCCATAGTCAAGGCAAAAGGTGGGCTTATCGAGCAAAAGTAAATTGGTTCGTAATTTTGTATTATTTTCACACATTTTTTACTTTGAATTGAAAAAAAGTAATTTTCCAAACTAAATTTATGGCCCCTTTAATTGGTTACATTTCGAGTGCCGGATCCTGTATATAAATTATGTAGCAATACATCCCAGAATGTGCTAAAATAGAAAAAAACCTCAAAATATGGGGTACCCCAGCAGGTTTTGCACAATAGATCTCTTTTGGTCGCTGTGCCCAGTATAATAATAAAAATGCACAGAAAAAAAGAAAAATGTCAATAAAAAAAAAGAAGAAATGTTTGCCATTCCCTTTAAAGAAAAATTGTTGTTGTTAACTGGTTTGTAAGTATAAGATATATTTTAATATCAGTTTACATGCCAGAGGCGCCGCTGCCATTTTATAATAAAATAAAATGATTATCTTCTTTGAAAAATTGTTAAGAAACAAGTAAAAAAACAGCATTTAGTCCACTTAAATTTTACATATTCCTTAGCCAAACCAAAGGTACACGAAATTGAATCAAACGAAAAAATCTCTATTCTTTCATCTCGCTGACTACGCCACCAACTGTATCTCTTTCGCATTATTTCAATGCCATCATAAAAAATTTGCATAACGCACTTCATGAAAATAATTTATGCTGATCCATTCGGTCATACATCCATATCGATAGGGCGCACACATCTACACGTCCATAAGACTAAGTAAATCACAGCGTGCAAACGCAAATGGTGGTTTTTCCAAAAGCGAGGGAAAATGTACGACAATGCAGGCGACCGTCATTATCGGCGGCGAAATTTGATACTTTTCAATGATATCCTCGCATTTTAATAGCTTTCGGCCATCGGATGATTGGCACACAAATTTAATGATTCCCACACACAAACTTATGCATAAATGTACATACACACACACACACACACTTATTTGTAGTTCATGCGCAACTTATGTATGTATGTAAAATTTATTATAATAAGCAGGCATTTGAGGGGTGTGGACAAGGGTAAATAAATATGGTTAGAAGGCGAAGCAAAAATGGCTTCCGCAACGAGCAACCATTATTTATGAAATAAGTAGTTGATGAAAACCAAATTTTTTAGCAGACATTTTTATAGTATTTTTTTATATTGGAATATTAGGGGGCAAGTTGCGTTAAATGAACTGACTATTCAAATTTTTTTCTAACTTTTCGGCGCACATTTAGAACAATTTTGGTTTAGTTCTAAATTATTTAATTTATTCATAAAAACCAGTAGTATCACTGCTTGAGATCTACAATTATGACCGGGTTCCGAGTCGCTGGTACTTGGGAGCGTGGAGTAATAACTGGCATTCATAAATTTCTAAGGTTACCTTAGATTAGCCTGGCTGGCAATAAGCCACGCATAGACCTATTGGTCCCTAGCGATACCAGATGGAGACCGACCTCTATGAATACCTCAAGAAGACATCATGTAGGATGTCAGCGCTTTTGGCGAATCTAAGCAGCGCTGGGAGATCCGCTTTTGAGACGTGCTCCGGACCCTCAAACAGTGGGGCTCCCAGTCATTTAAAAGCAGTTTTTGATAATACCGGACAAATGCACAGAAAGTGTTCTAAATTTCCTCTACTCCTTTCTGCATTTCCTGCGTTTGTCCGTGCTAGCAATCCCTATTTTGTGAGCATGTGCGGCCAAATTTCTGAATCTGTAAATTTCTAAAATTACTTCCGAATTTTTTTAACCATTGCCAGTGATGTTACACGGAAAGTTGTGCTAACTGTTATATAAAAACTTAGTTTAATTTGGCTTTACTTAAGAAACTTGAGAACCTGTAGACTTTAAAACTCAGTTAGTCTAAACTTAATTTACGTAATTTCATCCGACTTAACACTTTGCCTAACCTATTATATGGAAAGCTATGTTAGCGGTTAGACAAAACTTAACTTAGCTTAAGAAACTTAATTACTTAACTTAACTTAACTTAACATAAGAAAATTAAGAGCCCATGGAGTTTAAAACGTAGTTCGTTCAAACTTAATTTACGTAACTTAACTTGACTTAATATCTGGCCTTTCAGATTATATGGAAAGATGTTCTGGGAGTTGGATGAAACTTAAGTTAACTTAAGAAACTTAAGAACTTGTAGATTGCAAAGCTACAGGGTCCTTCACTCGAAGTGTAACCAATTAAAAAGGCCATAAATTTAGTTTGGAAAATTACTTTTATCCAATTCAAAGTAAAAAAATGTGAGAAAATAGCTGCTACTACTTTTACGCGATATGACCACCTTTGACTATGGCCTTGAGATTGTCCAGAAACGAATCGCAAGCTGCCCGAATGTGCCTTGTAGGTATTTAGGCTCACACGCGGACAATGGCTTTCTTCAGCGCCCTGAGACTGGAGGATCTTTTAGTTCGGACTTTGCTCTCCAAAATGGCCCAAAGAGAATAATCCATCGGGTTCGTGTCGGGTGAATTTGAGAGTTATTGTGCGGACATTATGTTTTGTTTTTTAGCCATTCTTGGTTCACTCGAGCTTTGTGCGACGGTGCCGAGTCCTGTTGAAACGTTCATGGTCAGCCACCGAAATGTTTGTCTTCCCACGACTTCAAAGCAACCTCCAGAATACTTTCCGGATAATATTTCGCATTTACCTCAACGCCAGGCTCGATGAAAACAATTGGAAAGCGTCCATCTGCGGTTACAGCGGCCCAAACCATGTCCTGTGGCGGGTGCTGCCTCCTGGTGGCCAATTGATGACTCAAATTCTCGTATGAACGATCGATCAAATAAGCGCTATCGTTGTGGGAGTTAACGATTTGTTCAATTTGAACAAAATTTCTCATCAGAAAACACAATTTTCGGAAATTGACCACTTTCGGCCAAGCGAAGTAACTCCTTCGCTCTCTCAAGTCTGATGCTGCTGCTTTGGTGTGAGATCATTCGCCTTTTGGATCTTGTAAGGCTTTGAGATCATTTCTCAGCATGCGGCGGATGTTACGGTTAGATATTTTCAATTCTTTCGCCATTTGATTGGCACTTCATCGGGGATTTCGCTGAAGACGCTTCTCCCTTTTGAACCACTTCACGTGACGTTGCAGTCTTTCGATGACCACCTCCATGACGTTTCGCGATGCTACCAGTATCATTGTAACGAGTAGTGGGGCGTTAAACAAAAATTTGATATACTTTAAGGTGCTCGAGCTCTCGAGCTGGTTGGGATTTTCCAGATAAAAATAAGGGAATTCCACTATTTGAAATCCACGTTTGAAATCCATTACTGATTGTCTTTCTCATGTTTACTCTCGTCAAAATGCTTCCGCGCGCTTGTGAACAATACTCTGGACTATCATTTAACCAACTAACAGGCAGCTGATGCCGGTCTATCACCTGCGCGAGCGGTCTGAAGTTGGTTATACTTCGAGTGCCAGACCCCGTAGAAGAACAAAACATTCCTTAAAAATTTCTCGTAGTTAACTTTCCGATAGGCAACTCGCGCCATATTTCACTTTGATGCAACTACGTTGTATTCAACCAAACATGTGCATGCTCGCAACAACAACTATAGTAAAACAAATGAGCGCATAAAAAAATATGAAATAAGAAATGCCAAACCTGGCAGGACGCCGCTTACAACACCGCCGTCGAACACCCATAAGCAGTTAGTTTACGCGGCAACCGGCAAGCCCATGAATCATAAACATGTAAATGCATATGCGTGTGTGTAAGTATATATATGTATATGCAACATATAATCGTACGTAAATGCAACAAAAGAAGGGGTGGTGCGTCTGCTGGGACTGCGACGCTTGGCCTGTCGCAAATAGGGAATTCAAAGAATTTGTTATTGTGGCCATACGTGCGGCACCCTTTATATGCACATACATGCCCACATTTGTACATACATACATACAGCGTATACTTGAAATCGCATTACTATCTGGGTGCGCAATGAATGAAAATACGCGCAAATAAGTTTATGCATATCCGCAACTTAGAAGGTGGTCACGTGAAGGGGTGTGTTTGTGATAGTGCAGGATTGGATATTTTGCAACACGCGCTTCATTATACTCGTGCAACAACGTCAAACAGGCGGGCGGGCGGGCGGTCGGTCGGTCGTTCAGCCTGGCGTATGTTTCTACGATTACTCTGAGCGTTTGCGAGTTTCGAGTGTTCGCCCGCTCCACCAACCGGCAGCGCTTATCTAGCGAGCCACGGCCTCAAGTAGCCTCTATGCATGTGTGCATATGTGTGTGCGTGTGTGTATATGGGCATGTATGTTTATTAGTAACGGCATTGTGATCCTCACACTGTTCATTGCCATTTTTAAAAACTCGCCACTCGACCTCATCATCGCCGTTTCCTGTCTAATCCTTCGCTCCAGCCGTCAGCCTTCAGCTTTCCGCTAAAGAGCTTTGCTTCTTGTGTGTGAATGCAGGCCGCAGATACTGGTTTCGTTACTATTGTTGACGATGGCAAATGACGGGGTGGTGGTGCTGTTGGTTCATGAGGCGGTTTTTGGTTTTGGTTTTGGTTTGGTTTGGTTTTTGGTTCGGTTTATGGCTGCAGCTTTTCGCTCAATGGGGTTGATTTTTTCTGCTATGAATGTGAACAGTGGGAAAAGTATTTGTGTTACTTTATTTTCGTTTTATGTTCGGTTTGATTTTTTTCTGCTTTGTGCGCTACTCAAGCGCAACTCATCCTTTTGTTGTTGTTGTTTTTGTTGTTGCTTTTGTAACGGCATATATTTACGAAGTTATGGCCAAGTGCATGATTTTAATGCTTTTGCAATGAGGCACTGAGAGCGCTGTCCAGGGATTTGAGGCGCATACTTTTTTTGTTTTTGTGTGTAGCCTTTTTTATCTTTTTTTATTGTTTTTTTTTTCTTCTTGAGTTTGCTCTTTATCCACTGCTTCATAGCATATTTTTTGGTTTCTGCTTTAACTCGTATTTTTTTCTTTTTCTTTGTTTTTTTGCATTCAACAGTGGATGGAGGTGGGTCGAGCGGCAGCAGCACTCCCGCATCCTCACCTCCAAATGGAATGGCTGGGGTGGCAATAACAAACAAAAAACAAAAAATGCAAATTTTCATACCGCGGGGTGTACGGGCAACATGCCGCAGTAGTTACTCAATTGCAACCGCCACCATTGTGGCCGCCATGACAGCCGCAAAGAGAGCGAACCCTTCGTCATGCCATTTGCCATTGTTGGGTGTGTGAAAGAGAAGGCTAGCGCGTGAGGAGCGCCTGCATTGCCTTGTTGCTGACACTCGAAAAGGGGCAATAATCGGCAACATTTATGTGCGGTGTAGCTTGTTGGTCGGATTTTTTCCTCCCCTTTGCTGCTCACAACTGTTATTTTGTTTGGGTTCTTTGGTTTGTTTTTTGTTTTTTTGCTGCTACTCAAGTATTTCAATGACTGATAGTCACTCTGCTACTCTTTGGCTTGGTGGGCTACTCTTAGTGTTTTTGATGTTGCTGTTGTTGTTGTTGTTTTTGTTACTGTTTTTATTATTATATTTAATTCGGTTTCAGCTTTTGGTTTGGCATACGTCGCTATGGGTATTCGTCGAGCGCATCATAGTTGCAAACCCTTCGAGCAGAGGAAGCAGCCTGCTTAGCTAAGCAACCCCTTCTACTTTTGCTTTGTTGGCATTAGTTCGCCTCTAGTGAAGCAGCTGCTTTAAGGGTTGATTTGGTTGTCCTTCTCAGCTCGTACTAAAAGCATTGCTTTATTTTCTCGAAATATGCATATAATTTCTGTGGTAAGTGGCATAGAATTTCTAACTTTTCCCCCCGCCAATTACTTTTTATTACCCCCATCAACGGCAAACGCTTCAAAGAGTTGGCAACTGCATTTTCTTGTGCGCTCTTAAGCCGCCCCAATTGGCGCTCTTTGCTAGCCTGAATGTGGCGAAATGTAAAAAATGCTCTCAGAAAATATTATATTTCTCCCACACAAAACTCATTGCGCTGCTTTCCCGCAAAGGGCGACTTGGGCGCCACAGTGGGCGCATCATTACTGGGTGTGTTTGGGTGTGTGGCGCAAATATTGCGGTAGGTAGCACTTTTTAAAGTTTATCGTGAATTTGTGCATACATATCTACATTTGGCATACACATACATATGCTTACTTGTATATGTATGTGTCTATATATATTTATGTATTTGTGCGCTAGCGTGGTTGTGTTGGTGTGTGATTTTTAGTTTGGCATTTTATGGCATTTTTGTGGCCTTTTATCTGGTTAACCCTGGTTGGTTGGTCGCTTCGTTGGCTGACTGACTGCCTGGCTGGCTGGTTGGTTGGTCGCTGGTTCACTGGTCGGCCCAACCCAATCAAGCAACCGACCCACTATTCAACCGACGACCACTGTTGAGGCCACTGTGCAAAAATAAACTTTGTCAACTCACAAAACCGCTATAAAAATATTGACTTGGCCAAAATGCTTGATTAACTGACACGATTTAATATCGCACACAAACAAACTGATACAGTTTTCCACACACACACACACATACACGCATACACATACACGCATACACATTTGATAATGCTCTGCGACGATGTGAATTTGTGCGAATAACTCATTCAACTTGACTATTAACTGAACATTTTAAATTGTTGGCGGTAATTAAGTTGTTCAGTGAGCTTTGTGGAAATTCGCAGTTAAATACTTTAATGTTGAGAAAAAATGTTGAACGATAAATTTGAATTCTACTCGTATTAAGATAAGTTAGATTTACATGCATTTCGGTCAACAATTTTTGTGCGCCTTAACGCCCAATTACTTCCTAAAAGTCCGGCAAGGTTCAGTGCCGAAATCATAGGTGTATACCTATGAAATGAGACTTTTTCCAATTTCAAACGTTTATTAACAAAAAAATGGTTACAAATTTAATTTTCAAAATAACAGCCATCGCTAGCGACACATTTTCCCATCTCTAAGGCAATTTGTGGATGCCGCGCCAAAAAAATTGGCCGTCTTTGGCCGCAAACCAGTCATCGAGCCATTTGTTGGCTTCTTCGTGAGAATTGAAGCGCTGCTCGTTAAGTGTGTGGCAAACGAACGATAATCGGAAGCCGCCAAGTCTGGTGAGTAGGCCGCGTGCACCAGCGGTTCCCAATCGTACGTCTTCACCAATTCCCGGGTCGCTCTTGTTCGATGTGGCGGTGCATTGTCATCAAGAAAAAATACTTTGTGACGCCGATCGGCATATTTTGGGCGTTTTCGGTGTATAGCGCTGTTCAAATCGGCCAATTGTCGTTGGTAGCGTGCACCGTCAACTGTTTCACCTAGTTTTAATAGCTCGTACCAAATCATGCCACGCTGATCCCAGAAAACACACCGCATTGCCTTCCGGCCGAAGCGATTTGGTTTGGTCGTTGTTTTTGGCTTGTGGCCGGGCGGACCATACGATCGTTTACGCTTGGAATTGGAGAAATACACCCATTTTTCATCACCCGTAACGATTCGATGCAAAACAGACTTCGTTTTGAAGCGGGAGAGCAGCATTTCACAAATGGTTTTTCGGTTCTCTTGCTGCCTTTCAGTTAGTTCATGCGGCACACATCTTCCGACCTTTAAAATCATGCCCATGTCTTTCAAAGGTTTGGAAATGGTTTTTTGGGTCACTCCCAACTGTTCCGCCATCATTTCTTGCGTTTGACCATCATCTTCATCCAACAATGCTTGCAATTCGGCGTCCTGAAACTTTTTCGGTGGTCGGCCACGGTCCTCGTTCTCCTCGCTAAAATCACCACTTCCGAATTTTTCAAACCACCTGAGGCACTGTGCTCAACTTAGAGCATGCCCACCATAAGCTTCAATTGATAACAGAAAATGCACGATGTCCGCAAATCGTAGTTTGAAGGCACGAAATTTGACATTTTTAAGAGCGACAAAAATGCATTGTTGTATAAAACTTAACAAACAATGAACTGAATATTATTGTCAAATGACAGCCGAAAAAAAACAAGACATTTGGAAAGGTTTAAAAATACTCCTAGCGATATCTATGGACTAATAGCTGAAAATCTCATTTCATAGGTATATACCAGATTAGTTACAGAAGTATGCGTTGACATTAGCTTTCTAGGCCATGCCACTTCAACAATTTTTTCTTAATCTGCGCAGAAGTCCTTCAATGAGCTTCTTTTGGCAACACGGATTACCTTTTTAAAGAGCTTAAGTACATCTCTATATTCTTCCCAAATAACCTCACATTCGGCCAACCTCGCTAGCTCGGGAGTTTCGCGAACATTTTGTATTCTAGTGCAAAGCTCCTTGTTCCACCAAGGAGCCTGTGACTCGCGTTTTATTCGCGTAGGGGGACAAGAGATTTTGTATGCTTTAATAGAAGCTTTTGTAAGCCTGCTAAGCAATACTTCGACATCTTCATGAGGGTTTATTGGTGTATTTTTTCTCCGTTTTCTTAGTCTTAATCTCTCCATAAAGATCCCAGTTCGAAGTTCTGGGATTCCTCAGATTCAGAAAATTGCTAATTTTTGTGAAATTGAAATCAATATGAAAGCTGATGTAATTATGTTCTGAGAAATAGAGTTCACCCAGAACTTTCCAGTCCCAAAACATAGTTTTATCATCAGTGAAGAGATTTTTATCGAGCACGTTTTTCAAGGTAGGGCCTACGTGAGTCGGTTTGCAAGATTTAGTCTACTTTGACTTGTATAGTTAAGAAGTGACTCGCCTCTGTCGTTTATGTCAGTACTACCCCATACCGAGTGATGAGCAGTGGCGTCAGCAACAATGACAAGGTCAAGCTTTCTTTCGCCGGCTATTTCTACCAGCCTTTGAAGCTTTCTAGATGGGGTGTTTTTGCCTCTTGAATGACCTACAACACCATATCAAAAAAATTATATATCGTCAGAAAGGGTGATTAATTTTGCGCCACCTTGCATACTGCAAGCGAACTCGCTTTATACATATATATAATTGGCACATATACCCTTTTGACCGATCTCCTCCTCCTATTTGTGGTGTGCGTCTTGATGTTGTTCCACAAATGGAGGGACCTACAGTTTCAAGCCGACTCCGAACGGCAGATATTTTGTATGAGGCACTTTTTTTCCCTGCTATGCTATCCCCGAACTCGCTTTAAGTCCCTGCTATGTTAGACTAGGCTGAAATGGTGGCGAAGGCATTCAACGCCCAAGTAGCAATTGCAATTGAGATTTCCTTGTCCATCACAACAACGCACCAGCTCACGCCTCCTCAGTTGTGATCGAAAAATTAATGGAAATACGGTTCCAGCTCCTTTCGCTTCCCACTTATTCCAGACTTGGCTCGCTCGGATCCCTCGGATTACCATTTGTTCCTCAATTTGAAGATATTAATTTCTACAACATCTCAAGAATGTACTCCTAAATATTCAAGTCGATCCGAATAATTGTTTCAGAGATACAGTCTTTGGAAAGTGTGCGCTCCAAGCCACTTTTATTGTTACCCAAAACTTTAAACGCGTTTTTCTCGGGACCGTGTTTTCAAAGTCGGTTGTCAAATGTTCTCGAAAACTACTCAGTCGATCTTGATGAAATTTTACACAGGTGTTTGAGATACAATTTACTTTACTCATGCTTGAACGAAGGATTTTTTTTTCAATTACAACTATTTAAAAAAAACAAAAATGTCAAGGAAATTTGACCGAAATTTTAAGTTTTTTGGAAAAATTTCTCCCAAAATTCCAATTTTTACTTATTTTTCGTTCCTTCGTTCAAGCACGAGTTTATGGTCTTAACTAAAACACTTATTTTTGTTTTTTCATTTTGATGATCCTGTCAGGAGTTATGCTGACAACGCGGACGCACCTTTTTTTCGAGGGGTCACCGGAAATGACGTCACAATAGAGGAGTTTTAATTCTTTTTTGAAAATTTCAGAAATTGTTCTTTAAATATGTTTCTATAAGACAGAAAAAAGTTTGAATTAAATAAATATTTTTTTACACAGAAAAAAAAAATATTGAAAATAGGCCTTTTTTAACCGACGAACCCCATGTAACCCCTTAAGTACTGCAAAATGGCTTAATTGTGAATAAATCGAATGAACCGTGTGAAAAATCACTTTCGTGAAATTCTTCCAATCGCCACAAAATTTACTGAATATCTGTACGTCATATAAGTGAGAAGAACCTGAACTTGCGGTAGCCAAAGTCATCGGAACAATAATTCACATCAAAGCTGTGAAGCTCACTAAAAAATTCAATATTAGTCTACTGTTACCTAAGCTCAACCGGTTAGAGAATGAAGAGCAAAAAAAAACTCAGTCTTGGAACTAGTGCTTTGGCAACAACAATGGAAGCTGCAATTCGGATCTAAGACTCAGATGCCACCTACAAATAATAAGAAAGATTGAAATTCAGTTTTTTCCAGAGCCAGGAAACTTAAAGAAGCGGAATAAGCTGAAATTTTCTTTCAGAATTCTTTACTCTAAATCCGTCTGCTTTTACTCTACCGAGTGGTCAAAAACAATCATGGTCGGATAATTAAGCATAAAAAATATAACATATAAAATATATGAAATACTAATAAGTAAAACATTGCTTCACTTTTTACTACTTTCAATAATTTTTTTCTTGCTTTTGTTCCGCCAAAATGAATGGCCTCGACTTTTTGCAAAATCATTGTGCTACAGCCAATAGGCAAATGCAAGATTTGAAGCTGGCTGAGTGGCGTTACGCAATTTAACAAACCGCGCAACAACAAATGCGTTCTAGGAGTATAATAGAGGCCTTCGTGGAATTTCGCTCTATGCCTGGAAGAAACTATTCCTATTTGTAGGACATTTTTGCTGGACAAAAGAAAAAAATATGTAAGATCGCCTATTTTGCATTTCCACAAAACAAAGTCAATAAAAAAGCGAGAGAAGAAGAGAGAGGAATCAGATCACTGTCACGTATACGAGGTGTGTTCAAAAAGTATCGCGAATTTTGAATTTTCGCAGGTTACGTTTATTCGATTTTCAATTTTTGTGGCGATATGTTGGTACTCATGTCTCTCACTCATGCCGACGAGTTCGGCCATTTTGAATGTTCAGTTAATTGTTCACAGCTGCTTTTCTTGCACGTGTTCGATTTTTACCTATTCAAAAATATGGATAAAATTCTTTGTGAAAAACGAAATTAAGTGCGTGGATGCATTTCGAACGTTGACTGTGGCATACGGAGAAGCTAATTTGGACCAAACGCTTATCGGTGGTACAAAATGTTCTCAGAAGGCCGAGAAGATGTGAACGACGAAAAGCGTGCCAGACGCCCGAGCACTTCAACAACAAACGAAAAAATTGATGAAGTGAAGAAAATGGTATTGGCCAATCGAATCACCATTAGAGTAGTTGCTGAGCACCTAGACATATCGATTGGCTCAATTTCGACCAAAAGCAGCAGCGCATGAACATTGCTAATGAGATGTTGGACTCTGTCCGCGATTACTCAAATTTGCTCCAGAGGGTCATAACTGGTGACGTATCGTGGGTTTATGGTTATGACGTGAAAACCAAAGCTCAATCATCTCAATGGAGGCTGCCGCACGAACCAAGACCGAAAAAAGCGCGCCAAGATCGGTCGAATGCAAAAGTTTTGCTTACCGTTTTCTTCGATTGCAGGGGCGTTGTGCATCATGAGTTCTTGCCACAGGGTAAAACGGTCAATAAGGAATATTACCTGCAAGTTATGCGCAATTTGCGCTAAGCAATCCGCAATCCGCCAGAAAGGCCCGGATTTGTGGAAGAACAAAAATTGGCTCATGCATTACGATAACGCCCCTGTTCACACATCGTTGCTTGTGCGTGACTTTTTGGCCAAAATCAACACACCTATGATGCCACAGCCACCGTATTCCCCAGATCTTCCCCCATGTGACTTTTTCTTGTTCCCGAAACTGAAGAGGTCCATGAAAGGACGACGTTACGCTACGATTGGCGAGATAAAGACGGCATCGAAGGAGGAGCTGAACGAGAAAAAAAGAAATTATTTTTTGAAGTGCTTCGAAGATTGGAAAAAACGTTGGCACAAGTGCATAATATCTCATGGGGATTACTTTGAAGTGGGCAAAATGGATTTTAAAGAATAAATATATAATTAAAAAAAATACCCACAAAATTCGGGATACTTCTTGAACACACCTCGTATTTATCAAAACATGAGATATATTTAAATGCCAATTTTATACCGATTTTTGTAATATCCAACTTTTTTTTTTCGTTAATCAGCAATTTATTTGTACGCTCTCAAATGTCAGTTTCCAAAAACAAAACTCATTTTTTATGAGTAAGAAAACGATGATTTACTAATTTACAAAATTAGTTATTTTCACGCCCAAAGCCACATAAAAGGCGAAAAATTAACAAATTCACATAAAAAAAAAAGAACACCCCGCAAATCACCCAGGTAATGCAGCACTTAAAAAAATGTCTCGTCTTTTTTTTGGTCACTCCAGTTTTTTAGCCAAATTTAGAGCAGTTTTTTGTTCATCGCCCTTGGCAAATATTTTTTCGCCACAAAAAATCACCTACAAATAATTTGAATTTCACGTCCCCTAACTGCTTCCGAATTGGCTATGCCACTAAATGTTGTTTCCGAAAATTATGACAAAGCACGCGGGGCCGTATTTGTTTCTTTTTATGAGGGCATTATTGCAGAAATATGAAAATTTTCACAGTTTTTCCCGCTCTTGCTTGTTTTTTTTTTGCTTATTTTGCTGCTGAGTCATATACAGCCAAATTGTTTTTTGTCCTTGTTGTTGCCTTCGACTCACAAGCATTCGCATTCGCATTTCACATGCAAAATTTCGAATATGTTGCACGTCGCAAAGATTTAAAAAACTAGACCGAATCAGCGGGAGGACAATCGCTGTGGCTGTGCACAGTAGGCTGACCCTGTCGCAGTGCTCTGTCCCGCTACAATTTCGATGGCTTTTTTCAGTTTATGCAAAACAAAAAACATCTCAGGCGCTTCTGCGAATCTCCTCCTTAGGTCGCTGTTATCTCGCTTAGTCTCCGGTGAGTTTTCTTGCAAATTTACATACTTTTATTTGTGTGTGGCTGTGACTTTTTAGCATAATTTTTTGGCCAATTTTTTTTGTTTTTTTTTTGGTGTCCTATATTCCATTTCACGCTTCATTTTTGCAGCCTCTTTTGTGTGTGATTTTTAGTTTCTTATGCCACACCAGCTGCTGACAGCCGCGAAGCCACTTCGTTGTTTGGCAATTTTTCATGCTGAATTTCTCGTGGATGGAAGCGACTGACCTGATCTAGATCTAAATTTTTATGGGTACTTTTTGTGTTTCGGTTTTGTGCGAATTTAAAACAGGGATTTTTAGCAGTGGTAGTTTCTTGTTTCGATGGAAAAAATTGTGTTATAAAAAAGAATGGGCGACTTCACAATGTGACGTACGTAAAAAATCGGACTAGTTTGGCAACCCAAGTCAAATTCTGCGAAGGCCACTTTTGGACAATGTAATCATAGTTGTCAGTTTTTGCAAATTGCGTAAGATCAGTCTTAATGGACGCATTAGTAAGTCAAGGCCATGAAATTTGGTAAATGAAGAACAAAAAACGCACTAAAAATTGGTAAAAAACTAGAGCAATGCTTTGTAAGTTTTTTGTGAAGTTCTTTGACTTTTTTAGGGGCACACTTTTTGACCGCAGTCTCGACTACATAAAAAAGAAACAACTACTTTTATGGCACAAAAAAAAAGAAAACCAAGTGTGTGAATTTGAAGTAATGAGTACCTTTTTTGTTCTTCGCATGACTTCACAGCGATGGGTAGCTAAGCAACTATGCATGGAGATTTGAAAAAGGCGAGCCTAGAAGCAACGAAAGAATGGCAACTCCTTCAACATTCAGGCTAAAAAGCTTATTGTATTCAAAAAGCTCTGGAAAGTAAAAGGATAGAAAGTCAGGAGAGAAGTAACAAAATGAACGAGATTGAATAGAATAGAGAGAGAGAGGGAGAGACAGAGATAGCTAATCCTGTGATGCTTTTTCAGATACTTTGTAAATCTGAAAATACTATGCAGTTTGAGTGCACGAATTTTACTCATTTTCACGACATCGGAACCGAACATTCGTAGCCTTGCTCCAGCAAAGGCAGAACACTCACAGAGATAAAGCTCAGTGTTATCCGCCTTCTCTAAGCAAGGTAGGTATATAGGGTCCTCAATGACTCCAATGGTGGTTATATACTGACCCCATGGGTTGTGTCCTGTAATAATACCGACCACCAACCGAATGTATTTGCTACCAAGTTTTAGAAGAAAGTTCCACAGTTTTCTGTTCGGACTTCTCCCAAAACACTTTGCAGTTCTGCAGCGTTCTAGACTGGAGCATCGCTGCTCATGTAAATTGCATACATAATCACTGATCCAATTCGTTATTCCTATATTCCTGCATTCCTGATTCCGATAATTGGCTCTGGTCACTGTGGAGTAACAGGGGATCAGCAGTTGGCCTGATTCCAATATTTCAAAGAGCTAATCTGTTCGCCGTAGCCGAATGGATTGGTGCGCGACTACCATTCGGAGCTCAGAGAGAACGTAGGTTCGAATCTCGGTGAAACACCAAAATGAAGAAAAAGTTTTTTCTAATAGCGGTCGCCCCTTGGCAGGCAACTGCAAACCTCCGAGTGTATTTCTGC
The DNA here is from genome assembly GCF_028408465.1 of Anastrepha ludens. NCBI lineage: Eukaryota > Metazoa > Arthropoda > Insecta > Diptera > Tephritidae > Anastrepha > Anastrepha ludens. Next base: position 27,032,354 of record NC_071499.1, on the reverse strand, counting down.
CATGAAAAAGCTCCTCATAAAAAATATCTGCCGTTCGGAGCCGGCTTGAAACTGTAGGTCCCTCTATTTGTGGAACAACATCAAGACGCACACCACAAATAGGAGGAGGAGCTCGACCAAACACACAAAGAGGGTGTAAATTATATATATATTTATAAAACCTGACCTAAACTTATGACAAAGTTCTTCAATAGGGACCCACAGCTGTATAGTACCTTCTCCATTTATATGGAAGTATGGAAGCTCTGTGACTATCACTATGATCGAGCCTTTGAAACCAATTCTTTCTAACTCCGGTTGGAACGTTGGGAATTTCGAACTTGTTTTCATTCCTGAATTGCTCTAATATTGTTTGCTTATTGGCATAAATCAGCGACTCAACGCCGTTCATAAGAGCAACTCAACGGCATTAAATCGCAAGAGTGAGCTGAACTTCCGACCACAGAGTTCTTCGAGACTATGCGATTATCAAACTTCTCTTACACTTAAACATGTATTAATTTTTGGATCAGGTGTGGCGCATGTGGCACCATATTGTTGCATCCACATGTGCTAATATCAGGTTCATACAAACTTTCACAAAAATAATATTCCAACATGACTAAAAAAATATTTCTTCGCTAAAGATGATTAGCGATTTGTAGTTTCAAGAAATGGCTAAAAATTCTACCCTGCTCCTTGAGAGATTGCCTCCAGAGATCAAGCTTCTTTAACTTGATTGCACTTTGAGCAGGGGTGAAAATAGCGCGAAAGTCGATGCGAAGAAAGTGAAAAACGACATTCAGGGCAGTTTTGGTACAAGTTCTACATGCTCCGGTGATGCCAATACGAGCCAATTTCCGATGATCTCGTAAGAAGTGAACCGCTCTCCAATAAGGATTGACTGCACTGATCGGAACAGATGGTAATCCGAAGGTCCAATATATGGGAAATACGGCGGATGGGGCAAGATTTCCCACATTACTAAAGCGAACACAAAAATACTATTAGCATCGACATCTCTTTTACGAGGGCGGAAACTTATTCCCCTACCCAATATATCCTTACATCCTATGTTGGCTGTTTGGCAGAGCTCCTCTTTCAGTTTGTAGTGTGCGTCTTGATGTTTTTCTACAAATGGCAAGACTTTCAGTTTTATGCGGCCTCCGGACGGCAAATGGGTTTTTGAGGGAAGCTTTTCATGGCAAAAATATACGCGAAGCTTTGTCATTGCCTACTGAGGGGCAACAGCTATTTGAAAAAAAAAAACGTTTTCTATCATTTTGCTGTGTTATGTAGGAGTTTCTAACTGCAGCGGCATCCTATAATTTTCAAAATATAGTCCTTCGATTCGTTAAAAAGTTAGATGGATATGAAAATGAAATGAAATTGGTACTATCTGAAATTTATTGCTTCACATGCATATGAAATTTTTCTTGAATCACAAAAAAAGTTGATTTTTATTGCACGTTGCTATTTTTCAAACTGTAATCTCAAACAGCTAATCTCGAAAATACTCTAACGTATGAGTAGTAGTAGAATTATAAGCAATTACTAAATTTTTTTTTTACTAGGGAATAAACTCTTAAAGTAATCCGTCACTTGGAGCGTCAGTTAGTTTTTCATTGCATTTAATAAGTGAACGAAGTCCGTTCAATGCCTCAACTTTTGCTTCTTCCACACCCACAGCCACTGAACAAAGGCCAGGGATGGTTTTAGTTAACGGAACGCACTCGAATTAAACGGATAATAATAATACGGAAAAATATAGTAAATCCCATATTGCGAGTGTCAAATTAATTAAAATGTCAACAAAATATGTTACGCTTCATTTTCGATACCAGCCGACGTCAGTGGCTGTGCATTTAGTACCAACTATCAGCGGGTGACCAGTCATCAACACTCAGCCGCCACCAATCCACAACAATCATACGAATATTTCATTACTTTCTATGATTTCATACGAATATAAGTGTGTGTGTGTGTGTGTAGTGGTTGCGCGCGCTTTGTTACGCCACTAGGCGGCAGTTCATCCAAAAAGCAGTCAATCTAACACAAAAACCATCAGCATTTGACCGAATAACAAATTTTGTTCGTTGACAAAATGCCAAAAAAAAAATGTGAATGCTGGCAAATTAACACAAATGCGGAGATGCGGACACAAATGCAATAGAAATGCAACAACACACACAAGCATACACATACATACATACATTGTTGAGCCTAGTAGTCGCTGCTGTTGCGCTCCTCAAATGGAGACTCTGAATACTGAGAAAGTATAGAATTACATATTTTTTGGGAGAATTTAAAAAAAAAAAATAATAATAATAAAATAAAAAACGCACGTAGATGACACATGAAATGCGCTGGGTAACTGTAATTGTGAATATGTATGTATGTGTGTGTGTGTGTGTGCACCACATTTGTGTTTGATTTGCTGCAACTACCGCTTATGCGCGATGATGGAAGATGCCATCATAATTCCCATCGACCAGCGGCAGCAATCAGTCATAATGGACAACGGTGAGTGACATGATGAGTTGGTCATAGCCACTGTTGCTACTACGAGTTTCATTATTTACTGCTATTTTATAGATGCGGCAATACTCAGTGAGGCAAAATAGAAATATTTTACAATGTGAATTTTGAGGGTTCCATTCGTTTGTGGGAAAATGGGGAGGATACTTTTAAATTCCTTCCACGCGCACATATTTTTATGATATTATAGAAAAGAAGTGTCTAAGCTACTGTGAAATGGAAGTTTATATACTTGGCATCGGAAAAATTTATCTCTCGAGCCAACTTCTAAAACACTTAAAAAAATTCAACAAAAAAAAAAACTATAATAATAATTATTATTAGGTGCCCAACTAACTTCTCGCTGTTTTTTTGATGAAAATACAACTTTATTCCGAAAAAATGGTTACAAGCGAAGCATTGAAAGTATTGCCCATCGCTGGCTACTACTTTTCCCCATCTTTCTGGTAGATCTCGTATACCGTCGCGGTAAAACTGTTCATCTTTTGAGGCTATCCTCGGATCAAGCCATTTTTTGATGTCTTCATATGAATGGAACTGCTGGTCAGCTAGACCATATGCCATCGATCGGAACAGGTGATAATCAGACTGCGCAATATCTGGGGAATATGGCGGGTGGGGTGCGGTTTCCCATTTCAGTGTTTCCAGGTAGATTCTAACGGGTTTGGCAATGTGATTCCGAGCGTTGTCATGCTGTAGAATCACTTTTTCATGCCTCTCCGCGTATTCCGGCCGCTTCTCTCGCTGTGCTCGGCTCAATCGCATCAATTGAAGTCGTTACCGATCCGCAGTGATGGTTTCACTTCGTTTTAACAGTTCATAATAAATAACACAAACTTGGTCCCACTAAATAGATAGCATAACCTTCGCAGCGTGAATATTCGGCCGAGGCGACGGCGTAGAAGCATAAGCGGGCAGTCCCCATGACTTTCTTTTCTTTGGATTGCTGTAATGATTCCATTTTTCATCACCCGTCACGATGCGATGAAGAAAACCCTTCCTTTTTTGCCGCTGGAGCTGTTGTTCACAGGCGAAAAAACGACGTTCAACATCCCTTGGTTTTAACTCATAAGGAACCCAAGTCCCCTGTTTCTGAATCATTCCCAAAGCATGCAATCGCTTGGAAATGGATTGGCGGGTAACTCTCAATACTGAAGCAAGCTCTTATTGCCTTTGACACGGATCCTCATTGAGCAATGCCTCCAATTCAGCGTCTTCGAAGGTTTTTGGCCTTCCTTCACACGGACGGTAGTCAACATTAAAATCACCGTTTTTGAAGCGACGGAACCAATCTCGGCACGTTGTTTCACTTAAAGCAGCATCTCCATAAACTTTTTGTAGCTCTCGATGTGCTTCAGCCGCCGTTTTTCGTGTTTTTTTTCGAATGAAAGAGGGAAATCAACACTTCCCGCAAATGACGATTATTCGGCACTAAATCAGACATTTTCACAAAACCAAAAGTATCTGATACCAAAACAAAATCACTAATGTGTCGAAGGAATTTGTTTACCATATGATTAAGCTTGGTCTATGACGTTCAGGTTATGTTAGAATCGTCTAGCACACACTGCTGGCTGCATCTATTGACAAACAGCGGGAACTTAGTTGCGCACGAATGAAAATGAGAGCTATTTTCGAGCACTTGTTTTACTAAAGTTTACCGGGCTAAGTTTCTGCTTACTCAAGAATTTGCTAAAAATTCCGATCAAAAGTTAAAAATTTTGGGTGAAAATTTGTCATTTTTTTCTAAATACATAGTTTATAAATTTTGAAAGTTTCATTTATAGGAGTTTGTTTAAAGAAGCAAAATAACAAAATTGATTCACCAATCGTTGACGACGGGACTGTCGTTTCGCTTCCAGTCCACGACGAGATGCAAATTGGGGCAACGCGACTGAAGAAGAACAAAGCCGATGTAGTCGACAAATGGCGGGCTGAGTTATTCAAACATTATTAAAATAAAATAAATAATTGGTGCGAACACTTCTGTTCGGTGTTTAGCGTAACTCCTCCTCCTATTTTTGTTGTGCGTCTTGATGTTGTTCCACAAATGGAGAGACCTACATTTTTAAGCCAACTCCGAACGGCAGATGGGTTTTTATGAGGAGCTTTTTCATGGCGGAAATGCACTGCGAGGTTTGCCATTGCTTGCCGACGGGTGATCACTGTTAGAAAAATTTGTTCTTCATTTTGGTGTTTCATACACGGAGATTCGAATCTACGTACTACAAATGGTAGTCAAGCACCAACTCCGAATGGTGGCTATGGTGGCCGTAGAAATAGTCTTCCAAATACCGCGTAAAAGATTCTATGGAGCGTTTTATGTGAAATACTGAGATCCACCATCAACCAATTTCTTCAACCTTATAAGATGGCTTTAGACTTGGCCCAATTGACAATTGACAGCTACTCGCAAGGCGCCAATTCTTGGAAAATACCTATGGAAGAAGAATCGTCACACACCATCTTTTTTCGACTTTAAAGTCGTATTCGATAGTACGAAAAGGAATTGCTTCTATGTCGTAAAGTCTGAATTTGATAAATGAAATATTACATCAGACAAATGTCCACCATTTTTCTCGATACAAAGATTGACTCTTTTTAACGCGTTTTCCATTACCCCACATGATTTTTCTGGTTGAAAGCTCAGTATTTCGTCTCGAATATTTTGCTTCAGCTGTTTAATAGTCTCTGGTTTATTAAAATACACTTTGTCTTTAAATTTCCTCATAAAAAGGAGTCCGGCGCAGTCAAATCTGGCGAACGAGGTGGCCAAGGGAAATCTGCATTTTTGGAAATCAGACGTTCGCTAAAAATTATTTAAAAAATCAATTTGTTTGGCTAATTGTGTAAAACGAATAGCGTATTGTAGTCGTTGTTGGTGGTCTTGCGGTAGCCGTGCTTGCGCAATTTGAATTTTGTATGGGTACATCTTAAGATCCAACTTTAAAATTCTAGGCAGTGTCTTCTGGAAATGCCCAATTGGCTGAAGCGACGGCGAGTTGAGACAGATGGATCATCTGCAACACTCTGCCGCACAGTTTCCACGTTGTCTTCAATGCGAATATGGACACCTCGTCCAGGACGGTCGGCCACTGAACCGAGTTCCTCTAAACGACCGACCAAACTCCTAATCATGAAGACTGTGGGAGCTGATCTGGAATTAAAATGTTGCCGATATTTACGCTGCGTGAAAACAATTGATCGTTGACAAGAATAGAAAAACTAGAATTTTAACGCGTTGTGTTGTACTGTAGGGTTCCATAATAAATTTCCAACAATTGCATTATAACCTACAAAAAGAGAAAAATAAATATTTCCTTTCATCTAAGTATTTCGTTATGTGGGTTAGATTAGGTAAGGCATATTCGGCTGATCTGATAAGATCTCACATAGATCACAAGAGTCCGTAGTGCTACCATTGTTGTTGGAGTCGTGTTAAACATAGTCCGTGATGAATGTCTTGGCGAGTTTTAATAAATGGCTTAAACTTTTGTCAGCAATATCCTTCTGATATGAAAAGTATATCCGAGCCAGTTTACTATCTACAATAACCCCTAGGTATTTAGTCGATATTTTAAGTGTTAATTCAATTCCTTCAAGTGTCGGTGGTGACCAGGTGGGAATATTGTACTTTCTTGTGAATATTACTAGGTCCATTTTATCTGGATTTACTCTCAGTCCGATCAATTGAAGTTTTCTCTGAGCGTCCCTGTGAGTATTTCACTCATCGTTTGAGGACATCTATTTCATTTCATTATGTAAGTATTTCACCTTTTAAGCTCTCGATAGCAATCTAGACTTATTTAATTTTATGTTTGCGAAGAATGTTTTGTTTGCTGCGCTTATTCGGTCATTTATTGCCACGGAAGTGTCAAAACTTCTGCTGATGAAGAGATCAAAATATCTAAGTTTTTTGACTCTCTCTTTATATTTACCATCGATTTCAATGAGTGCCTCATCACTCGGTTTCTTTGCGAAGTGCATATGCGCCACGCTTTGAATAAATTTTCGCTTCCAATCATTCCCTGCTTTATTTAAATATAAAATCGTGAAGTATTCATAGGAAACCCCCACAGAAATATAACAGAGAATTGAATTCAGCTCAGCAAACGCACCAACTTAAGTCAAATAAATTGTGGCATTACAAGCCGATTTGTTCTTATCATTTACGTAGACTTAAGCGCCTAGAATATCGCTTAGCCTTTATCGACGAACCCATGCGCATTCCAACAACTACACAAACGCACGCGTGCGATGCCAAATGATGGGAGAAAACTTTGAATCGCCTGTAACTGGTTGCTTTGTAACCCTTTTGCTGCTTCACTTGACTTTACTTTGCCGCTTTTTTTCATTTTATGTGACTGTCAATTTAGCCAAATTTATTACTGCCTACACGCAGCGAAATCCCAGCGTAAAGATGCGATTTCAAGCAGAACGCTCCAAAGCGCTAAAAAACAAAAAAAAAAATAAAAAGAGTTGCGTTACAAAAAACAAAGCAATCGCGAATTTTTTCTTGCTGGTTATCCGCTAAATGCTTAAAATAAATAAATCTCGCCGCATTACCAACGCTTTCGCAATTTATTTATTTTACGCGCAGCATAGCGCCGCGCATTTGCCAGATAATAAGCGTTTTATGAGCGCTCAAGGCAGGGTAGTGCGGAAAGAGTAAACAGCTGATAGCCGCTTGTTTGCGATATCTGGACCGAGAGTGTGTTGCTTGTGAGGCGCCACACAATTGACGCACCGACTGATTGATACGGGCATTACAGACTTTTATGTGGTTGCAACGAAACAATTTCAAGCGGTTTTCTAGTGCAACTAACTGTGCGTGTGACTCACATCTATAGGTGTATGTGAGCACTCATACTTGCAAATCTTGCCCTTGAAATGCGTTATGTATTTGCTTGCTTGCTACTTACTCACTGCCACTAGAGCGCCTTCATCAACCCTTTAGCCTGACGCTATCATCCCCAAAAGTAGACTTCAAATTACGCTTGCACCCTTTTCTACTATCCAAGCGACACATGTCCGGGGAATTAAGATAACTCCCGCATTAATATGTTGCAAGAAGTACGAAGACGGGCCCATAATGAGGACGAAGGGTAGGGGCTAACACTTTTCACTTTCAGTTTTCGCTTGCCAAAGACAACGGCAGCGCTGCAAATTGTTTTAATTCCTTGGCGTGAATTAATTATGAGGTGTCGTCGTATACTTCTGCGCCCAAGCCGGCCCACTTCCGCAACTATGCATTTGACATAATTTGTTGCTCTACGCCTCCCCCGACAAACTGCTTAGCTAGAGCGAGGTAATATTGTCGCGCGCTCCAACTTAAACTCTTTAACACTTTCACCTTCTTCTGTTTGTCTGTCTCCGGCTGTGCACAAATCGGTTGCTGATTTTGAATAATTTATAACATCGCACCAAAGTTTCGTTAGCATCTTTCGGATAACTGATTCCTCATCCTCCGAAACAGTCGTAGCAGCAGCTAGCCGAGTAGAAAGCGGCGTCCGCACACCACCGCAGCTGCGCTCCCACGGCAAACAAATACACGCGCACATTCGCGTAATTAATTTACACTGAGGCATGTTTCGCGTTCGCATGAGATACTCTGTGCCATCACGGCGCTAACTAAGCTTCCTTCTGTCTTCAAGATTCTCACCGAAGCGTTGGCGTATTTGCTCCTTACCACCGCCGAAATGTGATGATTTAATAAAATAAAGGATTAACACCTCCATTCGTCTTCGCTTGGCAAGCTCATTGAGTGCTGGGTGTTTTGGGGGGCGGGCGTTCTAAGTAGGAATTGGATTTAACATGGGATTGACACTTGGTCGCTTTGTCGCTGGTTGTTTTTGTTTGCAAAGTTCGCTCCACTTCCTTGTTCTGCTTGGCAGACAAAGTTTTCTTCATTTCTGTCTTGTCTAAGGTTTGCCTACATTGCGGATAAATTAGTGGCTGCTAAGTGCCACTGATGGTCGAAGCAATCGTTAAAAAATCTTCGAATATATTTGGTAAAGGGTGTATCTGGCAGTAAGCGAGGCGGGGTAGTAGGTAAACGTATAGAAGTGAAATATAAATAAAATTAAAAAATAATATATATAAATATATGTATATAATTCGCCCTTACACCCTTCTTGGGGGGCCTCCTATTTGTGTTAGGCGCCTTGATGTTGTTCCCCAAAAGGTGGGGCCCATAGTTTTAAACGAACTTCGAACGGCAGATAGGTTTTTTTGTTTTATGTGGAGCTTTTTCATGGCAGAAATTCACTCGGAGGTTTGCCATTGCTTGTTGAGGGGAAATCGCTTCTAGAAAAGACTTCTTCTATCATTTGGTTTTTCACGCAGTTCCGAATGGTGCACAAACCCATACAAATTCAGGGCTTGTTTGAAGTAGGTATTGTAAAAAGGTTTTTCTTCTATAGTAAAGGATTCGCAAACTATATTAGTCCCTTCACTAGAGTTGAGCGGCTTTATAATCTTTCAGCACAATATTCTATATTCGAAGATGTCTTCGAAGAATAAATTGACTTAGTCTAGAGCAGAAGTGGGTTAGATGAGTGCATAAGTGATTACCCTTTGAAGGCTTGCGTTTATTTATTGAACACTGAGGCTCCAAGAAGTGCTCATCTTATCTGGATAGCTCGTCTACCGGGAAGCAGCTCATCACCCACTTGGATAGGGTGATTAAATCCAGTGGCAGTCAACCGAATTAATGCAACCGCCATAGCCGAATGGTTTATGCGTGACTATCATTCCGATATGCAGGGATTCGAAATTCGTTGAAGGCACAAAGCACTAAAATCATAAAAAAAGGTTTACACTAATAGCGGTTGCCCCTCGGCAGGTAATGGGAAATCTCCGAGTATAGTTTTGCCATGCAAAAGCTCCTCATAAATCATCTGTCGGTCGGAGGCGGCATAAAGCTGTCGGTGCCTCTAAATTTGGAGCAAAATCAAGCCGCACAATTCATATTGGAAGTTCCTCTTGGCTTGTAAGCGATGTAAGGATGTAAAATCCAATTATATAATTGCATAAATATAATCATCCGAACTAACACCTTCTCGATCTTATATGTAAATCAAACGGAAATCTGGGAATGGCCATATAATTCGTTAACACGCACCAAATCGGACATTCCTTTCGTAACCCCTTCAAAAAACAGTAAAATTTTGGCTAATGGAATCCAAGGTAACGAGAATGCCGACATGTTAACAAGCGAAGAAGCATCAAGCCTCTAAGTAGTTTGTTACATTAGCTGGCCATCTTCAAGATATATAATTACTGAGTAGTGAATTTGTTTAGCTACCCGTTCAATAAATAATATTTATAGGTAGTTTACTGGTTACATTAGGTAGTTTACTGGTTACTTAACCGCCCACCATCGAAGCCATTTCCACATTCATCAGTCAAATAAGCGTGAGCTAAGTTGCCGGCTTTGCTTTGAGATTTATGCGTACACATTTGAATGTTGCCATATGGGCCCGAATGTGGGAGCTTCAAAGTCTCTTGGACAACCAGGGCTCAGGACGTTATACGCTAGTCGGTTCTAAGTTTTCGGAACGACCGGATTTATATCTGGCGAAAAACTATCAGTTTGGGCAGTCACTCTCCATACATGTACGGGAAATGTCGTGCGGAAAGTCTACAATAGGCGCAATAGAAACTGTTATAAACAGCGTAGGAGCACCGCAACCTACAGCACAGGATGAGGAATTACTAGCGAGGCCGCGAACTGGTCTATAAACCCCAGAGGGTTCCCGAAATACAAAAATCAGTTGGAACATTGGTTATGACGAGCTATGACAAGCAAACAGAGAAAGCTGCTAAGATGACATGCAAGAAAATGGGAGATAATGACACTGACCTCAACTGTGGGCAACTTGGATAAAGACAAATCACCGGTGTAAGCTCCTATCATCAGTACAACAAACGCCAGCTTTGAGATTCGTGTCTGCCTGCCGCACAGTTTGTAGCCCAGCTGCTCTTCAATACCGATGGATTTACTAGACCTTGAGAGGAAAAAGTTGTGGGCATTAAAGAAGGAGGGGATGGAAGAGGAAGTTTGCAAATCTGCAACGTGTGAAATAAAGGATGAAAGGATGATGGTGGTTGGTTGATTAGAGTGGTGATTCTTCCAGAATCCAACTAGCGCTTCCGCACCATTTTGTTGCCACATCCTTGTTACCAACTTGTTTAATGATTATTTACAGTATGACTATATCCAGTCTGTGCGGTTTAGGAACCTTATTAGGTTGTTGACGTCTAAGCCAGACGAAACGATGATACTATGGCAAGACCGCTGGAGAAATGATACGCGGCAGATGGGCGGGTAGGCTAATAAGAAACGTCACTACATGGTACAGCAGGGACTTCGGTAAAGAAAATTCTTATACACCCTAATGCTTTCGGGGCGAAGAGGGCGCTGAACTGACCTTTTTCGAATGCACGAGGTGGGAACAAAAACATCGAAATAGGGCCACTTTGACGAATAGATTTATGAGGAAAATTTTGTGCTATTCCAACAACAATAATGAAGTATGCACTATAAGAAAATACGTAGGGTACCTCAGTGTATCTCAGATCATCTGTTTTATATTCTTTCTTTCTAAATTTCGTTTAAGGGGTTACATAGGTCCAGAATTTTCCAAAAATCGATGTTTTTTACATATTACTATTCTTTATAGAATAACTGTCCTTCGTTTGAGGCAGTTGAAAGTTTTAACTCGTTTTTCTCGAAACTACTTTTTCTGGCACTCACACATTTCTTAATACTTTCTGATGGGGGTTTTTTTTTATATTCGGAAGTGTTTTCTCTACAGTTTGTCGAGCCGGATTTTTAATATATTTATTAACTAATTTTATAAACATAATTAAAGTGTGACATTTATTTAAAACGCCGTAAGTTGCAGAACTTTTCGAAATTCACAAAATCCGGCTTGACAGAATATAAATATAAATTTGTTTTACAAGATTTTTTTTACTTTTTACGGATTCATCAACATTTCAAGGAGAAATGAGCCAACGGTCTGCAAGCAACTTTTTTTCATTGTACTTTGGGTCACGTGATTTTTGATAAACTAATTTTTGTAAAGAAAAATTGAAATACATTTTTTTATAAAGTTTAAGAACTAATAAACAATGTACATATAAAATTTTTGTATTTTTACTTCTATTGTTATCCCTTCTGAAAATAATTTTACTTTTAGCGCATTTTTGGCGCTGCTGGACGTATGTAGGTAACCCCTTAAATAGATTATTGTTGGCAAACATTTTAAATTATTTTTAGTTTAATAAAAAATATCATCCAATGATTGCTGTAAATTTACAATCTGTAATGTACTTTGTAACAAGTCAGCCTCATTAAATTGGCAAATTTTAAAACTCTCTTTGGAAAGGTCATTTCCGTCAGTGTACTGCGGAATCCTTCTATGGGAAAGAAAAATATTTGGATGCTCAAAAGGGTGCCTTGAGTGTCTTGGTGTTGTATGTTGGAAACTTCAAACGGCTAAAAATAAATTTGGTAAGCTCACAAAGTATCGTTAAATCGATATTATGAATTTTCACTTCGTTCTGGTGATGCATAATTAATCACCGTATCGGAAGATTTATGAGATTAGGGGTAGTCAGAGGCCCGAAAAAATTATGATTTTCAATAATTTTTTTGCCAGTCGGTTATTTTCTTTTACAAAAATAAAACCACAGCATTAATACACCATGTTTCGACTTGACTTTAGCAACATTTCAAAAGCAAACAAAATTAATAATTGAAAAAGTTATCGCTGTTTGTGTGCATCTCGTTTCTCCATAAGCCCCTTGCGGTGATCATCACAAGTCCTTGGAGATTCATCTAAAGTCAATCGGACAAGAGAAATACGTTTTATTAATAGATAATCTTGTGCTCAGGAAATATTTTTCAGATTTTCGAGAAAAAAACCGTCTTTTAGTTGTTTTAAAATCGAAATTTTTGAAAAGACACGAGCTTTTTATGTTTTTCAAAAGCAGTATAAACTTTATTGAAATCTACCAAGCGGTTTTTAGGTTACAGTGATCGCCAGTTCAAAAAACATAGTTTTGAGCAAAACGCAGAGTTATACGAACTATTTAATTACTTACACTGCGTCACCTGTTCCAGGGCCATATAGTAGCTCTTCAGCCGTCATAGCAGCTTCCAAAATATCGATTTCCTGTTGCCTACATAGCATTCTACCTTCTTGAGTGTTATCGTTAGCGCTCTTATCTACCACTTTCGTACGTGCAGCATCTATTTTTTCAGCAAACCTGCTAGCTACTTGCTCTCGAACGCTCCGGAGCGCCCGAGCACCCTCTCTTAATTGTTGAATAACTCAAACAGTATTTTTCGGATTCACTTCAAATTTTCACACAATATTTTTAAGATATTATACTTTAAGAAAATGCAAAACAAAAATCAATTTTTTTTTTAATTCTGATTACCCCTAACCCCTTATAATGGCAGCAAATAGCGGTCTACGTCATTACTATTTGACACTTGTGAGCTGAGACAGCTGCAGTAGACAAACATACAAGCAGTGGAGCGCGTAAAGGTCAAAATAAAGATTTCCTTCACTCAAATGAATTTTGTATTTATTAAAAAAGTTATTTAAAAACCAAAATAGGCTGATCAATTTTGCGCCACCTTGTAGTTTAAGTCCTCTTAGCACTTATTTAACCATTAAAAACTTTACGACACAAGACAACACAACACTTACGTATCCTTGTGAACCAACCATTCGTAAGCCAGTAAAAATCAACTTTTATTTAAACTATTTGATTGAAAATATTTCGACACCACTTTTGTTGATAATTCAAGTCCAACTAGCATGCTGATACTGGGAAAAATGCAAGACATGTTTTTGTTTTTGTTTTTGTTTTTTTTTTTTCAGAGCATGTAAAAACTAAGCGCATCCCAGACCCAAAATGCAGTTCATTTCGTTGTTGACATTTCAATTTTGTTTTATAGGATTCTTGGAATGCTAATTAGGCGAGCTCGCTTCAACCAAACTGTTTTGTAAGTCTCGTTTATTTGTGTAAGTGGATACACACACACATATGCAGTTATTCGAGAAACCTTTCGCACATCCTTATTCCTTGAACACTCCTTCCTTCCCGATTGCCAAACTAAAAAATCTGCAAAAACACTTTTTTGTCAAAAGCCGAATTTTTTGAATTCCAATTTTTTGTTTCTGATGATTCTCTGGGTTTTTAGAAATCATTTGAAGTGCAGCCTTGAATTGCATAAAAAATATTTTCCACGGAGTTGATAGTTTGTATTTTCTCTTTACCAATTCGTGCCCTTCTTCAGCCAGTCTGCATTGGCCCGAACTGGTTACCCACTTTGCGCGTGTCATTTTTTAATTGTTTGTCTCTTTTTACAATAACAACACATACATATATAATATATACAAACACATACACTTATACATACGTGAGCATAAAAAAACACAGCGTCGCTGACGCGCCTATTAACTCGCAAAAAGTGCGCTGCCATTGTTTCATACAATTTTTTACGCAATAGTTGTCCGCTGGTCCGCTAAAAAACCGAAACTGCTGTCACCACAAATTACCCAGGCGTACGAACACGCAGGCAGCAGCTTCGTCAGCAGTGCGGGTGTATACGCGTGGCCCTGTGGTTTGGCCGTTTTTTGCGTAAACTCGGTTCGATGTAAAATAAAAGGTTGCCTACTCGCTCCTCTTTTGCGTAACTGCATTTTATGACTCTTTTTGGCAAATTCTAAGAAGCTTTATTTTGTTGCAATTGTTTGCATTTTTCGGCCCTTTTTTGGTCTGTATTTGTAATTTTTTAGCGCGAAGATTCATAAAAAAACATCGATTGCGTCAAACGGTTGCAGAATGCTTGTGGCTTTGGCTCACGTGACCACTCAGTCACGGTAATATTTGCTAGTCAGTTTTTTTAAGTTTTTACTCTGAAATGTATTTAACATAATTTCAATTTGCTCTCAATGGGAGGTAGTGGATAGCCTTTCAGAGAGTTATTCTTTTCAGTCTCCTCGTCTGTAGTTCGGGTTCGCTGCTGCTGTAGTAAAATTCTTAAAATGAAGGCCGAAGGTGGTGATAAGAAAATGCGATTTTCCAGAACATTTTTTTTTAATGAGGAACTTAAAAATTACTATCGGATTGCGAGTAGTAGATAACCAAAGAGGAAAAAACGTAGACAAAAGAATATCAGAAAAATAATAAAAATTTTCCGAATAAGTTTCGAAATCAGTTAAAAATAAGTCTTCTTATATGACCAGAGTTATTTTTCTTAATATTTTAAAAATAGCGGTTACTAGACCAATAAGGCTCTACGGATGGCTAGTAGGGGGACGCCGTGTGATTGAGAGATTGGAGTGCGCGCAAAGGATTGCAGGAATATATGGCGCTATGAGCATAACTTCAACAGCAGCAATAGAAAGACTTCCCGACTAAACACCCAAAAAGGGTGTACACGCCAAATATATATATAAACTCTCTTTCAATAGACATTCGTTAGACCAAATTATCCATGACATCCACTGCTGTCGCTATTCAGCGGAATCAGCCATCAGATTCCCGTATCTGTTCTTTGGGAAATTATTTTCTTTAATTTCGTTAATTGGTTTTTTTTTGTTTTTGGTTTGCTAGTGCATCTTCAAACAGTTATGACTTCTGAAGCCTTTAAGATTCAACGCTGAAAATATCTTATCTAGAAAAGAGTTTTTCAATATTTTTATATGATTCTAGCCTAGACATATGGCATACAATTTTTGAAAATTAGAAAGTAAACTAAACTCTAGTTTAGGGGGTCGCGCTAGGGCAATCTTTCCAAATAGGCAGGATTGGAACGAGGGGAAAATCTGCACCGAAGCTTGTACCTCTGTCTTCACAGACGGTTCGAAAATGGAATCAGGAGTCGGAGCAGGGGTTTTCTCTAAATAAGCCAATTTATCTCATTCTTTAAGTCTGCCGAATACTGCTAGTATTTTTCAGGCAGAAGTATTTGCGATCCTGCAGCCATGCAAAATGCTTAGGGAACGCAGGAGCGAGGGAGATATTAACATTTTCTCCGATAGTCAAGCCGCGATCAAGGCTCTGACGACCACATGGTGCTGAACGAAATTAATAAACTTCTGTATGGAGGAGATAAAATCTCTTGGGCGAAATATGAGATATGAAGATATGAAATTGCTGATGAGCTTGCCAGAAAGGGGACTGATTTGGACTCTGAGACCTTCTACCCGGTCATCGGCATCCCCCTGACAATTGGTAAAGGGGAACTCACAAATTATTTCTCAGGAAAGCGCAGAAAAGATGGAGCTCCAATTCTTCATGTGCTATTTCGAAAGCCCTTTGACCTTAGTACAATAGACGGAGGACTCAGAAAGTCCTTTGGACTCCTCGCCATTCAAATTCTAAACATGTATCTATGTTTACCGGTCACGGTTTACGGTCGGCACACACGCGGAAAAGCTAGGGTTACCACTTACCCTTCATTGCAGGAGCTGTGGGGACCTTTCAGAGAAGGAGACTATTGAGCATTCTCTCTGTAAATATCTGGGTTTGCCAGCTAGTCGACTAAGATTACTGGGTGCTCCTTTCTTCGATAGTCTGGGGCAGTTCGCCAACCCAAATTCCATCAATCTTCTCTATTATATCAACAGCTCTGGCTGGCTAAAAAATATATGCCCCTTGGAGGTCTCAAAATGGTATCAAAACGGCGCTTTAGAGCTACTTGAGGAGTGCCAGAATTGCGCTTCGAACAGTTCACCTACCTAAAATGCAGTTCACGTACCTAAAAGTATTTTCAAAATTTGTTTAAACCCTTTTCCGTAAGTTTGAGAATGAATTTAGCCCACTGTAAAATTTGGGCGAAATCGGAGATAAGAAATCACTAATTTTTATTACATTTAATATGGTATTTTCGTAAAGTGATAAATATATATTTTGCACTTTTGAATATAGGGTGTTTTTTTAGTAGCTTGAGAACTTAAAATGGTAATTCAAATTAAATGTTTTTTTATTCACTATAACCAGGCAGGTGAGTTAGCTAGATTGGGCTACTCGCTCCTAATTAGTCAGGACAAGGTCGGCATACCCAAGCCCTTGGCAACATGTCAACTTTTAATAGACAGACCGACCATTGAAATTGAAATTGAATGACAGGCACACTGGCATATGCTGACAACATGAGATGTGTCCTGTAATGATACCGAACGTCTTTCCTTCTAAGTTTTAGTAGAAAGTTTGGCAGTTTTCTGTTCGCTCTCGTCACAAAACACTTTGCAGTTCTGCAGCGCTCTAGACCGGACCATCGCTCTTTATGAAAATTGCCTACATAATCGCTGATCTAATTCATGATACCTGCGGAACTGATTCCGATTATTGGCTCTGGCCCTTGTGGTTGAACCGCTTATCCACTTTGGCCAATTCATCGGCAATTTCGTTTCCGTGAACACCGGAGTGTCCTGAAACCCATATAAGCACAAGCCTGTTTTGTCTTGCGACAGAATTGAGCTTCTTCTAACATTCTTTAACAATCTTTGAGGTCTTTGAGGTTTGCTTCGCGTTCTCCAGGGCCTTCAGTGCAGCCTGACTGTCACTGAAGAGTAAAATCTGTTTCTCGCTCCATCCTCTCGACTATCCATTCGGCTACTTTCAGTATGGGAAAACTTCTGTTTGGAAAACAATTGCTATTTCCCCCATAGCATAGTGATACTTATTACTGTCCGACCATTAATGTTGCTAATTCCAACTGGGAACAATACACCTGCGCTATCAGTAAACAAGAGTGGCCCGAATGGAGCATGTGTCTCAATAAGAGTCTATTTAAATGGAGAAAAAGAATCGTATAATCTGAGAATCGTAGTAGGGTAACATCCACTGACTATTGTAGAAGCTATGCGGATATAGGAAGAGGCAGTCACTTTCTATGCGGGTGCTTGGCACTCTGTAGAAGACGATTGAGATTGCTCGGTCTCGCTTTTTTGGGCAACATTGCGAATGTAGCTGATCTCAAACTAGGTAGTATTGCCAGCTTTTTAAAGGCCACACAATGTTTTAGAGAGGACCAAGTAGCGATAGCTCGTGAGCTCGCGCCCCTTAAAGCAAATTAAGTTTTCTATCGCACCATTACTCGTTACAAGGATTGTCATGGAGGTGGTCATCAAAAGACTGCAACGTTTCGTGAAATAGTGCAAAAGGTGAAGAAGCGACTTGTGCGAAACCCCCGACGAAGTGCCAGTCAAATGGGGGAAAAACGGAAAATATCTGACTGTAGCATCCACTGCATACTGAGAAATGATCTCAAAGTCATAAAGTTCCAAAACGATAGGGTTAATTTGACCGATCGTTCATATAAGAATTTGAGTCATCGATTGGCCACCAGGAGGCAGCACCCGCCACAGAGAATGGTTTGAGCTGCTGTAACCGCAGATTGGCGCTCTCCAATCGTTTTCATTGACCCTGGCGTCAAGGTAAATGCGAAATATTATCCGGAAAGTATTCTGGGGGTTGCTTTGAAGCCGTGGGCAGACAAACATTTCGGTAGTAGACCATGAGCGTTTCAACTGGACTCGGCACCGTCTCACAAAGCTCGAGTGAGCCGAGAAGGGCTAGAAAACAACGTTCTGAACTTCATAACGTCCACACAATGGCTCTCAAATTCACCAGATGCAAATCCGATGCATTATTCTCTTTGGGCTATTTTGGAGAGCAAAGTCCGAACTAAAAGACTCACCAGTCTCGAGACGCCGAAAAATATCATGGTCCGCAAATGGGCTAAAATACCTGCGAGTCACATTCGGGTAGCTTGCGATTTGTTTCTGGCTCGTCACAAGGCCAAAGTTAAGGCAAAAGGTGATCATATCGAGCAAAAGTAAAATAGTTCTTAATTTTGTATTATTTTTACACATTTTTTACTTTGAATTGAATAAAAATAATTTTCCAAACTAACTGTATGGCCTTCTTAATTGGTTACACCTCGAATACCGTACCCTATAACTGGCATAGGTGCGCCAAAGGACAGCCAATTCACGTAACCAGGTAGATAATTTCATAGCATTTAGGATATGATATCCGGCATGGTTCAGTCCAATAACTTGATTGTCAAGCGCCGTCTTGCTGGAACCGAATGTCGTTGCTGCTTAGCTGATTAATTTTTGGAAAGATCAATTCAGCCAGCAGGGCTCGACAGCGTCCACTATTAACCTTAATGGCAGCTCCTTTCTCATTTCGAAAGAAATAAGGAACGATTATGCTGAAACTGCTCTATGAACTTCGCGAACAGATTTTTTTTTTAACCAAATTTCCGCAATTTGGAAGTTTCAAACGATTCGTGAGTACTTGCCAAACTTTACGAAACAGAAATCTCAACACAGTTTGCCATTCTCAGCTGTCAAACCATAGTTGTCGATATCTTTACTTCTCATGCAGCTAAAATAATACCCGATACCACGAATTGTTATGACCTCTGACGCTGCCAGATAAACCAAAATCAAATCAAACTGAGTCAAACTATTAACCTCTTACAACTCTCTTCGCATCTCCGTATGTAAGCAGACCTGTACTTGTTTCACCTCGCTCCGCATGCCTGTAATGCTAATTGCCTGTCGAAGTGACTGCGCATGCACGGATGGCCCACCAGTGCAACGGCGCAAAGCAAACCAACTAAAAGGATTAAAATTAGAATAAGCGTCACAGCGCAATTGATTTCGGTCAGCTG
This sequence comes from Anastrepha ludens, assembly GCF_028408465.1. Lineage (NCBI taxonomy): Eukaryota > Metazoa > Arthropoda > Insecta > Diptera > Tephritidae > Anastrepha > Anastrepha ludens. The sequence continues at coordinate 27,013,120 of NC_071499.1, read as the reverse complement.
CTAAGGTAAAGGGGTATCGCCTACTTTTCAAATAAACAAATTCTTCTACCCGTGTTCTGTTGAAAAAATGGGCGTTTTGTAGCCGTTGACTGCTCGGCGAGCCGCTGAGCTGGCCAACTGACAATGGCATTTATGCGAAATGATTGTGACAGGATCGCGTTTGCGCTCTGCTATGAGCAGAAATGCAGATCACTTTTTCGCCAACAGTCGAACGCGCGCGCACATTTTTCGACGCTATTTTCCAGCAGTGTTTCATTAACTTTTTTCTCTTTGCTGTGTTTACGGAATCGGAGCAAAGAGTTAATGTGCGGCGCTAATTGTAACTGGCGAATTGTGTAGGGCGTTCATCAAGGTCATGTGGGCGTTGCGGTGTGTCGACGGGCACCACCGAGTCACCAAGTATTTGTATACGTTCAACCCACTCTCTTGCATTTTGCGGTCTCTTACCATTTGCTTTGCCCAGTGCGAATAGGATTTCTTGCATTTTCGGCTTAATCCTTTTACGGGGTACAATTTCCTAGAAGTTTTTATTGGTTGCTGAACCTGTTGAAATTCACTAACAGATATTAGCTGAAATCAAATGAAACACCTACAAACCAAGTGAGTGCCGTAAACTGTACTTGAAAGAGTTGAACAATGCGATTAGCCTGCCGGAGTTGGAGTTGTCGACTGAGAGCCTTTCGTTTAGTTGAATTCGGCTGCAAAATGCTGCTGCATGCAGCCTTCTCGTCTTCCAACACAGTTGGGTGTCCTTTTAAAATTTAAATACACCGCACACACACACACACACACACTTATAAATGTAAATAAGTATTAGTGTTTGTGCTTGAGTTTGTGTAATTTTGCACGCTTACATTTGGCGGCGTGTTTCGCGAAAGCTGTCTCCCGTTTCGTGGCACCTTTTGTTCCATAAGCCGCGCGCCTTTTTTACTCCTTTCGCCGTTTTTTGTCGTCTTCACTTTTGTTGTGTTGTTCTTTCGTGCTGCCGCTTTGTTTACATAATCCTGCCATTTGTTTACATTTTGCGTGACAGCATAATAATAGCGGTGGCAGCAGAAACAACTGCACCAACAACACTAGCACTTGAGCACTTTCCTTCGCAGTGATTGCGAACTCTGTTGTTCATGTAATTTTTTCCTCCATTTTTCATGCGCATTCATGCAACACAACTCCTTCGCAACGGCGAAAAGCGGCAGCCACTCAGCTGGAAAGACCTGAACGCAAGGGAAAGGATTTCGTGACAATCAACGAAAGGAGTTTGGCGAGTTTGCGAATTTCAAACGGTGAGTGTCGTGTCCTACACTGGAAGCGCTTGTCTATGTCGCCTTTATCTTTTTGCTTAGTGTTGTTTGTGTAACTTTTTGCAAAACGTTTTTTTTTTTACTTTTTTGGTTCCTATGGTTTTTATTTTAGTTGTCGCTTTAAGCAAACAATTGCCGGAAAAGTAAATGTTTTTTTCTCGGTATGCGCAGCGAAAGTGGTAAAAAAGGAGAAAGTTACATGAAAAAAAAGATTCGTTGGAACATGCAACTTCTGCAATAGCCTTACGCCTTTCTCATCCCTTTTCCATTCACGTGCACTGCTGTGGCTATAAAGCGGCACTTTTTGCGCATTGTTGGAGATTTCTTGCCGAGTTTTTCCATTTATTGCAGGCTAAACGCAACATTATTTAACTCTTATGCGGACGAGGATCTGTGACTAACTAACGCGTTGCAAGGCCAACAATCAATTACCATTCCCGGATTTGTCGATATTCTGCAGAAAGTGTTAAATATTTGAAAGGAGCTAACAAAGTGCGCTGGTAGTGTTGCGTTTTTTACACTTTGACTTTTTAATCCTTTGCCTTGGCCTTGACGCTAAAAGTTATATTGCGTGAAAGAACCCAATCTAACTGATTTTTCGGTTATTCAAAGTGATGTAAAAAACCACGTTTGCTAAGTCAGCATAATAGCCTTTTTCGTCAGAACTTCTCCTAGTAAAAAATGAAAGGCCATAAATTTATTCTTGAAATACGCTGAAGTTCAGCTGGTGAGGCACTAACGCAACCATTTCCAACGCGCGTAATCTTGAGCATTTTTTCTAACTTTCTTAACTCTAGAGTATTAATACTGGTCGATTTGATGACTTCTCCTTAATTTTACTCACTTCCTCTTTTCTGTATGTTGTGATCGGGGTTAAGTTTCATGTACGGTTAAGTTCTTGAAAAGTGTTGTCTTTCTAAATTCAGTTATCAAAATAAAAAAGGTTTAAGAAATGACACTAGCTTCCTTTTCCACTCCTAAAAAAAAACAAATTTTTTTTAACACTTTGTTGAATCGTAGATCATTAGTTCCAAACGCACGTAAAACACCGAACTTTATATACCCGGCAGACATCTTAACTTTAAATTGTTAATATTAAGTTGCTTTCTTTAAAAAAGAAATACTAAAAATATTTGCATAATTATGGCGAGCCATGTGAGATCTCTACCGACAGCTCAAAAAGGAAAAGAGACGTTTAATGTGAAAGAAGAAACGTCAGGCCGGAACACATGAGTGCAGGGAGCTTGAGATGCTGGCCAATAGGAACAACGCCCGAAAATTCTTACAGAAGGTTTTAAGAACGGGGCGTTTTCCTGTAATAACAAAGATGGCAATCTGGTCGCTGGCATCCAGAGCAATCTTAAATTATGGAGGGAACACTTCTCGAACCTGTCAAATAGTGGCAACTGCGCTTGTCAAAGAGAACGTGAAGATCCCGATACCCCAATCGTTGAGGACGGAATTGTCGTTCCGCTACCCGACTAAATATCGCCTATAAGGTTCTAGCGAGTGCATTGTGTGAAAGGCTGAAGCCCATCATCAACCAATTGGTTGGACCTTATCTGTGTGGCTTTAGACCTGGAAAGTCCATCATCGACCAAATATTCACAATTCGCCATGTCTTGGAAAATACCAGTGAAAGGAGAATCGACACACACCATCTTTTCGTCGATTTCAATGCTTCATTCGACAACCCGGAAAGGAGTTGCCTATAGTCGCGATGTCTGAATTTGGTGTCCCGGCAAAACTAATTCGGCTATGCAAGATTACGTTGCTCCACATCAGTAGCGCCGTCAGAATTCTGAAGCACCTCTCCGAGTCGTTTGATACCTGACGAGATTTCACACAGGGTTGGGCTTTTGCACGTTAGCGATGGCAAGTGTCGTAGGCGATGGAACTGTGAGCTTTATGACGACAAAGGCATAGTGCAGCAAACAAAGATTCCACGGCTGCGCTGGCTGCGTCATGTCGTCCGAATGGATACAAACGCTCCGGCTCTGAAAGTATTCGATGCAGTACCAGCTGGTGGGAGCAGAGGAAGAGGAAGTCCAGGTGGAGAAGGTCTTGACTCCACTTGGTGTGTCCAACTGGCGCCGGTTAGCACGAGAACGACTGCTGCGCTTTGTTAAACTCGGCCAAAATCGCGTAAGTGGTTATCGCGCCAATTAAGACGAAGAAGATAGTTGTTTCATATAACCATTAAATGAACTTTACTAATCTAGGCGATAAGTGCCCTTTACTCTTCTCGACAGGACTTAATAGAATAGCCTTATGGAAGACCCAGCGATTCGACACGCATCTAAACTAATCTAACCTTCGACAGACGCTTCAAAACTAACATACGGTCAAGATGAGAGTGGCAACTCAAAGACCATGAAGAAGGGGGGAAGTAAATTTTTACACGGATGGATCCAAGCTAAGGGGTTTTTTCGAAAGAATTAGAATTATAATTAAAATTATCTGTCTAACTTCCGGACAACTGTAGCGCCTACCAAGCAGAAGTCTTTACCATAAAGGAGTAAACTATGTACCTTAACATACACGCCGTAACAAATCAATGGATGCAGCTTTACTAAGATCAAAGGTTGCTTAGGAATGCGTGGAAGCCCTAAATGTTGTTAGTACCGTTTTCAAGGTCAATCTTATATGGGTTCCGTGACATAAAGATATTGAAAAAAACTGCAAATCCAATAAGGTTATCAGAAAGAGTACTAATCTTCCACTGCTTGAACAGAGGCAAAATGGGAATTCCTATGGCGACTTGCAAAGTACTGATACAAAAAAATATTCTCTAGGAGACCAACAAGTCATGGAGAAAAGAAAATTCTTGTGTTATAGCCTATCTAATTTGGCCACAAATAGCTAAGAAAAGGTCAGGAGAATTGCTCAACCTCTCAAGAGAGAAGATCTCGAAGGTCGTGGCTTGTGTCACCGGTCATTGGCTGTTAGGTAGGCACTCTCCTAGGCTAAGAATATTTTCGAATGAATGTTGCCGAAGTTATAGGATGAGGAAGAAACAGTAGAACACTTCCTCTGTAATTGTCCAGTCTTAGCCAGTAGTAGAGCCAGGTTGTTAGGAAAATACTTTTTTGACTCTCTTATGGAACTATGCGCTGTTGGGCTAAAATCTATCATTCATGATTCCATGATGAATAAATACTGAGGTTCTCGTGGTACACAGTGACAACACAACGGACCTACCTGATCTAAGTGAGTTAGCTGTTCTAAAACCGACTGCCACAAAACCCTGACCTAACTCTTCTCGGTTTATCAACTGCTTAAAAAAATATACATTTTCCGAATAGTTTCGAAACTACGCCAAGGGTGTAAAAATGCAGAATTAATTTCAATGTTGGTAATGCCGGAGCAGAAGATTTTCAGCTGTTCTGTATTTAATTAATTTTACGTAATTTTAAACCTAGATATTAAAAACAAAAAAAAAATACCTTGATCAAAATGTTCTCAAAAAATATGCAGTAAATTCAAAATACGAGGTTATTTCCCAAAAAATGATATTATCGCCTTCAGAGTACTCCATATTAACTGCAATGCACTAATGCGAGCGTTTGATCCGGTTCTCGAAACATATCTGCAATTCTATTTTGCGTATAGCCGGCAGAGCCGTCTTCGATTTTTCCTTTCCTTCCTTTCAGTTGTGAAAACGCGTTCATCGCAGTGATTTTTTGCCTCAATCAAACAGCAAAATATCTCAGGGAGCCACATCAGGTGAATTCGATGGCTGTTGGATGGCATTCGTTTCGTTCTCGGCCAAAAATTCACGCATAATAATGACACTGTGCGACGGCGCGTTATCATGGCTCAAAATCCACAAGTTGCTGTGCCAGAAATCCTTTCTTTTTTGACGAAATACTTCACGTAAACGTCTCATAACGTTCTTAGTAACTGTCTGATCTTCTGGCAAAAATTCAAAAATTTGTGGTGTGCAATACCGCTGTAATCCAAAATGTAGCATCGTCTTCTTTTTTGACTGAAAACGACGTGGATTATTTTGTCTTGGTTCATTCGGAGCTGTCCACTCACTCACCTGATGTCTGAATTGCGTTTCGTACTAGTAATGGTGGAGTCTCCAGCAATGATGCATTTAATAAATGTTGAGTCTCATTCAGCCTTGGAAATTATGTCTTTGCCGATAACAACGCGGTTCCGCGGTTTCGTGTCACAGTAGTGGAGAATTTCCTCTATCTCTTCCGAAACGGATGGCTCAAATGGGGATGGGAGACATACGCAAGCCCGCAAGCACACAGGCAGATACGTTTTGCTCACCATCTCCAGCATAGCTCCTTTTCATACTTTCCGCTACAATATCATAGCCGCACTCTTTGACCACAGTCGACCGTTCGTCTGGAAAAATAATGTATTTGCACGTCCCGTACGGCCAGCCTGCACTCTTTTAGCACGGGAGAAACCCAGGATTCTCTCTTACCACCTTCGAGACAACAGCAAAGATGGTGAAGGCTTCCCTCTTCAATTCCTCTCTCTCTCTTTATTATTCATTACAGGAATGATGAAGCCTTTGTGGTTGCCAACTTCCCCAAATAACTTAGGTAGACCGCCACCAATCCTCGGTCTCTTTCGAGGGAAATATCCTTCTTCTCGGAACGTTGGCACTTGTCTCCGAGTTTGGTTGTGGAGCACTAACATTGGCCCTCTCTGCGTCATCTTCTTCTGAAACGCTGAGAACTCCTTGGTCCACTTAAGCTTCCGAGAGTGCTGCTCAGTTAGCCTAGAAAAATTTTGGCTGTTATAGTGGTTTTAAAGTGAAAAAGGACCCTAGTATACCCTAGCTATAGGTATTTGATAGTGATAGAGCAACCCTCTATTTTCCTCTGCCTGCCATGTAGGTTTCCTTAGGGGAAAACTCCTGAAGTAACTTTCCAAAGCTCCCAAAAAACTAGAAGAGGAGCCGTCGCTGATGCTGGATACCCCAGCTTTGGTGTCTGCCAATACAGCAGCTCATATGAAAGCATTTGATCTGGCTTTTAGGAAAAGACTGAGAACCGAAAAGTCACACTTCAGATAAATAAGGTAGTCGCGAATCCGGAAATTACCTAATTGTGGAAATGGATTCACGAATCGGGCAAGAGCGTCCACCGAAGGCAAAGTAAGCCTGCCAGCGTAGCCTCTAAAGAAAGTTAAGCGTGCTTATGTCAAATGGCACTCCACATGATGGCCAGCAACGCGCAATGTCATCGTGGTAATCGCTGGAGTTGCACAAAGCACGCACCTCTTCACCCCGCGCCGAAGTCTGAATGACACGCTGTGACTTCGGCGTAAACATTCCAGACGAATATGAATAAAGGTGCGTACTTAGCAATGATATTTTCATATAAGGAAAAATTAAAGTGAAGTGCAACGCAATGAGGTAAATGAAGCGCCAAATGAAGTCAACACTTCCTGCGGCACAAAAACGCAGCAGGCGACCACCAGCGGTGCCTCAAATGTACAGCAGTGGCAGCGAGTCTCTAGTTGACATATAAAATTCATGCCGAGGCAGAAGCAAAACAACTGGAGTATGATTAATTTTTTGTTGTTGTCGAATTTTTGCAACTTACTTGAGCAATGAGCAGCAAAAGCGAAAGCAAAGCCGCAGCAGCAACAGCAGCAAACAACAACAGCAAACAACGTCTGCATCAGCGGTGGCCATCGACTTGGCCTCATTCACACTCCGAATTCAGTCATTTCAATTATTTAAAAGGTAAATATTGTGCAAATGGCAACAAAAACAACGCAACAGGATATCAATTGAAATTATTATGATTTCGAGTGACTGCACAGATTTGCAATTCTCAAGCAGACACACACGCTCACGCACGCATATGCACATCAAGGCACGTTTGTTCTAGCCACCGAACCCGCTTGCCACCCCTGTGGCCAGCGACAACACCACTGCAGCCCTCAACCATCAACCATCAGCCATCAGCTATGAGTAGCCCCTCTTTCCCTTGCCCTGTCACTCAGTTGTCCCGCACCACTTCGAACAGATGCGTCGCAGTCGAAACAAAAGTCGAGTATCTCGTTGACATCCAGCTGAAGGACTAATTGAAGATCTTCAGTCGGGATTTGCTACTATAATCACTATTGCGAAAAATGTCAAAAGCTACTACATGGGCGCAAATAACGTCATCAATTCGTAGCAAGAGCTGTAGTTGTAACAACAACACAAACAGCAACAGCAGTTACAACTATTATCGCATGCGAATCAATAGCGTTTGCTGGTCATTTTCCGGGTGGTGTGGAAAATTTGCAAAAAATATTGAAAAACTGCACAACTTCACTTGGCTGCGTTCAGCTGTTGTTAGTTGATGTTGTTGTTAATGCTGCTCTATGGCTGGTTTGCATTGTGGGTCGTTGATGTGGCATGATGTGGGTACAGTGATATAGGGTCGATTGCATGGCCGGGGTCAATTTGCCACATTAGTTGCGCATTGACTTTGGATGGTATCAAATAATTGCGGAATCGCAATGAAAAAAAAAATTGATGAAAAATTCTGTAACGCTTGAGTTTCCATAGCGCGATATTGGGGTTTCTTGGCTTAGTTATTGGTGATCGCATTTTAGGGGTGAGAATTGGTGATTTCTTGGTGCTTGTCCTATTTAATAAGCAACTTAGTAAGAAACTAACAAATATTCAGGGTTAGCGGGAAAGTCGTCCTCGATATTTAAGGACATTCATTCTTAAATCATTTTTGAGTAAGTTGGTTTTATGACATGTTGTAAAACACTTAACTTTTTTTGAGGTATTCGATTTCAAACTTTATTAAAAAAAATATTGTTTCTGATTACATGCCGACTTTGCAAGGTCCAATCTTCCCACCCGATTCAGTTGAAGCCCTTCAATTAATAAAAATCATCAATATAAATTTAACCAATCCCAACAGTTCAAAATATCTGCTTCATAAAGTTTTGAATTTACGATTTTTTACTAAGTCTTTTCAATTTTGCACCATTAAAATGTGTATGCAAACTAATATGCAAAGTTTCTTTGTAACTTGTACCTTCTGTCAAAAAATATCGGGAATTGTTTATTTAAAAAGCGTGAGTTTGAGCGTGATCCATTAATTAGCTTGTTTTAGGCATTTATTATATCAGTCAACCGCAGGAGTGCTCGAGGTAATTTAAAATATCAAACAAAGATTTTGTCTTAAATTAAAACAAAAAAGGGGTTACGTATGCCGAATCGTTGAAAATGTTGCAGATAGCCTATGGCGACTGGGTCTACGGGTGATATAAGGCTTTTGCAGATTTGGAAGATTTGCCCGATCTGGTCGTCCATCAACGTCTTTAACGGATGAAAACGTAGACAAAGGGCGTCCAAGAAATGGTGCTGGAATACCATCATTTAAGTTTGAGGGACTTAGCTCGTGACCTTAGCGTGTCTCACGAATCAATTCGCAACATTTAACATCATCAATTGGGCATGAGACGCATGGCGTGAAAGAAAACTCTTGCACCTCAGAGTGAATGCCTTTTTAGCTATCCCAGAAGGTATAATACCATATTCTAAGACTAATGTAATTGAATAGACTCAGCAGGCAGTTCAACACAATGAAACAGCGATTCCAAAGTCTACCGGCACTAGCCTGACATAATTTAAACAATCGAAGAAGTAAGCCAGCAACAATTCAAGAGCTAAAGGATGAGATAATTCGGCACATTAACGGCATGGAACCTCAATTATGCCTCAGCGTCATCGAAAATTTGGACCATCGGATGGAGGTGTGCTGCCGAGGCCACGGCGGCCATTTGGCCAATATTTTATTCCATACGTAATTGAGCCATACCAATATTATCACAATAAAAAGAAATGACAATAATTTTCTGAAAAAATTGAACTTTATTCAAAATCAACACCGGCCCTTGAAACTTAAGCACCCTTCTAATAGGCAGCCACGCTAGAAAGTTGGGACTCCCGTACTTCGATTTCCGTAGAAGCTGTCTTAGTACAGAAGAAGAGGAAACAGTAAGACACCTTTTAAGTGAGTGTGAAAGCTTAGCTATGAGGAGGCTGGGCACTCTTGATACCTCATTTTACTGATGTAGCGGACTAAGCGCATCTAAAACTAACGAAGTTTTGCTCATTTATTAAAGCTACCGTATGGTTTGAAAAGGAACCCATAGGATAAGGATAAGATCCAGTGGTATCATAATGGACCTACGAAAGGTCGAAGTGTGTCGTAGCGACAGCCACCCTACCTACCTACCTACCTATTCGTGTATGGGCTTTAACAAATTATGTTCAGTGGTTCCGATTTTGAGCTGCATTTTAACTTGATTCCAAGTTTTGTTCGCCGTTTCCATTTTCACCTCAATAATCCTTCTCCAAGTGTTAGACGGTCTTCCTCTTCGGTGGCTGCACTGCGTTGACGTCGTTGTTAGGTCGTAGAATGTGGCGCTCTGGCCAAGCCAGCTCCATTTCCGTTTGGTAATTTCCTTAACTTGCTTTCTGCATTGTGGCTTGCTAAAATGAAGGCTTTTGAATGGTGTTCGGCCAGAATTTGCGCATGTTTTTACGCGGACAGCGGCAAACAAAAGTTTGAGGTAGGTAGGTAGGTAGGTGAAATGGTTGAAGTGGCAGTCTGGCACACCGCTTTCAACAGCCAGCCAGACTTTCAACAGTCAGCCAGAGATGTTGATGTAATAGAGGAGATTGATTGGATTTAGGTTGGTGCACTGCCCCAGGCTGTCGAAGAAAAGAGCGCCCAGTGACCTTAGTCGTCTAGCTGCCAAACCCGGACATTTACAGAGAAAGTGCTCTACAGTCTCCTTCTCTGAAAGTTTGAGGTGCTTGCACATCTTTTTGCGACAGATTCCACGTTTCGCAGACATAAAAAACTATTGCAATAACCCAAATCTAAAAACCAAAAACTGAAAACCAATGATAATGCTTTACAAACAACATCTGTATGCATGTATGTATGTATGTATGTATGTGTTTTTTTTTTTTTTTTTTTTTTTTTTTTTTATGGAGGTGGCACAAAGCATTGAAAGCCGAAAAGTGTGAGACTTGCCTTTCGGCTCACCCACTAAAAACCCACCCCAGCTCCGTTTCCCTCCCGCGGGACAACCGTTAAGTAGTACTTCACAGAAGGGGGAGCGGCCTATTGCCTCTTCATGAAGATCTGCGCTGTTGTTCAGCGCTACGCAGTTTGGAGATTACTATTTTTGCCATATTACATACAGCGGACCAATATTCTTCGGACTCTATCATAATATCGACTAGGTTATCAGCCGTAATTGGCTTCCCCACCCTAGTGCTTAGTTCCCCCCTTTCTAACGCAAATCGCGGACAGACAAACAAAACATGTTCTGCGTCTTCTGCAGTTGGTGCACAATGAGAACAGTACGGGTCGTCTTCGTGCTTAAACCTGTATAAGTAGGATTTGAAGCACCCATGTCCTGTCAGTATTTGGGTCAGGTAGTAATCTAACTGTCCATGTTCACGGTTAATCCATTTGGAAATAATGGGAATCAAACGGTACGTCCAACGTCCGTTGGGAGACGAGCTCCATTTTTCCTGCCATAAACGCTGGCTGCGCTCCCTTGCTATCCTGCGTATTGTCTGTCGTTCTGAAGTAGCTTTGTTTTGGTAAACTTCAGCGTACTCTTTTGCCATTAAATTTATTGGGAGTAGACCTGCTATGACCATAATGGCGTCTTCCGATACCGTGCGGAACGCGCAGCACACTCTGAGGGCACTCAATCGGTACACCGATTTCATACACTTCACATACGAGCTGTAGTTTGTGGCTTCCGCCCATGCCGGAGCTGCGTACAGCAAAATCGATGAGACCACAGTATTAAGAAGTCTCCTGCTGTTTTGCCTAGGGCCTCTGATATTCATCATTAGTCGTGTTAGCGCAGTTACTGCTTCTGCCGCCCTGCTGCTCGCGTACACCAAGTGATCTTTGAAATTGAGCCTACGGTCAATTATTACGCCCAGGTACTTAATGAATGGCTTCGATTCTATACCATGGTCGCCCACCATTATATTAGCTGACTCCACAATCTTCCTGCTGCTAATTAATACGACTTCAGTTTTATGGTCCGCAAGAGTTAGACCACTGTTACATAACCATCTCTTTACCATGCCGACAGCCCGGTTACATGTTTCTTCGGCTCGACGGAGTGTTTTGGCCACGACCACAACAGCTATGTCGTCAGCAAATCCAATGATTTGCGACCCTAGAGGCAGACTGAGGCGCAAGACTCCATCGTACATGACGTTCCAAAGTAAGGGTCCCAGGACTGAGCCTTGTGGAACTCCGCCAGTTATTTTGTGCTCTTTTACCCCAGCATCGGTTTTATAGCGCAGTGTTCTGTCGGAAAGGTAACTGGCGACAATCCTGCGAATGTACCTTGGAACGTGGAAATTATCAAGGGCGATCAGAATTTTGCTCCAATTCGCCGTATTGAAGGCGTTCTTGACGTCTAGTGTCGCAATTAGGCAATACTCCTTGCTACCGTTTAGCCATCGAGTACCTTCAATTGCCTTCTGCGCAATGGTCTTGACTGCAGACACAGCATCTGTTGTTGAACGGGCTTTCCGGAATCCGAATTGTCGGGGTGATAGACCGCCTACATCCTCTATAGCAGCCTCCAGACGGACTGCAATCAGTCGTTCCAGGATTTTTCCTGCAGTGTCGAGCATGCACAGGGGGCGGTAGCCTGTAGGGTCTTCCGCAGGCTTGGATCCTTTTGGTATTAAAACCAGTTTCTGCAACTTCCACTGGGTTGGAAATGTACCTTCCTTTAGGCATGTATTGTAGAGATCTACAAAAATGTCGGTACGACTTTGGATAGCAACTTTTAAGGCCTCGTTGGGGATTCCATCCGGTCCGGGAGCTTTATTATTTTTAATCCGTTTTATGACCATAAGGAGTTCTTCTTTGTTGGTTAGCTGCAAATTTTGGTCGCCTTCACAGGATCCTACCAATTCGTGGTCTCTTGTAGTGTCTTGGACGGGGAACAGAGTTTCTACTACATTACGCAGTGTAGTTGGGCATGTTGTTGGGAGTGGCTTAAAGACTTTGAGCTTTTTCATAACAAGCCTGTAACCGAGGCCCCAAGGGTCGTTATCGGCATCGTCGCATAGCTGCAGGAAACACCGGCGTTTACTGTTTTTGATTGCCTTTTTTAGGGCCTTCCTTCTTTGCTTATATTGGAGCTGGTTTTCTTGAAAACTGTCCGTACCCCTAGATCGTTGGTAGATTCGCCTTGCTCTTAAACATTCGCTGCGCAGTTCTGCAATGTCTGCTGTCCACCAGTAGACAGGTTCGCTGTTGCGCTTATTGGGCCTCGTTTTGGACATGGCTGCGTCGCATGCCTCTGTTAGGTGTCTCATGGTTTGTTTTGTTTTCTCAGATGCATCCCCTCCGAGAGTTACATCTGCCAGCATGATTTCGATAATCTCAGCCTCCATTGTTTTAATTTTGTACCGCGTGTCGTAGTTATTTGAGAACCTTTCTTCGCCGTGCTTCCTTATTTCACAGATTATTGCGAGGTGATCGCTCCGAGTGTAATGCTGGCTGACGAACCATTTCGTGTCGCGAACAAGACTAGAACTCACGAAGGTAAGGTCGATTATAGACCCCATTCCCGCCTTTTGATACGTCTGTTGACTTCCTGTGTTCATCAAGGCTATATCTAGCATAGCGAACGCTTCCAGCAGGGCTTGCCCTCTAGGGATTGTCCGTGGGCATCCCCAGTTAACAGCCCAAGCGTTGAAATCACCGGCTACGATGACAGGTCTATGCTCCTTTACATCCTGGGCGAGGTTCTCCAGGATGCCTGTTGCTTCCAGCAGAGTTAAGCTGGGTGGTAGATAACAGCTGTAAATGTATGTGCCTTCAACGCGTGCACGTACGAATCCGCGGGCTGCATTCACGCTCATCAGTTGGTGTGTATGTGTGTATGTATGTATGTGTCTATGTATGTATGTATGCATGTATGTATGTAGTGTGATATTCTTTTTTTTCACATTTTCTTCGACACACGCACTTTGTTTCCCACTAATTTTTCTGTTCAAACAACTTAAACTTCACTCCTCGCAACATTAATCATTCGCCTTGAATCACTCACATGGTCGCATATACTACAAACACACACACAAGCACACATACACAGGCGCACATCTTGCATGCAACGCTCGCAAAGTCAAAGTATTATTATCCCTCATATCAGAGTGATTAGTGTAATAAGCCTCTGCGATGAACACAGCTCCGATTTCTATTTTAAAATGTAATGGTGAAAATAAAAACAGAAAATTAAGAAATCACAACATTTATCCTCATGTCATTCACGCCAAAAGGGGCTCGAGCTGAAATTGTACCCAAACACACACGCACACATACACCCTGGCGTGCATACACTCATACGACTGCCTGCCTATGCGTGTATGCATGGATGTGTGTATGTGTGTAGGTATAAGGACACTATTGTTCGCACTAATGACAGGGTGGATGCCAATTTCGAATTTCAATTCAACTATTCAATAAACGCAACAGAAGCAGCAGAAACGGGGGAAATGGGAAAAAAGGATGTCATTACAAAACTTTTGTATCCCTCGGCACACACACACACATGCACTTGTGTGTGTATAAAGGAATTGTGTGTATTGAGAAGCCCATAAATAACAACAACGAAAAATTGGTTAACGGCAAAGCGAGTGCCAAATGAAATGTAATAAAATTGTATAAAAAGCAAGAGGCTAAGAATAATTGAATTGCAGAATGAAGATGTGTATGTGTGTGTGTGTAGCTGTGTGCAGATTTCGTGTACATGTATGTATGTATGTTTGTGTGCTACTGCTTTTGTTAGTGCGAAGTTGTCTGAAAGGAAGAAAGGCACGCAGGATGCAATGTGCAACAATAAATTATCAAAGTGCCAAAACTATGAAAAATCGTTAGCAAGCATTTTTTTTCTCTTACGCTCTTCTTACTTTTTCTATTTTAGTTAAATTTTTTTTTTTTTTCAACTAGAAAATGCAGCCATAGCCAATTCTGTGGTAATTTCAGTATTAGATTGCAGACGAAAATGCACTCTAGAAGGCATTGCTTTGAATGTATTATTCCAAATTCACTTCTCTTAGGCAGTACTAGCAGGGCTGGATTATCCATAAGGCGGTGTAGGTGACTGCCTCAGGATCTTCATAGACGAGAAGCTACGCGCACAGAGAAAACACATTTGAAAATGTTTCAAGGATTGAATGCTTAATTTCAAGATTTTTATCCTCAATGACAAAATTAATGCTTTTTTTTTGCATTTTTACATGGCAATGTAGAATTGTAAGCCCCGAAATTTAAATTGCCTAGAAACCTCGTCATAGTTAACGCCGTCCTTAGTATCAGGTCAGTCCATAAGTTCGTGCGTATTTTACCCACAATTTCACTTCTGTACGATTTTTGCATACAAAAAATTATTCGCGGAATATAACGGAGGAACTATTTATATTTTCTTTGATATATTGTGCATTCAGCAAGTGATTTTAATCGCGGATAGAAAGAAGCTCGTGTTGTTAAAAAATAAAATGGAGTCTTCGAACGCGTATAAGAGGCATATTTTGTATTTTTTTTATAAACGTGGTAAAAATGCAACAACTGCTGGTGCAGAAATAAACACTGTTCACGGAAAGGATACCGTGAGTGTAAGGACTGCGCAAAAGTGGTTTTCAAAATTCCGAAGTGGTAACTGCGACGTGGAGGATGCCCCGCGCGCTGGTCGTCCTGAAGTCTTTAACTCCGACGCCTGCCTAGAACTCGTGGAAGCTTAGCCAAATTTGACTGTCGATATGATAGCTCAGAGGTTAAATTCATCGCATGGAACAGTTCACAGGCACCTGGTTCAGTTGGGAAAGGTTTCAAAGTTGTGAAAATGGGTTCCGCATAGACTTTCCGCCGCCAACCTTCAGCAGAGAGTGAATGTGTGTTCTCAGCAGCTGCAACGGCTTGAAAATTAAAGTTTTTTGAACCGTATCGTTACTGGTGGTGAAAAATGGGTCCCTTACAATAATCCTGTTCGCAAACGCCAATGGTTAGATAAAGATGAAACACCAGAACCGACCCCTAGAGATGGCCTTCACCCCAAGAAGATTCTCCTGTCTATTTGGTGGGATATGGCCAGTATTGTTTATTGTGGACTTCTGGAACCAAACCAGACGACAACTGCCGATTATTATTCCCATCAGCTATCAAACCTGAATGAGGCTCTTAAAAAAGTCGACCATCTTTAGTGAATAAACGCAAAGTTTTGTGTCACCATGACAACGCAAGACCTCATACCGCAAGGCAAACATTAGGCAAGCTGAACGAGCTCGGATGGGAGCTAACGCCGCATCCACTATACTCTCCGGATATTGCACCTTGTGACTATCGCCTTTTCCATGGACTTCAATCCCATATGAGCAACAAGAACTACTCCTCAAAAGAAGATATAAAAAGGGATATCGAAGCGTATTTTTTGAGGGCTGACAACTTTTTGAACAGACTTCGTATGTCCAAACAAAAATTTTTAATTTTTAACAATAGATCAAAAAATAAAATACTCGAAACAAAAACAAAAAAAAAAAAAATTTCGTATCCGTTTCACTCGCTTTTAAAGAAACACTCAAAAGAACACCATTTCAATTGATGCGAGGGCCTGAAATCTACTTAAGTTTAAGATGAACGAAAGATCTGCACAGCAGTTTCGAAGTGCGAAGTTGCAATAAATTTTTTCACAACAGAGGAATCCTCACATGCATTTGACTGAAAATAGGAAATTTGCCTCGTACGAATAATAAGCAATTAATATACTTAAACCTTACTAGATATGAAATTTTATGTAAAGTACTTTGCGAAAAATGTTAAGCTCTACGCCAGCCACTGTTTACATTATAGCCCAGTTTTATGGTGCAACCAATAGGCAACCGATGTATGGTGAATTGCGCGGTGACGACAAAGTCGGTGGCGTTTATGATGGATTTGGCGGCAAAAACAAAATAAAATTTTTCCACAAACAAGAGAACACTTTGATGTTGAAAGAATGGAACTTACAGTATTGGCGTCGTGGTTCTACGCACACACACACATACGTACATGCATACAGTTGCAGGCAGTTGCTTGAGATGAGGCACATAAAATTGACGAGCTTTGGTATGTAAAATAAAACAAACAGATTATTGGCATAAACATCGTAAACGAAATGGAAAAGATGCAAGCGATTAATGACAAACACATTAAACGGCGAATTGCTGGCGGAAATTGAGATACGCGTGCAGTTGATGACATAGAAACTGGGACAAGTAGTCGCCCGTCAAACACACAAAGAGCTCTAAGAGTTTAATAAAAGAAAAATGCAGAAAGTGAAAAATCAAAAGTGGAAAGCGTTTAGTTGGATACAAACCGAAGTGGAGATGACGAAGGACGGCTTAGCGGCAAAACTAACTAAAAAAAATTGCAAAGGGGGTAGCCACGAAACTAATCATTAGATAGCCGGAGCTCTGTCCAGGAATATACGCCAAGCAAACAGATGGAAATTTGAATGAATACGAAAGTAAAAAGTCTGGCCTGTTAACAGCCGACTTCCAGATGATGAAAATGTTCGTTCACGTACTGCAGTTAAAGGTCTTTACTCATGGCGGGGACATAAAGGGTAATCAAATTGGAGGTATCGGATTTTAAATCGAAATAAAACAGTGGAAATTTTAATTGATTGGGTAATCCTTATTATTTTTGTGTAGAACCATTCATTACATTAAAGATAATCCCTTTCAAATGTTGCCCCCAATAACTTTAGTAATGTTGGCTACCAATGCCACTGACCCGTCTGGGCGATTTCAAGTCAAGTGATCCAAGTATTTTGGACATTTTTGGACAATTTTGAAAAATTTAGTATAGTTTTTCCGAGATAAATTTCTGGGGTCCCTTTAAATTTCAAAATAAGGATAAAACATAATTCTCACAAAAATTTCCTTTTGAATAAATTTAATTTTTTTGCTCAAAATTTTTCAAATTGCACTATTTGCTTTTCAATTTCAAGAAAATGATATTTTTACAAAAATTTATATTTTTTGTTGAAGATTTTTGCGGAAACACCAAATAAAATTTTTTTTGGTAATTTTTTAGATTTAAAAAATTTCTATAATATTTTTTGAAAAACAAATTTCATTTTTTTGTTCAAAATTTTTTGGAAAAAAATCAAACTTTGAAAATTTTGTACTATTTTCCAATGTGAAATTTCTTTAGTTCTTTTAAATTTCAAAAAAAAAGAGTAAAACAACATTTTTGCAAAAATTATTTTTTTACCAAACGAAAATTTAAAAATTTTCAAAAATTTGCTATAGTTTTTCAAAGTGAAATTTCTTTCATTCATTTTAAATTTCAAAGAGAGAATAAAAAAATCCGCATACAAAAATTAATTTTTTTTTAATTTTTTTGTTTGTTTATTAATTTCTTTTTTAATTATTTTTTTTAATTATTTGTTTTTAATTAATTTTTTTTATTTCTTTTAAGTTTTTTTTTTAATGAATTAATTTTGGTTTTTTAATGAAAGTGTAAAACAAAATTTTTGCAAAAATTATTTTTTGAACAAATGAAAATTTAAAAATTTTGAAGAATATGGTATAGTTTTTTTTTTTAGTGAATTTTTGGGAAAAAAGTATTTTTTTGAAATTTTGGTACAGTTTTTGGAATTGTATTTTCTTTTAAATTTCAAGAAAGGAATATTTTTACAAAAAAATTTTTTTTAGCAAAAATTTATATATTGTATTTTGTTGAAAATTTTTGGGAAAACATTAAAACATTAGAGATTTTGGTACAATTTTTCCTAGTAAAATCTCGTTGATACTTCTTAGATTTAAAAAATGTTTACAAAAATTATTTTTTGAAAACATTTTTATATATTTTTTCAAAATTTTTTGGAAAAAAATTTAAATTTTTTGTTCAAAATTTTTTGTAAGAAAATCAAATTTTGAAAATTTTTGTACTAATTTCCAATGTGAAATTTCTTTAGTTCTTTTAAATTTCAAAAAAAAGGGTAAAACAAAATTTTTGCAAAAATTATTTTTTTACCAAACGAAAATTTAAAAATTTTCAAAAATTTGCTATAGTTTTTCAAAGTGAAATTTCTTTCATTCATTTTATATTTCAAAGAGAGAATAAAAAATCTGCATACAAAAATTATTAATTAATTTCTTTTTTAATTTTTTTTTTAAATTTTTATTAAAATAATTTTTTTTAAATGTTTTTCTTTTTAATTTTTTTTTTTTTTTTAATACATTTTTTTTCTTTTAATTACTGTTTTTTGAATTTTTTTTTCGTTTAAAAAAAAAAAAAATTTTTTTTAAAATAATATAATAATTTTTTATTATTGAACATATATGGGAAAAAATTAAAATTTTGAAAATTTGGTATAGTTTTCCCGAGATAAATTTCTGGGATTCCTTTTAAATTTCAAAATAAGGATAAAGCATAATTCTTACAAAAATTTCTTATTGCATAAATTAAATTTTTTTGCTCAAAATTTTTGGGAAAAAAGTATTATTTTGAAATTTTGGTACATCTTTTCGAATTGTATTTTCTTTTTAATTTCAAGAAAATGATATTTTTACAAAATGTATGTTTTTTGTTCAAAATTTTTGGGAAAACACCAAAATTTTGGAGAATTTTGGTAATATTTTTCGAAGTAAAATTTCTTTGGTACTTTTTAGATTTAAGCAATTTTTACAAACATTGTTTTTTGAAAAAAATTTTCATTTTTTGTTCAAAATTGTTTGGAAAAAAGTTTTTATATTTTTATTCAAAATTTTTTGTAAAAAAATGAAACTTTTAAAATTTTTGTACGATTTTCCAATTTGAAATTAGTTCTTTTAAATTTCAAAAAAAGGGAAAACAAATTTTTATATTACAAAAACTTTTTTTTTTGGACACATGAAAATTTAAAAATTTTCAAAAATTTAGTATAATTTTTCAAAGTGAAATTTCTTTCATTCAGTTTATATTTCAAAGAGAGAATAAAAAAATCTGCATACAAATTTTTTTTTTTCAATTTCTTTTTTTGGAAATTAATTGGTTGGTTGGTTTAAGGGTGACCCCGCATCGGAGTGCCACATAGACCGCAAGTTGGGTCCGCTGTGTTGCCCTAGAGCTCATTATATAGTAATATATGATTTCCCCACTTAACCGAGATTTTTATTATAGATTTTGGTCAAAGATATTAATTCGTTTCGAGAATTTGATGAGAGATTCGATTTTCAGGTCCGAGAGTACTGAAAGATTGTCAATTGTTGGAGAGCCTAGACTGGACAGAATTCTGAGCACTTATTTCGTTAAGAGATAAGAGACAGGATCGAACCCATCTGAGTGGGTATAAGAGGAGCTGAGTGCTCGAACGGCCGCTTGACTGTCAGTGAAAAAGCGGATATCCTCTAGTGATATTCTCTTTTCTAAGAGAGTTTTCGCAGCAAACCAGATAGCGCATACTTCCGC
The DNA here is from genome assembly GCF_028408465.1 of Anastrepha ludens. Lineage (NCBI taxonomy): Eukaryota > Metazoa > Arthropoda > Insecta > Diptera > Tephritidae > Anastrepha > Anastrepha ludens. The sequence continues at coordinate 26,993,337 of NC_071499.1, read as the reverse complement.
TTGGAATACACCTCAGTAGTCGGGTAATCTGAATGATATATTGATGTGAGGGGAATTGGAAAATATTCCAAATCCCACTTTACCGTCTTGTTTTGAACCCTCTGTATATATAATCAGAGGGCCATCGATTTGAAATTAATTTTTTTTTAATTTTTTTTTTAATTATTAATTTTTAATTCATTTTTTTTTTAATTTTTTTATTATTTTTTTTAATATTTAAGAAAAAATATTTTTTTTAATATTTTGAAAAATAATTTTTTTTAATTAATTTTTTTAAATTTTTTTTTTAATTTTTTGCAATTTTTTTTTAAATAAATTTTTTTTTTTTTAAATTAATTTTTTATTGCTGAATATTTTTAAGAAAAAATTAAAATTTTGTAAAGTTTTTCAAAATGAGTTGAGGAAGAGTTGCTCATCGCAAAATACGCACGGAAGACAACGGGGAGGCTGAGCGGCAGAGTATTGAGAATTCTAAAGTGGGATCTTGAGGTGGTGTATTCCCAAGGCAATTCAAGTTATGCAAGCACATTATCGAAAGACCTCCTACAATGACATTAGCAGGCTCTGTTTGACCGACCCTGTACAGCTGCTCGATATCGTGCAATAAATTCTAACTAGAATAATTTATTTTATTTTCGCAACGGCGGTTTAAATATTTGGAAATTTCAGCATTGAAAATATTGAAAATGCATTTCTTAGTGTCAAATACCACCCAACTAACTTCTATCGCCACAATTTTTCAATAAGGCTGCTCATGTCCCTTCTTTATTTCTACGGTAGTTTTGCGAAATATTGGAAAGCAAGAGTTTGCATGCCTTTGAAAAAAACCCAACAATAAAGAATTTACCAAACACCAGTAGCTGCCGCAGTCAGCGTGATCAACACACCTCTCTCTACCTCTCCCTATACGCACCTTTGCACCTTCAATTTCTCGCCTGCCGCTTTGATCTTTTGCCGTACAAGCGAGAAATTAATTGCGAATTCATTTTCGAAATGATTTGCACAAATTCCACTGACAACTCATTTAGTCAGCGATTACAATTGCTAATGGTTTCATTAGCGTGAACAAAACACTGTTGCCGTCAACTCTTTTTTACTTTTAAAATTAAAAAAAAGTCGCACCGAAAGGACTAAAAGGGCTGCTCGTACAGGATGACTTTGAACTATTTTGTGAGCAAATCGTGTGTGTGTGTGTATATGTATGTGTTGGTTGGTCTGAAAATTGCGAATCATGCAATGCGTTGTTGCTGGCTACAATTCGCTTGCCCAACTCGCACTGGGAGTCGAATTAGGCGGAAAAAATGACTTCATGGCTCAAATCCTTTGTATTTTTGAATGTTGATGATTTTTGATTTTTCAGTAGATAATTTTGTTTTGGATTTTTGGTGAAAATATTTGGCTACTGTGTGGCCAAAGAGCCTTAAAACATATTGTTTGCGCACCAAATGGGACACCTGACAAGCAGGAATGAATACTGCTATTGCACCTTGGCTGAGGCGGCACTTTTCTTGTCAAGCGGTAGGCGACCTGTTTTTTTTTATTTTTATGCAAGCATGAAGTTCAAAACCACAGAGCAGCTACTGATACAGCGGCGCAGAAGCATTTAGATGAGTGTACAATAATTCTCTTAATTGGAAATCTCTTTGTACTAGAGAAAAAATCCATCGCATGATCGAGGATAGAGGAATTTCTTGTCTTGAATTACAGTCTATCAAAGTCAATCGCAGCATAGACAAATTTAATGGAGCTCGCGCTAGTTTCTCAGCATCTCTCCTTCTCTATAATGGGGGCGATAACAGTTTAAGCGATTTGGCCGAGTTTAACAAAGCGCGTCAACCATTTTTTCCCATGCTAACCGGCGCCAGTCGAACCCACCAAGTGACGCGTTGACGCTTTCTTCACCTGTTCCTTACAACACAAAAGAAGACTTCCGTTCTCTCTGCTGCAATCAGCTGGTATTGAAAACTTCCAGAGTTGGAGCAGAGCCGCAGGGTCTTTATTCACTACACTATGTTTTTGTCATCGTAAAGCTCATGAAGCTCATTGTTCCACCGTCTGCGATATTCGCCGTCACCAACGTAGCTTTAAAAGCCTTTCACCACAAAATATTTGCAGAAGCTCCCATAACCGAGATTACTACAAAGGAAATGGCAAACTCCGCTCCGAGTTAAAGCTGTCAGATCGGCTTTCACTTGGTCGCTTCAACTTATACCCGTTTACAAAAGCTGCCTGAGATAGTAAACTTACGTTGGCTCTGAGTTACGCCCAAGCTTTGATAAGAGTTAGTAGTTCGGTAGCTTTCATGCTTTTTCCAAAGATTAATGATTTCCTAAGCGCACTTGGAGTAGATTCTAACTTACCAAGAACCATACAGGTGGGGGTTTTGCAGAGATGATGCCTAGTTATACTTCCAAGAATAAGGAGATCATGTGCTTAGCCTATTTACAGCAGATCGATGTCTTCTACTCATCACTGATGGAGGTAGGTAGCTAGGTAAGATGGGAAGAGTATCCCAGGCATACTTCAAGTAGCACTTACGTGCCGTTTTGATACCATACTATGGACCACTAGCTGTGCAAAGAAAAATTTTGGGAAGAGAAAACCTTCTACAGCCATCCAGTGCTATTTATGTACTGGAGGAGTGAGATCAAGACTGGAGAATTTCTTTAAGTCATCCCCAAAGGGCACGCTAAGGAATCGCAAGCGCCTAGCTGCCAGAGCCGGACATTTTCAGAGAAAGTGTTCCACAGTCTCTTTCTGTGCAGGATCCCCACAGCTTCTGCAATAGGGGTTGTACGAAATTCCAAGCTTCTCCGCATGAGTACCGATTACCCAGTGACCAGTGAACACCACAATGAGTTTGAAAATTGAATGGCGGGGGATTCCCATCACCTTAAGCGTTCTGTTTCTATCGTATGGAGGCCATAGTGTTTTCGAAATAGCACACTGTGCTTGCCCTTTATTTTTAGAAAGAAATTGTGTAGTTTCCCTTTAACAACTGAAACCGGTTCTGTCGACCGCTTCCTGGCAAGCTCGTCGGCGATTTCATTTCCCTCTATATTCCTGTGCCCAGGAACTCAGATAAGGGAAATGTTTCCTGCTCTTTCGAGACTTTTGAGTTCGTCCTTACAGGAGTTCACCAGAAGAGAGCTGCAATACGGCGATGATAGGGCTTTGATCGCAGCTTGACTATTGGAAAAAATATTAATGTCTCCCTACCAACAGCGATTCCGAAGCATTTTGCATACCTGCAGGATCGCGAAGACCTCTGCTTGAAAAACGCTGCTCCTTTCCAGCAGTTTAAAGGAGACCGAAATGCTTGCTGATGTAGAGAAAACCCCCGCTCCCATTCCAGACTCCATCTTGGATCCGTCAGTGAAAGCAGATGTACCTATATCCGTCCCAACTTTCTCGTCTTTCCAATCTCGCCTGCTCGGAAAGAAAGTCCTAGCACAACCCTCAAATCCCAGTTTGCGGTTGCAGAGATCAGTGCGAAGAACAGAGAAGGAAGGGGAGATCTGCTTCAAGATGCTACTATGTCCTACAGGAAATTGTCTCCAGAGGCCAATCTCCTTTAACGTAATAGCGCTCTGAGCAACAATGGACTCAACTTGCAGATCCACAGGAAGTAAGTACGGAATAACATTGAGCGCAGCAGTGGGACATGTTCTACAAGCACCAGTGATGCCCACACGTGCAGTTCTCTGCACTCTGTCTAGTTTAGTGGTGTTGTAGCCCTTCAGAAGAGCTACCCACCAAACTAGGCAACCATATGTCAAACTTGGCAGTCATTTTACGACGGCAGCTTCCTTTCTTTCTTTCCTTTCCTTTCCTTTCCTTTCCTTTCCTTTCCTTTCCTTTCCTTTCCTTTCCTTTCCTTTCCTTTCCTTTCCTTTCCTTTCCTTTCCTTTCCCTTCCCTTACTTTAAACTTTAGGTCCTGACCCAGTGTTAGTATTGGAGCCAGCGATGCAGATTTTAAATAATATCAGCTTGGGCTCAGTGTGGAGGGTAAGCCAACAACTATCCTCTCTCTCATCATACCAGCACAAGTTCCCTTTTAAGCCTGCAAACCGAATGTTACTTCAGCATCTTTTAGTCTGTTGAGTTATCACTGAAAGTAATCATCCCAAAGACTTTTTGTTCACATAAATTGCGCAAAGGGAATCTGAGTTTAGCTGAATGCTTGTAGAAGTTTACTCTTCTTAGCCCCTGTGACTGGTTCTTGGTTTTCGCGGCTCACAATTCATTATGGCTCCCAATATCTTCTGGAGAATGGAAGAAGCCAACTGACGACTTATCTGTTGAACATTCACTTTCTTAAAAAATGTTTAGCTTCCTCGTTATCAGAGGCTTCGTATCAGAGACATTTACTCGTCGCTCTTACCGAAGTAGCAGACTTCCAGCTAACACTGTTAACAAACCTTCTTTTTTATGGAAACCATGTATGGGATTTGCGTGCATTTGTCATCTCCACCTCCGTACATTAACTGGAGTCTACTGCATATTTTCCTCTGCGTATTTTACGTGCATTTCAGATTCATAAACTCACACACAAAACAAAAATCCCCAACTCCAAAATTGATTGTCCCTGTGCACGAGAAGTGTTTGGCTTCTTGTTTAAAAAGCGCCTATGGAATTTCGTATAATTTTGCTATTAATTTCAACTACTTACAGACGATTTGGCGCACAAATTAAATCACCGTCGAGTCACTGTGAGTGCCATAACAAAAAAATTGCTATTTGATGTTTTCCAACAGCCGGCTTGAAGACTGTCAAGGATATAACATTTCGTTTATGGAGCATCGAGGGTAACAAAAAACAAAAAAAAAACAGCAAAGAAGGCATGAAGCGGAACCTTTAAAAAAATCAAAAAATGTCAAATTGACAAGCAACCGTCAACACAAAAATTAAAATTTACCGGCAAAAAGCAGCAGCGAGCAGCGGATAGGTAGGAGTAAACAGGGCACCAGGGAACTATACGGCAAGATGATAACGAGGATATGGCGTGTATCATAGCAGCACGCACTACACGCCAAATACGGGTGTGTGTGTGTGTATATGTGTTGCAATATTGGACCGCCTGGCAGTCGCGCATTCAGACACTCAGGCAAGCTTGTGAAAATTGTTGCGCCAGCGAGAGATGAAAAGCCGCCGCAGCTATGGTTCATTGACGAGGCAAATTGGTGCTTCCTTTTCCCCATTTTTTTCATTTTTATGTTTATTCCTTTACTGCTTTTCGAGTGCAAAGTGGCAATGCGTATCGAAGATGACAGGCTACACACGCACACACACACACGCGCAAGTGATGGAAGGTTGTGCGTAATTCCTCCGTTGCGCCTTGGCTGTGAAGATACTGTGGCAGTCAGTCAGTTAGACGCGCGGTCAATGAGCCATGTTGATGAAGTGAGTTGCTGCCAAAAGTTGTGGAAATGAGTGCAGCCTATCAAAGAGACTCTCAATCGGTCTCGTGAGGCTGAGGCTGAAACAGAGGTGGTGACTTGTTTGTAGTTTTTGCATTTGTAGCAGAATTGTTGCATTAAATCGCAGATTTGCACACCCGTAACAACAAAATGAGCGTGCACAGGTACGTTTGTGGGTATGGAACGCAAAAAACAACAATAACAACAAGCGAACGAAGTAAGCGCAATCTATGGGCGAATGAAATGTAGTAGAAATATTATTTCGAGTGCTCAAGTACTTTTGTTCGTATGTACCTAAATACGTGTGTGTGTGTGTGTGCATACATCCACTTGGGCTCGCAGTCGTCAAACGGAAGTGCTTCGCATACATCAGATATAAGGATAACGTAATTGTATCCAATATTATATGATAGCCTTGCAGCGGCAGCTACTTGAATTACATTTGGAAAATCGAAAGCAGATACAAAATGCAACGGCGATAGGACTCGGCTTTGTTTTGTCGGATTAACGATTTCGGTGCCTTTAAAGGATTTTCGCAATTTGTGTAGTTTACAAGCCGCTTTTGCTTCGCGAAAAGTGAGAAAGCGGAAGATTTATTTGCCTACACACACGCATGCAATGTGTCGGTGTGTGTGTGTGCGTAGTCAGCGGAAGATATGAAGGCTGGGCCGCTGCTTGTTTAGTTCTTTAAAGTATTCCAATTAAATATTTATTAACATAATAACCTCATATTGATCTTTCGATTTTTGATTATTACCGAGACAGAAACCAATAACAACCACAAATCTATGAAATCTATTGGGACAAATAGTCTTCCGAAGTTTGGCCGAGATTCCTCTCTCCTTATGCCGCCTCCGCGCGGCAGCGTGTTTTGTATGAGTAGGGATCGCTATTAAAACAAATCCTTATCCTTCACTTGATGATTCACGTCCACACCAGGTTTCGAACTCATCACTTCAAGCACAAGCCCACTATTCAACGGCGGTTTCCCTACGCACAAAAAATTGCCTACAACTCAATCCAAGTCAAACAAATGAACTAACACATAAAAGTAATAAAAAACTGACACATTTTGCTGCATCAAACAAATTTTGAGGCACTCAATGCATAAATTAACAGCAGTCTCATATGCGCACACACACACATGCAAATGTACAACAACACAAAAAAAGTGACTACCGAATGTGATGAAGAAAAAAATGGAAAATGTTGACAAGCATGTAAAGCAAATGATATCTACTAGAACAACAACAACAATCAAGATATAAATACAAATAAAAAACAAAAACCAACAACATTAACAAACTTATGGATATTTTATACGGTCTCGACAAATAAGATGTATTTATGTATATAAGCGCATATGCCTATGTGTGTATGAATGTGCTTATGTATGTATGTATGTGCGCATGTATGCGTGTCTATTATCATTTCTGATTACCTGAAGCGTCAGCGTGAAGCGCATAAAATGATGACATTTGCCAAGTAGCAGTCGGGAGAGAGTAGGGTAGGGTAGTGTAGGGCTGTCTGGTTACATGCAACCACCTCATGGTGGTGATGCAGGCCACAGGGAGGAAGTAGAGAGCACATTTTATGCTACGCAATAAATTGAATTAGAATGGGAACGCGTAAAATGGATCTATGCGGCTCATAAAGCAGATACGAGCTGCCTAGCGGTAGCGGCGTAAGTGGTGAGCTCAGCGTTTACATGATAATGAGGATGTCACACGCATTACCTAATACAATCATAACAATGTTCCACTAATAGGAACAACAAAAACCAATTCAAGCCCAGCAACAGTGTTGATAACTGTCAAAAAGGATATGGAATTGCGTGTAACAAATAATAAGGACCCGGATCAGCTAGTGGGAAATGCAGATTTTTGTTAGTTCTCTTTAAGTGGCTGCTTTGGGGGAATGGGATATGGAATGACTCTATGGGTAGCTATAGAATAAACTACATACTTCAGTGCTGAAGCTGCCTGCATTATACATACATACATATATATTTACATATTTTGAATAAAAGCAGAATTTGAAAAATAACATTATTATTCACTAGCAAAAATTGACATCAAAAGGCTTATTACAGTGTCCGGCACTCAAGTGTAACCAAATAAAAAGACCATAAATTTAGCTTGGAAAAGTACTTTAATTCAATTCAAAGTAAAAAATGTGTGAAAATAATACAAAATTAAGATTTATTTAATTTTTATATTTTTTATATGACCACCTTTTGCCTTGACTATGGCCTTGAGAAACGGTCCAGAAACGAATTGCAAGCTGCCCGAATGTGACTTGCAGGTATTTTGGCCCACTCGCGGGCAATGGCTTTTTAATGGCTTTTTTTCGCTTGCTTAATTTTTTTGTAAAATGAGCAGCAAAAAAAGTGAAATTACCGAATCTAGGCGCAAAATAATACTATATTTTCACACTCAGTGCAAATCATATGCCGAGATTGGTGAGATGATGGAGCACCATACCCCATACGGAGCATTGTTCATCACTTCAAGAGCGTTTCATCTTTGCAAAGCGTGAAACGTACGGGCAGGCCTAAGGTGTTAAACGACCGCGAACGCTGCCAAATAGTGAGGAAGGCAAAAAAAAAAAACCAAAAATATTCTCCACACAAATCGCAGCGGAAGTTAAGGATGAGATGGAAAAAGATAGTGGGCATTCATTAGTGGGCAGAAAATAATGTCAAAGTGGAAGTCTCTTGCTGTGCCAATACTTTTGTTCATCACTGTCCAGTTACATGTATAAGTACTTTACACATAAATATAAAAAATGTCAATGAATGAGACTTGCTCGTCTATAAGAAATTTTTTAGAATCTCTGGGCTCATATCAGCAGCTCTCGCATATTTTAACCCTTTAAAGCCTTTAAACGTCATTTTTCAAATGACATTCATCATTACTCGAAAACTATTTAACGGATTGCGCCCAGATTTATGTGACAAAATTTATACCTATAGATGTAGGAGTGGGCACTGGGTAAGCCATAGTAATAAAGCTTTGCTATGCCGTTCTTTGTTTCTCATAAGAAAATAGTTGTAGGAAACGAGGAAGTTTGTAAAAAAAAAGGAAAAAAACAAAAAAATCAAAAATTAAATGTTCAATATTTTCTTAAAGAAGTTATTAAAATTTTATTCATTATTTATTTTATTATTGGGAGGTTGAATTAGTTTTAAAGGTTTTTTTCGAAGATTTGGGGCTTTATTGTGAAAAAACGGTACAAAATATTTTATTCGAAGTATTGGCCATCGCTAGCTACAACTTTCGCCCATCTTTCGGGCAATTTCCGGATGCCGTTTCTCCAAAATTCTGGCCGGTGCTTGGCTATCCATGACTCAACCCATATTTTGGTAGCCTCGTACGAGGAGAACCGCTGGACCGCCAAATCGATCATTTGAATCATTCCCATCGCTTTTAGACGCTTGCAAACGGTTGATTTATCAACGCCCAATGATTCAGCAAGCTCTTCTTGGGTTTGGCACGAGTCCTCGTTTACCAATTCCCCCAATTCCGCGTCCTCGAACTTTTTGGGCTGGCCAAGACGCTCCTTGTCTTCGGTGTGAAAATCACTACTTTTGAATCGTCGAAACCAGTACTCACATGTTGAAATTGACGGAGTATGGTCTGGGTAGGCCTCCTGCAGCAATTCACGGGCTTGGGCTGTATTTTTTTTTCAAATTGAAGCAGAAAAGCAAAGCTTCCCGCAAATTGCGTTTCGACGGCACGAAAGTTGACATACTCGGAGCACGAAAACACTGCGTTGTTTATACTTCAGCGAAATGACAGATACTGATAAACAAAGCCTAGGGATGAGGCTTTGTCATGAATATATATTCAGTATTGCCAACGCGATAAAGTGATAAATAGCGCCATCTGTGTGTCACCTTTAAAACTAATTCAACCTCCCAATAATTCGAAATTATTTGAGCTATCGCTGAAATGACAACCGACCTATTTTTTATGTAATTATGAACGGCTTCTGTTGATTTTCTTCATTGCAACAAAGTCTTTTATTAGCCATTGTTTTGTTTGGTTTTTTATTTAAGGTGGCGCAAAATTAATCACCCCATTGTTTTTTTGTTCTTTATACAGGGTGGCGTAAAATTAATCACCCCTTCGGATGTTCTATGGATGCGACCGATCATCTAACTGGAAAAATTCTAAGTTTTGTTAACAGATGTCTCCGGCCTAATCTCAAGATGTGGTGGCCACATGTCTAAGTAACGATGAGTTATGTAAAAAGTGCAACTTGCAGCCAATGTCCAATCATATAAAATTAGGAAAGTGGGTGGACGGGCCCCACACTGCGAAGAGATGCATCGGAAGTCTGAAAAAACTCTGGTTTGGAACTCCCAAGAGGGGCCGACCTAAGACTACATGGAGAAGATCGCTATAAAGAACAGTCGATGAATGCGGGAATCGTGGAACGTACTAAAATTGCTAGCCAAAAGCAGGACCATGTGAAAATGCTTTATTGAGGTCCTATGCTCCAATGCGAGATAAAAGAAATGATGATGATCAGAAAGTTTATAATTTTTGCAAATGGCGTCGCTAGTTGTTGTGGTAACCCATAAATATTTGGGAAATGCTGCTGGTGTGACAATTCTTGTGACTGACGTAGAAGTAAGCTGCTGCTGTGTACAAACAGACAAAACGTGCTGATGTTGAAAAAGCTGGGTCCATTGGGAATAGAATAGCTAACAAGGGTTTTCAATATATCTATGGCCACTCTCATTATTATTGACAAGTGGAAATCAGGGAGAGTGGTCCCACTACTGAAACCTGGGAAACCCGCCAATCAAGGGGATGCCTACCGACCGATAACTCTCCTTTCCCCAGTAGTGAAGACACTTGAAGCCCTCCTACTCCCACTCTACACGGAACGTCTGACCCCAGCCTCACACCAGCATAGCTTCCGAAGAGTGCATATCACCACCACGGCACTCACCGTCATAAACGCTCAGATAAACCGCGGGCTCAACCAAAATCGCTCCTGCGAGAGGACTGTCCTAGTTGCGTTGGACCTAAAAAGGCTTTCGACACAGTGAGCCATGCCACGCTGCTAGATGATATTTTACAGTTGTTGTTGTTGTTGTAGCAGCATACACATTCCCCATACATATATGGGGAATGCTGCTGAAGTGACAGTCCTTGGCCGGATATAAGTCGGGGTGGTTTGAGTAACGTAGAACCGACAGTCGACACTCCCGCTAGAGCTGAAGATGTGGACCGCGAACTTCCTGAGTGGTCGTCATTCGTCGGTGCTATTTCGAGACCAAATCTCAAAACAGAGGAAAATAAAGCAAGGAGTTCCGCAGGGTGGTGTCCTTCCACACTTAACTTAATTTCTATACCTCGAAACTCCCCCAGCCACCAGAGGAGTCTCCTTGGTCTCATACTCTGACGCCTGCATCGCCAGTGATATTGATGGCCTGAGCGCCAAGGTAAACGACTACCTCGCCTGCCTTTCTGTCCCCTCTTCAACACCTACACGACGAGGCTCATATGTGACTTGTGTAGAAGCACAACAAACTGCAAGCAAGCAGTCTCTGTTAGACTTGTTACCGCAGGTCCTACCCATGCAGATACCTGCTTGGGCATGAGCCGCCTCTCAGGCACGTCAGGAGGCACCTCCTCAATTACGCCGACGAGATCCAGCACAAAATAAACCGACAATTACTGAATCGGACAGTGTAAAGACGGACAATTACGGGAGACACTCACCACCTTTTTAAGCCCCCGACGCCCGAATGCCGTCATCGAAGTCCAACCAACACCCATTGCAGACGAAGAGCTCCAACTTCCCCAAGAGTCACGCGTAACTTTGGCTCAGTTGCGTTCTGGATACTGTAGCAGGTTAAACTCCCACCTATCCAGAATTGACTCCCCTTCCCTTCCCCTCTGGACCTGTACTGCAAAACTGCAAGTTTCCTGGGCCTACCGTTAGATGAGCTAGACGAAGACGACCGGTGATGGCACTACACTGATAGGGCAAAGTTACTGCTACAACAACAACAACAACAACAAACAGACAAGCAATGGAGCGCCCAAGTCCAAAATAAAGATTTCTATCACGGAAAATTATTATTTTTTTATTCAACAAAAACTTGCTTCAAAAAAAATTGGATGATTAATTTTGCACCACCATGTGCAATACTTGTTATCCAACTATTCAACAAAAACGTGCTTAAAAAAATGGATGATTAATTTTGCGCCACCATGTACAATACTTTCTATCCAACTATGCTTCAAACAAACAAACAAAAAATTGGATGATTAATTTTGCGCCACCATGTACAATACTTTCAATCCAGCTATTCAACGAAAAAGTGCGTCAAAAAAAAAAAAATTGGATGATTAATTTTGCGCCACCACGTATAATACTTTCAATCCAGCTATTCAACGAAAAAATGCTTAAAAAAAAAATTGATGATTAATTTTGCGCCACCTTGTACAATACTTGTTATCCAGCTAGGCGCGATCTAAAGATTACTTTGGAATTTCAGCGCACAGTTGGACTTGGTTAGTTCTAAAATGTGTTTGTTGCTTTTTTCTTACACGAAAAAATTTTACTAAATAAGACACTAGGAATAACTTTTTGTATAGAAAAACATTTTTTGTTTTGAGATTCGTGCAAGAACGAAAATTTCGTGTAAAAAGTTTATTAGTGAACCATCTTTTTTTCAAAATCGTGTAAAAACAGACCGTGTAAAAGAGAGTTGGATGTATAAGAGGGCATACCTATCCACCCACCCGCAGCCACATAAAAACGAACAAGTGCATACATACATACACGGTCGGCTAGCAAAGCGCACCCACTAATAGCATTCAACTATGTCAACAAGTGGCCCGAATACTATTTTACTCTTTCTCCTCACCGGTGGCACAATCGAACAAGCAAACGCTAATTAAATTATATTAAAGAGAAAACAAAGTGCAAGTAAACAATTTCTTTGAGATTTACTCATTCATAAAAACGCTATATTAACAATATTTCTTGGTATAAAATACATTTACAAATACATACATACGAGTACTGATACAAAAAATTCAATAAAAACAAACATGGAGAATTAAGTAAAATTTTGTAGATTTGCTTGTAAAAGAAACAACAATAAATCGTAGGAAAACCTGCTGTTGCTCCAAGTGAGCTTTGCTTTGGTCACATGATTCGCCATGCAATATCGTAAATCTATTTTCGCGTAGCTGTTCTTGAGTTCAGCATATTCCAAGTGCTCGTAGTATATCTTATCGGCCACTGATAACTCACCGCCTCGTGGCGATATCTAAGCTCAGCAATCAAGCTACTTTACGATATGGCAGAGGCATTCACACATACATGCATACATATTGTGCTTCTTTCTTACTCCATCATCACAAACACTTTTCGACACTCAGATAGATGTCGCTTTTATTTGACAATAGTAAAAATTTTCGATCGAATTCGATATTGTCGACAGTCTTTTCGCAAATCTCCACACGATGCGTGTGCAGAAAATATATAAGGCCAAGTTTGATCTGCACCTGGGCTATAGTCATACCAATGCAGTTGTGCGGACCCGCGCCAAATGGCAAATAGGACATGGGCGTGTGCAAGTGCCGATTCATCGGCGAGAAACGCTCGGGATCGAAGTGCTCCGGCTCCGGCCAATACTAAATGAATGGAAAAAAGTGTTAGGTGCGAAAAAAAACTAGATAATAGACATACATACACACATACATGCATGTATGTACAGGGTTTGATTGAAAAGTAATGAGCCTTATTTGTTTGAGGCAGTTTTATTAAACCTTTTCGCTTATACAACTAATATTCTTCAAAATAGGACCCTTGAGCCTCGATACACCGCTGGTAGCGGCCCTTCCACTGCAGGAAACATTTTTTAAAGTCATCCGCCGGAATCGCGTTCAATTCGGCTGTCACAGTTTTTTGGATCGCCTCGATGGAGTCGAAACGCCTCCCCTTCAGCTTTCTTTTCAGATGCGGGAACAAGTAGAAGTCTGGGCTGTAGGGCGGGTGGGGAAGCACCGGAACCCCCATCTTGGCCAGTGCAGAGGTGCAGAGTAAGGCGGTGTGCGCCAGCGCATTGTCGTGATGAAGGGTCCAATTGTTGACGAGGTCGGGCCAAACCGGCCGGCCGACGCGGTTTTTCAGCCGAAGGAGCACTTCTTTGTAAAATGCCGCGTTTAAAGTGCTTCCTAGAGGTACAAACTCCTTGTGGACGATGCCTCGAAAGTCGAAAAAGATGATCAGCATGGTTTTGACATTGGATTTCGACCTCCTCCCGGTATTCCTTGAACGACTTGTGCCACCGTTTTAACTGGGCACTGGACAGAGATTGGTTCCCGTAAGCCTCCTTGAGTAGCCCAATGGTTTCGGTACTCGTTTTGTTTAGCTTTACGTAAAATTCGATCGACTAACGTTGCTCCAACGATCGCTGCAATTACGCCAATGCAAAATCCTAACACGCTTTTAAAACAGCTTTCACGCGCGGAGCGATGGTGCCTGCACCGCTGTTGCCAGCAAACTGGGACCAGTTTCTGGTGGAAGGGGAAGGTCCAACGATCATTTTCCACCAGCAGCCGATTCGGTAGATCGCTTGGAGGCTCATTACTTTTCAATCAAACCCTGTATGTACGTAACTCATTCATAACTCACCTTTGGGTCGTAATGTATGGCCAAATTGGATATGTAGACGGGCATGCCGCGGCGCGCAAAGCACTCAGCGTACGGGCGTAAAGGATAGAAGCGTTTCTTATTGATCGGCGTGCATTCGCGCTCCAAAACCGGCACATTGGGGTACTTGCGCAACGTCTCATCCACCACCATTGCCAGGTACTTCATGCCTTTCACCTTATCGTAAGTAATATCGTTAGATTGCACACCGCCTATCGTCTGGCGTATTTCAGCGCGCAGACGTGCCTGCAGCAAGGGCTGCTTGGCCAGCTCGTATAGCGCGAAACTCATTGTGGCTGCACAACTTTCGATGCCCATGAGCTCAAACATGGCCGCTTGCGCCACCAGATAGTCCTCTTGATGAGTGAAATGCGAGCGGTCCTGATTAAGTGCCGCCTCCATTTTCAGCGTGAGCAGCATTTCTATGAGATCATTGCGTAGTATACCGATGCGCTCGCGCTCCTGGATCACCTGCAACACTGTGCGACGCAGAAAGTCGGCATGTGCCGGTGTGAGTAGATTGCGCCGCAATAGCGTTATGAGTTTTGGCAAGAAAAATATCACACACAAATCGAAGACGCGTCTAAACGTCAGCGTATACATCTCCCGACAATGGCTCCCCAGTTCGGTTTGTTTGTTGCGCAAACTGTACGAGCGCAAGCCGAATGCAATGCTGGCGATAAGATCTGTGTTGTACATATCGCAAATCTCCTTGACATTCACCACGACGCTACGTCGCTGGCCACCGTTTGCGGTGAGACGCTGCAAATAAGCTTCCAGATCACAGCCCACCTGTGGAGAGAATCAAGAACGAGAAAGAGGATAGAAATTAAAAAAAAAATGCTTCAATTTGACTTATGAACGGGCAACACAGTCTCGAACAAGTGAAAGTACCTCCTCCATGAGTGCAAACATCTGGTTGATCTTACCGCTGGTGAAGGCAGGCGACAGCCGCGTCCGTATCTCACGCCATTTCGGATTACGCACGAAGAACAAACTGTTTGCGGCCAGCTTGTCCAGACGCTTGTCACATTTCGAGAAGCGCATTGAGAAACTAACAAAATCCTCCACCAATATGGTGCGCACCAGATTGAGGTCGCGTATTAGTAGCGCTGGCTGGTGGAACAAATAAATACCCACCACCGGCTCATCCTTGAATTGCGGATCGAAGTAGTAATCGCGCAGCAGCAAAGGGAATGAAGTTTGCAGCCAAAGCACCTCCTTTAGGTTGCCCAGCAGATGTACGGGCTGCACGAATTTGACGCGTCTGCGCTGCCAGTAAACATATGTACGTCGCGACCATACGAACACGCCCGTCAGCAGCGTGACGAAGACGAGCAGTACCGTGGTGGGGTCCACCATAATTGATGCACCACTTTCAGTTCAATTCGGTTTAGTATTCTTAATCACTTGTTTCTATTTCTATATTCAGCCGTTCACTTAGTTATTACTTTTATATGTAAATGCAACGTGGGAGTGTATGTAGCTGTGTGATTATTATAACTGATAAACGATTTTATAGTTGAACGCACAGTCGAATGCTCAAAACAAAGCCAACAACGCCACGCCACGCCAAAACACAGCAGCAACGAGACCGACGCGTACCGGCATTATCAAAACAAAGCGAACGACTACTTGTATGCTCTCTGACAAGCTAGTGTAGAAGCGCTGCCGACGCTCCAGCACGAGCCCCACTTTTGGCGTCTCTGTTGATATTCACGTGGGCAGCGAAGTGGCGTGGCAGCGGCATGAGTTCATGCGACGTTTTTTGCCATACACACTTGCTTTTGGAGAACCGCACGCTCTCTGACCGCAAACGAGATAGAATGCTGGCACTCGAACACCTTACATTCGGCTAACAAGACCGGTGACTAAGTTTTATGACCGTTGACTAAGTTTCGTTAGAGTAAAAATTATTATTATTATTATTTATTAAAGAAATATAAAATATTGCACTAACTATTTTAACACACTGGCTGCATTGGCCTTCGGTGTTTTTGCACTTAAGTGGAATAAAAATTAAAAATGTATTTACCCTCAAAATATGCGACTAGCGAAAAATGCGGCATAAAAAAGTTTGTAAAACAATTTTAAAATATTTCAAAAAGGGAAAATTGTAAAAATGAAATATAAATATAAAAACTTCGAAAGTGAATATTAAAAAACCTGAAAGTTAACAGAAGCTGCAGATTTTGCAAAGAACTAGAGGGAAAGAGAAGGAAACTCTTGAACATCTTCTATGTTCTTCCCCTGCATTAGCTAGAACCTGTCCAGATCTACTTGAGCGGATAAGCTTTAATGTTCTCGAAAATGTTCGAAATTTTTACCCTTTTTATGAAGAAAGCTTGACAAGCCTACAGAATGATAATCATTTTAACTTTTTCGTTTCAGTTGTCCTGAAGAGCCAAAATCCTGTTGACAAGACATCTATCTATTTTTAAGACGCTTACTTTGGTGCCACACTACTACCAAAAAATATGTAAAAAAAATTGTTTTTGTAGACTATTTGATGTCAGTAATAGCATTTATTCTTCTTATTTCTTAAAAAAAAATCCTTAAAAATATCTATAAAAATGAGTATTTGACCAGACTACGTCCTTAATAATTAATTGTCGGTTTTTTTCTCGAAAATCTGAAAAATATTTCCTGAGGCCACCATATTGTTAATTTTGAGAAAAAAGCTTCGATTAGGCACACGATTATCTTTTAATAAAACTAATTTCTCTTGTCCGATTGATTTTAGATGAATCTCTGAGGACATGTGAGACTTCTGGAGAAAGGGGCTCCACACAAACAGCGATAACTTTTACAATTATAAATTCGTTCCCATGACAGTCGGAACTTTAAGATTTAGAACTTATAATTATATTTTTAAATTATACGAATTTTTGAGAAATAAAATGCAAAAAGGAATTAAATCTTTGATTCAAGATACAATTTTTTAGAACTTCAGAAGTTTTAGAAATTTCGAAAAAATGAATAAAAGTTTTGAAGCCAGAATTAAAAATAGTATGCAATTTTTTTCCAATATGTATAATATTTAAATTTTTTTCTTTTGTAACGTAGAATATCAAAAATTTGAGGATTTCAATTCAACTGATTGGAAATTGCAAACAAAATTTCGCACTTTTTAAACTTTTTCAATTTGGAAAACCAAATGTCTAAGCGTAGGATTACTCCCTGCCATAATGCCAGGCTACTTGCGATTAATTGCGAATCGTTACAAACTTCTTTGAAATTTCATCAATAGAAGAAAATTTAAATTTTAATTTAAATAATTTATTAGGGAAATAATTTTAATTTAATAAATTTAAATAATTTAAATTAAGGGAATTTTTTTTTAATGATTTCACAAAAAAAATTCTTCCAAGAATTAAATTTAAGAATTTAATTTATCATTAATTGACTAATCAGTAAAAGCTTACATGTTTTTACAAATTTTATTAATAATATTTATTTTAAAATTCCAAAAATTCGAAAAATTTGAAAATATTTAGTATGTGGAAACCAAAAAACTCAAAAAACAATTTTTTTTTAATATTTCCTCAAATGTTAAAACTTAAATAAATACGTATATGTTACAATTTTAGGGCATTTTTTGGCCTACTATTTCAAATTTATTTGCACACCTCTCTGACAGTTCATTATCTGCTTTTTCTCGCTCTCATTTGGGACCAATTTCTTCACCCAATGCATAAAAAGGTAAGGGTAATATAGCTTTGCCATGTAACGGTAATGTGTAACACATGGAAATATCTGTGAAAAAATAAACAAATAATTGTAAGAAAATTTCAAATTACATTTTTCAAAAATTTATTTGAAATTTATTACTAAATATATAAAAATACAAATTTAGTCACCTCGAGGCAGTTAAAAGTCCAAAATGCTTAGCAGCGTTTATAAGAAAAATCGTACACTCGTGCAACTCATAATTTTTCAGAAATTAAAAAACAAAACCCTTTTTTCAAAAAAATTAAAAAAAAAAATTTTTCTAAAATATTTAAAAAAAAATTTCAACAAAATTAAATAAACAATTTTTTCAAAAAAATTTAAAAAACAAATTAAAAAAATTTTTTCGAAAAAAATTAAAAATATTTTTTTAAAAAAAATTAAAAAAAAAATTTTTAAATCAAATTAAAAACAATGTTTTCGAAGAAATTAAAAGAAATTGTTTTGTTTTTTCAAAACGATTTTTTTTTTTTTTTAAATTTAAAAACAAATTTTACTCAAAAAAATTTAAAAAAGAATTTTCAAATTAAAAAAAAAAGTTTTAAACAAATATTAAAAAAAAAATTTATTTACATTCAAATTTTTTGTTTTGATATTTACAAAATTTTAAATATTTTCATATAATATAATATATGGAAATAAGCATCGCTTATGTATAAGAAAAATGTTATACTCGTACGGCTCATAATTTTTCAAAAATTAAAAATAAAAATAAAAACGAATTTTTTTCAAAAGAATTAAAATAATAAAAAAAATTATTAAAAAAAAAAAAATGTCTAAAAAAAAAAACTTTTTTCAATAAAATTACAAAAAAAATATTTTCAAAAATATTTAAAAATTAAATTTTTATTAAAAAAATTTAAAAAAGCAATTTTCAAATTGAAAAAAAAGTTTTAATCAAAAATTATAAAAAACTTTATTTAAATTCAAGTTTTTTGTTTTGATATTTAAATTTTTTTAAATATTTTTATATAATACATACATATTTGGAAATAAGCATCGTTTATAAGAAAAATGTTAAACTCGTACGGCTCATAATTTTTCAGAAACTACAAATCGAAAAAAAAACAAATTTTTTTCAAAAAAATTAAACATTTTTTAAATATTATATTAAAAAAAAATGTTTTTCAAAAAAAAAATTAAAAAAATGAAAAAAAAAAAAATTTAAGAAAAATTAAAAACAAAAATGTAAACAACAAATTATTAAAAAAAAATTTTCAAAATTAACAAAATTTTTTTTTTAATTTAAAATATAAATAAAGAAAAAATGTTTCAAAAAAACTAAGAAAAAAACTTTTTTTCAAAAAAATTAAAAAAAAAAAATTCTTAAAAAAATTTTCAAATTGAAAAAAAAAATTTAATCAAAAATTAGAAAACAATTTCTTAACTTTAAAATCCTTTGTTTTGATATTTAAAATTTTTTAAACAAATATTTTTTTTTGTTTTGAAAATATTTCGGATTTTCGGATGTAAAACAATACTGAATATTTCAATAACAAGAATAGACAAGAAAGAATAGAGAAGAATAGAGAAGAATAAAGTTTAGAAAGTGAAAGTGAAAATGAAGAAGTGATTATTAAAGCTTGACAAGTAAATATTTATAAATAATTAGCCTATTTTATGTTCTACCGTTGCTCACAGTTCAATAAGCGCGGATCAATTATCCTATCCTGAAACCCTATACCATCGAATATTTTTTTGTAGTAAATTTATGAAACACTATTTTTACATGTTGATGCCTTGGCTTTTAGGAAAAAGAAAAGGAAAGGAAAACAAGCGCCAACTTTCAATTACGTTGATTAATCAATACTCATTACTTTTGCTTTACATGCATTGGGTTTACGAAGTTCGATTCCGCTTGCATAGAGCCACATGCATATACACACATCTATACACATACATATGAACGAGTATAGACACACACATTTGTATGAGTATAATTATTTTTACTTGCTGTTGTTTTTTACCAAGTGAAGGGAAAATGTACTGAAATACTATTGGGGGAAAAAAAGAAACTTTGCTTCAAGTTTGACGATTATTCGTGCCCGATACGATCGCCACGACTCTAGCGAACTAATGACACAGCTTTTAATCACAAATATAATTAGACGAGCACCTTGCGCCACAATGTCAATGGCTTATCACAACGGCACAATTAGAATGCTATTTATTACTTTATTTATTTGCTCGTATCGACAGTTGAGCGAGCAAACAACAGCTACATATTTTTCAGCCAGTAAGCAAAAAGGTAAAGATGCAGTGCCCGGCCTCGTCTCCGGCCCGCTTTCGAATAAAATGCATTTTGATGCTTTGATAAATAATTGTGAATTTAGAAAAAATAGCGAATTTATCGGCAAACTCATGTTAATGGGTTTCGATCAATACAAAGGCAAAGTTGAAGCAACTATAATAAGCGAATAAACAGTTCGCTCACCTACTCCAATCGCTCTGAGTAAATAGAGTAGAGTACACAGCTGAATGATGAGAGCGTTCGTTCCAAAGTTCAGTGTGAATTGACAAAATTTTGACGTAGTTGGAATGAAGAAAAATTGTTCACTTTGCGGTTTTCGCTGCCCCATTGAGTGGTTGAGCGGGCGACATAATAAAAACAACTGGCTGCTAAAAATACAAAAGCTAAAAGTACAATGGAGATGCAAAAGTGGAGAGAACCGGTTTTTTAACGCAGACGGCTGAGTGCTGGTACTTTGTACACTTTGAGTACTTGGTAATAGGGGCATTCCATGGAAAATTCTAAATTATTTAAAAAAAATTAAATAATTTAAAAAATAAAAATAAAGCTATTTAATGCTTGTAAAATTTGTTTAGCTTTTCACTCATTCGATTTTTACTATCGATTTTTTATCGGCTATTTAGAATGCGATTAATTTCGCTATTTTACTAGGTTTATTCCGCTTTTTTATTTTAATTACTATCGATTTATTATTTTTGTTGTCGCCTTTTTCGCCAATGCTCGATATTCAATCATTATTAGGGCTGATTTAGAACGCGATTAAATTCGCTATATTACCGAGTTTATTACGTTTTGTTATTTAATATTTTTGTCAGCTATATTTATTCATTACTATCAATTTTTACCGATTATTTATTCATTCATATCGATTTCTTATCGATTATTTATTAATTACTATCGTTAATTTATTCATTTCATTAATAATTATTAATTACTATCGATTTTTATCGATTATTTACTCATAACTATCCATTATTTATTCATTACTATGGATTTTTTATATATTATTTATTCTTTACTATCAATTTTTCATCGATTATTTATTCATTGCTATCGATTATTTATTCATTTCGTTAATATTTATTCATTACTATCGATTTTCTTATCGATTATTAATAATTCGATTACTTTCGCCATATTACTATGTTTATTATGCTTTATTTTCATATTTAAATATTTGTTATTGATTTTTTCGCCCTTGTTATCGATTTTTTTGCATTTATTATCGATATTTTATGAATTACCATCGATTTCATATTTTTATCATCGATACTTAATCATTACTATCGATTTTCTGATCGGTGATCTAAAATTCGATTAATTTTACCATTTTGCTAGGTTTAATACGCTTCATTAATTTAATTATTATACTATTCATTGAATATTTTTGTTATCGACTATTTCGTCACTATTATCGATCTTTCATCGGTTAAAATGCGATTAATTTCGCATATCATACTATCGATTGAATATTTTTGTTATAGACTTTTTCGCCACTGTTATCGATCTTTTATCGGTTATGTTAAATGCGATTAATTTCGCTTGATTTATATTACTAGGTTCATTACGCTCTACTATTTAAACTACTATCGATGGAATATTTCTATGATCGGTTTTTTTCATATGCATTATCGATTTCTATCGGTTATCAAAAATTCGAATGGTTTCCCTTTACAACTAAACATTTTTATTCCTCCGTTCTCGTACGAAATAACAAAAAAATATTGAAATTTTTATACCTGAAAATCTCCACAGCCTTGGAATGACCCGAAAGCCAAGACACAAAACGAGAATACAGTTCCCACTGTTAGAATAAAAAAATATATTCGATTTATTTTTATTAATCAATACTTTAATTAGTCATATTTTTACTGTATAAGTCAATAATTGCCACTCGCAAGATCCGAATACTAAAAAATCAGCTCTTCTTAAAACATATGTTTGTATGTATGTGGCAATGCATGTATATCAATGCTCTTTATCTCTTAAGCGCTGACTCTTGTGGCTTTGCCATTTGTGGTCGATGACGTGTTTATGAGCGATAGGCACCCTGCACATTTCAGTTTTTTCTCTTTGCGACTACACTTTGTATATCTGTCGACTCATCATAATCCACATAAGCATGCAGCTTTTTTATTATTGTATATTTAGATTTTTGACAAAATATGAAAATATCGTACGGCTGGGCACATCTCATTACACCCTACACTGCAGATACTACACGAAACTATATTAAGATAATTTGAGCGCAAAAAATTAAATTTACTTGTATTACAGCTTTTATTACAGTGAAGCTTTTGATAAAGTTTAAAGTATAACGCGATTTTTTCGTTTTCATTTAGAAAAATTCAAGAAATTTAAACTAAAAACAAAAAGTTAGTATACAGCCGAAAAAAATGTGCAATGAGATATGCATGTACTGTTTACCACTGCAAAGAACAATAGCAAAAACAAAGCTTGCTGAAAAAATATAGAAACACACAGTTGTCTCATCAAAATATGCTCACAGCTTAAATGATGCAGTGTATTTTATATTTTCTCTGAGAATGTAATAACGGTGAAATGCATTTTTTTCTTAGCGTCTCAAGTCATTCTCAAAAAATTGTTGTAAAGAAAAGTTGAAAAAATTAAAATTTTTTTAAATGGAAAAACGGACCTCACTTAAAACAGGGAAGAAATTATTCGCCATTATAAAAAGAGCTAAAGCCAACGAAAAATTGCAGAAATTGTTGCTAATAATTCCTCAGCTGTCCAGCACCTTATAGAAACCACCACGAAAACAGGATAGAAGATAAAGGCAGATCTGCGCCAAATAAAATATTGAATGATGCAGATAAGAGGTGGATTGTTCGCAAAGTTAAGGAAAACCCCGATTTAAGCGCTCCAAAATTAACGAACCAAGTCGAAAAATACTTAGGCGACATCTGTAACCCCGAAACTGTGCGTAGAGTTCTGCGCGAAGAAAATTTTCATGGAAGGACTGCCCGAAATAAGCCGTTGGTTAATGCTCGTAATAGAAAACAAAGAATAGAGCGAGAAAGTCCTGCTGGGAAGTCCTGCATTTGGAGAAAACCCAACACCGCACTTCAACCATGTAATTTGCGCTCTACAGTTAAGCACGGTGGGGGCAGTGTGATGGTATGGGGTTGAATTACGTTCGACAGTTTGCTCTCCATCTCTACGCACACAATCGCTATTGCCACCAAAGTCCAAAATTGCAGCAAGGTTCTCAAATCGCTTGCGGCTTGGGGCAAACACAAAGAAATGTTGCTGTCGATACTTAAGGCAATAGGCCGGCCTGTTCTAAACTATGCCGCGCCTGTTTGGTCGCCTGGAACCAGTGATTTGCAGTGGACGAAGCTACATACTTGCCAAAACACTGCGACGAGATGTCTACTAATGTCCCCACTTCAATACCTACACGACGAGTCCCATATGCTTCCACTGAACGAGCACATCAAACTGCTCAGCAAGTAGTTTTTGTTAGGGTGTTACCGCAGGCCCCACCGATGCAAGCACCTGCTTGAGCCTGAGTCGCCTCACAGGCACGTCAGGAAGCATCTCCTCAATTACGCCTACGAGATCCACGACAAAACAGACCGACAATTACTGGATCGGACAGTGTACAGATAGACAAGTATTTGTGGACTATGAACGATGACTAATTTGCGGATGTGTTAGCCGTTTTATGCTGCTGATGAAGTTCATCAGTTCTTTATATCAAGACCTGGTATGTGAAGTGAGAACTAAGATGCTTGAATCTTAGTCCCGCGAGAGCTAGGAAGCTAAGGAGCAGGTGCTGAGATGATTCCACCTCATCCTCCGTACAGCTGACGCAAAAAGGACTCGAAGTGATTCCGAGCCTCACTGCATGTATGCCCGCGGATAGTGCCTCGCGAGGATGCCCAAAAAATTTGAAAGCTGAGAGTTTGCCATCCTCAGAATATCCCTCGAACGCCTCCTATCCAAACGTGGCTAGAAGGACTTCTTGACCTTACACGTTCGTGTACTTGCCCAGCGCTCGCTGAGTTGGTGCAAAGGCCATCCTTCCAGGAGTAGAGCGCAGGTTGTCAAGGGGATCCCGATCCTCTCCTTTCGCGAGTACAGTACCTCATAGGTCCCTTGTCTGGCCAGCTTGTCGGCTTCGCAGTTTCCAGCAATGTCTTTGTGACCAGGTACCCAGATTACCCTTATGTCGAAGAATTCTGATGCAGTCGAAAGTGGGACCAGGCTCACCCTGACCAGTTTCGAGTGTACCATTATAGAGCCTAGGGCTGATATAGTAAAGATATCAAAAGAGCGTTTTGGCTTTGTATTGTATTTCAGCATTTGACTAAGAGAAAGCTCTGTTCAAAGTGGATGCCGCTTTTGCTCACTGTTTTGTTCCATCAAAACAACGCATCGTGTCACAAGTCAATCAAAACAAAGACAAAAATACATGAACTTCGAATTGCTCCCGCATACACAGTATTCGCCAGATTTGGCTACAGCCTATTCCTAGACATAAAAAAAATGTTCACCGGTAAGAAATCTCGCTTGAATGGAGAGGTTATGGCTGAAACTGAGGCCTGCATATTTTAAGGCAAAATATAAATCGCACTAAAATCTACAAAGGTGGTATTGAAATGTTAGAGCGGCGCTGGAATGATTGCGTTGCTCTTCATCGAAATTATGTTGATGAATAAAGCAAATTATGAACAAAAAAACGTGTTTTCTTTGTTAGGCCAGGGATGGTACTTAGCGGATCTGGATGGTACTAAGACGAAGACACTAAGTAATGCTATAACACAGGACAGAAGTCTATGCCATCTTGAACGTGGCATATTGGCTAATTGAGAAAATGGGGTAGCAGTATTGGAACTTGTAGTGACAGTCAAGCTGCACTGAAAGCCTCTTCGAAGTTAGTCAATAAATGTAACTCAAAACTGAACGGTGTTGCAAAACATAACAAAGTTAGTCTTGTTTGGGTGCCTGGACATTCCGGTACTACTAGGCTGATAAACTGGCTAATGAAGACTCTACAAGTATGCCACTAGGCCTTGAACCCTTTCTAGATGTCCATTCTGCATCGATTCAACTATGGATTGACGACTTGATGAGGTCTACCCATGAGGACGTTGGTCTGTGTTGAACTCGTGCAGGGCAGCCAAGTGCTTTGTGAAAAACCAAACAGGAAAATAGCGACCTTTCTTCTAAAACTCAGCAGAAAGGGTTTTACTGGTGGGGGTAATCACAGGGCACAACGCCTGTGGTCAGCATGTGGCTACCATGAGCTACGTCGGCAGCCCAATATAACTATTCTGTTTTGAGGATGACGACGCTGCAGAGCATTTCCTCTGTAGCTGTCTGGCGTTTTCCAGAATCAGACTTAGGCTGCAGGGCTGCGATGTAGTGAGTATGGATAAAGTTCATACTCCTCCTCTTCCGGATCTCATAAAATTGATCAAAGAATCAAAAAAGATTTTTGGAAGAGTGACCTCAAACTAATTTTCTGTCTTACCATCCACATTTTATCTTTTCTATCTCTCTACTCTTTCTACTGAAATCTATCCAAGTGTAATGCAATGATCTCCTGACTGAGTGCTTGGACTTTTCCAGCTCCCCACAAATCTAATCTAATCTAGGCCAGAGACTTTTCAGCCCATGTGTTGACAATTCTTATACCCACACACTCACGCATGTATTTTATTTTAAGTATCCTCTAAATGCAAGAATTGGAAAATTGACAGAAAACTAATAACCATTTAATTTATTTTATTTCATTCTTGAAATGCTTAGAACAATTTACCCCTCACCAAAAGCGGAAATGGAAACTGCTTTTCCCTTTATTACAAATTTGCTCACTTCCTTGGCGTTTTTCCAATCCAATAGGGACTACAAACACACGCGAAAGATGGGCTACTAATGAAGTTACAAATAACAGGTGGCTCTTCTAGCAACAACATCTGTTCAATAGCTAATAAATAAAAAAATTTTCCTTATAAAAAATGTGAAGAAAATATGCAACTCCTTCAAAGGGGAAAAAATGATTAAAAATCAACGAGAATTTTGTGCTACTTCAAACTTTCATTCTTAAAATTCAATGGGCTATAAAACTGCGTACTGTCATTTTGTTTAAAAAATTTTGATCAAAAAGCTGAAGATTTTGATGAAAGTTTATAACTAAGTTTACAACTAAATTTGTATAAAAAAATAAATGAAATTAAAGAATAAGTAAACAAAAAAGGCAGTCAAAACTTGACAATATGTGGTGCCTTTATAATAATTTCGGGGCAAGTGTGTCTATATACCCACACATCCATATCTACAGATCGCTAAAATGGGGGAATGTGAGAAAAAACATCCATTGTTACGACGCATTTTGATGTTGGTCAATGAATTCATAGGAAAGCCACCAGCGCAGCACTGAACGCCGAGATTGCCGCATGTGCGTCATACGCATTTGGTAAATAGCTGAATGCCTTCCGACATTCGAGGCATTTTCACGTTGATTTGTGATGTTTGCGCTGGCAAGTGATTCCTAGAAGCCAAAACAACCAGCATCGGTCAAACAAAAAACAAAAGAGTTGCCTTTAACGACTTGAAAACCCTTCCAAGCCAATTCTATATTTGCACAATGTTTGTACAGGAATTTTCAATGCGCACAGCATTTTAGCATCCGCTTTGCCATACGAGGGCTGGCGTTTATATTTTGCGCACAATAATGAAAACATAGTAAAATAATAATGAAAATGGCTTTGTTGTTTCTCAAAATATTCTCCTTGGAAGTCAATACATTTCTGCATTTGGTCGAACCAATTTTCATTTATATTATATTTTATTAGATTAGTGGGGGTTGGACAAGTCCAAGTACTCAGTAAGGAGACCATTACGCTACACCCGGATAGAATTCAGTAGAAAGAATAGAGATAGGATAGATAAAATATGGGTGGTAAGACGGAAAAATTAGTTTGAGGTCATTCTTCCACAAACCTCTTGGATTCATTGTTGAATTTTAAGAGATCCAGAAGAGGAAGAGTATGAACTTTATCCATACTCAGTATATCGCAGCCCAATACCCGATATCTGATTCTGGGTCACATTACAAGAATGGACGGCGCAGAAGAAAATCGTAGAAGCCAGAGCGTTCAACACTAGAGTAAGAGGAAGGCCGAGAACAAGATGGACCGACGAACTAGAGGACGACATCAAGAAACTTAGGATAACGAACTGCAAAAAAGTCGCAAGCCTTCGAGACGTATGAAGGTCCCACGTGCAGCAGGCCAAAGCTCACAAAGAGCTGTAGATCCAAAAGATGATAATCCGGAAAACACTCGACAGCTACAGAGAAATTGCTCTGCAGTGTTGTCATCCTCAAGACAGGATAGGCATATCGCCATATGCTGACCACAGGAGTTGTGCCCACCAGTACTGTCAAGTCCTTTCCGCTGAGTTTTAGGAGAAAGGTCACTATTTTCCTGTTTGGTTCTTTCACAAAGCCCTTAGCTACTCTGCACTAGTTCAACCCAGACCAACGTTCTCTGTGGGTAGACCGCATGAAGTCGTCAATCCATAGCTGAATCGATGCAGAATTGATACCTAGAAAAGGTTCAAGGCCTAATGGCATACTTGCAGAACCTTCATAGACTGTTTGTCAGCCAAGTCGTTCCCTGTAGTACCGCAATGTCCAGGCTGCCAAATAAGACTAACTTTGTTGTGCTTTGCAACACCGTTCAGTTTTGTCTTATATTCACCGACTAACTTCGAAGAGCAGCGTAGATTAGCAAGGCCTTTTAGAAACTTTTTCTCAATTAGCCGTGTTCAAGCTGGCATAGACTTCCTTAAGGAATGCCGTGGCCATCTGTACTGTGTCATAGGAGTACTTAGTGTCTTCGTCTAAGTATCATCCAGATCCGCTACCATCGCTGGTTTTGGAGCCGTCGGTGTAGAAAGTGTGCTGATATCCCGTTAATAGGTTCTCTGGACTTAACCATTGATCTCTAACTGGGATCAAAACATGATAATTCCTACCGAAGCTAACGAAAGGCACCCGATTGTCCACTCGCATCGAGAACAGTGTGCACCGCTCCGACAACTGGTGGTATATCTGACAGTGGCCAGTGCTTTCTTCATTTCCCCAGACCCCGTTTAACTTGAACCAGTACGCCGCATGCCTCACTTCCTTTCGAATTTGAAGATCTAGAGGTTACAAGTTCAGAATGGCATTATGGGCAAGGAAAAAAAAATAACAAATAAAGTATGAAAGTGAAAAGGCAACCCTCGTACTAGTACACCATTTACTACTCGCGTGAGTGTGTGTGTGTGTTTGTTGAAACTCCTTTTAATGGTGCTGCCGTTTGCGGTAATGTTAGTTTTTCGCGGCCTAATAAAAAGCAACAAAACTCCAATGCGAACGGGTTTGTTGTTCTGGCTGGTGCATAACTTCCCGGAATTAGTCAGTGCAGCAGAAGTTATTTTTTGTTGTGCCTCACAATCCTTTTTGGCTTCTTCTAAAGTGACACTACGAGTATGCACAAATGTTTATCTGTGTGTTTGTCTATTTTGCTTTTCGGCGACTTCGCATGGGTGTGATTTTCTCTGTTTGTTTGTCCTTTTACGTCAAAATCGACAACACACAGCCGAAAATGCACCTTGTCTTGCACTTGTGTAGGAGTGCGCGTGACTTTGGCTCGGCGTAGATGTGCGGAGCGATGTCTCATAAATTAATTGCCACAGTAGTTTACATCAATAAATCTGTTAAAACCAGAAAAAACTGGCTTTTGTTGTGGAGAACCGGCAATAGAGTCGAATAAAGCCAGCCCATTTGGTTGGTAGCGTTGGTGGTCCAAGTTATTTATTTTCGTTTTTTTTCCTAAGCGATTCTTAAAACAGAAATCGCATGTTTTTTAGTGCATTTAGGTAAAAGGTGTCAAACAGGTGACCCGGATTTCATTTACTTACTTAATTAGGAAACGAAATGCGATAAAGTCAAAATTAATTGCAATAACTCGATGCTACTGGCGCTCCGCTGGAATATTTCCACTGGTTTGAAAGCTTTTGTAATTTTTATTTTCAACTACTTAACAGACGACATAAACAAAGCGAACCGAATAAAGATACAGAGGCTTCGTTAGCTGGGTCATGTCGTCCGAATAGATACAAACGCTCCGGCTCTGAAAGTATTCGATGCAGAACCAGCTGATGGGAGCAGAGGAAGAGGAAGGCCTCCACTGCGTTGGAAAGATCAGGTGGAGAAGGAATTGGCTTCACTTGGTCTGTCCAATAGGCGTCGATGCTCACGAAAAGGAAACGACTGGCGCGTTTTCCTAAACTCAGCCAATCAAGAAGAAGAAGAACTACTTAACATAGCACTAAGTCGATGAGTCTGCAGTCACAGCCCGGCTGCTCAAGCGCACCGCCCACACCTCTTCAAAAAGATTCCTTGAATGGATTAAGCTTGAGCTAAAGACGGTGCTATGGTATTCAAGACAACTAATTGGAAGATTAACTGGGAACTGCGATTCTTTGGTTGTAGCGCTTGTCTACTAATGGATACACTCAGGCTTATAGCACATTGAGATGCCGAATGGAGAACTTGCTCCGCTCTCTCTCCTAAGCCCGATGCCGACTACTAATTAAAACTTTAGAAAATCCCAGATTTCCGCTGTGTTGAGATCTTCCTATATATATAGGGTGTTTGGCCGAGCTCCTCCTCGTCTTTGTGGTGTGCGTCTTGATGTTGTTCCACAAATGGAGGGACCTTCACTTTCAAGCCGATTCCGAACGGTAGATATTTTTATGAAGAGCTTTTTCATGGCAGAAATACACTCGGAGGTTTGCTATTGCCTGCCGAGAGGCGACCGCTATTAGAAAAATATTTTTCTTAATTTTGGTGTTTCACCGAGATTCGAACCGACGTTCTCTCTGTGAATTCCGAATGGTAGTCGCGCACCAACCCGTTCGGCTACGGCGGCCGCAACATATTTTGTTGAGATCTTCCTACTCATTGAAAAATTGCCTACTTCTATTGAGAATCCGCGTTTGGAGCGCAGTTACGTATGTACAAATCCACGCAAGTACGAAAAGTCTCTTATCGCCGTTTATTGGGAGTGCCCATGATAATTTTTCTGCAAACGGTTCAAGCAGCTCACAACGTCCGCGCTTCATTAAAGTATCATCAAGTATTTACCCAAGGAGTGACCTAATATGAGAAGGCGAGACAGTTCAAAATATCTGGTTGTGCGCTGGGTTGAGAACCACTTCTTAGAAAAGAAACTTCCAATGAAAATAAAAACAGCGTCTCGGATGGGAACTCTCTACTCTGATGACGACCATGACAAAGGAAGTAAGGATATTGATTTGAAAGCATGCACTTGGAATGTCCGGTCCCTTAATGGAGTAGGTGCCTCTGCCCGGCTGGTTGATGACCCCATAAGAGCAAAGAATGACGTCACCCCCATTTAAGAGATGCGATGATGGGGAAAGGCAAATAGATCATTGGTTGCCATGTAAAGGATCGTAAATTTGGTGTTAGATTTGCTTTACTTCTGTGTGTGCGTGCCTGGAGTCTTCCTATGGGCGCTGCCACCGCTCCGATCTAAAAAACTTAATTGGCGACTTTGATGGCAGAGTGGGCAACGAAGGAATCTTTGGTTCCACAATCGGAAAATTAAGCCGAAACGGATCGAAAGAGAAGACTTATTATTAGAAATAGGAAGAAAGACGAAAGGTCGAAATACGTTAGTGAGAAGAGTTTGAGATGCTGGCGAGAGGCGAAAAAATACCAGAAAATTTCACCAGAAATTTAAGCGGCCTGTTCGGGGTGCTTGTCTTGAAGAGTAAATACCTCGATATGGTGGCTGATGTCCAGATCATATTTAAGTTAAGGAAAGAACATTTCTTGAACTCGTTGAATAGCAACAACAATGGATACGACAGAAAATGTGAAGATCCCGATCATCGAATCGTTGTCGATGGGTTGTCGTTCTGCTACCCAGAGACATTTGCAATTGCCGGTATAGCATCCGATGGATTAATGAGCTGTATGGAGGGTTGAGTAATTCTCGCCGCTTTATCTCTGCTTCATCGACTTCGAGAGAGCAATTGACACTCTCAATCATGAACCAGTCTAGAAAGCTTTTGAATGTAAAGGAGTGCCGCGTGAAATACGAAAATGCTCTAAGTGGTAGTATCGAAGTTCAAACCGGTGTTAGGCAAGGATGTGTATTATCTCCACTCTTGTTCAACCTAGTCCTGGCATACGCAACCGAATATCTAAGGGACGCGTTGCATTCGGCATGCCAGATATGGAGATCAACCCACATCTCCAGGTACACAAAACTGAAAATATTTGATGCCAACGTGAAGTCCCCAACAAGCATATCACAATCATCGAAATCCTTCCTAAACCGTTGCCTACGAAAGATAATGCGGATATTCTGGCCTGATATCATAAGCAGCGATGATCTTTGGGCGGCTACCGGGCAAACACCAGTTCACATAGAAAATATGAACGCAAGTGGAAATGAATCGGACACACATTGCGCAAACCACGGGATGACATCGCAAGGACAGCGCTTGAGTGGAATCCCCAAGGAAGCCGTAGACGCGGGAGACCAGCCAACACATGGAGGCGACAAGTAGCATTAGAGGCAGACAGAGCAGGCCGCTCCTGGAGTCAAATGAAACATCTAGCTCAAAGCAAACGAAATTATAACTTGACGCTATGTTTCATCTAGGTTAGGTTAGGTTA
Source organism: Anastrepha ludens (assembly GCF_028408465.1). Lineage (NCBI taxonomy): Eukaryota > Metazoa > Arthropoda > Insecta > Diptera > Tephritidae > Anastrepha > Anastrepha ludens. The sequence continues at coordinate 26,961,517 of NC_071499.1, read as the reverse complement.
GGTAGTAATGGTAGCCCAGAGAGTGGGCCCACTTGGACGAAAGAAGTTTGGTTCATCCTTTGTGATACCATTGGAAAAGAGGTGAAGGAAAAAACGATAGGACGAAAGGGGGAGGGATGGGCGGGTTCCGTGTTTGTGGATTGCTGAGATGATTCCACCTCATCCTCCATACAGCTGACGCAAAGAGGACTCGAAGTAATTCCGAGTCTCACGGCATGTATACCCCTTGGATAGTGCACCGTGAGAATGCCCATTTGAGAGATGAGATTTTGTCATCCTCAGAATATCCCTCGAATGCCTCCGATCCAAACGTGGCTAGAAGGACTTCGCGACCTTACACGTTCATGTACTTGCCCAGCGCTCGCTGTGTTGGTGCAAAGCCCATCCTTCCAGAAGCAGAGCGCAGGTTGTCAAGGGGATCCCGATGCTCTCCTTTCGCGGGCACACCACCTCACATGTCCCTTGTCTGGCCAGCTCATCGGCTTCGCAGTTTTCAGCAATGTCACTGTGACCAGGTATCCAAATTATCTTTATATCGAAGAATTCTGATGCAATCGAGAGAGAGACCAGGCATTCCCTGACCAGTTTCGAGTGCACCATAATAGAGCCTAGGGCCCTAATTGCCGCCTGGCTATCGGAGTAAATATTTACCTTCTTAACAGTCATTACGCAAGTAAGTAGCCAGTCAGCTGCTTCTTTAATTGCGGCCACCTGAATATGAGTTTGATGGAGAGCTCTTTGCAGAATACTCCTCCTCCAACCCTACCGTCCAACTTCAAGCCATCCGTGAACAGGTTAACCAGGTCCTGTCCCCAAGTGTTGCCCCCGGTCCACTCCTCCCTTGGTGGAATATGGGTGGATAAAGTTCCGCTTGGACTAATGGGATGAACTCAAAGTTTCTGCGGATGCTTGAGTTCCCATATGTGAGATTGAGCTTATAGCCCAAGCTCCTCAGTCTGATTGCGGTACGTGCAGCCGCAATTCTGCCTGCGATGTCTATAGGTAACACATTTAACATTACATTAAGCGCCAGAGCAGGAGTAGTTCGAAGCGCCCCACTGATTCCAATGAGTGCAGACCTCGGAACTCTCTCTAGCTTTTTAACTGATGTCGTCCTCTCCAGTGCGTTCCACCAGACAACGACTCCATATAACAAGATTGGCTTTATTATGGTATTATAGAGCCAAAATACAACTCTAGACGAGAGCCTCCATCTTTTGCCAATTGCGCCCTTGCATCCATACAAGGCGGTTGTTTCGATCCTTAGTCTCTCCTCAATGTTGGGCTTCCACGTTAGCTTACTGTCAAGGATTAGACCTAGGCACTTCACCTTGGCACTTCATATTTCCTCGTGAAAAGGACGAGCTTCTGGAGCTTCATTTAGGAACTATGGGGGTAAAAAATATATATATTTAGGCTCTTAAAATAATTTCGGAGGGCGCAAAAGTAAACTATTCACATTTTTTAACATTTTTATGCCACATAGCCGCAATAAATATAATTTTTATCACTCACGCCTATTCAATAATGTTTTTTCTAGTTATCGAAAAAAAATGTAGTAAATTTATTGGCTGTTTAACAGTAGTTTTATCGCATCAGCAGTTGTTTTTTATGTTTTCTGCTCATTACTTGCTTAATTACTAACCAATCAGTTGGAAAGTGGCCATATAAAACAACAATAAACTGGTAAACTATCACTCATCCCCATTCAAGTGTTGGTTACACAGACATGCTCACGCACACACACACACGTAGCAGAATGAATAACCGCCAACACTGACATTGACATTTAAATTGTTTGCGCTGGCGCTGTGCGAGAGTGACACTTGAATGAAAAACGGCGACTTCCGGCAAAAGGAATGGTAATGGGTAGGCGCGCATGCGCATGAACATTGAACTTGCGCAATTAGCCCTCATTAAAACTGTTCCGCCACAACAAGTACTGGAGCAATTAGGCTGTTGAAAAATAACCGTTTTAAGGAAGTCTTCATTTAGGCCACAAACAGAGAGAGACAGTGCGCCCATGAGAGTTGAACGCCTCCACAAGTGTGGGTGCATATGTATAAGTGTATGTGGATGTATGTGTGTGTATAGCGACTGAGAGAAAATTGAATTGAATTGAATTGAAGCATTGACCGCCGTTAGGGTTGATCGCGCGGTTGTTACGTTGGCCAGCCGGTTGGCAGTTGGTGTTGGCCGATTTTATGGTTGGTTTCTTGGTCGTTTGATTGGCATGTCGGACCTGGTCATGGCTGATTATGGTGGGCTATTAACAGCAACTGTTGTCGCGAGATGGATCTACGCTATGGCAGAGGTGTTTTTGTTTCTTTTTTTTGTTTTCAAAAGAAAAGTGACAGCTGAATTGATCATTTAATGACGCTTTTCACATTCAAATAAGTGGGGTGGCATGAACTTTAATACGCGTATTAGTTTTTTTTAAATACTTTTTTTCTTTCGAAAGAGGTAAAAACCTGTCTAAGAGCTGCTTAATAAATGGCAGTACTTACATACTTATAAACTTCTCTATCCCAATATGTGTGCATTAGGGCGGGTCTACTTTTTGACACCACTGCTAGCAGACAGATTCTAAAAGTATTCTAGGAAAGAAAGTTCACTGGAGTATTGCTTTAGCTCAATGTTGAGCGCGCCGAATTTTAAAAGAAGCTCTCTATGCGCACCCACCCTAGTGTACACACATAAAAAAAATTCATTAATCCATTCCAAACATTTGAGAATTGCCTTGCATGCATACAGGCAGTACAACTTAAAAACTTCTCTTTTTTTCATAGCTGTAAATTAGGTTCATCTTTTCGTTTTTATATCCTAGTCATCGTGGAGGTCATAGCCTTAGTCAAGTACGACCGCTGTGTACTTCATGTTTTGCCTTCATTGAGTGGATGTAATATTCATGAACACTTGAAGATTGCACGAAATATCTCAGAAGTCGCATAATATACAAATTATTCTGCGATTCCACTCATATTCTTCACCATGAGATTCGATTGCTGAATAAAAGAAGAAGACCACTTTTACACAAATCAACATTAAGCGAGGTAAAAGAGCTCGCCGAGCATTTAAACTTGAAGACATCTTCAATGAGAATACCTTAAACCAAGCTACCACCCTGGGCTCTAAACTTTGAAAGCTTTATCGGAGACTTATGCTTTTTACGAAAACAGTGCACCAACAACACAACATATCAGCAAATTTTCTTGAGCGTAGTGCACCCTCGCAACCGAAGTAGTTGGAATCTCTTTTTCACTGATTGCTCGAAGCAAGTCAGTGGCAGATCTACTCTGTTTAGTGAGAGAAGCTTGTCGGATATTCCTTTGTTGGGACTTAGGAATAGTTTGGCTTGACGCTGACCGGCACAGTTTAGCCAGTGTGCGGCAAGTTTTCTTTCCTCCCATTTCCTAAGGAATTCATTAATGTGGCATTTTGTCAGTCCACAGAAAGGCTCAGGACCAGTAAGTTGCATATTTGCTCCTTGTTTTGCAAGGTCGTCAGCCATTTCATTTCCCTCATGTCCTTCATGCCCCGGAATCCAACATAGTGTTACTGTGTTGAGGTTTCCTAACATGTTTAGGAGGTTTAGGCAATCGTTTGCCAATTTAGAGGTGACGGTTGTTGATAGAAGGGCTTTTAAAGCCGCTTGGCTATCTGAAAGTATGTAGATGTGAGTACCTCTCATTTTCCTTCTAAGGCATTCTCTCACACATATTTCAATAGCATGTATTTCTGCCTGGAATATTGTTGGGTAGGATCCCATCGGAATCGATTTTTTGAATTTGGGCCCATTGATTCCTGCCCCTGTTCTACCATTTTCCAATTTGGACCCATCAGTAAACCATAGCTGGGAGCCAGGTTTGAAAGTGATAGAGTTAGTTCTCCAGTCTGTTCGTTCATTGATTATAACTTGGAAGTTCCTGAAGAGTATTGGTTTGGGTGATAGTATATCATCCCTATGAAGAATGTGACTATGTAGGAAGTCTTTTAAGATCTTTAAATGTCCTTTCATATCCCCACTTTTAAGTTCAGATATACCTTTTAGTCTTAAGGCACTCGAGCGAGCTTCCCTTTCAATTAGAATTGGAAGCGGTGGTATGTTCAGGAGCACACCCAATGCATCCGTGGGACACGTTTTCATAGCCCCTGTAATACCAACACATACCAGGCGATGCAGTTTGCTTAATTCGTTTGCCGCCTTTCTTTGCTTGACCTTGGGCCACCATGCTAAGGATGCAGAAGTGACTATGGGTTTTACAACTGTGGTGAATGTCCAGAAGGTGATTCTAGGGCTTAGTCCCCATGTCTTACCAAAAAGCCTTGTACAGGCAAATAATGCCCTTGTGGCTTTTGAAGTAACTCTCTCAATATGGGAGTTCCACGTAAGCGTTTTGTCAAGACTAACGCCAAGATAGTTCGCTTCTGTCGAGAGTTCAAGTGTTGTTCTATTAAGGGTCGGACATTTGAGATTTATGTTCCTTCTCCTAGTAAACGGTACAAGTGTTGTTTTGGATGGGTTGATGGAGAGCCCTTTTTCCGTGCACCATTTGTTTATTATTGTAAGGGCTTGCTGCTTGCGATCCGAAATGGTTTCCTCATGCCACCCTAATACATAAACTACTAGGTCATCAGCGTAACCCTGAGTGTGAAATCCTAGGTTATTCAGTTTGTGGAGAAGTTCATCTATAACTAGAGTCCACAGAAGAGGAGAGAGTACGCCACCTTGAGGGCAACCTCTTGTGGCTTTGATAGATTTGATTGTTCCTCCTAGTTCGGTGCTGATCGTCCTAGATTTCAGCATGAATATTATCCATCTAGTGATGGGTTCAGGTACCTCCTTTAGATATAGGGCATTATAGATTGCCTCATAGGAGGTGTTATCAAAAGCTCCTGATATGTCAATAAATGCACATAGAGCTATCTGTTTGGACTCAATAGCCTTTTCAATAACTGTTACCAGGCTGTGTATTGCAGTCTCAGTGGATTTTCCCTGTTGATAGGCAAATTGAAGTCGATGCAGTGGGAATTTAGCTAGATTGTATTCCCTAATATACTGATCAACTATCTTTTCCATTGTTTTGAGGAAAAATGAGCTGAGACTAATTGGTCTGTATGATTTAGGCAATCGTTCGGGTTTTTTCCCTACCTTTGGAATAAATACGACCTTAACCTCAGCCCATTTTGTAGGCAAATATCCTAGCAGTAAGCTTGCTTTGTATAGTCTGGTCAAATTAGGGATAATATGGTGTGCACCCTGCTGTAAAAGACAGGGGAATATCCCATCAGGACCAGGAGATTTGTATGGGCTGAATGCTGATATCGCCCATTGTACCCGCTTTTCATGGAATAGCTTGTTTGCTAGTTTTAAGTTCTCAGCACCCGCAGATGTAGTAGTTTCTGCCGGTACAGAGATCTCGTCTAGCGCAAGTGATCTAGGGAAGTGAGTGTCCAGCAGAAGTTGACTGGTTTCCTCTGGATTCCTTGTGTAGCTTCCGTCTGGCTTTTTCAGGGTACTTATCAGAACTTATCTATAATATAAAAATAAGTCGGGGTTTCCTTCCTGACCCTATAACTCTAGAACGCACGAACCGATTTCCACGGTTTTGCATTCGTTGGAAAAATCTCGGGCTCCGTGAGGTTTATAGTACTGTACTCTGCTCAGTGGAACGCCTGCAGATGAATTGAATGCCTGCCTGAAGGTATCACCTTTGTGGAATAACGTAAAAACATTATCGAAAACCACTAATATGAGAGTTCAACTTCAAAATGATCAAAGTGGTGCACAATTTTCCAAATAATAATTGTTAGCTGCTGGAAATGGAAAAGTCCCAGTTGATGTGACAGTTGGATTAATTACTCTTACCAACGAATTTTGAAGATTTGTAGACTCTCAATTAGCTCTTATTGAAAATTTTTTCCCAAACATTAGTGAGAATTATCAGAATTATGCTTGGTTAAGTCAACGAGCAATTCTCAGCGCAAGGAATAACGATGTACACTGAATTTCACTATTCAATCAAAAATCGATGGCGATTTGGTGACATACAAATCCGTTGATTCCATAACAAATCCCGATGATGTAGTAAATTATCCAACGGAGTTTTTGAACTCTTCAAAACGTCTCACAAAGCTCGAAACAACGTTTCAATTTTCAAAACGTCCACACAAATTCACCAGACGCGAATCCGATGGACTATTCTTTTTGGGCCATTTTGTAGATCAAAGTCCGAACTAAAAGTTTCACCACTCTCGAGGCGCTGGAAAAGCCAGTGTACGCAAGTGGGCTAAAATACCTGCAAGTCACATTCGGGCAGCTGGGGATTCGTTTCTGGACCGTCTCAAGGCTAAAGTCAAGGCAAAAGGTGGTCGAGCAAAAGTAAATTGATTCCTAATTTTGTATTACAATATTTTCACACATTTTTTACTTGGAATTGAATAAAAGTAATTTTACAAACTTTTTAATTGGTTATACTTCGAGTTCTGGACCCTGTATAATTTCAGTTGGTTAGGCGGCATTTAAGGCCCTTCAACCAACTACAAGCACCTCCAAAATGTTATATTACTGCCTGAACCTTCTCAACGAGTTACGGAGGATGAGGGATATGAAATAGCTGATCGGTTGGTTAAAAAAGGGGCAAACATGCCTCTAACTGGTCTCAAGCCGCATGGTAGGGCCACTGGTAGCGCCGCCGGTAGGGCCTCCACATCGTATCAATGGATCGAACTTTACACAACCTTTTTCCATGATCGGGCTGATAATAGCGGAATACTTATTTAATTTTCACTTATTGATCCACCCTCGTATTGTACAATCACATAGGTAGATAGCTAGGTAAGATGGCAAGATGTACACTTCAAGTAGTACTTACGTGCCGTTTTGATAATGTGGACCACTACCTGTGAAATGATTTAGGGAAGCGAAAAACCGTCTACAGCCATCCAGTGCTGTTAATGTAGTGGAGGAGAGAAAAGAGATCTATGCTGGAGAATTCTTTCAAGTCATCCCCAAAGGACAAGCTAAGGAATCTCAAGCGCCTAGTCACCAGAGCCGGACATTTGCAGTCTCTTTCTCTGCAGGACCCCCACAGAGTCTGCAATAGGGGTTGTATGGAATTCCAAGCTTCTCCGCATGAGTACCGATCACCCAGAGACCAGTGAACACCGCAATGAGTTTGGAAATTGAATGGCGAGGGATTCCCATAAACTTAAGCGTTCTGTTTCTGTCGTATTGAGGCCATAGTGTTTTCGAAATAGCACACGATGAAACAGACTTCCATCTGCCTTGCGCTTTTTTTAGACAGAAATTGTGTAATTTCCCTTTAACAGTGGCCAAAAGCGACCCCGATGTCTGAGAAGGGGACAGCTGAAACCGGTTCTGCCGAACCCTTCCTGGCAAGCTCGTCGGCAATTTCATTTCCCTCAATATTCCTGTGCCCAGGAACGCAGATAAGGGAGATGTTTCCTGCACATTCGAGACGTTTGAGTTGCTCCTTACAGGAGTTCATCAGAAGAGAGCTGCAATACGGCGGCGACAGTGCCTTGATTGCAGCTTGACTATCGGAAAAAATATGAATGTCTCCCTCCTAACAGCGATCCCGAAGCATTTTGCATGCCTGCAGGATCGCGAAGATCTCTGCTTGAAAAACGCTGCTGGTTTCCGGCAGTTTAAAGGCGACCGAAATGCTGGCTGATTTAGAGAAAAACCCTGCTCCCAATCCAGACTCCGTTTTGGATCCGTCAGTGAAAACAGAGGTATCTATGTATATCCGTATCGACTCTCCCCTCTTTCCAATCTGGCCTGCTCGGAAAGATAGCCCTAGCACAACCCTCAAAGCACAGTTTGCGGATGGAGAGGTTAGTGCGAAGAACAGAGAAGGAAGGGGAGATCTGCTTCAAAATGCTACTATGTCCTACAGGAAGTTGTCTCCAGAGGCAACCTGATAGCGCTCTGTCTCAACCTGATAGCGCTCTGAGCAGCAATGTCCTGCAGATCCACAAGAAGTATGTGCAGAATAACGTCGAGCGCAGCAGTGGGACATATTCTACTACTAGTGATGCCCACACATGCAGTTCTCTGCACTCTCTCTAGCTTAGTGGTGTTGTAGCCCTTTTGAAGACCTACTCACCAAACTAGGCAAGCATATGTCAAAATTGGCAGCACTACTAAGTTGTACATCCAAAGTACGACACGTGGCTTGAGACCCCATTTTTGCCAAACATAGATTTAGAATCGTAGAAGGATATACTGTCCTTCTTAACACGATTTTCTATTCTATTCATTTCTATGTGCAGCTTCCAGTGGAGCTTGGGGTGAAGTACAGGGTGGGCCACATAGCGTTTGCTTTTTGAACCACCTATTTTTTTGAGAATGGTAACCCAAATGAAATGTCAAATTTGTTCATAATTTACTTAAAGGTTTCACATTTACGAAATGGGACGCTATACCTTGAACAAAATTGGGAAATATTGAAAACATATTTCCAAAGTGTTGAGTCTTCTTCTTCTTCCGCGGTTACAGTAAATGGCGAGCGTTACCGTGACATGCTCAACGAGTTTTTGTTTCCAAAAATTTAAAAGGTTGACATGGACGACATTTGGTTTCAACAGGACGGTGGAACTTGTCACACTGCCAAAGTTACACTTGAACTTTTGGCTACCGTTTTTGAAAACCGAATAATCAGCCGAAATTCCGATATCAATTGGCCGCCTCGGTGCTGTGATTTAAGCCCGTAGGACTATTTATTGTGGGGAGCCGTTAAGGACAAATGCTATGCGAAGCATCCAGAGACGATTGATGCTTTAAAACACGAAATCGAAGTTGCCATTCATGAAATTGGAGCCCAAACAATCGAAAATGTGCTTATAAATTGGATTGATTGACTGGCCTACTGTAAAGCCAGTCGTGGCAGTCATTTGAACGATATTATTTTTCATTCATAAATGACAATGTTCAATCTTCAAAATAAATAAAAGAGTTTGAAAAAATATTGATTAGTTTTTTTTTATAGCCGATTCAAAAAGCAAATTTTACATGGCCCACCCTTACACCAAGATCATCATCACATAATGAATGCCAAATAACTAACAGATTTTTTAACATTAATGGCGACTCGAATTGACTTCGAAAAAACTTGTTTTTTGGCATTAGTCCTGACACTCCTTCATGCTATAGATGTTCTATTTTTTAGCACCCCGTCTAACTGTTTTCCAGCGAAATAACAGTAGGCTCTGCACTTAAGAAACTAGAACTAAAAAGTGGAATTTTCAGTAAAGAAAAAACCAAATTCTGCTAAATCGAGTTAAAAAATAGTTAAAAATGCACTGCTTTTCACGCACGAAAATCGCCTGTGTGCCAAACAAAGCAATTCCGCTCTTCACTCATTTTTTATATATCACAACAGCGCAATTGTCACGCCAATTCTGCGTAGTCGGCCATTCACTGTCATTAAAAAAAGAAACATGTGCGGGGTTAGCCTCCTTTGAGTGTAGCAGACATTAAATCCTTTTTTAAAACTAGCCTGTAAATAATTTTTTATCTGCTATTTTTTTGTAATTTTTTTACGCTCTTTTATTCGAGGCCAACCTGAGAATTGTCAAATCGCAGCGCAGTCTGCGCTCTCACCAGATTTTGGCTTGTATTTAGCGGAAACAATTGCAAATTGTATTTGTAGGTCAGTAAGGAAGGCCCAAAGCAGTGTTTTGGGAAGTCATAAAAAAGGGTTTGTGCATAGAAAAAAAACAAAGCAACCAAAAAAGAAAAAACAAATCGGAACGAAAGGCGAAAAGCGAAAGAAAAGCAAGAGTGCAAACAAGGCGCAGAACTACATGAGGAAGGGTTAAAAAATAGTTCTTGTTTTTTTGTTTTTCGTGCTCTGCTGCTGAGTGTTAATGGTTTTTTAGTGGTGGTATTGATGCGCGCTAGGCATTCATTGTCCGTCTAGTGTCCGTGTGACCAACCGGCCAATCGACCGACCGGAGCAATAAAACAATAAATCTATAAAAATTGGTTTGGTTTGGTTTCGGTTTCGGTTTGACGAAACAGGCCATAAATATTGAACGAAAATCGAGACTGAAATAGCGAAAAGTTGTAGACGTACAGACAGCAGCTGAAAGGCACAAGGGCGCAGGCACGGGCGGCGGACAAGCGCGTCAACCTTCAGCTTCTACTTTTGATAAGCGCGCGCTGTACGGGGCTAATTTGTTGCGAAGCGTTCGGTTGTGTTTTGTTATACTTTTTTGTGGTACTTTTTTGTTGCACTTTTTGTTGTTACATTCCGTTTTCTATTCTTGGTTTTTTTTTTCAATTTTTTTGTGCCACATTTTATGGGTGTAGCACGCCAATTTCCGAATAATAATGACAATGGCGCGTGAGTGACATTGGCTTGTGGGTGAACCGCCGCTGTGCATTTGTATTTAGAGCGAAAAGGATTGAGGAAGTGCTGAGAGCCACTAACCCTTCCCTAACGCAGACGTTTGCACTATTTCTTTTATTTTTTTAAATATTTTTTTTAAAGTATGTCATTTTGATTTTTTTCACAGAAGAGCCAGCGGTCGAGCGTGCACGCTTCGTGGAAATGTATTTTAAGCAAAGTCATGGACATTTTTTTCTTCCAGAAATTATTTTGTATGCAGATATTAAAATAAACAACCGATTTTCAATATTGGTCGGACTTGCCTTGCAGTTACAATTTTTTGGTTTTTTCTTTTCATTATTAAAATATTTTATTTGTTCGCAATCGCTTTTGGTTTAACTTTTAACTTTAACATTCACTGGTTTGCCTTTTCGGTTTGACTTTGATACTTCAAGGTTTCGTCGCCTGCCACAATTTTAACTGCCTCACTGCTGAGTTTTCCAAAAATGCGTGCTTTCTTCTATAATATTTCTGCTTTCCCAATATTCACTCCTTTTTTTTCAATTTGCATAGAATTACCATTAACCATATCGCCGCCGCCGCTGCCGCCGTCATCGTCTACCGCCACTGGGCCACTGCTTCTTTTATTTGCCTATTCTTTCGATTTTCTCACCATATGCCCATTGTCTGGCGTCTGTCGTAAATGTCACAATAAGTCAAAAATTGGGTTACTGCGGCACCGCCACCACCACCGCCACCGCCACCGCCATCGCCACCGCTTTGTGGCCATTTTCGGTCATCAGGCGCACCTCTTTGATCTTCTGCGGCTTTCTTCTATATTTCAATTATGAAATTATGACAGTTGGTCACCCCCCATTCAGCGCTCAATGGCCTCCAATGCAATTAGCCGCATATTTAAATATAATAACCCGCTGCGGCTTTCATCAAAATCTCCAAATCCAAATCATTGTGGAAAATCGTAAACGCGCTCCCCAATCTGTTGTCTATCAAATCAGTTAGATCTTCAAAATCCATTCAAAGTGATCGCTGCTGATCTCCACTTGATTTCTTTTGTATCCGCTGTGTTTATGCGTTAACAGTTGGCCGTGCACTTGCCACGATGGGCATCTACTTCACTCGCATCTGCATCTTCATCAGATTTTCTTTCGATTATCGCTTATCGCTCAGCTAATCACCGATATCGATTTGTTTCGTGTGCGTTTTTGTTTTTTTTATGGGTCAATTATTAATAGTGCATGACTGGCGATCGGCACTTTGCGTGTTGTGCACATCGAATAGAATCGCCTGCTGTCGTTCACATGGCTGGCCACATATGTTGCCGCGGATGGATCAGTGATCTGGACGGTAGGTATGTTGTGGTGGTGGCTGCATGTTTCCAAGTGTCCCATTTCTATGCTAATTCAGTCACACAGTTTCTGATTTTTACAATAATTGAATTCGGCTCGGTATGCAGTAATGAAGCCATCATACAGGCTGATTTGACTTCTTATGAGGCTAAACGAATTGATTAGGCGGCAATTCGGGGCAACTTGGTGGTCGCCAGGTGAATATGCACGCGTTTCTAGGCAACATGAAGGGTTACGGGCATTTCTCCAGTAGTGGCGCTGCATATGAAAAAAAAAACATTAAATTTAAAAATTTATATCTTAGAAATGAGGGAAATGTAAGGCCAAATGTTCTTCACTGCGGGTCTTAGTAAAAAAATTAAATAAGGAGGTAGCTGAAAGAGGTAGGCTTGATGGAAATTCAAGACTGGAGCCATGCCGTTGTGCCAGTAGTTACTCAAGGAGATCAACATGTTCCTTTTTTGGTCATGCCGTAATTGGCAGTCAGATCTATTACCTCCACGCGGTGACGGTTGGAAACAATTGTGCATTGGACATAGGCGCGGCTTGTTCTTCAAATAGGTCGGAAGGCCTGTCTGAAGTACAATTGGACAGAGGGACAATCTAAGACAGAGGGAGTAGGGAGTAAACCCTGTTAAAAAATCCCGCCTAACCCAAGGAATCATGCGACCGATCCCAGTGGTTTGCAGTCAGGGATTTTTCCGACTGTATTTCTACGAAGCTACCTCGATACCGGGTCACCTCGGGGTATAAACATGACCTTGCCGTGGCATAGGGCGCTGCTATGGTCAATCATTATGTTTTCCCTTCCTTTTTATAAGATCACAATGCCTGCCACGGCGGACGGTGTTCGTACGAAACACATGGAGTCTTTTAAAAACAAATAACCTCTATGGACAAGCAGTCCTTAAATGCAAAGGAAGCTATAGCTTCCACCGCAAAATCTGGATCAAGCCAGAGGGCAAACCTGGCAACAGCAGAAGTGGCAGTACAAATAATATGCCTTTGGTGCAATTACGGTACTAGCCCTGATAAAGGTGGTAAAACTGAGTCGAAAGCGAATAATACCTCCGCAGCAGCAGATTCAGCATGGCTACAAGGAGAGGCGTGCTTCCTTCCGGCTACTAAAACACTTTCAGAGGGGGAGTAGTCCGATAAACACAAGAACTCCCTTAGCTGGGCGACAAGGGTAACGGAGAAGTCCCCTCGGGCCTCTAAACCGAACCCAAAACGTCAGTTATCGGATGAGACACCCAGCAACCCCAGCACGCTAAAGAAGCCTCGACACACCAAGACTTCTCCAGCTACGTACAGCGAAGCTGTCAGCGGCGAAGGGTTGGGGTTGACAAAAGCAATCTTGATGGCCCTATTTCACCTGAAAATTGGAAGAAAGTGGAAGCCAGACTCTCAACCGATTTCTTCCAAATTCTAAACGAGAATCCTGGTCCAGCTCCTTTCAGTCGCGAAAGTGGTTGGCATCAGAGCCACGTAAAGCTTATCGCTTGTGCCGATCAGAGATCAACTGATCTTTACAAAATAGCCATTTCAAGGATCGGCGAAGTATGGCCTGGGTCTTAACTTGAGGTAATTTCAAGGGATGACATTACGAGTTTACCAAGAGCTAGAGCCTGGTTACCAGCGGAGCCATCAGACCCTCAAATGATCCTTGAAATGCTTCGGGTATGTAACCCGAAGCTTCCTACATCGTCTTGGAAAGTCACAAAGATGTACGATCCCAAAGGTGCGTACCGAAGCGCCGCGACTTTCGTAGTCTGCAAGGACTCTGCGCGATCTGACGGTGTGGTAAGCTATGGGGTTTCGTCCATAACATTGAGGGTCTACAATAAGGACAGGATGCATAATTTAAAGGACCCGGTTGGAGCTGAAATCACGGCGAAATCTGGCTCTAGTCCTAATACTGCGACAGCGCTACGGAAGGCAACTACCTTTTAAAAAGTATCCTCGAATAGGTCGAAAAAAGATCAGACCCGACTGCTCAACAGAAGTTTTTCAAGCAGGTGTCCAACGGAGGGTTAAAATGATGTAAACTAAGCCTCCCTTGAAGTTCGATTCATCAGACCACAGAATATTCGACCAATCTTCCTCCGTAATTATTAGGTATCGGTGCGCCCATTCTTTTTCCGAGCTTTTGCTTCCTTTCAAACCTGCTCCCAAAGGTCTTATTCTAGCTGCTCGAGTACTAACGAATTTTCCAATTTCTTCCGATAGGACAGCTACAAGAGCAGAAGAGGATTTTATACGATCCTTGAGGGACTTGCGTATACGTTTTTGGTGGACTTATCTTTGTACCGTGGCCAAATGGGTTGGTGCGTGACTATCATTCGGAATTCAGAGAGAACGCCGATTTGAATTTCGGTGAAACACCAAAATTAAGAAAGTTTTGTCTAATAGCGGTCGACACTCGGCAGGCAATGGCAAACCTCCAAGGGTATTTCTGCCTTAAAAAAGCTCCTCATAAAAAATATCTGTCCTTCGGAGTCGGCTTGAAACTGTAGGTCCTTCCATTTATAGAACAACATCAAGACGCACGCCACAAATATAAGGAGGAGCTTGAACTCACAGCACAGAAAAGTAAATGTACTCTATAAAAAACTTACTTAAATCTGATTACAATTTTTGTTTTTTTTTTATGGTGAGTAAGGCATGGTTCTAAATGCCTTCCCACTACAGCGACCGTCGTCTACTGCGTCGGTTGGTGTGGCCACTTAAACAATCCCTCCTCTAATTCTGGGAAGACTCCCTTCCCTATTTTCTGCATTATTTTGGGAGGGCCAGGACGGCGCCCATTAAATGGACCTTGTTTCGTCTTTATCTATGAGACTCCGCTTTGTTGCACTGTCTTGCCTCATGAAAATTATTCGGAGCTATCTGAAGGATCGAGAGTTAATCAACGAAATGACTAGAGGACCACACAGGAAAATCATCACAGCAGGAGCCATCTACGGATCAATCCTTGAGCCGGACTTTTGGAATGTAAACTACGCCGAAACTCTTTGCATTGACAAATCAGATAACTGCAGATTACATAACGGCAGCTATTAATGCGCGGAATACAACAATAGCGCAGGGTAAACTGATTCGAGATAAAGACGCTACTATCGCTCGACTCTCATGGGCTTAGCCTAGCCCCTGAAAAGGTGGAGTTAATACTTCTAACAAGAAAACAGATTTAATTAGAAATATAAACGAGAGTGTCTTCTGAAATCATAAGGACGAAAACTCTTTTTGAATACTTCGGTGTCTGCGTTGAAAGTAAACTGACGTACTGGGTCCAATTCAAAGATGCAGCAGAGAAATCAGACAAAATAATAGCCATGTTATTGAGGTTGATGGCGAACATTGGCAAACTTCTTATGACAACTTCCCAATCGGTGTTGCTATACGGGAGTAAAATTAAGGTTGATGTCCTCAAAACAACACGAAAACTTAAGACTTTGGCGAAGGTTCAAAGAGCAGTTGCTCTAACATCGGCATACCGCACAGTATCAGAAGCTGAAGCATTAGTCAAAAGCGGATCGATCCCGATAAGTCTACTAGCATTGGAGGGCAAACAGTTTTGTATTCGAAAGAAAGAAGCCGCGTGTTTAGAAGAACAGCATGAAATCAGAGCACAGACAATCCAGAACTGGCTAGAGATTTGGCATGCGGAAAGTACAGGAAGATGGACACATAAAAAATCAGCGACATACAACATTGATGCAGCAGACCTTTCTTAGGAGTAAATTCTTACACCACGCCAAACCTTTTCAAGAAGGGCAAAGTGGATTATCCCGACGGCGAGAATGATCCACGAAGCATGCGAACGACTCAAAGCCGTAGCAGGAAATGTAGCGGCCGAAAATACTAAATAGGATCAAAAATGATAGAAAGAGAAGAAATTTGAGAGAAAGAAAGCGTGGTACGCAGCAAGAAGGTTGAACTGGCCGCAGGCCCAATGTGGGCACTGACATAGTGCAATAGTGGACACCAACCCGAAGTTATGCGAGAGCGGTGCCGGGGTGGATATAAGTCCATAATTAGGATAATGTTTTTTATTGGGTGCGAGTCCCCTTTGAGATGCATAAAGCATGGTAGAGGCATACCAAACAATTCATCTTTCCCTTCAGAAAAGCATCAAATAGGCTCCTAAACTTGGATAGAGATGCCTTACGAACTCTTACTAGATTCAAGGCGGACCATTGTAGCCTTCGCTAACGTTTCAGGAAACGAGAATCAGTAGAAGCAGGGGTCCTCCGTCTTTGCCAACTGGATGATGAAACGCCCGAATGCATTGTCTGCGACTGCGCAGCTCTCGCAAGACGAAGACTCATTCACATCGGGGATGCGACTCTAAGCACATTGGTGATATGGAAAGAAAAGCCTGAAGAGGTGTTCAAATTCATTAGAAACCTTCAAGCTATTCGTATGTGAAGAAATATAAAGAAAATACTTGTAAAATTGGAGAAGTTATCTAGACCGATACCTCAAAATCGTAGAACTACATATTAAGAAAATATAACTGAATTCCTTTCACTCTAACTCAAAATATCAAAATGCATATAAAATATAATATCAAACGACTTACTTATTTAATATTTATATGTTTATAGCAAAAGGTATTCAGATAAGCCATGAATGCCTCTCTCCGGCGGCTTGGTGGTACCGAGCTCCATCCAACTTTGCCCTTGTGGCGCTGGTTCGCAAGAACGTGAAACATACTCATATTCGTTCACACTTTTCGTACTGGACATGCCATAAATTACTGCACTTTTTTGTACTTCACCCATTGGTGTTGCCACACTGCAATACTCTTATTTCATTTGCTGTTGTTGCTGTTATACATATCTGCTGTTGTTGCACGCCTCCGCAGCGTAGCTGGATTTTTGCAATTCCGCCATTAACACTGCGAGCTGGTTCACAAGCAGCAGACAGTGCAAATTTTACTCTGTACGCATTTTTGTTGTTGCTGTTTTACCGATTAATACATGCATGCATATGATAATTATAATGTCGGCACGGCAACAGACGCAACTGCAACGGAGCAGTGGCAGGGGCAGGAGCAAGGAGCTGGAGCTGGAGCAGAAATGGCGGCAGCTGCAGAAGCTGTTGTGGCCACGCTCATTTCAATGTGTAATTATTGTAATTATGTATTTGCCAACTCCCACACGTACACATACACACACACAGACACAAGCAAGTGATAGATATACAACTTGCTGTAGTCTGTTTAACCGTTTGTGTGTTGGCGTTGGCTGACTACTTTCAGCTGCCCCCTGGGTTGGTTATGAACTTTTGATTTACGAGTTGTTGTATTGTATGTTCTGGCAACAAAAACTTCGGCGCGAAAATTCCGTTACACGTAAATTTTTCAGCTTCGCAAGGAGTGGAAGGTGTCGTAATGAAGCAGCCAATATATTATCAGTGCATTAATTTTAATGCAATTGGGGATCCGATATGACTCATACGGGGATGTGAGCTTTTGAATTTGGTTGACTTTTTCTTGTACATTTTGTTAAGTTCTTGGGTTTTTTTACCTTCTTGTAGATTGAAAGTTGCCAAAATACCCGACATTTGCTGTTATGTCGCTAGCCCTGTTCATCTTTTGAGGCTATCCTCGGATCAAGCAATTTTTTGATGTCTTCATGTGAATGGAACTGCTGGTCAGCTAGACCATGTGCCATCGATCAAAACAGGTGATAATCGGACGGCGCAATATCTCGAGAATATGGCGGGTGGGGTAGAATTCCTATTTCAGTGTTTGCAGGTAGGCTTTAACGGGTTTAGCAACGTGAGACCGATCGTTGTCATGCTGTAGAATCATGCCTCCCCGCATATTGCGGCCGCTTCTCGCGGAGTGCTAAGAGTAGTCTTGGATAAGAAGCTGACTTGGGAGACACACGATTCACTGAAGGTGAATCGCGCGTTAAGGATTTTTCAGCAATGCCGCAGAGCCTTTGGTAAAACCTGGGGTCTGAAACCTGCTGCGGTCCTATGGATATACACAGCACTTATCAGACCAATCATCACTTACGCCTCTGTGGCGACGGGGCATGGTTAAGTCCGCACTCCGGGAACTATACGGGCTGCAAAGAAGTGTATGTTTATGCATCACTGGTGCCATGAGTACAACCTCCGGCGATGCCCCAAATGCTATGATTGATTTGCTCCCCTTGGATCTTAAGATATAACAGGAAGCAATAAAAGCAGTCTACACATACTCCATAAATATGGTTTCCCGCACGAAGACGGAACTTCGGGACACAGAGAAACTTTTAAGTTGCTATCTGAGCAGTACCCACTGTTTTTGGCACCTAAAGACGACCTGAGACCCACAGTTTCATTTGGAAAGAAATTTACGATTTTCATTTCCAGATTTCCATATTGCGTCAGAAATGGAGCAATCCAGAATGCATTAAGGGAGGTTTGACGGTTATTTTCTTTACCGATGGGTCCAAGAATGAAATAAGGTCTGGAGCCGGACGGTACTTAAACGATAGTAATAAGTATCACTTTGCTATGGGGGAATGGCAACTGTTTTCCAAACGCAAATATGTGTCATATTGAAAGTAGCCGAATGTATAACCGAGAGGAGATGGAGCGGGAAACAGACAGTCAGGCTGCTCTGAGGGCCGTGGAGAATGCAAAGTAAACTTCAAAGATTGTTCAGGAATGTAAGAAGAGGCTCAATTCTGTCGCAAGACAAAACAGGCTTGTACTTATATGGGTTTCAGGACACGAAATTGCGGATGAATTGGCCAACCGTGGATCAGCGGTTCCCTGACAAGGGTCTGAGCCAATAATCGGAATCAGTTCCGCAGGAATCATGAATTGGATCAGCGATTATGTAGGCAATCTACATAAAGAGCGATGGTTCGGTCTAGAACGCTGCAGAACTAGAAATTATTTTGTGACAAGTCGGAACAGAAAACTGTCAAGCTTTCTACTAAAACTTGGAAGGAAAGATGTTCGGTTGATGGTCGGCATCATTACAGGACACAACCCATGGGATCAGCATATGACCACCATTGAAATCATTGAGTACCCAATGTGCCTGTCATGCTTGGAGGAGGCGGATAGCACTGAGCACTTTCTCTGTGAGTGTCCTTCCTTTGCTAGAGCAAGGCTACGAGTTTTGGGTTCCGATGTCGTGAGAATGATTAATATTCGTTCTCTAAAACTGGATGATATTTACAGATTTGCCAAAGAATCTAGAAAGTTCTCACAGGACTAACTACCTCTGTCCCTGTCTCTATTCTTTCATATCTCTTTCTCTGAAACTTTTCTTCTTCCCTCCTTGACTATCTACCCTCTCCCCAAATACAATGGGCTTTTTAGCCTGAGTAATTTAGGAGCCACCAAATCTCTTGGTGTTCCTTGGCTCGGCCAATTCAAACTTCAAATTTCAAGTTTTGGTTGTAAACGCGGTACGCACAGGACAAAAAAAAAATGATTTTACATTTGATGCTGCGACATCTGCATGATTCGTTGGGAAATGGATACAGTGGAGAGCTATTAAGTTGATGGGATAGTTCGAGAAAGCGCTGTTTTCCAAAGTCCACAGGTACCACTGAAAAAAGCTGACCAATTTGATCAAAAAAGCTCCAAAAGCTCCACTCTAGAGTCCACTTTTACTGAAACGTACCCTAAGGAATCTATTAAACTACCTGTAGAGTATTTTTTGGGGTACTTTACAGAAGAATTTCTTCAACAACTGATATTTTCAACAAACCAGGCATGAATGATGGAAAATTAAAAATCTACAAAATTTAGCTACCCAAGAACTTTTGAAATTTCTAGCTCTACATAGAGATAGTGATTGGATCCCGTGGTTCTACGCGCTTAGAAATGTATTGGACAAGGGCTACCAAATAATCAAAAGGGAAACGCATATTCGAATGGACTTGTAAGGTGCGATGCGACTTAGTTGGTGCATGCAGAGATGTTTGCTGTGGTTAATCCACTCTGTGGACGAACTGACCTGCCGTCGTCGATAAGTGTTTCTTCAAGCAATTGAATTTGCTTATGCCACACGCGGCCGCCGTAGCCGAATGGGTTGGTGCGTGATTACCATTCGGAATTCACAGAGAGGTCGTTGGTTCGAATCTCGGTGAAAGCAAAATTTATAAAAACATTTTTCTAATAGCGGTCGCCCCTCGGCAGGCAATGGCAAACCTCCGAGTGTATTCCTGCCATGAAAAAGCTCCTCATAAAAATATCTGCCGTTCGGAGTCGGCTTGAAACTGTAGGTCCCTCCATTTGTGGAACAACATCAAAACGCACACCACAAATAGGAGGAGGAGCTCGGCCAAACACCTAACAGAAGTGAACGCGCCAATTATTTATTTATTTTTTTTTTTTTTACACGCAAATTTGCTTGCGAGGCCTTTTAGAGGCCATTCAATTTTTGGTATGAACCCGACTAGAAATTTTGGTAAGGCGGTGATTAGGCGCAAATAAGGTAGACCGCATTCCAAATTTGCGCCTCATAAGGCAGCCAAACTAGGCCCAAGTCCCGAAGGGTATCGCCACACATCTGCCTCATTAGGTTTGAAAAACCGAACTTCGGTAATACTCCGGATGCCCTTCTACAAATCAGTTAGGGATTCCAATTTATGTCTAAGTGAGACACTGCCACAGATTTTCGTGACCACAACCAAATTTGGCATTGTTCTGGCATGCCAATCTTTGCCGGACCTAACGTGGGCCTGGCAAGGTAATAGTGAGGCGTGCCTCAGTAAGGCCTGCCTAATTCGGGCCTAACTGATTCTTCGGCATGCCTCACTGTAATTCTAGTCGGGAAGAAGTAAAAATCAAAATCGAGACGAGCGTACAAGCTACTCCTTCCTTCCCTTGAACCACTTCAGACCATTTAACCAAAAATTCACTTATGCTGCTACATCTAATTATTGCACAAATCAAACGCATTACAACACAATCGTTGTTGTTGTTGCTACTCCCTAAACTTACACTAAAAGTGTGATTTTTCATTTTAATGCAATTGGCCAATTGTTGGTTGAGATTTTTGCCATTTACGGCTGCACTGCCTGCAACGTTTAGCCAGCAAATGAGATGGCACAGCAATAAAAACCGAGACTGAAACCGAAAATAGCAATGTCAAAGTAGATTTTCGGTTTGCTTGTTGCTTTAAAAGCAATTTTCAAAGAGCAACAAAACATTGACTAGTGGTTGCACTGGCCACAGATGGACGCAATTGCTGCAACCACGAGAACAAATGCAAAACTACTCATCGCAGGCCATATGCGAGTGTGTTAGTGCTATATCTACGTATGTATGTGTGTGTGCTGATGGTTGCTTGCAGCACGAGTAAGTTGCAACTTGCCTTCATTAAAGCCACAAATTTCGCCTCAAAGTGTTGTCATGTCGGCTTACACGGACAGCCTTCATGGCAAACAAAAGAGGCAAACTACTACACTACTGCAAGTCATAAGTGCGATGTGCGTATGTGTGTGTGTGCTGATGAAAACTTTTGAACTTACATACACACACATACATACTCATGCCCACATGCCAGCCAAATGGCATGCAGCCTCATTTTCGTTGCCTTTGTAGGACGAAAATGCATTTCCCACGAAGTTTTCTCAGTCTGGCCAAAATTGCATTCGATTGCATTAAGAATGCCGGGAGCGTAAAGTGCTTTGCCAGGCACACACACACACACATGAATGCCCATAGAGCCATGTGTTTATGTATGTATGTATGTGTGAGAGTACGTGTGTGAGTGGCTGAGTTTATTTGCCTAAATGACACAGTGCGTAAGTTTGCAATTTACCGGTGTTCGGTGCGTCTAACCACTTCAGGGTAAACTTGGAGGCGAACCGAAATTGTGGCATGCGGCACGTCTAATGTGGCCGAAAAGTGTTGCCACTTCTGTAGCTTGTGTGCAACGCGCATACATGTTTGCCTCCACTTGAGTACGCTTGCATGTATGTCTGCGTGTGCGAGTGTATGTGTGAGTGTAGTAACTGCAGCAAATCGGTTAAATTTCTACTGAGTATCAATTGAGTTTTCATTTTGCCTTATTGCATTGCATTTGCATTCCAACTTTGCTCTACCCGCCACTTGTACTCCCTTTCCGTCTCGTCCCGCCACGCCTCACCTCGCCCCGCCTCTCATGCTGTTCATCTTCATTCTACTCCTTGCTTTATGGGCTCATCAAGGCATTTAGCTGATCAGTTCGTTCTTCATTCATTTAGCTCAAAAACGAGTTATGGTCCTTAAGTCTGTCCGGCGGCCCGTCCGTCTGTCCATTGGCACAATTTTGCTTTTGTTCATTAATTCGCTTGTTTTGCATTTGCAATTTGTGAACTCTCCTCAACCCCTCAACATTTGCTACCATTCATGCGTTCGCATTTTCTTTTCACCAATAGTTATGTTGCCACCCTTTCTGAAAAGCCACTTTAACTTCTGCAATTGTAAAAGTGTTGATGCCTTGAGGATGGAGGCTGGGAGATGGAGGCTGGAGGGTTGGTGCAGGCATTAAAAATCTACTGCATGCGCATGGGAGCCCCACAGGATTCTGAGGGTTTGTTCTTGTGGCCAACATTTGGCATTGGGTTAGCCGCCATGTGGCTCTTGCCATCATCAGCATAGTCAGCATTGTTGTTGTTTGAGTTGTTGGTATTGTTTTTGGAATTTTTGTTAGCTTCATCTTTTGAGGGTAAATTGTGTGCGTTTCCACTTGATTTGTGCGTTCAGTACAAAGCTTGATTTTTCACCCTCTCCCCTCCCCCGCACACTCACACTCTCACACCCATTCTGAACTTTGATTTGCTTGGCTTGTTAAGTGAATTTGACAAAGACATTTTTGGAGAGGTGGTGGTGAGATTCGAAATGTTTTGCGTTTAAAAGGAGAAGATGAATTTGAGCAGAGAAAATTAGGTGTTTAAGTTCATCTTTTTAGAAAATGTTGCTCTTTTATGGTCTTAAATTAAATAAGCAACAAAATTGAAGTAATATCACTACTTTTTATTTTAATAGCACAGCCACTTACTTACTTTCTTAGGTGGCCCCGTTACCGAGTTACGGCCGACCTCACTAGCTCACTAGCGCCTCTGCTCCGCGCGCGCCTTCTCCAATTCTGTACACCAAGTGAGCATAGGGTTTCCTCCACCTGGTCTTTCCACCGGAGCAATGGTCTTCCTCTGCGTCGGCTCCCTTGGACTTCGCCGAACACCTTCTTCCTGGGGCTTCTTCATCCATACGCACGACATGCCCTAGCCAACGCAGGCTTTGGATGGCGATGCGTTGAATTACGTCAAATGTCGGCGTAGAGCTCATACAGCTCGTGGTTCATTCTTGAACGGTAGTCTTCGCCAACGCGCACAGGACCGAAGATCTTACGAAGAACTTTTCTCTCGAACACCCGAAGAGCGGCTGCATCGCTTTGTGACACTAAACATGGCTCTGCACCATAAAGCAACACGGGTATGATGAGCGTCTTGTAAAGTGTCAGTTTGGTCATGCCAGAGAGGGCTCGACTACTCAATTGCTTACTTAGCCCATAGTAACACCTATTAGCAAGAGTGATTCTCCGTTTGATCTCCAGGCTGATATCGTTGTTGCTGTTAACGGCGGTGCCAAGATAAATAAATACTGGCACAACTTCGAAGGTATCAACCGCCGTGTGGTCCGCATCGTAGACATCATTCACTGCCAGACCCACTCGTGATGATTCCTTTTCGATAGCAGAAAACGCAGCGGTGACATCTCGCTTACAGCGGCCGATAATGTCTTAGTAGCCTGGCTTAGTAGATATTTACTTCCCTTATAGTAGTTGCAGACGAAAGCAAGCAATCCACAGCTCCTTTAATTGCGATTACCTCCGCTTGAAAAATTCTACAGTGGTCCGTTAGCATAAATTTGAGTTTGATGGGGAGCTCCTTGCAGATTACTCGCCCACCATCTCTTTCGCCCAAGTTCGAACCATCCGTAAACATGGTTACCGCTTATTCTTCCCTTAACGGAATAAATAGAAAAATTACCGCTCGTACCTAGTGAGTGTATTCATGGATAGCAGATCTATTACAGCATTAATCGGTAGAGTAGCAGTGGTCCGAAGTGCGCCACTGATTACAATGAGGGTGCACCTTTGCTTCCTCTCCAGCTTGTTAACTGATGTCGTCCTTTCCAGCCTTCCACCCCATAAAGACTCAATTAGATTAGATTAGATAAGATTAGATGTGTGAGGGGTTGGACAAGTCCAAGCACTCAGTCAGGAGTCTATTGTACTACACCCGGATAGCTTTCAGTAGAAAGATAGAGAGATAGGAAAGATAAAATGTGGTTGGTAAGACGGAAAATTAGTTTGAGGTCACTTTTCCACAAATCTCTTGGATTCATTAATGAATTCTAAGAGATCCAGAAGAGGAGGAGTGTGAACTTAATCTATACTCAGTATAGCGCAACCCAATATCCCAAATCTGATTCTCGAAAACCGCCGGACAGCTACAGAGAAAATGCTCTGCAGTGTCATCATCCTCAAGACAGGATAGTCATATCGGGTTGTCGACGATCCCCATGGCAGCCATATGCTGACCGCAGCATATACAGAATTGACACCTAGAAAGGGCCTAGTGGCATACTTGCAGAGCCTTCATTAGCGAGTTTATCAGCTAACTCGTTCTCTGCAATACCACAATGTCCAGGTACCCAAATAAAACTTAAGATTGCATTAAACAATATTGGTTTGTAACTGCGTTATATAGCCAGAATGTAACTTTAGGCGAGAGGCCACATCTTTTCTCGATAGCGTCCCTGCATCCATGCAAGACGACTGATGCCTTCCTGATTCCTTTCTTCAATGTTGGGCTGCCACGTTAGATCAATGGAGCGCCGGAGGGAGTCTATATTTCCTCGTAAATAAAACGAGCTCCGTCTTCAGGGGATTTACCGAGAGATCGCAATCTATCATACATTTCACAATTAAATTTAGATAACCTTGAATCAACTCCAATAAGTGCAAACATCATCCGCTTAGCCAACCACCTTACATACTTCACTTAACATTTTAAGGCTGATGAGCATTTAAGTGAAAACTTTTACTAACTTTGATAAGCTCATATCCACACATAAAAACTGTTTGGATAGAATGAAATAGCTAGCCAATTGACCTCCGATTTGTATGAGCCAAGCTAAGCCTCACAGTGTAGATGAAGTCCAGCCGCGCCAGTGTACTTTGCACTGTTTTGCCGAGATTTGCAATATGATTTGTGGGCTCGTAGGCATCGTGCAAGCGTTAGCATGTAGATGTGTGCTAGTATAAGCTATGTGTGGGTGATCTGATGTGTATTCGTGCACATACATAGTATAACTACGCCTTATCTGGTTAGCCTAAAAATATGGGGCACTTACCGACTACATTTCTCGTTGGCCAATGTTGAGTGGGTAGTGAATTATCACCATCAACTGCCTTTTTGCTGGACAACACTAAATTTGTATAAAATTCTTTTTGGTTTTTTGATAGCCGCTCTTACAACTTTACTTCACCCGCCCGTCCCCTTGCCAAACAGACAGAGGGTGGTGAGAATGGTTTGTTTGATTAAATTACACGCAAGACTAAGCTGGGTGGCCAAATGGAAGTTGGTGGAGCTGCACACATACTCGTACATTCATACACACAGACATGTCAATAAAAGTTGATATGTGTTTGAGGAAGATTTTGCAAAGTATTTGTGGGGTGTTGCTACACTGCAGTCAAAGCAAGTAGTTCTATATGGTTTTATCACCAGTTGGGTGAGGATTTTCTTCTTCACACTTTTTTCGATGCTCATAACTGGTATTTTGAACATGGCGATGTTCTCCGAAATGTCATTGATAGTTGGTAGTTAAGTAACTGGTTTGTAATAAATTAAAAACGAAACTAGTCCACTTTGTGTAGAAACTCACTAGTTCTGGAGTAGTTAAAAAGTAAACAAAAATTTAATAAAAGAAAGTTTAAAAAATATTAATTTGTTTAGAATTACAGTGCAGTTATCAAGCAAAACTGTATATCTATAACAATTTTTTGATAGAGTTGCCCTCTGACTATTATTGAAAAAATAGCACATTATCACTGAATTAAAAAATAGGCAAAAGAATTACAGTGCAGTTATCAAACAAAAATGTATATCTAAAACAATTTTTTGATAGAGTTGCCACCTGACTATTATTTAAAAAAAAACAAATTTTCACACATTAATAAAATAGGAATAAGAATTACAGTACAGTTATCACGCAGAAATTTATTTCTAAAACATATTTTTTTTATAGAGTTGCCACCTGACTATTATTGCAAAAATAGCAAATTATCACATATCTAAAAAATAAGCACAAACATTACAGATGTTTATGGGAAAAATTTATTTCTAAAGCAATTTTTTGATAGTGTTGCCACCTGACTATTATTGTAAAAATAGCAAATTATCACACATTTCAAAAATAAGTACAGTTATCAAGCAAAAATGTACATCTAAAACAATTTTTCTAATAGAGTTGCCACCTGACTATTATCACACATTTAAAAAATAGGCATAAGAATTACAGTACAGTTATCAAGCCAAAATGTATATATATGTAAAATAATTTTTTTGATAGAGTTCCCACCTGACTATTATTGAAAAAATAGCACATTATCACTGAATTAAAAAATAGGCAAAAGAATTACAGTGCAGTTATCAAACAAAAATTTATATCTAAAACAATTTTTTTATAGAGTTGCCACCTGAATATTGTTGCAAAAATAGCAAATTATCACACATTTAAAAAATAGGAATAACAATTACAATCCAGTTATCAAGCAGAAACTCATTTCTAAACAATTTTTACAACAAGGCTGTCAAGAAAAAATTTATTTCTGAACTAATATTTGTTATGGAGTTGCCACCTGAATATGATTGCAAAAATACAATTTAAAATACAAGATTTCAGTTGATTACTGAAGTATGTTAAGTAGATATCAAAAGAAAGGTGATTTAATAAAAAAAAAATTGTATGTGAAGCTGCCACCTATTATTTTACAAATTTAGAAATTAATTACACAAAATATTAATTGTGAAAAAAGTATGTATACAAACATTTGTCAATGTAAACGTAAATATTGTATCCTCAATACAATAATATTTTTGAAAGGCCTTGCCACCTATTGGACTGCCTTATAATAAAAAATTGGAAATAAAATCAGAAATTGTTTTCCTTTCTCTTTCCAAAATTTAATGTTAATACATTTTTTTTCCTTGCTCGCCCCGCTCTGGATCCGAGGGCCTCGACCAGACTCTTCCCTTGTGTATTTTTGTTTTGAGCTGTTATTTTTGCACCGCCCTATTTGATGTCGCCATCCGCGAGATCGCGCAACATCGACCTTCTCCAAGTATTCTTTGGCTAACCGCGACTTCGGCTCGCTGGTTGGTTCCAGTCCAGTGCCATTCTCGTGATGCTGTCTGGTGGTTTTCTTAGCGTGTGACCTATCCATCGCCACTTCCTGCGTTTGATTTTCCACAGGATGGTTTTCTCACAGCGCGTCGTTGCTGATGATGTTCGGCCAGAATATTCTATTGAATATGCGAAGGCATTTATTGACGAAAGATTGTAGCCTCTGTGTGATGGCGTTGGAGACCAGCCATGTTTCACTTCTATACAACAAAACTCATTTCATGCATGAGCTGAATATTCGCAGTGTAGAGCGCCTGGAGATTTGCGAACTCGTCCATACTGTATGCATTCGCCTGAACGCCACCCTTGCTTTGTTTAGCCTCTAGGTGATATCTTCATCTGCACCGCCGGCTGCCGAGGTCGTGTAGCCGTGGTACCAGAAGCTTTCGACATACATTAAGTATTTCATTTTTTACGCAAGCGAGGCCGTGGGACCCAGTCCTTTGCTGGGTTCTTGCCCAGGTTCCTCCTCCTATTTGTGGTGTGTGCCTAGAAGTGGTTCCACAGTTTTTATGTCGCCAGCGAATGACAGATGGCTTTTTACGGAGAGTTTTTTATGGCAGAAATTCTTTGTTTTTGTCATTTGGTTTTGACAAATGCTTTTCACGCACAGACGCATTCGGCTACAGCAGCTGCCTATATATTATTTTTAATTAAAATATTACATTAATTTTTTTTTATATAGCTAAATTTGTTGCACGACTGAATATAATTTTATATTTCAAACTTTTATTTTTAAATTTTTTGTTTATTCTAAAACGAATTAAAAACAATTTCAATTAAAAATTATTAAATATTGCTATTTAAAATTTTAATAGCAATAAAATCAATAAGCGTAATAATGGAAAATATTGGTTTTCCATGCCACAAAAATTGGCGATTTTGTAACTAGACCCATTCTAGTCTTTTTGAAACTACTCCCATTTTAGTCTTTTTGAAACTAGTCGCTTTCGAGGACATTTGCCACTAGTATGAGCTCTTACCTCAAACACCAGTTCATGAACTAAAATATCTGCTGAGTGGGAGTAGTTTGGTTTTTCTCTGCGGGGTACTGTATAAGGGAGCATTGCAAGTGTGACAAATGCTGGCATCAAAGTAATTTTATTGGCAAACACGGGAAAGAGTAGGAAAAACATGAAAAGTGCAAATTTAATGGAGTGTACTAGTTACGAAATTTGGAAGTGCACGTGCGTACTGAATTTTTCAACGAACTTGAATTATATTGCGAAGGTGCAAGAAAATCTCACTCTACACTCAAAAGCGTTGTCTTCGATTATTATGTACTTTTTCTACTTGAACTTAGTCCATAGTTGGTCGTCAAGGGCATATGGGAAAATGTCACGTGTTGCCGGCACCATTCTGCACTTTGTGGCACCACTTGTACGAGTATTTGCTAAACGGCTTAAGTTCAACGGTCATATACGTACGTGCACAAATACATACATAGATACGTACATACATATACACATACGTACATACATACATACAAAGTGCATGACATGGATGGGCTGGTATGGATGGACTGGGTGGAGAGAAGTGTCAAAGCGTCAGTGCGGTGTTATAGTGGTTGTTGATTCTTGGTCGTTGGACGTGATTTAATGCTTATTGTATGTATTGTTGCTGCCCTGTGACCTGCGTCTGCGACTGTGTCAATAATTGCGCGCGCTGTCAGCCTTCTCAGGCGAGCTTTCGTATGCGCGGGTCGCAAACTGGCAGCAGCCAAAGGACTCTTGCATGTTGTACACCTCTGCCCATGTGTATATGTGTGTGTGTTTGTTCAAACACACCTACATATGTGCGCTTGTATAGGTGTATGCATGCGTTATGCTCGGTTTGCCGCATTATTGTGGCAGTTTGCAGCGGATTCAAGTTGTTTTCATTCCATTAATTCTGTTGACAATACGAATTTATACACTTATAAGCATAAATATGTTTTCCGATTGCAGTTTTTGTTGTGGTGAATTGAAAAGCAGCAGGTTTTTTTTGTTTTTTGGACTTGCTTGCATTTACTCAATCTTATGAGTATACGCAGGGTTTGAGAGTTTTTACAGGTGTTCTGGCGCATCAACGTTGGTGTTTGTAATGACATAATTTCCCTTAAGCCGATTTGCTACAATTCAATTAATGAAATTTCCTCTCATGCGCTGCACGCCCTACCATCATTAGGGAGGGACGAATGGAGTGCGGGTCTATTTTTGTAGGCAATGCCAGCTGAATGGTTTATTTGTGTTGTGTGTTTTAGAGCAATGCAGCTATGTGTGTTGTCTATATATAATTTAAGGATTACCTAAGTATTTTTCTTCAGCCATTTGTGGCTACACAAAAGCAGCCGCACTCTGTTGACCTTACAAGTTACGCACATGCATTTTTACTACTATTATTTTTCATTTTTTATTCAATATAAAAACATTCTTTAGAACAAACAAAATCTCACTAATGTTGCCATTACACATTTTTAATGAGCCTTCCAAATTATGTTGCACCACCTTCTCACATTCATATGTGTCGGCTTCTTTGCTCCTTTTCCTATCCTAAAGAATGAGTGCTGCAATAATTATGAAAAAACGCCGACAACTCATATGAACTCAAGCGTAGGCGCAACTCGTAAGCATATGTATGTATGTATGTATGCATGTACATCCGCGTTATCGTAACTAATTTGTTGTTAATGTTACGCTAATAATAATCTGTCAGCTTAAATCGTATCATGGGCCAATGCCTACCGTATTTATGCCAGGCCTCATAGCACACCGCCATGTGATTGTGCAAGAATTTCGATCACAACTGAGAGATCTCTCATTTTTTCTATCCCAATCTGGTTAGCAGGCGTTTACATATCACACAGCCAAACATACGCAAACAGCCCCACATACGCACACAGCCACATATACGCACACATACTCACACATACGCACATATACCCGCACTTACTCACATTAAATCCATGCTGAACTCTCAGCACTGCAAAACTACCTTTGCTTCTTCACTCACATATCTTCTGTAAACTCATATGCATGCTTGCATGTGTGTGTGTAGGTGTGCCCATTGTTCCTCACACGCTAAGATGCGATCGCACATCGAGGATCAACAGCTTATCTCTTTTATTCGCTCATTGTTTTTTTTTTCTTTTGCTGGCCAATTATTGCAGATGCATCAGCAGTGCTGACCTTCAGCTGAGTTCTGTGTGCGTTCTCCGTTGTTTGTTTGTTTGCTAGTTTTTTTGTTTAATAAAATCCTACTCATATGCATTGATTTATTTGATTGATAATCATTAGTAGGTAATCTGCTCTACATCCATTTGCCATTTTTTCGGGCATCCCATTTCGTTTCTTTCAATTTTCTCATTGATTTTATGTTATCGTCGAAATTGTTAAATGATGCGTTGGCGAGTGCGAAATTATACAAAATTGACTATGCGCTTCAGTGCCATTGAATGGATCAGTTGAAAGCGAGTTGAAGATGTATTTCATGTGTGTTTACGCAATGGATCGCATGGGCAACTTAGCAGTAGGGATATTCACTCACTCCGCACTGGTGCGGTTCTACTTGGAATCATAACGAGCTCGGATTTCTTTCCATGGCTCAATCGTACTTTTGGTGATACAACTTGTCACATGACATAGCTCCTTTCTGGGCACGGAGGCTTTAGAAAATAGCTTTAGAGTCCGTTAGTCCTTACTGCCCTGTATGCATCAACATTGAAGAAGACGCGGAACATGTCAGTTTCCAATGTCCGCGGTTCACGGCAGGAAGTAGACTTCCAAATGCGACCGACATAGTTGGCTACATGATGGAATCGGAAGAAAGGTGGGAGAAAGTAGCTGCACTCGTTGCAAGAACTCAGAGGGAGCTAAGTAATATTGAACAGGCTAGAGGACACAATGGATGAAACTGACGAAGCTATATAGCTAACCAGCCCTGCGAAGTAAAACGTTGAAGCAGTACCGCAGCGAGAGTGGTGAAGGAGACGGAGCTTAGGGTTTAGTACGTAAACGTACTGTTTTGCAAGTCCAGCACAGTAAGATAATTACTAACTGGGCGTGATCCCGAATGAGGTCTATTTTAGTAAGCAGTATGAATCGTGCATGCCGTCTTTGTGACGATATCTATGAAGATTCCCCCTTCGATATTAAAAAAAGAAAAATATATCTATTGTGCACACAGCTTCCAGCTCTTTCAGTCACTTGCTGATTTTCCAATACGATTTTCTGTATTTTTTCTACGATTTCTGGTTTTGTTGCTGAATGTTGCTTTTGACGTCTTTGACGGGGATCGTCTTCAAGGCTTGTACGACGCATCGTACCACAAATACTCTATTAGATGGAGGTCTGAGGACTGTGCAGGCCATTTCATAACCTCAACCCTATTTCTCTGACACCACTGTTTGTGTGCTCACTGTCCTGTTGGAAGGGATATTCATTCACTCCTCACTGGTGCGGTTCCTGAGCTCTTGGAACCATAACCAGCTCCAGCACCTTTTCTTCACCAATCAAACTAGTGCTGATGGCCTAAAAAGAAGCATACAATATTTCTCAACTTTCTAACAATGTACCAGTACGAGAGTGGCCTTTTATACATTGCTCCCTATAATGGTAGGTAGATAGGTGAAATGGTTGTTGAAGTACCAGACTGGTACTCCCCAAGTAGCACTAAAGCGTCGTTTTATGAGACCTCCAACAGGCAGAAATCTACAGCCCACCAGCGCTGTTAATGTAACGAAGAAGTTGGTGGTATTTAGGTTGGAGCACAGCGACGGTGAGCTCATTATTCAATATTCAAGATGAGCAAATGCGGATGTTGAAGTGAATACATAGCCTCTCCCTCCCAAATGTTAACCACTCCTTCAAGTGGCATCCTCTGTTTAAAACGAACGAAGCTCTGACGACCGAGTAAAGGCGGGATAACCTTTCTACAAGCGAGGGAGAAATCCCTACGCCATGCCAGCCTGGAGGCAGTCCGGCAGCCAGGAATCCAGGATCGGATGCAGAAGGGCAATCAATCCCCTACTCATCTTAAAATAACAGATTACAGAAACCAACAAAAAGAAAGAAACTAACAACAATATCAAAAAAACTGATGACGACCTTCAGCTTGAAAAAAGGATCACGAATAGGAACATGGAACATGCGCTCACTGCTAGAGCCAAGTAAACTGTTGCAATTGTAGAGGGCCTATGTTTCATCTAGGAACTATGGGCTTCTGCAATGGGAATTAAATGTTCAGCCCAGCTTTTCCGCGTGTATGCCGATCGTTCAATAAGCGATAAGCATTGCAGCTACGAGTTTGGAAATTGAATGGCGTGTGTGTAGTCCCTGGACTATTTGCGTCCTGCCTTTATTGTACTGAGGTCATAGGATTTTCGAAATACCATACGAAAATCGGTGCTTCTCTGAGAAATGAATCCCCTTTAAGGGGTTATATACCTTGTGGTCCGGTGAAATTAGCGAAAGTTGGGTTTTTTTTAAAGATATGTAGCAATAATTTTATTGTATAAAAGTTTTTATTATTGGATATTACAATGTTTAAAGAAAAAAAAAGGCTTTGTTTGTGTAAAAATATTTAAAAATGGCGGAGTTATGGCGTTTTCCCCCAAGACCCTTTTTTTGGAAGAGGCTTGCGGTGGACGCGATTCAAGTCCACCAAGTCAACTGAAATCAAAAAATCGAAAAGATTTCATTAGTATAGGGTTATATCTTCTTAGTGAACGATCAATATATTAAATATTTTGATTTTTGTGAAAATAGGAACATGTTTTTAAAAAACTCCACTTCTACAGTCCTAAAATTGGCATTAAAAAATTCATATCTGCAAAATAAAAATTTATACATAAAAAGTTGATCGTTCACTAAGAGGCGACATCAATTACGAACAATTTAAAAAAAAAAATTATAAAAATCGGTTGAATACTTTTTTTGCAATCGCGTCCACCGCAAAAGCATTTTTGGAAAAACACGTTTTTGAGATAATCGCGTTTAAAGTTTCAAGCGCCGCATGAGGCCGTACGCTCAGGACGTGACGACGCACAATTTAAAACGCTGTAACTTTCGATCTATTGCTCAGATCTCTATGAAATTTTTGGAAAATGTTCTCAAGGGATTGTACTTTACGATAAAGAAATAAAATTTATTTTGATTTTTTTGAAAAACACAAGGTATATAACCCCTTAACAACAACCCAATAACTAAAACGCGGTAAACTGATAATAAAAAGGGCTTTACTGTTTTTCAAAATAATCTTTTTATAAGTCAATAAACTTCTGCATTCGTTTGAACCAATTTTCAAAGCACTTTTACCAATCCGAAGTGGTGACCTCCCCAGCGAGCTGTTTAAAGACTTCAACTGCTTTGTCAGGCATTGAAAATCATTTTATTTTTGAAGTTCGGGGAAAAAAGGAATCAGTAGCTGCCAAATCAGTGCTGTAAGGTGGATAACCCATTAGTTCGATCTTTGAGTGCTCAAAAAGTCACTTTTGTAAGCCGCTACGTGAGAGCTCGCATTGTCATGGTGAAAGATGATTTGTATTTTCGATGGCTGGTTTTCCCTAATTCTCGGTAAACTTCTGGCCAATAAATGGTTGTATACCACTCAGAATTGACTGTTTAAGGTTTCTCTAGGGGTACAGTTGCAACGTAATTAGATTTTCCGAAAAAACAGGCAAACATTTGCATTCGCAGAAAAGGTGCTTTCTTCGCCAACAACTTTTGTTTGGACTAAGCTCGTCTTGGAACACCCAATCTCTCTATTGTTGGTTTGTTTGCGAGCGATTTCTCCAAAGCTTCTGATAAAAGGGAGTATAGACTACCAAGTTTGGCCAGCCGCATCAAAATTGTGAGAGTTACTTCCCTGCGGCCTCGGTAGTCTAGCGTAAGTGCACTAGTCTGTCATCGCAGAGGTTGTGGGCTCGAATAGCACGTAAAGCACGGTCCTCGCACTTTTCCAAACTTACCTACTTTCCTAGTTTAAAAAAAAAATAAAAAGTTCATTCCTCAACCCCAGAAGTCTTATCTTTCCAATCCTCACTCTCGCACAAAAGTCAGCGCATTACTTACATTGTGGCCGCTAAGACAGGCTAAAAAAAAATCAAAAAAAAAGACACAGTTACGAATTGCATCAGTGCCGTGAGCAAGAGGAAGCGGGCAATCGCGGTAATAACGCAAACAAAAAAAGCGAAGTCCTCAACCATCTGTGTGAGGTTAGATTAGGTTAGATTGCAGCGTGGGACACACTCAGGTTCATAGCCCATTGTGATGGCGCGTGGGGAGCTTGTCCCTATCTCTCCTAAAACCAGTGTGTGCTTTTCAAAAATTTTAGAATATCTGTGATTTCTGTAGAACTGAGATCTTTCAACTCATTAAAAAATTGTTTACCCAGAATAGTAAACCTGCGTCTGGATAGAGCAAGACAGTAGCACAGTAGGTGCGAGATTGTCTCTTCCTCGTCCTCATCTAGACAACTTCTACAAAAGTCATGTGTTTGCATCTGTCTGATCCTTCTGACAGAAAAATGTGAAACACAGATGGCGCTGTAAACAGTTAGAAGGCGTTGTTCCTAAGCAACGACAGGTGAGCACTCCCACTACTTAGGACTGGTAGCGGCAGGCTAATCACCTACCACTTGCCAGAAAGCAAAAATAGATTAACGAAACCAACGCAAGACTGAGTCTTATCGAGGCCCTATGCTCCCGAGTGGAGTGAACAAGGAAAAAAAAACTTCCAATGGGGACTCAGGAGCGGAATTCTACTCGCTCATTTCTCACGCATTGACCCGCTCGTCCAATCAGTAGTTGTTCAGATGGCAACGCAGTAACATGAGCGAAAGCTGTCTTGGTTTTTTCTTATATCATCAATACAAGCTCAGTGTTTTCGTAAACAACCCGCCGTCATGACCCCAGTTACGTCAGCCAATCAGCTGATTCGCCCAAAATCGCTAAGAGCCGCTTAATGCTCTGATGTTGGCTACACTTCTGCATTCTGTACATCGTGTTTAAAACGATCTCTCATTCAATCTCGTTGCATAAAATCAATTATTTCAGCTTTCATTCTGTTTGGTAGAATATACTCAGAACTTTTCATCGCCACTTACAAACACACACCCACCCACCCATACATATGCACATTTGTATGCTGTTTTCCATTTCTAAATGCCCAATTCACCAGATGTCAAATTCGACTAAAGACTGTCAATAAAGCACCAAAAAAAGGAGCAACGAATGTCTACAACTCAATAGTCCTTCAGTGCAACAGACACACTTCGAGGATAATCATATTTGCATTTCACATTTTTCCTTTAATGACGGAGCAGCACTTTAAAGCCCATTCTAAGCTGTAGTAGCAACAACAAGAAGCTAAAATACCCGCCTGAGTTGAGTGGCGGCTTTGCGCTTCTTCATTTTTCGATTACAACAAATGACATCCCAAGAGATTTCCCAACAAACTGTTTACTCGTCGAAATGGATGAGGGCGTTGATTGGGCAAAAGTTGCCTTAAGAAAATTCTGGTTTAATTTCTGCATGAAATTCACACAATTGAAGTTGCAAGTTGCAACCCTTGGCATTGCAGTGGGAAGATGCTAGAAAAGGCAGAGCCTGCCTCTATTTGCTTTGCTTATCAACGCACGCATTTATTAAGGTGTACGTGTGCGTGTGTGTGTGTTTGTTAAGCGCTTGACAGCTGACAGCTGTATATGTTGCATATCACCTCTTCCTCTCCCCCCACTCCTTTGTCTTCCTCTTAGCCTCCGCTGCTGCTTGTGTGCTTTGCGTTTTGTGTTTGCTTTTGCTTGATGACAGCGGCGCGCTTGTGGCCATTGGTAGTGATTGTTCACTTGGCTGTTGCTGTTGTGCTTCCATGTAGTTATAATTGCCTGCGTTGTTGTTGCTGTTGTTGTTTTTGTTGTCGGACCCGTTGTTTTGTTTGAGGATGCAAGTGTCAACTGTGTCAACAGTTGACAATCATCGATGTGGCATTCGAGACATTTCGATAAGCAAATAAAGGTATTAAGCAATTCTTTATCTGGCTGAAGCTGAAGCTGAAGGGATTACAGCGCCCGTGGCGGTTTTAGCAATGCGAGTATTTGAATATGTGGCTGTATTTTGGATGCTCATATGCAACTGTATGCGTACTTTTGTATGCAAATGTCTTTAGATGCATTTCTATTAGCGGAGTTGCCTTCAATTTTCGTTTTCCGTGATATGCAAAATTTGTAGTCCATTTTTTTACTTGCTATGCAGCAGAATTTCTATAGAGAAAGCGGCTTGCTCCATAAAATAGGCTTTCAGCAGTACCCACGGGCATGACAAGGTGGATAGGCAGAAGATATGGTGAAGTAGCCCAAGTCAGATGAGAAATGGAAGCTTTAAGTTAAAGTTACACAGATGTAAGCATGCAAATGATCCTTACTGCACCTTTTGTATAGAAGATGTTGTTGAACACCTCGAGTCAGAAACCATTACAACTAGAAAACCTAGTTAATATTATGTATGAATCAGTAGAAATCCCACATTTTTCGACTTTGCTTTGCGACACCTCTACAAAAACCACCAGAAATAAGAATTGTTCAGTTTCTAAGGAGTTAGGGGTAGTCAGAGGCCCGAAAAAAATTATGGTTTTCAATAATTTTTTTTTGCTAGTCAGTTGCTTTATTTTACAAAAACAAAAAAATAGCATTATTACACATTTTTCGACTTAACTTTAGACAAATTTAAAAAAAAAAAAAAACAAAATTATTAATTTTAAAAATTATCGCTGTTTGTGTGGAGCCCCTTTCTCCAGAAGCCCTTTGTGTTGATCGTCAGAAGTCCTTGGAGATTCATCTAAAATCAATCGGACAGGAGAAATTAGTTTTATTAATAGATAGTATTGTGCCTGATCAAGCTTTTTTTGTTCCAAATTAACAATATGGCGGTCTCACGAAATATTTTTCAGATTTTCGAGAAAAAAATCGAAAATTAATTAAAAAAAAAAGGCGAAATTTTTGAAAAAATCAAAATCCTTCAATCAGGCACGAGTTTTTTTATGTTTTTCAAAAGCAGTACAAATTTTATTGAAATATGCCCAGCGGTTTTTAAGTTACATCAATCACCACCAGTGATCAAAAACATAGTTTTGAGAAAAACGCATTTAAAATTTTATTATCTACTCCGGAGCGCCCGAACGACCTTTGTTATTTGTTGAATAACTCGAAAAGTATTCTTCGGATTCTCTTCAAATTTTTACACAGTATTTTTAGGATATTATGCTTTAAAAAAATGCCAAAAAAAAATTCAATTTTTGGAAAATTCTGACTACTCCTAACCCCTTAAACCGAAGACACCGGAACACTCCTGCCAGGATTCGTCTTCTCACTTTAGCTCATCTCAAATATTAGTGCTTGGTTGACTCACGTGGCATATTTTACCAAGTTTGGAAGCTTGCATCGAATGGTTGAGTCACTGTCAATGACAGAAGCGTATGTTTCTGGTGTTTTGTAGTTGTAACAGAGGGGTGTATTACTTACTTACTTATGTGGGGCTACAATCGCGCCCTCTGTCGGCTTTGGCCGTACCCAAAATCACACACCAGCTGCTTCTGATCTGCGCTCGCTGGTGCCAATCTCCGACAAGTCCTGCAGCACTGGGGCCTACCAAAGGAGATGCGGTCTTCTTCTTCCTCGTCTTCCTTCTAGTGGTACCTTGTTGTAAATTCGCGTAGCCGCTGTAGTTTTACACGCTTGACAATGTCCATGAACTTGTATAGCTCATACTGCTCACTGTTCCACCATACACGGTACTTCTTACTAACGCAGACTCGACCAAAGATCTTACGGAGAAGTTTTCTCTCGAAGGCTACTAAAACTTTTTCATCCTCTGTTAACATTGTCAATGAACCTGCACAATATAACAGAGCGGAAATGATTAGCTTGTTGTAGAGTACCAGTTTGGTCCTTCGAGAGAGAGTTCTACTTATCAATTTCCTCCTGAGCCCAAAGTAACATCTGTTGGAAAGAGTTATTCTCCGTTTGATCTCCAGACATCATTATTGTTGTTCATGGTGGTATATAGGAAGAGAAAGTCCTTCACAACATCAAATTGTGTGTTAGCAACGTTGACAATATGTCTAGGACGCTAAAACTCATTTTTTGTTAACAGCAGGTACTTTATTTGCCCTTATTCACCGGAAAACCCACATTAGTTGCCTCTCTCTTTGATTTGGAGTATGCCGAGTTTACATTTCTACATTCATGTTCCCATTTAGTTACCTTTCGAGAACTACCATTGTAATTAGAGCTCTAGAAAGAGGGTAGAAAGTAATGGAGGAAAGGAGAAAAGTATCAGAGAAGAGATAGGAAAGAAAAGAGACAGAGACAAGGGTAGTAAGTCCTGTGAGAATTTTACAGATTCTTTGGCAAGTCTGTAAATATCCACCAGTTTTAGAGAACGAATATTAATCATTCTCCCGACATCGGAACCCAAAACTCGTAGCCTTGTTCTAGCAAAGGCAGGACACTCACAGAGAAAGTGCTTAGTGCTATCCACCTCCTCCAAGCAAAACAAGCATATCGGGTCCTCAATGATTCCAATGGTGGTCATATGGTGTCCCCATGGGTTGTGTCCTGTAATAGTACCGACCATCAACCGAACGTCTTTCGTTTCAAGTTTTAGTAGAAAGTTTGACAGTTTTCTGTTCGGACTTGTCACAAAACACTTTGCAGTTCTGCAGCGTTCCAGACCGGACCATCGCTCTTTATGTAGATTGCCTACATATTCGCTGATCCAATTCATGATTCTTGCGAAACTGATTCCGATTATTGGCCCTGGCCCTTGTGGGGGGAACGCTGATCCACGGTTGGCCAATTCATCGGCGATTTCGTTTCCTTGAACACCGGAGTGTACTGGAAACCAGTAGTAGGTTACGTACTAGTAATCTAATTGACATATCAACTCCAACCTGACAAAGGGCCGTGTGTATTTTCTCTGCAGAGATATTATTACACGCACCTTCAATGTCTAGGAAGGATGAAGTATATTCTTTCTCAATAGTACATACAAGTGAGTACAGGGCAGTATCGGTTGATCTAACATG
This sequence comes from Anastrepha ludens, assembly GCF_028408465.1. NCBI lineage: Eukaryota > Metazoa > Arthropoda > Insecta > Diptera > Tephritidae > Anastrepha > Anastrepha ludens. Next base: position 26,922,307 of record NC_071499.1, on the reverse strand, counting down.
GTTACATGTTGAGCTGCCGATAAGTAACCTTTTATGTGAAGATCAATCAAACGTTAAAGAGGTTTTAAAAGGAACGATGACAAGCTGATTGCGCTATGGTGCTTCGGTAGAGCACGCGAAATCTTCCTGTATTGGGGAAAAACAACATTGGTTTCTTTCCACTTAACAGGGATATACGATAGTCTGAGACAACTTTTAAAAGCGACCAACAACCATGCTTTCGTCGGATCAAGCATTCGTTAAAGCTCTACTAGAGCGATGCCATGGGTACCAGGTGATTTATACATGTAGGTCTGAAATGATTTCGTTAAATTTCCTATTATTATGCTCATGGTTGTACTCTTCGTTAGGATGTAACGCTGGAGTGGCAGATCCAGTAACAATGGTTGAGCGACTAAGAAAATCAGGACCTAATAGGAGATCTAGAGATTCTCTACTATACGTAATGCTCGAAGCGGCACCGGTTTTTACAAAACCTGGGGCCATAGGTGTCGAGGCCATTACTTTCCTAAGCCTAGAATCTTTCGTACACACATCAGCTGAGCTACAGAAATTGCGCCACGAACTAATATACGTTTTGCTATTTTAAGAGCTTTTTTATAGATTCTGAGGCTATCTGTGGCCAGTGGTATTAGCACGATTAAAAAATATGTTACAATCTTTCTTAAATGTGCTTCATCTTTTACGTCGGAATGTAAACGCTGAATAACTTTGTCATTTACCAAACGATCGACTTTAACGTACATGTTTTCGATACGTAAATTCAGTACAATTTCAACCATGGATGGCTTTACACCGAGACAACGCGCTAAAATAGGGAAGCTATGCATAAAAAATAGTCGTTCTAAAGGCTGTTTTTTTTAGAGGTTAGGCTTTCAAGATGAAATAAAACGTATATAATTTAATGTTATGGCCAAGAATTTAGCTTTATTATAAAGATAAGGGTTTGCCATTATGTTTTAAAAATGATTTCGGGCAAGTGGCCGCCGCGGCTGGCTCGAATAAATTCCAGCCGAGAGGCCCAATTTTCGACCACTTTTTGCAGCAATTGGGGCCGTATGTCAGCAATAACGCGCCGAATATTCTCTTCCAAAACGTCAATCGTCTCGGGCTTATCTGCGTAGACAAGCGACTTCACATAGCCCCACAAGAAATAGTCCAGCGGTGTTATATCGCACGATCTTGGAGGCCACGCCACAGGTCCACGGCGCGAGATAATGCGCTCACCAAAAGTTTCCTTCAATAAATCGATTGTTGCGTTGGCTGTATGGCATGTAGCACCGTCTTGTTGGAACCAAAGGTCGTCCACATCAACATCGTCCAATTCAGGCACGAAAAAGTCATTAATCATGGCTCTATAGCGCTCTCCATTGACTGTAACATTATGGCCGGCTTCATTTTTAAAGAAATATGGACCAATGCTTCCCTCTGCCCATAGAGGACACCAAACAGTGACTTTTTGAGGATGTAACGGAGTCTCAGCAATGGCTTGTGGATTATGTTCACTCCAAATGCGACAATTTTGCTTATTGACATACCCATTCAACCAAAAGTGAGCTTCATCGCTGAACAAAATTTTCTTGTGAAAATCGGGATCGGTGGCCATCTCGTTTTGGGCCCAAATTTGCACGATTTGCAAACGTTGTTCAGGTGTAAGTCTATTCATTATGAAATGGCAAACCAAACTGAGCATAAATCAAGTGACAGCTGTAAAAAAGACCATCTATGAAAAAAGTAGTGCCAACTTAAAAACCTAACCTCTAAAAAAACACCCTGTATTGTTCAATCTCAACACGCATATCGCAAAAAGTATCGCGGCAAACAAGCACCGTCTGACAATACTATTCGTCGTTTGGTGTCGAATTTTTTTGAGCACGGGACAGTGGGAGATCGTTAACATGCCGTTCATCAACGACGAAGACGTTCCAATGAACTTGTTGAAGCAGTGAGGGAGAGCGTTGCCCAAGACCGAATCGTTGTCGCGCTCTGCATTTGGCGTGGCAAAGAATATTGCCGACAGACCATTAACGTCTCTTAGAATACGGCCAAACAGTCGCTTGAATGGCTGACACTGAACCTAATATTTGGGGAACTAAGAATCCACACGAGATCTATGAAACGCCATTGCATGACTGGAAAGTAGCTGTTTGGGCCAGCATTTGCGCAAAAACCATTATTGGGCCATACTTTTACGGAGAAAACGAAGCGGTCGATGCAAACCAATATCGATGGATGTTGGCTCATTATGTCTGCCCGCAAATGCGTGAGAAAGGTTAAGACGGTTATTGGTTTCAACAAGACGGTGCGCCATGCCACATTGCGAACGCAGTAATTGAATTTCTGCAACGAAAATTCCCGGGACGTCTAGTGTCAAAAAGAGGCGGGATCGATTGGCCCCCCAGATCACCTGACTTACACCTCCGGACTTCTTTTTGTGGAGTTGTCAGAAAATTAAGGTTTACGCCAACAAGCCGCATACTATTGACCAGCTCAAGGCAAACATTCGTGCCGAAATCGACGCTATAGAACCCGAAATGCTTGACAAGGTGATGGCAAACTCAGAAAAAAGATTGCAGTTTGTGATTGCTATTAAGGGTGGCCACTTGACTGATATTTTATTCAAAAAATACTTCAATGGACTATGAATAAGTTCGTGCGGTTTTTTTTCGAAATTTGAAACTTTATTGACGTAAAATGGTTACAAATTTAATATTCAAAATATTGTCCATCGCTTACTACTACTTTTTCCCATCTTTCTGGCAATTCACGGATTCCCTTTGTGAAAAATTCGGTCGGTTTTGCCGCAATCCACGAATCGATCCATTTTTTGACTTCATCGTAATTACGGAAGTGCTGGTCAGCCAGGCCATGTTGCATCGATCGGAAGAGATAGTAATCGGATGGCGCAAGGTCTGGACTATACGGCGGGTGGGGTAGGACATCCCATTTGAGCGTTTCTAAGTATGTTTTGACCACTTGTGCAACATGTGGCCGAGCATTGTCATGTTGCAAAATAACTTTGTCGTGTCTATGGGCGTATTGCGGCCGTTTTTCTCGCAGTGCTCGGCTCAAACGCATCAATTGTCGTCGGTAGACATCCCCCGTAATCGTTTCATTCGGTTTCAGTAGCTCATAATACACAACACCCAGCTGGTCCCACCAGATACACAGCATAACCTTCAGGCCATGAATATTCTGCGCCGACGTCGATGTTGAAGCATGGCCAGGGTATCCATACGTTGCCCGACGTTTTGGATTGTCGTAATGGACCCACTTTCATCGCCAGTCACAATTCGATGCAAAAAACCCTTTCTTTTGTGCCGTTGAAGCAGTTGTTCGCATGCCATAAAACGGCGTTCAACGTCTCTTGGCTTCAATTCATACGGCACCCAATGGCCTACCTTTCGGATCATTCCCATGGCTTTTAAACGTTTGGAAATGGTTGATTGATCAACTCCCAAAGTTTTTGCAACCTCTTCTTGCGTTTGAGCCGGATCTTGATCGAGCAATTCCTCCAATTCGGTATCCATGAACTTTGGCGGCGCACCCTCGCGTTCTTCGTCTTCCAAGCCAAAATCACCACTTTTAAAGCGTGCAAACCACTTCTGGCACGTTCGCTCAGATAGAGCATGCTCACCATAAACTTCCACCAAGATACGATGACTTTCGGCTGCTTTTTTCTTCATATTAAAATAATGAAGAAGAATTCCCCGCAAAAACACATTATTTGGCACGAAATTCGACATTTTCAAGTGTGGTAAAAATATTGTTGTTTACGCTTCAAATAAAAAACTTATACTGACGTTTGTGCCTTACGACAGTAGCTCTCCAATGAATGTTTGGAAATGTGGATCGATGGAATAATAATCAAGTTACGCCATCTGTTGTAAAACCGCACGAACTTATTCATAGTCCTATTAATAAACCAAACCAAATAAAAATACCTCATTTTTTTTCAAATTTATTCAATGTTTTCATACCGACATAAAAGATGGCGCACCCTGTATTTTTTTTGTTTCCCTCTGTTTTTAATTAAGCTGATAAATCTAAGGTCCTTCGGAAAGAAGGAAATCTTCTCTGCTTTGTGAATAAAAACCACGATGGTTTCTTTCCACTTGCCAGGGATATATGGCATGATTAAGGGGCAGGGCACTCTAAGTGCTTTGTTGTAGCTACTAGTGAGCTTTTCCACTACTTGATTGAGACTGCTGCTTATATCTAAGCTTTGCATAGGCGCCTCTTCAAGTGGTTTCATAAAGATAGTTCTATATAATATCCATTTTTTTCTTGTTCACTCCGCTCGGGAGCATAGGGCTTCGACAAGACTCAGTCTTGCGTTGGTTTCGTTAATCTATTTTGGTTTCTGACAGGGCAGGTGATTAGCCTACCTCTACCAGTCCTAAGTAGTGGGAATGCCCACCTGTCGTTGCTTAGGAACAAAACCTTCTTACTGCTTGGAGCGCCATCTGTGTTTCATCAGGGCGAGGAACGTGCTTTACGTTGGACCACCGAGGCCGCATATATATCCAATTAGCCTTTTTCGAAATATCGGAGCTGGTAGAGAGTCTAAATGATTAAACTCAATTTACCTATGTTCTAACAAGGAGTTATCTTTACTAACACTCCAGGAATCTATTAAGGTGGATATAACACCTGAGGCCAATATGATATCTAAAACCTCTTTCCTTTCTCTAGTGACAAAATTCGGTTGCAAATGAGTAATCTAGTACTCCCTAGGAGTGTTGAGCGTTGGCATTGCATCCCACAATCAGCCCGACCTTAAATCTATTAGCTTCTTGTAACGTGTGTTTGAAAATTCAAAATTTGTCGTGGCTATTCAACATGCTACTTAATATCCACTGAGTCATGTGTTTATTACATTAAGAATAACCAAAACACAACAACATTCTTCTGCTACACCCATGCGATGAAAAACCCATCAGTGTTCCCAATTTAATTACCCCATAACAAATTCAGCTCCATGAATGGGAATGCGTCAGCGAAGATCGCCAATCATTATGGAACGCACCAGATCTGGAACCACAGAAAAATCATCAGCTAACAAGCGCCAAAGTGGACTGCATACAAAAGTATTATATTTTCATAACAAGCAGCGATAATAAAAAAAACAGGATGTAAATAATTATGTGAAAATTGTATTGAGCTGCGCTGAGTTTATTTAGCAACCGAACAAAATAACAAATTCCAAATGTTTACTTCCAAATACGATCGTAAAAAGGCAATGTTTTGCCAATGAAAACATAACTGTATTAATACAGAAGAGTTTTCCAAATATCCGCCCAAATGAGAGCCAAACTCACCCACACTACCCACACTTGCATATCAGCTGCTTCGGAGGGGGAGGGGGGCAACAAGTACACGCTGGTTTCCCAAACAGGCGCCAATAAATGCGAGCATCAACAAATTATAAATCATAAAAGATATTTTAACAAGTGAAAAAAATTGAGTACTAAAATGAAGCAAGCGAATGGTATTTTATGAAGATTTTTTGTTTCCTTTTGGGTTTATAAATAACCAAAACAAAGTAGCGGGAGTCATTAAATGAGGAACGAAATTGTAAAGTATTTTCGAAAGAATTCCAAAACACTAATTTGAATATCGAACAGCAGCGCATTTAATTTGTAATTCTACCGCCCTTTTCGGCTGCTGCGCTTTGCTTTTATGACCTTTGAGTCAAAGAGCATTCGGGAGTGAGGTGAACTTTATAAAATTCGCGCAAGAAAAGTTGGGGTGAAATATGTGCAAGGGCATAAAAAATGCGCAAAAGAATTCAAGCACGAAGCAAAAAGTGATGAATAAATAAAACACTAACTGCGAGTGCACCACAGTTGGCGTACAATCAAAAGGATCATCAGGATAAAACTTTGCGAATTGAATTCGCCACACGACTACCCACACGCGGCTTGCCAAAAATAGCAAAAATAACGCAGCAAAGCAAGAAAAGCAAAAATGAAAAAAAAAAAAAAAAAAAAAACATGGCAAAACAGAACAATGGGAGTGGTGAAACAGAAGGCGGCAGAAAAACGAATAGACTCAGTGGGAGAGAGGGGGCCGGGAAACAAAGGGGACGGCATATGGGCATGAGGACATTCAGCGGGATATCGACAGGGCTAATAGAGATGTGCACAAAAACTCAAAGGCATGAACATCATAAGCGCACATTTATACACACACACACACATTTCCATGTATAAGCCTTGATTGCAGATAACAACATTCGGTGTCTAACATCTTAAGTTTGTGTTTTTGCGAATTTGTTTTTTAACTCAATACAACTGCGTACACGAATACACACACCACAACACCTCCTCACTCCCACCCATTAAACCAATACCCACGCACGTGGTCGTCATCGCATGTAGAGATTGAGTCCTTACTAACGACATTTTTCACTGCCTGAGTGGCTGTGTGGGCTGTGACGCGCAGATTTTTGTCTCACATCGAACGCACCACACCATATCATCAGAGTCAATTGTCTGGAAAAATAGGAAGATAAATTATCGAAAATGCATTCACATACTTACTTACATGCTTACATATATACACCATTCCGTACCCATAGACATAAATTGAAAGTAAATTTAGCTATAAAGCAGGCCAACTTTATTATCGGCAGTAATGATTGCCATCCAATTTTGGGGCACCAGGCATGCAAATGCTCATGAGCTGCTTTCACGGAAGTGCTTTACATTTCCTCTCGGGGGTGCAATTCGTATTGCAAGAACGAAGTGTACTCTATACCGGCATAGTCTTCTTTGGGACTAAATGACTTCATTACATTACATTGCCGCTGCCCAAAGAGTATACCTCCCTCCTCGACACATCAATCTCAAATTTACCTGATTTGTTGAAAAAACATCATTTAAGTAAGTACAATATTTTTAAAAAAATATGCGCAATTTATACCAAAAAAGTGTTTGGGTTTGGTATAATGTCTTTTCTAAAAGGGTCTGCTAAGAATTGCCTTCGTTTGCCCTCGAAAGATAGCCAATTTTCTATACTTTCTGGTTTTCATTGGCACTAAATCACTTAAGAGCTTTTATTAAGCTTAGCAAAACGTGACAGTTGATTTTACTTTTCCTCCTTCTGTACTTGGTATATCAGAGCCAAAGCACTTGAGACGATCGATTGGACGATCAAAAATACATACGGAAATCAAGTCTTCCTCTCGTCCTAATAAATTTCTTAACTAAGTATATCTCACTCTCAGTTTTGAAGATGAAACTGGACATGGAACTAACTCTACAAGTCTCACAGTCTATGTGGGAAATCTCGAGCTCCCCAGGATTGCCGAAATAATGGTACGAACTGGCAACACGGAAACAGCCAACTTTATTCTATCACTCTCAAGGAAGGAATGTAAAATATATGTTAAAGTACTCACGCGGTATTGTTTCACTCCATATTATATATATACAGTACACCCTCTTTGGGTGTTTGGCCGAGCTCCTCCTCCTATCTGCGGCGTGCTTCTTGATGTTGTTCAACAAGCGGAAGGACCTACAGTTTCAAGCCGACTGTGAAAAGAAGATATTGTTTGAGAGAAGCTTTTTCATGGTAGAAATACACTCGGAGGTTCACCATTGCCTGCCGAGGGGCGATCGCTGTTAGAAAAAACGTTTTCTTCATTTTGGTGTTTCACCGAGTTTCGAACCGACGTTCCCTCTGAATTCCGAATGGTAATCACGCACCAACCCATTCCGCTAAGGGGACCACTCCATAGTACGCACCTAAAATTTGATTGGTCCAGAATGACGTGTGTTACTTATACGAAGAAGAAAGAGGTGCTTTAGAACACCTCATTTGCCATTGCTCTGCTCTAAGCCGAACTCGCTACAACTGCCTGGAATCGGTATACTTTTCATCTCTGAAATATATTGCTGACAAAAGTTTAACACTCGCGAAGAACTGTTTATTAACGCCGGCGGGCCAATTAGATGTCCTAAATGCAGTAGTTTTCGCGAAGCGTTGTAGGATGAGAAAAAAAACAATTAGCCAAATGAAGTTTTGGGGATAGTTTAATATATATTTGAACTAAAAAAAAAAATTTGTATAATCTCCAACAATATATTGTAAGCCGAGTTATCAATAGATTCCCAGAGCGCCTTACCACTGAAGTATCCAACTTCTGTACAAGATACAACTTGCAATTTTCATCTGAAAACAAAAAAGAAAAAGATTATTAATTTTGATGTAATTATCTTCGATGTGAACTAAGAAAATTGGGAGAAACACGTAAAATTCGAATTTTTGGGGAAGGTAATATAGAAAAAAAAGTGGTTTTTCAAGGAAAAAAAAAACTCTTCAACTGGGTAAAAAAGTCGCTTGAAAAAAGTTTTTGGATGTTTTTTTTAGTTCACATAGAAGAGAAAATAATACTGAAGATAACGCATTTTGAATGAGATAGATAGCTCGTTTAGTTTTTTTGCAATCATGTACATAAATTAGTACATTAAATTAAATCGTGAAAATGAAAAGCCGAGAAAACGCGCTTCAAAGTCAATGGTCAATGGCGGAGCACTACAACAATAAGCGCACGGTTGCTCGACGCCGCACTACGCTCGGCTCTGTAGCTCTGCAAATACTTGGAATTTAACTCTGAAAATTTGTGTCTCATGTTCTTGAATATCTAAGCTATTGATTTCAGGAAAAAAAAAAAATCGATTTTTTTGACCTTTTAATTGGCCCGTCGGCCTTAAAGCTCGCTCACGAACTATGCTTAACACGACTCCAACATCCCTAGCTGACTTCCAGTGAAAGCTTGGTGACATTCGGTCCAGTGGAAGCGAAGTTATTGCGTCTAAAGTGTCAGTATGTTCGCGTCATCGGTACAAAAATGAGTTACGAATAAAGAGCTAATATCAAATTTTGTTTTAAAATCGGTAAAACGTTTACCGAAATATTTGAGTTGATGAAAAAAGTTTATGGCGATTATTGGCCACCTCGCGCAAGAGTTTATGAGTGGTTTACACATTTCAGAGACAATGAACGGCCTGTCCCTATACCCAAAATCAGGAATCACCGAACATTTCATCGAAATTGTTCGTAAGTTTATCAAAAATGGACCAAAATCATCCTTGTATTTCTCCAAAAAAACTCTCTGGAGTTGAATATCTCCAAAACATCGATTTATCACATTTGAACAGATCATTTGGGACTACGAAAGGTCGGTGCACGTTTCATTCCGCACAAGTGTACTGAGGACCAAAAATTGTTCAGCATTCAACATTCGAAAGACCTCATTAGTGAGGCGAGAAAATACGAGAACTTCCTTTACAACATTGTGACTGGTGATGAAACGTAGTGTTTCCAATATGAACCTAACACTAAGCCTCAAAGCGCCGAATGGAAGTCCCCAGATGAGCCACCACTCAAAAAATCGCGTTTGGAGAATTCAAAAATTAAGTTGATGCTCATTTGTTTTTACGATTCCAAAGAAATAGTCCACAAGGAATTTGTGCCAATGGGCCAAACCTCCAATGCAATTTTCTTGGCCCTTTGAAGCTTTGGTTTCATCGCATTCGTCGAATTTGTCGAATTCGCCCTGAATACCGTGAAGAAGGGAGCTCCCTTTTATTGCATTATAATCCACCATCTCATCGATCCCCTCTCGTGACTGAATTTTTGACTAGAAAGAGCATTTAAATCATCAATCACTCACCGTATTCACCCGATATGGGTCTTTGTGACTTCTACTTATTCGGAAAATTGCAATTGGCCATGAAAGGAGAACGTCTTACATCCGTAAAAGGCTTGTACCGACATCCCGAAGGACATTCCGGTCAACGATCTGAAACACTTTGTTACTGCTATTTGTGTTTCCTTTAATTTCTAAAAGTAGGTATTAGGTGTGCAACTAAGTTCTCGCTGTTTTTTTGATGAAAATACAACTTTATTCTGAAAAAATGGTTACAAGTGAATCATTGAAAGTATTGCCCAACGCTGGCTACTACTTTTCCTCATATTTCTGGTAGATCTCGTATACCGCCGAGGTAAAACTGTTCATCTTTTGAGGCTATCCACGGATCAAGTCAATTTTAGATGTCTTCATATGAATGAAATTGCTGGTTAGCTTGACCACTTCCCAGTGATCGGAACAGGTGATAATCGGACGGCGAAATATCTGGAAAATATGGCGAGTGGGGTAGTATTTCCCATTTCAGTGTTTCGAAATAGTTTCAACGGGTTTGGCGACGTGGAGCCGAGCGTTGTCATGCTGTAGAATCACTTTTTTATGCCTCTCCGCGTATTTTGGCCGCTTCTTGCGCAGTGATCGGCTCAATCGCATCAATTGAAGTCGATACCGATCCCCAGTGATGGTTTCGCTTGGTTTTAAGAGTTCATAATAAATAACACCAACCTTCGCAGCGTGAATATTCGGCCGAGACGGCGACGTAGAAGCATGACCGGGCAGTCTCCATGACTCTCTTTGAAATGACTTTTCTTTGAATTGCTGTAATGAATCCATCTTTCATCACCTGTCACGATGCGATGAAGAAACCCCTTCCTTTTTTGCCGCTGGAACAGTTGTTCACAGGCGAAAAAACGACGTTCAACATCCCTTGGTTTTAACTCATAAGGAACCCAAGTCCCCTGTTTCTGAATCATTCGCAAAGCATACAATCGCTTGGAAATGGATTGGCGGGTAACTCTCAATACTGTAGCAAGCTTTTCTTGCGTTTGACACAGGTCCTCATTAAGCAATGCCTCCAATTCAGCGTCTTCGAAGGTTTTTGGCATTCCTTCACGCAGACGGTGGTCAACATTAAAATCACCGTCTTTGAAGCGACGGAACCAATCTCGGCACGTTGTTTCACTTAAAGCAGCATCTCCATAAACTTTTGTAGCTCTCGATGCGCTTCAGCTGCCGTTTTTCGTTTTTGTTCGAATGAAAGAGGAAAATCAACACTTCCCGCAAATGACGATTATTCGGCACAAAATCAGACATTTTCACAAAACCAGAAGTATATGATACCAAAACAAAATCACTAATGTGTCGAAACAGTTTGTTTACCATAGGTCTAAGCTTGGTTTATGACGTTGAGGTTATGTTAGAATCGACTAGCACACACTGCTGGCGGCATCTATTGATAAACAGCGAGAACTTAGTTGCGCACCTCATACATTTTTCAAAAGTTTGATATCATTTAAAAATATTGTCTTTGGACCAACCAATCTCGTCCGAGATTATTAAATCAAGTTTCTTAGTAATATAATATAACCTCAATACCGTTTTCCGTTTTGCTTTTCATGTGTGGCTGTTTAATCTAACTCAAGTAGTTCACATTGTCAAACTCAATATAAAGCCACTTTGCATTATCGATATTTCCCCAAGCACTGCTTAAATTGAAGTGAGATGGGGTGATCATACCTCATGCCGCCAAAGAAATGTTCCTAGCCATCTTGCAGCATATTGCTCGCTAAAATTCATTGAGCTTCGGATTTTTTGCTAAACGTAATATAAACCTATAAGCGACGTATGCTTGACAATTATTTCTCTCTGAAATGTTGTTAAAACACGATGGAGAGAATAATGAGATGGCGCCTATCGTGGTTCCGTTACTTTGCTCTCAGCGAATTCGACAATGAGTGACGTGATTTTAGCACCAATATGGCCAGATTAATATTTTCGTAACTTGATTTAGAATTTTTTTGTTATTTAGTCTCCGAGTTTTAGTTATTTCTTCGTGAAATTTTTGTAATATGTACTAATTAAAATGTAATGTTTATAATTTTGTAAAATATACATTTTTTAAAAATTAGTACAATAATTCACTTAGTTTTATTTAACTTTACTTTTTTTTAAGATCTGGTCACATTGCCCATGATTGCGGTTATTGGTGATGTTTATGAATATTCGTTTCTTTTTTGAAATGTGCATTAATTAACCAAACGTTTTAGTGAATATTTACGCAAAAATAAGATAATTCGTGAAAGTGTATAAGTGAAAAATAAGGAGAAATGAAATGTGCAGTGAAAAATTGTGATGGTAAGAACCTCAATAAAGCGTGTGATATAGCTTTTAATATTTCTTATCAGCCAATATGACATTTCTCGCTTTATTTACATTTTTAATTTCCAACTTTTTCTTCTTCTTCTCCTTTCAGCAGTCAAATCTATGTCCCGCTATTGCAGTGTTGCCTAGCTTTGGATATAAAATTGTCTTTAAAATGTGCGTTTTGTTTTAAATAAATTTGTTATCGAAATGTACAATTTAATTTATCAGTTTTTTTGGTAAAAGAAACTCTTTTGTTAAGGAAATGACTTATTTGCTGTATTTCAAGTTATGTAACAAAGTAAAGTACTCTTTTTGTAAAAATGTCGTTATGGTTTTTTCAGTATTTTCTGGTATTTTGTTGCTTATTTTTACTGTGAATACACCTCTTGATGCCCTATGTCCCACTAAGGAATGAGGGCCGGACGAAACGATTACATCTCTATGGTTGTAATTCGCATTCAGTAAATTCAAACGCTTTTAAAAGGTTTTCAAGGATAAGAAGAGTTAAGAGAAGAAGATTTAATATTCTGACATAACCTCAAAAGGAAAAAAAAATTAAATTTTCACTTTCAAAATACTAAATTTTATAAGAATCAACACATTTTTATTAGCACTAACATCTTCTCAGAGTGAGCTTTTTTAACCTTCCTTTGTTTAATAATAATTTTTTTTAACTTACAGTTTCGGTAGCCTTAAATTAAAAACAAAAAGAAACAATCACCAAACTTAAAAATTGTCGCATTTTGAATATAAAAAAGCACTAAATTTATTGTGAAGAGCAAATGTTTGGCAACTCTGCACTACTTGGCAAACGTGACGTCACGCACTCTCTGATGGGCGCAATCTCCTTTCTATCATTCTTGGTGTTAAACTGGTTTTTACTGAAATAATTGGGTTTGACATAACTGAAGTCATCTCGTTGAATATATACTAGATCGGCTGTTCAATTTCGGATACGGTGTAAGTAATATTTTTGAATTTTGATTTTGGTGTATCGAACCAAACGTTTACCAGTTGTATGAAATCGACACAGCTGCATGCCTGGTGCCAATTATGGCCAGTGGAATAACAGCGTCTTGTGGTACTCGCTGTAGTATCAAAAACATTTGTGCTGCCAATTTAACTTTTGGCGGTTAAGATTCGTAACGGTCAAATGTTCTTCTGATAGCTTAAATACAATCGTTAAGTCCTTAAGTGCTTTTGCACAAAAACACGAATTTCGAATCATTTTTTATTTTTATTTTTTATATTATATTATTTAAAATATTTGACACTTAATGAAAATTTTCAACCAATACATTTAAACGAATTATCAAATAAGCATGGTTTGTTTCATGCATTTGTTGTTTTGAAGTAAATGTATTTGAAATCCAACTGAAATACTTTACGGTGTCAGTCTTATTATTCGATAGACATACCTTGTACAAAAACCCAAAATTCGATGTGCCTTTTGTAGGAACGGATTGTTGGCTATGCAAAGTTAACTTTCAAGCTTTAAGCGCCAGTGACAAGAGGATTTTGTGAGCAAATACAAATAAAAAGTAAATCAATGTTCGCTGAATATAAATAGACTAAAATGTGTGCCCATTAAATTGCGCTGACTTTTCTAAACAAAAGCGCTTTTTCCCGTTTATCTCGGTGCCACAATCAGATACTTTACCAGTTTCAATAACAACGCCACCATCAAAACCGCCAAGCTCCAAGTGAAATGTGCACGCAATAAAAATTTCTATAGTAAAAAGTATTAACTGCGATGGCATCCACCAAACAAAGTGGCATTTTACCGCTGGGAAATGGGCGTGTTCGGTGACACAGGCTGAGGCGGCGGGATGTGGCAAACGAGCAATCCAGCAGCTACCTTGCAACGACGTCGGGTGCTCAGCAGTAAAAATATTCACTTTGTGAATTGCTAAAATTGCCACCAAAGCAATTGCGGAGAGGAAAAATCCATTTCAGGTTATCCGCGAATTTCAATCAGTCCGCCGAGACAGGACTAGACGAGAAGAGACGAGACGAGAAGAGACGAGACGAGGCGAGACTGAGGAGCAGCAGTTAGCTAACAGTTGGTGGAAAGCTGACAGTAAATGCTACAGCCACCGCGCGATGGTGCGATTGTGGCAAAAAATAAAAAGCGACAGTGAAATAAATAAACAAAGAGAATACGTGATGCGCGCGCGGCTGAAAGATGAAGATGCGCCAGAGCGAGAAGAAGCGGCGGGAACGGCAGCGATAACATAATAAAATGTGTGACGACGATGCGGAGACAATTTTCACAAGATGACAACGACGACAAGCGTGTGGGGGGGGGGGACGAGAAGAAGAAGGAGGAGGAAGTGTATGAGGAGAAGGAGGAGGAGAATAGAAGTAGTGGTGACGTGACTTTCCTTGCCGCTTGCAACAAATTTAAATACTGAAAAATATGTACCAAAGGTGAATGTTGAAAGAAAATCCACTTAAGACGACAAGTAAAGTAGTGCAATGCAGCGAGCCGAGTAGAAGGGGTAAATCGCTGGTACATACATACGCACACACATACATATACACACATACATATACATATATGTATATATGTATCAAATATATCAGCTTGATGAGGCATTTCTGCTGTGCACCAACAAAGTGGCAAGAAAATCGCATCGTTTAAACAAATCTTCAGCTAAATTGCTGCCACTTATGTACCTTTGCTGTCTGTCTGTCGGTCCGTCTGATTGCTGCACGGTGCGTGAATGTGATCGCATCACTAAACTTTTGAATTGAGCGAAGGAGTTATTTCTGTCGCTGGCAATCGTATCAGCAACATATCCAAGCAATAAATCTTTCATCAGTTAAGCACAGCCACAATCATAGCAACTCTTTCGTGCATGTATGCATGTATGTGTGTATGTACATATAGTTGTGATTTATTACTTCTGCCACAGATTTCCCCTCATGCCTTCAAGTTTCCCATGCTTGTAGCCCGCGAAGCTGTTCCACTTAGAAAAGCAAGCAGCTGAGGAAAATCGAAACGAAAAAAAAGACTTATTGCCTCACTACAAAGCTGTCTTTATTTCCATTTTGCATCTGCAACTCCACCAACATCTGCAACCGAATCTACATGCATCCCGTTCGACTTTGTTATGGTGGCGCCACTCTCGCTTTATTGCTAGCAAAATAAATAAGCGAATTTGCCTCGTATGGAAGTAGTTTTACACAGCAATTTTTCTTTTGTTTTTGCATTTCAATTTATTTATTCTTTACATCATAGGCGCTACTACTCATTATTTATTATTTTTTCGATACTCTTGATTTTGTAAAACGTAAAAATAAATGAAGCAACAACATTTTTATGACGCCGATGACGACGACGTCGATTAACGCATCTGATTATGGGGCCACGTTTATGGTTATTCTGAGGCTTCATGGCATTTTTACGGTCTATAAAATGTGTGCAAGTATTATATAAATATGTAAACATATCACGTCTATGTATGCATGTGTGTGTGTACACAGTTAAATGCGTTGAATGGCCGTAGTAGTTGATTTTGTTGATGAATTACATTCCCATAGCACTGAAATGGCCAACAGATGCTAAACAAATTGGAAAATATTTTCATAAAGGGGATTGTATAAAAATGTATTTTGCTTGTAGCGGTTTGAATCTAAGTATTTCGTTAGAAGCAGCTCGGTGGAAGTTTGTTTCATGTAACAACCGTGTTTCTTGTGTAGGCTAGGTTAGATTGGACTTGGTCGATGCTGTTGTGCGATCTATCAGAAATTCACCCGTAAGGATACCAAGTATTTGTATGGAGAGTTTAAGTTCTTCTGAGACTTTACCAGAAAATTTTTGAAGTGAAAACTTCTTTAGAATCGTTGGTAGTGATTTGAGACTCGATGAAACGAAAAAGCGACACTCTTGGCTACGAAGCGTTATATGTTGATATACGTATATGTGTGTGGCTGCGTCCTGCTGAGCCACGCTAGTATAGTGAGTATTGTAGTATGTATACTACACTGCCTATTACTTGCTTTGGTGTTTAGTTTAAGCGTCATACGTATGTATGTTTGTATGCATGCTAGTACGTATGTGTGCGCGTATTACGGAGCCACGGTGAGCGAGAAGGCATTATGTATACCTATACTACACTGCCTAATACTTGCTTAGACCAAGCGTCCTACGAATGTTTGTGTGTATGTTCGTACGTCTGTGTAATATACGCGTTACGACGCTCATAATAGCAACAGCGTGTGCTGTATTGCGTCCGTATTTTTACATTCGTAAATATTTTCATTTTTAAATATTTACCGCAATTGCAGGCGGTGTTGCAGTATACCACAATCAAAATGACGTTGCTCGTATTGTAACTCCACAGATAGATCTGAATGCACAGCAACTAGAATCACTGTCTGTTCAGCTCTCTAAAGTGGGAGAAATATGTGCATGCGAAACCAGATTGAGCAATGGAAAAATAGTTTTAATTGTGGCAATTTATATTTCACCGAATCAATCAATTTAATAAAGTATACTCCAGAAGTATCGCGGATACTTAGAAAAGATTACGATAAAGTTCCAATGATTTTAAGTGGCGATTTTAACGTAAATTTTGCATTGGACACAGCGGTTCCTTTAATTGACTTTCTCAATAAAACATTCAATTTAAAAATGTGTAACAATCGCACTGAATCGACAACACGATCAAAAACAACAACATCGAAACCAAAGCATTCGTATCATATTTTAGCTATCATAAGCCACTCGTATCACTGAAATTGAAAACATTGAGGATGAATAATAATAAAATGAAGAAAATAAAATATGAACTTTATAGCAATATTATAATGAACCTATAATTATCCCGCTCCTAATGCTGTTTTCGTCTCATTCTCTCTCAGTCTGTTTTACGGAAGGTTTCACTTCTATCGCGTCTAACCGTTAGACTGGTATTTTTTTAATGTGAAACTGAACTGTGAAAAATAACACAGGCCTACTAAATTCGCTTTTTCAAGTTTCAATCAGTCAATTTTCTTTTCTTAGAAAAGTGGCGGTAATACCACCCAAAAAAATAGAGACCCTTCTTAAAACCATGCCGTGATGCCGACTTTCTGACACAGAAAATAGAAGGTGGCGCAAAATTAATCCCCCTATTGGAAGTTAGAAAATTTTTTTTTAAAAAAGGTCGCAATGGCAAAACAGTAGCCCCCTCCATTAGTGGAAGAACATCAAGACAAGCACCACAAATACTGGGTGCGCCATCTTTTATGTCGGTATGTAAACGCTGAATAACTTTGTCATTTACCAACCGATCGACTTCAACATACATGTTTGCGATACGACAATTCAGTACAATTTCAACCATGGAACGCTTTACACCGAAACAACGCGCTGAAATAGTGACGCTATACATCGAAAATAGTCGTTCTATTGTTCTAACTCAACGTGCAAATCGCAAAAAGTATCGCGGCAAACAGGCACCGTCTGACAATACTATTCGTCTTTTGGTGTCGAATTTTTTTGAGCACGGGACAGTGGGAGATCGTCAACATGCCGTTCATCAACGACCAAGACGTTCCAACGAACTTGTTGAAGCAGTAAGGGAGAGCGTTGCCTAGGAACCAACAGTGTCGTATCGTCGTCGCGCTCAGCATTTTGGCGTCAGTGAAACCACAATGCGGCGCATTTTAAAGGATGATTTAAATTTGTTTCCGTATAAAGTGCAATTGACACAAAGAATATTGCCGACAGACCATTCACGTCGCTTGGAATACGGTCAAACAGTCGCTCGAATGGTTGACACTGAACCCAATTTTTGGAAGCAAATTTTAATGACTGACGAGGCACATTTTAACCTCTCTGGCAGCGTGAATAAACAAAACTTCCACATTTGAGGAACTGAGAGTCCACACGAGATCTATTAAACGCCATTGCATGACTGGAAAGTAGCTGTTTGGGCCAGCATTTGTGCAAAAACCATTATTGGGCCATACTTTTACGGAGAAAACGAAGCGGTCGATGCAAACCAATATCGATGGATGTTGGCTCATTATGTCTGCCCTCAAATGCGTGAGAAAGGTTAAGACGGTTATTGGTTTCAACAAGACAGTGTGCCATGCCACACTGTGAATGCAACAATTGAATTTGTGCAACGAAAATCCCCGGGACGTCTAATGTTATAAAGAGGGACATCGACTGGTCCCCCTAGATCACCTGACTTAACACCACGGACTTCTTTTTGTTGGGCTATCTGAAAACTAAGGTTTACGCCAACAAGCCGCAGTCTATTGACCAGCTTAAGGCAAACATTCGTGCCGAAATCGACGCTATAGAACCCGAAATGCTTGACAAGGTGATGACAAACGCAGAAAAAAGATCGCAGTTTGTGATTGCTAGTTAAGGTGGCCACTTGATCGATATTGTATTCAAAAAATAGTTTTAAAAAATTGTAAATAACCAAACCAAATAAAAGTACCTCACCAGGAAGAAACTCGGTCAAATTATGTATTTATTTCCTTATTTATTTTTTTGCTAGTATTGTTTACCATTTTGCAAAGCCGTATTAGCCTTCTTAGAGGTCACCAAATTCAGACATCGCTTCAAGTAAGCAACTCCTTTTCGCGCTGTCGAAAGCGGCTTAAAAATCGCCGAAAAGATGACGTGAGTTTATTCTCCTTTCATGGGTATTTTTTTTCGATTATTATTTTCCACGTCTGAAGTCATACTAATGACGTCCCATCAGTTGGTCGATGTTGGGTTTCAATCTTTCTCACAATAAGTTCGATAGAAGTTTGTATGCGATATGTAGAGACTTTTTCCGCGATAGGTAGCGCAGATGGCCAGATCAATGTTCTTTTGAATTGGGCAGAGCGCATCCGCCATATTTTCAATAGAAGCTGATGCAAGCACCTTGCCCCAAGATTAGTTTTTCTTCAATAACTTCGTAAATCACTTCTTTCTCTCTTTTGCACGAGTTTTATTTTTATTCCTGTATAAAAACTTATTAGTGGCTTCCTATTACTAATTTATTTATAGTTATAAGGTAAGTTTTTCGTTTAAGGGACCCAAGTTACCTCACCCCGTCCTTTATGTTATAAAATAAACTCCGTACCCTAAGGGTTAATTAATTCAGCTGGCGGTCCGTCGGCTCCCATGGCTTGGTTTGTTCTTGGCACTTCGTCAATGATCGTTTAACGAAATTACAGTCCCGCCGTCAACGATTGAGGAGAGGGGTCCTCACCTACTCTCCATAACCTAAGTATGCTCTAGATGTCAGTTACCAGGTTGCCGTCTTTGTTCTTTCACAAAATACTTTCCTTTATTCTGCCTTTTTTGTTTGTCAGTAACGCAAAACAATGAAATGATGATGAATTTCCAACAAGGATCATAACGTCTTCCTAATGCCTGTATGGCGGAAATACTGGCACTAATGGGGGGCTTGTAGGCTACTAAATGCGAACTTCTCTTGTAAGGGCAATATCGATATTCTTTCGTATAGCCAAATTGCAATCCAGGCATTGGTTTCGGCTACAACAACAACCTCTAAACTGGTGGAACTAGCAAAAATAGTCTTAACACCTTTAGTACAAGAATAAATCATAAATTTACCTTAATCTGGGTCCCGGGACATCGAAACGTTGAAGGAAATGAAAAAGCAGTCGAACTGGCAAGAGGGGGATCTCCCACGAATGACTCTTGCAGAATTGGTACTCACACCACTGGGTATAATCAAGAATCCAATCTCCTTAAAATACCTTCGAATTTTCCCGTAAAATATCATTGGTTTCGTTGCTTGTGTGGCACGTAGCGCCGTCTTGTTGAAAATAAACGATGTCCATATCAATACCATCCAATTCCGGCCATAAAAAATCGTTAATCCTCTCTCCATAGCGCAATCCATTCACCGTTACTGTTGCTTCAGCTTCATTTTCGAAAAAATAAGGTCCAATGACTACGCCAGACCATAAACCGCACCAAACAGTCACACGTTGAGGATAGAGAGGCTTTCAACTATAACGCATGGATTTTCTGAGCCCCAGATCCGGCAATTTTGCTTGTTGACTCAAGATGATGGCATTCCGGATCATTTTCATGCATTTCAAGGACCCAATCAGCAAAGACACGACGTTGTTGATGATCGGCCGGCTTGAGTTCTTGAGTTAACTGCACTTTATAAGCCTTAAGACGCAAATCTTTATGCAAAATACAGTGACAAATGGCGTTTGTGGAATGGCTTATTCCAAAGAACGGCGACGAATGGACAACCCTGCTCGAATTTTTTCACCAGTTTCTGGTGCTTCACGATGACCCAAAAATGTTCGAATTTTACGACGGTTCGTTTCTACCAAAATTTCACCATTTTTATAGAGAATTTTAATAATGTCAATGCTTTGTTTTTGCGTGTATCGTTCCATTTTTATTAATGGCATAGTTTCTACTTGTCAAATATCAAAAACTGACAGCTTCAAAAGTGGCATCTACCGAAATAGCGGGCTATTCAAAATAACCCCTGTTGTTGGAAAACCCTTTACATATGTATACCTATGTAATAGGCGCGGACACCCTTTCTGGGTGTTTGGCGGAGCTTCTCCTCCTATTTGTGGCGTGTGTCATGATGTTGTTCCACAAATGGAGGGACCTTCAGCTTCAAGCCGACTCCGAACGGCAAATATTTTTATGAGGAGCTTTTTCATGGCAAAAATACACTCGGAGGTTTGCCATTGCCTGCCGAGGGGCGACCGCTATTAGAAAAATGTTTTTCGTAATTTTGGTGTTTCACCGAGATTCGAACCGACCGACGTTCTCTCTCTGAATTCCGATTGGTACTCATGCACCAATCTATTTGGCTGCTAATAGAGAAATAGAGAATATTAAAAAGGAATGGGTCTACTGGTATTCAACATCCGCTTACGGAAGCAGTTTGTTCTTTTTCATCACAGCTGGAAAGTTGCAATCTCAATTGCTACAGTGAGGGTTTCAGTGGTAGCCGACAAAGAGTTACTCCGCAAATGCCACAACGAAGGCTCCTCAATCTTGGTTTCGATGAAGTGCGAATTGCCATAGATCTGTAAGAAAACAAAACGGAAAAGTTGGGGAGCCACTGAGCTTGCACTTGAGCAAATGAAATCAGTACTCCCCGTTTGGTTAAACGATGTATCTATAAACACCTGAGTTAAAGCTAAGTTTGAATAGAAGTTTTCAAACAAAAATGGTTCCAAGTATTTCTACTTGAATTACAAAGTTGTTGATAATTTGTAAAATGTGTAGATGCAAGAATTACAAAAAAGTAATAACGGTTGAAATGATCTTAAAGTTTAGACTTAAAAAACCAAAACTTCAAATCCTTTCAAATGGCTTCATACCAATCCACCACTCTAAGCATCATAAGTATATAATTCCCATATGAAGGCACGTTTACATAGAGTGGATATGTATGTGCGCATGTATCCAGTTCATCCTGCTTTCAACTTCACACAGCGGCGGCCATTATGCGAATGCAGTCGACTGTGTCAGAGTGCGCGCGCGTTTGAATGAACCAGCGGAATTACGCGCAACACAAAGCCGATATAAAAATGATAAACATGACACTTTTGTATCTCTCTTGGATGCGCGCAACATTTACGATTACACAAACGCATAAACACTTAAATGCACACACACACACACGCACACATACATTGACATGAATGGGTAAACACAGCGCATGCAATTGCATTCAATGGCGGAGCTGGCAAGGCTGAAAAGCAAGCAGACACTCAGGCATTTGGAAATTCACATTAATAGGGTCATTCATATTTACATATACACCCATACATACTCACCTACAGCGGTGACATTATATATACATACACTCGTATAAAGAATGTATGAGTGCATAATTTTTATGGCTTTATATGCATTTACACATTAACATTTGAGTGCTTAGATGGGTTTGTGCGCTGAATAGGCGGCTCTGGCCATTAACGCTACCGCTAGAACCACCACCAACAGCACCACGAGACCCACCACTATTGATGGTTTTCATTTCCATTCTCTTGGTTTGCTTTGGTTTGGTTGGTTTTGCGGAATGGAATATGAAATTGCATAGCACACAATTTATAAATATAAAAATATGCCTATGTATGTGTGTAGATAAATACAATACATACGTAGATATGTATATAAATATGCGTGTGTGTGTGTATGCAGCAAAGGTCACCGGTACTTGATTGAATTAAGAGATCTATATTTTAGGGAATAAAATGCACACTCGACTTTTATATCGACATTAATGCACAAATACATTTAAGAAACCTCCGAAGTTGACATCCAGAGGATCAATCAAAAATTGCTAGGATGTTTTCAATATTATTTTTTTTATTGGAAATATTATTTTCTTGGAAAGCTTATTGGTTGTACATAGATGTTTTGTGCGATGTTTATTAGCAGAGAGTTGCTGCTTGGACTATTATTTTATAATGATTTTCAGGTATATACATACACTGATGATATTCTTATTATGGCTAAAAGCAAAACTATTCTTACACGCGTCTTTATACTAGTTGATAAAAATACAAAACCTCTGGGACTACCGAGAAAATCAAATAAAGACTGATTAAATTTTAAGGGCCGATATTGAATGTGAGTCACACCTAAACGTCTAGTTCATTCAGCATTTGATTTGACATTTTGCAATTTCAGATTAACTCAATTTGAACCATGGAAAGATACACAATCGAACAATGCGTTAAAGTTATTCAGGCTTATTATGAAGACGGGCGTTCAAATCAAAATGCATATCGGGGACTTCGTGATTTTTCGGTCAATTTAATCGTCCAAATGTACCTACAATCGGAAAAATTGTGCGAAAGTTTGAGCAAACCGGGTCTATGGGAGATGTGAAAACACCAGTGCATGCTCGTACAGCTCGTACTGCAGAAAATATTGCTGCTGTTCGCGATAGTGTGATTGAAGAGCCGTCCACCTCAACTCGTCGGCGTGCCCAACAATTGCACCTCTCACGCTCGTCGTTGATGAACAAAATGCATAAAGACTTGCATTTACATGCTTACAAGGAGCAACTGACTCAAGAACTAAAGCCTCTTGACCATTTCAAGCGCCGTCAATGGTCAGAATGGTGGCAGAAAATGGCAACAGTGAATGACCAATTTTCGAAGAAAATCATCTTCAGTGATGAGGCACATTTTCACCTCAGTGGATTCGTCAATAAGCAGAATTGCCGCATTTGGGCGAATGATAATCCAAGAGTGATTGCCGAAAAACCAATGCACCCACAAAGAGTGCCTGTTTGCAAAATGAGGCCGGTCAGGCAGTTACTGTGTTCTAGTGTTCGCTATCGTGAGATGATAACGAACCTTTTATGGCCCGAATTGGAAGATATGGATGTGGACGATATGTGGTTTCAACAGGACGGTGCCACTTGTCACACAGCTAACGAAACAATGGCTCTTTTGCGCGAACAATTTGATGGGCGAATAATCTCACGTCGCGACGATGTCAATTGGCCGCCCAGATCATGTGATTTGACACCGTAGGACTTCTTTCTTTGGGGTTATTTGAAAGAAAAGGTGTACGTCGATAAGACAACAACAATTCAAGAGCTAAAGGATGAAATAATTCGGCACATTAACGGCATAGAACCTGAATTATGCCTCAGCGTCTTCGAAAATTTGGATCATCGGATGGAGGTGTGCCGCCGAAGCTGCGACGGCTATTTGACCGATGTTTTGTTCTTTGCCGAATTGAGATATACTAGTATTATTATAATAAAGATAAATGAAAATAATTTCGTAAAAAAATTGTATTTTATTCAAAATCATCACCGGCCCTTGAAACTTAACCACTGTTTATGAGGTAGTCTAACCAATTATGCAAAAGTTTTGATGTATTCTCTAACTCACGAGAGACTTTCAAATCAAAACTTAATCTGGAGATACACTTTTTGAATTGTGACTTATGTGTCTGACAGTTTTGTAAGTTAGTTATCTATTTGAGTTGTACTTTAATTGATCAAAGAATGAATAAATACATAAATAAATAAACATCGGAAATTTTTTTTTTTACCACCTGATATTCCGACACATCGTAGGCTTCGACCCTGGACCAACCGAATGACAATCACACACAATTCGCAACCACTCAGCTACGGCAGCCACCCACCGCCTTAACTAATTTTATTTATTATCCAATAACGCCGCCGCCTTGAAAGTTTTCATTATCCTTTTCACAAAATAATTTGCAAATAAAGCACACAAATCGCGCACCCATCCCACACTATTTCGCATACACGCACACACACACACATACAAACAACTCACACACAAAAATGTTGCACGCAAATGCTGAGGCCACACTATCTTTGGGTTAACCAGATTTTCCATTTGAATATCAATTCGGTTAGCCAAGGCGGCAATAAATGTGGCACCCGTTGCCACCGACGGAAATTGCAAACGAACGGCAAAGGATTTGCGCAAAATGGCTTCATCACAGTGGCCTCAGTAGGCAATCAACTGATACGCCATTTATGCGCATTTATTTACGAGTCCACACATATGCACATGTGTGTGTGTATGTATGTTTGCATGTGTGTATGTCTGATGTCGACTTTGTGTGTTAGACTTTGCGAAAGACAAACAGCTGCCAATTATCGTGGCATCCTTGCGGCAGCAGTGATGGGGTTATTCTCCGCACACCGACAAACGGGCTGAGCTGACGCGCCCAATTCGCCGATTTGTCAATTCGCCATGGTTGCGCAATCTACATACAAACATACATGCATACATTCATGTGCGTGCGACGATCCTTTTTTACCATCCTTTCGCAGGATTGGTTTCACTCGCTTGGCAGCTATAAAGTAGCTCTTATTTTTGTTGTTGCTTCTTTGGTTTCTATATCAATTTGCCTTTGGATTTTGCTGTTTTATGGGCTGGCATAAAAATCTCATCTCATTTTAGGATCACATGCACACACATCCATGCAGGGATAACTACATATGTGAGCAGCATGCAGTGTGTTTGTATGTATGAGGCACACAGAAGTATGTATCTTTGTAGTTTTAATATGGCGTAACATTATCTTTGTGCACTATAAATTTGTGATGCTCTAAAACGATTGACAATAACGACCCAACACCAACATCTTCATCTCGCTACGATTTCTCATGCCCAATTTTATGCACATCTTCATCTTCATATAGTCACACACATATGCCACATACACATACATACATACATACAGTTACATGTGTTGTTCGGTTGCATTTACTTATCGATGAATATGTCTATTAGAGCGTAGAAGGATACATTTTAATAGAGACGAAACTGCCGCCGCCGTAAAGGATTGTAATAAATGGGACTGCTTTAAATTGGTATCGATTCAGACTTAGATTTTTCAGCGGTGCATCTTGTGGGAAATACGGATCGGTATTGTGCAAAGCATGAATTTGGTAAAGAAATTAATTTGATAACGAAAATCATGAATACTTTTGCTACAGCTGTGAGGTTGTGCAAATCCTGTGCTTGATGGGAAAACTCACATTCCACAAAAAAATAGAAGATATTTGATAAGCCTCTATTCCAGACTCGCTGTAGGCAGTTGTACAGTCTATACAGTTAATTCTCTCTATCTCTGGCAACACCTTCCAACTATATGTGATCTTCCACAAAGAGCTCTCAACAGACTATCACTATGGTGCAAAAGTCGAGGACTAGAAGTAAATCCGGAAAAAACAGAACTGATACTCTTCAGCAGAAAACATAAAATACTTGCTCTTCAACAAATACTTTTAGGGGGAAAACCCCTTAAGGTAACAGAAAACTCTGAGTGACACGGAGAAATTGGTTAGGATCCTGAAAAAGGGCCCAACTGAAAAGCTGGGGCCACTTAGGAAATCGGATAGCTCCTTTACGGAGCGGCAAAGTGAAACACTCAGCTTGCTGATGAAATCTCACTTTCCTGGAACCCTGATAAGCGTCAGCCGGCAACAGCCCTTATTAATAGAGGCTGTTGTCAGAGCTGTTACGCCTTCTCGGCATGACTGGTTCGTTTCCAGATCTGTGGTGAATGAAGCCGCCATTCGATTTGCCATCAAATCTTTTGGCAGCTACAAGTCACCCGGATCAGATGGCATATATCCTGCCATGCTGAAGGAATGCGTAGAGTCCGTGACAGTAGCCCTAAAGAAAATCTTCTCGGCATGCCTGACAGTGGCCTACATACCACGCTCTTGGAGGATGGTGAGGGTCGCTTTCATCCCAAAGGTTGGAAAAGACGACTACACCAGCCCCAAAAGCTTTAGACCCATCAGCATGACCTCTTTCATGCTGAAAAGTCTCGAATGACTGGTGGAACTGCGCATACGTCAGAAGTCGCTGAAGGCTCACCCTCTGTCTCTATTTCAGCATGCCTATCAGAGTGGAAAATCCTGCGAGTCGGCACTGCAAAACCTTGTTGCTAGGGTAGAGCTGGCCATCGACAGGAGGGACTACGCTATGGGTATCTTTTTAGATATAGAGGGGGCGGAGACATAGAGTAGGCACGGTGTAGATCGGGTGCTAGTAAATTGGATTCGTTCGATGCTGGCCCAAATAATCGTTTCGGTGCGAGCAGAGGAAGATCTTCTGGTATCATCTGGGGTTAATAGAGGCTGCCCCCAAGACGGTGTGCTGTCGCCATTGATCTTATGTATAGTAATCGATCCTCTGCTCACCACCTTAAACGATTTGGGAGTCTACGCACAAGCATATGCGGACGATGTTGCTTGTTTGGTAACAGGCCCTTCGCTTATGAACATCTGCAGGAAAGTGCAGAAAACTCTGGATCTGATTTACACTTGGTCCTTTGCGAATGGGCTATCGGCAAATCCCGCCAATACTGGTATTGTCCACTTCACCAGAAGGAGGAAGCTTGATGGACTAGTTCTGCCTAAGCTAAAAGGAGTCACAATCCGGCTATCCAAGGAAATTAAAAATCTTGGAGTAATCCTCGATAATAAGCTCCTATGGAAATTACACGACATCAACAAAGACATCCAAAGCACTGACAGCTTTCTGGCAGCGCAAAGGTGCCTTTGGGAAAACGTGGGGTCTTTCTCCTAGCACAGTCCTATGGATGTACACAGCTATGATAAGACCTATTATCACCTATGCATCAGTGGTGTGGATGAGAGACTCTCTTTCGTGGGAGTCAGGAGGATCTTATCGAGACTACAACGCACTGTGGCCATCTGTTGCACCGGATCTTTTCCGACTACTTCAGGCCCGGCATTAGATGCTCTGATTGGTTTGCCACCACTTGATGCTTTCATCCAAGGAGAGGCCTTGAAGGCCTTCTGCAGGCTGAAACACAATGGGAACTGATACGGCCCCTGCCCGGCATTGGAAAACAGAGAAGGCACGGACGTCGATCCAACGATTCTCCCCAAGCCCCTTGACTCCATGCCATCAAGAGTCGTACTTGAAAAGGTGCTGCCAGAGGCTCAGTTGTGGTCAAACTCTGAAAATGAGCCCGCCAAACACTGTTTTCGCATTTCTAAGGATGGCTCCAGGACCGAGCATAGCTCCGGCTCTGGGGTCGACGTGGAATCCAGCGGGACAAAACTGCACTTTTCTCTTGGAATGCATCTGTGTTTCAAGCGAAGGTGTATGCAGTTAAAGAAGCGATGCACTTTGTTGTGGAAAACCGATGGAGAGGCAGATCGATATGTGTCTGCAGCGACAGCCAAGCCGCGCTTATGGCCTTAGACAGGTCCCCAACCACATCAGGGGTAGTCAAGTCCTGTAAATCCAGGCTGAACTATGTCTGTAAGCATAATAGCCTGATGCTAGCATGGGTCCCGGGATACGTGGGTATCGCGGGTAACGAGACCTCTGACTCCTTAGCTAAGATGGGCTCTGAGGCCAACTTCTTAGGCTCAGAGCCGGTTTTGCCACTCCCTTCTGCGGCCATCACAGCCACGGTTAGCAAATGGGTAACTACCACCCACAAGCGAGCTTGGCAGGCTGAGAGAGGCTGCAGATGGAATTAACTGATATTGCCTGTCATGTTCGATCGACTGACGCAAACCCTTCAGCCCTTAAGCAGAAGGGAGTGCAGATGGCTGGTTGAACTAATGACGGGCCACTTTCTGTGGGCGAAGCACTTGGAAAGGTTGGACATCTCAGACAGTGTACTCTGCCCAGTTTGTGAAGAGGAGGATGAGACGGCGGACCACTTCCTGTGCGTCTGCCCCGCCTTCGCTCGAATCAGGCTTGAGGTCTTTAGCACTGATGTGTTAAGAAGCGACCTTGGCTCCTTGGCAACAAAAGATCTACTCAGATTTCTTCGGAGATCGGGTAGATTTAAAGAAAATTAAAAGGGAATCCAAGTGTAGTACAATGGACTTAATTAATGTCTGATTGCTGCACTTGCTAGTTGTCCCGACAAAAAGAAAAAAGTAATGGAGTCAAAGAAACGAATACGGAGAATGCATTTCAACAGCCGAAAGGAAGTAATGGAAAAATCGAAGACAGCTCTGATGGCTATACCGCAAATAGAGTTCCAGAAGTGTTTCGGGAGCTGAATCAAATGCTGGTATTGCAATTTTTAAGTGGTCGGACCCAAACCCAGGAATGCTTCGCCTTCTAACGTTAGCTCACTCCCGAACGGGTGTTCGGAAGCTACCTAGAGGATACTTGGGCTAATCCAGGAAATTGTGAGCTGCTTGGACCATATGCAGTAGAATTGTCTTGGTCACTCCCAAGTGAATGGCGACCAATAACTTTTCCCACTTACGTGGACTTCTACATGTGGATCCATCCTCCTGGCGCATGCTTTGCGTATGTAACGATGCAAAATCCCAGTAAAACATGTAGTACTTTCTCTTATCACAAATGGCTGTGCACCTGACAAAGTTTTTTTGTGGTGGAGAATCATCTAGAACCATTAGAGACATTGGTTTCTGATTTCTTAACTTCTTGAGGCCATTCGAAAGACCAGCTGCACTTACGAAACGCATTTTGGGAATTCAGGAAAACGTGGATTAAGTTGTGTTGAGATCCATCCGGTAAACTTCGTTATGGGATCGACATATTTTTCTCTCCCACCGGCTTACAAGCAGCATCACCAAATCTAGTCAGAAAGTGCAATTCCCAAACCAAAAAAAAAAAAAACTTGTTTCACTTTATATGCTTTGGTATTGGCCACAAAATACTTGATTGCACGGGAGCCGGCACTTCTAAATTTTGTCTACTTACTGGGCATCTAAGATACCTTTCCGAGGCTACTTTGCGCTTATTTCCCATTGAGTTCGCTATTACAACAACAAAAACTATCCATACCAACGAATGTCCAACATTCAACGCAGATTGGATTAATTTTCCTAATCACTTTAAAACGGTTTCTCTTGTTTTTTCCTTACTTTGTTTGTGCTTTATGCCGAAACGGTACCAGCGCCGCGCCGTTACCTTCATCATCCCAGTTCCGTTTTCACTTTCGCTTATTGACAACATTTAGAAATAAAGTCATCACATTGCTGACATTTCGATCAATTCGGATATTTTCAATTTCATTCGATTTTTCAAAACTTGTCAACTGTCAATAATCTTTTCAATACCTCACCTCTGTGCCTCTTCACTTCGCTGCCGTAGTATCCCTGCTCATAGGCGGCCCATAGAATTTAACCCAAAATGCACAACGAGCAGCGAACAACGAACATTCAGGAGAAAGGACAAACAAACAAAAAATTGGAAAACGAAATGAGTACGGCAAATGTGCCACTGCTGCAAAAGCAACAACAACAACAGCATAAACAAAAACAACAATGCAGTATTTTGAAAAATCGTCAACGTGAAAACGCATTGTTTTTGCCACAAAGGGCGCATATACAAATATTTGTCGACGATTACATTTACAATCACAATTGCAAATACGCACACACACACATATATACACGCATGCAGGCATACACGAGCAGATTCAATCACTTTTCCAACGGCCAAAAGACATTAATTTCTGTTGCGTTGCATTCGCTTATAAGTAAAAGCAAGTACTCCTGTGTATGTGTGTGTGTGCAGCTGAGGTGTAGTAGCTGCAGCAGCACTCAGTTGCCACATTGACACAGCGGATAACATGACACCCCTGTTATCCTCATTATCCTGCGTTGCAACACTCTTTCATTCACATTTTTCATATATTGACTTTTATTCGAAAATCTACGCTACTCCATCCTTTCCTCGTGTGTGTGCGTGCGTGCGAGTGTTTTAGGTGTTTTTTTTATATATTTTTTTTGTCTGTGTCTATTTGAACATTTGTCATTCGCATTAGAAAAGGATGTTGTTGCAAGCGTTGCATATCAAGGAGCTATCATGCAACAAGGCAACAAGGACACCTATTCAAAGGCGCTACACTGTTTATGTGAAACATGATCAGCCCCTTTGATGCGCTTAGCGTTGCAGGGGAAACAATGGGAAGAACTGTAGCATAAGCAACAACAACACAGCCATATTAATTCCAATAGTGAAATGTATTTAGTTGAATTCGGCAGACAATGCGGAGTCGCACTGTCAGTGCATTCTTTTCTCCGTCGTCCTCACTTTTTTCATTTCAATTTCTTGACTGCTTTGTTTAAATCCTTTTGACACTTTTCTTAGGTTCCTATTTATTTTATATGATATCTTGCGATGCTTTCTGCTCTGGTTTTTGTTGCTGCAGCGAATTGACAATTGCGTTGTTTGCAGTAACATCTTCCTTTGGGCTGCCTTTATTGAGATCTGCCAGAGGTTTGTGTGCCATCATCCTTGGTTATAGGTTTGAGCCACTGTTAATGGCTTCTCGGCAGTGTAAAATGCGGATGCCTATGAGTGAAGATTAGTTGGGGGTTTGCCTGGTTTTGCTAGTGATTTATGTTTTTTATGGATTTTTTTGTTTGTGGTAATTCCTTAGCTAACTCCCGCTAGTGGGCATTGAATAAAGTGAGCTTTGTTGGTATTAAATGTGTTTATTTAGGTATGGATAGGTTAGATGGTTGCCATCGCAGAAAAGGGTCCGACTTGTGCAGGCAAATAGGCAGGCGTTCATTGTGGTACTATGCAAAGAAAAGTAGGAGGAGGAGAAAATAGAAACCAAAGAGACTTTTGAGTGAAAAAAGGAGGAGAAGATAGGAACCAAAGAGACTTTCGAAAGAAAAAAAGTATGAGAAGATAAGAACTAAAGAGTTTTTCGAATGAAAAAAGTAGAAGAACGCTGCATGCTAGTTAGGAAACTCTGCAGCCGACTAGCAGCTCAGCTTAACCTTAAATAGACACGTATTTTAATTTTTTGGAGTGGAGGATAAAAACGTGAGAGACATTGAATTGGTACCGTCGCACCCATGAAATGTGGGACACGCTCCCACTAAAACAAACCCTCTTTCAACGGCTGACTTCCACCCGAGACTGCATCATTGCATTACATCAAGGTGGAGCCGTGTTTGTGTCTATTGGCCACAATAGGAACCTTCGTGCAGGACCTCTGCCTGGGACGTATATACCTTCCCAGGTACATATCTATGAAATGAGACCTTTTTTCAATTTCAAACGTTTATTAACAAAAATGGTTACAAATTTAATCTTCAAAATAATAGCCATCGCTAGCAACACATTTCTCCCATCTCTCAGGCAATTTGTGGATGCCGCGCCAAAAAAATTGGCCGTCTTTGGACGCAAACCAATAATCGAGCCATTTTTTGGCTTCTTTGTGAGAATTGAAGCGCTGCTCGCAAAGTCCGTGGCCCATCAATGCAAACAAATGATAATCGGAAGGTGCCAAGTCTGGTGAGTAGGCCGCATGCACCAGCGGTTCCCAATCGTACGTCTCCACCAATTCCCGGGGCGCTCTTGTTCGACGTGGCGGTGCATTGTCACATTTTCAGTTCATGCGGCACCCATCTTCCGTCCTTTAAAATCACGCCCATGATTTTCAAACGTTTGGAAATGGTTTTTTGGGTCACTCCCAACTGCTTTGCTATCATTTCTTGCGTTTGACCATCATCTTCATCCAACCATGCTTGCAATTCGGCGTCCTCAAACTTTTTCGGTGGCCGGCCACGGTTCTCGTTCTCCACGTTAAAATCATCACTTCGGAATTTTTCAAACCATCTGAAGCACTGTGCTCTACTTAGAGCATGTCCACCATAAGCTTCTATAAGCATTTGATGAGATTGAGAAGCGTTTTTCTGGGTAACAGAAAATCAACGATGTCCGCAAATCGCAGTTTGAAGGCACGAAATTCGACATTTTTAAGAGGGGCAAAAATGCATTGGTAGGTAATAGTTTGAAGATAGTATCCAATTGCATCTACTGTAGGAGGGAGTATAAGGAACAATGGAAATGCTGTAATGTCATGACCAATACTGTCTTGTCACTGTATAATTTAGTCGTGAGTGATAAACTCAGTCGTCTGTGATTGTCGCGAGTTCATCTCTATTCGGTCTCCACTCAAACTCTGCAAACAGGCTCAGGCATCATAGCTATCAGCCTCTATCTGCTACTGTTCAAACAGTTCCCTTCTTCGCCTTTCTTCATCGAGCTCACTAAGCGACCATATCACCAGTTTAGCAAACTTACACACCACATCCCAGCAGTAGTTTGAGCTGCACATGATGCCTATTAGGTCAGACACACTCGGTTGTATGCCACATGCCACGGTTAACTGCTCGCGGCTTCCTGCGAACTGACCTCAGTGTAATAAAACCTGATTCGCGTCTTCGAGCTCTTCAGGGCAGGTAGGGTGATATGGGGAAGCTGCCAGCCCAAAACAGTGTTAGGTAAAAATCAAACTCTCCAAATCTACGTTGCAACCTCGTCTCGACGTTCGGGATGAGCTGGTGTGTCCAGTGGCCAGTAGAGGATAAGCCCCATCTTCGTTGCCATTCATTTAGGGCTGAACCTCGTTGTTCTCGTTTCTGCTCTGTTGAAGGTCTTGC
This sequence comes from Anastrepha ludens, assembly GCF_028408465.1. NCBI lineage: Eukaryota > Metazoa > Arthropoda > Insecta > Diptera > Tephritidae > Anastrepha > Anastrepha ludens. Next base: position 26,889,382 of record NC_071499.1, on the reverse strand, counting down.
CCCTGGTCTGTCAAGGAGGTGATGTAATTCGTGTGCACGTATGCCCATAGGAATTTCCGGCAATAACACTACCGCAGAGATACTGAGCTTGTACGAAGCTACAAGGTCCGGCACTTGAACTGTAACGAACTTCAGGCCACTCGTACAGAGTATTGTTTACAAGCACACGGAAGTATTTTGTGGAGAGTAAACGCGAAAAAAAAATTAGTAATGGATTTCAAACGTAAAGTGTGATTGCATTATATTTGGCTGGAAAATCACAACCAACGATTGTTCGTGAGCTCGAGCACCTTAAAAGAAGTAAAGTTTTTGTTTATTGCATCATTACTCGACACAATTATACTGGTACTATCTCGAGACGTCATGGAGATGGTCATCAAAAGACTGCAACGTCACATGAAATGGTTCAAAAAGTGAAAAAGCGACTTGAGTGAAATCCCCGACGAAGTGCTAGTCAAATTGCGAAAGCACTGAACGTATGTGACGTAGCATCCGCCGCATATTGAAAAATGATCGAAAAGTCAAACCTTACAAGATCCAAGAACACATGATCTCACACCGAAGCAGCAAACAAGTCAGATTTGAGAGAGCGAAGCAGTTGCCTCGCTTGGCCGAATGCGGTCAATTTCCGAACATTGTGCTTTCTGACAAGAAAATTCTTCAAATTGAGCGGTTCGTTAACTCCCAAAACGATAGAGTTTATTTGACCGTCAATTCATGGGAGAATTTCTGTCATCAATTGGCCACCAGGAGGCAGCACCCGCCAAAGGTAATGGTTCGGGGGCCTGACGTCAAGGTAAATGCGAAATGTTAAAGGGAAAGTATTCTGGAGTTTGGAGGAGCTGCCGTGGGCAGCAAACATTTCGGTGGCAGACCATGAACATTTCAACAGGAGTCGGCACCGTCTCACAAAGCTCGAGTGAACCAAGAGTGGCTAAAAAAACGTTCTGAACTACATAACGTCCACACAATGGCTCTTAAATTCACCAGACGCGAATCCGATGGGTTATTCCCTTAGGGCCCTTTTGGAGAGCAAAGTCCGAACTAAAAGAGACGCCAGTCTTGAGACGCTGAAAAAAGCCATTGTCCACGAGTAAGCCAAAATACCTGCAAGTCATTTATTTTCACACATTTTTTACTTTAAATTGAATAAAAGTAATTTTCTGAACTAATTGTATGGCCTTTTTAATTGGTTACAGTTCGAGTGGCGGACCCTGTATATTGGTGCGTGCCTGGTGTGGAACTCAGCATAACTTGATCTGTAAGAGCTCAGCAATGACCAAGATGTGGTGTCCATTTAGGAAAACATTTAGTGTTCTTCGAGAATAACTTCATCGATGTCTTGCACGAATGACATGATTGGATTTGACGAAAGACCCAGACTATTTAAAGGCAAGTAAAGATAGAACTATGGAAATATTTCCTGCACAACACCACTTGCCTTTGAGGGCACTAAGAAAATTCCGAGATCTCGGAGTTTTCAGGTTCTTCAAAGTTCAGGATAAGCTTGTTTTCATACCGGGATCGTGAAAATTTTTGAATAATGAATTAGTTTCGTTAATCTGTGAATTTTGAGTTACGTAGGGGATTGGCCTTCTGCATCCGAGCCTGACTCCGGGACTGCCGGCTTTCCCTTTCGCTTTTATTCAACTTAATACTGAATCGAATAATGCAGTAAGCTTCAGCGACTAGTGGTGGGTCAAGGATTCTGAACGGCAACCTGGAAGACTTCGACTACGCTGAAAACATATGTCTGTTGTCACACAAATTTACACATATACAGTCATAGATGGAGGCTGTAAAGGCAGGCTTGAGTATGAACATTGCAAAAACAAAGATGATGCGCCTAAAAGCCACTCAACCGCGAATCTTCCAAATATGAGGTATTAACATCGAAGTAGTGGACGAATTCTGCTATCTCGAAAGCTTTATCAACAGACGTGGTGGGTCAGCAGTTGACATACGAGACCGAATACCGAAAGGTCGCGCTGTATTTCGAGATCTTTCTTATATATCCAGGCATACCCAACCAATGGTATTTGAGTCAAGCGTGAAGTCTGTCGGTCTGTGTTGAAGCGAGGCATGGAACACGACAATGTGCGATGTACAAACCCTGCAAACATTGATCAATCGCTGTCTCTGCAGGGTTGTGCGCGCTTACTGGCCAAATACCATCTCCAGCACTGATCTCTGGAGTATGATCTTGAAAAAGCGACGAACCAAGGGAAATATGTTTATATATTATAAAGGGTGGTGAAATTTCAAGGGCCGATGTTGAATGTGAACCACATCTAAACGTCAAGCTTTTTTCTGCATTTCATTTGACATTTTACAATTTCAGACTAATTCAATTCGAACCATGGAAAGATATACAATCGAACAAGGCGTTAAAGTTATTCAGGCTTATTATGAAAACGGGCGTTCAAATCAAAATGCATATCGAAGAAAATGATGAGTGATGAGGCACATTTTCACATCAGTGGATTCGTCAATAAGCAGAATTGCCGCATTTGGGCGAATGATAATCCAAGAGTGATTGCCGAAAAACCAATGCACCTATAAAGAGTGACTGTTTGGTGCGGTTTATGGGCCGGCGGCATCGTTGGACCGTATTTCTTCCAAAATGAGACCGGTCAGGCAGTTACTGTGAATAGTGTTCGCTATCGTGAGATGATAACGAACCACGATATGTGGTTTCAACAGGACGGTGCCACTTGTCACACAGCTAACGAAACAATGGCTCTTTTGCACGAAAAATTTGATGGCCGAATAATCTCATGTCGCGGCGATGTCAATTGGTCGCCAAGATCATGTGATTTGACACCGTTGGACTTCTTTCTTTGAGGTTATTTGAAAGAAAAAGTGTACGTGAATAAGCCAGCAACAATTCACGAGCTAAAGGATGAGATGATTCGGCACATTAACGGCATAGAACCTCAATTATGCCTCAGCATCATCGAAAAATTGGACCATTGGATGGAGGTGTGCCGCCGAGGCCGCGGCGGCTATTTGGCCAACATTTTGTTTTGTACGTAATTGAGCCATACCAATATTATCATAATAAAGAGAAATTACAATAATTTCTTAAAAAAATTGTATTTTATTTAAAGTCAACACCGGCCCTTGAAACTTAACCACCCTTTATATAATATATTGGCATTCCTAGTGCTCACCGCGTGAACGCCTTCGTAGTACAACAAAATATTGCTCATGCATGGATATTTTTTCCAGTAATAAAATTTAGACTGTAGCTTCAGCTTCTTCATATTGTATTTTTTGTCTTTTGAAAGGAAAATTAACAAAAAAATGTTTAGTATGCAGGTGAAATATTTTATTCTAAGCCAATTTCGAAAAGTCAGGTCGTCCTACAGTCCGCCTGCATTTTCACCAGTACCAAAACATGCACACACACACACACACAAGCAAAGTTATGTCCTGTGAATGCGCTGCCAAAGCACAATTTCCATTGTTTCGCACTGCAACAATTGAGACGTCTGACTGACTGCACATGCAGAAAGAATTTTTTTTTTTTCCATCACACATTGTTGTGCAATATTTTGTAAACATTTTCAATAAATGTGGCAAAGTTGACTTCTTTTTTAACTACTGCAAAACAAAAGCAAACAGGCTATGAAAAGTCTAATGGAGCAATCGGAGCAGGCGAACTCGTTTTTAGAAAATTAAGATGTTACCATTTCAATTGTTGTAAGGACAATAAGAAGGCCATTGGACATTCAAAAGAAATTCAATGGAATCACACCTACAATAAAAATACGGAGAGACTTCCATAACACAAACACAGGAGGGAGTTGTGCTGCGGCAGACAAGCAGGAGACCTGTACAAATTAAATGGTCAAACGCAACAAATTTTAAACAATGAAATGACATGAAAAGGGGAAGCAACGGAGTGACGGGGCAGGTTAATTTATTATTTTTATACTAGAATCAATATATTTTATTTGAAATTAAAAAAAGTAGGCGGTGCCTTTTGAGCCATGACCAAGGTTAGAATTCTGTCAACAATTGTTGAAAAGTCGGTCAACCAGCGGTAGGCGTACGTTTGTCCTTCTACCATAGCTGTATGTCCTTTTTATAATAAAATTGTCACTTCGAGGAAATCATTTTTTATTTATTTAGAGAAAAACATACTTTTATTTATACTAAAATAGAAATATTTTGATATTAGAAAGGAAGAGGAAAAACAAAATCTAGGCGGCAGCTCCTTTGATTGCGTTTCTTTGTGCAACCATAAAAAATAAATTTAAAAAAACTAAATTGGAGTATGAGCCAGATGTACGAAAACGTAATTTGTTGCTCGTAAATTGTGTGTATTTATTTGGAATTTTGTTGACAAAATATTGTAGACAAACGACGCCGCACATTCCTTTGCTATTGAAAAATGCGCAAGCGGCTGCAGAAGATTTACTCTTTTCGATTTGAACCAAGAAAGGCGCACGGACAGCCATTGCTTGCCACTGTTGCGACTGACTTTTATGCTTTTTATACACTCGTATGTATGTGTGGATATATATGTATAAGCTTGTGTGTATACAGTGTGTTTAATAATTATAAGACACGGACTTATGCAGGAGTTTTGAGCAAACTTTGTGCAAGTTCTAAAGAAATATTCTCATCAAGGCTTCAAAATGCTTAATTATAATCTCCAGAAAAAATTTCAAGTATGCAGTTTTATAGCCCATTGAATTTTAGTATAAGAAAGTGCAAGTCTAAAGTCACTCAAAAATTGTGTTGATTTTTGGCAATTTTTTTACTGACGGCTTGTAAATTTTCGCCATATCAAGAAAAAATGAAAAGAATTTTCATCAAAGCTTTAAAATTTGGAAATATAATTTCTAGAAAAATTTGAAGTACGCAATTTTATAGCCCATGGAATTTAAGTATAACAAAGTGCAAGTCTAAAGTCATTCGAAATCAGCGTTGATTTTTGAAAAGTTTTTTACTGGCGGTCTTGTGAATTTTCGCTATATCAAAAAAAAAAATTAAAAGAGTTTTCATCAGAGCTTCAAAATTTGTAAATATAATTTTCTCAAAAATTTCAAGTACGCAGTTTTATAGTCCATGAAATTTTAGTATAACAAAGTGCAAGTCCAAAGTCACTCAAAAATCGCGTTGATTTTTGACAATTTTTTTGCCTGGCGGGCTTGTGAATTTTCTCTAAATCACGAATGCTTGAATAGCTTTTGTATGGAAGAATCTACCCTTGCACTGTCACCAAAAAAAATTATAAAAAATCGACTCGTATTTGAGCCACTTTAAACTTTATAATACCAAAATCCAAGGGCTATGAAACTAAATATTCCAAATATTCCAAATTTTCTAAAATTTTTTTTTTTCATTTTCTTGAGAATAAATTGAATGCAGAAAAATTTATCATTTCAATTTAGTGACGTTTCTAGTTGGAACATGGACGATGACTTAGAGTGTTCCGGAGAAAGATCATGCAGAAGATTTTTAGAGCTCTGCACGTTGGCGATGGCGAGTATCGTAGGCGATGGAACAATCAGCTGTATGAGCTTTAGGACGACTTAGACATAGCGCAGCGAATGAAGAATGATGAACAGCGGCTTTCTTGGATGGGTCATGTCGTCCGAAGGGATACAAACGCTCCGGCTCTGAAAGTATTCGATGCGGTACCAGTTGGTAGCAGAGGAAGAGAGACTACGCTTCACTTGGCGTGTCCAATTGGCGCCGATTAGCACGAGAAAGAAACGACTGGCGCACTTTGTTAAACTCGGCCAAAATTGCGTAAACTGTTATCGCGCCAATCCAGAAGAAACTGTCGCAATATAGGGCGGAGGTCTCCGTTTCTTGTGTAATTTTGTTTAACGGCCGTGCTACCAAACTTGCGCAATCCCGTGCACTTCAGTGGAGAACGCACTGGTGAGGCACATCTTAAGGCATCCAGTTCTACCAGTAGTAATACACACAGCCATCGAGCCGCTTACTCCAAGTACAGACAACCACTTACTACCTCATCGTAGAGCCCAGAGAGACGGCGGCGTTAATCAGGATTACCGGGTCAGTTAATTCTGATTAAAATTGTAGTGTGACAGACGGTTGTTACGCGGATTAGTGAGCAGCTGATTTGCTTATTGGATGGTTTTGTCACTAAAAGGTGGACCACAGGCAATAAATATGCGTATTAAAAGCCCGATACTAAGAAATGATTATCTATTTGAAATAAATCTTAAATTTCAATTTATCAAACTGCTCCGAAATCTTAAAACAATTAATGTAACAGCATTGCATCCCGTCTTTCTTGTTCTTCTCTTTAAAAATTTCATTATTTTTCATTCACAATGAATATTAACTGTCGTGTTTCGGCAATGGTGTCATAGAAAGCTCCTCTAGTCCGCTTAAATTATGAGAGTTAAGTCCACTTGTCAATCCGCATTAGTTGCACTCAATTCCTGAGCAAATTTTGAGTTACGTTGTTAATCGCGATTAACGCCGTCGTGGATCTAGGTTTTACATGATCAATCAGATATCGAAAAAAGTGTTTTTTTCAACGCAGTTTACGTCTCCGAGCTGTGTAGTGCGCGGAAGATATTTCGTTTCTCTCGAATCACCCACATCTGGAAGGTATTCCACTATCCATCACCAACGACGCGTTCTCTAGGGTAGGCTATAAAACTGCGACTGCCGTAGCTGAAAGACTTGGGGCGTGACTACCATTCGGGAGTGCGTAGGTTCGAGTCTCCGTGCACGAAACAGTAAAATGATAGACGTTTTTTCTAATAGCGGTCGCCCATAGCAGGCAACGGCAAACCTCCGAGCGTATTTCTGCCATGAAAAAGCTCCTCATAAAAATATCTCCCGTTCGGAGTCGTCTTGAAACAGTAGATTCCTTCATTTGCGGAACAACATCAAGACGCACGACACTAATAGGAGGAAGAGCTCAACCAAATACCTAACAGAAGTGTGAACGCCAATTATTTATTTTTTTATTATTTATAAATATCTGCGCAGCTGGATTTTCTAAAAAGTTTGAAGCTTTGATGGAAATTTTTTGAATATTATATTATTTAAATTTCCGCAAAGCTTGAAACTTGGTTTTTTTAAGGGATTGACCCATATTTTCATAAAAAGCTATTTAAATTAAAGAAGAAACAAATAAATTTACAAAACTTGCCCATAAGCGCATGTGCTATATTTATTTAACACACTGTATACCAATACATATTCACTTTTTTCGGCTTCCTCCCGGCCACTTTGCCGCATTCGCCTTTCATTGATCACCGTTTGATGTCAGCAAATTGTCGACATTTCTTTTTGTTATTTTGTAAAAAATTAACACCTTGTACAACATTTCGATGTTACCTCATAAATTTTCCACAATAACAAGAGCTCTGCTCCGGCTGCTGCCACCGTACGTGCAACATGCCGTACGTGCGGAGTGCTGCCAATGCGCCATAATCGAAATTCAGCAGCTTTACAAGTAGCGCAACACAGTTGCAACTTGACAACGTCGAGGTACGTGACTTTTACCGGCCGTCGCATTTCGGCTGTGCCACCATAATTCACATAAGCTGATGCAACCAGCTGCGCGTTGTTGCCACCAAACCAGCCGCACTGCACCAGCGACCCAAGGAAATGCATTGAAGCGCCGCACAGGAGCATAGAAAAAGTGTGCTGATGTGTATAAGTGTATTGATGCTCGGGCAACGCGTGTCTGCAGCCTCCTTCACTGCCACGCGAATCACGCGCCGAGATACGCCGATCGCCCCTCGCGTGGAGCTCAATTATGGCCTGCTAGGTTGTTGGTTGCGCGCATAGAAGGGGCTCGTCAGCTTTGGAGCTTTGTAAATTGCTCTTAAGTGGAAGATTTGTTTAATGCGCTCGAGTGGAGTTGATCGTGGCGCGATCATATTTCTTCTGCTCCAGCAAAGAGTTGTCAACATCAATTTAGTGTAAAAGTACATGTTTTTAAGGGGAGCTACTTGTTTTGTTTGCCATTCTTGTCGTCCCTCTTTGATTGCTTACTTAATTCTTCAAATGGCTTAGAAGTGTTTTTGGGATGAATTAAATGCTTTATCATCAATAAAGTCAAGGAGCAAGAGTCGATATGTTAATACAGGTATTAAAGGGATAAATTTAACACTTTTATACACAAAGTGCAAGGGCCATTGCCAAGTGGTGTATTTTTGTTTTAAGAAGAACAGCAGTAATAAGTCACAAAACAGTCTTCAACTCGGTGACTATATAGACTCTGCAGGGTGGATACGAACCGAGCTATTTGTTTTTCTTTTGGAAACACAAAATCTTTCTTATTTTATAATGACACTTAGAGCACCTGCCCTTGAGCTTTAAACATTAAAACAGTTGGCGAGCGTACCGCTCTGGTCCGTGATTGGGCATTATTTTTCGGCATCTCCCCCAGTTACTCTCACAACCAGTTGAAAAAGAAGTACATCGCGACCAAATATCACCTTTATTAGTACCAGATGCTCTTCCACGAGCACTGCATCTAAATTTCAACCTATAGTATCTTTGTTTTGTTCTCTTGTTGGGTGAGGTAGGGTTCCAAATGCCTTACAGCGACCGTCATCTACTGCGTCGAGTGGTGTGGTCACTGAAACAATCCCTCCTCTCCTTCTAGGGAGACACTCTTCCCGGTACTATTTTCTGTATTACTTCGGAACTGCATCCATAAAAGACCAATTTAATTCACCCATATCTGGGTTCACCGTATTTGTAGCCAGCTTTCATGCTACAGGCTAGTCTTCTTGCATCTCTATCTGTGCGGCCTCGCATTGTTACACTAGTCGAGGTCTATCTTTCTTATGTTCTCGATGTATTTCTTTACCGCGTTTCAGCTGTCCTCTCCTTCGCTAGAGTAGCCTTAGTAGAAGGCCTCTTCGGCAGGAAATAGCAAACCTCCTAGTATATTTCAGCAGTGGAAAAGTTCCTCACAAATAAAAAACCATCTCTTATTCAAAAGCAGAATAAATTGCAGGCTCCTTCATTTGTGGAACATGATCAAGATGTACATCCCAGCCCGGCCAAAAACCTGAAAAAATACGTGAATTGTTGCCAGGCTCTAATGAAATTTATACTTTACTACGCTAGGCACGTTTATCTAGGGACCAGCATTAACACCCATAACAATGGTAGCCTTGAAATCAAACTTGCCAACAAGTGCTACTTTGGCCTAAGTAGGTAATTGACTTTGGACTAAGAAGGTAAAGTCCTCTCTCGATGAAGGAAACTCTATAAGCTCTTCATAGTGCTCTCATCATACCCGTCTTGCTGTATGGCTCAGAAGAGTGGACGTTGACAACATCCCATGGGACGTCCCTTGGAGTTTTTGATGGAAAGATTCTGCGGAAAATTTTTGGAGCTTTGTACGTTGGTGACGGCGAGTATCGTAGGCGATGGAACTATAAGATTTATGAGTAGCAAAGGAAGAGCAAAGCCTTCCCTGCATTGGAAAGATCTGGAAGAGAAGGATTTGGCTTCCCTTAGTGAGTCCAACTGGTGCCGGTTAGACGACTGGAGTGCCGAGAAAGAAACGACTGGAGCGCTTTGTTAAATTCGGCCAAAATCGCTTAAGCGGTAATCGTGTCAATCAAGAAGAAGAAGAAGAGCAGGCACAAGGCACACCACCTCTACCGCAGCTTTTGATACAGAGATTTAAAGAACCGTGATTTTATATCTCAGCTGGTGCAAGTTATCGGAGGTGAAGTCAATATTCTGCAGGGATGCTCTTGAACTGTTTGAGAGAAGACTTCTTCAGGAGACTTGTTCCCTACTAAGTTATAATATATGCCTAGATATTGCAGGAAAACCTGTCGCAGCTAGTGTTTCAATTAAGTTAAGGCAACAGGCTTTTTAGCTACGAGCTTTTCCGAGATTCCTAGAAACTTCGAGTTTAAACCCGGGTTTAACGTACCAATGTACAACTACGTCGGCTTCAAACGCATCCCTCTTCATCACATCCCCCTAAAAAAGGATTGGATGAGGTAAAAAGCGTGTAAACGGAACTAAGTGAACAAGTAAAGCAGCCCAATGAGTTCAACTTTAGAAGATCGTGGACTAAGGGAAGGAAGTCTCCTCGAGCTTAATGAGTTTAACTTTAGAAGTCCGTGGACTAAGCGAAGGAGGTCTCCTCGAGCCCAATGAGTATAACTTTAGAAGTGCGTGGACTAAGCGAAGGAGGTCTTTTCGACCTTCTTAACTTTAGAAGTTCGATTCAGTGTTAAGTTCTGCCACACTCTATCAAAGAAGTTGTGTTACAGAATAGTGGAATACTCTGGCTTTACATTAGTGCAACGGCTCTGCACTTCGAATGGCAGATTGACACTCAAACGTCAGATACAACTTTCGTCTTTTGATGTTCCTCCTCTTTCTTTTACTACCAGCAAGCCGACTGCGTGTAACTGCTTAGTGTTAGTTCAAATTACTAGAATAAATCCGCTCTAACTCTTTACAGAGTTGGACTTTTATTCTGCCAGGAAGGTGTAACCAAGGCGCCATAAGCCACCCGTAAATCATTTGATATTAGTTGTGTAATGACTGAACTTCATTTCGATTGCATCTGAAGCTTACATATATCGATACGAGTTCAGAGGGACAATATCAGTAAACTCTATGGATAATAAGCTGACTGTGAATAGGGAGAGTAGGGATCCCTTGAGTACCGGTGATATGTTCTTGGACAGGTGGAGCTCGGCTGAGTTCGCGACAGAAGTTGCTTAAAAAGATATTCCGCAAGGACTTAATGGTCTGATGATTTCAAGCGATTAAAGAAACGCTTATTAAAGTCCATAGAATTGAATAGAGATGCTAAGTTAAACCACTCATTAAGATATCATTAAAACTTCGACTTAAGTACAATATGTTAGCAGCTCCATCTTTCTGTCAGAATTATATAAGTAGATTATTGTAGCCTAAATGGGTCACCTCTGCTACATGAAATGCCGAACAGTTTAATACGAATTTTAGTTTTGGGATCTGCAATTAATATACCTTTTCTGGCAAGGGGAGGATAAAATTGTCAGAAACATGTCGAATGTTAGGTGAGGCACGAAAACAATCTCCCACGAAAACAGACCTCTCGCCTGACTTCCACCCCAGGAGCGCATTTGCCCAACATCGAGGTGGAGCCGTGATTGTGTCTATCAGCCACAAAAGAAACCTGCGTCCAGGCTCGTTACCTATGTCGTATGTAGGTTGTACGTCGCTAGTAGTCTCTATTACTTTCGTTATGAAGCAGATGGAACTTCGAAAGTGCACGATAATGTAATGTGCATTGCCGCCTTGTCTGCGTATGATATGATCGTGAGTCGTTAACTCAAGCGTCTGTAATTGTCGTCGATTGGGCTGGGTCGACCTCCTCTGGAACACTGTTTCATGTTTAATTCAGCACTTGTCGGGAAGTTCGGTATGATCAGATGCGGCCCAGTTAAATTTGTCTCACTTGGCTGTCTTCTAAAGATCGTGACTAACTCCTCACGCTCTCTTGTGAATCTTGGATAGTACGAGTAGAAGGTTAAGTGCCGACACCGAGTGCTCAGTTACTTTTAATGACTCGATTGGCAACCGAAATTTCTGATGGCTTGTTTTCGACCTGTAAATGGATTGCTTAAGAAAAAAGTTGACTTTCAAGTGTGGCAAAAAATGAGTTTAAATAATACTAAATAATATTGACATGGGCGGTACCGTCCGTTTCCGTTCTGGTTATGATTTTAAGCTCAAATACCTACAAAGTTAATGAAGTTACGGGCCATCATTGTCCTAGATCATGTTTTGCTATTAGGAATTCCGTAATAAGGCTTTCATTTCGTGGCAAAAATCTTGCTCTGAATAATACCCCAAACTGGCGGCATAAAATTTCAAAGTCTGAAATATTTGCCTTAGGATCCAATTATACCAATCCGTTGGTACAGATGTCACACCGAGAATTCCTCGCTACTCTGTCCATTGTAAGACGATTGCAGCAAACCAAATAATTGTAAACATTATTATCATAAATTGAACTGTCCATCCACTATTTGACAGTCTTAAAATTTCACGCCCAATGCGTCACTTTATGTTCCCAGGTTTGTTTTTCTTCTAATTTTGCAGTAGTGTAGACTTTCTTTCCGAACAAAAATTTTTGTAACCATTTCGTTATTGTTCATTTTAAAGACACATTCAATAGGCCAATCAACCAATTAAGCTGTCTTTCTGGTTCAGTCTTTGTCTTTCGTATTTAGTTAAATTTGTGGTACCTACACACACACCCTTTTCACTGCGTTCCGCTACTTTAAAGTGACAGCAGCTCAAGCAGCTTGAAGAAGACGAGCCTTTTCTTGCAACGGTGACATGGACGCGGTTGACCAACTTTCGAATGGCTTACCGTTAGTCACCGTGGGTATTGAATGCCGCACCCACGCTAGAGTAGGCGTCATAGTGCGAGTGAGCGAGGTACTGAGTAATTGCCAAAACAGTACTTTTAGTTGAAAAGTTAAGAAAAAAAATAATAACGAGGAAATAATTAATAACTAGAAAATTTTGTAATCAATAGTCACGCACAATGAATTTAATGGAGATGGGCAACTGTGCTTGTGGCATGTAAACACCTTGTGCTATTTTTCATTTCTACCTATGTATAGCTGAGGGCCACCGCCAGTCGAAGTTCTCTGGGGTGTTTGAGGTGTGTCAAGCTCTTCGAACTGTGCTTTGGATTTGTTTACACGCTGGTTTGGCCTGCTGCTGGCACAAAAGTTTTTCCGGCCACATTATTGCCACCAGTAATGACAGCAGTTGAAGGTTTCTGCCCCTTGTGCTCTCTCTCTTCCTATCTCTCTCTCTATCTCTCTCACTCTATGTGCTTTATATTTGTTTAATTTTGTGAACTTTTTTGGAAATATTCCATTGTTAATGTGAATTGTTGGGTTGTAGTTGTGATGTGGCAATCAAATTTTTCATATTTTACCTCTTTTATGGCAGAATTTCCATTGCATTTTAGTCACGTTTCGGTCTATTTAATGGCGTGCTAAGGTTTCCCTGCCAGCCCCGAAATGACTTTTCTTCACTTTTGCCACCGATTGGCACCAGTTACAGCCATCGCCGCTGAGGCCTTCACAGGGTCTCGCACATCAATGCGATGTCAGCGGAATTCGACAAACAGCTCATGCCATTAAATTGGTGTTGTTGTGGTAGTGATGTCTATCAATTTGCATGCACACGCACACATACAATGCCACGCCACATTGGTGCACTTCAAATTTCGATTGCAATTTATAAAATAAACGAAGCCAAAATTTATTTGGGAGGCTTTTTGGTGGCCTCTGATTTGCTGCTTGCGAACGCGCGCCGCATCGTTATTATTGATGATATCATAACAATTTATGAATTTGGCACACTGGAAAATATTTAGTGAAAAATCAAAAAGGAAGGAAAGCAAAATAAAACAAAGTTTAAGGGAATTAAATAAAATAAATTTAAATAGAACAAAAAAAAAATAACATAACATAATCATAACATTTTCGAAAAATATATTACAATACGTGGAAAAAACCTCCACAAATGGTCAACCGTTAACCCTAAATCTCATCATACAGCATGTAACATAGTGCACAAAGCTCGTGGACCTACTCGCAACTGCAAAAATATCGTTGATCCCCTTAAACGTTTTGAAATGTTTATAAGTGTACAGCCACAAATAGAATAACAAACGCAAAGGAAATAAAAGCTCTGCTTGGAATATTAGTCCTCTCAGGTGTAAGAAAAGATAATCATCTCGCCGCTAGAGAGCTCTTTGATAGTACTGATAGTACAAAAGTGTATTGAAAACTATATTCCAGGTAATTATGTAACCATAGATGAACACCTCCTGGCATTTAGAGGTAGATCGTCTTTTCGCATGTACATACCCAACAAGCCAGCTAAGTATGGCTTAAAAATTATTATGATATATGACAGCGGCACTAAGTATATGGTTAATGTTATACCATATTTGGGGATTCAAATAGAGGAAATATACCGATTGGAGAATATTATGTGAAGGAACTTACAAAAAGCATTCAAGGAACAAACAGAAATGTAACGATGGATAACTGGTTTACTTCGGTTCCCTTGGCAAAATCACTATTTAAGTCACCGTATAATCTAACACTTGTAGGAACCTTGCGTAAGAATAAAAAAGAAATACCCAAAGAGCTGCTGAACCTGAAAGGACGTAAATGCCTAGCTTCGATTTTCTGCTACGACCAGGAATTGACATTACTTTCATATAAACCAAAGCCCAATAAAGTTGTGTGTCTGTTGTCATCATGCAATGAGGAAGGAGCGGTTAATATTGATAATAAAAAGCTGCATATGATCGAACTTTATAACTCAACAAGAGGCGGAGTCGATACGCTGAACCAAATGTGCAGTGTCATGTCGTGTTCACGAAAGACTAATAGATGGCCAATGTGTATATTTTATGGTATCCTAAATATAGCATTTATTAACAGCTACGTAATTTATACACACAATATGTTTACTGCCGGAATAAAACCTCTCAACCGCAGACAATTCATGAAAGAGCTCCACAAGAGTCTTGTTGAACCATGGCAAAAAGAAAGACTGGAAATGCCAAAGTTACTTAGCCAGACAAGAGCAAATATTGACAATATTGTTACTCCGAATTGCAGTAAAAACAACGGGGAGTTAGCCAAAAAGGATAAAAAAGAAAATAAAAGAAGTATGTGCAGATCATGTCCCTACCAAAAACGACGAATGACGAAGTCAAAATGTGATAAATGCGAAAAACCTATATGTGGAGAGCACAAAGTTGAACTGTGTGACTCTTGTTCAATGTGAATACTTTTTGAATTTTTCTTCAACTTTTTTTCAAGCTAAGAATGTGTAATTTTTAAGTTTTTACTGCTTTTATTTTTTTATTTTTGTTTTACAATAATATTTAGTTGCTTTTTTTATGATCTCAAAATTTTGTACAACATGAACTTAGTTAGTACAAAAATTAAATAAATCCTTTTCCTATGAATAAAAGTTGAATTTTTTGTTTATATAGATTAATCGGATGTCAAAATAATTAAAATCATTTATTAACAGAGTATGTTTGGTTTTAAGCTATAGCTGTAGTCAATTAAAAAATACGTTGTCGATTCGACGATCATTCGTTACAACGTACGTAAAATATGTTTCGTACTCCAGGGTTAAATGAAACAATTCTTAAAAAATGTGATACAAAAAAATACCAATAAAAAATAAAAAAAATTCAGTTAAATGAAATGAAATTATCAGATTAAATCAGAAAAAATAAAATTTAATTGAATAAAATTTGGATAAAAGAAAATAAAGCCGAACAAAATAAAAAATATAAGAAATAAATATCGTATATAATAGAAAAATAAATGTATAATAGAAAAAAATTAATTGAATACAAGTTACTTAAATTAACTGAAAAAAGTAAATAAAAAAGTAAAAACGAAAATTCATGCATAAATAAAGTGAAATAAAATAAAATAAAAAAGTGAATTGAAGTAAATTGAATTAAATAATTAAAAACAGAAAAAAGTGAGAAAAATTAAAAAAAATAGTGAACAAAATAAAATTCTGTTTAATTAAATAAAATAAATTAAAAATGAAAGGTCCAAAAATCTTCCTCAGAAACTTTGTCTTAAACAGTCCAAAGACGCCTCATGGGATATTGTGATAGTCTAAGTTTCGGCACCATACATTAGCACGGGCATGATGAGAGTCTTGTAGAGTGTTGTTTTCGTCCGTAGAGAGAGGACTTTATTGCTCACTTGCCTACTTAGTCCAAAGTAGCACTTGTTGGCAAGAGAGATTCTTCGTTGGATTTCCAGGCTGACATTGCTATCGGTGTTAATGCTGGTTCCTAAGTATACGAAGACCTTTACAACCTCGAAGTCATAACTGTCTACAGTGACGTGGGTGCCGGTACGCGAGTGCGCCGACGGTTTGTTTGATGAGAGGGCGTACTTCTCTTTGTTCTCGTTCACCAGACCCATTTGCTTTGCCTCTTTATCCAGTTTGGAGAAGGCAGAACTAACAGCGCGGTTGTTAAGGCCGATGATGTCAATATCTTCGGCATACGCCAGCAATTGTACGCTCTTATACAAAATTTGTGCCTGAGCGATTAAGTTCTTCGGCTTGTACGATCCTCTCCAACATCAGATTAAAGAAGACACACGACAGCGGGTCACCCTGTCTGATACCTCGTTTGGTATCAAACGGCTTGGTCCTTTCCAATTCTGACGGCGCTGCTGGTGTTGAGCAACGTCATCTTACATAGCCGTATTAGTTTTGCGGGCATACCAAATTCAGGCATCGCGGCATACAGGTAACTCCTTTCCGTACTGTCGAATGCAGCTTTGAAGTCGACGAAAAGATGGTGTGTGTCGATTCTCCTTTCATGGGTCTTTTCCAAAATTCGGCGTATTGTGAATATTTGATCGATTTTAGACTTTCCAGGTCTAAAGCCACACTGATAAGGTGGGGAAACGCAGATGTAAACTTCAATCAAAGCAAAATACCGTA
The DNA here is from genome assembly GCF_028408465.1 of Anastrepha ludens. NCBI lineage: Eukaryota > Metazoa > Arthropoda > Insecta > Diptera > Tephritidae > Anastrepha > Anastrepha ludens. The sequence goes on along the minus strand of NC_071499.1, from coordinate 26,872,864 downwards.
CTTCAGATACATCTCAGACTTCAACTACCTTTTGTGTTATGACCGAACAATTTTAACAAATGCAACAAGATACCACAATAGGCTAAACATTTTCCTGATCGATAAATCTCAAACGACTGGGTATAGAATTGATATTGCTGTTCTTCTGAAAAAAAACGTGCAAAAAACATATGCAGAACAAATAACCAAATATTCTGACTTAGGGATTGATGTCAAACGCCAGTGGAAAACAAAGAAGGTCTACATACTACCAATTATCATCTCAGCCCACATACTCGTGCATAAAAACTTAGCAGACAACGTGAAAACTCTTCAACTCCCAGAATCTTTAATTTTCGACATGCAGAAAGCAGTCAACTCTTGTCATATAGTCCGAAACTTCTTACAGTACACGTTTTGGCATATACAATTTAAAGACTGGGAACTAGCGGCTGCAAAAGGCGCCTGCTCTTTAGAAGTGACCTCATGCTTTCCGGCATCCGGTCATCTTATCCGCGGAGCTCAAGAGATCTTCGCTGGGCTTGTAACTTATGGATGTACTCCACTTTTTTCGGGCTACAGATATAAGAAAAAATTAAAGAAAAGGGGTCCAAGTAGGTAGGTAAAATGGAGTACCACAGGCACACTTCAAGTAGCACTTACGTGCCGTTTTGATACCATAATGTGGACCGCCACCTGTGAAAAGATTAGGGAAGAGAAAAACCGTCTGCAGCCATCCAGTGCTGTTGATGTAGTGGAGGAGAGAAGAGGGATATAGGCTGGAAAATTTCTTCAAGTCATCCCCAAAGGGCACGCTAAGGAATCGGAAGTACCTAGCCGCCAGTGCCGGACATTTGCAGAGAAAGTGCTCAACAGTCTCTTTCTCTGCAGGATCCCCACAGCTTCTGCAATAGGTGTAGGTACGGATTTCCAAGCTTCTCCGCATGAGTACCGATCACCAGTGAACACCGCAATGAGTTTAGAAATTGAATGACGGGGGATTCCCATTATCTTAAGAGTTCTGTTTCTATCGTGTTGGGGCCATAGTATTTTCGAAATAGCACACGATGAGACAGACTTTCATCTGTCTTGCGCCTTTTTAGAAAGAAATTGTGCAGTTTCCCTTTAACAGCGGACAAAGGGACACCGATGGCTGAGAGGGGGACAGTTTAAACCGGTTCTGTCGACCCCTTCCTGGCAAGATCGTCGGAAATTTCATTTCCCTCTATATTCCTGTGCTCAGGAACCCGTATAAGGGAAATGTTACCAGCTCGTTCGAGATTTTTGAGCTCCTCCTTACAGGAGTTCACCAAAAGAGACTCATTTCACATCCCACCCATTCTCCAAACTTGGCTCCCTTGGATTCCTCGGTTTACTAATTGTTCGCCAATTTGAAGAAATGGTTGGCGGGAAAAAGATTTTATTCAAAGGAAGAGGTGATTACAGAAACGAATGCTTTTTTTCAGACTTGGACAAATCCAATTATTCGGAAGAGATCAACAAACTCGAGCAACGTTGAATAAAGTACATATGTAAGCCTAAAGGAAAGTATGTCGAAAAACCAAAAAAATTATCCCAAACAATTAAGAAGTTTTTATGTTTGAACGGACTTTTCAAACGACACCCGTTTGCCAAAACATTCTTCTATTTATTTCAAAATAATATTAAAGTTAATACTAATTTTTCCCAGTGTATTTTTTTGGCAATTACTTGCACCGCAGTATATTGTACCTTAAATTTCCTGCCATGCAACTTCACTCGATTTGTTGTGTCAAAACGAGTGTCGATGATGTCAAATATATAGCGAGACCCATAATATGAGTGTGAGTACACCTACACACCCACACATCCCAAACATCTACACGTAGAGTCAAACTAGGCACACTTCATGCGCCAATTCCCTCAAATATTGTGGACTGCCAAGCGAGATTCGAAACATTATCAAAGTTCTGCCAAATCAGCATATCAGGTTACACGAGCTCACCTGCTGTGACCGACGATTGCAACGTAGCGGCACCAAACCGCCTATCATAGCGAACGCGAGCTACTGCTCCCTATGCCACTACACTACAGTGACTCATACACTCATGCACAGACACACTCATAGCGACATGCGAATTCCGCGAAAGCTCGCCACCCGCTATTCAGTCAGTCACGCAATTCACCTATCGCGCATTTTCGTGTTCGGCGTACTTTTGACATTTTGACGAAGAGGAAATGTCACGTCACGTCGTGTTTTGCCGCACACCTCCAATTTCCGGTTGAACGGGCTGCCAGCCAGTAACTGTCGATCGATGGTGGTGTGCACCAAAGTCAAATACACTACACAAAAGTGAAGTGTGTATAATGGCCGTGGATGCCGTTTAACCTGGTAAGCAAAGTGGAATGAATTTGAAAGAAATGCGTTTAGACTTAGCAGGAATTTTCTGTTAAAGGAATGCAGTACCTAATGCGGACTTGAATTCTATTCGACTTTGTTTTTATAGTAGATAATTTGTAAATGATCTTCAAACCATTCCTCTGGATCTAAACCCAATTTGCTCCCTTCTAATATACATCCAAAGATGGGCCCGCGTCAACTCAGCGAGCGCTGGGCTAGCGCGCAAACGTGCAAAGTCGCGAAATCCTTCGGGAGCGCTCTAGGGAACTTCTAAGGCGAACAAAGACGCAGCTCACGAATTTGGTAGATATCCTTACTTTACATTGTCCGTTAGGTGTCTATGCGGAGAGGCTTTGGATGGCTTCAAGTTCTTTCTGCGGAAGTTGTCTGGAGAAAGAAATGGAATCATCTCAGTACCGTCTTTTCAGCTGCCCTGTCCTCGTCGGGCAAAGATTTAGACACCTGAGTTCTCACATTTCACTGCAACAGCGGATCTTGCGGGTTTACGTATCCCACATCTGGTGAAGTTCATCAATAGCTTGAAGCGAAGGTCACCGCAACGATCACAAGGCATCTCCAAACGTACACCAACCACTGCTTGCACCGCATAATGCGAATTTTCTTGCCCTGAACTATATCCGACACCGATTTACGGAGGGCGGCTAATCAATTCGATGTGGCGACTGAAATCCGCAAGAGAAAATGGATCAGCAACACCCTGAGGAAGAGTGACGACAACATCGTGGAACAGGCGTTGCGATGGACATCCTTCTAACAGACAAGACGAAGTGTAGGCAGACCTGGTTCGCCTAGCGTCGGAGGCGGAAATGTGGTCCGTAAATAAGACCTGGAACGAGCTGAGATCCCTTGCACAAAACTGTGGACGCCCTATGCTCCAAGTAGAAGTTAGAGGACCTTTATATATACATATATCTTTATATATATATATTGAAGCGGTTAGAAACGAACGTAATCGGGCACCGTTGGTCGTTATCCTCTAACCCAAAGCGACTTCTTCTTTTTCCACCAGTTTTGTTCTTTTCCTTCTGTTTCACAACGGACAAATTTTTATTATTTGTCCAAGTGGGCCGTTCAGAAGCCATTTATCCTATTCGAATGTACATCTAGAACGAACACGAACACCTCAAAACAATGATTGTTTGAGTCTAAAGGCTTCTTAAGCCTACGCAGAACACTCAACTGTGCAGAACTTTGATTTGCTTATTTCCGAGTTTCTGTTGTCGAATAAGCTGCTTGCTTATCTGTCGGATATCTTTTCCTTTATTCTCATTCCTCTCCACCTTTGCTCCAATGCAACTAATTCATATTTCTCTGAGTATGCGAAATTTTTCCCTAGAGATTTCATGCGCCTTGTGGTTGATTGCCGATTATTTTGGCTCTATCCTCATGAAACCTTTCATATCTCTCACTTGAGATCCCTGTTTGGAACATTTGATGCATTGGATGGAAACATATCCAGCCATGACATTTTCTAAGACTCTTGAAGTATCCATTTTTTAAGCGTTTCGAAAGAAGCTGCTAAAGAAGTTGGGTCCTAGTAAAATTTTTGAAGTTGAAGTAACTCAAGTCCTAAAATGGCAAAATAAACAAAGCCTTAGATGAGAAAATGTTTTACTCAAATGCTTTACTCTTCATACTCCGTCTCAAATGAATTTGCATCAGTTGTGGGACGATGTAAGAAAGATATAAACCATTAAGAGTATTGACGACGAGTATTTTTTTGACAAGGTTGACAAAGAACTCAAACTAACCTCGCAACTCGAAACCTCAATGCATCGAAATTTACTTCACTTTGAGTAAGGAAAAGGAATGGGTACACGTCATCTCTTCGTCAATTTGAAAGCCACTTTGGTCAGTCCAAAAATGGGTTGTCAACACGTCGTGGTAGGTTGTAACTGAATTTTGTATCTCCGTAAAACTAAAACGGCTGTGTAAAATACGTTGACTACTCATAATATCATCAGCTCCATCAAAATGGGACGGAATCTCTCCAAGTCGTTTGATACCATTGACGCTTCAGACCCGTTGACTTCCTATCGTGGGGCTGTGAGTATGCCTCGAGGTAATACAGGAAGTAATAGTCGTACGGGTTAGGATTAGGCCTTTACGCACTGCGACCAGATTGATCTATTGTGCGCTCCTAATTAATTTTAATTATTTAGTATTGCGAGGAATCGAAACAGCTCCTTAGGAGCGAGCATTTGTAAGTCTTCCTCCTCTGGTAAGTACGGCCTAATGTCTCCTGCGACCTAAAGTCTCACAGTTGGTGATTAAGTGTTCCATGAGCAACTCTTCATCACAGCAGAACCTGTATAAACTAATGCTAGATAGTCCTATTGTATTGAAATGTTTATTGCAGGCAAAGTGGCCGGGAAGTGCTCCACAGAGTAATCTGAGGCTCTCTTTGTCTAGGGTTAGAGCAGATTTTGCTCTGTGGGTGAAGTTCATTAGTAGCTTGTTACGGCTAACTATGAGCGCAAATCAGCCCCCGTCGGCGCCGTCGTAAAATGTATGGTCATCATCGTATCTAATCCCAAGGCTCCTTCTTCTGTTGGTATTAAATTTTAGGAACTTTTGTAATGATTAAGGCGGTTTATGTCGTTCCAGTATTACTTGTTTTTTATTTGAGTCCATTTTTTTGTTTTTGCTAATTAATAAATAACCTTTCCACCCTTTTTTTGGCATAAAAGTCTGCCTTCTCGTTTCCTTCGTGTCCCTCATGATGTGGTACCCAATTCAGGCAAACCTGATTGAGAGTAGCCAGTTTGTGGAGTGCATTGTTGCACTCTATAAAGACTTTTGAATTGCATGTAAATCTATTTAAAGCTTTGAGGACTTTACTGACTGATTTACTGTCCGAAAGTATTGGAATTTTTACCTTTTCGAACTTTCTTTTGGATACTATTTCCACTGATTCCATTATGGCGAAAAGCTCCGCATGGAAAATTGTACTATTTTAGCTCAGTGCTAAAGATTTGTGTGATCTAGGCGCCGCTATTCTTGCTCCAACCGCCTGGAGCTTTTTGGATTCATTTTTATAACATTTTTGCGAGGTCTCTAGAGGTAAAATACCATCTCATGAGGTGACCCTTGAAGTGTTTGAGAGAAATATTATGCGGAAGACATAAGGATACGCACAGAGACATAGACTTAGTGCTGTGAATAAGGAACTAATGGCTCCACTGTCTAGGTTTTGTCGTGCGAATGAACACAAACGCTTTAGCCCTGAAAGCCCTGGCAGCAGTTAGCTCAAGTAAGAAACGTCTTACGGACAAAATCCTTTTGGGTAGTGACGAGCAGCGTGAGCTCGTGATCATCCTATCTGCCCTAGAACAGCAAATCATTTCTCACTCAGAAAGAAATAGGAAAAATTTTTTTTCAAGCTTCTTTTTCGCTCCTCAATGTTAACTGGGTAAAAGCTGCGCTCATACGAACAAATTTTGACACATGATTTAGCGGTGTTTTATGGTTGACATTTGGTCTTTTAGGGACCACTACAAACATTTCGAAACGTGTGAACCGCATTGTGTGCGGTACATGGCGTAACAACGCCACACATTACTGCCGCCAAAATACTCTTAATAATGTGGCTAAAGTGCAGCGAAACTGAATGGAATATTTTGCACTTAATGGCTCCGCATGAGTCGCACAATTAAGAGGTGACACTGTGTGCTCTCTAACAAAAGCCGGACGCGGGCAGGTGTGCCAACAATTGCTTAGACTTTTTTAAATTCATTGATTCACACAAAATGAGAAAAAAATTCTTCTTTTCGAAAATCCTCTAGATGGTCAATACGCAGGACAAAATGAGCTGTTATTGCCAATTGTCTTGAGATATCTTCTTTTGCATTGAATTTTGCAAATCTCAATGGGTGAATTTGAATGCCAGAGTTCCGCCCGCTGTGTCTTTATTGTGCCCTTGAATTGAGTGTGTAAATATACACAAATCCTTTGTCTCGGCCCAGACCACACAAGCATTCAGAGGATGAGTAGAAATATCTGTAAATTTATAATAGTAAATTTTTTCTACCTTCAAGTGTTTGGTTTAATTCGTTGCCAAATTGCACAGTTACTGAAGTGTCTTTATTTATGCAACAATATGCTCGTGCTGCGTCATCGAAGTGTGGTCCTCACGCTGTTTTAAAAAACAGATTACTCAATTTTGCTTACAAGAAGACAATAGTTTTGTTTACAAAATTCATATCGTACCTGTAAGTAGAAGAGAAATTACTCTTGTTTGGAAACAAAGAGTGGATAGAGTGGAGCCATAGGCCGCTATACAATTCAATTCACTATTAAACGGGGCTTGTGAACCTAAAATGGATAGATACTAAATCTATTAAAGTAAAAATATATAAAAAACATCCTTCATCATCAAAAGTAGGAGCCTGTTCTCAGAACCAAAGCAAAAAAGTTCTCGGTTGAATGAATATTGCAATATGAAAGATATCCAATAGGATTTGGCATCTACCCTACACATTTTTCCTTGAAAGAAGGTCACAGACTTACCGCCTAGCGCAGTTATTTCTGTGCAACTAACATGGCGACAAAGTTGGTAAAACACACTAATGATGCCACAGCCACCGTATTCCCCAGTTCTGGCCCCCTGTGACTTTTTTTGTTCCCGAAACTGAATAGGACCACGAAAGGAGAGAGATAAAGACGGCGTCGAAGGAGGAGCTGAAAAAAATGGATGATTGGAAAAAACGTTGGCAGAAGTGCATAATATCTCATGGGGATTACTTTGAAGGGGACAAAATAGATATTAATGAATAAATAAATAAATAATTTTTGAAAAAATTGAATTCAGTAGCATTCTTAGAAAACACGGAAGACCCCCAGAAGATGGATTGATTATATCCAAGAAGACCTACGATGCGTAAATGCTAGATGGAACGGTGCAATGATAGAGAGGTATTGTAAAGGAAGCACGGGCTCGCCTCGAGTTGTAATTGCCATGATGATTATGATGAATAAAGGCAAGCAAATTTGATATGCTGTTGGTTATGAGAACTGTGGGGGGCTGTTCTTAAGTACAAGGTGGCGCAAAATTAGTCATCCTATCGGAAGATTCATAATTTTTGCAAATGGTGTCGTACGTCAATCATATATGGCCCTTGTGAACTAGAATTAGCTGCAGTAGACAAACACGCAAGCAGTGGAATGCGCAGAAGTCAAAATTAAGATTTCCAACACATAAAATCGCTTTTTTTAATTAGTAAAAAAGGCCTTTGTTAAAATTTTCAGTATCAAGTTTTGGACTAAATATCTCAAAAAATACTACTTTCACCGTTTTAGTGAATTCTCTTTGGAAGAATTCTTTCTTTTCTTTTTGTTGTAATTTTTTCAAAGCACTATCATATAATTGGCGAATCAATAAAGATCCTACGTTAAATATTCCTTCGACTTTTAGAGTGTTTTTTTTTTAATTCTTCTGTACTACGAAGTCTTTCCATTCAATATTGAATGGATTTTCACTCTCCTGAAGTACACAACTTGTACCTAAAGAGATCTTTATGCCCAGTAAGGATCGGAGGTGTTCGAGTGATCTTTTCTTCCTCTTAATGGAGCGATAACCACTTACGCGATTTTGGCCTTGTTTAAGAAAGCGCGCCAGTCATTCCTATCTCGTGCTAACCGGCGCCAGTTGGTCCAACGTGCAAAGGTCCAAAAATCTTTTGCTGAAACTTTTTCTCAAACACTCCAAGCGTCGCTTCATCGGATGTTGTCATCGTCCAAGCTTCTGCGCCATACGTTAGGACGGGCATGATGAGAGCCTTGTGGAGTGTTAGTTTTGTTCGTCGAGAGAGAACTTTACTGCTCAGTTGCCTACTTAGTCCAAAGTAGCACTTGTTGGCAAGAGAGATTCTACGTTGGATTTCAAGGCTGACATTGCTATCGGTGTTAATGCTGGTTCTTAAATAAATGGAGTCTCGAGTGATCTTTTCAGGTTAACAAAATCTCAGCTCTTGAATTTCCTGGGTGTCCTCACAAGACACTATCCGCGATATATGCATGCCGTGAGACTTGGAATTGCCTCGAGTCCTTTTTGCGTCACTTGTATGGAGTATGAGGTGGGGTATCTCAGCACCTTCTCCTTAGCTACCCTGCTCCCGTGGAACTAAGATTTAGGCATCTTGGTTCTCACTTCTTTGCTACGCCAGTTTATATAGCAGGCCTTGGTATTAAAAGTCTGATGAGCTCCAACAGCGGCAAGAGGCGGTTAACACAACCGTAACTCAGTCATCGTTAGTAATTAACAAATTCTCTACTCTCCTCCTTCTCCCACTCCCTGCTCTCTCTACTTTCATCCCATTGGTTTCCTTCACCTTACTTTCTTTGCAGTGACACCACAAAGGCTGAATTTGATTTCTTCGTCCAAGTGCACCCATTCTAACCTAACCTCCTAAATTCCTGGCTTCCATTTTTAATTCAATTCATAACATCTCTTCCACTTTCTGTAATTGCTTGTACGACTAATACTTTATTCTTTAAAAATACGCTAGCGAATTCTTAATTGAGTTTACTCATACAAAATTTATTTCATTTGTTTTTATTTTTTAACTTCCTGCATGCAGACCCCAACAATTCTCATGGTTCTCAATATTTTGCGTTAACAAAAATCAAAAAAAAAAAAAACAAAAAAATTATGAATAATGGAAACAAAGATGTTATTGAATAATCTCTACTTTTTTAACTACACTGACTTTTTATTAAGCTCATCAGTCAATCAGGGAGAATTGCACATGTCCTTTCATGGATTCACTCAACATTATTTGGATAGAGAGAAAGCCGTAGACAATAATCGTTGAAATCACATGAAACCAAAGCGTACAAACCAAATCGTGTAGTTGTTGCAAACAATTGAGCCCAACAACATGTCAATTACACAGGCAATCAATAAGGAATCACTACACTCTAGTGACAAATTCCATAGGAAATCGGCAAAAGGACGAATTAGCAATTCATACATGATTGGCAATGCGAAGATGTGAAAGCCGAACAATGCAAGGACGCACGGTAGCACTTACGACATGTATGCATGGATGTGTGTGTGTGCGCACGTATGTGAGTATACTATAGTATTTACAGTATTTACAGCTGTGTTCACAATAAGAGCAGCGTATATTGCAAATTTCCGTGCATGAAACACCAAAATGATAGGAAAGGTTTTTTCTAATAGTGGTCGCCCCTCGGTAGGCAATGGAAAACTTCTGACTAAAAAAAATTCCTCATAAAAAAAACTCTCTCGTTCAGAGTCGGATTAAAACTGTACGTCCCTCCATTTGTGGAATTACATCAAGACGCACACCACAAATAGGAGGACACCACAAATCGCAGTTTTGAATATTTTTTTTATTAAATTTTTTTTCATAAAAGTATGGTTCATACTACAATGAAAACCATACAATACAAAGTTTCAAGTTTTGTAATATAGAAAATGTAAAAAAATTTAAAATTTTTCATCAGCGTTTAAAATTTTTTAGTCAGTCTTTATATATATTATAAAATTGAAGGTTTGTCTGTATGTTATCGATGAACTCAAGAACTACTGGACCCATTATTATAAAAGTTGGTATATATATGTATTTCTCCACGGAGAAGGTTTGTAGAATATGCTCATTGCTGCCACTCGGCACCAGGTGGCGCTGCAGAGTAGCAACTTCTCCCCCGTTCAACCGATTTTTTCGAAATAAACAAAATCAATAAAATGGTTTAGAATGAATTGAATATTTGTGTACTGATTATTCTTTAAAGTTATTTTTCTTAAATTTATTCTAGTTTATTTATTTTAGTTAAATTTATTTTAGTTTTTTATATAAAAATATAGTTTGTACTACAACAAAAACCATATAACCCAAAGTTTCGAACTTTTTCAATTTTTTTCTTTATTTCCATAATTTCTTAAAATTTCAGTTTAAATCCATTGAAATTTCAAACTTTTTACTCACAATTTTTTTTTCTTAATTCTGAGTAAAAAGTTTAAAATTTTTATTAATTTGAATTGAAATTTTAATGGATTGTGGAAATTTTAAAAATCTTGCTAAAAATGTTTTAAAATTCACAAACATTTTACTCAGAATATTTTTTTTTATTTTTTTTTTTTATCAAATAAATAAAAAATGCACAATTCAGTCAACTTTTAATTTAAATTCATTGAAGTTTCCAACGTTTTACTCAGAATTTTTATTTATTAATTTTTTTTTGAGTAAATTTTGAGTAAAAAACTTGAAATTTCTATGAATTTGAATCGAAATTACTTTGAATGGAGATAAAAATTGCTCAATTCAGTAAAATTTCAATTTAAGTTCATTGAAATTTGAAGCTTTTTACTTAGAATTTTTTTTAAATTCTTTGCTAATTTTAGTAAAAATTTGAAATGTTTATGAATTTGCATTGAAATTATAGAAATCAATTTGTAGGGAAATAAAAATTGCCCAATTCAGTAAAATTTCAATTTAAGTTCTTTGAAATTTCAAACTTTTTACTTAGAATTTTTATATTTTAATACTTTTTTTAGGTGAATTTTTTATGAATTTTATTTCAAATTATGATAAATTGGTTTGAAAATAAATGGAAATTCCACAATTCATAAAAATTTAAATTTAAATTCATTTAAATTTCAAACTTTTTACTCAGCATTTTTTTTATTTTTTTTTTTAATTTCTGAGAAAAAGTTTGAAAATTTTATGGATTTGAATTGAAATTGTAATAAATTGTTTCGCGAATAAATAAAAATTGCACAATTCAGTAAAATTTCTATTTAAATTCATTGAAATTTCTAGATTTTTACTAAGATTTTTTTAATTTTTTTTTTTAATTTCTGAGTAAAAAGTTTAAAAAGTTTATTAATTTGAATTGAAATTTTAATGGATTGTGGAAATTTTAAAAATCTTGCTAAAAATGTTCTTAAAATTCATTGAATTTCCAAGTTTTTACTCAGAATTTTTATTTATTAATTTTTTTTTGAGTGAATTTGGAGTAAAAAGTTTTGAATGGAAATAAAAATTTCACATTTTATTAAAATTTGAATTAAAATTCATTGAAATTTGAAGTTTTATGGTTAGAATTTTTTTTAAACTCTTTGTTAATTTTAGTAAAAATTTGAAATTTTTATGAATTTGCATTGAAATTACAGAAATTATTTTGAAGGGAAATAGAAATTGCACAATTCAGTAAAATTTTAATTTAAATTCATTGAAATTTCCAACTTTGTGTTGAGAATTTTTTTTAATTTCTGAGTAAAAAGTTTGACATTTTTATGAATTTGAATTGCAATTTAATGAATTGTGGAATTTTTAAAAATTTCGTGCGAAGTTGGAGACTTTGCATTACATGGTTTTTGTTGCATTTTAAACTATAATTTTATATAAAAAATTTTGAGTAAAAATTTTGAAAGTGGGAGGAACAATTTTTTTTTTATTTATTTTTTTCTTAATTCTGAGTATGCAGTTTTGTAGCATGATTCAGTTATTAAAGTTTTGCTCACTAGTGATATTCGATTTTTGACACTCCCCTTTTTTGGTTTTTTTTTGTTTTTTTGTCGGGACAACTAGCAATTGCAGCACTCAGACATTAATTAAGTCCATTGTACTACACTTGGATTCCTTTTTACTTTTCTTTAAATCTACCCGATCTCCGAAGAAATCTGAGTAGATCTTGTGGTGCCAAGGAGCCAAGATGATCGCTTCTTAATACATCAGCGCCAAAGACCTCAAGAAGAATGCACAGAAAGTAGTCCACCGTGTCATCCTCCGCTCCATGTGCTGGGCTAAGTGCACTGTCTGAGATGCCCACCTTTTCCATGTGCTTTGCCCATAGAAAGTGGCCCGTCATCAGTCCAACCAGCTGTCTGCACTCGCTTCTGCTTAATGACAGGAGGGTTTGCGAAACACTGACACTTCCTTACAAAAGGTTGAATAAAGTGGAAAAAATTAAATCCTCTTTGGTAAAAATGGTAGCAAAAAAGTATTTTCTTACTTAAATGGAAACAAACTGCGTACGGCTTAAAAAAATAAATTTTAATTAATATTTGAGTGTAAATAATGGTACAAATAGAAGTTGTTAGCAGAAATTGCCAAGTCTGATATTAAAACAAGAAATTATTTCACTTAATCCAATATTTTAGTTTTTGAACTAATTTTTAAGTTTAAAACCGATGGCGAAGTTGCGAAGTTTCGTCAATATGAAATTATTTTGTTAAAAATAAATAAATATTTGGCACGTACAATTCTGTTATGTCTTTTGCCGAGATCCTCCTTCTATTTGTAGTGCGCGTCTTAACCCATTAATGCTCACACATAAAACGGGTTAAGATAGGTGACTGAAAATTTCACCAAGTATTTGTGTTGATGTTAAACGGTTCATTTCCATTTTTCAAAAAAATATCTCAAAAGATGTGGGCGTGGCAAAGCGTATGATATATCAAACATAAGCGTATTCGGAGAGCTACTTCTATGAAAATAAAACTTCAATATATACATAGGTTTTGAATACAAATCAACATTTTATTTATAAAGTGACATATTATACATCTATACATTTTTAAATTTCTTAGTTATTTGATAAGTCAGTTACATGATATTTGTAAAAACAGTTATCTGGATGCAATCCGAAACTACCTTTCATGCAAATAAGTTTCGTACACTTGCCACAAAATTTGCATCGGCGTTGAATTCTTGAGTTATTTACGTAGTGCTTGACTCCATCGTATCTAGTTTCGTTTTCTCGTTTCCTCTTTCGTGCTGAAACTGGACGAAGTTCTACTGGTTTTGAAAAAATGCTTACCAAAATAAGGCTTCATCGATTCGTCTACAGAAAATGAAGTTCCAAATGGTTTTCCAAGCTCTTTAAGTTTTGTATTTAAATGATGCAGAATAGGCTTTGAATGCTTTATTATTCAGTACAATTTGTGTATTATTATTGAAATGACGGTACCGATTGATTTTTTTGAATTTATTCCGCGCCATTGAACCTGCCACTAAATGGTGGTACACATCACTTCCTGTCCGCCAGTACATCCGAATAGCTGGTACCTAAAAATGCAACTAATAAATTTATCAGGTAATCAAGTGAAATTATGGTTGAGAATAGTCACTTTGTTGTACCCACCTCATATGTGAACAATTCCTCCAGATTTAGGGTCACCGCTTCATATCCTTTGTTTACAGCGTATTTTATAGTCTGTACTTGTATATATTTCATAAAATCGTCATCAAAGATTAGTTTAAAAAGTTGTAATGGATTTCAATCGTTATTCAAAATATCTGCTATAATATCCAGAGTGTGAACGCGTATTTTGTGTTTGTACCTTCTCTTGTTTTAAGTTCTATTTTGGACCACTTTCGACGAATTGTGGATTTTTTTCTTTTTCCTTTGAGTGGAAGTCACTGACCGCGAGGGTTTTGAATTGATCACATCATTAAAACAACTGTACATTATCCACTTCTGAATTGGCCATTTTTATCGCGCATGGCCTTTTTAGAACCCCACGGCCCAAGTCGCCCAGTTCTCATCTGCATCATCGCAATCGGATAACTCTTGTTCTTCAGGTGGAAATAAATTCACATCGATTGAATTGGCATTTCTGATGTCGTCTATAATAACTGCATTATCGTCCTCATTCAGATCTTCGAGCCATCCAATTATCTCCTCAGTTGTTGCTTGTCTATAAAAAGGTATTATATAGATATGAATGCCCGTAAAACCAAACTGGGGTAGCGTTTACGTATGATAAAACATACGCAATGATTTACAAAAAGCTAAAACACATTTCGGGGCGAATTTATCACTGCATTTTATATGTATTTGATGCTTCATGGTTTCAACTTTGAGTTAATACACGTTTTTATGTATATAATACTGTTGCTTGGTTTTTTTTAAGATATAAAACTCACCTGCGTGGCATTATTCACTTTTCCGGAAAACACTACATGAATTGGCGCGAAAAATGTAAACAAAAGAGCTTCAAGTGACAACTAAAAAGCTTTTCTTTTCAAATTACTCTTTTATCTCACTCGCCCTGTAAATATAAAAAGCTTTTATATAATATTGGGTTTTTGGTGAATTTTTGAAAAAAGCTCTTTTTGCGTATGATATATCATACTATCATACTCATGGGTTAATGTTGTTCCAAAAATGGACCTACAGTTTTAAGCCGATTCTGTCAGAGAGTTTTTTATGGGGAGCTTTTTCATGCTGGTCCCGTGTTTTGCTACGCTAATTGAAAACAAGTTCCTTCAATATCAACTTTCTTATAATCAGGTCTCCAATGTTATCGATTGCGTCGGGACTATCCAATTATTCTCTCTGTAGTACAATAACTCTTTGGGAAATGATGGCTCTTCGCAAAACATGAATTCAGTCTAAATCAACACATCGCAAGAAACAAAGCTTTGTAAATTTTCCACTCAACGATCACGGATTGCGTCAATTACTCTATCATGCCCTGACTTAAACGGTTCATGTCATATTACCATCATCCTGATCATACCGATGAGCGCCAATTAAGAAGAAGATCATACCGATGAAAACTCTTTTTGGTGCTCGGAGGCAGACCATTTTGAAATTAAATGTTTTTTCTACATCTTTTGCTTTTCCTCCACTTTTACTCAAAATTTCTAGAGCTAGCAACCCAGTGTCTAGCTAAGGGAGCCGATTTGTCAAGAGAGAACGAAAAAGCTGCTTACTGAGCAAACCCTTATCATTGAATCACGATTTTGTAGTACGTTCAATTTTGTTATAACATTGCGCCAGTTTAAAATGGCGTTGAGTTTTTATAATTAAAATTTGTTTAATTAGTTTTTGAAATTTTTGTTTTTCATTCACGGTGCTCTGCATTTTCTTCCATATAAGGGGGGAATCCTCCCATTCCCCGGCTTAAAAAAATCGATTTTTTTTTTTTACCGATTCTTGTTTATTATACTTTCAAAGAACTCTGTGCAAAATTTCATGACAAAATTCGTTAAATTGACGAAGTTATGCGTGATCAATGAACTCGGCGCGCTCCATAATACTAAGAAAGCGCGCGAGCAATAGCCGAGTCTTAATGCAATGAAAGAAGCTCGAATTTTACGTCGGGGTCAGCAAATGATACAAAATCAATTTTTTGAAGAGGAAGAGGGAGTACTATATGGTTCTGGAATAGCTGATTAACACGAAAATGCTGTGAGTCTTAAATATATACCTTTTCTTCACAAAAATATTTGAATGCGTTTTTCTCAAAACAGCATTTTTCTAAACGGCCGCCATGATATCTCGAGAACTATTCGGTCGATTGCTGTCAAATTCGACACGAATCTCGAAATAATATATGTCTCTATCATAAACTACGGAAAATAAGATACATGCATGATTTTTTTTTTGTAAATAAAAATCCGAGGAAAAAATGTGCGAAGAAACAAACTTTGTCTTTCAACCATTGCAGTTACATATATTAATTTTCGATTTTTTTTTTTTTAACAGCTCATACTGAAACTATATTCATAAGGAGTAAAATGCCATTTCAATTTTTCCTTTCAGACAACCTGGAGCTGAGTTATCGTGGCGGCCAGCGACCAGGAATTTTCATAGAAATTTCACCTCGAGCGTTGTCAGAGCCACAAATTTCCAGAAAATCGACCAAAAATTGAAGTTGATTTTATACCTATTATGCGTAATAAATATGGCTGTAAATTTTCCAAAAGACTAAACCGATAGTTTTCCCAATAAGAATTCGTAAAAAACCCGTATTTTTTGGCGTTTGAAATGGGAATTCCCCCATAACGCAAGCTTAAATTTTTTTTATATGCGGAAAATGCTCAAAAGCGCCAGCAAAAAAAATTGTCAAAAATCAACGCGATTTTTGAGACACTTCAAACTTACACTTTGTTTTAACAAAATTCATTTATCTTTAAAACCGCGTACTCGAAATTTTTCTAGAAATTTTGCTTAAAAATTTGATGGATTGAAGAAAATTTTGGGGTTTTTTAATTTTGTATTAAGCTGAGAAATTTCGAATTGTATGCTTTTTGTTGTTGTACGAGTTACAATTTTATAAGAAAAAATTAAAAAAGAAATTTACAAAATTTTTTTAAAATTGTTGAAACTTTGCAATTATTCGCACTGCTAATATTGCAAACACAGGTGTACATACACACATGCACACATATCATGGCGCACAGAGGCAACAGCGTAAGCAGATTTGCTTGGATTGAATGAATGAATGAAAAAAATGAAAATAAAAACCAACAACAACTCAAACTCAAGTGACAAAGAAGACATAAACACACATACGACACGTTAAGCAGATTATGACTTGAAAGGCGGACGTGCGGGCGCACTGCATAGACAAAGTAGCAGCAGCGGTAATCGAAACAGTAGTTGACAAGAGCAGAAATAAAGGAAACACAAAGAAAAAATTAAAAAGCATATCCTGTGCAATACATCATCCGATCAAAATACTTAAGAAAAAATCTGCACCAGTGCTGATGTCAGAGGAGGAAGAAGAGTCAGCAGCAGTAGCAGCAGTGAGGTTGGAATGATGGTTTGGCAAATAAAGACTCCTTCAAGATAATGCATGGGGCAATGGAGATAAAGAAGAAGCAGAAGAATTAGCAGCACCAGTAGTAGGACAATACAGTTAACCGTGCGCAAGTAACTCAGCAGCTTAAAGAAGGCATTGACGCATAAGCATACACACACACACATCTACAATAAGGCTTGGCGGTGGCAGAGAAAAGGACACTTTCTGCCTCAATTCAATCATGTTTCTCATTCATGTCACTTACGCACACAAAGTCCTGGGAAACTGCGCAGCAACGTAAGTGATACCCTCGACCTTAACCTGTCCTGATGTGCCGGCAGCAAGTTGAGATTGATTATGGACTTTTGTGCTCAAATAATTTAAGGCGATTTAGAAATTTTTCGCATCCGCAGCGGCGGTATTTGCTGGGTGTGTTGCATTGCAAAAATTGCATTCTTCGCTGGAGCTGTCACATAATCGAACATTTCGCAAGGTGCAACGCACCAGTGGCGGTGCATCAAAAGCAGTGGAAATGCGATAAAAAGATTCTGAATGTTTTACGCTCTTTTCCTTGCTTTTTTTATCGTTCCTTTTCTGCTTAACCTGCCCTTGAACGCAGGCATTTTGCGTCTTAGTTTTGTGGCACTGCTACGCCTTCTTGCTGACGTGCACAGTTTACTTAACTCCATGTCGCGCTAATCCGGCCACAACAACATGCCATCGGTGGCTCAGATGGTTGGTTGGTTGCCTTTGGCAAGTACGCCCGCATGCTGTGCTGCTACGAGCGCAGCGTCTGTTTATTTAAAGGGGGCGCAAATCATATCAAAGGCATTATTAGTATTAGCTGGGTTTTAGCGACGATAAAAAGGTTTTGGATGCGCGTAACCTGTTTTAATTAATTTAAAAGGGGCATCACAATAGCAGTGGAAAAGAGAAGCCCAACAGCTCGCGCCCTTAAGCAGTGTCTGTGTTTTTTCTGTAGCAGTAGATATTAGGTGAGTGCGTATGTGTGTGTGGGCGCATGTATCGTAGCTTGCCACAGCATGTCAATCAATAACCTCAAATTTTACCGCCAAAAAACTTTACGCTGCCAACGGCTTTGTGTTCTGCCCAGCCGTCTATTGTACTGCATTGCGCGGTGCTCAGTTCACCCCTTTTTCTGCAATGCTTTATCGTTAAATGCGGATCATTTATTATGCGCCTTAAAGCTTAGTTTTACTACCGACTGCGTGCTTTATGCCAGTTATTCAGCTACTTAACGGCGTTGAGATGTTTATGATAATTTATCTTTGGATTTTGGCTGCTAAGTACGTTGATATTCATCATTTGGCAGACGCTTAGCGAGGGCTATTACACTCATCTTCTGATAGCTTTGAGCCAATTAAAATAAAAGAGCAAAATTTTCGTGGCTTTTTATGTTTTTCAAATTTGCAGAAATAATAAAATATTTAGATTTTTAGTGGTGATGAGAAATAAGTAAATCAAATAAAGAGAGCTCGCAACCGAAGCTGCAGCTAGTGGAACTGCGGAAATTCGAAGCAGCGTTTAAAGCTACAGTGAAGGAGAGTAAACGGAAAAGCTTAAAAGGGTAAAGGCTAAAGTATACGGCCGCCGTAGCCGAATGGGTTGGTGCGTGACTACCATTTGGAGTTCAGAGAGAACGTAGGTTCGAATCTCGGTGAAACACCAAAATTAAGAAAAAGTTTTTTCTAGTAGTGGTCGCACCTCCACAGGCAATGGCAAACCTCTGAGTGTATTTCTGTTATGAAAAAGCTCCTCATAAAAAATATCTGCCGTTCAGAGTCGGCTGGAAACTGTAGGTCCCTCCATTTGTGAACAGCATCAGACTTTCCAGGGCACCACAATCAACATGCCCAATTCACATGGAAGCTGTGGACAATACACTATTCTCTGCTCAAGAGGAACTGGTGTGTGATATCAGAGAAAACCCTCAACCAATCCCACTTGTGAACGCGGAAGACGTAGTAAATGCAATAAGCCGCACTCAGGACAATAAAGCTCCGAGATTGGATGGGATCCAAACACTGCCCTCAAAACAGCAGCCAAAATGAGAACTGATGTGTTTGCCACGCTGTTTTACAACCGACTCTTGGAAGGTGTTTTCCCCGACGTATGGAAAAGGCAGTGGCTAGTACTCTTGCTGAATTCCGCGAAGCCACCTGGCCAACCCTCAACGTACCGCCCACTATGCATGTTGGATACGACCGGTAAAATGCTAGAATGCTAGTCGGTATATTGAGTTAAAACAAGGCTGAAATTCCTCAGGAAATTAAAGTAAAAATTGGAAGAAAAACAGGCACAGCAATATTTTGTTATGATAACGAACTGACACTGCTATCGTATATGGCGAAACCTAAGAAGATAGTGTATGTGTTGTCGTCTTGTGATGAAGAGGGTACAATGAATTACTCCAGAGGCAAACCAAGTTTAGTGGAGTTTTATAACAAAACAAAAGGTGGCGTCGACACACTCGACCAGATGGGAAGCGTTATGTCTTGCTCACGAACAACAAAGAGATGGCCTATGTGTATGTTCTTTGGCATACTAAATATTGCTTATGTGAACAGTTATGTTATCAATGCTAATAATACGATAAATCAGTACAAAAAACCCCTATCGCGTCGTAATTTTATGAAGAATCTTCACAATTCGCTGGTGACACCGCATATGAAAGAGCGCCTGAAACAACCCAATCTGCAGTCAACCATACGTGGAAACATTCAAGATACATTAGCAGAACCAATTGAGAAAATAACACCTGGTAACTCAACTCAAAAACAAACCAATAAAAGAAAAAATTGTGAATTCTTCCCCTATCAGAAACACCGCATAACGAAGACTGTGCGCGAACTGATATTGCAAGATCGTCATGTGACCTATCCTGAGATTAAGACAATCTTAGGCATTAATGGGACCAGCATACATTCAATATTGCGTAAACATTTGACTGTCAAAAAAATTTGTTCGCATTGGATCCCACACAATTTGTCAATCGCTTAAAAAAACGCTCGTGTCGATTGGTCGAAGGAAATGCTCAAAAAATACGATCGCGGGGCTTCGAAACACCTCTATGACATCGTGACAGATGATGAATCATGGATTTACGCGTATGAGCCCGAAAGTAAACAGCAGTCGACTGTATGGGTGTTTCAAGATGAGCCAAATCCAACAAAAGTTGTTCGCGCACGAAGCACTTCTAAGAAAATGGTCGCCTGTTTTTTCAGAAAAACTGGACATGTCGCAACCGTACCACTAGAACAAGGCAGAACAGTAAATCCAGAGTGGTACACAACCATTTGTTTGCCAGTTGTCTTCCAAGAAATTAGGAAAACCAATCGCCAAAGACGGATCACTCTTCACCAGGACAATGCGAGCTCTCACACATCGGCTCAAACAACTGCATTTTTGAGCACCCAAAACATCGAATTGATGGGCCATCCGCCGTATAGTCCTGACTTGGCACCGAATGACTTCTTTTTATTCCCGTACGTAAAAAACAAACTGAGAGGTCAACGTTTTTCAAGACCTGAAGAAGCGGTTGCGGCATTCAGAATGCATGTTTCAGAGGTACCTCATTCCGAGTGGCAAAAGTGCTTCGACAATTGGTTCAAACGCATGCAAAAGTGTATAGATCTTCATGGAGAATATTGTGAAAAACAATAAAGTGATTTTCGATGATTAAAATTTGTTTTTGTTCTCTAATCCCGAAATATAAAAGGCACCCCTCGGCACAAAGTTGATGTGTGCACCTTCTGTTCAAAACACTAACTTTTTATCTTGTTCTTTGTTTTCTTAATATATAATTTTTTTAACGTTTTAGTAGTAGAAAGCTTTTCATGTTGCCCTTTTTATTTCATGTTTTTATAATTGTAACTAAATGTAATATTACATGAGACTCGTTGAATAAGAGCATTAATAAATTTGTCTAAAAATAAAAACCAAGCTTGAAAAGCTCTGTTTTTTTTTACTTATACAATCTAAAATATCCATAATGTTCTTTTTCAAAAGGTTTTGGGGTAACTGGTGTGTTCGTGGATTTTTGGAAGCAGTTTTTAGATCATGTTAGTCGATGTGACTAACATTAGCAAAAATGTATTAAAAATATGATCGGTTATGCAGGGTTAATATACACACAAAAACCATTGTACTTGTATAAAAGCATTAAACGATGCCAGAGCATCCGCACATTGAATCTGATTGTACCGGCTTATACTTACTTGGAATCAGAGCGCATGTTCTTTGTTTGTGCCATAAAACTATAGAATTCTATACCAACTACCATAAAGCTTATAAAACAAGAAATGTGTTTTAAAACTGCAGTTTCTAACTACTTCTAACCTTTAATTCGCCTTCCCCTCTCCCGTTCGCACCAACTTTTCGCTTTTTCTCACTTAGTATTCTAAGTTTTAGTCTATAAGTTTAATAGTTAAAATAGTTTTAAAATTTAAGTAGCATTTTTACTTCTGCTCAAATATGAACGAGACGTTATCAATAAAACGGTCCCCGGATGACATATGGCAAAAATAAATTTTTTGTTTTTTGGTAGGACTGTTATAAGCTTACATGGCAAATTTCAGCGTGATATGTCACATAGTTTGTTTTCTGTGCTACTGTAAACAAGTCAAGAAGATGGACTTTGTCTTACTATGCCAAAACAAAACAAATAAATTGAATTGAAATTGAATTGAACATCACTGCCACAAATATTTTTCATTCCATCATAGTTAATAATAGTTGTTGTTGTATCATAAAAGCGCTTGCCACACATAAATATGCCGCGATTTAACCAAAGTGCGCCATTTCCGGAGCGCAAAAAAGTGAATGCCGCGCATTCAAAGTTCCACAACTTGAATGCGGCTGCCTTTTTTGCTGTCAACGTCATAAACGAGTTCGCGGTGAATAAATAATTTGAAGAAAAGCCATTTCCATAGCCACTTCACCTACAGCAAAGGGAACACTCAAACATGAAAATGCCAAAAAAACACAAACAACTTTCGCTGTGCACTTAAAAGTTTTCGGTTTTCGGCTCCCAAAGGGGTTGCTACCGTAAACTACGCGGTATTGCAAGTTCTTGTTCAAACCAAACAAAAAAAGAACACAAACACAAATGAATAAAATGGGACTTTTAATTATTTTTAATTTTCATTATTTGTACTCGACAACCACCCTCGTTGGTGCAACGCGGCTAAGTCATTGCCAAAGAAATGCCGCCACTTGCCACAAAGCTAAACGGTTGGCGTACTCGCAATGGCATTTATGCCAGGGTAAGGGTAAAGGAGGTGTGGCGCAGGCATGCGAAGGCGCCAAAAGGCCTGTTGTTAATTAAGCGCAACAATAGTGAAAATGGCCGTTTGGCCTAAGTGCTGGTAGCTGGCGGCACAGAACCAAGGCGCTGGCGTGTGGGCGGTGGCAAGTAATGATGCGCCACCAAAGTGATAATGATAATTTTCGCACTTTGTCTGCCAGCGACAGACAAAACCCAAATGGTGCAGGCCACATAGCTGCTGTAGCTAGCAAGGAGCGGCAGTAGAGCTGGCAACTTAATGAGGCTGGCTGGCTGGCTGGCGGGCGGGTGATGGAGGCGCATAAAATTTACTTGTAACTGCAATTGTCGTTGTATGTTTAATTGTTGTTGCTGTTGTTGTTGTTGTCGTAAGTTGTGTTCACAGTGCGTTTTCTCAAGGATGTCATTTATTGCTTTCTTGGCTTTCGCTGCTAAATACTTTTCCTTTTCCTATTCCCTTTTGCTTCTGTAGGTTTGTGCTTTTAGGTTTCGCGGTGAATGTGGCTTCCCCCAACTGACAGCTGAAATGGTGCGCATTGTTGTCGAGTGGCAGGAGGTGCCTCATTTACTTAAATGCCTGCTTGCTTGCACTTTGTTGTGACGAGAAGAGAAGTATGAGGATTTGCTTAATTACTTAATTATGTTAAAAAGCGGCGAAGCTTACCCGGCGAGTGGGGATTTGGGAGTCACTACGGCTCGTTGCCTTTGAAATTGATTTTTATAGTTTTTTTCGCGCACATCGCGCCGCTGTTCATTAAAAGTTTCTAAATCTTAAAATAGCGCGGATAAGAGTGAGCACTTCCCCCAATTTCTTGCGATTGGTCAATTTTACGCTGATCTCTCCGGTTTTCTTTCAAAAATTGTGTGCGTGAAAATGAATTTCAACGCCCATTTGCCTGCTTTTGACCGCACCTCCTCACACCAGCGCTGAGGCGCATACTTTCACGCATATTTGCTTAGTCTACTCTACTTTGTTTACATTTCGAATTTTCTCAGTGAATTTCTTCTGCTTCACCAGCTCCTCGCTTCAATTTTGTTTATCGCTTCGCGTAGGCGGCGTGGAAAATTTGTTCGCCTTTCTGCAGCAATTTAATGGATTGCACAAAAATAAACACTTTCCTATCTTTTATAATATTTTTCATATTTTTTGCATTGGTCGCCACAAAATAAATTAATTGTTGCGTCTTTACTTTGTGTCATCGCTAAGCCATTTTGTGTTTTTGTTCAACAACCGCGAAATATTTCTTTTTTAACACAATTTTTTTTTTGGTTTTTGTTTTTGCATTGTATTATTTATATTATATCTTAATTTTCGCTATTTTTTGGTGCAATGCTCGCGCTAAATTTTCGTAAAGATTTATGGGTTTTTAAATATTTTATAAATGGCTTTCCTGGCAACGTAAAGCGGTCCCATAATGGTCAGCCGCAGGTAATTTTTTTTTTTGTTTGGGGTGAAAAATGCAAAGCGAGTGGCCTCTTGACAGCTCCTAAAAATTGTACAATTTACGCGGCTTTTTAAAAATCTATAGCACAGGGGTTTATTAACAAGTTTTTAAAGGGTGGTTAAGTTTCAAAGGCCGGTATTGGTTTTGAATAAATACAATTTTTTACGAAATTATTGTCATTTCTCTTTATTATGATAATATTGGTATGGCTCAATTACGAGTGCGACAAAACATTGGTCAAATGGCCGCCGTGGCCTCGGCGGCACACCTCCAAAGACCACCAAATGCAAATAGTTCCTTATCTAAAGGGTGGCTAAGTTCCAAGGGCCGAGATTGATTTTGAATAAAATATAATTTTTTTAGGAAATTGTTATCATTTCTCTTTATTATGATAATATTGGTATAGTTCAATTACGTGTGCGACAAAATATCGACCAAACGGGCGCCGTGGCCTCGGCAGCACACCTCCATCCGATGGTCCAAATTTTCGTTGACGCTGAAGCATAATTGAGGTTCTATCCCGTTAATGTGCCGAATTGTCTCATGCTTTAGCTCTTGAATTGTTGCTGGCTTATCACGTACACCTTTTCTTTCAAATAACCCCAATGAAAAAAGTCCAACGGTGTCGTTGACGTTTAGGTGTGGTTCACATTCAACATCGGCCCTTGAAATTTAACCACCCTTTATATTTATATATATATTTTTTTTATTTATTTTTAATATTTTTTTGGATGAAAATATTCACTCTCCTACGAAAAACACATAAAAAAATTTCAAAAAAAAATTAAGAAAAAAATTCATTAAAGCTTCACAATCTGTAAATTTAATTTCTTGAAAAATTTGGAGTATGCAGTTTTATAGGCCATTAAATTCTAAACAAAGAAGAAGTTTGAAGTACTTCGCAAATCGCGCTGATTTTAGACAATTGTTTTTCGCAGGCGGTCTTGTGCAAAAATAACTCCCTTATTTTCTCGATAAATGGCTGTAGTTATCGATATCTCGAAAAGTATGGGTTAAACAATTTAAAGTTTAGGCTCGTGATCAAGGTGACATTTCACAATAAAAAAATTCGTTTACTGTTTTTTGTTTGTGCCACTCAGTTGTGAGTTAAAGGGTGTTAACATTGAAAGTCAACGAAGAGAAACTTCGGAACATTTTACAGTTTTTCTTTGTAAGGGCGAAAATGAAAGCCAGATCGCTGAAATTGTGAAAAGTGTTTATGGTATCGATACTTCAACAGCTAATTACGTGCAACTTTGATTTCGTCGATTCCGCTCAGGCATTTTTGATGTTAAAGACAGTGTCGAAAATACCGAAAATGGCAGAAAAACACAGAACTAATCGAAGTTGATCGGCAGGTTAGTGGTTGTAGCATCGACGTGAGCTAAAAATCGACCATAAAATAGTTTTAAGCCGTTTACGCAAAGCTGGGTTCAAAAAGGATGTTTGGGTGCTACACACATTAGCACCAAGAAACCTGATGGATCAAATTTTCATCTGCGAAGCCTTGGCCTAACGGAATGAAATCGAACCATTTCGTAAACTGATGGTGACTGGGGATGAGAAATGGCTCTCATTTGACAAATATTGCGTCACAAACCAACCGTCGTCAAAGCTTGATGAAGCAGCTCAAACAGTGGCCAAACCAGACCTAACGGCCAGCAAGGTCCTACTGTGTATTTGGTGGGACTTGAAAGGAATCGTTTATTATGAGTTGTTACCGTATGGCCAAACACTAAATTCGGAGCAACAACTGAAACATTTCAAGGTAAAGATTGACCAGAAATGGCCAGAATTGGCCAAACGAAGTAGCGGTGTGTTCCATCAGGACAACGCAAAGCCACATCCGTCTGTAGTGACGCGCCAAAAACTCCGGCAGCTGCTTGGTTGAAAGTTTTAATGCATCATCCAAACAGTTCAGACCTGGCACCAAGCGATTACCACCTTTTCCTCTCATTGCATAGCTTCCTGAGTGACAAGAAATTGGTATTAAATGAAGATTGTGAAAATCGATTACCAGAGTTTTTCTCCAGGACCAAGACTTCCTTGAAGCAGGCATTATGAAGCCTCCTTTAAAACGGCAACAAATTATAAAAGAAAACGTTGCATATTTGACACAGATCGAACAATCCGAAACATATTGAATAAAGTTTTGAATTTTAAGCAAAAATAATGAATTTCTTTTTCCACAAACTAATACAAACGTTTGAAAAATTGGGCTGGGTCGGCGCATTAACATTTGTTTTCCTTGTTCACTCCTCTCAGGAGCATAAGGCCTCGACAAGACGTTGGTTTCCTTAATCTATACGATTTCTGACAGGTTAGGTGATTAGCCTGTCGCTACCAGTCCTAAATAGTGGGAATGCCCACCTGTCGTTACTTAGGAACAACGCCTTCTTACTGCTTGGAGCGCCATCTGTGTTTCACATTTCTCTGGCAGAAGGATCGCACAGATGGTTGAGTACTTCGCTTAAATTGGTGTGTCTGCGCTATTACCGCAGTGGCTGGCGCCACTGATGCAATGTGTAACTGTTTGTTTTTGCTTGTTTTAACAGCCGCAATGCAAATAATGTGCTAACCATTGTGCGGGAGTAATGATGGAAAGGATAAGTTTTGGGTTGAGGAATGAGATTTTTTCTTTTTTTTTCTAGAAACAGGGAAATTTGGAAAAGCGCGAGGACCGTGCTTTACGTGTGATTCGAACCCGCAACCTCTGGAATGGCAGGCTAGTGCACTTACGCTAGACTGCCGAGGCCGGTAAAGAAAATGAAATATATGCACTTTGCAAAGAAAATATGACATGATGTCCATATTAAAATTGACGGAAAAAAGAAAGACCGAGTTGAAAAATTTAAATATTAAAGCCTATAAATCAGTAGCAATGCTGGCATCTAAAGCCATTAAAATATCGGTTCCTATTAAAAACTCAAAAGATGAAAATGTGAGGCAACAGACACCACCCAAAATACTGAGATTTGAATGAAAGGCACCACGAAAAATATATGGTCCCTTCCAACTGGATGACGGCGCATAGCGAATCAGTTATAATGATGAGCTCGATGCATTGATACATCACGACAATGCGACACGTTTCAATAAAATACGAAGAATAAGAATTCCATATGCACAGAATGCCCAAAAACAGAGCTGGCAGTATAGACTACCGATTGGACGCAGAGGTCGACTGAGGCCAAGTAACCGCTGGATTGATGAGGTCAGAGCTGGGCTGCGGAAATAGCGACACGTAATGGTATGCGAAAAGGGAGGGATTGTATTGTAAGATGCTGTGTCTGTTTTTTGTTTTCTCAACATATTTTATTACCTATATACCACAGACTCGAGGTGATGGTGGTAGTGGTGTTGGAGTGAAAAAAAGATGCCATTTTGATAGTCCACTTGTAGAACCACCGCTTTTTATAAGTTGAACCATCTTGATTTGACTATGAATATGCCTATGCCCTATTTTCTTTTCTGTAATTTCTTACAAGTTAACCATCGAAAATTCCCCCAGTAGAGTAAGATGGGGTATTGCGGGCTATTCGGGCAATGTGGTCAACGTCTGTATTTTTCATAACCACGAACATGCACTAGAAGGATTGCTTATGAACTTCAAGTGAATCCTTTAAACCACCGGATCACTGTAGCGTTTTTCAAGCGGAAATAAACGCTATTCATGAAGCCTTAAAATGGTTAAAGATAAACAGAATATCATCAACGGATATCTGCATTCTATCAGACAGCCAAGCTGCCCTACCAGCCCTGGATGCATTCCAAACAACATAAAGGAGTGTCTTACATTGTCGCCAATCTCTAAATGAGATGGCCAAATAATATCGTATAATATTATATTATGCTGGGTCCCAGGCCACAGAGATATACCAGGGAACTGTAGGGCAGACCAACTTGCAAGAGAAGGTACCTGTATGCCAGACATAAGTAATTTTATGGAGATACCTCTCGCAACTTGTAAGCTTCTCATTAAGGACGCACTAATCAATTCTGCAAATCAGAGATGGATTAGCGCTAACACCTGTGAAATTGCTAGGCAAACATGGCCAAGGCTAAATTTACGTCTGTCCAAGAGTATTATAAAACTGAGTAGACTTCAAATCAGGACCTTAGTAGGGGCCCTCACAGGACATTGTCTCATAGGAAATCATGCAAGGAGATTAGGCGTTTACACGCATGATTTCTGTCGTAGCTGCAGAAATAAGAAGGAATTGGAAACAATTCAACACCTTTTTTGCACATGACCGGCTCTAACCAGAAGCAGAAACCGATTTTTAAAATCCTACTTCTTAACGAATATAGATAATCTATACACTTTAGGTATCAACAACCTTTTATGCTTTGTCAAAAGCTCAGGATGATTTAATATGGAGAGGGAAATGTAGCTCAGCCCCACGGCTCACAACGGACGCATTTCGTGGTCTAAGTGGCATCGTTGTCTCTATGTGAGATGCGGCTGCCAAACCTACCTACCTACCTACCCCTAACCCTACATATGCAAACTACCCTTCTTCAGTGTAGTTCGTTTTATAGTGCACGCTGACGATGCCTTTAGAAGTTTTATTTTACCATTTTTAATGCGTGATATGGTCGATTTGGTCGCTCCATACTGATCTGCAAATGGTTTTAGTGTAAGGCCTTTATCGAGCCGTCAGTACGTAGTACTTATCAGAAGGAAGGTTCCCTCTACAGAGTACTCAATGAATGAACTTTTGTGGTCCCTTCAATCGAGTAGTTCTCTCAATCCTATGTTCTTTCTGCTCCGAGTCCACTGTATGTATTTATATCTCGTTAGCCTGTAACAAACAGCTGTTGTGCACACAAATTTTTCATATTCTAATGCACTAAAAGGCTAAGATACAAAGGTACGATGACCGAAAGGAATCTAGTTAAAGCGCAAAATACTGAATTGAAGGTACTACACTGATACAAACAGTTAAGTTCATACATGCATACATACATACATACATACATGCAAACCTGCATATCTTACGTCGCCACACATACACATGTTTACTCGGCTAAGTGTGCTTGTGTGGCGTGTTTCACTTTTGCCATTTTGCGTGTGTAAAATGAACGAAATCACATGTCCCTTCCGCACAACAATCAACCACTCATCCGACTTGTCCGCCGCCCACCCATTCAACCAGCGTCACATGCAATCCTTGTGTCCTTACCCAGTCGACACTCAGCAGTTATATATGTACTAGCTGCATGTTGCACGCGTTGCACGATACGTAAACAACAACATTTTGGTAACCGAAAAGTGTTGCCACAGATTTGCATAACACACACATACACACATGCCAGCATGTGCTTGTACACACTCGGCCATACTCACGTGCATATGTTCGCATTGTCAATTCATGAGCTGTGCTCCCATTTTGCAAGACCGATGCGACAACACCAACAACAACAGCAGCAGCAGAAACAACCAAACAAAGTCTGTTCACTACTCGCGCAGTAGTTTACATGCTGTTTGTTGTTGTTCATGTGCTCACAGCTCCAGCTGCTACTTATGACATTCTCTCACACATACGCACGTAAGTGTATGTAAGCGTGTATGCACAAGCATGCGAGTCAGTTCTCCCCCAACGAACGAACGAAACTGCTGCTTCTTTTATTTTTACACTTCAGTCTCGGAGAATTTCCCCTTTCGTGCTTTTTTCAATTTTATTACTTTTATTCTTGAAATTTACAAAAAAAAATCTCTTCAACTGTGTAAAATAAAGAAAAACGTTGCAATGGCGCTGGTGGCGCCATCTTTGGAAAATTGTCGACATCACCACTCAACGCTGCGGACAGACAAATTGACGCTTTTTTAGCTTTTCGCTGAGATTTTCCGTAATGGCGTCAACGTTGCTGGTGTTTACGCTGGCAATGGCGGCCAGCGCCATCTGTGCATTTTTACGAAAAGCTTCCGTTAAGTTTTGTGCGCGCGCCCCAAAGAAAGGCAGGGTGTGTGTATATGTGTGTGGGTGTAAGTGTGAGCGGGAGTGGGGTGAGTGCGCTAGCAAATGGAAGAGTTAAGGCATCAGCTGAGCGGATGAGCGAAGTGAATTGGCAGCTCCTTTGCATGGAGTTCATATTTGAAACTTCTTGTCCGCCCGTTTGCTTCTCACGCCCCCCACTTTCCCAACTGGTTGTTCAGTGCGTTTTCGTTCCTTCTAATTGTTGTTGGTTGTGGGATGGTTGTTGGTTGGGGTATGCAATGCTTTCGCCGCGGGTGTTCCTTTTTGCTGCTGGTACTTTCAGTTTTGTTGTCATTTATGCTCTTGCTTCTGCCATGTCGTTTTTGTTGGTGTTTTTGTTACCACCAAAGCAAGGTGTGATTTTGATTGTGAGTGACACGTTGCCATCGTAGCTACTGTTACGGCTACTGCTGCTGCTCTTGGTGTGGGCAAATTCATATTTTTTCTGACAGCTGACATTTTGTACGCAATTAGCGGAAGCTGGTTGGCGCTTTTGAAAGGGGAAGTGCGTAAGCAGAAAAAAACGGCCGAAAGACTTCTGCTCATGAAAGATGCTAATTATGCGGAAATATCTGTTGCTGATGGGAAATAGAATTTTAGAAATGTTTTTTTATTTTTATTTTTATTTTAAAAATGAAATAACGCCGTATTATATCAGATCTGAAATTACGTAAAAGAGACATTTTGCATAAGTGGAAATTCCATGCATTTTAATTTTTTTATTTAGTTTTTCTCTTATTCCAGTAACGTATTGAATAAATGTTTTTGTTTTGTGGGTTACAAACGTAGAATTTAAACCAATTGAAATAATAAACTATACTAGATTTGTACAAATATTAGATCAAGTAAAAAATTCTAACCATTTCCGGCTAGATGTCTTTAGTTAGCGATATTTCACGATGCATGCATTGCGCCGTGTCTTTCTAAAAGACGATTTTTAGGAAACATTTCTTTCTAAAAAGGTTCCTCACCCATTTGGTGTTTAGTGGAGCCACTTCTATGTTAAGGCGTCCGAAAATGGCGGTAAGATAATAGAACTCGATACAGCCTTCCGCAGTACCCCTACGGCTAAAGCTAAGAGTGGGTGCAGGCGATATAAAAAATGTGCGTTACTTAGGCACCCAATATGGTATCAAGTGCAAGACCAGTCCGCAGTTTCAGTTATTATTATAAAAATTATTATTACTATGAAAATAAAAGCCATGGAAAAATGCGCCACATAAGATTACAAGAAACACATGGTGGCCAAATCGCAGTGAGGCAGCTCAAACGGCAACAGATTCATTTTTTTTTTTAATTTTTTGAAGTGAAACTTCTAGGCGTCGATGGACTAGCGAGAATCGAGAGTAAAATTTCATGGTCATGCAACGTTTTGGGCATTTTCGTTCCGCGAGAGAGAAAAAAGATATAACGTAGAAGAAAGGAGAGAGAGAGAGAGAGAGCTATACTTTATATATATCTTAGATACACTTAAGGCTATTTTTCCTCAGTTTTTCGTTGTGGTTGCTAATTTCTAGTAAGAAATAGCACTGCCTACTTTTTGGCGCTTGTTTGTTGGTGCAAACTTGTAGGAAATATATTTTTGGTGCCTACTGTTTGGACGTTTTTTGGTCCCTATTTTTTGGCGTTTTTCCCCCCATACTTTTTGACGCTTATTTCCGTTTCCTGACTAGTGCTTGTGAGTACTATAAAGTTCTATCCATTCCGGCGTTGGATTTATTGGTATTGGTTTGCGGTAATTTGTGCCGTTGCTCCAGTTCTGGAATCGCTCTGTTTGTGCGGGTGATAGCCGCTCGGAGTAGAGCGCGTTGTTGCCACGGTTTGTGTCCGGCGTTTACCTACACCAGTCGACCCTTCTGCGTTTTTTGTAAATTTTGTCTATTTGTATTCTCTGCAAATGTTGTGAATTTATTTAGATATATATTCTTTCTCTCTCTCTCTTTCTCATTCTCCCGCGGATCTCTCCCTCTTTTGTCGACAGAACTCTGTTGCATCTTTTCGGGGTGTGTGGCCGATTCATCTCCACTTTCGTTACTTTATTTGGTTGGTCATTGGCTACAAGCTGCACTTTTTATGTAACTCATCGTTTCTATTGACGGTTGGCCACCACACCTTGGGAATACGCCGGCGAGATGGTCGGTTACAAGCCAGGTCTCGCATTAATAGAACAATACTGAGATGAAATTTGATTTAAATAGTTTCATTTTTATTTAGAGGATGTCTTTGATGAGTTTCAGACTTGGCGGAGTCGAGCAGTTGATTTTACCCGAGTCGGCGTACAGAATGTCGAGTTTCGCTTACACGTCAGAATGCTTTACTGATAGAAAGCAAATGCCATCCGCATAGGCGAGGTCTTAGAGATGTTTGGTGAAGTTAGTGTAGAGGCTTATTCTCTTGTTATCTACGGAGTTGTAGGATGTCATCAATAAGAATAAGAAAGAGGATCAGTGAAAGGAAACATCTTTGTCGAACACCTACACTGGTTCTGATGCTGTCTGAGAGCTTGCCGTTGTGGAGTATCCGCAGCTTGTCAGCTTCTCGGGAACACCTGTAGATCTGAGTGCCTCGCAAGTACTTCCGCGGGATATGCTGCCATACACGGTGCTATAATCAACGAAAACAAGTTGAACGTTCGTGCACCATTCATTCATTAGCTCAACTATGATGTGTAGGCTGTGTAATCTGGTCGATACACGAAAGGCGTGTACGAAAGCCAGCTTGCTGCTTTCTCAGAGATTGGTTTAATGCGGCTTAAAAGTATACTTGACTCTACTTTAGAAGTGATGGATAAAAGCATGCTTCCGCGGTAGTTTTTGCACTGGAAAAGGTCACCTTTCTTTGGAAGAACAACCAAAATACCCTGCCACCAATTCGCGGGGATTTTCTCTTCCACCCAAATAGAGCGGAATATTGGAAACAGGAGTTTCGCCGTATACTCTGCGCACACTTTTAAAATTTTAGCCTTGTGATTTGAGTATTTTTAAGCTTTTTATTGCCAAAATGACCTCTAGCAACTGTGGTGGGGCAGAGTTCACTCAGTTCTGGGGTTGTGTTTGGTGGCTGTCAGTCTGCGGCACAGCTGTAGTAGGCACTTCACAGTCGGGAAAGTTCAATATTTTAGAAAGCTCTCCCTGAATCTTCGGTTCGTTGTTTGTTTTCAGTAGAACTCCGTCTCTAAGAAGGTGGCTGAGTAATTTCAATGAAACCACTGTTCTATAACACTTCTTCTTCTTAATTGGTGCGACAACCGTTTACGCGATTTTGGCCGAGTTCAACAAAGCGCGCCAGTCGTTTCTTTCTCGTGCTAACCGGCGCCGATTGGACACACCAAATGAAACCAAGTCCTTCTCCACCTGATCTTTCCAACGCAAAGAAGCCCTTCCTCTTCCTTTACTACCACCGGCTGGTACGCATCGAATACTTCCAGAGCCGTGGCGTTTGTATCCATGTAGATACAATGAAGTCACTGAATCTACATTCGCTGCGCTATGTCTATGTCGTCGTAAAGCTCATACAGCTCACCGTTCCATCGCCTGCGATACTCGCCGTTGCCAACGTGCAAAGTTCCAAAAATCTACCACAGAATCTTTCTCTCAAACACTCCAAGTGACGCCTCATCAGATGTTGTCATCGCCCAAGCTTCTGCACTATACGTTAGGATGGGTATGAGAGCCTTGTAGAGTGTTAGTTCGTCGAGAGAAGACTTTACTACTCATTTGCTTACTTAGTCCAAAGTAGCACTTGCTGACAAGAGAGATTCTGGAGGATGGTTCGATATGTAAAAGTCTACGCAAGTGGGAAAGTTACTGATCGCCATTCACTTGGGAGTGGCCAGGACGATTCTTCTACATATATTTCAAGCAACTCAAAACTTCCGGAATTAGCTCAAGTATCCTCTGCGTAGCTTCCCAACACCCGTTCGGGAGTGAGCCAACGTAAGAAGGCAAAGCATCCCAGGATAGCTGGTTGTGCGCTGGGTTTAGGACCCGCCACTTAAAATCACTCAACAATGAAAGTAAGCCTAGAAAAACGGTTTGAAAAGCATATTCGAACTGAGCTTCACTAGGTGCCTCGCTCGCGACCGCCGTAGCTGAATGGGTTGGTGTGTGGCTACCTTTCGGAGTACGTAGGTTCAAATTTCCGTGATACACCAAAATGAAGAAAAAGTTTTTTCTAATAGCGATCGCCCCTCGGCAGGCAATGGCAAACCCCCGAGTGTATTTCTGCCATGAAAAAGCTCCTCATAAAAATATCTGCCGTTCGGAGTCGGCTTGAAACTGTAGGTCCCTCCATTAGTGGAACAACACCAAGACGCGCGCCACAAATAGGAGGAGGAGCTCGGCCAAACACCCAAAGAGGGTGTAGGTGCCTTGCTTGATGGACTTTGAAATAGTAAATAGTGTAATCACAGGCTCACTTCCAACTATTGGCTGCAGCTTTGCACGACCTGGAGTATGGCTTTTCGACTGATATCGCACCCAAGACATGGAGGCATCGCAGTACTCGTATGTATTTGCATATGCTATGTTATGTTATGCTATGTACATGCGTGCATACATATGAGTATGTTAGCATCGGTGGTTGTGCTTGACAAGTAAACTATGTAAGAAGAAATATGTGGTGCTCAAGGGTAGGAGATAATTAAAATTTACTGCTCCTCATTGAAGTTATTTAGTTTATTAATGAATTCACTTCTGCACTTCAAAATAAGAAGTTTAAGTTCGTCTCAGTATAGGAAGCGACATGTGGGCGTTGCCGACACTTTGCATGCATACATATGCACACACATGAGTGTGTATGTGTGGTGTTCAGTGCACGTGCGGATGTGTGTAAATATTTAGACTGCCATGTTGCGACAACAACTGACACATTGACAAATTGTTTTCGTTAATACATCAGACTTTCGCATACTTGAAAGAGGATTTCTGCTGCTGACTGCACCAGTGATTAATGCCACTATTTGGTGAACTAAAGAACTGAGAAACCTTAAAATTTTCCATATATAAATAAAATTAATTGCATTGTGGGGCAAAGTTGATGAGATGGAGATGAATGAGTTGGACGGCAAAGGATTTGAAGAAATGTGAAATTTGAGATGGATTAAAATAAGTTAAGAATTAGCTGAAGGAGGGGTCGAGTGGAGCTGTGCTTAAGTATATCGGCAACGACTTACTCTGAAGTTCATAAAATTTGTTTCATAACTGCGTCTTCCAACACGAAAACTAGAAAAAAGGATTTTAGTGAAATCAAATATTTCATAAAATAAGCAGTAAAACTCAACTTAGAAAGATCCAGATTGGATTCGCCATCTTAAAATTACGTCTTTCGAAATTGTACAGCATTACAAAGAGCAAAAAAAGTTTTTTTTTTTCAAATGTTCACGTCACTTGCCAACCACTGAATTTCAGCTCAAGTGCAAAATCATCAGGTGTGAAAATGTTCGCCATTTAGTCTGCACTACAAAAGGTCGGGCACGAGGTATTACCCTCTCTTGAGAATAAAAAAAATATTTGGCTGCTTCTTTGGACGCAAAGGAACTTTCAAGAATGTTTCCTTTTGCTGACGTTCGCGCGATGGGAGACTCTTTTGTAAATTGAATTAATTCATATCTGCCTGAAGTATTTTAAGCGTAGAGCTCAGCTATGAAACAAATTATTCGAACGCCCAAGCGAAGATACCCCGATATGTGATGCTGTGTTGGCGCCGTTTCAACTTCCACTGTGTAAAATGAGGCATTGAAGCTCCCTACTTTCGTAGGTAAGTCCCCGCAAAGAAATAAGATTTGCGTTCGGAACTCATCAGAGTATTTTGTATGATTCTATAGTTTAGCGGAAAGCCTTCGTGATGAATTTAACGACTATAAGGATTGGCAGGGGGCAGGGCTAGATGTCCAACAGGGACTATGAACTTGAGTTTTAACATCCCGGCGCCGATGTGGTAATCTGTTTCTCTGAATGCTATGAGACGCAGGGAATTGAGACTTTCGAAAGAGTAGAGAGGTGAACATAGACGTATTCTACACTCTTGTAGAGCTCTGGAACTCGCAGGAAATCTAAATAGTAGATTGGAGGAAAAGAAATCCATAATTTTTGCGTAAAATTCGAAACTGTATTTAAGATGTTTCGGATTGTCTGATTTAAGTCAAATATGCACCGTCTTGTGGTATAATTTGTTGCCGTTTTAAAGGCAGCTTCATAATGCCCCTCTCATAGAAGTCTTGTTAGTTATTGGCCTAAAATTCTAGTAACCGATTTTCACAATCTTTTCTTGATAAGAATTTCCTAGTAGTCAGGAAAGCTGACTACATTAAAACATCCCACCACAGACGTATGTAGACTTGAGTTGTCCAGATGGAGCGCAACATTTCTTCTGTTGGCCAATTCTAGCCGTTTATAAAGCCGTAATAAATCATTCCTTTCAAGCCTCACCAAATATACAGTGGAACCTTGCTGGTCGTTAGACATGGTTTGGGCACTATTTAAGCTGCTTCATCAATCTTTGACGACGGTTGGTTTCACACAATGCTTGTCAAATGAGAGCCATTTCTCATCCCCAGTCACCATTCGTTTAAGAAATGGTTCGATTTCATTCCTCTTGGTCAAGGCTTCGCGATTGGAAATTCGATCCATCAGGTTTTTTGGAGTCAATTAATGTGACACACCCAAACATCGAGCTTTATTTTGAATCTAGCTTTGCGCAAATGGCTTAAAACTGTTTTGTGGCCGATCTTTAGCTCCCGGGCGATGCTACGACTATTACCATGCTTGTCAACTTCGATTATTTCTGTGTTATTCTGACATTTTTGGTATTTCCGACACTTTCTTTAACATCAAAAATACCTGAACGGAATCGACGAAACTAAAGTTGCACGTAAGTCGCTGTTGAAGTATTGGCACCATAATCATCATTCACAATTTCAGCGGCCCGGCTTGTATTTTTGCCTTTATAAAAAAGAACTGTAACTCTCAACTGAATGGAGCAAACAAGAAGCTGCAAAACAATTTTTTTAGTACGAAATATCACCGCAAACTTCCAATCTTTCATGTGTTTGATCGATACTTTACGAGATATCGTTCACCCCAAACTATATGGATTAAGGATTCCGCCCTGGCCCATACTTGTCAACATAAAGAAGAAGATTAGAAGAGCTCAACATTGAACACAAGAAACCCAGCTGACATCTACCATGAAAGTATCGGTAACGCAAAGTCCCTTTTATTGCTGCTTTTTTCATATAAAAGTAGATTTTGTTACCTCCATTTCATGAGTGTCTTAAGAAACTAAAAAATCTTGCAAAAATCCATTATCTCGGGGTCCCGGTATTGTCATCCCCAATATATACCCTTTTAAATAATGACAGCCTCTATGGTGGCAATGTGCGACAACTTACTCAGACTCAGACTTGCATAGATTTTAGTTATAAAGAAATGGTTTTGCTAAACCCAAACTTGAACCAAGTTTTTTCACTGCAGTCCATGCTTGTTGGGCTATCGAATTTTCCACCAACTAATTTCACCATTCAAAACCCAATTAGTCTGTATTTGATAGCTGTTGGAACCAATTTGCTTTTGGATATTTGGGTGGGTGTTGGGTCTTGTTTTTTCATTCCAAAAGTCGTTATATTAAAAAAATGCACAAAACCGTTAGGAAAAAAAATTCTCTAAAATCAACGTGCCCTCTGAGCCATTCCAAACTTTTTAGTCACAAAATTCAATGGGTTGTAAGATTATATGCCTGAATTTTTTCCAAAAATTCTTATTAAAAAGCAGTAAGTACAAGGTCCCGACGTGGAAGCTCCCGAAGCTAAGCAACAACGAACTACTTCTCAAAGATCATGCGAGGTACCTCGGATTAATACTGGACAGCAAATTGCTGTGGAAGCACAATGTTGAGGAGAGGATGAAAAAGGCCAGAAATGCGTTGCACGCATGTAAAATAATGCTGGGCGTATACCCCAAGTAACGCCCCCTCTTATGCATTGGTGATACACGGCAGTAGTTAGACCGATATTGCTGTATGGCCCCATACTACATTGTGGACTGCGACAAGAAAACTGGCATACTTAATGCCACTGGAAAAAATTCAACGACTCGCTGCTCTGTGCATAACAGAAGAGATGAAAACCACTCCAACGGCGGCTCTGAAGATGATACTCAACATGCCACCTATTGACCTTATGGCGGAAAACCTGGCAGCGAAATCCGCGAGGAGGCTAGTGGCTGCTGGAGTATTCACCTACAGAACCTTCGGTCACAGCTCAATAGGAAAGTGGAGCTCAGGTTGCACAGACTACATGACTCGGTACTTTAGTTGGGAGAGAAGGTTTCGCCCTGCGAATGCGCACGGATGGCACAGAGGCATGAAGCCTGGCCATAGAACTTATCACATCTATACAGACGGCTCTAAAACTTTAGACGGAGTGGGAGCGGGCATTTATTGCTCAAAACTAGGGATAAGGCAGCCTATCAAGCTGCCAGACCACAGCAGTATTTTCCAAGCGGAAGCGGCCCGTGTGGGGAAAGCCACGGAGCTAGCCTACACAAGAACAAGAAAGAACTCAACAATTAATATATACGTGGACAGTCAAGCAGCAATAAAAGCAATAAGCTCATATTGTATTAAGTCCAAAAATGTTCGACGGAGCAGGGAGGCCATACAAAGGCTAGCCGCAAACAGTCCGCTGCATATCTACTGGGTACCTGGTCACAAAGGCATTATGGGGAACGAAATAGTAGATGAGATAACAAAAAGCGCTGTTAGACTACCTTTTAAACAAGAGAACGACATACCAAAAGCGCTAAATGCTATATGCAATGAAATGGACGACTACATGAAAAAACGAGTGGAAGCTAGGTGGACTAAGCTGACCACATGCAAACCAGCAAAAGTTATGTGTAGAACTAACGACAAAAAACCGACTCAATTTGTACTTACGGTCTCGCAGATAGACTACAGAACTATCATAGGTATGCTGACAGGTCATAATCTATTGGCTGCACATGCGTACAAGATAGGAATTGCTAAGACGGACAAATGCAGGAAATGCAGCGCGTTTAAGATGCCTGGGAGCCCCACTGTTTGAGGGTCTGGAAGACGTCTCCAAAGCGGAGCTCCCAGCCCTACTTAGATTCGCCGAAAGCGCTGACATCCTACATGATGTCTACTTTAGGTATTCATAGAGGTCGGTCTCCATCTGGTATCGCTAGGGAAAAAAAGGTCTAGGCGCGGCTTATTGCCAACCAGGCTAACCTAACCTACTAAAAAGCTAGGTAAATGTATTAAAGGTGGAATCGGTAAATCAGCTGACTTATTTTTTTTTTTCGCCGTGTCCATGTGGCCGTCAGCCCAGAATGAAACAAAGCGAATTCATTCTTTGTTTTCTACTTTGTCAATGCTTTGCTTTGACAATCAAGCGTACAAAATATTGTTGTTGGTCTACTGTCACCACCTTTAATGAATATATATATATATATAATTGGCGCTTATACCGTTTTTGGGGGTTTGGCCGAGCTCCTCCTCCTATTTGTCGCGTGCGTCTTGATGTTGTTCTACAAATAAAGGGACCTACAAATTCAAGGCCACTTCGAATGGCTGATATTTTTATAAGGAGCTTTTTCATGCCAGAAATACACTCGGAGGTTTGCCATTGCCTGCCGAGGGGCGAACGCTATTAGAAAAAATGTTTTCTTAATTTTTGGTCTTTCACCAAGATTTGAAGCAACGTTCTCTCTGTGAATTCCGAATGGTAGTTACGCAGCAACCCATTCGGCTATGGCGTCCCCCATTTACTGAATGCACCGTGTTAAAATGTGAGAAAATTTGAAGTAAATTTCTTAGACTACTAAACGGCTCACTTGAAATTTTTGGAAAAAATCTGAAATGTTCGCAAACTTTGGAACTTGGATTAGCATGTTTTTTTAGCGGAATGAACTACAAGTATTTTCATAAGCAATATTAAAATTAAATGATGATCAAAGTGTAGTGTACACATACATACACATCACTTTTTTTAAAGCTGGTCTTCTACGAAACCCAAATATGAAAAAAACCTACACGCATAACCTGGCGTTTAAGAAAATTTGCCAAATATAATTAGCAACTCCTTTTGTGCAGCGAATTTCTAAAATAGAATTAATAAAAATATACTCACATGCATCTTTTGTGCCATTGTTTGCTCTGTTGTTGCAGCCTCAACCTGTCAGATAATAAATACCGAAGAATGCATTTACCTCCAACTTGTTGAGTTTGAATCATTTGCATGTGCATTATCCCTCGCTTAGCCCCTAAGACAACAACAGAATAAAGCAAACCCGCCTATTGACCACTCATAAATGGTGAAAAGTAACCAAAGTAACCAAAATGAAACGGTTAGCCACAATGGCAACATTGCACCGGCGGGCGCACGAACAAAGACCAACAAAGGCCAACAAAAACAGAGCGGCGCTACACATGCGCAGATCCTTTTCTGCATGCTTAGCTGCATATCTGCATACATATAAACACTTAAGTACATGCGTGCATATGCACATGTGAATTGCGGATATGTGGCATTGTTGCATGGATTTGGATTTGATAACAAAACAACACGATTAATGAGCCGGCATAACAGCAACAAAGCAGCAAGCAAAACACATGACTATTGTGTGTTGGACTTACAGCTGCTCGAAGGATATGAGGCGATGTTATGAGCTCACACACGCCCGACTAACTGTCTATGCCCGCTAAGAAGGATAATAAAGTATTCGACTAAAGGCGGAAACAAAGCCGAGCCAGCCGAGCAACTGTTCACTGTGTGTGGCTATTAACTAATTGCATTTAAGATATAGAAAAACCAAATACTTCAACACATCAAAAATTGCCAAAAATACTCAAAACCTTTAATGGCAGCTCAAAGAAAACGAAAGGCATAACAAGGGCAAATAGCGCCGCATTGCGAAAGGATAATACCCGAGCAACTGCCAGTTAATAAAAATTGGACAATTCAATGAGCAACACCATAAATAAAAACAATAAAATTTTATTGAAAAAAGCAAAAAAACGAAAACTGAAAATTGAAACGAGGCAAACGATACAAAACGCAACTATTAATTGCTGTAGACTCAGCCGCCTGCCGCATGCCACCGCCGCCGCTGGTGGTTAGCACGAAAACACGCGCTAAAGCCGCTCCAACTGCCTGGTTTCCTGTATTGGGTTAAGCCAGCAGTTGCCCTCGCATATCCTTAGGCTTTAAGTGCCATAAAGGACAACACATGCGTGCACCCAAGACGGCGTGCGTCCGCCACCGCCACCGCCACCGCCACCGCCACCGCCACCGCCACCGTCACCGCCGCTGCTCTTGTTCCTTACATGCTTGATTGGCAGCCGAAAACCAGCACAAGTGGCGACAACCGACTTTCATGGCACCGCACTGCCATTGCGCGCCGCCTTGACGAGTGACTGACAATGGCAATTTATTGAACTGAAATGGCCCCGTTGCGCTGTACGCCTGCGCGGACAAATGCACGTTGCCACGTTGATCCTGCCACGCTTGTTGGTGCACAATGATCCGGAACTGTAAACAATAAATATTAGACTACAATAAAATAACAATTTTACGCTCCTCATAAACGCATGCATATCAATTTTATTGGGTTCTGTAACGAAATCCAACGCGATAATTGATTTATTATCCCTTTCTCCAAATAGTCCTTAAAGACCTATTTAATTTGACGTAAAGATGTGGGCATTTGTACGTCTACGAGTTGTTGTTGCTATAAGCTGGGAAGGGATCATTCGCTGGGATCAATTTAGAAATTATGATATTTCAATAGTTGCATGGCACACAGGCAAACACAGAGGGCAGTAAAGAAGGCAACAGTTGCCCGCGTTTCGACAAAAAAAAACAAAATGCACAGCATAAAAATATATTTTCCGGAAAAGGATAATCAATAAAAATGAACACAATATTTCAAAGAAAATACACTTAATCCTTTACATGAACCGGTGTTGGGTTTCGCAAGGAATTTTTGATATTATTTTGTTTGAAAATCTGTTTTTTTTATTTTGAATTTTTTGGTGCTTTAAGCCGGACTTACACATACACAAATGTCCATAGTTCACTGGGTGGCTCTGAGGAAAAGCATCTGTCTATTGGTAAGTCCTTTCCTGTTCTAAGGCGTCAAAGATTGGTGGTCGCCCAGAGCTGAACTTACAGTGAAAAAATCGGTCAGTCCATAAGTTCGTGCGTATTTTACCCATAATTTCCATTTTGTACAATTTTTGCGTACAAAAAATTCTTCGCGGAATATAACGGAGCTATTTATATTTTCTTTGATATATTGGGCATTCAACAAGTGATTTTAATCGCGGATAGAAGCACACGTTGTTAAAAAATAAAATAGAGTCTTCGAACGCGTATAGGAGGCATATTTTGTATTTTTTTTCTAAAAGTGGTAAAAATGCAACAACTGCTGCTGCAGAAGTAAACACTGTTCACGGAGAGGATACCG
Source organism: Anastrepha ludens (assembly GCF_028408465.1). Lineage (NCBI taxonomy): Eukaryota > Metazoa > Arthropoda > Insecta > Diptera > Tephritidae > Anastrepha > Anastrepha ludens. The sequence goes on along the minus strand of NC_071499.1, from coordinate 26,830,762 downwards.
TGAGTGCAAGTACTGCGCAAAAGTGGTTTTCAAAATTCCGAAGTGGTAACTGCGACGTGGATGATGCCCCGCCCGCTGGTCATCCTGAAGTCTTTAACTCCGACGCCTTGCTCGAACTCGTGAAAGCTGCTGGTGCGCGATTTTCTGGCCAAAAACAACACACTAATGATGCAACAGCCACCGTCTGGCTTTCTAGGGCTTTCTCTGGTTCCCGAAACTGAAGAGGCCCATGAAAGAACGACGCTACGCTATGATTGACGATATAAAGACGGCATCGAAGGAGGAGCTGAACAAGATAAAAAAATGATTTTTTGAAGTGCTTCTAAGATTTGGAAAAAACATTGGCACAAGTGCATAATATCTCATGGGGATTACTTTGAAGGGGACAAAATAGATATTAAAGAATAAATAAATAATTTTTGAAAAAACAGTAAATTCACGATTTTCTTTCTTTTGAACACAACTCGTTTGTCAGCAATTTAAAGATCGTATAATCAATTATGCCCGAGCGTTGAAATTCTGCGGCTCTCACAATCTTTTCCAGCATCAGGTTAAAGAAGTCACATGACAGAGAATCACCGTCCCTGAAACCTCGATTTGTATCAAACGGCTCGGAGACATATTTTTTCAATTCTGATGGAGCTGTTGGTATTGCTGAACGTTGTTTTGCATAGCAATATTGGTTTTGTAGAGATACCAGATTCGGACATCGCGGCATATAAGCAACCTCTTTTCATGCTATCGAAGGCGGCATTAAAACCGACAAAAAGATGATATGTGCCGGGTCTGTACTCGCGGGTCTTTTCCAAGATTTTAGAATCATCATTCTTTCGTCTCCGTTGCGGAGCTGGCCCTATGCTCCGTGTGGAGTTTTTAGTCTCCCATCGGACGTACCCCGGGTGGCGGATAGGGGAAAGCTTTTCAGATATGCAGGGTAGGTGGGAAATAAAATACCACTCGCGGAACAAAACTAAAAACCAAGCAGCGTCTGTCTTATATTAAACGACTGAAACCAGCGTCAGACTCGTGACGAGCGGCTGCCAACAAATAGCTGATCTCGCCAGTTAAATTCAAGGTGGCAATCCTCTCGCGAGAATGGGAACCTTGTGAAAGATTTGCTGTAGTGATAATATCTGATGAATGGTTGATTTACTAGTCAGTCAGTTTATTGTGGATGGGCCTTACTTTTGCATTATAATATTTTTTAAAAAGAGAAGTACTTTTATAAGTCACCTTGGCACAATAAGCAAATTCAAAAATTAAAAATTGTTAAAAAGAAGTATCTCCAGAAATTGAAATCAACTGGTAATCATTAATTTTGTGCGAAATACAAGCATTTTCAAAATAAATTAAAGTCCTTAGATAATCGGCTTTCCCAAAACTATATACTTAACACTGAGCGGAACATCAAAGCTAATTTGGGGTTGTTGCATTCTCTACGATTTAAGTCACTGGTTCCATCCTATAATTCTCGGCTAAAGCTAATTAATTTGGAATCTCTAGAAAAGAGAGGGACAGCCCTTTCACTTTCGTTTATTTTCAGTGTTGTTAAAGGGTTAGAAGTAGTCCGAATTTTCAAAAATTTTGATTTTTTTTACATTTTCTTAAAGTATAATATTTTAAAAATATTGTCTGAAAGTTTGAAGTGAATGCGACAATTGCTTCTTGAGTTATTCAACAATTAACAAAGGGCGCTCGGGAGCTCCGGAGTCAGTAGCAAAACTTTAAATTCGTTTTTCTCAAAAGTATGTTTTTTGAACTGGTGATCACCGTAACTTAAAAACCGCTTGGTAGATTTCAATAAAATTTATACAGCTTTTGAAAAGCATCAAAAACTCGTGCCTGATCGAAGTTTTTTTTTTTCGATTTTTTTTAAACAATTAATTGTCGGTTTTTTTCTCGAAAATCTGAAAAATATTTCCGGAGGCCGCCATATTGTTAATTTTGAAAAAAAGCTTCGATCAGGTAAAAGATTATCTATCCGATTGATTTTAGATGAATCTCCAGGGACTTGTAATGACCACCGCAAGGGACTTCTGAAGAAACGGGCGCCACACAAACAGGGATAACTTTTACAATTATTAATTTTTTTTTAATTTTGCTAAAGTCCAGTCGAAATATGATGAATTAATGCTATTTTTCGTTTTTGTAAACTAAAACAATTGGCTAGCAAAAAAAAATATTGAAAATCATCATTTTTTCGGCCCTCTCACTACGCCCAACCCCTTAATGGCATCGTTGATTGTTCAGTTCTACTTAAGCAGATAAGCTTTAATGTTCCCCTAAGAAGTCTTCGCAATTTTTAGCCTTTTTATGGGGAAAACTTTGAGACTAAATTTGCGAGTAATGCAGCCATTGTTCCAATTGCTCCACTACCAGCCTGCTTGATTTCGCTTTATCTGAATCTAACTATGTACTTGTAATTTTGTAAAAATGTTGATTTTAGTTGCTTAGATTTAGATTCATTGGAGGTTTACACTCCGACCTCATTGTCTTTTGTGCCCCCTTTTTTTAATTAAAATATTTTCATTTACATTGATTGCTAATATTTTCGCTGCCAAATTTGACTTGTTTTTCTTAACATTTTTGTCTAGTCTGTTAGGTAATTTGTACTGCATATTATCAAAATAAAACGAAGAAATAAAATAAATAGTTAAAAAAATTTTAAATTAAAATAATGGTTTAATGTTACTTTTCTACTTTTCAGCGATATTTCAATATGAGTCAATGAAATAAAAATCGGTTTCATTGGAGTTGTAGTAAAAGTGAATATTTCCTTTAACAAAAAGCACTTTTGTAATGAGGTGAATATGAAATTAAAGCAAGCTGACTGTGGAAGGAGACTCTTTGTTATGCTGCTGACCCTTTAGGTATTCATTTCTGCGCTTTTACTCCTTTAAAGCGTCCACATTGCACATCTACAGATATGGATTCAAGTAAAAGTATGTCCATGCAAATATTATATCTTTCAGATAAACCTGCATATGTTTACATACAAGTAACTCCGTGCATGCATGTATTGGTGAGCATACAAATACCAAATACCCTGCAGGGAAAAGTCAAACTAGTGTGGAAGGATTCCGGTTCAGTACTGGTATTTAATATTATTAATAGAAGAAAAAAAACTACATAGTTCGTCTTTGGCTAGACAAAACCAGTAGCAAAATGAACGATAAATTTTTGGCAAAATACTTGATTTTTTGTTTAGATAAGTAAGTTTAAAACTCGTGTATGGAAGCACCAATGCATTGCGATGATTATACTGATTTATTTGAACTCCTTCCAAGTCTGTTAAATAAAGGCAGCAATTAATTAATATTTACATGAAATGTATTCTGGAACTGATTTACACATGATGAGAAGGTTTTTAGAGGTGAGCTCTTTAACAGTCTTTGATGGAATTAGACAGAATCAGCTGATCGGCTGATGCCACTTGGGTCATGAAGCGGTTCGCTTACGAAAAAACTGAGATTTTGTTAGTGACATACGAAAAAAATCAACTTATCAACCCTTCGTCGCCATCAGAACAATGACTGATTAGACGACTGTGTGAATATGTGTGAAATGATCATTCAGAATTCGGCTGCTGAATCCCATGTGACATATGTAGTTAAAGAGCAAACCTTGTAATCTATCAGTTTTGGGACTTACATTGTGGCTAACTTTAAGCTTAAGAATGTCTAACGAAACTCTGTACACACTTTTAATATGAAATTGAATATTCTAAAATGTTGGAATGAAATGGAATGGATTTTCATTTTTTATTTTAACTGTTATAATCCAGAACTATAGAGCAAGTCATGACCTTCAATTACCTCAGTGCAAAAAAATCATCCAAAGATCATACGGGCTGACACAAAAACAAGAGAAAACGCAATATCAACAACGGAAATGCACATTTTGCGCTCTATAGCAGAGTACATCCTTTGTTATCTTATGCGTATTGACGAAATACGAGCAACATGCGACGTACGGTGAAATGAATGGAATAAGCGCGTTGGACGAAAACATGACACAAGACTGCCGAAAATTGCGATTGTAGAGAGACAGGCTGCAGGAAAGCCCGGAAGGCCGCCCGCCCAAAACGATGGTTCGAATGTTGGACTTCAAGTTCAGTGGAAACGCTGCAGCTGTTAAAAACCAATTTTATTATTCATATTTTACATAAATACTGTGGGCAAAAAGTAAGGTGAATTTATTTGTCAAACTTCGCGGGATTAAAATTTCGCTGTAGTTATTTTTTTCATGAGTTGGCAGCACTGTTAATAACATCTGGACCAACTTTCATGTGAATGTCATTATCAGTAATATATTTACGTTTGTGTTTACCAAACGACCAAGAGTGCATTTTTCGATTTTTACAATGTCTGATTTGATTGAGCAGAGAAGTGCCATCAAATTTTGTTTGCGGAATGAAATTTCGGCTGCGGAAACGTTTAGCATGTTGCAGAAGGCATTTGGTGATCCGACCATGTCGCAGAAAAATGTCTATAAGTGGTACAAAGACTTCAAAGAGGGTCGAGAACGTGTTGATGACTTGGAGCGCTCCGGACGACCATCGACGTCAACAGATGACCAACACGTCAATAAAGTGAAGGAGTTAGTGCTCAAAAATCGTCGGTTGACTGTTAGAGACCTTACTGATATGATCGGAATATCAGAAGGATCTGTGAAACCCATTTTGAAAGACCATTTGGGCCTATGAAAAGTCAAATCTCGTTTGGTACCGAAAACTCTCAATTTCTTGGAAAAAAGTCGTCGCGTTGACGTGTGTGAAACAATGCTTTCAGACTATCAGGACAAGCTCAAATGCATCATTACGGGAGATGAGACTTGGACTTATGCTTACGACCCTGAAACAAGTGATCAATCAAGCGAATATCGTGCTAAAGACGAGGCCAGCCCGAAAAGAGCACGTCAAAGTCGTTCAAAAATAAAGGTAATGATGACAGTTTTTTTCGATTTTCGTGGTGTGGTGCACTATGAATTCCTTCCACCTGCCAAACTGTTAATAAGGAATATTATTTGAGCGTTATGCGTCGTTTACGTGAAGCAATTCGTCTAAAAAGACCAGAATTATGGGCCAACAACTCTTGGTTTTTGCATCACGATAATGCACCGTCTCACGCTGCACTCGTTCTTCGTGACCATTTCGCCAAAAACTCCACGCATACAAATTTCGCAACCACCGTATTCGCCTATTCCCAAAACTCAAGAGACCACTCCGGGGAACGCGTTTCGAGTCGATTGAGGAGATAAAAGCTGAATCGAAGAAGGTGCTGATGGCTATACCGGAAATGGACTGTTTGGCATGTTTCGGGGATTGGAAAAATCGTTGCCATAAGTGTATTTCATCGAGAGGGGATTATTTTGAAGGGAATGAAATTGATTTCAAGAATAAATAAAGATTTTTCATTTTACACCCAAATTCACCTTACTTTACTAATAATCTTTTTCTTTTCAAACAAATTTCGGAATATTATTGTAGGTTAGATTCCTCGTTAATCGAGTCAGAACAATATTAGGTTCCTGGCCATTGTGACATTGAAGGGAACTGCAAAGCCGATGAACTAGCGAAAATCGGTACCAAATTACTTGATGAGTACATAGAAAATGACATAGGAATACCCTTCTAAACATGTAAGCTACGTATCCTCGAAAATATTGTAAGAGTAGCGAACGAAAGATGGCGGAATGAAGCCACTTGCAGAATCGCCCGACAGCTGTGGCCAACACTCAATGCTAAACGCACGGAACTTCTTCTAAGAAGAGGTAAGCACAGTCTTAACACACTGTTTTCAGTTATTACGGGTCATGGCCTGATCGGTAGGCACGTCCAAAGAATGGGTGTGCAGACACATGACTTCTGCAGAAGTTGTCTAGACGAGAAAGAGACGATCCCGCACCTTCTGTGTCACTGTCCTGGTCTATTCAGACGTAGACTCGACATTTTGGGCGGACATTTTTTCTACGAATTAGAAGACCTCGGCTCTGTCGAAATTAAGGATCTTGCGAAATTTTTGAATAGCACACATTGGTTTTAGGAGGGATAAGGGCTAGTTCCCCACGCGACATCACAATGGGACATGAGCCTGAATGTGTCCTACAATGGACAACCGCTTCTACCTAACCTAACCTAACACCATCTAACGCCTTTAAACACAATGAATCGGCTTCAGTGAATTCAATATTTTCTATTATCCATATCCTATAAACCACTAAGGGAGAAATAACTCCGAAGAGCTAAAACTGCTCCGACTAGCTGGTGTACTCCCATCAAAGAAACTTGGCGATCGCAAAGGGTTAAAAATATCACTTGGCTACATGGAAAGGTGTTAGAACATGAACTGACTGGCAGCTCACTGGTAGTACACCCATACCTCGCTATAAGGCCGCTCTTTATACGGACTTTCTTTTATTATAGGGTGAATAACTTGGTGAGACAAAGAACCAAATTTGAAACGGCGAGCTGATACAAGTAGTGAATAGCGAATGCTTCTATGCTTGGTAAGGAGCCAGAGACTTCTTTATCCAGGCAGCTAAAAATAAAAACGTTGACAGATGTGATTTTTTTATTTCGAAAAGTAAATAAACACCCGCCTTCAAAATGATCCCGAGGAATAATGTTGCACTAAGGTATCTCGAGGTGTAAACTCAGCGCTTAGCTGCTCCAAAGTATCGAAAAAAGTAGGAAAAAGGGTGACGCAGCAGACAAAATTAGATGAATATTTTCAGTATAATCGACCAAAAACAACGGAAATTGACGATGAAAATATTTCACCTGATCAAAACAGCGCCCAGGCATTTTATAATTTTTGTTTGTTTTTAATTATGAAATGGATTTGAATTTTTATTTGTTGTGCTCTTTCATTTAGGCTAGGTAGGTAGGTGAAATTGCTGGAATGCCAGTCCGGCACTCCTCAAGTAGCACTAAGGCCCCATTTTGATACCATTTTGAGACCTCCAACAGGGAGATATCTATTATACAACCAGCCAGAGCTGTTGATATAATGGAGAAGATTGTTGAGATTTAGTTTGGCGCACTACTCCAGGCTGTCATTTATAGTTAATAAAAAAATAATACATGCATTTTCTGATGAACTTAACACTTCATACATTGTTTTTTCTTTTTTTTTTTTGGCACCGATCTGACTTAATTTTTCGGCATTTGTATGAAAAAAATTGATTCGCTAAACGGCTTTTCCCTTTACGGCCGAGCTCTCCGGCACATATCTTGGCCGTTAAGCGCGGTGGACCTCTAGTTCACAATTAATATTTTTCCTGCAGGCTATGTATGAAAAAATATATCTATGTACATCAGTCAGCTGCTGCTTACACCGCATTACCATCATTTCTGCAATTTCAATGTCTGTGATGTGGTTACTTAGAATTCAGTTGGCCGCAGATCTGTTGCAGCCACGTGTAAGTATAAAAATACACACGTACATACGCACACTCATTTATATGTGTATGTGTGTGTGTACAAAAGGAATACCATTAAAATAAACCGGAAGGCAGAACGAGCGGGTATAACCCGACGCTTTGAGCTGAGACAGCTTGGCGATAGCTGCATTTCCAATCGATTTATTTTAAACAAAAAATGCAAAAAGAAGCAGAAAAAGCAGAAAAAAGAGAAAAACAGAGAAAACAACAACGAGAAAAAGGGAAAATTAAAACGGAAGTGAAATCCTTTTCAAAAGCATACAGCCACCAGCAGTAAGTGTATGTGTGCGAGTGTATGTGTGTATATATAAATTACCTTTAAGTGCGTCCACATATTTATACGAGTATCCGTGTGCGTGTGTGTGTGTGTGCATATGTGTACTTATGTTGCTGCTCATTAAAAGTAGCGCAGAGTTTGGCTTTTTAATTCCCTCTTCCCGGCGTACAGCCATTGACGCGGGCAAAGGACCGGCCGAGAAGAATTTGCTAAAATACGCATTAATTTTCTTTTTAACCCTTCTTTGCATGGCTGCTGCTCATCCCCACCCATACACACATACATATGAATTGGCGTGCAGAAGCAGCAGCTCATACGTGTATGCGTGCGTATGTATGTGTGCGGGCATTCACATGTTTCCGCATGTATGTCAGGATGCGCGTGTGCTTTCAGCTTCGAAAAGTTATTTTGTGGATATTTAATGAATTTTTACATATGTTTCGTTGGCCCGTTGCAAAGTGCCTCACTGATTTTACGCCTAAACCCCGACCCACCCCACCTCGCCTCGCCTCTTTGGCATTTCAATTGTCCGCCACTTTGCTATATCCGTTTGTCTGTCCGCGTTGCTCATTATACGCGCATTGTTTCCATTTTTGTTGTTGTTTTTTTCATTTCGCTTCACTTTGCAAAGCTGCTCAAACATGGATGTTGCCGTTTGCCGATATTTTTCTTAACGAATTGAAGTAAATAACAGAAAAAAAATGTTTGCTTTCATAAAAGTCCATGCGAGAGGATTTTCAAATTTAGTACTCAAACTAAAATTCTTTTTCTATGCAATTTCCGTAGCATTTCAACGAAATCTGTTAGCTTCTTATAGAATTTAAGGCAACCTAAATGTTTTTTTTTTTTTGTCTCCAAATGGGAGTAATAGAAAGGACATTTCTCGAGATGGTCAAAAGCGAAAAAAATTATATCTAATCAATTTTTGAAGACTTGGCTCCCTATGGGCTGGAGGAAATATCGACCCATATCACTTCAAAGACGAGGCTGGTGCCAATGTTAAACGACTTTTTGATGCCAGGAATTGAAGCCCATGATCTACACAAGGTTTGCTTCCAACAAGAGGACGCTACTTGCCATACAGAACGTGAAACAATGGATTTACTGCGTCGTCGCGTCGTAGTTTCGGTGTGCAATTTACATATCTCTCGTCTCGGACCAGTGGATTGGCCACCAAGATCGTGTGATATCACACTTTAGGACTTTTATTTGTGCAGGTATGTACAGTCTAAATACTTTGTGGATAAACCAGCTTCGATTGAGGCATTGGAAGCCAACATTACTAAAGTTATTCACGAGATACCGACCGAAGTTCTCTAGCGAATCATTCAAAATTAGTGTTTACGGATGGCCGAACTCCGGCGCAGTTGCACCCAACATTTGAAGGCGATTATCTTTAAAAAATAAATGTCACAAAAATAGTAAGATTGTCCAAACAATTTCAACATTCGTTGATCACCCTTTAGATGCGTGACCTCTAGTGTTTGAAAAATTAATTTTGTGTTATGGATTCTGATCGCAGAAGGTATTAATTTTGCGTAGCTCGTTATAGAGGCAAAATTGCAGTAATTGTTGCCCATTGTCGTTGCATTCGTAGTCAGTAAAGATGAAATTTGTAGACTTAGATATCATCATCATCATCTTAGCACCACAGTTCGAGTTGAACCATTGCTTCCGTTATAACCGTTTGATATCAGACATGTCACCTGTCACCTGTCATCTGTCACCTGTCACCTGCTCCAAAGTCGCCTTCAATGTCAAGTTTCCATTGTTTTCTCGGGTGGTCTCATCTGTCGCCTTATGGATTTGTTTCGAAGATATTTTTTAGAGTAAAATGTGACCATCCCATCGAATCCTTTGCTCTTTGATGTACCTGATTACATTTGCACCCTTAATAAGTGTGTCTAACTCGTCGTTGTACCGAATGCGGAAGGTACGGTCTTCAAATCGTACAGGTCCATATATTTTTCTTAGTCTCTTTCTTTCAAAACAATTTAACTGATCGGTTTCATTGGACTTCAGCACCCAGACTTCGCACCCGTATGCGAGTGTAGGTCTTATGACAGTTTTGTAAATGCGTAGTTACTGGTTCCTGGAAAGTATTCTCGACTTCATCAACTTTGTTTGCGCGAAGTAAGACTTATTTGCAGCTTGAATGAAAGACGAATCTTTCTGTCAACTCAGCACAACTTCAAGGTACCTAAATTCATTAAGTATTTCAAAGCTTTACCCGACTAGAAATTTTGGTAAGGCAAATAAGGCAGACCGCATTCCCAATTTGCTCCTCATAAGGCAGCCAAACTAGGCCCAAGTCCCGAAAGGTATCGCCACACATCTGCGTCATTAGGCGCAGGTTCGAAAAACCGAACTTCGGTAATACTCCGGATGCCCTTTTACAAATCAATTAGGGATTCCAATTTATGCCTAAGTGAGACAGTGCCACAGTGACCACAACCAAATTTGGTATTGCTCTGGCATGCCAACCTTTGACTTTCCTAACGTGGTCCTGGCAAGGTAATAGTGAGGCGTGCCTCAGTAAGGCCTGCCTAATTCGGGCCTAACTGATTCTTCGGCAAGCCTCACTGTAATTCTAGTCGGGTACCTGCCGATTTGCAAGTTAGGTGTTGCGTTACGCGCTGCACCTTTTATGCATTTAGTTTTTTCTTCGTTGATGATAAGTCCTACCATCCTAGCAGATGATTCTAGACGCATAAATGTTTCTTGCAGAGCCTGGATTTAATTACGATGCCATCCGCATAGGCACAAATTTGTGTAGATTTGCCAAAAATTATGCCTGCAAGATCTATATTAGCTATAACAGCGTGTGATACCAGGTTGAAAAGTACCTGAGATCTCTTTAAAACGGTCGGTGACATCACCTCAGATTCTCACTTTTGCCCAAGTGTTTGTTAAAGTTGTAGACTAAGATTTATAAAACAAATAAAAATGAATAAAAGTTAAGAGCTTTGAAGTGGAAACCTTGTTATAAAGCCGGTCTCTGTATATTTTACATATTTATACTCGTATATCTGAGAAAGTTCTCAGTTTCGCTATGTTGTGAGATCGGAAAAAATCTAGACTTATTTCGAAAATTTTGTATGCCTAACTCACCACCAGTTTGTCATATGTGTTTGTTATTCTCTTCCCCAATAAAAACAACAAATACTAATCACAACAGGACCACCCGTATGCCACCACCATAAGTGTAACAGCCCGCAAATACACTTCAACGCTCAAGTGCTGGGCAACTCCAATACAGCGGCAGCGACCACTTGAGGCCGCCAAGCAGTCTGCCATTGTCACTTACATCTCACCCGATAGAATGTGAATTCTCGAGAGTGCCGGAGAATTATATAATTTATAACTGTTTGTATAAGCATTGTTAAGTAGGACAGTTGACATGGCATCCTCAAGCACATATCCTTTTTGGGCATCTTTTGCGGCCTATGACACGTCCGGTTTTAGCGGTCAACCATTGAGTGCAGCCGCGGCAGTCTTTCATATTTACCGCAGGCGATAGACTCCGCACTGCCTGCGCTGACATTTAGAAACAGAAATAAAAAATTGCAGCTACTTTTGGTGATTCTCCAAGCAGAAACAAAATATCAAACAAAAAACTGCACCCATTTCATTCAACACTCTTCAAAGAGGGCACTCAAAGGCTCATAATTTGTATGGAAAAAGTAAGCAAGGACCACACAGGGTACGGTGGGTGTCAAATGGACAACAAGTCAGCCTAACGAAAATGAGCCTAACGGAAGTAAAACTGGCAGACAAATTGTAAATCAAGCTGATCACTCAGAGAGTAAAAAATAAAATAAATTAAAGTAACAACAAAAATAAACGGAACTTTGCATATCGCATGTCATCGCACATATGAGCACAAGCGGGCAGAGAGAGGGCATAGTGGGGAAATGCTAGAACTATTTCTACACCTACACTTAAACAACGGCGTTTCATTTGCCAACCGAAGACTCTCCCGCTCAGATGAGCGACTAATTTTCCATGCAGGTGTACTTGTGCATGCGTGCGTGTGTGTGTGAGCATCTGAGCGCAGAGAAAAATCGCAGGCATACAACACTAAAATGTCAGTTGGTTAATTGTTGCAATAACAATTGCATTTATTTATTTAAGTGCACAACAAAAACAAACAACAAATATGCGTAGTAATCGGCAGCTATAGCAAAGTAACAACAAAAACAGTGAATATCAAATGAGTAAATTTTTCAGGCGTGCGTTTATTGCTGCTGCTTACATATTTTACGTATTTTGTATGTTATTTGTTGTTGTTTGTTTCGTTTTCATTGTTGCTCTTGCCGCCATTGCCATTTACTGATTGATTAACGCTGCATAAGTGACAATTATCCAAGTGAAAAATAATGATTAATTATGCACTAGCAACACATACACGCATACAGTGCACACATACATACATACGTAGCCAATTCATACATTAATACTTGTGTACGCGCTTGAGTTACACCGGTGTTCACAATATTGGCAGCGCTACATTTGGGAAGTTCTAACCATTTATTTATTTCTTATAAAATTTAAAAAAATTTTTTTTTTTAAATTTAATATTTAATATTTATTTAATTTTTTTTTGTTTTTATTTAATTTTTTTATATAAATGTAGTTCTTACTGCAACAAAAACCAAGCTGACAAGCTTCGAGCTATGCGGAATATTTAAAAAATAAAAAAATCTGAACAAATTTTCTCCAAACAGATTTCCAACTTTTTAATCAGAATTTTCAAAATCTTCAAGTACGCAGTTACAACTTGGCCTGCCAGTGCAGAAGCATCTTGCTACCGCAACATTAATCCAACTTAATTCGCTTTCGTTAGGTACTCCTGAGTCTGAATTCGTGGATGCTAACTACGTTCAAGGACTTATTCGTACAGCAAGTCGCCGTCTAACACTTGTCTCGTTCGGACTTGTTCTCTTACGATCTCATGGTACTGATAGCTTTTAGTAGTGTAGTGTTTTAGGCAGTGTGCCTCTACCTATTACCTTTGTTGCTGTTTTTTCCACGTGGTACAGCTTTGACAGTAAGTTATATAGTTACAAGTTAATGTAGTTACAAGTTAATGTTGTGACCTCGTCACATACAGGGAACGATTCAATCTCGCTCACATCTTACAAAATAAACTCTACATCAGTCCCCTGGTGGTCCTCAAAATTGAAGGTTCTAAGAGATTCTAAACAAAATGAGTGGCATGTCTTCCAAAAATGTTTATCCATTGACAATCTTATTGTTTACAAAACAGAAAATTCACTCTTCAACAAATCCAAGAAGACGGCGAAGCGCAAAAGTCTCGCAGATTTTACATCGAATACCAACCCCTGCTCTCCAGTAACTCAAAGTTGCCAAAACATTCGTAGATCAATAGAAACCTACAATCCGACAGTTATACGAACAATAACAACTCAATCCAATGTAAAAGCACCGAGGAAGGAGTGGACCGGAGGCAACACTTGGGGACAGGGCCTAGTTAACCTGTTCATGGATGGCTCGAAGCTGGACGGTAGGGTTGGGAGAGGAGTATTCTGCAAAGACCTCCCCATCAAACTCAAATTCAGGTTACCGGATCGCTGCAGTGTGCTCCTAGCAGAGTTGGCCGCAATTAAAGAAGTAGCTGACTGGCTACTTACTTGCGTAATAACTGTTAAGAAGGTGAATATTTACTCCGATAGCCAAGCGGCAATTAGGGCCCTAGGCTCGATGATGGTGTATTCGAAACTGGTCAGGGAATGCCTGGTCTCTCTCTTGATTGCATCAGAATTCTTCGATATAAAGATAATTTGGGTACCTGGTCACAGTGACATTGCTGGAAACTGTGAAGCCGACGAGCTGGCCAGACAAGGGACCTGTGAGGTACTGTGCTCGCGAAAGGAAAGGATCGGTACCCCCTGACAACCTGCACTCTACTCCTGGAAGGATGGGCTTTGTACCAGCTCAGCGAACGGTGGGCAAGTACTCGAACGTGTAAGGTCGCGAGGTTCTTCTGGCCACGTTTGGATAGGAGGCGTCAGAGTGTGTTTTTTTGAAAAACTTCCCTATAGCTCTTAAAAAGCCACCCTTTATTTGATTATTCGTCACAGAACTTTTTCCATGAGTTCTTCTCTAGTTCCACTGAACCTTAATCTCGAAACTAATAAGTTATACTCTATTTTCCTTACATGGATAATGTCGTACCTTATCAATCGTGAATGTGTAGTCGTTGTCGGTAATGTCTTCCTCTCATTTTATTGCCTTTTCCTGTGTGCCTCAGGGCCGCATTTTCGGCCCTTTGCTTTTTGTAATTTTTATTGATGACACATCTGAATGTTTCCATTTCTCTGAATTTCTTTTATATGCAAATGACTTAAAAAATTTTTAAAATTGTACTTAGACTGTCTCATTCATGTCATCTTCAATCGGACCTCAAGAATGTCGTGGCAGGAATCTACTTTAACTAAATATTAAGAAATAGTCTCATGTGCCATTTTTTTTATTTTGGAAATAGGGCTCGAGATATAGGTCAAAACGTGGACACGGTTAACCTCCGGACGTGTATGTACAATATGGGTATCAAATGGAAGCTGTTGGTGAATGCTTTAGTTTAGAGTATTTTTCATGCCACTCCGTGACTAGGGTCTTGAGGTAGAGACCAAAACGTGGACCCTAGAATGTGTTTGTACAATATGGATATCAAATTGAAGCTGTTGGTGAATGCTTTAGTACAGAGTATTTTTCATGCCGCTCCATGACTGGGGTCTCGAGATATAGGTCAAAACGTGGACCTGGGTAACCTTTGGTTGTGTATATACAATATGGGTATCAAATGGAAGCTGTTGATAAGTGCTTTAATACGGGGTAATTTTCATACCTATTGATGACTAGGATCTCGAAATATATGCCAAAACGTGGACCCGCCGTGTCTTTAAGCCGAATTAAACCAAACTTACACACTTTGTTAAGGAGGTATTGAAGATGGTTTCCGTATAGTTTGGATACCTATTGGTAGATAGGGTCTCGAGATATAGGTCAAAACGTGGAGCCGAGTAACCTTCGGATGTGTATGTAGAATACGGGTATCAAATGGAAGCTGTTGGTGAATGCTTTAGTTCAGAGTATTTCCTTCCGCTCCGTGACTAGGGTCTCGAGATAGAGACCAAAACGTGGACCCTAGAATGTGTTTGTACAATATGGATATCAAATGAAAGCTGTGGATAAGTGCTTTAATACGGGTTATTTTCATACCTATTCATGACTAGGATCTCGAAATATATGCCAAAACGTGGACCCGCCGTTTTTTTGAACCGAATTAAACCAAACTTACACACATTGTTAAGTAGGTATTGAAGATGGTTTCCGTATAGTTTGAATACCTATTGGTAGATAGGGTCTCGAGATATAGGTCAAAATGAGGACCCGGGTAACTTTCGGACGTGTATGTACAATATGGGTATCAAATGGAAGCTGTTGGTGAATGCTTTAGTTCAGAGTGTTTTGCATGCCGCTCCGTGACTAGGATCTCGAGATAGAGACCAAAACGTGGACCCTAGAATGCGTTTGTACGATATGGATATCAAAGTGAAGCTGTTGGTGAATGCTTTAGTACAGAGTATTTTTCATGCCACTACGTGACTGGGGTCTCGAGATATAGATCATAACGTGGACCCGGGTAACCTTTGGTTGTGTATGTAATATACAATATGGGTATCAAATGGAAGCTGTTGATGAATGCTTTAGTTCAGAGTATTTCCTTCCGCTCCGTGACTAGGGTCTCGAGATAGAGACCAAAACGTGGACCCTAGAATGTGTTTGTACAATATGGGTATCAAATGAAAGCTGTTGATAAGTGTTTTAATACGGGGTAATTTTCATACCTATTGATGACTAGGGTCTCGAAATATATGCCAAAACGTGGACCCGCCGTGTCTTTGCACCGAATTAAACCAAACTTACGCACATTGTTAAGTAGGAATTGAAAATGGGTTTCGTAAAGTTTGGTTGTAATTCGGAGCACTGGCAACGGGTACAGCGTTCTTTTGAACCAGCCATAATGTCGCTTACTTTTTTAACGCTTGGGGCGGAACTGAACTGTCAAATTGACAGTGTGAGTTACAATGTGTCAATATTTCTTTCTGATTTGGATGCCATAAGGAAAAAACGTAAGTGCAATATGTAAAAATTGTTTGTGAATTTTTTTGGAGTGGATTTTGGAACAGTGAATAACTTCTTACGAAATTTGAGAATTTAATGTGAAATCCGAATGAAATTATGTGTTCGTGGAAAAAAAATTTTTTTCGTTTTTTTTTTTTGAAAAATATAAATGGATAATGGTTAAAAAAGCTCCAATGCTTAATAAAACATATAAATTGAAACGAAAAATTCATGGATGATCAGGAAAAAAGACGATTGTTTCTTAGTTATTCATATGCGTTGATTTGAAATTCAAAAACAATCTTCTTTTTTCCTGATTTTCAATTTATATTTTATATTTACTCAAAAACAAAAAGAAAAACAAAAAATATTGTTTATGCCAAAGCGCTTGAATAAAGAATAAAGAAATAAATAATATGAAACCCATATATTTTCTGTTCTAAACCATATCTATTCTATTTTAGTGTGCCCAGCGAAGGGGGCCGGGTTTGCTAGTATTTTATAAAGAACTCGCGTTCGTAAAATAAATAAAAGTCAGTGGGACATAAAACTTCATAGATGAAACTCAAAGGCTCATTCCAAAGATTCTGATTAAAAAGTTCATAATTTTGATGAGAATCTGATAATTTTGAAAAGATGTCAAAGTTTTGTCCAAAGTTTAAGTGCTTAAGTTTTTGTTGATTTTTACAATATTTTTATAAAAAAAAAATATAAAAAAAAATCGAAAAGTCGTCACATCATTGCAGTACGTCGCACTGCTATTATTGTCAACACAGATGTACCTACATACACACGAACATACGTACGTGAGCTTTTAATGGGTGTGTATTCGTGTAAATATGCGTGCGGCGTGTAGTGAAAAATCACTATCGAAATCATTTATTCTCTCTTGTCAATGTGAAATATTTCCTCTGCGCTTTTATCTTTAATTGCAAATTTACAATTCAATGTGCCATCTATTATGGCCGGTATTCGACAATTCGAAACTCTTCGCTAGCTAAAACCTTCGGTGACAAAATCGGGGGTCATGCATTTTGGAAAACAATATAGTTTGCAATTAAGGAGATATAATATTTTATATACGAGGCAGACCCAGATCAAGCTGGATTGAGGAACTAGAAGGCGAAGGAGAGGAAACTTAAAGTCACCAATTGGAGAGAAACAACCAAGGATCGAGTCAAATGGAGACATTTTGTGCAGCAGGCCAAAGCTCAAACAGAGCTGTAGCGCCAAATGATAATGATGAATATTTTATATTCAATTTTACGCTGGAAATATGCAAGGAGTTCAACTAGAGTGTAAAAATTTTAGGCTAATTCCAATGGCTTCGGGCAGGTACACTTGTATTTCTTTGTATTTTTCTTATTACATACAGTTTTTATCGAAAGAATATAGCCACATGTTCGAAAGTTTTTTATATGGAAGAAACCATACTCCCGAAATACAACGTAATGGTTTGACCACTCCTTTTGGCCCCTGAGTAATGTTATGTAATCAATTTGGTTTAAAGGAAAGTTAGGTTAGGTTGGACTTGGCTGATCTGGTAGATCCCACATGGAGCAGAAAGGGATCCAATTTATTTACTTGGCATGGAGTATGTAGGAACTTTATATTTTGACTTTAATACACAGTTTAGGTTAGGTTGAAGCGGTTGTCCTGTGGGACACAATCAGGCTCATAGCCCATTCTGATTTAGAGAGTTTAAGTAGGCTGCTAATTTTTTGGTATGCCACGCTTTATAAGCTTGAAAATGATCCAGAGCCTAAGCAGTTTATTCGTGTTCTGCTAAACGCATGTCAGTGACAGAGTAGGTGTTCCAGAGTTCCTCTCGCTTTGATTTTGTCACATATTGTGCATGTATCGTTCTGCACTAGCTTCGACTTGGATGGAAGAGATAAAATATAGTTTGCAGACCTGATTTATTTAAGCCTTCCTATCATGATTTTCGTGATCCTGCATGAGTTGGTTCTTTCCCATCTTGAGTTCGTTGCTTGAATCATCGCTGCATCTAAAAAAAGATCAATGGTTTCGTTGCTTGTGTGCACGTAGTACCGTTTTGTTGAAAATAAACGTTGTCCAGAACAATGCCATCCAATTCCGGCCATAAATAATCGTTAATCATCTCTCGTCAGCGCAATCCATTAACCGAAACTGTTGCCCCAGCTTAATTTTCAAAAAAGTAAGGTCCAATGACTCCGCTGGACCATAAACCGCACCCACCAAACAGTCACACGTTGAGGATAGAGAGGCTTTCCAACAATAACTCTTGGATCTTCTGAGCCCTAGATCCGACTTTTTTGCTTGTTGACGAAGCCACTGAGTTGGAAATGGGCCTCATCACTCAAGATGGTTTATCGATGGAATTCCGGACCATTTTCATGCATTTCAACGACCCATTCAGCAAAAATACGACGTTGTTGGTAATCGGCCGGCTTGAGTTCTTGTGTGAACGGGACTTTATAAGCCTTAAAACCCAAATCTTTATGCAAAATACGGAGTAATGACGTTTGTGGAGTGCCTAATTCCAAAGAACGACGAGGAATGGACAAACCTAGGTTTTCTTCAACACTTTCGGCTACAACAGCAATATTTTCGATTTTCAGCTGTTCTTGAGTGGCGTGCCTGGAACCCAGTAGATGGTGGATTGGTTCTAAGTTCTCAGCTCATCCATCCTTTTCCGGCATTGCCGAAAACAGTGTAAGTTTGTCATTACAGCTGCTATTGACTTGATGGTTTCTTGGCTGTCAATGTAAAAGTTTATTTGAGAGTGCGGAGGAGTCTTCTCTATGGTTAGGTCTGCTGCTTTTGTTGCTGCGTAGATCACAGCTTGAAACACATTGTAGTAGATTGGTAATATGTCTGACTGATTATAGCCTAATTCCGAAGTGAATACTACGGCTCCAATACTCGCTTCCATTTTGGAACCTTCTCTGTAGATGTTAAAGGTGTGGCGCGTTGAAAGTTGTCCCTTCTGCGATCCGACCTTTTCTAATACTATCTTTGGCTCCCTGTTGCAATCAGCTTGAGAAATGACGTAGTCCGAGCTATCGCTTAAACTTCTGAATAACCGGATGTGGACATATGGCCTTAGAACTTGCTGTCCTGTTGTCAATAGTCAAAGTGCAAACTTCAGAGACACAGCTCTGCAACTCTTTCTACTCTCACGAATTTGTTACCGTACGTCCTCTTACTCAAACTTGTCCATCATATTAGAATGCCATAGAGCATTATTGGCCTCACTACGGCCATGTAAATCCAATGTGAAAGTCGTGGAGGTAAGCCCCTTGTGCCACCAACCATTTTTCTGGAGGCGTATAAGGGATGGAGTGCTTTCTTCGTTCGTTCTTCCACATTGAGCTTCCACGTTAGTTTGCTATTCAACATTACCCTTAGGTACTTAGTACGGGTGGGCCTTATAGCGTTTGCTTTTTGAACCACCTATTTTTTGGAAAATGGTAACACAAATGACATGTCAAATGTGTTCATAATTTACTTAAAGGTTTGACATTTACGAAATGGGACGCTAAACGCTTGAAAAAAATTGGGAAATATTGAAAACCTATTTCCAAAGTGGTGAGTCTTCTTCTTCTTTTCTGATTTTCACATCGGTGACTACGTCAATAAGCAAAATTGTCGGATTTGGGGCTCAGAAAATCCACACGATGCTGCAGAGAAGCAAATGCATCCACAACGAGTCACTGTTTGGTGCGGTTTTTTTCGAAAATGAGCAAGGAGCCGCGGTTGCAGTTAATGGCGAGCGTTACTGTGACATGCTCAACGAGTTGTTCCCAAAATTGAAGGGGATGACATGGACGACATCTGGTTGCAACAGGACGGTGCAACTTGTCACACTGCCAAAGTTACACTCGAACTTTTGGCTACCGTTTTTGAAAACCGAATAATCAGCCGAAATTCCGATATCAATTGGCCGCCTCGGAGCTGTGATTTAAGCCCGTTCGACTATTTTTTGTGGGGAGCCGTTAAGGACAAATGCTATGCGAACCATCCAGAGACGAATGATGCTTTAAAACACGAAATCGAAGTTGCCATTCATGAAATTGGAGCCCAAACAACCGAAAATGTGCTTAAAAATGGGGTTGATCGAATGGCCTACTGTAAAGCCAATCATGGCAGTGATTTGAACGATATTATTTTTTATTCATAAATGACAATGTTCAGTCTTCAAAATAAAAGCAAAAGTTTGAAAAAATATTGATTAGTTTATTTTTTATAGCCGATTCAAAAAGCAAATTTTACATGGCCCACCCTATAAATAACCGTGTTCTCTAGAATCCCTGATGAACAGCTTTCGTATTTCTTTTAGCCAAAGGCAAGCTCCATGCACGTTTATTTTCACATCAACCTACTAAAAAAAGCGCATCATCACTAAAAACAGAACAGAATACTGTGCTATGGCAACTCTGGACGTCAAAAACGTTTTTAACACAGCCTCACAGAAAAAGGGGCTCCTAGTTATATTATCAGAATAATTGGGAGCTATTTTTCGCACCGTAAACTGAGGATTAGAATCGACAAAGGCATTGAGAAGTACAATGTAACCGCAGGGGTCCCAAGGATCAGTTTTGGGCCCACTACTATGCAACCTTATGTAGACGATGCACTAAGACTAGACATGTCTCCTAGAAAGAAAGTCATTGGATTCGCGGATGATATCGCGTTGGTAATAGTGGCAAAACACATCCACAATATTAAGAGGATCGCCAGCGAATCTCCAAGTGGAATCAAGGCTTGGTTGCCGTCCATGCACCTGGAATTAGCTAAGCACAAAACTGATGTAGTCCCAGTAAGCAGTAGGAAGGCAGTGTAATTTATGAAGGTAAATGAAAGTTGGTGCTGTAACTATCAATTCAAATCTCGCCATTACATATTTAGCGGAGGTGCTTGATAGTCGTTTAAACTTTAAAACACACCTGGAATATGATGTGGGAAGACATCGAGCGTGCAGTCCTGTCGGGGCACGAATAATGCCAAACAGCTGTAGCCCTAGCTATAGCAAACGAGTATTATATCCTATAGGGTAGTCAGTTCAGATCACCGAAGGGTTGATGATAGATTGAGCTAACCAGCCTCGTGAATTAATACCTTTCTGGTAGTTCCGCGGGGGGAGAGTGGTCGACAGGGGAGAGCTGTTTAGCACGTAGGTGAAGTTGTGAGGCTACAATTAGTGCATATTTCTATGCCGGTAGAGCAGAACTCATCCCAGAAAAAAAAAAATCACCCTGCAACAAACGTATGTATGTATGTATGAATTCTGAAATAAAAAAAATCCATAGCCATATCACGCTAGCATGGCCATCAACACTAACAAAACCCTTCATAGGCATTGAAAGAAATTTAGTTTATTTAAATATATCCGTATCATGTCTCACTCCCTTGATGATCATCCGAAACAGATTTCAATTGCTTGGTTGTTGTCTATGCTAGAATGATCTTAACGAATTCACGCATAGGTGGCGCCTCCAACTTTCATTGGCAAGGGAATACGAATATTTAACGAAACGAACTGGTCTACAGGTAGAACGAAAGGCTGATTTTCGAACAGTTTCTCCGCTAATTGGTATAAAAAGTCTCCAAATTGCATTCAGACGTGCAACAAAACCAAAAAAATATGTAATATAAGCGGCAAGATAGAATCAATTTTATTTTATTTTAATTGAGTATTATTTGTAGAAAATCTGTATTCTCTCCGCTCGACTAACTTTTTTCTATTTTTCAAAGTGAAAAAATAAAGTCAAATGGGGTGCATTAAATGTGCTTCAAGTCCACTTATTTCGTTGAGTTAAGCTTTTAATTTATATAACTAAGTGGACACACAAATTGTTAGCGAAGCATATCATTAGCATAGCATATATTAGCGTAGCATATATAACATAACAAACATAAGCCCACATGATGCACATATGACGACATACCAGAGCAAAGAAGTAACGAGAAGAATTTTATAGGACTTCCCTGTAGCAAAAACGCGGGTAGTTAGTTGAAAGGACTAGTCCGCAAATTACACATATATACATATATATACGGTGTGTTCAAAAAGTTTCACGAATTTTGTGTTTTTTTCAAAAATTATTTATTTATTCATTAATATCTATTTTGCTCTCTTCAAAGTAATCCCCATGATGCACTTGTGCCAACGTTTTTTCCAATCTTCGAAGCACTTCAAAAAATCATTTTTTTATCTTCTTCAGCTCCTCCTTCGATGCCGTCTTTATCTCGTCAATCGTAGCCTAGCGTCGTCCTTTCATGGCGTCCGGCATCATTAGTGTGTTGTTTTTGGCCAGAAAGTCGCGCACAAGCAACGATGTGTGACCAGGGGCGTTATCATGATGCAAGAGCCAATTTTTGTTCTTCCACAAATCCGAGCGTTTCTGGCGGATTGCTTCACGCAAATTGCGCATAACTTGCACATAATATTTCTTATTGACCGTTTAACCCTCTGGTAAGAACTAACGATGCCCCACGCCCCTGCCTCCCAACCCACGATTCGTCGCCAGTTCTGACCCTCTGGAGCAAATGTGGGTCGTCGCGGACAGAGTACAACATCTCATTAGCAGGGTTCATGCGATGCTGTTTTTGGTAGAAATTGAGCAGTTTTGGTACGAATTTTGCGGCGATCCGTCTCATGTCCAAATCATTGAAAAAATCGAAGGTCCTCAGCAACTTCTCTAACTAAGGTTCGACGGGTGGCCAATAACATTTTCTTCACTTCATCAATGTTTTCGTCTGTCGTTGAAGTGCTCGGGCGTCCGGCACGCCGGCACGCTTTTCGTCATTCACATTTTCTCGGCCTTCTAGAACATATTGTGCTACCGATAAGCGTTGCTTTGGTCCAAAGTAGCTTCTCCGTATGACACAGTCCGCATTCGGAATGCATACGCGCACTTAATTTCGTTTTCCACATAAAATTTGATCCATCTTTTTGAAGCAGCTGTCAACAATTAACTGAACATTCAAAATGGCCAAACTCATCGGATTGAGTGAGAGACATGAGTACCAGCATATCGCCACAAAAAAATTGAAATTCGAATAAACGTAACGTGCGAAATTTCAAAATTCGCTATACTTTTGAACTCACCTCGTATACTATATGCAGGAAGAATTTTATAAAAGTAAGTATTGATTTATACCAGGTTTATGAGGTACATATAATATTACCATACTCACGGCCATATGGCGAATCATGCTCGATAACTTTTTTGCTGCTTTCACAAGCAAATTTTCCGTCAAGTAAGACGAGCAGAGAGATAGCAAGTAGAGCAGTGGCGAATAAAAGAAGCCAGGTATCTTACGTTCTTTTGGTTGAGTCATTCACTTTTGATGTTTACTAGAGAATGGCCAAACATCGATTTTTAAAGTCGAACCGAACCGAATCGAACTTGGGCCAATTTCAATTGAAGTCGAATCGAAACCGAACCGAACACTTTAAAGGCCCAATTAAAATATAAGTATATAAGTAGGTATATATTTTCCGTGGTTTCTAGGAGGGACAAAGAGCTCAAAAATTATAACCTTACGAATTGCGAGGAGGCAATGCCCTTGCCACCCATGCCAGTCTGAAGGCAAGCCTACCCATTTTAAAATTCACAGATTAACACATCTCATTCTAGCAAAGAAAAAATGGCCCAATTTATAAACAAGCAGCAATTTTTTAAAGATCCTGTACTTTGATTAACAAAAACTAACAAAATCATAAAATTTTTATAAGTATTCATAGTTGAAAAATTGTTATTGCAAAGTAAAAAGTTACTTGCAATGGCTCACTGCCTCACTAGATGGAAGAGCAGATAATATTTCAAAGCAATTTTAGAAGTGAAACTTCTTAGGCGTCGATGGACTAACGAGAATCGAGAGTAATATTTCAAGATCATGCAACGTTTTGGGCATTTCCGTTCCGCGAGAGAGAAAAAAGATATAACGTAGAGGAAAAGGAGAGAGAGAGCTATACCTTATATATATCTTTTTCCTTGTGGTTGCTAATTTCTAGTGAGAAATAACACTGAATACTTTTTGGCGCTTGTTTGTTGGTGTAAAGTTGTAGGAAATATACTTTTGGTGCCTACATTTTGGCGCTATAATTCCTCGATGCCTACTGTTTGGGGCGTTTCTTGGTCCCAATTTTTTTTGGGTTTTTTGCTGCCTACTTTTTGGCGCTTGTTTCCGTTTCCTGGCATACTATAAAGTTCTATCCAATCTGGCGTCGGATTTATTGGTATTGCCTTGCGGTAATTTGTGCCGTTGCTGCGGTCTTGGAATCGCTGCGTTTGTGCGGGTGATAAACGCTCGAAGTAGTGCGCGTTGCTGCCACGGTTTATGTCCGGCATTTACCAACACTGGCCGACCCTACTCCGTTCTTTGTAAATTTTGTGTGTGTGTATTCTCTGCAAATGTTGTGAATTTATTTAGATATATATTCTTTCTCTCTCTCTCTCTCTTTCTCTCTCATTTTGGCTTGGAAAACACTACAGTGGTCCGGAAGCCTGAATTTAGGTTTGATGGGAAGCTCCTTACAGAATACTCCCCCAACAACCCTTCCGTCCAACTTCGAGCCGTCCGTGAACATGTTTGCCATGCCTTGCCGCTAAATGTTGCACCCCGCCCACTCATCCCTTGAGACAATATGAGTAGAAAACGGTCCGCTCGGACCTAGCGTGGGTGCACAGTGATCCAGCACCATGGGGATAAACTCAACATTTTTTAGGGTGCTAGATTGTCTGTAACTTAAGTCTAGCCTATCGCCCCTGTCTAGCCACCTTAGTCTGATTGCGGCGCGTGCAGCGGTAGTTTTTCCCACAATGTCCACGGGTGCCACATTCAGCATAGCGTTAAGTGCTCGAATAGGAGTGGTACGGAAAGACCCACTGATTCCAATGAGGGCAGGCCTTTGTACCCTCTCCAGCTTCTTAACTGATACCATCCTTTCTAGCGAGTTCCACCAGACAAGGACTCCGTATAGCAAGATTGGTTTTATAATCGTGTTATAAAGCCAAAAAGTGACTTTAGGCGAGAGGCCCCATCTTTTGCCGATAGCGCCCCTGCAATTGTACAAGGCCCTTATTGCCTTCCTAACTCTCTCCTCAATGTGTGGCTTCCACGTAAAACCTCTGTCAAGGATGAGTCCCAGGTACTTCACCTTGTCAGAGAGCACCAATGGAGCGCCCGCTATTGAGGGAAGAAACACTCTTGGTATTTTCTATTTCCTCGTAAATAAGACGAGCTCCAGAGGATTTGTCGAAAGGCCGCAATTTGCGATCCAATTCATAACTAGATTCAGATAACCCTGCATCAGTTCCATCAGAGTATCTTGAAACTCGCCTCTGACAATAAGTGCCACGTCATCCGCGTAGGTAATCACCTTACAGCCCCTCCTCTCCAGCTCCTCCAGCAGACTGTTAAGTACGGCAATCCGGAGTAGTGGCGAGAGAACACCGCCTTGCGGAGTGCCTCTGTTCGCTTGCCGGCGGAGAGAGGTGTCGCCCCATTGTGCCACCACCGTTCTATAGCTAAGTATCGTGTGCATAAGCCTTATAAGTTCAGTTCCGACTCCTAGTTTACCCAGCGACCTGGTGATTGCCTCCGGGAGGACATTATTAAAAGCCCCCTCAATGTCGAGGAAGGCACCTACAGTGAACTCCTTCTGATGGAGGGACACCTCGATGTCTTTAAAAATTGTATGCAAAGCAGACTCTAGCGATCTGCCTTTACAGTAAGCATGTTGAGCGTACGATAAATGCCCCCGAAGAATTTTACTCCTTATGTGCAGATCAATCAGCCTTTCCAGGGTTTTCAGCAGGAACGTGGAGAGACTGATTGGTATGAAATCCTTTGGGGATACGTGTGAGATCTTACCTGCCTTGGGTATGAAAGTAACTCTCACAGCACTGAACTAGTACCAGTACGACTTTTTCATTAATTACCAGAATGTTTGCTGAGTACGTTGGTGGTTCACTGCAGAGATAGTTGTACATTAGCATAGCCAAAAAAAAAAAAACACTTTTTTTCTAAATTTGTTCTATGACCAGAAAAATGTGTCACTGATATTTTTTTAATAAGATTTACCCGTCTTGAAAGCGCTTTGAAAACTACCATTGAATTTACATAGGAAGAAATTCATTTTTCCAAATGAGTGGTTCAAAAGCTCTCATTTTGATTTCTCTCCACAAATGTCCAAACATTGGTATGAAAAATAAAAAAAAAACGCACTTGCCACTCACCTCAAATTGGTCTCGTGTCGCGCTGCCTGGAATATAGTTCGATTTAGTATGGGGACATATGCCTACATATATACCTACATATACATACAAGTATATGGGTAGGTAATTATGCATGGAACAAACTTTGATTTTATGCCACTTTGCCTTGGGATTTATGAAGACTTGTCTACTTAGCTGCGAATAAATATGCACGTATGTCTGTGAGTGACTGCAATCCCCTGCTTACTGCTTACTTACTCGCACTTCATTGCCGTTCAAAGTCAACGTCATGCAATTTATTGCTTCTACTGCTTCGAAAAGCGGTCGGTCAGCGCAGCGCCTTTGAAGATCATCAGCTTTTTGAGCTCATTTTGCTGTCTACCAAAGTATCTGCTTAGCATAAATGAGCGTTGTTTACTACAATATAAGGTGTATAGCACAAGGATACGAGTATCCTTGAAGAACACACACAACCACATACATACTTACATATACGCACAACCAACGCTGCCTCCATCCAACTCAGTGAGGAAGTGAATGCCTGTAAACAGAAAAGGGTTAACACTGGTCACCCTTTCAAGTGATTTTATTACAGTTGTACACTTGGGTGCGGGGCTGAGCTATTTGATTACGTTTCTGTGCATTTAAAGAACTCGCCATCCTTTGTTGGTCGTAGCCTGTTAGTTGCTGACCGTTGGCTGGCTGGCTGACTTTAGTAATTTTCAAATGAATGAACGCAAAGGCAGCAAAGTGAGCGGAAGTGGAGTGGTTGGGAGGCGGGGCACACTGTGACTTTTTATCGTTTTAGGATGCCAAAATTAAAAAAAAAAAGTTCTGCGAAAATGATCTTCTTTTGGTATGTTGTGTAAAAATGACCAAATTTTACGACAGTGTACTCAAAATTTATCAAAACAATAGTTTTAAGAAAGATAACCGTTTACAAACACAAGCCGCTGCGTCAATTGAATAATTTTTATTTATTATCCGAAAATCGCTGTGAAGTTTGTCAAAAGATATAATACGAATAAGTATCAATTTCATAAAATTGAGTATTTGTTGATTAAATTTCAACAATTTTGTACTTCAGGGGTAAGTAAGAGGATTATAAAGTTTTTACTATCGATACAAACCCGCTCAGTAAAATATCACTAAAACAGCCATAGCTTAATATTATTTTTGATATTTTACTGAGAAAAACTTATATTGGTCCATCGAGTTCCGTCCATTCTTTAACAGCGAAACGACCTTTAGGATTCTGTGTTTCAGATACTGGAATAAAATTTTGCTACAATTTGCTACCACAGCTTTAAAAGAAGTTTTCATTGCGATTCCTCGGAAAGAACTTTTTGAAATTTGGCTGACGAGCTCAAAAAAACGCGTCGCAGTATCAAATAGCGAACAAGTGTTAAAGGCGGCAGAAATGGGACTCGATTTTCGAAAGAGCGCAACAAAAGTTTATCGCCAGACCAAGCACTTGCACTGATAATAGATGCAAATGATTCAACACATGACTATAATATGCGTAGACAGCATACAGCAGAAATAAATCCCAAATTATATCCGTCGTATAACTGCATAAAAAAGTCCAAAGCTTTATGTTACCCAGAAAAAATCACAGTAACCGAAACGTATGCCGAAATTGAGTTGCAAGCGCTTTTTGATCATAGTATAAAAAGGTTGTGTAACGCACAAAAAGAAGTACTGCTGTCGATTCCTAGTATTCAAGAAGTTTTCGTGACTTTCAAATGGGGTTGCGATGGCTCGGAGCAAAAACGGTATAAGCAAAAGTTCAGCGAAGAAAATCAATCTGATAGCAGCATGTTTTTTGTTTCACTCGTACTTTTCCAAATGTATACTCTAGTTAATGAACGTAGAGTTGTTATATGGAATAACCCTGTTCCATCATCAACCAGATATTGCCGTCCCATTAAATTTTTGTTTGAAAAAGAAACGCGAGATGCTATTGTGAGAGAAGTAAAGATTGTGGAAGACCAAATTTCTAATCTTCTTCCTACAATAATTAAGATGGAAAATTTAAACTTTAAAGTTACTAGTACACTAATTTTGTGTATGATTGGCGGTAAAGCGTGTTATATATGTGGTGCTTCAGCGAAGGATATGAATAATTTTAGCGCTTTGTCGGAACGGAAAGTTGACGCAAACATGCTAAGATTCGGCATTTCACCACTTCACTCATGGATACGGTGCAGGGAGTGTATGTTGCACATTGCATATCGGTTGGAACTAAGGACATGGTGTGTAAGAGGCGCCGAAAATAAGGAAAAACTGAAACAGAGGAAGGAAAGCATTCAAAGCAGATTTAGAAACGAAACTGGGCTTTTAATTGATATGCCAAAAGAGACATCTGGCAATACAAATGACGGAAACACAGCACGACGTTTTTTTAGTAATGCAGAAGTTACTGCAGACATTACAGGCATTAACTTCTGTCTCTTAGAAAGGCTTTTCACCATATTGTCTTGCTTAGGGTGTGAATTTCAGATAAATGCTGAGGCCTTTGAGGTATACGTGAGAGACACACGCGATCTTTATTTGAGGGAATATGAGTGGTACAATATGCCAGTTAGTCTGCATAAAATACTGTTCCATTCAAGACATATAATATCGTCATGCATGGTTCCTATTGGTCAGCTTTCCGAAGAAGCGCAAGAATCGAGAAATAAAGATGTCAGAAATTATCCCGAATGGTATACAATGAAAAGCTCACGAACTCAAACAAATGAGGACTTATTGCACAGGCTTCTAATATCATCCGATCCCTACATTTGCAGCTTACGTAAGCCATCGAAAACCAAGCGCGGGACTTTGCCTCAAGATGTAATTGCATTGCTGGCCCAGGAAGAAGTATTATGAATAATTGCTTTCGAATAAGTGTTTATGTTTTGTTATGTTTAATCTTTAGAAACTGTTTATTGGCTTACTATTAATAAAACAAAGATTAGTTACATATTTATCATTGAAACAATTTGTGATTATCTCCTTCATTGAGCAGTATAATGTAGTATAAAAAGGTACCCAGGGGCTGAATGAAATCTTTTAAATATTAGTCATAAGCCTCTAAGCTAAAGTTAAGAAATCTAAACAATTTGTATTTAAATTGACACTGGAAAATGCTTTTAAAGTAGAAAATATGATTATGTGAAATTTTACCTTATATGTTTGCAAGGAGAAAAAGTAGGCGTATCACGCCAATTTTTATTCTCAAATCAGATTTAGGTATCTGCAACCACACTGCAAAATTTGAAATGAATTGCTTCATTGGTTTGGCTGTTATTAATTTTGGCATCCTAAAAGTGAAAAAAGTCACACTGTGCGGGGGAGGGGCTAACGTGGCAAGAATGCTTTTAATTTTTAGAATTTAGAATAAACTTTCATGAATTTATTGCTTTTTAAATAAACAAAAATGAATTCTTCCCCGATGATTAAATGTTTATGTGGATGTGACGCGCTCACTCACAGCAATACGAGTTTGTATGTGTGTATGCATGCATGGAGTAGTTATGTATGTATGTATGAGTGTATGCATGTATGCATGTATATGTGTATTTATGTCTGTATTCTACAAGCACCGTTATGCTCTTTAGCAGAAGGGTGCGTGCGGTCAGCTGGGCTCAATTGAATCAACACGCCGTTATGTGGCCTCTGCGGACGCACAAAAAGGACCAACATAGTTATGACCAACATAAATAAATATATGCAAATTGTCCAAAAATTTCAGCTGCGTTCACCATTTGTGCCACCATCCGTAATTGGAAGTGCTCTGGGCAGCAGCAGCGAATTAAGCGATCCTTAAAGGCCTTGTTAGCTTGTGAGGCATACATTTTTCCGAGTAGTTGTGCCGAGAATTTATTTGTTGGCATCTTAAATATTTAATTATTGCATTCTAATAATTTTTCTATTTAAATAAGTTTATTTATTTACACTTGCAGTTGCTTTTAGCCAACTTGCAGCCTTAGAGCAAATCTAAAGGTTGCGGTATTTTTTTATGTGAAATTCGAGAATTTCAAACTTTTCAAGCATTTCGACTACTTTAGTGCACTTGAATGATAATCGCAATGGAATGAAATGTGAAAATGACCTACAGCCATGTTGCAGTACAGTGGTGGTCGAGGAAAGTAAACCGGTGCTATGTTATTTTTCCCCTCAAAGTTATGCGTGTTAAGAATTTACATACAGTTTGTGAGGAAAGTGAAAGGGTGACCAATCTAGAGGAATCGGATTTTAAACTGAAAATTCAATTCAAATTTATTCGGCAATATTTATTATTTTTGTGTACAACCATTCATGACATATATTTTTTAAAGATAATATGTTTCAAATATTGGCCGCAACAGCGCTATAATTAGGTCATCCGTTAACATCAATTTTGCATAACTCTCTGGAGGATTGCGGTCGGTATGTCGCGAATAGTTTTTAGTAATGTTGAATTTCAATGCCTCAATCGAAGCTGGTTTGTCCACAAAGCATTTAGAATTTACATATATAGGTATATATATATATATATATGATCAGAAAGTACCGGGAATGTTTAAATAAAACAAAACAGAATTAAATTTCAGGCAAATTTATTTTATCTCCTTCAAAATATGACTCTTATGAAACTACACACGTGTGCCAACGTTTAACCCAGTCCTCCATGCACCCCTGGTAGGCCGACGAAGGGATGACCTTCAGCTCCTTCGTCGCATTCTCTTTGATCTCCTCTATCGATTGAAATCTCCTTCCACGCAGTGGTAACTTCAACTTGGGAAACAAAAAGAAGTCACACGGGCCCATATCAGGTGAATACGGTGCTTGCACGATGGTAATTACTTGGTGTTTGGTCAAATAATCCAGCACAATTTGGGCTCCAGGAATTGTTTGCCCACATTTCCGGCCGTTTGCGACCAACAGCATCTCTCAAACGCTTCAAAACGGATAAATACTATTTTTTATTGACTGTCTGGCCCGAAAATATAAGAAAAAATATGGACCGGTTCCCACGTGCGCAGTTCGTTTAAATTAAACTTCCCCGGTACTTTTTGATCAATCATAGGGTAAATAATTCACTACACCAAGCTGGCCGCTTGCACAACATTTTCATCTTCGCTTCCACTGGAATCACTTTCATATGTTTGCTACTGTACTGTTTTTCGTCTTCAGTGTTCATTTGGTCTTCAGTGTTTTCTCCTGTGATCGGTTTCGTCTTCATCTTCGTCTTCGACTTCCTGTTGTTGTTATTGTAGCAGTAATAGAAGCCCCGTTAGTTAGGGTATATCATCGGTCGTTTTCGTCTGGCTCATCTAAAGGTAAGCCCGGGAAATATGCTGTTTCGACAGGTGAAAAGTTGGTTCGTGTCGTGCGGGGTGCTTTCCCGTGCCGGACATATGTTTGGTATGTCGGGGTTAATTCCGGATAAGTAGGAGTTTAACCTGCTACAGTATCCAGAACGTAATTGTGCCAGTATTACGCGGATGTCACGGGGAAGCTGGAGCTCTTCATCTGCTATGGGTGGTGGATGGATTCCGATTACGGCATTCTTTGGACGGGAGCTTATGAAGGTGGTAACAGTGTCCCGGTGAATGTCGTTTAATGTCTGTCTAAACATTGTCTGGTCCTGTCGATGTCTGTTAGTTTTGTCCTGGATCTCGTCGGCGTAGGGTAGTAGGTGTCTCCTGACGTACCTGGGAGGCGGCTCTGGCTCAAGAAGGTGTCTGCAAGGGTAAAACCAACGGTAGTATCCTAGCAGGAACTGCTAGCCCTGTCTAGTGAACAGTTTATTTTTGGCTTCCTCTTCGCCTACACTCAGTCGCAAATTTTCGTCTCCATTTAACCTCGCGAATCTCAATTTCAACTGGCCTTGCTTATCTCGGTTGAGGAGCACAACATTTGACACCCAGTTGTCCGGCTACCCTAAGCGCAAGATGACTCTAAGGCAGCAATTTGTGAGAGTTGAAGCTTTTCTGCTTTTGCAACGGCCACAGAGCAT
Organism: Anastrepha ludens; assembly: GCF_028408465.1. Lineage (NCBI taxonomy): Eukaryota > Metazoa > Arthropoda > Insecta > Diptera > Tephritidae > Anastrepha > Anastrepha ludens. Next base: position 26,798,691 of record NC_071499.1, on the reverse strand, counting down.
GCGTCACAGCTGTATAGGAGGTACTGATTTCGGGTTGGAGTTAAAAATCTCTAGCTTTGTTTTCGTGGTTAGCTGTTTGAAATACCATAAACCTTTGAGTGAAGCAAAGTGTGATCTGTTTTCAGCGGTTATTTGGTTACCTAAGTAGGTGAATTTGTTTACATCTTTGGTGGATGGTAGTCCGTACAACGTGAATGCATCAGGTCTAGAACCATTAATGGTATTGACTTTGACTTTCTAAGGTGCATACGCAACCCAACGCGTAGCTACATCGTTGAGATTGCGTGGCATATGTCCACTTGGCTGCGATATCAATGCAATGTCATCAGCATAAGCCAGATCATCATCCGTCATGTTTCATGTTTCATGCTGGTTGGGTTCCAGATAATGCCTCTGTCGGATTGCACGTGAAGGGCATTGCCAAGCACATCATCAATTACGAACAAAAACAAACTAATTTAATTAACCATTTTAGGTGCTTAGCCGAGCTCCTCCTGCTCCTCCTTTTTGCCGTGCATCTTGATGTTATTCCACAAATGGAGGGACCTACAGTTTAAAACCGACTCCGAACGGCAGATATTTTTTATGAGAAGCTTTTTCATGGCAGAAATATTAGCTGCGCAACTTAGATCCCTCTGTTTGTCAATAGATACTAGTGTGTGCTAGTCGATTCTAACATAACCTGAAGTCCTTAAACCAAACTTAGACATATGGTAAACAAACTGCTTCGACACATTAGTGATTTTGTTGTGGCTTTACATACTTTTGGTTTTGTGAAAATGTCTGATTTTGTGCCGAATAATCGTCATTTGCGGGAAGTATTGATTTTCCTCTCTCATTCGAAAAAAGCGGCGGCTGAAGTGCATCGAGAGCTACAAAAAGTTTATGAAGATGCTGCTTTAAGTGAAACAACGTGCAGAGATTGCTTGCGTTGCTTCAAAGAAGGTGATTTTAATGTTGACGACCGTCCGCGTGAAGGAAGACCAAAAACCTTCGAAGACGCTGAATTGAAGGCATTGCTCAATCAGGATCCGTGTCAAACGCAAGAAGAGCTTGCTTTAGTATTGAGAGTTACCCGCCAATCCATTTCCAAGCGATTGCATGCTTTGCAAATGATGCAGAAACAGGGGACTTGGGTTCCTTATGAGTTAAAACCAAGGGATGTTGAACGTCGTTTTTTCGCCTGTGAACAACTGCTCCAGCGGCAAAAATGGAAGGGTTTTCTTCATCGCATCGTGACGGGTGATGAAAAATGGATTCATTACAGCAATCCAAAGAAAATAAAGTCATGGAGACTGCCCGGTCATGCTTCTACGTCGTCGCCTCGGCCGAATATTCACGCTGCGAAGGTTATGCTATGTATTTGGTGGGACCAAGTTGGTGTTATTTATTATGAACTGTTGAAACCACGTGAAACCATCACTGGGGATCGGTATCGACTTCAGTTGATGCGATTGAGCCGAGCATTGCGCGAGAAGCGGCCGCAATATGCGGAGTGGCATGAAAAAGTGATTCTACAGCATGAAAACGCTCGAACTCACGTTGCCACATCCGTTAAAACCTACCTGAAAACACTGAAATGGGAAATCCTATCCCACCCGCCATATTCTCCTGATATTGCGCCGTCCGATTATCACCTGTTCCGATCAATGGCACATGGTCTAGCTGACCGGAAGTTCCATTCATATGAAGACATCAAAAAATTGCTTGATCCGTGGATAGCCTCACAGTGGCTGAACAGTTTTACCGCGACGGTATACGAGATCCACCAGAGAGATGGGAAAAAGTAGTAGCCAGCGATGGGCAATACTTTCAATGATTCACTTGTAACCATTTTTTCAGAATAAAGTTGTATTTTCATCAAAAAAACAGCGAGAACTTAGTTGCGCACCTAATACTTTGGATGGCAAGGCACATTATCTAAGATCAGACTGGTAGACCCTTCTGTTGAGGGAATGTTTTCCCCTAAGCAACATCAAAAAATGTAAATTTAGTTGAATTCATTAGATTCTTATGTTTAAATTTCAATTCATCTGCCTTGCTCTTTTTGACCTCAGAGTGATCGTGGTTTTTGGCGTGCCCTGTTACCAAGGGCTTCGACTTGGACGTTTGTCATTGCCTGTTAGGAGGCGACCGCTATTAGAAAAAACTTTTTTAGTATTTTAATTTGATTTAATTAAAAATTAATTAATTTACTTTTTGTTTTTTAAATTAAAATTAATTAAAAAAACAGTGAAAAATATTGAGGTGCCCATAGTTTTTTTTCGCGTGCTGTAAATTTGCGCAGCACAAATTTAGGTATTAAATTCGTCATATTTTCGATGTGCCACTGATTTGGCCACCACTGTACATGCATAGATAAACGAAATAAGGTTATTTCAAAATGTAGCAAAGTGCAGTGGCAGCGCAATACATTAAAGCAACACGAAATATGACTAAAGAAAAATGGCAAATTTACACTTGCAGCAGCAAAATGCTGGCAAACTTTGTTTTTTTTTTAATTTAAATCATTTTTCTTTTTTGGTTTTTTTTTTCGATAGAAAATGCACAAAACTTTCTCCAGTCGAACACAGTCCGCTTAATGCATTGCAGCGCTGCTCAACTCGTTTCAGTGGAGATCAGTAAAATTTAGTTTGCTAAAATTTATTCTATTTACTATGCACTTTCAAAAGCAATAACAACGACGCTCACTCAAAGCGATGGCAGAAAAGGAAATAGAAATAAAAATAAAAATCACAAAACAAAAACAACGAAGAAAAACAAAAAAACACCGCTAACGTAAAAAACAGTGAAAAGCTTTCAGTAACAGTGAACGCCAGAGAAACCGCAAAATCGTCTGCCATAACTAATTAATGCAACAACAAATTGAAATAATAAAAACAACACCAAAAACAATAAAAACAGCAAATTCAACTCGTAGCTGGCTTTGCGCAGCAGCAGCCCTACCCAGCAGTCAGCAGCTTTGCTCTAATGCAATTTACAATCCCTACACCCCACCCACCCCACCTCTTACTCGTCATTCATCACTCGTCGTCGTCGTCGTCACCTCCAACTCCCCGGCCGCTGTGTTTGTCAGCTTTGTGTGTTCACGCGAAATAAAAGTAAAGTAAAATAGGGGGCGCGGCACTACTTAGCAGCCCTCGTTGATGCTAGCAAATGAGAATCCTTAAAATTCGTTTTCTATTTTTTCCCAACCGGCTTCGTGCAAGCAACTTCAAAGGATTTTTTATGTTTACTTGTCTTTTCCTTTTTATTGTCGTTTTTATATCTTTTTTAGAATATTTGTTCGTTTGCTGTTGACTGTTGTTGCTTGGCTTCTTATACGCTATTCGTTTTTATTTTTAGTTGCAACACCCGTACGACTGCGCATGTACCCGAACACGAGCAGAACGACTAAAACGACAGCAACAACACCAACAACAGTGAGATGAATGCAGAAAAAAACAAAAATACAAAAATACAATCCAAAAAAACGCATTCAACTTTTGCGAAAAATATACATTCGTAAAAATGGTTGCAGCATACACACGCACGCACACACCCACACACATCCACTGCTGGTTGCACGCGGCAGCGTCATCGCCCACGCTCGCTGCAAATGCTGGCAGCAGCACAAGCAACAGCTCGACTGCAGCAGCTGTAATCTGCAAATAAAATGTAAAACACACAGAACGTGGCGCGGACGGACAGTCGAAACTTGCAATTGGCAACTCAAAACTAGCAAAAATGCATTGCGGCAGTGCGCATCCGTGTCATTGCATCCCATCCCAGAGATGTGCGCGTGTGAGAAGTGCCTGCGTGCGTGTGAGTGAGTGAGTGAATGAGTGTTGCATGCACCAGCACCAGCATGTCGACGGTGTATCGGTATGCACGGCTGCTATGCTGGCATTCTCTTCCAACGCAGCCTCGGCCTCGCATTTGTATTCACATTTTGTCAGAAGATTTTTGTTTTTTTTATTTGACTTAGTTCGTTTTTGTTTAGGAAAACGTGAGAAAAACAAAGTCCATAAAAGCGTTGTAATTATTTGTGACTTTTTGTTTTTCCGCTTTTTTCTGCTCTTATTTATAGTTTTATTAGCGCAGCCAAGCAAAGGCAAGAGCTGCGTCCGTAGAGCTCCGCCTGTGGTGCACGTGTATTATGCAGTCAGCAGCAGGCAGGCAGTGACTTGTTGTTGCCTGCGTTTTTCTGCAAAATAAAATACAATATTTAAATTATTTTAATAAACTGCGCTCTCTTTCGATATACTCTGGCTCTCTCTGAAAGCTCTTAAAAAAAGTTATGAATTTATTTCTGGCAGCACCCTGAAATTCTCTCAAGTTTTTGTTTTTTCTTTGCAGTTTCTGGTGCAAACATCAGTCACTTTTGCTCCTCACTTGATACAATTTGAGACAAAACATTGATCAAGTTGACTTCACGTACGGTCACATCTTGCAAAATCAGGAGAGAACCGTCAGATAATAAAATTTTCACTCATCCATTTTGTGCGATAAGTTTCTCATTTCACTTGATTGATAAGATTTTTATAATTTTTCAGCTCCAATCCCATCAAAATGCCTTGACAATCACTGCCCCTGTGCAAACACCATTGGAACCTAAGCATGCTTCGCCAAATCCTGAAGAAAGATGATCCTACTCGCAAGCTGCCGTGGGTTTAGTCTTATTAACATCGCGCACAAGGTCTTACCGAACGTATTAGGCAAGACACTGAAGCCCATCATCGAAGAGCTGATTGCACCTTATCAGTGCGGCTTCAGACCTGCTAATTCTACTATTGAACACATCTTCCTGTTGCGCCAAATCCTGGAGAAAACCCACGAAAAGCAACTCGACACACACCATTTCTTCGTCGATTTCAAATCTACTTTCGATAGCACAAAGAGAAACTGCCGCTACAGAGCTTTCTTTGACTTTGGTATCCCCGCAAAACTTATACGGCTGTGTTCAATTACGTTGAGTGCTACGGTAAGCTCTGTCAAGATTGAAAAGGATCGATTCGTGCTTTTCGAATACCAAGCGAGGTTTCAGTCAAGGCGATTCTCTTTCGTGTGATTTCTTTAATCTACTACTGCAAAAAAAAAAAAAATAATCGTGCTGCTGAGTTGAACCACTTTGGCACTATCTACCACAAAAGTGTCATGCTATTGGAGTATGTTGACGATATTGATATTGTCGGTCTAAACAACCCTGGCGTCCGGCGTATGTTCATCCTACTCCAGTCTGGAGCAGGAAGTAGAATAGGTGGATCTTTCGGTGAACAAGAGTAAAACAAACATACATGGAGTCCTCGCATCTTAGGCAACACCAGAAGCTTGAAGAGATGACGACAACTGATGAGAGAGCACTGGGAGTGTTCGAGAGAAAAATTCTCAGAAAAATCTTTGCTGCTCTTCGCCTAGGCAAGAATCAGATCTCTATCCAATGGAACAGAGAGCTGAAGGAGCTAAATTTAGATGTGGAAATAGCGAAGCGTACTAAAAAACAACGGCTAGGCCATGTCTCGAGAATAAACGAAAGTGCTCCGGCACGGTAGTCCTTCGAGAGGGAACCAACTGTTGTACGACGAGGAAGAGGATAACCTAATATACATTGGGTGTGGGGCAATGTTTTAGATTCGGTCAAAACCTGCATACAGTTTTAGTGCCATCTAAGTAAGTAAAGAAAGAATAACTGTTGAAGGAGCATAACACATCTCAAGCATTACCGGCAGACTACACGTTCTGGTCTTGAGGATGTTACAGATTGTTCGACTTTTATCTATAAAATAACGAGATTTTCTCTGCTATAAAAGAGGATTGCGTGCGATAAACGTAGCCACCTCCAACCCTATTCAAAGTTTACATAAAAAGGAGCTTCCAAAAATTTTTGTGGCACACTGGAAGTCATTGAAAAGCTAACAAATTATTGGAACCCGTAATTACATGTAACGCATTGCCAATAAAGTTGCTGACGTTGACAAACCATTTGAACATAGTTACCGACAATTTAGTACCACGACACCTCCGCCTCTAATGATGTCAAATGGGATACCATGGACATATCTAAATTTTTAGTCTATAAATCTTCTTCTTCTTGATTCGGGCGATTACCGTTTAAGCCATATTGGTAGAATTTAATAAAGCGCGCTATTCGTTTCTTTCTTGTGCTAACCGGCGCAAGTTGGACACACCAAGCCAGGCCCAGTCCTTCTCCATCTGATCTTTCCAATGCAAAAGGGGTCTTCCTCTTCCCCTGCTACCACCAGCTAGTACCGTATCGAATGCGTTCAGAGTCAGAGCATTTGTATCTATTTAGCTAGCGAACTCACTGAGCCGTAAAGCTCATACAGCTCATTGTTCCATCACCTGCGATAATCGTTGTCGTCAATGCCCAAAGTTCCAAAAATCTTCCGTCGAATCTTTCTCTGGAGCACTTCAAGGGACGTCTCATCGGATATTGTCATCGTCCAAACTTCTACGCCTTACGTTAGGACGGGCACAATGAGAGCCTTATAAAGTGTTTAGTTTTGTTCGTCGAGAGAGGACTTTACTATTCAATTGCCTACTTAATCCAAAGTAGCACTTGTTGGCAATCTCTCTTCGTTGGATTTCAAGGCTGACATTGTTATCGGTGTTAATGCGGGTTCCTAAATAAACGAAGTCTTTTACAACCTCGAAATCATAACTGCCAACAGTGACATGGATACCGATACGCGAGTACGCTGACTATTTGTTTGATGGCAGGAGTTCCATCCTTTTGTCCCTTCAGTTTAGAAAAGGAAGAACTAACAGCACGGTTTTTAAGATCGATGCTGTCGGTATCATCGGCATACGCCAGTAATTATACGCTCTTAACATATAACAGGTATCAGGTATATTGTGTTTCATACACACATGCCTCAATAGCTCTTTAAAGAATGATCATTTTTTCTGTACGAGAAAGTCGTTCCTTAACGACAGTCCTATCTTCCTTGATGCAGCACCACTTTATTTCATACGAAGATATCAAAAATTAGATCAATCCGTTGTATAGCTTCCAAAAATTTAAAATTCTTTATTCGATTGTTCCAAGAAAGATGGGGAAAAGCGGCTACAAATACGGAAAAATGGAATAATAAGTTGAAAAAAAACACAGAAACTCATTTATGCACCCAATGAAATAGTTCATTAAGATAATTCGAAGTTTTTACAATTTTGGCCTTGTGGATTCCCAACGTAAATATCTATAAAAAAAATAAAACGTGTTGCATATCTTATGGGGAACTGAGAAACTATTTGCTATTTCACCCTCTATAGTTTTTGAATACTTTTATACAGATTTTGTCTTAGAAAACCATCAGTGAAATTTTCCGATTAATAATTTTCTTGAACATTTTAATCTTCTAGCGGCCTTAGAAATGCATTGTTTTTCAAACTTTTTCAAAAAACGGTTAAAATAGCCCTCAATTGGGAGAACTAATGGGTTAAAATGTTCTACAAAAATATTTCTTGCGAAATTCTACTAAATATGTCCAAAGCAGGTATTTTGCTCAGATAAGTGTTTTAATCGGCCGCCGTATCGGAATGGGTTGGTGCGTGATTACGATTCGGAAGACGTAGATTCGTGGACCACCAAAATAAAAACAACATTTTTTTAAATAGCGGTCGCCCCTCATTGGCAAACCTCCGAGTGTATTTCTGCCATCAAAAAACACATAATCCAAAACTGAATTATGCTTTAAAATATATTTCACCCGAGATTGCAAAAAACTTTGAAATTTTGCTACATGCTCCGAGTGCTTTCATCTTAAATTGGTTCAAGTTACAAGTCCATTGAAGCAAGCAAATATAATTTCGCGCCTATGCTGAATGTGTTTCATTTTCCAAACCGAAATGTCGAAAAAACCGGCTTTTGTATAGCATGAAAGAAGAAATGGTTGGCGGACTTTCTCTCTACTTGACTAAATAAAGTTGAAGGATTACATATCTTCCAGCTAACGCGAAATTACAAATGTCGAAAGCGGACTTCTTTGGATGTGCACCTAGTACAGGAGGCCTCTGCAATATATTACAATCTTTTCTCAAAATCTCTTTTCCATAAATCAACGAAACAATTAAATAACCTACCCAAAATTTTCGCGAATAGGTGATGAGAAGGTGAGTTTGATTTTTTATTTATAGGTGAATTTAATTTTGTTTATCACAATTGCTGGCATTATGTCTTACACACTTTAGAAGTGGATCATCTGATGCATTAATTTTCGGCGGAAAACTGATCGGTGATACCAACGAGCGGTTTTTTTTTGTTCACAAAACAATGGAGCAATGGTAGAATGCGGGTTAAGAGATGTCACTTGAGCGAATTTCTCAAAATTTAAAATACATTTTACAATAACCACATTTAGTTGTTCACAAACATTCCCAGTCTCAAAAAATTTAACATTCTAGAATTTGTGATTTGTACATGCAGACCTTTCGATTGGAATTTAAGTGTGCGTTGCCCAATCCATAAGAAGATCGATCCTGCAACCTGTGCCAACTACCGCAGAATTGGTCTTCTAAATATCGAGTGTAAGGTTTTATTGGGCGTATTGTGCGAAATATTGAAGCTCACCAGCTTATTAAGGGCACAGATACCTGTAAAACTTCGAAAAAAAATTTTTTTTTCATAAAATGCTAATGTAATCCTTTAAAAATATGTCAAAAAAATTATTGAACGCAAATTTAAGTATTTTTTTATATTATAGATCGTCAACCGTGACGACTTTATTCTTTGCGTTCGAGCGCTGGGAGAGGAATTTTCATGTATTCAAACTTTAGATGGGTTTTTTCTCAAAACTATATTTTTCGAATTGGCGTACACGATAATTCGAAAAGTTATTGACCGACCTCCCTGAAATTTTGCACACTCTCTTTTATGATATTACTTTCTATGTGAATTTACAAGTTTTCGAAATTTTTTCCAAGGAAAAATAGTAGGAAAATTCGCCCCAAAACTAATTTTTTTTTGAAGCATTTTGTTCCGCGATTTTTTTTTTTGCTATTTTTTTTAATTCATATAGAAACTATGATATTAATAAACAAAAAAATCTTTTATATTCAGGTCACTGACGCCGATGCTACAATGTCCGCCTATTGAGAAGCCCCGCTGCGACCTTCCTGGAAGAATTGAGGTTACATCCGCCATTTTAAATGATCAAAATAAAAAAAAAAATGTTGACTTCTTCTTTTTAACCCTTAACTGGTATCGTGGGGGCCGCGCAGACCCCACGCGTTTTATTTTTTTGAATTTCTTAAAAACTACGCATAGTATGCGGCTGCCATTTTGGGTAATCTCATAACGTCGCGACACGCGGCGGGTGTGGGACGTTCGGCGCTGAAGCTTTTACCAGAGCGGAGCTACGTACGTTGCGGGGGCCGTGCTGACCCCACTATACCCCCACTATACGTTGAAATACTTATGTTTTAGTTTATTTTTTCAAAGTTGATTTTATAAGAAATAAGAAAACATACATATGTTAGCTAAAGACTTTCGAAATAATAATAGGACTATGAATAAGTTCGTGCGGTTTTACAACAGATGGCGTAACTTGATTATTATTCCATCGATCCACATTTCCAAACATTCATTGGAGAGCTACTGTCGTAAGGCACAAACGTCAGTATAAGTTTTTTATTTGAAGCGTAAACAACAATATTTTTACCACACTTGAAAATGTCGAATTTCGTGCCAAATAATGTGTTTTTGCGGGGAATTCTTCTTCATTATTTTAATATGAAGAAAAAAGCAGCCGAAAGTCATCGTATCTTGGTGGAAGTTTATGGTGAGCATGCTCTATCTGAGCGAACGTGCCAGAAGTGGTTTGCACGCTTTAAAAGTGGTGATTTTGGCTTGGAAGACGAAGAACGCGAGGGTGCGCCGCCAAAGTTCATGGATACCGAATTGGAGGAATTGCTCGATCAAGATCCGGCTCAAACGCAAGAAGAGGTTGCAAAAACTTTGGGAGTTGATCAATCAACCATTTCCAAACGTTTAAAAGCCATGGGAATGATCCGAAAGGTAGGCCATTGGGTGCCGTATGAATTGAAGCCAAGAGACGTTGAACGCCGTTTTATGGCATGCGAACAACTGCTTCAACGGCACAAAAGAAAGGGTTTTTGCATCGAATTGTGACTGGCGATGAAAAGTGGGTCCATTACGACAATCCAAAACGTCGGGCAACGTATGGATACCCTGGCCATGCTTCAACATCGACGTCGGCGCAGAATATTCATGGCCTGAAGGTTATGCTGTGTATCTGGTGGGACCAGCTGGGTGTTGTGTATTATGAGCTACTGAAACCGAATGAAACGATTACGGGGGATGTCTACCGACGACAATTGATGCGTTTGAGCCGAGCACTGCGAGAAAAACGGCCGCAATACGCCGATAGACACGACAAAGTTATTTTGCAACATGACAATGCTCGGCCACATGTTGCACAAGTGGTCAAAACATACTTAGAAACGCTCAAATGGGATGTCCTACCCCACCCGCCGTATAGTCCAGACCTTGCGCCATCCGATTACTATCTCTTCCGATCGATGCAACATGACCTGGCTGACCAGCACTTCCGTAATTACGATGAAGTCAAAAAATGGATCGATTCGTGGATTGCGGCAAAACCGACCGAATTTTTCACAAAGGGAATCCGTGAATTGCCAGAAAGATGGGAAAAAGTAGTAGTAAGCGATGGACAATATTTTGAATATTAAATTTGTAACCATTTTACGTCAATAAAGTTTCAAATTTCGAAAAAAACGCACGAACTTATTCATAGTCCTATTAGTTTTTTTTATTTTTATAGTGGTAAGAAAAAAATACCAAAAAATTGTCCAAATTTTGTGATCTCTTGTAGTAAATAATATAAGTTAAAAGAAGTATATGAATAAAAACTTATTAATTTCATAAAACAAGCTTGTTATTTTTCCTATCAAAATAATTCTTGAATAAAATTGTAGACATTTGTATCCTAGAATCTAATTTTAATAGACGATACTAGTTTCGTTAGTCAAATTTACGATACCAGTTAAGGATTAAATAATTTTAATGCAAATCAGGGAAAATATGGCTGTTTGCAGGTATCTGCCCGGCGTGAAACAGGGTTGCCCACTGTCGCCACTTCTTTTCGCAGTCACACTTGACGAAGTATGCTATCCCGCGTGTAGTTGACACAACCTCGACTATGCTGACGATGTTTGCCTGCTTTCACACAGGCATTACGACATGTAAGCCAAAATAGATTTTCTAGTCACGCCGCACGAAACGTTGGTCTGGAATAAACACCAAGAAAACGGTAGCAATGCGAATCAACAATACAGATCTCAGCAATAGTTTAATCGAGGGAGAAGCGGTGCACTTGATTGCAGTATGTTGAAAGTTTCTGTTTTCTCGGTAGCATAATTTCAACGATTGCTTGAGCAGAAAAAGACGCAGAACACCGTCTGGGTAAAGTAGGTCAGCCTTTGGACGGTTACAGTCAATTTGGAAAAATAGACAAATCTCGCAGAAAACCAACAAAAGAGTATTCAACTACGCGTAAAACCCATGCAAAATAATCCGTAAATATGGCAGTGAAACGAGGCTAGTGTCGAGAAGCATTATGCAGAAACCACAAAGCTTCACAAATAAATGCCTTCGGATAATATGTGAATTTTTTCGGCCGAACACTATCCGAAATACGGATTTGTGGCAGATCACCGAGCAAAGTCCAATCCAAAAGGTGATAAGTGGTCGTAAATGGCAATGGATCGGACAATCTTTATCACAGCGCCTACTTGGAGCATGCCTCTGTTTTCGATGGAATGGTACCGTAGTTCCGTGGCAGAGGAAACATCCAGGGGGGATTGTTTTAGTGGCACACCACCCGATGCCGCAGGTAATGGTCGCTGTGAGTGCGAAGAGCAAAAAACACCATAACATTTCTTTTTATACCAGTTCAAAGTCGCACCTGAGAGTGCTTCCTTATTGACGATAGTCTTAAAATACAGGACTGTCGAGGTAAATACGGAAAACATTTCGAAAGCTATGGAGCAGTAGCGTTAAGTCTAAAACCGCTGAAAAAGGGGCATATTTTTAGTGTATAGTTTCCTGATTGACATTGGAGTGCCGGAGTAATTGCTAGTGAAACGATGAGTCGAGAGCAGGACAGAAGACCTGCGATACTAGAGTCAATTCGTGCCGGAAAAAGCCCTAAAGAGATAATTGAGTGGTTTGGATACAAAAAAAAGCAAACCTGGATGGACCGCGTGGCTGCTGGAAGAGAATATGTGTTTCAGCAAGACTCCGCACCTGCTCACAAGGCAAAGAAGACTCAGGCTTGGCTCCAGAACAATCTACCCTACCACTGGTCACCAGATTTTTGGCCACCTTCAAGCCCAGACTGCAATCCTCTTGATTATTACGTGTGGGGCACAGTTGAATGAAAAGTTAACGCGAATCCTCATAAAACTAGGGACGCTCGGAAGACAACCATCGAGGAAGTGATGACCACAATGGACAAAGAGGAGGTAGCTCGCGCATGTGGGCGCTTCAGGGGCCGGCTGGAGCAGGTAATTGCACGAGATGGAGGTTACATTAAATAATTTCCAACTATGAAATGTGTAAAATTATTTTTCAGTAAATATCCAATAGTTTTGTTTTTAAGTTCAACATTCCGGATTTACCTCGACGGCCCTGAAAAATAAAAAAAAATGTCTGAATTAATAAACATCTTTTCTTACACAACATTCTTTAAAAGTCTTCATTTCAAAATAAAATTAACATATTTATGTATTTTAAAAATCTAAATTACAGAAGCTCCCGCCTAACAACCCTGTCCTTAAGCCCCAAACGGCACACACAGAGAGCCACAAAGAGTCGGTGAGAGCACAAAGTGATGGACTATTCTTGTGCAGATATGTTTCCGAGAGAAGTCTGCAAAGCGCAGCGGGAAACCAACAGGAAGCAGCAGGAAAACACGTGGCTGTTGTGCAGAGCGCCAAGATGAAAATGTAAACAAAACACACACCAACGCAAAACAGGCAAACACATGTGGGACTTCGAGTGTGCGTGTGGAGAGTGCAACAGAAAGCGCATAAAACCATGCGAGTGCTCGCATTTGAGGCAATTTTAATTAGGAATAACCAATTTGCCATTAGGATATATGTGGATATTAGAAGGAAAAGGGATGAAATTTGAGTGAAAATATTTAAATTTCATGTCTTTTAATTTTTAAACCAACAAAAACTGTTCAAGATGAGGGTTGAAAATCAACACTTTACAGGAAAAAGCGCCATAATGGCAACGGAATAATAAAACAGTAAGAAAAGTTTGGTGAAGATGTTGCAAGATTCAACTCAGATTAGGTTGGCAAATATATTTTCATATGTATGGGTGTTCAAATATACATACATACATAGGGGAGTACAGACATATAAATATAAATATAATATAAGAAGGTTTCAGGTCTTCACACATGTGAGAGCACGCATGCAACCAAACCTACTAACATTGACACTCACACACACACACGCACACACATACTGAAGAGCGCAGCTCATTATGCTACCATCTGAACTGAATGTGGAGCGCTGTTCCTCAGCAGCGGCGTGGCGCATCCATCTCATTCGCACATTTTCATTAAATTAACGCGCGCGTATCGCAGTTGCCACTAACTCAACGGGATAACATTCACCTATACATATATACGCACACACACACTCGTTCATAATACATTTAAATCTATTCATATCCACCGCTTCCGACCCACTAACGAAGTCCGGCTCTTCGCTGCATGGGAACGGGAGCCAATTGAATTCGGTGCACTGGGAGTTGCTGTCTGTCGCTTTTGTTTAACTAGTTGTTTTTGTAGTTGTAGCCGTTTGTGCGGGAGCAAGCGTAGCAACGAGACGCATGCATACGCAATGCGTGTGGCAAATATGGATGAGAGTTATGGAGCTGCCACACATGTCATCTGAAAAGGTATACATTCGGATGTCCATATATGTATGTATTTATGTATGTATGTCTGAGTGTTCGTATGTATGTATGAATTTTAAAATGTGTCGGTTGTCATGTGCGTGCTTTTGTGTGTGCCAATGTAAAGGGTTAAAACATGAATCAGTGAAGAAGCCAGCCAGTGGCCAATAGACATTGTGGTGGCATGCAACAACAACAAGGTGATGTGGTTGTTTTAAATCGAAACTTGTTTAGTATTTGTTTGGTAAATATATGAAAAGATCCGCGTGAAAGTAAACATTTTAGTTATTGTGAGCAAAATGTTAAAAGAAAACATCACGAGCAAGCAAATGCAAGAAAAGCTTTGCGAGAATATACAGGTCACTTTTGCCTAGGTACCAGAGCACAAGTGAATAGAGGGAAATGGGAGAGTTGACGAGCTTGCTAAGGCAGGCAACCGCTTGCCTAGAATGAGTACGTCAAAAATATTGTAACCCTCACTCTCAGTTTTGAAGATGGAACTAGACGAAGAACTAAATCCCGCAGCACAGTCTGGGAAGCCTTGAACTCCCACAGGATTGCCAAAATAATGCTACGAACTTGCAGCACGAAAACAACCAACTTTATGCTATCACTCCCAAGGAAGGAATGCAAAATAATGGCTGGAGTTCTCTTGGGACATTGGACCATAACGACGCATGTAATTTATGCGGAGCAGAAAGGTGTACGTTAGAACACCTCCTTTGCCACTGTCCTGGTCTAAGCAGAACTCGCCGGAACTGCCTGGGATCGGTATACTTTTCATATCTTAAAGATATTGCTGACAAAAGTTTAAACTGTTTATTAAAACTCGCCAAGGCATTCATTACGAACTGTGTTTAACACGACTCCAACAACACTACGGATTCCTGTGGTATATTCAGATCAGCAAGATAGACCTAACCTTACCTAAATGAAGGAAAGAATAATGAACGAGAAAATGCTACTACTTAGCTGAGTATATTTGTTGTTCCATATTTTATATAGTTTGGCAATTCATTATACTTTATAAAGGGTTTTCCAATAAGAGGTGTTATTTTGAATAGCCCGCTATTTCGGTAGATGTCACTTTTGAAACTGTAATTTTTTGATATTTGACAAGTAGAAACTATGCCATTAGTAAAAATGTAACAATACGATTCTGAAAATTTGGCAAAGACGGTTTGTAAAACTCGAACATTTCTGGGTCATCGTGAAGCACCTTGTCGGAGCGCAATACAGAAATTGGTGAAAAAAATTAGTTATGTGAAGAATAAAACCCGTGCACGTCGCTCAAGAACAGCCGAAAATATTGCTGTTGTAGCCGAAAGTGTTGAAGAAAACCCAGGTTTGTCCATTCCTCATCGTTCTTTGAAATTAGGCATTCCACAAACGTCATTACACCGTATTTTGAATAAAGATTTGAGTTTTAAGGCTTATAAAGTCCAGTTAACACAAGAACTCAAGCCGGCCGATCATCAAAAACGTCGTGTCTTTGCTGATTGGGTCGTTGGAGTGCATGGAAATGATCCGGAATTCCATCGAAAAATCATCTGAGTGATTTCCATTTCCACTTCGGTGGCTTCGTAAACAAGCAAAATTGTCGGATCTGGGGCTCAGAAAATCCAAAAGTTATTGTTGGAAAGCCTCTCTATCCTCAACGTGTGACTGTTTGGTGCGGTTTATGGTCCGGCGGAGTTATTGGACCTTACTTTTTCGAAAATGAAGCTGGAACAACAGTTACGGTGAATGGATTGCGCTTTTGAGAGTTGATTAACGTTTTTTATGGCCGGAATTGGATAGTATTGATCTGGACAATGTTTATTTTCAACAAGACGGCGCTACGTGCAACACAAGCAACGAAACCATTGATCTTTTACGGGAATAACACCTCTTATGGGAAAACTCTTTATTATATTTTAGTGCTTATAATTGCTCACCCCCCTCTTGACTCTTTTGCTAATATACTATCGTCCACCTCTGCGAAAAATATGGAGACATTTTTCAAATGTTGCGTTAAGGAGTTGACTTGAATATCGTTTTCACGTTCTAAGTTATACGACAACCCAGAATACAAAGCGCACAAGGAAACCACAAATATTTTTTTATGTCAGATGTCTAACCTTCTAATTTTCATTGAGCAATAAACTTTCAAATCCGATATCCCAAAGTTCTCATTTTTACACATTAATTTTTCAGGCATAAGGCGGACCATATGTTTTGATATTGTGACATTTTTTAACCTGTAATGTTTAATTTTTACTTTAGCCTAGTCATCTACACTATTGTCTATTATCTATTTTATTTATATCCTCATTCACTCCGCTTCGACAAGACTCTCCCATCGTACACGGTTCTGTGCTTTTGTTTTTGCACTGTCCCATGAGATGTCGGCATTTGCTAGTTCGCGCAACATCGACCTTCTCCAAGTGTTTTTTGGTCGTCCGCGACCTCTGCTACCTTGCGGAGCCAGTCTAGTGCCATCCCTGTGATGCTATCTGTTGGTTTTATCAGCGTGGGATTTATCCACCGCCACTTTCTGAATCTGATTTTCCATAGGATGGATATCCATTCATTGATATCCACAGCGCGTCGTTGCCGATGATGTTCATCCAAAATATTCTAAAGACGATGCAGAGGCACTTGTTGATAAAAGTTTGTAGCCTCTGTGTAATGATGTTGAAGACCAACCATGTTTCGCTTCCGTACAACAATACTGTCTTTACACATGAGCCGAATATTCGTAGTTTAGTGCACCTTGAGATTTGCGAACTCCGTCATACTGTATGCATTCGTCTGAACGCCGCCCTTGCTTCGTTTAGCTTGCAGTTGACATCTTCATCTGCTTTGCCGCCTGTGGTGATAGTGCAGCCGAGGTAGCAGAAGCTATCGACAAATTCCACCGGACACCCGTCAACCAATATCTGCCTTGCTTTATTGTGACTGACTCTCATCGCCTTTATCTTGGCAATGTTGACTTCCAGTCCCGTGCAGTCTTCCTGTGCAAGCCAGCGATACTAGCCTGTTTGCCTTCGCTTTTATGTCAGTGAGTTTGCGAGAGAGAAGGCAAATGTCATCGGCGAAGTCCAGGTTCTTGTTGTTGTAGCAGCATAAATATTCCCCATATTAACATACGGGTAATGCTGCTGGAGTGACAGTCCTAGGCCGGATATAAATCCGGGTCGTTTCGGTAACGTAGAACCGACTGTCGTGGAAACTAAGTCCAGGCTCTCAAGATGTCTGGTGAAACTCCATACGATGCCTCTTTTGTGCAGGGTCAAGTGGCTCATAACGTCGTCTAGGACAATGGCGAAGAGAAGGGGCTACAGGGCACAACCCAGCCTTACGCCTGCGTTGGTGGTGAATGGGTTGCTGATGTTGCCGTTATTGCCGGTTCGGAGTTCTCGTAAAGGGTTTTGATGAGGCGAATTGTCTTCGCGGGAACTGCGTTTTCACTTAACGACAGCCATATTGATTGTTTGATTGTGTCGAATGCTTTCTTACAGTCAACAAACAGCATGTAAAGCGGTGATCGCCACTCAACTGATTGTTCTGCTATGATGCGAAGAGTGTTGGCTTGGTCACCATAGCTTCGGCGAGGCCGCAATCCAACGAGTTCCACTCCATATAGCAAGATTGGTTTTATAATCGTTTTATAAAGCCAAAAAGTGACTTTATGCGAGAGGCCCCATCTTTTGCCGATAACGCGCCTGCAACCATACAAGGCGACTTTTGCCTTCCTAATTCTCTCCTCAATGTGTGGCTTCCACGTAAGACCTCTGTCAAGGATGAGTCCCAGGTACTTCACCTTGTCAGAGAGCACCAATGGAGCAACCGCTATAGAGGGGTGAAACACACTTGGTGTTTTGTATTTCCTCGTAAATAAGACGAGCTCCGTCTTCAGAGGATTTATCGATAGGCCGCAATTTGCGGTCCAATTCATATCTAGATTCAGATAACCCTGCATCAGTTCCATCAGAGTATCCATAAACTTGCCTCTGACAATAAGTGACACGCCATCCGCGTAGGCAATCGCCTTAGAGTAGGCCTTTCTTTTCCCGCTTCACGATGATATCTTTTGTCCAAAACAGTTTTTCATTATACCAGACGGCGGTGAGGTGGCGATGCAGAATTTCTGCTGAAATTTGCGGGTCGGCGGTCAGTAGCTCTGGTATGCCATCTTCGCCCACGAGTGTTTTTAGGTTCTTGATTGCATCTTTGATCTCCGCTAGACTAGGGCAAGATGTTGTTATTTTGCTGCTGTTTGCTGTGCTGGCCACTTCGAAGCTAGATTTACTGCTAAGAGGGATGTTGTTAATTGCTTCAAAGTGTTCTTTTCATCTACGGATCTGGTTTATTATCCCTTTTCTATCATCTGCTATGTATTCTTATTATCTTTTTCATATTAGAATTATTTTTGTCTGCTAAAACTATTCGATGGTCATCAATCGGCCATAATTAAGTAATTAATAAGGTCCGCTACCTTCGCCTATGTACGCGCATACATTCTTAAGATTCTCTTGCGCATCCACTAATACTGACACACATAAATATGTGTTTGTATTTATTATTATTATACCTCAATGTAAGCCATGACCCTCTTTGTTTTCATGTTTCTGTTGCACTTTTTTGTATTTACCCCATCTCTCTCGCCTCAGTCACTCTTTGCAGGCTACTACGCGTCTCCTCTTCTCCCACCCAACCCTCTAGTATCGGCTCAATTAACATGCGTACTTTGAGAGCCACGCACTTTCGTACGCCCTCCGTACGCCCTCCGTGCGACATAACACGCATACTTGCCACAAACAGGTTTTTAACTGATATCCTGCCTATAATGCGCGTATCCTTTGCCGTGCCATGGCAGAGCTCGCCATTCTGTCATCGTCCTTTGCATGTTTGGCGCGCGAATGAGAATTTCTGCTACTTTCTATAGACTTTTCATTTGCATTTTCCGTTTCGACAACGACCACCCCGTCCGGTAGCTGCCACTTGCCACATATTCGTACGCATAATTACAAATACACAAACGTACAATGTACAAGTATCATATATATAACTGTTTATGCTCACATGCCACACATGCGTCATGTCGGAAACTTTCCAAACAGGTTTTTGTGTTTAGTTTCGAAGTATGTTTTTAACCCTTTTTCCACTCTTTTGTGAAAATCACTTAAATTACAGCAAAAAATCTCGAAATGGTTACATTCGCTTTAGCATATGGAATACCAACAAAAACAAAAACAGAAAAATAGCAACAGCAATGCAACAACATTAAAAGTGAATAAAACAAAAGCCGGGAAATTGGTTTGGCCTTTATGTGGTGCCTGTCTGCGCGTAGCTGCTGTGTTGGGACACAAAGGACGACGATGCCACCGGCGCCCAACCATTGCCGTTGCTGTCGCTACGGCAGCAAAGGATGGACGTTAGCCGGACGCACAGTGGCTGTCGGAAGAGTTGGCAGTTCGTTTGAGAGTTTGAAGTTGGCAGCAATAAATGTGAACGGCTTGGCTGACTGCTGCCTGCTGCCTGCTGCCTACTACATAACGGTATTATGCGTATCCTGCAATAGTCGTTCATATGTGGGCCGCCGCGCTACATGCAACAAACCGTAGAAGTGATGCGTTGAGTTGCGTTGCGTTGCACGTTAATTGCTATGTCAGATCGTTCAAAAACACGGACACGCACGCACACATGCACGTTGCCATACATGCAATGGCACATATGCCAACTGGCTACCTGCCAGCTCAGACATGTCGTCAGGAAGTAAAGCCGAGGAAGAACACGGCGGGCGGGGAAATGTTTTTGCGCGTAACTGTGCTTTTTCTAATCATTAACACAATTGTGAGCTGATGTAGAAATTACTTTAAATTAGAAATGTCCGTCACACGCATGGGTCTCGCACTTAGCTGCGCTTTTATTTATGTAGTTTGGGGTTGGGCTGGCGTTGCAATTGGAAAGTGTGAATACTCATTAAGGGCTATTGAAGTTCAAAAACACACACGGATATAGGAAACACATATCTTTAAATGTTCATATACATATGCATACATACATACACATGTACACCACAAGTATATAAAGACTTATATTGGTGTATCTATCGCTTGAGTTCATATCAGGTGCTTTTTTAAGAGCTTGAGAACTTAAATCGATGTAGTTCTTGTTGTTGAAATGGTTAAGTATTTCTATTGAAACACTCCAAATTAGCGACTAGCGGCGTTTTACTACCTCTGTTCCCGTGTGATGCCGTTTTTTTGTTTTTTTTTAAGTCAGCTCCATTTCGTGAGATGCAAGTACAGCAGCCAACTTTTCATTTCTATGTCTGAGATTTCATAAATTTTTTGTAAAAAAGGCTCACCGAAAGTGCGAAGCCTTGCTCTAGCTAAAGCTGGGCATACGCATAAGTAGTGAAAGAGACTTTCTTTCACCTCCTCCGCCTGGCAGTTTCTGCAGAAGGGATTCAAATTAAGGCTAAGTCTGGCTGCATGATCCCTACCCTCTAGTGATCTGTCAAGGAGGGTTGCAGTGATACGTGAGATGCTCGGGCGAAAACATCCTAACAGCACTCAGACACAATTAAGTCAATTGTACTGCACTCGGGTTCCCTTTTTAATTTTCTTTAAATCTACTCGACCTCCGAAGAAATCTACGTAGATCTTGTGGGGCTAAGGAGCCAAGGCGGAGCAGACGCACAGAAAGTGGTCCGCCATCTCATCCTTCTCTCCACATGCTGGGCTGAGTGTACTGTCTGAGATGCCTACCTTTTCCATGAACTTTGCCTATAGAAAGTGGCCCGTCATCAGTCCAATCAGCCGCCTACGGTTTCCTCTGCTTAATTACAGAAGGGTTTGCGACAGTCGATCGGACATGACAGGTAACATCAGTTTTGTCCATCTGCAGCCTCTCTCAGCCTGCCAAACTCGCTTGTGGGTGCTAGTTACCCATTTGCTAACCGTGGCTTTGATGGCTGCAGAAGGGAGTGGCAGAACGGGCTCCGGACCAAAGAAGTTGGCCTCAGAGCCCATCATTGTTAAAGAGTCAGAGGTCCCCTCACGCACGATACCCACGTGTCCCGGGTCCCATGGTAGCATCAGGCTATTGTGTCTACCGACATAGTTCAGCCTGGATTTAGAGCACTCGTCTAACCTTGAATTGCTTGGGGGCTGTCTAAGGCCATAAACGCAGCTTGGCTGTCACTGCAGGCACATATACATCTGCCTCTCCATTTGTTTTCCACAACAAAGTTCATCGCTTCTGCATACACCCCGGCCTGAAACACAGATGCATGCATTCCAAAAGCAAAGTGCAGTTTTGTCCCGCTGGGCTCCACGTAGACCCCAGAGCCGGAACCTTGTTCGGTGCTGGAGCCATCCGTGAAAATACGAAAACAAGGTTTGCCGGACCCATTTTCTGAGTTTGACCACAGTTGAGTCTCTGGCAGCACCACACTGTATCTCTTCTCAAGTACGACTCTTGATGGCATGGAGTCAAGAGGTATGGCAAGGATCATAGGGTCGCAGTCCATGCCTACTCTGTTGTCGAATGCCGGATAGGGGCCGTACCAGTTCCCATTGTGTTTCAGCCTGCAGATGGCCTTGAAGGACTCTCCTTGGATGAAAGCATCAAATGGTGGTAGACTAATCAGAGCATCTAATGCCGCACATGAAGTAGTCGGATAAGCTCCGACGCTGCAGATGGTCACAGCGCGTTGCAGTCTCGATAAGGTCTTTCTGACTCCTACGAGTGGGAGTATACTCATCCAGACCACTGAGGATGGGTGATAATAGTCTTATCATAGCCACGTAGATCCATAGGACCTTGCTAGGAGAAATACCCCACGTTTTCCCAAAAGACCTTTTGCACTGCCAGAAGGCTGTCAGTGTATGACGGCCATGTTTTTCTTGTTGTAGTGAACTAATTAACTGCTTCCCCCTTCTTTTCGCTAAACCATAGTAGTGTGAATCAATGGATATTTTCCTTGTGTTCAATGGGGTTGCATCTGTCACCTCCTCTGTTAGCTCTTGTACCGAAATTATTTTGCTAGCTCATCAGCGATCTCATTACCCTCTATATCCCTGTGACCGGAAACCCTTATCAGAGTAATTTCAAGCCAATGACCAAGCAGTTCTGCTTCCTCCCTGCACTCTAGAACCAGTTTGGAGGAAACGGAATTGGAATCTACGGCCTTGATAGCTGATTGACTCTCTGAAAAGATAGCTACTCTTGCACTAATTTCTTTGTAGTGTTTCAGTGATCTGCATGATTCTCTCATTACTAATAGTTCTGCCTGAAACACGCTTCTATAGTGAGGAGTTCAAATTGATTTGGATAATTTGAGCGGCTCCGAATAGAGGCCAGCTCCCACACCAAAGTGCATCTTAGAAATCAGAAATATTGTTGGAATCAATTTTCCTTTATTATAATCTGGTAGATAATTTCATGTCATTTATGTTTTGGATATGCATTTATTTTGCCACATTCCACGAGTTACCTGGACCATTTGATCAGTCCAATTTTCGACTACTTTTCCCAATAAATCTAGCCTAAGACTTCAAATGTGGCTTGAATATTGGCTTCCAATGCTTCAAGAGTTGCTGGTTTGTCGGCATAAATCAATGTCTTAACATAGCTCCATAAAAAGTGTCTACAAACAGTCATTAAATCGCACGATCACTGGAAAGAAAGTTGCCACCAAAGTGATTATGCAGTAAATCGATTGTTAAGCGCGCTGTGTGACAAGTTGTGCCGTCTTATTGGAATTCGTGGAACGAAATGTCGTCGATGTTTAGTTGATTAATTTTGAAAATAAAAATACAGTCGGCATAGCTCGAAAGCGCAAGCCATTCACCGAAATGGCAGCTC
Source organism: Anastrepha ludens (assembly GCF_028408465.1). Taxonomy (NCBI): domain Eukaryota; kingdom Metazoa; phylum Arthropoda; class Insecta; order Diptera; family Tephritidae; genus Anastrepha; species Anastrepha ludens. Next base: position 26,775,878 of record NC_071499.1, on the reverse strand, counting down.
CTTCGTCATTATTCACCGAAACAAATCAAGGCCGATGATGGCATCAGCGTGTAGGACGCGCGTAGAATAGACGGATTTCTCTATAAACTTTGCGAACATTTTTTTTGTTTTTCAAAGTAATTCACAATCACACAATTCCGAGGCGTTGTTCTGGCGTTAAATGTTTCATGATGCCTTACCAAACCTTACTGAACGGAAATGTCAACACAGTTTGCCATTTTCAGCTGTCAGCTCAAAGTTACCGATATCGATAGTTCTCATGCAGCTAATAAAACACCCGTTACAAAACATGTCCATATGGGATAAGTTTTGGAATATAAATATAAGTATGCAGCAGTTTGGCCGAACAGTGCAACCGAAAAGCAATGCTGATGGTGAAAAAATGTATGATACAAAGTTCTGTGCTAAATGGTTTAATAAAGAAATAGGGAAATAAGGCCGATAGTCTTAGCTACTAGTGACTTTAAATAACATAATGCAAATTTGAGGTGGTTAAAGATTTTCGTTGATTTTTGATCATTTTCCTCTAACGATTTTTCACATTTTCTCTGCATAAAAAATTTCTAAAACTCGCTGCAGGGAGCAATACTGTGTGGGCGAAAAAATACTCAAGCAGGAACAGAAATTCTCATTAAAATCTTTGGTGAAATTATAAAAAAATTTAAAAAATTTTGAAAAATGTTTAAATTTTACAGTATATGGTTTTTGTTATAATATGAAATTATTTTTATAAAAAATCAATAGTGATGTTTTTATACTTTTGCAAAGGAGTACCCCTTTATTTTATCACTACGATATTCTTAGCGAATCTTACATAAATTCAAAATAGTGATGGAAGCCTTCTTTTGCGCCTTCAGGACTTACCTGCCAGATCACCGCTTTCACTTGCACAACGTCAGCCGACTTACATCCCGTCCCTTTTAAAATCTTAGTAATCAGTTAGAAGTTCACAAGCAAGATCTGGCAAATAAGCCGAATGATCCAACTTTGGGATGCTGTACCTGTCTTACCGACTGCAATTACAAATTTCCGAGCATGGATATCTAGACTGATAGACTGAGGCTTTTAATATTCAGCCGTCAATATCCAACATAATAAAAAAAATGAATTGATAAAATAATTGTTAAATCTATCAAAGGTATAGAGAACTCGATGAGAGGCAACTTCGAATGGAAAATACACAATGGAAATGCACACATTTGTTTATTTTAGTACATACGGCTAAAGAATGGAATAAATACCTACTAAAAAAATATTTTCATTTCTCATTATTTTTATGGAAAAAGTCAAGAAGCATTGCTTTTCATAACTTCTTACTACTTTTTGAGCCAAGTTCAACAAACTGTGTCTGGCGATTATGTGCTTTCCAGCACCGCATTCAGGGACTAATACACAAAAGTACATACATACAGACCGCGAAAAAACGATAGTATCTCAATATTTGGACCGATTTTGCCCGTTTTTTTGTTGCTCTTCTGAATGCTTTTTTTTGACAAGTTTAGTCCACTGTCTATATAAATCCCAGTTTTGAACTTCATAAAAAAATTAAGAAAATTCCTGAAACTTTTCTTCGCATTTTTTAATTGATCTCAGTATTTAATTACACTTTCTAGAACAAATTTCGGTATGCAGTTTTATATTCCTTTCGTTTTATTATAATAAAGAGCAGGGTTGAATTAGTTGAAAAAATCTTTTTAATTTCTACAACTTTTTTAGTTGACGGTGTTATGCTGTTTGGATTTACATATGCATTTTTTTATGGAACCTCGCATCGTGCGGTACAGACGTATTCCTCATTATTATTATCCTTATTTAATATTAAATGTCCAGGCCACCAGCAGATGTTTTCAAATTATAGTTGGGTGGACGCGACTGTGGGTCTTGCGATGAATGAGGGTAATATAAAGTACCTGTTGTCAACACATAATTAGTCTTCGCGTCTTGGACATTATGTCAGTGCTGACAACCAACAGCATTAACGACAAAAATAACGTCACCTTGGAGATCAAATGGAGGGTAACTATTGCCGTAAAACCTGTTGGCTCAGAAAGCAATTGAGTAGTAAAGCCTCCCTTCGACGAACAAAAAACAACTCTTTTTAAGTCTCTCATAATGCTCGCTCTAATGAGAAAGTTTGGGGAGCATTCGAGAAAAAAATTATCTGTAAGATCTCCGCGTTAGTCATGAGTACCACGCACAGTGGAACAGGGAACTGTATCAGCCATATAGGGACATGGCTATAGTTAAGCGTGTAAAAATACAGCGGCTACGCTGGCTTGGCCATATCACCCGTATGAAAGAAAACGCTCCAGCAAGGCAAATCTACGACACAGTACCCCAAAGAGAAGACGAGGAAGAGGAAGATCACATCTCTGCTGGGAGGATGAAGTGCTATAGTTCCTGTCAGTACTCGTGATTTCCAGCTGGCAGCGCAGGACAGAAATAGATGTCGCTATTTTGGCTTCGGCCAAAATCGACATAGGGCGTGGTTATAGCGTCACATAAGTAGGTTAGGTTAGGTTTGGCAGCCGCATCGCACATAGAGACAACGATGCCACTTAGACCACGAAATGGGTCCGTTGTGAAGCCGCGGGGGCTGAGCTACATTTCCCTCTCCATATTAAACCATCATCACATAAGTAAGTCTGCATGTAAGACGCGACTTCATCAAGGATTAGAGACTTGTTGTTAATTGTTCTTATGATGGATTACAAGCTTATTTCGCAATTCCAATAGAAACAGGCGCTATTATATTCAGGCGCTTGTAAGTTTTTGCTTCTCAGACGTTTGTGCTTCTTTCCTATGAAACAGTGGCTGTTGGAAATAATCTTTTCTGTCATTTTGATGTTTTCAGCGCACATTGTAATTTAGTATACAACATACAAACATAATACCTTGTCTTCATTTATAAACATTTCGTTGTCGTCTGCTGAGAAATACTGAGTCAATGGACAGTGCAGGTACTTAAATGGTAGGGGTTAATAAAAATTAAGTTGCGGCGGGCGTATGCGCAACCCTGGAAAATTCATTGAATACCTTCGGCGAAATATACAAAAAGAAGTAGCCTTTGATGAGACATTTGTGGAATATTTCAATCTTTCATTAACATTATAAACTTAATATTCTTTCAAATGTTTGAGAATAACGGTCAAAAGGACCTGCATGGGTAAGAAATATTGTGCTAAAATATTCCACAAAAATAAGCGCCATTCAATTTTATTATACACTCTTAAGGAAAATGTCAGTGATGATTTCGTTGATAAAATTTTTAGACATTTCCATGCAGGCTTTTTAATTTTGAACTTTTCTATCGTCCGCGGGGATTTTGTTGGGAAAAACTTTTTAAAAACTAATTTTATTTCTAAAAAATAAGTTTGGTATTTTCAAATCTATTCAGGTCAAGCATTTATTTAACCTGTAACCTTTTTTTTGGATGAGACACCCTAATGTACAAATATTTCTTCTTCTTTTTTTTTGCTCTTGACCCCTATTTCATTTAGTTTGTGGGACTATAAATTCTTTATTATTCGTTTATGTCTGCAATTCCACACATTTAGTCCCACTGTGCGCTCGCAAATGATTAGGCACAAAGTTTTCGCGCTACACCAATAACTAATATAATAAAAAGTATAAACTAGGCAATTACAACTTCAAAGTGTATCGAACAATGAAGTGTTACAAAAAGAAATTTAAAACTTTTAGCAGTATGCGTTAACATATACATGTACACCTACGTATACATATATATTTTAGTGATGCCATATTTGCTATACATTGGTTAATAAAAGGCATTTCTGTGTTCCTGCTGGATGTGCGTAAACTATAAATACATACATACGTACATGCATACATACACAGGCACACCTAAGTGCGTGAATGTCTCATTTCCACTTTAATAGTTTTCTCAATAGTTGGCAACATGCATACCCATCTATGTATATGTACATGTGTGTGTGTGTACTTATAAGTGTTAAATTTTCATATACTTAAGGGATATATATACATATAATTACATACCCACAAGTGTTCACAAGCATATTAAGGTGGGAAGGAAAGACAGCTACAGCTGTGCTCTCACACATATTTACATGCCACTCTGTAACCTTCGCGTGCATGGGGGTACATATTTACATATAACTAATTTGAGTAAAACTCTCTCAAATTCTCATAAAAGCACATTTACTACATATTATATCTACCCATGAATGTCATCAAAAAGTTTTTTGAAAAAAATTGACATTGTTGAGTAATGAGTACTATGCGATGCCCAGAGCGGTCAAAAGCACGATCAAGTCCTCTCACTCCGAGCAACTAGTTAAAACTGACCTGCCCTATGCCGATGGATCTTCTCATCAACAAAAACAAGCGCAGAGTCTGAAAATCTAGTACTCTTAGAGCAATTTTCTCTACTTCACCATTGTCCTTAAAAAAATTTTGAATCAAATAAAACCAGATTGTAAGAGCTTCTCAATAGTCTGCGATTAAGGTTCTACAAGGTGCAGTCCAAAATAAACAAGACTGAGCTAAAATAGAAACGACAGAAGTTTTATTCTTCTAGATCATTTATTCAAAATAGTCCCCTCTGGCCTCTTACACTGTTTTGCGCGATTTAAAAGCTTTTTGAAAGAGTATTTCAGATCATTGACCGGAATGTCCTTCAGGATGTCGGTACAAGCCTTTTGGATGGCATCTAGAGATGCAAACGTTTTCCTTTCATGCCAAAATGCAATTTTCTGAATAGGTATAAGTGACAGGGAGCCATATCAGTCGAATACGGTGAGTGATTGATGGTCAACAAATCAAACACAAGAGTGGATCGATGAGATGTTGCATTATCATGCAATAAGCGCCAGCTTCCTTCTTCGCTTTATTCAGGGCGAATTCGACGAATGCGATGCAACAAACGCTTCAAAACGCCAAGGTAGAAAATTGCATTGACGGTTTGGCCCGTTGGCACAAAGTCCTTGTGGAGAACTCCCTTGGAATCGTAAAAACAAATGAGCATCGACTAGATTTTTGACTTCTCCAAACGCGGTTTTTTGGATGGTGGCTCGTCTGGGGTCTTCCATTCGGCACTTTGATGCTTAGTTTCAGGTTCATGTTGCAAACACCACGTTTCATCACCAGGCACATTGTTCTAATGGAACTTCTCGTCTTTTCTCGCCTCTTTAATGAGGTCTTTCGAATGTTGTATTCTGAGCGAGTTTTGGTCCTCACTTAACTTGTGCGGAATGAAACGTGCACAAACCTTTCATAAGCCTAAATGATCAGTAAAAATGTGATAAATCAGTTTCTTTGAAATCTTCAACTCCGATTTCATGAATTTCAACGATGATTTCGGTTAATTTTTGATAAATTCTCGAACAGTTTCAATGAAGTTTTCGGCGATTACTGATTTTGGAACTTACCGTTCACTGTCATTTATGTCCTCCCAACCATCTCTGAAACGTGTAAGCCTCTCATGAACTCTGGCACGGGATAGATAATCATCGCCATAAACTTTTTTCATCAATTCAAATGTTTCGTTAAACGTTTTACCGATTTCAAAACGAAATTTGATATTAGCTCTTTGTTTGAAACTCATTTTTGTACCGTTGACAGAAACATACTGACACTTTAGACGCAATAACTTCGCTTCCACTAAACCGAATGTCACCAAGCTTTCACTGGAAGTCAGTTAGAGATGTAACTTTCAACTCACTAACTCGTTAAAAAGGTGGCGCCATCCAAAAACATTTTATGACGCCAGTCTTGTTTATGTTGGACTTCACCTTTTATTTCACCTGCTTAGGATTCGTAATAGGATGGACCCTGTCTTGCCAGTTCATCAGTTTTCTCATTTCCTCCTATGTTACTATGGCCAGGTACGCAGATGTGAATGATGTCTGTCGTGCGCGCTAAAACATTAGGTTCTTCTTTGCATTGTCTAACGAGGTGACTTTAAAGCTAAGATGGCTGCTTGACTACCGGAAAAAATACGTGCTTTTGATAGATGTTGTAGATTTCATTTTTAATTATTCTGCAAACTTTCTTTATCCCGAGTACTTCAGCTTGAAAAATACTATTCCAATTCCCCAGACGAAATCACTTGGAAGTTTCAAGGTCTTTCGAAGATACCCCGGCGCCGTCGCCGCAATCCATTTTGCAATATTCTGAATATATTCCAGATTCTTTTTGCTCAAGGTGGTATAGCACACGAACTTGGTCCGGAGCCCGTTCTGACACTCCCTTCTGCAGCCAGCAAAGCCACGACGAGCTTGGCAGGCTGAGAGAGGCTGCTGATGGACTAAACTGATGTTACCTGTCATGTCCGACCGTCCGTCCAGGTCTTCTTGTTACTAAGGAGACTAGACTAACGAGACTAGACTAGAGGAGACTGTAGGAGGTTGGTTGGACTGATGACGGGCCATTTTCTATGGGCAACGCACATGGAAAAAGTGGGCATCTCAGACAGTGTACTCTGTCCAGCTTGTGAAGAGGAGAATGAGACAGCGGACCACTTTCTGTGCATCTACCCAGCCTTCGCTCGAATCAGGTTTGAGATCTTTATCACTGATGTATTATGAAGCGACCACCTTGCGTCCTTGGCACCACAAGACCTACTAAGATTTCTTCGGAGGGCGAGTAGATTTAAAGAAAATTATAAAGGGAATCCGAGTGCAGTAAAATGAACTTGATTGTGTCTGAGTGCTGCACTTGCTAGTCTGTCCCGACAAAACAAAAAAAAAACACGAAATTCTCTCGACTATAGATAGCCCAGCTTAAAACCTTGGGTCACGCATTAGCGTTCATATTTCAGAGTCACTGTGCAATGAGTGTGAATGGCGCATATTTACATGTATGCATACATGCATACATACAAACATACACACGTACGCTATTTCATATTGGCATTTGAATTTATTGCTCTATTCAGGTTTTACATATAAACATATTTATGCACATACAACCACATACATCGAGATAAACTTAATAGCTAAGCGTATGAGCAACATATTCAATGCATTTTACAATCACTTCATTGCTGCTGCTCCGGCTGTGGCTGCTACTGCTGCTATTCTACCTCAGTAGTTCGGTAGTTTTGCTGTGCGTTGTTGTTCTTGTTGCCACTATTTCTGCTGCCCTCGCTGCTACTTATGTTAATGAGCATTCGCTCATTTATGCCTGCCAACTACAACACAAACTACCATTAATATAGCCATCTCGCTTATGTAGAAGCGCCTGCGAACTACAACTACAAAAAGTCCCACATATGCAAGAAAATGTTTTTAATGTGAATGCGAATGCTCATATATACATATAAAGCGCATATATGTGTGCGTGTGTACCTGCTGCTTGATCATCCCACTGGCAGTGCTTTTCCAACAACTATTTTCACACGCACACACACACTCATAGGCGACGCAAACTACATCGTCCCAACCGCTCTAACAACCACCTCAAGCGCTGCTGCGCTGTTGCTTAACCCCAGAAAGTGTATCTTTGTTGTTGTTTTTGTTGGCGCTCTACTGCTATTTGTTAATAATGATGCACAATTTATGTATTTTGTGTAGAAAATAAAACTTAATTTTCTACTGAAATGAGTGAAATAGAAACGAGCCGCTAGAATATTTTAAATTCGAAACTCAAAAGTTGTGTCGAGCGCTGCGAAGCGGCGGTGCGCGGGGAATATTTTCATGTGTATATTTATATGTACATAGATATCTGTGGTTATGTACATAGTCACGCATATGTGTGCTTTGATCTATTACATGCCTGCGTACATAGATGATGGTATTGTTTGCCGCCACCGACCTCGTTTTGGGAAGGGTTAAATTTTGTTTTGACTGGCGCGCAGTCGGTCGCGCGCAGCAGAATTCTTGTATTTCCGCCTTTTATTTAATTTATTTTAAATTTATTTCGCATTCATTTATTTGCATGAGTGACCAACGGCCAACCGAATGACCGGTCGGCTGCCTGCGTACACCCCCCACCCCTTGTCATGTATTTATCTTTTGCCGCTTGACGTGCGTTTTTTTCTTTGTTTTGATTTTCACTGCATGCTGAACTTTTTAGCGACCTCAACAGTAATGATATGAGGCGCGCACACGTTTGTACTCATTTCTTTTTTTGTTTTTGTACAACGCGTCTCCTTCTCTGCACTAGTGCGCGCACAAAGTGCTGCTGAGACGCACTAGCAAAAGTGGCACAGGCAATGTGTTGTGTCCTTGTGTGTGCGGCTATTACCCACTGACTTCGGTGTTTGGCCAGCCGCTAAAGCTGGCAGCGCTTTAAATCAGTTGGCCAGTCGTTGTGGCAAGCGGAAGTGTCGAAGTTGTTGCACACATCCTCGGTGTTCAACGCGGTGCACATTTTAGTGTCATTATTGTTGCTGTAACGGTGCGCTTGTTATCCTGTTGTTCGCGGACGGCCACAAACTTACGTCTACCAAATTGTTAAACAGCACTTTGGTTCACATCAACTACGACGCGTTCCACAGCACCGCGCTTGTGCCGTCACCTAGGCGCGCTACTTTATGCCAATTCGATAGCTGCTTATACAGCTGGCAACACACACACACACGCACATGCACTAACAGAAACAACGCTTGCAACATGCAATGTGCAACGGCGCGCACCTCACACTTGCACCGCCGTGTTGCGTGGGTGGCAGAGGGTATATGGTTGCGCTTCCGTTTCCGGCTCCATGCCACATAAAGCAACGCACCACATAAGTGCTTGCCAATGAGTACGTGCAGGCTGCAAGAGAGCGCGGTAGAGAGAGAAAGAGCGAGAGAGAAAGCGTGGCAGAAAAAATGAGCACGCGAGCGTCTGCAAGCCATTGCTGGTGGCTGCTGCCCTTCCGCTTACAGCAGAAGCGCCAAGTAAGCGCCACTTTGCAGACTCTCTGCTCAGCTGCCCACACACAGGCTCACATTTGGCTCAAAGTCCCAACCACACAGCTTGTGAAAAGGACTCAAGCGCGCTGCTGGCAGCAACTTAGCCACCTGACTCTCTGTTGCGCGCGCGTGCAATTCAAGCCATAACAGAGCAACTCCAACACATACGCCAACATATGCACATGTACGCCTGTATTTACATACGCACATAAGAACTTACTTAGTTAATTTTGTGTTGCTTTGCGGAAAAGGAGGCGGAATTTTGAAAATTCCCAACTCAAAATCGTGGCGCTGCCGTGCGCTTATCACTATTTGCATTTGTACCGTGTCACGGCAGTGTTGAAACCAACAGACAGTGGCATTTTGCCAAACAGTGTATCGACGCGTTATAGTCGAGTTAGTACACAGCTCACATGCACACTTGCAGCAACGCATGCAACGCGTTCGCACAACCGGAACTTGTACGACGACAACAATATCAACACCTCAAATCAACGCCCGAATAGAGTTACCAAAAACTTGCAACCAACTCATTCCGCTGTCACCTGTATATTTTAGTGCTCGCGCCGCCTAGTGTGCAACATTGCAGTGCATGTTGCAGCTGCAGCGTCATTGTCGTAGCCGTCGCTGCCATTGCTGCCATACTTCCGCACTACATTGCATAGCCGCTTTTATTTGCTGAGGCCAATGCGTGCCGCCGCGCGTCACTCGTAGGACCGGCCGATCGTTCGGCCTGTTACAGTTGCTGTCGCTGGCATCGTCGCCGACATTACCATTACCGTTATCGCTGTCTCGTTGTCTCGTTGCCGTCGCGGCATATGTCACTTGGTATTTTGACCACCAACTTGGCGGCCGCATTTCCGGCTCACAAATTTGCGTAATTTAAAGTTGCACTTTGCATCGAGAGCAGCGTACGCGTTCCGCGGCATTTACTCGCACCTTGCAAGCGCGTCGATTTTGCATGGACGGTGATTTCTGGTGCGTATTGTTTGTACTCCAATATCGACTAGGTGGCAAGTGGCAAATTGCAGATTGTCCGTGGCAAGTTTACCAGTGGTGGTCACTTTGGTGTACCCAACGCGCGCGTTGAAATTTGTGAAAATTCGCAGCTAAAGCAAAGCTAAGCAAATATAGAAAAAACGACTAAAACTCGTTTTGAAATTTAACGGTGTTTCAGTGAATTTTAAGATGTGATAGAAGTTATTTGAATTTGAAAATAAAAATAAATTGTGCACAAGTTTACCAACAACACACACAGCAACAAATGTGAAGTTTTTAGTGAAGAATTTGTGGGTGAGAAATTGAAAAGTGAGTCTAAAAGATATTTCTAATAAAAAGTGATTGAACAGCAGTCAGTTAAAAATTTGAATAATAAACTTGAAAGTGTTGCAGCAGTCAATAAACGTAAGTCTAAGGTTTTAAAAATTCAAAAGCTTTTACGATACTACAAAGAATCTAAGAAAATATTTTTAATAGGCAAGTTAATACTGAAACGGCTTTATTGCTGCCAGGCAAAATGAATTAACAAATTTTAGGTGCAGGGTAAAAAACTCTGAGCATTTTTTTTGCTTATTTTGATTTGCCAAATTTGGAGTTTGTGGGTGAAAAATTTGAAATAATTTTTTTCGCCGGCTAATCTACAGTTGCTGGATAACAGAATAAGTGCCCACAAGCTGTTCTGACTCCATAAATTCCATAATTTCCTAGTTTTATAGTCATTTTTGCAGCTCGACCTACCAGAGCGAGCCTCAACTTCTACTTCAAAATTATGGCAACGGAATTTTGGGAACCATCGACCATATTTTTTTCTTGTTTTTTGTTTTTGTTTTTGATTATTATTTTTCTTTTTTTTTTTTGATTCCCTATGCATCAATGCTCCATTGAAATGATGATGATGAGGGCCCACATTTTTTGACCCACTGCTCCCACTTCTCACTTTGGTCGTAGTGGTGCTGAAGAATCTACCCATTTTTCGCTTTTTTATCGCTACTTTGAAACTCCTTAACAAATATTTAATGATTGAATTAGTAAATAAATAAAATAAATAAAATAAAATAAAATAAAATAAAATAACCACAGATCAAACAGCAGCTGCCAACAAACCTGACATTATCTTGTTCGACAAGACAAATAAAACGATCGAAGTAATCGATATAGCGGTGCCCCTTAATCGCAACATCCAAAGCACATACTCCACCAAAGTATCGAAGTATGCAGCTCTGGCCATAGAACTTAAACGGATGTACAAAGCGAGGGAAGTGAATATAATACCAATAATTATATCTTCCACTGGATTAGTGCCTAAGCATTTAATAAAAAACTTGAAGAAGTATGACTGCCAACACCTCTTAGAAGACATGCAGAAGTCGCCCATACTGGACACATGTGCAATAGTTCGTAGATTTTTAAATATTTAAGCAATAGCAATCGCATGGGCGTAGAACTTGGACTACGCTCCACCAGAGCACAATCCCTTGAAAATTTTATCCGGGATGTGTAATCTCCGGCAATAGCCGAGATGGATTAAGCTCAAATAAAATAAAATAAAATAAAATAAAATAAAATAAAATAAAATAAAATAAAATAAAATAAAATAAAATAAAATAAAATAAAATAAAATAAAATAAAATAAAATAAAATAAAATAAAATAAAATAAAATAAAATAAAATAAAATAAAATAAAATAAAATAATTAAATAAAATAAAATAAAATAAAATAAAATAAAATAAAATAAAATAAAATAAAATAAAATAAAATAAAATAAAATAAAAAAAATAAAATAAATAAATAAAGCATTATTTTATTTCCAAAGTGAGAAGTCGGAGCGGCGGCCAAAAAATATAGGCCATAATCATCATCATTTGGATTTGCTCCAATATCCGTACTTTCAAGTAAATACTCGATATTTTTCCCCCAAAGCAAGCCGTTTTTTTTGTTGATACTTATTTGACACTTTTGAAACTTGGTATCGATACTTTTTTGAGGCAAAAAATATATATACAAGGTGGCGCAAAATTAATCACCCATCGGTAGATGTTATAATTTTTGCAAACGGCGTCTTACGTCAGACATATTTGGCACTTGTAAAGTAGACAGCTGCAGTAAACAAACAGACAAGCAGTGGAATGCGTAAAGGTGAAAAAACGCAAGATTTCCATCACTCAGAATATTTTTTTTTCCTTTAGTAAAAAAGTTATGCAAAAACAAAATTGTATGATTAATTTTGCGCCACCTTGGATGAATCAATTTTCTGCTGCTTGCCAAAGCAGGCTATTAATACGTTCACTATAAGTAGATGATCTACTTTTTCGCGCTTAACTTAAAATACGCAATTAAAAAGCGCGATTTCCCATACAAAATTTCTTTCCCAAAATCTGAGATTATAAAATAATCCTAGATAATAACGATGCGTTTTGACATACAACCCTGTGTTTTCTGTGTTATCGATAATTATTGTTACGAATGTAAGGAGAAACATCAAAATAAAAACTAAATGAAATGGGTGCCGGCGAAGAAAATTGTTTTGCAGACATAATTCTATTAAAATTTTTGTTAAATATTATTAATTAGGGATTCATCTTATAGTATATTAAAAAAGCGTGTGTCCATAAACGTTTTGTCCTCTTATTACTTATTATAAAATGTAATATAGAATTTCCCATGCCATGATTGGTGCTGGCATAATTTTTTTCATCCTCAGTAAACGTCGCATAGGGATTTCCTCTAACTGTTTATTAGCAGCCAATTGCGCAATTAAATTAGCTACTCCTTCTCCTTGTATTTTATTCATATCGTTAATAAGAATTAAAGAAACAAATACTAAAAATACCGAAATATTCCGCCAAAATAACTTCTATGAACAAAAACCTCTCAAAGCAGTTTTGACAGCTGATTGTCAATTTTGCAGGTAATCTGCCATAAGTGAACGGGTAGATTAATTTGGTGGATTTATAGGTGATTAATGCATATGTGATCGCATTATATGAAAATTAAATTTCCCATTATTGTTTCGTGTATACTTTTATTCAAGGCGAATCTATTAAAGACGGTATCGGTAAATCAGCTGATTTTTTTTTTTTTTCTTTCGCTGTGCCCATGTGGCTGTCAGCCTAGAATGAAATAAAGCGAATTCATTCTTTTTTTCTACTTAGCCAATACTTTGCTTTGACAATCAAACTTACAAAACCTTGTTTTTTGTCTATTTCCACCAACTTTTATGAATGCGCCTTATTTTTATTGCTACTTTTGCGTGTAATTGACTTTGAAAAGTTGAGATTTTGTAATGCCTCCAATGTTTAAATAAAATAAAGCTGCAGCGAGTGAAGTATTAGTTTGGGGAAAAACAAATCCATTATTTTTCTGTAAAATTTTTGCGCAAATAGTGTAAAACTGCTCTGTTTAATGGTCAATCTTTAGTTGCTGGGCGATGCTAGGACTACTAACTTACCAGTAAACTTCGATTATTTGTTTGATTTTATCGACATTTTCTACGACAGCCTGCCTTTGCAAGGTGCATCTTTAACATCAAAAATTGCCTGAACGGAATCGGCGAAACCAAAGTTGCATGTAATTAGCTGTTGCAGTATCGGTAGCATAAACACTATTTACAATTTCAGCGGTCTGCCGTCCATTTTTGTATTTATCAAAGAAAAACTGTGAACTGTAAAATGTAACGAATTTTCTCTTTGTTGAGTTCCATTGTTAACAACCTGAACTCACAACTGAATGAAACAAACAAAAAATAGCAAACGAATTTTTTTAATGTGAAATATCACCTTGACGACGAGCATAAGCTTTAAAGTGTTTGATCAATACTTTACGAGATATCGATCACTACAGCCATCTACCGAGAAAATAGTACAATATTTTTGCTAAGTTTGAATTTTATTTTTTTTTTTTGATTTTGTTTATTCAAAATAAATAAATTAATACAAAAATTTGAAAATCAGCAATAGTGAAACTTGCAGCAATTAAAACTATCATTTTGGCGGCTTTTTCATCAAACCGCTCTCTAGATCTCAGCGGGCATGTATATCACGTTATTCAGTTACCCATCCAATTTGCTACCCACTTAACTTAGAATGGACCACAACCACTTTTGGTGATTTTTCTAATTGCATTTCCAAACAGTTTATATCAAATCCGACTTTCTTCTCAGTTTGTTCTCACTTGCTGGTGTATTAGCTTTCTTATAAATCTCGTTTAGATTACGAAAAATGCTTTTACATAGTTTTTCTTATGCCGTTTTTGGCATTCGAATAAACCAAAAACATTTTTATTGCAATAAAAGCCTAGTTATTTAAACACTAAATATATTTTTTACGAGCTCAAAGTTACACAACAATAGATTTAAAAAAAATTGGTTGCTGTGGCATTTTATTTATTAATTTATTCATTTAATTTTGTCAAAAAACACAAAGGCTCTTACTGATTGTTTTTTGTTTGTTTTTTGAATCCTTTTATTTATTGGAATCAGTTTTTAAACATTCAGCAAAAAACTACTTGAAACTAAGACATTTTATTAGACATGCATGGAAAGCACCCTGTATGCAATGATTTCTAAATTTTTCTTTATTAGTCTAATAAATCCGTTGTTGACTTCCTCTTCAGTCTGTTAAAGGAGATGGGATTGAGAGGTATTTCTGTAATCGAAGTGATTGGTTGCGATTGGAGTCTTATATTGTGTGATGTGAAAACGCTTGCTTCCTTCTTGAGTTATTGTAGAAAATTTGATGAATTTGTGCATTTGTGATATTATAAGGGGCGTTTGTAACCATTTTAAGTGATTTCGATTGGAATCTTTGGAGTATTTCGATGTGGAAATTGGCTGCAATGCCCCAGATCATTGCACACAGATCCATATCTGTTTTAATATGGTTGTGTAGAGTGAGAGCTTACTTTTGAGAGAAGCACTATAGTTTCGATTAAGTAACCAATATAGATTTCCGGGTTTGATTGCTGTCGAGATGCATACTAAGATATTTTGTAACATTATTTTGTGGTACGGTTACATTATTGGACTTCACGGGAAGACAATTGCTTCGATTGAGTGTAACTTGAATTGATTTTGTCTCATTGGATTTTATTCTTCAACCTCTTAACCATTGAGTTAAAATATCAAGTCCTATATGGAGTTCAAGTGAAGCCTTCTGGTGGTTAGAGTCAATTGCGGGAACAGCGGTGCCATCTGCAAAAGTTCTGACGATAGATTTCTCAGTGACTGGTAAATCGTGCGCGTAGAGCTGTAAAATATAGGATAGGGCCCATTATACTGCCCCGCGATACACCTGCTAAACTTTCACAGAGTTCAGAATGTTCTCCGTTTTGCTTAACAAAGAAATGTCGGCCTTCGAAGTACGACTTGATAAAAGTGTAATAATTTATGGGTGGAGTATATTTTATTTTGCATAAGAATCTGTCATGGAAATTGACTTAGTGCCAATAAAAAAATATATTAAGAGAAAAAAAAATAAAACGAGCTAAAGCCAAAATCCAACTTTATTAAAAAGAATACGATGATATTATCAAATTACGATGATATTAACAAAAGAAGTCAGAAGAAGAAGAAGAATAAGAAAGAGCGTTATCGCGATATGATAACCACGTTTGTGATGCCAATTATTCGTCGAAATAGTATGAGGCAGTTCTAGTTTCAACAAGACGGCGCTCCACCACACACATCACGCACCACAATCGATTTTTTGAACAAATTGTTTCCTCTTCGTTTGATGTCGAAAAATGGCGATTTTGACTGGCCACCGCGTTCGCCCGATTTAATGCCACCTGACTTCTTCTTGAGGGGATATTTAAAATCAAAGGTTTATATTAATAAGCCAAAGACCATTGAAGAGCCCAAGAACAACATCCGTGAGGAAATAGCCGCTATTCCAGCCGAAATGTTAGCTAAAACTATGGCAAATGCTGCAAAACGGGCACAATACGCCGTACAGGCTCAAGGCGGCCATTTGAGAGATATCCTGTTCAAAAAGTGATGTCAACAAATCTACTTGAACCAAATAAAATGATTATTATCCTCAATATCCAAAAAATTGTGTTTTCCTTTGATTAAAAAAAAAAAACACATGTGTCCGTCGAATATGGGCAACCCAGTACTTGTCAGTGATCTGAATACAAAAAACCAAAAATTTGTTTGTTCATTAATGTCATAATTTCTATATGAATTTAAAAAAATGGAAAAAAATCGCGGAATAAAATGCTTCAAAAAAAATGAATTTGGAAAATTATTTTTTCGAAAAATTGTAAATTCACATAGAAAGTAATATCACAAAAAAGATGTGTGCAAAATTTCAGGGAGATCGCTCAATAACTTTTCGAGTTATCGTGTGCGCCAATTCGAAAAATATAGTTTTGAGAAAAACGCGTATAAAGTTTGAATACAACGTAACTATAACTCTCCCAGCGCTCGATCGCAAAGAATAGAGTCGTCACGGTTGACGATCTATAATATAAGAAATACTTAAATTTACGTTCTAATAATTTTTTGGCATAGTTTTAAAGGTTTATATTAACATTTTATGGAAACAAAAATTTTTTGTTTTCTAAATTTTGCAGAAATCTGTTCCCTTAATCCAATTAAGAACAAGCGGGAGCTATAAGAGGGAAATGGGAAGGAAAACTTTAGTTACCTTAGGCAAAATAAGAAACATCTTTTGTACCTGTATTCTTGTGACAGCAAATTGATGATAAGGTCTTCAAATAAATGAAGCATATACCAACTTAGACCGAACAAACTCGGTAGATGGTAATTTCATCGTGTAAGGGTCTGAGAAGTTTAAACTGTTGCGCCTAACCAAAATCGAAATTTAATTGTTATGGATTGAGACAGAAAAATTAAAAAAAAATTCTCCAAGCTCTTTGATCTCATCCACAGATTGGCGGACATTATTAGAGCTATAATACGACGATTGTAGAATATCACGAGATTAGAGTAAGTGACTTGAAAACAATTTTTAAAATTTTAAGAGGTACATACATATGTACATCAATAAACGGGTTCATGATGGTCGGCCTGGAGCCTAAGCACATCCTCTGGATTTCTGATTGAGGCAAAATTTTTTAAGTTGTCTGCATATAATAAGTGCCTGGTGAAAAGCTTCTGCTAATATCACTTAAAAATATAACTTCTTCAGTGTGTAGTTCACGTACTTTTTTTCATTTACAGTCAGCGTAAAAAGAAAGTGTACACCATATATTCACAAGTCTAGGACAGTACAATCATTATTAAAATCAAATATTTCATCATCCAAATCAGATAAAAAATGTCCAACCTCGCTTTCTTTTAGATACCGTCCTCTAGACCACATTTCCTTTATTGCCATACCATAAAAGAAAATCACTCCTTATAGAAGTGAAATTAAAAAAGACAAAAATTCCCCTTTAACAAAACTAAGCTAAATATATTTACGCCAAAGGCAAGTGAAAAGTTTTGACTATTTATTTATCTATTTTTTTTAATTTTAATTAATTTTATACAAAATTTTCTTACTACTGCAAAGGCTATATAAGGGGTTAGGGGTAGTCAGAGCCCGAAAAAATGATGATTTTCAACAATTTTTTTTCTATTCACTTGCTTTATTTTACAAAAATAAAAACATAGCATAAATAAACGTATTTCGACATGACTTTAGGAAAATTTCAAAAAAAAAAAAAACAAAGTTAATAATTGTAAAAGTTATCGTTGTTTGTGTGGATCCCGCTTCTCAAGTCCTTGGTGATTCATCTAAAATCAATCGGATAGAAAATCTTGTGCTTGATCGAAGCTTTTTTTCCAAAATTAACAATATGACGACCTTAGGAAAAATTTTTCAGTTTTTCGAGGGAAAACCGACAATTAATTGTTAAAAAAAATCGAAATTTTTGAAAAAAAATCCTTCGATCAGGTACGAGTTTTTTATGTTTTTCAAAAGCAGTATGGATTTTATTGAGATCTACCAAGCGATTTTTAAGTAACAGTGATCACCAGTTCAGAAAACATAGTCTTGAGAAAAAATGCATTTACAGTTTTGCTACTTGCTCTCGAACGCTCCGGAGCGCCCGAACACCCTTTGTTAATTGTTGAATACCTCAAAAAGTATTTGTCGGATTCATTTCAAATTTTCACACAATACTTCTAAGACATTATACTTAAAGAAAATGCAAAAAAAATCCAATTTTTTGAAAATTCTGACAATGATGCAGCATCCAGCTCCCTTCGACTGAATTATTCTTGAAAGCGTTTGAAACGCACAACGGTAGCAGACCTTATGTTGAGAGCGAGTAGGGATTATTTTGTAAAATGCTTATTAAAACATCATCATGCATCATTGGCTACTCAGGTGCGGCTACTAATATTTACTGGCATCACTTCGAAGTAGTTTCGCTATTTAAAGAGCTGATATGGATAATATTTCGCCACAGGTCTATAATAAGTTAGCAAATAATCACTTATGGATATTTGGTGATTTTAATGAATGAAGTGAGTTTCAATGAAAGCTAACTCTAAGATCGATTCTTATTATAATATTTTAAGCCTTAATTTAGTGCAAATTAATTGTTTTCAAAACAAACTTAATGGAATTCTAGACCTGATTTTTGTTAGTGACAATGTCGATGTTAATATTTCGGAATATTTCAGTTTATTTTCACCCACAGATAAGCAACCCATTCCTGAAGAAAAATGAGCCTTTAACCCTAGAAAACTAAACCCCGCCTCTGAGGCGCAAAGATTGTCATTTTTACGTATTTCATTATGATTGAATGCAAGTGGCAGCACGAGCTTTCAAACCATTATAGTAGTCTCTTGTGTGAGTTTGTGGGCGAACGTTCATTGCGCAAAGTTTTTTTGTTACGGAGATATATTAAATCGTGTTGCCTGAGAGGCGAGGTTTAGTATTAAAGGTATTTTTCTGACTACATATTATTTGTAAATATTTCCTTTTTTTTCGACAGTAGCTATAATTTTAATGGCTTTTTCGTTTAGAGATGTGTACTTCTGACTCCCAAATAGAAAAATGGTTGGAGGAGCTGTCGCTAAATGGAGGCGAAATAGAGGACAATTTAGAAAAGGATTCGATTCAGACGACCATGTTCGGTTTCCATGATAAGTTAAGTCTTGTTAGCTATAAAGCAAAGCCTCATAAAACTGTTTTTTTAATATCAACTATGCACGACGAACCCACACTTAACTCACTATCAAAAAAACCTGTAATTATTGAATCCTATAATGCAACAAAAGGTGCTGTTGACACTTTTGATCAGATGTGTTGTCATGCCAGCTGCAGCCGCAAAACCAGGCGTTGGCCATTATGTATGTTTTACGGTATGATAAATATGGCAGTATTGAATAGTTATATTCTCTATGTTTCAAACTGTGACCAAAAACAAATAAAGCCAATGAGCAGAAGGGGTTTCATGAAGGATCTTAGTAAGGATTTGTGCTGTGACTGGCTCTGAATGAGACTTCAAGAAAGACCATCTATGCAAAACCGAGTTCGTGAAGCAATAACCGACTCCATTCATAGCTCCGAAGAGCAGCAAGAAAACTCTGAACCACAAATAAAGAAAGGGAAAAGATCAATGTGCAATTACTGTCCATCAAGCAAGAAACATATGAGTGTTTATTATTGTGCAAAATGCAATAGAACATACTGCCTGGAACATAGATCCCCAAATTGCTAAACATGTGATATAAGAAAAAAGGTCTGAATTAATTTTTATGTACAAAACAAAATGTTAATAATATATTTGAAATTCTTTATTTTTATGAAACTTAGTACAAATAGCTATAAGAAAAATATGAATTTTATGTTTTTGTTTTAAAGAAAAAAAAATTATAAAATTTTTTCTAAATGATATCCTTGCAAAAAAAACAAAATTAAGTGTTAATTTAGTAAGTAAATAATTGGCTTACAAAAACAATTTGATGAAACATTTTTTTTATATTATAGTTAAATACTCCAACTCTCAAAAAATAAAATGTTTTTCAAAACAAAAACTTAAACGAAAATTAGAGAAAGTTAACGAAAATTAAAAAGTAGCCTGATAGGCGAGCTTTAGTTCTAAGCGTTTAAAAAAAAGGTTTAGTTTTCTAGGGTTAACTATAATAATTGTGAGTTTCGATGCATTGATAAATCTGTAATTGAAGTTAATTAACTGAGAAATATTGTTCGCAGATTCTAACGTTGCACAATTTATTTATTTATTTATTTATTTATTTATACAAATAGTACATAGTAAGACTAAGGTCTTTTGATAGTACTTCAACAATATTATAAAAAAAACTGGAATGTTTTTAACATACAAGTTTCTTAATCTAAATTTTACACCAGTTCATTTACAAATCAATCCAATATATTTAACTTAACTATAATAATAAGAAGAAAAAAAAAAAATTAAAATAAAAATAGCAGTATGAAAAGAAAAGAAGGATTTAGAAAAGAAAAAGAAAAAAACAAAAATAGTACAAGTAATTAGAGAATGTAAAGAGAAATGTAATGCGCTACTTTAATGCAATCAAACACTTTTAAAATAATTATAGACTTGTGCCCTGAAGTTAGATCTGTTAAGTCCAGCCTTCACAGTGTCGGGTAATGAGTTCCACACTTTAATAGCGTTAATGAAAAATAATCTAGATGATGGTAGGTAATTAAATTTTGGAACGATGAATTTGTTGTGTCTGCGAGACCTTACTGGTATCAACTTCTCTGTCAGATAGGGAGGAGACCTGAATAATATAAGTTTGCACAAAAATATGCAATTCCTAGCAGATAAATAGCTATTAAGGCAACAGCCTAGTAGCCTTGATCTGAAGGCAGAGATATGGTCATATCTGCCAATCCCATATACATACCGCGTGGCGTTATTAAACGCCACATTAAGTTTATGGCAAGATGTGGAGTCGAGTTTGCTGTATACCACCTCAGAGTAGGTGATGAGAGGCATAATTAGCTGGAGAACTAATTTGCGCCTCGTTTTCTCTGGCGTGAATGTTGCGGAGACACTCAGCTTTCGCAATGTAGCGTAAATATTCCCCACAACCCTATTTATATGGTCAGCACAGGTAAGTTTTGTGTTAAGAATAAACCCCAAATTTTTTACCTTATCCATAAAGGTAAGGGAACTTGTACCTATCCACAATTTAGGGATATTGTCAACATGCACACCACTATTACATATAGGTAAGACATATGACTTTGACGCGTTCAGACATAATGAGTTATCGTTAGCCCATACAGAAATAGCAGACAAATCACTGTTTATTTTGAAACATAAATCTTCAACGAGACCAATACGACTGGACAAGTACAATTGTATATCATCAGCATACGCATGGACATTCACGTACTGACAAACGGTAAAAACATCATTGACAAAAAGACTGAATAAAAGTGGACCAAGAATAGACCCTTGCGGAACACCAGTTTGTACGTATCTTGACTGAGATGTTAATTTACTGGTCTTGACCTTCTGCGTTCTGTCACTAAGGTAGCTGGCCATGAGCTTCACCGCACTGTCTTTGAAGCCGAAATAGTGTTTAAGCTTCAAACATAATAATTTGTGATTCACTGAGTCAAATGCTTTAGAAAAGTCAAGTAAACAAAGTAGAGTCAAGTCTCCGTTGTCAAAACTAATTCTAATGTCGTCCATTATTTTAACCATTGCAGTCGAGCAACTGTGACTTTGTTTAAAGCCAGATTGTAGTGGAGAGAGTAGACGATTGTTCTGTACAAATGATGAAATTTGCGTGGCCATCAAGTTTTCGCAAACTTTGGAAAATGCGGGCAGTATGCTGATAGGTCTATAGTCACCAGCGTAAATAGCATTTGTCTTTTTTGCGACTGGGAAAACTATAGCCTTTTTCCATGCTGCTGGGAAACATGAACTAGTCAAGCAATGGTTTATTATATGGGTAAGGGGCCCTATTATATATTGTATGACTATACGGACGAATTTTAGCGAGATGCCATCATCGCCTACAGCATTAGACTTTATTTTGGATAAAGCTTTCAGGACATCTACCTCACTAACGGTCAAAAATTGAAACTGTTCTTTTAGAGTAGCACAAAGTGAGGACTCTTTTAAAATAGGAGCACAATTTGTTTTCTTACCAACACTAATGAAGTAGTCATTGAGTTCATCAAGGTCAATTTCACATTCGGAACTTTCCTTGCCATGGATTTTAAATTTTTTTAGGTTGCGCCACAGTTCTCTTGTTGGAAGTGACGGATCAAGTTTTGAGTAACTGTACCAACGTTTCGCTTGTCGTATTATTGCAGTGGTTTCATTTCGGACTACCTTGTACCGACGCCAAGAAGTATCCGTCAAGTTTTTTCTCCACTTAGCATAACACTTGTTGCGCTTTCTAATGGCAGCTCGAACTTTCGAGTTGTACCAAGGACATGAACTATTTAAAACATTTACAGAACGAAGCGGAACATGAATGTTAAATATCGAGGATAGGTTATGGTTGAGGAAGTCAAGTTTATTATCAACAGTACTAAGAAACCAACATTCATTCCAATTTATAGAACCCATGTCTGAATACAGGGAATTAACATTCAACGATTTAAAATCACGATACTCGTAGGTGGCACATAAATTTGGACGATTCATCACAACATCTAAAGTACAAAATATTAAGTCATGGTCGGAGATAAAGTCAACTTGGTCGAATTTAAGAATATGTGACAAGTCACATGTTATAAAGTAATCAAGAAGACTAGGTTGTGAGTTATTTGAATATCTCGTTGGTGTAATTCCGTTAACAATACAAAGTCCAGCTGTTGCCAACTGGTCGAATAGTTTACTACTACTAGGCTCATTTTTTAAAATGTTAACATTAAAATCACCACACAACAGGATACGTTCGTAATTTAAGACAGATTCAGATAGGTCAACAAATAGTTTATCAAGAGCAATACTTTTGTTAGGATTGTAAACACATGCAATTAAAATTTTATTCATGCCATCAGATACTTCAGTAAATATATATTCATTTTCACCGTTATTTGATTTTGCTATCAGTTTAAATTTCAAACTTTTTTTGCAGTACACTGCAACTCCCCCCCCTTTTCTATTAGGATTACGATCGTTTCTCAATAAATTGTACCCATTTAAGGAGAGGTTGAAATCAGGGAGGTCATTATGAAACCAGGTCTCTGAAACGCAAATTACATCGACTGCAGAATCTTCAAAAGTGCACCTAGTAAAATCGAGTTTTTCTTGATTTAGGCTACGTGCATTAAAATGTACTACATTAAAACCATCATTTTGTTTGCACATAATATCAATGAGAATTTTCTTATTTTCATTAACGTTCGAACTCAGTTTACCGAACAGACCTATAAATTTGAGTAGTACGAGTACTGAACAAAAACAGAAACAACAAAGCACGAGCACGCAAGAGTATATGTATGTATGTGTGTTTGCAAAAATGATTGGCATAAACAAAGATAGAAGAGCAATAAACAGAAAAAATGCAATAGTTAGAGTAACAGAGAAAATTAAGAAGTAATACAAGTTGTGTTAAGGTAAGAGAAAAGCAATAAAATAAAGAAAGAGAATAAAATAATAGAGAGTATGTAGAGCATAAACATAGATACATATTAGAAATTCTGAGCTTTAAATGTCTATCAAGGAGCATTAGGTGGCTGCAGCAACTGCATTTTCAATGCTATCAATATTAGTCACCCTAACTGCTTTGCATTTAGGGCGAACGCGTACATACACAAAACCACGAATAGTGAAGGCGGCTGTGATTTTTTGTTCTCGCCTGCGCTGCATAGCGAAACGCATTAGTTCGCGATTGCTTTTAGTGAGACATTCGTGTATGTGTAATTTGCCTTCTGATTTGAGTCCAGCATCGCAGAGTAATAGTGGCCGCTTTTTGGCTTTGCAGTAATTAGCCACTGATTTGAATAATCTTGAGCGATCAGCAGGAGAATTTAATTTAATTATAACAGCAGACGCAGCAGAGTTGCTCTGCTTACGCAATCGAAAGGCGGAGGAAACTTGTGGCGCTGGCATGTTTAGCGTGTGACACAGGCTACCAAAAATAGTGTCAATGTTCTCACCTTCAATGTGCGGCAAGCCGTTGATGATGAGATCGGTGGAGACTGCTTGGTTTTGGCACTCGTCCAGCTGAGTCTTCAATAGCGCAATTTCACCCTGTAGTTGACCATGCAGTTGGATTTGCGCTTCAGCTTTTACCACGCGTTCTTCCATTATTTTCATGGCTTTCCGCAGATTCGCCATCTCAGCCGCAATTTCGCCAAACCGCTGCATAACGCGCTCTTCGGAAGTTTTCACTCTTTCGGAAATCTCTTCGATGATACTCCTTCTCTGCAACTCGAGTTGTTCCTCTATCCGCTCAAGCCAGAAAGGAGGAGGCGAGCTCCCTTTTTTCTCCCCTTTAGATAGAGTGCTCGCGCTGCTTTGTGGAGTGGATACCGTTTGGCGTGTGACTTTTCCTCTTGATGCCATTTCTTGCTTGTTATAATTAGCAAAATTTTCAACTTCACTTTGTATTATCGCACACAAAATTATTTTCGCGACCACAGAATTAGAGTGTTCTATAAGTGTTCAAAGAGACACGTATTCTCTAAAACAATGCAAATTATCTGGGCACAAACTCAAGTAAATTAGAAATAACTGCAGCGCACAAAAAAAAACACGTCTACTCGGCTTGCATGACAGTTCAGTTTTTTTTGCTTCTGCTATTTTTAAGTGGTTGAGATTTGTCGCATAAATATTCGTACGAAAGGTGATAATTTCTCATTCACTTGATTAAGTCCGCAGTGACACATGTAAAGATAAAAAGAAATTTTGATGGGGAACTATTATTTGTTTTATTTAGTAATGCCTATGACTGCCATTCACTACAAAAACTCGATTTGGAACGTAAGAAGAGTCATAAAGTGATTTAACGGGTAAGGAGTAGTCAGAACTTTCAAAAAATTGTATTTGTGTTTTGCACTTTCTTAAAGTATGATATCTTAAAAATATTGTGAGAAAACTTTAAGTAAATCCGACAAATACTTTTCGAGTTATTCAACAATTAACAAAGGGTGCTCGGGCGCTCCGGAGCTGATAGCAAAACTTTAAATGCGTTTTTCTCAAAACTATGTTTTTAGCTGGTAATCACCGCTTAGTAGATTTCAATAAAATTTATACTGAAGGATTTTTATAGAAGAATTTTTTTTTTTTTTAAATTTCGATTTTTTTTTAAACAATTAATAGTTGTTTTTTTCTTCGAAAATCTGCTCTGACTACCCCAAACCCCTTAAGTCAGTTTAAAGATATAGTAACCTAAGCTATCTTAATCACATGAATTAAAGAAGTTTTATCTTGTGGTCTGAATTATATTCAATTTTCCATTGAGACCTGTTCAGGATTTTATAAATTTTTTTTGTAACAAGTGTAAATTATTTCCCAGCTATTTGCTGAAGCTACAGTGCCTTCTTCTGGCGATTTCTTTTCAATGTATGCGGCAGTGTATATTTTATGCTTAGTTCAATAGAAATACTAAATTGTTTGTGCGCTTTCCACGTACTTCATAAGGCCAATTATTTTATGCCAAAGATTCTTCTGAGCCATCATTGTAAAAGTATGAATTTTTTTTCCAAATTCGTGTGGACCTTAACAAATTTGTATATACCTGCTTGAAGCCTACATACGCCAGTTGTGTTATTTGTGACTGAAAACCTTTTTAAATCGTCAGCATATAACAGAAAAATAGCAAATGAAAAGCAACTGCTAATGACGTTTATGAATAACACAAAGCGTAATGTACCTAAAACACTTTCGTGAGGCACTCCAGAGCAAGCAATAAATCTGAGCAAGCAACGCCATCTACATAATTACGATTTCAACCATTGCAGGAAAGCAGAGTGAAGTCGAAGTGAGGTTAATTTATGTACATCATAAAAAGTTTAAGAGAATCTGTCGAAACCTTTGGAATAATCCGTGCAAGTGCAGTCGACATTGTGAAGGCTCGATAACTTTATTGATGCTTTCACATGTGCATTTTTCGTCAAGTGAGCAGAGTCTAAACACAGCGAGAAAGAAAAATGCCGAATTTTTACCAAAAACAACGTCGCACGAGCATCGCTCAGGAATTGTTGAATGACGTCAACGAAAATCCAGATTTGCTTAAATTAACTAGTGACGAATGACGGGTATATGGTAAGGGCATCCAAACCAAAACCCAATCGTCCCAATGGAAGAGTCCAGCAGAGCCATGACCAAAAACAGCACGCTAGGTTCGATCAAATGTAAAGGTTTTGCTCACTGTTTTCTTCGATTACCATGGCGTAGTAAATCATCACCGGCTGCATTATTACGGCAGATGGTGGAGCAGATGAAGGTGTGAACTGCACGCTAAACAAGCAAGGGCGGCATTCGGGCGAATGCATACAGTATGGGAGAGTTCGTTAATCTCCAGGCGCACTGAACTACGAATATTCGGCTCATGCGTAAAGTCCAAATTTTTGTACGGAAGCGAAACATGGCTGGTCCCTAACGCCATCACACAGAGACTACAATCCTTCGTTAACAAATCATCTGCATTATATTCCGAACGAGGATCCCATACTTAGGCAAATGAAACGCAGAAAGTGACGATGAATAGGTCACATATTGAGAAAACCACCAGATATCATGTCGAGAATGTCACTGGACTGGAACCCGTAAGGGAGCAGAGGTCACGGTCGACCAAAAAACTCTTTGAGTAGGTCGATGTTGTGCGAATTATCAGATGCCGACAACTCATGTGACGGTACAAAAACAACAGCACAGAACCGTGGACGATGAAATAGTCTTGTCGAGGACGTATGCTCCCGAGAGGAGTAAACAGTTTTAGGGCAGTTGTCGCGGCTGCTTAAACGCGGACGCTGTTAAACGCACCCTCGATATCAGGGAAGGCTACCAGTGTATATTCCTTATTCTAAATTCACAGCTGACTTGAATTGATTTCTCAATTTCTGTAACAAGTGACTTAAGCGCTGTCTCTGTAGATTGCCCTTTACAGTACGCATGTTGTGAGCAACTAAGCTTGTTAAGGTTGATGTTAGACTTAATATGCTCTTCTATTATTCTTTCTAATGTTTTTAGCATAAAAGAGGATCGGCTAATTGACCTAAAATCCTTCGGTGTTATGTGTGAACTTTTTCCTGCCCTAAGAATAAAGACAACTTTTACTTCTTTTTGGAGGTATCCGGAGGAATGTTGATTTTTTGAAAGGATTTTACGCAGTCTAGAAGCCTCTGCGGTTCCTTCCATTACTCCACAGAACGTTCTCCAACCGCTAGCTTTTCGCTTTCCCAACTCCTTTTTTATAAATTCTTAGCCTACTGTAATAGCAGTCCCAGTCTTTAGATTCTCGTGTCGCTTTCGCTCTATTAAACTGTCTTCTGCTGTAATTTCACAAAAAAAAAACAAAAAAAAAACATTACGTGCTTTTTCTATTCTGCATTTTATTTTTGTGGTAAAACTCCAAGTTTCATTTAAGCTACACATCAGATACTTAAAATTTTTAACTCTTTCAATAGCCGCATAGCTCACATTTATATTTACTGTTGCTAACAATCATGTACTTCGTTTTCTTTGTGTTGATATCCAGTCCGAACCCTTCGCGGAATCCTTCGCTGTAGCTAGCAGTTCTTGTAGTCCTGCCAAGCTCTTGGCTCTAAAGGTAGAGCCATCTGCAATCTTAGGTTTCTTATGAACGCATCATTCACTTTGACACATTGTTCAACTGGCATGATCGAATCTGGGAAAGTCCTTTCAGCGCATATGTTAAATAGCAGGAGTGAAATGTTTCTACACTGCCTCAGCCCTCGTGAAATGGATATTTCTTCGGTAGAATCAAAATCGACGCCTACATAAGCAGTTTTATTGACGTTATACATTTTTTATGCAACGGGTATCTTTGTTACCTATTATTTCCTTCAATATTCAACATTCTTATTTTCAACACCCTGTATATGCATATATTACTTTTCCGCTTCACTTTAATTCGGTGAATTTTATATTCTTCCTGCAACAATTAGTGGCAAAAACGAAATTATTACATCGAATCGAAAGAGAGATTAATTGAAATTAATATAAAATAGCGGAAATTTTACAAGAAAAACAAAAACAACAACGCGCATGAATTTAATTGTGAAAAAGTGAAACCTTGAAAATTGAAAAATTACTGGCGTACCGCACTTATTTACCACAAGTTTCACCGCGAAGCTGATCATTCAATGGCTTACCGAGGGCAAATATCGGGCAGCAACTCGAAAAAAGTGCTTACAAGCGCAGTTAAATCACACACACACACATGCAGCTATTCGCAGCTTAAAGAGCACAATTCCCACACACAAATGTAAGCAAATCGAACAGAATAAAAATAAAATTAAAATTAAAAAATAAATAAAATTTAAAAAAATAATAAACAAAAGCAAAAACAAAAACAAATAAGCGCGCATTGCAAGAAAAACGCCAATAACAAGCATTTGAGTAGTCACTTTGCAACAAATTGTAAAATAAACAGCGAAAATTGTAAAATTTCATATTCATGTACAACAACAATAACTGCGCCGCACGACCAATTGCATCAAAAAGGCAAAAAAAATGTTTTAGCAAACAAAAAATATGCAAAAAACAAACCAAAAAAGGACGCAAGCGAAATGAAATGGAAAAAATCTACGTGTGCCAAAGTTATTTGGTGATGTGAACATCCCATATCCCCCACTCTCCGCGTCTCCACCAGCCAGCGCATCAATCCACCTGCCGTCGGTTGGTACTGACCCAGCAGAGGTGGAGTGTTCACAGTTCGTTGTGTCGTCCATACGTTGGCCGCAGAGTAGGCCAGTTGTTGGTGTAATTTTTGTTTTGAAGTGGTCAACCAACTGAGCGACCACAAACGAAACATAAACAAAAAAAAAAACGCAAAATAAAAAAAAAATAAGAAAAACAACAAACAATGGCATGCGAAAGAGCAAAAACAAAAATAAATAATGAACATAAAAGTAAAAAAAACAAAACAAAAAAGTGAAGTTTACAACTTTGCGTTGTTAAACGGCAGCAGAAAAAGCAATAACAGCAACAATAACAATGAGATAACAAACAAAGCAGAAAATATTTATGAATTCGCATGAGTTGTAGGCCGCATCAGTGCAATGGTGACTATGGCGCCTAAAAGCACACCACACTCGCTGCGGTAGGCAATTGAAAACTGGATTTTTTGAGGAGTTTGAAAGCCTAACAAGTTGCACTTGCTGACTCCAGCAGGTGGCAAAAATAAATTCAATAAATTTACACACGTAAAATATTTCTCAAGGACTTACGCTGAAGTAAGGCTAATTTAAGGTTGAAATATATTTTCGAAAATTTATGTAAAACTGCATTAGTCTAAATAGTCTCACCTGCAATGCTTAATACTAAATCTGAGCCACGCCAAGCGTTGCGTTGTTGTCCACCTGCGCGCCTCTCCGCCGCGTTTCTCCAGCCCTTTCTCCGAAAATCAGTGATGCCAAACAAGCCACAAAAGTGGCTTTTATTTGTGGCCAACATAATAGCGTGTCAGGGTGTTTGTGGCGATTTGTAAATCAGCGGTTTTATTTTGCTGCTGTTTTGACTAGCAAAAATGAAATAGAAAAACAAAAAAAAAAACAAACTATAACCAAATGAGTGTTGGAGGAAAACAAAAAAGATTTGAAATATTTTGAAAATACAAAAAATTCATCATAAATTAAAACAATTAATTAGAGTCTAATTAATTGGCAACTCAATCCTTTGTTTTTATTATATTTCAGGTTTTTACATCAAACTAAAATTGGTCGCATGCTTTAACATTTTAATTAAATTTAAAATGGAATTTATAATAAATCTGAAAACGCATTAAGTGAAACTCAATTATAAATTTCCATTACGTAGCTTTGAGATGCGTAAGCAACAAATAAAATCAGCGATTTAGATAAATTAATTCAAATTTTTGGGACATATTTACATAAGTTAGTACAGATATTCATATTTCACTTTTATCAGCTGCCACATTTCATTGGTTGCATGCAACTTCAACATGCAGCTGTAAAGAGAAAAGCAGCAAAATCGGGTGCAGTGGACTCGAAAAGGCTTCCGCTCGAACGTTGACAGTGTAAAGCGGCCATCTTGGTAAAATAATAAAATACAAAAAAGATTCTTTAATTACTTACTTAGGCGTAGTATTGAACCATGCAATGCTAAGGTGTGTGACAAATCATTAAAATTATTATCAAAATCAGTGCTCTACTCGTCAAACGTCCCGTGCGCCGACTTCGGGGAGCAAAACAGCTTCAGTATAGAGGCACATTTCAAGTTAAGTGGCTTATTAAGGGAGGCCTCTTATCAGTGGCTTAAAAAAAAGTTTTTTTTTTCAATTTTTTTTCGAGGCGATAAAGCGACACACAGGAATAATCTTTTGCATTTATTTGAAGGCATGATTGAGGAGTAATAAACAATTTTTTAACATAAATAAAAAAAACAAAATGGCGGCCATATGAGGGATCTCGCACAGCTTTGCGGTCCGCGCTAGTAAAACGGCGTGTAAGATTGCGGTCGTAGTTTTCACCTGAAACACAAAAGAAAAGTATAGAGTTGTAAAAGTAACGAAAAAAAGCAAACCCGTATATGTTTGTTCCTATAACGATGAGTACTCGTTACTATCGAATCGTTACATTACTCGTTACTTTTGATACCTTATTCATAACGCAACGAATCGAATATGTTGTATCGTATGGTACGCGTACAGTATGACGTTGTGACGTCACAAGAAAGTGTGGAACTGCAAATGAAGAATTGACAGAATCTCCTAAATTATAATGAAAAAGCAACAAATAGGTGTCAAAAGATATTTATTGACAATAACATTTAAACAACAAAATTTTTCGTTCCTGAACTGAAATTAAACATTAAATAAAAACATATTTTAGACAAAACAAAAAATATTTTTGATAAACTAAATTATAAATATATTAAAAAAAAATGTTTGCAAGACTCTTTGGTTCATATTTTAAAATAAAATCTTTTCCATTCTTTTTGGCTGAATAGAGCTGCGCTTCTCGCTTAATATTTGGCCCGATTTCGAAAAAGTCCTTTCAGATGATACAGAAGAAGCCATAACTGATAAATATTTATCAGCCAAGCTCGAGAGCTCCGGGTATAGAATTGCCCGTGCTTGCCACCATTTCAAAGGACACTCATTTCGAGATATAATTCTTTCCTCTAAATATTGCCTCATAGTAATAATACTGCTGCTAACTACCGAGTTTGAAGGTGACACTGACGTCGCCACAGCGTCAAAATCTTTCCAAATTGAATCGTTATCAGCGTCAGTGTTGCTAGTAGTCATAGCTAACGTTGATTCAGTAGGTTCTATAGATTGCTGATGAAAGTTGAACTCGTTTTGCAGCTCAGTTTTCAATGCATCTTTCGCAGACTCATAACTTGAAAAATCAAACCTAAATGCCAGCTTCTTTAAACGCGGCTCTAATAGTGCTGCTTTAGATAACAGAACAATGTAACAATTCTTAAACCTACTTTCATATTCCGTTATTATTTTATTTGCCAGTTTCTTTCCTGTACCGGTTATTATGTTCGTAGTTAAACTGACCAAAATTCTGGCCACACTTTCCGTCGAAGCCAGGACCATTGAAACAGTCACCTTTTTTTCTGAAGACATTTCTTCAGTGCGTTCTTTGAATGCCTTCAAAATTTTTATTATTTCTTGCAGTGTCTGCCATTCGCCTTCTGAAAGATTTTCTACTGGATTGTGTAAGATTCCAAGAGACGCTTCTAAAGTTTCTGGAAGTGAATAAGGCATCATAAGGGTACTGTTCCATCTGATCACTACGTCCATTTTATGCTTTAATGGTTTTTGATTAGGCCTTAGTTACTCCTGCATGGCAATTAGTTTTTTGGTAGCTATTGGACTCTTGTGGAAATGTTCCACAATAGCTTTTATTTTTTTTATCAGCTCCCCGAGTCCACATTCCTGGAGTCCTGCACGCACGACTAAATTAAGAGTATGAGCAAAACATGGTAAATGCTCATAATTTGTCAATCGTATAGCAGCCTTCATGTTCGCTGCGTTATCTGTAACGCAGACAAATATTTTATATTGTATGTCCCAATAGCAGAGCAACTTATGCAACTCATTTTTGATGTATTCGGTCGTATGTCGCTCATGGCATTCAAAACATCCTAGTAATGCAGACTTAATCTCCCAATTTAATAAATAATGGACTGTTACAGCTTGATAAGAAGTTGTTGCTCTTGAAGTCCAGCTATCGGTGGTAATCGATACATATTTAGCATTCTCCAATTCTACTTTTAATTTTTTTTGGACTTCGGAGTAGTGAAAATCCAACAAAGTACTGCTTACTATATATCTTGAAGGTATTTTATAACTTGGTTCTAAGTAATTAATAAGATCTTTAAAACCCGCGTCTGCAACTACAGAAAAGGCTGAATGCCTTTAACTATCATTTTAAAAATTAAATCATTAATTTTTTTTTTACTACACCTACTTGATGTTTAATAAAGGCATTTAAATTAGTCTGCTTGGAATTGGTTTCATTTGTTTTAAACACAAGATTAGTTTCAGGATTAGACCAGGGCTAGCGCATTTGACTCGGAGCACAGAATGATGGTTTCATATGTTGGTCTGTGTTTCTTCATGAGATGCTTTTTCAAATTTGTAACAGGTGGCGCTAAAGTAATCCTCCTATCAGAAAATGCTACAAATTTTGCGATTGGCCCCTAATGTCAGTTCTGTTTTGACATTTGTGTAGCAAACGCATGCGAAATACACGTTTATAAACAATGTTACGCTACACTGTTCCAGAACGCGGAGTATTGCTGACTATTTATTTGACCAATAACACTGCCCTGCATCGGTTTTGCGAATAAGATGGGACCTAGTGTTCCCGAAGGGAATTTTCGCGCTGAGCACGAATCGGAGTTCAAAAATTTTCCATCACGTCAGGTTTTCGAGAAAAAGGGGGTTGAAACCCCTAAAAATTGCGTATTTGGCCATTTTTCAAAAATTGTGGAGCAGAACCCTAAAGTGCTACGATCTTCGTTATTGTCAGTAATTGAAGGTTGAACTTTGCTCTTTGAAATAAGCCCAAACCCAAATTGTTCGCATGCACCCTTAGAGTAGGGGGTGTACTTATGTCTACGGGGGTAGAGAAAAAAATGATCATAGGAACTTATCTACACCCAAGATAAGATATAATGAAAAGTGCAGTGTTCCTAAGGTATTTAGTGTCGCTGATTACAAATCAAGGAAATCGAATGAATTTTTAACATTTTCGTACGCCATTTTAAATTTTGGGAATCTGACTACAATCTGACTTATTTCAAAGAGCAAAGCTCAACCTTCAATTACTGACAATAACGAAGATCGTAGCACTTTAGGGTTCTTCTCCACAATTTTTGAAAAATGGCCAAATACGCTATTTTTAGGGGTTTCAACCCCCTTTTTTTTGAAAACCTGACGTGATGGAAAATTTTTGAACTCGGATTCGTGCTCAGCTCGAAAATTCCCTTCGGGAACACTAGGTCACATCTTATTCGCATCAGAAAAATTGAAATTTGCAGGGCAGTGTAATCGGTTGGTGACTTTGGCACAACGTGAATTTCGCCGCAGATTTCCTCGCCGTCCAACGCCTACTGAAGAAACGCTGCGACGTTTAGCCACTCGCCTCGAAGAGACTGGCACAACACGAGATGCTGCCAGGCGTGGCAGACCCCGGAGTAGCCGTTCTGCAGAGAATATTGCTGCTGTAGCCGAGGATGTCATGGAAGCGCCGTCGATATCGACCAGATTTGAAGATGTTTCCGTACAAAGTCCAGACGGTGCATCAGCTGTTAGCTGCTGACCGCCAATCGCGTCTAACATACGCTCAAGCCATCCTTAATCACCGCCAAGAGGAAGATGATTTTTCATCAAAACTAATCATGAGTGATGAGGCCCATTTCCATCTTAGTGGGGACGTAAATAAGCAAAAATTACGCTTCTGGGGCACTGAAAATCCGCGTCTAACCCACGAAAAGCCATTACACCCGCTCAAAGACACTGTATGGTGGTGTGCTGTTTTCGCTGGAGGAGTCATCGGACCTTTTTTCTTCGAAGACGTCGCGGGCCAAACGGTTACTGTGAATGGTGAGCGCTACAGAGCAATGATCAACGAGTTCTTTTTGCCGCAACTTGATGAATTGGGATTGGAAAACATGTGGTTCCAACAGGACGGTGCAACGGCACACATTGCATGTGCCACAACCGATATGCTGAAGGATGCATTTCCCGGGCGCCTAATCTCCCGTTTTGGCGATTTGCACTGGCCAGAAAAGATCGCCCGATTTGACCGCTCCAGACTTCTTTTTGTGGGGATTTTTGAAGTCGCGGGTTTATGTCAACAAGCCTCAGACTCTTGCAGCTCTCAAAGACAATATCCGTCAAGAATGTGAGGACCTATCGCCGGAAGTTTTGGCCAAAGTGATGGAAAATGCCATAAAAAGGGCTCAAATGGCAATCAACTGTCGCGGCGGCCATTTACATGACATCACATTCTCGACTTGATGTAAAAAAAACTAAAACAACAAATAAAAATAATCCACAAGAAGAATCAAAGTTTTTCATTTTTTTTTAAATTACAGCCAAAAAACATCGCAAGGTTACTTTTGCGCCCCCTTGAAATAACATTAAAAAATTAATTTGTTTTTGTATTTTGTTAATTAATTAGTTGCGCATTTTAACTATCTTTATATAGATTACCGGTTGGAAACGATAACTTTCGTCGTTTTTTTTTAATCATGCACGCCATTTTCAAAAACATGGTTTTGAGAAAACGTGTTTCAAAATGTGCGGCCCGACTCGAGCTCGGCTGGCGAGGGAATGTACACAGGCCTGTAACCCCGAAATAACTTTGAATTCCGCGATAAAATTTAGAGGGCATATTCTCCTATAATATATCTATCGATTGCAGTAAAAAAACAATGGATTTTTTGAAGCCGACTGATAAGAGGCCCCCCTTAAATAAGTAAAATTGCTAGATTTAAACAAAAAAGGGGAAAAAGAATAAGAAAACCATCACTAAAAGCTCCACAGATGCCCATACTCTCTAATAAAAGTCACTGGTGCTTTCCATTTCAATTCAACCGGGCTATTCGGGACATGTTCTTCGATTTCGATGTAACTCAAATATGTTGCTCTCTGGTCAAAATAATGAGACACGTATTTTTTTGTGCGCCGGAAAAAAAATTTTTTCAAGATTTATCGGCAATTTTGTTTTTCGGTTCAAAATCGATTTTTTTGATTTGGAAAAAGTTAAAAAAAAAAAAATACACTTTTTGAAATATTGAATTTCGAAAAAATTTCAATTTTTTGTTTTTGCAATTGTTTCTACATGAAGTCACTCGTGCAAGTAATGACAATCATTTCGAACCCAGTATCATTAAAATCGGTTCATTTTTTATTAAGTTATGAGCATTTAACAAAAATTTTTTCTTATATAATTAAAAAAAAAAAAATGATTTTGGGCCGAAAAACAAAATTGCCGATAAATTTTGAAAAAAAATTTTTCGGGCGAACAAAAAAATACGTGTCTCATTATTTTGACGAGAGAGCAACATATTTGAGTTACATCGAAATCGAAGAACATGACCCGAATAGCCCGGTTGAATTAAAATGGAATGCATCCATTGTTTGGTGTAGATTTTGATCCCGCGGTATAACTAAACTTTATTTCTGCGAAAACGCGCAACGAACTGGGTTCACTGTCACTGCCTACCGATAACACACTGGCTGAAAAGTACCGGGCCTAACCAAGAAAACACGATTTGTTTTGTCGTTCAAAATGAGCTTCTTCCTTCATCAATGGAATTTCCATCAAAAATAACGCAATCATTCCAGCACCGCTCTAATATTTCAATACCACTTTTGTAGAACGACTTATATTTTGCCTCAAAATAAACCTCAGCTTCAGCGGTAAGCTCTTCATTCGAGCGAAATTTCTTACCGGCTAACGTTTTTTTAGGTCTTCCAGAAGTCCCTGGAAGTCAAATCTGGCGAATACGGTGGATGTAGGAGCAATGCAGCTTTGCCATTGTTTTGAATGACTTGTGACATGGTGTGTTGTCATGATGAAAGAAAGTTTGTTTCTTTGGCATTGTGGTGGTTTCTTTCGAGCTTCAAACGCTGCAATAAACGCTATATTAAATTTACTGTTGATGGTATTTCCCTTCTCAAGATAGTCGATGAATATTACACCACACACATCCCAAAATACCGAGCCTATAACCTTTCGAACCGATTGTTGTGCTTTCGGGCACTTTGGACGAGGTTCACCAGTTACTGTCCACTCAGATGACAATAGTTTTGATACCGGAGTGAACTGATGGGTCTACGTACGCTTCATGCATTATCACATATCGATGCGAAAATTGATTAAAAATTAGTTCGAGGCGAGTAACAATAGCCAATTTTCCTAAAAATTACGGAAAACCCATCCTTATCCGTCTGCGTTGAATCTATCTATTAAGCTTACGATCCTATTCTCAATGTCCAGAAAAGCAAGGATTAAATAGTCAAAATGCAAGGATGAAAGTTGATTAAAAAGGCAACAACAAATCGAGTCGGCAGCGTCACAAGTAAAATTAGGTTTGAAAAAATCAGCTACATCCGCAGCTGTAGTAGCAGATTTGTTATTAAAACGAGCCGCAGAAGTGATTTCAGCGCTAGAATCTTAGATCTAACAAATCGCCAAAAGGCGGTAGGATTTCAGATAATATTCTCTTCAATCCTGAGAATATAGTTGCTGTAGAGAAAATTATTGAAACAGTTCAATTTTTTGAAGCATTGCTGGTATTTCATAAAGATAGTTTGATTTTTAGATTCTAGAATTTGTTTATGAAGTTAATTCTTCTTGTTTTTGAGTCTTTTAAGTTGAAAGTGTAACATGGAAGCTTATTAGGTTTTTTCTTAATTTGTGGTACATTTTTTATAAGGATTTCGAGCAACTGGGTTTTAACCCTTTCGATACGGCTGGTACAAATGTTTAACACAATTTTTGAAATTAACGTCAAATCAAATATTGCGTTGTAAACGGTTCAAAAATGTACCAACCCGGGCATTACTGTTTGAGGCTATTAAAAAAAGGTAAAGTACAGCAATAACAAATACTTCGAAATCGTGGCATTTATAGTACAAATCTTGAAGAAGTTGAGCGTTTTTT
Source organism: Anastrepha ludens (assembly GCF_028408465.1). NCBI lineage: Eukaryota > Metazoa > Arthropoda > Insecta > Diptera > Tephritidae > Anastrepha > Anastrepha ludens. Next base: position 26,738,740 of record NC_071499.1, on the reverse strand, counting down.
TATTTTTTTTTTAATAAAAAAGTGTTTCAAAAGTAAAAAATAGTTTATGATCATAGTTGAAATTTTGTTTTTTGTATTTTTAGGTTAGAGTTGGTGCAAAAATAAAGTTTTGGTCATGGTTTGGGCCGCTGTAACGGCAGTTGGGCGTCAAGGCAAATGCGAAATATTATAGGAGAAGTATTTTGGAGGTTACTTTGAAACTGTGGGCAGACAAACATTTCGGTGGCAGACCATGAACGTTTCAACAGGTCTCAGCACCATCGCACAAAGCTCGAGTGACCCACAAATGGCTAAAAAACAACGTTTCGAACTTCATAACGTCCACACAATGGCTCTCAAGTTCACCAGATGCAAATCCGATGGATTGCTTTCTTTGAGCCATTTTTGAGAGCAAAGTCAGCACTAAAAGATTCAACAGTATCAAGGCGCTGAAAAGAGCATTGTCCGCAAGTGGGCCAAAATACCTGAAAGTCACATTCGGCCAGCGTGCGATTCGTTTCAGGATCATCTCAAGGCCACAGTCAAGGCAAAAGGTGGTCATATCGAGCAAAAGCAAATTGATTCTTAATTTTGTATTATTTTCACACATTTTTTACTTTGAATTGTATAAAAGTAGTTTTCCAAACTAAATTTATGGAATGAGTGAATTCCACCCATATTTTGAAAATAACTCTTTAACTGCCTTAGCGATGCACCAGAACTACCAAGATCGTCCTGTTGAAAACATTTAAAAGGGCAAACCTTGGCGTCAACATACCAAGCCGACGGTTGAAGAACTTTGACGAATAACGATGGAGGAGCCCCTAGCTTACTAAGCAAAAACTCCGCATCTGAGAGCAGTATATCCACATATACAGTGAGGAAGAAATAGTTGCACTTCGCACATTGAATTTTAGAACTTATAGAAAAAAGTCCACAGGGGTAAGATCAGCGAACTTGGGTGGCCAGTACTTGCCAATGACTTATTAGTTTGTTAGGGAAGAAACCACGCAGTATCGCCCTGACTGTGCGCGGCGTGGCGCCATCTTGCTGAAGCAATGTGTATGTACTGAAGGAAGGATATTCTCACACCGTCTACAGAAATTGCTCCCTCTAGACGACTTTAAAAAAAATATGATCCCATTATTCCACTCCTTGATAATACGCACACCAAACCGTCACTTTTTTGGGACTGCGAAGAGGTTGTTGATGTTTTCAAGGTTGGTTTTTTGCTTTGGGTGACCAAAGACGGCAATTTTGCTTATTTACACTTCCGTTGAAATGCGAATGGGATACATCACACAAAAGGATAGCATTTACCGTACTATCAGGCATCGCAGACTTCATTGCCTCGCAGAAATTTTTACGCAAATTCTAATGGTTAGGTTTCCAGTGTCATTTGTCTCATGGCTGCTAGAAAAGTTTAATTTTATCGAAGGGGGTAATGCGGTAGAATTTCTACATTTTTATTATATCTACGTTTTAATTTCTTAAATTTAAAATTTGTAAATCTCGATTCTTTATCCCTTTAAGCTACTTAAACGTGCATGTGTTTGTGTGAGTGAGGGAGAACATCAATAAAACTCAAAAGATTTCGTTAATCACAAATGCGAATTTATGCGAATTTATGCGCTTGTAGTAGTAAGCCATATTTTACGTACGATCAATGGATTTAAAAAGTATTTAACTATTTTATGACATTTCGAAATCATATTTCAGTGCACCACAAAAAGCAGCATAAAAAATACAGCAGTTTTTCAACGTCCAAAGTATAAACCGCGCCGCTTTTCCTGCGCTTCGTGTGCCTGTGAACGGGCATGTGAGCGTTCGCGTGTGTGTGTGCGCGTGTACAGAACGTTTGTTATTTTTGCTATTGCCGCCGCTGTGGTGCCATGTTGCAGAGCTTACGATAATTAAGTGCACATTTTTGCGCAAATCCCGACATTAAATTGTCAATAATTAAAATTAACAGCCATTTACTTGAGCCAATACATAGGAAAATCCTTCGCATATTTTTGCAACGCGGCACTAATTAATAAATACAAAAAGTCTACGTACAACATGCCACATGCCACTCCCAACAATGCGCACCTACAAACTCTAGCTGACACCTGCACGCGCACCGGCAAGCGAGCGGTAGGCAAGCCAGCGCTGCAATTCAAGGCTTTAGCAAAAAAAGAAAAAAAAAAAACAACAATAACAACAAAAGCCTGGAATACAAAGTGCCACTGCATGAGTTAATTTGTCGCATTACCGTGCGCCCGCCGCTGCGTCTCACACTTCGCACGCAAATGATTACTATTTTCGTTCATATTCATGTGCGTGTGTGTGTGGGTGTGTGTGGGCGTTGATTGAGGTATGCATCGATATTTAATGCGCTGATAAAAGTGCGCGCCATTAAAAGCAAAAAGAGTAAGCGAAAAAAAGCAAAAAAAAAAACCGGACACAAGCAAAAACAAAAACAAATTAATCTACAAAATATCACCTTAAATGAACGCTTATCTTGTTCCGCGTATACACTGGCTAGCACGCTTTAATTTGGCATACTTTGAGGCGCCATCACCGCACTCGCGGACGGACGCGCACGGACACTTATCCGCTCAGATGCGCAGATTGGCACACCGACACGCAGACAATTAATAAGAATTACAAGTTGTTCACTAGCAGCCGCTAACCGCAGCAGCACACACGCGCTCAGCTCAGCTCAGCTCAGTGCAGCTCGATATGGCTTAACTCCAGCCAGCGCAGCTCACAGTTACCGCATCCTCACCTCGGCTCAGCTCAGCTCATCTCGGCGCGCTGAATCCACACTTTAACGCAACATTGCCTATCGACAGTCGACTGTCAGCTGGCCGCCATTACGCCAATAACTTAATAAATCATCGCACATTTGCTACTCCCAGTAATGCTACCAAAGCACTTGCCAACGCCACCAACAACAATATACACATACATATATATATATATATATATATATACATACAGCTACCACAACACAAAGCCGCGAAAGTACAAACGCACCGCTGCCGGTCGCCGTTGCATGCGCAACGCTATCAATGCACGCCGTCGGTTGGTTGTTGATTGGCACACATGGCGGCTTGAAAGAGCCGCTTGGGTCAGCGTGCGTCCAAAATGCATAATTCAATAAAAATCCGCAAATTCCTTTAATCCTCCGATATTCATTAAAATGAGCCCTGGGAAACATGAAATGGATTACGCGACACGTATACGCCCTGTTGGCCCAGCAGTGATGGCTATCGACAGCCGCGCCGCGCAACATTGGCTGATGGTGGTATATTATGAGCAAGCGACCAAATGATGTCACGTGAGTGCTGTTGAAGTCGCCAATACAACGTCGTCTCCATCAGCGTAGATGCTGTTGGCGGGCGAACGCGTCAATTAAATCCAGATAAAAAGTGCGTTTGCATACGCACTGCCACATTTGCGGCATTTCAACCAGCGTTTATGGCAACCGGCGCAACCGGCAGATAGCAGTTTTAATGGCCGTTATTGCTATAGAGATTATTGTTGTTATTGTTTTTGTTGATATTGTTACTGTATTAACAACTGACCGATTGTTTGGTAGTTTATTAACGCAAATGACCGCCACCAGGTGGTGCGTTACACACTCGCACAAGCGCCGTGTATGCAAACATACATGCATACATACATACTTAGATACATACATACACACACACATACATACATACATACACATACGCACTTCGCAGAGATATCGTCAGCATATTGCTGCAACAGAAGCCATGCGTTCATAACCGGCGACTACTTGAACGCTCACGCCTACAAAATGCGATACAAAAAACGATTTTAAAAGCATTGACATCACCACTTATAAAATATTGCCGTTACTCGCTTTAAGTAATACAACTACAAAGTGTGAAACATTGCCAACACCGTAATTATTATTACAAATATACCATTACTGAGCTATAGCCATAAATAAAGGCTGGTTAAATTTCAAGGGCCGATGTTGCATGTGAACCACACCTAAACGTCAACGACACCGTTGGACTTCTTTCTTTGGAGTTATTTGAAAGAAAAGGTGTACGTTGATATGCCAGCAACAATTCAAGAGCTAAATGATGAGATAATTCGGCACATTAACGGCATAGAAGCTCAATTATGCTTCAGCGTCATCGAAAATTTGGACCATCGGGTGGAGGTGTGCCACCGAGGCCGCGGCGGCTATTTGGCCAATATTTTGTTCAATACGTAATTGAACCATACCAATATTATCATAATAAAGAGAAATGACAATAATTTCCTAAAGAAATTGTATTTTATTCAAAATCAACACCGGCCCTTGGAACTTAACCACCCTTTACATAGACACATTTTTTTGTCTTTTAGAGATATTCTCCCACCTATTCTGTTTGACATTCAGAGGGTCATAAATTATGGAAATGTGTTTCAAAAGTAAGTGTTCAATAAAAAATTATCGCAGAAGGCCCCACCCAGCCCAAACAGGTGCATAATTCACATGACTAACCAATCTACCAAACTAACCAATCACACTACCTAGTTTAGATTAAGTTAGCCAGGTTGCTCTTCTAAGACAAGGCACTCGGTGGCCCTAAGGTCCATTGTGATACCTGCATTTGATTTGCATCCACTACCTAATTTGCTAAGCCACTTAGATCTTTTTAAAAAAGTCCCTAACTAGTCCTTCCAGCGAGACATTTTGTAAATTTTTTGTAAATTTGGCACGGTTTCTTTGCCGATCAGGACATTCACAGAGGCGATGTTAGATTAGGTTAGGTTTTTGCGTGGAGTAGCCAACTCACGTAGATCATGTTAGTCTATTGTGGTGCCACTGTGTGATACGGGAACCTCTCTGTTTATTTGTCAACATGAAACCAGTTACTACTGTTTCTCTACAATTTCTGCAGTTCTCATGCATGAGTATTCCTAGCCTAGAAGGGGGCCTACCTAACAGCCAATGACCGATGACACAAGCCACAAACTTCGAGATGTTCTCTCTTGAGAGGTTGAGCAATTCTCCTGATCTTTTCTTATCTATTTGTTGGCTAAACTAGCCTGGTTGTAGCACAAGTATTTTCTTCTCTCCATGACTTATTGGCCTACTGGAGAATATAATTTTTTGTCCTTAATTTCCAAGTTGCCATAGGAAATCAAATATTGCCTCTGTTTTCAAGCAGCGGAAGATTATTACCCTTTCGAGCTAGCCTTCATTTTCCTTCAATATCTCTATGTCACGGAGCCCATATAAGGCTGATCTTGAAGACGGTACTAATATCAGTAAGAGCTGCCAGGCAAACTTTTGTCTTGGTATAATTGCCTCCATTGATTTGATGGCCGCCTGGCTGCCCGGGAAGTTTTGTTTTGTTACGGCAATTTCTTCCTCATCTCCACATCTTCTACAGAAGTCATTGTGAAGTACACCCATTCTACTGTCTAGGGTGCCAATAGTGAAGTGGCCCGTTATAACACCTTTGCACACATTTTGTCCTTTTAATATTCCGTTTTGGCCAGACCGCTTTGGAGATCTTCCAGCTAGTAGTCAAGGTCACCTTCCGCGATTACGCTCAAGTCAATCGCAGTGCATAGTTCGTTTAGAGAAACGCATGTGTCCTCTACCCCTCGCTGAAGGTCAAGCTCAAAGCCTTTCCTTGCATACTCGTCCGCCGTCTTCGAGTCTTCCACAGACCCTTTCGTTAACCCATGGGTTCAACATATGCGTCTACCGGCCTTTTGGTGACTGGTCCCTTTTTGTTTGAGTTCTGCTGTCGGCTTGGGACCTTTCGAGCAGTACAATATCTAATGTGCTTTTGTTACGATATTTATAGGCATTTTTCTAGCTAGGATGCAAATTGCATCGTCTGACACCATCCTATAGTCACATGCGGCCCTGAATGCACTTGTTCTACTATCTCAACCTTAGAGAACTTCCACACAGTAGTATTAAGTTGGGTTTCTGGACACGAGTGAATTTAGCTGAAAAAGGGACAAACATTCGTTTAACTGGTACTGAGCCTTGCTGTGGACTTATGCTACGAAAGGCCCAATTATTGAATAGAGCGTGAATAATGTGAGAACTTCTTATAAAATTCTCGTAGCAGAGTCGGTGTTATTTGGATTAACGTGCACACTCTCGCTTCTAACAAACGCATTTTTCAAATATGTGCGATAAGCGAAAGATGAATAAAGAAAACGTCTTTTTAGTCTTTCCGAGCCGATTATATCTCCATCCATTAAATACTGGCATAAGAGGAAGCGACCGGCGTAGCCGAATGGGTTGGTGAGTGACTACCATTTGGGAGTGCGTAGGTTCGAATCAGCGTGCATGAAACACTAAAATTACAGAAAAATTTCTTTCTAATAGGGGCCTCCCGTCGGCAGGCAAATACCACCACCCTATGAATGTATTTCTTAAACGAAAAAGCTCCTCTTCTTAACGAAAAAATTTATTTGCCGTCGGAGTCAGCTTAAAACTGTAGGTCCCTCCATTAGTGGAACAACGTCAAGATGCACGCCACAAATAGGAGCAGGAGCTCGGTCAAACACCTAAAAGAAGAGTATGCGCCAATTATTATTTTTATTTTTTAATAGAAGGGGCAAGTTGAGGAGCATGAGGTCCAAGACCGACTTACTTTACTTTACTAATTCAGTTTCGAAGTAACTAAGCTAACTGCAATCGGTCGTTCTACAATGTGGCGCAAAATTAGTCATCCAATTTTGTTTTTGAATAAGTTTTTCAGTAAATAAAGAAAAACTTACTTTGAGCGAAGAAAATCTGTATCTAAACCTTCAGGAGCTGTATTGCTTATTTGCCTTTATACTAAAGATGATTAATTTCGTGCCACTTCGTAGTTGAAAACCTTTACACCGTTTCCGGTTCTCATATTGTAAGCCATTGTGCTGCTGTAACTAAAATGGCAAAAACAAAGTTCTTATGATGAATTCGGATCTAAATCTGTTATAAAGGGTCTTCAATTTAAAGTCCGAAACGTTTAAATTTATGACCCTTTTATAGAAAACAACGCAAATTCAAATGGATTGTGCAATCTTTCTTATTTTTGTGTCGAACCATTTACGATATTAATTTTTTGAAGATACTCCCTTTCAAATTTTGGCGGCAACTGCGCCGTAATTCGATCATCCACCAATTTTGAATGACTCGCTGGAGAACTTCAGTCGGTATCTCGTGAATAACTTTAGTAATGTTGGCTCCCATTGCCTCAATTCAAGCTGATTTGTCCACAAAGCATTTAGACTTTTACATGCCCTGACAAAAAAAATTACAAAGGTGGATTTTTTGCACGATCATGGTGGTCAGTCCACTGGTCCGAGGCAAGAGATGAATTGTTCACCGAAACGACCACGCAGTAAATCCATTGTTTCAAGAGCTGTCTGGCTGTATTTGCAAATAGCGCCGTATTGTTGGAATCAAATGTTGTGAAGATCACGGGTGTCAATATCCGGTATCAAAAAGTCGTTTAGCATCTCGCGACAGCGTTCGTCATTCACTGTTACATTGGCCCCAGCCTCGTCTTACAGAAATATGAGCCGCTGATTCTTCCAGCCCATAGGCCCCACCAACCGATTGTTTTCAATGGATGTACTGACTGATCTTGAATGGCTTCGGGTATTCTTCAGCCTAAATACGGCAAATGGCATGCTAAAAATAGCTCTCATCTCTGAACAAATTTCGTATCCCAAAATGCGGAATGCGCGTGACGAACACTTTTCACAGAGCATCGATTTTCGTAATAGAATTGTACGATTTGTAAACCTTGTTGAGGCATAAGTCTTTCCATGATGAACTGTCAATGAATGCTGCAAAAATTATGTATTTAGTTCGACAGAAGTCACGCGTAATCTGTCGAAAGTACCCTATTAGAAAAAGTAACTTGAATCTGATCAGCCTTTACAAGATTTTTCTAGTGTATGGGTCCTTAAAATCATTAGGATAGCGTCCCAAAAAAGCTAAATGTGCATATGACTACAATTATTCAAACCATTCAAACCAATACTCTTCAGGAACTTCCAAGTTATAATTAATGAACGCACAGACTGGAGAACTAATTCTATCACTGTCAAACCTGGATCTCAGCTATGGTTTACTGATGAGTCCAAATTGGAAAATTGTAGAACAGGGGCAGGAATCAATGGGCCTAAATTCAAAAAATCGATTCCGATGGGACTCTACCCAACAATATTCCAAGCAGAAATACATGCCATTGAAATATGTGTGAGAGAATGTCTTAGCAAGAAAATGAGAGGTACTCACATCTACATACTTTCAGATAGCCAAGCGGCTCTAAAAGCCCTTCTTTCAACAACTATCACATCCAAATTGGTAAATGATTGCCTAAACCTTCTCTACACGTTAGGAAACCTCAGCATAGTAACACTAGGCTGGATTCCGGGACATGAAGAACATGAGGGAAATGAAATGGCTGATGACCTTGCAAAACAAGGAGCAAATATGCAACTTACTGGTCCTGAGCCTTTCTGTGGACTCACAAAAAGCCACATTAATGGATTCCTTAGGAAATGCGAAGAAAGAAAATTTGCTGCACACTGGCTAAACTGTGGCGGTCAGTGCCAATCCAAACTATTTCTAAGACCCAACAAAGGAATATCTGACAAGCTACTCTCCCTAAGCAGAGTAGATCTGCGTCTTTTCACAGGATATCGTACAGGTCGCCGCAACCTGAGGTATCATCTAAATAATATTGGTCTATCTGAAACCAATGTCTGCCGCTTTTGCGAAATGGACATAGAAAGCTCAGAACATGTGCTTTGTGAATGTCCTGCGTTGGGCAGACAGAGACTTCATCAACTTGGTTGTATCGTAGTATCTCCATGCAATCTTTGGAACAACAAACCCAAAATTGTGCTAAAATTTTTAAAAAGCCTAAAACTCTAGGGTTACAAAAATAGGCCTTTCACAATAGATCAGCTCTGGTCGCAGTGCGTAATGGCCTTCTAATAATAATTATTCAGAGCATTCAAGTCTTCCTGGAGTAACAATTAAACTGACGAACAGGAAATTCTGGATTTTCGATTCAGGAGAATACTTGAAAAACGACTAACGTCAGTGATGAAAAGTAAAACAAGATAGGACCAAGAATGCTAACTTGTGGTACTCCAGAACTTGACACAAATTTATGCGATTTAGTATTCCCAATTTCAACAAATGAGATTCCTTTTCACAGCTGGAATTTCAACCAGAATAGAAAAGCCGAATGGAAGCCTAGATTTTCAAGTATTCGGATGAGTATTTTGTGTGAGACCGTGTGAAATGCTAACAAAAAATCGAAAACGTGCCAACTGGAGAGTTACTTTTAAACTCAGTGACTCTGTCACATCTTCCATCAGCTTAGTCCATTTTATACTCACCAGCTGCCAGTTTGGAGTTTGAAGAAGCCAGCCTTCTTGACGTGCGTGGCACACCATGAATTATCATAATAATTTTTTAATCAGAAAGTGCTGTTATCTACCGGCAATCTTTACCACAATCCGTGCCACTATTTGTGGTCTTGTTGCAAGTACAGCTGTGCCTTCACCGCCAGTGTGCCAAATGGACACATGGTAATTGAATCTGAAACCGAGGCCGATTTTCGCGTTACAAAAATTAATTCAATTTGCTGTGGTTGCTTTACTGAAAGTGAAAACAACAAGAACGAGATTACCGGAATACTGCAGCATAAAAGAAGTGGCAAGAAAATGCAGTGAAAACGCGCAACCATTTAATTTTTAGCAGCGTAGTCGTGAAAAAGACTCTTATGCGTGGAGTCTTAAAAAAATATGAAGTGTAAACCAAGGCACACAGCTCTTACAGGTGAGAAGGGAAAAGCACCAATTCAACATCGCCTCATTTAAACAGTATGCGGCAGAGCTCGTTAAAACGAAGCACAAACTGAAAATGAAATGCCGCCATATTTCGCATTTTCTTCCAATTAATAAGTATCCCTTTCTCCTTTACCTTCGCGCGCATTAATCAAGTGACAAATTGAGCTGGTTGCTCGCCACTGTCCCTACCGTTGTTTCGACATGTCGGCTTTCCCTCCTTTCTGCAGTGCTTTGCATTACTGCGCCTGCCACCCACACCGTAAGACAGCATGCGGTCGCATGCGAAAAAATGACAAAGCCAAAAAGAAGTAGGGTAGCTATTGACAAAACAAAGAAAAAACAAAATTTGCAATACGCACAGCGTAGGGGGAACCCTTCAAGGGACCCACAATGAACCGAGCTATCGGCCGACCACGAAGCCAGAAGATTGGTGGCCGCAATGTTGGCCTCAAAAATCAAAAAGGCCCACCAAAAAATAGCACAACAAAAGTAACGTTCAGGCCATACACCAACCGCGTCAGCCCAACCAATAAAAGATATCAGGCCGCGTTATGTGCCAGTGTTGGTTAACAGTTGGTGGCCGATTTGGTAACTCTCTCTCGATAGCGTTGTTGGTGGTCGCACACCGTTGTCGCTTTCTTTTTGCCCCTACTGTGCTGCACTTCCAGTGATGTGCCACGTTGCACACGTCTTCTGTTTTTTGTTTTGTTTTTGCATACGCGGAAATTTTATGTGCGAATGGCGACGCAGCGAAATTGGGAAAAGGACACGCGCCGATTGAATTTTTATTTGCATTTGCGCGAAGAGGGACCGAATAAACGAACAAGTAAAGGTGGAGGGGGAAGGAGGGAAAAGTGCATTGGCTTACGAAAAACCGAGAAATCGATGAAGACAACAGTTATTGAAACAGCTTTTTTGTATCAATACTGGGCGGATATATGATAAGTTTTCATATGCCGTCGGAAAAAATGTGTTGCATGCTTTATGCGATATCCGGAAGCAGTCAATAATGTAGTGCGGCACAAGCGACGGCAGTGCGTTGCATGCAACACAGGAATGCTAAATAAATACGCATATAATTATTGTAATTAACTCACGACTGGTGATGTGAGAAAGTGTGGCACAATGGCGGGGAGAATTTCACTTTAATTGATTTAATATTTAATAAATTTAGAAAATTATTTTATTTCCAACAAATGTAATATAAAAAATTCTAAAACAACATTAGACTCTCGTTCGAGTATTTTGTTGAAATTCACTTAGAAATAATAATTCATTAAAAAAGATCGCATCAAAAGTTTAAAAATCGCAATTTGTGGGGAAAAATTTAATTTGTCAAATTAAAGACGTGGTAAAATTTAAAACTCAAGCAGCACAAAATTATCTGCTGGTAAGTAGGAGGATGGATCCATGTGTAGACGTCCACGCAAGTGGGGAAAGTTACTGATCGCCATTCACTTGGGAATGGCCAGGACGATTCTTCTGCATATGGTTCAAGCAGCTCACAACGGCCGGTCGTGTTTGGCGACTTCAACGCCAGGGTGGTCAAGGAGGGAATTTTTGGTCCCAAAGTCGAAAAATTCAGCCTGCACAACGAAACATGCGGTAACGGACAGAGGCTGATCGACTTCGCCGGGGCCCGAAACATGGTAATCTGCAGCACCAGATTCCAGCATAAGAAGATTCACCAAGCCACCTGGCTGTCTCCTGATCGAAAAACACGAAACCAGATCGATCATGTTGTGACAGATGGAAGACACGCTTCTAGTGTATTAGATGTACGTACGATCCGAGGACTCAACATCGACTCAGATCACTACCTTGTTGCAGTCAAACTGCGCACACGCCTCTGTGCAGCAAAAAACGTGCATCTACCTACGCAAAGAATGTTCGACATCGAAAAGCTGCAATCGCAACAGACAGCCAGAAGATTCGCCTCTCGACTCTCACTCCTGCTCTCAGAGAGGAACAATGGAGCAACATTTCTCGTTCTCTACGTACCGCCGCCGAAGAAGAAATCGGATTCCGGCGAGCCCGAAAAAACAATTGGTACGACGAGGAATGTCATGCTGCCGCAGAAAGAAAGGATGCCGCCTATAGAGCCACGCTGCGATCGGGCGCAACGCGAGCCATGTGGGATCGCTACAGAGAGCTGAAAAAGGAAGAGAGACGTATTATCCGAAAGAAGAAGCGAGAGGCCGAAATACGTGAGTGCAAAGAGCTTTAGATGCTGGCCAACAGGAACAACGCCGGAAAATTATACCAAAAAGTTCGGCGGCTTGCAGAAGGTTTTAAGACCGTGGCGTTTACCTGTAAGAACAAAGACGGCGAACTGGTGACTGACGTACAGAGCAATCTTAAATAATGGAGGGAATACTTCTCGAACCTGTTAAACAGTGACAGCTGCGCATGTCACCGAGAAAGTGAAGATCCCAATACCCCAATCGTTGACGACGGAATTGTCGTTCCGCTACCCGACCATGACGAGGTGAGAATAGCAATATCACGGCTAAAGAACAACAAAGCCGCGGGCGCCGACGGACTGCCGGCTGAGCTATTCAAACATGGCGGCGAGGAGCTGGTAAGGTGCATGCATCAGCTCCTATGCAAAATATGGTCGGATGAAAGCATGCCTGCCGATTGGAATTTAAGTGTGCTCTGCCCAATCCACAAGAAGGGCGATCCTGCAATCTGTGCCAATTACCGCGGGATTAGTCTTCTAAATATCGCCTATAAGGTTCTAGCGAGCGTATTGTGTGAAAGGCTGAAGCCCACCGTCAACCAACTGATTGGACCTTATCAGTGTGGCTTCAGACCTGGAAAGTCTACCATCGACCAAATATTCACAATACGCCAAATCTTGGAAAAGATGCATTCGACAGTACGGAAAGGAGCACCTGTATGCCGCGTTATCTGAATTTGGTATCCCCACAAAACTATTACGGCTATGCAAAATGACTTTGCTCAACACCAGCAGCGCCGTCAGAGTTGGGAAGCACCTCTCCAAGTCGTTTGATACCAAACGAGGTTTCAGACAGGGTGACTCGCTGTCGTGTGACTTCTTTAACCTGATGTTGGAGAGCATCGTACGAGCCGCAGAACTTAATCGCTCAGACACAATTTTTTATAAGAGCGTACAATTGTTGGCGTATGCCGATGATATTGACATCAACGGCCTTAACAACCGCGCTGTTAGTTCTGCCTTCTCCAAACTGGATAAAGAGGCAAAGCGAATGCGTCTGGTGGTGAACGAGGACAAAACGAAGTACCTCCTGTTTTCAAACAAACAGTCGGCACACTCGCGTATCGGCACCCACGTCACTGTAGACAGTTATAATTTCGAGGTTGTAAAAGACTTCATCTTTTAGGAACCAGCGTTAACACTGATAACAATGTCAGCCTTGAAATCCAACGTAGAATCTCTCTTGCCAACAAGTGCTACTTTGGACTAAGTAGGCAACTGAGCAGTAAAGTCCTCTCTCGACGAACAAAACTAACACTCTACAAGACTCTCATCATGCCCGTCCTAACGTATGGCGCAGAAGCTTGGACGATGACAACATCCAATGAATCGACGCTTTTATTGTTTGAGAGAAAGATTCTGCGTAAGATTTTTGGATATTTGCACGTTGGCAACGGCGAATATCGCAGACGCTGGAACGATGAACTGTATGAGCTTTTCGACGACATAGGCATAGCGCAGCGAATAAAAATCCAGCGGCTACGTTGGCTGGGTCATGTCGTCCGAATGGATACAAACTCTTCGGCTTTGAAAGTATTCGATGCGGTACCAGCTGGTGGGAGCAGAGGAAGAGGGCGGCCTCCTCTGCGTTGGAAAGATCAGGTGGAGAAGGAATTGGCTTCACTTGGTGTGTCCAACTGGCGCCGGTTAGCACGAGAAAGAAACGACTGGCGCGCTTTGTTAAACTCGGCCAAAATCGCGTAAGCGGTTATAACGCCAATTAAGAAGAAGAAGTAGGTTAGACGGTCACCGTAGCCGAATGGGTTGGTGCGCGACTACCATTCGGAATGATGATGAGCTTGCCTGGAAAAGGCTAAATTGGCCTCAGAGATCTCCTACCCGGTCATCGGCATCCTCCTGACAGTTGTTGAAGGGGAACTGGACAAATTATTTCTCAGGAAAGCGCAGAAAAGTCGGAGCTCCATTTCTTCATGGGCTATTTCGAAATCATTTTGGTCCCAATACGATATACGAAGGACTCAGAAAGTCCAAAAAGTTCCAAACTCGTAGCTGTGCTTACCGGTCACTGGACGATCGGCACACACGCGGAAAAGCTAGGGTTACAATTTAACCCCCATTGCAGAAGCTGTGGGAACCTTTCAGAGAAGGAGACTGTTGTGCACTTTCTCTGTAAATATCCGGGCTTGGCAGCTAGACGACTAAGGTCACTGAATGTTCCTATCTTCGACAGCCTGGAGGAGTGCCCCAACCTAAATTGCATCAATCTTCTCCATTAAATCAGCAGCTTTGGCTGGCTGTAGATATCTTCCTGTTGGAGGTCTCATAATGGTATCAAAATGGGGATTCAGTGCTACTTGAGGAGTGCCAGACTGGCACTTCAACTATTTCACCTACCTACCTACCTACCTACCTACTATTCTGAATTCGGAGAGCACATAGGTTCGAATATCCGTGAAACACCAAAATGAAAAAAAAAAATTTTTTTCTAACAGCGGTCGCCCCTCTGCAGGCATTGGCAAAGCTGCGAGTGTAGTTCTGCCATGAAAAATCTCGCCACACAAAAACTATCTGCCAGTCGGATTCGGCTTAAAACTATAGCTCCTTGGAATTGTGGAAAAACATCAAGACAAACAACACAAATAGAAGAAGGAGCTCAGTCAAACACCTAAAAGAAGTGTACGCGTCTATTATTTATATATTTTTTTAGGTAGAAGTTCTAATGAAGTCAAATGGTGTTTTCAAGTGTTAATTCTCCAAGAATCTAATTAGCGCTTCCGCATCATTTCGTTGCCACATTTTCACTACTAATCAGTTATACGGGTTATCCCTTCACGACTATATCCCTGTGAAGCCTGTGCGATTGAGAAAGATTAAGTTGTTTGCGTCTAATACCAGCTAGTTCTTTGAGATTTTCTGAAAGTGGCTTATCAAGGATTAACATCCTCGCCTTCTATGGGCCAGGGCATTCACAGAGGAAGTGCAAGATATTTTGCTATTTCTCCGGTTGATATGAAATTATAATACTTTTTTTAATAAAGTTGGTTTTATTTAATCATATAAATATTAAAAAAATTTATTTTCATTCGAAATGGTCTCCATTTGCTTTTACACAAGCCTTTAAACAATTCGGCCATTCAGCTATTGCAGCACGCACGGTTTCCTTGGATGGGTGGATATTGATATATTGAACCAAAGATTGTTTGAGACTCTCCAAATTTCTGTGAGATCTTCAACAGGCCATTTTCTCTAATTCTTACCACAAACTGCAGCCCAATGAATTCAGATCTAAACTTCCACCGCGAATATTCTGCGGCTATGAACCCAGGTATTTTGTGTTTTAGCCACTACTGGGTGATTTTTGCCTTATGGGCTGGAGCGGAATCTTGCTGGAAGATCCAACGCGCTCCACTGAAGGGAGTACTTCTCAACTGCTTCACCAAGTCTTTAAAAACATCCACTTACTAAACTTTTTCCCCGGTCATAACCCTTTCTTCGCAGAAATGGAGAGATGTAACGCTTTTACAAGACACTCCTCACCAAACTATATCGCAGCCTGGATGGTGGCTACGCTGAACCCTTGCAACACAATTTTTGCGCCTATAGAAGTTTTAGCATAGATTTTGTGGTTATGCTTTTAAAAACTTCTTCAACAGTGAACATTTTCTCATCTGTGAAAAGAGTATTGAAGGCCACGAAGGCCGTTGACCGAGTGCCACCGCAGAAGCTGCTTGCATCTTTCGAGTATAATTTTCTTCAAGTGCGTTGACCAAAGACAAGCAGTTGAGCTCCGAAATTTTGTGCTTTCATGTGGAGATATTCTTTGCTTAGTTTTGACATGGATCTGGTCGATACATTCATTTCCCTGGACATAATTTCTGGGAATTATTTCTCGAACGGCTCTTATGGCTGCACTAATTCGAACCACGCGAGGACGACAACTTCTTCTTCTTTCTGTCACTTTAGATGTTTGGGAAAAACGATTGATGGTGCGGTAAAAAAAACATTCTCGAAATATTAAGTTTTTTCAGCAATTCGTAAATCTTAATTGCACTTCTACCACACAGTAATGCAATTTCTGCAATACGATTTACCACGAATACTCAGTTTCAGTAGGCAATTATGTAGTAGACAGTAGACAAATTACTTAGTTTATGAGTAGAAAATTCATACGAACAAAAGCAAAAATAACGCAACTCTTTTATGCGAGTTTGTTCTCGCCGTATGCGTTGTGAAATTTGTCACAAAATTCATAGTATACCCATTTAGGGATACCCATTTATGTAGGCTGCTTGCTCTCCTATAGTCCAGAAGCCAGTTATGACTGCCGCAAGTCCGCAGGCATCCCTTCGTATTATATTTGTTAATATTGACATTTTTCGTGGTTGTAGGTGGGTCATACGCTAAGCAATTTTCTTTGCGGGAAGCAGGTAAAACTGGTTCACAAATAAATAACGATTTGATTACTCAATAACCAGACCGTTCAGTTCTTATGTAAAAATGGATATGATTTTTTTATCTGATGAAGGTTTCGCCGTAGCTGAATTGCTTGGTGCGTAATTACCATTCGGAGTAAGTAGGTTCAAATTCCCGTGAGACACCAAAACGTAGAAAAAGTTTTTTTTAATAGCGGCCACCCCTCGACAAGCAATGGCAAACCTCCAAAGAACTAATACCAAATTTCATTTTAAATTCGGTAAAACCTTTACCCAAACATTTGAATTCAAAAAAGTGTATGGCGATGGTTGTCTATCTCGTGCCAGAGTTCACGAGTTGTTTACACGTTTCAGAGATGGTTGTGAAGACATAAATGACAATGAACATACGAGCCGCCCAAAATCAGTAAACAGCGAAAACTCCAACGAAATTGTTCGTAAGTTTATAAAAAAAAGAGGTTGTCTGTAAAGTCGGTTTACTGACGATAGTTTAACGTGATAACGTCATAAGAAAATACTGATTGAATGGTTGCATTTTTCAAAAGAAAATTTTAATTTTATTTGTTTGATAGATATTTTGTATGGATATAGAGAATGAGTTAACATTAACATAACATAACATAACATAACATAACATAACATAACATAACATAACACAACACAACACAACACAACACAACATAACATAACATAACATAACATAACATAACATAACATAACATAACATAACATAACATAACATAACATAACATAACATAACATAACATAACATAACATAACATAACATAACATAACATAACATAACATAACATAACATAACATAACATAACATAACATAACATAACATAACATAACATAACATAACATAACATAACATAACATAACATAACATAACATAACATAACATAACATAACATAACATAACATAACATAACATAACATAACATAACATAACATAACATAACATAACATAACATAACATAACATAACATAACATAACATAACATAACATAACATAACATAACATAACATAACATAACATAACATAACATAACATAACATAACATAACATAACATAACATAAAATAACATAACAAAACATAACAAAACATAACATAACATAACATAACATAACATAACATAACATATCATAAAGCATTCACCAACAGCTTTCATTTGATACCCATATTGTACATACACGTCCGAAGGTTACCCGGGTCCACGTTTTGACCTATATCTCGAGACCCTATCTACCAATAGGTATCCAAACTATACGGAAACCATCTTCAATACCTCCTTAACAATGTGTGTAAGTTTGGTTTAATTCGGTGCAAAGACACGGCGGGTCCACGTTTTGGCATATATTTCCAGACCCTAGTCATCAATAGGTATGAAAACTACCCCGTATTAAAGCACTTATCAACAGCTTTCATTTGATATCCATATTGTACAAACACATTCTAGGGTCCACGTTTTGGTCTCTATCTCGAGACCCTAGTCACGGAGCGGATGGAAATACTCTGAACTAAAGCATTCATCAACAGCTTCCATTTGATACCCATATTGTACATACACATCCGAAGGTTACCCGGGTCCACGTTTTGACCTATATCTCGAGACCCCAGTCACGGAGCGGCATGAAAAATACTCTGTACTAAAGCATTCACCAACAGCTTTCATTTGATACCCATATTGTACATACACAACCAAAGGTTACCCGGGTCCACGTTTTGACCTATATCTTGAGACCCTATCTACCAATAGGTATTCAAACTATACGGAAATCATCTTCAATACCTACTGAACAATGTGTGTAAGTTTGGTTTAATTCGGTTCAAAGACACGGCGGGTCCACGTTTTGGCATATATTTCGAGACCCTAGTCATCAATAGGTATGAAAACTACCCCGTATTAAAGCACTTATCAACAGCTTTCATTTGATACCCATATTGTACATACACAACCAAAGGTTACCCGGGTCCACGTTTTGACCTATATCTCGGGCCCTATTTCCAAAATAAAATATAATCCATGTTACTCGTGGATGATGTAGCTTTCGAATGGTGAAAGAATTTTTAAAATCGGTCCAGTAGTTTTGAGCCTATTCATTACAAACAAACAAAGTTTTCCTCTTTATAATATTAGTATAGATATGGTAAATATTACCATACATTTTTTCCTTCATATATAATAAAAAATTAATAATAATAACATTAAAACAACAGGTATTATTAACAAACTTGGTTTTATTTTAAATTCTTCAAGTGAATGAAATTAATAATAATCAATAAGAAGGCATATGCAAATACAAATACGTGAATTTATATATGTACATTTGCGCATATACATACATACATATATACGCTCACTTAAGTAGGAGAGAGCAAGATGTCGAACGTTGCCGTTCGTTTGCTTTGTTTGCTTTGTCGTTCGTTCCGCCCTTTCGCTTGCAGTTCATTCAATGCAATGAGCAAGGTAACACTAATGAGCAAGGTAACACTAATATGAGCAAGGTAACACTAATGAGCAAGGTAACTACATATGAGCAAGGTAACGACACATTTTTTCGTGCGTGCAGCCTGTTAAATCGAATTATAAGACGTTATCACGTCAATAAACCGAGATCGTCTTTGAAATTCATAGAGCCGGAGTTGAATATCTGCAAAACATCGATTTATCGCATTTTAACATTTTTTAAGCCCAAATGGGCTTACGAACGGTCTTGTGAATGTTTCATCCCGCACAAGTTAACTGAGGACCAAAATTCCTCAGAATTCAACATTTGAAAGACCTCGTCGAAGAGGCGAGAAAAGCCGAGAATTTCCTTTACAACATTGTAACTGGAAACGTGGTGCTTCCAACATGAACCTGAAACTAAGCGTCAAAGTACCGAATGGAAGGCCCCAGAGGAGCCACCCCCCCAAATTCGCGTTTGGAAAAGCCAAAAATTAAGTGGATGCTCATTTGTTTTTACGATTCAAAGGGAATTGTCCACAAGGATTTCGTGCCAATGAGTCAAACCCTCAAAGCAATTTTCTATCTTGGCATTTTAAAGCGTTTGTTGCATCGCATTCGCCCTGAATACTGCGAAGGAGGAAGCTGGTGCTCATTGCATGATAATGTGACTGATTTTTTGACCAGAGATCGCTATTTTGAATAAATAAACAGGAAGTTATCAGAACAAAGCTCCTTTGTTTCTATTTTAGATCAGTCTAGTTTATGGAGGACATCACCTTGTATATATACAATATTTTGTGGCGTGCGTCTTGCTGTATTTAAAAATATTATTTCTAATAGAGGTCAACAGGCTGTGGTAAATCTCCGTGTGCTTTTCTGCTATGAATTTCTGCCTTGTAGAGGAAACGCATTAGAAGCGTCCTAATCTTCATTAGCGGAGAAACAGCAAATGGCTCACCACGAAATAGAGGAGGTGCTAGCGAAGTCCACATTCGCTTCTTTCCCAAATGTATGCGTCAACCTACCAGGTACGCTACGTGAAATAACTATAACTCTGGGACTTATTTACAAGTTTTGAAAATTGATTTGTTTCTTATTTGATTTTGAAATTTTTTTCCATGAAAATATGGTTCATTTTCTTATAAAAATCACATAAATGCAAGTTTGAAACAGAAACATACATTCTGTCAAAAAATTACCGGGAATTGTACAATACAACGCAAAATAAATGTTTAATCATCAAAATTTATTTTGTCGCTTTCAAGATAGGCTCTATTCGAAGCTATTCACATATGCCAACGATTAGTCCAGTCATCAAAGTACCATTTAAACGCGTTTGAAGAGATCTGTTTGAGATTCTCCTGAATTCTTCTTAATGGTTTCTATCGACTCAAACCGGCGTCCGCGGAGCGGCAATTTAAGCTTTTTGAAAAGGAGAAAGTCACAGGAGGCTAAATCCGGTGATAACTTTGGTTGCTCGATGATATTTATCGAGTTTTTCGTCAAAAAAGTGTTCACAAAACGAGACTTGTGAGACGGTGCGTTATCGTGATGCAAGATCCATACGTTTTCTTTCCACAAAGTGGGCCGTTTCATAAGCACTTCTTTCCTTCTCTCTCAAACGTCGCATAACTTCCAAATAATATTCTCTATTTACCGTAGAACCATTTAGAAGGAATTCTGAGTGCACAACGCCATAAGACTGCACCACTTTAACCAGTTAACCACGCCGCATTAACTCTGTGTGTCACATCTTCGTCAAAGTTTCCATTTTCGCTCCGGATCGATCCTATCTACCAGATTCCCATAAAAAGAACTCATTTCAACAACATTTCTACTTTGTATTATCATTTTAAGTTCTCAAAGTCTTAAGAAAACACCCGATATATGCTTACTGAGGTGAAGTTTGCATTAAAAGGAGCAGGATTTAAGACCTTTGAAACTGTGTTAGAGAAAGCGCACGCATTTTGAAAAAGACGTCTTCTAAAAAGAAGACTTCCAGCTCTTTTTCGAATGATAAAAGATTCGCATGAATCTTTGTTTGGATAGCAGATTGGAGTTGAAGTACTTACAGCATCACCCGCGCTATTTAGGAACCACATCTCGAATGAAAAATCGATGCAGTGTATTATTTTCGAGTAAAGTAGACGTACGAGACTTCGTTTATCTCGGAACCACTCTTAACACTGGTAACAAAATCAGCCAGAAATCCAAAGGAGACTCTCTCTTGCCAACTAGTGCTACTTTGGACTAAGAAGGCAATTGAGTAGTAAAGACCTCTCTCGACGAACAAAACTAACCACTCTATAAGGCTCTCATCATAAGGCGCTTGGAAGATGGCAACAACCAATATCACTCCGTCCTTTGGAGTGTTTGATAGAAGGATTTTGCGGTAGATTTTCGGATCTTTCCACGTTGGCAACGGCGAATATCGCAGGCCATGAAACAATTAGCGGTATGAGCTATACGACGACATAGACTTAGTGCAGCGAATAAAGATCCAGCGGCTACGTTGGCTGGGTAATGTCATCCGAATGGGTATAAACGCTCCCGCTTTCAAAGTATTCGATGCGGTACCAGCTGGTGGTAGCAGAGGAAGAGGAAGGCCTCCACTGCGTCGGAAAGATCAGGTGGAGAAGGACTTGGCTTCACCTGGTGTGTCCAATTGGCGCCGGTTAGCACGAGAAAGAAACGGCTGACGCGCTCTGTTAAACTCGACCAAAATCACTTAAGTGTTTATAGCGCCAATCAAGAAGCAGAAGAAAGTAGAAGTATCATTAACAGCTGTGAATGTTCCTATTTCACCGACTATTACTGTAAGTGAGTGCGAACAATGGCAAGCTGAATTTAAATTGTATGAATTAATTTACAATGTCAACTGTGTCGGTGTGTGCGTGAGTGTTGTTTTCATGCAGCTTTAGCAGCAATATTTCAACGATTATATGACCAGCGGATCACACACGCAGCCAGCCACCATTTCAACTCCTCAACTACCTGCCACCCTGACCACCAGCGCTTCCTTCCATCACAAGCACTAGCGCCAGCCTGGAGTGGCACAGCAGCCATGCGTGGCATGCGTTGCACATTTTATTGATTTTTATTTTTGCAGCAATCATTGATACTTTTGTTTTTCAGCCTTTTAAATTTTTATTATTTCGCTTTCCATTTGCAATTCGTTTTATTTTTATTTTCTCTTTTTATGTTTTTGTTTTTTTTTTTTATTTTATTTATTGCAAATTTCCAAAGAAGCGGAAACCCTGCAACTGGCCAACGCACTTCCGTTTGCTGCTCTTCCGTCTGTCCGTGCATGCGTTTGCCTGTGCATCCGCTCCTCCAGCAGTTGCGCTGATTGTTCATTTGTAGCGCCGCGCTTTGTCCTTCGGTAGTCAGTTGAATTATTGTTGCTGCTTCAGTGGTTATTTTCGTTTGTCATTATTTGGCTCCTCTTGCCAGATTGCTGGCTGACTGGCTGACGGGCAGCTTGGCCTCTGGTGTTCTTGCTGAATTTGTTGCCGCTTTCAATGGCATTACAGTTGCTGCCGATGATGAAGCAACAACTTTTTGCGGTTCATCGTTGCATCGTTGCTTCGCTGTCGTTTTTTCGCATTTTTTCCTTCGCGAGTTAACAAAAGTGTCGCTCCAGTCGTTGGCACTGCAGTTACTTGTCGTTTTATTGTTGCAGTTGTTGCTTATTTTTGTGGTATACGCACATATTTTGATGTTGCAATGCTGCTACTGCCACTGCCACTGGCACTGGCGTAGCCGCAGCTTCTGTTTTTATTGTTGTTCGCATTATGGATAGTTATTTCAGTGAATTTTTCACGTACGCCAATTGTTGTTATCTTTGTGCTTGTTTTTGTTGTTGCTGATGTTGTTTTTCCTTCGACGCCTGTTGTTTGCACAGCATAATTTTTTACGATTGCCACCTGCGCCGTCGTCATCATTGACGTTGATGTGGTTGTTGGCTTTGTTGTTTGTTCACAGTGAAAACCCCAAACAGCAAAAATGCCTGCCATTTCACCACACTGCCACGCCTCCACGCCACCATCACGCCACATACGGCTTATCTGCATGTATATGTATGTATGTGTGTGTGTGTGTGTGTGTGTGTGTGCAGTGTCTGTACGAACGTCTGTCCGTCCATCTGTTGGCGCGTAGTCGTGGCAACCGCAGTTGGTTGGTGATTTTTGGTTTCACGTTGTTGTTGCTTTTTTCTCACCACTTCCAACAAACGCGGTTGCTGTTACCGTTGATGTTGCCGCTTACATCTCCGCTCGGTCCCTCCCGCTGCTGTAGTTGCTGCTATCGCAGTATTTCTGTTGCTGTTGTTGTTTGTTATTGTTAATATGATTCTTGCTCTTGTTGGTCGTGTGTTGTGTTGTTGACCATTTTGTTGCATTTTTTACAATTTCGCGAAGTAATTGTGTCGGTTTGTCGTACATTTCTGTTACAGTTACCATTTTTACTTTTTGTTGTTTGCCCTGTTTGCTGGTTTTATTGTTGAATTTTTCTCTTTCCTTGTCGTTGGCACATTGTTAGCATTTTGTTGGGGCAGGGCAGGGCAGCAATGCCACGAAGGCAAGTCAACATCAGCGATGATTTTATGCTTTTATTGTCCAATAATAATGACAATTGGAAAAAGTAGGCAGTAATGTTGGAGAGGTGAAAATAAAAAAGTTTCATAAAACATAAAAAGGACTTCAGTTGAAGAAATCTCTTTCTAGATGAAGATATGATTCAGTGCGTTAATAAACCGTCGTAAGCTATGGGTCATACCCTTGGCGGAAAGATTTTTAGAAGTGTGCCCCTTAACAGACCGTTATTCAGCCCTGTGCGAATTTAATTAAATCAACTGATAGGCTGACGTCACTTGAGATGTGTTTACAAAAAACCGAGATGGTTTTTGTGATATAGAAAAAATCCGCAATGACCTTTCGCTGCCATCTAAACAACGACTGTTTGGGCGAGTGTGTGATTGCATGTGAAAATATCGTTCAGAATTCGCCTGCCGAATTTTCCAAGTGACATGGCAGCCGCAGTTCCACACACAATCTTCTTTTTCACCATAGTTAAAGAACAAACTTGGTAAATCTATCATCCTTGGCTACTCCACTCTTAGTCCACGTAGTCGTAAATTTTACCGAAGTAGTTATTTTAAGATAACTCTTAGTCTGTTAAATGTGGGGGACGAAGTAATATTTGTGAAACAAAATTTTACGCATTTTTTATAAATTTTACTTCAGAAATTTTTATAGGGTCAAAACACAACATTTATAAAATTCCCGAAAATTTTTCAGAACGTTGTATTTTCTCTTTCCATTCACATTATTTCGAACGAAAAAAAATGTGTGAAAACAAAAAGTTTAATGAGGCCTGTATTATGAATGTTAACATTAACAATGCCGTAAATAAAATTGACTTTTCAAAATTAACAATATTGTGGCCTCAGGAAATACTTTTCAGATTTTCGAGAAAAAGACCGAAAATTAGTTGTTAAAAAAAATCCAAATTTTGAAAAAAAGTCCTTCGATTTAACTGAAATCTACCAAGCGGTTTTTACCCATGTGGTTTCGGCATCTGCTAGCTCGCGCAACATCGACAGTCTCCAAATTCTTTGGCAGACCGCGACCTCTGCTCCTTGCGAGTTTTAGTCGAGTGCCCTTCTCGTGATGCTATCCGATGGTTTGCTAATCGTGTGACCTAACCAACGCCACTTTCAGCTTTTGATTTGCCATAGGTTGGGTTCCTCATGCGTTGATCTCCACATATTGAATAAATGACTTGGGTGAAAGTTTAGAAGTAGGATTAACCATAGAAAAGAAAAATATTAAATATTTAATGTATGCGGATGATATCATTTTGTTAGCGGAGTACCCAGGCAAACTACAAGAAATGATTAATAACCTTGAAAGTTACTGCAACTTATGGAACCTAGAAGTAAATCGCTCAATATCTCAAATAATGGTGTGCAGAAAGGGTGGGAAACTTAGTAAGGAGAAGCTTATTAGAAAAAGCCTACTACAAGGAAACGTAACGGTTAAGCTCCATCTGGTACCACTAAGGAACAATAGGTATATGTGATGGCTTTCAGCCAGCCAGGCCAACCTAACCTAACCTCGTAAGGAGAAGAAATTGTATTATAGTAAGATGTTACCTGTCATGTCTGACCGACTGCCGCAGTTCCTCCTGTCACTAAGCAGATGAGACTGTAGGAGGCTGGGTGGACTGATGACGGGCCACTTTCT
Source organism: Anastrepha ludens (assembly GCF_028408465.1). Taxonomy (NCBI): domain Eukaryota; kingdom Metazoa; phylum Arthropoda; class Insecta; order Diptera; family Tephritidae; genus Anastrepha; species Anastrepha ludens. The sequence continues at coordinate 26,713,583 of NC_071499.1, read as the reverse complement.
GTGGGCAAAGCATATGGAAAAGGTGGGCATCTCAGACAGTCCACTCTGCCCAGCATGTGGAGAGGAGGATGAGACGGCTTTCTGTGCGTCTGCCCCGCCTTCGCTCGAACCAGGCTTGAGGCCTTTGGCTCTGATGTGTTCAGAGGCGACCACCTTGGCTCCTTGGCACCACAAGAACTAGATTTCTGCGGGGTTCGAGTAGATTTAAAGAAAATTAAAAAGGGAATTCGAGTGCAGTACAATTGACTTAATTGTGTCTGAGTGCTGCACGTGCTAGTCTGTCCTGACAAAAAAAAAACAAAAAACAAAAAACAAAAAAAAAACGATATACTTACTTACACTTCAGATAAATTAAAAAAAAAATGTTGAAAACTGAATAGTTTTCAGCAAAAAGTGGTGTTATTGCTTCGTGGACTCGTCTTTTAAAAAAGAAAGAAATCTCAGATGGAAGCTAAATGGCAGATTTTTCTTGCAGTTTGTTGCTCAATACAGTCAAAAATTATGACTCAGAATCAAGCGTGTGGATAATGAGGGCTAGAGGTGGCATGGTAATTTCAAATAGCAACAGATTTAACACAGAAAATAAAAATTGCTCATTGTGTAATTTAGGCGAGTTTGAAAATATAGAAAACGCATTTCAGGCGCGTGTCAAGGCCCAAGACTATGTTAAGAAATTGTGGGAAAGTCTATTTTAGAAAACTTACATTGAATGATTCACAACTGATTAAGATTCTCAATGGGGAAAATGATCATTGGGATAAACTTTTGCGATTTATTAAATTTTGCCATTAAATACAGAGATTGTTGAAGTGGTTGAGTATTTCTATTGAAATAATCGTAATTAGCTACTTGCGCCGTTTCATCCAGATAAAATCGAAATCAAGCGGGCTGTAATTGGATAATGAATTATAGTCTCGAAGTGCGCGAGCGATGGCTGCATTACTCGCAAATTGAGGCTTAAAGTTTTCCCCATAAAAAAGGTAAAAATTGCATTGCATCGCTTATCAGTTCAAGTAGATCGGGGCAGTCGACGATGCCATTAACAATACTGAAAATAAACGAAAATAAAAGGGTTGCCCTTCTCTCTTCTAAAGATTACAAATTAATTAGCATTAGCCGATAATTATAAGAAGGAACAGGGGCTTCAAATCGTAGGGAACGTCGTGCCTGCTTCAGGAATATTTTTGAAATGCGCTCTATTTACTAATCGAGAGAGGGCCATAAGGTCTCCTAATGATAACAGCATAAATGAATTAAGTGAGAACGAACATGAGCCGTACACAGCAATTTATAGGTATGCGGATAAAAAAATTCAGTTGAATTGCGACAAATGAACCCCAGAAACGAATACGATTTTGAAAGAATAAATTGAATGTGGCCACTGAAGGAAAATTTCGTATCGACTAAAACTCCAGATACTTAAACTCTGTCACACTTTGTATCATAGTAGAGAGTGAGTTTTAGAAATGGCGTAGGATGTCTTAAAAATGCACTGACGCCTCGAAAATGTTAAACGAAAATATTTTTTTAATATTCAAAGACAGTTGATGCACCAACGATGAAGATTGTTCAAGTCGAGTTGAAGCTTCTGAGCTTCCACTGAGTCCTTAACAGATGAGAAGATTTTTAAATCATCCGCGAAGAGTAGGAAATTAGAAAAAGTAAAATATTTGCTCATGTCATTGATAAAAGTGACAAAAAGAGAAGGCCCTACAATGCGCCATTGGGGGACACCTGAAGTAGCTACAAAGTGATTCGATAAAACTCCTTCAATTTTTACCACACACCGTCTGTCCGTCACATATGACTTAAACCATAGCACTAAAATCTCGTGCGACACTTTGCCAAATGCCTCAGTGTAAAATTAATGTAAATATATTTTTTTTGTTTTTTGTTTTTTTTTATTTGTTTCCTTATTCACTCCACTCGGGAGCATGGGGTCTCGATAAGACTCAGTTTTACGTTGGTTTGATTACTGAGAGAGTAGGTGATTAGCCTGCCGCTACCAATCCTAAATAGTGGGAATGCCCATCTGTCGTTGCTTACAAACAACGCCTTCTTACTGTTTTGAGCGCCATCTGTGTGTCACATTTTTCTGGCAGAAGGATCGCACAGAGAGTTGAGGACTTCGCTAAATTTAGTGTATCTGTGCTATTACCGCGATTGCCCGCTTCCTCTAGCTGGCCCCACTGATGCAACTTGTATGGTAACTTTGTGTTTTTCTTTGCTTTTCATTTGTTCTAGCAGCCACAATGCAACTAATGCGCTGACTTTTGTATGGGAGTGAGAATTGGAAGGATAAGGTTGTTGGGGTTGAGGAATGAATTCCTTTAATTTTTTTTATATAGAAACTAGGAAAGTAAGTAAGTTTGGAAAAGTGCGAGGACCGTGCTTTACGGGGGACTCGAACCCACAACCTCTGGGATGGCAGGCTAGTGCACTTACGCTAGACTACCGAGACCGCTTTTTTTCATCGTAATAAAAATACTTCTCTTAATAAGTAATTATCAAAAGTTTGAATATTTTAGTTTAATTTGCAGTAGATACTTATATTAAAAAAATAATTCAAATAATAAAATATTTTTTTTCTATTTTTAATTATTTTTAAATAATACAAACTTTTTAACAACAAAAAAAGGAACCCTGATGTTTTTGTTAACATTTTTATGGAAGATAAAAACCCGAGCGTCAAGTGGATAAAAGCAAAAAATTGCCAAAAAATGTTATTATAAACTTTTATGCGGTATTCAGAAAATTAAACGTTTGCTTGAAAATGAAATTCACGCAAAAAATCTCTACACGAAAATTTGCCTTATTTTACTTATTCCAAAACACAGCATTTTGCGATATTCCTAAGACATATTTATGAACAAATTTTGAACTAAGCTTATGACTAGTGGATTTCTAGATCGACCAGTGAATGCACGCATTCACAAGTGTATGTTTGTATGTATGCGTGTGTGTAAATAAAATATATAGAATGTCTAAAGTAAATTCTCGAGTTGTGTAAAGAAAATATTGAAAATCTACAATAGACGTATTTATATTATGTATATGTATATGTATATGTATATGTATATGTATATGTATGTGTATGTGTATGGGTATGTGTGTATGTATGTGAATACTATTTACACTTAGCTGCGTGCATAGTTGTATACACATACATATATACAACGCACACACATATAGACAGAATGCAACAACTCAAAAATAAATAAATGCATGCAAAATAAACCCAAGCAACAACAATAACAACAGCTATTAAAAGTGCAGTAATAATGCAATAGCAACAAATAACAACAACAGCAGCAAAAGCGACGACCAAAAACAACTTATGGCCTACCAATATTATTCCACACAACTTCAATAACCACAAAACGTGGTTAGTTTTCGGTAATAACCGAAATCTGCACTTGCCACAATATGGCGGCAACAAAGGAGGAGCAAGTAAAGAAGTTACTGCACAGTAAAGCGGCAGCATAAGCACACACAATACATTAGAAGTATGTAAGAGTGAGTATATATGAATGTATTAGTGAGTATGTTTGTATGTATACGTGTGTGTATGTACTCCCTACGGCAAGTGCAGTGAAAACGCTAAGCGTTATGTATGTGGAGGAAAAAGATTTAATGCAAGGTTGTTTAGTGGTAGCCAAGGCAACGATGGAGGCGAACAATATCGGGGGCAATGTCGGTGTGGCAGCCGATGCACGCATGCAACATGCAAGTCAAATAAAATGCATGCGTTCAGACAGCTAAGCAAATGCAAAAGGGCGAGCAGGTGTATAGGGGGGACGGCGGGGGGCAAATGTAATGCCTAGAAGTGCCTCGATTGTGGGGGCGAGGCTGCAAATAATTCAACACAAATTACTGGTTAACCGAAGTGTAGCAGCAAGCATGCCCCAAGTGGGGGAGGGGCGCTGGGAAGAAGCAAGAAAAAATTGACTTTAGGCATTTTCGTGCGTGACTTGCAAAAAATGCAGAAAAATAAACAAACACTTAGGCGCACATGTGCATATACCGTTCGATTAGTGTATGTTGCAAGCTGCTTTTCTGCTCTTCTGCATTTACGACACAACATACACGCATACATACGTACGCACATAAATGAAAACATGTAGCAGACCACCCTAGTTAATGTTGGAAAGGATCCAAGCAAATGCGTGCTGGTATATTTTCATACATGCGTACATGCGTGTGTGTGTAGTGTGTGTTTTCAAGCCATATTATTAACAAATTTAGCTGCATTTTCCACCAAGCAAATATTTTCCCACAGCAGGAGCGCAAAGTACTCCGGCCAACGTGCAGCAAATGCAAGCGGCAGAGCGCGTGAGCGTATGAGCAACACAGCCGTGTATGTGTGTATGTATGTGCAACTATGCATATCGGCAGAGCCATGCAAGTGCAACCGAATGCAAGCTCACGCATGCAGTGCACACTCCGAACGCCAAACGCTTTGCAGAATCACCACTCATTTCTGTTGCATTTGCCGCAAGGGTTAAAATACCGTTACACCCAGCAGCCAGCAGCCAACAACCAAGTGCTCCCCAATAAGCTACATGCATAGCTAATTGTGAGAGCAATGCAGCCGAGAACACAAACGAAAGAGAGAGAGAGAGAGCGAGAAGTTGCTGTGAGAGATTGCGCGCTCTCGCCCCAACTAGATTCAGTAAATTAGTGAGAGTGGTCTCGTTTTAATTAAGAACGGAAGCGGAATGTCGATCACGAAGGCAGCGCGCAGCAGCGCATCCACACAGCTGCTCATACACAAACAGATGCCCGTTCCTACCATAAACTAAGCAGCTGAGAATGGAGCAGCGCTGCCTTGCAGACGCGCATCACTTCGCTGCGTTGGAGCAAACACAAACACTAAAGCCGTTGAGTGCCGTAGTGTGTGCATGTGTGTGGATGTGCTGCTGTTTGGGGGTTCGTCAAGCAGTGTGTTTGTAGTTGTACGAGTGTGGGTGTATGAATGCTTGGCATTTGCGCTCTCATTCGTGCGCTTAGCTATGTGCGTGGTATGTGTGTGTTGGGAGTACACCTGCATGTGTGTGCCTGCGTGTGTGCATGCAAAAGCATGCATATGTGTGCTAGCAGCAGCAGCCCCAGCAGCAGCAGCAGCAGTAGCAGCGGCAGCGACATAACATCAAATGCGCTAGCAATGGCAACTCCAACGGCAAACCGTAACCGACAACTGAAATAAAATCAACACAAATTCGCCACACATCATCATTGACGCAACCAAAAAACAGCACACACTCACGCGGACGCACATCGCAAACAATCACGCAAAAAGCACACAAACGCACTATTGCAGCGAAGTGCATAGAGTACGTGAATATTTTGTTTGCCTTCTTGTTGCACCGCAAACATTTTTTTATTGCCTATTGTCGCCACCGCCGCCGCCGCCGCCGTGGCTATCACCGACGCCCCCGTCGCAATTGTGGCGTGTATTAATTTTTCCTTCAAACGCAATTGAAATTCGGTTAAAAGGACAAACGGCTGACAGCCTATAAGTGTGACCACAGTGCAGCGCCTAACGGTCTTACGTTGAAATAATACAAAAAATTATTACGCTAAAAAAACTTGCTACAAATACTTCTAAAGGTGAAAAATACGCGCTAACAAATTTATATGAAAGTGACATTTTTCGCTCGCGCATAACAGCAGAAATACTCACGTTGTTCTTTTGTTTTGTTTATTTTTTTTGTAGCCACACATCGGTGGCCGCAAACTGTGTGCGATTATTGTGGCCACGGCAAATCGACGCGCTGCGGCAGTGCACTTCAAATCCTATTGCAGCTGAGATTTCTAACAGTGCCACTTGGCGCCAGTGAAGCTGTGAAAATTGAAGGAAGCGCGAAGGTATGTGAACTCGGGAAAAACGGTTGATTCTGTGTTAAGTGTTGAGTGATTATCGATAAGTTAAATGTACGAAAAAAAGCTTGTTTTTTCTTTCAATTAGTGAAATATGCAACTGTCATAGAATTGGTGATTCCCGGAAGTGAAGTTAAACGAAGTGACTTGGAGAAAATAGAAAAGTGAGGCAAATAGCAAAGTGACACTCGAATTTAAACTACGCTGCTCGCCATTGGTTCGCAAAAGCATTTTTCTTAGGTTGGTAATGCCGTCATTGACGTTGGTGTAGAGTTGTATGTCATTATATCCATTAGCTGCTGTGTCTTCTGTGAAAAACTGAAAGTGAATTTGGCGATTTTTTATTAATTTTTTCAATAATTTTTTTATAATTTTTTTTTTGTTTATTTATGCCTGTGCGAAAGATAATTAAGTTTCACCTTTGTTTTTTGTAGAGTTGTATGTAATTATCACCATAGGCTGCAGCTTTACTGTGGGTTTTATGAAAAACCAAAGTGAATTTAGCGATTTTTTATTATACTTTTTTTTTATAAATTTTTTTTTTAATTTTTTTATTTTTTATTTTTGTTTCCTTTTTGTTTTTTTTTTTTTTTGATTATTTGTACCTTTGCGATGGTAAGTGAATTTTGCGATTTTTTATTATTATTTTTTTTATTAATTTGTTTATAATTTTTTTTTGTTATTTATGCCTGTGCGACGGAAAATTAAGTTTTACGCGATGGTTTGTGAACAACTGGAAGTGAATTTGGTGATTTTTTTTTTAACTAGAAATTTTTTAAATTTAATTTAAATTTAAATTTTTATTTTTTTTTAATTTAAGTTTTTTAATGTTTTTTTTTTATACATTTTCTGTTGTTGTTGTTGTTTGTTTTTTTACACCTGCGGCCGAGTAACTTAATTTTAACTACTTTTTGTTTTTGTATTTAAATTTTTAAATTTCTTGTTATAAAATTGCAGTGCCTTCTACAACAACCACCTTATAACTCAATGCTCCATAATTTGCACAAAATTCGCAAAAATGCTTTACTGAGAATTTTCTTCCGTACAAAGCACTCCGAGGTGAGATGATTTCCCCGCGAACGCAGAGAATTGGGATCCCCCTGACTACCTGCGGTCTGCTCCTGGAAAGATGGGAATCGCGCCAACTCAGCGAGCGTTGGGCAAGTACACAAACTTGTAAGATCGCGAAATCCTTCTGGCCACATGTGGACCGGGGGCGCTCGGGCGAGCTGCTGAGGTTGCCAAAATATCAGCTCTCTAATCTCGTGGGTTTTCTCACAGGTCACTATGCGCGAGGAATGCATGCTGTGAGACTTGGAATCACCTCGAGTCCTTTTTGCGCTGGATGTATGGAAGATGAGGTGGAATCATCTCAACACCTGCTCCTTAGCTGTCCTGCTCTGGCGGGGCTAAGATCCAGGCATCTTGGCTCTTACTTATTTGCTGCGTCTGCTGATACGAGTATAGCTGGCGCTGACATTAAAAATCTGATGAATTTCGTCAGAAGCACAAAGCGGTTAGCGTAAACGCAGCATAGTCACCGTTCGTAATCCACACACTCTAAACCCAGTCTCCTAACCATCCCACCACCACCTCTCCCCGCACTGTCCATGTATCCCATCGGTCTTTCTCTTTCACCTCACCGCTTCATAATGGACTTCACAAAGGATGAATCCATTATTCTTCGTCCAAGTGTGCTCATTCCTTGGGCAACCATACCAACCTAACCCTAACTTAAGCACTCCGATGCACTTCATACGAAACACTTCCGAAAAATTTTCTTAAATGCTCAACACTACAGCGAAAAAAATTGTCAAAAATTCACCAAAATTTTGAGTCACTTGAAACTTTCTCTTTCATTTACTAATATCCAATGGGTTATAAATTTGCATGTGTAGAATTTTTTTACGAATTTTAAATGAAAAGTTGAATAGTTTGATGTTTTTTTTCGGAAATTTATTAAATTTTTGTTAAAAAGCATACACAAAATTTTTCTAAAAATTCTAAATAAATAGTTGAATAGTTTGATTTTTTTACTGAAATTTGCTAAAATTTTGTGAATTTTGAAAAAAAGTTTGGATATTTGAGTCTTATATTCTTTGTTGTAGAATGCACTACGCATTTATAAAAACCTAAAAAAAATTGAAATAAAAATTAAAAAAAAAATTAAAATTCGCTCCTTTTCTTAATTATAATATGTACACTCGGCTGCATATGAAATTTAGTTACGAATTCTATAAATAACTGTGGTCTGTTACGAAAACAGGCAATTAACTAACTGCGATTTCTGCAGCACTCAATTCTATTCAGGTAAGAAGTTGCTTTAAATTTTGTTTGTCGGGCGAAATTTTTGTTGCAGGAATATTTATTTGTTTATTCATTTTATAACTTGCAGAAGATGTTGTAGCATGTCTTTTATAGTCAAGCTTTATTAGCCAAAAGGTAGAACAAAAGTTGAGTGAAATGTGACTTCCAATCGGCATAAAACAATAACTGATGAAGAAAACGTCAAGAAAATCAAAGATTCGTCGCTTAAACGCTACCGATTCACTATGTTGTTGTTGTTGTTTGTACCAGCAGAAAAACTCCCGGAAAAAATATTTGAGGAATGCTGCTGGAGTCCTGCAAGCTTTGGCTGGATATAAATACCCGAATTTCAGGTAACGTTAAAATGACTATCGCAGTCATTTCGAAACCATTAGAGTCGGCGGCCTCGTAGTTTAGCATAAGTGCACTAGCCTGCCATCCCAGAGGTTTTGGGTTCGAGTCCCAAATAAGGCACGGTCCTCGCACTTCTCCAAACTTACCTACTTTCCTAGTTTCTATATAAAAAAAATTAAACAAATTCATTCCTCAACCCCAACAACCTTACCCATCCAGCGCAAAGACCCAGTTACACATTGCATCAGTGGCGCCAGCAAGAGGAAGCGGGCAATTGCGGTAATAGTGCAGACACCCTAAATTTAGCGAAGTCCTCAACCATCTGTGTGATCCTTCTGTCAAAAATATGTGACACACAGATGGTGCTTCAAGCTGTAAGAAGCCGTGGTTCCTAAGCGACGACAGGTGAGCATTTCCACTATTTAGGACTGGTAGCGGCAGGCTGATCACCTACCCAGTCAGAAATCAAAATAGATTAACGAAACCAACGCAAGACGGAGTCTTGTCGAGGCCTATGTTCCCGAGCGGAGAGAACAAGGAAAAAAAAAGAGTCGTCGGCACTGCTATTATCTAGTCATGATCAACTATATTAGTTTCAAAATACCGTTCGAGCTACAACTGGTTGTGTGCAAAAAATGCTCCAATTCTTGGATTGATATGCAGATTAAAAGATAATGTACCCATAAATTATTACACTTTTATCAACTCCCACCTCGGACGCCGACATTTCTTTGTTAAGCAAAACGAAGAACACCCCGAGAGTAGTATAATGAGCCCAATCCTATACTCTACAACTCTGCAGCCACGATTTACCAGTCACTGAGAAAACTGTCGTCAGAACTTTTGCAGATGACACCGCTGTTTTCGCAATTGACTCTAACCCCCCCAAGAAGGCTTCACTTAAGCCCCAAATAGGATATTTTTGATATTTTAACTTAATGGTTAAGGGGTTGAAGAATAAAATCCAATGAGGCAAAATCAGTTCAAGTAACTTTTACACTGAATCAAAGCATTTGCCTTCCCGCAAAATATTGTTACGAAATATCTTAGTATGCACCTCGACAGCAATTAAACTCCGAAATCCATACTAGCTACTTAATCGGAATTCTCTTGTTTCTCTCAAAAGTAAGCTCTTACTATACACAGCCATATTAAACACCGATACAGCGGATATTATATTCAAGCTCTTCAAAAAACACTGGATAGTAAAATCACTACTCACAGCTAAGATTTTAGTATAGTCCAATTAAATTTTGAATTATAACCAGAGCCTTTGTTTTCACCCTATGCTCCGACGACTAGGAGCGATAATATGTGCAGAGAGATGTTTTCTATCGTATCTTTTTCTGAGCCTCTGCAGTGTCATAACATCCTTTAAGCAAGCATTGTTTTGCTCTGCCCAATCCAAGCATTAATTGAATACCGCTATTGCTTCTTCCCATGTAATTTTATTCGTAATTAGCATCACTTCGTTAGGTACTTTACCGACTCGTCGCCTTCGTTACAGTATTATTCAATGAGGTTCAGCAACCCATTGCTCGATTTCACATTGGCAGACTTGCTGCAATGGCTCTACTTCCCGAAGCAAACTTTGAATGAATTGAATATTGGATGCATCATCGGCTATCTGTAAGCTTAACTTCGAAAGTTAATGATATTGTCACAATCCCAGTCAGACCCTTTTTCAAAAAATTTCTGAGACGATGACTGAAATGAAGTTGCAGTAAGAGAGTCCTTAGCTAAAAAGTAAAGCTACGGTAAGAGCTAAAAGACATTTTGAATTTTTCAGATCGTTAGTTTACAGTGACTCATCGAGAGTTTCTCCACGAGCGACAATATGACTTAAGAGGGATTTTTTGTAGTTCAACTTATTAATTCTTAGACCCTTTTGTTATATGGGCTGTATTAGAACCGTACAGTTTGGAAGAAAGCATATTACCGATATTTAGCCGTCGTAGCTTTATAACTTGCTTTCTTTGGCATGACATGGAACATTCAATAAGATAAAATGCTTGTTCCAGAAAAGTTTGTGCATGAAGGATCTCTTCTACCTGCTTCTCTAAGCAATTTTTTATTAAACAGGACTCTTTGTTTTAACGAAAAATCAACATACCCCTGGAACAAATGTTCTGTGAAATCATTCTGCAAATAAATCTACGCTCATCCAAACACTTTTATTTCCTTTGTATCATACAAGCAACGAACCTTATTCTCTCCTTACTGAGCTTATGCCCCGGAGCCGAGGTTTCTTTTCACCGGGTAAGAGCTTTCAAAATAAGCCAGACTCATCGGCATTGCATATCTACAGTTTTGTCAAACTTAAATTCATAATTCTTTTGTTAAATTTGTCCAAAAATGGGTTCATGGAATTACTCTTATTTGATCATTTTTCTCCGCAAATTTTTAGAGTACCGGGAATGTTTAAATAAAACAAATTTCAGACAATTAAGTTAAATTTCAGGCAAATTTATTTCATCTCCTTCAAAATATGATCCGTCTGAAGCAACACACATGTGCCAACGCTTAACCCAGTCCTCCATGCACCCCTGGTAGGCCGACGAAGGGATGGCCTTCAGCTCCTTCGTCGCATTCTCTTTGATCTCCTCTATCGACTGAAATCTCCTTCCACGAAGTGGTAGCTTCAACTTGGGGGGAAAAAGTAGGTCGCACGGGGCCATATCAGGTGAATACGGTGCAGCGATGGCGCGTTATCATCATGGAAAATCCAAGAATTTTTTGCCCACACTAATGATCCGATGGCGCTAAAAATTGACAGCTGTGTGTCTTACAGTCCTACCAACATAAGAAAAAAATATGCACCGGTTCCTACGTGCGCGGTTCGTTTAAATTAAACATTCCCGGTACTTTTTGATCATAGGGTAGTATTCCAGGCCTCTTTTGCCAATTTGTCAACCCAACAAATGCTACCGTGGAAGCCTCCAAGCTTTTCCGAATTTTGGCTTGTAATAACTTGGCTTGCTCTTTTAGCATCTCACTCGTAATTGGTAAGTTTTCTTACCCTTCGATCCGCCAACCAATTGAACAACGTCTTTTCCGTTTCTAGAAACTCAGAAATCTTTTTTCAGTAACTTTTGCCTGAAAGTAAACTTTTACCTGGTGCAGACTCAGATTGCGTAAGAAGCTTCTTTATGGGACCGGCCTGCTGGACCGTACTTAGATTTCGTTACAAGCTTCTTTTGGGATGTTCATTTTTTTCAATACGAATTATTGTTGCTCTATGCAGGTAAAAGTTTTTAGCTAATGCATTAGTGGAAATTCCCGCCTTTAATTTGTTCAGAATATCAGCTTTTTCTTTTACCGGAAGCAGCGTAAATTTTTTTCTTTGACATTATGGGACCACTACAATGCAAAAGTTAACGCAAAACTGTCATTTCATCAGCAAATGAATTAAACAGTACTTCGCCTAAGTTCATTCCGCTGATTCAATTCAAAAAATGCCATTTTCAGAATGACATCCGCGGTACTTCCCTGAGGTTTATTCTCAAAAATATAAGGTAAAAAGAGCAATAGAGAAAAACAAAACAAGAAATTTTGCAGGTATAGAGGTAAACATTTCCTAATGTACCAAGTACTGCGTACACAATGAAGAAGTAATTGTGTGGCAAGTGTCGAGGTCTGCGAGTATCGAGTTGTTACTGTATTTTGTTTTATTTTTGTTGGGTTTTTTGCTTTTGGCTCTTGGTCATCACAACTATTAAGCTGCAGAAGTTTTGTATGATTAAAAAAAAAAATAAAGCATGGAGAATAACAATTCATATTACTTGTTTACTAAACATTCATATTTGTAAGCACAAAAAAAAAGATAATAAAAGTAAAAATTCACAAAAAATGCCTTGGCTCCTCCTACGAATCACTGACCAACCACGCAGGGTGTCCAACCACACACAAGCCCATTCAGAAGCACAAGCATTGAAGCACTAAATACACTCATATAAGATCGTATACATTCATATAAAGTAATATTCGACATAATATTCTCGCACTAAGCGGCATATTCGTCACTTGACGGCGGCAGCTCCGCGTTGGACCACCCCGGGCGTGTCGTCCTTTGAACGAACGAACGAACGCAATTTTACGACATTCATTTCTTTAAACAATTCAATAGCGATATTTCAAAATATGCAACACTGTCTAATTATCACCACACACGCATGCATACATACATACATACATACATGCACACACACACACATACGCACACGCATATGGAAACTTATTATTCGTGTTCGTCTGTTGTTGCCGCCGCAACGCACTTGTAGCTACGCTTAAAATTTGTTTGATTTTTTTGTTTATGGTAATTAAATGTCTTCAAATATGCACTTCGGTTTATCAAAACACAAACAACATTCATCATTGCGTCTTCTTCCCAGCAGCGCATTGCTTAGGCACGAGCGGCTGTGCAAAGCTCGTAAAATGTTGCTTGTGAGGCATGCCGCCGCTGCTGCAGTTCATGCCGCGTGACATGGTGTGTGGCAAACCAATAAAAAACGCGTTTGTGTTATTTTTGTTTATAATTTGCATTATTGGTGTAAACAAATATGTTTGGAAAATAGTCAAGTTGCCGCAATATGAGGCAAATTCATATTTTGTGTCCTTAAACTGCAAAGCGGAATTTTGCTTAAATCAACATCAGGTGGCAGATGATGAATTGATGCATGAACTCATATGAATATGTATGTATGTATGCGCATTTTTGCGTAATTTTTTTTTTCTTGAACTGAATTATTACTTGCCTTTTATAGCTTGAAAATTTTATTCATGCACAAATCTTTGCCCACTTCCTGTCAGCCGTCGTACATTCGCAGACCTCCATCGGAGGTGAAGTTGCAGACAACAACTCGTATGCCTTCAACCCAAATTTATGCTTCCGGACCACTTTAAAGTTTTCCATGCGGAGGTAGCCGCAATTAATGAATAAATGAATAAATAAATAAACTAAGGACGCAGTGGATTAGTTGCTCACCTCGGTAATTAATTTTTTTTCTCCTTGTTCACTCCTCTCGAGAACACAGGGCCTCGACAAGACTCTTCCAACGTACACAGTTCTGTGCCGTTGTTTTTTGCACAGTCCCATGAGATGTCAGCATCTGCTAGTTCCCGCAACATCGACCTTCTCCAAGTGTTGTTTGGTGTCGCGGTCGACCAGAGCCCCTTGCAGGTTCCAGTCCAGTGCCATTCTTGTGATGCTACTCGTATCTGGTGGTTTTCTCAATGTGTGACCTATCCATCGTCACTTTCTGCTTCAGATTTGCCTAAGGATGGGTTCCTCGTTCGTTAATCTCCACAGTGCCTCGTTACTGATGGTGTTTAGCCAGAATTACTTTAAAGAACGTAAATTTCTACTCCGATAGCCTAGCGGCAATTAGTATCTTAGACTCCTTGTTTATGCGTTCGAAATTAGTCGGAGAACGCCTAACTTCTCACTCGCCTGCATCGGCATACTTCGATATTAGGCTCTTATGGGTTCCCGGTCACAACGGCATAGAGTGAAACTGTTGGGCTGATAAGCTGGCTAGACAGGGGATCTTGGAGACGGTTTCATCGCAAGACGTGAAGATTGAGGTTCCTTTAAAAAATTTAAGTTTTTAAAATTCTTAAAAAAATCTTTCGTTTTATCAAAACCGCCGAATTTTTTTTAATAGTGTACAACTTTCTTACATTTACGCATTTGTTAAAATTTTAATAGCAAGACCTCCAAAGGTTTGCATAACTTACGACAAATGGCTACGGTATACTTAAAAGAACTCGATGCCATCTTGAACGCAACACTAAACTGGCTAATCGAGAAAAAGTGGCTGGGTAGAAGTATTGAAAATTATGGTGACAGTCAAGCTGCATTAAAAGCCCTTGCCAGCCCATGCTGCTCTTTAGTCGGTGAATGTAAGAATAAACTGAGCAGTGTTGCAAAACAGAACTAAGTTTGTCTTCTGATTGGGTCGTTGAAATGTATGAAAATGATCCGGAACTCCATCGAAAAATCATCTTGAGTGATGCGACTCATTTCCACTTCGGTGGCTGCGTCAACAAGCAGAATTGTCCGAGCTTGGGCTCAGAAATCCAAAAATTATTGTTCAAAAGCCTCTCTATCCTCAACGTGAGACTGTTTGGGGCGGTTCATGGTCCGACGGAGTCATTGGACCTTACTTTTTCGAAAATGAAGCTGGAGCAACAGTTACGGTGAATGGATTGCGCTATCGAGAGACGATTAACGATTTTTTATGACCGGAATTGGATGGTATTGATCCGAACAACTTTTATTATCAAAAAGACGGCGCTACGTGCCACACAAGCAACGAAATAACACCTCTTATTGGAAAACCCTTTAGCTAGCGTATCTAATTTTTGGATTCTTTTTCAAGGAACTCGGCATACAAAGGTCCCACAGATTTTTTCTCATAGATTTATCGGGGTAGCTTGGCATATGGAAAAGATCGAGCAAAAGTTAAACGTCATAGTACAAGCGGCCGGTCTTCTCACCAATCGGGAGGTGGAGAACACCTTCCAGTAGGAGGTGCAGCGCGACATCGTTGCAGAAGCTGCGCCGATAAGAAAAGTGAACAACGTACAAAAACGTTGTGCTCTTCTTGCAATATTCCTTTATGCAAGGTCTGCAAATTTATTTCATGTACTCCTATTAAAACTGCCATTTATTAGCATAAAATAAGACTCAATGAATTCAATAAATAAAAATAAATAAGGTAATCAATGAGTTCCTATTGGTACACATGCGTCCCACAGCTTATTACGCGGGGGCCAATGTTTTCCTAGGACATTTTCTCAAGTCCTGGAAATATTTTCTTGAAATATACTAAAATACATACTATTTGGATCGCTAGCAATAACTTTGCATCGTTAAGTATTCTGTAGCATAAAAAAAGTTAGCATTGAAAGGGTTAAAGCACATCAAACTTTATAATTATGATGGAAAACTAATACCATGTTTTTTTTTTTTGTTTTTGTGGTGTTGTGCATATTGCAACATCCTAATAAACATTTATACGAAGTGTGTTCGATTTTTTTGTGGCGATATGTTGGCACTCATGTCTCTCACTCATGGCGACGAGTTCGGCCATTTTGAATGATCAGTTGTTGAATGTGTCATACGGAGAACCTACTTTGGACCAAAGCAACGTTTATGGGTGGTTCAAAATGTTCTCAGAAGGCCGAGAAGATGTGAACGACGAAAAGCGTGCCGAACGTCCGAACACTTCAACAACAGACGAAGAAAATGGTATTGGCTAATCGTCGAATCACCATGAGAGAAATTGCTGAGGACCTAGACATATTGATTGGCTCGTGCCATTCGATTTTTTCCAATGATTTGGACATGAAAAGCGTAGCCGCAAAATTCGTACCAAAACTGCTCTATTTCAACCAAAAGCAGCATCGCATGAACATTGCTAATGAGATGTTGGACTCTGTCCGCGACGCCCCAAATTTGCTCCAGAGGGTCATAACTGGTGACGAATCGTGGGTTTATGGTTATGACGTGGAAGGCAAAGCTCAATCATCTCAATGGAAGCTGCCGCACGAACCAAGACCGAAAAAAGCGCGCCAAGCTTGGTCGAATGGAAAAGTTTTGCTTACCTTTTTCTTCGATTGCAGGGGCGTTGTGCATCATGAGTTCTTGCCACAGGGTACAACCGTCATTAAGGAATATTACCTGCAAATTATGCGCAATTTGCGGGAAGCAATCCACCAGAAACGCCTGGATTTGAGGAAGAACAAAAATTGGCTCTTGCATCACGATACCGCCACTGCTCACACATCGTTGCTGGTGCGCGACTTTTTGGCCAAAAACAGCGCACTAATGATGCTACAGCCACCGTATTCCCCAGATCTGCCCCACTGTGACTTTTTCTTGTTCCTGAAATTGAAGAGGCTCACGAAAGGACGACGCTACGCTGCGATTGACGAGATTAAGACGGCAACGAAGAAGGAGCTGAACAAGGTAAAGAAAAAATGATTTTTTGAAGTGCTTCGAAGATTAGAAAAAACGTTGGCACAAGTGCAGAATATCTCATGGGGATTACTTTGAAGGGGACAAAATAGATATTAATGAATAAACAAATAATTTTTGAAAAAATACAAAATTTGCGATACCTTTTGTACACACCTCGTAGACCTATATATAGATGAATGCCATCGACTTGCAATTTTCTACTCCAATCATACACTGAAAATCAGTGTTACCTGAAAATCTGGCTTGAATTTTAACAACCACTCAACCACCGGTGGGCCTGCAGTCGGAAAGAAAGGTAATGCAGCTGAGTGCGTAATTTGTTGTTGTTATGCTTTTTGCCATTGTAAATTTTAAATCCATGCTAGAAATTAGTAGAATATTGCATATCGTCGGCAATTAAAATGAATTTTCCGGTAACTTGACACATTACATAATTTACATATCCGAAGGAGGCACTAAGCACACACACAAATAATATATATGCATATCCATATATAAGTGCGTGTGTGTGTATGTGCGTAGCTTTGACAACGTCTATGTGTCACACAGCCAAACAACAGCTCTGCTCCTCCTCTTGCCGTACTGATGGTGCTGATGGCAATGGCAAAATTTCAAAGCCACATCGACACTTCTGGCCGAAGGATTTACATTTGTGTTTGTATTTGTATGTTATATGTCTGCGTTATGCCAATGCAAATGTCAACAACAGTGCACTTCTTGCAGTTAACGAAAATGGCAACAACAAATAATACAAATAACAATGAGTACAGCAACAGCAGCCCCATTGAGTAGCAACAAATTCACAAACCGCAGACATATGCAACGATGCATGCCCCCAGCAACACCTGCTCCCTCCACCCAAACGCGCAGTAAGGGTTGTTGAATTCAAGAAATACGCCAGTAGAATTGGAGGAAGAGGCATTCCATGGCTTTTTGAAAATATTGTCAATTGACCTGAAGACAGTCATACCGACAAGCAGGCATGCAATTCGGTCGGATGAAGGTGGAGCGGGGACAATGGAGGCGGAGCCGTTTGGGTGCATTGCAAGTGATTCGTGCGGTATGAAAGCAAAAGGAAATGCTAGGCATTAAATATTACAGGCCTCTTTCCGCTTTAAGTGCCCCAACGATATTAGAATTGCTACCCACGCCCATCTCACAGTCCCTTCGACACGAGGTTGAATTGATGCTGCATTTAAGTCGCCAAGTTTAACAAATTAAATGACTTCCAGTGCGTAACATTGTTTTGACATTCTCGTTACGCATGCAACACCGCAGCCATGCAATCAAAGTAAGTTGGGGTCGGGGTGTTAAGACTTGGTGGTGTTAACGTGTTGGCACTTTGCGGCAAACTGCAGGCATTCCCCATATCCGGTTCGGGCAGTTAGTGTGATTGCAAAAATATTGTTGACACTTCAATTGATTCGACCGACCAACTGGATTTCCTTCCACTCAACTCAACTCAAGTCAAGTCCACGTAGGTGCAATACGATAAGGTGTGAAGCTATGAAGGAAAGCAGGAAGGCGGGAAGGTATGAAGGAAGGAACTAAGGACGGAAGGAAGCAAATTGCTACTGATTTGTATCGCCTTCGAATGTAATGCCCGTCGATTTGTCTCAACAAAATTCGTCAAAGGTATGGGTAGCACTTCCATACACGCGTCACAGCACTTCATAACACACATACGCACACATACACACACACATACGCTCTCAATATCCATCTCCACTGTGCAATGGCACAGTTGAACTATGATCGCCATTGCTTTGGTAATGCATGTGAGGCAGGGGGGTGAGGCGTCACTTGGCATGGTGACATGTTGTCACATTGTCACCTGTCGCTTGCAGCTCAAGTTTGTCAAGTGCACAGGCGATTTTCGAGTTAACCCCGGTGGGCTCTTTTGTTTGCTTAGCGCATTTAATGAATTTTTCAACTCAAACTCTGGTGGTACGAAATTGGAACTCTAACGATGAAATTAATTGGCTCGTTAAAGGCTGAAGAATTGCTTAAGAATTTTCAGCAAAAATGTCCGATTTTAGCGAAATAGAAAGTGGGCAAGTAAATATTGCAAATCACTTCAGAGAGTCAAACCGAGGGGATTTATGTATGGACTCCTTTTATTAGTTACTATAAAATTTTTATATTTTTCTATATTTTTGTGTGTAAAAGTTAGCTTTAAAACAAGAGTTTATTAAAAATTAGGTATCTATATAATTTTATTCAACATTTGCTCAACAATTCTCATAGCGAAGTTAAATTTATTTTATTAAAGCTTTTATGCATAGCTCAAATCAAATGGTAGGTCCAGTGAGAATATGAAGAGGAAGATAAAGCCTCCATATGCAGTATTGTCCTCTCATTTAATGATATTGTGGAGTTGAGCCATGGTAGAAATTTATATATTTTTTAACCCTAGACGGACATTCTTCGTCGTTTCGACGACGCTCGATTGCATTTAACTGCTTATCATAATTTCCGTTCATTGTTTTTCTTTAATTTTTCGTACAGCTTTAGTCGTTGCTGAGCTTTAGTTGTGAGCGTCCGTTCATCTATGCTAGTTGCTTGTAAGTACCGTTTTAAAAAATTTGCGTCGTCGAAACGACGAAGAATGTCTTTTGTGTGATTTTTGCAACAAAATAATATATCGCTTTTAGGATTTTTTTTGTGTCTTAAAAACTGCCAATTGGCACTGCCACTTCTGCCAATTGAGTTAAGGAAGCCATTTGTGTTTGGTTATATTCTTCAAGTAATGAGAATACTTACTTTTTTCACTTGAGTAAAACCACTTGCTTTTTTGGTAATTTCCACAAACCAATCGCCTCAGACTACCTGGCAGTTGAGAAATAGACAAATGTGGGGTTACACAGACAAAAGTTAATCAAAGTTTCCCCAGAGTTAACCTGCAAGTCATCTTTAGGGAATAAAAATTTACGAAAATAGCACGAAAATAGAACGAAAATACCACCAAAAATGGTGTATAAATTAAAATATATATGATTTTTTTCTAATAAGAAGCCCGACTTATTTGGAACGGATAATCTTTTCAACGAAATCTAGTAAATCATCTGTAAAAATAAGACAAAAGCATCTTTAATATAATTAAGCACCTTTGTTTTCATTAGAATCTCCTCTTTATTTTAGTATGAAATGAAATTTATTTAATTAAATTATTACATTTTCTGAAAATAAATATCACACTGTTTTTTTACATCCTTTTATATGTTTATATTATATCTGTTTTATATATTTCATTATAATTTTTGTAATTCATATTCTGAAAATTCTAATAGGTAATTAAGCATGCAAAAAATATTGCAAAACACATTGGGCTTTATAAATAAAATATACTTAAGAATAATAGTTTTTTTTTTAATTTTTTGATAATTATCATCAAATTGGAGCAATTATGTTGTTTTCTCGAGGAAACACCACAGCATTTCATGCACTCATTTCCTTATATCAGAATATTGCATTCTACGCCCCGAGGTAAGGTGTGCACAATACAATTTCAAATTTTTTAAATTTCTACTATCCAATTGCTTTCTCAAAATAAGTTGACCTTTAACTGTTAGGAATTTGAATTTTGAGAAGAAGAAGAAATTGCAACAAACTCAAATAATTTGGAAACAAAATAAAGCCTTGGGGTCTGCTTATAACTGCGGACCGCATTTTTGTTGCCAGTTTTAAAGACCGGGGTTACAGATGTCTGTTTCCAATCGGCAACATCTATACCTGAGGCCAGAGGAATATAACTGAGAAAATAAAGGTAAAAGGCTCATATAGGGATGGTTCCATATGTAGAAGTCCACGCAAGAGGGTAAAGTCACTGATCGCCATTCACTTGGCAGAGGCCAGGAGCAGCTCACAACTTCCGGGACTAGCCCAAGTATCCTCAGAGTAGCTTCCGAACACCCGTTTGGGAGTTAGCCAACGTGAGAAGGCGAAGCATTCCAGGATAGCTGGTTGTGCGCTGGGTTTGGGACCAGCCACATAAAAATCACTCCAATAAAGCGAGCGTCTCGCTATAATCCGCATCAAAGCCCGTTTTTTTAGCATCTCGCTAATTTTCGCCCACGCCCCAACGGAAGAAAAGGACGATGCGACCAAAGATTTCTTCTACGAGCGCTTGGAACGTTCCTATGAGCGCTGCCCTTGCCACAACATAAAAATCGTGCTTGGTGACTTCAACGTTAGGATGGACAAGGAGGAGATTTTTGGTCTCTCAGTCGGAAAATTCAGCTCGCACAACGAAACATCCGGTAACGAACAGAGGCTGATGGACTTCGCCGAGGCCCGAAACATGGTAGTCTGCAGCACTAGATTCCAGCATAAGAAGATACATCAAGCTACCTGGCTGTATCCTGATCGAAGACGAGAAACCAGATCGATCAGAGATTTTAACAGAAATGTTAAGAGGTAGATGGTTACTTGGTTTGAGGCGAAGCCCTAAGATCACCAATACCTTTAATTGCATTCTCAGTTGAAATGGAAAATGGCTCAAAGATTTGCACGGGTTCACTAGGCGAAGCAAAACCCGGTAAATAACAGTCCAGTGCATTGACAAAATTGGCGAGTCCGAGGCACAATTCACGGAATGTCACAAGTTGGTGTTGAGGAGCAAGATTTTCTGGAGTCAATGTATTGCTAGGAAGTCTTAGAATTCGATATAATATTGGCTTCGTAGCTAAAAATATAATTTCGGCATAGAAATTTGTTTGAATCGCATACAAAAACTATTTCAAAAATCCACGCGATTTTTGAGCGACTTCAAACTTCAAACCGAAATTTTCTGAAGATGCTGATTAAAAAAGTTGAAAAACTTGGCGATAAATCTTTAAAATTTTTTAAATTTTATACTAATATACTATAAGGCTTTAGGTAGGTAGGTGAAATGGTTGAAATGCCAGTCTGGCACTCCTCAAGTAGCACTAAAGCCCCATTTTGATATATTACCATTATGAGATCTCCAACAGGCAGATATCTACAGCCAGCCCGAGCTGTTGATATAATGGAGAAGATTGATGGGATTTAGGTTGGCGCTCTGCCTCAGGCTGTCGAAGAAAGGAGCACCCAGTGACCTTAATCGTCTAACTGCCAAGCCCGGACATTTACAGAGAAAATGCTCTACAGGTTCCTTCTCTGAAAGGTCCGCACAGCTTCTGCAATGGGGGTAAGGCTTTTTTTATACAAAACAACATTGGGAAAAAAATGTTCCATGAAATATATTGCGCATCTCTTAACGATGTGATGACTTTATTTTATGACCACAAGCTCCAGCTTTAAGCGCTTCAAAAGCCCTACTAAAATGCTTTGCATCAAATGCATTCCAACTATCCAACAAGCGATCAGCTATTCCTTGTGGACTCTGCTATGAGTTTAAGGAAATTGCATCCCTGACGACATTGAAATATTGTGGCATAAAAGTAGCAAGCGTGCGCCGTCGATATGTTGCACCAATAGTGTCACAGCCTATGTGCATGCATGTGTGTGTTATCTATATGCATGTGGAGACCTACGGAACACTTAAAAACTAACAAAGCAATTGCCTCAAGACCTCTTTGTTGGCCAACAAAACCGAAAATGAAGTTTGCAACACAGCCGCACAAAGTGGCAAGTAATCAGACCTCAAAACCAATACCACAGACACCAATACTAATGCCAACAACAGCAAGAACAACAGGCATGCCGTTATTATGCAACAACAACAACACTAACAACAGCAATGGAAAGCTACAGAGTAAGACCAACACTGAATTAACCAAAAATTGATAAATTACTCCAGCCAAGGCTGAGGCGAGCGATTGTTAGTTTTTTTTTTTTTTGTTTTTAATTTCTTTTTTGTTTTGTTCTTTTTGTAGGCCAGACTAAGGCAGCAAGTAAAGTGCTTGCTGGCATGGCAATCGGGTCGAAAGTCTTCCACCGGTCGGCACTTTACTCACTCGCCAGCTCAGAATGTATTGGCTTGCACCAAAAAACGTTGCATGCTACATGGCATTCTTGTGCCAACCAACAACAATGCGTACATGCTTTGCCATGCTTTTCACACTTTCTCCATGCACACACACACACACACACACACAAGCAGGCGACCTCGACGTGCGGAGGAGTGGCGTAACAACTGCGTGAGCTTGCAGATTTGCATCTAATATGCAATGTTGCATGAACTGAATGAAGTTGCACATCACAACAAGTCGCTGTGTTTGCCTTTCGCCGAGCCCAGTTTTGGCTCAATAATTACAGCATTTCTTGCACCATCATATCCTGCATGCCACATGCCACATGCCACACTCCTATCAACCACTACCAGGCCGTATATTTTGGCCCATACACCGGAGAAACTCTTTCAAGCTGTCTTAGTAAATTGCATGCAACAATTTTTCATCACATCATCATGCATGTGTGTGTATGTGTGTGTGCCACTACATGTTGCACTGACGATGTATTGCGGAATATGTTTGCTTGCAAAGTGTAGTCGAGTTTTTTCGACTGTTGTTGTTGTTATTGCTGTTGCTGCCACCTCGTACCGTGCGTTATCTATGGTCAGTAGCTATGCCACAAGCAATGCCACAGTCGTTGCTAATGATGGCGTTGATGGTGGCAACAGCGTAGGTCAAAACAAGCACCACTACAACAGCAGCAAGCCGGCATTAAAAGTACAAAACTGCTACTGCTGATGATGACAACACCAACGTTGATGACCTTATCGTCGTCGTCGGTACGTTGCATGTTGCACATTGTCTGGTTGTCTGCAGCTGAGTGCATTTAATGCACTCATTTTGCACATTTAGTGTGGCACGCAAGTGAGGCACAGTAAAGAGGCACATGCAACAGCAGCGGCAGTTGTTGGATGAGCGGAAGAAGGAGCAGAAGAGCAGTGCGTAGGCCACAATCCGGATGCCAAAAGCAACTGGACTTTTTGGTCAATTTCGAGGTTACGGCCTGTCACTTGAGCCTCTTCTGTCAAGCGCCTCGAAATTGTTCAGCCTCTAGAAGCCTGCCAACGGTGCCTCCTCCTCAACGCGTTGTTGTTGCTTTGTTGATAAATGTGGCAAACAACTAAAAGGCGTGCGTACGTAGAGCTCTTCCACCCCCCCTACTCGCCTACCGCAACGGTGCTGAAATCACGTTTAGCCACACACACACACACAAGCATCACTACAACTACAGTTACTAGGCATCAACAGCAACACCAACAGCATCATTGCTGTCGCCGCATATTTAGGGCGCTGAGGTGCCATGTGTCAGTTGCAATAACCAACATTCCTGTTGGTCACTGCCGCACGGCTGGCCGGCAGCTGAGTGTTGTTGCAACACCGCAATGCATCCTTGGTAGTTTCCGGTGTACGTCCGCGTGCCACAGCTACCCTGCCACACACCATCCCGCCGCCAACGCCTTCTGAGCAAATGAGAAAAGTGCATTTTCGCAGAAAATATTGTCCTAATGTGTGCACAGAGTTGTTGTTGTTGTTGCTCCTGTTGTTATGTGTGCAAATTCATCGATGTCGGAAATTCGTTGCGCCATCCAGCGGTAGCTTTTAAGCTCTCACAGCGCAATTTACGTGTTCGTCCATTGCTGACTGCCTTGGATTTGCATTCGCATTTTTGTAGCTCACCTCCACTACTTCGCACATACTGGCGTACCTCCTCTGCTTATTGTCCTTGCAACACATTCGCGCACATGCCATGTTACTTCTCTAGGGTTCTTGCCCCAA
The DNA here is from genome assembly GCF_028408465.1 of Anastrepha ludens. Taxonomy (NCBI): domain Eukaryota; kingdom Metazoa; phylum Arthropoda; class Insecta; order Diptera; family Tephritidae; genus Anastrepha; species Anastrepha ludens. The sequence continues at coordinate 26,689,346 of NC_071499.1, read as the reverse complement.
CAGCTTCGCTACAGCTTAAAGTGGCGTAATAAGTCCTGGCGTGTCTGGCCGCCGCCATCACCGCCACTGTCGCCCACGACGACTTAGTACTTATCACTTGGCGGCCAGCTTTGTGTGTCCCCAATGAGTGCGTGTGCGTGTGCATGTGCGGGCGCTTGCTGATGCCTGCGGTGAACACACTTGGTCAGAAGATAAATCACTTTAGACTGTGCGTAAACTGCATTCACGCAACGACATTTGGCATTGGCCCTTCTTTCCGCGCGTGCCTTCTATCCAAACGCTACTTTGCTGTCGACTCCTACTCCGAGCCTTCGTCTGCCTCTGCGGCCCACTTGCGGAGTGAACGATTAAAGAATTGTTGTTCTGCGAAGGTTGTCAGTGCTGTTGGATTTCCTGCCGCCTTCAAGCGCCACTTGAGTCCTGCACTTGGTTGAGGGCCGGTATGCACTTGCAATTTGCGATTTGCTGCGTGTGTGAGTGAGTGCCGTCCTGTGGACAAGAGCACACAATGAAAGTCAGTTGTTTTAGAAACGTAAATTGAAAAATCACATTCTAACTATGCTCATTGTGTGATAGCTTCTGGATGGGACGACAGTAAATTTGCGGCAAATTTTGTTTGCAACCATTAAGTCACTGCTGATTGCCACCAGTTGTTGTTCGTTAGACTTTAAATTAATTAGGGCACGAAGCATAACTTAGTAGATCGTCGCAGGACAAGGCTTTATTTTTCACGCTTAAGATTTCTAACTATGCTAACGGTGAATTTATGAATATATTTTAAGGGTCTAAATTCTTCTTATCCGGGTCTAAATACAGTTACCGGCATATTTTCCTGTTGAGAGGATTTTTAAACAAAACTCGTCTAAAAATTGTCATTAAAAATCTTTAAAGGATTCATGTAGCCACTGCCTCGGTAGCATTTTTTCTTTTAGCTGGTTGATTCCAACATAGTTGCCCTTGAGTAGTGGTACCAACACATCACTCAGTGGCTAAGTGGGATTTGAATTATTTCACCGTCGTCATGAACTAAAAACCTCCGCTAGAAAGTTCGGAGGCTTACAAAAGGTCTTAAGAGCGGGACATTTTCCTGTAAGACTAAAGACGGTGATCTGTTGTCTGGCATCCAAAGCATACTTAAGTTTTGGAAGTAACTCTTCTCAAGTTTACTGAATAGTGACAACTGTGGATGTCACAGAGATTGTAAATATCCAGATCCCGAATCGTTGATGACGGGACTGTTATTCCGCTACCCGACCATGATGAGCCGCAAATAGTGACAACGCGGCTAAAGACCAACAAAGCTGCGGGAGCCGACGGACTGCCGGATGAGCTGGCCGCGAGGAGCTGGAGCGCCTACCCTTGAGGGATTCCACCAGTCTCTTCGTACTTTTTTGACGCATTATCGGTATCGTATTGTAGGAAACGATTGCTGAAATAGCTTCTCATGATGCGGAAGAGATAATGTGGCACCTTCAAGTACTTTAAAGCTAGCAGTATGTTGGACCATTTTGTCGAATTGAAATTGATGAGATCTTAATATCTAAAAATGAAGAAATGATTCTAGCTGTGGTGCGATATTAACCAGCTTTCGATGATATATCCGAGCTGAGATCCGAACAAGACGGCGGTACATGCCATACAGGCCACACGACGCTCAAAGCTATGAAGGAGAATTTTGACAACTGAGTAATCTCAAGGCGGAGGGTTCATCAATTAGCCGCCACGTTTATGCGCCTTAACCCTTTCGGTACGGAAAGCCGCTAACGGAAATACAAATTATTTTATACCTATGTTTAATAGTTGCAATTGGTGAAATAAAAGTGTTTTGTCCCATCAAAATTGTATTCGGTTAAAAAGGAGCGGTGGGAGGGGCTGGGACAAATATGTCCCGTCAGTATTTTTATGGGCGCATTTGTCCCGTTTATTATTTTATGATCCAATATCTGAAATATTAATACCATTTGGTTTTATATAATAGGACTATGAATAAGTTCGTGCGGTTTTTTTTCGAAATTTGAAACTTTATTGACGTAAAATGGTTACAAATTTAATATTCAAAATATTGTCCATCGCTTACTACTACTTTTTCCCATCTTTCTGGCAATTCACGGATTCCCTTTGTGAAAAATTCGGTCGGTTTTGCCGCAATCCACGAATCGATCCATTTTTTGACTTCATCGTAATTACGGAAGTGCTGGTCAGCCAGGCCATGTTGCATCGATCGGAAGAGATAGTAATCGGATGGCGCAAGGTCTGGACTATACGGCGGGTGGGGTAGGACATCCCATTTGAGCGTTTCTAAGTATGTTTTGACCACTTGTGCAACATGTGGCCGAGCATTGTCATGTTGCAAAATAACTTTGTCGTGTCTATCGGCGTATTGCGGCCGTTTTTCTCGCAGTGCTCGGCTCAAACGCACCAATTGTCGTCGGTAGACATCCCCCGTAATCGTTTCATTCGGTTTCAGTAGCTCATAATACACAACACCCAGCTGGTCCCACCAGATACACAGCATAACCTTCAGGATATGAATATTCTGCGCCGACGTCGATGTTGAAGCATGGCCAGGGTATCCATACGTTGCCCGACGTTTTGGATTGTCGTAATGGACCCACTTTTCATCGCCAGTCACAATTCGATGCAAAAAACCCTTTCTTTTGTGCCGTTGAAGCAGTTGTTCGCATGCCATAAAACGGCGTTCAACGTCTCTTGGCTTCAATTCATACGGCACCCAATGGCCTACCTTTCGGATCATTCCCATGGCTTTTAAACGTTTGGAAATGGTTGATTGATCAACTCCCAAAGTTTTTGCAACCTCTTCTTGCGTTTGAGCCGGATCTTGATCGAGCAATTCCTCCAATTCGGTATCCATGAACTTTGGCGGCGCACCCTCGCGTTCTTCGTCTTCCAAGCCAAAATCACCACTTTTAAAGCGTGCAAACCACTTCTGGCACGTTCGCTCAGATAGAGCATGCTCACCATAAACTTCCACCAAGATACGATGACTTTCGGCTGCTTTTTTCTTCATATTAAAATAATGAAGAAGAATTCCCCGCAAAAACACATTATTTGGCACGAAATTCGACATTTTCAAGTGTGGTAAAAATATTGTTGTTTACGCTTCAAATAAAAAACTTATACTGACGTTTGTGCCTTACGACAGTAGCTCTTCAATGAATGTTTGGAAATGTGGATCGATGGAATAATAATCAAGTTACGCCATCTGTTGTAAAACCGCACGAACTTATAAATATACCTATTAAAAGTTTGTTTTATTATGAATTCAACATATATTTAGTTTCAGTAAAGTGAAAAGAAGAAAACAATGGGCAAGTAATACAGTATAAAAAAATTGGTTTTTACTTATGGTAAGGAGCAAAACAGTCCTTGCATAGAGGAATCTGGCATTCTACGCACAGTGTCTTTGTTCGCCTTTCTCTATTTTGTTGTGCACAACCTGTGCAACGCCTTCGCTTAGCAATGGGAACAGGAAGATTACCTGCAGATAGTTTCCTTTTTCTTCCAGATGTACCAGATCGACTAACAGCAGCTCTTTTTTTACCTTCGGCTATCATATTTTCCGCCAGAACGATCATAAAATCTAAGAGTGGATTTTGTCTCCACATATTACAGCTTGGATGCTCCTTCAGGTTTTTCAGGTGAAGCAAAATACATTTTTGATGACAGTAACAGAAATCTATCCCGCGATATTGCCGATTTTATAGCATCGTTTCCCATAGAACTATGTTTCGACCAATAGTGTTTCACAGATGGCAGACGATTATATGACATAATTATCATGCAACCAATGACGACTTTTATTTCTCCAATATCTGTTAGTTTTACGTTCTTGTATGCTGGTTTTGATTTTCGCATTATCTCAATTCGTTCATCGCATAAAGAGGCTTCCTGAGAAAATTTTCATACATAAATTATAAGGATTGTCGGTCCTATCAAAGCGCTGGCTTAATGTTTTCCTTGGTACAAATTCCGGGTTGGGAGACGACCACAATCTGTCGAGTGCGTTGTTGGCAAATCCTCTTCCGCATCCTCTTCACTATCATCCTCCGTGCTTCTTTCATGAGCAGATAAAACCTCACTATCAGAAGGCTCATAGCGTCTTATGTACAAAATGCGTCTGTACAAAAGTAACAATAAGAGTTTATAAATAAAAAATAGCTTTAAATTATTCCAAGAAAAAGCATATTTGATCCTTTGAGCCCGACAAGAATACTGATGGGACACATACGTCCCACTAGGATAAAACTGCCAGTAATTTTTTATATAACACAAAAACTTATACTTACTTACCTCAATATAATATAATAGTAGAGCACTAGCACAATAAATAAATATATTACAATATATTTTCAGTAAACTTTGAAGATAAGAAACCACGAAAAATCGCAAAAAAACCTACCACTTGCAAAATTCGCGTCCACTTTTGCGTTTGTTTTTCGACTAATGAACACGTGTTTACCATTTAACTTCAAATATTGGAAGGAAATACCGTTAAGAATGGCATTAACTACGAAATGGGATATATAAAGCCCATTAAATTCGCTTAATTTCCAGGCTAGGTATCTTCAAACATGTGCCGGGACATATAAGTCCCGTTCGGACCGAAAGGGTTAAGGCCCTCGATAAGTTTTCTGGAGCTACGTTTTGTCCATACCCTACCACTTTGGTACAGCCAAGCACTTTAAACGCGCTCGAAGCCAACCCGGACAGTAATATTGCCACACTTATTGGAGTGAAGCATCAAAAATTGGACCGACAGATTTAAACAGAGCCAGCAAATCAGAGGCTACTTTTTGAGTGGTGTGCTCTCCAATATATATCGCCATGAACGTAGCTTCGAAATAAAGCCAGCATGGGATTGATACCCCACGCCTTCCTGTTTTATTTAAATTTATTTTCCTGTCGTTCTTAACTCCTGACCCTTCATGTACTTCGGGATACCTCTAAAACTGTGAAGTAGGAAAGGCCAGTGAACTGAGTTAAATGGAAAAATTTGAACCGGAAAAATGCAGCTAAATACTTTTGCTTTTGTATAAAAATTCTATCAAAATTATTAAGTAAATATTTTTAATTTCCACCCAGCAAAAATCATCCAATTAAAATGAGACTCCGGCAAAGCATCAAATATCCATGGAAAAAAATACCATCTTATTAAAAAAAAAATATGTAAGCGATAACGCAAATTGCGATGTAGTCTAAAAGCCACCAAATCGATTGATACATCGACCGCAGACATGGAAGGAAGTCAGGAAACCATGAATTTTGATTTCAAAAAAACACTCAAACTCGAAATTTCTACCGTCTGCCACTCTAATCGCTGCCAGTAGCAAGGTGACAAACCGCGGCTAGAAAAAATGGGCGCGTTAATCCAAACGGATATCAGTCGGTGTTACCGACACCACCACTGCCATGTGGCAGACCATTAAACGTTTCGCCAACGGAGCTGTCGAACAATAAAACATTACCAACACCCTGTGATGTCCAGCGCACGGCGGACACTAGTGGACACAGTGCAAAACGGCGGACAGACAAAAAGTATGGTGTTTAATATCTTGTGGCATGTTGCACGAAATCATATATGAATGCAAAATTGCTCCGCCAACTGTGTGTGTGTGTGTGTGTATCAGTTTGTGTTGATGTCCATGACTGCGGCATTTTTCACTACTTGGCAAAGCCATTTATGGCGAAAGTGTAATAGTGTGAGTGACAAGACGAACATGAAAAACAAAAGGGAAGTATGTTAACGCTGTGCAAAGAGGAAAAAATGACAGGAGCGGCAGCAGTAGCATAAAAAATGGCAACTTCAAAAAGCGCAACAAAACGCGAATTCACTGGTGCCGTTGTTCGCCTGTACTGCCAACCTCTCCGCCTGCTGCTCGACACCAGCAGCCATCGTCCATCGGCCATCACCAAACGTAAACCCTTACATTTTTGGCCAGAAGTCAACCAACAGCTGCGGCATTTTTAAGTAATTTTATCGGTCGCCTCTTGGACCCGCACGCCGTGCACCTTTCCGTCGACGCTGCCGCGAAACCAAGCGAGATTGCAACGTTGTCTGCGCTTTTAAATTTGCGTCCAACGCTTTGTGCTGCTTTCACGTGAAATTTTTGTATTTTTCATTTTTCTGTATTTTTTCTCTGGTACACTTTTCCGCAGATATGTAACACATATGTATGTATGTGTATATTTACCAGCGAATTGCACGGACACATGCGAGCAGCTCCTTTAGGAAAATGTACTCTCGCACATTGGGAGTTGGGTGCGTGAGTGCAAATCGTCATGTTAAACAAGGCCATCGTCATGTTGTGATTCCATCCATAAAAGCATTTAACATGGCCAGTTTGGTGGCTCAGCCAAATACCAGCATACAAACATACTTACACACTACGAGGGCAAGTCCGCATATTTACGTAGTCCTTGACAGAGAAAAGGATTCGCAAAAAGCTACAACCAACAGCGAGAAGAAAAAACGTGCGAACAATGGTTGTGGTTCTTTGGCAGCGGCTACACAAATAATTGGAGTAATATGCGAATGTTCTGGCATTTATGCACTCGCGCACACACACACATACACACCTACCCATGGAGTTCCTTTGCTTGGGTCATTGCTTTGGAGCAAAAAAAAGGTGTAGTACTTTTTGGCAGAAATGTAGCTTCATTTTGAATATTTAACAAGCCCGTGATTACCCCACTCACGAAAAATATATGATAGTAGGTATGTATATTAGGATGGGTCCATTTGTGGGTCGATGACTTTTCTCGACATCGTTGCTGGCAGATTCAGATTCTATGTTAAATTTTAAGAAAAAAAGTTCACTAAGGCATAGCTCTAAAGACTATTTCGAACGCCCCAAAAGGAGATATCTTTAATTAATACGAGAATTTAGAGGGAGTTAAGCTCATACAGTCTGTTGTTGTGACAAACTCAATTTAATTCGGAGAAGACTGTTTACATCGTCCCAATGGTGACATTCAATAGGAATTGTACCACTCACTTTCCATCTCAGGAGGAATGGAGTAAGGGATTCTCACTAAGCAGCAGTTTATAAGATGTCTCCAAAATGGATTGTGACATTGGAGCTGGTATATTTTCTCATAGACTTAGAATTGAAAAATCTGCGTGTCTTCCTGATGCCTGCAGAGTCTTTCAGGTGGAAATACTAGCAATTGGGAAATGTTTGGGGTACTAATCGCAGATTTCTCTTTTAAGGGCAGTTTCGCTAACCATTCGGATAACCAAGCTACAATCCAGGCACTAGTTTTGGCTACAACAACCTATAAACTGATGGAAAAAAGCAGAAATAGCCTTGCCACCTTGAGTCTAAACCATAATCTGGGTTCCGGGACATCGGAGCATGAAGGAAACGAAAAGGCAGACGAACTGGCAAGATTGGATCTCCCATGAGTAACTTTCTTGCCGAATCGGTATTCACACCACTGAGTGCAAACAAGAATACAATCTCTTCAAAACACCTACGAATCGCGGAATGTAGATGGAGAGATCAGACGACGTGCAAAGTTAAACAGACTACAGAGATGTGTATGCTAGGGTATCACAGGTACTATGAGTACGACATCTGGTGACGACCTTAATGCCATTCTGAACTTGCAACTTCTAAATCTTCAAATTCAAAAGGAAGCGATGCAGGGAGCGTACGGGCTCAAGTTTAGCGGAGTCTAGCGAAATGAAGAAAGCACTGGCCACTGTCAGATAAACCACCAGTTGTCGGAGCGGTGCACACTGTTCTCGATGCCAGTGGGCAATCGGGTACCTGTCGTTAGCTTCGGTAGGAATTATCATATTTTGATCCCAGATAGAGATCAATGGTTAAGTCCACAGAACCTATTAACGGGATATCAGCACACTTTCTACACGAACGGATCCAAAACCAGTGATGGAAGCGGATCTGGATATTACTTAGGACGAAGACACTAAGTACTCCTATGACACAGGACAGATGGCCACGATTTTCTTTACGGAAGTCTATGCCAGCTTGAATGTGGCATACTGGCTAATTGAGAAAAAGTGGCGGGGCAACAACCAAACAGAAAAATAGCGACCTTTCTCCAAAAACTCAGCAGAAAGGGCCTGAGAGTACTAGTGGGTGTAATCACAAGGCACAACGTCTGTGGCCAGCATATGGCTGTCATGGGAGTCATCGACAGCCCGATATGCCTATTCTGTCTTAAGGATGACGACACTGCAGAGCATTTTCTCTGTAGCTGTCGGGCGTTTTTCAGAATCAGACTTAGGATAATGGGTTGCGATGTACTGAGGATGGATAAAGTTTATACTCTTCCTCTTCTGGATCTCTTAAGATTCATCAATGAATCCAAGAGATTTGTGGAAGAGTGACCTCAAATTATTTTATCCGTCTTACCACCCACTTTTATCTTTCCTATCTCTCCATTCTTTCTACTGAAATCTATCCGAGTGTAGTATAATGGTCCCTTCACTGAGTGCTTGGACTTGTCCAACTCCCAACAAATCTAATCTAATCTACTCTAGCAGAATGTTAGGGCCCACCTGCAACCACAAACAAACGTCAATATTGACAAACATGAAAATAAGGAATGCCAGCAGACTCAAGGCACTGATAACAGGCTTCTGGTCCATAGCAGAGCAAGCATCTAAAATGGGTCTCCCTTACAGTTTGTGCTGTCATATTTGTAATCAGCCGGCGAAAAAGGAAACTATCTTTCACTTCCTCTGTGTATGCGCTGCCCTATGGAAGGCAAGGATGTTAACCCTTGACAAACTGCTTTTTGAAAACCTCGTAAAGCTGGCCGGCATAAACGAAAACAATCTTTTAAAGTTTCCGAATTGCACAGACTGGATATAGTCGTGAAGAAATATTCGTAAAACCTGTTGGTAGGGAGGATTGGGCAACAAAATGATTAGAAAGCAGTAATTGGATTATTGGTCAAACGACATTTCAACCAATCACCCAACCAAACTCTGATGGAAAAATTGAGATTTTGATGACAATTTATTGAATTTTTATAAATCTGGAAAGTTTTCAACTTAGATTATTGTGGAGTTTGCTTAAGAACATTTTTAAAAAAGAAAAATTTTGTTGCTTTCGAATTTTATTGCAAATATTTTTAATCATTTGGGAAGTGCAGGCACGAGACCCACGCACTGATGAGTTAGAAGTTTAAAATGTTACACAAAAATGTCTACCGTTATTTTTTACAAAGAACTGATGAATATTTCATATATCTGAAATATAAGGAACTTATAGTTTCCTTATTCGAATTCCCGTAAGAATTTGCAAAAAGATAAAAGATTTGAAAATAGACTTTCGTACGCATTAAAACCTAAGAAAAAATAATAAAAAAATATATAAATAATTATCGCATACACTCCTCCTATTTAAGACGTGCGTCTTGATGTTGTTTCACAAATGGAGGGAGCTTCAGTTTAAAGAAACTCCGAACGGCAAATGGTTTTTTTGTATTATGAGTAGTTTTTTCATTGCAGGAATACACTTGGAGGTTTGTAATTGCCTGTCGAGGTGCGACCGCTATTAGAAAAAACTTTTTCTTCATTTTCGTGTTTCATGGATGTTGATCCGAAGCTACGTACTCCGAATGGTAGGCACGCTCTATAGTATTCGGCTACAGCGGCTTTTATTCTAGACTAATACACTTCGTCCTATGCTGCTCTATTTGGTTGATCTCTACCAAATAATTGGAGTTGCCCAAGTTTGAAAAATAGCCATGCGTTTATGCAATCACCTTCTTGTTTAAGTAAAATATTTTTCCTGCCAGCCCTTTCTTCAAATTGGAAAACATATAGTAGTCTGAGTGATCCGATGGACTCAAGTCTGGAGACTAACGGGGATGTGAAACGAGTTGGAACTTTACTTCCTATAATTTTGCAACCGCAACTGCTGAGGCGTGAGTTGGTGCATTGTCGTGTTGGAAATGGACTTTTTTGAAAATCATTTAACTTTTCGAATTCAAACGAATGTCAAGCATAAAAAGGTGGAACAATCTGGCTGAAGCTTGGTTCTTGTATTCTTCCGAAAGATGCTACTAACTAAACATAACCTCCATATGCGCCAGTAGTGGCATCTTTCTAACTTTGAAATAACCCTCATATGAGAACGGAAGCTGTAGCCAAATGGATTGGTGCTTGTCTACCATTCGGAAGTGCGTAAGTTCGAATCTCCGTGCAAGAAACATCAAAGAGGTAACAAAAGTTTTTTTTTAACAACGGGCGCCCCTCGTATTACCATAACTCAAATACGATCAGGCATCTCATATTTAACTAACTGAATTTTTGTTGGCTTTTTTCGACTACCATTTCTTGAATACGTTAATCCCTGCAATCTAATTTTTTTCGTTGCATTTTTTTCTTTTGCAGATATCGGCACCCATAGCCACATCTATAGTTGTTGCGAAATAACCTTTGGAGCCAACCGCCAGCCACTTTTGTAGCTCACTTTTTCGTTGTTGCTGTACTTTAAAGAAAAATTCGCAAAAATTGTCCGCCTTAAACAAGTCGCCCACGGCTACAACCACCACCACTACAAAATGCATCTCACCACAACGACCAATACCGTCGCCGCCAACAATGCGGGCGCGACCCAGAGCAGCAACAACAATGCAAACAACTCCAGTTCAAATAATAATGGCGGTAGTAATAATACTACAACAAATGGCAACAACAGCAACACCAATGAACAGAACACACCGCCAACAGCGGCTCAACTGCTGAATGAAGCCTACACGAAGATGACCTCAGATATATTGGCGGAACGGACATTAGGCGATTTTCTCACAGAACATCCAGGCGAGCTGATACGTACCAGCAGTCCGCTTTTCGTTTGCACAGTACTGCCGCCACATTGGCGTTCCAATAAGACTCTGCCGGTCGCCTTCAAAGTCGTCTCACTGGGCGATATAATGGACGGCACTATGGTGACGGTGCGCGCTGGCAATGACGAGAACTACTGCGCTGAACTGAGGAATTGCACGGCCGTTATGAAGAATCAGGTGGCAAAATTCAATGATCTAAGGTTCGTGGGACGCAGCGGCAGAGGTGAGTTGGAATTGAGGGGATGTTGTTAGCCAACATAGTCGACGGGGTATGTTGAAGTTAGAGAGAGTGAAAAAATTTACTTAGATAATTATCATTTTTCTTTGATGCGCTTTCCTTTGTAGGACCATTTCCAGTATAGTTTTCATGGTCTCAAAGCTGCCAAGCATGAAGGACTTCCTGCTTTCAAAACTCGTTTTTTATTGTAAACCACTAGGCGGAGATCAAGTACCTTGAACGAATAAGGATCATTTTGAGATAGTTTTGTGATTTAAGAAGATCCCGGCGTAAACCCGTGCCATGCTCCCGAGGAGTGTGGTGCTTCGGGAAATAATAGAATAGAGCAGCGCTTGCTTTGGCCACGATTTGATGTACGAAGAAGTAGGAAAAACCTGAGGCACTTAAAAATTAATACACTCAATTGACCGGGACATCCTTTTTACCATATGGACATCAGGTTCATAGCCGCGCGCGTAATATTTCCTGAAGGAGATGAGAAAGGGCGAATACCCCACACTTTTAAGAATGTATTTTAGCTTTATGGAAACCACTTTCTAAGTATACCCTAATGGCAATCACAAAATATCGATTGCAGCAGCAAATTGATAGTTTTAACGATTCCGTTCCGGTGTTATGAATAGGCAAGCTCTGGTATATGAAATTTCGACGCACGTGAGTACTTATTTCATTGCCAAGGAACTGAAGAGTAACCATAAAACCATTTGGAATCATTTTAAAAAGGCTGAACTAAAGGTGAAACTCGATGTAGAAAAGTAATCAAGTCGCATTTTCACGGATTGCTCCAGGACCGAGCACGTCTCCGGCTCTGGTGTCTATGTGGAATCCTAAAAGTAGATGGATAGGCAAATCTATATGTGTCTGAAGCGACAGCCAGCTGCGCCATGACCTTAGACAGCCCCCCAACAGCATCAGGGGTAGTCGAGTGCTGTAAATCCAGGCTGAATTATGTTGGTAGACATAATAGGCTGATGCTGGCATGGGCCCTGGGACACGTGGGTATCGTGGATAACGAGTCCTCTGACTCCTTAGCTAAGATGGGCTCTGAGGCCAACTTCTTTGGCCCGGAGCACGGTCTGCTACTCCCTTCTGCAGCCATCAAAGCCACGGTTAGTAAACGGGTTACTCTAACACACAAGCGAGCTTGGCAGGCTGACAGAGGTCGCAGATGAACTAAACTTATGTTACCTGTCATGTCCGACCGACTGTCGCAAATCCTTCTGTCAATAAGCAGAAGCGACTGTAGGCAGCTGGTTGGACTGAGGACGGGTCACTTTCTGTGGGCAAAGCACATGGAAAAGATAGGCATCTCAGACAGTGTACTCTGCCCAGCTTGTGAAGAAGGGGCGGACCACTTTCTGTGCGTCTGGCCCATCTTCGCTCGAATCGGGCTTGAGGTCTTTGGCACTGATATGTTAAGAAGCGACCACCTTGGCTCCTTGGCACCACAAGTTGTACTCAGATTTGTTCGGAGGTCGGGGATATACTTTTGAATTTGAAGCAGATGGTGAGTGGTAATGAAAAAACGTTTGACTGAAGAGAATATTGGGCACAAAATATATTTGTAAAATCGTAATGAATCGACCTAAATCATCTCCAAACCCCAGTTATCAGCCAGGATAGTTCTGCCTTATTTTTGTGGGACTGGACTTGAATTATGTGTTTTGAGCAGCTCCCGTCGGAGTACCAACTACTCAATTCGGATCCCTACTGTCAACAGCTAATCAAATTTAAACAGTTGATCAACCAGAAGCGGCCACAATTGGCAAATAGTAAGGGTGGTGTGCTCTATCGAGACAACGCCAGGTTGCACACAACGAGGCGTCTGAAATTCCAAAAGCTTGGATGAGAGACTTTATTGCAAGTCAAGCGACTATCACATTTTCAAGCGTTTATAAACTTAGTTAAAGTAAAAAAAACTGACAAAAAACTCGAATCAACTGCTCTTTATTCATATTAATTCCAGCCGTCAAAGAAAAAATGGAGCTATGATGATGCTTATTGGTTTCACGCTCAACTACGCCCCTTATGTAGTAGTCCAAGAGACTAAGGTCTAGGGCGTTAGGATGCCATAAGTTCGGTGCTATGTGGTCATGGAAATTATGTCGCCACCATATTGTCAGCGGAGTCTTGCTGAAAGATATATGGGCTGCCATCGCGTAACCTATTAATTCAGGGTTTCACTACCATCTCTAGAACTTTGATATTTGCAGCAGAATGTACTCGAAATACTTGGGTGTAGTGGCGAGACATTGTCATTGCCTTTGTTGCTCACAGCACCCAAAACCATAACAGTGGCTAAAAATTTCACCTGAATGGCAATAGAAACCTCTGTAGGGTTGGAACATAGCCATCTGTCATTCTGGTAATTTCAGCCTTTGGTTCTTGGTTAAACATTTTTTCCTCAAGATGTTTAATTATGTTGAGAAGGTATTTCGATCGGATAACTCGCTGTTCTCGTGTTTACTCCATCATAAACTGTTTTCTGCGCATAACGTAGGATCTATAGCGAAGACCTTCATGAACAACTCGACGCATAAGCCCCTCAGAAGCCTTAAGCTCCCTCTCAAGCGCCCTCATTTATTTTGAAGGGTCCTCGCTAACGACCTCTTGCACTTGGAAATCGGACGGTGTCACAACGTTCCCTTTTATTTTTTGAGTGTTGCAAGATTCTGCAGCGCCGCCTGTTGATTTCAATGCACGGCGAACCTTATGAACTAATGAACGGGCGCACTTAAGAAAATTTCAGATTTCCAAATCGGTGTGATTTGTACATAAAGCGACTATATTTGCATGTCTCTTCATTTCTTGAGTTAAGTTGTAGGCCTCCATGTCATATCTGAAAAAGAGAAATAATAGTTTTCAACTACCGTATACACCCTGTAAAATGTGTCAAATTATAGCCCGCGAAAAAACTATCGCATTTCACCATTTCAAGTATTTTTTTTGTATGCTCATTTTTATTTTATAAAAGAACTAGCAACCCGCCCAGCTTCGCACGGGTATAAAATATATACCCTATGTCACTCACTGAAAAAATGATTAAAATCGATCCAGTAGTTTTGGCTTATTCATTATTGCCCGTGACCCGCACGCGTTAAATTTGGAGTAAAACAATTCTCCTTTCTTTATAGCATGAAGATTTCCTGCTATCTTTGGGATATCTAAATTCATACCCTACATTTTTGCATATTAACTTTTTGCATTTTTACATATGTATTTATTTTATTTTTACAACAATTACTATATTACAGAATGTCTTTATATACAACGTTCATAGCCTTCTTGTCATTAGACAATACAAACATGTTTTCTCTAGAGGTTACTCTTGAAAGAGCGACATACAGTTGGCCATGTGAAAAACAGTCAACACTCAAATCTAAGCCTGCAACGTTGAAGGTTTGACCCTGAGATTTATTAATGGTCATTGCAAAAGATGTCTTTACCGGAAATTGTAAGCGTTTAAATTGGAGTGGTAGATCCGATGGTATCAGAGGGATTCGGGGAATCAATACATCTTCTCCGGTACCACATTCTGTGAGTATTGTGCACTCTATTATGAAAGTTGTCAGTGATTTTACCAGCAAACGCGTGCCATTGCAAAGTTTAGGTGGACTTAGGTTTCTTAATAAAATAACAGGACAACCTATTTTCAGCTCCATTTTGTGAGGAGGGAGTCCAGACGGTTTCAAAGAATTTAGAAATTCTGTAGGAAATTGAACAGCTTCTTCCAAATCGAGAACAGTATCGACCGAGTAGTATATTTTCGTCGGCGCATCAATCTTTGAAATAATCAAGTTATTTACTTTATCTACTTGTTCGTTAGTTGGTGACAGATTAGCTCTTTCTTTAAACCAAGATATTGTCTTACACCTTATGTTATCAATGTCTGGATAGACATTGTTGACTAACTCTTGGATGTTGTCTATCAAAACACAAAGGTTTTCTAGGTTAATCCTTCCCTCACTTTGTGTTAATTCTCCATTGCCAACTTTTAGCAGCATCTCTGGAAATAGCCTGTTCTCACGTGAAGATGACGAAATCCTCATATTAGTTTTAAGCTCTAATTTATTGACATACGACTAAAGGTGGGATCTTTTTAGCGAAGCATTTATTTCGTCAGCACAACTGGTAGGATTTGACGGAAATCTCCTGAGAACAGAATTGTACATCCTATCCAGTGCTTCCACAGACGTCTTGTTTGACATGGTAGCTTCGTCCCAGACTATTAATGAGCAGTCACGCATCAATTTTCCTGTATTGCTCTGTCTAGAAACACTACAGACGCTGTTATCATCATCGGTGGCGATTTTCAGCGGGTGCTTCATTGTAGAGTGTGTGGTTCGGCCTCTTTCCAAAAGACTCTTTCCAAAAGAGTAGCGGCAACGCCGGATGACGCAACAGCTAACGCAATTTTTCCGGTAGATCTCAATTACTAATTACTGATGTAATATCTTGAAATATATTGTTTTAATTATATGCTGTAAAGAGCCATATACATAGATCTATATGAAAACAACAATGTATTTAAGGTATTTAATTGGATAAGGATTAATGTTGTACCCATTTGTTGAAATCGCTTCGAAAATAAGCTATTAGTTGTCGTAAAAAGTAAATGACAAAAAATGTTATTGTATGGAATTGATAGCAAACTAAACGCGCTCCGAATCAATAAAAACTATTCAAAAACTGTATTTTAATTATATGCGATTTACTGATATAGAAGCTGAAAATAGCGTTGTAAAATTGTATGTACATATAATTACATGGAATTCAGTACATACATAGATACATATGTACATATGTCCGAAATGAAATAATGCGAGCGATTCGTAAATACATACATACATACGTCACCATACGATGTAATTCAACATTAATGAGGTGTGGTGAGATTATCGCTTAACGCCTGTTGCTTCATTCGGTTGACAGCGAACACACACACAAACAGCTTTTTTTGGAAAAAGAGCTGCTTTTGTTTAAACAATTTTGGTTAAATAACAAATAAATCAATTATTTTTTTGATGCAGAACGAAAGTAAATATTTCAAAGTTAAACTTCAAGAAAGTTTCATTTTAATTGGTTGATTCGTTTATGATTTATGGCCGTGAAAACAAAAAAATTATGTTTTTTTGCCACATTTTGACCGATTGCCACGCCCCCTTTATATATTTCTTCACATTATATAGATATAAACCTTCCTCTTCAATCAATCTATCTTTAAAAAAAAAACCGCATCAAAATCCGTTGCGTAGTTTTAAAGATTTAAGCGTATAAGGGGACATAGGGACAGAAAAAGCGACTTTGTTTTATAATATGTAGTGATAGCTTATAGTTAAGAGACGCCCAGATAAATCCATATTTCAAACTCTCTCTCAGCTTCACAGTCTGTGGTGGACCATATCTTCATCAACTATCCTCCTCCAATTCAGTCTCTCTCTTGCCTCATTTCTCCAATTACGAAAGTTTATCGCTTTAAAATCTGCATCGACGTCATCAAGCCATCTCTTTCTTGGTCGGTCTCTCTTTCTTCCTCCAATTGGGTGCAAAGTAAACAACCTTTTTGGATTCTTTCGTTAGGCATTCTTATGGTGTGGCCTATCCATCTAATCCGCTGCGCTTTAATAAAGCATATTACATTTTCGCCACCAATAAGGTTTTCAATTTCGTTGTTGTAACGGATGCGATACGTGCCGCTTTCAAACCGAATAGGACCGTAGACTTTTCTCATTATGGTTCTCTCAAATCGCAATAGCCGGTTTATAACTAGTATTAAGCGGTTTTGGTATGTCGTTCTCTTATTCAAATGGTAGCCTAACACAGCACTTTTTGCTATCTCATCTACTATTTCGTTACCCATAATACCTTTGTGACCAGTAGCCCAGTACATATGCAGCCTAGTGTTTGCGGCTGAATATATAACTGTCACAAAAAACTGGAAATGACTGGAACGAAACTATATATTTTTCTTAATGTAGGTATGCCAAAATAAACAAAAATCATTACTAAGTTCATGTGACATACACAGCGTTGACCAGTGTTATTGTAAAGAAAAATTAAAATAATTTTTTTTATAAAGTTTACGTGCTAATACATAATGTATGCATTCTTTTACATTTATATCTCTTATTATCCCTTCTCTTTTGGCGCATTTTTGGTGCTGCTGGACGTATGTGACCCCTTAAAGTTTGAATAAACATTTTTTTTCTCTCATTATTGCTGGCTGTAACGAATTTAGAATGTATTTTTTAATATTTAAATTTTTTTTTTTAATTTACTTATTTTCATTTTATATGCAATTAAAATAAAAAATATAAGAATTTAAAGAATTTCGCTATTTTGCCCACCAGTTTTTCAACAACTTTGACTAAGCATTTTTCTCAATTACACCCTCAATTAAGAGTTAATATTTGTTTGAATTCCAACACAATTGAGTGGATTGTTCTGGCGGCCGAACAATGGAACAATTGCGAAACACCCAAAAAGACAAAAAACCAAAACGAGAAATACAAAAAAAGACAGATCGCAAAACACTAACAAAATGCAAAAAAAAACAAAAAAAAAAATTAACACAACGAAAATTCTCAACAATCAAAATAGCCACATCAGCAAAAATTTCGTTCAGCAGCTGACAATGCCCGGCACACCACACCAGTCCCCTGGGTCCCAAACCTACTGCGCTACAATTAACGAGAAGTGCCAACATTTTGTAAACCAAAGTGAGCCTTTTAGTAGCAACATTTGCCACTTTTCTACATGCAATGAAAATTCACTTTTGTTGTACGACGCACACTCCAACACTATTGTTGTTGTTGCTGCCTTTATATTATCTTACAACACTTGGAATTTGATTGTTGTTGAGGCAACTTGAAGTGGCGAAATTGTTGGCAGTAAAAAGCTGTCAGCCGCCAAGAGCAGCGGTTTTTCGTCGTTTAAAAAGCAACCTCATTCACGAAAGGATCGCCGCATATCCTTTGGGGAGCTGATGCGCTGTCCGGTGTTCGGTGTTCGGTTATCGCTGAAGATGTGGAGAAGATGTGACGTTGCGTACACAATGGCTTTTCAAAAAACACTCAACACTTTTGCCAACAATACAGCAGCACCCGCCCTTACGTACTGACCTCCGCGGAGACTTTTTTACAACAAGCGAGTAATGCAATTTTGGTCAGAATGAGATACAAAAAAAAAGAAACAAAAAAGTGCTGCGCAACACAAAACACTTCACTTCGAGTGTCCACACTGTGCGAAATAGCAAAAAAAAAAACGGGAACAAAGTTAGAGTAAATTAAAAAAGTGCAAAACTTTCGTTTCGCTAAAGTGGAAATGAAAATGAAAAGGCTAAAGTTTTGCGTGAAAATGCCAGAAACAACAACAATAACTAAAAGTTTTCGCTAAAAAAGTTGCTGAAAATAATTTAGCCGATTGCCGTGGGAGTTCGCTGCAAGTTTTCATTCTATTCATTTCATGCACTGCAAAGCAACTCAGTGAAACTTTGTGCGCTTCAAAATATATTTTTTGTTTCATTTTTTTTCTATATTTCTTTTGTTTAAACGCCGAGCAGGCCGCTTACTCTCCTCAGCTGTCACTTGCTGGCCCTAATGGCAGCCAAATGAAACCACTTGTTAAGCAGGAAAAGTGTCAGCACGCGGTCAACTTCATTTGGATCCTTTTTACACATAAAATTTTGGTCTCGTATTTTTTGATCCACACAAAACATTTCTATTCAAGTGGCAATTAATTTACGTCGTTAATAGTTCAGTTTTTAGTAAAATTACATAGTTTTTTGTGCGTAATTTTTTGTGTGAAGTTTTTTTGTGAAGTGTAGGAGTTTGACATGGCCAGTTAAGAGTTTGCGTAGCGGCGCCTTGCTAAAGGGAATATTTGGAAAATTTTTTTATATAAGCAATAAAGGGTATTTCAAAAACGACGCCTAGATGTAGGGAGCTAGGTTAGATGGCAAGAGTACCACGGGTGCACTACAGGTAGCACTGGGGTGCCGCTTTGATACCATAATGCGAAAAAATTCAAAACGTAAACGAAGAAAACCATCTATATACAATCATCTAGAGCTGTTGAAGTAGTGGAGAAGAGAAATGGGATCTAAGCTTCTTCAGCTTCTGCCTCAGGTTATCTTCGAAAGGCACGCTAAGGAACCTCAAGCGCCTAGCCGCCAGATACGGTCATTTGCGAAGAAAGTGGTCAACAGTCTCTTTCTCTACCGGATCCCCACAGCTTCAGTACATCCTCACGGAAGCTTCTCCGGTGAACACCGCCATGAGTTCGGAAATTTAATGGTTGAGGATCCTCAACACTTTAAGCGTCCTGCTTCTATCGTACTAAGCCCAACGCATTTTTGAAATAGCACACGATAAGATAGAGCTCCATCTGTGTTGCACTTTTTTTAGAAAGTTTTAGAAAGAAATTGTGCAGTTCCTCTTTAAAAACAGTCAAGGGGACACCGATATCTGAAATCGGACCTGTCGACCCTTTCGTGGAAAGCTCAGCGGAGATTTCATTTCCCTCAATGTATCTATGCTCTAGAACCCAGATGTCGATGGGGAATAATTCCTAGTCGGTACCTTTTTTATATCAACTTTGAGCTTTATCAAGCTAACAGATGTACTTGAAACTTATTACGCAAAGGATCGATCTTTAATAGCAACAAATCGCAAAATTCGTGATTTTTTTGGTGGAAATAATCGTTCGAATGAGCCGACAATTCAAAGGTTGGCGAAACAATCTCAAGAAATTGGTTCTGTCGAGCATAGAAAAAAACACTACAGACCAAAAACTGGACGTTCTGTTGATTGCTGCACAATCTTCAACATCGATATCTCAACAACGGCATTCTCAACAATTAGGCATTCAAGAGATGACTGTTTGCCACAGAGTCATGATATGATGATTTTCGCACCCTTTATAGAGTACTTGGCTGCTGCTTGAAGTGATACGGCTTTTTACGCTTCAGTTTTTCCTTCCACCCATTCCGATCGGTGAGAGCTGAAGCTTCACTGCTAACATGTTTAGAGAGAGCCTCTTCATGTGCGATATGGCATATTTTTGGATTACTGCAGCAACTGGCTCAATAACAAGATCGCATTCGAGGCCGCGACTGCGTACGACCAAGGCGCGTTAACAGCACATCTCAAGACTTTGTTTTGAAATTATTGCATTCGCAAAGTACTGGTAGTGCTTGAGAAACTCCAAAGTTGGATTTTATACGTCCACATTGGTTTGAATATCTGGTACTGTAGCAGTTCTTTATTTTATGTGGATAAGGCAGAGCGCTTGCCCATAAACCAGCTCATGTTTCGGTATCTCGGCATTTTATTTCCAACTCTTCTTTTTTTTAACATCTGCATTCAATTTGAGTTTAGTATCTAAAGTCATACCCAGATATTTAGCAGTCTTTTGATGTGGGATTTGTTCTGCGTTTATGTACAAAGGCAGGCATCTGATTTTGTTGCAGGCAAAGTCGATATATACCGATTTTGCTTCATTTAATTTGATGCGCCATCTTGTTGTCCATTCAGAGATGTTGTTGAGGTGACATTGCAGTTTTTCAATTGACTCAGACTGAGTTTAACCAACCGACTGCGGTGCATTTCAGATTGATCCGTTAGTCGCAATTAAAATGTAAGTAAAGCACAGGCCCCACTTCACTACCCTGTGGAGTGTCAGCTTTAATTTCTTTGAGTACGAAGTATATATCGCTGTATTTGATTCGAAAAGAGCGATCTGATAAATATGATTGTACTAGGTTGTGATATTGTGTCAGTAGTAATGCGTTAATCTGATAGAGAAGACCACCGCGGCATACTTTATCGAAGGCATTGTGCATGCCAAGAAAGGAGTTTTCAATAACTCGAGTTAATCTGTGGACTTGGTCGATAGTTGAAAGCTTTGCGCGAAAACGAAATTGGTGCGTAAAAATTAAATTTCTCTGTGGAATTGGTGATTGAGACGCTTGGTAAGTAATTTTTGCATTAAGGGGGTATTCTAGTCTAGAGGCCCGAACTTCGAGCGTTTTTGACGGCGAATAAAAAAAAGCTATTGATATTTTTACTATCCATTTTTTTATCATTTATTTATTTATATATTAAGAGCACACAAAATGAATTAAAAAAATTAAAAAAAAATGTCATGGAATTATGCGTCCTTGGAGTGGAAGGGGAAAGCAAAAGGCAGTGTTCTCGTCATCACGATTTCTACCTTTGTCGTCATCTGAAAAAAGAACGATGACAAATTCTTAATTAATATGAATGTCATTATCGTATGACGCAGAAAAAAAGGGTGGCTACTCAAAAAATGAGCTCGATTTTTCCCTAATTTTTAAGCTTTCTCGAATTGCTTACACATATTAAAAAATTTAAATTTCCAGTTTTTCGTGCTTCATGCGATAGAGATATATTTAAAGAGTATTCATGATAAACTACAAATCGGTTGATTAGAGCTTGAGATATCGTGCCGACCGTATCGAAAGAAGTAGTTTCGGGAAAAACACGTTTGAAGTTCGCCGTCCGCTCAAACCAGTCTAGCTGTCGCGTCACTAAAATAGTTGTAACTTCGAAAATAATTCGAATTTTTAAAAATCCTTTTAGGGAGATATTTTCGAATACTTAACCTATCGAATTTTGAAAAAAAAAATCGATATTTTTAAGTTTCTAGACACGGGGGTATCCCTTAATTAGAAATCATGGGCAATGTTACATGGAGTGATGGTTTTCCTGGCTTGCTAAACAGCTATTTTCTAGCAGGATGTATTTTAATTTGAAAATGGCATTCATAATTTTTGTTATCCTTGATATAATCTATTAAGGGAGTTGCTTTAGGTTTTCGCTGGGGAGTAGATCGAAGTCAGGAGAATTTTTAATTTAAGCTTTTAATTGCTTCACTTACTTTAACAACCGTTGTTAGAGGAACTTAAGGAAAGTCCAAATTGGGCTGTACTTTGTGTGTCATACGAGTACAGTTTAAAAATGTAGTGATGACGCTCATTTCACACTGTCAATTTTGAAAGAAGATTTGTCTAGTAAAACATTGCCGCTACTGAGTGAAGAAAATTCTCAATTTTTTTCAGAAAAAGCATTGCATTCAATAAAATCATTGTATTAATGTACGGTTTGGTATAGTTTGTGCGCTGGTAGAATAATTGGCCTAGTTTTTCTCGAAGATGAAAATGAAAAAGCTGTTCTGTCAACGAACTTTGCTACAGACAACTCATTTTTGTGGCCCGCATTTGTCTGTTCCAGACATAGTTGGCATTTTTTCCAACAGTATGGAGCCGCAAGTCACACAAGACGATAAAACATTACATTATTGAAACCGAACTTTCCCGGTCGATTAATTTCACGCAATAGACTGATCATGCGGTCTAACAACTTTAAGGCAATTTTTGAGGAGTTTTTTGAAAAGTAAATAAACCAATAACGATTCCAGGGCTGAAACAGATTATCCAGATGGAAATCGCTGAACTTAATGCGATAATGTGTGAGCGAGTCCTAGAAAAATGTAATTATCTTATGACACCCCGTATGCTAGCACAACTCAGTAGGCATCACAATTGATGAAAGAATACAAACGGTCAATAGAGCATACTTCTCCCTATCAAAATTGTGCATATCATAGGTACTTAATGAACCGTGCAAAATTGCGATGCATAAATCTGTGGTCCGACTAGTTTTGTGCTACGGAACAGAGCCTTGGCCATTAAGTGAAAAGAACAAAGCCGAACTTAAAATATGGAAAAGAACAATTTTAAGCAAAACTTTCGAAGCAGTCAAAGGCAACGGCGGATATCGCGTAAAATGGAGCCAACTAATAAAAAGAGAGAATATGGTGCGCTTCATCAAATTCCTAAAAATCAAGTGGCCAGGTCATGTGACGAGAATGGACCCAGCGAGAGCTCAACGCAAAATAAAGGTAGACCAAAAACAAAATGAATTGACGACCTGGAGGATGACATAAGGAAACTCAAAGTAAAGAACTTAACAGAATCAACCAAAGATCGGGTCAAATGGAGACATTTTTTTCAGCACGTCAAAGTTGACACAGAGCTGCAGCGCGAAATGATGATGATGATGATGACAGCCTGTAGACGTGCTCGTGTTTAACATTTAAATGATGTTTTTCCCCCCATTTTTCACGTATAATTGTTGAGAGTCTTTTTTTTGAATAAAAACAGTGAAACCTGAAAGAATTTAAATTTTTACACTTTTTATTTTAAAACAACATCGAAGCGCGTATTTTGAAAGACCATTTAGTGTTGGGTATCCAAATGGAAAATTTATGTTAGCTCGAAATTTTCAAGCTATTTTATTAACCCTGCTACTACGTTAGGGTCTTTTGATGACCCAAATTGCATATAACATCACCGTATTTCTAACTGGTGGAATATATTTGAGAGTTCTTACTACTCAGTGCATCAATTGTGGAAATATACTGAATTCAAGTAGTTTTATCACCATTTTAAGCTTAGAAAATTTTTTATTGCAAGTGCTTACGCATATCATGTTCGGGTCATTTTATGACCCCTATCATATTTGTAAAACGAATAGTAAATATATAATGTAAAAAGTTATAACTGTAAACGCATTCCAGCATTCACAACAGAGAGGTGTTCCAGACGATGACTCTGCAACAGGGTCAATAATTTTTGGTCAATAATTTTTGTATTCAATAACAACGAAACCAAATACTCTCAGTTCTGTGCTAAATATTGTAGTGATCAGTTGCTATTGTAAATCTAAGTTTATAGACGATAGATTTTGATAAAACATGGAATCTAGGCGTACTGTAAGTATATAAAATCTACATTTTTTTTCTAAATTCATACAAGTATTTATACGGTAAAATTCGTTGTTGTATTTACTTGGCCATAATGTCAGCGTGGACAAATGACTGAGCATGACATTGGTGCATTCTTGAGTGTCCTTGAAGACGATGCAAGTGATGATAATTTTGTACTTGAGGAAGACGAATGTTTATCTTCAGAACAATCCATTTCCAGTGGCACAGAAGCCTTCATTTCATGGACCGTAACTAATAGCACAGAAGTTTTTGATAAAGATCGGATGATAAAGTGGACAACAATACCTTCTTTGCAATGTCTAAGTCGTGCAGCAAGTAAAAATATTCTTCACGGAAAACCTGGAGTGACTCCTTATGTTATTCATCGTATTTCAAAAATTCGTGATACTTTTGATGTATGCCTTACAGAAGCTATGAAAAGGGATATAATTCACTACAGCAATTTGCAAGGAAGTGCTGTTTTCGAACATTTTCAAGCTATAGATGCTACTGAGTTCGATGCTTACCTGGGACTTCTTATACTTATTGGTATTTATTTACAATACATTTTTCCTATTATAATTGTATAACGGACATATTATTCGTTTAGGAGTCTACCGGTCATACGGTGAAAGTCTTAACTCCCTGTGGGACGAGTTTCATGGACGTCCGTTTTTGAAAGCAATCATGTCTTTGGAGCGATTTAGCAATATTTGTCGTGTACTAGCATTTGACGATAGGCAAAGAAGAAGATCAGAACAAAGAGGAGATAAACTTGCTCCTATTCGCACATTAAAAATATTTTTGAACTGTACAAATTTGAATTTTCTCAATAAAAAAATGTGGGGTCAAAATAAGACCCGAACATAACATGTGTATTTTTTTTTCTAACATAGTAGCAGGGTTAACCACGAGCCAGAAACTTTTTCTTGAACATATGAAGCTTTCCGCGCCACACATTTTTTCTTTCTTCCTTTTAGCATACGAATTTCTACTAGAAAAAATGTAGCGCATTTTTAAGTGATTTATAAGGTCAAAAAAATCAATTTTTTTGTTTCGTTTTAAGCGATTCCTAATATATTTCAGAATATTCACACAAAGTTACAGAGCCTAATTCTCAATATTTCCGTAGATACAAAGCCAAAGGTAGGCGAGCGTTAGGTAGTTACGCTGTGACCGGACAGCTATAGTACAAACTTTATCTTCTTTTCTCGACTTTTCATTTTTATGATTGCTTTGAATTGGCGTACATGAATGAAAAACAACTAATGAACCTTTTGAAATGAATCATAGCTTGTTCCCTTCAGTATTAAATTCTCTTCTATTTGAACTAACAAAATAGATAAAAAAAAAATGTTTCAAGATTTTTATATCAAGTTGAAGTGAATTTTTTTTTTATAGAAAGGCATTTTTTTCTTTAAAACCTCCAAAAAGTTGAAATTTTGTAATTTCTCATTTGAATATTTTGCTTTAGGTAATAATTACGAGCTGTATTTTGTACGCCAGTTGGAAACTCCAGCGTTGCAGCGGTCTACTAATTTCTATGTTAAACATTTTTTTCAACTTATTTTAACCAGTACACAAATTTTTTATACTTTTTAAATGTTCATTAAAAGATAGAAAAAACTTTGCAGTGCTAAATTATTTTTTTCCTTAAAAAAAAAAATCGCAAAGAGATGCAATTTTTAGACCTCATAAACCAGGCTCCCCCCTTAAAGCTATCTAATGCTTTCAAATTGCTGGATTTCATCATCAAAATTAGTTAGAGGAAAAAGGAATTCATCATTTTCTCGGTAGGTGGCAGAGGTGATGATCGATATCTCGTAAAGTGTCGATCAAACAATTCAAAGTTTGCGCTTGTTGTGAAGGTGACTTTCCCACTAAAAAATTATTTTGCTGTTTTTTGCTTGTTCCATTCAGTTGTGAGTTACAGGGTGTTAATTGGAAGCCAACAAAGAGAAAATTCGGTACATTTTGAAGTTTTTCTTTAATAAAGGCGAAAATGCAAGCTGGGGCGCTGAAATTGTGAATGGTTTTGATGGTGCCGATTCTGTAACAGAAAACTACGTGCAATTTTGGTTTCGCCGATTCCATTCAGGTATTTTTGATGTTAAAGATGCACCTCGCAAAGGCAGGCTGTCGTAGAAAATGTCGATAAAATTACAGAAATACTGGAAGTTGACCGGCAGGTTGGCAGTCGTAGCATCGCCCAGGAGCTAAAAATCAACCATAAAACAGGTTTAAGCCACTTGCCTTTTACCCAATCGCAAAAGCGAACAAGTCGACTTACAATACTAAAATAATAAAAAAAAACAAAAAATAAAAAAAAACACTGCTGTTGGTGGTCTATCATTTCAGCTGTATAACGTTGTTTTGTGGTTTTTACATTTTGCTACCATAAAAAAATGTAAGCTCCTATATAAGAAAGCAGTATGATTACGCCTGCATGCCAACCAACATAAGATTCTCATACCAGGTTGCAAATTTCTCAATAACTATTTTACTCGTGGCACTTCCTCCAATTTTTCGCATTTCCCACAACTCTTTCGAAGAGCTCCCTATTCATTTAACCGTTTCGCCTATACCACTCGTATTATCTCCACCTATTTGGCACATTCCCTTTGCAATTCACATTCATGGCGATGCACTCAATCAGCATTGGCTTTTATGGCTTCGCACAAAAGTTCGATTGCTTCCAAACGAAAATCCTACCAATTTGAATGGAGAAACTACTGGAATAGCTGTATTTTCAATAGCAAATAGCAAATAACAAAAACAATCACAACAAAAGCGAGAATTCGAATGCGAAAAAATGAAAACAACAACAAAAGGCAACGAATCAACATGCAACCGTTTGTGGTTGCACCGCAAAAACCAAAGCCTCAATACAGGCCACATTACTCGTCAGCACAAACCCGGACAAGGCGTTCCGTCATACATCGCGCTGCCACCGGCCACCGGCCATGCGAGAGTCATTGGGCTCCACAACAACAGTCAGGTTGCCGCTGCTGCCACTCACCATTCATTCACACAACGCGCATTTAATTATAAAGGCTCAGGTTCAACGCCTGTCAATATGAGGCAATAAGGGCTCTACAGAGTGTGCCCCAGCGTACCTCAGTGCCATTGTCCGTCCGCACTCATGGTGTCCACATCCGCATCCGTGCACACGTTGTGGCGTTCAATGTGACACCGCTATGCTAACTCTTGTTGCACTCCTATTAACGTCAGCGCCAATAACCGCTACTCTCCCACCCGCCTACCCGCCACCCAGCCGTGCAACGTTCACCAACGAAATACTTTCGAAGAGTTCGCTTTTCGCTTTGGTCGTAAATTTGGTGGCGAGTTTGGCTGGTTTTTCGTTGGCGTTTTTTCCAATGCTCGCGCGTTACGGCTGTTGGACGGGTGTCTGTTTTGTTGAGCTGTGCTCTATTTGAGCCACAGCTGCGTGTAAATAAAGTGATGTTTGCGCTGATTTACCAGGCTTGTCAAAATGGGTGTGTGTATGTGTGGGTGTGTGTGTGGGTGTTGATAGGCTTCCCTCACATTGTTGTTTATTTGTGTTGCGCGCATTTATTTGTGCTATTGGCGTTGGTATATTTTTGGTATTGCATAGTTTTTGGCGCATTCGCTTTATTTTGACAATGCGGGAATGTGCGCCTGACCACTACGCCTCCTCTTTTCGCATCTTCGCTCAGCTCGTATTCAATGACTCGAGTCTTTCACGTATGGAAAATACAAAAGTTCAACAATTATCAAAATTGGGCCGCAGAAAATTTTTCAGCATCACGCCAAATCGCCGAATCTATGTAGTCGAATGGCATGGCAGTAGGTGTAACAGGCGAGCGGCAGCTGCAATTTGCCACATTCACAAAGCCAAATACTCACTAACAGCGCCGTATTGTATACAATGCTTTTGCTACGCTCTTGACTATTCACTGATATGCTTTTGTTTGCGCGCCTGCGTGTGTGTGTGTGTGTGTGCGCGCTTGTGTAGCTTCGGTCTGTTGGAATGCCGCCACGTTCTTTCGGTGGCTCCTTGTTGTTTTGGCCACATTTTTTTGATTTAGAAAATTTTGTTTGTTGGATTTTGGGTGCTGCTAAAATTTCTGCATCGTCAAAACAAACTGAATTCACAGAATTTTGTGGGCAGGCGCGCATGGGTGGGGCGCGGTAGAATTTTGCTGAGTTGAGAATTGTTGATTGGCAGTTCACTTCCTGTATTCGTGGGCATTCCATGCACTTTGTTTTGTGTTAATTGAATACTTTTGTCGATGTACGAGTTGAATTGAGTTAAACTGAATTGAAGGGATTAAATTTCCGAAATGCAACTCTTTTTCGATTGAATACAAAGCGGTTGGGAAAGGTTTCGAGTATTCGAGTGGGTTTGCGATAAAAATTAGCTTTAAGCATCGGAAAGAAAATGCTGATATTTGGTCGAGTCGATTTTCATGCCCCAAATTTCTAAATTAACGAGTGTTTTTTTAACGTATAAAACATTTGGTAGTTTTACTCTACCTTCTATGTGCATTAGCTAGAACCAGAATAAAATGCTTAGGAGCTTTACAATATGAGAAGTATGAATACCTCTCGGGGATAGATCTTCAAAGTTTACTTAGATTCGCAAAAGTCGCAGACGTATTACAAGATGTCTACTACAAAGAAGAAACGTAAGGGTCAAGCTCCATCTGGTAACACTGAGGATCAATAGCTCTATGTGATGGCTTTTAGCCAGCCAGGTCAACATAACCTAACCTTTACTCTTCCTATGTCAGGACTGACAATCGAACAACATTAAAAAAACGTATAATTAGTTGACCAAATTCCCGTTCTGTGCACGCAACTTGCAGGCCACAAAATTGTACACTTTAGCTCCGATAAGATTACAAGAATAATTGAATTATGATCGCGCCTTCTATTATGGATATGTATGTAGGTATATACGAGGGGTCTAAAAAATTTCGGTAGCTCGATGGCACTTTTTATTTGTTTTAAAAATTTTTGAAATGCCACTAATGGTAATTGTAATAGTGTGACAATACTTCCTTTAAAATATCAGGTAAATAAGTGTGAATTGAGACGAGAAAACGTAAAATAAGTGAGGCAATAGAAGTAGAAATTCCGCCACCGTCGCAGCAGAAAATTCTTCACTAAATACTTTACGGCTTTCGACGTCAACTCAAACCTGTGGAAATTTTCAATGAGTTCCAAACTGCATGCACAACCGACACTCCATCTCTTAAGACTATTTTCAGGTGGTACCAAAGATTCCATACTGCATATTTTTTTATGGAGAACGAGTCTTGAGAGGGACAGCTGAAATCGTAGACCGGCGAGACAAATGTTAAACGAAAAAATTGATGTAGGCCCACGAATGATACAGAAACTGTCGAAGGTAACTTTCAAGATTTTGGGGTTGTAACACTCGGTATTGGTGTGTCGTCGACTTTTGCATTAAGTTGCAGTTTGACCTCCTTTGTCCAGGTGGTGAAAAGAGTCGCTGTGGACTTCGTGGGGGAAAGTTTTAGGTTCCTCATAGTAAAGAAGCGAGAAAGGCAGATGAGGTAGTCGTTAACTTTCGCGCACAGGCCAGCAATGTCATTGCCCTGCTTCAATATGATCGTAATAGGTGACGAGGCTTGGTTTTTAATATCAGCCTCAAATTTACGGATATGATTTCGCCGAAGAGCTTTACTCAAATGATTAAACATTTCTTTATCACTCTACCTTTTGCAGTTTTTTCGTATACCATGGAATCATATACCGCTTCTTACTTAGACGTGGTACAATTGTAGCAGAAAGTGAGTCTCAATGAAGAGCCGAAACTTCGTTATTGGCAATGTGGAAATTACAGCGTTCAAGGGGTTACATACGTCCAGAATTTTCAAAAAATCGACTTTTTTACAGATTATTATTTTTAATAGTTTTAGGCGTATTTTTGTGGAAGTCGATTGTAAAAATTTCCCATGGGTACAAAGGTATGATAGAAAATGTAACTGCTTTTTCTCGAAATTACTTTTTCCGGCACGGTCGGCTTGATAACTCATACGGTTTTTAATATTTTTTATGCGTTTTTTTTTTTTGTAAATATTTGAAATTGTTTTCTCTATAGATTTGATGTTTGATATTTTTATTAAAAAATTGTATAAACATAATTAAAGTGTGAATTTTACACTTTTTTAAAAATCCCGTACATTGCAAAATTTTTCGAAATTCCGAAAATGCAGGTCGACAGACTATAACTACAACTTAATTTAACAAGAACTTTTTTACTTATCCACCAACATTTCAAAGAGAAATGATGCAGTTTTTCTTTCAGCACATTTTTGGATTTGGACGTATGTAACCCTTTAAAACAAAAGCAGACACCTAATAATTAACCCGAAGATTTTTGAAACTTTAAAATTCATACCAAATAGTAAGACATAAAGATGATTATTAGAACTAGACATATGGGAGAGACATTCACGGATTGAGAAGTTGATGTTATCATTTTTAAAGAGGAGGACAAGAATTCTATAATTACAGATACATGGTGTAATAGTTCAAATTATTTGAAATAGTTTTAAAATACGCACCAATTCCTTAAATCATAAAAAAAATGGTTCAATTTCTACAAACTGCAAACGTAACTATGGGCAACGTTTATCCATGGAATAATCTATACCCGGGAACCACAAGGGGCTATGTACATGAAATAATAAATAATATTCCACAGAACCAAAATGCGTACGGCCACATTTTAGCGATCAATTAGCATCAAAATTGCTCATAAAGATACTTTACAGGATTTTATTTAGCTGTTGTCGCATTGTTGTTGCGTGTTTAGCAAACACAATTAACTGCTCAAAACTATTTTTTTACACTTCACCACTTTGAAAAAATGAGGTCTTACCACGTCTGCCGCGAATCACGTGAAAGTAGCAAATTCGCACAACATTAAATCAACTAATAGCAGATAATATTTTTTTATGGGGAAACGAGTAGGCCATAAAAAACTAAACAAAAAATAAAATCCACAATAATTCGCAACCAGTAACTGCTAACACATAATTTTTTACGATAACTTGCAAAAGTCACGAAATTTCTATGTACCAGTAGCACTAATCCATGGTGTTATTACTCATAAAAGGGGGCGGGAGAGGGGCAAGACGGTGTGAAAAAAGTAACTACCTTAACTCACAGGTCTATCTACATATATGTACGTACGAGTAGTCCTAGAATTAGCGTGTGGTAAAATTTATAAGTCTTTTTACGCTTCTGAAGTAAAGGCAAGACAATCGTTTTATAGATTCAGATATTAATATGGAATTTTTGTAGTAAATATGTGTCCTATAATGTGGTATTTTTATTTTTTATATGCCATCGACTTTTGTTACATACAAAGTGAGCAACACTATTGAAGGTCCTTTGCAAGTTTTGGCATTTATTTTCTATTAATTTAATGTTAGTTAGTTTTTAATTAGGACAATTTTTGTAATAAAAAAAAATTCAGCAAATTTTCATCACAACTTCCAACTTTTTAATAGGTTAGGTTATGGTGGTAGTCGGTCTGCACGACCGACTCACTTAGACCTTACAGGTCCGTTGTGATACCACTGCACGGGAACCCCATTTTTCTTCCTTCCTAGAACCATTTTGTGGCTCTTATGAAACGTAGAATTGATCCCAACCCCACGCCAGACAGCTCCCCCGTCAGTTTTCAGTATATTTCTGAACTGACTAACTTGGAGAGACCTAGTGTCGATTGTCTGACTCACCTCTAGCGTTAGTGTCGATGCTCCCCCACAGGATGTTGTGAGCAATTGCGTCGCAGGAGACAACCAAGTCTTTGTTTTTCCGGGCTGCCTCTTGCACCAGCGTACGAACTTCATCCAGCGGGGCATCTCTATCGTGGGCCATATAGGCGGAGGCTAGCCAAAAACCGTTTTTCCCGAGCTCGATGCTTGCCGCTACCACGTCGCCGCTACTAAGCTTTGGAAGCTAGAAAATGTTTATATTACTTTTTGTAAGGATGCGGCTATGAGTCTTACCTGTGTGTTGTGCGGCAATCAGTTTAAAGTCCTTCACTCCGAGACCGCAGGTTTTATTGCCGTATATCCACGGCTCTTGGATGAGGGCCATGTCAAGTCCACCGGCAGCCAAGCGGACGGAAAGGTGCGCGGACGCAAGTTTAGAATGGTGAAGATTAATTTGGATCAGCTTCATGGGAATCTGTCCGTTTGATCTCCACAATCGTGACCTCGACGTCCTCCTCCGAGATCTCCCCACCATCAGTGTCTGCGAGGAGATTCTCTTCGTTAAAAAGAGGTCCCACACCTGTCAGCCTCCCCGAATCGGTTGAGCATTGGCTGCTGGCCAACTCTTGGCTGGCCTTGTCACTCTCATCACTTGAGTCCAAAGCTGGCTCGTCGCTATGATAGATTCGAATGGTTGCGTCAACAAACCCGAACCTCACGACGTTGTTTTTCTGCGCCAGTGGGGAGAGCGATTCTCCATTGAGGATGAGCATCACCTGTCGCCTACCTTTTACTGGCTCTTCTATTCCACCTACCTTCCAATTATGAGTTGGCAGGCCTCTATTGCAAGATTTGAACATCGCCTTGGCTTGAATTCAGACTCGAGCTCGACGCCTGTTAGGAATTTCATCCTTACTAACCGCTTCGAGTTTGGCTCCCGGCCAAACCTCTCCTACCTTACTTACGGCCAATCTGTAGAGCGTGGCTGTTATAGTGTCTTCGCAGTTTAGCTCTACCCTGATACCAGCCTGCGTCATGACAAAGGGGAGGAGGTCCGAGGTCTTCCACTAGGAGCTGCAGGTACACTTCGGTGATAACCTCATCAATCCACCTCCATTTTTCCTTAGGAATGACTCCTTCCTCTTCTCCCTTGTTGATGATGGCCAGTATCTCACCGCCGCCCTTTACAACCTCACTAAAGGTTGGATGTTTGTGGCCGCCTACCTTTTGTCCTTTGGCGACCCTTTCTATTGTCTGCTCTGCAGACCGTTGGAGTCTTTTAGGAGTAGCACTCACCCGTTTTCCCAAGTCGAATATTACTCCCTTTGCCCACTCTAGCGATTCAGCCCGGTCTTCGGTTAGCTGTTCTATTGCTGCCTCTCCAAGTCTAAATAACACCCTTTTGGCCGTCTTCTTGTCTTAGTAGTTCTGCTTGGAGGGGCGGAGATGGTTAGCCGGTCCCCCCCCCCCCCGTCCTACGCTTGTAAACTGCCTAGAGGTACTAGTACCTTCTATGGCAACCTGCCGGTTAAAACTAAAAGCAGGTGCCGACCCCCGCCCTCTATAAGAGGTTGAGGGGAGATGGGGGAGATAAGCTAAATTGTGTTAGGTTACAACAAATTAAGTTTAGTTTATTTAAGTTAAGTTATATAAATCTAGAACCTAGACTAAGAGCCGAATCAGATGAACGTAGAGATTAAAGAAATTTCATAAAAAATGTCATGCAAATCGTAGACGATTGGTTCCCTTCCAACCGAACGAAACACATAATTTGGATTATTATAATAATTTTGAACTAATATTTCCACAAGTGAGCTCTTTTCTAGCGCCAGTTAAAGCTTATTTAAAAAAATGGGCAAACTTCGTTGACGTCCATTTATAAGCACCAATACATAGAGCTTCTTCTTGAGACCAGCCCTATGTAAATAATTTTAAACAATATTCTGACTTTTCTTCAATTCTTGGACAACGACTTTGTATGTATTTATTTTTTTATTAAATGAAGAATAAAATAGAAACATTGCCCCAGTTTAAGGCGAGCATAGCTGTCAGTGCCCTCAGCTCATTTATGTGTAAGCGCTCATATGCCGATCCGATTTCACTATTTCCATGATTTGGCATTCTCTCGTAAGTGAGAGAGGATTTCTTATCTTCTACGTGGATATTACTACAATGGAATTGGAACCTCCACTTTGCTGTCACATGGGATGCTGTTTCGGGTTCATTCAGAGCTTACTTTTTCTTCTCTCTTCGGTTGCAGGGACACTAAAAATTTAATAACTTGTCTCTTCTTCTTCTTACCTCAGTTTCGAAACTCTTTAACACACTGTAAAGAATGGCTCGATGCTACGCACATATATAATACATCGTGAGATATGGCACGACCATGATAATTAGCGGCAAAAGCTCAGAACTTTTTACTTCCCTAATAAAGTATGTGAAAGCATCGAAAAAACAATGCATTCCATTTCCACCCAACAGTGCGCAACATTGAATCTGTGAGTTAGCCAAATATAAAAAAAAATAAAACAAATATTGCTTGCTTACCTCACCTCCATAAATATTACTCCATGCCATTAAACAAATGTTGGAGACTAATATTTGCTAGGAAAAGAAATTTTTATTTTGCTTGTTTGCACAAAAGCCAAAATGCCTTGACGTGCTAAAGGACAATTTGTAATATTAAATGTCTATATAAAAGGCAATTATTGCTTACACAAATTTTTTCTAAGGTATTTTTATGATTTCCCAGAAGCAAATAATGTGAAAATGACATCATGAAATGCATACATAAATATGATGGTAAAAAATAAAGGAAAATAAAACTGCGAGAACCAATTTCTTGGTAAACAAATGCGTCCCGCACTTACGGTGTGTCACTTGCAGAGTTGGTAAAAGCTGTTGAATATTTGTAGATATATCCAAATGTATGTACATATGCATAAGAACATATATTTAAGTATTTACATATACATTTATATTTACATACACATAGGTATATACGCCACGCATATATTTACAGGTATGTACTTTATTTATTTGCTTTTGCTGTTTGCACTGACGTTAGCCCACAAACAGTTAAATCAAAGCTTCGACAAACGCACACACACGCCTGCCACATACTCGTATTTTCCCTATTTCACTGACATTTATCAGCCCAGCAAATGCTAAGTACTTTTGTAGGCCTTGCTTGATTTCACCACTGGCGCACATGGCGTATACGTAATCTGTGTGAGAGCTCACTAACATTCAATACGACGAGTACTCCCACATACACGCATAAACGCTCAAGCAAATGTGTGAGAGCTGTCATAATCGCTGGCATTTGATTTATTTGCATTGATTGTTGCTGGAAATCACGACATTTTAACTTTACTCCTCCACCCTGCACATGCATACATACGAGCGTGCATACATATATAGGTGGATGGGCTTGCAAAATTGAGGCGTGCATAAATCGCCTCTAATCTGACTCATTGCGCCACCTTGCACCATCCTTCACTGACATAACTTTGACTGACTGAGTAAGATTTCGCAGGAATGTACTGAAAGATTTGCACACAATTAAATGGTTCCTAAATCATTGACAAATATTTAACTGTTGTCATATTTTTCAGAGAAATAATTTCAATAGCTTCAAGTGCTTTTATTGCTCGTTGTGGGTTCCGCAATCCTTTTAAGTTTCTGCTCAAGTGTTGTGCGGTGGATACTGTTAACTGTTAGCTGCTGACTGCTGACTGCAATAGCTGTTGTTGCTTTAGTTGGGAGGGCAAAATGCCATAGCAATTATTATTAATATTTACCTTGTGTGGACATTTATTTACTTTGTTTGGTGTTTTTGTGTGTTGCCAATAAATTGTCATCGGCTCTGCCACAAAGTGAATACTGTTTGAGGTTAATTTGATGGCCAAGTACTTACGAAAGCACTTCTTTGCACATATTTATTTACATATGCGCATGCGTATGTGTTAGTTAGTGGCTGTACTTAAATAGCAGCTTATGAATAAAATTTCCATTGTTTTTTCTTTTTGTAAAACGAATTGCTGAGGTAATATATTAAAATTTGTTGCTTGAGAAAAGGAGCGCAAAAGTTAAAAAAAGAAAGGTCATAAAAATTAATCTGTAAATAAAAAAATGTCAAAGAAATTCTCTATGATCGGAAGTTCCTTGTCCCGAAATTATGCTCACGCATGCAATGCTTTCTTCTCTTTTAAATTTCTTTCCTATTTAAGAGGTTGTTCATATGGAATTCATGCCGGGGCAGATTACACTGATGGACAAATAATTAATGATTTTTTTGTACTCAAAAAATTTGCTCAACGATGCAAGGTACTGCGAAGTTCCAGTGGGTATTGGGGTCCGGCAGGACTGCGTTTCGCCCCCTCTACTATGGGTTGTCAAACAGAGTTGTTATTTTGATATTCAAAGAAAAATGCTTTTTTCATATAGATGATCGGATGTTTATTTCAATATAAAGAGGAAGGTGTGCCATTAATAGTGGAAAATAACATCAGGCAAATGACCACCACGACTACGCTTACAGGACAATATCCTTTTCATGAAATTTTCCATAACCGAATTGCAAAGTGGCTGCCCTATGCCGTAGATAGCCTCACGAATTCCACCTTTGAGCTCTTGAATCGGCCCTGGGCTGTTGGCGTAGACCTTTTCTTTCACGTGGCACCAACGAAAAAAAGTCACAAGGTGTTAAGTCACAAGATCTCGGTGGCCAATTGTGATCACCTCTTCAAGAGATAACACTGTCCGGAAAATGTTCCCGCAAAAGATCAATGGTTTAGTTGCTTGTGCGACAAGTAGTGCCGTCTTGTTGAAAATAAACGTTGTCCAGATCAATACCATCTGATTCCGGAAATCAAAAATCTTTAATAATCTCTCGATAGCTCAATTCTATTCAAAATAACACCTGCTATTGGAAAACTTTTTATTATTCATTTCCAATATTTTTAAATTTTTTTTTTTAATTCTCCAAATTGCTTATTTGCCTTATTCGAGGTAGCCTTTTTTACTTAAATTACTGCCTCCTGTAGCCTTTGAGGTCTTGAATCGACCCTGGGCTGTTGGCGTAGACATTCTCTTTCACGTGGCCCCAAACGAAAGAGGTGACAAGGTTTTAAATCACAAGATCTCGGTGGCCAATTGTGGTCACCTCTTCGAGAGTTACCACGGTCCGGAAACTTTTCCCGTAAAATATCAATGGTTTCGTTGCTTGTGTGGGACGTAGCGGCGTCTTGTTGAAAATTAACGTTGTCCAGATCAATACCATCCAATTCCGGCCATAAAAATTCGTTAATTCGTTAATCTCTCGATAGCGCAATCCAGTCACATGTAGCACCTGTTATTAGAAATCCCTTTATTTAATATTCTCCTCGGCATGGTTATGACGAATCTAAAGCGCGAAGGAAGGGGTGTCAATTGTGGTCTACACGCCAGTATCAGCGACCTTGACCATGCAGACGATATCTGTCTGCTTATGCACAGCTTTACTGACGTGGGAAGCAGCGCAGACTGTGCTCAACACAGACGCCACTACCCGAACCGCAGCACCGTCCAGACAACACTTAATGTACGAAAAGTCTTTAACAGCTTACGATGGGTAGTCAAAGTAAAGGCGCTATGAGAAAAGTTTCGAAAACCTGCATACCTGCTAAAGATTCTCCAGAGCTACTTGAGTAGGCGTGAACCGCTATACGATACACCAGATGGCCAGGAAACCACGCGGTAACGTCTGGCGCAGTACAAATATCTACTCTCAGTCCCGATCTGTGAAATCTGTTCGAGATCTTGAGCACAGAAATGCCAGAAAATTCATATTTAGTGGTATACGCGGAGTTTATTGCGGCGGTCATGCCAGCCCGGAACACTGAGAACCCCAGGAGGAAGCTGAACCAAGTTGATATAAGTACGCAAAAATGGTTTGAAGAACTCGCCAAACATAAAACCGAAGTCCTCCTTATGACACAAGGTCAGCATGCAAATATGTACTTTTAAAAAATTAAAACTAAATTACTTTCTGGGCCCAGACACGGCATGCGGCTACCAAAGCAGCTACTGTCACGGGAATGCTAAGCAGATTAATGGCAAGAATCGGTGGGCCTACACAGAGCAAAAGAAGGCTAATCATGGCGGTCCAAAACTCATTTCTCCTGTACGGCAACGAAGTATGGCTGTCGACCTCATTTCCTGAGAACGAATGGATGTGTGGTACTCCTACAAGAAACACATCATCACTAGCAGCACGGACCGGAGATGCAAACCATGTTGCGGTGGCAAAGACGATACGACACTGAACCGAGTGGCAGATGGACGGCGAAACTTATTCCATCTATAGGCAAATGTGCCCAAAGGAACTTCGGGGAAGTGAATTACTTCTTAAACCAGTTCCTCTCGGGCCACGGATACTTCCGAAGATACCACATGGGCAAGGTAAGCGATCCCAAGTTCATACGTATACTGCGAATTGCTGAGCGATGACGCTGAACAAACGTTTTTTAGTTCTGAATGATGGTTCACGAAAAGAGTTGCTCTGAGGGAGTAGATTGACGAGATCTCTTTGAGTAACACAATCAGCACAATGCTCGAACGCGATGACAACTGAGACGCGGTAAAGAGATACATCGAGAACTTACTACGGAAAAAAAGATAGACCTCGACATAGTGCAACAAAGCGACAGAGACAAAGGCAGAGACAAGCCTATAACACGAAAGCTGGCTACAAATACGGCGGATTCATTCGAGGGTGAATAGATTTGGCCATTTATGCATGCTGTTCTGGGCCCTCCCGAATTAATGCAAAAAGTGGTCCCGGCCGAAA
This sequence comes from Anastrepha ludens, assembly GCF_028408465.1. Taxonomy (NCBI): domain Eukaryota; kingdom Metazoa; phylum Arthropoda; class Insecta; order Diptera; family Tephritidae; genus Anastrepha; species Anastrepha ludens. The sequence goes on along the minus strand of NC_071499.1, from coordinate 26,650,900 downwards.
AATGGCGGACTTGCAGCTGATGCTAATCTCAGACTTCAGAAAGTAAGACAGGCTTTCGGACGGCTACAATAAGTTTGGAGATCCCCCCTTTTGTCAGCCCGCATCAAACTAAAACTTTCCAACTCTAATCTAAAGACAGTACTCCTGTATGGTTGCCAGCAACATAAAAGAGTGCAAGTTTTTATCGTCACGAATAGCAGACTAGGGGATATAACGCACCAAGATGCTATTCACGTTAAAGTTAGGAGAAGGAACAATATATCACTGGATTGCAAGTCTCCTGAATGGAATGAGACTATTTTAACGAGGAAAGCACGCAGAGAGACTCTCTAAAACTGATCGCATATGCAGATGGCATTGTTTTATGTGGGTATCACAGGAAGATGCCTATCTACACTGAGCGACGCTCTTAAAACAATACGCAACTCTTTCCGTAGAAGCGAAATATTTTTAATAGCGAAGATCTCCTCTTTTTAGTTAGGATGGCATACGAACTCAATACTAGAAAGCCGGCAACTTAATGCAGTTCGACTTGACCGTACACCAAAAATTTTTTGGATTCATTCAAACCATGGAAAAAATTTGACCCTATTTACTCGTCCTGCCAAATGATAAGTGCGCTTAAAAAATTTTAAAGGTTTAAGTGGCAAACCAGCAAATGCAAAGTGGCCAAACCTTAGCTCTAAGGCATTTCAAGGCAAATCAACATCAACAACAACCAAATTTACTCTCTTATTTACAAGCAAACAACCAAAAAAAGGTGTCTGGGAAAAATTCAACAAAAAAAATTCAACAAACAAAAAATTTACCCCCAAAGTCCACATAAAAAAGGAAAAGAAAAATAAGATAATAAGGCATGAAATTGTGCGCCTTCTGGTGGTTGGCGGCATTGCGGCTGTAGTGTTGACACGAAAGTGAATGGGCGTACAAAAGGCAATACAAATTTGGGGCACGAACAGCAACAGGGGGCGTCTTCAAGGATATCATAATCAGCTCCATAACAGCTTACTTGAGTAAGTCGAAGTTTAAGTTTGACGACTGCTGGTGGTGTGGGAGTGCCAGCAAAAGAAAGTTAGAAAAAAGTGGCGGGTTCCGGGCGAAGGCGCGCAACAGGAATTCCCAAATGTCATGTCATGCCCGATTATGGGCTTCCGTTTTTTTTCACACTTGCGCGTAGGCGTCTCTCTCTCTCCAGCTGCTCGTTGTACTACTTTGTGTGTTCATGATTTTCTTTTTGTTTTTTGTGCCTGGTAGTGGGGGCGCTGCGCGCTATTTGTTGGCGTGAGTATTACAAGCAAAGGTATTTGTTAATATTAACAGAAAAAACCACTAAGCAGTCGAGGAAGAAGCGGAGAAAAAAGTGGCAATGAAGTCAGTAAGATTTATGAGGATTTGCAGTTGTTGGCTTTGTAATTTTCTGTGACTGCGAGTTGCTTACTTTGCTACTTAAATTTTTTTATATTTTATTTTTTTGCTTTTGTTTATTTTTTTACCACCGTACGTTGTTTGCTGTGCATTTAACGCGGCGTTTATTTTGTTTTCACTGGCTGCGCTCATTATTAGCCTCACTTTTAAGAACTTTTGCCTTTCGCACAGCATATGTGAGGACATAGTTTTGGGGGGTGAGGGGACTTAAACATTCTTTTGTCTTGAAATTTAATTAACTCACCACACTTTTGCTTCTTTTCTCGCTGCGCCAAAGATTCTTTTGTCAATTTCAAGTGTTGCCAACGCCTGCGAAAACGGAATGCTTTTAACTCAGCAAACAAAGCGTAAATCTCTTACAACATAACTTAGCACACACACACACACACACGTAGCAACACATGTCCCATGCCTGCTCACATATTTGAAAATAACTGCACATACACAAGCCCCCTTTGCTTCTTAACGGAGACAAAAACAATTTGCGCCTCTTCGCCTTTCTAAATTTTTAAGCGCGCGAGTCCTCGAATGCGCACCCTTTCGCTGAGCATTGAAGTGGCGGACTGCACTGGCAAACATGGAAAATATTCCAGAAAATGTCGGTATTGTCAACAATTTGAGCTGTGTGCATATGTCTTAAAAATAATGAAAACGATTATGTGGCGTGAATTGTCATTAGCAACCAACGCGCTTTGCCGCCTCCAATGATTAATGACTGAAAATTTTAGTTCGCAATGATGGAAAAAACAGCAAAAAGGGGAGAATATCCATGAGCATCTGAAAGAAAATTAATCGCATATGTTGAACGTGTAAGCCGAGGATGCCATTGTACACCATTGTTGTATGTATTTGTGTATGTATGTGTGTGTATGTTAATTAACTGTTGCAGTGGGGTAGTAGTTTGTGACTCTGAATAATTTTCTGAAGGATTCTCACTTCGAATTTGCTTTAAAATATCAGAAATTTACTTCGAAGCAGATGCCATTTGGAAGAAATGTACCCTGTGATCAAAAAGTACCGGGAATGTTTAAATAAAACCAAACAGAGTTAAATTTCAGGCAAATTTATTTTATCTCCTTCAAAATACGACCCTTCTGAAGCTGCACACATATGACAACGTTTAACCCAGTCCTCCATGCCTTGCTGGTAGGCCGACGAAGGGATGGCCTTCAGCTCCTTCGTTGCATTCTCATTGATCTCCTCTATCGACTGAAATCTGCTTCCACGAAGTGGTGACTTCAACTTGGGAAACAAAAAGAAATCGCACGGCGCCATATCAGGTGAAAACGGTGCCTGCACGATGGTATTTACTTGGTGTTTGGTCAAATAATCCAACACAATTTGGGCTCGGTGCGATGGCGCGTTATCATCATGCAAAATCCGAAAATTGTTTACACACATTTCCGTCCGTTTGCGACATACATCATCTCTCAAATGCTTCGAAATGGATAAACAATATTCTTTATTGACTGTCTGGCCTGATGGAAGGTGGTACTCATGGCGCACTACGCTTTGGCAGTCGAAGAAAACAGTCATCGTCATCTTCCCGGTACTTTCTGATTATAGGGTATTAATAAAAATGGGGTTTGTACTTCAATTACACAGTCTTTTGTGCCCTCTCCACTCATCACAGTACCTCATCCAAGCCCAGTTCTCTTAATAAACCTAAGAATGCGCTGGGTCGGACTGAGTGTATGTGACTTTCTTCCGGCCGAGGTATCTCATCCTTCGTCGCGCAATTGCATCACATTTATTAGACGTTGTGCTGGGGTCTCCGGTGACCAGTCGTAGAAACGACAGGAGTCAGGGGGTCTGTAAATCCTAGGCAGATGGCTGCGCAATCTGCAGTGACATACGAGAATGGCGTGATCATTCTTAGTTTATCCTTAGAAAGGGTGTAAGATGCCTGAAGCTCCTTTGACTATATCCCCCCGTAAGGACTTTGCCTCCCCATAATTTAATAGCACTTCACGTCTTTGCCTTAGCTCCTTGCTTCTAAGCTTCTCCATGTTAATGTGTTGTCCCATGACAAATAATGTCTTGGGTCCTATTAATAACGAGGTTGCAGCCTCTCTAGCCAATTTGTCCACTACTTCATTCCCAGTTTTAACCCGATACTCTGGGACCCATATGAACCGGATACGATGTACATTCCTTACCATTCCTCGCCTGACTATGGCTCAGAATGCCAATGCGTTCATTCCTGAGGTTTCGATCTAAGTTGATCTCTGCATGCGGGCAGGTGGCATACACTATCGCTAGGAAGGTGCTAGAATAACTAAAGCAACATATTTTTGCTTAACCATCCATTGGACACCTTTTTTAAAACCTTCAGTTTGGCACCCGGGTCTGGCCTTTTTTTCGCCCTATTCGAGGATCCGTTTTAGAAAGTTATATCCATAAATCGATAGAAAATTAAATTTTAGGAAGCTACCTGGAAGCTCAAGTCATTAGTTATAATAGAAATATGTTAATTTCAGTTCAGATATATTAAAAATGAAGAAGCTAGTCTGGCAAGACCTGTGTGCCTGACGGAGGGTTAGTAGAAGTTTATTAATATTTTTGCTTAAAACGAATCGAAATAACGAGGGTGCGAAAGATAAGCAAATATAACACAACATAGCCTAAGATATGGAGTGTTTTTTATCTACGTGCGATCTATAGATATCGATAACTATGGTTTGACAGCTGAGAAGGGCAAACTGTGTTGACATTCCTATTTAGAAAATTTACTTTGCAAAAATTGCACCTGTTCGCGAAAGTTATAGAACACAGGTGGCATCATCGGTCCTTAGGTATTTTGCGGAAGAATGAGGAAGAGCTGCCGCTACGGTGAATGGCGAGCGCTAATGAGCCACGCTGACGGAATTATTGTTTCCTAAAACTAATCAGCTAAACCTCGACGACATTTGGTTCCACCAATTCCAACGAGATGGCGCAACTTGCCGTACAGCGCACTTAACAATCGATTAAATACAAAATCAATTTTCTGATAACTTTCTTCCCAGAAGTGGTCGAGTTCACTGGCTCACTCGTTCGGCCCTGGACCACTTTTCAAGGAGGTACATTCATCACTGATTTATGCCAACAAACCAGCATTAGAAGCTAATATTGAAGCCACTATTGACGCCATATGCCCAGATTTATTGGAAAAAGTAGCCAAAAATTGGGCTAATCGAATGAACCATGCAACTCGTAACCGCGGCGGACATATGCCGGATATTATATTCAAAAACTAAATGGCAAGAAATCATCTACCAGAAACAAAAATTCATAAGCTTAAAAATCACAAGTGATATGGTGCTGATGGTATTGCTGCTGTGTTATTGAAGAACTGTATACATAACTACACAGCCTGATGGTCAGGATACATATATATAATAATAGGCCTATTGAGTGGTTAAAAAGCCGCAATTCCCATACACTATAAAGGGAAGATAAGTGCTGAAATTATTGGGGTATCTCGATAGTAAACGCTGCGTATAAAATATTTACAAACCTACTTTATGAAAAAATACGCAAATATTCCGAACAAATTCTCGATGATTATCAAGCAGGTTTCAGAGGCAACTCGTCTACAATAGATCAAGGTTTCATAGCGACACAAACTTTCGAGAAGCTATACGATTGTGATATTGGCGCAAAATATATATCGCCCTATAAAATTGCAAGACGGTACCTGTCGAATTCGATATAATCATGAGCTGGAACTTTTAGACAAACACGAAACTCTAATAAGATTTATAAAAGCTCTGAGAATAAAATGGCTCGGATGCTTAGAATACTCGAAAGACAGTTGAATTACGCCCTATTGGTGGTCGCAGAAGAGGGCGCTGCAGAAAGAGATGGCTCGAAGACGTGGAAGTTGACCATGAAAAAGTACTCGTGGGACTGTGGAAGGAGGTAGCCGTAGATAGAGACAGATGGTGCAAGGTTGTGAATAAAGCAATGGTTCACCAAGGACTGTGATGCTAAGACTCTGCCATCTACCAGGTTTTAATAAACAAAAAGTATTTCCAACAATATTTTCATTTTGTATTTTAAGTTCTCAAACTCTTAAAAATCAGCGGGTTATTTAAATAAAAAATGGCTGAGACCTTCTCCTTCTTCTTCTCGATTTGCGCGATAACTGCTTAACAACTGGGGTTCTGTTGTTCTGTAAAAAATAATGTGAAAAAACTGCCTTAAACGAATCTAGTAAAAAAATGGCTAGTGGCTGATGCTCCTAAATGTCTGATATTTGGTTGAGAAAAAATCACTTTTGATTTATATATATAATTGGCACTTTGTTGGGTGTATGGTCAAGCACCCTCTCCAATTCATGATGTGAGTTTTGACATTTTTCCACACAGAAATGCACTCGGAGCTTTGCCATTGCCTGCCGAGGGACGACCCCTACTAGAAACAAATTTTTCTATATAATTTCCATTATTTAAAAAAAATAGTAAAAATAGATGTATTTCTTTTATTTTCAGGGAAGAGTTTCACACTCACAATTACAGTTTCTACAAATCCGCCACATATCGCCACCTACAACAAAGCGATCAAAGTGACAGTGGATGGACCGCGTGAGCCGCGCTCAAAGACTAGTAAGTATGCAAAGCTTTTCTCTTATAAAATCGCTATACTCTACACAAACAAGCCATGCACACACTAACACAACTTAAACACATCTCATGTGCACGCACACATATGAAGCACATATCGCTGAGAAGAAAACAAGCGTCGAACAAGCGAGTGCGCATCCTTACCTCACTGGCCCACAAAGTATAATATTTAATTTAGATGGCTGAACTGAAGTATGCGACTAAAAGGACAACAACTACAATGACAGCAACAATTTATTAGTTGCAAGATAGTGAAATGCTTTACACTTATTTACCGCACTCCGCTCAACTTCACTGCCCATTTTACTGCTTGCACTCGTTTTGTATTTATTGCGAGCTGCCTTTGTCCTGCTCACACAATGCCACTGTAGTAATTTCCTCCTCCTTTGGCTATTGTCAAACGAAACAATTCATCTTTAAGAATATTCATTAGCAAATCCCTGCAAGCATAGGCAAACACACACCTACCAATAAGCTCCAGAAAATGAATAAATGCATCCCGTCTGTCTGGTAATGGGCCAAAGCACATACACACACACGCATATTTGCATGTACACAAATGAGAGTTAAGTGTATTTTGGCAAGTGAAATATGCCTTTGTAACTATTCGCTCGCTTCCCAGCGGCATTCGTAGTATTCTGCTTGTATATCAAACTTTGCATCCACCACGCCCTCTTTTGCACTTCCTGCCATGCTGCAGGCCGTCTGTCCTGCATTCGTCCAGTCGTCCTGCTATTCATTTGGCTGTCCATTTACTAAATATTTATAAGCATGCAAATATTTTACTTTGCATATGTTAAACGTAGACAATTTCAGACAGATGAGTTCCTACAAAGGGACAGCAGGATGGATATTCATTTGCAACTGCAACTCACATATGCGTGCAAAGGCGCGCAGTAGTTTAGGCTGGGCACACAAACTAACTTCCTAACTCACTCAGTGGAGGCTCACTGCCGGCCGGCAGTCAAGGACAAAAGGATTTGCCGACTGCTGAATGAAATGAAAGTTGCAACAATTGAATCCACAAATGATTTATCTCTCGCCAGCAACTGCAGAAGGGCAATAGTTTTGGAGTTGTGTCGCATGAGTGTATAAATTGTACGTATGCAGATATGCACATTAGGGTGCATCACTCTCCATGCAAAGAAACTCTTAGTATTGTTCTTTTAACGGAATTATAAAAATTAGTTTTTTTAGTTTGGGGCAAAAAGAAATCCACTATTTACTCGGTAGATCGCTTCAGTGATCGATATCTTGTAAAGTATCGATCGAACAATTGAAAGTTTTTGCTCGTGGTCAAGGTAACATTTCCCACTAAAAAATTCTTTTGCTGCTTTTTGTTTGTTCCATTCAGTTGTGAGTTACAGGGTATTACCAATGGAAATCAGCAAAGAGAAAATTCGGCACATTTCACAGTTTTTCAGTTTTTCTTTGGTAAAAGTCAAAATGCAAGCCAGCCCGCTGAAATTGTGAATGGTGTTTATTAGGGCGGGTCGATTAAAAATCGCTCATTGCTCTGTGAAAATCGCATTCTAGGGATCAAAATAAGAAACTTTGCCGAAGGAACCATACCTCTCAAACAAATCCTGATGTCCCCCAATTTGGGTCGAACGAAAAATCCCACTTTGACCCATTTATAGTGCTCCAATCGAGTCCAAATGTATGACCGACCCCCAATAACTTTGGACGGCCGATTCACCCATGCCAGTGGCACACACCCTGGAACTCCCCTGGGGGGTTCCCCATACAATCATTTCAAAATATCACCATTTTTGGCCTTTACATAAGAAAAGAAACTAAAAAGTTCGACCCAAAATGGGGGACATCAGAATTCGTTTTAGAGGTATGGTTCCTTCGGCAAAGTTTCTTATTTTGATCCCTAGAATATGATTTTCACAGAGCAACGGGCGTTTTTTTTGCCTCCCCACAAAAGACTCTAAAAGTTCGACCCAAATTGGGGGACATCAGAATTCGTTTTAGAGGTATGGTTCCTTCGGCAAAGTTTGTTATTTTGATCCCTAGAATATGATTTTCACAGAGCAACGGGCGATTTTTTTGCCTCCCCCCAAATCGACCCGGCCTAGTGTTTATGATGCCCCGATACTGTAATAAAAAATTACGTGAAATTTTGGTTTCCTCGATTCTGTTGAGGCATTTTTGATGTTCAAGAAAAGGTCGATAAAATCACAAAAATAATCAAAGTTGAGCTGCATTTTAGTTGTCGTAGCATCGCCCAGGAGCTAAAGATCGACCACAAAACCATTTTGAACCATTTGCGCAAAGCTGGAATCAAAAAAGAAGCAAAAATATGAACAAGATCGAATTTCCATCTCCGAAACCTTCCCGAAACGGAATGACATCCACAAATTTCTTAAACGAATGGTGGCTGGGCATGAGAAATGGGTCACATACGACAATACTGTGCGAAAATGATGGTGGTCAAAATGTATGCAGCTGAAACGCTGGCCGAATCAGAACTAACGACTAGAAAAGTTCTACTGTATATTTGGCCTAACACAAAATTCAGATCTCCGTAATTGTCAACAACTGGACCATTTGAAGTCATCGATTGACCAGAAATGGCCAGTATTGGCTAGCAGAAGAGGTGTTGCGCTCTATCAGGACAACATAGGGCCACACACGTCTGTAGTGACTCGCCAATAACTTCGGGCGCTTGATTGGGAAGTTTTAATGCATCCAAACGTGACACCAACTGATTATTGTCTTTTTCTCTCACTGCAACATGTCCTGAGTGATAAAAACCTGGTATCAAGAGAAGATTGTAAAAATCGATTACTAAAGTCTCTCGCAAAACAAGAACCAAGACGTCTATGGGAGAGGCATTATGAAGCTACCTTTAAAATGGCAACAAATTATACAATAAATCGGTGAATATTTGACTCAAATCGAATAATACGAAACATCTTAAACAAAGTTTTGAATTTTATGCAAAAATAATGGATTTCTTTTTCCCCAAACGAATATTTTAAGACTCATGCGAAAATATTTCAGGAAAATCTTGAGATTTACGTGAAAGCACATTCAAAGACTTCACTATTTTGAAAAAAGTGGCAACATTTGTTTAACATTTTTACACTGACTTTTAGGGCTTACACTTTTCTATGTTATATTTAGTATCATTTGAGGTGCCTTTTTGGAAAAAAAAAGTGATAAACTAATTTTATTAAGAAAAGTTAAAATCAATTCTTGGGAGTATCTTAAAATAGCTCAGTATCGCATTAGTTTTAGCATTTTTTCGAAATATTTTCTGGCGGAAGTTTAACCCGAGAAAGATAAACCAACAGAAAGCAATGCTCTGAACAACAGACTTGCAATAACTAAGATTTTCGAAAATATCTGAAAAGTTTTCATATCAAATAACTCAAAAAGAAATGTAAAATAAAATTGCGTACTTGGAATTTTAAGAGAGCTTATAATTTTGTTATCAGATAAAAAATTGACAGCACAAACATAGGTACCTCTGTCTTCACCGACGGATCCAAGATCGAGTTAGGAGTTGAAGAGGTTTTCGGGGTTCGGAGGTTTTCTCCAGATCAGCCAATAGATTCAACCAAAGATCAGCCAAAGAGACACAACTTTTAAATTGCCGAAACTAATAAATAGTTTTTTCGAGCAGAGGTCTTTGCGAACCTGCAGGCATGCAGAATGTTTATGGACAGCTGTTGGGGAGAGACATAAATGTTTTATCCGATAATCAAGCTGCGATCAAGGCCCTGCATTCACCATGTTGCAGCTGCTTTCTGGTTAGCTCCAGTAAGGAGGAATCAATCATCTCGAACATGCAAGAAATATTACTCTTGGGAACATAGATGCATAGGAGCATAAGGTGAAATGATATTGCCGATGAGCTTGATTGGAAAGGATCGACAGAATCGATTTCAAATGTCCTCATCTCAGACATCAGTGTCTCTTTGAACGTTTTTAAAGGTAAACTGCGCCATTTCTTTCTTAAAAAAGCGCAACACAGATGAAGTTCTACATTATCGTGTGCTATTCAAAAGACTTTGCCCTCAGTACCACAGAAAGAGAACGCGTAATGTGCTGGGGATCCCGCGACATTCAATTTCCAAACTCATAGCTGTGTTCACCGGTCACTGGTTGATAGAAACTCATGCGGAGAAGGGTGGACTTTCATACAACCCCCCTAGCAGAAGCTGTGGGGATCCTGAAGAAAGAGAGAGAGAGACTGTTGAACACTTTCTTTACAAATGTCCAGGTCTGGCGGTTAAATGCTTGAGGTTCCCTAGTATGTCTTTGCAGTTCTCTGAGGCAGTATTCAGTATTCAGCATAGATGCATTTTCTGCCTTCAACTACATCAACGGCACTGAATGGCTATAGATGTTTTTTTGTCCTTTTAACTTTTGTAATTTCTCGCCTTTAGTGGTCTACATTATGGTATCAAAACGGCACTCTAGGGGCGCACTCGTGGTACTCTTGCAATCTCACCTATTTACCTATCTACCTATAAAATTTACGAGACTTACTTAGATACTAACTTCTCAAGGACTTACTTCCCTTATATCATAATAAATTCTACTTTTTTTCATGAGCCACCCTAATGTGCATATGTTTATGTGCTTGTGTGCGTTTATAAAACTGGTAGTTTTACACAATGTTGCTGGCAAGTTGGGTGCAGTGGTTGAAACAATGGCTTGCGCTTTTCAACCAGACGAAAGGTTATAATTTTATAATGAACATTGCCACAGAATGAGCTGTACAACTTGGAAACTGTGTGATAAGTGTTAAATTTATATAAAAGACGAGAATGGCAAGGAATTTTTATATACATTTTTAAGAGTGATCGTTTGATAACCTTTATCTCCTTAAAGTCAGAGCCTCAGTAGAGAGGACTATCCTTTAACAAACAATTTCTGGCCTAATTTTTTCGCCTTTGGACGTAAATTTAACATATTTCTATTATAGCTAACAGCTTGAGCCTCCAGACAGCTTCCTAAATTGAATTTTTCATCGATTTATGGATATAACCTTTTAAAAAAAATCCTCGAACAAGCCAAAAAATGGACAGGTCAGAGTGTCCAACCGAAGGTTTAAAAAAAGGAAGGTTAAAGCCTCTTCTCGGAATGTCCTAGGTTGGCAGCATCTCAGTAAATGCCCGCATGTAATCAAGAGATAAAGTTTCCCTAAGATTTATACACCTTTACAGCCCATTGAAGAGAAGTCGAATGCCGTGGGCGATGCTCAAAAACCAAGCTCTCTCATCAATTCAAAATATTGTGATTATTTAATTTCATGCTTCCCCTACAAGCCTTAGAGTGCTTGCGCTGTGAACAATTTTCCGCGTCCGCGAGAAGCTGAAGTTGTTCTTAATTGATGAAATTGACGAATAAGCAAGTATTGGGTTGGGGAAAAGGTTTGGCAGCCCCATCGCACACAGAGACAGCGATGCCACTTAGACCACGAGTCGAAGCCCTTGGCTGCTAGCATTCCTGTTAGTTATTAAGTATAATAATTGTACTATTGTACCTAATCATAATAAATAAATAAATAAATAAATAAATAGACCAGGAAATGGGTCCATAACGTTTTTACAACCTTTTTCCCACCTCTCGACCAATTCGTTGATGCCGTGTCGCCAAAAGTCACCTGGTCTTGTGTTAAAAAATTTGTAGAGCCAGTTTTTAAAGACCTCTTTGTTATCGAATGTAACGCCCTTCAAATGGTTGGACAAGGTGCGGAGGAGCGCAAAAGATGGTAGTCGGTCCTTGCAAGGTCTGGTGAATGCGGCGGATGCTGAAGGATCTGTCATTCGAGCTCTTGGAGTGCAGCTTTGACGACTTGCGCAACATGGAGCCTGGCGTTGCCGTGAAGTAGTATGATTTGACCATGTCGATCAGGATCGCACAGCCTCATTCACGCAGTGTAGCTAGGTAATGCAGAATTCTTTGTTGACTGTGACAATCTTGTCGAGCATTTCTCAAGGTATCATGGCCTCCCAGTCCCACCAAACACATATCTTGAACTTATTTGGATGAAGATCCGGCTTGATTATCGGCTTTGGCGTATCTCCTGGAATCACCCTCTACTGTCTTTGCTTCATATTGACGTATAGCCACCATTTCTCATCCCATGCGATGATTAGGTACAAAAAGCGCTGTTTATGACTTCCTGTTGCTGGAAGGTGACTTTCTTTGTTTTTTTCGTTGAGCTCTTGGGCAACTAAGCTCCCAATTTTTCGGTAAATTCCTTTGAATGAAGGTGATTGAGAATCGTTTTATGATCACAGCCCATTTTTTCGTCAATTCACGACTGGTTTGGCGGTTGTCTCCTTCAAAAGTGATTTGAGACGTTCTTCATCGATTCAGAAGGCCTTTCGCTGCGGGACGTGCCATTGATGTCACAATCCCCATTTTTGAACTTTGCAAACCATTTCCGTGCTCTAAATTCGCTTATGACACCTTTTGCATACACGTCGCAAATGACCCATTCTGCTTCTGCAGCTTTTTGACCTCGTTGAAAAGCAAAGAAGAGCAGGTGTCGAAAACGTAGATTTTTGCATCCTGGGTATTCCATTTCTAAGCTTCAAAACAAATAAAAAATTAAATAATTCAAAAATACAATTAACATAGTTCGTTGAGCAGAAAGAGTTCTAGCAAATGAGTACTTACCCTTTGCCAAATAGCAAACAAATCTTGTAAAATAAAGGAAAATATAAAAACGATAGCAGCTTAATCTCCAACGAAATATTATTTCTGTCTAAACATGCAAAAGTTTACTAAATATTACTTTAGTGTATGCCTTTCTTGGCTCTTATAAATACAAAAAAAAATTCTTTAAATATGGACGGTAAAATACTAACCATGCGCCCACTCACGCTTCACGAAAGAGTGGGACTACTATGGGACTAGAGAACTAGAAGTATAATCATAAATCGCTGTATATAGAGAGTCATTCCATGTGTTGTAAAGGGTTATTAGATCCATGACATCCAAGTACTTTGGTTGGTTTTTAATAACAAATCGCTCCATATGGAAGGTGAGCAAAAGGTTTTACCTGTAGGTAACCGTTCGACGTACGAAGAATAGAAGTGCAGCTTTTTAACACATTTCACACATGAAGACACAAACAGATATTAACCTCTACCATTGCTATTTCGATGAACCAACTTTAGATAAGAACAGTTATTTTAAAACTTACAACAATTCAGTGTTGTCGCTTTTAGGACAACAGCAGCAGTTCCACTTCGCATTCGGACAACGACCGTTCCATTTCTCAGCCGATCCATTATCGGGTTTTCGTATGCCGCCAATTGGGAATTGTCAAAGTAAGTACCCAAATTTTGAGTATATTGAATTGTTATAAATTATTTTTTTTCAGCGGGTATTAATATGGAATATTTTATATATTATATAAATATAATAGGCAAAGATTTTTTCTGTGTACTCCTTTTTACGGCTTAAGGTAATGGGTTTTTCAGTAAGAGCGCTTCAACTTTTGAACTTTTTTGAATAAAACACAAACGGTTTGACTTTTTTAACTAATTTTTTTTTATTATCGAGTTTGAACATATACATTTAAGTATGAAATTCGATTTCTTTTGCATGACCACCGCGTGCACGTTTTACAAAGTCCAATCGTTGAACCCAATTTTCGACCACTCTTTTGCATAAATCGGCCGAAATTCCAGCAATTTCGCGTTCAATATTGGCTCTGAGCTCACAAATCGTCGCCGGCTTGTTACTGTAGACCAATGACTTCACATAACCCCAAAACGGGACGGCTTGTTAAATGGACCGTAAAATGGTCGTAATGCTCTTAAAGTAGCAGAGCAGCAACAGAACGATTATTTTCATAAAAAATTTGCACGATTTCCAATCGTTGCTCAAGTGTGTAGCGTTCCATGATGAAATGTATACTAATGAAGTTTACAAATGACAAGCGAAAAATAAAAAATATTTCGTCGCTCGCCCTCCCTATCGGAAAAAAGTTGAAGCGCACCTATTGAACAACCCTACAGTAGTCTGGTCGAAAACTCATTTTTTATAGATATTTGATAGGAATTTTTTTTAAGAAAATAAAATGCGATCGTTTTGGTTTTATAGTAAGTTATTGACATCCAATAGTATACAATAATTTTTTTTTTTGACATATCTTTTTCTAGTAGTGTGGCATCAAAGTAAGCGTCTTAAAAAAGGATAGGTCATCAGGATTTGTGCTCTTCAGGACATCTGAAACGAAAAAGTTAAACTGATTATTATTCTGGCTGGTGCTACAATGGGGCAATTTTTTTGAAGAGAGAGATAGAGATAGAGGAGGAGATAGAGATTGAGATAGAGGTAGAGGTAGAGATAGAGTTAGTGATAGAGATAGAGATAGAGATAGAGATTGAGATAGAGGTAGAGATAGAGAGAAAGATAGAGACTGATGGCGCAAGGTTGTGAATGAAGCAATGGTTAACCGAGGATTGTGATGCTAAGAAGCAGAAGAAGATATAGTTGCTCCTTATATTCTTTATTTAGTATTTGGCCGAGCTCCTCCTCCTATTTGTGGGGCGCGCCTTGATGTTTTACCACAATTGAGGAACATACGCCGCCTCCGAGCGGCAGATATTTTTTATGAGGAACTTCTTCATGATAGAAATACACTCCCAGGTTTGCCATTGCCTGCCGAGTGGCGAATGTTAGTAGAAAAAACTGTTTCTATCATTTGGTGATTCATGCCATTGAACTCGAATCCTGGTACTTCCGAATGGTAGTCACGCACCAATCCATTCGCGGCTACGGCACACGCTATAAATATCTGTAAATTGTAAAATGACTCCATAATATTTTTAGCAAAATTTACCCTGCGGCAGTTCCAGGTGAACATCTTTTTTCTCTTTAAGGGGTTAAATGGGTTTCGTGGGTTCAAAAAATCGATTTTTTTTGGCTTATTTCTATTATCGATCCGAATAATAGTTTCGGAGGTACAGCCTTTGGAATGTGTGCGCTCTTAGCCACTTTTATTGTTACTCAAAACCTTAAACGTGTTTTTCTCGGAGCCGTGTTTTCTAAGTCGGTTATCAAGTGTTCTCGAAAACTACTCAACCGATCTTGTTGAAATAATACACAGGTGCTCGAGATACAAGTTACTCGTGCTTGAACGAAGGATTTTTTTTTTTTTTTTTTCAATTACAACTATTTGAAATTTTATTTTTTTTTGGATAAATGTCTGCTAAAATTCCAATTTTTACTATTTTTTCTTTCCTTCGTTCAAGCACAAGTTTATGGTCTTAACTAAAACGCTTATTTTTGTGTTTTCATTTTTGATGATCCTGTCAGGAGTTATGCTGACAACGCGGACGCACCTTTTTTCGAGGGGTCACCGGAAATGACGTCAGAATTGAGGAGTTTTAAGTTTTTTTTTTTTTTGAAAATCTCAGAAATTATTCTTTAAATATGTATCTATAAGACAGGAGAAAGTTTGAATTAAATAAATAATTTTTTTCATAGAAAAAAAAATATTGAAAATGAACGTATTTTTACCCCACAAGACCCATGTAACCCCTTAAGAAGAAAAAAAAAATGTGTTGTAAATTTGTATAAAATTTTAAAAGAATTTATATTTTTCATTGAATTATTTAAAAATCCATTTTTATAAATGCAATAAATTACTGTAAGTCAAAAAGTTGCACGGACGACAATTAAATTCACAAGTGGCACAAAAAGGGGACGGAGGCAGTTCTAGTGCTAAGTCGCTGTTTAGCCAGACTTACTGCATGCCCTCTAATTAAGCCTTGGGGTCAAGATGCTCGTAGCTTTTTTTTCCAACCTCACCGAAACCAGCAGTTAATTAGTTAAATTTTATTTCAATTCTACCAATTAGTGGTTAATTATGACGCTCACACAAAAAAATCATAACATTTACAAATTTAATGGGTCAAAGCGCACAAAAAGACTACATTCGAATCATTTTTTTTAACCCTCAAACAAAACGGAAATTTACAAAAATAAAATTTGCTACTTGAGAGAAAATCAATCAAGATTCAACAAAAAATATTAGCAGCAAAAAATTTATTCACAAACAGATTTATAGACACATTAACAGACGCGGCCATTAAAATGTTGCCACTAACCATTTTTGAATGTTTTCCGTCTTCCTGCATTTAAGCGCTTTGGCGACTTCATACAAATTTTCCCAAACGAGCGAAAAAAGTATTGAAGGAAAAAGAAAACAAACAAATAAAAAAAAAAATTAAAATTAAAACGAAAAACCACATAAACTCACACAAAACGATTAGTTTCGGTTTTTAAAAATCCGGCTTTAAGTTTGACCAAAAACGGTTGCGGTGTCCACGGGGCGCGCACAAGCAAACAAAAATTGCACACACACGCTAACAACTGCCTGCGCTACACACATATGCGCATACATGTATGCGTGAGTGTAGTAAAAATTAAATAATTTTTTATCCATTGAGGGAATTTGACACCGCCAAAGTTTGAAAGATAAAAATGTTGAATGGCGAGTGGTAAATTCGATTATGTTATTACAGCTTTTTGCTTCAATGCATTAAACAGCAACAAAACCAACGAAAACAGCCGATGATGGTAGACTAAATAAAAATAACTGTGGTTGGGATTTTCGGTTTTGTTGGAAAACAAAAAATCGGTAGGGATGCAAAACTTTCATTAAATAGGCGACGAGCCGAAGCTCAGACTTGTCCTTTGCGCTGCCCATTTGATTGGCACAGCCGCATAGCAGTGAGATGGCAGGCATAGGCACAGTGTTGCATTTTAAAATTACCGCAAATGCACGCTGAATGTAAGAGTAGTTCAATTTTTTTTAGCTCTGCCTCTCACTGCTTTTTTTTTGATAGATGGAAAAAGCAGTGAGAGGCAGCGATCACTCAAAAAATGGGTTCTTTAAAAAAATGATTCAAACCAATGCATTGTGGTAAATATTCTGGTCAATTTTATATGAACGTGATAAAAACGTAAATGTTTGCGTGAGTGTGGTGATGGGAGGGGGTGCAGTGCTATCCTTTCGGCTGCCACAGCTTTAATGCTAAGCCTTAGTTGGTTGGCTGTTGTTGTTGTTGGTGCTTCTGATTACAGCTACAACTGTTGCAAGCTTTAATGCAAATATCTATGTATATGTAATTTACATACACATACATACATACACCTGTCCATTATTGTGTGTTTGCGCGTATTATTGGCATTTAAGCCGTTGGCCACTTTATTTAACCAATGTTTGCATACTCGCTTAAACATACACACAGACAAGTGCTGATGCACAAACATACACGCACACTCAGCCATACATTCATACACGCACACGCACTCACGCAAATTGGTTGCATTTGTATGGCAGAAAAAAAACAAATGCTTGACCAAAAAGGTGGCTGACCAGGAATGCAGCGGAAAGTTGGGCGCAAATGTATTTAAATGCTCACCACTACCATTTCAGCTACAAACTATGTGCATTAAAATACTAGGCTGTCGCCATTCAATGAATTTCAATCAACTGGTCAGTGCATTAGTGTGCGTTTATCGCTAAATAGCGACAACAGTAAATTGCAAATGCACATTTCATATATTTAAATGCATTTGTAAAAAGGTACAAAAATAAATATATTTTTATCCACATACACGCGACCCATCTTCTAAGGAGGGTTGTGGGTCTCCATTGCCCCAACTTAAGGCCATACGTGCGACTTAAGCCAATCCTAATAAAAAAGTAATTAATACCCGATCAACAATTTGGCTTCCGCCAAGCGCACGCAGCAACGGAACAAGGCAATACCATCGATGGCCTGTGCTCCAAAGTGAGCAGCTATCTCACCGACCCTTCTCGCTTTTTCACTGCGAGGAATCTCCAACTTTACCCCACTAAGTCCACGGCGACCCTTTTTACCACCTGGACAAAGGAGGTCTAGCTGCAACTTAAGGTAAAAGTTGATGACACCCCAATTCCCACGGTAAACAATACCAAAATTTTGGGTGTAACCTTCGACAATTTGCTCTCCTTCTCAGCGCACACAACCGCAATTACCACTAAGGTCCAAAATCGCAACAAGGTCCTCAAATCGCTTGCCGACAGTACTTGGAGAAAAGATAAAGAACTGTCGTTATCGACATTTTAGGCAATTGGTCGGCCGGTTCTAAACTATGCTGCGCCTGTCTGGTCGCCTGGAACTAGTGACCCGCAGTGGATAAAGCTACAGACATGCCAAAATACTGCCATTCGGACAGCGACCGGTTGCCTCCTGATGTGCTCTATTCAACACCTTCACAATGAGGCACAAATGCTCCCTGTAATAGAGCACAATAAACTGCTCAGCAAGCAGTTCCTGCTAGGGTGCTACCGTAGGTTTCACCCTTGCAGACACCTGCTTGAGCTAGAGCCGCCTTCTAGGCACGTCCGGAGACAACTTTTAAACTATACCGACGAGATCCAGGACAAAACTCATAGAAATCTACTGGACCAGACAATGTTTAGACAGTCCATAAACGACATTCACCGGGAGACCGTCACCACCTTTTTAAGCTCCCGTCCTGTGAATGCCGTAATCGGAGTCCAACCACCACCTATTGCAGGTGAAAAGCTCCAGCTTCCCCGTAAGACACGCATGACACTGGTACAATTACGGTCTGGATACTGTAGCAAGTTAAACTCCTACTTATCGAGAATTGACCCCGACATACCAAGCATATGTCCGACATGTGAAGGTATCCCGCACGACACTAACCACCTTTTCACATGCGCTCTAAAACCTACTCATCTAACACCCCTCTCCCTCTGGACCCACCTGTCGAAACAGCATGTTTCCTAGGCCTACCCTTTGATGAGCCAGACGAAGACGGCCGGTGATATACCTTACACTGACGGGGCTTCTATTACCGTTAAAACAACAACAACAACAACGGAACAAGTTCATCGAGTTTATAATGCAAGGGTTTAGAAGAAAACAAATTTTGTACTGCGGCTTTCCTCGATGTCTCACAGACATTCGATACGTTTTGGCACCCCGGTTACGCGCCTCTCTCTTTGACAGGTGCTTCAGAATCAAACTGCAAGACGAGGCCACAGATTTAGCAACGATCTCTGCAGGTGTCCTACCAAAGCATACTTTGGCCGTATCAAACTTGTGAAGCCTTCATTGATATCAAAAGAAAAAAAGCACCAAATAATACAAAACTATAATAGAACCGGTTCTCACCTACGGCTATGAAATATGGGTCCCCAAAATTAATGACTCGAATTTACTGAAATTTGAATTTACTAAAATGTGAATTTGAAAGAAAAATTATCAGCAAAATATTCGGTCCTATGCGATTAAAAGACGGTACAACCACGAGCTTAGTGTTCTAATCGCGGGACGAAATGTAACGCGGTGTATAAAGTCGCAAAGATTACGTTGGTATGGACACGCCCTAAGTAGGAGCAGCGAAAGAGCGACCAAAAAAGTGTTTGAAACAAATCCTGAAGCACTCGAAGTGTAACCAATTAAAGAGGCCATAAATTTAAATTAGGAATTTAGTTTTATTGAATTCAAAGCAAAAAATATGTGAAAATAATACAAAATTAAGAATCAATTTACTTTTACTCGATATGACCTCCTTTTACCTTGACTGTGGCTTTGACGCAGTCCAGAAACGAACCGCAAGCTGCCCGAATGCGACTTGCAGGTATTTTGGCCCACTCGCGGACAATGGCTTTTTTCAGCGCCTCGTATCTGGTGAATCGTTTAGTTCGGACTCTGCTCTCCAAAATAGCCGAAAAGAGAATAATCCATTGGACTCGCGTCTGGTGAATTTGAGAGTCACTGTGTGGACATAATGAAGTTCGGAACGTTGTTTTTTAGACATTCTTGGTTCACTCGAGCTTTGTGAGACCGTGCCGAGTTCTGCTGAAACGTCCATGGTCTGCCACTGAAATCTTGACTGTCCACGGCTTCGGAGCAAGCTCCACAATACTTTCCCGATAATATTTCGCATTTACCTTGACGCCAGGCTCGATGAAAACGATTGAAGAGCGCTCATCTGAGGTTATAGCAGCTGAAACCATAACTTGTGCTGCCTACTGGTGGCCAATCGATGACTCGAATTCTCGTATGAACGATCGGTCAAATAAACCCTAACGTTTTGGGAGTTTACGAATTGCTTAATTTGAAAAAATGTCTCATCAGAAAACACAATTTTCGGAAATTGACCGCTTTCGGCCAAGCGAAGCAACTCCTTCGCTCTCACAAGTCTGACTTATTGCTGCTTTGGTGTGAGATTATGCGCCTTTTGGATCTTGTAAGTCTGGACTTTGAGATTAGTTTTCAGTATGCGGCAAATGCTACGGTCAGATATTTTCAGTTCTTTCGCCTATTGAGTGGCATTTCGTCGGGGGTTTCACTCAAGTCACTTCTTCACTTTTCGATTCCTTTCACGTGACGTTGCAGTCTTTTGATGAGCGAGCGGTCTGAAGTTGGTTACACTTCGAGTGCCGGACCCTGTAGAGTGAAAGCGGGCTGTCGAAAAGAATGGAGACGTATTGTACGGGAGGCAATGGTCCACCCCGGACTGTAATGCCAATATGATGATGCGGCTATTTTTTAACGCACATTTCACTAGCAAAGCTTGCCCCAAGCATCACCTGCGAAATATCTGTAATTTTTATTAGAAAAATGAAGACAGTCTCACAATAAATCGAGGCCCCGTAATCACTAAAGCCCCTCCAAAAAAACTTTCCGCGCCCGCCAGTGTAGGAGTATATCCGCGTAGGCTTGAGTTTTATGCGTGTTTTGCATAAAAAGTAATGCGTTTTTCTGCACTACTTCAGCCACTGCCAATGGATGAAAGAGCGTCAGCAGCAGCATTCACGGCGACTTCGCTAAATCGACTGCACTCCCAAAATGGCACACACACACACCCGCACCCCCATGCAATCAAAGGCTGGAATACATTAATATATTAATAATTTATGTGCTGTTGCTGGGTTTATTAATGTATTCCTAAGAATTAAATTATGATTTTAAAAAGCATTTAAATTAATGTTGAAAGCAGTCAATGCATTTGAATGCAAATTAATTGCATTAAATTCGTTTGCGATTTGTGCGTCAATTTTTTTCCTGATTTATTTTTTTTTTTGTGTTGTTGTGCTCACTGCCACACTCAATAGTCAACAAATTGATAATTCAAAATTTGGTTATTTAATATTAAGTCGCCAATGCATTTTTAATAAATTATTCGACTATTTAAACACAAAAGCGCTGCAGTTTGTTGTAGTCTTTCAGTTTAAAAACTCGTCAACCACTTTGACCGAGGTGTTCGTTTTAATCCGAGCCGGCAACTTGTAATTAAATTCACTGTGAATCAAAAATGCTAAACGAATTAACGATGTAAAATTAGACTGAAAGTATGAAATTGAAAATTTAAAATAAAATATGGATGCGAAATTAGGAAAGAAGAGCGCGTGTCAAGTAATTAACTGATAATTTGGAAGTATTTAATTTATTTCGGGATAAAATTTGGCATTTTAAGTGATTTGCTTGAAAAAAAAATGGAAATAAAAGCTCTAAGCTAATAGAATTTATGAATGATAGAATTAATTAAATGCAGCGAAAGCAGTTAAAAAATAGAAATTGAGAAAAATACTTCGAACTGACTCTTAAAGCCTGGCCCTGATCTATGATATTCAAATTTCGCCCTTTTCATTTTAACAATAAAAACTGGCGTTGTACTGGCTCAAACGCTTAATCGCTTAATCCTCTTTTGAGGAGTAGTTCTTGTTACTTATACGGGATTGAAGTCCACGGAAAACGGGATAATCTCAAAATGCAATATCCAGAGAGTATGGTGGATGCGGCATTAGCTCCCGTCCGAGCTCGTTCAGCTTGCCTAATGTTTGCCTTGCGGTATGAGGTCTTGCGTTGCCGTGGTGAAACAAAACTTTGCGCCTATTCACTAAAGACGGTCGATTTTTGTTAAGTGGCCGAATTCAGGTGTGGTAGCTGATGAGAATAATAATCAGCACTTATCGTCTGGTTTGGTTCCAGAAGTTCATAATTAACAATACCGGCCATATCCCACCAAAGAGACAAGAGAATCTTCTTGGGGTGAAGGCCATCTCTAGGGGTCGGTTCTGGTGTTTCATCTTTATCTAACCATTGGCGTTTGTTCGCAAGGATTGTTGTAAAGGACCCATTTTTCATCACCAGTAACGATACGGTTCAAAAAACTTCCATTTTCAAGCCGTTGCAGCAGCTGAGAACACACATTCACTCTCTGCTGAAGGTTAGCGACGGAAAGTCTATGCGGAACCCATTTTTTCAGCTTTGAAACCTTTCCCAACTGAACCAGGTGCCTGTGAACTGTTCCATGCGATGAATTTAACCTCTGAGCTATCATATCGACTGTCGAATTTGGCTCAGCTTCCACGAGTTCGAGCAAGGCGTCGGAGTTAAAGACTTCAGGACGACCAGCGCGCGGGAGGATGCCCCCAGGATCGCAGTTTCCTCTTCGGAATTTTGAAAACCACTTTTGCGCAGTCCTTACACTCACGGTATCCTCTCCGTGAACAGTGTTTATTTCTGCAGCAGGAGGTGTTGCATTTTTACCACTTTTATATAAAAAATACAAAATATGCCTCTTATACGCGTTCGAAGATTCCATTTTATTTTTTAACAACACGTGCTTCTATCCGCGATTAAAATCACTTGTTGACTGCACAAATCAAAGAAAATATAAATAGTTCTGTTATATTCCGCGAATAATTTTTTGTATGCAAAAATCGTACAAAAGTGAAATGTAAAATACGCACGAATTTATGGACTGACCTGATATGATCGATTATATTCAGATTAGGCAATTGAACGGGTGTTTGGAGTAGTCTAGGGCAATTGTAGATGCGCCACAACTTGGCAACCACGAAGATGTGTTTCATATTGTTGCCCTAATAGGAAAAAAATTTGTGCAAAATACCCAAGCGTTTGGCTTTTAGACCAACATTAACTTTAAGGATGTTCAGATATTGCCGCGGCCGCCGTAGCCGAATGGGTTGGTGCGTGATTACCATTCGGAATTCACAGAGAGAACGTTGGTTCGAATCTCGGTGAAACCAAAATTAATAAAAACATTTTTCTAATAGCGGTCGCCCCTCGGCAGGCAATGACAAACCTCCGAGTGTATTTCTGTCATGAAAAAGTTCCTCATAAAAATATCTACCGTTCGGAGTCGGCTTGAAACTGTAGGTCCCTCCATTTGTGGAAGAGCATCAAGACGCACACCACAAATAGGAGGAGGAGCTCGACCAAACACCCAAAAAGAGTGTACGCGCCAATTATTATATAGATATATGTTCAGATATTGAAACTTATTCATATTTCCTTCTACGAAATGAATATTTCCGACAGCTGCACTTGAAACACTCATCCACTGCTCACAGAACCGCCTCCATGCTTCACAAGAGCCTTCGTATTCTTCGGTTCGTATTCAGTTACATGGATTTCTCCAGACTTATGACTTTTCATTAAATTAGATTTGTTTTCATACCCTTAAGTAAAAAGGGTATTTCAGAAGATGTGCCTCAATGTTCTTTTAAAATGAAATATGTAAAATTTAGTTTCTCTCAGGTTTCTCTATTTTTATTCAAAATGTGGCTCCTAACAATTGAATGTGAAAAATTACAGCATTTAAAAGTCCATCATGAGCTCCCGATCCATAGATATGATAAGATGCGCCAAAAAATCGATGCATTCAAATTTTTTCACCAATTCACCATTGAATTGTCGACTCATTCGGACGCTTATTTACACCAAAAAATTTTGATTTTTTCAATATATTCTTCTAAAAGGTCGACAATTTTCATAATAAGTTTCGTGACGGGTGATGAAAAATGGATTCATTACAGCATTCCAAAGAAACGAAAGTCATGGAGACTGCCCGGTCATGCTTCTACGTCGTCGCCCCGGCCGAATATTCACGCTGCGAAGGTTGTGCTTGTGGGGCCATGGGTGGGACCGAGTTGGTGTTATTTATTATGAACTGTTAAAGCCAAGCGAAGCCATCACTGGGTATCGACTTCAACTGATGCGATTGAGCCGAGCACTGCGCACTGAAAAAGTGACTCCACAGCATGACAACGCTCGGCCTCACGTTGCCAAACCCGTTAAAACCTACCTGGAAACACTGAAATGGGAAATCCTACCCCACCCGCCATATTCTCCAGATATTGTGCCGTCCGATTATCACCTGCTCCGATCGATGGCACATGGTCTAGCTGACCAGCAGTTCCATTCATATGAAGACATCAAAAAATGGCTTGATCCGTGGATAGCCTCAAAAGATGAACAGTTTTACCGCGACGGTATGCGAGGTCTACCAGAAAGATGGGAAAAAGTAGTAGCCAGTGATGGGCAATACTTTCAATGATTCACTTGTAACCATTTTTTTTCAGAATAAAGTTGTATTTTCATACAATAGAAAAAACACATTTAAACATATTTAGATTTTATTTTGAAAAAAATGTAATGAAACTTCACGAATTTTTTACACAACAATGAAATTTTCATTAGCTGCAAAAATACCATAACAGTGGCTGGAAACTTCCTGTGCATAACAACAGCAACCCCTGTAAGATTGTAACATAGCCATCTGTCATTCTGTTCATTTCTGCGGTTGGTCTTTTGGCCTTGGTCAAAATAATTATCGTCAGAAAAAATTATAGCATCTCAGGCGCTTCAGGATGATTAATTTTGTTCAGAAGGCGTTTTGATCGGATAACTCGCTATTCTCATGTTTGGTCCAACAAACACTGTGTTTTGTATACAACGTAGGATTTATATCGGAAATCTTGATGGACAATTGGACAGATAAGACCTGCAAAAGCATTAAACCCCTTCACAAGAGCACTAGTTCTTTTTTGAAGGATCCTCGTCACGGATCGCTTAAACCTTTTGAATAAATTCTGCAGATCGTACAGTGTCACAACCTTCGTCCTGCTTTTTACGTTTTGCAGCAGATTCTGCAGCGCCGCCTGATGCTTTCAATTTACGGCAAACCTTGAAGGAATTAACGTGCGCACTTAAGAAAATTAGAGATTTCCAATTCGGTGTGATTTGCACATAAAGCGCCCATAATTGCATATATCTTCGTTTCTTGAGAAAAGCTGTAGTCCTCCATGGCTTACCTGAATATGAGCAAATAGAAAAATAATATTTTCGGGAAGTTATAGCCACAACTATGATGTCCTTAACTACTGTGTACACCCTGCATTCAGCGGCAAATTTTATGCGGGCGCTCTTGTTTTTTAGACTGCTTTCACGCTCGTCAAGTGTTGTTTCTTCAACACATTTCGAATTGTTTCATCATAAGCCACTTTATTGGTATTTCCCTAAAAGATTTTACTACTTCTACGACTAATATGAAGGCATCTTTACTAACTTCGGTTAAAATCATGCCTTCTACGCGAACACAAAGTTTCTTCCTTGGCCTTCACTTGTCACATTATGGTTTTGAAAAATTTGGAGGTCAAGCACCATAAAAACATGAGTATTTCGATGCTTTCACTTTTCCTTACATAACTGAAAATAGCGAATTCAATAATGACGGTAGCAAAATCTAAAATTGATATGATATTTTTGGAGTCGCTGATTAACATAACTTTGGATTTTGAAAAATTACATGGAATTTGTAATGAGCAATTTCAAAAGACTCCGAGTACTCATTTTCACTATACGAGCTGAGCTGTTAGTAATTTGCAACTCGGTAGTAATCGCTGCATCATAAAAAGTTACGCACACTTTAATAAAACTCGTGAAGCTTTTTATTTTTGGTTTGAACTTAAAATGTGGTTGTAAAAACAATAAGTCATCTGAGAGTGAATCATGCCAAAAATGCTCAAAGCATGTCCCACAACTACTGCTAAAATACCACACACCATTTTTTGAAAAAATAAGTTGCCGGATGAATGGATGTAGATTACTTTGCCAAAAACGGGAGGCCTGAGTGAGTGGCGCTATTATTGGGGAATTCTATTGCTATGTATCCCGTTCAAAGTTTTTTCAAGAGCACTTCTGACTGCTTAAAAAAGAACCGCTAAGTACAGTCAAGTAGCGATTTCCGGTCAAACTGTTCTTGTCTCGATAAAATCAACACGTTAAGAATAATGATGGAGCAGTCGACAGAATGGAAAACAGCTTTACAGCTCGTCTTCTTGGACTACAGTACCGACAACATTCATAGAGAGTGCATCCGGAACGCCCTATCATCAGGCTGATTAAAGCAACAGCAGCAGCTTCAAATGTAGGGTTCAACATAACGGAAGCATATCGTCCACTTTCGACTCAATATCTGGTGTTCGGCTTGCCTGATTTCCCTTTGTGCTATTCCTAATGGTGCTTTCAAGATCTGTAGACGCATGTGGCAGAGGTATACAATGGAATTTCAGCGACCACCTTGAAGGCATAGATGACGTTGATGACATCTATCTAGTGCCAACAAGGTTAGGTTAGGTTAAGTAGTAATGATTGCCCAGAGAGTCGGTCCACTTGGACGAAAGAAGTTTGATTCATCCTTTGTGATACCATTGCAAGAGGGAGAAAAGAGGTGAAGGAAAAACCGATAGGACGAAAGGGAAAGGGGTATTTGTGGACTATGAACGGTGACTAGTTTGCAGTTGTGTTAACCTCTTTATGCTGCTGATGAAGTTCATCAGGCGCAGAAAAGAAGTGAGAACCAAGATGATTGAATCTTAGTCCCACGAGAGCTAGGCAGCTAAGGAACAGGTGCTGAGATGATTCCACCTTATGCTCCATACAGCTAACGCAAAAAGGACTCGAAGTAATTCCAAATCTCACGGCATACATACCTCACAGATAGTGCCCCGTAAGGACACCCACGAAGTTTGAGAGATGAGATTTTGTCATCCTCAGAATATCTATCGAACGCCTCAGATCCAAACGTGGCCAGAAGGATTTCGCGACCTTACATGTTCGTGTACTTGCCCAGCGCTCGCTGAGTTGGTGCAAAGGCCATCCTTCCAGGAGTAGATCGCAGGTTGTCAAGGGGATCCCGATCCTCTCCTATCGCGGGCACACTACCTCACAGGTCCCTTGTCTCGCCTGCTCGACGGCTTCGCAGTCACTTTCGGTAATGTCACTGTGACCAGGTCTCTAGTGTCAACAAAGCATTCCGGCATGCAAAAGAAGCGTTTTGGTAGAAGAATCAAAGAGAGTAGGTCTGAAGATTAATGGTGAAAAAAATAAATCGCTTCAAGTAAATGTCAACAGCTTCAATTACCTGGGGAGTGCAATTTGTACAGCCCCACCGTCTGTAGATGACATACAAAGCAGAATCGCAAAAGCTCGCAGCGCGTTGGCTCAGTTGAACAAGATATGGAATTCTACATCGATTTCCATACACACAAAGTTACGTATTTTCAACTAAAATGTAAAATCGGTCATTTTGTATGGCTGTGAGACTTGGCTCATGACAGACTCGCACTCAAATAAACTGCAGAATTTTGTCAACAAATGTTTAAAACTTTTATTGCGTATATGGAGGCCCATAACAAACAACAAGAAAGAGCTTTGGGTGAATTGTAAGCAGTTACGCATGCAGACCGAAATAAAGCAGAGGAAGGGGAGATGTGGATTGACCATACTTTTTGAAGAGATCCCACAGAAATTTGCAGACAAGCACTCGAATGGAAACCGCAACGCAGTAGAAAAAGAGGAGGTCTTGGTTGCACTTGAAAAGTCAAGATTAGCGCGAAAGATCGTAACCGTTGGAAATGTTTTCTAATGGCCCTATGCCCCATCGCGGATGACTGGAATTGAGAAGAAGAAGAAGGAGAATTATGAGTGCTGCGCGGCCTTTGAAAACATAGCGGCGCCTTTTATCCGCTACACGCAAGGATATTAAGGGAAACTGTAAAGCCGATGAGCTATCCAGGAAAGATACTACTCTTCAACTGCTCAGTGATAGAAGTATAATACCATTGAGATACCTATGGCCATGAGTAAATTAATAATTAAAGGCATGAAGAGATGAAGATGCATGCATAACAGCTTGGCTACTATGCTCGCAAATAAATGGGAAAAAGGAACGGCTCAGCCTCAAGAGCGGATATCTGAATATTGTAGAAGTTCTAACGATTAGTCGAGGAAGAAACAGCTGAGCCCTTCCTTCGCAATTGTCCAGCTCTAACTTAAATCAGAGCAGGTTGTCTTGGTAAATACTTTTTTAATTCTCTTACAGAGCTGTCTGGCGTGGGGAGAGATCAATTCTACGCTTCATAAGGCCCATGAAATGGTTTCACGAAGAAAAATAAATGAGGTTCCCGTGTCGCGCAGTTGCATCACAACGCACCAGCAAGGCATAAGTGAATTGGTCGTACAGAACGATTGCCACCATAACCTAACCTAACCTTGACTGGGAAAATCGCCACGTGGCAGAACTTATGGCACTACTAAGTTAGTATTTGCATGCGTACATGTTTTGAGTAAACTATAAATGGGGCATTGTGAGGCTGACTTTAGCTGAAAATAGTTTGCGCTCATGAAAACCGCGTAATAATAGAGGGAATTTGTTGCTGCACTTATTTGCCACTTACATTTTTTGTATGTATGTATGGATAGTATATTGACGTGTCTACATATGTATGTATGTGGGTCTGCATAGTCTGCGTACGCCGGTGATGTGTTTATGAAACGGTTAAGCGAATATCATTAATAAAGCCACCACAAAATCAATATTCCCCATTTAAAGGGTACCGAGCGCACTCTGATGCGTCTATACGAAAAACTAATTAATAATTTCCGAATGAGCTATTAATTAAGCCTAATTACAATACTAATATATATTTAATGTGTATAGCTTTGAAAAATCAAAATAAGCGTTCAAAAGCACGCACATGCGGCATAACGAAATTCAGTTAATTCAGTTAAGCGCCCGCATCAATACTTTCAGTTCGTTCCGTTTTTATACAGCAGCAGCAGCAGCAGCCGCCTTCATTTGGCGCTTTTTTCGGATAGTACAACATCGTTTGTAGCCATTTTCATCTCCAATAATCAATATTACACAGCGACAATATATTAATGCACACACGCACACATACACACTTATGTAGACAGAGTCATATGGGCAGCCAACAATATCAACACCACCCCCACCAACTTGCGACCGGTGGGCAAGAAAATTCGAGTGACCGCCACATTTTTTGTCACAAACTGTTAACTACTGATGCCATCGATGCTGTTAGTGCAATCATTTTTGCAGCGGCCTGATATGAGTGCATATACGTAGGTTTTAATCCGCGTAAATGCCGTGAATGGCGACTACTCATTACCCACACATTGCCGCTGTCCAACAGTAGTCCAAACCAATCCAATCCAATCAGCAGCCAACCCGCATAATGGCCTCATTCATTTACACGCACTCCGCCATGTTGACGTAATTAGCGGGCCGATGCCGCGTTTATTTTATACAAACATATGTACACACATGTGCGTCTGTATGTATGCCTATGGCTATCAATAACATGGTTAGGTCGAAGTAGCGCAGCAGACATACAGTCCGGTTCACTTGAATAGAGAGACTAACCAAACACGAAAAAATTATAGGAAATATACAAATTTTACATTTATTATTTAAAGCTTCATAGTTTGTGCTGCCACCTTGTTTATAAATTACTTCGTAAATACGTTGATGAATTGATTTGTAACATTCTTCAGGTAGCCTAATCAAATTTCATATCAGGCCGTTTCAATGATTCGAATTAAAGTATTTTTGCCTTTAAATTGTAAAGTAAATTTGCCTCTTATAAGCCTTTGGAGTAATCCATCTAAAGTTTCAAGGTTTTGGGACGCAATCGAAGTTCTAACCACACATGAAGTGTGTACAGGTGGATTATCCTGTTGAAATATCCAATTAGTAGGTCCAAATGTTTCACAAATATCGGGGGAAAAGGCGACTGCAGCAGAGTTTTATAGCTGTTTCCCGTCATTTCCTAGTCTACAATTTTCAATAGACCCCTATTCATTACAGTACATCATCCAGTCTCAGCGTTCTCACGGGCTCACGGGCATTCTCAGTTTATCCGCGGGGACAGTTATGAGTATTTTAAACCTCTTTTGGTTGCACTCTCTCAATAAGAATTTCGTCTGGCGTAGCCGCATAGTTTGGTACCAGCAAACCTCACTTAGCCCTAGCTCTTCAATCCTAAGCTTCTCCTTGATGGTGTGTTGTCCCATAGCAAGGAAGGGCTCGGGTCCCATTAATGTCGAGGCCACAGCCTCTCTCTTAAATACTTCCGACATTTTGTTCCCAGTTATATCCCTGTATTCTGGCACCCAAATTAGTTGGATTCGGTTGTGCATTCTTGACAAATTCAGTGTCTTGATACACTCAATCACCAGTGAGGACTTAATCTCACAGGACAATAAAGTCTCGAGTGCCGCCTGACGGTCGTTTAGAATGTCATTTTTCTCGTTGCGGAAATTTCTTTCTAAGTTTATCTCTGCACATATACAGGTTACATACATCTCCGCTTGGAAGATTCTTGGAAAACTACCCATCTACACAGAGCGCTTGGTTCTGGCGCCGTAAATTAATCGCCTATGCCTCCTGGGATCTTCGAGCAATATACATATATATCATGGCAGGGTACACTTCTGCTTTTTTTTCTTTATTTAGTTTGGCCGAGCTCCTCCTCTTCTGGATGTTTTCCAACAATTAGAAGCACCTACAGTTTTAAGACGACTCCGAACGGCAAATGGTTTTTTATGAGGAGTTTTTTTATGTCAGAAATACACTCGGAGGTTTATTATTGCCTGCCGAGGGGCGACCGCTATTAGAAAAAGTTTTTTCATCAATTGATGTTTCATGCTCGGAGATTGGAATCTGTGCACTTCCTAATGTTAGTTCCGGATGAATTGGCCAACCGTGGATCAGCGGTTCTCCCACAAGGGTCAGAGCCAATAATCGAAATCAGTTCTGCAAGAATCATGAATTAGATCACCGATTATATTTGTAATTTACATACATACAAAGAGCGATGGTCCGGTCCAGAATGCTGAAGAACTGCAAAATATTTTGTGACAAGCCCGAACAGAAAACTGTTGAACTTTCTTCTAAAACTTGGTTCTGCCAAGACGTTCAAGACGTTCGGTTGATGGTCGGTATTAGATATTATAGGACACAATCCATGGTGTCAACATATGACCACCATTGGAATCATTGAGAACCCGATGTGTCGGTCTTGTTTAGCGGAGACGGATGGCACTGAGCATTTGCTGGAGCAAGGCTACGAGTTGTGGGTTCCGATGTCATGAGAATGAGTAAAAATCGTTCACCCAAACTGGAATACGAGGTTTCACCAAAGAACCTGGAAAATTCTCACAGATCTAACTACCTCTATTTCTCTTTTCTATCCCTTTTTTTTCGGTTACTTACCTCTTTTCCTCCATGACTACATTCTCTTTCACTTTCCAGAGCTTTAAACGCAATGGGCTTTGAGGGCCCAAGTGTTTTGGGAATTACCAAATATCTCGGTGCCTCTTGGCTCAACTTTTCATACATCAATTTTTCTCCATTTAATTCCTGCTAACTGAAAAATTGCTCTGTTAACTGCCGGCGAAGCCATTTTTTCTGATCTAAGTTTATGTATTGCCATGTATGCTTTACTTTTTAAATTCCCTTTTTTCTTTCATCTTCCTTTTACTCAATACATTCTTGTTTTTCATTTCAGGTGCTAGCAATACACACTGGGGTTATGGCTCCGCATCTGCATACTCACCCTACTTGGCCGGAAGCGGACTTTCTTCCTGCACAACTCCAACTTCAGCACAATTCAATAATCCAGCTCTTGGCTTCACCTGCTCCTCCAACGATCAGTCAAACAATCAGGACTTTACTGGCGCCTCAAATCGCGATTGTGTACCAAGTAAGTATCAACATGGCCGGGAAGACTGACCGAATGCTTAAGTAGATGCATATTGATTTGCTTCTGAAACTGAATCTGCAGAAACGAGTATAAATGGAAAATTTACTGAAAATAAAAACTCATAGGCAAGGTTAGGTTAGGGTGACTACCACTCTCTCGAGTTTAAAGGGGTCCCATTTCGAGCTCTAGGCAAATTGTGATACCACTGGTTTGGACTCAAGTTCCTCTTATAATTCTCAATGTGGTTAAACCGCTTCGATTTCGGGGAAACTGTAAAACACTGTATCTGGTAATGATACCAACCACTGTACTAATGTAAGGCCAGTCTAGATGGATCAGGGACCTAGTTCAGAGATCATTCCTTCTAGGCCAAACCTGTCTGATTATCTCACAAGTTGGCTCTTTAGTCCATCTACTGTTGGGATCCAGAGTTTTCTTTAGGATAAAGAGACGCCTACACATTGGAAAGAATTGACTAATTTAAGATCAGTTCCCTTCCTATTTAGCTCTTTCGCTATGCAATTTCCGGAATATATCTATGTCTAGCAACCCAAAATATATCTATGTCTAGCGCTCGTGATGTACCGCTAAGCTAGCTCATTAAGAATAGCTCTACTTCAGAAGAAGTATTATTGCACTGTGGAAATTTTATCACCGCTGGGCTTATCAGAGTAAACAATAATCGGTTGTGTGTTCCTGATCAACAACGCACCCAACTGCAGCCAACTTGATAACGATTAACTCTACTTAAAAGGCGTTGTAACAGTCAGGTAGCCATGGCTTAAGTTCAGCTGTAGAACTTCTGAGCAGATACCACTCTCGACCTTAGTTTTAGTCTTAAGTCCTCAGTGAAGATATTCACTCATCCTGAGCCAAGAGCCAGTTCACATCTTTATTGGATTCGTGTGGAAATATTTTCAAAACAGAATTTTGAAACAGTATAATCTAACTCCCTGTGCGTTCCCAGAAATGTTCCGAGAATTTTTCAGTGTAGGCATGCCCAAAATTTGTCATAGATATCCTTATGGAGAAAGCCTTATAGAGTCCCAGAGAGCCGTAGCTCAGGTAGAAAGCAACGCTCCTGCGAAAAGTATCACTGCTGCTCTCTATGCCTCTTACATTTTGCTTTTAGATACAATATTTTCCAAGATCGGCCACCAAACGATGACTCCATAGAAGGGGATAGGTCTCACAACCGCAATGTAATATGTGTGGTTTTACGTCTCATCTTTCACGTATGTCAGTTTTGGATGCATAAAGTATAGTGAACGTTTCTCTTGACCAGTTTTCGATGTCTCGGTTCCAGTGTAGTTCCTTCTTGTTGCCGTTTCTTTCTCGTTCTAACTGGCGCCAGTGTGAAACACCAAGCCAAGTCCTTCTCCACCTGATCTTTCTAAAGCAGAGGAGGGCTCTCTCTTCCTTTGCTATCACCAGCTGGTACCGCATCGAATACTTTCAGAGCCGGAGCGTTTGTATCCATGCAGAAGAGATGACCCAGCCAACGTAGCCGCTGAATATTCACTCGCTGCGCTATGCCCATGTTGTCGTAAAGCTCATACCGCTCATTGTTCCGACGCCTACGATACTCGTCTAACGTGCAATGTCTCTCAAACACTCCAAGAGACGGATGTTATCATCGTCCGAGCTTCTGCGCCATACGATGGAACGGGCATGAAGAGAGCCCTATAAAGTGATAGTTTTGTTTGTCGAGAGAGGAGTTTACGACAACATAAATTTAGCTCAGCGAATAAAGATTCAGCGGCTTCGTTGGCTGAGTCATGTCGCTCCAGCTCTGAAAGTATTCGATGCGTACCAGCTGGTGGTAGTAAAGGAAGAGGAAGAGCTTCTCTGCGTTGGAAAGATCAGGTGGAGAAACACTTGGCTGCACTTGATGTTTCCGACTGGCGCCGGTTAGCACGAGAAAGAGACGACTGGCGCACTTTGTTAAACTCAGTTAAAATGGCGTAAGCGGTTATCGCGCCAATGATAAAGAAAAAGAAGTAGAGTGGGATCAACAACTGAAAATGCACGAACTTCACATCGGACACAGCCACAAACGCACACATTTTTTCTTTATGTGTAGCTGAACGTCATCTGAATGATTTTGTTAAACTTTACTGTATTTTAGATATAAAAAACGTTTCAGTTTTCCTAAAACATCTTTTTTTTCGATATTTCAATACTGATCTTTCTACCTTTTCTTCATTTTCAGTGCTTCCAGATTCCACAGCCACCGACTTGGATCAGCATTTGAGCAATCTGGTAGGTTCTACCACCGGACAGATGACGCACCACAGCCTGCTGGGATCGAGCGGCCAATCGGCAATTTCCTCCACCGTCAATGGTGGCGTCGGATCCAACTCAATTTTGGTGCCACGCTATCATCACACCAATACCAACGATTACAATGTACACTCTAGCCAGAATGGACCACGAAGTTTGAGCGACTCTTCGCAAGCCGAATCACCGGTGCAAGAAGACCTACTCACCACCAACACACCAAATTTGGGGGGTGGCGCCGGTGCTGGCGGCGGCGGCGGTGGTGGTGGTGCCAATGGTTCAAACAACGGCAACAGCAGTGCCAATGGCAGCACCGGCGCTGGCAGCGGGTCCAACTCTTCGGCGGCAAATAATTCACTTGTCGGTGCCAATCAAAATTTTCCCGGACTAGTCAATCAGACGCAGAATCCAGCCGTCTACAGCGGTGGCAGCGGTGCGGGCGTAGGCGTTGGCGTTGGTGTTGGGGGCGGTGGTGCAGGCACAACTGGTGCCGGCTGTAATGGTTCACTCTATCCCGTGCTGCCGGCTAGTCTACTCTACTCACAGCTCTACACAGCGGCCAATCAGACTCATGGCTTTCACTCGCATGCGCTAACGCCTTCACACGCCTCACCCAATTCATCGGTGCATGGCGCCGAACTGCAAAGCGTTATGGATCATATCAACAATGTGGGTGTCGGAGTGGGTGTGGGCGTACGTCAGCAGCACAATATCATGACAGGTGGTGGTGTGACGCATCCGGGGGATTTGACGCTGATCGGCAATTGTGGTGCCTCGGTGAGGAATATCGAAGACGGCAGTAATACGCAACGTCAAGTGGCCGCTTTGGCAGCACACCGTGGACACCACACACCCACCGACAATGGGGGTAGCGTGTGGCGGCCATATTGAGGTCAGGTGCTCTGGTGCGGCTCGGCCGTCCTATAGTGTTACGAGAACCTGGAGAGCGAGCGTGAGAGCGCCGGCACCAGTGAACCGACAAAATATTGGTATGGCTGAGGGAAACTAATACGTGCAAGACATGTAGGCGTATGTGTGCAATGTGAACTGTGCCAATAAGGGGTGAGTGAGACGGTGGTGAGTGGAAAGCGGTACAGGGAGCTTAGTGCAATAGTAAGTCGAAGAGATTCGTGGAAGTTGGCAAGCGGTGGAGTTAACGCCACAACTGTACATAAATTCCTTTGTAAATAAATTAGTAGCCGAATGAAGGGGATGGGCAGATAGATTTTAAATGTGACTTTGTAAACATTTTAAGCATAAAAAAACTAGTCGAATTTGTTTACAAAATGTTAAGGGAAAACATTTACTATACAGTAAAGATGATTTTCAAAATATTATTTAGTTAAAACTAAAGTTCATTATCAGTCTCTAAGAGTCCTTAGCAAATTACCAATTTTAACTTTAATAACTAAAGAATAAATGCATAAATAAATGAAAAAATGGAAACTGAAAAGATTGCGGATGAATTAATTTATGGTAGTTAAGTATTAAAAAATGTTATATAAAATGAAAAAAAAAATTACAAAATTAATTAATTAAAACAATCAGTAAATGTATTAAAATGTAAGCTATACTCATACACATGTACTTAACTGCATATATATGTGTTTGTATGTATGTAAGTGTTAAGTGTATCACCCACAGCAGAGCAGAAGTAAGTTCCTAAATCCGCGATTACCAAATTTTCAGTCTTCGTGCTTTCTTAGCTTAAGTTCACTTAAGTCATTTAGCAATTTTGTATGCCAAGCGCATAAGTATTTGTGTAACGTTAATACTCTCTCCAAGAATTTTATTTAAAATTAATATTTGTTATGCGTGCGCATTTTGTTATTCACCCATTTGTTCACGATTTTCGAAAATTCTTGTTATGCAATTTGAAAAATAAAGAGAAGAAATTAACTATGAATTGTCCCTAAAACAAACCAAATTCCGT
Organism: Anastrepha ludens; assembly: GCF_028408465.1. Classification (NCBI taxonomy): domain Eukaryota; kingdom Metazoa; phylum Arthropoda; class Insecta; order Diptera; family Tephritidae; genus Anastrepha; species Anastrepha ludens. The sequence goes on along the minus strand of NC_071499.1, from coordinate 26,614,761 downwards.
AGACCGACTTCGGTATATACTTATGAAATGAGACTTTTTTTTCTATTTCAAACGTTTATTAACAAAAAATGGTTACAAATTTAATCTTCAATATAATAACCATCGCTAGCGACACATTTCTCCCATCTCTCACTGACCGTCTTTAGCCGCAAACCAATCATCGAGCCATTTTTTGGGCTGTGGCCCATCGATACAAACAAATGATAATCGGAGGAAGGCGCCAAGTCTGGTGAGTAAGCCGCATGCACCAGCGGTTCCCAATCGTACGTCTCCACCAATTCCCGCGTCGCTCTTGTTCGATGTGGCGGTGCATTGTCATCAAGAAAAACACACAGCATTGCCTTGCGGCCGTAGCGATTTGGTTTGGCCGTTGTTTTTGGCTTGTGGCCGGGCTGACCATACGATCGTTTACGCTTGGGATTGAAGAAATGCACCCAATTTTCATCACCCGTAACGATTCGGTGCAAAAAAGACTTCCTTTTGAACCGGGAGAGCAGCATTTCACAAGTGGTTTTTCGGTTCTCTTGCTGCCTTTCAGTCAGTTCATGCGGCACCCATCTTCCGACCTTTAAAATCATGCCCATGTCTTTCAAACGTCTGGAAATGGTTTTGTGGGTCACTCCCAACTGCTCTGCCATCATTTCTTGCGTTTGACCATCATCTTCATCCAACAATGCTTGCAATTCGGCGTCCTCAAACTTTTTCGGTGGCCGGCCACGGTCCTCGTTCTCCACGCTAAAATCACCACATCGAAATTTTTCAAACCACCTGAAGTATTGTGCTCTACTTAGAGGATGTCCACCATAAGCTTCTATTAGCATTTGATGAGCTTTAGAAGCGCTTTTTTTTTCAATTGATAACAGAAAATCAACGATGTTCGCAAATCGTAGTTTGAAGGCACGAAATTCGACCTTTTTAAGAGCGACAAAAATGCGTTGTTGTATGATACGTAACAAACAATGAACTGAATATTGTTGACAGATGACAGATGACAGATGGCAGACGAAAAAAACCAGACATTTGGTTAGGTTTAAAAATACTTCTAACGACATCTATCGATTAATAGCTCAAAGTCTCATTTCATAGGTATCTACCGTATGTATGTGTGCATAACGGTACTAGCAAAAAACTGGTAACAAAACAATCATACATGCCGCATGTATGTATGTAAGTATGTAATTGAACGGCAGCCATGCCTTAAATTAATAGCAAAATTTTAAATGTAAATACCGTTTAAGTCCAACAAAAACAATGCTGCACAACGGCATCAGTCCGTGCATGTAGTACCATATGTACATATGTATGTGTGCGTGTGAAACAAAATCGACTTGATTGCCACTTCAATAGGAATTTTACAAAACAATTGAGAATATTTTAGCAGCTAAAAACAACTACAAACATATGTACGTCAAGTTTCTGTCCAACTAAAATTCTTCGAGGCGTTGCAAGTGGGCGTGAGAAGTTATTGCGAAATTTATAGAAAAAATTCAATTGTAGGCTCATACATTTGTACGTCTATCGACACTTGTATGCATGTATCCCCCACTACAGTTGGCTAGTTAAGTGCGAATGTATCTTAAAACAACAACAAAAAGAAAATACTAAATAAATAATATAAAGTGTCTAACGATTTTAAAGTACATACTTATAAAAAAATTTCGCCATGATAACTCTAAATAATTACATTGTGGAAATAAAAATGGAATTATTGATAGAAATAAAAGCTGTGTTTCATTTCATGTGCGCATTTATCTTAGCTGTTCTGAGATGCGCGTGATTCGCATGCCAAAAGTGCTGGGTTCAACATTTAAGAGGAAGATGAAGCACTAAAAAGAGAGTGCGCCATATTTTTTTTACGCCGCTAAAGTAGTACGAGGACGATACAGGGAGACTCGCAGTATTTTGCACTGATTTAATGCACGTATTTGAATATAACACGAAAAGGTAAGGAAAAATTTCATATAAAAAAATTTTCAAAAATGACCACACAAAATTTCACAAAAAAAATATAGCAACAATGTTAAACAAATTTCCCAAAAAAAGTTGAAAAAAAATTTTGAGAAATTTACAATTAAAAAACATGTTCAAAAATTCCAAAAAAAATTTTAAATAATTCCCCAACAAATTTCCAAAAATTAATTTGTCCAAAAAAAATTTTTTTTATATTTAAAAAATTGTAAATATTTTTTTTAATTTTCTCCCAAAAAATTAAGCAACTACATTGATTTTAAAATAATTTTTTCCAAACTCTATTTTTCGCAGAGCACTTGCGTGCACTGATTTTTTGTTTGAATATAACTCAAAAAATTGAGAAAAAATGAAAAGTTAAAAAAAGCATCTTCAACAATGACAACAAAATTTCCTACAAAAAAATTAAAAAAAAAATTTTTCAAAAAAACAGTTTTAAGAAAAAAAATTTTCCCCCAATAATATATAATTTTTTCCGAAACATAAGGTAGTAGTCCGGTGTAACGACCGAAATTTCGACGTTTTCTCATGAATCTTTTTTAAAAAGAAAATAAAATGCGATCGTTTTAAAGTTTTTACATGTTTTTATTGGTGTTTTGAAGTAATATATATAAAAAAAATTGTTTAAAGTTAATTTTATATTAATTTGTTTAAAATTTTTGACGTCAAAGTGGAGTCCTTAAAAAAAAGATGAGCGGACAAAATGGCGGACTTGTGAAAAAAGTTCTCAAAAACTAATTTTTTTCTTCATAAATTGTTTAAATTAAACAGGGTATTTTTAAAAAATTAAATGTTTTAAAGGTCCGGAATCTAGATATGTGTGTCTAGAATGAAGGGTTAAATTTTTTGTCAAATCGGTTGAATAGTTTTGAGTCAGTGATTCCCCGAAATTTCGAAAACATGGTTTTGAGAAAAACGCGCTTAAGGTTTCGACTATAAAAGAGGGGACGGTCAGAGCAGCTGCTGCTGTCGTCTCACACGTTTTTACGAGTATACACACTACGGCGCGCTCTCTTATTTTAGCTATAACTTAAAAAATAATTAAAATTTCTGTCTAAAAATTGTATAGTATATTTTTAAGATGTTTTTCTTCCGAAAAATGTAAGAACAAAAATTCGATTTTAAACCCGTCACACCGGGCTACTACCATAAAAGAAAATATTTCCAAAAATTTATTTTTACCAAACAAATTTTTCTGAAATACATTTTATCTTAACAAATTTAACTTTTCAAATTTAATAAAATTCAGATTTAATAAAGTTCAAATTTAATAAAATTTAATTTTTTCTAAAACAAAAAACAAAAATATTAAAAAAACAAAAATTTGCAAAGCACTCATTTCTTGTACGTATTTGTCAAAAACAACCATCTTCACACAAAATATCACAATTTTCCAAAAAAAAAACCAAAAATTTTAAATAGTAAGAGATTCGTTTATTCAGAAACCATTATCAACATCGATAATAATCGCAGTCTTGAAATCCAAAAGAGAATTCCTTTTGCCAACAAGTTCTCCCTTAGACTAAATAGGTGATTGAGTCGTAATCCTTCCCGTCCTTGTCTATGTTCGCAGTTGAAATGTTCAAAATAATAGTTTTATTTATTTATTTATTTATGTTATACCTATAGCCAATGATTGCAATATACAAAATGTTTATAGGCGAGGAATACCTATGACATACATCTGTCAGATGTTAGTAAAAATAGGAGACAATTAATCGAAACTTTACAATAGAGATTCAAGTAATCAATGAAGCGATTTTTGAAACTGAAATGCTAGTCTCGACATATTCTGAGATTCCATTGAAACCGAAACTTGGGCAACGAAGACACCAAATGCCATTATTAATTTAAATCTTCTCAAGGAACGCAGCACAATCAAAAGCACTACGTAGTTTATCAAAGGCGAAAAAAGAAAGGATTATTTTCTACTCTGCAGTGATTTTAATTAGTGATTATTAATGGTTCAGATTACTAGAAGGTGGAGTGATCCGACAAGCGAAGATTGTGTGAAGGAGTTTGAGAGGCGATGGAATAAAGAGCTGTATAAGCTTTACGGTGACATAGACAAGATCTAATGGATCCGCTGACTAAATAGTTGCGTCCAGCTCTGAATGTATTCGAAACGGTAACTGCTGGTGGTAGAAGAGAGAAGAAAGGCCTCCTTTGCGTTCTCGTAGATAAGGAGTGGCCTGTTTTTGGTGAGCTCAGCCGAATGCGGTTACCAACAGAAAAACTCGGCCAAAATTTCTTATGTGGTTATGACGCCAATCAGAAAAACAAATACACGTGCTAGATATAATTTTATTGTTTTTATAAATCAAACAAGTTAAAGCGAATTGAAAGAATTGTAAACATCACCTGGATCTATAATGCTAATTCTAAAGATGACTTCTGTTGCATGCCAATATTGCGCTATCGACTGCAGCTCACCAAAGGGTGGTTAAGTTTCAAGGGCTGGTGTTCATTTTGAATAAATACAATTTTTTTAGGAAATTATTGTCATTTCTCTTTACTTTGATAATACTGGTATGGTTCAATTACGTATGGAACAAAATATCGGCGAAATGGCCGCCGCCGTCTAAATTTTCGATAACGCTGAGGCATAATTGAGGTTCTATGCCATTAATGTGCCGAATTATCTCATCCTTTGGCTCTTGAATTGTTGCTGGCTATCAAATAACCCCAAAGAAAGAAGTCCAACGGTGTAGTTGACATTTAGGTGTGGTTCACATTCAACATCGGCCCTTGAAATTTAACCACCCTTTATTTAAACAAGCTTTTGAAACAATTTCTATCGCGGTTGTTCCCCATTAAGCAGCAGAACATAAATCTTACAACGTGCGCACAAACTCGTAAATTACCTATTCCCGACATCTTCTAACTGAGCCTCTGATAATAATTAAAAATTGAAATTCTGCCTTACGAAGAAATAAAATGTTTTAAAGTCGTCTCTCAAAACACAGTGCAGGATCTTAATTTCAAATTCTCAAATATTATTATTATTGATTATTAAAAGATACAAAATAACTCATCTAATGCTTTTATCTTAATAAGGAGAGAGAGAGAAAATTATCCAATAAACGGCTACGTGACGTTGGTGGTCACCCTATAAACAAATTTCAAATCATTTTTGGCATAAAACTGGCGAAATTTCATCCATCGCGAGGCGAGGCGAGTCTCGAATTTTAGTTAAGAAACTGATTTAGGTCCTGCCCGTAGTCTTACCTTCAAAAAGCTTGAAAGACAAGACTGCAAGTATAGACGTCAAGTGGAGCGATTTTGGTGGCCGATGTACACCGCCAAGCGTCGACCTCACGATGTATGTATTCGAATCATATCCGAAAAATTATCGCTATTTTGGTATTAGAATTGGTAATTTCTATGAAATTGTCTAATCTGCAAAAAGTCACACAATACAGCAGTCAACCAAAAATGTTGTAGTCTTCTTGTTCTTATAGTCTCTACTCTCTAATCTCTTTGTTTTTCTTGATTCGATTAGGAGATTTTGACCGTGTTTAACAAGGGGCGCCAGTCTTGCTCGTGCTAACCGACGTCAGTAGGATACACCAAGTGAAGTCAGGACCTGTCCAACACAAAAGAGGTTTCCCTCTTTCTCCGCTATCAGCAGCAGTTATCGTGTCGAATACATTCAGAGCCGGATCGTTTGTGTCTATTCGTAAGCAATGACCTAGTCAGCGGAGCCACTTGATCTTTATTCGGCGCGCAATGTCTATGTCTATGTCATCGTAAAACTCATAGAGCTTACTGTATATTCGCTGACGTTAACGAACAAAGGTTCATAAACCTTAAGCAAAGTTTTCCTTCGAACACTACAAGGGACATCTCATTGAGGTTGTCATCGTTCGAGCTTCTGTGCCATATGGCGAAAATAATTCAAAATGTTGGACCGTTAACCAGCTCTCAGCGATGTCGAAGGAATCAATTGATTTGCTGACGAAGTCGGGGTTACGACAGCGGTTTATTTACGACAGAAGGAGTCAAAAACTGAGATTGTGTTGGTAATACATGAAAAAATCCAGGCAGTCTCTGATCAAGTTACTTCGTTGCCATTAGAACAACAAATGATTAGGCGTACATAAGAACACATGAAATTAGCGGACAGAATTCTGCTGCCGAATCTAAGACGACGAATCCAAGCGGAAGTTATTCTCACAATTTTGCTTCGGATGTCGAAACGGTGTGATCTATCACCATTGGTTGCGTCTTACAATCGAACAGGTATAATGAGAGACTTGTGATGTGTGACTTTGGTTCTCCGAGAGAAGATTTTACTAATAACTTGATTACTTAATCCAAACTAGCGTTTGTTGGCAAGAGAGATAGGACTTTAAGGCACACATAACTATCGGTGTTGATATGGCCGCCGTAGCCGAATGGGTTGGTGCGGGGGAGAGTAGGTTCAAATATCCGTGCGTGAAACATCAAATGATGGAAACGATTTTTTAATAGCAGTCCCCTCTCGGCAGACAATGACAAGTCTCCGAGTGTATTTCTGTCGAAAAAAAGCTCCTCATTAAAAACCAATTGCCGTTCGGAATCGGCTTAATTGGAGTCGGTTCTAATTGTGGAACAACATCAGAACGCACAACACAAATAGGAGAAAGAGCTCGGCCAAAGTCCTAACAGAAGTGCACGCGCCAATTATTTATTCATTTATTAATGTTGATTCCTAAACTAAAAACGTGGTTGTTAAGGTCGATGATATCAATGTCTAATCAGTAATATAATATAATACGTTGCAGTGTCCATAAGAAAGTTTCCTACCACAGGCGAGTTCATGCTACGGAAAAGATGCTGATGAGTTTTCGGCAAAAATGTCTTGTGCCGTAAATTCGAAATCTTCTGTCTGAACAAGATGCCAATTATGACGTTGGTAATGTGGCAATTCTAAATTGATTAGTCAGAACCCTCAAATGACCTTATTTCAATCCAAATGTTGTAGGACTACATTTCTTATGATACGAAATCTCTTCTCCTTTAAGCTGCTGAAAACTAGTAGCGTTTTTCAAGCAGAGGTGCAAAATGCTTAGGGATCGCTGTTGGGAGGGAGACTTAAATACCTTTTCCAATAGTCAACTGCGATCAAGGCTCTGTTGTCGTCCTTTTTCAGTTCTCTTCTGGTCAACTCCGGTAAGGAGGGGATATAAAACGTCTCGAACGTGCAGGAAACATTTCTCTTATCTGGGCTCCAGAGCATAGGAACAGAGAGGGAAATGAAATGCCGATGAACTTGCTAGGAAGGGGTTGACAGAACCTGTTTCAGTTATCTCCATCTCAGATATCTGTGTTCCGCTGACTTCTGTTACAGTAAAACTGCGCAATTTCTTCTTCGCAAGGCAAATTGAGCTGTATCTTATCGTGTCCTATCTCAAAAATACTTTGCCCGGGGATCCACTCAGTTTCCAAACTCATAGACGTAGTCACTGCTCACTGGGCGATCGGAATTCGTGCGGAGAAGCTTAGACTTTCGGACAACCCCCATTGCAGAAGCTGTGGAGATCCAAGAGGCTGTTGAACACTTTCTTTGCTGCTAATGTCTATGTCTAGTGGCTAGGGAATTGAGGCTCCTTACTTAGTCTTTTGAGGATAGCCTTAAGCAGTTCTCCAGCCTGGATCCCGTTTCTCTTCCCCACTACATCAATTTTTTTCGCATTATGCTATCAAAGCGGCATTCTAGTGTTACTTGTGGTGTACCCGTGGTACTCTTGCCATCTAACCTACCATCTACTTACCTAATCCTTTACAAGCAACAGAATTTATGAGGCCACGATGAAATTAAAAGTTCCAATTTGTAAACGCAACCGAAGAATAAAAGATCGAATGAAGTGCAGCAATATTTTAGCAGTCCACGTCAAAGGACAGAGGCCAAAATACCAGCAACGAATGTAATTGCAATCTCTAATAAAGCGGAACAATGAGCAAGCAAGCAAAACTGGAAAAACAACAAAACCAACCATAAGTGAAGACCGTTCGCCGGTTCCAAGACAGAAGGTGAAAAAATTCGGTAGAATCCGCAAAATAGAAATCGTAGCACACAAAAAAAAGACACAAAATTAACAAAATAAAATCAAACAGAGTTGATACATCGAAGCTTTAAAAGTTTTTTACGATAGGACTTCGAAAAGTCAAAAGGAGAGCGGGCAAGTGGATTGAAATTTGTCTCGGAGGCAATAATGCTCTTGTGTGCAATATGTAGCGGCATCACACATACACACACACAGGCACACAATATGTATGCGCATTCATATATATTTGGTGTGTATGGAGCTCGAGTGCATAGCGCGTCGTACAAAGTAATTTTCTGCTCAATTTATTTCACATTGTGGCGTCCAATTAAGCTAAAACTAGGCAAAGCGCCAAGGTGGGTGACGCGCGACACAGGACGCTGATAAACATGAAGCCAGCCAAACATGCGAATCAGCATTGGGCAGCGAACAGCAGATAGCGGATAGCGGACAGAGCCAGCGATCCGACCGGGCGACCACACGAAACGAAACGGAACAAATGAGCATAGCTGCGGGTCACAGATTTCAAATGAATGAATTGTGAAACACACGGCTAATGAGGAAGGCAGCAAGAAATTCGGAAGGGAGAGTGGGTAGCTAGCGGCAATTATACAGATGTATAACTGTACACACACACATACATGCACAGTATACGAGTATGAAGTTCGAAGCTATGCGGTTCAAGTTGGTCACGTCACAAAGGTGACACTTTTAATGAAACAAATGAATGGGCGATGCGGATGAATGGAATAGCAGAAGTGCACGTATGGTAAAGCAGCGATTTTTGTGAAGTTGGAAAAGTTGAAATTGTCACAGTTTTTTGGGTAGTAACTGGAAATGTGACGATATGTTATTCGGCACAACTCAAGTGAGGTGTGCAATTATGGGTATAGAGTTACAGTGCAATAATAGCGAGGTTATATATCACGGAAATCGATGTGTCATAAACAAATGGGAAAGCTTTAAACAGTGCTTAGAAACAGGAAGGACATCATCATCTGCATCATTTTCTTTATCGCCTATTCGCGCATAGGGCCTCAATAAAGCATTCCCACCTGGCCCTATATTTCCCGCATTCATCGACTTCCTTTTGTAGCGATCTTCTCCATGTAGTCTTATGTCGGCCCCTCTTACATTCCTTGGGGAATCCAATCAAGAGCTTGTCGACAGTCTTCAGGCTTGGTTAAGGTAATATATATGAAGTTGGAATAAGCTGAGCATTAAGGGGGATTCCCATTTCAAACGCCAAAATATACGGTTTTTTACGATTTTTTATTGGGAAAACTATCAGTTGAATCTTTTGGAAAATTTACAGCCATATTTATTAGGCATTATATATTACAAAATGAACTTCAATTTTGAGTAGATTTTCTGGAAAATTGTGGCTTTGACAACGCTCGAAGTGAAATTTCTATGAAAATTCCTGGTCGCTGGCCGCCACGATAACTCAGCTCCAGGTTGTCTGAAAGGAAAAATTCAAATGGCATTTTACTCCCTATGAATGTAGTTTCAGTATGAGTTATTGAAAAAAAATTTCTTCGAAAATTAATATAACTGCGATGGTTGACAGACAAAGTTTGTTTTTTCGCACATTTTTTCCTCGGATTTTTATTTATAAAAAAAGTCATGCATGTATCATATTTTCCGTAGTTTATGATAGAGACAGATATTATTTCGAGATTCGTATCAAATTTGAGAGCAATGGACCGAATAGTTCTCGAGATATCATGGCGGCCGTATAGAAAAATGCTGTTTTGAGAAAAACGCATTCAAATATTTATGTGAAAAAAGGTATACATTTAAGACTCACAGCATTTTCGTATTAATCAGCTATTCCAGGACCATATAGTACTCCCTCTTCCTCTTCAAAAAATTGATTTTGCACCATTTGCTGACCCCGACGTAAAATTCGAGCTTCTTTCGTTGCATTAAGGCTCCGCCTGGCAGACCTTTGTAGTCTCTGTTCGTCTCGGGCTTTACAAAATTGATCACGCATACCTTCGTCAATTTAACGAATTTTGTCATGAAATTTTGCACAGAGCTCTTTGAAAGTATAATAAACAAGAATCGGTAAAAAAAAAATCGATTTTTTTAAGCCGGAAAATGGGAATCCCCCCATAAGACCGATGTAGTCCCAAGAAGCAGGAGAAAGATGGTAGAAACTAGAAATTTAAATGTTGGGATTGTAACTACTAGTTGATAACCCGCTGTTAAATATCTAGGAGTGATGATTGAGAGTCGTTTAAACTTCAAAACGCACCTGGAATATGCTGTGAAGAAGGCATCGAGTGTGCAGTCCTGTCTGTCGCGAATAATGCCTAACAACGGCGAACCTACCCATAGCAAAAGAATACAATATGTAACACCGTAGTCAGCTCGGTTCTTTTATATGATGCACTGGGCTGATGCACTAATCATAAAAAGCTACACAAGAAAACTGATAGCCGTCAATCGGTTAAGCGCTTTGCGGACTATCTGAGGCTTCGGTACAATTTCGGAAGCGTCTTCATTATAGCCGGTCTAGTCCCCGTAGACATTTTGGCGAAAGAAATGCAAAGAGTGCATTTAAAGCTATATGAGTTCGACGGTAGAGCAAATCGTAGAAATATTGCGGAAGAAGAAAGGCGTCGTTCGATCGCCCACTGGCAAGACTAGTGAAACAGATCACCAAAAGGTAGATGGACGCATGGGCTAATACCCATTCTTACGACGTGGTTAGAAAGGAATCATAGGGAAACAAACTTCCATCTAACCCAATTTCTTTCAGGGCACAGGGTGTTTCGAAAATACCTCCATAGGTTCGGTCATGATAGCTCACCAAACTGCCCAATCTGCACGGAGAGGCAAGAAAACGCTGATCACGTCTTGTTTCAACGCCCACGCTATGCTCCCGAAACCTATAGCATATTAAACGGAGAGAATATTATAGATTTAATGCTAAAATCGGCTAATAACTGGAAGCGAATCTGATTTAAGACGCGCGGAGGTTCGTAGACGAAATAACTAGCAGCCTATGAGCTAACCAGCCCCGTGAGTTAATTCCTTTTTTGGATTGTTCCGCGGGGAGAGTGGTAGATAGTGGAGAGGTGCTTAGTAAATAGGTATATATGTGAGGCTACAAGTCGTGCATACTGCTATGCCGGTATAGCAGTTCTCATAAAAGTTTCCTCTTCACGGGCGTCATCCTGAACAAAAAAAGACTTCAGTTGCATCCTTTTGCAGTGTGTGGCCTATACACCTCCACTTTCGTTACTTTGTTTGGTTGGCCTTTGGCTGAAAGCTGCACTTTTTATGTAACTCATCGTTGCTTATGACGTTCTGCCACCACACCTTGAGAATACGCCGGATACATCTGTTTACAAAACTTTGAATGTTTCCGATGAAATGGTCGGTTACAAGCCAGATCCCGTATCCATAGTGCAGTACTGAGGTGGTATTTGATTAAATGGTGTAATTTTTGCTTGGAAAGATATTTGTGATGAGTTCCAGAGATGTAGAGCATATCATCTTCCAATGTGACCGTTTTCGAGACGAGCGTCAAACACAGGAGGTGCTCCATGGACTCCCGTAGCAGGTGAATACTCTGATACCAGCCATGAGTGCATCAATCAATAACTGGAATGCTGTTAAAACATTTTCTGCAAAAATAACGGGGTACCTCCAATATGTGGAGTGGGCGGCTGAAGTGTAGGAACTCTTAAGTAAGAAGGCACTAACTGTTTGACTCTCATATCGCACTCTGATATCGCATTCTTCCGAAGTTCCCTGTTTCAAAAAGCGGACTTACCGATGTCATGAAACCTGCATATGTCGATTGGAGAAGACGCAGAAGCCAATTGTGGTCAATATACACAAACGCTGCACAGATGGAGACATAAGAAGACGAGCCTATAGCAGGAAGCTGGCTACAAATATGATGGGCCCAGACGTAGTCCACTTCATGGACGCCATTCTGGGCCCTCAATGGTAATGGAGTAATGGAGAAAGTCGTTCCGGAAGGGAAGTCGCCCCAGAAGAAGAGGAGAGATTGTTTTAGTGGGCACACAACTCAACGCAGGCATTGGGAACCCTACCTCACCCACGAAAAACAAAAAAAGGTAAATACCCATTTAATACCGACTGCTCTATTCCAAGTATAAAATGCAACGTTGGCCTTCTTTACTCTTTTCTCAAGATTAGGTATCCTCATGAGCTTCCCATATACCTAAAATGAGTCTTAAATGCTTAACATTCCCCCTCAAACGAATATCCACACTTCTAAAAACTAGCGGGGAGATTATAGGGAGCCTACGTTTCTTTGCAATAAGAATTCGCTCAGATATTGCGATTAGGTTTATACCGACTCCCCTACTCTCGGTCCAGCTTCCAAGCGGGGTCATGTTATTTTATTTCTAAATTATGGCAGAATACAGAGTCTGGCACTCGAAGTGTAACCAATTAAAAAGGCCCTAAAGATTAGTTTGGGAAATTACTTTTATTTAATTCAAAGTAAAAAATGTGTGAAAATAATACATAATTAAGAATAATTTTTACATTTGCTCGATATGACCACCTTTTGCCTTGATTATTTCCTTGAGACGGTCCAGAAACGAATCACAAGCTGCCCGAACGTGACTTGCAGGCATTTTGGCTCAGCGCCCCGACACTAGTGAATCCTTTAGTTCGGACTTTGCTCTCCAAAATGACTCAAAGGGAATAATCCATCGGATTCGCGTCTGGTTAATTTGAGAGCCATTGTGTGGACGTTATGAAGTTCGGAACGTTGTTTTTTAGCCACGCTTGGTTCACTCGAGCTTTCTGAAACGGTGCCGAGTACTGCTGAAAGTTTCATGGTCTGCCCACCACTTCAAAGCAACCGCCAAAATATTTTTGCGTTAACATGTCGCATTTACCTTGACGCCAGGATCGATGAAAACGATTGGAGAGCGCCCATCTGCGGTTATCACGGCCCAAACCATAACCTGTGGCGGTGTGCTGCCTTCTGATGGCCAATCGATGACTCAAATTCTCGTATGAATGGTCGGTCAAATAAACCCTATCGTTTAAGGAGTTTACGCATTACTCAATTTGAAAACTTCTCGCGTCAGAAAACACAATGTTCGGAAATTGACCAAGCGCAGTAACTCCTTCGCTCTCTCAAGTCTGACTTGTTGCTGCTTTAGTGTGAGATCATGCGCCTTTTGGATCTTGTAAGGCTTGACTTTGAGATTATTTTTCAGTAAGCGGCGCATGCTATGTTCAGATATTTTCAGTTCTTTCGCCATTTGATTAGCACTTGGTCGGAGATTTCGCTCAAGTCACTTCTTCACTTTTTGAACCATTTCACGTGACGTTTCACTCTTTTGCCCACCGCCTCCATGACGTTTCGCGATGCTACCAGTGTCATTGTAACGAGTAATAGTGCGATGAACTAAAACTTTATTTACTTTAAGGTGCTCGAGCTCGCGAACAATCGCTGGTTGCGCTTTTCCAGTCAAATATAATGCAATCGCACTTTACGTTTGAAATCCACTAGAGATTTTCTTTTTTCGCGTTTACTCTCGGTAAAATGCTTCCGCGCGCTTGAAAACAATACTTTGGACTGTCAACTAACAGACAGCTGATGCGCGTACATCAGCTGCGCGAGTGGTCTGAAGTTGGTTACACTTCTAGTGCCGGACCCTGTAATTTTAATGTTGCATTAATTATCGTAGCTTAAGCACCGAATTGTCTATTGTTTGTAAGTGAACTACGAAGAATTAAATAAATAAATAAAAAATTTCTATTTTCAAGTTCAATATTTCTGAAAATTCTTCTACGGGCTTAAAACATTTATTGAGACCTAAATATCAACACCTTTTTAGTTTACATTTGGTTTCTGTAACAATTTGCTTTCGGAGACAGTAGGTTGTTAGCCTAAGATCCCTATCTTCGCAATGAGATTGCCACCTGGAATTGAGCCTGCTATTTGTTGGCAGTCGCTCGTTACGAGTCAGACGCTGGTTTTAGCCGCTTAATATAAGACAGACGCTGCTTCATATCTAGTTTTGGTCCGCGAGTAATATTTTATTTCCCACCTGCCCTGCATACCTGTCGAGCTTTCCTCTATCCGCCACCCGGGGACGCGTCCGGTGGGAGACCAGAAACTCCATACGGAGTGTACCGCATCATTCCTCTTTTCATCGATGAGATACTAATTAACTACTACATCAATCGACACTGCAGGAAAAAGAGGAATGCTATGGCAACCGATTTCAGTGAAACATCTCGAAAACCTAGATTTTGCTGATGGCATCGTTCTATTCTCGCAACGCAAGTCGGATATGCAAAGCAAGATTTTAAACTTCAATGTTAAATCAGTTATGCTCTACACCTGTGAAACATGGCGTCTGTCTGCGGAAATTGAATCGAGGATGCCATCAAAAACCAATTGCAACTGAAATAAGAGAACGTAAATGGAAATGGCTTGGCCATACAAGCAGCAGACAAGCACTGGTCTGGAACCCCCAAGGACAGCGCAGATGAGGCAGACCTTGGGGTCTCTTGGCGACGCTGCATCGAAGAGGAATACAAAGTCGTGGAGAAAACAATGACCTGGCAGCAAGTAAAAAATATATGCGGGAATCGCACAAAATGAAAAAAATTTACTTTGGCCCTATGCTCCGCAGCGGAGTCGAAAGAAGGATGATGAAATACCTACACCAATACATACATACTTGTAAGTAGGTATGCAACACATTTCCGTTGTACCATTTTGTAGCAAAAATACTTTCAGAAATACACACACACATACATACACTATTAAGCCTGTTGCCACTTTCCACATTCTTAAAACCTGTATATTAAGAATATTTAATTAATCCTTTTTTGTCTGCAGCATGCCGAAGATGTTTTGCATTTCAAATGAGCCATTTCAGCCACTCAACTCCGCCACTCAACTCCGGCAATACATCCTAAAACATTTGCGCCCATAACGTGGCACCCGCTCTACCTATCATCGTCAACAGCAGTTCTCATTCTGAAAATCAAAAATGTATCTTCTTATGATTTAAGTGCCCGACTTGAAGTAGGAGGAAAGCTAAACAGGCAGAATCTCCTTCAATTTCGTGAGTAGAGATTGTTGCCATCTGAAAATTTTCAAACAATAAAAAGCCTAATTAAAAATTCTACACATTACTTTCGCTAGCCTTCGAATAGGCCACTGTCTGATGCGACGTATGTGCGTATATACGATTTTAAGTTACATAAGTATGAATTTGTGTGCATATGTGCCTGTGTGTATACATGTGGGTGTGTGGCAAACAAGTGAACCCTTACGCAAAAGACATTTGCCTCAATCGAAAGTAGCTGCTGAAGTTCAAAAGTAAAGTCTTGGCACTTAGTAACCACTTGAGAACAACTGGTTTTGGGTGGCTAAGCACTCCTGCCACGCACTTACATGAATGTACATTATTACACACACATGCATACACCTACATACACACATACATACATACATCCATATGCATAATTGAAGAATCTTGCATTTAATGCCTGCATGCGTGTGTTTGTTGTCGAAGGTACGCTTTAGCAAATTTATATTATAAATACCTACATGCATACATACATACATACGAGTACATACATACGCATGATATGTGAGTGGGTGTGAGTTATTCCGTGTTCGACATTTTAACACGTTTCAATTTGTAGAAATTTTCGCGCATCTAACACTCGTTTCTACATATGAGAAAACACATACACGCACGCCTGTGTACATGTGTATGTACATACATGGATTGCGGTGCATATGTGTTATTACTGCTACTTGCCCCTTTATTGGGTCACATAAACTTTGAATTCCTTAGAGATCACACACATGTTGCACTCACACCACTGCGCCGAGTTGAAGCTGTTTGACATTTTAAGAACTTTGCTGAAGTACTCGAACAATAATTTGAATCTTGACACGGGAAAGAAGATAGTTTATTATCATTTCTCGGTCGCCATATTAACCAGATGATATTTAAACAGACAATGACATTTTTAGGCTATTCAAAAAAAAATATTCGATATAAAATTTTTCAAGTTTCACTTTTTAGGTGAAAAGAAATAAAAATAAAAAAATTAGTGGCTTATTTCTTCAAGCTCGAATTTTACATTGAGTCTTTAAGAATATTTCACTATTATGGTGATATTTCAAAGAATTTTTGTTCTTCGATCCTAGCAAGGCGCATTCAGTAAAGGTAGTGCCACTAGACTAACAACAATGTTTTGTATGCTTGATTGTCAAAGGAAAGTATTGGGAAACTATGTATGTACTATGTAAACAAATAATGAATTCGCCTAGTCTCATTCTGAGCTGGCAGCCACATGAACACGGCGAAAGAAAACAAAAAACAAATCAGCTGTTTACAAAAAACAAATCAGCTGATTTACCAACACCACCTTTAATGGATTCGCCTTGCATTCTATGCTATGGAGTGAGCAAATTATGAGCTGCTTGATTTCGGAAATAGTGAAATATATTACAAGTATTTAGGCACTCAAGGTGGATTTATATATTATATTCACCCAGCTGAATTTTTCGCCATAAACGTGGCTCACGTCAAAATGATATGCTCTGTTTGTATGTATTGGTATGTTTACATTCGTATGTTTACATTTGATTACTGACTTTGACGAGATGCTTGGACCAAACGCAACAACAAATACATGTAGGGTTTTACTTATATGTGGTTGCTGTCACCTATAATAAATTCGCCTTGGAGGCACTGTTGCACCAAGAAGTGTAGAATGGAACAGAAGCTCCGCAGGCGGATTTCAAAATTATTTCATTAATTTACACAGTTACTATATTAGCACATCGTAATGGTAAAGTGTTTGAATCCACCACAGCAAGAAAAAACAAAAGTACAAAAACACAAGAAATGCTTCTCTTAGCTGTCGTGAAAGTGTTTTTAAGGGGTGAGGGGTAGTCAGAGGCCCGAAAAATGATGGTTTTCAATATTTTTTTTTGCTAGTCAATTGCTTTATTTAACAAAAATAAAAACATAGCATTAATCATGTTTCGACTTGACTTTAGCAAAATTCCAAAAAAAATGTACAACTGTAAAAGTTATCGCTATTTGTGTGGATCCCGCTGAACCCGAAGTTCCTTGCGGTGATAATCACAAGTCCTTGGAGACTCATCTAAAATCAATCGGACAAGAGAAATTAGTTTTATTAATAGATAATCTTGTGCCTGATAGAAGCTGTTTTTGTTTTCAAAATTAACAATATGGCTGCCTCAGGAAATATTTTTCAGATTTTCGATAAAAAAACCGGCAATTAATTATTAAAAAAAATCGAAATTAAAAAAAAAAAATCCTTTGATCAGGCACCAGTTTTTTATGCTTTTCAAAAGCAGTATACATTTTATTAAAATCCACCAAACGGTTTTGAAGTTACAGTGATCACCAGTTCAAAGAACATAGTTTTTAAAGTTTTGCTAGCCATTTATGTAGAGTTACACGAATTATTTAATTACTCACACTGTGTCATCTATTCCTGGGCCATATAATATATATATATTAATATATATTAATAGTTCTTCAGCCGTCATATACATATACATATTTCCCATACTTCCTAGATGAAACATAGGGCCTCAATGAACAAGTTATATTTTCGTTCGTTTCGAGCTAGATGTTTCATTTGACTCCAGGAGCGGCCTGCTCTGTCCGCCTCTGCTGCTACATGTCGCTTCCATGTGTTGGCTGGTCTGCCGCGCCTACGGCTTCCTTGGGGATTCCCCTCTAGCGCTGTCCTTGCGATGTCATTCCGTGGTTTGCGCAATGTGTGTCCAAATCATTTCCACTTGCGACGCATAATTTCTATGTGAACTGGTGTTTGCCCGGTAGCCGCCCAAAGATCATCGCTGCTTATGATATCAGGCCGGAATATCCGCATTATCTTTCGTAGGCAACGGCTTAGGAAGGATTTCGATGATTGTGATATGCTTGTTGTTAAGTTCCATTCATTCACATCCATTCCGGCTTCACGTTTGAGTTCATCTCCATACCTTGTCTAGCAGGCCAAATGCAACGCGTCTCTTAGAATTCGGTTGCGTATGTCAGTTGTTGATCCACCGTTTTTGGAAACTATGCTCCCAAGGTAGCGAAATTCATCTCTCTCTCTTCAAGCAGCGTGTCGGTAATTTGAAGGGCTTGCATTTCGGTGGCGTTAATCCGCATTACTTTGGTCTTTGCTATGTTAATTTTTAGACTTGTTTGTGCTACTGCATGGCATACCGCTTGTAGTTTAGCTGATGCATGCGATAGTAAACAAATGTCGTCCGCATAGTCTAAGTCTCCAAGCCGGCCGCATAAGCCCCAGGAAATGACCCTGCTGACCGCACACGCTTGTCGCATTGCTAGGTCCACGACAAGGTTGAACAATAGTGGAGATAATACACATCCCTAACACCGGTTTGAACTTCGATACTACTTAGAGCATTTTCGTATTTCACGCGGCATGAAACGCCTGAGTACAATTCTTTTGTAATGGTGACAATTTTCTCAGACACGGCTTTGCATTCAAGAGCTTCCCAATTTGCTGCATGATTGCGAGTGTCGAACACTTTGTCGAAGTCGATGAAGCAGAGGTAAAGAGGCGAGCGCCACTCAACCGACTGCTCCACGATTACTCTCGAGAAGTTTACATGATCGACGTAAGAGCAGTGGAGACGAAAGCCTGCCTGTTCTTTGCGTAGTCCCTGATTCAATGAGCCGGACAGCCTTTTGTGAATTACGTGTGCTATTACTTTGTTCACCATGCTTAGCAATGTGATTCCTCGCCAATTTTTGCATTCAGATAGGTTACCCTTCTTCTGTAGAAGGGTGATAACCCCTTCTTTTAAGTCAGATGGTATTTTTCAGCCGTCATAGGGAATATATATGTATATTTAGGTATACTTATATGTACATCAAAATGGACATTCATATTAATAAAACCCGAGAAGTCGGTTGCTTGTAGCTGCTGCTAGCTACTTGCTCTCGAACGCTCCGGAGCGCCCGAGTGCCCTTTGTTAATTGTTAAATAACTCGAAAAGTATTTATCGGATTCACTTCAAACTTTCACACAATATTTTTAAGATATAATACTTTACGAAAATGCAAAACAATAATCCATTTTTGTGAAAATTCTGAATACTCTTAACCCCTTAAATATCTATTTTCGGCATCGTTTGCTAAGATCATTTGATATACCGTTATCCCACTGAGTTGTTACACACGCATAAGTCATCAATCAGCCATAAAGTGACCGTAAGTGTGTTTTGTTGATCAAAATATCAAATCGTAGGTAAATTAAAAATGGAGAAACCAATACTCCAGCCACCTTATTTAACCAGCTGATGCCGTTTCACAAGCCGATACCGTTAAATACCTGGGCAAACGTCTGACGTAGCAAAAACGCATAATGACTAAACGCAAACAACTTGGCTTAAAGCTCACGCCCCTATACTGGTTAATAGTAAATAAAACTCATACGGACTTATGGCTTCGAACAACGTTTCATATATCAAAATTGATGCCAAAACATTGATTTATATTCCACTCTATAAGCATCTATTACATCACCTCCGGAAAGCCTAGGAAGCTGTTACTTTAATGTAGTTTTTTATAATTGCTTTTCATTTATAAATAAATAAATACTCTTACTAAATTCACATTTTCTTTTGTGGGCATTTTAGAATTCAGAGACGGTATCTCCTACTGTCTATCCGCTCTATTGACCACCGAATACTATCAGGACTTAAGCAGATGGTTTGACCTAGCGAGCAGAGACGCTTAATCTTAATTTGCTGCCCTATTCGGGTTTTCACAAAGGTGGCCTAAATGTCGTATTGTTGTCTGCCGTTCAGTTTAAATAGCTCACGATATATGTAGAGGATCCTGTACCGTACTAGTGACACTATGAACTTTCACCGCTACAAAATAGTAGGTTGTGGTGTGAAGTCCTCTAAATATTTATTTCGCCATTAAAAACTTTACGACAATTAAGGCAATACGTCACTTACGACGCCATTCGAGCCATCTATGCATATTTCCATGTTTGCGGTAAAGCTCATACAGCTTAAATATTATGAAATCGTCCTCGGAATTCGCCATCCTCGATACACAAGGCTTATTAAATATTCAGAGAGAAAAAGTGGACGCCAAGTGGAAAGCAGGTCGCCTCCAAGACAAAATTTATGTGCACGAGCATAGCGCAAAAATGCAAATGCAGCAAATATGCAAAGAATTCACAAAAATCACTGCATTACTACTTTAGCGAGAAGGAAGTAAAGCAAAGCTGGAGTACGTAACGTGAATAATTGTCTGCAGAAATATTTGCGGTCACATAAGAAGATGGCCACTAACGATTCAGCAAAAAATCAGAATTTTAAGTAATTAAACGAAGGAATTTTTGTTTTTTATTTATTATTAACATTGCAACTAAATATTTATGCTCTTGCAAATACCATATAAGCACAAGCTTTAAACTTTGGGCAAATTGAAAAAAATCGACAAGCTTTCATCAGAATTTCAAACTTTTTAACGAAGTTCTCCAAAAAAGTTTCGAGTGTTCAGAGTGACATCGCATTGATTTTTGGGAGAAAAAGAGCAAGTTTGAGGTGGCTCAAAATTCGCGTTGATTTTTGCCATTTTTGTTTTCTTTGCTGGGTGTCTGTCTTATAAAAAACTTCGATCCTTTATTGTAGGGAGAAGATGAATAAGATTTCCGAAAAAAAATTAACGTGATTTTTGAGTTTCTTAAGACTGAAGGTCAGTATCCTAAAATCCAATTGGCTATAAAATTGAGCAGTAAAAATTTTTTCTAAAAATTCTGATTCAAGAATTCTGAGTTTTACTGGAATTTTATTAAAAATTATTAGTTTTTAATAGTTTATTATATTAAAAATTCTAAATTTTTTATTTAAATTTTCACAAAGTTTGAAACTTCGATTTATATGGTTTTTGTAAGAAAATCTTCCATATTTTCATAAAAAATTCTCAAAACTTGTCAAAAAGTAATAAAAATTTTTTTCTAAAAATACTGATTAAAAAATTTTGAATTTTACTGAAATTTCATTAAAAATTATTATTATTTAATAATTTTTTTAAAAATTTTAAATTTTTTATTCAAATTTTCACAAAGTTTGAAACTTGGATTTATATGGTTTTTGTAAGAAAATCTTCCACATTTTCATAAAAATTTCTCAAAACTTGTCCAAAAGTAATAAAAATTTTTTTCTAAAAATTCTGACTCAAAAATTTACTATTACTCTTATTATATAATATTACTATATTACTATGATTATTTAATAATTTTATTAAAAATTTTAAATTTTTGTATTAAAATTTTCACAAAGTTTGTTAAAAATTATTATTATTTAATAGTGTTATTAAAAATTTTAAATTTTTTTATTTAAATTTGAAAAGTACTTTACTATCGGGGAAGAGCTTTAGAGCATACCTGCCGACTAAAGGTTCCTTTTAAATAAAAGATTTTTTTTTAATTTAGTTAGAGCAAATGACTGCCTTCCAACTACCAGGCTAAGACTGAATTGCCCGCCTTCTGATAGAATGGCTTTATTTTATACTTTCTTTTTGTCTTCTCATCAATAAAATATAATATATAATTACAACTAAACATTGTTACAAGTAAAAATCAATAACAAAATTATGAATTCATAAAAATACTATACAATAAAAATTTGCTTAGGTAGACTTACTTGACAGTAAGCTATGGTTTTGCTTTGGAGTGAGGTATCATATGACAGAAAAAATGTATTTGGTGTGTGCCATGTGTTTACTTATGTTTCGGGTTTCAAAACAAAAGGAAAAGAATTTTGTCATTGAAATTAAAGTGTTTTTTTGACAACAACGGCATTGACACTGAAATGGTTTACATAATTTAAGTTTGAGTTCATTTACCTATTAAAAATATATTTAAAGAATTCGAAAGAAGTTTGAAAGTGAAGTGAAGGTACTCTACAAATTTTCACAAAGTTTGAAAATTGGATTTATATGGTTTTTATTAGAAAATGTTCCATATTTTCATACAAATTTCTCAAAACTTGTCAAAAAGTTTTCTAAAAATTCTGATTAAACTGTTTTCAGTTTCATTGAAATTTCATTAAAAATTATTATTATTTAATAATTTTATTAAAATTAAAATTTTTTATTTTAATTTTAATTTTCCAAAAATTTGAAACTTGGATTTATATGGTTTTTTAAGAAAATGCTTCATATTTTCATAAAAATTTCCCGAAACTTGTCAAAAAGTAATAATCAATTTTTCTAAAAATTCTGATTCAAAAATTTTTGAGTTTTATTGAAATTCCATTAAAATTTATTATTATTATTTAATGATTTTATTACAAATAAAATTTTTTTTTTAATTTTAATTTTCAAAAAGTTTAAAATTTGGATTTATATGGGTTTTGTAAAAAAATGTTCCATATTTTCATACAAATTTCTCAAAACATGTCCAAGGCTAATAAACATTTTTCTAAAAATTCTGATTAAAAAATTTTGAGTTTTATTGAAATTTTGTTAAAAATTATTATTATTATTTAATAATTTTATTAAAAATAAAATTTTTTTTTTTTAATTTTAATTTTCCAAAAATTTGAAACTCACCTTTATATGCATTTTGAGAGGGAATGTTCAATATTTTCATTTTCATATTCTCAAAACTTGTCAATAAATATCTGGGATTTGGTTATTAAGTGCCTTGTGCTACCTCTAAGTATTCACACATACAACCTTGATCAAAAAGTACCCAGAATATATTCAGAAAACTCAAAATACAAATTTATACCCAAAAAGTAAAATTATCGCCTTCAAAGAACTCCCCATCAACTGCAGCGCACTTAGTCCAGTGTTTGATCCAGCTCACGAAACATTTCTGGAACTGTATTTTCCGCATAGCCATCAGAGCCATCTTCGATTCTTCCATTACTTCCTTTCGGCTATTAAAACGCTGAAGTGGTTCCCCGTTGTAGTTTTTCAACTCAATCAAACAGAGAAAAATCGTAGGGAGCCATACCAGGTGATTTCGATAGCTGTTGGATGATATTCGTTTCATTCTTGGTCAAAAATTCACGCATAATAATGGTAGTGTGCGACGATGCGTTGTTAGAGTACAAAATCCACGAGTTGTTTTCCCAAAAATCTCTTCTTTTTTGGCGAATTGCTTCACGTAAATGTCTTATTTTTATTTTTTCCCCCTTGTTCATTCCACTCGGGAGCATGACAGGACTCAGTCTTGCGTTGGTTTCGTTAATCTATTTTGCTTTCTGGCAGGGTTGGTGATTAGCCTGCCACCTCCAGTTCTAAATAGGAGGAATGCCCACCTGTCGTTGCTTAGGCACAACACCTTCTAACTGTGTAGAGCGCCACCTGTGCTTCACATTTTTCTGTCAGAAGGATCACACAGATGGTTGGAAATGTCTCATAACGCCCAAATAGTAGTACTTATTAACTGTCTGGTCTGCTGCAATAAATTGGTGGTGTAGAGTACCGTTGCAATACATAAAAACCGTGAGCTTCGTACTCTTTTTTTGATTGAGAACTACGTGGTTTTTTGGTCTTGGTTCATTCGGAGCTCTCCACTCATTCGCCAGTTGAGATGGATTGCGTGTCATACTCAAAAACCCACGTCTCGACTCCAGTAAAGAGGCGTTTGAGGAATGTTGGGTCGAATGCAGCTTTGGAAATCATGTCTTTGGCGATATCAACGCGATCTCTGTTTTTCATGAAATTCAGGTTCTTTGGAGCCAACTTTGCAGCAATACTTAACTACAATGTCCTGAACGGATCCATAAGCAATGTTCAAATTCTCTGCCAGCTCTCTGATGACTAATTTGCGGTTATTGATCAACTTTTCATTTCACTTTATTGATGTTTTAATCAGTTTTCGATGTCGACGGCTTCCATAGTTGCAGTGTTTGATTTTCAACCTCGATGGCCTCACGATGTCTTCTTCGATGAAGGCTTCATGCCACTGGAACGCTTCATACCCCGGCTGTTTTCTTGAGAGTATCATTACCGAAACTCCGAAACAGTTTGCCAATATTCCTAAGGTTTTCGCACCATTAAATCCATTTTGAACGCAAAATTTTATCCAAACTCGTTTTTGCAAATTCAAATCCATTTTTAAAACTCTAAAAAATCTAAAGCACGTGCAGAGGCAGATCTGCTGAAGACGGCGTAATTTTAACAAATCTCAAGCAGTGGCGATAAAATTTTGGTAGTAACGTCAATCACAGATGTGGCAGTCTAACAAAGGAAAAAAAATCAATTGACTAAGAGCGTCACCTGGCGGTTGTTCGGGTAACTTTTCGATCAAGGACTTTTTGAACCGGAGCAACATATTTCAACGCACAATATTTGCCTGAAATTCCAAAATAAGCAGCACCACCGCCAACTTTCCTGCCAAGAATAATCTGTGACAGGGCAAATAAACATAAGCAAACCACCAAATGCACACACATCCACACATGCGTGTACTTGTGCCGCATATGCAACATATTTGTAGTTGTTTGCGCGAGCAGAACAAATATCCTGCGGGCCACGCACACACACACGCACATGCACGAAGTCTCATATTGCCAACGCAAACTCATTTCATGAGGCAAGCAACAGCAACAACATCAACGCTGCTGGGAGTGAAGGGCATTCATAAGTTGGTTGGTTAGCTGGTTGCTTTGGAAAAAAGTTTCATATCCGCTTAATTAAGTCGCTGGCAAAGTGGCTTGAAGGATTAATAATTCGCAGGATATTTGCGCATTTGTTTGTTTGCAATCCGTGCGCATACAAATGAGCCAAATGAAGCGACGAGTGCGCTCCAGCCTCGGCTGACAAGAATGATTGGCGGCAGCCAAAGGTGAGAGTAGCAACGCCGGCAAAAGGTGAGCTGTTGCGACAGCGTCGGTGGCTGGTGTGCGACGCTGCTCTGCGCGCAGATCCGTGGGTTTGTTGTGCAAATGAAAAAGTTTCAAATGCAATAAAGTTGGTAATGTTACACGAGTAAGAACAAACAACACGAATAGCAACAACAACAACAACAACCGAAACCGTAAGTACAAACATGAAGAGGCACTTGAAAATTATTATGAATTGTCGTCGTGAACGCATTGTTGTTTTTTTGGTTTCTTTTTTTTTTCATTTTTCATTTTTGTTTACAGGTGGATATGGATATGGAAATGCGTGCAGTCTCAATTAAGCTCATGACAATACGCGCGCTAATAAGGATAATGAAGACATTTTGTTTACTTCATTTGTTGCCGAAAGTTTTGCATTTTTCTAATTGTTGTCATGAGGATCTTATTTGCATCAAGCGAATAGCAAAAACAATTTTATTTTCATAATTACAGATATGTTGCCACCTCGACACTTCTTCGGCACTTTGCCAAATGTACCCGACGTGACAGCTTTAGATGGTAGGGGGTATTGCATGGTAGTTCTAGTATTTTTATTAGAGGGTCGCATAACACTTGGGCTGAAAAGTACCTGTCAACCTACGCGTGGTATAACCCTTTTACAGAGGGCCGAGAAGTAGTGGAAGATTTGCCCCGATCTGGTAGCCCATCAACGTCTTCAAGGGTGAAAACGGCGACAAAGTCAAGGAAATGGTGCTAGAAAACCATCATTTAAGTTTGAGGGAGGTAGCTTGTGACCTTGGCGTCTCTCACGAATCAATTCGCAACATTTTACACCATATATTGGACATGCGATGCGTGGCTGCTCGACTCGTTCCAAGAGAGTTGAGTTTCTTTCAAAAAATTCATCGATAACAGGCTGAAGACATGCTTGAGGAAGTGACTTCGGACCCGGCGCAGCATAACAAGTGATGAGCCGTGGGTACATGAGTTTGACATGCAAGCCAGTCAACATGCAACCAGGCGTTATCCAGGCGAATGGCGTTATCCACATGAGCCGAAACCCAAAAAACCACGTCAAAGTCAGTCAAAAGTGAAAGTCATGCTACTCGTTTTCTTTGATTATCGTGGAGTTGTGCACTCGGAATTCGTTCCTAATTGGTCTGCGGTAAATAAGGAATATCATTTGGAAGTTATGTAACGTTTGAGAGAGAAGGAAGGAGGTGCGTAGGAAACGGCCCAAAGAAAACTCGAGGATCTTGCACCATGAAAACGCACCGTCTCGCAAGGTTCATATTGTGAACACTTTTTTGACGAAAAACGCGACAAATATCATCGAAAAACCATCGTATTCACCGGATTTAGCCCCGTGGGGCTTTTTCCTTTTCCCATTTAAATTGTCACTCCGCGCACGCCGCTTTGAGTCTATTGAGGTCATTAAGGAGAATTCGCTGAAGGAGCTGAAGAAGATCTCGTCAAATGCGTTTAAAAGGTACTTTGATGACTGGACTAATCGTTGGCATATGTTTATTGCTTCTAATGGAGTCTATTTCAGAGGCGACAAAATCCCGGTACTTTTTTGACAGAATGTAGATGGCACCCATTTTATTGCATTCACCTCGCTTTCGGTTAGTACTAACCTTAAAAAGGCAGCTGTTAAAATTTCATGATATTCTATTCATTAACTCGTGAGTTATTGTGTAAGAGTGACGCTACGCGTAAAAAATATTGAGTGGATGGACGATGATTAGTCTGGGCATGTTAGCTGATCGCGCGCGTCGTATGAAAGTATAATTTTACAGGCTTTATAAAATTTTCATTGCTCAAGTCCACCTTTATTCTGTTCAAAGTGAAGAATGTGGAAGTCTGAAGAAATTCGGAACTTGATTATAAATAGAAGATAAGAAAAAGGGTGACACATACGCAAAAATATCTGAGAAATATTCCATGCCATTGGAGGCGC
Source organism: Anastrepha ludens (assembly GCF_028408465.1). NCBI lineage: Eukaryota > Metazoa > Arthropoda > Insecta > Diptera > Tephritidae > Anastrepha > Anastrepha ludens. The sequence continues at coordinate 26,587,931 of NC_071499.1, read as the reverse complement.
ACTGAAGATTTTTTAAAACTTCCGAAAAAGGAAAACATGCAAGACTAAATACGGAGTAAGTCCAAAACCAAAAATTTCGATACACGTTGAGCGCCTCGTGAGAAGAAAAGTTGCAGAAAACTCTAAAATTTCATCAACTGTGTGGACCGAAAGTTTGAACTTGGATGTTTCCGCCAGTACAGTGTGGATAGATAGATTGTAAAAGAGGTTTGCACTTCGACCTCATGGTCTTTTGTGCCCTTTACTCGTCACCGTACCTCATCCAGACCCAGTTCCTTATTAAACTGAGGATAGAGATGAGTTGGATTGAGCGTATGTGCCTTTTCTCTGGCTGTAATTGGCCAGGATGCCTCAAATTTATCCGTGCTATAGCGCGGCATACTAGGAGAACATGCATTGGAGTGTCCCGAGATTCGTGGCAGAAATTGCAAGAGTCCGTCGACCAAATCCCGATCACGTGCAGATGACTCCGCAGTCAGCAGTGGCCTGTGAGAATGCTAGTTAGCATCCACAGTTTATCTTTGTGGAGGGTTATGTGTTTTTTAAACCTCTTTTGGTTATACCCTAATGTAATGATTTCACCTGTCGCAGCTCCATAGTTTGGTGCTAGCAAACCTCCCTTAGCCCTAGCTCTTTACTCTTGAGCTTCTCCTTGATGGTGGGTTGTCCCTTAGCAAGGAAAGGCTCGGGTCCGAAAACATAACCTGTCTCGCCAATGCGTCCACTTTTTCGTTCCCAGTTTATGAATCCGTCTTGTGCGTTCCTAGTAGATTAAGTTTTTCGATGCACTCATGGAACTAAGAAAATTTGGTTTAAAAAACTATGTCGCAAAAAAATGGCCACGGCTTTCCATTGCGATTAGGAAAAGAGGCTTCAGTTTGCGAAAAAGTATCTTGTTGAAAGATAAACGACGCGAAACACGTCCCACTTTGCTACTAACTTTTATAAAGAAAGCGTCATCGAAAAACTGAACTGGCCAGCACAATCGCCGCTTAAGTCCGATTAACAATTTGATACCAAGATAGCAAAAAGCAATCGTTGAAACATGGAGTAATTTTTCTCAGAGATGAGCCTGGAATAGGTTAATATTAAAATAGGGTTTTCCAAACAGAGGTGTTATTTTGATGTTCAAAGAAAAATGTTATTTTTTAATATAAATGATCGGATTTTTATTTCAATATAAAGAGGAAGATATGCCGTTAATAGTGGAAAATAACATCAGGCAAATTACCACCACGTCCGCGCTTACAGGACAACATCCTTTTCATGAAATTTTCCACAATCGAATTGCAAAGTTGCTGCCCTATGTCATTGATAGCCTAACGAATTCCATCTTTGAGGTCTTGAATCGACCCTGGGCTGTTGGCGTAGACCTTCTCTTTCACGTGGCCCCAAACGAAAGAAGTCACAAAGTGTTAAATCACAAGATCCCGGTGGCCAATTGTGATCACCTCTTCCAGAGATAACGCGGTCCGGAAACTTTTCCCGTAAAAGATCAATTCGTTGCTTGTGTGGCACATAGCGCCGTCTTGTTGAAAATAAACGTTGTTCAGATCAATCCATCCAATTTCGGCCATGCAAGTTCGTTAATATCGATATCGCAATCCATTCATCAATAACACCTATTATTGGAAACCCCTATATTAAATGGTCAATCCAATTTTCGACTACTTTTTCCAATAAATCTAGCTTGCAACTTTGAGCTAGCAAACCATAATTATCGATATCGATTGATTTCGAGCAGCTAAAAAAAATACCCGATGTAAAATTCGTCATCGTCGTATAAAACTCCTCCCTAACCTCAACACCCGACCCACCTTCAGACTCTCCAGGCAGGCTTTCTAAGTGCTATAAGGCCTTTGATAAACGCCTTTCTAACACTCAAAAGGTCTACTAGGTTATTAAAAAAGTTTCGCAGTTCGATAATAGAAACACAATTTTTTGGCCCTAAATGTACTTTATTATACAGTATAGTCGCCCGGAACATCAATAAACTTGTTCCAATGAGATTCCAATTTATGAATTCCATCCCTGAAGTGAGACTCTGGCTGGCCTGCCACATTCATTTCCACAGCTGTTGTGACCTCATCATTTGATGAAAAACGCTTTCCACGCATGCATTTTTTTAGATCTGGAAGCAGATGGGAGTTGCTACGGGTCAAATCTGGTGAATTCTTCATGGATAGTGAATGCTCCAACAATTCAAATTTTAATTCATGGACTTCAGCCATTGTCAAAATGTGTCTTGCGGCAGACTGGATTCCCCGAATAAGGCAGATGCTACGACATGTAATAGCCGGATGTAAATATTGTCGAGTCAGGAAGACAGAACCTCACACGCCATGCCCTGATGAAAAAGAATTTGTTTCTTTTGAAAACTGTGACTTTTTCACAAATTTTTTCCTTTATCTGGTTTAAAAGGCTACAATAACATTCAAATTATATTAATTTTTTTACCAGTTTGCAATTCCAATCGCATCCCAAAAAACTGTTGCTAATACTTTCTTGGCCGATTTCTGCACACGAACTCGTTTCGGAGCCGAAGAACCAGGTTCACACCATTCACACCACACTTTAGCCTCTTGTTTTGATTTAGGATCATGGTGTTAGACCCAAGTCTCATCCACAGTGATGAATCGACGCACAAACTCCGCTTTATCCTTTCGAAAACGCTCTAAATGTTGCTGAGAAATTCGCCTTCGAATGTGTTTTTGTTCGATTGTTAGCAAAGGTGTCACTTATTTTGCACACAGCTTTCTGAAACCCAACACTTCAGTCCAAATATTGCTTACAATGCCTAACTAGACGCCTAGGGCTTCTGCTAAATCTCTTTCAATTACTTGACTTGTATATTTTTTTAAATGTTTCTACGATTTCTGGTGCGGTTGCTGTTTTTGGACATCCTTGACGTGGATCATCTTCAAGACTTATACGACCACGTTTAAATTCAGCAGCCCATATTTCTACTGCACTAAATGATTCCGAAAAGTCCTTATGCACTTTCAACATTGGTTTATAAATTTCCTCTGGTTTTAAACCCCTCAAAAATGAAAATTCAATCCTTGGCTGATACCTCATTTTTTTCATATTAGAAAATACTGTGACACGTCGATACTAAACGGCTTGCAAACAAAGAACGAATTGACAGATTGAAATGAAACTTCTTCTTGCGAAAAGTGTACCAACATAACAACAACAAATTTAGACTACTATCAAACGCTCCCTCTTATCGATCGGAAAACCTATTGAACAGCCTAGTATATATTATATTTATCGGGTGTACAACTAATTAATTTCGTATTTCTTACCAACCTCAAATTATATTTATGTAGTCAATATTTTGACAATGACAGCTATTCTATGTTGAAGCACGCAAAAAAATCAAGTAAATTTGACATGTCACAGTGAATTTTAGTAACCACACACATTTTTTTTTATTGTAGTCAAAATGTCAAACTACGTTCCAACAAAACAGCATTTGCGGGGAGGATTGCTTTTGCTCTTCAGTTTAAAGAAAAGTGCAAGAGTAGCACATCGTTTACTCTCAGATGCTTATCCTGAATATGCTTCAGAGGTTAGAGTATGTCAGCAGTGGTTTCCATGATTTAAAAGTGGTGATTTTGGCACAGAAGACGAAGAGCGATCGGATTCATCAAAAAAGTTTGAAGACGAAGAATTCGAGGCATTACTCGATCAAGATCCATGTCAACCTCGAGAAAAGCTTGGAAAAACATTGGAAGTCACTCAACAAGCCTTTTCTAAACGTTTAAAAGCAGCCGGTACATTCACAAACAAGGAAATTGGGTGCCACACGAATTGAAACCGAGAGACGTTGAGAGACGATTTTGCATGTCTGAAATGCTGCTTAATCGCCACAAAAATTAATCGTTTTTGCATCGTATTGTCACTGGCGATGAAAAATGGATTCATTACGACAACCCAAAGCGTAACAGATCATACACATATGTGAAGCCAGGCTAACCAGCCAAATCGACACCTAAGCCGAATATTCATGGTTCGAAGGTAATGCTCTGTATTTGGTGTGATCAGAAGGGTGTGCTGTACTAGGAGCTGTTAAAATCGGGCCAGACAATCAAGGGAGAGCTATACAGGCAATACGTGATACGTTTGAAGCAATGGGGGCCCTGACACGGGGCGACCTGACACGAGAAATTGATTTTCCATTATGACAATGCTCGGCCACATGTTGCAGTACCGGTCAAAAATAGTTTGGAAAATGCCGGATGGGAAATTCTACCTCACCCGCCTTATAGCCCAGACATAGTTCCTTCTGATTACCACTTGTTTGGGTTAATGCAGAATCATCTTTCAGGAATACGGTTCACCAATGTTGAAGATATTAAAAAATGGCTTGAAGACTTTCTCGGCGCAAAAGATGAGTAGTTTTTTTGTGACGGAATCCATAAATTGCCTGAAAGATGGGAAAAAGTAGCCGCATCTGATGGACAACATTTTGAATGAAATATTTTTTCACTTTTATACTTAAATAAATGGTTTTTTTAACAAAAAAATACGAAATCAATTAGTTGTACAGCCAGTATTTAGCTTGGCACGAAGACAGCACTAATTTGTCCGATAACTTCAAAAAATATATTTTGTAAAAATGAGAGTACACATACACATACTACTACTACTACTGATACTACTACTAGTAAAGATATGTGTACATATATATCGCCCTATCTCAACGATCCTCATGAATGTTCATTACAACTTCTCCAACACTCCATAATTTCGCATATTTCTTACCTAATCTCGCTGCAACTTTTGGAATTCGTATACTCCGTTTACGGTTGCGTGTGCGAATGTGTGCGTGTAGAAGTGAAGTTCGACGACTATTGATTTGAATCAATTAATTCATGTGGTCGGCATTGGAATTAATCCCACGAATCTAATTAATTTTAATGCGCGAATACACAGGCATAGAGAACCCGCACCCGCATTTGTATATCTACTTCTATGTATGTATGCATGCATGTATGTGTGTGTATGTGTGCATATTTGCACACATGCAAATGTAATCACAAGCCAATACTCACACATGCAAATACCCATCCATGTGTGTTGTATAAGGCCAAAATTTGTATGTGTGTACACACACTCACACACACAAGCGCACAAACTATCGCCGAGAATGCACTGACTGACTGACTGACTGACGAATGATGTTGCTGGCGCTTCCTGTTCACTGGATTTATATAAGCTGAATTATACAATTTGCTACCAATTGATTGCGTTTCTCCGTCACTGTCAATGCACCAGGATGTATGCATGCATTTTCGTTATCTGTGTGTATGAGTGTGTGTGTGTGTCTGTGTGTGAGTTTGTGGGCATTGGTTTTTATTTTGCCAATTCGTTTTTCTACATTCGACATTCGAATATAATGAAATTCTTGTTAAAATAATATTTGCCCATTTTGGCCAAATCATTGAAACGTTTTAGTGAATTTGCGTTCGTTCGTTGGCTGTTTTAGTTTGTTGGTCGGCTGGACGGTCGGTCGGTTGTTTGTTTGGTTGGCTGGCTCGCTAGTTTTTGGCCAGTTGGTGGGCGGGCGGTCGGTCGGTCGGTTTTGGTGAAATAGTTGGTCAAATTGGTGTATGTGAATGTGCATTTATCTAAATTTATGCTGGCTTATCTCTTCACACACACAGCCACGCGTGTGTACGTCAGGCTAGGAATCCAATATGGCTGCTAGCTACTGCTGAGGGTTGTTGGTGCAATATTCAAATTCACGATCAGAACTTGCGAGTGCAAAATTTTGATATTTTGAAATCAAATCTGTACAGATGTAGGTAAAATTTTCAAATAGAGTTGGACTTGGGAAAGTGAGAACAGCGCCGAGGACAAAAGGCTTCATTAAGGAAGCACTTTGCTTAAGGTTGTAAAGTGTGTTACGCTGTGAACTTATGACTGAGCACAAATGTCTGTAACTCTCAAGCGGTTTATTCATTGCAAGTGCATTTTGGAAAAAAGTAGTAGCCAGCGATGGGCAATACTTTCAATGCTTCACTTGTAACCATTTTTTCAGAATTAAGTTGTATTTTCATAAAAAACACAACGAGAACTTAGTTGCGCACCTAATACTGCGGCGGGAAAATCATCTCTGTGGCGGTATACTATAAAATTATTCGGGGGAATATTTGATTAAGTGAATCGATGTGTAGGGAGCCTACAGGATCAGGCACTCGAAGTGTAACCACTTAAAAAGGACAAAAATTTAGTTTGGAAAATTTACTATAGGCTTGAGACGGTCCAGAAACGCATCGCAAGCGGCCGGAATGTGACTTGCAGGTATTTTGGCCCACTCGCGGACAATGGCTTTTTTCAGCGCCTCTAGACTGGTGAATCTTTTAGTTCGGACTTTGCTCTCCAAAATGACCCAAAGAGAATAACCCATCGGATTGGGGTCTGGTGAATTTGAGAGCAATTGTGTGGACGTTATGCAGTTCGGAACGTTATTTTTTAGCAATTCTTGGTTCACTCGGGCTTTGTGAGATGGTGCCGAGTCCTGTTGAAACGTGCGTGGTCTGCCACCGAAATTTTTGTCTATCCACGGCTTCTAAGCAACATCCAGAATACTTTCCCGATAATATTTCGCATTTACCTTGACGCCGAGCTCGATGAAAACGATTGGAGAATGCTCATCTGCGGTTACAGCGGCCCAAACCATTACCTGCGGCGGGTGCTGCCTCCTGGTGGCCAATCGATGACTCAAATTCTCTTATGAACGGTCGGTCAAATAAACGCTCTCGTAGTGTTCATCGCGCGCTCAGGCCAACTTATGGTGTTCAGCAGTGAGCTTAATGGCTACGTCAATAAGGAAAATTGCCGTATTTGGGCTGAAGAACAGCCCCAAGCCATTCAAGAACAGTCAATTCATCCATTGAAATGACCTATGGGCTGGATCATCGGCCAATATTTCTTCAAAGGCAAGGCTTGCACCACAGTGAACGGCGAACGCTATCGCGCCCTGATAAATGACTTTGTGATGCCGGTTGCCGGAAATTGAAGCCCGCGATCTCCACAACATTGGGTTCCTACAAAACGGCGCTATTTGCCATACAGCCCGTGAAGAAATGGATTTACTGTCGTCGTTTCAATGAGCAATTCATCTCTCGTCTCGGACCAGTGGGTTGGCCACCGAAATCGTGTGATATCACACCTTTGGACTTTTATTAGTCCATGTAGGTTAGGTTAGGTTGGAGCGGTTGTCCACTATGAGACACACTCAGGCTCATGGGCCATTGTGATGCCGCATGGGGAACTAGCCCTTATCCCTCCTAAAACAATGTGTACTTTTCAAATATAATATTTTGTAATATCCTTAATTTCTTCCAATTCATTAAAGGTTTGTCTACCGAAAATGGCGAGTCTAAGTCTAGATAGAACAGAAGGTGCGGGAACGTCTCTTCCTCGTGTAGACCACTTCTGCAGAAGTCATGTGTTTGCACACCCATTCTTTGGACGTGCCTACCGATTAGGCATTGACCCGTAATAACTGAAATCAGTGTATTAAGGTTCTTCTTAGTAGAAGTTCCGTGCGTTTAGCAATGAAAGTCGGTCACAGTTGTCGGGTGATTTTGCAAGTGGCTTCGTTACGCCATCTTTCATTAGCTACTCTTATAATTTCCTCGAGGATACGTAGATTACATGTTTGCAAGGGTGTACCTATGTTATTATCTATGTGCTTATCAGTCAATTTGGTACCGATTTTCGCTAGTTCATCGGCTCTGCAGTTCCCCTCAAAGTCACACTGGCCAGGAACACATGCTACCTTTAGGTGAAATGACTCAGCCATCTCGTTAGAGGTGTGCGGCATTTCATGGCTAGCTTGAAGGTTATCGACTGTTTTGTGAGGGATTTTATCGCCGCTTTGCTATGTATACATGGATGGAGTCGCCCTGTTTTACCACGTCCCGTTCCCACTCTTCCCTTGCTGTGTAATGGCAAGTACTGTGTTGCCCATATTCGACGGACCCATGTGTTTTGTTTTTAAATCAAAGAAAAACACAATTTTTTTGATATTGACGAAAATAATAATTTTATTTAGTTCAAGTAGATTTGTTGACATCACTTTTTGAATAGGATATCTCTCAAATGGCCGCCTTGAGCCTGTACGGCGTATTGGGCCCGTTTTGCAGCATTTTCCATAGTTTTAGCTAACATTTCGGCTGGAATAACGGCTATTTCCTCACGGATGTTGTTCTTGAGCTCTTCTATGGTCTTTGGCTTATTAATATAAACCGTTGATTTTAAATATCGCCACAAGAGGAAGTCAGGTGGCGTTAAATCGGGCGAACGCGGTGGCCAGTCAAAATCGCCATTTTTCGACATCAAACGAAGAGGAAACAATTTCTTCAAAAAATCGATTGTGGTGCGAGCTGTGTGTGGTGGAGCGCCATCTAATTGAAACCAGAACTGCCTCATACGCTTTCGACGAATAATTGGCATCACAAAGGTGGTTATCATATCGTGGCTCTTCCAATGCTTGTTTTCGAAGAAAAACGGCCCAATAAAATCGTTTTCGCCCTAACGCCGCACCAAATAGTGACTTTTTCGTCGTAAAGAGGCACCTCTTGAATTTCGTGAGGATTTTCAGTGGCGTAAATACGGCAATTTTGCTTGTTTACCGTCCCATTCAATAAGAAATGAGCCTCATCGGACATCATGATTTTGTTCTTCTTCTTCTTCTTTTGACTTCTTTTGTTGAATGTAATTTTCAACAATTTGGGAGCGCTCGCGTGGCGTGTACTGTTCCATGGTAAAAATCTGCTTGGACTAGCGCTTCCAACGCGGTATGTCATGAAGCGATCTGACGTCTCTGTCAAAAGGGTTGCCAGATGGGTCCGCCGAATATGGGCAACCCTGTATAGTCCATTAGTCCAGGTATGTAAAATCTAATTGATTTGTGGACAAACCAGCTTCAATTGTGGTATTCGAAGCCAACATTACTAAAGTTAGCCACGAGCTACCGACCGAAGTCCGCCAGCGAGTCGCGAGTCACTCAAAATTGGTGTTTACGGATGGCCGAAATACGGCGCAGTAGCGGCCAACATTTGAAAGGGATTATCTTTAAAAAATAAATATCATGAATAGTTCTACACAAAAATAATAAAGATAAAATAACTTTTGTGAAAAGTCTACCGAATTCACAACGATTTCTCAAATAACCCAAATTATATAAATTTTATTATTTGGTAAATTTCGTTGCAGAAAATTTTATTCTTGATATTCTGATGGTAAGCAGTTTTTAGTAGCCACATTTTATTTCTTTATGCCACGAATACACACACACACACGTATGTATGTATGTATGTGTGCGTGCATATATTTCTAAAGCATTTACCAATTTTGCAATCAACTGCTCCACTTATCGCAACCCGTTGAAATTACGTAAAGCATCGCGCCATCAATTGTCATTTGGCGATTGCAGTGACCGCCACTAATGGCTTAAATATACATAAAACATTTGCCTATCGAACTGTTGCATAAAGTTATTTTTAATTCGCATTACAAATACTAAAATGCGCACCCCTCGCCCCCACTCCCCCACACATGCCTACATTTTTATAATATTCAAATCCTGCTTAATACAAAATGGCTTACGCAAGAGTCTCCGCGTTCCCCCGGCCATCACCACCGGCCAGCACTACCCCACGCACACTTCCGGAGGGCGAACGCAAGGACGACCAATAAATGAATGAATTGAATGATTTCAAATCGTTTTGTGGTTTTTAGAATGCACTGCAAATCATTTTAATTAAAATTTTCACTAAAAACGGAAAATGCAAATTTTCAGCGTAAATGCGAAATGATAAAATAATTCATTAGAGTTTGCATTGTGCAACAGCAACAACAACAACAGTAATGGCTATAAACCACGCTAACGAACAATAAAGCAGTTGCCAATTTTGCATTTAAAAATCATTATTTAATTCTGTTTTATTTCTAAATTCATTAAAATGTATTTCATTTTAATTTAACGCGCCGCTGGCCGAGAGTTTAGGGATTAATGGGCGAGGTGAGCAAATGATGATTCGGTGGAATGCGCGCATTTGGCGGGAAAGTGTTGCGCTTACCCAAAAACGGTGTATGCGGCGCCATCTGTTGAGCATTTAGCGGCGAAACATTCAATAGAAAAAAATAAGAGTAATTTTTTGTTTTTTTTTAGTTTTTAAATCGCAAGCAAAGAGAACCACACAGGTGTAGCCTCAAGAAAAAGTACGCCTACTCTTAGCGGCGCTCAAGTACCTACATACATATAAAAAAGGGGAAATCAATGCGACTTTTTTTTTTTTTCACTTTTATTTTCTCTTTCGCCTTCAAGAAAATTCCGCCTTGCTCAACATCTTGGAAGAAAGCCACCCCTTTTAGCTGGGGTTTCTTAGAAAAAATTCCAAGTGGAAAAAGCAAAACCGAAGGGATATTTCTAAAGGCAGCCATTCCACCACCCCACTCTTCCCACACTCGCGTCAGCTTAACGCGCGCGCACTTCATTTTCCTTATACTTTTCTTAGTAGCCACTCAACGGAGGCTACTGTGGGGAGATTGAGGAACTTTTGGGTGGCTGGCAAGCACTTCAACACGAATACCAAAAAGGGGTTGGACGCTGAATTTTTCTCAAGCATTTCACGAAGGAGAACTTCTTAAGTGCTGTGTGCTGTGTTTGGGGCGCATGGGTGGCGGCGGTGGGGTCGAAAAGTTGCAAGCTTCTTAGCGTTATTTTTTCGCAATACAAATTTTTTTCTTCAACAAAAGTTGCTTCATAAATTAGCGTTAATGCGCATCCCTGACGATAGATGGCGACCCGGTGAAAAGCTCCACTTTGCTGGCTCAAGAAAGTGGCAGTTTAGAAATAAATAAGTAAATATTTATTCGCAATGTGCTTTTGGTTTTCGTAATATTTTTTTAACACTTGCACATTCTCGTATTTACTTTTATTTCGGTTCTAAAAAAAAGCAATAACTTCTTTGGCATTTATTGCGCTCCGCATTCACTCGATAAATATTTATATTGTACTACTTAGCTCTCGCTCATACGTTCATAACTTGGCATGCTGCTTGAAGAAATGGCGCATATCCTGACACATAGTCACACACACACACACAAAGGGGTATACCCATAAATCTCAACATACAGCCGCATATGAGTCGGATTTCGACCAATTATATTTTGTGGTTAACCGCAAAAATTCATTGAAGACAATTTTCGTAGTTGTACGACGTCGGCGCTCTGATGTTTCAGGCATCGGCAGCGCTCTCGACTGGCTGGTAGAGGAAGTCAACTCTCATACGCGTTCACTCACATTAAGCACTGCGTAAGGGGATGTATGTATGGATGCCCCTGCCAGCCGTCTACTACACTAACATACACACGTGTATTAGGGTCGAATTAATACGAGTACGTATGCATATGTATGTATGTGTATGTGGGCAGAAATACTCGTAATCAGTCATTCATTCGCATATTGGAAATTTTATGCAAACGGTTACTTAGCAGCTGCAATTGTACTCAGTGGTGGTGAGTGGTGAGTGGAGTATTTTTTCATGTGCACATACTCATGAACTGAACAGTTCCAACCCTCACCAAGTGAGCGTACTCGTATACTGGCTGCCCGGCTGGTTGTGCGATTGACTGACTGACTAACTGACTAGCTGTCTAACTAGCTGACTTGTCGTTGTTGTTGCTCGAGCAGCTTACTTGTCGTCGTCTTATCCGCTGCTGTCAGCAATGTTTGTGGTACTTTTGGTGAATATCGACCAGATAACGTTTTAGTGTTTGCACCTATACATGTGTGTGTGTACACGTATGCAAGTTCGTTTTGTGCATGCGAATGCGCTCTCTTCATAAAATTTGGTTGGATGAATTTTTACGTACCAGCGTTTTTCTGTTGACTGGATATGGAATTATTATGATTTGCGGTTAACCACAAAGAAAACAAAACTCCGCCCCTGCCAGACATACAAATGCACTTGAGCACATGCGTATGCAGGTATGTATAAGTCAAACACATTCGTACTCTGGCCATGAATTGGTGGTTGATGTGAAATATTTTAAAATTGCTAGATGCCCTGGAAATGAGAACTTCTAATGACTTCGTAATATTAAAAATATTTTTTTTTTCCATTAAATCCAGAGAAACATTTTTTTTTTGTATTATAAATTAAGAATTTATACAACTTTACTAATTTCTGTGGAACCCATGCGCTGCTAAGTATACGTTATGCGTTTGTATGTACATATGCACTTGTAGGTAACTAATTACTCAGTACGCGAGGTAATCTAATTAGTAGTCATCGTATTTCTTCTTACTTAATAAAGACTTGCGAAATGGAATTTGTTGATTTTAATTGAAATCTTTCAATACAGCGTAAAATATGAAATTTTTCATGCAGAGAGCAGGGCCAAAACTGCGCTAAAAGAAAAACTTTTTCTAAAAGGGATGACAATAGAAATTAATATAAAAAAATGTTTATACATTGTTTATTAGTACTTAAACTTTATAATTAAAAAAAATTAATTTTAATATTTCTTTAGAAATAAATGAAATAAAAAAACACGTGACCCAAAGTACAATGAAAAAAAGTTGTTCCACGGTCTGCATAATTTCTTCTTGAAATGTTGAGGAATCTGTAAAAAGTAAAAAAATTCTTGTAAAATAAAGTTGTACGAGTAGTTATGTCTGTCGAGCCGGATTTTTGAATTTCGAAAAATTTTGCAATTTGCGGCATTTAAAAAAAATTATGCGTTTTACGTCATAAATTTCACACTTTAATTATGTTTATGAAATTTTTTTTTTATAAAAATATCAAAAATCCGGCAGTCTCGGCAGGCTATAGAGAAAACACTTTCGAATATTATATTTAAAAAACAAAACCGCATCAAAAAATATTAAAAACTGTATGAGTTATCATGCAGACCGTGCCAGAAAAAGGAGTTTCGAGAAAATCGAATATAAACTTTGAAGTGACGAAAGTAACGACCAGCTGCTTCAAACGAAGGACAGCTACCTGTGCGCATCAAACCCTCGTCGGTCAGCTACATTTTCTACGATAACTTTGTATCTACGGCGAATTTTTACAATCGTCTTCCACAGAAATACACCTAAAACTATAAAAAATAATAATCTATAAAACAAAAAAATCAAATTTTTTAAAATTCTGGACACATGTAAACCCTTAAGTTGTTATCACTTTTATATCAACTCGCTCTCTTATTTATCCAATATTTCATTAGGATTAGGTGGCGCAAATTTAAACATCCAATTTTGTTCTTGCACAATTTTTTTACTAAATTAAAAAAAAAAAACATATTTTGAGTAATAGTAGTCTTTACTTTGGCCTTTACGTGCTCCATTGCTTGTCTACTTATACACAACGTGAAAAAATTATGGGACCAACTAAATTTCTTATAAAGGGTGGTTAAATTTCAAGGGCCGATGTTGAATGTGAACCACACCTAAACGCCAAGTCTTTTCTGCATTTCATTTGACACTTTTCAGTTTCAGACTAACTCAATTTGAACCATGGAAATATACACAATCGAGGAACGCGTTAAAGTTATTCAGGCTTATTATGAAAACGGGCGTTCAAATCAAAATGCATATCGCGCACTTCGTGATTTTTTCGGTCAATTTAATCGTCCAAATGGAAAAACTGTGCAAAAGTTAGAGCAAACCGGGTCTGTAGGAGATGTGAAAACACCAGTGCATGCTCGTACAGCTCGTACTGCAGGAAATATTGCTGAAGAGCCGTCCACCTCAACTCGTCGTCGTGCCCAACAATTTCACCTCTCACGCTCGTCGTTGATGAACATTATGCATAAGGACTTGCATTTACACGCTTGCAAGGTGCAATTGACTCAAGAACTAAAGCCCCTTGACCATTTCAAGCGTCTTCAATGGTCGGAATGGTGGCAGGAAATGGCAACAGTGAATGAACCATTTTCGAAGAAAATCATCTTTAGTGATGAGGCACATTTTCACCTCAGTGGATTCGTCAATAAGCAAAATTGCCGCATTTGGGCGAACGATAATCCAAAAGTGATTGCCGAAAAACCAATGCACCCACAAAGAGTGACTGTTTGGTGCGGTTTATGGGCCGACGGCATCATTGGGCCGTATTTTTTTCCAAAATGAGGCCCGTCAGGCAGTTACTGTGAATAGTGTTCGCTATCATGAGATGATACCGAACTTTTTATGGCCCGAATTTGAAGATATGGATATGGACGATATGTGGTTTCAACAGGACGGTGCCACTTGTCACACAGCTAACGAAACAATGGCTCTTTTGCGCGAAAAATTTGATGGCCGAATAATCTCACGTCGCGGCGATGTCAATTGGCCGCCAAGATCATGTGATTTGACATCGTTGGACTTCTTTCTTTGGGGTTATTTGAAAGAAAAGGTGTACGTCGATAAGCCAGCAACAACTCAAGAGTTAAAGAATGAGATAATTCGGCACATTAACGGCATAGAACCTCAATTATGCCTCAGCGTCATCGAAAATTGGACCATCGGATGGAGGTGTGCTGCCGAGGCCGGGGCGGTTATTTTGCCGATATTTTGTTCCATACGTAATTGAGCCATACTAATATTATCATAATAAAGAGAAATGACAAAAATTTCTTAAAAAACTTGTATTTTATTCAAAATCAACATGAGCCCTTGAAACTTGGCCACCCTTTATTTGTATTATCAGTTTAAGGCCAACGAAACTTGAATTAATTATTAAGAAAAGTAAAATCTATAGAATGAAAAAAGTATAAGAGCCGTGTTTTTATATTCAAAATAAACAAATAGAATTCTTTGGGTTAGTTTATAATTTGGAACTTAGTAATTTGTGTTGGATAATAATTGTTGAATTTGTCGAGACATCGACCTGATTAAGTTGATTATAATACTTTGGTACATTTTTGACCACCCGACAATAATCGCACTTCTAAGGCTCTCACTACGTCCATGCCAACGAGGCCTATTACTAGTCACCATCCCAACCCTGTATCAAGACAAGTTGGTGATGACATTCCATCAGCGTCTGGTGCCAGAAGTAGGCGTCCCCTCGCCAAGGCGCGGGCTGAAGCCTTCATAGCCGAATACCGGGAGAAGGCTTAAATGGATTCTGCGCTAGGGAAGCGCAAAAATGGAGTGAGGGGACATCGGCTGAAGCCAAAAGATCTGAAATGTCCGCCACTCAAACAACCAACAACATGAAGAAATCTTTTGCGGGAGTGTCGAAAGAAAGCCACATTAGAGCGGTGATTGATCGCAGATCCCATGACGGTGCGATCACGCAAGCCAACTCGGGCCTGATAAACAGGAGTCTCTGGAAAGTTTACAGGGACATCCTGCAGGAAATCCAGGACCCCCACCCAGCTGCTCGTTCGCGGGTTGGTTTCAATCACGCGTCAAATTAATCGGGTGCGCTGATCAATGATCGGTGGACCTATACACTCTGGGAATAAAGCGCGTAGGGGAGCCTTGGCCGGGGGTCCGCCTCGATGGGGTTATCCGAGAAGGCATCCCCAATCGGCTAAGATCTAAAGCATGGATACCAGACTTCCACACCGACCCAGAGGAAGCTCAAACTAGGTAACCCTGAGCTACTTACCAGCGATTGGAAAGTAGCAAAGATTGGTGAAGTGGATGGCAAGAAGAGGCTAGCTGTGATCATCTTGAATGAGGAATCACTGGATCCACTCGCCAACCAGAATGGAAGATTAACTACGGCTTCCAATCACTGACACTCCATGTCTACAGACAACATGTAGCCAGTAAAAGCAGCTCCGCAGAAAACATGACCTCATCTGCGGAGGAGACCACGGGTGCGTTAGACAACCAAAAGACGAGGTGGCATCCAATTCCGGTATGATAGGCGAACTCCTCCGAAGGGTTACCCTAGATGATATGGGGGAATATTCCGAGCACTCGAATGCTTTGGGAGATGACGAGTATACTCCCACTTCATCCGACGAAGAGAACGCTGACCAAACCGTGGTTGGCTGTCATCCAACAACGTATACCAGCGATGGTGGGAGGTGTACAGATCAAACTTCACCACAGTAAGGCGGCTTCAGCTGCACTCATCCTCTGTCTCGCTGAAAGAGAAGAGGAAATTGCGATCATCCAAGAACCATGGGTCGTAAGAGATCGGGTTTGCGGGTTGAGCAACAAAGAGTTTAAACTGGTCTATGCCACCGACCAGCCACAATCAAATTGTTTTACATTTTTGCAAACCGATGGAGAAAGTGTTGCCCAGGCATTTTGGATTGGATTAAGGTTACTGCTGCAGGCAGACTATTCTCAAATTGGTATGCTTTTATTTTTTGCTACTGAAAACTCTTTTGTTGCTTTGGAAGCATGAATGGCTCCGTTGACACGGTGGAAAATCCACTTCTCATAGAAGTTATCATCAAAATAAGGTTCAGTACTTCGTCTAGCAGATGTATATACTTGACACCATTCAATTTTATGGATATGAAACATTTAGGCCTTTGAAAACATTTTCCTTGACACTAATGGCTGCCCAAACCATTACAGAAGCCGAAAATTACGAGCCATTCCCTTCTCTTTTTTCTTCCAATTATCATGCCTGGTCCGTCCAGATTGAATTTTTTTTTTTGATCGGAAGAAATTACTGTTTCCTATTTATTTTCCCAAAATTAAAAACTTTTCCGCATATGTCAGTCTGGCCTGTTTGTGTCGTACGGTTAACTTAGGTTTGGATAGCGAAAATTATAAATCTTCCGATAGGGTGATTAATTTTGCGCCATTTTGTATCATATAATGAGTTTTTTTTTTTTGTTGGGACAACTAGCAAGTACAGCACTCAGACACAATTAAGTCCATTGTACTGCACTCGGGTTCCCTTTTGAATTTTCTTTAAATCCACCCGACCTCCGAAGAAGAGTAGATCTGAGTAGATCTTGTGCTGCCAAGGAGCCAAGGTGGTCGCTTCTTAACACATCAGTGTCAAAGACCCCAATCCTGATACGAGCGAAGGCCGGGCAGATGCACAGAAAGTGGTCCGCCGTCTCATCCTCCTCTCCACATGCTGGGCAAAATGCACTGTCTGAGATGCACACCTTTCCCATGTGCTTCGGCCACAGAAGGTGCCCGTCATCAGTACAACCAGCTGCCCACAGTCCCTTCCGCTTAGTGATAGGAAGACCTAGACGGACGGTCGGACATGACAGGTAACATCAGTTTTGTCCATCTGCAGTATCTCTCAGTCCGCCAAGCTCGCTTGTGGGTTGAAGTAACCGGTTTGGTAACCGTGGCTTTGATGGCTGCAGAAGGGTATGGCAGAACTGATTCCGGGACAAACTAGTTGGCCTCAGAGCCCACCCTAGCTAAAGAATCAGAGGTCTCGCTTTGCAGTCACTTCAGACACATGCAGATCTGCTTCTCTACCTGTTTTCCACCTGAATCACTTTTCGTTTGAGAAAAAGGAGAAAATACTAAAAACATTCAAAAATATTCAAAAGTCCAGAATATCAAAAACATTCAATTGTTCGCTTAGAAGTTAAAATTACGCTCCCAACAAACAAAGTAGTCCTTAGACTGTTTTTGTGGTCCGCTAAAAATAAATGTTACACCGAGCGTATAGAGTCGTTGAAAGAGTTGAAAGATCAAAACAAAGCTAAGATTTGTGAGATAATGATGAAGCTTTCGAAAACTTACTGAAACATTGGCTTGACAGAATGGACTACTTGAAAACCAGCAGTGGATTAAAATAAACAAAATAAAGATTTAAATAAATAAATAAAAATAAATAACCCTTCGGCCCCAATGCAATATACGGAGGACTCAGAAAGTCCTGGGGACTCCACGCTATTCAATTTCCAAATTCGTAACTGTATTTATCGGTTATTGGGCGGTCAGATTACATGCAGAAAAGCTACGTTCACCATTTAACCCCCATTGCAGAAGCTGTGGGAGCTTTGAGAGAAAGAGACTGTAGAGCATTTTCTCTGTAAATGTGCGGGTTTGGCAGCTTGACGACTAAGGTCACTGGGCGCTCTTTTCTTCGATAGCCTGGGGCAGTGCGCCAACCTAAATCCTATCAATCGCCTCCATTACATAAACAGCTCTGGCTGGCTGTGGATATCTGCCTGTTGGCGGTCTCTTTAGTGCTACTGGAGGAGTGCCAGACCGGCACTTCAACCATTTCACCTACCTACCTACCTCGATGTTGTTCCACAAATGGAGGGATCTACAAATTTAAGCCGACTCCGAACGGCAGATAGTTTTTTGTTTTATGAGGAGCCTTGTCTTGGCAGAAATACAATCTGAGCCTGCCGAGGGGCGACCGCTATTAGAAAAAACGTTCTCTTGGTTGATGTTCATGCACGGAGATTCGAATCTACATACTCTAGAATGGTAGTCATGCATCAACCCATTCGGCTACGGCAGTCGCTGAACTTTTTCCAATAAAGAAACCAAAAGTCATTAAAAAATATGAATGCGCCTTTTATTTAAAAGCAAGTAAAACTAAATTCCAAACACTAAATGGATCACCCTTTATAAATATCAAAGTAGGAGAGGCATTTCTTTCGGTGCACTTTCAAGCGTCCTTAAAATACCACATCAATTTATTCACTGATCCTCAATGTGCAAATAATTGCCTGCGTCATCCTTTTCCCCACTCAGGTATGTGTGTGTGTGTATGTATATGTATGCCCTCAGACTGAAGGCTTTTGTAAAGCTAAATTTTAATTAATCCCACTTGAAATATTAAAATAATACTAATTACACTCACTCGCCTTCGAACCTCAACAAAAAAGCAACTGACCCATACGCAAACTGGAAAAAGAAGTGGAAGAGGATGCAAGCCAAGCGTCGGTGGTAGATTTTTCGGTGTCAGACGGACGTAATGAGTGCACTCGAGCAGATTAGAAACTCTCTACTGCGGGTATCTGTAGATAAACAAAAGTTAAGGGATACTTACTGCCGCACACACATACAGCCTCGTCTACATATGTGAATGTATGTATGTATGTGTGTGTGTGATATTCCGGGGGGGAAAAAGTAGAAAGTAAAGCAAAGTAACGGAAAACTGCAACACTTCTTATTGATGTCTTTGTTTTTGTTTTGTGTTGTTGTGTGAAAGACGAAAGGATTAAAAACTACTTCAAAGGATAAATGTGCCATGTGTGCATGTATAAGTGAGTGAATGAACAGGAACGAACAAGTGAAAAAAGAAAAGTCACATCGCTCGAACTGTTTGCTGAACTAAGAGTCGAGGGACTAAGAAGAATAATGCGCCAATACTGAGCTACATTCTGGGTGTGTGTATGTACAAGGTGAAGTCCAAAGTAAAAAAGACTGGTGTCATAAAAATGTTTTGGATGGCGCCATCTTTCTAATGAGTTAGTGCGTTGGAAGTTACATCCTTAGCTGACTTCCAGTGAAAGCTTGTGGACATTCGGTTCAGTGGAAGCGAAGTTATTGCGTCTAAAGTGTCAGTATGTTTCTGTCAACGGTACAAAAATCAGTTTCAAACAAAGAGCTAATATCAAATTTCGTTTTGAAATCGGTAAAACGTTTAACGAAACATTTGAATTGATGAAAAAAGTTTATGGCGATGATTGCCTAACTCGTGCCAGAATTCATGAGTGGTTTACACGTTTGAGAGATGGTTGTGAGGACATAAATGACAATGAACAAACGGGTCCAAAATCAGTCATCAACGAAAACTCCATCGAAATTGCTCGTGAATTTATCAAAACTAAACCGAAATCATCGTTGAAATTCATGGAATCAGAGTTGAATTTCTCCAAAATATCGATTTATCGCATTTTAACTGGTAATTTGGACTTACGAAAGGTCTGCGCACGTTTCATTCCGCTCAAGTTAACTGAGGCACAAAAATTGCTCAGAACTCAATATTCGAAAGAACTCATTAAAGAGCCGAGAAAATACGCGAACTTCTTTTACAACATTGTGACTGATAATGAAACGTGGTGCCTCCAACATGAACCTGAAACTAAGCGTCAAATTGCCGAGTGGAGCCCACACCCAGACCCCAGACGAGCCACCACCCAAAAAAACGCTTTTGGAGAAGTCAAAAGCCAAATCGATGCTCATTTGTTTTTACGATTCCAAGGGAATTGTCCACAAGGAGTTCGTGCCAATGGACCAAACCGTGAATGCAATTTTCTATTTAGGCATTTTGAAGCGTTAGTCCCATCGCATTCGTCGAATTCGCCTTGAATTCCGCGAAGAAGGTAACTGGCTCTTACTACATGATAATTCACCATCTCATCAATCCACTCTTGTGGCTGATTTTTTGAACACAAATCGCATTTGAACCATCAATCACTCACCGTATTCGCCTGATGTGGCTCCCTGTGACTTCTACCTGTTTGGAAAAGTCCATTTGGCCATGAAAGGAAAACGTTTTGCGTCCGTAGAAGTCATAAAAAAGGCTTGCAGTGCGCAAAACAGTGTATCGAGGTCAGAGGGGACCATTTTGAATAAATAAACTCGAAATTATCAGATTAAGGCTACTGTCGTTTCTATTTTAGCTCAGTCTTGTTTATTTTGGACTTCACCTTGTATATAAGTACAGTAGAAACTCGATACTTACGAGAAAATTTGTTTTCATTGCGTACTCACTTACTTGCGACATTAAAACCTATTTGCCTGAATACTTGCAACATTTTTTGTTTACTCTTTCTCATTAGCTCAGTTTACGGTGTTTTTTTTTTTTTTTTTTTTTTTGAGAATAAATCAGTAAGGGTAAGTACCATGTAATCCATTTGCTGACGAATTGACAATTTTTCGTAAACGTTTGCTTGGTGGAGTCTTATAATGGCAAAGGGAAAATTTACGCTGCTTCCGGTAAAAGAAAAAGCTGGCATGCATTAAATAAAACTTTCACATGCATAGAGCAACAATATCTCGTATTGCAAAAATGAGCACCCCATAAAGAAGCTTGTAACGAAATCTAAGTTCGGTCCCATAAAGAAGCTTGTAACGAAGTCAGGTCCAGCTAAAAGTTTACTTTCAGGCAAAAGTTTCTGAAAAAAGATATCTGAATTTCCAAAAATGGAAAAGACGTTGTTCGATTGGTTTTCGGATCAAAGGGTAAAAAGCTTACCAATTACGAGTGATATGCTAAAAGAGAAAGCCAAATTATTACAAGCCAACATTCAGAAAAAGCTTGGAGGCTTCCACGCTAGCATTTGTTGGGTTGGCAAATCGGCAATAGAGGCCTGGAATACTATGTCTAAAAATTTGCGTAGAAAAATGATCAAATAAGAGTGACTCCATCAACCCATTTCTGAACAAAATTTAACAAAATAATTATGGATTTAAGTTTGACAAAAAAATAAATACGCAATGCCGATGAGATTGGTTTGGGTTTGGAAGCTCTTATCCGCTAAAACTCTTGTGCGCTCAAAAGAAACCCCGGCTCCGGGGCATAAGAACAGTAAAGAGAAAATTACGTTCCTTGTTTGTCAAAATTCTGCTGGAAATCATAGAGTACAAATGATGGTTATTGAGAAATCGACGAATCCGCGTTCATTAGCAAATTTTACTGATATGTCTGTTGTCTACAAAGAAAATAAAAGTGATTGGGAGACTTTAACTTTGCTTGAAGAATGGTTTCACATAACATTTGTTCTAGAAGCATGTTCATTTTTCTCAAAACAAAGAATCCTGTTTTAATAAAAAAATGCTTAAATAAGCAGATAAATGAGTTCCTTCGTGCATCGCAAAGAAGGCGTCTTAAAAAGCTACGGTCAAATATAGGTAAAAGGGTCTAAGGCTTACTAAATCGAACTACATGAAATCCCTCTTAAGTCACATTTGTACTCGTGGAGAAACTATCCATGAATCACTGCAAATTAACGATCTAAAAAATGAATCATAATATGCTTTTTAGCTGGTGCATGGGCTGCTCGTATTGCAACTTCAATTCAGTAATCGTCCCAAAAATTATTTGAAAACTCGTCTGACGGGGATTGTGACGATGTCATTCCTTTTTCTCAGTTACGATTGCAGATAGATTATCATCAAAATCATCATCATCGTTTTCTGTTTATTCTAGTGGCGCATATTGCCTCAGTAAAACATCGCCATCTGGTTCTGTTTCTTGCACCATCTAGTTCTGAATCCCTTTCAAGTTTTTACTGACGTTTTAACTTCCTTTTCGATCGTTCACTTCCAAGATATTTTTTGGCGGTCAACCTTGCGAAGATTTTGTGGATCCCAATACAGTGCTTGACGACAGATTTCATTTGCGCCTTGCGAAGCGTCTGCCCAATCCCCTTCCACTTTCGTAGTTGTACCATTTTAGCTACTGGCTGGTTTTTGCACCTCTCGTATAGACCGTCGTCATTTATGATGTTGGGCTACCAAATATTCAATATCTTGCGTAAACATCACACAGCTTTGAATTTTGTTTTCAATCGAGTTCTTTGTAAGCCAGGTCTCCGACCCATACAAGAGTACTGATAGTCAATTTGACTTAAAAGTACGTAATTTTGTGTATACGCTGAGGATGCTTGACGACCAAATAGATCGGAGCTGTGCATAGGCGCCGTTTTATATTTTTTTTTTTTTGGCGAAAACCTCGAGTTTCGCGCAATGATACTAGTCAAGTTAGTAAAAGTGTCAACGTTCTCAATTTGATCACCATTTAAGAGCAGCAGGTGGCTGCTCGTGGACTGAGCTTTGATGGCTTTCATTTTCTCGTGATTTATTTTTAGTCCTGCATTCAATGAGGTTGAAAACAGATCGTCAATTCTGTTCTGCATGTCAGTGTGCTTGACTGAGAGAAGGCAAATATCATCACCAATAGATACCTCTTCTTTCCACCCAATGCTGCTCAATAACAATTAAAAATAACAAAGGAGACAATAGGCAGCCTTGCCGTACATCAGCACTGGTGGGAATGCTTTGTGGTAGATTACCATTGTGCAAAATCCTGCATTTAAAGTTGTTAAATAGATAGCCGATGATGCATCCAATATTCAGTTCATTCCAACTTTCCTTCGGGAAGTAGAGCCACTGCAGCAAGTCTCCCAATCTGAAGTCGAGCATTGGACTGTTGACTCTCATACGGAACCCACAGCTTTAAATGAAAAATACTGTTATGAAGACGAAACAGTCGGTGAAGAAACTAACGACGAGATGCTAAATACGAATAAAACTGCACCAGAGGAGGCAATATCAGCATTCAATATTTGCTGGCATTGGGAAGAGCAAAATAGTGCTTCCTTAAATGATGTTATGATGCTGAAGAGGCTCTGAAACTGTGGGGCACTGGACAAGCGAGAGTGCACAGAACAAAAAAGAATGGAAATTTTTTATATTTCATTTGAATTGCATTTAATTAATATAATAAAACCAAATAAACTCGGATTGCTATCAGTAAAAAAGCTAATTTCATTTGTATAGAAAAAAGAAGGAGCTCCCCATCAAGCTCAAATGCAGGCTTCCGGACGAGCGTAGTGTTTTCCAAGCGGACATAGTCGCAATTAAGGAAGCAGTGGATTGGTTGCTTACCACTGTAATTACTGGAAAATACGTAAATATCTACTCCGACAGCCATGCGTCAATTAGGGCCTTGGGTTCGTTGCTTGTGCGTTCGAAATGAGTCGGGGAATGCTTGACTTCTCTTTCGATAGCAGCCTTCGATATCAGGCTCATAGGTGTTCCCGGGCGCAGCGGCATAAAAGGGAAACTGCTCGGCTGATTAGCTGCCTAGACAACTAACCCAGGAGACGGTTTCATCGCAAAACGAGAGGATTGGGGTTACCTTGAGAACCTGTGGTTAACTCTTCGTAAGATGGGTCTTAGAGAGCACTGGGCTACTACGCAAACGTGCAAAGTCGCGAGATCCTTCTGGCCATGGGTAGATCGGCGGCGAACGAGAGCACTTCTAAGGGTAACAAAACAGCAGCTCTCGAATTTGCTATATATTCTTACCGAACGTTGATCGCTAGGTGTTCATGCGGTGAACTTGTGATTGCCTGAAGTACTTTCTGCAGAAACTGACTAGAGTACGAGTTGGAACCATCTCAGCACCTGCAGATATTGCGGCTTTAAATATCACACATCTGGTGGAATTCATCAGTAGCTTGAAGCGGCAAATTACGAATCTAAATTTGCCACTGTTAGTCGTTATCCTCTACTCACAAGGTTCCTTCTTCTTTTTTGACCTGTCTCGTTCATTTCCTTCTCTATTCCCCTGTATGGTATCACAACGAGCGAATTTTGAGTTTCGAGTTTCTACTGTATATATGTTTGTTTGCTTGTATGTATGTATACCCCAACAGTTCTCCTCTGTGTAGGATGCAGAATATCAGCCAACATTGGAAGCATCAATTTACATGAAATTTAAAATTCTACATACTTACATATATACGTATAAATACACTTACATATATACTACTCACATACACACCCACACATAGGTAACGCTTCGTTGAAAAATACGAGCATGAGAAGGACAAACATCAGTTGAGCTCAGATAGCGCAGCAACATGATTTTAATGCGAGGAAGCAGCGCGTTTTTCCGCAACATTCACTTAAAATTAATAGTTTTCCAAGTTAAAAATGATGATCGCCTTTCAAGTCGCTAACCGCCGACAATATGTAAACGACGACGCGAAAGGATGTGGTGGCTCAAATGTGTAGCATGTGGAGCTGGTCGGGGGTGTAGGTGGATGTTGTGTGAGCAGCGTTGACGAATAGTACAAGTGGCATGTACGCCAAAGCAATTTCGCAGTAGCTGTGCTCTTCCTCGTTTCTCAAAAATGTTGTTGTTTACCCAGACTTAAGGATTTGCCACATACTTTAGCATTTTCGCTTCACTTTCCTTGCCATACTACATATTTTTTCACGGAATTAGTTTTGCGATAAAACCATTAAAAATCCAAACTAATGCCTGTCGAGTTGAAAGATGCTTGCGTCTACTTTGTCTTCCTCGTACTCCTTATTGTCACAGGACTCTAAGACTCGGTTGTGCAATATTGAACATTCATACGTGTGTGTGTGTGTGTGTCATATCCTGAGTGGCGCATGTTTTTCCTTATCCCTTTCTCATTTTTCACTATACCACATTTTATGTATGTAAGTATAAGAACTTGTTTGGCATCTCGACCTCTTGATGTGTGCTTCAACTTGGATTAGATTGCACTGTGCACAGTGAAAAATATTAGATGAAGTTAAAATTTGCCAGCGATAAGAGTTCACGATTTTCAATGATGAAATTAAATTAGTTTAGATTAGCCACTTTATATATGAAATTAGTCATCCAACTTTGTTTTTGAATAACTTTTTTACTACATACAAAAAATGGCTTTGAGGGATTGGAATCTTTATTTGAGTCCTCTACGTGAACTCTGAGCTGGCAGTACTTCACAAAGGCGATATCAGCGATCGATTCACCACCAACGCAGTCGTAAGCCAAGGTTGTCCCCAGACGCCCCTTCTCTTCGCCATCATCCTTAATGACGTCACGAGCCAACTGGCCTGCACAAAAAAGGTATCGTACGGAGCAGCACCAGACATCTTCAGGACCTAGATTTCGCCGATGACATCTGCCTTCTCTCTCACAAACTCTCTGACATACAAGCGAAGGCAGACAGACTAGTCGCTCTGGCACGCACTGTCGGATTGGAGGGCAACAACGTCAAGGCTAAGGCCATAAGAGTTAACCACAATAACGCCAGGCAGATATTGGTTGACGGATGCCCGGTGGAATTCGATGAAAGCTTCTGCTACCTCGGCTGCATCATCGCGGCAGCTGGTGGAGCAGATGAAGATGTCAACTGCAGGCTAAACAAAGTAAGGGCGGCTTTCGGGCGAATGCATACAGTATGGGGGAGTTCCCAAATATCCAGGCGCTCTGAACTACGAACATTCGGCTCACGCATGAATGCAGTATTGTTGGGTAGAAGTGCAGAATATTCTGGTCAAACACCATCAGTAACGACGCACTGTGGAGAATAACGAGCGACGAGCCCATCCTGAGGCAAATCACACGTAGAAAGTGGCGATGGATAGGTAACACATTGAGAAAACCACCAGATAGCAACACGAGAATGGAACTGGGCTGGAGCCCGTAAGGGAGCAAAGGTCGCGGTCGAACAAAAACACTTGGAGAAAATCTATGTTGCGCGAACTAGCAGATGCCGACATCTCATGGGACGGTGCAAAACCAAAAGCAACGAACATCATACGTTTGAAGAGTCTTGTCGAGGTCCTATGTTCCCGAAAGGAGTGAAGAAGGAAAAAAAATGTTGACCGTTACGCGCTCATTACTTGTCGTTTGTATACTGCAGCTGCCTAACTTCTTCCACTTGATTGGCGCAATAACCGCTCACGCCATTTTGGCCCAGTTTAACAAAGCGTGTTAGTCGTTTCCTCCTCGTGCTAATCGGCGCCAGTTGGAAACACCAAGTGAAGCCAAGTCCTTCTGTACCTGATCTTTTCAACGCAAAGGAGGTCTTCCTCTTCCTCTGCTACCACCAGCTGGTACCGCATCGAATACTTTCAGAGTCGGAGCGTGCGTATCCTTTCGGACGACATGACTCAGCCAACGTAGCCACCTGCCCTTTGTCAATGCCGTCGTACAGCTCATACAGCTCTTTGTTTCATCGTCAATGATACTCGCCATGGCCAATGTGCAAAGATCCAAAAATCCTCCGCAGAATCTTTCTGTTAAACACTCCAAGGGACCCTTATCGGATGTTGTAATCATCCAAGCTTCTGCGCCATACGTTAAGACGGGCGTGATGCGAGTCGTGTAGAGTGTTGGTTTTATTCGTCGAGAGAGGACTTTACTGCCCAGTTGCCTACTTAGTCCAAAGTAACAATTGGCAAGAGGGACTCACCTTTAGATTTTAAGGCTGATATGGTTATCGGTGTTAATACTGGTTCCTAAATACACGAAGTCTCTTACATAGATTGCAGTATCACTCTTCTTGTGGATTGGGCAGAGCAGACTTAAATTCCAATCGACAGGCATGCTTTCATTCGACCATATTTTGCATAGAAGCTGCGGCATACACCTTACCAGCTCCTCGCCGATATGTTTGAGTAGCTCAGCCGACAGTCCGTCGGCTACACAAAAATATACGTTGTTGTTTACTCTTTATCGTTATCGCTATTCTCACCTCGTCATGGTCGGGTAGCACAACAAAAGTTCCGTCGTCAACGAGTGGGGCGTCGGGATCTTCACGCTCTCTGTGATATCCGCAGCTGTCACTATTTAGCAAGTTCGAGAAGTTTTTCCTTGATAATTCACGCACGCTCTAGACGTCAGTCACCAGATCGCCGTCTTTGTTCTTACAGGAAAACGTCCCGGTCTTAAAAGCTTCCGCAAGCCGCCGAACTTTCTGGTACAATTTTCGTTGTTTCTATTGGCCAGCATCTCAAGCTCCTCGCACTCACGTATTTCGGCCTCTCGTTTCTTCTTTCGGATAATACGTCTCTCTTCCTTTCTTATCCCATATGGCTCGCGTTGCGCTCGATCGCAGCGTGGCTCTATCTTTTATTTCTGCGGCAGCATGACATTCCTCGTCGTACCAACTATTTTTTCGGGCTCGCCGGAACCCGATTTCTTCTTCGTGAAATGTTGCTCCATTGCTCGCGCATGCCGGTTTGTTGGGCAGTACTCTCTGAGAGCAGGAGTGTGAGTCGAGTGGCGAACCTTCTGGCTGTATGTTGTAATTGCAGCTTTGCGATGTCGAACATTCTTTGTGTGGTTAGCTGTACGCTTTTTGCTGCACAGAGGCGTGTGCGTAGTTTGGCTGCAACTAGGTACTGATCCTAGTCGATGTTGGGTCCTCGGGTCGTACGTACATCTAATACACTAGAAGCGTATCTTCCATCTATCACAACACGATCGATCCGCTCTCGCGTTTTTCGATCAAGAGACAGCCAGATAGTTTGGTGTATCTTCTTATGCTGGAATCTGGAGCTGCAGACTGCCATGTTTGCAAATATATTTTATTATTATTACTAACATAATGAGGGTATTTAGTACTTCAAACTAAACGATCTGGTATGCCTCCTTCATGGCATCAAAATACTTCTCCGAGCCAAAATTCCTCAATAAATTGTGGAGTAATTGCGTCAGTACTCAAGTCTTCCACGAAGCCATTTCTGTACCGCTTTCGCTCAGCCTATTAACGTTGAGTTAATAGTCAAAACTTACAGGCTGTGGATTTTAGTAGTCTTTTACAGAAGGCGTGTTGTGGTGATAGAAAAAGAAAGTCACTTCCTCGATTCAAGCGAATGCCAAACACACAGAAAAATACCGATCTGGCGGAAATTTGGTGTGTGTTCTTCCAAGAGATGCTACAAACTAAGCATAACTGCGATACACGCCAGTAGTGCCATCTCTCTGACTTTGCACACGGACTTTTCCAACGACCCTCGTATGATAATTTCTTTAAAACGATTCACTACAGTTCACAAAGGCTTCTAATTTTGTTTATTTCATCGATGTCGAGCATAGTATATTTTGGCACTTAGTTCATAAAGAGGCCATGCTAAATAATCCTTATTACTCCGGACTTAGGTAGGTAAATGAAATGGTTGAAGTGCCGTTCTGGCAATTCCCAAGTTGGCGAGGACTTAATGCGCTGTGAAATTATTTACATCAGATTGTTGAAAAACGTAAATATTATCAGCGAACCGTCCGGCGGCAGCCTTCAAGTTTGATTCTATTAAAGAGCAATTAATCAGAAACTTAACCCGTTGCGCCATAAGCCAACACTGGTGTGTGTGTGTGTGTGTTTGTAAATTCATGTATCTCAAGTCCACCGCACGGCATTTTCAACTCCGCTGTCGATTTTTGTGTTGTAAATGCCAGAAATTTTAAACACTAATGAATTATCCTTTATTAGGATAATGTATGATGTGGTTCTTTGACCCTCCGCCCTCCCCCCCCCCCCACGGATGTTCGCGCGAACTCATAGCAAAAGAGCATAGCGTTCATGGTCGGGTCGGCGTCGTCATCGTGAAGTGGCTTTTAAAAAGGGCACTTTGGCCTTTTTCCATCCTACCTCGCACACGCCGCCGTACATTCATTGTCTCGCTCGCCAGCAAGCGCACTTTTCTGTGAAATGTTAAGCTGAAGTTGTTGGCAATTTATGAAAAGAGCCAAATTAATCAGACTAATAACGAAAAGACGCAGAATTACAGCAACATCAACAACAACAACAGCAGCAGCAACATCAACAACAACAACAGGAGCAACAGCAACAACAAAGGCAGCGTTTCGGCAACAAGCAACTAAATGCGAAACTTCTTGCATTTCCCGCAATCACCAGCCTGTAAGTTATGAAAAGTTTTCCTTAATGAAAAGATTTACGATAGCAACGCAAAAATGTTTACAAATTCTCAACTCACCGCAGTTCAACTCACCATTGGATTTGCTGTTTATAGTAGAATTTTTTTTTTCCAAAATTTGCCTACTTCAGTGGTGGTGCTGAGGATATTTGAAGATGGATTGCTGGAGGGGGACTGCTGTTGCTGAGGATGAGAGTTTGCTTTTGCTGCTGGTATCGATGACGCACTGGGCCTAATTAAGTTGGGTGGGGGTGGGGTATCACAAGCAATTTGCTTTATTTTTCAAATAGAAAGGGAAGGGGCAGTAGGCAAGGCTGTTGTAGAGAAACTGTGCAGCCCGCAAATGCAGAAATATTTGCAAATTAGGGCAGAATGGCGGTCGGAAAGCCCAAGCAGGCAACGTGCATTTATGCTTGTAGAAACTTTTTGTACTAACGCAAGAAATTATTTATTTTTTTAGAATAAAAGTGATGTAAAATAGCACTTCTTAAATGCTTTAATTTGTGCATACTGGGTAATTTTTATTTTTCGCATTTCTACTACATAACTTTTTTTGTTGGTTTTTGTTTTTTACTAATAATAATAAATATCTGTTTAATAAAAAAACTTAAACTTCAGCAAAAAATTTGTATTACGAATTCCAAACATTTATTGCAGCATCAAAATTTCGTTTCTCCTTCCCGAACTTGGCCGCCATTGCTTATATTCTGTACTGTTGAAGCAATTTAGAAAATATTTCTTCAATCTCAATAAAAAATTTTATGGCGAGTGCAAATTCTCTACTAACTCCACTGCGTACATCGAACTCGGATATTTTGCAGCGCCAGCTGAGCTACAGCTGCTGTTGGTGGCGAAAGGCAGTCAGTCACCTCAAAGCTGCTAAATCTTTTACTTTTGTACACATTTACATACACACATACAAGCATATGTATATGTGCGTCTTGGCTGTGTGGAAGCTGTCTACCATTTAATACGCGCAAATATTCAATATTTATAAATTTTTCCCGCAGCTGCCGTATTGTAACAACGCCGAAAGCTCCAATGGGACGCTGCACCAGCACAAATTGGCCGAATTCCGCGCGAACAACTGGGTGCGGACAGTCTAAGTTGCATGCACAGACATAAGTACGAGTGGTATACAATTTTTCTAAAAATTAAAAAGCCAAAATGTGAGGAGCCTGGAAATCATATTGCGCTGTTTTGCACATTTTCTCAAAACTTTCAATGAAACTTGTGCGAGGGAAAGTTGAGACTTGCAAATGAATCGCAATGCAATTTTGCTCGTTGAGGCAGTTAGCGGTATAATTTTGTGCAATGGAGTACTCGGTGTGTGTGGGAGTATTGGTAAACTTTCATAAAATAGCCTTTTAAGTAAGCCGCTCCTATTCCTCTTTGTTGCAAGCTCTGAAAATTAGAAATATTTAATATTAGGTCATGTAAAAAAAATCGTTTATCTTTGCATGATATTGAATGAATATTTATTATTATATATATATTTTTTTTCAAGTAGTTATTTTTTATGGATTTTTCAGTCAAATATAAAAGTGAAAATCTGACTTTTATTCTTCGATCACCTATTGCCGTTTGAAAGTAATTTTATTATGATTATCTCAAAGGAAGCCATGATTCAATAGTTACAGGCTTGCTCATTTGTGGCATTAGAATTCTGGCACTCCCTTGCAAAAGGTCGCATTTACGAAGTGTGAAAAAAGTGGAAAAATTAAATACCTTTTTGGTAAAAATGGTAGCAAAACAGTGTTTTTTTTTACTTAAGGGGAGAGCCTGCTTTAGAGGCTTCAAAAATCGATGTTTTTGCATAAATGTTTTCCCAAACTATCCAAGAATGTGTTCTCAAAATTTCAAAAGCAAATTCAAAATATTTTCGAAGTTACAGAAGAAATTGTGAGCAAGCGCTCGAATTGCGATTTCTCGGTTTTTTATTTTTACGGTTTTTCCTAATTGGCGGGAAAGATAGAGAAAAAGTTAAACGTCCAATCGACACGAGATTACATTGATTGTATTCGGAATTACAAACGACGACACAGTAAATCCATTGTTTCACGGACTGTATGACAAGTAGCGCCGTCTTGTAGGAACCAAATGTTATGGAGATCAAAGGCTTCAATTTCTGGCATCAAAACGTTGTTTTTCAGGGCGCGATAGCGGTCGCCATTCAGCGTTACATTGGTGCAAGCCTCGTCTTTGAAGTGATATGGGCCAAAGATTCCTCCAGCCCTTAGGCTGCACCAAGCAGTGTTTTTCAATGGATGCAATGGCAGTTCTTGAATGGCTGCGGGTTGCTCTTCAGCTAAAATGCGGCAATTTTGTATATTGAATAGCGATAAATCGAAAATGGGTCCCATCGCTGAACACCATATTTGGACTGAGCCCACGATGAACGCTTTTCACAGAGCGTCGATTTTCGTAATATAATTTTAGAATTTGAAAACGTTGTTGAGGCCTTGAAAAAATGTCCATCAATTCTGAAAAAAAAGAATGTATTTAGTTTGATAGTAGTCACGCGTGATCTTTCAAAAAAAACCCCCTACTGGAAAAATTACCTCCAATCTGTTCTTCTTTTATGAAAAAAAAAATCCTACATTTAACACAAATATAATAAATAATTCGGCAAAAATTCTTTCATACACCAAGAAATTAATCACAAAATAAAATGAATTATGAGAACAAATGCAGGCCACTTCGCTGACCAACAAGAGCAGCAGAGCCTATAAATCAAGGAAATACAAGGGGGGCAAATTTTGTTTACATGCGTATTAGATGGTCACCTCGTGCAATAAATAATTGAGCGTGGCCAAAATAACATAAGAGGTTAGGGATTTCTCCCACAAGATGCGAGATGTGTGAAAGAAAGGATTGCCATTGACCTTTGCAACATACATACAGCCATTTATCCTCCAAAACACTCACTTTCACATTATTTCTCCCGAATTTTTTTGCTTAAGAAATTTTGGCACGTATTTGGCCACATTTACAAAACATTAAACAACTCAGCGTATGCCACATGGAAGGATGTGAGTGTGAGCCTGGTGTGGGCAAAAGGATGTCCGACTTGCTGGCGTTTACAAATTGCTTATTGAATGCTGATGAGTGGCCGATGGGAAAGGCAAATAGCAAAAAAAAACACAAAAAGGCCAAGCAAGTGGAAGACAAATGCGTGAGAGCGGGAAATTGAAGTGCTGGTAATTTTTCTTAGTTCAAGACCAAAGGAATCCGCAAAGGCCAACCAAACATGCGTGGCGAATGTGTGCGAAATTGGTGAGTTCAGATGAAGGATGGAGAAATACTGTAACAGCTACATACATATGAGCATACTTATGTACGATTAGATAGTAGGTATAATAAATCATTTTAGGCCATGTTGTGGCAGCAGTGAATAAAAAGAGAGCAAAAGAAAGCGGGGGAAAAAATACTATAATGAAAAGGCAGAATTAATATCTGAAGATATCTGCTGCAATGGAAATCAATTTGTTATCCTTAGAACTATCACTATACTATTTGTTGCTGTTACGCCCCTGTTGGCTGACTTACTATTTTATGAATGGAATTTTATACCTACCATCAAACTAAATCCATGACTTGTCTTTCACAATTTAATTCATTCGGACCTTATTCTTTAACGGAGTCCAACTACAACTTGCAGCGCCCAGTACAGTCGGTTGGATATAATTTTGCACAGGTCTGTCATGTAAGCCCTGTAAGCCATGATTCCTATGAAAGATCGAAAGGCGTAGACCACCTACCTTCCTACAATTGCGCACCATCTTCAATAGTGACTGTCGAAAACAGAGCGAAGAAAAGCTGGATTCCTAAGTAAAGAATTAGCAGCAAAATTTTTCAATAGTGTTGCCAAAAATTAGAAACAGAGAACGATGACTTATTATCATTGAATTAACCGTTTCTTACTACTTATGGAATTTATCAAGCGAATGAAGTCTAGGTCTAAATAAAAAAATAAGTGAGACCCAAGATGCTTCAATCCTTCTTCTTCTCCTTCTTAATTGGCGCGATAACCGCTCACGCGATTTTAGCCGAGTTTAACAAAGCGCGCCAGTCGTTTTCTTCTCGTTCTAACTGGTGCCAACCTGATCTTTTCAACGCAGAGGAGGTCTTCCTCTTCCTATGCTACCAACAGCTGGTACCGCATCGAATACTTTCAGAGCCGGAGCATTTGTGTCTTTTCGGACGATATGACCCAACCAGCGTAGCCGCTCAGATTGCTCACATGGAAAGAAAAATTTTAGGAAAGATCTTTGGGCCAATAAGAATGGATTATAGAATGGTACCTATAGAATCCGGTTGAACTCAGAATTGAACGATCTAACTCAGAACGAGACAGCTGTGCGTTTTGTTAAAGCGCAGTACATAAGATGGCTAGGTCATACGATCCGTATGCCTGTTGTCTGTACCGTGAAGAAAGCCTTGACAGGAAAGCTAATGGGCGTGAGGAACCGAGGAACCGTTGGATAGGCGCAGTGGAACACGATCTTAAGAAGCTGAGAATACGTAACTACGAAGCAACAGCTCAAGATAGACCGCTTTGGAGGAGCATTTTGAAGGAAGCTTTGACGCACCCCGCTTTGTAACGCTATGAAAGAAGAAGCGTAGCCGCTTAAGTCCTAGCACGGCGAGAACAGAATAATTGAAAAGTAGGTAAGGAGATGTTTTCACCTCATTCTCCAGATAACTACTGCAAACGAGACTCAAAGTGATGCCAAGTCTTACCGCATGGTTGCATCTTTGCGCTAATTGGGTCTGGGATGTGCTACTCAAAAAACCCCTACACCAGAACACATACAAAGTCGAGATCTGTGGCTTTATGTTATTAGTTTTAGAAGTTCCCTCAGTTTTCCTAAGATGCATAAATGACTAGAAGCATGCGATGGCCTTATAAATTTGTATAATGGCTCAGCACTCGCTGAGTTGACGTGAAATCCTTGAGTTGACATGAAACTTTCCTTGGGCAGACCACAAGGGACTACCAACTTAGTGTTCCCTGCCTATGTAGCATATCACACTAACACTTTCTGGAATATTCATGCAAATAGGTACTCCAAGCGGCCGCCGTAGCCGAACGGTTTGGTGCGTGACTACCATTCGGAATTCAGCGAGAAAGTAGGTTAGAACCTCGGCGAAAGGCCCAAATGAAGAAAAAGTTTTTTTAATAGCGATCGTCCCTCGTCAGGCAATGGCGAACCTCAGAGGCTATTTCTGCCAAGGAAAATCTCCTCATAAAAAAATATCCCTCCATTTGTTAAACAACATCAAGAAGCACGCCACAAATAGGAGGAGGAGCTCGGGCAAGTACGCAATAAGGGTGCACGCTCCATGTGTTTACTTAAAAAATGTTCATAAGCAGTCGAAAGGGAAGTCAGACACTCTTCTATTAGTTTTGAATGCATCATCAACAAGCTCAAGACCTTAACTCTCGCCATGACAGCTTCTACATCCGCTTGGAAGGCACTACAGTTGGACGATAGTCTAAAATTGAGCTTGATGGGAGACTCCACGCAGAATACTTCTTCACCAACCTCTCAGTTCAAGTGCGAGCCTTTCATGAACATATTCACCGAGCTCTATATCTAAATGTTGCAACTCACCCACTTTTCCTTGAGGTTATGGGAATGTAGAAGATCCCGCTTGGATCCAGTGTGGGTGTAGAATGATCAATCAAAATTTCTAAAAACCCTGGAGTTTTCGTCGTTAAGTAAAACTTGTGGTCCAGGCCTCTCGGACAGATTGCGGCACGCTCAACGCCAATTTTTCCTGCTATATAATGCCTGCTTGATGATTCCAATGAGTGGGAATTTTTGTACTTGTTGTTGTAGCAGCAAAAACATTCCCCATACATGCACGGGGAGTGCTGCTGGAGTGACCGTCCTTGGCCGGATATAAATCCGGGTCGTTCCGGAAACATAGACAGTCGGGTCATGGGAACGACTCTTATATAGTCTTCCAACGTGCAAAGGTCCAGAAATATTCAGCAGAATCTTTCTTTCAAACACTTCAAAGGACGCCTCATCGGATATTGTCATCGTCCAAGCTTTTGCGCTATAACAAATAGGATGGATAGGGTAAGAGAGTAATAAAGTGTTAGTTTTATTTGTCGAGAGAGGACTGTACTATGGTATTTCCTAGTTAGTCTAAAGTAGTATTTGTTAGCAAGAGAGATTCTCCTTTGGTTTTCAGGGCTGACATTGTTTTCGGTGTTAATGTTGGTTCTTAGCTTTCTAGGTGATTAGCGAGCCTGATCATTTTCGTCGAGTTTCACCAGTTTCCATACAACAAAACTCACTTTTTAATAGTAATACAAAGTAGTTATCGTGAGCGAGGGGCTAAATTTTTTGCCAGTGTCGATCTTGTAGCCGAATTCCGGGAACGTTATCGAAAATCAGTGGCTGAAGTATAAATGACATCGAATGAACTACACTGCATAGTTGATTATAGAAAAGTATGGCTTTGATTACAAAACCTACAGCACAGCCGAAGACAATGACGTCCTTACTTGCACACAGCAACGGGTTACGTTAGGCGACGTGCGTGAAATGAGTTGGTAAAGGATTTTCATTGAATTTTTTTTTTGCCACTCAGTTCGTTTACGAATACAGTCTACAACGAATTTTTGCACGTCCTTGGAAAAATTCTTCGGTCGTTGCTTAAGTTATTTTTCTCTATTTTCGTGCATTTTGAGCTCTTTCTTGCACACGACTTGGTTTTGTGAGCAGTTAAAGTGGTCATAAATCGCATGGGAACGTGAGAAGCGACTCAACGAAATGAGGTGCTGACAGCAAGCGACACAAATACCGGCTCGTAGATGGTGCAAAAGGGGAAGTGTTTTATGTTGCATATCTAAAGCAAAAATCTTTAAAAAATCCTGTGAGAACACTGAAATTTAGTTCATTAAACCGAACTCTTTTTGTTTCTCTGCTTGCACCAATATTTTATTTCATTTTCTAATACATTTCGTTTTTTTTTTGTTTTGCCTTGCAATGTCTATCATTTTTTCCGCCCGTTTACCACAACTGAAGGACGTGAGAAACGGCGTAACGAACAAAGAATGTAAAATACTTTTCACCATTTTACCGCCAACACAAGATTTAATTAAACCAAAGACTTGATTTATGAACGGCGAAAGGATTCAACGCAAGCAGCCGCTACAAGCCGAAGTGGTGGCCTCCGTTGCGCATCCGGCACGAAAGCTGTGAGCACGAAGAAAAGGAATATATGGCAAGGATGTTGTCATCACAAATGGGGGCGACGGTGGTGGTGGTTATGGTGCTTAGGAGGCAAATGGGGTGCGCCACAGGCGAAGACAAATGACTGTGGGAAGAGAGTGGAAGCGAAAGAAGTGAATGAATAAAAGAGATCCTTCGCCGAGTGAAGGCGAGGCGGGCCATTCTGGTGCACTTGGGCGATGTAACAGCCGTTGTTGTAATAATGAGTACGTCCACAAAACAGCAATAATGGCAACTGTGCCAGTCGCTGGAATAACAGCAGCAATAGCAACAATAGCAACAACAGCAACATCACTTCAAGTCATATCCCTTTACTGTGTGTACAACCGTTGCAGGCATTGTTTTAGCCCTTTCCCGCCTGCCCGCGTTTCCTGCTGCTCTTGTTTTGCTTGTATCGATTTGAAATTGAATAGCGAAATTTCCTGTTCCTCCTCTGCACTTGCCCCCTTCTCTAGCCGCTCTATGTAGGAAAGCACCTCGTTTTTATTTGCTTTTGCCCGTCTTGTTGTACAATATTTGCTCTGTGTTTTGTTTCATTTTGTGAAATTTTTCATTATTTTAAATGTTTGCGCTTCTTGCCTTCCCAACATCCTGTCGGTTCCTCAAATACACCAAACTGGTCGTTTGGCCGACGGCGGCATTCCGTCGATGTATCCACCAATTTGGGTTATTAAAAATAAGCGTTGCGCCACAGTTGGAGTATATTGAGTGTATGCGTGCAGATGTGCTTGTATTTGTGCAATATATTTCTAAGTATGCGCAATGTGAGCGAATAGCTATGGATATAAATATTATTATTTACGAAAGGGTTTCATAGATGGCTGCGCTGGTGCTTTGGTTCTGTCTCAGCTTGAGTTTGTTAACATAATCGATAATCCGCCTTTATGGACGCGTTTTTTTTGCTTTTTTTTGTTTTAAGTCGTCATGTAACCAAGTTGGATATTAGGAGAACAGGAAGCCGAAAGGAATCGATAGCTTAAAGACTTTAAATTCGAAATTACGCAAAGAAAGAAATTCTGATGTTTTTATAAACAAAATATTTTTGCCTCAGCACATTCATGGAAAAGCGAGAAAGCCAAGCGTCAAATAAAAACAAAAATACAAAATTTATAAATTTCGGGAACAGTAATTTTAATACAGCCACGACTTTGTTCTTTTGCCAGGTATATACACTCAAGGACCAGTGGGGACTTAATCTCACACGACGCTCAGAATGGCAATTCGCTCATTCTGGAAGTTTCTGTCTAATTCTATCTTCATCTCTGCACTTCCGCTTAGAAGTTGCTTGTAAAACTACCCATCGGCACAGAACGCTTGGTTTTGGGGCCGTATGTATATTCCAATTCCTATGCCTACTATGGTATTCGAGCCATCTGTATACCAGTGCAGGATATACTCCTGGTGTTTCCTTAGAAATGTAGGTCTACTCCAGTTTAACTTATTGTCCATTGCAATTCTGAACTTCATTTCGAATTTGATGACTTTAGTCATATTCCCGTGCTGACTGACGTACAGAGCAGGTGACTGACGTACAGAGCAATCTTAAATTATGGAGGGAACACTTCTCGAACCTGTTAAACAGTGACAGGTCACAGAGAATGTGAAGATCCCGATACCCCAATCGTTGACGACGGAATTGTCGTTCAGCTACCCGACCATGACGAGATGAGATAAGCGATAACGCGGCTAAAGAACAACAAAGCCGCGGGCGCCGACGGACTGCCGGCTGAGCTATTCAAACATGGCGGCGAGGAGCTGGCCTATAAGGTTCTAGCGAGCGTATTGTGTGAAAGACTGAAGCCCAGCGTCAACCAGCGTCAACCAACAACAACAAAATTGGACCTTATCAGTGTGGCTTTGGACCTGGAAAGTCTACCATCGACCAAATATTTACAATACGATATCATCGGCCTTAACAACCGCGCTGTTAGTTCTGCCTTCTCCAAACTGGATAAAGAGGCAAAGCGAATGGGTTTGGTGGTGAAAGAGGGCAAAACGAAGTACCTCCTGTCTTCAAACAGTCGGCGCACTCGCGTATCGGCACCCACGTCACTGTAGACAATTATAAATTCGAGGTTGTAAAGGACTTCGTTTATTTAGGAACCCGCATTAACTCCTATAACAATGTCAGCCTTGAAATTCAACGTAGAATCTCTCTTGCCAACAAGTGCTACTTTGGACTAAGTAGGCAACTGAGCAGTTAAGTCCTCTCTCGACGAACAAAACTAACACTCTACAAGACTCTCATCATGCTCGTCCTAACGTATGGCGCAGAAGCTTGGACGATGACAGCATCCGATGAAGCGACGCTTGGAGTGCTCGAGAGAAAGATTCTGCGCAAGATTTTTGGACCTTTGCACTTTGGCAACGGCGAATATCGCAGACGATGGAACGATGAGCTGTATGAGCTTTACAACGACATAGACAGCGTAGCGAATAAAGATCCAGCGGCTACGTTGGCTGTGTCATGTCGTCCGAATGGATACAAACGCTCCGGCTCTGAAAGTATTCGATGCGGTACCAGCTGGTGCTAGCAGAGGAAGAGGAAGGCCTCCTCTGAGTTGGAAAGATCAGGTGAAGAAGGACTTGTCTTCACTTGGTGTGTCCAATTGGCGCCGGTTAGCACGAGAAAGAAACGACTGGCGCGCTTTGTTAAACTCAGCCAAAATCGCGTAAGCGGTTATCGCGCCAATTAAGAAGAAGAAGTGATATTCCCGTACCATAACACCACCTTCACCGCTGTGATGTCGACTCAAGTACCTTTCCTCCTTTCTTAAGTCATGGAAATAGTATTTTTATGCATCCGGTCTATCCAGATTGCACTTTCTTCCATTCACCGAGATCGTTATTTCTTGCAGAACTCCAAGCCACGTGGTACCTTGCGAAATCGAGGCGGCGTTATTTGCGGAATTCATTCAAAGGTGTTTTTTTTTTCGTGCATGCGGCGAATTAATTTTGCTCAACTCTTACGAAAAATCTCACGTGCTGTCTATTCACGTATTTCTTACTTGACGGGCTGGTTCAATCTACCCGAATTTTTTAATCACTCACTTCTCATTTAACGAACCTCAGTCAATACTCCGACCATACTTTTTACGAAATTTGGAAATTGTGGCACTCAAACTTAATTATTTTTTAAATGTTTTGGGAAAGAAAACGCGCATACTGTCATCTAGTGCTCCGTTTTACTAACCCAAAGCTTGCATATGTTAGACGGATTTTTGTTTTAAAATTTGTTTAAAAGTTATGGAAAATTGTTGGGAAATTCAGACCAAATTTTTGAAAAAACTAAAGTTTTGGTTATAATCACAAAAATGTTGATATTCTATCCTTGCAGCCAATGATTTCAACTATAGAAAGAATTACAAAGAGACTTCATTACACAAAAAAGCAAATATCTATCTGATTTGCTCTTAACCTTTGTACAATAACAAAATTATGTTGCCCTTGGGAAAATCCATATTAGAAAAGCCACCACTTTGTTTTAGCCATTGTATTATATTTTCTACTTTCCGCCATTTACGATTTTTTTACAGGCAAAACGAAAAAAAAAATCCAAATCAAAAAACTCATAATCGAAATTGGTCACAGGTGGTGTCTGGCATTGGCCACTTAATTTAATAATAGACTCGGTTAAAGTAGCAGCTGTTTAAAGCAACAACAAGAACAAAGTACTTTGTAGACGCATTTCCATAACGATAATGGGTGGAAGAGCTAAAAGTTAGTAAACAAAGTAGTAAAGAGGAGTAAAAAGCAAAAGTGCGCATTATAGCAAATGGTTTGTAGAATTTAGTATGTGGCAACTAACAATGCCAGAAAAAATAATACCAAAATACATTCACATTCATATGCATGTACCTTCTGCTCAAATATGAACGAGACGTTATCAATAAAACGGTCCGCGGATGACATATGGAAAAACTAAATTTTTTGTTTTTTGGTAGGGCTGTTATAAGCTTACATGGTGAATTTCAGCGTGATATGTCACATAGTTTGTTTTCTGTGCTACTGTAAACAAGTCAAGCTCGAGTGTGTTCTTCGAATTTAACGATGGAAATTCAAGTTGAACAAAGAATTTGTTTGAAATTTCCAACAATTCAAGTCAGGGTCAAGTCGGATCTTCATCCAAAGAAGTTCATGATATGTGTTTGGTGGGACTAGGAGGGCATGATATAATATAATATAATACATTAGGAAATGCTCGACAAGAATGTCACATTGACCAGCTACACTGCGTGAATGAGGCTATTTGACTAAAAAGACCTGATCGACATGGTCAAACCATTATCCTCCACGACAACGCCGGGCCTCGTGTTGCACAATCGCCTCATGTTGCGCAAATCGCCGCGCCCCAAGAACTCGAATGGGTCGTTCTTCGGCATCCGCCGTATTGTCGGGATCTTGGACCGACCGATTACCAACTTTTCTGCTCTCTGTCAAACCATATGAATGGCGTTACCTTCGATAACAAAGAGGTGCTTAAAAACTGGCTCAAACTGGCTTTTTTGACATCAGACCAGGCGATTTTTGGCGGAATGGCATCAACAAACTGGTCGAGAGGTGGGAAGAAATTGTAAACTGCAACACCGAATATATAATTGATTGACTTACTGATATAATTTTGTTTTTTTGTTTAAATAAAAGTCTGATCCTACGGTAATAAGAATAGAAATTTCAGTTTGGTGTGACTTAAAAAAAAAATAAATAATTGGCGCGTACACTTCTGTTAGGTGTTTGGCCGAGCTCGTTCTCCTATTTGTGGTGTGCGTCTTGGTGTTGTTCCACAAATGGAGGGACCTACAGTTTCAAGCCAACTCCGAACGGCAGATATTTTTATGAGGAGTTTTTTCATGGCAGAAATACACTCGGAGATTTGCCATTGCCTGCCGAGGGGCTACCGCTATTAGAAAAATGTTTTTATTAATTTTCCTTTCACCGAGATTCGAACCAACGACCTCTCTGTGAACTCCAAATGGTAATCACGCACTTGGCTTTCCTAAATAACCTTACTTTTATCGCCTATTTTGCAGAGTCCAGAGTCTCTGAATCTCAAACCAATCGGGGGTGTCTGATTGCATTTAAAATCATCTGATTGCCTTCTCCGTACTGCAGCAATTTACGCTTACATCCTTTATTTGGTGTTTGGTAGAGCTCCACCTCCAATTTGTGGTGTGCGTCTTGAGATTTTCTCACAAATAGACGAACCTACAGTTTTGGGCCGACTCTTAATGGTGATGGTTTTTTATGAGGAGTTTTGTCATGGCAGAAATACATACACTCGGAGGTTGCGATTGCCTGTGGAGGGGTGAACGCTGTTAGAGAAAAAGTGCGTGTAGCGTAGTACAGTACATAACAGAAGTGAAACTTTCAAGGCAGACAAAGAAAGAGAGAGAGACTCGAGAGAGAGAGAAAGAATGTATATCTAAATTCACAACAAATAATTCACAACATTTGCAGAGAATACAAATAGACAAAATTTACAAAAAACGGAGAAGGGTCGACCGGTGTAGGTTAACACCGGACTCAAACCGTGGCAACAACGCGCATTACTCCGAGCGTTTATCACCCGCACAAACGCAGCGATTCCAGGACCGCAGCAACGGCACAAATTACAATTACGCAAGGCAATACCAATAAATCCGTCGCCGGAATGGATAGCACTTTATAGTACACACAAGTACTATCCGGGGAACGAAAATTAGCGCCAAAAAGTAGGACTAAAAACACGCCAAGAAAAT
This sequence comes from Anastrepha ludens, assembly GCF_028408465.1. NCBI lineage: Eukaryota > Metazoa > Arthropoda > Insecta > Diptera > Tephritidae > Anastrepha > Anastrepha ludens. The sequence goes on along the minus strand of NC_071499.1, from coordinate 26,545,605 downwards.
TGGAACCAAAAAACGTCCCAAACAGTAGGCACCAAAGCAATATAACGCCTAAACGTAGGCACCAAATATATATTTCCTATAAGTTTGCACCAACAAACAAGCGCCAAAAAGTAGGCGGTGTTATTTCTCACTAGAAATTAGCAACCATAAGGAAAAACTCAGGATAAGTAGCCTAAAGTGTATCTAAGATATATATAAGTTATAGCTCTCTCTCTCCTTTTCTTCAACGTTATATCTTTTTTCTCTCTCGCGGAACGAAAATGCCCAAAACGTTGCATGGTCTTCAAATTTCACTCTCCATTCTCGCTCGTCCATCGACGCCTAAGAAGTTTCACTTCTAAAACTTTTTCTATAATTTGATGTTTCATATGCGGGGATTCGAACCTGCCCACTTTTGAATGGTAGCCATGCACCAACCCATTCGATTACAGTGACAAGCGATAGATCACCTAAGAAACAAATTTCCGCACTTTAATATGGAGCACCGGAAAAAAAGGTTTGGTTTGAGAACTGCATAGCAAACGGGCCAAGCTGAATAGGGATGGGTATACCAAACAAGAGACGGAACAATAAATATTGAAATTATGAAAAATAAGATATTTTTTAAATAATGTGAAATGTTACTTAATTAATAAGAGAAATATATTGAAATAAAAGTGCCCTCACTGCGAAATAAATTAGACTTTAATGCCTGTCAGACGCATTGTGATAATTTCTTTTGTACCCATTGTGCATCTTTGCCAACCAGGTTTAGAAACGTATTACTGGAATACAAATTATTTGTGGGCCGCAGTGTTCCCTTATCTTTCTTTATCCAATTTCCTATTTATCTGCCTTTTCATACATCTTTAAGACTTTGATTTCAAGCAAACTCGCCAGTTCTCTTTAAACATTGCTGTTTTATACTTGCCACTACTGGCTGAGGCGTGGATCCCACATGAGATTTTCCAATTGCTGAAAACCATTAATCAAGTTAGTGTCCCTTTAAATTAAAAATAATTGATTTAACACCCCGAAACAAAGCGCCACTACAATAATATCAACATCAGACAGAGCGGATCGGTCGCATCGCATTGCTCCCCCTTCTCGTGGCGTGCCTACTATTTCTCTGAACTAATGGCATCGCCATAGCCATTCGGATACGGATGCGCTGATAAATGAATGCAAAATAACAAAGACCGCATTGCTAACAAAATTCTACATGTCTATGTGAGTGCACATGTGTGTATGTGTGTGCGTGTATGAATGCATGTATGCGTGGAAGTGTGCTTTCACATGCCAACAGACAATTGAGCAAAAAGTTACACACATCCAGCAAACAACAGTAACAAACAAATGGACCAACTAACGGACTGACAACGAAGCATCACAGTTCACTTCAATTCTGTTAATACACACATACATACATGCATATATTTATACATGCATACATATATGCACACATACACTCATGCATACATACAGCTACCTAAATTTGTTGCAACCCACAGCTGTGGCATGGGGGGGGTGTTGGAGTGATTGTGCGTAACTGCTGGATAAAGCAGAGGCGTCGGGCATACGCCAATAAAAACCCCAAAAATTTGAAATCAGTAATAGAAAATACCGTACCCACATCGCAACGCACCACAACACAACGCAAACGGAAATCAATCATTAATTTTCTGTCGTTACCAGGGACACGGCAGTGTTGGGCTGCAGCAGTAGAGATGATGAGGGTGTTAGTCCAGAAAATGCGATGCTGAGGTAATTTCACATCGCAAGTAAATAAATTTGCTGATTTTCGGTTGGACAGCAACTTAGGCGGGTATTCATTAATGATTTTTGTAGTCTGGATTTCGGACATTTTAAATTATTCAAATTGTGTAGTGCGCAGAAATTTAACAATGCAATACAGAAGCTCTGTTCATTAGGCTTCGCAGCTTTTTCAAACACACTGGAAGAAAATTTACTGAAAGGAAATCATTAAGGGTGGCACAAAATTAATCACCGTATCAGGAAATTTATGTCAATTATAGCTGATACTTGTGAATCAGACAGCTGCAGCATACAAACAAACAAGCAATGGAAGTCGTAAAAGTTAAAAAAAACCCAAAAAAAAACTTTTTATTTAGCAAAAAGTTTGTTCAAAATCAAAATTGGGTAATTAATTTTACGCCAACTATTTAAGTTTTTTTTTTTTTGTGGAAGTATTGAGAAATACAAACAGTTGCTATCCACCAACAAGTACCAAGAAAGCTCTTAGAACGCAAGCCTTTATCAAACGAGCACGAGATGTGTCATTCGGAGTTCTTATAGGGCCCCACCTAATCTGATGGCGTGTTTGGAAACATGAAGGGAGGATGAGTATGGATTTTTGAAGATTCTGCAGAAGCTATAGAAGCGGGCGAAGTGAAACAAACAATTTCTCATCTTCTCTTTTACAGTCCTACACTAGGAAGCCGAAAAAGAACATTTTCATTAAACACCTTTGTTTGGTTCTTAAATTCAAATTTTTTTTAAATTTGCCGGGATTTTATTTTATTAAAGTTTAAAGCGTGATTTTTGGACATTTACAAAAGGAAGCTAAACAAAGAGAATGAATCATTGTGATCAGTAAACATTCACATTCGGCCGTCGTAGTCGAATGGGTTAGTGCGTGACTACCATTTCATAGCGTCCGGGTTCATCACCTCGGGCTGGAAAAAGTTATTTGTATTGGCGGTCGCCCCTTAGCAGACAATGACAAACCTCTGAGTGCATTTCTGCCATTAAAAAACCGTCTGCCGTTCGGAGGCGGCATAAAACTATAGGCCAATATGGAAACCAAGCGATGGATAGGTAGATGAAATGGTTGAAGTACCAGTCTAGTACTCTCCAAGTAATACTAAAGCACCGTTTTGATCCCATTTTGAGACCTCCAACAGGAAAATAACTACTGCCAACCAGAGCTCTTGATGTATCGGAGAAGGTTGATGGGATTTAGGTTGGAGTACTGCCCCAGGCTGTCAAAGAAACTAGCACCCAGTGACCTTAATCGTCTAGCTGCCAAGCCTGGACATTTACAAAGAAGTGCCCAATGGTCTCCTTCTCTGCAATGGGGACTAAAAGGTAAATCTAGCTTCCTCGCGTGTGTGCTAATCGTCCAGTGTCCAGTAAACACAGCTCCGAGTTTGGAAATTCAATTGCGTGGAGTCCCCAGAATTGCCGGCGACCTTTACATATCGTACTGGGGCCAAAAATTTTTGAAATAGCACCTGAAGTAACGGAGCTCCATCTAAGTTGTGCAATACCCCTTTAATAACAGTCAGGGTCATGCCGATAACCGGGTACGAGGTCTCTGGGACCGATTCAGCCCCCTTCCTGCAAGCTCATCAGCAATTTCATTGCTTTCTATGTTCCTATGTCCTTAAAGCCAGATCAGCGACATTTTATCTGCACATCCTTTTATCCTTACTGGAGTTGTTTAATTTGGATCTCACCATGGCGTTGTCATAGCCTTGATCGCGGCTTGATTATCAGAAACGATGTTAATATCCGCATCGCTCCCACCTTCCCTAAGCATTTTGCAAGCCTGCAGAATTGCAAAGATTTCTGCCTGAAAAACACTAACAGTATTCGGCAGTTTAAATAAAATAATAAATAATATATTAAAATAAATATGGTTAACTTTTAAGGGCTGGTGTTAATTTTGAATAAATTACAATTTTTTTAGGAAATTATTATCATTTCTCTTTATTCAGATAATATTGGTATGGCTCAATTATGTGTGGAGGAAATATTGGCCAAATGGCCCCCGCGGTGTCGGCGGCACACCTCCATCCAATGGTCCAAATTTTCGATGACGCTGAGGCATAATTGAGGTTCTATACCGTTAATGTGCCGAATTATCTCATCCGTATCGACGTACACCTTTTGTTTCAAATAACCCCAAAGAAAGAAGTCCAACGGTGTCGTTGACGTTTAGGTGTGGTTCACATTCAACATCGACCCTTGAAAATTAACCACCCTTTAGATAAACTGACTGCTTCAGCTTCCGATTCCATCTTGGGACCGCCAGTGAAGGCAGAGGTACCAGTTTCGGTACAGATTTTCGCTTCGTTGCAATCCCGCCTACTTGGAAAGATTGCGCGTCCCGACCTTTAAGCTCCAGTTTCAAGAAATGCGATGAGGACATTCTAAAAGTTCTACCATATCTCTTGAGGGAGTACCTCCAGAGGCTAACCTCCTTTGACCTGAGTGAACTTTGAGCAGCGATGGAAAGTCGATGGAAAGTAAGTGCAAAATGACATTCAGGATAGCACTGGGGCAAGTTTCACATGGTCCGCTGATGCCAGCACATGCAGTCCTCTCCCCCTTCCCCAGTTTAATGATATTATAGCTCTACCGACGAGCTTTCTACCAAACCAGGGATGAGCTTTCCCCTAAACCACTCACGATGCAGAAGAATCGACACTTGTTTCTCGTCACTCTGGATTATTTGATAAGCATGCATCGCTGAATAGAGTTGTGCATTAATAAGAATCCCATTGATAAAGTATGAGAATTACTCAGAGGAAGATAATGGCTCATTATTATTATTAATAGTTGCTACCGTGCCGACTTTGGGCGCATAGTGCCGAGACAAATGTTTGCCAATGTTGCCTACTTCTCGCGTTTGTCTAAATTTGAGTCCAGGAGAGAGATTCGCCAATTTCTAAAAACTTCTCATTAAGGCTACGTCGCCAAGATCCTTTAGCGCGTCCTCTGCGGTGCATTCCTTATGGGTTCCAGTCCAGCACTATTCTACTTATGGCGGTCGCTGGCTTGTGCAGTGTATGGCCAATGCATTTCGATTTTCTCTGTCGTATTTCAATGTGAATTGGTTTTTCGATCAAGGAGTTGTACGGCTTAAATTCTCGCAGAAAAGAAAGGCAAAGAAGAAAATTAGCGAAAAATGAAGTAATCGAGTAGGAGATTCGCAAATTTGGAAAATTAAACCGCTCAGTGTAGTTTTTGTTAAACAAAATTTAGTTTCTTGAAAAACTGACCAACTCGTAAGATTTTATGTGTCTTTAGCCTTTCCTCCTTCTTATCTAACTGGCCGCCTTACGTAATTTAACAGCGGCAAATCCATTGAAGAGAAGGAGGAAGTCTGCTCGGAAAATACAAAATAAGATGTGCCTCGTGGTGAATAATAAATGAAAAGTTTCAAAATGGTCAGTCTGAAGTTCATTTTCTTAGTTGCTAAAGAAAAACTGACCTCCTTTTACCATTTATTAGTACTGATAAACTGAGGGATATCTGAAAAGGGTCCCTTTTAAAGTCGTGTAATCAAAAACGAAAACCTCAGAAACCAGAAAAAGCTTCAATGATGCTGATTGGCATTTAAATAGTTAGATAGCGTTGAGGCTATTTACGCCCGTAATTGAGTTGTCAAACAGTGACGTGGCTAAAAGTAGACATTTCCCAATCACGAAAATAAATACGAGAAAAAAAGCAGCAGCATAGCTGAATATTTAGAAGTAATGATGTTGACCATGACTTGCAATTAAGTTTCAAAAGGAATTCGGCACTGCAAGTAAATAGAAGCTGGCGCACAAGTGGCACGGGGGATATTGGTAAGCGAACGTATTTTATTTATCTGCTAATGCAGTGTGAGCTCTTTAGCGTTAGAAAATTCAATTACGCCACCAAAAATGAGATGAAAATTAGGTATCGCTGCTGGAAAGGAAGGCGCAGGAGTTCTCCTTGTGGTACGTGCGGCACAAGCATTTGGAATAGAATTGAAGGAGCACTGACTACCGTCACAAATATGTACATTTATATATGTATGTGTACGTATGTAGCTCCGATTTTTAGTATTTCTTTTTTTTGCAATAAATTTTTTATTTTCAATTCGATCAACGGAAAAGCAATTGCAATGCCGCTGCCACAGACGTTGATTGCCGCGCAACACATGACTTGCAATGCTGCCGATGATGCTGGCAACTCGTTGTTGACATTGATGAATCGTGCAACACAATATTGGCCCATTTCGTTAGCATTGCTACCACCAACGAGCTACCAGCCACCAGCCGGCGCATAAGCCAGCCATCACATTACAATCTCATTATGTGCAACATATTGCAGACGTTGGCGAAAAGCATTTTTCGAATTATAATGATTATCGTATGTATGTATATATGTGCTGGTACATCACAAACACACACACACATGTACATACTCGTGCAACAAAAGTTGATTACAATTTGCTTATCACCCAGCGCAAAGGCAGCGAAAAAAGAGGCAAAATGTAGCAATTGTCATTCGGCAAACGAAATGTCAGCATCTCAAAGTGTCACCGCATTTCGCACAATTTGCGAAGGCTGAAATTCGCGCTATTTTATGCTTTTAATTTTTGCATTGCATAGTTTTTGGCGTTCAACAGTGGCAGCGCTCACCAGTGCAACAGCTATTAGCGGCACCCAAAATCAGCGATAAATGACAGTTAAGCAATGAGCGACCAATAGAAATTTCAATGTATTTCGGAGATGATGCTTCGCAAACGGAGCATGATTTTAGGCGTTATTGCATGAAATTGCAAAATGCAATAGGAAATTTACGCTGACACATGTCAACGAGGCGTTAAGGTTGTCGTTCGTCGCTAGTTTTTGATCGCACTCGATAAGAAAATTTTATTAATTCAAAAATACTGAAACGAAAACCATTAAAAGCACTGCGCCAGCACAATTCTCGTAAAGTGACAGTCGGAGACGACGCCCTTGCTTTCTAGAATGGATGAAATAAGAAAGATTTTCGGCTTTAAAGTAGGCTTGAAATGAACGTTGAGTCTGATCAAATGATTAGCTTGATAGCTACTGATTTTATATCGATGTAAAATTATCGAATGGTAGATAATTCCCTTTCCTAGTTGAAGAGATTTGCAAGTAGGTATAAGCTAGGTTAGGTTAGGTTAGTCAGATTGCTTGGCTCAGACAAGGCACTCGGTGGCCCTATGGCTCATTGTGATACCTGTACTTTATTTCCATCCCCTAACTAAGTTGCTTAAATCATTGCTTAAATCATCTTTTTAAGAAGGCGACTAGTCCCTCCAGTGAGACATTTTTGCAAATTCCCCGGTCTTCAAAAAATAATCGCCAACATATTTGGCACGGTTTCTTTGAACTGCAGGACATTCACAGAGAAGTTGTTGTACCAACTCAATTTCTTCTTCATCTACACATCTCCTGCAGAAGTCATTATGAGATACACCAATTCTACTGGCTAGGGTGGCCAATAGTGCAGTGACCCGTTAGAACACCTGTGAGGACGCTGGTAGTTAATCTGTTGAGAACAAGCAGACATATTGTTCTTTTAAGATTCAGTTTTGGCCCCAGCGCTTTGGAGACCAAGCAGTTAGTAGTCAGAGACTATCTTCCATTGGTTTCCGTGATTACACTCAAGTCAATCGCAGTGTACTATTCGTTGAGAGGACTGCATATGTCCTCTACCCCTCGCTGAAGGTCAGCTTCAGAGCCTTTCCTTGCACACTCATCCACTCTTTCATTTCCCTCCACTTCAGAGTGCCCGGGAACCAAACAAAGTGTGCTTTTGTGTTATTGGATAAGCGAGAGCGATCTCCTGTATTCTTTAATTCTTCGTGACTTGATGCGCGCTGAGGCCAGTACCTTAATCACTGCTTGACTATCAACAAATATGGTGGGGTTTCTCGGAGGTAAGTCCATCAGTCTTGTCGTTTTTGCTGATTTGTCTATAGCGTCTCAGCTTGGAAGACGCTACACCAGTCTGGGAGTCTAAAGGTGGAGTTTAAGGAAAATCGTTCCGAGTACACTCCCGATCTTTGAGCCGTCAGTATAAATATGGTGACCCCTGTCTCAAATGTATAAACTATGAGAATTTAAAAAATTGTTATTATAGGTGTCGTTTGTTAAGCAATATTACCGATATTTACTAGATTATAAGAAAAAACTTGGGAAGGAATACAATTCTAAAAATCTTATATCTTTTATATTCCTTTTATATTTTGCATCCTTGGAACAGTACGTGTGGTATTTGGTATTTTGTAGCATAAACTTACGTGTATGACATTTTCACTTACGAGCTTTATTTCTTCTCTTTTCAGTGAGCTGAAAAATTCATCTCGCCTAACAAAAGTAATTAACTCGTGAAAATTTTTGGTTCGATGATTTATTACAATTTTCTAAGTTAATTATTGAAGCACTTACTTCAACTTTTGGCATTGAACCATCACACTTAGCTGCTGCGAAACACTGGTACAACGAGTTCAGACCGTGCCCGTTGATTCTTACAGACTGAATTTTGTGAGTACCGTCCAAAAACGGATGTTGTGCCAGAAACAAACGATGTTGTGCGTCAATTGTCAGTTTTAGACAATTGATAACGCATGATCGTCATATGACATGTCGCGACGTAGTGGAATCATTGGGTACCAGTGGGACTAGCATGCATTCAATATTGCAAAAACATTTACATTTGATCCTGAAGAAGATTTATTCGTGGTGGCTAAAACATAATTTGACATTTTCGCAGAAAAGGACTTGTGTCGATTGGTGTAAAGAAATGTTGAACAAATTCACCTGCATCGTTCAAAACACGTCTATGACATCGTAACAGGTGACGAATGTTAGATCTGTGCTTATGAGCTTGGAACAAAACAGCAATCGCCAATATGGCTGCTCCAATACGAGCTCAATCCAACAAAAGTTTTTCCCGGAAGAAGCAGCTCAAGGCAAATGATCGCCTGCTTTTCCAGAAAATCGCAACAGTACCACTGGAGAAACTTAAAGCAGTAAATTCTGAGTGGTATATAACCATTTGTTTCTGGCAGAAGTTTACGAGTTTCGAAGAATTTAGGAAATCCAACGGCCGAAGAAGAATCATTCTTCACTAAGACAATGCGAGCTCTCACGTATCGGTTCATACAAGGGAGGTTTTGAGTCCTCAAAAGATTGAAATAATAAGTCATCCGTCGTATACCTTGATTTGGCACCTAACGATTTTTTTTTGTTTCCTAACATCAAAAATAAAAAGCATCGTCAACGATTTTCAACGCCTGAAAAAGTTGGTGAAGCTTTTAAACAGTTCGTTTGGGAGATATCCTCTTCCCGGCGGCAAAAGTGAAAATTGGTGCAGGCGAATGAAGTAGTGTATTGACTTCAAAGGGGAATGCCAGCTTCATGAAAACGTTCCGGGAACAACCGCCACGTGACGCTCTCAGTCAACTGGCTTGAGTTCTATTTTGTTGTTAGGTTGCCACATCTGTGATAAAAATTTCCATCAATCGCCATTGTTTGACATTTGTAAAAGTTACTCCGTCTTGGGTAAATCTAGCTCTGCACGTGTTTTCGATTTCATACAGTTTTGAAAATACGCTTGAATTTGCAACAACCAGTTTTTATCGAATTTTACATTGGATTCAATGGTGTGAAGACCTTAGAAATGTTGGGAAACTGTTTCGGTGATACTCTGAAGAAAACAGCCATTTACGAGTCGCATGAACATTTGCGAAGAGATCGCGCGTCCATCGAGGATGAGGAACGTAGTAGCAGGCCCTCGACATCGAAAACTGATGTAAACATCAATAAAGTGACAGAAATGTTGATCAATAACCGCAAATTATCCATCAGAAAGCTGGCAGAGGCCCTCAACATTGCTTATGGATCCGTTCAGGACATTGTAGTTAATGAGATTATAGTGAGATATAATTTTTTATTAGTTTAAAAGCTCTACCTGTTACGGCAGCAGGGATATCTGACCCAGATACATGTACCCTTGTACCCTTTTCACTTACAAACTCACTCCCCTACAAGACAGCTGACTAACATATAATCACTCAGATTATCATCATCACTATCCTCATCCAACTACACATTTTTGTTCTAGCTATGGAAAAGTCGGTGTGATATTCTATCTCGCTTTTACCAATAGCAATTTCTTATAACTGAAAAATATATCTACTACTATGCTCTAAAGGCAAGGCAACTTCTCATTTTTGTTCTCAACAAGTAATCAGCACTGATAGGCCAAACTACTCATTTTCGTCATCAAAAAGTAATCAGCACAAACTCCTCAATAACTCCTCATTTTCGTTAAAAAGTAATCAGACTGAGGAGTTTAGAAATTATAAAATTTATATATTTTTTTTTTCATTAAAAAATTTTTGCACAGCAATTCGGTGTTTCATCCACGGAGATTCAAACTCACAAATTTTCAAGTTTTAGCAAAGCTACTCATTCGCCTATGGCGACGTTATAACAACAATAGCCAAATTTCATACTAGAACTTTTTTCAGAGCAGCCACATTATAAAAATACAAATGAGATGCCTTGGCGTTTAAAGTATAGTAGATATATTTTTCACTTATATGAAATTGCTATTGGTAAAAGAGAGATAGAATTCACACCGAACAGGGGAAAGTAATATCAAATGAAATATTTGATTTCCCCATTAAAAAATGTTGTATAGTATATGATATTCTGATAATGTGCATGTATTAGAGACTAATAAAATACTTGTAAATGTGTAGGTATTTTTGTCGAAAGTGCTCAGCACTGTCTTGTAGGGTACCAGATATCATATATCACACTCATACCAACCCATTTTCTTTTGTCACTAAGTTCCGTTCTGAATATTTGTATTAAGCAAATCTTCGCTTGGTTAGTACACCTCGCCATTCCGATCTCCAGGTATTGCTACATTAGAGTATAAATCTTTTGCTACTCAGATACCCTTTTCCACGTTATTCCCTCATTCTCGAAATGTCGCTCTTCACTTAATTCTGAATGTGAATATGAAGAGATTTTAGTTTTCAAAGAGCTTCCATGGGTGCTGTTGAATAGGTTATCATGACTACTGCAATGCAAACCTCTGCAGCTTATTGAGCAACTTAATGGCGCTCTACCGATTGGTTCTGTATTCCATGGCGAATTCTCGTAGGTTATTCGCTCCCAACTGAATATGAATTCATCTTTGAATGTAAAAATATAATTGACGCTCACGCTCTTTATTTGGTGTTTGGCCGAGCTCTTCCTTCAGTTTTTGGTGAGCGTCTTGATGTTTTTGTCCACAAATCAAGGAACCTACAGTCCGCCGCCGGGCGGCAGATGGCTTTTTTAAGAGGAGGCTCTTCATAGCAGGAATACATTCGGAGGTTTGCTATTGCCGGCCGACTATAAAGACGGATCACATTTGATATACAGGCGAAATAGGTGAAGAAATGGACTTTACTCAATCATCACACGTTCAATTTATTTTCATGTGGACTTAAAATTGTAGTGTTTTCAAATATATACAAATATTTCCAACCTTTCCTAATAATTTAGGAGGAAGCTGTTCTACCTACCCTTGTGGAAAGGGTATCAAATAACACGCTGATGTGTATCCCTAGAGTTCTGAAATCGTTGATTTTCGGCCAGTTTTACTTGTATTGTGTTGACATGAAGAAACGCATTCAAACAAAAGCTTGAATGCGTTTCTTCATGTCAACACAATACAAGTAAAACTGGCCGAAAATCAACGATTTCAGAACTCTAGGGATACACGACATGAAGAAACGCATTCAAGCTTTTGTTTGAATGCGTTTCTTCATGTCAACACAATACAAGTAAAACTGGCCGAAAATCAACGATTTCAGAAATTTTAAATCAAGCCAAAGAACTGAACATACTCATATCACCAATTCTCGTAGAAAAACCGTCTCATCCAGAATGGATCGTACCAAGCTATTTAGCCATAAATAATTTAATGCATCATCAAAAAAATATTACTGGCCCCGATGAATTCAAACAATTATATCTTGAAACTGTTTCTCCTTTGAAATCAGACTGGGACCTGTTATTTACTGACGAATCTAAAACCGATACCTGTACTTCATTTGCCGTAACAAACGAAATAGGTACCACTATAACCGTTGGAGTTTTACCAAGTTACTGCTCAATTTTCACAGCCGAAGCTGCTGCGTTACTTGAGGCGGTACACTTTGCGTCCCAAAAAAACAATCAATATATAATATGCAGTGACAGCAAATCAACAATCGAGGCTATTCTGAACCCAGCCAATAACACTCCAGTAATAACAAAAATGCGCAACATGCTCACACAAAAAAAAAGGTTCAATTAAATTTATGTGGATCCCGGGGCACAGTGGCATCAAAGGTAACGAACAGGCCGATAGTAGAGCTAAGGAGGCAACCAAAGAGCCATTGTACATGTTCGAATACACTCATCCAGAAGATATAAAAAAGTTGGTAAGGTAAGATATAAAAAAGTTGGTAATTATGAAAGTTCCCTGAACAAATGGAACCAGTACCAACATCACTACAAATCCTTCAATCTCTCGAGTTCGAAAAACCAATACCCGTCAAATTCTTCATGCCGGAATATTAAGACCGTTGTTCGTCTGAGAATTGGCCATACAATTTCAACCCACTCGTATTTGCTAAATGGTTTGCCGAAACCCCCGTGCCCGTTTTGTGGATTTAGCGAATTCACCGTATCGCACTATCATCGGTGTTTAGAAATATCAAACCATCTGAACTTCTGAAGCAGACAACGGACTATAATATTAGTATCATAAACCAATTCGTTTCTTGCTGTAAATTAAAAATTTAACTTCATAGACTTCTAAGTTATCTGGTGTGTATAGTAGTGGTTAACTCCACATACCTTCTATTGTACTATCTTCATCTTCTCCACTGTAGATATTGTATAATATATTTTTATCTCGAATCTAGCGTATAATAAACCTAGTATAATATAATTATTTCCTTTTCTCGTCTTGATATATAGTATTAAACATTTAAAACAATAGCCGAAGGCCTTAGCAGCCAGTGCTTGTTCCTTTTTTTCTTACCTTTAAGTGGAATAATTATTTATAATTATTACTCTTTTCAATAAATAAATAAATTTATTTGTGCACAGTATTTTCACTAAGGCAACCTCTAACCGCCAATGAATTCCCGTGCGCCAATAAATTGTAAAGAAAGTTAATGAGATTGGAAAGGAGAGAAATCACTGTTTACATTTCTCATTATCGTATATTGCACTTTAAAGTAGACAAAGCCAAAGAAAACAGACAAAAAACAGAAGAAATAAAGTTTTAATCCGTTGACAGTTGCAGTCACCAAACTGCGAACCACACCTCGCTTTTCAATACCAAAGGTATATCAGCCGTTGGCTCTCTTTGGCAGTGGCCACAAGGAATAAATGGAAATGCACCCAATTTATGTTAATGTAATTTTCCAACAGGCAGAAAAGTAAATGAATATTTTGATAGTTTGTTTAAATTCTTATATCCAGTTCTTTTGAATTAGAATTATTTGAAAAAACTGTTTTGGTGAATTTATTTTAAAATCAGAATGGAGGCATTTAAAAGCTACAAAGGCGGTATCCCGCTGGTGCCAACTTTTGAAAGGAGAAAATCTTAAATTGTTTAAGTAAGTGCTATATTCGGCTTAAATTAATGAGTATAAGGTGGTATAAGGAAGAAGTGCTCAACGAGTCCATGTAATACGCTTAGAATGCAAAAATTCGATTTTATTTCTCTCTAAAAACCTCAGTCCATGATTACTTCATATTTCTCTTAGAACTCTCCCAAAAGGATTAAAATGAACTCATTCTAAAACAGCTTTTAGCGTTATTTCTTCATAGCCAGTAAAATAACTGATAGGCGATAATGACAAGTCGGAAATAAGCAAGACTAAGCTAAACTAGAAACGACAAGAGCTTTGATCTGATAACTTCGTGTTTATTTCCCCGAAATAGTCCTCTCTGGCCTCGATACACCGTTTTGCGTTGATCTAAAAGCTTTTCAAAAGAGTGTTTCAGGTCATTGACCGGAATGTCCTTCAGGATGTCGGTACAAGCCTTTTGGATGGACTCTACAGACGCAAAACGTTTTCCTTTCATGACCAAATGCAATTTTCCGAATAGGTAGAAGTCACAGGAAGCCATATCAGAGGAATACGGTGATTGATTGATGGTCAAAATGCGATTTCTAGTCAAAAAATCAGTCACAAGAGTAGATCGATGAGAGGCAATAAGCGCCAGGTTCCTCTTGCGCGGTATTCAGGGTGAATTCGACGAATGCGATACAAACGACGCTTCAAATCGCTAAGATAGAAAATCGCTTTGACGGTTTGGCCCATTGGCACGAACTCCCTGTGGACAATTCCCTTGAAATCGTAAAAATAAATGAGCATCAACTTGATTTTTGACTTCTCCAAACGCGATTTTTGGCTGGTGGCTCTTCTGTGGCCTTCCATTCGGCACTTTGACGCTTAGTTTCAGGTTCATGTTGCAAACACCAGGTTTCCTCACCAGTTACAATGTTGTAAAGGAAATTCTCGTCCCTTCTCACCTCTTTAATGAGATCTTTTAAATGCTGAATTCTGAGCAGTTTTGTTCCTCACTTAATTTGTGCGGAAGGAAACGTGCACAGACCTTTCGTAAGCCCAAATGATTCGTTAAAATGCTATAAGTCAATGTTTTGGAGATATTCAACTCCGATTCCATGAATTTCAATGATGATTTCGGTTCATTTTTGATAAATTTGCGAAGAATTTCGATGGAGTTTTCGGTGATTACTGATTTTAGGCGGCCCGTATGTTCATTGTCATTTATGTCCTCACAACCATCTCTGAAACGTGTAAGCCACTCATGAACTCTGGCACGAGAGAGACAATCATCACCATATCACCAGGCGATCCACGAATGCCCAAATGTTGAGAAGGTCGAGATGTCGATGACGAAAGTTGTTCAATAACTCTTTACAGTACAACAGCAAAATTCTCAACAGAATGACCAGTTTTTGGTCTGCCAGTCCTTATTTTAACCCCAAGAGCCTTTATATTTCTTCACCAATCGACTCAATCGGACAATTATTTGCATTAAAGGCCGACCATTTTCATAGTAAGTTTCAGTAATTTTAGCGCAATATTCCATCGTGACAAATTGTACCTCGATCTACTTGAGGAATGTTAGAGACAGATGATATCATCTGGGAATTTTTCACTACTGATATGTAGTCGTTACTTTTGAAGAACCCTTTATTACACTGAGGGACTGTCCAACTGATCCAGGAAACACTTCATATGGACATGAAACTATTGATGGAATATCATGGGAACATAAAAATAAAAAAATCTTTACCTATAAAACAGCCTTTAGAGAGAACATCAAAACGAAGTGCTATTATTTTATTGTGAGAATAAAGTTAAAGCCAAATTATGCCTGGAGCGCCTATTATTGCCTTGCCTCGATTACTTATTTTATTTTTGTTATTACATAGTTCAATTTTTATATTTTTATATATTTTTTTCTTAATTAATTATTTGTATAAAATTTTTCCATGCATGCCTGCGTATGTATATGTACGTATGTGCCTACATAAATATATTTTCAATTCAAATACTCTTTATGCATTTTTCTTCTTTGTTTTTTTTTCGGTTTTTGTTTTTTTTTTTTTCTTTTCTGCCAGTAAAACTAAATAAATTTATGCCAGATTACAACGAATGGCAACATTGGCGGTGGCGGCGGCGGCAACGATAATGATGGCGATAATCAGCGCCAAGAAAAGCTTTTAAGAAAATTAATTTTTTTACGCGCTGGACAAAAGTTCAAAATTAAAAGAGTGCAACGTGCAACATTCCGGGCGGCAGTGGGAAAGTAGCAGAAAAATTTTACGAGTTCGTTAAAGTTTTCTATTTTGATATTTTCTACCGGCTTTTGTTCAACTGGCATTCTTTTTAATTTGAAAATAAAATATGGAGGTGTGTGTGAAAAAGTGAAGCAAGGGAGTTAAGAAAATGCGTTTTTAACTTCTTTTTTTTTGTGGGGCAAATAAAGAAATTCTTAATTGAATGGTCCGGTCAGCGCTGAGTTTCATCAGCCAATGTGGGCAAGTAAAACAACAAGCAAAGCTGCAATGGGGTTGAGCTGATTTTCTGCTAATTTATATAGCACTTTTTGCAATTTTCATTGGTAGAAGAAACTCCATTTAATTTGAGAAGAGATGTTTTTTTTTCCTGTTTTTTTTTACACTAATGCCCAACTTACAGCGGTAATACGCTGATAAGCCCTCGTAAAAGCAATGAAATTGGCTTTAGAAACATAAGGCAAACGAGTATTCTTTCACGTCTTTCCTACTTCTTCCGTTTTGTGCGATTTTATCTACTTCTCTCTCTGCATTTCTTGCCGTAACTGCAATAAATTCAAAGCGCACTTAGCATATTTCCTTGAGTACTTAATTGAGGAGCTAAATCTAAATTATATTGAAACCCTATAATCACTGCAATTTCACACGCTCTGCTGCCAAATCTCCACCTTCTCGCTTCCGTTTGCAGTTCCATAGGCCTTTATGACCACTTGCCGTGCAATAGCAGCTCGTTGACATTCCGACTTTGCAGCATTTCATCACTCCCTCAATTGCTTGACATTCGCACTACAATTAAGAGCAATTTATTAATTTCCTTTCACGCCTTGCCAAGCAACACGTATGCACATATGTATGTGTGTGTGTGTATATGAGAAATTAATTGCGTTTCCTGCCTTTGAAGGTATCCTTACATTATTGCCACCACCAGCACCTCTCCTTTATCTTTGCAATACCACAAAGCCAAATCGACAATTGTGCTTGAGTGTATATGTATGGATGTATCTATATATGTATGTGTGTATCTATATGCATGTATGTGTGGGTACACGGAGAAATAGCGCAAGAATGCGACTGACGCTTTGATATTTGTGTATGTTAGCTTTTGAGTGAGGTGCTGACTTTTCGCGGGACACTAAAGAAGCTGGCATTTCATAAGAAGTTTCAATAACTTTAACGCGTTGTTCTATCGCGTCAAACTGGAGATCTCTCTACTTCATAAATATCAAAGATGATAAACAAAATTACCGAAATTATTCACTAGTGACATCTAGGCGTCAATTTAGAATGACTCTCTATAAATGTGGTCTATTCTAAAAGTTCCCTGCTTTCTTCGAGAACAAAAACTTAACAAAGCAGGCTAGATACCTATGAAATAAGACTTTTTTCAATTTCAAACGGTTATTAACAAAAAATGGTTACAAATTGAATCTTCAAAATAATAGCCATCGCTAGCGACACATTTTTCCCATCTCTCAGGCAATTTGTGGATGCCGCGCCAAAAAAATTGACCGTCTTTGGCCGCAAACCAATCATCGAGCCATTTTTTGGCTTCTTCGTGAGAATTGAAGCGCTGCTCGAAAAGTGCGTGGCCCATCGATGCAAACAAATGATAATCGGAGGAAGGTGCCAAGTCTGGTGAGTAAGCCGCATGCACCAGCGGTTCCCAATCGTGCGCCTCCACCAATTCCCGGGTCGCTCTTGTTCGATGTGGTGGTGCATTGTCAATAAGAAAAATTACTTTGTGACGCCGATCGGCATATTCTGGGCGTTTTCGGTGTATAGCGCTGTTCGAATCGGCCAATTGTCGTTGGTAGCGTGCACCTTCAACTGTTTCACCTGATTTTAATAGCTCGTACCAAATCATACCACGCTGATCCCAGAAAACTCACAGCATTGCCTTGCGGCCAAAGCGATTTGTCTTGGCCGCTGTTTTGGGCTTGTGGCCGGGCGGACCATACGATCGTTTACCCTTGGGATTAGAGAAATACACCCATTTTAACGATTCGATGCAAAAAAGACTTCCGTTTGAACCGGGAGAGCAGCATTTCACAAGTGGTTTTTCGGTTCTCTTGCTGCCTTTCAGACAGTTTTTGCGGCACCTATCTTCCGACCTTTAAAATCATGCCCATATCTTTCAAACGTTTGAAAATGGTTTTTTGGGTCACTCCCAACTGCTCTGCCATCATTTCTTGCGTTTGACCATCATCTTCATCCGACAATGCGTGCAATTCGGCGTCCTCAAACTAAATATCTAAGACTAGGGAAGAGAAGGATATATCTAAGTATATCTGTATTTAATATAATTTGCTCGTCCATCCTTTCCCAGCTCTGTGAAATAGCTTATCCTCCTATTTGTTCTGATTATCTGAATCTTGTCATATAAATGAAGGGCAGGCTGTACAGTTTATCCGTCCGCGAAAAGCAGATGGTTTTTAAGAGAAGCTTGTTCATGGCACAACTGCGCTCGTAGGTGCCGAGAGGTGTCCGCTATTACAAAAACACTGTCTCTATCATTTTATGTTTAAAATCTCGGGCGAAGTTTGAACTCGAGACCAACCAAATAGTAATCACTTACGAGCTCATTCGGGCACCGCGACTGCCTAGGAAGGAATATTTAGTTGAATACTTTAAGTTCGTTTTTTTTTTGATATTTTCGCTGCTCGACTTATTACCTCTTTCAACAAACGAGAAATATGTACTTATATCAGTTAATGAACCCTCGCATCAAAATTTTTTTATTTGTTTGCCATTTGGAAGGAAAAAGAGAAAAGATATGTACATAAATATATATTTTTATGTTCTATTACTATTATGATTATTATTATTATGTATTTACATTCACGTTTTCTTTCAGTGTATGGACCATAAAGGTATTTTACTTTGCTGATAACTAAAGCACAGTGACGGTTGTCGACTGTAGATGCGATTTTCTCAAAACTTTATTTTGCGAATTGGCGAAAAGTTATTGACCAATCTCTCGGAAATTTTGCACTTATCTTTTTTATGATATTAACTTCTCTGTGAATTTACAAGTTTTCGAAAATTTTTCAAAAAAATAATATTTTCGAAGCAAAATTAGTGGGAAAATTCGCCCCAAAATTAATTTTTTTTAAGTATTATATTCCGGGAATTTGTTTGGTTTTTTTCCATTTTTGATTAATTCATATAGAAATTATGACATTAATAAACAAACAATTTTTGGTTTTTTGTATTCAGGTCACTGACATCGATGCTACAATGCCCGCCGATTAAAAGCCCCGCTGCAACCTTCCTGGAAGAATTGAGTGTACATCCGCCATTTTAAATGAATAAAATAAAAAAAAAATTGTATATAATTTTAATGTATAAATAAACTGTGTACCAAATTTGAAAAAAATATATTGACTTCTTCATTTTAAATAATTTTAAAGAAACTCAGGGAAAATATGGCCGTTTACAGCTATCTTTCTCCTTAAAACAACAAAAAAAACATAACATTCAAGAAATTTTCAACAAAATTTCTAACCACATAAATCGAAGTTTTTAGTTTTGTGTAATTTAAAAAAAAAGCAAAAGTTAAACAAAATTTCAAAACGAATAAATCTAAGTTTTCAGGTTTTCTTGTTTAAAAAAAAAAAAACTCCCAACAAATTTCAGTTCAAATAAATAAAAGTTTCCAGTCTTGCATGAATTAAAAAAAAATATTGGACAAAATTTCCAATCAAATTCCCAACCAAATAAATCCAAGTTTTAAGTTTTGTGTGATTAAAAAAAAAAAAATATTCAACAAAATTTCAAATCAAATAAATCCAAGTTTCCAGTTTTGCGTGAATTTAAAAAAAATATTCGACAAAATTTCCAATCAAATTCCCAACCAAATAAATGCAAGCTTTAAGTTTTGTGTGATTAAAAAAAAAACATTCAACAAAATTTCAAATCAAATAAATCCAAGTTTCCAGTTTTTTGTGATTTAAAAAAAAAAATATTCGACAAAATTTCCAATCAAATTTTCAACCAAATAAATCCAAGTTTTCAGTTTTGTGTGATTTAAAAAAAAAAACATTTTCATAAAATTTAAAATTTTTTTATGAGAATTTTTAGACAAATTTCAAGTAGGCAGCTTCATAGCCCATCATTTCTTATTATAATAAAATGCAAGTTAATAGCGACTTAAAATTCGGCATCGATTTTTTACATTTTTTTTTTTTGCTGATGTTTTTGCCGGGTGGCCTATAAAAAAATGTCGAGCGCTCGTGATATGGGAAAATGCACAAGGTAGCCAGCAAAAAAAAAAACAATTAGCAAAAAACAACGTGATTTTCGTGTCCCTGTGCTGTAGTTATTTAACGCACTGTACAATACTTGATTGCAAATTTGCGCTGCTTCACTACTAGAAGCACACTTAGATATATTCATGTTCCAATGAGGGTATCTACTCACACTTAAACACACATACACCCATTGCTTCTTGACATTTGTATTGGTAATGGTAATATTCACCGTTAAATTTATTAGGCACGCACTTTGCGTAATGATGACATAATTAGCGCAAAGTGTCACACACCCATGAATTCCCTCATATCGTAACATACACTTACATACATAAGTACATCCCCACAACTTCCTCATGTAAACTTCGATGTTGCTTACGCCGCAACGAATCTACCATTGCAAGTGATGCATCTCATTGCGTGTGAGAATTTCGATGGAAGCAATACTTACATACCTACACACATCTGTATTTATGTGCTTAAGTGCGTATGTATGCAGGAGGCTGTATCTGTATGTTTTTGTTCCGAAATTCCTTCACACACTAATGAACGCTTGCACAAAGTTATTCACATGCGTACTTAGCCTACATATAGGCGCATGCATTATGTAGTCACTAGCACCTTTATGGTTGCATCTTCCACTCCACATAATGAATCACTGCTGCTTCAATTTTCTGTACGCACCAAAGATCGCAAGGTTCGCGGTGCGCAGGAGAATAGCACTCTTGATAATGACATAAATCTAAATCAGTGTTAGCAGGTTTTGAAACAATTTCTGGTTTAATTGGATGGTAGTGTAAATTCATCGGAATTCTACATTGAAAGCTCTCGAGGAAATTATCTTAATCAGCTTTAAATTTATTGAAATTATACATAAAGGTATTTGAAATTAATCGAAGTGCGTATGTGCGTGCAATGCACTTGGGTGATAGTGAAAATATATATTTTTTTGACAAACTCGATGTTCAACTTAGGCTGCTCGAAAGAACAAATTCTGAATGCCGCGCATGCAATAAAATTATAAAAACATATAGTAATGCATTCCAACAAAAAAATATCAGGAATTGTTCATTTAATAAGCGCGCGTTACACATCTCTGAATGTTTAAATTTTTGTTTGCTGATATGTTGGTACAACTGTCCTCTATAGTGTCGCAGAGATTGAGCGTGACTCGTCAATTAGCTTGTTTTTGGCACTAAATTTTATCAGTCAACCACAGGTATGCTCTGCGATTTTCACTATGGATAAAAATATCGACCAAATAATTTCAAAGAATCATTGAAAATGTTGTAGAAAGCCTATGGCGAGTGAGCTTTATCAAAAACACGGGTCTACGAGTGGTATAAGGCTTTTACACAGGGCCGAGAAGTCCTGGAATATTTGCCCCGATCTGGTCGCCCTTCAACGGCTTCCACGGATGAAAGCGTCAACAAAGTCAAAGAAATGGTGCTGGAAAAACATCAGTCAAGTTTGAACGAGGTATCTCATGTCATCATCTTAACGTCTCTCACGAATCAATTCGCAACATTTTACACCATTAATTGGGCATGCCACGAGTAGCTGCTCGACTCGTTACAAGAGAGTTGAATTTCTTTCAAAAAATGCATCGGAAGCAGGTGGCTGAAGGCACGGTTGAGCAAGTGACTAGTGAATTCGGAGCCAATGAGTTTAACATGCAACCAGGCGGCTGAATGGCGCTATCCACATGAGCCAAAACCCAAAAAACTACGTCAAAGTCGGTAAGTGAAAGTCAACCTACTCGTTTTCTTTGATTATCGAGATGTTGTGCACTCGGAATTCATTCCAAATGGTTCTACGGTAAATAAGGAATATTATTTGGAAGTTAGGCGACTTTTGAGGGAGAAGGAAGGAAGTGCGAAGGAAAGGGCCCAATTTGGGGAAAGAAAACTGATGGATCTTGCTCCATGGTAACGCACCGTCTCACAAGGCTCATATTGTCAACACTTTTTTGACCAAGAACTCGACAAATATCATTGAACAACCACCATATTCACCGGATTACGCTTTGAGTCAATAGAGGTCATTAAGGAGCACTCGCTGAAGAAGATCTCTTCAAAAGCGTTTAAAACAAGTTTTGTTGACTGGACTAATCGTTGGCATTTGCTCTCACGTTGGGCTTAATCTCTACACACAGAGTTCATATAAAGCCAATACCGAACAAATCTAAATTATGAAGCGCTCTAGATGGGATATGAAGATAGATACGCTTCAGAAGGGAACGGCAATCCACAATACCTTGAATTATATCTAAGGAAGCTACCGTACGAACCAAGACCGAAAAAAGCGCGCCAAGTTCGGTCGAATGTAAAAGTTTTGCTTACCGTTTTCTTCGATTGCAGGGACATGAGTTCTTGCCATAGGGTAAAACGGTCAACAAGGAATATTACCTGCGAAGCAATCTGCCAGGAACGCCCGGATTTGTGGAAGAACAAAAATTGGCTCTTGCATCACGATAACGCCGCTTCTCACACATCGTTGCTTGTGCATGACCTTTTGGTCAAAAACAACACACTAATGATGCCACAGCCACCGTACGAGTATTCCCTAGATCTGGCCCCCTGTGACTTTTTCTTGTTCCCGAAACTGAAGAGGCCCTTAAAATGGCAACGCTACGCTACGATTGATGAGATAAGCATCGAGACGGCATCGAAGAAGGAGCTAAACAAGATAAAAAAATGATTTTTTGAAGTGCTTCGAAGATTGGAAAAAACGTTGGCGCAAATGCATAATATCTCATGGGAATTACTTTGAATGGGACAAAATAGATATTAATGCATAAATAAATAATAAAAAAAAACACAACATTCGTGATACTTTTTGAACACACCGCGTATGTATGTGTATTAAACTTGGCAATGAGCATGAAATGCAATTGTAAGTATATATTAATAACCGGCCTTACAGTATTCGATTTAGGCAGTACAAATTTTCAGTACATTTTTGCAAGCTTCAGCACTTATTTCACCAGCTGTGGCAGTTTCGGTTTCATGAATTGTGTCTCCGGATGGTTGGCATAATATTTGTCCTAAACAATGCCCTTCCAAAAGTAGTCTAATGGAGTAAAATAGTAGCTTCTGAGTAGTCAATTAACATCTCAATAACAGCTAATTATTTGAATTTCGATTTTCAATATTCGATTTTAATATTTCCACAAATTTTTCAAGCAAAAAGCAAACTACTTTTTAAATTTCTAATTACCAACTGCATTTCTAAAGCAAGGCGGATGTTGCAGTAAAAAAAATCTATAGTTCAAAACACTAGATGGGATGTCCCCGGATGCGTCTGTATGTGCTTCGCTACCTCACCTCAAATGTGTCACCAAGCCGGCAAGGAACAATCGATTTTCCAGCAGCAACCAACTAACTGACGGCACAGTCAACTCAATAGTCGACTTGAGTGCCTTCCACAGTTTATTAAGCAACTGTCACCTAAAGAAAAGGAATATGCACAGACACATACATACATACATACATTTTGCTGATATAATAAATGAAGAAATTCAGCAAGCGCACCACAAAAGTAGAAGTGCATTCGAAGAAGTGGCAAGCGGCGAGACGTGGCAACGACGGGCAGAAGTTGAAAGAAATACCTTTAAATTATGAGCAAATGCCAACTGTAACCAGAGCTGCCTTATGAACAACTGATTATTTCAGAGGAGGTGTCAGAGAGAGGAAGTTCATCAGACTTGTAGAGAAATGTGTCGGTTGGTATGTCTTTGGCGTAGTTCGCTCTATGGTTTTTGATCTTGAAGTTATTGCAAAGAACCCCAATTTATGTTTGAATGTAGAAACGCGCACACACACACACACACACACACACACACATAACTTGTCTCATCTTCAATAATGCTTGGCTTACCGATTGTACCTGTTCTGCATGCAGACGCTTATCCAAGGCAACTGGCACACCTATTCGGTATGAAGTCATACATTTGCGAGTACTTATAAATATTTATCAACGCATACAAATTTATTATTAAGCAACTTTCAAGTCAACCTTAAGAGTGGCGACAAAGGACTCGTTGTCAGTGGCAACTTGAGGTTTGGCTTATTGTGGCCGAAGCAGCGGCTGCGAGCCAACCACCAACCACGAACCATCGCACCAAGCAATCGCCAATCCAACCAACCAACCAACCTACCGTCCGACCGTCCAACCGATCGACCGACAGTCCGACCGACCAGTCATGCAACCAAACCAACCAAGCAACCCAATTAAATAAACGACTAGAAATCCTTTATAATAATGAACATTTTTGCTTGGTTAGCCAAAGTAACTAAAATTTCCAAGCAACACCAATACAATGCGTTTGTATCCTTATGCAGGACATGGCTACCAACAACAAGCCAGCAAACCACCTACTGCCAACGCTTTGAAGCTGATTTGTTTTTACTTACATTTACATACTTACATCGGTGACTGCTGGTGTTTTGCTGTGCGGTGGTAAAGGTGGAGTATAGTCATGTTTGTATGCATGTGTGGTGTGCATGCTGGTGGCCGGTGTCAAAGGTGAAATCGTTATGTGTCAGCAGACAGTGAACTCGAGCATTCAGTCGCCACTAACCAGACCAAACGGCCCGGTCGCATCGCCAAGCCAAATAAGTTTCGAGCCAAGTGTTGATTTCGTTAGAAATCTCTCGCTTCTTTCGATGCTACTTTCTTCATAAGCGTACTTTGGCTCGATACAAAGTTAGTGACATACTTGAAATTAAATTTCTGTCACCGCACAAAACGACAATATGGCTTGTTGCTCGGCTGTTCGCCTGCTCGTCCCGCCGCCGCCGCCACTGCGTGTGTGCTTAGTATGTTAATTTCATTCCTAATGTCCTGCCACAAGCACCGCACACCACCACCCTCACATGTGCAGGCATACATATTCGTAGTTATATACATTGATATGTATATGTGCAGGACACATGGCCTCAGCTGCTCGTCAGTTCCAGCTCATAAGTCAAGTTAATTTCATGTCATTTGTTTTCAAAATTTTCAACGCTAGATAAAATTCTTCTTATCTTTTATGTGAGCACCCAAAAGGATGCGTACATAACATTAAAAGGAGGAAATGTAAAATACTTATGCGAGTGTGTGTGTGTGCGTATGCGTGTGTGAGTGATGACGGTATAGAAAAGCACCGGATTTTGTGGATGATTTTACCTTTTTCGCTTATTTACAGTAGCAGTTTAGGTGCGTCTAAGTTCCGAAACCCCTTTTTGTGAATTCCAAAGTATTTGCATTTATTTTAATTGGATGTTCACAAATTGGGATTGACTTAAAATTGGAACGGAAATGAAGATGAAGAGAAGAATTATACTCATTAAAATAAGAAATATGTACGAGGCTCGCTTCATTTTATTGGGTAATACCAGCATAGAAGCCGCCTTGTTTCACGGCATGTCATGAGCATAAAATTTGTTAGTTTTTCATAAAACGAGTAACCTGAAAGTCAAAAATAGAAAATTAAATCAAAATCAAAAACAAAAAAATTTTAATTTTGAGCTTAGAATCTCAATAGCCTCCAGTTAGCTACACTAATTAGAGTAAGATCCGAGAAATTATAGGAATACCCTATTTAGAAAATCTCAGAAGATAAGATGGCTCGGACACGTTTTGAGAATGCCCACAGAGAGAACAAATCGAAAGACCGTTGAATTACACCCGTTGGAGGCCCAAGAAGAGGACGCCCCAGAAAGATATGTCTCGAAGAAGTGGAAGCTGACCTCGCAAAACTAAACGTGCGGAGATGGAAGAATGTAGCCTTAATAGAGAATGAGATAGAGATAGAGATAGAAATAGAGATAGGATAGAGATAGAGATAGAGATAGAGATAGAGATAGAGATAGAGATAGAGATAGAGATAGAGATAGAGATAGAGATAGAGATAGAGATAGAGATAGAGATAGAGATAAGGATAGAGATAGAGATAGAGATAGAGGTAGAGATAGAGATAGAGATAGAGATAGAGATAGAGATAGAGATAGAGATAGAGATAGAGATAGAGATAGAGATAGAGATAGAGATAGAGATAGAGATAGAGATAGAGATAGAGATAGAGATAGAGATAGAGATAGAGATAGAGATAGAGATAGAGATAGAGATAGAGATAGAGATAGAGATAGAGATAGAGATAGAGATAGAGATAGAGATAGAGATAGAGATAGAGATAGAGATAGAGATAGAGATAGAGATAGAGATAGAGATAGAGATAGAGATAGAGATAGAGATAGAGATAGAGATAGAGATAGAGATAGAGATAGAGATAGAGATAGAGATAGAGATAGAGATAGAGATAGAGATAGAGATAGAGATAGAGATAGAGATAGAGATAGAGATAGAGATAGAGATAGAGATAGAGATAAGGATAGAGATAGAGATAGAGATAGAGATAGAGATAGAGATAGAGATAGAGATAGAGATAGAGATAGAGATAGAGATAAGGATAGAGATAGAGATAGAGATAGAGATAGAGATAGAGATAGAGATAGAGGTAGAGATAGAGATAGAGATAGAGATAGAGATAGAGATAGAGATAGAGATAGAGATAGAGATAGAGATAGAGATAGAGATAGAGATAGAGATAGAGATAGAGATAGAGATAGAGATAGAGATAGAGATAGAGATAGAGATAGAGATAGAGATAGAGATAGAAATAGACATAGAGATAGAGATAGAAATAGAAATAGAAATAGAAATAGAGATAGAGATAGAGATAGAGATAGAGATAGAGATAGAGATAGAGATAGAGATAGAGATAGAGATAGAGATAGAGATAGAGATAGAGATAGAGATAGAGATAGAGATAGAGATAGAGATAGAGATAGAGATAGAGATAGAGATAGAGATAGAGATAGAGATAGAGATAGAGATAGAGATAGAGATAGAGATAGAGATAGAGATAGAGATAGAGATAGAGATAGAGATAGAGATAGAGATAGAGATAGAGATAGAGATAGAGATAGAGATAGAGATAGAGATAGAGATAGAGATAGAGATAGAGATAGAGATAGAGATAGAGATAGAGATAGAGATAGAGATAGAGATAGAGATAGAGATAGAGATAGAGATAGAGATAGAGATAGAGATAGAGATAGAGATAAGGATAGAGATAGAGATAGAGATAGGGATAGAGATAGAGATAGAAATAGACATAGACATAGAGATAGAGATAGAGATAGAAATAGAAATAGAAATAGAAATAGAAATAGAAATAGAAATAGAAATAGAGATAGAGATAGAGATAGAGATAGAGATAGAGATAGAGATAGAGATAGAGATAGAGATAGAGATAGAGATAGAGATAGAGATAGAGATAGAGATAGAGATAGAGATAGAGATAGAGATAGAGATAGAGATAGAGATAGAGATAGAGATAGAGATAGAGATAGAGATAGAGATAGAGATAGAGATAGAGATAGAGATAGAGATAGAGATAGAGATAGAGATAGAGATAGAGATAGAGATAGAGATAGAGATAGAGATAGAGATAGAGATAGAGATAGAGATAGAGATAGAGATAGAGATAGAGATAGAGATAGAGATAGAGATAGAGATAGAGATAGAGATAAGGATAGAGATAGAGATAGAGATAGGGATAGAGATAGAGATAGAGATAGAAATAGAAATAGACATAGACATAGAGATAGAGATAGAGATAGAAATAGAAATAGAAATAGAAATAGAGATAGAGATAGAGATAGAGATAGAGATAGAGATAGAGATAGAGATAGAGATAGAGATAGAGATAGAGATAGAGATAGAGATAGAGATAGAGATAGAGATAGAGATAGAGATAGAGATAGAGATAGAGATAGAGATAGAGATAGAGATAGAGATAGAGATAGAGATAGAGATAGAGATAGAGATAGAGATAGAGATAGAGATAGAGATAGAGATAGAGATAGAGATAGAGATAGAGATAGAGATAGAGATAGAGATAGAGACAGAGACAGATAGGCGCAAGGTTGTGAATGAATCACCGATTCACCAGGAGCTGTGTTGCTAAGAAGAGAAGAAGAAGTTTGTTTTCACAGAGCCATAAGGCCTGTCCTCATACAACTTTCTCGGCGCACTGACGTTCGCAATGCGCGAAAATCGAGTGCTTGCTAGCCAAGAGCGATAGAATAAGAGATTGCGCTTTCCGATTGCGGTGCTATGACGGCTGAAGAACTATTATATGGCCCAGGAGAAAATAACGCAGTATAAGTAATTAAATAATTTGTATAACTCTATATAAATCGGTAGCAAAACTTTAAATGCGTTTTTCTCAAAACTATGTTTTTTGACGTCGTGATCACTGTAACTTAAAAACTGCTTGGGAGATTAGGTTAGGTTAAGTTGGCCTGGCTGGCGGAAAGCTATCACATAGACCTATTGGTTCTTAGTGGTACCAGATGGAGCTTGACCCTTCTCTTACTACTTATCTTCGTTCTGTTTACACATGATTTTCGCGGTTTTTCGAGTGGCTAGCTTGTTCAACCTCCTGTCTATCCGTGTTTTCATGTCCCCAACGATGCCATTGTAGATCGTATTTAAGGGTTTCGTTTTCTTGTTGGAGTTGGATGTAAACAGCGCTTTTGGCGATCTCATCTCCAATTTCGTTTTCTGCAATGCCCTTATGTCCGGGTACCCACTAGATGTGTAACCGTCGGTCTGCGGCTAGTCTCTCTATGGCTTCCTTGGCCCGAAGAACGTTTTTAGATGAATATGAGTTTATTGCCTTTATTGCCGCTTGACTGTCAACGTACTTATGTTAGAGTTGCTCGATGTCCTTGCTAGTGCCATTTCTGCAGCCTTTCCTACGGCTTGATAGATTTAAATAAAATTTATACTGCTTTTGCTTCATACCTGATCGAAGGATTTTTTTTTTTTCAAAAACTTCCATTTAGTTTTAACGATTAATTCTCAGTTTTTTCTCGAAAATATGAAAAATATTTCCTGAGGCTGTCATATTGTTAATTTTGAAGAAAAACAGCTTCGATCAGGCACAAGATTATCTTTTAATAAAACTAATTTTTCTTTTCCGATTGATTTTAGATGAATCTCCAAGGACTTCTGATGATCTGGAGACACAGGAAATTCCTTAAAATTTTGCTAAAATCAAGTCGAAACATGACATATTAATGCCACGTTTTTATTTTTGTAAAATAAAGGAATTTACTAGCAAAAAAAATTATTGAAAATTATCATTTTTTTGGGTCTCTGACTACCCCTAACCCCATAAACCAATACCCAGTTTTCAAGAGAGTTACATAGTAAAAAGCAAAATGTCTTCAGCAAAGTGTGGTTGAATTTGACTATAATGAACAATGAAAAGAAAATAAGAGGTTTTGAAAATTTTAAAAATGACTTTTATTATTTACTTTTTTTATTTATTTTATTTATTCATTTTACTTAATTACTTTGAAACAAAAAATTGTAAATATGTACATCTCGACGTTTTTCCATTAACGTAAAAACGAACTGTTCTCTTCAGTTAACTTTGCTGCCATTTCGTCCATCAGCAGACGCAACCATAAAGAATATTTCTTCAACCTTTATTTTTAGCAAAATATATTATTTTGCACCACAAATGAGCAGAGCCCTTCCGTTGCTTGGAAATAACAACTTCTAAAAACTAAACGAGAAGCATGAAATTTGTGGTTGGCACTCTTTGCATAAAGTAACAGAAAATTCTGGTAGCCAACAGAAAAAAGGTGTCCACTCACTTCATTGTAATGCAAACAGAAAAACAAAAACGTACAAAGAAGTCACGCCGCAACTTAAAAGATGCAACTTAAAAACGAGCTACTATTTATTTAAATTTTTAAAATTGTAAGATATTCAGTACTTTTTTGGGTATCCTTTATTAACAATTACAGCTTGAAATCTACGTGGCTTGGAGTCAATCAATATTTTTGTGTGTTGATTCCACTTCTTAAGTATCGCCTTTTTAAAATCAAATTGGTTATGGATATCATATTCTCTAATATTTGTCTTCAAAACTTACCACAAATTTTCGAAGACGTTCAAATCCGGTGATTGTGCGAGTATCAACAATATGGGGCATTTATATATATATACATTGAATTATTTTGTGACTTGTGCTTTGAATTATTGTGACTTGTGCTTGGGGTCGATTTCTTGTCGATAAAAGCGGAAGTCATCTTCAATTTGTTATTTCCCAGCGCTTTGAACCAAATTTTCTTGCAAAAGTTGCTTCGATCAAAGTCAAATTTCCAACTCCATTGAATGGCATGCAAGCCCAGCCCATCACGTTGTAACCACCTTGTTTTATAGTAGCTCGCAAATCCTGGGGATTCAGCTTTTATTGGCCTCGCGGATCTGCCATCTGATCCAAATAAGTCGTCTACAAAAAGTACCGTCCTCCAAAGTGCAGCGGTCGTATTTAGATTTTAGATTTATTACGGGCTATTTTGCCACTGAAATTTTCTTCCCTCAGTATTTTTCGAACAATTTTCTTCACTTGGCGCTCCAACCACTGACTTTCTTTCTCTGTGAAAGTTTTATTTTTAGCCTGTCGTCTCTTATTTACCACAGGATTTTCACGCCAGACCAGCACTTCAACCATTTCATCTACATACCTACCTTCATGCATAAGGTTGACGAACTTAAATGTACAATTTCAGCTATTTCACTACGAGGCATTATTTTTTTGAAATCCTCCAAAACTACCTTACACTATTTTATCGAAGTACGAAGAAATTAAATAGAAACAAAATAAATAAAATATATGCATTCATAAACGCAAAATATTGTGAAATATATAAAACTTTAAGTAAATCGTAAATGCATCAAATAAGGTGTGAGTGACTGTATCAATCTTATTTTGATTGTTGGTTCATAAAAATACTGGATTTTTTTTAAATCATTGCTTGTTTATTACTCTGACCCTTTAAAACGTTCTGTGCCTTTTCGGTCCGACTCCGACTGAGACGGACTAAGATTGTTCGCTCGTTGTTTGCTTCTAGCCTTTTTTTACAAGAAGGAAGCACCGAAACCCTAACCCGGATTTTAACTCGACTTAAACCTCCTACCGCCAAAGACCGATGCACCCAATACTCCCGTCAAGTATATATTTCGTTGGGAGTTGGTTCAAGCTCTACACTCATCGTCTGTTACTGTCCTAACGCAATACGTCGAAAGCGTCATCTGCTTGGTACCACCCGCTGTTTAAATCATTTGAGAAGAGACTCACCCCTGTCGAATCAGTGTGGCTCCATCTGCCATGTCCCTGTCTACACAATAGAAAGGTTAGTTTCTTACTCTAATATCGTAGGTTTGGCTGCATTTTCGCTTTTACTTGCTTACACGAGGCTTAGATATAGAGTACACAGGAGGCAAAAATCAAAATTCTCCACACCTGCTTTTCTTTCCTTTTCATCGAGGTCAAAAAGCTGTCGAAGCAGCCCCGGACATTTGCGAGATGTATGGAGAAGGTGTCATAGGCGAGTTTACCACGCGAAAATAGTGTGCAAAGTTTAAAAAGGGCGACTTTGCGGTCGGTGACACGTCCCGCAGCGGAAGGCCTTCTGAATTCGATGAAGAACGTCTCAAACCACTTTTGAAGGAGAAAATCGCCAAGTCTGTCGTGAACTGACGAAAAAAATGAATTGCGATCATAAAACGATTGTCAATCACCTTCATTTAATGCAATTTACCGAAAAAATGGGAGTGTCGAAAAAAACAAAGAAAGTCGTCAATTTGCTTCTCAGCATCTCGCCCGCCATCGAGCAACACGCGAATATATATTAAATAGCACTTTTTGTACCGAATCGTCACGGCTGATGAGAAGTGGCACCTATACATCAGTATGCAGCAAAGAAAGGAGTGAGTGGCTCCCGAAGATCCGCCAAGGCAGAGAGTCAAGCCGGATCTTCCTCCAAAGAAGTTCATGATATGTGTTTGGTGGGACTGGGAGGCCATGATGCACTGGGAAATGCTCGAAACGTATACCGCGGTCAATGAGGAGTTCTACATTGTCCAGTTACGCCGCGTTAATGAGGCTATTCGGCTGAAAAGACCTAATTGATATGTTCAACCCATACTCCTTCACGTCAACGCCAGGCACCATGTTGCACGATTCATCAAAACCGCACACCAAGAGCTCGAATGGGTGTTCCTTCGACATTTGCCATATTCACCGGACCTTGCACCGACCGATTACCAACTTTTCTGCTCCCTGTCAATCCCTTAACTTCGATAACAAAGAGGTCCTTAAAAACTGGCTCAACAACTTCTTTGACACTAGGCCAGGTGATTTTTGGCGGAATAGCATCAACAAATTGGTCGAGAGGTAGAAAGAGATTGTAAACTGCAACGGCGAATATATAATTGATTAAATTATTGAAAATAATTATTGTTTCTTGTTTAAATAAAACTCTTTGGTAAAAATGTTGTGCTGCCAGTTAAACTTCGGATGTAAAGAGTGATTAAATTTCAAGGGCCGGTGTTAATTTTGAATAAAATAAAATTTTTTTAGGAAATTATTCTCATTTCTCTTTATTATGATAGTATTGGTATGGCTCAATTACGTATGGAACAAAATATAGGTCAAGTAGCTGCCGCGGCCTTGGCGGCACACCTCCATCCGATGGTCCAAATTTTCGATGACGCTGAGGCATAAATGAGGTTCTATGCTGTTAATGTGCCGAATTATCTCATCTTTAACTCTTGAGTTGTTGCTGGCTTATCAACGTACAAAGAAAGAAGTCCAACGGTGCCAAATCCCATGATCTTGGCGGCCAATTGACATCGCTGCGATGTGAGATTATTCCGCCAATGATACTTTTCGCGCAAAAGAGCCATTGTTTCGTTAGCTGTGTGACAAGTGGCACCGTCCTGTTGAAACCGCATATCGTACACATCCATATCTTCCAATTCAGCCATAAAAAGTTCGTTATCATATCCCGATAGCCAACACTATTCACAGTAACTGCCTGACCGGCCTCATTTTGGAAAAAATACGGCCCAATGATGCCGCCGGCCCATAAATCGCACCAAACAGTCACTCTTTGTGGGTGCATTGGTTTTTTGGCAATCACTCTTGGATTATCATTCGCCCAAATGCGGCAATTCTGCTTATGGAAGAATCCATTGAGGTGAAAATGTGCCTCATCACTGAAGATGATTTTCTTCAATATGCATTTTTATTTGAATGCCCGTTTTCATAATAAGCCAGACTAACTTTAACGCGTTGCTCGATTGTGTATCTTTCGATGGTTCAAATTGAGTTTGTCTGAAATTGAAAAATGTCAAATGAAATGCAGAAAAAGCTTGACGTTTAGATGTGGTTCACATTCAACATCGGCCCTTAAAATTGAACATTCCTTTAGAACTACTCTTAGATATTTCGCTTTGTCTGTAAGTGGAGGTCGAAGCCCATTGATTGATGGAAGTCTAAACTGAAGAATATTACTTTTGGTTTTAAACAACATTAATCGCGTTTTACTTGGATTAACATTTAGGCCACTGTTTGCGGCCATTGAGTACTGGCCTTCACACGGCCATTCTTCCACTTTTTGCTTGAGTTTAGTTTAATTCCTTTTGTGGTGATATTAAAAAAACGTGGGTTTTTTTCTTTTGAACTGGGATGTTTGGAAGTATATATATTTATTTGATAATATTTTTCTCACTGCTTTCGTCTTTTGGTTTTATAAATATCAACAGAACATTCTAGACTAATATTCACATTTTTCTCTTTGAAATTTCATATTGAAGGTATTTTTGAATTAACTTCAAAACCGAATTCCTCTGAATTTCATATAATTTCAAATATTTACATGTCTCACGCACTTACATACACACATAGATGCATACGTGTGTGTATGTGTGTAAGTTTTATAACTTCATATGCATGCACGTGTGTATGTATGAGTGCCCGTGCTTACGATATACTTATAGATGTTTATAATTACAATTAGAATGAAATTTTGATTATGTTTTTAATATTAATTGCGATGTAAGTACATTTCTTAAATTGTTTACACATTTTTCTTTTATAAATTCGATATGTGATTTTCTTCGTTTTACAAAACAGTACATTTTCCTCCGCCCACAAGAGCACATTTAGCATAGAATTACTTATTTTACATAAAACTACTTAAAAACCTTTCACTGTCACTGCGTTCTAGCCTCATCTAAAATTCGCTACACAATAAACGAAACTGTGCTTCGCTTGCCCCAACATCAGAGCGCGTCCACGCTACCCTCCTAATCCAATTGCTTTACGTCAAGCTCCAACTCATCATCGTCTGCTTCGCTCTGTTCCGCCAGCACTTTTAAGCCCAACGCCGTCACCATGGCGTTACGCAGCCGCTAGTAGGGGCGCCACACATCCGCTGACTTTGGAGTGCGGCAACGTATTGGCCCATAACCACCGCGTTCCAGCTCAGTGCGTGATGTCGTACTCACATCGTCCAGATCGATAGTCTCCACTGGCGATGGTGAACGTCGCGTTGATGTGACTGGCGGCGAGGCATTCGGATTAGCATTTTCCACATCCGGCGAATGAGAGATTAGCGTTACGCAACGCTTCACCAAATTGACACCGTTAGTACCCGCATCCACAGCCGCCACCGCCGCCGCTGGCAGGTTATTTGCATCCGGCAGTTCAGCTTGCGGCACACCAGCTACTGGTTGCGCTAAGACATCACCTGCCACGTTGCTCCTAAACCAAGGAAAGTCACTGTAGTTACCATAAAGCTGTGTATATAGCCATTGACTGGGCTGTGGCAATAGCGGATTCTGCAGGAAAAGCTGAGCTGCTAAGGCAGGATTGAAGTTGTTCGCTGTTGGCGAGAATTGTGATGCGAAGCCGTTGAAGAACTCATTTTTGCGCAGTGTCGTCGAATTTCGTTGTATTAATGATGTAAATGCACCACTGCCACCACCACCACCGCCGCCTCCACTGGCCGAGCCACTGTTCGAGGGTGGTGAAGTACTGCGACCATCGTCGTCTTCGTGCAACGAAGAAGTTTTTCTTGGCGAACCCGTCACCGAAATACTATCACTTTCGAAACCTGTATCTATGTTGTTGTTATTATCATTATCACTATTCGTCGTGGTTAGAGGCGGGGAAGTGGTGAGCATCGGTCGTTCACCTAAGTTGGTGGTTGTGGTTGTGGGTGAACCCTCCGGGCTGGTGGTGCTATGCGCTGCTCCCACTGTTGATAATTGACGCAACTGTGTCAGGTGATGATGAGAATCTGTAAAAGGAAGAGAATAAGAAAAATGTTACAAAAAATATTAGCTTTTGGAAATTGTGGATCACAAACCATTTAGAGAGCGCAGACCATGACGATCCAAGCTGCCGGCGATGCTGTGCGCCTGAAAAGCAGGATGTTGATGATGAAAGAAGGGTGCACCGTGTGGAAAACCAGGTCGAACTAAGGCTGCTGGGTTGCCAACGGCGCTCAAGGCACGCCAATCGGGCGCATGTAAATGGCTGTGCATGCCGACGAGATGGTGGGCGAAACCTGCAAGAAATGGTGAGAAGTTTTCGGTATTTAATCGTTGATGATATAAAGAACTTGTAAAATTCAAACGTAAAACGTTATTTCAGGCTGGAAATAAATAAATGGAAGTACTGAATATTGAATACATCAGAACTAGAATATTGACTTGGGTGAATTGGAAATTTCTGAAAATGCTTGGAACTACCATTGTTGATCCAAGAAGATGGCATATCAGATAACGATTACGCGCAGAGCATACCTGTAAGATCCAGTCATCTCAATCTGGATTGCGCTATCGAGAAATGGTTAACGATTTTTTATGGCCCGAATTGGATGGCATTGATTTGGATAACGTTTATTTTCAACAAGACGACGCTACGTGCGACACAAACAACGAAACAATTGATCCTTTGGGAAAAGTTTCCGGACCGTGTTATCTCTCGAAGAGGTGATCACAATTGGCCTCCGAGATCTTGTGATATAACACCTTGTGACTTTTCTCGTTGGGCCCACCTGAAAGAGAAGGTCTACGCCAGCAGCCCAGGGACGATTCAAGACCTCAAAGATGAAATTCGTGAGGCTATCGAGGACATAGGGCAGCCACTTTGAAATTCGGTTATGGAAAATTTCATAAAATGTTCCTGGTGGGCATTTGCCTGTTGTTATTTTCCCACTATTAACGGCATGCCTTCCTCTTTATAATGAAATAAACATCCGATCATTTATATTAAAAAAATTTCATTTTTCTTTTAATATTAAAATAACACCTCTGTTTGGAAAAGCCTATATTAATATATAAATTATCCGAAGATGCATCCATTTCAAGCTCCGTTGATTGATACTTCTTTGAAGGCTTTTGAAATTCATGTGAATGCTTAAATCCCACTCAGTAGAACTCCTTAGAAAACAGTAATCACTATCTCCTAGTTTAATCTACTCGTGATGGGAGTAGATCAAGTAGCATTGGAAGTGCTTCCAAATATGAGGCTCCAATGCAGCTTGTCCTTGAATGCAGACCTGTATGGAAGAGATGGTTGCAGCCGGCACATAGGTAAGGCACATACGTACAGTCCAACTCAGCTCTATCTTTAGTTTGATAAAGGAACTGGGTCTAGATGAGGTACTGTGATGAGTAAAGGACACAAAAGCCGTGAGGTCGAAGTGCAAACCTCCAATGAATCTATGTATCTAAGAAGTAGAGCCATATTGAGGGTCATGAGTGCCATCGAAGTCGATTTTACAGGCTTCCTATCGTCCACGCGTCAGATGAAGAGAAGCGAGTGTCTGTAGTTAAACAGCCATTTAATATTCGTGAGGAGTCCAAGTATAGTCAAATATATAATCAATAATTGTAATTAGTAATTGAGGTGGCCGCCGTAGCCGAATCGATTTTGGCGCGACTCCTATTCGGTAGAGCACAGCTTCGAGTCCCCGCGCATGAAAGCCCAAATAATACATAGAACAAATGTTTTCTTGTAGCGATCGCCCTCGGCAGAATATAGCAAACCTCCGAGTGCATTACTGCCATGAGAAACAGCTTATAAAAGATCATCTGTTGCTCGGAGTCGGAGGCATAAAACTGTGGGTATCTTCATTTGAGGAAAAACATCAGAACGCACACCACAAATAGTAGAAGGGTCTCGGCCAAATACCCAAAAAAGAGTTTAAACGCCAATTATTATTATTATTATTATTTTTACTTGCGATCAGAAATATTCTCCTTACTCACAGATCAAGACAGGTGTTATAAGATTTAGGCTAAAAATTAGGAAGCAGTTCGTCGAATTTACGTAACAACAATTCGAGAGTGGTACAGAAGCTTCTTTTTTGAGTGCAATTTCTTCACCTGCTGTGAGTTTCAGGACGTCTGGTATCGAGGAGGGAATACACGATACCTAATTTGAAAGGTATCTCAAACAAAGGAGTAGCGAGGGAAGTGAAAAATAATTCATAATCATTAAATCCCCTTGCACTGGCTGAATTTCTTGAAAACGAAGCTCTCTTTTCAGAGCCGAAACTTTGAAACTCTCCTCAAAATTGTTTCGAATGCATTTGACGAGACAGTCAGTCTTTCTGCGGGCACAAATCTGACCCGATAGGAGCGGGAACTCAACCGGCCTGCCATGTCACCTAATACTTTCAGCTGAGAACTGAGAAAGCTCAGATTTGAAGATATCTTTATGCAAGAAAAGCTACGTTGCTAAAATTCAACGTCATGATTTTGGCTTCAAAAAGGATCCACCTGGTAACTAAGGCACCAAGATGGCTTGACACATTACTTGCGAGCAGAGAAGAGCAATTAATAAGTTCATTCTGCTTAAAGATTGAAATTGAAATTTGGCAAGGTCGAGCCAAGGACCCCCAACAGATTTGGTGGCTCCTAAAACACTCAGGCTAAAAACCCATTGTATTTAGAGCTCTGGAAAGAGGGTAGATAGTCAAGGAGGGAAGGGGAAAAGTATCAGAGAAAGAGATAGGAAAGAATAGAGACAGAGATAGAGATAGTTAGTCCTGTGAGAATTTTCCAGATTCTTTGGCAAATCTGTAAATATCCTCCAGTTTTAGAGAACAAATACTACTCATTCTCACGACTTCGGAACCCAAAATTCGTAACCTTGCTCTAGCAAAGGCAGGACACTCACAGAAAAAGTACTCAGTGCTATCCGCCTCCTCCAAGCAAGACAGGCATGCTGACCCCATGGGTTGTGTCCTGTAATAATATCGACCATCAATCGAACGTCTTTCTTTCCAAGTTTTAATAGAAACTTTGACAGTTTTCTGTTGGGACTTGTCACAGAACACTTAGCAGTTCTGCAGCGTTCTAGACCGGACCATCGATCGCTCTTTATGTAGATTGCCTACATAATCGCTGATCCAATTCATGATTCCTGCGGAACTGATTCCGATTATTGGCTCTGGCCCTTGTGCGGGAACCGCTGATCTACCGTTGGCCAATTCATCGGCAATTTCGTTTCCTTGAACACCCGAGTGTCCCAAATCTGCTTAAAGATACGCAAGCGTGCAATAGTAGAGCAAACGCTTGGTGGCATATGGAGGACGTGAGGCCCAGAGTTCACAAATAAATTGTCTAAAAATGTGGCTTACAGGAAGAATTCTCGCTCAAGAGACCGTTTGGCATTGCAAGCTGCAAGATTCGGAGGAAAAAGACCACTTGTAGTGATTGCGTCGCGGACAAAGTAAAAAAGCTTCAAGCATTTAGAAGAACTTCCTTTGTAAAAGCGGAATAAAAAATTATGTTCGTAATTATAGGTCGATGTCCAAGCTATCAAACATCTTTAAACTGTTTGAATGCATTGTAAAGGACAAAATTTATTTTGCGGTGAAGTCTTTAATTAACCCAAACCAACAGGGGTTTATAACTGACCGCTCTACAGCTACTAATCTTGAGGTTTTTTGTGAACTCTCATCATTTTTCAGAGGACTCCAAGTTGATTGCATTTACATTGTCTTCTCTAAGGCATTTGAAAAAGTGTTGTACGAGATTCTAGTAAACCAGTTAACTTGCTTGGGCTTTCACTCCACTGTAATGGCTTAAGTCATATTTGACGGACAGTGCGTGGACGGACAAATCGATGGAGTTCTATCGAGCCACTTTGTAGCTGGTTCAGGTGTCCTCCCAGGGAGCTTCTTAGGGCCACTTCTTTATGTCATTTTTATCAATTCAAGAAATTAAAAAAAGTAAAACATTGGATTTTTTGTAATTTCTTGCTCTTCGCGGATGAGTTAAAAATTGACTCATCTATTAAGAACTGAATGGATGCTTAGAAGCTCAAACTCGGCCTGAGTCTTCCTCATCAATGGTGTATGAGATCGATTTTTAACACACTCTACACCATTTCTAATAATGTACTGCAAAGTGTAACGCAGTTTAACGATCCCGGAGTTTTATGCGATATGCAATTTTTCTTCTGTTTTCGTATTAATTTCATTCTTTCAAAATCGTTCTCGGTTCTGGGGTTCATTCTTCGCAATACAACTGACTTTTCTGATCCGCATACCTATAAATTGGTGTTTACGGCTCTTGTTACTGTTAGTACGGCTGTTTTCAGTTCTATTTGAGTGGATAGGCTTTAATGTTCCACAAAGAAGTCTTCGCAATGTTTAGGAGAAAGAAAATAGAGTTTCTAAGCATTAAATTACATAGTTGCCTATGTGGTGATCCACTTGCACGAAAACTCCAGATGTCATACCTTGCGACGCCATTGGGAGGATAATAGAAAGGAAGACTAGTATTAACGAATAGAAGAGAGGTTTTTTGAAGAAGGCCGAACTATGACGGCTTACGATTGTGTTAACCGCTTTATACCACTGATGAAATTCATCAAGTGGAGCACAAAAGTTAGAGCAGAACCAAGATGCCTTGAGATTAAGACCCAGTCCGCAAAGGATACGCACAAAATTCGAATGCTGTGAGATGGTTCGGCTTAGAAGCCCAGCAAGAGCTCGCGCCCACTGTGTAAAATCTGTCCTCAAATGCTGCTTCCCGCCCAGTCTTCCCTTGAGGGAATATGAACGAAGGAATTACCCGCTCGGACCTAGCGAGGTATCAAATAAAAATAATAATAACTAATAAGCGCGTACACTTCTGTTAGATATTTGACCGAGCCCCTTTTCCTATTTATGGTATCCGTCTTGATGTTGCTCCACAAACGCAGGAACCTACCGTTTGAAACCGGACACGGAGTCACATCCCTTCGGAATCGGGCGACTAAGCTGGGCTCTAAGCTAACGTGCGGGTCGGCAGGTTGCGGTTAGCCGGAAGGCGTGTAGTAACAGATTAGTTGTGAATAAGTTTTAAACAAATAAACAATCCCCGACAATGAGCGTCAGAAACGAAGGATGCGGTTTAAAAACTAGCAATTCCGATAACGTTATTTTGTCAAAGGTGAATAGACACTGCCTCCTCCTAAATGAGTGTCTCCTTCATCGTGCATGGTGAGTAATACAAATCCAAGAGCGACGACAGTTAGCGGCTACCTGGTCAGCGTCTGTACCCCAGGTTAGGGGCGGTTGTTTCATAGTGGGCATTAAGACCGAGCCTAGTAAGGACTTAATTACGATATACTGAAAAATGTTTGAAGCATACTGCCACGAGTCGGCCGTCAGGAACTATTCTGTCTCTTTAGTAAGCAGAGTGAAATCTAGCTGAAATGGCATACAGGTTTATGAAGCAGCCGCCCCCACCTTGTTAAAGCTATGGCAAATCTCTAAGAACGCTCCATATCCCATCGCCATTAAGTGCCGGCGTAGGTCTAGACGTAACATTCCTAGTTACCATTGATTCGGTTCTGAACTTAAGCTCTCCTAAGGAGCCTTCGTCGACCCTCACATGACCTTCCTGCTTGCAAAGATAACCATGGAATCATGAATAAGTCACTACGCCCCGGGATATGGATAACGGCTTAGGAGTTGGGGTCCAACAGCCATGACTTCAAGCAATCAAAATATAAATATCCTAGAAGAAGCTAAAATAGCAACAATCAATCCATCATTGGATTTGCCAAAAGAGACTCCAGATGGTATTAACAAACAGCGGGGAGCTAGTAAAACCCCCTTTCAAAGGAGCTCCAGATTGGCTCATTCGCTTCCGTTGATTGGAAGCACCAGATCTGCGTCACCATGCATGCAGTACAGCAGTCTCGTAAAGGAGGTCACAACAGAAGAGCTCAATCGCAGCATCAGTGCTAAGATTAAAGAGCGAACGGAGATGATGGAACTCCCAAAGCGTAATATTAACAAGCCAATGTGTGATCTGGTGTCGAGCATTTCTGAGTTCCATTAGAATGGTTGATTCTGACTTCAAGAATAAGGTTGCTAAAGGGGACAAAAAGTATGGTACCCGAAGCAAAAAACGAAGGCACGCAAATAAATAAATAAAGCTATCTGAGAAGGTGAGAGCTGTAAGCTGGTATCCAATGCCGAATTATTACGTTTTAAAGTATTTTTTTGGAGTTCTTGAAAAAAATATACTCTACTTTTACTTTCACACAGAGAACAGCGGTATCATATTTTACAAATGTAAGAAAAGCAAAACAATGGCGCTTAAATACCTACTAAAAACAATTTTGAACGACTGACAGCTGCTGCATTAGTCTCATCTCCAATGTCTGCCCTGAGCAAT
Source organism: Anastrepha ludens (assembly GCF_028408465.1). NCBI lineage: Eukaryota > Metazoa > Arthropoda > Insecta > Diptera > Tephritidae > Anastrepha > Anastrepha ludens. The sequence continues at coordinate 26,504,116 of NC_071499.1, read as the reverse complement.
TTTTTATATTATTTTGCCACAAACTTAAATGCCAAGTCACCATGCCACATGGTCGTTTTAGCACTCACACAGCTTTATCGACTTTCTACTACTACAGTCGCACAATTTTGTGTACACTCACACAACCACCTCGGCGGGTAATGCAGTGCGAGAAAGAGTCTGCCGCCAATACCACAGAAATACGAACACAACACTTGAGTTAATGCCTGAGCATGAATTCGTACTCGACGTCGCATGCAATTGTATATATGGCTCTACTTTTGTATGCGTGTGTGAGTGTGTGTATTAGCCAAGTTTGCAATGGCAGTGGCTTTGCTTGCACTCCCACTAAAACCTAAATATGCGGTCCTGTAAGGAAACCCATGTGCGATAAAGGGTTAGCCACGTTGGTCGCAGTTTGTGTTATGTTCTTATGCTCCGCAAGGGGTTGGAGCCTACGGCGCTCAACGATGCTGGCGGGGAAGAGAGATAGAAAGAGACCACCAAACGGGAGGTTGACTCGGCTCGCCGGCCGCATCGAGTCTCGCCATACTTCGGCTGCCTTCTAAGCCTTCTTCGTGGTGATGTTGTGTATACAGATGTTTGTTGGTGGTGCGGCAGGGGTGGCGGTGAATGGCGCTACCACAAGCACATGCACACATGTTCGGTGAGAAAAAACACACGTATGTACGTTAATTTGTGTATATGTAAATATGTATGTATTTGTACAAATATGGGTCGTCGGTGTCTCGTTGTCGTGTCTCTTGTTGTTGGTAGCATAAAGTTGGTTGAGTCGGTTATGCATCGAATCGTAGTATCGTCGTCGTCGCGTCGTTGGCATTTTGGTCAACATACACAAACACACAGGCGGGCATATACACACAAACACGACTGTATGTAGATATCAATGCATGTTCTGGCTTTGTTGGCTGTTGGTGGTGGAGCTGACGGGGCATAACGTGGTCCCATTGGTGCGCCGCAAAAAGCTTTCTTGCTTTTGCATTCACATATTCACACACACACACACTGGCAAGCATTTATATAGGCGACACTGTTACTGCCTCCGACAATTGTTGCCACAGCCACCACCACATCTGGCATTGCCGCTGCTGCTACTGCGACTGCTGCTGCTGCTGGTGTTGGAGGAGCAGCAGAAGCTCAAGCTGGCAACAGTCTCATCATCATTTTGTATACACTTTGAGTTTGAGTTGCCTGCTCAGTCTTATTGCCTACGTAGTCGGTGTGCCACTGTTGGTATTTTTCTAGCTGCGCTGCACTGTGGTTGGGCGGTCGGGTTGATGCCACAGTTGACTATAAGGCTGTGGTGGCATTTTGTGGCAGCAGTAGTGGTGGTAATAGTATACATTAGTGTCCCATACAGAGATGCTCTCGGTATTGCTGCGAGGAGGTATTTTGTCACTGCCGCTGCTGCAACTCCTCCCGACGGGCGGGTGGCCGCTTGGACGTTCAGTTGTCGGTTTGTGTGTGATTCCTCAATGAATGCGACAGAATTCCAACACAAATTGGTATCAGCCCCCCACAAACTGGTGGAGCTGCGGCTCCGACCAAGCAACCAACCGACCAACCAAAAGTTTCATGCCTGTTTTCGGTTGGTGCATATTTTCTCTGATGCCTTTCGGTTTTGTTTTTTTTATGGATTTATTTATGAAATTTTATTTTATTACCCCTTTTTCGGTTATTCGATGTGTGTGCAAATACACCCACAAATGGGATATTTTTCGAACCAGTAAAAGTAAAAACAAATGCAAAGATTTACGGCGAAGTTGGGCGGATTGGGGGTGTATGAGCAGCGGGCGAAAATTTGGGAAATAAATGAAGAAATATTTCTTAAAGCAAACTGGACTTTGCAAGTGGGAATTTCTTAAAGCATTTACGAAAGTGAGTGTTGAAAGGTATAGAAATGCTGTGAGGCAATTTAATTAAAAAAATGTTTGAATGTTGAATAGCTTTGAAATCCATGAGATTCCCTACGACTTGGAAAGAGCAGAATCGGCAAACGCCCTTGTGGGGCCGGAATCATTTTGTGGCCTTAAATGGTTTCAAGATTCACATTTACTGCGAGGGTAGACTCAGAGGAAGGTAAAGATATTAGGAGATCTCAGTCAGGTCTTAGTTATCTGTTCAGTATAAAGGGCTTTAGGCTTTTTGGTAAAGCTGACATATAGCTTCTCACTGCTTCTCCAAGGAATCAGAATCAACTGACTTTTTTATCTCGGCTAAGTTCAAAAGTGAAAGAGAAGATAATCTAAACAAAGCACTGCCATATAGCTTCTCACTGCTTCTCCAAGGAATCAGAATCAACTGACTTTTTTATCTCGGCTAAGTTCAAAAGTGAAAGGGAAGATAATCTAAACAAATCACCAGCTTGCCAAAATACATGTTTGGCCGCTGTATTCGAATTAGTGAGGTATCCGTGAGGTGAGTCCGCGAGTGCGTAGGTTCGAGTCACTGTGCAAGAACATCAAATAATAAGGTTTTTTCTAATAGCGGTCGCGCCTCTGCAGGCAATGGCAAACCTCCGAACCTCCTCATAAGAACCATTTGCCGTTCGAAGTCGGCTGAAAACTGTACCTCCCTCCATTTGTGGAACAACATCAAGGCGCACATCTCAAATAGGAGGAAGAGTTCATGCTTGCTCACATGCTATAAACATATCAAAGTAGGTGAGTAGGTGGATAGATAGAAGTGGCAGTCGGTATCTAAACCAACTCACTTAGGCCGTTATCGGTCCATTACAATACCACAGTAGCTGCTACTAATCGCTAAACCATTTTATTTTAAGTGCAAACCCATTGATCTGGCTGACACTTCTCTACGATCATCGATATCATTCAAGAATAATGAGCAAAAATCTCTAATCGCAGAACAGTGATAGACTCTTCCCCCTTCTTACACTTGCAGCCTCTGCAATGGTCGAAATGCGGTATGTTCAATCTTTAAGCATGTCGACCTATGAGACAGTGGCCTGGGATCACAGCAACTAGCAAAGAGTCGTTTTTCCTTGACCGATTAAGTAGCGTCACTACTAATATCCCATTTACTAGGAAAAGAGTTCTAAATATACCCACACTGGGAAAAAATGGAATAGAAGTACCTCTAAAGGAAGAGGTTAAATACCTAGGAATTATCTTGCGGCGACCGCTATTAGAAAAATGTTTTTCTTTAATTTTGGTGTTTCACCGAGATTTGAACCTACGTTCTCTCTGTGAATTCCGAATGGTTGTCACGCACCAAGCCATTCGGCTACGGCGGCCGCCCTAGATAAAAAGGGCCTCAGATTACTCTATGGAGCACTTACAGGTCACTTTGCCTGCAATAAACATTTTAGCACAATAGAGTTATCTACATAGTACAAGATCATGCAGGTTCTGCTGTGATTAAGAGGAGTCTATGGAACACTTAATCACCAACTGTGAGGCATTAGGCCACAGGAGACATAGAATCCTCGTGGCTACTAGAGGAGGAAGACCTACAATTGCTCCCCCCTAAGCAGCTAGTTCGACTCCTAGGTATACTAAATAATTATAATTAAGTGCTTAGGGGCGCACAATGGATCAATCTGGTCGCAGTGCATAAAGGCCGTAGCCTAATCCGTACAACCATTACCATTACCATTACCAAGTAGCGCCTTTGAGCGTCTAGTGTCCCATTTTGGCTAAATCCTTTTTGCCGCATTAGAGAGGAGGGCAGTTTGTAGGTTGAGTGAGGTATGCCTACAATCTCAATCACCATACAAAGAGGAAGGAAGGTGAGTGGTGGTGCCCCCTCCCGCTAATTTAGCTGCCTTATAACTCCCAGGTATGTCACTATGTCCTGACACCTAATATCAATCCATATTGTTAAGAAATGCGGGGCATTGCTAAGATATTTAGTCGCCGCTTGGCTATCAGAGTAAATATAGTCTACTAAAGTGTAGTTAATTTAAGCAATAGTCAAAAAGGTTACGTACTGGAATAAATTACTATCACTTGAGCGCACAACTCTCTTGGGCGAACAAAAAAATAATAGATAGTGAGCGTCTAGTGTTTTTAACGTGAGTACCTGCTGGCGACAGCTCAAACCCACGGTACCCAAAGGCACACGGATCAAAACGATGCGGTACCAATTCGCAGTGTGGCATGGACACACTAACCGCCTTGGTAGGGCTCGAGGCCTACCCAAACCTCTGCCGTTCTGAAGGTCCCGGCACGTGGTTACAATGCAACTCTACATCGAGCCAAAGCTCTACCCGCGCTTTAGGTCTCAACCACAGCCACCACGAAAACCTCCCCGAAGGGCCGAACAGATAGTGAGTGTCCGATCAAGGGTAGATCCACTGTAAATGTGCATGCTTAAAAAAAAAAAACTTGGATTAATCAAAAAATAATATTAATCACCAAACGCCACAACTTCGAAAAAAATTTAGAAAAAGTTGTAATTTCCTTTAACCACCAAGTAGAAAATTGTTCCTTGATAACATGAGGATCGTTTGAAAAGTCTGTTCAAAGTCAGAGAAATGGCACTACTGGTCCGTGTCGAGGTTATGCTTAGCCAATAGCATCTACTGGAAGAACACACACCCAGTTTTGGCCAGCTCAGAGTACTTCTTTATGTTTGGCACTCGTTTGAATCGAGGAAGTCAACTGATTTTCCTGTGCCAACACGGCAAAGCACCAGCACACGCCTCAGCAGTTGTGGTTGAAAAAAATTGTGCAAAAGTTTGAGCAAACCGGGTCTGCAGGAGATGTGAAAACACCAGTGCATGCTCGTACAGCTCGAATTGCAGAAAATATTGCTGCTGCTCGCGATAGTGTGGTTAAAGAGCCGTCAACCTCAACCCGTCGTCGTGCCCAACAATTGCACCTCTCACGCTCATCGTTGATGAACATTATGCATAAAGGCTTGCATTTACACGCTTACAAGGTGCAATTGACTCAACAACTAAAGCCCCTTGACCATTTCAAGCGTCGTCAATGGTCAGAATGGTGGCAGGAAATGGCAACAGTGAATGACCAATTTTCGAAGAAAATCATCTTCAGTGATGAGACACATTTTCACCTCAGTGAATTCGTCAATAAGCAGAATTGCCGCATTTAGGCGAATGATAATCTAAGAGTGATTGCCGAAAAATCAATGCACCCATAAAGAGTGACTGTTTGGTGCGGCTTATGGGCCGGCGGCATCATTGGGCTGTATTTTTTCCAAAATGGGGCCGATCAGGCAGTTACTGTGAATAGTGTTCGCTATCGGGAGATGATAACGAACTTTTTATGACCCGAATTGGAAGATATGGATGTGGACAATATGTGGTTTCAACAGGACGGTACCACTTGTCACACAGCTAACGAAACAATGGCTCTTTTGCGCGAAAAATTTGATGGCCGAATAATCTCACGTCGCGGCGATGTCAATTGGCCGCCAAGATCATATGATTTGACACCGTTGGATTTATTTGTTTGTGGTTATTTGAAAGAAAAGATGTGCGTCAACATTTCAAGAGCTAAAGGATGAGATAATTCGGCACATTCACGGCATAGAACCTCAATTATGCCTCAGCGTCATCGAAAATTTGGACCATCGGATGGAGATGCACCGCCGTGGCCTCGGCGGCTATTTGGCCGATATTTTGTTGCGTACGTAATTGAGCCATATCAATATTATCATAATATAATATCAATATATTCAAAATCAACACCGGCCCTTGAACCTTTACATGAAATACCTTAAGAAGATTATTCAATATGCTTTATTTCAATATATTTTTATTTGTTTATTTACTCTTGTAAATACAAATGTTTCATAAAAAAATGTTTGTGAAAAAAAAATTATTTTTCATATTGGCTGTTGCACTTTTTTATTCCTTTTATAGAAAAAAAAATTTCTCATTGCATAAGAAAACAAAATATCAGCAAAAAAAATTTAATTAAATTCAAAAATGTTAATGTTTTTATCCAGTCACCAGCCACAGCCGCACGACTTCAATCTTAAAATAAGTCCTTTGTCACATAAAAGTGAGTGATGAGTTGCGAATCAAACAAAAACATTTGTCTTGACATCGCAAGTTATTCACAAATAAAAAAATATTTGTATTAAAACCAAGTAGATATTTTTTCTCCGCAGCCCGCCTTCTGTAATAATTTTTTTTTCATAAACAGATTTTCGTTGTTAAGAAATTCCCAGCAGTGTTCAGACAGCAGTAGGCGCGCTTACATTTTATAGTCACTAATAAAGACTAGCCACTATACTCTGAGCCCCAACATTCAACTGATTTACTGTTAATGTTATTAATCCATACCTGTCTTCAAACTAAACTAAAAAACCGCATAAAATCTTTAGTATTTTATTTTTTATTTTTATTTTTTTAAATAAATGCAAAACACCTTAAATTCCCCACGCAGCGCAAACAATCAAGTGACCCAGATATACTTAAAATTGCTTTGCTATGCCGTCATCTTTAAACTCTCCTTCAGTTTTCTTCGCAAAATCGCTTTTCCCGTCGGCATTTCGACAATATCCTTGTCCGCCGCAAATTTCTTAGCCGCAAATTCACCACATCTTGAAATATGATTCCACTCAAAAAGTTCACTCAATGCCCCACCTCTACGCTGCCATTCCGTTAAGCACCCTCGCCTCGCAGTTGTCCATAACTTGCTAATTTTTTCACCCTCTTCCACTCAGCAATCACTCACCATTTCCAACTGAGTAGCGATCCGCACTCATCAGCAGCGAGACAGCTGATTTCTGAGCGCTCCACAAGCGCGCATGACCGCAAAAATGAGCGCAAAGCAATCAGAAACAGAACGAGAGCTGTGGCAGTCGCTGCAAATGTAGCTCATCCTCGTAACAGGCGAGTGTTGCGTAGTTTTTCTTAAAACCACCTACTTAGACGTCTATTGGTGGTGTACTCTGCCTCAGTAGCGACAAGTGCACCAGCAGCAGCCATCGGCAAATCTAACTTCGCATACATATGTACACGCACATGCATACATACACGCATACACGCATACCGAGTACAGCCCATAAAATGTTATCTCCTTTTTTTCGTCTTATTTTAGTTTATTTACTACTTTTTTTCTTGATTTTATTTGCCATTTTTTGTTGTGTGGAGGTTCTTGGCTTTTTTGGTCACATTATTCGGTTTGTTGTTGGTGTATTCGCACTTATTTGGCCTCTCTAGCCGTCCACCCATTCGGGGTCTCATATTGGGTAGTGTACGGCGTGGAAGTATATAAAATAAAATTTATATGAATAGTGAAATAAAATTAAATGGGAATGCAATGTCTGGCTGGCTTAAAGAAACTTCTTTCGCAAGCATTTTGAGGCGATTGCATGGAGAGTGAAAGACTTAAATTTAAATTTAATTGAATTAGATGGTGGATGGAGTTAAGAGTTGTATGATAGTAGTAGTGTAGTAATTTTTTAGACGTATTCTTGAAATTAGCAATACCCAAAGGTAGTGGGCAATGTAGGTTTAAGTATTGAAAGGATGAATTTTATATTCAGATTAGTTGAGAGTTAGGTTGAACATTTTTTTTTTTTTTGCTAAAGGTTTAGGTGCTACTATACATATTTTGTAGCAAGGTAAATTATGGAAATGTTTACCACAGACATCCTATTTAAAAGAATACAAATTTTTACTTTTTTTAACCCATGAATTAAGTACTCGACTTAATGTTAAGAAGAAAAGAAGTAAGGCAGTGCAATGCGTAGGATTGTGGGAAATCTAACTTTGTGCACCTGAGGCATGTGTTTACGGAATTCTCATCAAATAAATTTTCTAATTATCAATAATTATATTTATTTATATGAATATCAGTATGACTGCTTTTTAGGAGTAAGGCAGAGCACAATTTCATTAAAAGTTTTGTGTGGTAAACACAAACCTGGAGTCAAAATCACACTAGATTTTTGAAGTAGGGGCAATTGAGGTGTTTTTCGAAAAATTCTAGAGCCTTGCATTTACTTTTATCAGAAATTGAAGAAAAATTACAATTAAAAAAAACTTAAGTAAGTAATTCGCGGAACACTTCTGTTAGGTGTTTGGCCGAGCTCTTCTTCCTATTTGTGGCGTGCGTCTTGATGTTGTGCCACCAAACAAGGAACCTGCAGTTCCAAGCCGACTACGAACGGCAGATATTTTTTTATGAGAAGTTTTTTCATGAGAGAAATACACTCGGAAGCTTGACATTGCCTGCCGAGGGGCGACTACTACTAGAAAAAACTTTTTCTTCATTTTGGTGTTTCTTGTACGGATATTCGAACCTACGCACTCCCGAATGGTAGTCACGCACCAAACCATTCGGCTACGACGGCCGTCAGTCGTTTCTTGAAAAATCCGTTGTTGTTGTTTTTGTTGTTGTTGTAGCACCATAAACATTCTCCACATGTATGCTGCTGAAGTGACAGTCCTTCGCCAGACATAAATCCGGCTCGTTCCGGTTACGAAGAACCGACTGTCGTGGGAATGTTGAATCAAATTTCGGGTTACTTGAAAAAACCTGTCTTTATGCCGGCTTTGCTTTTAAAAGCTTGAAAATTTAAAATAATAACACAAAACAGAGATGTTGTTGAAACGAATTTTTTGTTTAATTTGTTTGTACATAATTTCGTCGTATTTATTTTTTTAATTTGATGTGCGTCATATGACCGCCGCGGCTACTAGTTGCTGGTCCATTCGATCAGTTAAATTTTTGACTACTTTTTCCAATAAGTCTGAAAAATAAATCTCCATGAACCAACTCAGCAAAAGTGCAATGAAAGCGATGGTCTTCTGACTGCAATTATTGCTCGAGCTGTGTTTTGTCAAGTCAAGAGCCTTACGTAAAATGTTCCACGTAGTCGAAGAACAAAGGCCAAGAAGTTGAAAACGACGACGCATCGGCATTTCGGCATCTTCTTCAACACTTCGCTCTATGAACCTCGTAGACAGATTTTTTTCAAATTGAATGTGCACACTTTCGAAGCGTTCTTCTGGCGTTAAACGAATCATGATGAGTTGATAAACTTTATTGAAGTAAAATGACACCACAGTTTGCCATTCTCAGCTGTCAAGCTATAGTTACCGATATCGATATCCACAGTTCTCATGCTGCTAAAACACAACCTATACCAGGTGGCGCAAAATTAATCATCCTAACGAAAGATTTATGATTTTTACAAATGGCGTCGCACGTGAATCATATTTGACACTTGTGAACTAAGCAGCTGCAGTATACAAGTAGACAAGCAAAGGAGCTCGTATAGACTCAAATTAAGATTTCCGTCATTTTTTTATTTTTATGTGGTAAACAATTTACTAAAAAAACAAAGTTGGATAATTGATTTTGTGCCATCTTGTAGATATAAATATAGTATATGAATGAAGCATTTAATTTGGTTATACGACAGTATCACTAAAGCTTAACCGTTTTCGAGCTAATCGATTTTCAGGATTATTTGAAAAATACATAATACTTTTGTAGCTTGTACGTGCACTTTTTTTAACGTCTTTTTCTGTTTTTAGTTGAAGAGTATATCAATTAATGAAAATCATCAATAAGATTTGAACTAAGCCTTGGCAATTAAAAATGGCCCTTAATAAAGCTCTGAATTTGCGATTTTTCGATATTTATTTCATCATCATCAGCTGCATTCTTCTATTTAACTAGATCATTAGGCAGCTCGTTCCAATTGGCAATGCTCATTGCCCTTAGATCATTTACGACAGAATCCAGACACCTTCCTCTGCTTTTTCTTCGCACCAGTGTTCTCTGATACGTTATGCTAGTAGCTCTATTTTTTGGAATTCTGCTAATATAATCTAGCCATCTTATTCGTTCACTATTTGAATATCTTACTACAATTTCTCTCTCTGCAAGTATATCGAGCTCTTCGTTATATCTCACTCGATACGACATGGACCTAGACTGATGTTTTGTAGGTCCACATCTCGCAACCGTACGTAAGGATTGGCCTGTTTAACGCCTTATAGTGTTTCTGCACTCTTGTTAACAGTCGCGATTTTAAGAGTTTCATTTACACTTGTTCGCAGTGTAAATTCGATCACTTATGGCCACCGATGTATCGGCATTGCTGTTTGATGATTATGCTTAGATATTTGAATTGCTCAGGGTGGATCAATGCTTCGTTCTCGATAGTTAAGGACTTTCTCAATGTCGGATTCTTACTTCACATCATAAAAAACAATGTTGTATGTAAACTATTTTGCAAATTGTTTTAACTATAAAACTATAATGTCTTTAACTATACATCAGAAACGATTTAAATAATAATGCCCTTAAGTATTTAGGACGGTTTTCCCACTAACCGCTGCATATAACAGCAGCAAGCATTTAGTTGCGTATACGCAGTGTTGCCCCAAGTAACCGCACAAAGGAAAAGAAGTTGAAAACCTGCTAGGAGCAGCCGAAAAGATTATATTTTTACTTTATATTCTAGTGATAATGAAAATAGTAGCACAATAGGCTCCAGCAGTTTTCAAAAAGAAGGTTTTTGAATTTTGAATTGAATTTTGCACTGTAGGATTTTCAAAAGATCTTCCCTTTACGTTGGCCGAAATGGTGTTATGATTTTCTAAAATACAACCAAAAAACACATTAAAAAACAAAAAAAAAAGACTTTTAACCCTGGAATATATAGAATTCGGCGCTGCTCCTCTAACGCCCCCTTCATGTGGATATGACTTAGAAACACTTTAAGCGCCTTTTTCTCAAAATATGAGAAAAGCTGCAAGCAGAATACAGCAAATCATCCTGAATCACGTACATAATTTTTGATAAGTTTATTTATACAATATTTAGGCAGTAGTTTCTTTTGGCAAAAATTCAACAAAATAATATCAGTATGTATGTACGTGGTCTACAAATTACAAATTACACTCGCGTATATTACAGATACTTTTTTCACCGAATTCAAACTGATATCAGCTATATGTAGAGCGTGCTTTGAGAGAACTGCCGCAGTGTCGCCATTTTGTAATATTTTTCCACAAATTTAGTTGCTAATACACCCATGTAGTATTTCTTAATCCCGTAAATAAATTTGTTTTAGTGGTGTTAGCCCTTAAGTTCATATTTTGTGTCAAAACTGAGCTGTTTTCCCCCAAGAACTAATGAAATATCTTACTTTTCTGGGTATTTCATTGCACAGGTGATCAGATGAACCGAAATCAAAATCTGTAATATTGTAGGTGCAGGTAGATGAATCGCCACTTTAACCAACTAATCAACCAACTGGAGGCACTACATTTACTTGTGTAGTCACACTCACCCTCCAAACAGTCAGCAACATGCCATGTAAATAAATTTCCTGCTCTCTAACTCGCAAATGGATGGTCGAACCCATTCCTTCCATCTTTCTTAAAACCTTTTTTTTAATTTTAAGCCACGAATATTTTCTCACTTTACTTAAATGGTGAAATTAAAGCCTAGAGAATTTTATGAAAATGTTGCTCCGTGTTTGTTATTAATTAGACCCTTATGATTTGGAAGTAACTCCAAATGCAAGCGAGAAAGGTAACTTTAATGGCATATTGCAATCCGTTCTATGAAAGCACTTTTATTTCTTTTTTAAAATCAGATAATTTCAAGTAAATTGTTTGTGATGTCAATGAAAGCGAGCCATGTTTCGTTATCAATTCAGCTAAGAGTAGATGGAAAAAATGAATTATGGATAAAGTTTTTAATGACTGAACCTTAGAAAGCATGCACTTTGATTTTGTGTCGAAGTTTAGAAAATTTGCGGCACTCAGTGGGGTGTGGTTTCAGCCAAAAGCAGACTTCTCTTTTGACGCAAGTGTTTTGAAGATCACAGTTTATGAATACGAGGGGTGCCTTTTATATGTCGGGATTAGAGAACAAAAACAAATTTTAATCATCGAAAATCACTTTATTGTTTTTCAAAATATTCTCCATGAAGATCTATACACTTTTGCATGCGTTTGAACCAATTGTCAAAGCACTTTTGCCACTCTGAATGAGGTACCTCCAAAACATGCATTCTGAATGCCGCAACCGCTTCTTCAGGTGTCGAAAAACGTTGACCTCTCAGTTTGTTTTTTACGTACGGGAATAAAAAGAAGTCATTCGGTGCCAAGTCAGGACTATACGGCGGATGACCCATTAATTCGATGTTTTGGGTGCTCAAAAATGCAGTTGTGTGAGAGCTCGCATTGTCCTGGTGAAGAGTGATCCGTCTTTGGCGATTTGTTTTCCTAATTTATTGCAAGACAACTGGCAAGCAAATGGTTGTGTACCACTCAGAATTTACTGGTATGCGTTGTTCTAGCCTCAATCTCACGATAGGTCACATGACGATCTTGCAATATCAGTTCGCGCCCAGCATCAATGGTTTTCGAAACAACAACTGATTTTGGACGACCTTCACGAAATTCGTCTTGGAGTGAACTACGACCACGATTGAATTCACCATACCATCGATAAACACTGGTCCTTGATGGAGCTTCATCGCCAAAAAATGAATTAAGTTCATCCATGCAATGTTGCTGAGTTAATCCACGTCGAAAGTTGTAAAAAATAATCGCACGAAAATGTTCACGATTTAATTCCATTTTTGGACCGAGATGAATCTTTTAAGTTACTGTAAACAACACAAATAGCGCTGGTATTTCCTTCCAAACATTTTGAGTACGTAAAAGCCAAAAAATGTCAAACTTTGCGATACAGCTGTCAGTTGCCAGATTGCAACACCAGGGTTGCCAAATCCCGACATATAAAAGGAACCCCTCGTATATTTCTTTATCAGGAGCATTCGTTAGCACAGGTAGCCTGAAATCTCTAACAGCCAGGCTGATCTCTTCATGAACATTGCTATTTCAAGGTTTTCAGTTTTTACAATTGCCAAATATGGGAACTTAATCGAAGTTCCAGCGGTACCAGCTGGTGGTAGCAGAGGAAGAGAAAGGCCTCCTCTGCGTTGGAAAGATCGGGTGGAGAAGGACTTGACTTCACTTGGTGTGTCCCATTGGCGCCGGTTAGCACGAGAAACAAACGACTGGCGCGCTTTGTTAAACTCGGCCAAAATCGCGTAAGTGTTTATCGCACAAATTAAGAAGAAGAAGAATCGAAGTTACATTTAAGAATACAGGGGTTTTCAACAAGAGTTTAGTTTTCACATTTTTAATATCAAGACAGTTCTTACATTTAATTTTCCGCCATATAACCAGAAGAAGCTTTGGTAATTGCTGCAATGAATTCAAACTCACTCAAAACTCGCATTAAAATAATAAAAATCTGCTATGAAAGTTGTGGATTTCTTACATTTCGTAAAATTAGTAATGATTTTGATCATCATAGCTCTCCTTCTGATATGGATATTAAGAATAGAATCGATAAATTTGAATCGACCGGTACCAAGCCGGTAATGTGCCAAAATAAACGCGAATTCGATTAAGTCGTTCAAGTGAAAACAACTCATCAGTGAGAAGGTCCGAATTTGTTGACGCTCTCTACAATTGGGGCTATCCACAACGACCACAAGTCGAGTTTTGTGCAAGGATTTAGCTTGAAGTCCTACAAGGAGCAACTATTGAAGCCGACTGATTATAAGAAGAGGGGCTTCTACCATTTTATTGGTAAATTCCCCTTATTTGTGAAAATTCCAGTTACTACAGGGTCCACCACTCGAAGTGTAACCAATTACAAAGGCCGTAGCCCGGCCATTCAGTTCGGAAAATTACTTTTATTCAATTCAAAGTAAAAAATGTGTGAAAACAATACAAAATTAAGAATCAATTTATTTCTGCTCCATATTACCACCTTTTGCCTTGATTATGGCCTTTAGAATGTATAAATGGATTTAAAAAAAACAGGTGTTTGCAGCTCTTTATTTGTACAAAACGTCAAGTTTGTTGCACTAGAAAGAAAACGCTGGTAGTATTGGCGTTTGGCAAAATTTGCTGCGTGGAGTAGATATTGACGCATTTTGTAATCGTTGCGGTTATTTTGGTTGTTGGAGCTTTGAACGGCGCACAAAAGGGAAAACATTCTTATGAAGATAAATTTTCTATTTTTTTACAAATTTAAACATATATGTAAATAGAAAGTTTTCATAAAGTACTCCTTGTTTTATAATCGCCACTGCAAGCACCTTTGCTACGCTTCCTCCTACTGTTAAAAACCGCTATGAAAATTCGCTATTTTGTATTTAAGACTTATTGTACAAAATTGTAATTTTTTCAGTAAATAAACGAATTTTAACATATCAACAAAAATTTTCCACTTTTTATAACTTTACTCCATTTTTTTAAATCGGTCACTATTTTTTTTTTAATTCTAGCAGAGTAAACAATTTTCAGTTAGCACTCTTTGCCTTAGATTCGCTCCATTCATTCAAGAACGACCGAAGGTTTTATTGAAAAAATCTTGTCTTCAGACGAGGGTCATATTGATTTGTCTGGATAGGTCGGCAAGCACAATTTCCCCAATTGGGCGTCTGAATATCCACGGGCTATTATTGAGAAACATTTGCATGTTCAACGTGACACTTTTTTTGACTCGCTATGTGGTCTAGAGGTGCGCTTGGGGCAGTTTTATTCTCCGAAAATTCGGCAGGAAATTCGGCTACGGTCAATGGATTACGCTATAAAAAGTTGTCAACAACTGAGTTTTGGCCTAGTGTCGATGATAAGGATATCACTGGCATGTGCTTTCAACAGGATGGTGCCACATGCCATACAGCCACTAGGACAGTGAATTTTTTTCTAACCAAATTTCATGAGATTTAGCTGTTAATTGGCCGCACCGATCATGCGAGTCAACTTCACTGGATACTATTTTGTGGGGCTACGCTAAAGATAGAGTCTATACGCAGCCAATCGAATCGATTTTAGTCTAAAAACTCAAAATTAGTGACGGGATTAACGAAAAAGATATGTCAGGTTGGCAAAAAGTGATTGAAAGTCTTGATGAAAGAGTTAATATTTCGAACCGTGGTGGCAGTGGGCATCTTTTTGATATCACCTTTCATTTAAATTATCCAACCTCATTCAATAATGATACATTTTGTACACTAATTAATTTATATAGAGGGTGGCTAAGTTTTAAGGGCGGGTGTTGATTTTGAATAAAATACAATTTTTTTAAGAAATCGGTCTCATTTCTCTTCATTATAATAATATCGATATGGTTCAATTACGCATGGAACAAAATATTGGTCAAATAGCCGCCGCGGCCTCGGCGGCACACCTCCATCCGGTGGTTCAAATTTTCGATGACGCTGAGGCGTAATTGAGGTTTTATGCCGTTAATGTGCCGAATTATCTAATCCTTTAGCTCTTTAATCGTTGCTGGCTTATTCACGTACACCTTTTCTTTCAAATAACCCCAAAGAAAGAAGTCCAACGGTGTCAAATCACATGATCTTGGCGACCAATTGACATCGCCGCGACATGAGATTATTCGGCCATCAAATTTTTCGCGCAAAAGAGCCATTGTTTCGTTAGCTGTGTGACAAGTGGCACCGTCCTGTTGAAACCACATATCGTCCACATCCATATCTTCCAATTCGGGCCATACAAAGTTCCTTATCATCTCACGATAGCGAACACTATTCACAGTAACTGCCTGACCGGCCTCATTTTCGAAAAAAATATGGCCCAATGATGCCGCCGGCCCATAAACCGCACCAAACAGTCACTCTTGGTGGGTGCATTGGTTTTTCGGAATCACTCTTGGATTATCATTCGCCCAAATGCGGCAATTCTGCTTATTGATGAATCCACTGAGGTGAAAATGTGCCTCATCACTGAAGATGATTTTCTTCGATATGAATTTGATTTGAACGCCCGTTTTCATAATAAGCCTGAATAACTTTAACGCGTTGCTCGATTGTACATCCATGGTTAAAATTGAATTAATCTGAAATTGAAAACTGTCAAATGAAACGCAGAAAAAAACTTGACGCTTAGGTGTGGTTCACATTCAACATCGGCCTTTGAAGTTTAACCACCCTTCATTATATCTTCTCCTCTTAGCATTTTCAATAGTTTTTGTAACTTCCATACAATTTTTATCTTTATCGAGATCTTCATCTTTACATAGCGCAGCTGCGTAATAAATATCTTTAGTTAAATTCTATTGGCTTATTAGAGTTTGAAAAAGTTTTTAAGACCCATTGCAGTAATATTTGCATCAACTTACATCCTTCGCTATATTCCGCCATTCCTTTGCATTCAAACCTTTTATTCTTTCTTTGAATAATTTTCAGCTAAATTCTTTGTTTTATTTATATTAGTTTTGAAGAACAAAGTTCTTGTTGAAACGCGCTTAATATAATATTTAAATTCAAAAATTCAAATTCAGGAAATCTGGTCGGATGAGTTTAACATAACTCCTTGACTTTTGCTATTACTTTCTCATTTTATTTAATTTTTCAGGACCAAGTAAAAGATATCTGCGAGTATATGCCTACAAGTAAATGGATGCTTCGGTGCACACTCACGAAATAAAGCACATAAAACAAGCTGAAAGCAAGAAATCCATACACTGGCAAGCAAGAAACTAAGTCATCAATTATCTGAGTGGCAAGTCTCTGATTTTCACAGCAATTCGACACACATCATTATCAAGCACAAGCGCACCCAGCGGGAGCAGCAGTGACACATGCACGACCTTTTTTTTAATAATAATTTCAAAACTTAAAAAATGTCACAACAAACATGTTTCGATGACAAATCGTATAGCCAACGCAGCATTTGTCACACGACAATGCGGATAGAAGGGCGAGGGTGAGACGAAATGTATGCACACACACACATACACACACAAACATTGCTGCCGACACGCTGAACTAATAAAGTGAGTCAAATAAAAACAAGTACACAAAAGATGCGGAACATAAAAAATGGAAAAAACAAAATGATATGAAAATTTATCATCCCACGGGGATATTACGACAACAAAGTGAAGCAAAGCAAGTCGTTGGTCTCGCCTAAGAATTCATAACTTTAACGTGCGCGCATACCTACACATACACAGCGAACGTTTACCCATATCACTTGTTAAATATTGCATATGTGCCTAAGGTCGCTTTGGCAGAGTCCACCCCCCAACCGGCTGGCCGGAGCTGAGCTGCATGTCCATTTGGCACGCACTGCAGGGGCGGCTGAAAGTAACAAACGGCGAAGGGATGTTTGATTGGGTTGAATACGACTCAATTTAAAAATGTGAAATGAAATTTTAAAGTCATCATCGGCAGAGGTGGCACAAGACTGCTGACAGCCTGCCAATATAGCGCACCAAGGAACAAGCAGCAGCAACCCCCAAGGACATATTACAGCATTGATTCAATTTCTTGTCAATTTACGTGTCAATGTGATACTAATACGCAAAACACACGCACGCACGCACACACACATGCGCATAGTCCCACGCACACTGGCATTAGTGCTTGTTTTGCGAACACTGAATGGTCGGGGGCTGCTTGATGCCGCCAGGCAACGCGCCGAGTCCGTAGCTGCGACATATGCCACATGCCACATGCCAAGCAGCCGACAACTTGTTCACCTTATTATTTATAAGGTTTGCAAAATATACTCGTACCTCCTCCCTTGCGCCGGCTCCTGGGCGGGCATAAGTTTCACCGCACTCTCGTCACCACCACCGCCACCCCGCCGTAAATGTTCTACGTCTTTGCGCTGTTGATAAAGTCCTTCGTATCTTTTTTTTTCTTTATTTCTTTCCTCTTTTCTTGGCCTGCCCCCTTGCCACTGAAGGATGTGCGAATTTCTTTGCTGAATTTAAGGTTAACTACCCACTTGATAGACGACAACAAGCGGCAACAACAAAAACACCTATGCACCATTGACATTCTCTGCGTGTGTGTTGACATTTTGTGTAACGGTAAATTTTTGTGTGTAACACGTTGTCAACTTGTGCGTTGCTATTGTTGTTGTTGCTGTGTGAATTTGCAAATTTGTAGGCATTGAATTGGTTGTGGAATTGGAATTGGGTGCAAAAAGCCAATATTGGTGGGGGCTTAGACACACGCATGTACGTGTGTATGTATATGTAGATATGTGCATGCATGAATACCAATAAACTTTGCAAAATAAACAGCTACTCACACATACATGCATACTTAAGCATGAAATTTCTCATTGAAAAATAATCACTTGGCATTTGAGCATCGGAGTGTTGCTCGGCGGAATCCAAAGTGAAATCCTCACTGACGACGGATTAATACATACCAAACAATTTGCAAATCTGTAATAATACCGTTATAGACACTTTTTGACACTTGACACAAACCGTCGCGCGCACACAGCCAGCCAAGCAAGCAAATACGCCAGCCAGACAAGGAAGTAAACAAGTCTTAATTTTATATTCAGCCGCTGAGAATTCAACGAATCTGCAAAAGCGTATGAGTGCTGCGAATTGTATTTGCTTTAGTATTTGCAAATAATCAGCAGGTAATTGATTTTGCTATGTGGAACGCCAAACATTCAGATGGCATAGGAAGGCACAAATTAAAAATAAAGTAACCCTACAACCTGCGGCAAAGGACAGCAGATGAACGTTATGACCAATTTTGACTATTTTTCTGTCTTTTTTTATATTTATTACAATATTTTTTTATAAAAGTATAGCTCCTTGTTTAACAAACCCCATAAAAATCCAATAAATAAGTAATTAAATAAAAATCCAAGTTTCAAACTCATACAACCATTTGAAAGTCTAAACACAATTTGCATTACCACTCCACGATTTTTTTTATATTTTCTAGAAACATCTTTAGTACGCAACTTTGTTGCTGATTAAATTCTAGTGTAATAAAGTGCAAGACTGAAATTGCTGAAAAATTCCGTTGATTTTTTATATTTTTTTCCTTGGCGGTATTACGTACTATATTTCCTCCACGAATATTTTTAATTTTCATTTATTTATTTATTTATTTACAATATTTATTTAAGTCTATAATTACAAGAACCTAAATATACATATAGTTACGTAAAATTAATTTTTACTGACTAGAACAAAAGAAATGGAAATAAATCTTGGCATAGCAAAATCTAGGTCGAGTAGGCTTTAGATATCATAGTACCTGATAGTATCAGTCCATAAGTTCGTGCGTATTTTACCCATAATTTCACTTTTGTACGATTTTTCAACATTCCGAAGTGGTAACTGCGACGTGGAGGATGCTCCGCGCGCTGGTCGTCCTGAAGTCTTTAACTCAGAGGTTAAATTCATCGCATGGAAGAGTCCACAGGCACCTGGTTCAGTTGGGAAAGCTTTCAAAGCTGGAAAAATGGGTTTTGCACAGACTTCTTGTCGCAAACCTTCAGCAGAGAGTGAATGTGTGTTCTCAGCTGCTGCAACGGCTTGAAAATGAAGGACTACTCCTCAAAAGAAGCTATAGAAAGGGATATCGAAGCGTATTTTGGCTCCAAGGACAAAGAATTTTATGAGCAGGGAATTAAAGATTTGCCTAAACGTTGGGAAAATATTGTAAAAAATTAAGGAAAATATATTATTGATTAATAAATACTTTAAACATCTTTTTTCTGACCTTATATTTAACTCAGTAAGAGCCCTCGTAAAAGATGGAAAAGGGTTTCCAAAAACAGGTGTTATTTTGAACAGCCCGCTATTTCAGTAGATGCCATTTTTGATGCTGTCATTTTTTGATATTTGACAAGTAGAAACTACGCCATTAATAAAAATATTAAAATTCACTATAAAAATGGGGAAGGTTTGGTAGAGATGGATTATAAAACTCGAATATTTTTGGGTCATCGGGAAGCACTTTGTTGGACCGCAATACAGAAATTGGTGAAAAAACTCTAGCTGTTGAGACAAGTTAGTGATGTGAAGAATAAACCGAGCCGAAAATATTGCTGTTGTAGCCGAAAGTGTTGAAGAAAACCCAGGTTTGTGCATTCCTCGTCGTTCTTTGAAATTAGCATTGGCATTCCACAAACGTCATTACACCGTATTTTGCATAAAGATTTGGCTCTTAAGGCTTAGAAGTAGTCCAGTTAACACAAGAACTTTAGGCCGCCGATCATCAATAACGTCGTGTCTTTGCTGATTGAATCGTTGAAATGCATGAAAATGCTCTGGAATTCCATCGAAAAATCATCTTGAGTGACGATGCCCATTTCCACTTCGGTGGCTTCGTCAACAAGCAAAATTGTCGGATCTGGGGCTCAGAACATCCAATAGTTATGTTGAAAAGCCTCTCTATCCTCAACGTGTGGACTGTTTGGTGCGGTTTATGGTCCGGCGGAGACATTGGACCTTACTTTTTGAAAATGAAGCTCAAGCAACAGTTACGGTGAATTAATTGCGCTCTCGAGAGATGATTAACAATTTTATATGGCCAAAATTGGATGGTATTGATCTGGACAACTTTTACTTTCAACAAAACGGTGCTACAGTCCACACAAGCATCGAAACCATTGATATTTTATCAAAATAACACCTGTTTTTGGAAAACCCTTTAGTATATAAAGAAAATGCGCATCACCGTCAAAGAAAACAATTATGAAAAATCAATTGGGTCTTTAGTAGCCTTAAATTTGCTCTTTATTACATTAAAATTCAATGGACTACAAAACTGCATACCAAAAATCTGTATACAAATTCTAATTAAAAGTCGGGGAATTGGAATGAAAATTTTGTGGAATTTCCCCTATTTTTATATGAAATTTCAAAATTAAGTTTATATCATAATTTTTCCACAATGAGCATTTGATACAAAAATAGTGGAAAAATATGCAATAAATAGTCAAGACTGGTCGAAATGTTGAAGTGATGTCGCTTTGTCGCGGGGTACAGTGTTAATTAACACAGCTTCTTCTTCCTCTCGTATATTTTACTCTTTCGAAAAAGTGTCCCTCATTTGAAAGATGGACGTGAATTTTGTGCATTTTTGCACGCTAAAAATGCGGAGTGGCGGCTGAGTCTGAGGGCATTTTAAAAAACATTCTATTAGCTATACATCTTTAAAAAAAATCAGGATGAAGCCGGATGCGGACCTACACATTTTTTTCAGAATCTCTTTTTTTGTTAGTTTAATGGAAAAGTGGAACGAACAAAGTTGATATAAACAGATAATAGTATTTTTTTTAGGTCCATCTTTAAAAAAAATTTTTTCGAAGGTATGTATACCAGGATATGGGAACATTTTTCGATAAATCTGTGAAAAATAAGACCGAAAAATGTATACAATAAAAGAATGAAGGGTGATAAATTTAAAGGTATCGGATTTTATATTGAAATTAAAAAAACGAAAATTCAAATTGATTGGGGAATCTTTATTATTTTTGTGTAGAACCACTCATGATATTTAATTTTTAAAGATTTTTTTTTTTTTGTTCACTCCTCTCAGAAGCCTAGGGCCTCGACTAGAATCAGTCTTGCGTTGGTTTCGTTAATCTATTTGATTTCTGTCCGCTACCAGTCCTAAGTACTGTCGTTGCTTGGTGGGTACGTCGCCTTCTTACTACTTGAGCGCTATCTGTGTCTCACATTTTTCTGCCAGAAGGATCGCACAGATGGTTGAGGACTTCGCTAGACTTTGTGTGTCTGTACTATTACCGCGGTCGCCCGCTTCATCTTGCAGGCGCCACTGATGCAATGTGTAACTGTGCGCTTGCTTTTTGCTTGCTTGTTTTAGCAGTCACAATGCAAATAATGCGCTGACTATTGTGCTGGAGAAAGGATGGAAAATACAATATAAGTTTTTGTGTTTGAGGAAGGAGATTGTTTTTTTTAGAACCAGGGAAAGTAGCTAAATTGTGCATGGGACCCAAGGCTGGTTATCCCTACAGCCCATAGCGCACCGAACAGTTGTTTTTAAAGGATATAACGACTGTTTTTGAATGGCTTCTAGTTGTTCTTCAGCCAAATATGAAAATTTTTGACGTAGCCAATAAAAACAAAATTAGCCATAAGTTGGCCTGAGCGCGCGATGCGCAAGTGTGTCGAATGCACAGGTAATTCTATGTAGGAACTTAAGGTTTCCCGCATAGAGTAGGGAGATGTAATTGTTCCGAATATCATTCATAAAAAGAAGAAATGATAAAGGTTCAGGGACACTGCCTCGTGGTACACCAGACGTTGCAATAAAATGATTACATTTGTAATTTTCGGCTTCAATAAATATTAGCCGTATTGCATGAGTCTCAAACGAAAATTCCAACTCAGTTAACTCAACTATGGCAGTGCTGAAAATAAAGTAATTAATTCACGAAACTAAACAAACATCGAGCAAAGCAAACTGACGTTTGAGAAGAAATCGTCCAATTCCTTTATGACTAATCACAACAATGCGAAAATTCAGCCCACACCAAGTCATATAGTTTTTTGCAAATGTGATGCTACTGAGTTAATAATCGTGTTACGTTGTTGCTTTGCATGTAAATCGGCATTTAAGCGAGTGTTCTTTTTCAATTCATGTAGAAATTTAATTGTAGTTTAACTCCTACTTATTCCGGTTAGGCCCAGACATACCGAAATTATGCCCTACATATGAAGATACCACGCGATAAATGTTTTTGTCTTCAGAGGTGACCCAAAAAACAACCGAAATTAAATTTTAAAGTGTCTTTATTGATTCCTTTCATACAATACAATCCCGCTTACAAACCACTTTGACTTTATTTTATTTATTTATGAACTATTTTTATTACATTTTATTCTTTTTCTTAAAGCAACTTAGCAAGCATTTCCCTCCTTTTGGCCGTATTCCGTCGAAAATACCGATTTTTTGTATCTGTTGATGAAATGATCGCCCAGTGGCAATACTTAGTAGTAGAGCATCAACGTTTGCGGGCCTTAGTAAAACTGCTTCAAGAACAGCTCATTTCGAAAAAAAATTACGAGCCATCATTAATGACGTAGAACAAGCATTCAATTAAGAAAAAAACCTGTACTACTATCTTTCCACTTTGTTGCTTTCAAAAATACCTTCAACTTATAATCAGGACTTTGGCAAATGAGGAAAAAAGTAGACAACCAGAAGCCTTCCCTCAAATGGAAGATAATAATTATTATTTATCTAAAAACGGAATGCTGTAAAAGAATTTTCGTTATATGAGTACTAAATAATTAACAAGGTAATGGGCCCAAGTGTAAGTGCTTAAATTGAAAAGAGGAATGTATATGAATATCTGCCTACACATGTGTGCACAATATTAGCAGCGCGACATATTGCAAAGTTTGGACTACTTATTATTATTTTTTTTTTAGACGTGATAAGGTCTTATAATTCGATGTAGCCGGTTGCACGCACCAAAAAATGCGTCGTTATCTTGCTCATGCGTCGTTATCTTGCTTTTGCGTGGTTACCTTGCTTGAACTGCAAGCGAGAGCGCGGAACGAACGACAAAGAGGCACAATCGATCCCCGTGTTCAGCAACGTTAGACATCTGGCTCTCTCCTTCTTGAGTGAACATATATATGTATGTATATGTATGTATATAAATTCACATACTTGTATTTGCATATGCCTTCTTCCTGTGTGCATGGTAATGAACCATTTCTCTGTTGAGAATAGGACGATGATAGGAAAAGTAGGAAGTGAAAGCGAGTGTTTCGAGTGTAAAGTGTCTTGAAAAAGGCAAATCGATGATGGTGCCTCTTAGTGTTGTTGACTTATTAACATCTGATGCACAATTGATCAATTCCATTGCGATTCCATTTATCTCCTCTTCTATATCCATACAAAATATCTATCAAACAAATAAAATTAAAATTTTCTTTTGAAAAATGCAACCATTCCATCAGTATTTTTTTATGACGTTGTCACGTTAAACTATCGACAGTAAACCGACTTTACAGACAACCTCTTTTTACTCTAATCCGAAAAACTTGCCAATCCGTAAGGCTTTACAAAATATAATCAGCCCCGAAACTAACGTCACAAAATATCTCGGCATGCAACTTGATAGCAAACTTACATGGAAAATTCATATTTTCACCAACCGGAAGGCTCCAGGAATAAAACTCATACGCCTAAATTGGTGACTACATCGAAATTCGCATGTTTCTCTTGAAAGGAAGCTCTCACTTTACTCAGCTAATTTGAAACCGATATGGACAAATGACATTCAACTTTGGGACGCTGCAGCTCACTCACACATCGAAATACTTTAAAGATTCCAGTCGAAAACCCTCAGAATGATCTCAAGCGCCACTTATTATAACAAATGCGATAAACCTCATCTCAAAGTATCCACAATAATTGCTGAATTAAGAAAATATACAACATAAACGGCAAAATCACTTAACCTTCACCAGACTCAAGAGAAAGTCTACAAGAGATCTCATATGGCAATAAATTAGTCTAAATTATTATTTATTATAAATTTGGTCAATGGTTGCACCACTGGATGCATTCCTTAAATGCCTCTAAATGATTTAAGGTCTGGTTAAAAATTGAAAAGTAAAAGTAAAATGTGTTGAAAATATAATGTGAAAATTTTAGACTAAAATTCAAAATAAAATGTTTCCATTATAAATTTCCATTTTTAAAATTTTTAAATTTTTTTTAATGGGCTATAAAAATACATAATTATTTTCGAAAAAAAAATTTATGAAAATTTCTTAAATTTTTAAAATGTTTAATTTTTTTAACTTTTAAATTTTTTTTTTATTTTTTTATAAAGTTCGAAGCTTTAAGTCAATATTAACTATGTTTGTAGTTGTTGTTGTATAAACTATGTATTTACAAAAAATATAAGATTTTAATAAAAAATAAATAAATAGTCAAAATCGTGCAATATGCGACGCTGCTATTATTATACACACAGGTGTATTTGGAGGTTTGAACCCTTTTGGTACTGCCAGCGCCTCTGCTTGAGTTTTAGGTGTCGCCGTCGCGGTATTGCCTACATACCGCCACTAAATTGTTACATTGCGTCTTTTATTTTTCCCTTTTTGCATTTTTAATTTAATTTTTCAGCGAATACCTTATGCCGAAAAATGGCCGCGTACGTCAGCTTTGCTCAAAACGCGCGCGAAATAAAATAATGAAAATTTACCGCGGCGTCGTAATTTTAATCACATGTGAAGTTAAACTACACCCATACATACACAAGCAGTAGCCCCCGCATCCGCTTATCTGACAGTCAAACACACCGCCATATGCATGAGCACACATACACTCTCACACACATACATACACGCATAGACATAGCCGCATATTGGATCAAAAAGCCTGTCAACGCATCGTCCTCGTGCATGGTGATGGTGGGGAAGTGCTCGCGGAAGGAAGTAGCGCACTTGAGATGCCAACGAGTGGAAACAGGACCTTCGATATTAGGCCGGGTGGGTTGGGCAAAATTATGTAAATTATGTGCTGGTAATAACCCTTTACCGTGAGCTCAGGCGTTGACTTATTGGATGCATGGATGTATTATATGTACATTTGTATGTATGTGTGTTGGTATATTCTGGTGTGTCGGTAATCGGGTCACACGCACACTTACGTGCGCAGCACTTTTAAGCAAATTTTATTATATTTTCTGTAAAAGTGTTCATCAGTGACTTGTCAACGCATCGCTGCGCCCGAGCGCCTCCATCAGCTTTGTTACAAATTTTCATGCGCACACACACATATACATATGTATATAAAAATCGACTTTTGAGAAAATTTGAAATTTGACTTCGCGCTCGAAAAAACTTTTACCGCCCAACCCCTTTCGTCATAGAAATGATGGTAGAAGGAAATGTCCATATGTTTGTAAGCCAGGCTAGGAGCGTAGTTGGTATGGTGAAGGTTTCAAGTACTCAGGGTACGTGTAAATTAATTCAAGTTGAAAATTCATTTAGAACATTAAAACACACAACCATATAAACACATTTTTTCCACATGCCCAGCTGGAAATTTGATATCTTTAGTCCATCAATAAGTCAGTTTATGAGAGATTGTCACAAAGACTACACAAAGGCCCACACACAAATTTCTATGGAATGGCACTCCATGCATAAATCAGTTCAAGCAGGAGGGGTTATTGATTCCGATCGGTGATTTAATTTTATAAAGAAAAGTATGAGGATAATATGTACTTACATTCTGTTAAAAAAGTACCTAGAATTGTCCCATAAAACGCAAGATAATTGATTAATCATCAAAATTTATTTTGTCACCTTCAAAATAGGCTCCATTCAAAGCAATACAGATATGCCAACGATTAGTCCAGTTATCAAAGCACCTTTTAAACGCGTGTGAAAAGATCTTCTTCAGCTCCTTCAGCGAATTCTCTTCAATGGCCTCTATCGTCTCAGAGCGACGTCCGCGGAGTGACAATTTAAGTTTTGGGAAAAGGAAAAAGTTACAGGGGACTAAATCCGGTGACTACGTTCGTTGTTCGATTATATTTGTCGAGTTTTTGGTGAAAAATGTCTTCACAATATAAACCTTGTGCGACGGTGCGTTATCATGGTGCAAGATCCATGAATTTTTTTCCACAAATTGGTTCGTTTCCTACGCACTTCCTTCCTTCTCCCTCAAACGTCGCATAACTTCCAGCTAATATTCTTTATTTGCCGTAGAGCCATTTGGAACGAATTCCGAGTGTACAACACCATGATAATAGAATAGAAAATCTTCTCGGCATGCCTGGCAGTGGCCTACATACCACGCTCTTGGAGGATGGTGAGGGTCGCTTTCATTCCAAAGGTTGGAAGAGACGACTACACCAGCCCCAAAAGCTTTAGACCCATCAGCATGACCTCTTTCATGCTGAAAAGTCTCGAACGACTGGTGGAATTTCGCATACGTCAGAAGTCGCTGAGGGCTCACCCTCTGCCTCCATTTCAGCATGCCTATCAGAGTGGAAAATCCTGCGAGTCGGCACTGCAAAACTTTGTTGCTAGGGTAGAGCTGGCCATCGACAGGAGAGACTACGCTATGGGCATCTTTTTAGACATAGAGGGGGCGCTTGATAATGTCACTTTTGACAGTATGTGTAGCTCTGCTAGTAGGCACGGTGTTGACCGGGTGCTAGTAAATTGGATTCGTTCGATGCTGGCCCAAAGAATCGTTTCGGTGCGAGCAGAGGAAGATCTGCTGGTGTCATCCGGGGTTAATAGAGGCTGCCCCCAAGGCGGTGTGCTGTCTCCATTGCTCTGGTGCATGGTAATCGATCCTCTACTCACCACCTTAAACGATTCGGGAGTCTACGCACAAGCATATTCGGACGATGTTGCCTGTTTATGTTTGGTAACAGGCCCTTCGCTTATGAACATCTGCAGGAAAGTGCAGACAACTCTGGATCGGATTGACACTTGGCGCTGTGCGAAAGACTGGTATTGTCCTCTTTACCAGAAGGAGGAAGCTTGATGGACTCGTTCTGTCTAAGCTAAAAGGAGTCACAATACAGCTATCCAAGGAAATTAAATATCTTGGAGTAATCCTCGATAGTAAACTCCTATAGAAATCACACGTTGAAACAAAGACATCCAAAGCACTGACAACTTTCTGGCAGTATAAAGGTGTCTTTAGGAAAACGTGGGGTCTTTCTCCTAGCAAGGTCCTATGGATCTACACGGCTATGATAAGACCTATCACCTATGCATCAGTGATCTCGATGAGTATACTCTCTCTAGTAGGAGTCAGAAAGACCCTATGGAGACTAAAACGTACTGTGGCCACCTGTTGTACCACAGCGTTTCCGACTACTTTAGGCCCGGCATTGGATGCTCTAGTTAGTCTACCACCACTTAATGTTTTCATCCAAGGAGAGGCATTGAAGGCCATCTGCAGGCTGAAACACAATAGGAACTGGTACGGCCCCTATCCGGCATTGGAACACAGAGAAGGCAAGGATGTCGATCCAACGATTCTCTCCATGCCCCTTGACTCCATGCCATCAAGAGTCGTACTTGAAAAGAGATACAGTGTAGTGCTGCCAGAGGCTCAGTTGTGGAAAGACTCAGAAAATGAGCCCGGCAAACACTGTTTTCGCATTTTTAAGGATGGCTCCAGGGTCGAGCATGGCTCCGGCTCTGGGGTCTACGTGGAATCCAGCGGGACAAAACTGCACTTTGCTCTTGGAATGTATGCATCTGTGTTTCAAGCGGAGGTGTATGCAGTTCAAAAAGCGATGAACTTTGTTGTGGAAAAGCGATGGAGAGGCAGATCTATACCTTCTGCTCAAATATGAACCGGTCCGCGGATGACATATGGCAAAACTAAATTTTTTGTTTTTTGGTAGGACTGTTATAAGCTTACATGGCAAATTTCAGCGTGATATGTCACATAGTTTGTTTTCTGTGCTACTGTAAACAAGTCAAACTCGAGTGTGTTCTTCGAATTTAACGATGGAAATTCAAGTTGAACAAAGAATTTGTTTGAAATTTTGTTATTCCAACAAAATTTCGGCCTCAGACGCCTTAAAAATGTTGCAGACAACCTATGGGGACTCTGCTCTATCGCGTGCACGTGTTTTCCAGTGGTACAAATCGTTCAAAGAGGGCCGTACATCGGTTGAAAACTTGCCTTATGAACGTCGTCCAGCAACATCAGTAAACGACGAAAAGTAAAGTAAAAGTAAAACTATTTTGCACCGAAGTTGATGAGAACATATATTATTCTTTTTATTGCAAATCACTTCCAATTTAATAAAGCACTGATAATTTCGGAGATAAACTAACCTGACAAGGTAATTTATTACTATAGTATTTTTTATTGTTCTTACTATTGTTCGCCTAGGTAAAATTCCACAAATGGTAGGAAATAAAAATATATTTTTTTTAATTAAAAGAAAAAATCTGCCATTTGAGGAATACCTTAGACAACTGCCGTGATATGCCACTTCAAATGATTCAAGTACAATATTTTAAGCATGGTCGTAATAGATTTTCCTATTGGCCACTTCTGCACACACACATACATATACATGTGTATGTGAACATATTAAACGAAACCTCGCATATAAAATTACTTTCCCAAATGAGTAAGTATGAGTGTGTGTGTGTGTGTGCATGTTTGAGCGAAAGTGCCAACAATTTTCATAACAAAGAGTACTTCAAGTGGAAAATTTTAATGTAATTTTCACTAAAAACGTCAAACTTTTCTTTCGGTCCTTTCTTCACACACGCACACGACTGCACTCATATGGCTATAATGCTTACATAAAAATGAATATCCTGTGTGTATGAGTGTACTCTCACATACATACATATGTAGATGAGTAGGTATATACACATTTACATACAAATGCACGCTTACTTATGTGTTTTCTGTATGAATATTTCCATTTCACATAAATAACTGTATACAGGCACTAATGCGTGCTCGTCATCCGCCATTTTGGCACATAAACATCTACTGTACTATTTTACTTGCATCCATAATGAATAGACAGAATGCCACTAATGGGTGTAAAGAAATAAGAGTCGAGAAGTGTCGTTAGGATGCAGGGCATAATTCAAAATAACAGCAGCATTTCACACCTCAGGCTCTATAATTTTTCTTTAGTACCAAAACTTGAAAAAGTCCGCTGCAAAAATGGACAGTTAACACATTTGCGTCTGGTCTAAAGGCATCCTGGGCTATAATGGTATTGAGGAATTCAGCAGCTGGAAAAAGAGAAACTCAAATGTTTGAGACAAATAACTTTTCAAACATTTTAGTTTCTCAAGGCATTAACGAAACCACAAACTGTCATATACAAGATCACATAAAAAATTATCAAAAATATATCGTGAGATATCTAACTGAGTTAACATATCTACAAGTACATATATTTGTATGGAGAATGGCCTGTTCATTTGTCAGAAAGACATTCTTGATATATACTAAATATTTTAATGGTAGTAGAGAGTCTATGAATGGAAGTGGTCTCATCAGGAATTTCTGAAAAAAAGCTTCGAATGCATTTCATTTATTATCTTTCCTTGCAAAAGAAAAGTTGTATATCTTAATAATCTGAGTCAAGGCATAAAAGGACGACAGGCTTACTGACTAGAACACTTAGAAAATTTCGATAGCGATACCAGAAAAATACCTGACAACTGAGGAAGAGCAAAGAAAACTATGCTGTTCACCCGTACCGGATTAGTTTATAAGAATAATTAACCTATTAGAATCAGTGTACAAAATTATATTGGGTATGGGAATAAGCTTCTGTCTTTTCTTAGCCAAAGTTACGAACTATTTAAACAATTAAAAAACATGATATTATGTGAAGTGTGTGCCACTGGAAGCTACAACTTTACTCCATCTTTCAGTCAACATACGGATTCCTCTGATGAAAAATTCGGGTTCTTTTGACTTGATCCATTCATTGAGCCAGTTTGCGAAGCTCTCGTATGAAGTGAATCGGTTTCCAATAAGGGCTGAATGCATTGTTCAGAACAGATGGTAATCCGAAGTTACAGTGTCTTGGGCATACGGCGGGTGGGGAAAGATTTCCCAATTCAGTCACTCTAAATATTTCTGAACCGATTTAGCAACTTGCGGCCTGGCGTTGTCATGCCGCAAAATCAGTTTGTCATGTCTACCATCCCATTCAGGCCACTTTTCTTTGAGAACGCGATTCAAACGCATTAGCTGCAGTCGGTAAGGATCGCCAGTGGTAGTTTCAGATAGTTTAAGGAGTTCATAATAGATGACAACCTTCTGATCGCACCAGATGCCCAACCCAACCTTTAGAGCATGAATATTTTTTTTCGCTGTCGATGGACCTGGTTCACCTGACAGGCTTCAACATTTTGGACACCTAGGGTTATCATAATACATCCATTTTCTATCGCCAGTGACGATGCGATGAAGAAAACATTTTCTTTTCTGCCGTTCAAAAAGCATCTCACACGTCACCAAACGTCTCTCGATATCCCTCACCTTCAATTGAAGTGGCACCCAGTTAAACGCTTTCTGGACCATCCCATTTACCAACATACTATATGTACTTTAGACATGCTGTTCGACATGCGTCTTCATACAATAACTGTTGTAGTTAACCCTTCCCCTCGCGAATAACTCTCCAATATTTCTGACTACAATCAGGATCAGTCTATTTTGATATTTACATTCGAATCTTTACTTAAAATTTGCTGTTTTCTTCTTCATCTAACATTCGGAGAAAGTTCGTATCAGATTAGGTTATGGTTCACGTTTTTATTGACAGTCAACCCTATTATCTCTTTGCTCCACCTGCGGTCAATCTTACTCTTCGGAGTAGTTCTTTTAGTATTTCCATATCCATTAGTATTTTTCGAGAAAGCGCACAAAAGATTTCTACATATGTTCAGTACGATAGACGGAGGATTCTGAATGTCCTAGGGATCCACGACATTCAATTTCCGAACTGTTTTTATCAGTCTTTATCATTGTAGAAGTTGTGGACACCTTTCGGGAGAAGGGGCCTGTTGCGCACTTTCTCTCTAAATGTCCGGGTTTGGCATCTAGAAGATTAAGGTCACTGGGTGCTCCTTTCTTTGACAGCCTGGGGCAGTGCTCCAACCTAAAGCGCATCTTCTTCTTAATTGGCGCGATAACCGCTTACGCGATTTTGGCCGAGTTCAACAGCGCGCCAGTCGTTTCTTTCTCGTGCTAACCAGCGCTAGTTAGACACACCAAGTGAAGTCCTTCTCTACCTGATCTTTCCAACGCAGAGGGGCCATCCTCTTCCTGCACTACCACCAGCTGGTACCGTATCGAATACTTTCAGAGCCGAAGCGTTTGTATCCATTCGGACGACATGACCCAAGCGACATGACCTTAAGCGCACCAACCTTCTCAATTACATCTGTAGCTGTAGATATCGGCCCGTCGGAAGTAATAAAATGGCGCTTTAGTAGTACTTGGGGAGTACCAGACTGGTGTTGCAACAATTTCACCTGATTTGCGATTCTCTATAAGCTGAAATACTGGCGCGCTCCTCGGTTAATGGCTGTGTATCTCTTCGCATGGTGTTCTAAAAAGTAATTTTCCCCGCCTGAAAATTATTTATAACAGTTTTGTTATTATTTGAATTGATGAAAAAATTTTATGGTGATGATTGTCTATCTCGCGTCAGAGTTCATGAGTGGCCTACACGATTCAGAGATGGTTTTGAGGACATAAATGGCAACGAACGGCCCAAAATCCGAGATCTCCGAAAACTCCATCGAAATTATTCGTAAATTTATCAAAAATTAACCGAAATCATAGTTGAAATTCATGGAATCGGAATTCAATATCTCCAAAACATCGATTTATCGCATTTTAACTGATAATTTGGGTTTACGAAAGGTCTGTGAGGACCAAAAATTGCTCAGCATTCAACATTCGAAAGACTTCATTAAAGAGGCGAGGAAAGACGAGAACTTCTTTATAACATTGCAACTGGTGCTGAAACGTGGTGTCTCAAACATGAACCTGACACTAAGCGTCAAAGTGCTGAATGGCAGGCCCCAGACTAGCCACCAGCCAAAAAATCATGTTTGGAGAAATTAAAAATCAAGTCGATGCTCATTTGTTTTTACAATTCCAAGGGAATTGTCCACAAGGAGTTCGTACCAGCGGGCCAAACCGTCAATGCAATTTTCTATCTTGGCGTTTCGAAGCGTTTGTTGCATCGCATTCGTCGAATTCGCCCTGAATACCGCGAAGGGGGTGCTTATTGCATCTCATCGATCCAATCTGGTGACTGATTTTTTGCATTTTAACCATCGATCACTTATCGTGTCATATGGCTTCCTATAACTTCTACCTCGGAAAATTGCATTTGGCTATGAAATGAAAACTTTTGCGTCCGTAGGGGCCATCGAAAAGGCTTGTACCGACATCCTGAAAGACATTCCGGTGACTGACCTGAAACACTCTTTCGAAAAGCTTTTAGATCGCGCAAGGCAGTGTATCGAGGCTAGAAGGGAGTATTTTGAATAAATAAATTCGAAGTTATCAGAACAAAGCTCCTGTCGTTTCTATTTTAGCTCAGTCTTGTTTATTTTGGGCTTCACCTTGAATGCTCGAAATATTATCATTTTCTGCCGAGCGGCGACCGCTTTTGAGAAAAAACCCGATCGAAGGTTTATGTTAGTAGTAGGCATTGTAACCAGGAATTGTTTGTGAGTTACGTAGAAATGCAGTTACATACTCTGGACGCGGATATAAAAACCCATACAACAATAACATTTCTTTCAGCTTTATTATTTCGACGTTATTTATTTACTATTTTTTTTGTTTTGCGAATTGTTTTAATTAAATTGTATAGCCAGCAATTTGGATGATGACGATGACGATTAATTGCTATCGCTCCGAGCACTGAGCGCCAAAACAATTTTGACTGCTTCTTGCATTTTTCCTTGGGATAATTCCCTGGATGTGTTCTGAGCTGGAGGAGAGCTGCACATACCTCGTTCTCTCATAATTCTTCAAAAAATATTTAACGAAAGACTTTCGCTATCCTATTTTTTCATTTACGAAAAATTTTCGGATAGAGTGAATTTTTTTCCGTAGGTCCAATATTTTAATTTATATTTAAATTCCAGTTCATTTTCTTCGAACTCGTAATACTACCGCCTTTTTCCGAAAGTTAGACATCCTCCGAAAATACGCTCTATAGTGATTTTCGGAACTTTTTGTAAAATAAGGCATCCCCCTAAAATAATCCCTGGTTAAAATAATGTGACAAAAAGAATTCGTTAAAAATGCTGTTGATTTATTAAGTGTAAGTATCATAATAATATATTTAGTTTCCCTAATACTCGTATTTCAGAGAAATGTTTGAAACAAAATATTCCGAGAAATTAATTATTTACCTCTACAGTTCGTTTCAAATTGATTCTTAATTAAAAATACAGCATAAGGCAGCAGTTTTTACTGAGTGACAGTGCAGGTATAGAACGTTCATTCATTTCAGTTTTGCAAGTCTGATTATTTCCTCATACGTAATTTTATTTAAAAATAAAGTGAATAAGACTACGTTTACCTGTGTCAACTGGTGGACCAAGGAAATGAGAAAAAAATCCACAGAGTTGGATCAGGTCGGCAGCCGTCATTTTCTGAGTTGGAAGATTGCATCTAGTAATGGATTGCAGGCAGGAGGGCAATGGATTTGGTTGTGCGCAGGGCTGATATTAAAAAATTTGGCCTTGGAACAGCAAGTGAAATTGATATGCATATGCATTTTGGCGATTCGTCTAGATGGCAAGAAAGTATCGCCATATTAAATCACTAAAGGTAAAAAAGACCAGATTCCACGTTTTTCAGGAATTATGCCATTGAAAGTGATAAAGCCTGATGCTCCCAAGCAGTTATAAGAAATTACATTGATTTTATGCTGCCACCACTGTTGAGGGGTCAGAATAGAGGTTTACTAGTTTAGTATTCAGCCAGTACTCACCGCGCTAAAGACATGAAAAACTTTCTTGCTGAGAGGAAGATTGATCAAATAATTATTCCGGCAGGAATGACTGGTTACCTCCAGACACTTGGCATTGCAATAAGCAAGACATTCGAGGATCATTTGCGGATGGTAATCAATGAACAAAGAGAAAACAGAATGGTGAGAAATCATTGAGATAATTTTCTAAAACCAGGCTTACAAGAAGTTGTAAGTTAGGTAACAAATTCATGGAACCAAATAACTGACAGAGATGTTTCCGATGCTCTACAAACCGGCTACTTAGACAAGAAGTAGTCATTTAACGGTAGTTATATCGCAAGACATGAGAGATTCGGACCAATGAAGGAAATGGATTTGGAAGAAAATCAGAATATAATATAATTCAGAATTTTATTTATGACGATGTTCCAGAAAAGATGGCATGACTGTAATTGAATAAATTTAAATGTCTGTATTCTGTGTAAAATAAATATTAAATAAAAATATATTTATAAACATCCTTTTTTTTTGCACTCCCCCGAAAATAAGCGCTAGCGCGTATTTTTGACCAAAAAAGAAAGAAAGACAGTGACTTATATTATATATACGAAACTTTCACCGCAATTAAGCAACAATTTTTCACAAGCCACATAAATTTCATATATTAAAGAACACTGTTCCCCCCAAATCGGATTCGTGTCTCGCTTCTCCCGCCCGCCAGCAGCTCAATAGTAATAATTATCGAAATGATGTCACTGCATATACTTAACTCATCGGCATAATCACTAGCAACAGCAGCAACCAGTAGCACAAAAACAAAAGCAATAGCAACACTTACAATAACAAAGTGAATAGCAAAGAAAACAACAGCGAAATGCACAACAGCGATTGAAATAACAAAAGACAGGAGTTGGTAACGAAAGCGCTGGGAGCGGGAGGCATCGTAATTTACTCATATACATACATACATCCATGCACACATACATTCATACATACACGCATACATACACACATACATGTACTGGCGGAATTTGCAGGCTTTTACGAATATGAAGCCTAAGCAGGCAGTGTTCTTGGAGACATAAAATCCATTAAAATGTTAATCCTTTAACAAGAGGCAGCAGCGAAGTTGTCAGTGTGCATGTATGCATGTGTGTTTGTGTGTGTGTTGTGTACAGCAGCATTTGGCACAATTTGTGGAACGCCAGTTAACAATTATGAGAATGAGACGGGGATAAATGTGTTAGGGGCGAAATTTTACTGCTATACAGAGAAGGCAGTGGAAGGGGAAATGCTGGGCTTGCGAGGCTCAACAACAGATTTGTTTGTCAATAAACGGCGTGCAAACAAAGTGCGAACAGTTAAAATTTTCGATTTAATTTCTTTAAGAAATTGGTGGAAGAGTGAAAGAAACGGTGAAAAGGAAAGTTTTCATATTAAACATATTTAAAACTAAATATATAAAATATTTACGCACATACAAATATGTGAAAAATAATAGTTGCACTTTATTTTACTAGTCTAACTAATACATATTCTTTGGTGTTTCTTTCACTTCATACAATTATTTATAATAAGTTTACAATTTTTCACCAAAAATTTCAAACATTGCAAGCAGAATTTAGAAAAAAAAGTGGGCACGCAGTTTAAAAACAAAGCGCGTACGCTTCTGTTAGGTGATGTTGTTCCACAAATTCAGCGACCTACAATTTTAAGCCAACTCCGAACGGCAACTGATTTTTATGAGGGGTTTTTTCGCTAGCGACCGCTATTAGAAAAGCACGCAGGCTTAAGTCCTTCAAATTTTGGTAAAGGGTAATTAAGTTTTAAGGGCCGGTGTTGATTTTGAATAAAATAAATTTTTTTAAAGAAATTATTGCCATTTCTCTTTATTATAATAATATTGGTAAGGCTCAATTATGTATGGAACAAAATATCGGTCAAATGGCTGCCGCGGCCTCGGCGGCACACCTCCACCCGATGGTCCAAATTTTCGATGACGCTGAGGCATAATTGAGGTTCTATGCCGTGAATGTGCCGAATTATCTCATCCTTTAGCTCTTGAGTTATTGCTGGTTTATCGACGTACTCCTTCTCTTTCAAATGACCCCAAAGAAAGAAGTCCAACGGTGTCAAATCACATGATCTTGGCGGCCAATTGACATCGCCGAGACGTTAGATTATTCGGCCATCAAATTTTTCGCGCAAAAGAGCCATTGCTTCGTTAGCTGTGTGACAAGTGGCACCGTCCTGTTGAAGCCACATATCGTCCACATCCATATCTTCCTATTCGGGCCATAAAAAGTTCGTTATCATCTCACGATAGCGAACTCTATTCACAGTAACTGCCTGACCGGCCTTATTTTGGAAAAAATACGGCCCAATGATGCCGCCGGCCCATAAACCGCACCAAACAGTCACTCTTTGTGGGTGCATTGGTTTTTCGGCAATCACTCTTGGATTATCATTCGCCCAAATGTGACAATTCTGCTTATTGACGAATCCACTGAGGTGAAAATGTGCCTCATCACTGAAGATGATTTTCTTTGAAAGTCCGCGATATGCATTTTGATTTGAACGCCCGTTTTCATAATAAGCCTAAATAACTTTAATGCGTTGCTCGATTGTGTATCTTTCCATGGTTCAAATTGAGTTAGTCTGAAGTTGAAAAATGTCAAATGAAATGCAGAAAAAATTTGACGTTTAGGTGTGGTTCACATTCAACATCGGCCCTTGAAATTTAATTTATTTTTGAACAATTATAAAGGGTTCTTCAAAAGATGCATCCAGATGTTGTTTTAAAATAAAACATGTCAAGGCTTTTTGAAAATTTTAGCACATTCTGAGGTTTATTTCGCCATAATTTATAAGATTGTACGGCGATACCACCAAGGTGGTGTAGCTCTTTTCTGTCTGGGGCAGGACATTCACAAGAAATATATTCCCAATTTTCATTATCCATTTCACAGAATCGAAAGATGGTGAGACTCAGCGAGACCAATTTTGTTTAAGTGAAATCTCAGGCTGCAGTGGCCCGTCAAATTACCAGTTACAAGTCTTAAGTCTACTCTGCTGAATAAAAGTATTGTAGCTTATTATAAATTCCTCTCTCCGGCGATTGAATTTCGCCAGTATTCAATGAATTTCTTCTCCTCATTCTTCCTGATAAATTCGTTAATATGGCTCTTGGTAAGCCCACAAAACGGCTCAGGACTCATTAGATGCGTTTTTGCCCTGGCTAAATGGTCCACCATTTCATAACACTCATGTCCAAGAACTAACCTAATAATATTATGTTGAAGCTCTCTAAGGTCCAGGCAATCATTTACTATTAATGAGGTGACTACAGTTGATAGAAGGGTTTTCAAAGCCGCATGATTATCAGAAAGTATGTAAATGTGTGATACTCTAATTTTTCTACGGAGACATTCTCTCACACATATCCATGGCATGCATGTCTGCCCAGAAATAGCTGGTTAAAAACCCATTGAAATCGATTTTTTTTAAATTAGGTCCATTGATGACGGCTCCGTCCCTATTCTACCATCTTCTAATTTCGACCTATCAGTAAACCATATCTGGGAGCCAGGTTTGAAGCTGATAAAATTACTTCTACAAGCTGTACGTTAATTAATAAGAACTTAAAAGTTCCTGAAAAGAATGGGTTTTATTTTCCTTTTTCACTCCTCTCGGAAGCATATGGCCTCGACAAGACTCTTTCATTGTACACGGGAGAGATGACGGCATCTGCTAGTTTGCTCAACATCGACCTTCTCCAAGTGTTTTTTGGTCGGCCGCGACCTCTGTTTCCTTGCGGGTTCCAGTTCAGTGCCATTCTCGTAATGCTATCTGGTAGTTTGCTCAATGTATGACCTATCCATCGCCACTTTCTGCGCTTGATTTGCCATAAGTTGAGTTCCTCATTAGTTAATCTTCACAGTGCGTCGTTACTGATGGTGTTTGGCCAGAAGAAGAGGAGGCATTTGTTGACGAAAGATTGTAGCCTCTGTGTGATGGTGTAAGAGACCAGTCATGTTTCACTCCGTACAACAATACGGACTTCATGAGCCGAACATTCGTAGTTTAGGGCGCCTGGAGATTTACGAGCTCCCCGTACTGTTTGCATTCGCCCGAATGGGCGGCCCTTCCTTTGTTTAGGCTGCAGTTGACATCAGCATCTGCTCCACCAGCTGCCGTGATGATGCAGCCGAGGTAGCAGAAGCTTTCGACAAATCCCACCGGGCATACGTCAACCAATATCTGCATCGCGTTATTGTGGTTAACTCTCATATTCTTTTTCTTGGCGATGTTAACCTCCAGTCCGACAGTGCGTGCCAGCGCGACTAGTCTGTCCGCCTTCGCTTGCACGTCAGACAGTTTGTGAGTGAGGAGGCAAATGTCATTAGCGAAGTCCAGCCCCTCAAGATATCGGGTGAGACTCCATACATGCAGGATCAGTGGGCTCATGACGCCATCAAGGACGATGGCGAAGAGAAGGGACGACCTTGCCTTACGCCTGCGTTGGTAGTGAATGGATCGCTGATATCCCCTTTGTGAAGCACTGCCAGTTCGGAATTCGCGTTTTCAAACCATTTTCTAATCGAAATCAGAGAGTGTCGGTAAGTACATTGGAATAAGAGTCTCTTATCTGCCTGGAAAAAAGTTCCTCATAAAAAACCAACCTTAGTTCTCGCCATTTGTGGAACAACAGCAAGACGCACAGCACAAACAGGAATGGGAGCTCGGCCAAACACCCAAAAAGGGTGTAAGCGCCAATTAAATCTAAGTATGAGTATATACAAGTACAATATCGAACTTTTCTTTACTAAACATGTTTACAAAGTTATTGTTTTCTTCTTTTTTTCATTTGTTTTGTTTGTTTTGGCTTGATTACGAACAGTTCCCTCCTCGATGCACTTAATACAGATTAACTTTCACAACAGGCTCCCCTGAAGGCGAATTTCAATTACAGATCCGCACAAAATCTGCCTTAGATGAATGAAATGATTTTTAATGATTCACTTAGTAGCCGGCTTTGTTTGCCTATTTTATGGTAATTTAATACTTTGTGACGCGCTAACGCCTTGAGCAATTCTTCAGTTAACATTCGAGCCTCAATGTTTTGTCAGCAAGTTGTGATGCGTCGCTCATTCCAGCAGCGGACGGTAGATATGCAGGTAAGCAAATAAGCTGCTTTTAATATTATCCGCATAATGTGTGGAAAAGCTCGCTAACAACACAAAATATATGGGGTTGTGCGTAGAATCCCTTCAGCGTTGAAAATCAACAAGTATACCTTCATCGATAACAACAACAACAAGTACAATGTTCCGTAGCTGCCGGCAGCAACAAATCCTTGACAAGACAAAAATGAAAGGAGATAATCGACTAATGGTTGGCATGTGAAATTCACTCTCTGATTCTTCCGCAGTGGAAGCGAAAGCCTAAGCGGGATTTATGGTGGAATGGAGTGAATAAGAAAATTTAGCAAAGATTTACCTCGAAAGAAACTCGCTGTTTTATAAAACGGTATCATAGCTTAAAAACTTTTTAAAAGCCCTCAGGTAAATAAAACCAAGTAGCACTACGTACTTGTTGTTGTTGTAACAGTTCACCAAACCCTTCCCAGTGCAGTGAAACCGTCGGTCGTCGTCGTTTATCACATCTAACTATTAGAGCCAGGAAGCAGGCTGTTTCGACAAGGGTGGTACTGTAGGGAAAGTAGTGTTAGAAGAGTGGGTTTTTTTTGGTGGTGATAGTAATCGTCGCTACTACGTGTGTATAATGATTCCACTGAACGTATTCCTCCGAAAAATATTTCCTCTTTTCTTTTCTACTTCCGCATTGCTTGGAGGTAGAGCGCCCAGACGGCGTCCTAAGAAGGACACTTACTTACTCACCCTGCATCCAGGGTTACCTGTTTTGAGAAACCTATGCTCAATGCTCTTCAGCATAAGTTTCCATTTCACGCTTCTTTTTTTCGGATAATATCCTCCACGAAACTTGCGACGGCATTCCAGTTTTCTCCGTCTATCAACATTTTCTCGATTATTTCTTCAGGTGGAAGAAGCTCGGTGCAGAGCTGTTCTTTCTATGTCCCACCTTTCGCATTTAAAGAAGGTGAGCTCCGCATCATCATACTCAGTATCTCCATATATGCAGTTTGGTAGGCTCTCTTTTCCCATTCGCCACAAATACTTGCGAAAGGACCCATGTCCGGACAAAAACTGTGTAAAGTAATAGTTAACCTCACCGTGCTTTCTTTCCACCCACTTTCTTAGATCGGGTATTAGTCTCGTTGTTCATCCACCGTACCGTTCAGAGTTTCATCTCGCCTGCCAAAGTGTGAGCGTTTGAATTCTAATATCGGAGAAGCGTGGTACTGGGATTCCTGAGGTTTTTGCCTCCCATCTCCGTTTGCGCTCTTGTGCTAGAATATCAATAGGGATGGTTCCGCTGATAACTAAAACCGCTACTTCCGATACTGTCCTGTGTGAAGAAGCCACTCTGAGAGCGCAGGTGCGTTGCACAGATTGCAGAGTTTTCCGCCGGCATTGCACCCTTAGCGAATCTGCCCATATTTCGCATCCGTATAAAAGAATCGAGTTCGACAGCTCTGTAAGAGAATTGAAAGAGTATTTTCCTAGACAACCTGCTCTGATTTTAGCTAGAGCTGGACAATTGCAAAGGACTGTTTCTTCCTCTTCCTCATCTCAGCAACTTATGGAATATTCATGCGAGAAAACTCCTAGTCTTGAGGAATGCTTGCCAAATAGCCAATGACCGGTTAAACAAGCCACGACCTTCGAGATATTATCTCTTGAGAGACTAAGCAATTCTTTGTCTTTTTCTTGTTTATTTACGGCCATAGTATCCTTCATCTCTCCATAACCTATTCGCCTCTTGGATAATTTTGCTTTTGATTATTAGTTTACTCGTGGCCAAATAAAGTTAAGTGGTTAAGTTTTAAGGGCCGGTGTTGATTTTGACTGAAATACAATTTTTTTAGGAAATTATTATCATTTCTCTTTATTATGATAATATGGGTATGGTTCAATTATGTATGGAACAAAATATCGGCGAAATGGCAGCCACGGCCTCGGCGGCACACCTCCATCCGATGGTCCAAATTTTCGATGACGCTGTGGCATAATTGAGGTTCTATGCCGTTAATGTGCCGAAATATCTCATCCTTTAGCTCTTGAATTGTTGCTGGCTTATCGACGTACACCTTTTCTTTCAAATAACCACAAAGAAAGGAGTGCAACGGTGTCGTTGACGTTTAGGTGTGATTCACATTCAACATCGGCCCTTGAAATTTAACCACCCTTTATACTCCAATGGTAGGTACTTTTATCACTGAGTAGTTGTAGAACAGTACCTTTCCTAGCTAGCTCATCGGGTTTACAGTTTCCCTCAATATACCTGTGCCCCGGAACCCAAATAAGGCTGACCTTGAATACGACGCTAATATCATTTAGGGCTGCCCGGCATTCCTGTGCAATCTTCGATCTTAGTATAGTCGCATTCATTGATTTGATGGCCGCAAGACAAGTACAACTCTTCCCCTCAACTCCACTACATTTAAGGGGGGAGCCTGCTTTAGAGGCTTCAAAAAATCGATTTTTTTTTACATAAATGTCTTCCCAAACATTCCAAGAATGTGTCCTCAAAATTTCAGAAGCAAATTCAATATATTTTTGGAGTTACAGAAGAAATTGTGAGTAAGCGTCGAGCAGGTATACGATCGCTCGAAGTGCGATTTCTCGGTTTTTTATATTTACGATTTTTCCTAATTGGCGGGAAAGATAGGGAAAAAGTTAGTTAGTTAGTCGAAACGAGATAACATTGATTGTACTCGGAATTAAATTCTCTTCTAGTTGAACCTAAAAAACCTTAAGAAAGTTATGATTAACCCACTTTTTAAACAATCTCAAGTGAGTTTGTTTTTCCAAAAAAATTAATTTTTATTTTAATTAACGAAAACTTCTTGAATTTTTCACTTTTTGTTTAATTTTCTTGGTTTAACTAGAAGCTATATTATACTTAAATAAAATTTGTT
This sequence comes from Anastrepha ludens, assembly GCF_028408465.1. Taxonomy (NCBI): domain Eukaryota; kingdom Metazoa; phylum Arthropoda; class Insecta; order Diptera; family Tephritidae; genus Anastrepha; species Anastrepha ludens. The sequence continues at coordinate 26,461,793 of NC_071499.1, read as the reverse complement.
TTGGGTTTCAGATGAAAATTGCGACCTGCATCTTTCCCGCCGCACGACAAATGCGCACTCGAGACGCCTCGGCAAAATGCTTGTACCAGGCATAAAATGACATATATTTTTATGAAAAAATTTGAGAAGGCTGTTGAAATATATAACAATAAAACCTGACAGTTTCGTTTCAATCGAATATACCTTTCCTTCCCAAAAAAATCCATGAAAAATCGATTTTTTGAAGCCTCTAAAGCAGGCTCCCCCCTTAAAAGGCAGTTGACCTAAAATTTCGATCGTATGGCGGTTATTCTTACGCACATTTCATTCAAATTTTAAAATTTCAGTCTCTTCGAAAATTACCTGGAAATTTGAATGGCAGTCCACCCATCAGAGGGTCACCAGGTCCGAAACGCTGCGGTCCGAAGGCGAACGGATGAAAGCCTTGATGTCGCACTTTGGAACGCGGCTCGCGCGGTCCGTCCACAGTCACCTTGATCGCCTTATTGTAGGTGGCGATCTGTATGGGGTTGGTAGATATCACAATGCTCAGCGTGAAGCTTTTGCCTGGAAGGGAGAATAAATTAAGCAAACACACAAACAAACAAAGCACAAGGAAATCAAACTAATTAATTAAAAGCGCGTATAATGTTTCATAAATTATGCCAAAAAATACATATTTCTAAAACTGCAAGTGTTAAAATTTACAGCACATGAAATAACCATCTAATGCCGTCATAAATTATATAACCGCATGCCGCTTCGCCACCCCTCCTCAGCCACCTACTGCCAGCTTTAGTGTTTTTCCAACTGAAATTTTGGAAATTTTACTATGCGCCGCATTTATTACAGCTTTTCATGCACACAAATTCAGTATCAGTTGTATGCTAAGTAAGGCGCACAGGCACAGCGCAGACAAAGAGCTGCATTTGTTGCAAGTTGCGATGAGTGTGCAAAATACTATACTCGTACGTCGGACGTCGGGTGTATGTGCATGGATATGAGCGCGCACGCGCGGGAGGTATCATAACGCATTCATGTGCATGGCGCAACGCAATTATTTTATGAATTTATGGATTTTCTATCTGCATCTCTCCGCCTACGCTGGCAATTTCACTAAGCAACGCAGCACACAGCTAATAACAGCAACTGTGCTACCTCGGCGCTTGCAGCATTTTGTTGCGCGCAATGAACTTGCAAAATCATTAAATTAACCCCAACATAAAACGCGAAATATTCGCAAACCATCCCTCTCCATCTCCCAACAAATTCGCGCACCCATCTCACCTAAGCATTCCCGTACAAACATATCGACTGCCGCCACATTGAAATGGAATTGGATATGGAAACTGAAATTGTAAAAAGGACAATGTGGCTACCATGCAATCAGGCAATCATGCCGCCCATTTACCGTTCGTCCTTCGTCGTGAGTCCTCCTACTGCTGCTCATATAAAATTCTGAAATTTTTGCAACCGAAAATGAAGACATAAAATTTTCAAATGTTCCAAAATTCCGCTGATTTCCCTTTTATTTGTGGCAATTTGTGGCGCGCGCACACACTAACACTAGCGCAAATAGTATTGTATGTTACACACACACACACAGTTTTATTGCCGCACGCCATCAACAACTCCACATTGCGACTCCAATTGCAATGCCGGAAATGCTGAAGTGTGACTAAGGAATTCACAGCCGAGCTCACACGCACACCAACTTACGAATATTCACGCGCAACAATGCAGAAGCACTCACACAAACGCTGCTCCGCATATTACACAGCTACATACACACATACATACATCCATACTTATCTGAAAACATTTGCACGGCTATAGATTTAAGACAGTTGCATTTGAACTTGTGACTCCACCCCTTAAGAGTCCACAAGAATCTCGTTGTGTTATTGCCCTCACAGATATGAATCTGAAAAATTCATAAACTGTACTTCATCCATCCAGCTCGTTGCCAGCCGCCTTCATCACTACCGTCCCCTCAACACTTCCCATGCGGTGATTTTCTGGGCGCGTTGTGGGAATTTGACTCACATATTGTTTTGCTTCAAAATTCGATATGTCTGGATGGCTTGTCATTTATGCAAGCCGCCATCTACAATGGAGAGAGTTCATGTTTTGCTGCGTATAGTGAGAGTTCTGATTAACTAAGAAGAAAACTGAATTTACTGCTGCTTTAAAATTACTTATTCACAGCACTTTCTTACTTTTATGAATTCAAGACTGTGCATGTAGTTGTAATGAAAGTAAAGGATACTCCTGACAGATATTTAAGCCGAACCTCTTCTCTGATTTATTGTGCAAAACTATGGATTCTCTTAGGAAGGTAGGTGTAATAGTTGAAGTACCAGACTGGCACTGCCCAACTAGCACTAAAGCGCCGTTTTGATACCATTTTGAGATCTCCAACAGGCAGATATCTACTGCCAACCAGAGCTCTTGATGTATCAAAGGAGGTTGATGGGATTTAGCTTGGAGCACTACCCCTGGCTGTCAAAGAAAGAGGCGCCCAGTGACCTTATTCGTCCGGCTACCAAACCCGGATATTTACAGAGAGAATGCTGAATAGTCTCCTTCTCTGAGAGGTCCGCAGAGCTTCTGCGATGTGAATCAAATGTCAAACCCATCTGTGTGAGTGCCAATCCTCGATTGACCGAAAAGCGCAGCAGATTTTCGAAATATCACACGAAATACCGATGGTTCAATGGTCAATAAAAACAACTACGAGTTTGGAAATTAAATGGCGAGGAGGCCCAGCACTATCTGCCTCCTGCGTTTTTTATACTGGGGCCAAGGGCATTCGAAATACCGCACAAAGAAATGAAGCTCCATCTGATCTGTGCTTTCCTAAGAAATAAGGTGTGCAATTTCCCTTTAACAACTAACAGGGGGATGCCGATAACCGGATGGGAGACCTCGGAAACCAATTCAGTCGATCCGCTCCTGACAATTTAAACAGCAATTTCACGTCCCTCTATGTTTTTATGTCCTGGAAACCAGATCAGAGAAACATTGCCCAAGAAATTTGATCTCCATCTTATGGAGTTGCCTTGTTTGGATCTGCACCATGGCATCGTCAGAGCCTTGATCGCAGCTTGACTATCGGAAAAAAATGTTAGTATCTCCCTCGCTCCTACTTTCTCTAAGCATTTTGTATGCCTGCAGAGTCGTAAAGACTTCTGACTGAAAAACATTAGTAGTATTCGGCAGTTTTAAGAATAAATTGGCTGATTTAGAGAAAACTTCTGCTTCGACTCTTGATTCCATTTTGGAGCCGTCAGAAAAGACAGAGATGCAAGTCTGGGTACAGATTTTCCCCTCATTCCAATCCTGCTTACTTAGAAAGATTGCCCTGGCACGACCCTTAAACTCTAGTTTGCGGATAGAAAAATCTGTCCAATGTTCAAAGACCCAAAAATGTCAACTACTCAAAAATGTTACCAATCCTTTGCGAGATTGCCTCCAGAGGCCAACCTCCTTTAACTTGGTTGCACTTTGAATAGCGATGGAAGAGCGTGAATGCCGATGGGAAGTTTGTAAGTGCAAAACGACCTTTATGGTATGGTAGGGTTTATCTTACTTCGAAGGAATATTTTCTGCAGCCTTCGAAAGGCAAATGGTATTTCTGAGGAAAAATGCACAAGGCGGCTTGTTGATGCCTGCTGAGAGTCGCACGGTAATAGAAAAACAAGAGGCATTGCTAAATTTTTAGTTTCTTCGCAAGAGAGGAAGCTCTGCTAAAGCATAGCAATCTGGTTCAATGAAAAGAGGGTTGAACCAATATACAGATTATACGGATGCGTGGATGAAATTTGATAAACTAATGTCGGAAGATAGGTTGTAACTTCTGTTCGTAAAATAACCAGAATTTCCCATTTAAACTCAACGAGCTAGCGATTTTGTCAAAGCCATTTTGTTCTAGTCATTGCTCGCTGTACCGAAATTAATTAACCAAAAAACTTGTCTAAAGTTTTGTATTTCTAAAAAAACAGCTCCAGTTAACGGTAGCTTACAAAGATTCTAGAGTGACGAAAGCACCAGCCTAGAAGCTCTACAAAGAGTTCAAAGCAGACCGCACTGGGGTTGATATTTTACCTCGTTTCGGTTTGTGACTGCAGCATCGCATAGCTGCTTCCAAAAAATTTTTCGGGCCGCTGACGAGACACGGGTCTATGAATATTATATCAAAACGAGTCAATAATCTTCTGAATGGCTCTTCTCAGATGAGTAACAATCCAAAAAATCAAGAAGAGTGGCAATCTGAAAACAATTTTTTTGATTGTGGTAAGTAATGCACTCCAAACTCCTTCCAGAGCCAAACTGTAAATAAGGAGTTTTATGTAAACGTCCCGAAATGTTTGAGGAAGAACGCCAGAGACCGGATTTGTAGATTTTTCACCACTACCTTGCACCAGCTCAAGCAAGGTGACTCAGTAAGACTGCATATTAGTTTTATAAATAAAATACTAGAAAAATTGTCAAAATAATTTTTTATTTATTTTTATTTTATCAATCATTCATCTATGCCATTTTTGTATGAAATACAAAATCCGCTAAATGTCCACAGCGTTTCCTTTGCCAACACAGGACGCGCATATCAAAAGTTGTCAAAACCTTTTACATGGTTCAGGCTGTATATCATTTTTAAGGCGAATGATTTCGTACTTCAATTATGAAATCCTCTCGTACTGAATGGATGAGACTATAGTTTTCAAGATCACTCAGAGAAGAAAGTCCAACGGTAGCAAATCGAAAGATCTTTCCAACCATTTGACCTCTTTTTTTAGTGAGATTGCATTTCTTGCGAATTTTCTTCACAATAAAGCCATTCCCAGCACATTTCTCGCACCTTCTCTGCACTCCGTACAGATCTCCCCATACACAAACTGGGTTTTGAAGGTTAGGCTAGGACTATCTTTCCAAACAGGCTAGATTGGTATTAGGGGAGAGTCTGCACGGGCACCTCAACCTCTCTTTTCACCGACAGATTAAAGCTGGAATCTTGAATGGGAGCGGGTGGTTTTCTCTAAATCAGCCAATATTTCCGTATCCTTTAAACTGCCGAAAATTAGTAGTGTTTTTCAAGCAGAGGTCTTCGCGATCCTGCAGTCGTGCCAAATGCAAAGGGATCGTTGTTTCGTGGAAGACCTAAATATCTTTTCCGATAGTCAAGCTGCGATCGAGGCCATGGCATGGCTATGGTGGAGCTCACTTCTGGACAACTCCTCTAAGAAGAAAATCAAAAGTCTTGAACGTGCAGGAAACATTTCTCTCATCTGGGGAAGGCTCGACAGAACCGCTTTCTGTTGTCCACATCTGAGCTATCGAAAGACAGCTGGTGTTCTATCTTAGCGTGTGCTATCGCAGAAACACTTTGGACACAGTACGATATAAGCTAGGCGCCTTAAATGCTGTGGATCGCCCGGTTCAATCATTTTCCAAACTCTCAACACTGATCACCGGCCACTGGGTGATCGGAACTCATGCGGAGAAGCCTAGACTTGCGTACAAACACCCATTGCAGCAGTTGTGGGTATCCAGCAGAGAAAGAATATGTTGAACACTTTCTTTGCAAAGGTCTGGATCTGGTGGCTAAGCACTTGAGAATTCTTAGTGTACCTTTCGGCGATAGCCTGAGGTAGTTCTTTAGCCTAGGCTGACTGTAGATGGTTTCTCTTCCTTTGAGTTAAAAAACATGTGCCTTAAACCTCGGAAGGGGCTTCTAGTTCAATTTCGTAGTGCTTCATGACTAAGTTTTCCAAAGCCTGTAGTACTAATTGTCTGAAAAAGTAAGGTAAAAAATTAACACATAGCAAATAATAGCGGCCAACGTAGCCGAATTAGCTTGTGCGTGACTATCATTCAAAAGTGCGTAGGATCGAATCTCTGTGCATGTACACCAAATTAGTGCCCTCGACAGGCAATGTCAATCCTTCGAGTCTAGCATTTCGCGGAAAGCATTTTGGGACGATTGAGGTCTTCTTCTCAATTGGCACGATAACCGCTTACCCGATTTTGGCCGAGTTTAACAAAGCGCGCCAGTCGTTTCTTTCTCGTGCTAACCGGCGCCAATTGGACACAACTAGTGAAGCCAAGTCCTTATCCACCTGATCTTTCCAGCGCAAAGGAGGCCTTCCCCTTCCTCTGCTACCACCAGCTGGTACCGCATCGAATACTTTCAAAGCAGGCGCGTTTGTATCCATTCGGACGACATGACCCAGCCAACGCTAGATCTTTATTCGCTGGGCTATGTCTATGTCGTCGTAAAGCTCATACAGCTCGTCATTCCATCGCCTGCGATATTCGCCGTTGCCAATGTGCAACGGTCCAAAAATCTTACGCAGAATCTTTCTCTCAAACACTCCGATGTTGTCATCGTCCAAGCTACTGCGCCATACGTTAGGGCGGGAATGATGAGAGCCTTGTAGAGTGTCAGTTTTGTTCGTCGAGAGAGGACTTTAGTGCTCAGTTGCCTACTTCGTGCAAAGTAGCACTTGTTGGCAAGAGAGATTCTACGTTGGATTGTATGTGGGGGGATGGTTCCATGTGTAGAAGTCCACGCAAGTGGGGAAACTTACTGACCGCCATTCACTTGGGAGTGGCCAGGACGATTCTTCTGCATATGGTTCAAGCAGCTCATAACGTCCGAGATTAGCCCACGTATTCTATGGGTAGCTTCCGAACACCCGTTCGGGAGTGAGCTAACGTGAAAAGGCGAAGCATTCCAGGATAGCTGGTTGTGCGCTGGGTTTGGGATCCGTCACTTATAAATCCTCCCCAATGAAAACACTTACAAAGCCTCAGATGAGAACTACCTTTACTGAGGGACGACTGAGGTGACAAAGGAAAATTTGGAACTCAAGACGCATGCTGTTCGCTACCCATCTCTGCACCATGTGTGTAGTAGTGTGCGCATCTGGAACCCGAATGTGGTAGTCGTTTTTCTTCGAAATGGAATACCTGTTGAAAACCTTGCTATCAGGGTCAGAAATCCAGCACTTTTTCAACCCAGAAATCTGCCTTAGCATTCTTTTGCGAAACTTGGTATCAAGGAAACTCGAGTCACTTAATCATAGCTGCAACTTTTCAAGTCTTCTGCTGCTTGTTTAAAAATGTAAAGAGTCGCCTCTTCAATGAGGAACTACAATGCCGCAAGTTCTCATTCTACCCGTGATCGAGACATACAACAATGTAGGACAAATAAGCCTTCATCCAAAAGTAGTGAAAACTACAAAATCTCGTAGCTTAGCACGTAACTCTCAAGCAGAATTTCAGCAGCTTCCCAACCACATTTGACGAGCTTCTCTGAAGTAATAATATTAAATTAAACGAACCCTAAAGTACACACATTAAGCGCGACATTGAGCAAAGACAAGGAAACCAAACAGACACCGAAGTAACTGAACAAAGAAACCCAGAACCACCAGCGTAGAACAAATGAACATAAACGAAGCAAGAAACCGACCGACAAGAACAACACCAAAACTGAAATGAAATGAAACTTTTTTAATTATGCAACACTAAAGATAACTGTCGACGTCAAGGAGTTGGTAACAAGCGACGTGGAGGTAGTGGAGGAAAGAGAAGCAAAAAGACGATATGCTGGGGTGCTTTGACAAGCACTACACCAAATAAATCTGACGCCATCTTTAAGCCGGGGCATTAAAGCGTTAACAAGGTACGGCAAAGAAGTCACACAAATGAATGCTTGCGAGGTAAATGAGCAACAAGCTGGCCATAGCGCCCAAAAGGCGGCAAAGAACTTTCGCTAATAAGACTGAAAATCTACATCCTGTAGAAGGAGCAGAAGTAAGGCAGATGAAGGAAGAAGAAAAGTGTAGCAAAATGCGTAAAAGCTATGTGAATTTGGACGAACATACAGCAGTAAATGTAATGCGAATACATACAGATAAACCAGTGAAGAATGGCATAGAAATACTCGTAGATGGCGCGCCTCAACCTACTCGGATTCGCAGACATTCGTTTCAACAAAGCGCAAATTATCACCACTTTGCTAAGGCGACAACAACAATTAAAGTGCCAACAACAGTCAAATGGTAACAGCCGCAACAACAACAACAACCACAACAACAACAATGCTTTGGCATCAACAAAAACAAAAATAATTATTTCCATTTAAGACTTTTAAAACAAAGTTTAAACGTTGGCGATGAACGCGAAGCTTTTGCTAAAATGAAAATGAATGTTGCCCGCATTGGAGTGCTAGCAGCGCCCCCTTCCTCTACTATTCTCTTCTAGTTATCCCATAGGCAAGATGGTGCGAGGAAGGGCTGATACTTGGCAGGCAATTTGCAACGCATTGTTTTTCTCACCAACTTGATTCCACAGCAGCAACTGAGGTATTCTTCTTCTTATTGCTGCTGTTGTTGTTTATTTTAGTGGGTAGCTCATGTAATTTGACATTAAACAAGTCTGAGGCTGACAACAAAATGACACATTAAATATACAAATACGAGCAGTAGCATCGAAGAAAGTTAGCTTTTTGGTGAGTGCTGCTGAGCGACTGTGCCCTGTCCCCTGCCGCCCATCGCCTGTCGCCGGTAAGCTGTAATAGAAAAATGAGCTGGTAAAAAGTTGCTACGCATAACACAAAGCAGTTTCAAATTTTCAACACTTTGAAATCAGCAAAGCCAGCTAAGTAACCGAATGCGTCGCTCGACCTTGCCCCCTCATCATAATATTCGTGTTGTTGCATGCTGCGGCACCATAACTCAAAAATAATTTTCTCATGGTACAGGTCGTTGACGAAGAGTTCAAATTTAGTAGCGTTGCTGTTGACAACCTTCTTTTGTTGTTGCTGTTGTTGTTGTTTGAGCTGTACTCCTACGCTTGACGCCTGCCATTGTATTTGACAGTTTTGACAGGCAGTCGCACCAGCTCATTTCTTGCCGTTGGCTTGGAATGAGCGAGTGGCCACAAAGCGAGTGAGCGCCACACGAATGGGCGTCGCAGTAGCGGGGAATGCAGGAAAAGCAACCAAATCGAAAATTTAGAGGTTATATGCGTAAACTCTAAAGAGGTTTGTATCGAAAAATACAAAATTAACGCAGTTAATGTCCATGAAATTCCATTTGCAATAATAAGGTGGATTTTTTAAGAGGCGTAAGACTGTGAATTCATAGCGAAATACAACTTTTAGGAAAACGAACTTCTTTTGAATCATAAAAAATTTCATAGCATTAATGATGAGACGTGATTTCGAGCATTTGGTTATCTTGGAAAGGACGGCCATACGTCACCCTGGAGTAGTGATCCAAAACGAATGAGTTTCTTTCTTCCGAGCTAATTTGCAATAAAAAAAGGCATCAGAAAAAATTATCTCCGCAAATAATGAAAAATAAGAATTTTGTGAGGAAAGTATCCCTAGACGGGCAAATACCACACTTCTAAAGTCATTTATCGAAAGTTCTATATCAAACCCATATCATTGCATGACACAGAAGCTCGGCTGATAGCAGCATTCTACCAGGCGGCACTTTAAAGGTGAGAAAAAAAGATTCTACGATTTATGGAATATTGCCTGTGGTGATAGCGAATTTCAAAGACAATGAAACGATGGGCATAGTGCCACAAATAAAGATGCAGCGCTTGTGACTCGAGCCCTGTGGTATGAATGCACGCGCATGCCAGGTCTCAGCTCGGAAAGTAGTCAATGGGCTACCGTGGCAAAGAAAGAGAATAGCATTCTCGGCGTAGGAAAATCAAATCGAGAAGAACTGAGACTCACTTGGTGTTTCTAAGATGAAGCGACCGGCGCAGTTACTACGAAAATCAAAAAGTAGGAAACATTTACAGAATTGCAAAGCAAACGGAAATGGTATTTCAACCGGAGACTTCTGCTACACGCAGCACAGCGGTATGGATCATTGGTAAGAGGTGACGCGTATATAGTATATACAGGATTGGAGTCGTTGGCTGAGTTGTTGTCATGTCAACCGTTTCATGCTACAGATGGAGTTCATCAGGTTTTTTAATATCAAGGTCTACTATAACAATACCACAAATTGGAGGATGAGCTCGGCCAAGCACACAACAAAGGGTGTTAGCATAAATGGCTGCACGCGCGCGGACTCAGTTGGACAAAGAATCCAAATTCTTGGGAAAACAGAGAGAAAAGAACCAAAGAGTGGATAAAAGGAAGGATGGGCTTTGGATTGGAGGACTCCGACCAACGATGAGTAATTACATTTGTATTAATCGACTCAAGCTGCTGATGAAATTCACCACATGTGTGATATTTAAACCCGCAGTTTTCGCAGGGGTAACAAAGAAATGAAGCCAAGATGCTTTAGGCTTAGCCCTGCGAAAACAGGGCAGCTAAAAAGAAGGTGCTGAGATGATTCCACCTCATCCACAATACAGTTGACGCAAGACTCGAAGTAATGCCGAGCATGCATACCTCGTGGATAGTGCTCTGTAAGGGCACCCACGAAATTCGAGTGCTGAGATTTTGTTAACCTCAAAAGATTCCTCGATCGCCTCCGATCTGCTCATGAGCCGAAAGATTACGCAACCTTACAAGTTTGTGTACTTGTCAGCGCTCACTGAGTTGACACGAAACCCACCATTTCAGGAGCAGGAACTACCTCACAGTTTCCCTTACTAGCCAGCTCATAAGCCTCGCAGTTTCCTACAATGTCGCTGTAACCAGGTACCCAGATAAGCCTTATATCAAAGTATTCGGCTGCGATCGAAAGTGAAGTCGGGCACACCCCAATCAGTTTCGAGTGCACCATCATCGAGCCCAGAGTTTCTGCGTGGGCTACCTTTGCTTAAAACACACTGCAGTGATCTGGTAACCTGAAGTTCAATGGGGAGCTTCTCGCAGAATAATCCTCCGAATGCACTCGAATACTCAGAATATACTTTCCGTCCAACTTCGAGCCGTACATGAACAGGTTCATCAGGTCCTGTCTTCAAATGCTGCCCCCCACTCCCTCTTCTCTTAAAGAAATGTGAGTGGTGAATGTTCCTCTTGGACTAAGCGAGGATGTACATTGATCCGTCGCCAAGGTGATGAAGCCAAAGTGTCCAAGGATACTTGAGTGTCCGTAAGTGAAGTCAAGCCTATAGCCCGAGCTTCTCAGTCTGATTGTCATACATGCAGCGGCAGTTTTGCCTGCGATGCCTACGGGTACCCCATTGAATATTCCATTTAGCGCTAGAGTAGAAGTAGTTCGAAGTGCTCCACTGATTCCAATGAGAGGAGCCCTTTGAACTCTCCCCAGTTTCATCACCGATATCATCCACTCCAGTGAGTGCTACCAGCCAAAGACTCTATACGTCAGAATTGGCTTTATAACAGCATAATGAAGCCAAAATATAACTCAATACTTAAGACAAGGTGACTGTTGCCTTCCTTATTCTTTCGTAAATTTTGAGCTTCCACGTTAGTCTTCAGTCAAGGATTAGACCAAATGTTTCACCTTATCAGAGGGCACCTATTGAAGGGAGTTGAGTTTTGTGTATTTTATATTTCCTCGTAAATAAGACGAGCTCTGTCTGGAGAGGATTCCACGATAGGCGGCAAATTGCTCCTCAGCTACCAACTACGTTCAGATATCCCTGCATCAACTCTTGCAGAGTATCTGGAAACTTGTCTCTAAAAATGCCACACCATCCACATAAACAATCATTCTGCAGTTCCTTATTTTTTTGTATGCTTACGTCATTTTTTTGCAGCCCCTTCTCAGTGGCTTCCCCAGCAAGTTATTGACAACGACAACCCAGAGAAATGCTGATAGAACACCGCCTTGCGGCGTGATCCAACCCACCTGCCAGCGAAAATAAACGGCACCTCATTTTGCCGCCATCATTCTGTAAATAAACTTGATAAGGTCGGTTTTGACCCCCAGTTTATCCAGACTCTTAGCCTCTTTTCTAAATTTATGCAACTTGTACACAAAAAATAACCTTCCAGGGGAAATTAGCTTGGCAATACAAAAAATCCTATTTGATCGCGTTTTGTACTTAGTAACTAGCCTAAATAGATACATTCATACTTTAACACTTAAATTAATAAGATGTGAAGATTCTTTCTTCAACTCTTAAATAAAACATAACTGTAAATTATTGTTATATCTTTTTAAATTTTGTTTCATTTTTTTTTTTCATCAATATGCCAGATTTAGCCACCGAAACTCTTTAAACAACTCATATCCCAACTCACAAATCATATTTAAGATTCGTTGCCATTAAACATTTCAAGGCAAACATTTTAACCCGTTAACTGGGCGAAGCGGAAGCTAAAAGTTGCGCATTCACCAAAAACGGGTTACGATTTATGATTATTAAACCATTCCCCGCCGACGTGAATGAGGCAGACATGGAAATATGGCAGAGCGCGTTTGCTAATGCTGCTACACAAAGGTAGCTAAAGCAAAAAATATATAAACAAAGAATAAAAGAGCAAAAAAAGGAACAAGAAATGGCGACAAATAATTCATAAACATAGTCGAGGACGAAGAGCAAAGAAAATTTATAATTCCCAAAGCAGAAAATGAATTCATATTCGTGTTTAAGTCCACACATTTATGTACAGCGAATGTATGGGGCATTCCTTTAAAAACTGAACACATTTGAGTAAAAATTGTTCCACATATTTCTGATTTGGCTGGACATTTTTTAATGGGGATATACCGGAAAAAACTTATATACATACGAGAACTTTTCTTTTCATTCTAGAGAGAAGAGCACAAAATTACGAGAATTTCCGGATTATTAATTTCAAAATGATGCTTTCCATTTCAATTCAACCGGGCTATTTGGGTCATGTTCTTCGATTTCGATGAAACTTAAATATGCTGCTCTCTGGTCAAAATAATGAGACACGTATTTTTTTGTTCGCCCGAAAAAAAATTTTTTCAAGAGTTATCGGCAATTTTGTTTTTCGGCTCAAACTCGATTTTTTTTTTTAATAATATAAAATTTTTTTTTTTAAATGCTCATAACTTAGTCAAAAATGAACCGATTTTAATAATTTTGGATTCAAAATGATCGTCATTACTTACACGAGCGATTTCATGTAGAAACAGTTGCAAAAAAGTAGTTGAAAATTTTTTATTTTGCAAAAAACAAAAAGTGCGAAACAGGTTTTTTACTCAAAAATTCATTACTCAAAAACAACTCATTTTAGCTACTGGGGCATTCAGCTCAATTGAAGTTTGATGTGTCCTCTTGATTTAAAAAAAGTTATAAAAAAACAAAAATACTCCTTTTGAAATATTGAATTTCGAAAAAATCTAATTTTTTTTTCTTTTTTGCTAAATAAAAAATTTTCAACTACTTTTTTGCAATTGTTTCTACATGAAGTCGCTCGTGTAAGTAATTACGATCACTTTGAACACAAAATTGTTAAAATCGGTTCATATTTGACTAAGTTATGGGCGTTTAAAACAAATTTTTTCTTATATAATTAAAAAAAATCGAGTTTGAGCCGAAAAACAAAATTGCCGATAACCCTTGAAAAAATTTTTTTTCGGGCGAACAAAAAAATACGTGGAATGGAAAGCATCAAAATCATTTTCGAAAATTCGCAACTCTGGAAAAAAAATTATATTTATTCAAGTTTTTTTTTTGTTCATTTTAGGAACTAGAAAACTAAACTTTGAGAATTTCCATATTTTTAATTTCAAGATTGGTTTCCAAAATTCATAATAAAAATTATAAAGGGTGGTTAAGTTTCAAGAGCCGGTGTTGATTTTGAATAAAAGACAATTTTTTTACGAAATTATTGTCATTTCTCTTTATTATGATAATTCTGCTATGTTTCAATTATTGTACGTATGGAACAAAATATCGGTCAAATGGCCGCCGCGGCCCCGGCGGCACACCTCCATCCGACGGTCCAAATTTTCGATGACGCTGAGGCATAATTAAGGTTCTGTGCCGTTAATGTGCCGAATTATCTTATCCTTTAGCTCTTGAATTGTTGCTGGCTTATCGACGTACACCTTTTCTTTCAAATAACCCCAAAGAAAGAAGTCCAACGGTGTCAAATCACATGATCTTGATAAGGCCCAATGATGCCGCCGGCCCATAAACCGCACCAAACAGTCACTCTTTGTGGGTGCATTGGTTTTTCGGCAATCCCCCTTGGATTATCATTCGCACAAATGCGACAATTCTGCTTATTGACGAATCCACTGAGGTGAAAATGTGCCTCATCACTGAAGATGATTTTCTTCGAAAATTGGTCATTCACTGTTGCCGTTTCTTGCCTCCATTCTGACTATTGACGGCGCTTGAAATGGTCAAGAGGCTTTAGTTCTTGAGTCAATTGCACCAGTTAAGCGTATAAATGCAAGTCTTTATGCATAATGTTCATCAACGTCGAGCGTGAGAGGTGCACTTGTTAGGCACGACGACGAGTTGAGGTGGACGGTTCTTCAACCACACTATCGCGAGCAGCAGCAATATTTTCTGCAATACGAGCTGTACGAGCATGCACTGGTGTTTTCACATCTCCTACAGACCCGGTTTGCTCAAACTTTTGCACAATTTTTCCGATTGTTCGCACATTTGGACTATTAAATTGACAGAAAAAATCGCGTAGAGCGCGATATGCATTTGAACGCCCGTTTGCATAATAAGCCTGAATAACTTTAAAGCGTTGCTCGATTGTGTATCTTTCCATGGTTCAAATTGAATTAATCTGAAATTGAATAATGTCAAATGAAATGTAGAGAAAAAATGACGTTTAGGTGTGGTTCACATTCAACATCGGCTCTTAAAATTTAACCACCCTTTATATATTCAAGAATTATTATTTTTATTTTAAAGAATAGAGAACAAAATCATAAGGTTTTCAGATTTTTAGTTTCAAATTTCATTTTCGAAAATTCATAACAAAAATTATAGGTATATATTTAAGAATTTTTCTTTTTTCACTTTAAGAACGAAATTTTGAGAATTTCCAGATTTTTAATTTCAATTTTCGAAAATTCATATGACAGAACAATAAGCAATTACCCTCACTCTTAGCGAGTCTTTAGTATTGCTATGGTGAGACCTGGGACCAACCCTATGGAACACAATGTACGATGCAGTCCTGAAGTTAAAGTTCCCCAATAGTGCTGTATTAGTGGATTATGCTGATGATACCGCCCTAGTTGTGGTAGACAAAGAACTAGACAAACTAGAAGAAAAATGCAACGACGCTGCAGAACGAGTTCAACGTTGGCTCAACCAAGCGACATTAGTAGTAGCAGTTCAAAAAACTGAAGCAGTTTTGACAAGCGGAGCTGGGCAAAAGTCCGTTAATATTAGAATAGGTGACCTTGGCGTCTGGACTGACGTAAAGATACGTTTCAGAGAGCATTTGATTAATGCCAGTTCCAAAGCGGCAAGAGTCGATGGTGCTTTAACACGAATTCTCCCTACCATAGGAGGGCTCCAAGGCAATCAAAGGTGTGTACTGTCAACGCTTGTTGATTCTATCATCTTGAATGTGGTACCTATCTGGGCAGCGGCCAAAAAGGGTATCTTGCAGGATGTCACATAAACACACAGGCGAAGCGCGTTGCGAGTAGGGTGCGCATATAGAACCGTGTCGGACGATGCAATCTGTGGCATTGCAGAAAAGCTTCCGTTGGAACTGCTGGCAGGGGAAATGAGCCGACTTCACAGCACGCAGGGAGCGCGGCCTACATCGAATCGAAAAACCTCAAAACGAGCGCTGACAATTGAACGTTGGCAGAAGCGTTGGGAGCTGTCTCAAAACAGACGCTGAACATACTCGTACAAACTCCTTATGTGCATCGATGAGTGGCTCACAAGAAAGCACGGACGTAGACTACTACCTGAGTGCACACGGCTATTTCCAACACGATGCAGAAAAAAAGTATTGCTGTTGTACTTCCCGTTAATTTAATTTTTGTTTTTTTTTTTTTTGGTCATTGAGAAAAATAGTCAGATGTCAATACTGCATAATTCTTAGACGGTACTTTTTTATGACATCCTTTGACATTTGTCCAGTATTTGTCCACAGTTTGACCCGACAGAATAATGCGTTAAAATTATTGAACCTTATTATGTAAATGGCCGAGCTTCAAGGGCAAAAATTCCAGGTTTTTTGGTGGAAATAATCGTCCGAATGAGTCGACCATTCAAAAGTTGGTGAAAAAATTCAAGAAACTGGTTCTGTCAAGAATAGAAAAAGGGCCGGCGGACTAAAAACTAGACGTTCTGTTGTTTTTTTTTTTTTGTTGTAGTAGCTTACTAAACACTGTCAGTGCAATGTAATTCCCGGCCGTCTTTGCCTAGCCCGTCTAACAGTAGGCCCAGGAAACTTGCTGTTGTGTGCGCAGAAAAGGAGAGCAAACTATCGAAGGTAACTCCAAAAATTTTGGTGTTGTTTACTGGGTGTGTCATCGACTTTGAACCTTAGCTGTAGTTTGAGCTCCTTCGTCCAGGTGGTAAAGAGAGTTGGCGTGGATTTATTCAGGACGTTCTGCGGAGAATAGTAAACATGAAGCGAAATCGTCCACAATTAGATATTCACTAATCGACTGTTTAGTAGACTTTACTTGAACACCTGGTGCTCATGGTGGACATTTAAATGATGTAATTTTTCAAATTTATTTGTTAATAGCCGTGTTTTCAATAAAAATAGTGAATCCTGAAGGAAATTAAATTTAAGGTAGTAGTCTGGTCAAAACTCATTTTTATAAATATTTTTTAGAATTTTGTTTTTTTGCCAGAATGACAAGCCTACAAAATAATAATCAGTTTAACTTTTTCGTTTCAGATGTCCTGAAGAGCCAAAATCCTGTTGACAAGCCACCTATCTTTGTTTTAAGACGCTTACTTTGGTGCCACCCTACTACAAAAAAATATTTCAAAAACAAAAAACAAAAATGTTTTTGTATACCATTTGATGTCAATAATAACATACTATAACCTCACAACGATCGCATTTTATTTTCTTAAAGAAAAAATTCCAAAAAAATATCTATAAAAAATGAGTATTTGGCCAGACTACTAGCTTAACATATTTCATTTTAATACAACAGAAAGTGGCGTCTTATGAAAGACCCCCTATTATTATTTGGAAAAAGTAAATTTATCCAGAGTGACAAGAAGTTTCAAGCTAAAAGTTATGAATTTTTGGAAAAAAAATTCTGAAAAATTTTATTCGTCTATTTTCGAAGACAAAAGCAAAAAACGAAAAATCGTAGATTTTCAAATCAAAAACGTGGCAGCCGTTCGCTTTGCAAAAGAATGTCCCCTAGTAATATATGAACCCGCACACAATGCACCAGAAAATGTGTACAAGCAGACACATACATACACATTGGTAACTATGTGCATGTGGAAGCATTCTCTTTAGGGATCTCCTTTCGGCGAGACTTTCCAAAACGCGGGTCATGGTGTGCGCAACAGACAACAGTTGGCGGATGCATAGCGAGCACATTTATTACACCAAATGTCGCGCAGCTAACGTTCAGTGCCCTCCATACCCAGCTGTCTTCTGTCTTACCCACGTCCCTCGAAAGCAGCGCCCCAGTGCTTGATTTTGCCATAAAAGCAACGATATTTTTCTTGCACACCCGTTTTCAAACTTCTCCGCCAATTGATTCAATTATTTTAGCAGCGCGGATGCGCCTCAAGCAATTGCTGATTTTTCCGACGCCTGAGCGCCTTGCAGTATGCAATATATACTAAATATATTAACCAAATATTGCACACATAATTTATGGTCTCAAACTAAAGCATTTCTCTGCACACTTCATGCAGCCCCTCACATTTATTACTACATACCAACACCTACCTACACTTGCTTGTGTGGGTTTCAAGCTGCCACTTTCTTATTGAAAAATGTTTTATGGCTTAAATGAAAACACACAGCCACTGTGACAATAGCAGCCTTTAAGCTGAAATTAATTAATGCGACTTTGTTCTTAGCCAAATATCCTAAGACAAGTAATTAATAAGCGAGCATTTTCAAACAGCAGCTATGCATTTGCACATATTTACACAAGAGCCTCAGGCGCCAATCAGCTACAAGGAAACGCACACATCGAAAGGGGCAAAGAAGGCAGCGCAAGGATATAATGCGCCAGATTAGAGACATACACAACACACACACATGGACTGACGTTGTACATATAAAATATATTTGTAGGTACACAATATAATAATACAACAACAATATGTGTGCGAGTGTGCAAGGACGGACGGTGAAAGCAATAACTGGACCGACATGATCCTGTGTCAACACAGGCGAGCGTATGTGCGAGTGGATAAGTGTGCGGGGCTACCCTGCAGTAAATAGGAGTGACAAGTATCCCATACAACTGGTCGCTGCCATGCGTTTCATGCCCTTACTTTATTTCTTTGTTGAAACCAGACTAGATTTACAGGGATACATAACAAAAGCCTAAGAACTAAAATTAAAAGGATGGTTCATTTGACAAATAAAAAGACTCAATAAGTGACTCAAAATCAAGGTTAAGACTTCCAGGAAGCCAATTATGTTGTTGTTGTTGTCGCAGTAACTTTTCCCAGTCAGTGCAATGCAATTCCCGGTCGTCTTCGTCTAGCTCAGCGCTGATTGGACAGGTTGGGTCCAGTGGAAGAGGGGTGTTAGATGAGTGTGTTTGATGGGGCAAGCGAAAAGGTGGTTACTGTCGTGCGGGGTGCCTTCGCATGCCGGGCATATGTTTAGTATGTCGGGGTCAATTCTGGATAGGTAGAAGTTTAACCTGCTACAGTATCCAGAACGACTCTCAGGGAAGTTAGAGCTCTTCGTCTGCAATGGGTGGTGGTTGGACTCCGATGACGGCATTCGGGAGTCAGGAATTTAGGAAGGTGGTAAGTGTCTCTCAATGAATCATTTAGCGTCTGTCTAAATACTCTCCGTTCCAGTAATTGTCGGTCTGATTTGTTCTGGATCTTGTCCGCGTAATTGAGAAGGTGCCTCCTGACGTACTTGGAAGCCGGCTCAGGCTCAAACAATTTGATGAACTTTTTGCGGTTTTGGACTTTAGTGGCAATTGCAGTTGTATGCGCTGAGAAGGAGAGCAAACTGTCGAAGGCAACTCCCAAGATTTTGGGTTGTTAACAGTCTGAATTGATGTGTCATCGAATTTTACCTTAAGTTGCAGTTTGACTTCCTTTGTCCAGGTGGTGAAACGGGTCGCCGTGGCAAAGTAAAGCCAGTAAACTAGCCCTGTCTAGTGTACCGTGCCGATTATGATCTGCAAGTCCTCTTGTGAGGTCGGCTAAATTAAGGTAATTAGATCTAAGAAGTTCAACTTAAAATGAATAAATTATAAGAGCAAAGTAATACGTGGACTGAAAAGTTTCAAACCTAACAAAGAAAACACTTTTTTTTTTCAAAACTAACTTTCTTCATCAACGTAATTTCCATCAAGAACAACGCAACCATTCCAACGCCACTCCAACATTTCAATACCACTTTTGTAGAACGATTTATATTTTGCCTCAAAATAGGCCTCAGTTTCAGCGATAACCTCTTTTTTCGAGCGAAATTTCTTACCGGTGAGCATTCTTTTTAGGTCTGCGAACAGCCAGTAGTCGCTGGGAGCCAAATCTGATGAATGAGGTGGATGTAGGGGCAATTCGAACTACAATTCATGTACGAGGGTGTTTCAATAAGTACCCGTGTTTGATGACAAAGAGCGTTCCTGAGGGAAATTGGTGTTAGCAACGTGTTCTGCCATCTATGAAACGACGGCAGAACAAATTTCAGACTGATTGACATTTTTATGAAGATTCACCAAAAAGTAGCAATCTTAGGAACACAAAAACTGCCCACAAAAAAAAAATGCCTCTGAGGAAAAATAAATAACCAAAAGGGCAATGCTGATCGGTACCATTCCCCAAGGAACTAGTGTTGCGCTGATTCGAAACTGGCTCAATAAACTACAGTATAAATACAAGTACATATTTTGACTATCCTACCTAAAGTAGATATTCTGCTCAAAAAGTACCAGGAATTGTTCAATAAAACGCAAAATAATTGTTCATTCATCAAAATTTCACCTTCAAAATAGGCTACATTCAAAGACATACGGCCAACAATAAGTCCAGTAAACAAAGCACCTTTTAAACGCGTTTGAATAGATCTTCTTCTTCAGCAAAAGAAGATAGTCACAGGGGGATAACTCCGGTGAATACGGTGGTTGTTTGATGGTATTTGTCGAGTTTTACCCGTGGTTTTGATAAAGCATTCTCGCCTTAGTCTTTGTGCAACATTTTCAACGATTCGGCAAACGAAACCCCGTTGACAATATCGATCGAAAGATATCGATATTTTTATCCATAGTGAAAATCGCAGTGCCTACCTGTGGTTAACTGATATAATTAAATGCCAAAATCAAGTTAATGGACAGATCTCGCTTAAACTCTGCGACACTATAGAGGACAGTTGTACCAACATTCCAGTAAAAAAAATGTAGGCACTTAGAGATGTGTAACGCGCGCTTTTTAAATGAACAATTCCCCGTATTTTTTCGACAGAATGTATGTACGCAAGTAGGTCGTCGGACACCACAGGAAATGTAGTACCCTAGCAGGGGTACTTAAATACTTGCATGCATGCATACTTAGACGTATGCTTGCATATGTAAAAGTACATAAGGTGCATATGTATGTGTTGTGTTGATATTACAACGTCATTTCCATAGAGCAGCACAGATTATGGCGCATTAATAAGCGAAAGCCTCGTAAATGCTTACGATACACATTTGGAATTAGAACACAGCTTGGAAATTAAGCACACATCCGTACATACACACATGTACCTATATATGTGTGTACCGCAGCGAACACTGAAATTCGGACACTTGCATAGCAGTCAATTATAGTTGGACTTTAATGGGATGTGCTAGGCTGACATTTTGTCTTTGTGTCACTTAATTCATGACATTTTTTTGTTATTATTTGAGTAAGCGTGAAAAAGTACGAAAATGCCGCAAATGCATAAATATTAGCGAATTTGATAAAAATTTTAAATTTTAACTTTACGGCCCAAAAACTACACCATTCGAGAAATTTGTGGCAAAGTTAGATTTAATAAGATTATAATTTTTCCTCACACTAACTTCAGCTTCCAGGCAAGAAATATTACTTGGAAAATATCTTAACTGAAGGCTATTAAACACTTTAACCAAACACACTATATTTACAGTCCGTCGAATAGAAGCGTAACCAGCAACATTCAAACTTAGAGCTACAGAGAGGCGGAGTATAGGTTACGGTTGGGTTGACCTGGCTGAAAGCCATTACATAGACCTATTGATCCTTACTGTTACCAGATGGAGCTAGACCCTTACGTTTCTTTGCAGTCGGTTTCTTTGTATAAGCCTGCGTCTTTTGCGAATCTAAGTAAACTTTGGAGCTCTATCCCCGAGAGGTATTCTAACTTCTCATAGTGTAGAGCTCCTAAGCATTTCATTCGGGTTCTAGCTAATGCAGGGCAAGAACTTAGAAGGTATTCCAGAGTTTCCCTCTCTTCTAGTTCATTACAAAATCTGCAGCTATCGTTGTTTGCAATTCCTATCTTGTATGCGTGCGCCACTAACAAATTGTGGCCTGTCAGCATACCTAAGATAGTTCTGTTTTCTTTTCTAGACAGAGCTAGTACGAATCGGACGTATTTATCTACACTCTGTGTACACATGATTTTCGCGGTTCTGCAGGCGGATAGCTTGTGCCACCTCATGTCTATCCGTCCTTTCATGTCCGCAGCAATGTCATTGTAATCTCATTTCCTACAATGCCCCTATGTCCAGGTACCCAACTACATATAAGTAGATGTGCAGCCGCCGGTCTGCGGCCAGACTCTATATGGCTTCCTGATTTTTAGAACGTTTTT
The DNA here is from genome assembly GCF_028408465.1 of Anastrepha ludens. Classification (NCBI taxonomy): domain Eukaryota; kingdom Metazoa; phylum Arthropoda; class Insecta; order Diptera; family Tephritidae; genus Anastrepha; species Anastrepha ludens. Next base: position 26,439,940 of record NC_071499.1, on the reverse strand, counting down.
AGATGGAATTTCATATGAGTTGATTGCCTTTATCGCTGCTTGACTGTCAACGCATATATTTATGTTGGAGTTGCTCGGTGTCCTAGTGCTATTTCTGCAGTCTTTCCTACCGCAAAGACTTCTTGAAAAATAGCAGCTTAATTGGCCGCCTGATGTCCAGCTCTGCGCTGGACATAATTTTCGAGCCGTCGGTAAATATGTTAAGCGTATTGAGGCTAGGTTTCATACCTCGTTTTCACCTCTCTTCTTCTATTGTTGCTCGAAATCTCTATCACTAGAGCACCATAGAGTAATATTGGTTGTACTACAGCTGAGTAGCACCAATACATTATTGAAGGAGATAGACCCCATGTAACTCCCAGTATTCTTTTTACATGCGTATAGTGCGTTACTGGCCTTTTTCTTCCTCTCCAATATATTGTGCTTCCATGATAGTTTGCCATCCAAAATTACTCCAAGGTACTTTGCGTTGTCTTTAAGAGTCAGTCCTATTTGTTTTTTTTGTTTTTTGGGATCTTGCACTTTTTAGTAAAAATTATCATGTCCGTTTTGTCAACGTTATTCCCAGGAATGCCTGTGTTGCCCATTGATGCACTGTTGCCAGTGTGTTATTCATTATGTCTCTAATGGTGTCTAGGCATTTGCCTGTCACTACCATGGATATGCCATCTGCATATGCTATTAGTTTAGATGCCTTCGAATTTCGTTAATAGCTCATTAGCTGCGAGTAGCCAGAGAGAATGTCACCTTGTGGCATACCGTCACATGCTAGTTTAGTGAGTTTAGCTTCGTTCCGTTCCGCAAGTACGATTCTACAACCTAAAAGGTTCTTATCCATGACTAAACAGCAGTTCTGTATTTGTTGTATCTAAGCCTCTTAGAATGGCTTCCCTGAACACATTGTTGAATGTACCACTAATGTCTAGAAATGGCGGAATATAGAGTAGCGCTAAATAGCTGCTAAGTAGGCGTATCCTTCTCGCAAAACGCGAAATATATTTTAAAAATCTGTTCAGTATTGCAGAGATGCGAAATATCTCACGTTCGAAGTGGCTCTTTTAAATAGCTGAGCCTGTCTCAATTCCTGCCGAATATTAAAATTTTCTTATCTGTATACACTTAGCGATCTGCTTAACAAATAAACCCCAAACTAGGCTTATTTTTTATTACAAAAAAGCTTCATTGTAAAAACTCCTGCACCACAACAATCGTCGACTGATTCATTGAGTCAACTGCCGCCAGCTGATTTGTTGCACGTAATCTAAATCTTCTTTAATTATATTTTATTTTACACAATAAGTTGGTCAAATTGATTTTCCATACAAGTGAATAGACGCAGTAGCAAAGCGTTGACAACGCGTCTGCTTAACACTTGGAAATCAAACTGAGAGGAAATTAAATTTCGGCAAAGTCAAAAATTACAATGAGGCAATAAACGCGGCGCGACGCGCCACGCCGACATTCTGCAATGAATTTACCGCTTCCTGCACTGCGCGCCCGGTTGTCAGCACACCAGCCCGGAGACACCACAACAGCGCGTATGCCACCGACAATGCCGCCAACAGCCAACAGACAATGGCGCAATGACACACAGCCAAATAGTCAGATGCGGTGGCGTAGCATTTGCCGAGGCCTCGGGCCATTTGCCGGAGTTAAATAGGCGATTGAAGCTGATAGATGGAGTGGCAGCAGTAAAATGTGAAAGAAGGAAACGACGTTTATTAAAACGGAAACTCGAGAAAGTGCCACACAAATGCGCACACAAATCCAAACATACACATACACACCCACATAAAGTGCGCAACGATGTGGGACGCAGAATAATAAAATGGAGGACAAGTAGCGGCTGAAAATAAAAGTTAAGAAATACTTAAGCAAAACAATGTCCTTAGGCGTTAAAATTAACATCAAAATCAACAGGAAAACAACAAAAAAAACCCATAATGATAATAATAACGAACCGAACAGCAGTGCATGGAAATCGACGACACTTCTTTGGAGGCGTTGAAAATGAAGGCAAAGCAAAAGTGAATGCGAAGGCGGGGTCATGGCGTATAACTTGGCTTTGGCGTTGAAAAGAGGAAAGCAAATACAACAACTATTTTATGGCTAGACGCGGATAATCATGATGACTGCAACAACAGTGGCTTGGCCAACAACAGACGGCCATGAAGTAACCATGAAAATGCGATAAGGATAAGGACAACGTCGCCGCGCACAAGTGCCATTCAGACACAAGCAAGGACATTCCTTCAAAACGCCTCGAAAAAAATTAAAAGTCGCCTCAAAAGATGTTGTAATGGACTGGTCCATATGTTTATTGTTGCCGATGGTAAGTGACAGTCAACGAAAACTGTTAGTACGGACTTTAGGTTGAAATATCTATTGAAGATGCTGGGAAATGACAAAGTTTTCGGATTTCCGTCCAAATCGGCCAACGATTTTACTAAGGCACAAACACAGATAGGAACAACCAATTTTATTTAAATACAATAATGTTCAACATAAAACGTCGAAGCATATCAAAGAAATATACAGCCTGATTTTCAGACCTTCTTTCAAGAGAAGCAAACTCAGTTAGACTTCATATTTTTCATATTCCATAATACAAAGACTCGCAAGAGAACGGCATTTGTAAATTTTTCACAGTACGCTTCGGCTTCAAATTCTGCACAGGTTTGAAGGGTAGGTTAGGTTAGGTTGAGTGGCTGTCATCCGCCACACTTAGGCCTGAAAAGTCCCATTGTGATGCCACTGGAGCTCGTCCTTTACACTCCTGAGTCTTCTCTGAACCAACCCGTGGATTTAATGAATTTTGTCAATTTCGGCAACACTATTTGGAGATCTCTCGTAGCGGCACCCACGTCACTGTTGACAGCTACGATTTCGAGGTTGTAAAAGACTTCATATACTTAGGAACCCGCATTAACACCGATAACAATGTCAGCCTTGAAATCCAACGTAGAATCTCTCTTGCCAACAAGTGCTACTTTGGACTAAGTAGGTAAATTCCTCTCTCGACGAACAAAACTAACACTCTACAAGACTCTCATCATGCCATCCTAACGTATGACGCCGAATCGTAACAATGACAACATCTGATGAAGGGACGCTTGGAGTATTTGAGAGAAAGATTCTGCGCAAGATTTTTGGACCTTTGTACGTTGGCAACGGCGAATATCGGAGGCGATTGAACGATGAGCTGTATAAGTTTTACGACGACATAGACATAGCGCAGCGAAGAAAGATCCAGCTGCTACGTTGGCTGGGTCATGTCATCCGAATGGACACAAACGCTCCGGCTCTGAAAGTACTCGATGCGGTACCAGCTGGTGGTAGTAGAGGAAGAGGAAGGCCTCCTCAGCGTTAGAAAGATCAGGTGGAGAAGGACTTGGCTTCACTTGGTGTGTCCAATTGGCTCCGGTTAGCATGAGAAAGAAACGACTGGCGCGCTTTATTAAACTCGGCCAAAATCGCGTTAGCGATAATCGCGCCAATCAAGAAGAAGATAAATATGTTCCAAGAAAAACACAATTTTACGGTTTGAAATACACTTCTCACACATCAATACATTTGTTCCAAGGAGATTCCAATTTATGAATTCAATCCCTGAAGGGAGAATCTAGAAGGGCTGCAAAATACGCTTCCCCAGCTGTTATAACCTCATCATAAACAACGAAAAACACTTTCCACGCATGATTTTTTTTAGGTCTGGAAACAGATGAAAATCGCTACGACCAAATCTGGTGCATACGGGGGATGCCCCAATAATTCGAAATTTAAGTCATAAACTTCAGCCACTGTCAAAATGCTTTTATGAATCAGTGCATAGTCCTGATGAAAATGAATTTTTATCTATGGCAAACTGGGTCTTTTTTCACGAATGTTTTCGTTCAGCTGGTTTAAAAGGCTACAATAACATTCAGAATTTATTGTTTTACCAGTTCACAGGTAGTCCACAAACCAAATTCCTTTCGCATGCCAAAAGACTGATGCTAACAACTTTATGGCCGATTTTTGAACACGAACTCCTTTCAGAGCCGAAGATCCTGGTTAACACCACTCGTTAGCCTCTTGTTTGAATTTAGGATCACGGTGATAGAACCCAGTCTCATCCATAGTGTTGAATCGATGCAGCAAATCCACTCTAGCCTTTCGAAAACGCTTTAAATGTTGCTGAGTCACTCTAAAAGAAAGAAGACCCTGTTGAGCTTGACTCTAGTCTGGCAGTGTAAGGAGACATAAAAGGTATGGCATAAGTGGGAGATATTATAACTTTGGTTATTTTATCGACAATGAAATGCCACTACTCTCATTGTTTCCTTACTTACTTGATTAAATGGAACGTGTATCATTGCTAAGCCATCAAATGGATATATTTATATTGGGTAGTCGAAAAAGTCTTTTCGTATTTTGTCAATAGATGTCGTTAGAGTCATCTATCTCCAGTGCTACCAATCACATTGTGTCATATCATACGGTGTTAGAAAAGTGACATTTTAAGCTTCATGTAACCAAACAAAAATTAAATTCGGAGAAGTTGAAAAAAAGTTATAGCTGTTCAAAAATGAGTGAAAATAATGAAGAAATTCGCTATATTTTGAAATTTTTGTATAAAAAAGGGAAGAGTGCCATGCAAGCCACCAATGAAATTTGTGAAGTTTACGGAGACGATGCTGTATCAGTTCGTGTAGCACAACAATGGTTCGCTCGCTTCCGTTCTGGAAATTTCGATGTGAAAGATGCACCTCGCTCCGGTCGACCTATCGTTGAAAAAGTCGATGAAATTATGGAAAAGATTGACCAGGACCGTCACATAAGCTGCCATGACATCGCCAAGGCACTAAACATTCATCATCAAATGGTTTTGAACCATTTAAAAAAGGCTGGTTACAAAAAGAAGCTCGATGTTTGGGTACCGCATGAATTGTCTGTGAAAAATTGAATGGACCGAATTAACATCTGCGATTCTTTGCTGAAACGAAATGAAATCGAGCCGATTGACGCCTCGAAAGGTTATGCTGTGTGTTTGGTGGGATTGGAAAGGAATCATCCACTATGAGTTGCTCCAGCCTGCTCAAACGATTGATTCTACACTTTACTGTCAACAACTGATGAGATTGAAGCAAGGAATCGAAAAATAAACGGTCAGAACTGATCAGCAGAAAGGGCGTCGTCTTCCATCAGGACAACACTAAGCCACACACATCTTTGATGACTCGGCAAAAACTGGGAGAGCTTGGCTAGGAAGTTTTGATGCATCCACCATATAGCACTGACCTTGCACCATCGGACTACCATTTGTTCCGGTCAATGCGAACTCCCTTAATGGAGTAAAGTTGGCTTCAAAAGAAGCTTGTCACAGTTTTTCTCCGAGAAACCACTAAAGTTTTACACTGATGAAATAATGTCTTTAGAAGAAAAATGGCAAAAGGTAGTCGACCAAACTGGTACATATTTGGTGTAATAAAGTACATTATAAATATAAAAAAATGAGTGGAAGTCTTATTAGAAATAAGAAAAGACTTTTTCGACTACCCAATATATTTTCTGGTATTGGGTTTTGATGCAAGCTTCTTGATCCAAGTATCACGAGTTTGTTATATACTTGTAAACATATTTTAATAAAATGATATCACTTTAATGTGTTATTATTATAATTAAAATTTGGTATAGCTCCAACACCCAGGTATGATCCAATTCAAGGACATTGCTAGGTGGGGTGTTTGACTGGGGCGGTACATCTCTCAAATAATAGCGGAGGTGTCCCAAAGCCAGTTCGGTGCTGACAGAAACCACACATATAGCAAAAGGGCAAATGCTGACTTAATCTCGGTGTTCAGTACACACAGAGACAGTAAAAGCTCGGCCTATCGAGCCTTTTGGTTTAAAGAGTTTTTAAAAAGAGGTGTCAGAAAAGTTTCACCTCTTTCAGTAACTCGACGATTTTCCAATACGATTTTCTGTATTTTCTACGATTTCGGGTGTTTTTCATGTTTTTGGGTTTTTTTTGACGTGGATCATCTTCGAGGCTTGTACGGCCTCATTTAAATTCAGCAACCCATCTTTCTACTGCACTAATTGATGGCGAATAGTCCTCATACACTTTAAAGATTCGTGCATAAACTTCCTTTGCTTTTAAACCTTCTAAAAATAAAAATTCAATGTCTGCGCGACACTTGATTTCGTATCGAGTATCCCAAGTATGCAAATGAAAAGTTGAACTTCATCGCACTGTGCTCTCGAAAATTTGTTCAAAGTTAATAGTTCATCCTTCAATCTCTGAGAAATCTAGCTGTAGGATCCATAACAGCCTTCCTTCATAAAAAGTCCGCAGATAACTTCAACACTAAGGATTAAAAACCTTTTAGTTGAATGCAACAGCTACGCCAGGTCGCAATTTGCCCTCCATTCGGCGGTGCCCAAACTAATTCTTTACTAGATTGCCATTATTTTTTCTCGAGTGTAACTACTTTAGAAGCAAACCCTAAATGTCACATAAATGCTGAAGCAATAAAAAAATCGATTGCATGCCTATACACACACAAGACGCGAGAAAAAGTATAAACTCAGCAACTGAAGGCAAAGGCAAGCCGCTCTCCAAGCACACACACATTCATGCACGTATTGCCATGGGCACAAGACATCTCCATCTCAACGCAGGGCGCGTCGCGGCGGGTGTGCCCCCAAATCCGATGTAGGCAATTTATGGCGTTTTAAGGTTTAGATTGAAGATTTGGTTTTTTCCTCGGTGTCATTTGTTTTTATACATTTTTTCTCCGCTTACGCATCGTTTATATTGGCTCAGTTTAAATCTGCTCATCCCCTAAATAGTGGAACATAATAAAACAAGCAATTTATTTGGCTTTGTTTCTCTCCCCTTGTTTGTGCTTTTTGTATTTTGTAAAATTGTTTGGTTTGTTGCAGATTTAAAGTGATTTGCGATTTGGTTGTTGGCATTTATTTTGTCGGGAAGTTGATATGGCTACAAACAAATTGGGTCAAGGCGGATATAATTTTATTGAGATCCATTTGGAAATATGGCCAATTTTGAATGTTTTATTTTGTGGTTACCTTTTGGCCTGATTTACTGTAGGAATGTTGCAGTAGGTGATGTCAGTGCAGGGTGGGCCATATAGCGTTTGCTTTTTGAACCACCTATTTTTTTGAGAATGGTAACACAAATGACATGTCGAATGTGTTCATAATTTACTTAAAGGTTTGACATTTACGAAATGGGGCAATATACGCTTGAATAAAATTGTGAAATATTGAAAACCTATTTCCAAAGTGGTGAGTCTTCTTCTTCTTTTCTGATGAAGCTCATTTTCACATCGGTGGCAACGTCAATAAGCAAAATTGTCGGATTTGGGGCTCAGAAAATCCACACGTTACTGTAGAGAAGCAAATGCATCCACAACGAGTCACCGTTTGGTGCGGTTTTTGGTCTGGCGGCATCATCGGGCCATTTTTTTTCGAAAATGAGCGAGGAGCCGCGGTTACAGTAAATGGCGAGCGTTACCGTGACTTGCTCAACGAGTTGCTTCCAAAAATTGAAGACGATGACATGAACGACATTTGGTTTCAACAGGACGGTGCAACTTGTCACACTGCCAAAGTTACACTCGAACTTTTGGCTACCGTTTTTGAATTCCGATATCAATTGGCCGCCTCGGAGCTGTGATTTAAGCCCGTTGGACTATTTTTTGTGGGGAGCCGTTAAGGACAAATGCTATGCGAACCACCCAGAGACGATTGATGCTTTAAAACACGAAATCGAAATTGCCATTCATGAAATTGGAGCCCAAACAATCGAAAATGTGCTTAAAAATTGGGTTGATCGAATGGCCTACTGTAAAGCCAGTCGTGGCAGTCATTTGAACGATATTATTTTTCATTCATAAATGACAATGTTCAATCTTCAAAATAAAAAAAAAGGTTCAAAAAATATTGATTAGTTTTTTTTTATAGCCAATTCAAAAAGCAAATTTTACATGGTCCACCCTATATTTTCAAAATAAAATTTCACCATTTCTGCAGTGAAGGTACATATTTGGGTGAAATGGTTGAAGTACCAGTCTGGCAATCCTCAAATAACACTAATGCGCCATTTTGATACCATTTGAGACCTACAACAGGAAGATATCTACAGCCAACCAGAGCTGTTGATGTAATGGAGAAGATGAATGGGATTTAGGTTGAAGCGCTGCCCTACGCTGTCAAAGAAAGGAGCACCCAGTGACCTTAATCGTCTAGCTACCAAACCCGGATATTTACAAAGAAAATTCTCAACAGTCTGCTTCTCTGAAAGGTCCCCACAGCTCCTGCAATGTGGGTTATATGGTGAACGTAGCTTTTCTGCATGTAATCTGATCGCCCAATAACCGATAAATATACAATAGTTACGAGTTTGGAAATTTAATAGCGTGGAGTTCCCAGGACTTTCTGAGTCCTCCGTATATTGTACTGGGGCCAAAGGGTACTCGAAATAGCAAATGAAGAAATGGAGCTCCATCTTTTCTGCACTTTCCTGAGAAATAAGTTGTGCAATACCTCTTTAATAACAGTCGGGGGGATGCCGATGATCGAGTAGGAGGTTTCCGAGACCAAAATTCTGCACCATGGCATCGTCAGAGCCTTGATCGCGGCTTGACTATCGGAAAAGATGTTACCACGTCCCTCTCTCCCACGTTCCGTACTTATTTTGCATGCCTGCAGGATTCCAAAGATTTCTGCCTCATAAACACTAGCAGTATTCGGCAAGTTTAAGTAAATAAATGAATTGGGTGATTTAGAGAAAACCACTGCTCTGATACCCGATTTCATGTTGGAGCCGTCAGTAAAGATAGCCTCGGTACAGATGGCAAATCTTGTTTCAACCCAACCTACTTGGAAAGATTGCCCTCAAACTCCCGTTTGCGGATAGAGATATCTGTCCGAAGCCCAGAGAAATACGATGTTAACTGCACAAATATGCTGCCATATCCATTGAGAGATTTACTCCAGCGGCTAACATCCTTTAACCTGATTGCACTTTGAGCTGCGATGGAAATAACGTAAAAGTCGATGAGAAGGAAGTGCAAAATGGCATTCTGGGCGGCACTGGGACAAGTTCTACATGGTCCGGTGGTGCCAATACATGCAGTCCTTCGCATCCTCCCCAGTTTAGTGGTATTATAGCCCTTCCGAAGAGCTTCCCACCAGCCAGGCATCAAAATTGACAGAACCACTACGTTGTACATCCACAGCACGACCTGTGGCTTGAGTCCCCATTTATTTCCGAACATATCCTATGATCAGAAAGCACCGGGAAGGTGATGTTGACTGGTTTCTTCGATTGCCAAGGCGTAGTGCGTCATGAGTACCACCTTCCATCGGACCAGACAGTCAATAAAGAATATTATTTATCCGTTTTGAAGCGTTTGAAAGGTGCTGTACGTCGCAAACGGGCGGAAATACGGGCAAACAATTCTTGGATTTTGCATGACGATAACGCGCCATCTCACCGAGCCCAAATTGTGCTGGATTATTTGACCAAACACCAAATAAATACCATCGTGCAAGCACCGGACTCACCTGATATGGCCCCGTGCGACTTCTTTTTGTTTCCCAAGTTGAAGTTACCACTTCGCGGAAGGAGATTTCAGTCGATAGAGGAGATCAAAGAGAATGCGACGGAGGAGCTGAAGGTCATCCCTTCGGCCTACCAGAGGTGCATGGAGGAGTGGGTTAAAAGTTGGCTCATGTGTGTTGCTTCAGACGTGTCATATTTTGAAGTAGATAAAATAAATTTGCCTGAAATTTAACTCTGTTTTGTTTTATTTACTTAAACATTCTCGGTACTTTCTGATCATATGGTAGATTTGCAAGAGTAGAAAGCTGTACTGGCCTTCTATAAAGGATTTTCAATACATAGCTTCCAATGGATTTTGGCGTCAAATAACACTCCAAGATTCCTAACTTTCGATGGAAGCGGCAAAACGTAATTGTTTAATTTGGGAAGTCTAAAGTGTGGGGGCTCATATTTTCTGGAGAAATTTTGAGTAAGAAATTTGAAATTTTGCTTAAAACTTGCGGAAGTTTTAGAAATTTTATGCAAAGTTCGAAACTTTGCTTTATAAGATTGTTGTTGTAGTATGAACTATATTAAAAACAAAGTAGTTGAAAATACAAAATAAATAAATAAATAGTCAAAACTTTTCCATATGTGGAGTCCCCTTTTGGTTGACGCTGGCTGTATGCATGCAGAGAGAAAGATCGCACCACCTGTGCTTCCTCTGTGTGCGCTCATTTAAGAATTGTACCCAGTTACTTTCTTTGTATCCTTTTCTTCGCCCACTCATTCATCAAGTCACCGCCATCACGGCTGGGCGTTTATCACTTCGCTGTTATTAATTAAGCTTAACGAGGTTACAGCACCACCGCCAGTGCCACCTCTACCGCCACTGTCACTGCCACTGCAACGTTAACCAGTAGTTCTCACCCTCAAACCCCCTCCACCAATTCTCTATTTCACTGACCTACGCACGTGTGTATGTATATGTATTTGTGTGTGCGCATCTTGAGCTCACCTTCTTCAACCATCTTCATTAACATCCGCTCCAGTTGCTGCTATCACCACCGCCATAAGTGTCGCTAAGCTACAAACACATAGCAGCAAAGCAACAAATAACCAAAAACAAAATCAACCAGTAGTGCTCTTGGTAGCATCAGCTGCTGCTGCTTATTTAAGCTTCACCTTTTTATCCCTCACGCTCGTGTTACTACTCCAAGTTGCCGGTATGCAAACTTTTCGGAAAATACATCCGGCAGTGTAATGAAATTTCGCCCTCATCTCATTAGTATTTTGAAAGTAACAAAGTATCAGCCCTCTAATGGGCGTATGTACGCCTGTATGTATGTATGTATGTATGGCAACAGCTACCGTCACTCACCTTCATGCTTTCACCCTTCACTCTTGCTAACCTCATAACACCTTCGGTTATGTGCTCTTGATCTGGTGTTATTGAATGTTTGTTGTCGGGCGCTGCTCCATTTGCAAAAAGTTTCTGCTGTTCAAAGTATTTAACCTTTACTTTACTTTGCTCGCCTGCCTCCTTCTCTGCTGTTCGATGAAGTTCTGCTCATTACTTGAGTGTCCTTTGCGTTCAACCCTTTTTAGACGGTTAACGCCCGCGTTGCGCTTACCACATTCATTTGCCTAAGTATACGAGTACTTCTCCCTTAATGGCTCCTTCCTTCCTTTTCATTATTTTATCCTTTGACTTGGCCTGTTTGTATATTTCGTTTTTAATAATGATAATCATTATTTGCTGGTGCTTCGCGCTGGAACTTTTCTTAAATCTCCGTTTGCATTGAAGCACACAAATAAAGTTGGTGTCTCACAAGAACTTTCGTTAGTTTGTTGACACATTAACGCGATTACCAGCTTTTGGTTTTTTATTTGAAAAATACTAAATGGCTTAACTACTTTTTTCTAAGGAAAGTTCGGAATGGCAGTATTTTAAAGTTAAGGTAGGGTATGAGTTGAATTAGGAGAGATATTTGTATATTTCGTTTTGGATATGTTGTATATTGGCGGCTCTGGTGTGATGCGATAGCTGGAAGTGATATCTATATTTGCACTGACAGCTAGACGGCGGTAAAATCCTTCACAAAGCAATCGACAACCTCCAAGTTAGCCATGAAATGCCGCTAATCTCTTAACGAAATGGCTGAGTCATTTCAGGTAAATGTAACATGGGTTCCTGATCATTGTGACCTTCTGGGTAACTGCAGAGTCGATGAACTAGCGAGACGCGGCACCAAATTGAGCGATGAGTACACATACAATGACATAAGCGTACTCTCACGGACGTCTTAGCTACTTATCTTTGAGAAAATCGTGAGAGCAGCGAATGAAAGATGACGTAATGAAACCACAGGCAGAAGTACAATTCAGGTCGACTCTCAATGCTAAACGCACAGAATCTCTGCGAAGCCGAAACAAGCACAGTCTTGGCACACGGATTTCAAATATTACGGGGCACTGCTTAATAGGCAGGCACGCCTTGAGGATGAGTGTTTACACACATGACTTCTGCAGAAGCTGTCTAGACGAAGAAGAGGAAGAAACGATCCGTCTCCTTGTGTGCTATTGTCCTACTCTATCCAGATGTACATTTACGATTTTTGGAAGACAATTTTAAAAGGGATTGAAAGATATCAGTTCTGTGGATATCAGAAGTCTTATAAAATTTCTGAAAAGTACACAGAACCGGTATTCACTCCATTAGGGGCAGTCAAGAATGAAATTTCCCTAAAATACCTTCGAATCGCGGATTTTAGATGGAGAGGCCAGACGAAATGCAAAATTAGCAGGACGTTATGGCGCACCTACAACCTCAAACAATCGTCAATATTGTTAAACATGAAACGATGGGACACCTGGAGACTAAGGGCAGTCATAATTGGCTTCTGGTCTATCGGAGAACAATCAGCCAAAATGGGTATCCCTCACAGCACATGCTGTCATAGTTGCAGGGTGTCTGTGAACGTCTTACCCTATGGGAGGAAGATTGTTTCCCTTTTCTCCGGCTGTTTACAACTATGACAGAATGTTAACCGTGGGCAAACCGCTGTTCGATAGTCTCGAACAACTGTCTGGCTTATACGTCAATAGCCTAATAAGGTCCCTACACCGCACAGAAAAAAAACTGCCAAACAAGTTGGTAACGAGGATGTGGCAACAAAATGGTGCGGAGGTGCTAGTTGGATTCTGGATGAATCACCACTCTGACTAATCAACCAACCAACACATTGATTGTAGGAAAGATAAGGAGAAGTTCCCCACACTGCATCACAATGGGCTATGAGCCTGAGTGTGTCCCACAGCGGACAACCGCTTCAACCTAACCTTATCTATGTCTTAATATAATACTCTAATAATGTAATTGAAAATACTCAGCAAGTAATCCAACATAACGAAATGTCGATTTCAAAAAATATATCTCAGTACGTGGCACAACTTAAGCAATCGGAAAAACATTGACAAAAATTTAAAGAAAATAATTTAATTTTTATTATTTTATATTGAAATGCAATTGTTAAGGGTTTTGTTTTAGTCACGTATTTTTACTATTTTTTCCTTCGATCCGCCTCACTTAGAGGCTACAATCCATCGCCAACAAATGTCTCCGCATCAACTGCAGAATATTCTGGCCAAACACCTTCAGTAACGACGCACTGTGGAGATTAACGAACGAGAAGCCCATCCTTAGACAAATCAAACGCAGAAAGTGGCGATGGGTAGGATACACATTGAGAAAACCACCAGATAGCAACACGAGAATGGCATTGGACTACCAAAAATACTTGAAGAGTCTTGTCGAGGCCCAATGCTCCCAAGAGGAGTGAACAAGGAAACAAAAAAGAAAGTGAAACATCAAATAATAATATCAATTACAGTTAGATGAAAAACCAAGTCACCAGCGCTCTAAGTGAATATCCTCAAGTTTTGACAATTTTTTGGAGAAAATTATTTTTAGGATTAATTTAATTCTTCAACTCGACTTGGTACAAGAACAAAAAATCTCACACATGTACGTACTTATGTGGGAACACCCACCCCACCCTCTTGCCGCACACAATGACAATCGTTTTCTCAAATATTTGCCAAAGGACAAGTATTCGCAATTAAATTTCCTCTTATGCAAACGCGCGTGCATTCTCACGCACCACACACACACACACATACATGCGCTCAAATAAGCATATGCAAATGTACGTTCGAATAAGCAAATACATACAGTATCCAATTTCGAAATTACTTGGCGTTGAGGAATTCGCCTGGAAATCGAAGGAATTTAATTGAAGTCACGATTTCGCAAATGCCGCAATAGCGAAATGTTGCGTATGTGTGTGTATGCTGGAACCACCACCAACACCACCGACCCATATGCTTACACAAACAAACGCGTCCATGCACGCAATTGCAATCCAAATACGCACAAACACACACACGCAAGTCCCAATCAAAAGACAATCGAAATCGCATTTGCACAATCACACACGCACGTGTGGGCAAACATGGTGCTTACATACTTACATATGTGAGTGTATGTGTGTTACTTTGAAACTAAAGTATTTGAACACTTCTGCATGCAAAGGCATGTCCGTGTGGCTTTTTTCATTTCTTTGTGATTTTGAATTTTTGATTTTCTTATAATGACGATGAAGAATGAATGAGAGAGCTAATGAATTTCATTAAAGTTATTCTGTATTCTTTATTTGATGCATATTTTTGGAATTTTAAAGGCAGGTTTAGGTTTCAAAGTAGATTAAGAAATCTCAAAATCGAATTTTATACTTCGTACCCGCTTTAAACTAAGTCAAACTCGTAAGTACTCTAAGCTAATAAATTCCATAAATTCCACTCATATAGAGTGAAAATTATCAAAATGTTGAGCGTCACAAGAAAACTAAATTTGCATAGCTGGAAGTTGTTAAGTTTTTTTTTGACAATTAGTCATTACGAAATAGGTACAAATATTGAGGTCTCGATCGCAGTAGTTGACATCCGTTTGAAGCGTAAACATCCTTTTTTATCTGACGTCAAAAATGTCCTCGTTCGTCCCGAAAAACAGCATTTGCGGGAAGTTACTACCTTTTAAAGAGAAGTGCAGCTGATGTTGACAAATCAACCGTCAGCAAAAGTGGATGCCACATCAATTGAAGGTGAGGGATATCGAGAGACGTTTGGTGACACGTCAGATGCTTCTTGAACGGCATAAAAAGAAAACCTTTTTCTGCATTGAATCGTCACTGGCGATGAAAAATGGATCTATTATGATCGGGAAAAATGGATCTTAGGGTCGAAAATGTTGCCTGGTGAACCAGGTCCATCGACAGCGAAAAAAAAATATTCATGCTTCAAAAGTTATGTTGTGCATCTGGTGGGATCAGAAGGTTGTCATCTATTATGAACTCCTTAAACCATCTGAAACCATCACTGGTGATCGTTACTGACTACAGCTAATGCGTTTGAATCGAGCTCTCAAAGAAAACCATGTTGCTAAATCGGTTTAGAAATATTTTGAGGGACTGAATTAGGAAATCTTGCCCGACCCGCCGTATGCCCCAGACACTGTAACTTCGGATTACCATCTGTTCCGCACAATGCAGACAGCCCTTATTGGAAAGCGATGAATGGATCAAGTCAAAAGAACTCGAATTTTTCGTCAGAGGAATCGGTATGCTGCCTGAAAGGTGGAGTGAAGTTGTAGCTTCCAATGGCACATCCTTCACATAATATCATCTGTGATTTAATTGTTTAAATAACTCGTAACTTTGGCTAAGAAAGGACGGAGACTAATTCCCATACCCAAAACAAAAATGTTGGAAGGCGTTGGTGAAATTACAAACTACAGTAACTTTTTTACTAAATAAAAAAAAAATATTTTGAGCGCGAAAATCTTTGTATTGATATTTACGCACTTGTTTGTTTTTGTACTGCCTTGTCCAGTTATCAAATGTCAGATATGATTTCGACGGCTTTAAATCTTCCGATATGGTGATTTTACCAGTCGTTAGAAAAAAAGGAAAAAGAAAATACAGGGTCCGGCACTCGTAGTGTAACCAACTTCAGAACGCTCCCACAGGTGATGCACAGGCAGCTGTCTGTTAGTTGACTAATGGAAGTATTGTTTATAAGCGCGTGGAAGCATTTTGGCGAGAGTAAACGCGAAAAAATAAAATCAGTATTGGATTTCAAAAGTAAAATGTGATTGCATTATATTTGGCTGGAAACTCACAACCAGCGATTGTTCACGAGCGCGAGCACCTTAAAGTAAATAAAGTTTTTGCTTATCGCACCATTACTCGTTACAAAAACACTGATAGCATCACGAAACGTCATGGAGATGGTCATCAAAAGACTGCAACGTCACCTGAAATGATTCAAAAAGTGAAGAAGCGACTTGAGCGAAATCCCCGACGAAATGCCAATCAAATGGCGAAAGAACTGAAAATATCTGACCGCATTCGGCGCACACTGAAAAATGATCTCAAAGTCAAGCCTTACAAGATCCAAAAGGCGCAAGATTTCACACCAAATCAGCAACAGGTCAGACTTAAGAGAGTGAAGGAGTTGCTTCGCTTGGTCGAAAGTGATCAATTTCGGAACATTATGTTTGCTGAAAATTGTGAAAATTTTTCAAATTGAGCAATTCGTAAACTCCCAAAACGATACGGTTTATTTGACCGACCGTTCATATGAGAATTTAAGTCATCGATTGGTCACCAGAAGATAACACCCACCACATGGTAATGGGCCGCTGTAACCCCACATGGGCGCTCTCCAATCGTTTTCATCGAGCCTGGCGTCAAGATAAATGCGAAATATTGTCGGGAAAGTATTCCGAAGGGTTGCTTTGAAGCCGTGAGCAGACAAACATTGCGGTGGCAGACCATGGACGTTTCAACAGGACTCGGTACCGTCGCACAAAGCTCGAGTGAACTAAGAATGGCTAAGGAACAACGTTCCGAACTTCATAACGGCCACACAATGGCTCTCAAATTCACCAGACGTGAATCCGATGGATTATTCTCTTCGGTCTATTTTAGAGGGCGAGGTCCGAACTAAAAGATTCACCAGTCTCAAGGGGTTGAAAGAAGCCATTGTCTGCGAGTGGTCCAAAATATCTGCAAGTCACATTCGGGCAGCTTGCGATTCGTTTCTGGACCGTCTCAAGGAAATAGTCAAGGCAAAAGGTGGTCATATCGAGCAAAAGTAAATTGATTCTTAATTTTTAATTAATTTCACACATTTTTTACTTTGAATTGAATAAAAGTTATTTCCAAACTAAATTTATGGCCTTTTTAATTGGTTACACTTCAAGTGCCGGACCCTGTATTATTGAAAACCGACCTACAAAAATCTCAATTATCTTGTCTTAATTAGTAGCTGTTGACCAACTAGCCATTTTGTTTCTGAGATGTGAGTTTGGGACTCAAAATGCCATCACACTTACAGCGACCGTCGTCTATTGCGTCGAGTCGTGTGACCACTAAAACAATCCCTCCTCCTCTTCTGGCGAGACTTCCTTCCCGGGACTACTTTCTGCATTACTTTGGGAAGGCCCAAAACGACAACCATGAAATTGACCCGTTCTAGTGGCCCACGTCTTTGTCCAACCATGCTTGTGGCCAGCTTCATGCAGCTTTGTCTTGTTATGTTCTCTAACTGTGGGGCTTCGTTTTGTTGTACTGCATCGAGGTCTATCTTTCTGCTGCGTAATACGCCTTCAATGTGTCTTTTAACCACATTTCAGTTATCCTCGCATTCAAGCATCTCGTCAATCGCATTGATCGGTGCGATATCGCCAATCAGCTCCCTCAGAGCATTCCTTTCCACGAGCATCTGTCGCAACGTGTGTTCGGTGCCATCGCTCGATGCTTTGCAGTATATGCACCTGGGGTCGTTTAACTTACTTATGCGGTATAGGTATTTCCGGAAGTATCCGTGCCCCGAGAGGAACTGAGCTATGAAATAGCCCACTTCCAAGAAGTTCCTTTGTTGATACCATTTCCCTATTGTAACACTCAGCTTAGCCTTGCATCTGCCACTCGCTTCAGTGTCCCATTGGATTTGCCACCGCATCTATCCCTCTATCATATCTAGTTGATTCTGGCGAAGAACCAGAGTTTTGTAGGCAATAAATATATGGCATGTAATCAATTACTTATAAAATTTACCGACTTCTCACTTCTTATTGTTATACAGTGCAACACTAAAACCAAAAACAAGGTTCCGCCAAAGGAAAGTGGCAAAGAAACAGACAAAAAACTCACATGTGAATGAGTTAGAGGGCTAAAATGTTCTAAAGGAATTATTCTAGCAGTATTCCACAGAGGCTTGGCTTGCTGAACATATTTTGTAGTTCAGTTGCAAGGAATTTTTTTAATTTCAAGAATATGCAGTTTCTTCCTAAGAAGGAGTATAAACTTCGATCCTGCCTGAAACGAAGAAAAATCAGATGTAAACTTTAAAAACTTTGTATGACAGATTTTGAGGCTTTTTGCTCCAATGCGAGATAAAGGAAATGAAGATGATACAGTTATGATTACTTGGTCTCCTTTACCGTATTTATTCCTATGGTGGAGCCCTGATATTTAGTACAAAATTTAGATTTCTTTGTAAGTTGTTGTTATTATTATCGTATTTTACCCTCTAAAATCTACTTAAAAATGAAGTCACTTTATATTCGAATAACAAATCACTTCCTCAATCTATTGAACTTATAAAAATCACGTTTAGCCCAAACTTTAGGCAAAAAAAATGTATCCGCACTTCATCAGCAACAATCACCTCCAACTCCTGAGCAATGGAATACCAGAACTGCCATGGCTACCGGCGTTGCGTAAACTGAGTAACAACCTAACAACCACTTAAGACGCACCTGCCACTTAGACTTTGGCGGTCCTTTGGCTGCCCTCTCTTTATTTACAACTTCCTGCTTATTTATCTAAGACGCTGCTTTCCGCCTTGCTTTTCTGCTGCCTTACACATTTTTTCACTTTTCCACCATTTATTGTACTTGATTTTTTTTTTCTTCTTTGCGCCCACTTCATTTTTTCCCCGTTTTTTTCTTGCTGCCGACCTTTTCCTTCTGTGTCTGATGACTTCCGCCTTTTAACTTTTGGCTTTCTGTGTGCTGCTTTGTGTTTTCCTACTGGTTCTCTGACTTGCCGCTGACTTCACTTTAAGCTTCCGGCATCCATTAAACTTCATTAAAAATTTAATATTCTTCTTTCACGTTCATTATTATTTTTATGTACGAAATATTTTTTCTTTCGTGCTTCTTTATTGAATCTTTTCATTGCATACTGCTAAATACATATATACTTTTGTATGTATGTGTGTGTGTATGAATATGTCCATGTACTCAAACACGGCAGCCTCGTCGCTGCTTGGCCATTTCGTGCCTGCGTCAAACCACTTTTTATGTTTTTTCCTCTTTCACCTTGGCGGGTAAGGCGGCAAATCGCTGGCATTTTCGAGTGGTTGTTGCGGGGAAAATTGTGCCACTCTGCGCGTGCAACTCACCTGTTTTAATTTCACTTCTTTTTTTTATGCACTTCATTGTATGGAAATTTGGGTGATTCTTGTGTTGCAAGTTTCTTGGCTGATTTCGTGCTCATTTTAACTTTCGATTGAAATTTGGTATTTCTTATTGTTTGTTTACTTTTGACTGTTTATTTGTTTGGCTGATTTGGGCTTGTTAACTAAAAGTTGGGGCGATAATTTGTGACTCAAAGTTTTTAATGGAGTCTTGCACATTTTTTATTTCTGTTCATTTTCGAAGTAATGAGCATCTTACAGACTTACAAGTATGGACAGAGTCAGGTGATTGGTGAAATTGACCACAAATTTCGTCATGGTTCTTATAGTTTTTGTTTTTTTCCTGAACTTTTAAAAGCTTTTATTATAGATAAGACCTAAAGAAGTAGGGTTTTGCATTTGAATATGTGTATACATTTTTGCGTCGAAAGCTAGAACCCTAGGTGGAACATAAAGCCTTAACAAACAATCCAAAAATAGATTTGTTTAAAGCTTGGAATTTCACTTGCGGCCAAGAGCGGCCTGCTTGTAGCACTCCTGCGTCGACTAATCGCCTCCACGTGTACGATGATCTGCCACATATACGACTTCCTTGCGGTTGCCGGTCTAAAGCTGCTTTGGTGATGTGTCCATTGGGTTTCCGTAGATTATGGTCAATCCATTTCCGACGGCGAATTTCAAAGTGGACAGGCGTTTGTTTTGTAAAACCTCAGAGATTGTTGTTAGAGACAGTGTTAGGCCAAAAAAGGGCTCCTATGGAGGCTGTGTTGATAAAAACTTGTAGGTCATATATATCCCACTCAGACTGGTTTCAAGTCTTGCATCCGTATAAGGCAACTGTCTTCGCATTGGACTCGAATATTCTGTGTTTCGCCCATACCTTGTCCAACATGCTAAACACTGCATAGCCTTTTGATATTCGGCTACGTTTATCAGCTGCGGAGCCGCCGCCTTTATTAATGAAACTCCCGAGATAACAAAACTCTTCTACGTATTCGATGTTTGTACCGCATATTTATAAAGGTTGGGGTCTTGTGGTATTGATCCAACAATCTTCGTTTTGGCGATGTGAATTTTTAGACATGCCTGAGCTGCAAATGCGCTTCCCGCTTCCAATTCTATAATTTCTTTCATACTCGGAATACTCATACGAGAAGATGGGAACGACGAAAAGCATGCCGGACGCCCGAGCACTTCAACAACAGACGAAAAAATTGATGAAGTGAAAAGAATTGTATTGCCCAATCGTCGAATCACCGTCATCGAAATTGCTGAGGACCTAGACATATCGATTGGCTCGAGCTATTCGATTTTTTTCGATAATTTGGGCATGAGATAGGCATGAGACGCCTCAAAATTCTTTCCAAAAGTGCTCAATTTCGAAAAAAAGCAGCATCGCATGAACATTACTAATGAGATGTTGAACTCTATCTGCGACGAACCAAATTTGCTCCAGAGGGTCATAACTGGTGACGAATCGTGGGTTTATGGTTATGACGTGGAAACCAAAGCTCAATCATCTCAATGGCAGCTGCCGCACGAACCAATACCGAAAAAAACGCGCCAAGTTCGGTCGAATGTAAAAGTTTTGCTTACCGTTTTCTTCGATTGCAGGGGCATTGTGCATCATGAGTTCTTGCCACAGGGTAAAACGGTCAATAAGGAATATTACCTACAAGTTATGCGCAATTTGCGTGAAGCAATCCGCAATCCGCCAGAAACGCCCGGATTTGTGGAACAACAAAAATTGGCTCACACATCGTTGCTTGTTCGCGACTTTTGGCCAAAAACAACACACTAATGATGCCACAGCCACCGTATTCCCCAGATCTGGCCCCCTGTGACCTTTTCTTGTTCCCGAAACTGAAGAGGCCCATGAAAGGACGACACTACGCTATGCTACGATTGACGAGATAAAAACAGCATCGAAGGAGGAGCTGAACAAGATAAAAAAAAATGATTTTTTAAAGTGCTTCGAGATTGGAAAAAATGTTGGCACAAGTGCATACCTCATGGAGATTACTTTGAAGGGGCCAAAATAGTTATTAATGAATAAATAAATAATTTGTGAAAAAACACAAAATTCGCGATACTTTTTGAACATCCCTCGTATACCTCCCTTTTGCAAGATCCAGACTTTATTCAGCTGCCTTCATTTAAAAACCATATCATGGTTATATACTTAAGGGGCCGTAACAACCCGTTACTGGGCTAAAGCCTGCGGAATAATGTCTCTCTAGGTGTCTCTGTTTTCCGCACACCTTTTCCAGTTTCTTAAGCCCTGGCTTTCTTGGCTTAAGAAACTGGAAAAGTCATCTTCAATTTGGTCATTCCTGCTGACACAAGGACGACCTCTTCGTCGTCGTCCGCCAATTAGCACCTCAAACAGCTTCTTCACCGGAGCAGTTTCTTCCTTACAGACTACATGACCAGCTACCGCTGCAGGATGAATCGTTTATCATCAATATCTTTGTAAAGCTCATACAGTTTGTGGTTCATTCGAAAGCGGTTATCTACTCGAGCAGCACCAAAGATCTTGAGAATTACTTTCCTCACGAAAACTTCAAGAGTGCCTGCATCTGATTGTTTGACTGTCCAGGGTTCAGCGCCATAGGGAAGTACCGGAAAGATGAGCGTCTTGTAGATTGTAGTTTTCGTTCGTCGAGAAAGGACTTTACTACCCATTTGCGCGCTTAGTCCAAAGTAGCATCTGTTAGCAAGACTTATCCTTTCCTTGATTTCATCTAACAGTAATGGCGTTGTTGCTAATAATAGCGGAACCAAGATGTTTGAAGTCCTTGATCACATCGAATTTACAGTTGTTAACTTTGATCTGTTATTCCAGGCGCCGCGACTCCCTGCAGGACGCCAGCATTTACTTGATTTTGTCCTCGTTTACCACCAGACTCCTTTTCAATAGACGTAACCATATCATCCTACTATTTATTAAATTAAAAGAAGAGATTCACAAAATATTATTTTCTTTTTTTCTCCGTTCGTTGAGCTTCGGGGAGCTCTAACCATCTTATTAAGCGAAGAATTAATTTAAAAACTCTGCATAATACATTTGCCTGTACTTTTGTAGGTCTTCTTCCTGATTGGCGCGATAACCGCTTTAGCGATTTTGACCGAGGACAACAAAGCGCGCCAGTAGTTTCTTTCTCGTGCTAACAGCGCCATTTGGACACATCAAGTGAATTCAAATCCTTCTCCACCTGATTTTTCCAATGCAAAGAACCCTTTCGTCCTCCCCTTCTACCACCAGCTGTAACCAAATCAAATACTTTCAGAGCTCGCGCGTTTGTATCCATTCGGACGACGTGACCCAGCCAACGTAGCCGCTGGATCTTTATTCGCTGCGCTATGTCTACATATGTCGTCGTAAAGCTCATACACTTCATCGTTCCATAACCTGCGATATTCGCCGTTGCCAACTTGTAAAGGTCCAAAAATCTTCCGCAGAATCTTTCTCTCAAACACTCCAAGCGTCGCTTCATCGGATGTTGTCAAACGTCCAAGCTTCTGCGCCATACGTTAGGCCGGGCATGATGAGAGCCTTTTAGAGTGTTAGTTTTGTTCGTCAAGAGAGGACTTTACTACTCTGTTGCTTACTTAGTCCAAAGTAGCTCTTGTTGACAAGAGAGATTCTACGTTCGATTTCAAGGCTGCCATTGTTATCGGCGTTAATGTGGGTTCCTAAATAAACGAAGTCTTTTACAACCTCGAAATCATAACTGCCAGCAGTGACGTGGATGTTGATACGCGAGTGCGCCGACTGTTTGTCTGATGACAAGAGGTACTGCGCTTTGTCCTCGTTCACCATCAGACCCATTCGCTTTGTTTCGTTATCCAGCTTAGTTAGCCTTCTGAACAATTACTACTCTGTCCTACCCTTTTGGAAAGATGAGCTTTAACTGCTCTCATACGTCATCTGCGTCAGGTCTCAATAGTTTATGTTGAAATTTCAAAGTGCCAGTATGAGAAATTTTGCACTTTCAGTAGTCCTATCTGAGTTAAATGATGTTCCTGATTGGATTACTTCCCTGTATATTGGAGCTGTACGAAGCCTGTTATATGATTACTTGTACTGCTTTCTGAAATCTTTTCTTTTATATGTTAACTCCCCATTGTTGATGATGGGTAAAAACAATCCATTAACTAAAACAAACAAACAAAAAAGTGCTTGTATCGTAGTACACATAACAGAAGGGAAACTTTCAAGGCAGACAAAGAAAGAGGGAAAGACCCGAGAGAGAATGAGCGAAAGAGAGAGAGAGGGAGAAAGAATATATATCTAAATAAATTCACAACATTTGCAAAGAATACAAATAGACAAAATTTACAAAAAACGGGGAAGGGTCGACCGGTGTAGGTAAACGCCGGACACAAACCGTGGCAACAACGCACACTACTCTGAGCGTTTATCACTCGCACAAACGCAGCGATTCCAGGACCGCAGCAACGGCACAAATTACCGCAAGGCAACACCAATAAATCCGACGCCGGAATGGATAGCACTTTATAGTACGCACAAGCACTAGCCAGGATACGGAAATAAGCGTCAAAAAGTAGGCACATAAAAAACGCAAAAAAATTGGTATCAAAAAACGCCCCAAACAGTAGGCACCAAGGAAATATAACGCCAAAAAATATGCACCAAAAGTATATTTCCTACAAGTTTGCACCAACAAACAAGCGCCAAAAAGTAGGCAGTGTTATTTCTCACTAGAAATTAGCAACCACAAGGAAAACTTCAGGGAAAATAGCCTAAAGTGTATCTAAGATATATATGAGGTATAGCTCTCTCTCTCCTTTTCCTTTACGTTATATCTTTTTTCTCTCTCGCAGAACGAAAATGTCCAAAACGTTGCATGGCCTTGAAATTTTACTCTCAATTCTCACTCGTCCATCGACGCCTAAGATGTTTCACTTCGAAAATTAGTTTTTTGCTCTCTCATAATATTTCGGTGCCACACCGTTTACGAGGAATTGCGACGATATGCGGCTTGGTAGAAATTCAAATAAATATTTGTTAAACTTGGACTCCAAAAAGTACTAGGGATTGTCGCCATTTATCAATATCAAACTGTTAGTCAATTAGTCCTACAGCCATCAGCTTTTATTTTTTATAGAATAAAGCAAGCAAGCCTTCTTGGATATCAAGACTTAAATGGAATTATTCCTAAACCAAGCTGTTCAGGTAACCTCCAGCAACCGGTTATCACTTAATAATGCATTCTGCATCCAATCATACGAAATTAATTAAGTCTACAATTAAAATTCCGGAAAACATAATAATCAAATATTAATAAAGTGATTGTCAACGCTTCACTGCTTTCTGTACGAGGAAACAAAACACAGGAAGTAACACTGCCCTTCCAGCCACGCAACTGCCACAACAATGAAACGGTTACGCCTATGTGGATATGTATTTAACACACTTCCACTCCCAATGCTCCCCCATGAAGTACCGCAAACACTTGGGTGCATCCCTATTAATCCGCTTTCGAATGCCTGTTTGAAAACTTCAACTTTCATTGGCATTCGTGCGGGTGGTGGGGAGTAAGCAATTTTCCAAATGCATTTTCTGCAAATCAGCAAGTGCTTAACGCCTAACAAAAACAACAACAATGCTTCGCATATGCACGCATCTACTCACACGTATCGATGTGTATATGCATTCAGCTACTACAAAATAATTACAACTACGCTAATGATTACTTGAAGTGATTAAATACAATACAACATGAAGTGGCTCGCTTTGCTTTGTGCTTGTTGTTGCTAAGTGTTGTTGCACTGCTGCATTACTGCTTTGCATGTTCGGCAAGTGAGTGCACATTGACAGCGTGGCAAGTGGCAAATGGCAAGATGACCGTGTAATGCGTGAAGTTGCCACAACCCACCGAAGGTACTAGAAAATGCAAAGATGCAACGCAATGCAGCTCAACTTAAGTGCTTTGTATGGCGACGCTCCCAATCTCCAAAATGGACAGCCCTCATCGAGGCGAGTAGTTATGGAGTGAAATAGCGAAGCCACTATAGGCATTGTGTGTATGGGAGGGGGGGCGGGGCACTAATACACCTATACATTTAAGCATTAGCGCAGCCAGTGTATTACTCAGCTCGTGCATAGTTACATAGCAATTCATTAGCTGTTGTTGCTGCTTGTGGGATTATGCATTTCCGGTCGAATGAGCACACCCATGCACACATCCTCATACACATCTACACGCATACTCATACACATCTACATGCATATGTGTGTATTAATCTCACGGATACCTGTAAAGGGTCATGCACTTTGTAACACTGGAAATTAATATGAATGAAAATTGTAAGGTTAGGTTAAGTTAAGGGGGGAGCCTGGTTTATGAGGTCTAAAAATTGCATCTCTTTGCGATTTTTTTTTAAGGAAAAAATTAATTTAGCACTGCAAAGTTTTTTCTATCTTTTAATGAACATTTAGAAAGTATAAAAAATTTTTGTACTGGTTAAAATAAGTTGAAAAAAATGTTTAACTTAGAAATTAGTAGACCGCTGCAACGCTGGAGTTTCCAACTGGCGTACAAGATACAGCTCGTAATTATTATCTAAAGCAAAAAATTCAAAAGGATTTCTAATTATCATGATTTTTTATTCTAGATGAACTAAGAAAACTGAGAGAAATTCCAAAATTTCAACTTTTTGGAGGTTTTAAAGAAAAAAATGCCTTCCTATAAAAAAAAAATCACTTCAACTTGGTATAAAAATCTTGAAAAATTTATCTATTTTGTTAGTTCAAATAGAAGAGAATTTAATACTGAAGGGATCAAGCTATGATTCATTTCAAAAGGTTCATTAGTTTTTTTTCATTCATGTACGCCAATTCAAAGAAATCATAAAAATGAAAAGTCGAGAAAAGAAGATAAAGTTTGTATTATATATTAGCTGTCCGGTCACAGCGTAACTACCTAACGCTCGCCTACCTTTGGCTTTGTATCTACGGAAATATTGAGAATTAGGCTCTGTAACTTTGTGTAAATATTCTGAAATATATTAGGAATCGCTTAAAACGAAAAAAAAAATTGATTTTTTGACCTTATAAACCAGGCTCGCCCCTTAAATGGATGCCCTTGCTTGGGGCCCACTTGGACAAATACTCAAAAAAAAGCCGGATCAAGCTACTGATGAACTTCACCAGATGTATGCTATTTAAACCCGATATATCCGCAGGTGTAGCGAAAAAATGGAAGCTCAGATGTCTAAACCTTTGCGAGAGAAGAGGAGGGTAACTGAGAAGAAGATGTTGAGATAATTCGATCTCGCTAGGAGCAGACCACAGGTTCTTAAGGGAACCCCAACCCTCTAATTTTGCGACGAAATCGTGTCTAAAGTTCTTAGTCTAGGCAGCTCATCAGCCCAGCAGTTTCCCTCTATGCCACTGTAAATGGGAACCCAAATTAATCTGATATCAAAGTTTTCGGATGCAATTGAGAGAGAAGCGAGACATATCCCGACCAATCTCGAACGCACAAACAACGATCCCAAGGCCCTAATTGCCGCTTGGCTGTCGGAGTAAATACTTCCTTACCGTTAAAGAATTACCGAAGTGAGCAACCAATCCAATGCTTCCTTAATTGCGGCCACCTCCACTTGGAAAATCTACATTGGTCCGGAAGCCTGAATTTGAACTTGATGGGGAGCTCCTCACAGAATACTCCCCCACTAACCCTTCCGTCCAACTTCGAGCCATCCGTGGCATGTTGGGTTAGCTGCATTGGAATATTTTCTATAAACTGGACATACATTTATCGTAACGGATGGATTTTGAATAAGCAAGGCTGTCTTACAGCCTCTTGTTTTCTCCAAGACTTACCAAGTGGCGAATAGATGAAGCAAATGAACAGATGTCGACGGGAAGAGAGCTGCCTTGAATTACATATAAGGCTGGTAAGGCAGTGTGGTCTAATGAGCTAACACGCTAGTGGCGAATCTTACTCGGTAACTTTGTTGTTGCTTTCGCATGCAAATTTTTCGTCAAGTTAATGGAGCATAGAGAAAGCGAGCGGTGAAATGGCGAATAGAAAAGGCCTTTAGTTAATGCATGAGAGCCTCTTTGCAGCATTAGATTAGGTTTTTGTCGCAGTCGGTTTAGAATGGTGGTGGCGATGGAGGTGTTGTCTGAGTGACACAGCCCGGACCCAATTAGCGCAAAAAGTGCAATTTTGATACACCACTGGTAGAACCACCACTACTTTTTATTAAAGGAACCAACTTGATATGTCCATAAACCTGCCTATGTAGTCTATTTTCTTTTCTGTCCTTTCTTTCGAGTTAACTTTCGAGAATTCCCCCAGTATTCTATGTCGTAGAGCGCCCAGACTTAAGCACTCACACAGATATTGAGAAACTGGTTCCTTCAATTTTTCTTGATTGCAGCTTCTACATCTGTTGTTGTACGGTCAGCCCATCTTCCTGGCTGTGGTCTCCCAAAAGCCAGTGACCAGCTATTGTTGACGTAATTCTGAAGATGTTTGTTCCTGGCTTTCTTAATAGCTCATCAGTTCTGGACTTGTTGTTATCTGCCCACGTTTCTTTTGCTATTTTGCAGGTATCGGTGTTAGTCCATCTGTCAGCGACCTGCTTCTGGAATAGCCAGAAGATCTCCCTTTTGCGCACGCCTTAGAGACAGCCTATTTCTTCTGCTTTGGACTCGTTATAGGATGCCCTACCTTGCCAGCTCATTAGCTTTCTCATTTCCTTCTATATTCCTATGGCCAGTTACCCATATGAGAGTGATGTCTGTCATGTGCGCTAAAGTATTAAGTTCTCCTTTTCGCGGTCTGACGATTTTTGAATTGGTTGTAGGTGACTTTAAAGCTAAGATGGCTGCTTGACTGACTCTAAAAACATGCGTACTTCTGATAGTTGCTTCTGATTTCTGATTATCCTGCAAGCTTCTCCTCTCCCGACAACTTCTGCTTGAAAAATACTATTCCAATTCTCCAGACGAAAGGACTTGAAAGTTTCGAGGTCTTTCGAATGTGTACCCTCACCGACAACGCAATCTATCTTGGGTTCATCGGTGTAAAGAGTGGTGGTATCTTCCTGGACTACTTAATTTAACTCCTATTTCTTTCGCGCGGGAAACTTTACCTCAAACTCTATTCTAAAGTAGCGGTAGCAAAATCTGATGAGCTGCTAGTAAGCCTTTGGCTCTCTAAAATAACACTAAGACCAAACATTCTAGCATTCCAAAAACCCAACTTTTTTTATTCTGAAGTCGGTATTCATTGCTGTTAGCTGTAATTACAAGTCTGTTGGTAACAGGTAGAGCATGACATTAAGTACCTCAGGGGGATACTAGACCGTTCACGTCCGTTTGGGCACGAGAACCTCAGTGTTCATTTTTCATGAAAGCATTTAGATGCTCTTATGAAGTGTAGGATAGTTCCGTAAGAGAGTCAAAAGAGTATTGTCCTAACAACCTGGCTCTACTCCTAGCTAAGACTGGACAATTTCGGGGGAAGTGTTCTTCAATTTCTTCATCTTTCTCGCCTCTACAATTTCTGCAGTTCTCATGAGAAAATACTCCTAGCCTAGAAGAGTGCCTATCTAACAGCCAATGACCGGCGACACAAGCCAAGACCTTCGAGATTTTCTGTCTTGAGAGATTGAGCAATTCTCCTCATCTTTTCTTATCTAATTGCCGCCAAATTAGTCGGGTTGTGTAACACACACGTATTTCCTTCTCTCCATGACCTGCTGGCCTACTGGGGAATACTATTATGTATCTTTAATTTTCAAGCAGTGGAAGATTAGTACCCTTTTTGGCTAGCTCATCGGCCTTGCAATTTGCTTCAATATCTCTATGTCCTGGAATCCATACAAGATTGCCCTTGAGGACGGTGCTAATATCATTTAAAGCTGCCTGGCATTCCTGAACAAAGTTTGATCTTAGTATAGGTGCCCCCATTCATTTGGCTGTCCGAGAAGATATTTATCGTAGTTTTTGTTACGGCGTGTGTGTTAAGGAGGTACACAGTTATCGCCTTAATGGCTAAGACTTCTGCCTGGTAGACGCTATAATAGTCCGGAAATCCAATAGATAATTCTAGTCATAATTCGTTTGAAAAAAAACCCCATAGCCTACTTTACTTTCCTGCTTGGATCCATCCTGTAAAAATTGATTTCTCCTCTTCTCCAGGGCCCTTGAATTTGGCACTCTCTTCTTGACGGGATGTTAGTCTTGAAAGAAGTATATATGAAACCTTGCATGACAGCTTATACATTCCTTTGAATACATTTGATTTAATTATCATTACGCATTTCCGCGACAGTCAAAGCGCAAATTCTGTTATACGTAAATTATTTATATGGCCAATCTTTAAAAACAAGTAAACACTAGTAATGGAAAAGTCGGCAAAACTGATCTTACGGAAGCATATCGCGTTGAAACAATGTTTTTCGCAACCCGCCCGCGTGTCGCCGTTTGTGTGTTCGTGCGCGTCCGCGTAAGTCGAAGCGCGCATTTTGGCACAAAAAAATTAATTATAATTAATCCTTTTCGAATTGCACGCATTTTTTTCCATACATAAATGCATAGATGTTTATTACGTTAATATCCTTAAAAAATTTTCATCCCAGAGGCGCAGAAATTAGTTAAATTTTTAATTGTTTATAAAAAAAAATTATTTACAACAACAAAATATCAAGTTTCGGAACATAAATAACGTTTTTGAAAAATATCATCCTTTATCAGTCTGCAGTTGAAAAATCGTTGTAATCGGATACTTACTTTACGAGAAATGTGATAATTATTCAAGCGCTGCAAAAAATTTCGGTAGTTAATAAAAAAAAACTATTTAGAATTTTACAACAAAATTTTCTGAGTGTGCTTCTGGATGATAGAACTCAGTCCTGGCTGAATTTCATCGCAAAATATTCACTTTGGTAATTTTGTGGCCCACTTGAGAAAGCCTTACCCTGGCACATTGGGAGATCCACTTAGGGGGATTCACTTGTATGGATAGTGAAAGGGTTTATGCAGCTTGAATTCAATCAAATTGAAAGCGATAATAATTACTAGTCATTTTCTCCAGCACCTCCAAATAGAACAAGTACGTTTTTTATTTACGCTTGGCAACGACAGAGTTGTAAAACCACCGCATAGCTCCAATCCTTGACTTAGCTCCGTGACTTCTGACTATTCAGATCATTTCAAAATTCAACATCGATTACTTCGCGAACTGAAGCTCGTTTTGGATATCCAGTTAAACAGCAAAGTGTATTGCGGTTTGAGGGCGACAAAAAAGATTTAGAAATATAAAAAAAATTTAAATTTATAAGCAAAGTCACCAAGGCCAAGAAAAGTTAGGCTCGACCTTACTTACGGACACTTAAGTATCCTCAGAAACTTTGGGGTCATCCCCTGACAACGGTTCAGTGTGGACCCTCACTTAGTTTAAGCCGAAGTTTCACCACCCATATTCCATCAAGGGAGGAGCGAACTGGGTGCAACACTTGGGGACAGGGTTTGGTGAACCTGTTCATGGATGACTCAAAGTAGGACGGAAGGGTTGACGGAGGAGTATTCTACACGCAGGTAGCCGCAATCCAAGAAGCAGCTGATTGGCTAATCACTTGCGTAATAACAGTTAAGAACGTAAATATTTACTCCAATAGCCAAGCGGCAATTAGTGCCCTGAGCTCTATTATGGTGCATTCGAAACTGGTTAGGGAATGCCTAGTTTCACTTTCGATTGCATCTGAAAGATCTGAATGCTTTGACATAAGGCTAATCGGGAAAATGCCACAAAATGCGGTATACTGCGATGCGGACGGACTCTCCAAACAAGGAACCTATGAAGTAGTTTCCCCGCGTAAGGAGAAGATTGTGATCCCCTTGACAGCCTGTGCTCTACTCCATGAGCTATGGGCTTCCCGTCAGCTCAGCGAGCAAGTAGGCAAACTTGGAAGGTCGCGAAATCCTTCAAGCCACGTGTGGATCGAAGGATATTCTGAGGATGACTAAACCACAGCTCTCAAACTTCGTGGGTGTCCTCACGGAGCACTATCCGCGAGGTATGTATGCCGCGAGATTTGGAATTACTTGGCGTCCTTTTTGAGTCAGCTGTATGAAAGATGAGGTGGAATCATCTAAGTACCTTCTCCTTAGCTGCCGCGCTGTCGCTGGACTAAGATTTAAGCAACTTGGTTCTCACTTCTTTTCGTACGCTTGATGATAAAGCAGGCCTTGATATCAAAAATCTGATGAACCTCGTCAGTAGCATAAAGAGGCTAACACAACCGCAAATTAGGCACCGTTCGTAATCCCCAAATACTCAACGCCCTCCTCCTTAAAATAAAAGTAAAATAAGGCAAGTTAAATTTTTGCTTTGCTTTTAAATTGTATAAACTAATGAAATTCCCAAAAGCCAATATGAATAAGTTGTGGCGCGATTACCATTCGGGAGTGCGTAGGTTCGAGTAATCGTGCATGAAACACCAAAAGTTTTTTTTCCAATAGCGGTCGCCCATCGGCAGGCAATGACAAGCTTCCGAGGGTATTTCTGCCATGAAAAAGCTCCTCATAAAAAATATTTGCCGTTCGGACTCGGCGTAAAACTGTAGGTTCCTCCATTTGTGAAAAAATCAAGACGCACACTGCAAAAATGAGAAGGAGTTCGGAGCCAAACACCCAAAAAACTTGTAAGCGCCAACTAAATATATAAAAATGAAGTATTTTTGTTTTAAATGCATCAACAATTAATCTTAATCGGAACTTCGGGACACAGAGAAATCTTTAAGTTGCTTTTGGCACCTAGAGACGACCTGATACCCACAGTTTCATTTGGGTGGAAATTTGATGTCACGCAATGGAGCAATCCAGAATGCATGCAGGAAGGTTTGACGGATATTTTCTTTACCGATGGATCCAAGACTGAAATAGGGTCTGGAGCCGAATGGTACTTAAGCTATAGTAATAAGTTTCACTATGCTAGTTTTGTCTTCCTGAAAGTAGCCGAATGGATAATCAAGAGGAGATGGAGCGGCAAACAGATTGAAGTTTTCAGTGACAGTCAGGCTGCGCTGAAGGCCCTGGAGAGCGCGAAGCAAACCTCAAAGATTGTTCAAGAATGTAAAAAGAGGCTTAATTCTGTCGCAAGACAAAACAGGCTTGTACTTATATGGGTTCCAGGACACTCCGGTGTTCAAGGAAACGAAATTGCCGACGAATTGGCCAACCGTGGATCAGCAGTGCCTCCACAAGGGCCAGAGCCAATAATCGGAATCAGTTGCGCAGGAATCATGAATTGGATCAGCGATTATGTCGGCAATCTACATAAAGAGCGATCGATGGTCCGGTCTAGAACGCTGCAGAACTGCAAAGTGTTTTGTGACAAGCCCGAGCAGAAAACTGTCAAACTTTCTACTAACACTTTTAAGAAAAGACATTCGGTTGATGGTCGGTATCATTTAAGGACACAACCCATGGGGTCAGCATATGACCACCATTGGAATTATTGAGAGCCCGATGTGCCTGTCATGCTTGGAGGAGGCGGATAGCACTGAGCACTTTCTCTGTGAGTGTGCTGCCTTTGCTAGAGCATGGCTACGAGTTTTGGGTTCGGATGTCTTGAGTATGAGTAATATTCGTGCTCCAAAACTGGAGGATATTTACAAATTTGGCAAAGAATCTGGGAATTCTCACAGGACTATCTATCTCTATTTCTGTCTCCATTCTTTCCTATCCCTTCTCGACTATCTACCCTCTTTCAAGAGCTTTAAATACAATGGGCTTTTTAGCCTGAGTGTTTTGGGAGCCACCAATTCTCCTGGTGCTCCTTGGCTCAACCTTTTCAAATTTCAAAATTTCATTAATCTTAATCAGCTTAACAACAAAATTATTTATCACATCTCTCATGCCACAAAATGAATAACCCTTTAAGTGAATTCCACTGCAGTGTGCAATTCCTCCAACAACACCACATGAGACACATACATGCAAAATACATTGGCGATCTTATCATTATCTTGTAGCTACATAAAATAAAATTAATTAAAATTAGCCAGCAGCAGCTTGCGTCCAGTTCATCAGAGCTCTAAACGAATAAGCCGGCTGTGTGGAAGAGTGCAGCACAGACGAGAGCTTAGTGGAATGTTGTTAATTAATTACTAATGCACAGCTGCCGAACGCACTTTCGCAGGCAAAGCAGGCGAATACAATGGAAATTCTAATGGAAATTACTTTAGTGCAAAAGTGCATAAAATTATTTGTTATCCCTTTGACGAACTTTTAGTTGGTCACACTTCGATATGAACTAATGCCAACCACTCAAGCCGTTGGTCAACACCTGCAGTTGCTCTCCACACAAACCTAATACTCAAAATGTATTAAGTGCAGTATTAGCAATGTGGCTGGGATATATTTTGCTTGCTTAGAATTTCCAGAGATTACTTTTCTTCCTTAATCAAGAATTTTCAAAATAAGCGCATAATTTAAGAGCTTAGCATTTGTGCATTAAGAACGATTTGTAATCCGCAGGCAACTGCCTTTTGGGGACTAAAAGGAGTTCTTAATTTTTTTTTATTTATTTGTAATTTTTTGTTCAAACGATTTGACATGCAAAGGATGCGCGTAACTGTCGCTGACCCTAGTAATCCTTTTGTAAATATGCAAAAGCTCGGCAGTAGTGAGTGGAAAGGGTTTAGATTTGATTATAACCAGCATCCAATTTAAATTCATTTGTTGGCAACTTTTTGTAACAAATCCCATAGTAAATAAATAAAAGAAGGGTCTCTCTAGTCGGCCAAAAGCAAAAAGTACGCCACCGCCAGCCATCGCCACTTCAAAAAACAAAAAAAAATTCAGAAATGCAAATCTGTGAAGGCGAAAAAGCTTATTTGCCAGCAAATCCTTGGGCATTATCTGCCACTTGGCACAGCATTTAAAATGTCACTCGGCATTTGCAGAGACATTAAAAATGGTGGCCTGCAAAGGGACAAATAAAAAACACAAAAAAGAGCAGAAAAAATACTCGCTTGACGCACCGACATTGCTTAATGAGCAAATTGTCAAACGCCACGAATAATCTACTTCACAACCGTCAACCCTCCACCACTTACTTGACGGCATGCGCATCCCCCCAAATTAAAAAGAAACTTCCATATAAATACATCAAGAAAAGAAAATCATTCAAGTTTTTTTTTTTTTGGTTTCAGTTGGAATGGGCAGGTACTTTGTGGAGCTCAAAATAAACAGTGATTTAATTTTCTGTTTAGTGATTTTCTTCGCTTTCACTTCGTCTACTGCCCACTGCTCAGTCCGAATCAATGAGCCGGTCCGCTTTTTTTCCTTTCTTTTCTACAGTATGCTTAATTTCAATCGCCATTCTCGTCACCCTCCATTTGAGTTTGAAAGAAATTGAAAGCAAAAAACGCAATTTACGCAGGCAAGCAGCCTAGCAATCGCATTGAGCGGCAGGCCATGATGGATTGGCTACAAAAAGCCGATAGGCAACGGTCTGGAGATGTTGTAGTTCATGCGCCAAGAACAAGTCAGCAACCAGTTCCACAGTGAATGCAAATAGTTTAATGACATAAACAATAGCATATACACAAGCACATAAAGTGAGTTAAAAAATTATGGCACAGGGACTTATGACAAAATTTGACAATTTTTTTGTTTTCTATTTAATTTGAATCATTTTTTATGTAAGCAAAATACAAAAATCACATAAATCCAAGTTTCAAATTTCGGTCAGGTATAAAAAAAATAAAAATATTTTTATCAAAATTTAAAAAAATTTCCCAAAAAAAAAAATTGAAATTTGGACGATAAAAAATGAAAAACAAAAAATGTCTAAGACAAAAATTAAATTCTGATGAAAATTTTTTGAGTTTTTTTTAAACTTGCCCAAAGTTAAGAAACATTTTGACGAACACTTTTTTTATTATGAACTAAAAAAAATTTTAATTTGGTTGATAGAATATGAAAAAAAACTATTTTACAGAAAAAATTTGAAATTTCGATGAAACTTTTTGATCTTTTCTTAACTTGGCCGAAAAAATTTTCTAAAAACAATTGAAATTTGGTTCATAAACAATTATTTCTACAACCAAAATTTGAAATTTTAATGAAACTTTTTTGATCTTTTTTTAAACTTGGCCTAAAAATCTTTCTGAAAAAATTAAAATTTGGTTGATAAAAAATAAAAAAACAAATCATTTCTATTAAAAAATTTGAAATGTTGATGAAACTTTTTTGATCTTTTTTAAACTTGGCCGAAAAAATTTTCTAAAAACAATTGAAATTTGGTTGATAAAAAATGAAAAAAAAATTTTTATACAAAAAAATTTTGAAGTTTTGATGAAACTTTTTTGATTTTGTTTTCAACTTGGTCGAAAAATTTTTTTAAAAAATAAATATTATTTTTGGTTAATAACAAATGAAAAAAACAAGTTTTTTCTACAAAAAATTGAAATTTTGATGAAACTATTTTGGTCTTTTTTTAAACTTGGCCGAAAAAATTAAAAAAAAAAATTGAAATTTGGTTGATAAAAAATGAAAAAAAATTATTTCTACTTTATAAAAAATTTTAAATTTTGATGAAACTTTTTTTACCGAAAAAATATTCCAAAAAGAAATTGAAATTTGGTTGATAAAAAATGAAAAAAAAATTATTTCTTCTTTATACAAAATTTGAAATTTTTATGAAACTTTTTTGATCTTTTTTTTAAACTTGCCCGAAGTTAATAAAATTTTTATGAACATTTTTAGGGTGAACCATATTTTCATAAAATATTACTAAATTGAAATAGGAAACAAATAAATGGTCAAAAGTTGTTTTTTTTCATTTTTTTTTTTTCATTTTTTAACATCAAAGTTGCAATTTATGTTTTTAGACAAAAAAAACTTTTTTTTTAACCTTTTTTCTAACCTTAGGCAAGTTTAAACAAACAAAAATTAAAAAAAAGTAATTTATGTAATTAAAAAATTTTTTTTTTTGTTTTGAGAAAAGGTTTAAACATAAATAAAAATTTGAAATTGTTTGAAATTTAAATTTGTTTTTTAAGAACTTTTTTTTTCAAAACTAAAATTTGTTGTTTAAGAAATTTTTTTTTTTTTAAATAACAAAAAATTAAAATTTGTTTTTAAGAAATTTTTGTTTTTAAACATAACAAAAATCTTTTTTAAAAAAAACATTTTTAACTTTTTTTTTAACCTTAGCAAGTTTAAACAAAAAAAAACATTAAAAAAAATTATATTAAAAAACAAATAAATTAAAAAAAAAAAAAGAATTGTTAGCAGTTGTTGTTGTTGTTCTAGTAGCATAAATATTCATGGAGTGACAGTCCCTGGCTGGATATAAATTCCGGTCGTTCCGTTAACGTAGAACCGACTGCCGTAGGAACGAATTGTTGCAGTCTCATGGATCACTCAAATACAATTTCCCCCCCTTTTTCGAAATCTCCGCCACCTGTTAGAAAATACCACCGCGGAATGCAATAAATCGCTTAACGCTTAAGCAGCATGGGAAAATATTGCGAATCTACTTCCAAATCGGGATTATTGAATAGAAATTTTAACCGAAAGGAAACAAGGAACGGGACCTGCGGCACGCAAGCTTCGCCGAAAAATTTGTGAGATTGGCTAGTGGAAAATACGCTAGGACCCCATGAGCATACGGTGCGTACCGACGAAAGTGGTGGAGGAGAGAAAATTAATGCAAGAACTTCAATTTCAACAACAACTCAACATTTCGTGCTCCAGCCAGGTGGGAATTAGGAAAGAGTTCGGATTGTGAACTTAAAGTTTTACTAGTTGGTTCTTCTTTTAGTTGGTTCCATAAACCATTTATTAAGAAACTAATGCATGAAGGCTTAAGCGCCTTAAAAATAATTTTAAAAAAAGTTAAAAACACACAGGACTTCAGGTTAAAACAAAATGTCGATTAAGTTAATTGATCAAATTTTTAATTAATTAAATAAAAAACCCCCATAAAAAACTGATTCTCAGCCACAACGAAAAAAACTAAATTTTTCCTTTCCTCCTCAAAACAGCAACATTCCCATCTGGCTCACTTCTCAGTACGCGATAATGTATTAAATACCTAAAAATCAAATTATTTAAAATAAAAATTTGTGTCGCTATTCACAGGTATTCACACGTCATTCTAAATATTCATCCACCAATATTCATTTCTCTTTCAACCTACCACGTCCACTGCGTCCGACGAAGCGCAAATCATTGAATTTGGCCACTTGATTTTTCATTACGGCCGTACAATTCCGCAACTCCGCACAGAAGTTCTCGTCGTTCCCCGCGCGTATTGTCACAATTGTACCATCCATCACCTCGCCCAGAGCGAGTACTTTAAAGGCAATTGGTAGCGTTTTGTTCGAGCGCCAATGTGTGGGTAATGTTGTGCATACCTGCGGAAATAATGAGAAAATGAAAGGAATTAAATCAATTTTTGTATTGCAAACAACAAAAAATTTCTATTATCAAACAAATAATTGGTGTTAATCAATTTGGACTAAGGGTTGTGAAAAGTTTGTGGTATATTGATTTTGTGCACTCTCTGTGAACTCTACCGGAAACATGTAGATAGATTACTCTGTAAATTTAGATTGCACACATAGATAGATTACATTCTGCCTTGAAACAAATTTTTCGGCATGAATCGCAGGATGATGTGAGTGAGATAACGTTAAGCACCTTGACCCAGGGGCTATGGATAACTTCACTGATGGCTCAGAACTAAATAGTAAGATCAGAAGTGGCATTTACCGAGAAGTGCTGCAGCTGAACCAAGCAGTGTTAATAGCTTAAAGAGGCTATATAAAAGAGGTTGCATTGTGGATCAGAGGATCGTCCGTTTTAGCACAGCCGATCCCAATTTACTCTGATAAGCCAAGCTGCCTTAAAATCTCCATAACGCAATAATAATTCTTCCAAAGTAGCAATTAAATGTAGGGCTATTCGAATTATCAGTAGCCAGTAGCCAGTATGGCTAAATGCACTGGCGAAGCGGTGCACTGAAAATGTTGACTACGTCCCTGGGCACAGAATAATTCCTGGAAATTGCATCATGGATGAGCTGGCTAGGTCGAGAACTGGCCTTCTATTAGTCAACTCTGTCCAAAATTTGGGCAGTAAAATTTGGAGC
Organism: Anastrepha ludens; assembly: GCF_028408465.1. NCBI lineage: Eukaryota > Metazoa > Arthropoda > Insecta > Diptera > Tephritidae > Anastrepha > Anastrepha ludens. The sequence goes on along the minus strand of NC_071499.1, from coordinate 26,401,687 downwards.
TCTTCCGACTACTTCAAGCCCGGCTTTAGATGCTCTGGTTAGTCTACCACCACTTGGTATTTTCATCCAAGGAGAGGCATTGGCGGCCATCTGCAGGCTGAAACTCAATGGGAATTGGTACGGCCCCTGTCCGGCATTGGACAACCGAGAAGGCATGGACTTCGATCCAACGATCCTCTTCATGCCCCTTGACTCCATGCCATCAGGAGTTGTACTTGAAAAGAGTGCTGACAGAAGCTCAATTGTGGGCAAACACTGTTTTCGCATTTTCACGGATAGCTCCGAGACCGGGCACAGTTCCGGCTATGTGATGAGATCCTCCTGCCATTAAGCAGACGAGACATAAGCGAAGCACATGGAAAAAGCAGGCATCTCAGACAGTGCACTCAGACAGTGCACTCTACCCAGGATAAGGAGATAAGGATGAGACGGCGGACCACTTTCTGTGCGTCTGCCTGACCTTCACTCTAGTTAGGCTTGAGGTCTTTAGCACTGATGTCTTGTTGTTATTGTTGTTGTAGCAGTATAAACATTCCCCATACTTACATACGGGGAATGCTGCTGGAGTGACAGTCCTTGACCGGATATAAATCCGGGTCGTTTCGGTAACATAGAACCGACTGTCGTGGAAACGTCTGATGTCTTAAGAGCGACCACCTTGGCTCCATGGCACCACAAGATCTACTCAGATTTCTTCGGAAGTCGGGTAGATTTAATGAAAATTAAAAAGCGAACCCGGGTGCAGTACAATGGAGTTAATGTTGTCTGACTGTTGCGCTTGCTAGTTTGTCCCGACAAAAAAAAAGGTTTGGAAATGCGTTTGCTGCTATTTAAAAAACAACCTACAGACTCAGTTCTGTTCTCGATTTAACAACGTACCTTATAGCCGTCTGTCCATTAACTGGTCTGAAAACGACGGGGTAAATATTATGCAAAAGGAGCAGAACCCCCATCACCTTAGTTTATAACAAAGAGAATTGATAGGAGTTTTTTGTTTAAGAATTAGCGTACTTTCTGAGGAAGAAAATAAATAATAAATGTTTTGATAGCTTATACAAATTTTATGTTATAATTATTTTCGCCCGACCAATATTTTTCGTGACCAACCGCGATGTTTCTTGACTTTTTCAATGAAACCGTGCTTTTAAATGCTTGACCAGCACAGTTCCAGTTTTTCAGTGGTAAAATTCGTAAGTCGAAGTCTCCTTAGCTGCCCTGCTCTGGCGCGGCTAAGATCCAGACATCTTGCCTCTTACTTCTTTGCCACGCCTGCTGATATGGCTGGCGCTGGCATTAAAAATCTGATGAATTTCATCAGCAGCACAAAGCGTTTGACGCAAACATCGTTTGTAATCTGCACGCTCCTAACCATCCCAGCACTACCTCTCCCCGCCCTTTCCCTGCATCCCATCGGTCTTTCTCTTTCACCTCACCTCCTTCATAATGGTATCACAAAGGACGAATCCGTTTATCTTCGTCCAAGTGTGTTCATTCCTTGGGCAACCATACCAACCTAACATAACCTAAGTCGAAATTAACCCCTTGCCGTGCTCTAACGAGTCTGACTCGTGATACAAATTTTGGTCCAAACATTAATATGACGAGCCAGGCTCGTGAATAGATCGTCGAGCCAAACGTAGATATCACGAGCCGAGGTCGTGTACAGATAGTCGGATCAAAGATAAACATCATGAGCCCGGGTCGTGATTGAATGTTAGTTTCTATCTGTACGCCACCAGACTTAGTCTAGAGTCTCATAATTGCTCTCGAAGGTCGAGGCTTGTGTCACCGGCCTCTGGCTATTTGGAAAGCATTCCTTGAGACTAGGAGTATTCTCCCATGAATATTGTAGAAGCTGTAGAGATGAGGAGAAGGAAGAAATAGTAGAGCACTTCCTTTCCAATTGTCCAGCCTTTTGTCTAGGTAAATACTTTTTTAATTTTCTTACAAAACTATCTGGCGCGGGGATTAGACCAATCCTGCGCTTCATAAGAGCCTCAAAATGGTTTCATGAAAGTAAATAAACAATGGACCTATAAGGTCTAAGTGAGTTGGTCATACGGACCGACTCCCACCATAACCTAACCTAACCTCATAATTGCTGTTACAAAGTAGTTTATACAGGGGGCGTTTGCTTTTTGAACCACCTATTTTTTTGATAATAGTAACACAAATGACATGTCAAATGTGTTCATAATTTACTTAAAGGTTTGATATTTACGAAATGGGACGCTATACGCTTGAACAAAATTGGGAAATATTGAAAACCTATTTCCAAAGTGATGAGTCTTCTACTCAAACTGTGAGAAATTTTAAATAAAAATTCCAAAAAAAGATTTGCCAACAAGACAGTTTGTGGATCAATTTGTTAATCGTGTTCGTGAAAGTGGATCGTTAATGGATAAAACAACACGAGGACGTGCTCCTACAGTGCGTACACCCGAAAACATTGCTGCTGTAGCCGAAAATGTGCGTGAACATCCAACAACCTCAACTCGTCATCGTTCTCAAGAATTGAACATTTCACGCACTTCTTTGAGGAGAATTTTGCATAAAGACCTCGGTATGAAGGCTTACAAAGTTCAATTGGTGCAAGAACTGAAGCCTAATGATCATCCAATGCGTTTTCAGTTCGCTCAATGGGCAGAAAATCGTTTGACCGAAGATGAGTATTTTTACCGAAAAATCATCTTTTCTGATGAAGCTCATTTTCACATCGGTGGCTACGTCAATAAGCGAAATTGTCGGATTTGGGGCTCAGAAAATCCACACGTTACTGTAGAGAAGCAAATGCATCTACAACGGAGTCACTGTTTGGTGCGGGTTTTGGTCTGGCGGCATCATCGGGCCATTTTTTTTCGAAAATGAGCGAGGAGCCGTGGTTACAGTAAATGGCGAGCGTTACCGTGACTTGCTCAACGAGTGTTTGTTTCCAAAAATTGAAGAGGATGACATGAACGACATTTGGTTTCAACAGGACGGTGCAACTTGTCACACTGCCAAAGTTGCACTCGAACTTTTGGCTACCGTTTTTGAAAACCGAAAACCGAATAATCAGCCGAAATTCCGATATCAATTGGGCGCCTCGGAGCTGTGATTTAAGCCCGTCGGACTACTTTTTGTGGGGAGCCGTTAAAGACAAATGCTATGCGAACCACGCAGAGGCGATTGATGTTTTAAAACACGAAATCGAAGTTGCCATTCATGAAATTGGAGCCCAAACAAACGAAAATGTGCTTAAAAATTAGGTTGATCGAATGGCCTACTGTAAAGCCAGTCGTGGTAGTCATTTGAACGATATTATTTTTTATTCATAAATGAAAATGTTCAATCTTCAAAATAAAAAAAAATTTTGAAAATATATTGATTAGTTTTTTTTTTATAGCCGATTCAAAAAGCAAATTTTACATGGCCCACTCTTTATTACTCTGATCTGTTAACCACGCGTTGACACGTAACACTTGGGCCCGAGTTTCGTCGAGCTAAATGGCACGGCAAGGGGTTAACCTTGTAAAATTTAGTTTAGCACTGAAAAATTGTTTCTTAATTCCATATAACGCTGCCACAATGCTTACCACATGCGGAGAGCCGGTCTTCACCAATTCACCCGGATGCTCGGCCAACAACACATCCACAGTTCGTTCAATGAGGTTTTCAGGCGTAAGGTATGGACTTGTGTCCACCACTTTTTTGTTATTACTACTCGCATTGTTGTTATTAACACTACTATTATTGTTGTTGTTATTGTTGTTTGTGTTATTTGCACTAGCATTGCGTTTCGACGGCGCACCACTGTTGGCGGGCGGTGGCTGCTGATGATTTGTGGTTGAACTCACTTCACTTGAGATGTGCATTTTTGCCAACTAATTTACTACACCCGTTATTATATTTTTCTAAAACACAGACATTGAATTTTCACGCACTCATCTGTGCCCTTTTCAGCTGCCTTTATTGAGAGATGTAAGGATGTGTGAGTTAAACGATTGGCGCGAATAAACTTTGAACTTCAATTTGGGCAATGAGGCGAATTTCCGCACTTCATTTGAATACCAAGTAGGGGATATATGTAAGTATGTCACACATACATACATACATGCAAGACATATGTGAACGGCGGCAAGTCATGCGTGGGTGTGTGTGTTTGTGTGAGTATGCCAGTATAGGCGTGTGTGTGCTCTGAAGTGTGTGTGGCCACAGCTATCAAAGCGTGCGAAAGTAGAGGAGGGAACCTGTTGAATATTTAGCAAATTTGCAAGCCGGAAACGGATGTGAACTTTCAACAATTTCAAATGCTCAGAAGTGTACGTGTAAGCGCCAGCAAAGTGGGCGTGCGTAGGGCGGCATTTTTGGCGCTTTCAAAGGATTACACTTACCCCGCGCACTTTTCTCTCTCTTCATGCAAGTAATTTTTATCACTGCCTGCCGCGTAAAAGGGTAGAAAAAATGCAGAACAAATGTGGAAAACCATCAAAGATTTCAGATCAAAGTATTGTCACATGCTCACGCACACACACACACACACTCGCATATGCGCTGAGAAAAGTGGAATAGCAGTTATCCTTTGATCTTCGCGCTTTTGCCGCTTATCGTCGCAATACACAAATTGAGCGCACCAATTTTTTCACCACAAACATGACGTGACTTTTCACTGCAACTACAATAACATAAAAAAAAAAAAAAAAAAAGAAATCGCAATCCACAATACGCGTTTGTTGCTTTTTGTTGTCTTTTTTTTTTTTTTTTTTTTGTTTTGTTACTTTGATTTCGGTGTTACTCTCGACATTCTTTTGTTGCATCCGCGTCGTTATGAATCCGTCATTCGATTAAGCAAATCAACTGCTGTACACCGACACCAAACGTGGAAAAGCAATTCATTCAAAAAGTTAAAAGCCAAAAATACCAACAAAAAGAAGTCAACTACAAAAAATCGGCGAAAAACTGAAAACTGCCAAACAGTGGTTGATAATGTGTGGCAATGCGTACAATCAGACAAAAGTCGCACACACAAACATTTAAGCTCAAACCCACTCACATTCTTGCACATACAAATTCAGCAAACGAACGCCTTGTTGTTGTAAGCGCACATCCTGGCACACTCACGCTCGCAGCTGTTTCCATTTGTAAGCGCACAACGAGAATTAAATTGGAAAAAAAGTGTGAGTATGTGTGAATGTATTTATGTATGTGTATATGTATGGATGTGCGTATATATGCATTTATGTATGTATGTACATATGTATGTATGTAGGTATGTGTGTCTGAATGTATGTATGTATGCATGTATGTATGTATGTGTGTGTAGTATATATGCGCATCCTGTTAAGTGCATGCCCACACCATTTCAGTAAGCTCGCGCTTTTGCTTCAAATTTTTTAAACAATTTTTTTCATTTTTTTTTTTTGTTTTTTTTCATTATTCAATCATTCATTCACTTGTACGAGTATTTGCGATTTTTATTTCAACAATTGTCGCACAGTTTGTTACTCGTTTGTCTTTTTGTGACAATTTCCGCTTTTATTCGACTTTTTAAACATTTCTTTTTTAATTTTCATATCAAGTGCCTGCGGTGGACCGAACCTCCGTTAACATTAACGCGGAAAAATATACCGTAAAAAGGGCGTAGACATTGCAGGTATTGAATTCTGAAAGAGTTGAGTTGCTATTTACTTGTGAATTATGAATTAAGTGCAATGAAAAAAATGTCTATACCAACCATATTAACCTATTTCCGCCAAGAACTTAACAGCAGCCAGAGTTGGGCATATGTACTAAAAATTTAATGCAATAAGCGAATAGTTAAAACACTACTATAAATCACTAAAAAATCAGTGATAGTGCAATTTAATGGTAAAGCAAATTGAACAACCCTAAGCCCGCAGTTAAGATCTCGGTTAAGTTTCAGAAATACTTTGAGTTAATTCAAATAGCTGAGTTTTAGATCTTAGAAGTCCTGGTGAAAAGATGTGTAGAGGTGCGGTCTTTAACAGACCGTTATTCGACTCTGAGCGAATCTGACACAACCATTTGATGGGCTGACGTCACTTTGGATGCGTTTGCACAAAAACTGAGATTGTGCTGGTCCAGAAAAAAACGGGTTTTTTCTTGTAACTTAAACATATATTGGAGGTTGAATTAGTTTTAAAGGTTTTTTTCGAAGATTTGGGGCTTTATTGTGAAAAAACGGTACAAAATATTTTATTCGAAGTATTGGCCATCGCTAGCTACAACTTTCGCCCATCTTTCGGGCAATTTCCGGATGCCGTTTCACCAAAATTCTGGCCGCTGCTTGGCTATCCATGACTCAACCCATATTTTGGTAGCCTCGTACGAGGAGAACCGCTGGTCCGCCAAATCGAGACTCATATGCCGGAACAAATGATAATCGGAGGGAGATATGTCTGGACTATACGGCGGGTGGGGTAACACTTCCCAGCCAAGCGTTCCAAGGTATTTTTTGACAGGTTGAGCAACATGCGGCCGAGCGTTGTCATGTTGCAAAATAACCTTGTCGTGCCTTTTTACCGTTTCCGGCCGTTTTTCTTTCAATGCCCGGCTTAAACGCATCAATTGCAGTCGGTAACGATCCCCCGTGATTGTTTCGCCCGGTTGGAGCAGCTCAAAATATACGACGCCGACCTGATCCCACCAAATGCAGAGCATGATTTTCTTGCCGTGAATATTCTGCTTGGCCGTCGACGTTGATGCGTGGCCGGGCAAACCCCATGATTTTTTGCGTTTTGGGTTATCGTAGTGGATCCATTTTTCGTCGCCAGTCACCACCCGATGCAAAAAACCCTTCCGATTTTGTCGCTCGATCAGCAATTCGCACGTAAAAAGTCGCCGTTCGACGTCGCGCAGCTTCAACTCGTACGGGATCCAATGTCCTTGCTTTTGGATCATTCCCATCGCTTTTAGACGCTTGCAAACGGTTGATTTATCAACGCCCAATGATTCAGCAAGCTCTTCTTGGGTTTGGCACGAGTCCTCGTTTACCAATTCCCCCAATTCCGCGTCCTCGAACTTTTTGGGCAGGTCAAGACGCTCCTTGTCTTCGGTGTGAAAATCACCACTTTTGAATCGTCGAAACCAGTACTCACATGTTGAAATCGACGGAGTATGGTCTGGGTAGGCCTCCTGCAGCAATTCACGGGCTTGGGCTGTATTTTTTTTCAAATTGAAGCAGAAAAGCAAAGCTTCCCGCAAATTGCGTTTCGACGGCACGAAAGTTGACATACTCGGAGCACGAAAACACTGCGTTGTTTATACTTCAGCGAAATGACAGATACTGATAAACAAAGCCTAGGGATGAGGCTTTGTCATGAATATATATTCAGTATTGCCAACGCGATAAAGTGATAAATAGCGCCATCTGTGTGTCACCTTTAAAACTAATTCAACCTCCAATATTTCGTTCTGCTTTTTGCTACATAATAGTCCCACTCAAGGGCTACGACGCCAGTGCTAACTCAGCTTTTCCTGTAAACGCAACCAAACAAAAATGAGTGAGAAGTACGCGAGGGCAGTGTTTTTATGCACGAATTCGAACGGACCGAAATTATCTTACGCCGCGGCTCCGAAAGTGATTAAAAAATCAAAAAAGTTTGTTGTGAAGTGGAATCAGTGGTGTACACAAATGTTGATAACTTTTCCGAGCGCGGCTTGAAGCGACTGACGACAAAAAAGCAGGATAAAGTGATCGGCCAACTTTTTAAGCAGGACCCTTCTTTACAACTACACTAAGCACACACAATTCTTGCTAAAAAGAGAAAAGATGTGAGTATCAACACCACCGAACAACGACTGAAGGAGATGAACATATGCTACCGACCCACATCATCAAAACCACTGCGCTCAGAAAAACATATTGAGAAAGAACAAAACAAGCAAATGGCGTCACAGTATTGGGCTGGCCTTCACAGTCCTAAGACCCCAACCCCACTGAAAATGTGTGGGAAAATATGAAAACTCATCTTGCCGGAAGGCCAGTCCATGATTTAAAGCAACAAAGTTCGCAAAATCTAGTCCTGTTTGTCGACGAGCTACGCAGAAAAGCTGGTTCAAAGCATGCCGAGAAGATGCCAGGCTATACTCGACAACGAAGAGGACTGCACGGATTATTGAGTAATTGCGATTCGTAGTTTTGTGCATACACATGCCCCACAAAGTCTGCGTTCACCCGAATAGCCTTCTTAAATTTATTAAAAACAAAATAGAATACAAGGGGTGCCTTTTATATTTCGGGATTTGGCAACCCTGGTGTTGCAATCTGGCAACTGACAGCTGTATCGCAAAGTTTGACATTTTTTGGCTTTTACGTACTCAGAACGTTTTGAAATACCAGCGCTATTTGTGTTGTTTACAGTTACTTAAAAGATTCATCTCGGTCCAAAAATGGAATTTTTTTTTTTTTTTTTTTTTTTTTTCCCCCATTTATTTTATACATCTGTCCTTTGACATTAAGTATGTTGTTTAACAATTTGGTCAGGATTTATATACACCGCTTAATGGCCAGTGTCAAAAAGCGATAAAATTAAAATAAACGAAATAATAGCAATTAAATAATATACAATAATACAATACAAGTTTCACTTTACATGATTACATTTTACAACTATTTTTTTTTTTTTTTTTTTTTTTTTTTTTTTTTTTTTTTTTACATATTTATGGTTTTTTTAGCATTTATCATACTAGGTCGCTTGGTCGGGTTCTCTTTAAACGCCTTTTCCCGTTTCTTTCCCTTTCAAGAAGTTTGTTGATTTCTGCATTACTGTGTGTGTGTATTTTTTCAAAGTGCCTTGTTGTTATCTTTTTGATTTCTTCGTCTACTCTTGCTATATTAAAAGTCCTGTGGATGTCATCATTTTTCGTGTACCTGTCAGACATAGTCAAAATTCGAAGAATCTTTGATTGCTGTCGATGGATTTTTTCTATATGAGTTTTTTTAGCCGTTCCCCACACCTGTAGTCCATATAGCCAGATTGGTTTAATCATGGCTTTGTACAATAATAGCTTGTTTTGTATAGTAAGTCTGGATTTTGTGCTGACTAACCAATGAAGTTGTCGAAGTTTTTCTTTTATTTGTTTAACCTTTTGCTTTATGTGGTGATTCCAATTTAGTTTCGAGTCCAAATGTATTCCAAGGTATTTAGTAGTTGGTTTAATTGAAATTGCTTTGCCATTTATTTTTATTGGAACTGCAGTAAATTTTGTTTTGGTAGTAAATATAACCTGTACGGTTTTGTCTTCATTTATTTTTAGGCACCAATTATCAAACCATTCCTTAACTGCGTTTGTATATCGCTGCAGTTTTTCAGTAGCGATAATTAAGCTTTTGTCTGATGCTAATAGTATTGTATCGTGTTAAGGGTGGGATGCATTTCGCTTCACTTTCATAACCCTCTGTACATAGGTAGTTGCCAATAGAATGATTGTAATATTTAACTCTAATTTGAATTACTCTATTTGTATCTTAATTTTTGTTATAATTCTGTTCTGAGGTAGTTGACTATAACTGATCGTTCGATTTGCTATTACTTCATTATAGGTCCCTTTGTCATTAAAATTTATTTTCTACTTTTTAGTTCGATTAGCAATAAAATGGTGTTTTTTAGTTTTTTAAACTATTTTTTATTTCTGACACAGACTGTACCCGAAAAAAATTAACCAACACTTGAAACTTCTCTGCCGTCTGAACAACGACTGATTGGACGAGTGTATGAATATGTGTGAAATGATCGCGTAGCAATCTGCTGCCAAGTTTCCCATGTGACGTGACAGCCGAAGTTACCCTCACAATTTTCTTTTTTACCATAATTAAAAAGCAAACCCAAGGATGATAGAATACGGAATTGCGCCTTCCGAATTTGCTGTGTCGTAAGAGCCCATGAATAAGCAAACAAAAGAAAGGAGAATTACTTGTTTGTGAAGAAGAAGAGTAGGCAAAAGCAATGGAAACAACCAGACACAAGAAATTATACGCACACACACACACTTTCTTGCCATGGCGCTTCCGCATGAAAATGCAAACAAACTGGATTTCGAAGCTTTATATTAATTTGAGCTTTCACAATTTAACAGGCAGCTATTCATTTTCATTAGTTTGTTTAGTTTAAATCTCACAAATCCCAATATTAGCAATCCATTCACTGAATTTTCACACCATGAAATTACTCCTTCTTTTGTTTAATTTTTTCTTTATTTAGTATTGGAAAGGGAACTGACGTCAGCCTTGTCAAAATCACGAAAAATAAGGTAACAGTTTTGGGAAGGCGCCACCATTAATACTCAATTCACCTTGGGTCAAACCTTGTAAATCCATCATCTTTGGAAGAAGCGTCATCTGCAAGTTCTCCGCTCTATTCCATTCTTCTTTTTAGTAGTATTTGTAGTGGCAGCAGTATAAACATTCTCAAAGTAAGTATGGGGTGTGCTGCTGGAGTGACAGTCCTTGACCGGATAAAAATCCGCATCATTCCGGTAACGTAGAACCGACTGTCGTGGGTTCTTCTTTTTCGTTCTAACTGCCAGTTGCAAAGCAGTGAAGTGTCCAGACTGGATCACAATCTAATATAGGTGTGAGTATTAAGGTTAATATATCGATATGTTTTTCCAAGTTTGCATTGATTTTGTAAAGAGAAGAAGTTGGATTTTTTGGATTGTCTCGAATAGCCTTTTCTAGAAGTCTCTAATGAGATATCAACAGTGTTTTGGGGCTCAAATTGTACTTCGAGGAACCTAAGGTCGCGCTATCAGTCTAATCTGTCAAGCGAAATAGTAAGACCCATCAGTTTTATGAAGTGTAGAGATATGTTCCCAACCATGTCTAGGAAAAATCGAATCACTTGTGGCCTCAACTATATTATTAGTTGCCAGTTTTTTAGAGGCTTCTGATTTAAACACCCGTTTTCATAATAAGCCTGAATAACTTTAACACGTTGTTCGATTGTGTATCTTTTCATGGTTCTAATTGCGTTAGTCTGAAATTGAAAAATATCAAATAAAATGTAGAAAAAAGCTTAATGTTTAGGTGTGGTTCTCATTCAACATCGGCCCTTAAAATTTAACCACCCCTTATTTCACTAAAATGCAACAAGTGGCTTAGTGAAAGGTATTACATAATTACTTTTGTCGATGCTGTCAAGATACTGAAGAAAAGGCAACGTGGAACACCTCCTGTGTACAAGAAAAAGGCTTTCCACGCTCGGATTCGCCTTTCGTTACAGCATTGAAGAGGTCTCTCGGCCAATAAGGTTGCCGGAATGGGCATAATTCCTTACATCATTGGTTCACAGAAGCCACGGGAGTGGAAAGGACGAGCATCAGTGGTATTACAATCGGGCTATTCGGGCCGAAGTGTGTAGGATGACAGCCACTCAGCCTAATCTAACCTAATCTAGGGCTACAACGCAAGAAAGTGATGAGATTTCGCTTCGATTCTAGGTCTCCTTTTGGAATATGGCCGCACCTTAGCGGACGCTGTCTAACTCAAAAGAAATATAATTTTTTTCTGCAAACAAGAAAATTAAGCGCAACAAATGGGTCTAGAGGTAAAATCCTTGCGGTAGATTCTAATAAAGCAACTAATTTGATTTTCTGAAAATATTCAAAATCGGCACATTCAAATAAATGAAACCAAAAAAAAAAAAAGAGAATGAGTAATCGCCAAACTAAGAAAAATAGGCTCAGAAATAAATGAAAATAACTAAATTAAATTAGTAAAATTTTGAAATCTTCACTTTTCTATTAACATTTTTTTTCCAAAGGCGCAAAGTGCGCGCCTCTTTGCGGTACGATTTTCCATTTGTTGGTATTAAAATGAACTGCGAAACTGCTGATGATGACAATAATCGCAAGCCCATCACCACACTTCATCATCGGTCACATGAGCCCATTTCCATTATCGGCATTACGTACATGTGTCCATACAAATGCAGCAGCTGGACAATAAACGACGAACTGATGAGCGCGTTAACACTGCTAACCATCTGCTTGTCTGATTGTCTGCGTGAAAAGGCACGCCGAACATGGGACCTCACTCCGGCACAGCTTCCATCAGTGCAAATGTGACTGACGACACTGTTGAATGGCAAGCTAATATGTGTGTGCGGCCACCGCCCGGTTGACCGGCGATATCCGCGCACATTATTGTTAATATTTTTTTAATCTTTTATTTTGCTTTTTTTTATATTTTTTTCCTGGCAAAAATTACTCCTTGCCATCAGATTTGCTACTTTTAATTTTTTTAATAAACACGACAGCAATGCCGCAACCAATAAAATTAGCAACAAATGCTGCCACACCAACGCGCACGCATACGCACAAATCCATACACACGCATATGCATGCACACATACACAGATGCAAAGGGATTCACATGCGAGTAAGAGGGAATTGAAATCAAAACTTTTTTTTGCAATGGTTGCAGATCAAAAAGTATATGTGCGTGTGTGTATTGTGACAAAAATAAAAAGAAATTAAAATGAAAAAAATAAAAATGAAAATAAAATTGAAAAAATAAAAATAAAAAGTTGAATTGTTGGTCATATTGCGTGCTGCCATACTGGTCGCGAATGTGTACAGGCAGCTGGAGCAACATTTGCGTACAAGTGTATGCATACAACAATGCCGCAGTGAATGGAGCATTTGGTGTACCGCTGATTGGGAGCGAGAGCACACAAAAAGGGGAAAACCTCGTTGCGAGACCATTTAAAACTGGCCTACGAACTGAATTGTTGGTGAGCACGCAGTTGAGGGGTACAATGCGTTTAGCAAATTAACAGTTGCGGAAAATGGTTTACCGACAAAAGAAAAAACGCGCAACGCCACTAACCCACACACACATACGCGCTAAAGAGTGGAAAAAGTTCATAAGCAAACAAATGTCAACAGTTGCAGGAGTTGATAAAAATAATCGTCATTTGAAGTGCGAAGTGGTTGTGAGAAGGAGTAAGACGGCGCATATTGCCTCTATATATGTGAGGATGTGTGTGTGTCTAAAAGTATTTATGTATGTACGTATAATATTTTGTATGCTAAATAATTTCTATATAAATATAATACATACATACATATGTATATATGCCGAAATTTACAAATGAATGGCATGCTACGGTATTCGAGGTTTCGCCACGGACGTTAAGAAAAATTTTTTAATAAAATTATAATAAAGGGTGTTTAAATTTCAAGGGCCGATGTTTCACATTTTTCAATCTCAGACTAACTCAATTCGAACCATGAAAAGATACATAATCGAGCAACGCGTTAAAGTTATTCAGGCTTATTATGAAAACGGGCGTTCAAATCAAAATGCATACCGCGCACTTCGTGATTTTTTCGGTCAATTGAATCGTCCAAATGTGCAAAAGTTTGAGCAAACCGGGTCTATAGGAGATGTGAAAACATCAGTGCTCGCTTGTACAGCTCGTACTGCAGAAAATATTGCTGCTGTTCGCGATAGTGTGGTTGAAGAGCCGTCCACCTCAACTCGTCGTCGTGCCTAACAAGTGCACCTCTCACGCTCGACGTTGATGAACATTATGCATAAAGACCTGCATTATCACGCTTACAAGGTGCAATTGACTCAAGAACTAAAGCCTCTTGACCATTTCAAGCGTCGTCAATGGTCAGAAAGGTGGCAGGAAATGGCAACAGTGAATGACCAATTTTCGAAGAAAATCATTTTCAGTGATGAGGCACATTTTCACCTCAGTGGATTCGTCAATAAGCAGAATTGCCGCATTTGGGCGAATGATAATCCAAGAATGATTCCCGAAAAACCAATGCACCCACAAAGGGTGACTGTTTGGTTCGATTTATGGGCCGGCGGCATCATTGGGCCGTATTTTTTCCAAAATGAGGCCGGTCAGGCAGTTACTGTGAATAGTGCTCGCTATCGTGAGATGATAATGAACTTTTTATGGCCCGAATTAGAAGATATGGATGTGGACGATATGCGGTTTCAACAGAACCGGTCCACTTGTCACACAGCTAACGAAACAATGGCTCTTTTGCGCGAAATATTTGATGGTCGAAGAATCTCACGTCGCGGCGATGTCAATTGGCCACCAGGACCATGTGATTTGACACCGTTGGACTTCTTTCTTTGAGGTTATTTGAAAGAAAAGGTGTACGTCAATAAGTCAGCAACAATTCAAGAGCTAAAGGATGAGATAATTAGGCGCATTAACGGCATAGAACCTCAATTATGCCTCAGCGTCATCGAAAATTTGGACCATCGGATGGAGGTGTGCCGCCGAGGCCGCACCTAAATTGTATTTTGTTCAAAATCAACCGATGACACCACAATATTTGCTGACAAAATTAATGACCTGCAATATCTCCTTAAAGAAGTCAGTGGAAAAAGTCTAAAATCCGGCCTGAGTCTTAACCCCCAAAAAACCAAATTCATGATTGTTTCAAAAAACTCTCAACAAATCACCAATTCAAACATTTATCTATATGACAATCCGAACCAAAGAGTATCCGGATTTAAGTACCCAGGATGTTGGCTTAGCGAAACATGGACAAATGACAGAGAAATTTGCTGTCGGATTGAAGCTGTGAAAGAAGCATTCTTTAATCACAGGAAAGTTATTTCCAAAAAAAGCTTGAACATGAAATTACGTCTTCGGTACCTTAAATGTTACGTTCGATCTGTTTTTTTTTTGTATGGAGTGAAGCCATGGACATTAAAGGTTACGAGTATGAATAAATTAGAAGCGTTTGAGAAGTGGTTAAATCAGCGAATGATGAAACTATCGGGGACAAACAAAGTTAGTGACAAAGAAGTCTTAACGAAACGTAGGAAACAAAGAGAGCTTTTACTAACGATAAAGCGCCACAGAACCGCATATTTTGGTCATTTCATGTGTGGTGCTAAATATTAGTTGTTGCAACTGATTGTGCAATGTAAAATCAAAGGCACAGAAGAAATTGGAAGGAAGCAAATGTCTTGGCTACGTAACATAAAAGAGTGGAGTGGGTTAAGGACGATTGGGCATTTGGTTGCAGCAGCACGAAGCAGAGGCAATCACCATAATATTTTATAGTTTTGATAAATGTAAAACAGAAGAATTAATTATTATTTATCAAATTTGTATTAAAATTAATGATCAATTAATTACTGTGATCGCTTGCATTCTGTATTAAGAATTTGCTAATAAAAAAGATCAAACTAAGCTTTTCTCCGCTGTATCTTTCTAATTCATCACCCTGTATTCTTTATTTTTCCACACTTGTTGATAAAAATATATCAATTGAAAAAAAATACTATTTTAGCTAATTTAAGTATTTACTAATTAAATGAAACTTTATTTACCTAATGCAGCACTTAAAATAAAAATATGTTAACACTTCAAAACCAACTCAGCGCAAACTTTTATTTACTGAACTCTTACAAAATATTATTAATATTGCATTTTCAATAGTGTACCTTCAAACCAAAACCACAAATCGACATATGGAGCATTAAGTAAATAGAACTACTATGCACATTAGGATGACCCAAAACAAACTGTTCTTATTATTACTCCTAAATTTGTTCTATGACTAAAAAGCATTAAAAAATAGAACTACTATGCACATTAGGGTGCCCAAAATAAAAAAATGTCTTAATGCTACTTCCTACATTTGGTGTATGACGAAAAAGCATTAAGTAAATAGTTATTTTAATACTTGTATATAGGTATAACTACTGTGTGCATTAGGGTGGCCCAAAGAAAAAAAATTGTTCTTCATGCTACTTCCTAAATTTCTTCCATGACTAAAAAGCATTAAGTAAATGTAACTACGATGCACATTAGGGTGACCCAAAAGGAAAACCAACAAAAAAACAGTTATTTGATGATGCTTCCTAATTTCTTCTATGACTAAAAAGTATTAAGTAAGTATTTATCTAAGTACTTGAATATATAAGTACTATGCACATTAGGGTGACCCAAAATAAAAACCAAAAAAATAATAAGTTTTTTGACGCTGCTTCCTAAATTTGTTCTATGACTAAAAAGCATTAAGGAAATAGAACTACTATGCACATCAGGGTAACCCAAAAAAATGTTTTTAATGCTACTTCCTACATTTGTTCCATGACTAAAACGCATTAAGTATTTATTTAAATACTTTTATATATAACTACCTAGCACATTAGAGTGACCCAAAATAACTTTTTTTCGTAATGCTACAATACTTTTTACATTTGTTGTATGACTAAAAAGCATTTAGTAAAATAACTACTATGCACATTAGGGTGATGCAAAAAAAAATTTTTTTTTCTTGATGCTGCTTCCTAAATTTGTTCTATGATCAAAAAATTGAGACATCTCTGTTTTACTCATTCATTAATTTATTACATGTATATTTTTATTTTTTATTCACTTTTATTTTTTATTTATTTTTATTTTTTATTTAGTTTTATTTTTTATTTATTTTTATTTTTTATATATATATATATATATATATTTTTTTTTTTATGTACCAGTTGTTTAAAGTAATTTTAATTTGGCATTATTTGCACAGATAACTCCTCTTTCTAGTTGTAATATATATACTAAATTTCCAAATAACCAATAAATTGCGTAAACAATTTTAAAAATATTTGAGACGCACAAAATAACAATTTTTTTTGCTATTAAAAATGTCGTGTACCAAAAATATAAGGGAAAAAGATAAATATATTTTTTATGTAATGTTTAACATTTTTTTTAATCCGGCAGGGTTTTCAGGGTGCCCATAAAAACTACTTAATTTTTTTTTTAATAAAGCTTTTGACACCATTTTTTGAATACTTTTAAAGGAGAATTAAAAGAGGAGCTGAAATAATATCGATGAGTACAAATTGTACATAAAGTTTACGGCAAAATAAACTTTTCCGAAAGGAGTTCGTGACAGTTTTCATAGCGCTTGCGAGTAGGTTAAATTAAATTATGGTGGCAGTCGGTCTGTACGACCTTACAGGTCCGTAGAAGTAGCATAAAAAAAAAAATGTTTGGCCACCTTAATGTGCACAGCGTTTAAAGCACAAATGTGGAGTAGATGCTTCCAATCCACACTTCAACCACCTTAGAAAAGTTAATTAAAATTTTTATACAATATATTCTAAACTTATTTATCTGGAACGAAAGTATGAGGAGCTGGTTTGTCCTATAAATATTTTATTTGTAAATTTATATATGGTACTACTAATTTATAAAAAAATACATAAATAAATAAACTTAACTAAGCTGTGTTAAGCTTTCGAATATAAATTTTTAATTTAGATAAATATTAACTATAGTCTCAGCCTCTTATTCAACATTCTGCTCTTTAAATCATCGCTTTTAATTTAAATAGCCCTTTGCCTTCTACGTTCATCTCTCAATCATCATAATAGTCCAAGGGAGCCAAGTCTGGAGAAAAGAGGGTATGTGAAATGAATTGGAACTATATTTCCACTAATTGGCTGCTGGCAAACTTGTCCTGATGGAAAAGGTAAATCACTCGACTTTCTCGACTCGATGTGAGTGAAGCCTGGAGTGTGTTCTTCCAAGAAATGCTACTAACTAAACATAATCTCGATACGCACTGGTAGTGGTCTTTTCAAACAACCCTCGTATATCGATTTTATGCAACTCCTAATAGTCCCTACCAATTCACTGGCCAATTACCTGCAGTAAACAGAAAAGCTATATAAAATTTCAGGAAAATTTAGAGATATTTTTTTAAAATAAGTAATTCGGGTTCTTGCTGAGTACCGTGAAAAAATAAGTTAAATAACGGTCTGAATTGCGAGAGTACAATTTATACCTTCTTCAGCAAGGCACCGCGTCGGTGACTCTTGCCACATTACCAGATTAAATATAGCAAAGCGACGATTTTCGTTTTTGCACAGAATTTCACGAGTTTTTTAGAGTAAATACCTTAAAGATTTTAATTTGTAATCAGTCTATGGCAAAACACCTCACTAAAGTCCTTTAAACTGCACCACATCTTGGACCTCCAGATCTCTGCCTGGGCACAGGGCAACGTATCCAATGAGGAATAAGCTCGTATTCTAGAGTTTCACGCGCGCTGCGAAGGAGTGGGAGTGAATACATGCAACGATATGCAGGGTCCGGCA
Organism: Anastrepha ludens; assembly: GCF_028408465.1. Taxonomy (NCBI): domain Eukaryota; kingdom Metazoa; phylum Arthropoda; class Insecta; order Diptera; family Tephritidae; genus Anastrepha; species Anastrepha ludens. Next base: position 26,383,596 of record NC_071499.1, on the reverse strand, counting down.
CCCGAAGTGTAACCAACCGGTCGCGCGGCTGATACCCGATATCTGATAAATAACAGTCCAGAGTATTGTTTACAAGCGCGCGGAAGCATTTTGCCGAGAGTAAACGCGAAAAAAGAAAATCAGTAATGGATTTCAAACGTAAAAGTGTGATTGCATTACATTTGGCTGGAAAATCACAACCAACGATTCTTCGTGAGCTCGAGCACCTTAAAGTAAATAAAGTTTTCGTTTATCGCACCATTACTCGTTACAATGGCACTGGTAGCATCGCGAAATGTCATGGTGGTGGTCGTCAAAAGACTGCGACGGCACATGAAATGGTTCAAAAAGTGAAGAAGCCACTTGAGCGAAATACCCGACGAAGTGCCAATCAAATGTCGAAAGAACTGAAAATATCTGACCGTAGCATCCGCCGTATATTGAAAAATGATCTCAACGTCTAGCTTTACAAGAGCCAAAAGGCGCGTGATTTCACACCAAAGCAGCAACAAATCAGACTTGAGAGAGCGAAGGAGTTGCTTCGCTTGAACGAAAGCTGTAAATTTCGGAACATTGTGTTTAATGACGAGAATTTGAGTTATCGACTGGCCACCAGGAGGCAGCGCCCGGCACTGGTAATGGTTTGGACCACAGTGACCGCAGATGGGCGCTTTCCAATCATTTTCATCGAGCCTGGCGTCGAGGTAAATGGGAAATATTATAAGGACAGTATTCGAGAGGTTGCTTTGAAGCTGTGGGCAGACAAATATTTTGGTGGCAGACCATGAACGTTTCAACAGGACTCGGCACCATCTCACAAAGCTCGAGTGAAGCAAGAATGGCTAAAAAACAACGTTCCAAACTTCATAACGTCCACACAATGGCTCTCAAATTCACCAGGCCCGAATCCGATGGATTATTATCTTTGCGCCATTTTGGAGACCAAGATGCGAACTAAAAGATTCACCAGTCTCGAGGCGCTGAAAAAAGCCATTGTCCGCGAGTGGGACAGAATACCTGCAAGTACCATTCGGGTAGCTTGCGATTCGTTTCTGGACCGTCTCAAGGCCACAGTCAAGGCAAAAGGTGGTCATATCGAGCAAAAGTAAAGTAAGTCTTAATTTTGTATTATTTTCACACATTTTTTACTTTGAATTATTATTAAAGTAATTTTCCAAACTAAATTTTTTGGCCTTTTTAATTGGTTACATTTGGAGTGCCGAGCTCTGTACTATTCGCCAAGTACCTGACGTCTTCGAGGAGGCGACTCCGTAATTTTTTGACGACGAGGAACAAGAAATCTAGAAACGTTCATTGGACGATAGGCACACACGCGGAAAAGTTAGGTTTCTAATTTAACCACTATTGCAGAAATTGTGGGGACCTTTCAGAGAAGGAGACTGTTCAGCACTTTCTCTGTTTTTTTTTTATGTCATCGGTACAAAAATGAATTTCGAACAAAGAGTAAATATCAAATTTGGTTTTACAGTCAGTGAAACGTTTACCGAACCATTTGAATTGATGAGAAACGTTTATGACGATGACTGTCTATCTCGTGCCAGAGTTCATGAGGGGTTTACACGTTTCAGAGGAGATTCAGGCTGTGAGGACATAAATGACAATAAACATACGGAGCGCCCAAATCAGTAACCACCGAAAAAACAACTTCAATGATTCGTAAATTTATCAAAAATGAACTGAAAACATCGTTGAAATTCATTGATACGGAGTTGAATATTCCAAAACATCGATTTATCACATTTTACCTGATTATTTGGACTTACGAAAGGTCTGTGCACGTTTCGTTCCGCAAAAGTTAACTGAGGACCCAAAATTGCGCAGAATTCAACATTCGAAAGACCTCATTAAAGAGGCGAGAAAAGACGAGAACTTCCTTTACAAGATTGTAAATGGTGATCAAACGTGGTCCTTCCAATATGAAACTGAAACTAAGCGTCGAAGTGGCGAATGAAAGAAGTCAAAAAGTCATTTGGAGAAGTCAAAAATCAAGTCGATACTCATTTCTTTTTACGATTCCAAGGGGATTGTCCACAAGGAGTTCGTGCCAATGGGTCAAACCGTCAATGCAATTTTCTATCTAGGCGTGTGAAGCGTTTGTCCCATCACATTCGTCGAATTCGCCCTGAATGCCGCGAAGGAGGAAGCTGGCGTTTATTGCATGATAATGCACCATCTCCTCAATCCACTCTTGCGACTGATTTTTTGACTAGAAATCGCATTTTAACCATCAATCACTCATCGTATTCACCTGATATCTCTCCCTGTGACTTCTACCTATTCGGAAAATTGCATTTGGTCATGAGAGGAAAAATGTTTTGCGTCCGTAGGGGCCATCCAAAAGGCTTGTATCGACATCCTGAAGGACATTCCGGTCAATGATCTGAAACACTCTTTCGAAAAGCTTTTAAATCGCGCAAGACACTCGATACACTGTCTTGCGCGATCTAAGTCTTGCGTCAGAGGGGTCTATTTTGAATAATTAAAATCGAAGTTATCAGAACAAAACTCCTGTCATTGCTATTTTAGCTCGGTCTTGTTCATTTTGGACTTCACCTTGTATTGATGCAAAACAGCTGGGTTTGTCGCAGTGGCAGTTTTAGTTTGTAATGCATACCACGGAACAATATCCATATTACTAGGGAATAGAAAAAGATTCATTGAGGTGACTAAGCTTTTGCAGAGTTACTTATGCTCACTGCCGATGTCGGAGATGCAACTTTCTGCACCGAAATATTGTGGAGAGATGAGTCTAAGTTCGACTAAGATATTATTACTAACTATTGGCCGCTATTGGGCGAAAAGCTCCGAGTTAATAATTAAATAAATAAAATAAATAATTGGCCTTTGCACTCTTTCGGGGTGTTTGGCCGAGCTCCTCCTTTTATTTGTCTTGTGCGTTTTTAAGTTGTTCCACAAATGGAGGGACCTACAGTTTCAAGCCGACTCCGAACGGCAGATATTTTTATGAAGAACTTTTTCATGGCAGAAATGCACTCAGAGGTTTGCCATTGCCTGCTGAGAAGCTTTTAAAAAGACCACAAAAATAATGACCAATACCCCACCCCCACTTGATAAAAGTTAACTGCCCACGTCTTTAAGATCTGTCAGCGGCTCTTTTTTCAACTACTGCCAGTGGCTATCAAACTGTCATCACTGGAGCGTATTTGGATGCTTACAACAAATATTATTTACTGATTAGCACATGACTTGTTGCCGTTATTTCAATGACGAAGTATGAAATGCACAGATTTTTTTCTTAAAAACCGTTGCATGCTTGCACACATGCATGGAAGTACGTATGTGTGTGTGTATATACATACATATATCCTAAGTCGGCACCAACACTTTTTCTTCTTCTTTATATTATTAAATCTCAAATTTTTCATTCAAATCTAATTTTATTGATTCACACTTTGACGCGTCACTTTTCGAATCACATCGGACATCTGTCACTCGACAATGGACAATCGACAGTCGGCTGCAACTGTTGCCAATGCACCCACCAACAACACCTGGGTAAAGCGGTAAAGCGCGCGCCTTAATTGCAACACTCTTTTGGCGGACGACCCCGCCTACAAAACGCACACGGAATTCACGCGGACAGCTCAAGCGACGACGGTTAGAACGCGTCTGAGTCACAAGCGCGTAAGCGAAGCGTTTCAAAATTATCCTGGCGATCAAATCAAGCGACACGATGATATTAAACTATTTTTTTGCGGTAATCATGAACGCGACCACTGCTATCTGCGGCAGTGGTAACGGTAACGGCAGCGGCAACGACTGTCGTAGTCGATACGCAGCACTACAAATATGCCAACAACAGCAACACGTGTACGGCACACCGACGCGCATCAATGTCTAAAATGGACGTCAACCAAGTTTAACGACGACGACGACGACGACGATGGCAACGGTGGTGACACTCACTTCCAACCCACAGACATACAAACTTAGGTGAAGATGGTGTGCGCGACTTTGGCGACTTTGCAGGCGCTGGATTGTGCGGCTTGCAAATTGTTGCGGATAGCGAAATGTTCTGAAGCGCTCGAAATACTGCCGTAAGTGCGGAGCTACTCCTGCCACACGCTTGCTTGCTAACGACAGACCACTATCAGTATTTGTGGCGATGGTGACGAGCACCAACACAGCACGCCAGAGTGGCAGTGTCAGCAGCAACAGCAACAGCTCCACCACCGCAGAGCAGTCATCATTATCATCAACAGCATCGTCGTCAGGCCAGCCATATGGCCAACGGAGGATTGTCGTTCCTTCGCACAACAACAACTGCAAATGGTGGGAGAGGGGGATGGAGTGTGGCACAAACACCACAGTGCAACACGGCAATTACAACAATGCGGCGCTTATGTACGAAAATCCTTGCTTTCGCCTCTTCTTCTTTTGCTTCTGCTTCTGCCGCTGCTGCGCCTTCTTCTTCGCCATGCGTTTCTTGAGAAATTCACTTTTATTATTTTTCTTGGCTTTGCCAGCTCACCGCGAGAACCAGTAGCAGCGGTTTCTCTTGTGGTGTGACCCGATACCGCACGTCGAAACCCAACAATGGGCCACAACTGCACCGCACACCGTTAACGGTTGACGCAAGGCACACGCGCACACACACACAGCGAGACGAAGTAGCTATTGCAGCAACAACAACAAAACCAAAAGCTTTCTCTGAAGAAAAAAAAATTGGCAAAAGCAAAAATAACTCAACTCAAAAACACCAAAGCAGCCCGAATCATGGAAGCGCAAGCGAACAAAAAAAAAGAGAAACGCAAAGCAAAACAAAAAATGAGTTGACAACCTCAGTCCAATGCCACATTCCCCACCGAATAACTTAGCAGGCGACAGGCGGCAGCTCCAAGAAATCGCTTTCCAAAGCTCATTTTGAGCATTTTTACCTTCCAGTGGCAGCATCTTGAGATACGCCATTTCACAGAGAAAGTCAATTCAAAACACAAAAAAAAAACCCCTTAAGCCATAGCTGGTATGGGTGGCATTCCATTTCCTCAAACAGCGCGTAGTGATATTTTACTCCTACCAAGCAGCCAGTGTATTGCGCTCACCAAAAACCCCCCACAATCAGCATCAGAGGGGATGGTTAACGCGCTACGGGCACAGTATTTGAGGGGGCAATGATATTTCCTTTCAAAAAATGCGCGCACATTTCACTCAGCCAGCAAGCAGCTCGCCTGCCTGGTGCTCCAGTATTCCACAAATGGGGGAGTATTTTTTCGCCGCTTTTTTCTTTTTACTTGCTTTGACGTTTACCGTCAATATTTCTTCTCTCTTTCTTAGCTAAGCAAAAGCAGTTGCGGCGGGGAGTTGTGGACACTCAAATCTTATATCCCAGCAAAAGAATGAGTGAATTTGAGTCGAGTTTCAATGTGGTAAATTTCAAGGTGGAGAAAAAAAAATGTTTAGTGAAAACTCAATCACGGCTTTTGGTAGTCCTTCACGGTTAAATATGCGGTTCTCTGAAGAAAAATTTGAGTGACAAAAAATTAGCACTAAAAATCTCAATATCGCAACATTTGCTGTTACTATGTAAATTTGCACGCATACCATGAAAAGACTCAGGCAGCAATCGGCTTAGCTATAAATTGAAACAACAATAAACTATAAAGAGTACACAAAAATGAGAAAATCACGCAACAACAACCTCAAGATGTCAACCAAGAAAAAGTCTCCCATAATGATGGAGATGCCGGCCCACGCGAATAGTGCAGACGATCTCATGCTGACACATATTTCACATACATAAACATATGCATAGCTAAACATATGTACACACACACATATATATATATCTAAATACAATATGTGCAGCGGGACTGACAAAAATTCCACTCGGTTGGTGTTACTTCAACAAGAAATTTTAAGAGTTTTCTAAAAATTAAAAAAAAAAATATTTTAAAATTTAAGAAATGTTAACTTAAATAGAGACTGGTAAACAGGTGGCACAAAGCATTGAAAGCCGAAAAGTGTGGGACTTGCCTTTCGACTCACCCACTAAAAACCCATCCCAGCTCCGTTTCCCTCCCACCGCGGGACAACCGTTAGGCATGACTTCGCGAGAGGGGGAGCGGCCTATTGCCAGTTCTTGAAAATTTGCGCTGTGTCGTTCAGCGACGTCAACCGTTAAGTAAAGGGTTTTTCAATTGACGCGGGTTGATTTTGGCGCCCTGTGGCAGTCATTTTGTTTTGGTGACATCTGTCAAATCTTTTGTTTATTATTCAGTTGTTTATGACAAATCATCATGGCAAGTTACACGATTGAACAGCACGTTCAAATGATAAAACTTTATTATCAAAATGAGTGTTCATTAACGCAAACGTTGCGCGCATTGCGCCCATTTTTCGGTAGACGTGGTGGCCCTTCCATTTTCTTATGGCCCAAATTGAACCATATGGACCTAGACGACATGTAGTTCCAGCAGGACGGCGCTACGTGCCACACAGCAAACGCCATTTTATTCCATTTCAACATCTACCCGCCCTTATTGAAAAACCCTTTATTACTTGACGGTAAGGGGAGCGGCCTTTGCCTCTTCATGAAGATCTGCGCTGTTGCTCAGCGCGACGCAGTTTGGAGATTACTATTTTTGCCATATCACATACAGCAGACCAATCATAATATCCACTAGGTTATCAGCCGAAATTGGCTTCCCCACCCTAGTGCTTAATTCCTCCCTTTCGAACACTAATCCCGGACAGACAAACAAAACATGTTCTGCGTCTTCTACAGCTGGTGCACAGTACTGGTCGTCTTCGTGCTTAAACCTATATAGATAGTATTTAAAACACCCATGTCCCGTCAGTATTTGTGTCAGATAATAGTCTAACTGTCCATGCTTACGGTTAGCCCATTTGGCTATTAAGGGAATCAGACGGTACGTCCAGCCTCCGTTCAGGGACGAACTCCAATTTCGCTGCCATGAACGCAGGCTACGCTCTCTTGCTTGCTTGCGTATTGTCTGCCGTTCTGAAGTACCTTTGTACCATTGGTAAACTTCAGCGTACTCTTTTGCCATTAAATTTATTGGGAGTAGTCTTGCAATAACCATAATGGTGTCTTCTGATATCGTTCGAAACGCGTAGCACACACTGAGGACACTCAGTCGATACACTGATTTCATACAACTCACATATGAGCTGCAATAAGTTGCTTCCGCCCGTGCTGGAGCTGTATACAGTAAAATCGATGAGACAACGATATTAAGTAGTCTCCTGCGGTTTTGCCTAGGGCCGCTAGTGTTCATCATTACGCGCGTCAGTGCTGTTACTGCCTCTGCCGCTTTGCTTTAAAGGCCATGCAACGTTTTGGGCATTTTCCTTTCGCGAGAGAGAAAAAAGATATAACGAGAGGAAAAGGAGAGAGAGACAGATATACCTTATAAATATCTTAGATACACTTCAGGCTATTTTTCCTGAGTTTTTCCTTGTGGTTGCTAATTTCTAGTGAGAAATAACACTGCCTACTTTTTGGCGCTTGTTTGTTGATGCAAACTTGTAGGAAATATATTTTTGGTGCCTACTTTTTGGCGTTATATTTCCTTGGTGCCTACTGTTTGGGGCGTTTTTTTGTCCCAATTTTTTTGACGTTTTTTTTTGGTGCCTACTTTTTGGCGCTTATTTCGGTTTCCTGACTAGTGCTTGTGCGTAATATAAAGTGCTATCCATTCCGGCGTCGGATTTATTGGTATTGCCTTGCGGTAATTTGTGCCGCTGCTGCGGTCCTGGAATCGCTGCGTTTGTGCGGGTCCGCCGTTTACCTACACCGGTCGACCCTTCTCCGTTTTTTGTAAATTTTGTCTATTTGTATTCTCAGCAAATGTTGTGAATTTATTTAGATATATATTTTTTCTCTCTCTCTCTCTTATTCTCTCTCGGGTCTCTCTCTCTTTATCTCTCTCATTCTCTCTCGGGTCTATCTCTCTCTTTCATTCTCTCTCGGGTCTCTTTCTCTCTCATTCTCTCTCGGGTCTCTCCCTCTTTCATTGTCTGCCTTCTGTTATGTGTACTACGCTACACGCACTTCTTGCGTTTTTTTTTTTTTTTGGAAAACTGTTTTGCTCTTTAGAACATCTGACATTTCACCTAGCATCAGTTCTAAACAAATTTATTTTTGTTTCCATGCCCCAAAGTCTGTTCTTTTTTCATACCTTCTTGTGCTTCTACCTTCATACCTTCACCATGACTTCTGTTCTTGAGCTTAACTTTTCTTCTGCCTTAAATTTGCTTGTTTCAATAGAGAAACTTTACGCGCTATTCTGTCTGGTAGTTTCAAGTTGTCCAACCGGCACCGTACAGTTCTCGCTTCTTAGTACCAGTTCTTGATTTCAGCTGTAATGGCCTTTGATGACTTAAAAGGACCTCACTTGGCAAGAATCACAACTAACTTGTGAGTAGTATAAGTCCTTTTTGTTATTGCCATCACTTCTTTCTTGAGATTTTTTAGGCTTAAGGACATTTATAACAAAAGTTTTGGACCGTCCAAGTGACTCAGCGATACATTTTTACGAGTTCTTGTTTTTTCGAAGATTGGCATCAGCCTCCGCTCTTCAACTGTGCAATGCAGCGCACGCCCCATCGGAAGGTTTACTTTTCATTAAAATAAACTAAATGCGGGTTTCGGGGTATTGGATGACCGAGAAAAAATTCACAGATTTTATCAGTGAAGGTATTCCATGACATATTATTCATGCCGAACTATTGTTAGTCCCCCCTGCAGCTATAAAAAAACAAAAGTACGCCAAACGAAACCCAAAAACCGAAAACACTACATCACATCACACCGCCAATTTCTTCCGCACAACCTTTAGCCACACTAAATCTTGCATTGCACATTATTGGGTGTCAATATACCGCTCGCCGGATAGCTGCTTGTTTGTTTAAAAATGTGTGCGTGTGTGTGTGTTTGTGTATTGTCTCAGCGCGTGAGTGAGCGAGCGAGTTTGTGTGTGAGCGCAATAGCACCACGAGGGGAGCAACGCAGCGCCCAATGTGTTTGTGGCTGGCATTTGCGGCTAAAGACAACCCATTTATTTTTTCTTGGCTAACCAACTTGGATACCAACTCATTTTTCCTTTTTTTCGCGCTCTAGTTTGCTTATTTCTTTACGTACTCACTTTCACATACATACATACATAAGACATTTTGGCGAACCTATAAAAATCAAGTTGATGGTTTTTCATTGTGGTTGTTGGTCGTTTGAGTGCTACAGCAGCTCCTCCTGCAAACGAATCTACGTTACGGTACATACGAAGAGCGCGACAAATGCCCGCCGCCGCCGCCGCAGTCGAGCCGCGGAAACCACATGTGTGTGTCGCTAGCCATGCAAGCGATATCGGCAGCGCTCTGAGCTGCCCTAAGTGGGTGTCGTTCATGCTACAATGAGAATGCCAGTTATCACAAGACATGCCACACTTAATTTCTTTGTAATTTCCTTACAATTTCTTTGCTTGCCAATGTGTAGAAAGTCTCAAGCAAAAGGGCGGAGTCTTTATAGATTTTCATACTTAGCGTAGCCGCACACTTGCACAAGTACATATATTCCATATATTCAACCAAAATCTGCACCAAAGTTATACTCCTTTACTTACCCTTCGCCCATGCCAACTTTCTTCCAGTGTAAAATTGCATTTTTCGCTTGCGGTTTCCTGATCATCCGCAAAAGGGTGTGTACATGCGCCTTCTCACTCACTCTCCTCTCTTCTTCAGCACTCAGAATGCGCCAGCCAGTCGCTATCGCATTGTCTCGCCGCTTGCCATGTGTGGTTGTGGTTGAATTATAAAACCACAAGAATTATTATTCACTGCGGTCGATAAGTGTATAAACTTGACGACCAATGAGGTTGCCTTGCGAAAAAAATGTCTAACAGCGGCATCCAAATGCAGGGATGAACCGATTGTGGTATTTGGGGAGATAAGAAATGAAAATGGCGTATTTTCGTAGTGGGAAAAGCAAAAACTACACTACGAGTAGGTGTGTATGTGCGTAAGTAGGTAATTGGTGGCGGAGATGCGAACTATGATTATAGTGGGTGAAGGTAGGGGCTATAATTAAGCTTTGCTGATATTTTTGAGGAAATTTTCAAGAAATTACAAATAAATCTCGTATGAAATTAAGTCGAATTCCCTCAACTTGCTTATATTTAGTTCAATGAAAATATTTTTAAAAACTTTATATTAAACTATTTCCAGTAATAGACTGAGGCTGAGTAGAAAGTAATATTACTAGTAAAATATTTATTTTCTCGGTACACCAAATTGTGGTCATATATTGCTTTAAGCCAATTTCAAGCTAGCTGTATAAACCCCATGAAAATTCGTCCAGCAGTTTTGGACAGATAAAAAGATACTCGTAAATACACACACACACACATTTTTTTTCTGAGCCTACGTTTAAACCTGTCCACTAGTAGGGTTGCCTATCGACTATTACATCGAATTTTGACGCACCCTCTTGATCTCTTTGGTGCCAGCGACTGCAAAATTCTTTCAAGATACATTTTTTTTCGTATAACTCAGCTTGGAACATAATAATTAATGACTTAAAGTACTATTTCGGCATGGCAAACATGTTTACGGATGGCCCGAAGGTGGACGGAAGAGTTATGGTGAGGGAGTATTCTGCGAGGAGCTTCCGGATCATTATAGTGTTTTCCAAGCGGGGGTAGCCGCAATTAAAGCAGCAGTGAATTGGTTGCTTACCTCTGTTATAACCGTAAAACACCCGACTAGAATTAGAGTGAGGCATGCCGAAGAATCAGTTAGGCCCACGTTAGGCAAGGCAAAGATTGGCATGCCAGAACAATACCAAATTTGGTTGTGGTCACGAAAATCTGTGGCAGTGTCTCACTTGGGCATAAATTCGAATCCGTAACTGATTTGTAGAAGGGCATACGGAGTATTACCGAAGTTCGGCTTTTCGAACCTGCTCCTAATGAGGCAGATATGTGGCGATACCTTTCAGGACTTGGGCCTAGTTTGGCTGCCTTATGAGGCGCAAATTGGGAATGCGGTCTGCCTTATTTGCGCTTAATCACCGCCTTACCAAAATTTCTAGTCGGGCACGTAACTATCGACACCAAGCGGCAATTAGAGTCTTGAGCTCGTTGTTTCCAAATTAGTCGAGAAATGCTTGACTTCTCTCTGGGATGCGGCCGAAGTCTTTGAAATTAGTTTCATTTGGATTCCTGGTGGTTACTGCGACAAAGAAGAAACTGCGAGGCTGATGAGCTGGCTAGACAGGGTGCCCTGGAGACGGTTTAAAGTTCCCTTGAGAACCTGTAGTCTACTCTTCGCAAGATGGGCATCAGAGAACGCTGGGCTAGTACGCAAACTTGCAAAGTCGCGAGATCCTTCTGGCCACGGGTAGATCGAGGGCGCTCGAAGGAACTTCTAACACTAACAGCTCTCGAATTTGATGGGTATCTTCATCGGACATTGTCCGTTAGATGTCCATGAGATGAGACTTGGGATTGCTTTAAGCCCTTTCTGCAGTAGCTGTCTGGAGGATGAGATGAATTCATTTCAGCACCTTCTCCTGTAGCTGACCTGCTCTCATCGGGCAAAGATTTAGACATCTGGGCTCTAACTTTTTTTGCTACACCTGCGGATCACAATGGGCCATGAGCCTAAGAGTGTCCCACAGGACAATCGCTACAACCAGCAGATATTGCTGGTTTAAGCATCACACATTTTGGCCAAATTCATCAGTACCTTGAAGCGGTTAGTACGCATGTAATTAGCCGCTATTGGTCATCTCCCATCTCCCAATCCAAAGATCTTTCTTCCTTTTTCCACATGTTTGATTATTTTCCTTCTGTTTCCCCACCCTCTTTGATTATTTGCCCAAGTGGGCTCCTCGCAAGGGCAGCCACTGCTCCTAGCCTATCGTAGGGAACTATTTTGAAGTTGAAATTTCCAGTTTTATTACTCGTATTGCCAATTTTCATTTCAGTATTCGGTCTTTATTAAATTTTAATTTCCTATTTCGGGATATAATCATTTTTTTTTTGGCAGCAAACAAGTACGGCACTCAGTCAACATTAAGTCCATTATACTGCACCTTTTGAATTTTCCTTAAATCTACCTGACCTCCGAAAAAATCTGAGTAGAACTCCTTAAATCTAAAGAACTCAATCCTGATTCTAGCGTAGGCCAGGCAGATACACAGAAAGGGGTCCGCCATCTCATCCTCGTCTCCATATGCTGGGCAGAGTGCAATGTCTGAGATGCTTACCTTTTCCATATGCTTCGCTTATAGAAAGTGGTCCGTTATCAGTCCAACCAGCTCCCTACAGTCCCTTCTACTTAAGACAGCAGCATCTGCGACAGTCGGTCAGAATGACAGGTAACATCAGTTTTGTTCATCTGTAGCCGTTCTCAACCTGCCAAACTCGCTTGTGGGTTGAAGTATCCGTTGCTTTGATGGCTCCTTAAGGGCGTGGCAGAACGGGCTCCAAGTCAAAGAAGTTGGGGTCAGAGCCCATCCTGGCTAAAGAGTCAGAGATCTCGTTACCCGCACTACCCACGTGTCCCGGGACCCATGCTAGCACCAGGATATTATGTCTACCGACATAGTTCAACCTGGATTTGCAGTACTCAACTACCCTTGAAGTGGTTGGAGGGTTTTGCCGCTTTGCTGTCGGTGCAGACACCTCCAGATCTGCCTCTCCACCTGTTTTCCACAACAAAGTTTGTTGCTTCTTGAATAGCATACACCTCCGCCCGAAAACACACAGATGCGTGCATTCCAAGAGCAAAGTGTACTTTTGTCCCGCTGAATCCCACGTAGACAGCAGATAATAAATGGTGGTGGTTAAATTTCAAAGGCCGATGTTGAATGTGAACCACACCTAAACGTCAAGTTTTTTCTGCATTTCATTTGACATTTTTCTATTTCAGACTAACTCAATTTGAACCATGGAAATATACACAATCGAGCAACGCGTTAAAGTTATTCAGGGTTATTATGAAAACGAGCGTTCAAATCAAAAGGGGCGTTCGAAGAATACCATCTTCAGTGATGAGGCACATTTTCACCGCAGTCGATTCGTCTATAAGCAGAATTGCCGCATTTAGGCGAATAATAATCCAAGAGTGATTACCGAAAAACCAATGCATCCACAAAAAGTGACTGTTTGGTGCAGTTTATGGGCCGGCGGCATGATTGTGCCGTATTTTTTTCAAAATGAGGCCGTTACTGTGAATAGTCTTCGTTATTGTGAGATGATAACGAACTTTTTATGGCTCGAATTGGAGATATGGATGTGGACGATATGTGGTTTCAACAGGACGGTGCCACTTGTCACACAGCTAACGAAACAATGGCTCTTTTGCAAAAAAAAATTTGGTGGCCGAATAATCTCACGTCGCGGCGATGTCAATTGGCCGCCAAGATCACGTGATTTGACACCGTTGGACTGCTTTTTTTGGGGTTTATAATCGAATATTTTGATTTCATGCCATGGAAATGAGACATTCATTGTATAAAAATATAAGTGGTATCTCCATTTTTTTTTTTTTTTTTACTTTTTTTAATTTTTTTTTTTTTACTTACTCTTTTACTTAAAAAAAAAATAATACCAATCTCAGCACCCTGTATTTGCAAATTTCTCAGCCTTTCCACAGCAACTCATTGCGGCTACACGCGAATGGTCTCCCACTGACAACGTTTCGTGGTCCACCGAAAATATGCTAAAGGTACATAGCAACAATGCAAGGACAGCTTGCCAACTCCTGCCACAATTACCGTTAATATTATTTACTCAGTGCAAAATGTATGTAGCATTGCCTGAATGTAGCCTCTGTGTATGTACTCGTATGTATATAAGCACTTGGATATATAAGCTCCTCAGCAGCACTAATTTTAAATATACAAGTTTATATGTACTTGAGAAAATATAAAACATACACACACTTACCATAGTACCACATACATACTTATATACCACACACAACAACTGAATATTGAGCCAAATATTCCACTCAATTCTTATATACTAAGTACTTACATTCCCACTAAAAGTGGCAACAACACAGCCCCAGCTACACACACAAACAAAGCGCGCACATTTCCAGTCAACTTTCTTGAAGTCCATTCACTCTTCCTCGTTCGCAAAGCCAACGTTGCTAAGCATTTGGCAACATTTTTATTTCACATTCTGCTTCGTCCGACGTCGCTCTGCCCACTGGAAGCTGACGCAAGTAAAGTCCCACCGAATCAATTTTCTTGCGTTCTTCAAAAACTCATTGCTTATGTATTAAAAGTAGCCGGAATTTCTTCACTTCAATCACTTTTTACCGCGGCAAATTTCTGGCTGTGTGATAAGTTTGCGAATACGTAGTGGATACGCCGTCGGTAACGACAATATTTTCTTACTGTAAATCGATATCAAATGCCTGCTCAGATTTAATAAATTTAAAGTGCCTAAGATTTGTATAAAATAAAAATTATAGTTAATAGTTATCTTCTTATAATAAAGGGTATTTCAAAAGAAGTGCCTGGAAGTTGTTTTAAAAGAAAACAAGCAAAGAATTATATTCTTGCAGGTTTCACTATTTTTATTCAGAATACGGCTCTTATCAATTATATGTAAAAAAAATGTCCTCATTTGCATGTCAACCATGCGCACGTCCTCCGGCTGTCATACGAGAATTAAAATTTTCAAGGTCTCACTTCCAATGAGTTCAGCATTCTCAATCAGAATTTTGTGTTTCAGCGCTGGAATCGTTTTTCAAATAGACTTTACTTTTAAGAAATCTCCAGTCTGGTCTGCCAGTTCTCTTTCTATACTCGACAAACCAGTTTCTTGAAATTTTCACCAATTCACCTTTCACTTGACGACTAGTTCCAACGATTATTTCCACCAAAGAAATCACGAATTTCGCGATGTGTTGTTTTTCAAAATCAACGAGTTTCAATAATTTTACCGCCTTGTTCTATCGTGTAAAATTGTACCCTATGATCAGAAAGTACCGGGAATGTTTGAATAAAACAAAACAGAGTTAAATTCAGGCAAATTTATTTTATCTACTTCAAAATATAACCCGTCTGAAGCAAAAGACAAAAGCCAACGTTTAATCCAGTCCTCCATGCACCCCTGGTAGGCCGAAGAAGGGATGGCCTTCAGCTTCTTCTTCGCATTCTCTTTGATCTCCTCTATCGACTGAAATCTCCCTCCACGAAATGGTAACTTCAACTTGGGAAACAAAAAGAAGTCGCTCGAGGCCATATCAGGTGAATGTGAAAAGGTGAGCTGCACGTTGGTATTTACTTGGTGTTTGGTCAAATAATCCACCACAATTTGGGCTCGGTGCGATGGCGCGTTACCATCATGCAAAATCCAAGAATTTTTTGCCCACATTTCCGGCCGTTTGCAACATACTGCATCTCTCAAACGCTGCAAAACGGATAAACATATTCTTTATTGAATGTCTAGCCCGATGGAAGGTACTCATGATGCACTACACCTTGGCAATCGAAGAAAACAGTCTACATCACCTTCACTTTTGAGCGGCTTTGGCGCAATTTTTTCGGTTTCGGCTCGTCTTCGAAGCGCCACTCAGACGATTGTTGCTTGGTTTCCATGCCTAATTCATAGGCCCATGTCTCGTTGCAATGAATTATCCATTTCATGAAAGTTGGCTCACTTTGGGCTTCAGAAATCATCTCCTCTGCCACTGTCTTTCGGTAGTGTTTTTGCACGAAATTCAGGTCCTTCGGAACGAGCCTCGCAAGTTCACTAGAAATCTCTCTTAAGCTAGTGTGACGATTTTCAAGCATGATTTCTTTCACTTTCTTCACGTTTTCATCGGTGGTCGACGTCGATGGGCGTCTGGGACGAGGCAAATCTTCCACCACTCGTATGCTCTTGTTCTTGATAAAGCAGATGCGCCAAATGTTTTTTGCAACATTTTCAGTGCATCGGATCACAAAATTTCGTTCGTAACTGTTACAAAATTTTCAAAAATCCATCCAGACTTTCAACTTTTTAACAAGAATTTTTAGAATTTTTTATGTATGCAGTTTTATAGCCCATTGACTTTTAGTACAACAAAATCAAGTTTCAAATGACTGTAAAATACCTTTGATGTTTCATATTTTCTTTCGTTGAGGTTTCACGTCTGTTCTTCCATGCGAAGTAGACGCAACGAAATGATTTCGCAGTATTTGCACTTAAAGAAAGAAGTTCACGCATAGGTATTTATTTGTGGAGGATTTTTTTGTGTTTCCTGATTGCATAAAACCCGCAAAACTTTTTTCCTAATAACGCCTATGCACATTTTTCTGCTAAAAAAGTGAACCTCCTATGCACCTACTGGCATCTCAGCATTTTGCATGCCAGCTGCTCGTTGTGGGATTACCCTCGTTTTATTACCAGATTAAAAAAAAACAAGATTAGTCGCACAGTCTTAGCAGAAAAATTTCATATCAAGTCATCTTTTCGCTCGACAGCGGCAGCCTTCTTCTTCTTCTTCTTCTTTTGCAAACGGATATGAAAACTCTTGTTGAATTTCATATTCCTAGCCAATTAAAATATAACCTAAAAACACGCATTCTGAAGTGGCTAAAAATGGACGAGTGCCGCTGTAAGTGTGACCCGCGGCGATACTGTCGGTTCCGCTTACATCACACCCACAAACAACGCAAACGAAGCCAAATAACAGGAGGAAAATAACGATTGCGTCCTGCCCAAGGCGAAAAGTTAAAGTGCCTTTGTATTTGTGAATGCATCCACATCAGCCTACATACACACATAGATGCAAGTATGCACGAAAGCCGTCAGCGGACTCTGAAAAAATTATATACCAAAGAAAGCCCTCAACTACAAAAACAATGCAGAAGTGCACCAGTTTCATTTGCCTTTGCAGTTTTGTTTCTTCTCAAGCCTCCAATTCTTGTGTTTGTTTTTATTTACATACTTCCATATGCACGAGTATTTTCGTATTGTTGTGCTGCCTTGTTGTTATTGCCTTTGTTGATTCTTCGCTCAGTTGTTAATTTTAATTGTTGCGGATTTCCATTCTGACACATTTGTCAACCTCAGCGACAATGACAGAAGGGTAACCTCCGAGTCGCGCACGAGGATATTGACTCAGTAAACACTCGTCAGCAACGTACGCACACACTTGCAAGTATGCCGGCATATGAAAAATTGCTAAATGAAAATGTGGCACACAAAAATACTTACGCCTGTGCTGCTGTTGCTTTAGCGATGCCAAATTTCTACATACCAGCAGTGTGGGGGAGCTGTAGTTCTCTTACCATTTTTTGGAGAGCTGGAAATGCCGCTGGATGCTTTCGCAAAGCTTTTAGATACCTTTATGCTATTCAAAGCGGAATGTACTCGTATACGCATATGGGTATTTGGGTAAAAAAGTATTTAAATGTATATTTCAGACATCCCTATTTTATCTGTAATGGTGCTGTAGTAGCGTGACCGCCGTAACTTGGAAACTATTTGACCAATTCGGTTCTAACAAACCGAACATTAAATTTAGTGGCGCTCCCCGCTTTACATGCTGTTACAAACTATACTCAATACGGCTAGCGTTGAGTGGAAGGGAGTTCCCGCTAAGATAATCCACCCCTGAGAACTTTGAACTGGCAGTGCTTCACAACGGCACACAATAACGATTCAAGGCGTAAATCAAGAGTGTCGCTGTCGCTCCTTCTCTTCGTCATCATCCTAGACGACGTTATTAGCCAATTGACCCCGCACAAAGGGGCTTCATATGGGGTTTTCATCAGACACCTCGATGACCTGGACTTCGCCTATGGCATCTGTCTCCTCTCTCACAAACTCACTGACATGCAAGCGAAGGCGGAGAGGCTAGTCAGGCTGGCATGCATTGTCGGACTGGAGGTCAACATCGCCAAGACGAAGGCTATGAGAGTCAACCGCAATAAAGCAATACCTATAATGGTTGACGGGTGCCCGGTGGAATTTGTTGAAAACTTCTGCAACCTCAGCTGCAGAGAAGAGTAGTAGGTGGCGATTCATAACAATTTTTTTAAGATTTTGAAACTTCCATTGATTGATTTATTTTCTATAAGAAGGTTTCAATATGTATGGGGCTTACCACGCCCACTTTTTCAATACCTAGTGGCAGGTACTAGCACTTTTGTATAACTGAATATTTAGTGACAGTGAAAATCTTTAGTGATAATTCACATTTTTCAGCAGCTTTTTTATTGGTTATTGAAGAATAAAAGTAAGACAACAACGCCACAAAGATAGGAAACATGATGCTCCTATCATCGTCATTCAAGTGCAAAACGACGGCAAAACAACTTTCAGACTGATTGATTAGTTAGTTTGGATTTGGCAGCTATACGAGTAAGACGTGATTCGTGTTCGTTCGAGTTCGTGATTTTCGCTGAGCTTGAGAAAGCGCAGTATCGTTCGGTAATTCGCTTTTTGTTTTTGGATGGGACAAAATGCGAGGAGAAAAAAGCAAAGTTGGATGCTGTATACGGGGACGCTTCGCCATCTATGACCACAGTTAGATACTCGTTCAATGAATTTAAACGTGGGTGAACACCCGTGTTCGATGAGGAACGACCAGGACGCCCGGCAGCCGAGGTTACTGGGGAAATCTTTCAAAAAGTCCACGACCTGATTCCCGCTGATCGACGAACGAAAGTGCGCAAAGGCGCAGAAGCCATGGGTGTGTCGACCGGAATGGCATTTAATATTTTAAATCATAAGTTGGTAATGAAAAAATTGTCGGCCTGTTGGGTGCCGCGATTGTTCACAAGCAACGACAAGCGGATGCGGCTGTAAACTTCGAAGCAGTGTTTGGAGTAATTTAAGCGAGAGCCGAAGGAATTTTTGCGTCGAGTTGTCACCGTTGATGAAAAAATTGAAGGAGACACGCCGCATTTGGCGAAAAGAACCAATGATAACGGAGTTGTCGCCGCAAACTGCATGGATTGCTGTCGCACCTGCCGCATTCACCCGATCTGGCTCCCTGCGAGATTTTCTTGTTCCCTAACATGAAGAAATGGCTCACAGGAAAAAAATTTAATTCACACGAGGAAGTCATCGCCGTGACAGAGAGCCGTATTTTGGAGAGTTCGACAAATCCTAGTTTTTGGAGGGGTTAAAAAAATGGCCGGAGCGTTGAGCGAAGTGTATCTTTCTAAAAGGGGACTATGATGAAAAATAAAAAAAACAATTGGAAAGAATAGTTTCTTCATTTCTAACACGAGTACTTATTGAACTCCCCTCGTAGCTCCGTCATGCGAGTCTGTATATTGATTTGTATCTAAAAAAGGGAAACTATTTACAAATATAAACGCTTTTGGAGGCTACAAATTACTTTCTTCTCCTGCCGGTTGTCTTTCAAACTCCAGTGCATATTCTTTAACTTTGCCTCGGAGATCAGCCAGAGTGTATGACGCAGCATTTTCCAAGAAGACTTTGCAAAATTTTTATTTGATTGCATAGAAATACCATTATCCTTTGGTATGAAATCGATGAGCTCTGTTAAATAAACAATGTGAGTATGTATGTGTAAATTTTTAATTGCAGGTATTGAAATTACTTACTTACTATCTCACTATTTTGAGAAATTCTCCATGAAAAAGAATTTTATTCACGACGAAAAGTTGTTCCTGAAGATATTCTTCATTACTCCCATTATCACTGATAGTGCACTTAAATAACTCCAATGTAGTAGCATAAGCTCAATGGTACAAACTAACACTTACTCTCCCGAAGAGGTGGAAAAAGCAGCGTCTAGTATAATTACTAAAACCAGGCGGATCAGCCATCGTCCTACAGACCGCTGTGTATGTTCGATACCGTTGGGAAGGTATTCGACAGAATATTAAGCGAAAGATTACTGTAGTATCTGGAGAGGCCAGGAGGTCTCTCAGACAATCAGTTCAGTTTTCCTAGAACCAGATCTGCCGTTAATGCAATAGGGATGGTAGTTGATTTGGCCAAAAAGGCTGTTAATAATTTCAATGCCACCAGAGCGACGAAAAAATGTGCAGTTATAACATTAGACTTAAAAAACGCACTTAATACGGACAATTGGGCAAATATTTTGAATACACTCAGCAGCTTCTCGGTACCAAAGTATCTTATTAGAATCATCCGCCACTACTTAAACCAGAGAGTACTTCAGTATGATACAGAGGAGGGCCCAAAGAGCTACAGTGTGACAAGTGGTGTACCGCAAGGATCTGTTCTTGGACCAACCGTATGGAACGCTTAGGATGATGGCATTCTTAAAATCGAAATGCCCGCTAATACGACCATAGTAGGATACGCCGACGATATCGCACTGGTAGTGATTGATAAACATATAGACAGATTGCAACATGTATGTAATGATGCCATAACAAGATAACAAAGGTGGTTGAATAACGCCAGCCTGGAACTAGCTGCCAAAAAAAACAGAGCTGGTGCTGATCAGCAGAAGCAAGCAGAAAGAAAA
This sequence comes from Anastrepha ludens, assembly GCF_028408465.1. NCBI lineage: Eukaryota > Metazoa > Arthropoda > Insecta > Diptera > Tephritidae > Anastrepha > Anastrepha ludens. The sequence goes on along the minus strand of NC_071499.1, from coordinate 26,363,136 downwards.
GCTGTCAATATCAGTTGGTGGCCACGATATAGAATCCCAGAAGGCTATAAAATATCTTGGCATATACATTGGTGCTACACAAACATTCAGGGAACACCTTAAAGCTGTTAGCGTGAAGGCGACACAGGTTAACAACGCACTTTTGGGCTTGCTACCGAACTTAGGAGAACCACAGGGTGCCAGGAGAAAAATTCTTTCCACTGTGACAGACATTTATGGAAATGTTGTACGCCTCTCCAATCTGGGCTGGAGCAAAAAAGTGTCATTTTAAAGAACTACTGCAGGTCAGTAGAACAAGTGCGTTGAGGATCGCATGCGCCTATAAAACGGTGTCGGTCGATGTAATCTGCGTCATAGCTAGCAAAATGCCTATAAACTTGCAGAAGAGGTTGTACTGCTCGCAAGGTATGAAGCCGACAGACGAATTCAAACAAGCAGCACGTTCTACCTCAATAGCTGACTGGCAATCAAAGTGGGACCAGTCATGAAAAGGCCGGTGGACGCATAGGTTGATCCCACGGATTAACGAGTGGAGCTGTCGGAAACACGGAGACGTTGATTTCTTCCTAACGCAGCTATTAAGTGGACACGGATGTTTCCAAAAATATCTGCATCGCTTAGACTTAGCTGGTAGCCCTTATTGTCCAGAGTGCTTGGACGAAGAGGAGACGGTCGAACGTGTGGCCTTCTATTGTAGCCGGTTCGTTAAGGAACGCGAGGACCTAGCAAGAACAAATGGTGTGTTTCTGACTCCCATTAACCTAGTTCTACAAATGCTTGAGTCGAATGAAAAGTGGAGGGCAGTGCAAGTTTTTGCAAATCGAATTATCGTGGAACTTCGCAACATTGATTGGAGGCGAGGAAACTTCGCGAGACGAACGCGGCAGCAACCACAACTGTTGCATTGATAAAAAGCAGCAAGACCAACAGTAGAAGAATATAACTGATGATTGAGCTTATTGCTCACGACGGCCTCCAGACGTAATTACCAAAACGGTATCCCTGTAGGATGAACCGTCGGACTTGAGGTGCTTTTAGTGGCGTTTCGATTGCTTTTACACGTCCAAAAAAAAAAAAAAAAAAAATGTATGTACCTAGGGGAAGTGCTCATTTGTTTTATAACACTTTTGCATAAATGCACTTACATTTACACATTCGTACAAACATATGTACATAATAACTAACTCGTATTACTTTTGTCGAAAGTGCCAAATAAATTTGTCTGCTGTTGACACCAAGAATAGGCAATGTATTGATGATTTTTGTTTAATAAAAATTAATTATATTTTTTTTATAAATAAGTAACATAGATTTTGTTAAATTATTACTTATTTTGCAAGGATTTTTGGAAAAATGTTTCAAGTTGTTCCATCTTACACGATTTTTAGAGTTGTGAAACATATCCCCTAATTTACGAAAAGTTGCATATATATTTTACACTATTTGTATTTTTTTTTTCCTAAGAAACGTATTTACCGTGTAATAAAATACACACAATCATATACCTCACATAAATTTAGGTCCTGCTAACTTCATTTAATACGAGTGACTTTTACTTCTTCCGCCAAAATCAATATGCAATATGCAATACGGTAAACTTTGAACCGCCTCGCTCTATCCATCAGCACGAAGAAACCCCTCGTTTTGTAGTCTCAACCTAGTCGGCAATCGTGTGTACTTTACAAACAAAAGTGCAATAACAAAGCGCATAGACACGACTTCGGTGCGATTACTCACATGGGAGTCGTAACCGCGTTTTATGGTTTGTTTCCATTGATCAACAACATTTATTTTCGTTTTCTTATTTTTTTTCTCGCTTCTATTTTTTATAATTCACTGGCTTGGCAAATTACGCATGCACATATGTATGTCTGAGTACACGTACATATGTATGTATGTAGGTAATTTGGCAACAGCAGGCAAATATGCAGCTTAAAAAGCTGCCCTCTCCCTCTTTCCTTCGCAATAGCGCTGAGTAATTCGCGAGCACAGCCGCAAAAGTATTTATGTCTAGTTTGTTTTTGACATTGCAGTGAGATGAGGAGCTCAGTGAGTGTTTCGGCGCAACCCCATTTTGTTTGCTGTTGTTTGCTACAAAAACAAATTAAAGAGGGTTGCGTTTCTCATCGCATTTCACCAGCGCTGCTCTGCTATCAATAAATACAAATATTGTATAAAGTAATCTATTGGAACAATGACACAAACAATTTTTAAAAGCGAGGCATGTGCTTTTATTGCTTTTTACTGAGGTAAATATGTCAAAAAAGCATTTCAATTCATTTATGTGATTTGTAATTTGTAGTTAATTGAGACCCTCGCTAAAAATTACCAACCTTCGCGATTGCTTGTTGACATGCCAAACAAGCATTCTTCGGCCCTCCCCGCCACTTGTTTTTTTTTTTTTTTTTTTGTCGTTTATTTGCAATCTATTTTTAAAATAATAAGCAAATTATCTAACTATTAACAATTTGACTTATATTATTGAGCTCCATTGAGGTCAATAATGATATATATGTATACTACGTTTAATGTACACTTATATTCAGACTTATGTGTTAGATTTTAATACATTTTAATATTAGATTTATCTATTAGGTTCTGAATGGAATGTCTAATACATGATGTCTTTTAAGTCTATTAATTTCATTAGTTTCATCAAGTAATGCAATTGCTAGCGGGTTATCGTGATAACTTAATCTCTGTACATATTTTGTGGTAATTTTTTTAATTTCATCTTTTATAAAGGGAATTTTTAGATCAGTATGTATGGCTTTATTTGTGACGAACCAGGGTGCACTTGTGATAAGCCTTAAAGTTTTTGACTGATATCTTTGCAGAATTTCTATGTTAGAATTGCAAGCAGTTCCCCACAGTTGTACTGCGTAGGTCCATACTGGCTTTAGTATAGCCTTATATATTAATATTTTGTTATTTAGATTAAGTGTTGATTTTGGTCCTAGTAGCCAGTAAAGTTTGTTTGTTTTTATCTTTAACTGGGTTTTTTTTGCTTGAATATGGCATTTCCAGGTTAGCCGTTTGTCCAAATGTATGCCAAGGTATTTGACCGTATCATGTTTGGGAATTATATTACCATTTAGATAGAGTGAAGGGCATTCTTTCCGTCTCAATGAAAACAAAACATGCACAGATTTGTTTGTGTTAACTTTTAATTTCCATCGGTCCAGCCACGTCTGTATCTCGTTTAGTTCTATCTGAACTAGATTCGTTGCATCAATTGGGGACGGACTTGAAGCTAGTATAGCGGTGTCATCAGCGTATGTAGCCATTAGGACATTTTCGGTTTCGGGTATGTCAGATGTAAAAATCGTATAAAGTATAGGACCGAGTACGCTACCCCGCCACTTGTGAGTGGCACTAAGTGTCACTGATACTCTCCTGCGCGTCGTTACGTGTTTGAAATACGCAAAATCCTGATTTTTTTATTTTTTGAAGTTTAGTATATTAGGGAAGCGAAAAAAGGTTCCTTGGAGCGATATTAAAGTTCGCCAATAAATTGTAGATTGGCCATTGAAAACCAAAAAAAAACACAAATAAGCTGTGTAATTGTCGTATGCACATATGTATGTGTATACATATATAAAATGTTGGTGTGCAAAAAAATTTGGGGATTTTCGCCTCCACTCATAACAATTGCCACAACAACTGTTCCCACAACAACAAGAAGTAATGTTAAAAAATAATGATCAAATTTGAAATACAATAAAATTGACCATTGTCATCCATAATCTTCTTCTTAGTGCTCGCTTGATTGGTGTGTATACGAGTATGTGTGTGCTAGTAGAAAAGTGAAGGCAGTGTGACAGTGTGAAAACAAGAAGCAGATAGTCGAAACTTAGTTCTATTTTACTATTTTAGTTCATCAGCAGGCGCATTACCTTTTATTCCAGGCTGACCCGGAGCCCCACAAAATGTAATTTTATTTGTTGCACAAAGTTGATTTAGGCTTCTAAGGCATTCGTACACCAGTTTCGATTCCACAGAATGTGAAGCTGGTGCTTTTAACGCAGCTTGTCTCTCCGTGTGTATAACTTTGTGTGCACTCTTGTTAGGCTAAGTTTTCGTAGCAGTCAGCTCAGAATAGCCAACTCACTTAGGCCACGTACGCCCGTTATAAAAGGTGGTTAAATTTCAAGGCCCGATGTTGAATGTGAATTACACCTAAACGTCAAGTTTTTTTCTGCATTTCATTTGACATTTTTCTATTTCAGACTAACTCAATTCGAACCATGGAAAGATACACAATCGAGCAATGCGTTATGAAAACGGGCGATCAAATCAAAATGCATATCGCGAACTTCGTGAAGAAAATCATCTTCAGTGAAGTGTTCTTCAATTTCTTCCTCTTCCTCGCCTCGACAACTTCTGCAGCATTCATGCGAAAATACTCCTAGCCTAGAAGAGTGCCTACCTAACAGCCAATGACCGGTGACAAAAGCCACAACCTTCGAGATCCTATCTTGAGAATTTGAGAAATTCTTTGAATCTTTTCTTACACGGCCGCCAAATTAGCCTGGTTGTAACAGAAGTCTTTTCTTCCCTGCATGACCAATTGGCCTACTGGCGAATACTATTTTTTATCTTTAATTTGGAAGTTACAATAGGAATTACAATATTGCCTCTGTTTTCAAGCAGCAGAAGATTAGGTTTAGCTCATCGACCTTGCAATTTCCTTCAATATCTCTAGGTCCCGGAGCCCATATAAAACTGACCTTGAAGGCGGTGCTAATTTAGAGCGGTTCAAAATGCCTTCGCACGTACAGCGACCGTCGTGGTGTGGCCACTAAAACGATTCCTCCTCTCCTTCAGGGGAAACACATTTCCCGGAACTGCTTTCTATATTACTTCAGAAGGGCCCAGAACGGCATCCATAAAGGACCAATTCTATTCACCCACGTCTGGATCCACCGTGTTTGTAGCCAGCTTTCATGCTATAGGCTCGTCTTCTGTGTCTCTATCTGTACGGCTGCGCTTTTTTGCACTGTGTCGAGGTCAATCTATTTTTTTCGTAGTACGTTCTCGATGTATTTCTTTATCGCGTTCCAGTTGTCCCCGCGTACGAGCATTTTGATGATTATGTTGCTCGGTGCGATGTCGCCAATCTGCTCGCTCAGAGCATTTCTTTCTGCGAGCCATCTGTCACAACTAATCTGTGTTCAGCGTCATCGCTCAGTGCTTCGCAGTATATCCACTTGGAATCGTTTACCGGAAGTATCCGTGGCCCGAGAGGAACTGAGTTAAGAAGTAGTTCATTTCTCCGAACTTCCTTTGGACCCAATTGTCAATTGATGGAATAAGTTTCGCCGTCCATCTGCCACTCGGTTCAGTGTCCCATCGGCTTTGTCACCGCAGCATGGTTTGGCGTCTCCGCTCTGGGAAGCTAGTGATGACGTATTTCTTCTTGGAGTCCCACGCATCCATTCGTTCCCGGACCATGGGTATCTGACCGCTGATCACGAAAATTGCAGCGCCTGAGACAGTGCGGTAGGCTGAGGCAAGTCGGAGTGCCGCTGTTCGTTGCAAAGCCTCCAGTGCTTTGCGCTTGGCTTTGCAATTTAGCACAATTCCCCATACTTCGCTGCCGTACAGGAGAATTGAGCATGTGGCCACCATAATTAGCTTTCTTTTACTCTGTGTTGGGCAACCTTTGATCTTAGTATAACTGCCTCTATTGATTTCATGGCCACCCCGCTGTCCGACAAGATATTTATCGACGTTTTTGTTACGGCGTTTGTGCACAGTTATCGCCTTTATGGCTAAGACTAAGGAGCCGGATAGCACTGAGTATTTTCTCTGTGTGTGTCCTACCTTTGCTACGAATTTTGGGTTCCGATGCCATGAAAGCGAGTAATATCCGTTTTCTCACACTGGAGGTTATTTTCAGATTTGCCAAAAAATCTGGAAAATTCGCACAGAACCAGCTATCTCTGTCCCCTGTCTCTATTCTATCCTATCTCTTTCTCTCTGTCACTTCTTTTCTTTCCTCCTTGGCTATCAACTCTTTTATTTGCCAGAGCTTCGAAAGCTGAGTATTTTAGGAGTTGCCATTCTCTCGGTGCTTCTTGGCTCTCCTTTTTCAAATTTCAGTTCCTTCTAGAATTAATGCACCAAATGCTAGAATTAATTTGTTTGTGAATGCAACAATGATTGACTTGCTATGATTAATAGATAATCCTTTGGCACGACATCAGTCGATCAACGCTTGGTTCATGATGTTAGTAGTTGTTCCTCCAAATTTGCCTGATACAACGACCGTAAGGTCGTAAGCATTTTTCTTTTTCTTGATTTGCGCAATAACCCATTAAGCGATTTTGTCCCAGTTTAACAAAGCGCGTCAGTCGTTACTTTCTCGTGCTAACCGACGCCAATTGGGCACACCAAGTGAAGCCAAGTCTTTCTCCACCTGATCTTTCTAACGCAGAGGAGGCCTTCCTCTTCCTCTGCTACCACCAGCTGGCTTTCAGAGCCAGAGCGTTTGTATACATTCGGAAAAGCTCATTGTTCTAGCGCGTACGATACTCGCCGTCACCAATGGGCAAAGATCCAAAAATCTTGCGCAGAATCTTTCTCTCAAACCCTCCAAGGGATGCCTCCTCGGATGTTGTCAACGTCGAAGCTTCTACACTCAGCATTATTTTTACATAATACCAAAGATATTTGAATTTAATTTTTGTTTGCCGTTTTGACACCATAATGTGGACCATTACCTGTGCAAAGAAAAATTATTGGGAAGAGAAACATTCTACAACCATCCAGTGCTGTTGATGTAGTGGTGGAGAGAAAAGGGATCTAGGCTAAAGAATTTCTTCAAGTCATCCCCAAAGGGCACGCTAAGGTATCTCAAGCGCCTAGCCGCTAGAGCCGGACATTTGCAAAGAAAATATTCAAATCTCTTTCTCTGTAGGATACCCACAGCTTCTGCAATAGGGGTTGTACGGAATTCCAAGCTTCTCCGCATGAGTACCGATCACCCAGTGACCAGAGAACACCGCAATGAGTTTGGAAATTGAATGGCGGGGGATTCCCATCACCTTAAGCGTTCCGTTTCTATCGTATTGCGGCTATAGTGTTTTCGAAATAGCGTACGATGAGACAGACCTCCATCTGTCTTGCGCTTTTCTTAGAAAGAAATTGTGTAGTTTCCCTTTAACAACGGACAAAGGGACACCGATGATGTCTGCGAGGGGGACAGCTGAAACCGGTTCTGTCGACCCCTTCCTGGCAAGCTCATTGGCAATTTCATTTCCCTCAATATTCCTGTGCCCAGGAACCCAGATAAGGGAGATGCTTCCTGCTCGATCGAGATGTTTGACTTCCTCCTTACAGAAGTTCACCAGAAGAGAGCTGCAATATGGCGACGACAGTGCCTCGATCGCAGCTTGGTTATCAGAAAAAATATTAATGTCTCCCTCCCAACAGCGATTTTGAAGCATTTTGCATGCCTGCAGGATCGCGAAGACCACTGCTTGAAAAACGCTGCTCGTTTCCGGCAGTTTAAATGAGACCGAAATGCTGGCTGATTTAGAGAAAACCCCCGCTCCCATTCCAGATTCCATTTTGGATCCGTCAGTGGAAATAGAGGTACCTATATCCGTGGCGACTCTCCCCTCCTGCCAGTCCCGCCTGCTCGGAAAGATAGCCCTAGCACAGCCCGCAAAATACAGTTTGCAGATGGAGAGTTCAGTGCGAAGAACAGAGAAGGAAGGGGAGATCTACTTCAAAATGCTACTATGTCCTACAGGAAGTTGTCTCCAAAGGCCAATCTTCTTCAACGTGATAGCGCTCTGAGCAGCAATGGATTTAACCTGCAGATCCACAGGAAGTAAGTACAGAATAACGTTGAGCGCATGCCCACACATGCAGCGCTCTGCAATCTCTCTCGTTTAGTGGTGTTGTAGCCCTTCTAAAGAGCTACTCACCAAACTAGGCAACCGTATGTCAAAATTGGCAGAACCACTAAGTTGTACATCCAAAGGACGACACGTGGCTTGAGACCCCATTGTTTGCCGAACATAGATTTGCAGGCGTAGAAGGCTATTCTGGCGTTCTTAACTCGATTTTCTAGGTGGAGCTTCCAGTGGAGCTTAGGGTCCAGTATTACACCAAGATACCTGACTTCCGATGTGAGTGTAAGACACTGGTTGTTTGGTCTTGGAAGCTTAAAAGGCGGAGGCTTGTATTTCCTGGTGAATACCATCAACTCCCTTTTGTAAGAGTTGACTCTGAGACCGCAACTGGCGGCTCAACTACTGAGTGGAAATTTTGCAAAACTAAATACAAATTTTTATTTTTTTTTTTAAATACAAATCTGCGCGGCCATGCAAGTGCCATTAAAATCTAAAATCAGCCCACTGTTCCTCTTCATGAACGTTGTTCAAAAGTGAATTGAAACTTTTTTTTTATTTTCAATTGAAACGGAAACGCATACGTGGCAAACAATATCCTTAACGACATCGGATATAAAATGGTACAAATACATACACATACGCTTACACACACACGCACACAATTGATTTTTCGTAAAAAACAGCCAGCTATTGGGATCATCATTATCATCATCGATTTGGGCGCACATGGGAAAAATCGAAGTCTGTCCGTCATGAAGTGGGCGAGCGATGGAGAAGCCCATTGAAATTCGAGTGACCCATTCAATTAAGCATGAAAAAAAAGCAAAAAAAAGACCAAAATTGCAACCCAAGGCGATGGCGAAAAAGCACATAAAATTGTTGCAAAAAAAGAAAACCAGTAGCGAGACAACAAGGACAATGGAAAAGGACACATACCACTTAAGAAGCGCCGCAACAAAACACGCATCACTTGTCACAGCCACCCCCCGCCCGTGTTCAAGCAACGCCAGCGAACAGCCGCATGTGTTTGCGTGTGTGTTAATGTCCTCGCGTGCTCAGGATATCGCCATGTCCTGACCGTTGTTATTGAGGTGTAATACAATTTCGTGCCATGATACCCCGATGATGTGCAGCGACGGACGGACACCTTCATCACTACTTACACGCCAATCGAATGCTTACATATTCACGCATGTATACGGGTGGGTGGAGACGCATTGTTATTACAATGGCGCGCAAACGTTTATTATCCTGATCACCAAGACTCTACTCGTACGAACAGATACGGTTGAGGAGCGGAGTTGGCGGCCACATCGCATTAAGAGAAGTGACCCGACCGATGACTGCCCACAATTGGACACATATGGCGGTAAAAATTGCTGTTGATTCACTTTTTCGGCATTGCGTCTGCTTCGTTTTTTTTATAACTTTTCATTATTCTTGCCATTTTCCGTTCATTTTTATTGCCTCGCTTGACCGAACGAACCGAACGACCGACCGTCGCACGTGAGTGAGTGGACAAGTGTGTGACATAAAGTTGCAATTGAGCCAATTTGTAAAATGCGAAAAGGACATTAATACACTCGCACGTACAATTTTGTATATAGTAAATGTATGCCCCTGTGTGTGTGTGTGTGTGCGTGTTAAGGTTTAAGTATGACGGAAGTGCAGGCCGGAGCAAGTTTTAGTTACAGGTAACCGGAAGAAAGGAGTGATTGATAATTGAAAAAAAAAAATGTTTTCTCGAAGTTATAAAAATTTAAGAAAAGATTGTGAAAAAGATGGACTGTTCGATTTTCTAATTGTTAAAGTGTAACACAGTTTAAGGACTTTTGAGTTTAATTCGATGGGAAATTTTCATTCACTGGTCATGTCAATTTTATTCTTTCAAAATCGTACTCGCTTCTAGGCTTCATTCGTCGCAGTGCATCTGAATCTCTGATCCCTTATGCCTATAAACTGCTGCTCAAGGCTCTCGTTCGTTCTCACTCAAGCTGTTATCGTTTGGAGACCTTATGACAAACTTTTGCAAACTAGAATAAAAAATATTTCTTAAACAGTCATGCAATTTACGACCCCTGTACGAGCATATAATTCTCGGCTAAAGCTAATTATTTTAGAATCTCTAAAAAAGAGAAGAACGGTCCTTTCACTTTCTCAGCCAGCAGACGGAGGGTGATCCTGCAATCTGTGCCAATTATCGCGGAATTAGTCTTCTAAATATCGCCTATAAGGTTCTAGCTAACGTATTGTGTGAAAGGCTGAAGTCCACCGTCAACCAACTGATTGGACCTTATCAGTGTAGCTTTAGATCTTGAAAGACTACCATCGACCAAATATTCACAATACGCAAAAGACCCAATCTTGGAAAAGACCCATGAAAGGAAAATCGACACACACCATATTTTCTTCGACTTCAAAACTGCATTCGACAGTACCAAAAGTAGTTCCCTGTACGCCGCGATGTCTGAATTTGGTATCCCCGCAAAACCAATACGGCTATGCAAGATGACGTTGCTCAACACCAGTAGTTCCATCAGAATTGGGAAGGACCTCTCCGAGCCGTTTGATACCAAACGAGGTTTCAGACAAGGTAACTCGCTGCTGAGTGACTTCTGTAACCTTATGTTGGAAAGGATTTTTGGCGTATGCCGATGATATTGACATCATCGGCCTTAACAACGCCGCTGTTAGGTCTGCCTGCCTTCTCCAAACTGGATAATGAAGCAAAGCGAATGGGGCTGGTGGTGAACGCGGACAAAATGAAGTATCTCCTGTCATCAAATAAACAGTCAGCGCACTCGCGCATCGGCATCCACGTCACGGTTGACAGTTATGATTTCGAGGTTGTAAAAAACTTCGTTTATTTAGGAACCAGCCTTAACACCGATAATAATGTCAGCCTGGAAATCCAACGAAGAATCTCTCTTGCCAACAAGTGCTACTTTGGACTAAGTAGTAAAATTCTCTCTCGGAGTACAAAACTAACACTTTATAAGACTCTCATCATGCCCGTCCTAACGTAAGGCGCAGAAGCTTGGACGATGACAGCATCCGATGAAGCGACGCTTGGAATGTTTGAGAGAAAGATTCTGCGTAAGATTTTTGGACCTTTGCACGTTGGCAACGGCGAATATCGCAGGCGATGGAACGATGAGCTGTATGAGCTTTACGACGACATAAACATAGCGCAGCGAATAAAGATCCAGCTGCCCAGCCAACGTAGCCGAAATGTCGTCCGAATGGATACAAACGCTCCGGCAAAGTATTCGATGCGGTACCAGCTGGTGGTAGCAGAGGAAGAGCAATGCCTCCTCTGCGTTCGAAAGATCAGGTGGAGAAGGACTCGGCTTCACTTGGTGTGTCCAACTGGCGCCGGTTAGCATTGGAAAGAAACGACTGGCGCGCTTGGTCAAACTCGGCCAAAATCGCATAAGCGGTTATCGCGACAACTTAGAAGAAGAAGATTTTTTTTAATCATCAGCACGCACGGTTTCCATGGACATTGGCGTCCTTGATGGAACCAAAGATTGTTTCAGATTTCCCAAATGTCTGTGAAGCCTGCGACAGATCATGGCCACCAATTCTGAGCACAAACTGTAGTCCAATGCATTCAGGTCAGGGCTTCCAGACGGCCAATCTTCTGCGGCTATGAACCCAGGAATATTTTTTTATGCACTGATGGGTATTTTTTGCCGTATGGGCTGGAACAGAATCTCGCTGGAGGACCAAACGCTTTTGAAGAGCGCACTGCTCAACTGTTTCACCACGCCTTCTAAGACATCCTCTTCGTATACCCTTGCCCCGGTCTTAACCCTTTTTGCGCAGAAATGAAGAGATATAACGCCTTTACAAGACACCCCCTCCAAACCATTACGAAAGCTGGTCGGTGGCCACGCTGAACCCTTGGAAGAAACATTTTTGCGTCCTTAGAAGTTTAAGCATAGATTTTGTCGTTTTGCTTAATAAAAACAAGAGTGAAAATTTTATCATCTGTGAAAAGGCCGTTGACCGCGTGCCACCGAGTAAGCTGCTTCCATTTGACGAGTATAATTTTCTTTAAGCGTGTTGTCAAAAGATGGCCGGTTGAGCGACAAAATTTTGTTCGTTCATATGGAGACCATCTTTCTAATAGCGGTCGCCCCTCGGCAGGCAATGGCAAACCTCCGAGTGTATTTCTGCCATGACAAAGCTTCTCATAATTAAAAATATCTGTCGTTCGGAGTCAGCTTGAAACTGTAGGTCCCTCCATTTGGGAAACAACATCAAGATGCACACCACAAATAGGAGGAGGAGCTCGGCCAAACACCCAAAAGGGGTGTACGCGCCAATTATATATATATATATATGGAGACCATCTTGGTTTAGTCTTGACATGGACCCGGTCGATACATTCATTTCTCTGGACATGATTTTCTGATTTCTAAGAGGGTTTCTGCGAATTCTTTCTCGAACGGCTTTTATGGATGCACATGTTCGAACCACTCGAGGACGATCACTTCGTTTTCTGTCTGTCACTTGAGACATTTGAGAAAAACGGCAATGCGATTTTCCTTAGCTCTCCGCTCCACTCGTACCTGGATAGAAAAGCTTAAGTTAGTTTTGGAGCATTTCAAGAAAGGTAATATATATCGCATCGTAAAACAGCTGAAACTGAACACTCAAGTTCGTCAAGAATTCAGCACATTATTGGACGCTTTATGGATGCAAATTGTGGAGTAAATAAGGGACGACAGTTTCACAAAAAAGAGTGTCAGTGGTCAGCGCGCCAAGTGAAGAAAAATCCAACAATATGCGCTTTAAAGTTAACTGAAATGGCCAAAAAGGTCTTAGGTAACAATCCAGAAATTCTTCGAAGAGTACTGAGGGAAGCAAATTTAAATGGTAGAATAGCCCGTAATAAACCTTTTATAAATGCAAAAAATAGGAGTAAGGCCAAAAAGGTCTTAGGTAACAATCCAGAAATTCTTCGAAGAGTACTGAGGGAAGCAAATTTAAATGGTAGAATAGCCCGTAATAAACCTTTTATAAATGCAAAAAATAGGAGTAAGAGATTACAGATTTCGCGTGATCATCTAAATAAGACCCCAGCATTTTGGAGGACCGTACTTTTTGTAAACGAGCTAAACGTAAACTTATTTGGACCAGATGGCAGACCATTTATATGGCGCGAGGCCAATATGGAGCTCAAACCACAAGATTTGCGAGCTACTATAAAACACGGCCGTGGCAACGTGATGGGTTGGGCGTGCATGTCATCAAATGGAGTAGGAAATTTGCCATTTATTGAAGAAACAATGAACAAATATTTTTATTTAAAACTTCTGCAAGAAAATTTGCTTCAAAGCGCTAGAAAATTACAAATTGAAGAAGAATTTCGCTTTTATTAAATGTCTCCGTTGTTGAAACTCCTGGGCAACCACCGGATTTAAGCGTCACCGAATTTTTGTAGTCGATTTTTAAGACAAATATAAGAGAATATGACATCCATAACAAATCTGATCGTAAAAAGGCGATACTTAAAGAGTGAAAACAAATTAGTCCAGAATACACAAAAAATTGATGGTCTCTATGCCACGTAGACTTCAAACTGTAATTGATAATAATAAAGCACTAAATACCTTAAAATTAAAAAAATAGAAATAAATTGTTTTTGGCTCTATCCTTTAAGCCGCGGCGTGAACTCTCCGTAATGAAATGAGTGGACATTTTTTCGTATTTTATATTGAGAAATAAAATTTAAAAAATATTAGGCGCGCAAGTAAGTTCTCGCTGTTTTGTTGCTGAAAATACTACTTTTTTCTGAAAAAATGGTTACAAGTGAAACATTGAAAGTATTGCCCATTGCTGGCTACTACTTTTCCCCATGTTTCTGGTAGATCTCGTATACCGTCGCGGTAAAACTGTTAATCTTTTGAGGCTATCCACGGATCAAACCATTTTTCGGTGTCTTCATATGAATGGAACTGCTGGTCAGCTAGACCATGTGCCATCCATCGGAATAGGTGATAACCGGATGGCGAAATATCTGGAGAATATGGCGGGTTGGCTAGGATTTTCCATTTCAGTGTTTTCAGGTAGGTTTTAACGGGTTTGGCAACGTCAGGCCGATAGTTGTCATGTTGTAGAATCACTTCTCGCGCAGTGCTCGGTTCAATCGCATCAATTGAAGTGGATACCGGGCAATACTGTTGTTTCCGTGGTGCCACAATTTAATGGCCGATTCTTATAGAACTCGACAAAAGAAAATGAAATGAAAGAGTAAAATTTGTTTGATATCTCGCTTAGTTTTCGAGATATTAAAGAAATAATAATAATAATAATAACAATAATTTTTTCTTCAATTTCGATAGAATTCGGCGAGATAAGACAAAATATTGGAGTAAAATTTTTCGATATCCCGCGCTTCAAAAAAATAACCCTCATCAGTCCAACTCCGGCTACGCAATCCACAGTATTTGTATTCAATATTTCGAAAACTAAGCGAGATATCAAAAAATTGTTCTCCTTCATTTCGTTTTCTTTTGTCGAGTTCTATAAGAACCCGCCATAAGATTGCGGCGCCACGGAAACAGCAGAATCCCCGGATACCGATACCCAGTGATGGTTTCGCTTGGTTTTAACAGTTCATAATAAATGACACCAACTGGGTCCCACCAAATACAGAGCATAACCTTCGCGGCGTGAATATTCGGCCAAGGCGACGACGTAGAAGCATGACCGGGCAGTGCCCATGACTTTCTTATCTTTAGATTTCTGTAACAAATCCATTTTTCATCACCCGTCACGACGCGGTGAAGAAAAATCTTCCTTTTTTGCCGCTGGAGCAGTTGTACACAGGCGAAAAAACGACGTTCAACATCCCTTGGTTTTAACTCATAAGGAACCCAAATTCCCTGTTTCTGAATCATTCCCAAAGCATGCAATCGCTTAGAAATGGATTGGCGGGTGACTCCTAATACTGAAGCAAGCTCTTCTTGCGTTTGACACGGATCCTCATTGAGCAATGTCTCCAATTCAGCGTCTTCGAAGGTTTTTGGCCTTCCTTCACGCGGACCGCGGACGCTCGTCAACATTAAAATCACCGTCTTTGAAGCGACAGAACCAATCTCGGCACGTTGTTCCACTTAAAGCAGCATCTCCATAAACTTTTTGTAGCTCTCGATGCACTTCAGCCGCCGTTTTTCGTTTTTTCGAATGGAAGAGGAAAATCAACACTTCCCGCAAATGACAATTACTAGGCACAAAATCAGACATTTGCACAAAACCAAAATTAAATGATGCCAAAACAAAATCACTAATGTGTCGAAGCAGTTTGTTTGTCATATGTCTTAGCTTGGTTTATGACGTTCAGGTTATGTTGGAATCGACTAGCACACACTGCTGGCGGCATCTGTTGACAAACAGCGGGAACTTAGTTGCGCCCCTAATAAAATAAAATATCTGCATACTCTGGTGTTCCATTTTCGCAAAATATAATTAAATATTAGTAGAACACTTTACAAAAACAACGTATCTGTATCAAATAAGGTGGCTGTATATACAAGGTGGCGCAAAATTAATCACCCTATCGGAAGATTTTTTTTATTTTTGCAAATGGCGTCGTATGTCAATTATACAAACAGACAAAATTAAGACTTCCATCACTCAAAGCTCCGTTTTTTATTTAGTAAAAAATTATTCAATAAGAAAATTGGATGATTAATTATGCGCCACTATGTAGTTGTCACATGCCCTAACTTTATCAAAGTAAAATGATAAAATCTTTTAACTTTTTTCATATCGTAAGATGAACTATCGTCATAATCTGCATGAACTCCTGCATTCAACTGGCCATTAGAGATCGCCTTACCCCGTCCACCTGACATTTGCATAAAATCACTTTGAACTCCTGCTTACTTCAACGAAAGGCGATTACTTATTGAGAGTTGCCACCAACTAGTGTACATAAATATTGTGTATATGTGTATGTATGTATGTATGTATATGTATCTGCATTTATGTATGTTTTAATGTATCCTCATCTGCTTGTATTGCATTAGTTTTGCCCACATAACTTTGCATTTATTTGTGCCCGCTCACAGCAAAATGGAAAACTTTTCAAAATTTCCTAGTTTCCTTTTTCACAAACCTTTACATGCCGTATTGTACGTGCACACATACATACATACATATATAAGTGCAGACATCGACAGATTCTCAGTGAAAATCGCACACACCTGCAGAACTTTGTGGGAAAAAAATAAAATAAAATAAACTGGAATGAGCGAAGAGTTAAAAGAAAAGTTTTGGCAAATTTAAATAATTTCAACATCCTTTTACGCATATCACTAAGAATAACCATACAGACGCACTGATTTATAGACGAAACACGCACACATGCATACACACATAGGATATCTAAAGGGTGGTTAGGTTTCAAGGGCCGGTGTTGATTTTGAATAAAATGCAATTGTTTTAGAAAATTGTTGTCATTTCTCTTTATTATGATAATATTGAAATAGCTCAATTACGTATAAAATAAAACATTGGCCAAATAGTTGCTGGGACCTCGGCGGCACACCTCCAAAAACCACCAAATGCAAATAGTCCCTTATCTAAAGAGTGGTTAAGTTTCAAGGGCCGGTATTGATTTTGAATAAAATTCAATTTTTGTAAGAAATTATTGTTATTTCTCTTTATTATGATAATATTAGTATGGTTCAATTACGTATGAAATAAAATATCGGCCTAATGACCGCCGCGGCCTTGGCGGCACACCTCCATCCGAAGGTCCAAATTTTCGATGACGCTGAGGCATAACTGAGGTTCTATGCCGTTAATGTGCCGAATTACCTCATCCTTTAGTTCTTGAATTGTTGCTGGCTTATCGACGTACACCTTTTCTTTCAAATAACCCCAAAGAAAGAAGTCCAGAGGTTTCAAATCACATGATATTGGCGGCCAATTGACATCGCCGCGACGTGAGATTATTCGGCCATCAAATTTTTCGCGCAAAAGAACAATGGATCTTAGCTGTGTGACGAGTGGCACCGTCCTGTTGAAACCACATATCGTCCACATCCATATCTTCCAATTCGGGCCATAAAAAGTTCGTTACCATCTTACGATAGCGAACACTATTCACAGTAACTGCCTGACCGGCCTCATTTTGAAAAAAACAAACCCTCCAATGATGGCGCCGGCCCATTAACCGAACCAAGCAGTCACTCTTTGTGGGTGCATTGGTTTTTCGGCAATCACTCTTGGATTATCATTCGCCCAAATGCGGCAATTCTGCTTATTGACGAATCCACTGAGGTGAAAATGTGGCTCATCACTGAAGATGATTTTCTTCGAAAGAAAATTTTGATTTGAACGCCCGTTTTCATAATAAGCCTAAATAACTTTAACGCGTTGATCGATTTTGTATCTTTCCATGGTTCAAATTGAGTTAGTCTGAAATTGAAAAATGTTAAATGAAATGTAGAAAAAAGTTTGACGTTTAGGTGTGGATCACGTTCATGATCGGCCCTTCAAATTTAACCACCCTTTAAATACAACTGACGAAAGCTCTTAAACAAAGAAACCAACAGCTGGGCGCGGCAAATGTTGCTCTCAGGTCCTTTTTTATCTTTGACGTTCACACAAATTTCTGTTTGTACGTCGGCAACATCATCCTTCATCACAAGTCCATTTGTAAAGGACACTTATGCGTGCCGACGTATGCAAATATCTACATGTGTATGTGTGTGTGTGCATGTGTGTATATACATATATCGCCAGTGTGCTTAAGTATATCATTTTCAAACAGCTGCACATTTAAATGAAATCAAATAAAATGACATAAAACAAATTCTCGTACGCAACACCATTTATGTATGTATGTGTGTGTATGTGCATATATTATCTACATTGTATTTATTCTGAAGGATATTTTTAACCCCATAAAACTGTAAACGCTTACGAAGTTGAAACCGAACCATATTCAAGCCAGTCTCCGCTTTTGATAGATACGACGACAACTCCTTCGCTCATCAACAATCACTCACATTTCGGTGTCTTCTGTTATCCCCTGTGACACACACGCGCACGCACGCACACACCAATGCATAGACGGTACAGTTATAATGACGATTTGTGTGACCATTGCGGCAGCCGGGCTATATCCACAATATACCAGCGCATACCCCTATACGGTATGTATGTACATAGGTATGTTTACAATGCCTTTACCCCAACTACTTTGGGGAAGCTTTTTACCATTTGGACTTAGCAAAAACAACGCAAAAAACTTTAGAACTGTCTGAGGGATATTTATGTTGGATCCTTAAGCTGCATCAAGAAACGCAAATGCAACACAAATTCATTTATTTTTCCTCCTTTAACTACACATTGCACTAATAACAACAGAAACAAAAAAAGTGTCTAACAGCAAGTGAAGAATTCTTAAGTTGGACGGTCAGTTCGTACCCAATGCTTCTACTTACGAGGTATTGGCCCACTGGCCACATGAACAAAAAATTCGAGGCTAAGCAGACGGTCGACCAAAAGTTGATCCATTCAAATTCCAATTCAAAAGAGAAAAAATAATAATTTTTAAGAATAGAAACAACCAGTGGATTATGTGAAATATTTTTGATTTTAATTTTTGATATTATTGCAATTTAGAAGATCTTTTGTGTCTTACTACCAATTTTAGAAGTAGTTAATGCCAATCCAATGGCACTACTAATACCAATTGACTGGCACTACTGTCTTGAAATGTATTTTATCAGGTTTTATTTTGTTTCCTTGTTCACTCCACTCGGGAGCATAGGGTATCGACAAGACTCAGTCTTGCGTTGGTTTCGTTAATCTATTTTGATTCCTGACAGGGTAGGTAATTAGCCTGCCGCTACCAGTCCTAAATAGTGAGAACACCCACCTGTCGTTGCTTTAGAACAACGCCTTCTTACTGCTTGGAGCGCCATCTGTGTTTCAGATTTTTCTGGCAGAAGGATCGCATAGATGGTTGAGGACTTCACTAAATTTGGTGTGTCTGCGCTATTAACGCGGTTGCCCACCTCCTCTTGCTGGCGCCACTGATGCATTGTGTAACTGTGTGGGCAAATAATGCGCTGACCATTGTGCGGGAGTAAGGATGAGAAGGATAAGTTTTTGGGGTTGAGGAATAAGATTCTTTTTTAGAAAGAGGGAAAGTTGGTAAATTTGGAAAAGTGCGAGGGCCGTGCTTTACATGGGATTCAAACCCACAACCTCTGGGATGGCAGGCTAGTGCATTTACGCTACACTACCGAGGCCGAGGCAGTTTCTATTTAACCTAAATGTTCCCAGCTTCAAATTGGGGACTAATTGAAAGCAAAATTCTTTCAGTAAATTTTTCGCTTTGCGAATATATTTCAGAGTATCTGCAGCAGAAGCATTATTGATTGATTCGGATCCAATTGATCTCGATGAAAGCCCCTGCCAATGCAATACAGTAGTATAAGATATGCTCTGTGGTTTCATCATCCTCCACACAGAGTCTACACTCTGTCTAATTCCCAATGTGAACTTTTGAGGGATAGTAATTCAGATAATCTCCAGGCGCTCTAAACTACGAACATTCAGCTCATGCGTGAAGTCCGTATTGTTGTACGGAAGCGAAACATGGCTGGTCTCCAAAACCATCATACAGAGGCTGCAATCCTTCATCAACAAATACCTCTGCATCATCTGCAGAATATTCTGGCCAAACACCATCAGTAACGACGCACTGTGGAGATTAACGAACGAGGAGCCCATCCTTAGACAAATCAAACGAAGAAGGTGGCGATGGATAGGTCTCACATTGAGAAAACCACCAGATAGCATAACGAGAATGGCACTGGATAGGAACCCGCAAGGGAGCAGAGGTCGCGGTCGACCAAAAAATACTTGGAGAAGGTCGATGCCGCGCGAGCTAGCAGTTGCCGACTGTCTTATGGGACGTTGTGAAAACAACAGCACAGAATCGTGAGCGATGGACGAGTCTTGTCGAGGCCCTGTGCTTCCGAGAGGAGTGAACAAGAAAAGAAAGATTTAGATAATAGCTGACAGGTCACTACCAACTATTTTTCTTATGCATGTTGCGCAGTTCCCTATTGTAGGTAAAAGATCTTATACGAGGTGTGTTCAAAAAGTATCGCGAATTTTGAATTTTCGCAGGTTACGTATATTCGAATTTCAATTTTTTTGTGGCGATATGTTGGTGGTCATGTCTCTCAGCTCATGTGTCAGTTAATTCTTGACAGCTGCTTTGCCGAAACACGTGTAGGCTCGTCTTCGCTTTCTACCTATTCAAAAAGATGGATCAAAGAACCTGTATCAAATTTTATGTGAAAAACGAAATTAAGTGTGCGGATGCATTCCGAATTTGGACTCAGTGCGGTATCATACGGAGAATCTACTTTGGACCTAAGCAACGTTTATCGGTGGTACAAAATGTTCTTAGAAGGCTGAGAAGATGTGAACGACGAAAAGCGAGCCGGACGCCCGAGCACTTCAACAACAGACAAAAAAATTGATGAAGTAAAGAAAATGGTATTGGGCAATCGTCGAATCACCGTTAGAGAAGTTGCTGAGGACCTAGACATATCGATTGACTCGTGCCATTCGATTTTCGACTTTTTTTCAATGATTTGGGCATGAGACGGGTCGCCGCCAAATTTGTACCAAAACTGCTCAATTTCGACCAAAAGCAGCATCGCAGGAACATTGCTAATGAGATGTTGGACTCTGTCCGCGACCTGCGACGACCCAAATTTGCTCCAGAGGGTTATAACTGGTGAGAAATCGAGGGTTTATGGTTATGACGTGGAAACCAAAGCTCAATCATCTCAATGGAAGCTGCCGCACGAACCAAGACCGAAAAAAGCGCGCCAAGTTCGGTCGAATGTAAAAGTTTTGCTTACCGTTTCCTTCGATTGCAGGGGCGTTGCGCATCATGAGTTCTTGCCACAAAGTAAAACGACCAATAAGGAATATTACCTGCAAGTTATGCGCAATTTGCGCGAAGCAATCCGCCAGAAACGCCCGGATTTGTGGAAGAACAAAAATTGGCTCACACATCGTTGCTTATGCGCGACTTTTTGGCCAAAAACAACACACTAATGATGCCACAGCCACCGTATTCCCCAGATCTGGCCCCCTGTGATCTTTTCTTGTTCCCGAAACTGAAGAGGCCCATGAAAGGACGACGCTACGCTACGATTGATGAGATAAAGACGGCGTCGAAGGAGGAGCTGGACAAGAGAAAAATAAATGATTTTTTGAAGTGCTTCGAAGATTGGAAAAAACGTTAGCACAAGTGCGTAATATCTCATGGGGACTACTTTGAAGGGGACAAAATAGATATTAATGAATAAATAAATAATTTTTGAAAAAACACAAAATGTGCGATACTTTTTGAACACACCTCGTAAACTTTTTGGCTTTACGAAGTTCCTGTATGACTTCCCAATGGGTAACTCTTTGAGTCGTTTCCCAACTATTTACCCTGCATTTAACCTCTGTCCAGTTTATACCTCATTATGGTTGTGAACCGTGAAACTCTGCTGCCGACCACGCCCGACCATCAGCCACGCGAGCTCATCAACCATTTCATTATCTTTTATTCCAAAGTGACCCAGAAACCAGCAAAGTATAATTTTATTTGTTGCTCTAAGGTTGTTTCGGTTGTTATGGCATTCATACACCAGTTTCGATTCCACAGAATGTGAAGCTGGTGCTTTTGACGCAGCTTAGCTGTCCGAGTGTATAGCTAAGGGTGAACCCTTGTTGCCACTCATATAATTTTTTCTCGCTGAGAGTTTGAAATTGTTTGAATTTCAACCTGAAAGACGCTAAACCCATTTACCCATTGGTTCGAAAATGTTCGAGTTTCAACCACAGATCTCCGCACCAGTTGCTTTCAAACCGACTGTGAACCATTCGGGATTTTTGGGATCGACCCAAGGTCCTCCCAATCCCTGTTCATTGTGGTCTGAGATTTTGATTTCAAAGCTACGTTAAAAAACACATTTTGGAATCCCATAGCCGGTTAATGAAAAGATTATAATCTGATCCGATATCTCTGTTATGATACTTGTATGACCAAAGTCAGGAAGATATTTCCCAAGGTCTTCCCGATTCCCATTCGTGGCGAACTGAGGTTTTGCAATTTTCTTCGATAAACAATTTTAAATGTTTTTCCAAGTTATTCAACTCGTACCCCTAATATTTCTTCTCATATGCATCCCATTTTTTTAATAAAAATACTTAAAGTTCATACGACAACAAAAACCATTTAACGCAAAGTTTCAAAGCATTGTTGAAAAACGAATTCTTTGAGAGCGAATTATCGTAAATTAAGTTATTGGCAAGTTACTGGATAATTTTTAAACGAACAAATCTAATACATAATACATTTAATATTTGTATTCATTTTATTGTTGTATTGTTTTAGATTTTTATTGTTATTCTCAAGCGGATTTCCCCTACAGCGCCGTTCTCTCTCTCATTTATTTATTGTTACGGAACAGACAGAATTACTCTCACGATTGTCGTAATCTTGTCATCTATCACTCTAGCAGTTACATGTCGGCAAAGTTATGCTCTTTTTATCTGCTACGTCCCGTTGTTATTTGAACAATGCACAAATACCTTTGTATATTTTTGCATCGGTCATAAATATTACTTTCTATTTGCCTGTACTTCTCCTAAAATGCCTCTTAAGCGTTGCCAACTCCCTCGCTTCTACTGTACAAAGTTGGCTTTTGTTTTTTCTTTTAGTGCATTTGTTTTTTATTCATTTGCATTGTTGCTTACCACTTCGTCTTTACAAGAACAGACATATGAGACATACTACATTTCCTTAATGTATTTTACAATATGTGCATATTCTATGTTTGCATGCTCTTATACAAATATGTATGTATATGTGTGTTGTACATACATACAAATAAATAAGTTGGTTTCTTATTATTTGCATTTGCAAATGCTTTTTATCTAATTTTTTCCTCTCTGCCATCCTTTCGATGGCCTTTGGCTACCAAAAAAGGACTTTAAATATTTTTCACCATCCGCTGCCATCTATTTGAACTGAGGCTAGAGACGCATAAAAAGATGCTAGAAAGTGTTTTGCATTGCAAAAGTGGTAAAAACTAAAAAAAAGATTGTATGTAGAAAATATATGAAATACATAGAAAAAGTTGCATTACCGCTTTTTTTAATTTATAATTTATTTATTGGGGAAAATGCGTAAGATACGTAGTAGATAATTCAGCCAATACTCGAAGATTCTCTAAGTAGACTTATAGAGTTTGTTTGAGTGGAACATTTTTAGTATAGAATTTCAAAGTTAGGTTTTAAAAATGTACTCATCGTTTGATAAAAAATTAACAAAAAACAAGTAAATAAAAAAAAAAAAATATAATAAATGAAATTCGACAATAAAAGAAATCGCGTGAAAGTTCGATTGTGAAACAGGTAATTACTAAGAATTTATCAACAAGTTACCTCTACACTTTCGACGGTTTTTCGTTCCGCAACTCAGAAATGATTGCAAATTTATACTCATCACTTGCACCATTTTCGATTAGGGCCCTCTTATATTTATTGTTTGGTTTTATTTAAATTTTTAATTTAGATTTACTTTTATTCGTTTATTTTATTTATTTATTTGTTTAATTATTTATTTTATTATTAATTATTAATTATTTGTTTGATAGATATTTTGTATGGATATAGAGAAGGAGGTGAATGGAATCGCAATGGAATAGGTCAAGTTACATTTACACAAACGTGAAAAATGAAACATTTATCAAATTCATGAAAGATATCTTCAATTTCGATTGTGCATCAGACGTTAATAAGTCAACAACACTAAGAGACACCATCATCGATTTGCCTTTTTCAAGACACTTTACACTCGAAACACTCCCTTTCATTTCCTATCATCTCCTATTCTCAACAGAGAAATGGTTCATTACGATGCACACAGGAAGAAGGCATATGCAAATACAAGTATGTGAATTTATGTACACATGCGCATATACATACATATATATGCATATATATGCTCACTCAAGTAGGACAGAGCCAGATGTCGAACGTTGCCGAACGCGGGGGCCGATTGTGCTCTTTGTCGTTCGTTCCGCGCTCTCGCTTGCAGTTCAAGCACATTAGTTTACATTTGCTTGCGTACGGAATAGATTCGTATATTTGATATGTCCATATGATTTGTATGCATCTTTACATATAAATTTGTTCTTTTTGAAAATTGCGCGAAATTGTATATGTATATGCATGTTTATATACATATATTAGTATACAACATATTTTATAAGGTATGTGGTAAATATTACCATACATTTTTTCCTTCATATATAATAAAAAAAATTAATAATAATAACATTAAAACAACAGGTATTATTAACAAACTTAGTTTTATTTTAAATTCTTCAAGTAAATCAAATTAATAATAATCAATAAGAAACATATGCCAATACAAATACGTGAATTTATATATGTACATATGCGCATATACATACATATATACGCTCACTTAAATAGGAGAGAGCAAGATGTCGAACGTTGCCTTTCGTTTGCTTTGTTTGCTTTGTCGTTCGTTCCGCGCTTTCGCTTGCAGTTCATGCAATGCAATGAGCAAGGTAACGACAAATGAGCAAGGTAACACTAATGAGCAAGGTAACTACATATGAGCAAGGTAACACTAATGAGCAAGGTAACGACACATTTTTTCGTGCGTGCAGCCTGTTAAATCGAATTATAAGACGTTATCACGTCAAAAACAAATTTATTATTTAACCAGTTTGCATTCTTCATTAAAATATTTCAGAAACTGTTGACGGGCATTCTCCGCTTTACATGTTAGGGGGTTGTAGAATATGTCCGAACCAGAAAATGCTAAAGTAGTAAACGTCAAAATGTTGCCGAAAGCAGTGTCTACCTTCCCGATTGTCTCCCTATTTAAATCGGAGCGTAAATTTTCTCTTTGCCATTATGAGATCACAGCATGCAAAAGTTGACGCAAAACTGTCATTTCGACAGCAAATTAATTAGACGGTACTTCCCTTAAATTCATTCAGCTGATTCAATTCAAAAAATGTCATTATAGTCCGGGAGCCAGGGGTCGATTTTAGACCGAGTTTTTATACCGTTACTAAATTGAAATTTTCAAATATTATAGTATTAATAAATGAGAATGGAAATATAATCATCAGCTTCGGATTGTCCGTTGGGGGAAAAGACATCAGTCGTATGAACGCAATGATACATTCTTGCTTCGGCTGACGGTCTTCCACCGCTATAAACGCAGCTGATCATCATTATTATATTTTCATATGTGTCCAAAATTATGCAAAAAAATTTCAATCACCATAAAGTAGTTTTACTTTTTAATTTATTTTACAAGTTCGCCTGTTCAGCTGACGCATTTTCCCCCCTCTACGGCGCAGCAGACTATTTTTTTTTTTTATTCTACTAAATGTCAACAATACACAAAAAAAATTTCAGCCGGTCTTAAATGAGTTCTTTAAAATTTTTTTCAACGCGTTTCGCAGCATCCTACGCACGTACCCACCGCTACTGGACCAGCTGACGGTAGGTTTCGTCATCCATTGGATGGTGTCTGCCTTCAGTATTAAAATCAGTCGGCATGAAATGATGAGGTGAAAATGACCCCTGGCTCCTCGACTATTACCAAAATGACATCAGCGGTACTTTCCCGAGGTTTTTTTTTCTTTTCTCCAACAATCAACAAATTTAAAAAGAGCAAAAAAGAAAGACAAAACAAAAAATGTTGCATGTGCCTGTATCGAGGAACAAATTTTCTAATGTTGAAGTACAGAGTGCGTAATGAAAAAAAATGTGTGTCGCTAGTATCGAAGTGTGCAAGAATCGAGCTTCTACTGTAATTAGTTAAATGCTATTTTATTGAATTCAGTTTGTTTTTAGTTTCACTACATTTTTTTCTATTCATTTAATTCATTTTATCTCAATTTATTTCATTTTGCTTAATTTTATTTGTTTTTATTATATTTCATTTATTTATTTATTTTTGTGTTTTGTTTTTTTTTTTTTGTTAATTTTTTTTAATTTAATTTTTTCAGTTACTTTTCATTATACTATTTCATTTATAACATCCGCCATACGCAGAAAACGTATCAACAGTTTTTTACATCTCAGCTTTTTTACCTCCTCTATTAAGACAGCGAGAAAAGGTGTGCGACTTGGCTATACGATAAAAAAAGTATCAATTAGCAAAGAGCGTAAGAACGTAAGAACGTAAATACTATGAGAAGCTAAAACACGCAAAGAAATAAACTGCTACAACAACAACAACAACAACAACATACAAAGAACGTAAATTCATTTGCTCCTTTGGCGATGTTTTGTTAATGCAACTCGATGCATTATTCTCTTTTCCCTCATTTTCTGCCATTCTGAATTTTATTTACCCAAGTCTAACTGAGTTTTGTGTTTATTCGTAGGGATGGCCGATACTTCTTTGGTATCGACACTTTCATTAGATACCGATTTACATGGTTCATATACTTGAAAGCAATAGTTCTCATTCTCCTTTATTAAGTTTAATTCAACTTATTAGTTTCTTTCTACTTTTACAAACTTCAACTTTTATTTAAGTTTTCACTTCTCTACTTTTTTCGAACCCCCAATTTGAGATATAATGCAAAAATGTCAATTAAAGCAAAAAGGAAATGACAAAGGCAAAGTACCTTAACAACACAACTCAGTCTAAGCTCTTGCTTCATTTTCGCAACATATTCTCTTATACAAGCACAGCACCGAATTCAAAACCCAAGATTCAGGTATTATTAGTTGAGGTTCAGGAGGTGTTATTTTGGCGAATAACTTCATATGGTACCAATGCATAGGCCTAAAGTATGGGTTACATGCTTATGTGTATAGCGTACACTCTATAACAACTTGACCCTGATTAAAAACACTTGGAGCAGAAAACATTAATAATATAGAGAAGTCTCATGAGCTACGAATAGTGGGAATTGTCAAAAATGAGGTGTAACCGTAAAAACTTTTTTACCTCGATCAACTCGCCAGCGGGAAAGTTCCTAACAGAGTTGATTACAGTGAACTCTCTCTTTACTATATTGGCTCCGCACAGTTTGCAGAGAACATACATTAACGCCGTTCTCCGCTTGGAGTCTACGTCCGATAGCAGCAAATTGAATAGCTAATAATTAATCAAATATTGGATAGGTTATGAATGAAGCAATGGATCACCAAGGACTGTGATGCTAAAAAGAAGAAGAATTGATCGAATATATTTATATTGGCATTCCTAACACAGCCCAGAGCGGGGTATAAACTTGTGCATGCATCAGGTTTTTTTAAGAGCTTGAGAACTTCAAATGGTTATGCAAGAGATATATTATTCGAAATATTTTTTTTTTTTAATATGTTTTTCTTATTATAATCTGTTTTTTGTTTTGGTTTTATTATATCATGGCGTAAATTTTTTGGGTATGATTTCCGGTGTATGTCCGCCCTGGCTACGAGTTGCATGGTTCATTCAATCAATCCAATTTCTGACTACTTTTTCCAATAAATCTGGCCATATGGCGTCAATGGTTCTTTGAATTGCGTCGTCTCGGAATCAAATGGAATGGAATGGAATCAAATGTCGTCAAAGTTTAGTTTGGGCGAGAAAAATTCAACCCGCATGGCTCGGTTGCGCTCGTTACTCATCGTAATGCCAGCTCCTTTCTTAGTTCAAAAGAAATAAGGGGTTATTTACGGTTAGAATTAAAAAAAAATTGTTTTTTTTTTTTTTTTTTTTTTTTTCTTAATGTATTGTACATATATTTAAAAATATACGCAAAAATTTTAATATGGTTCGGGTGCATATTTTCGAAGTTAAACGCAAATTTGAAAAGGCGTTTCAGAGTGCTTGAGTGTGTTTTCAACCTTTAAACGCGTTTTTCTCAAAATGGTTTTTTCCAAGTCGGTGACAAACATTACTCGAAAACGGCTAAACCAATAATTAGTCTCAATTTTTAACACGAGCTTCTTACATATGTTTTTTATTAATCGAAGATTTTTTCACCGAAAAATATTTTTTTTTTATAAACATTTTAAGGCCGAAATTTCGGTCAAAATCGATTTTGTTTATTTTTTTGCGAAACCGTCATTTTGTAAAAAAAAATTATTTTGCTTATTCCTTCCATTAATTACTAGACTTAACATTAACGAAATCTGTTTGGTTTTTTAATTTCAGAGGATCCAATTCAGAGATATAGTGGTCACCGCAAAACGTATTTTTTAAGAGAAGCTCCCGGAGGTCAGCTGTTGCTCCTTTCCAAATAAATATTTTTACTGACACTAAGTTGTTGTTGTTGTTGTAGCAGCATAAACATTCCCCAGACATAATATATGAAGTGACAGTCCTTAGCCGGATATAAATCCGGGTCGTTCTGGTAACGTAGAACCGACTGTCGCGACTGTTACTAAGTCTTAAAATACAGTTAAAAGATGATATTTTTAGATCAATAAATTTAAAAGTTTGTTGGGAAAAAATTGTGGAAAATTCGCTTTTTTCGTACTTCTAACTGTATATAACCCCATAAGGATCGATGATACCGCCAGCATATGAACCGCACGTAGACGAAGTTCGCGAGCAGATTTTTATTTTTTTTTTTCAAAGTAACTTACCACAGTTTGAAAGCGTTTTTCTACCATTAAACGATTCACGATGACTTTTCGCGATGTCAAAACGTTCGATTATTCACTTTTATCGCACCCATCTCTACTGATTTGCGGTTTTCATTGCATCCAGTTGCGCAGGCGTACTTTTTGCTCGTTCTTTTACACCAGTTTGTTTTCTTTTCCACTTCCATGTTTCTGCGTTAATTTTTTGTCTTAACTTTCACTTTGTTGTGAATCCGCCGTGTGTGCACAGTCGACTTGATTGTGGAATTTAATCAAACAAGGTCAACGGAAAAGAACTCCAAAAACAAAACGTACGCGTCAAGAATATTAGAGTTCTTACCAATTTCGTAGCAGATAGCCCATAAAACATCTATACAACGTGTATGTATGTATCTGAGGGCACCAAGCAAATCACTACTTTTCGTTGAACAATTGGTTGTGTGCGTTAAATGTGTTTGTTGTTGCACAAGCTCCAATTTTATAACTTAGGAGCACCGAATACGGCACGACAAGTGGTGGCGGTAGTACGACAACAGCCACAAAGAATCAAACAGTTTGTTTATTGCATGAAGGCAACAGGTGATTGTGGAACTGTAATTCGACGAAATGACCTCACGATATGAGCGCATCAAAGCTGATTGTGTGGCACGCAAAGTTCTGTGGGAGGATCCGGACTTCGCAGCCGTGCAATCATCGGTTTTCTACTATCAAACGCCACCGTTCACATTCCAGTGGCGCCGCATAGCCGACATCGCAGAAGCACAACAGGCATGTTTTGTGAATGAAGCTGAAAATTTCGACGTAATTCCTGGCAAAATGGGCGACCGTTGGCTAGTATCGTGCCTGGGAGTGCTGCATTCGCTGCGCAATCTATTCTATCGTGTTGTGCCCGCAGATCAAAGTCTTGACAAAGCGCACGGTGTATTTCGCTTTCGCTTGTGGTGGTGTGGTGAGTGGGTGGAGGTGCTCGTTGACGATCGCCTACCCACCATCAATGGCCGCTTAGCGTTTCTACAGCCACAAACTTCGCATTGCTACTGGGCGTCACTGCTGGAGAAGGCGATAGCGAAGTTGCACGGCTCGTACGAGGCACTGAAGTATGGCACGCGTTCGGATGGGCTCAGTGATCTCCTTGGTGGTGTGGTCGAGTGTATACCGTTGAAAACAGGCACTAGTGCTACAGATCTGCTGCGGCCGCAACAATTGAAATCACATCTGGAAACTACCTGCATAGTTACTTGCATCGTAGCAGCTGTCGGCGCAGCTAGTGGCCAACACAAAAACGTGCCTGAACGGCTAGCGAATGGTGTCGCGTTCAATGTCAACTACAGGTGAGTGCATAAATGCGTAGGTGGACTAGTATTGCCTTGGTACTACAGCCAAGCTCACAGCTAGTCGCAATAAACTATTTTAAATTCTTCATTTACTTATTATGTCGCTTTGATTTGCGTGCAGACTTTCTTCGCTGGACAAAGTGGAAACGCTGTTGGGTGACGCAGTGCAGCTAGTGCGTTTAAAAGATCCATTGTCGTGTAACGTATTTGATAATAATGCCGTATTTGAAGGCGACTGGTCAGCTTTGTCAGCGTCTTGGGAACGCGTTTCGGTGCAAGAACGAGACCGCTTATTTGGTCAACTGGACGTTGGCGAATTCTGGATGTCCTTCCTTGAATTCACACAAACGTTCACCAGCCTCGAATGCATCTACTTGGACGCTGATACAGCCAAAGATGAGCTGACATTGCAGGATCGACCAAAGCGTTGGCAAATGAAAATGTTCCAAGGCCAATGGAAGCGTGGCGTCACAGCTGGTGGCTGCCGAAATCACGAATCTTTTCACATAAATCCACAGCTGCTTCTGAACATACAAGAAAAGCAAGAAGTTGTGGTGGCATTAAATCAACACACAGCCGTAGAGCCCAAAGTTATAGGCTTCTCAATGTACAAACTAAGTGGCTTAGCGAATGGTGGAAAGGGAAAGTTCAGCGAATGCCTGCCAAAGGAATTCTTCAAAACGCAGGTGAGCTTCCTTAATTCCGATTACGGCAATACACGGCATGTCAGCTATCGCTGTCAACTGGAAGTGGGCCAATATGTGCTCATGCCAACCACATACGAGCCGGGTGAAGAGACTAGCTTTACTGTGCGTTTTCTGGGTACCGCAGCCTTGCGTCTATCGCTGCTCGAAACACAAACTATGATGCTATTGGACCCTTTCCCAGCACTAAAAACTGAAGTTGAAACCACTAAGAACAAAAGTGTATGCCAATATGAGCCGGTGTTTATGCAATTGGCAGATGAGAATAAAACAATTAACTGTTTTGAGCTGCACGAACTGCTGGAGGCATGCTTGCCCAACGATTACATCAAAGGTTGTGCCAACATCGACATATGTCGTCAGGTGATTGCATTACAAGACAAAACTGGCACCGGCCGTATTAACTTCCTGCAATTCAAAACGTTTATGGTGAACTTGAAATCATGGCAAGGCGTATTTAAAATCTACACAAAAGAAAAAGCGGGCGTTCTGCGTGCCGAGCGTTTGCGTGACGCGCTCTACGATGTGGGGTTCCAGTTGAGCACGGAGATAATGAATTGTCTAATGCAACGCTACATACGCAAGGATGGCACCTTGCGGCTGAGTGATTTTGCGTCAGCGGTGCTGCATCTGACCGCCGCATTCGACTACTTTCAACGCAAGGATCACAATCAGGACAATGTAATCGAAATTGAAATGTCGGATTGGATCAAGTGTGTGCTGCGTTGCTAACCGATAAGTGAAAAGTAAAATTCGACGATATTATTATATATTTAAATTACTTCTATGCAGAATTCCCCAAACAATTTTTGAGCATAGTTCAATTTTTAAGTGCAATTCTTATGTACCTTAGGCCAACAAAATTATAGTTACTGTTTAATGTATTTACTTTTAAAATTCGAAACCAAATCAACATTTGGAAGATGATGAAGCGCGGGCGTTGAAACTTAAAAAACCATAGGTCTGTTCATGAAGCAAATAGTTTGTAAAAATATTGCAAATTATCAAGTTTTGGTGTTCATGTACCCAAAAAACTTGCAAAGTAGGGGAAAGTGAGAGAGCAAGATGGCATTTCATTTTGAGGGGAAGTTGCAAGTTTTAACTTGTAAGAATTTGCAAGTGAGAAAAACAGCTGTTCGGAAAGTAAAAAAATTAACGCGAATTAAAATTGGCAAATTGAGTCAAAGTTCCAAATTAAAAAAAAAAATTGTTATTAAAATGGCGAATGTAATTGAAGGTATTTTTTATGTTCTATGCTTGTACTTCTTGGTTATTAACTAATTAAATATATCAATGCATGCGTAGACGGAAGCAAGGAAAATATGAAGATATCTGTAATTGCCAGAACAATGCAATTGCTAATGGAATGCTCTTATCTGACAGCGCTGATGAAATGGAACAAATTATAGTGGTGGCCGCCGTAGCCGAATGGGTTGATGGGTTGATGGGTTGATTACCATTCGGAATTCACAGATAGAACGTTGGTTCGAATCTCGGTAAAACACCAAAATTAAGAAAAACATTTTTCTAATAGCGGTCGCCCCTTGGCAGGCAATGGCAAACCTCCGAGTGTATTTCTGCCATGAAAAAGCTCCTCATAAAAATATATGCCGTTCGGAGTCGGTTTGAAACTGTAGGTCCCTCCATTTGTGGAACAACATCAAGACGCAGATAGGAGGAGGAGCTCGACCAAACGCCCAAAAAGGGTGTACGCGCCAATTATATATATGTGTATATACATAGTGGACAAAATGAAATCATTGGATTCGAAGCTCGTTAATTTGTTTTTTTTTATTTGCTTTATTTTTTTTTTGTTATTTACTTTTTCTTTGTTTGTTGTATTTGCTTTATTTTTTGTTTTTTGTAAAGGGTTTTTCAGTAAGAGCGCTTCAACTTTTGAACTTTTTTTTGAATAAAACACAAACGGTTTGACTCTTTTAACTTTTTTTTTTTTATTATCGAGTTTGAACATATACATTTAAGTATGAAATTCGATTTCTTTTGCATGACCACCGCGTGCACGTTTTACAAAGTCCAATCGTTGAACCCAATTTTCGACCACTCTTTTGCATAAATCGGCCGAAATTCCAGCAATTTCGCGTTCAATATTGGCTCTGAGCTCACAAATCGTCGCCGGCTTGTTACTGTAGACCAATGACTTCACATAACCCCAAAACGGGGCGGCTTGTTAAATGGACGGTAAAATGCCGTAATGCTCTTAAAGTAGCAGCAACAGAACGATTATTTTCATAAAAAATTTGCACGATTTGCAATCGTTGCTCAAGTGTGTAGCGTTCCATGATGAAATGTATACTAATGAAGTTTACAAATGACAAGCGAAAAATAAAAAAATATTGCGTCGTTCGCCCTCCCTATCGGAAAAAAGTTGAAGCGCACCTATTGAATAACCCTATATTTGCTTTATTTGTTTTTTTTTTTGTTATTTGCTTTTTTATTTTGCTTTATTTATTTTTTTTATTGCCTTTTGTTTTTCTTTTGTATTTGCTTTATTTTTTTATTTTTATTTGCTTTTTTTATTTTACTTTTTTTTTGTTATTTGCTTAATTTTGTTTTTGTTTTTTGTTTTTGCATTTGCTTTATTTTTTTTTTTTGTATTTGCTTAATTTTTTTATTTTGCTCTATTTATTTTTTTTATTACATTTTTGTTTTTTTTTTTGTTATTTGCTTTATTTTGTTTATTTGCTTCTTTATTTTGCTTTATTTTATTTTTTTTTTATTTGCTTTAATTTTTTTATTTGCTTTATTGATTTTTCTGTTTTTTTGTATTTGCTTTATATTTTTTTTATTTGGTTTATTGTTTTTTATTAATACAAGGTAGCTCATGTGAAACATTTTTGAATTCTTGTAATTTTTCATGCCAACGATTTACTCGGCCTTGCAAATTGTTAGTAGTTTTGCGTTCATGTACTTTTTTCGACATTCTTCTCTTTGAGAGCGAATTTTCTGAAATTAAGTGACTCTCAAGTTACTGAATAATTTGCACATGAACAGACCTATTTCTTTCTACTACAAAATCCCAGGCGCAATTCGTTGAAGTGGCCCCATGTAAAAATAACACTTTTTCAAATTGACGGCTTGAGCAGTTCATCAATATTTCTTTAGCCCAGACAAAAAAAATTTACAAATTAAATTGTTGTTAACTCATTTTTTATGTATGCACGCCCACACATACTTAGCACATATGTGTGTATGTATGTATGTAAGCAAGGCAAAATCTCATTATGTTCGTTGTAACAAATATACAAATATTAAATATATATATGTATGTATGTATTTGCATGCTCTAAATGTAACTTTATTTTTAATTATTTGAACAACATTACAATTTATCTAATCTAATCTACAAGTCCTGTACGCCCTCAACGACAGCCGCATTCCTTGGCCACGATTTGCGAGAATCGTATCAAATTGGCGTTGTCCTCATTGATAGAATGTAGAACGGAAATTGGACTCAATTTGGTTGGCACGCAAGCTGGCTTCGGTAGACTTGGCCGCGAGAGATGCATCAAGGTCTGCACGATCGCGTGATTGGTAGCATTACTCATAGGCGTGCCCAAAGGGAAATTGCATTCACCGTAACAGAAGTAGGTTGCGAAGGTCTTTGGAGCAATCACCGAGTTTTCTATACCCAAAAACGAGAAATCCAGCGTAAAACTGTAACGTTCGCATGGTTTTGCCTCCCCTTTTGCCGCCTGCTCGAATGTTGTATGCTCCCCGAATAGTGGCCGTTGATGTCGCAGAAAATCACTTTGACGCTCCCGACGTGTATAATCTGTATTCGCTTGCACTTTTGTCAGCAAATCGGGACCATTAAAGTAACCGATAAGGAAGGGCTGCACACCAAGCATCTCGCGCTGCACGTGAGCCGGTACTAAACCAATATCAGCTGCCGCTATTTGTTGTACTTGCATATTTCTTGTTTCCGCGTGTGGTTTATGCAAGGCAACACCAACAAGTAATTGGTTGCCAAAGAGCGTTTGTTGGAAAGTACGAAAACGTATCCAGTTATTAAGTAGACTGGTTGCATTCAATTCCAGCCAACCTCTGAAGTCGGTAGTGGTATTTGTCGATGAAATATATAGCATATAATCTCCAGATGGCTGGTATAAGGAGACTTTAAAGGTTTGCTTTTCTGCCGCCATACCACTGCCGTATACACCCAGCTGTGGATTTTGGTAGACACGTAAGACGCCATGAGTTAACTCCAAGTCGTCGGGAATATCATTCAAATTGAAGTTGAGGAACATATCGCCGGAGAGTGCGGAATTTGAGTTGAACCGTGGGGCTGCAAGAAAAAATAAAATTCAGTTAATTTTTAAGAAAGACAAATCTATGAAATTTAGCAGGAGAATCTCTGCAACGGCCAACTTACGTCTGCTAGCGAATGTGATTATGTTGTTGCACAACTCTATCTCCCTGCGATCAAAAGACGTAATCAAGGTCTCATCGGGGAGCGAACGTTTATAACGCGTCTTGTGTAGATAACTGAAGTATTCTGGCAAATCTTCCTCGTCATCCTCACTTAATTCCTTGTAAACTTCAATCAAGAATTTTGTAGCCGAATTACTGTTGTTGAGAAATTAAATAAACACGTGCAACAAATTTTGTTTTATGAAACAACCATTGCGAAAATTTGCTTTATAAGGCTTTTAAAGTTGAATACTAAAAACTCACCTCAACCATGGCTCTATTCTGATTTGTTCGCTGTTCCGCCCCCAGCCCGTTATATCCACCAGTTCAATCATCTCATCCGGTACATATTCCTGGGCAAACGCTAGACAGCATACAAGCAAGAGAGTTGCAAAAATCCCAAACGCTTGGTGCGCCATGTTACTGCTTCGACACTCTGAGAACAAATGAACTTGCGGCGTGTTGTGTTTGCAAAGTGAACGCAGGTAGTAAAACTAGAACTCCACACCAAACGTTCAGCACTTTATTCAGGTATAGGAGTTGTCAGCTGAAAACGCTCAAGTGCATAAGGCCTGGAATGCTTAGTGTGGAGTTCTAGCTTAACAACTGAACAATAGCGATTAGCATTAAGGGAAGAAAAACGGCCGAGTCTAGCAAATGAAGGTACATACACACCTGTGCTACTTAAAGCGAAACCAAAATTCAAGGAAATGATTATCCCTAAAAACTGAAAAGGATGTTAAAACCGCTTAAAAATAATGAAAGAAAACTCGTTTTGACCTTAGGATAGCAGGGAGTTTAAATCTAACTTATATTTCTTTATTTTACAATTCCATACAGATGAACTCTAGTGCTAAGCCTACGTCCTTGAACAAGAAAATGAAGAAAATTGGCTTAATATAAATTAACAAAAAAAAAAATATTCTGAATATTCAAGAAAATGAAGAAAATTGACTTAATATAAATTAACAAAAAAAAATATTCTGAATTCAAGAAAATGAAGAAAATTGACTTAATATAAATTAACAAAACAAAAAATATTCTGAATATTAAAGAAAATGAAGAAAATTGATTTAATATAAATTAACAAAACAAAAAATATTCTGAATATTAAAGAAAATGAAGAAAATTTATTTAATATCAATTAACAAAAAAAAAAATATTCTGAATATTAAAGAAAATGAAGAAAATTGATTTAATATAAATTAACAAAAAAAAAAATATTCTGAATATTAAAGAAAATGAAGAAAATTGATTTAATATAAATTATCAAAAAAAAATATTCTGAATATTCAAGAAAATGAAGAAAATTGACTTAATATAAATTAACAAAAAAAAAAATATTCTGAATTCAAGAAAATGAAGAAAATTGACTTAATATAAATTAATAAAAAAAAATATTCTGAATATTAAAGAAAATGAAGAAAATTTATTTAATATCAATTAACAAAAAAAAAAATATTCTGAATATTAAAGAAAATGAAGAAAATTGATTTAATATCAATTAACAAAAAAAAAAAATATTCTGAATATTAAAGAAAATGAAGAAAATTGATTTAATATAAATTAACAAAAAAAAAAATATTCTGAATTCAAGAAAATGAAGAAAATTGACTTAATATAAATTAATAAAAAAAAATATTCTGAATATTAAAGAAAATGAAGAAAATTTACTTAATATAAATTAACAAAAAAAAAATATTCTGAATATTCAAGAAAATGAAGAAAATTGACTTAATATAAATTAACAAAAAAAAAAATATTCTGAATTCAAGAAAATGAAGAAAATTGACTTAATATAAATTAATAAAAAAAAATATTCTGAATATTAAAGAAAATGAAGAAAATTTACTTAATATAAATTAACAAAAAAAAAATATTCTGAATATTCAAGAAAATGAAGAAAATTGAATTAATATAAATTAACAAAAAAAAATATTCTGAATATTAAAGAAAATGAAGAAAATTTATTTATATCAATTAACAAAAAAAAAAATATTCTGAATATTAAAGAAAATGAAGAAAATTGATTTAATATCAATTAACAAAAAAAAAAATATTCTGAATATTAAAGAAAATGAAGAAAATTGATTTAATATAAATTAACAAAAAAAAAAATATTCTGAATTCAAGAAAATGAAGAAAATTGACTTAATATAAATTAATAAAAAAAAATATTCTGAATATTAAAGAAAATGAAGAAAATTTACTTAATATAAATTAACAAAAAAAAAATATTCTGAATATTCAAGAAAATGAAGAAAATTGAATTAATATAAATTAACAAAAAAAAATATTCTGAATATTAAAGAAAATGAAGAAAATTTATTTAATATCAATTAACAAAAAAAAAAATATTCTGAATATTAAAGAAAATGAAGAAAATTGATTTAATATAAATTAACAAAAAAAAATATTCTGAATATTCAAGAAAATGAAGAAAATTGACTTAATATAAATTAACAAAAAAAAAAATATTCTGAATAGTTGATGAAAGAGATGAACTTAAAGTATATATATATATAATTGGCGCGTAAGCCTTTTTTGGGTGTTTGGTCGAGCTCCTCCTCCTATTTGTCGTGTGCGTCTTGATGTTGTTCCACAAATGGAGGGGCTTACAGTTTCAGGCCGACTCCGAACGGCAGATATTTTTATGAGGAGCTTTTTCATGGCAGAAATACACTCGGAGGTTTGCCATTATCTGCCGAGGGGCGACCGCTATTAGAAAAATGTTGTTATTAATTTTGGTTTCACCGAGATTCGAACCAACGACCTCTCTGTGAATTCCGAATGGTAATCACGCACCAACCCATTCGGCTACGGCGCTGCCATCTATGAAGTTAAAGTAGAAATATAATTCCGCGTAATGCAACTGCTTTTTTTTCAGTAACTCACAACAACGGCAACCAAACATCTTAAATATCCGCCAGCGGCATTATATAAAACTGTACATAGACTTCTGTCTGCTCCTCGGACTGCATCATAAAATGCATCTCCAGTAAACCACTCAAATCGGTTTTTATCGCCACTTTGGTGGCGGCCGCCAAGGCTTTGTGTGTCAGACGCATCTCACTATTACGGTAGCATGCCGATGTAGTCTCACGACAATTGAACAACATCATCATATCACTAGTTTTGGCTACCTCAACAAAAGTCTCGGTTTTCATTACACCCAAAGTTTCGATTTTAAAATGCGGCTGTCGTGGTGATAGAATTATTCTCAACTCATCCGCTGCCTTGTTTAGCTCTTGAAAGAGATGCGCCAATGCAGGTCCTCTCACAAAGACAACATTTAAGCTTGGACTGTCCTCGTCAAGATTGTAATCGATTACATCTTCAACGTTGGTAGTTTTAATGGAGCACTCAGCCGAAATGTCAGCCTCATCGTTGGGTCGTAGAACAAGTACGAGTGGTGCACCGTGACCTTTATAGAACATTTTCAAGCTGCAGGGCATGCCGGCGAAAAGACCTAAACACTCTGAGATGATGCTCATGTTTATGCCAAAGGTTACCATATCTACTACGTGAAACTCAGCAAAACATGAAGCAGTCATATAGAGATTGGCCTGTACACTTTGGCCCTCTTCCACGGTGACACGTAGGCCATCCTCACTTATTTGGAATTTGCCATTCTGTTGCAAGAACATACATACATATTTATGTGTATATGTGCATACGTCGTTAGTTTGCTATTCATGCTGAATTTTCATGTCTACTTACGTTTTCAAAACTCAATGCTTTTATGCCCGTGTAAAATGTTTTTATTTGATCCAAACGGGCCACGAATTTAAAATTCGAGTATTGCCGTTGTGTTAACATCCTTATATTTTTTAAGATCCCTTTCTCATAAAGAGTTTTTGAATGTTGCATTCGTTGATTGTTAACCCAAGCCTTCCTTAAATACGTCCAAGTAACTGCAATACATCCGATCTTGCAAATTCTTGAATTGCTGCTTTGTCACTGCTTCCACTTTGAAAGTTAACGGAGCTGGGCGCAACACTTGTGCCAGACGTAGCGCCAAAACATGTGCGCACGTATATCTGTTTTTCAACTTCTCACTTGAAGGAGTTGAGCTTACTGTTTGCAGTTGGTCTGCTACTCCCAATACACCCTCCTTGAATTGATCACATGTGCAATAGTTAACGCGTGGGAATAACCAAAATGTGTTTGTGTGTTGTTGGCGTTTTATTTGTATTTCCGCAATCTCACTGTTGTCATAGCTATATAACTGTATACTTTGTTCGTCCAAAATGCCTAACGCTTCAACAAGGACTTCGCCCAGAAGTGCCTTCAGTTGCAGAATTAGGTGGTTTAAGTGCCCATCCGTATCTAAAGCAAACGTATTGAAATAAAAACAATATTTGCTAATCCACGAAACCTACTTGAAGGTTCATCCAGCTCAGCTAAATTTTGTTCGTACTCAAGCAATGCTTCCTCGACCAACTTGACCAGAATCCGTTTTGCTGTGCGTAAATCATTCGCTTCCAATTGCATTTGGCATTGACTTATACTTTTTTGTCTTTTACTTCAATTGCAGATAAGCGAATCAATATGTTTTATTAAAAATTAAAGCATTTATCCAAAAATTACTTGATTTAATGTTTTTAATATTTAAAAGGGCGGCAAAGCATCCCTACAAAAAATTGATGATAAAAACTAGTAGAGATGAGCGCAAAATCACTATCGGTGTATTTTTCACAGCATATAGCAAGTCGCTATTTTTTTATCGATGTTTTCCGATTTGTTGAATTTCTTTCTGAGGCGAAACAAAATTTACACGTAATGGGTGCTTTTACATATAAAATCTTGAGAAGTTAA
Source organism: Anastrepha ludens (assembly GCF_028408465.1). Taxonomy (NCBI): domain Eukaryota; kingdom Metazoa; phylum Arthropoda; class Insecta; order Diptera; family Tephritidae; genus Anastrepha; species Anastrepha ludens. Next base: position 26,323,293 of record NC_071499.1, on the reverse strand, counting down.
AATAATGACACAAAATCAAAAAAAAACATACTGTTGGAATGTTTTTTTTTATAATCCGGTGAAGGTTTCATGGCATTTATTTTCTGTTTTCACGTGGGATTTCGGGCATATGTCCACTCCGACTACGAATTACTCGGTCCATTCGATCAGTACAATTTTGAACTACTTTTTCCAATAAATCTCAATGGTGGCTTGAATATTGCAATAAATCGATTGCTAAGCGCTTATATGGCAAGTTTCGTCGCCTTGTTGGAACCAAATGTCATCGTTGTTTAGCTGCTAAATATTTGAAAACAAGAATTCATGCAGTATAGCTCGATAGCACTCCCCATTTGCCGTAATGGCATCTCCTTCCTAATATCGAAAGATGCTGCCAGTGCAATATGAACATCACGAAAGGATACATTTTTTGTTTTAAAACTAAATTTCCACAGTTTCGAAGCGTCGTTCTGGCGTTAAACCATAATTAACGATATCGACAGTTCTCATGCCGCTAAAAACATACCCGATATTTTCTTTTTGCAATTGGATAATTGGATTGCTAAAATTTTAATGACATTGTGAACAAAAAAATAAGTCAGAAAAGAGGCAGACCAAAAGATAATCTAGAAGAAGACGACCGGTGATTTACATTGCACTGACGTAGCCAAGGCACAATCATTAAAGATGGTGGTACTAGACCAACAACAATGTTTTGTACGATTGATTGTCAAACCAAAGTATTGGCAATGTAGAAAACAAAGAATGAATTTGCCTTGTTTCATTCTGAGCTGACAGCCACATGTACACGGCGAAAGAAAAAAAAAACATATCAGCTGATTTACCGATAACACCTTTAATCAAGGTGGATTTAATAAGGTGACAGCATTCACCCAGCTGAATTTTTCGCCGTAGGTATGGCTTACGTCAAAATGATATGCTTTGTTTGTATGTATTGGTATGTCTACATTCGTATGTTTACATTTGCTTGCAGATTTTGACGTGATGCTTGCACCAAACGCAACAACAAATACATGTAGGGTTTTACTTATATGTGTTTGCTGTCACCTGTAATAAATTCGCCTTGCCTTTAATAGATTCGCCTTCGGCATAGCAAAGCCACCTCGCCCAGACTTCAAGTCATATTTTGAATTTTGCCAGTCGCGTTTATTATTGATGTGACAATTTACATCTGGTATTTTTTAGTGTTATTCTCACAACAACACTTTTCTCTTTTTAATCCGTTAACTTTAATCCTTTAAAACTTGAAACCGTAGCCTGCGGTGATCTATATTTGTGAAGTGGTTTGTTGTTAAAGTTGTGCAATTTAGCTAAAATTAGTACTGCCAAATATTTGAAAAGAGCGATGTATGAAGATTCCACTCAATTTTTCCCCATAAGGTAATACAGAAAGTAAAAAATACAGTATTTTTGCAGGAAAAACTGTAGAATGGAAACGTCCAATATATATTATATGTATATTTAAAAATGTCGAATGTATTAAAATATTGTTTTATATACAATGTTTGTTTATAAATAAAGAAAGCGAATCAGGGGAAAATTTTAAATAAAAGTCACTGCATAAAACATTCTACATTCACTATTAAATATTGTTTTATATATGTGCATACATACATAACAGGCAGCCACCGTAGCCGAATGGGTTGGTGCGTGGCTCGTGGTTCGAATCTCGGTGAAATACCATAAAATTAAGAACAGATTTTTTTAATAGCGGTCGCCCCTTGGCAGGCAATGGCAAACCTCCGATTGTGTTTCTGCCATGAAAAAGCTCCTCATAAAAAATATCTACCGTTCGGAATCGGCTTGAAACTGTAGGTCCCTCCATTTGTGGAACAACATCAAGACCCACACAACAAATAGGAGGAGGAGCTCGACCAAACACCCAGAAGGGGTGTACGCGCCAAATATATATGTACATATACATACATAAAAAAGCGCCGCAGATTTGTTTGTGTTTTGATTATCTGCGCAAAACTCATTTTCGATTCGGTGTCCTTCGGCCGCGTTTCAGAAAAACCACCCGCTTAATTAAAATGTCAAATGTGCATTCGCTTTTAATTTTCATTGAAATATTTCTGATACAAATATAAAAAGAAGTGAAAATACGTGCGTCAGTGCATATTTTACGAATGCATAATTGCTAAACTATTATTTCCGGAATGTTGGGAGTTATAAACAAGTGGTAATTAGCAGTAAAGAAACAAAGCTTATAGTTTGAATGCATCGATAAATCACATATATTTATAATCGATTACAGCCGTCCTAAAGCTGCAATTTGTGGTGCCGTCTGTAGCCATAGCCATAAGCATAGCAATCAACTGTTCTGATCAAACATATGGGCATCATTATTAACGATTATAGGTGTCGCACCACAACGTCAGCCGCACAACCGTAGCCGTATGCATCCATTGAATTTTGGTTTTTTCCCTATAAAAATTTGAGTATTAGAAATAAACGACGAAAGTCCCTTGACGTCAGTTCAGAAAAAATAATAAAATAAACATCACGAAAGGGGAAAATAAGCTAAAGTGAGATGAAAAAATGTAGAATAAATCACGCAACACATACATATATGCATACATTCCCACACAAAGATTGATTTATTTTCTGTACTGACGTGACTCAATTGTTACATTCGCCAAGAATAAAGTAACAGTTTTCGGAAAGCGCTATCTCCTGCATTCACTACATCGTGCTTTTTAATGCTAGTCTCTCGAGCTGAGCGAACTTTTATTTTTAACAGTTTTACTAAATTTAGTCCGAGGAATACAGGATTACCTAAAATGTTAACAAAACAGATCACTTTTACATTCAAGTTGCCAAAACGAAAGGAACAATAAGCAAAGCTACTGCTCTAGCAACATCACCTTGTATGAATTCGCCTTAGAAGTCTAAGATTTTTTAGATAATGAATTAAGAGTTTGAAAATATTTGATTAAGCGCTTTATAAAAACATAATTGGTAGATGTTTAAAAAAATGATTTCACGAGGGCTGGTTAGCGAATATCTGTCAGCTTATATTTGGTAAAATTTGATCGAAGAAAAGTTGCTGGGCAATCGCTAACCTAAAAAATCAATGGTGGCTGATGTTAAAGAAAATAATAAGTTTCTACATATTGTTCTTGTTTTTTTTTTTTTTTGTTACAAATTACTACACACAGTTGCAGTTAATATATCAACCTTTTGATTTTTAGTATTTCTTATAAATTGTCATTAAAAATTTATATGGATATGCAACGCCAAAAATTCTTATTCAAAAAATGCGCTATTTCACACTTTTATTTTACTTTAATACAAACACTGAAAGGACACAAATTCACTATATGAAAACACTCTTTACTGATGCAACATTTAATTTAAACTTTTTTTTACTAAATGACACTTTATTTTTTATTCAAATAATATTATTAAAAATGATTCAAGCGTTTGTAATACCGTACAAAAAAATGAGCGGGACTATCTGACAAACGAACGAGATTGAGCAAAGAATATAACGGAACCAAAAACAACCCAGTCAGCCAAAAGGAAAAATTTGGGTAATACTATTTATTACGCTAAAAAAATATTAAATACAAAAAAAAAGATTGCCTAATCAAAGCGGCTGGGAATATTAGAACTTAATACTGTGTAAAAATTTTGTAACTTTGCGCTTTATGGTTTTTATTGCACTATACATATATTTATTATTATAATTCATGGCAAGGAAAGTGCCGAATGTGAAATTGATCTTGATGAACTTAATGACTACTTTATTAGTGTTGGTAAGAAAACAAATTTTTTTTATTTTTTATTATGAATAAATTTTATTTGCAATCTATCAAAAAGATTCCTCATCTTGTACTACTCAGTACAGTTTCAATTTATGACAGTTAATGAGGTAGATGGCCCAAAAGCTCTATCCAAAATAATACTGTAGGCGACGATGGCATCTCGCTAATAAGACCCCTTACCCATATAATAAACCATTGCTTGAGTAGTTTATTTTTCCTAGCATTATGGAAAAAGGCTATCGTTTTCCCAGTCGCAAAAAAGACAAATGATATTTATGCAGGTGACTATAGACCTATCACATTTTCCAAAGTTTGCGAAAACTTGATGGCCCCGCAAATTCATCATTTGTACAGGACAATCGTCTACTCTCTCCACTACAATCTGGCTTCAAACAACGTTACAGTTGACAGCAATGGTTAAAATACTAGACGATATTAGAATTAGTTTTGACAACGGAGGCTTGACTCTACTTTGTTTACTTGATTTTTCTAAAGCATTTGGTACAGTGGATCACAAATTGTTATGTTTGAAGCGGTGCGGTGAAGCTCATGGCCAGCTACCTTGGTGGGAGAACGCAGAAGGTTAAGACCAGAAAATTTACATCTCAGCCTAGATATGTACACACTGGTGTTCCGCAAGGCTCTATCCTTGGTCCACTTCTATTTAGTATTTTTGTCAATGATGTTTTTACCGTTTGTCAGTATGTGAATGCCCATGCGTATGCTGGTGACATACAAGTGTACTGGTCCAGTCGTGTAGGTCTCGTTGAAGATTTATGTTTCAAAATAAACAGTGCTTTGTATGTTATTTCTGTATGGGCTAATGAAAACTCTTTATGTTTGAACGCGTCAAAGTCATATGCCTTACCTATATGTAACCCTAAATGTGTGGTGCATATTGACAATATCCCTACCTTGTGGATAGGTACTTTTACGGTAGGTACCTTTACGGATAAGGGTAAAAATTTGGGGTTATTCTCAACGCAAAACTTACCTGTGCTGACCATATAAATAGAGTTGTGGGGAATATTTATGCAAAATTGCGTAAACTGAGACTCTCTGCAGCATTCACGCCAGAGAAAACGAGGCGCAAATTAGTTCTCCAGCTAATTTTGCCTCTCATTACCTACTCTGAGGTGGTCTACAGCAAACTTGACTCCACATTTTGCCATAAACTGAATGTGGCATTTAAGAACGCCACGTGGTATGTAAAGGGTGGTTAAGTTTCAAGGGCCGGTGTTGATTTTGAATAAAATACAATTTTTTTTTAAATTATTATCATCTCTCCTTATTATGATAATATTGGTATGGCTCAATTACGTATGGAACAAAATATCGGTCAAAAGACCGCCGCGGTCTCGGCGGCACACCTCCATCCGATGGTCTAAATTTTCGATGACGCTGAGGCATAATTGAGGTTCTATGCCGTTAATGTGCCGAATTATCTCATCCTTAAGCTCTTGAATTGTTGCTGGCTTATCGACGTACACCTTTTTTTTCAAATAACCCCAAAGAAAGAAGTCCAACGGTGTCAAATCACATGATCTTGGCGGCCAATTGACATCGCCGCGACGTGAGATTATTCGGCGATCAAATTTTTCGCGCAAAAGAGCCATGGTTTCGTTAGCTGTGTGACAAGTGGCACCGCCCTGTTGAAACCACATGTCGTCCACATCCATACCTTCCAATTCGGGCCATAAAAAGTTCGTTATCATCTTACGATAGCGAACACTATTCACAGTAACTGCCTGACCGGCTTTATTTTAGAAAAAATACGGCCCAATGATGCCGCCGGCCCATAAACCGCACCAAACAATCACTCTTTGTGGGTGCATTGGTTTTTCGGCAATCACTCTTGGATTATCATTCGCCCAAATGCGGCAATTCTGCTTATGGACGAATCCACTAAGGTGAAAATGTGCCTCATCACTGAAGATGATTTTCTTCGAACGCCCGTTTTCAAGCCTGAATAACTTTAACGTGTTGCTCGATTGTGTATCTTTCCATGATTCAAATTGAGTTAGTCTGAAATTGGAAAATGTGAAACGAAATGCAGAAAAAGCTTGACGTTTAAGTGTGGTTCACATTCAACATCGACCCTTGAAATTTAACCACCCTTTACATTTTAAATGATTAAAATAAAAAGAAAATTATATTATTTAATGTATAAATAAACTATATGCCAATTTTGGAAAAAATATATTGACTTCTTCATTTTAAATAATTTTAATGAAAATCAGGGAAAATATGGCCGCTTACAGATATCTGTCCCCTTAATTATTTTTTTTAAATGTAGAACTTTGGGTCAATTCGCAAATTTTAATTCGTGTGAGTAAAAATTTATATAGCAAAAACTTGCAACTTCCCCTCAAAATGACAGGTTATTTTGCCATCTCACTTTCCCCTACTTTGAGGATTTGTTTAGGATACATGAACACCAAAACCTGATAGTTTGTAGCAGTTGTTACAAATTATATGCTTCATGAACAGACCTAAGATATATTATTGAGACGATCTCATAAAATTGTTAAACTATATAAGTTAGAATTTGGTTTTATGTTTTTGTTTTTTTTTTTTTGTTTTTGTTTTTTCGCCTATGTGTCTTGCTCGCTCGTTTAAGTTTAAAATAAAACAATCTAAGTGTTCGTTTGAACTTTATACTTAATTTGCTCTTACTTAACGTACTTGACCACCTTGGAAAGCTAAAAAGTACAACATATTCAATAATTTTTTTTTCATGTTCTGTATAATATATTAAAATAAATTTTTTTTTAAATTTTTATTTAGAGCTTATATAATACAAAAAAAAAATTGATTTATTAAAATTTCTTTTTTTAACATATATCCAGGAGGCGCCAAAGTCGAGGCCTGAAGAAAATCATGTCTTGCGGCGGGCAGTTAATCTTAGAAATGGTAATTCTAAAACAAAAGAGAGAAACAAAATTTTCAAAAGGAAGGTTCCTTGCGTGAGAATTTACCACAAACTGACAAAAAAAAAAATAATAAAAAAATGGCGGATGTTTGAAAAAAAGTTAAGAAAACACCCCTGTTTTTCACAATGTTATGCTTAAAAAGCAATACTTTATTAACTTTTTTTTTGCAAAATGTGGTAAATTGGCATACAAAACATCTTAACAAATAAAACAAGACCAAAATCATTAAAATCGGCTAAGCAGTTTCGGAGATAAAGTGTCCGCCATTCGAAAAAAAGTAATTTCTGGAAAAACGCGTTTAAAGTTAAAACTTGCTATTTTCTTTCCGCTGAGTCAGCAAGTAATGAGTGCAGGATGCGCCTGCACATTTTCACTGATTTCACTTTGTTAGAATTCGAATTTAAAAAAACAGTTTCAGGTGATGATTTTTAAAAGTATAAGGATTGAAAAAATGTAAAAAAAAAAATTTAATTTTTTGAAACTTATAAGGTGGTCAAGTACCTTAAGCAAATGTTTTGCTCTTTATTTTGATCTTAAATTGTAACAAATATAACTTCATAAAACAATTCTTACACTATAAAACTTTCTTATTTTCTATTTAATACACATCACATAAAAACTTTATGAAAGTACTTTACATGAACTTACATTAGGCATTTCATCCTTGCGCTAATATCCATATGAATATGTATACAAACATATGTACATACATACATATATATTTCTATAATACTTAGACTAATTTACAAATATTGTAATATTTTTATTTTTATACATTGAATTTAATTATTAAATCGGTGGAAAAACGTAATCATCACTCAGACTGTTAATATCAACATAAGTAGCGCGAGGACTTAGAGCCTTGTAGAGCTCGGCAAAGTTGGGTCGCTCCTCCGCATTCTCATCCCAGCATTGCAACATCATAGCGTAAACCTGATCGGTGCATATTTCTGGTTTCTCCAGTCTTTTGCCGGACAACAAATACGGGATTAGTTCGTGATTGCTGATGGTCGGATATGGCGAGGCGCCCAGGGTGCCTATCTCCCACAAAACGACGCCATATGCCCACACGTCGCTTTTGTTCGAGTAAACATTGTCACGAATCGCCTCAATGGATAGCCAACGCAATGGCAGCTTTAATTGCGAATAGGTAAATTTGAATATGCATTATTTTTTTCATTTACGCAATAAAATCTCATAAATGCGAACCTTTCGAGTTTTTGTGTTGGTATAGATACCGTGGCGAGATAGACCAAAATCAGATATTTTCAAAGTTTTGTGGTTGTCTATGAGCACATTGCGCGCTGCTAAATCTCTAGGAATTTGAAGGATTATAAAAAAAAAAAAAAGTTGTGAATAAATTATGAAAAATAAAACATTTTATTGGACTTTACCTATGCGTAATCTCCTGCTCTTCTAGAAAACGCATGCCATTAGCAATTTGTAGTGCAAAATTGTGCAGTTCTTTGTGGTCTAAAATATACTCAAATATTTCGTTGTAATCCTCGTCATCGACAATTGTGTAAGTAGCTGCAAGAATAAATATTTTAATAATTTTTGGTACTTTTACTACGCATAGCATATTTCTGACTAACTCTCTGCGACGGATGCTTTTGGCTGGCGTTCAGTTTCACTTTCACTGTCCAAAGTTTGAGTTGATAATTTTAATTCTATGTATTTCACTTTCGGCTTATCAGGCTGTGCCTGATTGCAGCTCGCATAATTATTCACACTGCCATTCGCTTTAACTTTTGCGGATGCTTGGCGCACCGTGCGGAGGTAAGTCAACTGCAAAGGAAACCCAGTTACGAATTTATTACACGAGGCATTTAAATATAACTAAATGAAGTTGCATTCATATACGAGTATTTTACCAAATCACCACGGCCTACAAACTCCATGATCATAAGATATGGTGGGCGTATGGTACAGCACCCAAAAAAGCAAACAATGTTGTTGTGCGTGCCCACACCTTTCAGCATTTCGATTTCACTCAAAAACTCCGCTACTTCATCCGAAGTGGGATTTTCTGAAAAAAAAATTTTGATTTTGTGTAAATTGTACGTTGCTTATTCCAATGATTTTTACATTCTGTCAAAAAAATATCGGGAATTGTTCATTCAAAAAGCGCGCGTTACGCATACAAGTAAAGGGTTTCCCAATAACAGATGTAATTGGTGAATGGATTGCGCTACCGAGAGATTCTTAACGATTTTTTATGGCCGAAATTGGATGATATTGATCTGAACAACGTTTATTTTCAACAAGACGGCGCTACGTGCCACACAAGCAACGAAACCATTGATCTCTTACGGGAAAAGTGTGCGGACCATGTTATCTCTCGAAGAGGTGATCACAATTGGCCACCGAGATAATGTGATTTAACACCTTGTGACGTTTTTATTTGGGGCCACGAGAAAGAGAAGGTCTACGCCAACAGCCCAGGGTCGATTTAAAACCTCAAAGATGGAATTCGTGAGGATATCGAGGACATGGGGCAGCTACTTTGCGATTCCGTTATGGAAAATTTCATGAAAAGGATATTGTCCTAAAAGCGTGGTCGTGGTGGTAATTTGCCTGATGTTATTTTCCACTATTAACGGCATACCTTCCTCTTTATAATGAAATAAACATCCGATCATTTACAATATATTAAAAAATAGCATTCTTCTATTGGTACCTACAACTGTCCTCTATAGTATCACAGAGTTTGAGCATGAGCTGTCAATTAGCTTGTTTTTGGCATTTAATTATATCAGTCAACCGCAGGTGTGCTCTGCGATTTTGACTATGGACAAAAATATTGAAAAAGAATTTGTCTTAAATTTTGTGTTTTGAACGAGATTTCGTGTGCCGAATCGTTGAAAATGTTGCTGAAATCTATGACGAGAGTGCTTTATCAAAAACACGGGCCCACGAGTGGTATAAGGCTTTTGCAGAGGGCCGAGAACTCAGAGAAGATTTGCCCCGATCTGGTCGCCCATCAACGTCTTCAACGGATGAAAACGTCGACAAAGTCAAGGAAATGGTGCTGGAAAATCATCATCCAGAGGGAGAAGGGGTGTTAGATGAGTGGGTTTTAAAGGGCATGTGAAAAGGTGGTTAGTGTCGAGCGGGGTGCCTTCACATGCCGGACATATGTTTGGTATGTCGGGGTCAATTCTGGATAAGTAGGAGTTTAACCTGCTACAGTATCCAAAACGTAATTGTGCCAGTGTTACGCGGGTCTCACGGGGAAACTGGAGCTCTTCATCTGCAATAGGTGGTGGTTGGACTCCGATTACGGCATTCACTGGACGGGAGCTTATGAAGGTGGCAACAGTCTCCCGGTGAATGTCGTTAAATGTCTAAACTCTGTCTGGTCCAGTAAGTGTCTGGTTGTTTTATCCGGGATCTCGCCGGCGTAGTGTAGTAGGTGTCTGCTGACGTTCCTGGGAGGCGGCTCTGGCTCAAGCAGGTGTCTGCAAGGGTGTAACTTTCGGTAGCACCCTAACAGGAACTGCTTGCTGAGCAGTTTGTTATACTCCTTAGCATTCCCATGGCAGCCGGTTCTACGTTACCGGAATGGCTCGGGTTTTTCTTGACTAAGAGCTGCCGCCCCAGTAAACTAGTCCTGTATAGTGAACAGTCTAAAGTCATGCTAAATAAAGAATATTATTTGGAAATTATGCAACGTTTAAGAGAGACTGTGCGTAGGAAACGGCCCAATTTGTGGAAAGAAAACTCATGGATCTTGCACCATGATAACGCACCGTCTCACAAGGCTCATATTGTGAACACTTTTTTGACCAAAAACTCGAGAAATATCATCGAACAACCACCTTATTCACCGGATTTAGCGACCTGTGACTTTTTCCTTTTCTTAAATAAACTTAAATTTCCACTCCGCGGACGCCGCTTTGAGTTCATAAAGGCCATTAAGGAGAATTCGCTGAAAGAGCTGAAGGAGAAGATATCTTCAAATGTGTTTCAAAGGTGCTTTGATGACTGCACTAATCGTTGGCATGGGAGTATTGCTTCGAATGGATCCCATTTTGAAGGCGACAAAATAAATTTTGATGATTAAACAATTATTTTGCGTTTTATTGAACAATTCCCGGTACTTTTTTGACAGAATGCAGGTATGTGTGTATGTCGTTAGAGCTTACTTTTCAATTGTTTCACAGCTACCACATGACTGCCTCGCATTCGTCGCAAGTTTACTGCAACGGCTTTGTAAACACGGCCAAATGCTCCTTCGCCAATTTCCGGACCAATGTGTATAGCACTGTGCGGTATTTCGAAGACATCAGCCAGGCCTTTTGCTTGGGCTTCCTAACAAAAATGATAAGATTTCTATGTGTCCATACATAAGCAACTTTTTCTTTTAACGCATTCAATGAGTTATAAATTTAATTTTCTCTTAATTTTCAAATTTATATTTTTGCTTAGTAATCTTCTCAATGAAAGTTCGCCAAAAATTTCTCTATTAAAATATTACGCAAATTGCGATACATATAACGCAAATTTTATATAATTTTTTATTAGTGTATTTCCCGCTTACAAGCAACGAAAAATTTGTCATCTTCCCGCTTATAGCACTGAAATTTAATTTTTCACTTATCACTACAAATAAATTTATGCTTGAAATTAATTCAATTTATGCTTTAGATTAATCTAAAAATTATCCCGTAACTTGCCGGTAACTTAATTTCGGAGAATTCCCTCTCAAAGAGAAAAATATAAAAAAAAATACATGAACGCTAAACCAGTAAGAATTTGCAAGTTTTGCGAAGCTGATTGAATTGTTGGCAGGAAAAGTCACAGGAATTCAAAAATTTTTCACTTTAGCTACCACGTATTAAATAAAAATAAAAATAAAGCACATAAAATTCAAAATAACGCTCTTCGGAATCAGATGATTTCATTTTGTCCACAATAATTTGTTCCATTTCATCATCGCTGCCAGATGAAGAATATTTCATTAGCAATTGCGATTCGCAAATTTTAATTCGCGTTTATTTTTACTTTGCGATCAGCTGCTTTTCTCACTTGCAAACTCCTATAAGTACAAATGTATACAGTAAAAACTTGCAACTTCCCCTCAAAATGAAATGCACTTTTTCTCTCTCAATTTCCCCTACCTTGCAAGTTTTTTCGGTACATGGACTCCAAAATGTGATAATTGCAACAACCATACAAACTATTTGTTTCATGAACAGACCTAATATTGAGCAATACTATTTCGGCCTCGCCACAATGAGTATTCAGACGGCACATCGGCGAATCCGTACGTAGTATAAATAAGTAGAACCCAATGAATGAACCAAAATTCATTATAACTGTACTTTATATTGATCGCTCTGCTCTTTAAATTTATTTATTTTTTTATTTTCAATAAATTGGATTTCAATTTGTTCTTGTTTTGAAAATGAAAATGAAATTTTTTTTAGCTTATCGAAGTAGTCGTTCGTTTCATTCAGTTAGTTGTATTGGGTAAAGCTTTTAACCGAGGATTAATTCCATATACGCACAGTCAGGGCTTATAATAGGGATTTTCATATAAACACTATTCGCTTGCAAGCATCGAATCTAGTGCATTTTAGACAACGCTTATATCCGGAAAATACTGTATTCTCAATTTTCTTACCTCTACATATTTATCGACGTAGTTGATGTTGTCTTCCATCCTGAAATGAAAACGAAATAATTATTTTAGTTACTGTTTTCAAAAACGTAGTTTCAAATTATTTTATCGAAATTTAGAAAAATTTTCTACCGAGGTGTTAAAATTTTAAATGAAAAAATTTACAATTAAAATGAAAAAGATTTTAATTTTTCGGAAAACATACAAGTCTATGTGGTACAACATCCAGACGCATACTACAGATGTAGGGCTTTGCCAAACACCCACTAAAGGATGAACGACCAATTATTAATTGTGAAATGATTTAATAAGAAATAAAAATCCATATCAAAATTTTGCTCGAAATTCTAATTAAAAATGCCGAATAAAACCATGATCCTGCAACAAAATTCTGGCACAGCAATTTCCTGTTCTCTCTAAAAGAGAAAAATTTAAAAAATAGTAAACGAACAGAAAACCAGTAAAACTTGCAAATTTCACGAATAGCTGGCCATTTGGCTACGGCGGCCGCACATATACATACATAATTATATTTATTATTCCTACCAAAACAGAAGTCTTATATCAGTACTACCCCTCACCCATGAGGGATGGTTCCGGTAGAAATTTATCGGAATACTGAGTTGAATAACCCAAGAAAACGCGCTAAATATGTCCTTAAAAAATACTATCAATACCACCAATACTCACTCGATCATGCTGGATAAATAATTTTCGTCCTTTTGCAAAACACCATCGTGAAATTTCGCCATTTTTCTGCGCTTCCAGCAACAAATTGTCAATGCCAAAACGATGATGGCAAGGAAAAGCGCGCTGAGAATAATTAACGCTATGCCCTGTGGAAATTTTGAAAAATGTGTATATAATATAATTTAGTGATGTCCAAATTTGTATGGAAAATTTTAAAGTTGCTTCGAAGCTTCGTGCATTTTCATTGCCGTTCTAACTACTTAAGGGGGTAGTATGGTTAATTCGGTGTAAAACAAGCATATTTTTCGAAATTTTTTTTGTCGACACAGTTGATTTATTCAAAATTTTAAAATTACTTCATTATAAAGTCATATTTAAAGAATATTGTGTGAAATTTTCATTGATTTTTATGAAGAAATGAGTTGGTGGCAGCGAATCTTCGCGGACGTCTCATAAAAAAGTTTTATTGCGGTGTCCCTCAGAACTCATTACGGGATCAACTAAAATCAAAAAACCAAATTGATTTCATCAGCTAATAAAGTTTCGCAGGTAACAACGTCGAATTTTTTTTTTTTTTTCAATTTTTTAAAGCGCTTTGAAGTCAAAACACCGATTTTTCATAAAAAAACTTGAAAACTTTGTTGTTTTAAAATATGACAAAATTAAAAAAAAAAAAACTCGACGTCATTACCTCGTGAATAAAGTAAAGAAACAAAAAAACCAAATTTGAAAAGAATCGGTGCAGTAGATATGAATCTACAGTGGACACCGACCGTAAAAAAGGCAAGTGTGAGAAAAACGCGTTTAAAGATTTGTGAAGATTTTTACAGCGTGAAATCCGGTTGGAGAGGTAGATACTTAATCCTTTGTGTCTTTGTCAATTTTACTCTAATGCACTTCAAACTTTCACACAATAATCTTAAGATGTTATAGAATAATTTAAAAAAAAAAAAAAAAAAAATTAAAAAAAAAAAATACCATACTACCCCCTTAAAGCTTAAAATTTAAACGACCGGCTTAGGTTTTCCTTCTATAGATTTGGGAAGGTTTTAGTGATTACCCGGAGACAGCGGCAAACTTAGGTCAAAGGCCCAAAAGTCCATTGTGATACCACAGTTTTGCTAGCGGGTCCCTCTTGCTGAACAATTTGGTATTCTTAATGAATTTTATCAGACCTTTTAAATCATTATCTGCCCCCTCCTTCAGAGTATCAAAAAAATACGTTCTCATATTTGCATAATCTGTGGGACAGTAACAGAGAATATGAAGAATTTTTGGCTTCTCGTCGTTATTCTTGGGTTTTCTGCAGCATCTTCGAAAAGCCATGCCCAGCATTTCTGCATATTTCCTATTAAACATTGATCTGTTAGGCTTCTGATGCCACTAGATATAATACATCTTTCCTTTTCAGATTGTCCATATTTCGCGTTTCCGGTCATATTGAGGCCGTGTTTGACTTGAGACCTAACAACCTATGCTTTTATTTATTCTTTCATAGGTGACTAATGGCAAATTTTCTACGTCGCAGCTTGTACTTCGCGTTTGCCATACCAAAGCGTTATTGTCGAGGAAAACTTCCTTTGTCATGTAAGGAAAGAAGCTGGGCTTTGTGAGGATAGGTGTGGGTGGTGTCCACCTCTTAAATATAAATGGCCAAAAATACCCAGCGGAATGTGAAAATTGTCTTTCTCTCTGCCTTGTTTGGAATTTTTTCATTCAAACTTATTTATTTAGTACTTTAAGAGTTTGTCAGTCGAAGTAACTCAGCAACTCACGAATAGCCAAGGAGATTCATAAACAATCCTGTATGACAAATATGTTATTCACAAGGCGCATTCATTAAAGGTGGTGGCACTAGATCAACAACAATGTTCTGTCTGTTTGATTGTCAAAGCAAAGTATTGGGAAACTAGAAAACAAATAGTGAATTCCCTTGTTTCATTCTGAGCTGACAGCCACATGGAGGCGCCGAAAGAAAAAAACAACTCAGCTGATTTACCATGGTGTTGGCCTCGTTTATTCAATAACTTCTACGCTGAAGGTGTTCAGAAACTTCAATGTATCTAATTTAGATCAGGCACCCTGGGAGACAGATCATCCATACATTGCACCTGAAGTGGAGCGGATGGTACGACTGGGAGCCTATCACACAGTATTTCTAGTGGAGATCCTCCGCCGTGAAATTTTTGGCAGAGAATGCCTATGAAGATTTACAATATATGCATTTTGTCACACTTTAAGGCAGTGTTAGGTACTCTGAAGTCTCAATAATAACATCTAAACACATTAAGGATGCTTTGCTGTTCCCAAAAACCCCAGAAATACGGAAGAACGTCTAGCTGGTTCTATTACATTTATATATATGTATATAATTGTCGCGTACATCCTTTTTGGGTCTTGATGTTGTTCCACAAATGGAGGGACCTACAGTTTCAAGCCGACTCCAAACGGCAAATATTTTTATGATAAACACTCGGAGGTTTGCCATTGCCTGCCGAAGGGCGACCGCTATTAGAAAAAACTGTTTCTTAATTTTGGTATTTCACCGAGATTCGAGCCTACGTTCTCTCTGTGAATTCCGAATGGTAGTCACTCACCAACCCATTCGGCTACGGCGGCCGCGAAATTAAGCACTACATCAAATTTCTATAAACCAGAGATCACACAAAGTCAATTGTAAACGACTGGGAGCACAGGGAATTTATATGACACTGGGTGGAAGGTCCAGGACAGAGGCAAGCAAAATGCATCCTTCCTTCTAAAAGAGCATCAAATGTGCTATAAAATCTAGTTTGAAAGGACTCTTAGAACGCTTGGTGAATGCTACACGGGACGTTGTTACCTTAGTTACGAGTATCATTTCAGAAGACTAGGATTAGCAGAAAGAAGCCTCAAGCAAGAAGCAAGCTGGACGATAAAACTCTACAACTCTGCGAATGTGCAGCTCTCGTGAGATGAAGACTGGCACACCTAAGGGATGCGACTCGAAAATCATTACTGATATGAAACAAAAAGCCGGAGGAAATCCTTAAATTCATTAGAAGCTCCCAATCGTCGGATCGCGGTCAAGCCTGATATGCCATACATGAGGTAGCAGCTCACTATAATAAAGTAATCAAATATAGGAAGCGCTAAACCAATTTTTTTTCCTGACGTCTAAGAATATTTTAAAATTGGAAGTGATTGTCTACTTTACTAATGAAAACAACTGTGTACGAGGGTCGTTTGAAAAGTCCGTGCAAAAATAAAAATTACTTAATTGTTTAAGGTAAACCTCGACATAGTCTCCTTTTAGACTAATACACTTCGTCCAACGACATTCTAGATTTTGACCCCTTCCAAATAATCGGATTTATCTAAGTCTGAAAGTCTGGAGTCGTTTCTGCTATCACCTCCTCGTTTGAATAAATTTGTTTTTCCCATCAGTCATTTCTAAAAATTGGGAACAAATACTATAGGGTCTGGCACTCGAAGTGTAACCAACTTCAGACCGCTCGCGCAGCTGATGCACGGGCATCATCGGCTCTCAACAGACGCGAATCCGATGGATTGCTCTCTTTGGGCCATTTTGGAGAGGAAGGTCCGAACTAAAAGATTCACCAGTCTCGAGGCACTAAAAAAGTCATTGTCCGCGAGTGGGCCAAAATACCTGCAAATCACATTTGGGCACCTTGCGATTCGTTTCTGGACCGTCTCAAGGCCATAGTCAAGGCAAAAGGTGGTCATATCGAGCAAAAGTAAATTGTTTCTTAATTTTGTATTATTTTCACACATTTTTTACTTGGAATTGAATAAAAGTATTTTTCTAAACTAAATTTATGGCCTTTTTAATTGGTTACACTTAGAATGCCGGACCCTGTAGTCCGAGGGATCCAAGGAAGCCAAGTCTGAAGAAGAGAGGAGTTTTGGAATGAGTTGGAATCCTATTTGCATTAATTGTGTGACCACAACTGCTGATGCGTGAACTGGCGTGTTGTTGTGATGGAGCAGGAAATCACTCGACTTCCTCAATTCAAACGAAGGCCAAGCACTAAGAAATATACTGATCTGGCTGAAACTTGGTGTGTGTTCTTCCTAGAGATGATAGTAACTAAACATAAGCTCGATACACGCCAGTAGTGCCATATCTCTCTGACTTTGCACGGACTTTCCAAACGACCCTCGTATAAAATGTTAAAATTACTATATTATCAATTGTGGAAGTGTTGCATTATCTTTTCCCTATACTTACCAAATCGAAGTCAGTAGTCTCCATGCCTTCAATAACTTTTGAAAAATCCGGCACTGCAATAATAACAAAATTAACACATAATTGCATACATATATTATAAATTATTGAATAAAATATAATGCATTCTCGTAGCAGTAGTTGCTAATTTTTACCTGTTGCCTTTGTGAAGCCTTCGGGACCACCACATTGCAAATCGTCAATTATATATGAACGAAATTTGAGCGCCGCCTTAGAAACTAATTGCTTTGGAATTCCTATTTTAAAGGCGCCTTGCATACCGCCTTTGGCCTTAAGGAGCGAAACATTTTTTATAGGGTAAAAGTGCTCTATAAGTGGTATGAGTCGTCCGCCCCAAGAGAGGGAGGGATTTGTTTGTTCGCTGATGCTATAACATAAAAATTACGAAACGATAAGAAGTTATTTAAAAATGTAATTTATACCAAAATACATAAAAGAAATAAGTCCACTTTTACATCGAGCAGAAGTTTTGATACCTTTCAGATTAAAAGGCTTTGGATAGGCTATCAAATAAGTTACAAAACTTGAAGGTTACAGGGATTCCGCACATATGCAAATATACAGGGTAGTCTAAAGAGCACAAGTTTTTTTTCGAATCGCGCCTTGGTGCATATCGACGAGTTGGTGGATGCTGTGGCCATAGGCATACAACTCAAATCAATTCAGCATCGACTTCAAAAGCTTAACATTTGACGAACTAGGTTATGAGAGTATTAAAGAGAATTTGGCTAAAAGAACTCGGATTATTCCTCTAAAAAAAATCTTGCAATTGAATCTAAACAACCGTCCCCTTCGTTTTTATTTTTCAGTTCCGAGCTTAGAGCAGTTTATTCTGCAGAAGCGCATTTTTTATCTCGACTGTTATGATAACAGACGCATTTTCGCAACAAATGACACACGTAACACTACTACGTCATCACTGAAAGCTTTAGTGACATCTATCAGCTCATAAAGCTTATGCTTTTTGTTTGCGTAAAGTTTCAGGTCATCAACAAATAGAAGATGATTTTTTTTAATTTTATTTTATGTAATTTCGATTATTTTTGACGTGATAACGTCTTATAATTCGTTTTAACAGGCTGCACGCACGAAAAAATGTGTCGTTACCTTGCTCATTAGTGTTACCTTGCTCATTAGTGTTACCTTGCTCATATGTAGTTACCTTGCTCATTAGTGTTACCTTGCTCTTTAGTGTTACCTTGCTCATTAGTGTTACCTTGCTCATTGCCGTTACCTTGCTCATTTGTCGTTACCTTGCTCATTGCATTGAATGAACTGCAAGCGAAAGCACGGAACGAACGACAAAGCAAACAAAGCAAACGAACGGCAACGTTCGACATCTTGCTCTCTCCTACTTAAGTGAGCGTATATATGTATGTATATGCGCATATGTACATATATAAATTCACGTATTTGTATTGGCATATGTTTCTTATTGATTATTATTAATTTGATTCACTTGAAGAATTTAAAATAAAACCAAGTTTGTTAATAATACCTGTTGTTTTAATGTTATTATTATTAATTTTTTATTATATATGAAGGAAAAAATGTATTTTAATATTTACCATATACCTTATAAGATATGTTGTCTATACTAATATTATAAAGAGGAAAACTTTGTTTGTTTGTAATGAAGAGGCTCAAAAACTACTGGACCGATTTTAAAAATTCTTTCACCATTCGAAAGCTACATCCTCCACGACTAACATGGATTATATTTTATTTTGGAAATAGGGCTCGAGATATAGGTCAAAACGTTGACCCGGGTAACCTTCGGATGTGTATGTACAATATGGGTATCAAATGGAAGCTGTTGGTGAATGCTTTAGTCCAGAGTATTTTTCATGCCGCTCCGTGACTAGGGTCTCGAGATAGAGACCTAAACGTGGACCCTAGAATGTGTTTGTACAATATGGATATCAAATTGAAGCTGCTGGCGAATGCTTTAGTACAGAGTATTTTTCATGCCGCTCCGTGACTGGGGTCTCGAGATATAGGACAAAACGTGGACCCGGGTAACCTTTGGTTGTGTATGTACAATAGGGGTATCAAATGAAAGCTGTTGATAAGTGCTTTAATACGGGGTAATTTTCATACCTATTGATGACTAGGGTCTGGAAATATATGCCAAAACGTGGACCCGCCGTGTCTTTGCACCGAATTAAACCAAACTTACACACATTGTTAAGGAGGTACTGAAGAGGGTTTCCGTATAGTTTGGATACCTATTGGTAGATAGGGTCTCGAGATATAGGTCAAAACGTGGACCCGGGTAACCTTCGGATGTGTATGTACAATATGGGTATCAAATGGAAGTTGTTGGTGAATGCTTTAGTTCAGAGTATTTCCATCCGCTCCGTGACTAGGGTCTCGAGATAGAGACCAAAACGTGGACCCTAGAATGTGTTTGTACAATATGGATATCAAATGAAAGCTGTTGATAAGTGCTTTAATACGGGGTAATTTTCATACCTATTGATGACTAGGGTCTCGAAATATATGCCAAAACGTGGACCCGCCGTGTCTTTGAACCGAATTAAACCAAACTTACACACATTGTTAAGTAGGTATTGAAGATGATTTCCGTATAGTTTGAATACCTATTGGTAGATAGGGTCTCGAGATATAGGTCAAAACGTTGACCCGGGTAACCTTCTGATGTGTATGTACAATATGGGTATCAAATGGAAGCTGTTGGTGAATGCTTTAGTTCAGAGTATTTCCATCCGCTCCGTGACTAGGGTCTCGAGATAGAGACCAAAACGTGGACCCTAGAATGTGTTTGTACAATATGGATATCAAATGAAAGCTGTTGATAAGTGCTTTAATACGGGGTAATTTTCATACCTATTGATGACTAGGGTCTCGAAATATATGCCAAAACGTGGACCCGCCGTGTCTTTGAACCGAATTAAACCAAACTTACACACATTGTTAAGTAGGTATTGAAGATGATTTCCGTATAGTTTGAATACCTATTGGTAGATATGGTCTCGAGATATAGGTCAAAACGTGGACCCGGGTAACCTTCGGATGTGTATGTACAATATGGGTATCAAATGGAAGCTGTTGGTGAATGCTTTAGTCCAGAGTATTTTTCATGCCGCTCCGTGACTAGGGTCTCGAGATAGAGACCTAAACGTGGACCCTAGAATGTGTTTGTACAATATGGATATCAAATTGAAGCTGTTGGTGAATGCTTTAGTCCAGAGTATTTTTCATGCCGCTCCGTGACTAGGGTATCGAGATAGAGACCAAAACGTGGAGCCTAGAATGTGTTTGTACAATATGGATATCAAATTGAAGCTGTTGGTGAATGCCTTAGTACAGAGTATTTTTCATGCCGCTACGTGACTGGGGTCTCGAGATATAGGTCAAAATGTGGACCCGGGTAACCTTTGGTTGTGTATGTACAATATGGGTATCAAATGAAAGCTGTTGGTGAATGCTTTATGATATGTTATGTTATGTTATGTTATGTTATGTTATGTTATGTTACGTTATGTTATGTTATGTTATGTTATGTTATGATATGTTATGTTATGTTATGTTATGTTATGTTATGTTATGTTATGTTATGTTATGTTATGTTATGTTAAAGTATATTATGTTATGTTAATGTTAACTCATTCTCTATATCCATACAAAATATCTATCAAACAACTAAAATTAAAATTTTCTTTTGAAAAATGCAATCATTCAATCAGTATTTTCTTATGACGTTATCACGTTAAACTATCGTCAGTAAACCGACTTTAGAGACAACCTCTTTTTTTTTTTATTTAATATAATTTTATTTCAAATCTCGGTGAAAAACCAAAACGAAAAAAAAAAAAGATTTTTCTAATAGCAGTCGTCCCTCGGCAGGCAATGGCAGACCTCCGAATGTATTTCTGCCATTAAAAAACTCCTATTTGACTCCATTTGACTTAAATATTTTTTTTTGTTTATTTAATTTTTGTTTTAAAATTTTTTATTCAATTTAATTTATCTTAAAAAATGGAGTCAGATTTTAATTTATTTTGGTTTTAGTTTATTATTTTTTATTTTACTTTATTAAATTTAATTTTATTTGATAATAATAATTTATTTAAATTAAATTAATTTTATATTTGTTTCTAATTTTTTTTTTAATTTTTTTTTTTATTTTACTGCATTTCATTTTTATTTATTTTTTTTAGTATATTTTATCTTAGTTTTAATTTTTTTTTAAACTCGTTCATATTTTGTTTTACTTCATTTTAAATTATTGTAATTTAAATTTATTTTATTTCATTTCACTTCATTTTTTATTTGGTTTTATTGCATTTTTATTTTATTTCATTTATGTTTTATTTAATTTTTGATTTCAATATTATATATTTTATTTTTAATTATTTTATTTGACTTTATTTCATCTTATTTTTGAATTAATTTTATTTCATTCCATTTCATTCTATTTTAACCTAATTCGTCTCATTTTATTTTACTCCATTTCTTTTATTTTATCTAAGTTAAATTTTTTTTCTATTTTTTCATTTTATTTTGATCTCCACTTCATCTTAACTTATTTTATTTATTGTTTTAAATTTTTTTCTTAGTTTTATTTTATTTTACTTCATTACATGTTATTTTATTTAAATTAAAATAACTTTATTTTTGATATAATTTTTTTTCGAACTTATTTTATTTTTAACTTTTTTGATTTAATATCAAGTTTATTTTATTATTTTTTACCTCCATTTCATTTTAATTTAAATTTTTTTAAATGGTTTAGTTTTGCTTTTAACTTTTTTAAATTTAGGTTTTTATTTCACTTCATTTATTTTGAATTTATTTCATTTTATTTCATTTTGTTTTAATTTATTTTACTTAATTTTATTTACATTAATTAAATTTTATTTTGGTTTCCCACATTTTTTAATTTAATTTAATTTTTTTCACTTATTTTTCCGTTTCATTTTAATACCACTTTTTATTATTTTTTGTTTTTCTTTTTCTTTTTAATTTTGTTTATTCATCGTATTTGATTCCATTTTTTAATACATTTTGACTTTATTTAATTTCATTTTATTCCATTTCATTAATTATTTATTTTATCACATTTTAGGCAAATTTATTTTTGTTTCTAACTTTTTTAAATTAATTTAATTTTATCTTATTATTTTTTAACTCCATTTAATTTTAATTTAATTTTTTTTAATAATTTTAAATTTGCTTTTAGCTTTTTTAAATTTCTTTATTTTATTTCACTTCATTTAATTTTAATTTATTTTATTTCATTTTGTCTTATTTAATTTTACTTTATTTTATTTGAATTATTTAAATTTTATTTTGGTTTCCCACATTTTTTAATTATATTTTATTTTTTGCCTTATTTTTTCCGTTTCATTTTAATACCATTTTTTTATATTTCTTTGTTTTTAATTTTCTTAATTCATCGTATTTGGTTCCATTTTTTAATATATTTTTACCTTATTTTATTTAATTTTACTGCATTTCATTTTAATTTATTTTATTTTGATTTACTTTAGTTTATTTCAATTCAATTTATTTTGTTTTCTTTTATTTTATTTTTTTCATTATTTTTATTCCATTTAATTTTTTGCATTATTTTAATTAATTTTTTTTTCATAAGACTTGTTTCTAAGGCACTTGTACTTGGATATTTGTATTGGGCCAACTTCATTTTCGTCATAGTCCAACTATATTTTTCTGCATTGTATTTTGAAAACCTTAACAGAACTCACATTAAATACAGTGTCCAGTGCTCGTTTGCATCCTTGGCCTTATACTTAACCGGGTCCGCCCCTTTTTCATATTTTATTGACCAGTTATAAATTATAGTCTCGTTATTAGGTATATTGACGGAGGATATCACTTTAGGCAGTGTTCTGGCATGCCGACAGGAGCAGGCTTCCTTTATGCAATCTATGGGAAATACGTATTTTAGATATTATTTAACTATGTAATACTTTGTGTATTTATATCTATACGAAATGGCACATTGAAACACTCACATGGCACCGACACAGTCGCCCGCTGTGAAACCGCCGCGTTCGATGTTTCCACTATCACTGAATAATTGCACCCAAACATAAAACCACACTCGTTTTGGTCCACCTGCGTCATCGGATTTTCTGGTATAATCATCTGCTTCGTATCCTTTGTGTGAGCATAAATGTACGTTAATAAATATATTGCAAAGATTTTCCATTTTTACAAATACTTAGTAGTCATATTTATTATATAATAAGTTAGTCAAACTCAACAAATCACCAAAGGGAACGTGGTTTAGCATAAGAGCTGTTGATGTTGCGTTCAAAATTCAAATTGGATCTTTACTATGCAGATGACATCTGTCTTTTGCTCCACAACTTTCTTGATATGGCAGCGAAAATTCAACCAGTGTGAGAAACAGCTGAGAAAGCCGGGAAATACGAAAATTTTCGAATGGATGTTATCGATCTCAAAGATGTACAATCTTTCGGCTATTTAGATAGCGTTATAGCGGTCTCTGGAGGTTCGAGCGATGATATCAAAAACCGAATAAAGGAAGCTGTGGCAGCATTTGATCCCTGCAAGCAATTTGGAACGCATTACACATTTCACGGCGCACAAAACTGCGATTTTTTCACTTCAATGCAAAGTGGACTTTTCTTTGTGGTTGTGAAACGTGGAATACGACGTCAGCTGACACAAGCTCATTACACGTTTTTTTAAACCTTCCAAATGAAACTGTGGGTATCAGGTCATCTTTAGGTGCCAAAAATAGTGGATACTGCTCAGATAGCAACTTAAAGATTTCTCTGTATCCCGAAGTTCCATCTTCGTGCCAGAAACCATATTTATGGGGTCTACACATTGCTTTTATTGCTTCTTGTTGTATCTTAAGATCCAGGGGGAATAAATCAAGCATAGCATTTAGGGCATCACCAGAGGTTGTACTCATGGCACCCGTGATGCATAAACATACACTCCTTTGCAGCCTGTATAGTTCCTGGATTGTGGACTTAACTATGCTCCGTCGCCACCAGACCACAGAAGCGTAAGTGATGATTGCTCTGATAAGTTCCGTGTATATCCATAGGACCACAGCAGGTTTCAGACCCCAGGGTTTACCAAAGGCTCTACGGCATTGCTGAAAAATCCTCAATGCGCGATTCACCTTCAGTGAAACGTGTGT
Source organism: Anastrepha ludens (assembly GCF_028408465.1). Lineage (NCBI taxonomy): Eukaryota > Metazoa > Arthropoda > Insecta > Diptera > Tephritidae > Anastrepha > Anastrepha ludens. The sequence goes on along the minus strand of NC_071499.1, from coordinate 26,298,857 downwards.
CTCCCAAGTCAGCTTCTTATCCAAGATTACTCCTAGATATTTAACTTCATCGGAAAGACCAAGTGCCGAAAGTGGCATTATCAAAAGCCCCCTCAATGTCCACGAACACGCCCATTGTGTATTCGCCAGCTTCCAGCCCGGCTTCAATCTTGATAACAAGATCGTGAAAGGCTGATTCACATGATTTTCCACTCTGGTAAGCGTGTTGATTTCTACTAAGTGGACTTCTCGGCAATACCTCCATTCCAATATGTTTCTCCACCACTCGATTGGTCTAAAACTTTTTGCTAAGGAATAGTCTTTTCCTGGTTTCGGAGTAAATACTACTCTTACGCGTCGCCATTGGGATGGTATATAACCAAATGCAAGACAGGCTGTGAAGATCCTTTTCAGGGCCTCAATCAGCCTGTCTCCTCTTTTATTAAGCATTGCTGGTTATATTCCGTCAGGTCCAGGGGACTTAAAGTTCTCAAAGGAAGACAAGGTAAACCTTATCGATTCTTTTGTCAGGATCCGACTAGCAATATACCAGCTGTACCTAGAGGTTCCACCGTTGCTACCGTTATTCTTCATGCCACTCTCTTCTTCAGAGAGAGTTATACTACCCGGAAAATGGACTTCGAGTAGAGCATTAAACGTTTCCGATTTGGAAATGGTGTATGAACCATCAGCACCTTACAAAGTCTCGCTGTTTCCCTCATTTCTTCGACGTTACTACAGAAATTCCTATAATATTCAAATTTGGCTTTCCGTACTTTTTTCTTATATTCTCTCTGTATAAGTCGGACATGGATCCTTTCGCAAGTATTTGTGCGGAATGGGAAAACTAAGTATGATGATGTGGAGCACACCTTCTTTAAATGCGAAAGGTGGAACATAGAGAGAACAGCTCTGAAGCGAGCTACTCGTATTGGCGTATTTCCACCTAAAGAAATAATCGAGAAAATGATGTTAGACGAAGCAAAATGGAATGCCGTCGCAAGTTTCGTGGAGGATATTATCCGAAAAAAGAAGCGTGAAACGGCAACTTATGCTGAAGAGCATTGAGCATAAGTTTCTCAAAACAGGTACCCTGGACCAATGGTGACCAATCTCTGTCTAGTGCCCAGGTAAAACGGTGGCACAGGTCGGTCAAGGAAGGTCGGGAGGACGTTGAAGACGACAGCGATCTGGAAGGCCTTCGTCGACGCAAACAGACGAAGATGTGAACGGGATTCGTGCATTTTTGAACATTGACCGTCGTGCTAGTCTACGTGAGATCAGTGAAGAGTTAAATTTAACTTATTACAATGTGCGGGAAATCGTGACCGGAAAACTTGAGATGCGACTCCATCGAGGCGATCCAAAAAACTGTGACAGCCGAATTGAACGCGATTCCGGCGGTTGAGTTTAAAAAATGTTTCCTGCAGTGGAGGGACCGCTACCAGCGGAGTATTGACGCTCAAGAGCCATATTTTGAAGAATATTAGTTTTATAAGCCAAAAGTTTTAACAAAACTGCTTAAAAAAAATAAGGCTCATTACTTTTCAATCAAACCCTGTACATCCGGGTCGTTGCGGTAACGTAGAACCGACTGTCGTGGAATATCTGGTCGTATCCCTTAGCTGTTTAATTCACAAATGTAAAATATGATCGACGTACGACAAATTATTATAAATCTTTCGATAGGATGATTAATTTTGCACCACCTTGTACTTAAAACGATAATAATTTTTAATTTGAGGTATGTTCACATTTCCTGGTTGTAAGCAACATTCTTCAAAAAATTACAGAAATTAAACCCCAGGTGATACGCAATTCATTGAAGATTTTATCGTCAATTTTTTTACTACGCAAATAAATGAAAAGTCATAAATTAGTTTACTAACTTTAATAATTCCATAGACACTGCAGGGAGGTTCACTGCATTCCGTTGAATTTTGTGCAGTCACAATAATATTATATGAAGTACCTGTAGATTTGCACTTATTATTAAATGCGGAATTTATTAAAAACGAAAGTGGACTAACCTTTTGGCATATTGTCGGCCCAGCTAATTAAAACTTGTACAATGTCGCCTCTTTCGTGCAAAGTAACATTCGTGACAATGTCTGCGGAGTATTAAGAATTTGAATCAATTACGGCTAAATCAACGTAAGGACTCATGCAGCTATATTTTTATGTACAGTTGCGATCACATAAATAGTAGCGCGTCGTATTGAAAGGGTCTGAATATTTACTTAGTTTTTTTACAAAAATATAGTTGTATAGTTTCAAACTCAATACTAATAATAAAAAAAAATTCAACAAATTTTCCTCAAAATTCATAACTTTATCGTCAATTTTGTACCAGTTTAAGGTTGCTAAAAATTCGCGTTATTTTTTTTAAATACTTTTATTTGACAGTGTTGTGGTTTTTGTTGTAGTATGAACTATATTTTTATAAAAATATAAAAAAAGTTCAATAAAAATAAATAAAAAGTTAGAACTTTGAAATATTTCACGCTGTTATTATTGTGACCGCCACTGTATAGAAATATTTATACATAAAAATTACCTGTTATTTCACCCGTACGTGTTAAATGCTGTAAGAAAAAGATTTAAAATTAATTCCAAGTAGCACATGCAGGTATACTAGGTGTGTATCAAAGTAAACTGATCTCTTTGGTGAGACCGTCTACATGGCTCGCAGAGGTAGATCATTCACTGCCATCCAGCTCTGCCAAAGTTTCCCGATATTTGAATGAATATACACGAAATACTTTTGCCGATATAAAAAAACTTAGTAGCAAGAGTAGAGTAGCCCACAATACCCGATCTTACTCTATATATAAGCCCTCTTCTATTCGCTACTTCTCTGCGCGCTATCACTTGCCAATGCTTGGCGAAAAGAAGAGGCATTTAGAAGGCCTATATACAAATTGCTATATTGAGTCGGATGAGGACTAATTTCTGTCCAAACAGTAACAATAATTGATCGATTAAAAAGTTCGATTACAAGAATTTTCAAAATTTCAAGAAAAAAAAATGCAGACGGTTAGTAAAAATTACTACATATTTACATAGTTGTTACTCGGCGTTCGGTGAGTGAATTCCAAACATCATGGATTTTTCACCACGACAACGAATCATGTCATAAGATTTCCATTGTGAATTAATTTCATGGTGAAAAAAACTCAGAAGGTGTTGTCGAGATCAGGCCGTTAACCGGTTCTCAGCGAATTTGAAGATATCAGCTGATTGGCTGACATAACTAAGGGCATGGCAATGGTTTGTTTACGAAAAAACTGAGATTGTGTTGGTGATTTACGAAATAATGCAATACAGTCTCTCATCACGTTGCATCATTGCCGTCTGAACGACGACTGATTAGATGAGTATGTGAATATGTGTGAAATGAGCGGGCAGAATTCTGCTGCTGAGTACCCAATGATGTTGCAGCCGAAGTTACTCGCCCAATTTCGTTTTTCAGCCTAGCTGAAGGCCAAGCCCGGTAACCTATCATCCTCGCCAGCGAACAACCATAAATTTATTTCATGGTGAAAATAATTCAGAAGGTGTGGCCAACATCAAACCGTCAATTGACTGTCAGCGAATTTGAAGTTATCAGCTGATTTACTGACGTCACTTGGGACGTTTCGACAAAATTGAATTTGTGTTGGTTACATACAAAAAAAATCAACCCAGTATCTGCACGTTGCCATCTGAATCATAGATGACTAGATGCGCCAAAGATGCTAGATTAAGAAGATAAAAATCTTTTCGCCATGTAGATGCGAAACTTTCTCATTTCATGTAAGAGCGCGCTCACTGTCAGTCCCAGGGCTGAAGAACAGCTGCTAAACGAAATAGCAGGCTACCAAAAATAAGGCACCCAACATAAATGACGAAAACAGTTCGATTTTTAAAGGCTCCTTTTGAGCGACTTTTTTGTCTTTCCAAAACTCAAATTACTACTTCAATAGAAGGCATAAAAAGAGATCCGCGGCAGGTTATGAAGTCGATTCCAAAAAATACGTATAAAAATTAATTAAACTATTTTAATATTATATTAATTAATTGAATTTTTTCTTGGCTAAAGTGTAATTATTATTCGAAAAGGAAATGCTTCTAAGCTCAAGTGCCCTTCGACTTTTTTCGTTTTCTTAGCAATCTGTCAAACAAAAATTTGTCAATTACGAAACTGTGGTAATTTATTTGAAATTTACAATTTGAATTCAAATTGACTAACAGCGATTTGCTGTTTTCAAAAAGTACATAAGCTAAAAAAAATCTAGCAATAAAATTAAATGCAACTCAAAACCAACTGGCCTTTAAATATATCGGTCAAAGCATTTAAAAAGCACTGTCTCGATCTGCCAAGCCCTTTTTAAATTATAGGCCGATATACAATATTAAAAAAATGTTACTTGAAATGTATTTTTCTCTGTTTAGCTTAACGTCTTAAGTCATTCTCAAACAATTTTTGTAAAGAAAAGTTGAAAAAATTCAAATTTTTTAAAATGGGAAAACGGAGCTCATTTGAAAAAAGGGAAGATGTTCTTCGCCATTATAAAGAGGGGAAAAACCAACGAAGAAATTGCAGAAATTGTTGCTTTTAGTTCCTCAACTGTCCAGCACATTATAGAAAGGTTATGCCACGAAAGCAGGATAGATAAGGGCAGATCTGCGCCCAGGGCCGTAGAGAGCATATCCGGGACCCGGGGGAAAATTGCAAATGCGGGCCCTTTCCAATGATGTCTAATTCATATAAATACGTATAATCTCGAGTCCGGGCCCCTCTGAAAACTCCGGGCCCGGGGGAAAAAGTACCCGAGAATTTGTGGTCAGTGCTGGAAAATAAGACAAGAAACCACAATAGTTCTAATGCTTCTGATCTGAAGCGGCCACTGCAGGAAGAATGAAATTAGTTCCGATTATACAGCAAAACTTGTAGAATCTATGAATTCCCGATTAAGAGCTGTTCTGAATCAAAAGGGATACCCAACTAACTTAGTTGAACTAAGTATTATCTGTAATCATGAAATCGAAATATGAATGTGTTTATGTTTTTGTGTACTTTTAATGTAGTGCATCATTTAAGCTGTGACCTCAAAACTGTAACTGAATTATTTTAATTTGCCATATCTTTCTTATAAAGAAACATTTTTTGTTATTAAATAAAACATGTTATTTAGCAATAAAAAATATAAGATTTTTTTCTGTAATGAAAATACCATGAAATATGTATGATATTTTAATAATTTGTTTTGGCTGCATCAAATAAGCTGTGAGTTACTGTATATACAGGGCCCGCCATCTATCGTTACGGATTTGAACTAGGTATTATTTGAAGAATGGTAACACTTAGCTGTCATCTGATTTGACAGAAAATTAGCTTTATTCTTCCACTGAACAAAAATGGTTGTGTATACGCTCAAAGAACGCTGGGAAACATTGCGACATTACTTTGAAAATCATGGTAATGTTGCAGAATGTTTTTACCGAAAAATCATCTTTTCGGATGAAGCTCATTTCTATCTCGGCAGGTATGTTAACAAGCAAAATTGCCGCATTTGGGGCTCAGAAAACCTGATGCATTCACAACGAGTCATTGTTTGGTGCGGATTTTGGTCGAGAGGCATCTTTGGTCCATTCTTCTTCGAAAAATGGCCGTAACCGTCAATGGAGAGCGTTACCGGGCCATGTTTAACGAATTTTTCTTCCGAGAAATTGAAGAGGAGGATATTAGTGGCATTTGGTTCCAGCAAGATGGCGGTACTTGCCACACAGCGAATGCTACGATCAATCTTTTGCGCACTGTCTTCGAAGATCGCATTATCAGCCGAAATTCTGACATCGTTTGGTCACCTCGGAGCTGCGATTTGACGCCGTTGGATTATTATCTTTGGGGTGCCGTCAAATACCAGTGTTATGCCAACAAACCAGCAACAATTGATGCACTAAAGACCAACATACGCGATGTCATAGCTGAAATACAGCCGCATACAATCGAAAATGTGTTGAAAAATTGGACCGAACGTATGGGATGGTGCATGGATAGCCGAGGCAGCCATATGAATGAAGTTGTATTCCATCATTAACCGGAAGGATTGTACTTCAAAATAAAAAAAACAGTTTAGAAAAATATTGAGTAGTTTCTTTTTTATAGCATTTTTAATTCCGTAAAGTTATATGGCGGACCCTGTATATATCATATATAATTGGCGCATATACCCTTTTTGGGAGCTTGGCCGAGCTCCTTTCCCTATTTGTGGCATGCGTCTTGATGTTGTTCCACAAATGGAGGGGCCTACGGTTTCAAGCCGACTCCGGCAGATATTTTTTATGAGGAGCTTTTTCATGGCAAAAATACAATCGGAGGTTTGCCATTGCCTGCCGAGGGGCGGCCGCTATTAGACAAATACTTTTTCTTCATTTTGGTGATTCACCGAAATTCGAACCTACGTTCTCTCTGGATTCCGAATGGTAGTCACGCACCTATCCATTCGGCTACGGTCGCTGCCTATTCCTAGGGCAAGTAATATATGCATGCACAAGTATAGTCCGACGTAACAGTCTATAGTATTTCGACATGGAAGTGTACGTATCCGTACCGTTAGTGCAGAAGTTCCTTGTTTTTATTGCTAGTGTTATATTTTGAATTGAGTAGAATTATTAAACATTTTCTTTTATTATTATTTTTTAACCGACAGGTCTTCGCGACCTTCTGATCGAGAAGCCATTTTGCGACTTGCTACGGCATAGCCTTAACTGACAGATTTTCGCTAACCAGCAATGGACAAATTGCTTTTTTAAGCATCTACCAATTACATTTTGATTAGTTAAGCAGTTAATTAACAATTGAGAATGCGGGCCTAAGTAAATGTGCACAGCTAAATTACGGAGTATGCAATGTTTTAAGCTTCGTTCCAGATGTTACAAGTCTCTATATATTTATAAAGGATTTATTAAGAATGTAATTCCTTGAAGACTTTGGCTGAGCTTCTTTGCAAAAGTTCGTTTGCGTGTGCATACTCGTATATATAGTTTTTTTTGTTGTTTCTTGTTTTCGTTTTTTGCAATATTGCCTTTATTCATTCACAAATATTTACATTGGAGGGAGCGCCACCGGCGTCTGTGCTCGTTGTCGTAGATTCTGTTTCTGTTATGCGCAAAGCAGCAGTCATTAAGAGAGAGAGCAGCAAGAACGTCATACACTGCATGAATAAGGGTTTCGAACGCATGTTTCATGCACTAGGAGCACATCTTCCTCTGTGAACTGCTAATGTGGATGATTTCATGAGTCCTCCTAGAATACAAAAATAATAAAAACAAAATTAATGCTGCTTGAATGTATTAAAGAAAAACGTGTGCCATAAATTTTGCTAAAAAGGTTCGGACTGTTTGTTTGTTTTATGTAAATATCTGATATTCATATGTATGTATGTTCGTATTTGCAAATATAATATCATAAGGACATGTACAGTAGCTCAGAGAAAAAGATTTCCACTTTATTATTGCATTTCAATAGATACCAAATAAATTTTATTTTTAATTTTCGAAATTTGATGGTTTGCATTCATAAAAACTAGAGAGGCAAATCCGATAAAATATTAGTTAAAAACGGATTTCAATCTAAGTGATCTATTTCACATCCACTTTGGACTAGACCAAAACCACTTGCTTGCATCTGCTTGTAAATTGCATTTGGTATTGAATACGATTGAATTTGAACATTCGAGTTGCAGAACTAAATCGCTTTGGAACAATTACTGGTGGGTGGCGAAAGTATAGAAAATTCCCATACCTCCTGGTAGTAGCAGACCCTCTGCTTTCTTGGCATGTGGTGCCAGCTTAGGTCAGGGGACTGCCATTCCACGAGGCGTACATGGGAAGTACACTTAAGGCCCTCACCTCATTTGAAATATTGTTTTTTGTCATCATTTAAATTTTATTTTCTCAAAATCGGTTCAGTAGAACCGGCTATGTTTGTGTCATTTGCCCATGTGAAGACCATTTTTCGAAGGCTGATAACTTTTTGAACGAGGCAAAAAAAAAAATTAGTTTTATTTATTAAATTTTATATTTATTATCAAAAAATAAGATACTAAAAAAAAAAATAAAAAAAATTTTGTAAACACTCTTCAAAGAACACCATTTCAAATAAGGCGAGGGCCTTAAGATAAATTATTGTGTTACCACGGTAGGGGAGCTATAACTTTTTACCTTCCTGTAAAGTTGTATTACCGAGGGCGTCTTATGAAACGACATAAGCGAATATTGCGAAAGCCCGCCAAATCCATTAGGCAGATAATAGATAGTAACGCATCTTGGCCGTAGCGAGGTAGTAGCAGCAAAAGTGAAGTGTTTCACCTACCCTTCGCCTTAGCAGTTGTGTCAAATATCATTTGATCGGAAGCTCATCTTCTTCCCGTGTATCCTTTTTAAGCAGTGTTCGGTTATTACACCAGCCACTGACCATAAAAAGATGCGATCAGGGTAGATTAACAAATTAGAACAGTTTTCAACAGCTTCTGGATAGATTTGCTTAATTCCTTTACATTCTTGACATTTGCTCCTTCAATGGGAAAAGAGCTACCCCAGCGGATCGGGGGAAAGAATACATCCGCGGCAAGGCATGCCTGTCGTAAGAGGCGACTAAAGTCCGGCAGGAGATGAAGAGGCTCGGCTCGAAAGGCTTCATATAGCCCGAGTACCTCCAGCGGAAGGGCTGCAAAGCTCATCAGGATAGAGACCAGTAAGATCCTGATTACGGTATACTAGAAAATATTATTAGATTAGGAAGTCTATAGGCTGGTGAAAGCAATATTCTATCACCTCAGTACAGGAGGGTGACACCTCCCCAAAAGGGCTGATAGGCTAATGCTACAATCGTCTCCGTCCGGTTAAAACTCTAGCAAGCCTTCGGGTACGTTCCTTACACGTCACCATTAAGTTGGTGGGGCAGGCTCAGTTGAGAAATCCTAACTAGTTCCTGTCATAGCTGTGAACTCTATTGCCCATGAAGCGTAGAGCCAACCCTCGCGTTTGGCGAGATCGCCCCGAGCAACATAATCAGCAAAATTCTCGAACGTGAGGACAGCTAGAACGCGGTAAAGAAATATCTACATCGAGAACGTACTACGAAAAAAAAGTTTGACCTCGACACAGTGCAACAAAGCGAAGTCGCACAAATAGAGACACAAGAAGAGGAGTCTATAGCATGAAAGCTGGCTACAAATTTGGTAGACCCAGGCGTGGGTGAATAGAATCGGCTCTTTATGGATGTCATTCTGGGCCCGCCCGAAGTGATATAGAAACCAGTTCCGGGAAGGGTGTCTCCCCAGAAGGAGAAGAGGGATCGTTTTAGTGGCCACACCACACGACGCAGTAGACTACGGTCGCTGTAAGTGCGAGGGCATTTTGTACCCTACCTCACCACAAAAAAAAAAAAAAAAATTGAAAAATAACAAGAAGAATGTGTCAAGCCCGCATTTTGGGCATAGTTCATCGCAACGCGGGAATACCCCAGTGATCAGGAACCCATACCACGCCAGCTCGTTCAACGCCTTCCTACATTAAATCGCTACCTTCGAGGATGTATTATTTGATTATTGATATCTAACACCAGTTTGACTATTAGACTTAATTATAAAAGGATCTTCAAGTTAAAAACCGGTATTTTTATTGCCGTCAGTTCAGCTTGAGAGACACGGCACAGAATAGACTCAGGTTTAAAATAATTCCTTTTGATGAAATGCTACTACCCACTCTATCGGTTAGCTTTTAGTTATGGTTCAAGAGAACAGTGTACCTTGGGACCAAGTCTGTATGTATTTTATTTCTTCTAGTACTGGTCACACCAGACGGTACCCCTGTAGAAGAACATGGAACTTACGGCCTCAGTGTCGAACCTTAATTGAGCTTAACGTAGAGTTGTTTGAAATACTCACAGAATTTTAAATGATCTTATATTTTTCAAAAGATGTCTTTCAAAAATGGCTATTGGAGGAAATTGAAACCGCTCTCTGTATTACGATTATTTTTGCTTTCGAAAATGCATACTGCCTTCAAGCTTTTTCTGTTAAGTAGCAGTTAATTTTTGTGATATACTGTGGGTACATACATGGTTAACCACTCGTCTATATGCAAATGCTTTTGTCATTTAATACAAAGCAAATTACGATTTGTAACCCCTAAAACCCTTGGAAAGAACACCTAATTAAGTGAGTGGGCATTTAAATTAATTAAAGTATCGCGTTCGGTTCCACAAATGATATTTAATGAATATTTAAGCAGAAAGCGTGCATCTACTAGGCGAAGGCTGAAGGGTCCACTTGTTGCAATTAGTGGAGGAAAAGGATGGTCAAATTAGAGGATAGAGTCATGTGCGCTAGCCACCTTTGAAATTCTCTCCGATTTTATGTGCTTGTGTGCATATACGAGTAACCTGCATATGTATGTGTGTGTGTGTTTATAATATGCCCTGCAGGAAAAGCAGATCTAGTGAGATGAATTTCTAGTTTATCATTGTCATCTGCTCAAAACGAATTATTATTAAACAAAAATATTTTTACTTATTTTTTTTTTTTTTGGAATTTAAGAAATTTATGCATTAGTAAAAATTTTTAGTTGTCTGAATTAATGTTACGAAGCCTACGATTTTACAGCGGAAAAAGTCTTTTCTTAAAGTACACATTAGGTGGCCACGAATAGTGAGTTACGGGTGCGAAGCTTTTCGGACAGTAGTGAGATGAAGTGGGTGGAAAACCATTTTGAAGAGAAATCTTAAAAATAATATTTTCTGTATAACCCTTTAAATCCCCGAAGGAAAAAATTTATTTCAGCTGAGGATGATTGGATTGAAAAATAAGAATATAAAACCATATTTTTTATTCATTAAGCATCTTGAGCAGAGAAATTAGTAGCCGCTCCTTGTAAGTGAATCAAATCCTTTAACTAATCCTCACATTTTTCATATTTTAGATTACGATCATGGATAGCAATGGATTAACTATATTGGGATTTGTTTTAATTTACAACGAAAGAAGACAGTACCAGACAAAAGCAGCTACGGCTATTAAAGTAATTATGACTCCTTGCACTAACTCCGAATATGTTTCACAGTGCAGATCCAAAATGGATGAACTCTGTAGAAATAGGAACTCCACGGTCAATATGGGAACACTCAACTTCGTACAAAACTGATAAAATTAAGCTAAGAACTTAGAATACGAAAACTACAAACTTTATTGGTCTCTAGAGAAGACAGCACAATATTGGTTGGGGTACTGATGGAACACTGTCTCACCCCACATCACGCAGCCAAAATTGGGATTAGTCAAGAGCGATGCGTACGAGTCTAACACATGCAACGAAGAGAGTGCTAGGGGTACTTTGGAACACCTACTACGGCACTGACCTGCTCTTTGCAGTATTCGACAAATGTGCCTGGGATACATATTTTTTTTTTCATTGAAGGATATTGCTGACAAAAAGCGTAACGGGTTGTTAAAACTCGCGAAAACGTGCATTATGAATTATATAAAATGATATCTTCGACTCCAGATAAATAGCACTGGCCACACTATGGACCGTAGAGGTCGGAGTGAGATCTTGTTACAAATCAGCCAGCACTACCTAACATAAAACCACGTTCAGCATGACATCTTTTGTTGCTGTCAACTGTCAACTCGCCCTGTGTTGCCGTTCTTCTTAATGTTGTTGTTGACCTTAAACTAAAAACTAATATTTGGAAAGTTTTTGAACTCGATGGGATCATCAAAAAAGAATTCGTAACGTTGAAGAAACAAAAGTGTCCCTGTATGAACGTGGTCTAATGATACTTGCCTAATATCTGAAGAGAGATTTGGCAGCATTGAAAATAATGAGTTATACCAGTTTTGTGAGATGTAGTCATACTCGGTAGCAGCAAAGCTTGCTTGTTACTTTCACATGCACATTTTTTGTCTAGCGAGCAGAGTCCAAACACAGCAGGCAGAGAAAATGCAAATGGAAGGCGCCTGAAGTATATTCCAAAATAGTCAGGATGATGGAGTCGCTAACACGGGTAAAAATTGATATAGTATCTGACACATAAATCTTTTGTTTGCTTTGCTTGGCTGAGCTTCTCTCCCGATTTGTGGTGACCGCAAATAAAGAAGCAGCTGACTGGCTACTTACTTACGTAATAACTGTTAAGAAGGTAAATATTTACTCCGATAGCCAAGCGGCCATTAGGGCCCTAGGCTCTATTATGGTGCATTCGAAGCTGGTCAGGGAATGCCTGGTCTCCCTCTCGATTGCATCAGAATTCTTCGACATAAAGATAATTTGGGTACCTGGTCACAGTGACATTGCAGGAAACTGCGAAGCCGACGAGCTGGCCAGACAGGGGTGCTGTGAGGCAATGTGCCCGCGAAAGGAGAGGATCGGGATCCCCTTGACAACCTGCGCTCTACTCCTGGAAGGATGGGCTATGCACCAACTCAGCGAACGCTGGGCAAGTACACGAACGTGTAGGGTCGCGAAGTCCTTCTGGCCACGTTTGGATAGGAGGCGTTCGAGGGATATCCTGGGAATGACAAATTGTCATCTCTCAAATTTCGTGGGCATCATCACGGGGCACTGTCCGTCAGCACCTGCTCCTTAGCTGCCCAGCCTTCGCGGGACTAAGATTCAAGTTTCTTGGTTCTCACTTCTTTTCTGCGCCTGCTGATATAGCAGTTGTTGATAACAAAAATCAGATTCTGATGAACTACATCAGCAGCATAATGAGGTTAACACAACCGCGGACTAGTCACCGTTCGTAGTCCACAAACACTCACCACTCCCCCATCCCTTCCCTTCCTCCGCCATTTCTGTCCTTAAATGGTATCACAAAGGACGAACCAAACTATTTCGTCCAAGTGGGCCCTACTCTCTGGGCAACCATTATAACCTAACCTAACCTAACCCTCGATTTGTGGTGTGAGCATTGATGCTGAATTTATACATCAGTAGATTCAGAAGTTATGACCACAGAGGGCGACCGCTATTAGAAACAAATATTTTTGCCATTTGAGGCTTCTTGCCTACTGTGGGTTTCAAGGCCGAGGCAACCAATTGACAATCACGCACTAGCCTATTCCCACGACCGGCACACTAAATAAAACCAGACACATCGAGTCAAGCCTAACTGAAGTTGACTTTGAGAATGATGCAAATCGCTACACCCACCTTCGATATATCCGTACCGGTATTTTTCAAAAATTTTTAAAATTGAACATTTTACACCCATGGACAGATAAATAGCACAAATCTGAACCTTATATTTTAAGTTAAGTTTTTAGTACGAACTCTGCTTTGATCAAATAAATTTGTTTGTGTACATTTATTACCGTTATTAAGCTTACATTTATGGGAGGAATTTACCGTTTTTTTCGATGGAATTTTTTGCGTTCTATTTTATTTCTGCTTATTGCTGTTTTGAAGTGGACACAAAAATAGCACATTTTAACTTGTGCAGCGGAGAGTAAAACTTTAAAATTGTTTCAGCGATTTTTAGTATAGTTTTTTGTTTCTTAAATAAAATTTTAAAGTAATTACTAAAAATGGGACGTGGAAAACATTGCACGCCGGAAAAAAGAGCTCTTATATACCGTATGAGTCAAAACGGAAAAAGCTTTGCAGAAATAGCTGAAATCATGATGTGCTCTTGGAAAATGGTTTCTAATGCTCTTCATTTAGTTAAGAAAGATTCATCCTGTCTAAGCAAATAAACGGAAAGAAAACCAAAGCCACGAAAAACGGATGTTAACCCATTACAGCATAACGTTCGATATATCGGACATGAGTTAAATTAAATTTGTATCAAGCAAGTGTGATGTGGCGGTGGCTTAAAGGTTGTAATCGAAAGAAAACTATATTATTTCTTCAACAATGGCAACCCTTCATTTGTCGACCCATCGCAAAGAGTTTCCGTTATTTTAAATTTTCACAGAAATTCATTATAAGTATTAGGACAAACTTTATGCGGTAATGGGTTAATGTGGATAGAGGTATAATACGCAAGAGCAAAGTTGATCCTTTTAAGTCGGCACGGCGAATAATGCTTGAAATAAACCAAGAATCTGGTCTACAGGTGCCCAGAAAGCTTGTAGGAAGGCGATTTAACGAAGCCCAGCTGCTTGGCCGCATAAGCAGAAAAAATCCACTCGTCTCAAAAAGACATATCAACCACCGACTTGCCTTTGCAAAAGCCCACAAAGGCAAATCTATTCAGTTTTGGAAAAATTTACTTTGGAGCGACGAAATCAAAATAAATAGGATGACACCAGATGGGAAAACTATTGTATGTCGTCCAAAAAATCAAGCGTTAAATCCTAGGTTCACAAAAAAGACGATTAAACACGGCGGCGGTAGCATCATGGTTTGGGGAGCTTTTTCCGGCATGGTGTTGGGCCGATTGTTCGCATGGTTGGTAAAATGGATAGATTTCAGAATCTGGATATACTCCAGAATAAAATGGAGCCGTTTGTGTTTGAGTTTATGCCATTAAAGTGGACATTTATGCGGTGCAAAGATCCAAACCATACTGCAAAGACAGTGAAGCAATGGCTCAGAAGAGAAAAAATTAGTGTACTGGATTGGCCGGCACAGAGCCCTGATCTCAATCCAATAAAAAATTTGTGGAATGACGTTAAGGTCAAAAGCGCTAACAAAAATTTAAAAAATTTTGATGATTTGTGGGCCGTAGTTGAGGAGGCTTGGTACTCGATTCCAAAACAAAGATGCTACATGCTTGTAGAAGGCATGGAGCGACGGCTTGAAGAAGTAATCAAAAACGGTGAATATAGTACAAAATACTAATCTGGTAAAACAATATTATTACTTAATTATCTGATTTGTTCACTATTTTTGCTTTTATTTGGAATTTTTCAGGATGGGCTATTTATGTGTCCAGGAGGTTTCGTGAGTTATCAACGTTATCGTAAATTAAATCAGAACTGAAATTCTTTTTGACCATTTTTTTGTTTTAAAGTGGAAGTAAATAAATTTTTTATTTTTTATGTTCCTTTTTCCCCAATAAAAGATAATTACTTAAAAACATATTCAACTCTTTGCTTTCAAAGTCCAAATGTGCTATTTATATGACCACGGCTGTATTTTCTAATAGAGAAATCTAGCACAAATTTGTTACGAACTTGTTGTTATAAAGGGTGGTTAAATTTCAAGGGCCGATGTTGAATGTGAACCACACCTAAACGTCAACGACACCGTTGGACTTCTTTTTTTGGGGTTATTTGAAAGAAAAGGTGTACATCGATAGGGTAGCAACAATTCAAGAGCTAAAGAATGAGATAATTCGGCACATTAACGGCATAGAACCTCAATTATGCCTCAGCGTCATCGAAACTTTGAACCATCGGATGGAGGTGTGCCGCCGAGGCCGCGGTAGCCATTTGGACGATATTTTGTTCTATACGTAATTAAGCCATACCAATATTATCATAATAAAGAGAAATGTCAATAATTTCTTAAAAGAATTTTATTTTATTCAAAATCAACACCGGCCCTTGAAACTTAACCACCCTTTATAAAAGAAAGAAATAATAAAAAAATTATTTAAATATTTTGGAAAAGTTCATGCAGCGCCCACTTTTATTATACTGGTTTATATTAATGGTGCCGCCAGAGCTTTGACTTTGGCCATATATTTTAAATGGAGAAAATGCATTTTTCTTTGAAATTGGTATTAAATCTTTAAATATTAATATTTTTTGAGATAGATTTGCCTTTGATGGAATTATTTCCCCTCAAAAATCTTCAATAAATGAAATTCTAATACATACTTATTTTTTAAATTATATTACCTATTTTTTCCATAATCTTATTTTAAACCGCCTTAGTGAATATGTATCTCTGAACTAAATTTTTTAAACTCTACCAACGTTGTTGTAGCAGCACACATATTCTCTATACTTATACGGGGAATACCCTTAATCGGATATAAATCCGGGTCGAAGTTTGCTTTCCATATAATGAAAATTTTCCAGCGAGTCATTTTTACGAAACTGAGATACCTTAATGAAAATGGGTGCATATATACCCTATGATCAAAAAGTACCGGGAATGTTTAATTTAAGCGAACCGAAGGCGTAGTGCACCATGAATACCTTCCATCGGGCCAGAATATTATTTATTCGTTTTGAAGCATTTGAGAGATGCTGTATGTCGCAAACGGCCGGAAATGAGGGCAAACAATTCTTGGATTTTGCATGATGATAAGGCGCCATCGCACCGAGCTCAAATTGTGCTGGATTATTTGACCAAACACCAAGTAAATACCAACGTGCAAGCGCCGTATTTACCTGATATGGCCTCGTGCGACTTCTTTTTGTTTCCCAAGTTGAAGTGACCACTTCGTGGAAGGAGACCTCAGTCGATAGAGGAGATCAAAGAGAATGCGACGAAGGAGCTGAGGGCCATCCCTTCGTCGGCCTACCGGGGGTGCATGGAGGACTGAGTTAAAGGTTATCACATCTGTGTTGCTTCAGACGGGTCATATTTTAAAGGAGATAAAATAAATTTGCCTAACGAAATCACAAAGGAGAGATTTTGTCTTTCTATTTCGTTCAATTTAATAGAACAAACACTCCTTCGATGCTAATGCCTGAGCTTGCAGAAAAAAAAAAAAAAAACAAATTTACTTCTTATTGAATTTGTGTGCTTTATGAGGTTAATACATTTTTGAGACCTCTTCTAAGTGAAAATTTTGTATGCTCATACCCACTCGAGCTGTTACGAACTTGAATGCTAAATTGAACAAAGAATCATTAAATGCAGGCCACACACACGTACACGCATACGGAGATGAGTAAGTAGGCACCAACAATAGATGACCAACAGTTAAAACGAGCGCAATTGAAGCAAAAGTGGGGAACAGTCGTTTTACTCCTTCTTTTTGTTGGATGAAAACGAACAGTCCTGCTACTTAATACCACTAATTGCTTTACCGTTTTGCATACGTAATTATTTTTGCATACAAATTTTGAGCCGCGAGTCCATTTAAATGGGTCGTGTGCGAGTGTCCTAATGAAGGCATCTAATGCTTTGGAAAAAATGTATCGAAAGTTTACTAAATTCAAAATGATTAATATGATGAAAAGAAGTATGTATTACAAAATGATTTTACTGATGAGCCTCGCCTGATTTATTAAATACTTTTTTTTTATTGAATTTGACAATATTTTTTTAATAAAAGTTTCCCCCAGTCATGGCTGAGATTTTGGAAAGGTACTCAGTCCCTGGGCTGCCACTTGCGGCCTCCGAGTCAACTCTGACAAAACGGAGCAGGTGCTATTTATCAGAAAATATAAGCCTCCAGCCTTTCGACTTCCCAAATTAAAAAACCACGTTCTCCCGCTCTCTTCGGAAGTTCAGTACCTTGGAGTGATACTTGACTCCAAATTCCATTGGAAGCTACACATTGAAAATCGGGTAAAGAAGGCCAGTATATCCTTCTGCACCTGCAAATCTATGTTCGGTAAAAAATGGGGGCTCAAGCCACAGGTCGTGCTGGGGATGTACAATGCAGTGGTTCTGCCAATTTTAACGTATGGATGTGTTGTTTGGTGGGAAGCTCTTCGGAAGGGCTATAATATCACTAAACTGAAGAAGGTGCAAAAGACTGCATGCACTGGCATCACCGGAGCATGTAAAACACCGTTAACACCGTATTTGTCCAAACTTCGAACAGACCTCTCTATCCGCAAACTAGAGTTTGAGGGTTGTGCGAGGGCAATCTTTCCAAATATGCTAGATTGGATCGAGGGGAAAACGTGCAGCGAAGCTTGCACCTCTGTCTTCAATGACGGTTCCAAGATGGAATAGAGGAGATGTTTTCTCTAAATCATCCAATTTATCTATCTCCTTTAAAACTGCGTAGTAGTGCTTTTCAAGCAGAAGTCTCTACGATCTTGCAGGCATGCAAAATGCTTAGGAAACGCGGGAGCGAGGGAGATATTAACACTTTTTCCCATAGCCAATGTGCGATCAAGGCTCTGACGATGGCATGGAGCAGATCAAAACTAACAACTCATATCAGGAGGAGATCAAAGATCTTGGGTGTGCAGGTAACATTTCTCTGATCTGGGTCCCGGGACATAGGAACGTAGAGGGAAATGAAATTGCTGATGAGCTTGCCAGGAAGGCGACTGAATTGGCCTCAGAGACCTCCTACCCGGTCATCGGCATCCCACTGACAGTTGCTAAAAGGGAACTGTACAAATTATTTCTCAGGAAAGCGCAGAAAAGATGGAACTCCATTTCTTCATGTGATATCTCGAAAACCCTTTGGCCCAGTACAATATACCAAGCACTCAAAAAGTCCTTTGGACTCCTCGCCATTCAATTTCCAAACTCGTAGCTGTGTTTACCGGTCACTGGACGGTCGGCACACACGAAGAAAAAGCTAGAGTTACCATTTAACTCCCATTGCAGAAGCTGTGGCGACCTTTCAGAGGGAGACTGTAGAGCACTTTTTCTGTAAATGTCCGGGTTTGGCAGCTAGACGACTAAGGTCACTGGGCGCTTCTTTCTACGTCAGCCTGGGACAGTGCGCCAACCCAAATCCAATCAATCTCCTCCATGATATCAACAGCTCTTGCTGGCTGTAGATATCTGCCTTTTGGAGGTCTCATAATGGTATCAATACGGCGCTTTAGTGCTACTTGAGGGGTGCCAGACCGGCACTTCAAATATTTCACCTACCTATATTGGCATATTATTTTTTTATTACTCAATTATTTACTACTACTAGGCGGCCGCCATAGCCGAATGGTTTGTTGCGTGACTACCATTCGGAATCCAGAGAGAACGTAGGTTCGAATCTCGGTGAAACACCAAAATTAAGAAAACGATTTTTCTAATAGCAGTCGCCCCTCGGCAGGCAATGGCCAACCCCCGAGTGTATTTCTGCCATGAAAAAGCTTCTCACAAAAATCATCTGCCGTTCGGAGTCGGCTTGAAACTGTAGATCCCTCCATGTGTGGAACAACATCAAGACGCACACCACCAATAGGAAGAGGAGCTCGGCCAAATTGTATATACATATATTATAATTTTTATAATATTCAGTATGGCCCTTAATATTTGATTTAAGAAAACACTTCTAAATTTTTTTAAAGTTATAAAAAATTGTATCCGCCCTCCCAGAAATAATTGTCAAAATACAACAAGTTCTTAAAATTTTTATTTTAAACTTAAATAATTACTATATATAATATGTACCTCACTATGTACTTTATTTTCCAGCAATGCACACACAAAAGTAGTTACTGGATCTTTACGCTGGCTTTTGCAATACTGTAGCTGTAGCTGTAGCTATTTTTATTATAGAACATAAAATGATGAGATTCGGCTTATTTCAGATTGTCGCTATTCATGGATTTCCCCTTAGTCTCCGGCAGGAATATTGAAATGAAGAATAGCGCCAGCGCAGCAAACGTCGCACAGGCCCACATTGTCGCTGATAGCCCGAACGTGTGCATGAACGAGGGAAATACCTTCAGCAACGTAAAGGTGCAGACGCTCAGGAATGACAAGCAAATGGACATAGCTTTTGAACGTATCTGCATAAGTTGAGATTACAATTTTTATTATAACTAGAGCATATCTTTAACATAATAGATTGCTTTATTAAAAATTTGTATATTGTCAATAAAGTACCTAAACTATTTTGGAAATTACGTAAGCGTAAAAACAAAAGTTTCCTCTTGAAAAAATACTTTCTTGGCTTTGCGTATTTTGGATTAAAAAATTCTAGACACTTTTGTGCTGATCTTTTAAATTAATTGTGAGCAGCACCGATTGAAAGTGGCAGGACCGAAAAATATATTTATTTCGATTCCGTTGATAAAATTGTTTAACATTTTTATGCAGACGTCTTAAGCTTAAACTCTTCTATATTATCATGTGAGGCGATTTTTTGTAAAAAAATTTTAAAAGCTAATTTTATGTTATTTAAAGCCTGTATATTTGGAGGTGTTTCAAATCGGTCCAGCTCGCTTAAATCTTAATATTTTATCAAGACAATGTTGGGGGAATTCCTAAAGTATAATTGATTTTATAATTCCGGGAGAAAGACCGCAACTTTTTTTGGTGAGGTTCCTAGGTATTTAAAAAATAATAATTAAAAAAGACTACTCAAAAATTTTTGCACTTTTATTCTTTCTTAAGATCCTCTAAAACTGGCTGAAGAAGCCAAGGAAAACAAAAATAGAAAAACCAAGGAAAAGTCTTTTGAAAATCAGCGAGATTATAATTATATAGAAAATGTTATCCATGAATATCAATGGCAATATTGCGGCATTTAATGCATTAGGTTAGGTTGAAGCGGTTGTCCTGTGGGACACACTCAGGCTCATAGCTCATTGTGATGCCGCGTGGGGAGCTTTCCCTCCTTCTCCTAAAACCAGTGTGTGATTTTCAAAAATTTTAGAATACCTCCTATTTCTGCGGAACTGAGATCTTTCAACTCGTTAAAAAATTGTCTGCCTAGAATAGAAAATTTCAGTCTGGATAGAGCATAACAATGGCACAGAAGGTGTAAGATTGTCTTCTTGCTTATCAAGACAACTTCTACATAAGTCATGTTCTTCACACCCATTCTTTGGACATGCCTACCTATTAGACAATGTCCAGTTATGTCTGAAATCAGTATGCTAAGACTGTGGTTATTTTGGTTTAGCAAAGATGCTGTGCGTTTAGCACTAAGAGTCGGCCACAGTTGATGGGCGATTTGGCAGGTGGCTTCATTACGCCATCTTTCGTTTGCTTTCCTTACGATTCCTTCAAGGATAAGTAGCTTACATGTTTGTAAGGGCATGCCTATGTCATTGTACTCATCGCTTAAACTTGGTGCCGAGTCTCGCTAGTTCATCGGCTCTTCAGTTACCCTAGTCTCTGAACCTTGTCAAGTTTTTTGATGTTCACCCCCTTCTCAAGGGCATTCCACCATATTACAATACCATAGTAGAGAATAGGCCTAACCACTGCTGTGTACCGCCAGTGTATAATAATAATAAAAAAATTATAATTTAAAAACGAAATTAAAACGGAAATTAAATTAAAAGTTAAAAAAACATAAAAAAAATTTAAAAAACGAAATATAAACAAAAAAATTGAAAGAAAGATAAATTTTATTTTTCATAAAAATAAATTAAAACAAAAAATAAATTTAAAAAAAAATAATAATTTAAAAACGAAATTAAAAAGGAAATTAAATTAAAAAAAAAAAAAAATTTTAATTAAAAAGAAGAATGTAAAGAAAAAAAATTAAAAGAAAAATAAATTTTATTTTTTATAAAATTAAAAAAAATTATAAAAACATTTATAAATAATTATAACAATTTAAAGCCGAAACTAAAAAGGAAATTTAAAAACAAAATTAAAAAATTAAATTCAAGAAATATAAACAAAAAAAAATTAAAAACAAAATAAAAAATATTTTAAAAACGAAATTAAAAAGGAAATTAAATTAAAAACTAAAAATTAAAAATAAAATTAGAAAAACTAAAAAAAAGAAATATAAACAAAAAAATTAAAAGAAAAATAAATTTTATTTTTTACAAAACCAAAAAATTAAAAAAAATTTTATTAAAAAGAAATAATGAAAAAAAAATGAATAAAATAATGATAATTTAAAAACGGAATAAAAAAGGAGATTAAAATAAGAATTAAAAAAAAAGAATATAAAAAAAATTAAATAAAAGAAATATAACCAAAAAAAAATTCAAGAGAAATAAATTTTATTTTTTATAAAAACAAAAAATCAATAAGCAAAAATAATAATAATTTAAAAACGAATTTAAAGAGAAATTAAAAAAAAATAAAAAAAAAATTAAATAAATGAAATGTAAACAAAAAATTAAAAGAAAAATAAATTTTATTTTTTACGAGACCAAAAAATTTAAAAAAATTTTATTAAAAAGAAATAATGAAAAAAAATTAATAAAATAATGATAATTTAAAAACGGAATAAAAAAGGAAATTAAAATAAGAATTAAAAAACAGAATATAAAAAAAATTAAATAAAAGAAATATAACCAAAAAAAAATTCAAGAGAAATAAATTTTATTTTTTATAAAAACAAAAAATTAATAAACAAAAATAATAATAATTTAAAAACGAATTTAAAGAGAAATTAAAAACAAAATAAAAAAAAAATAAAAAAATTAAATATATTAAATGAAATGTAAACAAAAAAAAATTAAAAGAAAAATAAATTATATTTTTCATAAAAAAAATTAATAACAAAAGAAAATTTTTAAAAATAATTTAAAATGGAAATTAAATTAAAAATTAAAAAAAAATTAAAAAAAAGAAATATAAACCAAAAAAATATAAACAAAAATTAATTTTTTTTTCCATAAAAAAAAAATTCAACAAAAAATGAATTCCAAGAAAATAAAAAAATTAAAAAAAAGAAATATGAAGAAAAAAAATGTAAAGAAAATAAATTTTTATTATTCATAAAAACAAAAAATTAAAAAAGAAATTAAATTAAAAAAGAAAATTTAAAAAAAGTAAAAAAAAAATGTTTGTTTAATAAATTAACAAAAAAAATGTGTTTACTTATATGCTACACCTTTGCGATGTGTAGTCTGGCTATTATTGTGAACACAGGTGTACACACATATTTGTTTGTAATTATGTTCATATTTAAGTTTTGCACAACCTGTTTTGTTTTACACTACTTAAAAGTTTTGAGCACAAAAATATCGAATTTTTTTAAGTAATTATAATAATATAAGTAATTTAAAGATAATTACCTTCGCGGGCAAAATCTCCACCAGCACAACGAAAGTAACGGGTATTATTCCTATATTACAAGCGAATATAATAAAGGTCATAATCAGAAGTGGTAGCCAAGAACGATAGGCCGATAGATCCACACTAGTTTCTTCGGCAAAGAAGGCATACATGCCAAAGGCAGCCAAGCAGATACCCATAGAGGCGTTCGAAATTATTAGCAAAAATTTGCGACCGTAACGATCGACTAAATTGATGGCTGAAACTGTGCCAATAATTTGCACGACCCCAATAATGATGGTGTTCGTATTCGGGTCTATGTCTGTTTGGATGACAACAAAAATGCTCGACATATAATTTAGTAATGCGAAACTGCCAGTGAAAACATTCATTAACATCAGAATTATGCCCAGGCCAAAGGCTCGTATGGCTTGTTTGGTGACTGAAGTTAAAGAATAAATAAAAATTCAATTTTATGTGTAAAAACTTGAAAGCCAAAACTGTTTGAAATCTTACTTACAGAAATCACGCCATGTCACAACCTCTGTTTGTGTCTTTTGTTCCATTACCGAGTTTCTCAAGTCCGAAAATTTCACATTCAATTGCGCCACATCCTGCTTATTCAACGCTTGGTAATTGTAATAGAATTTAAAAGACTTTTCCGCGTTCTCCTCCTGCTCCTTGTGGAGCAGATATGTTGGGCTTTCGGGGAAGAATGTTTCAAGCAGTAAATAGAGAAGTGGCAACGATATCACCACCATCGGTATTAAGTGATACGGCACGTGTGAGGACAGAATGTTGCCAATCAACATGCCCGTGTTAAGAGCGAGCGTAAACAACGAGGTGAGACGCCCGCGAATACTGTGGGAGGGTAAAATGTGAATGAAATGTGAATATTAAAATGAAACAAAGATGATAAAAATATATGTAAGAGATTTTTGCCTGCATTACTAACATCGGATCAACGATTTCTCCAATGAAAATCGGTATAACCACATAAGTACCACCACCAGTCATGCCAGCGCAGAAGCGTGCAGCGTAGAGATATTCAATGGATTGCGCGAAGTAAGTGAGTAACCAAAAGCACTAAATTTCACGTTATTGGCGTTTATGTGTACATATTTAATTATATATTGCATTATTGTGTATAAAATCCAACGAAAACTTACAATATGCGGTATGGCAAGGCCGTAAATACAACCTTTACGGCCGATAATATCCAGAAGTTGACCGAAAACTGCGCTGCCGACAATAGCGCCGAGACAAATAAGTGCGCCCAACCAAGAGCCCTCCTCCACGGAGGCATTAAAGTCAAGTGGACTTCCATTCGGCGATTGGAGCTTCGCTAGCATGGGCGCAAACCAGCCAAGGCAAATGCCATGACAAAAAGTCAATAGGGTCACTAGGCGGCGACATTTAAGATTTAACAAATAAAATTTAAAAGCAAATGCGTAATTGTATAATTCTGTCAATTATTATATGCATATGTATGTGTGTGTGATTTTTTCAAATGTATCTAATGATTTTATGTTAAAAATATCTGCTAAATTGTAAGCGCATAAGGCACGACAAGTGGCAATTAGTTGGCTGGAAGGCAAGATAATGACAATCAGAGATCATTTAAAGGTAAATCAGTTGAAAGCAGCTATTTCTGGTACTCATACCACCCACTCGTTCGATGGATGCAGGTAATCCGATTATATTGGATTAGCAAGAAAGTAATTTCACCATGCACAAATATTCGTATGTAGGACTTCCGCCAAGGTTATGATTTCTCCATTTCGGCATTTGATAGCTGCCAATCTTAGCTCGCCTTAGAAGTGCGTAATTTTTTTACAGCTGGTTATTTCATTTATTTTATTTATAAATATATTTTTATTTTAACAATGATAGCAAAAAAAAAACACTTTTAACAATTTTTAATGATTTACGTTTTGTAAAAGAAGGAGGGCCAGTAGTGGTAGAAATCTTGAACTAAAAGGTAACCAAGACACTGAGCGATGTATCGAAGTTTAGTGATAAAAGCAAAAAAGGAAAAAAGCCCTAATTGAGTTGAATCGACAAGCAACAGTGGGAGAGTTTGCAGGGAAGCTATTTTACCCATAATTTCACTTGTGTACGATTTTTGCATACAAAAAGTTATTCGCGGAATATAACGAAACTATTTATATTTTCTTTGATACATTATATTATGCATTCAATAAGAGATTTTAATCGCGGATACAACCTCGTGTTGTTAAAAAATAAAATACAATCTTTGAACGCGTATAAGAGGCATATTTTGTATTTTTTTTATAAAAGTGGTAAAAATGCAACAACTGCTGCTGCAGAAATAAACACTGTTCACGGAGAGGATGCCGTGAGTGTAAGGACTGCGCAAAAGTGGGTTTCGAAATTCCGAAGTGGTAACTGCGACGTGGAGGATGCCCCGCGCGCTGGTCGTCCTGAAATCTTTAACTCGGACGCCGTGCTCGAACTCGTGGAAGCTGAGCCAAATTTGACAATCGATATGATAGCTCAGTGGTTAAGTTCATCGCATGGAACAGTTCACAGGCACCTGGTTCAGTTGGAAAAAGTTTCTAAGCTGGGAAATGAGTTCCGCATAGACTTTCCGTCGCCAACCTTCAGCAGAGTATGAATGTGTGTTCTCAGCTGGTGCAACGGCTTCAAAATGCAAGTTTTTTGAACCGTATCGTTAGTGGTGATGAAAAATGGGTCCTTTACAATAATCCTGTTCGCAAACGCCAATGGTTAGATAAAGATGAAACACCAGAACCGACCCCTAGAGATGGCCTTCACCGCAAGAAGATTATCCTGTCTATTTGGTGGGATATGGCCGGTATTGTTTATTATGAACTTCGGGAACCAAACCAGACGATAACTGCTCATTATTATTCCCACCAGCTATCAAACCTGAATGAGGCACTTAAAAAAAATCGACCGTCTTTAGTGAATAGAAACAAAGTTTTGTTTCACTACGACAACGCAAGACCTCATACCGCAAGGCAAACATTAGGCAAGCTGAACGAGCTCGGACGGGAGCTAATGCCGCATCCACCATGCTCTCCGGATATTGCTCCTTGTGCTTATCACCTTTTCCATGGACTTCAATCCCATATGAGTCACAAGAACTACTCCTCAAGAGAAGCGTTAAAAAGGGATATCGAAGGGTATTTTGGCTCCAAGGACAAAAAAAATTTTTGAGCAGGGAATTAAAAATTTGCCTAAACGCTGGGAAGGCATTGTAAAAAATGAAGGAAAATATATTATTGATTAATAAAGACTTTAAACTTCTTTTTTATTAATTTAAAACCACCTTTAAAAAAGGCACGAACTTATGGACTGACCTGATACAATTAATTGTAATGCATCACTCATTTTTTGACCAAAAATTCATCCGTTTTTTTTTTCAAAGGTGCATTATTTTTACGAACTTTGATTAGAAAACCCCCGCTATGTTCTTCCCGCTATGTACTGCATAGAATATACACATTTTTGTTTGTGTAATATTTCAGGCTTGACAATTTACTACAAATTCCTTATGTGCGGAGAAATTAAAAAAAAAAACTATGTCGAAGACTAGATTTTTCACCATCATTTCACAACAAAATTCTTTCTTTTTTTCTCAAACTTTAATACTAAAACGAAACCCTAGTATTTTTTTCGTATTTCTAAAACAAATCATCAAAGTTAGGCACTTTTTTCGGCCGCTAGAGTGGCGTTATGCAAAAGCATTTTGGAAAGCTTGTAATCACACTTTGTACACTACTTTCAGCTTGTCGTGCTTTTGGCTTAGTTTGTTGATAATGCACATATGTATGTATGTATGTAAGTATGTATGTATGAATGTGTGTATGTATGTGCACAGTATTCATGGTTTTACCACTTGCTGCCGCCAATACTTGTGGGCGATATTGAGTACGACAAATGCCCACTGAATTTTTACACAAATTGAACAACATTTTTGGCTTTTTAATTTATTTTAAAACCAGTTTAGGCGTTCACTATTCCTAAAATAAGTACTATTTTTAAAGTTTCTCTTAATTTACGAAAACTCTTTGGTATAAGTTAATATATATTTCGACTTGTGAACTCCATCACTGGTGGCTGTAAACTGATATTTCACACTTTCGAAAAGCCAAATGAAATTGCAAATAATCTTATAATTTTATGGTGGGGAGATACCCGCTTTCATCTCCGCATAATTTTCATTTCTATGTTTCTTGTTTTTATTTTAGTATTTTTTTTTGGTTTTTTTTTTTTGTTTCGGTTTTTTGCTATATTCAGTTTTATCTTGAGCACACATTTCATAGCAACCAAAGAAAAATAAATAAGCAGTAGTAATATGTTTATGCACGCACACGTGCATTTATGTATGTATGTATATTTGTTTGTAGTATTTGAGTGGGACATTTTCTCTGACATTAACTCTTTTGTGAGCTGCAATGGGTGCAAAAAAAAACGCGGAAAGTCGCGACAGGTTGTAAAAATGTCGCTAAAACCCTAGGCACTATTTTGTCGCTAATCTTTAGTATTTGTAATGTAAACAAGGGAAATTAACTGCAACCAAAATTTTACTTTTGATGAAAATGTGCGATATGCATTTCAAAGTGTGGGATATTTGCCAAACACACCTATTTGTATTATAATCAAATTAAAATATGTATATGAATTTAGAGCTTTTGAATTTAATTTTCAGTTAGTGCGGAAATGATATATAGTTCGCTCATAAATAACAGTTGTTGGTAACCAGATGAATAACTTCAATCAATGCAGAAATGCGAATCCAAATATATAGGGGGCGTGGCATCTGATCAAAATATGAAAACCAGTATATCGTTAAAACTAATTAAGCTAGAGAACTGAAACTTGGCACGAATGCATTAATTTTATATGCCGTAGCTATGGTGAAAAATGGTTGGTATTGGAAAAGGGGGCATGTCACCTCCCATATAAACTGAAATTTCGAAATCGCTTTTCTCTGGAACCACAAAAGCTAAGGTAATAAAATTTGCTAGAGTGATACAAATTGCCAGTACCTGTTTTATGTTGAAAAATGGTAGGTATTGGAAAGGGGGGTGTGGCACCTCCCATATAAACTAAAATTCCCAAATCGCTTTTCTCCGGAACTAAGAAAGCTATGATAATAAAATTTGGTAGGGTTACACAAATTACCAGTATCTGTTTTATGCTGAAAGTAGGAAAAGAGGGCGTGGCACCTCTCATATAAACTGAAATTTCCAAATCGCAATTTGCGAAAAACAGACTTATGGTGAAAAATGGTAGGTATTGAAAAAGAGGGCGTGGAATTTCCCATACAAAATTAAATCTCATATCGTGTATACGAAATAAATGATCAACGGAAATTTCAAAATCTTAAAACAATTTTTATGGATCGCTACCTGGGTTTGAAAAAAAATTGACCCATTCTGTCACATTATATAGTTCAATTGAAATTGGATAAAACCTACTACCTACAGTAAGAATTGTATGGGTTGAATTTTCGAACACGGGCTTTACTAGTAAATAAATATTAATAGGCATACGAATCATTAATCTAAAAAATATTATCCCCTATTATCTCCCTCGCTTTCCTTTTAGATTTGAAATTGGAGCGATTGACTCCCCATCGCTAATCGAGACAACTAATTTCAATATTACTTAGCGCAGCCTACCGAATCTCGATATTTTCTGGTAAGTGATGGTTGGAACTAATTATGTTTCCAATGTTCCGATTTCTAGAACAATGAGAGAATTTAATTCGCTTTCAAATCAATTGGATTAAATTTTTCTCCAAAAAAGAACCACCTCAAATTGTTACCAAATGAATTGTTGAACTAAATTCTTAGTATTAATAATTTTTTCTCTGTAAATTATAAGAAATTTCACCTTTTCTTTAATTCAATACAATGAAACTAGTAAATTATAAGTATATTTTATTTTTCATTGAATTATTTGGCATTAATCTGGTTTTCATAGTCTGCAAAAAATACTGCATTTTTAGACTATTAAATGAATAAATATTGGGCATGGGAATAAGTTTCCGCCCTCGTAAAAGAGGTGTCACTGCTGAAACTATTTTTGTGTTTGCTCCAGTAATTTACTGGTGATTTGAAGGTGTATATGTGAGGTCTCGATCGCAGTAGTTGACATTCATTTGAAGCGTAAAGATCCATTTTTTTAACTGACGTCAAAAATGTCTTCGTTCGCCCCGAAAAACAGCATTTGCGGGAAGTCATGCTTCAGTATTACCTTTTAAAGAAAAGTGCAGCTGAAACGTGTCGTATATTGATCAATATTTACGGTAATCACGCTCCATCAAGTACAACTTGTAAAGAATGGTTGCGACGCGTCCAAAATGGCATTTTCGATGTGAGTGATAAAGATCGCGAAGGGCCACCAAAAAAATTCGAAGGTACTCAACTACAATAATTATTAGATGAAGACGCAAGTCGAACCCTTGATAATACATATTTTTAAAGAGTTGGATGTTGACATATCAACCGTCGGTAAACATTTGCACGCGATGGGAACAGCCCAGAAAGCAGGTAACTGGGTGCCACATCAATTCAAGGTGAGGGATGTCGAGAGAAGTTTGGTGACGTGTAAGTTGCTCAGAAAAGAAATGGTTTCTGCATCGCATCGTCACTGGCGATGAAAAATTGATCTAATATGATAACCCTTAGCGTCGAAAATGTTGGAGCCTGCCGGGGAACCAGGTTCATCGACAGCGAAAAAAAATATTCATGCTTCAAAAGTTATGTTATGCATCTGGTGAGATCAGAAGGGTGTAATCTATTATGAACTCTTTAAACCATCTGAAACCATCACTGGCGATCACTCGCGATCGTTACCGACTGCAGCTAATGCGTTTGAATCAAGCCCTCAAAGAAAAGCGGCCAAATGGCGGAATGGGACGTTAGACATGACAAGTCTGATTTTACTGCATGCCAACGCCAGGCCACACATTGCTAAATCGGTCCAGAAATATTTAGAGGGACTGAATTGGGAAATCTTGCTCCACTCGCCGTATTCCTCAGACTTTACACCTTCGGATTACTATCTGTTCTGATCAATGCAGTCATCCCTTATTGGAGAGCGGTTCACTTCTTACGAGAGTATCGCAAACTGGCTCAATGAGTGGATGAAGTCAAAAGACACACACATACTTCACATAATACCATCTATTATTTAATTTTTTTTAATAAATCGTAATTTTGGCTAAAAGCTTTGGCTTTTACTCATAAATAAATAAATAAAAATATTCAGAACAATGACATTCAATGATATTCAGAATCCGCTTAGGCGTCCGCTCGTCTTTTCAGGAATCCAAACGAAATTAACGAAACTAATGTCCAAATATACAAGGTGTAGTCTAAAATAAACAAGACTGAACTAAAATAGAAACGGAGCTTTGTTCTGATAACTTCGAGTCCCCTCTGGCCTCGATACACTGTTTTGCGCGATAAAAAAGCTTTTCGAAAGAGTGTTTTAGGTCATTGACCGGAATGTCCTTCAGGATATCGGTACACGCCTTTCGGATGGCCTCTACGGATGCAAAACGTTTTTCTTTCATGGCCCAATGCAATTTTCCGAATAGGTAGAACTCACAGGGAGCCATATCAGGCGAATAAGGTGAGTGATTAATGGTTAAAATGCGATTTCTAGTCAAAAAATCAGTCACAAGAGTGCATCGATGAGATGGTGCATTATTATGCAATAAGCGCCAGCCTCCTCCTTCGCGGTATTCAGGGCGAATTCGATGAAACGCTTCAAAACGCCTAGATAGAAAATCGCATTGACGGTTTGGCCCGTTGGCAAGAACTCTTTGTGGACAATTCTCTGAAACGTGTAAACCACTCATGAACTCTGACACGAGATAGAGAATCATCGCCATATACTTTTTTCATGAATTCAAATGTTTGGGTAAACGTTTGACCGATTTTAAAACAAAATTTAATATTAGCTCTTTGTTCGAAACTCATTTTTGCACCGATGACACAAACATGCTGACACTTAAGACGCAATAACTTGGCTTCTACTGAACCGAATGTCACCAAGTTTTCAATGGAAATCAGCTAGGGATGTAACTTCCAACGCACTTCATGGAAAAGATGGTGTCTTAAAATGTGTTTTAAGTGTCAGAATGTTTGTGTCAAACAAAAACATTTTTATGACGCCAATCTTGTTTATTTTGGACTTCATCTTGTCTAGTGAAATGTTCTTCGTTGAAGGCAGGTTTGTATTGAAAATAAGCAAAGTCGGGCATTAGCTACGCCTACCGCCATATAACGATAATTAAAAGAAAATCCTAAACCGGCCGCCGTAGCCGAATGAGTTGGTGCGTGATTACCATTCGGAATTCATAGAGAGGTCGTTGGTTCGAATCTCGGTGAAAGCAAAATTAATAGAAACATTTTTCTAATAGCGGTCGCCCCTCGGCAGGCAATGGCAAACCTCAGAGTGTATTTCTGCCATGAAAAAGCTCCTCATAAAACATATCTGCCGTTCGGAGTCGGCTTGAAACTGTAGGTCCCTCCATTTGTGGAACAACATCAAGACGCACACCACAAATAGGAGGAGGAGCTCGGCCAAACACCTAAATAGAAGTGTACGCGCCAAATTATTATTTTTTTTTTTTAAACAAACATACTTTATCTTGATAATAAGTAAATCTACAAAATTGCGCCATTCAATAAAAAGTTCTACGAAACTTGGTGCACACTTACATTTAACCATATCTGTACCCATCAGGCTTTCTGCTCTAACGTACACTTAACTTACACACTTCTAAGTATACAAGTACATACTCATTTACTTTTTTTTAATAATTCAAAGCAATAAAAGCTTAGCGGCATTATAAATAGCACCTGGGCGACTCCCAATCTTTCCTCGGCGTTTATTATTTAAATTGAAGTTCGTTGTCTGATAAATTGTCTTTTATACAGTTTTCAATCAGAGATGTCTTTGCTCAAGTTAGCACAACATTTTATATTAAAAATTAGGTAGCACGCCTGTTCAATATTTCTGGCTGAAAACTTACTTAGAGACCATTCATTTCCCACCCACATGGCATGCATAAAACTTACGTTGCCTCATATCCTCCTCTATAGCCCAATATACTTTGGCCGTGGAAGACAAGTCTTCAGAAGCTCAAACTCAGTATCCCACCTATTGAGTTTACTCAAATGCTAACACATTTACTTTTAATTTGCTTCCTTATTTTTTTACAATTTTTTCTTAAATTTCTTTACTTCTCAATTTGTTTAAATTTATCAGAATAAATCCCAAATAAATAGATGCAAATGTCATCTGTTCAGATTTTTCCATGGGATCTCCTTTGAGAAAGGTAATAAAACACTGTTATCTTTGTAATGGTATTTGTTCAAAGAAATGTGAAATATACTTGCCAAGTATGGCTATTAAAAATGAGAGATACCAAATTATGTACTTTTCAGTTAATGACTTTAAGAAGAAGCAGTTCAAAAAGCAATGTGGCGCAAGTGGCAATTTATATTGGAATTAAGCAGGAAAGCTACGAGACATATAAAAGGTATATAGTATGTATGTATGTAGGTATGTATAAAATAGCTTAAGCTCTTGCATTCCAAGTTCCAAGTTCGAGATTTTGAGAATCTCTATATGACTTATCACTTATATCAAAATTTATGTTCCCACGAATGCTTCATTTTTGATATTTTGGATAGTAAAAATATTTAAATACCTCCCGTGGTCTGGAAATTTTCATGGGAGGTATGACCATCTGCCATCTGTATGTATGTACATGTGCTTCCACTAAGAGTTAAATCGCACCATAAAAAAAATATTTGAACCTCCAAATGAATTCAGTGGTACAAAAACAATTTACTACAAAATGAAAGTTCAAGTGAACTCTGAGCGAATGCGAAAAAGACGCATACAAAAACATTTGTTTGCATTGGAGACCGACCGAACTTCGGTTTCGACTTCGAGCATGTCCAGCCACTTTGGCCGAACATTTGTAAGAAATTTTTTATTCAAAAGTTATATTAACTTTTAGTTTTTGGAACATTTTTTTGAATATTTACTGGTATCAAAATGCAATTTTTTTTTTAATTGCTTTCAAATATCTTTCTGTGGTAGAATTCACTAACACATTTTAACGACATTCGCATTGTTATCTTTCCTTCACCGCAATTTTAACGATTTTCGATTTTAACGATGCGGTAATCCAATGCATAACAAAAATCGATAAGCTAAATCAGCTGTTTTGGTTAACATGCCGAATATCTCAAACTAAACGACAACAATTTTGTTGCGGTTAAATTAAACGAGAAAACCAGAATTACTGATTTTAATTAAAACGGTGAAATTACCTAACCAAGAGGCTCTCGCGTGGAGAGGAGTCAGTGAGCCCTCGAACAGTAAATTCTCGTTCGCTCTGAGTTGTGGGCAACTATTTTCATTTGGCTGCAAGGGAATTCCAAAAATTATTCAAGTTAACACCAGATGTGGTTGAGGGCCCACTTTCTCAGCTTGGCAGTCAACTTAGAGGTTGCAGAATAACAGCAATTTCGACTGAAAAACAGGTAAACCTTATAGCTTCTAGCTTCTTCAATTTTAAATTCTGATTTTATGTTAGTAGGTTCTAGCTGCATCGCGATTTCGTTATCAACGACCCGTAGGTGAGTAATGAGGAATATTCCCAAGCCAGTCGTCCGTTAGTCGTAGCATACATCGTGTAACAGCTGCAACCAACCGCTCTATGCTTTGCGCAAAGGGGGTTGAGGTTTCCTATGAACTAAGTGAAGCGGCAAGCTGAAAAGAAATTTTTGATTGGTTTGGTCGGCTGCGGCGCGATATTTTTAAGGGGCTGTCAATGGTATATAAAAGCAATATATGCACAAAAATACTAAGCATTAAATACACAAAAAGAGTTAAAACGCCAAGATGTTGAGCAGTTTTTCAGTGATGTAAGGAATCTCTAGTTCCGATAAGCTAAATTTTTTACATTACAAATAAAGGGGTATTCCAATAAGAGGTGTTATTTTGATAAAGGATCAATGGCTTCGTTGCTTGTGTGGCACGTAGCGCCATCTTGTTGAAAATAAACGTTGTCCAGATCAATACCATCCAATTCCGGCCATAAAAAATCGTTAATCATCTCTCGATAGCGCAATCCATTCACCGTAACTGTTGCTCCAGCTTCATTTACGAAAAAAGTAAGGTCCAATGACTCCGCCGGACCATAAACCGCACCAAACAGTCACACGTTGAGGATAGAGAGGCCCAGATCCGACAATTTTGCTTGTTGACGAAGCCACTGAGTTGGAAATGGGCCTCATCACTCAAGATGATTTTTCGATGGGATTCCGGATCATTTTCATGCATTTCAACGACCCAATCAGCAAAGACACGACGTTGTTGATGATCGGCCGGCTTGAGTTATTGTGTTAACTGGACTTTATAAGCCTTAAGACTCAAATCTTTATGCAAAATACGGTGTAATGACGTTTGTGGAATGCCGAATTCCAAAGAACGACGACGAATGGACAAATCTGGGGTTGCTTCATCACTTCCGGCTATATTTTCGGTTGTTCTTGAGCGACGTGCACGGGTTTTATTCTTCACATCACTAACTTGTCCCAACAACTCGAAGTTTTTCACTCATTTCTGTATTGCGGTCCGATAAGGTGCTTCACAATGACCCAAAAATGTTGGAGTTTTGCCAATTTGCCATCTCTGCCAAATTTTCACCATTTTTATAGTGAATTTTAATAATTTCAATGCGTTGTTTAAGCGAGTATCGTTCATTTTTATTAATGGCGTAGTTTCTACTTGTCAGATATCGAAAAATGACAGCTTCAAAAGTGACATCTACCGAAATAGCGGGCTATTCAAAATAACACCTGTTATTGGAAAACCCTTTACAATATGAAATTATTGAACTATGAGTATTAAATAATTATTATTGGATAATTTTTGGTTTTGCTATTTTTTTGCAGAAATAAGTTTATGCTATGAACTGAAATTATTGTGTTGAAATTTATCTACTTTTTTGCTATTTTACTAACAAAAATATGGGATTTTTCTAAAATCATTGCTTAATTAATACCTAGAACCTTTGGAATGTTCGATTCGGCTTCGGTTGAAATTGGTCGATGTTTAATCCGGTCTCGATTCGGCTTAAAAATGGATATTCGGTCGTTCTCTATTTTGAATGTTTGTAGTTTGTTGTTTGTAGTTTGTATTCTCTAGTGAGTACCCTACATTCTCCTGTGACGCAATATTTTTTTTTTTATAATTTATGATTCTCCTATTCTATATCCACACTTACAGTTGGATGTATGACTTAGTTATTGCGTCATTTTTGTGTGTGTGCTTTGTACTGCGGTCGGAAAATGAGCTTCAAGACGCTGCGGTTGACTTTTGTGTTAAGCTTAATAAATCGTTTACCCAAACGCACCAAATGCTGCAAAAAGCATAGGATGATGATTGTTTAGCATATTTGCAAATGGCATAGCTTAAACTGATATAAATAGCAACCAGTGACCATGAAAAACCAGGAAATTCACAAAGTAGATTATCTCCATATTCAAAAATATTAAAAAAAATATCGTCTGTAAACCTCATTGAAATGGAATTGGAGACTCGTCAGCAACTCTGTATAGCATTTTGACCGAAGTTTTAGGTCTCCGTAAGCTCAATTTAAGATTTTTTGTGACACAAGCCGACAGAACAACGAAAAAATCGATAATGTACCACCTCATCGGTGAAGAGTTGTGAGTGAGCTGCTGACAAAAAGGCAACATATTTATTTGTTGTTGTTATTGCAGCAGCATAAACATTCCCTATACATGTATGCTGGACTGATAGTTCTTGGTCAAAATCCGGGCTGTTCAACCGGGTAAACCAGACGACTGTCGCGGGAATCTACTTTGGACATACATTTTTCCGCCGCACCATTTGGCGCACTGGCGTCATTGTCTGTTACCGAAAATGCATTTGGTGGCAAAAGAAATAAGTTATGAAATCAACATTGTTGTTGTAGCAGCCTACTTAACTGTTTCGACAGGTTGGGTGCAGAACGAGGTAGGTGCCAGGTGAGTAGGTTTGATGGGGCATGTGAAAAGGTGGTTAGTGCCGTGCGGGGTGTCTTCACAGGCTGGATTGGGTATGTCAGGGTCGATTCGAGCTAGGTAGGAGTTTAATATGCTACTGGATCCCAACGGCAATTGGGCCAAAGTTAAGTGGATCTCGCGGGGTAGCTGAAGCTCTTTGTCTGCAATAGGTGGTGGTTGGACTCCGATGACTGCATTCCGAGCTCTGGAGTTTAGGAAGGTGGTAAGTGTCTCCAAATATCATTGAGTGTTTGTATGTATACTCTGTCTGTGACTCTCCTGATTGCAGTATTTTGAAAGCGGAGATGCCCTCAGCCGATCTTGCATGACGTGCACATGTGGGAGTTGGCTGACTGTTTACCGAATCGATTGTTTCGAATTTTACCACCAAACGTTTGGAAAGTCAACTTTGAAAGGCCACACAGTTTTCACAAATTCACACTTATTTTGATAATACATTTTTATAATTTACACGTACCATCTTTTTTGGGAACCTTTTCGTGCTTCTAAAATACGAGGGCGGTTCAATAAGTACCCGTGTTTGATAACAAAGAGCGTTCCTGAGGGAACTTGGTGTTAACAACGTGTGTTGCCATCTAGCAAACGACGGCGAAACAAATTTCAGACTGATTGAAAAGTTAGTTTGGATTTGGCCGCTATTCGTATCGTTCGGTAATTCGCTTTTTGT
The DNA here is from genome assembly GCF_028408465.1 of Anastrepha ludens. Taxonomy (NCBI): domain Eukaryota; kingdom Metazoa; phylum Arthropoda; class Insecta; order Diptera; family Tephritidae; genus Anastrepha; species Anastrepha ludens. The sequence goes on along the minus strand of NC_071499.1, from coordinate 26,262,314 downwards.
TTTTGTATGGAAAAAATGCGAGGAGATAAAAGCAAAGTTGGTTGCTATCTATGTGTACGCTTCGCCATCTACGACCGCAGTTAAATATTGGTTCAACGAATTTAAATGTGAGTAGATATCCGTTTTTGAAAAGGAGCGACCAGGGTGCCCAGGGCAAACGTGGTTACCGAGGAAATCATTCAAAAAGTCCACGACATGATTCTCGCCGATCGACGAACGAAAGTGCGTGAAGTAACAGAGGCCATGGGCGTGTCGACCAGAATGCTAATTAATATTTTACATGACAAGTGGGCGATGTAAAAATTGTCGGCCCGTTGGGTGCCGCGATTACTCACGGTGGACAACAAGCGGATGCGGCTGTTAATTTTGAAACAGTGTTTGGAGCAATTTAAGCGAGATCTGAAGGAATTTTTGCGTCGAGGTGTCACTGTTGATGAAACCTGGATTCATCATTATGCACCAGAAGCTAAGCAAAAATCAAAACAATGGATTTCTCCCGGTGAATCTGCTTCAAAGAAAGCGAAGACAGTCACAACGGTCGGAAAGCTCATGGCGACGATTTTTTTGGATGCGAACGGCGTTATTCTCACGATTTTTTTGAAAAAAGGAAGAATGATCGTTGGACAATATTACAGCGATTTATTGGATCGCTTTCACAAAAAAATTAAAGGAGACACGGCCGTATTTGGCGAAAAAGAAGGCGCTGTTTCACCACGATAACGCACCAGCACATTAAACCGGAGCTGTCGCCGCCAAACTGCATGCATCGCGTTATGAATTGCTACCGCGCCCTCCCTAGCTCCCAGCGACTTTTTCTTGTTCCCTAACATGAAGAAATGGCTCACGGGGGAAACAATTTAGTTCAAACGAGGAAGTCATCACCGAGACAGAGGTGTATTTTGGGGAGCTCGACAAATCCTATTTGTTTGGAGGAGTTAAAAAAATGGCCGGGCATTTTTTTATGTTGTTTTTCCTTGTTCACTTCACTTGGGAGCATAGAGCCTCGACAAGACTCAGTCGTACTTTGGTTTCGTTAATCTATTTTGTTTTCTGGCAGAGTAGATGATTAGCCTGCCGCTACCATTGGCATTGGAAGAAGTATATTTTTTTCTAAAAGGGGACTATGTTGAAAAATAGAAAAAAAATTGTGAAAAATGGTGTCTTCATTTCTAATAGGGGTACTTATTAAACCCCCCTCGTATAATTAGATGATCTGCGATTTTCTGCTTAAAACTCGACAAATTTTATTTCCTTTATGCTGCTTGCTGCGAGATACATCCAAATACTATTTTTGGCACAGCACACCGGCTGTATTTTAATTTCTTCTTTGTTTGGTGGTAGAAATCAGTGCGATAAATATTTCTGCCACACGTGTGAGCGATACAGTTTAGATTTAAGGAAAAAAAAATAAGCACGAGCTTTCACTTATAAAATTTTAAACCGAGGATCTGCATGACTTAGCAACTTTGTCATTGAAATTAAATTATAATCAGGCAGATTTAAATTCTTGTTTGCCAGCAGATTTAGATATTCCTAATAAATACATACGTCCAATGCCGTGTGGAAGTTTCCCAGTCAACGAATGCTCGCTTTGCAAATTGCTCACGGCAACACAAATATTCCACATTTTTGTTAATTCCAAGATCCCAAATATAAATTTTGTAGGTTCATAGCTCGATATGAGTTGCTGTGTTTGTTTTGCTGGACAACCAACCTGACTTAACTTGACTTACTACTCATCCATTAAGCTGCATTAGTAGTGTAAATATGAAAACAAATGGATTTGTTTGTTCTTTTAATCTTAATATTTTAGAAAATACATACATATCTTCATACAAACACAAGGAGCTGGGCGCACGAAGTGTACTCACAGAAAGTTTCATCGCTCCGATAGCTATAAAGTTTTAACAGCCAGGTGCTTAAAAGAGGCCCACGGAAGGTTAGATAAATATAAAAAATATATATAAATCGACCTTAAAATAGTTTTAAACCATTTGGGCAAATATTTTACGCAAAAATAACACAAAAAAACAAAATCGCACTTTTTGTCTGATGAATGACTTTTGATACTTGATGTTTACTAATTTGACAACGCTGATTCTAAATATACCCTCATTTTTTTTGTAACAGCTCTTGTTTACGAGTTATAGCTATCACAAAAAATCACTATATTTCAGTGTTAATTGACGAATATTTAAACAAATATTAAGTTTTCTTAATATTATTTGTTATGGCATCGTCAAGACGAGTTTGTATAAATTACCGGAATAGTTTTTGTTTTATTTGCGGAGAGTATATGTTTCAAGAAAACCGTTTGAATGTGACATCGTTCGTAAATGAGGCGTACAAAAATTACTTCGGTCACCTAATGGAAATGAAAAATAAGCCTTGGATTCCACAAAAGGTATGCAAAACGTGCGTTGAGTTTCTACGTTTGTGGACGAATAAGAAAAGGAATATATTTAGATACGAAACTGCTATGATCTGGATTGAACCTGTCAACCACCACGACGACTGTTATTTTTGTATGGTAAAAATAACTGGCATTAACCGAAAAAATCGAGGCAAATGGGAATATCCTTCCATACGATCGGCACATAGACGTGTTTTGAGCCCTACGATGTCATCTGAACCTCAACCTGGTGCTTCACAGGAAGAACCTTTAAATTTTGAGGCAAAAACAGACATTAGCGATAGTGACTTTGATTGTGACCTGGGAACACCAAAACCATTTTACCAAGATGATTTAAACGACCTCATTAGAGATCTGGGACTGTCAAAGACTGGTTCAGAAATTTCGGCGTCTAGAGGAAAAGAAATAAGCTTAGTCACAAAAGAAACTAAAATTTCTTACTATCAAAGAAGAGAACAAACTTTCCTTGAATATTTTGCTGAAGAAGATGACTTTGTATTTTGTAAAAATGTACCTGGTTTAATGGCTGCAATGGGATTACAAAATTACGTTTCTGGTGAGTGGCGTTTATTTACAGATTCATCAAAACGGAGTTTAAAATGTGTTCTCTTACACAATGGGAACAAATTGGGCTCATTGCCTATTGCACATTCTACTAAAGTAAAAGAAGAATATACAACTATTGCTCTGGTTTTAGACAAAATTAAATATGCGGAACACAATTGGGTCATATGTGTCGATTTAAAAATGGTAAACTTTCTTTTAGGCCAACTTTCTTTTAACCACCTTACACAAAGTTTCCCTGTTTTCTTTGCTTATGGGATAGTAGAGCTAAAAATCAACATTGGAAAAAAGATTGGCCTCCTCGGGAAGCGTTAGTACCAGGACAACAGAACGTGATAAACCCACCTTTAGTATCAAGGGATCGTATAATTTTACCTCCGTTACATATAAAACTGGGGCTTATAAAACAATTTGTTAAAGCTCTTGACAAAAATGGAAATTGTTTTCTTTCTCTGCCTAAAAAGTTTCCAAAATTGAGTGCAGAAAAGATAAAAGCGGGCATTTTTGACGGGCCACATATAAGGTCGTTAATAAAAGACTCAAATTTCATAGACACTATGACAGTGATTGAGAAAATGGCATGGAATGAGTTTGTTTGGCTTGTTCAAAATTTCTTAGGATATAAGAAAAGTTCTGACTATTCTCAGCACCTCGAACAACTAATGGGTCACTTCCAAAGGGTTGGATGTAATATGAGCATTAATTTACACTTTCTTCACAACCATCTGGACTATTTTCCAGCCAATCTTGGGGATCTCAACGAAGAACAGGGCGAGCGATTCCACCAGGACCTTCGTACGATGGAGGAACGCTAACAAGGTTACTGGAACACACACATGATGGCCGACTATTGTTGGAGTATTAACAACAGTTCTATGCCTTCAACTTCAGCAAGGAAATCATATAAAAGAAAATTTTTTTAAACTTAAGAAGGCAATAAAATAAAATAATCTTTAAATCTATAGTGTTTTATTACAAAAAGTCAAATGTGTCATACAGAGTCATATAGAACTGATACAGGAATTTCAGTTACAGATTTGAAATTGTCATTAAAAATTGAACTAAAAACATGTATCATAACCTAATCATCAGAAATGCTGTTGTGCAGTGTAATGGATATATTTTCCCCAAACTAATGTTTAGCAGAAAATGCATTGCAAGCAGACAAATTCTGTATAAAAATTCTACTATTCTAAAGTTAAAAACAACTTTGAATAAATAAATAATTTTCTATGTATATAACGAACAAATTTTTATATCCACAATACGAGTACAAATACTCATAAAAGCAACCACAACTACAACGATTTAGATGCTAACAATGATATGTCGGATGAATTGAGCACGTACAGCTCGGAGGAAGACGAGGTGACATCACGAAAATCGCGAAAAATACAGCCAACTGATGCTGCGGATTACGAGGATGGGGGCGGAATGTAAAAATGTAAATTAATTTGTGTGCAAGTAAATTACAAGTGATATTTTCATATTTGAGCCGTAAGCCCTGGCAGCTAGTGCTCCTTTGTTTTTATTGTAAAATAATAATTTATTGTTATTTTCCATATATTAAATTAATTAATTAATTTTTATATCGACGCAACATTCATTATATGTATGAAGTTTCAAATATTATTTATTTATTAAAGTGTAGAAGAGTTTCAACAAAATAGAATAAAAGCTTTTAAAATGAGTTTAAAAATGTTAGCTGGGGTCTACAGCTGATTAAATTTTATTCACTTACATAGATTATTTCCATGCCATCAGGGAATATTTTATAATATTTCATATCCAAAGACAGCATGGAAGATATGACATAAGTGCACCTAAATTCATTATGACTCAGGCAGTTAGCTTTTATTTACTATCTCTCATACTTAATCATAGCCAGTTGGTATAGTTTTCCTCGTCTTTGACATTTTTCCTAGGGTTACCCGTTTTTATTTGTTTATTTCTAACACTTATTATAAGTATGTCGACGTGACGAGAGTGTCATTTGATGGTTAATTCTATTAGTAAAAGTGAGTTTAAAATGAATGATAACGGACTCATATATTTTTCCGCTGAGTTGCTTGGTCACACTTAGTAGGTTATTACTAATTTTTAGCAAACTTTTTGATGGTCTTTGCTGCCCTTCGCATTTAATAATTTGTTCATTTGCATGTGTAAGTGGTGTTCAGTTGCTAGCTTTTTGACGTGATAACGTCTTATAATTCGATTTAACAGGCTGCAAGCACGAAAAAATGTGTCGTTACCTTGCTCATGTGTAGTTACCTTGCTCTTTAGTGTTACCTTGCTCATGTGTAGTTACCATGCTCATTAGTGTTACCTTGCTCTTTAGTGTTACCTTGCTCATTAGTGTTACCTTGCTCATATGTAGTTACCTTGCTCATTGCATTGAATGAACTGCAAGCAAAAGCGCGTAACGAACGACAAAGCAAACAAAGCAAACGAACGGCAACGTTCGACATCTTGCTCTCTCCTACTTAAGTGAGCGTATATATGTATGTATATGCGCATATGTACATATATAAATTCACGTATTTGTATTTGCATATGCCTTCTTATTGATTATTATTAATTTGATTCACTTGAAGAATTTAAAATAAAACCAAGTTTGTTAATAATATCTGTTGTTTTAATGTTATAATTATTAATTTTTTTATTATATATGAAGGAAAAAATGTATGGTAATATTTACCATATACCTTATGAGATATGTTGTCTATACTAATATTATAAAGAGGAAAACTTTGTTTGTTTGTAATGAATAGGCTCAAAACTACTGGACCGATTTTAAAAATTCTTTCACCATTCGAAAGCTACATCATCCACGAGTAACATGGATTATATTTTATTTTGGAAATAGGGCTCGAGATATAGGTCAAAACGTGGACCCGGGTAACCTTAGGATGTGTATGTACAATATGGGTATCAAATGGAAGCTGTTGGTGAATGCTTTAGTTCAGAGTATTTCCATCCGCTCCGTGACTAGGGTCTCGAGATAGAGACCAAAACGTGGACCCTAGAATGTGTTTGTACAATATGGATATCAAATGAAAGCTGTTGATAAGTGCTTTAATACGGAGTAATTTTCATACCTATTGATGACTAGGGTCTCGAAATATATGCCAAAACGTGGACCCGCCGTGTCTTTGAACCGAATTAAACCAAACTTACACACATTGTTAAGTAGGTATTGAAGATGATTTCCGTATAGTTTGAATAACTATTGGTAGATAGGGTCTCGAGATATAGGTCAAAACGTGGGCCCGGGTAACCTTCGGACATGTATGTACAATATGGGTATCAAATGATAGCTGTTATGTTATGTTATGTTATGTTATGTTATGTTATGTTATGTTATGTTATGTTATGTTATGTTATGTTATGTTATGTTATGTTATGTTATGTTATGTTATGTTATGTTATGTTATGTTATGTTATGTTATGTTATGTTATGTTATGTTATGTTATGTTATGTTATGTTATGTTATGTTATGTTATGTTATGTTATGTTATGTTATGTTATGTTATGTTATGTTATGTTATGTTATGTTATGTTATGTTATGTTATGTTATGTTATGTTATGTTATGTTATGTTATGTTATGTTATGTTATGTTATGTTATGTTATGTTATGTTATGTTATGTTATGTTATGTTATGTTATGTTATGTTATGTTATGTTATGTTATGTTATGTTATGTTATGTTATGTTATGTTATGTTGTGTTGTGTTGTGTTGTGTTGTGTTGTGTTATGTTATGTTATGTTATGTTATGTTATGTTATGTTATGTTATGTTATGTTATGTTATGTTATGTTAAAGTATATTATGTTATGTTAATGTTAACTCATTCTCTATATCCATACAAAATATCTATCAAACAACTAAAATTAAAATTTTCTTTTGAAAAATGCAACCATTCAATCAGTATTTTCTTATGACGTTATCACGTTAAACTATCGTCAGTAAACCGACTTTACAGACAACCTCTTTTTATATTAGTGTTACTCATCAATACTGATAAAGGTGTTAAGTTCTTAAATTTATCAGTTTATGAGTAGTGTAACAAGAATGCGTTTGGGGTAAATAAATGAGGGAATCAGTCCATCGTGGTACTTCGATTTATCTCATTTATCTCATAAAATTTAAAATAATATGTGGATTATTTCCAATGTACTAATGTTCGCTCAGTGGTGGAAACTGAACCAATCTTTTCTATATCTTTTTATTTTTCTTTTTTTTTTTCTTTGCCTCTGTCTCCCTCATTATCCCTATCTTCATCCTCTTCTTCAACTTAATTTTTTGACTTTTCTTTAATTTCTTCTTTATCTTTATTTTTACCTTTACCTTTATCTTTATCTTCATCTTCATCTTTATCAAATATCAAAGGAAAACAACAAATGTAAATATTATAAGTACTAGGTCAACTCGAGCTCAAAAGCCACCTGGGCATCCTCAAACGAGTCGATCACCTGAAAACATCCAAGTTGCGGAGGATAGCGTCGAATAGAAGCTATTAACCCCGATGCGAAAGCACCGTTCCCACGTTAGTCTGTTCTACGTTACCGAGACGACCTGAATTTACCCCGGCCAAGGGGTGTCACTCCAGCAACATTCTCTGTACATGCATGGGGAACATGTATGCTACAACAACAACCTGAGAACAAGTAGCGCAATTGATCATTTCTCTCTTGGCCAAGTTTTCTATCAAGACTATAGGCAATTTTCCATTAGTAAATGATTTTATATTGTATAAAAATGGTTACTTAAATGTAACCAGTTTGCTATGATTTAACTTTTATTTTACCGAATGCAAGTTGATATATACAAGTATACATTCCTTTTTAATTTTTTTTTTGTAACTAACAAATTGTTATTTTGTAACTAACAAATTGTTATTTTGGTAATACTCTACTTATTTGAACGACTATTAGTTATTTACTTGTTTTACTAATGAGCTGTTATATTGTTTCTAAATGGAAAAGGCGCTTAGAAATTAACTGACTTTATGGCTTTGCATTGATCCCAAATGCACTCAGACACTCGTCTTGCATTCAAAACTAATTTTAGCTTTGTATTGTTACCTGCGCATAGAAAAACAAAAGCAAACTATTAAATAAGGGACATTAGATTTACAGCCTGGTTTTTTTAGTTTAAGAAAAAATTGTCTCGAAATTATTTTTTTTCATAGCTTTAGCACCTGAATTTGATAAAAAGATATTTTAGCTGGTTTTGCCATCTATTTTTTTGGAAATAAAAGATTATATTATTCGTAAAAAAATATTTGTGCATGCATGTATGTACATCAATGGAAAGATAAAAAAGCTTTAACCCAAATATATATTTAAATGGACGTAAACTGTGATTGACGGCATTTTTAGTTAAAAATACTTTTTTAATGGCGTTGCCATTTATTTTTCAGTTCAGTTTAAGGGGTTAGGGCTAGTCAGAGTTTTCAAGAAATTGGATTTTTGTTTTTTGCGTTTTCTTAAAGTATATTATCTTAAAAATATTATGTGAAAATTTTAAGTGAATCCGACAAATACCTTTCGAGTTATTCAGCAATTAACAAAGGGCGCTCGGGCGCTCCGAAACGTTCGAGAGCAGGTAGCAAAACTTTAAATGCGTTTTCTCAAAACTATGTTTTTTGAACTGTTGATCACTGTAACTTAAAAACCGCTTGGTAGGTTTCAATAAAATGTATACTGCTTTTGAAAAACATAAAAAAGTCGTGCCGGATGGAAGGATTTTTTTTTTTCGAAATTTCGATTTTTGTTAACAATTAATTATTGGTTTTTTCTCGAAAATCTGAAAAATATTTCCTGAGGCCGCCATAGCGTTAATTTTGAAAAAAGAAAAAAAAAACGTTTCGATCAAGCACAAGATTATCTATTCATAAAACAAATGTCTCTTGTCCGATTGAGTTTAGATGACTCTCCGTGACTTCTGAAGAAACGGGCTCCACACAAACAGCGATAACTTTTACAATTATAAATTTTTTTTTTTAATTTTGCTAAAGTAAAGTTGACGAATGATGTATTAATGCTATGTTTTTATTTTTGTAAAATAAAGCAATTGACCAGCAAAAAAAAATTATGGAAAATCATCATTTTTTCGGGCCTCTGACTACCCCCTAACCCCATTAACACCGTTCACAATTTCAGTAGCCTGTCTTGAATTTTCGCCTTTATATTTAAAAGAAAAACTGCAAATTGCACCGAATTTTCTCTTTGTTGACTTCCATTGTTAGCACCCTGTAACTCACAACTGAATGGAACAAACAAAAAATAAAAAAAGGAGGACCGGTGCAAAAAAATTCTTTAAAGTCTTAAAAGTGTGGAAAGTTTATTGAACTCTAAGCAATTCGCTTAATAACATTTCTTGATAAGTGTCACATAAATATACGGACGAATTTTAAATTTTCCGCACTACCCCTTACTATACTAAGCAAAAGAGAAACCTATTTTCATCATAAACTTAACTTCAGGTAGACCTCTGTTAAGTTTTAGAAATAATATTAACTAAACCAGTTGATTTTTGCTTACATTTGTGGTTTGTTATCTACGGATGGCTGTTAGTGCTCTCTGCAACTTTTATGTTTTTTTATTTTTTTTGTTGTTTTTTTTTTAACATTTGATATTTCCATATTATGAGAGTATTTGCTCGCTTTATTACAGCAAATATATATTTAAGCTAAAAATATAGGGAAAAGTAATCTTCTGAGCGAAAATTTTAACACACAAACTTAATTAATTATCCCTTATTGTTTGCATAGTTACTGATCTGGCTGCGCCTGAAAGCAGCTTGTATAAAATGTTTACATTTAGTCTATTACTGTTAACATAACATTTGCTGTATTTTCTGTTGGGTTAGAATAAGTGAGTTTCGGCGCTTTGAAACAACAACAATATCTAGGGGATATGTTCATTTAACCCCTTGCCATACGATTAAATCTCGAAGAGTAGTACGCGTGCAGACAATTAAATTTAGCGCAATTCTAGACTAGAATTATCATAAAATAAAACCTAAGTAGTTTTGAATATATAAGTAAAAACTATTTCATTTGTAATACAAGAGGTTTATTAAGTAATGATAATATTTTTATTTTTACAAGTGTAAAGAAATTCGAATGATTTTAAATATTCAAATATACTGCGGGCGGCGACTGTCAAATTCGAATTTAGTACAGAAAATCTTGACGGGTAAGGCCCGTCATTTCCACTTAACCGTTTCGGGACGATGGGGATGTTTTTATCCCGAAGAAATAAAAAAAATCGTATCTGTCACAATATGGAAGCGATTTGGTTCAAAACAGTCCCAAATCATTCATTATACTCTTCTCTACAAAAACAAAAATACCAGCTGTTGGTTGGAGTCATCAGTTTTTTATTAAATGTCATTTTCTTAGACACGTTGTTGCGTAGATGGTATTTGTTTGGAAAAAGCTTTGAAATATAGTTACATTTTGTGCAAATAGTGCTAATCTATTGAAATAAAAAGTTTAGAATAAAGAATAACTTATTTTCCTTATAAGAAGTCAAGGTAAGTTCCGCGGGAAGAAATCATCCCAAATCTGTTTATTTCTGGGATATTATTATCCCATACGTACTCATGTACATTATTTTACTTACAGAATGGAGAGACCACGCAGACTGGGTGTTTCACAAATTCAGAACTTTTTGAATGAATCGAGTGATGAGGATGGTCTGTTTGCTGATAGTGGTTCCGCATACAGTCCCAGTGAAAAAAGCAACATTGATTCAGAAGATGGAGAAAACACACAGCCCGGCAGAGCATATGATGAAGAAATAGAAATTGATCGTGGAAATGAAAGTGCTATAGATGAAAATGATGGTGAAAATGAAAGTACTGATGATGAAATATACGAAGTTGAACGTTTGGAAGAAGATAATGTGAATGAATGGCCTGATGATATTATAATATGGACAGACCCACAACCGATATTCAAGCCACGATTCACTATTAGCCAAGAACGAATCATTAGTAGTGAGGGCATGACTCGTGGACTGAAACCTTTGGAGGTATTTTTCAAGCTATTGCCTAGAAGCTTTATTCATCACATAATATATTGTACCAATGAGAGAATTGATATTCACAATATAAGCCATGTAAAAAACAAACGAGCTAGAACCGATTTTGGTGAGATCCTCATAATTCTCGGATGTACATTTGTAATGTCATATAATCGAGTGCCTTCTTTGAAGGACTATTTTTCAAATAGCCCTTCATTGGGAAATTCATACATAAAAAAAGCCATGTCCAGAGATCGGTTCTTACACGTTATGTCCAAACTATATTTTTCCTCGTTATCATACCAGCCTGAGCCAAAACCTAAAACATATTTCATTGATGATTTGGTCAATTGCCTCAAAAGCACCTTTCAAAAATGTAGATCCGACTCTCCATTCCAAAGCATTGATGAGTCTATGACCAAATTTTTGGGTCGCTCTACCTTGAAGCAGTATATGCCATTGAAGCCAGTGAAGAGAGGAATAAAATTATGGATGAGATGCGACAGTATGACTGGCTATACTTACGATTTTAATATATATTCTGGAAAAGAAGACAATTCGCATACATCATCCACATTAGGTGAACGCGTTATTATGAAATTGGCATCGACCATCAGATATCCTGACACAACATTGTATTTTGACCGTTTTTTCACGTCAACAAAATTGATAAATAATATTCCTTTTCCAGCTTTAGGTACCTGTATATCTAACAGAAAAAATTTACCTAAAGTTACTGAAAAACTAAGCAGAGGAGAATATGTTTTCAAGTGTAATTCATCTGGTACTTTGGCAGTGGTTTGGCAAGATACTAAACATGTAATGCTTCTAAGCAATTGTCATGAGGCTACAGTGGGCACCGTTCAAATAAAACAAAAAGATGGCACCAGAGTTGATGTGACTTGTCCAGATTTGTGAAAACATACCGAAACATTATGGGTGGCGTAGATTTGGCCGATAAAATGGTTACCCTATATGAACTAGACCGAAAGTCTGCTAAATGGTGGCGAAAAGTTTTCTTTCGACTTATGATGACATGCGCCGTAAATGCTTGGATTATCCAGGCGGAAACCAACCATCCACGTCAGAAAAGAGAACCGTTCTTGGGATTCTTGGTAGAGCTATCCGAATGCCTCTCCGACGAAGGGAAAAAGAATGCGAAAATTCAGCGCAAAGTTCGAACAGGACCGGTCTCCGCAATGAAGAAAAAAATTAAACAAAATCTGGGAGATCATTTGCCACAAAGAACGAACAAGAGACAACGATGCGTAAATTGTGCTAAAAAGGGCAAAGAGAGCCGAACGAATCAGATTTGCATTGCTTGCAACATGGCATTTTGTAAAAAATGTTTTACTCCTTGCCATCAGATATAAATATAATGTCTTATAAGATAAAATTGAATATATAAACGACAAAATAAAATGAAATCGAATGAATTTAAGTCTAGAATTTTTATTAATATTTTTGAATACAGATGGATTTGGGATGTTTTTATCCCAGGACCATATCACCTTTTTTATTAATATTTTTGAATACAGATGGATTTGGGATGTTTTTGTCCCAGGACAATATCTCCTTTTAGGGATGCGCTAAAAATATATTATCAAATTACTTTTCTTAAAATAGCCATAGGAGACGAAATAAACACTTTTCTTTGAGATTGTACGTCACAAAAGTTCCCGTCCCGAAACGGTTAAGGGGTTAAATGACATGTTAAATATTAGTTAAGCATAAACTGCTATTGCGACCTGTTGGAAATAGACTATAGTTCACTGAAGTCTTACCTTAAATTATTACTAAGATTTACTTTAAATTATTATTTGAAATTTCTTATGTGTTTTTATTTGTAATTTCATCAAAGTATTGTGGGTATTGCACACAAAAAATTCGTTATACGGAGGTTAAAAATATTTAAGGGTGCAAATGCGCGAGTGCAAGTTATAGGGTTCAAATGCAAAGTAAATTTATGCACGAATGCTGAAAGTGTATGAGGGCTTTTCGCCAACAATTAGTAGGGGAGGGTCCCAGTTGTGACGCGGGTTTTGAAAAAAATTAAAATTTTTTCCTCAGTTCCGCAAATTGAAAAATGAAGAAGTTTAACATTTAACTATTAACCAAACGCAACTTTTCTCCAAAGAAAGTATGTTTATTTGAGTTACTCAAAAAATTTTGGAACAAATTTTTTCAGGATAACTTTTTTTAGGACAAAAAAAAAGTGGCCCAGTTGTGACGCACCTCAAGAAATTTACTGGAAATGAGAAAATATGAAAGGAATGTCACACCAATTGTTGTGATTTAATGATTTATTTATTTTGAAGGCTTCCAATGGCAAAAATAATGAAAATACAAAAGAAAATGTCCTTCAATGGCCATAAATGACAACGATTTTTATTCATCATCGTCATCTAAATATTCCTAGTCGTCGTCCACGTCACTTTCGCAGTGTTTGCAAGTGAAATAACTTGCCTGCATGTTGGCGCACTTCAAATGAACTGGACGCTTGCATACGTTGCAATTGATCGAGTATCATGAAGAAACGCCGGGCAAGGAGCAACGCAATCAAAAACAAAACAGTCTGGAATGAAAAACTTTTCAGGACGCGAGGGATCGAGATCTTGCTCACGACCTTAGAAGTTTCTAGAACGCGGGGAATCGAGATCTTGTTCACGATAAAAGAATTTTTTAGAACGCGGGGAATCGAGATCTTGCCCAGAAACTCACACACATAAAAACACTTACCAAAAAATGGACAGATACAATGTTCCAGCGCTTTTCGAAACACTTCGGTATACGGCACGAATCGGATATTTACTCAAGCGCGGACAATTCTCAACTGAACTGAGTTCTCCCCGGCGCCTCAATTTATACCTGAGCGCGAGGTCCGAGCGCGAAGATTCCAGAAAGTTCCATTTCTCAAAAAGTTCTTCTCGATCGTTAATAATCGTGTTTTAACAATTAGATCCATTGAATTCAAGAGTTAGGTATAATTAATAATGACATTATTGAATTTTTATTCCTAATAACATAAATATTGTTGCTTAATCAGTGTTTTTACCAAATGGAACATTCCCGAACCTTCCCGATCGAGATCTTCCAGAATATTCTCGGCCAAACTGGTCTCAATATGTAAATTTCCTTTCCTCTTTTTTTTAAACAACAACAAAAATGTAGGAATTCGGCAGTTCTATATGATCGTAGTGCAAAAAAAAGGTGCGTCATAACTGGGCCACCCGCTGAGTCACAACCGGGTCACGATGCTATTTTGTGTATGACAAGCAAGTTTTTTATAGACACCACATAATCACATAAATCCATATAGAATCACAAAATATACGGCAAATACAATATTTTGATGGATTACACTCGCCTTTTCACTGTTAATTTCACAAAATTTTGGTACTTTGAAAAAAATCAAAATAACTTTTTCGCACGATTTTCAACACGATGTTTGGCGCGTGTATACACAATGCGACTACTAACGTTGGTGTCTGCACAAAAACTGCTGAACGTCAAACGAACATGATTGGCAGGGCTCAAACTGTCATTTTCATACCGCATGTCAAAAATATTTAGCTGCGTCACAACTGGGCCTGCGTCACAACTGGGCCCCCTCCCCTACAGTAGAAAGATGGGCTGCTGATTTCAACCGTGGTCGTACAAACCTTGAAGACTATCCAATTCAAGGACGTCCAAAAATTGCAACAACATCAGAAATCGTGGAAAAATACAGTATATCGTACTGGAAAATCATCGAGTGGCTGAAAGAGATTTAGTAGAAGCTCTAGGCATCATATAGGCCAGTGCAAGCAATATTTTGACTGAAGTATTGGGTTTCAGAAAACTGGGGGTACAACGGGTGTCGCACTCACTAGCAATGGAACAAAAAAACACATTTTCACAGCAACATTTTGAGCGTTTTCGAAAGAATAAAGTAGATTTTTTGCATCAATTCGTCACTATGAATGAAACAAGCGTCTATCACTATGATCCTAATTCAAAACAAGAGACTAAAGAGTGGTGTGAACTTGGTTATTTGGTTCCGATACGAGTTTGTGTTCAGAAATCGGCCAGAAAGTGTTAGAATCAATTTTTTTGGATACGGAAAGGAATTTTGCTGGCGATTTATTTGCAAATTGATAAAACAACAAATTCTTAATATTATTGTAACCATTTGGACCAGCGGAAGGAAAAAATTCGTGATAAAAGACCTAGTTTGTAAAAGAAAATAATTCCTTTTCATCAGGTCAATGCACCGAGTCACAAGAGCGTTTTGACAAGTTCTAAAACCTATGAATTAAAGTTCGAATTGTTGAACTATCCACCGTATTCACCAGATATGGGCCTTAGCGACTTCCATCTGTTTCCAGACCTAAAAAAATTCAGGCGTGGAAAGAGTTGTTCATCAAATGATGAGGTTATAATAGCTATGGAGGTGTATTTTGCAGCCGTTCCAGATGCTCCCTTCAAGGATGGAATTCATAAATTTGAATTTCGTTGAAACAAGTGTATTAATGTTCAGGGAGACTATACTGAATAATAAAGTGTAGTTCAAACCATAAAATTGGGTTTTTCTTATTGAACCACAAAATTGTTTTAACAACCTAGTACACAGACATAAAGGCCAACTTCAACTTTTCTCAGGTTTAAGAAATTCACGTGTATTAGGGATCTCTTCAAAAGGCTTATGCTCTTCTGCTCTTTTTGAGCTTTAGTACTAATAAAGGTTATGTCTTTTCAGTTTGCAGTGGCGAAAATATACATTTTTGCACTTGAGATCTTTTCTTTATGATTGATTTGTAACATAAAATCATCGCTCCGTTCAAAGTATAGTTCTTTGGTTGGTAATAGCCCAAAAAGCTTACTTCATGTACTTTGCTTTTGAAACTTGGAAAGGCTATTATAAATTTCCTCTTCCTTCCTTTGGCTGCAAAATCTTAACTACAGGAATCCGTTGTCTTAATTTTTTTTTAATGTCTTATATATACTTGTATATATGTAATACAGGTATCCCTGCGCATTTTTGTTTTCTTTTTATATTTGTTACTTCTAATTGCCTTATAAAAATAAAATCTCTCTATACCATACAGCCTGCTGAACGTAGATTCTCTCAACCATATAATTTCACATGTTGGTTGTTGCTGCTACAACAGCATACACACATACAAACACTTCCCAAACAGTTTGTGGGGAATGCTGCTGGAGTAAAATATGTTGTCATAAAATATGTTCTCATAAAATATGCTCTCGTTTCCAACACGCCAACATCACGATTGCTGGCAAAAGCGAACGGTATTGTAAGACTAACAAAAAAACATAATAAACTGTTCATTATTATGGCTTTATTAGCTTACAAATGTTATACGTGTACTTAAAGTCATTCTCTCATCTTCCTGTTAATGTGAACATTACGAAACAGGTGGATCAATTTGTTGACACGATAAACTCGAGTTCGTTTTCTCAACATCCCGTTAAATATTTATTTATTTGCAGTGAACGCACGGCAGCGCAGCAATGACGAAATATAGAAAGCTGTTTGTAAGATTTTGTTGGTGTAGGCGCTGTAAAGTGGCCAGTCAGCTGTTTAGTGTTTGCGATCAATGCATGCGAGTTTGTCGAATCGAGAAGTGTTAATCAATAAACTAAGTAGTACCTAATAACATCTCTCAACGACAACAAATAGCAGACAGTTGAGGAAACTAAAATGTGTTTAGAGAGCAAATATGTTTTAACAGAAAAAAGGGGCAAATCCACACTTACTGTTTATTTTGATAAATAAGTAGGGGCATATGGCGGCTGAGCACGATTCATTACTGGATGCCTCTATTCTAAGCTTAGGTTTGTTATGTGTTTTTTGTAAATTGGATTGCATTTTCCCTCCTCCTATTCGCATTTATTCAATCTGATATTAACACTGGGAAGACCAAAATTTTGAATTACCTAGAAAGGCAAATGTTTTACTTAAACGTTATCTATATCTATACTAATATTATAAAGAGGAAAACTTTGTTTGTTTGTTTGTTTGTTTGTTTGTAACGAATAGGCTCAAAAACTACTAGACCGATTTTAAAAATTCTTTCACCATTCGAAAACTACATTATCCAAGAGTAACATGGATTACATTTTATTTTGGAAAAAAATAGGGTTCCGTAAGATATTTGGATTTTTCGGACACAAACTGAAAAAAATCTTATATATAAAATAAAGTCAACTTTTTGTGTGTGTTCGCTAACCGGCCGTGTCTGCACCGAATTAAACCAAACTTACACACAATGTTAAGAAGGTATTGAAGATGGTTTCCGTATAGTTTGGATACCTATTGGAGGATAGGGCTCGAGATATAGGTCAAAACGTGGACCCGGGTAACCTTCGGATGTGTATGTACAATATGGATATCAAATGGAAGCTGTTGGTGAATGCTTTAGTTCAGAGTATTTCCATCCGCTCCGTGACTAGGGTCTCGAGATAGAGACCAAAACGTTGACCCTAGAATGTGTTTGTACAATATGGATATCAAATGAAAGCTGTTGATAAGTGCTTTAATACGGGGTAATTTTCATACCTATTGATGACTAGGGTCTCGAAATATATGCCAAAACGTGGACCCGCCGTGTCTTTGAACGGAATTAAACCAAACTTACACACATTGTTAAGTAGGTATTGAAGATGATTTCCGTATAGTTTGAATACCTATTGGTAGATAGGGTCTCGAGATATAGGGCAAAACGTGGGCCCGGGTAACCTTCGGACGTGTATGTACAATATGGGTATCAAGTGGAAGCTGTTGGTGAATGCTTTAGTTCAGAGTATTTTTCATGCCGCTCCGTGACTAGGGTCTCGAGATAGAAACCAAAACGTGGAGCCTAGAATGTGTTTGTACAATATGGATATCAAATTGAAGCTGTTGGTGAATGCCTTAGTACAGAGTATTTTTCATGCCGCTACGTGACTGGGGTCTCGAGATATAGGTCAAAACGTGGACCCGGGTAACCTTTGGTTGTGTATGTACAATATGGGTATCAAATGAAAGCTATTGATAAGTGTTTTAATACGGGGTAATTTTCATACCTATTGATGACTAGGGTCTCGAAATATATGCCAAAACGTGGACCCGCCGTGTCTTTGCACCGAATTAAACCAAACTTATGCACATTGTTAAGTAAGTATTGAAAATGGGTTTCGTAAAGTTTGGTTGTAATTCGGAGCAGTGGCAACGGGTACAGCCTTCTTTTGAGCCAGCCATAATGTCGCTTACTTTTTTAACGCTTGGGGCGGAATTGAACTGTCAAATTGACAGTGTGAGTTACAATGTGTCAATATTTCTTTCTGATTTGGATGCCATAAAGAAAAAACGTAAGTGCAACATGTAAAAATTGTTTGTGAATTTTTTTGGAGTGGATTTTGGAACAGTGAATAGTTTCTTACGAAATTTGAGAATTTAATGTGAAATCCGAATGGAATTATGTTTTCGTGGGAAAAAAATTTTTTTCGTTTTTTTTTTTGAAAAATATAAATGGATAATGGTTAAAAAAGCTCCAATGCTTAATAAAACATATAAATTGAAACGAAAAATTCATGGATGATCAGGAAAAAAGACGATTGTTTATTCATATGCGTTGATTTGAAATTTAAAAACAATCTTCTTTTTTCCTGATTTTCAATTTATATTTTATATTTACTCAAAAACAAATAGAAAAACAAAAATATTGTTTATGCCAAAGCGCTAGAATAAAGAATAAAGAAATAAATAATATGAAAACCATATATTTTCTGTTCTAAACCATATCTCTTCTATTTTAGTGTGCCCAGCGAAGGGGGCCGGGTTTGCTAGTGATTTTATATTTGTGTTTTATTCATTATTAAATTAAAGTAGCGTACAAAAGTAATGAATACATTTCAGTAAAAAATAGTACCGTATTAAATAGCAAAATTTTAAGAATTCAGATTGCAGTTATTTTACCACTTTGGTCTCTATAGTTAATTACTTTCGACTTTACTATTACAAGGTGGCGCAAAATTAATCACCCTATTGAAAGATTTTAAATTTATGCAAATGACATCGTACTTTAACGATACTTAACAGCTACAGTATACAAAGGGCAGGCGACAGAGTGCGTAAAGGTCAAAATAAAGATTTTCATCACTAAAAATCAGTAAAAAGTTATTCAAAAACAAAAAATGGCTTGTTGTGCTCCCAATGCACATCTTTTGGAAGTTAGAGCGTTCCTTAGGTTGATAACTTTGTATTTAATATACAGGTGCAAGTCTTTGATGTAGGTACTATTGTATTTATTTCTTGGTCCAAAGAGATTCCAATTTATGAATGCCATCCCTGAAGTGAGAATTTGGAATGGCTGCGATATACACTACCACAGCTGTTATGATCTTATCATTTGATAAAAAACGCTTTCCACGCATGCATTTTTTAAGGGCTGGAAACAGATAGATGTCACTAGAGGCAAAATCTTGTCGATACTCCAACATCAAACTTTAATTCAAATATTTTAGACATTGTCTAAATTCTCTTGTGACTCGGTGCATTGACCTGAAGAAAAATTTTTTTTTTCTTTTGCAAACTGAAAACGAATTTTATCCTTCCGCTGGTCCAAAAGGTTACAATAATATTAAGAATTTATTGTTTTAACAGTGTGCAAATAAATCGCGAGCAAAATTCCTTTCCGTATCCAAAAAAAACTGATTCGAATAACCAAGTTCACACCCCTCTTTAGTCTCTTGTTTTGAATTAGGATCATTGTAGTAGACGCTTGTTTCATTCATAGTAACGAATCGATGCAAAAAATTTACTTTATTCTTTCGAAAACGCTCAAAATGTTGCCGTGAAAATATGATTTTTTGTTCCATTGTTAGCGAGTTCGGCGCCCATTGTGCACACAGCTTTCTAAAACCCAATACAGGTATCCCTTGTATAACGCGGTCTTATACAACGCGGTTTCGATATAACGCGATTTGGAAAAATTAGGTTTCAGTACAACGGGAAATTTAGGCTTATATAATGCGAAGGGGAAAATACATAATTATAAAATCTGGTAACACTAATTTGCGTACCACATATTTATAATATGTAATGTATTTTTAATGTAAACCGGGAATTACCCTTTTTTGCCTTAGATAGATAGAATAGATATTAATCTAGCACCTTATTACGAAATTGAAAAGGAACTTAAAAAAACCACCCACCAAAAACTGATAACAGATTTTGCAATTATAAAACCAGTAGAAGAACCACAAGGTCCCAGAACGAGTTCCTTATCCAATAGCGAAAACTATGTTGAAGAAATATCTTCTGATGAAGCTATTGCTCCCCCAAAACGCCCACGTGCAAATATCTTTGAAGACAGTGAAACAGATTAATTACCATATGAAGTTTGAAGAATAACAATAAAGTTTTTAATAAACCTTTAATTTGTTTTAGTTTGATTTTAAATTTTTTGTTTTGTGTTATAATTGTATTATAAAGTCTGAACTTTAGTATTGAGTTGAAATGTATGTGCATCTGTTATTTTGTATGTATTTTATTAAAAAAAAAACCTATTGGAACATAACCCCCAAATTTATATGAAAACTATGTTTTAGATAACGCGAAATTACATAACGCGCAATTCTTCTGGAACGTAACTATCGCGTTATACGAGGGATACCTGTACTTCAGTACAAATATTGCTTATGCAATGCCCATGAGATGCCTAGAGCTTCTACTAAATCTCTTTCAGTCACTCGACGATTTTCCAATACGAGATCCTGTATTTTTCCTACGATTTCTGATGTTGCTGCAATTTTTGGACGTTTTTGAAGTGTATCGTCTTCAAGGTTTGTACGACCACGTTTGAATTCAGCAGCCCATCTTTCTACTGCACTAATTGTTGGCGAAAAGCCCTCATACACTTTCAACATTCGTTCATAAATTTCCTTTACTTTTAAACCTTTCAAAAATAAAAATTCAATCAGTGAAAGATACTTGATTTTTTCCATAGTAGAAAATACTGTGACACGTCGATACTAAATGGCTGTTAAACAAAGAATTAATTGGACGATTGAAATAAACTTCACAGCAGTTCTCATGAAGAGTGCTCCAAGATAAAAAAAAAATTTTTTGGCTAGTAGCAACGCCTTCTCCTATCGAATCGCAAAACTTATTGAACTGCACTGCCGAACTAATGTCGAAGTAAGTTGGCTGCAGATCAACTTTATGGCATTTAAATTCTTGCTTCTCTGCCTTTCATTGTGACTGAACGAGTGTTGAACAGCGGGGACTGAATACTTCAATGTATCCAATACGCTCCAGCCGGTGAATTTGAAAAGTTACCAGAATCTACTTACAAATAGATATCTGCAAGCTGTGTAGTATGTCATTTATGATATGGAAGGTCACACTTAATTACCTTCAGAAGAAATCTTAGTTGTAGCGCATTTAGGTATACGTAATATTTATTTTCATATCCAACTCTCACGACCACATCATTCAAAAATCAGCCTCTAAATAAAATAATCCCTTTGTCATCTCCATTCTTCCGCCATAAGCCCAAACCACCCACTGTGCAAGCATTTCACGATTCCTACTGAAAAGCGCAATATCTATCACAGGGTTCAACAGCTGAGTTGTCATTAGTCCGATAAGGAAAGCTGCATAGTTGTTTATTTTTTTTCACCCTAATAACTAACCAGATAAAATTTAAAATCTATGTTTTTTTAAGTCGTAACCGAATCACTTTCAACTTCAATATTGTTTCACTAGTAAACAACAACAAAAAAAATGAAGTGTCATTGGAAAAATTTGTCTATTTACTACGAAACAGATAAGAAATGATTAATGAAAAATACCATTTACCAGATATTTTGCATAAGTACAATGTGATATTCCTTTTAGTTCGCACCAAATTTAACTGAAACACCCACTGGAGATTTAATGTTTTTGCTATATCGTCATGTTTACTACCAAAAATCCTGGGATAATACGGTGGGGATTGCAGGAAAATAAATAAATATCTACATGGAATAAATAAATCTCTACTTGGAGCATTTAGAAACACTTCTTCAAAAGAACATCACTTAAGTGCCACAGAGGAGAGATAACAGAAGGTGTGGCCAATATCAGACCGTTAACCGGCCCTCAGTGAAGGAATCAGTTGATTTGCTGACGTAAAAGGAGTGGGGGAGCGGTCTGTTTAGTACAAATCTGATATTGGCGATATAAGAAAAAATCGATGCACACATTGCTCTTGTTACTTCGTTGATATCTGAATAATGACCGACTGGAAGAGCGAATCTCCGATGACGTGGCAGTCGAATTACTCTCACAATTTGGTTTGTATGGCTAA
This sequence comes from Anastrepha ludens, assembly GCF_028408465.1. NCBI lineage: Eukaryota > Metazoa > Arthropoda > Insecta > Diptera > Tephritidae > Anastrepha > Anastrepha ludens. The sequence continues at coordinate 26,239,967 of NC_071499.1, read as the reverse complement.
GCCTTGTAATTTATCACCTTTGCTAAAAATTGCTAAAATATTTATATTAATAATTTAATAATTTCTACACTGTTGGAAAACCTACGTATGGTAGTTTGTGTGTAAAACTCATTCTGAGGGCGTGTTGCCACCCTTTTATATAAATAAAAAAAAGTGATTTATTAGAAGGCTATAGATTTAAGTGTAACAGCATGTGTGTTAAGGTACAAATTTATGTAAAAAAATCCATTCTTTTTTTTTATTGCTTGTAAAAACTATGACACTTGTCTACATTAACAATAAGTAATTTGTTTTAAAGATATTTGGATAGTTAAGTAATACTGTAAGGCCATTGCTCCTCAGGATTATTAGGAATATGTAATTCATTTGTAAAATATTTACTATAACAATTTAGATAATTACATAAGCATATTTCTTATTATTATATTACAAGAGGTCTGTTGATGTCTTTCGTTTAATTTCCTTCTTATTGAATTTTTCTTCAGCAGGAAGCTTCCTCATGGTCGGATTTGTGTGCGTCAGAAGTCTGCTTATGTGCCTTCTGCTCGTAGTTTGTATTGCTTCGTTAAGTGTGTCGATGTTTAAGTCGCGATGAATATCAGCGTGTGGTATGTACCATGGAGCATTTGTTATTGTCCTGAGTATCTTCACGCCGGCAAGTGAACAGAGGCACTCCGCAAGGCGGTGTTCTCTCGCCACTACTCTGGATTGCTGTACTTAACGGTCTGCTGGAGGAGCTGGAGGGGAGGGGCTGTAAGGTGATTGCCTACGCGGATGACGTGGCACTTATTATCAGAGGCAAGTTTCTAGATACTCTGGTGGAACTGATGCAGGGTTATCTGAATCTAGGTATAAATTGGACCGCAAATTGCGGCCTATCGATAAATCCTCTGAAGACGGAGCTCGTCTTATTTACGAGGAAATACAAAATACCAAGAGTGTTTCTCCCCTCAAAAGCGGGCGCTCCGTTGGTGCTCTCTGACAAGGTGAAGTACCTGGGACTCATCCTTGACAGAGATCTTACGTGGAAGCCAAACATTGAGGAGAGAATCAGAAAGACAACAGTGGCCTTGTATGGTTGCAGGGGCGTTGTCGGCAAAAGATGGGGCCTCTCGCCTAAAGTCACTTTTTGGCTTTATAACACGATTATAAAACCAATCTTGCTATACGGAGTCCTCATAAAGGGAAACTTCTGGGCTGATGAGCTGGCTAGACAGGGAACTTTGGAGACGGTTTCGTCGCGAAATGAGAGAATTGGGGTTCCCCTGAGAACCTGTGGTCTGCTCCTGGATAGATGGGCCTCGAGTCAACTCAGCGAGCGCTGGGCTAGTACGCAAACGTGCAAGGTCACGAGATCCTTCTGGCCACGGGTAGGTCGGGGACGCTCAAGGGAACTCCTAAGGCTAACAAAGCCCCAGCTCTCGAATTTGGTGGGCATCCTTACCGGACATTGTCCGTCAGGTGTTCATGCCGTGAGACTTGGGATTGCCTCAAGTCCGTTCTGCAGAAACTGTCTCGAGGACGAGGTGGAGGCATCCAACACCTTCTTCTCAGCTGCCCTGCTCTCGTCTGGCAAAGACTTAGACATCTGGGCTCTCACTTTTTCGCTACGCCTACGGATATAGCCGGTGTAAATATCATATTGGTATCCCCGCAAAACTAATATGGATATGCAAGAAGACGTTGCTCAACACCAGCAGCGCCGTCAGAATTGGGAAGGACTTCTCCGAGCCGTTTGATACCGAACGAGGTTTCAGACAGGATGACTCGCTGTCGTGTGACTTCTTTAACCTGATGGTGGAGAGCATCGTAAGAGCCGCAGAACTTAATCGCTCAGGCACAATATTTTATAAGAGCGTACAATTGTTGGCGTATGCCGATGATATTGATATCATCGGCCTTAACAACCGCGCTGTTAGTTCTGCCTTCTCCAAACTGGATAAAGAGGCAAAGCGAATGGGACTGGTGGTGAACGAAGGCAAAACGAAGTACCTCCTGTCATCAAAGAAACAGTCGGCGCACTCGCGTATCGGCACCCACGTCACAGTTGACAGTTATAATTTTGAGGTTGTAAAAGAATTCGTGTATTTTGGAACCAGCATTAACACCGATAACAATGTCAGCCTTGAAATCCAACGTAGAATCTCTCCTGCCAACAAGTGCTACTTTGGACTAAGTAGGCAAATGAGTAGTAAAGTCCTCTCTCGACGAACAAAACTAACACTCTACAATACTCTCATCATGCTCGTCCTAACGTATGGCGCAGAAGCGTGGGCGATGACAACATCCGATGAAGCGACGCTTGGAGTGTTTGAGAGAAAGATTCTGCGCAGGATTTTTGGACCTTTGCACGTTGGCAGAGGCGAATATCGCAGGCGATGGAACGATGAGCTGTATGAGCTTTACGATGACATAGACATGGTCCAGCGAATAAAGATACAGCGGCTACCCTGGCTGCGTCATGTCGTCCGAATTGATACAAACACTCCGGCTCTGAAAGTATTCGATGCGGTACTAGCTGGTGATAGCAGAGAAAGAAGAAGACTCCTCTGCGTTGGAAAGATCAAGTGGAGAAGGACTTGGCTTCACTTGGTGTGTCCAACTGGTTAGCACGTTTGGTTAAACTCGGCCAAAATCGCGTAAGCGGTTATAGCGCCAATTAAGAAGAAGAAGAAGATAGCTTTAATCACACAATGTTTTTAAACCATTTTCAAACACAAGCGTTAATATTCACTAAAATTTAACTTATTTGGTCCAGCCACTTAAGTGCTAAGCTCGGTTGAAGCACCTGTGAAGAAGGTGAATAAGATATGAAAGAACCAAATGTATGGTAGATGCACATCCACACACCATAAATTTGCCACAATTCTATGTAGCTATATTAAAATTCTATGGATAAGTACAGACATACATAGATATACATAGGTAAGGGTATATACGGCATTCGCTAGTACCGAAGTAATTAATGATTTTTTAAGTGGATTTTCCTTTGAGTAAATTCTGATAGATTGACTATCTGACGTATTCTAATGTGCTCGTACAGCTGCATATATTCATTAAAACAATTCCTTATCCATGCCTTCTTTCTTCTGCTGAATCCTCTCGTACAATCTCACATACTTCTTGCTTTTTGGCTCAACCTTGTACGGAAAGTCTTAACTATACCCATCACCAAAAGTCCAACTGAAATTTTTTTCTACCTAATTCGACATCACGTGTGACATTTGCATGGATGCTCTTTAGCACGCGCACGCCAAAGCATAGGCGCCTTTTAGGCGTTTACGACAAGTTGTCGTCTATCCCGCTGCGTATACGTAATATTTATTTATTACTTTTTCTTCGGAATCCCAGTTAATGATGTGTGTCCTATGCAATGTTTCGCCCGCTCCACTTCGATTTGAATGGAATGGGCTAAGAAACTGTGGATAGAAATGATAAATGCTTTGCCGGCAATGCTGTTTAGCTTCCGACTTGGATAGGTGTGAAGCGATTAAGTGCGTACACATGCAGAGTTTAATATATAAGTAGTATGTGCATGTCTATATTATGGATGGCAATTTTCTTCGACTCTTACGATTTCGGGATTTTCGGGAAGTATTGGAATACCGGGTTTTAGATATTCATTATTTTGCAACAACTTGAATCGCGAGAAATTGGATTAATATCGTTTGGAAAGCTCTCCTTCCATATAATAAATAACAAATAAATAAATAACAATAAAAGGTGGAAGTCAACAAAGGTGGTACCTTGATGACTAAAACAACCCAAATATGTGCTTATGCAGATGACATCGCTATTCTCTCAAGAAATAGGAATGACTTAAAAGAATTTTTCTTAAAAACTAACAAAATTGCGAACGATATTGGCCTTTTTGTAAACGAGGGCAAAACCAAATATCTGTTGAAATCGAAGTGTTGATTTTCCTCTTTCATTTGAAAAAAAAACGGCAGCTGAAGCGCATCGAGAGCTACAAAAAGTTAATGGAGATGCTGATTTAAGTGAAACAACGTGCCGAGATTGTTTCTGTTGCTTCAAAGTCGGTGATTTTAATGTTGACGACCGTCCGCGTGAGGAAGGCCAAAAACATTCGAAGACGCTGAATTGGAGGCATTGCTCGATGAGGATCCGTGTCAAACGCAAGAAGAGTTTGCTTCAGTGTTAGGAGTTACCCGCCAATCCATTTCCAAGCGATTGCATGTTTTGGGAATGATTCAGAAACAGGGGACTTGGGTTCCTTATGAGTTAAAACCAAGGGATGTTGAACGTCGCCTGTGAACAACTGCTCCAGAGGCAAAAAAGGAAAAGGTTTCTTCATCGCATCGAGACGGCTGATAAAAAATGGATTCATTACAGTAATCCAAGGAAAAGAAAGTCACGAATATTCACGCCGCGAAGGTTATCATATGTACATATATACCTATGAAATGAGACTTTTAGCTATTAGTCCATAGATGTCCCAAATGTCTTGTTTTTTTCGTCTGTCATCTGTCAACAATATTCAGTTCATTGTTCGTTGCGTTTCATACAACAATGCATTTTTGTCGTTCTTAAAAATGTCGAATTTCGTGCCTTCAATCTACGATTTGCGGACATCGTTGATTTTCTGTTATCAATTGAAGCAAAACACTTTTCAAGCTCATCAAATGCTTATAGAAGCTTATGGTGGACATGCTCTAAGTAGAGCACAATGTTTGAAATTGAAAAAAGTCTCATTTCATAGGTATATAGTGGGAGCATGTTGGTGTTATTTATTATGAACTGTTAAGACTAAGCGAAACCATCACTGCGGATCGGTATCGACTTCCACTGATGCGACTGAGATGAGCACTGCGCGAGAAGCAGCCGCAATATGCGGAGAGGCATGAAAAAGCGATTCTACAGCATGACAACGCTCGGCCTCACGTTCCAAGCCCGTTAAAACTTACCTGGGAACACTGAAATGGGAAATCTTACTCCACCCGCCATATTCTCCAGATATTGCGCCGTCCAATTACACTAGTCTACAAGGAAAAGTATCCGAAATAATTTAAACTAATATCTGCTTCTCTGTCCATGCAAAATTCGGATTGATAACTAAAATTAATTTATTAGTTTGAGTTTTCGAGATATCCTAACCTAAAAGTGCAAAAAACCCCATTTTTGCCCATATTTGAGGTTATGTAGCCTTGCAGATGTTTTCTTTCACCAAAATTAAAGGATGGCATCTTTAAATACAATCCTTCTTTTTTCAAACGGCGTTTTGTTTGCTCAAATATCATTTTTTTCGCAGAGATATCGCATTTTGAAATATTCATGTTTCGAAATTTTCCTACACCTGAAAATCGATTAAGATAACATAGACATGATATAGTCGCTTACTAATTTTCTTGGGTTTGAGGGCCTGAAATATATGGATTAATAATAAAAAAAAATGATTTTGAGTGATGGAAATCTTGACTCTACCTTCTACGCGCTCCATTGCTTCTCTGTGTTAAAACATTTCAGCTTCCTATTCTTGTCCGTTTCTTCATGCTAAATGTTCTTTCCAGTGCTTTGCCGTCACAGGAGACATGAGAGCATTGTATGGCGTAGCACGCCAGTTTTGCGGTCAATTTCAGCAATCAAAACTGCCTGTCAAAACAAAAAGTTGTAGGATCTTTACGGGTAAAAATCAACAACTCCTGCGTTAAGTGGAACACTTCGAAGACCTATTCCACATTACCCCTAGCACAAGTTAGACAAATGTACAAGCTGACGAAGCCGACGCATAAACTCTGAAGCACCAAGACATTGCAAAATCATAGCAATTATGGTAACGAAATCAAATAAAGCCCTCGGTATCGACCAAATAGCATCCGAAATGCCCAAAGCGAATCCGGAACTTTCAGCAAAAATGCTACAAAGCCTTTTTGATACAATTTGGAATACGGCATCATTTCCAAAGGACTGATTTAGGACATTTAACTTTATGTGATAACTGAAAGGGTACTATGCCTCTATGCGGTACTCTAAAAGTGCTTTGCAGAGTCATTTTGGACAGAATCGATCGATTTGGACATCAATCGTAGATGCCCCAAGCTGGTTTTCGCAGTCAAAAATCATGTATAGACAATATTGCTACCCTCCGCATTGTCACCGAACAAATAAACGAATTACGAGAGCGGGAGCAAAGCAATAAGCGGATTTCATTGACTATGAGAAACATTTGATCGACTAAAACGCAGTAATATATAGGGTATCCCCTACTACGGAAAGGAGTGTCCTTACAAGGCTATAGACCTAATCAAGGCGCAATACGAGACTTTTGAATGCCGAATTTTGCATGACAGAATCTTATCGGATCCCACACGAACTGAGGCCGACGTGAGGCAGGGCTGCATCTTAAATTCTAACCACTTCAATTGATAATATAGAAAGAAGGGGTATGTTTTGGTACCCTATTTCATCGTGAAGATTTAGATTTTGTGGACGATATAGTTTTGCTTTCTCAGCGCAGATCAGACATACAAAGCAAACTGAACGACCCTATAAGGCACTCTAACACAGCTGAACTCAAAGTCAATATAACAAAATATTTGGCGATCAATACGAATGACGCCTCCTTCAATACTAGAGAAAGTAGCATTGACAAAGCGAGCGGCTTTCAATATCTTGGAAGCCAATTCGCAGCAAATGGAGCATGCAAAAGTGATGTTTTCACAAGGCTGCAGAGAGCAAGAAATGCATTTGCTAGTATCAGACCAGTGTGTCTCCCGTGGCTGTCCTATGGCAGTGTTTTGGCATGTCTGGAGCTTTTGCAACTGAAAATGACTAGTGCAATGCGACCAGATAGGCGCATCATAATTCAAAACCAACCGGTCAATTACTTTAAATGTCGCCAGCAACATATCTTCTCCCAAGTACTGCCGGCAAGCGGTTTGAGGACCTTGTTGCGGGGTTAGACTTTAGTGGCAATTGTGGTTGGGTGCACAGAAAAGTAGATCAAACTATCGAAGGTGACCTTGATTTGTAGTTCGACTTCCTTCATGCAGGTGGTAAAGAAATCGCGGTGGATTTATATATTGTATATATTGTCTAATTGGCGCGTACGCCGTTTTTTCGAGTTTGGCCGAACCCCTCCTCCTACTTGCGCTGTGCGTTTTAATGTTGCTCCACAAATAGAGGAACCTACAGTTTCAAGCCGACTCTGAATGGCAGATATTTTTTATGAGGAGCCTTTTCATGGCAGAAATTCACTCGGAGGTTTGCCATTGTCTGCCGATGGGCGACCGCTATAAGAACAAACTGTTTCTTAATTTTGGTGTTTCACCAAGATTCGAACCTACGTTCTCTCTGAATTCCGAATGGTGTCACGCGCCAATCCATTCGTCTACAGCGGCCGCGGATTTAGTGGTGGAATATTGGAGATTCCTCGCAGCGAAAGAGCGAGAGGCTGGTGAGGTAATCGTTCACTTTGCAACACAGGTCATCGATCGCAGGAGAGCAGGGAGACTCCCTCTGGCGGCTGGGGCAGCTTATTTCTCCTTTTTTATGTGCTTCGTAAAAGACTACAAATCCCGAAAATCCGGCAATTGTTAGCAAATAATCCCGTCATTTTCGGGATTTACAAAGGGATTGACATCTCTAGCGTGTACACAATTCTCACAATTCTTTTGTAAGCTCAGTTAATCGAAAAAACGAGCCCGCGGCGTGAGAAAATATTCTCTGAGTTGACTATTGCATACAAATCGATATAAGCAGATGTTTAATTTTTTTCATTTTCTTTATATTTTTTTCGCTTCTGTAACTAAGCAAGAAAAAGTCTTTTCGACATTGACCATATCGATGCGTGTAATGGGCAATATTGCACGACTGCTTACAAAAAATATCCGGCCATCCACAATTCTATTCGGTTTCATGCCAACTATAGTACATCGATAAATTTATTCAAACGCGTGGTGAAAAGAGTTTACAAGATTTGGCCAACATCAGAACGTTATCGGACTCTCAGCGATTTTAAGGGTATCAGTTCATTTTTTAACGTTGCCTTGTCTTCTTTCACATAGGAGTCACTTTGGTGTACTTGTGCTTGTTTTCGCTACAAGCCCTTCTCCTCCGCATTTAAAGCACACACATTTGTGAACGGTTCCGCTGGTGCAATTTCTGAATATATACCCAAAGTCTAGGCATTTAAAGCAGCGTCTAGATTGGATTTGCTCAGAAGTGGGCTGCTTCAGAAAGTAATAAAACAATTGCCGTGTGCCTTCCCTATCGATCGAATCTGCGATGAAGTTGAGGAGCTGGGAGTTTAGTGCTACGCGAACCTGTTCAGGCGTAGTTACTTCAAAATGTCATGGATCTCAAGGGAAGATTCTTTTGTTAGCGATTTAACCTCCGTCTTTCCTGAGAGAGCCAGACCCACCGCTGGTAGCAGTTTCGCCGTATTCACGTCTGATTATGTAGTCAGCTGGAAAAGTAGATCGCCATACGCAGTTTTGCGGATTTTTTGAACCAGCGGGTTCATCTCTTCAACAGAGCTCGCATTTTTCACCGTTTCTAAAATATCTGCGTAAGAACATTCACCCGACCTTCTGACAATGATGGTTTCGGGACGAGTACGCTTACTCCTTGTGCGCTGTCATTTATTTACCGTTATTCACGCCCTTTCTGTTACCTTAATTTCTCCCGCTTTTTTCTGGGCTGTCTTTTGTGAGACACTGACAATGGATTTCGGAACTTCCTTCTCCTTTTTATGTGATCCTTGAGTCGATAATACCTCACTCGGAGCTCTTACATGGGCCCGCTTTATCGCTTGCTGTACAATTTGTCTCAGAGGTGGAGTCTTCGGTGAATACTTCGTATTTTTTACTTTAGGTTTAGTTTTTTGTAGCTGATTCGTAGGAGATTGCAATCGCCTCCACCAAATCTTTGAGATTTTTGTTTATCGAACGTTTGTCACTGCCAATGTTGTCCCTCGTTTATCGTTTATAAGATGGCTTAGGCTGCGAAAAGCATTTTCAGGGGATGTGACAGCGGTTTGTTTAGGACAAAACTGAGATTGGTCATATAATAAAAAAATCAATGCATACATCGATCGTTGCTGACTGAACAATGACTGATTGGAAGAGCGTAAGAAAACGTCTGAAATGAGCGGGCGTAGTTCTGTTGCCGAGCCACCTGTGACGTGGCAACCGAAGTTACTACCACAAGCTACTCCCACATTACCTAGATGTGACTAAGGAGAAATAACAGAAATATCGAAGCAAGAAAATAGTAGGAATATTTTCGTATCTGCGAATATTATAGCAGAACATTTAGAAACTTGCATCCAGACTGGTGTAAAGCATTTTTTCGTTAGGCCCGACACAGAATTGCAGCGAGACAGCGGGTAACAGACTGACGGGTGGTGATCAGTTGGTCCACTTTCTTCGGATAATTTGGTCCGTTAAACACAATTGCGGCGGGGACGGAAAACATCACTGCGACGGGACGGTTTTCAGCTGACATTTTGTGGTTAAAATAAAATTAATTTTGTAGTGAAATCGTTTCGTTTGCTATATTTGTGAAGTAATTCGTTGGAGCTCATTGCCACAAGAAAACAAATTACTTCGGAATTATTGATATTTTGCGCGTTTTCTTGTACCTGCTGTTGCCTGTAAACAAACAAATTGTCATCGAAAATTGTGATTAAAAAAGCAACCCTGAATCTACAACCCGTCGGTGAAAATAGAAACAAATCTAATTATTTTACCGCCGGAAAAATAACCGAAAGCAAGAAATCCGTCTACATCGCAAATGTGTGCAATTTCCAACTATTAACCAAAACTACGATTATTCGGCTCATATATGAAGTCCGTATTGTGGTACGGAAGCGAAACATGACCGGCATCTAACACCATCACTCAGAGCTACAATCCTTCATCAAGAAATGCCTCCGCATCATCTGCAGAATATTCTGGTCAAACACCATCAGTAACGACGCACTGTGGAGATTAACGAACGAGGAGCCCATCCTTAGACAAATCAAATGCAGAAAGTGGCGATGGATAGGACACACATTGAGAAAACCACCAGAGAGCATTACGAGAATGGCACTGGACTGGAGCCCGCAAGGGAGCAGAGGTCGCGGTCGACCAAAAAAAACTTGGAGAAGGTTGAAGCTGCACGAATTAGCAGATGTCGACATCTCATGGGACGGTACAAAAACAACAGCACAGCACCGTGTACGATGGAAGAGTCTTGTTGAGGCCCTATGCTCCCGAGAGGAGTGAACAAGGAAAAGAAAAAACCCGTCAACCCGTTATCCGCTGTCTGCTACAATACTGTTCAGGGAGTTATGCAGAGTCTGTGTTTGTGGCAAAAAAAGGCATGAGCATTGAACGATCGCTACGCCACTGCCCATCGTTCTACAAAAATAAAACAAATAAACTTTGCAAAAATTTCCTTGCGTACTTAACAGAGATATCTGGAAACCACGTGCTTAAATTGAACTGATGCGAAAATCCGATTTGACAGTATCACAATGCAATTTCGTGTCCCAGTCTAGTTGATTCATTACCAAACCCACCAGCCTGCCGATGTAAATACTGATATGTTTCATTTAGCAATCAATTAAACGCAATTTGCTATATTTGCACTTGCAATTATTGAGACACTGTCGCGTTGTTGGTAGTCGCGGAAACTGATGGGAACCCAAACAGATGGGAAACGGAAACAAAGTTGTATCCCCGCTGAAAATATGGTTGCGTCAATAAATCTTGTGAACAATGCGTTTATCTATTTATAGCATTAAAATCCATTATGTTTGATTTTCGGCGATGCAAGACCAGTTCTTTTTACAATAACTTGGTCATGTGTTTTAGTGTGATTGATCAAACACCACCAATAATAGTTGACGTAAATAAATTGAAGCCCAAAAGTGCGTGGGAACGATGGCGCACAGGTGACAAGCGAGCTTTTTTCTTTTCAATTTGGAAACATAAAATTTTTAGAAAAATATTAAAACCTGTACTTCGCAAAAAAAAACGAATTTGCAGCAAATTTGGCAAACGGAATTCAATTAAGTATCACCTTTGTAAAAATTCAGATTTCAAATTTGAAAGTCTCATTGATTACCAATAGTCATATGAGAATATACCTTTATAAAAAAAGGTTAAAATATAGCTTAGAAATTTTTATATAAATATCTACTCCATCGACGTAACCATTCGGAAGTAGGTTCGAGTCTCCGGATATGAAACATCAAATGATAAAAATAGTTTTTTATAATAGCTCTCGCGCATTGGCAGGCTATGGCAAACCGCCGACTATGCTTCTGCCATGAAAAATTTTCTCATAAAAATATCTGCTTAAAACTGTAGTTCCTCCATCTGTTGACCAACATTATAACCCCTTAATATTAGTTACAGTTAGAATTTTCTAAAAATCGATTTTTTTTAATTCTTTTTTCTTAATGTGCATTTATTTAAGAATACACACAGAATTTAATATCATTCCGGCTTATATTTTCGAAGTTACACGCAAATTTGAAAAGACGTTTCAGAGTGCTTTTATCCTATGTAAAGTGATTTGCAAACTTTAAACGCGTTTTTCTCAAAATGGTGTTTTCAAAGCCGGTGACCAACAATACTCGAAAAGGACTAAGCCGATTAGTCTCAAATTTTAAAACGAGCTTCTTAAATATATTTTTGAAGTGAAACTTCTTAGGCGTCGATGGATGAGCGAGAATGGAGAGTAAAATTTGAAGGCCATGCGACGTTTTGGGCATTTTCGTTCCGCGAGAGAGAAAAAAGATATAACGTAGAGGAAAAGGAGAGAGAGAGCTATACCTTATACAGGCCAAATATACCTACTAATGTTAAACACAAATAACTTTTTTATTTTTTGACATATTTATTTTTCTCTTTTTGTAGGTTATAATTGAGATGTTGGAAATGTATTATGGAACCCTACAGTACAACACAACGCGTTAAAATTATCGAGGTTTTCTATTCTTACACAATTAGCCACACAAATTGATTTTTTAAATAATACTTTGATGTCGGATGAAGCTCATTTCCATTTAAATGGTTCTGTCAACAAACAAAACTGTAGATTGTGGGGCTCTGAAAATCCAAGGGCAACACACCAACATCAGTTGCACCCATCTAAATGTACTGTTTGGTGCGGTGTTATAGCCACTAGAGTTACCGGTCCATATTTCTTCGAAAATGAGGATGAAACGTCGGAATCGATTTCAGGAGCTTCTTACAGAACATTGATTGATTGATTTTGCGGCCAATGGAGATGGAGCAACTGCGCATACTGCTAGGCAGTAGCCTTTAGTCATTAGTAGATCTTATTTGGCCCACCCTGTATATATCATCTATACTAATATTATAAAGAGGAAAACTTTGTTTATTTGTTTGTTTGTTTGTTTGTTTGTAACGAATAGGCTCAAAAACTACTGGACCGATTTTAAAAATTGTTTCACCATTCGAAAACTACATTATCCAAGAGTAACATGGATTACATTTTATTTTGGAAGAAAATAGGGTTCCGTAAGATATTTGGATTTTTCGGGCACAAACTGAAAAAAATCGTATATATAAAATAAAGTCAACTTTTTGTGTGTGTTCGCTAACCGGCCGTGTCTGCACCGAATTAAACCAAACTTACACACAATGTTAAGAAGGTATTGGAGATCGTTTCCGTATAGTTTGGATATCTATTGGTGGATAGGGCTCGAGATATAGGTCAAAACGTGGACCCGGGTAACCTTCGGATGTGTATGTACAATATGGGTATCAAATGGAAGCTGTTGGTGAATGCTTTAGTTCAGAGTATTTTTCATGCCGCTCCGTGACTAGGGTCTCGAGATAGAGACCAAAACGTGGAGCCTAGAATGTGTTTGTACAATATGGATATCAAATTGAAGCTGTTGGTGAGTGCTTTAGTACAGAGTATTTTTCATGCCGCTACGTTACTGGGGTCTCGAGATATAGGTCAAAACGTGGATCCGGGTAACCTTTGGTTGTGTATGTACAATATGGGTATTAAATGAAAGCTGTTGATAAGAGCTTTAATACGGGGTAATTTTCATACCTATTGATGACTAGGGTCTGGAAATATATGGCAAAACGTGGACCCGCCGTGTCTTTGCACCGAATTAAACCAAACTTACACACATTGTTAAGGAGGTATTGAAGATGGTTTCCGTATAGTTTGGATACCTATTGGTAGATAGGGTCTCGAGATATAGGTCAAAACGTAGACCCGGGTAACCTTCGGATGTGTATGTACAATATGGGTATCAAATGGAAGCTGTTGGTGAATGCTTTAGTTCAGAGTATTTCCATCCGCTCCGTGACTAGGGTCTCGAGATAGAGACCAAAACGTGGACCCTAGAATGTGTATGTACAATATGGGTATCAAATGAAAGCTGTTGATAAGTGCTTTAATACGGGGTAATTTTCATACCTATTGATGACTAGGGTCTCGAAATATATGCCAAAACGTGGCCCCCCATGTCTTTGCACCGAATTAAACCAAACTTACGCACATTGTTAAGTAAGTATTGAAAATGGGTTTCGTAAGGTTTGGTTGTAATTCGGAGCAGTGGCAACGGGTACAGCGTTCTTTTGAGCCAGCCATAATGTCGCTTACTTTTTTAACGCTTGGGGCGGAACTGAACTGTCAAATTGACAGTGTGAGTTACAATGTGTCAATATTTCTTTCTGATTTGGATGCCATTAGGGAAAAACGTAAGTGCAACATGTAAATTTTGTTTGTGAATTTTTTTGGAGTGGATTTTGGAACAGTGAATAATTTCTTACGAAATTTGAGAATTTAATGTGAAATCCGAATGAAATTATGTGTTCGTGGAAACAAATTTTTTTTTTTTTTTGAAAAATATAAATGGATAATGGTTAAAAAAGCTCCAATGCTTAATAAAACATATAAATTGAAACGAAAAATTCATGGATGATCAGGAAAAAAGACGATTGTTTATGCATATGCGTTGATTTGAAATTTAAAAACAATCTTCTTTTTTCCTGATTTTCAATTTATATTTTATATTTACTCAAAAACAAATAGAAAAACAAAAAATATTGTTTATGCCAAAGCGCTTGAATAAAGAATAAAGAAATAAATAATATGAAAACCATATATTTTCTGTTCTAAACCATATCTATTCTATTTTAGTGTGCCCAGCGAAGGGGGCCGGGTTTGCTAGTAGATACATATAAGGTTATTTTTCCCGAGTTTTTCCTCGTGGTTGCTAATTTCTAGTGAGAAATAACACTGCCTACTTTTTGGCGGTTGTTTGTTGGTGCAAACTTGTAGGAAATATATTTTTGGTGCCTACTTTTTGGCGTTATATTACCTTGGTGCCTATTGTCTGAGGGGTTTTTTGGTCCCAATCTTTTTGGCGTTTGTTTGGTGCCTCCTTTTTGGCGCTTATTTCCGTTTCATGGCTAGTGCTTGTCCGTACCATAAGGTACTATCCACTCCGGCGTCGGATTTATTGGTATTGCCTTGCGGTAATTTGTGCCGTTGCTGCGGCCACAATCAGCTGGAATCGCTGCGTTTGTACGGGTGATAAACGCTCGGAATAGTGCGCGTTGTTGCCACGGCTTGTGTGTGGCGTTTACCTACACCGGTCGACCCTTCTCTGTTTTAGTAAATTTTGTCAATTTGTATTCTCTGCAAATGTTGTGAATTTATTTAGATATATATTCTTTCTCTCTCTTTCTCATTCTCCCTCGGGTCTCTCCCTCTTTTTTTGAAAGTTTCAATTTTGTTATATGTACTACGCTACACGCACTTTTTTACCCAAACGTTTACAGTCGAAGTGCTAGCTTTGTAAGGAATATAAAATTTGTGAAAAATGTAAAAAATCAGCGCAGTTCTGGTCGCAACTCCTGGTGAAGAAACACTTCAGGCACTTCAGGCTCCGTACGATCTTACTGCAGTTCTCTCTTTTTCTGTCACGACTGCTTACTGGCTTAGTTCATCTCGCACATGGATTATTTAGCTCCAAGATACATGAACGGTGTACAAGTAGGGGATGAGTATAGTATTCCAGCTATGCCTGTATACCCAAACCACCGCCATATCTCATATCAGACCCGACTGGAGTGAAGTACCCTGATGAACCGTATCAAGCATTTTACATCGATTTAAAATCAGCCTTTTTCGGAATTAATCGAAGATTTTTTTCTCACCTATCAATATTTTTTTTTCATAAAAAAATTTAAGACCGAAATTTTGGTCAAAAATCGATTTTTTTTTTTTGAAAACCGCTATTTCGTCAAAAAAATTTATTTTGCTTATTCCTTCGATTAATTACTAGCTTTAACATTACTTTAACGAAATCTGTTTGGTTTTTCAATTTCAGAGGATCCAGTTCAGAGATATAGTGGTCACCACAAAACGTGAGAAAAGCTCCCGGAGATCAGCTGTAGCTCCTATCCAAATAAATATTTTTACTAATACTAAGTCTTAAAATACAGTTAAAAGTTAACATAAAATGTGTGCAAATTTTTAGATCAATAAATTTAAAAGTTGTCTCAGTAAAAATCTGGAAAAATTCTGGAAAATTCACTTTTTCGGCCTTCTAACTGTATATAACCCCTTAAGACGCACGCCACAAATAGGCGGAGGAGCTCGGCCAAACACCTAACAAAAGTGTACGCGCCAATCATTTTTTTTTTTTTTGTGTAGCCCATCAATTGTTGATTACTTATTTTGTTTCACCTCTTAACAATAAAATATTCAGCGAGTATTGATTCAAGTCCCCAATAGTTAACTAAGTTTCGAGCTTTCGTGTAGAGTGTAAAATAATGCCAGCTGTGCTGATTATAATTATGTGCTTAACCATCAATTGAACTCGCCGACAAACATTGATTTTTTTATCAAAAAGGCGGGAGAGTAAAGAGGGAAACAGTGTTCAGTACTTATAGATTGACTATCTGACATATGTCAAAATGTATAAATCTTTGCTAATATCTATGATAGGGTAGGCATGACAGAGGTGGATGCCGAATAAAATTTTCGGGGGATTTTTATCAAAGTAAAAGGAAGGGCAAAAAATACGTGTACAATCTACTACTAAGTAACTACTTTTGTGAAATATTTAATGATTGTAGCTTATGAATAAATGTATATGTATTTGTATAAATATTTAAGACGGTTTACGTAGTTATAGCCAAACGTGACTTATATGAGCAACTCAGGGCGTTTTCTCAACAAGCCTCTAACTTTACAGTGGCGGTAATTGCATTTTCGTTCTCTCAAGCGCCTATTACACTTTCATGCCCATGACTTTAAAGGCCAGTTTATGTTACCTTTAAAATTGTGTTGCTGGTTTTAAAGTGAAATATATGAATATTGAAAAGAGTTGAAAGAAGACGAAGACTTTTCGTGCGTTGCTGCAGTTTTGTACTCGTAATTCATACATTTTTGTTTAACGGATTCTTGAGAAAACGAAAAGTGTGGAAGAAAGCGAGTTTTATTCGTAAGATGGGCGAGTAAAGCATACGGTGTAAATGCTCTAAACTTAAAACTTAAAATAAAATCTAATCATCGAAAATCACTTTATTGTTTTTCAAAATATTCTCCATGAAGATCTATACACTTTTGCATGCGTTTGAACCAATTGTCGAAGCACTTTTGCCACTCTGAATGAGGTACCTCCAAAACATGCAATGTGAATGCCGCAACCGCTTCTTCAGGTGTCGAAAAACGTTGACCTCTCAGTTTGTTTTTTACGTACGGGAATAAAAAGAAGTCATTCGGGCCAAGTCAGGACTATACGGCGGATGACCCATTAATTCGTTGTTTTGGGTGCTCAAGAATGCAGTTGTTTGAGCCGATGTGTGAGAGCTCGCATTATCCTGGTGAATCGTCTTTGGCGATTGGTTTTCCTAAGACAACTGGCAAACAAATGATTGTGTACCACTCAGAATTTACTGTTCTGCGTTGTTCTAGTGGTACGGTTGCGACATGACCAGTTTTTCCGAAAAAACAGGCGACCATTTGCTTGGAAGTGCTTCGTGCGCGAACAACTTTTGTTGGATTTGGCTCATCTTGAAACACCCATACAGTCGACTGCTGTTTACTTTCGGGCTCATACGCGTAAATCCATGATTCATCACCTGTCACCATGTCATAGACGTGTTTCGAAGCCCCGCGATCGTATTTTTTGAGTATTTCCTTCGACCAATCGACACGAGCCTTTTTTTGAGCGATTGACAAATTGTGTGGGATCCAACGCGAGCAAATTTTTTTGACAGTCAAATGTTTATACAATATTGAATGTATGCTGGTCCCACTAATGAATAAGATTGTCTCAATCTCACGATAGGTCACATGATGATCTTGCAATATCAGTTCGCGCACAGCATCAATGGTTTTCGGAACAACAACTGATTTTGGACGACCTTCACGAAATTCGTCTTGGAGTGAACTACGACCACGATTGAATTCACCACACCATCAATAAACACTGGTCCTTGATGGAGCTTCATCGCCAAAAAATGAATTAAGTTCATCCATGCAATGTCGCTGAGTTAATCCACGTCGAAAGTTGTAAAAAATAATCGCACGAAAATGTTCACGATTTAATTCCATTTTTAGACCGAGATGAATCTTTTAAGTTAATGTAAACAACACAAATAGCGCTGGTATTTCAAAACGTTCTGAGTACGTAAAAGCCAAAAAATGTCAAACTTTGCGATACAGCTGTCAGTTGCCAGATTTCAACACCAGGGTTGCCAAATCCCGCCATATAATATACAAGGCACTCCTCGTATTTGTCATCGCCAAATCGTATTCTACACTTGCTTTCATTCGAAGTTTTGCTTCCAATTTTACGGATCCTTATGATTTGAGGTTACTATTTACTTCACACGGCCCAAGCTGGAGTATGCCGTCTTTATTTGGAGGCCATATCATCAGTGCCACATCAATACACAGATTTCAACGCCTTCAAAAGAAATTTCTGCGTTTTGCACTCAGATCTTTGAACTTCATCGATCTGATTTCTTCATACTTTATAATGCAAGGTGTGAATTACTAAATTTAAAAATTTTTAAGTAGATTAGATTAGATTTGTGGGGGGTTGGACAGGTCCAAGCACTCAGTCAAGAGACCATTGTACTACACCCGGATAGACTTCATTAGAAAGAATAGAGAGATAGGAAAGATAAAATGTGGGTGGTAAGACGGAAAAATTAGTTTGAGGTCACTCTTCTACAAATCTCTTGGATTCATTGATGAATCTTAAGAGATATCCGGAAGAGGCAGAGTATGAACTTTATATATACTGAGTATATCGCAACCCAATATCCTAAGTCTGATTCTAGAAAACGCCGGACAGCTAAGAGAAAATGCTCTGCATATCGTCATCCTCAAGACAGGATAGGCATATCGGGCTGCCGACGACCCCCATGGTAGCCATATGCTGACCACAGACGTTGTGCCCTGTGATTACACCCACCAGGACTCTCAGATCCTTTCTGCTGAGTTTTAAGAGAAGGGTTGCTGTTTTCCTGTTTGGTTTTTTCACAAAGCACTTGACCAGTCTGCACGAGTTCAACCCAGACCAACATCCTCTATCAGTAGACCTCATGAAGTCGTCAATCAATAGTTGAATCGATGCAGAATTGACACCTAGAAAGGGTTCAGGGCCTAGTGGCATACTTGAGAGACTTCATTAGCCAGTTTATCAGTTAACTCGTTTCCTGTATTATAACGTCCAGGCACCCAAAAAAGACTAACTTTGTTGTGTTTTGCAACACGGTTCAGTTTTGTAGTACATAACTAACTAACTTCGAAGAGCAGCGTGGGTAAGCAAGGGCTTTCAGAGCAGCTTGACTGTCACTACAAATTCCAATACTGCTACCCCGCCACTTTTTTTCAATGTTTTCTCTGTATGCCACGTTCAAGATGGCATAGACAGAAATATACTTTCACTCTGCTTTGTTTTCGATATTATAAATGGGACAGTTGACTCGGCTTTACTCTTAGAGCGCTTTCCTTTACACATACCTCAAACAAATCTTCAGAGTAAGGATTTATTCTTTCAAGATCGAGTTAGAAATGTTTAGGCCGCGAAAGCACCTTTGATTAGGACATTTAATGAATTGAAGCAGGTTTCAAGTTCTTTGGCTTTTGATTTATCGCTACCCTATTATCTTTTTAAAC
Organism: Anastrepha ludens; assembly: GCF_028408465.1. Lineage (NCBI taxonomy): Eukaryota > Metazoa > Arthropoda > Insecta > Diptera > Tephritidae > Anastrepha > Anastrepha ludens. Next base: position 26,220,821 of record NC_071499.1, on the reverse strand, counting down.
AGTTTGTTTAAACAGCTGACGCACGTTTCGCGTTTTGTTTCACTGTCAAACATCTTCAGTTTGGTCTATAATTTAACCATGAATCGTCTTACAAACGAACAACGCTTGCAAATCATTGAATATTATTATAAAAATGCGTGTTCTGTTAAGAAAGTTTAAGATCCACTTTTTTATCGAAAACTTGTGTTCAGCGACGAAGCTCATTTTTGGATCAATGGGTACGTAAATAAGCAGAATTGGCGATTTTGGAGTGAAGATCAGCCAGAAGAATTGCAAGAGCTACCAATGTATCCAGAAAAGGTCACAGTTCGGTGCGGTTTATGGGCTGGAGGTATCATTGGACCGTACTTCTTCAAAGATGCTGCGAATCGTAACGTAATTGTGAATGGTGAGCGCTGCCGTGAAATAATAGCCAACTTTTTTTTGCCCAAAATGCAAGAGCTTGACTTGCATTACATGTGCGTAACAATGGACTTGTTGAGAGGCGAGTTCGGTGAACATTTTATTTCACGTTCGGAACCTGTCAATTGGCCACCCAAACCCTTTAGATTATTTTTGTGGGGCTATGTTAAAGCTCATGTCTATTCAGACAAGCCTGCTTCAATTCACGCATTGGAAGACAACATTAAAGCATTTATTGTGAGATACCGGGCGAAACATTGGAAAGAGTATGCCAAATTGGAATGAGCGGATGGACCATTTGAAGCGCAGTCGCGCATGAAATAATCTTCAAACAATAAATTATATGGACTGTACTATTGATTTAAATAAAAATTTCATGCATTTTTCTGAATTATACGTGTGTTTTTTGAAAAACTTTCCTATAGCTCTTAAAAAATCACCCTTTATAAGTTCAAATTATCAATAAATCAATTTTTTAACAGTAACGAAACATTATATATAGTATGCAAGTATAATTTTTACAAACACTGTTAGTTCTATACAGTCTGTAAGAAACATTGTATTTCTAGATTTACTAAATGAATGAATAAATAAATAAAAAAATAACTACGCCGTACTGGCGAGGCTTGCTGAACTGCTAGAACAATTTGTACAGAGTTAAAAATTGTATGAAAACGCAACAACATCTAATTGCAGTGTAAATACAAATTAACAAATGTAAACTCTAACAAAGCAGTACTTTTGGTGTGACTACTCCTGGTACGTCAAGGCGCATATTTTCCATTTATGAATTTAAACGTCAGTGGTGTTATTGAATAGCTTTCGAACTCTTATTTTAAGCAATTTACACATTTATTTGCAAAAAAATTGAGCTTTTTAAGTTCACTCCACTTGTCTATGGTAATTTCCAATTGAGTTTTGAAACAGTGATCAGCTCATTTAGTAGGCAGAACCTTAAAAATAATAATAACTCGTATTTTAGAGTAAATAAAACTCTTTTTACCTCAATGTAGGCTTTCATATTAAAACATTTCCTATTAAAATTTTGCAGTTATACGTGAGATGCTTGGGCGAGAGCGTCCTAACAGATAATTCGCCTTCTGGATGTTTTACGACGGCCATGTTTTTCTTGTAGAACTACAGGTATTTATCTGCTTCCACCTTCTTTCGGTTAAAGCATAGTACATAGTGTGAAGCAATGAATGTTTTTTATTGTGTTAAAAGGTGTATCAACCGCCACCGCCTCTGTTATGTCTAGTGCCGATCCTCTTCTTGCTAGCTCATCTGCCATCTCATTACCCTCTATGTTCCTATGACCGGGAACCCAATGAAGCCAATCAATCTCTAGTTCTTTGCTGCTCTGTAAAACTAACTTGGATGAAATGGAATTGGAATCTAAGGCCTTATAGCTGCTTGACTGTCTGAAAATACCAATTGACTAATTTCTTTGTGGTATTTTAGTGAATTGCATGCTTCCCTGGTCGCTAAAAGTTATGCCTGGAACACGCTGGCATAGTCAGGAAGTCGAGTTGACTGAGATAGGTTGAGCGGCTCCGAACAGAGGCCAGCTCCAACACCACAGTTCATCTTAGAACCATCGGTGTAAATCTCAACGTCCAATGTACCAATCACTTTTCCTTTCCTCCATTCGGCTCTCGGTAGAAAACGTACCGTAAAGCCTCTCTTGAAGTTAAGGGCGGGGCTGTGTAGTCTGATTTGTTTTTGAGCAGTGAGGATCCCTGCAGGAGGATCTTGTTGTCCAGCTTCCTATATCTCTGAGTCTCACCGCGCTACAAGTAGCGATCGTTTTTATATGTAAGTATCATATATTGGTAATATTTAGATGTGTTAGTACATTAAGCGCTTCCGTAGGACTAGTGCTAAGCGCTCCTGTGGTTAAGATACACGCAGTTCTTTGTATCTTGTTCAGCTTGGTTTCATTGTATTTCTTTGCTATTGCGGGCCACCAGACTAGTGCCGCATATGTTAGTATGGGTCTTACAATGGCTTTCTAAGACCAATTGGATAGTTTTGGTTGGAGTCCCAATTTTTTAGAGTATAGAGTGCTATATTCGCTTTCTTTACCCTGTAGTCTACGGCGGACCTCCAACTGAGTTTGGGATCTAAGATGGCACCTAAGTATTTTGCCTGTTGGGTTAGCATAAGATTAACGCCATTTAATTTTGGGAGAGTGAGCTACTATAAAGGGTTTTCCAAGAACAGGTGTTACAGGTGAATGGATTGAGCTATCGAGAGATGATTAATGTTTTTTATGACCGGAATTAGATGGTATTGATCTGGACAACGTTTATTTTCAACAAGACGACGCTACGTGCAACACAAGCTACGAAACCATTGATCTTTTACGAGAAAAGTTTCCCTACCGTGTTATCTCTCGAAGAGGTGATCAAATTTGGCCACCGAAATATTGTGATTTAACACCTTGTGACTTTTTTCTTTGGGGCCACGTGAAAGAGAAGGTCTACGCCAACAGCCCAGGGTCGATTCAAGACCTCAAAGATGGAATTCGTGAGGCTATCGAGGACATAGGACAGCCACTTTGCAATTCGGTTATGGAAAATTTCATGAAAAGGATATTGTCCTGTAAGCGTAGTCGTGGTGGTCATTTGCCTCATGTTATTTTCCACTATTAACGGTATACTTTCCTCTTTATAATGAAATAAGCATCCGCTCATTTATATTAAAAAATAGCATTTTTCTTTGAATATCAAAATAACACCTCTTATTAAAAAACTCTTTAGCAGAACGAGCTATATTTCCATAAAAAATGGTTAAAATTAAATAGAAGAGAAATAAATTATCAAAACTTGTCAATAAGTCCCTGTGTTACTGGAGTATTGAAATTATTTCAGCTGCTTTTGTTTCGGCATAGATTTCAGCTTGAAATATACTACAGTAATTAGGGAGTCTAAAAGACTTTTCGAGAGAAAATTGCAGACAACAGATAGCCGCTCCTACTCCCTTCGCCATTTTGGACCCATCTGTAAAGAAACTGTATGAATGACATGTGGATTTTAGACCTTTCAGCCATACATTTTACTCTGTAATGACACCAGGCTTTTTACCAAATTTAACTGGTGGATTCACGTAGTCTGATCTTCCGTTTGAATCCAGAATATTGCTATGACCAGAAAGCCTTTGTGAAAATTGTTCTGACATTCGCAGTCTTAAATTTTGATGGCTTAGACTTTTTTATTCGCTTTCTGTCTCTAAGGAAAAAAACTGTAACTCCATTAATAACTTTTACATATTCTCTTAACATAAAAAAAGTCTCCATCACACGCAATGTAGTTTAATTTTTTCACACGAAATTTTCGTTCTTGCAGAAATATGAAAAAGAAATTTTATTCTAAACATATTTGCCTTCACAAATTTTTGATCTCTTTGAAATTTATCTTGATGGGACCCTTTCCTCCTTGAGTCCTTGTGGGCTGGCATATTAAGTGTCCTGTTAAAAAAAAATTGTGCCCAAAAAATAGTATCTGGTGGTGATTCTCGGCAACCAGTGGCACAACTTCAAATTAAATCAGGATGTTGTTGTTGGTGCTGTTGGTAGTGGTTTTTTTGGCGTGTTTTTTGTGTTGTTGTTGTAGCAGCATAAACATGATCCATATATATAGAGGGAACGTGGCTGAAGTGACACCCCTTGGCCTGATACATATAAATTCGTGTCGTTCCGGTTATGTAAAACCGACTGTCGTGGGAACGACACATCGGCTCAAGAACGTAAAATGAACAGGCAAAATATCGATTTAATGAATCCATCGTACATTTTTAAATGGCATGCTATGATTTATGTATACTTTTCCCAGCAGACCAAAAATTAAATGCTGAGCCAATGTCAACGCCTGAAGAGGCGTCACATACCTATTTTGACGTTACTTCAAGCAGAAGCGAATAAATGTTTCGAAATTTGATTCAAACGCATACAAAATGTATTGAACTGAATGGGCAATGTTCTGAAAAACATCACTTACCAAAAGCATCGATTAGGAATATTTATTTTTACTTGCCTATCTCTAAACTTGAATATCAACCCATTAAACTCATTTCTCCCGTTGAAATGTGACTTTGCTTATCTCAAATCGTGCACCAAATATTGAAGACTCTGACGACTTACTTCATTAATTTTATCAATACCACAAAAAATTTCTTCGCTTCACTTTCTAAATTGGTGACATTTTAAGTGAAATAAAAATAGATTAAATTACCGATTAAAAATATTATACGAGATTATTTATATGTGCTCGTCTTATTCAATATTTACAGCAAGATTGCGACCCTGTTACGTTTTTGATGGTATGTTGCTGATACTCAGCTGATTAGCTGCGACAATATTGCAGAAGTTATTACGCGCCGAACGGGTTGTTTGAAAGTATGGAAAAATAATGTGTCAACAACTTAGTTTCATTTGAACTCTATTTTGCGCTAAAAACAATAAACAAACTACCGGTATATACCTATGAAATGAGACTTTTTTCAATTTCAAACGTTTATTAACAAAAAATGGTTACAAATTTAATCTTCAAAATAATAGCCATCGCTAGCGACACATCTTTCCCATCTCTTGGGCAATTTGTGGATGCCGCGCCAAAGAAATTGGCCGTCTTTGGCCGCAAACCAATCTTCTTCTTCTTGATTGGCGCGATAACCGCTTACGCGATTTTGGACGAGTTTAACAAAGCGCGCCAGTCGTTTCTTTCTCGTGCTAACCGGCGCCAATTGGACACACCAAGTGAAGCCAAGTCCTTCTCCACCTGATCTTTCCAACGCAGAGGAGGCCTTCCTCTTCCTCCACTACCACCAGCCGGTACCGCTGGGCTATGTCTATGTAGTCGTAAAGCTCATACAGCTCATGGTTCCATCGCCTACGATATTCGCCGTTGCCAACGTGCAAAGGTCCAAAAATCTTACGCAGAATCTTTTTCTCAAACACTCCAAGCGTCGCTTCATCGGATGTTGTCATCGTCCAAGCTTCTGCGCCATACGATAGCATACGATGACAGTCTTGTAGAGTGTTAGTTTTGTTCGTCGAGAGAGGACTTTACTGCTCAGTTGCCTACTTAGTCCAAAGTAGCTCTTGTTGACAAGAGAGATTCTACGTTGGATTTCAAGGCTGACATTGTTATCGGTGTTAATGCTGGTTCGTAAGCATACGAAGTCCTTTACAACCTCGAAATCATAAATGTCAACAGTGATCGCAAACCAATCATCGAGCCATTTTTTGGCTTCTTCGTGAGAATTAAATCGCTGCTCGGAAAGTGCGTGGCCCATCGATGCAAACAATTGATAATCGGAAGGCGCCAAGTCTGGTGAGTTAGCCGCAGGCACCAGCGGTTCCCAATCATACGTCTCCACCAATTTCCGGGTCACTCTTGTTCGATGTGGCGGTGCATTGTCACATTGTCAGTTCACGCGGCACCCATCTTCCGACCTTTAAAATCATGCCCATGTCTTTCAAACGTTTGGAAATGGTTTTTTGGGTCACTCCCAACTGCTCTGCCATCATCTTCATCCAACAATGCTTGCAATTCGGCGTCCTCAAACTTTTTCGGTGGCCTGCTACGGTCCTCGTTCTCCACGCTAAAATCACCACTTCGGAATTTTTCAAGCACTGTGCTCTACTTAGAGCATGTCCATCATAAGCTTCTATAAGCATTTGATGACCTTGGGAAGCGTGTTTCTTCAATTGGTAACAGAAAATCAACGATGTCCGCAAATCGTAGTGTAAAGGAACGAAATTCGACATTTTTAAGAGCGACAAAAATGCATTTTTGTATGAACCGTAACAAACAATGAACTGAATATTGTTGACAGATGGAAGGCGATAAAAACAAGACATTTGGCAAGGTTTAAAAATACTCATAGCGGCATCTATGGCCTAATAGCTGAAAGTCTCATTTTATAGTTATATACCGGTACATTAAACTTCAAAGCAGTATTTCAACTCCTCTTCCATTTGAACTGCGCAGAGGAAATTTTTATATTGCGCTTGATTAGCTTGTTATGCACGATGATGAGATGGCGCCTATCGTGGTCCCAATACTTTGCTCTCAGCGAATTTAATAATGTCAGCTAATATTTCTGACGTCACACTAGCCCTATTGGCGTTCAGCGTGACCAGATTACCATTTTCGTAAGTTGATTTCGAATTTTTTTTTCTCTAGCCTCGGAGTTTTAGTTCTTTCTTGCTGACATTTTTCTAGCTGCCATTTTTCTAGCCTCTTCTAATTGAAAGTGACGTTGATAGTTATGTAAAATTTAATTTTTTTAAGTAGTTCAATAATTCACTCAGTTCTATTTAGCTTTACTTTACTTTTTTTTGTTATCTGTTTGTCACATTATCAGCGATTGTGATTATTGTTGGTGTTGGTTATTATTCGCGTGTTACTTCTGCATGTATTAAGTAGGCCACATACGTGAAACAAATCGAATCAATCAGTTGAAACTCATTCGCCACGCGCGTGTGGATCAAGGCGAATTGAATACTAAAGGTGGCGTCATACCAAATAATTACCTACTTTGCTTTTTGCGATTTTGACAAGGAGAAGAAAAATTATAGCCGTGTATTGTATTTACTTATGCGTGAGAGGAGAGGAGAAGACATAAAGAAGAAGACAAAAACGCTAATATAGAAAGTATGGAAAATAATGTAAGTGCCTTTAAAACTAGTTCTGCACCCAAATTGAACGACTTTTTTCCTCTCCTCCCTTCTTTTCACGTACCAATAAATACATACATGTCAACAATCCGAACGGCAATTCGCTCATTCCGGAAGTTCCTGTCTAAGCACATAGACAGATGGCATACACCTCCGCTTGTAAGATATTTTTCCAAACTACCCATCGGCACAGAACGCTTGGTTCTGAGATCGTAAACTGCAGCGCCTTTGCCTTCTGAGGTCTTCGAGCTATTTGTGTGCGAGTGCAGGGGATACTCCTGGAGTTTCCTTTCAAATGCAGGTCTACTCGAGTTTAACTTTTCGTCCGGTTCAATTCTGAACTTCTTATCGAATTTGATTACCTTAGTGATATCGCCTCTGGGTAGCTGGGTAAGTGGGAGCTGCAGCCTGCTCAGCAGCAGTTCGTTCAGCAACGAACTACCTGAAACTAAAATCGTCAGCAAATCCAGACGTATGTGAGGAAATGAGTTTCAACCGATTGTTTCGATTTGTTTCCCGTCTGTGGCCTGCTTTATTTGTGTGTGACATTTCTTCGCTGTTTTCCAAGTTTGTTCTTCTTCTTCTCCTTCGAGCAATCAATTCGCTCTCTCGCAACTGCATGGTTACCCAGTTTTAGATATAAAAAGCACTAAAATGGCCATTTAAAGAAACGAAAATACCAAATTTTTATTGAATTACTTAAAGAACTTTGTATGTGTGATGAATTTTATTTATTGTGTGTGTTTTTTTTAAATAATTTTTTTATGATTATGTCCAATAGACTGTATTGAAAAAACAGAGTTTTAAAGGCCGAAAAATACTTCTTTGTTATGTTTGAAGTTATGTAACAAGATAAGGTAATCCTCTTTCGAAAAGGTCTTTATGGTTTCTTCAGTATTATCTTGTTTTTTTTTTAGTTTTTTTTTTTACCAGGGCTGCAAATCGAAGGCTTTTAAAATTTCTAAAAGATTTTAAATGTAAAGAAGAGGTGAGAGAAGCAGATCCAATATTCCAAAATATCAAATTATATAAGAATCAACCAATTTTCAATAGCACTAAACAAAAATGTTCGCATTTTGGATACAAAAAAAGCACTAATTTTATTGCGAAGTGCAAAGGGTTGGCAACACTGCACAGTTTGTGCGGTTCAGGAACCTTATTAGGTGGTTGACGACTAAGCCAGACAGTTGTTCGAGACTCTCGAACAGCGTTTGGTCCACGGTTAACATTTTGTTCTTCCATAGGGCAGGGCATTCACAGAGGAAATGGAAGATTGTCTCCTTTTTCTCCGGTTGCTTACAACTGTGACAGCATGTATTATGAGGGATACCCATTTTGGCTACCTGTTCTCCGATAGACTAAAAGCCAGTTATGACTGCCGTTAGTCCCCGGGCGTCCCGTCGTTTCTGCTTATTAATGTCGACGATTGCTTGAGGTTGTAGGTGGGCCATAACGTTACAAACGTTCTGCTAATTTTGCATTACGTCTTTCCATCTACAAGCCGCGGTTCGGGGGTATTTTTGGGAAATTGTACTCTTGACTGCACCTAATGGTGTGAATACTGATTCTGCAAGAACGTTATTCCCTCTTGCCAGTTCATCTGCTTTTTCGTTACCTTCAATGTTCCGATGTCCCGGTGCCCAGATTAAGGTAACTTTATGGTTTTCACTCAAGGTGTTTGTTCCACCACTTTAGAGGTTGTTGTAACCGAACTCAGTGTCTGGATTGCAGCTTGGCTATCCTAAAGAATAGCGATATTGACCTTAAAAGAGAAATTTGCGATGAGTAGCCTACAGGCTTCTCTACACTGCTGGTATTAGGGAGAAGCACAGATTTTTCAATTCCTAGTCTATGAGAATATATACCAGCTCCAGCACCACAATCCATTTTACTGCCGTCTGTATAGGCTGTAGTTGTTTAGAGAGAATCCCATATTCCATTCTTCCTTAGATGGGTAGAGAGTGGTAATGAATGTTACCTTTGGGACGATGTAGTCAGTCCTCACCGAGGTTAACTGAGTTTGTCGCAACAATAGACTAGCACGACCATAAGTTTTTTCTCTCCAACCTAAATGTACTCATGGTTGCTGTCTTTTTAATATGTAGGTCTATTGGAATGCCGAGTGTCATTGCATTGAGAGCCTCTCTAAAACATGATCTGATTGCACGACCGTTATTGCACAGGCTGATCTTTGTATTCTGCCGAGTGAGTTGGTATTGTACTCTCTCCCTAGAACTTTCCACCAAACTACCGAACCATACGATAAAATAGGACGTTGCTAGTGATGAACATTAGATTGTCAACATTTTATTAACAGATCGCATGACGTTGGCGTTATTGCAGAAATGTTGTGGCAGAACGTGATGCCATCTCATATAAAGCAACAATGCGGCAATTATTTATTACAGCTCGAATACACTCTTTGTATCAGTAGAGAATTTTTAATTCAAACTGCAGTCTGTGTCAGAAGAAAAGAACTGGTTTTTTCTAGAAACTTCAAGATATATTTCTTTCTGCTTTTTGCTACATAATAGTCCCACTCAAGGGCTACGACGCCTGTGCTAATTTGGATTAGTGTCGTTCGAAACTTTCCCGTAAACGCTACCAAACAAAAATGAGTGAAAAGTACGCAAAGCGTTTTTAGGCGCTATTTTTATGCACGCATTCGAAGGGCAGAAATTATCTCACACTGCGGCTGCAAAAGTGATTAAAAATTCAAAAAAGTTTGTTATGATGTGGAGTCAGTGGTAAAAGGTATACAAAAATGTTGATGACTTTTCCGAGCGCGGCTTGAAGCGAGTGACGAACAAAAGGCAGGATAAAGTGATCGTCGACTTTGTAAGCGGGACCCTTCTTTGTGACTACGCCAATCACACACAATTCTTGCTAAAAAGGGAATAGATGTGAGTATCAACACCATCGAATGTCGACTGAAGGAGGCGAACATATCCTAACGTCCCACATCATCAAAACCACTGCTCTTAGAAAAACAAATTGAGAAACAACAAAACAAGAAAATGGCGTCACAGTCCCCAGATGCTAACCCCATTGAAAATGTGTGGGGGACTATGAAAACGCATCTTGCCGGAAGGCCAGTCCATGATTTAAAACAATTCGTGTGTCCAGTTCGCAAAATCTAGTCCTGTATGTCGACGAGCTACGCAGAAAAGCTGGTTCAAAACCTGAAGAAGGTGCCAGGTTATATTCGACAACGATGAGGATTACACGACTTATTGAGTAATTGCAACTCGTTAATATATATCTTTTATACTTCATGAATAATCGCGGTACCTTTTTTCTGACACAGACTGTATTTTGACGTTTTGAGAGCATTGCATAAATTGTTTTAATTATGAAATAAAAAATAAAAAAAGAAACGCAATAATATTTTCGAACTTGTAGGTAACTTTAAAGTGGAGGCCCTTTAGTTGTAGCAGAGGGCAAATTCTCCAAAAATACAAAAATCACATAACCAACCGCCCCTCTTTAGCTCCACCATTGGATACGCATGGGCGTGCATATAAATGTGTATATATGTATGTATGTATGTATGCATGTAAATGATAAAATGCTCGAATATTGTTTACTTATGAATTTATTGGCGGAATCTGTATATTTATCTAGCATTTATTGATGGCTTTGTGTGATGAATGGGCGCACTGATATTGAAGGAACATATGTTTGCACATGTACGCAAATCAAATTAGTAATTGCGGTATTATTAACAAATTTTCAATTACATGTCATGCCATGTAAATCCAATAAAAACCGATTATGTGACTGAAAAATTTTGAAAGAAGTCTTAGCTTTTCATGCAATGCTACAGTTATTGGATCTAAATAAAAGTTTATGTTTTTGTATGCAATTTCCATATGTACCTACGAAAATACAGGGTCTCTAAAGTGCAGGGTCTTTTTTTAACAATATTTTCTTCTAACAGCTGTCATAGTTGATGTCGATGACATCTCTTTTAGTGGATATTAAATAGAAACTCTACAATTTGCTAAAATCCGTTCGATGTCGCTTGAGAACGGCATAGAAATAATTAAAATCCGGCATGAAAAGAGTAGATCTGCGAAAATTACTTTTCGCGAAGTTTTGGTTAACCGAAATTTTGAGTCAAATGGCTTCACATAAGACGTAAAAACGCAAAAGAGTCATTACATGCTCGTCCCGGCCGGTCAATTAAAAATGACGCTATTGTAAGGGTCATTTGCAGCCGCCAAAGCCGAATGGGTTGTTGCGTGACTACCATTCGGAATTCACAAAGAGAATGTAGATTCGAATCTCGGTGAAACACCAAAATTAAGAAAAAGTTTTCTAATAGCAGTCGCCCCTCAGCAGACAATGGCAAACCTCCGAGTGTATTTCTGCCATGAAAAAAGCTCCTCATTGAAAAAAGCACATCGATTACAACAATACGATGCGACATGCCACATAGCGAGGGATGGGGTTCAGCGCATTGGACAGAGCTAGTTTACTGGGGTGGGAACTCTTGGGCGGGAAAACCCCCGTGTCATTCGGCTACGTAGAACCGGCTGCCGCGGAAGTGGTCGCCTAGCACTAGTGATGGGCAGTAAGGTTAGGTTAGGTAGTGCTGGCTGATCTGTAAGAAGATCTCACTTAGACCTCTAGGATCCATTGTATTGCCAGTGCTATATGTATATCTGGAGTCGAAGATATTAATTTATATAATTCTTAACGCACGTCTTGGCGGGTTTTAACAAGCCGTTCAGCCTTTTGTGAGCAATATTCTTCCAGAATGAAAAACACGTTGATCCTAGGCACATTTGTCGAGTCCTACAAAGAGCAGGGCAGTGGCAAAGTAGATGTACCAAAGTACGTCTAGAATTCGCTTCGCTGAATGTGTTACAAGCATCGCTCTGGCCTACTTCCGTTTTGGCTGCGTCAGTACTCCAACCAATATTTTACAGTCTTTCCTAGACAGTGACAAAATAAAGCTTGCAGTCTTGGTATTTCAAGTCCTTAGAATAATTTTGACAGTTTTGTACGATGTTGAGTGTTCCATATCGACTACGTTTCCAGAGCTAGTCCCTCATTTAGTTCCATTTTCACAAAGGAGAGTGATAGGTATATGTCTGATCTGCGCGATCTCGGCAAGTCATTTCCTTCGTGTCCTGGTATCCAGTAAATAGTAATCTCTCCATTTCCACAGAGTTCATCCATTTTGGATATGCATTTTTGAACACATTCCGAGTTACTCCAAGGAGCCATAATTGCTTCAATAACCGTTTTGATATCAATGAAAATGTTTGTCCAAGTATTAAGAGAGATTACTTCCAGAGCCATTTCAGCTGATTTTGCTGCGACTTATGAATAATCCCACAGTAACTAGGGAATCTGAAAGACTTTTGGAGATCAAATTGCGGAGAAAAGATTTTGGATTCATTTGTAAAGAAATTATATGAATGACATGTGGATTTCAGAGCTTTCTGTCATCCATTTTGCTCTATAATGACACTAGACATTTTACCAAATTTAAATCGCGGAATCACGTAATCTGATTTTCCTTTTGAATGCAGAATGTTACTGTGACCAAAAACCTCTGTGAGAATTGTCCTGACATTTGCAATCGTAGAGCAGATCTTTTGGCTGAGTTTCTCACTACTAGTTTGATTGATGCCAATTGACAATTTTTCTATTGCCGCTGTTGGAGTTGTGCTCAACGGACATTCGCGGTATACTTAGCTGCAGACTTGACAAAATACTACCATCCGGACAGCTACGGGATGCCACTTGATATCTCCCCTGCAACATTTCCACAACGCAGCTCCTATGCTTACGGTTAAGGAGCTTAGTAAGATGTTCAGCAAGCAGCTTCTACCGTAGGAATTACCCCTGCAAGCGCTTGTTGGAGCCTGAGCCAACTCAGAGCCGAGTTAGGAGACATCTATTCAACTATACTAACTAGGTCTACGATCAAACACAACTGTTTCTTATACTAATAGCTCTACTGGATCAGCCAGTTTACAAACAGAAATTAAACGACATTCATCAGGAGTCTCTTAACTTCTCGACTTCCGAATGCCGTCATCGGAGCCCAACAACCACTCATCGCAGATAAAGAGATTCAGCCACTTTGTGAGACCCACGTTTCTGGGCGCAACCCGTCAAAACAGTGCGCTTCCTGGACCTACCGTTAGATGAGATAGACGATGACGACCGGTGACTACACTATACTACCAAGACTTGATGAACTGCTACAACAACATACTGCACAACCAACGAATAAATCAATTTAACGCAAATAAAATAACCGTTAACAATTTTGCATGATATTTTACAAAAATGTCGCCGCCGAGGTTACCCCATTTAACGCCATTGGACTACATATTTTCAAAGAGGCTATTTCAAAGATCGAACTCATTTGGATAGACCAAAAACATTCGAAGATTGGAATGCTTACATTCGGTGCGAAATTGTAAAGAGCCTCAACTATACCCAAATGTCAATAAACAGATTATGAATTCCCATTGAAAATATGTTTGCAATTTGAAGTAAAAAAAGGAAAACTCGCACTTAGAACACCCTGTATAAATAGGTATAATTTCGCAAGAATTGGACTCGTTAAATTGTATTTATAATTAAGCGATGATGTGCACGATTGTCAATAACAGCGGTAATTTAGACACATTCGCACCTAATCAGTCTGGTTACACCCAAATAGATTTTATACGGAAGAGAAGGCAATATTTTGATTTTTGTTACTAACAGATGTATAGCTAATAAATAAAATTAAGTACATAAAATTCCATGAAATTTCTAGGATTGAATTTAGAATTTGGACCAAAAGGCATGAAAAGGCTGAAGTGGCTGAAGTGGCGGAGGAAGGGTTAATTTCGCTATATGGTTTATATTTTACTTATTTTTTTAAATACAGTGTACTATTTCTTAAGCAGACACCTAAAGGTCTGAAAAATTTGTCCTCTTATGAGAAATGCGTAAAAAAGTTAGAATAATTTGTGACTGATCTTTAATATTTTATCAATTTTATTTCCATTTAACCAGAAAAGATACGCACATAGATTAGGTTAGGTTGACCTGGCTGGCTGAAAGCCATCACATAGGCCTATTGGTCCTTAGTGGTACCAGATGGAGCTTGACCCTTACGTTTCCTTGTAGTAGACTTGTTGTAATAAGCCTGCGCCTTTTGCGAATCTGAGTAAGCTCTGAAGCTCTAACCCTGAGAGGCATTCTAGCCTCTCATTTCGTAGAGCTCCTAAGCACTTCATTCGGGTTCTAGCTAATGGAGGGAAAGAACATAGAAGGTGTTCTAGAGTTTCTCCCCCTTCCAGTTCATTGCGAAATCTGCAGCTATCGTTGTTTGCAATTCTCATCTTGTATGCGTGCGCCTTTAGCAAATTGTGGTCTGTCAGCATACCTACAATAGTTCTGCTTTCCTTCTTAGATAGGGCTAGTACGAATCTGGCATATTTATCTGCATTTTGTGTACCCATGATTTTTTCCGATTTTCAAGTGGCCAGATTATTCCACCTTCTATCTATCCGTGTCTTCATGTCCGCAGTGATGTCATTGTATACCGTATTTAAAAGTTTCAGTATGTCGTTTTCTTGTTCAAATGGTATGTAAACAGCGCTTTTATCTCATCTAATATACAATTTCGTTTCCTGCAATGCCCTTATGTCCCAATAGATATGTAACCGTCTGTCTGCTGCTAATCTCTCTATGGCTTCCCTGGTCCTAAGAACGTTTTTAGATGAAATTTCATATGAGTTTATTGCAGAGATACGCACATAAATATTTGGCAAAATAAATTCATCACGATAGAGAAACTTGAGAAATGTAAAAAAAACGAATTTTGCTATGCAAAAAAACCGAAATTTTAGCTTCGCAAATTTTTCTTTTATTTTCAATATATTGGAGGTATATTTGAAGGTCAGTAACCAATTCAAGGCCTTTGAGGTAGGTAGGTAGTTAAGTTGGGTGGTTATCGTAGCGACACACTTAGACCTTTCGTAGGTCCATTTTGATACCGCTGTAGCTTATCCTTACCCTACCTGTGCCATTCGGTAGCTTTAATAAACGAGCAGAGCTTCGTTAGTTTTAGATGCACTATGTCCGCTACATCGGTTAAAAATGCTGTATCAAGAGTGCGCAGCCTCCTCATAGCTAAGCTTTCACACTTACAGAAAATGTGTCCGACTGTTTCCTCTTCTTCTGTATTAATTGCATTAACATTCTCTGGTATGGGAGTCCTAACCTTCTAGCATGGCTGCGTATTAAACAATGACCTGTTAATACCCCTACAATTTTTCTTATAGCTTCTTTGTTAAATCTTAACAAGCTTTTTGATCGACCGCTGTTGCATTTCGGCAATGTCTGTCTGCTTAGTTCGCATGTTGTGAGGTCTTACCAGCTTGTATTTACCTTTTTGATGGTTTCCCTATCTATAAGTAATTTACAAGTGGATATAGGCATGGGTATCAGCGTATTATCCGGTTGGAGATCGAGCGTTGTACCGGTTCGAACAAGTCCCTTTGAGGTCACTGTGATATAAAAAAATAACGTTTAGTTTTAGAAGTTAACTGGTCGTCAATCTCATTTTCTATTGGTTTGGCAACTAAGTATAGTAATTGCGGATTTTTTTTAGAAAATCAAAGACAATTTTTTCATGCAACTAAATAACTTTATTCTGTAATGTATTGTCCATTTGATCAATGGCCCTTTGCCATCTTTCAGGCAGCATCATAATCCCACGTTCGTAACACTTCTGGTTTTTATTAGCAAAAAACTAAATCAAAAATAAAAAAACCATACAAATCCATTTTTAAAATTTTTTACCAAAATTCGAAAAATTATATGCCAACGTTCGAAAAATTCAACAAACATTTCATCCAAATTTCACGGTTTTTAATTGGAATTTTTAGAAAGACTTGTCAGATGAAAATTTTTAGCTTCTTAAATTTTAGTATAATAAATTGCAAGTTTAAAATTGCTAAAAAATTACCTCGATTTTTTATAATTTTCTCCGAAGCTGGAAGAAGTTATGCGACGAGTATTAACTTAGCGTCTGCGGCGGAGTTGCAGATAAGCAATAGTGTTGTAACGCTGTCGAATTTTTTTGGTGTCTCGAACGCACCCTAAAATTTCTTAATAAGGGATATAAATTTTTATTGCGTCTGTTACGTAAACTCAAAAAACTTTGTGATCAGATAATTCGATGACAGTCCCAACAAACCCCAAACGGTTTTATTGTCAGCAATTCAGTTAGCTCCATCATTCAGAAACATCTACTTACAGTCTGTATCAGAAGAAAAGAACCGTTTTTTTTATTGTAACTTCAAGATATATTTCGTTCTGCTTTTTGCTGCATAATAGGCCCACTCAAGGGCTATGACGCCAGTACTAACTAGGTTAGTGTCGTTCGAAACTTTCCCGTAAATGCAACCAAACAAAAATGACTGAAAAGTACGCAAAGCGGTTTTAGGCGCTATTTTTATGCACGCATTCGAATCGCCGAAATTATCTCACACTACGGCGGCAAAAGTGATTAAAAAATCAAAAAAGTTTGGTGTGATGTGGAATCAGCGGTGTAAAGTGTACAAAAATATTGATGACTTTTACGAGCGCGACTTGAAGCGAGTGACGACAAAAAAAAACAGGAAAAAGTGTTCATCCAACTTTTTAAGCGGGACCCTTCTTTGTGACTACGCCAAGCACGCACAATTCTTGCTAAATTGTGTGAGTATCAACACTATCGAAAGGCAACTGAAGGAGGCGAACATATCCTACCATCCCACATCATCAAAACCACATTGAGAAACAACAAAACAAGAAAATGGCGTCGCAGTATTGGACTGGCCTTCCCAGTCCCAGACGCCAACCCAATTGAAAATGTGTAGGGAACTATGAAAACGCATCTTGCCGGAAGGCCAGTTCATGATTTAAAGCAACTCGTGCGTCAAGTTCGCAAAATCTAGTCCTGTATGTCGACGAGCTACGCAGAAAAGCTGGTTCAAAGCATGAAGAAGATGCCACCAGGCTATACTCGACAACGATGAACACTACACGGCTTATTGAGTAATTGCAACTCGTAGTTTTGCACATACTTTCATGTAAAAAAAATTTAGCTATATATCTTTTATACTTCATGAATAATCGCGGTTCCTTTTTTCTAACACAGACTGTATATAATCAGAATATAAATCCTAAAAATGAGTTTTTTCCATCACAATACAAAAAACAACCATCAACACGCTTGGAGACCTTTCAATAAGGTAATATCTACACTTATTTGAAAAGATGTCGGAAATCAGCATTTTTCCGGTTTTCGCCCGATAGAAATAAATTGAATTGCTTAACAGTTTTTCAAATTGATTGTGTGTCTAGCATTTGTGACAATAAATTTGAATATTTTCGATATAGGTTTCAAGTTGCTACGACTTCCGCCTAGAAGTGAATCGCAGGGCTAATGAACTTGCGCGATCCGATACCAAACTTCCCTTTAGGAATATAATTAATGATCGCGAATTGCCTTTGCAATCTTGCAAACTAAAGCGTATTTCAAAAGTGGCGCCTAGACGTCAGTAGGGAATATGTAATTCCTAGACGGCACCTTTTTAACACACTTTTATTAGCTCGGGTTGTATGTATGTACGTATGTATGTATGTATGTATGTATGTATGTATGTATGTATGTAACGGAATCTTTGAGCTTAATTTTCACTGGCTTCTAAAAATCTGATCGACTTGAAATTTTGCACACCTATCAAGGACCGACGACAATGCAATAATTTGATAATAGTTTTCCATTATCCTTATTAGCATTGCCAGGATTAATATTTTCTTTTTTTTACTGTGGGCAAAAAGTAAGGTGAATTTGGTTGTAAAATGAAAAATCTTTATTTATTCTTGTAAATCAGTTTCTCAGGCTCCCTCCACGAAATAAGTTCTTCATCCCGATTACTTCTTTATCACGGCCGATAACTGCATAGCTTTATACTCACAGTCGATAAGAAAGGAATTAAATATAACACGAATATATCGAATCATTTATTCACTGACTGCAATGATATCAATAATTTTCATTCATAATAAAAAATAGTTTAAAAAAAGAAACAAAAAGACTCGCTTGTTTGCTAATCGAACTGAAAAGTAGAAAATAAAAAATAGTCTAAAAAAACTAAAAAACACGCTTTTATTGCTAATCGAACTAGAAAGTAGAAAATAAATTTTAATGATAAAGAGACGTATAATGAAGTAATAGCAAATCGAACGATCAGTCATAGTCAACTACCTCAGAACAGAATTATAACAAAATTTAAGATACAAATAGAGTAATTCAAATTAGAGTTAAAAGCGTGGGATGGACCTTTGCATTTTGGCAATGGCGAATATCTCAGGCGATGGAACGGTGAGCTGTATGAGTTTTACGATGGCATGGACGTAGCGCAGCGAATAAAGATCCAGCGGCTACGTTGGCTGGGTCATGTCGTCCGAATGGATACAAACGCTCCGGTTCGCAAAGTATTCGATGAGGAAGAGGAAGGCCTCCTCTGCGTTGAAAATATCAGGTGGGGAAGATCAACTGGCACCTGTTAGCACGAGAAAGAAACGAAAATACCTTCGTTTAACTGGGTCAAAATCGCGTAAGCGGCTATCGCGCCAATCAAGAAGAAGAAGAAGATATGTATAAAGTATATTTATGGTAGTTTTGTTGGGCAACACAAAAATTTGTAAACAAGCACAGCTAATACATGTCTTATGTCATTACGTCTACAAGTTTTTGCATGTGACTGCAAATTTACAGTTCGTTAACATTTTTATTTTTACTGCTCTTTGAGAGAGAATTTTTGCTTACGCTCTTGATTTGGATTGATGTCTGGTGATGGCTAATTTTGTTATCGAACGCATCTAATTTCATCACCTCATTCAAAAACGTTTGTAAAACATTAAGGGGATAGATACCTGTAAAATTTCGAAAAAATAAATTTTTTTTTCATAAAATGTTAAATAATCCTTTAAGAATATGTTAACTAATTTTTAGAACGTAAATTGAAGTATTTCTTATATTGGGTAGTCGAAAAAGTCTTTTCGTATTTCTAATCAAACTTCAACTCATTTTTTTTATATATATAATGAACTTTATTAAACCAAATATGTACCATTTTGGTCGACCACCTTTTGCTATTTTTCTTCTACAGACATTATTCCATTAGTGTGGTCTCTCGGCGAAAAACTGCGACAAGTAATTTTCACAGGCTTCTCTTGAAGCCAACTTTACTGCATTAAGGGAGTTCTGCATTGACCGAAACAAATGGTAGTCCGATGGTGCAAGGTCAGGGCTATATGGTGGATGCATCAAAACTTCCAAGCCAAGCTCTCCCAGTTTTTGCCGAGTCATTAAAGATGTGTGTGACCTAGCGTTGTCCTTATGGAAGACGACGCCCTTTCTGCTGATCAGTTCTGGCCGTTTTTTTCGATTGCTTGCTTCAATCTCATCAGTTGTTGACAGTAAAGTGTAGAATCAATCGTTCGAGCAGGCTAGAGCAGCTCATAGTGGATGATTCCTTTCCAATCCCACCAAACACACAGCATAACCTTTCGAGGCGTCAATCCTGGCTTTGCGACCATTTGTTGAGCTTCACCACCCTGGCACCATGATCTTTTTCGCACATTATTGTCGTATTTGATCCACTTTTCGTCTCCTGTTACCATTCGCTTCAGAAATGGTTCGATTTCATTTCGTTTCAGCAAAGAATCGCAGATGTTAATTCGGTCCATTAAATTTTTCACAGACAATTCATGTGGTACCCAAACATCGAGCTTCTTTTTACAACCAGCCTTTTTTAAATGGTTCAAAACCGTTTGATGATGAATGTTTAGTGCCTTGGCGATGTCATGGCAGCTTATGTGATGGTCCTGGTCAATCTTTTCTATAATTTCATCGACTTTTTCAACGATAGGTCGACCGGAGCGAGGTGCATTTTTCACATCGAAATTTCCAGAACGGAAGCGAGCGAGCCATTGTTGTGCTACACGAACTGATACAGCATCGTCTCCGTAAACTTCACAAATTTCATTGGTGGCTTGCGTGGCAATCTTCCCTTTTTTATACAAAAATTTCAAAATATAGCCAATTTCTTTATTATTTTCACTCATTTTTGAACAGCTATAACTTTTTTTCAACTTCTCCGAATTAAATTTTCTTTTTTGTTTAAATGAAGCTTAAAATGTCGCCTTTCTAGCATCATATGATATGACACAATGTGATTGGTAGCACTGGAGATAGACATCTATTGACAAAATACGAAAAGACTTTTTCGACTACCCAATATTACGACTTTATTCTTTGCGTTCGAGCGCTGCGAGAGGTATAGTTACGTTGTATTCAAACTTTAGACGCATTTTTCTCAAAATTACAATATATTTTTCGAATTGGCGAAAATTTTACGAAAAAATAATTTTTTCGAAGCAAAAATATTAGGAAAATTCGCCCCAAAATTCATTTTTTTAAGCATTTTATTCCGCAATTTTTTTTTCATTTTTGTTTAATTCATATAGAAATTATGACATTAATAAACAAACAAATTTTTGGTTTTTTGTATTCAGGTCACTGACGCCGATTGAGAAGCCCGCTGCGACCTTCCTGGAAGAATTGAGTGTACAACCGCCATTTTAAATGCTTAAAATAAAAAAATAAATTTATATTATTTTAATGTATAAATAAACTGCGTGCCGATTTTGATAAAAATATATTGACTCCTTCATTTTAAATAATTTTAATAAAAATCAGGGAAAATATGGCCGTTTACAGGTATCTGTCCCCTTAAAATAGTACTTGTACGGACTGATATCTGAAAGGAACAAAAACAAAAATAATAATAATAAAACCAAGATTAATAACAGTAGAGCAAAACCAATAAGTGACACATATTTATTTTCTTTTAGCCTTTGGTCACTAAAATGTCAAAATCGTTAAACAAAAATTGACGGTGTAGAGTAATGTAAACAAAATCTGAAAGAAGATGAAACTCAAATCAGCTACTTTAGAGATATTACTTGTTGAATGTGCTTTGCCTGAAACAAAAACCGGAATTTAAATGGCCGAATTTGACACCTATGTGTGAAATTAGTAATTACATTCACTAAATTTTTTAAACACATTATTGAAGCATTTATGAGAGCCCGCATACTTAGCAGGTTTGGGCTGAGCTTTTGGAGTGATGAACAGGAGATGATTTTTTTGAAAAACATTTTTCATCACAAAAAACTACTGCGCAGTTTATGATTAATTGCCATACGAGGCCTTGATGAGTCCAGAATTAGAAAAATTGGCACTAACAAACTGAAATTGAACACAACAACGTACGGCGATTGGGTGCAAAAGCTAAATGGACTTTTGATAGTGATAGACAAGGCAACGAGGCAAAAATGTCAATATGGCCACCCTGCATAATGAATTTTGAAGGAGCTCTGAATATCAGGAGCAGACAGAATCCATGCTAGACGGTCTGCACAAAGGATCTGATGAGTAATAGCACAATCACACAAGAAGAACTTATTGCATCCTCCAAAAGATCAGGTTGGTTTAAGAACAAGCAAGAATTTGAGTGGGAAGATTTTTCTTGACCCTTATTTGCCATCGAGTGTAGTTTTCCCAAATTGCCAGCAATTGTTAAAAGAGCATATACGGGGAATGTTTATGCTGCTACAACAACAACAACTAGGAATATCAATCCTTTTATTTCACAGATATCGGTTTTTAGAGTACCTGAAGCACCAGAATTAGGCAATTTTTTAATGCAGCATAATTTATAATTTTCTTTAAGGTGTCAGAAAATCTTCAAATAAAAGCGAATGGCAAAAAAAATTCACCCTAAGCCAAAAAATAATCCCTTTAGCCGAGCATACCAACCAGGAATGTCATTGCTGAAATTCCGAAATATTGGATTCTAAAAACGATAAATCCTAGGATTAAGATATGCGAGATTATCGGGTAATTTATAATTTTTTTACCAATTAAATATTTTAGAATTAAAAAAAAATAAGTGGGCAACATTGCAGAAAAATTACAGTACAAATTACAGAACAAATGCACTGTTTAGTTTTTCTGTTTACGAATTAAGAATTTTTCATTTTAAATATCAGTTTGGGGCAAAATAAATCCATTATTTTCTCAGTAGGTGGCTGTACTGATTGGTATCTCGTAAAGCATCGATCAAACAATCTAAAGTGTTTACTCGTTGTCAAGGTGGCATTGCACACTAAAAAATTCAAGAAATCAAATGAAAGGGAATCATCTTGTCTGAAACCTCGTTTGGTATCGAAAGGCTCGGAGAGTTCCTTTTCGATCCTGATGGAATTTACCGTAGTGCTCAACGTCACAGCGGCGTAGAGCCAGTTCCTATTTGTGCTAGTAGTTTGCGAAAGTAGCTTTGAAATCGGCAAAAAGGTGGTGTGTGTCGATTTGTCGTTCGTCGGTTTTCTACAGGATTTGGCGTATCTTGAAGATCTGCTCAATAGTAGACTTACCAGGCGTGAAGCCGCACTGATAAAGTCCAATCAGTTCTTGGGCGATGGGCTTCATTCAGTCTCTCACACAATACTCTCGATAAGACCGTGTACGCGACGTTAATAAGACTAATCCCACGGTAATTTGCGCATTTGGTAGGATTAATTTTGTTGAAGAGTGGGAACAACTGCGCCGTATGTTCAGCATACTCCAATTTGGGGAAGGAAGCCGGAAAAGTAGGTATTTCGGTGAACGAGAGTAAAACAAAGTACCTGCTATCAACATAGCATACAAAGAGTACAGGCGTCTTTTCAACACGTCACTGTTGACAACCGCGAATTTGAAGTGGTGAAGGACTTTGCTTATCTAGGTCCCAGTGTTAAAAGCCAGATCGACGACTCTTGCCAAGAGGTGTTACTTTGGGCTCAGTAGGCAATTGAAAAGTACAGCCCTCTCTCGAAAAACGAAAACAACGCAGCACAAAAGCCTAATCATCCCAGTCCTTTTATATGACGGAGAAGCTTGGTAGATTACGACAATTAATGAGAGTGCACAGGGAGCATTCGAAAGACAAATTCTCCGAAAAATCTACGTTGGGGATATCAAGTGAGGCATACCAGGCAGCACTCGGTATCACCAACCGACTCCAGCAAGCAGTGGCCAAAATCGACATACCCTATGATCAAAAAGTTACGTTCTGGATATTGTAGCAGGTTAAACTCCTACTTATCCAGAATCGACCCCGACATACTAAACATATGTCCAGCATGTGAAGGCACCCCGCACGACACTATCCACCTTTTCACATGCCCCATCAAACCCACTCATCTAACACCCCTCTCCCTCTGGACCCCACCCGTCGAAACAGCTAGTTTTCTGGGCCTACCGTTAGATGAGCTAGACGAAGACGACCGGTGATTACGCTACACTGACAGGGCAAAGGTACTGCTACAACAACAACAACATGATCAAAAAGTACCGGGAAGGTGATGTTGACTGTTTTCTACGATTGCACCATGAATACCTTCCATTGGGCCAGACAGTCAATAAATAATATTATTTATGCGTTTTGAAGCGTTTGAGAGATGCTGTACGTCGCAAACGGCCGTTGATTTTGGGATTTTTTTTTGTCTATAGTAGGCTTTTCGAGCAAGTATGTTACTTTGTAGATACTATACTTTGTTTATGCTATTGAAATCATATTTGTGTTAGTTTGGTTGCTACAAATAATGCTTCGTATATTGAAGAAATTGATCCCAAATCCGATCCAAATATCAAAATAACTAAAAAATACCCAGATTGACAATCATACTTAATATTGGCATTCCTAATAACAACAAAAAACACTGATTATATAAAGACCATAAAACGTTCAGGAGTTTATTTTTATTATTATTATTAAACATTTCTATAGCGGAAGCCCCAGCGACCGCACCCTAATTAAAATGTTGACTAGATAAAGCCAAATATGTATAAGAAATGGCACGTGCAGCCATTGGATATAAAGTAAATAAACAGGTTAATCAATAGACAGAAATAAAAAATTTCATAACGAATGCTTATAAAAACTTTTCACCTTCTGCAGTGTCGAGGGATCGCCAAATGCTTTTTTTTTTTAATTGATGCACTCACAAAGAATTAAAGTTGTTTTGAGCACTTCAGATGTTTAAAAGCTGCACAATAATTGGGAAATAAAATCCACAATAACCGCATATCTTTAATCGAAGAGAGCTTCTTATATATAATATTTATTATAAAATAAGTGTAAGTACATTTACAAATCATTTCTGACGAAACTGTCTGCTGAGACCTCGCATCTTCTTCTTCTTCTTAATTGGCGCGATAACCGCTTATGCGATTTTGGCCGAGTTTAACAAAGCGCGCAGTCGTTTTGTTTCTCATGCTAACCAATGCCAGTTGGACACACCAAGTGAATCCAAGTCCTTCTCCACCTGATCTTTCCAACGCAAAAGAGGCCTTCCTCTTCCTCTGCTACCACCAGCTGGTACCGCATCCAATACTTTCAGAGCCGGAGCGTTTGTATCCATTCGGACGACATGACTCAGCCAACGTAGCCGCTAGATCTGTACTCGCTGCGTTAGGTTTATGCCGTCGTAATGCTCATACAGCTCATCGTTCCATCGCCTGCGATATTCGCCAATGCCAATGTGCAAAGGTCCAAAAATCTTGCGCAGAATCTTTCTCTCAAACAGTCCAAGCGTCGCCTCATCGGATGCAGTCATCGTCCACGCTTTTGCGCCATACTTTAAGACATGCATGATGAGAGCCTTGTAGAGTGTTAGTTTTATTCGTCGAGAGAGGACTTTAGTACTCATTTGCCTACTTAGTCCAAAATAGCACTTGTTGGCAAGAGAGATTCTACGTTGAACCAGCGCTAAGAACTTTCCATAGACGTTTGATATTAATGAAAGTTATTTTATTATTCTTCTTCTTCCTCCTCTTCTTCTTCCTCCTCTTCTTCTTCCTCCTCTTCTTCTTCCTTAGCATGGCATCCCTGGATTGGCCACTGCTTCCGCAACTATCTTCCTCCAGATTTCTCGATCCGCTACTAAGCGCCACCAGATTTTCACGTTCATCTCATTGCGATCGCTGATAACTGCATCTACCCATCTTTTCTTTGGTCTGCCCTTAGTTCGCTTCCCATACGTTTGCTCCTTGAAGGCTCGTTTTCGTGCTCTTTTTTCTGGCAATCAGCGTTTTCGTTGGCATTTTATGTACTATTTCATGATGTTTTGCCCTTGAATGAGGTTCTCAAGTTCAGAGTTGTATCTAATAGAAGATGTGCCATCTTCCAGCCTGTTTAAACCAAGTATTTTCCTTCGTGGAGTTTTCGTCGGACGGTTTTATATGCATTAAATTTAGATTACGACTAAACTTTAAATGCCTTAAAGTCGGAAAGATTTATATATACTTTTTGCAAATGGCGTCGTAAGTCAATCATATTTGGCACTTGTAAACTTGAAACTGCAGTATACAAAAAGACAAGCAATGGAGAGCGTAAAGGTAAAAATAAAGGTTTCCATTACTCAAAACAAAATTTTTTATATAGAAAATCATACTGGATGATTAATTTTGCCCCACCTCGCCACCTTGAAACAGCTGCAGTATACAAAAGACAAGCATTGGAGTGCGTTAAGGTAAAAATAAAGGTTTCCATTACTCAAAATAAAATTTTTATATAGAAAACCATACTGGATTATTAATTTTGCGCCACCTCGCCATTAGTGTTTTTAGCCCAAACAGTAATTTGTAGAAATATTTAGAAATAAAAATTTTCCATCTGACCGATGTTTCTAAACCTAACTTTAAGTCAATACGATTTAAAACTTGTATTAAGGCTAACTAAGGCTAACTCCTGCTGCAAATAAATGTTTGTTTATGTTGTTTTTAACCAAATAAATATTAAACAAACCCCAGTTATGTTTAGTTTTGGGAAACAGTTTTCTTAATGTAATTGGATAGGTGATATGTAAAGGGTGGTTAAATTTCAAGGGCCGATGTTGAATGTGAACCACACCTAAACGTCAACGACACCGTTGGACTTCTTTCTTTGGGGTTATCTAAAATAAAAGGTGTACGTCGATAATCCAGCAACAATTCAAACGTAAAGGATGAGATAATTCGGCACATTAACGGCATAGAACCTCAATTATGCCTCAGCGTCATCGAAAATTTGGACCATCGGATGGAGATGTGCCGCCGAGGCCGATATTTTGCTCCATATATAATTGAGCCATACCAGTATTATCATAATAAAGAGAAATGACAATAATTTCCTAAAAAAATTCTATTTTTTTCAAAATCAACACCGGCCCTTGAAACTTAACCACCCTTTATAATAAAAATATTGTATAGTTTTTAGCAAAAACACAGCGAATTTTGACTCCATTTAAAAAAGTTGTATCACGAAAAATCCCGTCATCAATAATTACCACGAATACTGGCATCCCTAGTTGAGCTATGAATATATGAGCTCTTTAACTCTCAATACTTTATTACCATCTATTCATAAATCAGTTAGATTTAAGAGAGATTGAAATAAACACAAAAGCAGAACAATGTACCTACTGCTACTTTTTGCACGAATTGTTTGTGCAGACCCGACAAAAACAAAAAAAAAATTGCCTAGCTTTCGCTGATACCATTTTCGTCATAGTCGACAGGGGAAATCATAAGTAACACAGATCTATGTTTCCCAAAGTTTATTTGTTTATCTTTGTTTGTCGAACAAATGTAGCGTTTTTTATGTATTCAAATTTAATTTTTTTTTTTTTTATAATATATAACAGTAAATGATAGCAAAGTTTTCATTTCAGCACTGTTTATTTCATCTAATAAATACTGCATTCGAAAAACAACATAATGTAACAGTACGAACTCGAAACAGCTCTCGTGTGAGAAACACGAATTAATGTTGTTGCGCTTTGAAACTGGTACACTCCAAGAATGATAGAAATAAGATTGCGCCCATCAGAGAGTACGGGACGTCACGTTTTTCCGAGTTGTGCAATATTGCCAACAATTTGCTCTTCGCAATAAATTTAGTGCTTTTTTATACCGAAAATGCGAAAATTTTGAAATTTCGTGTTTGTTTCTTTTTTTTTAATTTAAAGCTACCGAAACTTTAAGCTAAAAAAAACTGTATTATTATACAAAAGAAGGTTAAAAACAGCCACTCTGAGAAGATTTTAGTGCTAATAAAAATTAGTTGGTTCTTATATATTAAAATTTGATATTTTGAAAGTGTAAATTTAATTTTTTAATCCTTTTAAGGTTATGCAAGAATATTAAATGGCCCTCTCTCACCTCTTCTTAAAATTGAAAACCTTTTTACACATTTTAAAAGGCGTTTGAATTTACTGAATGCGGATTAAATCCATCCGGCCATCAATCCTTAGTGCGACATAGGGCATCAAGAGGTGTAGTCATTGTAAAAATAAGCCACAAAATACCAGAAAATACTAAAGAAACCATACTGACATTTTTACAAAAAGAGTACCTTATCGAGTTACATAACCTCAAATATAGCAAATCAGTCGTTCCCTTAACAAAAGAGTGTCGCTTAACAAAACAACAAAAAACTCATAAATTAAATTGTACATAAGCATAACACATTTATTTAAAAAAAACGCACATCCTAAAGACAATTTGTCACGCATATAAAGTTCTTTAAGTGATTCAATAAAAATTTGGTGTTTTATTTTCTTTAAATGGGCATTTTAGTGCGTTTTTGCATCCAAAGCTAGGCAACACTGCAGTAGCGAGAGAGAGATTTGACTGCCGAAAGCAGAAGAACAGCAACAACAACAATGTTAAAAAAAAGTAAAGCTAAATAAAACTGAGTGAATTAATATATTTAACTAATTATTAAGAAAATTATATTTTACAAATTTATAAACATTACATTTAAATTAGAACAGGCTAGAAAAATGTCATGAAGAAAGATCTAGAACTCCGAGATTAAATACCAAAAATAAAGCTAAATCGAGTTACGAAAATGGTAATTTAGCCATACTGGTGCTAAAATCACGTAATTCGTTGTCAAATTCGAAGAGAGCAAAGTAACGGAACCACGATAGGCGCCATCTCATTACACTTTCCATCATGGGTACACTCTGAGTACAGTAGTGCAGTTGCAAAATGAGTAGCAGGATGGAGCTCAATTAGTGAAATACTTAATTTATTTATTTATTTATATATTATATATGTAAGAGTAAAAAGTGAAATATTAACTACCAATACTGAAATAGTAATTAGTCTCAGAATACCTCAGTTTTTTCCTACAGGGTATATACATATGTACATTTTTAATGGTTGAAATTGCTACCCACATGTCATTTGAGTGAAATGTTTGCTTAGGTCGTCATACAGTAAAATATAATTTAATCAGATGTAGAAATTATGAACACATCACTAGTTGTTGAGTTGAAAAAGACGGCCAACATGCATTTGCATACAGCCGTGTACTTTGAAGTACTTTATTAAGAGATTAAAAGAAACTGGCGTTTATATTATCGATACCATCAAAATATTAAAATACATACATACATATTTACGTGTGTATGTATGTATGCATACCAAAAACTTTCAGTATTTATGTGCTTAATTTTTCTCTTTCTTCTCCAAGGCATATCTGTAGTTTATTCCGCTTAACCCGTTAAGACATTAATAGAAAAACTTTCAGTAGATTTATGGTTTAACGCACATGCATGCGCACAAGCATAAGTAAGTATCATTTTTCTTTGCGAGTTCGGGAAACGTAATACGCCTCCTTTGAACTTGTATTTGGTTTTCCCTTTAAGTATTTATCTATATTTCGACTTATTGTAAATATTAATTTACTACTTTGTGTTCTCTTACTTATTTTTTACCTACACGCTACACTTCTGGTTGTTATTTTGCAATGTTTGTTACCACAATGGCGGGCGACACCGCGTTATCTTATCTTTGTTCTTTTTAAGTTAGCTTGAATGATTGCATTTCGATTTATAAAAATTTCCCGACTGTTGGTAAGGGAACTGATATTAAAATAAAATGTGTACCTTTCTTAACAACGCAGAAAGAAAAAAACTATATTCCACGAAGTTCGTACAAGCCATACCAATAGCACAGTTGTGTAAACATAACAGACAGGTTATGTACGTGCAACATATGTATGTATGTATACCCGCAGAGCAGTCAATAGTTTACAATTTCTTGAAATTGGTAATTGTAATATACAGACATATATATAGTCTTGTATGATATACATACATAGAAATACATACGTACATAAAAATACACTGGCGTGAAATACTTCAACAGGGTTTAACACTTCGTGTTTCAGCAGCCGGTATCATCTCTTAGTTAAAAATGATATATTTTTTTAATAATTTTACTGATACACCTGGGCTCTTCCTCTCACACGAGCTTGAAGTCAATCTAACAACAATAAAAAATCTACCAAAACAAAATTAAACTTTGGAACTCACACTCAGTTGCGCATTTTACCGTATTTGCTTATTTTGAAGCTAAATATGTAGCTTTTCTCTCCGCTCTCAACGTATGTAAGTGATGACAGCAAGGAATAAAGTCGATTGAGAGACAAAAATTAAAATAATATTTTTAATGTGAAATGGAGAAAAGTGGCAATTAATGCTATTTTATGCTAGCCAAATAATAGTGCAAAGACTTAAAAAAATAGAGCGGAAAGTATCACCGAGAACAAGGTAAGGTAAGGTGAGATCAAGAAAAACCAGTGAGCGAGATGTTTGTTATCTTGCGCACTTGGTGGCCAGCTTTCACTCCTGCTTAACATATTAAACATCAGTGCAGTTAGTGGAGAACGCGTCCCTTTAAGGAAACAGAGAAGAAGAAAAGAGCCAAAATGAGAGTATAAATAAGTAAAGTTTTTATTGCAGCGTACAAAAAACAGAATCAGAATCATGAATCATGTTTTATTTTAAGTAAATGAATATACAGAAAATATTTAGCAGGAAAAAACAGCACTAGCTCAAGGCCATCAGCTGATTTTACAATAAACTAGGATTAATTACAATATTTGCTAGTCTTATATATAAAAAAAGGAATATATGTTTAATACAAGTAAAAAAATATGTCTAAGTATAGGTATATTAAATTAAATGAGCTATGTTACACAGTACAAGAAAGTTAGATATAGTATTTACATTTGATAATGTTGTATTAACTAGAAGTTGTGAAGGGAGAGCTGTGCCAAAACTCCTTCGCCTGGTATTGTTAAACTGGGTGCATTCGTCTAGGATATGCTTTACTGATGTTCTAGATGACCCACAAAAACAGCAGGATGCATCTCCAGAGTTTAACAAGTAAATGTGAGTGATCTGCGTGTGACCTAAACGAAGTCGTGAGATCAACAAAATGTCTGCAGGTTTAGATTCCGGTGAATAGATAGGCATTATTCTGAAGGGATTAATTGTCGCGTATTGATGAAAGTACCAATTCCATTTCCATAGAGCCTTGTTATGCAGGTACTGCTTTATTAGACGTTTTAAGTCAGTTTTGCCAGAACGTCAAAATACAGAGCCGGTTCCTTATGAACCCTTTTCGCGACATAATCAGCGAACTCATTGCCTTTAATTCCGCAGTGACCTGGTATCCACATCAATTAAATTTTGTTTGTTTGCTTGACAAGTAAATCTCGAACATGAGTTACTACAACACTGTTATTGTTGAAATTTCTTATGGTATCAATCGCAGATTGACTGTCGGTACAAATGCAAAATTTACCTTTCCTTTTGGAGGCTATTAGAGCGGGTTGATATGTAGCAAAGATTTCACTACTAAATGTCGAGCAGTGATTGTGCAAAACTTGTCTCAGAACTTGTAGATCCTCAGATATAACCGCGAAAGAGGTTGAGAAGTTAGTTTTGGAGCAATCGGTAAATATGAATTTGAAAGATTTTTTGATTTAACTCTCGTTTGTGCTGAAGAAATATTTGTCGGTAGATAAGACAAAAACAAAAAAAAGCAAAAAAGAGAGCCAGAAAGAATGCATTGAAAAGCACTACATATTTGTTGTATGCATTTCTCTACTCAATATAAGCCATTTTTGCGCAAAGAGATTAAAATCAACTGTTTCCAATCTGGTGATTGGATCTGATATTAGATCACGAGCCCCAATGCAATTCCACCAAATAATCTCGAAAAGAAAATCGAAAGTTGGTAGGTAAAAAATAATAGTTTGTTGTTGCATTTCCAAAACTGATACGCGTAACAAAACCTGTTTTGTGTAATGGAAAAAAATCGGTACTACTGCTGAAATAATATTTTCTCGTCAAGTCAAGGACCTAAATAAAGAATAACGCCCAAGATGCAAAAGCTTAAATTTCGTTGTTTTTTTTTTTTGTAGCAGCATAAATATTTTCCATACATGTACAGAGAACGCTGCCTAGAGTGGCAGTCCTTGGTCGCATATAAATCCGGGTCGTTCCCGTAATGTAGAACCGACTTTCGTGGAAATGCAAAAATTTCGTACTTTGAAGTGGCTTCCCAAATCTTTGTATATCAAAACAAAAGAGGAATTGACGCCACAAATTCTATTCTCACAATTTGCTAAGAATTCAAGTTCATCCAATAGACTTAACAGCTGTGGGAGCGCGCTAAGGATGAAAGCGAAACTAAATACATACATACATATATCATATCCATTATCGTCAAAAGAATCCAGGAAAATTATCAAAAAATTATAGAAGAAAAATGAGTAGAAAATATTTTAGCATCTGACTTCTACTAAATTTTTCCCTGCAATTTACTTTAATGGTGCTATAATTGACTTCAAATGAAGAGTGAATTTGAATGAGAGGAAGTACAGGGATACCAATAAAATTATTCAACTGAAAATTATGTATAATTCATTGAAACTTGGGGAAGGTAACGGTTGCTGAAATGAGAAATATTAAACTGTCTTGCAGTATTTCAGAACAGTGTATATGGTTTTCTAAGGGTGTAGGCATGTGTATATGCATGTACATATGTAGTCGAAGTACTATTATACATATACATCTATATCTAATATATACTAATATTATAAAGAGGAAAACTTTGTTTGTTTGTTTGTTTGGTTGTAATGAATAGGCTCAAAAACTACTGGACCGATTTTAAAAATTCTTTCACCATTCGAAAGCTACATCATCCACGAGTAACATGGATTATATTTGATTTTGGGAATAGGGCTCGAGGTATAGGTCAAAACGTGGACCTGGGTAACCTTCGGACGTGTATGTACAATATGGGTATCAAATGGAAGCTGTTGGTGAATGCTTTAGTCCAGAGTATTTTTCATGCCGCTCCGTGACTAGGGTCTCGAGATAGAGACCAAAACGTGGACCCTAGAATGTGTTTGTACAATATGGATATCAAATTGAAGCTGTTGGTGAATGCTTCAGTACAGAGTATTTTTCATGCCGCTCCGTGACTGGGGTCTCGAGATATAGGTCAAAACGTGGACCCGGGTAACCTTTGGTTGAGTATGTACAATATGGGTATCAAATGAAAGCTGTGGATAAGTGCTTTAATACGGGGTAATTTTCATACCTATTGATGACTAGGGTCTCGAAATATATGCCAAAACGTGGACCCGCCGTGTCTTTGCACCGAATTAAACCAAACTTACGCACATTGTTAAGTAAGTATTTAAAATGGGTTTCGTAAAGTTTGGTTGTAATTCGGAGCACTGGCAACGGGTACAGCGTTCTTTTGAACCAGCCATAATGTCGCTTACTTTTTTAACGCTTGGGGCGGAACTGAACTGTCAAATTGACAGTGTGAGTTACAATGTGTCAATATTTCTTTCTGATTTGGATGCCATAAGGAAAAAACGTAATTGCAACATGTAAAAATTGTTTGTGAATTTTTTTGGAGTGGATTTTGGAACAGTGAATAATTTCTTACGAAATTTGAGAATTTAATGTGAAATCCGAATGAAATTATGTGTTCGTGGAAAAAAATTTTTTTTTCGTTTTTTTTTTTTTAAATATAAATGGATAATGGTTAAAAAAGCTCCAATGCTTAATAAAACATATAAATTGAAACGAAAAATTCATAGATGATCAGGAAAAAAGACGATTGTTTATTCATATGCGTTGATTTGAAATTTAAAAACAATCTTCTTTTTTCCTGATTTTCAATTTATATTTTATATTTACTCAAAAACAAAGCGCTTGAATAAAGAAATAAATAATATGAAAATCATATATTTTCTGTTCTAAACCATATCTATTCTATTTTAGTGTGCCCAGCGAAGGGGGCCGGGTTTGCTAGTACATATATAATATACGCCGCATAGTTGTAAGTGTTCAAAATTATAGGAGCACAACATAGTAAGTTTTTGCCATTTTTTTTTTTTGTATTAAATTTTATATCATATTAAATTTTTTTTATTATTAAATTTTAGTTTTTTGCATTCATTTTATTTTTATGTTATAAAAGTGCATGTAGTGCATTCTACAATACTTGTAGTGCATTTGTACCAGTTTGTATGAAATTTACAAAACTTTAATAAATTAAAAAAAAAATGCCAACAAAATTTTCAAATATTTAAATAGAATATTTAGCAAACTTCAAGGTATGCAGTTTTATAGCCTTTTCGATTTTGGTATAATCTATACTATAAAGGTGAATGTCTGTACGTTGTCCGCGCATCACTACGAAACGACAACACCAAATGACGTAAAAAATTTTACTCATTCATATTTTCACCCAATGAAGGTTATATGTTAGGCATGTTTTTATGATGGAACTCCCTTCCCACAGCCCCCAGGCCGCGCCACCACTCTCATTCGCCACTAATAATCGAATATTTGCTTAATTTTAATCTAAAAAATCTTAGTTTTTCCTATTTCCCACTATTTATAGCACACTGTAGACATCATAATCCGCATAAGCTGTTCAACTATGACCCAAATGCAAAGTTCAAAAACGGTTTGAGATAGAAAATTAATAAAAATAATTTTGCTTGATATTTTTCTGATTGGTTGTTTTGATTTTATTCAACGAGGCATAGCAACGGATGCCGGGTATTGTAATGTTATCGTTATTAATAAAAAATTATTGTTTGTAATTCTTTTATATACATATCTTAAATCCCTCAAAACTACTCTTAAGCGCGCGGGGCCACGGGTTAAAGCTAGTAAAGTATAAAGTAGAAATCGTTCAAAAATCTTGTTGATTTTTGACAAATTTTTTTGCATACGATAGTAAGAATTTTCTTCCAGATTTTTATACTTACAATTTAGAGTTTGTCGAACGTATTATGGCCAAAACAATGTACCTCAATATTCTAAAAGATAATCTACTCCAAAGTGCTGCGAAACTTTTAATTTTTAAATCATTAGTTTAACTTAAATTTAAAATTAAAATTAAAAAATGAATACAATCAACTGTGACATAAAATTTTGAACTGTTCTGTACTTTTGTTTTTTATATTTTTTATTTAAAGCTTAAAAATATATATCGTCCCCTTAGTATTAAAATAGCCTATACTTTTTTTGATGTTTTGACAAAATGAATTTCAAACTTTTTGTCGAAAGTAGCTTTCACTCAAATCTCGTTATGTCTGTAAATATTTATTATTTTTTGACTGACGTTTTGACCCACTTTGTGGAACTAGAATTTGACAAAATTTTGACCACATATAAAATCGGCGATGGAGAATCCAAAAATTCAATAAAAAAATAATAGCCTATGAGCACATAGGCTATTGTTATACTAAGGGGACGATATGAAGTAACTTTTTTATACTCCAATTGCGTATAAATTATTTGATATTTAAATTTTTCCAAAAAACGTTTTAGGTTTCAAAATACAGCATTCGAAGTTTTATTAGTTCGCCTGCATGAAATAAACTGTGAGCCACTGTATATAAATACGACAGCTAGAAAATATAATAAATTTATTTTACATTTATTTTACACTTCACCAAATTATTCTATTGCGCATATTGGCCGCATCTTTTCTTATCAGATATTCTTAACATTTTTAGTAATTGCTATTTTGGCACATTAAGAAAGAAGTGAATTTCGTTGATGCGTAGGGACTCAACTTAATGATGTGTTCTCATAGAACTCGCTAAGGCCAAAGTGGATAACAGAAATAACATGAAATAACAAAACAATAACTCACTTAGTTTTCAAGGTGCCGAGATTAACAACTTTTATTATTAATTTTTAATCATACTTAGAAAGGGTGATCAATTTAGAGGTATCGGATTTTAAAGAGAAGCAAAACAACGAAAATTCAAATTGTTTTTGCAAACTTTATTACTTTTGTGTAGAGCCATTCATGACATTTATTTTTTTTTTAAATAATCTCTTTCAAATGCTGGCCGCAACTGCGCCGTAATTCGACCATCCGTAAACACCAATTTTAAATGACTCGCGACTCGCTGGAGGACTTCGGTCGGTATGTCGTGAATACCTTTCCTAATGTTGGTTTCCAACGCCTCAATCGAAGCTGGTTTATCCACAAACCAGTTAGACTTTACATACCTCCACAAATAGAAGTGCAAAGGTGTGATATCATGCGATCTTGGTGGCCAATCGACTGAAGATGAGAGATAAATTTCTCACCGAGACGATGACGCAGTAAATCCGTTGTTTCTCGTGCTGTATGGCAAGTAGCGTCGTCTTGTTGAAAAAAAATGTTGTGGAAATCACGGGCTTCAATTTCCGGCATCAAAAAGTCGTTTATCACGGCGCGATAGAGTTCGCCATTCACTGCTACATTGGCGCCAGGCTCGCGTTTCAAGAAATATGGGCCGATAATTACTCCAGCCCATACGCGTCACGCACGCACCAAACGGTTGTTCTCAATGGATGTAATGGCTATTTTTGAATGGCTTTGGCTTCAACCCAAATATGGAAATTTTGCTTATTCACGTAGCCATTAAACCAAAAATGGGTCCCATTGCTTTGCACCATAAGTTGGTCTGAGCGCGCGATGAGCACTTTTCAGAGAGCGTCGATTTCGGTAGAAGAATTGTACGATTTGTGAGCGTAAGTCTTTCCATGATGCAATGTCAATGAATACTGAAAATTTTTATGTATTTAGTTTAACAGAAGTCACGCGTGATCTGTCAAAAATTCCAATTTGATCACCCTTTGTTTATTGTCAAATTTAATAATAACTAATTTTAATAAAATTCGATGAACTTGATGGAAAAGATTAACTTCAAATGGTGAAGTTGGGAAAAGTTATTTTTAGCATTATTATCAATCATGAAATACTGCGTAGAGTTCTTTGAACTTAAAAAAGTGTTTATCGAAGATACTGTACTGTTTTTTTTTTTTTTGTTTTTTTGTGATACCTCATAAACCAAGTGAGATATCAAGAACATTAGTCATTGTTATTATTGCAATACCGTGAAGCATATTTTTGAGGAATGCTGCTGGGGTGGCGATCCTTCATCAAATATATTTAAGGGGTTATGGATAGTCAGAATTTTCAAAAATTTGATTTTTTTTTTACATTTTCTTAACGTAAACGGTTTTCCAATAAGAGGTGTTATTCCCGTAAAATATCAATGGTTTTCGTGAAAACAAACGTTGTCCAAATCAATACCATCCAATTCCGGCCATAAAAAATCGTTAATCATCTCTCGATAGCGCAATCCATTCGCCGTAACTGTTGCTCCAGCTTCATTTTCGAAAAAGTAAGGTCCAACGACTCCGCCGGACCCATAAACCGCACCCACCAAGCAGTCGCACGTTGAGGATAGAGAGGCTTTTCAACAATAACTCTTGGATTTTCTGAGCCCCAGATCCGACCGAGGTGAAAATAGATCTCATCCCTCAAGATGATTTTTTAATGGAATTCCGGCTCATTTTCATGCATTTCAACTACCCAACCAGTAAAAACACGTCGTTGTTGATGATCGGCCGGCTTGAGTTCTTGTGTTACTGGACCTTATAAGCTTTAAGACCCAAATCAATCTTTATGCAAAATACGGTGTAATGACGTTTATGGAATGCCGAATTCCAAAGAACGACGAGGAATGGACAAACCTGGCGCTATTTTCTGCTGTTCTATATATATATTTTCGGCTGTTCTTGAGCGACGTCCACGGGTTTTATTCTTCACATCACTAACTTGTCCCAGCTGAGAAGCTGGAATTGCTTAGCAATTGGCTTGAAATCTCTCTGATATGGGTTCCCGGTCATAGGAACATACAGGGTAATGAGATAGCGGATGAGCTAGCAAGAAAAGGTTCGACTCAAGAATTAGCAGAGGCGGTGGCAGTCTCCACTCCACTGAACACTTTAAAAGCATCCATTACTTCACACTATCTGGCTTTAGCCGAAAGAAGATGGAAGCAAATAACTATATGTATTACAACAAAAAACACATGGCCGTCATACTAAATCCAAAGGACGAATGACCTGTTAGGATGTTCTCGGCCAAATATTTCACGCATCAATGCAACCCTTACAGGTCATTGGAAAGTAGGGGATCATGCAGCTAGACTCAAAGGAAGGGGCGAAGGAAAGTCTTTTCCACTAATTATGTGAATGTCCTGGACTAGCCAAGGCACGACTCCGCTCCTTTGGTAAGCCTTTCCTACAGCAAATTAAGGAGATCTCAGGCATCGAGATAAAGGATTTGCTGTTATACTTGGACCTCACTAAATGGATCTGACTAGGAAACAAAAAAAAAAAACACAAAAAAAAGGCATCATCACACGAGACAGTGGTAATGAAATGGTGTTGGTCAACAATTAGGAGTATTTCAGTGGAAATATTCAACCACTTCAACAACAACAACAACAACAACTTGTCCCAACAGCACGAACTTTTTCACCATTTTTTTCTGTATTGCGGTCCGACAAGATGCTTCACAATGACTCAAAAATGTTCGAGTTTTACGAACCGTCTCT
Source organism: Anastrepha ludens (assembly GCF_028408465.1). NCBI lineage: Eukaryota > Metazoa > Arthropoda > Insecta > Diptera > Tephritidae > Anastrepha > Anastrepha ludens. The sequence goes on along the minus strand of NC_071499.1, from coordinate 26,182,832 downwards.
GCCTGCATTTTTATTTCGAATTTTTATAATTTCAGTGCGTTATTTAAGCGTCTATCGGTCCATTATTATTAATGGCGTAGTTTCTACTTGTCAAAAATATCAAATAATGACAGCTTCAAAAGTGACATCTACCGAAATAGCGGGCTATTAAAAATAACACCTGTTATTGGAAAACCCTTTATAATACATATCTTAAAAATAGTGTGTGAAAATTTGAAGTGAATACGACAAATACGTTTCGAGTTATTCAACAATTACCAGAGGGCACCCGGGCGCACAGGAGATCGATAGCAAAGCTTTAAAATCGTTTTTCTCAAAACTATGTTTTTTACACTGGTGATCACTGTAACTTAAAAACTGCTTGGTAGATTTCAATAAAATGTGTACTACTTTTGAAACACTTAAAAAACTCGTGCCTGATCGAAAGATTACACTGATCAACAAAAAAAAACTTTCGGAAAATATCTTGGAAACCAACACTTGTTTTAAGACAAGTAAGACATGCTGATTACAAATATAGAAACCGTTTGTCTCTATCACCCACCGTTGTTGAGATATTTGGCATTGACCATTTATATATGTTTGATATTGTATCAAAGCAAACAACTCGCAGGCAAGTCACAGTAGAGCATATATCGCTGAATAGAGTACTACTTAACATAAATACACATAGTTTAAGATACAATACACTTGTAAAATACATAGGTATAACGTAAAGTTCCTTAAATTAAAAGTTAGTTTGGTTTGAATTTCTTGGCTGTAGACTTGCGTTTGTGCTGACAATTTGGCATGTTGCGCTGAAGCATCCAGCAATAGTCGGCTAACATTGCTGTTATTTTTAGCCTTCCTTATCCAACCCCGTAAGTTGCATGCACATGTCAAACAAATGAACTGTGCATAGCAAATATGTTATTAACTTAGTAAACTAAACTCTATTTTCTTATTCATTCGTAACAATAAGGGATTAAAAAATGTAATATATGTTTATGTTAATATCTTAAAAACCTGACGTGATAGAGAAAAACGGTTTTCAGATTTGTAATCAGCATGAAAAACTGCTTTAGAAAATGTAATCATCAAACAAGATATTTTTGGGTTGTTATTCAGTGTTATTTTTTCAAAAATTTGGTTTTTTTTTTTTAAATTAATTGTCAATTTTTTTCTCGAAAATCTCAAAAATATTTTCTGATTTCCGCCATATTTATAATTTTGAAAAAAGAAAAAAAAGCTTCGCCACACAAACGGCGATAACTCTTACACTATTTTTTTTTTTAATGTTTTGTTTTCGCTCCCGCGACAGTAGGTTCCACGTTACCGGAACGACCCGGAGTTATATCCGGTCAAGGACTGTCACTTCAGCAGCATTCCCCGTAAACGCGAGGGGAATCTTTATACTGGTACAACAACAACAACAACAGTTATTAGTCTTTTTTTTTTTTTAATTTTGCTAAAGTCAAGTCGAAACATGATTTATTAATGCTATGTTTTTATTTTTGTAAAATAAATCAACTGACTAGTAAAAAAAAAATACCAGTCTAACGGTTAGACGCGATAGAAGTGAAACCTTCCGTAAAATAAACTGAGAGGGAATGAAGCGAAAGCAGCATTAGGAGCGGGATAATTATAGGTTCATTATAATATTGCTATAAAGTTCATATTTTATTTTCTTCATTTTATTGTTATTCATCCTCAATGTTTTAAATTTCAACAAATGATACGAGTGGCTTTTGATAGCTAAAATATGATACAAATGCTTTGGTTTCGATGTTGTCAACATATCTTTGAAATACCGCGTCAATTGTTGTTTTTGATCGTGTTGTCGATTCAGTGCGATTGTTACACATTTTTAAATTGAATGTTGTATTGAGAAAGTCAATTAACGGAACCGCTGTGTCCAATGCAAAATTTACGTTAAAATCGCCACTTAAAATCATTGGAACTTTATCCTAATATTTTCTAAGTATCCGCGATACTTCTGGTGTATACTTTATTAAATTTTCGTGAATGAATTCCGTGATGCTATTTATTGATTGATTCGGTGAAATATAAATTGCCACAATTAAAACTGTTTTTCCATTGCTCAATCTGGTTTCGCATGCACATATTTCTCCCACTTTAGAGAGCTGAACAGACAGTGATTCTAGTTGCTGTGCATTCAGATCTATCTGTGGAGTTACAATACGAGCACCGTCATTTTGATTGTGGTATATTGCAACACCGCCTGCAATTGCGGTAAATATTTAAAAATGAAAATATTTACGAATATAAAAATACGGACGCAATACAGCACACGCGGCTGCTATGATGAGCGTCGTAACGCGTATATTACACATACGTACTAACATACACACCAACATTCGTAGGACGCTTGGTCTAAGCAGGTATACATAATGCCTTCTCGCTCACCGTGGCTCCGTAATACGCAGGCGCGCACACATATACGTATATCAACATATAACGCTTTGTAGTGTCGCTTTTTCGTTTCATCTAGTCTCAAATCACTCCCAACGATTCTAAAGAAGTTTTCACTTCAAAAAATTATTGAAAATCATCATTTATTCGAGCCTCTGACTACCCTAACCCCTTATGTAAGTCACAAAAAAAAAACATCAAACCAACAGCGATACATTGCAAAACTTTCGGGAGTGTCAACCCTTTCCTTACTTTCTCTCATTTCGAGTTCTTTAAGCAGCCCGCAGCAAATTGTGCCACTACGCAAAAAACTGTATTATCATTAAGCGAAATACTCACCTAATTAGATGGTGACAACCTTTCGATAGCTCTTCATTTTATTATTCCACATTTATTGTGTTTGTATGCCTTTTTAATTGAAAAGTAAATGCACAACACAAATACATAGGGGCGTTTGTTTTTAATCGCTCTGATTCTTGTAACTTTACCCGGATTTCAGTTGAAACACCATTTCGAATCGAAAATATTTTTACTTAAAATTTTTGAATTTTATTAGCTTATTAAGTTTTATTAAAACTTTTACTTAAAATGTTTGAATTTTATTAACTTTTTAAATTTTATTAAAATTTTAAATTCAAATTTTTGAATTTTATTAAAATTCTGGCCAATAATATTCAATATTTATATGCACAAATACACACATACACCTGTCATATACACATATTACCTTGACTAATTGCAATATTTAATAGCTTCGAGTAGGCTGTATTCTATACTTCGCCACTGCACTTCACTCCTCTTTGCCCGCGTAGACGCATGTAAACACAAGAATCACGCCTCTCATTTTCGCTACCACTTGATGCTTCCCCTTATCCAGCATTCTGCGCAAATTCACACTTAAACTAATCACTCACTCCCCATCACAACCGCACTCCGTAGGCTGTCTGCACGCGCTTTTATTTGATTTGCTATTAACACTCCGGCCTTACGGGTTGTTTAAACATTTGGTTTACTAGCATTTTTGTTTATTTATTTTTCATTTTTATTTATTTATTTTGTTTTTATTTTTATATTTATTTTTTAGGTTTCCTGTTCTTTTTCTCCAATTTGTTACTTATTCTGCAAATGTTAACGTTTTTATAACTCTTTGTAGATCTCTATTTTTTAAATGCGTTTTCCGTTTCCGTTTCCCAACTCAAATACTCGTACACGTTTCGAACGTTTGAACGTCTTCGAACTTCTGTCGCCTAGACACCTTTATTGGTTCGTCGAAAGTCGCCAAATTGATTGACAGCAATAAAAGCTTTCCAAAGCTATTATTTTTACAAATGTACACATTTAGATGTGTGTGTGCGTGTGTATGCGTACGTGCTAATGAAGCTTTCGTCTCCCGCAAGTATCACAAAATATGACGTCACATAAAACCGATATGAAATATAAAGGGGCCTCCAAGAAGTTTAGTCGGAAGTAGAACTTTTTTATTACTTCTGTGTACAACTTAAGTTAATAGAATTCTGAAAGCACTGCTCAATTTTGTTCGCAGAAAGAAGGTAAATAAGTAAAACTTTCAATTTTCGTTGAGTCTGTGGAATAGTTCTTATAAATTCGTTTTTAGTTCATAGATTGTTTCCGGTTTATTCGGCAAAAAACATAATTGCTGGTGTGATATATCGATGTCAGGTGATCGAATTGGCGCGTCACTTATCTAGTAAACTGACCCAACTCAGTATTTTGTATTTTTGAATTATGTCACTTTTCTCGAAAACCATCGATATGTTTTGAGGTACTTTTGTTAATTTTGTAATTTTTCGTTTCTGACGTTTGATAGATGAGCGTTTCCATGTTAATAAGGGAACTTGGTCTGGATGAGGCACTGTCATGAGTAGAGGGTGCAAAATATTGTACTATGAGGTCAAAGTGCAAACCTCAAATGAATCTAAATCTAATCTAACAACTGCAGAAAAATTATGCACCTAAGCGTTTCCATGTCAATATTGTAGACTTGAGTATACTAAGCAGTAAACTGCAAAAAGTTTGGAAATAATTTAATGATTTCGAGATTTATTCAATGTTGAAAATTGTGGTATAGAGTTAAAGGGAAATATCTTCGGGGTTTTTAATATGTGAAACATTTAGTTTTTAATTTTTTGGATTAAAAAGTACATTTTAGTTTTTTTGGAAAAAAGCATATTTTTTTTAAATTTTCGGGAAACAAAAAAAAAGGATTTTTAATAAGTTTTCTTATTATTACATACAAATTTCAAAGTAGGACTCTAACAAGTTTTCAACTTATAGTATTTTCAAACCAGTGAAAAACACATTTTGGGTTTAGTGTAAAACAAGCGAAGATATTTCACTTTTAAAAATTCTATAGTACAATTTTTAGCATTGAAGTTTTTTTTTTTTTTTTGAAACATTAAAAATGTATTTACATATTCGTTTTTTCCAATTTTCAGTTGAAACATTTTCTTTTTATTTTTGATATAAAACATACTATTTAAAAATATTTTTTGTAAAAACAACTTTTTATAAAAATTAAAAAACAAAAAAATTTGTAAAAAGAAAATTTAGAAAACTTAAAAACTATATATATTTTTTTGTTCAAAACTTTTCGGCAGAAAAATTGCTTTTTGTCATTTTTGAAAAGCACACTCACAGATTTTTATTTTAATTTGTTTCATTAATTGCTGAATAATCCCTAAAAGTTTCATAGTGGCATTGCCACAACTTTTCAGCTTTTGGTATATTCGAACCAGTGGAAGATAACATTTTGTGTTTAGTGTAAAACAAAAAACCGAAGATATTTCACTTTAAAAAATTCTATAGTAAAATTTTTAACATAGATTTTTTTTTTATTGAAACATTAAAAATTTATTTACATTTTTTTTTAATTTCCTACGTGAATTGAAACATTTTTTTTTTTTTTAATTATTTTTTATTTTAGAGGGAAATAATGATTTTTAATTTTTGAAAAGTCCACCCACCCCCAGCAAACCACTGAAAAATAACGAGCATTTTTTTGTTTAGAGGAAAAAAAAACGGAGACTTTTCACTTTAAAAAGATTTATACCAAAATTTTCAACATTGAATTTTTTATTGAAACATTAAACATTTATTTACATTTTTTTTAATTTTCTACGGGAGTTGAAACATTTTTTTTTATTTTTTTTTTTGTTTCAAATTTTTAGGGGAAAATGTTTTTTTTTTTTAATTTAAATTTTAAAAGCAATGAAAACTAATGAGCATTTTTTTTTGTGTAAAAAAATCGGAGATATTCCACTTTAAAAAATTCTACATTAAATTTTTCAACATTGATTTTTTTTATTGAAATTAAAAATTTATTTACATTTTTTTTCTAATTTCCTAGGCGAGTTGAAGCGTTTTTTTTTAACTTTTTTTGCATAAAATTTTTAGGTGAAAATGTTTTTTTTTAATTTTTGAAAAACATACCCCAGCGAATCACTAAAAAATAATGAGCATTTTTTGTTTCTTCTTTTTAGCGTCACAGTCCTTGGTGAACCATTGCTTCCTTCACAACTTCTTGCCATCGATCTCGATTTACAGCCACTTCCCTTCAACATTTTTTGCTTAGTGTAAAAAAACGGAGATATTTCATACCAATTCAATTCTATAATAAAATTTTCAACATTGATTTTTTTTATTGAGACATTAAACATTTATTTACATTTTTTTTTTAATTTCCAGCTTACTTTTTATTACAGTCAAACTTAAAAATAAACTCATTTTCAGAAAAATCGGCGATAGTTTCCCAAATACTTGCAACACTTAAACTTAAGATAGAGCTGGGTTAGACTGCCTTTCGTCTGGCTGCAAAGGGTCGAGATGCAGTTGTTAGCTCAGAGTCTATTTTAACGTGAAGTACAGAAATTTAAATGTTTACTTTTCACTTTCTATTTGATTCCCGTTAAGTCAGAATTGGCTTATGAAATTTCATTAGGGAAATTTTTCATTCCAAGATAAGCAAAGGTCTGGTCTAAATACTGAACTTGGTTACGAACAAAATAAAGAAATAAAGTTGGGTCGCATCCTCATGCAGCCACTTAAAAGTTAACAAATTTAAGAAATTAAATACGAGTATATCGCACTCTACACTCACTTAAACGTCACTTAAGGTGGTCTAGAAATTTCAAAAAATCGATTTTTTGTTTTTTTTGACATTTCGAAAATATTGTATCTTAAGAATATACTGTGAAATTTTCAGCTTTTTAGCTTCTACAGCCCATTCACTAAGTAGAAGTCCCAAAAAAAAGTTTACCGAATCGTCTGAAAATTTAATATGCTTTACACAACATCAATAGCTATCGCCCGTACTACAATCATATTAGTATTTCAATTATTTCGTTTTTTTTTTTATTAAAAAACTGATAAAAAACCGTTTTTAGAGAGTCGAATTGAAAATCGCGCTATTTTGTCAAATTTAATTTTTTTATTCTAGTACATAAGGACATAGCTACAGTAGTACTGATTAATAATTTTTTGGGTTTTTGTGTATTAGATAAATAGAAGAGCCAAAATGTACAACACCGTTCAGGTCCAGTTTTTCGGGAGGGTCAACTTCAGCGCCATTTTTAAAATTAAAAACAAAAATGTTTTATTTTATTTTCGTACGTAAAAGGAGTGAAATAAAAAGCCAAAGGAATTTAAATATCGTTTTTCGTTTATTTTATTGCAAAAAAATTCCGGAAAATAATTTAAATTTTCGAGCTCTAGACTAACTAAGACTAAGACTTACGCAATTTTGAGAGCGGTAAGGTTGAAGCGGTAAGGTAAGGTTGGTGTTGTGCTTCTTGAAATTATTTCACATTTTACAAAGGAACAATATTTGCGGAATATATCTCAAACGCAATGAGGTCGAACCTTTTTTGAAATAAATCATCAGTGGTGATACAAAATGGGTCAATCAAAAACGATCCAAATCCGATCTTCTTACACGAATTTTTTTTGCACGAATTTTTTTACACGAGTTAGAAAGAATAAAAAATACTTTTTTACACGAATTGTTTTTATTTAACGCAATTTTTCAATATTTTATGTTTTTTTTTTTAATCTAATCAAGGCGAATCTAGTATTAAAGGTGGTATCGGTAAATCAACTGATTTGTTTTTTTCTTTCGCCGTGTCCATGTGGCTGTCAGCACAGAATGAAACAAGGCGAATTCATTTTTTTCTTTTTTACTTTTTCAATACTTTGCCATGACAATCAAATGCACAAAAGATTGTTTTTGCTCTAGTGCCCCCACCTTTAATGAATACGCCTTGAATCTAATAGACCAAATAGAGTGAGATTTTTCGATGCATGTACGAAGAGTTTAAATTGGTCCCAGGAAAAATCTCTGAGACTCGGTAGATTTTGCGCTCGCTGTTTAATACTTTTTTTCTTATGATATATTTAATGAATTAAAATGTGTAAGCACGAAATAAATTCTTAAGTGAACTCTAAAAGGAGTTTTTCAATATTGTTTTCACATAATTCGCTTTTTACAAGTTTTTTTACACTATTTTTTTGGGAACGTATCTCTCATGTAAAAAGAGAATTAGGTGCACATCTAAATCCGGGTTTACTTACTTTGGTATTGATAGCCATACTTGGCCAATGTATAAAAAATTGGCTTTTCTTTCACCAGCAGGAAATTGCCTACCTTCTTTCCAACGAAAGCAAATGTAAAGTAAAGCACAAAAGTTATGATTTCCTTAATGTACTTATGAATTAAAAGCTCTATTACATTTGTCAAGCTTCCATATTTTTACTTACTCGTTGCACCATCTATAAGCCCATACTTGAAAAAATTGCATTCTTCCTGAATGAATTTCATTAAGTTCCGGTACCAAGTAATCTGTTAGCATCGATCGATAAAGATTACCAGTCACTTTTATTTTCTTGAATTGTTTGTCTTGTTTATTTTGCTTTAATTTTTTCATAACAGCCAATCACTACTGAAGTGTTCTTTTAACAATTCCTATTGATATAAAATATCAATTAGTGAAATTAGTCTGGACTCAAATGTGGCGCAAATAAACATTTTAAATGTTGTATAGGATCCGTGTTGGAACACCCTATATACATATTTCACTAACAAATTAATTACACTGTATAACACAAAAATTTATGTTTTATGATATTTTCTATTTTACCTAAAAGAGGCAAAAAAACCATACGTGGAAGAGGTATCGTTAGTAAACTGCTACAACAACAACTTCCTCTTTTACGAGGACGGAAACTTATTCCCATACCCAATAATTTCGTACGTGTTAGTGCAAACTAGCATTGCTTCCAGTTTTCTGGTTCTTCTCTTTAAAAATTTCATTATTTTCCATTCACAATAGATATTAACTGTCATTTATCGGCAATGTTGCCACCGAAAATTCCCCTAATCCGCTTAAATTATGAGAATTAAGTCGGATTGTCAAATCGCATTAGATGCACTTAATTCCTGAGATAATTCCGAATTAAATTGTTAAACGAAGTGACGCGATGGGCAAACTTGGCAATTTGAGCGGGAATTGGGATATCAGGATAGAATAGGACAGGTATTAATGTTACAGAAATAAGTTAAAGAGGTCGTTCACAACAAAACGCATTTGCCGAACTGTCAACTAATAAAAAATTAAAGGAACGCTAGTAAATAAGTTCTGCTAACGGAATCTGGCATACGCAGCTTTCTAAGTTTCCAACTGCACTGTTTTAGTAAAAGTTAACCACCCTTGGGAGGAAACGGCATACAAACAAAGGCAACACAGACGCTTGCATACATCCGAGATCTGAAATATGTATAGTATGTTCAGCAATTTTCGGCGCAAAATTGCGAGGATAATTTCATTCGAATAACTTCGCAATAACTTAATTTCTGAAAATTCGCTCTCAAAGAGCAAAATATCAAAACCAGTTATAATTTGCAAGTTTGACGAGTTGCAAGTTTAAAAAGTTGTCAGTGGAGTTACCTCGTATTAACTTTACATATAAAAAATAAAGCAAATAAAATGCTAAATAATGAGCTTAGCATCACATGATTTTTTTTTTTTGTCCACAATAATTTGATCCGTTTCATCATCGCTGCCAGCTGGATTATTGCATTGCATTAGCTGTTGCATTGAATTGCATAGAAACATAGGTCAGGTTAGGTTGACCTGGCGGGCTGAAAGCCACCACATAGACCTCTTGGTCCTTAGTCTGCGTCTTTTGCGAATCTAAGTAAACTCTGAAGTTCTATCCCCGAGAGGCATTCTAACTGCTCATATTGTAAAGCTCCTAAGCATTTTAATCTGGTTCTAGCTAATGCAGAGCAAGAACATAGAAGGTGTTCTAACGTTTCCCTCTCTTCCAGTTCATTGCAAAATCTGCAGCTATCGTTGTCTGCAATTCCTATCTTGTATGGCGCACGCATACACTAGCAAATTGTGGCCTGTCAGTATACCTACGATAGTTCTGCTTTCTTTTCTGGACAGAGCTAGTACGAATCTGGCGTATTTACCTGCATTCTGTGTACAATGATTTTCGCGGTTTGACAAGCGGCTAATTATTCCACCTCCTGTCTATCCGTATTTTCATGTCTGCAATGAAGTCATTGTATACCGTATTTAAAGGTTTCAGTATGTCGTTTTCTTGTTCGAATTGTCTGTAAACAGCGCTTTTGGCAATCTCATCTACAATTTCGTTTCCTGCAATGTTCTTGTATGCGGGTACCCAATAAATATGCAACTGTCTGTCTGCGGCTAGTCTCTCTATGTTTCCCTGCTCTTTAAAACATTTCTAGATAAAATTTTATATGAGTTTATTGCTTTTATCGCCGCTTGGCTGTCAACGTATATATTTATTTTGGCGTAGAAACATAAAACACAAAAGATACATTCAATGCTTTCGATTTGTATTTCGGAAACTTTTCGGGTGACTGGAGGCTGTGATTCAGAAGTACATACCTCTAAATCATTTGACAATTCCTACTTAATATATCACTTCAAATAAACTTTATAAATCTTGTCTTAAATACAATTTCATTTTTAAATTTGGAACTTTGACTCAATTCACAAATTTTAATTCGTGTTTATTTGTAGTTTGGCATCAGCTGTTTTTCTCACTCGTAAATTCTTACTTATCCACTAAAAACTTGCGATTTCCCCTTAAAATGGAATGTCATTATGCTTCTCACTTTACCCTACTTTGCAAGTTTTTTGGACACAAAACACCAAACAGAACAACAAAACTTTATATTATGTAATAATTGCTACAAATTATTTGCTTCATGAACAGACTTTGTATTCTGAAACTATTTTTGTGTTTGCTCCAGTGAGGTCTTGATCGCAGTAGTTTCCTTTCGTTTGAAGAGTAAAGATCCTTTTTTTTATTTGACGTCAAAAATGTTTACGTTCGTCCCGAAAAAGAAGCATTCGCGGGAAGTCATCCTTCATTATTATATTTTAAAGCAAATTGTAGCTGATGTTGACAGATCAACCGTTGGTAAACTTCTGCACGTGATGGGAATGGTCCAGAAAACAGCTAACTGGGTGCCACATCAATTGAAGGGGAGGGATATCGAGAGACGTTTGGTGACGTGTGAGATACTTCTTGCTAAATCGATCCAGAAATATTTAGAGGGACCAAATTGAGATATCTTGCTCCACCCGCCGTATTCTCCAGACATTGCATCTTTGGATTACCATCTGTTCCGATTACCGATCACTGCAGTCAGCCCTTATTGGAAAGCGCTTCACTTCTTAAGAGAGTATCGCAAGCTGGTTCAATTAATGGATCAAGTCAGAAGAACTCGAATTTTTCATCAGAGGAATCCGTATGCTGCCTGAGAGATGGAGCAAAGTTGTAGCTTCCAATGGCACACACTTCACATAATAATTTTTTTTAATTGTTTAAATAACTCGTAACTTTGGCTATGAAAGGACGGACACTTATTCCCATACCCAATACATTATTTGTTTTGATATTTCGGAGTAGTTTGAGAAATTGCAATTTATTTTATTTTTTTGTTGTTTTTAATAAGCAATTGTTTTTTAGTATCAGGGAAGCTAATACCCATATTTATTGCCTGCGGTTCATCTTTTACTGACACAACTAGCCAATAAACAAATCAGCTGTTCACTAATCCGCGTAACAACCGTCTGTCACACTACAATTTTAATCAGAATTTACAGCGGCGATAATCCCGACTAACGCCGCCGTCTGTCTGGGCTTTTAGGCGTTTTCGTTAGATTTACAAATGCAAAATATACGTAAAACTCCAGCAACATAAAGCTGTCAGCTAGCGCAGCAACGCGCTTGGTGTGAAGACCCGCTATTTTGAAAAAAAAAGTTGGATTTTGTTGTATGCTGTTATTTATAACTTTTCACCTTTAAAACGCATTTAACCTGTTTTGACCCTCCCGACTGTATTGGACAATAACTAAATTAATTGACATAAAATTGTCTCAAATTTGGACAAACTGCAGCGAACATACATAAATACATACATACATACATACACGCATACACACATACACACATATACTCTTAAGCCGGCCATACACATACATAAACTATCAGTTGAAACTGTACACTGTTGAAGCAAACACACATACAGTTCAATTCTTCAGTTTTGGCAATGGATTCGAAGAAACAAGACGATATCGCCCATTTCGCTTTACTTTTTATCTTGTTAAAAAATAGAAAAAAATCGAAAAAGCGTAAACAATGGTGTAAAAAGTGGTTACAAAGGCGAAATCAATCTTCAGACATAAATTTATTGAGAGAATTACGTGAAGAACCTTAGATTTCCTCAATTACTTGCGCATGACCACAGAATACAGCACACCTCCTCTTAATTGAACTGAGAAATGTACAGCGAACCCCCACACACGTAATAATCAGTTTAAACTTTCAGTTTAAAAAATTGAAAATTTCATTTGTCTCAGTTCAACTGTAGAGTTGAATTGAACTGAAACTGAAACTGAAATATTCACACACGTGGATGTTAGACTGTACAGTTGAATTGTACAGTTTAAACTATCAGTTGAAACTGTATGTGTATGGCCGGCTTTAGAGGTACGACTTCCACGTTCATTCCAAAATTTAATTTTTTCGTATGAAAAGTTAAAAGAAAAATACAATAAAATCTTCGAAATGCTTAGAACATTCCAATATTATTGGGCTACAAAAATTCGAAAGATTTGCGTTATATTTCCAGTTTGACACAATAAATAAATTTATAGAAAAATTTTTCGGAAAACTTATTTTTAAAACATTTTGTTTTGCAAATAAATTAATTAACATCCATAAGAAGATATGAGAACTGACTTGAATTTTCGACAGCTAATTGACCTCGCCATTGGTTCGCCGGAGCCAGGGCATGTAAATTTTTATGCGCTTCACATTTTGCTTTCTTCTTTTGCGGAAAAGTTGAATATCATCGATGAGCCCGTGGACAATGAAAAGTACGAAACTGTTATGAGCAGTGGCAAGTTCGGAAGTGAATTATATGATGCCACTTCACTTGCTAAAACTTCTTTCCATAAACATGCCAAGAATACAAAACATTCAAGTAGAAGGCAGTCAGGTGGCGCTGATCCTGATGAGCCAGTTACTGTGGAGGAAGCTGACATTGAAGAAGTAGTAACAGAAGCGCAAACAAATGTAGTGGATACAATTGAGCCTGAAGTGGAAGAGGATGTCCCCATCGAGCAGGCTCCTATCGTTGAAGACCAGCCCCCTGTAGAAACAATCGAACAGCAACAGTCTGAGAAAGCATTAGACTTAGAATCTATTCCTCCAGTATCTGAATACAAAGAGGAGGAAGCTGTTGAACAAGCGCTTGAGCAAAAACCGCCGTCTGGCGGAGAGTTAGAGGTTGCTAACCAAGTGGTACAATTACAAATACCAGAAGCCATCTATCGCGGCACTTCAATTATGAAAGATCAGCTGGAATTAGCCATGGAGCAGGTGCGCATTTTAGTTACGATTGCTATAAATAAAAAAACCACAAATGCACAATTGGATAAGCTGAGCTTATTATTGCCAAAGATGCTCGCAATTCGGAAGGAAAATATATACATTGAAAATGCATTTGGCTTCCGTATATCTGATGCTTTCCCTGACACCGAACCGGACCGTGCAGAAGATGGCGAAGATGAAGGAGAAGAAGAAACTGATTTGCCAAGCGATCCGTCTATTAAATCGCCTTTGACATCGCATACGGAGCAACCGCCGCCGCCACCGCAACATGAAGAGTATGATTTGGACATGCACCTGTGCTACTCACCCGACAAACTTCTAGATCAATTGATGGATCTTAAGGCGGAGTTCTGTCTGCTTACCAACAAAGTGAATGAAATATCAGCTACGATACTGGATCAGGATTGTCAACGCACAACAATGCACATTGCGGATCTGCAGGAGCAAATGAAAGATGTGAAATTCTATGTTTCCAGTTTGCAAGAGGCGGCAGATCGAATAGAATCAAAAAATGCAAGCAACAGTAATACGCTCGAAGAACTAAGCAAGAGTTTGGAGGATATGATGAACGAAAAGATCGACAAAAGTGAAATCGAGATTATTTTGGCTGACAAAGTTGACTACAATCAATTGCAGCGTAAAGTCTCGCAAGAACAAATGCAAGAGCTGCAATGTCGTTTAGAAAAGCGATTCACTGAAGTTCACCAACAGATTAAATTGAACGACAAAAATATGTACCAAGCGGTAGACAATATGCGCACCTCACTCGGTCTGGCTTCGGTGGATGATATACTGAATCGTTTCAAAGAGAAAATAGAGGCAAAAATCCAGGTAATACAGGAAACACTCCAAAAATACATGGACGCTACGAATGATGAGTGTGCCGCAGCTGGTGCACGCATAAAGGTGTTGCAAGATCTCGCCTGCATCTCCTGCGATACGACTTGTGTTATGCGCACGATGGAGAAATCGAAAGTGGCAAAACTACCGAATGCGCACGCCAGCAACTTATTGAGCCCGCTGATCACCTATGAAATTGGCTCGATACGCAAGTCAGGCATTATGGGTTACTATCGCAAAGATGAGTTTCCACATGCGCCAAACGCCTGGTTAAACCAACAAAAGGTATCGATGAAAATGTGCGTGCCACGTCATGCAGGTGGCGCGCACACCACCCACACAGCAAGGGAACATTTCGAGAAAGTAGTGGTTAATAAAAAATAATGCGCCTTTTTTTACATTCATCTATTCGTACACAATTACGGTTAGCTTTAATGCGCTTGGTGCAGTTTTAATTTTCGCTATTTTAGTATGTCTTTGAAAAATGCCTTCGAAAATCGTACGTCTAGATGAGCGAGTAGTCTAACAACAAGCTGACCCAAATTTGATTAACGTAGTATCTATTGGTATGGAAAAGGCGATCTTCCATAATTTGCTTTCGAATTCATTTATACATATATTTTTTTAACTAAAATGCAAGAAATCGATTAGTGCGGAATAAATATAACGATTTTAGATTTAAATACAATAATAATTATATTTTTTATTGTAATTGCACTGCAATTAGGTTGGAGTAGTAAGCATGGCTGTCTAACGCATCGACTCGCGCATCTTTGCAGGATATAAACAGAAGGAGAGACGTGTTAATTGAGTTCGTTAAAGAGAACTCATGAGATGTGCTTGGTGTCATGAATGAGATGACATTTTTGAAAATCGCTCAAGTAATTTGTTACCAGCCTTCAGGGGTACTCGAGTCCTGTAAATCTAGGCTGAACTATGTCGGTAGACATAATAGCCTGATGCTAACATGGGTCCCGAGGCGCGTGGGTATCGTAGGTAACGAGACCTCTGACTCCTTAGCTAGGATGGGCTCTGAGATCACATTCTTTGGCTCGGAACCCGTTCGACCACTCCCTCAGCAGCAATCAAAGCCACGGTTAGCAAACGGGTTACTTCAACCCCCAAGTGAACTTGGCAGGCTGAGAGAGATTGCCGATGGACAAAACTGATGTTACCTGTCAAGTCTGATCGACTGTCGCAGATCTTCCTGTCATTAAGCAAAAGGGACTGTAGGCAGCTGGTTGGACTGATGACGGGCCACTTTTGTTGTTCATCTCATACAG
This sequence comes from Anastrepha ludens, assembly GCF_028408465.1. NCBI lineage: Eukaryota > Metazoa > Arthropoda > Insecta > Diptera > Tephritidae > Anastrepha > Anastrepha ludens. The sequence goes on along the minus strand of NC_071499.1, from coordinate 26,167,344 downwards.
TGTACTCTGTCCAGCTTGTGAAGAGGAGAATGAGACTGCGGACCACTCGTTTCCACGACAGTCGGTTCTACGTTACCGAAACGACCCGGATTTATATCTGGCCAAGGAGTGACAGCAGCATTCGCCGTATGTAAACAACGGCGGCGGACCACTTCCTTTGCGCCTGCCCCGCCTTCGCTCGAATCAGGCTTGGCTCCTTGGCACCACTTCGGAGATCGAGTAGATTTAAAGAAAATTAAAAGCGAATCCGAGTGCAGTACAATAGACAATTACTTGCTAGTTGTCCCACCAAAAAAAAAAAAAAAAAAAAACTAGTCTTCAACTTTGGGTCAGTACAGGTTTGTGGCTCGATCTATACTCGTATCAACTAATCTTTCAATTTTTACGGCAGACCTCTTTGCTTCTTTTCGGCATAGCGTCCAAATTGATTTCTTATTTCTCTAGAACTTTTAATACGATTTCTCACAAAATTTTGGCTGCTAAATTGCCAAATTTAGGTTTTCATCTGTATTTTTGGGATAGGATTAAATCGGATTTGGACAAGAGGAGCTCTCGTGTTGATATTGATGGTATTTCATCGAAACCATTTATTGGCTCCTTTGACGTTAGCCTGATAAATGACATTTCGTCGTGTTTCTCTTCAACGGGACTTCTTCTTTATGTCGATGACTTGAAAATTTACATTGAGGTTAGTTGTCTTAAGGGGTTATATATAGTTAAAATTCAAAAACCAATTTTTTCATTTATTTTCTTAAGGTACATATATTTAAGAATATACACAGAATTTAATATCGCTCCGGTGAATATTTTCGAAGTTACACGCAAATTTGAAAAAGGCGTTTCAGAGTGCATGTAAGTAAAAGGCCAGCGCGTTTTTCTCAAAATGGTGTGTTCAAAGTCGTTGACCAACATTACTCGAAAACGGCTACACCGATTAGTCTGAAATTTCAACACGACCTTAAATATTTTTTTTATTAATTAATCGAAGATAAATATTTCCTTTTATAAACAATTAAGGGCCGAAATTTGGTTAAAATCGATTTTTTGTTTTTAAAAATTGCTATTTTGTCAAAAAAATGTAATTGTTTTGCTTATTCCTTCGATTAATTACTATATTTTGCATTACTTTAACGAAATCTATTTGGTTTTTAAATTTCAGAGGATCCAGTTCAGAGATATTGTGGTCACCGCAAAACGTCTTTTTTGAGAGGAGTTCCCGGAGATCAGCTGTAGTTCCTTCCCAAATAAATATTTTTACTAATATTTATATAATTGGCCCGTACTCCCTTTTTGGGTGTTTCTCCGAGCTCCTCCTCCTATTTGTGGTGTGCGTCTTGATGTTGTTCCACAAATGGAGGGACCTACCGTTTTAAGCCGACTCCAAACGCCTAATTGTTTTTTATGAGGGGCTTTTTCATGGCAAAAATACACTCGGAGATTTGCCATTGCCTTCCGAGGGACGAACGCTATAAGAAAAAACTTTCTCTTCACTTTGGTGTTTCACGGAGATTCCAACCTACGCTCTCTCCGATTTCCGAATGGTAGTCACGCTCCACATAGCGCAGCGAATAAAGATCTAGCGGCTACGTTGGCTGAGTCATGTCGTCCGAATGGATACAAACGCTCCGGCTTTGAAAGTATTCGACGCGGTACCAGCTGGTGGTAGCAAAGGAAGAGGAAGGCCTCCTCTGCGTTGAAAATATCAGATGGGGAAGAACTTGGTTTCACTTGGTGTGTCCAATTGGCGCCGGTTAGCACGAGAAAGAAACTATTAGCGCGCTTTGTTAAACTCGACTAAAATGAGGTAATCGGTTATCGCGCCAATTAAGAAAAAGAGAAGTCACGCCCAAAGTCTTTTACTGAACAGAAATGTCAACACAGTTTGCTATTCTTAGCTTTCAAACCATAATTATCGATATCGATAGTTCTCAGGCAGCTGAAAAACACCCGCGATATAAAAACAATAATCAGGAAATTATCGACCAACAATCGTTGTTTTACCCTCCCTATGGCAAAATGAATGTTGTCAGCTCCAATCAGCTGAATAAACTAAAATAAAACGAAGAAAACCGAAACCAGACAGAAAACGTTGAAACTTGTCGATTACATTTTTTTGTTGTTCTACTTTGTATACTGATTAGTTGAAGTGCAATAAAACCCATTGCACTAATAAATAAACGGCCACGGAAAGCCAGATAAAAGCTACTGGGAATGAACTCCAGTTGCGGTCTTAAATTGTAACCATACACACGTAAGCGATAGCACAAACTTATAAATTTTCGTTTTCTAATTTGCCGTTACATTTCTACAGCGTCAAAGCAAGTAAATTGACACCAAAATGGCCACCTTTCGCATGGGTCCAACGACACTTTCAGTGCTAATGTCACTCTTCCAGAAAAATAGACAAAAAGTCTGTGCTGCTCTAAGGGAAAAGGGTTCCTTAAAAGCCAAATCATACGTGCTACTCGCTGGTGGCGATGACGTGAGTTTCAACGACACGGATATAAGCCATCCTTTTCGTCAGGAATCTTACTTCCAGTACTTGTTTGGAGTAAAAGAACCCGGCTGCTATGGTGTATTGGAAGTAGACACAAGCAAGTCAACATTGTTTGTGCCCCGTTTGCCTGAAGAGTATGCCACTTGGATGGGCAAGTTGTATACTTTGGAGGAATTTAAGAAAATGTACGAAGTAGACAGGGTGCGTTATGTAGACGAATTGAATGCGTTCTTTGAGAGTGCTGATCCCTCTCTAATACTTACTCTGAGTGGAATCAATACGGACAGTGGCTTAGCCTCGAAACCGGCGCGATTTGAAGGAATTGAAAAATTTATTGTCGACTGTGATTTGCTACATCCAGTAATAGCCGAGTGTCGCGTTATCAAGTCGCCCGAGGAAATTGAGGTGCTGCGCTACGTCGCAAAAGTTTCTTCAGATGCACACATTCGTGTTATGCAGTTCATGCGTCCTGGTCGTTCCGAGTATGAAGGCGAGGCGGTGTTTTTGCATCATGCGTACGCTGTTGGCGGCTGCCGACACGCCTCGTACACTTGCATTTGCGGCAGTGGCGTAAATTCGGCAGTACTACACTATGGTCATGCGGGAGCGCCAAACGATGGACCTGTGCGCGATGGCGATATGTGCCTCTTTGATATGGGCGCCAACTACTGTGGCTATGCAGCGGATATAACTTGTAGCTTCCCAGCTAATGGTAAATTCACCGAAGACCAGAAATACATTTACAATGCTGTATTGGCTGGGCGAAATGCCGTATTGCAGCAGGCACGTGATGGCGTCTCCTGGGTGGATATGCACAAGCTATCGTGCCGTGTTATGCTGGAGAAATTGAAGGATGGCGGTATGCTGAAAGGAGATGTAGACGATATGCTCGCCGCAGGTTTGGCGGGTGTTTTCCAACCGCACGGTCTGGGGCATCTGATCGGCTTGGATGTGCATGATGTCGGTGGCTATCTAGCGGGGCAACCGACGCGCCCAACCGAACAATGGCTAAGTAAACTACGTTTTGCGCGTACGCTGAAAGCAGGCATGTACGTGACTGTCGAGCCGGGATGTTACTTCATCGAATACCTAATGGATCGTGCACTTGCCGACCCGAATTTGAACAAGTTCATCGTGCCAGAGGTGTATGAACGATTCCGCAAATTTGGCGGCGTACGCATTGAGGACGATGTGCTGATCACTAAAACTGGATGTGAGAATTTCGCCATTGTGCCACGCACTGTGGAGGAAATCGAGAAGACGATGGCTGTTCGCAAGGAATGACCAAAAAATTGTTACTTGGGAATATATTTTCTACTTTATCTCTCCCAAATATATATTGATTGAATGGAATAGTGCCGTGATAAGCACAAGTGCAGATTAGATTGTCATCGATGATTTATATGGGTATTGTACCTACCAAGAAAGAAAGAACTATATGCTTTATCACATCGTTACATATATTTACTTTTTTTTTATTGCATGTTTACTACATATTTTATATATCTGTTATTGAATAAAAAAGTCAAGCAACTTAGTAACACATCTACGCTCAAAATTCACGGATCTAAATCAAACTAGACATGTTGTTGTTGTAGCTGCATAAATATGCCCCATACATATACGGGGAAAGCTGCTGGAGTGACAGTCCTTGGCCGTATATAAAACAGGGTCGTTCCGGTTACGAAGAACGACAGTCGTGAACCTAAATTTACCTGGTTGCTACAAATTTGACTGGTATGGCCGGTAAGTTGGTGCTAATTTTGAACCGATAAAATTTATAGTGAATTCCATAGTAAGTCAGCGATACCTTTTTTTACGCTAACATCATGAAAATCGGATCAGATTTAGCCGATATATGCGAATATTTTCGTGACCCTGCACCTTCAAGTAATTAATTAAGGGATTAGGGGTAGTCAGAGGCCCGAAAAAAATGATGATTTTCAATTTTTTTTCTAGTCTATTGCTTTATTTTAAAAAATAAAAACATACCATTAATATTATCATATTTCGACTTTACTTTGGGAAAATTTCACAAATAAAAAAATTTATTGTAAAAGTTATCGCCGTTTGTGTGGGCCGGTTTCTCCAGAAGTCCCTTGCGGTGATCATTACAAGTCCTTGGAGATTCACCTAAAATCAATCGGACAAGACATTAGTTTTATTAATAGATAATCTTGTGCCTGATCGAAGCTTTTTTTTTCAAAATTAATATGGCGCCCTCATAAAATATTTTTCAGATTTTCGAGAAAAAATGTTTGGAAAAAAAATCCTTCGATCAGGCACGAGTTGTTTATGTTTTTCAATAAATTTCGTTGAAATCTACCAAGCGGTTTTTAAGTTAGAGTGATCACCAGTTCAAAAACATAGTTTTGAGAAAACTACAAAATGTTTATGGAGATGCCGCTTTAAGCGAAACAAAGTGCCGAGATTGGTTCCGTCGCTTCGAAGACGGTGATTTTAATATTGACGACCGTCCGCGTGAAGGAAGGCCAAAAACCCTCGAAGACGCTGAATTGGAGACATTGCTCAACGTGTCAAACGCATGAAGAGCTTGCTTCAGTATTAGAAGTTGGCGGATAACTCCATTTCCAAGCTATTTCATACTTTGGGAACGATTCAGAAATAGGAGACTTGGGTTCCTTATGAGTTAAAACCAAGGGATGTTGAACGTCGTTTTTTCGCCTGTGAACAACTGCTCCAGCGGCAAAAAAGGAAGATTTTTCTTTATCTCATCGTGACGGGTGATGAAAAAATGGATTCATTACAGCAATCCAAAGAAAAGAAAGTCAAGGGGACTGCCCGGTCATGCTTCTACGTCGTCGCCTTGGCCGAATATTCACGCTGCGAAGGTTATGTTCTGTATTTGGTAGGACCAAGTTGGTGTTATTTGTTATGAACTGTTAAAACCAAGTGAAACCATCACTGGGGATCGGTATCGACTTCAATTAACGCGATTGAGCCGAGCACTGCGCGAGAAGCGACCGCAATACGCGGAGAGCCATGAAAAAGTGATTCTACAGCATGACAACGCTCGGCCTCACGTTCCAAACCTGTTAAAACCTACCTGGAAACACTGAAATGGTAAATCCTACCCCACCCGCCATATTCTCCATATATTGCGCCGTCCGATTATCACTTGTTCCGATCGATGGCACATGGCCTAGCTGACCAGCAGTTCCATTCATATGAAGACATCAAAAAATGGCTTGATCCGTGGATAGCCTCAAAAGATGAACAATTTTACCGCGACGGTATACGAGAATAAAGTAGTATTTTCATCAAAAAACAGCGAGAACTATATAGTTACGCACCTAAAAATAATGGGTGATCAAAGGTATCGGTTTTTAAATTGAAATAAAACAACGAAAATTCAAAATTGTTTGGGTAATCTTCGCTATTTTTGTGTAGAATGTTTCATTCGGTCATCGGTAAACGCCAATTTTGAATGACTCGCTGGAGAACTTCGTTCGGTATCTCGTGATTGGTTTTAGTAATGTTGGCTTCCAATGGCTCAGTCGAAGCTGATTTATCCACAAAACAATGACACTTTACATACCTCCACAAATAAAAGTCCAAAGATGAGATATCATACGATCTTGGTGGTCAATCCACTGTTCGGAGACGAGAGATACATTTCTCATCGAGACGACGACGCAATAAATCCATTGCTTCACCTGCTATATGGGCAAGTAGCGTCGTCTTGTTGGAACCAAATGCTGTGGAGATCACGGGCTTCAATTTCCGGCATCAGAAAGTCGTTTATCACGGCGCGTTTCGTTTTTCAGCGTTTGTCATTCACTGCCACATTGACGCCAGCCTCGTCTTGGAAGAAATATGGGTCGATGATTCCTGCAACCCATAGACGCCACGCACGCACCAATTGGTTATTTTCAATGGATGTTGTGGCTGTTTTTGAATGCCTCCCGGTTGCTCTTCAGCCCAAATACAGAAATTTTGCTTATTGAAGTAGTTATTAAGCCAAAAATGGGCCTCATCGCTGGTCGTCATAAGTTAGCCTGAGTGCGCGATCAACACTTTTCAGAGAGCGTCGATTTTCGTAATACACTCGTACGACTTGTAAACGTCGTTGAGGCGTAAGTCTTTCCACGATGAAATGTCAATGGATACTGAAAAATTATATGTATTTAGTTTGGCAGTAGTCATGCGTGATCTGTCAAAAAACTCCTATTGGAAAAAGTACCTCCAATCTGATTACCCTTTACTACACGTTTAGGACTTTACGAATGCCCCATCAGATACACCCTTTACCCTTTAAAATATTATATTAAAACTAAAATGCTTAACATTTTTCTGTTAACCACTTTATTTCCATTAGTTGCTGGTAAAAATACAGAGTCATGAATTAGGCTACAAGAACACTTAAGTATGTACATACGAATGTAGGTCGAAATGATCTTGCCACAATTACAAGCCAATGCGCGCTGGCGTACGCCTGGGTGTAGCACCGCCGGGCGTTATAATTTCCTGCTTCGGTGTCATCTGCTCTTCGCGTTGTGCTGCCTGCAATTTGCGTTCCTCCATCTGTTCTTGCGCCAACTGCATTTGTGTTTCCATTTCCTTTAAATGCTCAGCCGCTTGCTTCTTCTTCTCGCGCCCACTGCGCCCAGTTTCTTTTACAGAGAAGAACATAGGACCCAATTCTGCCAGCCAATAGCCATCGACAGCGGTTGCGCATTGCATATATTCCTTGGCAGTCATCACAAGTTCATGATACACAACGTAGTCGGGTGTTGTGCCAAGTCCATAAAGCGCCGATGTGGGATGCAGATGGCAAGGCATGCCCGTACGCAAGTTCACATACTCGCCGATACCTTTGAGGCGTGCAGCCTGATAGAAATACGCCGAGCAAATGCATTTGCGCACAATATCCCAATCAGTACCGCAAGATTTTACATTGAGTTTTTGTTGTATCATAATATCCTTGAGCTGTTGACGCACTTCACGTACTTTACGCATTGCCTTCACGTGTATGAAATGTTCATTGCACCAACTGGAATTGTAACTGCAGCGGGGGAAGAAAGAAAAAAAGTCAGCTATGCAGAAAATTTAGGTAACGAATTTAAATGGCTCACTTATTTTGCTTCCATTGCAGGTATACATTGAGGTAGGTTAGATGATCGGATTCCGGCACTTGGAATTTCTCACGTACACCATCTGCTTCTTCTTCGCGTCCTTTGGGTCGATAGAAAATGGAGGGAACGGAAAGCATAGATACTAAAAAAATATAAAATAGAAAACGATTTTATTATGATCTGTTGTAAACTATTCGGGGAGAAAAACAGCAATACTTACCTATGATGAGCACTTCGGCGCTGCACTCCATTTGGCAGGAGACAATCAGCATTTGGCATTGCGGCGGATCGAGTGGAAATTCGGCCATTTGCCGACCGAGTGGTGTCAGCGCACCAGTGTGATCCAATGCGCCAAGTATCCACAGCTGATACAAGGAATTAAGTATATTATCCTGAGGTGGCGGATCCATAAAGTGAAATTGCAGCAGGTCCACCACTCCCAGCGACTTCAGCAGCAACACCGTATTCGCTAAGTTAGTACGCTGTATCTCGGGCACAGTCAGCGCCAGTAGATCCTCTTTGTATTGTCGTTGTGTATACAGGCGAAACGCCTGTCCGGGACCAGTACGACCTGCACGACCCGAACGTTGATTGGCATTCGCCTGCGAGATAGGATAGATCTGTAGAGCATCCATACCGATGCGTGGATTGTAGACTTTCAGTTTACAGTATCCCGAATCGATGACGTATATAATACCATCAACAGTCAGTGAAGTCTCAGCGATGTTTGTGGCCACCACGCACTTGCGCAAACCTTCTGGTGACCTTTGGAATATTTTCGCTTGCAAATCGGACGGTAATTGGGAATAGATGGGCAATATGGACAACTCGGGTGCATTGTCGATCTCTGCTAAGCGCTCGGCCAGCACTTCGCATGTTACTTCGATGTCCTCTTGACCGGGCATAAATATTAACATGTCGCCTTCGTTGGGTGTGAGGTGCACTTGTAGCGCCTGTTTAACCGCCGATTCCACGTAATCCTCGCAAGTGTTCTTACTGAACATCACATCGACTGGGAAAGTACGACCAGGAATTGTGAAGGTGGGCACATTGCCGAAGAATGTCGCAAACTTTGTGGAGTCCATAGTGGCTGAAGTGACGATCAGCTTCAAATCATGGCGCCTTGCAACGATCTGTAAGAGAGGGAGAGCAAATTAAAAATATTTTATGCACTCAGTTATTGATAAAGGATTACAAATATTTTCAATTATGCACTGCGTCGATGTGGATACCGATGTGTCTTAACTAGAGGGAATTGAGTTTGTACGGGGAAGGATGCCGGAGTAACAGTTCTCGACCGAATACGGGGTTGCCAATATTCGACGGACTCATCTGATCTTTTGACAGAGACGTCAGATCGCTTAATGACATACCCCGATGGAAGCGTCAGTCCAAGCAGATTTTTACCATGGAACAGTACACGCCACGCGGCGCTCCCAAATTGTTAAAATTTACATTCAACAAAAGAAGTCAATTGTGAAAACTCAACGTGCGTTCTCAGCAGTTGGGCATTGCTCGGACCACTTTACAACGAATTATCCGCATTGATTTGCATTTATTCCCGTATAAAATTCAATTGACGCAATGTGTGTTGCCTGGGTCCAAAAAACACATGGGTCCGTCGAATATGGGCAACTCTGGGTTCGTTCCGGTTATGTAGAACCGACTGTCGTGGGAACGGGGAAATTGAGTTTGTTTAATTTCAGCTTTAATAATGACGCATGTATCCTGTACAGGTAGAGTTGGGTTTCGGGAATTTCCCGACGGGAATTCTCGAGAAATTTTCGATATTTTTCCATCCCGAATCTCGAGAATTGAAATTTTTAGCATTTCGGGAAATCCCGAATCTCGAGAATGTTTCAAGATTTCTCGAGAAACCCATTGTTTTTTTTTAATTTTTGTTGTCAAATATTAAGAAAAAAAACAATTCTTTCAAAAGTAAAAGAATACACATATGTACATATGATGAATACCTGGAAACACCAAACTGTAACGGCCATTATGTTACAAAGAATGCACACTACATACTGTTTCGCAGAATCACATACAATTCACACCATAGTTTCAATTGCTATGCGAAAAGCCACAACAGTATACATATGTAACTGTTCCATTTATTTGTTTGTTTTTTTTTTTTTGTTTTAGGGTGACTACAGAGTAAATGCTAGATGCGTTGCTATGCTATGTCGAGGGAAAGCACTGTAACATCAAGCTAATGAAGTTTAGTTTTATGTGTTTCTTATATGTAGCAGCAGTTAAGCAATTAGAAATGCTTTGAAAATAGTCAAGCAATTTCAATTTGTTCGCAGACTGCACAGACGACGTTTGTAAATTTATTTTTTGTAGTGAGCGGGTGCGTTTCATTTTGTGGTACCTGATTAAGTATAAATTATACACCGTATAATAAAATATTTTGTGGTCCAAATATTACTTATTTTTAAGTTTTGAATCGACGTATCGTTGACTGTGAGTACCGGTTAGTTACTTCCTTTAAAAAACAAAATTTAAAACAAATTTTGAATTTTTAGCATTAAAAATCATGAGTTCAGAATACGAATACGACCAAGTGTGGCAGCTTTTCAAGCGATTTGACGACGAAGCAACATGTTTGAAATGCAATAAAATCATTAAATGCAAGTCATCGTCAACATCTGGACTTCACCGTCACATGGAGAGGATACACAACATGAAGCGAAGGGAACATGAGGCTCCAAAAGAACAGCCACCAGCCAAGAAGACCCGAACTCTTCACAACTTTTTCAATACTTCTTCCTCGCCTGTATCGCTTGAACAAATTGTTGCAAAATTGGCTGCAAAAGATGGAATTCCAATAAACGCGATAACAAAAAGTGAGTTCATTCGTAATTGTATCAGCCGCTTAGGATTTCATCTTCCAAAGTGTCACAAAGCTGTTCTGGGTTTGGTTATGAAGTACTGCACGAAAATAAAAAGCGATTTGAAGATCAAAATTGAAAATTTTAAATCTGCACAGCGTAAGTTCAGCTTGAGCATCGACGAGTGGACAAGCGTGCGAAACCGACGTTACATGAACATCCATATACATATGTATATTATGACGATTGACAATCTGACAACCTTGGCCTGGTTCGCATTCAGGAATCATGTCCCGCTGAAAAAGTATATGAGCTCGTAAATGCAAAGCTTTCAGACTTCAATATAAAACTACAGTCCGACATCGTGGCTAAAATTTGGGAGACTATCACCAGGGCATCAACAGATTTGCTACAATCACGGCATACATTTGGCGGTCATGGAGGTAATGTACCAGAAACGAAAAGTCGCAAACAGAATATACGATAGTGACGTAAGCGATGGAGACGATTCGGATGATAGAGGCTCCGATGAAAATGAAAACTACGCAGCCAGTACTTCATTTTCCGACATTAATGCGGAAAACGCTTCCGATGACGAGGACGACAATATCGTATTTGTTGCTGACAAGACGGTCACTATAAAGTCTGCATTTGAAATCGTAAAAAAGGTTCGCAAGATAGTTTTGAAATTCAAGAACTCGCCATCATGCAGAATAATGTTAAAGAGGTCGAGAAGAAAGAGCTTTTCTTGCTGTTGGATTGCAAAACACGTTGGAATAGCCTGGAAACTATTCTGGCCAGATACAATTGCATCAGCAAGCATGTTCGTAAGGCGCTCGACACTCTTAATTTAAATTTTATGGCCACTACTGACGCAGAAGAAAAGTATTGCGAGGATATTATAAATGCTCTTAAACCTATACGTGTTGCTGTAGAAGCACTTAGTCGCCAAAATGTGAACTTACTTGCTGCGGATTCTATTCTCAAATTTTTGTTCACAAAATTGGAGAATCAGCACACCGAATTGGGCAATGAATTCTTATCCAGCCTAAAAAAAAACTTAACAGCTCGTAGATCTAGCCGTTTGTTATCGGCCTTTAAATATTTACACGATCCAGTTAACAGCTCTAGTGACAAATCTGAATTTTTCCACACCTGTTCTAAAACAGAATTGATAAAAGAAGCCGAAAACTACTTGGTTCGTCTATTTTCTACGAGCATTCAAGAAGACCAAGCAGTGTCTAGTTCTGACGATGATGACGTATTTGCAACCAACAACGTCGATGAAGAAGATATGGAGAAACAGCTTGAAAAATACGTTCAGCAATGCTCAAAACCGAAAGCAGACATTGCGCAACATGCGGCGAACCAGATGTTTTCGTCGCTTAGAAACGAGCTAAAACTATATGAAAAAACTGAAGAGAAAACACAAAATGTTGAAAGACTGATCGGGGCTTTTAACACTGTTAAGCCAACATCGACTCAAAATAAGAGGAATTTTTCTACAGCGGGTAATTTTGTGTCCAAAAAGCGTACGCGATTGTCAGACGAAGCCATTGACAGTCTGTGTTTTTTAAAACACCATTTTGGGAAATAATGTTTACAATCACTTTTTTCCCCTATTTTAATAAGTATGTATAATCTTGAATTATTTTTGTTTTGAATTTTTTTGTAATTATTTTTGTTTCACTTTTTTGTTTGCAATAATTGAAATAGTAATATTTTCAAATATTTTTTTATGTAATTTATACTTTAATAAAAATAAATAAAAATAATATTTTATGAAATTCATTGCTCTTACACTGGTTTTAGATTTTTTTTTTAATTTTTTGGAATTTTTCCCGAATTTTCGAGAATTCTCGAGAAATCTCAAAAATTATTTTCGGGAAATCACGCATCTCGAGAATTGAAATTTTCGTTATTTCGGGAAATCCCGATTCTCGAGATTGGGATTTTCTCGGGAAATACCCAACTCTAAGTACAGGTGTTTTAGACTAGCTATCCCTCCAATTTGTGGAATTTGGAAAATTTGGAAAATTGAAAATTATTGTTTTTATTTTTTAGTGCCCTCCCCAGCAAGGAATGGGGAAGGACCAACATCAATAGGGATGAGTCCCTATTCAAATTTATTTTTAGTAGCGATTTATATTTTTTGATTTATATTCATTTGAGGTTTGCACTTCGACCTCATGGTGTTTTATGCCACCTACTAATCACAGTACCTCATCCAAACCCAGTTCCCTAAGTGAACCTCAGATGGAGCTGGGTTGGGCTGAGTGTATGTACCTTTCTGCCTACCATACCAGGCCGAGATATCTATTTCTATTTCTCGTTATGGCGTCGCATTCGAGAAGAAGGTGCGTTGGAGTTTCCGGGGATTGATCTGAGCCTATGTAATCTGCAGTTACCTGTGGCAATGCCAGTTTGTCCTAGGGAGTTTTTTTTTATTTTGGTGGACCCTTCCAATAAGGCCCCATTATTTGGTATCAACTTAAGCATTTCTCTTAGCTCTTCGCTTTTAATCTCTCCCCAAGGCTAGGAATGACTCTGTCCCTATTAATAACGAGGTCGCAGTAGTTTTAGCAGCATAAACACATGTACGGGCAATGCTGCTGGAGTGATAGTCCTTGGCCTGATATAAATCGGGGTCGTTCCGGTAACGTAGAAACGACTATCATGGGAACGACGAGGTCAGTCTCATTTCCAGATATTCCCATATGTCCTGGGACCCATATGAGCCGGATCGGCAACCCTAATAGATTGAGTTTAACTATGCACTTAAGTATTAGTAAGGACTTATCCAATTTGACTGTCGCTTAGAATGGCAATTTGCTAATTCTGAAGTTCCCTTTCTAAATCGATCTCTACACATAGGCAGGGCGAAAATGTTGGGAAACTATATGTTGGCTCGGCCAGCTTTGTTTTGGGACTGTAGATTTCAGTGCCTATGCCATCCAGAAAGACTGAAGGTGCTCCAATTTATTTTAATTTCTAGTTGAATTCTGAACCACTTCTCATAATCTATAGCCTTTGTAATATCATCTCTGGAGAGTTGAGCGAGCTACACGCTCAGCAATTCCATGCTATTCATTTGCCAAAACCTTCCCTAATGAATTAATTAGGGAACGCTTGGTTGATCGCTGAAAAACTATATGAAGAGGTGCTAACTCGAGAACCCTCTTCCATGCAGCTATTGGACAGGCCATGCGTCGATGCTTAGACAAACCAACCGGTGCTGTTAATTGGGCCGATCTCGTCAGGCAATCGCTCTATATATATGTAGGCCGGCCTAATTGTCTTGGTCTACATCCATCTCAGGATTTTCGGGCTACAAACCCACGATTGTCTTGCTAATCGTTTGGACACCAGTTAACTAAGGCTTGCTTTGGCTGTAATGCTGTAAAAGCATGTTTCTTCCGGTTAAGCCTGTTATGAGAAAAAACTGTTTCTATCATTTTGCTGTTTCATGCGCGAAGATCCGAGCCTAAGCACTCCCAAATGGTAGTCACGCATCAACCCATTCGGCTACGGCAGCCGAACTTACTTATAATATCAACAACGGATGCCGTTGTTAGTCAGGAAGGGTGAAGGGATATTTACCCAGTTCTCAATCCGATGAAACCGGCCTTATCGAATATAGAGCTCCGAGACGTAAGTCACTTCCCGGGAAGTGTTAGCGGGGCTGTATGGAGCCTTGTCGCAAAAGGGGTTAAAATAATCTCCTCACAGAGTTTTATATAACTACTCCATTTCGCATTCTTAATAACCTCCTTACTTACTCCTATTTAGTTAGAAGGCTTACATATTCATTTCAGGACCCGGTTCCTTTAGCTTTATTAAATTGTCTCCGCACCGTCTTTTGAAGTACTGAGAGTTCCATCGACTACCACGGCGTGCTGGTTTTGCCTTGGTTGATCTTAGAACAGCTGCATTCGGAGGCAATAGTGTTTAAGCTGTTGAATCTGTTTACTCTTTCTACCAACTGTATATAGTCAGTAATTCTAGCAGATTTTTAAATTTATGCCAAACAGGGTTCCTTCTAGTTTTTTCTTGAGTGAGCTCTCTCCCCAGTTCGAACTGCATGATCCTGAGGTCAGACAGGGAGGGTTCGGAAGTAACTTCCAAATCCGAGACTGCATTTTCAACCAGTTTGTTATCGAGGGCCACATCAACAACTTCCTGTCGTTTCTGGTAACTAATTTCGGTTTACATTCGTCATTTATTTTATACACATATAAATCGACTCTTTTCGTTTTTGTAACCAATCCCAGAAGACTCCAATGCACCTTCTCCTTGAATGCAGCGCTAAGGCGCGGAGAAGGTTGAAACATCTCAGCCAGAAGACAGGCATATACACTCAGCCCAACCCAGCTTTATCTTAAGCTTCATAAGGAAACTGGGTCTGGATGAGGTATTGTGATAAGTAGGGGGGCCCAAAATACCGTTCGATCGAAGTGCAAACCTTTAAACGTTCTATTTGATTCTACCAAAAACGATCAGAACAAGACAGAATCTCTACGCAGATGCTACAAAATCTAGGCCCACCGAAAGTCGAGCACCTAACCGCGACATTAAATGTGCCCCTGCCCTATCTGAAAGGTACGGACAAATGGATGTTATTACAACAGAGATGGAGGCGAACGTATGAGCATCGTAGCGGTAGATCCCCTTCCTATTCCCCGTCTTAGATGCATCACTGCTTCCCAGTCGGAATAAGTCCTGAGCATTGCCATCGCGCATTAACACGAATTCCGAAACATGCAGAGCATCACCGCTTCCTTGCACGCCATCGCCATTCTGATAAGTGATGGTTTGGATCAACGTGAACAGCTTAACGTATTTCTAAAATACCTGTATGCTTAACGACTTAATCGGTTAATATTCTCAGATGCAGTTTCGGAGTCCATTTGAATAAGTAATTTTGGAATGGAGGCATTTACTTTAGACCCAGTTGTGTTATCAAAAGTAAACAGATGCACATGAACTTATGTATATATGTACATAGATTTGTATGTGTGTGTGTATCATATATAGAAAAGTATATTCCAAGTATTGCTTACGGAATATGGAACAACCAACTTCAACTAAAATCAGCTGTGTTTGGTATGAAGGAACCTCATCGAAATGGATGGGTATTGGGTCAAGGCAACACGTGGATTCTGTATTCTGTATTCTGCACATGCACATACCTACACACATTCATATGTACAACTTTAATTTGTAATAGTGAAATAACAATGTACAGTCTCCTGCATAATCCTTAGCATTGTGGTGAAAATTAAAGGCCTAAGAAGCCAAATAAATACATAGTAGGTAGCTCTGGGGGTAGGTTCATGCAGATAGGTGTGTTTGTGCAAAAATCCTTGCTCGCCAGCTTGCGCGAAACACACACACACACACATTTTCCTCTTACATATAAGAGGAAAAGAATTCGGCAAATAAGAGAAAGTGCCGAAACTTGTTTGATTAGGGTGGAAAATGAGCAGAATTAGCGTTTGTATATTCACCATGCTAGTGCGGTGATTGTGGAGGAAGTATGCGTGCATGGCGAAGCACACATCAGTAGTATGTATATTCCGGGCTACAACGCAATATCAAAAATATTAAAATTTTAATATTTTTATCATTTTAACTCAAAAATTTAACATTTTTACCATTTAACTCATTTTTTTAACTTACAGTTACTCAAAATTTTAACATTTTTTAACATTTAACTCATTTTTTTAGCTTATATTATCTCAAAAAAAAAGTTAAAAATTTTGAATTGGGTCGATTTAGTCCACCCCTAAATTATAGTTACTCGTAGTTAATATTTTTAAGATATTAAAGATATCTATTTTTGATGTACTAGTAATCAATATTTAGGTTGGTACAGTTAAAATTTTGAGTTGGGTCGATGTCTATTAAGTGAAAAAATGTTAAAATATTGATTACAAAATATTTAAAGTAATCTATTCAAACAAAAATAAAAAAAAAGTTAAAAATTTTGAGTTGGGTCGATGATAATTTTAAATATTTATTACAAAATATTTAAAGTAATCTATTCAAACAAAAATAAAAAAAAAAGTTAAAAATTTTGAGTTGGGTCGATTATTATTGATTGATAATTTTAAATATTTATTACAAAATATTTAAAGTAATCTATTCAAACAAAAATAAAAAAAAAGTTAAAAATTTTGAGTTGGGTCGATGATAATTTTAAATATTGATTACAAAATATTTAAAGTAATCTATTCAAACAAAAATAAAAAAAAAAGTTAAAAATTTTGAGTTGGGTCGATTATTATTGATTGATAATTTTAAATATTTATTACAAAATATTTAAAGTAATCTATTCAAACAAAAAAAAAACAAAAAAGGATACATTTATTTTTTAAAGTACCTTTCAAAAAAAACGACGAACTCCTCAAAACAAGAGTCTTTGAGTCAGATTTGAACTTGCAACAAAATTATTGTTATAATTCCAACTGCTTAACCAACTCATCTAAACATCATATTCTAAAGTAATGCAATTACAGCTGAGTAGTATGCAAAGCAAGCAATGCTGATCTTATCAACATTGCTCACAATCTATAAATAGAATAAGCATAAGCACAAACCAAAAAAAAATGAAATACTGTTGAATACGAGTCACAAACTGCAAGATAAGCATAATATTTGATAAGCTTTTATACATCAACACATGTTTCGACTCTGTCGAAACCGTTTGACAAAGTCAAACATGGTTACAAGTGCAGTATGTATTTAGCGTTAGAAGAGGGTGGACGCAAAATAATTGAAACTTCAAATTTGAACTCTTTGAAGTTCAAATTTATAAAATTTACCCAATATTGGTTCATAATTTAAATCTCTTATTAAATATGTTATTGGATTAGATGGATAAATTTTACTAATATAAAATATTTCTCGAGTCCAATTATTTTTATATTTGTTTTCAAATTGTTTTTTATGTGATTGAATTCTTACTTTTTCTCCAATTTTAAAAACTGGTTTTTCTAAATTGTTTCTATTAATTTTAAAACAATTATCAAAAATTAATTGTTCATTTTTTTCATTTACTTCACAAGGTTTCATACCAATAGTTCTATGTACATCTTTGTAATTATATTCATATAATATTTTATCAATTACATCAATCCAATTAGTATTTTTCTGAATTTCAAATCGTATTTTTAGTTTTTCATTAATGGTTCTATTAAATCTTTCTACAATTGATGATTTCTTTTCACTAAATGTTTGATACATGTTAATATTGTATTTATCTAAAACTTCTTGGAAATGTTTATTTAAAAATTCTTTACCAGAATCTGTATGAAGTAATTTTGGTGCACAACCTGCTTTTTTAATAATATTTAAAAATGCTTCAGAAGTTGTTTTTCCATCTTTCTTTTTTAATGGTTCTATATAAGCAAATTTAGAAAATGTATCAATTACATTAAGCATATATTTGTATCCTCTATTAATTCTAACATTAACTGTTGTCATAATTAGTAAATCTGCTGCCCACCATTGATGGATTATATAAATATAGAAAAATATTAGATAAAGTTTTTGATGAAAAAAATGAAAAATATAAAGATTTCCAAAATAAATGGAAATAATAAAAAATAAAAATCTTATTCAAACAAAAATTCAAACATTTTTTTATATTGTAAAGAAAAATTCAAACATTTTTTTATATCTACCATCATTTGTTTCTTGTTCTTTATCTATTACTAAAAATCCAAACTGTTCTTTCCAACATTGAATACACATATTTTTTAAAATATCATAATCAATATCATTACAATGATCATTAAATATGTGTTTCAGATTAGTCTTATCTTGTTTAAATAAAATTATATAGTTTGCATTATCTCTTATCAATTGTTTAGGTATTTTTGAATATGTTTGACATAAATAAAAACAAGAAATGTTATTGTGTCTACCATAAGCAAAATAATTGGCAATATTATCTTGTTGTTCTGTAGAGATATCGTCAAATATTATTACAGAATATGGTTTAATATTTTCAGGTGTTGGTAGAGATTGAATTGATAAACATTTTATATCTTTAGATTCCAAATCATTTTTAACACACAATTTATTGAATTGAATTATCATATCTTCCAAAAATTTATATTTTTCTTGATAGCAAGTTTTTGAACAAATTATTATATCAGAATAATAAATCTTTGATAATATATTTAATAATACATTTGTTTTTCCGCAATTACTTGGTCCACAAATAATTGCTCTAATAATATTCGGAAATATTTCATTTAATCTTTTTATTGGTTTATGAGTATCAAAATTTTGAATAGTTAATTTAATTTTATTATCTAATTTAGTAACTTTTAAATGACCATCCATAATTTAGAATTTTAGATAAATTTTTTTAATCTATTAATATAATTAATTACATATTTATTTCAATTAATTTTTAGTTAATTTTAATTTTATAAAAATTTAAAAAAACAAGTCAAACATGCATCACTTGATTTGTTAGTGGATTATATGAATAACTATCATCACTAATAATTAAACAGTGAACGACTGTATTTGATGGAAAATCTTCTGTCCATTTAAATTCAATTTTAATATCAATAGCAGCCTCTTTAATTACCTCATTCTGTTTAGATGTATCAATGCATATTATTGGATATTCTTTTAAAAATGTATCACAATTAACTATTGGTAAATTATTTATACTAGAACCATAATATGAATTTTTAAAATCTAGAAACATATTATATAATGTATCAAATTTATTTTGATTAATAGATAGTTGCATATCATAGTTTGGATATCTATTTGTATTTAATTTAACTACAACATTTTCTAAATTACAATGGTCAAATTTACTATTGTCTTCATAATTATTCTGATTTCTTGATGTTTGAAATGCAATAAGAAAATATCTAGGTTTAGCACTAGATGATGTTATATTCCAGGTATAAGTCTTTACAGCTGGAATTGCAGTAGTACAATAGTATCTCCAATTTCTAAAATACATTTGAAAGTTTGTATTATTTGAAATTTTTTTATTAATTTCATGATCAACTTCAACTGAAAATTTAACATGAGGCATTCTCCATATAATTTGATTAATATCAATAGAAAAAGTATGATCACTTAAACTATTATCAATAATTAAACAATTTGTATCATCATTTGATCTTATTAATTCTAATTTTTGATTAATTCTAAAAATGAAATTTTTGTAATCATCAAAAAACCCAATTAATATACACAATGGAATGCTAACAGAAAAATAACCTTTCTTATTAAAAACATTACCTTTATTTACAATTTGCCAACCAGCATTATTTAATGGTAAATCATTAGAAAATGATGCTAAGCCTTTAATTGTTGTTGTTATTCCAGGATTTTCAATTTTATCAATTTCAACTGAATTAATAAAATATGTAATTTTACTAAACAGATTTATTATACCATTATTCACAAAATTTATTTTATCAGGATTAAGTTTATCTAATATTTTACCATCTTTATCTTTAGCAATAATTTGACCTCTAATATTAAGTAAACTTTTTGATGGTAACGTTTTAATGTCTTGATTATTAATATTTATTTCTATTGGTCTTCCATATTCGTTTAATAAAGTTGAATTAGCTGGTAAATGTTCATAAAAGTCATAAGATTCAATACCTTTTTCTTCTTTCATTTATTTAACTAAAAAATATTATTAAAAATTTACTAATATATTTTGACTAGGTCGAAACCTATGTTTAAAATAATTGTAGTCTTGCATTTAATTGCCTTATCAAATTATAAAAAAACATTATTAATAGAATAATAATTAGTACCATTGAAATGTATTCATTTTGCATTATTTTATCTATTCCATTTGAAATAATAAAATCTATTTTTGATAATTGATTATTTTTATCAAAATTGTTTTTACAATTATTCATTTAATGCAATAGAAAAAATCCTAAATATTTTTAATATTTTTTTTTTTGTTAATCTTTTTACATTCATTTTCAATTACCCTTTTTTGTGTATCTAAATATATTGCATAAAATATAAGAATTGCAATTACAATAAAAATTACAATAGAAATTAATTTTAATAAAGACGGATCCATTATGACACATCTACATCCTCCATTATATTTATTATTAGCATCAATTATGTATAACTGTGATATACAATTATTTTGATATGGAATAATATTAACACAAGTATTCATTTATTAACAATATTTTTTTTTATTTCATTTTACTTACACTTTTCAATAAATCATTGAGTTTTTGTGTTGTAATTTTTTTATTTACTAGTCCAATCTTCATTGTTTTAGATTCTTCAATAGCTTTTTGTCTTTTAATAAAATTGTTCTTATATTTTTCAGCTAATGCAGCGTTTTTTTTTTCAATGCTATTTATAAGGTTATTATGTTCTGATTCAAGAATATCATAATTTACTTGTAACTCATACATATCATCATTTAATTTGCCAATAATTTCTTCATAACTCATTAAACTAAATTCTAATATAGCTTTCTCATTTAATAATTCATTTACTAATATTTTATTTGATTCTGAATGTAATTCAATATTATAATCTTTAATATTTTTAACACTTTTCATAATACAAACAGCATATTCATGCCATACATGATCATTATTTTTAAGTGCATCATTTAAACATTGAACAAAACCACTTCTATTATTAAACTGAGATTTATGTTGCCTAATAAATTCTTGTGTTTGTTTAACCTCTTTTTCTATTTCTTCTTTATTTAATAGTTTTATACTAGATCCTCTTAATTTCAAGATAGGCACATCAGTATTTGTTTTAAATTCTTCAATTGTATGTATATTCGACATTTATTATAATAAAAATTTTTAATATTTTTTTATATTGAAACACTAAGAAAAATATAATTATTTTAAAAAATTTTTTTATAAATAAATTAAAATGAATAAAATGTATAAGAATATAACTAATTTATACAATCATCCAAGCCCTTCTACTAAAACTGTTTCACCACTTGTATCACTACAAGGGAAAACAAAAAGTTTTAGAAATTCAAAAAATATTCATATTCCAAAAAATGCTAATGAACTTAAACAAATTAGAGAAAGAAATTTAGCTATTAATTATTTAGAACAAGCTAGTACTTTAAAATTAACTAAAGTAAAATTTTGCGAACAAAATCATATTTCACGCGATTCTCTTAATAATGGACTTAAATTACTTGGTATTGAAATTATTGGCAAAAACACTAAAAATGAAGACAATTCTCGACAATTCTCGACAAAAGAAGACAATTCTCGACAATTCTCGACAAATGAATACAATTCTCGACAGACTAAATCAAATAGTTTAACAGAGGAACTTTTAAAGAATGTAACTAAAATAAATAAGAAAAATAAAAACGAATTGTCTAATATTAATAAAAAAGTTGATGATGATATTTCAAGTTTACCTTCAGTTCATGATTAATAATTATCCAAATAAATAAATAAATACATCACATTTTCTATTATAATAAATGGTGCGATATTATGGTAGTGGTATTATAAATAATCTTATAAATAATCTTCCATTTGAATTACATTCTCCAGGATATAATTATTTAGGACCTGGTACTAATCTTGAATTAAAACTTGAAAAAGATATACATCCAATTAATAAATTAGATGAAGCAGCTAAAGAACATGATATTGCATATTCTAAAAGTAACGATATAAAGAAAAGACATGAAGCTGATAAAATTTTAGAAGATAAAGCATGGTCAAGAGTTTCAGCAAAAGATGCTAGTTTATCAGAAAAAGTAAATGCATATTTAACTACTAATGCTATGAAATTTAAAAGAAAAATGGGTATGGGTTTAACAACTCACAATTCATTAACTGAAGAATTGATAAATGTTGACTCTGTTAACGGTTCACAAAGTGAACATAATACAAATGAAAATGAAATTAATTTTATTCCAAAATGTGGACGATACATTAAATATCCAATATCTCTAAATGAAGATCAACAAAAACAAGTTTATGATGCTATGAAAAATAAAACAGATATTACTATAAAATTAGAACCAATTCAATTACAAAGAACTAAAGAAAGTGTAATGAATGAAACATATTTACCATTAACTAGAAAACAAATTAATTCTATAAAAAAACATTTAGATAATAATAAAACTACTTTTAAAATTTTTATATTAAAATTATCTATGTCCCAGTTACAAAGTTTTAATAATGAAAAAATTGGTGGATTTTTACCAGCACTATTACCATTTATTCCAGCAATAGGAGCTGCAGTTACTGCAGGAACAACATTATATAGAGCATATAATGATAAAAAAACTAACGATAAATTATTAGAAGAAAAAATACGTCATAATAAAGCATTAGAAGAAAAAAATATAAAATCTGGTAATGGTATGTTACTTAAAAAATCTGGTAATGGTATGTTACTTAAAAAAAATTTGATTTTGAATTAATTCCAATTAAACCATTAAGTAATTATGATTTAAAAAAATATGCTAGAAAATTTAATATAGCAAATTTTAGGGGTGTATTCATGAAAGATAGATTACCAGAAAAGATAAAAGATAAAGAATGTGGAATAATAAATTTAGATAATAATGATGGTAATGGTACACACTGGGTAGCATATAAAAAATATAATAATCATATTTTTTACTATGATTCCTTTGCTATAAATAAATTACCAATATTAATAGAGAAATATTTCAAAACTAATGAAAATACTGTAATTTTTAATAATAATATTGATCAAGAAATAAATGAAATAATTTGTGGTCATCTATGTTTAAAATTTTTACTTAATTAAATAATGCCGACTATATCATTAGATGGAAATACTTCAATAATTTCATGTAATTTTGATGAACCAATAATTTTAGATAATAAACATGATTTTGAAATGTGTTTGCTTAATTTTTCTACTTATAATTCTATACCGAACATATCTGAAAAATTAAAAAATAATATTTTACATTATGTTGACTCTGTCATTGGTTCACAAAGTGAACATATTTTCGAAGGAAATGATTCACAAGATAATTTACATACAATTAACAGTGTTAACAAAATAATTACATTCCCAACTGGTTCATATGAAATAAATGATATAAACAATTTTATAAAAGAGAAAATAAAGGGTATTACTATTAAACCAAATATGACAACATTAAAAGTTGAAATTAAAAGTGATTATATTATTGATTTTACACAAAAAAATTCCATAGCTTCATTACTAGGATTTAGTGAACAAATTATTCAACCTAATACATTAGTATCATCTGATTTACCAGTAAATATTATGAATGTTAATTCTATTAGAATAAAATGTAATATTGTAGGAGGTAGTTATGAAAATAATAAACAAACAAATATTATTCATGAATTTTTTATCAATGATAAACCTGGTGAAAAAATAAATGAAATACCTACAAATTTAATATACTATCCAGTAAATACAAATACTATTAGAAATATAACTATTTATATAGTTGATCAGGATAATAATTTCATTGATTTTAGAAAAGAAAAAATTAGTATAAGATTAAATATTAGAAATGTAAATTGATATAAAATTTAAAAAAAATATTTGTTAATAAATTGGAAATAATGAGTGAAATTATGTTTTCAAAAGAAACCATTCACGAAGGAAACATACCAAAACAAAGATTATATCATAAAATAATAAATGGTGAAAAAATATGTTTATCTATTATAGATGGTAAAAAAATATGTTTTTCATGCTTAGAAGAAACAACTATTTCTAATTTGAATAAGGGGTATTGTAAAAAATGTTACAATCAAAAATTCGCATATCGTAACTCATTACCAAGTAGAACTACAAACGTAGAGTGTGAATGTGGTGTAAATTATACTCTTCCACATAAACAACGTCATTTAAAATCTCAATTTCATATTAAATATATTAATAATAAAGAAAATAATGAAAAAAATTCTGATAAAAATTAATTTCTAATTAAGTTAAATAAATTTAATTAGTATTTACATCACAATTTAAAGTATTAAAATGTTTGAGGTGCGAAGTTAAATTATTAAAAAAAATTTTTCTATATAAATAAGGAAAAATTAAGTAAAAATATCAAATAAATAAAAATGAATTCATTTAATATTAAAGAATTGAAATCCAAAAATTTAAAAAATCTAAAAAATATATTAGAGCAAATAAACATATTTTTCAATTGCCAAAATATTGGTATAATAAAAATAAAAATAGTTTATTAAACATAATAAGTGTTTTAATAGAAAAGCATAATAATGATGTTATTCAAAATATATTTCAAAATTTTGATGATTATGATTTTGATATTATTGATATTCAAGAAAAACAATTAAATGGTTCATGTTTTAACAATATGGTTGCTGATTTAGAGTTTACAAATAATGAAGAATTTGATATTGAAAAGCATTTAGAATTAATAAAAAGAAATTGTTTCAAATATTTTTTCAAAGGTTTTAAAAAATATAGTAATTTTAAAGTGTCTTTAGGAACAGCGGTAAATATTGTGATTATTGATAAAAAAACTAATAAAATTAAAGAAAGTTATGAATATTGGTATAGATCAGAAATACATTATGTTAATAAATTAAACTATACAAAAGAATTTTATTTAATGATAGAGGAAATAAATAATAAATTCTCAGAAAAATGTACAAAAGGATCTACAGCTAGCTTTGTTAGAATAGTAAAAACACATATTAGTAGAGATAAGTCTCAAATTCTTGCTGGATCATATATTCCATTTACTAATAGAAATTGTGTTAATATTAAAAATACTGATAATAAATGTATTTTATATTGTATTTTATATTCTATTCATCAAGATGAAATTGTTAAAGATCCTCAAAGACCAACAAAATATAAAAAATATCTTGAAGATTTAGAAAATGATGATAAATTTAAAAATCTAAATTTAGAATTTCCATTTATAATTAATGAAGAAAATGTTAAAAAATTAGAAGATTATTTTAATATTACCATGAATTTTTATCATTATGATTCAGAAAAAAATGATGATGAATATTACCAAATTCAATTAATGTATAAAAGTAACTCTTTTCATTATTTCGTTAATGGTTTGCCAAAAAAACATGTTAATATTTTATATATAGAAGAAAATATTACAGAAGAAACATACAAATCTCACTTTGTACTACTTAAAAATTTATCTGGATTTTTAAGTGGTAAAATTCATCATCAGCATGAACATCTACATATTTGTAATAAATGTTTTAAACATTTTGAAAAATCTGATGAATTAGAAGAACATATAAAAACATGTTATTTATTAAAAGATGATAATAATATAATACAAAATATAAAGTTACCTAAAGAGGGTGAAAATATTTTAAAATATAAATCTAATGGTGCAGAATTATTTCATCCATATACTTTATATGCTGATTTTGAATGTACTTTGGAAAAAATTAATAAAAAAAAATCTGACAAATGTAAAAATACAATATTACTTCATGAACACATTCCAAATAGTTATGGTATTTATAACACTTATAACAAACAATATATTTCAAAGAATACTTCTAATAGAAAAGTGCTATTGAAATCATTCTTAGATAATTTAATAAAATATGCTAAAGATTATTATGAAGTAAGAAAATTGAATAATATAATTCAGGATAAAGAATCGATATTAAAGTTTGATAATACTAACAATTGTGAAATTTGTGATATTCCATTTTCTGAAGAAAATAAAAAATGTTGGGATCATGACCATACAACTGGTAAATATAGAATGGCTTTATGTAATAAATGTAATCTAAAGTTAAAGATGCCAAAATTTTTACCAATTATTATTCATAATTTAAAAGGTTATGATTCAAAATTATTTCTAAAATATTTAGATGAATTTCATCCTGAAACTGAAACTAGTGTTCTAGCAACGAGCACTGAAAAATTTAAACAAATTAAAAAACCAGTTATTGTAGGTGAAACTAAATATTTAAAATGTAAAAATGAAAAATGTAAATATCAATATAATTTAAAGACAAGAAACACTTGTCGTAATTGTAATTCAACAGATTTAGAATTATATACAGTTGTCGAAAAAATAGAATTAAGATTTATAGATTCAATGGAATTTATAAATACTTCATTAGATAAAGCTGTTAAAAATTTATTAGATGTTAATGATATATATTGTGTAACATGTAAGAAAATAAGAAATATAGATTATGTATCTTATAAAGTTGGTAAAAATACTGAGAATAAAATATATGCTTGTAGTATTTGTTCAGTTTGTAATACTAAAAATATAAAACCTATTAATTTTGATCATTTAGAAAACTTTAATAATATTTTTAAAAATCTATCATTAAAAAATAAATGTTATTTACTTAGAAAAGGTGTATATCCATATGAATTTATTGATGATTATAAAAAATTAAGTATAACAGAATTTCCAAATCTTGAAGATTTTCATTCATCATTAAATGGAAATATTAATATTAACGATTATAAATTTGCAAATAAATTTTGGAAACATTTTAATTGTAAAACATTTAGAGACTATCATAACTGGTATTTGAAATTAGATGTTATACTTTTAAGTGATGTATTTGATAATTTTAGAAAAGAATGTTTTAAAAATTATAATTTAGATCCTATACATTATATAAGTTCACCACATTTAAGTAATTCATCTGCTTTAAAATTAACCAAACAAAAATTAGAATTATTAACAGATCAAGATATGTATGAATTTTATGAAAGTGGAACTAGAGGTGGAATATCACAAATTGCACATAACTATGCTAAAGCTAATAATTGTTATTATTACATTTCCGAAGGAAACGGTTCACAGAGTGAACATATTGACCATGTCAACGGTTACCGAAAGGAACATGTTGACTCTGTCAACGGTTCACAGAGTGAACATGCTGATATTGTAGAACAAGTTTATAAATTAAGTAAAGAGGAAGCTTCTCTTAAAGGTATATACGATTCTAAAAAATTAACAAGTTATATTTTATATTTAGATGCAAATAATTTATATGGATGGGCCATGTCACAAAAATTAAGTGTTGGTAATCATGAATGGTTAAATGAAGATGAAATTAAATATTTTTGTAATGTTGATAATATTTTAAATAAAGATTTTGATGATAATAATATTGGATATACATTAGAAGTTGATATAAGTATTCCTCCGGAATTACACAACTTTTATAATGATTATGCTCCAGCACCTCATCATTATGTTCCACAATTTGAAGATTTATCACCAAATCAAACAGACTTAATTAATAAAGGGATTGGTAGTAAACCAAATGATAAAATTAAAAAATTAATGTGTACGTTGTTACCAAAGAAAAATTATATAATTGATATAAGATTATTAAAAGAATATTTAAATAATGGTGTAATTTTAACTAAAATTCATAGAGGTATTAAATGTAGACAAGAAGCATGGTTAAAAAATTATATTGAAAAAAATACAACACTTAGAAAAGAAGCTAAAAACGATTTTGAAAAAGATTTTTTCAAACTTATGAATAATAGTGTATATGGTAAGCAAATGGAAAATGTTAGAAATAGACTTAATGTTAGAATAGTTAAAACTGAAAAAATTATGAGAAAACTAATAAGTAGAAATACATATCAATCAAGAAAAATAATAGATCATAATATGTGTGTAGTGTTTGGTAAAAATACAAATATTAAATTAAATAAACCTATCTTTGGAGGTCAAAATATTTTAGATTTATCAAAATTATTAATGTTTAAAATGTATGTACAACTTAAAACTAAATATGGTAATAGAATGAAATTATTAGGAACAGATACTGATTCATTTATTCTTTATTTTGAAGGTAAACATATTGATGATGATTTTGATATTTATTCTGAAATGAAAGATGATCTAGATAATTATGATACCAGTGATTATATAGATAATTTTCCAATTGAAGATTTAAAATCTAATATTAATAAAAAAGTACCAGGAAAATTTAAAGATGAATATAATGGAATACCAATTAGAGAATTTTGTGGACTTAGAAGTAAAATGTATGCATTTAAGACCGATGTTTGTGATAAAAAAGTTTGTAAAGGAATAAAGAAAAATAATATTAAAAAGTTAACAATTGAAGATTATAAGAATTGTTTAATTAATTTAAAAAATAAAAATGAAACTGTTCATAATATTAGATCATATGATAATAAACTATATACTACAGAAGAGAATAAAATAGGATTGTCACCCTATGATGATAAGTTTTATTTCAATAAAAAGTTGAATAATAATGATAACGATAAGTTAAATAAGACTTACAAATTACCCTGGGGACATTATGAAATAGGAAATGTAGGTAACTAAAACGAACCCCCTCCTTTTTACTATACATTAAATTATTAATTATATTAGATTAAGTTTTTTTTTTAATTTCAAATGAAATATGATGTGAACATATTCCAACGATGTTGAATATTTGAATTTTTATTTTGATTTATTATTTTTGTTTATCATTTATATATGTATGAATTTTTTAAATTATTTTTGAATTATATTTGTTTCAATTTGTAGTTTACTTTCTTCAATATCTGTTTCACTTTCTTCAATATTTAATTGTTTTATATATTCATCTACTTGAATACTTTTATCAATCTTATTATTAGTTTCATCATTTTGTTTAGTAATATTATTTTGATTAATATTGTCTTTATTTTGTAAAACTAAATCTTTAAGATAATTATCAATTAAAATTTGTTTTTCCGAATAACTATCCAATTGTTTTTCTAAACTGTTTTTAAAATTTTCAATATTTGTTTCTACAAAATCTACTTGTTTAGTTATGTTAATAATATCTTGATTTAAATTATTTTCTAATTGTTCTATTTCTTTATATACAACACCAAAAGCTACCACATTATCTTTTTCTTGTTTTTCAACTTCTTTTTGAAGTAGTTGATTTAATTCCATTAATTTACTAATAATATCTTTCATTTGATCACTATTTGAACGAATTTCTTCAACTTCATTTTCTAATGATATTATTCTATTAAGAGAATATTCATTAGATGAATTTATTTCTGAAAAAGATTTTTGTCCAAACTTATCAATTCCCATTTATTAGAAAAAAATTTTTTAATTTATTTAAATTTATATGTAATTTAATTAAACAGTTAATACGTTTCCTTCGGAGAGAGTCAACATATTTTCTTCTCTTAGTTCCTCAATAATATTCATAATTTCATTATGTATTTCTGGACTATCATTTCCTGCATTATACTCTCCTAACAACAAATTTAATCTATCTTTTAATTCATTAATATCATTCCAATAAACACGTTCAGATTGTGAACTATTCGCAAAACGAACATATTCAGTAGGTAAACTAGTTTTAATTTTAAAATTTTGTAATGATTTTGAAAGATTATTTTTTGAATTTAAACCAGATCCTACTTTTTCTTTTATAATTTTATTTTTAATCAATATTGGTCTAATAAAATTCATATATTTATTTCCAACGCTAGATTTAATACGTTTAGAACTTTTGTCATTATTTTGCATGTAAGCATATGTTGATAATATAATTTCTTCATAAGTTTGTAAATCATTATTTGTTACAGCTGTTGATGGTTCTTTTAAAGTTATTAATTCCCATAACCCTTTTGTTCCATTATAAGTTTTATTATTTAAAATAATATCATTATTACTAATTTTTACTTCAGTATTACCAATCCATAAATCTTTTCCATCTTCAGATCTTAGACCAAAAATATTGTCACATAATTTCATATCAGAATTATTTAAATTTAAATATTTCATTGCCATATTTCCAATTTTTTCTGAAATAAATTGTACTGGTGTAGATAACGTTTCATTTGCACTACGCAAAAGAGCGTCTTTTGATGTTGATGGAGTCAACTGTTCGCTCCGTGAACCTGTGCTAGTTGTTGGTGTACTTTCAACTAATTTTTGTTTGTTTGTTTTTCTAATTGGTGATAGTTGCTTTTCGTTAAATTCATTAGTTTGTAAATTCATATTATTGTCAAACGGTTTCGACTCCGTTGAAACATATTCACTTTGTGAATGTCCATCTATTGTTTTTTTATATGATTGATTTGATTGATTTAAATCTACTATTAAATTTTTAAAGCTATCATTTAAATTGTGAACATTAATAACTGATTGATTTAATGGTTGAATAATTGCTTGAAGATCTTCATTAATTTTTTCTTGTTTTATTACTTTGTTTAAATTAAATTGTTGAAGTTTATTTTTTAAGTCTTTTTGTGTTTTAATATATTCTTTTAAAACTTTATCTGATATCATTGTTATTTAATTAAAATAAATTTTAAATATTTTTGAAATGGATAAAGATGAATTTATTGATACTAAAAATAATGATTTTAAAATAGCAAAAGAGTTGCATAAACCAGTAAGAAAAAATTTTGAAAGAAGAAAAATTATTACTAAAGGCATAAATGAACTATGGGCAGCAGATTTACTAATTATGACAACAGTTAATGTTAGAATTAATAGAGGATACAAATATATGCTTAATGTAATTGATACATTTTCTAAATTTGCTTATATAGAACCATTAAAAAAGAAAGATGGAAAAACAACTTCTGAAGCATTTTTAAATATTATTAAAAAAGCAGGTTGTGCACCAAAATTACTTCATACAGATTCTGGTAAAGAATTTTTAAATAAACATTTCCAAGAAGTTTTAGATAAATACAATATTAACATGTATCAAACATTTAGTGAAAAGAAATCATCAATTGTAGAAAGATTTAATAGAACCATTAATGAAAAACTAAAAATACGATTTGAAATTCAGAAAAATACTAATTGGATTGATGTAATTGATAAAATATTATATGAATATAATTACAAAGATGTACATAGAACTATTGGTATGAAACCTTGTGAAGTAAATGAAAAAAATGAACAATTAATTTTTGATAATTGTTTTAAAATTAATAGAAACAATTTAGAAAAACCAGTTTTTAAAATTGGAGAGAAAGTAAGAATTCAATCACATAAAAAACAATTTGAAAACAAATATAAAAATAATTGGACTCGAGAAATATTTTATATTAGTAAAATTTATCCATCTAATCCAATAACATATTTAATAAGAGATTTAAGTTATGAACCAATATTGGGTAAATTTTATAAATTTGAACTTCAAAGAGTTCAAATTTGAAGTTTCAATTATTTTGCGTCCACCCTCTTCTAACGCTAAATACATACTGCACTTGTAACCATGTTTGACTTTGTCAAACGGTTTCGACAGAGTCGAAACATGTGTTGATGTATAAAAGCTTATCAAATATTATGCTTATCTTGCAGTTTGTGACTCGTATTCAACAGTATTTCATTTTTTTTTGGTTTGTGCTTATGCTTATTCTATTTATAGATTGTGAGCAATGTTGATAAGATCAGCATTGCTTGCTTTGCATACTACTCAGCTGTAATTGCATTACTTTAGAATATGATGTTTAGATGAGTTGGTTAAGCAGTTGGAATTATAACAATAATTTTGTTGCAAGTTCAAATCTGACTCAAAGACTCTTGTTTTGAGGAGTTCGTCGTTTTTTTTGAAAGGTACTTTAAAAAATAAATGTATCCTTTTTTGTTTTTTTTTTGTTTGAATAGATTACTTTAAATATTTTGTAATAAATATTTAAAATTATCAATCAATAATAATCGACCCAACTCAAAATTTTTAACTTTTTTTTTTATTTTTGTTTGAATAGATTACTTTAAATATTTTGTAATAAATATTTAAAATTATCAATCAATAATAATCGACCCAACTCAAAATTTTTAACTTTTTTTTTTATTTTTGTTTGAATAGATTACTTTAAATATTTTGTAATAAATATTTAAAATTATCAATCAATAATAATCGACCCAACTCAAAATTTTTAACTTTTTTTTTTATTTTTGTTTGAATAGATTACTTTAAATATTTTGTAATAAATATTTAAAATTATCATCGACCCAACTCAAAATTTTTAACTTTTTTTTTATTTTTGTTTGAATAGATTACTTTAAATATTTTGTAATAAATATTTAAAATTATCATCGACCCAACTCAAAATTTTTAACTTTTTTTTTATTTTTGTTTGAATAGATTACTTTAAATATTTTGTAATCAATATTTAAAATTATCATCGACCCAACTCAAAATTTTTAACTTTTTTTTTATTTTTGTTTGAATAGATTACTTTAAATATTTTGTAATAAATATTTAAAATTATCATCGACCCAACTCAAAATTTTTAACTTTTTTTTTATTTTTGTTTGAATAGATTACTTTAAATATTTTGTAATCAATATTTTAACATTTTTTCACTTAATAGACATCGACCCAACTCAAAATTTTAACTGTACCAACCTAAATATTGATTACTAGTACATCAAAAATAGATATCTTTAATATCTTAAAAATATTAACTACGAGTAACTATAATTTAGGGGTGGACTAAATCGACCCAATTCAAAATTTTTAACTTTTTTTTTGAGATAATATAAGCTAAAAAAATGAGTTAAATGTTAAAAAATGTTAAAATTTTGAGTAACTGTAAGTTAAAAAAATGAGTTAAATGGTAAAAATGTTAAATTTTTGAGTTAAAATGATAAAAATATTAAAATTTTAATATTTTTGATATTGCGTTGTAGCCCGGAATATACATACTACTCACATCGAAAAACTACCAAAAGTAAAATAACAAAAACCATTGGCAGCAATGTGCACGTACACGATATAGACATATACACCAGAGGAACATGCGACGAGGCACGTAGGCACGTTGTTGTTGCTTTCCACTGCCATATCTTACATTTACGAGTAGACCTTGTCACATACATACATACATACAAGTTTTTACTCAGCTATGCTCTCGTTCATCTGCGAAACAGTTTCAGTTCACGCACACATACATACATAATTATCAGTGCATAAGCATGCATGTATGTATGTTTGTATTTACCTATAGCGGCGTTTGTTGTGACCTCTTCGCGAATCATTAAATGAAATGTCTCAAACAACAACAAAAGTTCTCAATAATTCATTGCAAATGTGCAGAAAGTGCATAGCAACACAACAAAACAAAATGCGCCTTTTGTTTATATTTTGTGTGTATCTGGAAGGTGTGTCATTGAGGTAGTCGCAGCGCGAGCACAACCAGGCATACATATGTACATATATGGTTATGTAGGTACAGGCATGCCTTCAAATATTTGTTTTTATAAGTACGAAATTTAATATGCATACTAATGGCATGAATGCGTTGTGACTCCAAAAAGCAATACCCGAATACACTCAAGTAAATTCAGGTGTTCAAAGGCGTGGAAGTAACAAAATTTGTAATTTAAAAATCGTGTTCCAGAACAAATTCTGCACGGAAGGAAGCTGAATGCGACAACACAAACATACTACGTATGTATGTATATGCATTGTATGTACATATGTATATATATTTTTTAATTAAATAAAGGCAAAAAATCCATACATACATACATGCATGAATACATACCTACACACATATATGTACAGGGTGGGCCATACAGAGTTTGCTTTTTGAACCACCTATGTTTTTGAGAATGATAACACAAATTACATGTGAAATGTGTTCATAATTTACTTAAAGGTTTGACATTTACGAAATGGGACGCTATGCGCTTGAACGAAATTGGGAAATATTGAAAACCTATTTCCAAAGTGGTGAGCCTTCGGTGGCTACGTCAATAAGCAAAATTGTCGGATTTGGGGCTCAGAAAATCCACACGTTACTATAGAGAAGCAAATGCATCCACAACGAGTCACTGTTTGGTGCGGTTTTTGGTCTGGCGGCATCATCGGGCCATTTTTTTTTTCGAAAATGAGCGAGGAGCCGCGGTTACAGTAAATGGCGCGCGTTACCGTGACATGCTCAACGAGTTGTTTCCAAAAATTGAAGAGGATGACATGGACGACATTTGGTTTCAACAGGACGGTGCAACTTGTCACACTGCCAAAGTTACACTCGAACTTTTGACTACCGTTTTTGAATTCCGAATAATCAGCCGAAATTCCGATATCAATTGGCTGCCTCGAAGCTGTAATTTAAGCCCGTTGGACTATTTTTTGTGGGGAACCGTTAAGGACAAATGCTATGCGAACTATCCAGAGACGATTGATGCTTTAAAACACGAAATCGAAGTTGCCATTCATGAAATTGGAGCCCAAACAATCGAAAATGTGCTTAAAAGTTGGGTTGATCGAATGACCTACTGTAAAGCCAGTCGTTGCAGTCATTTAAACGATATTATTTTTCATTCATAAATGACAATGTTCAATCTTCAAACTAAAAAAAAAAGTTTGAAAAAATATTGATTCGTTTTTTTTATAGCCGATTCAAAAAACAAATATTACATGGTCCACCCTATATATGTAGAATATGATTTGGAAATTATGCGACGTTTGAGAGAGAAGGAAGGAAGTGCATAGAAAACGGCACAATCTGAGGAAAGAAAACTCATGGATCTTGCACCATAAAAACGCACCGTCTCACATGCCTCGTTTTGTGAACATTTTTTTTTACCAAAAACTCGACAAATATCATCGAACAATCACCGCCGTATTCATCGGATTTAGCCCCCTGTGATTTTTTCCTTTTCTCCGAAACTTAAATTGCCACTTCGTGTATGCCGCTTTGAGTCCATAGAGGCCTTTAAGGAGCATCCGCTGAAGGAGCTGAGGAGGAAGATCTCTTCAAACGCGTTTGAAAAGTTGGCATAAATGTATTGCTTCGAATGGAGCCCATTTTGAGGGCAAATGTTGAAGGAAAAATTTGATGAATAAACAATTATTTTGCGTTTTATTGAACAATTCCCGGTACTTTTTTGACAGAATGTATGTCCCTTCGGCCTGTGCTGGCCTGTACAGAGAACGTTAAATATAGAGAATTCTCACGAGCTACGAATAGTGTGAATTGTCAAAAATGAAGTGAAACCGCGAACACTATTTCACCTCGCTTAACTCGAAGGCGGGGAAGTTCTTAACAGACCTGATTACAGTGAATTATGTACAAGTACATTGGCTCTGCTCAGTTTTTGGTTTCTGTATGAAATCAAATTGACAAATGCCGACGGCATTTTGCAAGGCATTTGCTTGTGCATTTTTATGTTCCCTTGGTAAACGAAAATTTATTCAATTTGTATTTTCAAACAAATACAACCAAATAAAGATTTAAAATCCAAGATTTAAAATCAAAGTAACTTTAATGCACACATTTTGTTGTGTGCGTTTTAGTAAATTTGATGAAAATTTTTACTAATTTTTCGAGTCGAAATTAATTTTAGACAAAAATTCAAAGAGCATTGAATATATGTATGTATATCAATATATGTATATATACATACATATATTTTGTTAGTTATATTTGTGCAAAAGTTCAATTGCATCTTCAATTCTTATAGTGTTAGAAATGTATGTATGTGCACATGCACTGCAGCAACAATGACCTACCTCACGACGCATTGCCTTATCATATTTATGTGCATTTGAATATGCATTTTTTGGTCCTGTGCCAAACGAAAATTTTTTAAATTTACCTATGTATATTACAGGGAATAATTCATATATGTATGCATTTTATAGATAGTACAAAACTTTAAAATTTAAAATAAATAAAAGAAAACTTCAAAGAAACGTATTTGCATACATATGTGGGACAACTAAGTTCTATTGCATCTTTAATATAGTGTTGCACGCATATGTATGCACTGAAGCAACATGACCTACCTCACGAGCATCGCCTTATCATATTTCATGCAATAATTAGGATGTAAATATTCGAATGATCGAATTCCTGCAAATGCTAAAACAACTTCTTCTGCATATGCATCGACGCATGTGCATGTGCGTATGTACAGTGTACGACAAAACTAAAGCACGAAGTCCCTCTTGAACTCTTTAAGTTAAAAAAAGACAACAAATGGTTATATCCTTCAATTGTTTTTTCTTAATCTGATAATAACAAATATATATGATACAAAAATACAATATTCCAGTTTCTTAACGGAAAAATAGTACTGTTATGTGCAAAAACAAAGCACGTGCAAAAACTTGCTGCGACAAAACTAAAGCACAACTCCCTCTTTCTATCCATAGCTGGCAGTTAGTTATTAATGAGAACCGTTAGGATTTAAAATATTATACGTCAAGCATAAGCAAAGCATTATCAGTGTTATTGCGTGGTTTTAGCGGCATTTACTACATTTTTGAGCTAAAGAAATAAAAAAAAACGTTAAAAATGGCCCGAAACAAGTATAATACGGTATTACGTCAAAAAATTATAGATGACTTTAATGGCGGTGAATCGGTTATCAATATTTCTCGAAAATTCAAGATTCATCACAGCGTAGTTTCCCGCACAATAAGTCGTTTTCGGTCATCCGGCTCCTTTGAAACCAAACATTCAGGTGGTAGGCCCCGAAAAGCAACTACTCGTGAGGATAAATTAATTATCCGAAAGGTCCAGAAAGACCCCTTTATATCGGCGAGATCCCTGAGAAGTGAATTATCATTGCCCGTTAGCCTTAGAACCATTCAGCGAAGAACTGTCGAAGGCGGCTTCAAAACGTATAGAAGTGCTAAAAAACCTTTCATTTCAATAAAGAATCGGAGAGCACGACTCGAATTCGCGAAGGCGCATATTAACTGGACCATCAGCAAGTGGCGAACCGTCCTTTTCTCTGATGAATCCAAGTTCAACATCCAAAATTCTGATGGACTGAAGCTTGTACGCAGACCTAAAGGGCAACGTTTAAACCCATGTTACTGTAAAGGTACTGTAAAGCATGGTGGAGGCAGCGTAATGGTGTGGGGCTGTTTTTCCGGCAATGGAGTGGGCCCAATTCATAGAATTAATGGCATAATGGACAGATTTGTGTACAAAGACATTCTCCAGACCATTATGCTGCCCCACGCTGAGGAGGAAATGCCACTGAGTTGGATATACCAGCAGGACAATGATCCTAAGCATACCGCTAAATGTGTGAAAGAATGGTTTGTTGCCAATAAAATTAAGGTATTGCAGTGGCCTGCACAATCACCCGATCTCAACCCCACAGAGAATCTATGGGAGATTGTAGATCGGAAAATAGAACCCGAAAACTGCAAAAACAAGGACTTCCTGTTTGTTCAGGTAGAACGAGCTTGGGAAAGCATTTCCATAGATGTTTTAAATAATTTGATTGAGTCTATGCCACGAAGATGTGCAGCGGTATTGACAAACAAGGGCTTCGCTACGAAATATTAGAAGAACCAACTTTTCTTTACAAGTATATACCAATGTGCTTTAGTTTTGTCGCGGCATATTTAATACTACTTTTATGTTTGAATTAATATTTAAGTTTAGAATGAAGTTTATTGTTTAATTTTGTTTTTTACACAATAACCAATGTGCCCTCTTCTAAATACAATAAAAAGATTTGCCATTACTATTTGTTGGAAAGTTTATTTTCTGATTGTGGTGGTATGGGAAGTTTCGTGCTTTAGTTTTGTCGTACACTGTATATGCACACCTGATCCCTAACTATATCTATATATCAATCAATCGATCAAATAAAAAAAATTCTGTATACAAAACGCTTCATTACATTTTCATTACCAGGCACACAGGAAGATGGCATATGCAAATATAAATATTGAATTCAAGCAAAACAATGCTTATTAATATACACATATGCATGTACATACAACCGCACACACAGGGCATTCGCTTTATTCCTCAAAATGCGTATGTCGTTCAAAGCTAAAATTCCATGCCTAGCGACTACAAGAACAAAATGCAGTCATAGACGCAGGCGTAGCGGCCATCATTCTAGTTGCCATAGCGCTGAACAGTCGCGGCGGCGCCGAACAGTTTCAACTATTGTACTGTGCAACAAAAACTCATCATCAAAAAATTCATTGATAAATTCGAGCTCATACTTCTAAGAGCAAGAACTTTCATTCATAAAACGAGCCGCCCATATGCCAATTTTCTCGACAATTCGAAAATAGTCAATATTTGAATATTTCGCGTAGAATTATTTGCCAATATTTGATAAATCTTCAATTTTTGTCAAGTCGAGTGCCCGCGGCATCGTACATATGTATGCAAAAATATATGTATGTAAATATGTCTTTCTAAATGCTCGACAGCCGCAGCTGCTGTGCGTCAAGTGCGCGCATGAGCATACAGTAAGTTGCAGAAGAAAACAAGTAGCTTAAAAAAAAGGTCTGATTCGGACATTTTAATACTAAGATAAAATTTGGAAACAATTATTTTATGTTAACTGATAGTAGGCAAATAGTTAATTAGTAGATTACTTTACGTATGTAGTTTTTCAATTGATAAAAAGTGCACAAAACATATGCATATATCTGCAGTTAGAAACTTACTCTGAAATCAGAGCATTTGTAGGTGCCTGTAAACATGTCAAGGTTACTGTACATACAATGCTGTGCCTATGAATGTGCGCTGCGCCTTTGAATGCGCGCTGGATTTCTTGCGAAGTTTTACCGTTTTATCTTGAGCTGTGGCTGGTGAGCACACATACACACAGCATATACATATGCGCAAATGTATATAAATCCACAAATGTATATAAATTCACAAATTTACATTTGCATATGCCATCTTCCTGTGCGCCTGGTAATGAAGCGTTTGCTATAGAGGATTTTGATTCAGTTGAAGGGAATTCAACAAAGTTTTACAGACACCAGACAGACAGACATATCATATGTACATAATTTGGATGATTTGGAGAAATTCAAATATATAGGTCATATTAAAAAGCTACCTAGCATTCTTTGCTTCTAATCACCAACAAATCCTTATCGACTGCTGCTAAATTTACATAATTCAGCCCCTTACTGTTAATTTTTGTTGAAAAATGTGTCTGTGGTGAAATTGTCTTCGCGAGACGAGTACCCCTCGAAAATGAACACTTTCCAGTCATTAAGACTTCTCTATTCATTAACGTTCTCTGAAGATGGCATATGCAAATATAAATATTGAATTCAAGCAAAACAATGCTTATTAATATACACATATGCATGTACATACAACCGCACACACAGGGCATTCGCTTTATTCCTCAAAATGCGTATGTCGTTCAAAGCTAAAATTCCATGCCTAGCGACTACAAGAACAAAATGCAGTCATAGACGCAGGCGTAGCGGCCATCATTCTAGTTGCCATAGCGCTGAACAGTCGCGGCGGCGCCGAACAGTTTCAACTATTGTACTGTGCAACAAAAACTCATCATCAAAAAATTCATTGATAAATTCGAGCTCATACTTCTAAGAGCAAG
This sequence comes from Anastrepha ludens, assembly GCF_028408465.1. NCBI lineage: Eukaryota > Metazoa > Arthropoda > Insecta > Diptera > Tephritidae > Anastrepha > Anastrepha ludens. The sequence continues at coordinate 26,127,573 of NC_071499.1, read as the reverse complement.
AACTTTCATTCATAAAACGAGCCGCCCATATGCCAATTTTCTCGACAATTCGAAAATAGTCAATATTTGAATATTTCGCGTAGAATTATTTGCCAATATTTGATAAATCTTCAATTTTTGTCAAGTCGAGTGCCCGCGGCATCGTACATATGTATGCAAAAATATATGTATGTAAATATGTCTTTCTAAATGCTCGACAGCCGCAGCTGCTGTGCGTCAAGTGCGCGCATGAGCATACAGTAAGTTGCAGAAGAAAACAAGTAGCTTAAAAAAAAGGTCTGATTCGGACATTTTAATACTAAGATAAAATTTGGAAACAATTATTTTATGTTAACTGATAGTAGGCAAATAGTTAATTAGTAGATTACTTTACGTATGTAGTTTTTCAATTGATAAAAAGTGCACAAAACATATGCATATATCTGCAGTTAGAAACTTACTCTGAAATCAGAGCATTTGTAGGTGCCTGTAAACATGTCAAGGTTACTGTACATACAATGCTGTGCCTATGAATGTGCGCTGCGCCTTTGAATGCGCGCTGGATTTCTTGCGAAGTTTTACCGTTTTATCTTGAGCTGTGGCTGGTGAGCACACATACACACAGCATATACATATGCGCAAATGTATATAAATCCACAAATGTATATAAATTCACAAATTTACATTTGCATATGCCATCTTCCTGTGCGCCTGGTAATGAAGCGTTTGCTATAGAGGATTTTGATTCAGTTGAAGGGAATTCAACAAAGTTTTACAGACACCAGACAGACAGACATATCATATGTACATAATTTGGATGATTTGGAGAAATTCAAATATATAGGTCATATTAAAAAGCTACCTAGCATTCTTTGCTTCTAATCACCAACAAATCCTTATCGACTGCTGCTAAATTTACATAATTCAGCCCCTTACTGTTAATTTTTGTTGAAAAATGTGTCTGTGGTGAAATTGTCTTCGCGAGACGAGTACCCCTCGAAAATGAACACTTTCCAGTCATTAAGACTTCTCTATTCATTAACGTTCTCTGGCCTGTATGACCGCGAATGAAGCAGGAAAAGAGAATTTCCAATGTCTCCCTTCCTCTGTATGGCTCTGTATGTGTAAATCGGGACTAACTTTGTTGTTGTTTTCACATGCAAATTTTTCGTCCACTAAGCAGAGCAGAGAAATGGCGTATCGAAGAGGCCTAATATAAAATATTCTTCATGTATGTATGTAAGTAAATAAAGACATGCATTCATGTTGCATATACATTCCCATATATGTATGTATGTAAGTATTTTTATTTTGTGTGGAAAGGCTTGTTTTCGATGGCATGTGTCAAAATTTTGCAAAAGTGTGCGACAATTTTAATATATTTTTTATTTTCTTTTTATTTTCTTTTTATTTTCAATGGATTTTTTTGTACTGAGAGAAATATAAAAATGAGGAAATGCACTGAAATATGGCCGACAAAAATACATGTACGTGTATCTGCATACAAACATACATATTTATCTGTGCAATTCGGTAGCAATGGTAAGAAGAACGTAAACAATTTTTTCAATGTCTCAGGCATAGCGAATATATGTAAGCACATACATACATACACTTATATACATACATATGTATGCATAAATTAAATTAAAAATAAGCAGACGAAATGCAATAAAATATTTTTATGTATGTACATACATACATATTTACATATATAAATAAAATTAAACGAAAAATAAGTAGGTGTGTATGTATGTATGTATGTATGATATACAAATTTGTCAGACAAGCTTTTACGCGATGCTTACAAATTTATGTGCATATATATGTACATACATACATATCTAGTTGTACATGTGCAATTATATACATATTTACATATCTACATACATATGAATATAGAAAAGTGAATGTCTGTTCGCTCTACATACATACACACATATGTACATACATGCATACGTTTTGTATGCATTCTCCAACCGTTCATCCGAAGGCGATCAAATTTTTGCGAGTTTGCTCGCGAAGGCTTATTTGTTATTCTGGATCTGCTGGGTGGCGCTCGGTTCGAGAAATTTCTCAACTAAAATAAATTTACATACTTTGTCTCCATAGCACTCCAAAACTGAATCTTAAAAGGACAATATGTTTGTATGAATTCAACAGATCAGCTACCAACCAGCGGCCTCACAGGTGTTATAATGGCACACACTGCACTATTGGCTCCCTAGCAAGTGGAATGGGTGTACCTCACAATGACTTCTGCACGAGTTATGGAGATAAAGAAGAAATTGAGTCGGTACAACACCACTTCTGTGAATGTCCTGCACTTCAAAGAAGCCGCGCCAAATATCTTGGCGATTATTTCTTTGAAGATCTGGGAAATTTGCAAAATGCCTCACTGGAGGACTAGTCACCTTCTTTAGAAAGCGTAAGTGGTTTAAGCAACTTAGTTAGGGGATGGAAATCAAATGCAGGCATCAGAATAGACCATAGGGTCACCAAGTGTTAAGTCTTAGACAAGCAACCTAGCTAACCTAACAGCAACCCGCTCTGACGTTTTTGCATATTTTCTCTTTATAAAAAATGTCGCACATTTGCTTTATGAAGAAAATGCGTAACACTATCGCGAAAAAATTATAAAAAATCAACGGGATTTTTTAGCAACATCAAATAATGGAGAGTATAAAGGGCATATTCAAAGTGACGCCTGAATATAAAAAAAAATTATAAAACAAACATTTTATAAAAAACAAAAATTAAAAAAAAAAATTATAAATTATAAAAAACAAAACAAAAATTATAAAAAAAATTATAATTAACAAAATAATAAAAAAATACATACAATTTTTATAATCCGCGAAAATCCTCCCCTTTAAAACTAAGAGTAAAGTTAAAAATTAAGAGGGTACTACCTTAAGAGCCGTATTTTGAATAAAAATAGTGAATAATTTTAGCACGTTTTTAAAACAACATCTAGATGCGTCTTTTGGAAGACCTTTCATTAAAAAAAAAGTGCGTGTAGCGTAGTACACATAACAGAAGTGAAACTTTCCAGGCAGACAAAGAAAGAGGGACCCCAGAGAGAATTAGAAAGAGTGAGAGAGAGAGAGAGAGAGAAAGAATATCTAAATAAATTCACAACATTTGCCGAGAATACAAATAGTAAAAATTTACAAAAAACGGAGAAGGGTCGACCGGTGTACGTAAACGCCGGACACAAACCGTGGCAACAACGCGCACCACTCCGAGCGATTATCACCCGCGCAAACGCAGCGAGTCCAGGACTGCAGCAACGGCACAAATTACCGCAAGGCAATACTATTACCAACTTACGTTTCCACGACAGTCGGTTCTAAGTTGCCGGAACGACCCGGATTTATATCCGGCCAAGGACTGTCACTCCAGTAGCATTACCCGTATGTAAGTGTGGGAAATGTTTATGCTGCTACAAAAACAACCAATAAATCCGACGCCGGAATGGGTAGCACTTTATAGTACGCACAAGCACTAGCCACGAAACGGAAATAAGCGCCAAAAAGTAGGAACCAAAACAAAAACGCCGAAAAAATTGGGAACAAAAAACGCCCCAAACAGGAAGCACAAAGGAAATATATATATACATATGTATATAATTGGCGCGTACACCCTTTTTGGGTGTTTGGCCGAGCTCCTCCTTCTATTTGTGGTGTGCCTCTTGATGTTGTTCCACAAATGGAGGGACCCCTACAGTTTCAAGCCGACTCCGAACGGCAAATATTTTTTATTAGGAGCTTTTTCATGGCAGAAATACACTCGGAGGTTTGCCATTGCCTGCCGAGGGACGACCGTTATTAGAAAAATATTTTTTCTTAATTTTGGTATTTCACCGAGACTCGAATCTACGTTCTCTCTCCAAATTCCGAATGGTAGTCACGCATCAACCCATTCGGCTACGGCCCTTCGCCAAAAAATAGGCACCAAAAATATATTTCCTACAAGTTTGCCCCAACAAACAAGCGCCAAAAAGTAGGCAGTGTTTTTCTCACTAGAAATTAGCAACCACAAGGAAAACCCACAGGAAAAATAGCCTAAAGTGTAGCTAAAATATATATAAGGTATAGCTCTCTCTCGCCTTTTCCACTACGTTATATCTTTTTTCTCTCTCGCGGAACGAAAATGCCCAAAACGTTGCATGGCCTTGAAATTTTACTCTCCATTGTCGCTCGTCCATCGACGCCTAAGAAGTTTCACTTCAAAAATATGAAGATTTGCTTTGCACATTCTTTTAAAATTTTACAACAAATAGCATCGAAATCAGAAAGGTAGAGGTTGGAGTGGCAAGATTGACCCTCCTTGATTTGCGACCAATACGAATGTAGAAGCTCCATAGCCAACGGAGAAATATACACATCTTCGCAAAAAACAGTTGACCTCGATAAATTTTCTTAAGTTTAATTTTTTATTTTATCTTTCTTTTTTTTAATTTTCACAAGCAAAATCAAACCAATTTCGGCTATTAAATACTAATTGGGTAAAATTAATTGATTGTGTGAAAAAACCAAAGGCCAGAACTCAACTAAAAACTTAGCTGTCCTATTTTAGGTTCATGAATGAAAATTATAATACCCCAGTGCGCACGGATTTGTACGTATGTATGCACAAAAAACAATTAAATTAATATGTATTTATATGTATAAATGTTGATGTTGTATTTGTTGTATTTGTGGACACACTTTTCTAAGCAAAAACAAAATGTGTATCAAACCGCGGGAGCATGAAAAAATCATATGATAGCGAATTTTATGAGCTGACGTACAATTCAAACATAAGAAAAAAGTAAGAATAATAAAGCAAGACATTTTTTTCTTTGTTTTTGGCGAATTTCCAACAACCTGCTTGTGTGACCTTTTCATTAATTTTTGTGATGTGATTTTGATTTTTGTTCTTTTTCTTACTTTCTGCAACACACTGAATGCGTAGATTCTTTTTTTTTTTTTGCTTTATTTTTTTTTTTATACACAAACGTTTTTCTTCTCCTAATTGTTGTTGTCAGGTGGTATACTTTATTGTTTTATAAATAAATTCAAAACAAATTTAGAAGACTTGCAAGTGTTCCATTTTTGATTGAAATCAGAATAAAATATGGTAATAATTTGTTGAATCATTTAAATGCACACAAGCAGACATACAGACATACATTTATATGCATAAATCAGCATTGGGCACCATCAACAGATTTTGATTAGTTTACGACCAGCTGCTATTTGTGCCGAAGTAGTATTAAGCAACGACACAAACTTATGAATCGGTGCATTCAAGCCAACAGGTTGTTCTATGATTTTCATTAAAAACAGTGGACTTATCTCTGAGAGGTCTAAGGAGAACATTAAAAGGCAAAAAAGATAATAGTTCAGCTGAGTCCACTTTATTATCCATACTGTCCTTTACAAAAGTAATAACACCCATTTTTTTCTGTTTGAAAGGAAGTTCAAAATTCGACAACGGATATGTTGTTGTTGTTGTTGTTGTTGTAGGAGCAAAAACATTTCCCATACATATACTGGGAGTGCTACTGGAATGACAGTCATTGGCCGCATATATAGTAAGTCCAGGTCGCTCGGGTACCATAGAACCGACTGTTGGGGTAACGGACAATGGAGATTATATGTAGCAGATTACATTGTATATATGGAATGATGGGAAAACATTCGGCGTAGTGCAAATTTAGTAATTTTTTAGTTTATTTCTTTATTTTATTTTATTTTTTAGTTTATTTCTTTATTTTATTTTATTTTTTGTTTATTTCTTTATTTTATTTTATTTAATTTTTTTTTATTTTTAATTTTTTTTTGTATTTGGTTGGTTGGTTGGTTTAAGGGTGACCCCGCATCGGAGTACCACATAGACCGCAAGTTGGGTCCGTTGTGTTGCCCTAGAGCTCATTATTTTGAATGATTTCCCCACCTAACCGAGATTTTTATTGTAGATTTTGATCAAAGATATTAATTCGTTTCGAAAATTTGATGAGAGATTCGATTTTCAGGTCCGAGAGTACTGAAAGATTGTCAATTGTTGGAGAGCCTAGAAGAGCGAGTCGACTTCTGGCTAGACCCGGACAACTGCACAGCAAATGTCTGCTCGATACTTCCTCATCTTCGTCCTCGCAGTATCTGCACAGGTCGTTCTGAAGAACCCCGAGCCGACGTGCGTGAGTGCCCAAAAGGCAGTGGCCGGTGATAAGAGATGTTATATGCCTTAGTTCGTGTTTCGAAAGACTTATAAGGGTTTTTGTCTGTTTCAGATTGTAGGATGGCCAGATTTGTCTGGTCGTAACGCAAGTAGTTTCCACTCGCCACCTCCGATCAGCAATGCTGTGAAATTCTCGATCGATGAGCATTTTACATGTTGAGAGCGGAATGTGGATTGTGGGTAAGTCACTAACATTTGATTGCGCAGCTCCAGCTCTTGCGAGCTCATCAGCTTTGCAGTTACCTTCGAATCCACTGTGACCCGGTATCCAGATAACTTGGACAGAATTCTGAACACTTATCTCGTTAAGAGATAAGAGACAGGATCGAACCACATCTGAGTGGGTATAAGAGGAGCTGAGTGCTCGAACGGCCGCTTGACTGTCGGTGAAAAAGCGGATATCCTCTAGTGATATTCTATTTTCTAAGAGAGTTTTCGCAGCATACCAGATAGCGCATACTTCCGCTTGGAATACGCTACAGTAGTCGGGTAATCTAAATGATAGATTGATGTGAGGGGATTTGGAAAAGATTCCAAATCCCACTTTGCCGTCTTGTTTTGAACCATCTGTATATATAATCAGCGGGCCATCGGTTTCGGTTAGATTTGTCTTCCATTCTTCCCTAGTTGGGAGTGAACAGGAGAATAGCAAGGGTGGTGATGGAAGACTTACATGATAGTCTATGTCGGGAGAGATAACAGTGTTCCTGTTCAGTATGGCTGAATGGCCAAGATACTTATTCCATTTTGATATAGCATTCATGCGTGTCGCTGCTTTCGCTGCAATCGCTTTGCCAGCCAGATCGATAGGGAGCAAGTGAAGTAACGTATTTAGAGCCTTAGTAGGTGTTGTACTTAAGCATCCTGTTATCAGGAGGCAGGCTGTTCTTTGGACTCGATCAATTGTGGCTACTCTGCATCGTTTTCCGAGTGCTGTCCACCATACAACCACACCGTAGAAGAGTATCGGTTTGATGATCGAGGTGTATATCCAATAAATGATCCGAGGTGAAAAACCCCAGGTTTTGCCTATAGCTTTCTTACAAGTATAGAGAGCTATGAAAGCTTTTTTACATCTGTTTTCGATGTTCAATTTCCAACTCAACTTCCTATCTAGAATAACTCCTAGATATTTAGCTGAATCAGATAGGAGTAATGATTCCCCTTTTAAAGTTATTGTTTGCAGTGGAGGAGATTGTTGTTTCCTATTGAAGAGAACAAGATCTGTCTTTGCTGGATTCGCATTTAGTCCGCATTCGGTGCACCATTTTGACAGAATATTGATTGAGCGTTGCATGAGCTCAGTGAGGGTATTCAGGTGTTTGCCTGACACGCAGAGTGCAATATCATCTGCATAGGCTACAACCTTGCAGCCTGCTTTTTCGAGATTTCGAAGCAAACTGTTTACAGCGAGATTCCAGAGAAGGGGTGAAAGTACTCCGCCTTGAGGGGTGCCTTTGACGGCGTACATTCTCATGCGGCTTAACCCAAGCTCTGAAGTGATTATTCTATTTTGGAGCATTTGTTCGATCATCTTTCGGATGGAGCAATTAATACCCAATTTGGCAATTTCAGACAAAATAGCGTTGGGTTCAATATTATTGAAAGCACCTTCTATGTCCATAAATGCGACAAGAGAGTACTCCTTATTGTGAAGGGAAGTTTCCACTGTTTGCACCAGTGAATGAAGTGCCGTTTCAGTCGATTTCCCTTTAGTGTAGGCATGTTGTGCCTCAGAGATCAACTTAGTATCAAGTTGGGTTTTGATTTGCTCATCTAAGACTTTTTCAAAAGCCTTTAAGCAAAAAGAGGTTAGGCTAATGGGCCTGAAGTCGTTTGGTTTGCAGTGTGAAGGCTTCCCCGTTTTCGGAATGAATACTACCTTCGATTTCTTCCAAATTGTCGGGAGGTAAGAGAGATTTAAACACTTGTTAAAGATCCTTGTTAACCAAGGCAGTAGAACTTCCAGTCCTTCTTGAAGTTCTGCTGGAATGATGTTGTCAGGACCTGGTGATTTAAATTTTTTAAAGCTTAGTATTGCTGTAGAGATGCTATTAGAGCTGATTAGATCTGATCTATTCCCATAATTACTCTGAAGAGTACTGGGAAGTGCAGGTAGGTTGGCAACACAGCCTGGAAAGTGAGATTCTAGAAGTATTCTAAGAGTGTGGTCAGTTGAAGTAGTCCAAGTTCCATCTTGAGTCATGATAAAACTGGGAGAGACTGGGTTTGATGCAAGAATCTTGCGTAGCCTGCTTACTTCTGAAGTGTTCTCTAATTCTTGAGTGTATGATCGCCAGGATGTGCGTTTTGCACTTCTGACGGCTTTCTTAAAGTCTTTGAGACATTGTCGATATTCTTCCCATTCGTCTGTTATTTTAGATTGGTTAAAGAGTTTCCGAGTTCGATTGCGAAGTTCTGAGATTTCTGGAGTCCACCAAAAAGGTTTATGCTTACCTCCTGTTTTCGTCAGGGGGCAAGATTGTCGTGCTGCGCTTTGACACGTCTTCGTTATCATGTTGACAGCGTTTTCGATTTCGTTTTTATTTTCCATTTCAAACTGCCTGATGTCAGGAAGTCCATTGGCAAGATGTTCTTTATATTTGATCCAATTCATACGTTTTTTGTTAAGGTACTTCATGGGTTTTGCCGTTTCGGCTTTTAAAGTGAATGTTATATATTGGTGGTCGGAAAAAGAGTGCTGTTTATCAACGCTCCAGTCCTGCACCAGTTGTGTACATGATTCGCTAGCAAGAGTAATATCGAGTACCTCTCTTCTAGACGAGTTAAGAAACGTAGGGACATCACCTCTATTACATATATCAAGCTTATTCGCTAGAATGTAGTCAAAGAGTTGCTCACCTCGTGTGTTGTTGTTTGTACTACCCCAAACGATATGATGGGCATTAGCGTCTGCTCCAATGATGATGCGTTTCTGCTTCAGATGCGCCGTATTGACGAGCCTTCTCACTGCTTCAGGAGGAGGCGCCTCCGCTGCGTCGTAAGGCATGTAAGCCGACACAATCCAGATCGGGCCGTGGACAGCTTCAACCTCTATGGCAGTGGTGTCAGCGTTGCTAAAGGGAAGAAGAAAAGCATTAATATGTTTTCGAATGAGAATACAAGAGCGCGATCTAACGTTAGCCTCACCTTGAAACAAGGTGTAGTGCCTATCTTTCAGGCCGCATATCTTGTTGTTTGATATCCAAGGTTCTTGGATGAGAATGATGTCTTCTCTGAGGTCAGAGAGACGAAGAATGAGGGCTGCCGAGGCAGCCTTAGAGTGGTGCAGATTAATCTGCAGCACTTTTAGACGCACATTCAATGACTGTGTCGTTCGCGTCATCACTGCTATCTAGAAGTCTATCCTCGTCCCCGAGTTGAATGTTAAATAAGTGTCCCACAAGTTCGCTGTTCGATTCCGAGTCGGACTCAATCGTCGAAGCTTGTGAGAGAGGCTTATCGACATCCATCTTGGGGGCCGCCGTACTCTCTTCGCTGGGTGCGAGGAGGTTTTTCGGCTGATAGGTCCAAATGGTAGTGGTGATGAACCCGAACGCCACAATCCCCTTGCGGTCGTCCAGTGCTTTAACGCTTTCCTGGTCCAGGAGCAGCGTGATGTGCCTGGAGTTTCCTGAAGGCTCTTCCGCCTTAACTACCCTCCAGTTTTCGGTGGGTAGGTTCGGGTTTCCGATCTTCAGTAGCTCCAGAATAGTTTCCGGATCGGATGGCTCTAGAGGTATTCTGGCTCTGCCGCGTGGTTGGTTTGGAATTTCGCTCTTATTGACGAGCTTAAGATTCGATTTTTGTATTTAATTTTCATTTTTTATTTTTTTATTATTTTTTTTTTATTTAATTTTTTTTTTGTTTTTAATTTTATTTTTTTTTTTATTTTATTTTTTATTTTTCAAATATTTTGTTCTCTATTTTTTTATTTTTAATTTTTTTTTTGCATTTAATTTTCATTTTTTATTTTTTTATTATTTTTTTTTATTTAATTTTTTTTTGTTTTTAATTTTTTTTTTTTTTTTTTATTTTTTTTTTTTTTTTTTTAAATATTTTGTTCTCTATTTTTTTATTTTTAATTTTTTATTTTTTTTTTTATTTTTTTTTTTTTTTATTTTTTTTTTTATTGTTTTTTTTTTATTGTATTTTTTTTTTTAATTTATTTTTTTTTATTTCAAATATTTTGTTCCCTATTTTTTTATTTTTAATTTTTTTCTCTACTGTTGTTTTTTTCTTTTATTTCGATTTTATTTGTTTTATTTTTATTTTTTTATTTATCAGGTCAGTCCATAAGTTCGTGCGAATTTTACCCATAATTTCACTTTTGTACGATTTTTGCATACAAAAAATTATTCGCGGAATATAACGAAACTATTTATATTTTCTTTGATATATTGTGCAATCAACAAGTGATTTTAATCGCGGATAGAGCACGTGTTGTTAAAAAATAAAATGGAATGTTCGACATATTTTGTATTTTTTTTATAAAAGTGGTAAAAATGCAACAACTGCTGCTGCAGAAATAAAACTGTTCACGGAGAGGATACCGTGAGTGTAAGGACTGCGCAAAAGTGGTTTTCAAAGTTTCGAAGTGGTAACTGCGACGTGGAGGATTCCCCGCGCGCTGGTCGTCCTGAAGTAATTATTTAACTCCGATGTCTTGCTCGAACTCGTAGAAGCTGAGCCAAATTTGACAGTCGATATGATAGCTCAGAGGTTAAATTCATCGCAGGGAACAGGCACCTGGTTCAGTTGGGAAAGGTTTCAAAGCAGGGAAAATGGGTTCCGCATAGACTTTCCGTCGCCAACCTTCAGCAGAGAGTGAATGCGTGTTCTCAGCTGCTGCAACGGCTTGAGAATGAAAGTTTTTTGAACGGTCTCGTTAGTGGTGATGAAAAATGGGTCCTTTGCAATAATCCTGTTCGCAAACACCAATGGTTAGATAAAGATTGAAACACCAGAACCGACCCCTAGAGATGGCCTTCACCCAAAGAAGATTCTCCTGTCTATTTGGTGGGATATGGCCGGTTTTGTTTATTATGAACTTCTGGAACCAAACCAGGCGATAACTGCTGATTATTACACCCATCAAATCTACCGTTTTTAGTGAATAGACGCAAAGTGTTGTTTCACCACGACAACGCAAGACCTCATACCGCAAGGCAAACATTAGGCAAGCTGAACGAGCTCGGATGGGAGCTAATGCCACATCCACCATACTCTCCGGATATTGCACCTTGTGATTATCACTTTTTCCGTGGACTTCAATCCCATATGAGTAATAAGAACTACTCCTCAAAAGAAGCTATAAAAAGGGATATCGAAGCGTATTTTGGCTCCAGGAGCAAAAAATAAAAATTTTTTGAGCAGGGAATTAAAAATTTGCCTAAACGTTGGTAAGACATTGTAAATAATGAAGGAAAATATATTCTTGATTAATAAATACTTTAAACATACCTTTAATTATTTTTAAAACCACCTTTAAAAACGCACGAGCATATGGACTGACCTGATATTTTTATTTTATTTTATTATTATTTTTAGTTAATTTTTTTGGCTTTTTTTATATATTTTTTTATATTTTTTTTTGTTTTATTGTTTTATTTTATTTATTTATTTCATTTTTTATTTCAAATATTTTGTTCTCTATTTTTTTATTTACCTTTTTTTTCTCCACTGTAGTTGTTTCTTTTATTTCAATTTGTTTTTCATTTTAATCTTTTTTTTTTTATTTATTTATATATATTTTTTTTATTTTTTTTTTATATTTGTTTTTTTTTTTTATTTTCTATTTTTTATTATGTTTTTTTCTATTTTTTGAAACATCAAATAATAAAAAAACTTCTTTCTAACAGCGGTCGCCCTCGGCAGCCAATATCAATTCACCGAATTTCTCCGTTCGGAGGCGGGCTCGTAGGTCCCTTCATTTGAGGAAAAACATCAAAACGTATAACACAAATTGGAGAAGGAGTTCCGCCAAACTCAGCACAGGGTGTAAGCGCCAATTCTGAATATACTTAGCTTCAATGATTTTTGCATCTATTAGAACAACGCACAATATACATGAGTATATATAATACATATGTATGTATGTATGCATATAGGAGAGCAAGCAGAACATGTCAACTCAGCCGACCAACATTTCGTATCACACCATATGTAGAAAAACTTCGCAGGCGGCTAAGGACAACTCACATTCGCCATACTCTCGCCAACACGAACTCATACTCTCCAAAAAAGCTCCCCTCCTTTCAATTGTAAGCGTATAGTGAACATATTCGGTTTGATGAAAATAACGTGGACTGCTGATAGAAGGACAAACGAACATTTTATGGATGAAGTAAAGCTATAACGTTTCGTAAAGGTAAAGCGTTGTAAAGGTGATCAGTCTTGTGTTAGGAGACCACCAAACACTGAGTACAATCCCTAATTCAGAGCCAAATCGTCTCAACAATTAGATTACATAATAATGCAAAATGTCCTATATATTGGATCGAACAAATGGAAATACCACAGCAAATATTCCATCAAAATACCCCCATTGCACTTACATATATAGAAGGAAAAAAGTGTTTGAGCATCAGTTTATCAACAGGATGGAGAGCTTCCCCATAGAGATGGTTCACTATGCAAGACTCTGTAGTAATCATTTGGACGGCATTTAAATATTTCTAAAGCTAAATACCAATAAAAAATGTTGGCTCTATGCCAAATTGTCGTGTGACTGTTAAGAAGAGTAATGCAATAAAGACGACAACAACAGCGGATAGTTGTTTACCTTTTAAAACAAAAATCTACTTTGAAGATGAAACATGGATATATACATACATACGTATGTATATTTTCTTTAGCCTCAATAACATTATGGAAAATGTATTTATTTATTCGTTTCCTTTATTTCCAAAAAGTGAATAAACGTCAGCTATTTTCTATTCTTCTCACCTAATATGGCTGTACAAAAGCTTCCAGGTAAGAAAGAAGTACGGAGTGGGAAAATTTTCCAAAAACTGTCACGAGTTTTTATTCACGGGTAATATTATGAAAATTTCGATAAAACCACAGAAATAAGCGAAGTTGGCCGGCAGTCGTAGCATCGCCCAGGAGCTATAAATGAACCATAAAACAGTTTTAAACCATTTACGCAAAATAAAAAAAAATAAAAATAATGAATTTATTTTTCCCCAATCTAATATTTGTACGAGTATGTAAATCTTGCAAATCATGAAAAGCTGAAAGTTAAATTCAATAAAAATGTACATCTCTTTCTTCCGCAGAGCATGCAGCTCATCATGGCGATATTATTTTTTACCGGCACTGTACACAAATACATATTCATACACACACATATGGATATGTACGTGTATACATATGCATTGAAAACCACTTTTCACTTCACTTGTAAATACAAATGATGCACATCCATATGTAGATATGCATTTATTTACTAGTAAATGAATTCGAAAAATGTGCGGCATTCCCAAATTGGCAAGAATTGCAAAAATATGAAAAGTAAACAGAGAATAAAATTAAATAGACAACCTGAAGAATTTGCCATCAAATTTAAGAAATTAATGAATTCGTATAAAATTTTCAGCTCAGCCGAGCGGCACGAACTGCACGTATACGAAAGACGTGCACATCGTGTGCCGCTTAAGAGAAACACACCGTTAACGAGAGCAGTTAATTTCTCTTCTTCTACTTGCATTTGTAGCCCTCGAATGTGGTGAATTTGTAGGCAACGAGCGTTCGCACAATTGAATTAAATTGAGAAAATTTGCTTCTCTGCTTACTCTTGCCAAAGACAACCCATCAAAAGTGAGTACGAGAATAAGTAGTGGTGAACTGAGCTGAGAGACACTTCAGTGAGTTTGCTGCAAAGACGATGAAAACAAAGAACGACGATAAATATGTAACTATGTACAATCGTGTAATTTAGCGGGGACGAATATAATGAAATTAAACAAAAAAAAAAAAAAAAAAAAAAAAGCAAAACGTAAACAGAACAACGTGGCGAGTGATAAAACTAAGTGCAAAGTGCAAAGAGCGATAAAAATATAAAGCAAAACAACAATAACAGCTAAGACCTTATGCGCTAGTGTTTTACACAGCGAGCTTTTGAGTTTTTGTTTTTTTTTTTCAAGAGTGGTTAACTCTTGACTTTGTTACAGTTAATTTGACAAGTCATGCCGCCATTTTATTAAGTATTGTTCAAGCAGAGAAGTTAAACTGTTCATAATTCAAATTTGAAATGTAATTCCAAAATAGCTGTTCGCACATGTTCGTGAGTGACTCGACTATTTGCAAAATTTTGTATTTGGAGTGGCACTAATCCATATGGAACTCGTAAAATATTGAAGCACTTCTAGAAGCGCCTTGGCCTTCTGCTCCCCGTATGCGATGCGAAAAATTGTATTGTTAAAAAAAATTTCTGTATACGCACAAAATTGTAACAATGCAGTTAAGTTTGTTTTAAACTATTTTTCTATAAAAATAAATATTTAAATGCGAATTGCTATACAAAATACCAAAATCCCTTTCGCATTACCATTCGCATCGCTTTGCAGAATATTCCCCATGTGCGATTTGTGAGTCGAAGGCATAATTGGATCACTCGTTTTTAGCTCTTCCTTTGTCGTTTTGACGTCTAACTATTTCACATTCATATTAAAAGGATCCTGTACACACCTAAATGATGTCCACAGTAGATTAAATTTTTATATTTAGTTAATTTTCAATGAAAATTGAAAGTAATACGAAGCATCTCCCTTATGCCAGAAAGATAAATGTATAAAAAATAAAATGTTATGAAATTTCAAGGTTTCTTATATAAAAAAAATATTTGTGGAAATTTTTTTAAGGCAACCAAAGCAATCAAGGCAACGCAATAACTCAAAATTGGAGAATTTGCACCTTCATAACTAAAAAATTTGAGCAAAATAAACGATGAAAACATAAGTAGGCCTGAAAAAAAGCGCACATCGTCGTTTTGACGAAGGATAACTGTCCAGCGTTTTGATTGGTTGGTTTGAGTGGTGATTCTCCCAGAATCCAACAAGCGCTTCCGCACCATTTTGTTGCCACATCCTCGTCACCATCTTGTTTACCAGTTATTTACGGCATGACTATATCCAGTCTGTGCGGTCTAAGAACCTTATTAGGTTGTTGACATCTGAGTCAGACAGTTGTTCAAGACTCTCGAACAGCGGTTTGCCCAGATTTAACATTCTGTCCTTCCGTAAGGCAGGACATTCACAGAGGAAATGGAAGATTGTTTCCACCCGCTACTAAAAGCTTTCAGCAGCAAGTCTGACAGATTACAAGGTTTAGGCATCACAACCAAATCTAGGAGAGTAACTTTGGCAGCTACGTCATAAAGTTTTGGCAACGAGAGAGGGACGAATGAAATGAAAATCAATGTGTAAAGCAAGGCAAGGATGCTAAATTACAAAGTTTAGACGAAGCGAAATTGCAAGCGTAACTTCGGCTGCCACGTTGTAGGGGATTCCAAGGCGAATTGAATACAGAAGGTGGCGTCTTCCGTGAACAGTTACTTTATTTTTCGCCATTTTGACAAATGTGACGTCAGGCTCCTTAACAATCGAAAACAAACAAAAGGAAGAGAACTTTGCATGTTTGTGAATATATTTGTGATTTCAAAATTTCAGACCTTTAAATTTAATTTGTTTAATGAATGATATTAATGAATGAAAATATAAAACATGAAAAACATGAAAATACAAGAGGTGGAATAATCTAGCCACTTGCAAAACAGCGAAAATCATTGTACACAGAATGCAGACAAATACGCCAGATTCGTAGTAGCTCTGTCTAGAAAGGAAAGCAGAACTATCATAGGTATACTGACAGACCACAATTTGTTAGCGGCACACGCATACAAGATGGGAGATCTTGCCATGAAGTAGAAGAGAGGGAAACGCTAGAACCCCCTCTATGTTCTTGCCCTGCGTTAGCTAGAACCAGATTAAAATGCTTAGAAGCTTTACAATATGAGAAGTAAGAATGCTTCTCGGGGATAGAGCTTCAGAGTTTACTTAGATTCACAAAAGACGCAGACGTATTACAAGATGTCTACTACAAAATACGTAAAGGTCCATCTGGTAACACTAAGGACCATAGGTCTATGTGATGGCGTTCAGCCAGCCAAGTCAACCTAACCTAACCTAACAAACTAATGAAAATGAAGCGCCGCTTATTAAATTGTAAAAGCACGGAAAATAAAATACCTCCAAATGCAGTTTTTTGCGTGGTTAACTCTCGGTTGGGCACCCAGGTCTGGCCTGACTGGATTTCTCGACTTTGGACGTGAATTTAACATATTTCTATTAAAGTTAACGACTTGAGCATCAAGCTAGCTTCCTAAAATTTAATTTTCTATCGATTTATGGATATAACCTTTTAAAAAGGATCCTCGAACAAGACGAAAATAAGGCCAGACCCGGGTGCCCAACCGAAGGTTTAAAAAAATATCGCCAACGAAAGATGTAACGGCTGACGCCATGGCAAGAAAATGTGTATAATCTCTTGTGCTTAATAGGTTCTATTGCTTTCGCCTACTTTTCCTCTTCACAAATAAATAACTTACGCAATTGGTAAAAGATGGGGCCTTCCGCCTAGAGTTGTTTTCTGGCTATATAATACTATTCTAAAGCCTATCTTGTTATATGGAGTCATAGTCTGGTGGAACTCACTAGAGAAGACGACATTGGTGAAGAAGCTGGAGAGAGTTCAGAGGTCGGCACTCATTGGAATCAGTGGGGCGCTTCGAACGACTCCTACTCTGGCGCTCAACGCAATGTTAAATGTGGTACCCGTAGACATCGCAGGCAGAATTGCCGCTACGCGTACCGCAATCAGACTGAGGGGCTGGAGCTATAAGCTCAACCTCACTTACGGGCACTCAAGCATCCTCAGAAACTTCGAGTTCATCCCTCTGTCAACGGACCAGTGTACACCCTCGTTTAGTCCAACCAGAACCTTCTCCACTTATATTCCGTCAAGGGAAGAGTGGACGGAGGGCTACACTTGGGGGCAGGGCCTAGTGAACTTGTTCACGGATGGATCGAAGTTGGAAGGAAAGGTTGGCGGAGGAGTCTTTTGCGAGGAGCTCCCCATCAGACTCAAATTCAGGGTACCGGACCACTGCAGTGTGTTCCAGGCAGAGATAGCCGCAATCAAGGAGGCGTAAGTAAGTAAGCAAAGCAGCTGATCCCTTCAAAATCGCTGAGCACCGGTTAACGATCTGATGTTAGCCACACGAATAAATTGCACAAGTGCGACGTCACACACAACCATTCTGTCACATTCGCTGAGAGCAAAGTAGCGGTACCACCTTGTTTTTCTCTCCATTGTGGACCACAACTTCTGTTTTCCCCTACACCGGTTTTTCAGCAGGTCTACGCCACCTGCAATACTGCATCGAAGGCATTGACTTTTTTAAGAAGTATTCGATGATCGCTAGAAGTTAAGCTATAAAAGCTCATATTACTTCACGCCTTCGGTTTATTGATGCAGGTCATTGACCACACAACAAGAAATCAACGACTTTTGCAGCCTGAGAAGCCAAAAGCGATCGCAACATTCATGACCTACGGTCTTAGATGTTAAATGTTAGATTGTTGAAAAAAAAATTGTTGTGGAAAAAAATTACATGCTTTAAGTGTCTCAGAAATTGTCCAGTCCGCCTCAATGTCATGAAAAAGTCTGCCGATTAAAAGAAATTCGCATTCACCAAACACTTCTAATTGTATTTTTATTCACTATTCCCATAAATCTTAAAAATAATCTTATTATGTATGCCTAAGCAGATATGCATAGGTACCTACGTACGTACGTGCATTTATGCGCGGTTCATGTGATTTATGTCAACTGCACCGCTTTTTATATATGTATGTACGTGTGTATGTAAATGCATATTCTCGGCATTTTCACATTCATTTTGAAATTCACGCGTTATTTGTATGCTTTTTAAGCGCATATTTTCCTCCCTCCCCCTTCTACTAGTGCATGGGGAATGTATGTATGTGGTATATAAGCTCCGTTGTGTTCCATTTGCAAATTGAATAAGCGGTTACAACAAAACAAAAACAAAAAAAATCTTATAAGCGCAGACAACAGCGAATGACGTGTAAAGCTATATAAAACGCAAAGTTGAATACACCGTGAAACAACATACAGACTGGACATGAGTGCCTGCCTGTATGGGGTCTGTAGGTGGCGCGCGCGGTGTTGGTCGAGGTAATCATAAATGCAACCAACACGCAAACGAAGCTGTAGTAGCGGTGGGCGGCAAGTGCGGGAAGTTGGTTTTGCCATACTCGCTTTGAATAAATTCAACCTTGTCGAACGCAAGACGCGAACTCATAGCTTCAAGTAATCGCTATTGTTTTTTTTTTGTTTTGTTTCTTTGCTTTACTTCACTTGTGTTTTATATATTTTTGTTGACTGCTGAGACACAGACGACGATTGAATGAATCGCCGATTGAGAAGCGCACAAATTGGCGTACACGAGGGAGATTTGTAGGCAGGTGGGACTATGACTGGATCTCGTGCACCCAAGCACATTTTCTATAACTTTGTTTTTTTTTATTTTTTTCATTTTATTTCTTTATATTCTCTACTTCTTTGTGTTTCTTTACTTGTTTTGTTTTCAATTTCACGTTCGCATTCTTTCGACGTGAGCGTAAGCAGGGTGAGCGTGACTGTGCACGACACCGCAAACGACGATTTCGACATAAGCGGCGTGCGGTCTAAAAATAGCCTCAACTCGCTCTAGTATAATTAATATGTAATGTTCATAATCAAATGTAACGTTGTATTTATTGGGCATGCATACATATATATTTAGCTATTCATAATTTACTATCGGTGGACCTGATTTGGCTTTAGCGACGATTTTTCTATCTCTCTCAACAACACTTAATTGGTTTGATGTGGATGATCTGTGTGCGGTGGAAATGCTTGAATTTCTATGTTTTTTTAAATACGCATTAATTTAAATTTGAGGCAATACCTCGGCATTAAATACGTGTCAAATTCGATAACAGACTGGGATTTTTTCACATAAATGTACCTCCGTTTGAAAGCGTTCTTAACCTAACCTAGCCTCAATATGTCCGCCTTGAGAAACTCCTGAAGAGTTATTGGTTACAATCATAGAAATGCGTTTCGAAAGAACCTTTTTTCTGCATTTGAATAATAATACATATGTATGTATGTATATGTGGCGGCCAAAATAATAGTAGCGCTACATATTGCCACATTTTGACCATTAATTTATTTTTCATTTATTATTTTATCTAAAAATTTTTTTATAAAAAAATTATATTTTTATAAAAAATATTATATTTTTATAAAGAAATTTTAGATAAAAAAATTAAATTTAGATAAAAAATTAAATTTTTTTTTACAAAAATAGTTCACATTTAGTTTAATACAACAAAAATCAAATAACTCAAAGTTTCAAACTATAAAATTTCCCAATATTTTATTTAAATTTTTTTAAAAACTCTGAGCAAGAAGTTTTTTACTCATTCAATTTAGCAGGTTCTGAAGTATTTTTATGTATGGGAGGAAGTCCTTAACATAATTTAAAAAAAAATTTCAAAAATCAATGGTTTGAGCGACTTTAAACTTATTCACTACTGTACCAAAACTGAAAGGGTTCTATTACACAGAAGTTTTCTAAAGATTCTGATTAAAAAACTGATCATTTTCAAAAAAAAAAGATTTTTAAATTAATTTTTTTTTTTCATTTTGCACAAATTATAGAGCTTTCATTGAGAAGTTTTTTGCTATGCAATGACTATTCTTCGTTTTTATATAAAAAATTAACGAAAAGAATGTAGCATGAAGAATATACGAATATTTTAAAAAGTGACTTTAGTAGCTGCGCGACAGACCAAGCACTCACACCATCACACATCTAGGGGCTTGTCAAACTAACACCTAGAGGCTTGTCAAAAAAAAAGTAAAATAGGAAGACGGAAAGTGTTTTTCTTGTAATTTTGTTCAATGCAATTCAATTTTTTAATTTTTTGATGCTTATTATCTAAATTTAATAAAAAGGGGTAATAAGCTCGTATTTCGGTGTAAAGGCATTTTCGGCACACTTGCAAATAGACAACACCAAGGCGATTTTTTTACAGGTAGTAAAAACATGCATATATGGACTTTGTTTTTGTTTTTTTCAATTCCATCATGTTAAAATCCACATTTGCCGTTTCAGTTCATTGTTGTTGTTGTATCAGTAACTTTGCCCTGTCAGTGTAGTGTAAATCACCGGTCGTCTTCGTGTAGCTCATCTAACTTTGTCCAGGTGGTGAAGAGGGTCGCCTTGGACTTTGTGGAGGAAAGGTTACTCGCAGTGAAGAAGCGAGAAAGGCAGGCGAGGTAGTCGCTTACCTTGGCGCACAGGCCATCAATGTCCATGCCCAACGTAGGAGACCAGGGAGACTCCATCTGGTGGCTGGGGGAGTTTCGAGAAATAGAAGTTCAAAAGCAATGGTGAAAGGACACCATCCTGCATAACTCCTTGCTTTATTTTATTATATTTCACTTTAGATATTACTTGAATCCCCAACTATAAATTATCAAATGGCAAAGTAAACACACGAATGTCAACAAAACAACTCATTTTGATGTTATTCATATCTACGGCGAAAAAATCAGCTGAGCGGATGCCAACACCTGTAATATATATGCCTTGGACCATGAGGTCCAATGGATTTTAGGATAAGATGATTTATGGATAAAGAGGCAAAGCGAATGGGTCTGGTGGTGAACGAGGACAAAACGAAGTACCTCCTGTCATCAAACAGTCGGCGCAATCGCGTATCGGCACCCATGATTTCGAGGTTGTAAAAGACTTCGTTTATTTAGGAACCAGCATTAACACCTATAACAATGTCAGTCTTGAAATCCAACGTAGAATCTCTCTTGCCAACAAATGCAACTTTGGACTCAGTAGGCAAATGAGTAGTAAAGTCCCCTTTCGACGCACATAACTAACACTCTACAAGGTGCCTAACGTATGGCGCAGAAGTTTGGATGACAAGGCGTCCCTTGGAGTGTCTGAGAGAAAGATTCTGCGTAAGATTTTTGGACCTTTACACGTTGGCAACGGCGAATATCGCAGGCGATGGAAGGATGAGCTGTATGAGCTTTACGACGACATAGCGCAGCGAATAAAGATCCAGCGGCTACGTTGGCTGGGTCATGTCGTCCGAATGGATACAAACGCCCTGCCTCTGAAAGTATTCGATGCGGTACCAGCTAGTGGTGGTGGAGGAAGAGGAAGACCTCCTCTACATTTGTTAAACTCGGCCAAAATCGCGTAAGCGGTTATCGCACCAATTTAGAAAAATAAGTACGAATATTAGCAGACAATCACTGCGGCAGTTCTGCACAAGTATTTCAAGCTGTTTTCTCATACATACAACTACAATTAATCCCCGCAGACTTTTAAAAAAAATGAAGCGTTTTGTCGTCATAAACGGTCATCTAAATACTCGTATGCAAAATTAGTGACAATGAAATAAATCTAATCCAGAGGTATGTTGTTCAAGTTCATCAAGTCGTATGGTCGTGGGATATTTTTTTTTAAGATAACTTTCGCACAAAATAAAGTTGAAAAGAATTTTTCTTTCCGAAAATATGACGAAAGAGAATTTCTCTAAGCTCTGTGTGGCATAAGAATGAATCAAAAGCTACGCATAGTCAGATCTGTTATGTCAGAGTTGCAGAAAAATATTTTAAAGATATTAAAGTTTTACCAGGAAACTACTCACAGCCTATTTCGTTATTTTTTTTCTCTCAGTTTTTACCTGACCTCTCCTACTTTGCAATCGGATGCGCATCTGGCTACCTAATCTAATCTTACCTAGTAAAATGCGTCGATATTTTTCTAGTTTAATCATAGTGGGTTTTATCAGGTGTTTGTCGCAAACTCATTATCTAATGCGAAAAAGAAACTGTGAAAACTGTTGGCATACATACATATGTATGGGTGCGTATGTGAAACTAGTAGTGTGTTCATCTACAGATTTCTGCGTCAATAGGAGCACATTTGCAACTTGCGACTTAACTTAGAATTCTTTTGTTTTGCAATGCCGTCAACTGTGATAAATTGAACGTGAAATAGGTGTGCGATACTACGTCACTTGCCAGCAAGGTTGTTTCATACTAACCCGGTTGCAGGTTACTTTGATTCGGTTGGTACCAGCTTATCTATCATATCAAGGCAAAGTAAAAGTTCAACTATGAATCACAAGAAGATAAGAACTGAAAAGGTAGACTCACTCAAAAAAATTTAGTAGTAATTAAATTTAAGTAAGTAAGCCTACGCAAAGGCGCGTGGATTGCCTTTTATATTTTGCGCCTTTGCAACACTAAGTGTGATAAACAATTTCTCGATATTTTTATCGAAAACTTTGGTAGTTTTTAGTGTAAATTTCCATATGACATTTGCACTTACGAGCTTTATTTCTTCTTTTCTCAGTGAGTTGAAAAATTCAGCTCGCCCAAAAGATGGAGTTTATTCGTAGTAGATATATTGACAAATGAAGCTGTAGTATTGGCTGAGAGTGAAATGCAACGCATCGTAGCACGGAAAACTAGTACACAAACTTGGTAGCAAAAATGGAATAACACAACAAAGGGTCGCTGGACACATCACTGCATTTCAGACTTTCGAAGCTGGTTCGAAAGAAAACACGGAGAAGTGTATTTTTATCTGACTCAGTTTTTAACCGGGCATGGATGCTTCAAAGCATACCTCCATCGGTTCAAACACGAATCGGATTCCACTTGTGAATACTGTGGGATAAACGCAATAGAAGACGGTCCACCAAGTATTCTTCGTATGTAAGCGTTTTTATGGCCTTAGATTGAAGCTTCGCAGCATATTTGGAGGAAACTAAGATCCAGGTTCATTCGTGCAATCCATGCTAAAAAGCAGAGGAAAAATGGATGGCAGCATGCGATGTCGTAGGAGAGACTACGAAGAAACTAAGGACCCTCGAAAGACTACGACAAAGGACCGGCGACTAATTCGCCTTGCCGCCCCCACGATTTAATGCTTGGCGGTTGTCCCGTGGGCTGAGGAGTTCGACGAAACAACAGGCTTGTCCTGGTTTCAAACGGCCACTTGAGGGTAGCGCTCGTGGAAGAAAAAAAAATCGTGAAAATTTTTGTGCGATAATTTATTACGATTTTCGATGTGGATTATCGAGACAGCAGTGCATTGATCAACTTACTTCGACCATTGGCGTTGGAGCACCACACTCATAAACGCATATTTTCCCTTCATTCCTAAGTAGAACATAGTACCTCAAGCACCACACTTAGCCACTGTGAAACGCTGGCACAACGGGTGCCATTTTGGTTGTCGGTCCTTTCAGGATGAATTTCGTGACGGCCGTATAAAAATGGTTACTGTGCCAGAAACAATCGATGTTGTGCGTCAATGGATAACACAAGATTGCCAAGTGGCATATCGCGAGATAAAGGCATCATTGGGCTTTAGTTGGGCATTCAATATTGCATGAACCTTTGGTCGTCAAGTAGATTTGTTCTCGTTGGATACCCCATAATTTGATAATTGATCAAAAAATGACTCGAATGGGTTAGAGTAAAGAAATTCAGACGCGGTGGTTCAAAACACGTCTATGGCATCATAACCGGTGACGAATCTTGGATCTATGCAGGTGAGTCGGAAACAAAACAGCAACAGTATGGATGTTACAAGAGGCGCTTAATCCAATAAAAGCTCTTTGCGAAAGAAGCACCTCAAAGCAAATGGTCCCTGCTTTTTCGAAAAGGCTTGCTATGTCGCAGCTGTACCACTAGAGAAACTTAAAACGATAAATTCTGAGAGGTACACAGCCATTTGTTTGCCAGAATTTTCGAAGAATTGATAAAAACCAACCGCCAAAGGCGAAACATCTTTCACCAAGACAATACCAGCTCTCACACAGCTCACAGAAGAAAATTTTTGAGCACTCAAAAGGTCAACCCATGGGTCATCCGCCTTACAGACCTGTTCATTTGGCACCTAATGATTTATTTTTGTGCCCGAGCATCACATCAAAAATGAAATGCGAGATCAATGTTTTCTAGGCCTGAAGAAGCCGATGAAGCAGTTAAACAGTTCGTTTTGGAGGTGTCCACTTCCGAGTGACGAAAATGCTTTGGTTTAAGCGACTGCAAAAAGTGTATTGACTTCCAAGGAGAATATTTTGAAAAACAATAAAGCCATTTTCATTATTATTTTACTGTGTTTTCGTTATTGGGTGCAAAATATAAAAGGCAAGCCTCGTACTACAAATTGGTGAAATTTTTCATTTATGACCAAGGTTGTTTGTACGCTGCGCCGTGTTGAGAACATCTTTAAAAATTTCATTATTACAGGCTCCGGCACTCGAAGTGCAACCAACTTCAGACCGCTTCAGCTGTCTGTTAGTTGGTTAAATGACAGTCCAGAGTATGGTTTACAAGCGCGCGGAAGCATTTTGCCGAGAGTAAACACGAAAAAAGAAAATCAGTAATGGATTTCAAACGTCAAAGTGTTATTGATCACAACCAGCGATTGTTCGTGAGCTCAGGCACCTTAAAGTAAATAAAGTTTTTATTTATTGCACCATTACTCGTTACAACGGTACTGATAGCATCGCGAAGCGTCATGGAGGTGGTCATCAAAAGACTGCAACTTCGCGTGAAATGGTTCAAAAAGTGAAGAAGCGACTTGAGCGAAATTCCCGAGGAAGTGCCAATCAAATGGCAAAGGAACTGAAAATATCACACCGTAGCATCCGCCGCATACTGAAAAATGATCTCAAAGTCAAGCCTTACAAGATCCAAAAGGTGCATGATCTCACACTAAAGCAGCAACAAGTCAGACTTGGGAGAGCGAAGGAGTTGCTTCACTTGGCCGAAAGCGGTAAATTTCCGAACATTGTGTTTTCTTACAAGAAAACGATAGGATTTATTTAACCAACCATTCAATACGAGAATTTAAGTCATCAATTGGCCGCCAGGAGGCAGCACCCGCCACAGGTAATGGTTTGGGCCGCTGTAACTGCAAATGAGCGCTCTCCAATCGTTTTCATCGAGCCTGGCGTCAAGGTAAATGCGAACTATTATCGGGAAAGTATTCCAGAGGTTGCGTTGAAGCTGTGAAGCAGACAAACATTTCGGTGACAGACCGTGGATGTTTCAATCGAACTCGGCACCGTCTCACAAAGCTCGAAGGAACCAAGAATGGCTAAAAAACAACGTTCCGAACTACATAACGTCCGCACAATGGATTTCAAATTCACCGGACGCGAATCCAATGGATTATTATTTTTAGGCCATTTTGGAGAGCAAAGTCGAAAAGATTCACCAGTCTCGAGGTGATAAAAAAAAGCCATTGTCCGCGAGTGCGCCAAAATACCTGCAAATCACATTCGGGCAGCTTGCGATTCGTTTCTGGACCATCTCATGGTCATAGTCAAGGCAAAAGGTGGTCATATCGAGCAAAAATGAACTGAGTCTTAATTTTGTATTATTTTCATACATTTTTTACTTCGAATTGAATAAAAGTAATTTCCCAAACTAAACTTTAGGGCCTTTTTAATTGGTTACATTTCGAGTGTCGGACCGTGTATCAAGGTTAGGTTAGGTAGTGTTGGCTGATCTCTAAAAAGATATCACTTAGAAGAGTAGAAGATATTATTTTATATATGTAAATCATAATGCACATCTCCCAGGTCTTAACAAGCCATTCAGCCTCTTGTGAGCAATATCCTTCCAGGATAAAAAATATGTTGATCCTAAGCGCACATTTGTCGAGTCCTACAAAGAGCATGGCAGTGAAAAAGTAGATGTACCAAAGTATGTCTGGAATTCAGTTCGATGTATGTAATAGAAGCATCGCTCTGGATTAATTCCGCTTTGGAAGCGTCAGTACTCTAACCAATATTTTACAGTCTTTCCTAGACAGTGACAAAATAATGTTTGCAGTTTGGTATTCCAAGTCCTTAGCATAATTTTGGTAGTTTTATACGAGCTTGAGTGTTCCTATTTCGACTGCGTTTCCAGAGCTAGTCGCACATTTAATTCTGTTTTCAGAAAGCAGAGTGAAGTTCCTCGTTTAGTTCCGTTTTCAGAAAAGAAAGTACCGGGAATGTTTAATTGAAACGAACCGCGCACGTGGAAACCGGTCCATATTTTTTTCCTATGTTGGTAGGACTGTAAGACATACAAAGATCTGTCATTTTTAGCGCCATCGAATCATTTGAGAGATACAGTACGCCGCACACGGCCGGAAATGTGGGCAAGCAATTCTTGGATTTTGCATGAGGATGACGCGCCATCGCACCGAGCCCAAATTGTGTTGGATTATTTGACCAAACACCAAGTAAATTCCATCGTGCAAGCTCCGTATTCACCTGATATTGCCCCGTGCGACTTCTTTTTGTTTCCCCAAGTTGAAGTTACCACTTCGTGGAAAGAGATTTCAGTCGATAGAGGAGATCAACGAGAATGCAACGAAGGAGCTGAAGGCCATTCCTTTGTCGGCCTACCAGGGGTGCATGGAGGACTGGGTTAAACGTTGGCACATGTGTGTTGCTTTAGGCGGATCATATTTTGAAGGGGATAAAATAAATTTGCCTGAAATTTAACTCTGTTTTGTTTTATTTAAACATTCCCGGTATTTTCAGATCATAGGGTACGTCTGGCCTGCTTAATCTCGGCTAGCGAATACCTGCCTTGGCGAGCTCATCAGCTCTCTTATTTCCTTCCATTTCTTCGTGTCCTGGTATTCAGTAAATAGTGGCCCGCCAGTTTCTGCAGAGTTCATCTATTTTGGATCCGCATTGTTGAACACATTTCGAGTTAGTGCAAGGAGCCATAGCCGCTTGACTATCAATGATATCAACGCACTCTTCATTTTACATTTTTCTATCGTTGAATGCCATTTATAGGAACAAATCAATGGAACATAATTTTCCTATAAAAAACGGTTAAATTCACGAATGCGCCTGAATTGCGTCGAAATAATTTGTGGAAGTCATAAAATGTAACAATTTTTATTAAACGACTGTGAAAACAGCTACCTTTCGCGCGAGGCACCTTAATGAACATACAAACATACAGACATACATACATACGCACATTTGTGCATGCATACTTGTCCTTGTTATCAATCAAAAGTTCGTTAATCTTTTCAATGGATTTTTTGTGTTTTTGTTTTTTATGTAGCATTAGTCAATAATTTGGCCATCTAGATACAAACTGACGCGATAAATATCAGGAATTGAATTTAGCTTCGTCGAACTAACAAAAATAGTAGAGTACACACCCCTCGAAAGCATTTGCTGCTAACGGCTTACGTGCAGCCTAAAGTGTTGAAACGAGTGTAAGTGGCTAATAAAATGTATCGGCACTTTTCAATTTCCAGTTAGTTAATTACATTGGCAGTCATCAAATGTGGAACACTTATGCTTATGCTGTGCTTATCAAAGTTACATTATTATTTTCATTGTCAATTACAAGGTTTAATTAAAGCGGCCACTTTTGTAAATGTCTCAATTCCCTAAACCCAGTGCTCACTTCAGGAATATCAAATTTGTATCCGGCTTTAAAATTTCATTTATTCTTATCCCGCTAGTATTGCAATTTATAGAGCCGCTGAGCTCGAATCTGAGATCTATGTTACTAAACTCGAAATGGTGGATCCACTACGGCAGGCATAAGGATAGAAAAGACAGGTGAAATTCTTTTAGCTATAGGTAGGTAGGTAGGTAGAATGGCAAGAGGCACAGGCACACTTCAAGTAGAACTTACGTGCCGTTTTGATACCATAATATGGGCCACTACCTGTGCAAAGAAAAATGTTTGGGAAGAGAAAACCTTCTACAGCCATCCAGTGCTGTTGATGTAGTGGAGGAGAGAAAAAGGATCTAGGCTGGAGAATTTCTTCAAGTCATCCCCAAAGGGCACGCTCAAGCGCCTAGCCGCCAGACCCGGCCATTTGCAGAGAAAGTGTTCCACAGTCTCTTTATCTGCAGGATCCCCACAGCTTCTGCAATAGGGGTTGTACGGAATTCCAAGCTTCTCCACATGAGTACCGATCACCCATTGACCAGTGAACCCCGCAATGAGTTTGGAAATTGAATGGCGGGGGATTCCCATCACCTTATGCGTTCTATTTCTATCGTATTGGGGCCATAGTGTTTTCGAGATAGCACTCGATGAGACAGACCTCCATCTGTCTTGCGCTTTTTTTCAGAAAGAAATTGTTTAGTTTCCCTTTAACAACGGACAAAGGGACACCGATGTCTGAGAGGAGGACAGCTGAAACCGGTTCTATCGACCCCTTTCCGGCACGCTCGTCAGCAATTTCATTTCCCTCTATATTTCCCCAGATAAGGGAGTGCCAGGGAACCCAGATAAGGGAGATGTTTCCTGCTCGTTCGAGATGTTTGAGTTCCTCCTTACAGGAGTTCACCAGAAGAGAGCTGCAATACGGCGACGACAGTGCCTTGATCGCAGCTTGGCTATCGGAAAAAATATTAATGTCTCCCGCCCAACAGCGATCGCGAAGCATTTTGCATGCCTGCAGGATCGCAAACACCTCTGCTTGAAAAACACTGCTCGTTTCCAGCAGTTTAAAGGGACAGAAATGCTGGCTGATTTAGAGAAAACCCCCGCTCCCACTCCAGATTCCATCTTGGATCCGTCAGTGAAAACAGAGATACCTATATCCTTGCCGACTCTCCCCTCTTTCCAGTCTTGCCTGCTCGGAAAGATAGCCCTAGCAAAAACCTCAAATCCCAGTTTGCGGATGTTGAGACCAGTGCGAAGAACAGAGAAGGAAAGGGACATCTGCTTCAAGATGATACTATGGCCTACAGGAAATTGTCTCTAGAGGCCAATCTCCTTCACCTAATAGCGCTCTGAGCAGTAATGGATTTAACTTGCAGATCCACAGGAAGTGAGTGCAGAATAACGTTGAGCGCAGCAGTGGGACATGTTCTACAAGCACCAGTGATGCCCACACATGCAGTTCTCCGCACTCTTTCTAATTTAGTGGTGTTGTAGCCCTTCTGAAGGGCTACCCACCAAACTAGGCAACCATATGTCAAAATTGGCAGAACTACTAAGTTGTACATCCAAAGTACGACACGTTCCTTGATACCCCATTGTTTGCCGAACATAGATTTATAGGCGTAAAAGGCTATACTGGCCTTCTTAGCTCGATTTTCTATGTGCAGCTTCCAGTGGAGCTTGGGGTCAAGTATTACACCAAGATACCTGACTTCCGATGCGAGTGTAAGACACTGGTTGTTTAGTGTTGGAAGCTTAAAAGGCCGAGGGTTGTATTTCCTGGTGAATAGCATCACCTCCGTTTTGTCAGAGTTGACTCTGAGACCGCAATTGGCAGCCCAACTTTTAGGTATATTTCGACAAAATTTTTTTCAAACAACGTGTTCTCAGTTGTAGCAGTAGCAGTATAAACATTCCCCATACATATACGAGGAATGCTGCTCAAGTGACAGCCCTTGGCCGGATATAAATCTGGGTCGTTGCGGTTACTTAGAACCGACCGTAGTGGGAACGGTATAAATGTTATTCCCTTCGCAGCTTTGAGTACAGCGACCATATAAACTCCAGTAATCGAATGATCAAAAAAAATCTGGCAATTGCTAAACGTTGCTCTTAAAGGATCAGCCCTATCAATGAATCCATCGTAGAACGATTTTCATAATATAGATTCTACGAAAGCGCATCACTAAATTCGAATAGATTTGTCGTAAATTCGAAATTCGTAGAGCTAAAGAAAAGCTGCGCTGTATAATCACTATTCACTCGGACAGTCGAGCTATTTTATGGCACTCCGTGTAATAATATTTTCTGTAAGATTGTCGAACACTTTCTCTCTCGCTGTTACGCTTATACCCGGATGAAATATCGTTGTTTACATTCATACTTTTTTGGACGTCTGGCTGACTTAGAATCTGCAGCCATCCGCAATATTTTTATAGTTTGTTAGGAATACGAAGCGTTTTCCCCACATTGAGAATTAGAGGAGGGAACTTAAGCCCAAACAAGTGATATCACTGAGCTTATCCTTAGCGCCATTTCACAGATTTTCAAAAAATGTATTGCAAGGTGACTTTGGTTGTCGGGGAAAAGTTTCAAAGTAAAATTCACTTCAACTTCAACAATTTATAATATAAAAATATGGTAAACTAGTTAATAAAAATGTTGCCTACACATATGTAATTCGCGGTTAAAAATTTTAACAATGCATCGCCAATACGCTTGGTCGCTGGAATTACTGCAAGAAAGTCCAGAATTGGCGCGTGTAACCCTGCAAGTGGCAAAAATTGGAGGTAGGTAGATTTTGCGAAAATGTTACCAAGGAGCTCAACAGCCTAGGAGCGCCAATTCGCCTTACAAAGTGTCATCCATTTTCAAAGGATTAAAGGCATTCGAGTTCACGTGGATTGAGTGATAGCAATTTTTTCATAGTCATAGCGGAAGGTTATCTTCTACGACGAGCTTAGTGATACGGCGTGTGCGAAATGTTGAATTTCACTGTTGGCACATACTATAAATCATATAAAGACATCTGCTTTTACAGCAACTATATACACGTAATTCTGCTCTCACATTCTGGCTGCAATAAGCCAACAATTCTAATCATCATTTAATGATGCCCCAGCCGGAGTACAGAGCAACGTTGAGCGATATTCAAGGCTTGAGAGCATTTGTCCTAAGCCGATGAAAATGGGTCGGAAGCAGTCGCGACGGCGAAGGGCATGCGTTTTGCAATGCGAAGTGTTACATTTAACAGTATTGAGGAGACGCCAGCGAAAAGTGGGTCGTAAAGACAACGATCGACGGATGGCGATAGACAGGCGGACCAAGAGGCAGAAGTGTGGCGGAGTTGGCAACAGAAGGCATAGAAAAAAATTGATTTTTATCGTCGTTTTGGAAATTTTGTTAAATTATTATCCGCTTATATCTATTATTTCGATTCTCTTAAGCTCTTACAAACAACCGTTATGCAGGAAAAACGTTAAAGTAACCTGGTGCATTCGTAGCGCATTGGGTATGAAAACTTTTTGTATCTGCAAACAAATATTAAAGCAAAAATGGATAATTTTATATGTCAATTACCTAAAATATATATCGAAATAAATGAATTAGATAATAAATATTTAATTATTATAGCATTCAACACATCAATAACAGTCCAGACACACTTGTGATATCTAATTTGTATTGGCCTACATATTTCTTTAATATAATCACCGAAGCATCTAGAATTTCATTAATGGAAAATTTTATATGTTGGCCAAAAATATATAGGGCTTTCCAATAAGAGGTGTTATTTTGATATTCAAAGAAAGACTCTATTTTTTAATATAAATGATCGGATGTTTATTTCATTATAAAGAGAAAGGTATGTCGTTAGTAGTGGAAAATAACATCAGGCAAATGAACACCATGACCACGCTTACAGGACCATACCCTTTTCATGAATTGTTCCACAACCGAATTGCAAAGTGACTGCCCTATGTCCTCGATAGCCTCACGACTTCCATCTTTGAGGGTTTGAATCGACCCTGGGCTGTTGGCGTACACTTTCTCTTTCACGTGGCCCCAAAGAAAAAAGTCACAAGGTGTTAAATCACAAGATCTCGGTGACCAATTGTGAGCACCTCTCCGTGAGATAACAAGGTGCGGAAACTTTTCTCGTAAAAGATCAATAGCACTGTGTGACAAAAAAAAAATTAAATAAACTTTTATGGAGACCTAGCACAACTTATGGCTACAGAAAAACTAAACAAAATGGTATAGGAGAAATTTCCAATACACCCCCAAAATCTCATTTTATGGCCATAAAACCGTTTTTCAGTAGGTTGATGCTTCGATGTCTACATACCAAATTAGTAAAATAAAAAAAAAAAAAATTAAAACTCACACAAATCTTTTAATTTTAATTCAATTACAGTCAAATATAATTCATTCGACGCAAAATTAAATTTACTATAACAGTAGTGTACTAAAAAAAATCCTGAATATCGGATAATATCATAAAAATTATGTCAAAGTTGAAAAAATTGAGAAAAAATAAAAAAAATCCAAATACTTCCGTCTACAGTCTCGGCAGTTGTCATTTCAGAAAAATTGTCAACACACTGTCAAAAAGGCTTGTTTTTGTTCTTTCGAACTAAAAAAACAAATCCGAAATCGGATGGAAATTGGCGAAGTTAGGAGTGATTCTTCACATCAACCTACTGAAAAACGGTTTTATGGCCATAAAATGAGATTTTGGGGGTGTATTGGAAATTTCTCCTATACCATTTTGTTTAGTTTTTCTGTAGCCATAAGTTGTGCTAGGTCTCCATAAAAGTTTATTTAATTTTTTTTTTGTCACACAGTGTAGTTTACATCCAATTCCGGCCATAAAAAATTGTTAATCATCTCTCGATAGCGCAATCCATTCCAAAATAACACCTGTTATTGGAAAACCCTTTAGTTTAGTTTGAGTTTTTCATTATTCTAAGGCACATCTCTCACATCATTCGGCACTTTCTTTGTGCGAACATTTAAAAAATGTTTCACAATTCAAAAATTTTCTAGCTAAATATGGGAGAAAGAAAACGATTGCTTTTCTGATAATAGTGGCTTATCCCATGAACAGATGTACACCACAAGACAGTATTCAATTTTATTGGTTTCTGTTTGAAAAGTTGAAATTCTCTACTCTATGCGGAATGATGGGTCAACGTAGCCGAATGGATTGGGTGCGTGACTACCATTCGGAATTCAGAGAGAACGTAGGTTCGAATCTCGGTGAAATACCAAAATGAAGAAAAAGTTTTTTCTAATAGCGGTCGCCTCTCGGCAGGCAATGGCAAACCTCCGAGGGAACTTGTGCCATGAAAAAGCTCTTCAGAAAAAATATCTGCCGTTCGGAGTCGGCTTGAAAGGGGATCAATTTGTAAAACAACATCAAGACACATGCCACAAATAGAAGAAGGAGCTCGTCTAAGCACCCAAAAAAGGACTTTCGCGCCAATTATATACATACAGTACCTGGCCATTGAATTATGACCGATGGCATTTTTTCTGAAAACTGCAAATATCAGGTAAAATTTTCAATCTAATTTGGGCTTTTCCAAATAAAAAAGGGTACTAAGAACAGGTTAAAACCCCCTGGGTATTAAAAACAAGGTTAATAAGTGAAAAGTTAAGTGTGCAAGTGCCAGTGCGAATTAATTCGAACTTGTGTGAGGAGCATAAAAAAACTAATTGAGATCGTCTGAAAAGTGAAAGAATTGAATAGTGAATAGTCATATATCTAAAATATAACAACAGTAAGTACAAAATATACATATCTTTTGAATTTGTCACGTGGATTACCCTTTTTTTTTAATTTATCCATTTTTTTTAGATAATGGGCCGAAAGTCGGATTTGACATTGGGACAAAAGCAACAAATTGCAGTTCTTTAAAGCCAAGAACCTGAGCTATGCAGACATAGCAAGAACCGTTCGAATATCCAAGGCGTCTGTTAAATGTTGCCAAAAAGGTGAAAAATACTAACAACATTTTAGCGGTAACTTCAAACAATCGCCAAAATTGTCGCCGAAAACGCATCACCTCAACCAGGCAGGATCGCAAAATCGTCCAAATACATAGTACTCTGGAACAGAAATGCTTCAAGTCGGTTGATTTTAAGAGAGGTTCAGGAATCTGGAGTAAATATTTCGGAAAGAACGTTACGACGACGCTTATACGAAAATGGAGTTTTGTGCAGACGACCAGCAAAAAAGCCAAAACTGACTCCGTGTATGCGAAATCGGCGGACACTTTAGGCACAACAATTTCACAGAGACTTCAACGCGGAATATTGGTAAAAAGTAAGTTTAAAACAAACATTTTTTCCTTTGTCAAATAGCAGTAGTTAGAAGAAATGAATAGTCACACTTTTTTGCGGTTGTGTTTTTCTTCTTACAGATCATCTTCAGCGATGAATGCCGATTGGAAGCGGTCACAAAAACAGCAAATTTTGTTCGCAGAAGAGCCGGAGAATGATATTCTGAAGATTGTGTGCTTCCAAGGGTCAAACACCCCCCCAGTGTTATGGTTTGGGGATGTATAACCTCAGAGGGGCCAGGTCCGCTACAATGCGCTCTGTCCAGTATGTGGAGGTGCTGAAAAACGTTTTGCTGCCATATTTAGAAACCTTGAAGTGTCCGAGAGACGAATATACCTTTATGCAAGATGGAGCTCCATGTCACACATTCAGGAGGAGCATGAATTGTCTGAATTCAATGGAAATAATGGTTTTACCATGGCCTGGTAATTCAACAGAATTTAACCCCATCGAAAATTGTTGGGCATACCTCAAATCGACAGTATACCAGCGGAATAATACCACAATACAACAGCTTAAGAAAAACATCGAAGATGTGTAGTATAATGACCAAAATCTTAAGATGAAGATAACACAGTGCGTAATCAGTATGAATCAACAATGCAAGGCCGCAATGGCCGTCTTAACAGCAAGGGGAGGAGCCAAGAAATATTAGTTTAAAATAAATATTTTTAATGCAAAAATGTCAAGAAGCTTTTAATAAAAACAAATATGTAAACTTTTTTCAAATGCTTTAAAACCGTTTGCTTTTATTCGCTCTCAAAGCCATAAATATGTAATTTTTATCATCGGTCATAATTCAATGGAAGGGTACTGTATATGCAGAATGATGAAGTTTTTTCGTAATATTAGTTTGAGGAAAAAGAAATTCATTATTTTCTCGGTAGACGGCTGTAGTGATCGATATCTCGTAAAGTATCGAAAAACGATTTGAAGTTTATGCTCGTTGTCAAGCTGGCATTTCACACCAAAAAAATTATTTTACTTTGCTTTGTTTGTTCCATTCAAAAGGCAAAATACGATAAAAAGATAAAAGATAAAGGCAAAAATACAAGCCAGACTGCTGAAATTGTGAATGGTGAATGGTGTTTAGGGTGCCCAAATACTGTAACAGCTAATTACGTGCAATTTTGTTTTTGTCGATTCCGTTCAGGCATTTTTGATGTCAAAGAAAATGTCGAAGATAGAACTGAAGGTAGCAATTCCGAAGGGCGAATTTTAAAAGGTTACAATGGACGTTTCCTTAATACAGTAGTTGGTATCATCAATATACACTGCCTAATGGGAATACATCGGAAGCGTATAGGGTTTCTCTCTAATGACTATTTGCGGCAGCTGCAGGAACGAAAAGGAAATGGAAAGTGTCGAATATTTTCTCTCTCGCTGTTACGCTTTTGTCAGAATGAAGCATCGCTGCCTACAATCATACTTCTTTGGATGTCTGGCTGACTTACGAGTCCGCTGCAATCCACAATAGCTCATAGTTGATTAGACATACGAAGCGGTGCCCCTACATTGGGAATTAGTGAGGGGAACTAGAGAGTGGTAAACACTATAGTTTAACCTCATGGAACATTTTTAGAGATATACTACCTAGCAGACCGTTATTCGGCTCTGAGCGAATTTCACAGATATGCTGACATTGTTTTGTGTTTCACTAAGCTAAAGCTAAATTAGAATGAAAAAAAGCTAAATTAGCTTTAGCTAAGTGAAACACAAAACGAATGACATAGAATCCAAAGTCTCCCTCAAAAATCTTTTGTTCACCATACCTAACGGGCAAACCTGATATCTATCATCCTTGGTCTAACCTAACATTCATAGCAAGCGTTTCTCGATTTGTGATAAAAACTAAAATGGAATATCTCCATTTCTGCAACAGAGAAAGCACATTTATAGTTTTGAGCAAACGATTTTTTTTGAGCGGTGAGACCTTTTCCTATAGAATTTTATTAATTTTTTTTTTTTTTTTCTTAATTGTAAATAGTTTTTTTAACTAACTTCAAGATAATACATTTCTTATATTTTAGAAACAGTTCACTTTTGCATGTCAACAAGAGCGCAAGAACTAAGCAAGAGGCATTTAAGGGGTAAATATACATATGTATGTATATATATAAGTATGTGTGTTTATGCGTGTGCCTTATCTTTCTAAACTGACCTACACAGCGAATGCGACCGGCTAAGCGCGGATGCTATTGCGCAACCCCAAGCTCAGCAGAATTCATTAAGCACAGTTCGTTCGTGTACTCGGATATGTATGTATGGTACGTATGTATGGTACGTATGTATGAATGTATGTATGAATGTGTTTATGTATATATGTATGTATGTTTGCATGCATGTATGTTAGTAGGTATGCATTATACGAAGGAGTCATGTGATTTCCATATGAACGAATGTGTTTATGTGTTCATCCAAAAGCACTGCATATTAGGGAATTAATATGCAAAAATATTAAAGGCAGTTATAAAGCTTCCGTTGAGAAATTTAAATATCAAAAGGCAGCTGGCACGCTTAGACATTCAAATGCATGCCTATACGAGTATTTATTTGCGCAGGTATACACAGCGTTTAATAACCATAGCACAAGGACTTGTTGACAAATTTTGACACTGTATTTGTTTATTATTTATTTTGAATCATTTTTTATGAAAATATAGTTGTTATAAAAAAGAAAATCAACAAAATTTCATCACAATTCCACGCCTTTTAATGAGAATTTTTAGAATTTCGGATATAAATTTTAGAAGTTTAGCATAATAAAAGGGAAGTTTCAAGTGACTTAAGATCGCATGAATTTTTTGTAGTTTTTATTAATGGTTTTGTGCAGCATTTTTTATATGGAGGAAAAGTTCAATAGTGTAAGCAAAAACAAATTTCTTCGGTTCTTTTTTTACATTAAAAAAAGAGGTTGTCTGTAAAGTCGGTTTACTGACGATAGTTTAACGTGACAACGTCATAAGAAAATACTGATGGAATGGTTGCAATTTTCAAAAGAAAATTTTAATTTTATTTGTTTGATAGATATTTTGTATGGATATAGAGAAGGAGGTAAATGGAATCGCAATGGAATAGGTCAAGTTACATTTACACAAACGTGAAAAATTACGAAACATTTATCAAATTCATCAAAGATATGTTCAATTTCTATTGTGCATCAGACATTAATAAGTCAACAACACTAAGAGGCACCATCATCGATTTGACTTTTTCAAGACACATTGCACTCGAAACACTCCCTTTCATTTCCTACTTTTACTATCATCGTCCTATTCTCAACAGAAAATTGGTTCATTACCCTGCACACAGGAAGAAGGCATATGCAAATATAAATATGAGAATTTATACGAGGGGTGCCTTTTATATGTCGGCATTAAAAAACAAAAACAAATTTTAATCATCGAAAATCACTTTATTGTTTTTCAAAATATTCTCCATGAAGATCTATACACTTTTGCATGCGTTTGAACCAATTGTCGAAGCACTTTTGCCACTCTGAATGAGGTACCTCCAAAACATGCAATGTGAATGCCGCAACCGCTTCTTCAGGTGTCGAAAAACGTTGACCTCTCAGTTTGTTTTTTACGTACGGGAATAAAAAGAAGTCATTCGGGCCAAGTCAGGACTATACGGCGGATGACCCATTAATTCGTTGTTTTGGGTGCTCAAGAATGTAGTTGTTTGAGCCGATGTGTGAGAGCTCGCATTATCCTGGTGAATCGTCTTTGGCGATTGGTTTTCCTAATTTCTTGGAAGACAACTGGCAAACAAATGGTTGTGTACCACTCAGAATTTACTGTTCTGCGTTGTTCTAGTGGTACGGTTGCGACATGTACAGTTTTTCCGAAAAAACAGGGGACCATTTGGTTGGAAGTGCTTCGTGCGCGAACAACTTTTGTTGGATTTGGTTCATCTTGAAACACCCATACAGTCGACTA
Organism: Anastrepha ludens; assembly: GCF_028408465.1. Classification (NCBI taxonomy): domain Eukaryota; kingdom Metazoa; phylum Arthropoda; class Insecta; order Diptera; family Tephritidae; genus Anastrepha; species Anastrepha ludens. The sequence goes on along the minus strand of NC_071499.1, from coordinate 26,089,462 downwards.
CTGTTTACTTTCGGGCTCATACGCGCAAATCCATGATTCATCACCTGTCACGATGTCATAGACGTGTTTCGAAGCCCCGCGATCGTATGTTTTGAGCATTTCCTTCGACCAATCGACACGAGCCTTTTTTTGAGCGATTGACAAATTGTGTGGGATCCAACGCGAACAAATTTTTTTGACAGTCAAATGTTTATGTAATATTGAATGTATGCTGGTCCCACTAATGCCTAAGATTGTCTCAATCTCACGATAGGTCACATGACGATCTTGCAATATCAGTTCGCGCACAGCATCAATGGTTTTCGGAAATACAACTGATTTTGGACGACCTTCACGAAATTCGTCTTGGAGTGAACTACGACCACGATTGAATTCACTATACCATCGATAAACACTGGTCCTTGATGAAGCTCCATCCAAGAAATGAACTAAGTTCATCCATGCAATGTTGCTTAGTTAATCCACGTCGAAAGATGTAAAAAATAATCGCACGAAAATGTTCACGATTTAATTCCATTTTTGGACGGAGATGAATCTTTTAAGTTACTGCAAACAACACAAATAGCACTGGTATTTCAAAACGTTCTGAGTACGTAAAAGCCAAAAAATGTCAAACTTTGCGATACAGCTGTCAGTTGCCAGATTGCAACACCAGGGGTTTCCAAATCCCGACATATAAAAGGCACCCCTCGTATACATATGCGCATACATACATACATATTTATGTATGCTCACTCAAGTAGGAGAGAGCCAGATGTCGAACGTTGCCGAACGCGGGAGCCGATTGTGCCTCTTTGTTGTTCGTTCCGCGCTTTCGCTTGCAGTTAAAGCAAGGTAACGACGCATGAGCAAGATAACGACGCATTTTTTGGTGCGTGCAGCCGGCTACATTAAATTATAAGACGTTATCACGTCAAAATGTTTCGTTTTTAAATTTAAAATGAAAAATTGTAAAATAAAATATGATATTTAAAGAAATGTAAAATGATTTAAAAAATTGAAAAAAAAAAATTGTTTTTTGGTGGCTCTCTTTTTTTAAATTTTTTTTCATTCAAAATTTTTGGGAAACAATTTTTTAATTCAAGTTTTAGGGAATGCAATTTTTTTAATAAAAATATCAAAATTGTTATTTTTTGTCTTTATTCAAAATTTTTGGAAAATAGCTTAGACTATTTCCAGTAATTCCTGAAAGTTTTATATTCAAAAATTTTTCGTTTTTAAATTTTTAAGGAAAAATTTTAAAATAAAATATGCTATTTAATTCTGGAAAAATTTTATTTATTTTTTAGTTCAAAATTTTTCTTCGGTTCTTTTTAACATTCAAAAATTTTTCAATATTAAATTCGAAATAAAAAATTTGAAACTAAAAGATGCTATTTAAAATACAGTAGGTTCTGTTTTTATGCGGCTTTTTTTTATGCGGTTTTGAAATAGTGCGGTTTTTTTTTAATTAAAAAATGCATGTCGACCTATCGGGAATTGTACATATAAACAAGATTCTAAACCAGCTAAGCAAAAACTCATCACAGATTCATGCGGTCTATGGAACATATCTATAGTTATAATATGGGACTAGTGCCCTTTTTTATGCGATTTTATTACATTATTTCAGATTTATGCGGTTTTAGCATTTGAAACGTATCTATAGTTTTACTATAGAACTAGTAGCTTTTTTTATGCTGTTTTTTTTTTTATGCTGTTTCTTGCGGAACGTATCTACCGCATAAAAACAGAACCTACTGTATATAAAATTTTTGGAAAAAATTAAAAAACAAATTTTTTAGTGGCCCTCTTTTGTTAAAAAAAATGTCTTCATTAAAAAAAAATTAAAAATTAGAAAAAATATAAAAAAATAAAACTATAAAAAAAAATTTAAAAAAATTTAAAAAAATATAAAAAAATAAAAATAAATTAAAATATAAAAAAAAATCATAAATTAAAAAAAAATATAAAAAAATTAAAAATATAAAATATATTGTATAAAAATATAAAAATTAAAAAAATATAAAAAAATTAAAAATAAAAATAAAATAAAATATAAAAAATTAAAAAAAAATTATAAAGAAAAAAATATAAAACAAAATTAAAAAAATAATAAATTAATTAATTAAATATAAAAAAATATACAAAATATATAAAAAACAAATTTAAAAAAAAATTAAAAATAAAATAAATTAAATATAAAAAATGTAAAACAAAATTATAAATTGAAAACATATATAATAAAAAATAAATAAGTTAGATATAAAAAAAATATACAAAATATATAAAAGACAAATAAAAAAATATATAAAGAAATTAAAAATTAAAAAAAATATAAAATAATAAATAAATAATAAATTAAATATAAAAAAATATACAATATGTAATAAAAACAAATAAAAGAATATAAAAAAATTAAAAATAAATTAAATATTAAAAGCTTAAAAAAGTTATAAATAAAAAAATATATAAAAAAATTAAAAATAAAAATAAAATAAATTAAATATGAAAAATGTAAAAAAAAATTATAAATAAAAAAGCTATATAAAAATTAAATATCAAAAAATTAAAAATAAAAAAATTAAAAATAAAAATTAAATAAGAAGGTGACATAGATCCCTCCATTTGTGGAAACCATTAACACGCACACCACAAACAGTAGAAGCAACTCGGCCGAACACCCAAAACAGGGTGTAAGCGATAATTATTTATCTTTTTTTATATAGATTTTTTTTTCCTGTAATTCAAATAAGTATTTCCTAATATGAACGTAGCATAAATTCGATTTCTCTGAACATCTCGATTCCAGCGCAACCTGCTGGATGCATTTTTCGTAAAAATATTTCCATTCATGTAGTTGATAATCTTTCCTGTAAATACTGAATATGAATTAAGTCGTACCTTAACTACGATTTTTCAAAATATCTCGACCACTACGCTACCTAGCGATAATATTTCAAACATGACCTAACCCATGCTTGTGACTCATAGAATTCGTTCTACAAATGCCAGGTGTGCGGCTTAAAATTTTTCAGAAAAACAAACGTGCAGTGAATTTCTATACCCGCCCGCGCTTATTTTTTACTAAGAGAATATTTCATAATAAATATGAATCGCCATCTTTGTAATGAACTCTTAATGCCATTAATATTACTTTGAATAGCATGGCATTCATTTATTTGAAAATAAAAATAGAGAATCAAAAAAATTAATAAATTATGCCTCCCGAAATGTGCTTATAACTGACAAAAAGAAAAAAAACGCCCCCACTATGATTAAGAAAGATTGTTAATTAGAATGGCACATCTTTATAGGCATTGTTTTTTAAGTTTTGTCAGGCCTTTACTAGTGCGTTCCAGATATTTGCACACACACACACACACAAACATTACTCACATACGAATTTAATATGCATGAATGGAAAATAATCAGCGATTATGAGTGGGGGGGTGCTTGAATGAGTGCCAGTCTCATGTGACACTTAAATTTAGAACTTGGCGAGTTCTAATACAAAAAATAACTTTCAAGATTTATTTATAGCTCGACTTGTTTACATTTTGTCGTTTTCATGTCGAATGTGAAATTAATTACCGTAACATAAAACTTATTATTACATACTTAACTACAGACATACATACATACGTGCGTATGCAAGAATAGACAACAGTGGATTGTGTGCCATAAAATGTGAAGTTATAAAACTTTTGAGCGAGCCTAAGTCGCATATTTTTTTACCTCCTACGAATTTTGTTACAGTGTAAAAATGTGAAATGTAATTGGATTAAAAAAAAGAACTCTTTAATTTGTATTTTATCAAACGTGGGCATTCTTTTCAACTGACTAAAAAATAGGGGAAAATGCATCCCCTCATAATATTTCTCTAATACATAATTATTTATTATGATTTGCATACATACATACATACATATGTATGTATCATAGTTAGTACTAAGCGATCCCCCTCCCGTGAAGTCCTGCTTATCCGTATTAGTAATTACCAAACCTCGTCACGCTGAACAGCAGCGCAGATTTCCATGTAGAGGCGATAGGCCGCTCCCCCTCAGACTTTTTGGCTTTCAATGCTTTTTGCCAACTCCAAAAAAAAAAAAAAATTTAATTAAAAAAAAATTGAAATATAAAAATTCAAAAAAAAATTTAAAAAATATAAATGTAAAAAAAAATTAAATAAAAAAACAAAAAAAAAAAAAACAAAAAAAAAATAAAAATAAAAAAATAGAAATAAAAAAATAAAAAAAAAATAAATAAAAAAATAAAAACACTCGTAAGTACTGATTTTTTTTTCGACTCAAACACATTTTTTTTTGGTCACAATGACTAATTTAAAGCCAAGTAAGCCAAAAACTAGCATTACGTGAATAAGCAATGAGCATCGCTAGCATTACTTTTTGAATCAGGCGCGTCAGGGAAAGCAAAAAAGGGTTGGCCTCCCGCACGGTGGAGATAATTCAGAAGGTGTGGCCAACATCAGACTTTCAGCGATTTTGAAGAAATCAACTGGTTTGCTGACGTCACTGGTGATGTGACGGCGATTTGTTTACAACAAAACTAAGATTGTGTGGGTAATATAAGAAAAAATCAACGCAGACATTGCTCACTTGCACTTCGTTGCCGTCTGAACGACTGATTAGAAAATCCTAAGAATACGTGTGAAATGAGTGGGCACAATTCTGTTGCCGAATACCCTATGACGTGACAGTCGAAGCTACTCTCATAATTTTGCTTCGGTTGGCCAAACCTTGCAATCCTATCATCCTTGGGAACGGAGTCAAGATCAAGTTCTTGCAAACAACAGATGTGTTTCCTATAGTTTTAGGGGCATCCCCATAGCATCAGTTCAGTAGAGCTTAAGGCCAACCCTCTCAAAGCCATACGTAATAGCCCCTTTGTTTCGCCGAAAGCCCGGATAGTCTAAGCATTTAGCAGAAACAGAGCTTTTCGATAGAGCATCTTGTTCTCTCCACCTTAACCAACTTCTAGTTATGCGTGGAACGTTTCAGTTTGCAATAGCAGAGGATTTCCCCCAACTTCTCTGAAGCAGACGGTTGGGAACAGAGCCAGACACGGACTCGCAGAGCACCTCGCTTCTCTCCACATTAACCACCTTCCAGTTATGCGCGGAACCTTTCGGTTTACAATTGCAGAGGATTTCGCCCATCTTCTCTGAAGCAGAGGGTTCGCAACAGTGTCAGACACGGACTCGCAGATGCATAGGCGAATTTTGCTTGCCCACCGCTCAAGCTTGGCTTCATTCTATACCTCTCACACTGCCGCCCGCCGGTTTTCGTCAGAAAAAACCCATAACGTCTCAATTTTGTTTCGAAGACTGATAACTGGCTGTTCTCGTGATTGCTTCGACATAAGCCGTCTTCTGCGCATAACGTAGGATTTATACCGGGATATTATCTTCATGAACAACTCGACGGATAAGACCCTCAGAAAAATTAAGCTGCTTTGCAAGGGCCTCGTTGATTTGAAGGATCTTTGTCGTTGGTCGCTTGCACTTGTCGAACAAATTGTGCAGATCGGGCAGTGTCAGAACCTTCCTCGTGTTTTAAGCGTTTTTCAACAGTTTCTACATCGCCGCCTGATGCTTCCAATTCACGGCGAACCTTATAAACTATTGAACGGCCGCAGAAGAAGAAAATTAGAGATTTCAAAGTCGGTATACAAAATTAAATAATGTGAAAAGTGCGCCTTCTAAGAACACCATTAAACGTTTGTACGAAAGGTTTTCGACTGGTGATGCTCTTTCTAATCCAAAGAGGCCAAATCAAAACCCACCAAGGCGTCGCCAAGGACATCCCAAAATCGCCGTTCTCACCAGTTAGGCATTGCTCGCACCACTTTACAACGAATTATCCGCATTAATTTGCACTTATGCCCGTATAAGATTCAATTGACGCAAAGAGTGTTGCCTGCGGACAAGCCTCGTCGATTGGAACGGGCCCAAAGAGTCATCGAAATCCGTCGGGTCCATCGAATATGGGCAACCCTGTAGCAACAATAATTGCTTTTTTTGCGATTTCTTGAGTTAAGTCGTAGTGCTCCATGCCTTAGCTAAAAAAGAGCAGAAAGGAAAATAATGGTTTCGGGATGTTCTAGGCACATACATATATACATGCACCGGATGCACCCTGTTTATAGAAAAGAGTTAGTCCGAAAGCAAAAGAAAATGGTCGTCACCGTTCAGGTTTAAAAGGCAGTCAAGGCCGTGGATCATTTAGCGTTACCCGGGACAGACTACGCGGAGGTGATCGTTCCCACGACAGTCGATTCTACGTTACCGGAACGACCCGGATTTATATAGGACAAGGACTGTCACTTAAGCAGCATTCTCGATTAAATAAAAACCCACCATTTACTATACATTATTTATTAACTTTTAACCAACAAATGCAATTTACCCCTTATCAACGACCACACACAACAATAAATTAGTAAATTGAGCATATCAAAAGTCTACTAAGAAAAACTCATATTTAACACCCCTTCCAAAACGAAACTAATAACACGAAGGTATGCGACAAGCACTGCGAATGCAGGCCTATTCAATATTAAAACACAAAATATAATTCACATTTATATACTCGTACATTCTTGTATATACATATCTATATACTTCTCTCTATTTCTCTGTCTCTCTCTCTCTTCCCCTCTTTAATTCTCACGCTCTATCGAACTATTTCATATTATTCACCTCTTTTCTCTTTTTTTGCACGTTTTCTACCGGAAAAAATGAGATTAAAACGGGTTGATTTTCATGAGCGATGAGGCAACAGCAAAGAAGCAAACAAATTCACCACACTTACATACATACATATCTATGAACGTCGGTACTCATGAATGGAGCAAAGTATTTGAGGGGAAGGGGGCTCATGAGCCAACGGAGATAAGAGAACCAATTGACACCATCGGTAAACGTATCTCGTGGTACAAAGTGTCAAGAGTCAGCGAGTGAAACCGGCTTTAAATAAACATACTCGGCGCTGTTAGCTGGTATTCGCCTTTAAGGTCTCTTGCAGAGCAGAAGTGAATTCGAATTGAGCGGGACTAATTGTTTTATTTTGCTAAAACTTACGAGAAACAGGGAGAATTTTTAAATATTTTTAAAATTTATGAAAGAAATAATATTACAACAGATATTTCAAAAATAAAAATTAGAAAAAGTTAAGCGAGACATTTTCCTCTATTCAACCAACCCACTGCGAATAAAACAACCAAAGTGCATTTCAGTGATAGATGCAACTAATCACAGAAATTAAGACATTTTTTGTTATACAAAAAATTTTGCATTAAGAAAAATCACATTTTTGCAAAAAGTAGCCTAAAAAACAAACGAAAGCGTGAACAGTAAAAATTGCGTGAGGCACGCAACAAATTGTAATTTAAAGAAATAGGGAACTTGTGAAAACTCACAGTGAAAATTTGTTAAAGAAAAAGAAACAACGACAAACATAGTGAAAGTCACAAAAGCTATTTGCGGGCTGGCAATACAAACTGCAAATATATTGAAAGGGTAAAAAAAATTCAATAACAAAAATCTTGCACATTTTGCGTGCATTTCTCGAGGGAAACATTGGTGCAGCAAATTGTATACGTTCATTTAGCCACTCGACCACACTCAACGCTAACCAAAGAATTGGTTCCATATTTACAACAAAGCAAACCAGCAACGGTGATAGTACTCGTAATAGTGATAAAAGCAGAGTCAACGACAGCAACAGCCTTAAAATGACAAGTGCGACAGCCACCAATCTAAATCGCTCACATAGTTTTGTGAATGCACTGAGGTGGTGGCCACTCCAGGGTCACAACCATCAGTCGAACAATGCAGCACAAGGAAGCGGCGGCGGTGGTGGTGTTGGTGGTGGAGGTGGGGGTGTAGGTGGCGGCGCCAGCGCAGCCAGCGGATTAAGCTTGTTGGGATATCTACACAATAAAAATTCAACGTTTGGCAGCTCTGTGGCGGTGCAAAAGCTACGTGAATCTAAGTGGTTCAAGCGCGATGAGCAGCGCATTTTCTGTGCCGTCGTTGAATGTGGCTTCATTGTCGAGGTGCGCAGCAGCAGCAGCAACACCAACAACAGAAATAACAAACGTACAATGCGCAGTAATAGTAGCGGCAGCGGAGGCAGCGGTGTTGACGAATATGATGTTGACGACGACAATGACGATGAGGATGAGGAGACGCTGCCGTTGCCAATGAGGGCGCAGGATGAAAACGAAACACCAATGACGTCATGGTTCGGCATTGTCCTGTGCAAAACGGCAAAAGGTGAGTAAACGTACGAAGGACAATTGCTGTAGGGGGTAGGGTTTGGGTTTTGGTATGAACATGAAATGAAGTGTGTATCTAAGTATGTATGTAGGGGTAGGGTTGGGGTTTGGTAGGAACATAAATGAAGTATATATGTATGCATGTATGCACGCACGTACATGAAGTACTCGTCGAGTGGTATTTATGAGGAGGTTATGGAGCGTTGGACGACTAAAACTGTGTTGTATACACTAATATATAAATATATATCCGTGTGTTTGAACATTTTTAGGTCAGATTAAATGCAGGGCCAATTGTACATACAACAACAAGTGTATACTTGAATATGTAACTGTATTACTGTGCGTGGTGAGCCCACAAACGGTACAGATAATTACAGATAAATATGCACGGCTGAATTACACGTTTTGCTCCCAAGAGGAAGCAGATGTTTTTATTAATATTATATTTTCATTGAAGCGAACAAGTTTTGGGTGTGCTTTTTGAAAATGAAAGTGAAGTTGTTCTGGGCTTTTTGAAAACAATCGCGTTTTAATTGAAGTTAGAAACAAAATGTGTGCACACATTCATACCATATTTACATCGTACATACATATGTACACATATATTTGTATGCGAATGAGTGATTAGATAACGTGTTTTTTTTTGCCTGTCATGCAGCAAGAGGCACGTGACGTTTGTCATATGAAGGCAGAATGGAAGTTTACGTTTTGAGTGAGTGATAATCTATGCGAACGTGAAAAATTTCAATTTACGATCGGTGTATGTATGTATGTATGTATGTAGCTACTTGTGTATGGCATAAGGGCTTGTAATTCGAATGTTTTCGAAAATTATATGCGCCGGTATATTTTATTGTTAATATAAAAATATGTAGTTTTTTTTTAACTAATGGCGGGAAGATGTTAATATAAATATATACATATATTTTTTTTGTAAATAATAGCAGGAAGATGCTAATATAAAAATATATATTTTTTTAAGCTAATAGCGGGAAGATGTAAATTTCAAATTAACACAAATTCGATTGCCATGTTTACACTACCGCTTTCGGCGCTTAAATATCGCAAAGAAACAATACAAAATATGTTAAAAAATATATATACATACATGACCTTGCATTTTTTACAAATGAGTCATAAGAAGGAAAAAGAAATTAATGTCTCAGATTCTTTAGTTTTAAAAACTGGCCCAAATAGGCCGAAGCTTGCATTTTTTTTAGAGTTCTTTACTTAATTTCTTAGCTTTAGCAACTTGTAAAATGCTTATAGATAAACACACTATCAGAACTGCCAACAGGCTATGGGCTCAGTCCCTGACCTGTGCAGCAAGTAGAATGCCGTGGCCAGAATGGAGCATGGGCCGCACAAGCCGACTGTTGAAACTGAACAGGAAGAACCTGAGAAATCTTCGCGGGCTCCTAACAGGGCATTGTCTGATTGGCGGGCATGCCAGTAGATTGGGAGCACCCATTCGTTATACCTATATTGCAGAAGCTGTAACGACATTGAAGAAGAAGAGATTATAGAACACTTTCTATGCGGGTGTGAGACTCTGGACAGAAGAAGGCTCATTATTTTAGGAAAAAGTTCCCTGAATAACTTGACAGAAGTAGCCAATATAAAAATAACAAGCCTTGTTAGATATGTATATTAAAGCCACAGGCTGGTTCAATGAGGACACTGTAGAGTGAGCAGAGGGGACAGTCCTGGTGGTATCACGATGCACTTACAGCAGACCTAGCTGTGTCAAATGACTACCACTATACCTACCCACCTGCCTAACTTAATTTCTAACAAGAAGGCTCATGAAATGTGTTATAGCTGGAGATCAGTTGCTCATGTGCGACCCCAAAACAAGCGCTCAACGCACACAAATCGCGCCAAAAGAAAAATTACCTAAAAAAATGACGTCAAAATCGCTCTAAAATCATGACCTTGACAACAGTTAAGACTATTTTTCCTTCTAATTCGAATGAATTTCTTTCGCCCGGCCCCCCAACCGATAACAAGGAATATTATCTGAGTTGAAAGCATAAAGAAATCTAGAAATTTTTGTGGAATACCGCCAAAGTGATAGCCCTTAGCCACCGAATAACGTAAAAGTATCGAGGAAATGACTTTTAACCGAGTGTTCAGTGTAGATTGCGAGAAACTATTTCCAAATATAAGGGAAATGAAATAGATTTGGAAGTGAAAATGAAGAAGAAGAAGAATGTGAAATTTATATGTAGATACGCATTCACTTTTCAAGTTGAGTAGTAAAATATATTTTGTGGCGTAAATAGTTAAAAGTCTGAAAAACCAATCTCTTTTATCTCTGCTAATTTTCAAACGCATTTAATTTATAATCTATACCAGTTAGATTTATTGGCAGATAAAGTTTGAAGGAGTGTGTAAGTGCATGTGTACGTACGTATGTATGTATGCTAAGATTAATTAGATCCATTAGGAGTCGATGTGGATGGTTCGCGAAATTGTTAATACTGTGTAACATACATTTGTGTGTGTGTAGTTGTACATATGTAACCATTTCAACGTGAGGACGCGCTTAATTTAAATGAAATTCTTGTCATATGCATTAAATTGTATTTATATAATTTATATATAATATAATATATATATGTATTCATATATGTATATGTGCATGTGCGTCGACTTCTCAAAGTGCTCGAAATGTATCGATTTTGCAAATAGAGTAAAGTATTCATTAAAGTATCCAAAAAAAAAATTGTAAGTAAATATAATATTTTAGCATTTAATAGCCATTTTATGGTCAATAATCGGCGCACGAGCATTCAAAAAGTGATAAATAAAATAATTATGGTCTAAAAATATTTAAAAGCGGTAAAATCCTTGCTGCATCCAGTTAGCAACGCGTTAATCAATTTATAAATACAAAAGCTATTTTAGCGAAATATATTTTTTCCTTATTTGCTATTTATTCACCTTTAATTACAGCTGGAGATATTAGTATTTACAGCGAAAGTGGTTAATTGTATTTTTGTTTTGTTTTTTTTAGAAATATGTATATTAATAATATGCAATATGGCTACAGTAGGAATACTGAACAGAACAGATTTCAGCATTATTGAAATTCTATGGGGATGGCCTGCTCGTAAGGTTTATGAGAATGGACAACAGTTTGAAGACAAAAATGCCTTAATTCGAATTATAAAAACGGCCTGATCTAAAATTTCATTAGGCTAACTGGAGAATTTGTTAGCGGCAGGGCAACCAACTACCCTGTCAGAAATCAAACCAGATTGACGAAACCAACGCAAGCCCTATGCTCCTGACAGGAGTGAACAAGGACAGAAAAACAAAAAAAATGTCACATACATACGCACATATGCATAGTGTCACACAGTTGTTAAACCAAACCGATATTAGTCAATACTCTTTAGGTGTGTTCCTATACACTCCGGCTCACTTGATTAGAGGCAATTATTTTGATGGAAAAAAATGGTTATTAAGGGGTAGGGGTAGTCAGAGGCCCGAAAAAATGATGATTTTCACGAATTTTTTTTTGCTACTTAATTAATTTATTTAACAAAAATAAAAACATAGCATAAAAACATCATGTTTTAGCTTGACTTCGCCAAAATTTCAAAAAAAAAAATTAATAATTGCAAAAGTTATCGCTGTTTGTGTGAAGCCCGTTTCTCCAGAAGTCCCTTGCGGTGAACATCACAAGTCCTTGCAGATTCATCTAAAACCAATCGGATGAGAAAAATTATTTTTATTGATAGATAATCTCGAGCCGGATCGAAGCTTTTTTTTTTTTTTCAAAATGAACAAAATGGCGGCCTCAGGAAATATTTTTCAGATTTTCGGGAAAAAACCAACAGTTAATTGTTAAAAAAAAATCGAAATTTTTGAAAAAAAAAAATCCTTCGATCAGGCACAAGTTTTTTATGTTTTTCAAAAGCTGTATAAATTTTATTGAAATCTACGTAGCGGTTTTTAAGTTACAGTGTTCACCAGTTTGAAAAACATAGTTTTGAGAAAAACGCATTTAAAGTTTTGCTATCGGCTTCGGAGCGGCCGAGCGCCCTTTGTTAATTGTTGAATAACTTGAAAAGTATTTGTCGGATTCACTTCAAATTTTTACACAATATTTTTAAAACATTATACTATAAGAAAATGCAAAAAAAACAAAATCGATTTTTTGAAAATTCTGACTACCCCTAACCCCTTAAGGCACCTTTCTGGTCTAGAGACGTGAAAATTAAAAAAAAAAGTCAATCGTTATCAATTGAAAATCGTTTTTATGCATTAAATCAATTCTTTATCTACAAAAAATTGTTTCCCCTGACGTAACACATGCCACTGGCGTAACTGATTGGGCTACTCAGATACGTCTGAAAAACAAAAATCGGTCGATTATTCATCAGGAGATATCTCGCTGTGGTGGGTAGCGGATTCCAAACAAAAAAAAATTTTTAGATATTTTATCTGTTTATTAAAAAAACAAAAAAAAGGATTTTTTTCACGTTCTCGTTCTTAAAAAAAATAGAAAAATTTAATATAAAATTATAATTCTGCCGCAAGAGCCACAAGTCTACTCAGTAACATATTAAAAATTCAAATCAATCTGTTCAGTACTTTTTGAGAAATTACCAACGCCAACTCTGAAAAAATAGTTTCGAGAAAAACACGGTTCAAATTTCCCTGCACGCTTATACCTGGGCGCCGTACTTCAAATTGGTCTCGTTTTTAAAGGACTACTGTAACGTCTAAACCACAACGAATTTCAATAAAAAAATTTGCAAGTATATCTTTTAAACTGTCATAAAATGATAAAAAAACCGATTATTTGAAAAACAAAAATTAAAAAAAAACATTTATTTTGGAAAAAAAAATTATTATGATAAAAAAAACAATTATGAAAAAAAAATTATTTTGAAAAAAAAAATTATGAAAAAAAGGATATGTTATGAAAAAAAAACATGAAAATAAAAAATTATTTTGAAAACAAAAAAATCATTTCCACAAAAAAACTGTTTTTGAAAAACAAAAATAGATTTTACAGCCTTTCTAAATAAAGGTTAGGTGTATAAATATGGATAGGTAGGTTATCGAGTTAAAAAAAAAAAATTAAAATTAAAAAAACAAATAATTTGAAAAAAAAATATTTTGAAAAAAAATATCATTTTGACAAAAAAAAAAATATTTTGAAAAAAAATATCATTTTGACAAAAAAAAAATATTTTGAAAAAAAAAAGTCTTTTTGACAAAAACAAAAATAGATTTTACAGCTTTTCTATATAAAGGTTAGCTGCATAGATACGGATAGTTAGGTTATCAAGTTAAAAAAAAAACATTTATTTGAAAAAAAAAATTATTTTGAAAAAAATATATATTTTAAAGCCTTTATAAATAAAGGTTAGGTGTATAGATATGGATAGATAGATTATCAAGTTGAAAAACAAAAAAATTAAAAAAAAACAAATAATTTAAAAAAAATTATTTTGAAAAAAAAAAATTATTTTGACAAAAAAAAATATTTTGCAAAAAAAATCATTTTGACAAAAAAAAATTATTTTGAAAAACAAAAATAGATTTTACAGCTTTTCTATATGAAGGTTAGATGCATAGATATGGATAGTTAGGTTATCAAGTGGAAAAAAAAAATTAAAAAAAAACAAATAATTTGAAAAAAAAATTGTTTCGAAAAAAAAATCATTTTCACAAAAAAAATTATTTTGAAAAAAAAAATCATTTTGACAAAAAAAATTTATTGCAAAAAAAAATCATTTTGACAAAAAAAATTATTTTGAAAAACAAAAATATATTTTACAGCCTTTCTATATAAAGATTAGATGCATAGATATGGATAGTTAGGTTATCAATTACTTATAATGAACCCTTCGACCACAGCGAATGCAGTCAACAGCCCCATAAATCGAAATGCATGCAAATTGCGAAACAAAAATTTTAATCAAAAATAGGATAATAAAATGATGACTGAAAGCAGTTAAAATAGGGTTGTGACTGCTTGCATTAAATAAACGATTACTCACAAGCACGCAAATTCAGCACCACACACATACACATAGTAGAAAAAGTCTGCGTTCACCTATGCAAATATTCTTTGCATTAGAAAAAGTTCAAAACAATAAATATTTCAGAAATTTTTTTTAATGAGTTTTATTAAGTTCACTTAAACGTAACTATCACACATATTTCGCTACCAATAACAAAATCAAATTTAAAATGAGACCACATAAAATTAAAAAGGCCATTCAAACTAAACGGAAAAAGTTTGCGTTCACTTCAATAATAATAAAATAAAAGGCTTAAGATCATAGAAATGTTTTAAAATTAATAGCTAGTTGGATATCCCTGGCTTTTTATGACTTCTAGGAGGCGTCTTTTCATTGATCCAACTAGGTTGGCTGTTATTTCTGGACTTATGGGTACCCATTCCTCTTTAAGCGCGTTCTTAAGCATTTCCTTGCTAGTTATTGTACGCTCTCGTATTTTTTTTTCTAGAACGTCCCATAAGTGCTCAATGGGGTTAAGGTCAGGTGATTGTGGGGGTGTGCGAAGTTGTTTTGGAACATTATACAACAACCACAACCTAACAATCTCTGCTGTGTGTTTCGGGTCGTTGTCCTGTTGGAAAACAAATCTTTCACCGAGTCCCAGTTTGATTGCACTTTCTCACAAATTCGTTTTTAAAATATCGAGATAATCATGTCTGTTCATTATCGACTCAAAAAACTGCATATTTCCAACGCCCGAACTAGCCATACACCCCCATATCATGGCACCTCCTCCCCCATGCTTTACCGTAGGTACCAGATTTTGCTTTCCAAGTGCCGTTCCGTTTTTCCTCCAAATAATTTTACGACTTTTTATCCCGAAAATGCAAAACTTGCCCTCATCTGAAAAAATCACACTATTCCAAAACTCAGGTGGCTTGTTTACGTATTCCTTGGCGAAAGCCATCCGCTTAAGTCGATTTACTCGCGATATGAAGGGTTTTTTCGGGCCACTCTGCCGTGAAATCCGATTCTTTTTCGAATTTTTCTTACTGTATCTGGATGTACTTTCTTTTGGTATTTTACTTCTATGTCTTTTGAAATTCGGCTTGCTGTTAGTCGTGGATTAGAATTCACAAGAATAGTTATGTTGCGTTCTTCTCTTTCCGTCGGTTTTTTTGGACGCCCAGAACGAGACTTAGACTCCAAACAATTCGTT
Source organism: Anastrepha ludens (assembly GCF_028408465.1). Taxonomy (NCBI): domain Eukaryota; kingdom Metazoa; phylum Arthropoda; class Insecta; order Diptera; family Tephritidae; genus Anastrepha; species Anastrepha ludens. The sequence goes on along the minus strand of NC_071499.1, from coordinate 26,073,973 downwards.
TGCTTGAAGTTGTTTATCACTCTTTGGACCGAGGAGTATTGCCTCCCAGCAATTTTCGCGATTTCCCGATAGCTCATACTATTTTGCCACAAGCTTACAATGATTTTCCTTTCACCAATATCTATTTCTTTTCGCCTTTGGTCCATAGTAACAAAAAATGTATTTCTAATATCAATTTTTCCCTCTTTAGATTTGTTCTTAACCGCGTCAACTACATGAGTGATTTAAAATTTAATTTAACGTAATTGCCATGCAAATAATCGTCACTATTCGAAATGAACGCACACTTTTTCTGCTTAGCCTATTTAAGTAACTGTACTACAATCCCGTTATCTGAACACGACGCAGCTCAAACTCCAAAAAATTTTGTTCATAACCTCTATGAATAATTTTCTTTGAAATAAGTGAAAAGAAATAACTGAGAGTTTTAAGATAAACACGTTAAATTATTTTAATACTTTATAACAGTGGGTGAACGCAGACTTTTTCTACCATGTGTATGTACATACACATATAAATATCTACTTATGTGCGTACATATGTAGGGATAAACACATTTTAATCTAATCGCCTGCCTGCCAAATAAGTCATAAAACTGCTCTTAAACGACATAATTTGGACATCAATCAGTGAAAACCTTAGTAGAATTATCGAAATTGGATGCCGTCGACTAAACAATGATTCCAATGAATAAATACGTGCCTACATGTATACATGCATACAAATATACATACATATGTACAAATGTTGTACACAATTGGTAATAAATAAAAACTTAACGCGTAAACGAAGAAAAAAACCTACACTACAGACGACGCGAATCTTCTAGAAAACATGAAACACTGAATGAATGAATGACGTGCCTTTTGGCACATTTCACACTATCTGCACAGAATGGTGTTGAGTGGAGCGACTTGAAAATATCATACAAAAATTAGCCGAAGAGCGCTAAGAGAATATGCAAAAACAAAAACCGCTAAAAAAACAGTAAACAGAACTTATTTGGTGAAAAAATCGCATGTTGAATAGCCAAAAACTGTATTCTAACAAAGTGCAATGGCTGTATAAATTTGTGTTTGTTAGCCAACTTGAAAGCAAGACATTCTTTCCGTCGCCGCAAGCCATACTCGCCGCAGTCCGGTTTTTACGGTTTTGCCAGACAGACAGCCAACCGGCCGGCCAGCCAGAAGGTAGCGTGTATGAACGTGTATGAGCGGTAAACGAACGGTATATAGGGAAGCAGGTGCTTGCTTTTAGCCATTAATTTCGTCAATCCCCCACATTTGCCCAGTGTAGCGTGGCGAGTGGCGCCTTAGTTATTACACTTTATTGTTTATTGCTTATTTTTAATTGTTTTCAATATGGTAATTGAATATGTACAGAAGTACTTTACATTTATTACGCTGTCACGCCGCGAGTATCCGAAGAGTGTTAGGGACACGCGCTCTTAAAACGCTACTCACCACACGATGACTTGGAGTGACTTACACTCTTAAGTTTATTTACTTGTAGGTATGTGGAAAAGTGTGCTCTCAAACATACGTACATATGTACATATTGTATTATATACTCGTATATATGGCTGCAAATGTAGATGAAGGTATATATTATGCATACATACATACATACATGCATATCGAATATTGTAATATTTGCCAGCACTTCTTAGAGACAGTCGCGTATCTTTACTTATATTATCATTATAATTGTTAAATTCTTCGTGTTATAAATCCTGGGCGTGCTTACGTAGGCGATTCATAAGGTCTGCTCGTTTGTATATACATACATACATATGGATGTATGTGCTTGTGTACATAACTAGTCGCGTGCTTCACATCCATCGCAATTTTAATCGCTTGAGTAAGTTTTCTTTATATATGTGTGTATGTATATGGATCCATTGGTGCGTTGTTGTGCGCGAGTGCGATAAGAGGCAGATCAATTTTTAAAGTAACATTTTTCATACTATTTGCATTGTACTTAGCCATGTCCGTAGTTATGTATATGTAACTATGATACTTTGTTGCAAGTGTTGCAAGTGCATACAAATTGTGTGCCGATAAATATGCAGGTGTAGGTAAATCCACGCAAACTAGTACATATACGTATTGTATGTACATATGTGTGCGCATGTTTCCCCCCACCTCAACCTAGTAGACAAATTGAACGCAACACCTTCGAAGTTAGATGTGGGGAACTTTGCCCTGTATGCGGAGCGGACGGTCAAAATAGTTAGTACGTACATACCTCATTCAAGAAACAAAAATCAGCAGAGAAATTTTTTCGCATTTAGTGCCGTTATTTTCTTGAATTTTTTTTTTTTATTTCAACATAGGTATAAACATATTTTCATGCTTTCAAAAGGTTGTTAACCTAGCGCTTGACCCATGGTGAAGAGATTTTTAGAGGTATACTACCTAGCAGACCGTTATTCGGATCTGAGCGAATTTGACACATATGCCGACGTGTTTCACTAAGCTTAAGCTAAATTTTGTGAAACACAAAATGAATGACGTAAAATCCAAAGTTCCCCTCAAATTTTTTGTTTTATTTTCACCATACCTAATGAGTAAATCTGGTACGTTCCCTCGACAGTCGGTTCTACGTAACCGGAAGGACTCGGATTTATATCCGGCCAAGGACTGTCACTCCAGCAGCATTCCCCGTATGTAAGTATGGAGAATGTTTATGCTGCTACAACAACAAGCAAACCTGGTATCTATCATCCTTGCCCTCGACCGATTTAGTGAGGAGAAAGTGTTTCTGCTGTGAGCCGGTTTCTCAACATTATAGTTCTAGCATTACAGCCCAATATATTCTATAGGGACGATACACACACATTTTCATGTTTTAAAAGTTTGCTACCCTCACGGACCTTGTGACCTTTGTAAAAGTATAGTAGGATTTAAGTGTCACAGTGAAATTAGATAATTAAAGCGATGCAAATAAATAGCAGTTGGATTTGCTTACCGGCAGTAGGTCTGTTCATGTAAAAACTATCCAGTAACTCAATTTTCGAAAAATCTCTCTCAACGAGGAAAAAAGCAAAAAACAAAAAAAAAAGCACATGAACGCAAAACCAGTAACAATTTGCAAGTTTTACGAACAGCTGATTGTATTGCGAAAACTGCAGGAACGGCGACGGGAGGCTTTAGTCGTTCTCATGGCAGCCGGTTCTACGTTACCGGAAATGACGCGGGTTTTTTCCGACCAAGGGCTGTCCTGTCTAGTAAACCGTATATCGGAGGATGTAGTTCAGAAGTACCTACCTACCTCTATGTCAAGCGAAAACCGACTCCTTTGAAGCATTTCGAAAACTAAGAAAGTTTCTGATATATTCATAAGGAAACGAATTTCTGGCCCCGGGAGCCTAGAAAGTGGGCAATTAAAATTAAATATTTTATCCCTAACCTAACTTTTTGTTTAATAATATTGTTAAAAAATTACGCATTCGATGCATTAGTGCTACTATAGTTAATTGCAGTGCTGCCCAGGTGGCTACTCAGCGCTGAGTTATATTAGTTTTTTTTTTGCGACCTATCTGACTTTAGCAGGTTTTACTTTCAGATTAATAAATCATCATATTTAATGGAAAAAATTTTAATTTTCTACAAATTTTATTAAGACGCATTACCAAGTGTGAAGGCTCTGAATGATGACTAATAGTTTAAAAATTGTATTCATCTTCTTCTTAATTGGCGCGATAACCGCTTATGCGATTTTGGCTGTATTTAACAAAGCGCGCCAGTCATTTCTAACTGGAGCCAGTTCGACACACCAAGTGAAGCCAAGTCCTTCTCCACCTGATTCTTTCAACGCCTTCCTCTTCCTCTGCTATCACCAGCTGGTACCGCATCGAAAACTTTCAGAGCCGCCAATATTAGAACTCGGCAATTTAGTGCTTATCAGGTAGAAAGTGCTGAGTCGAGTTAAGTTGCTTTGTAACTGCTTATAAACGCATATCTTCTTTGGGTGCATTTTATATAAGATTGTCGAATTGAATACACCTTCATATTTACACATTATCTTATCGACAACTTATTACTTATCATGAATTACATATATTTTAGAATTTAAATTAAAACTTTGTTGCTCTTATCAGCAAAGCACTTAATTTACTTTTAAAATATTTAATGCTTGATTGAAAAAAAACTAGCTTATTATATATTTAAACTTTTCTAACAAAAAAATTAAATATAATGTCCAGTCTTATGTCTTATTTCATATCATTTTTTTATGTTTTTTATTTAATATTATTTTTTTATTTAATTTAATTTAATTAAAATTTTTTTTTAATAGTTTAAAATTTTGGAATAATATTGTTAAGAACAAGAAACGACTGGCGCGCTTTGTTAAACTCCAAAATCATTTATGCGGTTATCGAAGAAGAAAAATATCAAAACTTTTATTATAAAAGTCAAACATTGCGCATTTGCTGTTTAAATCAACATTTATTCTGTTAGACCTCTTTTATTAGCAGTGCAGTCGCAAATAGTCGGGGAATTGTTTAACTACTCTCATGCCTGCCGAGGGCTTTTCGAAATATTTGCTAAAAAAGGTTATCTCATTATAGTCCGGGAGCCAGGGGTCATTTTGACCTCATCATTTCATGCCAACTGATTTTAATACCGAAGGCAGACGCCATCCAATGGATGACGAAACCTACCGTCAGCTGGTCCAGTAGCGGTGGGTACGTGCGTGGGATGCTGCGAAACGTGTCGAAAAAAATTTTTAACAACTGTGTGTATTTTTGTACATTTTAGTCCATCTTTTATCTATCATCAATCTATATTAACCGCTGCTGTTAGTCTAAAACTATTTTTCCCACCAAAATTGCAAAACAAAGTATCCTCGCTCTTAAGCTGTACATTGGCGGTGCGACATGTCATACAGCTGAAGCAGCAATCAACTTGTTGCAAAAGCAATTTCCGGCAGGGATAGATTCACGGCAACAATATGGTCACCTTTGAACTATTTGCCGTTCACCTACTTACTGCAAACCTCAAAAGTAAGAGTTTATTTGCATGAACCAGAAATAAAATTTAAGTATTGAAACATTATAATCAACGTAAAATTGTCACTATTGTGTCTAAATGTCATCAAAGATTTCACTAAAAAAGAGACGAAATCAAACATTTTCATTTATTATACATAAATTGTACACTCGTTTTACCATAATAGGTGTATAATTTGAGGGGAAAAAAAACCACAACTTGATTCTTTACAGTTACCGTTCTTTTGTCTACTCATCCATGCAAAAGCCTATACGTAACATCGTTACTCATAACTCTCAAAAGCCACAATCGATTTCACACTTCTCCTCCTACATCACATAACACACTGACAATATCGAGTAACTGTGAATGGTTTTGTTTTTTAGTGCAATAACAAACTTCTAATTGTATTTGCAGTTTTTGTTCAATAATCGCAAGTGTATGCTAATTGTTTAATCAGCGAAAGCATTCAAAAAAACATTTGTTGTTTTTCTATTTTTTTTTTCAATGTATTTTTGTGAATAAGTGTAATTACTGCTTTATGATTAGTAATTCACTAATCAATTGCTCTAATTGCAGTAAGACTTTTAATATGCCATCTACAATTTCCTGCTCTTTGTTACTTTATACTCGTCTTGCTCTTTATTTCTTTGGACACACACAATGAGCGTTATTTGAATGAGCACGATTTCGAGCATGTGCAATCGAATTGAGTAAGGCGCAAAAAAAGTCAAGCCTCAATCGCAAGACAAAGTTTTTTAACACAAAACAATGAAAAGTGGGAAATTGCTTGCTTGTACTCGCATGTGTGTATGTATGTAGATACGTGTACTATATAAATAACGTGCGACAAAAATGTGACCAGAGCTGATGAGACAGGTATGAGGCCTAGAGAAAAATGAACGGTGCTGACTAACTGATTAAGTCTCATATGACGTGCGAGTGCATATGCAAGTATGTATGTATGTGCGTAGCTTAGAAAATGAACAAAACATAAAGTTTCAAAGGCTGTAAAATGCAATAGCGGCCATTTCGCAAATCTCGATCTACATATATGTATATATGTATGTAAATAATAAATTGAACGTTCCTTATTTCACAACGCCGATTAGCTCTGATTAGTACTTCTGTTCACTAAATTACCAGAGCAGCCTTATTTATTAACCTCGATGGCATTTAGAGGATTATTATTTCGATTACATAATATACAAACGTAATAAGGGGACACTTGATTGATGTACTATAAATAGGTACGCGCCAATAGTTACACACATACATGTGCACATATCTACGTATACATATAAACAAGTGTATGTAAAACAATACTAGTTTTTTGTTTTTTAATATTTATTGATAATTTTTTGTAGTATGTATGTAAATATAGAAGTAGGCAAATATTTAGAAATGATGCCATGCCAAGTACCTCGCCCACACATACATATGTACGACGTATTTCAGCAACCTCTCAATCATATAAGAACTATCAAACAATTGATTTGTAGAAAGAAAAACGATTAAATAAATTTTTAATGAGTATACATACATATATACATATGGCATGTCTATCTCTGATGTGAGATTTATTTGTTTACTCGTGAATCGGTTAATTATGGTTGGAATGTGCACTTCGATGATATTTTTAGCTTCCTTTTTTTTCTTGAAAACTGATAAAGCTTGTTTACAGTTTGAAAAGCCGGTATCACTGAATGAGCGCAAGTGACAAAGTAATCAAAGCATAGAGTTTAGTGTTAGGAATTGTAAAAAAAGAAATATAGGCCAAGTTACAAAATTAGCAAAGAAAATTTAATTTTTTTATTTTTTAAATATAATATATTATTTTTATAGTGCCCGCCGTAGATTGGGTTGATGAGTGACTACCATTTGGCAGTGCGTAGATGCGAATCTCCGTGCATGAAACAACGAAAATGATAAACAAAAAGCTTTTTTCTAATAGCGATCACCGCTCGGCTGGCAATGGCAACCTCCGAGTGTATTTCTGCCATGAAAAAAACTCCTTATAAAAAATATCTACCATTCGGAGTCGGCTTAAAACTTTTAATTCCTTCCTTTGTGGAACAACATCTCGGTTTTTAAATGGAATTTCTAGAAAGTTTTTTGGTATGCAAATTTATAGCTCATTAAATTTTATAACAACAAAGTGCAAGCTGAAAGTTGCTGAAAAATCGCGTTTACTTTTTTTTAAATTGTTTTCCTTGATAAAGTAGCGCATTTTCACCATATAACAAATGCATGACGTTTTTAAAGCTATATGCATCCCTATGAGTTATTTTAAAATCAAAACAGTAATGCTCAGTAATTTTAAAATCAATTTCTCAGCAATTCTCACCCAGCTATGATACATTACAAAATTACGCTGACTGAAGTGGCGTTCTGAGAGTAATTTCCCCGCAACATAATTTTAGGTGGTGAGTTGTTGGAGAGCACTAGGTAGAAGGTGATAAAATACTGAACTTTTGTAAACAAAAATAAAAAGTTAGGTTAGCTTAAATTAGCGCAACAACTGATTTCGTCAAATTCACTGAGAACCTAGTAGCGGTCGCGCTTCAATAATTACGGCACTATCACTTTATGTTACATGAGATAGCATTACAATATAGGAGAAAATGCCGACAATCTCTGTTGCTCATCACTAGCAAAGCAAATACAACGAAAAACACGAAAATTTTCCTACACCACAATTGAGGTAGAGCAGAAAAGTAAGCAAAGTTTGTAATAAATGTTATTTTATTCTGAAATATGGTATATTCATAATTTTTTTATTAAAAAATTAGCGCCACTGGAACCAATTTGTAGGTGAGTTGTCGATTTGACTTTAAAGTCGAGTTTGATTTTTGAAACTAAAGAGGCACTGAGCATCAGCAGCAGCAGAGTATTAAACAGTTAAAAAGAGCGATATGTGCGCAAGCTTTTGTATGCCTCCAATACTTAATTTAAAAATAAAAATAACAAACAAACATCAAAACAAATCTCAAGATTTTTTTTATATTAGTTTTTAATTTCAACTGCAATTATCCACCTTAATTAAATATTTATTTTCTCAGTCTTAGCTTTGTTTAAATTTAGCACAGCACGAAATCAAATAACAGAATTAGATGCACCGAGCGGGCACAACAATGAACTGGGCCTTGAATTTTCCAAAGCTGAGAACACACATGTTTTGATTTATGACAGCACTCCTAAAAGAGTTGCCTGATAAAAATAGGCTCTCATACAAGCATACATATATGTATATATACATACATAGCTACGTACCTACCTACATATGCAAGAATATTTTCAAGCAAACTTTTGCGCCTTTTCTGTTTAACCTTTGTACACTTTTTTCGTTATTTCACAAAAAACAAAACCTCAGAGATCTGACGTGCTCGAAGTCTAGGCATAAAATATTCGATTTACATATTTTAAAGGCATTTAAGAAATGCTAGCTGCTGTGAGATGTAAATTTAAATGCGACTTTAATCAAATTATTTTTCTTTTAGCACTAAAATGTGTATATGTGTGTGTAGGTATGTCTTTAGCACAAATATGAGAGCAGTACTCTGACAAAGCAATCAAAACAAATTTATCAAAAATAATATAAAACTAGAGACAAACAAGAACTTTCAGTAGGCAGCCGTAGCCTCCGCACAAGTCAGTTGATTTTTCAATGACGCACCTGAATAATCAAACTTAAGAAGAGTAAACTTTTACTATTTTTAACACAGAACAAATGGTGACCATTTCGAAGGAAAATTAATTAATATTTATTTAATATTTACATGATTAAATAAAATTAACTTCATTAAAAAAAAGTATTATAGTTTCATATCTATAAAGTACTTAACTTGTAACAGAAGAACTTATGCCAGAACTAAATACATGCTAGCAGAGAGGGCATTGTTGTTTAATCCTATAGAATATTTTCTTGGATGTCTGAACCTGTGGGCTCATGGCAAAACCACTTACATATTTGACTTTAGCAGCTTTTGCTTTTAAGAGCAATAAATTCTAAACTATCATAAGAAAAATTACCATTTTATTCCACTTTTATTAAGATAATACTCGAGTCAGGGCTATAAATGATTAATTGTTTAAAAAATTCGGGGAAAGCAAGCAGTTTAACGTGTTACAGAAAAAATGGCTAAATCGACTTAAGTTTTTTTTATCAAAATTAGGTAAAGAGTTATATTATGAATTCCTGGTTGGAATACGTTTTCGAGGTGCTCAACAATTTTTTTCCTAATTTTTTTTCATAGTAGGAAAATGAACTATATTTAACCAGGCCCAGAAGAGCTAAACTCTATTGTACTTAAAAAAAATCAAAAAATCACCTTCTGGAGTGCACGTAAACTGCGGAGTGCTATTGCCTTAGCAATAAAAACTACATGCCTGGCGCAAAATTAGTCACCCTATCGGCAGATTTACAGTTTTATTCTAAAATATTTTTTTAATTCAGGATTTTTAAAAAACGTGACTGCCTCATTAAACAGTACAGGCATCGTAGTAAGGCAGAATTTTTACGAAATTTGCAGTGTATTGGTATTTTTTTTTTGCACTGTAACTGTATTTTGTATTTTTTTTTTTTTTGTTTTTTGTTTCTATGATCGTGTTACTCTTGGAAAGCACTAAAAAGCCTATCAAAATTATTTATCACTAGTAAGTCATTTTATGCCACTATCGAGTTTAGCTTAGACTGGGTACAGACTATTTAAATAGATTCAGGTTTCGTTTTTTTTTTTTTTTCATAGCAGATACTTGTCGGTTGGTTACAATTTGTATATATCATCAAACTTTGTGCAGTAATCATTTTGGCAGGTTAGCTTGACTTTAGGGATATCTCTCCCACACGCTCATCCAACACATAAATTTCAAGATTTCGAAAAAGCCTTTTCATAATCAATAAACCTTGGAGTTCTCAAGCTTGGAATGTAGTTTTTGAAGGACCGCTAAGAGAAAAACCGATACTGTTCGTAAAAAAAGGGTGGGCGGTCTCCCCACGACGTTTTTGTGAATTAAAAAACAAAAATTATATAAACAAAATAAATAAAAAACATTATATACAAAAAACAAATTAAATAAAAAAAATTATATAAAAAAACAAAATTTAATAAAAAAAGTTTATAAAATATAAAAAATAAATAAAGAAAAATTGAATAAAAAAAGTCAAATAAAAAAAATTAAATAAAAACAAATTAAATTAAAAAAAATAAATAAAAAAAAAATTTAATTTAAAAAAAAATAAATAAAAAAAAATTTAATTAAAAAAAAATAAATAAAAAAAAATTTAATTAAAAAAAAATAAATAAAAAAAAAATTAAATAAAAAAAAATAAAAAAAAAAAATTAAATAAAAACAAAATGTATATTAATAAAACAAATTTAATAAAAAACAAAATTTAATAAAAAAAAAATAAAAAAAAAAATAAATAAATAAAAAAAAAATTTAATAAAAACAAATTAGATTAAAAAAAAATTAAATAAAAAACATAATAAAATAAAAACATTTTCGAGTTTTTTAAACTTATTTGCAGAAAAATCTGTTACCTTATTTTAATGAATAATTTTATTGGCAAGCAGAAAAATCTGTTACCTTATTTTAATGAATAATTTTATTTGCAAGCAGAAAAATCTGGTTACCTTCTTTAAATAAATAATTTTATTTTCAAGCAATTTTAAAATAATTTTTTATATTTTTTTCTTCTTACAGACAATAAACCTAAACCTGAAACTATCGAGATATATAGTGTGAAAATTCGTGATAATGGCACATTTAAAATGCTCAAACTAACACTCGAGGATATCTGGAATCAAGGCTGGGAACTGCGAATTAATAATTTCGCCGACAAGGAGAAATCAGCACATAACGAAAAGGACATACGAAATCAGGTAAGGAAGATTAAAACAAACATAAAATAATTCTACTACATATATTTGTTTATGTCCAATAACATATTTTCATTGCAATTCACTTCTACACAGGTGTCCTTTGCGCGCAAGGCCAAACACAGTTTGTGGAATAATAACAAGCATTTCGTGTATTGGTGCCGCTATGGTAGCCGCCAGCAAGATGTGCGGAAGCGACAGGTTGGTATACACACACACACAGCTAGTTTAAATTCTAAATACTGTAGTACACACATGCATACAGATGCATGTGTATTCAAGAAAAAAAACGAAGCTAAATTATTGTTATTCTTCTACTTCGCAGATGTCCGAGTGCGTAAAGTGGGGCAGCGTGGGCATGAATGCCGGCATGTTGTTGCTAATGAACAAACAAAAATCCTACTCCACCTCCAAGTGAGGGGATATACATACATATGCACAAGCGTAAGCAGTTAACGGCGTAGAAGAATCCAACAAATCCCCAGTGAGGATTCGCGATCGATCAATCAATCAATCAATGGAGAGAGATAAAGAAAGAAATATTGCACTGAAGATAAGAAGCAAAAACAAAAAAAACTAAAAACAGAAACAAAAAAAAAACAAAAACAACACTGAAAAGAACGTGTATGCCTCTACTTAAGTTTCATTGATTTTATATACACATACATACATAAATATACACACATAAATACACACTCACCTATATACACGTACGTCAATACAATACGTGTGCATACATACATGCAAGGGATTTGTGGCGCTATAATTTTTACAGTGATAACAAAAAATGTAGAACATTTAATTTAACCCTGCGCGGCCAATGAAATTTTTAAACGTCAGTTATACGTTATAATTAGTAGTCGAAAGGACTAACAGGCAGGGTTAATATTGTGTGTCCGCACATACAACTGCATGAGGCGTTAAACTTTTTGAAATTGGTACTTTAATCCCAAAGAAAAATTATAATAATTAAAAAAATAGGTAAATGCGCAGGCGCTGCTCAATCATAAAATACACACATACGTACATATATACATACACATGCAAAACAAAAACAAATATTAAATTTATAAACATACATAACTATAAATGGCAAAAACAAAATTTATTATTATTATTATTTGTAGGGGATATAAACACAAAAGCAGTTAAAAATCTACTCCAACGCTAAAAGTTGTACGCAAACATGGCAGAGAGCTTGAGCGACTTCAAAAAGCAACAGTCTCTTATATTTCCAAACCGAAAGCGATAATAATTTTCAATATGTGCAATTACGGCAGAATGCAAAGTCAAAGTTGTTCCCAATTGCATAGAGAAGCAATTTCAATACTTTTTGATTGTCATACAAACAAATTTTTTTTCTTAATGTTCATTCAAAAAAACTTTTTTTTTAATTTTCATACAAAAAACGTTTAATTTTAATTTTTTACTTTTCATACAAAAATTTTTTTTTTAATTTTCATACAAATTTCTTTTTTTTTAAATTTTCATAAAAAAAAATTTTTTTCTTCATGTTCATTCAAAAAAAATTTTTTTTTTTAATTTGCATACAAATTGTTTAATTTTAATTTTATTAATTTTTTAATTTTCATACAAAAGAATTTTTTTTTTTTTAATTTTCATACAAAAATAGAGAAGCAATTTCAATACTTTTTAATTTTCATACGAACAAATTTTTTTTCTTAATGTTCATTCAAAAAATTTGTTTTTTAATTTTCAACAAAATTTTTTTTTTTTAATTTTCATACAAAAAATTTTTTTTTTTAATTTCCATACAAAAATTTTTTTTTTTAATTTTCATACAAATTTTTTTTTTTTTTAAATTTTCAGGCAAACATTTTTTTTTTAACTGTCATATTTACAAAAAAATTTTGTTTTTAATTTTCATACAAAAATTTTTGTTTTTTAATTTTCATCTTTTATTATTTGCTTTGAATTGCGAAATTTCTGTCATTTAAACGAACTTGAGGCAAAAGGCGCACGCACGTTCTTCTTCTCGTTGATTATGATGATCATTGATTGCATAGTAGTGAGCGGCTCCAGTAGTCAAGCCACACATGCCTACCCCTCCCCTCCCCACACCACAATACAAAGAACATTCACATATGCATATGCATACCCCACTAAATATTACTCATACACAAACTATACATACAAACAAACATACCTACATATACATAATATGTATTTATTGTACCAAGAAGCATATGGAAAACATTTATGACCTGAAAGTTGTTGTATATAAACTTTATTGTATTACTAAATGTACAACACACGGTTACTTAAGGATACACACCACAATCATACCTACATGCGTGCATACATACATATGTAAGTAGGCGTTACGCTCTCATCTCTGCCACGAGTATTGAAATCAGTTCGTACTGATACAACTGTGAATTTCTTACATGAAAAAAGACTTGATTTCTATTTATAAGATTTAAGATTTACTGATGCGACTTCAAAATTTTAGCATCGTGAAAGAAACATTTGAAAATAAAAATTAAAAAAAAAAAAATAGAAAAAACGAGATAAATTTAAAAAGTTTGTGCTTTTTTGTTTTTGCAAATATCAAATATTTATGCACTATGTTTTTTGATATTTAATTCGAGAACAAACTTTGTGTAGCTTGTAATATTCGTACAATAATGTAAAAAAATATATTTAATTGCAGTTAAGCTGTAAAAATATTTTTTTTGTTTTTGGTTAATGGTTGTTAGCGTGTAAGCCAAGTTATGGCATGATTCAAGTGAGACATGCGTATAAAACATACAACAATGCTAGTGGAAATCGATGTGATCTGTTTTGTTAATTATAAAAAATATTTAAATTACTTGTATCATTTAAAAAGAAATTAAGTAAAATATATGAAAATATCATTTAAAAATACATGGCTCGCGAGTTGAAAACATCGCAGTATTTATTACATAAATTAAAAGTTGTATAAAATATCGTATTGTATTTAGAAATTAGACGATATTAGCGCATAAGTTTGAAAGCGATAAGCCGCTCTTATACATATATGAAAAGCTTATGATATTAAATTATATATATATATATTTTTTTTTGCATCGAAATTTGAATAAAGGTTCGTTTTTTGACAACAAATCTGTGTGGCTTAACATTTTTTATCTCAACTTTTTCACTTTTCCAACGCTGGGGAGAGAAGTGCACAGAAGTGAAGAGCAAAGGGCATGGGACTTAAGGGTTAGGTGTAGTCAGAATTTTCAAAAAAATTTTTTTGCATTTTCTTAAAGAATAATATCTTACAAATATTGTGTGAAAATTTTAAGTGAATCCGACAAATACTTTTCGAGTTATTCAACAATTAACAAAGGGCGCTCGGGCGCTCCGGAATAGATAGCAAAACTTGAAATGTGTTTTTCTCAAAACTACAGGGGCCGACAGAAGTTGTTTACAAAGTAAAAAAAAATTCCAAAAAAAAAGATTTGCCAACAAGACAGTTTGTGGATCAATTTGTTAATCGTGTTCGTGAAAGTGAACCGTTAATGGATAAAACAGCACGTGAACGTGCTCTTACAGTGCGTACACCCGAAAACATTGCTGCTGAAGCCGAAAATGTGCGTGAACATCCAACAACCTCAACTCGTCATCGTTCTCAAGAATTGAACATTTGACGCACTTCTTTGATGAGAATTTTGCATAAAGACCTCGGTATGAAGGCTTATAAAGTTCAATTGGTGCAAGAACTGAAGCCTAAAGACCATCCAATGGGTTTTCGGTTGAAAACCGAATAATCAGCTGAAATTTCGATATCCATTGGCCGCCTCGGAGCTGTGATTTAAGCCCGTTGGACTTTTTTTGGGGAGGGAGCCGTTAAGGACAAATGCTATGCAAACCATCCAGAGACGATTGATGCTTTAAAACACGAAATCGAAGTTGCCATACATGAAATTGGAGCCCAAACAATCGAAAATGTGTTTAAAAATTGGGTTGATCGAATGGCCTACTGTAAAGCCAGTCGTGGCAGTCATTTGAACGATTTTATTTTTCATTCATAAATGACAATGTTCAATCTTCAAAATAAAAAAAAGTTGGACAATATTAGGATTAGTTTTTTTTTATAGCCGATTCAAAAAGCAAATTTTACATGGCCCACCCTGTAAATTTGCCAAAGAAACTGGAAAGTTCTCACAAGTCTAGCTACCTCTCCGTCTCTATTATATCCTATCCCTCGCTTTCTGTTACTCCTGTTGAAATGATAGAAGCCCCGTCAGTGTAGGGTATATCACCGGTCGTCTTCGTCTGGCTAATGTAAGGGTAGGCCCAGGAAACATGCTGTTTCGACAGGTTGGGTTCAGAGGGAGAGGGGTGTTAGATGAGTAGATTTTAAAGGGCATGTAAAAAGGTGGTTATTGTCATGCCCTGTCTAGTGAACAGTATTCTGTTACTCCTCTCCTATCCTCCTTGACTATCTACCCTTTTACTTTCCAGAGCTTTAAATACAATGGGCTTTTTAGCCTGACTGTTTTAGGAGTTGCCAAATCTCTTGGATCTTCTTGGCTCTACTTTTTTTTCAAAAATTTTATCTTAAATACCTAATGAAAGGTATATGGCAACTTTTGGTTGGAGGTGCCCCGTTTCCTACTAGAATTATTATTCTGAAGACCAATAGGGAATTTTGGCGTGTAATCAGTTTGTGTTTATCAGTTCAGATTTGTCAACCGAAAAATGCAAAACAAATTCAGGCGCAAAAAAGCGCAGTCGCCGAAAACTTTTTATTTCCCATGATAGTCGGTTCTACGTTACCGGAACGACCCGGATTTATATCTGGCCAAAGACTGTCACTCCAGCAGTATTCCCCGTGCATGTATGGGAAATGTTTCTGCTGCTACAACAACAACAAAAAACTCTTTATAGCAGGTCAGTGAGATTCGCCTGGTTAAAGAGTGGGCCAAGGGGAAGTTGTAAATATTCAGCTAGGCTTTGTCTGTTTGTTCTGGTTTGCAAGTAGTCGAATCTGCAATTAAAATAGCCAATACGGTGAATGATGAAGCGAGCCGTAGGATGATTGGCTACCTTGCGGAATTAAAGTTCACCAACTCTTATATCGCCACCGTAGCTGAATGTTTTGGTGCGTGACTACCATTCGGAATTCACAGAGAGAACGTAGGTTCGAATCTCGGTGAAACACCAAAATTAAGAAAAACATTTTTCTAATAGCGGTCACCCCTCGGCACGCAATGGCAAGCCTCCGAGAGTATTTCTGCCATGAAAAATCTCCTCATAAATAATATTGCCGTTCGGAGTCGGCTTGAAACTGTAGATCCCTCCATTTGCGGAACAACATCAAGACGCACGTCACAAATAGGAGGAGGAACTCGGCCGAACACCCAAAAAGGGTGTATGCGCCAATTATATATATATATATAACTCTTGTATTCGAAGGATTAGGGAGCGCGAGTTTTCAGGCGTCACAAACATTCATTAATCGCTGCTTGCGCCGAACTTTTTGGCCTCGCATACTATGCCTAACACTGAATTACTGAAAGAGGCTAATCAATCCGATGTGGCGACTGAAACACACAGAAGGAAATGGCAATGGATCGGTCACACCCTGAGAAAGATGACGAAACAGGAGCGGCGGTTGAACCCCTTCCAATAGATAGCAAGAAATGTAGGCCCATCACGAACTATTTGGCGCCGTTCAACGTAGGCGGCAATGAGGTCTTTGAATAAGACTTGGAATGAACTTAGAGCCCTTGCACAAAACCGTGTTCGATGGTGAAGAGGAGTTGTTGACGCCCATACTCCAACTAGGAGTTAGAGGATCTTGTATATATATATATATATTCTTAACTACTAACCAAATAATGTAATCTTTTTTTTCGCGTCACTAAAGTGCCCAGCGTAGTTAATAAAAATAAGTAAAAATGGCTTAAAACACTCACCTCCCGCAGCAATCCGAAAAGGACATCTGTAGACAAGGAACGTTCATGTGCTTCGTCCATGATGACAGCCGAATAACCATCCAAATCAGGATCACGCAAACTCTCTCGCAATAATATACCATCGGTCATGTATTTGATAACGGTCTTTTCGGAAGTGCAATCTTCAAAACGTATAGCATAACCCACTTCGTCACCTGCACAAAACAAATAAATTTTTAAAAATCATATGGAAGACAATTTACAACCAATAAAATTACCCAGCTTGGTGCCCATTTCATCGGAGACACGTTTAGCCACAGACATGGCTGCCACACGACGAGGTTGCGTGCAACCTATCATGCCAAAATTGCTATATCCATCTTCATGCAAATATTGTGTTAACTGTGTTGTTTTCCCGCTACCCGTTTCACCCACAATAATAACGACCGAGTTCTCCCTTATGACATTCAAGAGCTCTTGACGCACAGCGAATACGGGTAAAAATCGACGCTGTTCCGAGATGGTTTTTTTGCGCGCAAAATCACTTTTTCCACCCGAATCTTGATCGCGCATATGCTCGGCGAATTTTTGGTCACGTCGATAGTCTGCTGTATCTGTGTCCTTATCGAATTTGGCATCTTCTTCATCAGCTTTCTTTTCAATACCCATAATGTTACCCAATTTCGTACCACCCAATTCCCAGTGTTTCTTTTGTGCTTTTCGACGTTCTTTTTGCTCGCGATACACACGCACCAGACCGCTGCCCTTGCGCGCAATCAATGCCATGTCAGAGGTGGGATCTTTCACCGGTATAACCGGTTCTGGTTGTTTAGTGAACACAATTCGTCCATCGAGGAACGGTGGAATAATATGATGCACCAGCAAATGCACGCGCTCCAACGCCTCTTCGTCGAAATCTTCATTGACATTGATGGACATCACCACGCCGGATGTAAGCATACGATTACGCTCCCAAAGCTCATTATCTTTATTGATTTGACGCTGTTGTGCACTAATACGCTTTGTACGCTTTTGTTCGATTATTTCCTCACGTTTACTGTAAAAAATAACTTATTTAGATTAAAAAAATCGTACTTGATTAAAAAAAAAAACAAATCAACGGAAATAAATGTTTCTTACCGGAAATACTCTGCATTAGCACCATAGAAAGGATTGTTTTCATCATCGTAACCTTCATCGATATTATACCATTCACGATCTAGACGACGCTGCTCTTCTTCCCATAGATCTCTGTCTTCTTCGCTTTCACCCCACGGCTGGCGGTTACTGCGTCCGGTAGCTGGCGTTGCACCTGAACGCTTACGATCATTTGCCCATGCATTATAATTGTGAGCAGGTGTTGGCCTTGGTGTATCATCTTCACGTTCGTGACGAGACCGACCTCGAGAACTGCTTGTACCAATACCACTGCTACTACCGCTTCTCGTGGACCAATCGGGTCGATCTGAACTAGCGTACGATTTGGGTGTGGGAAAGTCCCAAGAGGATTTCTTGGACTGCGATGGACGGTCAGTGTCGTCCTCGTCCCAAGCACTGCCACTTACAGAGATATCCATTGGTGTTCGTGGTTCGTCCTTAAATCGAGGTGTCCGCTCGCCACTACGAAAAGATGATGTTGCATCACCACGACTCTTTCGTTCCGAATCATTTCTACTACGTTCACGGCGATCTCTTTCTCTATAGCCGTCCTTATCACGATTCCTATCGCGATCTCTGTCGCTGTGCCTTTCTCTATCGCGCCGGCGTTCCCGATCTCGACTGCGATTGGATGAACTTGATGACGAACGGTCTCTGGAATCACTTTTACTGTGTTCACGTGTAGAATAACGCATTCCGCTCTTGGTATTGCGGTCTCGATCTCGTTTCACATGCTCACGCAATCGTTCACGAGCCTCTTCGGACACTCCACCTGTATGCGTTGGCGTCTCCACTTTAGATTCCCGCAACTGTCGATTCATCTTATGTAGGCTACTGGCGTCGGGTTTTTTAAATGCAAACTCACCACCTGCAGATGTAGCTGATAAGCAGCCTTTATGCTCCTCATCATCATCGTTTTCATTGTCTTTGAAGGATATTAAGCGTTGTGATTCTTCACGCTCTTTTCGGCGCTGCGCTGCTAAACGATCCAATCCTAGTATGGACGGCTTTGGCACTTTAAATTTGCTTTCGCTACCCTCCTCTTTCGGTTTCCTAATTACCAGTCCACCTCGAATAGTACCAGCTGAGCCTTCGAGGCGGTGCACCCCAGCATCGTCATCTTCCATACTAACTGCGCTAGTACTTTTTGGAAGAAATTAATAATCAAATTTATTTTTAATTATTTTTTTAACACTAAAGATAGTTTCTTTTATTGGTCGAAGCGGCTTTGAAACGTTTAATCACTTTTGTTTGTAGCACAATGCTTGCCATCAGCTGTTTATGACGTCGGATGTAAAAGCAGCGTAGCATTTTTGCGCCCTGTTATGTGCAACAAAACTACGAATGAGTACCGATACCGATACAGGCCTTTTGAAGTAAGTAACATCGGTACTGATAAAAAAAAGACCAAATTTAAATTTTACATATTTGAAAACATATCTAAACCAAATTTTATGAAAAATATGAAAATACTTACATAAAGCTAAAATGTCCTCTATAAACTCAAACTATTAGATCGAAACAAAGGAATTTGATTTCTCTCTGCAATAGCGTACTTGGTTTTGTAAACAGCCAATAGGTTTTAAGGAGAATATAATGTCTGAAATTATCCTTTGGCCTCCGATATCTACTCCCCTTTTTATTGATAAAGCGAGAGTTTACGAAAGTCTCATCAACATATAAAGGTTTATTGTACTTCATTTTTGGTTTATTTCTATCGATACGGTGCGTATATTTTACTTATGGTGCTCACACTCACCAACGTATCGTAGTACTTCTCCGCAGCCCGTATGATATACAAAATTAAGCAAAACTTATCCCGTAGAAAACAACTGCGTTCTTTTAGTTACATATTAACACAATACATCGGTTTGTGTGTGTTTGTGTTTGTTTATATCGACAGAATGTTGCCATTGATATTTTTGCTTACACACTTTTTCACACATCCGCGTTATCAGATACAATGTTTTATTGTTTAATAAACCAAGCCAAAAACCAACAAATGCAAATAGTTCATTTATCTATAATTAACATTATTCAACAGTTTTTGTAAGTTATTTTAATAAAAATTATAATTTGTCTTAGTTTATGTTGTAAATGATTTCGAAATGTACTGCTTGGCAACACTGTGTGGTGAGAGAGCAATCAGCTGACAGGGTTCTACGGGAATTTTCAAAAATCCTCCGAGAAAGGCTATGTTCAGAAACGCATTATAATGCGCAGTACTTGCAGCGCTGGCAGCACTGTCAATGTGACAATTCATGCAACTGATAGATTTGTTGAAAAATTGAAAATAGATTTGT
The DNA here is from genome assembly GCF_028408465.1 of Anastrepha ludens. Lineage (NCBI taxonomy): Eukaryota > Metazoa > Arthropoda > Insecta > Diptera > Tephritidae > Anastrepha > Anastrepha ludens. The sequence continues at coordinate 26,053,745 of NC_071499.1, read as the reverse complement.
TGCATTTATGAACGCGCTGTGCAGTAAAATGGAATTGTTACTAAGTTTGGTCATGAACGATGTATGTGAGGAAAAAACCGATAGTCTTTTATTAAATTTAAGAAAAAAAAACCGTGTAAAGCTTAAAAGGACATATCTTGTCAAAAGTTTAATATCAGTCGGACTCTGAGCAGTAATTTTATCTCCGATGTACTAAAGTAATCACTAAAACCAAGAAAAGTATAATAAAATAAAGTTTAAGTATCGTATTTTTCATCAATTTTTGTATTAAAAGGTAAAATAAATAATTAAATACCCACTTTTCATCAGACATTACACTAGCGTATTTATTGGCAGTGTGAAAATTTTTGCTGCAAATAATGCACGACTTTTGGTACAAAAATGACGTTTAAGAACGCGTTGCATTTGCAGTACTGCCATATTTGCATTTTTGAACGCACTGCTCACTCTGAAATGGTATGTTGCGCATTATAATGCATTGTTGAACATACCCAAAATCTACGATACTACGTTACGGAAGGAAGTAATTTTTCATTTACATGAGGTTCTCTTTAGTTTGATTGTTACAGCTGACAGGGGACTGCGTTTACGCCGGTCACTGTTTTCAGCGTTCATTTACATAGGGCTCCCATCATATTCATTGTATCAGCCTGCGTTTACTTTGGTGACTGTGAGCACCATTACACGAACAACTGTGTAAGGTATATGGAATATAGTAATCCTGATTATCTTACAAAATTATGAGCCATGTAACCTGTAAACCATATCCGCAGCCGGCATAAACACAGATCTGATGAAAAGAATGCTACCATTCCCTCTTATGGTATTTTTGAGAGCATGAGAGGCTACAGAAATTTATGCGGTTCATGAACCAGTAGCCCGGTCTTAGTGAATATAATGGAATCAGCAAATTTGATGACGTGATTTGAGAATTTTGCTTTCGTGCTTAGTTTACAAATAATCCTGAGTTTATAAATGAGTGAATTAGTGAAAATGACGCATGCACCTCGACCCCACAATCTCTTGTGACCTCTACTCATCACAAATACCTCATCCAAGCACAGCTCTCTCAATAAACCTAATAATACGTTCACATATAAGTAGATGATTTACTTTTTCGTGCTTAGCTCCCAATCCGTAATTAAAAAACGAGATTTCCCATACAAAATTTGTCCCACAAAATCTGAGATTATAGAATAATCCTATATAATAACCTATATTTTCTGGGCAATAGATTATTATTTTTACGCGTGTAAAGAAAAACGTCAAAGTAAAAACTAAATAAAATGTTTGTTAGGTATTATTAACTATGCATTTATATAACAGAAAAAAGCTCTTGTTACTTATTATAAAATGTAATATCGAATTTCGAATGCGCATTGCTGCCATAACTTTTTTAAAACCTCAGTAAACGTCGTTTACGGATTTCCTCAAACTGTTTATTATTAGCAGCCAATTGCGCAATTAAATTAGCTACCTCTTCTCCTTGTTTTTCCTTCATATCGTTAATAATATTTAAACAAACAAAAAACTCCAATATATTCCACCAAACCAATTTCTATGAAGAAAAACCTTTCAAAGCCGTATAGACAACTGATTGTCAATTCTGGAGGTAATCTGCCATATGTGAGCGGATAAATTAATTTAGTGGGCTTATTGGTAATTAGTTCATATGTGAACGTACTTTAAGATGGAGCTAAGTTGGACTGAGCGTATGAGCCTTTCTCCGTGCCGAATCCGGTCGAGATATCATGAGTATATATTATATTTTCTACAGTTACTTGCAAATCGAAATTTTTTATTTCCATTGAACATTTTGCTTAATTATTTGAATTTTTGCTTTAATAATTGTACCAATAATCTTTGCCAAGGTAGTATTAATAAAAATCCTTTGTCAAAGTAGTATCGATATAGAAATATTTCTGCTGGTCAAATGGCTCAATACAGCTTTGAAGTTTTCAATTCACTATGCCGCCTTCATTACACATAACCACAGGCAAAAATGTATATGTATCTTGGTACTTATATCAGACAATATATTGCTAATAGAAATCGTTCATTTCTCATGAAGAGCAATAAATACCAAGAAACATCTTGTAAGGCATTGCGTGATGTCTGCTGTTCAATAGTTTAAGGGGGAGCCTGCTTTAGAGGCTTCAAAAATCGATTTTTATTTTTTGCATAAATGTCTTCCCAAACTATCCAAAAATGTGTCCTCAAAATTTCAGAAGCAAATTCAAAATATTTTCGGTGTTACAGAAGAAATTGTGAGCAAGCGTCGATCAGGTATACGAGCGGCCGGTATACATATGTACAAAAACTTTGACGCGCGATTCCTCGGTTTTTTATTTTTACGATATTTCCTAACTGGCGAAACAAGATAACATTGATTGTATTTGGAATTAAATTCTCTTCTAGTAGAACCTAAAAAACCTTAAGAATGTTATGAGTAACCCACTTTTTGAACAACCTAAAATGAATTTATTTTTCCAAAAAAATTAAGTTTTTTTTAATTAGCGAAAAATTTGTTGAATTTCTCACTTTTTGTTTAATTTTCTTGGTTTAACTAGAAGCTATACTACACTAATATAAAAATTTTTTTGGGTTTTTGGTTTGAAATGAAAATTGCGACCTGTATCTTTCCCGCCGCACGACACATGCACACTCCAGGCGCCTCGGCAATATGCTTGTACCAGGCACAATATCACATATATTTTAATGAATTTGAGAAGACTGTTGAAATATATAACAATACAACCTGAAAGTTTCGTTTCAATCGAATATTTCTTTCCTTCCCAAAAAAATCCACGAAAAAATCGATTTTGTGAATCCTCTAAAGCAGGCTCCCCCCTTAATGGCAAGTTTTTCATTATGACGATATGCTATCGTGTCAACATAATTGAAATGAAAAGTGATTGATTCAATTTTATATTTCTTTCGTTTTTGATAGTTTTCAGCAGCTTCCTGGACTCTTCTTTCTTTAACTTTTAAACACCTCGATGCAACGAGCCAAAGCATATTTTGAATGTCAAAGTGGCGTGCTCCGTTGTTGTTGCTTTTTTGTTTGTGTCGGGCTTAATATAATGCGACATGGGCAATTTTAGGTAAGGTTTAATGATTTATGTAATGAAACTTGATGGAGATATTTGAGAATAGTTCAGGAACAACTTTTATAACTCGCAATTATTGTGAAATTAATAGTTTGGTAATTATTTGCCTTCAAAGTGCCCTCGGGAACTTCACTATAGTTTGGCACATTATACAGCATATTTTTCTAAACTTCATTCAAATTCATAAAATATTCCGTCACACGTGTGTTTTTACTTGTAATCAAAATATTTCAATGAAAATTAAATGCAGATACGTTTATCAATACAATCACTTTCCAATTTTAAACGAGGTATTCAAACGATTCATTGGAATTGGCAACAGTATTGTGCTGCCGGATGTCTGCAAATGAAAATAAAAATAAGGAAAAACAAAAATGCAGTATTTCAGTTCAGTGTTGTTGGGGATGGTTGTTAGTCCTTGTGCCTCCTTACTATCTCCAAATTTGCATGCATATGAAATTTTAATTTTTGATTTAATAGTTTTAAACCTGAAAAATAGTTCTACGCAAAAATACTTTGGATGGCGTAGCCGGAGTTGGACTGATGAGGGTTATTCTTTTGAAGCGCTGCCGAATGACGCTCACGCGGAAAAGAGTTATATGCAAACATTTTACAAATTTATCAAAACCCTTGTAGTCACCGCCTCTATAAGGCTTATCGAAGGAATAAAATATAGTTGAAAGCCGTAATTTTTGCTTTTTAGTCACTTTGTTATTTATTTGTGATACTTTAAACATCATTGTCTTCAAGTTTTGACGATTTATACACGCATATAACAAAATCTATCAGACAATCGTCCGGTTTTTATTCCAAATATTCTCTTGCGGCGCTTTTTTTCCGAGAAAAAACCATGTTTATATGTTCTATATTTTCAAAAATGTTTCGCAATTCATCAAACATCCTTCCAGTGAACGTCTCTGCATACGAACTTCATTCGTATTTGAGGAGTTAATAGGTCTATTTATAAGTTCGTGCGGTTTTACAACAGATGGCGTAACTTGATTATTATTCCATCGATCCACATTTCCAAACATTCATTGGAGAGCTACTGTCGTAAGGCACAAACGTCAGTATAAGTTTTTTATTTGAAGCGTAAACAACAATATTTTTACCACACTTGAAAATGTCGAATTTCGTGCCAAATAATGTGTTTTTGCGGGGAATTCTTCTTCATTATTTTAATATGAAGAAAAAAGCAGCCGAAAGTCATCGTATCTTGGTGGAAGTTTATGGTGAGCATGCTCTATCTGAGCGAACGTGCCAGAAGTGGTTTGCACGCTTTAAAAGTGGTGATTTTGGCTTGGAAGACGAAGAACGCGAGGGTGCGCCGCCAAAGTTCATGGATACCGAATTGGAGGAATTGCTCGATCAAGATCCGGCTCAAACGCAAGAAGAGGTTGCAAAAACTTTGGGAGTTGATCAATCAACCATTTCCAAACGTTTAAAAGCCATGGGAATGATCCGAAAGGTAGGCCATTGGGTGCCGTATGAATTGAAGCCAAGAGACGTTGAACGCCGTTTTATGGCATGCGAACAACTGCTTCAACGGCACAAAAGAAAGGGTTTTTTGCATCGAATTGTGACTGGCGATGAAAAGTGGGTCCATTACGACAATCCAAAACGTCGGGCAACGTATGGATACCCTGGCCATGCTTCAACATCGACGTCGGCGCAGAATATTCATGGCCTGAAGGTTATGCTGTGTATCTGGTGGGACCAGCTGGGTGTTGTGTATTATGAGCTACTGAAACCGAATGAAACGATTACGGGGGATGTCTACCGACGACAATTGATGCGTTTGAGCCGAGCACTGCGAGAAAAACGGCCGCAATACGCCGATAGACACGACAAAGTTATTTTGCAACATGACAATGCTCGGCCACATGTTGCACAAGTGGTCAAAACATACTTAGAAACGCTCAAATGGGATGTCCTACCCCACCCGCCGTATAGTCCAGACCTTGCGCCATCCGATTACTATCTCTTCCGATCGATGCAATATGGCCTGGCTGACCAGCACTTCCGTAATTACGATGAAGTCAAAAAATGGATCGATTCGTGGATTGCGGCAAAACCGACCGAATTTTTCACAAAGGGAATCCGTGAATTGCCAGAAAGATGGGAAAAAGTAGTAGTAAGCGATGGACAATATTTTGAATATTAAATTTGTAACCATTTTACGTCAATAAAGTTTCAAATTTCGAAAAAAAACCGCACGAACTTATTCATAGTCCTATTATATACAGTTAGAAGGCCAAAAATAAGCGAATTTTCCAGAATTTTTTCTGAGAAAACTTTTAAATGTTTGAAAAATTTATATACATGTTATCTTTGAACTGTATTTTAAGACTAAGTATTAGGTCGCCGTAGCCGAATGGGTTGGTGCGTGACTACCATTCGCAATTCACAGAGAGAACGTCGGTTTGAATCTCGGTGAAACACCAAAATTAAGAAAAACATTTTTCTAATAGCGGTCGCCCCTTGGCAGGCAATGGCAAACCTTCGAGTGTATTTCTGCCATGAAAAAGCTCCTCATAAAAATATCTGCCGTTCGGAGTCGGCTTGAAACTGTAGGTCCCTCTATTTGTGGAACAATATCAAGTCGCACACCACAAATAGGAGGAGGAGCTCGGCCAAACACCTAACAGAAGTGTACGCGCCAATTATTTTTTGTTTTTTTATATATTAGTAAACATATTTATTTCTAAAGGAGCTACAGCTGTTCTCCGGGATCTCCTCTTAAAAATGACGTTTTGCGGTGACCACTATATCTATGAACTGGATTCTCTGAAATTAAAGAAACCAAAAAGATTTCGTTGAAGTAATGTTAAATCTATTAATTAATTGAAAGAATAAGCAAAAAATATTTTTTTTGACAAAATGGCGGTTTCTCAAAAAAAAAAAACAAGTTTTTACCAAAATTTCGGCCTTAAATTGTTTATAAAAAATCAAAATAATTATCAGTGAGAAAAAATCCTCGACTAATCACTAAAAAATATAGTTAAAAAGCTCGGTTTAGTCGTTTTCGAGTAATGTTGGTCCCCGACTTTAAAAACACCATTTTTTTCCTTAAAAAAAGAATGTTTGTATATTCAAAAATGTTGCTCAATTCTAAACCAAAGCAAAGATTACTACAGAGTTACAAACATCCTTCCGGCATGCGTACTTCATTCTTATTTGAAGTGTGTGGCAGCACCGACTTTACGCTGAATTATACAACTTAAACATTAATTTACTTAAAAGCCTCCGTAGGATGCGGTTTTCAGTTGTAAGATGGGTATACACCGCTCTATCCTTTTCCACATCCTTTTCTTTCAAAGCGTGTTGTAGTATACTAAATATTACTCTTTTGTTTGTTTAAATTCTCATGGATATTTCGACATTCACCCATACCGCCGCCTTGAGTACAATTCAATTTGCGGTCTGAAGCAGCTTTATGCAAATACGAATTGTGTGGGAAGACGTTCTGTCCAAATTCTAGCTAGATTTCTCCTTCTTAAGTTATGGCAACTCTATTATCCCTTGAAAATAACAAGGCCTGCAACCGGTATTGCTTATTTATTAAATGTTGTTTAGATACAAAGGAATTGTTAATAATTGAAAAACACATTGTTTATAGTTACATTTCAGGATGAGTAACAAATTTCTGGCTGGCTACCATATTCCCACAATTCAACAAGGCGTGCAACCACCCGCTTCACTACTTCCAACTTCCACTGAGGAGCAGCAACAGCAAGATGTGGATACTTGCAGTCAATATCAAAATATTAATCGATATATTCCTCCAGGCTTACAGGGAACAAATTATATACCACCATTGCCTGCGAAACCGCCGCTGAAACGTAAGTACAGTGCAGGTCCTGGCAATATAAAGAAGGATTCATTGACTGAAGCAGCCATGGATGGACTGTTAGTAATATTTCAAGGCCGCGATGGAAGCTATCCAGATGAGTTAAACAAGTTGATACATCCCCTGCATTGCACATTATGTGGTGTGCAAATGAATTCGTCAAAAAGCGCCAAGGATCACTATGAGTCTAAGCAGCATGATCGCCATATAACCAATTGGTTGAATAAGAATTATGTGGAGAAAGGACTTACACCACCGACAGTTAAGAGATTCATTAAGGATGGACAAAGCGGCCCAGAGGCTTTCCACTGCGAAATCTGTGATTTGAAATTTGGTTCTTTGGCACATGCCAGCCAACATTACTCAGGCCGCAAGCATAAACTGGTAGCTAGCAAGGTTTCGCAACCTTCAGGAGCTGGTTATTACAATGCTCAAAATAAATGGGTGCGCACTGGCACCAAATATATACCAAAAACCAATGACGAGCGTTTTGGTATCGGTGAATTGTTCAAATTACAAGCAGTTGAAAGTATGCCTGATAGTGGCACCACACCTGATACTACAACACCTACAACTGCTATCGACATAACTGCGGTTAACCCGGCTGACATTAAAGCCATTTCCACTGGAGGAACTACTAGCGAAGTTGAACCGAAATCGTTGTACTGTGATTTATGTAAAGTAAACGCCACCTCGAAGGGGCAGATGACAATGCATTTGCAAGGAGTAAAACACAAAAAAAAGATGAAAGCTTTGAGCTTGGAACATTTTGTTGCACAGACAATACCTTTACCCAATATGCCGGCAACAGCTAACACCGAAGATACAATATTAGAAAGTCTGAAGCAAAGCAACCCGAGCACTGACTTATCTATGTATCGAACTCCAAGTGGCTCTTATTATTGCGAATGCTGTAACATATCCATGTGTCATATTGCGGCGTTACAACAACATTTGACCGGCAAAAGGCATTTGAAAAAAGTGAGCGAAGTCAAAGAGAGGGAAAAGCATGAAGCCAAAAGTAAGATGGAATCTAAGAAATAAGTTGGTAAAGTCCATTGATTTTGATTGCACCTGAAAAAGCTCGAATCCTATGTACATTGCCAATTGTTCCCAGACGTCAAATTCGTCTATAATAAAAATATTCTATTCGGAAATGCATCACAGCAGCCATCATTGATGCGCAGGGAAAAGTAAGCAGCGCATCGGATGAAAAATTTAAGCAATGTTTGGGAACTGGGAATGGTTAGGAAGTGTTGATTAAATCGTATATAGTAGAATCGTTTGACATTAATAATATACGGAATATTTTTATATATGTATGTATGTATGTAAGTAGACACATGCCTCTGTAAATATATGTATACACATGTGTGTATGTGTTTGTATGTGCGCAGGGTCTGCACAATAAATTCACTCATGTTGGATTGAGGAAGAAAGACCTAATAAAGGATAATGAGATTAATTGAAAGAAGGGTTAAAAACCCTAAAACAAAAAAAAGTATTTATTTTCTTTCGAATGATAAGAACTGAAAAGCAAATTCCGTTGCGTATGGGATTTTTTTTTTTAAACAAAATATATTTGAAGGGATATTTTGGACATGTAGCTGTTAATTTAAAGTAGATTATAGTGAGTTAGTTTTGAAAGGCTTATCAAATAATTCATTTTAAACGGTGCGAAATTTCAGTGGGACCACTAAAAAAGTTAGGTTAAAAAACTTTTTTAATTCGCGTGTTCGATAGATGTCGCTTTCAATGTCAGCTTTTCTCGAATATTCGAGGACGTATGTTTTGTAGCAACTGTACAAATGCTGCACAGTGCAGTGAGTCACTACTGCACTGTGGGACAAATCGACAAAAATCAAATCTTCAAAATATCAACACCAGCCAAACAAATGCACAACTTATTTCATACATGTGTCCATTCCATATTCCATGCTAACTGTATCGAAATTTGAATAGCAAGACAAATGATTGTTTTGTTTTCCATACTCGTATATTTCTTCAGCATTTTTTTTTAAATTGTTTAATACACAGTTATACGATCTAAAAAATTTACTTATGTAAATTAAACCTGCCGTTTGCCCGTCTGCGCACAACTAATTCGCATTGAAAGCACAACATGGTTTGTGGTCAAATACTGTGAAACTTCACATCGCTCGTGCCTAATGCAACTCAACTCATTCTGTAATATTTTTTTTTTTTTTTTTTAATGAACAATGAAAAAAGTTTGGTCTGTCTAATAATAAATGCGTTCTTTAGTTTCCATTCATAAATTAAAATTAATTCGATACAAACTGCTTATAAAATAGTGTAAAGTTAAATTATTAGAAAATGTAAAATTTATATCCTGGATCCATTTTGTTGCAAGCACTCTTGAGCGGCATTTCGTATCGTCTCGCACATGATCAACAAACCCCCTTTTTTAAACAATCTGAAACTTGGTAAAGATTTGCGCAGATTTAATTTGTTTTTTGTTTTTGAGCAGCATTCTTTCTCTTCACATATGAGGGGCTTGCTGCTCATCATTTAGTATTTCTTCAGCATTTTTTTGGATGATACTTATTTTAACATTCTTCTGTATTTTGTATATTAAATTGATTTTTTTCATGTTTAAGTGAATTTATTATAGATTTGCGTGGTTAATTTCAAAATTAATTTCGGCCTCCCGTCTGCTGTTGGTACACTTCGATAGTATCACCTTCTTCCATCTCCAATGATGTTGGTGTGTCATTTTCATTTATTGGCTGACCATCAAAACGAAACCGTACTACTTGCATGGATAGCCCCTATACAAAAAAAAAAAAAAAAAAAACCAAAAAAGAAAACAAAGAGTTTAATAAATATTTCGTAGGCCGATCGAATGTATATCAGACTTACCGCTCTGTCGCAATAAGCATTCATAAGCTTTCTTAAGGGTGTATGTTTTTTAATTTTGAACTGGACAACAGCATTGTCTTGACCCAAGACTTTCAGATTGATGTGCTCTGTTTCTCCCTGGAAATAAAATAAATACAAAATTTAGTTATGTAGTTTCACATAAGACGTACGACCTTATAAAAACACCAGAATTTTGGCTGATTTATTAGATTTCTACCGTTTTTTTTACCAAAAACATAAATGTGCGCAGAATTGCTCCACTGTGCGGTAAGACAAAATGCCTCATACTTTATCTTTGTGAAATCGGTCTGGAATATAATACTTCCCAAACCATTATGATAAATTAAGCAGTGCCACTATATTTTACCCCGTGACTGCTGACGGAATTGTAAAAGGTGGAAAAACTTGGGTGTCGCTACTCTAGCGTTAAGGAAATACGAGTTTAAGGTTATGTTGAGCATTAGTCTACTTAAGGCACATCAGTTTGGCTCGATTAACGCAAGAAAGGACAGTCGGCGGTCAATATAGTGATGCTCACTTACTGGATTTTGCTTACTTCAATTACAATACAACAATTTACAAGCATAAGCGGTCAAATACTCAGCTACCGCGCCATGTTGTCGGCGTCATACACTTTTTTTTTCCTACTTTGCTACATAGTTCGCACACTTTCGCTAGGTTGCACTTTAGTTTCTTCTATTTTAGCCAGAACTTTGTTTATTTTTGTCATTTTCTTTACTTAAACATTTGCACTAACTTACCTTCTTTTCGTCGGACATATTTGCTGGTTGGTTTTTTACTTAGTTATAGTTAAATATAGATAAAATTTCAAAATCACCGATGCCGCACTCCGCTAAATTAATAAGTGCAAATTTTCGTCGTTTCCTCCTTCCTCTTTCGATCTTAATGAAGTAGTGAAAAATGCCGACCGCACAACGACGTTAAAACACCGAACACGCGCGAACGACGCCAACGGGGTTGCTGCTGTATATTACACAAAGCTACGAATATGGCAACATCACAATACCAGATAGTTTTAAATTTTGACAATTTATTACGTATGCGATTCAAAAAAACATAAGTCGAGTTGAAATGAATTTAAAGAATATGACCATAGTATTTAATCTTTGAACTCATATTTAGTTTTACTTCGTTAAACATTACCATTAAAATTTCCATTTAAAAAAATTAACTATTTCAACTTAACCTTATGCGATATGTACAGTTTCATGAGCTCAATATGAGGGAGTTTACATTGGGAATGTCGGGTTGGTTACCATATCGCCCGTTTGCTGTTAGAGTGCCGTAGTCAAAAAAAAAAATTTTAATTATAAAACTTATAATACGTTCACATGTGCTTTAACCACCTATAAATACACTAAATTAATCTACCCGTTCACATGTGGCAGATTACCTGCAAAATTTACAACCAGCTGTCAATATTGCTTTGAGAGGTTTTTCTTCATAGAAATTATTTTGGTGGAATATTCCGGTGTTTTTGGTTTTTTTAATTATTACTGACGATATGAAGAAAATACAAGGAGAAGGAATAGCTAATTTAATTGCGCAATTAATTGTCTGTTAATAATAAACAGTTGGAGGAAATCCGTATGCGACGTTTACTGAAGTTACGAGAAGTTATGGCTTTTTTTGTAAAATGAATCCATAATTAATAATATTTAACAAAAAATTTATTAGAATTATGTTTACAGACCTGTTTTCTTTGCCGGCATCCATTTCATTTAGTTTTTATTTTCATGTTTCTCCTTACATTTGTAATAATAATTATCGATAACACAGAAAACACAGGGTTGTATGTCAATAAGTATCGTTATTATCTGGGATTATTTTATAATCTCAGATTTTGGGAGAGAAATTTTGTATGGGAAATTGCGCTTTTTAATTACAGATTTTGAGTTAAGCGCGAAAAAGTAGATCATCTACTTATATGTGAACGTATTATAAGCAGCGACAGGTGGGCATTCCCACTACTTAGGACTGGTGGTGGGAGGCTAATCACCTGCCCTCTCAGAAATCAAACGGATTAACGATACCAACTCAAGACAAGTCTTTTGTAGTGGCCAAGGCGAATTTATTAAGGTGACAGCATTCACCCAGCTGAATTTTTCACCGTAGGTATGGCTTATGTCAAAACGATATGCTTTGTTTGTATGTATTGGTATGTTTACATTCGTATGTTTACATTTGCTTGCTGATTTTGACGTGATGGTTGCACCAAACGCAACAACAAATACATGTAGGGTTTTACTTATATGTGTTTGCTGTCACCTGTAATAAATTCGCCTTGGTAGTGGCCTTATGCCCTCGAGAGGAGTGAACAAAGAAAAAACAACTTAAATTATCAACTCCAACAACCCTCTTTCTGCCTTAATAGTTCATTTACACGCTGAAGTTTTGTCGTTAAGATTTCTCACTCCTACGATTTGTAAAAAATCACCCAACGTAAGATGACATCGTCCAATAATAATTGGATATTTTCTCTTCGTTCAATGCATAGTTTGTCAGCTCTTATTTAATCCCAACTGTAATAAAATATTTTCTATTAATTAAAATTCCTGTTTTTGATAGAAAATCGTACCAGGAAACTCATTCACCGCAAAAGGACGTACAATTTTCCAAGCAAGAATAAAATATCTGTTAGTTTCCATTTTTCAATTAATATATTATAAATATCTCTCTCTATACGTTTTTTGAAGACAATCTTTGCTTTCTTACCGCTAACAAGTTAAACCTTAAGCTGAATGCTCTTTCAATCAAAGAAATACTGGGACATATTCTTTCCATGTTAGTAAAAACGACAGTGTTTCGAAATTGCATTACTATTAATATCTGTTCTATGTAAAAAAAATGTGAAAGTTATAAAACATTAAGGGTATTTATAACCTGTTTTACGGGAATAGTTTGTATGCACTTTGCTTTTATAAAACTTTTCGAATACCGAATATCACCATTCCGACTGAAATCCGTAGAACTCGTGGAATTCATGGGAGCCGGAAAGTAAGTGCAATGTAATTAGCTGGCATTCAAACCACCAAATTGCAAAAAGAAAAAGTACGTGCATATTTGGCTTTTTGGCGTTTGTACTACTGCTATCACAGTGCATGAATTCGCCTTATGTGCTTCAGTATTTCTCAAAAGGAAAGTGTTGGCGCTGTTTTCTTCTCACTCTTGCCAATAAATGCAGAAGCTTGGCCGATGAAAATTTAACGAAAGGAAGCCCCTTGGAGTGTTTGAAAGAAAGATACTGCGCAATATTTTAAACCTTTGCACAAGGCGATGAAAGAATGAGTTGTATCAGCTTAACGCAACATAGGAAAGCTTCGTCTACGTTGGAGAAGGACTTGGCTTCACTTGGCGTGTCCAATTAGCGCCAGTTGACACGAGAAAGAAACGACTGGCTTGCTTTGTTAAACTCGGGCAAAATATCGAAATGGTTATCGTGACAATAAAGAAGAAGAAGAAGACAATACAGTGTCCACAACAGTCGGTTCTACGTTACCGAAACGACCCGGATTTTTTTCCCCGTATGTAAGTATGGGGAATGTTAATGCTGCTACAACAACAACGACAATGTGATTTACCAACACCATCTTTAATAGATTAACCTTGGCATAGTAGCAAACGACAGTATGGATAGAGCAGCCTTACTCATGAGGATTTACAAATATCAGAGTTCACATTTTGAACGGAATGCAATGAATTGGCAGTGATATGTATTGCTTGCATTTTTTAATGATTTCCAAGTATTATTTTCTTACGTAACGATTAGAACTTTTGTACACACAGCATGCACCATTTCTCTCATTAATTTCCTTTGTAATTATTTTTCAGTATATGAAGTGAATATTTATTAGAATAAGAATAAATTTTTCAAATCTGGCAGCATCAATTATGAATGCTGCCAGTAATTTAAGATAGTTAATATTAAATACAACCCTGTGTGATAGAATAGGGGAACATAAGAAAACAAATTTTAACCCTTTGATGCTCAGAAGAATTTATGTAAACATATCCTGGTAGGCAATAATTTAAATACTTCGTGGTCTGAGAAGCGGATATGGTAATACATACAATAAAAAATCATGTGTTTGTACATGAATAAATAAAGTTTTCAGGAATTCAAGTTTAAGGTTTGCCACAATTAATTTCGTATCATATTTACTCCACCAAAAGGGAAAGGGAACACATTTTCAAAATGCTTTTACTATGGAGGCATTGCAAGCTGCGTTTAGAATTCCTCACTTTTCGTTTGGGATGTAACGAAGAAAGGCGCGCAGTACTTACATAAAAATATGTAACCATACTTACATACATACATATGTATCTATCCACAAACTTGTTTGGATGAGCAGACATTCAGTGAAGGACCGATTTTTATTTGTTTTGTGAATTTTTTTTAAGTTATAAAGCAATTTTTTTATGCTATAAAAATTAAAATGATTTAATTTTTTTTTCAACTTATGAAGAATAATGAATTCCGAAAAAAACTACAACAACAGTTTTTGAAATGCAATTTCTTAGGCGTCGATGGACGAGCGAGAATGGAGAGTAAAATATCAAGGCCATGCAAGGTTTTGGGCATTTTCGTTTGCGAAAGAGAAAAAAGATATAACGTAGAGGAAAAGGAGGGAGAGAGCTATACCTTACATATATCTTAGATACACTTTAGGCTATTTTTCCTGAGTTTTTCCTTAAGGTTGCTAATTGTGAGAAATAACATAGTGAGAAATAACACTGCCTACTTTTTGGCGCTTATTTGTTGGTGTAAACTTGTAGGAAATATATTTTTGGTGCTGACTTTTTGACATTTTATTGCCCTTGGCAGTAGGCAGTTTGGGGCGTTTTTTGGCCCAATTTTTTGGGGTTTTTTTTGGTGCCTACTTGTTGGCGCTTATATCCGTTACCTGGCTAGTGCTTGTGCGTACTATAAAGTGCTACCCAGTCCGGCGTCGGATTTATTGGTTGTTGTTGTAGCAGCATAAACATTCCCCATGCTTACATACGGGGAATGCTGCTGGAGTGACAGTCCTTGGCCGGATATAAATCCGGGTCGTTTCGGTAACGTAGAACCGACTGTCGTGGAAACGTAAGTTGGTATTGGCATTGCCTTGCGGTAATTTGTGCCATTGCTGCGGTCCTGGAATCGCTGGGTTTGTGCGGGTGATAAACGCTTAGAGTAGTGCGCGTTGTTTGTGTCCGGCGTTTACCTATGTATACCGGTCGACCCTACTCCGTGTTTTTGTAAATTTTGTCTATTTGTATTCTCTGCAAATATTGTAAATTTATTTATATATATATTCTTTCTCTCTCTCTCTCTCTCTCTCTCATTCTCTCTCGGGTCTCTCCCTCTTTCTTCGTCTGCCTTGAAAGTTTCACTTCTGTTATGTGTACTACGCTGCACGCACTTTTTTTCCATTATTGTATACCTTCTAGGGAATAAGAAAATGTGCTGCTGCTGAAGGACACAGCACTGTTTGCTTCATGCCGTACAGAGTAGAGGTTAACATACAGTAATCGTTTTCGATTCGCCACTTTTCTGCTCGTTATAATTGGGCGCGGCTCGCTTGATGAAAAATCGCTATTTAAGAGCATACTTTTCGTAGTTAGTGTCGACATACAACGAAATACATGAAACCTCTCCTGGGTGGACAATCACCGTCAGTCAACTTTTGGGTGGACAATTACCGTCCGTCAACTGTTGTTCGCCCAAGAGAGGTGTGTGTCCTCTGCTGAAGTGGAGGGTAGGTTATTTAAGAACTTTTTAATTTGTTAAATAATTTATTAATAAATCAAAACCATTTCGTTGGAGAGCATTCTGTACGATTCTTCAGTAGTACTCTCAGTGCCAGAGCTATTATCGTCAATAGTTTGTCAGTAACAAAATTCAATCTGCAATCTAAGTTTTCTGTTCATTGTTATAAATTCATCAGAATTTGATTTAGATTCTCGAAGGATTTTTGATAACTCAAATAACGAAGCCAACGTTGCTAGCGATAAGTCATATTCGGACTTGAATTCAGTTGACATATATATGTATATCTATTTTTGTTGACATATTGCTTTGTTCTGATAACTTAGAGTTTATTTATTCAAAATAGTCCTCTATGGCGTCGATAGACTGTTTTGCGCGATCTAAAAGTTTTCCGAAAGAGTGTTTCAGGTGATTGACCGGAATGTCCTTCAGGATGTCGGTTGGATGGCCTCTACGGGCGCAAAACGTTTTTCTGTCTTAGCCAAATGCAGTTTTCCGAATAGGTAGAAATCACAGGGAGCCATTTCAGGCGAATACGGTAAGTGATTGATGGTTAAAATGCGATTTCTAGTCAAAAAATCAGTCACAATAGTGGATCGATGAGATGGTGCATTATCATGCAATAAGTGGCAGTTTCCTGTTGGCACGAGGGGTTTCACTGTGCACACATATATATATGTAGAGTGAAACCTCGATATAACGAACTTCGTTATAACGAAAAACTCCACATAACGAATTTTTCTTTAAGTCCCTGGAAAAAACCTCACTTCTACGAAGTTTTTCATACAAAAATGCTCTATAGTTATAACGAAGAATTTCTGAGTCTGAAAGCCTCTATATAGCGAAGCAATTCTTCGAGCACCTATGTACAACAAAAATAAAATAAGGGAAAATCAAATTTGTGGCAAGCCGTTAAAGTTCCGTTATCCCAAACCTCGGCATAACAAAGTGAGAACAAAGCAAAAGTCCCGTAATTATATTACGTGTACACAAACATGTTTGAAATTGTAGCCACTCACTCGTACCTTGATTTTTGCCAAAATGAGTTCATTAAAACGTAATTCAAGTTCTATTCGCGAGCAAAAATTAATATTTGATCCCGTTGATCAAGCTGATAAATCGAAGCAAGAAATTGCTAAACAATTTAATATTCCGCCGAGTACTCTTTCCACAATTTTAAAAAATAGGGAGATTATTTGCAACACCAAGGCATTAAAGATGAAAAGAATGCGGGCTGCTGAATATGAAGACATTGAGCACTGTTTGTTTAAATGGTTTTCACAATGTCGGACTCAAAACATTCCTTTAGAAGGTTCGTTAATTAAAGACAAAGCTGAAGAATGCGCTGTACGTATGGGGCACGTGTGGGTAAAGTGCCAGTGTAAGTGACCAAGTTTGTTCTGACTGGAAAACGTGTATACCATGTCTGTTGGCAGAATATCAGCCCCACAATATTTATAATGAAGACGAAATTGGGCTATTTTTTAAATGCGCACCAGGTCGAACAATGGTACTTAAATCTAAGAAATGTCACGGCGGAAAACATAGCAAGGAAGACTCTCAATTTTATTTACGGTAAATAGTTCTGGCACTGAGAAGAGAAAATTGTTGGTAATCGGAAAATCAGCTAATCCAAGATGCTTTAAAAATATTAAAAGCTTAGTTGGCGAACAAAAAAGCTTGGATGACTACTGAAATATGGTTGGATTACTTAGAAAAATTTGACAACGAAATGACTAAGGCTAATCGCGAAGTGTTATTGCTCGTTGATAACTGCATGGCGCACAAAAACCCTTCATCACTGAATTCTATTAAATTACAATTTCTGCCGCCAAACGCAACATAGAAATTACAACCTCTAGATCTGGGAATAATTAAAAGTTTCAAGGAATTCGGTGGTCAAAGTTTTAATCAATGATATGGAAGAGGGGCGCAAGACTAATATCAACGTTCTACATGGCAACAGAATGGCCCATAAAGCATGGGAAAACGTAAAACAACCAACGATTGTCAACTGTTTTGCGACATGTGGCTTTGTCGACAGTCCAAATATTTTGACCACAAATGATTGTGTTCAAGGCAGCGAAGAATGGCTTGTCGTTAAAAACAATTTCAATTTGGATGAACAATTTGATGTTTTTGTTACTTTCGATGATAACGTCAGTACTACGGGTCTTATTACTGATGATGACATTGTTGCTAGTGTTTTGAACAGAAATACAGTCGACACTGTTGAGGAGGATGAACAAGGATAACGAGAACGTTATCGACGTTATGAGGATGAAGAGGTCGATGCATAGGAAGCTATACCCAAAAGTGCATTCGATAGCTTAGCATCTGTTGAGCGAAGTATTGATGGCTGCATTCGAAACTTGCGCAAACAAGCAAAAATAACCAATTATTTTAATAAAATCTAATTGAAAAAAATGTACAACTTTTTATTTTTTACATCCACCCCACTTCAGTGCAGTTTTATCATTATTTTGATGTAAACAGGTAAAAACAGTATTTATAACGCATTTTCTTTCAGAATTCTTTAAATTTCGTTTTACCAAGGTTTTACCAATAAGTACCTATAGCGAATAAATATATACAGGGCCCGCCATCTATGGCTACGGATTTGAATTAGGTATTATTTGAAGAATGGTAACACTTAGCTGTCATCTGATTTGACAGAAAATTAGTTTTATTCTTCCGCTGAACGAAATGGTTGTGTATACGCTCAAAGGACCGACCACCCAACGTGTTTTCGCTTCGCTTCATGGGCTTGGGATCGACTTGAAGAAGATGAAGACTTTTACCGAAAAATCATCTTTTCGGATGAAGCTCATTTCCATCTCGGCGGGTATGTTAACATGCAAAATTGCCGCATTTGGGGCTCAGAAAACCCGCACGCACTCGAAGAAAAGCCGATGCATTCACAACGAGTCACTGTTTGGTGCGGATTTTGGTCGATTGGTCCATTTTTCTTCGGAAATGAGCGAGGAGTGTTCGTAACCGTCAATGGAGAGCATTAACGGGCCATGTTGAACGAATTTTTGTTCCGAGAAATTGAAGAGGAGGATATTGGTGCCATTTGGTTCCAACAAGATGGCGCTACTTGCCACACAGCGAATGCTACGATCAATCTTTTGCGCACTGTCTTCGAAGATCGCATTATCAGCCGAAATTCTGATATCGTTTGGCCGCCTCGGAGCTGTGATTTGACGCCGTTGGATTATTATCTTTGGGGGGGCCATCAAAGACCAGTGTTATGCCAACAAACCAGCAACAATTGATGCACTGAAGACCAACATACGCGATGTCATAGCTGAAATACAGCCGCATACAATCGAAAATGTGTTGAAAAATTGGACCGATCGTATGGGATGGTGCATGGCTAGCCGAGGCAGCCATATGAATGAAGTTGTGTTCCATCATTAACCGGAAGGATTGTACTTCAAAATAAAAAAGAACAGTTTGGAAAAATATTGAGTAGTTTCTTTTTTATAGCATTTTTAATTCCGTAAAGTTATATGGCGGACCCTATTTAACGAAAAATTTTCTGGTATATATCGTTAGCAGTTA
This sequence comes from Anastrepha ludens, assembly GCF_028408465.1. Classification (NCBI taxonomy): domain Eukaryota; kingdom Metazoa; phylum Arthropoda; class Insecta; order Diptera; family Tephritidae; genus Anastrepha; species Anastrepha ludens. Next base: position 26,034,565 of record NC_071499.1, on the reverse strand, counting down.
CCGAATAGCTGTACAGTTTGTTATAAGAAATTTCGCGCTACCCGCCGACAACAATCCACATTTCTTGTGATCATTGAAAATGCATTTTGTATGTAATTAAATAACTCAATCCTTTATTTTTATTACTTGTTACTTATATGGATCAGATCATACATATGTATGTATTTATATATATGTATTTATATGCTCATATATAATATATAGTTTTTATTTTTTATTTACTTTTTTTATTTTATGCTGAGAAATCTGAATACAATTACATTTATGAAATTCTTAAGTGTTGCATTCAATGTTTCTTATGTTTTTCACATTCTTATATTTACGTGTATGTATGTATGTATGCAGATATATTTACTGTGGTCTGTTTTGGTAAATTTTTTTGCCAAATTGATGAAACTTTTTACCAGCTTTCATTCCATAGAAGGATGCATAAATATGAGCTGTTGCTTTGTTGCTGTTGATGTTGATATTTTTTTCAACTTAATTTTTACATTTACATACATTGTCAGATTGTTGAAAATTTGACTGCAAAAAGCGTATTCGTGCCAAAAAACAGCTGGTGTTGTTGCTATGCTTTCTTTTGCTTTCACTTTCTTCTTTTTCTTTCATTTTCTTCTTTTCTTGGCTGTATATCTAAACAAACTTCTATAGTTGAAAACCCGTTTTAGTTTATTTTTTTTTGCTTGACAGAAAAAATTATGTTTATGAAAATCTCGTATAAAAAATACACTATAAAATGTGCGAGTGTAGTACAGAAAAAAAATGCATATGAAATATTCGCTAACCTAGTTTGGAGTTACCTATGTATAATGAACAGTTAAAATATACAACTAAATTGAAAAGGCTGCCTAAATATGTCAGCAATTCCGTTAGTAATTACTTGTACGGTCTTATGCTGTTGGCAAACACTGTACACTGTTTAGTTGTCGCTTTAGGTAATTATGACTGTAAGTTGAAGGGGTGGACATGTTACTAAATTTTGAAGAATTGTTTTTTTAGTGCATTTTCAAAGGTTCATACAATGCGTTTTTACAAATTCTGAAAATTATTTAGGAATGTGTGATCATGGTTTTGATTTGAATGATTAATTTCCCTCACTATGGAAAACGAATGTTGCACAAACATGTACATTCATGCACATACATATATATGTACCTATGTATGTGTAAATGTTGGTTTGTAAGCACGAGTATGGGTGAATTTTTTCGCACATCTCCGTTTTGTTTTTTCGGCGAATTTCGATGATGGCTGACTGAATGATTAGTTTATTTCAAATATATTTTGGTCTTATTACTTTCTTCGTTTTTTTTTGCTGATAATTAAGTTTAATACTTCCTTAATTGGTTTTCCATTAATTAGTCATGTACATATTGTAGCGCCTGTAAGATTTAATCATTTTATTTCTTACAATAAATTTAAGTTTAATATTTTATTTTTATTTTCTTGTTGGATTCCAGCTACTGTTTTTGCCACTGCTACGGTTGTTAATTTCTTAATTTTTTTTCGAGCAACGAATAGTTGAAAAAGCAAATTTATGCAAAATACATACATATATGTATATGTATAGATGTAGTTTTAACTCATTTAAATTTAAAAAAATAAATAAGGCATACATGAAGTTCCTACAACTCGCCAACTGTTTAATTAATTTAGTTTACCAATTTAATTTTTCAGTTGAAATGCTGCTGAATGTAACTACATTTGGTATGAAGAATACTTTTGTCAATGTACAATTTCGAAAATAAGCTGTTTTCTTGCTGTGTTGTAAGTCTCACTTTCTAAGTTTTCACTTAATTTTGTCTTTATTATTTGCTTAGGTATATTACAAACTTTTTGGTTTTCATATTTTGGGTCATCCTGTATTTTTCACACAGAGATCTGCAATATTTTTGAAGTACTGCAATATTTTTGCACTCATTTGCAGTTTGAAGTATTTGTTTTTGTTTTAGTTTTAGTTGTTTTTTTATATGCAAAATTTATTTGGTGGGAGTAATCTGAGAGTTTTACTTGTTATCATTACTTATAATTGTATTTTCGCAATTTTCTTTACTCATAATATTTATAGCCTTTAAGGAGTGTGTGTGTGTGTATCATAATAGTTGGGTAATTGGTAACAGTAAATTTAATTAGTGGGTTTACAGATAAAAACTAGAAATTACGCTTTTGTAACATTATTTGAAGGCATTACATGTCGCTTTATTTTTCCAAAAAAAAAAAAAACCTAACTGAGCAAATTTTCTTTATTTTTATCAACGAAAAAAGAAAAAAAAGAGAGGCTAATTAGGGTAGGTAAATAGTTCATTTTAAGAGTCTCATTTAGGTAACCGGAACGACACAGATTTATTTCCGCTCAAGCACTGTCACTGCAGCCGCATTCCCCGTAATATTTAAGGGGAATATGTTTGTGCTGCTTTCAATAACAGCAACAACAGAGTCACATTTAGAACCGTTGTGAACACGTTTGAAAGCATACAGAACGTTGTGAATTCCGCAGATCGCTACTCGGCTCTTCGTGAATTTGACAGAATCCGCTATTGTGCTCACGTAAATGTAAATGCTCGTTTAGTTGTTAAATTTGTGGATTACAAACAGCTACATATTATATTTCCATACTCCTCCAAGGCACAACTACAAAGTTAGTTCTTGCTTGAATTCTCTAGTGTTAAATTCGAAATTTTAAATTTGTCTGTGGCGTGCATTTTGTCGTTGGCAAAGTATATTAAAGTGTGCCAGACTCCCGTGACTCGCTCTTTAGCTTTTGAAAAAAAAATAAAAAGAATTTGAATTTTTTTTGTCAACGCTCTCTGCATTCTCTCAAAGACTTCAAAGTAAAAGAATACAGTCACGAATTATCGGCCAATCTGCATTCAGTCGGCCTTGGCTAAACTTATTGAAAAGCTGATTTTACCGTAACTCTCTGCTACTTTTGGTCCAATCATCACCACAAGACAGCATGGTTTTATTGGTAGCCGTTCAACGTCAACTAACCTTTTCGCCTACACCGACTATCTACTGAACTCACTGAATACCAACACCTGTGTTCATAGCATCTATACTGATTTCAGTAAAGCGTTCGTTCGAGTTGACCATGACATCTTGCTATACAAGCTCTGGAAATATGGCGTCTGCGACAAAGCATTAGACTCGCTTAGGTCATATCTAGCTGGTAGACACCTGCAGGTCAAAGTGGATGGCCACCGGCTAACTCTGGTGTTCCGCAAGGTTCTCACCTCGATCCGATTTTTTTCAGCATATTCGTGAATGACTTCGGTAACGACTATTGGTAACGACTTCAACTCGGAGTACCTACTATTTGCAGACGATATTAAAGTTGATCAATTACTAGTGTGCTGGATAGTCATCTACTACAACAGGACGTCGATAATCTCTCTGATTGGTGCACAAGGAACAAACTAACAAACTGGATCTTAAGTTTAAAAAGTGTGCTGTGATGTCCTTCTCGAGATCGCACACTCCCTTACCTGCAGTGTACACACTCAATGGTGATAAAATAAGGGAGGTGGATGACATCAAAGACCTCGGTGTCACGACTGACACCAAACTAACTTTCCACAAGCACATAGACGGAATAACCCAGAGAGCTTTTAAGATACTCGGATTTAAACCTAGGAATAGTAAGGACTTCAAGAATCCCTACTCCCTGATTTGTCTTTTCAAAACTCTAGTTCTTCCAATACTGGAGTACGGATCCATTATCTGGTATCCATACACTGAAGCAGGCATTACTAGAATTGAAAGAGCGCAGCGTAAGCTCTGCAAGACCTTAGCCTTCCATCATTCATCATCAACACTCGGTGCAACATCAACAGTCTGCAGGCTCGCCGTCGCATAAGTGATCTGGCGTTCTTCTAAAGTGGTAAATGGTATTATGGATGCCCTGGAAGTACGCAGCTCCTTCGAGCTTGCCCCGGCTGGTCTCACTCTTAGGAATAGTCGTCTACTAAAAACAGTCGCTACCTACAAAAGCCCGTGCAATAGAATAGCCATCAGCGTCAACTCACTTCATGGTGTTCTCGATTTCTATGGTGGAACCTACGATACTTTTCTGCGAAATGCCCAAAATATCATCCTTTAGTAATACCCTGATTTTTCTCAAGAACCTTCTGTCCCATAATCTTTATCATTGTATTTCTTAACAGCCCTCTATAAATTCTGATTCTGTACTCTCTTTTTTATTTGTATGTATATTGCCGATTGGCGTTTGTTTAATAAAATAATAAAAGGTAAATAGGCAAAAGGTATGTTATAACGGGTCACTGCGCTATTGGCACCCTAGCCAGTAGAATGGGTGTACCCATATGATCTCTCCAGGAGTTGTGGAGATGAAGAAGAAATTGAGTTGGTATAACTCCGACTGTGTCCTCTGTGAACGTCCTCCACTTCAAAGAAGCCGGGCCAAATATGTTGGCGATTATTTCTTTGAAGACCTGGGAATTTAGCAAAATGTCTCAATGGAGCGACTGGTTACTTTCTTAAAAATGCTTCAGTGGTTTCAGCAACTTAGTTAGGGGATGAAAATTAAATGCAGGCATCACCATGGGCATTAGGGCCACCGAGTGTTTAGTCTTAGACAAGTAACTTGGTAGCCCAACCTAACTTAAAAGGTAAATAAAGTGTGCCAATTTAGGGAACAGGTAAAATTATAAAAAAAAGTTAGAAACCTGCTCTACTGCTGCTAACTTGTTGATGAGCCTTGCATTCTTATTTTGTTTTTTTTTTGTCTTTGCATTAACACACATCAGTCGCTGATGTCCATTTAACCAGAATATCGTTGCTTTTTGTGCGAAAAATGTTAAGAATAATAAATATTTTTTTTGTATATATTTTTCAATGAATTATGACTTGTTTTCAATAAATATACAGACTTTTCTTACATTTTCCGTTCTTTTATTGCATTTTTTCCAAGAACTGATGCGTGTTAAACTAGCCTAACTTTTTGCTTGCAAATCTTCACTATTTTGACATTTTCTTCTTAGTTATCTCACCTATCTCATCTACATTCACGGCACGGTAGAGTAACACTCAATTTTGCACGCCAATTTGCGCAAATTTGCGTTGTGTTACTGTCCTCAAGACTGGTTTAGTTCTTCGAAGTTTAATAAACCTCAAAAATTCATGGATGCCTTGCTCAACCCTAATTCACCAGACAACCAAAGAAATTATGATGCAATGAAAGCCTGCGTGCACTCGCCAAAGCGGGGTATTGACAGTTATAGTTTTCGATGCTTTCGACTTTCGCGTCGTAATGGCAGCTGCGCTAAGAGTCATTTGCTGCCAAGCCCATTTTAGGGAATGCACCCGTGTAGGCAGTGGCCGGTGGCAATTCCAGTCGCCTGACGAAGCAACGAGTGCTCGAACTGAATCATATCGCTAGCTATTTTCGTGCTGATTGGAGGTTAGATTTTGCATGCTGTCCAGCAGCTGAGCTTCTATTTGCTCGCTTGACCGTGCAGAGTACAAAATGCATATGCTTTCTCTCGCAACCCTGTTAGTGTGCTAGATGCACTTTGCTTTAAACTAGCACTTTTTGGAACTAACAGCCAGTTTCTCATTTTGTAGTATCGTTAATTGTAATATAACAACATCGTTTATTGTGCCGAATTTGCTTGCGACCTCTTTTTCCACTTCTTTAAATAATATTTCTTCTTTTTTTTAAACATTGAACTTTCTTGGCTGACGGTAAATTGCAAATGTTAAAATTATGTTTCAAAAAGAGGTAGAAATCGAGTTTCCAAAAAGAGTACGAGAAGAGAACAGTTTATTGCTATGCTAAGAGCTCTGCAAACAGAAGCCACTGTTCTATGAGCTGAGAATGTTAATAAAGATTGTGTTGTTAATGAACGTTTGCTGCTTTTGTTGTTTCAAAGACTCTCTGGTTTCAAAGTATTTGCGGAGAATGTTAATAAACTATATTATTCATTATTCTGTTAATGACTCTGCAAACAGAAGCAGAACTGTTCTATCAGAGAGTGCTAATGAAGATTGTGCTGTTAATGAACGTACTCTCTGGTATTGTTGTTTCAAATACTCTCTGTTTAGATTTCTTTTAATAAACTCTGTTATTCGTTATTTGATTGACGCCTCAGCAACCAAAAGCAAATGCAGAGAGCGTTGATATACTGAGAGGAGCGCATGTAAATTGCGTTTTCTGCGTGGGTTTTGTGGAAATAATGAAGAAATATCATGATTTTTGAGGCTCACCTGTCAATTTACGTGGTAATACACTTTCCACACTAACTCAGGGGAGTTGATTTTTATTTTTATCTACTGCCATGCGTGAAATGACTTTTGACTAAAAACGCTTGGAAGTTACTAGACATACATAATGCCACTAGAAAGGATTCAACGACTCGCTGCTCTGTGCATAACAGGAGCGATGAAAATCACTCCAACGGTGGCACTGGAAATGATTCTCAGCATGCCACCTATTGACCTTATGGCAAAAAACCTTGCAGCGAAATCCGCGAGGAGGTTGGTGGCTGCTGGAGTATTCATCTGCAGAACCTGTGGTCACAGCTGAATAGGAAAGTGGAGCTCAGGTTGCACAGACTACATTACTCCGTACTTTAGTTGGGAGAGAAGGTTTCGCATTACAATTGAAGAGGAGGGATGGCACAAAGGCATGAAGCCTGGCCATAGAACTCTTCACATCTATACAGACGGCTCTAAAACTTCAGATGGAGTGGGAGCGGGTATTTACTGCTCAAAAAAAGGGATAAGGCAGCCTGTCAAGCTGCCAGACCACAGCAGTATTTTCCAAGCGGAAGTGTTTGCTGTGGTGAAAGCCGCGGAGCTAGCATACACTAGAACAAGAAAGAACTCAACAATTAATATATACGTGGACAGTCAAATAGCAATAAGCTCATATTGTATTAAGTCCAAAAATGTTCGACGGAGCAGGGAGGCCATAGAAAGGCTAGCCGCAAACAGTAGGCTGCATATCCATTGGGTGCCTGGTCACAAAGGCATTATGGGGAGCGAAATAGTAGATGAGAAAGCAAAAAGTGCTCTTAGACTACCATTTGAACAAGAGAACGGCATACAAAAACCGCTAAATACTATATAAATACAACGAAATGGACGACTACATGAAAAGGCGAGTGAAAGATAGATGGACTAATCTAACCACATGTAAAACAGCAAAAGTCATGTGTAGAATTAACTACAAAAAACTGACTCAATTCGTACTGACGCTCTCGCGAAGGGACTGCAGAACTATCATAGGTATGCTAACAGGTCATAATCTATATGCGTACAAGATAGGAACTGCTAACACGGACAAATGCGGGAAATGCAGAGAGGATGTTGAGGAAATTTTAGAAGATCTTCTGTGAGTTTGTCCGGCATTATTAAAAACGCGTTTAAAATGCCTGGGAGCCCCATTGTTTGAGAGTCTGGATGACCTCCCAAAAGCGGATCGCCCAGCGCTGCTTAGATTCACCAAAAGCGCTGACATCCTACATGATGTCTACTTGAGGTAGTCATAGAGGTCGGTCTCCATCTGGTATCGCTAGGGGCCAAAAGGTCTATGCGTGGCTTGTTGCGCGCATATTGATGCTTAGCAGTGTTTTCTGTCATCACGAAGTAACCGTCGAATGTTTTAAAAATAAAGATTTTTTATTATTAAACCTTTTTTCTACTGTGCATAATTGCTTTGCTGTATTAGCTAAAAAATATAGTTGAAAGTTCAAATTAAAAGTTGATAAAAAGTAATACAAAAATAATTTCCAAAACCTATGGACTCGTTCTTCTTATGACTTTTAAGAATTCCTTTTTTTTTCGTTACCTTTTTTAATAATACTTTTCATATCCTACAATTATTTTGATATAGCTTTTTGTTGTCATGCAGTTGTTTTTCATAGCCACTTAAAATTTTATCGTGTCCAGCACAATTTTCTGTTACATATTTCAATAATCTCCAAAGCCAGCCTGGCGAAGCCAAATTTGCGGCAAATGAGGAAGCTATAACTTTTTTTTCTATTCCTATTGCTTACTCTAGTCACACTATTATCAAAATTGTCAGGCTTGCGAAACGGTGTAGGAGGGAGTTAACAGCTGAAAAGTAAATAAATAAATTGAAGCATTATACTCTGTATAGGTACAGTGTGCCATTTTCGACAAAATACGGTTATCTGTTGGAAATTGTTTGACGTTGGCCTTGTTCGTATATTTTAACGGTTTATAGGTTTTTTTCAATGCCTTTGTAGGGCTAGCGTTTTCTGCACTGTTGTTGTTTTTTGCCTGTATTTTGGTAGAATAATTTTCAGTTGCCAATTCAGCTGAATTTGTTGTTTTCATAACTCCCAAATTTAAGTAAGTTTATCCAAATAATTTACGCGCAAATATTTCGTAATTTTTTCTTTACACTTTGCTTGTTCTTTGCTCTAACTGTTTTTAGAAGTTTTGTTTTTTTTATTTTTCTTTTACATGAATTAAGTGTAAATTTTAGGTTGTCTACAGTTGTTGAATTTAGTTTTTATCGTTTTAAATTCAAATAAATTGTATTTTTAGTATAAAAATCACGTAAAAAATTTGTTTGCCAATTACAAAAATAATTAGTATAAAAACATTTTTAATATACTTTACATATTTTTGCATTTTTTGCATTTTTTCTACATGCTTTTGTTTTTTGTTATTATTCTTCATAAGTACAAATTGAATATTTTTTTTCTTTGTTTGTGTATAATAAGTATGCATGTGTGTGTAGTTATTTACTTTTAAGTTATTTTTACAGCTACTATTTTTGTTAATTTCTAATATTTTTGTTTTGTTTACTAATTTGATATATTCAGTTAAGTTGTACCATTACAAATATAAATATATATTCATAATTTACATGCATGTATGTATGTATGTTTGTATGTCAAATAGAAATGTGAATAAAAAATCTACAAATGTTACAGGCTAATAGTAAAAATTTAAAAGTTCTCTTATCTTACATTTTCCTTTGTATTTTTGTATGTACGCTTTAATTTGCTTTCGGAAAGATAAAAAAGAGACGAAAACCAAAAACACTTCATCTTTTATTTTTGCTTTTACTATATAATAAATTTGATTTTTTCGCAAGTGTCCGTATGAATTTTGTGTTTTTTGTTTATTTATTTTTTTGTGGTTTCCTAATTTTATGTCTTATTTTTGCTTCATTTATTTTTCTTTTGCAATTTATCGTCAAAATAATTTTAATTGCTTGAATGCTGATTTATTTTTGTTTTTGTTCTTTAGTTTTCTGCCATCTATTTGGTATTGTACAAAAGGAATCACACTGAGATTGCTTGGGTAAAATTCGCAAACAGATAAGATGCGTAGGTAAGTCATACAGTGGAATACTTTTTTGTTAGGGCTTTAACACACACATATACAATCGTATAAATTTATAAAAATGTCGCATTTTAATGTCTTTTAGTTGAAAATTTCATATTTGAAGTTTCTATTAATTTTTGAATTTTTTTATAGGATACTTTTTTGTATTTTCTTCATTAAACAACCGATCGTTTTAGTTTTATTGATCATATTTTGGGTGTATGTATGTCTGTATGCCTGTATATGTGTAAGTGAAGGTCTTAAATGTATATATGTATATATAGGTATATAATATCGTGGCATAATATTAAAAAAGAAATATAGAGCGTAAACAAACCCAAGTACGTAAATATAATTAAATTGAAATAAATGAAAAAAAAATGTTTGTTGTATAAGAATTTTAAAAAATATTTAAGAAGTTTTTAAAATTAAAAACAACAAAAAAACATACAAAAACATACAAAAATTTAAAACACATAAAAAAATGTTTGTTTGCATAAAAAACAACAATACCAAAAATTATAAAAAAAGTTATTTATTTTATTTATTAAAAAAACTTTTGGTTAGCATACAAATATTAAAAATCAAATAATGTAATATTATTAAAAAAATTTTTTTTTGCATAAAATTCTCTCAAAATAAAAAAAAGTAATATTAAAAAAAAAAAATTTTTTTTGGTAACAATTTGAAAAATTTAAAAATATTTGTTTTTTTGGATAAGAAACATTTAAAAAAATGTTAACAAAATTAAAAAAAAAATATTATTAAAAACAAATTTTGTTTGTTTCCATAAAACACTTTAAGCATTAAAGAAATATTACTATTAAAAAAAAATTTTGTTCGCAAAAATTAAAAAAAAAATTTTTTTTTGATAAAAAATATTAAAAAAATTAAAAAATTCCGAATTTAAAATTTCGAACAAATTTGTTCTGTTTGTATAAAAACTTAAAACTTTCAAAAAAATTTTTTTTGCATAAAATTAAAAAAAAAGTTATTTAAAAAAGTTTTAAGAAAATTAAAAAAAAAGTATAAATACAAATTTAAAACATTACAAAAAATTATTTTTGTTTGCATAAAAATTTGAAAAACTAAAAAAAAATTTTTTTTTGGATAAAGAATATAAGAAAAGAAAGAAGAAGAAAAATTTTATTTTGTTTCTATAAAGACTTATGTAGGAATCAAAGCAACCCTTGATTGTAAGAATCATAGAAAGCCATGTACATTTTGTTCAATCGTTATTCTTAGTTTTCATATATGTATCTATAGTTAGTTGAAATAAAGCAACCGTAGCATTTACACGTGCGTTTCCTTTTTCCGGATATATAAAGGTAACATAACCTTACAACTTAAAACATAAAAAAAATTTGTTTTGTATCAAATTTAAAAAAATTATTTGAAAAATTTTTAAGAAAATTTGCAAATAAAATATTAAAACATTAAAAAAAGTTTTTTTTTGTAATATTAATATATTAAAAAAATTTAATAAAGACTTAAAACGTTCAAGAAAATTTTTTGTTAGGCCATCAGCTAAATTTTAAAAATTAAAAAAAGTAATATTATTAAAAAAATTTTTGTTTGCATAAAAGATTTTCAAAAATTAAAAAAAGTAATATTATTAAAAAAAAAAATTTTTAATTTCATTTAAAAAATGTTTAAGATTTAAAACGTCCAAAGGCGTGTTTTGTTTGCATAAAAATTGAAATAATTGAAAACAGTTTTTTTTGTATAACATTAAAGAAAATTTAAAAAAATTTTAAGAAAATTAAAAAATAATTTTTTAAGAAAATTAAAAAAAAAATTGCGAATAAAAATTTAAAACATTAAAAAAAATTTTGTTTGCATACAAATTTTAAAAACTAAAACTTTTTTTTGATAAAAAATGTGTATTCGAGCGGCAGCCCGTACTAATAGGTTAGGTAACGCGCTAAACAAATCGAAATCTTTTTTCCGGGCACTATCTTTTGAAGGCGGTGGCACCTTGTGTTGGTGTCCTTAAATCGAGGTAAGTTATTTCAACTTTGTTTTCCCATCATCGTCTCTTGAAAATTGTACCAAAATTTCAAGTCCATTCGGGCAAAATTGACGAAGTTACGAGTGTTTAAGTTCCAGGCTGGGTTACCTCGTATACTGTGTTTGGATCGTTTTGAAATTTGACACAGTACTTCTTCACACAATTTACCAAGTATCGTCGTGCGTTTTTTTAAATACGCATTTATCTTACAATCCACTGGGAAGCCACGAAATTGTAAGATTCATAAGTATTTAAAACTTTAAATTTCGTGGCTGCCCAGACTGGTGAACTGTGTACTGCCGCCTACACATGTCATTATAACGTTCACGATCCTCCTACCCTCAAGAGAAGAGTGGGAACGGGACGATGTAAGACAGGACGAGTCCATTCATGTATGCACAGATGGCTCTAGGCTCGAGGGCAGGGTATGCGGAAGTGTATACTCCGAGTATCTGGGGATCTCCTTCAGTTTTCGCCTTCTTGACAACTGTAGTGTCTTTTAGGCGGAACTGATGGCAAAGTGTGATGTGCTACCTGGACATTTTCACGGACAGCCAGGTGGCTATAAAATTTCTCACAAAACAGTCGACAACTTCCAAGGTAGCCATGCAATGCCGCACATCTCTTAAGGAGATGCCTGAGTCAATTCACCTAAAAGTAAGTTGTGCTAAGCTGGTGGGGGGTTGAACTAAAAATAATCTTAAAAAAAAAAATTAAAAAAAAAAAAATGTGAATTGTTTTTTTCAATGTTTTTCTGTATTAAATTTTCATCTTAAGTTGTTACTTAAATTTTTACTACAGCATATAAGCGTATTTTCATTAAGCATCTTTTAATTATAAATATTTTTCTTTCTAATTTTAATGAATTGTGCGACATTTATGTAAGAGAACCAGGTACTTGAGAGCATTTTTCAAACATACACATACAAAAAAGGTACCTGAAGTAATTAAAAACTTTTCACAATAAGAATGCTTCTTCTTGCATGCCGTATGTATGTAGGTATGCACATATTTTCGCATGTTTTTGGTTATTTATGTAGTACTTGCCATTATTTTTAATGCTGCTATGCATGTCGTACGATAATTTTTAGGTTTTTTTTGTTTTTGTTTTTGCTAATAATCCTGTCAATTCAACTATTTTTTCTATTGAGCGTATTTTATTTTATTAAATACTTAAATTTCCTTTCTTCGTTTATTTTATTTTATTATTTCTCAACTTCAAAGCAAACATTGACCGCGCTCTCCAGTTCGTGCTTCGACGTGCCGTTATTAAAAAACTTCGTACGTTTCATGTAGCGAAATTCTCCACTGTACTTAATTAAGTCTTCATATACACTACTACACTTACATATTTGACTTGACGTCAATTGTGTTTTTTATTTCTCAGAACAGAAGCGGCTTTCTTTCTAACTAATCCATTTATTTCTTTGTACATATTCCCTTAAAAATCGTTTCTTTTTGCTGTTTATTTACTACTATTTTTTTCTGTACAATTTCTTAACTACAATATTGCTATTCTCAAAGCCCCAGCACTGCGTGGAATATGTGGACATACATACATATATATATATATACATATGTATTATATAAATATAAAATCATGATTTTACTGGAAGATTCAATATTTTTTTCGATCAACTTTTCGTTAAAAGTTTGTGAGTTTTCTGCGTAAAATAAATTAAAATTTTTTTTTGAGAAAAATATAAAAGTTTCAATGTTTAGAAATAAAAATAACAATTTAGAACTTTAACAAAAATGAAAAATTAACCTATGTATTTGCCTTAACCTCTCTCTCTCTCTCTCTCTTAGCTTCATAGTCTGTGCTATGCTATGCCAAGCTATGGTCCACGCTTCATCAACAATCCTCCTTCAATTCAGTTTCTCTCTTGCCTCATTTCTCCAATTACGCACGTTCATCGCTTTTAAGTCTGCTTCTATGCCATCAAGCCATCTCTTTCTTGGTCGGCCTCTCTTTCTTCCTCCAATTGGACGCAAAGTAAACACCCTTTTTGGTTTCTTTCGTTGGGCATTCCATTATGATGTGGCCAATCCATCTTATCCTCTGCGCTTTAATAAAACGTATTACATTTTCACCACCAATAAGGTTTTCAATTTCGTTGTTTTAACGAATGCGATACGTGCCGTTTTCAAGCCGAATAGGACCGTAGATTTTTCTCATTATGGTTCTTTCAAATCGCACTAGCCTGTGTGTCTTATCCGGTAGTGATAAAAGGCTTCCATCAATTATTCTCTCAAAATATGCAAAAAATAGTTAAAAGTTAGTTGCAGCCTCGAAAAATTTGACACACGCAATTGTGAGATTTTTTTTCAGTAGTCTTTTTTTTCCTTCATAGTCCAACTCGAAAAGCGCTCAGCGAATCATAAAAGTTCTTCAAACAACTAAATGATGGTTGTTGAAATTGCTCGGAAATATTCCAAAAACTAGTACAAAACTGTTGGAGTGAGTATCTTTGATCAGATACAAATTGAAGTGGCACAACTCATTTACCTCATTTTGAGACAAGCTTAAACAACTGTTCAACGAATTCAGTATATTTTGCGTATGTGTCAAAAACTCAAAAACCGATGAGCTGCTCTCAGAAAAATCATAAAATTATTCTCAAAAATTATTAGCGTTTCTAAGTAAACCAAAATGTCAATGGTTCGCTTAGAGTAATTTCCAGTGCAATGGGAAGTATCCTATTACCTAAGCCAGGAACACCCTTAGGAATGTCGTTCTCTTATAAACCAATAAGTCTGCTCCCTATTTTATCGAATACCTTCGAAAAACTTTTACTAAATCGGCTCAATCCTATAATTGTACAAAGAAATCTTATTCCTACGCATTAGTTTGGGTTCAACTCTGTATATAATTTCGCATTCGAAAATAGAGAATACTGCGTTGCCATCTTCCTAGACATAGCATAAGCACTTGAAAATGTATGGCACATACAAACTAAAAATGAATCTTCCTTATAATTTCTTTATGCTGCTAAAATCATACTTACAAAGCATACATTTTCCAGTTAAAATAAATGAAGATGTTACCAATCTCTATGAAATCAATGCAGGTGTGCCGCAGGGAAGTGTTTCGGAACCAGTACTTTACACGGTTTTCACTGCCAACCTACCTTTGACACTAAGTGCACATACTCGTACTTGTACAGCTACATGTGCAGATGCCACAGTAGTAATGACTAGAAATAGTCACGATTCTACTGCTTCTTCTAATTTACTTTAGCAAAACCTTGACAGCCTTAGCACATGGCTTAATAAATGGCGTATAAAAGCAAATGAAATAAATAACTTTCACGCTCCGTAAGGATACTTGTCCTCCGTGCATCTTAACAGCTGCGAGATATCCCAAACGGACCACGCTAAATACTTAGACATTCATAAAACTTCGTTCCTTTTATTGGCTACTTGGCCATAAATTAGAGCTTTCGCTGGGCAACAGCTGCTCATATACTCATATTAAGCAATACTGAAACCAATACGGACGTGTAAATCTGGGACTAAGCTTCAAAATTAAATCTTGACACCTTACAGATATAATTCTTCGGAATCTCCGAGTGCTATCGGTACATGAAGAAATTGGCAACATCAACGAAAGATATAATAAAAGGCTTACTGACCATCTATCCTCGGGCGCCAAACTTTTCACACCAAACCAATGCCCCACGCAGACTTAAAACTTTTATGCCTACTGATCTGCTACAAAGATTTAGAATGCCGACTTTAAGTAATGGACTCTATTGGGAGTTGACAACGAGCATAAACTTTAATTGTTTGATTGATACTTTACGAGATATCGACCACTACAGCCATATTCCGAGAAAATAATAGATTTCAGAAATCGACCAGGAATACTTGGAATGAAGTTCTTAATAGTGTCAGCAGTAATTTCTTTCGTTGTGCTTTCGAAATTTTCAACTGTCAGCTTATTGGGATCGAAAACTTTTCTTTTCAGGGGTTCAATCTAGGTTTAATGCTGGTCAGGATAAAACTGACATACCAATGTTTTTGAACAATTTCTTTTGTAGAGTTTGTCGTTATCCTGCTGAAATAGGAAAACCTTAGGCCGTTCCCTTCCTAAGTCAGATCAACTGTAATTCCCGACCTGAATTCATTTTTTACTGCTGCCCAGACCATCATTGCTCCGCCTCTTGGGGCTCGCTTCGACATTAGATGCTGTGTCTCCTGTACATCGCGTCAGTAGTAACGATATCCGTTTGAGCCGTGCATATTGAATTTGTTTCATTGTTGAAGAGGGCGTGTTTGCAAATAGCTCCTCTTTTACGAATTCTTTCGCAAATTTCAGTACTGCCTCAATGTGTTTTTCTTTTAAAGGTGGCTTAGTGTATTTTTCATATTTAAGGCTTCTAGAAGACGCTGCCAATTTTCTTAGACAACTAGGATGACAATTTAGACTCAGTTTGTTTACTTGTTTAGATGAAGGAGCTCTAGGGACAGACGTTTCTCTAAGCGCAGCACGTTTCGTGGTGGCAGAAACTTTGGAAAGACGACCTGGTGCCGATTCCAAGTACTTTACTCAACTACAGAGGGCACTTAGACTTTTTTGACTACTGGTCTGAGCTACTAGCAGTAACGAAACGCCTTATCTTCGTCTTCGACTTTGCTATATTTCAAGTCAAAAAAAGGTAGCCTGCATTGGGCCAGCACCTTTACGCTCACAACTTGCTAATATTGAGTTGCCAACTTCAGTTGTTGTTGCGCTGTTGTGGCAGCTTACCTAGGAAACGTACTGTTTCGACAACTTGGGTCCAGAGGGAGAGGAGTGTTGGGTGAGTGGGTTTGATGGGGCATGTGAAAAGGTGGTTAGTGTCGTGCGGTGTGTCTTCACATGCTGGACGCTGGACATATGTTGGGTATGTCGGGATTGACCTTTGCCAGCACATTGGCAGTGGAGTTGAACTATTTTAGATAAACCGACGACAGATACAGATGCTTGAGTCAAACACTTACTACAGTGCCCAACCGGTGACAAGACAATAATTTGAGAGTATCGAAATATTGCACATTCTCCGATGTTTCATTCCCCCCACAACCGCTTTCGAAGGCAGTGATAGAAGTGGATTGTATTGATGGCGTAAAGTCTCCATACACCTACAGGAGCGGAATCTGTTATGTAGGCATATAGGCATAAATGCGACTCCATCTTGAAAAAATGTTGCAACCTCCTTATCAAAAAATAAATAAATAAAATAAAATAAAATAAAATAAAAAAAGGTAGGAATTTCACAGTATCCCAAACGCAATTGGGCCAAAGTTACGCGAGTTTCGCAAGTTTCGCGGTGTAGCTGAAGCTCTTGCCATTTCCATGGTAGGCGGTTCTACATTACCGGAATGAAGCGGGGTTTTCCCGACTCTGGATTGCCGCCCCAATAAACTAACCGTGTCTAGTGCATCGCATCTTGCCAACTTCAGTGGAATCTTTGGTTTCATACAAAAAAATATTACACATAATAAATTTAAGGGTTGTCGAATGCAGTCAATTTATAAGCTATGCTGGTGCTTCAAGGTAGTGATTGTGCAAAAAAAAAACTGTAATGAAATTAAAAAAAAAATTGTCATATCTGATAGTATTGGCGGCAAAAAGTATGCACTCAAATTGTAAAGACATTGAAGATCCTAAAAGAATCAACGAGTAATCAGGAAAGTATGGAATTTTAAAATTCACCTGAACCAATTAAGGGGGGAAACCGGTTTAGATCGATCAAAAAATCGATTTTTTTTTATTGCATAAATCGTTAGTATAACTATTCAAGAATATGTGGTAAAAATTTTAAAGCGAAATTCGCATTATTCCCGGATCTATGAGCACTTAAGTGACTGCCCGTCGGTTCCGCACCGTAGCGCGCGGTAGTTAGAACGAACTGTTTTTGCATTGGTGGGCATTCTAGCTTAAAAAGTTATTGACCAATCGTTCTAAAATTTTTCGGGATTTTTTCTTTATTCAATTCTAGTCTATATGAACCTAATTCTGGGATTATATTATTATTTAAAATATGGGTTTTAAGCAAAATAAATGAAAAAATATGGTATAAAAAAACTACTTTGTGTTCAAGGGCCTCAAAAGCACGCAATTTTCAATATTTTTTTACCACAATTAGGTTCATATTCTTAGGAAACAGTTGTTAACGAAAAAATAATTATTGTTGATTACGGAGAAAAATTGCAACTTCAGGAATGTCCACCAAATTCTCCCGCGGAAATAGCTTCAAAAAAATTTAAAAGTGTACCTAAAAATATAAATAAAATATCCTCTAAACTTAAAAAATTTCTGATAATTGCTTCTTTGTTCAAAAAATTCTCGAAAAACACCAAAATTTTGGCCTCCTAAACCGGTTTCCTCCCTTAATTCGCTGGTGCTATGTTAGTCCCGATTTACACACATCTGGAAGGGAGAAAGTAGCAATTCTCTTTTGATGTTTCATTCACGGTCCCACACTGGCTAAATTGTTTTCGGCAACATTCGTTGCCGTTGACGTTGACTTCTTTAAGGGGTTAGGGGTATTCAGAATTTTAAAAATTCTGTAAGAGTAATATCTTAAAAATGTTGTGTGAAAATTTGAAGTGAATCCGACAAATACTTTTCGAGTTATTATTAACAATTAACAAAGGGCGCTCGGGCGCACCGGAACGTTCGAGAGCAAAGGGCTAGTAGCAGCTGCAAACAATCGATAAAAAAACTTTATATCCGTTTTTCTCAAAACTATGTTTTTTGAACTGGTGATCACTGTAACTTAAAACCCGTTGGGTAGATCTCTGCTTTTGGAAAACGTAAACCACAAAACGTTTTAAACAATTAATTGTCGGTTTTTTTCTCGAAAATCTAAAAAATATTTCAAGAGACCGCCATATTGTTAATTTTGAAAAAAAAACTTCTATCAGGCACAAGATTATCTATTAATACAACAAATTTCTCTTGTCCGATTGTTTTTAAATGGTCACCGCAAGGGACTTCTGGAGATACGAGCTCCACATAAACAGCGATAACTTTTACAATTATTAATTTTTTTTTTGAAATTTTGCTAAAGTCAAGTCGAAATATGATAATATTAATGGTATGATTTTATTTTTGTAAAATAAAGCAATTGGCTAGCAAAAAAAAAAAAATATTGAATATCATCATTTTTTCAAGCCTCTGACTAGCCCTAACCTCTTAAGTTTGACAATGCAAATAAGAAGCACAAAGCGTGTTGCCAGTACGGGGGACCAAATCCTCTTCATTCCCATGGCAGTCGGTTCTACGTTGCCGGAATGACTCGGTTTTTTCCCGACCAAGGGCTGCCGCCCCAGTAAACTAGCCCTGTCTAGTGAACAGCAAAACAAATCCTCTCTATCTCTTCCCTCTCTAGCAAAAAAAAAAAAATTTTTGAAAATCATTATTTTTTCGGCCCTCTGACTACCCTTCGCCCCTTAAGTTTGCCAGTACGTGGACAAAATCTCCTCTCACCTCCCCTCTCTCTTCCCTATCCGTTCTGCTCCCACGAACAAAATGTTTCACTTCCAAATGTTTCCCTACAGTAAATGGGGACACGCTGCCTCATTTAACGCGCAAAATTCTCACAACCAAAACTGGAAACAAATTTTGAATTCTATGCATGTATGTGGGTACATATGTATATACATATATATATATATATACACATATATGTGTATGTATGTGCGAAGGGCATGCAATATTGTACTATAATACGTATTTACACACACACATATAAGCGTAGGTATTACTTTCATTTACTATGTACATCCAAGGTATAAAAAAAGCGAACGGCTTGAGAACATCCAGTAGATTTATGTATGTATGCATGTATGTATGTGAGAAAGCATTACTTTTAGATTTTTCTTAATTATTAAAAAAATACTCATGCTTGTATTGTTTAGAAAAAATTTTTCAAATACGAAAATTTCAAAAGTTTGCCAATTCATTTTCACTTTTTGTTTATTTAATATTTGATCGTAAACTTCATTTTCATACATTTACATTAGGCTTAACGCTATAAACTACATACATAGAGTTATGCAAAAAATTCGCTTAGGTACACTTGCACCTAACTGAATATATGGATTTTGAGTAATTTAGCTTTTTATATTTGCTGCTGCTGCTGCTGCCGCTGCTTTGGGTTTTGTCTTTTTTGTTTTCTGGTTTTTTGTTTTTGTTTTATCTCTTTGTTTTCTGTTTAGTTTTTTGTCTATGTATTTTCATTACTCGGCACTCTCTTCTTACCTTAGAATAGTACAAATATTATGAAATATTATTGTTTTTACTGATATGCAAGTTTTATATTTAATTTCATTTCTTATTGTTACATAGTTTTCTGCCGCTTTTTGCTACGCAATGTGTGTGTGTGTGGGTGTGTGTCTATTCACATCACATGCGCTAGCAAATTTGCTTGACAAACTCGTACATTTTCAATATCCTGTTTTATTTGCATTTTGCATTTTGGTTTTTGTTTTTTTTTGTTTTTTGTTTTTCGCGTACTTTCCGCGCTTATGCTTGTAGAAAAATTAAATTTTTACAAATCGTTTGTAATCTTTAGTATTAAAAATTATTTTGGAGTTTATATTTTTTCGGCTGCGCAATGCACAAGTATGCGTGTATGTGTGTTGCTCGCTCTCGCTCTCCCTCTCTCTCTCTCTCTCTCTCTCTCTGTAATACTTGCTGGTAGACAATTTGCCGTTTAAGTTAGTGAGTTTACGCGTAGATAATTGGTTTTGTTTTTGTTTTTTTGTTTTGGTTTCTTTTTGTTTTGGTTTCTTTTTAGTTAGTTTGTTAATTTTTGAGTTTTTGAGTACACTGACATTCACTCGATTATAAAATTAAAAAAATATTTTTCACTTTACAGGTCCATTACATGCTAAGCTGCTTAGCTTTTTGCTCTGCCTACTTTTGCCTACTTTGCGCTAACTTTTGCTTTCGACTTCCTGCGTCTGGCGGAGACAAGCTTTGTATGTTTATAGGTGTTTGGGTTTTTCTTCTAGAAATCTTTTTTCCTTCTTCTTCTTCTTTTCATGCAACAGTTTTTAGCGCTTCTCAGCGTTCGCTTGCTCGCTACGCTTTTTTTCTCGTACTCATGCAACAATTCTTGGCGCTTGCCTTATATTTTTGTGTACACTTATATACCTATGTATGTATGTGTAAGCGTGTATTTGGGGTTCTTAGTAGTTTTTTCGTTTGTTAATTTGCCTTTTTCTTTGTAGATAGCTTTAGGTTGCATTTTTGGTTTTTGTGTTTTAGCTTTTTTAGTTTTTTGGTTGTTGTTTTAGGTTTTTTGTTTTTTAGTTTTTTAGTTCTTTGTTTTTTAGTTTTCTAGTTTTTTGCTTTTTTTGTAGTCAATCATCGAACGAAACTTGGCAGCAGATAATTTGTAACAAATTGTGTGGAAAAGCAATTTCTCTTTAGGCCCTCTACAAGCGGCAAATCATGTTTTTATGTTTATAAAAATACGAAAATTGCTCAAATAAATTCATTTGTGTGTGTTTTTGTTTTTTTATTTTCTATTTTTAACGCTTTTTAGCATTTTGCCTAATGCCAAGTTTACACATACATATAATAATTACCCGTTTTTCAACGTACTTGAGAACTTAATTAATTTCAGAGTTTTAAAGTGATTGTGAACTCTTTTGTATTTGAAAGTTTACACATTTGCGTTTAGTTTTTTGTGTCATTTCTTTTGTGTTGAAATAAAATTTTTTTCTAATTTAGTTTTATTATTTATAAAAGTACAAAAATTATGACAAGAATAAAAAATTCACTACTGCGATATACATATATATGTTTATAGTATGCACTCTATATATTTATAATTTTCTATTGTTTTATCTTACTTTTTTTCTTTCTTCACTTCTTAACATTTCACGGTAGTTAGCTTTGTTTGCTTGTCTGCTTGTATTGTAGATTTTTTTTGAGGGTATGTTTGTGTGTACACTTTGTTGTTGCTAAGATATTTGCGTGTTTTTATATTTATTTTACAATCTATACACTTAAATTAGTTTTCAGTTTCTTTTTTGTTTTTGCTTTTATGTATTTATGTATGTATGTATGCATGTTTATTAAATTTGTTTAAAGGTACATAAAGTGTTTTTATTACTTGCTTGTTAAGTTTAAAAAATATTTTGTTTTTGTTAAATACAACTAAGACACCAATATACAAGTAGGTTTTTGTTTTTGTTTTTGTTCGGAGAATTCCATGTGTATTAACATTTGAACGCACATGAAAAAAGGCTTTCAATTATGCGTAGGTGAGTAAAACTACTCGTTGTATGTACAAGGGAAGGGCGCGTGCTCGAGGTACTCGTGAGCGTTGGAAAATGCATTTGAATTTTATTTATTTTTGTATTAAAAAATTAAAATTTAAAAAAATGTTTGAAATAAATAGAATTTAAAATTATTTTAAATTTTAAAATAAAATTCCTAATTGTTTTTTTAATTTTCTATTCTAAATGTTATTTCAAATACTCGCAAATTCAAGCTTACGCACAGCTGTAAGTTTGCTTTTACCCACTTACACAGTTACGCATAGCGAGTACCGCTCTCTTTAACTGCATTTTGTTCGCTCTCAACGCTCTGCTGATCAGTTCAAAATTGAATCTAGGCAAAGCTGTAAGTTTGTTTTTACCCACTTACACAGTTACGCATAGCGAGTACCGCTCTCTTTAACTCCATTTCTCACTCTCAGCAAAAGCCGTTAGTTTTCATTTGCAATGCACGCTGCAGGTAAATTGGATTGTTAGGCGCAAAAAAATGGCTGCGCCTGCGTGGGGCGTTTGCAGGAAAGCTCTATCTATAGAAATTGAAAAAAAAGTTAACTTCATTAGCGCCAGTCTTACTTCCACTACTAATTTAGACTTTTCTTTGAAATATTTATTTACTCTTTGGCTCAACAAATATATTGGTAGGGTGTACGTAAATCTTTTTTGTTTTTATATTTATGTATTTACAATTTGTTTTGTTTTGGAAATTCAAAGCGTATTCAAATTTTTAAATAAGTTTATTTTTTATTTAAATTGGAATGCTATATAATCGTTTTCAACTTATTTTTGAAATTCAATATATTTTCTATAATAATTTTTATTTTTTTTAATTTTCTATAAAAAATGGTGTCGTTGTCGATTTGTACAACAACAACGCTAGCACATTCGATTCATTCATTTTGTTTGCTATTCACATCGATATTTATGTACAATAATTTTTACTTTTCTGAATTTACATATTTTTATAAACGTTTTTTTAGTACAAAAGTTGTTCTAAACAAATATGTAGGATAAAAAAAATTACTAATAAAGAAAGGAGAACATCTGGAAAGTCGTCCAAAAATTCAATGAAAATGATTCACAAATCTCGAAAAAAATGTAGAAAAATCTGATAACTAAAATTAACACCGAGCGGTGTTGCGTTGAAGCTTAATTATTCAGAGGAAACTCTCGCAAGCTTATGATAAAAGCTTTTCATTGAAATTAAGGGAAAATTTTTTGAGTTAGTGCATAAATTGGGAAGCTTTCGTTATGCAAATCCGCCAAGTGAAAGCTTAAGGAAAGAAGCAAATCATTGAAATTAATGTCAAAGTTTTTCAATTAGTGAAAGCTTAAGAAAAGAAGCAAATCATTGAAATTAATGTCAAAGTTTTTCAATTAGTGAAAGCTTAAGAAAAGAAGCAAATATTTGATTCAAGGAAAAAGCTCGAAAGCTTATTTGGAACTCTCGAAAGTTTATAAAGAAAGCTCCGCATTGAAATTGACGCTAAAGCTTTTCAATCAGTGTATAAATTTGAAAACTTTCATTATGCAAATCCGGCAAGTGCTACCTTTAGAAAAGAAGAAATATTTGATTTAAGGGAAATGCTCGAAAGCTTATTTGAAACTCCCGGAAGCTTATGAAAAATCTTTCTCATTGAAATTAATGTCAAAGTTTTTCAATTCAATGAAAGCTTAAGAAAAGAAGCAAATATTTGATTCATGGAAAATCATCGAAAGCTTATTTGAAACTCCCGAAAGCTTATAAAATAAGCTTCTCATTGAAAATAGTGACAAAGTTTTTCAATCAGTGCATAAATTTGAAAGCTTTAGTTTTGACATTCTGACGGTGACAAAAAGTGCTTGCTTCATTAACCAAATCCGCCAAGTGCTAACTTTAGAAAAGAAGCAAATATTTGATTAAAGGGAAATGCTCGAAAGCTTATTTGAAGCTACCGAAAGCTTCTTAAAATTGCTTTGACTTCTCATTGAAATGAATGCCAAAGCTTTTTAATCATTACATAAATTTGAAAACTTTCATTATACAAGTCCACCAAGTGAAAGCTCTAGAAAAGAAGTAGTAAAATAAAGTACCAAAACTTTCACAGAAAAATTTGCGTAAATTGGAGAAACGCAATAAGTTCTTTAATTCACACTTTTAACCACGAGAAGGTTAGAAGAAAGAAAAGCTATTAAGAGCTAATAAAAAAAGCTTTTTGTTAAAAATATTGTCAAGGCATTTAAATCAGTGCATAAGTTTAAAAGCTTTCACTATTCGGATCCACCAAGTGAAAGCTTAGAATAAAAAAATAAAGTATACAAACTTTCATACAAAAATTTGCGTAAAGTGGTGAAGCTCGATAGGTTCTCTATTTCACAAACATTTTAACCATGAGTAAGTGAAAATAAAGAAAAGCTATAGAAAGCTCATAAAAAGCTTATTTTCATATAAGTTTGCCAAAGCTTTTGAATTAGTTTGAAAACTTTCATTGCGGAAATATATTAAGTGAAAGCTTTACAAAAGAAGTAGGAAAATGAAGTGAACCGCAACAAGTTCCCAATTTCAACGACTAAGTAAGCAGAAAGAAAATCTAATAAAAGCTTATAAAAAAGTTTCTCATTGAAATTGATGCCAAATCTTTTAAGCAACTTTCATTGCTCAAATATATTATGTGAAAGCTTAAGAAAAGAAATGTGAAAATAAAGTGTCAAAACTTTCACACAAAAATTCGCATAGTCTCGTGAAGCGCAAAAAGATCTCAATTAGAAATATTCCTTAATCACTAGTAAATGAAAAGAAAAATTAGTGCGCAAGTGCTTTGACCAGTAAAAAGTAGAGGTACGATAAAATTCAAAGATTCGGTGAAAACGCGAAAACTATTATGAGCTCAATTAAGGCGTGACTGTATTAAAAAAAACAACAATAAAAAATATTAAAAATTAATAAAAAAAATTTTAAAAAATTAAAGCGTTCAAGCAAATTTGCTGACTGTGGAGTTCGTTGTGAATACTCCAAATACATACGTAACTATTGATGAGTTCTAGTACTAACCACGTTGTACACATTTAATGAACTTTTTTGCTTGTAAAAGTTCGTCTTCTAATATATTATTTACATAGATATTTTCGATCAAAAATGTAGATACATATTTTCACTTTTTCTGAGTAGACATTTTTTGAAAGACACTTTTTCAAGGTGGTAAACTTGTTAAGGTAATATTTTGAAAATCTCGATTATAGCAAATAGGATATTCCAAATAGTAACTGACGGTGACAAAAGGTGCTTGCTTCTGCTGGCAAGAAAAGTTAGATACTCATTTTTGAGGTTAGGTTAATTTGACTTTAAATTGGGCGAACGTAGATTTTTTGAGAACACAACAATTATATAAAATTTTTTGTTTTTAATTGCTGTTACACATTTTTTAATTATTTAAATTTTCTGAATTCGTTTTTAGGGGCTTAGCGGAGTTCTAAGTAAATTAAATTGCGGTTAAGTTACAACACGAAATTTGTTAAGGTAACTTTTTAGATTTTGATTTAGCAAAAAACGCATACGGATTCAACGGTTATGGTTAGACATTTATATAAAAATTTGGCTTAATTTTCCATTACATAGAACTATTTTAAGTTTGCTTGGTTGTGTTTGCTTTGAGTAACGCTTAAAAGAGCAGAATGCGAGCAACACTGACCACAATTAGATTTGATTTAAGGGTTTTTTGAAATTTCGTTAAGTGAGGTTAACTTCTGAGTTTTAAGATAAATTGAGGTTAAGTCAGAACGCCGAGGTACGCTGTTATTTTAGATTTTGTTAAAAACCAAAGTTACCATAACCATTTAAACGTTTTGTTATTTTGTTTAGTATTTCGGAAAATTTTCAAGGTTATGTCAGATTTTTTAGTATTAAGTTTTAAATATTTATACATTAAAAGTTGTGGAACAAACGTTTGAGAATTGCCTACAGGATTTTGGCATTTCAATTGGATATTCTAAGAGATTTTATTGTAGTCCGCTTTTGATATTTCTTTGGTGTTTTTATGTTGCAATTGGATTAGGTTTGGTTTTGGTTTGGTTTTGGTTTGGTTTGGGTTTGGTTTAGGTTTGGTTTAGGTTTGGTTGAGGTTAGGTTTAGAATCTCAAACTAAGGTCTCAGTAGACACTTTTAGACGAAGTTTTGTAAAGTTTTTACAACTATTAAGAAATTGAGTAGGTGGAATATTGCTTGCTTAAAGTGTGCATGGTTCGAATGAATAGCTGGGTTGGTTGTAAGCAAACAAATGCGTGATTGATCTTCAGTTTATATAAAAAAAAAAAATATTTTTTGGTGCTTCTTTTACCTTTCAGGGCCGGTGAAGCGCCGCTTATGGGGTTTTAAGTAAACAAAAAAAAAAAAAAATTCAGTACTAATCTCATTTTCATATAGGATTTCTGAAACTGGGAAGTTTTTTTATATACTTTTTACCATATACTTTTTTTCCAGATTTGAATTGCTTGAATTTATGTTTTTTTCTTGCTTTTCTCAAGTCAAAATTTTTGAGGTTAGGTTAAAAAAAAATTCAGTGCTAATCTCATTTTAATATAGGGTTTCTGAAGCTGGCAAGTTTTTTTATATACTTTTCACCATATACTTTTTTTCCAGATTTGAATTGCTTGAATTTATGTTTTTTTTTTTGCTCTCTTCAAGTCAACATTTTTTAGGTTAGGTTAAAAAAAAAATATTAGCACTGAATTTTTAGCACTCATTTTAAAATAGCGTTTCTGGAGCTGGGAAGTTTTTTCATATATTATATTTTTTTGAAGTAAAAATTTTTGAAGTTAGGTTAAAAAAAAATTCAGTACTAATCTCATTTTAATATAAGGTTTCTGAAATTGGGAAGTTTTTTCATATATTTTATCTAGATTTGAATTGCTCGAATTTATATTTTTTTCTTGCTCTTTTCAAGTGAACATTTTTTAGGTTAGGTTAAAAAAAAAGTTCAGTGCTAATCTCATTTTAAAATAGGGTTTCTGAAACTGGGAAGTTTTTCATATATTTTTTCCATATACTTTTTTTCCAGCTTTGAATTGCTTCAATTTATATTTTTTTGTGCTTTTTTCAAGTCAACATATTTGAGGTTAGGTTAATTTAATTCTGATTAATTTCACTTTGGTTCGCTTTAATTTTATTCAGAATATGCAGGTTAGCAAGCGTCAAATAAAAGCGCACACAAAAGGAAAGTGGCTGTTATTTATTTGTAATTCATAAATAATTGCAAATTAAAAATGGAAAATTGCTTATTTGCCGCTCTGACTCTTTTAAATGGTTATTGCAAAAATCTTTACCCAAAACGTCACTGCTTCCGCACTGCACCTCATTTCCTCATTTCATTCACCTCATTTCGTTCACTGAACTCCAGGAAACTTTTCGTTCACACTCCAACAACAGGAAATTAATAGAAATGAAAAAGTCCTCCATTTGTATATTTTTTGTTTAATTAATGTAACGTGGAAAAGTTTTTATTATATTCTCAATAAAAAAGTTTCAAAATTTATAATCACTACAAACATTGTATTTTTTTTTTGTATAAAAAGTATAAAAAAATCATTAATGTTAAAAATAAAAACGAATATTGTATGTATGTATGTTGCAATGTACTAGCAAAAAACTCTGTACAAAATAAACAGCTCATTTAGGTAATAATTTTAGTTGTTGTTTTTTGGTTTTTTGATTTTTTTTTTTTGCTTTGCTTTGCGTTTTTTTCTTATACATTTTATATTGGTATAGTAGTTCTTTCCTCATCATAAGTATGTATGTACGTATGTGTTAAAATAACATTTATGCATGTAATAGTAATAATAATAAAAAACACTACTTTTCACAGTAACAAATTTGATTGAATTAGAAAAATATGTAAAATTATATTTATATATATGTATATATGTATGTAGGTAGGCATTACAAAATATATGCATATATATATGTATTTAACATTAGAATAATTAATAAAAAAATTACGCTTTAATTGTAAATTGAACTAAAAAAAAAATATATATATTTTCTACAAACTTGTTGACAAATAAAGGTAGTTTAGGAGATACATCATGTAATTTATTGCACACTTAATTGTTAAAGACTGAGATGTCGTCGCACGCACACGCGCACGCACGCATGCACGCATGCACCGCGCAAGGTCACAAGGTCAAAGTGTTAAAGGTACTTATTGGTACATACAATTCAAATGTACACTGCTGGCGCACAGAAAGTAAGCATGCGGCGCTAGGCGACAAAGCACGAGCGGTTGAGTTCTGCCATTTAAGGGGTTTATTACCCCTCTCTGTTACACTAGTCCGCTTTTGCATCACAATTTCTTCTCGTACTCGTACTCACTGGTCGCTTGTCGGCCCGAAGACATACGGCGTACATTTGCATATTTTGTTATTAATGTTGCTGTTGTTGTTGTTGATGTCGTGGAGGCTCTTACTCGGTTACTTGGTTACAAATCAGCGTCAATCCAAGTTGTTATACTTCCAGGTGTCTTTACTCCCGCATGTTGCGCACTTTCCATGCTTGGCGCTTGCCTGTCTGTCTGTGGCCAGCGTGTGTTAGGCGTGTGTGGCTTTTGGTGAGTGCTTGAGTGTACATATGTGTGTGTGTTTGTTGTATGTAGTTACTTAAGTGTTTACTAAAGTACTGCGGTTGATTTTCTTAACATTTTTCACTAGATTTGCTTTTGTTTAGTTACAATAATAGTAATAGCAATAATAATATAATATAATAGTAATAAGTAGTTATACAATAATATATATAAAACATTTAACATTCTCATTTGCTTATATAATACAACATTTGAATATTAGAAAAATGTGTGGGTATAAAAAACAGCAAAACGATTTTCACTTTTGACTAATTTTAAAACTTATTATAATAAGACTTTATTTATATCGTATCTTCTTTGCTTTTGTTATATACTTAGTTGTTTCTCCGATTTTTTCATGCTCTTCTGCTTTTTCGCTATCTTTCTTCTTTCTTCTCTTCTTGTTTAATCGATTACAACTAGTTAATAAAACGACTTGAAATTTATACTAATCTGATAGTGTTTTTGTTTTTTTTGTTGTTTGTTTTTAGGTTAGGTTTTCTTTGTATTTAATTTGCTAATTTATTTCTAAAAACAGCGCATTTTAGCATTTCCATTGCCATCCTGTTGTCACACATACATCTGCGTGTATTTCTATTACAAAACTCCCCTCCTCTGGCACTGCCTCTGGACATATTGGCGTTCTTCGTTAGCAAAGCGCAGGTTATTTATTTATCTTTATTGCTGCTTCCACGTCTCTTTGCAATTGGTTCCTTCTCTTGAATTCCGTTTTCATATATTCTATTGTAGCATTGCAGTAATATATGTAATAGTATTTGTATTTACTTGCTATGTAATGTTTTGCGTATTTGTTTGCATGTATTTATTACAGGTTTTACATTTGTATACATTTGCTTTGTATGTATTAGTTGCTTATCATATTTTCCTTTTAAAAAATTACGCTTTGCACTGCTCAATTGCCTGTTCCTTCGCCTAACTTCCCTCATTCTGCTAATGTTTTCTATACATACATATATTTTAATATTTCTTTTTTTTTGCTTTTGCAATAATTCTAAAAAATAAGCATTTAAAAAAATATTCTATTCTTCCTTTCTACAGCTTCAATATTCAATTTCTTCTCCATTCTCTACGGCGCTGTGTACGTTACATTCGTTACTCCCTTACATTCGCTCTCTCTCCCACGCGCTCACCCCAACAAAAAACCACCTTAGTTGGCCACCAACAACTGCTGGTAGGGTCCAGTTGCATTGGAATAGAACGAATTGAGACCATCGATCAGTTTCGAGTTGTTTGAGTCTTGCTGTTGTTGTTGTTGATTGGTGCTGTTAGCAGCAGCGGCGGCGGCAGCGCTTGCTGCTACTGCGGCAGCAGCTGCTGCAGCCAATGGCGATGGACTGACTGCAGTGGGTGTTGCTGCAGCTGCATTGGCAGTGCTGTTGACTGCATTGTTGGCTGTGTTTGTTGTTTCTGTGACATTGCTGCCTTTCGAAACAGTTAATGTAATACCGTTATTCGTGTTGTTGTTGCCTGTGGTATTGTTATCAACTGCACTCTTATCAATGGCATTTTTGCCATTACCATTTGCTTGTTGTTGCTGTTGCTGCTGCGTTGGCATTGGTGAGCCGACGACGCCTGGTGGGGGTGGTGGTGCCATTTGCGATTGTTGCTGATGTTGTTGTTGTTGATGGGCGGCAGCTGCAGCAGCAGCAGCAGCGGCGGCGGCAGCCGCAGATTGTTGCAAATGTTGATTGCCGCTCAGTCCATAGAAGCCATGTGGATCTAAGTAGTTGTTGAATTTGCCATGACTGCCGTTGGCCGGATTGTTTGGTGCGCCACCGCCATACATTCCGTTATTTTCGGCAGCGTAGAATTGCGCGTCGAATACATTTCGATGTCCATTGAATTGAGGATACATACCCATTGAGGCCATGTTGGGGAAGTAAAAGGGATCCGCTGTGGCGCCATTCTGTCCAAGGCCGAGTGACAGTGGATTCGGTGAGAGTGAGCGTGCTGGGGAGACGGGTCCTATGGGACCGAAATGATTTGGCGGCTGTCCTACATTCGGTGCACCATGAGCACCGTGATGGAGTTGTTGTTGTTGTTGCATGGCACGTTGTTTAATATAGTTAGAGAACTCTGTGGGCGACATACGATACGAACTGCTGCTGCGAAATAATGAGAGAAATCAATTAAAATATTTGTTAGTAGCTGCTGAGTTGCGGCAATCGCACAAATTTTATACCAACCTGTTGGTACGTTTGGAACTGGTTTTCAATTTGGTGCTGCCGAATTTCGTCTGAGCAAAGGTGGCTGTTGTGAATGTTAGAGGCGCCTGTGTGCGCTGCATAAATGAGCCATTGGCCGAAGCAGCGGGATTGGGACTGCCCTTGTAGGTAGGCGAATTGGAGGAAGCTGAATGCGGTGAGGAGCCTGCATGCGGTGAAGTTTTCGGACTTAGATTTAAGCTATTCATGCTCGTGTTAACCGCATCGATAGGTCGGAAGCTTTGCGCTTCCGGATTGAAGGTCTTGTTGACCTCACGGTCGGCCGATGTGTTGTCTTCATGATTGTCGCTATTTTCCGAGTACAGAATCTAAAGATACAAATTAAAGGCAATTAGATAAAAGTATGAGGATTTTTAACTAAAAATAAGTGGATTGACTGGGAATACTAAATTAAAAATAATTAAAAATTATATAAGGTAATTTACCTTCACAGCACCCTTCTCGCCTATGCGATACGACACTTCGCCGGGATCCACCCAAACGGAGAGCTCAGCAGGTAAATTTTCTAGAATATCAGCAATAGGTACACTACTCTCGCGTGCCGCACGTTCCAATACCGAGTCAATGGGGTCACCAGTTTTCAAGCAACGGAATGCCGAACCCTGAATTTGAACGAGAAAATATTTCATGAAAAAAATACAAATAAAATATTCTATTTACTTATTGTTGAACAAATAATAACCTCAATGAATTTCAAACCAGTTTTGACTGGAAAACAGAAATGTGTGAAATGACTGCCCAACTGATCCTAAATTAACCGCCCCCTAATAGTCGTTATTAAGTGTTTGAAAGGTTGGGTCAACGTGTTTTTTTACGTTTTTTTATTTGTTTGCTTACTAGTCGCCAACTACTCTCATTCGGGGTGCTCCCCTCATGCTTTTAGACCAGACTTGATCACTGATTGAAAGCTAACATGAAAAATAAGGAAATATGTACTATCTATCGTGGAGAGGGAATGAAGAGGGCATCAGTTTTCTTGTAATGCCAGATAAAGTGTAATGCAAGAAAAAGTTTATTTTAATAGCGGTCGCCCCTCGGCCGGCTATGGCAAGCCGCCCCGTGTATTTCTGCCATGAAAAAGCTACTCATAAAAACCCATCGGCCATTCGGAGTCGGTTTGAAACTGTAGGTCCCTCCATTTGTGGAACAACATCAAAATGCACGCCGCAAATAAGAGGAGAAGCTCGACCAAACACCTAACAGAAGTGAACACGCCAATTTATTTTTTTTTTCATATTTTTTTTATTCTGCTGAAAAAGTTGAGAATTTTGAGGAACATTGTTTTAAATTTAAAAAATTTTTTTTACATTTTTTTCAAATTTGTAAAATTTTTGTGCGTTTTGTACCAAGTTTGGAGCTTTGAATCATACGCAAAATACTTTTATGAAAACGTAGAAAGCAAACATTAACACCCAAAAAAAAAAAAAAACTTGAAATTTGTTATCTCGTTGCGCTCCTATTATTTTAAACACAGGTGTAACGTACCCCTCTTAGATTTGTGGTCTAATTGAAAATATTCATTTTTCTAATTAATTTTCACTCAACTGTCGGCATGCACTCACCTTGAATGGCTTCTCCGGATACCAGTGACCTTGGAACTTATCCTTCAATGCCTTTTCGAGCTCCTCTCCAAAAATATTTACTCGTCGCCTTGGCAGTTTATTGTACAGATACGAAATCACGAAATTTAATGCCACCTGAATTTCTATATGCATTTTGTTGCTGTTTGTTGTTGTTGTTATTGTTTTGTTGCTGCTGATTTTTGGTTTGTAGTTGTTTTTGTTTTTTGTTTGTTTTGCAGGTAAGTATTGTAAATTTATTTGTAATGACTGTTGCTGCAGACGCTTTTATGTACTATGTTTGTATGTATGTATGTATATTTATGTGCCGTTGTCACCGCTTTAAATTTACGCTGCTTGTTATTGTTGCTGTTATTGCCGTGATTATAAGGACGTTGATATTTTGATTTGCTGTTGTTGTTGTTCCTGTTGCTGTTGCTGTCAAACACTGTCGCGTCGTGATAAGTTAATTATAATGATCGTGTTACTTGTTGTTGTTGTTGTTATTGCTGCTACAGCACTGTTGCTGATCTGGTTGCTTACTGATCCTTTGCCCCTTTTGCGCTGCAAGTTGGTTCTATTTGCTTTACCGCTGTTGTTGTTTTTCGGTTTGTTGTTAATGCAAATTTAATTATTCGCTCGCTTTTTGTGGCTGCACGTTTTTAACTCTATGCATTTGTTTCTTTTGGATTTTGCCTTAAATTTTGACGTTTTATTGCGAAATGATTTTGTGTGTGGTGTTTCGATTGTGGCTTCAATTCAATTCGTTTGTGTTTTTTTAATTTTAAGCGTATTCTTGTTGTTGTTGCTGTTATTGGTTGCAGTTGTTGTAATTTTTATTGTAGTGGTTTATTTCGCATTTACTTATTGGGTGAGAATGCCTTGTCACGTTATGATGTTCTTATTTCAGCTGTTGTTTTTCTTGCTGTTGTTGTTACTCATTGAAATATTTTGGGATTTTATCGTTGTTTCTTTTTTGAGGGGAATTATTTTGCTTGCAGTTTACTGGTACTTTTGTGTTTGTTTTTGTTTTGGAAAATATTACAAATTGTGTCGGCGACCTGCAATAAAAAAATTTGAAACAAATTAAATAAATTTAAATTTATTTCGAAAAATGTACAAAATTAATTGAAATGTCTTTGAGAGATTTATTACATATGAATTAAATATTATTATTGCTTTGTTTTTTTGTTTTGTGTTTTTGCGCAAAGATCATTTGAAAGTCATTTGAAAGTTGTGGCTGCAATGTTAATGACATTGTTGTTTTTTATTTATTTTGTGCTCTTTGCAAAAACAACCACTTAAAAGTAGATTTCAGAAATAGCAGATATCAAATATCTACTAAACATTTGCACATTTTTTAGCTCCCCTCATTCCTTCAACTTTTCTACCAACAAAAATAAAAATTAAAAAAATATCAACTCTGCACGTGATTGCCTGCACATTGTACGCTCCTCCGCCTCTCTTCATTAACAGCATTGAGTGCTTCCGCAGCGCTAAGGCCAGCCGCAAAGCATTGCTGTGGCTATGTAGTTGTTATTATTGGTGCTGCTGTTGCTGCTAGCATGAATGCCAGTGACAGCGCATCAAGTAGCTGTCGTAAATCTTGCTGTCGCTGTTTTGATTGTCTGTTGCAGCAGCGAGAGTGACAAGAGCACCACCAACAACTCAACTGTATATATGTATGTATGTAGTCCACATTTTTTATTGCAATTTCTCATACTGCAGTGTCAGACACTTTTTGAAGGTGTAAATTTTCGCTTTTATTTATTGTTATGATTTTATTTATGGCCGCCATGCTCTTGACTCAATTTTTGCTAGCAGCAAAAGAGAATTAAAAATAATTAATGGGCTAGTAACCTTCAACGGAATTTTTCCTTTGACATTTTTTTATGGAAATTTTTGTAACTTTCTTTACAAATTATAATCGTAACATTAAATTTTAAATGGAATATTTGTATGTATGTGTGTGCATGAAAATTATATTTTACTTTATCTTGAATTTGTTAGACTCTCATTTATTTTCGAGCGCGATCAGTTTGATTAGCAAACCTAAGAGGAAATATTGGGAATAAAATAGCACAGGACTGAATTTAAAAATAATTGTTTCAAAGAAAGTAATAAGAATTTCGGAGAAGTTTTGAAATATATATTCGTATATGCACATATGTTTGCAGGGGTTGTCATCAGCGTAAGCAGTTCTCATCCGAGGCTTTGTTTTGCTTTTCATATATGCAGAAATAATGTGTGAGTATAGGAATAATTTAAGCTATACTGATTTTAAAATTTTTTATATTCTGGGATATGAATTTTCTGTGTTAAGTGTAAACTGGATAATTTTCCTAATCAATTTTCTCGAATAGGGTTGCCATCATTTATATATAATTTATTTTATATTATTATAATTAAAAATTTAAAAATAGTAATTTAAAAGTAGTTAATTTTTTACGCGTTTTTCCAAGTTGCCATAAAAATATAAAAAAAAAATTTTCTTGAAATTTTTGAGTTTTTCAAATAGTGTTGCCAGCTATTCAAGAAACAGTTGCCATTTTCTTAACTTTCAAGGCCTTATATAAAGTTGCACTAATTTATTTTAGCTGGCTAATTTCAGACCAACATTTTAAATCTGTTTGATATGGTTGCCAAATGTCACTAAAATTTAAAAATTTGAAAAGAAGCCTGTGCTATATCTTTTCAGGGAATAAAAATCATTTATTTCAAGGTTTTTTTTTGTGTTTACGGATCATTAAAAACATTTGTTCAGCATTTTTGGATTTTCCGAGTGGCGTCGCTACTGATGTTTGGTATACATAGAAAAAGACAATACCGGAGCCCGTAAATTATCTCAAACTTTATGAAATGGAAAATAAGGATGTAAAATAAAGTGATGAAACTAAAAAAAAAAAAGACCGAATGTGGCAGCTTACGATATTAACAAAAGTATTAATTCGGCCGTCATAGCCGAGCGGTGTGGGACGTGATTAGCATTCGGTAGTGCACAGGTTCGAATCTCTGTGCATGAAACAGCAAATTGAAAACGTTTTTTGTAATAGGAGACGCCCCTCGGCTGACAATGGCTGAGACTATTTTTTCATGAAAAATCTTCTGAAAAGAACCCATTTGCCTTTCGGAGTTGGCATAAATTGTAGTTCCATTTATGGAAAAAATCAAGACGCACATGCAAATGTTATTTCATCAAATATCATTAAATATTAAATAAATGTTAAAAAGTGAATTAGTTTTAAAATTTAATAGAAGGGTTACCACCATTTCACTGAAATTTAAAGTTTGTGCTGGTAAAGTGAGGAGCAAATTGTTGTCTGTGTTAATAGAAGGTTAGTTTTTCAATAGCAGTTTATTTAGTTATCACTAGGTTTTTATTGAACAGCGTTGCCATAATTTTATTATAATTTTAGCCCTGAAGATATAATTTAAATAAATTTAAAAGACTAATTTCGTTTTGCTCAGTTTATCATTCGATTTTTATTCAACAGGGTTGCCATAATTTTATTATAAAAGTAGCCATAAAAATATAATTAAATTAAATTTAAAAGACAAATTTTGTTATGCTTAGTTTATCACTTGATTTTTATTGAAAATGTTGACAATATTTTGTTATAATTTTAACAAAAAAGTTAAACTGATAAGATAAGTGGATCGATTAGTGAAAAATATATCTAAATTTGAATCTGTTTTTGTGAGGGGACAAATACCAGTAAAATTTCGAAAAAAGATTTTGGTTTTTCATGAAATGTTAATATAATCCTTTAAGAATATGTTAAGAAATTTTTAGAACGTAAATTGAAGTATTTCCAATATTATAGATTGCCAACCGTGACGACTCTATTCATTGCATTCGAGCGCTGGGAGAGGTATAGTTACGTTGTATTCAAACTTAAACGCGTTTTTCTCTAAACTATGTTTTTCGAATTGGCGTACACGATAACTTGAAAAGTTATTGACCGAT
This sequence comes from Anastrepha ludens, assembly GCF_028408465.1. Lineage (NCBI taxonomy): Eukaryota > Metazoa > Arthropoda > Insecta > Diptera > Tephritidae > Anastrepha > Anastrepha ludens. Next base: position 25,998,590 of record NC_071499.1, on the reverse strand, counting down.
CTCCCGGAAATTTTGCACACATATTTTTTATGATATTACTTTCTTGTGAATTATCAATTCGAAAATTTTTCGAAAAAATTATTTTTTCGAAGCAAAAATAATAGGAAAATTCTTCCCAAAATTAATTTTTTTTTGAAGCAAATTTTTTTTCCACATTTTGGCTTAATTCATATAGAAATGATGACATTAATAAACAAAAAATTTTGGTTTTTTGTATTCAGCTCACTGACGCCGATGCTACAATGCTCGCCGATTTGAGAGGCCCCGCTGCGACAATCCTGAAAGAATAGAGTGTACACCCGCCATTTTAAATGATTAAAAAAAAAATTATATTATTTTAATGTATAAATAAACTGCTATGCCAACTTTGAAAAAAATATATTGACTTCTTCATTTTTAATAATTATAATGAAAATCAGGAGAAATATGGCCGTTTACAAGTATTTGTCCCCTTAACTAGTTTTTTGTTATTTGTCCTGCTTTTTATTTATCTAAAAATATGAAAAATAACTTGAGTTGTTGAACATTTCTTTAACTAATTTTTCTTATTTGCCCTGTTTTTTTATTTATCTATTTTCTTCTTTTTAGTTTTATTTAACCTTTTCTTTTTATTTTTGGTTTTCCTTTTCCTTTTCCTTTTCCTTTTCCTTTTCCTTTTCCTTTTCCTTTTCCTTTTCCTTTTCCTTTTCCTTTTCCTTTTCCTTTTCCTTTTCCTTTTGCTTTTCCTTCTCCCTTTCCTTTCCTTTCCTTTTCCTTTTCCTTTTTTTTTCTTTTTTTTTTTCTTCTTTTTTTCTTTTTCTTTTTCTTTTTCTTTTTCTTTTTCGTTTTCTTTTTCATTTTCTTTTTCCTTTTATTTTTCTTTCTCTTTTTTTTTCTTTTTCTGTTTCTTTTTCTCTTTCTCTTACTCTTACTCTTTCTTTTTCGTTTTCGTTTTCTTTATCTTTATTTATTTTCTTCTTCTTATTCTTACCTAAAACTGTTTTTTAAGCTGATTATCGACCTTAAGTTTTTGCCATACGAAGACTTACACCTTTTAATGAGCAGAGTTGCCATATGAAATGTCTGCTTATTTTCATTACGATAACCGTTATTGTGTGTGTGTGTCCCACGCAAAATTCAATCAACTAAATTGAGCTTTCTGCTGTGATTCCCAAGAATTTTGAATGTGTCATAATTTTAAATTAAAAAAGATTTTTGAATTTTTTTCACTTTGCTGGTATTGTGCGATTAATACCGAGGAAATAGTCAGCAAATCATGTAATTATTACTCGAATTGGCTGAAGAGCTCGATTAATTGAATGAAACTGCAAAATATAAGCGGTTAATTTGTAGGAAATTTGCCACACATGAAATAATATTTCAAAATCCCCATCATCAGCAAAATAAATAGGGTTACTTTGCCTATATAGAATAAAAAGTTCTATTTTGTTCATCAATGCACGCGCTTTTAATTGCTTTTAAATCCCGCAAAAAAATCCTTGCACTGCAATCAACCAGATATAATCGCAAAAATACCGATAAATACAGTTATGTGTGTGTGTGTATGTAGATATGCGTAAAGAAGTGCTAACTATTACAAAATAAATGTTATGAAACAGCAGTATATTCGCTGTATTTGCTATTCATTCCCCTCATTCCATAACCGCAATGACAGTATGTCATAGCATCTGTGTATGTATGTATGTATGTACTCGTATGCATGCATGTATGTACACGTAAAAGTTATGTCAACCACTTAATTTTTCGATACATTTACTCCAATTTCACTTTTATTCGACATTTTGCAAATGTTGCGGAATGCAACAACAAAAACAACAAATGTACTTATTTATATACGAGTAACACTCATAAAATGTAATGAAATCATTTTTACATTTCTCATTACAACAAACAGCACTGAAAGGTCAGAAGGAGAATTTATAAAATATCTCTACATGTGTAGTAACACGCATCTATAAGTATGCACATACATACACACATACACATTTGCTGGCATACATCAGAATGCATGCCAGCAAGGCTTCCAAGTTTTTCATGGTGCTTTAGTTTTGGCTGATATATGTACATAGTTGTACATAGATATGTATGAAAATTTGTGTACATACTTGCATATATTATATAAAAATGCGTTTAGTCCCATTTAGATTTGTCTAAGCTGATAGGCGACACATAAATGTCTGCGTGGGCTGATATATTTATCTATGTACATAAGCATACTTGCATATTTACATTGTTGTATGATTAAGTATAACAGCCACACTGGCTGTGTTGCTGTTTTTGGGTATTTTCTCCTCTTGGAGAATGTTGGTACTCATTTTCGGTATATGCCACTCCTTTCAAAGCATTCGCTCTTCCATTCACTTGACTTGCTTTTACTTAGAGTAAATACCAATAAATTCGTAACACTACAACATTTTTCACTTGAAAGCCACCAAAAGCAGATTCAATGACATGGAAAGCAAGTTAACAGCGACGAAAAGTTGGAGGAAAAACGATTTAACAACGTAGAAGATTGTCCCCACAATGTCTGTTGCGGAGTCAAAATTTTCAACCGCATACACACAAACGCAAGTATGCATATAAATGAATGAATGTGTGTGTGTGTGGTTGTGTGTGAACTGGTGCGTAGGCAAGAAAGCTACAAATGTATGCGACCCATTCGCGCTATAACTTTGTTGATACCAATTCTTAATTTCATTACAACGAACGAAAAGGGATTATTGTTCCAACATATAAAACATTTTCGTAAATCTTAAATCCTGCGTGAGTGCAAATGGTTTTAGACAAAATTGCTTCAGCAAAATATTTATGTTCATAGGAAATGTTAAATTTCCTTGCGTTATAGTGTGAAGTAATTTGCATAAAATGGCCTATAAGAGAATTATTTGCTTTTTATTAGACTTTTGAGTCGGGCCAATTACTAAAATGCTGGCAAAATTTTCACAAGGCCTCAGACGCATATTTCGTTTAAGTGCAAATTGAAGTTATTAAATGTTTGTGTAAGATTTGCATGTTTATTAAAAAAAAAAATCATGCACACATAAATATACATATGTACGATTGCACTCAAGGCGAATATATTAAAGATGGTATCGGTAAATCAGCTGATTTGTTTTTTTTCTTTCGCCGTGGCCATGTGGCTGTCATGATGGAAAGAATAATGAGATGGCGCCTATCGTGGTACCGTTACTTTGCGCTCAGCGAATTTGACAATGAGTTACGTGATTTTAACTCCAGTATGGCCAGATTACCATTTTCGTAACTTGATTTAGCATTTTTTTTTTGTTATTTAGTCTCGGAGTTTTAGTTCTTTCTGCATGACATTTTTCTACCCTGTTCTAATTAAAATGTAATGTTTATAATTTTGTAAAATATACATTTTTTAATAATTATTTATAAAATAAAAAAGTTTTATTTAGCTTTACTTTTTTTTTAACATCTGGTGGCATTGCCCGCGATTGCAGGTGTTGTTGGTGTTCTTCTGCTTTCGGCAGTCAAATCTCTCTCTCTCTACTGCAGTGTTGCCTAGCTTTGGATATAAAAACGCACTAAAATGCCCATTTAAAGAATATAGAACACCACATTTTTATTGAATCGCTTAAAGAACTTTGTATGCGTGACAAATTGTCTTTAGAATGTGCGTTTTTTTTTTAAATAAATGTGTTATGCTTATGTACAATTTAATTTATGAGTTTTTTTAGTTAAACGAGACTATTTTGTTAAGGAAACGACTTATTTGCTAAATTTCAGGTTATGTAACTAGATAAGGTACTCTTTTTGTAAAAATGTCATTATGGTTTCTTTAGTACTTTCTGGTATTTTGTGGCTTATTTTTACAATGACTACACCTCTTGAGGCCCTATGTCCCACTAAGGATTGATGGCCGGAAGAAACGATTACACCTCTATGGTTTTAATCCGCATTCAGTAAATTCAAACGTTTTTTAAAATGTCTAAAAAAGTTTCCATCTTAAGAAGAGTTTGAGAGAGGGGCATTTAATACTCTTGCATAACCTTAAAAGGAGCAAAAAATTAAATTCACACTTTCAAAATATCAAATTTTATAGGAACCAACTAATTTTCATTAGCACTAAAATCTTGTCAGAGTGGCCTTATTTAACCTTCTTTTGTATAATAACACAGTTTTTTTTTTAACTTAAAGTTTCGGTAGCTTTAAATTTAAAAAAAAGAAAACAGAAACAGAAAAGAAACACGAAACTTCAAAATTTTCGGTATAAAAAAGCACTAAATTTATTGCGAAGAGCAAATGGTTGGAAATACTGCACAACTCGGAAAAACGTGACGTCGCGCACTCCCTGATGGACGCAATCTTTTTTCTATCATTCTTGTGTGGCTGTCAGCCCAGAATGAAGCAAGGCGAATTAATTCTTTGTTTTCTACTTTGCCAATACTTTGCTTCGACAATCAAACCTACCAAATATTGTTGTTAGTCTAGTACCACCACCTTTAATAAGTGCGCCTTGATTGCATTGTAATATATCTTTCTAGACGTATAAAGGGTGCGTCTGATACAAATATTTTCAACTTTCAATTCAATGCTTCAATGCCTCAAAGCTTCAATAATAGCGATACTAATTTTTTTAATTTTATATGAACTCTAATTTGTTGTGTATTCGTATGCCTTTAATTTTCCTGAAAAAATAAACAGCCGAAAAATACGTAAATGCTTCACAAGAAGATTTTTCGCTGCAGAAAATTCATGCGGCAGTTGGCAACAACCGACTGATGAGTGGCGACAGTTATTAGGACGAATTTTTTTAATATTTTTTTTTAAATATTTTTTAATATTCATTATCATATTTCATGTAGAAGAGTTTGAATTCGGATCCACCTACTTATACCTACCTATACAAGCGCACTCGATTACGGCAGTCGCCGTGTTTCTCTTTGCATAAATAGGGGCATGAAAACTAGGCTGAATCAACGAAATATCAGGTGGCGCAAAATTAACCATCATATCTGAAGATTTATACTTTTTTCAAATGGTATCGTACACCAATTATCTTTGTAGTATCTTAGTAGACCGACAGCTGCAGTAAACAAATGGACAAGCAATCGCGTGAACGTTTCAGCACTCGAAATCATAGTTTTTGTATATTTACAATAGTAAAAAAGTTATAAAAAACCAAAATAAGGTGATTAATTTTGCGCCACCTTGTATACGCATATTCGGGCTGGGAATTATTTTTAGACATCTTTCATAGAATTCTAAGCAAAAAGTCTACTAGAGTATTGCTGGAAATTTTTTTAGAAATCTTTCATAGAATTCTAAGCAAAAAAGTCTACCAGAGTTTTGTTCTCAAATTAATTTCGAGCAACAAAATTTGTAAAGAAGCTATCCTTAATCAATAAAGCAGTTGATATGAAAGTAAGAAAAATTGCTTAATTTGTTTCCTATAGAACAACAGTAAAGCTTTAAAGTCGGTGTTTTCAGCATTTTTTCTTTTTATATACAAGTATACTTAGTACTGCCATAAGTTCTGTTACAAGTTAAGTTCGTTATAGATATGAAATTATAATACTTTTCTTAGTGAACTAGTTTTATTTAATCATGTAAATATTAAAAAAAAAAAAAGATTTTAAATTTTCATTCGAAATGGTCCCCATTGGCTTTCACGCAAGCCTTCAAACGATTAGGCCATTCAGACAGCACATACGGTTTCCATGGCTGTTGACGTCGCTGCTCGAACCAAAGATTGTTTGAGACTATAAAATTTCTGCGAGGTCTTCGACAGACGATGCTCTCTTATTCTGTAGTCCAATGAATTCAGATCTGGACTTCCAGACGGTCAATCTTCTGCCGGTATGAACCCAGGAATACTGTTTTTTAGCCATTGCTGGGTGGTTTTTGCTGGTTTTGGGATGGCGCGGAATCTTGCTGGAGGATCCAACGCTCTCTATGGAAGGGAGAACTGCTCAACTGCTTCACTACGCTTTCAAAGACATCCCCCTAGTACACTTTTGCACCGCTCTTAACCCCGTTTTTACAGAAATTAAGAATTGTAATGCCTCTACAAGACACTCCCCACCAAACCATTACGGAGGCTGGATAGTGGCCACGCTGAAGTCTTGCAATACAATTTTTTGCGTCTTTAGAAGTTTTAGCAAAGATTTAGTTGTTTTGCTTATTAAAAACTTATTCGGCACTGAAAATTATCTCATATGTGAAAACAATATTTTCATGGCCGTTATCGCAGAAGCGGATTGCATCTAATTTTTTTCAAGCGCGTTTGCAAAAGATGACCAGTTGAGCCACGGAATGCTTTTATGTGGAGATCATCTCTAATTAGATCGGTCGGACATAATTTTCTTCGGTCTGTCACTTCAGACGTTTGGGATTTGTCGCGGGTAAACAAACATTCTCGAAATATTGAGTTTTTCCAGCAATTCGTAAATCTCATTTGCACTGTGAAACACAGATGGCGCTCAAAGCAGTAAGAAGGCGTTGTTCCTAGGCAACGGCATTCCCACTACTTAGGACTGATAGCGGCAGGATAATCACCTACCCTGTCAGAATTAAAAAAAAAAAACAGATTAAAGAAACCAATGGAAGACTGAGTCTTGTCGAGGCCCTTTGCTCCCGAGAGGAGTGAACAAGGAAAAAAAAACGATATATACATATCTATATTATATGATTTTTTTATTCGCTAGTTATGTGAGCAGTTAATGTTTTATTTATTTTATAGTTTTTGGTGCAAACATTTTTTGCAGGAATTTTAATACCAAAATACTGCTGCTTTTTCTTATTAAAGGCGGCCGCCGTAGCCGAATGGGTTGGGGCGTGACTATCATTCGGCAGTATGTAGGTTCCAATCTCCGAGCATGAAACAGCAGAATGACAGAAAATGTTTTTTCTAATCGCGGTCGCCCCTCGGCAGGCAATGGCAAACCTCCGAGTGTACCATATTTCTGCCATGAAAAAACTCCTCATAAAAAAAAACATTTTCCGTTCAGAGTCGGCTTAAAATTGTAGGTTCCTCTATTTGTGAAACAACATCAAGACGCACACCACAAATAGGGGGAGAAGCTCGGCCAAACACCTAACAGAAATGTGCGCGCCAATTATTTATTTTTTAAAATTTTTTATTTTTCTTTTTTTTTGCTTATTCCTCGCGTGCTAGGCGCGAGTAGTATGTGCCATGTATGCACTTACATACGCACATGAGTATATGTGTCTATGGTATGTATTGACAGAATCATAAATATATGCATAAAGAAGCGCTACCAGCTACTAATTGCAATGACAACAACGACCAAAGGCAATGCCGCAGAAATCACAACTAACTAAACAACCGCAAGCGTAAAACAAGGCAAATATGTACCTGTATGCATGTATGTGTGCATGTGTATGTATGCGCATTTGCATTTTCAATGTCAAGCCAGCAAAGTGTCAGCAATAATAAGAACCACAACAACAACAACAACAGAACAAATGAAATACCCAGCAATGTGACAACGAAAAACACTGAATGTCAAAAAATAAATAAATAAATATGAAAAACCAAAAAAAAAAAAATAAAATAAAAAAACATAGAAATAGCACAAAAAGCGCCAACAAATTAGCTTGCGGAATGCATTGCGATTGTCAGCTTCTGCTGAGTAGATATTTAATGCAATTAGGAATTGTTATTGCCCTTTTTTCTTGCTTCTTCTGCTGCCGCAACTAAGTATTGTCGCTGTGACTTGAACTAAGTATCGCTCGGCCAAGTGGAATGCGCATTGCTGCTAACCAAATGTCACGTGACACATGTAAACAAATGCATGCTTACGTAAATGTGCATATGTAGATGTGTGCGAGCGTAAAAAAGACATTTTTTTTTTCTAAAATAGGTACTTAATGTCATCAAAAAATGCACCACTGCATTGGCTTCCTTGTTGAAAGCTTCAAGCAGTAGCGACTGTTGTTGCTATTGTGTCGCTATTGTTGTTGCTTTTGTTGTTGCTATTGTGTTGCTATTGCTATTGCGTTGCTATTGTTGTTGCTATTGCTTTTGCCATTGCTAGCACTACTTCTGGGTGGTTGTGACCCCAACCACTGTCTGCTGTTTCCGACTCACATGGCACGCCATGTTCTCGTTACGTTAAGTGCCAATTTTTATTTCTAGACGCACTGACACACTAGCATTTATTCAAACGAGAGAGAGCGAAAAAAAAAAACAAAAACGCAAAAAAAACATGTAAAGCAATCAGCGGGAAATGGCAAAATGAAAAAAAAAATCGTCGAACAAACAATGAGTTGAATAGACGGAAGGAGTTCGTATACGAATCGAATATTTAATGCTAACACAGAAATGGCACACAAATCGATTGAAATGCAAATATTTGCACTAAAACAGCGGGCGATGTGCAGTCGAATACATTTTACTACATTTCCCTGCACACAAAAGATAAGAACAAAGAAATTTGTGCTTTAAATACTCAAATGTGGCTAAATAGAGTTCAGAAATGATCGATCGCACTTTCGTGACTCCCGGTGGTTTTTGACTATTACATAGCCATGGGTGATTTTCGATACTGCCGATATTAGTTTTACTGATAGTTTTTTTGTTTGTAGGTATTTGCCACAAGCTTCTGACAAGCAAATCCACGAATTTATGAAAATAGGCACAAAAGTGCGCATGTTTTTATGAAATTAGCAATTATTTATTTATTACTTAGCATTCATGTATTTTTTATAAGTTTTACTGTATTTTTTGACAGTCGAAAGGAGTAAGCGCCACGAGTGAACGCTGCGAGTTGGCAACTCAATTCAAGAACGCCTAGTTGCTGGCGAAAAAAAATGTTACGAAAGTTTTGTGGACTAATCCGAAAATATTTTGTGTATAAAGTGCAGTAGACTCGGTAGTCTAGCGTAAGTGCACTAGCCTGCCATCCCAGAGGCTGTGTGTTCGAATCCCACGTAAAGCACGGCCCTCGCACCTTTCCAAACATCCCTACTTTCCTAGTTTCTAAAATAAAAAAATAAAAAAAATTCATTCCTCTGGCGCTCCAAGTAGTAAGAAGGCGTTGTTCCTAAGCAACGACAGGTAGACTTTCCCACTATTTAGCGGCAGGTTAATTACCTATCCTGCCAGAAAGCAAAATACGAGGTATGTTCAAAAAGTATCGATAATTTTGAATTTTCGCAGGTTACATATATTCGAATTTCGATTTTTTTGTGGCGATATGTTGGTACTCATGTCCCTCACTCATGCCGACGAGTTCGGCCATTTTGAATGTTCAGTTAATTGTTGACAGCTGCTTTGATTGCACGTGTTTCGGCTCGTCTTCGATTTTTACCTATTACAAAAGATGGATCAAAGAACCTGTATCAAATTTTGTGTGAAATTAAGTGCGTGGGTGCATTCCAAATGTTGACTGTGTCATACGGAGAAGCTACTTTGGACCAAAGCAACGTTTATCGGTGGTACAAAATGTTCTCAGAAGGCCGAGAAGATGTGAACGACGAAAAGCGTGCCGAACGCCCGAGTACTTCAACAACAGACGAAAAAATTGATGAAGTGAACAAAATGGTATTGGCCAATCGTCGAATCATCGTGCCATTCAATTTTTCAATGATTTGGGCATGAGGCGGGTCGCCGCTAAATTTGTACCAAAACTGCTCAATTTCGACCAAAAGCAGCATCGCACTAACATTGCTAATGAGATGTTGGACTCTGTCCGCGATGACCCAAATTTGCTCCAGGGGGTCATAACTGGCGACTAATCGTGTGTTTATGGTTATGACGTGGAAATCAAAGCTCAATCATCTCAATGGAAGCTGCCGCACGAACCAAGACCGAAAAAAGCGCGCCAAGTTCGGTCGAATGTAAAAGTTTTGCTTACCTTTTTCTTCGATTACAGGTGCGTTGTGCATTATGAGTTCTTGCCACAGGGTAAAACGGTCAATAAGGAATATTACCTGCAAGTTATGCGCAATTTACGAGAAGCAATCCGCCCAGATTTGTAGAAGAACAAAAATTGGCTCTTGCATCCCGATAACGCCCCTGCTCACACATCGTTGCTTGTGCGCGACTTTTTGGCCAAAAACAACACACTAATAATGCCACAGCCACCCCCAGATCTGGAACCCTGTGACTTTTTCTTGCTCCCGAAATAGAAGAGGTCCATGAAAGGACGAAGCTACGCTACGCTACGATCGACGAGATAAAGACGGCATCGAAGGAGGAGCTGAACAAGATAAACAAATGATTTTTTGAAGTGCTTCGAAGATTGGAAAAACGTTGGCACAAGTGCAGAATATCTCATGGGGATTACTTTGAAGGGGACAAAATAGATACTAATGAATAAATGAATAATTTTTGAAAAAACACAAAATTCGCGATACTTTTTGAACACACCTCGTAGATTAACGAAACCAACGCAGACTGAGTCTTGTCGAGACCTTATGCTCCCGAGTGGAGTGAACAAGGCAAAAAACAAACAAAAAATATTGGGTTGGGGAATAAGTTCATAGTATTTTTATATTTTATTTTATTTACAACGATTTGTTTGCTGTTTGGCAAAGGGTATCTAAGTACTCATTCGATAGAACTCTTTTTGCTCTACAAAACTGTGCTAATTCTTGAGTTATTTAATTTTTTATTCGTTTTGAGGCTTAGAAATGGAATACTCAGGAGGCAGAAATTTCAACATTTTCGACAGCTGCTCTTCTTTGCTTTTCATCGAGGTCAAAAAGCTGCCGAAGCAGCCCGTGATATTTGAGAGGTATATGAAGAATATGTCATAGACGAGTCTACAGCACGAAAATGGTTTGAAAAGTTCAAAAAATGGCGGCTCTGACGTCGATGACACGTCCCACAGCGTTCGATAAAGAACGTTTCAAATCACTTTTAAATGGAAAACGGTCACCAAACCAGTTGTAAATTGACAGAAAACATGAACTGCGATTATAAAACGATTAGCAACCACCTTCCTTTAATGGGACGCCTGGGTGCCTCACGAGCTTTACGAAAAACACAAAGAAACTCGCCTTCGAATTGCTTCTCAGCATCTCGCCTGCCATTGAGCAATGCTCTGTCATAAAAAGCGCTTTTTATACCAAATCGTCACAGGAAATGAGAAATGGTGCCTATATATCAATATGACGCAAAGAAAGTAGTGAGTGGATCCAGGAGAAACGCCGAAGCCGAGCGTCAATCCGGATCTTCGCCCAAAGTAAATCATGGTATGTGTTTGGTGGGTTTCGGAGATCATGGTGCACTGGGAAGTGCTCGAAAAGATTACAACGGTCAACAAGGAGCTCTACATTGCCCAGCTACACCGCATGAATGGAGATATTCGACTGAAAAGACCTGATCAAATCATACTCCTTCACGTCAACGCCAAGCCCCATGTTGCACAAGTCGTCAAAGCCACACTTCAAGAGCTTGAATGGACGGCCCTTCAGCATTCGTCGTATTCTCCGGGCCTTGTATCGGCCAATCACTATCTGTTCCGCTCTCTGTCAAACCGTATGAAGAGCGTTACCTTCGGTAACAAAGAGGTCCTAAAAAACTGGCTCACCAACTTTTTTGACACCAGAACAGACGATTTTTGGCGGAACGGTTTCAACAAATTAGTCGAGAGGTGGGAAGAGGTTGTAGACAGCAAAGGCGATTATATATTTGATTGACTTTTTGATATAATTATTGTTTTTTGTTGTAATAAAAGTCTAAGAACGCTACGAGCTTATTAAATAAGATATCTCTAATTAATATGAAAATTTAGAGAAGTTATGAGAATGAAAAAAGAAAGTAGAAAAAATGCATTTTCTGTTGCAAATGAAGAGAATCTAAAACCAAGTTAAAAAATTACTTATTAGTCTAGTTTAAGAGTGTTAAATATGATTGACGCCATTTGCAAGAATTATAAATATTCCGATAGGATGGTTAATTTTGTGCCCCCTTGTATATCGTAGTTTTTGCCACAAAATCATGTTTTTTACAAAATAAATGATTGCATTAAAACCTCTTTTATTCTGTTAGTCACTCTACATAAGCACAAATAACATAATAAAGAGAGCATGGCAATTTTTTTGCGCTTCCACAAGGCAAATTGGTAAAAAAAGTCCCCAAGCGAGCCAGATTTATGGTATCGTCAGTGCTATTAATTCATTAAATACTCTGAAAAAAATATGGCTATTGGCAAATGTCAAATGCTTTTTGCAGTTGAACGAGTATTAAAGCTTCATCTGCACTTCTCGAACTAGACTCATTTTAACTCTCAATTCCTGAAAGTTCATTGGCACTACTTAGAACATCGTTTTTACCGGCTGCTTTCGGTTTAAAACTCACCTCGCTTTCATGAGAAATTAATTAATTTAATGCACTCCTATGAACGTTGCGTTAATATTTTCTTTGTATGTAAATTTTTAATGGGCTTTAATTGAAATTCTACAAAAAGAAGAAGAAGATTTGGCATAGCAGTTGCACTACAAAAAAATTCCCTAAAAAGTTGTTTAATTGCGTTTTACTTAGCAGTTTGAACTTTGTGCAAAAAACTGGTTTTTCGCTGAGTCAAAGTTTGTTAATTGTACTAAGCTATTGTAAATGCATATGTGTGTATGAATGTATACATATTTATAGAATTTAATGCTGTTAAATTATATTTCGATTGCAGTTTGTAACCTTTTTAAAATATTTAGATGGGAATATTGAACTTTTCGAGAAAGAAAAAAAAAAGAATAAAAAATATAAATAAAAACAAAAAAAAAGAAAAAACAATTGGATACTGTAAAATTTATCTGAGTTTGTAATGTAAAAAAAAAACAAAAAAAAAAAAAAAAAAATAACAGCTCAAAATGCTACAACTTTTCTTATAAAGAATATTATTGCCAGTTTATTGGCGTATAATTTTGTTGACTTTTCTGCAGTTCTTGCTTATTTTGACGAAATTTGGTTTTTATTTTTATATGAAAATTGTACTCCATAATGCGCATGCTATTTATTTATTTTGAAAATTTTCCGCACGCCTTAAAATAAATATTTTGAGCAGTGGAACTTAGCACAGAATCAGAATACAGCAAAATTATCATTAAACATTTGTTGCTATAATTTAATTATAGCACATTTCCACTTAAACTTAATTGCAATTTACTAGGAATTCCAGTAATTCTAGATTGACAGCACATTTCGATTTTCAAATTCCTTTGCAAATGTTATGTAAAACAGGAAATGCTATGTAAAGCAGAAAATGTTATGTTACTGTCAGTATGTTAACAATTAGTGCCCTATCTGCTTCTCATTTCATAAACAGTCCCTGGTATTACAAATGCAAACAATTTTAACATCAAAATGTAAACAAGGGGTACGCATTCAGTTGCCTACAGAGCTCATAACAGTTAAAGCGCACAGTGCGGCCGATTCCCAAAAAGCTGGCCAAAACTCGAAAAAAAAGTTTCTAGATAGAGTTTTTTTGTCTTTGGGTTGGCTACAGTAATGCCTTCAGTAGTGAAAACCGTTCATAGCAATGTCCTGTACCCTAAGTATCCTCTGTATTTTCAGTCGCAACGTGGCCTTCGTTTGAGCATCGTATTACTGTCGATGAATAGTGAAAGTTGTACACATTTGAAAGATTTTGTAATGGAGTAAATTGAACAAAACCAAATGGAATCATCTTCGGAAGGTTAGTAAAATACGAGAAATCTTTAGTACATATCAATACCTCAACACAAAATTTTTAGCTGCAGCAATACGTAGATACATTTTTTGCAATTTTTTTCATAAAATTTGAGTTTTCAAACTGTATAGTAATACAACGGCGTCATATGCTGCTTTGAAACCTATTAAAGGTTACTCAAAGTAATGGTTACTGAATAAAACAAGATTCAGCTGCTACCACTTGCTACCTTGCGACCCCGAAAACATATAAATTTACATGCATCTTGATTATGTTCTTGAATATACGCTATATCACGTGAGGGGGTACCAATAGGGGTGGAAGGGGGTGGATTTTCAAAATTTTAAGATCAAATTCATAATCTGCGACCCCGACAACCCCCGAGTAAGAAATTTTGAATCAATGACTTAATTTTTTGAGTTTTGGCCAGCTTTTCGGAAATCGGCCGCATTGTGCAGCGTAGCTGTACCAATAACAGAGGAGGAATTATCATAAAGTTTTACATGGTGGGGTTTTTGTACAGAAACTTAGTTTATCGTTTATTTTTAACATAAAGTTTTTCCTTTAGTTTTAACCGAAAGTTTTTTCTTTATTTTTAACATAAATGTTTATATTATTTATATATATAGTTCCATTATATTATGAAAAAACAAACTAAAATTATGACACTTAGAGTTAATCCCCCTTACATAAATATACGAACAACTCTAACAGTCGTCTGTTATCAGCAAGACTTTAATGTTAATATAAATTAACTGGTACTGAGTTAACTGTCTCGACTCAGTTGACTCTCAGTTGAGCCCCTTTACTTAAATATACGAACAGCTGTAACAGCCTTCTGTCATCAGCAAGCCTTTATTGTTAACATAAATTAACTGGTACTGAGTTAACTGTTTTACCTCAGTTGAGCCCCTTTACATAAAATACGAACATCTCTAACAGCCTCCCGTTATCAGCAAGTCTTCAATGTTAACATAAATTAACTAGTACTGAGTTAACGCTCTTGCTCTGTAAATTCTTGAATACATATCTGTAACTTAACAGAGTTAAGTGGGCTGTTAGAAGCGCACCTGTATCAGCTGAAATACTTAAAATGCTTGGAAAATGTTCAGAAATTTCGAGCTAATCATTCTACACAGATACGAGATCAGAAATTAGTGGACATTTTTAGTAATAATTTTAGGAAGGGTAGAGTATTTTCAGACGACATGCAAATAGCAAATCTGAGGTATTTCCCTTTTTTTTAGAGATTCCAAAATGCACACATTTTTTGGGCAGCTCAAGAAGAAAGCGCAGAGACTTTATTTAAAGACTTGCTTTAGTTTCTATTTAGGATTCTTGCAAGAACGCAGACTACCTCTGTGACGCTATAAATGGCATACAAGTGGAATAGTTTTAGTTTCAATACAATGTCGTTACGTGATACACCGTTGAATGAAACAAAAACAGTCAACAACATCATCATGGCAAATACATTTCGCAGTGAACCAGTGTTTCATTTACAATATCCCTTTGTTGTTGTTGTTTTAGCAGCATAAACATTCCCCATACTTACATACAGGGAATGCTGCTGGAGGGACAGTCCTTGGCCGGATATAAATCCGGGTCGTTTCGGTAACGTAGAACCGACTGTCGTGGAAACTTACAATATCCACTCATGCATCTCGGCTCATTGCATCGCTCGTTCAAGCATTTATGCATCATAGGCCTTCTTGGATAATTTCAATGCTTCTTCCTGCATGGTTTCGCGCCTTCTACAGCTTGTCACATAAGAGGATAACTTTTTCGTTACCCTGTTGTCATCTATTCTGAGTAGATGTGCCCATTATCGTAGAGCTAAACACATTCGATTCAAATTCAATAATTTCTTGAAATAGTCTTGTCACTTGACTATCGCAGTAATTTGTTGTGACGCCGTTGAATTACTTTTTTTGAGTCGAGCTTGTCGTCAAACCACATAAAATTGAAGCATTAAAACACAACCTAAGTATTTTTTTGGGTATTAATGCAATAAAGCCGGAATTGTGCACCAAGCACTGGCTTCATGTGACAAAATGCTTGAAGAGAGGTGATTTTCTTTTTTATATTACCACTTTATTTATTTCGATCTGTTTAACAACATTTAAATACAATCAATTTTTATACTAGATGCCTTTGAGCTTTTTAAAAAAAATCATAAAAAATCAATTACATTAACAAAACTCAACCGAAATACAAAGTTACCTTCTATTCACTTATACAGCCCGCCTTTACTACCTTATAATTTCCGAATCCAGTGGTTCTAAATTCGCATCACTAGCCATGAATCACGTTTTTGTTTTTCATATATCATAATTTCCCATCTAACCTTGTGAGAATCACAAATACAACCAGGTTGCCGTACAAATGCACAAAAATTTTCGCAATCAAATGAAATTTAAATTGGAAGTAAACACCTTAACTAATGTAATTAAATTCTGTTTTTCAAATTTATTTCCGCATTTACAATGAATTCCTTCATTCATACGATTTTACGAGCTCACATGTGATCGGTCATCAAATACACACACGAATAAATAAATATTTGCATATAAATGTACGTAAGAAGGGAAGGTAAAGAGTTCGTAGGCAAATGTAAATACACCAAAACTTTGGCATATACATATCTACATTAATAAATACATAACTACTAACTATATTCAACTTGCAGACATCCGGCGGGGGCGTATGAGCGACGCGCTCAAGCGATAAAACGTTTAATTGACAGAGGACGCATTCAATTTCACAAAATTCAAAGTGCGCACACACCCACACACACACACACACACATCATTGTCTCACCGCACACTGACAAATCGCGTGAGCTGCGCTTTGAAGTTATGTAAGTAGAAACTTTTCCCACAACATAAAGCACACACCGCGTCGTATACGTAACCGTGTGCGCGAGATAGGCGCAGAGATAGAGGCGGAGGCAGAGGTGGCTGCTGATCAGTGACAGAAACAGCGCCTAGACGAAACTGTACTGCTGCGTTCTGCACTTGAATCATGTAATATTTTCACCACTAGGCAGCGACGCAGGCGGTGGCCATAGCAGCAATTCAAATCGCAGTCGCTTGCCATAAGTGTGTGTATGCGCATGTATGTATATGTGCATTTAGTTATCAATGAGAATTCAGATGAAAATGAAAATCTGCTGCAATGCTTTCCATTCAATCACGCGTCTAATAGGCAGCGCTCGGTAATTGACCAAATCAACTCGGACAAACGACAATAGCAAAAAGCAAAAAAAAAAAAAACAACACCACAGAACCTACTAGAAGTTGTTGGCGGTGGGGGAGGAAGGGGGTGGGCGGTTTACAAAACAATGAATTATTCTTTGTCCGCCTGTTTACATTCATTGCTGCTGAGTGGGCGTTCATTCAGTTCGGTTTATTTGTTTTGCATATTCGCGCGGGACGCGTCGGGACAGCAGACGTGCCGCTTTTGATGGAGATTCTGAAATAATTGCTTACTGCCTGAATTATTGAGTCGCTTTTAGCGCTACTGTCAGTAACAACGCGCCAACAGTAGTCGACATTAGCAATTTGTAAATTCTGTAAAAATATCAACGTCTGTGCATTTACCTGTCGGTAAGTTTTTCTATTGATTTGTTTGTTTTATTTTACATATTTTCGACAGTCGCCCTAGCGAAGGCGACTAAATAGCAAAGCGGGCGGGCGGGTGAAATGTGTTTTGTTATTTGTAACTCACGCTGTGTTCGTATTTTTATTGCTCATTAAAGCATTCTTTGTGTGTTCTCGTGCAAATGGCGGGGGAGGTAGGGGGTGAGTCGATTAGAAAAAATATTGAAGAAAATTATTTACATTTCATTTTGTGGCATTTGTTGTTTTGGCTAGTTTCATCACGCTCATCTATACAGCTTACAATTCGTTACAATTCTACTTTTACAGACTATATATATTTAGTGATTGTTGTTGTATCTGTTTTGTAGCATTTTGAGTTTTGTGTCTACGAGTACATTGACTACATCCTCTGGCCTTGAACAGCTGTTTGTTGTTGGGATGTGAAATTATTACCTGCTGCTCATTCGCTTTGTTTGTTTGCTTTTGTTTTATTTTCTTTGTGCGTTTTTTTTTTGTATTTCTAGCGCGCGTTTAATTTTGTAATTTTAATTTATTTTGGAATAATTTCAGAAATTTCAGAATAGAGAAATAAGAAGAAAACAATGAACTAAACAACCAACCGTTTCGAGTTCACGTTCAATGTCAACGATGCTTTAATAAATTTGATTGCACATCTAAATATTTACTTTTGTAAATAGAAAGCGTGAATTTGTTGTTGCTGTTAAATTTACGTTAAATTTATGTTGAAATTGAACAGGTATTATTAGAAGTGAGGCATGCAATTTGAGAGCGTAAATTTGTTGCCTTTGAAAGAGTTAGAGAAACGTTTTTCACTAACTACTCCTTGCATTTAAACACATCCTTTATTACAATTTTGCCAACGAGAGAGGATTGGGACAATGGGTTAATGGACAATAGAAGCAGAATCAGCGGAATGTCTATACTGATGATTCCAAGCTAAATGCTCAAGTAGGTGGAGGCCTTCACTCTGAGTGAATGAATGCCAACATTTCATTCCGGTTGCCGGATCACTGCAGTGTATTTCAAGCCGAAATTCTGGCTATCAGCGAAGACTTGCTAGCCCTAAATAAAAGTGACCTCACCACAAGAGATATAAACATACCTATATTCAGATAGCCAATCGGCCCTGAAAGTTTTAAAATCGTCTTATATTAAGACAGTAGACAGAATGACAGTAAAAGAATGTATCGACGTTTTGACAGAACTATCACAGTACTTTGTAATAAACCTGCTCTGGATGCCGGGTCATAGAGGCATAGAAGTCAGCTATGATACAAAGCAGATGAACTAGCGAGATTGGGTACCACATTGCCGATCCAACCAAACAAAGCGCTCATACCTATACCTTTAGCAACTTGTAAGATACTTATGAAGACAAACACACTATCAGAGCTGCCAACAGGCTATGGACTTAGTCTCTGACCTGTGCAACAAGTAGAATGGCGTGGATCATGGACCGCTCAAACCGACTGTTGAAACTAAACAGGAAAAACATAAGAAATCTTTCAGGGGTCCTAACATGGCATTGTCTGACATTGAAGAAAAAGATACTATAGAACACTTTCTGGATAGAAGAAGGTTTAATACTTTAGGAAAAAGTTCCCTGAATAACTTGGTAGAAGTAGCCAATATAAAAAAAACAAGCCTTGTTAGATATATTAAAGCCACAGGTTGGTGCAATGAGAACAATGTAGAGTGAGGAGAGGGGACAGCCCTGGTGGTACACATAGTTAGTTTATGTATGATCTGGATTGAAGGACAGACTACCTTTTTAAAAGAGTTGCCACCTGGTAAAACTTTTAAATTAAATTATATTAAAAAGTTTGATCAAGTATCAATTAAGAACTTAATTTCCACCATATTTTGAATAGGGTTGCCACCTGTTTGAAAAATTAAGTTCAAGTAAAATGAATAAAACATAAAAATATGGAAAAAGGTTAGATAAGTTTTAATTGCGAATATGTTTTCGTATAGAGTTGCCATATGTAAAAAAATAATTCAATAATTAACTAATTTATAATAAACAACGAAAGTAATGCAGTATGTATGCCAATTAAAAGAAATCAGCTTATTTTGGCAAATATTTTTGGAGATGCTTGCCACCTATTTAAATTATTGCTATGCAATTTAATAAATCAATTAACTGAAATACTACTTTGTGGGTGTCAAACGGAAGGCGTACATAAAATAGTACAAAAAAATTTCAAATTAAAGTAAACAAGTTTGATCAAATATCAACTTAGAACTTAATTTCCATAACATTTTGAAGAGGATTACCACCTGTTGGAAAAATTAAGTTCAAGCAAAATGAATAAAATATAAAAATATAAAATATGCAAACTGGTTTGACAAGCCTTAATTTGATTTGTTTTTGAATAGAGTTGCCATATCTAAAAATAATTAAATTCAATAAATTAAATAATTTATAATAAAAAACTAAAGTAATACAGTACCTTCTGCTCAAATATGAACGATACGTTATCAATAAAACGGTCTGCGGATGACATATGGCAAAAATAATTTTTTTGTTTTTTGGTAGGACTGTTATAAGCTTACATGGCAAATTTCAGCGTGATGTGTCACATAGTTTGTTTTCTGTGCTACTGTAAACAAGTCAAGCTCGAGTGTGTTCTTCGAATTTAACGATGGAAATTCAAGTTGAACAAAGAATTTGTTTGAAATTTTGTTATTCCAACAAAATTTCGACTTCAGACGCCTTAAAAATGTTGCAGACAACCTGTGGCACTCTGCTCTATCGCGTGCACGTGTTTTCCAGTGGTGCAAATCGTTCAAAGAGGGCCGTACATCGGTTGAAAACTTGCCTCATGAACGTCGTCCAGCAACATCAGTAAACGACGAAAACATCGAAAAAGTAAAGGAAATTGTGCTTGAAAATCGTACAAATCGCAAAATCGGTTAACACTGAATATTATTTAGACGTTTTAAAGCCTTTGCGCGAGAACATTCGTCTTAAAAGGAAGGAATTGTGGGACAACAAGTCATGGTTCTTGCATCACGATAATGCACCAGCTCACACATCACGTCTTGTTGGCGATTATTTGAACAAAAACAATGTTGATATCGTTCCGCAAGCACCGTATTCGCCTGATATGGCTCCATGTGACTTTTTCCTGTTTCCCAAGCTCAAGTTGCCGCTCCGTGGAAAACATTTTGAGACAATTGAAGTCATAAAAGAGAATTCGAAGAACACACTCGAGCTTGACTTGTTTACAGTAGCACAGAAAACAAACTATGTGACACATCACGCTGAAATTTGCCATGTAAGCTTATAACAGTCCTACCAAAAAACAAAAAAATTATTTTTGCCATATGTCATCCGCAGACCGTTTTATTGATAACGTATCGTTCATATTTGAGCAGAAGGTATGTGTGTCAATTGAAAGAAATTTGATGCAGCTTATTTTGGCAAATATCTCCGCAGATAGTTGCCACACATTTGAATAAATCCTATTTAGCTTAATAAAACAGTCAACTGAAATTCTACTATATGCGTATCAAGCAAAAGGCGTACGCAAAACCTTGTTTTTGAACATATTTCTGATCAGAGTTGCCACCTGTTAAAAAAAGAAAATCTGTAAAATGAGTGTACTAAAGAGAAATGAATTATCTAAAGGTGTGATTCTCAACTTATACAATATAAAGTCAAGGGTTTAAGAGTGGAGTGGGGAAAAATACAATATAGATTTATGTTGTCCATCCCTGGACTTTTCCAACCAAAACATTTTTATTTCAAATTCAAAAAATGGTCGGTGGTTTCCAACAGTTAACTGAAACGGGTGTCAAACGAAAGGCGTTCGCAAAAACGTATTTAAAACATTTGTTAATAGGGTTGCCATCTCTTAAAAAATTGAATTCATTAAAATGAGCATACTAATAAATTCCACAGACAGTTCAAATTATGAAGTTATCTAAACAAAATTTCCTTGTCCCGTGCTTTTAAAATAAATGTACGTTCACTTCTTTCTCCATGCTTTGCTCTCTCTGCGCTCTTGAACTCAATCTATAAAAAAATAGACGTTTTCACTAATTTTAACTTACATGGGTATATCCAAGGCGTATCTATAGAAAGGTGGTGTGATTAGAGTAGTTGATTTCTTCTTCTTCAATTCGCCTTTAATTTAGAAATGGGAAGTTGACGGAAAATTGTCTTGTATTGTGAATGCGCGTCAAAGTAATTTTATTTATTTGTCATTTATTTCACTCTTCTACTCTCTTTCCCTTAACATTTTTAAATTAAAAAATGCTGTTGTTGCTCGAATGCCATCGCCTTGTATAGATTCGCTTTGAGTATATCCCACTCGTGAAAGCGGTATTTTGATTCTTTCTGCGCAATTACGTTTCTGATACTAATACTCTGTTTACAGACAGTAAACGTCTCTACATTGCGGCTTATTTTTAATTGATTTTCAAATTAAATCCATAAATATGAACCATATATTTTGATTTATGAGTCATTAATGGTACGAAAAGCATGAAGCACACGTGCATGCGTATGTATTTACGTATAATATATACAAGTTGTATATGCGCCATAAATCATATTGACGCCAATAATCGACAAATCGAGTGTGAAGTGTATAGCTAAACAAAAGCCTTTTGTAATGAAGAAAGAAAAAAAACACAAAATTGCAATAATAGCACAGAAATAATCACGTGAATTGCTTGAATCCACACATCGCAGCGGTAGTTGATTGTGCAATAAAATTTGTAGCAGTGTTGAAATTTACAAACTTTATGAACCATGAAAATTTATGATGCTGATTTTTTTTTAAATTGAATTTGCTATAAAATGTTGAAATAATTTGTTATAATTGAGACGCTTGTCACGTTGAGAGGAGGCAAAGATGATGAAATAATTGCCATGGATCTAAATAACGGTCGTATGCGCTCCCTCTCCTTGCTTGCTTCTCAATATTTAGAGAAAATGACAAATTGCAGGCTGAGAATTTTATGAGCCATCTCTACAAATATTCTAATCAAATTTAATGCGTTAAGGCGTCGCACGAAATACAATTTGCCATGTGATTTATAACGCATGTGTGTGTGTGTGTGCATATGAATGTTGTGTATGTGTGAGTGCATGCTTGTGTGAGGTATGTGCCAGCATGCACAGTTATCATATGAATTTTTGTGCGTGACCTTGCATAAATACATAGAAGATTTGCATGTCATTGGTTAGCAAAGTATATAGGTATAAGAAAATATGGATTTGCAGTTTCCATACATTGACAAGTTTTGACTATTTACATATTTATTCTTTAATTTTGATTATTTTCCTTAAAAACTAAAAGTTCATTCATGATAAATTCTATATTAAACCAAGTTTAAAAAAGAAAAGCTCATTCTATGTTAAAGCCCATTTTAAATAAAATTTCACGCTTTATACCAAATTTATAAGAATTCAACCAATTTTCATCACAACGTCAATATTTTTAATCAGAATTTGAAAAAGGAATTTGGGTACGCAGTTTTGTTGCCTATTAAATTTTAGTATAATAAAGTGCAAGTTGGAAGTCGCTCAAAATTCGCGTTGATTTTAGATAATTTTTTTCGTGGACAGGGTTGCGTAATTTCTCCAGTTAACGAACTAGTCAGTCTGCGTATCAAGTCGTACTAGTTATTGGACTAGTTTATAGTAGACAACAAATCTTTGGCGAAGCGCTTAGACACAGTAAGCAAAGCCACCATTAGAGCTTAAATATGAAATCAAAACATCTCATCTTACTAACTTTTTTTGTGTGAGACTCGCTGCAAATGAAGCGAATAAACAAATTTGATTTAGGTAACTGTACTAACACAAACCTATCAAATGGACCCACTCATACGCAAATTCTCAAAATTTGAAGTGAAATCTGCTATTAAAAATCTGAACACAAATAAGTCCCCCGGCTACGATCCTATTACAGCCAAAGTACTTAAAGACCTCCCAGAAATAGGAGTTACTCTGTTAACGTATTTGTTTAATTCAATTATACTAACTGGAAATTTTTCTGCCCAATGGAAAGTGGCTCAAATTAAAATGGTGCTCAAACCTGGAAAAAAGCCAGATTCAATTGAATCGTATCGTCCAATCAGCTTACTACCGATCACCTCCAAACTTATGGAATGTCTTATTCTTAAAAGACTGTTTTCGATCAGCGAAGAACGAAAAATAATACCCAATCATCAAGTTCATCGAATTGTTCAATACATTCACAATGCATTCGAACAAAAAAAAAATAAAATACTGTACAGCAGCGTTCCTCGACATTGCCCAAGCTTTTGACAGGGTATGGCACGACGGTTTGCTCTACA
The DNA here is from genome assembly GCF_028408465.1 of Anastrepha ludens. NCBI lineage: Eukaryota > Metazoa > Arthropoda > Insecta > Diptera > Tephritidae > Anastrepha > Anastrepha ludens. The sequence goes on along the minus strand of NC_071499.1, from coordinate 25,975,033 downwards.
AAATTAAAACCACTCTTCCTATAAACTTCTACATACTTATAAAATCTTATCGTAATAACCCAAATTTCTTCGTCGAGGAAGGAGTTCATCTCTCCGAGCTCTGCGAAAGTTCAGCGTACGTTCCCCAAGGAAGCGTAATGGGACCAATATTGTACCTACTCCACACGTATGACTTACCCGAAACGGAAGGAGTAAAACTATAAGCACATTTGCTGATAATACAGCTTTACTAGCAAGTGACACCTTCCAGCCGTTCCCAGCTTCTTCTAAACTAAAAAAGGGACTCGACAAAATCAACCCAGGGCTCAAAAAATGGAGAATAAAGTTCAATGAGACAAAATCACATTCACTCTTAAGCGCGACACTTGCCCATCCGTCAAACTTTTGCAACTGGTATACTTCTGGTTACTATCAAACTAGTTTGATTTTTCCCTGCTTGGTAGTTACTCGATCCACATGCACCCTCAGCCTCAGCATCTATTTAATAGACCATATTGCGTGAGTATATGTATGAGTATATGAGCCTCTGCATTTTTGGCTATTTTTATGGTGATACAGAAAATCGGAATAATAACAGTTCGCATACAAAGTGACGCATACAATGAAATGATGTTGATGCAGAGCGCGCAGGCACAGCACCTGTGCAATGAGAAGACACGAAGACGAGGGACAAGGACGAATCGGATGCATAGCGCCGTATACGTGCATTGGCATATATAATACACATTTGTACGAGTATATAGGGTGTCCAAAAAGAGTTGCGCGAAGAAAGAATTTGAAGCATGCATTGGATTAAGTAGAGATTAAGCTTGCATTGAAGTCTTTGTAGTCTAATGTAAGTGCACTAGCCTGCCATCCCAGAGGTTTTGGGTTCGTCGAATCGCACGTAAAGCACGGTCTTCGTTCTTTTCCAAATTACCTAGTTTCCTAATTTCTTAAAAAAAAAAAAAATTCATTCCTCAACCCCAAAAACCTTATCCTTCCAATCCTTATTCTCGCAAAAAAGTCAGCGCATTACTTCCAATGAGGTTGCTAAAACAAGCAAAAAAAAACAAACAAAGGACACAGTTACACATTGCATCAGTGGCGCTGGCAAGAAAAAACGGGCAATCGAGGAATAGCACAGACACACCAATATTTAGCGAAGTCCTCCACCATATGTGTGATCCTTCTGGCAGAAAAATGTGAAACACAGATGGCGCTCTATACAGTTAAAAGGCCTTGTTCCTAAGCAACGACAGGTGGGCATTCAAACTATTGTACTTAGGACAGGTAGCGACAGGCTAACCCCCTACCCTGCCAGAAATCAAAAATAGATTAACGAAACCAAAGCAAGACCTGAGTCTTATCGAGGCCCTATGCTCCCGAGTGGAGTGAACAAGAAAAAAAAAAGCTAATGCGGACGATGTAATAATTTAATACTAATTTCCGTTTAAATTTTTTTTTATTTATTTATCTACCACCTACTAGTAGGATTCATGAGCTTCTATATGACTCAGGGCTCAGTTTTTCAATGCCACAATGCGAACTATGACTAAACAGCTCTGGAGCTAAAAAGTGCTTATAAAAGTGTCCGCGTGTGTAGGGAAGATTAACGGCTTACAAAATCTTTAAGTTACCTACCTATGGGTATGAAAATCTCAGGCTTTGCACTTCCCTTAGTAGCAAAAAGATGAAGATGGAAGCTCTTGGCCAATTTAAATGGAAGAAGATCGGAAGAAGTCCCGCTTGATGGTTAAAAAAAAAGTGAAACCATTTGTGTCCAAACTGAATAACAAGTTGAAATTCTCTATTTACTCAGAAGGAGTACATGAACCAATCAGTATTGCTTTCCAATCAAGCCCGATTATCGCCAAGCCCGACAGCTGAAAGCCTTGGTAGCTATAGATTTTTAAGTAGAATAATAATTTTATTATTTTTTTTTTACTAATAAAGAATTAATAAATAAATAAATAATTGAAGTCCCTGATTTGACGCCGGCCTTATGAGGCGACTCGACTGCTAAGGCCTGGTAAGTTTTTATCCGAGTAATAATAATGAACTAATGCCCCAAAGGCCGTGTGGAGTTGCCTGTCTCCTATCAGTCGTGTCCCGAGGTGGCGGATAGGGGAACGCTCGGCAGATATACAGGGTAGGTGGGAAATAGAGTACCACTTCCGGACCAAAACGGGCAACACCTTTTTGGAGGTGTAGGTAGTTTTCATCTAGCACCAACTTAGCATAAGCTGGCTAGCAACCTACCTAATCGAATCTAAACTACGAACGCGAGCCGAAGACCTTTTTTTTGTCGGGACAACTAGCAAGGGCAACACTCAGACATTAATCAAGTCCATTGTGCTACACTTGGATTCTCTTTTAATTTTCTTTAAATAGGGTAGAAGAAATCTGAGTAGATCTTGTGGTGCCAAGGAGCCAATGAGGTCGCTTCTTAACACAACAGTGCCAAAGACCTCAAACCTGATTCGAGCGAAGGCGGAGCAGATACACAGGAAGTGGTCCGTCGTCTCATCCTCCTCTTCACAAGCTGCGCAGAGTAGTACACTGTGTGAGATGCCTACCTTTTCCATGTGCTTCGCCCACAGAAAGTGGCCCATCATCAGTCCAACCAGCTGTCTGCACTCTCTTCTGCTTAATGATAGGAGGATTTGCAACAATCGATCGGATATGACAGGTAACATCAGTTTAGTCCATCTGCAGCCTCTCTCAGTCTACCAATCTCGCTTGTGGGTGGTAGTAACCCATTTGCTAACCGTGGCTTTGTTGGCTGCAGAAGGCAGTGGTTGAAGGCCTTAGTAGGCAGTATTTTTGTTAAATTTTAGTATATTGGTTATTTGTAACTTTTACACTTATAAATAAATAAATAAAAAAAAAATAATAAATAATAAAAAAAGTAAAAAATAAATAACCCAAAGAATTATACTCTATAAAGCAGAAAATCCGCGCAGAATTAAGGTCACTGCACTTACAAGCCTTCATTAGCATCAGCTAGAAGTATTAGGCTAAGTCGAAAGTCGCTTTTGAGACGAAGTACTTCTGTAGACATTTATTTCTTAAGCCATAACTTAAAATACCAAAAAACCAAAAAAAAAACAACAAACAAAAAATCTTACGAGTGCAGGTTTTCAGTTAAATAAATTAGTGAAAGCATAGAATCGCCTCTACGAGGCAGCATTTTCTTAAATCTACTTACGCGGCGGCCGCCGCAGCCGAATGGGTTGGTGCTTGACTACTATTCGGGATTCAGAGAGAACGTCGGTGGAGCACCAAGATGAAGAAAAAGTGTTTTCTAATAGCGGTCGCCCCTCGGCAGGCAATGACAAACCTTCGCGTGTATTTCTGTCATGAAAAAGCAAATAAATAGCTAATAAAAAAGCTAAAAAATATCTGCCGCTCCGAATCGGCTTCAAACTGTAGGTGCCTCCATTTAATTTTAAAAATATTAAAATGCGCCTATTAAATATTCGATTAATTTCTTAAATCTAACATTTTCTTAAATCTAATTAGCCGATTATTACTATTTTTATTAAATAATTAGTCAACCCAATCGGCTCAAAAAATTGATGTGCGAAAAAACTTATAAATCGCCTATTAAATTCTAAACAGTTTTTTTCACACCCTGTAGTAGCAATCATAGAACCACTCAACCACCCATTACTCGTATGTAGCTTAAGTGATTATTCCATTTGGACGACGTTGCTAACCCTGGCATTTGTAGCTTCACAATTTTCACAGCGAAGCGCAAAATTTATAGTGCATGAAAAATAGGCGCAGTTCTGCTGTTGCCTCTTCGTCTGCCTCCAAACGCACCGCATCGAGCACAGCTCATTTACAAAAATCATCTCAACATTTGTTTATTTACATTTAGTCGATGATTTTTAGGGCTTTTGTGCTTTTAATGGCCCGCCTTTTCAATCCGATTTAGTATATGCAATTTTTTTTTTTTTTTTTTTTTTGATTTATGTGCATTTTTCTTTCATCATTTTGTGTCTTTTTTTTGGGTGTATTTTTAGCTGCGGACGGTGCCGCTAAATTTTTGCGCAATGATTCTAGCCAAAATGGCTAAATGGTGACAATCGTTATTGTATTTTTTACATCTATTTTTAGTTACAATATGTTTTTGCTTTTGTTTTTTTGTTTTTTTTTTTGCTTTGTATTTTGTAGTTGCTCTTACATAGCTGCTTTGTATGCTGTAATTTTTGGCAAACGCTCGTTGGCAAGTTGGATTCAAGATACAAATCAACTTGTCGATTTTTTTCGTATTCATTAGTTTTAAGAGTGAATTTTCAACTTAACACTCGCGTTTATTAGTATATCTACATGCACTCACACATACACATACATGCACTATGTAGCAAGTAAAAATGAAAACATTCATTAAATTAAATGCCAACAAATAATGCATGAAAAGCCAGAGGATTTGTAATGGTCGTATCGTAAATAAAATATTTTCGTGAAAATCTTTGTCAGACATGATTTGTTTAGAAAAATACTGCATGTAAATCATTAGAGTAAATTTCTTGGCAAACTACGATACTAGTATTTTATATTATATTTACATTAGCGGTACTTATGCAGATATTCAAAATTTTATTATTTTAAAAAATTTGAGTTTTTTTCGATTTGTGAATTTGATGATTTTGACATACAAATAAATGAGAAATTCGCTTTGAAATTTTATATCCTGATTGGTTTATCGTACACATGAAATATCGAGCCCGTCAGTTTGATGGTAGGCAGGTAGGTTAGATGGCAAGAGTACCACGAGTACACTAATGATAATCACTACTTGCGAAAGATTTGAAAACTTAAAGGAAGAAAGGTGGTTACAGCCATGCTGTTAATGTAGTGAAGGAGATCAACGTGATATAGGCTGGAGAACTGCCTCAGACTATCCGCAAAATGCACACTAAAGAAGCTCAAGCGCCTAGCCGCCGGACCTGGACACTTGCAAATAAAGTCTTCTTCTCTGCAGCATTCCCACAGCTTCTGCAATGGGGACTCTGTGAGTTTGATACTCTGCATATAATAATAATTTTGCCTGTTTGATTAATTAATATTAATGGGCTTCGAGGCTCCCCTCCGACGAGATCGTATTATCATAAAATAATATAAATCCGGCAAATAGGGTTGCCACCTACTTTTAATTAACACATGAATTTCTGAATTTAAATAAAATTTCATAAGATGAGTACTGATTTAGAGTGAGTTTAAAAAAGGTTTAACTTAAGGGGTAACACCACTCTACACGCGTAAAATAAACACGATTTTTAAAGAATTTTTTTGTGTAGAAAGAAAAGGAAAACAATCACTCTGATTTGGGAAGTTATTACTTATATACTAAAATACAAAACTACAAAGTTTGATCGAAAAATTTTACAAAATGGCGGCATTGGAGATTTTTTTGTAATGTGGTTTCTCTTGAAGGAACTCCGCGGCACGCAGCACAGAGGGTGCAAATTTTAATCTGGAACAAGGAAATTTTTTTTTCTTAATCTAGATAAGAATAGCTAGAGAAACACGTAGGGGATTTAAAAAATATTTATTTTTGTGGAATTAGCAAGCATTTGAAGGAAAATACTCTATTTTGGACTAAAAAAACGGCACTTAAATAATTATAACAATCGTTTAAATTAATCTATCGAAAATCCCCTACGCTCTTCTCTTAAGAAGGTTATTATACAGACGTAGTGAAAAACCTGATTAAAAATATTTAAAATTGTTTGAGTTATGCTGCGTGCCAATTTCAGAAAACGTGTTTTGAGAAAAACGCGTTTAAGGTTTGGAAATTTGGAGAAATCGTTAGGTAGCAGTCACTATCGCTTGGTTAAAAGCTTAAAATATTTATGAAATAAACTTCGGTAACGTATAAAACTTTTTGTTCTGTATTTTAAAAGGTTCAAAGAATTTTTTAAGCTTATAAAAAAAAAAAATTTTTTTTTGAAATTTCTACAGTGGTGTTACCCCTTAAGTGCTTTATTAAAGGGGGTTGCCACCTACTTTTAATTAATACGTGAATTGATTAATTTTAAATAAAATTTCATAATATGAGCACGAAATGAGGGCTGCTTTAGAGTGAGCTTAAAGTAGTTTTAACTCAAGTACTTTATTAAAAAGGGTTACCACCTACTATTAATAAAAACGTGAATTGATTAAAAATTTAAATAAAATTTCCAAATATGAGCAAGAAATGAAGGCTGCTTTAGAGTGAGTTTAAAGTGGCTTTAACTTAATTGGCATACTAAATAGGGTTGCCACCTACTTTTAATTAACACATGAATTTCTTAAAAATTTAAATAAAATTTCATAAGATGAGTACTGATTTAGAGTGAGTTCAAAAAAGGTTTAACTTAAGTGCTTTATTAAAGGGGGTTGCCACCTACTTTTAATTAACATGGGAATTGATTAAAAATGTAAGTAAAATTTTGTAATATGAGCACGAAATGAGGGCTGCTTTAGAGTGAGTTTAAAGTAGTTCTAACTCAATTACTTTATTAAAAAGGGTTACCACCTACCTTTGATTAACACGTGAATTGATTAAAAATTTAAGTAAAATTTTATAATATAAATACTAATTGAGGCTTTATTTAGAATGAGTTTAACGTGGCTTTAACTTAAGTGATTTACTAATTTGGGTTGCCACCTACTTTTAATAATAATGCGGATGTGAAAATTTTATAATATGCATACTAATTGGGGACTACTTTAGTGCACATTTGAAGCAGCTTTAATTTAAGTACTTTTATTAAAAAGGGTTGCCACCTATTTTTAATTAACATGCGAACTGATAAAAAATTTAAGTAAACTTTTATAATTTTGAGAGAGTTTAAAGCAGCTTTAATTTAAATACTTTATTAAAAAGGGGTGCCACTTACTTTTCATGAAAATGTTAATTGATAAAAAATTTAAGAAAATTTCATAATATTGGTATTAAATGAGAGCTATTTTGCTATAATCAGTGAAAGTGTTAACAAAACAAAAACCACATAAGTCAAATTTTCAAACTTCGAGCAAAATTTATAAAAATGTATCCAAAAACCATCAAACTTTTTCGCTATTTATACAGAATTTTTAGAAAATTTTTAACTATGCTATTTTATAGCCTTTTTAATGCTAATTTTTTAACTGTGCTATGCAGTTTCTCTATATAACGAATGAAAAAAAAAAATACTCAACACCAGCAAGGGAAAAATAAAACCAAAAATCAACAAGAATTTTGAGCTACTTGACGCTTGCGCTTTTTATACTAAAATTTAGTGGGCTATAAAACCACCGTTCGGAGTGAGCTTGAAACTGTAGGTTCCTCCATTTGTGAAGCAACACCAGACGCCCGCAATAAATAGGAGAAGGAGCTCGTCCAAACATAAAACGGAAGGGTACGCGGAAATTATTTATTTATTTTATTTATTTTTAATGGACTACTGCGCACCCAAAATTTTTTTTCTTAATTTTGTTAAAAAATTTTTATGAAAGTTTCTCGTATATTTATAAATCTTTCACAAGGTCTGGAACTTGGTTAAATATGAAATCTAGTATAGAATGAATGATATTTGTTTAAGAAAATAATTGAAATAAAAAAATAAATACCTATTTAGGCAAAACTTGTCTCTATGCCTTGCCTTTATATTTTAGTCTTTATCTCTATTGTTTATTTATAAATTTGTATTCAAAATTATTATTACAAGCAAAGATAATTAAAAAGTATGAGTAAATTGCCGCACAGCAAGAAAAAGTTTACGCTACACTGCAAATTTCTTTCATTTTAGTATCTCCTTTGAGTTTCGCCCCTAAGCAAATGCTTTGGGTTCTATATAAAACTTGTTCTTCCTTGTTTAATTATAACTACATTTAAATCTATTTTACTACGAAAGTGGAAATGGGATTATAATTTCATCGCATTTTACGCATCGCTGATCAAAGTGACGCAGATAGAAGCAAATTGACATGTGGCCGGCATGTTTCCACCAAAATTTAAGGGGGGTCTATACACCCGCACATGCATGTGTCCATATGTATAACTGCTTGTAAAATTCTATAAACACAAAAGTCTGTGCATATGTAGGCATAAATGTACAAAAGTAAGCCAGATAAACGCCCACAAAGACGCCTCTACATATTTGCAGTGCTACATTTTGTGTATTTATACCTATTGGACATTGCGCACATACATACATACATACATAATTATACGTGTGTGCATATGTTTCACAATTGCGTGAACGCCCACATACTTTTTAACATTTACTTAAACATACATGCAGACCTATGACAATGCATACTTTTTTGTATATATGCATATGTATATATATATATTTTTTCTATGTATAAGTGGAAAGCATAGCCATCAGAAAATTAGTGTGGTGAGGCCAGTAAATGTTATCAAATAACGGAGGTATTTTCAAAAATATCCATCCAGATCCTCAGAGCGATAAGCTATAAGTATCTAGACTTAGCATTTCTGTATTTGCTGTCCAAGTGTCACTTACGTCAGTACACATGCACACACACATACATTTATACATCTATGGTTGATCCCTGAGCAGCCTTTTTATTTAATATTTATTTTACACAGAATACTGAAATTTTAATTTATCCAATTACAGTCATGTTATCTTCTCCTGGAAAATTCTGAATTATATCCGGATTTTCTTCCAAATCCATTTCCTGTTGAATCATTGGTCCGAATCTCTCATGTCTTGCGATATACAGTTTTTGATTGAAAAGTAATGAGCCTTATTTTTTTCAAGCAGTTTTATTAAACCTTTTGGCTTATACAACTAATATTCTTCAAAATAGGACCCTTGAGGGTCAATACACTGCTTGTAGCGGTCCTTCCATTGCAGGAAACATTTTTTAAACTCATCCGCCGGAATCGTGTTCAATTCGGCTGTCACAGTTTTTTGGATCGCCTCGATGGAGCCGAAACGCCTCCTCTTCGGCTTTCTTTTCAGGCGCGGGAACAAGGAGAAGGCCGAAGTGGACAGGTCTGGGCTGTAGGGAGGGTGGGGAAGCACCGGAACCCCCATATTGGCCAATGCAGAGGTGCAGAGGAAAGCGTCTGTTTGCGTCGTCGAAGGCCTTCCACATCGCTGTTCGTTTCGACGTCCTCCCGGCCTTCCTTGAACGACTAGTGCCACCGTTTTACCTGGGCATTGGACAGATATTAGTCCCCGCAAACCTTGAGTAGCCCAATGGTTTCGGTACTCGTTTTGTTTAGCTTTACGCAAAATTTGATCGAGTAACGTTGCTCCAACGATCGCTACATTTTCGCCACTGCAAAATCTTAACATACTTTTAAAACAGCTTTCACGCGCGGAGCGATGTTGACTCGGCCGCTGTTGCCAGCGAACTGGGTTTCTAGTGAAAGGGGAAGGTCCAACGATCATTTTCCCCCACCAGCCGATTCGGTTCATCGCTTGGCAGACGCTCCGCGCGGGAAGGCTCATTACTTTTCAATCAAATCCTGTAGCTATCGTTAAATGTATACTTTTTGTCTAAGTAACCAGTTCATAGTGCATTGGAAACATCAGTATCAGTTATTTTGTTCCATGAATTTTTTCTCCAATTCACAACTTCGTGTAAGCCTCGTTTTACAAAATTACCTCGATGATTTCTCACCTTTCTGTTTTCAATATATTCATTGATTTCCATTCGCAAAGGAGTCTTGAATGGCTTGTTTATTGCAATGCCAAGTGTCTGGAGTCAGTCCTACCGGAATCATTATTTGATCAATCTTCCTCTCAATCTTCTTGCCAAACTATTAAACCTCTACTCTGACCCTGGTGGTGGCATCATAAAATCAACGCACTTTCTTATAACTGCTTGGGTGCGTTGAATCTGTTCTTTTTTACCTTTAGTGATTAAAAGTGACGATACTTTCTTGCCATCTAGACGAATCGCTAAAATACAGGTACCGCGCGCACCATGGTAACCGGTAGAAGCAACATAAATTGAATTCAAGAAGTTTTGTGGTGAACTGTCGTTTGAGCTGCTTGGCCTAGGAATACCGCGGTCTCATCCATATCAATCATGTTGCAGAGTTGGTATTTCAAAAAATCGATGCCATCAACAAAAAGCTTAAACGCAAGTGCACGCTTAAAAATTGTGTTCCAGCTTAAACAATATGGTTGATCTTCTTAAAGACAGTTCATATCGTTTAAGGAAGTTGCCCAACCAGTATGACGATGCTTTAAATTCTTCTGTGGATATATCAAATTCAATTCCTGTTTGAAGGGCAAATTTTTGAATATCCGCCCTGCACACAACCAGATGCAATCTTCTAACTCAAAAACTAACGGCTGCCGACCTGATCCAACTCTGCGTTTTTCAGGTAATCGTAGTCTGCACGCCATTTACGAACCATACGTAGATCCACATCTTCTCTTTACAGAATACTGGACGATTTACATCCCTAGAGTCTTCCACGATTCCTAAACAGCATTTTACTTGACATCAACTGGAAAGTCTTGCTTTCTGGGTTAGATGTTGTTGAATGTCATTCTGTCTTTAAAGCTCAGTTGCTCGAAATTTTCATGAAATATGCAGCACAAATTAAAAAACAACCTCTTAAATTTCCAAGGTACACTTATCAATTTAAAAAACTTATAAGCAAGCGGAATAAACTTTATAAACAATTTTTAGAATCTAAGAATCAATCTTATCCTTACTTATATAAATCTAATCCATCCTCATAAATTACCAGCAATGCTTCAAAAACTGCAACTGCTTGCATAATTTTTTGTACAGAAACTATTTGCATTTTCTTAAGATTGAGGAGAATATTAAGTGAAATTCTAAGGCCTTTTGGCGATGTGTTAAATCTCAAGTGTCATGCGCTGAAGTCGCTCCCTTCTGCGGTTCGTTTTAAGGGCAAATCTGCTACTACACCTGTGGACGTAGCCAATTTGTTTACCAAGTTTTTTCAAATCTAATTTCACTTCTTTAACACAATAAAATTTAAATATAAAATCTTACTTGCAAAATATCTATTATTAAACATGCTTTAGTACGAATAATAAATAATTTTTCCCCACTTCCACCCATTCACTTCAATTTGCACTCCCTTGAGTTCTCTCGAGAAAGTGTCACTCCTCAATTGTCTCGAAAATGTATGCTACATTGGCTAACGCATCACAAGAGAGCGCATACGTATGTATGTATGTACAGACATTCAAATCCTCACACAAATACATACCTCAAATATCAGCTGTTTTTATAAATAATCAAACATTTCAGAGCAAAAAGAATAGGCTACACTTCAACGACTGATACAATTATAAGAACCGCTGCTTCTACTCTTCGCCCTCTTGACACAGCAATCGCGAGTAGAATATTTAAAACACTACTGATGTTACTTCGGCAAAAGCTAAATGTAAATTCAATCGGCACTGAGAGTAAAGTGAAGAAAGGAGCCAACGCGAAGCGGTGAGACGATGGAGGAAAAATAGTATTCCTAAAACTTCTTGTTAAGTGGTGGCGGTTGTAGGCACGAAGCTGTAAGGGAATGCTATAAATAGCGAATGCAAAGATAAAATTAGGTTACGCAAAAACAAATTCGTCATATGCACGAATGCTTCGACTGTCGCGACGGCATTACAGATGCAGGGGCAATCAACAACAAAACACAAACAAACAAAAAAACAAGAACAAAAGCACGAAAACGGGGAACAGCTTGCACACTAACTACTCAGTAGTTTGCATGCCAATGCAATTTAAGTTATTTTTACGCCAAATATGGCAATGAAAATTTACGCCAAGCGAATGGGGGCAGAAGAGTTCAGATATATACAAGTGTGCTCGTATGTAATTGAAGAGCAAGAAGAAGCAACAGAGCGAGAGAGTGTGCGATATGAGTGCAGTAGCAGTCGCAGGACTTGCACAACTACCACGACTCAACTATACTACTACAATCATACCTATACATACCGCAAGCATCACGTATGTATGCATCGTTTTTGTGCCACATACTTTTGTATGCCTTACGCCCAAGCCCAAGCTGAAGTGTGTGTTGTGGGTCAGTGTGTTAATAGGCAGCTAACATGCACGAACACGTCCCAGCACCAATACTACTAGCACACTAACCATTGCAATCAACTCAGCTGCTCCAGTACGGCAGTACGACCATTGCGTATACGTAACATTCAACGGTTGTGCTGCGCAACATGGAAAATCAGAAACGCGAGCGAGCGAGCGAGAGAGAGAGTAACGAGAGTGCTAGTAGTGCAAGTATTAAATATTATTAAATATAAACGCAATTTGAAATATGGCAGAGAAAGATGGAGAGAGTGAGCGAGAGAGCGAAAAAAGAGTAGTGCTCAATCATCGCCGTCAAAAAACAAAAACAAAAAAACATGTATGCCATGTAAATATACGAGTGTATATTTTTACGGTCGCTTCTTCGTTCGTCCTTTTTCACAAGTTCTTCGTGTTTTTACGCTATGTGAAGTGTTATCCTTTCTCTTTCAATACATCTGGTTTCGCTTAAAGCTGCTTTTTTCGGTGGTGTGGGCTGTTCGAGTGGTTGTACGTAAACGTAAAAGCTGTTGCCCCAGATTTTATTGATTTTTCACATACACTTTTTACACACACACACACTTACTTACTTCCAGATATAGTGTGTAGCATACATGCATACATATATATGAGTATAGGTATATATATTTGTAACGCATTAACTTCAAGCATGATCCTCTTGCTACCTGCGTGTATATACATACATACATAATAGGTCTATTTATAAGTTCGTGCGGTTTTACAACAGATGGCGTAACTTGATTATTATTCCATCGATCCACATTTCCAAACATTCATTGGAGAGCTACTGTCGTAAGGCACAAACGTCAGTATAAGTTTTTTATTTGAAGCGTAAACAACAATATTTTTACCACACTTGAAAATGTCGAATTTCGTGCCAAATAATGTGTTTTTGCGGGGAATTCTTCTTCATTATTTTAATATGAAGAAAAAAGCAGCCGAAAGTCATCGTATCTTGGTGGAAGTTTATGGTGAGCATGCTCTATCTGAGCGAACGTGCCAGAAGTGGTTTGCACGCTTTAAAAGTGGTGATTTTGGCTTGGAAGACGAAGAACGCGAGGGTGCGCCGCCAAAGTTCATGGATACCGAATTGGAGGAATTGCTCGATCAAGATCCGGCTCAAACGCAAGAAGAGGTTGCAAAAACTTTGGGAGTTGATCAATCAACCATTTCCAAACGTTTAAAAGCCATGGGAATGATCCGAAAGGTAGGCCATTGGGTGCCGTATGAATTGAAGCCAAGAGACGTTGAACGCCGTTTTATGGCATGCGAACAACTGCTTCAACGGCACAAAAGAAAGGGTTTTTTGCATCGAATTGTGACTGGCGATGAAAAGTGGGTCCATTACGACAATCCAAAACGTCGGGCAACGTATGGATACCCTGGCCATGCTTCAACATCGACGTCGGCGCAGAATATTCATGGCCTGAAGGTTATGCTGTGTATCTGGTGGGACCAGCTGGGTGTTGTGTATTATGAGCTACTGAAACCGAATGAAACGATTACGGGGGATGTCTACCGACGACAATTGATGCGTTTGAGCCGAGCACTGCGAGAAAAACGGCCGCAATACGCCGATAGACACGACAAAGTTATTTTGCAACATGACAATGCTCGGCCACATGTTGCACAAGTGGTCAAAACATACTTAAAAACGCTCAAATGGGATGTCCTACCCCACCCGCCGTATAGTCCAGACCTTGCGCCATCCGATTACTATCTCTTCCGATCGATGCAACATGGCCTGGCTGACCAGCACTTCCGTAATTACGATGAAGTCAAAAAATGGATCGATTCGTGGATTGCGGCAAAACCGACCGAATTTTTCACAAAGGGAATCCGTGAATTGCCAGAAAGATGGGAAAAAGTAGTAGTAAGCGATGGACAATATTTTGAATATTAAATTTGTAACCATTTTACGTCAATAAAGTTTCAAATTTCGAAAAAAAACCGCACGAACTTATTCATAGTCCTATACATGTATACATACATACACACATACATTCCTACATACATATATATGTACATACATACAAGTATATACATGTCTAAGTACGTGGTCGGGTTTTTTATTGTTCTTCTCTTCTTCTCTTCGGCCCTGCAAGCAGCGAAAGCATTGCGTGAGCATTGAATAGATTGAATAGAGTAAATGTTTGTAATTGTTGGCACGTGTATGGTTGGGTTGTGGTGGCCATAAGAATAGTGAAAGGCTCGGCTCCTTGCCTAAAATACATACACAGCTCATAATAGGTAGTCGGGGGAGCGAAAGTTGAATTTCAAGCTTTCTTTTCAATTTTCATTCTGTCAAGTTGTTCTGCTTTGTATTTAAATATAGTCGCCTGTTTATGTGTGTGTGAGAAGTCGAGAATGGTTGTGCGTTGAATGTGCATACAAATGAAGTTTTTTATTTATATAACTACAACAGATGATTTTTCAGCTCGTTGGGCCTACGAAACTTACAAAATAAGGACTACTACATATATGTATACATACATTTAGATGCAACTGTATTGTATTTCTTTAAGGAATTTTTGTGTGATTACACCATGGCTTCCTTAAAACGGCACCAAATTTAAAGACTGAAATGCTTTTTTGAAAGCCAGTTTCACTACTTTAGGTAAACAAAATGCAAATTTTGCATAGGGCTGTCAACTGCTTAAAACTTCAGCGAATTAAATATGTAAATAAACTCAGAAAAGCATTAAGCAAATGAGAGGTAGTGTGTGTATATGCCACATCGGACCACTCCTACTCTAGCGCTTAATGCTTTGTTGAATGTGGTGCCCGTGGACATTGCAGGGAAAAGTGCTGCTGCACGCGTCGCAATCAGATTGAGGTGTTCAAACTATAAGCTTAACTTAAGCTACGGACACTCTAGTATTCTTAAAAACACTTTGAGTTCATCTCCATGGTGCCGGATCCTTGTATATCCACACCAGGGCCGAGTGGTACTTTTTCCATTCATATTCCCTCAAGGAAGGAGTCTGCGGTGTGCCACATTTGGAGACAAGGCTTGGAAAACATGTGCACGGATGGCTCGAAGTTGCACGGAAGAGTTGGTGGCGGAGTATTCTGGAGCTATAGGAGCTCCACACCTATCTCAAATTTTTACCTCAGAATAATTGTAGTATTTTCCAAGCGGAGTTAGCCGCAATTAAGGAAGCAGTGAATTGGTTGCATACTTCTGAAATGACTGTAAAGAACTTAACTATCTACTTCAACAGCTAAGCGGCAATTAAAACCTTGTGCCCGTTGTTTGTGCCTAAGAAATTTAGTTTAGTTTCGTTTATTTCATTTCTAAAACATAGTTAGTCGGCGAATGCTGACTTCTCTCTCTATCCGATTGCAGCCGAACACTTCGACATGAGACTCATTTAGGTTTCCGATCACAGCAGGGTAGAGGGAAACTGCTGAGCTGATGAGCTGGCTAGACAGGGGACTCTAGAGATGGTTTCATCACAAAACGAGAGGATTGGTATGCACTTGAGAACCTGTGGTCTACACGTGGTAAGATGGGCCTCGCGTCAACTCAGCAAGCGCTGGGCTAGTGCGCAAACGTGTAAAGTCGCGAGAACCTTCTGGTCACGGGTAGATCGAGGACGCTTGAGCGAACTTTTAAGGATAACAAAGTCGCAGCTCTCGAATTTTGTAGGTATCCTTACCGGGCATTGTCCGTTATCTGTCCACGTGGTGAGATTTGGACTTGCTTCAATCTCGTTCTGTGGAAGCTGTCTGTAGGATGAGGTGAAATAATCTTAGCTCCTTCTTCTCAGCTACTCTGCTCTCACTGGGCAAGTCTCTTAATGGTATAAAAGCGGTACCAAAAGAGTGCTTCAGTGCTACTTGGCGAGTGCCAGACTTCAACCATTTTACTTACCTACCTTAACGAAAATTATATTTCGAAATTATAAAAAATGTAAAATTTTATAATATTTTAAAATTTTTTAAAATTTTGCCGCAAAAACTAAAGTTTTGTTTCCCCCAGCTGATCAATCAGTTTGCATGGAAAGTGTGAATTAAAATATGCTGCCCATTTCAACGTATGCCATCTGCATTATAGGTATACGTACAGTTATACGAATATTTATTCCTCCTCTATTTGCCTATTGCAAGGGGACGCCCCCTTTGAAATAATGCAGTAACTTAATTTTCTTTAAACATTTATTACACATGTTTTGAAATGTTTAGAACAGCTGGTGTGCCACTTGTGCCTAACAATAGAATATTTTTCTTTTCAAATTACATAATAACCGAATGCAAATGAATAATTCCAAAGTGACACGTTTTCCGCATACTTTCACCCTTCCTCTGCTGCTGCTGCTCAATGCTGTACATTGACGCCAACTTTGCGCACAACTTGAAAACAACAAAATTTTTTCTTCAGCATTTACGTACTCATTCATTCATTTGTTATCGCCTGTCAACATTTAAGGCAAATTTTGATTTTGTATCTGCTAACTTCATCAACTACCGGCCGCCGAAATAGAATCGATTACTAAGAGGGAAGACATATTTTTAAACAAATACCGAAATATATTTTCTTTTGTTGAGTATTAGAGCTATGCGCTATGACTGGCTCCGCATGGCATTTGTACATTTGCACATACAGTTGGGGGGAAAAGTTTTGGCACAGTGATTTTTTTTTGATATTCACAATGGTTTTTACGCTATTTTTTGAAATTTTGATTGAAATATAGTTGTTAGTATAATAAAGCAATATTTAAAATTTTTTTTCAAAATTTCAAAAAAAATTCTTGCATTTTTCATCATTTGGCCATTGTCCATCTTTGCGCTGTAAAATAAACTATAAAACTGCATAGCGGAAAAAAAATTAAAAACACCAAGTCAAAAGTTCCAAATATCCAAAAAATTTCTTGAAATTTTCTTGAAAATTTTATTTGGAATTTAAGAATTTTTTTGCTAAGCAATTTTATAGTTTATTTCATGGCTCAAAGATGGACAAAGGCAATGGGTCGGGGGTGTATACGAAACAACTATCCTTAAATTCATCAGAATTTTATTTGGATTTTAAGAATGTTTTTTTGCTATGCAATTTTCTAGTCTTTTTTACGGCTCAAAGATGATCAATAGCTCTAGATCAGGCGTGTACTCCGAACAATTACCCTGAAAATTGCGCCCTTAGACTCCCAGTCTAGTCCGGTGTAACGTCTTTCAAGCAGAGATCTATGCTATGGACAAGGCAGCAAAGATGATAAGACTAATGGACTCATCTCCGGCCAATCTTATAATTTTTGTTGATAGTCAAGCAGCGATCAAAGAACTGGCTTCAACGCGCATCAATTCAAGTTGCGCTAAAGAACGCTGGAGGTCGCTCTCACTTACAGGGTTTGATTGAAAAGTAATGAGCCTTCCCGCGCGGAGCGTCTGCCAAGTGATCAACCGAATCATCTGGTGGGGGAAAATGATCGTTGGACCTTCCCCTTCCACTAGAAACCGGCCCCAGTTCGCTGGCAACAGCGGCGCAGTCAACATCGCCCGGCGCGTGAAAGCTGTTTTAAAAGTGTGTTAGGATTTTGCAACACATTTCTTGGGTCCCCGGCCATTCTGGAGCGGAGCGAAATGAAAGAGCGGATGGGTGTGCAAGAGAAGGCACTTAGATTGATCTACAGCGAGTGGTAGAGGACATAAGCATTCTTCAAACGAACGGTACACTGGGATTGACTTGAGTGCAATCGTGGAAACCAAAGCGCTTTGGAGAAAATTGAAGCTTAAAAGGACAAAATGTGTGCTTGGTTTCCACGGATCCACTACCAGCGTCCTCGCAGGTTTGTAATGGGTTACTGCACTTTTGGCACCCTGGCCAGTGGAATGAGTGTACCTCACAATGACTTCTGCAGGAACTGTGGAGTTGAAGAAGAGATCGAGTCGGTACACAGCAGATTGTGTGCTCTGTAAGTGTCCTGCACTTCAATGAAGCCGTGCCAAATATTTTGGCGATTATTTCTTTGCAGACTTGGGAAATTTTCAAAATATGTCACTGGCATGTCTAGTGGCCTTCTTAGAAAGATCGAAGTGGTTTCAGCAACTTAGTTAGGGGATGCAAATCAAATGCAGATATCACCATGGGTCTTAGAGCCACCGAGTGTTTTGCCTTAGACAAGCAACCTGGCTAATCTAACCTTACCTATTTTTATAGTTTATTAAATTCAAGTGTATCGAGGGCGGGCAAGAAATTGCTAAAAGTTCTCGTTATTTTCTAGTAATTTTTCTGCTGATAGTCGGCGCAAATTCTTTCGAGCGTTCAAGCGAAATAAATAATATTAAAAATCAACGAAAATTTTTAGAAATTTTATGCCAACAATTTATTACACTAATTTTTTTTTTTAAATTCAATTCATAAAAAAAAGTAAGTGCCAATTATATACCTACATATATACACCGGAAAGAAAAATTTTAGAAAAAATTTAAATAAAAAAAAAAAAAATTAAAAAAAAAATCAGTTCATAAAAGAAAAGTAAGTGCCAATTATATATATTATATACACCGGAAAGAAAAATTTTAGAAAAAATTTTAATAAAAAAAAATTAAAAAAAAATTCAATTCATAAAAGAAAAGTAAGTGCCAATTATATATATATACCGGAAAGAAAAAGTTTAGAAAAAATTAGAACTAAAAAAAAATTCAATCCATAAAAAAAAAAAATTTTTTTTAAATAATGTTTTTTTTTTTAATAAAATGTGTTTTTTGGAAATTTAATGAACATTTTTTAATATTGCATAAGGTTTGAAACTGTAAAAATTAGCAAAAAAAAAACAAAAATAACGAAAAAAAATTTCCTAAAAACATTGCGAACATTCTAAGAAAATTCACTGTGCCAAAACTTTTTCGACTCACTATACGTATATGCACGACATTTACGTATGTAGGTAGATAGCTAAGCATGTACACGTATTTCCGAAAAGTTGTAGCTAGGCAATTTGCTGTTGTTGGTCTCATTGTTGCTGGGCAACAATAAAAAAAAAGTAAAGCAAAAAAAAAAAAAATTAGTATTTGCCTAAAAACTTAGTGCCATATATCTTCCTCTCGCTCACGTGAGTATATTTTTAGCTCAAAGCAGAAAATGTGTGTGTGCTTGTATATACCAGCGTATGTAGGTAAGCACGCAAGTACCTACATACCACACACACACACACATACATGCATACCTTGGCGCTGCTTAAGTTGCCGCATGGCTGTGCGACTGCTGTCGTCATTTTTGCTTTTAATTTTTTGGCATTTCAAAATGGCATTTCCTTTCAGCGACATCCAAGTGCAACGTACAGACACACAAACTGACTTGACTGAAAATGCCAATACAAGGGCAGCGAGAATTTTGGCGACCAATAGCTTAGCTTGCTAATTATCTTTGAGATAACTAAAAAAAAATTGACTATTCATATAAATATCAGTCACACTCACACACACACACGGTTGCAGGTTTGGTGCTCACATTTTTCCCAACTCTTCCAGGCGCTAAACAGTTTTCAGTGCAAATGGACGCCGCCGCCGCCGAAGATAAAATAATATCAACGGAAATAGTAGGCTATCACGTGGCAGTGATTTCATCGATTCCAAGCAAATACTGACTGTCGCTAAATCCCAAATTTGTGTGTTAATTTTGCTGGTGTTCGTAGTGCAGCTTTGTGAGGTTGCAGGCTGAAAGTTTTATTGACAAAATTGCCAAAAGTTTAAAGCAAAGTAATGAATGAAAAAAGTGGCCTTTTATGATTTTCAAGCATATTCATCATGAACAACAACAAAGTAGCAGTGATAAGAAAGTAATAAATTTTGCCATTAAAGTAGCACATAAAATGACAAACAAATATTTGTCTACGCTTAAACAGTTTTGCTTTCAAAGGCATTTAGTGTCAACTGAAGGTCTGCTTAATATTTTGCTCGCATTTTAATTCGCGGCGCAAGCAAGCGGCGTTACGCATGAAATTAATTTCAATTCAGAACGCGTGCGTGATAATTAAGTCAGCTGGAAGTAAGTGCTGAAATACATACATACAATAGAAATACATACATACACATCTACATATGAACATGCAGACATGTGCGCACTTTGTAGGCTGGCAAACATTTTTATGAAATGTATACAATTTTGAAGTTCTCTAAAAAAGGCATTTTCTTGTTTTTCTGTGTATCAGCCATATGCAGTGCGTTTAATAACTCTAGCACAGGGACTTTTGGACAAATTTTGACAATTTATTTCTTTCCTATTTAATTTTAATAATTTTTTCATAAAAATATAGTTTATTCCCCTACAAAAACCATATAAATCTAAGTTTCAAACTTTGTGTAAATGAAAAAAAAAGAAAAAAATTAAAAAAAATGCATCTAAAATGGAAAATTTTTAATCAGAATTTCTAGAAAAGAAAGTGACATAATGAATAATACAATCGCAGTAGTGCACCAATGGACAACATAGGCAGGCCTAGGGATAAATGCTGATAAAACGGATATGATACTTTTTATTAGAAGGTACAAGATCCCCTATTGGCAACCACCGAAGCTAAAGGACGTTGAATTAACTCTTAAAAACCACACAAAGTACCTTGGAATAATTTTGGATAGTAAACTATCATGGAAGTACAATATATGTATATGTATTGTATATTGGAGAGAAAAAAAAGGCCAGCAACGCACTATACCTGTACGCATGTAAAAAGATGCTGGGAGTTACATGGGGTATATTTCCTGCTATTGGTGCTACTCAGCTATAGTAAAGCCAATGTTACTATACGGCGCTCTGCGCTAAGACAACCGACATATAAAAAGCCCATGGAAAGTATTCAATGCCTTGGTGTACTCTGCATAACAGATGCTTTGAGAACTACTCCAACGGCAGCACTTGAAAGAATACTGAACTTGTCACCGATTGCCGCAAGACTCAGCGACCCACGCGAATTTACCTGTAAAACATTCGGACATAGCTCAATAGGCATGAGTTACAGGGTCCAAATGGACTACATATATGACTCCGAAATGCAATTGAGTGAAGAAATTCCGAACAACAGTAGAAGAAGAGGGATGGAAAAGAGGAATGAACCCTAACCCAAATACTCTTAATATATATACCGATGGCTCGAAAATGGTAGACGGAGTAGGGGAAGGGATATATTGCGCAGAGCTAGGCATCAGGCAGCCATTTAAGGTTCCTGACCACTGTAGTATCTTTCAAGCAGAAGTCTGTGCGGTAGGAAAGGCTGCAGACATAGCAATCGCAAAGACATTAAGGAACTCCAAAATAAGTATATACGTTGACAGCCAAGCTGCCATAAAAGCAATAAACTCATATGAAAATTCATCTAAAAAGCAGGGAAGCCATAGAGAGATTAGCTGCAGACAGACGGTTACATATAGATTGGGTACCCGGACATAGGGGCATTGCAGGAAACGAGATTGTAGATGAGATTGCCAAAAGCGCTGTTTACAGACAATTCGAACAAGAAAACGACATACTGAAACCTTTAAATACGGTATACAATGACATCGATGCGGACATGAAAACTCGGATAGACAGGAGGTGGAATAACCTAGCCACTTGTAAAATCGCGAAAACCATGTGCATACAAAATGCAGATAAATACGCCAGATTCGTACTAGCTTTGTCTAGAAAGGAAAGCAGAACTATCGTGGGTATGCTGACAGGCCACAATTTGCTAGCGGCGCACGCATACAATGTGGGAATTGCAGACAACGCTGGCTGCAGATTTTGCAATGAACTAGAAGAGAGAGAAACGCTAGAACACCTTCTATGTTCTTGCCCTGCATTAGCTAGAATCAGATTAAAATGCTTAGGAGCTTTACAATATGAGAATTTAGAATGCCTCTCGGGGATAGACGCAGACGGATTACAAGATGTCTACTACAAAGAAAGGTAAGGGTCTAGATCCATCTGGTAACACTAAGGATCAATAGGTCTATGTGATGGCTTTCAGCCAGCCAGGTGAACCTAACCTAACCTAACCTAGAAAAAAAGGAGCTCAAAAATCGCGTTGATTTTTGACAATTTTTTTGCTGACGGTGCTGGGTGTTTTCTTCTATGCTTATTTGAGAAAATAACGAGGGTATGAACGTTAAATACTTGTAGAGAAAAAAATTAATTGGGATTGAATGAAAATCACTTAATAAAATTCACAGTTAGAAGCAAAAACAGGCTTAAGTGTGTTTCGCTTTACATGAAGTTAAAATATATACTATCCATCCATCCATTTAACTCGATGAACGATATTTGCAGACAAATAAAGAGTTTTCCAATAACAGGTGTTATTTTGAATAGCCCGCTATTTCGGTAGATGTCACTTTCGAAGCTGTCATTTTTTGACATTTGACAAGTAGAAGCTACGCCATTAATAAAAATGGAACGCATTGAAATTACTAAAATTCACTATAGAAATGGTGAAAATTTGGCAGAGACGATCCGTCGTAGAACTCGAACATTTTTGGGTCATCGTGAAGCACCTTGTCGGACCGCAATACAGAAATTGGTGAAAAACTTCGAGCTGTTGGGAAAAGTTAGTGATGTGAAGAATAAAACCCGTTCACGTCGCTCAAGCACAGCCGAAAATCGAAAATATTGCTGTTGTAGCCGAAAGTGTTGAAGAAAACCCAGGTTTGTCCATTCCTCGTCTATCTTTGGAATTCGGCATTCCACAAACGTCATTACATGAAGATTACATTGCATAAAGATTTGGGGCCTAAGGCTTATAAAGTCCAGTTCACATAAGAACTCAAGCCGGCCGATCATCAACAACGTCGTGTTTTTGCTGATTGGGTCGTTGAAATGCATGAAAATGATCCGGAATTCAATCGAAAAATCATGTTGAGTGATTAGGCTTATTTCCAACTCGGTGGCTTCGTCAACAAGCAAAATCGTAGGATCTGGGGCTCAGAAAATCCAAGAGTTATAGTTGAAAAGCCTCTCTATCCTCAACGTGTGATTGTTTGGTGGATGGGGTTTATGGTCCGGCGTAGTCATTGGACCTTAATTTTTCGAAAATGAAGCTGGAGCAACAGTTACGGTGAATGGGTTGCGCTATCGAGAGATGTTTAACGATTTTTTATGGCCGGAGTTGGATGGTATTGGTCTGGACAACGTTTATTTTCAACAAGACGGCGCTACGTGCCACAGGAAACCTTTGATATTTTACGAGAATAACACCTCTTATTGGAAAATCCTTTATTTGACATTTTTTCCCAAAATAAATATATTTTTCTAAATATTTTTTTTCCTTTTGTTGTGTTTTGTTTGTTTTTATTGGTTTTAAACACTAAGCGGTATTAGTAATTTTTATTTTTATTTTGTGCTTTTATTTTTATTTTTATCTTTTTTTTTATTTTTTTTATTTGTTTTTTGTTTATTTTTTTTTTGTTTTTTATTTTTTTTTGTTTTGTATATCTCACTTGGCAGCGATAATTTTCTGAGTTGCCCTTTTTTCCAGCAAAATTGTGAGTTTTATTTCTATTCATCAGAATTTTGTTTCATTGCATAGAAATAATTTATTTACTTGATTTCAGAATAAATAAATAAATTTTAAATTTGTAAAATACGTAGAAATTTGTGATTTACTTGAATTATGAAATATCTTTTTAAAAGTTAATCCTTAAGTGCAGTAAGGGGAACCCCAACTTATACAGATATGCCGCCGAACACGCACAAATCATAGCAAAGTTACGGCACTCAACTTGGTTTTTTTCTAGCAACTACAGGTTGCTCGACGGTGGAAGAATGCGTCACTGAGGTCAACATTTAATAATAAAAAAACAATAATCAACTACGTCGAAATTAAAAAAAAAAAATTTCGGAAAGTTCGAAATGCATAGAAAATACCCATTTTGCTTTTCTTATAGCAAAGAATTTTCAATGCATGGCGCCGTGGCGGAGGAATGCGTTTGAGACCAAAATTTATTGATGAAATTTTTTTGTCTTCTTAAAAAATTAGGTATAATTTTGAAAGAAAAACTACAAGCTTTCATGGGAGCATAAATGAAAAATCAAAAAAAAGCAAAAATGTCGAAATTAAAAAAAAAAAAATCGAGAAAGAATTTTCGAAGCACGGCGCCTTGGCGGAATGGTGCGTTTGAGGTGCAAATTTAATAATGAAATTTTTTCACTCCCCGAAAAGTTAGGTATCATTTTAAAAAGAAAAGTTCTAAACTTCCATGCGAGCATAATTCACAAAAAAAAAAAAAAAATTCGGAATAAAAAAAAAACAACCAAAAAAATTAAAAATTTTGAAATTAAAAGGAAATTCAAAAGTAATTTTCACAGCTTCTTGCATAATTTTGTTAGAAAAAGTTAGAAAAAAATTCTATAGAAAATATCCAACTTTGTTTTCCTTATAGCAAAGTCTCTTATTGAAATTGGACAACTTTAAATTTCACCAGCCTGATAAATTTTAAATTGATTGGTGAAACTGGGCGGTAGACCAATACCTCAAGATGAATACCTCAAGAAGACATCATGTAGGATGTCAGTGCTTTTGGCGAATCTAAGCAGAGCTGGAAGATCCGCTCTTGAGACGTCCTCCAGACCCTCAAACAGTGGGGCTCCCAGGCATTTTAAAAGCATTTTTAATAATGCCGGACAAACTCACAGAAGATGTTCTAAAATTTCCTCAACATCCTCTCTACATTTCCTGCATTTGTGCGTGATAGCAATCCCTATCTTGTACTCGTACGCATGTGCAGCCAATAGAAATGACCTGAAAATACTTGCATAAAAAGCATCAAAATTTTGATCCGCTATATCTCGGCAAGCCCTTAACATTTTCACCTTCTCTTTTGCACAATTTATGCTACTATAAAAAGGATAGAATCCGCAAGGGAGCAGAGCTCGCGGTACAGACATTTAATGGGACGGTGCAAAGACAACAGCATAGAACGATTGAAGAGTCTTGACGAGGCCCTATGCTCCCGAGAGGAGGGAACAAGGAAAAAAAGGGTGGCGCAAAATTTATCATCCTATACAATAGATTTATAAGTTTTGCAACTGGCGTCATCGCTCAATCATTTTTGACACCCGTGAACTAGACAATTCGCGAACAGTTTTATTTATTTTTTCTTTCAAAGTAAATTTCCACAATTTGGAGGCGTTGTGCTGGCGTTAAACGATTCATGATGACTTGCCGAACCTTATTGAACAGAAATGGCAACAAAGTTTGCCATTATCAGCTGTCAAGCCAAAGTTAGCGATTTCGATAGTTCTCATGCAGCTAGAGAAACACCCGATACTAAAGATATGTACTACAACAAAAACCATGCAAACCAATGCTGAAGCTTAGCAGCTTACCTTGTACAACATTTTTCTTTTAATTTTTAATCTTTTAATTAAAAAAAATTTCAACCAGAATTCCTAGATTTTTTCAGAGAATTAAAAAAAAATTAAAATTGTTAAAATTGCTTTTTTACAGAATTTCATTAAAACCTTCAATTTTTCAATCAGAATTTCTAGAATATTTCAGAGTTTTAAGAAAAAATTAAAAAAATTTAGAAATGTTTTTCAAAATTTCAACAAAACTTTTAACTTTCTAATCATATTTTCTAAAATTTTTCTGGGTATTCTGAAAAAATTAAAAGATTTTAGAATCGTTTTTCAAAATTTCATTAAAACTGTCAACTTTTTAGTCAGAATTTCTAGAATTTTTCTGAGTATTAAGAAAAAATTTAAATCGTTAAATTTTTTTTTCAGAATTGCATTAAAACCGTCAACTTTTCAACCAGAATTTTTAGCAATTTTGTAAGTACTCGAAAAACTTAAAATTTTAAATTTTTTTTTTAAAATTCCATTAAAGCTTCCAACTTTTTTACCAGAATTTCTAGTATTTTTCTGAGTATGCAGAAAAAATTATTTTTTTCCAAATTCCATTAAATTTTCCAATCTTTGAATCACAATTACTAGAATTTTTCAGAGTATGTAGAAAAAATTAAAATTAAAAAATTAGTTTTTTCAAAATTTCATTAAAACCTTCCACTTTTTAACCAGAATTTCTAGAATTTTTCTGAGTATGCAGAAAAATTAATTTTTAAAACATCATTAAAAATTTTAACTTTTTTACCAGAATTTCTAGAGTTTTTCAGAGTGTTCACAAAAAATTAAAATTAAATTTATTTTTCAAAAAGAACCTTCAACATTAAAACCTTCAACTTTTTAACCAGCATTTCTAGAATTTTTCTGAGTATGCAGTTTTATAGCACATTGAATTTTCGTATAACAAAGTACCAGTTTAACGTCAATATAAAATCACGTTGATTTTTGCAAACTTTTTTTATTGACGGTGCCAAGCTTTTTTCGTAGAGTAAGGAATACTCGTAGTTAGGGCGAGCATATCAAGAGTCGTACATCAAAATCCTGAGCTCGTAAGGGAGTGAAAATTACCTCATAAATTTCTTCATAGCGCATAAAAATAATTAATTTTCCGCAAATTGCGGCTTGCATGGCACCCCATTGTATTTGTTTTGTTTGTTTTGCTTCTACTAGCAAACTATCGATTGCAGTAACAGGACATTGAAAGGACTCTTGTGCGTACTTGCTGAGTTAATCTAATTTACTCTTAATGGTAAACACACTTTTATTTTTGAATACTGCACGCAAACACGACAGTGAATTTTAATGAAAAAAATAAAAAAAAGGTGAACATCGAATGATGAAAGCAAAGTGCGCTTTGAAATTGAATTCCCCTTCGTTTTTAACTGCCTTCACAGCGCGATAAATTTTTGATTTTCCTATTTTTTGTTTGTTTTTGTTTTTTGAAGTTTGCGAAAACGTTCGAATTGCGCGATAAACCGGTGGAATATTTAGAATAGAGATACTCGCAATTATTTAAGTTTTAATTGCATTGCTGGCGTTACGCGCCAGAACGCAAATCTGAAACATTGAAGTAAAAAACGTGAATTTCATCAAGCGATGACGTTGATTTGCTGTATGCGGCTGATGTTATTCAGTGGACTATAGAATGGACGGACTAGCGCGTAATCGCTAATATACTTTATGGTGGTTTCCCCGTCAACGTTTGCTACAGACTTTCGTACGTAGATACGTCTATTCATTGCACGAGTCGTTGCTGATAATGCGAGTCGATTTGAATTCCATGAATAAGCATTAAATGTAAAACGTATGTCTGTATGTGCGTACATATATATGCGTATATGTTTGTATGTTTCGCAGTTGTTTTTCTGTGCGAAAATAAAAAATCGAATTTCTGTAATTGCCGATAAAAACGTGCGCGGCTATGCAAACGGGGAAATTGTCGAAAAGAGTTGCAAAGAATTTCACATCTAAATGGAGTGTATGAATGTTTACGATTAAATGATAAAGTGTTTGTATGTTTGTATTAAATGTATGTGATTTGCATTTTAATGCTTTGGTTCTGCTTGAGAAAAACGGTTGTGGTTGGTTCTGGTGATTTTTTGCTTTCGATTTCATCTAAACATTAAATTTGCACACTTTGCTCTTTGATACTTTCAGATTCTTTATCTAGATGGAAAACCTATGTATGTGTAAGTGCTAGCTTTCGCGAATTTTAATTACTTGTGTAGGTATGTGTACTTGAAAAAGTTAAGCGGAAAGTGAAAATTTCAATATAAAACTATCAGTTGTTTGCATCTGAGTGTGAAAAAATTTGCTTGTACTTTCTTTTGGCCTAAGTGTGCAAGGTTTAAGAAACTGGGCACAAAGTTTCTGGGAAAATGAAGCATATACAGGGTGGCGTAAAAATAATCACCCCATCGGAAGATTTATAATCTTTGCGAAGGGTGTCGTATATCAGACATATTTCGCACTTGTGAACGAGACAAATCAACATTTTTTTTTTGTTTTTGTATTTACTGAAAAAGTTATTCAAAAACCAAAGTTGTGCCACCTTGCTCTCTAACTATTTTTAATTTCTGCTTATATACAAAGTTTAAGAGACTGGGCACAAAGTTTCTGTGAACATGAAGCATATATAGGGTGGCGCAAAATTAATCACCCCATCGGCAGATTTATAATTTTGCGAGGTGCGTCGTACATCAGTTATATTTGGCACTTGTGAACTATAGAGTTGCAGTAAAAAGATCGACGAGTAATGGAGCGCGCTTTGGTAAAAAAAAAAGATTTCCACACAAAATATTTTTTTTTTGTATTTACAAAAAAAGCTATTCAAAGACAATATTTGCGCCACCTAATAGCAAGTTTTATAATTTTTGCAAATGGTAGCCTACGTCACTCATATTTGAAACTTCTGCACGAGACAAATCAACATTTTTTTTGTGTTTCCTAAATAAGTTATTCAAACACCAAATTTACGCCACCTTGTAATTGCCCTAACTGCTAATAATTTCTTTTTATATACAAAGTTTAAGAAACTGGGCAAAAGTTTCTGTGAAAATGAAGCATATACAGGGTGGCACAAAATTAATCACCCTGACGGAAAGTTTATAATTTTTGCGAAGGGCGTCGTACATCAGTCCTTTTCGACACTAGGAAGCTAGACAAATCAAAATAAATTGTTTTTTTTTTTTTGTATTTACTAAAAAAGTTATTGTAAAACAAAATTTGCGTCACCCTGTACTTACCCTAACTGCCAATAATTTTATTTTATTTTACATCCGGTTGCTAAATTATAAACACACTACAATCTTCGGATAAATATATAGCTCATACTACAACAAAAACCACATAACAACAAGTTTTAAAATTTTTAAAAAATGTTTCGAACTTTCATCAAAACATTTTGTTGTCTAAACAAAATTTTTCGGTTGTGCTCTTTATCTCATTCAATTTTTGGTAAGTTTCAAGTGACTAGAATTACCGTTGATTTTTATCATTTTTTGTGCGCCGAGCTCCCACGCATTTTGGTTCCACGCAAAGTTCTTACTCGATTTTTTTTTTAATGGAGGAAAAAGCCTAGTAACGTCAATAAAAAAAATTCCAAAAATCAACGGACTTCAAACTTGTACTTTGTTCTACTAAAATTTAATGGGCCATAAAACTGCATATCCAGAAAAATTCTAAATATGCTGGTTAAAAAGTTGAAAGTTTTGAGGAAATTCAAAAAATTTTGTGCAAAATTTAAAAAGTTACATTACATTCATTTGGAACGGGGTGTATGTGCGACGAAATCGTAGGGGCATGAATTAGTATCAGGTGGGGTAAAGAAAGTAAGCAGAATTGCCGAATGGTCTTTTTTTTCGTCTTCTTCGACTCTTCGAGGATCCTTTTTAAAAGTTTACATTCATAAATCGATAGAAAATTAAGTTTTAGGCAGCTACCTGGAAGTTCAATTCGAGAGCTATAATAGAAAAATGTTAAATTCACGCCCAAAGTCGGAAAAGCCAGTCAGGTCAGACCCGGGTGCTCAACGTCGGGTAAATTATCGTAATGCGTGGTTTTTATTATGCCTGCTGTAGCACGAAAATGCAAAAAAATTTAATTCTTTTCTATTCTTAGGCGCCAGAAAAGAGATTAAAATTTCAAAAAAAAAAAAAAAAAATATTCAAAAAC
Organism: Anastrepha ludens; assembly: GCF_028408465.1. Taxonomy (NCBI): domain Eukaryota; kingdom Metazoa; phylum Arthropoda; class Insecta; order Diptera; family Tephritidae; genus Anastrepha; species Anastrepha ludens. Next base: position 25,945,515 of record NC_071499.1, on the reverse strand, counting down.
ATTTGAAAAAGTATTCAGAAAAATTTTAAAATTTGCGCATAGCAAATATATTTGTGTTTAAAATTATTTCGCTCTGCTCTTTTTTCGCAATTTCACGATTTTCTTCATGATTTTGTCCTCATACATTCAGCCATTCAGCTGACAAAAATTTGGCCAAATAAAAAAAAAATAAAAAATAAAAAAAAATTACCAATAAAATTAAAAAAATTTACAACATTTTTTTTAGTTAAAAGTAATGCGGAATATTTAAATTTTCGAACGTGTTCTGTTTTACAAAAATTTGAGCAAAACGACTTATCAAAAATTCACACAAAAAGTTTTACGCAGCGTGGAAAATATCAGTCCTGCATGCACGTAAAAATTTATTTTTTTAATTAAATGGATGCTTACTTTTAATTTAATTAATTTTAATTCAATTTTATTACATTAATTTTATTACATTTAATTTAAATTTATTTACATCGTTTTATTAAAAAAAAGTATTAGCTTCACTCACTCGCTTGGCTATTTGCGTTTATTAGCAATAAATTTTTTCGTTTACACATTTTTTAGCACGAGTTTTTTTTTTAAATTCCATTGCACCTCCATTTATAGCAAAAATTTGTTTTTTTATTTATTCCCTTATTTTATTTTATTTTACTTTATTTTATCTTATGTTATTTAACTTAATTTAATTTAATTTAATTTATTTTATTTTATTTTATTTTATTTTATTTTATTTTATTTTATTTTATTTTATTTTATTTTATTTTATTTTATTTTATTTTATTTTATTTTATTTTATTTTATTTTGTTTTATTTTATTTTATTTTATTTTATTTTATTTTATTTTATTTTATTTTATTTTATTTTATTTTATTTTATTTTATTTTATTTATTAAAATCCACATATTAATTTCTATTCATCCGTGATGTACTTTAATTTACATGAATCAGCCGCATGCTTGCTCTAAAGTTGCTTAACATTAAAAAAAGTCACTTAAAAATCACTTAAAAATAGCTCGCAGCCAACTCCCTCCTTTTCAAGGTTATACTGCGCTCATCAACTTTAAATGTCAAAGTTCAATGTCGCTTTTCACTATATTCATCTCGCACACACAGTTGCATAACGCCAGCTCAACACTGCAGAAATTTCGAAGAAAATTGCACTGCTCATGTGAGCGAATTTGTTGTGAAACATATTTCATAAAATTATTTCAACAGTAAGCCACACTTTTCACCGCACTTTTTAATTTATTGGTCCTTCAATTATCACATTTTGCGAAATAGTTAATGCATGCGAAAAAAAAATTGTATTCCTACAGTGCATGCAAATATACAAAATAAAAAAAAAAAATAAAAGAATTAAGTAAGAAAAAACACCTTTTTGTTGGCACTATTTATTTAAAAAATAAATAAATTAATTTAACAAACCAACTACTGCATCCAACTACCGAAATTTTCATGTGCGCTAAGAGCCAATCTGATTTCTCGCTTCTCAACTATTTTCAATTGAAGTTGCAGCAGCGCCCCTGTTTTACTATTTAAACACTTAGTTTTATCTATTCATATTTACCATAGAACCCATAAAACTTGCCTTTTGAAACTTCCGTTGCGCCTTTGCTCTGTATGTACTTGTAGCTATTTTTTGTTTTTGTTTTTAGCTCATCCGCTTTTTTTTCAACACTTTTCCACTAAATATGACTATTTATTTCAATTGACATTGCAAACTGACACACACACGCACAAACGCCTCTTGATGTTAATATCAATTTATGCGTTATTTTACTATGAAATAAATTAATTAAATATAAATTATTATATCCGACTAAATGTTAAAACACTGCGGCACCGATAACGACAAACGCGCGACACACACAACACTTTGCGCTTGAAATGCTCGAATAAATGTAGTCGCAGAGGTGGCGCAAAAATGAAGCGCACAGAGCAAAGACAACAAACACAAAACAGCTGACCGAGCGACCGACTAACTGAATGCCTCAATGTTAGGTTGACTAGTTGACTGCTTGGCTGGCTGGCTGACTGACTGGGTGGCTGGTTGATGTTTACATACGACTACACTTGCCTACAAGTACAAGTATGTGTGTGCATGTATGCATAAAATATTTATACGTATGCGTGTATTTGTTGTCGTAGCCAGCAAGTGTGATGAAACGACCGAATTGTGCTGAGCGATTTTGTTTTTGTTAGTGCTGAGTACGCGCCGTAGCTGTTTTATACCGTCGTTTACTGGTGTCGTCCAACAGTTACAATCAATGACTGACAACAGCCCCAAAAGCACCAGCGCCAGAACCAGCTGCTTGCTTGCTAGTGCGATTGCTGTTGTTGGCTTTTGTATCAGTTCAGAGGGTCTCCAACAAAACTAGTGCAATGCGGTGTAGAGTAGGCGCGAGCGCCAAAGAGCGAGAAAGAGCGCAAGTGAGCGCCAATCAAATCAAACTTCAAGAACCCACCAGTGAGCGTATCGTAACTTAAATGAATAGTAAATAAACCATTTATAAAAACAAAAACAAGAAAAAAAACCTCATACAAAGGGTTGACGTAGATACGCGCATATTTACATATATGCATATACAAGTGCGCGTAGATATGTTTGTGCCCACTTAAATGTGCAAGTTGTTATACAGCGCACTCACGATAATGTGAACACTAGGCTATAACGTGAAACGGCTGGAAAGAGGAAAAGAGGCAAGAAAGCGCTGTAATGCAAGAAAGCTCAAATAAAATGCATTTATTACTCAATACACAGGGTGGTGCTCATATATTTTTAGCGATTTCTTGGTTTTTTAGGTTGATAGTAATAATTGTACTGCACTTTTTAAAAATAAATAAATTAAGAAATAAATAAATAAATTAATTAAGAAATAATATTTAAAAAAATATATAAACAAATATTTAAAAAAAGAAAACAAAAATTAAAATAAATAAGAATAAATGAATAAATTAAGAAATATTGTAATATTTTAAAAATATATAAAAACAAATTAAGGGGAAAAAATATTAAAATAAATAAATTAATATAATTAATGAATTAGTTAAGAAATGAATTTTAAAAAATATACACAAAATATTTAAAGAAAGAAAAAAATTAAAATAAATAATTAAAGGAATAAATAAATAAGTTAAGAAATTATTATTAATCCTTATTCTCGCTAAACAGATTGCATTTGCGAACCCCTTCCATTTGCCAAGTCCTCCTCTTAAGTTTAATGCCCAAACCATTCAGTTTGGAGATTTTTTAATTTTTTAATTTGATATTTTTTTTTTATTTGATATTCTAAACTTCAAAAACCGTAAAAATTTTTTCGATCGAATTTTTGAAGTTAAGAAATTAACAAATAAAATTTAAAAAAATATGCAAAAAAAATGTTTAAAGTAAGAAAAAAATAATAATAAAAAAGAAAAATAAATTGAGAAATTAAGAAATAAAATTAAAAAAATATACAAAAAAATATTTAAAGTAAGAAAAAAAAAAAATAAATTAATTAACTAAAAAATAAATAAATAAGTTAATAAATACATAAATAAATAACTAAGGCATGGTGATTTTTTTTAATATTTACAATGTTTTTCGAGTTGGGTTTTATTGATATTTTATTTTATTTTGTTTTTTTTTTATTCTTCAACCAAAACATAACTTTAGAATTTTACACAAAATTTTTGTAAATTCAAAAAATTTGTATCTGAAATTGAGCTTTTTAATATAAATTTTTAGAAATTTTATCTGAAACTTGAGCTTTTTAATGTAAATTTTTAGAAATGGAATAGATTTTTAATATTTTTATATATTAATATAATATTATGTTTTTTTTCTTTTCTGACGGAGTTTTGCGCTTCATTCCGTATAGACGTGAATTTCTTGTGGAAGAAAATGCGCAAGACAAATTTCAAACAAAAATCAAGGCCAGGCTTAATTTCTGCACTTCTTTTATGAGAAAAGTTTAGCTCGAAAAATATTAAAAAATAATATAAAAAAATTTAGAAAAATTAGATATTAAAAAAAAAAAAACACCTACACCAGCCAGTGTAAATACTTTGACAAAAATTTACTCCCAGTAATAAGAGAAATGGTCCATCTATCGCTTGGAATAAAATTAATTTCGATTACAAATAAAGGAAGTATATACAAGGTGGCGCAAAATTGATCAATTTTGAATAACTTTTTTACTAAATGAGAAAAAAAAGAATTGTTAGTTCGTTATTGAGTGAAGGAGAGTAGTTAACGTTAACAAAGGAGAGTACTGATGTGGAAATCAAACCAGCTTCCTGATAGTCATAATCGACATTTCGACTTAATTTAAAGAAAAATACAGAGTTTCTCAATAGCTGGTTTTACAATGGCTGGTTTTACAGCAGCCTGCTTTGTCAATCCGATTTTTCACTACATTTTCGCGAGTTTCGGCTCCTCAATGGCTCGAAGTTGGACGGTAGGGTTGGAGGAGGAGTATTCTGCAAAGAGCTCCCCATCAAATTCAGGTTACCGGATCACTGTCGTGTGTTCCAAGTAGAGGTGGCCGCAATTAAAGAAGGAGCTGACTGGCTACTTACTTGCGTAATAACTGTTAAGAAGGTAAATATTTACTCCGATAGCCGGCAATTAGGGCCCTAGGCTCTATTATGATGCATTCGAAAAAGGTCAGGGAATGCTTGGTCTCTCTCTCGATTGCATCAGAATTCTTCGATATAAAGATAATTTGGGTACCTGGTCACAGTGACATTGCTGGAAACTGCGAAGCCGACGAGCTGGACAGACAAGGGACCTGTGAGGTAGTGTGCCCGCGAAAGGAGAGGATCGGGATCCCCTTGAAAACCTGCGCTCTACTCCTGGAAGGATGGGCTTTGCACCAACTCAGCGAACGCTGGGTAAGTACACGAACGTGTAAGATCGCGAAGTCCTTCTGGCCACGTTTCGATAGGAGGCGTTCGAGGGATATTCTGAGGATGATAAAATCTCATCTCTCAAATTTCTTCGGCATCCTCACAGGGCACTATCCGCGGGGTATACATGCCGTGAGACTCGGAATCACTTCGAGTCCTTTTTGCGTCAGCTATACTCCTTAGCTGCCCAGCTCTCGCGGGACTAATATATATTTAAGTATCTTGGTTCTCACTTCTTTTCTACACCGGCTGATATAGCAGGCCTTGATAACAAAAATCTGATGAACTTCATCAGCAGCATAAAGATACTAACACAACCGCAGACTAGTCAGCGTTCATAGCCCACAAACAATCAACCCTCCCCACCCCTTTCCCTTTCGTCCTGTCGTCCTTTTCCCACCTCTTGCAATGGTATCACAAAGGATGAACCAAACTTCTTTCGTCCAAGTGGGCCCACTCTCTGGGCAACCATCACTACCTACCTATGTACCTCCTCAATGGCAACTTCGATTTTATGTTTCATTTCTTGAATAGTCTCTGATTGCTTAGCGTTTCAAATAATCAATTAATTTTACGCAGCGGATTCCCTAATACACCAACGAAAAAATTATATGACCAACTAAATTTCCTATATTTTTATTATCAGTTTAGGGCCAACAATTTATGTTTTTAATATTTAAACTTTTTATGATAAATGTCCCGAATTAAGCACACATTTCACGAAATTTCAATTAATTAAAGTAAAATCTATAGAACGAAAAAGGCAGAAGACCAATACAAGATCAGTTTAGGGTTAACTATTTATTTATTTAATTTTTATAAAAAGAAAATAGTAGCAATGTTATTATATTGCAAATAAAAAAATTGTAATCTTGGGTTTGGCTTGTAATTTGGAGCTTAGTAATTTGTGTTGGATCCTCCTTTGATTATAATTTGTTGAAGTCATTGAGGCATCAATTTGAGTAAGTTTTTTTTTAAAGATAATTTTTGTGTTTTTTTTCCATTTATTATGCAAATAAATTTGGGGAAAAAATTACTTTTTCCCATTTATCTTTCCAAAATTTGTACTTTTCTGCAAATCTCAATCGAGCCTGTTTGGGTTGTGTAGTTAACTTAGGTTTAGGTACTCGTGGTAGACTAGACTAGAATTCGCTAGCAAAATTTGCTGCACACGACGGGTAGTAACTTCCAAATTAAGAATGTGTTGAATTAAAGCAAGGCTATTTGATTTATTTATAGCTAAACGTTTGATTTTCCGAACATCTCAAGCGCTAAGTATTGGTTTTTTTATCATCTCTAGCGTTAGGTTTTTTCTCCTGGTACATCCGCACTTTTCTTTCAAATAAAGGAAATGCAAAGGCACAATTTTGCTTCTTTTTAATTTTGATGAAATCTCCCACCTTCTAGGGCTTCTCTCCCCATGCTTAAATTTGTTCCTGCTCAAATTCAGGCAACGCTTTGTCGCGCGGCATATTTTTTTTTCTCAACCAGAACAACCACATACATTTGAGAAGGCGATAAAGCGCTTTTTTTACAAAATTTTTCACTTTTAATATATAATATTTTAACGTAATAACTTACATTGAAAACATTTAAATTAAAAGCAAACGCTTTTGGTCTTCTAATTATTTCGTTTTGCGCAGAACAGGAATTTGCGCATTTCAAAAATACCAGCAATAAATGCCGAATAATTTACGTTATGAACTACCGTTTTAAATATTCGATCAACGAAATGATATTGGGAATTTTTCTGTGATTACTTCAGTAGATATCATCCTGAGTAGCTTTTCCATCGCAGAAATACACTCGGAGGTTTGCCATTGCCTGCCCCCGAGGGGCGACAGCTAACAAAAAAAAATTTTTTTTCTGGTATTTGGTGTTTCATGCACGGAGATTTGAATCTACGCACTCCCTAATGGTAGTCACGCACCAATCCCTTCTGCTATGGCTGCCGCCAAAAAAAACTATAGGAGCCTCCATTTGTGGAACAACATCAAGGCGCACACCACTAATAGGACGAGGAGCTCGGCCAAACACCCAGAACGGCTGTATGCGGCAATTATTTTATTTTTATTTTTAGGTATCATATCAGGTAATCTTCTTGGTTTTCTAATGTTTTCGTGCTGTGTATAACTCAAGAACATATACGCAAAGTTTTCAAAATATTTCTTGGCGCAGTAGCTTTAGTTTTTAAGTGGCAAATTGTGCGCGATATTTTTCATTTCCCATGAGTGGATCACCGCAGCTTAAAATAAGAAAAACATCGCCATTTTTTGGTTATTAATCGCTGATCTACCTCTACCAGTCTAGACATGCACTTTTTTTGTATTTGGTTGCACGCATTATTTGTCAGGCGTCCACGCCCTTGGGTTTGCGTGACAGGTTATTTCATGATTTCATAGAATGTTGACTCTCATTATCTGGCGACGACCGCTCTGGTTGTTCATCAGCTGGAATTTCAAGGTCAAATTTAAATTTTCAATCCAATTTTGACAGGCCGTTGACAAATTGTCTATCTGCCAGTTTAAGCCAAGCGAAAAGTATGTGACACTTTGTTGATTTTGGCAAGATGATTTTCTGATTTTTTTTAGTATTTTTGATAAATTGTTTTTACAAATTTTTTTTTACAAAATTTTTTATCAAATATTTTTTCTGCTTTTTCTATTTAAATATTTTTTCTGCTTTTTCTATTTAAATATTTTGTCTGCTTTTTCTATTTAAATATTTTTTCTTGCACATCTTGAAAAGAAAACGGTGTATGACATGCCACGATTTGAACGACATACAAATAATCTCGTGGAAAGGTACACAGCGATTGAAGGGTGAAGAGCCGTGCCATTGCAATGAACTGAAATATGAATTGTGTGCAAGCGAAACAACGCAGCTATTTCGACGGTGCAGACGGAGTGTTGAGGTGTGCATTGACGAGCAAAATATTTCATCACACTTTGCACTGATCTCAAAGCAATTAGAACTCCGCGCTTTGGTAAATAAGTTATGAAAATAATTTCGACACGATACTTGTTTTTAATGCAAGTTTGCACTTTTGCCTTTAGCTCCTGAACTGTTGAAAATATCAGCATCAGATGGTGTAACTTAACACGCAGCCCTTGGCACAATCAGTTTATTGCAGAAAACACTCGATGAGCACAAAATTTTGCACAGTGATCACATTAATAGGCTTCTTTGAGTATCTAATCTCACCTGTTTCTGTTTTCTATAGAGATAAATCGGCTACTGGCCGAAAATTCGAATTTCAAATTGCCTTCGAGGGAGCTTATTCACAAAGCGGTACAAAATTATATTCAAGCTCCAGACGCTGCGGAGAAAGTGAGCATTCTTAACCCTCCGTTGGATACCTTTTTCAAAACATTATATTGAGCAGCCGGGTCTGGCCTTTTTTTGTCCTGTTCGAGGATCCTTTTTAAAAGGTTATATCCATAAATCGATCGAAAATTAAACTCTCTTCAAGAGAGATATTTTTCATGTGTGGAGGGCACACAAAAGTACAAGGTTTGATTGAAAAGTAATGAGCCTTCCCGCGCGGAGCTTCTGCCAAGCGATCATCCTAATCGGCTGGTGGGGGAAAATGATCGTTGGACCTTCCCCTTCCACTAGAAACCGGTCCCAGTTCGCTGGCAACAGCGGTGCAGTCAACATCGCTCCGCGCGTGAAAGCAGTTTTAAAAGTGGATTTAGGATTTTGCAGTGGCGAAAATGCAGCGATCGTTGGAGCAACGTTACTCGATTAAACTTTGCGTAAAGCTAAACAAAACGAGTACCGAAACCATTGGGCTACTCAAGGAGGTTTACGGGGACCAATATCTGTCCAGTGCCCAGTGGCACACGAGCCAGTCGCCACGACACAAGAAGGCGCGCATGTCGAAATCCAAGGTCAAAACCATACTGATCATCTTTTTCGACTCTCGAGGCATCTTCCACAAGGAGTTTGTACCTCCAGGAAGCACTGTAAATGCGGCATTTTACAAAGAAGTGCTCCTTCGGCTGAAAACCGCGCCGCTCGGGTTCAGCCCGACCTCGTCAACAATTGGACCCTTTATCACGACAATGCGCCGGCGCACACCGCCTTCCTCTGCACCTCTGCATTGGCCAAGATGAGGGTTCCGGACCCTCCCTACAGCCCAGACCTGTCCCCTCGGGACTTCTTCTTGTTCCCGCGCCTGAAAAGAAAGCTGAAGGAGAGGTGTTTCGACTCCATCGAGGCGATCCAAAAAACTGTGCCAGCCGAATTGAACGCGATTCCGGCGGATGAGTTTAAAATGTGTTTCCTGCAGTGGAAGGACCGTTACCAGCGGTGTATTGACGCTCAAGGGTCCTATTTTGAAGAATATTAGTTGTATAAGCCAAAAGGCTTAAAGGCAAAACTGCTTAAAAAAATAAGGCTCATTAATTTTCAATCAAACCCTGTAAAAACTAAATAAAATCTGAACTTAAGCGTTACGTCAGCCATCAGTTAATGTTAAGGCACTATTGAAGAGCTGACTAAGAAATTAATAATAAAAAAAGTAGAAGGCTCTTGACACATGACCATGCGCGATGGGCTGAGGGTAGTTGGAGCCGTCATAATTTAAAAAAAAAAAAAAAAAAAAAATCAATTCGAGTGGCTAAAAGGGTCGTCAAGACTATAAGTGAGCATCGTTTCAGACCTGCAGCACATGCGAAACTACCCCATGCTAATGAATAACCTTCCAACAATATTTAGTCGGTCGATTCGCCATTAATGTAGAACAGTTTTCAGTTTAAACGAGAGAGGCTGCTGAACTATTTTGATATTTTTTTTTTCCGTTGTTCACTCCTCTCGGGACCATAGAGCCTCGACAAGACTCATTCTTGTGTTGGTTTTGTTAATCTATTTGATTTCTGGTTTCTAGGTGGTTAGCCTGCCGCTACCAGATATGATAGAGGGACTCCTTTTTAACTGGTACCCCAAGTCAGTAAGTCTGCATTAGCCACGAACCCACGCATATGAGATAATTGATTCGTGTTCAGGGTTGGGCATTTTGCACTATCCCTAAGTTTTTAGTGGCAGTTATATAAGGGTTTCAATATTACTTCAGTCTTCACTTATTCAGTGTTTAACTCTCCACTTATTGCATTTATTTTTTAGCGCACTATGCCCAACCCTGTACGTGCTACATATCAAGTGGGTATCGTTCCACGATTGAGCTCCCGAAGTGAGAAATATGGATGTGAAAAGATTCAGAAGGGAGAATGCAAGAAAAAGAAATACCTTTTCCACACCTTACATTATCCATCTGGCACATACAGTTCCATTTTGGGTACTGTGGATAGTTGTGAGAAAAATTAAGAATGTATAAAGCACTGACACGGCCTGTGCTTACATATGGCTGTGAACTATGGATGCTGAAAGCTAACGAGACAAAACAGCTAACGTGCTTTGAAAGAAGAGTGCTCCGAAAGATCTATCTATGGTCCGCTTAGAGTGGCAGATGGCACTTATCGCAATAGGTACAATGCCGACCTAGAAGACATAGTTAAGAAAGAAATTATAATAAGATTTATTAAGTAAGTCTCAACGACTTAGATGGCTGGGACATGTGGCTAGAATGCCAAGAAAGCGATCAACGAGAAAGGCACTAGATCTTCGCCCAATTGGAGAAAGAAGAAGGAGACGCCCGAGGAAAAGGTGGCTAGAAGATGTGGAAGCTCATCTTAGGAAAATGCGCGCGTTCTGTTGGAGGGAAGTGGCTGTAAATCGAGAACGATGGCAAGAAACTGTGAAGACGCTAAGAATAAGAAGAACAAGGATAGTGGTGATGGTACTTTATTGCATTCATCTTCGGAAGTTAAACGTTTCCCAGCTGAGTTTATTAGGTCTATTATCCAAGGTAGTGCTTCGCAAGGGCAACATCAGCTATCCTTTCACCACCAATGCAGACGTAAGGCAAGGTTGCTCCCAGTCGCCACTTCTCTCCGCTGTCGTCCTAGACGATGCTATGTAGACGATTGCCCCAGCACAAAAGAGGGCCCGACTTCATCGATCACATCTGATTCCTTTCATGTAAACGAAGACGGACAGTCTAGTCGCGCTGGCATGCACTGTTGGACTGGATGTTAACATCGCCAACACGAAGGCGATAACCACAATAAAACAAGACATGTAAAGGTTGACGGATGCCCGGTGGAATTATCGAAAGCTTCCGCTACCTCGGCTGCACTATCACGACAGACGGCAGAGCAGATGAAGATGTGAACTGCAGGCTGAACAAAGTAAGTGCGGTGTTTGGGCGAATGCACACAGTATGGGGAGGTCAGTATTTCTATATGAAAGTGAAATATGGTTGGTCTTCAACACCACCACGCAGAGACTACAATCATTCGCGGAAAATCGTCAGCAACGACATGCTGTGGGGATCAAAGAATGTGGAGCCCATCCTATGGTAATCCAAATACAGAACGTGGCGATGTTGATCTTTCTGATCTTTCAAGTATGAAGGGATTTTTTGAAGATATGCGGAGTTACATATATTCTTGGGTGTTTTAGGATGTTTCATTACACAGCTGAGCTTTCTTGCTTCATTTAATTATTCTGAACCTAAAATGTGTTGGCATACAACAAATTTACCATAGAGAAGCACACTCGGCTACGCCCGCTGATTTTTAGTACCTCTGCAAACTTATCATTTCCACAAAAACTGCGCTTAATATTGTAGAAATTCCAAATCTTTTTCTATTGACCGGCTTGAAGTTCATTTACTTAATTATTCTATTTTTATGCTCTTTCCTCTACACACCTCGCACTTACTTTTTTGCTTGCAATCAGGGGTTGTGTAACTGATAATTAACTATTATTTCAATTGGTATTAATATTTATTTAAATTATTGTATTTACAAGTAGTTTATTTAGCCGTTGTTGCTGTTATTTTTTCCCCCACTTTCGCTTTGTTGTTATTACTATTATTATGGCACATCAAACGCTCATGTAACCAACTCACTGATGAGGCGCACGAGGCGCACGCAATTAAAATTCTCATACGAGAAATATCTATAACAGCAATACACACATACATATGAAGATATTAGTAAGTATATGAATGTATAGGATTGTGTGTGAAATAATAAAAGAAATTCTAATTTTCTATTGTGGCATTGGCGCATCAACGGACGAGGGGTAAAATGAAGTACGTACTAACTCAAAGGAGAGGAGGACAAACGAATTTTACGTGAATTGCCAACCGAGTGCAAGTGCAGAAAAACGAAAATTTGGTATTTTATGTGTTAAATACACACACACACGCACATACACGTTTACACATGCAATGTATTTGCTTAAATATTTATTAAGTTTCGCAAAAATATGCATGCGGAGTTGGCAGATGACCAGTCGGTGGCACAAGCAGTGCGCCAGCAGTTAAAAATTCGGGCAAATTTGCAAAGAAAAAAAAGCAAAAAAAAAAAAAAAATAAGAAAATAAAATTTTTTTTTTTTAAATATTAAGAAAAACAAAAAAAAAATATGAAAAAAAAATAAAAGAAAAATTATAACGTAGACTGTATACGACGATTTTCAATGGTGACAGAGGCAACGGCGGCGCCGACGCCGACGGCAGCGACAACGACAATGACGACAATTTCTTTCGTACTACTACAACAATGTCGTTGACGACAACGATGACATTGCTGGCCAGGCGGCAGCGGTGGTGGTCGATCGGTGACAGTGACAACGACAACAACAACAACAGCAACAACAACAACCACAACAACAGAACGACGTCAAAATTCCATTGCATTTGAATACACAAAATGGATATATTTTTATACATAGCCAGCATGTACACGAAACCTATTAACATTTTTATACATAAACACACACGCACATACATACATATGCTTGTGTATGTAGGTGTATGCATTTGACAAGGCACATAAGCGCTAGTTTTATTTAACTTTTTATATACTCAGTATTTGCCACATATAAGCAAAATATTCGAATGCAAGCACATAGACAAATACATAGGTGTGTGTGTATGTATGTATGCCTGTATGTGCAGTTATGTACAGCCCTGCCTGTATCTGGCTGTGTGTGTGTGGGTGTTTGGGGGTTAATTTCTTGTTGTGGTAGTATGTCACTGCTGAGCCACGACAGCGGTCACGACGTCCACTCATAGCAACTCAACCCAGCTCAATTGAGCTGCTAGTTCGCGTTCACTCCAACGCTACTACCATCACACATGCATATTAACTTATGTCTGTAGCTATGTTTGTATGCATGTGTTTGCTTTACCCCTTTCTGCTTGCGGCTGGCGCCCCAATTTATAGCCTCAGCAATAACAAATGATCTTCACTGCTTCACTGCTTGTTCACACTCGTAACGTGGAAAATAATACTTTCTTTATAACTCGTTACACTTTTGCTCTACTTTTCGCTTATGTTTGGTTTTGTGGTTTTTTGTTTTTTTTGGGTTTTTTGTTTTTCGGTTTTTGCTTTTGTTTGTTTTGTCTGTCCTATTTTGTTTATTTGCTATTCTTATGTGGCTTGTTTTTTTACCGTTTTAATAAATATATTGAAATTGGTTCTGTTTGGTTTTGAGAGTTTTTTGGCCCGTTTTGTACGTCCGCAGCGCTTGAAGGTGTCGAAGTAACTAAATCACATACAAAAATGACAACACACATTTCGAGTGCTCAGACAGCGGTCGAGCAGCGGCACATCGTCGGCATATCGGCGCTGCCCGAATCGAAACGATTTGGTTGAAGAAACAGCTGCGTTGTAGCCAACAGCAACAACTAGCAAAATAACAAACAGCAAAGCAACAGTAACAGAAACAGAAAAGCAAAAACCAAAAAAAAAAAAAAAGCGAAGCACAGCCGAGTAATAGTTGAAGGGAGCGGGTTTGTTGGCGCTCGTACGCGCTCGCGTATGAGCAACTAAATTAATGGAAAAGCTTGCGGGCGGCTGGTAGTGGTGGTAGCTCAGCGGTGGCAGCTGGCTCGATTGCTCATCTACGTTGTCCTATGTTATTTATTTATGAATAAATGTTGTATATAAATTTGCGTATATCCTCGACCTGCCTGCTCAACTTCATACTCGTGTGCACGCAGGAAGGCAAGGACCATGACGTTGTTGCTTTTCCACTCGGCCGTGAGCCGTGCAGCTTTTTGACGTTAAAAGAGAACAGGAAAAATATATATATAGTTAACGCTTTGTTGCTATAATCAACATTAACAGCATAGCGCAGTTACATTTACATGTAGTAAGCAACAGCAACAGAAGCAATAAAAACAACAAGTTCATAAGCCATAAGTAAAGAAAAAATATATAAAGGCAGACGACGACAGATACTCAAAAGCTTAAATATGTGTGTTCACGCTTTTCCTACTATTTTTCACCACTGCGTGTGTATGTGTTTGCCTGCAAATGCCGAGCAGCACAGCTCAGGAGCCGAACGTGCACAGTAGTGCCGCCGAATAGTTGATTAGAGTAGGTTATGCATTCGTGTTAAAAATAGCACAAACCACTACAACGACTATCGCAACAATAGCCTTTGCACACACCAACACTAGCCCCAATAACATCAATAACCACCCACTGTAGCGCTGCTATTCACAGTTATCCTTTGACGCCGCCAAGACGTGCTGACGTTTATATGCTTGAGGTAGGATGGTGGGCGTAAACTGTGAGGTTGCGAGGTGGGGCGTGCAGCTGAGTTGCAGCTGGTTTAGCAATTGAAATGAGATTTTGTGGGGTGTTGATAGCAAAATGGTGTGTTTGAAGATATTGCACCAACATACAAACATACCCGTAATGCTGCATTTTCATATGAGTGGCGCTTGTGTGGGTGCACTAAAGTGTGCGTATGGCTGTTTTTATATCGCACGAGAGTAGTTGTTGGCTGGCGGGCACTAATGATTTTTGTGGCGTTGGTGTCGTAAAAGTGACGCGTCGTTACGGCTGTTGCAATGTTTTGCGTAAAGGAGGCCTTGATGGGGTACTGGGGTCTTGGTGCAAAAAAGTAACTCAAACAAAGAGGAAGCAAAAGATGTATTGAACTTCAATTTAAAGAAGGAAAAAGTCTAGGCGTATAATATTAAGTAATTTATAAAAAAAGCTACCTCGAATAAGGTAAATAAGCAATTTGGAAAATTAAAAAAAAAAAAATTGAAAAACATTGGAAATGAATAATAAAAAGTTTTCCAATAGCAGGTGTTATTTTGAATAGAATTGCGCTATCGAGAGATTATTAAAGATTTTCGGAATTGGATGCTATTGATCTGGACAACGTTTATTTTCAACAAGACGGCGCTACGTGCCACACAAGTAATGAAACCTTTGATCTTTTACGCGAAAAGTTGCGGCACCGTGTTATCTCTTGAAGAAGTGATCACAATTGGCCACCAAGATCTTGTGATTTAACACCTTGAGACTTTTTTCTTTGGTGCAACGTGAAAGAGAAGGTCTACGCCAACAGTGCAGGGTCGATTCAAGACCTCAAAGATGGAATTCGTGGGGCTATCGAGGACATAGGACGGCAGCCACTTTGCAATTCGGTTATAGAAAATTTCATGATAAGAATATTGTCCTGTAAGCGTGGTCGTGGTGGTCATTTGCCTGATATTATTTTCCACTATTAACGGTATACCTTCCTCTTTATAACTAAATAAACATCTGATTATTTATGGTATATTAAAAATAGCATTTTTTTGGAGTAACAAAATAACACCTCTTATTGAAAACCCTTTAGAAGTAAATAATGTGCCAAGCAGAAATTTCAGTATTTATGCAGTTTTCCTAGCAGGTATGACCTAACAAAACACTCAACGGTGATAAGGGGACAGGTACCTGTACACGGCCATATTTTTCTTGATTTTCATTATAATTATTTAAAATGAAGAATACAATCTATATTTTTCAAAATTGGCATACAGTTTATTTATACATTAAAATAATATAAATTTTTTTTATTTTAATCATTTAAAATGGCGGATGTACACTCAATTCTTCCAGGAAGGTCCCAGCGGGGCGAGAATTGTAGTTGACCTGAATACAAAAAACCAAAAAGTTGTTTGTTTATTATTGTCATAATTTCTATATGAATTAAAAACAAATGGGAAAAAAATTCGCGGAATAAAATGCTTAAAAAAAGGAATTTTGGAGCGAATTTTCCTACTATTTGTGCTCCGAAAAAATTATTTTTTGAAAAATTTTCGGAAACTTTAAGTTCACATAGAAAGTAATATCATAAAAACGATGTGTGCAAAATTGCAGGGAGATCGGTCAATAATGTTTCGAGTTATCGTGCACCCCAATTCGAAAAATATAATATAGTTTTGAGAAAAACGCGTCTAAAGTCGGCAACGCAACTATACCTCTCCCAGCGCTCGAACGCAAAGAATGAGTCATCACGGTTGATGATGTATATTATAAGAAATACTTAGATTTACGTTCTAAAATTTTTTTCTAAATTTTACAGGTATCTGTCTCCATAAGTAAAACTCAATCTGAATTTTGCTATTTCTCAAATTGTTTGAATTTAGATATCATTTTCACTGATTTTGTACTCCATTCAACCCTCCGTTGGACAACTCGCTTAAAACCCTCGGCTGGGCACTTGTATCTGGTATTTTTTCATCCTATTCGAGGATCCTTTTTAAAAGGTTATATTCATAAATCAATAGAAAATTAAATTTTAGGAAGCTACCTGGATGCTCAAGTCGTTAGTTATAATAGGAATATGTTAAATTCAATTCAGAAATATGTTAAAAATGAAAAATCCAGTCTGGCCAGACTCGGGTGCCTAACGGATGGTAAAAATTTAATATTTATTTTTTATTTAATAATTAATATAATGTAGTCCTTAATAAATATATTATATAATAAAATATATAAAAAAATTGAACAATATGGCTGAAGAGCATTATAGCAATACAAGGCGGCGCAAAATTAATCATGCGATTTTGTTTTTGAATGACTGTTTTACTAAATAAAAAAAAAATTTTAATAAAAAATTATTTTGAGAGATGGAAATCTTCAATTTCAGCTTAACGCGGCCCAGTGCTTGTCTCTTTGTATACTGCAACGTCTAGTAAGCATAGGGAGAGGAGGATGAGACAGCGGACCACTTTCTGTGCATCTGCCCGACCTTCGCTCGAATCAGGTTTGAGGTCTTTGGCACTGATGTGTTAAACAGTGACCACCTTGGCTCCTTGGCTCAGATTTCTTCGGAGGTCGGGTAGATTTAAAGAAAAGTAAAAAGGGAACCCGAGTGCAGTACAATGGTCTTAATACTGTTTGAATGCTCTACTTGCTAGTTGTCCGGATAAAAAGAAGCAGTCTACTTCACAACTTTCAAATATGACCGACGCACAATGTCTTTGCGATAGGGTGACTAATTATGTGCCACCTAAGTTTTAAAGCTCTCCCCATAAAAATGGAAGAGGTTACTTAGGGATCGTTACGGAAGATTAAATCGAGTCCTTTCCAGTAGGTGGGGACAATCAATGACTCCACTTACAAGGTGCTTAATTTTGCGCCGCTTTGGTTGAAAAACGTCGACGAAAATCAAAGTAGCTTATAATTCTTAAATACTTGAATTCAAAGATTGAAAATTATTCTCAATCAATAATAAAATTTCTTTTCCCACAGAACAAAACAAAAACAAATTGAAATAAAAATATTTTTCGGAAGCGAACACTCCCAACATAAATTTTTTTGCCTTAAGTAAAAGAAAGTCCTTGAGGCTCTATTTGTTATGAGTAGCTTTTTCATGGCAGAAATACACTCGGAGGTTTGCCATTGCGTCCCGAGGGACGACTGCTATTAGAAAAAAGTTGGCGAAAAAGAAGATGTTGTCCTCGCCAAACTCCATGAATTGCGTTACGAATTGCTGCCGCATGCCCGTATTCACCCGATCCGGCTCCCAGCGACTTCTTCTTGTTCCCTAGCATGAAGAAATGGCTCGTGGGAAAAGATTTAATTCAAACGAGGAAGACATCGCCGAGACAGAGGCGTATTTTGGAAAGCTCCAGAAATCCAATTTATTGGAGGGGTTAAAAAATGGGTTTCTGAAAGGGACTATGTTGAAAAAAAAATAAAAAAAAAATTCATTCGGTCATTCGATCATTCATTCATTTTTTAATTCAAATTCCATCATTTTTGTTTTCTGTTCGTGTAATTTAAGTTATTAACTTTGAGCTATAAATTTACTTGTTGAATATCATACACTAGGTTGCTTTCGCATTTAGTTTCGTGTTTTCATTTCCCCGCCTGCGTACATTCTAATTTTACAATGCTTTAAAATGTCTTCAACATAATTTATGTAAATAGATAATAAATAGTAAAGCACTTGGGGCGGACCCTTGTCGAATACCTATTTCTACTTTTCCAAATCCAGAGACTCATCCATTTACTTTGGTTCTCTGAGTCCTTTCAGTTAGATAGGAATTGAACCATTTTAATTAATTATCTCTTATTTCGTACCTTTTTAGTTTCTTTGACAATATTTCCTATTGCTTCGAAAGCTCTTTTTAAGTCTAAAAATACAGCCATAATTTTAGTTTGCCTTTAAATACTTTTCTATTCGTTTATTAATTAGTCTACTGAATTTTGAGAATATATATATATATATATATATATATTTATATATATAATTGGCGCGTACACCCTTTTTGGGTGTTTGGCCGTGCTCCTCCTCCTATTTGTGGTGTGCGTCTTGATGTTGTTCCACAAATGGAGGCACCTATAGTTTCAAGCCGACTCCGAACGGCAGATATGAGTAGCTTTTTCATGGCAGAAATACACTCCGAGGTTTGCTATTCCGTGCCGAGGGGCGACCGCTATTAGAACGCTGCAGAACTGCAAAGTGAGAACAAAGACGCGCGGTTGATGGTCGCTATTATTACAGGACACAGTCCATGTGATCAGCATATGACCAGTATTGGAATCATTGAGGACACGATTGGTCTGTCGTGCTTAGAGGGGCCAGATAGCACTGAGAATTTTCTCTGTTTCATTCTCATGACATCGGAAACCAAAATTCGTAGCTTTGGTATGAGGAGAATAAGGAAAATTCGTTCTTTCACACTGAAATTTGTCAAAGAATCTAGAAAATTCTCACATTACTAGCTATCTCTGTTTCTGTCTTTATTCTATCCTATCTCTTTCTCTCTGTCACTTCTCTTCTTTACTGCTTAACTATCTACTCTTTTACTTTCCAGAGCTTCGAATAAAATCGGCTTTTTAGCCTGAGGGTGTTAGGAGTTATCATTCTTTCGGTGCTTCTTACCTCTGTTTCTTCAAATTTCAGTTTGAAGGTATGCCGTACGAATTAATACAAGGCTAATAAGCGATAAGAAAATGTCCGATGAGATACTTTCTGTGGGTGGCAGAGGAGGGGCAAGGCTCCCTCGTTGAAAAAGACTCATGGAGGAGGATTTGCCTTCACTTGGTGTTTCTAAATAGCACCGGACGCGGGAGGAATAAATGATTCGCGCTCTTTTTTGAACTGCAGCTAAATAACTTACCCGCCCACCGCGCCAATGAAGAAAGTTGTTGCTTTTTTTATGCTTTTTAACATCTCATACATAAATAAGCCTTTTGGTTTGTTGGGCATCGCAGATATTCAGACACAAAACATACCCGAAAAAACGACATTAGCGCACGCAATAAAGAAAAGGTGCCGTAGTAGAAAAAATGTATGCATTAAAATAATGGGCTTCTGCATTATTGACGACCGAATGTCCCTGTACATATTAGTGAAGGGATAAAAATTTAACAAGAAGAAGAAGACCTAATGACATAAAATGCAAAGAGGTGTAGTAGTCTCTGAAAATGCGGGCTTAATACACACATACAAGTATACTAAACACATACAACACATATGCATACACACAAATGAATACATACACCCACAGTCTGTGAAGAAATATGCCATCGGGATATACTCGTATGAGAAGTAGGAGGCGGAGGTTATTGGCTAAGTTTGGCGTAGTGAAATCTTCAGTGAAAAATGGTTAAATCTACAAACTTGAGACTTAGTAAAAAATGCAAGCTTCCATATTCATTATTTTTTTATATAAATTTCTAGTCATTGTTGTTTTTGTGTGCTTCAGCCAACTACAATCAGCACTTTAAGGCAAATAACGTGGTTTAACCCACTTTCAAGTACTTCGGAATTATGCTAATCTTCTGCAGCAAACACTTGTCTACACGCGTACATATATGCGAGTACATATCAATGTATGCAAAGCACATACCAATACCTACAAATCCGCATAGAATGAAGGAGGCGCATCAAAGCGAGGAGTGGAGTTGATAGCGTGGCTGTGTGGCAGCGACGGCAACTGCAATTGACTGACATTGAAGCGTAAAGACATAAATGAAAAAAAAAAAAAACTCAAGCACTAGACGATAAAACATACGAACATACCTATGCATTTATTTGTGAAAGGGTATGCACGTTTATTAACTGCCAAGACCGACTGACAGCCGGCTGAGTAATAATGGCGGCGATGAGAGCTCAACGTATTGGTGGCAACAACTGTGGGTTTAAAGTGTTATCTCGCTGAGTCAAGTTGTGGGAATGCAAAAAAAAAAACACCAAAAAATATAGAGATATGAATATATGTATGTGTGCAAGTATGCACGTATATATGAGACAATTTCAAGTGAAAGTAATTAGACAAATGTCAAACTTAGAAAATATTTATTAGAAAATTTTTTAATTAAGGGGTTACATCCGTCCAGAATTTTCAAAAAATAGATTTATTTCGATAAGTATAGTATCTTAAGAATATACTGTGCAATTTGCATGCGTAAATTTCAAATATTATAACTTCTACATCACATTAACTAGGTAGCGGTCCGCGCGCTCTTGTACCTAAAACTTTAAACTCATTTATCTCGAAACTACTTTTTCCCGCAAGGTTTGCATGATAACTGATACAGTTTTTAATATTTTTTGATGCGGTTTTTAAAATATTCGAAAGTCTTTCTCTTTCTCCATAGATTTGATTTTTGATATTCTTTTAACTTTATAAACATAATTGAAGTGCGACATTTATGACGTAAATTTCAAAATGTTTCGAAATTCAAAAATGCGGCTTGACAGACTATAGCCACTTTATTTTACAAGAAGTTTTGTACTTTTTACAGATCCATCAACATTTTAAAGAGAAATGATACAGACCGTGGGGTAACTTTTTTTTCATAGTACTTTGGGTCACTTGATTATGTATATAGGTAGGTGAAATGGTTGAAGTGCCGGTCTGGCACTCCTCAAGTAGCACTAAAGCGCCGTTTTGATACTATTATGAGACCTCCAACAGGCAGATATCTACAGCCAGCCAGAGATGTTGATATAATGGAGGAGATTGATGGATTTAGGTTGGCGCACTACCTCAGGCTGTCGAAGAAACGAGCGCCCAGTGACCTTAGTCGTCTAGCTGCCAAACCCGGACATTTACAGAAAATGCTCTACAGCCTCCTTCTCTGAAAGGTCCCCACAGCATCTGCAATGAGGGTTAAATGGTAATCCTAGCTTTTCCGCTTTGGTGCCGATCATCCAGTGACCGGTAAACACAGCTACGAGTCTGGAAATTGAATGGCGAGGAGTCCAAAGGACTTTCTGGGGCCCTTTCGTATTGGGGCCAACGGGTTTTCGAAATAGCACATGAAGAAATAGAGCTCCATCTTTTCTGCGATTTCCTGAGAAATAATTTTTGCAGTTCCCCTTTAACAACTGTCAGGGAGATGCCGATGACCGGGTAGAAGGTCTCTGAGGCCAATTCAGTCCCCTTCCTGGAAATGCTCTTTTTTTACTGAGTTGAAAAATTTATCTCGCCCAACAGATGAAATTAACTCGTGAAAATTTGGTGCGGTGATTTATTAAAATGTCGACGTGGATTATCGAGAAAGTAATGCACTGATCAACTTACTTTGACTTTTGGCGTTGAAGCACCGACCACCCTGAGACACTTTGAAACGCTGGTACAACGGATTCGAGCGCGGCGGTTGGTTCTTGCAGGATGAATTTTGTGAAGGCTTGTATGTGGGAAAACTTTTTAATAATTTTTTTATTTTTTATGTAATTTTTTAATACAGATTTTTTTTAATAATTCATTAGGTATCGCTATCAATCAGTAAAAATATGTATATCATCAAAAAAGTCCCTTTTGAGGTAAATTTTTGAAATAATTATCATTCGAACTTCAGATATTCAGATATTTGTTTGAGCTATTCGGCATTTTTTGAACTAAAAGCCGTTATTTAAGCGCTTTACGTGCTTAGATCCATCATCATCCAATATTCAAGATTAGCAAATGGGGATGGTGACGCGAATACATAGTTTCTCCCTCCCAAACGTCAACCTCTCCTTCACGTGGCATCGCCTGTTTAAAACGAACGAGGCCCTAACAAATGAGTAAAGGCGGGATAACCTTTATACAAGCGAGGGGGAAATCTCTACGCCATGCCGGCCTGGAGGCAGTCCGGCAGCTCCGGATCCAGGATCGGATGCAGAAGGCCAGTACCCTACTCATCTTAAAATAACGGATTACAGAAACCAACATTAACAAAGAAGCTAACTAACTAACTAACCAAAAAACTGATGACGACCTTCAGCTTGATCACGAACAGGAACATGGAATGTGCACTCACTGCTAGAGCCAAGTAAACTGTCGCAATTATGTAAAGAGTTTCAGCGTTATCAACTCCTAGTGCAACCACACCAACCAAATAAGAGAGAGTGGGATCGGATTTCTCCTCTCCAAGTCAGCAGCCGCGGCTTTTATAGAATGGAAAGCGCACTTTGACAGATTCATCTCGATCAAGCTGCGTTCAAGAGCAACGAAGATGACTATTGTACAGGTTTATGCTCCGACAAATGTCATAGAACTGGCAGCCAAAGAGACATTTACAGCTGCCTTACGAAGGTAAAAAAGAGGCCCTATATTTCATCTAGGAACTTTGAGAATATATATGTATATGTACTACTTCTTGTAAAGAAACATTTAAATAAATTATTTTTATAAAGTTTAAGTACTAATAAACAATGTATATTATACAATTTTTTGTATTTATTTTTATTGGTATCCCCTCTAAAAACATTTCTCGTTTAGCGCATTTTTGGCGCTGCCGGACGTATGTAACCCCTTAAGAAGCTATTGTGTAGTTGGCCTTATTTAAGGGGTAATGGCAAGAACCTAAGTAACTGTTGTTTGATTTCACTTGCAAATAGTTGTTACTTTTAAGAATAAAAATTAAAAATTAAAAAAAAAAAATTTTATCAACAAAAAAATATATAAAAAAATACTTTAAGAATGACTCTTATTAGACAACATATCTTAGTTTAGGTTATGGTGGTATTCGGTCTGTACAACCAACTCACTTAGACCTTACAGGCCCATTGGGATACCACTGCGAGACATGGGAATCTTTTTTATTTTTCATCGCGAAATAATTTTTTGGCTCTTATGAAGTGCAGAGTTGGTCCCATTCTAGGTTAGGTTAGGTTTGGCAGCCGCATCGCACATAGAGACAGCAATGCCACTTAGACCACGA
This sequence comes from Anastrepha ludens, assembly GCF_028408465.1. Lineage (NCBI taxonomy): Eukaryota > Metazoa > Arthropoda > Insecta > Diptera > Tephritidae > Anastrepha > Anastrepha ludens. The sequence continues at coordinate 25,922,105 of NC_071499.1, read as the reverse complement.
ATAGGCTCCATTTCCCTTTCCATATTGAACCATCCTGAGCTTTTGACAAACCGTAAAAGGTTGTTGATACCTAAAATGTATGGATTATCTATATTCATTAAGAAGTAGGATCTTAAATATCGGTTCCTGCTTCTGGCTAGAGTCGGACATGTAGAAAAAAGTGCTGAATTGTTTGCAACTCCTTCTCACTTCCACAGCTACGATAGAAATAATGCATGTAAACACCTACTCTCCTTGCATGATTTCCTATGAGGCAATGCCCTGTGAGGGCGCCTACTAAGGTCCTAATTTGAAGTCTACTCAATTTTATAATATTCTTGGACAGACGTAAGTTTAGCCTTGGCCATGTTTGCCTAGCAATTTCACAGGGGTTAGCGTTAATCCATCTTTGATTTGCAGAACTGGTTAGTGGGGCGGTAACAATAAGCTTGCAAGTTGCCAGAGGTACCCCCATAAAATTACTTATAGTATATTTGGCATACAGGTACTTTCTCTTGTAAGTTGATCAGCCCTTCAGTCTCCTGATATATCACTGTGGCCTGGAACCCAGCATAAGATTATACAATATTGTTTGGCCATCTCATTAAGAGATTGGCGACAATGTAAGACACTCCTTGATGTTATTTGGAATGCGTCCAGGGCCCGTAGGGCAGCTTGGCTGTCTGATAGAATGCAGATATCCACAAACACTACAGTGATCCGGCTGTTTAAAGGATTCACTGATAGAAAGCTCTTCGCAATATAACCCTGATCCTACTCTGGTGTCCATTGTAGATCCGTCCGTGTAGATCTTAACGGGGTGTTGGGTCTTGGATCTTCTTCAAGCCATTTCAGTCTAGAAGGAATTTTCATTACGATACTCCTTTCGTGCTAATCACAATCCCTGGGTATATCCGTATAGGAGTCTAGGATGGCTGAATGTCCATGTGTGGTAGTCTTCCATTGTGAGCTCGCTCTGAGCCTTAAAGCGGAACAGGCCGCTGAGTATTTGCAGAAGAGATCTAGGGGTGGCAGATGTAGCATGATATCCAAAGCCATGGATGACGTGGTTTTCATGACGCCACATATTGCTCATTCCACTGATCTCTGCACGTTATTCAATAAATTAGAATAGGTTTTTTTCTACATAGCACAACAGCAGACACCTTTTCCATATAGTAAAATGGGTCTGACGACAGCAGTGTAAAGCCAATGAGAAACCATAGGTTGGATTCCCCAGGTCTTACCTAAAGCTCTCTTACAGCCATAAAAAGCTAGGTTCGCTTTTTTGATTCTATCTACGATGTTTGACTTCCAAGTCAATTTCCTATCTATGTTTCGTCCCAAGTACTTGGTTTCTTCCGAAATCACAAGAGCTTCCCCCGTGAGCATAATTGGACTTAGCTGAAGGATTCTGGTGAAGGACAATCTGAGTTGTGTTTTGCCTGAGTTGACTCCTAGACCACTCTTTTCTGCCCACCTAGAAAATATATCTAGAGCATTTTGTATTAAGTCTCTTAATGTGTGTAGATACAAATTTACCAGAGACAACAATAACAACATCATCGGCGTAAGCTATCACCTTACAGCCCATCGATTCGAGTATTAACAGAAGTTTATTTACAACTGCGTTCCATAAAAACTGTGAGAAGACTCCACTTTGCGGTGTACCTCTACTCACCAATCTCCTGAGCACCGATTCCCCTAGTTCCGCTTCAATGATTCTGCTATTTAGCATTTTGCCAATGAAGCCTACCAAGCCCAGTTCTACCCCAAGATCAATGAGTGCTGCAGTGATTGCCTCCTTTCAACATTGTTAAATGCTCCTTGAATATCAGGAAAAGCAGCTAAAGTAAATTCCGGTTTGTGCAGTGAACTCTCTGCCGTGTAAATAAGGTTATGTAGAGTTGTCTCTACCGATTTCTCTTTCATGTAGTCATATTGTGACGTAGAGATAAGATTTCTATCTATAGTTAGGCTTAAGTGATATTCCATCAACCTCTCCAAAATCCCACTCTAACGCCTGACAGTTCTGTAAGAGAATTGAAAAAATATTTACCTAGAAAACTCGCTCTGATTTAGCTAAGACTGGACAATTGCAAAGAAAGTACTCAACTGTTTCTTCCTCTTTCTCATCTCTGCAACTTCTGTAATAGTCATGGGAGAAAACTCCGAATCTCAATGAACACCTGCCAAATAGCCAATTCCCGGTTATACAAGCCGCGACCTTCGAGTTATCCTTTCTTGTGACGCTAAGCAGTGCCTTTACCTTTTTCTATGCCTATGCTCCATGAAGAACTGCTAAGGCAAGTTTACATCCATTAAGGCACTTTTGTGTGTTTGGTTGGGCATTCGTGGAATCGTTCATTTTGAAGTGCTTAAACTTTGAGAAACTGTCAATACAGAACTTTATTGTGAACAATGAGATCGAGTAAATCAATCGTTAATTGAAAAGTATTCAGCGATTTTCGATAGGAAATAATTTTGCAACACAAGAATGCAGCGACACATTGCGCAAAAAAAGCGGTGGAAAAAATTAATGGAATGAGGTGGGAGGTACTGAAACTCGCCTGAAATTGCGCCACTTATTCCGTTTAAACCTTGCACTTTTTAACAAACAAACAAATTTTTAAATAAGGTTGATGTGAAAAATACCATATCCAGATATTTGTTTTTTGAGAAACCGATTGATTTTCATAGATCGGGCATTGAAAATTTCCACACTGGATGGCAAAGAGTTGTTGTCAAAGATGCTAATTAAATCATTGACTAAAAAGAAAAATTTGTAAGAAATTTTTTTACTTGAATTTACGTAAAAAAATGACATTATTTTTCGGTGCATCAAAAGCTGGCATAAATGCGTTGCAGTTGATGGGCAGTAGGTACTTTGAAAGCGATATCACTTTTGAGGAATAAACTTGCGTTTAGAATTTTCTGCGTATATTCCGGGAAGTTTTTGATCAAGGTGGTATTATTATTTACCTTCTTCCCGTAGTATGCCTGTCACTTTTGAAACCTCGGTATGCGCGTCTAAAATTCTTATACGCACGCTGAATTCAGGCAGAAAAAGGTGACTATATTTCTAAGAATATGAAAAATGATTAACAAACTCACCTGCATAGCAACAGGGCAGAAGCTTGCCTAGTGCTTCTACTCTTACGCCAGCTTCTGCTGGGTAAAGGATGATATGTGGTAATGCCACTACAGAATCTGATTCGGCGCAATCTTAGTATTACCCCTGTATTCTGTGGTGACTAGAGACTTTTCTCTGCTATTGAAATCAAGCAAAAGCAATTACCCACTTATAAGCATCTCAGTCATATGCCAACATTCATTATCCCCTGATGGCATATCCTTTCTCAATTAAATGCAATGTAACTGACATATTTCTTCTTTCCTCTTAGCTCGTTTAGTTTGCCATTTGCTGCAAATTAGCTGAGCAAGTTGCGAAAATATAAAAGTTATAAAATTGAACGACAAAAAGTGTTTTATTACCTATTGTCCCATTCTCAACAAAATTGCCTTATCAACGTTCTAACGGCTTCTGCATGTGTTTGGGTATGCGCGTTGTGTGCGGTTTATGAGTTGGCCCAACATGGCGTATGCGGCATATTTTCTCAACTATCAATAAACCACAATACGTCCGAACTTGCCCGACAAGCAAAAACTTATGCCAAAAACTATTGGAGAAATATTATATCGCATGCTGGTATTTATGTAATTTTCCCCTCTAAAATTTGCTCGTTATGGCTTTGCCTTTTGCCTTTGCCTTCTTTTTTCGCTTTATATGTTTGCCATTTGTCGTAATGGTACACACGCGCCAGTAGCAACAGTAAAAAAATCTCTTAAGATTTACTTATTTCTGTTGTACTCATATTGAATTGCCCTACTTTGTACATTATGACATATAGCGAAGCAGCTGAGATGACTGCTTATTAAAGGACAAGTGAAAATGGGGAGTTTTGCGTTTCTTATTCTGCTTTATAAAGTCATTCCGGTCAGCTCAGCTTACATATCTGTTCAATGGAATTGAATAGAATAGTACAGGAGTTCGGGGACATTCCAAGAAGGTATCTCCGTCGTGGTAATGCATTGAACTTGGATGTCACTATGAAACAGTCAATCGAAAGCAGGACTCCGTATGTCCTCTGACAACGGTTTCCAATACCAAGAAGGGTGTAGCTTCTTGATAATTCATTGATTACTGGCTAAGTTACATATCACACATTTAATCAAAAAGGAGCTCTGTAAGCACACTTTCATTTCATTTCGGCCTTGCTTAAAGTTTCAAAATTTAAAAGTGAAAAGTCTCTTCATTAGAATTCAATCTTATTTGTGTTGACTGGATAATCTCGCTCTAGCACAAGATGCCATGGGCCATCTATTATTTACAAATTTGTTTAATTGAGACGAAAACTTTTACTTGGAAAGAAAAAATATCCCAACTCCCTTCTTCTCCCTTCTTCTTCTTGATTGGCGCGATAACCGTTAACGCGCTCGAAAGCGAGCCAGCCGTTTCTTTCTCGTGCACACTAAGTGAATCCAAGTCCTTGTCCATCTGATATTTCCAACGCAGACGAGGCCTTCCTCTTCTTTGGCTACCACTGGCTGGTCCCGCATCGGATACTTTCAGAACCGGAACCTTTGTATCCATTCGGACGACATGACCCAGCCAACGAGCCCGCTGGATCTTAATTTGCTGCGCTTTGTCTATGTCGTCGTAAAGCTCATACAGCTCATTGTTCCAGTGCCTACGACACTCGCCATTGCCTACGTGCAGTCCAAAAATCTTCCACAAGATCTTCTTCCCTCATTGTACTCAATACTCATTTGTGGGCTAAAAGAAGCTACAATTAATATCAAGTCTTTTGCGAATTGATAGAGCTTGAAATGAATTCTGGAATAGGGAGAGTTTGAAGCAGTCCGAAAAATATAGTTTATGTTTGCTCATCAAGGGCGAAGCTAATATTTTCTACCCATATGATAACTTTACTGTACTACTAACCATACAACCATTTGTTTGTCAGAAGTTTTCGGAAACTTAAAGGAAACCAACCGCCGAAGGCGAAACATCCTCCACCAAGACAATGCGAGCTCTCACATATCGGCCCACACAAGAGAGCTTTTGAGCACCCGAAAGATTTAGTTACTTAGTCATTCGCGTTGCAGACCTGATGTGTCACCTAGTGATTTCCTTTTGTTCCCGAACATCAAAAATGAAATGCGGAATCAACTTTTCAACGTCCGCAGAAACTATTGAAGTCTTGAAACAGCTTATTTTGGAGGTATCCCCTTCTGAGTGGCAAAAGTGACTTCCAATGAGACGATTTCGAGAAACAAAAAGAGCCATTTTTATAACCCACTTACTCACTGCTGTCCTGATGTCCTAGTGAAGCATAGGGTCTCAGGGGAAGGCTATAACCAACAGAAGGCGTGTCGCAGGTGGCGGATAACGAATGCTTCCGAGATATGGGTGGGAGGCCTTTGCTGACCCACGCTGCTCTTCAAAATTCGGCGGTGAATGTAAGACAAAACTGAACAGTGTTCCAAAACACAACAAATTTAGTCTTATTTGGGTGTCTGGACGTTGAGGTATTATAAGAAAGGAGTTGGCTGATAAACTGGCTAACGAAGGCTCTGCAAGCATACCACTAGGCTCCGAACCCTTTCTTGGTGTCATTCCTGCATCGATTAAATTATGGATTGACGACTTCATAAGGTCTATTCGTGGAAGACGTTGGTCTGAGTTGTTCTTTTGCAGAATAGCCAAGTGCTTTGTGAAAGATGCAAAGTGGAAACTAGCGACCTTTCTCCTAAAACTTAGTAGGAAGGACCTTAGAGCACTGGTAGGTGTAATCACAAGACACAACGCCTGTGGGCAGCAAATGGCTGCCATGGAAATCACTGACGACCCAATATGCCTATTCTACGTGGAAAACGATAACACTGCTCTGTGCATTTTTTCTCTAATTGTCTGGCGTTTTCTAGAATCAGGTTTAGGCTGTTGGGGTGTGATGTACTGAGTAGTGAATAAAGTTCATACTCTTCCTCTTCCGGATCTCCTAAGATTCATCAATGAATTCAAAAGATTCGGGGAAGAGTGACCTGAAACCAATTTTTCCATCTTACCATCCCTATTGTATTTATCCTGTCTCCCTATTCCTTCCACTGTAATCTATCCGGAAGCAGTACAATGGTCTTCAAGACTGATTGCTTGCACTTGTCACAAATCTAGAATCTACATGGGTGGTAGGAGGGAACTGAATTCTCTCCCGCAGACCAAACCAGCCCGACGAAGGAAAACTTCGTTTAAAAACATTCCAAACTTCAACGTCTGTTCACCATTTTATATGCGGCTGGAGCGAGTGTCGACCTGGTATCAAGCGGCTCGCGTATACAAAGGTGCCCAATGGTCCTTGAACTCATCAAACATTGACTGTTTACCCAATACTGATGTCTAGATATGATTGGAAATTCTAATGGATGTATGTCTCCTTGAGGTAAACGGTTAATTCCCGAAATACCCGCTTCATAAAATGCAGCTGGCACAACGGATATCATCATCATCATATTGGCATTACAGTTCGGGGTGGATCCTTGCCGCCTCTACAATACGCCACCATTCTTCTTGGCAGCTAACTTTCGTACTATGTTGTGAGGTTCTCATCTTTCGTATATCGTCTTCTACGTTTTGCAACTGTCGTCGCCTTGGCCGGCCTCTCGTTCCTGCTCCTTCAGAATTTGCTTCAAAAACTTGTTTGGAGGCTTTTCGCTGCTCATTCTTAGACGTGTCTATACCACCGTAATCCTTGCGACTTTATAAACCGCGTTACATTTCGTCCCACGATTAAAGCACTGAGCTTGGGGTTATGCCGTATGTGGCGTTTTGTAATCGAATAGGGCAGAATATTTTTCTGAGAGTTTTTCTTGCAAATCGCATCTCTAAATTCGTGTTATTAACTTTAAGAACCCATGTTTCACAGCCGTAAGTGAGATCCGGCCTTATTATAGTTTCGTACAGCTGGAGCTTTTGTTCCTTTGATATCAATGAGGCTTCATAAGTTTGGCCAATGTATGGTATGTTAGCTGCCTGAATACGGTCCTCTATTGATAAGGACGGATGCTTATTTATGCTGAGTACTACGCCTAAGTATTTAAACTCAGATATAAAGGGTGATTTTTTAAGAGCTATAGAAAAGTTTTACAACAAAACATACATAAAATTCAGAAAAATTCATGAAATTTTTATTTAAATCGATAGTACAGTCCATATAATTTAATGTTTGATGAGTATTTTATGCAAATGTTGACCGCGACTGCGCTTCAAGTGGTCCATCCGAAATGAATGCTTTAATGTAGTCTTCCAATGCGTTAATTGAAGCAGGCTTGTCTGAATAGACATGAGCTTTAACGTAGCCCCACAAAAAATAATTTAAAGGCGTTATATCGCACGATCTGGGTGGCCAATTGACAGGTCTCGAAAGTGAAATAAAATGTTCACCGAACTCGCCTCTCAACAAGTCCACTGTTACGTGTACGGGGTTGCATGTGGCACCATCTTGCTGAAACCACATTTCATGCAAGTCAAGCTCTTGTATTTCGGGCAAAACAAAGTTGGATATCATTTCACGGTAGCGCTCACCATTCACAGTTACGTTACGATTCGCCGCATCTTTGACCTTTTCTGGATACATTGGTAGCTCTTACAATTCTTCTGGCTGATCTTCACTCCAAAATCGACAATTCTGCTTATTTACGTACCCATTGATCCAAAAATGAGCTTCGTCGCTGAACACAATTTTTCGATAAAAAAGTGGATCTTCGGCCAACTTTCCAAGATCCCATTCAACAAAAATTCTGCGTTGCGGTAGGTCGTGCGGCTTCAATTCTTGCACCAGTTGTAGTTTGAATGGCTTCACACTAAATTTTCCACGTTGTTGAGTAACAGAGGCCCAATTGCTGCGAACGCCGTCGAACCGATTGGTGGTCATCATTAACACTGGCCTATACAGCTGCGATATTTTCTTCAGTGCGCACTCTACGTAAGCGTGTTGGTGGTTTGATGTCCAATAATGTAAATTTGGTTCTAAATTTAGTCACAATAGCTCGAATAGCCGCTTCAGTGGCTCGATTAAACTGACCATAAAGTGGAAGAAGCGCGCGATAAACTTTTTTAGCAGAACAAGCATTTTTATAATAAAATTCAATGATTTGCAAGCGTTGTTCGTTTGTTAGACGATTCATGGTTAAGCTATAGACCAAACTGAAGATGTTTGACAGTAAAACAAAACAACACGAAACGTGCGTCAGCTGTTTAAACCAACTGTTTAAAAGGATAATAGCTGAAAAATCACCCTTTATATTTATATAATTGCCGCGTACACCCTATTTGGGTGTTTGGCTGAGCTCCTCCTCCTATTTGTGGTGTGCGTCTTCATGTTGTTCCACAAATGGAGTGACCTACAGTTTCAAGCCGACTCTGAATGGCAGATATTTTTTATGAGGAGCTTTTTCATGACAGAAATACACTCGGAGGTTTGCCATTGCCGGCCGAGGGGCGACCGCTATTAGAAAAAACTTTTTCTTCATTTTCATCTTTCACCGAGATTCGAAACTACGTTCTCTCTGAATTTTATTATATTTATTTATTCATTATTGAGTGCACATTTTAAAAGCCAACCCTCGTATATTCGTACAAACGTATGCACATCGATGAGTTTATGACATTTGCAGTGTATTTGTGCATTTACCTCATCTATTGCGTCACTACTTCCTTAGGTGCCAAGATTATCTTGTTGGAATATTTATTTCTTGACGTATTTACTTGCTGTTTTTCACTGGTATCATTTCATGCTCGTATTCAAGTTTATGAACTTAAAAGCACATTTAAATAGTTTCGCGTGCAATGGTTTTATTTCACTGAAAAATATTTATAGATAAAAATGCAGATATTCAACTTGAAACGTGAAATACTCGAATGAGTACTAAGCAGCAATTTACTGTCGTATTCTCTTATATATATTTCATATATATATATATATATATATTTGTATGCACTTGTATATATTTACATATACAGTAGGTGCGGATGTATGTTCGCCCAATAATACACTTGACGTTGTTCTGCTTTCCAGTCTGCTTTATTTATACACAATTTTTCGGAAATCAATAAAACCGCGCCGGAGTAGATATTAAGGTATGTATGTACTTATATGATAAACACGGTTATATATACATATACATACATATATATGCATGTTTATAAATAGTATGTAGATAAATGTTTAACCCAATTTTCTGGAATGTACATACGTACGTAAATATACTTGCACAGAAATAAATAAGCAAATACAAAGGAAAAGGTTCATGGTCTACAACTAAATGTTTCATAATATAGTACTTTATGAGGATTCACATACTTATACATATATATAAAAACAAATATATGGGCATATGAAAAGTAAAGTTGGTTTTAAAGTAGATGTGTACAGTGGCTCAATAAAGAACTCGACCATATTTGGTTTGCAACTTAGGTAGGTAGGTAGATGAAATAGTTGAAGTGCCGGTCTGGCACTCCTCAAGTAGCACTAAAGCGTTTGATACCATTATGAGACCTTCAACAGGCAGATATCTACAGTCAACCAGAGCTGTTGATATAATGGAGAAGATTGATGGGATTTAGGCAGAGCGCCCTGCCCCAGGCTGTCGAAGAAAGAAGCACCCATTGATCTTAATCGTTTAGCTGCCATACCCGGACATTTACAGAAAATGCTCTGCAGTCTCTTTCTCTGAAAGTTCCCCACAGCTTCTGCAATGGGGGTTAAATGGTAACTCTAGCTTTTCCGCGTGTGTGCTGATCGTCCAGTGACCGTTAAACACAGCTACGAATTTGGAAATTGAATGACGAGGAGTCCAAAGAACTTTCTGAGTCCTTCGTATATAGTATTGGAGGCAAAGGGGTTTCGAAGTAGCACATGAAGAAATGGAGCTCCATCTTTTCTGCGCTTTCCTGAGAAATAATTGTGCAGTCCGTTTTGCCAGAGTTGACTCGGAGGCCACAAGTGACAGCCCAGCGACTGAGTGCAGCCAGTGACCTTTCAAAAATCTTAGCCATGACTGAGGGAAACGGTCCCGACATCATCAGGACCAAGTCATCGGCGTATGCTACTACCTTAACCCCACCCTTATTTAGCATTAGCAGAACTTCGTCAATTACAACTAGCCAAAGTAGGGGCGAAAGGACACCTCCCTGCGGCGTCCCCCTGTGAACGAATCTGGTGACTTTAGCCCCTCTTGCGACCGCATTAATTTCCCTGCAGCCAAGCAGGGACGAGATTTAGAGACATATAGGTCTTTCAACCTCTAGTCCATCTAACGCAGTGACAATGACTCCGCCCTGAAGTTATTAAAAGCACCTTGAGATTCTATATCTATGAAGGCCGCCAAAGTGAATTGTTTGCTTTCCAGAGATTTTCCCACAGTCCCTACGACCTCGTGTAAGGCTGATTCCGTGGATTTCCCTTTCAGGTAAGCGTGTTGCGCTGGAGATGATTTGGATTCAATGTGCTCTCGGATATGATAATCAATCAATATTTCAAAAACTTTTAGGATAAATGAGGTAAGACTTATAAGTCTAAAGTCCTTGGCCGAGTCGTGACCCCTGTTTCGGGTATGAAAACAACCCACGTTTTCTTCCATTTGGCGTGAACGTGATTGAGAGTGATACACGCCAAGAAGATTTCTTGTAGGACAGGAACCACCGAGGTACTTGTTTTCTGAATCATCACACTCAAGATATCGTCAGAACCAGGAGATTTAAAAGGAGAAAAGCTATTTATTGCTCACGTAATTCTGTCAACTGACAGAGTAGATTCGAGGGAAACATCGAGTAGCCCTACCTAGCTTGCTACTTAAAATTCCAAAATTTTTGTAAGAAATGCAAGTTAAATATTTTTATTTTTTATTTTTTCTATTGGGTTCTCAAATAGGATTTTAAAGATAGTAATAATAATTTCCAAATCCACTAAATTCTTATTTTAAAAAATTGGTCATGCAGCATTCGCAAAATTGGTGTCAAAAAAGAAGTCGGACATCTGGCATTATTGCGATTGTTTAGTACTTTGAAACACGGAAATTGAAATTAAAATTTGAAAAGGTCGAGCCAAGGAGCAACAAGCAGCTCCTAAAATACTCAGGCTAAAAACCCAATTTTATTTAGAGCTCTGGAAAGAGGGTAGATAGTCGAGGAGGAAAGGAGAAAAGTATCAGAGAAAGAGATAGGAAATAATAGAGACAGAGACAGATGCAGAGACAGAGATAGCCTGTGAGAAATTTTCAGATTCTTTGGTAAATCTATTAATAATTCTCACGACATCGGAACCCAAAACTCGTAGCCGTGCTCTAGCAAAGGCCGGACACTCACAGAGAAAGTGCTCAGTGCTATCCGCCTCCCCCAAGCAAGACAGATACATCGGGTTCTCAATGATTCCATTGATAATCATATGCTGACCCCAATCCCACAATTAATTTGCTCTCGGTAGAACAGTGCAAAATAAAAGAAACGTAATAAATTAAAATAAAATTTCAGTTGTGTTTTTGTGAACAAAAGTCTAAATTATAAACATGGCTGGACAGCGTGGACAAAGCTCAATTGAAGTCAGATATTTTATTATTTTATTAGTCATCACGAAAAGCGGGTCGCTGTAAGGAAAAAACTCATGGCCATGCCAGTCTATTACTGCGACAAGCCCAGTATACCTAGAGGAAGACTGACTACATCGTCCTGACGATAACATTCAATAAGAATTTTGACACTCTCTTTCCATCTAGGTAGGTATGGAATAAGGGATTCTCACTAAACAACTTCGACACTACAGTCTATACAGATGGCTCCAGAATGGAATGTGGTGTTGGATCAGGTATATATTCTCATAACCATCGGTCGGTAAGTCCCGGGCCTGACCTCTAGATGGCGCCACTAATAGCGTAACGATTTTGTTATTTAATATTGCTAACTTCTAAAGGTATACTGTCAAAATTTCAAGACATTCGGTTTATTATTTACTAAGTTACAGTGCTTCAAGTGACGCTACTTTTGCTATTTTTAAAAACAATGAATTCAAAGCAATTTCGCGTGTTGATTTATCATTGTTTTCTTATGAAAAAAAAAATACTGTTGAAGCAAAGCAATGGCTGGATAAACGTTATCCGGACTCTGCTCCATCGGAAACAACCATCAAACGATGGTATGCTGACTTTAAACGTGTCCGTACAGACTCCGATGATGCTGAACGTCCTGGCCGTGCAAATGAGGCAGTTACTCCAGAAAATATTGAAAAAAACCCCTAAAATCATCATGCGAAATCGCAAAGTGAAGTTGCAAGAGATAGCTGACATCCTGAAGATATCAAAGGGTAGTGTGTTCACTGTTTTGCACGAACATTTGGGTATGAAAAAGATGTTGTCGAAATGGGTACCGCGTTTGCTCACGCTGGAACAAAAATAACAACGAGTTGATGATTCTTAACTATTTGGAAAAAGGCGAAACAATTAACTCTGATTATTACTGTGAATTATTCGAACAATTGAAGGAGAAAATCCAAGAAAAACGGCGCCATATGAAGAAGAAAAAAATCCTCTTTCACCAAGGCATTGGTCTTGTCACAAATCGATGAAAACGATGGTCAAATTGAATGAATTACGTTTCGAATTGCTTCCCCACCCACCGTATAGTTCAGATCTGCCCCCCAGCGACTACTGGCTGTTTTCAGACCTCAAAAAAATGCTCCGGGGAATAAAATTTCAATCAAATGAGGAAGTTATCGCTAAAAATGAAGCGTATTTTGAGGCCAAAGGTAAATCTTAAACAAAACATGTATAGAAAAGCTACAAATTCGTTGGAATGGTTGTATCATTGCCAAAGGGTATTGATGAATAAAGAAGAATTTTTGAAGAAAAATGTTATTTTCTTATCCAGGCTCGGGACTTATTGACCGATGGTTATACTTAAAATTGAAAAATCTGAATCTAAATTACTAGAAGAAAGAAGAGTTTAAAAACTCAAAAACTTTATTCTTTGATACTGAAATGCCACACGGAAAAGAACTCGAGATCTCATAAAATTCTCTCAGTGCGTGGGCGATAGGAGCATTAAGAGCTTTAAGCAATTTAAGATGAAATGCGTAGAGATCTATGAAAGTGAATGCTTCGTAATAGAGTTAAATACCTTCTAATCTCAAGAGATAGTAAGTTAATTAAAATCAAATGGGAATTATAGGAAGGGATTGTGTTTGAGTATTGATAGACTAATGGACAAATGGATAGACCTACAGTTTTACACAGCCTCCGTAGGGCAGATATTTTTTTTTTATGAGAAGTTATTTCATGGCAGAAATACACTCGGAGGTTTACGAGGTCATAACGACGGGCGATCGTTATTAGACACAATTTTTTTATCCATTGATGTTTCGGGAGATTCGAACCCGGGCACTTCCCAATACGAGTAGTCATGCAATTACGGTTACGTAGTTTTCTGCTTTTATTTCACATTTTTATTGGTTTCTTTAGAAATGTGGTGAAAAAGTAATTACCCTATTAGATGATTTTTAATTTTTGTAAATCACTCGTACGTCAATCATAGTTGGCACTTTTACGCTAGAGAACTACAATATACAACAAAAAAAAAGAGCGCTTAAAGGGGGGAAAATCATTTTTTCTTTTATTTAGTAAAATTTACAATAAAAAAAAACAAAAAAAATTGATGATTAATTGTCCACCTTGTACCTGTATGCACATCTATAAGTAAGGCATTTGTAAGTACAGATTCATGTAATAACCAACGCTCACAACTTTACTTAGTTAAGATTAAAGTACGGCCATTTATCCATATACCGAAACTAATGAATTCACAATGAGCATCGGATGAAAAGGCATAAAGTTAAAAAGTTACCTATGTATATATTTACACATACATATGTACATACATACGAGTATATACATATATGCACATGGACATGCAAATAATTGAGTAAACCAATTGCAGATTTACATGCAAGGGCGGTTGAATGAGGGGTGACGGTTGGTTGATTGTTTTGCGCGCTGAGACAGCCAGACGAAGAAAATAATGTAAAATTCAAACATTTTCGCACAAATTAAGGATTAAAACTAAATAAATAAATCAGTTGAAAAATAAAAAAAATATAATAATTGAAAAAATTGGAGGCCATGGAAGCCAAATATCGGAGGATAAGTCAAATCTGGCCAGGTGTGAATAAAAAAATATGAAATTCTCAACACTAAGGTGATGGTCGTTCCATTAGTTTACTGATTGCTATAATCGTAGCTAGCAAATAAAAGCAGCATCATCTAATTTGGACCGAACAAAAGCAGAGTATAATATCTTAAGAGTATATGGGTCAGTGAAGTGCGATGAGTGACGTCTAACAAAAGCAAGCATAGCAAAGGGAATTGGAAGCGGCATAATTTAAGTGCATGAGAAAATTAAGCTTTGTATCAAATAAAACCCCTAAATCTTTTAGCACACCGGATGAAGCAAGATATGTATAATTGATATGATAAGAGGTATTAAGGGGGTTTTGAAGCTAAGAAAATGCCATTTTATGACACTTTTCAATATTAAGAAATAGACGATGAATAAGGCACCAGAAAAATAAATTATTCAACTCGGACTGTAGGAGGCTGAATCACTAGAATTTTTAATTTCAGCATACACTTTTAGATCATCAGTATAGAGAAGAAAATTAGCAAAGGAAAACACGAACAAATATCATTCATAAACGAAAGGCATAACAAATATCCTAAAATACTACCCTGAAGTACACCAAAGTTCGCGATTAACTTCTCTTACTGCTACAACAACAACAGCAACAACAACAACATGAACTGTTTCAAAGAAACTCCATCGATAACTACAGTACAGCATCTCTCTATGAAATGAAAATCGAGATAAGCCAATTCAGTTACTAAAATCGTATGGGAGATTTTATCAAGGGCTTTAGAGAAATCCATGTATATCTATTGCGTCAGTTTGAAAACCACTCCGGAAGCCTACGTGACAATCTTCAGAAAAAACAGATAAGTTAGATAACGTAAATCTTGCAACTACAAAACCATGCTGTCTAGGACTAATTAGACGTTTAACGCTAAAATATAACTTGTCTTTGACAACACATTCAAAAAGTTTAGATACGGCAGATAATTTGGAAATTGGCCTGTAATTTGCAATATCGCTTTTATTACCGCTTTTGAAAATTGGAGTGACTGAAGTCAGCTTCCAATCATCGAAAAATATTCCTTCAGCCAAGGATTTGTTAAAAATTAGTTTAAGAGGTTGCACCATAGAGCGACAATTTTTAAACAAAGTTACAGAAAGCCCGTCTATATACGAATGAGCAAAGTTTTTAATTTTAACAATCCCGCAATGACATCATCAACTGATCGAAGTCAACTGAAGAAGACTATTTCCTCAAGAAATTATAGCGAATGGCTGCCACATGTTCTTCCTGAATATCATCATCAGATACGAAATTAGCTGAAAAGAAATCGGCAAATAAATTCGCTGCATCACTGACAGAGCAGGCAGTTATGCCCCTATAAAAATCAGAATTGGAAATACAAGAGGCCTTTTTAATCGATTTAATATATGGCCAAAAATTCTTCGGATTACTTTTTATATTTAGCTCGAATTTGTGAATGTATTTTTTGTACAAAGACTTATTTAAAGTATGAAACTTATTGCTGTGAAAGATAAAAAATCATAAAAGCGGGTTTCTTTTGTTAACTTGAAATAATTTCTCAAATTTTTATGATGTTTGAAACGTTTAGCATGTTGCAGAAGGCATTTGGTGATTCGACCGTGCCGCAGAAAAATGTTTATAAGTGGTACAAAGACTTCAAAGAGGGTCGAGAACGTGTTGATGACTTGGAGCGCTCCGGACGACCATCGACGTCAACAGATGACCTACAAGTCAATAAAGTGAAGGAGTTAATGCTCAAAAATCGTCGGTTGACTGTTAAAGACCTTACTGATATGATTGTTTCGAGTCGATTGAGGAGATAAAAGCTGAATCGAAGAAGGTGCTGATGGCTATACTGGATGTGGACTATTTGGCATGTTTCGGGGATTGCAAAAATCGTTGGCATAAGTGTATTTCATCGAGAGGGGATTATTTTGAAGGGGATGAAATTGATTTACAAGAATAAATAAAGATTTTTCATTTTACAACCAAATTCACCTTACTTTTTGCCCACAGAGTAGGCACTACAGTCTTAAGTATCTTTTTTAAATAAAATTTTTTTAAAGTTTAACTACTAATAAACAGTGTATAAAACCTTTTTATATTTATTTCTATTGCTATCCCTTCTAAAAACTGTTTTTCTCTAGCGCATTTTTGACGCTGCTGGACGTATGTAACCCTTTAAGGCCATATTCTTTATTTATATGTTTAAAAATTATATTTTTAGTCTATAAGAAAATACTGTGAACTGTAAACTAATATAAATAAAAAACTATTCTATTATATTCGATTCATTCTAACTAAGCGCACGCTTCATGAGCGTCTGCATATGAGTTGGCTAATAACACAGAAGCCACACGTGCAAGTAATTCTTTGTGGAGGAAGTAGAGAATTTGTAATCTCATTGAAAAACGTTTAAGTTCCATTCAAACATTTTTTTGAAGGTTCTGACACAATCGCAGTTCACCCAATCTTTTAATTTTTTGACATTTACTTGCAGCATTTGTCAAAATTAACTGAAATTTTGTTGCCAGAAGCCGTGCAAGTTCGAAAATATGAATGCATCGGTAAAAAATTGTGAATTTATTGAACATTTTGTGTGGCCAAGGGGTTGGGGATACCGCGACGCTGGCTTCGCTAGAGTGGTCTACTTCATTCATTTTCTATTTGTAGTTGAATATAATCAAAATATGATACTTAGAAAAACACGCCTTATTCAGACCGTTGTCAATTTCTTTACCAGCAAAAGAACATTTGTGGACATCCGGCAACATGTGAACAACTTGCGAACAACTTTGGAACAAACTCCCCCTTGGGAGATTGTAGCTCCACCACTGCTCCCACATATATGCGGATGTATGTGTGCTATTAAAATCATTAATAAGTTAAATGATATTCACAACAGATACGTAACAGTTCGTAGACTTGTAAAATTGAAGGAGTGCGAAAAAAGGATATGGATTGCGAATGACTGCATGGGATGTGAATATGAGTTCATTAATATTCATTTACCGAAGTGGTGGATTTAAACGAGATTATCTATTAATGGAAGGGTTGCAACTGATGACGACTTCTGTAAAATATGGATGAAGTTATATTTTTAAAATATGCAGATAACTACATTTGTATGTATGTATGTGTGAATGTAGTTATGCCTGCACTAAGCCCAACTCATCACATTGAGTGGACCGCAAAGCACACACGTAGCTGCCAAATCATTACTTTGCCATCACCTGTCGCCACGTGTTTTCTCTACCCACTAGCAACTTGTGACAATGAAAACACCAACGGATTGCAGGCAACTACCACATCCCCTTCGCCAATGAAAGCAAGTAAACAGGAAAACTCAATTTGGCCTTTGAGGCAGGTGTAATTAAAGCGTACAAATGTAGAGCAAATAAAGCAATGCAATGTTGAGGGAAACATAATAATGATAATAATAAATGCGCCAACAAGCAGCAGATAAAAATAATGGCACAGGAAAGGCGGCAACAGCTCTAAAAGAGAAGTCGAGAAAGGGTAGTAAATATTAAAGGCTAGAAAGGTTAGCTATTCCGAGCAAGCTGTGAATGGGCGATGCTTTATGCGAAATTAGGTTTATATCTATGCGCGCCCATTGCGCTTTGCTTCTGTGTTTTTTGCTAGCTGCCATCATAACTGGTTGGTAGCTGTGCCCAAAGTCATTACGTAATTATCACCAGACAAACACTGCTTTAACAGCACCAGGGGTTATTATCCATGACAGAATTAATGTGATGGCGCTATGAAGACATACACAAACACACACGTGCAATAACTCACCGCATGCGCCACATAAACGCAACGAGAGTTGCGGGGTGCTATGCGTCCTACTTACTTGTATTATATATAGATGAACGTATGAAAGGATGGGAGCAGACGGCTGTGGGATAAGTCGCCCAGTGTGAAATATAATAATTCATGTGTTCATCAGCAATCACCATGGCGTCAGTTTTCACGATTTTCCCTCTGCACTTCGGTTGACGTTGCCGTCATTCAAGCGAAAATACGTATTCCTTGCTCCTTTTGCGTTGAGTGACGCCGTTAAGAGTGCAGCGGCAACCTTGACTGAAGGATACGATGCTCCTACTTCAATCTAGGGACTCGTAAATATAGGTGTGTATTTTTAGGCATACTTGTTAGGGATAGCAATTAAGGAGTTCCTGATTTTGTAGGTCCCGAAAATAGCGAGACTAGTTTATGTGAATCCCGAAATAATTTATTAATATTTTTTTTAACTTTTTCTGCAGCTTGCAAGGTTTGAAGAAACTATTTAGTTAGGATAGCAATTTTATAATCCCGATTTTTTTAAGTCCCGAAAATGTCGGGACTGGTCTATATGAATCCCTCTTTTTCTGTAGTTTGCAAGATCTGGAAAAACTTTTAGTTAGAATAGCAATTTAGCATTCCCGACTTATGTAAGTCCCGAAAATATCGGGACTAGTTTACATGAATCCCGATGTAATTTGTTAGTATTTTTTCTATTTTTTCTGTAGCTTGCAAGATTTGAAGAAACTATTTAGTAAGCATAGCAATATGGGAATCCCGATTTTTGTAAGTCCCGAATATGCGGGAACTAGTTTATATGAATCCGGAAATAATTTATCAATATTTTTTCTAGTTTTTTTGTAGGTTGCAATATTTGGAAAAACTTTTAGTTAGGACAGAAATCTGAAAATGCCCACTTTTGTAAGTCCCGAAAACTAAAGTCGGGACTAGTGCTTATGAGTTAGAGCGTTCAATTGTTTTATATTGACATTATCGGCCTCAATAACCGCGCTGTTAGTTCTGCCTTTTCCAAACTGGATAAAGAGGCAAAGCGAATAGGTCCGGTGGACAAAACGAGGTTAGAGGTTGAAATAAATGGGTCGAGGACAAAACGAAGTACCTACTGTAATCAAAAAACAGTCGGCGCCCTCGCGCATCAGCACTCACGTCACTGTTGACAGTTATGATTTCGAGGTTGTAAGAGACTCCCTTTATTTAGGAGCCAGCATTAACACCGGTAACAATGCCAGCCTGGAAATCCAACGTATAATCTATCTTGCCAACAAGTGCTTCTTTGGACTAAGCAGGCAAATGAGTAGTAAAGTCCTCTATCGACGAACAAAACTAATACTCTACAAACGAATTAAATAAACTGCATCGCCTGATATGTGTTGGTATTACAGGGGCTATGAAAACATGTCCCACGGATGCATTGGGTGTGCTCCTGAACATACCACTGCTTCCAATCTTGATTGAAATGGAAGATCGCTCGAGTGCCTTAAGATTAAAAGGTATATCTGAACTCAAAAGTGGAGATATGAAAGGACATTTAATGATCTTAGAAGACTTCCTACATAGTCCCATTCTTCATAGTGTTGATATACTATCACCCAAACCAATACTCTTTAGGAACTTCCAAGTTATAATTAATGAACGCACAGACTGGAGAACTAATTCTATCACTTTCAAACCTGGCTCTCAGCTATGGTTTACTGATGGGTCCAAATTGGAAAATGGTAGAACAGGGGCAGGAATCAATGGGCCTAAATTCAAAAAATCGATTCCGATGGGACTCTACCTAACAGTATTCCAGGCAGAAATACATGCTATAGAAATATGTGTGAGAGAATGCTTTAGCAGGAAAATGAGAGGTACTCACATCTACATACTTTCAGATAGCCAAGCGGCTCTAAAAGCCCTTCTATCAACAACTATCACCTCTAAATTGGTAAACGATTGCCTAAACCTTCTCAACACGTTAGGACACCTCAACATAGTAACACTAGGCTGGAATCCGGGACATGAAGGATGAGGGAAATGAAATGGCTGATGACCTTGCAAAACAAGGAGCAAATATGCAACTTACTGGTCCTGAGCCTTTCTGTGGACTCACAAAAAGCCACATTAATGAATTCCTTAGGAAATGGGAAAAAAGGAAATTTTCTGCACACTGGCTAAACTGTGCCGGTCAGCGTCAAGCCAAACTATTCCTAAGTCCCAGCAAAGGAATATCTGACAAGCTATTCTCATTAAGCAGAGTAGATCTGCATCTTTTAACAGGATATCTTACAGGTCACTGCAGCCTGAGGTATCATCTAAATAATATTGGTCTATCTGAGACCAATGTCTGCCGCTTTTGCGAAATGGACATATAGGGTTATTCAATAGGTGCGCTTCAACTTTTTTCCGATAGGGAGGGCGAACGACGCAATATTTTTTATTTTTCGCTTGTCATTTGTAAACTTCATTAGTATACATTTCATCATGGAACGCTACACACTTGAGCAACGATTGCAAATCGTGCATTTTTTTTATGATAATAATCGTTCTGTTGCTGCTACTTTAAGAGCATTACGGCCATTTTACGGTCCATTTAACAAGCCGTCCCGTTTTGGGGTTATGTGAAGTCATTGGTCTACAGTAACAAGCCGGCGACGATTTGTGAGCTCAGAGCCAATATTGAACGCAAAATTGCTGGAATTTCGGCCAATTTATGCAAAAGAGTGGTCGAGAATAGGGTTAAACGATTGGACTTCGTAAAACGTGCACGTGATGGTCATGCAAAAGAAATCGAATTTCATACTTAAATGTATATGTTCAAACTCGATAATAAAAAAAACAAATTAGTTAAAAAAGTCAAACCGTTTGTGTTTTATTCAAAAAAGTTCAAAAGTTGAAGCGCTCTTACTGAAAAACCCTTTAGAAAGCTCAGAACATGTGCTTTGTGAATGTCCTGCGTTGGGCAGACAGAGACTTCATCACCTTGGTGCTATCGTAGTATCTCCATGCAATCTTTGGAACAACAAACCTAAAATTGTGCTAAAATTTTTAAAAAGCCGAAAACTCTAGGGTTACAAAAATAGGCCTTTCACAATAGATCAGCTCTGGTCGCAGTGCGTAATGGCCTTCTAATAATAATAATAACACTCTACAAGGCTCTCATCGTGCCCGTCCTAACGTATGGGGCAGAATCGTGGACGATGACAACATCCGATGAAGCGATGCTAGGAGTGTTTGAGAGAAAGATTCTGCTGAGCAAGACCCTGACGGCTATGAAAGTATTCGATGCGGTACCAGCTGGTGGTAGCAGAGGAAGAGGAAGGCCTCCTTTGCGTTGAAAATATCAGTTGGAGAAGGAGAAGGTTGTTTTACTTGATGTTTTCAACTGACGCCGGCTAGCAAGAGAAAGAAACGGCTGGCGCGCTTTGCTCAACTCGGCCAAAATCGCCTAAGCGGTTATCGAGAGGTTATCGGTTAAAAATGAGAACGTCCCGAGGTGAACCTCGAAATCTCGAGATTACATTTAAAACGCATCAAAGTCCCAGTATTAACAATTACCGCCAATATTGGTCGAAACCCCAACCTTTTGTTTAGTATACATCGAAGATTTTAGACGAAAACGAAGTTACGGAAAATGATTTGTGTAAATTTTTTCTTATCTTTTCACCACGAAAAAAAAATTGGGAGCTCAGCGTTTCAAAATGGCTTGGTGCATGGCTATGCAATAGCAAGCCTCCGCGTGTATGACTGCCATCAAGAGCTCTACATAAAAAACCATCTGCCGACCGGAGGTAGCAAGAAACTAAGGTCCCTCTATTTGTGGAAAATCATCAAGACGGGCTCAGAAGTACAGCGCTAGACCTTTCAGATTGATGATGAGTCATTTGAAGATAAGCCTCCGCATCTTTTCCACACGAACTCTCTTGATTATCTGGTGCATTTCTATAGGTACCGAATTTAGAAAACGCCATCTACAAATTGTATGCGGCTTCTATATATAGCTCCGCTCTATTGTTATCGGAAATTTCGTATTTACTTTAATTTACATATAAAATGTTTGCTTAAGTAAAAGTGTTCCCACTTTCATAATTCACTTTCAGTTTTCTTAACCTTCCCTATCCTTTTGCCCCTTTCGTCTGTACATAAACTTAAAAGCCTTATAGCAGAGCTTAACAAGCAGCGAGCACTGAGCTTAATAGCCTCATCCGCCCCTTACCTCTCTTCCTCTTTCATTTACTTACTTAATATGGGCGTATTCGCTTGCTGGCTGCCAACAAATACGTATTGAGCCCAACGTAGCTTATTTTATTTAATAAGGCAAAGGAAAACTTTGTGACTTTAGCGCAGACAAGTTGGCGGCGATGACAACAACGAGAATGGCATTCCATGGTATTTTAATTTCCCCTGCCGCGTTATATAAAAATAATCCTTTTGCCAGCACGTGTTGGTTACTGCGCTGCTTTTTTAGCTCATACTGTGCTCATATACCTATACATTGTAAAAACAAAAACAAAAAAAAAAAACAAAAGAAGCCAACATTGAATGTGTGTTATGCATGCATGTTTGTGTGTGTGTGTGTGGGAGTGTGTGTGTGATGTTTTGAAATCACATTTTTTGCTTGCCTTTTATTATCCTTTCTGCTTTGCAATTTTTGCGTTAACTAAAAAGGCAAGCGGTTTGGCAGGTGTGTGAATATCAAATCTGCTGGCCTTTAGTTGTGCCTTTCAAAACAATAGCACATTTATATTTACATAGAGCGCACAGGTATGGAAATGAGATGCCTTGAGGTTGTAGTACAACATAATAAACGCTGGGGAAAAAGCCATCGATCTTACGAGATTCAGCGCGCAGATAGCAACAATAGTTGGCATTGATGGCAGAAAAGGTAGCTGAGTCCATAGCGGCAACAAAGCACAAAAACCAAAACAAAAAAAATATATAATATAAATATAACGAAAATAACAGTAAACTCTACGTTACAGCAAACAATGCGTATTATGCAAATGACGTGAATGTGTTTTCGCTCTTTCTTTATATATTTTTTTTATAAAGGGTGATTAAATTTCAAGGGCCGGTGTTGATTTTGAATAAAATACAATTTTTTTAGAAACTTAGTGTAATTTTTCTTTATTATGATAATATTGGTATGACTCAATTAGGTATAGAACAAAATATTGGCCAAATAGCTGCCGTGGCTTCGGCGGCACACCTCCATCCGATGGTGCAAATTTTCGATGACGCTGAGGCATAATTGAGGTTCTATGCCGTTAATGTGCCGAATTATCTCATCCTTGAATTGTTACTGGGTTATCGACGTACACCTTTTCTTTCAAATAATCCCAAAGAAAGAAGTCCAACGGTGTCAAATCGCATAATCTTGGCGGCCAATTGACATCGCCGCGACGTGAGATTATTCGGCCATCAAATTTTTCGCGCAAAGGAACCATTGTTTCGTTAGCTGTGTGACAAGTGGCACCGTCCTGTTGAAATCACATATCGTCCACATCCATATCTTCCAATACGGGCCATAAAAAGTTCGGTATCATCTCACGATAGCGAACACTATTCACAGTAACTGCCTGAGCGGCCTCATTTTGGAAAAAATACGGCCCAATGATGCCGCCGGCCCATAAACCATACCAAAAAGTCACTCTTTGTGGGTGCATTGGTTTTTCGGCAATCACTCTTGGATTATCATTCGCCCAAATGCGGCAATCCTGCTTATTGACGAATCCACTGAGGTGAAAATGTGCGTCATCTCCGAAGATGATTTTCTTCCCGAAGGGCGCGATATGCATTTTGATTTGAACGCCCGTTTTCATAATAAGCCTGAATAACTTTAACTTTAACGCGTTGTTCGATTGTGCATCTTTCCATGGTTCAAATTGAGTTAGTCTGAAATTGAAAAATGTCAAACGAAATGCAGAAAAGAACTTGACGTTTAGGCGTGATTCACATTCAAAATCGGCCCTTGAAACTTAACCACCCTTTATATTCCACGCATTTTAGATTTCTCTTTTTTTTTTGTGTTGCCTTCATCTGCAGTCACTATGGAATTCCTATTCATGCAAATTAACTGCTATTTTGTCCTTGCCGCCGTCATTATTATATACCCATTTAGAACTGATATTATCTTATTCGTTGTTGTTTGTTTTTTTGGCTTAAATATTATGTAGAAACATATACGTCTAGTGGAATAAACAGCGCTTTGTTTTTGTTTTTTGGTTTTGCTATCATTCTAATAGATTACTGCAGACTGGTAGTAATTTTGTGCGTGAATAGCGACGGACAGCCGTAGATGCTGCTATGCGCCTAAAATGCCATTACTGTATGCTCGAAATGTAATTGAAATGTTGGGAATCTCTTTCATGTCAGTTTCACTTACACTTTCACTTTCACCAAAAAGTCATACAATTCGATGATTACGTGACTATGCATACATCCCAGTAAGCATGAGGAATAAATTTTAAGAAGTGTAACCAACTTCAGAAAGGCATTGTTCACGAGTGAGCCAAAATACCTGCAAGTCACAAATGCAAAAAATGGTCATATCGAGCAAAAGTAAATTGATTCTTAAATTTGTAATTTTTCACACATTTTTTGCTTTGAATTGAATAAAAATAATTTTCTAAACTAAATTTATGGCCTTTTTAATTGGTTACATTTCGAGTACCGGACCCTGTAAATAGCTTGGGCGAAAGGATATATACACACCAATCATATGAGTACAACACCGGGGCCTCCCACTGAAGAGCGCGGAATACGTAGTAAGCGCACTAAGACGCATTCAGGACAATGAAGATTCGGGATTGGATGGGATACAAACCATCGCCCTCAAAAGAGCAGCCATAATGAGACCTGACGTGTTTGCCACTCTGTTTTACAGACGTCTCCTGGAAGACGTTTTTCCTGACATACGGAAACGGCAGCGGTTAGTACTCTTGCTGAAGCTCGGGAAGCCATCCGCCCAACCGTCATCCGATCATCATCAGCATTCCTTCGTGTCCGTTGCGGAGCATAGGGCTAAAGAATTATCATATTTTTCTATTTTGTGCGATTCCCGAATATATTTTTCACTTGCTGCCATGTCAATGTTTTATCCACGACTTTGCATTCCTCTTCCATTCAGCATTGCCAAGAGCCCCTAGGTCTGCCTCGTTTGCGGTGTCCTTGGGGGTTCCAGTCAGGCGCTTGTCTGCTGATTTCAGTGCCACCTTTCCGTAGGCTATGACCATCTCCATTTACGTTCTCTTATTTCAGTTGCAATTGGTTTTTGATGGCATCGTTCATGCAATTTAGTGTTAGATATCCAGTTGTCTGGCCACCAGATACGTAGAATGCGACTCAAGCAGCGGTTCATGAACACTTGAAGCTTCTGTAAAATTTCCGCAGACAGACACCATGTTTTACAGACATAGAGCAGAACTGATTTAACATTGGAGTTGAAAATCCGTTTTTTTTGTTGTAATGTGCATTTGCTTGGACAGGCACACCGAAAACGTTTTGCAATTTTGTAGATACATCTCTTTTGCACCCGCTTTCAGCAGTGAATTGGCTTTCAAGGTATGGAAAATACGTTTACATTTTTAATTTTCCTCTCCGATATTGTAGAATGCATCTTTCGTGTGTACTGCCAAATGTTTGATTTTCTTTGCTTTGATTTTAAGTCCAGCGACACCAGAATATTTTACGAGATTATTCAACTTGCTTTGCATATCCGATTTGCTTTGAGAGAATATGATGATGTCATTAGCAAAATCTAGGTCTTCAAGATGTTCCATTGACATCGGTCGAATTTCTCTTTTTAAATTTTCCTCTTTTTTACCATGTTGGATACTATCGGTAAAATGCTAGGGCAAATAATCTGCAGTAGACTACAGGAGCACTTGCAAAAGCTGGTGGCTCGATCGTGGATGCCATTAAAACTGGAATGGATATCGCACGCGAAGCCACAAGTGGTAAGAGCAGAAGGTCTGAAAAAAACTGGTCACACATAATGGGTGCACTCTTAGAATTTAAGTCCCTAGCTATTCACTGCGAATTTTTGGCGACTATTTTAAAAACAAGATCCTGCTGGACGATGCATAAAATAGCATTAAATAGTATGAGGTGACAGGCGGCGTACCGCAAGCTTCTGTACTGGGACCGACTCTACGGAACGCCATGTACGACGACGTGCTGAGAATCTATCTTCCTACAAGAGCAACACTCGTTGGTTATGCAGACGATATCCCTTTGGTGGTCGTTGACAAATGTCTCGACCCCCTGAGAATCAAATGCATTGATGCCATTTCGCGCATACGGAAGTGGTGGTATCAGCAACGTTAGACCGAGCTTGCAGTGCAGAAGACCGAAGTGCCCCTGCTTAGTACGATGAAGGCACGCGAGGAGTTGGTCATCTTTGTGGACGAGTGCCACATAAAATCGCAGCCGTACTTAAAGTATTTGAAAGTTGCCCTTGACTCCCATATAACTTTCAAGTATCATCTGGCAGCAGTCAGCAAAAAGGCACAAGGAGTGCATAGCCAAGTCTATCAAGACTTATGCCAAACATAGGAGAGTCACGCGAAGAAAAACATCAGTTAATCTCCTTAGTAACTCCGTCGCCGATGTGAAAAAATCGTTTATAAAGGAAGTAAAAAACGAGACACTGATTAGCGCGCTAAGACTCGCGAGTGGTTACCGTACGATTTCTGATGATGCCATAGCTGTAATATCGAGGAAACCTCCGGTTGATCTGCCCATCAAGAAGCTGAAGAGGTTGTTTGAGGCAGCAGGGAGAAGACGTTCTGCGACGTTAAAAAAGGTGAACGGCAGCGTACGTTAAGGGAATGACAACAGCGCTGGAAGCATTCAACAAAGAGTTACTGCACCTATAATCTAATAACGGACATTCCGAAACGGCTTGGCAGAAAACCCTAGAGGTTGACTTCTATCTAACGCAATTGCTGAGCGGCCATGGGCTATGTTTCAAGGAATATTCGCATCGCTTTCATTTGGAAAACTACTCTTCTTGTCTTGTCTGTCCTAACACGTTAGAAAGTGCAAGGCACGTTCAATTTATTTGCCCTTGAAGACCTTCGGTGAATTCCCAACAGAAGTGAACTACATAGCGCAAATTTGTTATGAGGCAGAAAAATGGCGTGCTTTCAGCGTAGCTGCAGCGTTAATAACCAAAATGTTGCGTACGGAGGAACGGGCATGAAAGGCGGACTTCAGATAACAACAACTGGTGCATCTGGCTGTTGAAAACGGCGAAGAGTTGTCGCAGCGTGAACACGGGACTGTTACTGGCTCCAAAACGGCCTTCCAACGCATTACTTAACGCCTAAGTTCCGGGAGGACGAGAGTAGGTCTTAGTTAGGGTTAAAGT
Source organism: Anastrepha ludens (assembly GCF_028408465.1). NCBI lineage: Eukaryota > Metazoa > Arthropoda > Insecta > Diptera > Tephritidae > Anastrepha > Anastrepha ludens. Next base: position 25,894,712 of record NC_071499.1, on the reverse strand, counting down.
CCCACACCGACGGTCAACTTGTCAAGTAGGCTTCTGACAATTTTCTTCAATTAGAAACAAAAAAAAAAACACTGTGTGACAAAAATTAACAATTTTGCTATTCAAAGAAAAATGCATATGCACGTAAAGTTATAGATTTTATTTAGTAATACTGCACACTCAGTTTTTCAATTTTTCGGCAATTTAATTTTTTAAAGGACTTTAAAGCTTCAGAGGAATAAATTTTCAAAAAATATTTTCAATGCTTGCTCTGAGATATTAATATGGATATCAAACGAAAGAAGATTTATCCAGCTATTAAAAAAGTAAAATTTAAATTAATTACTTTATAAAAAATTTAAATATTTGGGAAAATAAAAATTAATAAAATGTAACCTTCTATAACCCACCACGATGAGTTCCTTTGAAGTTCAACTAAATGGTAGAGAATACAAGAAGTCTTAGAGTGCTAAAAGGTGGAAGCGGCAACGTTGGAATGGCTTTTTGCGCCAAAACTCTTGAAGAACAAATAAAAAGTGGATGGTTACTCTGTCGCTGTGCAACATCTAGCCTTTCTCAACGAGTTCGAAATGCATACGGATATACGTACCCACATTTGTTCTAGGACGTCAAATTAGATCCAGTGACGCTCTGTTCGAATGATATCGGGGAAAAAGATGATCAGCCTTTAGTAGCAACTTGGACATCCTCGTTCTCGTTAGTCGCTGTAGGTCGTTGCCCACTCACTGCTGACCACAGTTACGGGTCACGGAGTCTTACCATAATATCCAGATTTCATCTTCAGTGAAGTCAATCAGTTCAACCTAACAAACACATAACAAAATTCATTGTTGGAAGGTAATTGGAGCATGATTTAGCTGCAATTCGCGAAGAGCATCTTGATTGCGTCCAAGACATAATGGGTCTTACCGTTTTCCCCTAGGAACTGGAGAACTGCTAAGTAGCTTTGAGAAGAATATTTTTTGCGATCTGACTGATGAGTGATTTTTATTTTATCTGCGCAGACTAATCGAATTCAAAGGGTCCTGAATGTCGGTCAGTAATACTTGAGCAAATTCAATTAAGGCGACCTTCTATGTATAAATTATATTAAAGTGCCATGCGTAAAACCATTTGCCAGAAGCGTTATCATCCTCTAGCTGCTCCTTTCAGCAATGATTGCCTTACAGGCCTCAGTGACGAATAATTTTGGTGGCATGATGTCTGAGAATTTCACAACTATGAGAGATGAGCTTATTAAATGATTATTTCGAAAAATCCACATGACTTTAAGGTAAGCTGATATACATAAGTTTTATTGAATTAATGGAAAAGTATAGGGAGCACGCCTTTAATAACCCAAACTGCTCCTAAGTGGCATGCTCGCAAATATGAATTATCCTTTTGATAGCCACACACATCACGCGATGCAGTTTCATCAAATTAACACCGAGTCCTACTTTGGCTCATAAATGATATGGGATTGTGTGCTAAATTATACAATAAACTGATATAAACACGCGACATTCCAATCGGAATTGAAACGCCGCAACAAAGGGTTATATGTTCGGCTAGCAACTTTGTTTCTGGAGACCAACTTTTGCAGCTAATAAAACTTAGTTGGATGTGAAGTGTAAGTACAAAGTAGAGTCATTTGAAATTTTGTGTTCTATGGTGATTTTACACAAACAAAATGCTACCGAATAGTCTCATGTTGGTAATCATTTTTTTTTGTTTGATTGGAACGCCCTGCCTTCTCCATTGAGAATGATTTCATTTTGAAAATGATGGCATGGAATTTTTTCAAGATACTTTCGGTTGTTTTTAAAATTTAAAATTTATTTTTCATTTTTTTAGATTGAAATATACTTTTTAAAAATATAATTTCTGAGTATAAGTTTGCGAAAAATTATATTACTTTTTTTATTTTTGGAAACTATTTTGGTTTTTTTGGAAAATATTTTTTTTGTGTTTGGTAAAAAACATACAGTTATTTAACATTTAATTTTGTAGAATGAGATATACATTTTTAAATATATAATTTGTGTATGTGATGTGAGTTTGTGAAAAACTGATACATATTTTTTTATTTACGGAAAAAATAGTTTTCCCTATGTTTGGGAAGTATGTTGTTTTATTTTAAACATTTATTTGAAAAAAATATAATTTTGTTTGATATTTTTGGAAAAAAAAGTTTGTAATAAAATTTTTTTTATATTTTTTGTTTAATATTTTTGAAAAAAAAGAATACGTTTGCTACGTTTTTTTTAATTTTTGGGAATTTTTTTTTTATTCCAAATACATATTTATAATATTTTTTTTTAATATATATATTTTTTAATGTTTTTGAAAAACAACGCGTATTCTATTTTTACGCTTTTATTTTTATTTTTGGAAACTATTTCTTTTTGATTTTAAATATTTATAATATAAAAAGTATTTTTTTATATATTTGTGTTTATGGACAAAATATTTTTCTTATTTTTGGAAAGAGTTTTTTTTTTTATTTTAAATATTTATTCAAAAAAATATTTTTTTTTATATTTTTGGAAAAAAATTTCGAAATTATGAAAGAAAACAAATGTTTTGTGTTAATATTTTTGAGAAAAGAACACGTCTGCTAATGTTTTCCTTTTTTTTAGGTTTGGAAAATATATTTTTTATTTTAAATATTTATAAAACTTTTCTTATATATATTTTTTTCATGTTTTTGAAAAAATACGTCTTCTAATATATTTTTACGCCTATTTTTAGTTTTGGAAATTATTTCTTTTTGACTTAAAACATTTATAATATTGTATAAAAAGTATTTTGTTTTCATATTTTTGGAGGAACAAATTTTTGTAATATTTTTTTTTACATATTTGAAGAAAAAGAAATTATTTCTATGATTTTTTAATTTTTGAAAAAATTGTTGTTGTTTTGTAAAAAATTGTTTTTTGTTTTAAAAAATAGTTGTTTGTTGAACAAATTTTTGGAAATTTGCTTTTTATATTTTGGGAGAAAATTTTTTTTGTAATATTGTGGTTTTATATGAAAAAACACATTTTCTATGATTTTGTTTGATTTTGGGAAATAAATATATATTTTTTTGAATTTTTGTAAAAATACTTTTTTTTTATTTAATTTTTTTTTAATATTTAAACATTTTTTTTTGTTTTATAAAAAAACTCTTACAATTTTTTTTTTAATAATAGCCTTAACTGTTCTCAGTAATCTCTACAAATTTCATAATCTTTCATAACAATCCGTGTAGAGTGAACTAATTCGTGCAAGGCCTTTTCACTCAACCTCGGTTTCATTCATAGAACTTAAATTAGGAGTTTAAAAACCGTTATAGTTAATTCATTTGTTAAATAAATTTATTTTATTTTATAATTTCATATCTCACTCATTTAGAACTTTTTTTTTTAATTTACAATCATTTTTTCCCAAAAAAGGCTTTAATATTGGTTTATCCCTTCTTTCCTCTAAGATCTTCCTTTTCTAAAACTTTGAAGGGCGAGTATGTATGCCATCTAGGGTTGGGCAATGTGCATGAAATAATTAGTGCAATAAGCGGACAGTTGAAGCACTGAAAAACTGAAGACTTCGTGATAATGAAACCCTTATTTTAACTGCTACTAAAAAATTGGTAACAGTGCAATTTGGTGGTAGTGCAAAATGCCCAAGCCTTATATTGGGTAGTCGAAAAAGTCTTTTCGTATATTGTCAATAGATGTCGTTGGAGTCATCTATCTTCCGTGCTACCAATCATATTGTGTCATATCATATGATGTTAGAAAGGTGACATTTTAAGCTTCATTTTACCCAAAAAAAGAAATTAAATTCGGAGAAGTGGAAAAAAGTTATAGCTGTTCAAAAATGAGTGAAAATAATGAAGAAATTCGCTATATTTTGAAATGTTTGTATAAAAAAGGGAAGAATGCCACGCAAGCCACCAATGAAATTTGTGAAGTTTACAGAGACGATGCACAACAATGGTTCGCTCGCTTCCGTTCTGGAAATTTTGATGTGAAAGATGCACCTCGCTCCGGTCGACCTATCTTTGAAAAAGTCGATGAAATTATGGAAAAGATTGACCAGGACCATCAGATAAGCTGCAATGACATCGCCAAGGCACTAAACATTCATCATCAAACAGTTTTGAACGATTTAAAAAAGGCTGGTTACAAAAAGAAGCTCGATGTTTGGGTACCACATGAATTGTCTCAGAAAAATTTAATGGACCGAATTAACATCTGCGGTTCTTTGCTCAAACGAAATGAAATCGAACCATTTCTGAAGCGAATGGTAACAGGAGATGAAAAGTGGATCAAATACGACAAAAATGTGCGAAAAAGATCATGGTGCAAGGGTGGTGAAGCTCAACAAATGGTCGCAAAGCCAGGATTGACGCCTCGAAAGGTTATGATGTGTGTTTGGTGGGATTGGAAAGGAATCATTCACTATGAGCTGTTCCAGCCTGCTCGAACGATTGATTCTACACTTTACTGTCAACAACTGATGAGATTGAAGCAAGCAATCGAAAAAAAAACGGCCAGAACAGATCAGCAGAAAGGGCATCGTCTTCCATCAGTACAACGCTAGGCCACACACATCTTTGATGACTCGGCAAAAACTGGGAGAGCTTGGCTGGGAAGTTTTGATGCATTCACCATATAGCCCTGACCTTGCACCATCGGACTACCATTTGTTTCGGTCAATGCAGAACTCCCTTAATGGAGTAAAGTTGGCTTCAAGAGAAGCCTGTGAAAATTACTTGTCGCAGTTTTTCGCCGAGAAACCACAAAAGTTTTACACTGATGGAATAATGTCTCTAGAAGAAAAATGTTGTGAAAAGTTTAATAAAATTCATTATAAATATAAAAAAAAATGAAATGAAGCTTGATTAGAAATACGAAAAGACTTTTTCGACTACCCAATATTATCAAGAGAATGCATGTTTTCTTTGGTTCACTTAATAGTTTTGCCAAAGGTTATGATAGATTTTGATGCAGTTATTTATTCAATTATTAAGTTTTGTACACTTTACTCAGTACAAAAGAAATTATGTGTTCACCCTTCAGCGTGAGGCAAAGGAATTTGGTATTTACTCGATCGGGTTTACTAAGTTGGGGCTTATTCAACTCCGCTTGTATTTTAATTCAAATACGCACAGAAAATGAGTGAAAATATTACATTTAATATATCAATAAAATCATTCAATAAAATTTCCAATAAATGGTTTTATCAGGATACTTATTGGTTTCACGCTCAACTACACCCCGTATGTGAAAAACCCAGGGGATTGAGGTTCGGGGAGTTAAGTTGCCATAAGTTCGGTGTTATGTGGTTATGGAAATTTTCAGCCAACGAATCCTGTGTCGCCACCGCTTTGTGTGAAGAAGCAGAGTCTTGCTGAATGACTCTATGGGCTGTCATCACGTACACTATCAATCCACGGTTCCATTTCTGCCTCTCTGCACCTTGATATATGCAGCGAATTTCATTTGACATCTTTAAGTAAAGAAGTTTGTGGCTTGACATGTCTTTTGTTGCTCTCAACATCCGAAACCATAACAGAGGCAGCAAACTTCGTGAATATAGCCATCTATCATTCTGGTTAATTTTGCAGCTGTTCTTCTGGTCTTGGTCAAAAATATCTCAGGCATTTTAGATGTTTAATGTTTTTTAGAAGCCGTTTTGATCGGATAAATTGCAGTTCTTGTGTTTGCTCCGACATAAACTGTCTTCTGCGCGTAACGTAGGACTCATACGGGAGATCTTCATTGACAACTCGACGGTAAAGACACTCAGAAAGATTAAGCTTCCTCGCAAGGGCCTCTTCCTGTTTTTGAAAAATCCTCGTCAATGATCACTTGTTCTTGTTGAATAAATTCTGCAGATGAGGCAGTGTCAGAACTTTTCTCGTGTTATTTTGCGTTTTGTAAAAGAGTTTGCGTCGCCACCTGATGCTTTGGATGCTGAAGGGACGCACTTGAGAAAATTAGAAATTTCTAAATAGGTGGGATTTGCACATAAAGCCACGATAACTGCATGTCTCTTTATATCTTGAGCTACGTTGTAGGCCTCCATGTCTTATATGGAAAAGAGCAAAAAAAGAAATAATGGTTCCGAGAAGTTATAGCCACATATACGCATCCTCGAATACCGTAATAAGTACTAATTATTTGTAAGCAGTTTTCGAATGAAATTGTAGTCCATTTAGTAAATTGCAGATCTCCAATTTTTTACATCTGCCAAGCGAGTTGGCGTACTAAAATAGCTCAACACTCAGATAGATACCATCAGCACTATAAAAACGTATCCCTTTTACATTCAGTTACTCTACTGTACTTAATCACTTATTTCGTCTGACTATCAATTTATTGCTGCCACCAAACTGATTAAGTTTCGTGCACTAATTAGCCCAGAAATTCCAAAGTAAATAAAAAACAAAGTGAACTACATTAAAATATTGACTAAAGAAACTTAGTGCATTTATATCCTAAGTCGACTGCTGGATTTAAAAAGCACCCTTATCGTTTTTCTGGCATAATTAAAACCGTCTTTGGAAAAGCTCATTAAATACCCAAATAATTCGGAGGCACATCCAGCGAAAAGTAACCAACTTAGAAATACATTTCAAATGATTATGTTTGCTGGGGCACTACAAAATGCTGAATACATATGTACGAGTATGTATGGATGTATGTATGTGCATGTGCAAATGAAATTGAAAGGCACATACCAAGGCAAAGTGAAAGTGAGATTGAGATGATTGTACTTTGGAAATGCAGACAAAGCAATGAGCTTAACAAATTTAATTTAACCAACAGACAGTTGGAAGACAAACAGACCAACACACCCACAGATCAACAGAGAAACATACCAACAGAGAAACATACCAAAGACATACAAACACAACAAATGTTTGCTTATCAGCAGCAAAGTGTTTCTGCCTCAAGGCTGCCGAAGAATGTTGACTAGTAATTTTCTTAGTGTTTGGGTTAACTGCAGTTTTAAATAGCTTTGCTGGTTTGCTATCATATCGTCAGACATTACGAGTACAGTTACATAAAGTTGAGGCAATAACAACGAAACAATGCGCATACAATTTGTTACGTATACGCCGGGCAGGATACTTTTCGCAGCAAACAGTTTATTTGAACGATGCGCCGATTTATAAATTTATGTATACACTTTAACACACCCTTCAATGGCTATTCACTGGATTGTTTGTGTATGCGCTAACAGTCTGTCTGCCTACTTCGCCCCCCATACTCCAGTATAGGAGGAATGCGAATTTGCGTACGTTGTTATGGCTCCCAACACCTCCCACTTTGCCTCCTCTTCTTTTCCAGTTTTCGTCATTACTGACACCCTCGTTCTGTTATACTGTCTGCCAATCTCACTATAAATTTTCCACCTACCTAATGTTACAAACGTGATAACAGTTTCGATAAGAATTATGCTCGATGCTGTTGGGCCGGCTTAGGCAGCCGCCGGCAATTTAAGCAAAATTCTCTGCACGTTTTTTATTATCCATGCGATATCTTTTTGCTATATAGTATACATTTCATGTGTATAAGGTAAGCATGTGAGTGTATGAAGGTTCAATATTGTAGGATTTTGTTGTGTAAGAAACAAAAAAAAAAAACAAAAAATTTAAATAAAACTTTTTAAATTAAAAAAAAAAAATTTAAAAATTAAAAAAATAATGTTCTTTTATACAAAATTTTATAAAAATTTATATGTAATTAAAACAATTACATCCATTAAAAAAATAATCTTTATAAAAAAGTTTAATAAATTTAAAACAAAAATTTTCTTTTATAAAAAAGTATATAAAAATTTATATGTAATTAAAAAAATTATATCCAATAAAAAAATAATCTTTATAAAAATTTAAAACAAAATTTTTCTTTCATAAAAAATTATATAAAAATGTATATGTAATTAAAAAAATTATATCCAATAAAAAAATAATCTTTATAAAAAAATTTAATAAATTTAAAACAAAAAATTTCTTTTATAAAAAATTATATTGTATAAAAATTTAAATGTAGCTAAAAAAATTATATCCAATAAAAAAATAATCTTCATAAAAAATAAACTACTTTTTAAGATAAAGAAGATGTTAAATATCGGTGATGAATTATTAAAAATTAAACAGTAAATTAACAGTAAATAAAAGTAATCTTCTCACTAAAAATTTCTTGGCAAAAAAAAAAAAACCAAAAAACAAAAGAACGAAATAATATAAATACCATTTTTTTATTTTCACCATATTTTTAATTTTGGTGGTTTTGAGGTTCTCTATAAAAAATATTTTTCCTGTTTAATAAAGAGTAGGATATCATTTTCTAGACATTTGCGAAGTGAAATCAAACGAAGGATATTAAATAATATAAATCTGCAATCAACGGCCGTCCTAGCTGAATGGGTTGCTGCGTGTCTGCCATTCGGAAGTGCCCATGATCGGACACGAAACACCAATTTATTCATTCTTTCATCAATTAAAGTGAGATACATTAGTCACAATTCAAAAAGTGTATCTAAGGATTAAGTCTTGATTTGAAAGTCTCTCGTGAGTTAGAGACTATATCAACATTTTTGCATAATTGGTTAGACTGTAAATGGAACATATTGCTGAGTCTAAGGTTACGAGTGGGGCAATTAAAAAGTATTAGCTCCAGCAAGAAGTGACATTTGATATGGTTCGTAACTATGCCCCTTATAAACATTACCGATGAAATTTTCTCCGCATTTCTAAAGTTGGCAATGCTAACAAAAGACATCTACTTTTATATGCAGGCAAACTGCAAGGCCAACGAAGTGAATGAATAGCAAATCTAGTGAAACGTTTTTGAACCTTCTCAATTTTTAAAGATGAACCCATATAGAATGGACCCCAAATAATACTGCAATATTCGAGGTTTGATCTCACAAGAGAAAAATACAAATACCTCAGCGTAGAAATATCCTGGAACTTCCTTGAATTCCTTATTACAAAGCCATAGCATAGATCTAGACTTGGCAATCATAAAGTCTATATGTTTGGAAAACGACGTTTTCGATGTAAATATGATCCCCAAGCCTTTCTTTTCATAACTTTTTTCGAGGGTGGTAGTGCCCAACTTGTAATCGAAATCAATCGTAACTTTGCGTATACTGAATGACATGGTCTGGTATTTACCAGCATTAAGAGGTAAGGAGTTATCATCACACCAAGCTTCCAATCTTGTTAAGTCTTATTGATAGAAAAAGTGTCTTCTAATAGTGGTCGCCCCTCAGCAGATAATGGCAAACCTGCGAGTGTATTTCTGCCTTGAAAAGTTCCTCATATAAAACCATCTGCCATTCGGAGGTGGCGTCAATCTGTAGATCCTTCGTTTTGCGGAAAACATCAAAACGCACACCACAAATAGGAGGAGGAGCTCGGCTAAAAACACAAAAAAAGGGTCTTAAATCTAAATTTACGAAAGGTGAATTTTTCACTTGGGAATTCAATGGTAATCAATAAACTTTAAGCGGCACAGGAACATTGAAAAAAAGTCGGTCTTACTTTGCAAGATTTTTGGCACTGCTCGCGTAGCTGACGTTTACTGCATTCGAATGTATGAGCTTTACAGAGATACTTACAGATATTGATAGAAAAACTAGTCAATCTTTAGCGACTAAGGTGGCTGGGCCATGTCATCCATATGAAAGGAACTGCTCTGGCAAAGAAAGTATTTGAGACGTTAGTTGGCGGTCGACGGCAAAGAGGACGTCCTCGTCCCCGGTGGGAGGACCAAAGTGAAGATGACTTGGCTTCTCTTGGCTTAAGAAATTGAAAAAAGTGTGGAAAAAGAGGTACTTAACGAGGCAATTCCGCAGGTTGTATCTCGGTAATAGCCATTTAAGTGAGTAAGTAAGTCTAATTGTTTTTCATGACAGAATAAATTTGGAATAAAAGGATAGTATCAAAAAATAAATTTTTGTTTGAGTCATCCTTATATGCATATATCCTCCTGTTTTTGGGGTGTTTCGCCTATAATTTGTGCTGTGCGGCTACTCAAATCTATAAAAGGTTGTATCACCTGTGAATTGAAAAAGCTGCTTATGAGAAGCGTTTTTTCACACCTTCAGAGAAAAATACACTCGCAGCTTCTCCATTGCCTATACGAAAGAACTTTTTCTATCATTTCATTTTTCATGCCCACAGTGAAGTTCGCACCCTGACTAATCGAGTGATAGTCACGCACAACTTACTTCGCTACAGTGGCCATCTGTAGTAGTTATGTGAAATTTATGGTTTGTTTTCGGTGGCGTAATCCATAGAACTGGCTTAGGTTCGTTGGCAAAAATGTTGCTGCAATGTTTTCCATGGCGAATGGGCTTATTATGGTTACTGCTATTTTTACTCACCATTCAGTTTTATGGCCACATATAAGCACTTACATAACACACGTGTGCACAGATAGAGGGGCTGTTCTTTACTGAAAGATACAATAAAAATGAGAATATAGTTTATCGTGAGATAAGAGCAGCAAATAAAAATAAAAGACCTGTATGTGAATAAAAAACGGAAGAATATAAATTCATTGCCAAGTACTGATTAATCGCCTGTAAATCAGGTACATGAGTAGACTAAAATATGAAATAGAAATTCATTGTATTACTTCACTTAGCCGGTACTTACGGTTAAAGAATTCCCATTGATAAGTATATCTCAGCAGAGCTAAGTAGATCTCTTAGTTTTACAGTGTAGAGCGGAACTAGAATTGCTTGGTCAATCATTAGCTTCAAATTATTCTGTTATGGGTTCCCGGTCAGAGAAATATGGAGGGTAATGAGATAGCAGATAAGCTAGCAAGAAAAGGTTCAGTAGTAAATTTCAGGTCAGTCCATAAGTTCGAGCGTATTTTACCCATAATTTCACTTTTGTACGATTTTTGCATACAAAAAATTATTCGCAGAATATAACGGAACTATTTATATTTTCTTTGATATATTTTGCATTCAACAAGTGATTTTAATCGCGGATAGAAAGAAGCACGTGTTGTTAAAAAATAAAATGGAATCTTCGAACGCGTATAAGAGGCATATTTTTTATTTTTTTTAAAAAAGTGGTAAAAATGCAACAACTACTGCTGCAGAAATAAACACTGTTCACGGAGAGGATACCGTGAGTGTAAGGACTGCGCAAAAGTGGTCTTCAAAATTCCGAAGTGGGAACTGTGACATGGAGGATGCCCCGCGCGCTGGTCGTCCTGAAGTCTTTAACTCCGACGCCTTGCTCGAACTCGTGGAAGCTGAGCCAAATTTGATCGTCGGTATGATAGCTCAGAGGTTAAATTCATCGCATGGAACAGTTCACAGGCACCTGGTTCAGTTGGGAAAGGTTTCAAAGCTGAGAAAATGGGTTCCGCATAGACTTTCCGTCGCCAACCTTCAGCAGAGAGTGAATGTGTGTTCTCAGCTGCTGCAGCGGCTTGGAAATGAAAGTTTTTTGAAGCGTATCGTTACTGGTGATGAAAAATGGGTCCTTTACAATAATCCTACTCGCAAACGCCAATGGTTAGATAAAGATAAAACACCAGAACCGACCCCTAGAGATGGCCTTCACTCCAAGAAGATTCTCCTGTCTATTTGGTGGGATATGGCTGGTATTGTTTATTACGAGTATGAACTTCTGGAACCAAACCAGACGGTAACTGTTGGTTATTATTCCCATCAGCTATCAAACCTGAATGAGGCACTTAACAAAGATGGACCGTCTTTAGACGCAAAGTTTTGTTTCACCACGACAATGCAAGACCTTATACCGCAAGGCAAACGTTAGGTAAGCTGAACGAGCTCGGATGGGAGCTAATGCCATATCCACCATACTCTCCGGATATTGCACCTTGTGATTATAACCTCTTCCGTGGACTTCAATCCCAAATGAGTAACAAGAACTACTCCTTAGAAGAAGCTATAAGAAGGGATATCGAAGCGTATTTTGGCTCCAAGGACAAACAATTTTTTGAGCAGGGAATTAAAAATTTGCCTTAACATTGGGAAGGCATTGTAAGTAATGAAGGAAAATATATTATTGATTAATAAATACTTTAAAAAACGCACGACTGACCTGATATAACAGAGGCGGTGGCAGTTGCTACCCCAGTCAACACAATAAAAATATCCATCGCTTCACACTACTACGCCTTAGCCGAAAGAAGATGGCCGTCGTAACAACATGGAAAACGTGCAACATCTTGAGGATGAATTATTGTTTGGATGCTCTCGCCTAAGCATTTTACGCATCACTGCAATCCTTACAGTTCACTGGAAAGTAGGCGATCACGCAGCCAGACTTAACCTTCCTTTCAATCCCCGCTGCGGAAGCTGGCAGGCGCAGGGGCTGAACGAAAGTCTTTTCCACTATTTATGGGAATGCCAAGATCTGGAGAAAGCGAAACTTCGCTCTTTCGGTGAGACCTTCTTACATCAAATTAATAAAATCTTAGAAATAAAAATAAAAAGTTTGCTGCTATATTTGGAGCTCACGAAATGGATCTGATTCAAAAAAGGAAAAATGAAATAAAAAAAAATAAAGAAATAAAAAAGAATAAATAATAACCAAAAAATAATAATAAACACATAAAAAAAACACTCACACATCGCACAAGAACAGTGGTAGTAAAACGGCGCTGGTCGCTAATTAGGTTTGTTTCTCTAGAAATGCTCAACCACTTTAACAACAACAACAGATTTCAGTAAAAAACTGAAAGGTACTTATGTGACGTCATATCTGAAAATATCAGCAAATTATCATAGTTTAGGTCAGCGTCCACGTCAAGGGCGGAGCATCTCATGCCCAAATTTTTCCTTTTTTTATTTTATTATTACAAAAGTCAAAGGCACCCTGGCATTCATCCACAAGTTGGACCCACCAATAAACCTTTTTTCGAAAATCCAAGTAAAAGCAGCAATAGGAAGGCTCAAAACAAAGAAAGCTTCCCGGTATGATCTCATCGCTGGAGAACTACTCAAACAACTGTCCGATATAGGAATCTCTTTTCTCAGGTAGGCTATCATACTAACTGCTTTTATTCCTTCCCAATGGAAAGTTGCACAAATAAAAATGATCCTTAAACCAGGAAAGAGCGCAGAAAAAGTGGACAGTTTATTACCCATTGTCTTCAAAGTTATGGAATCTCGATTTCTCAAAATAATGATGCACTTAATTCAAGATTCAAGAGTAATTCGGTTCGGTAAAAAAGTTTGGCTGGCGTACCCAAAGCGCAAGATCTACAAATCACAAAGGAAACTGTCGTCGGAACTTTTGCAGATGACACCGCCCTACTCGCTCATCAAATCTCGTTTTTGAGTTACTTCTTCACTAAATACAAAAAATTGTTTTGAGTAATGGAAATATTTATTTTGACCTTTACGCGCTCCATTCCTGGCCTGTTTGGTTTCATGGTGATATTATTGTGATATTGAAGATACTCTCAAATTTGTCTTTACGTTTATTTAGGCAGGCACAGTAAATTGAAAATTTGGAGCCGTTTTTTTCTATTTTTTGGTTTTTTGGATTATGCCACTCTTATAGAAAATACATATACATGCATACATACATACTTACATACATAATAGAAGTATGCCAAAAAGCAAAAACTGTTATCTCTAGCAGAATACGGCTGGGACGAACCAAAAAATATTGCGCAGTCGTGACTCTGGACATCAAAAATGCGTTCAATATGGCAAAATGGGACCAAATACTGACGGCACTTCGGGATATGAATGTGCCGAACTATCTGATAAAGCTAATCACAAAACCCTATGGTATAATACAGCCGTAGGCCCCAAAAGCTAAGGTAACTGGAGGAGTTCCTCAAGGCTCTGTACTAGGCCCCGCTCTGTGGAATATCAAGCTTTGTCAGATATGAAGCACTGCGCGTTGTACAGCACGAACAAGCAAGTATTGTTGGGTATGCAGATGAGCTAGCTGTGGCAGTCGTAGGGAAAGCCCTAAAAGAGGTCTCACGAAGGGTAGAGGACGAAGAGTAGAAGCCACCAATAAAATTAAGCTACAACCGTCTGGGCTAAGACTAGCGACCATAAGACCGAACTGGTTCGCATAAGTTGTCGTCGAAATGCTGAAAACCTTCAAATAAAGGTCACAATATAACATCAACAGATAAAATATTTAGGTAGGGGTTTGGTAGACTCAGTTTTAAAAAGCATTTGGAATACGCAAGCTCGAAAGCTGCAAAATCCTGCGCGACTTTATGGCGACTGATACCCAATATGGGTGGACCAAGACAACAAATGAGAGCATTGTTAGCAAGCGTCTGCAACTCGATCCGGTTTTACGCTGTGGAAATGTGAGGCGATGTAATGAAATATTCCAGCTACTTGAGACAGGCTAAACGGGTGTACAGATTATGCAATGTTAGAATCATTAGAGGCTACAGGACAATATCTGACGGAGCGGCAAGGGTAATAGCAGGTAGAATTCCCTTCGAAATAAAGACAAAATGTATGAAACAAAAATACAAGCATACAAAAAACTCGCGGATATCTGGTGACAAAGCCTCAGTGAGGGACGCACTACAGCGGATCGATGATATCGCTCTGCAAAATTGGCAGACCAAATGGAACGATAGTGGGAAGGGAAGAACCACTTTCACTATGATCTCCGACATACAGAAATGGATCCGGGGTACACATGGAAACATTAATTTCATGCTCGAAGAGTTTTTAACTGGGCTTAGCTGTTTCAAGCAGTATTTGCACAAATACAAGCATACAGACTCCCCATTTTGCCTATACCACCAAGGAAAATATGCAACTCCTGAGCATGCTCTGTTAGAATGATTTAGTTTGGTGGGGAATGAAGCATGTGGTGCTCAAATATCGGCGAGAGCATGACAGCTGCTAGCGTAGTACAATATAACTGTGCTAGAATCTGAAGAAACATGGAACTATGGTTATAACATAGCCTCAAAAATTATGCGAAGACTGAGGCATGATGATAATGAACGCAGACAAATGAGTGAATAAACACATCCTGCCCTCTCGAAGGAATATCTTAACTGGTAATACCGAGGGGGAAAAAGCAGAAGAGCGAGGTGATGTCCGAAACTTAGTTAAAAAAGAGCCAGGGTATATCGCAGGTAAATCGGGCATAAGTATGAGTCGGCTCACACATATTTTTAAAAGATTTCACATATCAGGTCCGCATAAAAAAAAACATACACACACATACATCCATAAATACTTCGAAGCCCTTGAACTGAATGCCCTTTCCCCATACGTGCAGATATTTATTTATGAATGCAGATTTTTAGAGCCAAATGCAAATGAGCGTCAACCCTTTTATGTTCTCACAAATCCTTTCACACCTACATACATTAATATTTTTATGGGCGAAATAAATCACATGCACGCAATATGGCGGCCGCCGTAGCCGCTTGGGTTGGTGCGTGACTATCATTCGGAATTCACAGAGAGAGCGTTGGTTCGAATATCGGTGAAAGACCAAAATGAAGAAAAAGTTGTTTCTAATAGCGGCCGCCCCTCGGCAGGTAATGGCAAACCTACCAGTATATTTCTGCCATGAAAAAGCTCCTCATAAAAAATATCTGCCGTTCGGAGTCGGCTTGGAACTGGGACCTACTGCCTAACAACCTCAAGACGCACGCCACAAGTAGGAAGAGGACCTCGGCCAAACACCAAAATGCGGTGTACGCGCCAATTATATATAACTGAATATGAAATTTGCGTGTAGATGGTTTTTTGTTTGATCTTGCATTTTGATGCTTTATTGTAGAAATTTCCTTTGATTCCATATGATCTACTATTTCTGTATGTAAATTATTTTGGATATATTCCATTATTCAAGTCAAAAAAATAAATAAATTAAAGCTCTGCATTTAAGCAATAGATTCGCATGCAAGTTGCTTGAAATCGGCTTCCCTTTGTGACCTGTATTACACGGAAAGCAGTGGAACGTAAGTGAATTGTTGCTGCCAAAGAGTGAATTGTGAATTGTGAATGGGGCGAGTGGTGAAGTGGTGAGTCTGGTGCACATTGAGTGTGGGCGCCGACAATGTAAAGTGTAAACATTTAATTTGAATGTCAATTATCGTCAGGAAAATGTCAAATCAACATCTGAATGCTAGCCTTTGAAGTGAAGTGGCGAAACGAGTTATGTGCAAATTGCCTTGCGTTCGCGTTGCATTGCTTGAAAGTCATCTTCAATGCCTACCTACACACACACACACATGCATGTGTGAATAGCTCGTAATCTCATTCCATTTGTTCACTTATTGATTATTGTGTTTCTGATTAGCATCTGGCTGGAAGTGAATAATCTAATTAAAAACAGTTTAGACACATTCATGGCCAACTGAAATTCGCCAACGATAACTAACTACGTACGAATGCAGCTATAAAATCGATAAGCAACGAAGTGGAAAATTATTGCATGTGTGTGCTTATATTCTCTGCTTACAAAGGGTTTACTGTTAGGAATTGTGTACAGACCTTAGCAGCAAAAGTGTGCGTACAAGGCAAAGCTTACTTTTCAACCACGGAAAAAATAATCCATTCCAAATGCTCCAAACTTAAATTACTATTTCTTTCATTTTTTATTATAAGTTGCTTACTTTGGTATGAGAATACTACAAAAATAAAAACAAAACTAAGAATACTTGAAGGATTGAAAGCAAAAGTCTGCATACAAAGCAAGGTAGGTGCATTACTAAACACTTAGAGCTGCAATTAGTAAGACGTTGCGGAGCCTTTCCTTGTGATAACCTCTAGTAAACGTCTTGGCATAGATTTTATTAACTTCAACGTTTCTTCAGACGTAATCTTGTTCCACTCATCTAATTTTTTCCGAACATCTAATATCAGCCTTGAAATCCAACGTAGAGTCTCTCTAGCCAACAAGTGCTACTCTGGACTTAGCAGGCAAATGAGTAGTAAAGTATTCTAACAAAACTAACACTCTACAAACGAATTAAACACACTGCATCGCCTAATATATATATATATATATATATATATATATATAAGGCGTTTTTCAATAGGTGCGCTTCAACTTTTTTCCGATAGGAGGGCGAACGACGCAATATTTTTTATTTTTCGCTTATCATTTGTAAACTTCATTAGTATGCATTTCATCATGGAACGCTACACACTTGAGCAACGATTGCAAATCGTGCAAATTTTTTATGAAAATAATTCGCTGCTACTTTAAGAGCATTACGGCCATTTTTCATTTTTCAGTGATGAACCTCACTTTTGGCTCAATGGCTTTGTCAACAAGCAAAATATGCGTTACTGGGCAGAAAGAAATCCTCACGTGATTCATGAGGCACCGTTGCATCCCGAAAAAATCACTGTTTGGTGCGGCTTACATGCCGGCGGCCCATATTTTTTCGTTGACGAGAACGATCGCCACGTTACTGTGAATGGAAATCGATACCGCGACATGATAAACGATTATTTTTGGCCGCAATTGAATGGTATGGACTTAGACGACATGTGGTTTCAACAGGACGGGGCTACACAGCACACGCTACAATTGATTTGTTGAAGAGTAAGTTCGATGAGCGCATTATTTCCAGAAATGGACCGGTCGAATGGCCGCCGCGCTCGTGTGATTTGACGCCTCTAGACTATTTTCTTTGGGGTCGGCGACGATTTGTGAGCTCAGAGCCAATATTGAACGCGAAATTGCTGGAATTTCGGCCGATTTATGCAAAAGAGTGGTCGAAAATTCAACGATTGGACTTCGTAAAACGTAGACGCGGTGGTCATGCAAAAGAAATCGAATTTCATACTTAAATGTATATGTTCAAACTCGATAATAAAAAAAAAATAGTCAAAAAAGTCAAACCGTTTGTATTTTATTAAAAAAAAAGTTGAAGCGCTCTAACTGAAAAACGCTTTATATAATTGGCGCGTACACCCTTTTTGGGTGTTTGGTCGAGCTCCTCCTCCTATTTGTGGTGTGGGTCTTGATGTTGTTCCACAAATGGAGGGACCTACAGTTTCAAGCCGACTCCGAACGGCAGATATTTTTATGAGGAGCTTTTTCATGGCAGAAATACACTCGGAGGATTGCCATTGCCTGCCGAGGGGCGACCGCTATGATATGTGTTGGTATTACAGGGGCTATGAAAACATGTCTCACGGATGCATTGGGTGTGCTCCTGAACATATCACCGCTTATAATCTTGATTGAAAGGAAAGCTCGCTCGAGTGCCTTGAGATTAAAAGGTATATCTAAATTCAAAAGTGGGGATATGAAAGGACATTTAAAGATTTTAGAAGACTATGTATCATTCTTCATAGGGATGATATACTATCACCCAAACCAATACTCTTCAGGAACTTACAAGTTATAATTAATGAACGCACAGACTGCAGAACTAATTCTATTACTTTCAAACCTGGCTCTCAGCTATGGTTTACTGATGGGTCCAAATTGGAAAATGGTAGAAAAGGAGCAGGAATCAATGAACCTAAATTCAAAAAATCGATTCCGATGGGACTCTACCTAACAATATTCTAGGCAGAAATACATGCCATAGAAATACCTATGTGTGAGAGAATGCCTAAGCAGGAAAATGAGAGGTACTCACATCTACATACTTTCAGATAGCCAAGCGGCTCTAAAAGCCCTTCTATCAACAACTATCACCTCTAAATTGGTAAACGATTGCCTAAACCTTCTCAACACGTTAGGAAACCTCAACATAGTAACACTAGGCTAGATTCCGGGACATGAAGGACATGAAATGGACACTGCAGCCTGAGGTATCATCTAAATAATATTGGTCTATCTGAGACCAATGTCTGCCGCTTTTGCGAAATGGACATAGAAAGCTCAGAACATGTGCTTTGTGAATGTCCTGCGTTGGGCAGACAGCGACTTCATCACCTTGGTGGTATCGTAGTATCTCCATGCAATCTTTGGAACAACAAACCTAAAATTTTGCTAAAATTTTTAAAAAGCCTAAAACTGTAGGGTTACAAAAATAGGCCTTTCACAATAGATCAGCTCTGGTCGCAGTGCATAATGGCCTTCTAATAATAATAATAACACTCTACAAGGCTCTCATCATGCCCGTCCTAACGTATGGGGCAGAAGCGTGGACGATGACAACATCCGACGAGGCGTCCCTTTGAGTTTTGATAGAAAGATTCTGCGGAAAATTGTTTGCCTTTTGCACCTTGGTGATGGTGAGTATCGCAGACGATGGAAAAAAGAGCTGTATGAGCTTTAGGATGTCATTTGCACTAATGCAGCGAATAAAGATCCAGCAGCTACGTTGGCTGAGTCATGTCGTCCGAATGGATACAAACGCCTTGAGGGCTCTGAAAGTATTCGATGCGGTACCAGCTGGTGGTAGCAGAGCAAGAGGAAGGCCTCCTCTGCGTTGGAAAGATCAGGTGGAGAAGGGCATGGTTTCACCTGGCGTATCCACGCTTTGTTAATCTCGTTGTAAACACTTTTGCATTCGGTTCAATTAAATTTCGAAGCAAATTGTCTAGTGCCGTCTCTAGGGTGTTTTCAAATTGTGTGGGAACCAATGCGAACCATTTTTTTTTTTCGTGAAAAGTCTTATTGATGATAAGTTATATATCAAAAAAACCATGGCACATGTTCGAAGAATCGCCAGTCTTTGCATCTCCGGGACCCTTAGGACCACACCCACAGAGGCACTAGATATTATGCTTAACCTTTTACCAATAGAGCAATTCGGTAAGCAAACAGCTGCCAAAGCAGCTCTCAGGCTAAGAGAAATCGGCCTACTCAGAACGAACTAGAGAGGGCACTCTTCAATTTTAGAAAAATTCTCCTGCATTCCTGTTACTACGGATTTCTGTAAGACCAAGTATATCAATTTAAATAAATCTTTCATCACAGTATTTCCTTCCAAAGAGGAATGGTATAACGGGCTTATTGTTAAGAAAAATGATATAAGCATCTATATAGATGGCTCAAAACTAAACGACGAAGAAGGTGGAGGGGCGTACTCCGATAAACTCGGAGTTAGCCAATCATTTCGTCTACCTGATCATTGCAGTGTATTTCAGGCGGAAGTCACTGCCATAAAAGAGTGACTTACAGAAAAAAAGAGAGTATTATCCATAAATGATGTCTTCATTTACTCGGACAGTCAAGCAGCAATAAAAGCGCTAGAATCTAAAACACACTCGTCAAAAACAGTCTTAGAATGTTTTAAACTTCTAAATGGCATATCAAAATACTACAAATACTACTACTTTGGGTGCCAGGTCACGGGAATATAGCAGGGAACTGCAAGGCGGATGAACTTGCTCGAACCGCTACGACACCCACCCTACCTACCTATCTACCTACCATATTGATGTTCGTAATACAAATGGCCACTGATGCCTTAATCTCACGATATGTGATATGACAAACTTCATAAAACATTTCGCGCACATCATCGGTATTTTATGGCACAATTATTGGTTGTGATTTTCGACGAGCCAAGTGAGCGAACAGCATACGTTATTTATATCCGGCCAATGATTGTCACTCCAACAGCATTCCTCTTACATGTATGCGAATGTTTACGCTGCTACAAAAACAACTGCAAACAAATTCATAGGACCATTTTTTTTGCGGTGCTAAACGATGGTGTTGGCTCGCCGTATAATGATTTTAATTCATCAACGTATTCTTGTCTTGTTAATCCCCGTCGAAAAGTGTAACAAATTATCGTAAGTAAATGTTTGTGGTTTAATTCCATTTTCTTGCTGAGATGAATTCTTAAAGTCACTGTAAACAACACTAATATGGCTCACTTTTTCAGCAATGCCGCAGAGCCTTTGGTAAAACCTAGGGTCTGAAACCTGCTGTGGTCCTATGGATATACACAGCACTTATCAGACTAATCATAACTTACGCTTCTGTGGTTTAGTGGCGACGGAGCATTGTTCAAGAATGTAAGAAAAAGTTTAATTCTGTCGCAAGACAAAACAAATTGCGGATTAATTGGCCAACCGTTGATCAGCGGTTCCCCCACAAGGGCCAGAGCCAATAATCGGAATCAGTTCAGCAGGAATCATGAATTGGATCAGCGATTATGTAGGTAATCTACATACAGAGCGATGGTCCGGTCTAGAACGCTGCAGAACTGCAAAGTGTTTTGTGACAAGTCCGAACAGAAAACTGTCAAACTTGGAAGGAAAGACGTTCGGTTGATGGTCGGTATCACTAAGGACACAACCCATGGGGTCAGCATATGACCACCATTGGAATCATTGAGGAGCCAATGTGCCTGTCGTGCTTGGAGGAGGCGGATAGCCTTGAGCACTTTCTCTGTGAGTGTCCTGCCTTTGCTGGAGCACGACTACGAGTTTTGGGTTCCGATGTCGTGTGAATGAGTAATATTCGTTCTTTAAAACTGGAAGATATTTACAGATTTGTCAAAGAATCTGGAAATTTCTCACAGGACTAACTACCTTTATCTCTGTCTCTATTCTTTCCTATCTCTTTTCTCTGATACTTTTCTCCTTTCCTCTTTGACTATCTACCCTCTTTCCAGAGCTCTAAATGCAATGGGCTTTTTAGCCTGAGTGTTTTAGGAGCCGCTAAATCTCCTGGTGCTTCTTGGATCGACCTTCTCAAATTTCAATTTCAATATGGCTCACACATCATAACATTACAAGAGCCTTTATAGGAAATGCTTTTATAGGGTATCAAACTTTCCAATGGAAACGCCAGATGGTGCATGACAACACATGAAGTGCCCAAGGCCAGCAATATGAACAGGAATGCTGGTATAATTAGCGCGTAGAACCTTTAATATGATGGTCTTCTACAAATGAAGGAAGTTATCGGATTGCCTTGAAGGTTTGCCATTGCTTGGCAAGGCACTCTGCCATTAGGAAAAGAAAATTCTGAAATTTGATTAACCGAATGGTAGTCACATACAAACTCACTAGGCTAAGGCAGTCGCAAACAATTTTTTTGCTCTTGTTTCAATGCTTTCAGATTTTATTTCCTTTTAGCTAACCTACCATCCTTATTGCAGAACCCTTTATATATAAAATATATAGCATTTGTATAGGGAAGCCATAAAAAAAGTAATCGTCAAGCTAATAAAATGCATGGTTTGAATAGCAGTCTTGCCTGCCACCTGAATTTGTATTTTTTTATAAGCCAGAATCCAGTTTTTTGCTGAAAAAAACTCAGTTAAATTAGTTTGGAATGTCTAAAATTGATGTCATATTAGTATTGATTAAAATCGTTTTTAGGTTTAAAATAAAGAGATATTTTGAGACATGAATATAATAAGAAAATCATTCAAATACACAAATATTGCAGTACATTCGAGCCAAATTTATACGTTGACTTGAGCGTGGATCCAGAGATTTTAACTTGTCGAAATCTTTAGGGTCTTGCCAATTGGTTTATGGGGGTATTCTAGTCTATATGCCTTAATTTTAGGTATTTTTAAAACTAAGAAAAAAAAATGAAAAACATTTTTGCTACACATTTTTTTATGGTTTTTATTAATATTGGAAAAGTATAAAAAAAATTAGTAAAACAAAAAAAAAATCGTGGAATTACAGGCCGGCGGAGTGGAAGCTACATAAAAAACGGTGCTCCATGGTTGAACATGATTCCAACCCTTGTAGTGATCTAAAACAAACAAATTAAAAAAATTCTCCATTAGTTAGGATGTCGCTATCGGATTACGCGAAATCAAAGAAAAAAAAAAACACAAAATGGCGTCAACTTGAAAAATACTTCAAACTTAAATTTTTGAAAATGCGAGGCAGGCGCGATAGACATATGCACAATAAAAATTTTCTTATCAAACTTCAAAGCGATCGGTCAAGTAGAACTTGAGATATCATGACGACCATCTCAAAAAAGGAGTTTTGAGAAAATCGCGTTTGTAGTTTGAGTAACAATTCCAATAGAATAACTTAGATCATAATATTTACTACTCACTCTGGATTAATCGGCGACCCCACATCTATACATTGGACCTTCTTCTCTTTCATAAGTAATATCTTGCGAAGTTCGTTCTTCTAAACGTTCTGCCTTGTTTTGAAACAGCAGAAGCTCGCAGTCAGAGCGATGAATGGACTTCAGTACCGACGGTGATGCCCATAAGCTCCATCATTTTTAAAATCGGTAAGAAACCTTCATTAAAAATGGCAACAGCTAAAGAATTAGCAATTTCAATGGTTCGCGGCCCAGCGTGAATGTGCTTTGGAGCAAAAGTCCATATCAATGAATTGAGTGATTCATTATTATTTTGTGTTTCGGACTCCAAACATCCATGTAATAAATCATCAGACGATAAGCTGGTATAAATGGGCGCTATTTCTGTCTATACTTTTTTATCCAGAGGGGGGTGTTCATGAACAAAGCTTTCAAGAGTGTTATCTGCTGCAGCTTGTTGCCATTTACACCAGCTTGACGAACCGGTTGGGCAGTGCATATGCTTTGGATCTTCGTCGCTTGAAGTTTTAATGGTAATATGTAACCCATATTTCGTTCTTCATACTCTGCACACAGGCAGGATGCCGACGAATTGTCAGATCGTAGTATAAACTCAACTCATTGATTACTTTATCGGTTAATTTACCAGCTCCTCTTCCACCAATACCACTACCGGCTTTTTTTTACGTAACCTGGCACCCATACGTTTTTGTACTTGTCCAACACATTCTTTTTTTTCGACAAATGGATCATCGTCATACGGGTTCATATCAAGAATTCCTTTGAATGTCTTGGAATCTCTATCCCCAATATATTTAATGTATTTGACTTCGTATACATCGCACCCTAAATACAAAAGGGTCACAACTCAAAATGTACCTTCTGCTCAAATATGAACGAGACGTTATCAATAAAACGGTCCGCGGATGACATATGGCAAAAATACATTTTTTGTTTTTTGGTAGGACTGTTATAAGCTTACATGGCAAATTTCAGCGTGATATGTCACATAGTTTGTTTTCTGTGCTACTGTAAACAAGTCAAGCTCGAGTGTGGAAAATTTTGAGTTGTGACCCTTTTGTATTTAGGGTGCGATATATATATATATATATAGAATAAATAAAGGTTGTGTGGGATACAAAAGATTTTCTATAAAGAACGAGTCCTCAAGTCGTCCGGTAAAATCTGCCGTTCATTGTGCGATTCGCTCCACTCGGCCGGCTTAGACGCTATGTCACAAAATCCGCTGTATCTCCGAAAATAATTGAAATTTTGAAAAATCCGTTGAAGGGCATATTTTTGAAGGTCTTTGAAAATATGCAAAATCAAATCGATTTTTTCAAATTTCTAGACCAGAATACCCCCTTAAACACCAGAAATAAGTAAAAACGGAAAGTTTCTAAGTATGAAAATTTTGTTAGTGTGCATTGAAAAAATTGTTATGGTCACATTTCAATATATGTACATTTGTAATTTACCGAACACATTTTCCGTATTGACTGATTTCGGGTGTTTAAATTGAATATTTAGTTTATTTTATTTTATTTATTTACAATAATTTGTGTTTTTTTTTTTGGAAAAAGCTGTTAGCGTGGAGTTGTGTAAAATGTTTTGGCTTAATTCTCGAAAACTGGAAAACGCTACATTTACTACTTCAATTATACCACAAATAATCGCTTTCAAGTTCCCGGTAGTTGATAAGTTTTAGCGATGCCAATAACCGTTAAAGGCCACACAAGTGCGAAGGGCGATCTGGAGGCAAATTAATAGCTGCTTGCTAACACTTCGGTGCTAATTCATTGACAGCAAAACTATTTAGTTACAAAAAAATATTTATTAGAAAATTAGGTGTACAAATTTACATTCGCTACTCATTTGTTTGACAGTACTAAATGTTGTTTACACACGTCTGTATTGATTTTAGGCTGGCGGCAATTCCACTCGTTTGTAGGTACGAGTATATATGTCAGTCCGAATGTGCAACAGCACATATTTACATTTTTAAACAGTTCACTGATTGGCGCTTTGAAAGCTTTGCCACTTATACACAAAATTTCCTGCATTTATTTGCACTTACAATTTGCGCAGAGTCATTTATTTTCCCTCTTTAGGAAATACTTCAATATTTTCCACTCAACGGATGAGGTACGACCAGGTATTTCCCGAAGACGTGGAATATTTGTAAGCTTATATTTTAATTGCGCTATTTTATGTATTTCACACTTTTCGTAATTAAATCACGTGCATTAGAAGTAGGCGTCACTTGATTGATATCGTCTTTAACCCTCTGATTGGTGACGTTGCTGAACGGCCACTAGTCCAGACTTTGAGTGTTGTGGTTTTTGGCTTTAGATGTGAGTCATTTAAAATTATAATTTGATAAAAGAAATACTTTTTCATTTCAATTTACCGTTAAAAGTCCATAGAACAGTGGCACTAATCACTGGGCTGCTGGTAATTTAACTTAAATGGTATTTGAAAATAGTTTTAAATTTCCTTTTTCTTGTAACTCTTATTCCTGCTAGATATTCAGCCCACATAAAAATATATAGGGTGCTCCATCTGGCATTTGGAATTTAAGCAATAAATTCTTCAGATTTCGGCAACTAAAATAACTGCCGTGATTTGTTAGATTCTTAATTAGAGATTTACCAAATGGGCTGCTTTTGAGTTTTCAAAAAGAATAATCAGCCGATTTGGTGATGTCAATTGGCCACCTTAAAGCTGTCGGAGGTCCAGTGAACTATTCAATACGAAATTTGTTGCCTCTTTTGTGTGGGCGACAGGAACTGGCGATTGCGCTGCCTCGGGAGTTTGAACTTTTTATTTATTAAGTTTTATTTTATTTTATAAAAATACAGTATACCACAAAAACTCCAAAAACTTCAAGTTTCAAAATTTGTGCGAAATTTTAAATAATTCAAAAACTTTCATCAGAATAGAAATTTTTTTTATAAAAGAAGTTTTACATTTATTTTTATTTACATTTATTATTTTCTATATAATTTTTTTATTAAATTTTTCTATAAAATTTCTAAATTAAAGTTTTCTATAAAATTTGTTTATTAAATTTTTCTATACAATTTTTTTGTTGAATTTTTATTAAATTTTTTTATAAAATTTTTCTATAAAATTTTTTTACAATTTATTTTGTAAATAGTTAGTTTTTATTAAATTTTTTTATTACATTTTATGAAATTTTTTTATAAAAATTTTGTATTAAATAAAAAATTTTTTTGTTTTTATCAAATTTAATTAAAAATTCATTAAAAAAATGTGCCATAAAAAGTTTATTAAATTTTTTCATAAAAAATTCTTTTTTCTAAAAATTAATTTAAACTTTTTATGAAATTGAATTAAAAAATTATATTAATTTTTATTAAATTTTTTAATTTTATTTTCTATAAAATTTTTTTATAAAATTTTTCTATAACATTTTTTTATTATATTTTTCTATAAATTTTTTTTATTAAATTTTTCTATAAATATTTTTTATTAAATTTTTCTATAAAATTTGTTTATTAAATTTTTCTATAAAATTTTTTTATAAAATTTTTCTATAAAAGTTTCTTATACAATTTATTTTATGAATAGTATTTATTAAATTTTTTAATTACATTTTTTTATAAAAAATTTTTATTAAATAAAAAATTTAGTTTTTATCAAATTTAATTAAAAAACTATATTAACTTTTATTAAATTTTTTTATTATTATTTTCTATAAAATTTTTTTATTAAATTTTTCTACAGAATGTTTTTATAAAATTTTTCTATAAAATTTTGTTATTAAATTTTTCTATAAATTTTTTTTATACAATTTATTTTATGAATAGTATTTATTAAATTTTTTAATTACATTTAATGAAATTTTTTTATAAATAGTTTTTATTAAAGTTTTTATAAAAAATATAGATTCTACTACAGCAAGAACCATGTAACTAAAGCTTTAAATTTTTTTGTGAAACTGTTTTAGTGGGAATTTTTATAATGTTACAAAAATATAGTTCCTGCAACAACAAAAACTGTATAGCCAAAGTTTAAAACTTTACTTTAATTCTTTTAGTTCTTTTTTTAAATATTGTTTGAACGACAACAACAACCAAATAATTGAAAGTCTCAAACCCTGTACAAAGTCTTAAAAATACGTAAATTTTTAGTCAGAATTTTTATTGTCCTTATAAAAAAGTAGTTCATACTACCACGAAAAAATTCAAACTTTTTTATAAAAAGAAATTTAGTAAAATTTGGTGCCGGATTTTTGTTTTAATCCATATAACTTAAGGTTTCAAACTTTGTGCATAATACAAAAAATTTAAATTTTTTTTATCGTGCTAAATGCGATTTTTTTATAAAAATTAAGATTATGCTAAAACAAAATTCTTATAAGTTAAATATAGGTATAAATTAAAAAAAATTCTAACTTTTTAATTGGTTTTTTTATAAGAAAAATAGATCTTACCACAACAGCAACTATATAACTTAAAACTTTTTACTGAATTCTAAGAAATTAAAAAATTCTAGTTTTCAGTTTTAATTTTGCCAGCTTTATAATTTTAGTCAGAGTTTTTCGTTTTTTTATTGCTTTTATTTATTATGGCAATTACAGATTTTTCAAAAAGTGGCTCAAAAATGGCACTTCTATTTTCGATAACTTTTTTATTTACGGTCTTACGATATTCTCTTCCATACGAGTATAAAAAAGCTTTCGAACATTTGTTAGATGGACGAATTATTCTACAAAAATACCCCCGAGTTTTGCCAGTCTTTGGCAAACGGCGATTGCCATTAGAAAAATTTCTGCAATTTGATGTTTGCCCAATACTTTGTGCGCTTAGACCCATCGAAAGGTAGTTGCGCATAAATCCACTTGGCTCAGCGCATGCAGACATCAATTTGAGCGCAGTTGTAAGTCGAAAAGCTCCCCACAGTTAAGTAGAAGGGTTAATAACATTCCACATTGTCTCGCTATCAGTGGTTCGCTATTGAAAATTCATTCAAAGTCAAGCGATTTGTCATTTAATTATTTTATTGCCCCAATTTATCTTTATGGCTTATGTGTGAAGTGTATGCCGGATTACTTATGTCACAAGTTTCACCATAAAAATTGAATATAAAATTTTAATAACGGACGGAACCGAACTGAATATATGTATAAGTATGTATGCGCATATAGTTGGTTCAAAAAGGGGAATAAACTCGTTTTTAATGTTTTCTTGTGTAAAAATTATGCAGGTTTAGTTAAATTTAACTTTGTTCTGGCATTTATTACAATTTTCTAGCATATTTTGGGTTCTGAGATTAACTAAAAATATTGAATATTTTAAAAATTTCAAACACAAAAAACGCTCGCTTGAACGCGCTAAGCAAATATTTTTACACTCTCTTTTCAGAAGTAAAAAAATGAAATACAGGGTGGCTGATGAATTTTGCTACATTAAGAAACTCAAATAACTTTTTTTTTAGTGTATGGAATTCATTTATTTTTTTTTTCAAGTTGAAGGTCATTAAATTTTATTAAATGTAGCTTAACTAGTTTTAAAAATAATTGAATTTAAATGTCCCCCATGCTCGTTGACACAAGTGCGTCATCTTAGTAAAAAGTTGTTCATTGCTGCTTTGAGAGTTGCGACAGGAATAGCCGCAATTGTTGCCCAAATGGATTGTTTTAGTTCATCCAAATTTGTTGGCTTTGTTTTATAAACTTCTTGTTTACATAAACCCCACAAGAAAAAGTCAGGTGCAGTAAGGTCAGGCGACCTGGGGGGCCAACGAAATTCGGAGTTTCTTGAAATCAGTTTATTGGGAAATTTTCGTCGCAACTCTGTCATAACAGTCTGGGCTATGTGAGACGTTGCCCCATCTTCTTGAAACCACACAGAGTTGAAAGGAATTCTCTTTCGGCGTAGTTCTGGATAGAAAACTTCTTTCAGCATTTTCAAATAACGGTCTCCAGTAACCGTAACGGTGTGACCATTTTCTTCAAAAAAATAAGGCCCGACAATACAGCGTGAAGAAACCGCACACCACACTGTCACGCGAAGAGGATGCAATTCCGTCTCGTGGAGTATCTGTGGGTTAGAAGTACTCCATATTCGACAATTTTGTTTGTTCACATTGCCGTTTAAATCGAAATGGGCCTCATCAGACATGAAAAGGCAGTTTAACATGTTTTGGTCTTCTTCCACCATTTGCAGGATCTTCTGGCAAAATTCCAAGCGAATCGGCAAGTCTGCTGCATGCAGTTTGTTAACCATTTGAATTTTGTAGGGAAATAAGTCTAAATCTTTGTGCATTATTGTTTGCAAAGACCGTCGGCTGACACCAAGTTGAGCAGATAAGCTTCTTGTTGAAACCCTTGGATTGCTTTGTATAGCTGCAGCTACAGCAGCGATCGTTTCCTCCATCCGAACTGGTGGGTTTCGATGATAAGGCCTTCTTGCGACTGTTCCTTGTTCAGCAAAATTATTCACCAGTCTCATTATGGTCCATCTGCTCAGGGGATCGCCGCCAAACATCCGCCTGTACTCTCTCTGTACCAAAACTACGGACTCCAGTGCGTGATAGCGGCGGACTATCCAAATTCTTGTTTGCGTGTCCCAGTTATCCATTTTAATAAATTTTAAAGATCAATCTGCAAATTAAAACAAAAATGGAACAGATAACTTAAAAAGAAAAAAAGTTATTCAATTTTTTTTTGGTAGCGGCTTTCATCAGCCACCCTGTATTAACTAAAAAAGTTATTTAATACTTTATGTAGCTTTGCTTGACCTTAGTTGAAAGAACAAAGAAGCTCGCGCATATCGCAGCACAGCTACTCATCACAGAATTAGCTGTAGAGTTGTAGGAACTGCAGATTTTGTTTCTACATTTTTGAGTTTGCAAAGTACCTTTTTTCTTTCTACAGGGTGGCGCACGAATCGTGCTACAAAAACAAAACGTAATAACTTTTTTTCTGTGTGAGTAATCGGCTTTTTTTTTTTTTATTTTGCAGATTAGTATTTAGATTTACAAAAAATGGAGGCTTGGGATACCGAAAAGAGGATTTGGATAGTGCAGCGGTACCATGCTTTGCAGTCCATCATTTCCGTCCAAAGGGAATTTAGGCGGGAGTTTGGCGGCACTCCCCCGAGCAGATGGACCACGTGACTTTGCAGTCTTTTGATGACCACCTCCATGAGGTTTCGCGATGCTCCCAGCATCATTGTAACGAGTAATGGTGCGATAAACAAAAACTATATTTACTTTAAGTTGCTCGAGCTCACGAACAATTGCTGGTTGAGATTTTCCAGCCAAACCCATTCCGTTTGAAATCCATTACTGATTTTCTTTTTTCGCGTTTACTCTCGGCAAAATGCTCAAACGCGCTTGTAAACAATACTCTGAACTGTCACTTAGCCAACTAACAGCTGGTGCGCGTGCGAGCGGTCTGAAGTTGGTTACACTTGGAGTGCCGGATTCTGTATATGCAATTGACAAGTCGATGCAAAAGACAAATAGCGTTTTGCAAGTACGATTCGGTCATGTGTCGTATACAATACAAGCATGTCGAAACCTGCGAGCAGCACCCGGTTGCTGTGTTAGAGTAGGTCCACCGCATGCGAGTGCTGTTTGTTCGAAATCATTAAGCGGTGAACGGATATTGTGTTTCATCGATAAATAGCATAAAAAAGCATTTCGACTATTTGGTTGTGTTTTATGTATTCAAGAAAATCTGCGGTCTTATTGCATCATACTGAGTAACTGTAGTTCTGTCAAGGCCCGAAAAAAAGCCGATTTTCAATAATTTTTTTCCTAGCCAATTGCTTTATTTTACAAAAATAAAAACATAGCATTAATAAATCATGTTTCGACTTGAAAAATTTAAAACAAAATTAATATGTAATTGAAAAAGTTATCGCTGTTTGTGTGGATCCGTTTCTCCAGAAGTCCCTTGCGGTGATTATCACAAGTCCTTGGAGATTCATCCAAAATCAATCGGACAAGAGAAATTAGTTTTATTAACAGATAATCAAAGCTTTCTTTAAAAATTTTACAATATGGCGGCCTCAGGAAATATTTTTCAAATTTTCGAGAGAACAACCGACAATTAATTGTTAAAAAAAGTCGAAATTTCTGCGAAAAAAAGTCTTCGATCAGGCACGAGTTTTGTTTGTTTTCAAAAGTAGCATACATTTTATTGAAATCTCCCAAGTGGTTTTTAAGTTACAGTAATCACCAATTCAAAAAACATAGTTTTGAGAAAAACGCATTAAAAGTTTTGCTATCGAGCTCCGGGGCGCCCGAGCGCCCTTTGTTAATTGTTGGATAACTCGAAAAGTTCTTGTCCTATTCACTTTTCATACAATTTCAATTTTCATTCAATCAACAAATTTTCACACAATATTTTTAAGATATTATACATATTTTAAGAAAATGTAAAAAAAATTGAATTTTTCGATAATTCTGACTACCCCTAACCCCTTAAAAAGAACACCCTATATAATATATGATTATTTCTTTTTTTAAATATACTTCAAAAATTTGTATTTAAATGGATAAAGTCCAAAGTTTTCATCACAAATGTGAAAATCCACCTATTCGTCTTCAGCTCGTTGCCTTTGTTAATTTGTACACATCGAATGGGCGTGCAAGTTGTACATATTTACGTACATACATAAATAGATACATATGAGCACAAATCCCGCGCAGTCTCGTTGCGCCGCTGTTGATCGTAAATTAAAATAAATAGTTATGCTGGCAGTTTGACAAGAATTAGTTATCTAAAATCTTAAAAAAAAAATTAAAAAAAAAAAAATTGTTCGAAAGAATTTCACTTTTAATTTCAGTATTTCTTGAGCTATGTTAGTCATTCATACGAACAATATTTATATATTTTGCCTTGCGTGACGTTACATACATGTAGGTGTTTACATAGACCCACCACATTGATGACAAGTTAGTATGTTTTGTTTTTTTTTTTTGATTTGTTTGCAATTTTCACATTCTGCACATCAGAAAAATTAAAAAACAAAAAAAAAAAATATAAAAAAAGCTCTAAGCACTAATGATTTGTATGTTTTTATATTAAGATGCACACTTATTTTCATATATCACTTTCAATCTTTTAATTTCAAGTGAGTTTGTCTTTGCTAGCTGACGTTTAAATTTCCATTTAAATTTACAGATTTTTTTTTTTATGTTTCGCTTTGCCATACCACAAAATTAGTCTCGACAAATGGCACGTGTATTAAGAATATTCAAGAAAATTACAAAAATTAAGATTTAATCAATGAATTGTTATTTATAACCAGGCTGTTAAGAGGATGCCGATCTGTGTTTTTAAAATTTATAGTTCACGAGGTTTAGAAAAATGCGAGGTAAATGTTGCATATATATGTGTGTATGTATGGATAGCATCATGTAGTGTTTATACATCAAATCAGAATGAT
This sequence comes from Anastrepha ludens, assembly GCF_028408465.1. Lineage (NCBI taxonomy): Eukaryota > Metazoa > Arthropoda > Insecta > Diptera > Tephritidae > Anastrepha > Anastrepha ludens. The sequence continues at coordinate 25,862,339 of NC_071499.1, read as the reverse complement.
CTATTATACGTAGGCAGAGTAAACTACGTTCATATAGTACATCCTGTCAAAAAACTATCGGGAATTGTTCATTTTAAAAGCTGACATATATATGTCTAAATTTTTTTTTTTGCTGGATTGTTGGAACAACTGTCGCAGAGTTTGTCAATTAGCTTGTTTTGGGCATTTAATTATATCAGTCAACCGCAGGTATGTTCTGCGATTGTAACTATGGATAAAAACATCGAACAAAGAATTTGTCTTAAATTTTGTGTTTGGAACGAGATTTCTTGTGCCGAATCGTTGAAAATGTTCCAGAAAGCTTAGGGCGAGTGTGCTTTGTCAACAACACGAGTCTTTGAGTGGTATAAGACTTTTGCAAATGGCAGAGAAGTCGTGGAAGATTTGCCAAGATCTGCACGACCATCCACGTCTTCAACGGGTGAAAGCGTCGACAAAGTCCAGGAAATGGTACTGGAAAACCATCATTTAAGTTTGAGGGAGGCAGCTCGTGACCTTAGCGTGTCTCACGAATCAATTCGCAACATTGTACACCATCAATTCGGCATGCGACGCGTGGCTGCTCGACTCGTTCCAAGAGAGTTGAAGTTCTTTCAAAAATTCATCGGAAGAAGACGGCTGAAGACATTCTTGAGCAAGTGGATTCGGACCCAACGTTTATCCAGCGCATCATAGCAGTCATAACAAGTGATGGGACGTGGGCATATGTTTGACATGCACACCAGTCAACGGGCGGCTGAATGGCGCTATCCACATGAGCCGAAACCAAAAAAACTACGTCAAAGTCGGTCAAAAGTGAAAGTCATGCTACTCGTTTTCTTTGATTATCAGGGTGTTGTGCACTCGGAACCTCGAAATCCGTTCCAAATGGTTCTAAGGAAAATAAAGAACATTATTTGGAAGTTATGCGACTTTCGAGAGAACATGTGCGTAGGAAACGGCCCAATTTGTTGAAAGAAAACTCATGGATCTTGCACCATGATAGCGCACCGTCTCACAAGGCTCCTATTGTGAAAACTTTTCACTGGGGGCTGTGAATTTTTTCTTTTCCCTAAACTTAAATTACCACTCCGTGGACTCCGCTTTGCGTCGATAGAGGTCGTTCAGGAAAATTCGCTGAAGGACCTGAAGAAGATCTCTTAAGACCCTTAAGAGGAACCCCATGATTGATGGGTTGGTTAAAGTGATGATTCATCCAGAAACCAACTATCGCTTCCGCATTATTTTGTTGTCACATCCTCGATACGAACTTGTTTTAATGGTTATTTCACAGCATCACTATATCCGGTTTAAGGAGCCTATATTGACTAATTTTAGATTCGCAACAATATCAGAATTCTTCTTTCTAACGCTCATTATGAACTTAAAAACGAGCCAGACAAGAGTGTATTTCCTTTGTAATAAAGACACGCTAATCTTAGTCCCACTTGGAAGTCATATAAGAAGCCGTCGTAGCCAAATGAGTCGATATGTGTCTATCAATCAATAAAAAAGGAAAGAAGGAAATGGGTCTTGTGGTGAACGAGAGTAAAACAAAATACCTGCTGTCAGCATACAAAGAGTCACCGCGTCTTGGTCAACACGTCAGTCTTGGCAATTTAGAGTTTGAAGTGATGAAGAATTTTGTTTATCTAAGTACCAGTGTGAACAGCCGAAACAACGTCGGCCTAGAGATTAAACGAAGGATAACTCTTGCCAACAGGTGTTACCTTGGGCTCAGTTGGCAATTGAAAAGTAGATCCCTCTCTCGAAAAACGAAAACAACGCTGCACAAAAGTCTAATCATCCCCGTCTTTACATAAATGCAGAAGCTTGGGCGATGGCGACTACTGATGACAGAGCACTGAAAGCGTTTGAGAGAATAATTCTCCGCAAAATCTTTGGTCTTCTTCGCGTAGACGAGAATGAGTATCAGATGGAACAACGAGCTTTATTAGCTATACCGAGATGTGGGCATAGTGAAGCGTATTATAATACAGCGGCTGCGTTGTTTTGGCTATGTCTCAAGGATGAATGAAAGTGCTCCGGCACCGCAGTCCTTCTAGACGGAAGCTACTGGTGAACGACGAAGAAGACCTAATCTACGCGGCGAGATCAAGTGAGAAGTGGGGAGATCGGTGTCACCAGCTGGCGGCAGCAAGCAGCGAACCGAGCTAGATGGCGCAATGTGTGAGATTAGGCCAAAACCCCTTACGCTTGTAGTGCGATGAAAGGAGGAAGGAAAGAAGGTTTATAAAATAATTCAATAAAAAATGACTTAAATATATAAATGCATACATATGTTTCTCCACTTCTTCAAGTTCGTTTAATTGTGCATTCTGTTCATTCGCTTGGACCATCGTTTCAAAATATTTCGAAACATTTTTGTTTTATTATAATCGATTTGTTATTTATAACACTCATTTTATGATAAGCCTGTACGGATTTCCCAGTCATCATCATCATTGTTTTCGTGTATCCCTATCCAGGCATAGGGCACCAACAGCACCTACGCACTATCTCGTTCGATTACTGGATGACGTCTTCGCCTGCTTCCAGCTTAACCCCAGTTCTCCCGTTTCGCGAACCACACTTCTTTTTTGCAGGTTTTCCTTTGCCTGCCAGACGCTCTTCCTCTCGCTGTGAGTGGGTTCCATTCCATTGCCTTCTTCGCTACGTTACCGTCTTCTTTGCGTAAAGTGTGACCAATCCACTTCCATTTCTGTCTTCTAATCCAAATGTTTAGCGGCTCCATGTCTGCCTTTTCGAGCAATTCCTTGTTTGACATTATTTTTGACCAGAAAATTTAGAATGTAATCTTTAACAGCGGTTGACAAAAACTTGTAAGCGACTGATTATAGCGGTGGTGATTTTCCAGATAGAGCTACTGCACAGCAGTACCGAAAGCACATGTGACTTGACGAGCCTAACCTCTCAACTGGAACTTAGGTTGTTGTTTTCAGCCATACAGGGTACAACATCTCGAAAGCCCCTCTGGCTTTTTGGATTCGGAAGTGTATGTCTACATCCGTGCCACCACCCCAAGCAACTTTGCTGCCGAGGTATGTAAATTCCTTCACTGTTTCGATAGGGTTACCTGCAATCTCTACTCACGCAACCATCTTATTTGCCAGACTCGACGTCACCTTTGTCTTGTCAAAATTGATTTTAAGACCGGCTTTCCTATGAAACGCAGAATCCACTTCCTTAAAATCGATTAGGCAATGTTTCAGGAGCATATCACAAAGTACCGGGAATGTTTCATTTAAACGAACCGCGGACGTGGGAACCGGCCCATATTTTTTTCTTATGTTGGTAGGACTATAAGACATACATCTGCCTCTTTTTAGCGCCATCGTATTATTAATATCTGCCTGGCCGGCCGGAAATGTGGGCGAACCATTCTTGGATTTTGCATGACTACAACGCGCCATCACACCGAGCCCAAATTGTGCTGGATTATTTGACCAAACACCAAGTAAATACCATCGTGCAAGCACCGTATTCACCTGATATGGCCCCGTGTGACTTCTATTTGTTTCCCAAGTTGAAGTGACCACTTCGTGGAAAGAGATTTCAGTCGATAGAGGAGATCAAAGAGAATGCAACGACCAGGAGTGCATGGATGACTGGGTTAAATGTCGGCACATGTGTGTTGCTTCAGACGGGTCATTTTTTGACGAGATAAAATAAATTTGCTGAAATTTAACTCTGTTTTCTTTTGTTTAAACATTGCCGGTACTTTCGGATCATAGGATATATCGTCAGTATAGTCGATGTCTTCTAGCGTGCTGGTCATTTAAGACCGCAGTTGTGAAGAGAGCTCAAGGGCGTTTCGCGGACGTCTCCTATTACTAAGAGGAATAACACGGTGATAGATTGCATTCCTCGCGAACTCCGCTTCGAATTTTGAATAGTTCTGTTAGCTTATCCTTGTGCAACACACAGCACCTAGCACCATCATAATTAATGTTTTAATCATTGAAATGATTTTGCCTCGACGGTGCTCAGTAACCCACAGGTAGTTTCAGTGCACGCTATCAAAAGCTTTTCAAAATCGATGAACATCAAATTAAGGTCAGCTCTGAACTCTGCGCATTGTTCGATGATAATTCTAAAAGTTTCCTAGTAGTTGCACTTAAGTGCGTCAACTCCATCGTCGAGTAGCTACCGCCAGTCATTAGAGCTGCTACGTAGCATCCGTTATTACACTTTAAGTGCAGATGATAACTCGCTGAAAATGCAAGCCAAACCCTATCAATAGAGTCAAAAAGGAAACAGTCTGTTATTAATCTCGTTCGATACCAACTGCCTTGTAAAAGTGTTCTTGGAAATCCTAATGCAACTGATGTTTGCTCGCTGTAATTTTCACCCATCATTTATGTACTTCGAATGTTTCAATTGACTTATTCTGAACAGAAGTTGCTGCCGACACCTAAGCGGTCTCTTCACTACCGAATGGCTCCATGAGCACCACACAGTAGCTCACACTATACAGTTTAGTATCCTCTTTAATTTCTCCACTGCATGCCCGCCCGAGTAGATTTAATGTGAATGCAAACAGCTGACGTTCAATCAAAAATACGCAACATCATTAAAACTGGTGTAGGCCGGAATAAGTAAGAATTTCCCCCTGTTAAATCCAAAAATATGCTTTAATCTCTACGCATGTGACCCTAAGCTTTCAGTTGATGCAAATAAAACCATTTGTGCACAAAACTACGGCGTATCCACTTACTCGTACTAATACGTGTTGAACGCCTACGCCAATGTCACCCTACGTCAGACCATATCTGCATACATATTTACTCCACCTATCTATCTACATCTGTATATATCTACGTATGCACATGACCACAGAATGAATGTTCGTAGAATATAAGTTTACTTTTCAATTATGACCGTCGAAAATAGAGTCGTCGTCTGTCAGTCAAGCAAACAAGCGAAACACTTTTGATCACACGAATAGGTAACTAAATAGCTGGTGAAGTTAAATCTCCATTCGAGTAGCAAATAAAAGGCGTCATTAAGTAAATTTTAGTGTGAACGTAACAAATCACAGACTCGTATATCAGTGGTGCTCCCATCCCTCCGCACATTTCTCCGTACGGAGCTCTAAAATAACAAACAAATGCGCACGACAATAATTTTCAACACCGCAGCAGATATTTTGCGTCATCTACACACACAAACACACACACATGCTTATGTAAATATGTGCAAGTTCATATTTATATTTTATAATAGCAGATCTTGGCGGTTCCACAAGCCACTATGGCTGGCAAAAATCTAGAAATGCATAGCATTTCTTCAAGAAGTTCTAAAAATTAATGTCTTTGCAAGTAAAATGAGTTTGGAGGTCTTAATCGAAGCGGTTATATCATACCTCTCTTGTGCTTTCGAAGTATGCCGGAGACTTTATTATGCTTGTCATGTTAGTGGACTTGAACGTGTCCATAAAGTCTTTATGCTTTGGGTTCTTTGCATTTCACACATACAATTCTTTTTTATAAAACTCGGTGCTTGTTCATTAATCTAAAAATACTAGATCTAGAAGGACAATTCACTTTCGTTTTTGATTTGATAAATGCGCCACTACTACTTCAAAATGTAACTAAATGAATTTTTTAACCAGTTTCTAAGTATTCTCTAAAATTATATTTTTGTAAACTTGAAAAAATTTTTTTTTTCATTTTTCTTCATTAAAATAAAATAAGTAAATTATAGTTGTAATTTATTTTTATTCGAATTATTTAAAATTAATTCATTTTTCATAGTCTGCAAGAAATATTGCGTTTTTTATATGATTAAATGAGTAAATTTAAAAAAAGAATTGATGGTAAATGCGGTTTTGTATATTTTTTTCAAAAAGCTTAGATGAACTTGATACCAAATTAGCAAAACTTCAACACACTTAAAAAAAAAAGTGTGACATTTAGGGGCATAATGGCAAGTGGTACACAATAATCTATCCTTCTTCCTTTTCCATAATTTCTATACGACGTTCGTGTCCCTTTTCGACTGCTGCACAGTGTAATAATATGGTAGGGACGCCTCGTATGAAGTGACAGTGAGAAATGAAAATGTATTTACGTTCATACTTCTGAGCTGATGAACAAATGATTAGCCGTCTCTTCACATACATATTTGTACATAAATTGGCATGCCTATGAACGCACGAACAGTAAGGACGCACGCATAGATGTTGGGTCGTAAAATGCAGGTATGGTTCCCACCTCCTGCGTGAAACATGTGGAGTCGCAGGGTGTGACTTTCTTCACTATAACTTATTTATGCTCTAATTAATTATTAATGCTGATAATGACTTTATATTTAACATTTGGCGTCGTGCGCTAGCAACGCTGGTGTTCCCAGAAAGCTTCATTTGTCACCGCTAATCCCGTCATGAGTGATTACTTTGCTTTCGTTCACGTTTTTGTTTTCTTCGCATTTGAATTTTTTTATATACAGGCAAGCTATTAAAAATATACGCTTGCCTCAAGATATAAGTGAATGTCTGTGTAAAATTTTCTAAAACGAAATAAATATAATATAAAATGTGGGCGAAATCGACGCAGTTATCGAAATAGTGCATTCGATGCAAACCATAGAGCCTATCACAATTTGCTCTCGGGCCGTTCTCGGTTAGGAAAAATAATCGTATTAACAAGTAAGAAACAATGTGTGCCTTCGTCATGGTTTGTTAAGATAAGGAAATATTAATTTTTTTGATAAAACTCTTAATGAGAACTTCTGAGAAATACTGTCGAACATTTCCGCCATTGGTCCAAGCAAATTTCGAAAAACGATTGGTCCAAAATTTCAGAAAATCGCTTTAAAATGGAGCAGGTGTAGAAACCCGGCCTGGAGCAATGGACGCTCAATTACTTATAACTTCGTCAATTTTGATACAATCGATTTGGAATTTTAATACAATATTCTTGAAAGGTTTATAGGCATTTATTTTAAGTTGGTTAAGTTTTAAGGGCCGGTGTTGATTTTGAATAAAATAGAATTTTTTTAGGAAATTATTGTCATTTCTCTTTATTATGATAATATTGGTATGGAATTACTCATCCTTTAGAATTGTTGCTGGCTTATCAACGTACACCTTTTCTTTCAAATAACCCCAAAGAAAGAAGTCCAACGGTGTCGTTGACGTTTAGGTCTGGTTCCCATTCAACATAGGCCCGAGGTTTAACCACCCTTTATAAGCAATGTAAAAAAAAGTTTGAGGAATGCGAGTTTTGGTTGAACCGACCTCAAATGATGAAATTAGCCTTGCGATAAAAAAGTTAAAAATGGAAAAGGAAGTGAGGAAGATGGTATAACTGCCGAGGTCACGGAAAAGGGATCAACGGAACTACAAAATTCCTTATTAAAATATATAAGGGAATCTGAGATTGTACCAAGAGAAAGGCACAATAGCATAATTGTACTAATCTATAAGAAAGATGGTAGGCGTGACTGCAACAACTATCCCGGAACTCCATTATTAAATACAGCGTATAAAATCCTCCGCATCTTCTGCAGAATATTCTGGCGAAACACCATCAGTAACGACGCACTGTGGGATTAACCAACGAAGAACCCATTCTTAGGCAAATGATACGCCGAAAGTGGTCATGGATAGGTCACACATTGGGAAAACCACCAGATAGCATCACAATAATGGCACTAGACTGGAACCAGCAAGAGAGCAGAGGTCGCAGTCAAGCAAAAAACACTAGGAGAAGATCGATGCTGCTGCGAACTAGCAGATGCCGACATCTCATGGAACGGTGCAAAAACAATAGCACAGAACCGTTTACGTTGGAAGAGTCTTGTCGAGTCCCTATGCTCTCGAGAGGAGTGAACAAGGAAAAATAAAATAAAATCTTGACGAACGTTCCAGAGATTGAATGGGTACGCGAAAAAAATATTTATTATATTAGGCGAGCATCAATGTGGTTTTAGGAGTGAATGGTCGATGGCCGATCAAAGTTTTGTACTTATAGTTTGCCAAATTTTGGAAAAGTTTTGTGAGTATAAAATCGACCGCATCTCTCTTTATAGATTTTCTGAAAGTGTTCGATAGTATTAAAAGAAGCAAAATTGAATACATACGTGCATGCAAGGAAACCAAAAAAATTGGCTTCGCTAGTAAGTCTAACCCTGCTGAGACCTATTGCAAAGTGTCCTTACAAGGCAAAGCGTCTGATTTATTCAGAGATGGAACAGGAGTGAAGCAAGGAGACGCGTTGCCTACGCTTGTGTTCAATCTAATTCCAAACTATGTAATTAAAGATGTTGATCCATCAGAGACTATATTCACCAAAACTTCCTTTCTTCTTCCTTCTTTTCACACACAAATAAATACCATACATGGCAATCATTTTTTTCCGCACTCTATGTTCGCCTAGCAACGAAATAAATGAAGCTAAAAGAAAATCCACACGTGTATAAAATTTATATTTTCTCTCTGCCTTCAAGATTTTTTTTGGAAAGAATTTTCAAGGATATGGTGGTTAAAAAAAATTATTCAAAAAATTCAGGGCAATGTAGAGAGAAAATTCTCAAAATTAAAAAAAAAAAAATATTTTTTTTATGCAAACTATTTTTTATTTTTATATTAAAAATGTCGATTTAAAACCCTATCCTTCAATATGCTTGGAAATTTGCGATAGTTATTTTTGAAAAATATGTGTGTTAGTGGCTAATAAGTGCACCACCACCGCCTTGAACTTCTTGTGTCTAACTATAAACTGTAAAACTTCTGATTTTTTATATCATAATTCACTGTTGTACTTTGTAATCTATCCCTCACATTTCTAAGCCGTGCCTCCTGGAAAAGAGGTGAAATGTGTCTTCAACTTTCTCTCACAATCGAAAGGCTCTATGGCGTTTTCGCATGCCACTCTCGAACGATAAATGATTTTTATGGAACACATTTTAAATGGCAAAAGTGAACTCATAGCTGCGGCTGCTGTGGGAGGATACTTCTAAGACACCAGTATTTCACCTTCCACGGCAATAAACACACAACCTTGAGAGACGACATGCCGCTCACCGGCACACTTTGCTATGCCGGCCGTTATATGCGCATGGACTTGTGCACGCATAAATATTTCTGAATTCGAATTTAGCATTAAATTTATAAATATTTTAAAGTCCGATATACATTTAATTTTTTACGCTTAATCCAACTTAGCGCAGTCTAGAGCAATTTTCTTAAACGCAAATAGATAAATTAATAAATACTGCCATAGGAAAGCAGGCGGCAACGGTAGGCGGATATCAAGCAGCGAAGATAAATCGTGGCAATAATCATAAATTTCAGCAAAAATGCAAATTATCACAGCATTCCTTTTTATTTTCGCAATGATGCGCCGTTAAATGTGTGCGTATATTTATTTCCACATGCACCATTTACTTATATATACATAAGTGCTTATATATCTCGTATGCTGATGTATGTATTTGTGTGGCGCTATCTTTACAAGTCGATATTAAATTCTTTTTACTATAAAATTCGCATAGTCTCAAGCACTTACAATAAGAATATGCGCACAGCAGGTTTTAATTAACTTTTCCAGATTAGCGATTTTTTCTAGAAGTGGGAAATTTTCTTTTCCTGAATTCAAATCTGGTACACAATTTAATTGATTAACCAATGCAGTCGGTATGTTCCTTAGTAGAAGAAAGTCTTAGTAGATCAAAATCAAAGCTGTCAATAGTAACGTGAAAGGTAAGAAGAACGCGAGCTAATTAATATTTTAGGTTGATGGTAGCAGTGGCTTTGTCTTCAAACCATTCATTTCTTTTTTCCTTTACCTGTGTCTTAAAAAGCATACTGAGTGAAAGTGCGATTATGTTTTCAATATCATTGATGTGTTTGCTAATCATTAATAAGCAAAATGGATACTTTTTACTTTGATACACTGAGTAGTCCCAAAGAATAACGAAATTTGGGCAATAGATCGATATTTTTACTTAATTGAGGCCTTCCAAATTTAATGAAATCCTTCGTTTTATCAGATTGGCCTCAGTTTTCGAGATAATGGTATTTGAAAATTTTCTTTTGGGCGGCTGAGAGCTTATTTAGAACAACCTTGCGTTATAAATTTTGAAACCGAAAACCATTTAAATTTTAGCTCAAAAAAAATAATATATCTAACGATTTTTTTTTACAATAAAAAAATTAAAAACTATATCTAAATTTTTAGCGCTTTTTATTTAACTGCTTTCACATACAAACATGAAAAAAAATGAATTCTTTAATTTTAATAATTTTAAAAATGGCGTTGAAATTAACCTTCCCGAAAAATTGCACCTGGACGGTATTGTCCATATTGGCTCTTCTATTTATCTGAAACACAAAAACCAAAAAAATATTAATCAGTGTGACTGTTGCTATGTCCCGTACTAGAATAAAAAAAAAAAATAAAAAAAATTTGATGAAATGTCGCGGTTTTGAATTTTACTCCCTAAATATCGGTTATTTTCAGGTTTTAATAAAAAAAATACGAAATACTTGAAATAATAATATAATTCTAGTACGGGTGATAGCCATTGATGTTGTGAACAACAATTAGAATTTGTTTTGACAACACCAAGCCGAAAAAAGTCGTTTCGAGATAAATGAGTTTTTTGCATTTTCTTAAAGTATAACATCTTAAAAATATTGTGTGAAAACCATGTTTTTTGAACTGGTGATTACTGTAACTTAACACACTTGGTAGATTTGATAAATTTTATACTGCTTTTGAAAAACATAAAAAACTCGTGCCTGATGGAAGGATTTTTGACGTGATAACGTCTTATAATTCGACTTAGCCGGCTGCACGCACGAAAAAATGTGTCGTTATCTTGCTCAATTGTCGTTATCTTGCTCATTGGTCGTTATCTTGCTCATTCGCCGTTACCTTGCTCAATCGCCGTTACCTTGCTTGAACTCCAAGCGAGAGCGCGGAACGAACGACAAAGAGCACAATCGGCCCCCGCGTTCGGCAACGTTCGACATCTGGCTCTTTCCTACTAGAGTGAGCATATGTATGTATGTATATGCGCGTATGTATATAAATTGACATATTTGTATTTGCTTATGCCTTCTTCCTGTGTGCATGGTAGTGAACCAATTCTCTGTTGAGAATAAACGATGACAGGAAAAATAGGAAATGAAAGGGAGTGTTTGAAGTGTAATGTGTCTTGAGAAAGTCAAATCGATGATGATGCCTCTAAGTCTTGTTGACTTATTAACGTCTGATGCACAATAGAAATTGAACATATCTTTGATGAATTTGATAAATGTTTCGTAATTTTTCACGTTTGTGTAAATGTAACTTGACCTATTCCATTGCGATTCCATTTACCTCCTCCTCTATATCCATACAAAATATCTATCAAACAAATAAAATTAAAATTTTGTTTTGAAAATTGCAACCATTCCATCAATATTTCCTTATGACGTTGTCACGTTAAACTATCGTCAGTAAACCGACTTTACAGACAACCTCTTTTTTTTCAAAATTTCGATTTTTGTTAACAATTGTTGGTTTTTTTCTCGAAAATCTGAAAATTTTTTCTAAGGCTACCATATTGTTAATTTTGAAAAAAGAAAAGAAAATTTTGGATGGGGCACAAGATTGGCTATTAATAAAACTAATTTATTTTGTCCGATTGATTTTAGATGCATCTCCATCTCTGATGCTCACAGCAAAGGACTTCTGGAGAAACGGGCTCCACACAAACAGCGATAACTTTCAATTATTAATTTTTTTTTTAATTTTGCTTAGGTCAAGGCGAAACATGATGTATTAATGCTATGCTTTTATTTTTGTAAAATAAAATAATTGACAAGCAAAAGAAAAAAAAAATTATTGAAAATCATAATTTTTTCGGGCCTCTGACTACCCTTAACCCCTTAATATCAAACTCACTCTACGAACTCTCGCATACAAAAAATAAATTTCGTTTGTTGAAACTTGGGCCGGGAATAGCGGTACTCTTAACTGTAAAACTTAAGCTACGGCTTGAATTCTCTGCGAATTTTTTTGGTAAAAAAAGCCCTAGCGTCAAGTGGTTAAGTGCCCACCATGAGTCCTCTGACAGCATAGGATGGCCTTATCAAACTTTTTCATTGCTGTATTTAGGCTGTATACCATTAAAAGTATTATATATGATTTCGTTCGCATCGAAGAAAAATTTGTTCAGCGATGAAGCTCACTTTTGGTTGAATGGGTATGTCAATAAGCAAAATTGTCGCATTTGGAGTGAACATAATCCACAAGCCATTGCTGAGACGCCGTTACATCCTCAAAAAGTCACTGTTTGGTGTGCTCTATGGGCAGAGGGAATCATTGGTCCATATTTCTTTAAAAATGAAGCCGGCCATAATGTTACAGTCAATGGAGAGCGCTATAGAGCCATGATTAATGACTTTTTCGTGCCTGAATTGGACGATGTTCATGTGGACGACCTTTGGTTCCAACAAGACGGCGCTACATGCCATACAGCCAACGCAACAATCGATTTATTGAAGGAAACTTTTGGTGAGCGCATTATCTCGCGCCGTGGACCTGTGGCGTGGCCTCCAAGATCGTGCGATATAACACCGCTGGACTATTTCTTGTGGGGCTATGTGAAGTCGCTTGTCTACGCAGATAAGCCCGAGACGATTGACGTCTTGGAAGAAAATATTCTGCGCGCTATTGCTGACATACGGCCCCAATTGCTGCAAAAAGTGGTCGAAAATTGGGCCTCTCGGCTGGAATTTATTCGAGCCAGCCGCGGCGGCCACTTGCCCGAAATCATTTTTAAAACATAATGGCAAACCCTTATCTTTATAATAAAGCTAAATTCTTGGCCATAACATTAAATTATATACGTTTTATTTCATCTTGAAAACCTAACCTCTAAAAAAAACACCCTTTATCATACTTTTTTCGTAGCCTCAGAGGAAAAAGTACAAAGATGTCAAATCACAAAATGTCGGCTGCCATTTGAATTTCTTTTTTCATGAAATAATGGTTGGCTGGGTTGCAACGTGCACCGCACTGTTGAAACCACTTTTTGTGCTTATCCACGTCTTCAAATGCTTGCAATAAAAGTTTGTTATTATGCCACTATAGCGTTCACCGTTCATCCACAACATTACAAAGACAGAATGAAACATGCACCAGGCGAAAAAGTAACATTTATAATAGTAACTTTTCGTAGTTTTAGACACAAAAATTACTATAGAAAAACTTAGATAAAAATTCTTCAAATTTAGGCAACCGCTCGCGAACGGCAAAATACTCTTAGCCCAAGCAGTGTAGGCCTAATTACTCACATCCGTATGTGCTGACGAGTGTACTTTTGTGTGTAAATACGTTTTTAATCTCAAAAATAAAGTAGCAAATAGAAATGTTCTAATCCACATTACAAATATTTTGATGAGTGCCATGAATGTGACAAAAAAATTTAGTTACAAATGGAACTGTTACACAAAACGCACTGCCCTACCACTGCGCAATTGCGACATTAACGCCACAGTTCACAGAGGAATAGTTTGTTTTTAGGCAGAGATATGTGGCCGCTTAATTGCCGTGCTAATGATAATGTTGGCATTGAAAGCATTTAGAAGCAATAAAATTTTGATTTAATATCCAAATACAAATACAGTATGCATATATGTACATGTATGTATGCGTTGTATATGTCTGTGTTGCCCCCAAGGGTGGAAGTAGAAAACATCTTTGAATATATGCTTGTACATGTGTACCGGTATGTAAGTGTATATACGTATGTATGTATTTTATGTTTATTAAGTTAATGCCTAAATCTTTGCTAGGTAGAAAAACAAATTGTTGATCAATGATAATAACAGTTGTTATGAGCAGATTACAGATATGAGAGCGGGGAGAGAGAAAAATTTACAAAGTAAACATCCAGAACTTTGAAGTTGAATACGAAAGTTTAAACTTGGCCACCACCTAAGACTTATGGGGATAGGTCAGTGTAGCGGCGGAAGCAATAAGAAATGTTTCACAGTATATTTCCAAGAAGGAAATAAAAAATAAGGAAAATTATTAAAATTCGGAAAAAGATATATTACTTTATTGCATGATAAAAATAAGGTAAGGCCGAATCGTTCTTAAAATTCTTCCACCACAATAATATTTTTTGATGTTTGGCAGTATGTAAAAGCAAAGTGTCTATATATAATTATAAAAACTAATTTAAAATTTTAAATTTTTACGTCAGACTAAATTGGAAAATATAGGGTTCGACAATAAGTTCGTAGCCTTTTTATATTTTCCTTTATTTTGCAACGATTTCTTTGATATTTGGCTGAACTCTATCTGTTCTACAAATCTATGTTAATTGTATTTGCGAGTTATTTAATTTTTTATTAGTTTTGAGGATTAGAAACCTGCTCTTCTTTGCTATTCATCGAGGTCAAAAAGCTGTCGAAAATTACCGAAGCAGCCCGGGCCATTTGCGACGTCTAGAGAAGTCTGCAGCACGGAAATGGTTTGCAAAGTTCACATGACTTTGACGTCGATCCCACGTCCCGCAGCGGAAGGCATTGTGAGCTTGATGAAGAACGTTTAAAATCACTTTTGAAGGAAAACAGTCACCAAACCAGTTGTGGATTGACAGAAAACATGAACTGCGTTTATAAAACTATTCGCAACCACCTTCATTCAGTGGGATTTCTCGAATGGGTACCTCACGAGCTCAACGAAAACAAACAGAAACAGTCGCTTCAAATTTCTTCTCAACATCTTGCCCGCCATCAAGCAACACGCGGTAATAAACAGCGCGTTTTGTACCGAATCGTCACGGGAGATTACAAATGGAGCCTATACATCAATATGAACCAAAGAAAGTAGTGGGTGGCTTCAGGAGATACGCCAAAGCCAAGAGTCAAGCCGGATCTCCATGCAAAGAAAATCATGGTATGTGTTTGGTGGAACTGGGAGGGGATAGCGCACTGGGAAATGCTCGAAAATAATGCCATGTTCAATAAGGAGCTCTACATTGCCCAGCTACATCGCATGAATGCGGCTATTCAACTGAAAATACCTGATCGACAAGGTCAAACCATACTCCTTCACGATAGCGCCAGGTCCTATGTTGCACAAGTCGTCAAATCCGCATTCCAAGAGCTCGAATGGACGGTTCTTCAGCATCCGCCGCGTCTACAGACCTTGCACCGACTAATTACCATGTTTTCCGTTGTTGTTAGACCTTCGATAACAAAGAGGTCCTTGAAAACTGGCAACAAACAACTTCTTTGACGCCAGACTAGGAGATTTTTGGGGGAACAGCATCAACAAACTGGTCGAGAGGTGGGAAGAGGTTGTGAACAGTAACGGCGAATATATAATTGATTAACTTTTTGATATAACTATTGTTTTTCGTTTAAATAAAAGTCTTTAGTAAAAATTCTACGACCTTATTCCCCAACCCAATAGAAACATTTGTTATGTGGTTTGGAAAATCTCAACTTTCTTTAAATATCAGAATATTCTCTCACGCCACTTTTTCCAAAACCCCTATTGTCTTTCACACTTTTTATAGCATCAATAATATAGTACTTCAATTTGTTCAAGAATATTAAGATTTAGGTGCGTAATGATCACATTAATTGTATCTTATTTAACTCATAGTCTGTCTTAGGCTTTGTACAACGGAATAGCTATAACTTTACCGACCCTTTAATTAGTGTTTACTGTATTCGTTCGTTGGGATCTTTCCCCTTTCCCGTTTCCTTGGAGGCAATAACTTCGTTTTGTAAGGTGTATAAAATTCGCATTATTCTAATAGCGGTCGCCCCTCGGCAGGCAATGGCAAACCTCCGATTGTATTTCTGCCATGAAAAAGTTCCTCATAAAAATACCTGCCGTTTAGAGTCGGCTTGAAACTGAAGGTCCTTCCATTTGTGGAACATCAAGACGCACACCACAAATAGGAGGAGAAGAACGGCCAAACACCCAAAAAGGGTGTACGCGCCAATTATATATATATATATATATATATATATATATAATATATGTATATGAAAGGCGTCTCTGACCTATCCCATCTTACACACGTTTGCTATTGGCCAACTTGAAGTCTTTAGAAAGTAGAAGATCGATTCTTGCGCTCTCGTTTGTTTTCAATGTTGTTCGAGGCGAAATCGATCTGCTTCAAAGTACTAAATTTCTTACACCTCACTGAATTTTTCTATTTAAATAAGACAGGATAAATGGCTGCCCGCGCGAGGGTGCCTACTTGAACAATGAATCAATAAGGGAAAATACCATGCCGAAAAAAAGTACAATACAAATTGTGCTTCAATGCTTGTTCTAACTTTCTTGATTTCTTATTATCTAAGAAAGAAATTTCTTTACTGTCTTTTAGTACTTTTCTGTACTCTATCTTTTAGTTAGTTAGATGTAAGTGTGTAATTGAATTATTTATCTTTTTTCATTATTCTTTAGTTTTAGTAGTCAGTCGGAAATTATACTATCTTGACTTCTTGAAATTAATAAATAAAATAAATAAATAACGTACGAGTACTGTGACATCTTTCAAACGAAAAATTATAAAATGTCTGAATTTTCTATTGTGGCCGGTCGCCTTGAAGCAGTTCAAGCCAAATGAAGTCAAAACTACTTCATTAGGAATACCTAGAAAAAAAGTTATAGCAGTGAAAAGTTCATTCAAAATAGATTTGTATATACCCACAATACGCTTGAGAAAACTAAAATGAAAATAAAAAGGCTAAGGCTTGAAAGTGAAGAGATAATAATTTAAGGGTTATATACTACTGTGGGCAAAAAGTAAGGTGAATTTATTTGTCAAACTTCGCGGGATTAAAATTTCGCTCTAGTTATTTTTTTCATGAATTGGCAGCACTGTTAATAACATTTGGGCCAACTTTCATGTGAATGTCATTATCAGTAATATATTTACGCTTGTGTTTACCAAACGACCAAGAGTGCATTTTTCGATTTTTACAATGTCTGATTGAGCAGAGAAGTGCCATCTTTGTTTGCGGAATGAAATTTCGGCTGCGGAAACGTTTAGCATGTTGCAGAAGGCATTTGGTGATTCGACCATGTCGCAGAAAAATGTTTATAAGTGGTACAAAGACTTCAAAGAGGGTCGAGAACGTGTTGATGACTTGGAGCGCTCCGGACGACCATCGACGTCAACAGATGACCTACGAGTCAATAAAGTGAAGGTGTTAGTGCTCAAAAATCGTCGGTTGACTGTTAAACACCTTACTGATATGATCGGAATATAAGAAGGATCTGTGAAAACCATTTTGAAAGACCATTTGGGCCTACGAAAAGTCAAATCTCTCTCCCGAAAACTCTCAATTTCTTGGAAAAAAGTCGTCGCGTTGATGTGTGTGAAACAATGCTTTCAGACTATCAGGACAAGCTCAAATGCATCATTACGGGAGATGAGACTTGGATTTATGCTTACAACCCTGAAACAACTGACCAATCAAGCGAATATAGTGCTAAAGACGAGGCCAGACCGAAAAGAGCACGCCAAAGTCGTTCAAAAATAAAGGTCATGATGACAGTTTTTTTCGATTTTCGTTGTGTGGTGCACTATGAATTCGAAAATCGAGAGGGGATTATTTTGAAGGGGATGACATTGATTTACAAGAATAAATAAAGATTTTTCATTTTACAACCAAATTCTATATAAACGAAAATGGACCATAAAAACGAAAATTTTATTATGGCATATTCTAAAAGTACATCATCTTAAAAATATAAATTCAAAAAATCGGAGCACTAGAACGAAAGTTACAGACCGTTGAAGCGAGCGACCTTTCTTGGAATCATCCATAAATGAAGTGCACGCAAAACTTTAGACGCGATTATCTCGAAGTCATGTTTTTTGAAAATTACCGTCGCGGTGATTATTATTTATCAAAAACTATTTGAACGATTTGCATACACTTTTTTTTTTAATTATTCACAATCATCGTGAATCTGAACGGTTCACTTTTTATAAATATTTGCATAGTTCGCTGGAATTAATTTTTTTTTAATTTTTCAACCCCTCAAAAATCGTTGTTTTTGTGCAAAGCGGTTTTAATATCGAGAAAAATAATTTTTGGGTAAATAAACCGTTCAGATTCTCTAAAAAACATTTTTCTACTATAATCATTTAATTTTTTTGATTTCAGTTGAGCTGTTCATGCGCTACCGTGCTCAGCGCAAGCCTCTTCTAAAAAACGGCGAGTCGGGGGAGGGGCGATATCAACTATAAATAATAACATTTTTTAAAATAAAAACACCAAAATGTATTCTTCCAGAGTTACGCTTCAGTAGGATATATGCTTCATTTGAATAAAAGTTCTAAAACATATTTAAAAAAAATTATGACAATCGTTCATTTTTTCGGGCTTACAAGGTATATAACCCCTTAAGTAAAACTGACTCGAACGTAGACTATTTTGATCTGTATAAATATTTGTGCAAAAATTTATGACCTCATACTAATTTTCTAATTAAGTTATTTTTGTCAGTTGGCAGTTTGTTTATGTCATTCTAAATATAAAAATAATCATAATACCAGTTATTACGGCAGAACAGTTGATAATTACGCGCCTCATTTGGCTACGCCTGGCTACGGCATAGTAGGTCGTGAAACTCTAATTTTCAGGTTCGATTTTACCGTAGTCATAATTTTCTGTAACTTAAAAAATTATCGCCATTTGTCATGCCGTTATATACGACAATTCCATTTTTATACCCGTGCACTTGTGAACAAAGGTATTATAATGTTGTTCACGTAACGTCTGAATGGTACAACATAAACAAAATTTCGAGCGAGTGGAGAAAAACACTCAACACCGTTTGCAGGAAAAATTGTGAAAAATGAACATAATTTTTAAGCCACTTAAAACTTGCAGTTTGGCGTAACAAAATTCATCAGATGTTCGGAATATATATATGTCTCCGTCAGCCCTACCCTTGAGCTTCGAGCCATTTGTGTATACATGGTTAGACGCGTCCTGTCTTAGATCGTCCTGTTCCCACTCTACTCTTCCCTCCCTTGAGGGTAGGAGGATCGTGAACGTTGGGATGGCAGTTGCAGGCTCGTGTGAATATACCACCAGTCCGGGAAGCTTCAAAATACGAGTTGGGGTCTTATGTTTGACCACTTACATACTTAAAGCGTTAAATCTTATTGACGCACTACTAACAATATATTTTACCTGTAGACCTTTTGGAAGGACTTAATAAAACTCGTCAAAACTTAGTATACGTTTTGATCTCAACCTTATTGAAATTTTACTTAAAGAAAATAAATAATTTGCATGTACACTTCTATTAGGTGTTTCGCCGAGCTCCATCTTCAATTTGTGAAGTGCGTCTTGATGTTTTTCCACAAAGGGAGGAACCTACTTATGCAGCTTTACGCCACCTCCGAATGCAAAATTTTTTTTTATGTGGAACATTTTCATCGCAGAAATACTATCAAAGGTTTTCTATTGCCTGCCGAGGGACGACCGCTATTAGAAAAAACTGTTTCTATTATTCTATTGTTTGATGCACTGAGACTCGAAAATACGCTCTCACGAGTGGTAGTCATGCATTACGGCGGTTTGGCGGGTTGGCTTAAACCTAAATTCGACTTAAATTTTATATTAAGGGGGTAGTATGGTATTTTTTTTTTTCCATTTTTTTTTTTTTTTTTTTTTTAAATTATTCTATAACATCTTAAGATTATTGTGTGAAAGTTTGAAGTGCATTAGAGTAAAATTGACAAAGACACAAAGGATTAAGTATCTACCTCTCCAACCGGATTTCACGCTGCCGAAAATAGCTACCTAATCTTTAAACGCGTTTTTCTCACACTTGCCTTTTTTACGGTCGGTGTCCACTGTAGATTCATATCTACTGCACCGATTCTTTTCAAATTTGGTTTTTTTGTTTCTTTACTTTATTCACGAGGTAATGACGTTGAGTTTTTTTTTTTTAAATTTTGTCATATTTTAAAACAACAAAGTTTTCAAGTTTTTTTTATGAAAAATCGGTGTTTTGACTTCAAAGCGCTTTAAAAAATTAAAAAAAAAAAAAAAAAAATCCACGTTGTTACCTGCGAAACTTTATTAGCTGATGAAATCAATTTGGTTTTTTGATTTTAGTTGATCCAGTAATGAGTTCTGAGGGACACCGCAATAAAACTTTTTTATGAGACGTCCGCGAAGATTCGCTGCCACCAACTCATTTCTTCATAAAAATCAATGAAAATTTCACACAATATTCTTTAAATATGATTTTATAATGAAGTAATTTTAAAATTTTGAATAAATCAACTGTGTCGACAAAAAAAATTTCGAAAAATATGCTTATTTTACACCGAATTAACCATACTACCCCCTTAATGAGATCGGATAAAAACCATGCCCACGGCCCTCTGAGGTTACGAGCTATAACTCGCATTGCCTATAAAGCCAGCCCAAATTAAATTTTACTAAAATTCAGTCCGAAGCGAATTTAGCTTTCCTTACTTGTTGATTGTTTTTATATATTTATTAAAACAAATATTTGTATTTAATTTAATTTTATTATAGAAGATGCCATTTTATTTAATTTTTACATAAAGTGCTGGCTTGTGCAAATATTGATTTGTTCATTTGTAAGTAGTGGATTAGTTTGTGTTTGTTTAAATAAGTGAACGAAAATTAGCAATAGGAGGCCAACTGCGCGTTTGAGATATTTTCAACTGTTCCGCCTTTTATTTTGTAATAAATTTCCACTAAGACATCAGTAATTAAATACACTTGAATTGCAGAAAAAAATTTTATGTTAAAGATTTTAAGTTAAAAAATTTTTAGTATATATTTGAAATCTTAAACGACAGTAATTTTGTAAAACATCTTCTTCTTAATTGGCGCTATAACCGCTTACGCGATTTTGGCCGAGTTTAACAAAGCGCGCCAGTCGTTTCTTTCTCGTGCTAACCGGCGCCAGTTGGACACACCAAGTGAAGCCAAGTCCTTCTCCACCTGATCTTTCCAACGCAGAGGAGGCCGCCCTCTTCCTCTGCTACCACCAGCTGGTACCGCCTCGAATACTTTCAAAGCCGGAGCGTTTGTATCCATTCGGACGACATGACCCAGCCAACGTAGCCGCTGGATCTTTATTCGCTGCGCTATGTCTATGTCGTCGTAAAGCTCATACAGCTCATCGTTCCATCGTCTGCGATATTCGCCGTTGCCAACGTGCAAAGGTCCAAAAATCTTACGCAGAATCTTTCTCTCGAACACTCCAAGCGTCGCTTCATCGGATGTTGTCATCGTCCAAGCTTCTGCGCCATACGTTAGGACGGGCATGATGAGAGTCTTGTAGAGTGTTAGTTTTGTTCGTCGAGAGAGGACTTTACTACTCAATTGCCTACTTAGTCCAAAGTAGCACTTGTTGGCAAGAGAGATTCTACGTTGGATTTCAAGGCTGACATTGTTATCGGTGTTAATGCTGGTTCCTAAATAGACGAAGTCTTTTACAACCTCAAAGTTATAACTGTCAACAGTGACGTGGGTGCCGATACGCGAGTGCGCCGACTGTTTGTTTGAAGACAGGAGGTACTTCGTTTTGTCCTCGTTCACCACCAGACCCATTCGCTTTGCCTCTTTATCCAGTTTGGAGAAGGCAGAACTAACAGCGCGGTTGTTAAGGCCGATGATGTCAATATCATCGGCATACGCCAGCAATTGTACGCTCTTATAAAAAATTGTGCCTGAGCGATTAAGTTCTGCGGCTCGCACGATGCTCTCCAACATCAGGTTAAAGAAGTCACACGACAGGGAGTCACCCTGTCTGAAACCTCGTTTGGTATCAAACGGCTCGGAGAGGTCCTTTCCAATTCTGACGGCGCTGTTGGTGTTGAGCAACGTCATCTTACATAGCCGTATTAGTTTTGCGGGGATACCAAATTCAGACATCGCGGCATACAGGTAACTCCTTTCCGTACTGTCGAATGCAGCTTTGAAGTCGACGAAAAGATGGTGTGTGTCGATTCTCCTTTCATGGGTCTTTTCCAAGATTTGGCGCATTGAGAATATTTGGTCGATGGTAGACTTTCCAGGTCTGAAGCCACACTGATAAGGTCCAATCAGTTGGTTGACGGTGGGCTTCAGCCTTTCACACAATACGCTCGCTAGAACCTTATAGGCGATATTTAGAAGACTAATCCCGCGGTAATTGGCACAAATTGCAGGATCGCCCTTCTTATGGATTGGGCAGAGCACACTTAAATTCCAATCGGCAGGCATGCTTTCATCCGACCATATTTTGCATAGGAGCTGATGCATGCACCTTACCAGCTCCTCGCCGCCATGTTTGAATAGCTCAGCCGGCAGTCCGTCGGCGCCCGCGGCTTTGTTGTTCTTTAGCCGCGTTATCGCTATTCTCACCTCGTCATGATCGGGTAGCGGAACGACAATTCCGTCGTCAACGATTGGGGTATCGGGATCTTCACTTTCTCGGTGACATGCGCAGCTGTCACTGTTTAATAGGTTCGAGAAGTGTTCCCTCCATAATTTAAGATTGCTCTGTACGTCGGTCACCAGTTCGCCGTCTTTGTTCTTACAGGAAAACGCCCCGGTCTTAAAACCTTCTGTAAGCCGCCGAACTTTCTGGTAGAATTTTCGGGCGTTGTTCCTGTTGGCCAGCATCTCAAGCTCTTCGCACTCACGTATTTCGGCCTCTCGTTTCTTCTGTCGGATAATACGTCTCTCTTCCTTTTTCAGCTCTCTGTAGCGATCCCACATGGCTCGCGTTGCGCCCGATCGCAGCGTGGCTCTATAGGCGGCATCCTTTCTTTCTGTGGCAGCATGACATTCCTCGTCGTACCAATTGTTTTTTCGGGCTCGCCGGAATCCGATTTCTTCTTCGGCGGCGGTACGTAGAGAACGAGAAATGTTGCTCCATTGTTCGTGGATGCCGGTTTGTTGGGCAGTACTCTCTGAGAGCAGGAGTGAGAGTCGAGTGGCGAATCTTCTGGCTGTCTGTTGTGATTGCAGCTTTTCGAGGTCGAACATTCTTTGCGTAGGTAGATGCACGTTTTTTGCTGCACAGAGGCGCGTGCGCAGTTTGGCTGCAACAAGGTAGTGATCCGAGTCAATGTTGGGTCCTCGGATCGTACGTACATCTAATACACTAGAAGCGTGTCTTCCATCTATCACAACATGATCGATCTGGTTTCGCGTTTTTCGATCAGGGGACAGCCAGGTAGCTTGGTGTATCTTTTTATGCTGGAATCTGGTGCTGCAGACTACCATGTTTCGGGCCCCGGCGAAGTCGATCAGCCTCTGTCCGTTACCGGATGTTTCGTTGTGTAGGCTGAATTTTCCGACTGTGGGACCAAAAATTCCCTCCTTGCCCACCCTGGCGTTGAAGTCGCCAAGCACGATTTTTATGTCGTGGCGGGGGCAGCGCTCATAGGAACGTTCCAGGCGCTCATAGAAAGAATCTTTGGTCGCATCGTCCTTCTCTTCCGTCGGGGCGTGGGCGCAAATTAGCGATATGTTAAAAAAACGGGCTTTGATGCGGATTGTTGCGAGACGCTCGTCCATCGGAGTGAACGACAGTACTTGGCGACGAAGTCTCTCTCCCACAACAAATCCGACACCGAATTTGCGCTCCTTTACATGGCAGCTGTAGTAGACGTCGCAAGGTCCTATGGTTTTCTTTCCTTGCCCCGTCCATCGCATCTCTTGGATGGCAGTGATGTCAGCCTTTACTCTCACGAGGACATCAACCAGCCGGGCAGAGGCACCCTCCCCATTAAGGGACCGGACATTCCAGGTGCATGCCCTCAAATCATAGTCCTTAGTTCGTTTGCAGGGGTCGTCATCAGTATAGGGAGGTCTCATCCGAGGCTTTTTTAAAGTTTTCATTGGGGGGGATTTTTAAGTGGCGGGTCCCAAACCCAACGCACAACCAGCTATCCTGGAATGTTTCGCCTTCTCACTTTAGCTCACTCCCGAACGGGTGTTCGGAAGCTACCCAGAGGATACGTGGGCTAATCCCGGCCGTTGTGAGCTGCTTGAACCATATGTAGAAGAATCGTCCTGGCCACTCCCAAGTGAATGGCGATCAGTAACTTTCCCCACTTGCGTGGACTTCTACACATGGAACCATCCTCATGGAACCTCCATCCTGTAAAACATCATCCACTCAATAATCAATCAATAAGCGCTACGAAACCATTAACCAAACAAAAGTTTTCAATATTATAATTAGTTAAGTTGTAAATAATGCAGAGAATAAGCGGATCTGGAACGCTTTTGATATGGGAAATGTTTTTTGAAAGACTAATTCATTTCATATTATAATTCCTACCAGCTGCTAGGAAAATTCACAAATGATTTAGACTTCGAACGGTAAACAGCCCAAGGTACTGAAAACTCATACTCGTATGAAAAAGCACACAACCCTTTACGAACCATTCGCGCCCTTCTTGAAATTTTGTCAATTTAATAATGCGCATAGTATCGTAAAGAGGCTCACAGTGTCACGAGTTCGTACAATGAGTGCCCAGACATATAAAGACATGTCGGATGGAGTTGAAATTGGTTACCGGTATTTATTGTATTTACTTTATTTATTTACCCCCTTGAACAAAAAGTTCCCAAAACAACCGCTAGGGGACGCTCTAAGTCAGTTGATTTGAGTTCTGTTTTTGTTATGTTGCTATATCTGTGATTAGTTTTATCGCCATTGCTTGACATTCGTAAAAGTTACGCCGTTATGAGTAAATCTACCACTGCAGTGTTTTCGAATTTCCAGAGTTTCAAGAACGGATTTAAATTCGGAACGGATTTAAATTTGTATGAAATTTTGTGTTCGAAATGCATTTAATGGTGCGCAAACCTTAGAAATATTGGAAAACTGTTTCGACGTTTTTATTATAAATACTATTATTGAATGGCTGTTTGTGCATTGCGACCTGGATAGATCTATTGTGTAGCCATATAGCCTACTCGAACAGTTTTTGGCTATTAATAAATCCTAAAACTGCTGTAGGCTTAATTTCTATCAGGAGGTTTGGATTTATAGCCCTATTTCCCAGGTAGTTTAGTCTGCGACGTGCCACTGCTAGACAAACGCCTAGAACGTGTTCTGCTGTTTCTTGTGCCTCTTTGAAGAGTCTACAGGAATCGATTTCTAACCACCTATCATTTTCATGTGATAATTAAAAATTCAGTTTAAAGTTGTATGTCCTTTCTGCTTAGGTTAAGGATTGCTTCTGCCTTTATCCGTTCTGGATCTATGAGTCTTTTCGATTGCCACTTGCCCGATTGGGCTCTCCAGTAATTTATTAGGTCTTGCTGTTCTTGCTCACGCAGAAAGGCACTTTTGAAGCTGTTATTTACCCCGCAGAAAGGTGTAGGATTTATGAAGGGAGTGTTTGCCCCCTTTTTCGTTAAAGTGTCCGCAATTCCCTTCGTGCCCCTCATGTCTCGGAACCCACATCAAGGTAACAAAGTTTCTTGATGCTAGGGTGTTGAGGATTTTAAAACATTCCCATACCAACCTTGATTGGAATGAGAAGCTATCCAGCGAGTTTAGAGCTGCTTGACTGTCAGAGAGAATGTTAATATTGGCACCGAGCGTGCCTCTCCGTAGACATTCTTTGGCACACAGCTCTAAGGCGTGGACCTCCGCCTGGAAGTGGTTTTTCATAATTGTCATTTTTTTTTTTAAATGTAGACCGACCATTCCAGCCCCTGAACTACCGTCTTCCATTTTAGGTCCATCAGTAAACTACACTTGTGCGCCCTCTTTTAGGATTATTTCATTGTTTCTCCACGCTGAGCGGTCACTAATGACCACTTTGAATTTTTTGGAGAATTTTAGTTTCCTTTCCATCTTGTCGTGAACAGTCAGGCACGGAGAGTTCAGAATTGAACCCAGAATCTTTACATTTCCTGTAAGATTGCCTTCTTTGATATGGACTATAAGACTATACTTCAGAGGATCATTTCTGTAGTCAGTCTTCATTTACTTTCAAATGTTTCAATGTTTCGGTAATGATACTCTAAAGAAAACAACCGTTTACGAGTGACGTGAACGCTTCAAAAGGGATGGTCGGTCCGTCGAGGCTGACGAACTTAGTGGCAGGTCGTAGACTTCGAAAACCGATGATAACATTAACGAAGTGAAGAAAAAGTTGATCAGTAAGCGGAAAGGAATCGTACACTTATGTTAGGCATTTGGCGGAGCTCCTCATCCTATTTGTGGTGTGCGTCTGGATGGTGTTCCTGATATGGAAGAGCCTACAGTTCTAAGCCGACACTTAAGGGCTAACGGTTTTTTTATTACGAGCTTTTCATGGCCGAAATACACTCGGAGGTTTGCCATTGCCTGCCGAGAGGCGATCGCTATAAGGAAAAACTTTTTTCTTCATTTTGGTGTTTCATGCACGGAGATTCGAACCTACGCACTCCCGAACGGTAGTCACGCACCAATCCATTCGTCTCCGTATGAACCAAGACTGAAAATTTACGTCATTTTTAGTCCAGGATGAAAGCGATGCTCATGGTTTTTATGGACTACAGCGGTATTGCGCACCACGAATTTTAGCCAGAAGGTTGAACTACAGACAAGAACTGCCATTTGGGCGTTATAAGACGTTTACGTGAAGGAATTCGCCAAAAGAAGAAGTATTTGTGAGAAAACAACTCGTGGATTTTTCGGCATGACAACGCGCCGTCGTGCAGTGGCTTCATTATCCGTGAATTTTTGACCAAGAACTAAACGAAACGAATGCCATCGAACAGCCATCGAATTTATCTGATATGGCTCCCTGCTATTTTCTTCTGGTTGGTCGAATCAAGAAACCACTACGGCCCCCACTTCGGCGTTTTAACAGCTGAGAGGAAGTAATGGAAAAATCGAGGACGGGCCTGATAGCTATAACGAAAATAGAGTTCCAGAAATGTTTCCAAAACTTAATCAAACGCCGACATAAGTTTGTTGCAGTTGATGGTGAGTACTTTGAAGGCGATAATATCACTTTTCAAAAATAAATTTGCATTTTCTGAAAATATTCCGGGAACTTTTTGATCAAAGTGATATGCATTTCAAATATAAAAAGGGTAAATCAATAATTTTCGCTAGTAAACACATCGCCTGTGCATTAATATTGATATGAATATCAAATGTAAATCAAGCGATTAGTGGATATATGCGAATACTTTTCTAAATAAGTATTAGTTAAGTGCATAAGTACTCGGATTATTTGATTTTATGATAGGACGGGAATATATGAGTGCATTAAAAAGTTTAGTCAACTTTTCTAACTCAGTATCGATATTAACCCAGCAGGAGCAAATACTTAACTTCGTTCCCACGGCAGTCGGTATTACGTTACTCGAACGGTCTGGACTTATATCAGGTGGAATACTATTATTGCAGCAGCATTCGCCATCCCTATATAGAAATGTTTATGTAACTCAAACTCAAGAGTTCTGTTCCCAAGATCGCTATTGGGAGTTGAAAAAGTACCTGAGACGCATTATCCGAAAGAAGATATGACAGGCCGAAATACGTGAGTGCGAAGAGCATCAGATGCTGGCTGATATTAAAAACAATCGAAAATTTATCGCAAAGCTCGGCGATTTACAGAAGGTTTCAAGGCCGTGGCGTTTCCTTGTAAGAATAAAGATCGCGATCTGAAACTATTTGATGAGGTACCAGCTGGAGATAGCAAAGGAAGAGGGTGACCTCCTCTGTGTTGGGAAGATCAGTTGAAGAAGAACTTGGCTTCATTGCTGCGTCCACCTGCCACCGGTTGACACGAGAAATTAAAGAAACGACAGGCGGTTATAGCAACAATCAAGAAGAAGATAATAATTTTTTTTTATTAATACCTATTTTATATTATGATAATTTTTTTTTAGTACAATATTTTATAACAATTGTTTTATTAATATTTTTTATAAATATTTAATAATAATTTTCTTACTAATATTTTCTATTTTTTTTATTAATATTTTATACATTTTTTATTGGTATTTTATAATAATTTTTTTATTAATATTCTATAAAAATTTTTTATTAGTATTTAATGATAATTTTTTTATTTATATTTTATAAAACTTTTTTTATTAATATTTTATGATAATTTTTTATTAATATTTTCTTATTAATATTTTATTATAATAAAAATAAAATAAATAATTGGCGCGTACACTTCTGTTAGGTGTTTGGCCGAGCTCCTCCTCCTATTTGTGGTGTGCGTCTTGATGTTGTTCCACAAATGAAGGGACCTACAGTTTCAAGCCGACTCCGAACGGCAGATATTTTTATGAGGAGCTTTTTCATGGCAGAAATACACTCGGAGGTTTGCCATTGCCTGCCGAGGGGCGACCGCTATTAGAAAAATGTTTTTATTAATTTTGCCTTCACCGAGATTCGAACTAACGACCTCTCGGTGAATTCCGAATGGTAATCACGCACCAACCCATTCGGCTACGGCGGCCGCCGTTTTTTATTATTTTTATTTTTATTATTTATTTATTATTTTTATTAATATTCTATAAAAGTTTTTGATTAGTATTGTATAATAATTTTTTTATTAGAATGTTATAATAATTTTTATTAGTATTTTACGAAAATTTTTAAAATTTTTTGTTTTGTTTTTTTGGTGGGTGAGGTAAATGCCTTCGCACTTACAGCGACCGTCGTCTACTGCGTCGTGTGGTGTGGCTACTAAAACAGTCCCTCCTCCTCTCCTGGGGAGACTCCCCTCCTGGAACTGATTTGACCATTTCTTCGGGAGGGCCCAGAACGGTGTCCTGAAAAGGACCAATTCTATTCACCCACGTCTGGGTCCACCATATTTGTAGCCAGCATTTATGCTATAGGCTCGTCTTCTTGTGTCTCTATCTGCGGGGATTCATGTTGTCGGCTTATCTTCTAGTCAGGTATATTAGCATGTCGGTTAGGCATCTCTGTCCATGTCAAGTTTTTTGGCACGTAGGACTCGCTCTATATACGCGCGAATAATTTGCCAATTTTCTGCGCTTTCTATCATTTTATCAGTGATGTTGTCAGCTCTTAAGGGGCCTAGTCTGACTTCGACAGCTTTGCGATCTAGTTTCCATCTCTCACATTTGAAGAAAGTGTGATCTGCGTCATCAATAAGTGCATCTCCGTAGAAAATTTTTTTATTAATATTTTATAAAATTTTTTATTAGTATTTTATAATAATTTTTTATTAGTATTTTATAAAAGTATTTTATTAGTATTTTATAATAATTTTTTATTAGAATGTTATAATAATTTTTATTAGTATTTTACGATAATTTTTTTATTAATATTTTACAAAATTTTTTTATTAGTGTTTTATAATAACTTTTTTTATTAATGTTTTATAAAATTTTTTTATTAGTATTTTATAATAATTTTTTTATTAATACTTTATAAAAATTTTTATTAGTATTTTATGATAATTTTTTTAATAATGTTTTAAAAAATTTTTTTTTTAGTATTTTATAATAATTTTGTTATTAATATTTTATAAAACATTTTTAATAGTATTTTATAATAATTTTTATTAGTACTTTATAATAATTCTTTTATTAATATTTTATAAAAAAATTTTAATAGTATTCTATAATAATTTTTATTAGTATTTTATAATAATTTTTTTATTAATACTTTATAAAAATTTTTATTAGTATTTTATGATAATTTTTTTATTAATGTTTTATAAAATTTTTTTATTAGTATTTTATAATAATTTTGTTATTAATATTTTATAAAACATTTTTAATAGTATTTTATAATAATTTTTATTAGTACTTTATAATAATTTTTTTATTAAAGTTTTATAAAAATTTTTATTAGTATTTATGATAATTTTTTTATTAATATTTTATAAAATTTTTTTATTAGTATTCTATAATAATTTTTATTAGTATTTTATAATAATGTTTTTATTAATATTTTATAATAATTTTTATTAGTACTTTATGATAATTTTTTTATTAAAGTTTTATTAAAATTTTTATTAGTATTTTATGATAATTTTGTTATTAATATTTTATAAAACATTTTTAATAGTATTTTATAATAATTTTTTTATTTATTTTATATTTTAGGAATTTAATTAAAAAAAAAATAGTTTTTTTTATTATTTTAAAAGTTTAATTTTTCTTTTTATATACAAAGTATATAATGCATATCAAAAGTAAGGGAGAGAAATCGCTTTTACTACAAAACCACTTTTTTTTTTAAATCGGTCAAAACTACTGTAAAGTATAAGGTTTTTAATTTTTCGAAGATCTGTTCTTGGACCACTAATAGCACTTGAAATAAAATTTTGTGCAAAAAAGTGATACGCTTTTGAAATGGATGGAATAAACTAATTACGAGCATTTTTTCCTTTTTTAGTTATTTACACAAATTAATTTTGAATAATTTTGTACTAAAGCCCTAATCCTGAACTTCGGAGGCTCATATCTCGAAATTGGAGACTAACTTCGAAAATCGAAGAAATTATATTTTTACCTACGACTCAATCTTTAAAAAAGAATTCGTTTGGTTCAATACCCAGCCGAGTGCTGTACAGTGTAATGGATATTGCATTCCTTTAAACTTGAAATTATATTGTAAAATTTGTTTTAAAAATACCATTTTACATAATTTCATTTTTATTTTGCCTTCTCCAAGCTGCGAGATATCGTTAATAAAAATTTTGTTTAAATTAAAAATTTGTCTAAACACAACGGGAGACTACAGACGGAAAGAAGAAAAAAATTAAAAATAAATAAAATATAGTTCAGTAGCCATTAAATAGAAATTTACAAACAAAATAAGAGTTGCAGCGGCAATGTGTTTTACTTTTCGTTGTCAGAAAGATTGCCTAATAAACCACTGAACGCGGAAGTGGGGTGGCGCACAATGCACAGCAGCAGCACAATGGAATTGGCAATGGCACACAATACCCCCAACGACAGCCCCTGCTAATTGGGCAAATTTGTGTATGTATGTATGTATGTGTGTGTGTGTTTATGTAATACACACGCAACTATGCAAAAGTTGTAGATGCACTCCACACTGATTGAGGCGACAGCAGGTGTGCGGGTGCAGCGCTGCACAATTAACCTACTCAAAGCGCATTTAATTAGCGCTTTTGCGTGCGGCCGCCACAAGTGAAGCCGCAATCGCCACACGCCACAGTTCCAACCAAAATTACCTCCAGTGCCGCTGCTGCTGGCGCAGTCACAGTCACAGTTGCACTCTTCGCAAGTCACGTTGTTATGTCACACGAAACGAGCTAACAAATACGAGTAGATAGAAGACAAACAAACAAATTAGCAAACAAATAGCAATGACAGGCGACAGTCAGACAGACACAGTGCCATACTGACATACTGCCATACTGCCAAACAAACGGTCTCACAAGATGTATGGAAATGGCTATCAGAATGCGCTATCGCGGAGTACACAATGGCGGCGGGGGTGGGCGCGAACCTGTTCTAAATACCAAATAGGCACATACCAGCGCGCCAGTGAGCTGCGTCAAAATGCAGCTAGCGGCGTATCAAGTGAACGGCAGTGTGCAGCATTGGACAGGTATGCATACATATATACACACACACATACATACATACACCTACTTACATAATAGGTGTATTCTTTTGTTGGCATTGATCAAGCGTTTTAGAAAATACTAGCAGCGTCAACCGCTAAACCGCTTATCGCCAGCGCCGCAACAACGGTCGTAAAACACACACTCGCACATACACACATATCTGTAGACCACAACGACACACATTGGGTAGTGGGCCTAATCGGCAAAACACCTGCGTCGCATCATACGTCATGACGGCCAACCAACTTGTTGTGGCCACCTTAGCAGTTCCGCTCGCTACGGCAACTGCCATTATCATCACGCCTTCGATCACAAGACGCCGTAAAGTAGTTTTGCATATGTCAGTATGTATGCGCACAATGGAACTGAAAAGAAGCAAAAAATAAATAAACAAACCGTAGCGAACCACGTGAAAGCAAACAGAAGACGAAAAAAATAGTGCATTCATTCACATGTTAATTTGTAGCAGGAAAGCGAAGAATTGGTAACACCTTATCGTCCAAGAACGAGCGCTCAGTGCGCGCCATAGCAACAAAAACAGCAGCAGCAGCACCAGCAGTGGTCGAGGTAGAGGCAGAGCAGAAGTGACAGTTCGAAGCTACTTAAGTATGCCACCTCTTTGGTGTCGTTGTCAAGCACGCGCTTTGCTCCAATTTCTATTTGATAGCCACCAGTCAGTTTGCTTTGTGCTCGTTTACCAAATCGTGCACGGTTGCTTATCAAATTACTGTGCAAAAATTTACTAATTCACATTTTGGTTGGATCACGAAAGGTAGTAAAAATTTTGATTTTCCATTGCTTTTGTGTTTACGGCCATGAAGGCCAAGGTTTTAGTTTCAGAAATGGAGTCGATCAAATGCACCGGCAATGTTATGGTCCGTTCTCACGCTACGGACATTTGCAATTCGATTGTAGTTTGCGCGCTCATTTCTAAATCGTTCTTCTGATCGTTCTGAATTGAATTACATTTTTAGTGCAATGCGAATTGCGTACAAATAATTGCCGTCTAAATTATTATTTTTTTTGTTTTTGTTTTTCATTGAAATCATCTGGCTAACTCTAACAAACAAACAAAAACAAAGTAACAGCACTAAGCAAATAAATAAAAATCAGAAAGGAAATTATTAACAAGAGTTTTTATGCATACGAGGGTTGCGAGGTTGGAAATCAGCTAACAAACAAAAACAAAATAAAAAGAGTAAGCATAAGTAATCAAATAAAAAAAAAATATATTAGCAAAATTTTTATGTATACGAGGGTTGCTATTTATATTTCTCACCGATTGAGCTAAAAAACTCGAATAAAAAAAAATAAAAAAACAGCTGTAAGGAAATAAAAAAACAATCGAAAAAAAGAAAATTTTTATGTATACGAGGGTTACTATTTATATTTTTCACCGATTGAGCTAACAAACTGTAATAAAAAAAAATAATAGAAATAAGCAAATAAATAAAAAATCGAAACAAAAAGCAAATATTTATGTATACGAGGGTTGCTATTTATATTTCTCATCGATTGAGCTAACAAACTCTAATAAAAAACAAAAAAAAAAAAAAACAAGTAAATAAGAATCAAAAAGAGAGTTATTAACAAGAATTTTGCATACGAGGGTTGCTATTTATATTTCTCATTGATTGAGCTAACGAACTGTAGAAAACCCAAAAACAAAAAAAACAACAGTAAGCTAATAAATAAATAATCGAACAAAAAGTAAAGTTTATGTATACGAGGGTTGCTATTTATATTTCTTATCGATTGAGCTAAAAAACTGTAATAAATAAACAAAAACAAAAAACAACAGTAAGCAAATAAATAAATAATCGAAACACAAAGAAAATTATTAACAAGAATTTTTTGCATACGAGGGTTGTTATTTATAACAAAAAATTAACATTTGTGGAAATTGGTTTTATTGTTTTTCAAAATATTCGCCATGATGATAACTTTTGCCGTCGTTTGAACGAATTTTCGAAGCATTTTGTGAAGTCGGGTTTCTGGGGCGTTTTTAACTTCTGTAGAATCCAACGCGGACACACCTTCTTTACCACAAGGTGATCATGCAGGATCTTATTGATGTTTGTTTATTTATTTATTGAAGTCTATGAAGTACAATTCTTACAGACTTGGATAAAAAAAGTACCTTAGATTTACATATATTAAAAAAAAAAACTATAGTATAGAATCAAAATGATTTAAAAAAGCAAATCTTGAAAGTGAAAAATCGAGAAAACTACCATTATTAACACGTTGAGCGTGACCTTGGTGCCTGGGGCCCAGGGCTAATCTTTCCCTGTGGCCGGCTCCTGCTCCTAGGGACCATCGTTACATTTTTCGTTGGAGCGACGGTATTAGAGTTAAAAGACAAATGCAACCTGAATGAATGTAAAGAGTTTTCGAATAAGAGGGTTATTTTGATATTCAAAGAAAAATGTTATTGATGCTTTCCATTTCAATTCAACCGGGCTATTTGGGACATGTTCTTCGATTTTGATGTAACTCAAATATGTTGCTCTCTGGTCAAAAGAATGAATATTTTGTTGTTTGCCCGAAAATTTTTTTTTCAAGATTTATCGGCAATTTTGTTTTTCGGCTCTAAATCAATTTTTTAATTATATAAGAATTTTCTTTTGTAATTGCTAATAACTTAGTCAAAAATGAACCGATTTTAATGATTCTGGGTTCAAAATGATCGTCATTACTTGCACGAGCGACTTCATGTAAAAACAACAGCAAAAAAGTAGTTGAACATTTTTTATTTTGCAAGAAACAAAAAGTGGGAAACAGCTTTTTACTCAAAAATTCATTACTCAAAAACAACTCGTTTTAGCAACTAGGCATTCAGCTCAATTGAAGTTGGAGGTGTCCTCTTGATTTGGAAAAATTAAAAAAAAACACACTTTTTTAAATATTGAATTTCGAAAAAATTTCGCAAAATTTAAATATTGTTTTTAATTTTTTTGTTGTAAAAAAATTCCTGAAAATACCCTAAATTTTCAAGCTCAAGGCCACCAAACAAAATTGGCTTTACTGAGACCATCATCTGCCGATTCTGTGAAATGGTCTTTGAAAATTCAGAAAACATTCTTTGTGAATGTCCCACGCAGAAAAAAGGAACACCACCTTGGTGGTATTGCGGTGCCTCCATATAAATTATGGAACAATAAACCCCAGAATAGGCTAAAATTTTTCAAAAAGCCCTAAAATACAGGGTACCTTAGCAAGCTGTGCGCAATAAATCTCGTTTGGTTGTTTTTGTTGTTGTTGTAGCAGCATAAACAATCCTCATACCTATACTGGGAATGCTGCTGAAGTGACAGTCCATAGCCGGATAAAAATCTGGGTCCATCCGGTTACGTAGCACCGGCTGTCGGGGGAACCATCTCGTTTGGTCGCAGTGCACAGTGCCTAATACTCGTAGTAATAATACGAAAAATAAACTGTTTGTGTAGTATGAGACTTTTATTTTAATAACTTGTGAAATAATTAATAAAAATGTGTTGGAAAAAATCAAAAAAATTTAAAAATTAATTTAGTCGTTCGCATATACGAGGTACTTTTGTGAGTCACTGTACGTATTATATTATGAATGATATCTAAGCAACTGAGATAAAATTGTTTATTTATAAAACTTACCCACACTTATAATTAAGTACTTACCTGTGCACATAAGTATATGCATGCATACATACATACATACATACTCATGTGCATATGAACCGCTTAAGTGTGCATGTGTGTATGCATGTTTGTACTCACAAAACAAAGTAAGTAAATGAAAATAATACTGAATAGTTTATTTATTTATTTTTTTGTTTTTGTTTTTCAATATCTAATTTAATTTAATTTCGCTTTGCCCTTTAGTTGTTGCTTCACACGCTCAGCACTTGCGTTTGTTATAGCGTTTTACACGCTCCTAAAATGACGCAGTTTCGCAACCACAAGCACTTCATGCGTATATTTTAGCATAATTCAATATCACACAGCTAAAACTACAGTAATCCTATTCTGTGCCACTCACAAACACATTCCTGCATTCCACTTCCAACAGCGCAAAAAGCACGCATTCCTGGCTCTCATTTGTATGAGTGTGTGTGTGTGTGTGTGTGTGTTCATTTGCGTGATCTATTTGTTTATTTTCTCAATTAGCATCATTTCCCCTTCTGTCTCTAATCACTCGTTGTCGCTTTCTGAATGTAGATTGTGCTATGTTGTTCGTGTATTACTTAGTGGGGATGTTGGGATTATGTTGCTTTAATTACATACATACATA
This sequence comes from Anastrepha ludens, assembly GCF_028408465.1. Lineage (NCBI taxonomy): Eukaryota > Metazoa > Arthropoda > Insecta > Diptera > Tephritidae > Anastrepha > Anastrepha ludens. Next base: position 25,826,491 of record NC_071499.1, on the reverse strand, counting down.
CATACATACACACTTAAATACCTCATGACTATTCGAATCGTTCTCTATCATACGCTATGATTTTCCACTTTAAGCAGCTCACACTGTGTGCTCCGAAATTGAAATCTTATCAGTGAAGTTTGTATGTTTGTGAGATGTGCTTGCGTATGTACGTAAGTATATAAGTACGAGTAGATATGTGAATTGAAGTTTATCATGCGACGAGTCACCACTTTTGGGCTAGCTGTTATCTTATCAGATAGCAGCCAAATGGCGCTTGACGCTTAACTGTTTTTGCGCGTCAGCATTATGACTATTCCAAGCGTCTTATTGATGAAATGTGTTCGATGTCTAAATATTTATGTGGAACTATTATCGCTTTGACGCGTGCGACCTTCAAACGCAAGTCTTTATTGATCTATGTATGTATGTACTATGCATATATGTATGTATGTATGTATGTACTGTAAACAATCGCACTAAGTGTGTGCCAGCATCTTTTGCTGTGCTTTTCCCTGATTGATTAAGCAAAGGTCAAGAGACTAAAAATCAATTTAATAGTCAGCAGTTTGCCAATATTTGGCGGTAATTTTATTTCTGTTAGGCGCAACATTTATAATCGAGGAACGTTTTCGAGGCAACAGAAACTTTTTGGAAATATTTAATTCTGCCGTAGTTAATTACTGCTTGCAAAAGCTGTCACGCCACTACCGAGATGCCAAGGAAGCCGGGAATAATAGTTTTTTGTGCTTCAAGAGTTAAAGGCTTGTAGCGTAATGACTCTAGACGTAAACGTAACTTAACAAACTTCAGAGTAACCTGCGAAATGGCGAGCAAGTATTTATACAGCCATGGTCATATAAATAGCACATTTAGACTTTGAAAGCAAAGAGTTGAATATGTTTTTGAATAATTTTTTTTTACTGGGAAAAAAGCAACCTAAAAAATAAAAAAACTTATTTACTTCCACTTTAAAACAAAAAAATGGCCAAAAAGAATTTCAGTTCTTATTTAATTTACGAGAACGTAGGTAACTCACGAAACCTCCTAGACACATAAATATCACATCCTTAAAAATTCCAAATAAAAGCAAAAATAGAAACAAAACAGATAGTTAAGTAATAATATTGTTTTACCAGATTAGAATTTTGTACTATATTCACCGTTTTTGATTACTTTTTCAAGCTGTCGCTCCATTCTTCCTACAAGCTTGTGGCATCTTTCCTTTGGAATCGAGTACCAAGCCTCCTCAACTGCGGTCCACAAATCATAAAAAATTTAAAAATTTTTGTTAGCGATTTTGACCTTAACGTATCCCACAAATTTTCTATTGGATTGAGATCAGGGCTCTACGCCGCCGAATCCAGTACATTAATTTTTTCTCTTCTGAGTCATTGCTTCACTGTCTTTGCAGTATCTTTTGGACCATTGTCCTGCATAAATGTCCAATTGAATGGCATAAACTCAAACACAAATGGCTCCATTTTATTCTGGAGTATATCCAGATACACTCAAAAAAAAACTTCTTCGGTTCAAGTTAAAACGACTGTTGAAATGAGGAAATATGGGAATGATTTGGCGCCTATGAAAAGGCATCCTCTTTTCAGTGTCTGATATTTTCTCAAAATGAAGAAAAAATGTTTACATGCTTTCGAGAAAAACTTTCCCGATTTAAGGAATTTGTTTTTATATTTGTAATAAATTTTATGTTTGAAATAGATAATATTTTGCTAAAAGAAAATAAAAATATTACTCATTTCAGAGTAAAATTTGCTGGAATTAGGGAAACTGTTATTTTGTTTCTAGTAAAAATTTACTAAAAGAAAAATAGCTTTTTTCTCAATTTTAAAAAATCTACCTGAATTTTCAGATTATGAAATGTTTTAAATATTGAATAAAAATGCAAAAAATTTGGTTTTAGTTTTTTATTTTTGAAACATAAACTGGAAAAATTCATTAAAAAAACTTTTTTGGCCGTAAGAGTTTTTCATTGTTAACAATATACACATGAATTGGTGGATAGTTTAATTCATCTGCTTTTATAATTCTAAAATTTCCGCTCTTAGGGCCTACTTTAAAAGATAGGTAGTGATTTGTGTACCCTAAGATATTTATAAATTCACAAAATAAAAATATTTCTTCATTTATAATGAAAATTTCGAGAACTTGGTATGATACAAATTGCTTTTCGGGGTACAGCTTCTTAAAATCCAGTTCTATCTAAGATAGGAATGAAGAACAATAAATTATTTTTTATGTAAATAAAACTCACGAATTATACCATTAAATGTCCAAAACTCTGCTTATACTGAGGCCATTCTTCTAAAATTGTATTTAAATTGGCATCTTTTTGTAGCATTTGTCGTCGCACAGCAAAAGTCGCTTCCCATTTTAGTTGAACTTCATCGTATGGTTCAACGTTATACTTTAACCATGATTTTTCTTGAATGCAATCTAAATGTAATTTTTTTATTAAATGAAGGTTGCATTAAATGCAGATTATAATATTTAATAATCTCTCATTTAAAATTTAAATTAAACCAAAATATACTCCTGAGTTAAGAAAGCCATATCGTCGTTGCGATTGCAAAACTGCATAAAACCAAAACGAATTGACCAAAGAAACTGAAGTTTCACGTACACTCTTTTGCAGAATTACTATTTGTATATTGATCTCTGTCATAATATTAATAAATTATAAGTTCAGTGAAAAAATTGAGCTATACTTTTGTAAAAAATAAGTTTTCTCTTCCTTCACCACTTATGTAGTTTTGTATATTGGATATACGCGGTATTGCTTTCGCAACGACGATATATGTACCTATGTACATATATACCTGTTACGCAAGAATTAATCTCCGTTCCTTTTGTTGTTGGTTCTACATCTCTTTTGGAAATAAGACCATCCCGTCTAAGTTTCAATAATACACTGTGGTACTTAGCATACAGAGATCCACCTGGCTTTTTTCCTTTCTTATGAATGTAATATATATCCTGTGTAAATGAAATCGAGGTTAGAAAACTTTTTTTTAATAAAAATTTTAGGTTGTGATCAGACTTTAGATTCACTCGTAAATAAATCCACAATTTTATTGGCGAAAGCTTCAAATGTTTTAGGGTTTGGATGTACTTCAGCAGAAATAAAATAATTTGCAACTATTGCAGCTAGAAGTTTCCTATACTTTGGAGTGAGACACTTTTTTTGCGCATAGTATTTCAGGATTTGTGATCCACCCGCCGACTTACTGAGTATTGCCTCAAAAGATTCCTTATATGAAGTACAGAAATGTATATTTAAAATAAATAAATAACTAAAGCAAAAGTAATAAAAAAAACATTTACCTCGCCACGATATTCATTTGCCAATAAAGCGCATGCCTCAGTGTGAATGGCTTGTGTTTTTATTCCCTAGTGAAGTAAAACGAAGATTATGAATTTTTGCATGCATATCTGTATATGTGTATATGCACAAAATAACAAAATTCCTGTTGCGCTTGCCAATTGAGCAGATTATGCTCAAAAATTACCCTTGGTCCAAACTGCGATGTGTCGATCAATGTATCCAAATGGCTTGGCTTTAGGAGCTTCAATGATTCCTTAGTTAGACCGCTTTCTATAATTGAAATGATTAGCAATAACTAAAAGGAGCAAAACAAAATATCCATAAACTTACCAATAAACACGTTCAAAAACGGTTCGCCTTCCAACTCAATTAAAATTTCTATTAATTCATCCATTGCACGACAAAATATATAATCACGAAGAAAAAAAACAATCAACTACGTATGTTCGTAAAAGCAATGAGCATTCGATAAGATAATTGTAAGTAAAGTAAAAAATAACAAAGAAAAATGTAACATCAAAATGAGGACTACGGGCTTATGTTTCAAACACATTTATAGTCATTTAAAAGAAAAAATACTCAAAAGCGATAAAATTTAATGAATTTGGAAGAGTTCAAAATAAAGAATGGTTTTCTTTATTTTAGGGAGGGATTTTTTTCTGAGTGTACTGAAATCTATCCATTTTACCAACCACGCGAACAATCGGCAGAACACCATGCCAGGAAAAACCTCTCCAAACTATGATGCTTCCGTCGCCGTGTTTAATCGTCTTTTTTCCTAGGATTTACCGCTTGATTTTTTGGACGACGTACAATAGTTTCCCCATCTGGTTCCATCCTATTTATTTTGCTTTCGTCGGTCCAAAGTACGTTTTTCCAAAACTGAATAGGTTTGTCTTTGTGGGCTTTGATATGTCTTTTTTAGAGGAGTGGTTTTTTTTTTGCTTATGCGGCCAAGCAGCTGGGCTTCGTTAAGTCGCCTTCCTACAAGCTTTCTTGGTTTATTTCAAGCAATATTTGCCGTGCCGGCTTAAAAGGATCTGCTTGCTCTTGCGTATTATGGCTCCATCAACATTAACATCAGTTTTTCGCGGCTTTGGAGCAAACTTAAGACTCTACAAGGGTCTCATCATGTCCGGCCTAACGGATGGTGCTGAAGCTTTAGATTAGATTAGATTAGATTAGATTTGTGGGGGTTGGGCAAATAAAAGCTCTCAGTCTGGAAGACCATTGTACTACACCCGCATAGATTACAGTGGAAGGAATAGGGAGACAGTATAGCTACAGTATGGATGGTAGGATGAAAAAATTGGTCTGATCTCACTCTTCCGCGAATCTTTTGGATTCATTGATGAATCTTAAGAGGTCCGGAAGAAGAAGAGTATGAACTTTATCTATACCCAGTCGCAGCCCAAAAGCCTAAGTTTGATTTTAGAAAACGCCGGGCAGCTACAGCGAAAATGCTCTGCGGTGTCGTCATTCTCAAGACAGACTCGCCAATCAAGAAGAAGAAAAAGAAGAACTTCATGCAAAACTCTAATGTATTAAAAATTGCATATTGGAAATATTTATTAAAATTCTGATTAAAAAAATTTAAATTTTGATGCAATTTTATGAATTTTTGCTGGTTTTTGTTTTTTTAATTTGCTGTTTTTAAATTTCATTTTTTTTAATTGGGTTTGTAGGAGAATGAACCCTAATGACATTAAAAAAAAGTATTAAAATTAAATAAGCACCTCAGAAATTGTCAAAACTTGTCAATAAGGCCCTGTGCTGTGGTTACTTATAGTTAAATAATCTAATCCAGCCAATTTCTTATTCCATATTTTTTTCGATGTCATTCTGTTTCTTTGTGGTGCTACGCTTAGCAAGCATCCCTTCTTTCTTATTGCCTGATTAGGTTCAAGGTGCTGCTATTATTATTTCTGTTCATAGTTAAGCTGCAATTAGTGGTGCCATAGCCGTATCGGCAGAGCCATTACCATAACCATAGCCGCAACATTTCAGCATTTGTCGATTAGTCATGCCGCAACCCATGATGGAAAGAATAATGAGATGTCGCCTATCGTGGTACCATTACTTTGCTCTCAGCGAATTTGCCAATGAGGGACGTCGTTTTAGCACCAGATTTCCATTTTTGTAACTTGATTTAGCATGTTTTTTGTTATTTAGTTTCGGAGTTTTAGTGCTTTCTTCATGACATTTTTCTAGCTTGTTCTAATTAAAAGTAATGTTTATAGTTTTGTAAAATATACATTTTTTAATAATTAATTAAATAATTCACTCAGTTTTATTTAGCTCTAGCCCGCGATTGCAGTTCTTGTTGGTGTTATTCTGCTTTCAGTAGTCAGATCTCTCTCTCGCAACAACAGTGTTTGATATATAAAAAAGCACTAAAATGCCCATTTAAAGAAAGTAAAATACCAAATTTGTATTGAATTACTTAAAGAACTTTGAATGTGTGACAAATTATCTTCCAAATGTGCGTTTTTTAAATAAATGTGTTATGGTTATGTATAATTTAATGTATGAGTTTTTTATTAAGAGAACGACTTTTTTGCTATATTGAGGTTATGTAACAGGATTAAGTACTCCTTTTGTTAGAATGTCGTTATGGTTTCTTCAGTATTTTCTGAAGAAACGATTACACCTCTATGGTTTTCATTCGTATACAGTAAATTCAAACACTTTTCAAAATGTGTAAAAAGGTTTTCAATCTTAAGAAGAGTTGAGAGAAGAACATTTAATATTCTTACATAACCTTAAAAGGAGCAAAGAATTAAATTTACACTACCAAACCATCAAATTTTATAAGAACCAACAAATTTCCATTTCTTCACAGAGTGACCTTTTTCAACATTCTTTTTTTTTTAATGATACAGTTTTTTTTTTAACTTACTATTTCGGCAGCTTTAAATTAAAAACAAAAAGAAACAAACACCAAACTTAAAAGTTTTCGCATTTTGGGTATAAAAAAGCACTAAATTTATTGCGAGGAGCAAATGGTTGGCAACACTGCACAACTCGGCAAACGTGACGGCACGCACACTCTGATCTTGTTTCTATCATTCTTGCCGCAACCATAAACAGCCAATATTGAAGTAGAATTGATGGCAACATTTACATTTTGTCATAAAAACATGGATAATTTTCCACTCAGTCAATTAATTTTTCGTCGTTCATTTCTAATGTTCAAATTTTTATCCCAAATATCAAAACAAGTGTCGAGTATTTCACAGCTGATTTCGGTTACGGAGAATAACCATGAGATATGCAAGAATACGGTTATGGTTATGGCATTATGGTGCGCCACCTACAACCGTTTACGGTGATGCCCATCTATTTGATCAGAACAGCTGATAGCTATGGTTACGGTTATGGCACCACGGCACGGCACCACTAATGCAGCTTTAGGCTGTTATCAGTGCACTACTCTCTAAAACGTTCAACACCAAATTTTTACTAGGTGCGCCTGCATCCCGTTTACGTACAGAATGAAAGTAACGTAAAGATAAAAAGTTTATGCAAAAGTGAAGCGGATCCTCAAGCTAAATCAAATGAATGAGCACAAAAATATTCTAAGAAAAAGGAAACCCTAAGCAATGAACAAGATTTACAAAAATTTATAAAAACTACATATGTGGCCATCCCCCTCTATGTGGTCACTGTAAGTGGTACATGCCCGCTATTGCATTCAGAGCTAAATTTTAAGCAACGCGAATATACAAAATTTATTTGTTTGTGCAACTAATGATTCGTAAACGTTTGCGTGGCAACATGCGATCAAATACTCCATAGCTAACAAAAATTAACTTTTGCAATAGCATTTGAAAAATTTCACCATTTTATACTAAATACGAAACCATATTTGTTTGTCTAGAACAAATAATAAGCTTGTTTAGCTGCAATATTTAAACGAGAAACAAAATGTAAACAAGCTGCATAAATCACAGACAAAATAAATTAAATAAAAACACGTAATTTTTACGCCACTTGCCATAAAAAAATTAACATACAAATGCAAACTGAGATTAAATATTCTTGCGAAAAAAAGTGGAGCAAGACCGGTGATCATCGACAACAACGGATGCACTCGCTCTCGTAGGGCTGATGAGCTACCTTACGCGTGTATGAAAATATTGGGTGTTTCCTTTTTGATATAACTTTCTGCTGTGTTGCTTGCAAATAATAGATTTAGTCGTAGAGAAATAAACGCATGAACAGCGCATAGAAGTTGCGAAAAGACACTGCCGAGATGGTGAGAGTTTTGTGAGAACCGTTCAAAATTGTAATGAATTCTTTTAGCTTGACACCGATTAATTGAAAAGTTTGTTCAAACCTAGCGACTAACCAACTAAAATTTTGGATTCACATGTATACGAAATCCATATTTCCGCCCGATGACAGTCTGCTTATCAGCAGAAGAATTAAAGTACGCCATTTCCACCTGATCAGGCAATAGGCAACGAAGGCTTTCTACTAAGATTTTTGCTTTGTATACATAAAACTAGAAAAAAAAGTAAAATGGAATAGAAAAATAGAGAGGGACACAAAAACTTTGGACTCAATGAAATGATATTTTTCATAGGAAAAAATGCGTAAACATTTTTGATTTATTTTTGGTATTCTACAAAGGTTTTTTTTGTTGGGACATACTTCTAGCAAGTATAGAACTCAGACAACATTAAGTCCATTGTACTGTACTCGGTTTTTTAATTTTCTATAAATCTACCTGATCTCTGACAAAATCTGAGTAGATCTTATCAGTGCCAATCGCCTCAAGTCTGATTCAAGCGAAGGCCGGGCAGACGTACTGGAAGTGGCAGAGTGCACTATCTGAGTTGCCCACCTTTTCCATGTGCTTTACCCATAGAAAGTGGCCCATCATCAGTCAAACCAGCTGCCTACAGTGCATTCTGTTTAAGAGGATTTGTGACAGTCAGTCGGACATGAGAGGTAACATCAGTTTAGTCCATCTGCAGCGTCTTTTAGCCTGTCAAGCTAGCTTATGGGTTAAAGTAACCCGTTTGCTAACCGTGGTTTTGATGGCTGCAGAAGGGAGTGGCAGAACGAGCTCCGGTCCCCAAAGAAGTTGGCTTCAGTGCCCATTATAGCTAAAGAGACTAAGATCTCGTTACCCGCGATACCCACCTGCCTCGGGACCTATGTTAGCACCAGGATATTATGTCTGCCGACATAGTTCAAGCTGGATTTACAATACTCAACTACCCTTGAATTGATTGGGGGGCTGTCTAAGCCCACGAGCGCAGCTTTTCTAACGCCGCAGACATATGGAGATCTGCCTCTCCATCCATCGCTTACACCTCCGCCTGAAACACAGAAGCGTGCATTCCAAGAGCAAAGTATAGTTTTGTTCCACTAGAGCCGGAACTGTGCTCGGTGCTGGAGCTAACAGTGAAAAAGCGAGAACAGTGTTTGCCGGGCTTATTTCAAGAGTTTGACCACAATTGAGCCGCTGGCAGGCCACACTGTACCTCTTTTCAAGTACGACTGACACTGAACAGCTTTAAAAATGGTAAAACGTGTTTCGAAGCATTCAATCATGAGCTTCTTGATTTTTCGAACCAGATTTAATAAAAATTTCTCTACTTTCAACTTTCACTTCAGCAAACTGCTTGCCAAATCAAAAACATTTTTGAAAAATTTAATTGCTTTTATACTCTAAACTTTGTCTTCTCTTTATTTATTTATTTCATTTATTATTACGCCCTTCGCGGATATTGAAGTTGCAGCTGGTAGGATTACACGTGTTTGGGTTACTTTTCAAATGCCCTTTCAAAATGTCGCGACATTTTTGTCTACTGGTCATCCAGAATCTTTTACGCGCCCAACAGAAATATCTTCTCTATTCCCTTTTGCTGCTCTTTTTACCGTAAAGGTTGATTCAACGAATTTTATTATTTGTCCAAGTGGACCCTTGCTTGGGCAGCCACTGGAGATTTTAAAAGAAAAAGTCGTATGCAAGTAACCCAAGCTTAGTCGTCAACTGCCTGGCGAGACCCCATGCGCCATTGCCACGCATTTTTCCAAACTGTCATCGGAATTTGATGGAAATGGCCAAAGAAGGCGATCATTTAGCGGATATTCTGTGCCGCGTATAATATCTACTTAAATTTCCAAATTTAGCGATCTTAATGGAACACTCTACGCAGAGTCGCACTCATAAAATAAATATGTATGCATGCATATATTTAGTTGCGCGTGTAGTTGTGAGATAAAAGGTGAATGAGTAATCAAAAAGGTATATAGTGGAAAGAGTTAAAGAGAATTAGAGTTAATTTGCTGCGTCAAAACTAAAACGTAAACAAAACAACTCGAAATATGGAAATATTCTTTAAAACGATTCCTACAAACACCCACATGCATGCACTTGCGGATACACCCCGCCTTAAAAATTGGAATAGACGCATAGAAAAAATTAGTTAAATAATGACTACTAGAGAATTTTTTTAGGTAGAGGCATATATAATATAAATAAATAAAAAATAAAATTGTTTTTAATTAAAATTATTGCTCGAGCTCTTCCTTCAAGCCGACTCCGAACGGCAGATAGTTTTTATGAGGCGCTTTTTCATGGCAGAAATAAAATCAAAGACATACTATTGCCTGCCGAGGGACGACCGCTATTAAGAAAAACTTTTTTTATAATTGTTTTACGCAATGATACAAAACAGAGCAATGATACATTTCGAACCAGCATACAGCTCGTGTTTCCATCTTATTCGGTATGCATAATTCACGCAAATCGGACCATAGATCTTTCGAAGAATTTTTCTATCGAAAGCTCTTAATAACCGCTCATCGGTGTTCATGTCCAATGTATGGAATGATAGGAAAAAATTGTGGGGTTTAAAGAAGGAGGGAACGGAAGAATGAGTTAGCAAACATGTAGCGCGCAAAGTAAGACATGGGGCGCTAAGGCTATGGCAAGATCGCTGGATTAACGAAACACACGACAAATGGATGGCTAGGCTTATAAAAGGCGCCACATGGAACAGCAACAACTTCGGTGAAGTCATTTTTTATACAACCAAATACTTTCGAGGTATCCCCAGAACTACCTGTTCATAATAGGGAAATGCGAACACCACATACGCATTTACAGGGATGCCGCCGAAGACGAAAGTGAACACACATTCTTCCAATGCATGCGTTGGGAACAAGAACGTCGAACGCTGGAGAATGCTGTCGGTCACATAATGACTGAAAATGTAATAGACAAGATGCTAAGTAGCGAAGAAACGTTGGAGATCATCACTGGTTTCGCGCAAAGAATTCTCCGGAAAAAAGCGGGATCTGGAGGCAGGAACATACATAGGTATAATGTAATGAGGAAGATGGAACTCCGTTCTGAGGGAATGCGAAAGTGGTTCCAGAGTGGGCGACGATTCCAAACGAAGGAGAGTTTTTTAGTTTCCGGACATACCATAGCTGCGACGGCAGCTGTGATGATGCAATAGGCATTTTCAATCCCTCATCCACAAAAAAAAAAAATCTCCAGGAGTCAGCGCCCTACAGTAAGACCGGGCGGATGTGTGATTGATATAGCGTTGAAAAAAACTGTTTTGCTTTTCATTTGCCTGCCTAGCCCAAAGTAGCACCTATTGACAGGAGTTATTCTTCGCTGGGTTTCTTCGCTGACGTTGTTGTTGGTGTTAATGCTGCATCCTAGGTAGACATAGTCCTTAATTACGCCGAAGTCGTAATTGTCAATCGCAACGAGCCATCCAATATGCGCAGATTTTTTGGTTCTTGACACAAGGTACTTTGTCTTACCTTCATTTACCTGAAGAGCGACTCGATGGAACTCTTTTTCACGACGGGAGAAAGTTGCACTGACTATCTACTGACTAATGCCAATAATGGTAATATCATCAGCGTAAGCGGGCAGCATGACGGTTTTATGGATAATATTGCCGAAGCTGTCGATATTGGAGACGCGAATACAATAATTTTCTCCATCATCAAGTTGAAAAAGTCGCATGATAAGGAATTCCCTTTTCCCCGCTTTGTTTCAAATGCCAAATCTCACTACACTTGTGGTATTTTTTAGCATCTTCCTGAAGAGCTAGATATGCTTTGCGAGAGTGCCAAATCTGTCCCTTATCGTGCCGTCGAATGCTGCTTTGTATTCGATGAAAAGTTGGTGGTTGTCGATTTGCTTCGCTTAAGACTTCTTCAGGATTTGGCGTAATGTATTGTAAATATCTGGTCGACAGTAGATTTACCAGGCCTGAAATCACACTGATAAGGCTCACTCATTTAGCTGACGAGTGGCTTCAGCCTTTCACAAAATATGCTTGATAGGACCTTGTCTGCATTACTGAGACGGTTTATCCCACAGTAGTTGGCGCAGTTCGTGAGATCACATTTCTTGTGGATTGGGCAGAGCACGCTGAGAGGCCAGTTGCTGGACATGCTTTCATCCGAACATATGTATTTGACTATGAGTATTTGCATGCTTTTCGTAAGCTTATCACCTCCGGCTTTGAAGGGCTCTGTCGGCAGGCCATCCGCACTCGCAGCTTTGTTGTTCTTGATCCGGGCAATAGCTCTCAAGACCTCGTCATAGTCGGGCGGTGGAACATGCACACTGTCATCAGAAACTGCACTGCTCAGATCAACTTCTCTATTGGTGGAGGTGTTTACGTCATCACCATTTTCAGAAGTGGCACTTCCATATCTTCAGCATGATCTGGACGTCTATTATCAAGTTTCAGTTTTATTTTTACTTGAGTAGTACTGTCGCTTTAAAGATGTTTGATAGAAGGGAATTGATGGAGAGGCAATTCAAAATTGGTTTAACTAAATGAAGATATTTTTATATATACAATTGCTTACCCTTATCTTTACTGAAATCGCGAAATTTATTGCCCCCTGTAGTATATATAAGTTTTTATATTACGCACTCGAGATCGGTTCAAGGCTAGTCCAAAATAGATCTCAACTGGCTACACAGCCAGAGACTTCGTTGCATAGAAATAGGCGGTAAAACAGTCCATCTTCTGCCTCTTAAGGGGATATTCTGGCATAGAGGCATGAATTTGAGGTGTTTTTGTGGGTGCTATAAATAAAAATGAAAAAATTGTATTTTTTTTTCTGCTTTTTTCGGCAGTTCTGAATTTTTTAAAAATAATAAAAAAAATGTATTTTGTTAAAATGTAATGTATTGAGCAGACTCGTACCCAATTTCAAGTGAATCGATTCAGTGGAACTTGAGATATCTTGCCAAACGTTTTGAAAAATGTAGTTTTGGGGAAAACACGTACAGTTTTCAGACAAACGTCTTTTGTTGAGTTGAAGCGGTTGGATCGGAACGGATGCCATGTCACCAAAAAGGCTATAACTCATGAAATAATGGAATCTTAAAAATTCCTCTTAATGACATATTCTTAAATGTCTAAACTTTGAAAATATGTAAAAAAAATTACGATTTTTTCAAAATTCTTCACTAGAATGTCCCCTTAAGCGTGGGCTGGTACCGTCTTTTATCGGTTTAGTTTCGTACAGATCTGGAAACAGTGCGATTACCTACGGGGCGTATACGTAACTGGGCACAAATGCAAACAAACTCAGGTACTCATATTTTACATACATCTGATTTTATGTTTATTTACAAAAGCTTTCTTCATTTACACTCTATTTAATTTGTTTTGGCATTCTCAGTTTTGCTATTTGTATGTTTTTGGTAAGTTTCCAACGCCTCTTGATAATATTCTGTTTTTCTATTATATTTAGTTGGGTAAAAAAGTATGCGCATCTCTGCGCATCAACTGCGCATTTACTTAACAATTTAGCAATCATACCATATAATAGAGCGTATATATATACATGTATGTGTATGTATGTAGGTACGCGTAAACTCTTTTTTTATGCTAGTGAATCCAGCAAGCAAGCGATTTTAGCCATTGAAATGCTTTCAGCAGATATTTCATTAGCGCCAGCCAACCTGCGTGAGTCACCAAATGATAAGGCACGGCTTATCAGCTGATAATATACCTATACGACATCTGTGTACATATATCGCTTAGTCAGTCGACTTTTATTGTTTGTATCGTGTCAAATAATCCTACCTGATATTTGGTTGAATCATTATGCTTGAGGAAAACCCCTTGGAACAATGCTTTAATTGCAGTATTGGGGAATTGGAATTTTCGAATCCAAGCAAAAAAGAATTAATGTAGGTGCTTTTTTGTGCTTGCGAAGAGGGCAATAAATTTCGCAATTTCAGTAAAGATAAGAGTAAACAATTGTGTACATAAAAATATCTTCATTTAGTTAAACAAATTTTGAATTGCCTCTCCTGTCATTCCCTTCTATCAATCATCTTTAAAGCGACAGTACTACTCAAGTAAAATTAAACGGAAACTTGATAATAGACGTCCAGATCACGCTTAAGATATAGAGGAGCCACTTTTGAAAATGGTGATGACGTAAACACCTCCACCAATAGAGAAGTTGATCTGAGTAGTGCAGTTTCTGATGACAGTGTCGATGTTCCACCGCCCGACTATGACGAGGCCTTGAGAGCTATTGCCCGGATTAAGAACAACAAAGCTGCGAGAGCGGATGGCCTGCCAACAGAGCCCTTCAAAGCCGGAGGTGATAAGTTTACGAAAAGCATCCTAATACTCATAGCCAAATATGGTCGAATGAAAGCATGCCCAGTAACTGACCTCTCAGCGTGCTCTGTCCAATCCACAAGAAATGTGATCTCACAAACTGCGCCAACTACTGTGGGATAAACCTTCTCAGTAACGCATACAAGGTCCTATCAAGCATATTTTGTGAAAGGCCGAAGCCCCTCGTCCGCGAAATAATTGGGCCTTATCAGTGTGGTTTCAGGCCTGGTAAATCTACTGTCGACCAGATATTTTCAATACATTACGCCAAATCCTGAAGAAGACCTGAGAGAAGCAAATCGACATCTACCAACTTTTCATCGATTACAAAGCAGCATTCGACGGCACGATAAGGGATCACTTGTATGTCTGGATTTGGCATTCCCGCAAAGCTCATTTGGGTAGCAATCACCACAAGCGTAGAGAGAATTGGCATAGATCTTTCTAAGCCATTTGAAACAAAGCGGTGTTTCAGAAAAGGTGATTCCTTATCATGTGACCTTTTCAACTTGATGATGGAGAAAATTATTGTATTTGCGTCTCCAATATCGACAGCTTCGGCACTATTGTCCATAAAACCGGCATGCTGCTCGCTTACGCTGATGATATTACCATTATTGGCATTAGTGAGTAGATAGACAGTGCAACTTTCTCCAGTCTTGAAAAAGAGTTCCATCGAGTGGGTCTTGAGGTAAATGAAGGCAAGACAACAACCAAAAAATCTACGCATATTAGGATTCCTTTGAGAACCTGTGGTCTATACCCGGAAAAATGGGCCTCACGGAAACTTAGAAAGTGCTGGGCTCGTGTACAAACGGGCAAAGTCGCGAGATCCTTCTGGCCACGGGTAGATCGGTGGTGCTCGAGGGAACTTTTAGTTTGGAAATAAAATTGAATCAAAACTGCAATCCCATGGACTCATATGCGGTGAAGGGCGAACAACATATTTATAATTATTTTGGTTTTAGATCCCTTTACTTTCAACTATCATTCTTCAACTTCAGTGCCATAACTACAACTCAGTTTTCGCATTAATTAATAGACTCACCATAATGTGCATATGTCGCTTATTTTACCAATAAAATACTAATACCTACTACTACGTATGGCGGGTGAAATCAAAGTGTAATGTTTTCTACAAAAATACTTAAAGTCAATAATAACTAATCGCCTAATGAAAGGCTTTATTTGCATTATAATAAAGAAAAAGAAATTCATTCTATACTAATTTTGACAGCTCAGACATTATTATGGTTTTTCATGATAAACACACACATACGCACTTGAATACAGTGCGCGTAAAACCAATATAAACAAAAAAAAAAATGAGCGATTAGTGGGCGCATAATTAATTATCTGAAAAAACTGCGTAATTAATGACGCGAATGAAACTGGCGTACGAGTATATCAGAATGCTTGGCTGAAACAGAAGGTCAATGAAGCAGAGATCGTACAAAACAGGTGGAAATGTAAGAACGGACGCAGCTGAGTGGCAGTCGCGCTATCAAATATTTGCCGGCCAACAAAATGCACTGAATCATAGAAATGGCACGTTCGTACAGCTGATTGCCAAACAATTAAGAGAAAATTAAACAAAACGGGCAAGACAAAAGCGAAGCAGCAACTAAAGTGGGAACAGACAAAAATATCTACACTCGTCTGCACACATTTCTACATACAGTAGGTTCTGTTTTTATGCTGTTTTTTTATGCTGTTTCTTGCGGAACGTATCTACCGCATAAAAACAGAACCTACTGTACATACATATATACATATATACATACATACTTAGCGTAATTAAAATTGAAGCGATTGTGCTCTTCAAGCTATTTATTAAGGGGTGAGGGGTAGTCAGAATTTTCAAAAAATTTGATTTTTTTCCATTTTCTTAAAGTAGGTTAGGTTAGGTTATGGTGGTAGTCGGTCTGCACGACCAACTCACTTAGACCTTACAGGTCCGTTGTGATACCACTGTGCTACACGGGAACCTCATTTATCTTCCTTCGTGGAACCATTTCGTGGCTCTTATGAAGCCTAGTATTGATGCCAACCCCACGCCAGACAGTTCTGTAAGAGAATTAAAAAAGTATTTACCTAGACAACCTGCTCTGATTTTAGCTAGGGCTGGACAATTGCAAAGGAAGTGCTCAACTGTTTCTTCCTCTTCCTCATCTCTGCAACTTCTGCAATATTCATGGGAGAAGACTCCTAGTCTCGAGGAATGCCTGCCAAATAGCCAGTGACCGGTTAAACAAGCCACGACCTTCGAGATATTGTCTCTTGAGAGACTAAGCAATTCCTTTGTTCTTTTCTTGTTTATTTGCGGCCATAGTAGCCTAGCTGTTAGACACGTATCTTCATTTCTCCATGACCTATTGGCCTCTTGGATAAAGTGGTTTTTTATTATTAGTTTACTCGTGGCCATGGGTATTCCAATGGTACTTTTATCACTCAGCAGTTGGAGAGCTGTACCCTTTCTGGCTAGCTCATCTGCTTTACAGTTTCCCTCAATATCTCTATGTCCCTGAACCCAAATAAGGCTGACCTTGAATACGTCACTAATATCATTTAGAGCTGCCCGGCATTCCTGTGCAACCTTCGATCTTAGTAAAGCCGCATTCATTGATTTGATGGCCGCCTGGCTATCCGAGAATATATTTATAATCGTTTTTGTTACGGCGTGCGTATTTAGGTATGTAGCCACTTCTTTTATAGCTAGTACCTCTGCCTGATAGACGCTGCAGTAGTCTGGTAGTCGAACGGATAGTTTCAGTCCTAATTCCTTCGAGAAAACTCCGTAGCCAACCTTATCGTCTAGCTTGGAGCCATCTGTATAAAAGTTTAATTCCCCCCATCTCCATGGCCTTGTTGTATGCCACTCCCTTCTTGACGGTATACTCGTCTTGAAGAGCCTTTCAAAGGTGAGTCTAGGGATAGAGTAGTCTATTTCTTGTTTATGACTATTCAGAGAGTGCAAAATGGAAGCGTGGCCGAAGCACCGGTGTTTCCATAGCGCCATACTTTTTAGTCTGAGCACCGAGGCGGCGGCCACGTGTTTTCCTACCAGATTTAGGGCAGGTAAGTTGATTAGCACTTCCAGCGCTTTGTTTGGAGTAGTCCTTAAAGCGCCAGAGATGCATAAAAAAGCTGTTCTTTGGACCTTACTCATGATTTTAGCGTAAGTCGCCTTTTGAGCAGATGGCCACCATACAAGTATTCCGTACATTAAGATTGGCCTAACTACCGAAGTATAAAGCCAGTGCGTAATACGGGGTGTTAGTCCCCATTTGATACCGACCGCTTTTTTGCAAGTGTATAATGCAACGTTGGCCTTCTTTACTCTTTCCTCAATATTAGATTTCCACGTGAGTTTCCTGTCTAATATGAGCCCTAGGTACTTGACATTCTCTTTCAAAGGAATCTCCACACCCTTAAAAATTAGCGGGGAGATTATAGAATTATTTGAGTTTTTGAGGGGTGTATATCGAGTCCCCTGCTCTCAGTCCAGCTTCTAAGCGTGGCCATGTTAGAGCGCAGAATATCCATAAGGGTGCTAGGATATTTGCCTTTAACGGCGATTGCTACGTCATCTGCGTAAGCTGTGACGTGGCAACCCCCTCTTTCCAGGGTCTTCTTAAATTATAATATCTTAAAAATATTTTGGGAAAATTTGAAGTGAATACTTTTCGAGTTATTCACCAATTAACAAAGGGCGTTCAGGCGCTCCGGAACGTTCGAGAGCAAGTAGCTAGCGATAGCTGCAATGCCTAAATATACCCAAAGTATCCCCATATATACCCAATGAAGATATATACAATGAAGGTATAAATTCGTTATTGGTTATAATCAATACACTGGAACTCATTTGTGGGCTTAATGTTATGCTATGTTATGTTATGTTATGTTATGTTATGTTATGTTATGTTATGTTATGTTATGTTATGTTATGTTATGTTATGTTATGTTATGTTATGTTATGTTATGTTATGTTATGTTATGTTATGTTATGTTATGTTATGTTATGTTATTTATTTATTTATTTATTTATTTAATTCAATTAATAGTCTAAAAAATACAGTATTTCTTACAGACTATGAAAACAGATTAATGCTAAATCATTAATCAAAGTAAAATTAAACTTATAATTAACTAGCTTCAATTGTAATGAGTAAAAGAAAAATATAAACTTTCTTATAACTTTCTTTCTTATGTTATGTTATGTTATGTTATGTTATGTTATGTTATGTTATGTTAATATATGTTATGTTATGTTATGTTATGTTATGTTATGTTAATATATGTTATGTTGATCAATTCCATTGCGATTCCATTTACCTCCTCTATATCCATGCAAAATATCTATCAAACAAATAATATAAAATAAAATTTTCTTTTGAAAAATGCAACCATTCCATCAGTATTTTCTTATGAGGTTGTCACGTTAAACTATCGTCAATAAACCGACTTTACAGGCAACCTCTTTTTTTCTTGGTTACGGCTTGATCAGTTT
The DNA here is from genome assembly GCF_028408465.1 of Anastrepha ludens. Taxonomy (NCBI): domain Eukaryota; kingdom Metazoa; phylum Arthropoda; class Insecta; order Diptera; family Tephritidae; genus Anastrepha; species Anastrepha ludens. The sequence goes on along the minus strand of NC_071499.1, from coordinate 25,808,016 downwards.
CTAAGACCTTTGCCAAGACTTCAAAGAAAAATAAAAAAAATCATTCAAAATGGAAAAAGTTTAAATAAATCTTTAATACTCGATTTTTCATAGAAAAGAAATAACAAAAATTCTATGAAATGTTCTATGCTGATTTTCTCCATTACCCCACTGGTATCACAAAGTACGAACTTTTGATTTTTGTTCAAGTGTGACCTCTCTATAGGTAACCATTTCAACCCAACCTAACCCATTAAGCCATTCAATGTCAACCAATCCAAGTATTTTGAACATTGCCCTCAATTTTTCTCAAAATTAGTTTGTTTGTAGGATTGGGTACAATAAGAGACAGCTGAAAAAATTTTGAATGAAAGAATTTATTAGCCCCAAATATTGACGCTCGACGTATGAAAGTGGCAGATAAGCGCGCTAACGAATGCTACGTAGGCAACAGCAAATCGCTATTTTGGAAGCTATGACGGCTGAAAAACTATAATATTATATGGCCCAGGAATAGATGACTCAATGTAAGTAATTAAATAAGTCGAATAACTCTACATAAATCGATAGCAAATCTGTGAATGCGTTTTCCTCAAAACTCTGTTTTTTGAACTGGTGATCACTGTAACTTAAAAACCGCTTGGTAGAAAAAAAAAAAACATAAAAAACTCGTGCCTAATCGAAGGATTTTCTTTTTCAAAAATTTCGATTTTTGAAGTGAAACTTCTTAGGCGTCGATGGACGAGCGAGAATGGAGAGTAAATGTAAAATGTAAGCGTTTTGGGCATTTTCGTTCCACGAGCGAGAAAAAAGATATAACGTAGAGGAAAAGGAGAGAGAGAGAGCTATACCTTATATATATCTTAGATACACTTTAGGCTATTCACGTCTCCCTTTTGTGCGGTCCTTCGTCTTTTTTCCCACTCCTACGCAGAGGCTCTAGTCTAAGTCATACGACGTTACTCGTATTGTAGGAGCATAAGAGAACCACGTATACATTATATACAAGGCGTTAGAATATAACAAAAAGAGAAATGCGCCTATAAAAGATTGTGGCAACGTTTGGTGTAGGACAGACAAGAGTAAGGCTTATGCATATGCTAGATATTTAGAGGCAATGTTTTCTCCGTTTATAAACCAAAGCAACAACGATGATGATGTGTTAGCATTTCTCGATACCCCATGTCAACTATCTCTACCGATCAAACATATTACACCGAATGAAATTTGCTCTGAAATTAAAAACCTGTGTAACAACAAATCTCCTGGATATGATAAAATTTACGCCAAAGTAGCCAAGTGTTTGCCGAAAAAAGGAGTTATGTTCTTAACTCTGTTATATAACTCAATATTAAGATTAAACTATTTTCCTACACAGTGGAAGTGCGCCGAAATAGTTATGGTCCTTAAACCGGCAAAACCTGAAAATCAAATATCCTCTTACAGACCAATCAGCTTATTGACAATATTCTCCAAAATATTCGAAAGACTATTTTTGCGCAGAGTATTCCCAATACTGAAAGAAAATAAGGTCATACCCGAACATCAATTTGGTTTTCGCCGATACCATGGTACACCTGAACAATGTCACCGTGTTGTTAATTTCATAACCGACTCCTTTGAACGAAGGGAATATTGTTCAGCCGTATTTTTGGATGTACAAAAGGCATTCGACAAAGTATGGCATCAAGGCCTGTTATATAAATTAAAAAAAATACTTCCTGCACCATTTTATCTAACACTAAAGTCTTACCTCACCGATAGATCATTTTACGTTAAGATAAATGAAGAAATAACTGATATTAGATACATAAAAGCTGGAGTACCACAGGGTAGCGTACTCGGTCCTATACTTTATACGATTTTTACATCTGACATACCCGAAACCGAAAATGTCCTAATGGCTACATACGCTGATGACACCGCTATACTAGCTTCAAGTCCGTCCCCAATTGATGCAACCAATCTAGTTCAGATAGAACTAAACGAGATACAGACGTGGCTGGACCGATGGAAATTAAAAGTTAACACAAACAAATCTGTGCATGTTTTGTTTTCATTGAGACGGAAAGAATGCCCTTCACTCTATCTAAATGGTAATATAATTCCCAAACATGATACGGTCAAATACCTTGGCATACATTTGGACAAACGGCTAACCTGGAAATGCCATATTCAAGCAAAAAAAACCCAGTTAAAGATAAAAACAAACAAACTTTACTGGCTACTAGGACCAAAATCAACACTTAATCTAAATAACAAAATATTAATATATAAGGCTATACTAAAGCCAGTATGGACCTACGCAGTACAACTGTGGGGAACTGCTTGCAATTCTAACATAGAAATTCTGCAAAGATATCAGTCAAAAACTTTAAGGCTTATCACAAGTGCACCCTGGTTCGTCACAAATAAAGCCATACATACTGATCTAAAAATCCCCTTTATAAAAGATGAAATTAAAAAAATTACCACAAAATATTTACAGAGATTAAGTTATCACGATAACCCGCTAGCAATTGCATTACTTGATGAAACTAATGAAATTAATAGACTTAAAAGACATCATGTATTAGACATTCCATTCAGAACCTAATAGATAAATCTAATATTAAAATGTATTAAAATCTAACACATAAGTCTGAATATAAGTGTACATTAATCGTAGTATACATATATATCATTATTGACCTCAATGGAGCTCAATAATATAAGTCAAATTGTTAATAGTTAGATAATTTGCTTATTATTTAAAAATAGATTGCAAATAAACGACAAAAAAAAACAAAAAAAAAAAAAAAAAAACTAACGCCATATTACTACAGTAGAGCGAAAGAGAGCAACATAGGATAGATAGTATTGCCCATGCGCATGCCTTGTCTATGCACGTTATGGTGTTAGACGCTATATGTGCGCCCGGCTCTAAAGCCACGCTAATACATCGGAGCGAAAGAGAGCAACGTGCAGTTAGAATACGGCAGATCGTATTGTGCGTGCTGTGGATGTACGCGTTGGCCACAGACGCTATATTTACGCAGTTGATATACCACGTGTATTATTATTTTGTACATTTTGTCTATTTGTATTTTCTGCAAATGTTGTGAATTTATTTAGATATATATTCTTTCTCTCTTTCTCTCTCTCTCTCTCAATATCTCTCCCTCTTTCTTTGTCTGCCTTGAAAGTTTCACTTCTGCTATGTGTACTACGCTACACGCACTTTTTTTAAACAATTAATTGTCGGTTTTTGTCTAGAAAATCTGAAAAATACTTCCTGAGGCCGCCATATATTAATTAAAAAAAAGAGCTTCGATCAGGCTCAAGATTATCTATTAATAAAACTGATTTCTTTTGTCTGGTTGATTTTAGATGAATCTCCGAGGACTTGTGATGAACACCGCAAGGGACTTCAAGGAAACGGACTCCACACAATTATTAATGCTATGCTTTATTTTTGTAAATTGAAAATCATAATTTTTTCGAGCCTCTGACAACCCCTAAGCATATAATAGATAATAGTAAGCTAAGTGGACATATTTTAAGGTTAATAGGCATCAAAAGGAAGTACAACTTAACTATTTATTATTTATTATGAATATTCAAAAATTTCAATAGGTGATATTTTGAAAATGAAAAATCTACCTCAACAAATTTAGAAATTTTAAAGAACTCAATTAAAGCTCTAGAATAGGAGCATTACGAGCGGATAGAGACTTTAAGAGACCTACATATGGTAGAATAACTCCAAACTACGCAGACCTCTGGCGGTATTAAAGAAAATTTTCTTAAGAAGCACCGGACCGTCATCAGCACGACGGATCAAATCAAAAATGAAAGACCGGGATAGGATTATTCTCCGGTTCTGCAATGATTTTAAATTGATAGGAATAAGATCCGAAAAGCGTAAATTAAGCAACGGGAAATGTAAGAACACCTTCTGCATTCGTTCAGTTCTACAGGGTCCAGTACTCGAAGTGTAACCAACTTCAGACCGCTCGCGCAGCCGATGCACAGTCCAGAGTATTGTTTACAAGCGCGCGGAAGCATTTTACCAGAGTAAACGCGAAAAAGGAAAATCAGTACTGATTTGAAACGTAATAGTGTGACTGCAATATTTTTGGCTGGAAAATCACAACCAGCGATTGTTCGTGAACTCGAGCACCTTAAAGTAAATAAAGTTTTTGTTTATCGCACCATTACTCGTCACAATGGCACTGGTAGCATCGCGAAAGGCCATGGAGGTGGTCATCAAAAGACGGAAACGTCACGTGAAATGGTTCAAAAGTGAAGAAGCGACTTAAGCGAAATCCCCCACAAAGTGCCAATCAAAAGGTGAAAGAACTGAAAATATCTGACCGTAGCATCCGCCGCATACTGAAAAATGAGCTTAAAGTCAAGGCTTGCAATATCCAAAAGGCGCATGATCTCACACCAAAGCAGCAACAAGTCAGACTTGAGAGAGCGAAGGAGTTGCTTCGCTTAAAAGAAAGCGGGAAAAACTTTTCAAATTGAGCAATTCGTAAACTCCCAAAACGATAGGGTGTATTTGACCGACCGTTCACATCGGAATATGAGTCATCGATTGGCCACCAGCAGGCAGCACCCACCACAAGTAAAGGCTTGGGCCGCTGTAACCACAGATGGGCACCCTGCAACCGTTTTCACCGAACTTGGCGTCAAGGTAAATGTGAAGTATTATCGGAAAAGTATTCTGGAGGTTGCTCTGAAATCAGGGGCAGACAAACATTTCAGTGGCAGACCATGGACGTTACAACAGGACTCGGCACCGTCTCACAAAGCTCGAGTAAACCAAGAACGGCTAAAAAACAACGTTCCGAACATCATAACGTCCACACAAGGGCACTCAAATTCACCACACGTGAATCCGATGGATTATTCTCTTCGGACCATTTTGGAGAGCAAGGCCAGAACTTCAGATTCACAGATTCACCAGTCTCGCCATTGCTCGCGAGTGGGCCAAAATACCTGCAAATCACATTCGGACAGCTTGCGATTCGTTTCTGGACCGTCTCAAGGCCATAGTCATCGAGCAAAGGTAAATTGATTCTGAATTTTCTTTGAATTGAATAAAAGTAATTTTCCAATGGCCTTCATAAATTGTTATACTTCGAGTACCAGACCTTGTAGTATTATATGATGCATATCTGATTTATAATGGGTAGAGCACACTCAAGTATCGAACTTAAAGCGTACAAGTTACTTGAGATCGAAAATATAATATTTGCTTTTTTACTTGAAAGTAGGTTCATCTAATAAAACTTTGTGGTAACCGTATTCCTCTTTACCATATCGATGTAACTCTTTAGTGTGGATCGACTGCTTGGGTTCCACCCGATAACCGTCGTAGCGTTTAACATTTGTGAGAATATAGAGCGGAGTTCGACGTCAACCTTTCAATGGTAGCATTGAATAAACTGAAAACTTCAATTAATATTCATTTAATTCGAAGTGCTTCAGAGAGTATTAAAGGTTCCAACAGGTAAGTGTTGCAGTTGATTTTTCCATTATGCGGGATGCTTCGCTCGTTTGAATGGAACCCCACCTTATATTACCACCTACTTCCTATATTTACTGATGGCCCGAAAATGTTGGACGGAGTAGACGCAGGGATTTATTGCGCAGAGTTAGGCATCAAGCGGCCATTTAACCTCTCCAACCACTGAGGATCTTTCAAGCAGAAATCTTTGCTGTAGGAAATACTGCAGAAATAGAATTCGCAAAGGCCTCGAGAAACTCCAAAATAAATATATACGTTGGTAGTCAAGCGGCGATAAAGGCAATCAACTCAATCGAAATTTTATCTCAAAAAGTTCTCAAATGCAGGGAAGCCATAGAGAGACTGGATGCACATTTATTGGGTACTCGGACATAAACGCATTGCAGGAAATAAGAATGTAAATGAGATTAAGAAAAATGCTAACAATTTGAGAAGGAATACTGAGGTATGTCTATGTTCTTGCCCTGCATTAGCTAGAATGCGAATGATTTAAATGTCTAGGAGCTCTAAAATATTGTATTGGGAGGTTGAATTAGTTTTAAAGGTGACACACAGATGGCGCTATTTATCACTTTATCGCGTTGGCAATACTGAATATATATTCATGACAAAGCCTCATCCCTAGGCTTTGTTTATCAGTATCTGTCATTTCGCTGAAGTATAAACAACGCAGTGTTTTCGTGCTCCGAGTATGTCAACTTTCGTGCCGTCGAAACGCAATTTGCGGGAAGCTTTGCTTTTCTGCTTCAATTTGAAAAAAAATTCAGCCCAAGCCCGTGAATTGCTGCAGGAGGCCTACCCAGACCATACTCCGTCGATTTCAACATGTGAGTACTGGTTTCGACGATTCAAAAGTGGTGATTTTCACACCGAAGACAAGGAGCGTCTTGGCCAGCCCAAAAAGTTCGAGGACGCGGAATTGGGGGAATTGGTAAACGAAGACTCGTGCCAAACCCAAGAAGAGCTTGCTGAATCATTGGGCGTTGATAAATCAACCGTTTGCAAGTGTCTAAAAGCGATGGGAATGATCCAAAAGCAAGGACATTGGGTCCCGTACGAGTTGAAGCTGCGCGACGTCGAACGGCGACTTTTTACGTGCGAATTGCTGATCGAGCGACAAAATCGGAAGGGTTTTTTGCATCGGGTGGTGACTGGCGACGAAAAATGGATCCACTGCGATAACCCAAAACGCAAAAAATCATGGGGTTTGCCCGGCCACGCATCAACGTCGGCGGCCAAGCAGAATATTCACGGCAAGAAAATCATGCTCTGCATTTGGTGGGATCAGGTCGGCGTCGTATATTTTGAGCTGCTCCAACCGGGCGAAACAATCACGGGGGATCGTTACCGACTGCAATTGATGCGTTTAAGCCGAGCATTGAAAGAAAAACGGCCGGAAACGGTGAAAAAGCACGACAAGGTTATTTTGCAACATGACAACGCTCGGCCGCATGTTGCTCAACCTGTCAAAAAATACAGACATAGATAGCTCCCTCCGATTATCATTTGTACCGGCATATGAGTCTCGATTTGGCGGACCAGCGGTTCTCCTCGTACGAGGCTACCAAAATATGGGTTGAGTCATGGATAGCCAAGCAGCGGCCAGAATTTTGGAGAAACGGCATCCGGAAATTGCCCGAAAGATGGGCGAAAGTTGTAGCTAGCGATGGCCAATACTTCGAATAAAATATTTTGTACCGTTTTTTCACAATAAAGCCCCAAATTTTCGAAAAAAACCTTTAAAACTAATTCAACCTCCCAATATGAAAAGTCAACTTAACTTAACCTAACCCACAGTACCTGGCCATGCAATTATGGCCGATGTTAAAAATTACATATTTATGGCTTTGAGAGCAAGTAAAAAACAAACGGTTTTAAAGCATTTAAAAAAGTTTACATATTCGTTTTTATTAAAAGCTTCTTGGCGGCCGCCGTAGCCGAATGGGTTGGCAATTCACAGAGAGAACGTCGGTTCGAATCTCGGTGAAACACCAAAATTAAGAAAAACATTTTTATAATAGCGGCAGGGGGTGTCTGACTCTTGGATGCACACAATCTGCAGAATATCGTTCTCCGGCTCTTCTGCGAACAAAATTTGCTGTTTTTGTGACCGCTTCCAATCGGCATTCATCGCTGAAGATGATCTGTAAGAAGAAAAACACACCGCAAAAAAGTGTGAATATTCACTTCTTCTTACTACTGCTATTTGACAAAGGAAAAAAATGTTTTTTTAAACTTACTTTTTTCCAATATTCTGCGTTGAAGTCTTTCTCAAGTGGTGCCCAAAGTTTCCGCCGATTTCGCATGCACGATGTCAGTTTTGGCTTTTTTGCTGGTCGTCTGCAAAAAAGTCCATTTTCGTATAAGCGTCGTCGTAACGTTCTTGCCGAAATATTTACTCCAGATTCCAGAACCTGTCTTAAAATCATCCGACTTTAAGCAATTCTGTTCCAGAGAACTGTTTGGACGATTTTGCGATCCTACCTGGTTGAGGAGATGCGTTCTGGCCGACAATTGTGGCGATTGTTTGAAGTTACTGCTAAAATAATGTTGGTATTTTTCAACTTTTTGGCAACATTAAACAAAGACGCCTTGGATATTCCAACGGTTCTTGCTATGTTTGCATAGCTCAGGTTCTTGGCTTTGAAAAGAACTGCAATTTGTTGCTTGTGTCCCGATGTCAAATCCGACTTTCGGCCCATTTTCTAAAAAAAACTGGATAAATTAAAAAAAAGGGATAATCCACGTGACAAATTCAAAAGATATTTATATTTTGTACTTACTGTTGTTATATTTTAGATATATGAATATTCACTATTCAATTCTTTCACTTTTCAGATGCTCACTTAACTTTTCACTTATAAGCAAAAAAAAAATGATCCTTTTCTAATCGTCACAGGCCAATTGACCGGAAATTCTTAAAAACATCTAAGAACAGGTTAAAAACCCCTTAAGGGGGGAGCTTGTTTTAGAGGCTTCAAAAAATGGGGTTTTTTTTTTTTGCATAAATGTCTTCCCAAACTATCCGAAAATGTGTCCTCAAAATTTCAGAAGCAAATTCAAAATATTTTCGGAGTTACAGAAGAAATTGTGAGCAAGCGCCGAGCAGGTATACGAGCGGCCGGAGCGCTCGCAATGAGATTTCTCGGTTTTTTATTTTTACGATTTTTCCTAATTGGCGGGAGAGATAGGGAAAAAGTTAAACGTCCTATCGAAACGAGATAACATTCATTGTATTTGGAATTAAATTCTCTTCTAGTTGAACCTAAAAAACCTTAAGAAAGTTATGATTAATCCACTTTTTAAACAATCTAAAGTGAATTTGTTTTTCCAAAAAAATGATTTTTTTTTTAATTGGTGAAAAATTGTTGAATTTCTCACTTTTTGTTTAATTTTCTTGGTTTAACTAGAAGCTATACTATACTAAAATAAAATTTTTTTTGGGTTTTTGGTTTCAGATGAAAATTGCGACCTGCATCTTTCCCGCCGCACGACACATGCACACTCGAGGCGCCTCGGCGTAATACTTGTACCAGGCATAATATGACATATATTTAAATGAAAAAATTTGAGAAGACTGTTGAAATATATAACAATAAAACCTGAAAGTTTCGTTTCGATCGCATATTTCTTTCCTTTCCAAAAAAATTCACGAAAAAATCGATTTTTTGAAGCCTCTAAAGCAGGCTACCCCCTTAATACCCTTTTTTATTTGGAAAAGCCCAAATTAGATTGAAAATTTTACCTGATATTTTGGTTTTCAGAAAAACTGTCATCGGTCATAATTCAATTACCAGGTACTGTATATAACCACCTACTTTAGTAATGCCTTCACAGCAAATTTAAATGTGATGTAACTTATGGTTCCAAAATTTAAATTGATTACGAATTTCACGCAAAATGGGGATACCTCAACCCTTAAGCTATATTCACTTATCCTCACCTGATATGTTTTTTTTTAGTAGTGTTCTCAAATCCATGTGGTGTTGTTTATATTTCAAAATTATGACTAACTAAAAATTTTACGTCTACGGGCGATGCCACGCCTTCTTGCTTAAGGCAATGAACGACATGTCATGGCCATTTTGTGAGTTATTTTCCAACAGAAAATCGGGAATTTAACGAGAGGATAAAGACGAACTCTCATTGCCTCAATTTCCAGTGTATTTTATATGGAAAAGGTAAAAAGTAATTGCGGCATTTCTTAGAAAAAGTGCCTTGGAATAAGCATTTCAACTTTGGTTTTTCTGCTCAGCAATCCTACGTTTTAGAGGCCACGCCGTTGCTGTCGTTTTCTACCCGGTCACTCTGCTATACATACAAATACGAGTATGCGTGTAAGCACAAATAGACACGTGTGCCTGGGCAGATGAGTTTTTAGGAATGTAAGCAAATGGGAAATCACGCTGGCACAAATGCCAAACAAAATATACAAATACACGAGGAAGTCAAATTTCAATATTACGAAAAAACAGAGAGGAAATTGAACAGATTACAAGGTATTGACGACAGCAAATCGCAGGCAGGCGCTACCGTTCCACGTGCTAGACGGGGGTATATTCACACATAAATTGGTACCTCTACACAAAACACATGTATTTATATTAAAAATAAAGTAAGACATATTTGCACCTATTTTCGTTTTAGTGACGTACTGCATAAAACAAAAAATGTATACAAACATCTCGGACATTGGCGAGGGATGAGCCGAAGTAGCGCCATGTGGCTGACGCTCGCGCTGAAAGCACGCAATAGTCAGAAAATAAATATTTCCTTTCATCTTTTTAAATAGGCATAATATTTGCATACCATGGGGATATAGAGACTAGTTGGTAACTAGTCTTGGAGTGCAATTGCTTGTAAGCAGTGAGAAAATTCTACACGACCTACGTTGTTTTGGTTTTTAGTTAACCTGGAAGACGATATTAATTCTCTGGCTTAAATAATGACGTTTTCTATTAATTCACAATATTATATTTGTGCCCTGCAATGGAAGTGGCCCTAATCACTAAGCGGTTACGCTGGATCTTAATTCGATGCGCTATGCCTATGGCGGCCGAAGTAGCCGAATGGGTTGGTGCTTGACTACCATTCGGAATTCGGAGAGAACACAGGTTCGAATCTCCGTGAAACACCAAAATGAAGAAAAAAATGTTTCCTAATAGCGGACCACCCTCGGCAGACAATGGCAAACCAACGAGTGTATTTATGCCATGAAAGCTCCTCATAAAAAAACCATTTGCCGTTCGTTCGAAAAATATCAAGACGTACACCACAGAAAGGAGGAGGAGCTCGGCTAAGCACCCAAAAAGCGTGTGAGCGCCAATTATATTGTACAATATATACATATATAGATGTAGAAGTGTACATTAGGGTAACCCAAAAAGCAAAAGAGTTAGGTTTACATAAGGCTTAAACTACAAGAGACTTATTCGGGAATCGAAAAGAGCTTCCTATAGGGAATTCTGAAGCGGCATTGAATCTCTAACTGCCACGGCGAAATGGGTTAGGGTCCTCAAAAGGGGCCTAACTGCAAAGCTGGGGTCACTTAGTAAATCTGATGGCGTCCTTCACGCAGAGGCAAAGACACTCAGCTTGCTGATGGAATCTCAGTTTCTAGGTAATCAGATAAACGTCGGCCGGCAACAGCCCTTATTGATAGAGCCGGTTGCCAGATCTGTGGTGAATGAGGCCGCCATTCGATTTGCCATTAATTATTTTGGCGGCTACAAGTCGCCGGGACCAAATGGCATATATTCTGTCATGCTGAAGAAAAGTGCAGAATCCGTGACAGCAATCTTGAAGAAAATCTTCTCTGCATGCTTGGCACTGGCTTACGCTCTTGGAGGATGGTGAGGGTCGTCTTCATCCCAAAGGTTGGAAGAGATGACTACACCAGCACCGAAAGTTTAGACCCATCAGCATGACTTCTTTCATGCTGAAAAGTCTCGAGCGACTGGTGGAATTGCGCATACGGCAGAAGTCGCTGATGGCTCACCATCTGTCTCCATTTCAGCATGCCTATCAAAGTGGCAAATCCTGCGAGTCGGTACTGTAAAACCTTGTTGCTAAGATAGAGCTGGCATCGACAGGAGGGACTACGCTATGGGCATCTTCGTGGACATAGTTTGATAATGCCACTTTTGACAGTATGTGCAGCTTCGTTCGATGCTGGCCCAAAGAATCGCATAGATGCGAGCAGAGAAATATCTGCTGGTGTCATCTGCGGTTAATAGAGGTTGCCCCCAAGGCGGTGTGCTGTCTGCATTACGTGTTTGGTACCAGACACTTCGCTTATGAACATCTGTAGGAAAGTGCAGAAGTCTCTGGATATGATTGACACTTGGTGCTGTGCGAATGAGCTACCGGCAAATCCCACAAAGACTGGCATTGTCCTCTTCGCCAGAAGGAGGATGCTTGATGGACTGTTCTGCCTAAGTTGAAAGGAGTCACAAGATACATACGAGGGATGCCTTTTATATTTCGGGATTTGGCAACCCTGGTGTTGCAATCTGGCAACTGACAGCTGTATCGCAAAGTTAGACATTTTTTGGCTTTTACGTACTCAGAACGTTTTGAAATACCAGCGCTATTTGTGTTGTTTACAGTAACTTAAAAGGTGCATCTCGGTCCAAAAATGGAATTAAATCGTGAACATTTTCGTGCGATTATTTTTTACAACTTTCGACGTGGATTAACTCAGCAACATTGCATGGATGAACTTAATTCATTTTTTGGCGATGAAGCTCCATCAAGGACCAGTGTTTATCGATGGTATGGAGAACTCAATCGTGGTCGTAGTTCACTCCAAGACGAATTTCGTGAAGGTCGTCCAAAATCAGTTGTTGTTCCGAAAACCATTGATGCTGTGCGCGAACTGATATTGCAAGATCGTCATGTGACCTATCGTGAGATTGAGACAATCTTCGGCATTAGTGGGACCGGCATACATTCAATATTGCATAAACATTTGACTGTCAAAAAAATTTGTTCGCGTTGGATCCCACTCAATTTGTCAATCGCGCAAAAAAAGGCTCATGTCGATTGGTCGAAGGAAATGCTCAAAAATGACGATCGCGGGGCTTCGAAACACGTCTATGACATCGTGACAGGTGATGAATCATGGATTTACGCGTATGAGCCCGAAAGTAAACAGCAGTCGACTGTATGGGTGTTTCAAGAGGAGCTCTCACACATCGGCCCAAACAACTGCATTTTTGAGCACCCAAAACATCGAATTAATGGGTCATCCGCCGTATAGTCCTGACTTGGCACCGAATGACTTCTTTTTATTCGCGTACGTAAAAAAAAACTGAGAGGTCAACGTTTTTCGACACCTGAAGAAGCGGTTGCGGCATTCAGAATGCATGTTTTGGAGGTACCTCATTCAAAGTGGCAAAAGTGCTTCGACAATTGGTTCAAACGCATGCAAAAGTGTATAGATCTTCATGGAGAATATTTTGAAAAACAATAAAGTGATTTTCGATTATTAAAATTTGTTTTTGTTCTCTAATCCCGACATATAAAAGGCACCCCCCCGTATATTACAAAAATCTTGTTTTTTTCAATTTTCGCAATTTTTATTTATTTATTTTTTAGTTACGCTCGAACGCTGGATTTTTTCCTATAAAATGATGTCTAACTTTTTTTGCCACTCTTCCGCCAGCTGTTAGATAAAACCAAGTTGTGTTTTTTAATTTAAGTTTATTAAAAATTTTGCAATTCATGCTAGTTATTTGTTGGGTATGTGAATAGGTTTCCGCCCTCGTAAAAGAGGTGTTGCTTCTGATACTATTTTTGTGTGCGCTCTGGTGATTTGAAGGTGTACTCGTATATGTGAGGTATCGATCGCAGTAGTTGACATTCCTTTGAAGCGTAAAGATCCTTTTTTATCTGACGTCAAAAATCTCTACGTTCGTCCCGACAGCAAAACAGCATTACCTTTTAAAGAAAGTTCAGCTGGAACATGTCGTATATTGATCAATATTTACGATAATCACGCTCCATCAAATACAACTTGTAAAGTGTGGTTTCGACGCTTCCAAAGTGGCAGTTTCGACGTGAGTGATAAAGATCGCGAAGGGGCACCGAAATAATTCGAATATACTCCACTAAAACAATTTTTGGATGAAAACGCATGTCGAACCCTTGATGAGATATTTAAAGAGTTGGATGATGACAGAAAATACTAAAGAAAGCATACTGACACTTAAACGTTTGCACGCGATGGGAATGGTCCAGAAAGCAGGTAACTGGGTGACACATCAATTGAAGGAGCGGAATATCGAGAGGCGTTTGGTGACGTATTAGATGCTTCTTGAATGGCAGAAAAGAAAAGGTTTTCTGCAACGCATCGTCACTGGCGTTGAAAAATAGATCTATTATTACAACCCTAAGCGTCGAAAATATTGAAGCCTACCAGGTGAACCAGGTCCATCAACAGCGAAAAAAAATATCCATGTTTCAAAGTTTATGCTGTGTATCGGGTGGGATCAGAAGAGTGTCATCTATTACGAACTCCTTAAACCATCTGAAACCATCACTGGCGATCGTTACCGACTGAGGCTAATGCGTTTGAATCGAGCTCTCAAAGAAAAGCGATCGGAATGGGACGGTAGACATGGCAAACTGATTTTGCTGCATGACAACGCCAGGCCACACGTTGCTACATCGGTCCAGAAATATTTAGAGAGACTGAATTGGGAAATTTTGCCCTCCCGCCGTATTCCCCAGACATTGCATCTTCGGATTACCATCTATTCCGATCAATGCAGTCAGCCCTTATTGGAGAGCGATTCACTTCTTACGAGAGCATCGCAAACTGACTCAATGAATGGGTGAAAATAACTCGAATTTTGCGTCAGATTAATCCGTTTGCTGCCTAAAAGATGGAGTAAAGTTGAAGCTTGGAATGACATATACTTAATTATTTAAATAATTAGTAACTTTGGCTAAGGAAAAACGGAAACTTTTTCCCATACCCAATATATTATTTTAATATTAATTTTTTATTAGAACTTTTTAAAACATCTTTCTTTTATATATATTGATCCAAAATACAATTCAGTAGAGTAGAGACAAGAATGATAGAAACAATATTGAGCCCATCAGAGAGTGCGTGCCGTCACGTTTGCCGAGTTGTGCAGTGTTGCCAACCATTTGCTCTTCGCAATAAATTTAGTGCTTTTTATACCCAAAATGCGAAAATTTTGAAGTTTGGTGTTTGTTTTTTTGTCTTTAATTTAAAGCTAACGAAAATGTAAATAAAAAAAAACTGTATTATTACACAAAAAAAGCTTAGAAAAGGTCAGTCGGAGAAGATTTTAGGGCTAATGATAATTGGTTGATTCTTATAAAATTTGATATTTTGAAAGTTAAAATTGAATTCTTTGCTCCTTTTAAGGTTATGTAAGAATATTAAATGTTCTTCTCTCAACTCTTCTTAAGATTGAAAACCTTTCTACACATTTCAAAAAGCGTTTGAACTAACTGAATGCAAATGAAAACCATAGAGGTGTAATCGTTTCTTCCGGTCCTCAATCCTTAGTGAGACATAGGACATTAAAAGGTGTATTCATAGTAAAAATAACCAAAATATCAGAAAATACTGAAAAAACTACAGCGACATTTTTACAAAAGGATTACCTTACCTTGTTACATAACCTCAAATATAGCAAAAAAGTCGTTCTCTTAACACAAGAGTTTCTTTTAAAAAAAAAAGCTCATAAATTAAATTGTACATATCCATAATACATTTATTAAAAAAACGCACATTTGAAAGACAATTTGTCGCGCATACAAAATTCTTAAAGTAATTCAATAAAAATTTGGTATTTTACTTTCTTTAAATGGGCATTTTAGTGCGTTTTTATATCCAAAGCTAGGCAACACTGCAGTAACGAGAGAGATTTGACTGCTGAAAGGGAAGAGCACCAACGATTACCAATGTGACCAGATGTTAAAAAAAGTAAAGCTAAATAAAACTGAGTGAATTATTGAACTAATCAGTAAAAAATGTATATTTTACAAAATTCTAAACATTACATTTTAATTAGAACAGGCTAGAAAAATGTCATGAAGAAAGCACTAAAACTCCGAGACTAAAGAACAAAAACAAAAATGCTAAATCATGTTACAAAAATCGTAATCTGGCCATACTCGAGCTAAAATCACGTAACTCGTTGTCAAATTCGCTGAGCGCAAAGTAACGGTACCACGATAAGCACCATCTCATTATTCTTTCCATCTTGGAGTAGAGTAGTATTTTAAAAACATTAAACATTGAATTTTTAAATACACTAAAATAATTTTACTTCAATTCCCTACTACACTTGACAAAATAAATATGTACACACTATATGTAAGTATATATATTTATTATAAACTCACAAAAACAAAATTCCTCTAGAATTTAAATTTTTTAATAACAAAATCGCTTGCCAACCGCATTTCATTTTTGTTTCATGTTGCTTGGAAGAGTTTAAGTACACGTAAAGGCGCCAAAAGCGATTAAAATATCTGTCACAATGTAGTAAGAGTGAGGTACCAGTGAATGTGTGTGTGTCAGTAGGTTGGGGTTTGAATGAAGAATAATTTTATGATTGATTGCGGTTGACATTGCATTGGAGTCGAGGAAATGGCTGCAATTATTTGGCACCTAATACTGTTAGAAACCTTAAGCGGTGTAAATTTTCCTTGTGTTAGCGGGGTTTTTGTTTTTTTTTCTTTGAAACGCATAATGGCGGAATTAAAACTGGTGATGGATGGATTTCCACAGTCCCAAAAGGATTAAAAGGAAAACTGATTGTTTACAAAAAATGCCGGAATTATCTTATCGCAATGCAAGAAAATATTATGAAAACTGACAAAAATATCAAAATTAATGTTTTTGAAGTGAATTAATTACATTTTTCGGATTTTCAAACAAATTGCGTGTTATTTAACATTTGTTGTAAATGAGTCAAACCACGTCAAGTGGGCCCCGAATTTTCCATCAAATTCCCGATTTTAAAATCAAATGCATTTTTGGATAGAGAATTTGTCACATAATAATTGCTGTGAATAGTTTTTTTTTTTATTTCGCTTTTTGTTTATGTTATTAACAATTGAATTTTTTTGCATGATATTCTTGTAAAATCAATATCTCAGAAACTACAATTGATATTTTGATGAAATTTATTTCGGTTACCGAAAAATGTTTACTCTACCGATTTAACGTCCAAAGACTGTGTATTTGTTAAAACAATGATTTTTAGCAATAATTTTTATGAAAAATCGCAATTATTTTTGCGTTCTTCACGCTCTAAATGGACAATATTACAGTCAGATTAAGCGCACAATGCTCAACTTTAATAATCTGTAAAAAAACCTTTGTTCATCCAATCCGTTCCGAAGATATCGAATTTTTTGTCAAACTGTGTAAAGTTTTGATGCGCAGTATAGTCTGGTGCAACGCGACGCGCTTCGCAGTTGGCGCTAAAACGTATAGCACTTAAAAAATACATACAAAAGGATTAAGGATTCAAAAATGAGGTGTTTCATTACTAGAATTTGTATTACATACATCCATATCTACATGAAAACATATAAAATTTAATTAGTAATATGTATTGTAATAGTCTCGAAACAAGATGTGTCCTCGGAGAAGATTTTACTTCGAATCTTTTTGTTACTTGCAGGTTCGAAGTGATGAAATTGCCGCGTTTTTTTTTTATAGCTATTACCTCATTGAAGCGTTTGGAATTTTTTTTTTTCATGTGCATCATGATCTTTTTGCAAACAAAAAACAAAATCTATCGATTTAAACGTACCTTTTTTTTCGTTGATGATTTCTGCTATTATCTCTTTGACATTCATATCACTTAATTTTGAAAAACTTCGTTTTTTATTGGCGGTTCACCAAGTTCCTGTAAAATATTGTTCACCTTTTCTAATTTTAGGTCATTCTGAATTTCCTGGTTTTCAAAATTAGCTTCTCCTCGAACATTCTTCTGCATCAGAAGAAACTTCAGACTCATCGTTTTCTGCCCCTTGGTCAGGACTAGAATAAATTAATCAAAATTTTCTGTCACAAATTTTGAGAACTAATTGACTTTATTTGCCTAAATAATAACTATTCAATGCACAATATATGCATATAAATATGAAGATTATACCCAATGTGAACTTGGACGTATATACGCTGCACTTTCAGTAACACTTCCATCTCTAAGTATCTTCATACGACATGATTTGCAAACGTATTTACCGATATATTGTTTGAATTTTACATCCCAGTGAGCGGTTATTTGGAATAAATTATGACGTACGCAATTATGACTTTTTCCCCCAACGGACTGCAACACTCATCAGGTCGAACCATTTTCACAACAATACATAATAATTTTTTTCTAACCTCAAAGCATAGACAACATACTAGGAATCACAGCACACTGACACTAGAAGTTGCGGCGACTGTACGACTTTGCAAAGCCATGTTCATGCAAGTTCGTTTTCGTACGTAGTGCCTCGACTGACAAAAAATTCGATATCTTCAGAACGGATTGGATGAACAAAGTTTTTTTACAGATTATTAAAGTTGAGCATTGTGCGCTTAATCTGACTGTAATATTGTCCATTTAGAGCGTGAAGAACGCAAAAATAATTGCGATTTTTCATAAAAATTATTGTTAAAAATCATTGTTTTAACAAATACACAGTCTTTGGACGTTAAATCGGTAGAGTAAACATTTTTCGGTAACCGAAATAAATTTCATCAAAATATCAATTGTAGTTTCTGAGATATTGATTTTACAAGAATATCATGCAAAAAAATTCAATTGTTAATAACATAAACAAAAAGCGAAATAAAAAAAAACTATTCACAGCAACTATTATGTGACAAATTCTCTATCCAAAAATGCATTTGATTTTAAAATCGGGAATTTGATGGAAAATTCGGGGCCCACTTGACGTGGTTTGACTCAAATAAAAAAAATATATTAACAAAAAATGTATTACTCCCTTACATCCAATGTGTAACATGAAACTGATGTAAATACTCCCAGAACCAGCTTTGGTCCAAATTTATTACTCATGTATTCTAATGCCATCTGACTAATGTGTGCTTATAAATAAATAAATAAATAATTAGCGGGTACATTTCTGTTAGGTATTTGGCCCACAAATGAAGGGACCTACAGTTTCAAGCCAACTCCGACGGGCTAATGGTTTTTGCGAGTTGCTTTTTCATGGCAAAAATACACTCGCAGGTTTGACATTGCCTGCCCAGGGGTGACGTTTTCTTCACTTTGCTGTTTCACGTAGTTTCGAACCTACAGACGCACCAACCCATTCGGCTATGGCAGCCGCCTTATGTACACTTAGGACAATTCATAAAAAGAAAATTCAAACACATTTTTCGAATATGACATCTACTGTCTGCAAATGGGTGCATGAAAAAGCTAATATGAACTTAGGTGCAAGAAAAAAAATATCTCTCTGCCTTCTATCGACTGAAAGAGAGTGCCTTGAAATGGTAATTTGACTGAAGCTCTCCCCAGACATGGCTTCAACCAATTTACGGTGATTTTTCGATGGTATTCAGCAATGAAAATCATAAATTGAATTTGTTAATAGTCAAACATTTATTCACAATGATATCCTTGATGACATTCTACAAGATCCATTATTTTTTTTACAAATCTGGCACGTTTCGTCCAGTTTACTCACTCAAACGCTCCCATAAGATTCTCTATTTAAATCTGACTTTTTTGTTGTTTTGAATTTTTAAAAGTCCATTAATCGAGGTTTTTAAATGTTGCATTTCTAGTAACTAAAGGGTTTTCCAATAAGAATTTTGTTATTTTGATATTCAATCAATGGTTTCGTTCCTTGTGTGGCACGTAGCGCCGTCTTGGCGAAAATAAACGTTGTCCAGATGAATACCATCCAAATCCGGCCATAAAAAATCGTGAATCATCTCTCAATAGCGCAGTCCATTCACCATAACCGTTGCTCCAGTGTCATTTTCGAAAAAGTAAAGTCCAATGACTCCGCCCAACCATAAACCGCACCCACCAACCAGTCACACGTTGAGGATGGAGAGGCTTTTCAACAATAACTCTTGGATTTTCTGAACCTCAGATCCGACAATTTTACTTGTTGACGAATCCACCGAGGGGGAAATCGGCCTCATCACTCAAGATGATTTTTCGATGGAATTCCGGATCATTTTCATGCATTTCAGCGACCCAATCAGCAAAGACACGACGTTGTAGATGATCGGTCGACTTGAGTTCTTGTGTTTATGCAAAATACGGTATAATGGCGTTTGTGGAATGCCTAATCCAAAGAATTAGAACGACGTGTCGCAGCAGCTCGAATTCTTTCACCAATTTCTCTATTGCGGTCCGACAAGGTGCCTCACGTTAGCCCAAAAATGCTCGAGTTTTACGAACCGTCCCTGCCAAATTTTCACCATTTTTATAGTGAATTTCTATAATTTCAATGCGATGTTTCAGCGTGTATCGTTCCATTTTTAATAATGGCGTAGTTTTTACTTGTCAAAATGACTGATTCGAAAGTGACATCTACCGAAATAGCGGGCTATTCAAAATAACACCTTTTCATTTGAGCCAAGAGTCAAAAATCTCTCTGTCTTGTTAGGAAAAACCCAAATATCTATTTATGCGATATTTCTGAAATGCTTTTTTTCTTTTTAGTTTTACGCTGAAGCCTTTATAAAATTTTAATAGGCCTGTCACGCACATTGCTTTCGGTCTCACTAATTGTGCGTACGAAAGTCAGTTAAGAAGTAGGCGAAATTTATATTTAACTAAAGTAAAAATAGCCACACGCTTCCAAACTTTAAAATGCCCAATTTATTCAGAGCTACAAATTGGTTTTCCTTTGTTTACCCAAATTTACTACAACCTTGAAATATAGCCAAATATTCCATTACTGACGTCAGTCCCACAAATAGAGGCATAAGCATTGTATGTAGGTATGAGTACTCCTCACATTTCTACTTGCTCAGTTCTTTTTTTCCTTTTCTTTTCCTTTTTCCATTAACAAGCGCCAAATTAATTACAACCCCACCCAACCAGTGGCAAATCTTTGGCATTCTAGGCTTCCGGACTATTAGGTTCGAAAACGGAAGTAGAAAATTATGTACACACACACACACATGCATATATCTGTGCCCTTCGATCAGCTTAGCTCAGCCGAAAATACTAAAAAAGAAAGAAAAATGGGAAAAACACAAAACAAAAGGCGAAAAAGCAGAAGAAGAAGGAAGAAGGAAAACATAAAGCCCCAATTACAAATTACAATAAAGCTTCCACACAACGAATCAGCGCGCGTACATCTCTACTCGTCACGATTGCGGCGCCGCCGCCGCCGCCACTTGTGGGGACCTTCGAGCAACTATAGGGACATGGTGGCAATTAAAGCACTTGATCCACTGACCGGCCAAGTGTCCGCTACCACATTTTGTATGTGCTTGCGTGCTGGCCTCCAACGTTTTCCGGTTGCAAGAACTCACCATCGTAATTTTTGTTTTTTTTTTTGTTTTTGTACAGCTCGAGTCCTCCCTCGCCTATTGCAGCCCCGCTTTCCCGGCTGCGCAAATTGGTAGGCAAACAAGGAAACCTTTCAAAGTCGGCTTTAAATTTAATTTCACACATTCAATGCGACCCCACTCACCAACGATAAATTCGTGACCGCTTCGCTGCGAGAGTATCTGGTGTGTTTGGATATTCAATTCAGTGCACTTAAATGGGTATTCGTGTCTGCTAGAAATGACATCGTTGTTAATGTTTAAATAATTAACAACAGCGCAGGGAATGTCCATGCAAATGAGAATTCTTTGGGTTGTGGGTGGGTTGTAGTTGAAGGCTAATAAAAGAAATGCAGTTAATATTTTTCCATTGTGGACAGATTACATAACGCATTACAGCACATTAGCGTACAACAATCATTAATAATTCGATGGAATTTGGAAAAACGAATGAGGAGGAGGAAATAAATGCCTTTGCTGAAGCTTCTGTAGAAACATTTCAAATGTAGTGACATTTGAACTGATTAATTTGTTCTACACCAAAAATAAATAGACTCAGTTGATTTATGCATTTACTGTATTTCTAATTCTACATACCTGTGCACAAATATTTAATTAATTTATCTACAGTGCCTCACAGCTTACGCGAACTACTAAAACTTCGAATGATGTATATTGAGAGCTAAAACTTTTTTTGAAAAAATTTAAATATCAAATAATTTATACGCAATTGCAGAATAAAAACGTATTGCATATATTTTGTTAAGCTTTAAAAAAAAAATATAAAAAACTAAAACACAGAACAGTTCAAAATTTTATGTCACAGCTTATTTCGTGCAGTATTCATTTTTTCTTCAATTTAAATTAAACTAATGATTTAGGAAGGGCGATCTTGCAATCTGTGCCAATTACCGCGGGATTAGGGAGGCTGAATCCCACCATCAACCAACCGATTGGACTTTATCAGTGTGACCATAGACCTGAAAAGTCTACCATCGACCAAATTTTTACAATACGCCAAATCTTGGAAGAAACCCATGAAAGGAGAATCGACACACACCATCTTTTCGTCGACCTCAAAGCTGCATTCGAAAGTACGCAAAGGAGTTACTTGTATGCCGCGATGTCTGAATTAGGTATCCCCACGAAACTAATACGGCTTTGCAAGATGACGTTGCTCAACACCAGCAGCGCCGTTCGAATTAGGAAGGACCTCTCCGAGCCGCTTGATACCAAACGAGGTTTCAGACAGGGTGACTCGCTGTCGTGTGACTTCTTTAACCTAATGTTGGAGAGGATCATACGAGCAGCAGAACTTAATCGCTCAGGCACAATATTTCATTAGAGCGTACAATTGTTGGCGTATGCCGATGATATCGACATCATTGGCCTTAACAACCGCGCTGTTAGTTCTGCCTTCTCCAAACTGGATAAAGAGGCAAAGCGAATGGGTCTGGTGGTGAACGAGGACAAAATGAAGTACCTCCTGTCATCAAACAAACAGTCAGCGCACGCGCGTATCGGCACCCACGTCACTGTAGACAGTTATAATTTCGAGGTTGTAAAAGACTTCGTTTATTTAGACTTTATAAGACTTTATAACAATGTCAGCCTTGAAATCCAACGTAGAATCTTTCCAGCCAACAAGTGCTACTTTGGACTAAGTAGGCAACTGAGCAGTAAAATCCTCTCTCGACGAACAAAACTAACAGTCTACAAGGCTCTCATCATGCCCGTCCTAACGTATGGCGCAGAAGCTTGGACGATGACAACATCCAATGAAGCGACGCTTGGAGTGTTTGAGAGAAAGATTCTGCTTAAGATTTTTGGACCTTTGTACGTTGGCAATGGCGAATATCGCAGGTGATGGAACGATGAGCTGTATGAGCTTTACGACGGACGACATAGACATAGCGCAGCGAATAAAGATCCAGCGGCTACGTTGGCTGGGTTATGTCGTCCGAATGGATACAAACGCTCCGGCTCTGAAAGTATTCGATGCGGTGCCAGCTGATGGTAGTGGTGAAAGAGGAGTGTCTCCTCTGCGTTGGAAAGATCAGGTGGAGAAGGACTTGGCTTCGCTTAGCACGAGAAAGAAACGACTGGCGCGCTTTGTTAAGCTCGGCCAAAATCGCGTAAGCGATTATCGCGCCAATTAAGTAGTAGAAGAATGATTTAAAATTCAGTACTTTGCGTGGTACCCTTTGGCTTTATTAACAGCTTTTAACCTTTCTGGCATTGACTCCACTAGCTTTTTCGTTACTTCCGGTCCGATTTTGTTCCATGCCTACTTGATCTCTATTGCTTATGTGATATGTGCGGATTTTTGTTTCCAGTAACGAAAATAAATTCTCGATGACGCTTATTGATGACCGGTGATTGAGCCGGTGTTTGCATTAAATGTGGGCAGTTCCATATGAGTAATGTCTGCACGATTGCCGCCTTATATTTAGGGTCAATGTCCTGGTAGAAACGGAATCCTTGAGGTATTCCAAGTTTCGCAGCACTTTGGAGTAGATTATCTTTTAGAATATTGAGGTACATTTTTTTGTCCATTATACCCTCGACAAACACTAAATTTCCTACTTCGGCTGCTGACATACCTGCCCATACATGCCACCACCATGTTTCACAGTCGGTTTTATGTTGCTTTTGTGGAGCTCTGTATTAGGTTTCCGCCAGACGTAAGACATTCCATCTGAGTCGAATAGGTTGAATTTGGACTCATCGGAAAATATTACCGTTTTCCAGAAATCAAAATCTTTAATTTCGAGTTCTGTAGCGAAGGCAACTCGGCTCAATTGATTTTATATTTAATTATTAATGGCTTCTTTCGTGCTACTCGACCATTAAAGTCCTTTTCACGTAGTACCCGTCGCACTGTTTCGACGCAACATGATTTGCCCACTTCCTGCTGAATTTCGTTTAGCAGTTTTGGAGCCGATAGCATTGGGTTTTCTTTTATATTTCGAACAATTAAACGCTCATCACGTTCGTCGAAAATTTTATTTGTGGCACATCGACCCTTATTTTGCACCCGATTTTCATGAACGAAGCATTCAATGATAGTTTGTACTGTAGCACTACTCAAACAAACTATTTCCACAATTTCTGTCTGTATGGTCGCGAAAGTGGTCGCGGTTTCAATAACAAAAAAGCTCCAAATAACTAGATTTCTAATGACGATCTTCTTGCTCGAAGCGAACAAAGTCCGGCTGTTATTGAAATACGCGAACAAAAGTGGAAATGCACGCACAATCCGTAAACCTGTGACTGACATCACCAGAATGTTCCTAGACTGGAATCCGCAAGGCTCTCGCCGAAGAAGACGACCAGAAGGAACGGATGAGATAAAGCATGACCGACGAATTCACGACATCTGACGACTCGCTCACCTAGCCGCAGAAAAAGTCAAATGTTGCGAATCAACCCCAATGGAATTTATTTGTATCGGCACTTTGCGCCACCAGCCGGTGCAATAGCCAAGAAGAATAAAAAAGTTAAAAAAAGGGATCTGAAAAAATTCTCGCTGTATCTCGCTTCTCAAAACAACATACAAATACATACATAATTGGCGCGTACACCCTTTATGGGTGTTTGGCTGAGCTCCTCCTCCTAGTTGTGGCGTGCGTCTCGATGTTGTTCCACAAATGGAGGGACCCACAGTTTCAAGCAGTTTATTTTATTTGATCGGTTTTTGTAATCGATGAAATTGCGGACTACTTGCCGGCAAGTAGATTTTAACCAGCCATTCATTGTACAGATTTATTTACCAAAAACTTGTGGAAGTTCAGTGTTCCTATTGACAGCGCTTGTACGGTCACGTCTAGAAAACGAAGACACCAACGAATGTTCCGCCGCAGACCAGGCTGGAAAATATCTCCATAGATTCGGCCATGACAGTTTCCCAAACTGCCCAATCTGCACGGATAGGGAAGAAGACGCTGATCACGTCTTGTTCCAATGCCCACGCTATGCTCCCGAAACCTGTGGCATATTTAATGCAGAAAATAGTATAGATCATATACTAAAATCGAGTGATAGCTAGCAGAGCGAATCTACGCGCACGCAAAATATATCCACAATGATCTAAGACGCGCGGAGGTTCGTAGACGAAATAACTAGCAGCTTTTGAGCTAACCAGCCCTGTGAGGTAATTCATTGTTGGACAGTTCAGCGGGGAGAATGGTAAATAGTGGAGAGGTGCTTAATACGTAGGTGTAGCTGTGAGGCAACAAGTCGTGCATACTGCTATGCCGGTATAGCAGTATTCATCAGAGTTTCCTCTTCATGGGCGTCATCCCGGAAAAAAACACCAGGCTCAGTCTACAGATGCTGCACACTAGCACCGTTGATTATTTGCCGCTTTCTAGCATCCTTTACTCTACAAAGACATGAAGCAATTTCTATAAATTAACGCGGAGATCTACCACCTCTAGCGCAATGGACAAGTTACTCATAAAAGTTGGATATGGCTGAGTATTTGCGGTTGTCTTCTACAGAAAATGACGTGCTTTTTCTGCATTTTATACCAAATAGTTGCAAAAAGTTGGCCCTTAAAACATGGTACATATTCTCATAGACTTCAAATTGAAAAATCTACGCGTCTCCCTAATCCTGCAGTGTCTTTAGGCAGAAGTGCTGGCAATTAGGAAAGCTTGTAGGTTACTAATCGCAGATCTCTCTTTTAAGGGAAATATCGCTATTCTTTCGGATAGTCAAGCTGCAAACCAGGCACTGGATTCAGCTACAACAACCTCAAAATTGGGGGAACAAAGCAAGAATAGCCTTATTACCTTGAGTGAAAACCATAAAGTAACCTTAATCTGGGTCCCGGGACATCGGAATATTGAAGGTAACCAACCAACCAACCAAACATGCCCACTCAACTGAGGGTGAGTGCAGAAACTACTTTTTTCATATAATAATGCAGTTATTTTTGATAAAAGATTTATTTGCTAAACCTTATTCTTCTACACGAAGTATGTACTGCACTACTTTAGTGATTTTCTAGGTTAGGTTTTGTTTTTATGCGTGAAAAGGGAATACTCAACATACAGTTTTAGGTACGAGTGTTTGAAAAATATTTGTAACCGCCTTGCACAACTTAGTTCCCATAGTAAATTTCTTTCAATTACGTAACCTAGACACTGCCCCTGATATTTATGTCCAATTAACGCCAGCAACATCGAAGCCAAGAGAAAATTGTCCACACCAGCAAAACAAACAGCAGCGCCAGCAACCAATCGCAATACGTCGAAGCCATTTAAATGAGTCTCCACTCTCGACGAGGCGCATTCTTTACCCTTCACAAGCCGATATGTTCCATTTTTCTTCTACCCCATTTTTTTTAGGTCCCCTTCAGCACCGCAAGCAAACCAAAGATGGGCAAATGCAATATGCAGATGCTAAGTGGCGATGAAGGGAGAGACACTGAGTTCGCTTATTTCAGTGGCCACACGCATTAACGTGTGTGTGTGTGAGTGTACGTACATGAAATACTTTCGAATGAGGCGCCGGTAAAATCGACGGGTGTCTATGCAAAAACAAGAAAAAGAACACAAAAAAAGGAAACAAAAGAAAAAAAAGTTGTGTGCAACGAGCTCAAGGTGGTATGCAGGCCGCAAACTCACATTCACTTGACAATTGAGCTTCTTGACGGTCATTAGGGGGTGCCGGAAGGTGGCATAAAGTCGTTAATTGGCATCGTACGTCGACATGTGTTGCACAAATGATTGAATCAAGTGTAAAATGCGCAATTTTTTTTATGGATGCACAGTGTGGAACACACACACGCACACACACACACTAAGAAGTCAATAAATCCAAGCAAGTGCGCATATTTTACTAGGCTAGCCTACACACAGCCCGCAACAAGCGGCAGCGCCTCAACGTTTCCACCAGTTTTTACTTAATTTTTTTCTCGTTTTTAATGTTCATTATTTCTTTATAAATGCATAGCTCATTGTCCAAGAAAATCCTAATAAATCTGAGTTTCAAACTGTATACAGGGTGGCGCAAAATTAATCATCCAATTTTATTTTTGAATAACTTTTTAACAAAATAAAAAAAATTATATTTTAAGTGATCGAAATCTATATTTTGACCTTTACGCGCTCCATTGCTTGTTTCAAAAATTATAAATCCTCCAATAGGCTGACTAATTTTGCGCCATCTTGTAAAAAAATTAAAAAAAACACAAATCTACATCCCAACTTCGCGATTTTTAATTAGAGCTGACCTTCAATTAGACTCCCCAAGAACAAATGGACAACGAATTCCGACTCTGCCACCTCAAAAACGTATGCATCAATTTTTTTTTTTAATTTTTCCGGTGAATATTCGAGGTTGCTCTATGAAAAAAATTAGTTTTTAAATTTTTATGTAGTTAGGGGATGGTTTCAGCCCTTAAGGAGGCTTGGGTTACCTCAAACCACAAGCAAACTTGGCAGGCTGAGAGGCAGGCTGCAGATGGACAAAACTGATGCTATCTGCCATGTCCGACAAACTCTCGCAGATCCTCCTGGCATTAAACAGAATGCACTGTAGGCAGCTGGTTGGACTGATGCCTTGCCACTTTCTATAGGCGAAGCACATGGAAACGGTAGACATCTCAGATAGTGCACTCTGTCCAGCATTTGGAGAGGAGGATGAGAAGGCGCACCACTTTCTGTGCATATGCCCGGCCTTCGCTCGGATCAGGCTCAGGTCTTTGTGTGATGCGCTGATGTGTTAAGGAGCGATCACCTTGGCTCCTTGGCACCATAAGATCTATTCAGATTTTTCGGGTGTTCTCTGAGTGCTGCACGTACGTAGTTGTCCCGACAAAAAAAGGGGATTTGAAAATATGCGTACTTGCTCTGACGTATTACCGTTGATTAGAACTGAAATAAAAGAAATTCGAACCGAATTTGAATAATTTTTTGGTTTTAAAGTTTTTCTGAAATTTTCATAAAAATACCCCAATTCAGGGTGCGTTTTGTTATAATAAAAAAATTGAAACTCGGGTCTGGACAATATCTTCCAATATCATTTACGAACATTAAAAAAAATTATTATTAAAAACGGTCGACAATTAGATCCTGTGGTAATTTTTGAACTAAATCAGTCGAAAAATCCACACTTTGCGTCTGGGAGCGCAAAGTGTCGAAACAAATAAATTCCATTGGGGCCGATGCCTGGCTTTAAGCTTTATTTGCGTTAATGTCAATGCGTGTCGTCGGCTGCAGTGAATTCAGCGCACAGGCTTCGTCTCCAAAATCCTTCGAGTCAACCTCTACGGCGTGTGTCTTGTGGATTTCAGTCTAAGGACATTTTGCTGATGTGAGTCGCAAATTTTCGAAAAGTATGACCAATCGATATCCAATTACGCCCGCGAATCTCAATTTCAACTGGCCTTTGCCAAAGTCGGGCGAGGAGTTATCATCATTTGACACCCAGCATTTTATAGCCTACTGAATTCTTGTATTGGGTGCGCAACTAAGTTCTCGCTGTATTTTTGATGAAAATTCAACTTTATTCTGAAAAAAAAAATGGGTACAAGTGAATCATTGAAAGTATTGCCCATGGCTGGCTATTACTTTTTCCCATCTTTCTGGTAGATCTCGTATACCGTCGTGGTAAAACTGTTCATCTTTTGAGGCTATGCACGGATCAACACATTTTTTGATGTCTTCATATGAATGGCACTGCTGGTCAGCTAAACCGTGTGCCATCGATCGCAACAGGTGATAATCGGACGGCGCAATATCTGGAGAATATGGTGGATGGGGTAAGATTCCCCATTTCAGTGTTTCCAAGAAGGTTTTAACGGTTTTGGCACTGATGGTTTCGCTAGGTTTGAACAGTTCATAATAAATATATTAACACCAACTTGGTCCCACCAAATACATAGCATAACCTTCGCAGCGTGAATATTCGGCCGAGACGATGGCGTATAAGCATGATCGGGCAGTCCCCATGACTTTCTTTTCTTTGGATTGCTGTAATGAATCAATTTTTCATCACCCGTCACGATGCGATGAAGAAACCCCTTCCTTTTTTTGCCGCTGGAGCAGTTGTTCACAGGCGAAAAAGCGACGTTCAACATCACTTGGTTTTAACTCATAAGGAACCCAAGTCCCTTGTTTCTGAATCATTCCCAAAGCATGCAATCGCTTGGAAATGGATTGGCGGGTAACTCCTAATACTGAAGCAAGCTCTTCTTGCGTTTGACACGGATCCTCATTGAGCCATGTCTCCAATTCAACGACTTCGAAGGTTTTTGGCCTTCCTTCCCGCGGACGGTCGTCAACATTAAAATCACCGTCTTTGAAGCGGCGGAACCAATCTCGGCACGTTGTTTCACTTAAAGCAGCATCTCCATAAACTTTGTGTAGCTCTCGATGCGCTTTAGCCGCCGTTCGTTTTTTTCGATTGAAAGAGGAAAATCAACACTTCCCGCAAATGACGATTATTCGGCACAAAATCAGACATTTTCACAAAACCAAAAGTATTTGATACCAAAACCAAATCACTAATGCGTCGAAGCAGTTTGTTTACGATATGTCTAAGCTTGGTTTATGACGTTTAGGTTATGTTAGAATCGACTAGCACACACTGCTGGCGGCATCTATTGACAAACAGCGGGAACTTAGTTGCGCACTTAATATAACAAAGTGCAATTTTGAAGTGGCTGAAAAATCGGGTTAATTGTTTATACTTTTTTTCTGATGGCACGACACATTTTCTGCATTAGATTTATTTATTTTTTGATTTCAAATTTAATTTCATTTTTTTAATTTCAACAAGACACCACTACATGGATCACCCTGTGCCTCGTATGCATGCATAAAAAAGGTCTATATGAACATAAATATTTCCATGACACTTTTATATTTAGAAAAATGCAAGAAAAAAATCGTTTTCTAGTTCACAACTCTTCAGTTGGCTTTTGTTTTATAAATTTCTCTTCTTCCATTTATTTTCATTCCTTCTCGCAGGCGTATTTGCCTTGAAAATGCATAGCTATTTGTGTGTACGAGTGTTTCAATGTATGAGTATTTAGTTGTCGTCGACTATGACTTACATTTTATTGTTGTAGGGTAACATAGGGCGTGAAATAGAGTTGTTGGCACGTGTTGGCTGAATGTGAGAATTTAGCTTTTAGCGCAAACCGTGCAAATACACACAAAGCCAAAAAGTATTTATGCACTTAAGGGCACAGATACATGCATACATACATACATACATACACACATACACACACTTATTAGGCGAAACATTAGTTCAGAGCTATGCACTGTTATTTTTGCAAATGTAAATCAACACACGCAGGAATAGCTGAATCGACGTAAGCTAAAATCGAGTCAAAGTGTAGTTTATTTGTATGCTGAACAACTCAAATTTTTTAAATAAAATTGTTTGAAACTTAAACTTGAGAAAGGCTGAACGTCACTTTCTGCGGCCGAAACCGAACCGAACCGAAATTCGGTTAATTTTATCGCTGATCGGCTGAAGCCGAATGTAACAGAGTACTTTAAAGAGCACAAAAAACGGACAAATAAAAAATTAGTTAGGGGTTTCACCAGTGTTGCCAGAAAAAGTTTGCTGTTGGACGTAAATTTATAAAAAACAAAGATCTAAAAAGAGCCAAAAAATAATTTTTGAAGCTAATAAAAAGAGCTAAAATTTTTCAGTGACTTTTATTATATTTCCAGTCAATCAGCAATAAAAGAAATAAGCTCATATTGTATTAAGTCCAAAAATGTTCAACGGAGCAGAGAGGCCACAGAAAGGCTAGCCGCAAACAGTAGGCTGCATATCTATTGGGTGCCTGGTCACAAAGGCATTATGGGGAACGAAATAGTAGATGAGATAGCAAAAAGTGATCTTTGACTACCATTTGAACAAGAGAACGACATACAAAACCCGCTAAATACTATATATATATAACGAAATTGACGACTACATGAAAACTCTAGTGGAAGCTAGGTGGACTAATCTGACCACATGCAAAACAGCAAAAGTTATGTGTAGAAATAAGGACAAAAAACTGACTCAATTCGTACTTACGCTCTCGCGAAAGGACTGCAGAGCTATCATAGGAAGGGCCAGCGGAAGAGGAAAATTCCGAGTATTGGGCTAGCGCACCATACCACTCCCCGGCCTATTGCCTTAAATGTCGATAGCAACAATTGTTTGTCTTTGCCCCAAGAGCTGCCGGCAAGCGATTTGAGGACCTTGTTGCGATTTTGGACTTTAGTGGCAATAGCAGTTGTATGCGCTGAGAATGAGAGTAAATTGTCGAAGGTAACTCCAAAAATTTAGAGGTTTGACCTCCTTTGTCCAGGAGGTAAAGAGGGTCGCCGTGGACTTAGTGGGGGAAAGTTGGAGATTCCTCGCAGTGAAAAAGCGAGAAAGGTGATGAGGTAGTTGTTCACTTTGGCGCAAAGGCCATCGATATCATTGCCCATTCCCGTGGCAGCCGGTTCTACGTGATCGGAATTCCTCGGG
The DNA here is from genome assembly GCF_028408465.1 of Anastrepha ludens. Taxonomy (NCBI): domain Eukaryota; kingdom Metazoa; phylum Arthropoda; class Insecta; order Diptera; family Tephritidae; genus Anastrepha; species Anastrepha ludens. The sequence goes on along the minus strand of NC_071499.1, from coordinate 25,776,487 downwards.
TTTTCCCCGACCAAGGGCTGCCGCCCCAGCTCTGTCTATTGTACCGCGCCCCCGGCGTTGTCGCGAAGCAGTATGCCTTGACCATGTCGATCAGGTCTTTTCAGTCGAATAGCCTCATTCACGTAGTACAGCTGAACAATGTAGAGTACCTTGTTGGCCGTGGCTTTTTTTCGAGCATTTCCCAGTGCACCATGCCCTCCCAGTCCTAGCAAACGCATACTATATCATGATCATCTTTGGATGAAGATCCCGCTTGACTCTCGGCTTTGGCGTATCTTTGGAGCCACCCACTCCTTTCTTTGCATACGGGCACCATTTCTCATCTCCCGTGACGATTTGGTACAAAAAACGCTGTTTATGATCGCCTGTTGCTCGATGGCGGGCGATATGCTGAGAAATAATTTGAAGCGACTTTTTTTTGTCTTTTTCGTTGAGAATCGTTTTTTGATCGCAGCTCATGTTTTCCGCCATCAACTGGTTTGACAATGGTTCGCCTTCAAAAGTGATTTGAGACGTTCTTCATCGAATTCAGAAAATCTTCCGCTGTGGGACGTGTCATCGAAGTCAATGTCGCCATTTTTGAATTTGCTAAACCATTTTCGTGCTTTAGACTCGCCTATGACATATTCTTCATAAACGTCACAAATGTCCCGGACTGCTTTCGCAGCTTTTTGACCTCGTTGAAAAGCAAAGAAGAGCAGGTGTCGAAAATGTTGGTTTTTGCCTTCTGGGTATTCCATTTCTAAGCCTCGAAACTAATAAAAAATTGAATAACTCAACTATTTGTTGATCGCAGCCCACAAAGACATGAATCTGACCAGCATTCCGTATATCTTTTAAGCACTCGACACACCTTTTCAGTACCTCCAGCTGCATTTTCACATATTTATAATTATTAAGAGCCGTATTTTGTATAAAAATAACGAAAGCTTTCACCTTTTATTTTAAAACAACATCGAGACGCGACTTTTGAATGGTCTTTTAGATATTTATTTATTTAGTCAAAGAAATTACAATTCACAAACTACGATTAGCACAAAGTGACTTAAATGTGATTACATGCAATAATTTCAAAAACAACAACAAAGTCAAAGGATCCAATGCGACTAATCGCATTGAATTCATAGGTTACAAGAGCATATTTTCGCTAAAATCATTTGCATCCAAAATATTTACCTAGTGTACTTTCAAAAGCCATTTGCGCAAAAGTGGTATGCGAAGGGAGAGAATCTCTAAGGTGAACACCACCAGCGAAACGCACAAACCCAAGCCAAGTGTTGCAAAAAACGCCGAAAGATTGTCTAACTGCAGAACTTCATCAAAGCCATTTACCTCTGCTGTGAATTGCAATTCTTGAAATGCCCAGGCATGCACGAAGCCTGCCGAGCGCATCCACCAGATTCGCTCCTCAAATTGATAAGTCAAATACGAATGCTTAGTCAAATACATCGTCAAAGGCAGATTAAGAAGATCCTGATGCAGCACAAAAAACGCGCCATTATCCTTGTGTTTCTTTCTATAGAGATATAAGAAATCTTGCAGGCCGATAGCAACGAAATTTCGTCGTGGGTTTTTCAAAATATAATCGAACACACTCATAACATCCAGCGATGGCAGTATAATTGAAGGCAAGTTTTGTAATTGTTTAACATCAGCGAGATATGCCTGGTTGGTAGCCGTCATTACAGCTGTAAAATTTTCATCGGAAAGCTGTTCGAAAGTGTTGGGCGGTGGCATGATTATTTCGTGATGCAGAAGTGTAAAAAATATACCCTGGTAAACAGTGCGCACCAGCAGGGTAAAGAAAAGCCAAGTTGTGACAAGAAGGCGTGCATAAGAACGATCCGGCATATGTGTGGCTGGCATGCCGAGTAATATCGCTAGAAAGCTTAAAATGGGTTGAGTCTGCTCGTGGCTTTTCTTCCAGCATTTACACGTTGCATAATACAAAATCCAGCTAGCGATGAATGCGCACCAAAGAGACAACCAAATGTACCCATCAAAAGGGGTAACTAAGAACTCCAACGATGTTAACTGATAAGCCGACCTTGCCACGCACATTATCTGGCGAGTTTGATGGTAGCTTGCCACATTCGAGACGATATCGAGCAGTGCCGGCGATTGCGCAAAACAACCCAAGATGAGCTCAACTTCGCCTCTTTGTATCTAAAAATGTGTAAAGAAAAAATTTGGAATCAGTAAATTTTAGGGGCTAGCAGAGTTCCTGCAATCATTTTCAAACCATATCGAATCCGATAGCCTGTTGAGTATGCAATGAACTGGCTTTGGACGGCACTTTAACATCGATTGTGAAATTCAATTGCCTCGCCAACAAACGCAATAGGTTGCCTTCTATACCGCCCGCTATACGACTGACGCCCTGAGTGTCGGTGTGCAAAACAAGAAAAGGTGGTATATGCCAAAGTGCCGCTCTCAATACGCACCCATGAAAATTGGTCAACTTGCGTGGAAATAGAGTCGGTGGTATGAAGTCGGTGCCATTGAAATGACTAATAACTACCGGCTTTACGAAACCACAGAAATCGGCCGTGAACGGAAAATATGAATAGACGAAAATCTCACCGTGCGCGTTTTGTGCTTGAACGCTGCAGTTGATCATTGAATTAGCCCAACAGTAGTCGAGTATTAGCTGCAGTTCGCGCGGCAAGCGATAATCTCGTACCTGTATGAAAATGTAGTAGTATTCAATGTGGTTGTTGTTTTTCGTATTTGAAGCAATGTCAATCTCTCTGTAAGATAAGCGAAAAATAAATATCAATTAAAGTATTTTTAAATATTAGTTTGGGGAAAAAGAAATCCATTATTTTCTCGGTATATGGCGGCAGTGATCGATATCTCGTAAAGTATCCATCCAACAATTTAAAGTTTATGCTCGTTGTCAACGTGGCATTTCCCACTAAAAAAATTCTTTTGCTGTTTTTTGTTTGTTCCATTCAGTTGTGGGCTACAGGATGTTAATCAGAAACGACTGTAGGCAGCTGGTTGGACTGATGATGGGCCACTTTCTATGGGCGACGCACAGTGCACTCCGTCCAGCATTTGGAGAGGAGGATGAGAAGGCGCACCACTTTCTGTGCGTCTGCCGGGCCTTCGTTCGAATCAGGCTTGAAGTCTTTGGCACTGATATGTTAAGCAGCGACCTCCTTGGCTCCACAAGATCTACTCAGATTTCTCCGGAGGTGGAGTAGATTTAAAGAAAATTAAAAAGTGAACCCGAGTGCAGTACAATGGACCTAATGCTGTCTGAGTGCTGTACTTGCTAATTGTCCGACAAAAAAAAAAAAAACCATGGAAATCAACAAAGAGAAAATTCCGTACATTGTACAGTTTTTCTTTGATAAAGGCGAAAGTACGAAAATTTCAGCCAGGTCGCAGAAATTCTGAATGGAGTTTATGGTGCCGATTTTATTTTAAATTTTTTTACAATAATTTTTTGCTTATGGTGCCGATGCTGTAACCGCTAATTTGCAATTTTGGTTTCGTCGATTCCGTTCACTTATTCACTTATATTTGTTAAAGAAAATGTCAATAATGTCGAAAATTGCGCCTAAAATCACTAAAATAATCGAAGTTGACCGGCATATTAGTAGTCGTAGCATCGCCCCGAGCTAAAGATCGAGCACAAAATAGTTTTATATCATTTGCACAAAACTGAATTCAAAAAGAAGCTCGCTGTTTGGGTGTCACACCAATTAACACCAAAAAATAGAACGGATCGAATTTCCATCTGCGAAGCTTTGGCCAAACGGAATGAAACTGACCCATTTCTTAACCGGCTGATGACTGAGGATGAAAAATGGGTCATCATCATGATCAATATCACTACAATCTGGTGCAGACCATTGCTGCCACAACTACTGTCGATCCTCTGCTACGCCTTTGCAGTTCGCGATCACCATTTTCCACAAGTCGATGGTGACCTCATCAATCCAACGTTTGTTTGGTCTCCCTCGACCTCTCCGTCCAACCACTTACCTATGGAACGCTATACTGGCATCCCGCCACTTGGGCACTCTGTTCATGGACCCGATCCATCTGATTTATTGACTTTTTATAAAGCGTATTGCGTTTCCATTTTGAATCAATGCATCGATTTCGTTATTGTATCTCATCCGATAGGTTCCGTCATCTCGTCGGAAGGGACCATATATCGCAAAGGGCAGTAATGTGCAACTTGAAAACTGATCTTGAGACATGTTGTATATCACCTCTTACTGTCAATCTCTCAACTTGAGTCCTTTTAGCGGTGAAACTGTTAACCCCAACCAGAGACTGGGCACCTCACTAGGTGAGAAACCCCAGTGTAAGGAAAAGGAACAATTGAAGTGGGTGATCTGGCTCTCGTGGAGGGAACTGGTCCTAGGACTGACAACCTTGTACCAGTATTTATTGTCACGAATCCCCCACAACAGCATCGAGCAATGGGTCACATGCGACAATATTGTGCGAAAACGGTCGTGGCCAAAGCGTGATGAAGCAACTCAAACGTTGGCCCAATCAGGTTTAAGGGCCAGGAAGGTTCTACTGTGTATTTGTTGAGAATTGATAGGAATCAAACCAAACACTAAATTCTGATCTCTACAACTGCCAACAACTGTACCGTTTGAAGCTGGCGTTTTCTAGAATTGGTCAACAGAAGAGGTGTTTTTTTTTCAACAGGACACATACGTCTGTGGTGGCTCGCCTAGAACTGCGGGAGCTGGGTTGGGAAGTTTTAATGCATGCACCATATAATCCGGACGTGACCCCAAGCGATTACCACTTTTTTGATGTGAAACATCTATTGGCTCACTTGTAAACCAAATCGTTGGCGTGGCGACGCTTGCCGTGTATATTAGTATTTATGTGTAGTAGTATGAGAAGTGCTAAGCCAATTTCAAAGGAACAACTCACAAATGATGTGGGTTAAAGTGGGTTAGTATGTGTGCCATGTTAGAGAGACAAATGTAGAGTTGCTAAAGAGCGGCAAGTTGGATGCTCGTGAGTGCTTAGTAAATGTTGGTGTGTTATGTGTTTTTAAATGTGTTCGGTAATTTGCTATGTAGATAATAGGAATTCGATTACAGAGAATTCATGGGAAACTGGAAGGCTGGCTAGAGTGGGCACCTTTGAGGCGCGCTCTCTGTGCGACGAAATGACGAAGGTCAGTGTTTGAGTTGAAAAATATCAAAAGGTCACAGAAAGTAGAGCTACAGCAGAAAGAAGTTTCATTACTCAATTATTTAAACCAAGTGGAACTATTTTGCAATGCCAAATTTATTGCTTTATTAATTCGAAATGAAAAGTGCAAACTTATTTAATAGCAAATTCGAGATATGCCAGCTCGTAATGAGCAAAAGTTGAAATTGAATAAAAAGTTTAAGCCTATGGAGGAAGGCATATTTTAAAGACACATTTTGATTATCATACAAAGTGACACAAAATTAATCATACTATCGGATTATTTTTATATTTTTTACAAATAGTGCAGTACGTCAATCATAATTGAAATTTGTGAAGTGTAGAGCTGCTGTATGAAAACAGACAAGCAATGGTGGGCGTAAAGGTCAAAAGTCATCACTCAATATAATTTCTTTGTTTAATATCTTTTTAATTTTATTTAATAATTTTCAAATACAAATCTGGGTGATTAATTTTGCGCCACCTGAAAAATCAAAAATTCCATCACTCAAAATCATTTTTTTATTTAACATTTTTTTAATTTTATTTAATAATTTTCAAATACAAATCTGGGTGATTAATTTTGCGCCACCTAAAAATTCAAAAAATGTCAGCACTCAAAGCACACTTCAAAAAGAATTTCAATTGCAAATCAACAACAATCCAAGAGAATCTACTACCAAATAGGGAACAACAATAGATGCTGTATTTGTGAGATATCTTGATAATATTTCATCCAATACTTTTGTAACGTACCTTAGTTATCATCGACCAATCGTCAAAGTAATACCGGCAGAGGAAACATCGAATATAACTATTACTGAAGTCACAGATGAAAATATTTAAATTGTGGCTTGATATTAATATCGAATTTTGATATCACATGTAAATAAATGTTTATTAAATAAAGTTACCATTTTCTGTAAGAAATTCGTAATACTTCATTTTTTCATTAGGCTATATTTGATTCCTGTAATATTATAATATTATCTTTTATGCATATTATATTACTTGTACGCACACGATGTTTCACATCTGCCAGGCGTCTCATGACGGCTCACATTTTTTTTTTCATTGCAAAACTTCCTGAGTGATACGAAACTGGTATCAAAACACCATTTTCAAAACCGATTACTAGAGCTTTTCGCCAATAAAGACCAAAACTTCTATGAGAGAGGCATTATTAAGCTACCTTTAAAATGACAAAAAAATTTAAAAAAAAAAAAAAACGTTGCCTATTTGACCCAAATCGGACAACCTGTAACATTTTAAATAAAGTTTTGAATTTTACGCAAAAATAATGGATTTCTTTTTTCCCCAAACTAAGATATTACCACTGGCGCGATTCGTTAAACACGGCCAAAATCTCGTAAGCAGTTAACGTGCCAATCAAGAAGAAGGTGAAAATATTACATACCCATCTATTGACTTACCGAAATGACTTATAGGAATCTATAAAGATGAGATTAATACGCTTTGTGTCGTATACGTGTAGGGTCGCATTTTTATGGACCATCACCAATTGCAACACTGTCAAGCCCCACACATGAAAGAGTTTCTCCAGCATGTTGTTGTAAAAATTGCAGGTGTGCCTATCGTGACAGCACAACGTAAACGTAAGAACCGTGCCATACTGGAGGAGTTGGCTGTGTATAACTCGCATGATTGCGTTCGCAGCTACGACATTGGCCATAGCATCCTGATCACCGGACCTGTTGTGATAACTCATAAATAGTTGGGAAATATTCATTTTAACTACGTAACACAATTCGAGTTCTTCGTTCGTATAAGTTAACGAGGCTTAATCTTAACTGCTCTACACTTAAAGGTATACTAAATTCACCACTTCATCCATTTTAGAGTCGGCGTAAAATAGATTCTTGGCAGAGTTGCTTAATGACTGTATCGACTTCTTAATTGGTTTACTTAAAGGCATGCAGAGTTTTTATTTGAAGTTGACTTAACCAAAAGTTCAATAAAAACTACTTTATTCTTTTGATTTGATGGGTTAAGTTACTTATTAGTTTTTATTTAAGTTGGGTGCATTTAATGAAGTGCTGTATTTTGGGTGGCACAAAAGGACGACAAAGGACAGCACATTAAATGACCAGTTTTGACTATTTTTCTTTTTTGAATTTTCATTACTTTTTTTTTTAAGTATCCAAAATAAACAAGACTGAGCTAAAATCAAAACTACAGGAGCTTTGTTCTGATAACTTCGAGTTTATTTATTCAAAATAGTCTCCTCTGGCCTCAATACACCGCTTTGCGCGATCTAAAAGCTGGTGTTTCAGGTCATCGGTATGTGGAGGTCGGTATAAGCCTTTTGGATGGCCTCTACGTACGCAAAATGTTTTCCTTTCATGGCCAAATGCAATTTTCCGAATAGGTAGAAGTCACAGGGACCACCACAAGAACTCCAGGTATTTATCACTCGCAGTCTTCGCGAAATTGCGCGCGTTTTCGAGCCTGATACCATCACTAACACCGACCTATGGGCATAAGCGAAGCAGATATCTCACCATCTTGAAGTACGACGGCAAAAGTGGAAATGGATCGGTCACAAACAGAGAAAACCACATGAAGATATCATAAAATCAGCCCTGGACTAGAACTCGCAAGGCAGTTGGAGATGTGGTAGGCCATCTAACAAGTGCAGGCGGCTAGTGGAAGAAGAAGCGCTACAAGCAGGTCACACTTGGCGACAAATTAAATTCGTAGCTTTAAATAAATCTAATTACAACCTGTTTATTGAGGCCCTTTGTTCCACCTAGCAACTATGGGCCACCGCAACTGTGACTTGGGTTGTCGCGTTAAGTTAAGTTTAGTGCCTCAAGCTTAGCATCTACAACTAGCTTTTATCAATAACCTGTTGTTAGGTGTACCAGAATCGAATATGAGCCAGAAAATATTATATGAATTTTAATAACAACCCCGAATTTGCAATTTCATACAAACATTTTTTGTTCTCCCCCGTTGTCATTGTCCATTTTCTAGGCGGCTCTTTTGAAACTATAGACAATGGTACCCCTCCGAGTACATTTCTGTCATTAAAAAGCTGCCTACGTATAATATCTGCCTTTCAGCAGTGGCATAAAAATGTAGATTCCATCATTCTTTTTTTGTTTTTTTTTTTTTTTTTTTTTTTGGCGACGGTCCTTGCCACTTTTTTTGTTATAATAAACACTTTTTCTAAATCGTGGATCTGACTCTTTTTAATTTTTTTGCTAATGCTCTTGCGCCTTTATTCCATCAGAAATTTATTTTTGGATGGAATGAATTGTAAAAAGGCATCAGAAAAAAGTTATTTTTAAGAAATCGAGCGAGTTTTCAGCCGCCTAAAACTTGCACTAATTGTTTTCTTTGCCCCATCCGCTTGAGAGCCTACGGACATGACACGACTCTTCTATCGTACGCGGTTCCGGGCTGTTGTTTTTGCGCCGTCCCATGTGGTGTCTGAATCTGCTAACTCGTGCAACATCGACCTCATCTTGTAATTCTTGGTCGACCGCGACTTCTGATCACTTGCGGGTTCCAGCCCAGTGACATTCTGGTGATGATATCTGGTGGTTTTCTAAGCGTATAGGCTTACCCTCGCCACTTTCTGCGTTTGGTTTACCGAAGGATAGACTGATGGTGTTTGGACAGAATATTCTGCAGATGATGCGGAGGCATTTCTTGACGAAAGATTGTAGCCTCTGTGAGATGGTGTTAAAGACCAGCTATGTTGCACTTCCGTACAAAACTTCTTACTGGCTTCACATATAAGTTGAGTACTCGCAGTTTAGAGCATCTGGAGATTGCCGGTAACTCACCTATATTGTAGGCATTCACCCGAATGCCGCCCTTGCTTTGTTTACCTTGCAATTTACATCTTCATGCCACATACTACGCCGTCGGCCGTGATAGTGCGGTTGAGGTAGCAGAAGCTTTTGACAAATTCCACAAAGGATCAGGGACCCATCAACCATTAATGTTTTACTTTATTGTAGCTGACTCTCATAGCATTCATCTTGGTGATATTGATCTCCAGTTCTCATGGCTTGTCTGTCCGCCTGCGCTTGCGTGCCAGTGAGTTTGTGAGAGAGCAGGCAGATGTCAACAAGACGCCAGATGCCTAGTGAAACTGCATACGATGCCTCTTTTGTGCAGGGTCAATTGGCTTATAACGTCATCCAGGATGATAACAAAGAGAAGCCGGAGCCGAATGGATTGCTGCGGGACTACGATTAAGAAGCGCACAGGCTTGAATCTCCGTGCTTGAAATACCAAATTACCAGAAAGTTTTTCCTTATATTGCAGACAACGACAAACCTCTGAGGGTAGTTCAGCCATGAAAATGCTTTCCACAATAAAGTATTTGCCGTTTGGAGTCGGCTGAAACTGTAGGTCTATCTATTTGTGGAAAAATATCAAGATCCACGCCACAAATAGGAGTCGGACGACGGCGGATCATTATCATCATCGTTTCTGTCAAAACTTTGGCCTGTTGAACAAAATGTCTCCATTTGACAAGCTCTTTAGTTGATTCTTTCCAGTTTTATTACTTTTAGTTTCCTCATATCATCCTCCAGTTGATCAATCCATCGAGAGCTGCGTTGGGATATTTTAATGCATCCAAAATACATAGTACGGACCTGGCACTAAGCGATTACCACCTTTTTCTCGTGTCCTCAGTGATAAGAAATCGGTAACAAGAAAAGATTGTGAAAATCGATTAGTAGAGTTTTTCGCCAATAAGAACCAAGAATTTTATGAGAGGCATTATGAAGGTACCTTTAAAATTGCAACAAGTTATACAACAAAACGTTGCATATTTGACCCGGATCGGACAACATTGGTTGATCAATCCATCTTCATCTAAGTCTACCTGTTGCTATCGTCGTAAATTGTTTAGCGTCAATTACTTTCCGTTCAGCTCTCGCTGGGTCCATTCTCGTGACATGACCCAGCCATCGGATTCTTAGGGCTTTGATGAAGTGTCCACTCTCCTTTTATTAGTTTGTCCAAGTTTATGGTTCCATCTTATGCGCCTTTCACCGTTATTGTCTTTGAGTGCTCCGAAGACTTTTCTGAAAATGTTTCTTTCAAATCAAATATTTGTGGTTGGGCTTTGTCCTTTTCACTTTATATCGACGACTCTGAGACGTAGCTCAAAACTGGTCGGCCTACAGATTAACCTCTTGCTGTGCCATTTAGCTCGACGAAACTCGGGCACAAGTTTTACGCGTCAACGCGTGGTAAACAGATCAGACTGATGCGCGAGATGATGTAACATCAATTATAAGATTAGTGACTAACTCCGGTGGCGTACAAATTAAAACTAGCATTCAATAACGAGCCTGACTCATCATATTCATGTTTGGGTCAAAATTTTCATCACGAGTCTGGTTCGTTAAAGCATGGCAAGGGGTTAAGGAGCTTCGGTTTGAAGAGTTTTGCAAGTGAGAAGTTTGCTCCATTGGCTGCTTGCGTTCTTTCGTCGATTGTGATGCCCATTGGGTTTTCTTAATTTAGTTTAAATTCCAAATATGTTAACATTTTCACCGGCTCAAATTCATATGTTTCGATTTTGATTGCACTGAGTACTATGTATCTGCTCTTTTTTCGACATCAAAGTATATTTCGTTTTTTTCTCATTCATTTTCAATCCAATTATGTTTTTGCTGATTATCGCCCTGGCGGGTGGAAAACTAAAGTTAGTAGAAAATTGATATGTCTGGAATAGGGAACTGATTTTTCAAATCGTAAAATCATTGCATAGAGCACACCAAACATGATTCAGGCTCTTAAGAAAGCCACCAGAAAAGTCTTTGCCTTGATTTGATAAATTACGCTACTGCGCTGTTCGCCGTCACTACCTCAGAAATGAAATCGTCTTTCGTAAATATGGAATGCTTGGCTCTTTCTATTAAAATCATATTGCCAAATGCTGAGAAAAGTTAATTTTACTTCTTTTGAGTTTTTATTTTTAAAAATCCATTTGTACAAGTATGTGAATCACTGCGTTTTTATTTATATATCATCTACATAAATACATTTACTGCTCCATTGCCCTGCAAATTTTCGTCCAATCATCGACTATAATAAGCCAAACAGCAGCTAGTTGCTCAGCGCACACAATAAGACTCATTAATGGGCATACTTTCCACACTTTGAAAAATTGGTTATTCAAAATATTCACACTGCGCTGTTGTTTGCGCTCATTCATAAAATTTTAATGCACAAATTTAGAACACTTACACTGTCTGTCGCCCGAAATAAAGGCAATGAAACGAATCGAAAGTGTGTGAAATGAAATTGTCCAAGTGACGAGAGTAGGAATCAAAAATCTCAAATGGGCAGACTAATAATAATGAAAATGTGTCATCAAAGCTAATGAAAGTGTTGCCAATGAGCTACACACACACACACACACAAGCGCACACACACACACACAAGCGCACACACTCTCGTGCGTATCTCTCTATTGACCGCATTCGCAAAAGAATTTTCACTTATTAACCAATAAAAGCGCTAGTACAGGCCATAGTAATGACTGTGGCAATAATAGAAATTATTTCGCAAAAGAAAAAAAATAACAAAAAATAATAACAAATAGTACCGAGTCAATGCCATGGTCAGAATGCGTCAAACGAAATCAAATGTAGCCAGCGAAATAAATGCCCACAATGACTTATAAACGAAGGTACATACAAACGGGTTTACTTGTGTGTGCGTATGTGTGTATGTATGCATTCAAAGTGTAAGACCCATTGACAATTGACATTGATTTGAAATTTTTAACAACAAAAGAAAATTCGAAGCTATTGGCGCTGAAGGGAACTGAGTTTGGAGTGATTGCAAAGTGTGGATCCAATACATGCGACTACTGTGCGTTTGTGTTGGTGTATAAAAATGTTTTCGTAGAAAGTAAAAGGAAAACATAAATGTCACGTGTAAAGAAATAAAAAAATAAAAGACTTATTTTAATTGAATTTCTTCTTGATTTATTTATGAGAAAATGAAAAGAAATAAAAAAATATTTGCGAATGGATGGTTTTTAGAGATTCATTTACAGCTACTTTTTCAAGCAAAATAAACAGAAATGAGTGTACAATGTCACCTTATTTAGTTTCTTGTAAATCTTATGATTTCTAGTGAGTAAAAATAATTTCGTGCAAATGACTAATCGTCGTACCTGCGCTAGAATATGGTATGAAGCTTTCAAAAAGGTGGCACCTCCGTTTGGAAAATTATGGAGGCATCGCAGTTAACAGCATCCCATCCAAAATTGGGTCCAAAATCCGGCTTAATGGAATACAAACGCATTTATATAAACTGCAATTATGTAAACAGCAAATCGGGTTTCGCACTAAAAGGGCATCTTTCGATCACACCGTCAATCTCCGCATAATTCTAGAACAAATCAATGAATGCCAGTCGGATATTCATGCTTGTTTAACCGATTTTGCCACAGCATTTCACAGCATCGATCGAAATTATGTTTTAATATCAATGACTTCCAGAGGCATACCGGGAAAAGATATCAAAGCACATTATAAAGGTTTTTAGATGTAAAATTTTACACAATAAACAACTCTCGGATGTGTTACGCCCAAAATCCGGTGTAAAACAAGTACAGCTGAAACGGTGGCACAAGTCGTTCAAGGAAGGCCGGGAGGACATCGAAGACGAACAGTGATCTGGAAGGCCTTCGGCGACGCAAACAGACGAAGATGTGAACCGGGTTCGTGAATTTTTGAACATTGGCCGTCGTGCTAGTCTACGTGAGATCAGTGAAGAGTTAAATTTAACTTATTACAATGTGCGGGAAATCGTGACCGGAAAACTTGGAATGCGAAAAGTGTGTGCCAAATTGGTTCCAAAGGTTTTGACTGATGAACAAAAGCAATTGCGTGTGGAAAAGAGTCGTGAAGTATTGGAAAGTGACGAACAGGATAATACTTTAGACAATTGTATCACAGGAGATGCTTGTGCTTTGAGTACGATCCTGAGAGCAAGAGAGAGAGTGCGGAGTGGCACACGAACCAGTCGCCACGACCCAAGAAGGCGCGCATATCGAAATCCAAGGCCAAAACCATGCTGATCATCTTTTTCGACTCTCGAAGCATCGTCCACAAGGAGTTTCTACCTCCAGGAAGCACTGTAAACGCGGCATTCTACAAAGAAGTGCTCCTTCGGCTGAAAAACCGCGTCGCCCGGGTTCGGCTCGACCTCGTCAACAATTGGACCCTTCATCACGACAATGCGCCGGCGCACACCGCCTTCCTCTGCACCTCTGCATTGGCCAAGATGGGGGTTCCGGTGCTTCACCACCCTCCCTACAGCCCAGACCTGTCCCCTCCGGACTTCTTCTTGTTCCCGCGCCTGAAAAGGAAGCTGAATGGGAGGCGTTTCGACTCCATCGAGGCGATCCAAAAAACTGTGACAGGCGAATTGAACGCGATTCCGGCGGATGAGTTTAAAAAATGTTTCCTGCAGTGGAAGGACCGCTACCAGCGGTGTATTGACGCTCAAGGGTCCTATTTTGAAGAATATTAGTTGTATAAGCCAAAAGGTTTAATAAAACTGCTTAAAAAAAAATAAGGCTCATTACTTTTCAATCAAACCCTGTATACCTCACGTTGCCATTGTTATTTGTTATTTGTTGAATAAAACGCCAGCAAGCAAACGTAGCGTCTGCTAGAGCTTCTACGAACACTTAAAAGAGTTAGCGTACGCAGATGACATAGCGCTTTTGCCGGCCTGATCTGCAAGCAAATTTGGATCAGCTCAGTGCTGTCGCAAGCGCAGTTAGCTTTAAACCAAACGTGAGCAAGACGGAATTCATTTCAAAATATACGCAAAACGAGGTCCCCACGGTTAACAGTGTATGGAAAAAATAATTTTGCTTCCTCGGAAGAAGTAGACTTTGCAGTGGTAGCAACGCTGGTATCTTTCTAAAAATGGCCGTTGGACGCACAAACTGACACCAGACATAGCGAAATGGTATCGAAGGAAGCACGGTCAAGAGCGGTCATTGATGTTTTAAAAAGTCTCTACACTGCTTTAATTTGGAAAGCGACCCCTTTTGCCCGGTCTGCCCTGACGAACCAGAAAGAACAGGGCATGAGCTATTCCCTTTACCACGTTTTGACACCGAAAGAGAAGACCTTTGAAGCATTTTTGGCGAGCATCTCACAGAGGCAAACCTTATAACGCAAATGTGCGATGAACCTGCAAAACGGCGAGCATTAAGTTGCGTAGGAGCGCGTATCATGAAAACGCTGCGTGATGAAGAATGTGTCCGAAAAGCAAACCTGCGCCATCTACAGCTTGATCTCCAAGCTGATGGGAATGCTGAGGAGGCGTTGCAAGACGAATGCCGGATAGTTTCTCGTACTGACAGAGACTGATTGATTTAAGTTCACATGCTCCATAACGGCCTCCCGACGTATTACTTAACGACAAGATTCCGGGAGGAGAAACTGTTCAGACAAGAGGGCAACCACCTCGCTTGGGTTAAAGTCCCACACTTACGACCACAACGGCTATAGGCTTTCGATGATTTCCTCCTACTAAAAAAGGTAGATATAAACATAGAGATAGAGCACAAGAAACGGCGAGGTATGTCTTGTTCCAGTGCCCGCGTTTCATTAATGAGCGAAATATGCTTGAGGGAGCGTTTGGTAAAAACATAAGTGAGTCGAATCTTATCCCACATTTGTGGGAATACAAAGAAAACTAGAAAATGACTTGTGCAGTAGCCAGAAATATCACGAAGAACTTTCAATATGTTTAATATGCTCGTAGATCCCTAGAAAGAGCTCCGTAACGCAATGTACAGAACAGAATGGCAATAACAGACGATTGAGTAATAATGTAGTCTCAACAGGTAAAATTCCGGGCGGACACACCGTAGAAGAAGAGGGTAGAGAGGGAAGAGTTTAATTGGATTAAAGTCCCACACCACGGCATCGGCCATAAGCTTTTGAAGCTTCCCCTCCCCCAAAAAAAAAAAAACAAAAAAAGCAAAGATAGAGATAGAGATAGATGTAGAGATAGAGATAGAGAGAGAAATAGAAATAGAGATAGAGATAAAGATAAAGATAGAGATAAAGATAGAGATAGAGATAGAGATAGAGATAGAGATAGAGATAGAGATAGAGATAGAGATAGAGATAGAGATAGAGATAGAGATAGAGATAGAGATAGAGATAGAGATAGAGATAGAGATAGAGATAGAGATAGAGATAGAGATAGAGATAGAGATAAAGATAGAGATAAAAATATAGAATAAATATAAATCAAAAGATGCAGAACAGGATACAAATAGAGGCAAGAGATGAGATAAGAAGAGGGATAGAGATAAATATCTTGTCTTTTTAAAAGCTTGATGATCTAAAATGATAATAAAAAACAGAAATATTGTTCGAATGAATTTTTTTATTACAATATAATGTGATAGATAATTTCATGGCAGAAATACATAGTCCATTCGATTAGTCCAATTTTTTACTACTATTTTTTCAATAAATCTGAATAATAAATATCAGGTCAGTCCATAAGTTCGCGTGTTTTTTAAAGGTGGTTTTAAAATTAATAAAAAAGATATTTAAAGTATTTATTAATCATTAATATATTTTCCTTCAATATTTACAATGTCTTCCCAACGTTTAGGCAAATTTGTATTCCCTGTTCAAAAAATTGTTTGTCCTTAGAGCCAAAATACGCTTCGATATCCCTTTGTATAGCTTCTTTTAAATGAATAGACGCAAAGTTTTGTTTCACCACGACAACGCAAGACCTCATACCGCAAGGCAAACATTAGGCAAGTTGAACGAGCTCGAATGGGAGCTAATGCCGCATCCACCGTACTCTCCGGATATTGCACCTTGTGATTATCACCTTTTCCGCGGACCTCAATCCCATATTAGTAACAGGAAGTACTCCTTAAGACGGTCGATTTTTGTTAAGAGCCTCATTCAGGTTTGATAGCTGATGGGAATAATAATCAGCAGTTATCTTCTGGTTTGGTTCCAGAAGTTCATAATAAACAATACCGGTCATATCCCACCAAATAGACAGGAGTCTAGTCTCTTTAGGGGTCGGTTCTGGTGTTTCATCTTTATCTAAGCATTGGCGTTTGCGAACAGGATTATTGTAAAGGATTATTGCAAAAAACTTTCATTTTCAAGCCGTTGCAGCAGCTGAGAACACACATTCACTCTCTGCTGAAGGTTGGCGACGGATAGTCTATGCGGAACCCATTTTCCCAACTTTGAAACCTTTCCCAACTGAACCAGGTGCCTGTGAACTGTTCCATGCGATGAATTTAACCTCCGAGCTATCATAACGACTGTCAAATTTGGCTCAGCTTCCACGAGTTCGAGCAAGGCGTCGGAGTTAAAGACTTTAGGACGACCAGCGCGCGGGGCATTCTCCACGTCGCAGTTACCACTTCGGAATTTTGAAAACCACTTTTGCGCTGTCCTTACACTCACGGTATCCTCTCCGGGAACAGTGTTTATTTCTGCAGCAGCAGCAGTTGTTGAATTTTTACGACTTTAATAAAAAAAATACAAAATATGCCTCTTATACGCGTCCGAAGATTCCATTTTATTTTTTAACAATACGTACTTCTATCCGCGATTAAAGTCACTTGTTGAATGCACAATATATCACAGAAAATATAAATAGTTCCGTTATATTCCGCGAATAATTTTTTGTATGCATTAATCGTAGAAAAGTGAAATGATGGGTAAAATACGCACGAACTTATGGACTGATCTGATACATCTAAATGAGCCCAATCAGCAAAAAGGCAACGCAAACGATGGTCATTTAGCTTCAGTTCTTGCACGAGCTGTATTTTATAGGCACGCAATCCAAGCACGCTAGCTTAAAATATGCATAATTATTTCTTCTAAAAATTTTGAAATGTGTCACAATACAAATATTTACTTTCTGCATTCCACTAAGTACTGTCTTACTTTACCAAACTGTGTCCATTAGTTGTCATAAATGGAGATAAATAACATAAAAATCATCATTAATGGAGACATTAAACCCAGGAATCTCTCATTTGTGTCACATCAGGGGGCTTGCCACAAATTGGAGGAGAAGCACTTCCAAACACCAAATATCTCAGAAAGGATACACGCGCCAATTACACTGAATTGATTTATCTAATTTTCAACAGGCTTGATTGCATCCACTCAGGTAATTAAAATCTATTTATAACACGTCGACTGGTGGTGGCACAAAATTAATTTGAAAGCTAAAAATAAATAACTGCCTTAAAGGATCAATGTCCAGGTGAATGAATTCTGTTCAGATTAACATCTCGCAGAAGGCTAAGAGTGAAAGGCACAGCAAAAAAGGTGAAGGCCTGACAGGTGCCAATCATTCAATCTACTGAGTTCGAAATATGTAAGGAGTTGGACGAAAGGCTGAGTAGGGTTACTCAGGTATCCATCACCTGACAAATAACTAAATTAAGAATAGAGCTTTAATAATCAAATAAGTGTGTATATTTATATGAACAGGCATTCCCATTTATATTCAAATATGGCACGCCTGAGAAGAGTCAATAAAAAAGGGCGAAAGTTGGAAATTTAATTAAATTGGCGCGCCAAAGAACAATGCAAATGAAAAGCCCAAATAAACGGGCGAAAATGTGGAGGATTTTGCTATGCAGCCACCGAAAGAGAAAATCAATCTCGCTAAGCGAGCAGACTTTTCAATTGATTTATCTATACGTGCGTAGATTTGTGCCTGCTTCAATAATTGGCAAATGTATCCTTTGTTAGAATTTTGGCCGAGTTTCTGCTGCCATTACTGCTTGCGTCTGAGTGTACAATAAATAAACGGCCGCCTAATAAGCGGCAGATGTAACTTCTTTCATAACCAAACTACATCAGAGGTTTTCCATCACCTGCCATTACTTGCGGTGATCATAAAACAAATAAATCAAAAAAAAAAAAAAACGCTTCGAACTCTGGTCAGACCGAATGCTGGTATCGCACAAACTCACTCAGCGACGGTAGTCCAATCAAATTGTGTTTGTCTATTTTGCACAGCTAATAACCGAAAATGTGCGAAAAATATTAATAAAACATGTGTCTGGCTTTCGGAAAACTTGCCTTTTTAGGCGCTTAACCATCTGCTCCAAAAAGAATGCGGGTGAGATGTGCCAGTTGCAAATTCGTAGCTACCAGTGAAAGGTTGGTTAATTCCATGAGTGCAATATTCCAAATTCTGTTTAAACAAAACAGTTAGCAGTTCAAGCAAAAGTGTATAAGAAATGGCTATTTTGTATGAATAAATATTCAAGTAAGTAAATAAAAATTAATCCAGCAGCGGAATACAAGGATTCCAAAGCGATGTCTGTAGGATCCCGCACATAAATTTTCGAGGCTGGCAGTTAGAAGTCTGCCGTACTTTTAATAGCCGCAAGAGGTAAGTTTTTCGTACTGAAAAAATGTATATGTAAACCAATTTAGAGCCTAGATACAAGAAATTATATCACTTTAAAACAGTGTAATATGACGAACGGTTTTTGTGATAGCTTTTTCTCCCATATAAGAAATATACTTAGATGTCCCC
Organism: Anastrepha ludens; assembly: GCF_028408465.1. Classification (NCBI taxonomy): domain Eukaryota; kingdom Metazoa; phylum Arthropoda; class Insecta; order Diptera; family Tephritidae; genus Anastrepha; species Anastrepha ludens. Next base: position 25,757,716 of record NC_071499.1, on the reverse strand, counting down.
GTGCCTTCCGAGAGGCAAAAAAATATACTGTTAACACCCTTTATTAAGTGTTTAGCCAAATTTACGTTTTTAAAAGAGGCCACTCATATTACGAAGTAAAGGATATCTCAAAGTTAACCCGAAAAGATAATCTATAGTATTTACACCTTGATATCCATCATCAAGCAGCAGTTGAATGTAAACATTAGATATCTGCTTAGTTTGTCAGCTTGTTTCTATAGCTTTTGTGGTGAAGTTGGAAGAAGCCAATTTTAACTCAATCGTAAATACAAGAGACGCATTCTAAAACAAACTCAAATGGATGCGATGAATACCAAACTAAGAAAAGCCATTCTATTGTTTCTCTTAGGAAAAGAAGGATAAGAATTTGATTGCTCCGGACTCGTAATCTATTCAACAATACTTTGCATTGCAAAAATGTCAACAAGAGACCGAAATGCATAAAAAGATGCTAATGTTTCATCATTCTCAAGTTGTAGTTTGGTCAACATTAGCTTTATCGAAAGTAGTGAGTCCGAGAAGTACTTGAGTACTAAGTAAAGATGAAAGACATAAAGTATTGTAGTTCTTACCTTTAAATAAAACATACTCTTCAGGGTAGACACGGTACCTTTTATGAACAATATGTTCCCTTCCCTGCATACCATTGGAGAAGAGAGTTGCTATCGCCTTATATACGCTGCGATATTCCGCAGAGTATGAGACAGTAGGACGTCTCTTTGGTGTTTCTAAGGCGATTGTGTGCAACATATTGAAGCGGCTTGAGCATTGCACTCAACGTCAGTTACTGTTCTAATGTAAAACGTCAGAAGCTGCATCTGCCTATTACCATCCACTGTTAGGTCATTTCTGAATAGATCTATTTTTTTTCTCTTTAATGTATTTTATTATTTTTTGAAAAGTACAGCTCAGTGTCTAGCAAAACCCATATAAATCTAATTTCGGAATTTATACAAAAATTAAAAAAAGAAGTACACAAACTTCACAACACAACTCCATGATTTTTAACTTGTATTTCTAGACAAATTTTCTGTATGCAGTTGGGCTTAATAGCTTATTAGGTTTAGCTTATTAAATTTTGGTACAACAAAGAGGAAGTTGCTAAAACATTCCGCTGATTTTCTCTATATTTTTCTGCATACCAAAATTTTTGAACAATTTTTAAAATTTTTGTGAAACTTTCTGTTTGACAATCGGGTTTATCTGGTTTTGTTCATTTAATTTTCTCAACAAATACTTATTTTTATCGATTAACAAAACTATTTTATGAGATTCAGAGTAATCCTGTAATCCCGTCTTTAAGCGCTTCTAAAAATATCGAAAATCGCGTGTACGCAACCCAAAAACTTAAATAGTCACCTTGTTTTGGATCACGACTGAGTGTACAGCTCCTAGTTTGGCTTTAGTACTCCTTTGACCTTTTTTTTTTGTTATTTTACGTAGATAACTAAATATTTATTTAGTCAGCAGCAAAGTACAAAATTCTCGTTTCAGATCTGTTTTTTCTGCACGCCTTTCTCATCGCATTTGCATTATTGTTTGACACTTTCGTTTTCGTTTTCATTTCATTTCTGTATTTGTACATTTCTATGGTAATTTTTACGAAGACGGTTTTCAGCTAAAATGGAATTTCACTTGGTAGAATGGCAAGAGCTATTTTTTTATAGATTTCGATGCAGTCAGCAGCGGAATGAATGCTGAGTTGAAAAACGTTTGGTTGTGCCATCTTAATTTAATTCAAAGCGGAGAAGAAAGAACTTCTTTTTATATTCCTTTGAATTGTGCCAAATTCTGTGTTTCCCTACTTTGTAAGTTTATCACACTTTATCGCACATCCTCAGGGTTTCTTAATGAAGCAAAAATGTTTAAGTCATCTGCATATAATAGGTGTCTGGAAGGTATTATACAACGCATCAGCTAATATCATTTATAAATAGACGAAAATTAGGAAGCCCAAAATACCACCTTGAGGCACCCCAGAAGTGGGAATGAAACACAAGACAATTCATTTAGATAAGATTTCAACCATAAAAAAAGACCGGCCATAAAAGAACCGAGTGAAAGCCAAGAAAGAAAGCATCTTACACAAAATAACTCTATGTGGCACAGTATCAAAGGCCTTGTAGAAATCAGTGTAGATGCAAACAAATGTCCACACGAAAATGATTCGGTACCACATTCACTGAAAACGGCCAGGTTGGAAAACGGCCAGTAGACCTACCTGTTAAAAAATCATGCTGATTGGAAGAGATTAAACCTTTCGTTGTTGTTTACTTTATAAAGGGTTTTACAATAAGATGTGTTATTCCCGTAAAAGATCAATAGTTTCGTTTCTTGTGTGGCACGTAGCGCCGTCTTGTTGAAAATAAACGTTGTCCAGATCAATAGCATCCAATTCCGGCCATAAAAAATGGGTAATAATCTCTCAAAAGCGCAATCCATTCACCGTAACTGTTGTTCCAGCATTATTTTCGAAAAAGTAAGGTCCAATGACTCCGCCGGACCATAAATCGCACCAAACAGTCACACGTTGAGCATAGAGAGGCTTTTCAACAATAACTCTTGGAGCAATCTGAGAACCAAATCCGATAATTTTGCTTGTTGAAGAAGCCACCAAGATGGACAAAGGCCTCAGCACTCAAGATGATTTTTCGATGGAATTCCGAATCATTTTCGTGCATTTCAACGACCCAATCATCAAAGAAACCAAAGACACGACGTTGTTGATGATCGGCCGGCTTGAGTTCTTGTGTTAACTGGACTTTGTAAGACTTAAGACCCCAATCTTTATGCAAAATACGGTATAATGACGTTTGTGGAATGCCTAATTCAAAGAATTAGAACGACGAGGAATGGACAAACCTGGGTTTTCTTCAACACTTTCGGCTACAACAGCAATATTTTCGATTTTCGGGTTGTATTCTTCACATCACTAACGTGTCCAAGCAGCTCGAATTCTTTCGCCAATTTCTGTATTGCGGTCCGACAAGGTGCTTAACGATGACCCAAAAATGCTCGAGTTTTACGAACCGTCTCTGCGAAATTTTCACCATTTTTATAGTGAATTTTAATAATTTCAATGCGTTGCTTAAGCGTGCATCGTTCCATTTTTATTAATGGCGTAGTTTCTACTTGTCAAATATCAAAAAATGACAGCTTCTAAAGTGACATCTACCGAAATAGCGGGCTATTCAAAATAACACCTCTTATTGGAAAATCCTTTATTAAAAACTACCAATTGCGGTCTAATGAAATATCCTCAATATCAGAGAAGAGTTTGGCAGCATTGAAAATAGTAAGTTATACTACATAGTTTATGGGGCATAACTTTACCTACTAGCGGCGAATCTTATTCGATAACTTTGCTGTTGCTTTCACATGCACATTTTTCGTCAAGTGAGCAGAGTCCACAGATGGCGAGCAGAGAAGTGGAGAATCGAAGGCGCCTATAATAAAACGAGCTGAACTGAGCTCTGAAACGTAGATGTTTACTTCAGAATACCTTAAATCAAAATTTTTTTGAGAATTGTTGTTTTCCATATACACGAAAATTATAACACTTCAACATTTTTGACCAGTTTTGACTATTTTTCTTTCTTTTTTACTATTTAAACTTTTTTTATATTTACTATTTCTTTTTTATAAAAGTATTGGTCATTGTCTAAACAACCATATAAATCTAAGTTTAAAAATTTAAACAAAAATTTAAAAAATTCCACTAATCACAATTTCTCGATTGTTAATTAGAATTCCTAGAAGGATTTCTGGTATCCAGTTTTATAGCTCATTAATTTTTGGTGTAGTAAAGTGCAAGGGCCATGAAATCGATGAAAGCAGTTATATTGAGATGAAAGGTTGCTCAGGATTTCCTGACAGCTCTGAATGATACTAGAACCGTCTTCAAGGTCAGTCTTATATGGGTTCCGGGATATAGAGATATGACGAAAAGAGAGGCAATATTGTAATTCTTATGGCAACTTGCAAATTAAGGATACAAATAATATTCTCCAAGAGGCCAATAGGTCAAGGAGAAAAAAATATATTTTTGTTACAACCAGGCTAATAGATAAAAAAAGATTAGGAGAATTGCTATGTCTCTCAAGAGAGAGAGCATCTCGAAGGTCGTGGCTTGTACCACTGGCCATTGGCTGTTAGTCAGTCACTTTTCTAGGTTAGGAGTATTTTCTCAATACTACAGAAGTTGCAGAGGCGACGAACAAACAGTTATTGTCCAGCCTTAGCTAGAGTAGAGGAGTAGAGTAGAGCAAGGTTGTTAGGAAAATACTCGTTTGACTCCCTACGCTCCATAAGAGCGTCTAAAGTGTTCCATGATGAGTAAACACTGAGCTTTCCGTATTGCACAGTGCTACCACAACGGACCTAAATGATCTATGACTTGGCTATTCTAAACCGACTGCCACAAAAACCTAACCTAACCGTAAAATGCAAGTTAGGAGTGGCGCAAAAATCCCTTTAATTTTTTTGAAGTGAAAATTTCTTTAGAATCGTTGGGAGTGATTTGAGACTCGATGAAACGAAAAAGCGACACCACGAAGCGTTATATGTTGATATACGTATATGTGTGTGGCTGCGTACTGCAGAGCCACGCTAGTATAGTGAGTATTGTAGTATGTATACTACACTGTCTATTACTTGCTTTGGTGTTTAGTTCAAGCGTCATACGTATGTTTGTTTGTATGTATGCTAGTACGTATGTGTGCGCGCCTGCGTATTACGGAGCCACGGTGAGCGAGAAGGCATTATGTATACCTATACTACACTACCTAATACTTGCTTAGACCAAGCGTCCTACGAATGTTTGTGTGTATGTTAGTACGTCTGTGTAATATACGCGTTACGACGCTCATAATAGCAACCGCGTGTGCTGTATTGCGTCCGTATTTTTATATTCGTAAATATTTTCATTTTTCATTTATAAATATAAACCGCAATTGCAGGCGGTGTTGCAATATACCACAATCAAAATGACGTTGCTCGTATTGTACCTCCACAGATAGATCTGAATGCACAGCAACTAGAATCACTGTCTGTTCAGCTCTCTAAAGTGGGAGAAATGTGTGCATGCGAAACCAGATTGCGCAATGGAAAAACAGTTTTAATTGTGGCAATTTATATTTTACCGAATCAATCAATAAATAGCATCACGGAATTCATTCACGAAAATTTCATAAAGTATACACTAGAAGTATCGCGGATACTTAGAAAAGATTACGATAAAGTTCCAATGATTTTAAGTGGCGATTTTAACGTAAATTTTGCATTGGACACAGCGGTTCCTTTAATTGACTTTCTCAATACAACATTCAATTTAAAAATGTGTAACAATCGCACTGAATCGACAACACGATCAAAAACAACAATTGACGCGGTATTTCAAAGATATGTTGACAACATCGAAACCAAAGCATTTGTATCATATTTTAGCTATCATAAGCCACTCGTATCATTTGTTGAAATTGAAAACATTGAGGAAGAATAATAATAAAATGAAGAAAATAAAATATGAACTTTATAGCAATATTATAATGAACCTATAATTATCCCGCTCCTAATGCTGCTTTTGTCTCATTCCCTCAGTTTGTTTGACGGAAGGTTTCCATTCTATCGCGTCTAACCGTTAGACTGTTTTTTTTTTTTTTTTTAATTTTTTCGTTGAAGGTATTTTCTCCATATAACAAATCGACGACATTGTTTTTTATATGGAAAAAATATATGAGATTTATCAGCTGAATAAAGCGCTGAAAGCCACCACACCGCGAAAGTTTGATGTTGAGTTCTGGCATAAGTAATTAATTTAACATAAAAAAACTAGTTTAATTTTAGATTCAGTTTCTTCTCAGTTTTGTAGGAATAATGTTACGGCGACCATATTGTGATAAACTCGAGTTCAAAAAGTTCAAGCATAAGTGTACTGCAGGTGGCGCCAATAAAAATAGTTACTTAACTCTGACGTCAGCTTCCTTCGCAATACAAAACAAACAAACAAAAGTAGGAAAAATTGCATTTTTGTCAACAGCCAGTGAATGGCTTTGTTATATTGTGATTTGTGAGGTAAAAACTAAACAAACTAAACAAACGAAGTGCCGCATATTAAATTGTTAAAGCACAAATTAATATAAAGCCCCCAAATGTAGTTTCTTTCGTTTTTGTGCGGAAGAAACCGTGGCTAGAAAGTGTGTGTTTGATTGTTTCCATTGCTTTCGCCTACTCTTTTTCTTCACAAACAAGTACAAGGCCATCGAGGTAAGTCAGGAATGTTAAACTTAAAAACAAAACTATTGGATATTTACTCAAAAATAATTTTATTTGCACTTTATTATTATAAATAAATAAAAATAAAGAGAAAACATAGCCATTTAGCTGATTTTTTCATATAAAGGCCAAAAATGGTGATATTTTGAAATTGGGGGATATCAGAATTCGTTTTAGAGGTATGGTTACTTCGGCAAAGTTTCTTATTTTGATGCCTAGAATACAATTTTCACAGAGCAATGAGCGATTTTTAAATCGACCCGCCCTAGTGAGTACACATATCATAGTTGGAAATTATTCAATGTAACCTCCAACTCGTGCAATTACCTGTTCCATCCGGGACCTGAAGCGCCCACATGCGCGAGCTACCTCCTCTTTGTCCATTGTGGTCATCACTTCCTCGATGGTTGTCTTCAGAGCGTCCTTAGTGTTATGAGGCTTCGCGTTAACTTTTGCTTCAACTGTGCCCCACACGTAATAATCAAGAGGATTGCAGTCTTTGCTTGAAGGTGGCCAAAAATCTGGTGACCAGTGGTAGGGTAGGTTGTTCTGGAGCCAAGCCTGAGTCTTCTTTGCCTTGTGAGCAGGTGCGGAGTCCTGCTGAAATACATATTCTCTTCCAGCAGCCACGTGGTCCATCCAGGGTTGCGTTTTTTTGTAGCCAAACCACTCAATTATCTCTTTAGGGCTTTTTCCGGCGCGAAGTGACTCTAGTATCGCAGCTCTTCTGACTGCTCTCGACTCATCGTTTCACTAGCACTTACTCCGGCACTCCAATGTCAATCAGGAAACAATACACTAAAAATATGTCCCTTTATCAGCGGTTTTAGACTTAGCGCTACTGCTCCAGAGCTTTCGAAATGTTTTCCGAATTTTCCTCGACGGGCCTGTAATTCCGCTTCCTTTTGTTTGTTTATAGATGGACTCTTACGACACGGCGAATTCGGAAGGAGCAATCTCTTTCTCTGCCATTCCTGGTAGCTCACCATGTCTAAAGTATATCTGTATTTAGTTATTATTTTATTGCTACATTCGAAATATTAAGCAATAGCAGAATAGTGAAATATTGTATAATTCACATCCCTGCATTTATTTTCGCAAAATTATTTTATTTTATTTTTTATTCATTTTCTTTTGTGAATCCATCAAGAATTTGTATACTCTTTCTCGTTCCACTTGCATTCTACTGTCATTTTAAATTGAACTGGGTTCAGCAGAACCAACCTCCCTAAATTATGAAGTAAAAATAAATCCGAATATAATTCTATGCAAATGGTTTTCAGCTCAAATGCATATTTCCTTCTAATTAGTATTAATAAAAATCGCTCTGAATTTTTGTTTAACAACAGAAAGTACACAGCCACCCTTACTTCTGCATTCATAACTAACAACAAAATTTGCTTTAATTATGAAAAGGTATCATTAGGATTTATTTGAAATTAAATTAAAACCCCAAAGTTCGGTAGCTGAACGTTAACAAACTTTTTTAAACTAAAAATATAACTTTTGCCTTAATTACTTTTTTTCTAATCTAACGGCACAAAATGTTAATATATGCATTTCCACGCTGTTTCGTAAAATTGTCTCGTTTTATTTTAATTTACATTTGTGTAACTTTTCACCTTCTTCTCTCGGTCTCCGCAATACTGACATCAACTGTCATGCCAATTACCGTAACGTTGACAATAAATACAGCGCCCCTCAATGCCAAATGCTACTGGCACTTTGCGCAATACTTATATGTATGTGAGTGTATATGTATATATGTATGTGTATGTATGAGCGACGTTCGGTGACAACAAGCAGGCAACAACAACAAACTTAAGCAGAGCGCACACCAACTTAAGGCCAAGGTTACTGGGAGTATGTATTTACAGTTCAGTTCCTTTGACACAACCAAGAGCCAAATTATTTTCCATTACCTCACTCTTTTGCCCCACTCCTCCTTTTTCTCCCCCTCTCTCTCTCTCAACCACTTCCATACAAATGCTTTGACGTAACTAAGTAGTAATTAGAAAATTTTTATTTGTCTTTTCCACTTGTTTTTCGTCATCTTCATTTGTCTCTCTTGAAAGTGCAAGTTGTTTTGGGAGGGGTGCAAAAGCGACGAAGATATTTGCCCTTAGTGAGTAATAGTATTTATTGCAGTCCTGCAATGCTGCTAAAGTTGTTATGCGACCCGTCGTTGCGGAAAATTTCAAATATTCCATCGTTTGGCGGCGATTTTTCTGTTGATTACTGTTCTAATGGCTGGAAAGAGAGGGCGCGATGGCGTAAAGTAGGACAGCCAGGTGGTGATTGTAAGTAAGTGTAAGTTCCCCGGGGGGTGTTTATGAGGATGGTGTTTGCTGGTATTTATTGTAATTTTTCCCTTAAAGCGGCAGACTTTTGCCATTTATGCCTTTGCATAAACATTTTTTTTTTTTTTGTGATAGAGTTCCATTTATTTTGCATTTATTTAATGATAGTAAATGGATTTTTTTTTTTTAATTTCTTCAAGAACGTGCGCTTGTATTATAGGGTTGGCACAATGGGTACTTTGCGTCCGTTGCGGCAAGGAATTTTACTGAGAGCAAAACAGATTCACTCAGATTCGTTGCCGCAATGGACGCAACAGACCCATTGCGACAGGTCTATTACCATTTTAGACCAGTTTTACATTTTTTTAAGTTTTCATTTATTTACATAAATTAAAGCGTCCTCGGTAGTCTAGTGTAAGTGCACTAGCCTGCCATCCCAAATTTACCTACTGTCCCTGTTTCTAAAAAAAACTCATTCCAAAACCTTATCTATCCATCCGTACTCCCACACAATTTTTTTCCTTGTTCCCTCCACTCGGTAGCATAGGGCCTATTTTTCTTTCTGACAGGTTAGGTGATTAACCTACCGCTAACTCCCGCACAATAGTCAGCGCATTATTTGCATTGTGGCTGGTAAAATCAGCAAAAACAAAGAAAAACACAAAGTTACACATTGCATCAGGTGCGGTAATGGGCAGACACACCAAATTTAGCGAAGTCCTCAACCATCTGTACGATCCTCCTGCCAGAAAAATGTGAAACACAGATGGCGCAGTAAGAAGGCGTTGTTTCTAAGCAACGACAGGTGGGCATTCCCATTACTTAGCGGCAGGCTAATCACCTACTCTGTCAGAAATCAAAATAGATTAACGAACCAACTCAAGGATGAGTCTTGCCGAGAGGATTGAGGAAAAAATAAATAAATTAAGGATGAGAATTTGTAAATGAAAATATTCACTAAAATATTTTTTATCCTATTCCTATACCATCTTCATAATGATTTTCCGGAAGCTTTACAAAATGCTGTTCTACAGGCTTCCTAATAGTTTCTTTATTTCACGAAAAAGGTTTTCCACAAAGGAATTGATTCAATTTTCTCAAGAGGTACTAGTCGTTGGGTGCCAAGTCTGGTGAATGCTTTTAAGAACACACAGCATGACCTGACTAAAAGTTATATTGTTCTTCTGTAAGCCAGACATGCACTTAGTGCACTAAATTTCAAGTACCACGGAAATTGGAAATAGTGAGGCTTATTTTTTTCTAGTGCAAATTTCAAAAGTGGCACAAAGAATGAAGTGTGTAATTATAGGCCGCCTCCGAAGCGTTCCATTATAACCAAACTTTTCGAAGGAATGGTGCAAGAAAGGATGTACTTTGCTACTTAAAATTTAATTTCGCCCAATCGGCGTGGATTTGTCACGGGTAGGTCTACAGTTCCCAGCCAATACGCATTTATTAAAAGTGGTGGCACTAGACCAACAACAATGTTTTATACGTTTGATTGTCACGGCAAAGTATTGAAAAAGTGGAAAACAAACAAATAATTCGCCTTGTTTTATTCTGTACTGACAGCCACATGGCCACGGCGAAGGAAAAAAAAGCAAATCAGCTGATTTACTAACATCACCTTTAATATATTGCCTTGGTTTCCTACCTTGTCACCTTTGGCGAATATTAGTTTTCAAAGTTTAGCTGAAGGTTTTCTAGTCGATTGTGTTTAACGAACTTTTCTCCAGCATTTGATAGAATTTCTCACATATTCTATTACGTAAATTGGCCTCGCTTGGTTTTAATTTTGTCTTCTTGGTTGGAATCTTATTTATCCGGTAGACGATGTGTAGTAATGATTGAGAGCGAATGCGTGGAGCCTTTCATTGCGTATTCAGGGGTGTCTCAAGGCAGTATTTGAGGTCCTCTTCTCATCGTTCTATTTATTAATGATATTAGTACTTGTTTTTCGTTTGCCAACTTTCTTCTGTATGCATATGAGTTGAAAATATTTTCTGCGTTTAGAAAAACTGAGGATGTTCCTAAGTTACAATCGAAAATTAGCGCTCGTTTGCAGATGTAGTAACTCTAGCATCTCTATAAATATCAAGAGATGTTTCCATGTTACTTTCGTCAAAACTCAAAATGTATTTTATCCCCTTCTAGTATAGCTAATATTTGACTTCAATCTGTTTATGGATTCAAATATCTACGGGAGGTCTCCAATTCGTATTTTTCATTCAATAGTCAAGTTAATTTTTTTTATATACTTCTTAGTCTATCTTAAGTTTTGTACGGCGTAATAGCTCGAAGCTCTTTGACCTTTACACTCTCAAATCACTCTTCACTTCCTTAGCTCGCTCTATATGAGAATATGCAACATATATCTGGAGGCCTTGCCACCAATTTGCAATTAGAAAATTAAATGTGTACAGAAAGGGGCAAGTTTTTTTTATATTAGAACTTTCAGAGCTGTGCAAGGTGTTATTCAAGTTTCATCAAAGCACATTTTAAACGCGTTTAAAGAGATCTTCTTCCTCAGCTCCTTCAGCGAGTTCTCCTTAATGGCCTCTATCTACTCAAAGCTCCGTCCGCGGATTGGCAATTTAAGTTTTGGGAAAAGGAAAAAGACACAGGGGGCTAAATCCGGTGAGTACAGTGGTTGTTCGATGATATTTGTCGAGATTTTGGTCAAAAAAGTGTTCTCAATATGAGCCTTGTGAGACGATGCGTTATCTTGGTGCAAGATCTATGAGTTTTCTTGCCACCAATTGGGCCGTTTCCTACGCATTTCCTTCACTCTCAAACTTCGAATATTTAAAAAAAAACACCCCATCAAAAAAATATTAAAAACTGTATGAGTTATCATGCAGACCGTGCCGGAAAAAGTAGTTTCGAGAAAAACGAGTTTAAACTTTCAAGCTCATTTCCTAACGGCCAGCTGCCTCAAACGAAGAACAGCTACCTGTGCCCATCAAACTCTCGTCGGGCAGTTACACTTTCTACCATAACTTTGTATCTCTAGGGAAATTTTACAATCAACTTCCTCAGAAATACGCCTAAAACTATAAAGAATAATAATCTGTAAAAAAAAGAACTCAACTTTTTGAAAATTCTGGAAGTATGTAACCCCTTAAGTCGAACTGTGTAGCTATAAACAAGGTTGGTTTTCTAGCGCTGCCATTTAAGTAGAAAAGGTCCAGCTCGAAACTCATTGTGAATATGAAACATTAAATGAAAAAAATAAAATAATTTTTCTTGTAGCGATTGGCTCTCAATGGACAATGGCATAACCACCTAAAACGTTTCTGCGTTAGAACACCTTTTTATATAACCGTAAGAAGGAGTTCGAGACGGCTTAAAACTGTGGCTCCCTCAAAATAATCCAGTCAGTACTTGCACCTTTCTATTTGCGCTCTTCTCGCTCATTTTGCTTCGAATAACCCAAATAGTATTAACTTTGCATTTGTTGCTTACTTTAACTCACAATTCACAGCTCAAAGTAAGTAATAATAATTCTTAGATAGTAATAATAATATTTTCACGTTGAGTTATCTAATGACTTAATGAGACTTAATGCAAATTGCCTTGAACGCAACATGGGAATGGTGCAAAAAGGAGGGGCTGTCGATCAACCCTCACAAAACCACAATAATCCCCTTCACAAGAAAAAGAAAGTTAGAGTTTCTGCATTGAGGTGCAAACCCAATATTAACACACTGGATAAGCCAAATGCTTAATCAGAGGATTATTAAAGCCTCGTTAGGCCAAGCTGAACTTAATGTCACAACAGTAAAGGGATGTCCGCAAGGAGGAGTTCTTTCTCCACTGCTATGGTCCCTACTAGTTGATGACTTGGTGCAGCACCTAAACAATAAGGGATTTATAACCATTGGTTATGCAGATGACATATCTGTTATAATAAAAGGCTACCATATAAGGACCCTAACAGACTTAATGCAAAATGCCTTGAGCGCAACATGGGAATGGTGTAAAAAGGAGGGGCTGTCGATCAACCCTAACAAAACCACAATAATCCCCTTCAAAAGAAAAAGAAAGTTAGAGTTTCCTGCATTGAAAATAAATGAAACAGTGATAGAACTAAAGGAAGAGGTCAAATATCTAGGTTTAACCTTAGATAAAAACTCACTTGGGAATCACATATAAATAATATAACAAAAAAAGCCACGAAATCCTCTTGGACAACCAAACAATTAATAGGGAGATCCTGGGGCCTCAGCGCTAGTATGGCCCTCTGGATATACACCCAAATGGTTAGACCAATCATACTGTATGGGGCACTAGTATGGTGGAGCAAATCTATCCAACAAACAGCGATAACCAAACTGGGAAAAGTACAAAGGCTTGCTTGCCTATGCATCACAGGGGCTATGAGAACTACCCCAACAGCTGGCATGGAAGCACTCCTTAATCTCCCATCACTTCCTATAGCAATCCAAGAGGAAGCAGCTACGCAAGCACTCATGCTACACATGAAAGAAAATTTCAAATTGGGCAACCTCACCGGTCACCTAAATATCCTAAATAAAATCAAAAACACCATAAGCATGGCTCAAGTTCTATCTTCCAAGCGGAACTATACGCAATAATGGAAGCAGCAAACATCATGCAACGTAGAAACCACAAGAGAGTAAAGATCAAAATACTCTCGGACAGACAATCAGTTCTAAAAGCTTTAGATAGCTATCCCTACAACTCAAAAACCCTCTTAGAATGCCATAAGGCACTCAATAACCTGGCATCCAAAAAAAATGTTTCATTAATTTGGGTACCGGGACATGAGGGATATAACGGCAACGAAAAGGCAGACTTTCAAGCCAAAAAAGGGGCAGATGTAAACTTCATCGGACCTAGTCCTATGTTCGGATTCAACAAAAACAATCTGAAACAAAAAGTAAAATACTGGGCCAAAACTCTATTAAATCAGCATTGGAACAACGTAAAGGGTCTTAGACACTCCAAAAAGTTCCTAAGTTTCAACGCTAAAAGAGCTAACATGGCCCTCACGTTAAACAAAAAGAGCATTTGCACTCTCACAGGCGCCCTCACGGGTCACTTCACCTGCAACAAACACTTACAGAAATTAGGCATAACTAACACCAGCACCTGCAGATTTTGCTGCGAAGATGAGGAGTCTATAGAACATCTCATTATCGAATGTCCGGGGTTGACGCATAGAAGGAAAAGGCTTTTAAACAAGTTCATGCTTACAGATGAAGACCTTCAATCACTCCCTCAGAAGGAGCTGGTACAATTCATAAGCATACTTAATAGTCAATAGACAGCATAGGGGGCACAATAGATCAATATGGTCGCAGTGCTAAAGGGCCATACCTTAACCCTTTACAACCATTAACCATCTAATGTTGAAATCTTACTTTGTTACGGAATAATGAAAGATAAGCCAACGCTATGCAAGAAAATCTGCCATTTCGACAACTTACACTTTACAAAATGCTAATAATTTTTGATACATTTTTTACTATCTCTAACGGTAAGAAATAAGAAATACTTAAATAAATTTAATGTAATATGAACGATATTTGTAAAAATTTAAGCTCTTAACTTGACAGTAAATCTAAATCAAAAAAATTATAAGAGGTTAAATAACAAAAGTGTTTATTACTTTATCATTTTGTGCTTGGTGGCATTCCCTTACCAACTTCAAAGCTCGTGTTCTTGAAATTAACAAAACATGTTGACGACGGTGTGGGAGAAATGGTCACTTTGACGAGTTTTCACAAAACTGTGAAATATCACAGCAGTTGGAGCAGAACGCCGATCAGTAAGAAATAATACGCAAGAGAGCTGTAATTGTAGTAGATTAACGTGATAAAGCCTCCCAGTAGAGAAAACCAGTGAAAACTAGTGAAACAAATTTCTCTTTCCCCAATTGCTATTCATACCTCGCGACTGTTTTTCAAATTTACTGAGCGCTGAGAGCAAGAACGGTTCTCGGAGTGCACAACATTCTACGGTGTACAGAATGCAAAGGATGATAGATACCAGGTTTGCTCATTAGGGGAAAAAAAAAATTTTTAAGGAGAATTTTGGAATCATTCAACATTTTTAAACATAGACATTCATATTTTCTCATCGATTTTTGAGCACTAACAATACATGACAATACAATTCCGCCATAAGGGACGCCCTAATGCATACTTACATACATAAACACTTCAACAGAGTCATTATTCGATCGTTTATGACCGCTTTGACGTTTATTTAGTTTCGCTCGAGTTTAATTTTTTTCTTTTTCTTCTTACTTTTACTTCTGTGCTATTATTGCCGTAATTAGCGTGACAGTGCGATTAACATCAAGGCGACAAACGAAGTGTACGAGGGCGACGCATGCAATGAACGAGTATTTACACACATACATACATACAAACATACACACGAGTTGAATATTCAAAGTTACAAAAGTTTGCAGATCTCAGCATAGGCTCTGAGCTATGAGACAAAGACGTTACAAAAATGATATTTGTTATATTTATTTCTTTAATATTTTTTTAATAACTCCCACACCTTCATTAATTATTGCATCTCGTCTGTTTGCTTGGCAACGCTTTGTTTACCGACTGTCCGCAAATGATCAAAATATTTTTGATGAATATCTGCTCTGAATGTTTCATTAATTGAATGAACTGTGCGATAGGTATGTATGTACAGGGTTGGCCATATTAAACTGACCCATTGAGTAACCCTATAACTTTTTACTGTAATTTCAGTTCAGCTAATGACATACCGCGTTGGAAGCGTCAGTCGAAGGAGATTTATACCATGAAACAGTACACCCCAATAGAACGCGCTGAAATTGTTCAGCTGTACATTCAAAATTCCTTCTCGATTGTAAAAACGCAACGTGCGTGGAGAAAAAAAAATAAAGTGAAAAGTGCGCCGTCAAAGAACGCAATCAAGCAAATGCACAAAAGATTTTTGTCTTCCGACACTGTGGCTAATACCCGACGTCCAAATAAAAAGCGGCCAAGACGATCTAACGAAAATATCGCGGCCGTACGAGCCAGTATCGAGTCATCGCCGCGAACGTCAGGTAATCGTCGTTCTTCTCAGTTGGACATCCCTCGGACCACTCTAGGACGTATCATTCGTTTGGATTTGGGGATATTCCCGTACAAAATACAACTAAATCAACAACTGTTGCCGGCCGATAAGCCTCGTCGCTTGGAATATGCCAATTTTGTCGTCCGAATGGCCCAAACTGATGAGGATTTTTGGCATCAAATCATTATGAGTGATGAGGCCCATTTCTCCTTGAACGGAACCGTAAATAAGCAAAATTGCCGTTTCTACGCCACTGAAAACCCTCAAATTATTGAAGAGGTACCTCTCCACGACCAAAAAGTTACAGTCTGGTGTGGCATTTGCGCTGATATGGTCATTGGGCCGTTCTTCTTTGAAAATGGTCAACACCAACCATTGACCGTCAATCAAGAGCGTTATCGGGCCATGATAACCGATTTTGTGATGCCGATTGTTCGTGAAAATGGTATGGAGCACTTCTGGTTTCAGCAAGATGGCGCACCACCACACACAGCACGAGCCACCGTCAACTTATTGAAGACTTTGTTCCCTGGCCGTTTGATATCAAAAAGCGGCGATTTTGACTGGCCGCCACGATCACCGGATTTGACGCCACCGGACTTTTTTCTTTGGGGCTATTTGAAATCTAAGGTTTACGTCAACAAGCCAAAGACACTAGGCGCACTTAAGGCCAATATCCGACGGGAAATAGCCGCCATATCGGCCGAGACGCTGGCCAAAACTATGGAAAACGCCGAAAAACGGGCACATTACGCTATACGAGCTAAGGGCGACCACTTGCGCGATATCATATTCAAAAAGTGATGTAAACGAATCTCCTTGAACTAAATTAAATGTTTTTCACAATGAAACACAAAAAAATGTTTCTTTTTCCATACTTTTTTAATAATCACATGGGTCAGTTTAATATGGCCAACCCTGTATGTGTGCGTGTGTGTGTGTGTTTTGAGACGGAGAAGGTTATTTCTTTATTTTCGCGCGCTAGAAGGGCTTGAAATATCTAATTTTTGATGGCGTAAAAATTACGTAATACTCGTAGGCCACAAATGGGACTAATTACGTCTGCTTCCTGCCACGAACTTATTTTAAAAGCTATATGAATTTTTATGCACGGGATGAAAGCGTGAGCAGTTCGTATCCCTAGAAATATGTGATTTATAAATTTTAGTGGTCTAAGTCTATTACAAGCGAAATATGTACATTTATAGCTTGGGCTTCCATAATTTCCATAGTGACAATGTCCGGATGTATGTATGGGATGAAACTACAGCATCAAGAGTGTGCACCTCATGCATCATGCATTTTAGCGCATATGGAGGATATTATAACTACTCAAAAACACGTAGCAGCTTACAGTGATGCTGTTCGGACCAAAATCGTAACACTAAAGTGGCATTAACATGGATGAAAACTCCTCAGTCAAATAATAATAATATTGAAACGGTAGACCACAAATTTTTGGTATCAGGTCGTTCCTTTCTACCGAGTGACCGTGATTTCGGTTTGATAGAAATGAAAATAAAAAAAAGTAACTTACTTATACTCGGGTTGTACGAGCATTATTATGAATTGATCGAAAAGTGTAGCAGAAAAAAACCATTTTCGGTAAAACGAATGTCACAGTCGGATTTTATTTCGGTGAAGTCACTAGAAGAATCAATAACAAAAAGAGTAAAAAATACCGCGGGTGAATCTATCCCTTAGCTGAAAATTGAGTAGATGCGGTTTTTGAAAAATGAATCTTATAAAATGTTCTACAAAACTTCTTTAAATAATGCTAAATTCCACGTTTTGGATCTTTCACCAAAAAGAGGAAAACCAAAAGTATACGAAAGTATTAAATTACATCTATTATACACCAACCCTAAACCAGTAACCTAAGAAAAACATAGAAATATTATGTGTTTACTACCATACATCCCTCCAGTTTATCATGAACGCTTTGAGAATCTTAAAAACTAGAAAAAATAATGAAAATGGATTAATTTTTAAAAACAATTAATAAATGTTCATGAAGTATTTCATTTCAAATTATTGTTTCATATAAAACTCATAGTTCATTCTTGCCCTAAGTCATTTATAGGATATTTAATTAATTTTGAAAATGGTCTAAGTCAGTTAGAACTTTAAAGGCAATATTTTCGTATGAAATTCATACACAATTCCATATTCATAATAAAGCTCCATTAATGGAGACTATGAAAATTATAAAATACAAAAACTGTTTTTAATTCATTTAAACGCAACTCATTGAATATCTCGAAACTATAAGTATATGACTTAAACCACTTTCATATAATAATTATGAGCACATATATGTTTTGGGTGTTTTTTTAAGGGCTTGAGAACTTAAATTGATGATACAAACCACAATTGTTGTTGTTGTTCTTTTTAGCTGGTGGGTAATTGCGTGGCATTTATTATTATTTATTATTCTATCAGTCCCACTTTTAACTACATTTTCAAATAAATCTGTATAATAAATCAAAATAAACCCAATCAGCAAAATTGCGGCCTAAACGATAATCATTTGGCTTCAATTCTTGCACGATCTGTATCTTATAGGCTCGTATGTCAAGAGCCTTGACCAACAAGACTAAGACCAAAAATTTGAAAACGACGACGCCATCGACATTTCGTCATCTTCTTCAACACTTCGCGGATCGATTTATTTTTTTCTAAGTAAATTTCCACAAGTTGAAAGCGTTGTTCCGTTGTTCAAAAAATAAAGGTAATAATTGTAAAAGTTATCGCTGTTTGTGTGGAGCCCGTTTCTCCTGAAGTCCCTCGCGGTCACATGTCTTTGGAGATTCATCTAAAATCCATTGGACAATAGAAATTAGTTTTATTATAGATGATCTTGTGCCCGATCGAAGCTTTTGTTTTTTCAAAATGAACAATATGGCGGCCTCAGGAAATATTTTATAGATTTTCGAGAAAAAACCGGCAATTAATTGTTTAAAAAAATGGAAACTTTGAAAAAAAAAAATCCTTCGATCAGATACCAGTTTTTATGTTTTTCAAAAAGCAGTATAAATTTTACTAAAATCTACCAAGCGGTTTTTAAGTTACAGTGATCACCAGTTCAAAAAACATAGTTTTGAGAAAACGCATTTAAAGTCCCTTTGTTAATTGTTGAAAAACTCGAAAAGTAGAGGGTCGGTGTGAAAACATTGAATAAATAAAAAAAAAAACAACTGATTTTTATAAGTGAGATATTTTTATTTGGTTTGGTTATTTACAATTTATTAAAACTATTTTTTGAATACAATATCAATCAAGTGTCAGCTTTATTAGCAATCACAAACTGCGATCTTTTTTCTGCGTTTGTCATCTCCTTGCGAAGCATTTTGGGTTTTATAGCGTCGATTTCGGTTGTTTCGGTGTAAAGCGATCCTTCGTTGAAATTGTACTGTATTGACGTATCGAAAACATATATGTTGAAGTCGATCGGTTGGTAAATGACAAAGTTATTCAGCGTTTACATACCGACATAAAAGATGACGCACACGGTATTTGTCGGATTCACTTCAAATTTTCAAACAATATTTTAAAGAAAATGCAAATAAAATCTAATTTTTTGAAAATTCTGACTACCCCTAACCCCATGAACATTTTATTTTGCATTACACTAAACTATGGTCCTTTTTCTAAATTTTCAACAGTAAACCCTTGTCTTTTATCATTTAAATCAGGTTAAATGCTGAAAATTTTTGGTCCAACGATATTGAAATAGAGTCATCTTTTGGAGTATTCAAACGGTTCCATAAGAGGGGGCATTGCTACTAGCCTAAATTTTTGTTTATTCTGTTAGTACACTTTTAATGTGAATGGATGTGAATGCAAATTATTTCAATCTGTCAATTCATTCTTCATTTACAAGCCATTTATACCGACGTGTCACAGAATTTTCTACAAAGAAACAAACAAGTGTCGTGGAGTGATTGAATTTTTATTTTTGGAAGGTTTAAAAGCAAAGGAAATTTATAAATTAATGTTTAAAATGTATAAAATGTATATTCACGCTGCGAAGGTTATGCTATGTATTTGGTGGGAGAAAGTTGGTGTTATTTATTATGAACTGTTAAAACCAGGCGAAACCATCACTGGGGCTCGGTATCGACTTCAATTTATGCGATTGAGCCGAGCACTGCGCGAGAAAGTGAATGAAGAAGTGATTCTACAGCACGACAACACTCGGCCTCACGTTTCCACACTCGTTAAAACCTACCTGGGAACACTGGAATGGGAATCCTACCCCACCCGCCATATTCTCCAGATATTGCGCCGTCCGATTATCACCTGTTCCGATCGATGGCACCTGGCCTAGCTGACCAGCAGTTCCATTCATATGAAGACATCAAAAAATGGCTTGATCCGTGGATAGCCTCGAAAGATGAACAGTTTTACCGCGACGGTATACGAGAGCTACCAGAAAGATGGAAAAAAGTAGTAGCCAGCGATGGGCAATGATTCACTTGTAACCGTTTTTTTCAGAATAAAGTTGTATTTTCATCGAAAAAACAGAGAGAACTTAGTTGCGCACCGAATAGTAGATGTAAATTTTTTTAAATATTTTTTGGAAAATACACCTAGAAAACAATTAAGATATTATTATTATTATTTTTTTTTTGTTTTTGTTTCAAAAAAATTTTTTTTTTAATTTTTGGTTTTGTTTAAAAAAATTTTTTTTTAATTTTTGGTTTTGTTTAAAAAAATTTTTTTTTTATTAAAATATTAATTTTCGTTTCGGCTTTACAGGGCAACCTGGCCTACTGGGTATTGAAGTGGGCGAAGTGGTTCCGTTTTTTCAACTCACTTAGTACTCAGCGCAAATAAATAGTTGAAAAGAGCAAACAAACCGCAGGTACTTAAGCAGGTCAAAGCCAATAAGCGCCACTTACGCAATATTTCATATGTAAGTAGAAGAAATGAATCTGGCTACACGCATCGCATCGTCCACAAATTATACGAACATTTCAAGATCAAGATTTACTCAAGATTTAAATCATGACGAGTGACTTTTTCGGCGATCTACAAGACTTTAGAAATTTTTTATATACTTATAAAATAATATTTGTTCAGGGCATAATTTTATATACATACATACACATATACGTATGCATGTATGTGTATATACGTATGTATGTGAGCATGAGTGCAGTAACATTCACATATTGTAACAATGGATTTTGCTACACTTTCGGTGGGAAACACGGTGGAAAACAAAATCAATTAAACGCTCGAGGCAGCTTCACAGTGCCAACCAATGACAAATAGTCCAAAAAGAATGAAATTAACAAAACAATATACAAATAAGTTTAATGGAAATTAACTTATTTAATAGCTAACAACAACAGCAGCGCACACACGAGTCAACCCGTTAGCTACATAAATACGTGCATACACACATACACACATTTATACTTTACGAGTAATAATTATTCAACCAGTAAACCATAAAAATCGGTAAAAGCGTACTTCGGGCCAGCAACTCGTCGATCATCCGCCAAGCCAACCCATTAGCGCATGGACGCAATTTTAAGCATTCAGTGAGCGCAGACAATTGAACTTTTTTTTATTGGTTTTTAGTTTGTTTGCTGAATTTAATAGCGCATAAAATTCGTAGCGCAATTCCAGATCACTTTTAAAGGTCACTCAAGTAGTCGATTCATAGCAAAGGTCAAGTTTTCAGACAGCACTGCTGAGGTTTGCATAGCACGCAAGCGCACATTTAGTTGCATAGTGCGTGCGTGTGTATGTGTGTGTTTAGGTTTGTGTTTACACATTGAATTGGTGACATTAGTGAGGTTTTGCTATTTGTCACACCGCTGCTCACCTGTATGCTATGAGGCGTTCTAATTTTGTTGGTGATTCACACAACGCACCTGCTCGTACGCCGTTCGACAATTAATTCAGGCATTCAAAATGTTGCTTTTTCTTTAGCTTCATTAATTAAGTGGAATACTTGAAATTACGCTGTTAAGTTGTAATTCAATATCTCTGAATATTAAACCACAGAGTGCGGCATTTATGCGATTTTTCCTTTTTTTTATGAAGGCGTGAATTGGAATTTAACTGCACTATTCAACGGCATTTACAGTGCAAAGTAATAATGCAGCACGTGGCAGTTTTTCTTAACACACTTTTATTAGGTCGGGTTGTATGTATGTATGTATGTATGTATGTAACGGAATCTTTGAGCTTAATTTTCACTGACTTCTAAAAATCTGATCGACTTGAAATTTTGCATACCTATCAAGGATCGATGACAATGCAATAATTTGATAAAAGTTTTCCATTATCCTTATTAGGATTGCCAGGATTAATATTTTCTTTTTTTTACTGTGGGCAAAAAGTAAGGTGAATTTGGTTGTAAAATAAAAAATCTTTATTTATTCTTGTAAATCAGTTTCTCAGGCTCCCTCCACGAAATAAGTTCTTCATCCCGATTACTTCTTTATCACGGCCGATAACTGCATAGCTTTATACTCACAGTCGATAAGAAAGGAATTAAATATAACACGAATATATCGAATCATTTATTCACTGACTGCAATGATATCAATAATTTTCATTCATAATAAAAAATAGTTTAAAAAAAGAAACAAAAAAACACGCTTGTTTGCTAATCGAACTAAAAAGTAGAAAATAAAAAATAGTTTAAAAAAACTTAAAAACACGCTTTTATTGCTAATCGAACTAAAAAGTAGAAAATAAATTTTAATGACAAAGGGAGCTATAATGAAGTAATAGCAAATCGAACGATCAGTCATAGTCAACTACCTCAGAACAGAATTATAACAAAAATTAAGATACAAATAGAGTAATTCAAATTAGAGTTAAAAGCGTGGGATGCATTTTGCTTCACTTTCATAACCCTCGGTACATAGGTAGTTGCCCATTCTATTGGCATTGTAATATTTACTATATCAAGCATCCCACGCTTTTAACTCTAATTTGAATTACTCTATTTGTATGTTAATTTTTGTTATAATTCTGTTCTGAGGTAGTTGACTATGACTGATCGTTCGATTTGCTATTACTTCATTATAGGTCCCTTTGTCATTAAAATTTATTTTCTACTTCTTAGTTCGATTAGCAATAAAAGCGTGTTTTTTAGTTTTTTTAAACTATTTTTTATTTTAAACTATTTTTTATTTCCTACTTTTTAGTTCGATTAGCAAAAAAGCGTGTTTTTTTTCATATAGCAGTTGAAACTATCCAAAGAAGTATCAGGTCAGTCCATAAGTTCGTGCGTTTTTAAAGGTGGTTTTAAAATTAATAAAAAAGATGTTTAAAGTATTTGTTAATCAATAATTATATTTTCCCTCATTATTTACAATGTCTTCTCAACGTTTAGGCACATATGTATTTAATTCCCTGTTCAAAAAATTTTTTGTCCTGGAGCCAAAATACGCTTCGATATCCCTTTTTATAGCTGCTTTTGAGGAGTAGTTCTTGTTACTCATATGGGATTGAAGTCCACGGAAAAGGTGATACTCACAAGGTGCAATATCCGGAGAGTATGGTGGATGCGGCATTAGCTCCCATCCGGGCTCGTTCAGCTTGCCTAATGTTTGCCTTGCGGTATGAGGTCTTGCATTGTCGTGGTGAAACAAAACTTTGCGTCTATTCACTAAAGACGGCCGATTTTTGTTAAGTGCCTCATTCAGGTTTGATAGCTGATGGGAATAATAATCAGCAGTTATCGTCTGGTTAGGTTCCAGAAGTTCATAATAAACAATACCGGTCATATCCCACCAAATAGGCAGAAGAATCTTCTTGAGGTGAAAGCCATCTCTAGGGGTCGGTTTTGGTATTTCATCTTTATCTAACCATTGGCGTTTGCAAACAGAATTATTGTAAAGGACCCATTTTTCATCACCAGTAACGATACGCTTCAAAAAACTTTCATTTTCAAGCCGTTGCAGCAGCTGAGAACACACAATCACTCTCTGCTGAAGTTTGGCGACGGAAAGTCTATGCGGAACCCATTTTCCCAGCTTTGAAACCTTTCCCAACTGAACCAGGTGCCTGTGAACTGTTTCATGCGATGAATTTAACCTCTGAGCTATCATATCGACGCTCATGGGATGGCTCAGCTTCCACGCGTTCGAGCAAGGCGTCAGAGTTAAGACTTCAGGGCGACCAGCGCGCGGAGCATCCTCCACGTCGCAGTTACCACTTCGGAATTTTGAAAACCACTTTTGCGCAGTCTTTACACTCACGGAATCCTCTCCGTGAACAGTGTTTATTTCTGCAGCAGCAGTTGTTGCATTTTTACCACTTTTATAAAAAAAATACAAAATATGTCTCTTATACGCGTTGGAAGATTCCATTTTATTTTTTAAAAACATGTGCTTCTATCCGCGATTAAAATCACTTGTTGAATGCAAAATATATCAAAGAAAATATAAATAGTTCCGTTATATTCCGCGAATAATTTTTTGTATGCACAAATCGTACAAAAGTGAAATTATGGGTAAAATACGCACGAATTTATTAACTGGCCTGATATTTGGACAAGCTGGCTCAAAATTAATCATCCTATCGGAAGATTTACGAATTTAGAAATTTGAATTTGATGACGAGCGTCAAGCATATTTGACACTTGGGAACTAGAAAGCAGAAGTACCTACATACAAACAGGCAAGCAATTGCGCGTGCAAATGTCAAAATAAATATTTCCATCATTCAAAGTTATTATTATTTTTTTTGTTTTTCGTAAAAAAAGTTATTAAGATGGTGGCCGCTGCTGTCAAATGCGTTGGAGCGCGACTACCATTCGGAATTGTGCTAGGGCTATCTTTCTGAGCAGGCAAGATTGGAATGAGGAGAGAGCCCGCACGGATATAGGTACCTCTATTTTCACTGACACATCCAAGATGGAATCTGGAGTGGGAGCGGGGGTTTCAAGCAGAGGTCTTCGCGATCCTGCAGGCATGCAAAACGCTTAGGGAACGCGAGAGCGAGGGAGACATTAATATTTTTCCGATAGTCAAGCTGCGATCAAGGCCCTATCGTCGCCGTATTGCTACTCTCTTCTGGTTAACTCCTATATGGAGGAGGAACGTGCAGGAAAACATTTCCCTTATCTGGCTTCCTGGGCACAGGAATATAGAAGGAAATGAAATTGCCACTGAGCTTGCCAGGAAACGGTCGACGGAGCTGGTCTCAGTTGTCCACTTCTCAGACATCGATGTCCCCTTGACTGTTGTTAAAGGGAAACTGCACAATTTCTGTCTCAAAAAAGCGCAAGATAGATGGAGGTCGTGTGCTATTTCAAAAACACTATGGCCTCAATAGAAACAGAACGCTTAAGGTGATGGGAACCCCCCGCCATTCAATTTCCAAACTCATTGCGGTGTTTGCTGGTCACTGGGTGATCGGTACTCATCCGGAGAAGCTTGGAGTACAACCTCTATTACAGAAGCAGTGTTGATCCTGCAGAGAAAGAGACAAATGTCCGGTTCTGGCGGATAGCCGCTTAAGATTCCTTAGCATGTCCCTTGGGAATGGCTTGAGGAAATGCTGCAGCCTAGATACCTTTTCTCTCCTCCACTACATCAACAGCACTGGATGGCTGTAGATGGTTTTCTCTTAACAGCTAACGCAGGTCAGGAACATAGAAGGTGTTCTAGCGTTTCCCTCTCTTCCAGTTCATTGAAAAATCTGCAGCTATCGTTGTCTGTGATTCCCATCTTGTATGCGTGCGCCGCTTGCAAATTGTGGCCTGTCAGTATATCTACGAAAGTTCTGCTTTCCTTTCTAGACAGTGCTAGTACGAGTTTGGCGTATTTGTGTATCTGCATTTTGTGTACATATGATTTTTGCGGTTTTGCAAGTGTCTTGATTATTTCACCTCCTGTCTATCCGTATTTTAAAGTCCGCAGCGTATCGTTGTAAACCGTATTTAAAGGCTTCAATATGTCGTTTTCTTGTTCGAATTGTCTGTAAACAGTGATTTTGGCAATCTCATCAACAATTTCGTTTCCTGCAATGCCTTTATGTCCGGATACCCAATAGATGTGTAACCGTCTGTTTGCGACTAGTCTCTCCATGGCTTCCCTGGCTCTAAAAACGTTTTTAGACGATTTTTCATATGAGTTTATTGCCGCTTGACTGTCAACGTATATATTTATGTTCGAGTTGCCCGATATCTTTGCTAGTGCTACTGCTTGAAAAATACTGCAATGGTCTGGGAACTTAATTGGCCACCTGATGTCCAGCAACGCGCAATAAATCCTTGCACCTACTCCGTCCGTCATTTTCGAGCCGTCAGTAAATATTATATATGTTATTAAGCGTATTGGCGCTAGGTTTCATACCTCTTTTCCACCCGTCTTCTTCTATTGCTGTGCGGAATCCCTTCATCCAATTGTATTTCGGAGTCATATAGTCCGTATTGGTCCAATAACTCGTACCTATTGAGCTCTATCCGAATATTTTACAGGTAAATTCACCCGTTGCGTTAAGTCTTGCGGCAGATCTAGCTGCTAAACCTTCTGCCGCAATGTCAATCGGTGGTAGGTTGAGTACTTTACCGAGTGCTGCCGTAGGAGTAGTTTTCATTGCCCCTGTTTTTAGCATCATAAAATATTTGGGAATAATAATGAGAATCCCAGACTATCCTTTCAATCGTGATTTATGAACAGTAACTTACCCAGACTCCTCTAGGAAATTTAGTGCTTGAATACTCATAATTAATAATAACAAAAATAGTGTAGCTCATGCACCTTTGACTGGTGTTTAGTCGAGCTCCCCATCTTTGTGTTTTCCAAGTATTCTTAGAAAATGGAGGGCCATTATCATCATAAGCCTCCTTTGATGTTTCATATCCGAAATGACGAACGAACCAAGTACCTACTGGCGTCATGCCGCAAAAATGCTCAATTAACGCTTAAATGAAATGACTCGCTTTCAATTTGCGTATTTTTAATGCTGAATTAGCACATAAATATTTGTCTCATTTCGAAAATAATGTCACATTTTACATTGTTTTTGTAATAGGACTATGAATAAGTGCGGTTTTACAACAGATGGCGTAACTTGATTATTATTCCATCGATCCACATTTCCAAACATTCATTGGAGAGCTACTGTCGTAAGGCACAAACGTCAGTATAAGTTTTTTATTTGAAGCGTTAACAACAATATTTTTACCACACTTGAAAATGTCGAATTTCGTGCCAAATAATGTGTTTTTGCGGGGAATTCTTCTTCATTATTTTAATATGAAGAAAAAAGCAGCCGAAAGTCATCGTACCTTGGTGGAAGTTTATGGTGAGCATGCTCTATCTGAGCGAACGTGCCAGAAGTGGTTTGCACGCTTTAAAAGTGGTGATTTTGGCTTGGAAGACGAAGAACGCGAGGGTGCGCCGCCAAAGTTCATGGATACCGAATTGGAGGAATTGCTCGATCAAGATCCGGCTCAAACGCAAGAAGAGGTTGCAAAAACTTTGGGAGTTGATCAATCAACCATTTCCAAACGTTTAAAAGCCATGGGAATGATCCGAAAGGTAGGCCATTGGGTGCCGTATGAATTGAAGCCAAGAGACGTTGAACGCCGTTTTATGGCATGCGAACAACTGCTTCAACGGCACAAAAGAAAGGGTTTTTTGCATCGAATTGTGACTGGCGATGAAAAGTGGGTCCATTACGACAATCCAAAACGTCGGGCAACGTATGGATACCCTGGCCATGCTTCAACATCGACGTCGGCGCAGAATATTCATGGCCTGAAGGTTATGCTGTGTATCTGGTGGGACCAGCTGGGTGTTGTGTATTATGAGCTACTGAAACCGAATGAAACGATTACGGGGGATGTCTACCGACGACAATTGATGCGTTTGAGCCGAGCACTGCGAGAAAAACGGCCGCAATACGCCGATAGACACGACAAAGTTATTTTGCAACATGACAATGCTCGGCCACATGTTGCACAAGTGGTCAAAACATACTTAGAAACGCTCAAATGGGATGTCCTACCCCACCCGCCGTATAGTCCAGACCTTGCGCCATCCGATTACTATCTCTTCCGATCGATGCAACATGGCCTGGCTGACCAGCACTTCCGTAATTACGATGAAGTCAAAAAATGGATCGATTCGTGGATTGCGGCAAAACCGACCGAATTTTTCACAAAGGGAATCCGTGAATTGCCAGAAAGATGGGAAAAAGTAGTAGTAAGCGATGGACAATATTTTGAATATTAAATTTGTAACCATTTTACGTCAATAAAGTTTCAAATTTCGAAAAAAACCGCACGAACTTATTCATAGTCCTATTATATGCATAAGTACGTATGTGCGTATGTATGAGTGTGATCAAGACATATTAAGTGGATAAATAACCCTCAATTAAATCTCAATATTTTATTCAACTCTCAACCATGAATAGGCGACCTTGACCAACTCACAAAATCGATGGCACTAATTTTTCGTAATAAATGTGCCCACCCACCTGCGTAAAAAAAACAACAAAAAAAAAGAAAATGAATATCTATATATAGGCTGCGCAGAATGACATTTGAAAGCGTTTCGTTTGGTTTTTTTTTTTTTTCGTTCACCATTTTCCAGTCTGCTGCACAACTCAAGCTGTCGCGAACAGTAGCAACAGTCAGGCACTAAACTAAATACTATCACAACACATTGCCGCATAGTTACTATGAGGTATTACGCTCGTATTAGGTGGATATCTCAATGGCAGGTACTTCAGAATCAAACTGGGAGATGAAGTCACGGATTTCTTCGGATGGCCCACAAGGAAATGTTGTTAGCCCCGTATTATTCACAATATTGACTGCGAATCTACGATACTCAAGAATGATTTGAGACTGCAACTCATTTTGGGGACACATTTTCTACAAGAAAACATTAAATATATAGAGAAATGGCTCAATAGATGGCGCGTATATAGGCAAACCCAACAAAGTCCACGCAAGTTACTTTCACACTGAAACGAGAAACATGAGCTACCGCCACCTTACTCGATCAGCAGCTTCCACCAGCGAATAACGTGAAATATTTGGGTATGCATCTGGGCAGAGTCTCAACGTGGCAAAAGCACATAATGGCCAAACGCAAACCGATCGGTCTTAAACTCAATTCTCTACAATGGCCTATGGGAAGAAGGTCAGTGCTGTCTGTAGAAAACAAACTTCTTCTGTTTAAAACCGTAACTCAATTGGACTTAAGGTATTGGAGGATGGTTCCATGTGTAAGTGGTGAAAGTTACTGATCGCCATTCACTTGGGAGTGGCCAGGACGATTCTTCTGCATATGGTTCAAACTGCTCACAACGTCCGGATTTAACCCATATATCCTCTGGGCAGCTTCCGAGCCCCCGTTCGGGAGTGAGCTAACGTGAGAAGGCGAAGCATTCCAGTATAGCTGGTTGTGCGCTGGGTTTGAGACCCGCCATTTTAACTGATCATTTGGGCTTACGAAAGGTGTGCGCACGTTTTATTCCGCACAACTTAACTGAGGACCAAAAATTGTTCACAACTCAACATTCGAAAGACCTCATTAAAGTGGCGAGAAAAGACAAGAACCTCTTTTACAATGTTGTAACTGGTGATGAAACGTGGTGTTTCCAACATTAACCTGAAACTAAGCGTCAAAGTGCCGAATGGAAGGTCCCAGACGAGCCACCACCCAAAAAATCGCCTTTGGAGAAGTCAAAAATCAATTCGATTCTCATTTGTTTCTACGATTCCAAGGGAATTGCCCACATGGAGTTCGTGCCAATGGACCAAACGGTCAATGCAATTTTCTATCTTGGCGTTTTGAAGTGTTTGTTGCATCGCATTCGTCGATAGCGCGAAGGAGAAAGCGGTCATCGATCCACTCTTGTGACTGATTTTTTGACTAGAAATTGCATTTTAGCCATCAGTTACTCTCCGTATTCACGTGATATGGCTCCCTGTGATTTCTGCCTATTCGGAAAATTGCATTTGGCCATGCAATGAAAATGTTTTGCGTTCGTAGAGACCATCCAAAAGGCTTGTACCTACATCCTGAAGGACATTCCGGTCAATGACCTCAAACACTCTTTCGAAAAGCTTTTAGATCGCGCAAAAGAGTGTATCGAGGTCAGAGGGGACTATTTTGAATAAATGAACCGAAGGATCTTCTTCTTCTTCTTTTATTTAGGACAAGCCTGTTTTTCTTTACACAATTTCTTAGATACAAAATTTTATAATTTATCATATTAATAAAACTGAACTGAAAGCTATCCGAACACATCTCCTGTCGTTTCTATTTTAGCTCAGTCTTGTTTATTTTGGACTTCCCCTTGCAATATAAATAATAATACTAATAATAATTACTGGTAATATATAAATTTAAACTACAAATAGCAGACAAAAACTCAAAGTTTATACCGTTTAACCATAAATATATTACATACGCAGCTACATTTTGCCTCTTTTGTCCCACTGTGCTGATATTTCTTGTTTTCACTCTTATTATGATTGTTCGCTATTAACTTAGCAGTATTTTATTTGTTACTTTTTGGAGTTACAACGATTTTCCAGCGCTATGAATTACTGTTACTTTGCGTTTTATGTTTTTTTTTTTAGTTTTTACACTGCTTTTTTCGCAGCTGAATAAATTTCCTGCTTGCAGCTCAAGCACGGCATGTGGAAAATGTGCATGGAACTGCTTGCACGAGCCGTAATTAATGTACACTTAATCGCAAGTACACAGTAATCAGTACGACGCTTATTGTGTTTTTTATGTGGCCTGCCTGCCAGACACTAAATTACAAATGCACCCTATTTACCGGCTAATTATGCAGCTAAACGTTTACGGTTTCGTGTCGTCGTTTACGTAATCGTAATTATTATTGTCATTTTTCAGTGTCAATAATAGTTGAACGCGAAAACATTGTAACTGAAAAACTTAAAAAAAATGTTAAAAACAATGCAAAGTAGGAGCTGATTCGAAGTTGCGCTTTTAGAGCCTGTTTATAACATACAAATATTCAGCAAATGTGTTAAGTAACTATAGCAGAAGGGCTTATTGATAAGTTTTGACAACTCATTTGCTTTCTATTTGTTTTTTTACAATTTTTGTATGAAAATAAAGCTCATTCTCCTCCAAAAGCCATACATTTCAAAAATCGAGAAATTTCCATAAAAACCTCTTCCTTTTTTTCAGAAATCTTCAACAAAAAATTCGAGTATGCAGTTTTATAGCGCATTAAATTCTGGTTAAATAATATATAAATTTTAAGTGGCTCCAAAATCGTGTCAATTTTTGATTTTTTTTTTTGGCGGCGTTCTTGCGCATATTCTCCATATACCAAAAGTACGAAATTATGAAAAAGGACAAAATGCGAAATGTCGAGGTACAAATTTATCAAAAATCAGTTACTGTGGCGCAAAATTGCGTACCCAAACTAAAAAAAAAAAAAAAATCTGATTAAAGGTTGTGCAATTTTGCTGAATATTTTTCGACTTTTCATAAATCTTGTACAAAGGTTGAAGCTTGGATTTTTATAGTATTTGTTATACCTAAAATGAACTATAGCAGTTAGGTGGGTGAAATGATTGAAGTGCAAGTCCTCAAGTAGCACTAAAGCGCCGTTTTGATACCATTATGAGACCTCCAACAGGCAGATATCTACAGCCAGCCAGAGCTGTTGAAATAATGAAGAAGATTGATGGAATTTAGGTTGACGCACTACCTCAGGCTGTCGAAGAAAGGAGCGTCCAGTGACCCTAATCGTTTAGGTGCCAAACCCGGACGTTTACAGAGAAAGTGCTCAAAGTTGGCGCACTGCCCCAGGCTGTCGAAGAAAGGAGAACCCAGTGATCTTAATCGTCTAGCTGCCAAACCCACACATTTACAGAGAAAGTGCTCAAAAGTCTCCTTCTCTGAAAGGACCCCCCAGCTTCTGCAATGGGGGTTAAATGGTAAACCTACCTTTTCCGCGTATGAGCCGATCATCCAGTGACCGGTAAACATAGCTACGAGTTTGGAAATTGAATGGCGAGGAGTCCAAAGGACTTTCTGCGTCCTTCATATATCGTATTGGGGCCAAAGGGTTTTTGCCTATTTGGAAAGATTGCCCTATCACAACCCTTAAACTTTAGTTTGGGGATAGAGAAATACGGTATTAACTGCCTGAAAATGCTACCAGATCCCTTCAGAGATTACCTCCAGAAGCCAATCTCCTTTAACCTGATTGCATTTTGAGCTGCGATGAAAATAACAGAAAAGTCGATGGGAAGTAAGTGCAAAAGGACATTCAGGACAGCACTGGGGCAAGTTTACATCCTCTGGTGAAGCCAATGCGTGTGATGTCCTTTGCGCTCTCTCCAGTTTAGGGATATTATAGCCCTTCCGAAAAGGTTCCCACCAAACTAGGCATCCATACCTTAAAATTGGCAAAACCAGTGCATTGTACAGCCAGAGCACGACCGGTGGCTTCAGCCCCCATTTTTTTACCGAACATAGATTTACAGGAGTAGAAGGTTATACTGGCCTTCTTAACCCGATTTTCAATGTATAGCTTCCAATGGAGTTTGGAGTAAAGTATTATTCCAAGACACCTAACTTCCGATGAGAGGGGGAGCACGTGGTTGTTTAATTTGGGAAGTTGAAAGGGTGGAGGTTTATATTTTCCAAAATCTCAGCCTTGACTGAGGGAAACGGTCCCGATACCATCAGGACCAAGTCATCGGCGTATGCTACGCCATTGACGAAGTTCTGATATTGCTAAATAAGGGGGGAGTTAAGGTACTAGCATACGCCAATGACTTGGTCCTGATGGTATCGGGATCGTTACCATCAGTATAGCCTCCTGCAAATCTGCGAGGTTTTTTTTGTTTTTTTATGCACGAATTTTGTGTTTTTTATGCACTTGTGCCAACGTTTTTTCGAATATTCGAAACACTACAATAAATAATTTTTTTTTATCTTGTTCAGCTCCTCCTTCGATGCCGTCTTTATCTCGTCAATCGTAGCGTGGCGTCGTACTTTCAAGGTCCTCTTCAGTTTCGGGAACCAGAAAAAGTCAGGGGAACAGGGGGCCAGATCTGGGGAATACGGTGGCTGTGGCTGTGGCATCATTAGTGTATTGTTTTTGGCCAAAAAGTCGCGCCCAAGCAACGATATGTGAGCAGGCGCATTATCGTGATGCAAGAGCCAATTTGATGCGACAGCTTAGATTGAGAAGATTGAGCTTTGGTTTCCACGTCATAACCATAAACAGTTATGACCCTCTGGAGCAAATTTGGGTCGTCGCGGACAGAGTCCAAAATCTCATAAGCAATGTTCATGCGATGCTGCTTTTAGTCGAAATTGAGCATTTTTGGTACGAATTTTGCGGCGACCGTCTCATGCCCAAATCATTGAAAAAAATCGAATGGCACAAGCCAATCGATATGTCTAGGTCCTCAGCAACTTCTCTAACGGTGATTCGACGTTTGGCCAATACCATTTTCTTCACTTCATCAATTTTTTCATCGCTTGTTGAAGTGCTCGGGCGTCCGGCACGCTTTTCGTCGTTCAAATCTTCTCGGCCTTCTGACAAGATTTTGTACCACCGATAAACGGGGACTGAATTGTTCTTAAAGAACTTTTATCCGGTAATTGGCATCCGCCTGACAGTTGTTAAAGGGGAATTGTACAACTTTTACTCAGGAAAGCACAGAAAAGGCGGAGCACCATTTCTTCATGTGCTATTTCGAAAACCCTTTGGCCCCAGTGCAATATACGGAGGACACCAAAAGTCCTTTGGACTCCTCGCCATTCAATTTCCAAACTCATAGCTGTGTTTACCGGTCACTGGACGATCGGCACACACACGGAAAAGCTAGGACTATAATTTAATCCCCCATTGCAGAAGCTGTGGGGTCCTTTCAGAGAAGGAGACTTTTGAGCACTTCCTCTGTAAATGTCCGGGTATGGCAGCTAGACGATTAAGGTCACTGGGCGCTCCTTTCTTCGACAGCCTGAGGTAATGCGCCAACCTAAATCCCATCAATCTCCTCCATTATTTCAACAGCTCTGGCTGGCTGTAGATATCTGCCTTTTGCAGGTCTCATAATGGTATCAAAACGGCGCTTTAGTGTTACTTGAGGAGTGCCAGACTGGCACTTCACTCATTTCACCTATCTATCTGCTACCTCGACGATCAGAAAACCCATTACTAATTGTCCTGCCACTCAACAATATCGGATGTTTGGCTTAGATGTGGTGCGTTATTGATCTCTTACTGCTAGAAACAGTCTTTTGGTGTAGTAAACATAATTGCCTCCTTTTTTATAACAGGTGGCGCAAAATTAATCAATTATGGAAAGATTTATAATATTTGCAAATATCGTCCTACGGCAATCATATTTGACACTTGTGAGCTAGACAGCTGCAGCATACAAACAGACAAGCAATGGAGCACGTAAGGGTCAAAATAAAGATTTCCGTCATTCAAAATATTTTTTTTTTTTTAGTAAAAAGTTGAATGGTTAATTTTGCGCCACCCGATTAAATTTGCCCCACCCTTTATGAAATGGGCAAACCGGAGCCTGGGTGACCTTTGGTTTCAGCAGGATAGTGCCACACAGCTCTTGAAGCAATCGATTTTGTTTATGATTTATCCTTGAAGATCGACAATAAATATATATTTTTATTTTTATATGAAATATAATTATAAATAATTACGTTACAGGAGTAAAGCAACTAGCAACTGGGGACATCGGCCTGATGTTTTCTTGCATAATCCAGAGACAGTGTTGGACATTCGTAAGCAGGAGTCTGAAAGCTGCACTATGGTTGTTTAGCTTAGAGGGAGTAGAGAATCCGAGGTTAGCTGGCGTGGTACTTTTGGGGGAACCCCTTTATTTATTTCAACTTTATAGCTCATAAGGTGTGTTAGAGCACTTCAGTGTGCTAAACTGCTTTGGATAAATTTACAGAGTCTTGTGCCTCGGTAAATCGTTGAGTCTTTCTTAGAGCTTTATGCTGCGGTGAAATGCAAGGCTTGAGGAGCCTTAGGAGGTGGCTCGAGGGAGTCTGGAAATGAGTATTGTTGCTCTTGTTGAAAAAGCATAATGCGACAAGTTGATGCGTGCGGCCTGAGCTTCAAGATGAGTTCTTGGTGTAATGTATTTAGGGGACCTCTTATAATAAGTTTTGCTTTTGTTGGGAGGAACTTCTTGATGCTGGTTATGCATTGCTTGAGCAAGGATGTGAGATTACCAGGTTTGGCCATGTTGGAAGGATTCTTAGAGGTGTGGCCAAGTTCAGACCGTTAACCGGCTCTCAGCGAATTTTACAGAATCAGCTGATGGTCTGACGTAGCCGGGGTTAGAAATCTGTTTGTTTACGAAACAACTAAGAATGTGTTGGTTATATACGAAAAAATTAACACGATGTCGAGTGTGTGATTACATGTAAAATTATCGTGCAGAATTTTGCTGCCGAATCCCATGTGACGTGGCAGCCAAAGTTGCTCGCACAATTTTGTTTTTCACCGTAGTTATTGGTCAAGGCTTGTAAGTCTATCATTCTCGGGTCATTCGCTGCCAAATATATGAATTTATTTCAGCAAACACAGCAACATTTTAGACCTAAATTAAAAAACGTACGCAGCCATAAAAGCTAGCAATTTTTTTCAAATATATGCGAAATAAATTATTTGCCTTAAAGAAAAAAATTTCGCAATTTTCACTCGAAGATTTCTCACCGTTTCCTCCTAATAGTTCTTCTTCTTACAAACTTTCTTAAGTGCACAAAGCACTTTAACAACCTCCTTAGAAGATTTGTACACACGCATACACGCACACATCCAATCCACTATCAATTCCGCTTACTGCCTGCACTTAGCTGTTATTCCACATCCCACAGACGCACACTTTCGATTATTCTCCACCCTAATTAGGCCATTAAGGACACTTAAGCTGCAGAATTGCAATAAGTTCGGACATGTTTGCCCCAACGGTACTTGCCAATGCTCAACTTACCGATGTCCACAGCCGCATTGGCTTGGCGCCATCAGTGGATCATCTTTCCAACAGTGTATCCTTTTGCTCTGCGCTGTTATATTTGGCTTCCGGTCTTTTATAGAGCAGATGTATGAGTGTGCATATGTCCGAGCGCACCTCAAGCCAGCGACTTTCTAGCAATGTGGTGCTCGTAACGAATTGTCAACAGTTTGGGGCAAATGAAAAAGAGCGAGTGGCATGCGAGACATCATTTAACGGGTGATGGTTGGTCATGAGTGTTTCTTTGTTGCTCATTGACATCGATTATGCCCTAAGCTGTATTGTAAAAACTTGAATGCGTAAAAGAGGTGGGTACTTTCACCAATAATTGATCGAATGCTTGTGTGTATTGACTTAAAAGTAATGCAATTAGTTTTGGAAATTTTCGTTTGACGAGAGTTTGGCTTTTATTATTAATTTTTTTAATTTTAATCAGAGTCGCTTCCATGCGAATTGCCAACAAACGTCTCACGGAGCGAGGTTTAGAATTGCTTCGAACGTCAAGGCTTTGTCAGATGAACCAAAAAATACAAGGTGAAGTCCAAAATAAACAAGACTGAGCTAAAATAGAAACGACAAGAGCTTTGTTCTGATAACTTCGGGTTTATTTATTCAAAATGGTCCCTTCTGGCCTCAATACACCGTTTTGCGCAATGTAAAAGCTTTTCAGAAGAGTGTTCCAGGTCATTGACCGGAATGACCTTCAGGATGTCGGTACAAGCCTTTTGGATGGCCTCTACGAACGCAAAACGTTTTCATTGCATGGCCAAATGCAATTTTTCGAATAGGCAGAAGTCACAGGGAGCCATATCAGGTGAATACGATGAGTGATTGATGGTTAGAATGCGATTTCTATTTGCGGAATTAATTAGTCACAAGAGTGGATTGATGAGTTGGTGCGCCAGCCTCCTCTTTCGCGGTATTCAGGGCGATTTCGACGAATGCGATGCAACAAACACTTCAAAACGCCAAGATAGAAAATCGCATTGACAGGTTGGCCCACTGGCACGCACACCTTGTGGACAATTCCCTTGGAATCGTAAATACAAATGAGCATCGACTCGATTTTTGACTTCTCCAAAGGCGATTTTTTGGCTAGCGGCTCGTCTGGGACCTTCAATTCGGCACTTTGTCGCTTAGTTTCAGGTTAATGTTGGAAACACCACGTTTCATCACCAGTTACAATGTTGTAAAGCCAGGTCTCGCCTTTTCTCGCCTCTTTAATGAGGTTTTTCGAATGTTGAATTCTGAGCAATTTTTGGCCCTCAGTTAACTTATGCGGAATGAAACGTGCACAGACCTTTCGTAAGCCCAAATAATCAGTTAAAAGGCGATAAATCGATGTTTTGGAGATATCCAACTCCGATCCCATGAATTTCAATGATGATTTCAGTTCGTTTTTGATAAGTTTACAAACAATTTCGATGAAGTTTTCGGTGACTACTGATTTTGGGCCATAAGGGCCGCCATTCATTGTCATTTATGACCGCGCAACCATCTCTCAAACGTGTAAACCACTCATGAACTCTGGCACGAGATAGACAATCATCGCCATAAACTTTTTTCAGCAATTCAAACGCTTCGGTAAACGTTGTACCGATTTTAAAACAAAATTTGATATTAGCTCTTTGTTCGAAACTCATTTTTGTACCGATGACACAAACATACGGACACTTTAGAGGCAATAACTTCGCTTCAACTGAACCGAGAACCGAATGCCACCAAGCTTTCACTGGAAGTCAGGTAGGAATGTAACTTCCAACGCACGAACTCATTTAAAATATGGAACCATCAAAAACATTTTATGACGCCAGTCTTGTTTATTTTGGACTTCACCTCTTATAATAAAACAGGTGCACCAATGGGTTAGATTAGCCAGATTGCTTATCCAAGGCAAGACACTCGGTGGCCCTAAAATCCATTCTGATATCTGTATTTGATTTCTATCCCCTACCTAAGATATTTTTATGAAGGTAACTGATCCTTCCAGTGAGACATTTTGCAAATTCTCCAGATCAGAGCAAGTTCCTCAAACGATATCACACTGGGTTATGATTCTGAGCGTGTCTCATAGTGGACAGCCGGTATAACCTAACCAAACCTGAGGCTGATTTAAGCGGACCCACCCGGTGGTCTCGAAATTTCAAAATATCGATTTTTTATTTTTTCGGTATTCCGATGGTATAGTAACTTAAGAATATACTGGGAAATTTTCTTGCGGAAATTCCTAATATTATAGCTTCTATCGCCCATTAACTAGGTTAGGTAGAGAGTGTTCCGCGCGCTCCTGTACCACAAACTTTAAACTCATTTGTCTCGAAACAATTTTTTTCGACCTGGTGTTGTCAAAAAAAAAACACTATTCAACCGAATCGTCTGAAATTTGAATATGTATGTTTTTCACAACATCAATGGCTTTCGGCCGTACTAGAACTATATTATTATTATTTCAATTATTTCGTATTTTTTTGATAAAAACAACTGAAAAGAAATCCGATTTCTACGTTCGATATCTCGACTTTGGCTTCCACGCGTCTGCTTATTTGCATATGTATGTACAAATATATGTGTTTGTATGCATGCCAGTGAATATCTGAAATGTACTGCATGTTTAAAAATTTATTTAAATTGGAGAGAATAGTAAATAACAACAACACCATCAAACACTGCAAGTGCATTAACTATGTAAAAAGCACTGAGAAGCTCATCACTACGCTAATAGAGGCGAGTACATCGGGCACAAACATACATTTGTGATAAATAGTATATGCTGAGACTTTATATGTATGTAAATATACATCTGTCCTCGATGGATATGTGTAAGTATGTATATGCGAGCAACTAATAAATAAAGTAGGTAAAGACGAATGGCACAGGGTGACCACCACCAGGCAAGTCCGACGAGTAGCACTGAATGAAGTGAAATGCACGAACTTGAACTACTTTGTTTTTGTTTTCGATTTTAATATACAATACGTCCATGCATGCATATATACAAACACATGTAGGCAGATAATCGAACACAGTTTGTGCATGTGCGTGTGTGTGTGTGTGTGTATAGAATACAAGGGTTTAGTTATTGTCTCTGGCGCAGGCTATGCCAATTGGTCTGTACGCCTCTTTGGTCACTAAGTCTGGCAGTCAACTAAATTAGTAGATAATTTATTTATGCCAATGGAAGATTCGGTTGGACAAACGGTCGAACGGACGAACGGACAGACGGATTAGAAGTGCTAGTGCCCGCAGCTGAACTAGTAAACTTGCAACAGTGGCAATAAGTGAACTACTTTTGCATACTTACAGATATACATACAAACATATCTACTTATGAATGTTCGTGAGCTCAAGTAGTTGTGTGCAGTAGTACGTGGTAAGTGGCAAGCACAAAATCGAGCTTACTGTGACAACAAGGCGAATGAATATGAGCGTCAATGCGGCAAGTGGCAGCCACAGAAAGACGTATGTAGGTATGTATACGTGCATAGGTATATGTAGAGCAAGTGAATGTGCAAAGCAATTTTTTCGCCCGATTCTTCTTATTTTTCTTCCTCTGCTCATTTTCCCTCCTCCTTTTCTTCTTCTTCATTTTCTTCTTCTTCTTCTTCTTATACTTGCAAACCTCGGTCGAAAGCTAGTATACCATTTGATCTTCTTAAAAAGTACAAAAAGTAGATTTTTGCTATGTATGTAGTTTAGAATCCTCTGCTTTAGAGTCCTCTGCTTTATATTTGAAACTAGCTGACCCGGCGATCTTTGTTCCGCCCTAGAGACAATAAAAAAGCAGATTTTTGGTTTTATTAAGTTAATTATTTTATTAATCAAGTATTTCAATGAAGCTTTAATAGATTGCGCTCTTTTTTAAGCACCTTGTGATACACGACATTTTTCGTTTTATTATCAGGTGCAAGAACAAACAACGCAGATGGTTTTCCGACCCGTGAACATGCCACATATAATTGACCATGTGAGTAACATTGATTTTCTAGATTCAGACCACAAACTTTCAAGGATTGGCCTTGTGATTTGTTAATGGTCATGGCGAATGCAAGACGGATCGGAATTTGAAGTATTTTAAACTCAAACGGAACATTGGTTGGGATCATCGGGATCCTCGGAATGAGAACTTCTTCAACTTCGAATTTTCCTTTGAGTATCGTCGCGTAAATCACATTGTTCATCAATTTATTTACCACCAAACGCGTACCGTTGCAAGGTTTTGGTGGGCTTATGTTTCGAAGCATGATTACTACGGAGCCAACTTTTAGACGTAAAATGTTTGGTGGTAAGCCAGGCACATCCAAGGAGTTTAAAAATTCAATTGGATAGTTGGTGGCTTCATCTTCGCTTGTTACACAGTCAATGGAGTCTTTATTCTTAGCCACTAAAATTGATCGCTCACTCAACTATTCATTATTTTTGTAGTTATTAATGATGTTTGAGAATACTTTATTGATAAGTTCGTCTTTCGATGAGACAAAGTTACAGAAATTCTGAGGAAATGAAATCAATCCGTTCGATTCGTCGACAGGTACTCGACCATTACCGATAGTTAGTAATTGCTCAGAGAAATCTTCAGTAGATGTATCATTAAGTAATGCAACTCTCAGCTGATGTTTTTTCACATAGCGCCATAGATTCGATGATTTGAGGCAAGCGTTTATTTTGTCAGCAGCCGTTGATCTTGGAATTACCGGCAGTGTTTGGCGAAAGTCGCCAGACAGTAAAATCATTGCGCTTCCAAAAAAGTCAATAATGGCAATTTCACTCTTCCACTAATGCAGCACAATCCGGACGTTTCTCCGGAAAACTTCAATGCGCCAAAATACTCGCAAACAACGTTCATTGGCCCAATGCAAACGCTAGGATGCACGCAGTAATCAGTGTTGCAATCATATCGAAACGCTGCTCGATTCAAATCAGCACTTGATAATTCTCTTCTTGTGCGTCGAAAATTATCTACTTGTTGATCTCTGTTATTCACTCGACGATTTCGCATTGCCAACCGAGCCGTTTCACGGGCTGCCTCGCTTTGCTCTTGTGATTGAGAAGCACGAAGTCGAGCCGTACTAACGCGGCGCTCTTCACGGGCAATTCCTTGTGCTTCTTCAGTCCTTTCATTCGCAATGTTTCCTATCCTTCTTGCATTACGGCTTTGTCGGGAAAGATTCGATCGTCTTGGTCGTGGTATTGATAATGATGATTCAAAGAGAATACAAATTACTGTGATTATATATTTGTAACAAAATTTATAGTATCAAATTTTCTACTTAACCATAGACAAAATTAGGTTTAGCTGTCATTTGCGTTTCGTTATTCCATATCAGATGCTCCACATTTTATAGTGACTTCACGGAAACGCGTTCGAATGGGATAAAAAGTATCCTATGTCCGTCTCCTGGTTCTAAGCTACCTCTCCACTAATTTTCAGCCAAATCGGTTCAGCCGTTCTCGAGTTATAAATAGTGTAACTAACATGACTTTCTTTTATATATTATATATAGATTAATATTGTTCGGGGAAAAAGAAATCCATTATTTTCTCGGTAGATGATGGCAGTGATCGATATCTCGTAAAGTATAGATCAAAATTTTTTTTTAGAATTTTGGCTCGTTTTGAAGGTGACATTTCACAACAAAAAATTGTTTTGCTTTTTTTTGTTCATTTCAGTTGTGAGTTACAGGGTGTTAACAATGGAAGTCAACAAAGAGAAAATTCGGTACCTAGGTTTCGTCGATTCCGTTCAGGCATTTTGATATAAAAGTAGCAATCAAAGTTGACCGGCAAGTTAGTAGTCGTAGCATCCCCTGGAGCTAAAGATTGACCATAAAACAGTTTTAAGGGGGTATTCTAATGTAGAGGCACGCATTTGAGGTGTTTTTTGTGCTATAAATAAACCCTGAAAAATATTTGTACCATCCATTTTTTTAACAGACATTTATTAATCTTTTAGCAATACATAAAAAAAGAGTCTAAAAAACTGAAAATGTTATAAGTTGTTGGAATGGGGAGTCCAAAAAAATGGCGCGCTAAACTTGTCATGATTGCAAGCCGTCTAATCGTCTGAAGCAAACAAATTAAAAACATTACTAATTTAATGAATCCACTATCGTACTAACTAAGAAAAAGTGGAAATTTTTTTTTGATTGATTTGTTAGCTAAATTACGTCTGTCCAAAAAAATAGTACATTTTTTCCTACTCTTTTTGGATTTTTCTGATTTGTTTAAAAATAGTAAAAAAAATTATTTTATTAAAGTAACAGTTTTTACGATAGAGATATATATTGAGCAGACTCGCACCAAATTTCATGTGAATCGGTTCAGTAGAACTTGAAATATCATTCAAACGTTTTGAAAAATGTAGTTTCGAGGAAAACGCGTTCAAAGTTTCAGACAAGCGTCTTTCGTTGAGTTGAAGTGGTTGGATGGAAACCGATGCCATGTCACCAAAAAGACTATAACTCATAAAATAATAGCAATTTTTACAAATGATCTTAAATACATATTCTTAAATGTCTAAACTTTTAAAATATGCAAAAAAAATTTCGATTTTTTTTAATTCCACACTAGAATACCCCTTAAACCACTTGTGCAAAGCTGGATTCAAAAAGAAGCTCGATGTTTGGATGGCACACCAATTAACACAAAAAAACACGATAGAACGAATTTCCATCTGTTAAACTTTGGTCAAACGCAATGAAATTGACCCATTTCTTAAATAAATGGTGACTGGGGATCAGAAATGGGTCACCATCATTATCAATAGCACTACAGTCTGGTGCAGGCCATTGCTTCCACAACCACGGTTATCCCCTCTAATCGATCCTCTGCTACGCAGCTACGCATTACCAATTCGCGATCCCCATTTTCCGCAAGGCAGCTGCGACCTCATCAATCCAACGCTTATTTCGTCTCCCTTGACCGCTCCGTCCAACCACTTGCCTATGGAACACTATACTGGCAGCTCGCTATTTGGGCACTCTGTTCATGTACCCCAGCCATCTCATTTATTGTCTTTTTATGAAGTGTATTGCGTCTCCATTTTGAATCAATGCATCGAGTTCGTGATTGTATCTTATTCGATATGTTCCGTCTTCTCGTCGGAAGGGACCATATATCGCAAAGGGCAGTAATGTGCAACTTGAATACAGATCTTAAGACATGTTGTATATCACCTCTTACTGTCAATCTCTCAACTTGAATCTTTCTAGCGGTGAAACTGTTAACCCCAACCAGAAACTGGGCACCTCACTAAGTGCGAAACCCCAGTGGAAGGAAAGGGAACAATTGAAGTGGGTGATCTGGCGCTCGTGGAAGGGACTGGTCCTAAAGCTGACAACCTTGTACCAGTATTTATTGTCCCGAATCCACCACAACAGCATCGAGCAATGGGTCACATGCGACAATATTGTGCGAAAACGATGGTGGCCAAAGCATAAAGCAACTCAAACTTTGGCCCAATCAGGTTTAACGGCCAGGAAAGTTCTACTGTGTATTTGGTGAGAATTGAAAAGAATAATTTATTATGAGTTGCTTCCGTATGGCTAAACACTAAATTCAAATCTCTACTGTGAACCACTGAACTGTTTGAAGCTACCGATTAACCAGAAACGGCCAAAATTTGCCAACACAAGAGGTGTTGTATTCCATCATGACAACGCAAGGCCACACACATCTGAAAGAACTCGCCAAAAGCTTCGGAAGCTTGGTTGGAAGCGAAATCCGACACGAAGTGCCGATCAAATAGAAGAAATCGAAAGAACGGAAAATATCTGTGCGTAGAATCCACCGCATACTGAAAAATGATCTCCAAGTCAAGCCTTACAAGATCCAAATGGCGCATGATCGCACACCAAAGCAGCAACAAGTCAATTTCCGAACATTATGTTTTCTGATGAGAAAATTCTTCAAATTGAGCAATTCGTAAGCTCCCAAAACGATAATGTTTATTTCACCGACCGTTCATACCAGAATTTGAGTCATCTATTGGCCACCAGGACGCAGCACCCGCCACAGGTAATGGTTAGAGCCACTGTAACCGCAGATGAGCGCTCTCCAATTGTTGTCATCGAGCCTGGCGTTAAGGTAAATGCAAAATATTATCGGAAAAGAGTTCTGGAGGTTGCTTTAAAGCCGTGGGCAGACAAACATTTCGGTGGCAGACCAGAGACCTTTCAACAGGACTCGGCGCCATCTCTCAGAGCTCGAGTGATTCAAGAATGGTTAGAAAACAACGTTCTGAACTTCATAACGTCCACACAATGGCTCTCAAATTCACCAGACACGAATCCGATGGATTATTATCTTAGGACCATTTTGGAGAGCAAAGTCCGAACTAAAACATTCACCAGTCTCGAGGCGCTGGAAAAAGCCATTGTCCGCGAGTGGCCCAGCTTGCGATTCGGGCAGCTTGCAATTCGTTTCTGGACCATCTCAAGGCCTTAATCAAGACAAAAGGTGGTCTTATCGAGCAAAAGTAATTTGACGCTTAATTTTGTATTATTTTCACACATTTTTTACTTTGAATTGAAGAAAAGTAATTTTCCACACTAAATTTATAGCCTTTTTAATTGGTCACACTTCGAGTGCCGGGCCCTGTATAATTTGGTATTCCATGCTCGAAGATCCCAACCCGAGCACTACCGAATGTTCGTCACGCACCAACCCATTCGGTGCCGGCGGCCGTAAACTCTTATTGAATGAGAAAAAAAGTTGGTTGCTGCAAAATTTTTGGAGTATACTTTCATCATCTTTTGGCTCTACAGCTCTTTGTGAGCTTTG
Organism: Anastrepha ludens; assembly: GCF_028408465.1. Classification (NCBI taxonomy): domain Eukaryota; kingdom Metazoa; phylum Arthropoda; class Insecta; order Diptera; family Tephritidae; genus Anastrepha; species Anastrepha ludens. The sequence continues at coordinate 25,713,298 of NC_071499.1, read as the reverse complement.
GCCTACTGCACGTGGGACCTCCATACGTCTCGAACGCTTGCGACTTTTTTCCAGTTCGTTATCCTAAGTTTCTTGATGTCGTCCTCTAGTTTGTCGGTCCATCTTGTTCTCGGCCTTTCTCTTGCTCTAGTCTTGAATGCTCTGGCTTCTAAGTAAACTTTAACTTGAATAATTTTTAGATTCTTTCTAAGCTTGCGAACAACCAAACACTTCCCTCCAAACGCTTTTCTCATGAAATTTACCAGCATTGCAGTAGCTAAAATTTTCTCTAGAGCAAACATACATACATTTGTATGTACGAGTATTAACTTATGTGGGCTTTTGACAAATGTCGCTTGCAATTTACAATATTGACATACACATCACCGTAATTTGTTACTGTCATCATTGTACAATCCGCAGCTGCGTTAACATTTGGTTTGTTCAAATGCTGTAGCTCGTTAATTTCGCTGCTTGTGGCGCATTTACTACTTATGGCTTTTATTGCCGTCCTTCAGCAGTTAAGCATTCATGAAGCTGTGTGCATGGCTTGTTCCAAACGCGCTAACCACTACCACAAAATCATATTTCCTTGCAGCATGTGGCATGCAACAGCACCAACTTGACGCTCGATGCACAAGTACACGCACACATACACACACAAATGCATAAAGGGCACAGGCGCTTAGTATTTGGGTGGACTGGGATGCATTTTTGTTGCAAGTGTGTGAAAATATATACATATGCTATGGCTTATATGAAATACTAAGTGTAACTGCTCGCCACAAGGCCCGCCATGTCACGTCGTTGTCATTGATGTACGAGTATGCAGCTTCCACGCGACTTCACCGTTGTTGTCGCCCGCAATTGCAACATTCACTTGAATGCCACTCTCATGATTGTCATCATTATGGCCACTATCATCATCAGCCATCAATCTAGCCATGCGACCGGCTATCCATACGATTATCCATTTCATCGTCCATCCGATTTTTCACCCAGCCATACAAAACGGCATCGGTCAACACTAATTCATTTCATGCTGTGGGTTGATATTTGCTGGCAGCCTGACATTTGTCCTTTTACATCTTTTAATTTATGTTTGAATGTATTCGAGCATTCCGTGTAGAGAAAGCCCAACTTTGGTCAAGACTAGTAAAATAAATTTCTAGAAATTTGCTAAAGGTGAAGTAGATTTTCACCAGTTCGAAATTAGCCACAATGAGGCGTCAGCATGCGAGGATATTTACATTACTTTTTTATTAAAATTTTTTTATATTCTGAAAAGAAACCTCTATATGGACCAGCCTGTATTACCTTAATTGAAAATCATACAAAAATCTAGATATGTATGCGACTTTTTTCCATTAAAAAAATCCATATTTTGGAAAAAATAGTAGCAGCAGCTTTAGACTCATCAGAGTGGCATTGGTAAAAAATGAACTTTTAGACCCAGGGCAACAGCAGCCCTGTACTTTTGTAATAAAATAATAATAAATAATTGGCGTGCATACTTCTGATAGGTGTTTGGCCGAGCTCCTCCTCCTATTTGTGGTGTGCGTCTTGATGTTGCTCCTCAGTGGGAGAGATCTACACTTTTAAACCGACCCCGAACGACAGATATTTTGTATGAGAAGCTTTTTCATCGCAAACATACTCTAGCAAGTTTGCCATTGCCTGCCGAGGGACGACCGTTATTAGAAAAAAAAATTTTTTTTAATTTTTGGTGTTTCATGCACGGAGATTCAAACATACGAAGGTTCGTCACGCACCAACCCATTTGGCTATGGAGGCCGCCTTTTGCAATACTATGTCAAAACTAATCTGAAGTTTTTCAAGCAGTTAAGTTGGAGCACTGCCCCAGACTGTCAAAGAAATAAGAATTAAATGGTAAATCTAGCTTTTCCGCGGATGTGCCGATCGTCCAGTGACCGGTAATTATAAAAGGTTTTTAATAAGAGGTCTTATTTTGATATTCAAAGAAAAATGCTATTTGTTAATTTAAATGATAACTTAAATGATGAGGTATGTCGTTACTATTGGAAAATAACATCAGTCAAATGACCACCACGACCCCGCATAGAGGACAATATCCTTTTCATGAAATTTTCCATAACCGAATTACAAAGTGACTGCCCTATGTCCTCGATAGCCTTACGAATTCCATCTTTAAGATCTTGAATCGACCCTGGGCTGTTGGCGTAGACCATCACAAAATCTCGGGGGCCAATTGTGATCACCTCTTCGAGAGATAACTCGGTCCGGAAACTTTTCCCGTAAAAGATCAATGGTTTCGTTGCTTGTGTGGCACATAGCGCCGTCTTGTTGAGAAATAAACGTTGTCCAGATCAATACCATCCAATTCCGACCATACAAATCGTTAATCATCTCTCGATAGCGCATCCATCTACCTGCAACAACTGTTATTGGAAAACCCTTACCTACAAGTTTGGAAACTGAATGGCGTGGAGTCCCCAGAACTTTCGGAGTCATGCGTCTATTGTACTGAGGCCAAAGCGTTTTCGAAATAGCACATGAAGAAAAAAGTTGTGCAATTCCCCTTTAACAACTGTCAGTGAGATGCCGATGACCGGATGGGAGGTATCTAAGACCAATTCAGTCCCTTTCCTGGCAAGCTCATCAGCAATTTCATTTTCCTCTAAGTTCCTATGTCCTGGAACCCTGCACACCCAAGAGATTTGGTCTCCACCTTACAGGAATTGACTACTCTGGATCTGCACCGTGGCATCGTCAGTGCATTGATCGTGGCTTGACTATCGAAGAAAATGTTAATATCTCCCTCGCTCCCACACTGCCACATTGTCTGCACTATCGCAAAGACTTCTGTCTGAAAAACACTAGCAGTATTCGGAAATTTTAAGGAAATATGTATATATTATAAATTGGCTGATTTAGGGAAAAACCCGGCTCCGAGTACCGATTACATCTTGGAGCCGTCAGTGAAGATGGAGGTACCAGCCTCGGTATAGATTTTCTCCTCGTCCTAATCCTGTCTACTTAGAAAGATTGCTCTGACACGACCCTCAAACTCCAGTTCGCCGATAGAAAGATACGAAGTTAGGAGAAATACAGCTTCATTACAAGGAGCTTAAATGTGACCTACTTAAAACGAGCAACGAATTTATATAGAAAGTGTTAGGCACACAAACAGCTGATTGTGTGCTGTGTTCATTGCTGTGTTCATTGCATCATCTTATTCTTATACTCATATGTACATGCGTAAAATAAATTCGTTCATTCTCTTTTCTCATCTGTAAGCATAAACACACGACTTTTTATTCAGAGAAAAAGGCTACAGAAAGATCAAAGCACCCGAACTAGCTCCGTTCCAAAATTCTCTGTAGGAGAACCAGTTCAGAACTAGCGAATTTCACTGCAGGGTTTACTCGAGGACTCATCAACATTTACGGCGAAATTTTGCCTGTCCTCTGACCCAATTACGATAAATTCGTTAAATGCGTTGCTGCATTCAGTAATGTGTATGAAATTTCCATTACTTACTCCGAAAATTTGTTCAACCAATACAAATTAGTGCATAACTGCACTTTATGGTGAGGGAATTTTTTTGATTTCAATGTTCAATGGGCTGTATTTAGGGGATATCAAAGTTAATAATTAAATAATTCGACTTCGACGAAGGGCTGCTGAAAATATATAATAAATACTTTACATATTTAATCTCTATAAGTACATACCTACATATATCTAAGTATAGGTAAACTATAAAAACGTAGAACAAAGCATCACTCAAATCCCTCTGCCCGGTTGGAAAGCCTATGGCGCCTGGATGGTTTGCGCTTAACACTCAATTCAGCTGGGTGCTGACACAACGTTTTTATTTAAAAAACGAATTTATTAAAAAACATGCAACGGTTTTGAACCATGGCTAACAAGGCAAATATTTTTATGCAGATTCTGTTCTAAAACTTATTTTTTTGATGGAGTTGCCACCTGAATTTTACTGCAAGAATAGCACATTACTACAAATATCACTCTAATACTAAAATATGGGTATTCAGTGAAAATTTTGTAACACAAATTAACAAAAAAATATTTTAGCTAGTGCTGCCACCTGTTTCATATTTGAATATTTTATATATTAATACCGTAATGCTGTACTATTACTGCATGGCTAACAAGACAAATATTTTTATTAAAATTCTACTCTAAAACTTATTTTTTGATGGCGTTGCCACCTTAATTTTATTGCAAAGGTAGCAAATTATAACTAATCACACTCGAATATTAAAATATTTGTATTCAGTGAAAATTTTGTAGAAAAATTAAAAAAAAATATGTTAGCTAGTGTTGCCACCTGTTTTCTATTTGAACAACTATTTTAATACAACAGTAGTACGGCTAACAAGGCAAATATTTTAATGAAAATTCTATTCTAAAACCTATTTTTTGATGGCGTTGCCACCTAAATTTTATTGTACAGATAGCAAATTACAACAAATCTCACTTGAATTGGGGCATTCAGTGAAACTTGTACGAAAATAATTAATACAAAAACTTTTTAGCTGATGCTGCCATCTGTTTTGTATTTAAACAACTATTTTATATTAATACAAAATATACATAAGTATTACCAAACCGCAATGGTTTGGTGGGAAGTGTCTTGTAAAGGAGTTACATCTCTTCATTTCTACGAAAAAGAGGTTAAAACCGGTGCAAAAGTTTACCAGGCGGATGTCTTTGAATTAAATTAAATTATAATATCTTAAAAATATTGCGTGAAAATTTGAAGTGAATCCGATAAATACTTTTCGACTATTCAACAATTTACAAAGGGCGCTCGGGCTCTACATAAATCGATAGCAAAATTTTAAAAGCGCTTTTCTCAAAACTATGTTTTTTGAACTGGTGATAACTGTCGCCTGTCGAAGGCCTCACAGAAATTTGGAGAGTCTCAAACAATCTTGTGTTCGAGCAGTGACGTCAATATCCATGGAAACCGTGCGTGATTCAATAACTGAATGGCCTAATCGTTTGAAAGTTTGCGTGAAATCAAATGGGGACCATTTCGAATGAAAATTAAACATTTTTTTTAATATTTGCATGATTGAATAAAACCAACTTCATAAAAAAAGTACCATAATTTCATATTTATAACGGACTCAACTTGTAACAGAGCTTATAAGACTTATAAGACTCTATATAAAGGGATTTCCAATAACAGGTGTTATCTAACAATTTTTTATGGCCGGAATTGGATGGTATTGATTTGGACAACGTTTATTTTCAGCAAGACGGCGCTATGTGGCACACAAGCAACGAAACCATTGATCTTTTACGGGAAAATTTTCCGGACCGTGTTATCTCTCGAAGAGGTGATCACAATTGGCCACCGAGATCTTGTGATTTAACACCTCGTGACTTTTTTCTGTGAGGCCACATGAAAGAGAAGGTCTACGCCAACAACCCAGGGTCGATTCAAGACCTCAAAGATGAAATTCGGGAGGCTCTCGAGGACATAGGGTAGCCACTTTGCAATACGGTTATGGAAAATTTCATGAAAAGGATATTGTCCTCTATGCGGGGTCGTGGTGGTCATTTGACTGATGTTATTTTCCAATAGTAACGGCATATCTTCCTCTTTATAATGAAATAATCATCCGATCATTTAAATTAACAAATAGCTTTTTTCTTTGAACATCGAAATAACCCCTCTTATTAGGAAACCCATTACTTAGTGACTCCAGGACCGAGCACGGCTCCGGCTCTGGGGCTAAGGCGTAATCCAGCAGGTCAAGACAGCACTTTGCTCTTGGAATGCATGCATCTGTGTTCCAAGCGGAGGTGTATGCTGTTCAAGAAGCGATGAACTTTGTTGCGCAAAACAGATGGAGTGGCAAATCTGTATGTGTCTGCAGCGACAATCAAGCTGTGCTCATGGCCATAGACAGCCCCCCAACCACATCAGGGGTAGTCGATTGCTGTAGATCCAGACTAAACTATGTCGGTAGACATAATAGCCCGATGCTAACATGAGTCCCGGGACACATGGGTATCGTGGATAACAAGACCTCTGACTCCGTAGCTAGGAAGGGCTCAGACCAACTTCTTTGGCTCAGAGCCCGTTCTGCCACTCCATTCTGCAGCCATCACGGCCACGGTTAGCAAATGGATTACTACAACCAACAAGCGAGCTTGGCAGACTGAGAAAGGCTGCAGATGTTACCTGTCATGTCCGACCGACTATCGCAAATTCTCCTGTCATTAAGCAGAGGGGAGTGCAGACGGCTGGTTGGACTGATGACGGACCACTTTCTGTGGGCGAAGCACAAGGAAAAGGTAGGCACCTCAGACAGTGTACTCTGTCCAGCTTGTCAAGAGGAGGATGAGGCGGTAAGTATTAGGGCGGGTCGATTTAAAAATCGCTCATTGCTCTGTAAAAATCGTATTCTAGGGATCAAAATAAGAAACTTTGCCGAAGGAACCATACCTCTAAAACGAATTCTGATGTCCCCCAATTTGGGTCGAACGAAAAATCCCACTTTGACCCATTTAGAGTGCTGCAATCGAGTCCAAATGTATGACTGACCCCCACTAACTTTGGACGGCCGATCCACCCATGCCAGTGGCACACCCCCCGGAACTCCCCTGGGGGGTTCCCCATACAATCATTTCAAAATATCACCATTTTTGGCCTTTACATGAGAAAAGAAACTAAAAAGTTCGACCCAAATTGGGGGACATCAGAACTCGTTTTAGAGGTATAGTTCCTTCGGCAAAGTCTCTTATTTTGATCCCTAGAATATGATTTTCACAGAGCAATGGGCGATTTTTTTGCCTCCCCACAAATCGACCAGGCCTAGTAAGTATATACCAAAAGAACTTTAAATGAGCCAAATTGGCTCAGTTCGTAAATCCAGTGTTAAAAAGTAATTACAACTACCCTCATGCTGCCTTAATTTTCTGACTTTCCGAAGTACTATAATTACTCTAATTGCTCTATTCAATTTCCCATCCTTCCCATCTGTCATTACAAGAATTTGAGCGAAGAATAAGTTCCTTCTACATACACACAGATGCACATAAATAGATATTTCATGAACTGTTTAAATGAGCCTTTATATTAGCACATGCACACACATACATACATACATAAACTGAATAGCAAATAAATAATTCAATGTCATAAATACTTTCATTCAACCATTTTATACCTCCTGCCCATCCACCCCATTCATATTTACGCTTTACAAACAAATGGCTTAGTGCTCGTGAAAGGCAGAAAGTCGAGCGAAAGCAATAGGCTGCATGAAAATATTTACCTTCATGAATACACATCATAAATAATTGAGAAAATTGAAAATTAAAACAAAAACAATTCAATTAAAATCGGCAATAAAAATAATTAATAATGCATTGAAACGATGATAAAGCGACCATTAGACTTATGCAAATTAAAAGCTACAGACAAATTGACGCCTACACACATGCAAGCCAGCACGCGAAATGAAAAACAAAATAAACAACCTAAACGAAATTTGTATTCAGTAATGCACGAGTATTTATACGAATATATGTACGTATACGTACGAGTGCCTGCATGGATGAGTTTATTTGAATTCAAGCCCTGCTGGAAAATACTAGCTGAGCGAGTGCATAGAATTCTCACTTTGCAACCAGTCCCATGCGGGATTATAAGGGCCAGAGTCAGAGATAAACTTAGACAGTAATGTCCACATTGAGCGAATTCATATTCTGAGTGGCAGTCAGGTGGCACGCATGGCCCTATCGTCCTGTGAGATCAGATCCTCACTTGTACTTGAGTGTATCGAGTAAATTTACCTACTAGGAATGCACAACCATCCAGGTCACTGCAGACTGCAAAGTCGGGACTTGGACATGATCGCGACTTGGTCTACGGTCTCCTGCCATTTTTGCGACCAATCACAGAAGACGCCATTCAACCTTCTACTGGAATGCAGCGCTATAGCGCGGAGAAGGTTGAGACATTTTGGCCAACTGCAGCCAGAGGAAAGACACATACGCGCAATCCAACCCAGCACTATCCTGAGCTTAATAAGGAAACTGGGCTTGGATGAGGTGCTGCGATGAGTAGAAGGCACAAAAGGCCATTAGGTCGAAGTGCAAGCCTCATTCATTCGTTCAATATCTGATGCCGACATCGTTAATTCCTCAAACCAAACAGGTGATAAAATAAAAAACCAATTAAAAATTAAATCAATGGAAAAGGTAAACAAAAGTTTTGTGTTTTATGTAAGTTGCGCAATCATATCAAAAGTGCAACGCTACACTCGTAAAAGCGATGACTGAACTGTTAATTTCGTAATTGATTTATTTGCATGAAATTTCAGATTCCGCCATACCTCATCACAATTTCTTATGCTGACTATCAACTGGCGTAAATTATTCGCACTTTGCCTTTCTGACATGTGATTTGGCCAGCGTCCAAACAAGTGATTCAATTTCACTTCACTTTCTAATTAACGCCACTTGCAACTCACGAAAAAATTTATAGAATTCACTTACATTGAATTGAATTTAAGATAAATTTACACTTATCAGTCGAATGCTTCGAATTGTTGGCAAACAGACACCGTTAAATACTTTGTGAAATTGGTTTTTTGTTTTGTTTGCTGATGTTTTGCTTCATTTAAGTGGCATCAGGAAACTGCCAATTTCAAAGACAACTGACAACAGTATTCGGAATTTTGTTTTTTAATCTCAAAGGAAACATTGTTTCTAATTTCTATATTTATAATAATCATAAAATTTAATAGCAAATAGACCAATTTTCAATTCATACTTACTTTGTTGACGAAACAAAATTTTTGTTTCATATTTTGGCTTTCATTGACAGCTGCTACTGGTCAACACTCCACGGTGTACGGAATGCAAGCGTGTGGCCAGCATCAAAGCTTCAATAAGCTCACAGCGAATTTCAAGGAATGAGCTGAGTTTCTGACGTAATAAGGGTCGCGACAGCTGTTAGTGATATACGAAAACATGAACGCTGATGTTACTTCGCTGCCGTCTGACCAACGACTAATTGGGAGAGCGTAAGAATAGGTGTGAAATGAGCGGACAGCCCTTTGGCGTGGCAGGGGAAGTTACTCTCACATTATTTTGCTTCGAAGAGCCAAACCTTGTAATCTATAGTCCTTGGGTATAGTTCACATTTATTTGTATGGCAATATTTAATTGCCCTTCTTTATTGCGTGCAATGAATTCATTATAGAGGGCAGACAGCAGTCGAAGGAAAATAAAAGCAACAATAATAATAATATTAACAATAATAATGAAAAAACAAAAATCGATATGCACTACCCTTTTGAAGTAGTTAACAGCCAAAAGATACAGAAAACATTTGTTTTTATTTAGTTTTTATTTTTAGTAAAACTTGAACTATATAAATACATATACTTTTTTTTAATGTAATTTTGTTTGTGGACTATGAACGGTGACTAGTTTGCGATTGTGTTAGCCTCTTTATGCTGCTGATGAAGTCCATCAGATTTTTGTTATCAAGACCTGCTATATCAGCAGGCACGGAAAAGAAGTGAGAACCAAGATGCTTAAATATTAGTCCCGGGAGATCGGGGCAGCTAAATAGCAGGTGCTGAGATGATTCCAACTCATCCTCCATGTATATATATATATATATAATTGGCGCGTACACCTTTTTTGGGTGTTTGGCCGAGCTCCTTTTCCTATTTGTGGTGTGCGCGTTGATGTTGTTCCACAAATGGAGGGACCTACAGTTTCAAGCCGACTCCGAACGCCAGATATTTTTATGAGGAGCTTTTTCATGGCAGAAATACACTCGGAGGTTTGCCATTACCTGCCGAGGGCCGACCGCTATTAGAAAAATGTTTCTCCATACAGCTAACGCAAAAAGGACTCGAAGTAATTCCAAGTCTCACGGCATGTATATCAGAATATCCTTCGAACGCCTCCTATCCCTACGTGGCCACAAGGACTTCGCGACCTTACACGTTCGTGTACTTGCCCAGCGCTCGCTGAGTTGGTGCAAAGCCCCTCCTTCCAGGAGTAGAGCGCACGTTATCAAGAGGATCCCGATCCTCTCCTTTCGCGGGCACACTACCTCACAGGTCCCTTGTCCCTTGTCTGCCCAGCTCGTTGGCTTCGCAGTTTTCAGCAATGTCACTGTGACCAGGTACCCAAAGTATCTTTATATCGAAGAATTCTGATGCAATCGAGAGAGAGAGACCAAGCATTCCCTGACCAGTTTCCAATGCACAATAATAGAGCCTAGGGCCCTAATAGCCGCTTGGCTGTCGGAGTAAATATTTACCTTCTTAACAGTTATTACGAAAGTTAGTAGCCAGTCAGCTGCTGCTTTAATTGCCGCCACCTCTGCTTGGAACACACTACAGTGATCCGGTAATCTGAATTTGAGTTTGATGGGGAGCTCTTTGCAGAATACTCCTCCTCCAACCCTACTGTCCAGATTCGAGCCTTCCGTGAACAGGTTAACTAGGCGCTGTCCCCAAGTGTCCACTCCTCCCACGATGGAATATGAAAATTACATCAGAAACAGAAAATTAATTCAGAAAAGCAGCTATTTAACACACTGTGCAAGCAGTAACCAAATAGTAACAGCCACATTGCAATAATATGGAACAGTAAACGGACTTGAGAACGCGTTGAAAATTCTAAGATGGGAAACAAATGTGGCAACTGGAAAAGGTCCCTTTCATGTTCATAAATTTCAATTTTTAAGCGAGAGGTAGGCGAAAAGTTTCAATAGCGGCAAGGTAAAAGAACCTTTTTACACAACTATGCAGTAGGCAAGCTACAGAAAAAAGTACAATAAAAAATTAAAATAAAAAAAAATAAAAATCAAAGCAAGCTTTGCGGTACTATTGTATATTGCGGCGACACAACAGGCGGTAAACACTTGTGAGTGGCAAGGCTGGCAGTGCGCAGGGCATGATAATTGCCATGAAACGTATGCCAAAAAACACGCATACACACATGTACTTAGTGTAGTAAGTAAGATATATGTGTATGCATTATTTTTATTTTTATTTTTTGCAAAAAAATGATGTAGGTACTTATTTATATACTCGCATGCACATACACACATACATACGTACATATTTACTTATACTTATACTTAGACATGGTAACACATTTATGTACTATGTATTAGATAATTCATTTATGTACGTTTGTATGCACTTTTGTGCTCTTACGACTGTGAAAAGGTATCCCAAAAAGACATTTACTAGGTCAGGCCTAGCAGCTGCCATCTGCGCCGCACAGGTAGATAACACTTACAGCAGCCTCAGCCGGTGTTGTTGTTGGCATCAAACGAAGTAGGTGAAGTAGTTGCAATAACAGCCATAGTAAATGGAGTATCGAGAGCAACAACAAAATCATCATTTGATATAATGTAGCAAGGAGCTGCGGCGAAAAGCCACCACAAAGCGGATGAAGACAGAGCAACAAATGGAACATTTCAATAAATATATTCATGCGCGCATACAAATATTTAACTGAAAGCACCGGAAATTGTATGCATTTGTAGTTTGCATGGCCTTAAAAATTTGCGTAGTCCGACAGCTACGCCCAGTTACGCACAGACGCTGAACTAATTGAAATAATCACAGAAGCAATTCATGCAGTAATCCAGACATTTGTTCCGAATACGGCTCAAATAGCAAAGTTAAACAATTGAAGCAAAAAACAATTCAAGCCTGGCGCACAACAAAGAAGCCATCGCCCATTTCTAAGCGTACAAGTGCATATACACACACGCACACATACATATTCACGGGGTATCAAGGCGTACGCTCGCAGCCAGCAGTGCGTATACGCAACATGTCGGCACAATTATGCTGAACGAAAATGGGGCACACACACACACATGCAACCATAGCTATGTAAGTGCACACAAATACATATATATATTAGTATGTATTATGCAGCTCCATGTAAATGCGCACCACATCCATCAGGATAGTTTGGGCAAAGCAACAGTAATTCTATAAAATCGCAACAATTGCGGAAAACGTTGACTTTTTCAAGCATTTAAAGGTTTAAAGTAAGTAAATGTATGGCACTCGCTGCAACAATAGACGACCAGCTACATAACACAACATTACACTACATTTACGTATACAAACACACGCATATATGTGTGTGTGTGTGTGTGTATTTTGTGTGTCGTATAACAAAAGCTGCCAAGCGCGCACCACTGACACAGAAAATGCAAGTTGCAGCGCTTTCAGCTCAAACATACCCGCTCACCTAAACCCATTTATACATGCACACATTTGTGTACGTCTATATGGGCTTGTGCTATATACTTCCCAGTTGAACCCACGCATAACTACATTAAATAATATACAGTAGAGGGATGCAACAACTACGTGCATGCAATGCAATTGTCGCCGGCAAAACATATACATAGTTTACAAAGTATCTACTTATACAATTGTAACTGTGCATGTGTGTGTGTGCGTGTGTTTGTGTTTGTTACCTATATAAAGAGCAACAACAGTCGTGCCTTATCTACTTCGTACAATAATTCAAACTCTAGTCCTTCCTTCATTTTACCATTCCAACGTTCCCTTTACGCTTTCTCTCGCTTTCACTCTTTACAACTCCAATACGAAGAGTTGCCATTGTGTAGTTGTGTGAAGAGCGAAAGCTCTGCTGGTAGTCAGATGTAAGGTTTGTGTGTGTACACCAGTGTTCAAAATAAGAGGAGGACGATGAATTACCAAGTTTTAAATATTTTTTCGTATTTAATTTATTTTTTATCGGCGCATACTTTCCACTAGTTTTTCTGCATATTCTACCGGAAAAGACCTCCAAATTTTCCGAATTTGTCGAGAAAGTTGATCTAAATTGCATGGCTTGCGTCTGCGAAGCTGCATTTTCATCAGAGCCGACACATTTTCTATGGGATTTGCATCCGGTGACTGAGATGGCCAATCTAAAGTGACAACTCCGTTTTGCGCTCCACTCGTTTTTCAACGTGTTTTGCACTCAACATTGTTTTTTCCAAAGTACTGCGATATTTCAGTTTATTGGCAAGCAAGTGCCTGCGAATCGCTCCGTAAGATATGTCAACACCTTTTGCTTTCAATTTCACAGCAGCTCCATGTAAAATCAAAGTTGGGTCTTTCGACAACAATGCGAGAAACTTTTTTTCGTCTTTTTTTGAGACTTTGGTTGCACTTCCACGATCAGGAAAATCATCAACGTTACCGACCTTTTTATAGCAATTTATCCACTTACTAACGAACTTCTTCGACTTTCCCATATATTTCGCAGCAGCAGTTTACGTTAATTTGGGTCCTTTTTCATGCAAACATAGAAAAATTGCCTCAAACGAGAGGCGTAAACAGCACTCATTTCGAAAAACCACTCAATTGACGACTAAATTTGACAAACAGCTGACTTTTTACAAAAACCATGAAGGACTGAGGTGCCCTATATGTCATAGAAAAATACGTGTAACAGTGACTACGCTCATATGTAACAGACGTAAGTACTGGGTTGCCCATATTCGACGGACCCGACGGATTTCGATGACACTTTGGGCCCATTCCAATCGACCAGGCTTGTCCGCAGGCAACAATCTTTGCGTCAATTGAAACTTATACGGGAGTAAAAGCAAATCAATGCGGATAATTCGTTGTAAAGTGGTCCGAGCAATGCCCAACTGCTGAGAGCAGCGATTTTGGGATGTCCTTGACGACGTCTCAAAACTGGTCCGTACAAGAGCAGTATTCTCATCCGATCGCCTTGGTCGGTTTTGATTTGGCCTCTTTGGATTAGAAAGAGCATCACCAGTCGAAAACCTTTCGTACAAACGTTTAATGGTGTTCTTAGAAGGCACACTTTTCACATTATTTCATTTTTATACGCACGTTGAGTTTTCACAATTTACAATACTTCTTTTGTTGAATGTAAATTTCAACAATTTCGGAGCGCTCGCGTGGCGTGTACTGTTCCATGGTAAAAATCTGCTTGGACTGACGCTTCCAACGCGGTATGTCGTTATGCGATCTGACGTCTCTGGCAAAAGATACAGGGTTGCCAGATGGGTCCGTCGAAAATGGGCAACCCTGTACATATAATGCAATTACAACAAAACCACATAACTCAAGTCTCTAAACTTCCCAAAAATCCATAAAAATTTGTAAATTTGTATTCAGCATATTTAGAAATATTCTGAGCATGCACTTCTATAGCCCATTAAATTTTACAAATTTACAATAAAATGCAAGATTCAAGTGACTAAAAATTCTCATTAATTTTTGAAATTTTTTTTCGCCGAGATGTTTATTTTTTCTTCCACATAAAAAATGGTCAGAATGCGATTTTTGGCCGACTTCGCACTTTTTCCCCTTGTTCACTCCTCTCTGGAGCATAGCGCCTCGACAAGACTCTTCCATCGTACACGGTTCTGTGCTGTTGCTTTTGCATCGTCCCATCAGAAGTCGGCATCTGCTAGTTCGCGCAACATCGACCCCATCCAAGTGTTTTTTGGCCGACCGTGACCTCTGCTCCCTTGTAGGTTACAGTTCAGGTGCCATGCTCGTATTGTTATCTGGTGGTTTTCTCAACGTGTGACCTATCCATCGCCACTTTCTGTTTTTGATTTGCCTACGAATGAGTTCGTCATTCGTTCATCTCCACATTGCGTCGTTACTGATGGTACTTAGCCAGAATATTCTACAGATGTTGCGGAGGAATTTGTTGCCGAAAGATTGTAGCCTCTGTGTGAAGGTGTTAGAGACCAGCCATGTTTCGCTTCCATACAACAAGACGAACTTCACGCATAAGCTGAATATTCGTAGTTTAGTGCGCCTGGAGCTTTGCGAACTCCCCCATACTGTATGCATTCGCCCGAATGCCATCCCTGCTTTGTTCAGCCTGCAGTTGACATTTTCATCTGCTCCACCATCTGCCGTGATGATGCAGCCGAGGTAGCAGAAGCTTTCGACGAATTCCACCGGGCATCTGTCAACCAATATCTGTCTTGCGTTATTGTGGTTAACTCTAATAGCCTTGGTCTTGGCCATGATGACCTCTAGTCCGACAGTCGCTTGCACGTCAGAGAGTCGCTTGCACGTCAGAGAGTTTTTGAGAGAGGATGCAGTTGTTATCGGCGAAGTCCAGGCCCTCAAGATGTCTGGTGAAACTCCATACGATGCCTTTTGTGTGCAGGGTTATGACGTCATCAAGTTCAGCAAGTTGCAGTTTTGCGTGCAAAGTAATAGAATTACAGCGATCAAACTGTCATTTTAAAGAAGGTTAGGGAGCCTCTAAGCCCAACTCTTCAAAAATAACATAGAGAAGAATAGATGTAAGAAGTGAAAGGCTCTCAGAAACATCGTATCCAACTGATAGTCACTACTTCAATCCATTAAACAACAAATAATGGTCCAATCTACAGACTATCACTTGCATTACTCGACATCCAAATATTGAATCTTTGAAACGTGCCCTATTACCCGAGCTGTAACAAATTTTCCAAACAAAATTCTGCAAACGATAAGTAATGGGACCGACATTGCTGGAAGAATATTAAGATTTATAAAAACATTTTTTTGACCTACTGGGGATGGTATGACGATATGTGGCTTCAGAAATACGGTGCTACATGCCACAGAGCTAATGATGATTTCAGAGAATTCCAGAAAAAAAAAATTTTCCGATATGCTGGGGTAATTTGACCGGTAAGATCACTCAGTTAACCCCTTTGGACTACTTGCTATGAAACCATCTGAATGATAGAGTTCGTGCGAATAAGGCGGACTAAAACAACCATTGTATACACATCGCTGAGGAGCTATTGAGTGACATCAATGGCGTATCAAATTTGTCCCTAAAAGAGCCAAGATCGAAAAAGCCACGCCGAGATTTTGCTCACTGTTTTCTTCAATTCCAATAAAGTGATGGCTCACGAGCTCTTGCCAGAAGGTCTTAAGGTCAGTAAGCAGTATCACTTGGAGTTACGCTCCGTTTACGTTAAGCAACACGAAAAATGACGGGAACTGTGGAACAACCAGTCATGGATATTGCATTAGCTCGCACGTCCTGACCAAATACAACACTATTATTATACCTCGGCCATCGTATTTAACGGATTTGGCTTTCTGTGACGTTTTTCTGCTTCCAAAACTGAGAAGACTCATTAAAGGACGTAGACTTACTACGATTGAGGTCAGAAAGACAGCTTCAGAAGCACTTCGTAGAATGGAAATAAACACTAGCATTATGGATCTATACCTGAATGGAGGATTGCTTTGAAGGAAACAAAATAGATATTACAATGCAGCGGCTCAAAAACAACAAATCCCTCGAAGCAGAGAGAGATGAGTTGGTAGGGACCATGCACCGACTTATCGGCTTGACATGGCAAGCAGAAATCTTGAAGTGATTGAAGTCTCAGTACTCTTTATCCTACCCTAAAGAAAAGTGTCCAGGAACTGCGGCAGCTAGCGAGGGATCAGGCACCACCTATTCTTCGACTACGAGGCAGCCTTTGATAGCCCGATTCGCAATCAACTGTATCGCATAATCTGTGAGTTCAGAATCCCTGATACGGCTGTGTAGAATGATGTTGAGCAGCACACAAAACTACGTCAAGATAAGTAAGGACCTGTCTGAACCTTTTGATGCCGATACAAGTTGGCCCATCGTCGTATGATCTCTTCAACTTTGTAGTCTGCAGGGCTACCAAAATTATTTTATTTATCGAATATTCGTTTATTCTATGAGCTTCTGCAAGTAGCTGTGCTTTCTTCGCAGACAATTTCCTTCACAAGTTCGTTTATTAAATTTTATGACTTCTCTGCCAATATCCGGTGGGCCAACTGGCATACTTGTTAATTGGTTTTTGCGCTCCTCCATCCTCGAACTCCGCTACCGGCAGAACTTCGGTCAAATAAGTTAGTTTACATGTTTTCGGTGTATTTCTCGCTTCATTTCTGTAATTATTTATTCCAGTCATACATGAAATTTATTAAGATGCCTTCATCCTATTGACCGCTAATCAAATGTCAATAGCGCAGAGCCTCAGCTTAACGGTTAGATAATAATATAAAATGCATGAAAGCAAACAGAAATTAAGCTGAGAAAATATTTACGAGCAATCACAAACAAAAGGAAAATATGAATTTAGGCATAAAAATATGTGACGTACATACACTAAAGTAGGGACGGGCAGCAGCGTGGCACGCTCGCAGCAGAGCGTGCTAGCAAAGTGCTAGATGGGGGGGCGACAAACTTACATCAGAAGGGTAAGCAATAGGCGTGTACGTATATTAATCACTTCTGAGCAACGCATATGTGTTTGTAAAAAAGAGAGTGAAGCTTTGCCAATAGCAAAGTTACCAGATAAGGGGACTTCATTCCATGTTAAGGGATTTCGAAGGGTTGATCGTTCATATTAAATAATAAAATGCTTTTGGTTTTTTTATTGGAAACGCTTCTTTGAATATTTACATCATCTTTGCAAATTTCTATTTTATTTACTTTTATAATTTTTGTAACCAAGAAGCATAGGCGATTTTATAATCAAGAAGTTTGAACATTCGCAGTTCAAAGTTTCATAGTTGCTAAACTATGAGGAGATAAATTTGTACTGACAAATCGGTGTATATTTTTCTGAATGAAAAAATTGTCTTCGTTTACATATACCTAAGTATGTATGTATATCGTATGTTTTTATGTTAGTGCATTTTTTTTTAAAGAATGCTGGTCACAACAGCGAACAGTAATCTCAACCAGCCATGTTTTATTTAAACAATGGATGTTATACATTTTATTTTGTTAAAAAGGACAATTTATACATGTTTCCATTAAAAAAATAGAGGATTTTTTCAAAAAACATTGAGGAAATTATCATAGCAGAGTGGGTATTCTTGGTGAGTACTTAGTTGCTCTCAAATTCAAATCACACGCATATGGCAATGCGCACAGTACGACAAAGTACACAAAAATGATTAGAGAAATTTGTTTGCATCCGCTCATGGATTTCGCACCATCGGTGGCAACGCAAACCACTTTTCGCCATGATACACCCATACGTTCAGTACATTCATTAACACATTGAAATAAATCTTCACCTTTAGTCGTCCCAGTCATTGGAATAATGTCCAAAAGTTCTTCACATATATTTAGGTGGGCATCAACTCCTCGGATAAAAATCGCTAATTGGGCTATGTCGGATATATCTGTACTTTTGTCAATTGCCAATGAAATCGCTTTGAATGATTTTATACGCTCTTTTAACTGCGATTCTGTAATTTCCGCCATTTCATCTACTCGTCTGCTAGTAGTTCTACGAGATAAGGGGACAAAATTCCTACTGCTTTTAATATACAAGACTTCACCAATTCGCCATCCGAAAATGCACGATTCTCACGAACAAGGTTTAACGCGATTTCATAAGTTGCACGCTTTGCATCTACAACGTAATCTTCGCTTTCCTAAGAAATTTAAAAAAAATTTTAATAATTTGAATTTTTCCGACCTTCTGTAATTTGGCACATCGAATCGGGCTCTTCGTTTAGACTTAGGGATTTGTATATACTTTTCCTTTCTTCTCCTACATATTCATCATATTCACTCCTATGCAGCTCATAATGTCTCTTTATGTTAAAAACCTCACACACCACACGTTTTTCACATACATGGCATTGTGATTCTCCATCTACATATTTGCATAAAAAAGTTACACTCCACTTCGGATTCAAATGAAACAATGTTCTTTTATTTGAGGTGATGCTGAACCAAATGTTTTATATTTAATATTTTATTTAACTTTGCTTATCTAAGTTAAAAGTTAAAACAGAATAATATATTACACATTAGAAATAAATTTATGTTTTTGTCGGCAGTTGAACACTGTGCACTTTGTTTTGACGTTCGCCGTTTCAAATTTTTAAATAGAATTTTCAGCACTTTCACTGCATCCACACCATACAAATACACTTAATAGTAGTGGTTTTTTATGCGACAATAGTATGTAACTTACGGTCTCAAAAAATATCGTCGAAAAATGAAGAAATCACGAAAAAACTGATTTTAATTATGAAATGTCAAAACTTATGAGGAAGAGTTGCCGCAGTTGTTAAATGTGGGAATTAATTTTGGGCATTGTTGATTTTATTATTCATAATTTATATACATAAGTATATACTCTTGGTTGTTTATTTTTATTTGCAGTTGTGCATATCAGAGTGTATTGGATTTAGATGGGCGAAATTAGTTATCAATCACGTCCACTTTTTATGAAAAATAAAAGAAAAAATGGTATCATTCAGTAGCTAAAAATTCTGAAACATTCGACAAACTTCTGTAGCTGAAGAGAGTTTGCAGTTTTATAAAGTAATTTGCTAAAAAAATTGATTTTCTGGATTTCTTAGCTCAATTTAAAAAATATAATATATCCGATCTCAAAAACCATTTAAGTAATCATAAGATAAGTGTGAATAATTTACAGATTCGTCAGTATATGCAGTGATCAATATTATTGAAGATTTAACTGACATTGCTTTCCAATTTGTAAGATTTTAATTTAATCTCAAATTAAATATTTTCAGAGGTCTTAATTTTCTTTACATCTAGCAATTAAAAAACAGTATTACGCGAACTTTTGAAATGGTTAATTGCTTGTTTATTGTTGTTCATTATCTTAATTCATTATTATAATAGAAAGTGTAATATGTATTAAATTTAGTTATTGAAGAAAAATGTACCAAAAAACCGATT
The DNA here is from genome assembly GCF_028408465.1 of Anastrepha ludens. NCBI lineage: Eukaryota > Metazoa > Arthropoda > Insecta > Diptera > Tephritidae > Anastrepha > Anastrepha ludens. The sequence continues at coordinate 25,693,558 of NC_071499.1, read as the reverse complement.
TTTTTAGAAATTTGTTGATATGAAGTTAAAAGTTGGCATCCCTGGTAAGAATTCATGAATAATTGCTCTCTCATTCAGGGTACAAACACAGACACAACTCGCTCAATTTTTCTGTTTCTTCCCTGTGCTTTGTTATCCCCCTTCACCTAGCACTTTTACGCACGCAGAAGCACACGCTGCTGCACAGTGCAAATGTGCTGAGTTTGCCCATCACTACACTAAAGTAACGGCATATATGCACACTTCAACAATCCACCAAAAATTTTTTATTTATTACAACCTGAAGCGAGTGAAGTCTCCGCCCTACGCTCGACTTTCTACAGAAGAAATATTTGTTTAGCCTTCAAGCGAAAAGCTCATAAAAATCACGTTCTCACTCACCTACCCATGGATAAGTGTAGCTTTAAGCAACACGTCAGCCAGCTAGCCAGTCAACCAGCCAGCCTGCCTGACGCTTCCTCTACCACTACTCAATATTGTTTATTTTTTATGCATTTTTTTTTTTCAATATTTCAATATTTCTTTTTCTTGTTTTTTGCTATTTTATATCATCCTTGTTTTCATTTCATCCTCCCTCCCATTTCATTATTCCGCTTTTCGGCTAAGACGCTTAACACTAGATTGCCCAAAAGCAGTCATTTTGACTAGTTAGGAAATTTTAAATAATCAAATGACTCTTATTGAATTGAGTAAATTTCTTACATGACCAGTTCGACTCTGTACTGAAATAACAGTTTTCATTTTAGCATTTTTCGGTTGCCGCCACATGATAATTTGTCAATTTGGCAGTATACTTGATAAGTTGCAGTTGCTCAATAAGCTAAAGTAGTACTTGTTATTCGAATATTTATACAGTGATACTTGTTCTAAGAAATTGTTTATTTTATTTCTTTTGTTCCCTAAATTCATGAAAGAATTGTCGAATAGAACTGAATTATTGGAAAAGCTAACGAAGATAAGTGAAGAGTGCTCCGATATAGAGTCAGATGCAACAAATTCTGAACTATCATCTGAAGATGAAGCGGATTATATTCAATGTGAAACATCTGACACTGAAGATAGTGATGAAGAGTCGATCACGAATGGTGAAAATAAAAGTGTCATCAATATGCCCAGGAAAAGGTGTAGGGTGCTAAATAGTGCAGACTCTGATGAAGAAACTGAAAATATCTTTCAAAATTTGACGAAGGTGGTATTCCTGGAAGGTTCCCATCTACTTGTATTTTCAAGGGCAGATAATCCTATCAGTGCATTCTCGTTGATAATAGGTAACTATATTATCAAACATATAAACAAGTGCACAGAAGAAGAAGGCCGCCGAAATTCGAGGAACGATTGGACAACATCATTACCGGAAATACGTGCATTTATTGGGATTTTATATGCTCGTGGAGCTTACGAAGCAAAAAATTTAAAACTGAGTTATTTATGGTCAGCAAAGTGGGGTCCCGAATTTTTTAGAAAAACTAGGGCCAGAGAAAAGTACAAGCTAATCCTACGATTTATTTGGTTTGACAGAAGAAGCGAAAGAAGTTGACGCCTACGAACAAATAAATGTGCCTTGGTTTCGGATATATGGGACAAGTTCATTGAAAATAGTCAAGCTTGCTATCAACCAGGGCAAAATATAACAGTTGACGAGCAATTATTTCCGTCAAAAGCCAGGTGCAGCCTCACCCAGTATATGCCTAATAAACCCAACAAACTTGGCATCAAATTCTGGCTTGCATCAGATGTTAGTAGCAAATATATTTTAAATGGTTTTGCTTATTTGGGGAAAAATTAACAACGACCATCGTCAATGCTTCTCAGTGAACACGTTGTTCTGAAACTTGTCGGGCCATATACAAACTGTGGAAGAAATATCACGGCCGATAACTTTTTCACTAGCTTGTCACTCGCGACAAAATTATTGGCCAAAAAAACAGAGTTGTTTGAAACAATTAGAACAAACAAAAAAAACTACCCAAAGCAGCCAAACAAAGGAAGGATAAGATGCCTCGTTTTTCCACTCTGCTTATTATTTATAATCAGAGAATTGTGTTCGTACACTATATAAAAGCAAACTAAATAAAAGAGTAGCTGTTCTAAGTTCTAAGCATAAATTTATGAAAATTGATAAAAGTAATAAAAAAATGTTACCGGAATCTATACAATTTTATAACAGCACAAAATGTGGAGTTGATATGACGGATCAAATGGCCAGAAAATACACAGTAAATACACAGTTCTCGTAGATGGCCCCTCCAAATATTTTTCAATATTTTAGATTTGGCTGCAATAAATGCTTGGACCTTTTACAAAGAAACGACAGGAATACAAATATAATGAAAAGAGTTCTTTTGTCAAATACGACTTTGCCACAAAAACAAAACAAATAATATATGTGCAAAATGTCAAAAATATGTTTGCGGAAGATGTACACATAAAAAGATTTCCTCCTTAATTTGCATAAAATGTACAAATAAAAATGAATAAATTATTTTTTTTCCAAGTGAAGTAAATTTTTTTTATTGTTAATATGTACTAATAACTGTAAATAATATAAAAAATATTAAAAATTAACTTTAAGCAAATTTCTTTACACATTACTTATTCTTTTATAATGCAGTCATTTTTACTGCATTTGGGCAACATAGGTATATATGAATATACTAATAACTTTCAGTCTTTCTAGTGTTAAACTATGTTTTATACATTCAACCGCTCTTTGGTAGTAGCAAATTTTCGTTTAATAGAAGGACTCACCGAGTGCCAATTGATATATGTATGAATTTGTGCTGAATCTCATCTCAGCTGATTTTGCAAAAGCCTGAGCACCAATCATCTGAGCACTACCGGAACAAGTTGACATAGTTAGAAACATAAACAAAATTCTATGTTACTTGTATATAAATACCTTTCTCACTCTATAAAGCCCATTTTTCATTTTTCATTTCTTATTTTTACAATCTCACGCTCTTCCTTACTCAATGCAATGCCCCTCAATCACCCCCCAGTTACTCGCACTCTCACACAGTAAAAATAGTAAAACTATTGCAAGCGAACGTTAGCGCTCTCGTGCGCGCACTGTCTCTCTTTCTCTCTCTCTCTCGCTCACTCGGGTTATCTCTCAGCCAGTCAGGTGAAGATAAAGCTTTTACATAATCTTCGCAGCTTCTACGATGACGTCAAATAGCTCCAATAGCTTATACATACAAATGTGCTTCTTGCTCCACTCATCCTGCCAAAGCAGCGGCCTTCCGCTGTGTTTGGTTTGCCAGGCTCGTGCTCATGCCGATGTTCATAACGGTTGTTGTTTGCTGTTTTAAATAGTCCTTGTACGAAGGGTAACGCGTACTTTATTTTTGTTTTTGCCGATTTTCCTCAACGTTATGACGTCAGACACATTTAGATACGTCAAATGATGGCTCAAATGAATTTGTTTTTTTTTCATTTTTTTGTTGGTCTTTTTATGGGTAAAATTATTTTGCATGGCCTGAGGTTTTACGAGTGGTATTGTGTAATCGCAGCAGCAAGCCATTACAGTAAATTTGCGTTTCTGCCATCTCGGCATTTTACCCCAACTGCATGCAAACGAATGTTAAGCTGCTATGCATCAGCTGTAGGAGTATGACATTGAGGCCTTACGCACTACCTTCCATCTGTAAATACAGAATAAAATCTAATCAGTGTTAAAGTGGCAATAAAATTTCATACCACGCTTTTCAATATATGTAAATAGGTGAAAGAAAATTGAAAAATACAAATCTATGCATAAAAGCCGCAACAGAAAGAAGACGTAGAAGCACAGTTAGAGAAAATCTTACGCTCATCGAAACTCAATTCGAGGCAATTTGATACCCTCCATTTATTTGCTTATAGATTAAAATGTTGGCTGTGGCTTTGGAAAACAGCCTATGGCAGTTTTAGAAACCGGGTAACCGTTTATTTATTACCATATTGATTGTGTATTTTACTAGAAAGTGGGTTGGTTTCACTTTAGAAGTTAATTTGGTTAAGTAAAGAAAGCTGATGAGTCTCAGAATTACAGTGTTTTTTTTTCTTTGCTGCTGCACATTTTTGGTAGATGGCCCCCAAAAAACGAACAGAGCAAAGTATATTTGTAAGTAATAAATATTTATACATTAAAGTGAAAAGGTTTCATAAGCAGAGTGCTTTTTTTTGTGTTCTCAAAACAATGACATCAAATTGACTCCTTCTAAACACAAAAGTAATTTTGAAAGAAATTAAAAGCCGTTCGCACTTACATAAAAAATTAAAGCAAACTTTGACGAGTAACATTTGCTTAAGCCATCAATCAAAATTACACTTCACTTCATAACTGCGTACATTATAAAGGGTGATCAAATTAGAGGCATCGGATTTTAAATTGAAATAAAACCACAAAATATTAAATTGATTGAGCAATCTTTATTATGTTTGTGTGGAGCCATTCATGGCATTTATTTTTTACAGATAATCCCTTTCAAATGTTGGCCGCAACTGCGCCGTAATTCGACCTTTCGTAAACACCAATTTCGAATGACTCGCTCGAGGACTTCATTCGGTATCTCGTGATGAACTTTAGTAATGTTGGCTTCCAATGCCTCAATCGAAGCTCGAGGTTTATCCACAAAGCATTTAGACTTTACAAACCTTTACATACCCCCACAAATATCAGGTCAGTCCATAAGTTCGTGCGTATTTTACCCATAATTTCACTTTTGTACGATTTTGGCATACAAAAAATTATTCGCGGAATATAACGGAACTATTTATATTGTCTTTGATATAATGTGCATTCAACGAGTGATTTTAATCGCGGATAGAAGCACGCGTTGTTAAAAAATAAAACGGAATCTTCGAACGCGTATAAGAGGCATATTTTATATTTTTTTATAAAAGTGGTAAAAATGCAACAACTACTGCTGCAGAAATAAACACTGTTCACGGAGAGGATACCGAGAGTATAAGGACTGCTCAAAAGTGGTTTTCAAAATTCCGAAGTGGTAACTGCGACGTGGAGGATGCCCCGTGCGCTGGTCATCCAGAAGCCTTTAACTGCGACGCCTTGCTCGAACTCGTGGAAGCTGAGCCAAATTTGACAGTCGATATGATAGCTCAGAGGTTAAATACATCGCATGGAACAGTTCCCAGTTCACAGGAACCTGGCTCAGTTGGGAAAGATTTCAAAGCTGGGAAAACGGGTTCCGCATAGACTTTCCGTCGCCAAACTTCAGCAGAGAGTGAATGTGTGTTCTCAGCTGCTTGCTGCAACGGCTTGAAAATGAAAGTTTTTTGAAGCGTATCGTTACTGGTGATGAAAAATGGGCCCTTTACAATAATCCTGTTCGCAAACGCCAAGGGTTAGATAAAGATTGAAACACCAGAACCGACCCCTAGAGATGGCCTTCACCCCAAGAAGATTCCCCTGTCTATTTGGCGGGATATGGCCGGTATTGTTTATTATGAACTTCTGGAACCAAACCAGACGATAACTGCTGATTATTATTCCCATCAGCTATCAAACCTGAATGAGGCACTTAACAAAGTGAATAGACGCAAAGTTTTGTTTCACCACTTCAACGCAAGACCTCATTCCGCAAGGCAAACATTAGACAAGCTGAACGAGCTCGGTTGGGAGCTAAAGCCGCATCCACCATACTCTCCGGATATCGCACCTTGTGATTATCACCTTTTCCGTGGACGTCAAACCCATATGAGTAACAAGAACTACTCCTCAAAAGAAGCTATAAAAAGGGATATCAAAGCGTATTTTGGCTCCAAGGACAAACAATTTTTTGAGCAGGGAATTAAAAATTTGCCTAAACGTTGGGAAGACATTGCAAATAATGAAGGAAAATATATTATTGATTAATAAATACTTTAAACATTTTTTTTATTAATTTTAAAACCACCTTTAACAAACGCACGAACTTATGGACTGACCTCTTAAAAGTCCAAAGGTGTGATATCACACGATTTTGTTGGCCAATCCACTGGTCCGAGACGAGAGAAAAATTGCTCACAGAAACCACGACGTCGGTAATCCTTTGTTTCACGGCCTGTATTGCAAGTAGCGCCGTCTTGTTGGAACAAAATGTTGTGAAGATCGCAGACTTCAACTCGCGGCATCAAAAAATCGTTGGTCGTGGCGCTATTGCGTTTGCCATTCACTGTTACATTGGCGCCAACCTCGTCTTTGAAGAAATATTCGCCGCTGATTCCTGCAGGGCCGATGATTTCTCCAGCCCATAGGCCGCACCAAACAGTTTTTTTCCATGGATGTAATGGCTGTTCTTGAATGGCTTGGGATTGCTCTTCAGCAATGGCAAGTATGGTAATTTTACTTTTTGACGTAGCCATTAAGCCAAAAATGGGTATCATCGCTGAACGCTTATGTACACCATTAGGTGGCCTGAACACTTTTCACAGAGCATCAATTTTCCTCATACAATTTTACAATTTGTTAACGTTGTTGAGGCGTAAGTCTTTCCATGATGAAATGTCAAAAAATACTAAAAAAGTTATGTATTTAGTTTGACTGATCTGTCAAAAACCCTTTATTGGAAAAAGTACCTCCAATCTGATCACCTTTTATAATATAATTGGCGCTTACACCATGTTTGGCCGAGCTCATCCTCCTTTTTGTGGCGTGGACCTACAGTTTAAAGCCGACTCCGCACGGCAAATGGTTTTTTATGAGGAGCTTTTTCATGGCAGAAATACACTCGGAGGTTTGCCATTGCTACATCGTCAACTTGTATTGTTTGTAATTTAAATGCTGTTGAAGATACGTTCGGTGTGTGTCCTACCACACCTTCCTTTCCTTCCCAGCTTCTACACCTTGTCCACGAAAGGTCTCGCCAAAGACTCGTGCTTATGTCCATAATGCCTGTAGACAGGATAGGTCCGCCGTAGACAGGTTTGGATCCTGATCTTTCTGAGGGGTACACTATCTTCGCTGTATACCGCGCTATGTAGCGAGTGGTCCCCATGGGGCACGTTATTGACCACGGTCTTGATCCACTCGAAGTTGACCAGAGAGCACGTCACCCTTATGGTGCCATCCTTTGTCTCATAGCCCTTCGCGCTGGCTTCAGGACCGGAGGCCATAACCTGACGCATCAGTCGACTTTTGCAGTATTTGATATCTGCATCCGTCAGCTGATGGTCAGGCCCCAGTTTCCCAATCATAGCCACAGGTCGTGGGCCAGCAGCCTACTCGCTATAGGATGGCTTGGCCGCACCCTTGGATGTGCTTGGGCAAAGGTCCAGCTCTCCATCTTCCACTGATGTAAATTTCGCCGGGCAGACAATAGTACTGGACTTTTTGTCAAAGCGCAGATAGGGACGTGGCTCAGCAGAACCTTTTCGCGCCACATTAACTGCCGCTAAGACCGCGCTCGTAACTTGGGGGGTCGGGGTTCGGCTATTAGTGGTAGGTGCAGGGCAGGACGATGTAGTGCTTTCAGCCACTGTCCTTCTCCGCTTACCTCGAGAGCGAGACAGCTTGGGAGCGCCCCTGCCCACCGAGGACTCGGTAGTTTCCGTGAGTGTCACTTCCGCCGATCGAGATCTTTTGGAAGACACCCACGCAGAAGGGCCGACAGAGCCACATGAGGATTTCTCCCGCATGAGCCGTGCCCGAAGCTGTTTCCCCCTCCTTGCCACGCTCTTTACGAGTAGATGTCGACAAGTCAAATGAAGAGAGGTATTTTCCATGCAAAGTGAAAAATTACCAAACTGGTGGTAAAGTATGCAAATGATTTGACTCGATTTTCCGGCTTCTTTGGGAGGTCGTGCCGCCACCGAAGAGATCTCACAACTCAGGCCCTCCAAAACTGGGAAACGTTTTTCAGTCTCTGAAGAAGAGGAGATTGCCTTAGCAACCCCCGTCTCCTCCAGGATGCGCTATCGCGTATAGAACTGAGGGGCTTTAGTAATAGTTGGGGTCTCCAGAATCTATGCCCCTGCCACCGAAACGGGTGGATTGCCACTTGTGTGGCCACCACCTGGAGTAATATCCTTTATGTTGTCTATTACAAAGTATGGTTTTTATTCGGGACCCCTCCCTAGCCAGTTTGGTTTGCTGATTACACACAGATTCTATGCCAACTTTGACTCATCACAGGAGTGTTGAACCTAACCCATCAGGGAAGGCCACTCGTGTGATGCCAGGGCTTCGCTAACCATCACCTGGGACGCGCCCGATGCGAGACCGGGCAACTCCTCGCGGGAAACATACAGTCACTCACACCTAATCTGATACAGATACTTTTTTTTGCATTACAATGAAAAAGCTCCTCATAAAAATATCTGCCGTTCGGAGTCGGCTTGAAACTGTAGGTCCCTCCATTTGTGGAACAACATCAAGGCGCACACCACAAATACGAGGAGGAGCTCGGCCGAACACCCAAAAAGGGTGTACGCGCCAATTATATATATAGTGAAATAAGTCGACACTTTTTTGTATTTTACGTTGAGAAATAAAATAAAATAAATAAAATATCTGCATAATCTGTTTTTTTCATTTTCGCAAAATATTACGAAATATAGAACAATCAAAACAAAACAATCGTCTCTGTATCAAATAAGGTGCGAGTAACTGTAGATGTTATTTCAACTTTATAAAATAATTTCAAAAAAGCACCTTATCTGAAAAACGGCAACAAATTGCATGCCTCATATAAACCAAATTTCATTTCTTATTAGTTTTACCTTAACTTAAATTGTCTTCCAGCAAAATCCGCTCTTGAAATCATTTCCACAACGGCGCCGGAAAATGAAATTATTGTGCTTTTTTGTTTTTGTTTTTGTTTTTATTATGCTATTCAATTTTTCATATCAAACTTAGAAATCTCACACAATGGTTGGGCAACAAGCAAGAAATAACAACAAATCCTATAACGAAATTGCCAAAGGCGGTGCCGCAAAACGGAATTGACGCAAAATTATGTGAAAGGCAATGCAATAGCAAAACCACCGAATGCAGCAGCATCGAACGGTACACAACAGCGAATGAATGAAGTAAAGCGATGCAGGAAGGTGTGTGTGACAGAGACAAGTGGTGCGAGATGTGAGGCTGGCTGTGCAAAGCGAAAATGCTCAATGTGTTGCACATTCCCGGGGATGCATTTGATTGCGTAGGCGTTGAGCTGAGAAGCTGGTAGCTGGTGGCTGGTACTGGTGGCTGGTAGCTGCATAGCTGGCTGACTGCGAAAATAGGTCAGGAGGCAATATGAGACACGAATATGCACTTAAATACATACATACACACGCTCAGCCGCACACAAAAAAGAGGTGACACAACCCTAACGAACGTTCATACGCATACACTGCAATGCATTTGTATAGCCTCGTACATACATACATCAGTTTTAAAGATAGTTTGCGAGAATAAACGCATGAGTCATGCCTTTTTAAGAAGGATTTTAATGCTAATGCATGTTTTTAATTCGGTAAATCTTTGTTTGTGAAAAAGCTTCTGTTAATTAAAACAACTTTGTAATAAAACATATTTTTCATATTATTGGAATTCATCAGGTAGATAAACTTCTCCAGCGCAGCAAAAAAATGAGAGCCAATACGTGAAAGTCCTAGCCGCTCAGAGCACGACAGTTGAAGAGAAGGTGCTGAGATGAGTCCACCTCATTGGTCAGATAACTGCTGCAAAATGAACTAATGCCAAGTCTCAACGTGCGAGTGCCTTTTGAGCAAAGTTCGGAAAGGACACCTACCAAATTTGAGAGTTGCGGATTTGTTAGCCTTAAAAGTTCCCTTAGGAATCATGAATTGGATTAGCGTTTATGTAGGCAATCTACATTAAGAGCGATGGTCCGGTCTAGAACACTGCAGAACTGCTAAGTTTTTTGTGACAAGTCCGAACAGAAAACTGTCAAACTTTCTACTAAAACTTGGAAGGAAAGACGTTCGGTTGATGGTCGGTATCAATATCCAATGTGTCTGCCGTGCTTGAAGTAGGTGGATAGCACTGAACACTTTCTCTGTGCGTGTCCTGTCTTTGCTAGAGCAAGGCTACGAGCTTTGGGTTCCGATGTCGTGAGAATGAATAATATTTTTTCTCTAAAACTGGAAGATATTTACAGATTAGCCAAAGATTCAGGAAAATTCTCACAGTTCTAACTATTATAGCTTTGTCTCTGTCTCTATTCTCTCCAATTTCTTTTTCTGATACTTTTCTCCTTTCCTCCTTGAGGATAGAGAGTAGATACTCTTTCCAGAGCTCTAAATTCAATGGGCTTTTTAGCCTGAGTGTTTTACTAGCCACCAAATATCTTGGAGCTTTTTTGCAGCACCTATCTGGGCGGGGACAAAACAGTCTAATCTACGGGAAGTCACCCAGACACACAGGCAAAGCGCGCTACGTGTAGCTTGCGCGTATAGAACGGTGTCTGCTGATGCAATCTGCGTAACAGCAAGAAAGATACCTCTGAACCTCTTGGCAGATGAAATGTTTGGGCTCTATAACGGGCAAGGAACACGGCCCACACCAGTAGAAAAAGCAGCTGAACGACTGCTGACAATAGGCCGGTGGCATCAGCGGACGTTGTACCGATAAACTCATACCACGTGTTGATGAGTGGTTAATGAGAAAACGCGGAGACACCTATTATCACCTTTCGCAGTTCCTCAGCGGACATGGCTGTTTTCAGGAATACCTGAACCGCTTTAAGCTGGCAGACAGCCCTTTCTGTCCAAACTGTCCGAATACTGGCGAGAACGGAGAGCACGTCATGTTTTTGTTGCGACCGCTTCAGAGCGGAACGAGCTATTCTGGAGCAAGCCCTGGGTCATCAGGGTCATCCCCCAGCACTCCCATACGAGATATGTGCGCAACGAGCGATAAGTAGGAGGCAGCGCAAACGTTCGCAGGTAAGATCATGATGCGACTTCGCCATATTCATTGGGAATGCAAAGCGTTTCAGCAACAGAGATGGGGAACAGTTTCTGACGAACCGACAACAAGCACAGACGTTTGAGTGAAACACTCAATACAGTATCGTACAGAAGACAAGACGGTAGTGAGTTAAGATAACACTACTGCAAGTTTTCCGATGTCTCCTTTATTTCGGCACCATCTATAAACATAGTGGGGGTAATTGGGAATATCAACGGTGTATAGCCTTCATATGCCTGCAGGAAAGGAACCTGGATGCAGGTACCTGTTGTGTCTTCGTAAACATAAACGCGGCTTTACCCAGAAGTTATACTTTTGTTCCAGGGTAGAATTAGTCATTGGTGTGACGGCACCTCTGAGATGTTTCTGACATTTTGATTTCAACCTCATCCCAAACAAAAACAAATATATCTTGGAGCTCAAGAATGCCTCACAAACTCACTGTCTGTCATATGATTAGTACGCGCCGTGCGAGATTTTCCAGCACAATAACTGATTTTGGAACACTTTCCCGATATCCGTCGGTGGACGAACAGCGACAACGAGAAAATTCATTTTACCAGATTTTTGTGGTGCTAAAATATGGTGCTTGCTGCCCGAATAATGATTTTAGACCATCGATGCATTCTTGTCTTGTCAAACCCCGCCGAAATTTTTTAAAAAATAATTACAAGAAAAAATTCACGATTTTATTCCCCTTTTTTTGACGAAAATGAAATGAAATACTTCAAACTTTCCCCTGGAAACGTCATATGGTGTCTGACAGCACTAGAAGAGTGAAAGGACAGAAATATCGATGGCAACCCTCGTATGCTACAATGCGTCAAACTTTCCAATGAAATCGTCAGATGGCACTTTACAACGCAAGAAGGGTCCAAGGCCAGAAATATCGAACGTCATATGGTGTCTGACAGCACTAGAAGAGTGAAAGGACAGAAATATCGATAGCAATCCTCGTATACTAAAATACGTCAAACTTTCCTATGGACACGTCAGATGACGTCTGGCAGCACTTAAAGTGTCCAAGGCCAGAAATATCGATAGCAACCCTCGTATGCTAAAATAGGTCAGGCTTTCCCATGGAAACTTCAGATGGCATCTGGCAGTACTAGAAGTGTCCAAGGCCAGAAATATCGATAGCAACCCTCGTATGATAAAATACGTCAAACTTTCGCATGGAAACGTCAAATGGCGTCTGGCAGCACTTAAAGTGTCCAAGGCCAGAAATATCGACATCAAATCCTCGCATGCACATGCGTTTCATGAGAAGACTCCTGAAATATAAGCCTCGCATCTCTAGTATCTGTGCAAGTATGCATGTATGTGCGTGCAGCAAACTGTGGTAAGCTTGCTTTGCATGCAAATGTAAAGAAAATTCAATTGGCTGCCTACTCCCACACACGACGCCCCCGTTACTGCCTTCACATTTACCACTTCAACAATGCTTTTACAAGTGTTGCTATTTTTGATGGTTGTTAGTGTTGGTCGTTGATGTTGCACTCACTCGACGCACTGTGGTGAGATTGTTACCAAAAATAAAATATAAATAAAGTAAACTACAAACTACAGACTTATTTAGGGTGACACATTAAAGTATTTCTACGGTTTTTCTAAATACCTACAACTAAAAAGTAAAGTAAGAAACTTCCTCAAGTAAAAACATTTTCTTCTAATAAAAAGTGTGAACTTGACATCATTTGAAAGCTTTGAAAAATTGACAAAATTAAGAAAATTTCTTCTTGATGGGGTGGTGGTTCCATATGTAATAAGGTTCCACGCAAGTGAGGAAAGTCATTGATTGCCATTCACTTGAGAGTAACCAGGACGATTCTTCTACATATGCTCCAAGCAGCTCACAACATCTGGGCTTCGCCCAAGTATCCTCTGGGTAGCTTCTGAACACGCTTTCGAGAGCCAGCTAATGTGAGAAGGCGAAGCAATCTTGGATATCTGTTTATGCACTGAGTTTGGGACCCGAAACTTAAAAAAAAATCCGACTTTTTCGAAAACTTTGAAGTTCACAATGAAAAGGTTGCTCAGAAAATTAAAAAAAAAAAATTTGATTAAAATGAAGTCCAATTTTGACGAGAAGTATTTATCAAAAGATATAAATAAACAGAAATAATTACATAAATGAAATTTAAAAAGGTAAAAATTAAAATTCTCATTAATCAGATTTCTTGGCGGCTGCCGTGGCCGAATGGTTTGGTGCGTGACTACCATTCGGAATTCACAGAAAGAACGTACGTTCGAATTTCGGTGAAACACCAAAATTATGAAAAAAGTTGTTTTTAATAGCAGTCGCCCCTTGGCAGGCCTCCGAGTGTATTACTGCCATGAAAAAGCTCCTTATAAAAAAATATCTGCCGTTCGAAGTCGGCTTGAAACTGTAGGTCCCTCCATTTGTGGAAAAACATCGAGACGCACACCACAAATAAGAGGAGGAGCTCAGCCAAACACCCGGAAATGGTGTACGCGCCAATTATATACATAAAGGGAGATTAAGTTTCAAGGGCCGGTGTTGATTTTGAATAAAATACAATGTTTTCAGGAAATTATTGTCATTTCTCTTTATTATGAGCAAAATATTGGCCAAATGGCGGCCGGGGCTTCGGCGGCACACCTCTATCCGATAGTCCAAATTTTCGATGGCGCTGAGGCATAATTGAGGCTCTATGTCGTTAATGTGCCGAATTATCTCATCCTTTAGCTCTTGAATTGTTGTTGGCTTATTGACGTACACCTTTTCTTTGAAATAACCCCAAAGAAAGAAGTCCCACGGTTTCGTTGACGTTTAGGTGTGGTTCACATTCAACGTCGGCCCTTGAAATTTAACCACCCTTTATAATCAGATTTCCAATTTGCGCATGTAAAATAACTTTCGCTCATATTGGCGCATTTTGGATGGATTTGTTGCGATTCAAATTCTTGGACAACATCCTCTTTGAAAGCAATTAGAAGTCGGTAGCTTCTTCGAAAAAAGGGGCAGTGTTTTATTGTTTCTTAGAACTTTTCGCTTCTCAGCGGCACGTGTCTTTCGTTGATTTGCTTCTATGATTTAAATTGTTTTCGCTTTCTGCCGTCCTTACTCCATTGTACTACCCCGGATAGATATCAGTAAAAAGAATAGAGATGGGAAAGTTAGAAGGTGGACGGTAAAAATGGATAGATTAGTTTGAGGTCACTCTTCCACAAATCCCTTGGATTCATTGATGAATTTTAAGAGATCCGGAAGAGGAAGAATATGAACTTTATCCATACTCAGTATATCGCAACCCAATATCCTAAGTCTGATTCTGGAAAATGCAGAACAGCTACAGAGAAAATGCTCTGCAGTGTCGTCCTTCTCAAGACAGGATCAGCAAATCGAGCTGTCTACGACCCCCATGGCAGCCATATGCTGACCACAGACGTTTTGACCTGTGATTACCCCCAGTACTCTCAGGTCCTCTCTGGGAGTAATTGAGACTATCGACGGTGTATAGCCTTCATACGCCTACAATAGAGGAACCTGGACGCGGGTATCTGTTGTGCCTTCGGATATAAACGCGGCTCTACCCAAAAGTTATATTTTTTTGGTCCCAGGGTAGAACTAGCCGAGGTGGAGGATTGTTATAGTATTAATGGAAGCGTGCCCCACATACCATTGGTGTGACGACACCTTTGAGATGTTTCTGACATTTTGATTTCAACCTTAAAAAAACAAAAAAAAAACAAAACAAAGGTCCTCTCTGGAGAAAGGTCGCTATTTTCCTGTTTGCTTCTTTCACAAAGCACTTGGCTACTCTGCACGAGTCCAACCCACACCAACATCCTCTATGGGTAGACCTCATGAAGTCCTCAATCCATAGTTGAATCGATGCGGAATTGACACCTACAAAGGGTTCAGGGCCTAGTGGCATACTTTCAGAGCCTTCATTTGCCAATTTATCAGCTAACTCGTTTCCTATAATACCACAACGTCCAGGCCCCCAAATAAGGCCAACTTTGTTGTGTTTTGCAACACTGTTCAGTTTTGTCTTACATTCACCGACTATCTTCGAAGAGCAGCGTGGGTTAGCAAGGGCGTTCAGTGCAGCTTAACTGTCACTATAAATTCCAATACTGTTGCCCCGCCACTTTTTCTCAATTAGCCACTACGCCACATTCAAGACGGCATAGACTTTCGTAAGGAATACCGTGGCCACCTCTCCAGTGGCATAGGACTACTTAGTGTCTTCGTCTATTAACCTCAGAAGACAGTTGCAGTGTTACCCCTTTCAATGGGGGTAGTAACAGGCCTTCCATATTGCGTTTTCTAGTGAAAAGCACTAAGATACTTTTTGTAGGATTTACCGAAAGGCCATACAATTTGCACCAACACTCAATCTTATTTAGAGATACCTGCATTTTATTAGATACATATAGCTTCAAGTGATCGTCCTGAGATTAATACGCACACATCGTCTGCATAGGCTTGAATGTGTCCAATTTCCTGCAGATCATTAAGAAGAGAGTCCACCACGAAGCACCAAAGTAGGGGAGAGAGTACACCGCCTTGTGGGCAACCCTTCTTAACCTCAACCCTGACTTCATCGCTTTCCCTACCATGGGGTAAGCAGTCTTTTCTTCTTTTTCTTCTTTTTCCATAACTTCTGATAGAACAGCATATGGAGTCAAAGGTAGCATCATCTTCAGAAACACAAGGTGAAGTCCGAAATAATAAAGATCAGGCAAAACAGTGTATCGAGGGCAGAGGGGACTATTTTAAATAAATAAACTCGAAGTTCTCAGAACAAAACTCCTGTCGTTTCTATTTTAGCTCAATCACGTTTATTTTGGACTTCACCTGTGCGGCATTCGTTTTCGATACTCCTATCATCAGGGCCGTGGAGAGAGTATTCGGGCCCCGGGGGAAACTTGAGATGCGGGCCCCTTTAAATTTTTTTTATTTACCAAAATGCGTATTATGTTATAGTGATATAACATTTAAACATTGAAAAACTCATTGATAAAATTTTTGATAGAATTAATTATGAAATATTGATTAAAATGAATTTTAGAAAACTATTCAGCAGATCCATGATTCAATTATACAAGGTTAAGTAAAGTTTGACAACTGATTTCGAATGCTACTTAATCCATTGATACAATTTGGAAGCAAGGGAACAAAGGGCATAAGTTTATCCCCTTTCTGAAAGTGTAGTAAAAAATTTAAAAAGGTCGTTGTAGGCCATAGAATAATTTTATGTTATTTTGTAAGTGGTACTTAATTATTTATATTTTTAACTTAATTATTCCCATGGATTTGTGTCATATATATATGTATTTTGACCATGCATCGTATTGGAATCTATATGTGCCACTTCTAAACCTACACTGAAGTAATAAATAAAACAACTAGGGAATAGTGGAAAGTCTTAACGAGGAAAAACCACTTTTATTTCGTCACGTCCGCTAATCATGCATTTGATTTTTTAACGAGATTACCTGCAAAGTTACAAGTATAAAATCTGTGTTAAAAAAAGATAAATTTATATACCCGCAGAAACACAAGTAGACGCCCAAAGCATTGCATACTTTACTTACAATTATCTTATCGAATGCTCATTGTTCTCTTCTTTTGTTTATTGCACCGGTTAAGATGCTTTATTCGAAAGTGCATCCGGCATTTAAAAAAAAATCGTTTAACATCATCGCGTAAACTCACGTTTTCACTTAATGTGAACAATTTTTGTAAGAATGATACCCCACCGTAAAGCTCCCTGCCGTTGAACTGGTTAAACGCTGAATCCAACATTTTAATTTTGTCCAAGAACTCGGTGCTTGGTTTAACTAATCCGCCCTTAGATAAAGTGTCAACCCAAGTAAATGTAGGCTCATTGCATAAACAATCGGTCAACTTTAATTTGCGTATTATGTAACCGGCAATATATTCAAGGGCATCTTCGTGTAAGCTATTAAAGTCAGCGTCCTCATTTAATGAATCGTTGGCGAAGAGAGAGTCGTCTGAAACTATCTCATCTTCAGTTAGCAAACTTTGTAAAGTTTCTAAAGAAGTAATATATCATTGAGACGGAGCCAGTTAGTTTCGTCGGCCTCAACATTGCCACGATCAACTAATATATACATAAGTATTTCGTGCTGTTAATAGAAAGCGTTAAGTTATTCAGAAATGAGTAATATATGCCTTCGTTCACCTAATAAATATCTTCGTAATCTATATTTAAATTCCATAGGACTAGGATTGTCATACAACCCGCCTTTGGCACGCATTGCCCCGAAAAAATGCTCCAGTACATCCTGATTTAATCGATAAGTCAGAATGTACTGAAAGCAGTACTTTTCCTGAACATAACGATATAAGTCCCTGAGGGACTTGTTGCTTAGTTGTATTCCTCTTTGAAAAGGCAAAAGAGGCATACATTTCACAGAACTTTCAATAGAATTGAAAGATGCGAAAGTCTAAGCAAAATGGAATAGGCAAAACAGTATTGCCTGCTAAATTTTTCAGCAAAAGTTTTAATTTCTACGCTTTTGAGTACTTTTTCTTTAGAATTTGCTCTGAAATAAAAAGTAGCTTTTCCAAGAGGACAACACAGATTTATTAAGTAGCTTCAAGATGGCTAACACAGGGTGAAAATTAGGCTACTTACATCACCTTTAATTATTGCTTCATGAGCAGATCTGAAATAAAAAACGCAGCTGAAAAAAGTTAAAATTTTTTATTCATTTTGTGAGTCTTACAAATATTTGAAAATGACTGCCACGATGCTTAGAATTTTGCTTTTCTTGCTTTAGCTGAGGCAAAAGCTCTTATAATATCATCGAAGTCGAGTTTCCTTGCTAACTCAGATTCCAAATACAAAGTTGCCAATCTTGTTACTCGTCTCTGAGTTGAACAAGAACGATGGTAGTCTTTGATTCTTGATAAAGCGCTGAACGATCTTTCGGCGCCGGCAACCGATACTGGCAGGGTGCAGAATATTCGCAAAGCAATGCAGATGTTCGGGAACAGAGTATCCAAGTTTTTAGCTGTGATGGCATTCAACATGTCGAACGGAGGCATACAACATTCCGAATTTCCAGTAAAATTCGCCTTGTACACACTCTTCAAGTGACACATCTCAATTGAGATTTCTTCCGACACATCAGAAGGGTATTTTTTAGCAAAATTAAGAGCTGCTGTCTGAAGTTCTGCTTTTTCAATTTTAGGAAATAGCCACAGGAATGAGAAAATGTTGTTTATGGTTTTAATTACAGTAAACCGATTTTCAATACTAGTGATAACTGAGTCCATGATGACGAAATGTGTTCCTCTTGAAATCAGTTTCTTCGGCGGTCATATTTTCCGCTGAATTCTCAGGTTCTTCATCATTACGTTTCTCCTTTCGGCTTGCTGGCAATGTTGACGAAGTGTTTGGCAAACCTTTTGCAACAGTTTGACATTCTTTTAAAATCGATCCCCATTGGCTGCATAACAATTGTAGATCTGCTACTAGGCATTCAAAATTCTTTACCTCGACGTTAATCGTTGCTTCTTTTCTTTGTAAAATCAAACTGACGTAGTTTATTGCTGTGAGAACCTTGAACCAACACATTCAAATTTACTTATGTACTTAATAATTCCATCGACATCGCGTTTCGTTTCTACGGTGAGATTAAGTCCTGTTACTTTTGTAAGAGCTTTCCTCAGTCCAGGTAGATTTTGAGCAAACGCTTTGACAGCATCAATTCGAGCAGACGATCTTGTATCCGATAAGCGGTGAAGTGAAGTTGGTACACATTCTTTCAAAATATCCCATCGTATCGTACTACTACTGAATATGTTGAAACATTTTTGAACGACTCCATAATTGACAAGATTACCAGAATGTAACGTTATTTCACACAGCAAACTTTTCTTGAAAGGGGCCACGCATTAGTTGCCGAAACATAAAAAAATAAAATAAAAGCGTGAAATTGACTGTGGAAACGAATTTAAAAAATTATTTATATAATAACATACCCAGTGAAAAATCAAAAATTTCTAGTCTATAAAAAAGTATTATTGCTATCTCTACATTTAATTCTTTATCAACGTAAGGACAAATTGCTTTAAAGAATAACTACATTTCAAAATTGGTCTTCATTTAAAATACAACTATCTAAATTTAATCTAATCATCGCCATAATTATTAATTACCTTATAAATCAGTAGCATAAAATGTTCCATTTTAATAAGAGCTCAATAATATACACTTTTGTATCACCATATTATGTTTATTCTTCGTAATCGTGATCATGACATTCGATATGGTGACACCAAAAAAAGTCTGTGACGGAACTCTGGTAAAAGTATTATTTACTATATTTTAGAATTACCCTCGAGTCCGGGCCCCTCTGAAAACTCCGGGCCCGGGGGAAAAAGTACCCGATCCCCCCCTCTCGTCGGGTCTGCCTATCATCTTTGGTGAAAACAACGTGTGCTCTATAGCAGACCGTTATTCGGCTCTGAGCGAGTTTGATAAATTTGATGATATTCACACAAAAATCAACCAATAACACTTCGTTGCCGTCTGAACAACGACTGATTGGACGCGTGAAATGATCGTGCAGAATTCGGCTGCCGAATCTGCTAAGTGAAGTGGCAACCCAAGAATGATAGAAAGAAGATTGCGCCCATCAGAGCGTACGTGACGTCACGTTTGCTGAGTTGTGCAGTATTGCCAACCATTTGCTCTTCGCAATAAATTTAGTGCTTTTTTCTACCGAAAATGCGAAAATTTTGAAGTTTCGTGTTTGTTTCTTTTTTTTAATTTAAAGCTACCGAAACTTTAAATTAAAAAACAAACTACATATATTATTAAACAAAAAAACGTTAAAAAAGGTCACTCTGAGAAGATTTTAGTTCTAATGAAAATAAGTTGCTTCTTATAAAATTTGATATTTTGAAAGTGTGAATTTAATTTTTTGCTCCTTTTAAGGTTATGCAAGAATATTAAAAGTCCCTCTCTCAACTCTTTTTAAGATTGAAAACCTTTTTACACAGTTTCTTCCGACCATCAATCCTTAGTGGACATAGGGCATCAAGAGGTGTATTCATTGTAAAAATAAGCCGCAAAATACCAGAAAGTACTAAAGAAACCATACTGACATTTTTACAAAAAGAGTACCTTATCTAGTTACATAACCTCAAATTTAGCAAATACGTCGTTCCCTTAACAAAAGAGTCTCGCTTAACAAAAAAAAAAACTCATAAATTAAATTGTACATAAGCATAACACATTTATTAAAAAAAAAAACGCACATTTTAAAGACAATTTGTCACGCATACAAAGTTCTATAAGTGATTCAATAAAAATTTGTTGGGTTATTTTCTTTGAATGGGCATTTTAGTGCGTTTTTATATCCAAAGCTAGGCAACACGGCAGTAGCGAGAGAGAGATTTGACTGCCGAAAGCAGAAGAACACCAACAACACCTGCAATCGCGGGCAATGCCACCAGATGTTAAAAAAAGTAAAGCTAAATAAAACTGAGTGAATTATTTAAAAAATTATTAAAAAATGTATATTTTACAAAATTATAAACATGACATTTTAATAAGAACAGCTAAAAATTGTCATGAAGAAAGAACTAAAACTCCGAGACAAAAAATAATAAAAATCACAAAAAAAAATGCTAAATCAAGTTAAGAAAATGGTAATCTGGCCATACTGGAGCTAAAATCACGTAACTAGTTGTCAAATTCGCTGAGCGCAAAGTAACGGGACCACGATAGGCGCCATCTCATTGTTCTTTCCATCATGGTGGCAACCGAAGTTCCCCTCATATTTTTTTCTTCACCATAGTTAAAAAGCGAACATAGTAATATATCATCATTGGCTATCATCACTTGATTTGCATTCATTTTCACCGCTCAGTTCTGATGCAACTCTATCGTTGCAAATTCGGGTATTCGGGATATTGAGCGTCTTAGCAACGAAACGAATTGATTGTTATCGAACTTTCCCCTTAATTCTTGCTTCCATATTTATGTATATGGTATAGATGGCGCCCTGTTTGTGTGCTTGGCCGAGCTCCTCCTCGTATTTGTGGTGTGCGTCTTGATGTTGTTCCACAAATGGAGGGACCTACAGTTTAAAGCCGACTCCGAATGTCAGATATTTTTATGAGGAGCTTTTTTTAATGGAAGAAATACACTCGGAGATTTGCCATTGCCTGCCGATGGGCGACCACTATTTGAAAAAAACTTTTTCTATCATTTGGTGTTTCATGCCCAGAGATAGGAACCTGTGCACTTCCGAATGGTAGTCTTGCCCCAACGCATTCTAGTACGGTGGTCGCCCATACATATCGTAGGCGAATACAAACGATAAGCCCCAATTCTCCAAGGCATCGCCCAACTTCCCCTACATTATTAGGTTTTCCTCAAGGGTGATAGATACCAGATTTGTTCGTAAGGTATGGGGAAAAATAGTTTTGAGGGGAACTTTGGATTCTACGTCATTCGTTTTGTGTTTCACAAAATTTAGCTTTAGCTTAGAGCGTAGAATCTAAAGTTCCCCTTAAGTATTCGACTCAATGAAAAATGAGAAAAAATAAATTTTCACGTCATTCCTTTCCTAGTCAATTTTAAAAGGATCACCTCTGCATATTCCTAGCACTTAAGCCTATCTCTTAATGAGGCCAGCCGTCCATCCCACTGTGCATCACTGCTATTTGCTGTTAATCCTGAAAAATGTGTTAGTTTTCCTATATTTTTTGGATTTTACCTTTTGGCTTGCCCCACACCCTGTATTAAATGTATGGCACGGTGTCGAAGTGGTACCCATTGCACGTATTTCACACGCACGCAACCACTCGACACTTTGAGGCGTGTTGTGCTGAGGATAAGTGTAAGTGGCAACAAAGCCGAAAATTTATTTATAACA
Organism: Anastrepha ludens; assembly: GCF_028408465.1. Taxonomy (NCBI): domain Eukaryota; kingdom Metazoa; phylum Arthropoda; class Insecta; order Diptera; family Tephritidae; genus Anastrepha; species Anastrepha ludens. The sequence goes on along the minus strand of NC_071499.1, from coordinate 25,671,762 downwards.
TTGCAGCAAGCGAGCAAACGAGCTTTCAGAGGCGCGTGGCGCAGAGATTCTTTTCGGTGAAGCCTTGGCACATCACAATTCCACACACAATAATGGCAAATAAAATTTTATGGTAAATATGTGCAAGTATATTTTCAACTTCTCAGGAGCATAATTAGACAAATTTAAGCATACACTCGTACCTACGTACGTGCAAGAAATTCCTTTTATGTTCATACACAAACTTAGTCCCAACAGTTTGTGTTAACGTCGACTTGAATTTTACTTTGCTGTGCGCGGAACGAGCAGCCACTTAATTGAAAGCGTTCGCCGGATTTGAGTATTTTATGTTCTACATTCCACACTCTGTGAAGGCGTAAAATATTTGTACCGCACTCGCATTTTTGCATATTCATTACTTTACGCACTGCAAGTCATGTACTTTTGCCGATAATACATAAATAGGTACAATTACAGCAACACCACACCAACACAACGTAAGCATCGGCAATAGCAAAAGCAATAAAAAGTGCTTGGCTTCCAGCGTCAGCAATGGCAGTGAGCTCTCAAATTGTTTTCCCCACAAATTGGCTTCTGATTTTAACAGCAACTACACAGCAGCATTCGTTAGTACTCTGTAGAATCTCAGAATTGACTTAGAACACACACACAGAGAGACTGCAAATGATTTGAAGTAAAAGAGAATTTTATTCAGAATCTCCCAATTGTCCCTTTCTGCATGTCTTTGCAACCAATTTGAGATCAAAAGGCACTTTTTGCACTATATTTAGTGTAGACTCCTGTTACCTACATTGAAACCATTTTGCGTATACGAGTTACACAAAGGGCAGCTTTGAGAGTACTACTGAAGAGACTAGTTTTGTAAACAATTCCACAGAAATTTAGAAGTATTGAGTAGTCGAAAAAGTCTTTTCGTATTTCTAATCAAACTTCAACTAATTTTTTTTATATTTATAATGAGCTTTATTAAACCAAATATGTACCATTTTGGTCCGCCACTTTTTGCCATTTTTCTCCTAGAGACATGATTCCATCAGTGTAAAACTTTTGTGGTTTCTCGGCGAAAAACTGCGACAGGTAGATAATTTTCACAGGCTTCTCTTGAAGCCAACTTTACATTAAGGGAGTTCTGCATTGACCGAAACAAATGGTTGTCCAATGGTGCAAGGTCAGGGCTATATGGTGGATGCATCAAAACTTCCCAGTCAAGCTCTCCCAGTTTTTGCCGAGTCATCAAAGATGTGTGTGGCGTAGTGTTGTACTGATGGAAGACGACGCCCTTTCTGCTGATCAGTTCTGGCCGTTTTTTTCGATTGCTTGCTTCAATCTCATCAGTTGTTGACAGTAAAGTGTAGAATCAATCGTTCGAGCAGGCTGGAGCAGCTCATAGTGGATGATTCCTTTCCAATCCCACCAAACACACAGTATAACCTTTCGAGGCGTCAATCCTGGCTTTGTGACCATTTGTTGAGCTTCACCACCCTTGCACCATGATCTTTTTCGCACATTATTGTCATATTTGATCCACTTTTCGTCTCCTGTTAGCATTCGCTTCAGTAATGGTTCGATTTCAATTTCGTTTCAGCAAAGAATCGCAGATGTTAATTCTGTCCATTAAATTTTTCACAGAAAATTCATGTGGTACCCAAACATCGAGCTTCTTTTTGTAACCAGCCTTTTTTGAATGGTTCAAAACCGTTTGATGATCGATGTCATGGCAGCTTATGTGACGGCCCCGGTCAATCTTTTCCATAATATCATCGACTTTTTCAACGATAGGTCGACCGGAACGAGGTGCATCTTTCACATCAAAATTTCCAGAACGGAACCGAGCGAACCATTGCTGTGCTACACGAACTGATACAGCATCTTCTCCGTAAACTTCACAAATTTCATTGGTGGCTTGCGTGGCATTCTTCCCTTTTTTATACAAAAATTTCAAAATATAGCAAATTTCTTCATTATTTTCACTCAATTTTGAACAGCTATAACTTTTTTTTCAACTTCTCCGAATTTAATTTTTTTTTTGGTTAAATTAAGCTTAAAATGTCACCTTTCTAATAGCATATGATATGACACAATGTGATTGGTAGCACTGGAGATAGAAGACTCCAACGACATCTATTGACAAAATACGAAAAGACTTTTTCGACTACCAATATATATACTCGTACAAGGTGGCGCAAAATTGATTTCTTTTAGAATAACTTTTTGACTAACTAAATGTAAGATCGTACAGTCTCAGCAAGATCCTCCTACAGGGACTCTCGCTGCTCAAAAACAAATCACACTACATAGTTCCCGACCTTAACTTCAATAAATAACTACTGTACGGTACGTTTTCCACCGAGAGTCGAATGGGCCAGGGGGAAAATGATTGGAAGATACGATATTGAAATCTACACTGACGGGTCTAAAATGAATTGTGGTGTGGGAGCTGGCTTCCATTCCGTTCAACCTATCTCAGTCAATTCGTCTTCCTCACTATGCCAGCGTGTTCCAGGCAGAACTAAAACTCTACAAGGAAGTTGGTGCAAGAGTAGCTATCTTCTCAGACAGTCAAGCAGCTATCACGGCCTTAGACTCCAACTCCATTTCATCCAAACTAGTCTTACAGTGTAGAGAGGAACTAGAGCTGCTTGGTTATTGGCTTGAAATTACTCTGATATGGATTCCCGGTCATTTGAGCATACGGGGTAATGAGATAGCGGATGAGTTTCCGCGAAGTGGTAACATGAATCGAATGGAATAGAAAAAAATAACACAGGGTCATGTCAAGTGAATGCAGAGCTTGCGAACGTAGACGCGAGTTCTTTCCAGTCACTAGCGATGAGCATTATCTCTCGAATTCTTTAGCATGCCCAGATAATACACCTTATTTACTTTTTTCAGATGAAGTTCAAAGTGGGCCTCCTATGGACAGTCAAATCAAACAATCCGCTCTTATGGTAGATAACTTTTGTCATAATTTATTAGGTTTTAGCTCGTCCGGAGATCTTCTTGATAGATAATTCGACGGATAGGAGTCTCGGAAGCATTAAACTCCTTCGCAAGGGCCCTCATTAATTTTTAAGAGTCAATGATCTCTTGCACTCGTTGAATAAATTCTGCAGATCGGACAGTGTCGAACGTTCTTTGTGTTGTTTGCGTTTTGTAAGAGGTCCTGCATCTCCGCCTGTTGCTTTCAATTCACGGCGAATCTTATGAACTAATGGACGGGTGCACTTAAGGAAATTAGAGATTTCTAAATCGGTGAGATTCACTCTTAGAGCAATGGAAACTGCATGGCTCTTTACATCTTGAACTAAGTTGTAGACCTCCATGTCTTAGCTGAAAAAGAGCGAAAAGAAAAATAATAGTTTCGGGAAGTTATAGCCACACATACACATGTAGGTCCTCAAATACCGTATGTACCCTGTATGTATAAACAGGGTGTTTTGTTACCGACTACAAAAACTTTATGGTTACATTTGGTGGTTAATTTCATAGCGAAAGATACCTAAAAGTTGATGCACAACTCGAACGCTCTAAAAATGGCCTCACCCCTATGAAGGTGTGTCAAAAAAAAACTATATATTTTGATGTAGAAGTCCAATGCTAACGAAAATTAGTTCATTCGAAGCCCAGAAGGTAAACATTTTTACTAGACTTGAACGCTGTCTTTTATTTCGTATATCTTTATCAGACATTTAAAACGAACGAGCGAATAAAGTACTAATTAAAAATAAATTAAGTTAAAAAAATTGTAAAACACAATTAAACAAAAGATTTAAAAAAATTAAAAAAAAATTGTTTGAAAAAATTTGTTTGAGTTTTTATTTTATTCGCTCGTCCGTTTTTGTAATGAAAACATTTTTTTTGTTTTAATTTTTTTTTAATTACACTTTTTATTCAAGAGAATTTAAGTGTGAACCTGCAACTATTTTCCCATTTATGAACAGAAAAATTTATCAGACACTTCAAAAAAACGAGCGAATAAAACAAAAATTTAAGGAAAAAATATTTTTATTTTAATTTAAATTAATTAAAAAAACAAAAATTATTATTAAAAGAAAAAAACGAATTTAATTAAACTTAAACAAAAAAAATGTTTTTCATTTTTTTTATTAAACACTTTTTATATTGTAATAAAACTTAAACAAAAAAAAAATTGTAATTAAATTTTAATTTTTTTTTTTTATTCAACACTTTTTTTAATTTAAAAATTTTGTTACGCTTTTTCTTCAAAAGAATTTAACTGTTAACCTACAACTATTTTGAAATGTTGGAGAAGAAAATTTATCAGACACTTCAAAAAAAACGAGCGAATAAAACAAAAATTAAAAACAAAAAATTTAAATTTAAATTTAAATTAATTTAAAAAATAATAATAATAATTAAAAAAATTAAAAAAAAAACTTTAAAAAGCATTTAATAAAGCTTAAACAAAAATTTTTTTTTAAGGTTTTAAAAAATTGTTTTCTTTTTATTAAACACTTTTCTTAATTAAAAATTTTTGTTACGCTTTTTATTCAAAACAATTGAACACATATCGTCCACATTCATATCTTCCAATTCCGGCCATAAAAAGTTCGTTATAATCTCACGATAGCGAACACTATTCACAGTAACTGCCTGACCGACCTCATTTTGGAAAAAATACTGCCCAATGATGCCGCCGGCCTATAAACCTCACCAAACAGTCACTCTTTGTGGGTGCATTGGTTTTTCGGCAATCACTCTTGGATTATCATTCACCCAAATGCGGCAATTCTGCTTATTGACGAATCCACTGAGGTGAAAATGTGCCTCATCACAAAATCACGAAGTGCGCGATATTCATTTTGATTTGAACACCTGTTTTCATAATAAGCTTGAATAACTTTAACGAGACGCTCGATTGTATATCTTTCCATGGTTCAAATTGAGTTAGTCTGAAATTGAAAAATGTCAAATGAAATGGAGAAAAAGCTTAACATTTAGGTGTTGTTTACATTCAGCATCGGCCCTTAAAATTTAACCACCCTTTATAGACATATTTTTCAATTATTGTCAAGGTCATTAAAATCGTTATTTTTAGTGAATTCAAATTTCGGTTACAAAAAAAAATTGTTCAACAGATTTGTCGGCTAATTTTACTACCATTCATCTAAGCTGCTTCCATCCATTTGATAACTGGTATCTAAAAAGGAGTTGAATTAAGTGAGAAAATATCGAGGCCCATTAAAGGTACCAACATATTTTGTTACCTCCTCCTTCATGCAGTAGCTAGAAGAACACCTAGAGTTTATTTCGTTCATTGGAAATGTCCACTCTCTCTCTCTCTCTTTCTTAGCTTCACAGTCTGTGGTGAACCCTAGCTTCATCAACAATACTCCTCCAATTCAGTCTCTCCCTTGCCTCACTTCTCCAATTACGAACGTTTCACTATTCATTCATTTCCACTATTTTCACTATTTTCATATTCATTTTCACTATTTTCTTATTCATTTATAATATTTTCACTGAATTCAATGGCTTTTGACTACCTTTAACTATATAACTACCACTCCAGAGAGAAATTAGCATTCATGGTCACTTACCGATCGATTTCTAGCTCCAGCTACTAAGTACATAAACGATATTTGCTCTTCAATAGAGTCTCTCCAAGAACGCAATCTATATATACATACATAATTGTTTATTTTCGGAATTATTATAGCGTTTGCATATACATACACACACACACAAATAAATGTGTTTAGCACGCAATTTGCATGCGAACACGCAATGGTCAAAAAGAAACAACAAACATAGCAAATACTCACCTCCAATAAACAAGCAAGTCATCTAAAATCCGATCGAAATCAAATAAATTGGTATGAATATAAATATACAACTGAGTACACACTTTTCTATGCGTTTATAAGTTCATAAGTTCAACAAAACCACAGTGAATACACACAGTGTGGATAATGCGTATGTACGTGAGTAGATGTTTCACTTAAGGAGTTGGGGTGCTGAATGACTTGACTAACATTTACATATATGTATCAACATTGGGTCGCCGGTATTGAAACACCTCCTGGGAGAGGATTTGCTACCCCACTGCGTGCTGACGCTTAATGTACCGTAACGAATGTACTCACTTAAAAGGAACTTCAAGCAGCCTTTTGTATGTATATATGCACATACATACATACCCTTGGATTTTATATTTATTCTACGCCAAGTGTTTGAAAACTCAATTCACTTTACACCTATGTGTACGTATGTATGTATGTTTGTATATGTATGTACTCATAATGAATATTTAATGTACTTATATAATATATAAACCAAAATATCTTTCATGTACACTTAAATACTACGTAGACATGACAGCCTTGAAGTAAATAAATCGCTTTTTAGCACAAGCAAATCGTGTCAAAATAACAGCGAAATTAACACCTCAAAATATGCGCTTGTCATGTTTTTGTAAATTTGTCTACTTCTATGTGCTAATACACATGAAGTAGGTTCAAGTACGCAAGGTGGCGCAAAATTAATAATTCAATGTTGTTTTTGAATATTTCTTTTTGCCAATACAAAAAAATAATTTTGAGTAATCTTTAGTCTTTATTTTGAACTTTACGCGCTCCACTGCTTGTCTGTTTGTATGGAGCAGCTGTCTAGTTGACAAGTGTCAAATACGACTGACCTATGACGCCATTTGCAAAGATTATAAATGTTGTTGTTGTTGTTGTAGCAGCAGAAACATTCCCCATACATGCACGGGGAATGCTGCTGGAGGGACAGTCCTTGGCCGGATATGAATCCGGGACGTTCCGGTAACGTATCACCGACTGTCATGGGAACGCAAAGATTATAAATCTCTCGATAGGGTGATTAATTTTGCGCCACCTGGTATATGCAATATTTTGAGCAGTTTTGACTTTTTTCGAATGTGTATATTTTTATTTTATTTAAGCATTTTTTTTATAAAACTGCAGCTCATTGTGTAGCAAAAGCTATATAAATCGAAGTTGAAGCTTTAAACCAAAATTAGAAACTTTCATAAACTTTATATCACAACTCCAATACTTCTCTCTCTCTCTGTCTCTCTCTCAGCTTCACAGTCTGTGGACCATAGCTTCATCAATTACGCAGGGTCATCGCGTTTAGTCTGCTTCTACGTCATTAAGCCATCTCTTTCATGGTCGGCCTCTCTTTGTTCCTCCAAGACTTGTAATACGAATTTTAGTCCAATTTTTACTAAGCTTATTAAATTCTAATACAATAAAGTACGAGTTTGATGTTTCCTTTCGTTTTTGATGTTAATTTCGTTCAAACTTTACTGATATACGTAAGCCATATACCCTGAAGTTACTATTTACCTCACTTGTACGATCTAACTATATAATGGAATGTATTAACAGTGGCCGACAGAAGTCTACATACACCCCTCCGTTTCGTTGTTTACAAAGTGCAAACACTTTGCTTAAAAATGTCTTTTTGCAATTTCATTTGAAATCTTTTTCTAATCGACTTAACTAAAACAAATCCACTCTGTAACATAAAACAACACAATTATGCTATAAAAACGCAAAAACCGCGTTGACAAAAGTGTACATACAGGAGCGGTTTCCCAGCTTGTACTCTCATATCCTATGTTTGATAACGGTAAAATACCGTTTGTCTATTTCTTTCCTTTTCTTATGTTTGTTGCTTTGCTACTATTGATTTTAGTTGGAATTTGAATACTTAAGCATCTACGATGGCTCCTCGAAAAGAAATATCAGTTGATGTTAGAAATTTAGTCATTCAGCATAGGAAAGAAAAAAATCATATGGCGAAATTTCAAAAATCTTATACTTAAGTCGTGCAACAATCCAGACCATTGAAAAAAACTTAAAAAATAGTTGTTCCATCGAAAATAAGCCACGCAATGGCCGCCCGAGCAAACTATGTCGCAGAGACGTCAGCTTGATTCTAAAAGAAGTGGACAAAAATCCAAAAGTTTCTGCTCCGAAATTGGCCGAGGATATAGCAAGCTTCATCCAAGAACAATTCAAAGAGCTCTGAACAAAAACGGCATTCATAGTAGAACACCACAAAAAAGCCTCTTATTTCTGAAAAAAACCCATAAACTTAGCCTGGAGTTCGCCAAAGCACACAGGGAAAAGGGGATGGATTTTTGGCAAAAAGTTTGGTTTACAGATGAGTCGAAGTTTAATACATTCGGTAGTGATGGAAGAGCAAAAGTGTGGAGGAAAAAAATACTGCTCTGAGTCCGAGGAATTTGGTATCAACAGTGATGCATGGTGGCGGCAATGTAACGGTTTGGGGAACTGTTGCTGCATATGGAGTTGGAAGATTAGTATTTATTCAAGGTAATATGGATCGTTATAAATACAAATCACTATTGAAGGCAATCTGAAATCTTCGGTGGATATTTTGGAGCTTGGTCCAGATTGGGTATTTCAACAGGATAACGATCCAAAGCGCACAGCACACATTGTGAAGGATTGGCTACTTTACCATACTCCAAGGCAGTTAAATACACCACCGCAAAGCCCAGAATTGAATATTATTCAACATGTCTGGGAAATTTTAGATCGAAAAATTAGAAAAATCCGATGTCAAGCGTTTCAGTACTCAAAGAACGACTAATAGAAGCTTGGAACAATATAACTTCTGCAGAGTTAACAACTTTAGTCACCTCGATGCCACGCTGTGGCTTCCAGCTGTAATTGATGCTAATGGTGGGCCAACTAAATACTAAGAAGCAATATTACTTAGAGTTAAGTGAAGTTTTTCACACTGGAGTAAGATATTTGTGTACTGTATGAAGACTTTTGTCCACGTTGGTTTTAGGTTTTTTTGCCATAGCTTTGATATTTTATGTTAATATATGGATTTTTTATGTTTATAATGATTAGAAAAAGTTTTCAAATAAAACTTTTTAAACACATTTTTCAGTAAAGTTTTTGAACTTTCAATCCAGTGGAAATGGGGGGTGTAGGGTCTCACTCTGCTTTATCTTTTTGATATCATCGGTGGTGTAATTGCCTCTCCCCTTCTTTTAGAGCGCATACATTTTTACATTCCACAAAACCTGCGGTGTAAACTCTTTTTGTAGTATATTAGAACGGTTTATGCCTCTTATACAAAGGAAATCAAATGAATTTAATAAAATCTCAAAAACTAAACAAACTTTTAACATTTTAGTGATTTAATTAAATTAATAAGTATGTAATATTATCATAATATCTGTTGATATTTTATAAATTTTCTCCGGTGTTGCGCATTTTTCCCATTAAAAAACACAATTCGTACATTTGCAGAAACTTTTTCATGAAACATCTGAGTTATTTTTTCGTGGAGAATTATGTTGTCTACAGCAATCATTTGGGCAAAGACGTTTTGCAACGTCCTCTTTGCAAAAAAAAAAACAAAAATCACAGTTAATGCTCTCTCTTCGAATAAGTGCTGCAACCCTACAACGGGAGTAAGTGAAGTCGTGCAATAACAATAAGTGCAGCCCCTTTCAATGGTATTACAGTGGTGCTAAGAGGAGAATTTGCTACACTTCATTAACTATGTACAAAAATGTATCTATGTATGTAAACTCAGAAGTAGCAGTCAAGCAAAGTTGAATTGATGTCAAATGGGTTTGTGCCACATAATCGAAAAAATTGAAAAGGGCCAGCAAAAAGCAATATGCACTAATAAAAATCTGTTGATAACAAAAAAATAAAAATGAAACAAAGTTGAAATGAAGTGGAATGAATTTGGGGCAAACAGAAGAACTGAAGGATAACGAAAAAAAAATCGTTCAGTGTAAGGGAAAATGTATTGCTAACCCTAAGCAGCTTGTGAAGTAGACAACAAGTTGGGAAAAAAATTGAATAACAATCAGCAACATGAACAGCTTGAAAAATTCAGTGGAAATAAAAGAGAAAACAGCACTTGGCTCAACACATTTTTGCTTATTCCCTTATATTTTGTATTTTGCCGATATTTTTATTTTTTTTCACGATTTTACTTGTTCACAAGCGGCAGAAGGAGTTGCAATAGTGAAAATGGTTACTAAGGCAAAAGTGCTAACTGTCAGCAAACTGATAGACCAGATGGAATAAATGTTCAGGCATAAGCTTATATTTGCAAATAACTGCATGTGTGTGTATGTATATGTATATGTATATGTATATGTATATGTATATGTATATATGTATATGTACACATAAATGCACTCAATCATTGATTTGCTGGCATTAACTGGTTCAAATGCTGACAAGGAAATGGATGGAAAATGAAAGCGCTTCATCTCCTTTCCGTGTCAACTTTGCTGTTTTGCTTTGAAATGTTACATACATATTTGCAATATTTATCGTTCTATATAACGGGTGGTATTTTAGAAGTGCATAACTTTTTTTCAAATGAAAGACTCACAAACATCTTTGAAATCGCAAATATTTTGTTTTTTTAGTTTGCAAATTTTACAGCCTTATTTAATTTAAAATTAATGTGAGACATATGGCAAGCTTGGCTGTGTTCTTCGAAAGCTATCCGTTTATAAAACTACCCACTCGGCGAAACTTTTCCTAGCAAAACCGATCCTTTCCAGCTATTAACTTGAAAAATGTTGGCTTTAAAGACTTTGAGTGCAGCTGCTTGAGGAGCCTGCAAAAAATTGCTACAAAGGCATCAAATTACAGTAACTACACATATGTAGATGGACAGCTGTCAAGCAGCAACCACAAACGCGATAGAGGCCGTAAAAGTAATTGCGGAAAAGGCAATTGAAGGCAAGCGATGGTTAGGTGGCGCAAAACAATATTGCATGGTAGTAACATTAGATATCAAAAATGCATTCAACAGTGCCAGATGGATAGACATACTACACGCCCTCCGCGGCATGCAAGTGCCTACCTATCTACAGCATATCATATCCAGCTATCTGTCTGATAGAGTGTTACGTTACGACAGCGACGCCGGAATCGTTGACTACAAGGTCACAGCTGGCGTGCCACAAGGATCCGTACTAGGGCCTCTCCTGTGGAACATTATGTACGACGGCATTTTGTGGCTAAAGATACACAAGAGAGCATCATTCGTTGGTGTCGCGGACGATATATCAATCGTTGTAACCGCGAAAACGCTCACGGAAATTGTTAATATCGCGTAACAAGCTATAGGCGCGGCTCAGAGGTGGCTAGGCGTGAACGGTCTAAAGCTAGCTTCTCATAAAACAGAAGCCGTACTTATCAGAAGCCGAAAGAGAGTTGAAAAGGTCAAGATTAGAGTTGGGGACAGCATCATCGAGTCAAAGCCATAAGTAAAATACTTAGACGTCTTGGTAGACCATCGAATTAGCTTTCGAGACCACTTGGAGTACGCTTGCAACAAAGCTGCGACCGCTTGCAGCATTCCAACACGCTTCATACGTACGAAGCAGTAACTCCACGTACCACTTGTGTGCACTTAGAGTCTGCTCTGCCTTCAGGACAGTCTCATAAGATGCGGCGCTCATCATAGCTGGTCTATGCCCACTTAATCTGATAGCGCAGGAGATGTGTGAATTGAGACGTATGAGGAACAACCAAGCCCAATGCGACCAGCTGGCACTGAGAAAATCAATAAACCATCCTTGCATGGACCAGTGGCAGACGCGATGGGACAGTGCAAATAAAGGCAGGTGGACCCACCGTCTCATCCCCAACGTTGAAGCTTGGCTAGTAGACTTCTATCTCTGCCAAATCCGAAGTGGTTATGGCTGCTTTAAAGCGTACCTTCACCGCTTTGGACACGAAGAAAGTCCATACTGCGAGGGGAACTTCGGTTACCACGTCTCATGGGAATTTAGCAGCCGAATTCTGCACGATCATTTTACTTGTATTCACACACTCGGCCAATCAGTCGTTGCTCAGATGGCAACAAAGTGTAATTGGTTAATTTTTTCGTATATTACCAACGCAATCTCATTTTTTTTGTAAACGCATCCCAAGTAACGTTAGCCCATTAGCGGATTCTCTCACATTCGCTCAGAGCCGAATAACGGTCAGTTAAAGAGCACTCCTCTAAAAATCTTTTCCTCATGTAGCCATATAAGTAGGTCACATGTGGCACCCTCTTCTGTCATGTTGGAATCATTTGTTGGAAATTACGTGAGAAATTTAAAAGTCGTGAATCGTTTGTCGTTAGCGCTCGTCATTCTCGTTAAAGTTGGAAGTATCTTCAGTTCTGAAAAAATTAGGACCAAAAATGACCCAAAGAGACTCAATACTCTAAGCGGTAGAACTGAATTTCTCTGCAATTTTTTACTGTACACTCATTTTGCAATGAAGGAAATTTTCACGATTTTAAAAGCTCTTCGCTTGTAAGGCTTCGCATCGTAACTTGCCAGTTTATTCAGAAGAAAAATTCGAAAAATTGTGTTTACTTGCACAGCTGATTGCACAGTTATTGCTAACGAAAATTGTACAAGTCTATAAAAACACCCTTTACAAGCTCAAATGTGGCCGCCAGTCATTTGTTATGCCACTGAGCAGGATATCCGCAGCACAAACAAATCACAGAGCTTATGGCGTACCGAAATGGCAAATGGCGGCTACAAAACTCTCATAGATGTATTTATGTTTGTATGTTGTCGATTTATTAGTGCACAGAAATGACTAACGGAACGCTGGGCGTATGAGTGACATCTGATGAGCAGTGCAGACGAAGAAAAAATACACTCAAACGCTGTACTTCTACAATTTTTCACCCAAATGATACGCCATGAATGGTGGGATGAATTTTGTATTATTATCATTTATTTATTATTATAATATTTAAATATTGTTAAATAATAAAATTAAATAACAACAATAATAACAAAACAAAAATTGCGTATTTAAGGGTTAATTTTTTCGTATGAGTTGATAAATTTTTGAAGTGTTTTAACTTTTTTGTTTTTGATTTTATCAAAACAGTTCTAAAGCAAACTTTGAATGAAATTTGAAGTATTTCAGAACGATCAAACGAAAAGTGTTTCTTACGGGAATATCTGACCAAAATATGTGAAAACAACTTCGGAGTTTAAAAGGACATTAGAACGAAAGATAGAAATCCGCATGACTGAAATTATAGCGACATATTGTGTTTGAAAATCGGTAACAAATAACCAAGTTATGATTAAAAAACACATTTTGGTGGTTTTTGAAAGGATAAACAAAATATTGTATGGTGCCGAAATCCTCTCAACATAAGCTTTAAATATAGGGAGCTCTCAACTTTCCAACTTTTTTCGATCCAGTTCAATGAGTTTATATATTATATATAGAATAATAGCGCGAAGGCTGGCGAGAACTAAATACATTTTTATTTTTTTACATTTTTATGTTTTACTTGTTTATTTATTCCTTTATTATTATTATTTTTTTTTTTTATTTATTTATTTATTTCTTTTACCCTTTTATTATTATTATTTTTTTGTTCATTTATTTATTTTTTTTGTTTTTTATTTATTTATTTACTTGTATATTTATTCCTCCAAGAGAAACTAGAAAAATAAATTTCTTAAAATATATAACTTGTATAGGTACAATTACATGAAATATCTGTGTAAAGGAATTTCTTTTTTTCAATTTTTTTTTATTTTTTTATTATTTTGTGATGATGATATTTTAGAATACCTTAAATCGTAGTTATAAATATTTGTGCTTTGTACAGTTAAAAAGTCTTATAGTCTGAACACAAGATTTCAAGCAAGCGTCTGTTGAGTTAACAAGTTGATGTCACTAACATATCTTTTCACTTTGTCATAGCTTGATACTCTTTACTAGTGGGTTTTTGTCTCACTGACTACGATCTGATGTAAATTTTTCAAAACTCAAAATGGCGGCGGTTCCAATTCCAAAAAAACAAACTTATCAGATTCAGGGAGTTTTCTAATAAAAACAAAATCCAAAAAATGAATAATTGGTAAATCTTTTTGGGTGTTTGGCCGAGCTTCTCCTCCTATTTGTGGAGTGCGTCTGGATGTTGTTCCACAAATGGAGGGATCTACACTTTAAAGTCGACGCCGAACGGCAGATATTTTTTATGAGGAGCTTTTTTATGGCAGAAATACGCTCGGAGGTTTGCCATCGGTTCCCAAGGGGCCACGGCTTTTTTAAAAATCTGTTTCTTCATTTTGGTGTTTCACGGAGATTCTAACCTACGTACTCCGAATTCCGAATAATAGTAGCAGATAAACCATTCGGCTGTAGCAGCAGGCGGTTTTTGTAATAGAGATACTAAAAAAGTGGAAATCGATTTTTTCGAACGATATGCCACATTTAACCCTCAAAAGGGAATTTTTTATGATGCACGTATTTTTATTTATTGATAGCACCAGAGTGAGCCACAGTGGGGTGTGCTTAAATAATTAATACATTTTATTAAAAATACCAAAATAGGGATACCAAATGAATTATTTACAAAACAAAAATCTTTATTAAAAAATTATATAAAAATCAAAAACGTATTCAAAAATATTTCCACATACAAGACTTCACGAAATTCATCCTGCACGAACCAACGGCCGCGCTCGAATTCGTTGTACCAGCGTCTCAAAGTGGTTCAGGGTGGTGTATGTTTCAACGCCAAAAGGCAAAGTAAGTTGATCATTGCACTCCTACCTCGATAATCCACGTCGAAAATCGTAATATATCAACGCACGAAAATTTTCACGACTTAATTCCAATCTTGGGCGCGATGAATTTTTGCACTCTCTGAAAAAAGAACAAATACTCGCAGGTAAAAATGTTGTATGTAAGTTTGTGCGCCACCGTAGCCGAATAGGTTGGTGCAAGACTCCCATTCGGAATTCACAGAGAGAACGTAGGTTCGAATCTCGGTGAAACACTAAAATGAAGAAAAAACATTTTTCTAAAAGCGGTCGCCCCTCGGCAGGCAATGGCAAAGCGCCGAGTGCATTTTTGCCATGAAAAAGCTCCTCCTTTCGGAGTCGGCTTGAAACTGTAGATCCCTCCATTTGTAGAACAACTTTAAGGCGTACACCACAAATAGGAAAATGAGCTCGGTCAAACACCCAAAAAGGGTATACGCGCGAATATTTATATATCCCGTCTTACCGGGATGGCTAAAAACACCTACCCTACTAACCCTAGCATGTTTAACATTGTCGTCACTT
Source organism: Anastrepha ludens (assembly GCF_028408465.1). Taxonomy (NCBI): domain Eukaryota; kingdom Metazoa; phylum Arthropoda; class Insecta; order Diptera; family Tephritidae; genus Anastrepha; species Anastrepha ludens. The sequence continues at coordinate 25,656,644 of NC_071499.1, read as the reverse complement.
CTACAAAAGATTCGTTTATTTGTAGGCTTGATTAAAATGAGAAGTAAACTGAAAACTAAAAAAACAAAGTTTTAATAACAGTGAGATTTATTCAATGTTGAAAAATGCGCTTCACGGTTTTATTAAGTCTATACTTTTTTATTTTTATTATTTGTATTTTTTTTTCATTTTAGAGTAAAATATACATTTTAAAACAAAACCTTTTTTAAGAAACGAAACGTTTTTGTTGCTTCTATTTTTTATAAATTTTTTAATTTTTTTTAGGCTAAAGTTTTTTGGAAATTCCGGTCTACGATTTTATTATGTTTATACTTTTTTATTTATTAATTTTTATTTTATTTTTAACATTTTTATAATTAACCTTTTTGTTCCTTCTATTTTTTTATAAATATTTTAATTTTTTTTTTTATATTTTTTTTTTGGCAAAATTTTTTTAGAAATTGCGGCTTACGATTTTATTATGTTGATACTTTTTTATTTTTATTTTTTTTTTAACATTTTTATAATTTTCTTTTCTACATTTTAGGGTAAAATACACATTTTAAAAGAAAAATTGTTTAAGAAACAAAACCCTTTTGTTGCTTCTATTGTAGTTTTTATTAATTTTTTATTGTTTTTTTAATTTTTTTTTTGGCTAAATTTTTTTGGAAATTGCGGTTATTATGTTTATACATAACTTTTTTATTTTTTTTATTCTTATTATTTTTTAACATTTTTATAATTTTTGTTTTTTAATTTTAGGGTAAAATACACATTTTAAAACAAACATTTTTTTGAGAAATAAAACCCTTTTGTTGCTTATATTTTTTTATTAATTTTTTAATGTTTTTTACATTTTTTTTTTGCTAAATTTTTTGGAAATTGCAGTTTACTTTTTCATTTTTTTTTATTTTATTTTTTTATTATTAACGTTTTTATAATTTTCTTTTTTAACATTTTAGAGTAAAATATAAATTTTAAAACCAAATTATTGGAGAAGCAAAATCGTTTTGTTGCTTCTATTTTTTTATTAATTTTTTTTTTATTTGTTTTTCCCCCAACAATTTTTGGAAAACAAATTCTTTTGGTCACTTTGCAAAACAATTGACCTACATCTGTGCCAATTACCACACATGTACTTACATATGCATGTACACACACACACAACTACAATTTAAAATGGATCAATCAATAATCCCAATTACAGTTTTGTGCTTGTTTGAATCGTTTGTTTTCAATAAAAATGTACACATGTACGAGTAAATTGAAAATTCCAGTTGTGTGGAACCACAACTGTGATTGAGTGGTATTGAAGTTTTATTGACAAATGTTGATGGTATTTACAAAATTTTGCATTGCGGTAAAATCAATTTTCCAACGTTTCCAAAACTGGGTGCCATTAAATTTATTTACAATTTTACCCACCACAAAATGGTATTGCCTTCTATGTCATTTATTGCATGACTCTCCCGTTTGCAACTGCCACGTGGGCCACAGCTTGCGGAATCAATTTCTGGTACTCATAAATTCTGCCTAAAACAGTTGTTTCGCAAATTATTAATGAATTTATGCAGAGCACGCACGACGCAGTTGTTGCCATTGTTTGGCACTCTTCCTCCGAACACTTTACGTTTTGCCCCTTTTTTCTCCCGCCACTTACCTACCAACATGGCATTGTTATTGTATTTCACACTGTGTTGTTATATGCGTAACTTGGTTTTTTTAAATCTTTGCCATTGTTCTCATTTATATGCATGCGAATTGTTGTTGCTTAACACAATTTTAGCTCATTTAAACGTATGACAGCCTCCCACCGTCATATTTCAGTCAGCCTCTTTTCTCACCCTCATCAATTTCGGTCTTTCAGGGTCAGAATAATTTAATTTTGACCTAAATGTGGCACGTGATATGTAACCACAATAAATCGGGCATTACATAAATCTTAAAACTTCCTGTCCCTGCTCGCTTGAGTATACATAAAAGTGCATATATTGTTAATATAATATTTAGATGTATGCGTGCGTAACTGTGCGTCGGAGTTTGTATGTATATTGTAAAATGCCGAACGGCACGAAAGGCCGCCGTAGCCGAACGGGTTGGTGTGCGACTACAATTCGGCGGTGCACAGATTCGAATCTCCGTGCACGAAACACCAAATAATGGAAAAAGTGTTTTCTAACAGCAGTCGCCCCTCGGCAGGCAATGGAAAATCTCTGATTGTATTTCAGTCATGAAGGAGCTTCTCATAAAAAACCATTTTACGTTCAATGTCGGCTTAAGGTTTTATTAGGAACTTAGAACTTAGTTGCTTCGCTGTTTTTTTTTTTTTGATGAAAATACAACTTTATTCTGAAAAAATTGTTACAAGTGAATCATTGAAAGTATTGCCCATCGCTGGCTACTACATTTTCCCATCTTTCTGGTAGATCTCGTATACCGTCGCGATAAAACTATTCATCCACTGTTTGAGGCTATCCACGGATCAACCCATTTTTTGATGTCTTCATATGAATGGAACTGCTGGTCAGCTAGACGATGTGCCATCAATCGGAACAGGTGATAACCGGATGGCGCAATATCTGGAGAATATGGCGGGGTGGATTTCCCATTTCAGTGTTTCCAGGTAGGTTTTAACGGGTTTGGCAACCTGAGGCCGAGCATTGTCATGCTGTAGAATCACTTTTTCATGTCTCTCCGCATAATGCGGCCGCTTCTCGCGCAGTGCTCGGCTCAATCGTATCAATTGAAGTGGATACCGGTCCGCAGTGATGGTTTCGCTTGGTTTGAACAGTTCATAATAAATAGCACCAACTTGGTCCCACTAAATAAATAGCATAACCTTCGCAGCGTGAATATTCGGCCGAGGCGACTACGTAGAAGCACAACCGGGCAGTCCCCATGACTTTCTTTTCTTTGGATTGCTGTAATGAATCCATTTTTCATCACCCGTCACGATGCGATGCAGAAAACCTTTCCTGTTTTGCCGCTGGAGCAGTAGTTCACAGGCGGAACAACGACGTTCAACATTCCTTGGTTTTAACTCATAAGGAACCTAAGTCCCCTGTTTCTGAATTATTCCCAAAGCATGCAATCGCTTGGAATACTGAAGCAAGCTCTTCTTGCGTTTGACACGGATCCTCATTGAGCAATGCCTCGAATTAAGCGTCTTCGAGGGTTTTTGGCCTTCCTTCACTCGGACGGTCGTCAACATTAAAATCACCGTCTTTGCAGCGACGGAACGAATCTCGGCACGTTGTTTCACTTAAAGCAGCATCTCCATAAACTTTTTATACCTCTCGCTTCAGCCGCCGTTTTTCGTTTTTTCGAATGAAAGAGGAAAATCAACTCTTCCCGCAAATGACGATTATTCGGCACAAAATCAGACATTTTCACAAAACCAAAAGTATACTCGTATGATACCAAAACAAAATCACTAAACTGTCGAAGCAGTTTGTTTACCATATGTCTAAGCTAGGTTTATGACGTTTAGGTTATGTTAGAATCGACTATCACACACTGCTGGCGGCATCTATTGACGAACAGCGGAAACTTAGTTACGCACCTAATGTGGAATAACATCAAGACGACGCACACCACAAATAGGAGAATAAGCTTGGCCAAGGGCACAATAAAGGATGTAAGCACTGGTTCGCTGTAAATCCAGAATTAAATTGCCCGCAAGCAGTCATCAGTAATCAAAATGGACTGGCAAAATTGCTTTATTAATAAAAGATAATAGCGTTTCGTGTGATCGCGCATGGCGTGTTGTTCGTTAGCCCAAAAGTTATTTACTCGATTCCAACTTCTCAGGTATAAAACATTTTAATGGCATGTATGGCTTTAGGCTTCCCTCGGCCTTTCTGTGTTCCGCTTATTTTGCTATATTTAGAGCAAAATTCTATCGGATACTTCTGAACTCAACGCGCTGAAATAGAGATTGGCATTTCTTTTTATTTACTCTGGGTAGATCTTCTGAACCATATCTACCCAAATACAACATCCTTCGTGACTTCCAACCGACAGAACGAAATAAGGCGAAGCGAATCTAAAGCACCTAACAGACTAATACTACTGTAGGCAAAAAGTAAGGTGAATTTGGTTGTAAAACGAAAAATCTTTATTTATTCTTGTAAATAAATTTCATCCCCTTCAAAATAATCCCCTCTCGATGAAATACACTTATGCCAACGATTTTTCCAATCCCCGAAACATGCCAAATAGTCCATTTCCGGTATAGCCATCAGCACCTTCTTCGATTCAGCTTTTATCTTCTCAGTTGACTCGAAACGCGTTCCCCGGAGTGGTCTCTAGAGTTTTGGGAATAGCCAGAAGCCACACGGAGCCAAATCAGGCGAATACGGTGGTTGCGGAACGATATGCGTGAAATTTTTGGCGAAATAGTCACGAAGAACGAGTGCAGTGTGAGACGGTGCATTATCGTGATGCAAAAACCAAGAGTTGTTGGCTCATAATTCTGGTCTTTTTAGACGAATTGCTTCACGTAAACGACGCATAACGCTCAAATAATATTCCTTATCAACAGTTTGGCCAGGTGGAAGGAATTCATAGTGCACCACACCACGAAAATCGAAAAAAACTGTCATCATGACCTTTATTTTTGAACGACTTTGACGTGCTCTTTTCGGTCTGGCCTCGCCTTTAGCACGATATTCGCTTGATTGGTCGGTTGTTTCAGGGTCGTAAGCATAAATCCAAGTCTCATCTCCCGTAATGATGCATTTGAGCTTGTCCTGATAGTCTGAAAGCATTGTTTCACACAGATCAACGCGACGACTTTTTTCCAAGAAATTGAGAGTTTTCAGTACCAAACGAGATTTGACTTTTCGTAGGCCCAAATGGTCTTTCAAAATGGTTTTCACAGATCCTTCTGATATTCCGATCATATCAGTAAAGTCTTTAACAGTCAACCGACGATTTTTGACCACTAACTCCTTCACTTTATTGACTTGTAGGTCATCTGTTGACGTCGATGGTCGTCCGGAGCGCTCCAAGTCATCAACACGTTCTCGACCCTCTTTGAAGTCTTTGTACCACAAAAGTTGGCCCAGATGTTATTAACAGTGCTGCCAACTCATGAAAAAAATAACTACAGCGAAATTTTAATCCCGAGAAGTTTGACAAATGAATTCACCTTACTTTTTGCCCACAGTACAACTACCTACAATTGAACGTGGAAAAGGTGCAGAGGTTTTTGTTCAACGTAAGACATTTTTGTTTGGAATTTTCAATCCAAGAGTCAAGGAATTTTCAAAACGTAAATACACCAACGACCGACGCAGGCTCACTGCAAGTCATTGGTAATTGGTGTTTGGGAAAAATCCAAAACTATTCAATAAAAAATGCATCTCAAATGCGAATATTCGAACCACACCACGGTGCTACTCGAGAAACGTAGAAGAAAATGGAGATGGATGATTTAGGTTTTACGAAGAGAAAACGAGATGTGAGTGTTGTCGTGACATCTTCCGTCTTAGAGCAGATCTTTTAGCTAAGTATCTTACCGCTAGTTTGATTTGATGCCAGTGATTGGAGAAGCAAGACAAGGAGCTTTTGAGGCGGTATCCTGGCAAAATGAAATGATTGTAGTTCCGTTCAAAACCAGTGATGTACTCCTGGAAAAGTGGGCTTCACGTCAGCTCAGCGAGCGCTGGGCATTTCTTTGAGTTCTTTTAATTCTTTTTGAGTTCTTGATTTAAGACGGAATTCCCGCAACGCCTTCCCCTCAGCCCTGCTACTCTCACGAGGATTTAGGCATCTGGGCTCCCACTTTTTTCTTATACATATATTAGCCACCTTATGAATTTCATTAGTGGTGTGAAGCAACACGACCGTAAGTATACATCGTTCGGTATTTTTCATTACCCTGCAACTCTTCCTTATCCTTTCATTCCTGGTCTTGTCTCTCTTTCATTCTTGCAAAGAATCTGGTTTTTCGTTCAATTGGCGCCTCTCATAAGCAACCATGGAATCTAACCTAAGCTAACCTTACGCCACACGGAAGACTTCATATTTCGGCAATGACCCTCTTGGACCGAGTAAGTCCAATTGATGCTGTCTCCAAACTCTCCACAAAATTGGGTCTGTCCTATAGCTTTTTAAATTAGTTCCAAAAAAAAATTTTATCATTACTTACAAAAACCTAATAAAAATTTGTTGTTTGTGCGCTTAAATTCTGTAAAGCCAATTTAAAAGGGCGCACACACACAAGGCAAGCCCGAGTAGTTGAACTTCGTGCACACATATAGGAAGTGTCCATGTATTCGTGTCAGTTATTCAATGTCTATATGTATAGGTAGGCAAATATTTGCGCAGCACTATAACGATGACGACAATGAAAATTGCAATGGCAGGGCACGCTGCTTGCGTCGCCGGTGCCGTCACTGTCAGCGAGCTGCAATTTTGCGCATGACCTTCAACATTGATTGTGATGTTTCACTGAGATTTTAGCTAAGATTTTAACGAACCAACAGCAGCGCACAACCCTGGGAGGGAGTGTGGAATTGTGGCAACCACCCACATTCGGTAAATTCAATTTCAAATGCACTTAAACGACTCGAAAGTATTTCAGCATGCTCCGGGAAGGCCCTACTTAGTTATAAATATTGGTTGAACTCACTGACCGTCAACTACCTTTTGGTCAGTCAACTGCGTATGACCACACACGAACGGAAATGCAACAGGGCACGTTGGCGTCATCCAGTAGCTGCTCCAGTAGTTGCACTCATCCATCCGTCCATGGTCGTCCCTCAGACAACCGCATGAACTCTGACATTTAAACGCTGGGAGCTTTGCCCGGGCCACAAAGTGGTGATGCCCTGCCACGTGCTGCGTCTGAATCACGTCCCTTGCGTTTGCGTCTTGCGCGCGCTCATCGGTGTTCGTGGCGCAGCAATGGGACTGAGTCGGATGGGATTTGGTTGCAATTGCAGTCGCTGTAAAATTTTGCATTCGGCTCCAACTACAACGGCATGTAGGACGTGATATTGTAGAAGATAATAAGTATGTATAAACGTGAATGTATATGCATGCATGTGTGTGTGCGTATGAAGGAAAGTTCGTGCATGCTCATGTTTTTTTTTGCATTTGCATGAGCGCAGTTTTGTGTATGCGTAGGTGAAAATGCATTCAATGACGACAACTGCCAAGGCCTACACAGCTGAACGCGTGCGTATGCGTATGTGTGCGCATGTATGTGTTTTTGCTTTTACAACGTGCACCCACTGCACCCCGCATGCAAAATAGCCCTTTAATTGGTATATTTTTTTACCAGCATAGAGTTTTGACTTTTCAAGTATAATTTTTACTTTATAAATTTTTACGGTATAGGCTGGAAGCGCTAAATGCTGCGAAATCTGGCGCGATACGCGTGATGAGAATAATAGACGGTCCTATGGCTCCGCGGGGGAGCAAAGAGCCGCACCAAGGTTTCTCCATTTCCATCTGTCATGTGTCAACCTCTAGATTTCGCTGCAGGGTTTGTTGGTTTTGAATACGCCAACTTCCACATTCCTCCTCCAGGTCAGCGCTGATCTGCCTCCATCACGGCTGCCTTGAAGCTTCCAGTCGTTTGTGTTGCGGGGGATGTCGGTTTGAACTCTTTTCTTAGCACATACCATAGCCAGCTCTATTTCCTTTTCAGGACTTCCAGAGCCACTGGTAACTGGTTACAGCGATTCCACAGGTCAGTCTTTGAGATCGTTTCGGGTCACAAACTTCTCAATATTTTGCGTAGACAACGATTGGTTGGCAGCCGCCGTAGCCGACTAGGTTGGTGCGTGACTACTATTCGGAATTCAGAGAGAACGTAGGTTCGAATCTCGCTGAAAGACTAAAATGAAGAGAAAAAAATAAAATTTCTAATAACGTTCGCCCCTCGGACAATGACAAACCTCTGAGCGTATTTCTGCCATGAAAAAGCTCCTCATAAAAAACATCTGCCGCTCGGAATCGGCTTGAACAACATCAAGACGCACTCCACAAATAGGAGGAGAAGTTCGGCTAAACACACAAAAAGGGTGTACGCGCCAATTATATATGTATATCAGGTCAGTCCATAAGTTCGTGCATTTTTTAAAGGTGGTTTTAAAATTAAGAAAAAAGATGTTTAAAGTATTTGTTAATCAATAATATATTTCCCTTCATTATTTACAATGTCTTCCCAACGTTTAGGCAAATTTTTAACTCAAAATGCTTCGCGTAGTTCTCACTCATTTTTTTTTTTTGGTTGCGTTTACGGGAAAGTTTCGAACGACACTAACCTGAGTTAGCACTGGCGTCGTAGATTGAGTGGGACCATTACGCAGCAAAAAGCAGAGCGAAATATATCTTGAAGTTACAAGAAAAAAAGGGGTTATTTTCTTCAAATAGAGACTGTACTTACAGCGAGTATGGATAGAGTTCATACTCTTCCTCCTCCGAATCTCTTAAGATCCATCAATGAATCCAAAAAATTTGCGGAAATGTGACCTCAGACGAATTTTTCGGTCTTACCATCCATACTATAGGGTTTTCCAATAACAGGTGGTATCTATCGCTATCGAGAGATGATTAACGATTTTTTATGGCCGAAATGGGATGGTATTTATCTGGACAACGTTTATTTTCAACAAGACGGCGCTACGTACCACACAAGCAACGAAACCATTGATCTTTTACGGGAAAAGTTTCTGGACCGTGTTATCTCTCGAAGAGGTGATCACAATTGGCCACGGAGATCTAGTGATTCAACACCTTGTGACTTTTTTCTTTGGGCCCACGTGAAAGAGAAGGTCTACGCCAACAGTCCAAGGTCGATTGAAGACCTCAAAGATGGAATTCGAGAGGCTCTCGAGGACATAGGGCAGCCACTTTGCAATTCGGTTATGGAAAATTTCATGAAAAGGATATTGTCGTGTAAGGGTGGTCGTGGTGACCATTTGCCTGGTGTTATTTTCCACTATTAACGGCATACTTTCCTCTTTATAATGAAATAAACATCCGATCATTTATATTAACAAATAGCATTTTTCTTTGAATATCAAAATAACACCTCTGTCACCTCTATATGTATATCTATCCTGTCTCTCTATTCTTTCTACTGTAATACATATATCCGGGCGTAGTACAATGGTCTTCCCTCCACAAATCTAATCTTTCTAATCTAGCTGGTGTTTATAGGGTGCAGTAGACGAAGCTACAGATCTACTCTGTAAGGCATATTACGAGATATTTAGAAAATGGTTCAGAAAGTGCCGAAAGGCGTCTCAGTTGAACAGTCTGATGCGATTCCCCGATAACTCCAGCAATCAATGGGCTTAACGGTGTATCGGCATGTCTTAAATGGCATTTACCGACGGTTCAACTCTCTCGCCCAATGAGTCCCATAATCAGATATCACTCCCACCTACTGCAGACGGAATGCCACTTGAGACTGGCGCTTATCTTCATAAGGTATAAGTCAAATTGACCCAAAATAAGGGAACCATCAAAAGTTTATTTCTCGTGCAACCCGGCGTCAGTTGGAAACACCGAGTGAAACCAAGTCCCCCTTCACCTGATCTTTCGAAAGCAGAGGGCGTCTTCTTCTTCCTCTGCTACCACCAGCTGGTACCGCTTGGAATACTTTCAGAGCCGGAGCGTTTGTATGACATGCGCCAGTCAACAAAGCCGCTGGATCTTTATTCAATAGTAGCTGTAGTCTACTTACATAAATATTTGTATATAAATTAATGGATTCTATTATATTTACGCGTAAGCCGTTGCCTGTTTGCCATAGTCGTGTATAAATTTTCTTCTTTCATGGATTGAGACTAAAGCACTTGCGCTAATTTCGCATATAAAAAGTTTTGAAAGCTATTTTCCTACTCTCTTCGGTGTGTGTGTGTGTGTGTGAATGTGTTGCATTCAAGGAATTACTTTCCCTTCGCCTTTTAACGCGTCTCCTTTTTTGGCTGCTTCCACATATTTGTTTGTGCTGCTTTGAAAAGTTTTAAATCTTAATTTTTCACTTTCTTCTTGTGCCGGATTCTTTGGAAACTTTAAATTGCAGTTTTTGTTTTCTTTGTTTTTGGCATCGTCTCTGTGCGAGCTGCGGCGCAATTTTAATTAATTTCAAAAGTAAAAGAAGCGCGGATACAGCTTTGCACTAGGGCTGTCGTTATTTTATTTGCTTTTTTTTTTATAATCTGTGTATCACCAAACTTCAAGGCCACTGAAACAAAGCTCAATTTCAAACAAAGACAATTCAGAAGTGACTAAAAGTTTTAGCAAAGCCTTGAGTTTTCTGAGTGTTTCGCCTTCCCAACGTCTTCTATCATGGGTGTTTTAGCTGAAGCCGGTCTTCCATCTATCACTGAAAGATGTCAAATAACTACTCTTAAACTTATAACCAAATTTTCAAGCACTACAAATAAACTTCTTTTCAGCAAATTTAAGACCGCTTCTCGGCATAATCGCTCTTTCAAAATTTGGTCGGTCATCCGTCGTTGCATCTACAACTGCAACAAACTAGGTATATCTTTACCGGTATCTTGCTCGAAAATTAGTAGTCAGTGTCCCTGGAAACTCCTTCCTGCATCAATAAATGTTGACCTTCATGCTCTCAGTAAAATTAATACAAATGCGGTAGTTTTTATACAACATTTTGTGGAAATAATGCATTCACAGTCTTTAAAGTCACGATTTTCACAGATGGTTCACGTACAACTTTTGCTGTAGTAGAGAATGACAGAACCCTAATATCCAATGGTTGGTGACTCCGAATAGCTCAATTTTTTCGGCCGAAGCATTGGCCATCCAAGCGTCAGAGTATACAACAAATAATAAGGGAAAATTCGTAATATGTACAGACAGCTTGTCAGCTGTCTAGCGATAAAAAATATCTGTAGTGATAATCAGAGCGTTTGTCGTATCAGGGATAAATTAATAAAATATCCTAACAAAATAAAGATTCTATGGATACCTAGCCACATATTCATCCCTGGAAATGTAAAAGCTGATGCAGCAGCCAAAAATACATATTCTAAACCCTCCATCACTTTCGATACATTCTCCTCGAATGACATCCTTAAAACTATCAACCTCCATTCTTCCTCCACTTGAAATCCTAATTGTAAAAAATCCCTTTTCCCAACTTCCCTTTCCAAACACCAGATCACAACTTTCATACGTCTGAGACTCGGTCATACTAAACTAACACACGAACATCTTCTCCTCGACTCTCCTTCCCGGACTTGTCAGTTTTGTGGAGGGCATCTCTCAATCGAACACATCCTAGATCTCTGTCGAACGGACTACTGCATTTGGAACTATGGTACCATCCACTGTATTAAATAATGTTACTTTTGACAATGTGATTAAAATATACAATTATATGAAATGTATTAATATATCAGACCATATTTAAATTGTACAGTTAGAAATAATTGATTTTGTAATCGTCATTAAGCACTGTAGCCAGTGTGCTAATTAAGTTAGGGTTATATTGTACAGGGTGGGCCATATAGCGTTTGCTTTTTGAACCACCTATTTTTTTGCGAATGGTAACACAAATGACATGTCTAATGTGTTCATAATTTACTTAAAGTTTTAACATTTCCGAAATGGGACGCTATATGCTTGAATAAAATTGGGAAATATTGAGAACCTATTTCCAAAGTGATGAGTCTTCTTCTTCTTCTGCGATTACAGTAAATGGCGAGCGTTACCGTGACCTGCTCAACGAATTTTTGTTTCCAAAAATTGAAGAGGATGACATGAATGACATTTGGTTTCAAGAGGTCGGTGCAACTTGTCACACTGCCAAAGTTACACTCGAACTTTTGACTACCGTTTTTGAATTCCGATATGAATTGGCCGCCTAGGAGCTGTAATTTAAGCCCATTGGACTAGTTTTTGTGGGGAGCCGTTAAGGACAAATTCTATGCGAACCATCCAGAGACGATTGATGCTTTAAAACACGAAATCCAAGTTGCCATTCATGAAATTGGAGCCCAAACAATCGAAAATGTGCTTAAAAATTGGGCTGATCGAATGACCTACTCTAAAGCCAGTCGTGGCACTCATTTGAACGATATTATTTTTCATTCATAAATGACAATGTTCAATCTTCAAAATAAAAAACAAAGTTCGAAAAAATATTGAATAATTTTACATGGCCCACCCTATATAAATGATCGGATGTTTATTTCATTGCAAAGAGGAACGTATGCCGTTAATAATGGAAAATAACATCAGGCAAATGACCACCACGACCACGCTTACAGGACAATATCCTTTTCATGACATTTTCCATAACCGAATTGCAAAGTGGCTGCCCTATGTCCTCGATAACCTCACGAATTCCATCTTTGAGGTCTTGAATCGACCGTGGGCTGTTGGCGTAGACCTTCTCTTTCACGTGGAACCAAAGAAAAAAGTCACAAGGTGTTAAATCACAAGATCTCGCTGGCCAATTGGGATCACCTCTTCGAGAGATAACACGGACCGGAAACTTTTCCCGCAAACGATCAATAGTTTCCTTGCTTGTGTGGCACGTAGTGCCGTCTTGTTGAAAATAAACGTTGTCCACATCAATAGCATCCAATTTCGGTCATAAAAAATTGTTAATCATCTCTCGAAAGCGCAATCCATTTACCTGTAACACCTGTTATTATTAAAAAACCTTTTACAACAACAGATGCGCAGCTCTCCCCACTGAGAACTGATACGAGGCTCTCAACTCTTTCCAGGCAACATGGAAGCTTGTGCTGAAATGTGTTGATAAGGTGAATATCTTAGGCTAAACCAACCAGGTACGTTTTTTGTGGTTTTCCAGGTCACAGGGAATTACTGAGAATGAAATGGCAGATAAATTAGCCGGGAAAGAGGAAGCCTCCCCCTTTATGGGTCCACAGCCATTTTGGGGCCACGGAGAGTGTAACTTCTACGCTCTTGTTCTTGAAGTAGAGAAGAGGCATACTGGGACAATCTACCGGGTTTGTCGCAGTCAAAGTGAATAAAAGGTGACTTTAACCTGCATCGATTTCAAAATTGTATGAAATTGAAAAGGATTAATTTTAGAATCATCACAGGAATTCTAACAAGACATTTCATATAAAGGGTGGTTAAGTTTTAAGGGCCGGTGTTGATTTTGAATAAAATACAATTCTTTTAGAAAATTATTGTCATTTCTCTTTATTATGATAATATTGGTATGGTTCAATTACGTATGAAACAAAATATCGCCCAAACGGCGGCACATCTCCATCCGATGGTCCAAATTTTCGATGACGCTGAGGAATAATTGAAGTTCTATGCCGTTAATGTGCCGAATTATCTCATCCTTTGGCTCTTGAATTGTTGCTGACTTATCGACATACACATTTTCTTTGAAATAACCCTAAAGAAAGAAGTCCCACGGTGTCGTTGACGTTTAGGTGTGATTCACATTCAACATTGGCTCTTGAAATTTAACCACCCTTTGAAATTATCATCTTAGTATCCTGCAAATATGGAAAGTTCCAATGGAACTTGCTGGTTCTGGAAAAAGTTGAAGCCGCCAAATATCTGGGTAAACATATTTTACCAGAGCAGAAAATAAAACTCAGCAAAATAAAAAAAAATCACCAAAAATTAGTGAAAATTTTGATTCACGTCAAACTTGCACTTAATTATATTGGAAGCTTGAGAAATTAAAATGATAATAGAAAACATACATAAATATTTTTGGAATGATTTTTTGTATGCTCCATTGCTCATTGGTTTTATAAAAAAAAAATAATAAGAATTATTAAGCCGATAGTAATTGGAAACAATTGGCAAAAGAATCGATTAATATATTCTTAAAGGTCTCGGGAATTCAAATATGTGTTACTAACATTTGAAGGGAGTGACGATAGCCGTTTCCATTTTTTTATATTAGCTTGCCTGTGGACTACAATATGTTACTCGTACTTGGAGAATCATTTAATTTTTTTTTTATTATTGTATTTTTTTTTTCTTTTGTTTTTGCTACTGAGGTAGGTAGGTAAAATGGCAAGAGTGCCACAGGCACACTTCAAGTAGCACTTACGTGCCGTTTTAATACCATAATGTGGACCATTACCTGTGCAAAGAAAAATGTTTGCGAAGAGAAAACCTTCTACAGCCATCCAGTGCTGTTGATGTAGTGGTGGAGAGAAAAGGGATCTAGGCTAGAGAATTTCTTCAAGTCATCCCCAAAGGGCACGCTAAGGAATCTCTCGCTGCTGAGGAGGCTTAAAATGCCTAATGCGTCATCAAATGGCATGTTCGGAGACTAAAAACTCCCCCTGTTTTGGAACCGCTTTCGCATTACTTCAGAGTGGGGTTTCATCTTCGTCATTACAAGGTCTATGTTTGTGTGCCTGCGTCTAAGTCCCGCTTTTTCATTCGTAGAATTTTTTCTGTAAAACCACTCATAGAGAATCAATAAACCAAACATACGAAATATTGTGAATTTTTTAAGCAATGCATCTTGTTATTTGTTCATTCCTCACAGTGGTATTCTGCGACCGAGCCACAAGCTCTTTATATAGTTGACCATTGAATATACATACATACATACATACACACGTATATGCAGGTAAAATAAATTTATGCATGCATGACAAAGGAGAAAAATAAACCTTGGAGAAATCTTGCCAGTCTATTTCCACTTACTGCAATCACTTGTTCCATAAATGCATTGAACTGACTATGAAAATCATTGGAGCACTTTTTTAAAAGCACTTTAAGGGTTGCACTTAAGATTTATCGATTTTTTCCCCCATCGACAGCTCACGTATTTTTACTTTTATTTTTCATTTTATTTGTATTTCATTTTAAATGCATGCCATTGTTATTGTTCTTGTTGTGTATTTTTCGTTTCACTATTAATTTCAAGTGACCTTGGGCATACCGCTGGCACAGCAAGCAGATGGTTCCCCTAATTTACATTACAAGCAAGCAATGCTTTTGAATGCATACACATATACACGCATACTTACATATACATATATTGTACTATATTTATTTTTATATATGCATGTATTGTATGTATATATAAATGCATATATAACTGGCATTCTGTGTTCTACATAAGTGCTACGAACTTGAATGTGTGGCAAGCGACTCTTGTGTTGTGGCGTTTGTGTTTGTATAGAAATTGTTTGTATTGCTTGAGTGTGCTAGTATACCTTGCAGTGAAATCCATTGGTTCCAAACTGATGCCCCTCAAATGAATTCGGAAGCTTTCCTAGTTCACCTCCCATTTCTATTCAATACAGGGTGAACTAAGTGCAAGTTTATTTTTTGATTTTTAATTTTATTGCAAACTGAATTGTGGCAAAGTGTTTATCATTTTAGTGAAACTAACTCGACAGTGAACAATATTTTCATATGGCCTTCATCCTCGCGCGGTTTGTTACACCGGAACGTGACTTCTGGCCAAGAATGATGGAAAACAAGATTGCACCCATCAGACAGGAATAATTTTTGTGTGATGTTACACTGATACAGAAATGTGAAAACGCGAAGAAAAATGCAACTAGAAGAGAAAATTACAAAAATTACAGAATAAATTGTTATTTTTACAATCAACAATTGCACCAGTCGTTCTCTCAAATTCACTAAGAGCGGAGTAACGGTAGTCACCTTTGTACTCTCTGCATCCTAGTTTCTGAGAAATTACTTTAAACCAGAGCGAGAGTGTCAGTGCTCAACTAAATACAGTTGGATATGCAAACTCAATAGCAACAACAACCAACGCTACCGCCTGATGACAATTTTGCCTAAAGATCTCGTATTATTCGCTGACAAAGAATTTTTAACAGAAGTCAGTTGGTTTCATATAATTATCAAACACATGTCTGGCTATGGCTTGTTCTAGATGAGTAATATAATATTTACTAAATTTATAGTTAATTCTATTGTATGACTCGGCCATCAAGGGCCTCTTAGCCTTCTTTAGGGGGTATGTAGGTGTCTTGGGTATTGTAGGAACGTTGATATTTGGGCGAAAAGGATTTTTATGCCCAAACCTTGTAAATCTATCATCCTTGATATGGACCGTACATCCTTCCTCTTTCGGGGTTAAGTGTTTGTTCTCACTGTATGAGTTTTTCTTAGGACTGACTATGACTACTATGAGGACGGCACAGGGCGTAGATATGCGCAATACAGAGGGTTACTCCAACCCCATAGCCTTTACTAAGCGAAGACCCTTGTGCGTGATGAAGAATCACATACTGCGCGAGGTAACCCTGCTTCTTAACTCAGTAAGATCCCTTGCTGCTGGTTGGTAAATAGAGTGATTACTGAGTTAAAACAGAACACTACGGTTCTAGACTTGAACTGTCGATAACGGGTTCCTCTTCAACAGTGGCGACTTAAAGAGTATTAATAGGGCCACCAAACGGAAATGAGTTCAAACCACTTGTGGCAATCCTCCCGCTGGTTCTCCAACGGCTTGGGCTTCGGATGTGCAGGCCCAAAACTCATTCACCACCAAGACGACCAGGGCTGAAAATCAGGGCCCTGGAGGAAGCAAGCTACTGGTTGAGGATGGACACTTATTGGACGGTGCATCCTCGTCAGGCTCTATGTATACGTAGCTCTATAGAGAGCCTGTTACTGGGCGAAAATGAGCTTGGCTCAGTGGAGATGCATTGCGAAAGCAATGGAGATGCAGGCGACCCCTGCAAACCCTTTAGCTGATCCTGGGGAGGCTGCGTTGGCTCATTTACGTCTCATTGCTCTGACACTTTCCTCTGCGGACGGAAGTAATGTGGTTAATTTGGATGCAAATCCGAAAAGTACCACTGCACTAACGGCTACAAAGAAAGCGTCTGATTCGGGAGGCAAATTGGAGGACGCAGACGTGGTTATAACGCAGGAAACCCCTGCCTGTCATGTCACCACGACTGAGAAAACCAAATCGGCTCCTGTCCTGGCTCCAGTTTCGACGACTGTTGGGGATATGGTTAATCAGAGTTCACGCTCAGAAAGTACCAGCGCACCAATGGTCACGGAACAGATGCCAGCTTCAGGAGAAAATCTGTCTAATAGACAGAAGAAGCGGCAAAGGCAGAAGAACGGGAAGAAGGCAAGAGAAAAAGTAGGTATGATTACGGCTAACGTAGCTATGGCAACTGCCACTCGAGCCGGAGTTGCGGCTCATCTGTCTTCGTCCACTCCTGTAGCCGAATCTGGCAAGAGGAACAGATCTGATGATGGCCCATCTGATCTGGCCACCTTGACAGATGAAGCGACGGTGAGCGCACCAGTTGGCTCAAGGAAGAAGAAAAGAAGGAAGGGTAATAAACCGGAATCCGAAGTAAGCAACAGGTTGTTGTGACTGGAAGGAGGAGCCTCTTGCAGCAATCAAGTACCTGGTAGTAGTACCAACGAATCCAGTGGAACTATTGCTCCGGGGGCTAAGAGCGCAGTAGCGAGCGCGAAACCGGGTCCGCCTAGTGATCCACTACTGTCCATTGGAGGTGACTATGCTGCGGCAGCAACTAGCGGCATGATGGTGGAGATCTGTAGCGATGGGCATATCCAATTGACCCATAAACAATTGAATTTTGTCGACAGTCAAGTCTGGGAAGCGATAGGGAAATCGAAAGATGTACCTAGATTCGAGCGAATGAGAGTTGAACAAGGTGTCTTGAAGGTGCAATATTCAAACACTCAATCGCTCGAATGGCTGACCAAAACTGTGGCTGCGATGCCAGCGTTTGAAGGATGTAAGTTTGTCATTCGGCAAACGAACAAAATTCAAAAACTGGTGAGGGTGAGCATGTTGATCCCTGGGCTTTCAAGGGAGCCACATGCGATCTTCTCTAGGCTTCATGCCCTGAAAGAGGGACTTGATACGAAGCACTGGAGATCATACCACTATACCAAAGCGGGGACGGGGACCAAAAAATTAATTTGTTTATCCACATTTTCGACTATTTATACAAGATCGTTAGATCGGCATTTTCGATTAATTTTATATTCAAAGTTAAAATAACGACAAAAAAGTATTAGTCAATTAATAAGAAATTTTCGATTATTTTTATATTTAATGTTAAAATAACAACAAAAAATTAATTAGAATAATCGATTAATCGACATCTTTTATTATTTTTATATTAAAAACTAAAGTAACAAACTGTTTTAAAATTTGTTTATATAAAAATATTTGTTATAAAAATAAATAATTCACGTACAATTTTTAATTTAAACGTGCAAGTTTGTAAAATAAAGTAAATTTGATCATTTTTTGGCTTAGGAAAGCTATTGCCCAGCTTTCCTTTTCCTCTTCTTAATTGGCGCGATAACCGCTTACGCGATTTTGGCCGAGTTTAGTCGCCAGCTGTTTCTTTCCTTGCTAACCGGCGCCAGTTGGAAACACCAAGTGAAGCCAAGTCCTTTCCCACCTGATCTTTCCAACGCAGAGGAGGACTTCTCCTTCCTCTGCTGCCACCAGCTGGAGGCTGGCACACTGCTTTAGGAAACAGAAGTTTTACGGGTACTGATGTGCCAATCAGGTGCGAATATTTGTAGGAAAGCAGCTAAAGGTTTAGATAAGTATTTCAAGTTTTTTGTCTGCGTATAATAAAATTCTTATATTAAATTTTTCCGACAAAATTCCAAATTTCACTTCACGTCATTTCGAACACTCGCGCTTAATTTTCCGAATTAACAAAAACAGTGATGCGCCTTTTAATTGGAACCAGTGATGTGGCTTTAAGAAATGGCAACCCTGCCTTTTACTCACAAGTTCAGTTGTTATTTTGATGAATTCGTAATGGGAAACGCCACTGTGAAAGTTCAAAAAAATCGATTTTTTTTTTTGCATAAATTGTTAGTATAACTACTCAAGAAAGTGTAGGTCTATGTGCACTTAAGTGAGTCTATGTGCACTTAAGTGAGCGCCCGTCGGTTCGGCCCCGTAGCGCCTACGATACGATGCTTTATTTCAAACGCGTTTTTCTCGAAACGCCTTTTTTTGATACGGTGACAAGATTTCTCGAAGACTAATGAACCGATTTTAATTTTCTTTTTTTCAAAATTTTTGTTATCGCATTGGCTTTTGTTGTACGTAGCCGATTTTCAAAATTTTTAAAATCAAAAAATGGTGAAAAACACACATCGAAATTCAAATAACCACCATTTTGTCAAAAAAAAAAAGAAAAAAAACAGCTACGTACAACGATAGCCACTATTGCGTAGATTAATAAAATTTTTGGTTTTGTGATTTCAGATGATTATTCATTTCTGTATCGCTGCCACCAGATGACGTCATTTTTTATTAACTCGTTACGTTTATTTACATAAATTTGTAAATTTTCAATATTTTTTAAGAAAAATTTACATCAATATAGTTTAATACATATACAATATAATAAATTGCATTTTGTCCGATCCTCGAATAATCATTCCTACTTACAAAAAAAAATTCCCAAAAATCGACTATTTTTTGACCCCCCACAGTGGCGTTCCCCCTTAAAGCAAGATGTAGTTTGAATTTTGGTCGAAGGAAATGTTGTGAATGGTAGCAATTTAAATGTTTTAATTAAATTCTTTCCATAACACAGTGCGACATCAAAAATCAAACCGCACCGGACCTTTTTTTTCTGAAAATATACCTATTCAATAGCAAAACCCTCGCTGGGTTTTTAAAAGTTAGCTCGATTTTTTTTTTTATAGCGTTTTGAAGTTTTCTATTTTCATGAGATTTTGGAGTTTTACCTGTACGCTAAATTTGACTTATAAATCGACCTTTGTTTGATTTAATCGATTTATTTTGTCATAGCTTGATGCAGAAATTTCGTACATGTACAAATAAACTTATTTTGAGAAGAACCCATATCTCAATATGCAATTTTGAATACCAAAATTTCGAAAAATTGTATGTTTTTACCATTTTTTACTGTAATTATGAAAATAATTTTATACGTAACCACCCGTTATACACATTTTCAGATTTTTCTATTTTTGCTAGTATTTTTTCCAGATACGGTTTTCCAATGAATATTGGAAGTAACAAAATGTGATCGTGAGTAGTGAAAAGCAAGATTGGTCTCACAAGACTTTTAGCCTGTTAAGTACATAGAGAAGTGGCTAGCACACATTCCAAAATAAAAAGTATAAAGAAGGTTGTAGTCTGTCTTATCAGGAAATGTTTGTTTTAGAAATTCCAAAATTTGTTCCCAACGATTTTACCTGTTCTAAGATCGCAGCAGTCTTGCGAGATCAGGTTCGTGCATAACAACTCCTAAAACACATTTGACGCGCTAAATATTTTGTGAACAATACAGTTTTTGTTAACATATTTGAATTTATTAATTTCATTTACGTGAATTTTTTATGAATTAAGAAAATAAAAAATGTACAATTGTCCTGCAAATATTAACGTTTTCTGCTATTGTTGTGGACGTTTGACACCAGCGAGTGAAAAGCATGGATCAATCAGTGATGATTTTACTGTGGCATACAGACATTATTTTGATCGTGAAGTTATTTTGAATGTACCTTGGGCGCCAAACATAGTGTGGAGAGCTTGTTATGTTGGTTTAGTTAATTGGTTGCACAAAAAACAAAGCAGAATGCCTTTTGGAATGCCAATGCTATGGCACAATCCAGAAGAACATGATCCAAAAAATTGTTATAGTTGTGCAAATACTGTGATCGGATTGAACAAAAAGAAAAAGAAAGACGCCAATAGAATTCACAAGGAACTTGTATCATCCAAAAAAATAATTTTGCCACCACTTCACATCAAGCTAGGAATTGTGAAAAATTTCCTGATGGTTGTTGCTAAAAGGGATGAGGGGTTTTCCTGCCTACGTGACATTTTTCCGAAGATCAGTGGTGCAAAATTGAAAAATGGTGAGATTCTGAGATACATTTATTTCCAGATGCACACATATATATCATTTATTTGTATATATATTTTTTCATATTTTTTTTAATTTCTTTCAGGCGTTTTAAATGGTCCTGGCATTCGCAAATTGGTAAAGTCTGAAGACTTTAACAGGGTCCTAATAAACAATGAAATCGTTGCGTGGGAATCGTTAAAAGAAATAATAGTTGGACTTTTAGGCAAACATCGTTCTCCAAATTACAAAGAATCTGTGCGACGAATGCTAGATGCTTTTTCCAAAATTGGGGTCCATATGTCGCTAAAAATTCACTTTCTTCACCAACATTTGGACTATTTTAGTCAACAATTGTCGACAGAATCAGATGAGCAAGAAGAGCGCTACCATCAAACTGCGATGCCATTTGAGTCAAGATACCGAGGAAAACGAGCTCCAGGTGCCATACTAGCCGAAATATGTTGGTGGAGTAAACATATTTTTCAATACGACCCGGAAGAAAATGGAGTAACCAGGAGGAAAAAGAATATGAGGTAGAAGAAGAAGAGACAGGCATGGAATTCTTTACTGATGAATCCGATTACTCGAAAAGAGCTCGTCTCTAAGGTTTTAGTACGTAAAAATTCTTTATTTTAATAAAAAAAAAAAAAAAAAAAAAAATTATAAGAATTCAAGTCTATATTCTTTTTACTTAATCTATTTAATATTTTTACCTACAGAGTTTTTAGATATTTAAAAAAAAATTTAAAGCAGAGTATAAAAAAGTTATTTTTATGAAGAAAAATCTTGTTAAAAATTTATTTTTTTAGAAAATAACAAACTTAAAGTTCAGTTTTATGTTTTTATCTTATAAATGACTTTTTTAGTACATTTTGCAACATCTTTGCTAGAAGAAATAGTGAGAAATTTTAATTATTTTCATAATTACAGTAAAAAATGGTAAAAACATACAATTTTTCGAAATTTTGGTATTCAAAATTGCATATTGAGATATGGGTTCTTCTCAAAATAAGTTTATTTGTACATGTACGAAATTTCTGCATCAAGCTATGACAAAATAAATCGATTAAATCAAACAAAGGTCGATTTATAAGTCAAATTTAGCGTACAGGTAAAACTCCAAAATCTCATGAAAATAGAAAACTTCAAAACGCTATAAAAAAAAAAATCGAGCTAACTTTTAAAAACCCAGCGAGGGTTTTGCTATTGAATAGGTATATTTTCAGAAAAAAAAGGTCCGGTGTGGTTTGATTTTGATGACCCCAAAATTGTCGCACAGTGTAATTAATCTATTAATGATTCGATTAATCAGAACAGCAAATTCGATTGGATTAAATCGCTTTCTGAAAAAAAAATTACTCAATTAATGCTATTTATTTGATTAAAATTGCCATTCCTAGTGATACTTATAAGAATATTCTTTCATAACGGTATTGGATTCATAGATTCGCCTTCGCCTACTTTTTTCTGTAACTTGTTGTTGCTTTCCACAACCGAATTGTAGTCACGCAGAAACCTACACGACGGGGCAGCCCCTAAGTACTTCAGAAAATCTCATGCATTTGGCCATCTTCAAGCTATCATTTGAATTCGTGTGATTTTTTTTTTTTTTTTGAGTTCCGTGAACTTACCTTAGTCATAAAAGTTATTATATAAATTATTGAACTAAGTATTTCTGATAGATATTTTATTATACAACGTATTACTCTCCATTAAAACGACCCATTGTAGAAGTTATTAATATCACAGGCCTCCCGTCCCTGTGCATTTCACCTGTATGTGAAATAGCAACTATGGGGCACCTTGTATGCCTTCAGCACCATACAAAAGTACAAGAGTACCTATGCACGTGTATTAATATTTAAATAAATTCACATATATGTGTCGCTATGTATGTGTTTCTGCATATTAATCAAACAAGCATGTGTGCTTTGGCAGCATACCACCATTTCAAGTGGTTACACGAGCAAATGGCAGTTGCTGACCTTTATTTCCTCTACCGCACAGCATCACAGTTATCCTTTTATTTATGTGTATAAATAAGTAGACTTGTGTGTGTATAAATAAGTAGTTATGCGTGTGTGTATCACCCATGCAGGAATAGGTTTCCTTAAGTGGGTTAGGTATAAAAGTTGTTTTTGTTTATTTCGCCGACTTCGAAAAAGAGAGGTTATGAATTCAATATAAATATTTCGGTTTTTTGAGGATGCTTGTTGCCACATATGCGACTAATATGAGAGCGTTAACCGGAAATATTATAAAATTATATGTAACTCACCTATTAGGAATCATTTTAACCTCCTGCTCTGGAAAGGCCACAATGCACGTTGACTTGTTATCTGCTCTATGTAGATTGGCAATGTACCTACGCCTGCTGAATTAACTGTAAAAAAAGCATAAACAACATGCAACTAAAAGCAAAAGAAATTCTAAATTCTAAGAAATAATCATTTCCAAAATTTCGGCTGAACATTGCAGAAGAAATTCTACAAAATGTTAATATTTCTGAATACCCAACACGCGAAAGGATTTCTTTAGATAACACACCATTGTGCTTGCAGGCAAAAAGTGGGGAGATTTACCAAGAAAAATCCCTCCTACACGAAGTGAGCAAAAACCCCAACGAAGATGTCAGTTACGAATATATGCGAAACAGAATAAAAGCTGCGAAACTGTATGGGAATGTAAGAAATGTGTTGTTGTACTGCACATTCCTGATTGTTTGGAAATATATCACACTGTACAAAATTATTAGCAAAATTCTTTAAAATATTATGCATTTCATTTATATTCATTTAAATATTGTGACTACATGCATTTGTTAATTACTCTCTGCTAAAAGCTTTAATGGAAATAATGCCAAGCAAGAGCTCGTTATAAATTGGTTTACCAATGCACTCACCGGCTTTTGGAAATTAATTTCCAGCGCAAGAGGTTAACAGAAATGCCGGCCATGTTATCCGAAAAATACTTGGAAACCTGCATTCCAATCGATAACATACCAACGGAGAATGACTCTTGCAAAAAGTGGTACATTAGAGCCGGTCGATGAACTCTCTCGACCTACAAAAGCCACATTCTGTAAATCTCTCGTACTGTAGTTGTATGGCATAGACCTATGAGCAATAACAACATCAGATGGGACGGCGCTGCAGTGTTTGAAAGAAAGGTTCCGTGAAAGATTTGTATACCATATCTCTATGCTCATGAATGAAAAGGGAACTAAGAGCTGTACGAATTTTGTATGAACTTAGAAATAGATAATACATAATTTGGACCAAAACACGTCTAGTGGTTGGTATTGGGGTTCAAAATGGTGGTAGTCTTTTTTCATTGAATTGTAAGTCAAATAATTGTTGGTGATGTACCTTCCCAAAAATCTTGTTTTTTTCGTCTGTCACCTGTCAACAATATTCAGTTCATTGTTTGTTACGTTTTATACAACAATGCATTTTTGTCGCTTTTAAAAATGTCGAATTTCGTGCCTTCAATTGAAGAAAAACGCTTCTCAACGCTGGTTTGAAAAATTCCGAAGTGGTGATTTTTGCGTGGAGAACGAGGACCCTGGTCGGCCACCGAAAAAGTTTAAGGACGCCGAATTGCAAGCATTGTTGGATGAAGATGCTGGTCAAACGCAAGAAATGATGGCAGAGTAGTTGGGAGTGACCCAAAAAACCATTTCCAAACGTTTGAAAGACATGGACATGATTTTAAAGGTCGGAAGATGGGTGCCACATGAACTGGCAATGTGACAATGCACCGCCACATCGAACAAGAGCGACCCGGGAATTGGTGGAGACGTACAATTGGGAACTTGGCGCCTTTCGATTATCATTTGTTTGCATCGATGGGCCACGCACTTTCCGAGCAGCGCTTCAATTCTCACGGAGAAGCCAAAAATGGCTCGATGATTGGTTTGCGGCCAAAGACGGCCAATTTTTTTGGCGCGGCATCCACAAATTGCCTGAGAGATGGGAAAAATGTGTCGCTAGCAATGGCTATTATTTTGAAGATTAAATTTGTAACCATTTTTTGTTAATAAACGTTTGAAATTGAAAAAAAGTCTCATATCATAGGTATATAGCCCAGTAAGATGTCATAAATTCACCCAGTGCCACCCACTTTGAGCTACTTAATAAAATCGCTATGTTCTCTTGGAAAAGCTATTTTTTATTTTAGGGCAAAGGAAAAGTACTCAAAAGCATGGAAATCAAAACTTTTGCCAATAAAATTAGCAAGCCATACTGTTTTTGTTGTTTATGTCCCAAAAGACAAGATGAAAAGAAACGATGGGGTAAAATCGTGCGGCACTTCATGGAAACCAAGCGAAAAAGTTGACGTCTATCATTTTTCGGCAACGGATTTCAAGATCGGGCCAGATCGAAAGATGGCGAAGTTGTCTAGTGATGCCTATTCCGATGCCTATTGAAATTATACATTGCCGGAATAAGTTCGAGACGGGAATTAGAAAAAATTTAACTATAACGGCAAAGTATTTTAATAAGGCTGGCATTACGTCCCGCCAACAGGGTAACACTTCTTCGAAAGTAGCTGTAGGTAGAATGTAGGAATGCCTTGAACGAGCCTAGCGCTGGTTTTTGTCACCTCTAAAAACAGTGCCGCGAATTTACGAAAATGAAAAAGAACAAACCTACTCAAACACTGACTTCATTGATTTAAAAAAAATTGTGGCGACCGCCGTAGCCTAATGGTTTGGTGCGTGGCTACCATTCGTGAGTTAAGTAGGTTCGTATTTCCGCTCAAGAAACACCAAATATTAGAAAAAGTTGTTTCTAATAGCGGCCGCCCCTCGGCAGGCAATGGCAAACCTCCCCGTGTATTTCTGCTGTGAAAAAACTCCTCATAAAAAGCCATTTGCCGTTCGGAGTCAGTTTAGGTCCCTCCCTTTGTGAAACCACATCAAGACGAACGTCACAAATAGGTGCAGAGTTCAGCCAAACTCCTAACAGAAGCGTACGCTCCAATTATTTATTTATTTATTTTATTTGAAATCTGTTTTTTTTTCCATTTTTTGTTTCATGCAAAATGGTTTAATTATGAGTCATTTGTTCAGCTACGCCTCGCATTGGGACCGCCATTGATTGGTATGGCTTATGAACCCACCATGAAGAACCGATAGCAAAATGAATGTCTAAGTTATCTAAGCTGTCAAAACCATCACATCGATTCACTAAAGCGCCTACGCAATTTTTCTGACGCCCACACGCTATGCTACTCGAGCCTACAGTGGGTTTTATTGTACTTTAGGGCACCTATTTGTTTTTCTCAAAACAAATTAAAAGTTTAGATATTACTTTTTGTAAATATGAGATGGAATTTACTTAATCACAAAAAAACAAAAAAAAAACAATAAATAAATAAATAAAAAATAAAAAACTATTAGAAGTAAAATTTCAAAATATGGCATAAAGTGATTCAAAATACATAAATCAGTTAAAAAATTTAGTTCGGTTATTAAATATATACAATATATTTTTTTCCTTATTCACGTGATTAGCTTGCCGCTACTAGTCCTAAATAGTGGGAATGCCCACCTGTCGTTGCTTAGGAACAAAGCCTCCCTACTGCTTGGAGCGCCATCTGTGTTTCACATTTTTCTGCCAGAAGGACAGAACAGATGGTTGAGGACTTCGCTGAATTTGGTGTCTCTGCGCTATTACCGCGGTTGCCCGCTTCCTGATAATGCATTGACTATTGTGCGGGAGTAAGGATGGAAAGGAAAAGTTTTTGGGGTTGAGGAATAAGATTTTTTTTTAGAAACAGGGAAGTAGGTAAATTTGGAAAAGTGCGAGGCTTCGACCGTGCTTTACGTGGAATTTGAACCCAAAACTCTGGGATTTATTAAATAAAGTATTACCCATTTAGAGTGGACGTATTTGTTTCTGCAAAAACACAAAAATTTAAAGCAAACAATTATTTTTTTTTGTTCATTTGGACAATTATTTACTTTAGTTCAAGAAAAATTGTACAACCATTTTTTGAAGATGATTTAAAATGGTCCCTTCTGGCATTGATAGCAAAGTATGTGTTTTTTTTCGGCGTTTTCTTTTACACTTGTCAATGTTTCGCGCGATGCCATCACTATGTCGTGTTGTAGTGGCTTTGAATTGAGCTAAGACGTGTTTCTTATACCTTGGACTTCAAATAAGCCCGCAAATAAATATCTGGTCACATTGAATTGAAATTTATATAAATCGACTGGAATCTGTACAAAATGCGTTTTTCCGGCTTGCATTGCACTCCCTACATTTCTCAGATCCTTTGCCTGCCTGGGGTTAGGGGTAGTTAGAATTCTCAAAAAATTGGATTTTTTTGCATTTTCTTAAAGTATAATATCTTAAAAATATTGTGTGAAAATTTGCAGTGAATCCGACAGATCCTTTTCGAGTTATTTAACAATTAACAGAGGACGCTCGGGCGCTCCGGCGCTCAAACCATGTTTTTTGAACTGGTGATCACTGTAACTTAAAAACCACTTGGTAGATTTGATAAATTTTATACTGCTTTTGAAAAACATAAAAAACTCGTGCCTAATCGAAGAATTTTTTTTCCAAAAATTTCGAATTTTTTTAACAATTAATTGACGGTTTTTTTCTCGAAAACCTGATAAATATTTCCTGAGGCCGCCATATTGTTAATTTTGAAAAAGAAAGCTTCGATCAGTCATAAATTTATCTATTAATAAAACTAAATTCTCTTATCCGATTGATTTAAAATGAATATCCAAGGACTTGTGATGATCACCGCAAGAGACTTCTGGAGAAACGGGCTCGACACAAACAGCGAAAACTTTTACAATTATTAACTTTTTTTTTGGAATTTTGCTTAAGTCATCTCGAAGCTTGATGTATTAATGCCATGTTTTTATTTTTGTAAAATAAAGCAATTGACTACCAAAAAAAATTATTGAAAATCATCATATTTTTCGCTTCTCTGACTACCCCTGTCAGCCTATTTCTTATTTGACATCGTCGCCGGCTCCGTTGATTGTCCCTCTCTGTTGGATAAAACTAATATGAATTGTGACTTGCAGGGTTTTGCGAGATTTTGATCTGTTTCACGTTGCCACTAGCAAGAAAGTAAATATATATTATACATACAGTGAAGGACTTAAGTCTACATATAGCAGCATATTTTCTTATATCCCAGGAGGTATACAATAATATATAAAAAAACTGTTGTTGTAGTTTTTTTTACGGAATTCAAATTTTTTCATAAATTTACAAAAGTTAATTATTTCACTGGCTTTGTAACAAAAAAGCTAACAAAGCCACAAAGAAGCGGAATGACAAAGTCAACACACAGTTCATTAAAACAAACTAGCTTTTGAAGTGGAACTTCTTAGGCGTCGATGGACGAGCGAGAATGGAGAATAAAATTTCAAGGCCTTGCAACGTTTTGGGCATTTTCGTTCCGCGAGAGAGAAAAAAGATATAGCGTAGAGGAAAAGAAGTGAGAGAGAGAGCTATACCTTATATATATCTTAGATACACTTTAGGCTATTTGTCCTGAGTTTTTCCTTGTGATTGCTAATTTCTAGTGAGAAATAACACTGTATACTTTTTGGCGCTTGTCGGTTGGTGTAAACTTGTAGAAAATGTATATTTTTGGTGCCTACTTTTTGCCGTTATATTTCCTTGGTGCCTACTGTTTGGGGCGTTTTCCCCCAATTTTTTGGCGTTTTTTTTTTTTGTACCTACTTTTTGGCGCTATTTCCGTTTCCTGGCTAGTGCTTGTGCCTACTATAAAGTGCTATCCATTACGGCGTCGGATTTATTGGTATTGCCTTGGGGTAATTTGTGCCGTTGCTGCGGTCCTGGAATCGCTGCGTTTGTGCGGGTGATAAACGCTCGGAGTAGTGCGCGTTGTTGCCACGGTTTGTATCCGGCGTTTAACTACACCGGTCGACCCTTGCTTTAGTTTCGTTAATCTGTTTTTGATTTCTGACAGGGTAGGTGATTAGCCTGCCGCTACCATTCCTAAGTAGTGGGAATGCCCACCTGTCGTTGCTTAGGAACAACGCCTTCTTTCTGTTTGGAGCGCCATCTGTGTTTCACATTTTTCTGGAAAAAGGATCGCCCAGATAGTTGAGGACTTCGCTAAATTTGGTATGTCTGCGCTATTACCGCGGTCGCCCGTTTCCTCTTGCTGGCGCCACTGATGCAATGTGTAAATGTGTGGCCTATTTGTTTTTTTTTTTCTGCTTGCACAATGCAAATAATGCACAGACTACTGTGCAGGAGTGAGGATGGAAAGGATAAGTTTTTGGGGTTGAGGAATGGAATTGGAAGTAGTTTTTTTTTAGAAACAGGCAAAGTAGGTAAATTTGGAAAAATTCCAGGACCGAGCTTTACGTAGGATTCGAATCCACAACCTCTGGGAAGGCAGGCTAGTGCACTTACGCTAGACTTCCGGGGCCGCGTTCGTTCCATTATATTATTTTAATTACCATTCGTCTTTTATTTAATTTCAATTCAATACTGTTAACTAATTTCAAATCATTCCACTAAATTTATTTCATCTAATTTTATCTCATCTCCATTTCATTCCATTCCAGTTGGTTTGCGCAAAAACCAACCAAAAAGTACTACAGTGCGCTTGCTGTACCTCTTCCCGAAGGCCTGCCTACTGTCGACAGTAGTCAGCTTGGCGCCATTATTAACAATAAAAATCGTCGTCATTTGGTATAGTATTATTTTTTCCCTTACCACCCTTCGCGCCGTTGTCATACGTACATCGACTTATGTATTATATATTGCCACCTTTTTGTTGCCATTGTCATTGTTGTTAATGATGATGATGAACACAAGTTATTTTGTTATTGTTGCATCCTTTGGCTAGTCTTGTTGTCCCAACGGGGTTTTCGTTTTACTTTTTTTTTTTTTGTTTTTTAATTTTTTCTTCTTCTCAGCATCCGTGAGATTATATGGCCATGAGAATGCGAGTAGAGCCGTTTGATTTTTAAGTTGTTGTTGTTTTTTTTTTCATTTGTAGGGGTAATATATGCACGTACTTAGTTCGTTCATCCTATCGAGTTATTTTTTCTCTCGCTGCTGACAGCTTCGACTTCAATATCGTAGCTATCAGCTTTCGCATTCTTATTTTTACTAGAAAAGTGTTTTAAATAAATGCTGTTGTAGTCTTGCAATCGTCAACATGCCGTAAGCGGAAACAAAAACGGATACGGATACGGCGACTGTTGCCGGCGCGCTGCGTCGGAGGTGGCACTGAATGTGACGCTGTTGTTCAATATTTTTATTATTATTTGTCTGCTATGTCAGCTGCTCTTGCCCTTATTTACATAACGACATGCGAAAATACGCATACAAGTAAAGCATACAAAAATTAAGCTTGGAAATACTTTTCTTCCTTCTTCAGCGCTGTGAGTGGGCAGACATCCAACGTGTTTTGCCTGCCGAAGGCGACAGGAGGCATCATGAAATATTGTATCACAATGTCGAAGATAAATGAGGCAACAGCTCTGTTTCACTGCGTGCGCTAACAATGCACAGCAACAAAATTAAATAGAAAAGTATTAAAATTCCGTTAAAGAGCCTATGAGTGTGTGTGTGTGTTTTTTTTTTTTATTTTATATGAGAGTAAATGGTATTAAATTCGAAATAAATTTCATATGTAGTGGATTGAATTTCAATTCTTATAAAGCAAAAGCCCAGTTAAGTTTAAATTATATTAACGCAGATTTGGTCTCATTTTTAGATAGAATACAGGCTGGTTATTGGAGGAAGCTAATTTAGGTTCACGCACAGGGCCCGGCTCTCGAATTGTAACCAATTAAAAAGTTCATAAATTTAGTTTGGAAAATTACTTTTATTCAATTCAAAGTAAAAAATGTGTAAAAATAATACAAAATTAAGAATGAATTTACTTTTGCTCGATATGACCACCTTTTGCCTTGACTATGGCCTTGAGACGGTCCAGAAACGAATCGCAAGCTGCCCGAATGTGATTTGCAGGTATTTTGGCCCGCTCGCGGACAAGGGATTTTTTCAGCGCCTCGAGACTGTTGAATCTTTTAATTCGGATCTCGCTCTCCAAAATGGCCCAACGAGAATAATCTATCCGATTCGCGTCTGGTGAATTTGAGAGCCGTTGTGTAGACGTTACGAAGTTCAGAACGTTGTTTTCTAACCATTCTTGATTCACTCGAGCTCTGTGAGACGGTGCCGAATCCTGTTGAAACGTCTATGGTCTGTCACCGAAATGCTTGACTGTCAACGGCTTCAAAGCAACCTCCAGAGTACTTTCCCGATAATATTTCGCATTTACCTTGACGCCAGGCTAGATGAAAACGATTGGAGAGCGCCCATCAGCGGTTACAGCGGCACAAACCATTACCTGTGGCGGGTGCTGCCTACTGGTGGCCAATTGATGACTCAAATTCTCGCATGCACAGTCGGTCAAATAAACCCTATCGTTTTGGGAGTTTACTGCTTCGCTCTCTCAAGTCTGACTTGTTGCTGCTTTGGTGTGAGATCATGCGCCTTTTGGATCTTGGATCTTGTAAGGCTTGACTTTGAGATAATTTTTCAGTATGCGGCGGATGCTACGGTCAGATATTTTCAGTTCTTTCGCCATTTGATTGGCACTTCGTCGGGGATTTCGCTCAAGTTCCTTCTTCACTTTTTGAACCATTTCACGTGACGTTGCAGTCTTTTGATGACCACCTCCATGACGTTTCGCGATGCTTTCAGTGTCATTGTAACGAGTAATGGTGCGATAAACAAAAACTTTATTTACTTTAAGGTGCTCGAGCTCACGCACAATCGCTGGTTGTGATTTCCCAGCCACAAATATTGCAGTCCCACTATTACGTTTCAAATCCAATACTGATTTTTTCGCTTCCGCGCGCTTGTAAACAATACTCTGAACTGTCATTTAGCCAACTAACAGACAGCTGATGCCCGTGCATCAACTCTGCGAGCGATCTGAAGTTGGTAACACTTCGAGTGCCGGACCCTGTATATACGGATGGCAAACAAATATATTTTTCTTGATGCTATACATTCGTTCTATGTTTAAAACAAGCATACAACTATTTTTATTTTTTGTTTTTTAATTACCTATGATAAACGCACTTCACAAATTACCACTGAATTCTGATAATGAAAAAATGCACTTTTCCTTAAATTTGATATAAAATGCTTACACATCCATATTATTTACTCTCCTCTTTTTATTCACCTTCACGAATATTCAAAAAATTATAACCTTAATACCACCTTGATCAAAAAGTTCCCCGCCGTGTGACGCTCTAAGTCAACTAATTTGAGTTCTCTATTTTTTGTTTTTTTAGTTAGTTTGCCACATCTGATTAACATTACTACCAAAATTTTATCGCCATTGCCTGGCATTTGTAAAAGTTTCCCGTATTTCCGATTTTTTACAGTTTTAAAAATAAATTTGAGTTTGTCACAACAAGTTTTTCTGAAATTTTGCATTAAAAAGGAATTCAATGATACGAAAACCTTAATAATAACTGATGAAGACATCAATAAAGTGAAAGAAAACTTGATTAATAACCGCAAATTAACCATCCTCTCCCTCACTCTCTAAATAGTTATTTAAACCTGACATGTAGTCCCACAAGTCTCGGGAGAATGTTTCGCTTGCACTTTTAAGAAGATTTACTGCGCTTTATGTTCTGCAATCGGGTTTTCGAAAGTGAACCAGAATCGGAAAGTCAAACATGTTATTAAATTTTTTTAGTATTCAGTCTTCACAAATTTACGTAAACGTAAATCACCTACTTTGGGGGCTCACTGAGCGCATCAGGGAAATTACACCACACTTTCATTTTGGAATTTTCACCCGCAGGGTATTATAAATCAAAGTACCTACACACTTTTCCCATACTAAAACTTCAAAACTGCATTTTTTGCTGCTAAAAGTAGTCCGCAATGTTTCAAATCCTTTGCGGCATCTACGGCAGTAGCACATGGTGACTTGGAAGGTATTAGCTATCTACACAATATCCATATTTCATAAAAACCTCAAAAAACATATGACGATGTGAAGGATGAAGTGGATTTTGTGCGTCGATTCATCACTATTGATGAGATGTTGGTCTATCACCATGATTCTAAATCGAAACAAGAAGCTAAAGAGTGGTGTCAACCTTGATCTTCGGCTCCGAAATGAGTTCGTGTCCACAAATCGGTCAAGAGGATGTTAGCAGCATTCGTTTGTGGATTACTTGCAAACTGGTAAAACAATAAATTCTGAATATTATTTTAACCTTTTAGGCCAGCTGAACGAAAAAATGCGTGAAAAATTACCCACTTCGCAAAAGAAAAAGAATTATTTTTCATCAGGACAATCCACCGCATCACAAGAGCATTTTTACAGTGGCTATAATCCATGAATTAAAGATCGAATTGTTGGAGCATCCACCATCCATGGAGTATTCACCAGATTTGCCCCCTAGCGACTTCTATCTGTTTTCAGATCTATAAATATTAAAGCGTAGAAAGCGTTTTTCATCAAATGATGAGGTCATAACAGCCCTTTGTAGCCCTTTCTGATTCTCACTTCAGTGATGGAATTCATAAATTGAAATCTCGTTGGAAGAAGTGTATTGATGCTCAGGGAGACTATACTGAGTAATATACTGTGGGCAAAAAGTAAGGTGAATTTGGTTGTAAAATGAAAAATCTTTATTTATTCTTGTAAATCAATTTCATTCCCTTCAAAATAATCCCCTCTCGATGAAATACACTTATACCAACGATTTTTGCAATCCCCGAAACATGTCAAATAGTCAATTTCCGGTATAGCCATCAACACCTTCTTCGATTCAGCTTTTATCTCCTCAATCGACTCGAAACGCGTTCCCCGGAGTGGTCTCTAGAGTTTTGGGAATAGCCAGAAGTCACACGGAGCCAAATCAGGCGAATACGGTGGTTGCGGAACGATATGCGTGGAATTTTTGGCGAAATGGTCACGAAGAACAAGTCCAGTGTGAGACGGTGCATTATCGTGATGCAAAAACCAAGAGTTGTTGGCCCATAATTCTAGTCTTTTTAGACGAATTGCTTCACGTAAACGACGCATAACGCTCAAATAATATTCCTTATCAACAGTTTTTCTAATAGCGGTCGCCCCTCGGCAGGCAATGGCAAACCTCCGAGTGTATTTCTGCCATGAAAAAGCTCCTCATAAAAATATCTGCCGTTCGGAGTCGGCTTGAAACTGTAGGTCCCTCCATTTGTGGAACAACATCAAGACGCACACCACAAATAGGAGGAGGAGCTCGGCCAAACACCTAACAGAAGTGTACGCGCCAATTATTTATTTTTAACAGTTTGGCCAGGTGGAAGGAATTCATAGTGCACCACACCACGAAAATCGAAAAAGCTGTCATCATGACCTTTATTTTTGAACGACTTTGACGTGCTCTTTTCGGTCTGGCCTCGCCTTTAGCACGATATTCGCTTGATTGGTCGGTTGTTTCAGGGTCGTAAGCATAAATCCAAGTCTCATCTCCCGTAATGATGCATTTAAGCTTGTCATGATAGTCTGAAAGCATTGTTTCACACACATCAACGCGACGACTGTTTTCCAAGAAATTGAGAGTTTTCGGTACCAAACGAGATTTGACTTTTCGTAGGCCCAAATGGTCTTTCAAAATGGTTTTCACAGATCCTTCTGATATTCCGATCATATCAGTAAGGTGTTTAACAGTCAACCGACGATTTTTGAGCACTAACACCTTCACTTTATTGACGTGTTGGTCATCTGTTGACGTCGATGGTCGTCCGGAGCGCTCCAAGTCATCAACACGTTCTCGACCCTCTTTGAAGTCTTTGTACCACTTATAAACATTTTTCTGCGACATGGTCGAATCACCAAATGCCTTCTGCAACATGCTAAACGTTTCCGCAGCCGAAATTTCATTCCGCAAACAAAATTTGATGGCACTTCTCTGCTCAATCAGACATTGTAAAAATCGAAAAATGCACTCTTGGTCGTTTGGTAAACACAAGCGTAAATATATTACTGATAATGACATTCACATGAAAGTTGGCTCACATGTTATTAACAGTGCTGCCAATTCATGAAAAAAATAACTAGAGCGAAATTTTAATCCCGCGAAGTTTGACAAATAAATTCACATTACTTTTTGCCCACAGTATTATTTCAAACCATTAAATTGTGTTTTTTTTTTATCGTGCCGCAAAACTTATTGAGCAACCTAGTATAGCAGACAAAGATCATGCTTCCGAGCTGGTACGGAACAAATAAGCTGGGACTATCAGGTACCAGAAATCGAAGGGAAAAAGTCGTCAATACAAGGCAGAAGTAGCTGTAAATACTTTCTAGTTTATAATTCCGCAATAAATTAAAACTTCCAATACTCAAAAATACAACAGATTCAATATATTTCTATAAGAATAGCAGAATACAAATCTATATATGAATGTTAAAAAAAAAAACCAACTCTGAAATAAAAGTGTGCATTAATAGCTGCTAGTGTCAATGAACACTGCCCTTCTCTAAACGAATCAATCCAAGGCGAGCACAGCACTGCCAGATAGAGGCCATGGCAAGTCGGGCATATCTTTAAAGTTTCGACGCGTTTTCATGCAAAACGTTTCCACTTTCGTCAGTGTGCATCTTTTGATGGTGGAGACGCCGCCAATTATAACGATTCGGTCATTAAGTGTGGCGATGTCGTGGCCATGTCTAAAATCAGGAAAACGCAGGCGATAAAACAAAAGCATAATTAAGTGATAAGATGGATGAGGAAATAAGTTCAAAAGCGAATATGGAAATGCATTAATGTGGTGATCGTTTTATAACTAATTGTTTTTTAACGATTTCGTTATATTCCAATCCACATAAACTATATTATATTAAGTAAAACTAAAACTATTGGATATGGGAATAAGTTTCCGCCCTCGTAAAAGAGGTGTCGCTGCTGATACTATTTTTGTGTGCGCTCTAGTAATATTCTGGTGATTTGAAGGTATATATGTGAGGTATCGATCGCAGTAGTTGCTATTTGTTTGAAGCGTAAAGATCCTTTTTTATCTGATGTCAAAAATGTCTACGTTCGTCCCGAAAAAGGCCACATTTGCGGGAAGTCAAGCTTCATAATTACCTTCTAAAGAAAAGTGCAGGTGAAGCGAGTCGTTTATTGATCATTGATCAATATCAAACGCTCCATCCAATACAACTTGTAAAGAGTGGTTTCGACGCTTCCAAAGCAGCAGTTTCGACGTGAGTGATAAAGTTCGCGAAGGGGCATCGAAAAAGATACTCGAAGATACTCAACTACAACAATTATTGGATGAAGACGCATGTCGATCCCTTGATGATAAGTCTAAAGAGTTGGATGTTGACAGATCAATCGTCGGTAAACGTTTGCACGCGATGGGAATGGTCCAGAAAGCAGGTAACTGGGTGCCACATCAATTGAAGGAGAGGAATATCGAGAGACGTTTGGTGACATGTGAGATGCTTCTTGAACGGCATAAAAGAAAAGGTTTTCTGTATCACCAGGCCAGACGTTACTAAATCAGTCCAGAAATATTTAGAAGGAAAATTGAAATTTGAATAGGTCGAGTCAAGTAGCATCAGGAGATTTGGTGGCTCCAAAAACACTCAAACTAAAAAGCCCCAAAGCTCTGGAAAGAGGGTAGATAGTCAAAAAGGAAAGGAGAAAAGTATCAGAGAAAGAGATAGGAAAGAATAGAGACAGAGATAGAGACAGAGGCGAAACAGAGACAGAGGCAGAGGTAGTTAGTCCTGTGAGAATTTTCCAGATTCTTTGGTAAATCTGAAAATATCCTCCAGTTTTAGAGCACAAATATTACTCATTCTCACGACATCGGAACCCAAAACCATAGGAAAGGTAGGGCACTCACAGAGAAAGTGCTCAGTGCTATCCACCTCCTCCAAGCAAGACAGGCACATTGGGTCCTCAATGATTCCAATGGTGGTCATATGCTGACCCCATGGGTTGGGTCCTGTAATAATACCGACCATCACCCGAACGTCTTTCCTTCCAAGTTTTAGTAGAAAATTTGACAGTTTTCTGTTCGAACTTGTCACAAAACACTTTGCAGTTCTGCAGCGTTCTAGACCGGACAATCGCTCTTTATGTAAATTGCGTACATAATCGCTGATCCAATTCATGAATCCTGCGGAACTGATTCCGATTATTGGCTCTGGCCCTTGTGGGGAAACCGCTGATCAACGGTTGGCCAATTCATCGGCAATTTCGTTTCCTTAAATACCCGTGTGTCATGGAACCCATATAAGTACAAGCTTGTTCTGTCTTGCGACAGAATTAAGCTTCTTCTTACATTCTTGAACAATCTTTGAGGTTTGCTTCCCGTTCTCCAGGGCCTTCAGTGCAGCCTGGCTGTCACTGAAAACTCCAATCTTTTTCCCGCTCCATCTCCCATATTTAGAGGAACTGAATGAGGAAATCTAGCGCCACCCGCCGTATTTCCCAGACATTACATCTTCGTTTTACCATCTGTTCCGATCAATGCAGTCAGCCCTTATTGAAGAGCGACTCACTTCTTACTAGAGCATCGCAAACTGGTTCAATAAATGGATCAAGTCAAAAGAACTCAAATTTTTCGTCAGAGGAATCCGTATGCTGCCTGAAAGATGGAATAAAGTTGTAGCTTCCAATGGCACATACTTCACATAATTCTTTAAATAATTCGTAACTTTGGCTAAGAAAGGACGGAAACTTATTCCCATACCCAATATATAAAGAGAAGAAGGCGAAAACAAATGATGCGCGACATACCTGCCCCATTTAATATCGCCGTAGTGATGCCAATGGCCCTCACTAAAGTTATAGTGGTCCACGGATGACAATGAAGTCAGAATACCATCCAAATTGAAGCCAATGCCGCCAACGAGATACAATTCCTTCTCAGATGGTCTGCAAAATTTTCCAAATAAACTGAAACGAAAAATAGAATAAAATACTGGGTAGTATAATTTATGAAAAAAAATAGAAAAACAATTAACAATTTTTGTATTATAAAAACTAGGCATTCGTATTTAATATTGCTTTCGTCACTTTCTGTCGTAAATACTGAATACTCCAATCGAAATAAAGTTGTAAACCAAGCCTTATTGAAAATACATTCAATGATCCCCGGTCATGAAACAAACTGACGGTATATTAAGACCTTACCTCCCCTCCACTGTTAGCACTTATAATTTAAATGCTATTTAGGAGCTGGCATAACGTCACCCTTGAAATTCCCCGGAGATTCGTACTTAATAATAGTAACTCTTCTGCATATTACCGAACTTTTATACCCCTTATTTTGATTTCCAAATATTGCTACCGTTTTTAGGAACCGGCACTTCAACGCACCATTAACGCTACCGCTCGTGAAAAGATTTTTGGAGGTGTACTCTTTAACAGACCGTTATTCAGCTCTGAGCGAATTCGACACAATCAGCTGATGAGCTGACGTCACTTGGGTTGTGTTTACAAAAAAACTGAGATTGTGTTAATGATGTACAATAGCTGGCTGTTACAATATTTTTAAATCTGTAATACCTCAAACTTGCGTGAGTCACATCCCAATGTTAAGTACTAAGCCATCGAAGCGGCCGTGGTTCTCTAAAAAACTCAAACGTCTAAGGAACTCGAAGAATACGTTTTATAAAAAACAAAAGCATTCTTATGATGCCGATTTTCGTAAGCGGTATGTGTTTTACAGAAGTAAATTCAATAAGCTCAATAAATCTTTGTACCGAAGTTATATTGGTAATGTAGAGAGCAGTGTTAAATGTAATCAAAATCCTTTTGGAGTTATATAAAATCTAAGAAAAACTGTTCAAAAATACCTGCGTCCGAATAAAAATAATATTGAAAATTATAGGCCGATTTCCTGAACTACTCACCCTATCTCAGTCAATTCGACTTTCTGACCATGGCAGCGTGTCCCAGGCAGAACTTCTAGCAATCAAAGAAGCATGCAAATCACTAAAACTTTACGAGGAAGTTGGTGCAGGACTAGCTATCTCTTGAGACAGTCAAGCAGCTATTAAGACCTTAGACTCCAACTCCATTTCATCCAAACTAGTGGAAGGCCTTCTGAATTAGATGAAGAACGTCTCAAATCACTTTTGAAGGAGAGCAGCCGCCTAACCAGTCGTGAATTGGCGGAAAAAATGAACTGCGAACATAAAACGATTCTCAATCACCTTCGTTCAATGGTTACCTAGAAATTGGGAGCCTGGGTGCCTCACGAGCTCAACGAAAAAAACAAAGAAAGTCGCTTCAAATTGCTTCTTAGCATCTCGCCCGCCATCGAGCAACAGGCGGCCATAAACAGTGTTTTTTATACCGAATCGTCACGGGAGATGAGAAATGGAGCCTATCCATCAATTTGAAGCAAAGAAAGGAGTGGGTGGCTCCAAGAGATACGCCAAAGCCAAGAGTCAAGCCGGATCTTCAACCAAAGAAGATCATGATATGTGTTTGGCAGGGCAGGGAGGACATGGTGCACTGAGGAATGCTTGAAATAAATGCCACGGTAACCAAGGACCTCTACATTGCCCAGCCACACCGCGTGAATGAGGCTATTCGACTGAAAAGACCTGATCGACATTGTCAAGCCATACTGCTTCACGACAACGCCAGGGGCGCGGTACAATGACAGGGCTAGTGTACTGCGGCGGCAGCCCTTGGTCAGGAAAAACCCGAGTCATTCCGGTAACGTAAAACCAGCTGCCATGGGAATGCCCGCGAAACCTTGACACAATTACGTTCTGGATACTGTAGCAGGTTAAACTCCTATCCTATCGACACCGACATACTAAACTTATGTCCGGCATGTGAAGGCGCCTTGCACGACACTAACCACATTTTCACATGCCCATCAAACCCACTCATCTATCACTAACACCCCTCTTCCTCTGAACCCAACCTGTCGAAACAGCAAGTTTCCCGGGCCTACCGTTAGATGAATTAGGCGAAGACGACCGGTGATTACACTACACTGACAGGGCAAAGTTACTACAACAACAACAAAAACAACAACAACGCCTGGGCCCCATGTTGCATAAGTCGCCAAAGTCGCAATCCAACAGCTCGAGTGGGAGTTCCTTCAGCATCCGCCGTATTCTCCGGAACTTGCACCGACCGATTACCATCTTTTCCGCTCACTGTCAAACCATATGAAGGGTGCTACCTTCGATAAGAAAGAGGTCCTTGAAAACTGGTTCAACAACTTCTTTGACACCAAACCAGGCGATTTTTGGCGGAACGGCATCAACAAATTGGTCGAGAGGTGGGAAGAGATTGTAAACAGCCACGAAGAATATATAATTGATGAACTTATTGATATAAGTATTGTTTTTCGTTTAAATAAAAGTCAACGGCAAAAACACTTCATCCATTCAGCTCTAAATCTAACCAAGTAAGAATTGCACTAAAAAGAATGGCAAGTGCCTGAAAAATTAATTGACTTTGTATGTATGTATGCGTAAATACATATCTATACCCCCACATATATACATAAACATTCAGCAGACGCAAATTCCACTTCCTATCTAGTACAATCCACTTGCCGTCTTGGATCATTTCCACATGAGTATTCTGTCATAAAATCGGACTTTAAACCGCTTACCGGGGAATACGCAAATGCTGCTTGCCTTTAATCCATCGCCCACCATCGACACTCACACCACGCCGTCTACGAGTAGGCACACTGCCATCACCAATATCGCTACCATCGCCGATATCAACAGCAGCAACAGCAGCAGCATCACCACCATTCACATCATTGACTCTGGGCATCGGCATATCCGAAACGTATTCGTCGCCGTAGGCACACTTCAAACTGTAATACTCCATCGAATCGGTGATTACGTCCACGACTGCACTTTTTGTTGTCTCGACAGCAAAGCTGTCACCACTACCATTGCCGACTTTTGCCGCGCCATTGCCGACGCCATCGCCACCACCACCACCATTTATATCCACTGCTGTAGTGGAAACACCAGCGAAACAATCACTCTCGGCGGATGCTCTCGTTTTCGTTTCGATTATGCCGCCAGCTATCCAAATCTCGTTATTCACCATGGCAGCCATAAGGCCATAGCGGCCCACATTCAGTGGCGCTTTCTAAAACCCATAAATGACAGACAAGTCATAGTGAAACAATCCCAAGAGTGGCATAAAGTCAGAACGGTAAACGCATATTTGTTCATAGTTCATAGGCCGTAGTTGTTGTTGCAAAGTACGAGTGAGTATTTTTGTTAGATTTGGATGTGTTGGCAATTGATTCGTTCGTTCAATGATTCGATTGTTAGTCCAAAGCATGCAAGAAGAAGAAAATGGGTGTGTAAATGAGCCATGCCAGCATAGTTCATGAATATTATTTGTGTAGGCTGGTTTTTTTGTGAGGGTGTTTTTTTTTATCGCTCTTATTTTATCTGATTGCCCTTTTACTTGTTTCTAGTAGCTCTGCATCTGTGGGCATTTTTATTTACCTTTTTCCATGTTTTGTGCAGAATATTGTAATACCAGACCGTACGCAATGCAGTTCCATTAACGCCTTCACCACCAATCACGAAGAAGCCATTAGCGCATTTGCCATTTCCCTGCTTCGGCGCCTCCTTTATGCCTTTGCAACGTTCGCAAGCAACTTCGCCGCCACAGAACTCATCGCTTACAATCGCCGCAAAGTCACGGCGCGGTTCAGGCAAATTGCACTCAAACGTCCATTTTATAGTCTGCGGATCAAAGCTCCATACAGATTTTTCGAAAATCTATAAATTGAAAAAAAAAATTTCATAAGAAATAAGCATCAATATTCTGACTAATGAATTTGTGCGTGAAAATTATGGAGTTGGACCAAGGTTCGAAGGCCACTAAGGACATGAAATATCAAATTTTAGAAAGAAGTTTTTTTTCTATTATCTTATACCGGTCGCTCGCTTGGATATGACATGGCAAGGCTACGAGCAGATTGATGCCAAAAACACCCTCATCGGATCATTCACCACTGCTAATGACAATTCTTGGAACTCTGCACCAACAAACTTTTAGAGGACTATATAATAATAAAACAGACTGCAATTTTTTTCGACAAAGTGTGAAAGCACAATTGTCTATAAATATTTCATTAAAAACGGAAAACGAAATTGACTCAGCAATAGCTTTTTTCAACGAATTCATCATCAACGAATTGCCCGCACCCTTTCGACACCAAATATAAAAATTCAACAAAAAGAGTCTATTCCAATACATTTCAAACAAAAAAGGAAACTCCGTAAAAAGTGGCAAATTACTAAACATCCTGAAGATAAGGCAAAACTTAACAAATCAACAATTGAATTAAAAACATTAGTTAAACAACACCAAGATAAAAAGCTTGAGAATTGCATACATAACTTGGGAGCCACGGCAGTTAACAATTATTCTCTATGGAAAGCAACTAAAAACAACTTAGTCAAAGCAGTTCCACATAAACCTCCCATCAAAACACAACACGGAACTTGGGCAAAGACCAATAAAG
This sequence comes from Anastrepha ludens, assembly GCF_028408465.1. Taxonomy (NCBI): domain Eukaryota; kingdom Metazoa; phylum Arthropoda; class Insecta; order Diptera; family Tephritidae; genus Anastrepha; species Anastrepha ludens. The sequence continues at coordinate 25,614,271 of NC_071499.1, read as the reverse complement.
AGAAGGCAAACACACTAGCTGAACACCTTAAAACCTTATTCTCAAGCGAAAAAGACAATCAGCACATTGAACCAAACGTATTTCCGAGTGACCCAGAATGAAAATGACAACCTCAGCAGAAATCAGATATCATTTGAAAAATCCGAACAGTGAAAAAGCACCGGGCTACGATCCAATAAATGGTAAAATACTAAAAGAATTACCTGATGTAGCAATTACATATGTACAGGGTGGGCCATATAGCGTTTGCTTTTTGAACCACCTATTTTTTTGAAAATGGTAACACAAATGACATGTCAAATGTGTTCATAATTTACTTAAAGGTTTGACATTTACGAAATGGGACGTTATACGCTTGAACAAAATTGGGAAATATTGAAAACCTATTTCCAAAGTGGTGAGTCTTCTTCTTCTTCCGCGGTTACAGTAAATGGCGAGCGTTACCGTGACATGCTCAACGAGTTTTTGTTTCCAAAAATTGAAGAGGATGACATGGACGACATTTGGTTTCAACAGGACGGTGCAACTTGTCACACTGCCAAAGTTACACTGGAACTATTGGGTACCGTTTTTGAAAACCGAATAATCAGCCGAAATTCCGATATCAATTGACCGACTCGGAGCTGTGATTTAAGCCCGTTGGACTATTTCTTGTGGAGAGCCGTTAGGGACAAATGCTATGCGAACCATCCAGAGACGATTGATGCTTTAAAACACGAAATCAAAGTTGTCATTCATGAAATTGGAGCCCAAACAATCGAAAATGTGCTTAAAAATTGGGTTGATCGAATGGTCTACTGTAAAGCCAGTCGTGGCAGTCATTTGAAAGGTATTATTTTTCATTCATAAATGACAATGATCAATCTTCAAAATAAAAAAAAAAGTTTGAAAAAGTATTGATTAGTTTTTTTTATAGCCGATTCAAAAAGCAAATTTTACATGGCCCACCCTATAGATATCTTAGTTTCTATTAAACTCACCGACTTCTTTGTACATCCCAGCGCCGTCTTTGTGCCCCCTATAATGTAAATGAGTCCATTGCAAACAACAGCAGCATGATGATGACGTGAGCCGAATGGTAGGTAACACAAGTGCCTCCACTGCTTAGCACCAGCAACGTAGTAAAGGACACGATCACCAAAATTCTGCAGCTGATTGACTCGCGAATCTACACCGCCACAAGTACCACAACCACCGACACCATTGTGGTTATGCAAAGGCTCTATGTTGTCCGCATCACTGCCACCCAAAACTTTAAAATTTTTCCTTTGCTGCTGCAATGTCGTCATCACGTTGTCCCGTAGACAATGCTGACAGTATGGATCGATGCCGCCGAATATTAGTATTTTACGACCTTTTATGCTTTAGAAGAATAAGCAAAAAATAATTTTATTGCATCTATGTACTAGAACTTATAAATATATATGTATGCACTCATGTATAAATGGATGTATACACTTTTTGAACTCACGCTTTAAATTCGACTTCCTCTGCAGTTGGCATAACACTCTTGAGCGCTTGCACTATTTGTATCATGTGTTGCTTCTCACTCTGCTGCGCCATTCGCTGCTCATTGTGATTTTCTATACGTGGCGGACATGTTGCTTTTGATTCCCTAACATTGTTACATGGCGTTTGAGAGGCTTTTGTATGCAATTGTGTTGTTGGTATCATTGTCTTAGGGATATCGCCTCTGCCACCAGCCACACTACTCACACCACGACAAATGTAACCACCTTCAACACAATGATTCATTTCACCACCGACTTGTTCGTATTCATCATTCAATATCCGGTGAGCGTCACATTTCATTTCATGCTGCTCTGTCGGCATTGCAATGTCATTAATGGTATTGTTTTTGTGGTAGTTGTAATTGTAGTTTGTTGATTGCTGTTGGTTTGGTTCTTGCAAGTGGCGAAGGTGTTGTTGCTGATGTCGATTGTTGTTATGGTGGTGGTGTTGTTCGCAAGGTGCTATGTAGGTGAATTCGTGACAACTAGACGGCATGGAAGGCGGAACCTGGGTAGTTGTCATTTTGCTGAAATTTTTGAGACTTGAAGAATTCAGCATAGTCATATTTTGCTCACCGTGATACCGTTGATCTATGTTTGTGGAGCGATTAGGAATTAATGAAGGTGAGTAAATGGAAATGGAAATGAAAGTGAAAGTGAAAGGTTCTCGGAAATTCAAAATCAATTTTCTTTCGATTCATTATGCAAGAGAAAATGTATAGATTGTACAAGGTGACACAGAATTAATCACCCTATCGAAAAATTTATTTCATTTTTGCAATTGGCATCGTACGTCAATCATACTTATATGGCACTTGTGAGCTATACAGCTACAGTATACAAATAACTAGATAAGCAATGGAGCGCTGAAATGTCGAAATAAAGATTTCTATCACTATAAATGGTTTTTTGCTTTAGTACAAAATTTATTAACAAACAAAATTAGATGATTAATATTGAGCCACCTGTATAACGCAAATTCAAATCGGATTTCAAAGCAAACAATTCACAAAATATGGAATCACTTCGTTTGCTCTCAGGTGATTAACAGTAAAGTTGAAAAGGGGAAAGTTGCGGAAAATAATTCAAAAGAGTAAAGAGAAGCAAAATGACTAAAAAGTTGTAAATGCAGTAAATTCTGAAACGGGAATTCGTAACTTTTGAATTAGGTTTTTTAATCTATAATAATATATATTTTTTACCACGTTTGTCAATTCTGCAACGAAGAGACACTTTCTATCCAACACATCGTTACAAATTGTGAAGCATTACATTCAATAAGACAATCAATATCAAGCCACACAATAGAAGAACTTCTGTCCGAAGTTAACGCAGAAAACATTAAAAGTTTTATGTTTTTTAATTCTTTGTGATTGTAATTCATTACTTTTCCAATTTTCAAATAAAAAAAAAATAAATATATACACATTTATATATTTATGTCTGTATATATTATATTTTGAAATCCGTTTTTTTTCTGTTCGCAAAACTCGAGCTGCTTGCGATTTTTAAATTATGGGTTCAAAATGGGCCAACAAAATTTATAAATATGTGTCTATATGGCTTTACATGACTTCAATCTAACACACACGCGAGCATAACAGCGCTGCTCACTTCCAAACCACAAATGAGAGCGCTCTACCAGAGAATGTTAAAGGAATGAGAAGGCGAAAAGGTTACTGTTAAATATTTTTGGAGCAATTGAGTTTCGAAAGAGCCTCTAGTGAATTTATAGTCTTCTAATGAAGATAAAATATCGCAGCCTGTTCAAAATTATACTTCAATTTATTTTTCAGCCTTTCGAAAGGAGAGTGCTTATTGGTTGGGAGTGCCTATGGTTAGATTTCCCCTTCATTTTGCAGATCACTTTAATAATAACACATGTGTTGTTGCGTGCATCTAAGAGAATATAATAACATACGTATTGAGAGAAACATGAAAGAACATGTTTGCTGTGCTTAGTTATCCGTATCTGTATATTTACTTGAATTGCATTTGAAGTAATAATATTAATTTTGGAAATCTTTTTGTAAGTTTTAATGCGAATGTAAAATGCGATTTTATTTTGGCCTACTGCAAATTATTTGGAAAATCATCTTAGTCAATTTGAAAGCTTTTATTCCAGAGACTTATAGATAAAGTCTTAATATTTACTATTTTTGGAGATAAAAACTTTGGGAGTAACAGAAAAACTATTAATTTAATTTCCTTGATTGCTACTAAGTCATAAAATGTAAATTAATTAAAACTTTTTTTTTTTAACTAATTCAAATAATTTATCCACATTCCTTTCAAATATTCTCGTTCAATTAGTAAAATTTCATTAAATCGCTAGTTACCTCTGGCAAACGGCTTGCGCTGCCTCAAACTGGTCTCTACTTGTACACCCTGATCGCGACATTGCATCGTGAAAATGGAGGCCTGTAATACAGACAAGAAAGAGAAACAAAAGTCAAATTCCCGTCGCAATTGTAATTTTCCGTGATCTTTATTTAAGTTTTTTTTATATATATTTATGATATAAAATTAGTCACAATAATTTTTCAGAAATTCCAAATCAAAAATTACAACAAAAATTTTTTCCAATTCAATCTGACAATTTGTGTGACTTAAACGCACATGTGCACGTACATACATATATATTTTTAGTAGAGTCATCTAAAATAAGTGATTTGGTGTTGTGAGTGTGGAGCAACTACAAAAAAAAATGTTAACATACTAAATTTTTTCCGTTCAATTTGCGGCAATCGGAGCGTACACAACACTGCATCGTCTTCTCCACACTCTTAGCCATTTCCAGCGAGCGCCAATAGTCTTTTCCAATAGTATGTATCATTTCAATATACTCGAGAAAAGATTTGTATGTCACGTACTGCATATTCGGACATTCGAGTCGATGATGATAATTGCATTCCTTGTCGAAAACCCACTGACGTTGAACCGGTGCAACCAGCTGATAGCGTTCCAGAAAGTGGAGAAATTCTTCACGATTCTCACCATAATACAATTGAGTTGTTGTATAGCTGTAAAATGAGAAAGGGGTATTGTAAAAGGTAAATAAAAGTCACTTGAAATATATATGTACATATGTGTGTATGTGAGAGGAGAAACTCTACTTACGAAATGCCATCGTTGATCATGCGTTTCACCTCCGGATGACTAGCAATACGATCTATCTCTACGCAGTCAATATTCTTGTTTAGAGTCACAAGAAACCAAGGCGGCATTAAGCTGAAACGTACACATTTCGTCACTTCTAGCATATCCGCCTCACGTTCGTCCCAATTGTAATTCAGCCAGCGCACAACCGACATGAAAATCTGAAAGCAACAGTAGTTAAACTTTGTTTTTTTGTCAAAAAGCATGTGGGACTTTATTAATTGCGATATATGCAAAATGGATATATGCAAATATGCCAATTATATATTGAAGTTCTTTCCGGATAATACCCTGCGTGTTTTACTGCAGATCATAGAGTATTTCGAAATATTTCACCCCTAAACCACCCAGCAGATTTATTTAAAAAAAAAGTATTTATTTTCACTGAACTTGCATTCATAAATACAATAGATATTCAGTAGAGGTACTAAATCGGCCCGCAAATAAAATTTTTCGAAATATCTAAGCAGCAGCGCCATCTAGCGGATATTTTTGAGTTGCAAAATAGCCAAAAAAAGGCTCTGAAAAGTATTTCATCTGTCAATTAAAGCTCCGTCGGACTCCATTTCAGAGAATCTCCATAAAATCAAGCCGTTAAACCTAAGGTAAAGCATAGTGAATAAAAAAATGGAGGAGTGGAGTGGATACCCCAAGTACTATAACCGACTCTATGCTTGCAGAAAATGTAATGAGCCGGGTGCAAGGGAAACCCCGAAGCATCTTCACTGCTACTGTCCGTCTCTCTCGAAAACTAGACTTTGCTACCTGGGTGCTCTCAGTTTTTTGAAAGACTGGAATCTATGCCTGAACTGGAGCTTGAGTGACTACTAAAATTCGCGAACAGTACACGCATCTTGAGTGATGCTTATTTTCGCTAAAAAAAGGATCTGGTATCGCTAGGGACCAAAATGGCTGTTGTTGTTGTTGTTGTTGTAGCAGCATAAACATCCCCCATACATATGTATCTTGAAGTGACACGTCTTGGCCGGACGTTCCGGTTACGTAGAGCACACTGTCGTGTGAACAAGACCAAAATGGTCTTTGCGTGGCTTCGACCAGCCAGTATAGCCTAACCTAACCTAATTATAATCGATTAAGACCCAAAATTGTATTAACTTAGACATCAATAGCGCTCTAAAAAAAGGGTTTTCTGGCAGTTCTTATCGCCAATAATGCAGAACATCCGCAGAAAGGAAAACATTCGAAGCTCGTACATAGAAATTTCGCAGCAAAATTAAAAAGAAAAACATTACTCTTTCTCTTGTCCTCATTAGTCCTTGAGTGCATCGAGAAATTGAATTTGCTAAAAATGCACAATCGCATCCGGCTCATATAGGTCGAAGGACATAAGGGTATAACTAGGAACGAAGTAGCGAATACCTTGGCGAGAGAGAAACTGCGGTCTCGTTATTGAGGAGATTCAAGCAACTCACAATCCTCTCTAAGAACAAACTAAGATTGCGTAGCCATCTACACAGCATTCTTTGTTTTTTTTTTTTTGTTTTGCAGAGAAGGTAAAAATCGGAAATGTGAGAAACATCATCAAAGAGGCCGTCACACGAGTGGTATGTGGGGCATGCTCCCACTAACCCTATAACATTACTTCCCCTCCCGGCTGATTCCACCCTGGGACTGCTAAAAGCAATTTGATCAAGGTGAAGCCGTGGTTATGGCTTGGTTATGTCTCCGATGGGGCATCGGAAAATTACAATATCATTACTCGATATCGACTTGTCATCTGTTTGGGTTCGTCTTGAGGCTTCAGCTCACGCGCTCGTGAGGGGCTTTGAAGTGAATGTGATGCTATAGCACGAAGAAGAATAAGGCATCTCGGCCGGAAGAAAGGCACATACGCTCAGCCCAACTCAGCTCTATCTTAGGTGATGAGTAGAGAACACCAAAGACTATGAGGTCGAAATGCAAACCTCATTTTTCATTCATTCTTTCATATTCTTTCCCTTCCGATCTTAAGCAAAATCTCAAAAAAATAAGAAATCATATTTATTTATTAAAGTAGAAAACCCAGCAAAACCTATTACTCAAGACACCGAATTAAGAGAGGTTATTTCATTCACTTGTACTAGAATAAATTATGCTTAATGTCTACTCAATTTAAAGCCTCCAGACGACCCCTGTTGACGGTGACCACTTTGCCAGCTGATTGCTTTGCCTGTGGTGTATGAAGGCTCATTCCTGGTGCTTGGCCTCTCATTTCACAGAATGAGTTGCTGGGCTGGGCTGATGTCACTTTAAAAGTTGCAACTACTATTAAAATTATTAAGATTTAAAAACTTCGTTTATCAATTCTTTCACTGACCGTTGTATGAAAAAATCCCGTCATACGCCGTTTTGCGCTTCGAGTGTTCGAGTGAACTATAAAATGCATGACCTTTAGTTTGGATAGTAGTTTTCTTTATTAAAACCCACGTAAAATCCAGAAAATCCCTTCAGATAGGCAGACCGAGGGCTCACTCTAAGGTTCATATTTACTTTATAGTGACCATACTTGAGCACTTCAGTTGTCAAGGTTTGGTTATCGCGGAATTGAAGATCGAGGGCAAGGTCTGCGTTATTACTGTAACTTTGTTGATAACCTGTATTACCATGCCAAGGGTCTACACTGTAAAGGGGCAGCTTCTTTTCGAGTTCATCACATCACGCGCTTTCCACCAATTTCATATCTAATGGCAGTCTCAACCGATGTGTCCCGTGTTGCAGTCCTTCAGGCCAATGACTATATTCCAAAGAATATGCCCGTAGGTGTAGTAGAAGACTGGCAGCGAGAATGTTCTAGGACATAAGCAACTTCAACCACGCAATTTTTCATAACTGATTTCGCAAATAAAATTCATTACTTCACTGCCTAATTCATTTTTATTCTATAAAATATTTAGATCTGAAAAAAATTTGAAGCAAATTTTGTGAGCTCATTGCTATTCTCTACAAGTATTGTCCCGACAAACAGAACTTATTGTCATATCATATTTTTATCTGAAGGAATCTTAAGCCAAACCTTTGCATCACTGGCTCATCTGCCACTCGTCTACGTTGGCTATCAATTTCTGCTCCTACCAATTTCTCCATTTCCCTTTGTCTTACCCAAACTTTTCTTTACTTTTTATAGCCCAACTCCAAACTTTCCGCAATCCTAATCACCCTAATCGCTTCCTTTACCAACTTGCTTACCTCGATTTCCGAATTCACGCCAATCGTATTGGAGCTCAAAAGCGTGCAAATTTCTTTGGTGGTCAACTCCAAGTACTCTTTTGAGGCGACAAGCGTGAGGAAAAATTTACAAATTCTTGTCAGCATCAACTGCTCCAAACTCTCAAGCTTATAATTGCGTGCCTCCAGATAGAGTAGAAATGCTGTATCTTCGCGGAAGCGCACATCATCGTCCAAGCAGAGCCAACATTGATTCACCAGATTTTTGATGCGTAGAAAATTGGCCGCATTGAATAATTCCAGTATGCCCTCACGTTGCACCAACGGCTCCTCGGCTAACATCCAGTCGTAGACCATCATGAAAGCGCCTGGTGTTATCTTCTCCTCCGGCAATTGGATTAGTACCTCATTGTTGCATTCCATGAAGAAATCTGAGTAGCACTGCAACACCATCATGTGGCAGTTGAAGGTGACGCCCCCGATACGTATCTGCACATTCGGTTTGATGTGATTGTCGATCATGTTACGTAAGAGTTTGTAGAGACTCTCTTTGGGCGGTTGGACAATGTCTTCCCAACCTTGAATTTCATTTGTTTTAAAACCCATTTCGAGCAGAGATTTTTCTTTGAGCGTGCAAACTGTTTTTGGTTTCTGATTATCATATTTGCCTGGCAAAGGAATGTTGGATGGCAAAATTTTACTGGGTGGTGGTTTTGTGTTCTTCGAAGTCACAGCTTCATATGTTTCTGAAAGGAATTCAACTATTTTTTTGAAATACAAAATATAACACAGATAACAAAAAGATTGCTTACGAGGAATCTTTTGGAATTCAACACCTGCATCTTTGGCCTGACTTGAAGACTCCGAATTGTCCACGAAATTTAAACTGCGGCAAGAAAGAAAGGAATATAGATTAATTAGATTAGCATCAAAAAAATCTGCCACGAATTGCTTCTTGACGCGTTTAACTTACTTTATGTACTTTACGTTGTTCTCCAAGTTGTCGGAAAACTGTGGAGAGCCAGTAGTACCGGTTGTTGAAATGGTTGACTCATTGCTCTACAATTCGAAATGATTTTCAGTTCTTTCATTTGATTTTTTTGTAAGTTAATTACCTTATTTAGTGGTTTATCCATTTGGAAATTCTTCTTTAGTTAATAATAGAATGAAAAATGATAAAAATGTTGTTTAATTTGGACAGCAAAATCAAATAAAAAATCTTTTATTTGAATTAACTGAAAATGAAAAATCTACGAAATTTCTTAGCTGCAAAGTTTTCGTTTGAAAAATATTCCCAATATGAGGAGAGTTTCACAATGAAACAAATGAATACTTTCAGAGCCGGAGCGTTTGCATCCTTACGGACGACGTGATTCAGCCAACGAAGACGCTGGAACTTTATTTGCTGCGCTATGTCTATGTCATTTTAGGTCGTCGCAAAGCTCCTACAGCTCATTGTTCCATCGCCTGCGATATTCGCCGTCGCCAACCTGCAAAGGTCCAAAAAACGGGTTGGGTACGTAATGCTGTATGATACAATATTCCGTTTACAAAATGCTGTACACAAAATTCTGTATTTCAAAATTCTGTAAAAAATATTTTGTATTGCCGAAAAGCTGTATTGACGAAATTCTGTATTGACGAAATTTTGTATTGACAAAATTCTGTATTGACGAAATGCTGTAAGTAAATGATAAGAAATTCAACAAATTTTATAAAAAAAAGTGCGCACTTTTTTCTTCAGTTTCGATAGAATCCACCGTATTTTTGCGTAGAACGTCTTTTCGCGTGGGCGGCCTTCGGCCGCCCTTCAAAAAAATAACCCTCATCAGTCCGACTCCGGCTACGCAATCCACCGTATTTTTGCGTAGAACTTTTTTTCGCGTGGGCGGCCTTCGGCCGCGCTTACAAAAAATAACCCTCATTAATCCAACTCCGGCTACGCAATCCACCGTATATTTGCGTAGAACTCCTTTTGCGTGGGCGGCCTTCGGCCGCGCTTCTAAAAAAATAACCCTCATCAGTCCAACTCCGGCTACGCAATCCACCGTATTTTTGCGTAGAACTTTTGTCAACACAAAATTTTTTCAATACAGAATTTTGTTAATACAGAATTTCGTCAGTACAGAATTTCGTCAGTACAGAATTTCGTCAATACACAATTTTGTCAACACAGAATTTTTTTAAGACAGTACAGAATTTTGTTTTTACAGAATTTTGTAAATTTGTTCGTCGAGAGAGGACTTTACTACCCAATTACCTACTTAATCTAAAGTAGTATTTGTTGGCATGAGAGACTCTACTTTGGATTTCAAGGCTGGCACTGTTATCGGCGTTAACGCTGGTTCCTAAATAAACGAAGTCTTGTACAACCTCGAAATCATAACTGCCGCTCTGACCTAACTGGGCTCTGAGGCCAACTTTTTTGGTTGGACTGATGAAGGGTCACTTTCTATGGGCAAAGCACATGGAAAAGGTAGGCATCTCAGACAGTGCACTTTGCCCAGCTTGTGGAGAGGAGGATGAGACGGCGGACCAATTTCTGTTCGTCTGTCTCGCCTTCGCTCGAATCAGGCCTGAGATCTTTGGCACTGATGTGTTAAGAAGCGACCACCTTGGCTCCTTGGCACCACAATATCTACTCAGATTTCTTCGGAGGTCGAGTAGATTAAGCAAAATGAGCAAATTAAAAAGGGAGCCCGAGTGCACTACAATGGATTTAATTGTGTCTGAGTGTTGCACTTGCTAGTCTGTCCCGACAAAAAAAATTGATTTTCGTGCTGTCGAATGCAGCTTTAAAGTCGACAAAAAGATGGTGTGCGTCGATCCTCCTATCATGGATATTTTCCAAGACTTTTGTGTATTGTGAATATCTGGTCGATTGTGAATTTTACAGGTCTGAAGCCACACTTGACGGTGGACTTCAGCCTTTCACACAATACGCTCCCTAGAACCTTATAGGCGATATTTAGAAGATTAATCCCGCGATAATTGGCACAGATTGTAGAATCAGCCTTCATATGGATTGGGCAGATCACACTTAAATTCCAATCAGCAGGCATGCTTTCATCCGACCATATTTTGCATAGGAGCTGATGTATGCACCCTACCAGCTTCTGGCTGCTTTGGAACTATGATACATGTACCATTTCTGATCCTCAACAAATGCCTCATTAGTTTTCTCATCTCTTATTGAGAACGCCATATAGCGATGCACCGAATGGGTTTCATGACTACAGTGACGTCGTTCGGCAAATTAAGATTAGCGCCTCCACTAGCTAAAGCTTGTCGAGGAAATGGATGCAGGCGCTTTAACCCTAAAAATTTTTGATGGTAGTTTAACTAGAAAATGGAAAAAGGCTCCTCTATGTTCGAAAGACGAATTACAACAATACCGCACGCGATGTGAAAATTGTTACTGTACGTATGTACATATATTGGCTAAATAAAAAAAAAAGCCCGCCCGCAACTTTCAAACATCAAACTAACTGCCGCTTATTGGATACCTTATTTAAATGCATTTCCTTCTCCTCTTGGCTCTTCTCTATTAATTGTTACGCCTTTTTCTGCTACTCTCTTCACGTCTTTGTTTTCAACCCGATAGTTTACTTTTAGGTGTACTTACAACACCAACACTGTTCAATGTGAATTCAGATTATAGAAGTATTTTAGAAACTAATGTATGTAAATGTTATAAATAGATAAAAAAAAGACTTTACTGTTGCGAATCAAAAGGGTTGACAAAAGTTCCACCTAAATCTACTTCAAATCTTTTACATTTTCCTAACCTCTCCGTCACATATACATGCATGTTCTTCTATAAGCTTAACATATTTTTCTGCTGTTATCCTGTATTTGCGCACTGTTTAATGCATTGTCATGCTGTGTCATGTTATTAGCATACATATCCATGCATGTTCCACTGTAAGCTTAACATATTTTTCTGCTGTTATCCTGTATCTGCACACTATTATACTCTTCTGTTTTACAACTTGTTTCCACTTTTTGCACGAATTGTTTGCACAGATGTTAATTCGCATATTACCACAGCTGTATTAAAATAAAACCAATCAAAGTGTTAATTTTTCACAATTTATTTTTTAATTTACTATTTTTCCAGTAATAATCTATCGAAAACAATAAATCATAAATTGGTTTAACAGCATTTATGTGGCAACACTATGCACATATTTATATGAACAACAGAACAACATAAACAATCCAAGTGCCTATTGCCCAGCTGGAAATGTTCGAGTTTTTAAAACATCTCTTTAAACTACAATTCCTACTTATTGTAGTCGCTGCACTTACCGGTGTTTACTACAATCAAATTATAAGTTGGATAGTGTATAAAACTGGCGATTTAACGAGCGAAAGCTTAGCTGTTCATTACGAAAATTCGAACGAACCATTAACAAGTGAGGAACTCTTCACACGTGATGAATTGGCAAATTTCAATGGAGAAAATGGCGCGCCGTTATATTTGGCCATAATGGGCACTGTTTTTGATGTGTCCAAGGGTATCAAACACTATGGACCAGGCTGTGCATATAATTTCTTTGTGGGGCGCGATGCTTCGGTGTCATTCATAAATGGCGAATTCGAAAGCTATGACGAAGAAAAATCCGACGATGTTGTCACCTTAAGGCCCAGCGATCTAATAAGTTTGGAAAATTGGCAACAATTTTATAGAAAAGAGTACATATATAAAGGTAAACTCATCGGACGCTTCTACGATGGCAAAGGCGAGCCAACCCAGTATCAGTTGAAGTTCTTGGCGCTTTTAGAACAAGCAAAGCTGGCTAAAACGCAAGCTGAGCAACTACGGGAAATTTATCCAGATTGTAATATTGAGTGGTCAGTCGAACGAGGCACGCATGTTTGGTGTACCAAAACGAGTGGTGGCAAGCACCGGCAATGGGTCGGATTGCCACGGCAACTTTTTGAAATTGGTGCCAGTAACTTCCGTTGTGCTTGCGTGCAAGAAGAGGACTTGAACACAACAGAGGTGATGTTAAAGGAATATGAGAATTGTGCGCCACATGCTCATGAATGTTACTACAAAGTAGATTAAGAGTAGATTATTATAAAGCAGCTTAACAAAACATTCTATAGCAGCATATGCAAGTTAAATGTATACCCAAATGTTGATACAAATATTAATGAGCAATAGAAAAATATACAGCACTGTAGACTTAAGTATTTTATGTACTTAAAAGCAAATTTATTTGTTTTATAAAAAAAACGTATTTACACTTGACATATCCAAGAAATTAGAACCATTAGTGTTCATGTTTTGTACCAATAGTATCTACGAATAAAAATCTTTTTATATCAAAGGCCTAGTTTGATTTCATTCACAACTACTACAAATGAGTATTTAGAACTGTCGTCAAGCAATTTCAGCAACAATAAATCGTTCCCACGACAGTTGGTTCTACGTAGCCAGAACCATCCGAATTTATATCCGGCCAAGGATTGTCACATCAGCAGCATTCCCCGTATATGTATGGGGAATGCTTATGCTGCTACAACAACAACAACAACAGAAAAAATAAGAGTGACATACTTTTACCGGCTTCGTTTATCCTCATAAAATAAAATTGTTATTAGTATTATATATTCTTACATAGATTATATTTTATCAGGAATGAGGGTCTGAGCGAAATATTTTTACAGATCAGCCAGCACTACCTAATAATGCGTTCACATATAAGTAGATGATCTACGTTTTCGTGCTTAATTCCCAATCCGTAATTAAAAACCGAGATTTCCCATACAAAATTTTTCTCAAAATCAGAGATAAAATAATTCTAGATAATAATCATATTTTTTGACATACAACCCTGCGTATTCTGAGTAATTGAGCATTGTTTTTATGCATGTAAAGAAAAACGTCAAAGTAAAAACTAAATAATATGGACGCCGGCAAAGAAAACAGGTTCGGAGACATAATTCTAATAAAATTTTTGTTAGATATTATTAATTAAGCATTCATATTACAGAAAAAATCTGTGTCCATAGACGCTTTGGTCTGTGATTGCTTATTAAATAATGTATTATCGAATTTCGCATGCGTATTGCTGCCATAATTTTTTGAAACTTCAGTAAAAGTCGGATTTCCTACAACAACAACAACGGATTTCCTCAAATTGTTTAATATTAGCAGCCAATTGCGCAATCAAATTAGCTATTCCGTCTCCTTGTATTTTCTTCATATCGTTAATAATAATTAAACGCCGAAATATCCCACCAAAATAATGCCAGCTGATTGCCAATTTTGTAGGTAATCTGCCATATGTGAACGCGTAGATTATTTTTGTGGATTTATTGGTAATTGATGCATATGTGAACGTACTTTAGCCTAACCTTGTCTGGAATCAAAAACACCCAATATTATTGTAGAAAAAAATATTGAAAATCATTTTAATAAATTATAAACAATATTGTCTTAAATGGAAGTTAACCTAAAATACTAGCTCATTTGTTAAAAAAAAAACATTTCTTAAAACTCTATAGTAGCTGTTCTTGACAAGTTTAAAAATCGTTTTATATTCAAAATTTTTACTTCATTATTTTACTATCTTTAATAAAGTGATTAAAAAGAGGTTAGATATATTTGCGCCAATACCATTACTAAAAAAAACTATGATTTAAGCATTTCATTTTATACAAAAACATATTTATCGAGTCAATACAACCACATCCTTTATACACATATACTCGTACTTACAACACCACTTCATTCGATATGGTGCTAAGGTCTACACGTTTGAAAGACATTTGCCGCTGTCTTCGATTTTCCGCCCATTCTTTAGGATGTTTTCGTTTGCGATGATGGTGCAAATTCGCATTCACCTTAAAGGTACGCGGACAATGCGGACATTGATACAGATCCTCGCCAGTATGTGTTGTCATATGTTCCTAAATGATTAAAAAATTAAATATAGAAAGTTATCATTTTAATAATATGCCACGAATCAAACATACCTTCAATACTTTGGATGCCTTGAATGCTTTTTCGCACACCGTGCATTTGTGAATACGCTCTCGCTGGTGTACGTAGCGTTTATGCGACTTTAAGGCATCCTCAGTCAACGCCACTTTGCCACATTCACCGCAAACATATACTGTCGACCCGTCGTGATGAGCTATACGTTTATGTCGCCCCAAACTGAATTTGGAATGTAACTGAGCTTCGCATATATCACAGGGCCAAAGTCGTTTACCTCCACCCTCATGTTCTAGCATATGGTATCTTAGCGCATAACGGCCACGGAAGGATTTACCACATTGATCACAAACACTTTGATAGGCAGTGCTGTGTACATTGCGAATGTGAATGTTGAGACGACTCTCTAACACAAAGCTATATCAAAAGGCAGGAGAAATTCAAATAAAATATATTAAAAATAAAGTATATAGTTTTTTATTACCCCTTTCCGCATTCTTTGCAGACGTGATCGGGATTGCCTTCAGCGTGGGTTTCCATATGCGTTTTCAAAATGGGTTGCTTAGCGAATTTTTTATGACAAATTTCACATTCGAAGCGCCGTTCTAATGGCTTGGGCCCGTGCATTGATTTCATATGCGCTACCAAACTCCTACCATTGGCACTACATTTACCACATTCAGTACACTGAAACTTTTGTGGATTCAAATGCAGTTGCAAATGTTCAACGAAGTGGAAACGTTGGCTGTACTTGTGCTTACAACATTTTACGTAACCCTTTTCGTGTTTGTGTACTTCGCGAAAGTGTAAGCGCAGTTCAGTGAAATCAGCGGACTGATGCCCACACAGCTCACAAGGCAATTGCTCTTTGAAATGTTGGGCTATAAAGGCATCGAAATTTTTTGTTTTCCCATTTTTTTCTTTAACTTTGTCAGGAGTGTTTATAACATCTTTATCCTCATCTACATTAGATTCCCCATTCGATTCGACTTCTGATGTTTTCTTCTCCACTCTATTGGCCTTTCTTCTTTTTCTGGTCTTTTTAATGGCCGCGACTGGAGTTTTACTTTTTGCCAGTTTTTTTCTATATATCAATGGCATGTCATCATAGGCGCTATCATTACCACCATTGTCATCCATTACTTGATCCACAAAGAGAAAGTTGTTTGGCGGACCTTCATGTTGTGTTTCGCACACAGCTACAGGATCTTCTGTAGCCTCATTTAAGAACTCATCATTATCACATATATCGTCGGCAAAAGAATCTGCAAATATATCTACGTTGTTGACATCCATTTCCATTTCTAATTTCACACATTCAACCATATCCCTTTGATACGGTAGTTGAAGCTGTTTTAAGCGCTCTTCTTGCTGGATCACCACCTCTTCCTGCCATTTATGGAAATCATCTATGCGTCGCCAGCAATTGACGCATATCACTTGAGATTTCAAGTTTATTGACTCTGCATATTGCGCTGTATCAAATTCTGACTTAACTTTGGTCATATTATTGATCTAAAATAGTTTTACAATTAATATGATTTAATGGATATTAGGACTGGCCTCGATGCTTACCTCTTTCTCAAAATACTTCGCAACAACATTGTAAACTGTAGTACTTTTTCCGTCGGAATCCAAAAGCTCTACAGAGGATTCATCACAATCACTAATGCACAGACGGCATAACATCTTTTTATACAAAAAATATTTGCTAATTGTATTCCCAAAAATTTGTTTAGTTGTTGGACACACAATCAGCTCAATTTCTTGTGCACAGGGTTGCAATAAAATCTACCAACGTCAAAATTAAGTCCAAAAGCGTTCGCGTTGCAAATATTTGTAGCGAAATGTAATATCTACAGACTACAGAATATAAAAGGTGCCAGCCTTCCGGAAACCGGTAATTTATTTTTCGCGTTTTTGACGTCCGATGAATGACGTCAGTACCGCCAATAGTAACGATAATGGGATCCTTTATGAGCAAACATGATTAGTAGATGCCACTTGTTCGTGAATATTCAGTTATGGGCTTGGCGAGTATTGTACTCTTCACATTCAACAAATTATAAAATGAATTGCCGTGTATTAATTTGAAAAATCAACAATAAGAAAAAATAACTCCAAATACAGTTTTTTGCTGACGCCTTGGCAAGAAATTGCGTATGCACCTTTTATGTCCCTTCTAATCTGTTTTCCTTGCCGGCGTCCATTTTCGTTTACTTATTCCTTTTTACATTTCTCTTCTGCTCACAAAAATATCCGATAAATGATTAAAATACTTGGGAGCACAGAATTGCACACAAAAAGTTATTCGTTTGTGCGCACCATAACTCGATCAAAAATTAATACGGGTATTCATCCAAACGCTTAACCCTACGTTGTACACCACTTTTTAAACCTTCGGTTGTACACCTCGGTTCTAGCTAGAACCCTATGCATTTACATGCATTTGTATGGGAATATATGGCAAATGCGCTATCATTTATAAGCATCGCAAGTATATAATATTTAAAATTTCATACCTTTTTCATTGGTTTTGGCATGCATTGAGCTACCTACAGAAGAAAAAATATTCGCTGAAAATAGTTCGGTTTGTGAAAAAAACCTTTTTTGCTCATTAGTTTGACTCATTTCGAAGAAGGTTGAAGAAACAAAAGATTATAGCAATAAAATGTATGATGAAATAGGAAAAGATCTTTATTATGGATTCAGGGGAAGGCAAGCAAAACATGTATATGAGACTTTTGAGTGCTGTTGACATACTGGATTCATGCATGCAGTACAATAAAAACGAGTTTTTCGACGAACTTTATCGCCCCCTTGTAAACAAAGACGACATTCTCTTTTCGCTGCGAGTGTATCGGCACCGGTTTGTTGATTAATGACCGCGACTGGAGTTGTACTTATTGCCAGTTTTTTTCTACGTAACAATGGCACGTCATCATAGGCGCTATCATTACTACAATTGTCATCCATTACTTGATCCACAAAGAGAAAGTTGTTTGGCGGACCTTCATGTTGTGTTTCGCACACAGCTACAGGATCTTCTGTAGCCTCATTTAAGAACTCATCATTATCACATATATCGTCGGCAAAAGAATTTGCAAATATATCTACGTTGTTGACATCCATTTCCATTTCTAATTTCACACATTCAACCATATCCCTTTGATACGGTAGTTGAAGCTGTTTTAAGCGCTCTTCTTGCTGGATCACCACCTCTTCCTGCCATTTATGGAAATCATCTATGCGTCGCCAGCAATTGACGCATATCACTTGAGATTTCAAGTTTATTGACTCTGCATATTGCGCTGTATCAAATTCTGATTTAACTTTGGTCATATTGATCTAAAATAGTTTTACAATTAATATGATTTAATGGATATTAGGACTGGCCTCGATGCTTACCTCTTTTTCAAAATACTTCGCAACAACATTGTAAACTGTAGTACTTTTCCCCCCGGAATCCAAAAGCTCTACAGAGGATTCATCACAATCACTAATGCACAGACGGCATAACATCTTTTTATACAAAAATTATTTGCTAATTGTATTCCCAAAAATTTGTTTAGTTGTTGGACACACAATCAGTTTAACGGGTTATACGCAGTTATGACTTTCAAAAAAATCGATTTTTTTTTATTGCATTTTTGTAATGTACATATATTCAAAAGTATACGCACGAAATTTGAAGTAGATCTAAGCAATACTTTCGGAGTTATACCTACAGTGGCTCACAGCTTATTTCGTGTGGCTGTATGTTAAACTAAAGAATTGTAAAATTATTTTTATTTGATTTACTTTAAAAAAAATGTAAATGCACAATCAAAGATAAATTATTTCTAATTACAAACATGTATAAATGCATTCAAATTTTTTCTGCTTTAGTAGAATATTTACAACAAAAACAGAATACTAGGTAAATTGACGTCACAGCTTATTTCGTGTGTTCACTTTTATCGTTATCGGCGCCAGTAAACCGGTTAGCAATTATAGGAAATTTGTTTTGCATAGTATATTAGATTATATCCTTATTTAGTTTACACATTGAAAGTAGTCGGTTGTCCAGCTTAATTTAAAAATACCGTGATGGGTCGTCGTACGTCGATTAAAAGGCGCGAATTAGAGATTACGCATTACAAAAATGGAAAGTCGCAGAAAAAAATTGCTGAAATTGTAAATTTAAGTACTTCCACAGTACAGTACATTATTCAACGCTTTTCTCGTGAAAAAAGAGTGGTTGACAAAGGCCGCCAAGCTCCAAACAAAATTTTTACAGAAGCTGATGAAAGGTGGATATTAAGAAAAATTAAAAAAGACCCACGAATTAGTGCGCCAGCTTTGACAAAAGAGGTTGAAAAAGTACTTGGTAAGTCATGTAATCCTGAAACAATAAGAAGAATTCTGCACAAAGCTGATTTCCATGGTCGTACAGCTCGAAACAAACCGTTTGTTAATGAGCGTAACAGAAGATTAAGGGTGGAGTTTGCCGAAAATCATGTTAATAAAGACCAAACATTTTGGAATGACGTTATTTTCGCCGACGAAAGCAAATTCAACCTCTTTGGTTCCGATGGAAAGTCTTTCGTTTGGCGTAAGCCCAACGCGGAGCTGGACCCGAAGAATCTGCGTGGTACAGTAAAACACGGTGGGGGCCATGTAATGGTTTGGGGCTGCATGTCAACAGCTGGTGTCGGAAACTTGGTTTTTATCGACGAAATTATGGATAAAGCAGTTTATTTGAATTTATTAAAAAATAATTTACTCCAAAGTGCTGAAAAATTAGGCATTCGGGACAGGTTCAGGTTCTATCAGGGCAATGATCCGAAGCATAAGTCGGAATTAGTGCAACGGTGGCTTATATGGAATTGCCCTCATGTGGTAAAAACGCCAGCACAATCACCTGATCTCAATGTAATTGAGAATTTATGGAATATTCTGGATCAAAAAATTAGAAAACATAACATAAGCACCAAACAATATCTAAAAACAGCATTGCAAGTGGAGTGGGAGAAAATATCTCCTGAATACACTGGAAAACTTGTTAGCTCCATGCAATCCCGGCTGTATTAAAACAAAAAGGCTACCCTACAAAATATTAGATTAGTAAAAACTTAATAAATTAAAAAAAAAATCATGTTTTTTCTAGTTTGGTTAAGCACACGAAATAAGGTGTGACGTGGATTTACTTATAATTTTGATTTTGCTGTAAATATATTACTTAAGAAGAAATAATTTAAGTTTATTTATGTATGTTTGTAACAAGAAATAATTTATCTTTGAATGTACGTTTAAGTTTTTTTTCTAAATAAAGTTTATACAAAAATATTAAACTTTTTTATTTTGATAAACGGGCACACGAAATAGCTGTGAGCCACTGTAAATATGTAGAGATGCCTCGGCACGTTTTAAGGTAGGTATTGAAACTTTAAACGTGTTTTTTTTCAAAACGGCATTTTTCAAGTCGGTGTACACGATATCTCGAAAACGGCTTGTTTGATCGGTCAACCGTTTTAACTCAATCTTTAAAGATACATTTTCTAGTAATTAATCGTTCCTTTTGTAAATCTGATACTTATTTTCCATTTTATAATCAATTTACGGCCAAATTTTAACGTAAAAATCGAAATCATTTCTTTTAAAAGCTGCCATTTTGTGAAAATTCACTATTTTGATAAGCCGAACGATTAATTACTAGATAATCTAATATATTAACAAAATTTGTACACCGTAAATCGCCTTTTTTTAAAGGTTCCAGAAATCGCCTGCAGCGCGCTCTATAATCAACATTTTCATAAATAAAAAATTTTGTTGAAGGATGCTTTTATAACCGTCAAAAATTTTCAAATTAAAATATTCTGAAGTTTCTTCAGGATAAATCCTTGACAACCCGTCTTTTATTTGCTTCATAACTGCGTATAACCCCTAATTACTTGTGCACAGGGTTGCAATAAAAAATACTACCGTCAAAATTAAGTCCAAAAGTGCTCGCGTTGCAAATATTTATTGCGAAATGTAATATCTACGGCCTACAGAATACAAAAGGTGTCAGCCTTCCGAAAACCTTATGAAAACCAGCAGACATAATTCTAATAAAAATTTTGTTAGATATTATTAATTAAGCATTCATATTACAGAAAAACATGTGTCCATAGGCGCTTTGACCTGTGATTGCTTATTAAATAATGTATTATCGAATTTCGCATGCGTATTGCTGCCATAATTTTGTGAAAACTCAGTAAACGTCGTTGACGGATTTCTTCAAACTGTTTATTATTAGCAGCCAATTGCGCAATTAAATTAGCTATTCCTTCTCCTTATAAATTAGCTATATAAAATAATAATAATAATAATAATAACTAATAATAATTATACAATAATAATAATAATTAAACAAACCAAACAATATTCCACCAAAATAATGTCTATGAAGAAAAACCTTTCACAGCAGTATTGACAGCTGATTGACAATTTTGCTGGTAATCTGCCATATGTGACCGGGTAGTTTAATTTTGTGGATTTATTGGTAATTAATGCATATGTGAACGTACTTTTAGTCTAGTGCCACCACCTTTACTGAATGCGCATTGTAATGTTCCCATAAAAATTCTACTTTGGCATAGCAACCCTGCCAATACGCTCAAGCGCTAACACCAAGCACTCACACATTACACACTTACGCGCCTGTCAAAAAAAGGAAGAAAAATAGTGCTTCTACTTAAATATCTGCACAATGGTAATAGCCTAGACAGACCGTTAATCGGAGTTACCGGCGCACTTAATTCTGATTCAAATTGCTGCATGACGGACGTTTGTTACTCGGATTAGTGAACAGCTGATTTATTTATTGGATACTTTTGCCAGTAAAAGATGGATCGCAGGCGACAAATACGGATATTAGCTTCCCTGATACTAAAAAATAATTATTTATTTCAAAAAAATCTTAAATTGCTATTTCTCAAACTGCTCCGCAATATCAAAACTATTAATGTCATTTCGGATGTGTTAGTGCAAACCAACATTGCATCCATACTATCTCAGGAAAATGGACGAAAAATCTGGAAAATTGTAAGTTTGATATTATAAAATTTATTGGATTCTAATTCATATTATATATTCATGAAGGAGCGCAATGGCACATTTTGGGAGCATGACGTGCGTGGAATGGACGACGCCCAATTCAAGGAGCACTTTCGCCTAAGCAAAGATGCTTTCCGCAAAGTATCTGCGAAGGTTCGGACAATAGAAAAGACAGATAGCAACATGAGATCTTGTATTCCACTCCATAAAAGAGTGGCTATTGCATTATTTGCGCTAGGTGCGCCGGTTGAATACAGCGCTATTGCAAGATTGTTTGGTGTAGGACGGAGTACTGTGGGAGAAATAGTTGTGCAGTTTTGCAGCGCGGTGTGCGATAATTTAGCGGACTGCATTAATTCATATCCTCCACATCCTGCAGAAGTAAAACGAATTGTAGATGGTTTCTCGCAACTCGGATTTCCTCAATGTTTCGGAGCAATAGATGGATGCCACATAGAGATTGAGCCAAACAAAGAAGATGCAGTTGACTATTGCAACTCCAAAGGCTGGTATTCGGTTGTTTTATTTGCGAGCTGTGATTATAAGTAAGTTTATTTGTTATAAACCCTCGGAAAATATTTAGACTTATTCTCCTGCTGTTTTGCAGTTCGAAATTTACGTATATTCACATTGGGTCCAGTGGAAGGAACAACGACTCGTACATCTTTGAAACGAGCTCTTTGAAAAAATTTCATGAAAACGCTAACATCTTCCAGCAGAATATCAAACACATTGAAGGTGTTAATGTGCCGGTGGTACTTATCGGCGACTCAGCTTTTCGATTGTCGCGGTATTTGATTAAGCCTTTTCCATATTCACCAAATCAGCCAGTTGTGGAAAAGTATTTTAACTACCGGCTGTCAAGATGTCGCCGTGTAGTACGGAATGCATTTGGTCAACTTAAAGCGCGATTTAGAAAAATAGGCGGAAAGCTGCAAGTAGCCCCAAAAAATGTTAACACAATAATACATGCATGCTGTATTTTGCATAATTTTTTAAAAGCGGAAAATGATGAATTACCTTCCACATGGATGCATGACGCTGCAGAAGTGGCATCTGCACCATATCAACCCAATCACACTACAACAGCCGGTGAAAACGACAAAGCGGCAACGACTATCAGGAACGCAATTGCGCAGAGTTTTCGTAAGTACAAATTCACCGGAGTACTTTAATCATAGTACAAGTGTTCCTTATGAATAGCAGTATATTTTAATTCATAGTGTAAAAGTTTAATACTACCTCGTAATATGAGATCATGGAAAAAGAACTTAAAACATTAACTCAACACAGACACTGAAAAAAATAATAATTCTAAGAATTCATAAAAAAAAATAAAAAATTCAAAATTAGTTCGTACGAATGAATTTCTCCACCAGAGAAATTATCATCTTTGATGCATAATACTTTTGCTGTATAGCAGAAAAAATGGTTTGTTAGGACTTTCATGCCCTGAATGTCACTCTTTAACAATTTCATTTGCTGCATCATTAAGGCTTCAAATGCACCATTTCTTTGTATCTTTCTAGTTGCCGACATCGATGGTCCTGTAACCGGAGCTAGCGATGATGTCAGTCCGGTCTCTACGGTTGGAAATAACGACAGCGCTGATGATGACCCTGGAAGCTCGTATAGAGACCTAATTAGCGAAAGCGGTGCAATTACTGTCGATGACAGCAGTGAAGGAGGTGAAGGTGATGGCAGCTGGATTGAATTCTAAAATCTGAATAATATGGCATGTAAAATCTTCCCACTGAAAATTTAATAGTGGGGGTAGTGTTCAACGCAATATGGCGCACAATGCGGTGCACTGCAGAAAAGTGCCTCCCGTTGAATGGTGTTCGCCCGATGGGCCCATTTTACCTTTCTTTTCTCTGCAAAAATCAGCAATTTAGTTATAAGGTGAAAAGTTAGTTAAAAATGCATCTGTATTTTTTCGTCAAGTTTTTTTTATTTTTATATAAAGTGCCTCGGCCTGTATTTGCCTGCCATTTCAACAGCAATGTCATTATAAATGTGGGCATTTCTTTTCACCCTCGCAAATCATTCGCGCGTTCTTCTCATTTTATTATGAGCCCCTGCTAGTCTCCTTCCGTCCAGACTTAAACTTAAAAATAAAACAAAAATGCTACAAAATACTTACTCCTGTTGTGCTCATCATATTGCTCCAAAATATTAATGTTGCAATGATTGTTTTCAGTATTTCTTGTTCTTTTTAAAAGTTTGATTATTTTTCATTCAAATTAGATATTAACGGTCGTTTTTCGGCAATGTTGCCATCGGAAATTCCCCAATCCGCTTAAGTTATGGGAATGAAGTCAAGTAGTTGATCCGGATTAGTTTCAATATATGCCTGAGATAATTCCGAATTAAATCCGTAATGCCGATTATCGCCATCTATGATATTTATACAATCGTTATGTGAACCAAATTATTATATTATATTTATAATTGGCGCGCACACACTTTATTAGTTATTGATAGTCCCACAAATGGAGGGCCCTACAGTTTTAAGCCGACTCCGAACGGCAGACATTTTTTGAGGAGTTCTTTCATGGCAGAAATACACTCGGACGATTGCCATTGCCTGCCGAGGGGTGACCGCTATTAGGAACAACTTTTTCTTTATTTTGGTGTTTCACCGAGATTCGAACCTACCAACCCCATTCAGCTACTCTTGTGTATATTGCGTAAATGGTTCACATATTTAACTTGCTGAGCCAAGCAATTAAATTTGAGAAAATATTTTTACGTTTCAAGTAAATTTAAAAAATACCGCAATATAAAATCGTTTCCATTTAATTTATTTAAGTTGAGTCGCTTCCCATACATATATCCAAAAACATTTTCGAAATACCTGATTTTTAAAAATGTACCTGACCATTTTTATGTGAAAATATTATAAATAAATTAAGCGACAAATAGATTGTTTTCAAGATTTTATTTTTTATGTATAAAATAGCATAATTGAATTTAGTTATCTTGTGAGCGAATGATGTCCGAATCTCCAGGGTCGGTGATGGACATGGTGCACACACGGAAGTATTTACCGCAAGCAGTACCCAATTCAATGTTGGTGCCACTGTAATGCTGTACTTCGGTCTTGGCCAACATGGCGTAATATTCAATCTCAGATTTTCTAAAAATGCGAAAAAAATTTTAATTTAGCAATCCATATAAATATAAGGCATATAGAGAAATAGACAAGACAAGTCAGAAAGAGTCTCTAGTAGTATATTAATATCAACATGATTTACACGTCTGTTTTGTACATTCATCACTTAATGGTGCTAAAAGGCTAACAAAATATAAAACCTCGTTACCTTTCAAGTTTTGCTGGAACCATTTGGATGTCTGTTATTGCATTGTCAAATTTACCGCAAACCACGAGCACTATGCAACATTTGTTCTGAGATATACTACTCCATAGTTTCCATTGCAAAATAATCAACTTAATGCAAAAAATACGTGGGAAACTTGTATGGAAGCATACTTCTCAGTCTCTTAAGACTCCATATGGCTCCAGCAAGCAAATCAATGGAAAACTACTTCTCTGTAGTAGTACACAAATGTATGCGTTGCTCACCTCAATGCTGGTGTATTGCTGGCAATCAGCACCAATTTCGCTTTGCCTTGACGTAGAGTTTTCAAAGCTTGTTTGTAGCCCAAGCAATATTTGCCGGATTTCATCACCAATGCCAAACGGGCGTTGGTGCTTTCTAAAGCCTTTTTCTGCAAATGGAAGAGAAACACCATGTGTACATATTTAGGTTATGTTCTTCAAATATTATCCGACTAAATTACCACGTGTTAAAATACATAAAGTATATTTACCTGTTTCTTCACAGCAACCATGATTACAATTCTATTGGTATTACAGAAGGTCAGATGGAGTTCTGAAATTTAATCAATAATAGAAAATTATTAAATTATTTGGTATATACAAGGAGAATTAAAAATTACACCTACCTCCAATGACAATTTGCAAGAAAAGAAAGAATTTGGCGTTGACAGCTATCAAGTAAAATTGCACCTTCAGGGTTGTATGAAATTCAACTATATTTCCCTTTGTGTTGTATTTTGTAATCGATTACATTTACAACAATCAACAGGCTTTCATCTTAATTATAGAGGTATTTTTAGAATTTCAAGATATTTACATTCACGACAATTGAATGTATATTGTAAAGCGTAGGTTAAAGCGAACTAAACTGAAAATTACCAAATATTCTTAAATGGGAGCAGAAGCGATATGTTGATGCGCAAATTTATTGTAATCGATTATTGGGAAATTTTCACACATGTTTCTCAATACGAATTTGTGATGAAAACAAACGTCAACATGATTTGATCTGTAGTTTACATTTTGCAGAACCAATTTGTAATTTATGAATATATAGTAGAACTAGAGTAATGAGAAGAATACAGAAATCAAAATCTTTACAAAAGCCGCCTCAACTAGTGGCGCCCCGTAAGGAAACCCCGGAAAATGAGGCGCAAATGGAGTTGGAACTTTGTTGGTGTGTGCAACAATTGGAGAATGCACTTAATTCGAATAAGCTATCCCAGAAAGTTGGTAAGTCTTTAAAAAAATAAACAAGGTGCTTAATGAGTATTTCTTTTTTTAATTTTTTATAAAAATACAGCTGCTGATACCGTGAAGAATTTAAGAGTACTTAAAAGTTCAACTGCCCCGTTTGTTAAGAAGCGTCAAGTAATGAAGGCGGCGTTGGGCGACTACCGTGGAAAAATGCTGGAGGAAGAGGAAAAGATAGCATTGGGTGCGAAAAATATTTGTAATATTTAAAAGTTATGAGTTTATAATTTTTTTTTTCTTTAGCTGCCAAACAAATTAAATTCACGCAAACAATTGAAGCGAACAAGAAGTCCAGTTTCCTCAAAAAATCCGCTATAATGCAAACGGATAAAGAATTTCGCTTCAATTTCTTACCTCCACAAACAGATAATACATCTGAAACACCTAAAATCGATGTTAAGAACACAACGGCTTCGGAGATTGAGCATGAAAGTAGCGCATTTATAAGCAAAGACCTAAATCTATATACTGAGAATTGCTTTAAATTTAACTTTGTAATAGATGAAAAAAATGATGATTTAAATTTGAATGGATTGTCCATTAAATGTTAAAAATAATATAAGTAACTGCATCGAATTGTATGTATAGTATATGTAATAAGAGAACATGGTATATTATTTCTTGGAAAAGGTGTAGTATCTTCATTTCGGATCACTACGACAACGGATAGTTGGCCGCATTTTCGAACAGTCTGTCTAATTACTAGAAAGTGTTTGAGTATGTATGAGGTCGAGCATTTTCGAGTGAAACTTCTGTTTTTGTTTTTTTTTTTTAATTTCTTTAAGTTTTACAAATTATTCAAACACTTGAAAATCTAAATAAATGCTGAAAAGTAAAATTGGCAGTTTTGGCTTAGCTGCTCAAATTATTCAAAAGCTCGAAATTTTCGAGCAAACGTTTGAGCAGTTTAGAAATGGACGAGTTTCGAGCGAATACAGACTCCCCTAGAGATACCCTCGCATCTAGAGTTCTAATAATACGTTCACATATAAGTAGGTCTACTTTTTCGCGCTTAACTCAAAATCCGTAATTAAGAAGCGCGATTTCCCATACAAAATTCTAATACATTTTTTGTTAAATATTATTAATTATGGGTTCATTTTACAGAAAAAAGCGTGTGTCCATAAAGGTTTTGTCCTCTTATTACTTATAAAATGTAATATAGAATATCCCATGCGCATTCCTGCCATAATTTTTTGCAACCTCAGTAAACGTCGCATACGGATTTCCTCCAACTGTTTATTATTAGCAGCCAATTGCGCAATTAAATTAGCTATTCCTTCTCCTTGTATTTTCTTCATATCGTTAATAATAATTAAAGAAACTAAAAACACCGAAATATTCCACCAAAATAATTTCTATGAAGAAAAACCTCTTAAAGCAGTATTGACAGCTGATTGTCAATTTTGCGGGTAATCTGCCATATGTGAACGGGTAGATTAATATGGTGGATTTATAGGCGATTAATGCATATGTGAACGTATTATAACACTTTTTATTTATATATACCATAAATTAACAATTTAAATTGCATTTTTAAGTTGCAAACTCCAAATATGCAGAACCGATATGTTAAGGCGCATATTTATTGTAATCGATTATTGGGAAACTTTCACGCATGTTTCTCAATACGAGATTGTGATGAAAACAAACGTCAACATGATTTGATTTGTAGCTTACATTTTACAGAACCAATTTATAATTTTATTAATTTAATGTTAAAGTTCTGTAATTTAGCGAACAGTTGGTGTTGCCATACACCTGAAACAAAAACGAAGTTCGTATGCAGAGATGTTCAGTTTAAGGTTGATTGTAAAATTGCAGTATTTTTTGCAGTAATTTAAAAGTGAGAAATATTTTTGTAAATTTGTAGAATTTTTGCATAGAATTTTTTTAGCATAAGCGGCCTTCGGGCACGCTTCAAGAAAATAACCCTCATCAATCAAACTCCAGCTACGCAATCCATAGTATTTTTGCGTAGAACCCTTTCCGTGTTAAAACCATTGAACCCAAAACTAAAACGTCATATGCGTGTGTGTAATAAGAAGGCACAATAACCCCCATCCCCATCATTAACAGTAAACTGAAATACTTCAGTTTTGTTCATATTTTCGTTTTCATTTGCAAGCATCCGGCAACACCATTCTGTTGTCATTCCAATCTTCTTCTTATTCGCGTTTAAAATTGGTAAGTGATTGTATGGACAAATGCATTTGGATTTAGTTTTAATAAAAATAATTCGAATATAAGGATAAGAATAAGTAAAACCACGCGTGTGAGTGTGTAAGTGTAAAAAAATATATAGTGTAAGATGCCAAGTTATAGTGAAATTCCAGAGGGCATTTTGAAAGCAAATAATTACGAAATTATTATTTCCCGAATAATTTGGAGTTATAAAGAGTGTTCCTTAACACCTCACTAACATCTCCACCAAGTTTCATTAATAAAGACATTATAGTTTGCCAAAAATTGCCCAATAGACATTCTTGCGAATCCCGGCCAAAGCCGCCTGAACTAATGGCGCCCCGTAGGGAAACCCCGGAAAATGAAGCACAAATGGAGTTGGAACTTTGTTGGTGTGTGCAACATTTGGAGAAAGCACTTAATTCGAATAAGCTATCCGAGAAAGCTTGTAAGTCTTTAAAAATTTAAACAAGGTAGTTAATAAGTATTTTTTTATAAAAATACAGCTGCTGGTGTCGCGAAGTATTTAGGAGTACAAACTGCGCCGTTTGTTGAGAAGCGTCAAGTAATGAAGGCGGCGTTGGGCGACTACCGTGGAAAAATGCGGAAGGAAGAGAAAAAGAAAGCAAGAAAAAGATATAGTGTGAAAAATATTTGTAATATTTGCAAGTTTTGAGTATATACATTTTTTTTATTTTTAGAGGCAAAAAAAAAATTTAGGCGAACAATTAAAGCGAACAAGAAGTCCACTTTCCTCAAAAGGTCCGCTATAATGCAAACGGATAAAGAATTTCGCTTCAACTTTTTACCTACACAAAAGGACGATACATCTGAACCAGCTGAAATCGATGTTAAGAACACAGCGACTGTGGAGATTGAGCATGAAAGTAGCGCATTTATAAGCAAAGACCTAAATCTAAATACTGGGAATTGCTTTAAATTGAACTTTGCAATAGATGAAGAAACTGATGATTTAAATTTGAACGGATTGTCCATTAAATGTTAAAAATAATATAAGAAAGTAACTGCATCGAATTTTATGTATAGTATATGTAATAAGAGAATATGGTAGATTATTTCTTGGAAAAGATGCGGTAATATATTCTGATGATGCGCCTTCGCACCGAGTCCCGATTGTGCTGGATTATTTGACCAAACACCAAGTAAACACCATCGTGCAAGCACCGTATTCACCTGATATGGCCCCGTACGACTTCTTTTTGTTTCCTAAGTTGAAGTTACCACTTCGTGGAAAAAGATTTCAGTCGAATCTCTTCCTATTAATCCGTACTCCTACTACTACTATTTTTACCTTACTTTCCTTTTAAATACTTTCTCCAACTTATACTTCTTTACTACTATCTGAAATTTTAATTTTAATTTTGATTTTACTGTTAATCCTTTTATGTAAACTATTCTTAAGGTCAATCATTGTAAAAATAACCTATGGTTGTATGTTTGACTTTAATAATAATAATAAATAATAATAAATAGAGGAGATCAAAGAGAATGTGACGAAGGAGCTTTAATACACAGTAATATTTTCAAAGTAGGGAAACATACATTGTGTTAAAGCAGTAAACCACAAGAGCCCATATTGATCGTTAAGTCATTTGGTTCTGAAAAATTTTAATACCTCTTACAAATAATCTTACATTCAGAAATATTCTTGGAGATATTTGGGGGATTTTGGAACAATTATAAAGCAAGGAGATGGAATTTATCAGTTAATGTGCATTGTAATATAATATAATCGTTTAATTATGAAACATATTTGAGCATTATCCATTCAATTATAAAAGAGTTTCGATAGTGTGGCTCTAATCATATAAACCTTGAAATGAGTGCAATTGCCGCAAAACCTAATCAAATAAAATTGATATTTCCTACAATTATCATTATTATTATTATTATTTATTAAAATATAATTAAAATCCAGATTAGATTCATCTAATATAAAAGCTCGAGCTACCACGGCTATTGGCTATCATGCAATTAATCCTTGCATAAAATTCAATTCGCTTCAGGTTTTCTTTTTGTAAAATTTGCTACAATATGGCAACAGCAAAAATTAGACAAACAGATATCGAACGAGACAACGAAACGAAAAACGAGAAAAATTTGCGAGATTTTATTTGATAGGAATCAAGAGTCGGCGAGAAAATTGTAAAAGCTTAAATTTACGAAAAACTAAACGGTTTATATTAGCAATAATGTTTTAATAAAAAGTTATGTGAAAGTCTACACTATATTTCTGCAGCAGAATGTTTTAGAAAATATAACCAAATTAGGATAAAAGTGACAATTGGAATAAGTTATTGTGCAGCGAGCGCGAGCCCACACGAAACGAGGTAGAAAGCCAGGCAAAGAATAGAATAAGTAAATGTGAACGGAGCCGCGAAAATTCCAAATTTGGAAAAATCTCAAGAAGAGGTTTAGGCAACTGATTTGAAGAACTGCCGACGGGAAGATTTGATAAAATTTATAGCAGGGTCACGGTTTAACGTCTGCATCAGTTTGCAAAAAGGTCGTAAAGGTCGAAATATTTTTGGCCACTAGGCCTATACTATTTTGTAGCATCGTCCGCTGCAAAGAATATTCCGGTACACATATAACGAGAATTTTACATCTACTACTTAAAATGGCCGGTAAACCAAGACCGAATTTAAGGTTCCAAATTCCGAAAGAACCAGAGCCCGAAATGTACGTCTGATAATCCCTTAACATCCCTTTATTGAATTAAAATGTTCATAAAACTCTATATATTTCAACGCAGTGTGCCACCGCGCAATTTAGACTCGAGTACAACAATTAAAATAGGAGATCAGACATTCGAAATCAATGCCGACAGCTTGGAAAAAATTGCCGATTTGGGGCGTGGAGCTTATGGCGTAGTGGAAAAGATGAAACATGAACAGACTGGCACGGTAATGGCTGTGAAACGTATTACAGCGACGGTAAATCGAAAAGAACAGAAACGCTTACTTATGGATTTAGATATTTCCATGCGTTCGAGCGATTGTCCGTACACAGTTCATTTCTATGGGGCACTTTTCCGGGAAGGAGATGTTTGGATATGTATGGAAGTAATGGATACAAGTTTGGATAAGTTCTACCCGAAGGTGTTTAAAAACAATCTAACAATGGAAGAAAGTGTCTTGGGAAAAGTATGTTACGTTCCACGTAGAATAAATATATTTTTTTATAAATGTTTTGTGAAATCATACGAATTTGTATGCTTTTATATTCTGCAATTTTTAGATTGCCATGTCAGTGGTGAATGCGCTGCACTATCTACACGCACAGCTTAAGGTTATTCATCGCGATGTAAAGCCGTCAAATATTTTGATCAATCGCAGTGGTGAAGTGAAGATGTGCGATTTTGGTATCTCAGGTGGGTTTAGTAAACGAGCCACAGCACAAATAATTTATAAGTGAAATAATTCCCAAGCACACGGCTTAAGAAATTCTTTATTCACACTGCACCAAAAAAAAAAAAAAGATTTCTAATAAGAGATTTAGTGAATATTGTAAGTGTCAAAAAATATATTTGTATAATTTTCTGTTAAGGTTACTTGGTTGATTCTGTTGCTAAAACGATTGATGCTGGATGTAAGCCATATATGGCACCTGAACGCATCGATCCAACGGGCAACCCTGCTCAATACGACATACGCTCTGATGTCTGGTCACTGGGTATCAGTATGATCGAAATGGCGACTGGCAGGTTCCCATATAACTCGTGGCGAACGCCATTTGAGCAATTAAAACAGGTATAGGTGGTACCAACTAAGTGCAATATTCGACGATCTAATCCATACAATTTACAGGTTGTTAATGAGAGCCCACCTCGTCTTGAAACCGGCAAATTTTCACCCGAATTCGAAGACTTTATAACTAAGTGCTTACAAAAAAACTATACAGCGCGTCCCAATTATGAACAATTGCTAAAGCACGAGTTCATTGTGGAGCACATAGAGCGCGATACAGATATTTCCGAGTTTGTTTCCAGAATATTGGATTTGCCGGAGTAATGTGTTTGTACGTGAGCGCCGTTCCGTCGTCAAGGCTTCAATTCTGAATTGTAAAAACAAAAAACTATAAACTAAAATAGAGGTTAAGTAAACGATTTAACGAAAATATTTAACTTTCCTAAAAACAGTATAGGACTTTCGGGCAGTGAATTGAAAACAAAAAAGCTTACAATTCGGAATTCAAAATACATATTTAGTATGCCTTTATACCGAGGGTATCAGAGGTTATTATGTAAGAGTAAATTGTTGCTTAGTATTTGAAAACTGATGATGCCTTATTAATGAAAAATATGTATGTTCAATAAGAAAATCGGCTTTGGATGAGAGAATTATGTATGTTTAGGTCCCAAAGTAACTAATTATTAAAAGCAATTATGAATTGATGTGAAAATTATGCATTCATCAATTGAAATATTTGAGAACATAACGTGCCTATTTAGAGTTGATTATTGAATTGTTCATTATACAAAAATATAAAACAAAAAAAAAAAAAAAAACAATAAAAAAATATGTAATAAAACATTGCTAAAATTAACAAAAAAATTTAATCGAAATGAAATAATTAGGTACATACATATTTACGAAACGAAGTTGTTAAGCAGTGAAATAATACTAAAAGCAAAATTAATAAAAAATAAAATATATTACAAGGTAATCGCCATCATAATATTATTCATATGAGCCGAGCATTTCCAGCTGAAACCTTGAAGAAACCTTTCGAATTTACGCTTTGACTCTGTATTTAACCGTAATGTATATTATATACCAAAATTGCATCGGCGCAATGCATTCTCCTCTAACACTTATACATTCATCCTGTCATTGTGCCATTCCTTTATGCAACTATATGCGTGCGTATAAACAGATGTAGGTATCAGTTATTCTCAGTGTGATTCCAAAATACTGGAGCATTGCTACAACGAAAAAAATCAACCTTAATTTTCTATTACGAGTAATTTTTTTCGAAAGAAACTTCAATTGAAATAAAATTGGAGTTATGAATTTTACCGGACGCGTGCAGTTCCGGCGTCTTTTATGTCTGATAGTACGTCAAAATTTCAATAGTGAATGTGAAAACGCAATTAACAAACAAATACATCTGGAATTGAAGTCGAGCTATGATTATTTAGCTATGGTTTGTAAAATATTTTTGCACTTTAACGAAATCTGTATTATTAATGTGCATTTTTGCAGGCTTCGCACTTCGACCGCTGTGACGTAGCTTTACCTGGATTATATGGATTTTTCAAAGCCGCCAGCGCTGAGGAGCATGAGCACGCTGCAAAATTTATGGAGTATATGAACAAAAGGGGAGGTACAGTGCTTTTGGAAGAGCTGCCAGCACCGCAATTCAAGTTTACTACACCTAAAGCGGCGCTCGAAGAAGCATTGAATATGGAGAAAACGGTCAATGAGGTGAGCAGAATTATTCTCTTAATAAACAGAACGTATGCAAATTATTGTTGTTCGATTTTTTCGCATGCCATTCATCAAGTCCCTGCTAGCACTGCATGCTTTGGCAAGTAAGCACAACGATCCACAGCTCTGCGACTTCTTAGAGACGCAATTCCTTACCGAACAAGTGGATGCACAAAAACAGTTGGCCGATTATATAAGGCAAATTGAACGCTGTGAAAAGGAATTGGGTGTGCATATATTTGATAATGATATCAAAGGAAACAAAATCCATTAAGTGGCTAAGAATGTGAAACGGGAATGAAATGTGTAACTAAATATAATTCGTATGGAATGATTTACTATTATAGGCGTTGAGGCGAAAATTAAAATGCAATGAATCTAAAGCGTGGAGGTTCTGGTCATAGTTACATATGTTGAAGACATACATACGTCCGTCAAAATTATTGGGAATTTTTTTTTTTTCATAATCAAATTTTTTTTATATCTTAATTCAATGAACATTCAAAATGATTGATCAAGTAAAAAATGTAAAACCTATTGTCAATTAAGTTTATTTTAATGTCTATCAGAAATAAGAAAAGATATGTGTGTACGTTTGTTAAGTAAATGTAAAAAGGATACTGACTGAATTTATTGCTATTCATGCATATGTTAAATTCCAAAAAAAGTTAAAATAAAAATGTAGCTAAAAACTAACAAACGAAAATTAAATTATTTTTAATTTTTTTTATTTTAACCCTTAAGGAGGGAAACCGGTTTAGGAGGCTGAAATTTTGGTGTTTTTCGTGAATTTTTTGAACAAGGAAGGAATAATCAGAAATTTTTTAAACTTGAAGGGTATTTTATTCATATTTTTAAGTACAGGGTATAATCAGAAACGCATTATAATGCGCAACGTACTTTTGCAGTGTTGGCAATGCGTTCAGAAATGCAAATATGGCAGTACTGCAAATGCATCGCGTTCCAAAACGCCATTTTTGTATCAAACGTCACGCATTATTTGCAGGAAAAATTTTAATTGCCGCTGATTACGCTAATATGATGTCTGATGAAAAGTGAGCATAAAACTAATTTTTTTAGCTTTTAATGCAAAGATATATTAAATATACGTTATTAAAACAATATTTTATTACATTTTTCTTGATTTTAGCGATTATCTAAGTACATCGGAAGTAAAGTTGCTTCTCAGAGTCCGACTGAGCATGGAAAGTGAATTTGCTTCAGGGAGGAGGAAAAAGAGTGTTTTGTGGAATAAGGTGGCGGAAGAAATAAAAAAAGTGAATAAAGATTTGAAAATAGACGGGCAAATCGCGCAGAGAAAATTTTCTAATTGTTTCAAAAAAAGTTTTTTTTGTTTTTTTTTTTTTTTTTTTTTGAATATTGGGAAAGTAATGAATTACAATCACAATAAATTAAAAAGCATTAGCGACTAGGAAAAAAAGATTTATTTTTGGGAATTTTTCGTTTTAATGAACATCTTAGTATATGTGATCTTCTTTTTAGCTTTACACGTCTTTTTTTCTTAAATTTAGCAAAAAACTATCACTTTTTACTTCAAATATATCGTCAACAACTAAACTCAATAATACTTCCATTTTAGTGTAAAACGCGTTCATAAATGCAACAAATCTTTTTGCAAATCGTTAACAAATCTATCAATTGCATCACTTGTCACATTAGCAGTGCTGCCAGCGCTGCAATTACTGTGCATTTATAATGCGTTTCTGAATATACCCACACTTTTGAATTTTTTGAAGCCATTTCCGCCGGAAATTGTGGCGTGTGAGCGTGTTGCCCATGGACGATCGCCATCCGCTTGCTGGTGGGCATTACAGTAGTTGCAATTTGCCTCTGTAATCAACAACAATTGTTTTTTTTTCGTTAACAACATATTTTCTAGGAATATGAACCTAATTGTGATAAAATAATATTGAAATTTTCATGTTTTTGAGGCGCTTGAATACAGTGCCATTTTTTCATACCATGT
The DNA here is from genome assembly GCF_028408465.1 of Anastrepha ludens. Taxonomy (NCBI): domain Eukaryota; kingdom Metazoa; phylum Arthropoda; class Insecta; order Diptera; family Tephritidae; genus Anastrepha; species Anastrepha ludens. The sequence continues at coordinate 25,578,183 of NC_071499.1, read as the reverse complement.
TTTTTCATCTATTTCGCTTAAAAAAGGTATTTTTAATGATGATATAATCCCAGGTAATTAGGTTCATATGAATTAGAATTGAATAAAGAATACTCAGAAAAAATTTTATAACGATTGGTTCATAACTTTTTGAGCTAGAGTGACCACCAATTGGAAAAAGTCGTTTCGGTTGAAAAAACGGCGTTCTAACTACCGCGCGCTACGTTGCCGAACCGACGGGCGGTCACTTAAGTGCTTATAGAATTGGAAATAATGCGAATTTCGCTTTAACATTTTTACCACATATTCTTGATTAGTTATACTAACAATTTATGCCACAAAAAAAAAAGTCGAGTTTGTGATCAGTCTAAACTGGTTAAGGGGGGAATAACGGCCGTAAGGCCCCGCTACGGGAACATAATACTTATGCGATAGAAAACCAAAGGCTCCAATACGAAGACATGAAAATAATTAAATTTTCATTTCATTTATTTATCAACGCTGTAGTTGCTTTAACAAATATTGCAACTTTGTACGTCCCTCGTTTGTTGATCATACATTGACAAGAAATATTCACCTTAATATAACGTTTAAAGTGTAAATATTGTGGAATATTCACAACAAATCTATCGTTGTAGAATTTCACCAAATTTCCCGCCGTCTATTGGGCGAGTATTACAGAAAAAAAAGCTCTCGGCCGTTAAGGGTTAAAAAGCGTACTTGATAATAAAATTATTAGGTAAACTGAAGCAAACGCAGCACTAGCAGCTGAGGCTTTCGGCTGGTTGGTGACGTGTGTTGGGTCAGATGTAGGAGGTTAGATGTGTTGGTGGAATATTCACAACAAATCTATCGTTGTAGAATTTCACCAAATTTCCCGCCGTCTATTGGGCGAGTATTACAGAAAAAAAAGCTCTCGGCCGTTAAGGGTTAAAAAGCGTACTTGATAATAAAATTATTAGGTAAACTGAAGCAAACGCAGCACTAGCAGCTGAGGCTTTCGGCTGGTTGGTGACGTGTGTTGGGTCAGATGTAGGAGGTTAGATGTGTTGGATGGACTAGGTCGTTGTCTTTTGGAAATTTATACATTTTTTTGATATTGTCTTCAGTGACATCTTTTAAAAGTAGGAAAGGATGCCTGTTGTCGAAGTGGTGATGCCTTTAAAAAGCAAGTTCTGGCCAGGATCAAATGAAAATTGTATAATCATCATGGTATAATAATCTGCTGTGACCATGGCCTGTCATGGCCGAGGTATGAACCGGGTAACGTAGACTATACCATTTAACAAATTTGATAGTCTTCCAAGTAAACCCACAGATATGCGAATATAATAGGACATAGGGGGTTATATACAGTTAGAATTGTTAAAAAATCTTTTTTTTTTTATTGTTTTTTTGACGTGATAACGTCTTATAATTCAATGTAGAAGGCTGTCGGCTGTTGATTTATACAACAATAAGTTAACAGAACTATTTCAGGATGGGTAAAAAATCAATGGCAATTGAAATAATTATCGAGCGTAGCTATGATTTCAAAAAATTAAAACATAAATGTTAAATCTTCCACATATCATAACAACATGTCTGAAATGACACGTTAGGCCAGCCAGCCGTCAAAGGGAACAATTTTCTCATACATATATCATACAAATTGAGGAGGGCTTTTTAAAAGCTAGAGTTAATATACAAAAATTTTAATGTTTCCAAATTTTAAATTTTAAATTTAAGATTTATGAACAATAATTTAATCACAGTTTATTCTTATAAGAAAATTATTCAAACTTATAACTTTTTACAACAAATTACAATTAAATTTGCAAAAATAATTAAGTAATTGAACAACAACTTTTATTCAATTTACTTGGTGAAAGAAATAATGTTAATACAAAATATATTATTATTATAAAATAATAAAATCAAAAATTCAATTTTAACAGTCGAGTAGAAATTGAAATAATATTTTATAAAATTATTTTGTAAATTAAAATGATATTCGGAACGAAGAATTTTATGAAAAATGTTTCTAAATTGTTTCGAACGGTGATTCATTTGCAGAACCGCTTATAATCGCACCATGGAAAAACAACCTGACTACCTTCGATGAGTGAACCCATGGAGGTTCAAGATGCTGTAGCATCTAACTACTTTAGCAACGCCATTTGCGTAGCCAATAATAGATACTCTCTCTGTTGAGAATAGGACGATGATAGGAAAAATAGGAAATGAAAGGGAGTGTTTTTCTAGTGTTATGTGTCTGGAAAAACTCAAATCGATGATGGTGCCTCTTAGTGTTGTTGACTTATTAACGTCTGATGCACAATCGAAATTGAAGATATCTTTCATGAATTTGATAAATGTTTCGTCATTTTTCACGTTTGTGTAAATGTAACTTGACCTATTCCATTGCAATTCCATTTACCTCCTCCTCTACAACCATACAAAATATCTATCAAACAAATAAAATTAAAATTCAGTATTTTCTTGTGACGTTGTCACGTTAAACTATCGTCAGTAAACCGACTTTACATATAACCTCGTTTTGTTTTCTTAATGTGCATATATTTAAGAATACACACAGAAAATTTGATATCGTTCCGGTGAGTATTTTCGAAGTTACACGCAAATTTCAAAAGGCGTTTCAGAGTGCTTGAAAGTGATTTTCAAACTTTAAAGGCGTTTTTCTCAAAATGGTGTTTTCAAAGTCGGTGACCAACATTACTCAAAACGGCTAAATCGATTAGTCACAAATTTTAACATGAGCTTCTTAAAAAAAATTATTTTTTAGTAATTAATTCAAGATTTTTTTTCACTGATAAATATTTTTTTTTTTTTATAAACAATTTAAGGCCTAAATTTTTGGTCAAAAACCGATTTTGTTTTTTGAGAAACCGAATTTAACATTACTTTAACGAAATCTGTTTGGTGTTTTAATTTCAGAGCATCCAGTTCAAAGATAGAGTGGTCACCCCAAAACGCCTTTTTTGAGAGGAGCGCCCGGAGATCAGCTGTAGAACCTTTCCAAATAAATATTTTTACTAATGTTAAGTCTTAAAATACAGTTAAAAGATAACATCATATGTGTACAAATTTTTAGATCAATAAATTTAAAAGTTTTCCCAGAAAAGATTTTGGAAAATTCGATTTTTTCGGCCTTCTAACTGTAACCCCTTAACTAAGCTCATAATTTTTATTTTTAAAATTCGGCTCGCATTCTCCAAATCCTATAAACCATTTCATTTGTACTACCTTGAATGTCCTTCTTAACTGGCTGGTGCAGGCCGTCCAGATTTCTCACAGTTATGCGAAGCAGGTGGAGAAAGTTATGCTCAAAGCACATAATTAAGGGCATGCCCAAATACTTGAGCAATCAATTATGATTTATTCTGAATACCTCGTTTATTCAAGGAATATATCATCATAAAAACCAAACTGGCAGATATATTTTACAATATTATGGGTTTTTTCAAATTGCACGTCTAATTCGTAGGTCTGATATGCCAAAAAATGGAATAGGTCCAGAATAGGAGCTATTGAGCTAATATATAAAAAATTATTATTTCTATTATTTAGTTTATTGATATTTTTTAGTTTGATTATTATTATTTTTTTATATATTTTTTTATTATTATTAATTTTTTATTATTATTTATTTTTAATTATTTATTATTTGGTAATTTTTTTATTATTATTTTTTTTAGGTTAGGTTAGGTTAGCCTGTTTGGCAATAAGCCATTATTTATTTTTTTATTATTTTTTATTTTAATTTTTTATTATTATTTATTTTCAATTATTTATTTTTAATTATTTATTATTTTATTATTATTATTTACAATATTATTATGTTTTTTTTTTTATTATTTATTATTAGTATTAACAATTCTTTAAATTTCTTACATTATATTACAATATTTATTTTTATTTATTATTGTATTATTATTTATTTCTCAATATTTAGTTATTTTTTTTTTATTATTATTTAGTTTTAAATATTTATTATTATTTTATTATTATTATTTTTTTATTATTTATTATTATTATTACAATATTTTTAATTTTTTATTATTAGTAGTAACAATACTTTAAATTTCTTACATTATATTATTTCTTTTTATTAATTGTTTTTGTATTATTATTTGTTTCTAATTATTTTTTTTTTTTTTTTTATGAATTATTTTTATTTATTTATTGTAAGCATTAACAATACTTAACATTTCTTACATTATATTATTTCTCTCATTCCTAATGAATTCTACACATTTTTGTTTAAATGCTTTGTATATTGTCTCGTTTTTGGTTTCCATTCTGCCCTCTTAATACCCAGCTGATCGAGAGATATTCATGAATGCTTTTTCAGTGTTCGTTCGTTGTTTTTTGCACCACGGCACTGCTAAAGATATGGGTTGGCAAAGAAAATCAAAGGCAATTTTTTCATGCAACTAAATAACTTTATTCTGTAATGTATTGCCCATTTTGATCAATGACCTTTTGCCATCTTTCAGGCAGCATCATAATCGCACGTTCATAAAACTTCTGGTTTTGATTAGCAAAAAATTGAGTCAGGTACGATTTGACATCATCATTATTGAAATGTTTACCATTCAAGCAGTTTTGTAAAGATCGAAACAAAAAGTAATCAGATGGTGCCAGGTCAGGACTATATGGTGGATGTGGCAAAACATCCCAACCAAGCTCCAACAATTTTTGCCGAGTGGCCAAAGATGTGTGTGGTCTTTCATTGTCATGATGAAATGCAATACTTTTTCGATTTATCAATTCGGGCCGCTTTTCTTCAACTGCATTGTTTAATTTCGCTAGTTGTTCAATGTAGACATCAGAATTGATCGTTCGGTTGGGTGGTAGGAGTTCAAAGTAGACAATTCCTTTGTAATCCCACCAAACTGATAACAAAACCTTCTTTTGATGAATATCAACTTTTGATGTTGTTTGAGTTGGTTCACCTGGTCTGCTCCACGATCTTTTCCGCTTGATATTGTTGTAAACAAACCATTTTACATCGCCAGTTATCAGTCGTTTTAAAAATGGATCATTTTCATTACGTTTCTTTAGTAAATCGCAGCTGTTAATGCGTTGCGTTAAATGCGTTTGTTTCAGTTCGTGAGGAACCCATGTATCGAGTTTTTGAACATAGCCAAGTTGTTTTAAATGATTTTCAATGCATGTATGTGATACATGAAGCTTCTCTGCAATCTCACGTGTTGTATTGTAACGATTCGAATCGATTATTGCTTTGATTAGGGCGTCATCAACTTCAACTGGACGACCAGAGCGTTTTTCATCTTTGAGTGAAAAATCACCAGAACGAAATTTGGCAAACCAATTTTGACACTGTCGTTCTTTTAATGCTTTGTCACCATAAACAGCACATAACTTTTTATGAGCTTGCGATGCGGTTTCCCCTTTGCGGAAATAAAAAAGCAAAATATGACGAAAATGTTCCTTTTGATGTTGCATTTTTTAACGAACGCCAAACGAAAACATGCAACCGATCAAAAAACTCTTTTTACTGATTGACAGCTGAATTGCTAACTATCAAATAACAAAATGTGTTTTACATTTGTACTACGTCTGCAAATCTAAATATTCAACTGAAGCCATCTATGAGTGAAATCCGCAATTACTTAGTTGCCAACCCAAGAAATTTAAATGAGAAATTACTATGTGCTCTTCTCAATCGTATTTTATTTAACATACAACAAAAGAAAAGTCTATAAATAGTAGAAGCAAAATAGTTTTAATTGTTGAGTTCAATTTAGTATTCGTTTAAAATACTTTAATGTTTTTCAACTCCTGTTATTCGTTATAATTTTCTGTGAAAATAAGTAGGTTTTGTTTGAAATAAATGTGTATATATAGGGAATATTTTGTAATAAATTGAGTGAGAAAAATTGTAATTTTGAATGTGAACCAACTAGTTTTAAATTGGGAATTTTGCCGCAACATCATCGCTACAATAACCAGCAGAAATTTGTGTTCATCATTAGTGAGGTCCTTCGAGCCGTATAATTTATTGCCTCTGTCAACTTGGTCCTCTTGCAACATATATAGAATTCTCCCCGCAACATTAATTATTGGGAAATTTGCTTGAAGATAGTGAAATTCTTATGAACTCAAAATTTTATCTTTTGATATGCCACAAATTTTTTATTCAGTGTACAGGTCAAACTGTAGCATTGTTTTTTTTATTATTTTAAAATCTAAGCCCTAAGTATTCATCAAAGGCTAGCTAAGTACAACTCAAGGCGAATTTAATAAATCCACCTTTGTACAACTTAAGATTTCTTTCAAAATTGCGTTTCACAAAGCATACTTAAGTGTGAAGAATATTTAATTTAGAAATATAGTAGCATCGCAGTAAAGTGCTTTGTATACCAGGCGCATTTATTGCCTCGCCTTGCTTTGTATACAAATTTTGACATTTGTTAAAAAAGAGCAAGAAGAAATAACTTTCACTTCTGCAAGAAATTGATTTTCTGGTTATGTTATGCAATATTACTGCAGATTTAATAAAGTACTAGTCACGTATTTTGCTTATTAAATCAAAATATGCCACAATAATATTTTCCCTCATATAGTTGAAAAAATCGTGGACACTCGCATATCGCCTCGGTTCTTTGCAATATAGCTAGTTTTGTTATTTTCTTATACTACGAATCGCTGCCTTCGGCGCTACTCTCATCAGAATCCATTTCTTAAAGGCGAATTTATTTTTGTAATTTCACTTATTTCCTTCCTCACAATTTGCTTTGCTGCTAATGTTGTCAAAATGAGAACAACTTAAGTCGAATTCAAGTTTTGCTCAAAAAGAGGTTGAAGAAAAGCAAAATCTGAAGTTACACTTAAATTCAATTTAAAACTGTATTGTAATACTGGACTTTTTTGTATTTTTACAGGTAATTATACAAATCTTTATTTGAATTTAAATGCAACATTGAATATTTCTTGAGTACCCGGTTTATCCGCCATCCGGTATTTGTTCTTATCAGTACAGTGATGGAGCAGCTGATTTTTCCCATCAGCAATCAACAATTTCAAATATAGTTTTTCTTTTATTTTAATCGATATTAAGGTTTATCTGTATCAGTATTTTTTTATGATTTCTTTTAAAATTTATGAGCAATAAAATCGTGTGCGGTGTAGTGGACAACAACACGATCACAAGTTGATACAAGTTCATTTCTACGCGCACGGCTCCCTCAGCCTATTGGAAATTTCCAAAGTGTTACAACAAGAATGGCACAACGTTCAATTTTCTTACTCTCCTCTTCTCGTGTACATGGCTTTGTCTTTTTGGAGCATGCCAAGGAGTTACTAATTGATTTTCTCTCAAAGTAAGTTATTATCGATTATTGGAAAATTAAATTCTGACTAGAAATTTGTACATACATAGACACAATGTGAAGACGGTGCTTTTCGTACCCTATGCGCAGAAGGATCACACGAAATATACGGAACTTGTTGAGAAAACACTCTCCCCATGGGGCTATAAAGTGGAAGGTTTACACGCTAAACCGAATCCCATTCAGGCTGTGCTACAAGCAGAAGCGATTTTCATTGGCGGTGGCAATACATTTGTGTTGCTCAAAGCGCTCTATGATCAAAACTTAATTTCGATAATACGCGAACGTGTGCTACAGAAAGGCATACCGTATATTGGTTCGAGTGCCGGCACAAATGTTGCAACACTTTCCATACATACAACAAATGATATGCCAGTGGCATTTCCACCTACGTTCGATGCGCTCCGGCTGGTACCGTTCAACATTAATCCTCACTACTTGGAGCCAGATGCATCGACACGTCACAAAGGCGAGACGCGAGATGAACGTATACTTGAGTTTATAGATTATCACAAATTGCCGGTGTTGGGTTTGCGCGAAGGCACCGCATTGTTGGTGGAAGGTGATAAAGCGACTTTAGTGGGAGATCGCAAAGCGAAATTGTTTGTGCCGTAAGTAGAGGGTTTTCCATAAATGTCTCTCTTAATTAAATGTTTATAGTATAAATCGAAGGGATATTTATTATAAACCAGCATTATTAACACACTTTACACTTTATTTGCAAAGGCATACTGCTTATGGTTATATTCTATTATTTTCTTTTCCTCTGTTACAGTGACAAAGAGCCTGTCGAATTCGCTCCAAACGCTGATCTCAGTTTTCTGCTGAATAAAGTTTAATGTACCAACGTCTTCTTGACGTATGACAAAAGGCAATATCTTTATGTTTTGGTTTACAACATTTTATTGAAAATAATGAAAAATAATTTACGAACCATTACTCAAAGTTTTTACAAATAAAAAAGCATTTACTTAACTGTTCGATTTTATACATTCATAGTATTAAATATTATTTGCACATACCGAAATTATAGCTGTATCTTATCTAAAATTATTTTAAAAGTAAAGTAGACTTAAATAGCTCAATGAAAATATAATTATTTACATGGCTCCTTTTATTATAATCTTTTTTTTACAATGTATAAACAGCGCTACATGTGTATGTATGTATGTACCTACATATGGACTTTCATACGTATAAATGAAGCGTTCAAATACAAAAGCAAACATTCGAAACAAACGTAAACCTAGTTGAACTATTTTTAAAGTATTACTTTCGGTGTGAAATTCTGGCAATATCGACAAAAGTATAGCTAACTGTCCAAAATTTGGCATTGTTTGCCTTATTTATTTCTTTTTCATTTTCAATAGTTAATTACTGTCAGTATCGCAATTACCAAGGAAAATATTTATCGTAAACTCCATTATTTTTATTTACGTATTCACCTTCACCTATCTATGCAAGGTCATCAAATGTCGAACATCAGAAAAATATCAGTTTAGCATTTGCAATAGGGTTGCAAACAGTTATAAGATTGGATATCGATCTGAGTGGATTGGGGATTTACTATACTCATATACTTAGTCCTGCCAAAAGTTCTGTTACAAGTTAAGTCCGTTATAGATATGAAATTATAATACTTTTTTAATGAAGTTAGTTTTATTTAATCATGTAAATATAAGAAAAAAAATTTAAATTTTCATTTGAAATGATCACGATTTGCTTTTACATAAGTCTTAAAACGATTAGACCATTCAGCACTCACGGTTTCCATGGGTATTGACGTCGCTGCTCGAACCAAAGATTGTATGAGACTCTCCAAATTTCTGTGCGGCCTTCGACAGGCGATGTTTTCAAATTTTGATCACAAATGGATTTAGGTCTGCACTTCCAGGCGACCAATCTTCTGCGGCTATGAACCCAGAAATATTGTTTTCTAGCCACTGCTGGGTGGTTTCTGCCTTATGTGGTGGAGTGGAATCTTGCTGGAAGAACCGATGCTCTCCATTGAAGAGAGTACAGCTCAACTGCTTCACAACATCTTCTAAGATACACTGGTCGTTGCACTGGTCTTAACCTTTTTTTTCGCAGAATTGAAGAGATTTAACGCCTTTATAAGACAGCCCTCACCAAACTATTTCGGAGGTTGGTTGGTGGCCACGTTGAACCCTTGGGACAAAATTTTTTGCGTCTTCAGAAGTTTTAGCGTAGATTTTGTCGTTTTGCTTATTAAAACCCTTTTCAACAGCGAAAATTTCTCATCTATGAAAAGAATATTTTCATGGCCGTTGACCGCGTGCCACTGTAGAATCTGCTTGCATCTGTCGAGTCTAATTTTCTGCAAGCGCGTTGTCAAAAGATGACCAGCTGAGCTACGGAGATCATCTTTAATTAGTCTTGACATGGATCTGGTCGATACATTCATTTCCCTGGACATGATTTTCCGCTTTCTAAGAGGATTACTGCGAATTCTTTCTCGAACGGCTTTTCGGGCTGCACTGGTTCGAACCACGCGAGGACGACCACTTCTTTTTCTGTCCGTCACTTCAGACGCTTAGGAAAAACGATTAGTCGGCGCAGTAAACAAACATTCTCGAAATATTTAGTTTTTTCAGCCATTCGTAAATCTCACTTGCACTTTTACCACTCTTTTGTAATTCAATCAGTGCAATACGATTGTTCCTAGCTCCCCACTCCATTATTAACAAGCGAAATTTTCAACGAAAGTGACAATAATTTATGAGTAGACAATGCATTCGAACAAAAGCAAAAATAACGGAACTTTTTGTGCGAATTTGTTCTCGCCGTTATGCATTGTAAAATTTGTCACAGAATTTATGGCAAGACTACGTATTTACATTTATGTAAGTATATCTCTGGTAGTTTAAAGAAAATTGTGTTTAAAACTTTTCTGTTGGAAGCCTTATATGCAAGTTACTGGAATGACATGGACTTTGGATAGTTATACCAACTGGCATATTATATAACAAGTGACGTACTGATGATAAGACCAAGATTATAATAATGAACTAAAGCGTTTTCTTTTGATTTAAAAGTGTACAGTGTAAGTTATTACGTTAAAATTATTATATTATATAAAAAGAAGCAAAACTTTGTTTTTGTGTGGTTTGCATTATTTCAATTTGAAAGAAAAGTAAATACAATTTCTCACGCATACAAAGTTCTTTAAGGGGTTAGGGGTAGCCAGAATTTTCAAAAAATTGTTTTTGCATTTTCTTAAAGTATAATATCTTAAAAATATTGTGTAAAAATTTGAAGTGAAGCCGACACATACTTTTCGACTTATTCAACAATTAACAAAGGGCGCTCGGGCGCTCCGGAGCGTTCGTACAGAGATAACACTCGAGAAGGTAGAATGCTGCGTAGGCAACACTAAATCGATATTTTGGAACCTGCTATGACGACTGAAGAACTATTATATGGCCCAGGAATAGATGACAGTGCAAGTAAATATATAATTCGTATAACTCTACACAAATCGATAGCAAAACTTTAAATGCGTTTTTCTCAAAACTATGTTTTTTCAACTGGTGTTCACTGTAACTTAAAAACCGCTTGGTAGATTTCAATAAAATGTATAATGCTTTTGAAACACATACAAAATGCGTGCCCAATCGAAGGATTTGTTTTTCAAAAAATTTCGATTTTTTTAACTTTGTCGGTTTTTTTCTCGAAAATCTGAAAAATATTTCCTGAGGCCGCCATATTGTTGATTTTAAAAAACAGGAAAGCTTCGATCAGGCACACGATTATCTATTAATAAAACTAATTTCTCTTGTCCGATTGATTTTAGATGAATCTCCAAGGACGAAAGCGTTGATCTGGTCACGCTGCTTACCAATTGTACCAGTAGGACCTCACGAAAATCAGCTGATATTATTAAATTCGCTTAGAACAAAGCAACGGTACCATCATAGGCGGCCATCTCTCCATCGTGCCAAGAATTATGGTGCTCATACTCACCAACGTATCGTAGTCCCTTACCGCAGCCCATAGAGAACACAAAACTGGGCAAAACTTATCCCGTAGAAAACAACTGCGTTCTTTTAGTTACATATTTAGCAATCAGTTGACACGATTCTACGGGAATTATCATAAATCCTGCAATAAAATTTACGATACTACGGAACGTAAGGGTGGTGAGAATTCATTTACATGGGACTCTCATTAGTTTGATCGTAACAGCTGGCATGGGCCTGCAATTAGTGCTGGCACCATAGCAGCTGACACGATCCTGCGTTTACGTTGGTGAATGTGAGCACCATAGGGATTTCCCTCTTGTTTCGAATTTTAGTTAATTTATTTTTTCTGCTATTGAATGAATGAATGCTGCATTCTTTTTTGTCTTATTTGATATTTATTTTTATATTAATTTTTGTATTTTAATGTTCAATGTCGAATGTTTGCTTTTGTTGTCAGCCACCTCAATTGGGTACAAATAATATTTTATGACTACTATGTGCATAGAGGATCGCTTACATATTTAAAAAATGTGCTTATTTAATTGTGATTTGTTTTTTTTTTTTATTGTTCTGTTTTGCTAATTTCTACATACATACTTACATACATTAACTCCTATACGCATGCATCTACTGAGTGTTTTTGTTTTTTTGTTGCTGCGCTCTTAGCTTACGTGCAGCTGCTCTACAGCTAGACATAATACTTTGACTCTCTCGTTACCCTTTGTTCCTAAACAAAACACTAAAATATCTATTAATTAGAAATTTAAAAGCTTTGGCACCTTTAGTCATGCAACATTGATTGCATAGGTAGGAGAGTATTAAAACTAATCATACGTATGTATGTCTATTTACAAATTCCGTTATGTTATCTTTATAGCTTCAAATGGAAAGTGTGGAAGAGGTAGAAAGAAACTAGAAACCACTTAAATAGATTGCTGAAAAATACTACACCAAAGTAACAGACTACAAATACTTAGCTCTCTCCTTGCTTACATAAGGAATTAAATTCTTGCACGTATCTATTTATAATATATAGAATATATAGACAAATTAAAAAAAAATTTAACATTATGTGGTTCATGCAAACTGAATACTTGGCAGTCATGGCGAGATGAACATACAATACTTAAACGCTAATTATAGGATGTACGTGACAAGCTGAAAATGTGTACGTGTAGTTTGAAAACCGCAAATACATATGCACGTACATATGTATGTGTATATGTGCACATTTCGTATAGTAACTAAACACCAAATTTTTACATAATTAGACCCGCTTATTTACCTAAACGTATACGTATATTATTTTTTTGTTTTTGCTTATATGTAAAAAATCTGAATTTGGAAAGGACAAGTTTGGGCATTTCTACTTTGTTGACATAGACAAAACATATAACAGCCATACTACGTAAAAAACAACTACGACCGGAAGGCACTTTTCCTTCCGCCTACAACTACATCATACGTATATACTTATACTTACACATACATACTATGTATGCATTCTAAGCCTATTGTACATGTAAATACATAAAAGTCATTTCGTTACATTCAATCGATAGGAATTAGCTGCGCTCAACCAACCATCTTAAAACTAAAATAATAAATTAATTTCACTTAAAACACACACAGATTTACATTTAACACAAATTTGCGCGCATTTCTTATTTAATAGAGCGCAAGCATTTTGGCAAAATAGACTAACACACAAAAGGAGTATGAATTTGTTGCTTTTTGCAAAATAGTTTTGAGTCTCCTTAAATTAAAAGTTTGCAAGAATTAAGCTAATATTTACATTATCATGCAAATTTGAGCATTAAAAAGTTTACATACATCCCACGCAGGGCTAAGTTTGCAGTTTTACTGTGTCATAGCCACGCGCGTGTTCTGAAATGCGTGCAAGAAATCATTGCAGTAACTTCACGCAACCGGCGGTGGGTCGTCGGCCAAGTATGCAATATTTCTCCAACAATTCTATTGTTTTTTGTTTTCATTTTACTTTGTGTTGTTGCAAATTATTTGTGCAATATACTTCGATCTTCGTACCGTATAATGGCATCGCCAATTTGTTTTCTCGACGCCAAGTGAATGCATTTTCGTTTGTGCAAGGCGGCATCAGCGTTCGCTGCGTCAACCTCTGGCCGTAGCACATCATAGCGCTGTGGTATCTCATTGGATAAACGGTGCGCTCCGTCATCTAGCGCCGGACATTTCAATATATTTCCACCACTGTTGATATAATTCCTGATCTCGTTGCCATAACGCAAATTGGGTTCGGTGCCGCGTAGGATATGCACCGGCAGTTGCGAGGCGACAAACATATCCAAAATGGTGGTAATCGTTTGATCTGTGCGGCTAAGTAACTGCTCAATGTCGTTATCGGAGCGCGTTATTGGCAATGCTGATTCAATCAGTTTGCGTGCTGAAATGGTAAACAGAAAAGAAATTAATTTTTGTAAGCAAAGAAGTGCACTTTTTTATTTTCTAAGTTGAGTATATAAGTATGCACGTATGTGCATTGGACCGTACGGAAAAAAGGTCGCTATACACCCCTAACTTGAAAGTATTTTTTAAGAAAATTTCGAAAAAAAAAAATTTATTTAAAATAAAAACAAAACACAACGACAAATAAAATATTACCAGAAAAAATTAAATTAAGTATAGTAAAAAAATTAAAATAAAATAAAAACAATTTAAATAAAAAAATTTAAAAAAAATTAAGAAAATAAAATAAAAGAATAAAAAAACAACAAGTGAAATGTAATTATAAAAAAATAAATAATGTAATTATAAAAAATTAAATAAAATGAACTAAAAAACGAGCCGAAACAAATGTTTAAGAACTATGCAAAATTATGAATAAAATAAAAAATAAGTAAATTAAAATTAAATAAAATGAATTAAAAAGTAACAATAAAAAAAGAAATCAAAATAAAAAAAATTACATAACAAATGAAAATGTTATAAAAAAATTAAATAATTAAAATTAAATAAAATGAATTAAAAACCAACAATAAGAATAGAAAATAGCAAAATTAAATAATTAAAATAAATTAATAAAAATTAAATAAAATAAAACACAAACCATAAACAAAATTTATAAAAATTATGTAAAAAAGAGGTTGTCTGTAAAGTCGGTTTACTGCCGATAGTTTAACGTGACAACGTCATAAGAAAATATTGATGGAATGGTTGCAATTTTCAAAAGAAAATTTTAATTTTATTTGTTTGATAGATATTTTGAATGGATATAGCGGAGGAGGTAAATGGAATTGCAATGGAATAGGTCAAGTTACATTTACACAAACGTGAAAAATGACGAAACATTTATCAAATTCATGAAAGATATCTTCAATTTCGATTGTGCATCAGACGTTAAAAAGTCAACAACACTAAGAGGCACCATCATCGATTTGCCTTTTTCAAGACACTTTACACTCGAAACACTCCCTTTCATTTCCTACTTTTTCTATCATCGTCCTATTCTCAACAGAGAAATGGTTCATTACCATGCACACAGGAAGAAGGCATAGGCAAATACAGGTATGTGAATTTATATACCTACATATGCGCATATACATACATATATATGCTCACTCAAGTAGGACAGAGCCAGATGTCGAACGTTGCCGAACGCTGGGGCCGATTGTGCTCTTTGTCGTTCGTTCCGCGCTCTCGCTTGCAGTTCAAGCACATTAGCTTACATTTGCTTGCGTACGGAATAGATTCGTATATTTGATATGTCCATATGACTTGTATGCATCTTTACATATAGATTGGTTCTTTGTGAAAATTGCGCGAAATTGTATATGTATATGCATGTTTATATACATATATTAGTGTACAACATATCTTATAAGGTATATGGTAAATATTACCATACACTTTTTCCTTCATATATAATAAAAAAAAAAATAATAATAACATTAAAACAACAGGTATTACTAACAAACTTGGTTTTATTTTAAATTCTTCAAGTAAATCAAATTAATAATAATCAATAAGAAGGCATATGCAAATACAAATACGTGAATTTATATTATATATGTACATATGCCCATATACATACACATATACGCTCACTTAAGTAGGAGAGAGCAAGATGTCGAACGTTGTCGTTCGTTTGCTTTGTTTGCTTTGTCGTTCGTTCCGCGCTTTCGCTTGCAGTTCATTCAAGGTAACGGCAATGAGCAAGGTAACGACACATGAGCAAGGTAACGACACATGAGCAAGGTAACGACAATGAGCAAGGTAACACTAATGAGCAAGGTAACGACACATTTTTTCGTGCGTGCAGCCTGTTAAATCGAATTATAAGACGTTATCACGTCAAAAATTAAATTAAATTAAATGTTCATTAAAGAAAAAAAATTATATTAATCCAATTTAATTAAAAATTTAACATTTAACAAGTTTCATAAACATCAAGTTCTAAATTATAAAAGAAAAAACAATAAATAAAAATATACGAATAAATTAAATAGAAAAAGAACTAAATAAAGAAATTAAAAAAAAAAATTGAATAAAAAAAAATTAATTAAAGTATTTTAATAATATAAAGAGAAAAAACATGATGCATGAAAATATTATAAGGAAAAATTTAATTAATTATAGTACAAAAATTAAAATTAAATAATAACACCAATTTATATAAAAAAATAAAAATAAAACTAAAAAAATAAAATAAAATAAAAAACAATACAAGAAGTGAAATGTTATTATAAAAAAATTAAATAAATAAAATTAATAAAACTTAAAAATTAAATTACAGTTTCAATAAAAAAAAAAATAATATTAAAAACAATTTATAAAAGTATTATAAAAAATTAAATAAAAATTAAATAAAACTAAATTAAATATTCATTAAAGAAAAAAACTAATATTAATCAAATTTAATTAAAAAAAATACATTTAACAAGTTTCATAAACATTAAGTTCTAAATTAAAAAAAAAAAACAATAAATAAAAATATACGAATAAATTAAATAGAAAAAGAACTAAATAAAGAAAAAAAATATATATAAAAAAAAAATAAAATAAACAAAAAAAACTAAATTAAAATATTTTAATAAAATAAAAGAAAAAAAACAAAAAAATAAACAAAAAACGAATAAAATAAAATAAAAAACAAAACAAAAAATGAAATGTTGTTATAAAAAAATTAAATAAATAAAATTAATAAAAATTAAATAAAATGTTTTTAGTTCATTCAAGACGTAAAATAAAATTTATAAAAACTATGCAAAATTACAAATTAAATGAGGAGTACTCTCTTGTCGCATTTATGGACATAGAAGGTGCTTTTAATAATATTGAACCCAACGCTATTTTGTCTGAAATTGCCAAATTGGGTATTAATTACTCCATCCGAAAGATGATCGAACAAATGCTCCAAAGTAGAATAATCACTTCAGAGCTTGGGTTAAGCCGCATGAAAATGTACGCCGTCAAAGGCACTCCTCAAGGCGGAGTACTTTCACCCCTTCTCTGAAATCTCGCTGTAAACAGTTTGCTCCGAAATCTCGAAAAAGCAGGCTGCAAGGTTGTAGCCTATGCAGATGATATTGCTCTCTGCGTGTCAGGCAAACACCTGAATACTCTTACTGAGCTCATGCAACGCTCAATCAATATTCTGTCAAAATGGTGCACCGAGTGCGGACTAAATGCGAATCCAGCAAAGACAGATCTTGTTCTCTTCAATAGGAAACAACAATCTCCTCCACTGCAAACAATAACCTTAAAAGGGTAATCATTACTCCTATCTGATTCAGCTAAATATCTAGGAGTTATTCTAGATAGGAAGTTGAGTTGGAAATTGAACATCGAAAACAGATGCAAAAAAGCTTTCATAGCTCTTTATACTTGCAAGAAAGCTATAGGCAAAACCTGGGGTTTTTCACCTCGGATCATTTATTGGATATATACCTCGATCATCAAACCGATACTCTTCTACGGTGTGGTTGTATGGTGGACAGCACTCGTAAACGGTGTAGAGTAGCCACAATTGATCGAGTTCAAAGAACAGCCTGCCTCCTGATAACAGGATGCTTAAGTACAACACCTACTAAGGCTCTAAATACGTTGCTTCACTTGTTCCCTATCGATCTGGCTGGCAAAGCGATTGCAGCGAAAGCAGCGACACGCATGAATGCTATATCGAAATGGAATAAGTATCTTGGCCATTCGGCCATACTGAACAGGAACACTGTTATCTCTTCTGACATAGACTATCATGTAAGTCTTCCATCACCACCCTTGCTATTCTCCTGTTCACTCCCAACTAGGGAAGAATGGAAGACAAATCTAACCGAAATCAATGGCCCTCTGACTATATATACAGATGGTTCAAAACAAGACGGCAAAGTGGGATTTGGAATCTTTTCCAATTCCCCTGACATCAATCTATCATTTAGATTACCCGACTACTGTAGCGTATTCAAAGCGGAAGTATGCGCTATCTGGTATGCTGCGAAAACTCTCTTAGAAAATAGAATATCACTAGAGGATATCCGCTTTTTCACCGACAGTCAAGCGGCCGTTCGAGCACTCAGCTCCTCTTATACCCACTCTGATGTGGTTCGATCCTGTCTCTTATCTCTTAACGAGATAAGTGTTCAGAATTCTGTCCAAGTTATCTGGATACCGGGTCACAGTGGATTCGAAGGTAACTGCAAAGCTGATGAGCTCGCAAGAGCCGGAGCTGCGCAATCAAATGTTAGTAACTTACCCACAATCCACATTCCGCTCTCAACATGTAAATTACTCATTGATCGAGAATTTCACAGCATTGCTGATCGGAGGTGGCGAGTGGAAACTACTTGCGTTACGACCAGACAAATCTGGCCATCCTACAATCTGAAACAGACAAAAACCCTTATAAGTCTTTCGAAACACGAACTAAGGCATATAATATCTCTTATCACCGGCCACTGCCTGTTGGGCACTCACGCACGTCGGCTCGGGGTTCCTCAGAACGACCTGTGCAGATACTGCGAGGACGAAGATGAGGAAGTATCGAGTAGACATTTGCTGTGCAGTTGTCCCGGTCTAGCCAGAAGTCGCCTCGCTCTTCTTGGCTCTCCAACAATTGACAATCTTTCAGTACTCTCGAACCTGAAAATCGAATCTCTCATCAAATTCTCGAAACGAATTAATATCTTTGACCAAAATCCACAATAAAAATCTCGGTTAGGTGGGGAAATCATGTAACATAATGAGCTCTAGGGCAACACAACGGACCCAACTTGCGGTCTATGTGGCACTCCGATGCGGGGTCACCCTTAAACCAACCAACCAACCAAATGAAAAAATAAATAAATAATGGGCATTTAAGTGCTTTTTTATATCCAAAACACGACAGGTGAAAAGAAAAAAACAATAAATAAAAATATATGAATAAATTAAATAGAAAAAGAACTTAATAAATAAAAAAAATTAATAAAAAACATTAAACAAAAATATTTAAAAAAAAACGATACATAAAAATATTATAAGGAAAAATTAAATTAATTATAGTACAGAAATTAAAATAAAATATTTAAAAAAGTTTGAATAAAAAAATAAAGAAAAACCTAAGAAAACAAAATAAAAAACAAAACAAAAAGTGAAATGTTATTATAAAAAAATTAAATAAATAAAATTAATAAAACTTAAAAATTAAACAGAAAAAGAACTAAACAGTCAAATTAAATAAAAGAATTGAATAAAAAATTATTTTAAACAATAAAATTAAATAAACGACAAACTAGTAATAAACATTATGTAAAAAGTAATTTATAAAAGTATTATAAAAAAATTAAATAAAATAAAACTAAAGTAAATATTCATTAAAGAAAAAAAACTAATATTAATCAAATTTAATTAAAAAAAATTACATTTAACAAATATCATAAAGTGAAACATTAAGTTCTAAGTTAAAATAAATCGGTATATAAAACTATACGAAATAGAATTAAATAGAAAAAGAATTTAACAAAGAAAATTAAATATAAAATTGAGTAAAACTTTTTTTTTAATATTAATGAAATAAAGAAAAACGAAACGATACATGATAATAAAATATTATATAAGTAATAAAAAAAATAAAAAAAAACTAACAAAAAATTAATACAAATTAAATAAAATGAATTAAAAACGATTATAAAAATTATTTATAAAAACAATTGAATTAAATAAAAAGTCAAATTAAATTTAAAATTTAAATTTTTCGTCATATCTTCGACATCTATAGTCATATCTTAGAGTAAGACATTTCCTTTTGTTTCAAATTTTTTTGGTTGAGGTACCCCGTTCAAGTAGCCAACAGATCTCAGTTCTTACCGCCTAATGCAAATGCAATGCAAACAATCACGTTAACGTGATGATGTCAATGTAAGCATATCAAACCGGTGGATGAAATCATGTGATGATAGCACATTTATGTCATATAATAAGGCCATGTCAGATAACGTCACATCATTTCAGACGAGATCAAATCATGTCATTCTAAAAAAAATCACTTCAAATGATATCAAATTCTGTCATTATGCCCAATAATGTCAGTGGATAACAAATTACGTGATGAGCGAAAATCATATCAGGCGATATCAAATCGCGTGATGAGATCAAATCGCGGCATTCGAAAAAAATCATGCCAGGCGATATCAAATCGCGTGATCAGATCAAATCATGCCATTCGAAAAAACAAAATCATGTCAGACGATATCAAACCGCAAGGGGATGCCATATCATGTTGTGATATCAAATTATGCCAGTTGATATAAAATCGTCAAATCATTCCATAGGAAAAAAACTTCTTCAAAGGATATCGAATGAACATCAGATTACGCCGGACCGGCACATATAAAAAAAAACAGTATCAATGAAAAGAAATTAGTGAAAAGAATCTCTTCAGATGAAATCTAATCCGTTAACATTAGCTGATACCTAAATTAAATCAATCGGTAAAGGGTAAATTCTCTCATATTCAGGAAATAGAGTAAATGCTAAGAAAATCATACTGTAGTCATCTGTCTTTACCTTGAACCTATTTATATTATATATTGTATACTGAGCTTAATTTTAGAATCAGCACGGAAAATCTAACAGAGCATTGTAGATGGAATTATCATCTTACTAAAGTGGGAATATACTCCAATGGAATTAGCAGGTTCTGTAGGCAGAAAGATGAAACTGCCAAACATATGCTGACATCGAGCCCAGCAAGTTGGGCTCAAAGAAATACTCTGAATACATAAACGGGGCACAATAGATCTTTCAGATCGCAGTGTTGCATCGCCTTATAATAATAATAATTAAGTACTGCATTTGTAATCAAAGCGAACATTGAAATTTATACCCGCCGACTATGAAAAAATTCGCCAAATGGACTTGAAACATTTAAATGAAAGAAAATCTTGACCCTTATCAGATAATGACGAATATGCAAGTGCATTTCTGACAGAAAAAAGTTTCTCAAAAAACCAACTGGGGTTTGGCAGCACATACAGAACTGTAGGTGGGAGAATAAAAAAAGATGCACATCAAAAAGAGCAGCAGAAGTCCGATCAAGATGGAATGCGTTGTCGATTCACATATAGATAGATATAGAAGTTTTATTTTATAGTGGTCCAAGAACCTATGTATATACATAAGCAGTATAATAACACAGGTCTACATAGTATTCTTTCTGGTTTCCAAAGTAGTTTTGAGCGTTGCAAACGACTTTTAGGTCCAAAATGCTCATCACGTCACGGTTTTTTAAAAAATTGGAAAGAAGGAAAGGGGCTGATGAACTGGCAGAAATGAATAAAGGAAATGAGAAAGCTGATGAACTGGCAACACAAGGGACATCCTATGACAAATCCGAAGCGGTAGAAATAGGCTGTCCTCAAGGCGCGTGCAAAAGAGAGATCTTCTCGATATTCCAGAAGCAGCCCGTTGACAGATGGACTAACGCAGATACCTGCAAAATAACTAAACAAACGTGCCCAAATTTCAACAAATCCAGAACTGATGAGTTGCTAAGAAAGCCACGAGCAGACATATTCAGAATTATGTCAACAATCACCGACCACTGACCTTTGGGAGACCATGGCAGGAAGATGGGGTGGCCGAGCAACGATAGATGTAACATAGAAGCTGCAATCAAGAAGAATCTAAAGAAGCAATCTTTAACTACTTTGGTGAGTGCCCAAGTCTGGGTGCTCTATGGCATGGAACGCTGGGGGAATTATCGATGGTGAACTTGAAAGAAATTGCAGAAAAGAAAATAAACGACATAGGCAGCTTCAGAGTCAAATTAAGGTGGTTTGACTAATAAAAAGTAATGGTTCTGGAAGAGGTGTATCAAAATGGCATCTTTTGTGCTAATTGAGTCTGGGCTATGTCACTCTGAGAACACCTCCACCACCACCGCCACCATCATAAATCCGTAGAAACCCGCGTGTTTATGGAAATTTAAATAAAACATAAATTTTACGCTTTTAAATGGTTATTATGGGGATGGTTCCATATGTAGAAGTCCACGCAAGTTGGGAAAGTTACTGAGCGCCATTCACTTGGGAGTGGCCAAGACGATTCTTCTACATATGGTTCAAAGCAGCTCACAACTTCCGGGATTAGCTCAAGTATCCTCTGGGTAGCTTCCGAACACCCGTTCGGGAGTGAGCCTACGTGAGAAGGCGAAGCATTCCAGGATAGCTGGTTGTGCGCTGAGTTTGGGACCCGCCACTTAAAAGTCGCTCCCAATGAAAAGATGTACAAAGCCTAGGATGAGAACTTCCTATACTGAGGACGAACTAAGGATCGGCTAAAATCGCATAAGCGGTTACCGCACCAATTAAGAAGAAGAAGATATGCAAGTTCCATAAAAATTAACAGCTTTAAATAAAATGGGGTTAATTCTTTAAGGTCCAGTGATTGCGATCGAATTGCAAATTCTTATGAGCTAAGTTAAATTACTACTAAACTAAAATAACTACTCAGATGTAAGTTGTTCAAAACTACAAGAGAAATAATCAGCGACTCTAAAAATCTCAGAGGGTGCAACTTGATCAACTTAACTCAATTTTTTTAAATCCGAACCCTCAAAAGCCGGCGAGTAGTTATTTTATGAGGTAGATGTGTTAAGGGGTTACATGGGTTTCGCCCGGTAAAAAAAAGGCCTGTTTTCAATATTTTTTTTTCTATGTAAAAATTGTTTATTTAATTCAAACTTTTTTCTGGCTTACAGATACATATTTAAAGAATAATTTCTGAAATTTCCAAAAAAAAAGATTAAAACTCCTCCATTGTGACGTCATTTCCGGTGACCACTCCAAAAACAGGTGCGTGCGCGTTGTCAGCATAACTCTTGACAGAATCATCAAAAATGAAAAAAAATAAGTGTTTTAGTTACGACTCGTACTTGAACGAAGGAAAGAAAAAAAAACGTAAAAATTGGAGTTTTGGCAGACATTTTTCCAAAAAAATGAAAATTTCGGTAAAATTTGCTTGACATTTTGTTTAAAAAAAATCCTTCGTTCAAGCACGAGTAAATTGTATTTCGAATACCTGTGTAAAATTTTATCAAAATCGGTTGAGTAGTTTTCGAGAACATTTGACAACCGACTTTGAAAACACGGTTCCGAGAAAAACGCGTTTAAAGTTTTGAGTAACAATAAAAGTGGCTTGGAGCGTACACCTTCCAAAGGCTGTATCTCCGAAACTATTATTCGGATCGACTTGAAAATTTAAGACAACAGTCTTGAGATGTTGTAGAAATTAATAAGCAAAAACAATCGATTTTTTAGAACCCACGAAACCCATGTAACCCCTTAAGCACAAATCAGTCTTATATCATTGGATATCGGGTTTATATAACAAAACAAAAAAAAAACGGGATTTTGTAGACCTGTGTACTTTATGTGCAATTCTTCAAATAGATAGCTTCATATTTAACGAGTTTCTCCAGCCAAAAATCAATGAAATACAATGGGAGGTTTGCTATTATCTGCTGAGGGGCGACCGCTTTTTAAAAAAAAAATGATTCGAACCTCTGCTCCTCCGAATGGTATTCACGTACCAAACGATTCGGATATGGCGGCCGCTTTAACCTCAGTTCAACTTTTTTATATCACAGAACTCAAAAGCCAACGAGTAGTTATTTATACAAGGTGGGCCATATAGCGTTTGCTTTTTGAACCACATATTTTTTTGCGAATGGTAACACAAATGACATGTCAAATGTGTTCATAATTTACTTAAAGGTTTGACATTTACGAAATGGGACGCTATACGCTTGAACAAAATTGGGAAATATTGAAAACCTATTTCCAAAGTGGTGAGTCTTCTTCTACTTTTCTGATTTTCACATCGGTGGCTACGTCAATAAGCAAAATTGTCGGATTTGGGGCTCAGAAAATCCACACGCTACTGTAGAGAAGCAAATGCATCCACAATGAGTCACTGTTTGGTGCGGTTTTTGGTCTGGCGGCATCATCGGGCCATTTTTTTCGAAAATGAGCGAGGAGCCGCGTTTACAGTAAATGGCGAGCGTTACCGTGATATGCTCAACGAGTTGTTTCCAAAAATTGAAGAGGATGACATGGACGACATTTGGTTTCAACAGGACGGTGCAACTTGTCACACTGCCAAAGTTACACTCGAACTTTTGGCTACCGTTTTTGAAAACCGAATAATCAGCCGAAATTCCGATATCAATTGGCCGCCTCGGAGCTGTGATTTAAGCCCGTTGGACTATTTTTTGTGGGGAGCCGTTAAGGACAAATGCTATGCGAACCATCCAGAGACGATTGATGCTTTAAACACGGAATTGAAGTTGCCATTCATGAAATTGAAGCCCAATCAATCGAAAATGTGTTTAAAAATTGGGTTGATCGAATGGCCTACTGTAAAGCCAGTCGTCGCAGTCATTTGAACGATATTATTTTTCATTCATAAATGACAATGTTCAATCTTCAAAATAAAAAAAAGTTTGAAAAAATATTGATTAGTTTTTTTTTTATAGCCAATTCAAAAAGCAAATTTTACATGGCCCACCCTATATGAGGCAGAATAGTGTTCAGCGCTCAATGATAGGGTAATAAAAACGGGGTAATAGTGTAATTTTATAGACCTGTGTACTTTATGTGCAATTCTTTAAATAGATAGCTTCATACTTCACGCGCTCCTTATGCGAAAAATCAACGATGAGGTCACACTATTTCCAGATAAATATGTACTTTTTGATTGGATTATACTGGTTCCCTTTTATTGCTTTGCAAACATTGTGACGTACGCATCAATTAATTCGTCACTTTTATATTACATACCTTGCACATAATCACGACTGTAGAAAGCTGTTAGATCGTAATTCCATTTATCAAAATAGCCGGTTCCTTGACTCACATCACACGATTCACATTCCTTACAAAAGTGCGCCAACCTGCATGGATACATCATAAAACCAATGGGCGAATATATTTGGAAACCCTGAATGGTATTCATACGAACCTAAATGTAATGATGGAAAATATGTAAGTAACGAAATGGTATTCAAAAATGTTATTGTTCACACTTTTCAAGCACTTACTCGGTTCAAAAAGTCCGCTTTGAAAGTGATATCGGTTGACGCCATCAGCACAAGACTATCGAGTCCGATTTTGGGCAGCGCCAAATCTGCCACCACAACACTTAATATTTCATTACGTCCATACACGGAGTTGAGCATAATATCCTCGGGTGGTGGCGCATCACTAAGTATTGACGGCAGGCGTATGGATACCCAAGCTATGCGCGAACCATCATTTTTGTACTTTGTTGATAGATCTAAAGCGAGCGTTTTGAGACTTTTGAATGGATCGTTGTCACCTTTGCTCATGGAATCGTATCGATAGAGGAAAATCTAGGGGGTTAGGTAATGCATTATTATAAAAGTAATTTATTGAATTCACTTTCTTGCTGCCTCAACATACCATCAGTAGAAATGTGTTATCCTGATTTTGCATGCAAATGCGTTCATATTCGGCTATGAAATTGATACCATCCTCTGCTTGATGCTCAAAAGTGGGCACCATAATGGCAATGCGTGTACTTTCGGTGACATATGGCGATGGTATCACCTCAACGCGCCCCAGTGGCTTAACAACTTGAAAACTTTTCGTCACCAACTCATCTGAACGGCTGGTGTCACGCAAATTTAAATGCAATTGATAATCCATGCCACGCGTCGCATCGAATTTCCTGTAGACGGTATGCAAGTTGACAAACTGCAAATGCGGATGCTTCCGTTTGGCGTAGGCAATCGCAATTTCAAGCACTCTATCAAAATCCAACTTTTCGTTGTGACTCAGCGGCTCGACCACATTTTCGGCATTGGGCAGAAAGATGTGTGTGTTGTTGATGAGATGCCATGTTATGATGTCATGCCGCGTTTCGGGCGCAGAACCAAGCGGCACACCAAGTGGCCAGCGTATTTCGAGTATGTTATTTGATATTGAACCGTTGGCTATCCGATAGGATTTACGCTCCAAATCGAAGCTGCGTTGTTGTACTAATTCTAAATGATACTGAAAATGGCGGTAAAAGTGTAATTTTTTTATAAAAACTAGAAATTAGTATGTACCCGGGTGCTCAATAAGTTTTGCGGTTCGATTAGAAGAACACTGGTTTATGGTTTGAGATACACTTACCCCTGAATACCAAAACACTTGTTCTACCGAGATTTGAATTAACGAACTCCATCCCAGAAGTGAGCATCAGGAAGGGCTGCAAAATGCGTTTCCCTAGCTGTTGTGAACTCATCATTTGATGAAAAATGTTTTCCACGCATGCATTTTTTTAGGTCCGGAAACAGATGGAAGTCACTAGGGCCAAATCTGGTGAATACGGTAAGTACTCCAACAACTCGAACTTTAATTCATAGAGTTTCGCTATTGTCAAAATGCTCTTGTGAAACGGTGCATTGTTCTGATGAAAAATAATTTTTTTCCTTTTGCAAAGTGGGTAGGTTAGGTTAGGTTAGCCTGGTTGGCAATAAGCCACGCATAGACCTTTTGGTCCCGAGCGATACCAGATGGAGACCGACCTCTATGAATACCTAAAGTAGACATCATGTAGCATGTCAGCGCTTTTGGCGAATCTAAGTAGAGCTGAGAGCTCCGCTTTTGAGACGTCCGCCAGACCCTCAAACAATGGGACTCCCGGCATTTTAAACGCGGTTTTAATAATGCCGGACAAACGCATAGAAGGTGTTCCAAAGTTTTCTCAACATCCTTTCTGCATTTCCTGCATTTGTCCGTGTTAGCAATCCCTATCTTGTACGCATGTTCAGCCAATAGATTGTGACTTGTTAGCATACCTATGGTAGTTCTGCAGTCCTTTTGCGAGAGTGTAAATACGAATTGAGTCAGTTTTTTGTCCTTATTTCTACACATAACTTTTGCTGTTTTGCATGTGGTCAGATTAGTCCACCTAGCTTCCACTAGTTTTTTCATGTAGTCGTCAATTTCGTTGTATATTGTATTTAGCGGGATTGCGCATGTCGGTCTCTTGTTTAAATGGTAGTCTAACAGCACTATTTGCTATCTCATCTACTATTTCGTTCCCCATAATGCCTTTGTGACCAGGCACCCAATGCATATGCAGCCTACTGTTTGCGGCTAGCCTTTCTATGGCCTCTCTGCTCCGTTGAACATTTTTGGGCTTAATACAATATGAGCTTATTGCTTTTATTGCTGCTTGACTGTCCACGTATATATTAATTGTTGAGTTCTTTCTTGTTCTAGTGTATGCTAGCTCCGCGGCTTTCCCCACAGCAAAAACTTCCGCTTGGAAAATACTGCTGTGGTCTGGCAGCTTGAGAGGCTGCCTTATCCCTAGTTTTGAGCAATAAATTCCCGCTCCCACTCCGTCTAAAGTTTTAGAGCTGTCTGTATAGATGCGAAAAGTTCTATGGCCAGGCTTCATGCCTTTGTGCCATCCCTCCTCTTCAATTGTAGTGCGAAACCTTCTCTCCCAATTAAAGTACGGAGTCATGTAGTCCGTGCAACCTGAGCTCCACTTTCCTATTGAGCTGTGACAGAAGGTTCTGCATGTGAATGCCCCTGCAGCCACTAGTCTCCTCGTGGATTTCGCTGCCAGGTTTTCTGCCATACGGTCAATAGGTGGCATGCTGAGTATCATTTCCAGCGCCGCCGTTGGAGTGGTTTTCATCGCTCCTGTTATGCATAGAGCAGCGAGTCGTTGAATCCTTTCCAGTGGCATTAAGTATGCCAGTTTTCTTGTCGGAGTCCACCATACTAAGGCTTCATACAGCAATATCGGTCTAACTACTGCCGTGTAGCACCAATGCATCAGAGAGGGTGATATACCCCAAGTAACGCCCAGCATTCTTTTACATGCGTTCAACGCATTACTGGCCTTTTTCCCCTCTCCTCAACATTCTACTTCCACAGCAATTTACTGTCCAGTATTACTCCGAGGTACCTCGCATGATCTTTGAGTAGTAGTTCGTTGTTGCATAGCTTCGGGAGGTTCCACGCCGGGACCTTGTATATACTTCTTGGTAAAAAGTACCATGTCCGTTTTTCCTGCAAAGTGGGTAATTTTTCACGATCTTTTTCGTTCAGCTGGCCTAAAAGGTTACAATAGTATTCCGAATTTGTTGTTTTACTAGTTTCACAAACGAAATTACTTTCGCATCCCAAAAAACTGATGCTAACACCTTCTTAGCCGACTTCTGGACACGAACTCGTTTCGGAGCCGAAGAACCAGGTTCACACCACTCTTTAGCCTCTTGTTTCGATTTAGAATCATGGTGATAGACACAAGTGTCATCCATAGTTATGAATTGAAGCACAAAGTCCACTTTATCCTTTCGAAAACGCTCTAAATATTGCTGATTGTTAAGAGAGTCGCATTCGAATGTGTTTTTGTTCCGTAGTTAGCGAATGCGGCACCCATTGTAAACACAGCTTTCCGAAATCCTATACTTCAGTCAAAATATTGCTTCCACTGCCAAATGGATTTCTAGGGGTTTCTACAAAATCTCTTTCAGTCACGCGTCGATTTTCCATATCCTGTATTTTTTTTCTACGATTTCTGATCTTGTTGCTGTTTTTGGATGTCCTTGACGTGCGTCCTCTTCAAGGCTCGTGAGACCACGTTTAAATTCAGCAACCCATCTTTCTACTGTACTATCGATGGAGAAAAGTCTTTATACACTTTCAACATTCCTCCATAAATTTCCTTTGCTTTTAAACTTTTCAATAATTCGAATACACGATACTTGATTTTTAGCTACTAGGTTGTTGATTAATGAAACTTCAGATACATACCTTCATATGAAGAGTGTACCAATGCAACAAAAAAAAAAAAATTAGGCTAGTATTAACGCCCTCTCTTATCGAACCGCAAAACTTATTGGACAGCCTAGTATTTTTATGTAATTGTTACTGGGAAGCAAATTCCGCCACTTACCCTGGAGTAATAGGCATGCAAACGATAAAAGTCGTCCATAGATCTTACGGGGTACACCAAAGTCGCACTTCGGAAGGTCGCATCTCTGGCAAGGATATTTAAATCCTTAAATAATTTCACATGTGGCTGCAATGTGTACATGTCTTCATGCACCCCCTAAAATAATAAAAGAAAATTGGTGTTTAATAGTTACACTACTGGGTTATATTATTTACACGATGCATTCAGCTAATTAAAAAAAAAAATAAACAAAATGTAAAAAAATCCACGCAACCATTTAATTGGCGCTGGACCGAACAGATACAACAAAGTGGTACGCACTTTACACTCATTTGCAATGCACTTCCTGATGGGAAAACCTATGCCGCATTCGAACGGCAGGCGGTGTTTCTAGAGAAGCTTTTTTAAAATCAGAATTGCAGTTGGAGGCCATGCCCACTGTGTGCCGAGTTCAACCGAATTGTAGTCACTCGAACCCCCACTCGTTTAATGAGGTTCTCTACTGAGATGAGGAAAGTATTTCCGAAACGTTTCACAATATCTTACGCCGCATTCATGTGAATTGGTCACCAAGATCATGCGATTTGAGGCTATTGGATTTTTTTCTTTGGGGGTTTTTGGATTTTTTGTTTTATAACCAGCATAGATACAATATAAAATACATAACAATGTTTGTTGACACTGCAATTAATTACACATAAGTGTAACTTTAGACCTGTGTGGCTTTAGACCTGGAAAGTCTACCATCGACCAGATATTCACAATACACCAAGTCTTGGAAAATACCCATGAAAGAAGAATCGACGCATATCATCTTTTCGTCGACTTCAAAGCTGCATTCGACAGTACGCAAAGGAGTTACCTGTATGCCGCGATGTCTGAATTTGGTATCCCCGCAAAACTAATACGGCTATGCAAGATGACGTTGCTCAGTACGAGCAGCGCCGTCAGAATTGGGAAGGATCTCTCCGAACCGTTTGATACCAAACAGGGTTTCGGACAGGGAGACTCACTGTCGTGTGACTTTTTTAACCTGATTTTGCAGAGCATCGTACGAGCCGCAGAACTTAATCGCTCAGGCACAATATTTTATACAATTGTTGGCGTATGCCGATGATATTGACATCATCGGCCTTAACAACCGCGCTGTTAGTTCTACCTTCTCCAAACTGGATAAGGAGGCGAAGCGAATGGGTCTGGTTGTGAACGAGGACAAAACGAAGTACCTCCTGTCGTCAAACAAACAGTCGGTGCACCCGCGTATCGCCACCCACGTCATTGTCGGCAGTCATGATTTCGGCGTTATAAAAAGACTTCGTTTATTTAGGAACCAGCGTTAACACCGATAACAGTGTCAGCCTTGAAATACAAGTAGAATCTCTCTTGCCAACAAGTGTTACTTTGTTCTAAGTAGGCAACTGAGCAGTAAAGTTCTCTCTCGACGAACAAAAGTAACATTCTACAAGGTTGTCATCATGCCCGTCCTAACGTATGGCGCAGAAGCTGAAAGTATTCGATGCGGTACCAGCTGGTGGTAGCAAAGGAAGAGGTAGGTCTCCTCTGCGTTGGAAAGATCAGGTGGAGAAGGACTTGACTTCACTTGGTGTGTCCAATTGGCGCCGGTTAGCACGAGAAAGAAACGACTGGCGCGCTTTGTTAAACTCGGCCAAAATTGCGTAAGCGGTTATCGCGCCAATTAAGAAGAAGAATGTCATAATTTCTATATGATAAAAAAAAAATTCGCGGAATAAAATGCTTAAAAACATGAGTTTTGGGGCGAATTTCCCTACTATTTTTGCTTCGAAAACATTATTTTTGCGAAAAATTTTCAAAAACTTGACACATAGAAAGTAATATCATAAAAAAGATGTGTGCAAAATTTCAGGAAGATCGGTGAATAACTTTTCGAGTTATCGTGTACGCCAATTCGAAAAATATAGTTTTGAGAAAAACGCATTTAAATTTTGAATACAACGTAACTATACCTCTCCCAGCGCTCGAACGCAAAGAATAGAGTCGTCACGGTTGACGATCTATAATATAAGAAATACTTAAATTTACGTTCTAAAATTTTTTTTGACATATTCTTAAAGGATTATATTAACATTTTATGAAAGAAAAAATTTTTTTTTTCGAAATTTTACAGGTATCTGTCCCTTTAAAATGCGACTTATCACATCACTCTCACAATGCACACACAACTTTATGATTTACGCTTAAGCACTTACATATGGTGGCACAAAATTAATCACCTTTTGGGAAGAATGTTAAACGTTAATCATAATTTACACTTGTGATCAAGAAAGCTGCAGAATACAAACAGATAAAATAAAGATACCCATCACTCAAATACATTTTTTTTACTTCATAAAAAAATAAATTTTTAAATAAAAAACAATAACAAAATTGGATGACTAATTTTGCGCCACCTTGTTCAGTACTTGCTATCCAGGTACACGCGCTGTTCTTATTGTTGTTGTAGCAGCATAAACATTCACCATACTCAAATACGGGGAATGCTGCTGAAGTGACAGTCCTTGGCCGGATATAAATCTGGGTCGTTCCAGTTACGTAGAACCGACTGTCGTAGAAACGGGTACACGCGCTTTAAAGGTTATGTTGAAATTTTAAACCACGGCCGGACTTGGTATTCTTTTAAGAATTATGTTTTGTTTTGAAATTCGTGCAGGAACGAAAATGTCGTGAAAAAAAAACATTTGTGATTCGTCTAAAAAAAGACGGTTTAAAAAGATACTTGGGCGCACATACAAATATGATAAATACAAGATAACTACATTTCCAGACTCTTAAGTGCGCAACTGTAAGTACACACATACATAAAGTATTCTATCTACATATTTTAATTGCATGGCGTGTGATCATCTCCGGCATGACGACCATTGAAACCATAAATAAAAAATTTTCGCGGTGCTGTGTATTTCTTGCATACGCGCCTTTTTTTTTGCTTTTTTGCTCTTTTGCTAAACTTCAGTTAAATGATGTTATGGCAAAGCTTTTTAATTAAGCGCCGGACCTCTAATGAATTCTGAGAATACTTTTTTTCTGCTCTCATTTTTTGTTCGCCATGTGTTCGTTCGTAGCAACAGCAGCACCAATTTCGGGGAACCTTCACGCAGAACGAACGATTTTTGCGTGCTTTTAACTTCGCATTTCATATTCGGTGGTATTGTTTTATGTTGGCCATCAAGTAAATAAATGCGCGAAAGATGAAAATCAACATCATTTTTTGTTTACAAATGTTTATTCCTCGACGATGAGGTCTATATCAAAGGCATATATGTATGCACATATGTATGTGAGCTGCTTTGCTGAAAGCAAAATTTTACTAAATTTGTTCTTAAATATACGTATGCACATGCACATGTATACATACATACTAACATATATGTACAAATACAAGCATACATCAATAGTTTCGCATAAATAGTGCAAATAATAACATGAAAAATCAACCTAATAATTTTCCAGTACCATCTGAGTCATCTAACATCTTCGTTGCTATTTTGGTTGATTCACCAGGAGGTCTTTATGAATCTCAAATGTAAATACAAATTTTTGTTCTTGTTTATAAACCCTGCAGGGAACAACTAATTTTTATCGGAATTTTATCGAAATGAGCAACAAACAAAACCCAAAAAATTGCAATAATGGCAACAAAAACAAAATAAAGAGTGCATAGTAAGGAGGATATTCTCAGGGAAGTTTCTCTCGACTATCAACGGACTCATGCAATCAGCGTTAAGCGAACTCTCTAAGTGGGCGACCTTAAACGGTCTAATGGTTAATCCGGGCAAGCCCGAACTAGTTCTGTTCACTAGAAGATATGAGATTCCAAGTTTTCAGTTACCGTCTATTGATGGAGTAACACTAACCCTATCAAACGAAGCCAAGTATCTTGGCATAAGCATAAGTATCTGGGCTCAAAGCTTTCTTGGAAGAGGAACACCTAGGAAAGGATGAAGAAAGCTTTAAATGCCTTTTTTATCTGTAAGAGGACATTTGGCGAACCGTGGAGTTTTCATGTGGTGGGGGGCGTTGCTTCCAGGATCAAAACAGCAGGCATGCTAAAAGTCATCTATCAGTTCTACTATCTGTGGAATACCTGCAAGACGCATCGAAAACAGACTATCTGATCCCAAGATAGATCTGAAAAAAGACTACACAAGGTGAAGTCCAAAATAAACAAGACTGGCGTCATAAAAATGTTTTTTATGGCTCCATCTTTTGTATGAGTTAGTGCGTTGGAAGTTACGTCCCTAGCTGACTTCCAGTGAAAGCTTGGTGACATTCACTTTAGTGGAAGCGAAGTTGTTGCGTCTAAAGTGTCAGTATGTTTGTGTCATCGGTATAAAAATGAGCTTCGAACAAAGAGCTAATACCAAATTTTGTTTTAAAATTGGCAAAACGTTTACCGAAACATTTGAGTTGATGCAAAAAGTTTATGGCGATGATTGTCTATTTCGTGCTAGAGTTCGTGAGTGGTTTTCACGTTTCAGAAATGGTTGTGAGGACATAAATGACCTGAATGAACATACATACGGGCCGCCCAAAATCAGTAATTATCGAAAACTCCATCGAAATTGTTGAAAGGAAGACGTTTTGCGTCCGGCCTCTACGGAACAAACACTCTTTCGAAAAGCTTTTAGATCGCGCCAAACAGTGTATCCAGACCAGAGGGGACTATTTTGAATAAATAAACTCGAAGTTGTCAAAGCAAAACTCCTGTCCTTTCTATTTTAGCTCAGTCTTGTTTATTTTGGACTACACTCTGTAAAATGAGAATACCCGATAAACAGACCAAAGCCAGTTCAGATGATATTTATACGGACGGCTCAAAGGCACTGGATCGGGAGTGTACTCGCAACAATTATCTTTAAATTGCTTCTTTAACTTCCCAAACCGGTGTAACGTCTTCTAAGTAGAGATCTACGCTATAGACAAAGCAGCAAAGACGACAAGACTAATGGACTTACCTCCGGCAAACCTTACCATTTTTGTTGATAGTCAAGCAGCAATCAAGGCATTGGCCTCAGTGCACATCAAATCAATTCAAGATGTGTTAAAGAACACAGGAGATCGCTCTTGCTTATCCAACAACATAACTCCACACTTTGTTGGGGTACCGGCCACTCTGGAGCGGAGCGAAATGAAAGAGTGGATGAGTGTGCAAGAAAAGGGTATGAGTTGGACCTTCAGGGAGTGGTAGAGGACATTGGCATTCCTTTAAATGAACTGTACACTGCGATTGACTCGATTGTAATCGCGGAAACCAATAGAAGGTGGTCGCTGACTATTAACTGCAGGGTTTCCAAAGCACTCTGGGCAAATTGGCACCCTAGCCAATATAATGGGTGTACCTTACAATAATTTCTGCAGGAGTTGAGGAGATGAATAAGAAATTAAGTCGGTAAACACCTCCTCTTTGAATGCCCTGCACTTCAAAGAAGCCATGCGAAATATCTTGGCGAGTATTTCTTTGAAGACCTGGGAAATTTGCAAACTACTTAAAAAGATCTAAGTGGTTTAAGCAACTTAGTTATGGGATGGGAATCAAATGCAGGTCAGGTATCACAATGGGCCAGTTGGTTCTACTTTCCTGGAATAACCCAGGTTTAACCTCAAAGTAGAGAGATGTCATAGCCATAACCAGATAAATCTGCTGATCGAACCAATCTATGGGCAACATTGTAATCGATTAGAGGTGACATTTCATAATATGGTACTATAACCGTAACCGTACAGACCAATTGAGTATTGGTTTTTCGTCGTAACCGTAACCAACTGATTGTTGATTTGCTGCATTGTGCGATATAAACCAATTCTATTAATGGAAAAATTACGAATTTCCTCGTCACTGCTCATGTTGTTACCTTTCCTTTAGACCTTTACCGCTTCGAAATGGACAAATAAATGATAATATTTGTAAATATCAGCTGCTTATGACCATGGCACCGATAAGAACATAGAGGGCTGTAAATATCATTATGGTTAATACTACGGTTAAGGTTATGGTGTTATGGTATGGCACCTCTAATTTAACATTAAATTTGCTGTCATCGACTGCCACTTCGGCAGCATTTTCGAAAACTGTATGGGTGATATTTTATGCGTATGACGTAAAACAGTTTCATGCGCGCAAAACTGTGAAAAACCATCATCAGCAAACTTTGCAAAGGAAGAAGAAAAGTATGCAGGGAGATTGGAACACTTCCGAATGGTAGCCTCGCACCAACCTTTACGCGCTCCATTGCCTGTCTGTTTGTATACTTCCGCGCTCTAGTTTACAAGTGTCGATAATGATTGGCGTATGGCGCTATTTGTAAAACTTATAAATCTTTCGCTAGTGTGATTAATTTTGCGCCACTTTGTATTAGTATTTGTTTCTGCTAATTAGATTTTTTCCTACCTTCGAAATTGACGTGACTCTTTCAGTTTTATTATGTGTAATTAGCAGTTAATCTAAAATTTTCATAAAATTTTGTTTGCGTGTTCCCAAAAAATAAAAATGATAAGATACTTATGAAAATTATTAGATAAATCTGAGAAATGTTCTCATAAAATCTTCAAAAATATTAAAAGTTTGAATTTTTGAGAGCTTCATAGCCCAGCGCCACCTATCGAGCCGTTTTTGAAGGAAAATAGTTCACTTCTGCAAGTTAATATTGTTTCGAATTTGAGTCGAAGCGCACCATAAATACGATTTTTAGAGACATCTCGAGGCCAGCGCCATCTATCGAACCAACTGGGTACCAACAACCAACAAGTAAATGTATTCCATAATTGCTTCAAAAAATATCTTTACACCTAGTTTTCTCTTAATTTTCAGGACAAACTTTTCAGTGTAATTTTAGACCTTTTCAATTAAATTAACAACCAATCTTGTAATGTTAAACTTAAAATCACTAAATTTAATTTGTTGTACTACAATAAAATCTTTTTTTATACATATAAATATGCAGATTTCATTACATAAAAATGTTGTTGCTGTTGTTGCAAGTAAGTACGGTGTAGTTCCCGATCGTCATCGTCTATTTCATCTAACGCTAGGCCCAAGATAAATGCTGTTTCGACGGGTTTGGTACCAAAGAGAGAGGAGTGTTAGTTGAGTGGGAAGCGTGTAAACAGGTGGTTAGTATCATGGAGGGACTTTCACATGCCGGACATATATTGAGTATGTCGCGGTCGATTCTGGATAGGTAGGAGTCTAACCTGCTTCAATATTCAGAACGTAATTGAGTCAAAGTTACGCAGGCCACACGAGGCACCTGAAGCTCTTCGACTGCGATGGGTGGCGGTTGTACTGTGATGACGATATGGGGGGTCGGAAGTTTAGGAAGGTGGTGAGAGACTCCCGCTGAATGTCGTTCAATGTCTGTACACATAAAAATGTGCCTTTACAGTTAGTTTGGTACGCTTAGTAAGTTGAAAACTTTTTTTAGTTTTTTTGACATTTAAGGTTTTTGCTTTTTAAGGGGTTGGGAGGGGTAGTCAGAATTAAAAAAAAATTGGACTTTTTTGCATTTTATTAAAGCATAATATCTTAAAAATATTGTGTGAAAATTTGAAGTGAATCCGATAAATACTTTTCCAGTTATTCAACAATTAACAAAGGGCGCTCGGGCACTCCGGCGCGTTCGTGAGCAAGTAGCGAGCAGCAGCTTAACTTTAAATGCATTTTTCTCAAAACTGTGTTTTTTGAACTGCTGATCACTGGAACTAAGGGCTTGTAGATCTCAATAAAATTTATACTGCTTTTGAAAAACATAAACAACTCGTGCCTGATGGAAGAACTTTTTTTATTCAAAAATTTTGATTTTTTTAAACAATTAATTGTCGGTTTTTTCTCAAAAATCTGAAAAATATTTGCTGAGACCGCCTATTGTTAATTTTGAAAAGAAAAAGCTACGATCAGGCTCAAGATTATCTATCAATAAAACTAATTTCTCTTGTCCGATTGATTTTAGATGAGTGTCCAATGATTTGTGATGATCACCGCAAGGGACTTCTGGAGAAATGGACTCCACACAAACAGCGATAACTTAAACAATCATTAATTTTTTTTTTGAAATTTTGCTTAAGTCATCTCGAAACTTGATTTTTTAATGCTATGTTTTTAGTTTTGTAAAATAAAGCAATTGACTAGCAAAAACAAAATTATTGAAAATCATAATTTTTTCGGGCCTCTGACTACTCCTAACCCCTTAATTATGACATTCTGCCAGCAAATGAACGAAATTTTTTAATCGCCTAAAATGTTTCAAACAAGATTTCGGTAATCTCTTCATAATTTTCGAAAAATCGATTTTTGTTTTTATTAAGATTAGTTTATACCTTCTCGAATATCGTGTAAAAGTTTTAAATTGCAATGTCTTACAAGAGCCACAGCCTGTGAGCGGAATCCATGTCTACGAGTAAATGCGTTTTTTCGAAAAATACATTTTTGAAATTGGTATGACGTCCCACTTAAAAACTAATCGAACGAATTGGCATGAATTTACTTTAGAGTATAAAGTGTTTAGGAAATAAAAAAAAATAAAAATTTAAATAAAAACGCCAAAGACAAGAATGTGCATTTGGGACTAAATAGAAAATTAGTTTCAGATTTCAATTGACTTTAAGCGGACATATACCTGTAAACGGCCATATTTTACCTGATTTTCATTAAAATTATTTAAAATGAACAAGTCAATATATTTTATTCAAAATTCGTGTACGCCAATTCGAAAAATTTGAGAAAAACGCGTCTAAAGTCGGCAACGTAAGTATGCCTCTATCAGCGCTCGAACGCAAAGAATAGAGTCTTCACGGTTGACGATCTATAATATAAGAAATACTTAAATTTACGTTCCAAAAATTTTTTGACATATTTTTAAAGGATAATATTAACATTTTATGAAATTTTACAGGTATCTGTCGCCTTAAGGTGGTGAATTTCCTAGCCGACTTTTGTTGGCTGAATGGGGCGGGAACGGCATCATCTTTTCTTTATATGTTTTTTGCGAAGCGTAATGCAGCGCTGCATTACTATGCCATCTTTATTTATTTTTCTTGCTATTAAAAAAATCGTTTTTGCACTTTAATATCGCACTAAAATGCTTTTTATTATGGTTTCTCATAACCCAAAAAGTCTTAAAAAATAACGCTTCATTTACGAGATTCCAAAGTACTTCCATACGTACATACATAGGTCCCCCACTCTTCAAGCAAAACAAATTAAAATTCATTATACCTCCATCTTTATAGTGGTTTAAACTTGTTTTCTCAAATACAATTAAATTAAATTATTATGAATCTTAAGCAAATTACTTTGTAATCATTATTTACTGCAGCAGCGCATGCATTTCATTGACCTTTGCCGATAACTCGTGAACGTTGGCGTAGTTCATAAGATCACTATCGTTACAATAAAATTTCTAGCTTTTTAATTAACCAACCGTATGAGCCATAAACTGCATCAGGCATCAGCAGCGGCAATTTGTTGAGTGCAAATACATTTGACTATAATTGCATTAAGATTGTCAAATGCCAAAGTAAACAACATTAAATAATACGATAACAAATATGTGCAAATGTGTGTTTGTATATGTATGGAGGTGTGGTGGTGGCTACTTTCAAAGCGTCGAAAGAAAGAGTGAATATTCCATGTGTTGTAGGGCCCGCATGCATTTGGGGGGACTACAAAAAAAAAAACGAAAGATGTGCAGTCAGTTTGGCGTCGTTTGCAATCGCACTAGCCAATCATCACTCGCCGCGCTCGCCGCTCGCTGCTCTCCTCAATCGCAACGACCAAATGTGCGCACAGTTGTCTCATCCACAGCACCAAATAGTTATCAACTGCCGGCAACTCGAGCAATCAAAATTAATTGAGAATGCAAAAATAACTATGTATATAAAAATAAATGTCAGATGCAAATTAGTTAAGTACTCTAACATTTAATTGAGCAACAGAATGTCCAGGCGGCCTCGGTTCAGTTGAGTGCGCTTAGACAACTGTCGACAACACACGACGACCTGCTGCTCGCACTCTTCTGTTTATTATGCATCACGTCTGTGCAGTGACAGCCTATTGAAGTGGAGTGTCCGATTCACTCAGAAAGCCCAAACGTTTGGATATCCCGCAGAGAAAGACTTAAAATTTGTTGCTATTAAAATCTAAATTTACGTACACATATGTATGTAGGTAGCCGCGACGCTGCTGCTGCTCAGTGGTGGTGTAAAATTTCAAGAAAATACCGTTTCATATTTGCTTATGTACATATTTTTACATGTTTTTGTTCTTGTAATGTAATGCTTAGTGGTGTTTTTTCGTACTATTTTCAGGGTCAGCAATAAATCATTGAACTCGCATAAGAATTACTGACGAATTCTCACCTCAAATTGTAGAATTGGTATCAAATTGTCTTGTATATTACTTTACGTACTACACACATACGTACGCATAAATATATACATACACACATATGTACACTTGTATTTACGATAATCCGAGTGGTCACAAAGTGGTATGGCATGATTTACGCGCCCGTCTGACCCCTCACAACCGTCTATACAATATAAAGCGAGCATTGGCCTATTCGCCTGATTGTTTGATTAAGCATGTGTAATTTTTATGTCTGTTTGTATGTGTATGTTTGCGCGGGAAGTCAACACATAATTTATAGAACAAATAAAATATAAAATTAAATTAAAGCTCTACTAAACCAGAAATATGACTGGTGATAAAAAAAAAAATGCTAAATGCGGCACGAGTAAATATGAAAAGCGAACATACACACATCCATGCATGCGCACATGTGTATATATATGCGTGTGTGTAGGGGAAGATGCATGCAAATAAAAAGAGCAGGCGTCCGAAATTCCGCTGTCGTCACAGTTATTATTGCTGTTCTTATCGCAGTTCATCGGCTAAACCGATCGGGTTTTTTTGATTAACGGCTTTCAATGAATTAGGTGAACTACCTAAGCGAAGAAGACATTATTGCCAATTCCTTCAATGATTATGTTTTTTTTTTCGTTTTCAGTTTAACAGACAACTTTTAAATTTGCTTATATGCATGTTAAAATATTTTAAATATTCTGATTAAAATTGTGGATTCAAGTGGACGTGAGCAAAGCAGGCCATTGCAAAGTGGCACATATACATACATATGTACATACGAGTACATATATTTCATTGCTGAAAAGACAAATCAAAATTGAAAATATCTGAAGAGTGCTCTGTCCATTCATCTGGCGGCGAAAATAGGAAAAAGACTAGCAGAAGACTAATTGGCGGCACGCGTACGATGTTTGGCCTATGTTATGTTGTGCCTATTGGCCTCGTGCTAGATAAGTGGTCACTTCAATGCCAATGCGCAGTTTAGCAAGATTCGCAATTACCTCGATGATTGTGTATAGAACTTCCTTAGGGAAATTAGCGGTCATCGATAAACGTCTAAAATTAGTTAGAGATCGACTGGCTACCGACGAGTGTTTAGCGACTGCTTAAAAAAGCCCCAGCACTGTAATAGGAGATTTTCGTTGACCCAATCGACTTAACTCATATAAAGAATCGTAGCATGGAGGCCCCTAAATGAAGCTGTATGTGTCGATGAGTAGTTTCCTCCACACTTTCCAAGCGGTGTCTAGCGTCCAAGGAGGTGTATAACATTTATTTATGTGCAAAGATCAATTTAAGATATGTACTTCCGAGATCAGCGAATTGCCATTCTGCTTGACAGTCAGGCTGCACCTAAGGCTTTGTCATCCTGAGAGGTCAAGTCCTCACACACAGGCTCATAGCCCATTGTGATGCCGCGCGAGGAGCTTGTCCCTATCTCTCCTAAAACCAGTGTGTGCTTTTCAAAAATTTTAAAATATCTCTGATTTCTGTAGAACTGAGATCTTCTAACTCATTAAAAAATTGTCTACCCAGAATAGTACACCTGCGTATGGATAGAGCAGGGCAGTGGCACACTAGGTGCGAGATTGTCTCTTCCTCGTCCTCATCTAGACAACTTCTACAGAAGTCATGTGTTTGCATACCCTTCCTTTGGGCGTGTCTACCTATTAGGCAGCGCCCCGTTAACCGTAGGGTTAAGCCAGACTAAGTCCTTATTGGGAGGGTTTAACCAAAAAACCTTTAAGCAGCTCACATGCCTCCCTCAGATAAACTGAGAATACTCACTGGCACTCCCACAGTCTACTGCAGATTGCGCAACTAACTGTATGAGCTCGGGATACGGTCTGCCGACTTCTGTCGTTCATGCGACTAAACTTCGATAACTTCAATACATTTTCCCCTCGAATGCAATGTTATAGGGAGAAGAAGAAGTAGACATCTCTGCCTGGTACGGCCGGACCAACACTGTTCCATCCAGGTTTGTTGCGGAAACTGGATGCGTATGTGACATTGTGATGAGCAGAGGGCACAAAATACCTTTAGGTCGAAGTGTTAGCCTCCTTTTAATTCTATTGTATTCCCACATGTTTCCCAACACGAGGTTTATCATTATTGAAAAACTTATTTTCCACTTGGTAAATTTAAAAACTAGCCCGTCAATTGATCTCAAACTCACAGGATAAATTTGTCCTCAAACCAAAAGCCGTTTCAGTAACATATCCTAATCACCCAAGTCGCTCGATCTTATACCCCTTGAGGAGGTACCTTGAAGTCTATGAAACAAACCTAGGCACCATCTCAACACTCAACGAAAATATCGTTCGCACGTTTAATGGCATCCCAACATAGTTTCTCCAGCGAGTGACACGGAGTACGGAGGTCGGACTCCAAGAGTGCATCTGACGTAACGGGCAAACTTTAGGTTAGGTTGACCTGGCCGGCTGAAAGCCATAACATAGATCTATTGGTCCTTAGTGGTACCAGATGCAGTTTGACTCCTACGCTTCCTTGTAGTACAGGGTTTGATTGAAAAGTAATGAGCCTTCCCGCGCGGAGCGTCTGCCAAACGATCAACCGAATCCGCGCGTGAAAGCTGTTTTAAAAGTGTGTTAGGATTTTGCAGTGGCGAAAATGCAGCGATCGTTGGAGCAACGTTACTCGATCAAAATTAGCGTAAAGCTAAACAAAACGAGTACCGAAACTATTAGGCTACTCAAGGAGGCTTACGAGGACCAATCTCTGTACAGGGTGGCACAAGTCATTCAAGGAAGGCCGGGAGGACGTCGAAGACGAACAGCGATCTGGAAGGCCTTCCCTACAGCCCAGACCTGTCCCCTCCGGACTTCTTCTTGTTCCCGCGCCTGAAAAGAAAGCTGAAGGGGAGGCGTTTCGACTCCATCGAGGCGATCCAAAGAACTGGGACAGCCGAATTGAACGCGATTCCAGCGGATGAGTTTAAAAAAAGTTTCATGCAGTGGAAGGACCGCTACCAGCGGTGTATTGACGCTCAAGGTTCTATTTTGAAGAATATTAGATGTATACCTGTAAGCCAAAAGGTTTAATAAAACTGCTTAAAAAAAATAAGACTCATTACTTTTCAATCAAACCCTGTAGGCTTCTTATAATAAGCCTGCGTCTTTTGCGAATCTAAGCAAGCTCTGA
Organism: Anastrepha ludens; assembly: GCF_028408465.1. Classification (NCBI taxonomy): domain Eukaryota; kingdom Metazoa; phylum Arthropoda; class Insecta; order Diptera; family Tephritidae; genus Anastrepha; species Anastrepha ludens. Next base: position 25,535,860 of record NC_071499.1, on the reverse strand, counting down.
AGCTGTAACCCCGAGAGACATTCTAACCTCTTATATTGTAGAGCTCCTAAACAAACGCAGGCAAAATTTAGAGGAAACAATTAAAAAAATAATTATAAAATCCGCACTTTTCTGCTTTGTAATCAACATCATTGGTCAGCTTTAAAGCTCGGGGTAAGATTTAGCTTCGTTCAAGATTCATTTCCATGAATCTCTTTCCTCCGTAACCGGTTCTCCAGTTTCTAACACCCATTAGAACTTGTCAAACCTTACGGAGTTGTATGACACGATTGATTGCTGTGGGCGGTCATCTCAGATGCTTCTTTGTAATGGTTATTGAATACATTTTTTATCATTAGTACTTCTTTTTTAATTTAGATTTTCATTCTTAATTCAGTCACCGGACACCCGGACATGTAGGCAATGCCAAACTTGAGAAAATGTAACGAGTAAAAAAATTTGCATTTAGGTTAAATGAAGCGGGTCGCTGGAAAGAAAAAACGTATGGATATGCCAGTCGATTATTGAGACAAACTCAGTTAACCTCGGTGAGGACTGACTATGTCGTCTCGACGGTAACATTTAATAGGAATTTTGCCACTCTCTTCACATCTAAGGAAGAATGGAATAAGGGAAATAGAATAAGCAACTTCGACACTACAGTATATAAAGATGGCAGTAAAATGGATTGTGGTGTTGGCGCTGGTATATGTATATTCTCATAGACTTGGAATTAAAAAATCTGTGCGTCTCCCTAATACCAGCAGTGTCTTCCAGGCGGAAGTAGTACTGGTAATTGGGGAAGCTTGTAGACTACCAATCGCATATTTATCTTTTAAGAGCAATATCGCTATTCTTTCGGATAGCCAAGCTGCAATCCAGGCACTGGACGCGGATACAACAACCTCTAAAGTGGTGGAGCAAAGTAAGAATAGCCTCACCACCTTGCGTTAAAGTGAACCGGAACGTTATGTTATCACCTACAACCTCAAGCAATCGTCGACATTGATAAGCATGAAACGACGGAACGCCTGTAGACGAACGTCATAACTGCCTTTTGGTCTATCGGGGAACAAGCCTCCAAAATGGGCATCCGTCACAACACATACTATCACAGTTGCAAACAACCGGAGAAAAAGGAAACAATCTTCCATTTCCTCTGCGAATGCCCTGCCCTATGGCAGGACAGAATGTTAACCCTGGGCAATCGCTGTTCGAGAGTCTTGAACAACTGTCGTCTGGCTTAGATGTCAACAACCTGATAAGGTTCCTAAACCGCACAGACTGGATATAGTCATGCTGTAAATAACCGTTAAACGATTTGTTAACGAGGATGTGGCAACAAAATGGTGCGGAGGCGCTAGTTGGATTCTGGAAGAATCACTACTTTAACCAACTAAGGTTACCAAGACGAATCTATTAAAAGTGGTAACGGTAAATCAGCTGATTTGTTTTTTGTTTTCTTTCGCCGTGCCCATGTGGCTGTCAGCACAGAATGAAATAAGGCGAATTCATGCTTTCTTTTCTACTTTCCCAATACTTTGCTTTGACAATCAAACGTACAAATTATTGTTGTTGATCAGTGCTACCCACCTTTAATTAATGCGCCGTGAGGGTTATTGTTGTGTATATGAATACAATAACAACAGCAAAATGTGTTATCAACAGTTTTGACCATTTTTCGTCATCTCCTGAGTGTTCAATCAACAGCAAACGCTCGCATTGCTAATAAATCATGAACGCATGCCAATACGTCTATAAAACTTGCAATTTTATTACTTATTTTAATCACCAAAATGACGCCTGTCTTTGGATATTTTATGCAATCATAAATATTACTTCCTAGCTTTAAAATATTCACGTTGGCTCACCATGTTTGGGTTGACTCATATTTATAGCGATTACCTAATTACAGCCAAATTGAGTTTTTTGATTAGTTCCAAATCTTAAGTCCTTCAAAATTTTGAATTGCATGGCACAAAGATTAAAATAGGCTAAAGGGTGGTTCATCTAGCGGCTGGAATTTGAACTATTGAATATCTGTGAAGTGCCAGAAATGTAGTTTATGTTTAGTTTTAGTTTTTATCGCTTCAACAAAGTTAGGAATAATTAAAAAATCGAGCAATCGGCCAACAAGTGGATATCTGGTGGTTGCGCTTTGAACTCCATTAGACTATTTTCTGCAGAGCGTCAACCATCCAGTCGCAATTCAAGATTTAAAGCATGAAATCGAAGTTGAGATTGGTTAGATAAGTGCGGAAACTTGCGAAAATGTATTGGATTGGGGAATAAAATCATAGCGTTTTTATATAATATTTACTTTTATTTGGCAACGATTTGTTTGCTGTTTGGCAAAGGGTACGTACCCTATGACAAGAAAGTACCGGGAATGTTTAAATAAAACAAAACAGGATTAAATTTCTGGCAAATCTTATTGTATCTCCTTCAAAATATGACCCGTCTGAAGCGACACACATGTGCCAACGTTTAACCCAGTCCTCCATGCGGCCCTGGTAGACCTACGAAGGGATGGCCTTAAGCTCCTTCGTCGCATTCTCTTTGATCTCCTCTATCGATTGAAATCTCCTCAACTTCAACTTGGGAAACAAAAAGAAGACGCACGGGGCCATATTAGGTGAATACGGTGCTTGCACGATGGTATTTACTTGGTGTTTGGTCAAATAATCCAGCACAATTTGGGCTCTGTGCGATGGCGCGTTATCATCATGGAAAATCCAAGAATTATTTGCCCACATTTTCGGCCGGCCAGGCAGACACTAATGAGTCGATGGCGCTTAAAAGTAACAGATGTGTGTCTTACAGTCCTACCAACATAAGAAAATATGGACCGGTTCCCACGTGCGCGGTTCGTTTAAATTAAACATTCCCGGTATTCATTCGATAGAACTCTTTCTGCTCTTTAAAACTATGTTAATTGTATTTTTGAGCTGTTTAATTTTTTATTATTGTAGTTTTAAGGTTTAGAAATGGAGCATCCGGGAGGCAAAAAATAACATTTTCGACACCTGCTCTTCTTTGCTTTTCAACGAGGTCAAAGAGTTGCCGAAGCAGCCCGGGGCATTTGCAACGTGTATGGAGAAGGTGTCATAGGCGAGTCTACTGCACGGAAATGGTTTGCAAAGCGCAAAAATGGCGACACGTCCCGCAGCGGAAGGCCTTCTGAATTCGATGAAGAAGGTTTCAAATCACTTTTGCAGGAGAACAGCCGCCTAACCAGTCGTGAATTGGCCGAAAGCATGAACTGCGATCATAAAACGATTCTCTATCACCTTCGTTCAATGGAATTTACCGAAAAATTGGGAGCCTGGGTGACTCACGAACTCAACGCAAAAAAAAAAACAAAGAAAGTCGCCTTCAAATTGCTTCTCAACATTTCGCCCGGCATCGAGCAACACACGGTCATAAACAGCGCTTTTTAAACCGAGTCCTCACAGGAGATGAGAAATGCTGCCTATACATCAATATTAAGCAAAGAAAGGGATGGGTGGCTCCAGGAGATACGCCAAAGCTGAGAGTCAAGCCGGATCTTCATCCAAAGAAGTTCATGATATTATATGCGTTTGGTGGGACTGGGAGGTCATGGAGCACTGGGAAATGCTATAAAAGAAAGCCACGGTCAACAAAGAGCTCTACATTGCCCGGCTACACCACGTGAATGAGGCTATTCGACTGAAAAGACCTGATCGACAAAACACAAAAAACCATGCTCCTTTACGACAACGCTAATTGCACGGTACACTAAACAAGGCTAGTTTACTGGGGCGACAGCCCTTGGTCGGGAAAAACCCGAGTCATTCCGGTTACGTAGAACCGGCTGCCATGGGAATGCTCGCGTAACCTTGGCACAATTACGTTCTGAATACTGTAGCAGGTTAGACTCCTACCTATCCAGAACTGACTCCGACATACCAAAGATATCGCACCCTAAATACAAAAGGGTCACAACTCAAAATGTACTTCTGCTCAAATATGAACGAGACGTTATCAATAAAACGGTCCGCGGATGACATATGGCAAAAATAAATTTTTTGTTTTTTGGTAGGACTGTTATAAGCTTACATGGCAAATTTCAGCGTGATATGTCACATAGTTTGTTTTCTGTGCTACTGTAAACAAGTCAAGCTCGAGTGTGGAAAATTTTGAGTTGTGCCCCTTTTGTATTTAGGGTGCGATATGCCCAGCCTGTGAAGACACCCCGCACGACACTAATCACCTTTTCACATGCCCCATCTAATCCACTCATCTAACACTAACACCCCTCTCACTCTGAACCCAGCCTATCGAAACAGCAAGTTTCCTCGGCCTGCCGTTAGATGAGTGAGACGAAGACGACCGGTGGTTACTCTACACTGACAGGGCAAAATTACTGCTACAACAACAACGACAACGCCAGGCCCCATGTTGGCCAAGTCGTTAAAGCCGCACTCCAACAGCTCGAATGGGAGGCCCGCATCCGCCGTATTTTCCGGAACTTGCACCGACCAATTACCATCTTTTCTGCTCCCTGTGAAACCATAGGAAGGACGTTACCATCGATAACAAAGAGGTTCTTGAATACTGGCTCACCAACTTCTTTGACACCAGACCAGATGAATTTTTGCGGAAAGGCATGAAGAAATTGGTCGAGAGGTGAGAAGGGGTTGTAAACAGCAACGGCGTATTTAAGGGTGGTTAAGTTTCAAGGGCCGGTGTTGATTTGGAATAAAATACAATTTTTTTAGGAAATTATTGTCATTTCTCTTTGTTATGATAATATTGGTATGGCTCAATTAGGTATGGAGCAAAATATCGGCCAAATGGCCGCCGTGGCCTCGGCGGCACACCTCTATCCGATGGTACAAATTTTCGATGACGCTGAGGCATAATTGAGGTTCTATGCCGTGAATGTGCCGAATTATCGCACCCTTTAGCTCTTGAATTGTTGCTGGCTTATCGACGTACACCTTTTCTTTCAAACGACCCAAAAGAAAGAAGTCCAACGGTGTCAAATCACATGATCTTGGCGACCAATTGACATCGCCGGAACATGAGATTATTCGGCTATCAAATCTTTCGCGCAAAAGAGCTATTGTTCCGTTAGCTGTGTGACAAGTGGCACCGTCCTGTTGAAACCACATATCACCCACATCCGTATCTTCCAATTCGGGCCATAAAAAGTTCGTTATCATCTCACGATAGCGAACACTATTCACAGTAACTGCCTGACCGGCCTCATTTTGGAAAAAATACGGCCCAATGATGCCGCCGGCCCATAAACCGCACCAAACAGTCACTCTTTGTGGGTGCATTGGTTTTTCGACAATCACTCTTGGATTATCATTCGCCCAAATGCGGCAATTCTGCTTATTCACGAATCCACTGAGGTGAAAATGTGCCTCATCACTGAAGATGATTTTCTTCACGAAGTGCGCGATATGCATTTTGATTTGAACGCCTGTTTTCATAATAAGCCTGAATACCTTTAACGCGTTGCTCGATTGTGTATCTTTCCATGGTTCAAATTGAGTAGGTCTGAAATTGAAAAATGTCAAATGAACTGCAGAACAAAACTTGACGTTTAGGTGTGGTTCACATTCAACATCGGCCCTTGAAATTTAATCACCCTTTATAGTTGATTAACTTATTGTTTCTTGTTTAAAAAGCACTACGAACTTATTCCCTAATCCGATAAGTTAAAAATATGGAATTTTTATTTATAAACGAATGAAATGAAATTCTAAACGCTTGATAAGGCACCCTGTGTAATTATAGATGTTTTACATATTGTACGTACAAGTGATATTTTATTCACAACATTTTTTTTTCTTTATTCTGTTGCTACCTTTTCCATTATTCAACAGCTTGCACGCTCGATTCGGAGTTGTGACACTGAATATGTATTGGATTATATGAAGCAGAAAGCAGTGCACACAAATATTTGTTTTCATGTTCATTTGCATGCTTCACGTCGGGCATTATGTACTCACCTGAAAGCTCGACTGGCATCCTGACAAATTGCTCGAATACTTTACACACCGCCCGATGTTGACGCTGTGCACATTGGTGACGCCATTCCTCACACACCAGTCCAAATTGTTGCGCATCTTCCTTATGACGCTGCTGCTCAGCAAAATGCCGCCATTTAAATCACAGTAATTACGATCACTTTGAGTACCGAGATCATTAACACCATTGGAATTTGCAGAGCGATCACCCGCCGCCCCTGCCGCCGCCGCCGCCGCATAAACACTATCACCGTCTGCGGCGATGTTTTGCTCCAATTTCGCACCCATATACAGATCGAATGTGATGCTGATGTGATAGAGCATTGCTTTCAATTTGCGTGCATCCACGTAAACTGTATCTGGCATAATCAGAAAATAATCATAGTCGTCGAGGTAATTGTCTGCAATGTATTTTATCACATGGAATGGACGTAAACTTTCACGAGTATCTGTGAAACCGACAATATTCTTGAGTTTGTAGTTCGTTTTCACATTGTCGGCATTGATGAAGAATTTTATCTTATTCACTAAATGCGCTGTGGTGCGATTGATCGCTGTGGCTAGTGTATTGATGTTGTCCTGTGATGTCATGACGCCAATGAAGATTTTCTCGCGTATGCCCAGCTCGGAGGAGTAATAACGCGGCCGATTGACATTCTTCGCCTGAAAGAGAACGGATGCGGAAATTGAAATTAAAAATCAACGCTTTAAAATTTCATATTAAATTTTGGGAAAATCTAAGCAATAATACAACAACAACAAAACAAAAAAAATAAAATAATAAGGTTGCGAGAATGTAAAGGGCGGTTAAATTTCAAGGGCCGATGTTGAATGTGAACCACACCTAAAAGTCAAATGTTTTTCTGCATTTTATTTAACATTTTTCAATTTGAGACTAACTCAATTTGAACCATGGAAAGATACAAAATCGAGCAACGCGTCAAAGTTATTCAGGCTTATTATGAAAACGGGCGTTCAAATCAAAATGCATATCGCGCACTTCGTGATTTTTTCGGTCAATTTAATGGTCCTCAGTGGATTCGTCAATAAGCAGAATTGCCGCATTTGGGCGAATGATAATCCAAGAGTGATTGTCGAAAAACCAATGCACCCACAAAGAGTGACTGTTTGGTGCGGTTTATGGGCCGGCGGCATCATTGGGCCGTATTTTTTCCAAAATGAGGCCGGTCAGGCAGTTACTGTGAATAGTGTTCGCTATCGTGAGATGATAACGAACTTTTTATGGCCCGAATTGGAAGATATAGATGTGGACGATATGTGGTTTCAACAGGACGGTGCCACTTTTCACACAGCTAACGAAACAATGGCTCCTTTGCGCGAAAAATTTGATTGCCGAATAATCTCACGTCGCAGCGATGTCAATTGGACGCCAAGATCATGTGATTTGACACCGTGGCACTTCTTTCTTTGGGGTTATTTGAAAGAAAAGGTGTACGTCGATAAGCCAGCAACAATTCAAGAGCTAAAGGATGAGATAATTTGGCACATTAACGGCATAGAGCCTGACAGCATAATGCATCAGCGTCATCGAAAATTTGGACCATCGGATGGAGGTGTGCTGCCGAGGCCGCGGCAGCCATTTGGCCCATATTTTGTTGCATACGTAATTGAGCCACATCAATATTATCATAATAAAGAGAAATGACAATAATTTCCTAAAAAAAAGTGTATTTTACTCAAAATCAACACCGGCCCTTGAAACTTAACACTACCCTTTACAATGTACTATACACAGACCCTGTATGGCACTCCAAGTGTAACCAATTAAAAAGGCCATAAATTTAGTTTGGAAAATTATTTTTATTCAATTCAAAGTAAAAACTGTGTGAAAATAATACAAAATTAAGAATTAATTTACTTTTGCTCGATATGATCACCTTTTGCCTTGACTATGGCCTTGAGACGTTCCAAAAACGAATGGCAAGCTGCCCGAATGTGACTTGCAGGTATTTTTGTTCACTCGCGGACAATGGATTTTTTCAGCGCCTCGAGACTAGTCAGTTTTAGTTCGGACCCTGCTCTACAAATGGCCTAAAGAGAATAATCCGTCGGATTCGCGTCTGGTGAATTTAAGAACCATTTTGTGGACGTTATGAAGTTAGGAACGTTGTTTTTTAGCCTTTCTTGGTTCACTCGAGCTTTGTGAGACGGTGCCGAGTCCTGTTGAAACGTCCATGATCTGCCACCGAAATGTTTGTCTGTTCACAGCTTCAAAGCAACCTCCTGAATACCGCCGAAAATCATTACCTGCACGGTGGGTCAAATAAACCCTACGGTTTTGGGAGTTAACGAATTGCGCAATTTGAAAGATTCTCTCGTCAGAAAACAACTATTCGGAAATAGTTTACTTTCGGCCAAGCGAAGCAACTCTTTCTCTCTCTCAAGTCTGACTTGTTGCTGCTTTAGTGTGAGATCATGCGCCTTTTGGATCTTGTAGGGCTTGACTTTGAGATCATTTTTCAGTATGCGGCGAATGCTACGGTCAGATTTTCCAGCCAAAGTAATGCAATCACATTCCATTACGTTTGAAACCCATTACTGATATTCTTTTTTTAAACAATACTCTGGACTGTAATTTAGTCAACTAACAAACAGCTGATGCCCGTGCCCGAGCTGCGCGAGCGGTCTGAAGTTGGTTATACTTCGAGTGCCGGACCCTGTAATAAATGTAGAGTGATAGTATTCATTTCAAAGTTCTTTAGCAAAAACAAAGTACGCCAAATGCAATACCGGCCAGGCAAGGGACCTGTGAGGTAGTTTCTCCGAGAGGATTGGGATCCCCTTGACAGCCTGCGCTCTACTCTGGAACGGTGGGCTTCGTGTCCACTCAGCAAGCGCTGGGCCAGTACAACAACTTGTAAAGTCACGAATCCTACTGTTCACGTGTGGATCAGAAGCGTTCGAGGAATCTTCTGAGGATGACAAAATCTCGACTTTCAAACTTCGAAGCAATCCTATCGGGTTACTATCCGCGAGGTATGCATATTGTGAGGCAAATTCAAGGCGAGTCAAGGCAAAAGGTGGTCATATCGCGCAAAAGTAAATTAATTCTTAATTTTGTATTACTTTCACACATTTTTTACTTTGAATTGAATAAAAGTAATTTTCAAAACTAAATTTATGGCCTTTTTAATTGGTTACACTTCGAGTGCCGGACCTTGTATATATTATTACATTTATTTATTTATTTTAATGTTTTTTTTTAATATTTTGTTTTTTTAATTTTATTTTTTAATTTTTAATTTTATTTTTTACAATTTTTTTAATTTTTTTTTTTCATAATGTTTTACTTTTTTTGTTCTTAGTTTCTTATGTTCATTTAAATCTTTTTTTATTTATTTATAATTTTTAATTTTTTATATTTGTTTTATTGTTTTTATTTTTTTTAAATATTTTATCCGCCCTTGACAAATTTTCGACAACATTTTTCTGGCAGCACTAACGAAGTTCTTCGAATTTGTACCAGCTCTGAAGTGGACATTTTGTTCACTAGTTCAGTTTCCCTTGTCATGTCGGTCTCCTTGCCGCGGGGATGAGGCTTAAGTGGCGAGTTAACCCCATTCTATGGAGATTAACTTACCACGAACTAAGAGGGCAGCTCCATATAGGAATTGGGTATCCACTCAACCGCGGAACGGCGGAATTGGTGGCCACCCAAGTACTATGTGGAGAGTACCGTACCGACAACCTGGCAGGAGGTATAAAATGCATTTTCCTACAATGTGGAGGCTAAACAACGATCTCTCTGCACGAGGTAACCCACTTCTGGGAAATCCTCCCGTCGAGCAATCGACGGCTCGGGCATCGGATGTGCAGGCCCGAACCCCACATTCTCCTATGACCGGAACTGGCACCCAGGGTTCCGGAGGAAGTGCACTACTAGTGGTGAAACATGGCACATTGGCTATGCCAATGGAGAGCCGAGTGAGTGTGAGCGATACACCGCCGTCGAAACGATCTGAAGCAACTGAACAAGTTGTGGAGGATGTGGAGATGGCGGACAATCTCTCAATAGACTCAGACGGATCTCTGGTACCGAGTAAGTCTTTTACAACGGTTAAACCTGGTGTGAATCAGGTAAGTACCGGTAAAAAGACCGAAGTTATTGGAGATTCGAACGCAGGTGTTGGTCTAACCGCAAGGCAGATCAAACGAAGAAGACAGAAGGCGAGGCAAGCCGAAGCACTAGCTAAGGCAAGGACTCAAGCTCCGTCAACTTCGACACCTGTAACGGAAACGGGAAAGCGTGGCAGAACAGAGGATTCCTCTGTAGCGCTGCGCTCTTCCGGAAACGAAACGGGGTCTGTGCCAACGACCGGGAGGAGGAGAAAGGCAAAGAAGAGGAAAGTCGAGAGACGGAATTCGGAAATGCCTGCATCCTCGACACAATCCAAGGCAGACAAACCTTTGCCTGACAAGGTAGAGGCTAAGGGACCTCAAATGTCGAATGACACTCTTCCGTCAACGTCTGGCGAATCATTCGCGAGAATGGCAGCAAAGGCAATGACGGTGGAGATACATACCGACAAACAAGATGGTCTACTGTCCAAAGGGCAACAAGACTATCTTGACAGCTATCTTTGGAAAGCTATCGGTGAGTCGAAAGACGCGCCGACGTTCGAGGGGAAAAGGTGCACTGTTCCAATGCTTTTTCCCGAGAATGGCTAGAAAAAGCGATAGCAAAGATTCCAGCCTGCGAAAACAGCAAGTTCATTCTTGTTGAGAGTAGCAAAGAAAGGCTGGTACGAGCGAGTGTCTGGATTCCGGGCCCTTCCTGTAATTCAGCAGAACTCCTCAAACGCATCCGTGTTCAGAATAAGGATCTTGACACGACTCTCTAGAGAGTATACTCGTGCACCAGGCAGAAATCCGCTACCACTTCGGAGGCGGGTTCCCACCTGGTACTGGGTATCGATCTTGGGCCCCTCAAGGTGCTTAAGTCGAAGTACGGGTGCCGTCCTCACCTACATCTGGGGTGGATCCAGTTCCGTGTCCAGGATAAGGTGGAGGACAAAGCGTAAGTATACTCAGTCTCATGACTGAAGTAATATTTACACAAATAAATCTGCAGCATAGCAAAGCGTCTACGGCTCTCTTGTGCCGTAGGCATGCAAAACTGCAAACAAACCCACACATAATACTTATACAAGGACCATGGGTATGTCACAAGCGTATCTGTGGTCTAAGTGCTATGTCGTGGGGACAAATACTTCATTGTGAAGGGAATGTGAGACCGCGAGCATGTATTATCATGCCGAGGTTGATCGAACACACGATGTTAAAAGAGCTATGCTCCGGAGATATCGTTGCTGCAAAAATAAAGTACTTGAAAAGTGGGAACAGTGTCGAAGCTATCATAGTTTCGGCCTACCTACCCTACGACTCTTTACAGCCACCTCCTTCGAGGGAGCTAAGAGAAGTGGTCAAGTACGCAGAATCCAATAATCTGGGGCTAATAGTGGGTTGTGACGCAAATTCACAGAACATTCTGTGGGGAAGCAGCAAATGCAACCCCAGAGGTCTCAAGTTACTGGATTTTATCCTGTCATCCGATTTGGCCATTCAAAACACTGGTAACAAACCAACTTTTGTGACCAGAAGGAGACAAGAGGTGATTGATTTAACACTTACCAATAGGTCAGTTGGAAATCAAATCAACCGATGGCGAGTTTTGGAAGAGGACTCTCTTTCTGATCATCGCCTTATCGAATTCCGACTGGGAATTGACATAATATCAATACCTTCCGGTAGGAATTCTCGAAATGTGGACTGGGACAGGTATGGTGAGCTTGTAACAGAGCGATTACCAAACCTGAAAAAACTCAAATCAGCAGAAATGATTGAAGATGCTACTAAGAAATTAGAAGGCACTTTAATCAATTGCTTTGAGGAACTGTGTCCACTCAGGCAAAGCAGACAGGGGAAAGCGATTCCTTGGTGGAACCCTGAACTGTCGAAGCTTCGTGTACGGTCCAGGAAACTTCTTAATAAGGCCTTGAAGACCAAAACAGAAGAGGACTGGGCCAATCATCGACTTACACAGAGAGAATATAAGAAAAAAGTACGGCAAGCCAAACTTGAATCCTATAGAAATTTCTGCAGTAACGTCGAAGAAATGAGGGAAACAGCGAGACTTTGTAAGGTCCTTCATTTACACCGCTCAGTAAGGCTGGATTCCATTCGAAAACCTGATGGTTCATACACCATTTCCAAATCGGAAACGTTTAATGCTTTACTCGAAACCCATTTTCCGGGTAGTAGAACTCTCTCTGAAGCTGAGAGTGGCATGAACAATGACGGTGGCAACGGTGGAACCTCTAGGTACAGCTGGTATATTGCTAGTCGGATAGTGACAAGGGAATCGATAAGGTTTTCCTTATCTTCCTTTGAGAACTTTAAGTCCCCTGGACCTGACGGAATATATCCAGCAATGCTTAAAAAGGAGGAGACAGGCTGATTGCGGCCCTGAAAAGGATCTTCACAGCCTGTCTTGCATTTGGTTATATACCATCCCAATGGCGACGCGTAAGAGTAGTATTCATTCCGAAACCAGGAAAAGATGACTATTCCCTAGCAAAAATTATAAAGTGGATATACTCCATGCTCTCTGAGAGGCTGTTAACCGCTGGTGGGAGCGATGACGAGCAAATCACAGTTAGGGCCAAGCAAGGATGTCCCCAAGGGGGTGTTCTTTCCCCGCTGCTGTGGTGCTTCGTCGTAGACTCCCTATTAGCGGAGATGCAGGAACTCGGCTTTCACGTCCAAGCATATGCGGACGACGTCTGTGCGCTAACATCGGATAAATCCTTAAGGAGGCTTTGCACGAAAGTGCAGAGGATTCTTGACAAAATCGATGATTGGTGCATGAGACAAGGTCTTTCCGTTAATCCGAACAAAACAACCATAGTCTTGTTTACGAGGAAACGGAAATTGGATGGACTCAGTCTTCCAACACTGAAAGGTGTTTCCAACGAAGTTAAATATCTAGGAGTAATCTTGGATAAGAAGCTGACCTGGGAGACACACGTTTCACTGAAGGTGAATCGTGCATTGAAGATTTTTCAGCAATGCCGTAGAGCCTTTGGCAAAACTTGGGGTCTGAAACCTGCTGTGGTCCTATGGATATACACGGCACTTATTAGATCAATCATCACTTACGCTTCTGTGGTCTGGTGGCGACGGAGCATGGTTAAGTCCACAATCCGGGAACTATACAGGCTGCAAAGAAGTGTATGTTTATGCATCACGGGTGCCATGAGTACAACCTCTGCTGATGCCCTAAATGCTATGCTTGATTTGCTCCCCCTGGATCTTAGGATACAACGGGAAGCAATAAAAGCAATGTGTATACTCCATAAATATGGTTTCTGGCACGAAGATGGAACTTCGGGACACAGAGAAATCTTTAAGTTGCTGTCGGAGCAGTATCCACTGTTTTTGGCACCTAAAGATGACCTGATACCCACAGTTTCATTCGGAAGGAAATTTGATGTCAGATCAGATGTCAGATGTCAATCCAGAATGCATGCAGGGAGGTTTGACGGATATTTTCTTTACCGATGGGTCCAAGACTGAAATAGGGTCTGGAGCCGGATGGTACTTAAACGATAGTAATAAGTATCACTATGCTATGGGGGGAAAGGCAACTGTTTTCCAAACAGAAGTTTTTGCCATCCTAAAAGTAGCCGAATGGATAATCGAGAGGAGATGGAGCGGGAAACAGATTGGAGTCTTCAGTGACAGTCACGCTGCATTGAAGGCCCTGGAGAACGCGAAGCAAACCTCAAAGATTGTTCAAGAATGTAAGAAGAAGCTTAATTCTGTCGCAAGACAAAACAGGCTTGTACTTATATGGGTTCCGGGACACTCCGGTGTTCAAGGAAACGAAATTGCCGACGAATTGGCCAACCGTGGATCAGCGGTGCCCCCACAAGGGCCAGAGCCAATAATCGGAATCAGTCCCACAGGAATCAAGAATTGGATCAACGATTATGTAGGCAATCTACATAAAGAGCGATGGTCCGGTCTAGAACGCTGCAGAACTGCAAAGTGTTTTGTGACAAGTCCGAACAGAAAACTGTCAAACTTTCTACTAAAACTTAGAAGGAAAGACATTCGGTTGATGGTCGGCATCATTACAGGACATAACCCATGGGGTCAGCATATGACCACCATTGGAATTATCGAGGACCCGGTATGCCTGTCATGCTTGGAGGAGGCGGATAGCACTGAGCACTTTCTCTGTGAGTGTCCTGCTTTTGCTAGAGCGCGACTACGAGTATTGGGTTCCGATGTCATGGGAATGAGTAATATTCGTTCTCTAAAACTGGAGGATATTTACAGATTTGCCAAAGAATCTGGAAAATTCTCACAGGACTAACTATCTCTATCTCTGTCTCTACTCTTTCCTATCTCTTTCTCTGATACTTTTCTCCCTCCCTCCTTGACTATCTACTGACCTTTCCAGAGCTTTAAGGGGGTAGTATGGTATTTTTTTTTTTTCTTTTTTTTTTTTTTTAAATTATTCTATAACATCTTAAGATTATTGTGTGAAAGTTTGAAGTGCATTAGAGTAAAATTGACAAAGACACAAAAGATTAAGTATCTACCTCTCCAACCGGATTTCACGCTGCCGAAAATAGCTACCTAATCTTTAAACGCGTTTTTCTCACACTTGCCTTTTTTACGGTCGGTGTCCACTGTAGATTCATATCTACTGCACCGATTCTTTTCAAATTTGGTTTTTTTGTTTCTTTACTTTATTCACGAGGCAATGACGTCGAGTTTTTTTTTTTTTTAAATTTTGTCATATTTTAAAACAACAAAGTTTTCAAGTTTTTTTTATGAAAAATCGGTGTTTTGACTTCAAAGCGCTTTAAAAAATTTAAAAAAAAAAAAAAAAAAAAAAAAAAAAATTCGACGTTGTTACCTGCGAAACTTTATTAGCTGATGAAATCAATTTGGTTTTTTGATTTTAGTTGATCCAGTAATGAGTTCTGAGGGACACCGCAATAAAACTTTTTTATGAGACTTCCGCGAAGATTCGCTGCCACCAACTCATTTCTTCATAAAAATCAATGAAAATTTCACACAATATTCTTTAAATATGACTTTATAATGAAGTAATTTTAAAATTTTGAATAAATCAACTGTGTCGACAAAAAAAATTTCGAAAAATATGCTTGATTTACACCGAATTAACCATACTACCCCCTTAAATACAATGGGCTTTTTAGCCTGAGTGTTTTAGGAGCCACCAAATCTCCTGGTGCTCCTTGGCTCGACCTCTTCAAATTCAAATTCAAATTCAGTTCAGTTTTCCCCTGTGGGTTATGCAATATTTATGTGCGTGCGCATTCCAACAATAACATATTGAATTCCAATGTTAATAATAAAGCAAATAAATAAATCCATTCGTACATATGTACGTGTATGTATGTGTGGATGTGTGTTCCCCTGTTTATTTGCCTCAAATCAAATGAGTTCATTTCTTTCCTCGCTCTCGATTTATTAGCTTTCTTAAATAAGTTTATTTATGCAGTCATTAAGTGTTTCTACTCCTGCTGCCGCTGCTGCTGCTTCTGCTGCTGCTTCTGCTGCTGCTTCTGCTGCTGCTTCTGCTTGTGTTAACCTATTAGCCACTAGTTTTTGTGTATTTGTCCATTTATCGCATTTCACATCTCGACCTTGGATTATGACTTGCAAATGTGGATCCCGAAATTGTGAAAGATTATTTTATAGTGCCGAATGGGTCGGTCGGTGTTTATGTAGATAATTTTTTTTTCATTGTATGTATGTATGTATGTATTTCAGTTCCAGCGAAAATTCGTTCATCCTTGAAGAAGATTTTTGCCAGAAGCACAATTTCGCAAAGTTTTGCTTGGGTAATGTGCAAATTTTTTATCTTATCTTTGTTTATAAATAAAAATACGCATGTCGAATGGCGAAGCCCACATTGCGAAACTATTCGCATGCAGATTTTTTCAAGAGTTAGTGTGCGCACAAAAGTATAGGGTGTCTCATTATGAGATTTTGTCTGTTCTGAGAATATGAAAAAAATGTTAGGATTTATTACGTACGCTAAAAGATTGGAGAGCGTGCAAAGGATTGCAGAAATATCTCTAACCGGCGCTATGAGCACAGCTGGAAAAGCGACTTCTCGACTGGCATCCAATCAAATTACTCGTAGTAGTAAGAAAATCAGCCAAAAGATCCGCACTAAGACTGAGGATGACTGACGAGTTATTCCATAAGTAAACTTCGGCAAGAGGCCTGGTTTTGTAATAGAACCGAATGGCTGGCAGAAGTGCTTAGAATCCGATCACCACGCATAGAATTTCTTTGCAGTTGGATCCAAAATGACGGAAGAAGTAGGAGCGTCTGTCTTCTGCCCGCAGTTTGATCTTGAGAAATCTTTCATGCTTCCCACTGCTTTCACTGTAGCATATTTCAAGCTGAGATCTATGCTGTAACCAAAGCAACTGAATTAGCATTGAAATTTACTACCCTCGACACTCGACACAATAATGGAACTAGCTCAGAATGCTTGCAATACTTTAGATCCAAAATGGACAAGCTCTGCTTGAATAGACAGGTCTCAATTTACTGTTAAGGCAGGCAACCGCTTGCCCAGGTTGAGTACGTCGAACATATATCTATATATCCCTCACTCTCAGTTGTAAAGACGGAACTAGACGAGGAACTAACTCTGAAAGCACAGTCTATATGGAAAGCATCGACTTCCCACAGGATTGCCAAAATAATGCTCCAAACGTGCAACAGGAAAACAACCAACTTGATTCTATCACTCCCAATGAAAGAATGTAAAATATTGGTTGAAGTACTGCCGGGTCATTGCCTCACTCCATATCACGCTGCTAAAATGGGATTGGTCCAGAACGAGGCGTGTAACGTCTGCGAGGAAGAAAGCGGTATGTTGGAACACCTCCTTTTGCTACTGTCCTACTCTAAGCCGAACTCGTTACAACTGCCTGGGGTCGGTATATTTTTCATCTCTGAAGGATATTGTTGACAAAAGTTTAAACTGTTTATTAAAACTCGCCAAGACATGAACTATATTTAACACGACTCCAACAACACTGGTAACACTACTGCCCCTTGTGCGATCTATTCAGATCAGTCATACCTAACCTATTGGGTGGGCCATATAGCGTTTGCTTTTTGAACCACTTATTTTTTTGAGAATGGTAACACAAATGACATGTCAAATGTGTTCATAATTTACTTAAAGGTTTGACATTTACGAAATGGGACGCTATACGCTTGAACAAAATTGGGAAATATTGAAAACCTTGTTCCAAAGTGGTGAGTCTTCTTTTTCTTTTCTGATTTTCACATCTGTGGCTACGTCAATAAGCAAAATTGTCGGACTTGGGGCTCAGAAAATCCACACGTTACTGTAGAGAAGCAAATGCATCCACAATGAGTCACTGTTTGGTGCGGTTTTTGGTCTGGCGGCATCATCGGGCCATTTTTTTTTTGAAAATGAGCGAGTAGCCGCGGTTACTGTAAATAGCGAGCGTTACCGTGATATGCTCAACGAGAAAATTGAAGAGGATGACATGGACGACATTTGGTTTCAACAGGACGGTGCAACTTGTCACACTGCCCAAGTTACACTCGAACTTTTGGCTACCGTTTTTGAAAACCGAATAATCAGCCGAAATTCCGATATCAATTGGCCGCCTCGGAGCTGTGATTTAAGCCCGTTGGACTATTTTTTGTGGGAAGGCGTTAAGGACAAATGCTATGTGACCCATCCAGAGATGATTGATGCTTAAAAACACGAAATTGAAGTTGCCATTCATGAAATTGGAGCCCAAACAATCGAAAATGTGCTTAAAAATTGGGTTGATCGAATGGCCTACTGTAAAGCCAATCGTGGCAGTCATTTGAACGATATTATTTTTCATTAATAAATGACAATGTTCAATCTTCAAAAAAAAAAAGTGTGAAAAAATATTGATTAGTTTTTTTATATAGCCGATTCAAAAAGCAAATTCTACATGGCCCACTGTATATTACGAAATTTCTATTGTTCTTCAGTGTGAGTTTTTGCTTTTGAAATCAACAGCTAGCGTTTTAAGTGATATTCACCCAGCCAAAACTCGCCTTAAACGAATAAGGTCCAACTTCTAATAAATGATCTCGAAGTGGCCTCCGATTTTTCAGCGAGATTTCAACTCCTCAATTCAGAAATCGCTCTTAGATTATCGCCATACTTTCGAAAAACTGCTTAATACGAAAAACCCTGAAAACAGCAACAAACTGTGGCAAATCGCATAAGTCTGGTGACGGATTCACATTGGCGCAGCGCCAGTTGCCAACAATTTTGAACCGTTTCCTCAAAAGTGTGAACATTTCGGTATTGGTTTTTCACAATTTCTGTGCGTTATATATCCGGAACTGAAACTCCTTTACTCAACCTCAATGCTCACTCATTAAGGCAGCCAAATACCGGCGCTGAACGATCAAGACACAAATTGTGCTAAATTTAAAATCTGCGGTCTCAATGGAGCACCCTATACACACCCCCATATGTTGTATGCATACCCCCATTGGTAGAGAACTGGAGCAATTGTGGAAAACATGTGCCCAGAGCCACGGGGAGCGTGCAATTGGGCTCATAGCCCGCCGACCTGGCAATGCCTACGCAAAGCCCAAAGATAATTGTATAATATTTTCAATTGCCAAAGGTGGCACTGCAGTGTAGCGCTTATATGAGATCCAATTTCAATTTTGCAATCAGTACGAGTATATGCTGCACCTTGCGAACAACTGAAAATTTATCATTTGGTATGAATAAAACAACAGTCACGGGGAGGAACGAAAGAGAAAAGTTTTTTAGTGGAAGCCAAAAGTGGATGGAGCTAGACCTTTATGCTTCTTTGTAGTAGACTTAGTAGACTTCATGTAATAAGCCTGCGTCCTTTGCGAATCTAAATAAGACCTGAAGTTCAAACACCGAGAGATATAAGTTTTCATATTGTAGAGCTCCTAGGCATTTCATTCGGGTTCGAGCTAATGCAGGAAAAGTGCTGTGAGACTACCACTTGAACAAGAGAACGACATACCGAGACCGCTAAACACAATATACAATGAAATGGACGACCACATGAAAAGGCAAGTTAAAGCTAGGTGGACTAACCTGACCACATGCAAAACAGCAAAACTCATGTGTAGAACTAACGACAAAAAACTTACTCAATTCGTACTTACGCTCTCGCGAAAGGAATGCAGAACAATCATAGGTATGCTAACAAGTCACAATCTATTGGCTGCACATGCGTACAAGATAGGGATTGCTAACACAGACAAATGCGGGAAATGCAGAGAGGATGTTGAGGAAACTTTAGAACACCTTCTGTGCGTTTGTCCGGCATTATCAAAAACACGACTAAGATGCCTGGGAGCCCCACTGTTTGAGGGTCTGGAAGACGTCTCAAAAGCGGAGCTCCCAGCCCTACTTAGATTCGCCAAAAGCGCTGACATCCTACATGATGTCTACTTTAGGTATTCATAGAGGTCGCTCTCCATCTGGTATCGCTAGGGACCAAAAGGTCTATGCGTGGCTTACTGCCAACCAGGCTGA
Organism: Anastrepha ludens; assembly: GCF_028408465.1. Lineage (NCBI taxonomy): Eukaryota > Metazoa > Arthropoda > Insecta > Diptera > Tephritidae > Anastrepha > Anastrepha ludens. The sequence continues at coordinate 25,516,243 of NC_071499.1, read as the reverse complement.
CCTAACCTAACCTAATGCAGGACAAGAACGTAGAGGGTGTTCTAGAGTTTCCCTCTCTTCCAGTTCATTGCAAAATCTGCAGTTATCGTTGTTTGTGAATCCTATTTTGTAGGCGTGTGCCGCTAGCAAAATGTGCCCTATTAGTATACCTACGTAAGTTCTGCTTTCCTTTCTAGACAAGGCTAGTACGAATCTGGTGTATTTATCTGCGTTCTGTGGCTATGACTATGTCTTTTTCTTGTTCAATTGGTAATGTGATCAGCGCCCTTGGCAATCTCTTCTACAATTTCGTTTCCTGCTATGCCTTCTATGGCCGGGTACCCAATAGGGTACTGTCTGCGGCCAGTATCTCTATGGCTTCCCTCCTCTTGAGAACGTTTTGAGATGAGATTTCATATGAGTTTACTGTCTTTATCGCTGCTTAATTACAAACGTATATATTGTATTTATTTATTTTAGATCTGATCGATGCCAAATGTGACTGCAGACTTTCTTACAGCAAAGACTTCTGCTCAAAAGATACTGGTGAGGGAGCTTAAATGGCCGCCTGATGCCTAGCTCTGCGCAGAAAATCCCTGCTCTTACTCCCTCCAACACTTTCGATTCGTCAGTAAATATATGAAGCGTATTGCCTCTTTTCCAACTCGCTTCTATTGTTGTTCGGAATATCTTCACCCATTTGCATTTCCGAATCATATTGAGCTATGTCCGAATGTTTTTGAAATAGTTTCGATTTTTTCGATCCCTATAACCTTAAAAATTATAGGTATTAGGTGCGAGCTGCTTAAATCTGGAGGAGATGAGTTGGTAGGGAGCATGCACCGACTTATCGGCTTAATAGAGCAAGCAAAAAATATGCCCGGTGATTGAAGTCTCAGTACCCTTTGTCCTATTTTAAAGAAAGGTGACCCCACGAAGTGCGTCAACTATCGAGGGATCAGTCTTATCTCCATCACCTATCAAATTCTACCCTTCCTGCTATGTGATAAACTGAAAACTTACGCCCAATCCCCAATTGGACCGTGCCAGTGCGGTTTCAGACCCGGTCACTCAACCGTCGACCAAATATTGGCATTGGAGCAAATCCTGGGGAAGACCAATGAGTACCAAGTGAACCTATCCGTCGACGACAAGGCAGTCTTTCATAGCCCGATTCACGATCAACTATATCGCATAATGTCTGAGTTCGGTATCTCTGCTAAGCTAATACGACTGTGCAGAATGGCTGCTCTGACTTTTCACCGTGTTCGTTGAGATACTAAAGAATTTGTTGAGTTTTCTACTTTTCTACCTTTATTTTGGAAGATTGTAACACCCAACTAACTTCATAAAATACAAAACTGAAAATTATACGGATTGCTGTTTATATATCTGGCCTAACTATGGAAAAAGTAACATTGGTGGTTGAAAACGATTTTATTGTTTTCCAAAATAGTCTCCATGATGATCAATAAGCCTTTGCATTCGTTTAAATCAATTTTCGAAGTGCTTTAGACAATCGCCAGGTGGTTTTTTAAATTGTGTGGCACCATAAGGTGATTATATAAAATCTGATTGATGCTCGTTGCCAAGGATACCCCAATCTCACCGTAGCACAGCAACAAACATTAGGCAAGCTGAACGAGCTCGGATGAGAGCTAATGCCGCCTCCACCATACTCTCCGGATATTGCACCTTGTGATTATCACCTTTTCCGTGGACTTCAATCCCATATGCGTAACAAGAACTACTCCTCAAAAGAAGCTATAAAAAGGGATATCGAAGCGTATTTTGGCTCCAAGGACACATTTTTTGAGCAGGAAATTAAAAATTTGCGTAAACGTAGGGAAGACATCGTAAATAATGAAGGAAAATATATTATTGATTAATAAATACTTTACACATCTTTTTTATTAATTTTAAAACCACCTTTAAAACGCACGAACTTATCGACTGACCTGATAATTCCAAGGGGACCAATGCTGCGCGCCCACCAGTGGCTATGTTGCTAAACTATGAAATTTCATTAAATTGGCCGCATGGAAGTGAATTCGCAAATTCTTTCAGAAACCATAAATTAGTCAAATCACCAAGGCTGCGAATTTGGTAAACAATTGAATTAGTTGGAAGAATAATGAAGTCAGTGCACTTCAAAGTGAGAGTGTTTTTGCTTCGCAAAATATATTGCGAACGAAAAAAAACACAAAGCAGCAAAAGTTTTTCATTTTTGTTTTTCTTTATGCAAATCTGTGAGCCATCAGATTTTGGCGCAATTTGTATGCAGTAGGGGTTTGTATGTTGTGTAAATGTGCATTTTTTTGTTTTACAATTCGTGTTTAATAGCGATGATGCACAATTACAGTCTGGTTGTTTTTGAAGTTTGTTAGCCTGCACTTAATTTCTCATAGCTTCGCATTAACAATTTCTAACCCTACGTAAATTAGCATAAAGTTGACTTTGTCTTTCGTCGGTATAGTCCGTGAATTAAAATCAATGGGGATCCTTGCGAGCAAGCTTAATGTTTCTGAGGGTCTTATCCGTCGAGTTGTCCATGAAGATCTCCGCTATGAATCATAGATAATGGACAGAAGAGAGTTTATGTCGAAGCAAACGAGTCAGAGAACAGCGAGTTATCCGTTCAAAACGCCTTCTAAACAAAATGAAACATCCTGAGCGACTGAGATGTTATGGTTTTTCCTGACGAAAAAAAATTTATCGAGATCAAAAGATCAACCGCAGAAATGACAGATGGCTATGTTCCAATCCTACAGAGGTTCCTGTTGTCATGCACACGAAGTTTTCAGCCTCTGTTATGATTTTAAGTGTGGTGAGCAACAGAGGACATGCCATGCCGTCGCACTTCTCTATTCAAGGATTTCAAGTGAATTCGGCTGCATACATCGAGGTGCTAGAAGCAGTACTGAACGTCTGGACTGATAGTCCAATTGTACGCAATGAAAGTCCATACATTCTTCAGCAGGACTCTGCTCTTTTATCCAAAGCGATCGCGGCTCAAGATTGGATGGTTGAAAATTTCCATGACCACATAACACCGAACTTATGGCTGCCCTAACTTCCGAGAGCTTAATCCCTTAGAGTAATATGTATTGGACGTAGAGGAGCATGAAACCAATAAGCATCCTGACAACACTATTTCTTCACTGAAAGTTGCAATTTATACCGTTATGGTCAATGTGACCCAAGAAGCACTTGATGCGGGCATGCAATCGTTCCCGGACCCGGATCGAGGAGGTTATTACAGCTAGTGGGAGTTTTACTGAAAGATTTTATAGATATAAATAAGTTAATGTTGGGCAAACAATTCGTGAAGTTTTTTTAAATTTTGTTCAAAATAAAAACCTAATAAGTTTTACTCTCAAGTTGTTCTCAAATACCGTAAGCGCCCTGTACGTAAAGCAATTTCAATACCCTTTTTCTAATAGTAGTTCAAACAAATAACTGTATGCCTTCTCTATAACGATTTTCCGTAAGCTCTGCAAAAAAAATGTTCCACTACTTTTATTGAATTGCTAACGAATGCAGCTCTAACTTTCCGAAAAAGTTTTCCATATGTGATTCTGACGATGGAGAGAATTCAGAAGGTGTGGCCAACATCAGACCCCTAACGGGCTCTTAGTGCTTCTTAAGGCATCAGCTGATTTGCTGACGTAGTAGGGGATGTATCAATGGTTTATTTACGACAAAACTGACATTGTGTTTGGGATGTAAGAAACTATTAACGACTGTTTGGTAAAGCGAGAGAATACGTCGGAAATGAGCGGCCACAAGTCTGATGGAGAGTCCCTTATGACGTTCCAGCCGAAGTTAGTCACACAATTTTGCTTCGGCTGGCCAAACCTTGTGATTCCTTGATTCTTCATGTGTGATTTTGTGATTCTTCATGTAAAATACGGTTTGAAGTATTCATTCATCTGAGCTGCTTTTGTTATCAGCAATTTCACGCTTAGTCAAATCCGGATTTTCCCCCTAACATTAAGATACCCTTGCTCAATGATTTCTGGTATTGTTGCACTTTTCGCACGTCTACTGTAGAACGCTCTAAAACTCATCGCTGCATAGTTGGAAATGAGCGCGAGCAGATTCCTTTAACACTTTCATCATTTTTTTTTTTGTGAATTTCTGCTGCTGATAAACCTTTCAAACAAATAATTTTATCACTGCACGATATTTGGTTCTTTCCATTGTAAATATATTCACTGATAGGTTAACTTCAAATGGCTTGTGAAGAAAAAATGAATGAAATGTTTGAAATTAAACTTTTTAAGTTTTCAAATGAAAAATGAAATATTCTAATGGTGTGTAAAATTCACTCCTCTACTAGTAAGTAGGTCTCGCCTTCTATACCACCATCCTATATAAAAAGAAATACGTAAATAACAAGAATGTAAATTTTAATTTATTTATAAATTATACTTTTGAAGTAACCAATATTCTTTAATGTGGGAAAACGAATTTTGCATTTTATTTAAAATGTAAGCAGTTGACCGGAAGGTTTTGTTTGTGAAGTCAGACAATATGTTTTTAATATATTTGGTGCAAGTTTTCCAATCAGAAAATGTTTTCTAAATTTTTTTTATCAAATACGAGTATTGGCGAAATACCGTTCCGTAAACTTTTCATTAAAAGGATGTTAATAAGTTCACAACCGTGAAATTTTGAAATTAAAAAGATATGACTTATACCTAATAAACTCTTTTTCCTAATTTCAGATATCAAGACAGAAAGTATCATGATACTGATGATTCAATAATAAAAGGTTTGCTCAGTAAGCAGCTTTCCCATTCCCTCTTGACAAATCGGCTCCCTTAGCAAGACACTGGGTTGTTAACATTTCGTTTTCAAAAGGGTGTATAAGCACTTGCATCAGGATATCATAGACCATATTTTTGGGGCAATGAATGTGAAAGATGGTCGTTTTGACCATTTGAATCCGATATCTTTCAAATACAGGTTGGGGTTACTAGATACATAGGAGTACTTTAAAGATACATAAGTTACCAACAAGAGCTCATTTAGCAATATATAACTAATAACAGCCTCGTGATGACAGATGGTTTTTATGAGGCGTTTTTTCATGGCAGAAATTCACTCGGAGGTGTGCCATTGTCTGTCGAGAAGCCTCCGCTATTACAAACAACATTTTCTATCATTTCTTGTTTTATGTCCGGGGTAGTATGTCAAGTAGTTACGAATGTAAGAATAATCGCGACTTGGGGGTCTAAACTCCAAACTTACATGGGCATAGCATAGGAAAGCAAGGCGTGATTATGTTCACAGCTTGTTGTTAGTCAACTAAATTGCTGATGAGTTCGTTTCTCCTCTGAAAGACTTTCATTAGGGCCATAATAATAAGTAACATAATATCGTCATAATGGCAAAACTTCCCAACTTCGTGATCAGTTTTCTATTTAAAAATTAATTCACAAAATATCAGTCTGGGTTTAACTTAATAACCTTATTTTTTAATATCATTTCTGGCAATTTCTGTTTGTACCAGTTATAATTTAAGTAAAAACAAAACATTTTTTGCTACCATTTTTACCAAAACAGTATTTAGCTTTTCCACTTTCTTCGCCTTTCTTAAATGCGACCTTTTGTAAGGGAGTGTCAGAATTGAATGAGCAAACCTTTAATAGCTGAATCATGGAAAGTATTACGTTTTCACTAGATTGCAAGTTTCAAAATTATTTTACGTTTTACATCCATATGTAAAGAGTTTTCCAATAACAGGTGTTACTTTGAATAGGATTGCGCTATCGAGAGATGATTAACGATTTTTTATGGCCGTAATTGAATGGTATTGATCAGGGCAAAGGAGTTGCTTCGCTTGGCCGAAAGCGATCAATTTCTGAACATTGTGTTTTCTGACGAGCAATTCGTAAACTCCCAAACGATTTGAGCATCGATTGGCCACCAGGAGGCAGCAATCGCCACAGACCACGGACGTTTCAGCAGGACTCGGCACGGTCTCACAAAGCGCGAGTGAACCAAGAATGGCTAAAAAACAACGTTCCGAACTTCATAACGTCCACACAATGGCTTTCAAATTCACCAGACGCGAATCCGATGGATTATTCTCTTTAAGCCATTTTGGAGAGCAAAGTCTGAACTAAAAGATTCACTAGTCTCGAAGCGCTGAAAAAATCCATTGTTCGCAAGTGGACCAAAATACCTGCAAGTCACATTCGGGCAGCATGCAATTCGTTTTTGGACCGTCTCAAGGCCATAGTAAAGGCTAAAGGTGGTCATATCGAGCAAAAGCAAATTGATTCTTAATTTTGTATTATTTTCACACATTTTTTACTTTGAATTGAATACAAATAATTTTCCAAACTAAATTTATGGCCGACCAGTTTTGGGTTCCGATGTCGTGAGAATGAGTTATATTCGTTCTCTAAAACTGGAGGATATTTACAGAAAAAATTCTGGAAATGTGGAAAATTCTCACAGGACTAACTATCTCTATCTCTGTCTCTATTCATTCCGTTCTCTTTCTCTGATACTTTTCTCCTTCCCTCCTTGACTATCTACCCTCTTTCCAGAGCTTTAAATACAATGGGCATTTTAGCCTGAGTGTTTTAGGAGCCATCTCCTGGTGCCTTTTTTCAAATTTATGGCCTTTTTAATTGGTTACACTTCGAGTGCCGGATCCTGTAAATGTATCATTGATTTCCTATTACTATTAAAATTTTGAAAACAAAAGTAAGATTATTTCAAAAAATTGCCAACTGCACTCGGCGAGCATAAGCAGGCAAAGCAAGAATGAAAATCGAATGGTCTAACGGCACAGCAACGCATGCCGGGTATTTGCTAGTTGAAGTTATGATAGAGCTATTAAATGACAAGTGGTTTGGTTTTCCTAAGCCAAAAATGATTAATTTTTAGAATTTGATGCTGCCTACCGAAAAAGGCCTGCAGGGCAGTGGCAAACGATAAAAAAAGAGATGCAGCTGTGCAAAATTCACTAGAAGCACATCAATTCATTACTAGTGGATGTGTATGCAATCTATGTGCATCACTTGTACATATGTACGTATGTATGCACTTTAGTTCGTTTTTGGGAATTTGAATTTTTATAGATTTTCTTGGAGTTAGACAATTTTTAGAAGTACCCACTCAAATGAATTTGAAGTGGGATCGAATGCCGCCGAATTACAGCTGAAACACTTCACTTTAGCGACATATGGCCACACACATTTCACATATGTACACATGTATGTATGTATTTATGTGTATGAACAAATGCCGGAAAATGTCCACATACAAACATATGCGGTTATCTACAAACATACACACATGCGTGAAGCAGGTCTATAGTTTTATGCAGCTATCTCGCCCGAAATCTTCAGACACTAAAAAGGTGCGCTATTTGTTTAAAGTACTCTAAATCCAATCCATTGAGCAGAGCGGAAGGGGACTATTTATGTACAAATACTTACGCATACATGCGAATGCACTTAAGTGCTTAAACATCCGTTTGTGAAGAATGAAACCAAATGCCGCCATAATCGGCTAAGGAGCTTTTCAAGCTCTCTCAGTGTGATTGGAGAAGATTGATTATAAACTCTAAAGATTATTTGGAACCTTCAATGGGACAATGTGTATGAAATGGCCTAAAAAGGCATACAAAAATTACTTAGGTAAGGCATAACGTTGGCAAACTTATTCTAGTGAAGGGGGCGGACAGGGCAGCATGTTCCCATATAAAAAGTGTGCTTTGTTTAGGCATCAAGAGTTTTATGCCATTCACTCAGTTTACGGCATTCTTATTTTTGGCTCTGTGGCTTTTTGAATAAGCAAAATTGTCACATTCGGTGGTACACTAAGGCGTAGAGCGAGACTTTTAAAGGGTATTCAAATTGGAGGCAGTTTTCCAATAGGATTCTTTTGACAGATCACGCGTGACTACTGTTAAACTAAATACATACAGCCATTACCATATAGTAGGATATGCTGATGATATTGCGCTGGTAGCAGTAGACAAGCGGTTAGACCAGCTGGAAGCAAAATGTAACGATGCAGCAGCGAGAGTACAGCGATGGCTCGGTAATGCGGGATTGGAGCTGGCAGCCCAGACAACAGAGGCCGTGCTTATAAGCGCGCGGAAGCAAAAAAGAATTATGAGAATCACGGTTGGCGGACACGAAATATTCTCACAGGAGGCGATTAAGTATCTCGGAGTCATGCTCGACACGAGGCTAAGCTTCAAGCATCATCTGACAGCAGTTAATTGTAAAGCAGCGGCTGTCAATGGCGCACTAGCGAGGAATCTGCCTAACATAGGTGGCCCGCAAGGAGAGAGGAGACGACTCATATCGACTGTGACGGACTCTATCGTATTATATGCGGCGCCGATATGGGCTGAGGCTAAGCATAGCCATATGCGCGAGGTAGTTCGCACCCACAGACGCGCCGCACTACATACTGCATGCGCTTATAGAACGGTCTCAGACGACGCAATATGCGTTATTGCTAGAAAAAAACCAGTGGATATTCATGCGATGGAGCTGTATCGTCTCTATGGAGTAAAACGAGTGAAACAGAAAAGGCGCTAGAAAGAACGCGATCGATGGTCGAATGGCAAAGAAGATGGGATGATTCAACCAAAGGCCGGTGGACTTACAAACTCATACCGAACCTTGAAAGGTGAATGAATAGGAAGCATGGCGATATTGACTACTACCTTACTCAGATACCCACAGGACATTGCTGCTTCCTTGAATATCTACACCGTTTCCAGCTGGCCGACAACCCTTTTTGCCCAAGTTGCTCGAATACAGTCGAGATCGCATATACCAAACAACCTTATAAATAAAGCCTATTCGTTGATTACAAAGTTTTTGGTACCTTTACTAGCAGGTGGACAGTGGAGATGAACTGTTTTAGACAAATCGACGACATACACAGACGCTTGAGCTAAACACTCACAACAGTACCGAACTGAAGACAAGACTAGTTTGTGAGTATCGGACTATTGCATTTTCTCCGATGTTTAACTCCCCCCACAACCGCTTTCGAAGCCAGTGGGATAAGTGAATATTATCGATGGCGTAAAATCTCCATACGCCCACAGAAGCGGAACCTGGACGCAGGAACCTGTTGTGTCAATAGACATAAACGCAGCTCCACCTTGAAGAAATGCTAACGCGGTTCCAGGGTGGAAATCAGCCGAGGAGGAGGAATGTTATAGTGTTAGTGGGAGCGTGCCCCACATACCATTGGTGTGACGGCACCTTTGATCATGTTTCAGACATTTTGATTGACACCTCCTGACTAAAAAAAAAAACAAAAAAAAAAAAGGCCATGGTCATATAAATAGCACATTTAGATATTGAAATCAAAGAGTTGAATATATTTTTAAATAATTATTTTTTATTGGGGAAAAAGCAACATTAAAAAAGAGGTTGTCTGTAAAGTCGGTTTACTGACAATAGTTTAACGTGACAACGTCATAAGAAAAGACTGATGTAATGGTTGCATTTTTCAAAAGAAAATTTAATTTTATTTGTTTGATAGGATATAGAGAAGGAGGTAAATGGAATCGCAATGAAATTGATCAAGTTACATCTACACAAAGGTGAAAAATTACGAAACATTTATCAAATTACTGATACTGCAGTACAATTCTGTAATGACGTAATCAATGCAGGACAAACTCTAATAAGGAACCTTATTCGCAGAGTTCGCCTGCTCTCTTTGCAGATATTGAAAAAGGCACAGTGATTCCAAAGTCTGATTTTCGATTCTGACTGAAACGTGGATGCGTGACATTTATGATCCAATTTGTATATAAACATGCATACATACATATACTTAGGTGGCATATATTTCGAGACCCTAGTCATCAATAGGTATGAAAATTACTCCGTATTAAAGCACTTATCAACAGCTTTCATTTGATACCCATATTGTACATACACAACCAAAGGTTACCCGGGTCCACGTTTTGACCTATATCTCGAGACCCCAGTCACGGAGCGGCATGAAAAATACTCTGTACTAAAGCATTCACCAACAGCTTTCATTTGATACCCATATTGTATATACACGTCCGAAGGTTACCCGGGTCCACGTTTTGACCTATATCTCGAGACCCTATCTACCAATAGGTATTCAAACTATACGGAAATCATCTTCAATACCTACTTAACAATGTGTGTAAGTTTGGTTTAATTCGGTTCAAAGACACGGCGGGTCCACGTTTTGGCATATATTTCGAGACCCTAGTCATCAATAGGTATGAAAATTACCCCGTATTAAAGCACTTATCAACAGCTTTCATTTGATATCCATTTTGTCAAACACATTCTAGGGTCCATGTTTTGGTCTCTATCTCGAGATCCTAGTCACGGAGCGGATGGAAATGCTCTGAACTAAAGCATTCACCAACAGCTTCCATTTGATACCCATATTGTACATACACATCCGAAGGTTACCCGGGTCCACGTTTTGACCTATATCTCGAGACCATATCTACCAATAGGTACCCAAACTATACGGAAACCATCTTCAATACCTACTTAACAATGTGTGTAAGTTTGGTTTAATTCGGTGCAAAGACACGGCGGGTCCACGTTTTGGCATATATTTCGAGACCCTAGTCATCAATAGATATGAAAATTACCCCGTATTAAAGCACTTATCAACAGCTTTCATTTGATACCCATATTGTACATACACATCCGAAGGTTACCCGGGTCCACGTTTTGACCTATATCTCGAGCCCTATTTCCAAAATAAAATATAATCCATGTTACTCGTGATGTAGCTTTCGAATGGTGAAAGAATTTTTAAAATCGGTCCAGTAGTTTTTGAGCCTATTCATTACAACCAAACAAACAAAGTTTTCCTCTTTATAATATTAGTATAGATATGGTAAATATTACCATACATTTTTTCCTTCATATATAATAAAAAAATTAATAATAATAACATTAAAACAACAGGTATTATTAACAAACTTGGTTTTATTTTAAATTCTTCAAGTAAATCAAATTAATAATAATCAATAAGAAGGCATATGCAAATACAAATACGTGAATTTATATATGTACATATGCGCATATACATACATATATACGCTCACTTAAGTAGGAGAGAGCAAGATGTCGAACGTTGCCGTTCGTTTGCTTTGTTTGCTTTGTCGTTCGTTCCGCGCTTTCGCTTGCAGTTCATTCAATGCAATGAGCAAGGTAACGACAAATGAGCAAGGTAACGGCATTGAGCAAGGTAACGACATATGAGCAAGGTAACACTAATGAGCAAGGTAACACTAATGAGCAAGGTAACGACACATTTTTTCGTGCGTGCAGCCTGTTAAATCGAATTATAAGACGTTATCACGTCAAAAAAAACTTATTTACTTCCACTTTAAAACAAAAAAATGGTGAATAAGAATTTCAGTTCTGATTTATATTAATTTACGAGAACGTTGATAACTCACGAAACCTTCTGGACACATAAATAGCACATCCTAAAAAAATTCAAATAAAAGCAAAAATATCGGTCAGTCCATAAGTTCGTGCGCATTTTACCCATAATTTCACTTTTGTACGATTTTTGCATACAAAAAATTATTCGCGGAATATAACGGAACTAATTATATTTTCTTTGATAAATTGTGCATTCAACAAGTGATTTTAATCGCGGATAGAAGCACGTGTTGTGTTGTTAAAAAATACGGAATCTTCGAACGCGTATAAGAGGCATATTTTGTATTCTTTGTATAAAAGTGGTAAAAATGCAGCAACTGCTGCTGCAGAAATAAACACTGTTCACGGAGAGGATACCGTGAGTGTAAGGACTGCGCAAAACTGGTTTTTAAAAACCGAAGTGGTAACTGCGGCGTGGAGGATGCCCCGCGCGCTGTCGTCCTGAAGTCTTTAACTCCGACATTTTGCTCGAACTCGTGGAAGCTGAGCCAAATTTGACGGTCGATATGATAGCTCAGAGGTTAAATTCATCGCATGGAACAGTTCACAGTCACCTGGTTCAGTCGGGAAAGGTTTCAGAGCTGGGAAAATGGGTTCCGCATAGACTTTCCGTCGCCAACCTTCAGCAGAGAGTGAATGTGTGTTCTCAGCTGCTGCAACGGCTTGAAAATGAAAGTTTTTTGCTCGCAAACGCCAATGGTTAGATAAAGATGAAACACCAGAACCGACCCCTAGAGATGACCTTCACCCCAAGAAGATTCTCCAGTCTATTTGGTGGGATATGGCCGGTATTGTTTATTATGAACTTCTCGAACCTAACCAGACGATAACTGCTGATTATTATTCCCATCAGCTATCAAACCTGAATGAGGCACTTAACAAAAATCGACCGTCTTTAGTGAATAGACGCAAAGTTTTGTTTCAACACGACAACGCAAGACCTCATACCGCAAGGCAAACATTAGGCAAGCTGAACGAGCTCGGATGGGAGCTAATGCCGCATCCACCATACTCTCCGGATATTGCACCTTGTGATTATCACCTTTTCCGCGGACTTCAATCCCATATGAGTAACAAGAACTACTCCTCAAAAGCAGCTATAAAAAGGGATATCGAAGCGTATTTTGGCTCCAGGACAAAAAGTTTTTTGAACAGGGAATTAAAAATTTGCCTAATCGTTCGTACTTTAAACATCTTTTTTATTAATTTTAAACCACCTTTAAAAAACGCACGTACTTATGGACTGACCTGATAGTAAACAAATCAGATAGTTAAGTAATAATATTGTTTTAGCAGATTAGTATTTTGTACTATATCCACCGTTTTTAATTACTTCTTCTAGCCGTCGCTCCATGCTTTCTACAAGCTTGTGGCATTCTTCCTCTGGAATCGAGTACCAAGCCTCCTCAACTGCGGCCCACAAATCATTAAAATTTTTAAAAATTTTTGTTAGTGATTTTGACCTTAACGTCACTCCATAAATTTTCTATTGTTTTGAGATCAGGGCTCTGCGCCGGCCAATCCAGTCCATTAATTCTTTTCTCTTCTAAGCCATTGCTTTACTGTCTTTGCAGTATGTTTTGGATCATTGTCCTGCACAAATGTCAAATTTAATGGCACAGACTCAAACACAAATGGCTTCATTTTATTCTGAAGTATATCCAGATACTGAAATCTATCCATTTTACCAACCACGCGAACAATCGGCCCAACACCATGCCAGGAAAAGCTCCCCAAACCATAATGCTTCCGCCGTCATGTTTAATCGTCTTTTTTCTGTGAACCTAGGTTTAAGCGCTTGATTGTTTGGACGACGTACAATAGTTTTCCCATCTGGTCCCATCCTATTTATTTTGGTTTCGTCGGTACAAAGTACGATTTTCCAAAACTGAATAGATTTGTCTTCGTGGGCTTCCGCAAAGGCAAGTCGATGTTTGATATGTCTTTTTGAGAGGAGTTATGGGCCAAATAGCTGGGCTTCGTTAAGTCGCCTTCCTACAAGCTTTCTTAGTTTATTTCAAGCATTATTTGCCGTGCCGACTTAAAAGGATCTGCTTTGCTCTTGCGTATTATAGCCCTATCCACATTAACATCAGTTTTTCGCGGCTTTGGCTTTCTTTCCGCTTTTTTGCTTAGATAGGATGAATCTTTCTTAACTAAATTAAGAGTATTAAAAACCACTTTCCGAGAGCACATCATCATTTCAGTTATTTCTGCATAGCTTTTTCCGTTTTGACTCATACGGTTTATAAGAGCTCTTTTTTCCGGCGTGCAATGTTTTCCACGTCCCATTTTTAGTAATCACTTTAAAATTTTATTTGAGAAACAAAAAATTATACCAAATATCGCTGAAACAATATTTAAGTTTTACTCTCCGCTGTACAAGTTAAGATGTGCTATTTTTGTGTCCACTTCAAAACAGCAGTAAGCATAAATAAAATAGAATGCAAAAAATTCCATCGAAAAAAGAACGGTAAATTCCTCGAAGTTCGTACTAAAGACTTAACTTAACATATAAGGTTCACATTTGTGCTATTTATCTGTCCATGGCTGTAATTTTTTCCAGTATTTATTGATATTTCATTATGGAAAGACTAACGCCTCAACAACATTTACAAATCGTACAACTTCTTCTTAATTGGCGCAATAACCGCTTACGCGATTTTGGCCGAGTTTAATAAATATGCGTTGAATCGATTCCTGTCTGGCTTCACGGCCGATAAAAGCGCAGAGTATTCCTTGTATGAAGGGCCTAATTTTTCTATAGAAAAAAAATAACAGGAAAGACATTCACGCACAAATCCATTCGGCTACGACGTCCGCTAAATTCCATGCATTCTATAAAAACCCCCTTGACTTCTAAGCCGATGCAGATTCATGAGGCCATAAGTACGGGTCGTTAATTCCCTGTAATTACACTAAAGATTAAGAAACTACTATAAATAGAGAAATAATTTCCTGGAATGTAATTAAAGTCAATTGCAGGCTGCTTGCGGTTCGTATGTAGCCTTAATGTGTATGTGTGCATATTTTAATAAATGCATTAATAATGATTTAGAAAATCTTTATTTCATTAAATAGATTTAGCGATTAATCTAATAAAATTATAAAAATTAGTGTTCGCCTGTTCGCCTGTTCGCCTATTCGTTCTTTATAGAGTTCTAGATCACCCAATCGATATTTATGAGGCTTACACATACGTATTACGAGATGTTTATAACAAAGGGGGCATCTTAGGTTATACAGGTACATACAGAAATGGAGTTCACCAAAGGTGTGTGAAACTTTTATTACCTCATAACTTTTAAATTATTATTTACGAACTATTGATACTTGGTACGAAGACGTTCTTCTTCTTAATTGGCGCGATAACCGCTTACGCAATTTCGGCCGAGTTTAACAAAGCGCGTCAGTCGTTTTTTTCTCGGCGTCAGTTGGACACACCAAGTCCAGCCAAGTCCTTCTCCTTTGATGATTGACTAATAAGGTGTTAGTTTTGTTCATCGAGAGAGGCTCTTAATTCTCCAAAGTAGCACTTCACTCCAGATAGTTGGAGGTTAGTTAAGGTCGTTCTCACACCAGAAGCAGGTAAAAGGGGACATGAATTAGCGAAGGATTTAGACCAGTCATTGTTTCTTCCGTCTTTTTAAAAAACTTTTGAAAGGCTTTTGGATGTATACCTTAGAAGTTCATTGCAGAGTTCTGGTACATCAAGTGCACAAGATGCATACCTTAAAGGCAAATCTACGCAGACAGACTACAAGAGGTAATTCGAACTATAAAGGGCTCTCTAGAAAAGAAACATCATGGCGAAATCCTTGTATATAGAAGGCGCCTTTAATAACGGTACTGATGTCATCCAACGGGCGTTGATAGATTTAGGGGTGAAAAATTGCATTAGCAGTTGAATCATCTCTATGAGAGAAACCAGCGTATAATCCCCACTTCTTTGGTTATGTGCGATAAGCAAAATCTTGATTAGGTGGGACAAAAGTGGTGGCGTATACTGATGATATGGCATCATTCAAAGGGTACTAGACGAGCTTAACTCTTGGACTTCAGGCTGTGGTTAAGTTTGAATCCACGTAAAACAGAAGTCACGCTTTTTACCACTAGATTCAAGGTACCCAATTTTACGCTACCACAAGACAAACTCTCCCAATTTCATCCACCGCAAAGTACTTAGAAGTAATCTTGGGCACCAAACTTAACTAGAAAGTGAAGAAGAACAATTGAAGAGCAGGTAAGAAAAGCAGAAATTGCTTTATCTGCCTATAAACGTATGCTTAGAAGAAGACGGGGACTTCAACCCCAGTATACATTATGGTTGTACAAGGGGTTATTCGACCAATTTTATCCTATGGATCGGTAGTTTGGTGGAAAGCGCTCTAGAGAGAGAATACAACATCAAATTTCTGGGCAGAACACAAAGATCAGCCTGTGCAATAACGGTTGGTGCAATCAGATCATGCCCTAGGGAGGCTCTTAACGCACTGACACACGTTATTCCGATAGATCTACATACCATCTAAGTTAAATGAAGCGGATCGCTGGAAGGAAAAAGCGTATGGTCATACGTGACTATTATTGCGACAAACTCAGTTCACCTTGGGAAGGACCGGTTACATCATCTCAACGGTTACATTCAATAGGAATTTTGCCACTCTCGTTCATTCTCGAGAGGAATGGAACAAGGGAGTTTTACTAAACAACTTAAGACACTAAAGTCTACGCAAATGACACAAAAATGGATTGTTGTGTTGGAGCTAGTATATATTTTCATACACCCTGCGAAGTTTTAGTTTTTTTGTTGAATGGATCTAATTCAACTTTATAAGAATTTTCTTCTTCTGCTTATTGATTTGCTCAGAAGAAGAAATCGAGGGAGAGAGAGAGAGATTTTGGTCGAGTTTAATAAAGCGCGTCAGTCGCTTCTTTCTCGTGCTAACCGGCGACAGTTGGACACACAAAGTGAAGCTAAGCCCTTCTCCACCTGATCTTGCCAACGCAGAGGAGACCTTCAGAGCCGAAGCATTTTAGCCTGGCTTTGCTTTGACTGATTTTGTTTTTAGGTAGGCGAAATGGTTGAAGTACCAGTCTGGCCCTCCCCAAGTTGCACTAAAGCACCGTTTTGATACCATTATGAGACCTCCAGCAGGCAGATATCTACTGGCAGCCAGCTTTTCCGCATGTGAGCCGACCGTGCAATGTCCGGTAAACACGGCTACGAGTTTGGTAATTGAATGGCGTGGAGTCCCTAAGACTTTTTGAAGCCCCTGTATATTGTACGGGGGCTAAAGGGTTTTCGAAATAGCACTCGAAGAAATGGAGCTCCATCTGTTCTGCGTTTTTCTGAGAAATATGTTGTGCAATTCCCTTTTAACAACAATCAGGGAGAAGCCGATGACCGGGTAGGAGGTCACTGAGACCAATTCAGTCCACTTCCTTGCAAGCTCATCACCAATTTCGCTCTATGTTCCTATGGCCTGGAGTCCAGATCAGGGAAATGTTACATTCAAGAGGTTTGATCTCCTTACAGGAGTTGACTAAGCAGTTGGGTCTGCACCAAGGTATCGTCAGAGCATTGATTGCGTATTAGCTTTCGGAAAAAATGTTAATATCTCTCTCGCTTCTACGTTCCCAAGGCATTTTGCATGCTTTTCAATCCTAAAGATTTCCGCCTGGAAAACAGTAGCAGTATTCGGAAATTTTAGAGAAATAGATAAATGGACTAATTTAAGGAAACCCCTGCTCCGACTCCCGGTTTCATCTTGAAACCGTTAGTAAAGACAAAGATATCAGCCTCGGTACAGATTTTCCCTCATTCCAATCCTGCCTACTTGGAAATATTGCCCTGATACGGCTTTAAAACTCCAGTTTACGGATAGAGCGATCTGTCCAAGGTTCGGAGAAATACGGAGTTAACTGCCCAAAAATGCTATCATGTCCCTTGAAAGATTACCGCCAGAGGCCAACCTCCTTGAACCTGATTGCACTTTGAGCAGCGATGGAAATAATGTTTTTGGGTACTTTCGTTCAAATTGTTGAGCTTAAAACCTTTCGGCACCTCAGCTATTTACCTAAACATCATTCGCTCGTTTGCTGGAGAAACAATGAAGCAAAAACAAAAATTTATTTAGATAAGTGCGCAGAAATAACCGTCAGTTCTTCTCCTATGTTGTGGCAATATCGATTAATCGAGTATTTTATTAGATGAAAATATAACTATTGCTTTCGGTGGCTTAGTAAATTGAAAACTTTGACGAGTTTTTTTTTTCGAAAAAGTGAGCGTTAAAATGTGGATACCTGTATAAAACTACCAACTAGCGGTAATTCCCTTTAGGTCCAAGATAAAAATATTTTCAGATTGTTAAGTCATCAAATATAGTTTAAAAATACACGGTGTGCCAAACTACTTTATGAGTAAACATGTAATCATTATATGGCTAAGTATTTTATTGGACCAAAGTCTATTTATCGGGCACCGCACACTTCTGTTCATGATAAATATTTTCACCTACTTCAATGTCCATTTAAATTAACACACAGCTTATCAGCCTTTAAAGATAGCTACTGATAAAAAAAACTTCCGTTTCTGTTGTTGTACAAATATTCCCTCACGTACATACATACATTTATTTATACGAACAAGTGCATTAGAAATAGGTAAATTGTGGCAACCCAACAAGCTTCATAATTTAAAATTATGTCACGCTTCCATATTGCAAAGCCTTAAAGTGGGCAAGGTGAAGGTGAAATGTGCATAAATTGGATGGACACATAGTGCATATGTAATATACCTATGTATGTGTGTATAAGTATGATGATATTTATGTAGGGAAGTCGAAAAGTGAATATTTTTGCGGCCACACTTTGAGGACATTCGTACAGGCGCACGTTTGTAAGTCATAGACGAACCAGTAATAAGTGACTTAAACGATTCAAAGACACTGCACAAATCGGAGCTTTAGCAGTTCAACAGTGGGCATACACAGCAAAGCTAGAAGCCTCATTTGAAAATGCTTGTCGGCAGGCCAAAACGTGCAGAAGATAAAAATAAGTAACTAGCAAATAGTTTACCAAAAATCTACAGTACAATCGAGCGGAATAAATCCCGGCTAAACTGAACTCTTCGACCAAGTGAACGCTAAATTATTTCATTGACTATCATCATCATCTATTAGTGTTATAGCGCCGGGTGGGCTTCAGCTGCCTCAGCAATCTTCCTCCATTCAACACGATTCAGAGCTAAAGATTTCCAGTTTTTAACGCCTAATTTTTTCAGGTTCCCGGTGACGTTATGTAGCCAAGTTGTTTTTGGTCTGCCACGGGGTCTTGGGCGTAAAGGATTGCAGTCCATCAGAAGTTTTTGTGCCTACCGTCACCCATACGAATGATGTGACCTGCCGATTTGATGAGTCTTACAATATATTCGCCATTGCAAAGACTTAGCCGCTCCTTATTGCGCCTGATTCTGTATCTACTCTCCATCTTCTTGGTGTATTAGGCCAAATACTTTACGCAATATTTTGCGCTAAAATATTCTTAAGTGCTCCTCGTCTGCAAGATTGATGCTCCATATTTCTGCGCTGTAGTTCAACACGTGTCGATTGAGCGATTTATAAATAGCGAGCGTTTGCAGCTACGTGAGAGAGATCTGCAGGCTGTTCTCGTTACTTTCTTGTACGCTGAGATATGTAAATTTGGACGCGCTCTCAGAACTGAAGTCCTCGATGACAATAACGCGAGATGCTTTCGTTTTTATTTTTGAGATCCTCATATATTTAGTTTTATTTATTGCCAGTCCTACCAATCTCGCCTTTTTTATCGCTAGGAAGATGTCGTCTAGATAGCGTATACTATGAGCGACAATGGCTATATCGTCCGCGTATGCTATAGTCAGAGCGGACATGGAAAATAGATGCCCCGATCTCGTGAAGCCTTTAGGCATAATGCAAGGCTACACTGAAGATAGTTGTTGAAAGGGCATAACCTTGTTTTAATTTTTTGTTGATATTAAATGAGCTCGTCATGTTTTACTTTGTAGAAACTTTTCGCGCCCTTCAGCGTAACCATCGTCAAACGACCCAGCTTTAATGGCATTCCTAATTTATGCATTTCCGTTGGTCTATTGTGGATCGATTTGATCTGAAACCACATTGATATTCAGCCAGTACCTGCTCGGCTAGCGCTTTAATGCATTCCGATAATAGCGTTGGGAGCAATTTGTAGCATACGTTAAGCAATGTTATGCCCCTATAGTTGCTGCAGTTAGTCTTGTCCCCATTTTTGTGAATTGGTATAATGAGCTCTGTGAGCCAAGCAGATGGTTATAGTTTCTTCTGTCTATACTCGTACCAGTAGATTGACTAACGGTTTCGCGCTTCTAGATCAAGCGTTACCAGCAGCTTTCATTGCGTATGTACTCCGTAATGTGAACACGAAATTTCTTAGATACTGAGTAGAGTGGACAAACACGAAGATTTTTTAAATACTTGATTTGAATTGTATGAACAATCTTGGTTGAGTGAACAGATCTTGGGCGGCCTCTCCTATGTATAGGCCCAGAGCCATTTTGTGACCTAAGAAAAGGTAACTTCTCCTGTCCTCGCATGGGAAAGCCACAGAAACATCAGACTGGTCAATCTACCACCATCCGATTGAAAGATTGTATGGAATTAAATAAGAATTGGGCTTTGAGGATTGCACTAGAGCGATCTTTCTAAGAAGGCTTTCCCTGGAAGGAAGGTAGAGCCAACACGGACGTAGGTATCTCTGTTTTCACCAACGGATCCAAGATGGAATCTGGAGTTGGAGCGACGGTTTTCTCTAGATCCGCCAATATTTCAGTCTACTTTAAACCGCCGGAAACGAGCAGCGTTTTTCAAGCAAAAGTCTTTGCGATCCAGCAGGCATGCAAAATGCTTAGGAAATGCGGGAGCGAGGGAGACATTAACATTGCAAGCTGCGATTCCTGTAAGGAGGATCTCAAACGTCTCGAACGTGCAGGAAAAATTTATTTTATATGCTTTCCAGGGCATAGGAACATAGAGGGAAATAAAATTGCCGATGAGCTTGCCAGGAAGGGGTTGGCAGAACCAGTTTCAGTAGTTTCCATTGCAGACACCGGTGTCTCCTTGCCCGTCGTTAAAGACGAACTGCACAATTTCTTTCTTAAAAAAGTGCAGGACAGATGGAGTTTTATCTTATCGTGCGTTATCGCAAAAGCCATTTAGCATCAGTACGACAAAAGCAGGATGCCCAAAGTGCTAGAGACCCCCCGCCAGTGAAGTTCCAAACATATAGCTGTGAGCACCTGTCACTCGGTGATTGGAACTCATGCGGAGAAGCTTGGACTTCTCTGTAACACAAATTGCAGAAGCTGTGGAGATTCGGCAGAGAAAGACTCTGTTACACACTTTCTTCGCAAATGCCCAGGCCCGGCGGCTAGGCGCTTGAGGTTCCTTAGTGTGCTTTTTGGGGATAGCCTGAGGCAGTTCTCCAGCCTATAACCCTTTTCTCTCCTCCACTACATCAACAGCACTGGATGGCTATAGATGATGGTTTTTCTTCCTTTAAGTTATGAAATTTTTCGTAGGTAGTGGTCTGCATTATGGAATCAAAACGGCACTCTAGTGCTACTGGCAGTGTACCAGTGGCATTTTTCCACATTACTAACCTGGGAATATACTCGAATAGAATTTTTTGGTTCTGTAGGCAGGAAGATGAAGCCGTCAAACATGTGCTGGCAACGTGTTCATTAATGCATAAGCTACAAATTTTACCAGAGGAGGAAATAAAACTCAATAAATTTCGACGAATACTTAAATTTATTGTTGAGGATCAGAGAAATACTCTGAATCCATGAAGCCATAGATCTGTCATATCCCAGCACTAATTCCCTGCATAATAATTGTGATAAAAATAGGACTAAAATTGATCGAGGATTAATAATAATAGTTCACTCTAGTCGCTTCCTACTGTGTTTTTTTTTTGTTTTGTAACTAAAACCCCTTTAAGATTCTGTGTGCATACCTCGGTTTGTGCAATTCATCGCATCGTTTAGTACCGCCTTTCGCTGCTGTGTTTGGGGACACGCGCCAGAAGTGTTCTGCTATCTACAAATCTTATGCAAATATCAATTATCCGCTGCAAAGCACAGCAATTGGCTCGTTCGCACGTTGCTGCCACAGAAAAAATAAATAAGAAACAGAAAATCAGTTCAGCCTGCAAAGCAATCAGTTGCAATTTGCGGGAATTGTTTGTAATTGAAAAATTCGAATACCCATTCACGAAGGCAACGCCGCCACCGCCGGCGGATTGCATACAATTTGCGGAGTATTTATATTTCCTTCTTCCACGGATCAAATGCGAGAGCATTGAGTTGAGCTGAGACGAATGCTATTTGATCAATGGAATGTGCGGGATGTTGTGTTTGTGTACTTAGATATTATACATACATACATACATGTGAGAGGAAACATTTACGTGCAAACTTTTATTAATTTATATGTATGTGTGTATATATGTATGCATGTTATTACTCGTACAAGCTTAAACCAACAAACAAATAAAGCACAACAAAAATTCATCCTGTTGCTGAAATGAATCTGAATCGGATGTATTACTGTCTGCGGTTAATAACGGGTTATCAATTACGAACTTTTTCCGAGTCAAGCTCTGCTATTTAACAGCTGCTAAATTTGCATAGTGTACTTATTTTTTAATATATGTACATACATACATATACAGTCCAAATGTGGGACAGATTATCATTTTTAGAAATGGCTCGTTTAGCATAAAATAAAGTGGGGCTTATTGGGGATTATTTTAAAAATAGAAAATTTTTTCAAACAAAAATTAGAAGTTAGGTTAAGTTAACGCAGACATGGAAAATAATAGAAAGAAAAATGTTACTTTTACGTAAAAGTTAGGTTAAGTTAACGCAGACATGGAAAATAATAGAAAGAAAAATGTTACTTTTACATAAAAAAATGCAAACAAACTTTTTAATAGTTTTGAATTTTCTCCATGCGTTCATAGCTAACATTGGTATACTTTCTTAAAAAGTGGTATCTTGTTAACAAAGTGTTTTTTAGACTAATTTTGGGTCGCTGCTCAAGTGCTTTATTTATTTCTTCAAAAAAGCGTCTTTTTGTAATTATTATCATTTTCATGATCAGCAACCCCTAAAACACTTTTTTATTAAATAACTTTTTCCATGTAAACTAATCTTATTAGTTCTGTCACTAAATTTATCCCAAAAAATCAACGGTTAGGAAGAAATTTATATCTCATGGAATTTATAATAATTCGAAAGTATTGCTTTCAGACAAAAATTCAAAAAAAGAAGGGAAAATTCAAAAATTTTGAGTAAAAATTGAAAATATGTGTCAAAAAATTTTTATTTAAAGTATATTTGAGCCCAAACAATTAAGAAAAAATTATAAAAATGTTAAGAAAAGTTGAAGATATTTCACTTTAAAAAACCCTATACGAAAATTTTCAACATGGAATAAATCTTAAAATTATAAAAATTGTTTCTAAATTTTTTCAGTTTGCTGATTATTATATAATATTTAAGCCTACAAATGAACAAACTTTTCGAAGAATTTACGACAATATCTAAAGTAAAGGGGTTTTCAATTGGCGCGGGTCGATTTTGGCGCCCTGTGGCAGCCATTTTGTTTTGGTGACATCTGTCAAATCTTTTGTTTATTCAGTTGTTTATGCCAAATCATCATGGCAAGTTACACAATTGAACAGCACGTTCGAATGATAAAACTTAATTATCAAAATGAGTGTTCATTAACGCAAACGTTGCGCGCATGGCGCCCATTTTTCGGTAGACGTGGTGGCCCTTCCAATTTCTTATGGCCCATATTGAACCATATGGACCTAGACGACATGTGGTTCCAGCAGGACGCCACACAGCAAACGCCATTTTATTCCATTTCAACAGCTACCCGCCCTTATTGAAAAACCCTTTACTTGGAGCACTTGACACGGAATCGCTCATTTGCCAGCTGTTCATCTTCCCATGATTCGATAAAAAAAAAGCGGAAGAAACAAGATCATGGAACGATCTCAGCAGAAAAATTAGTGAGCACATTATGTGTGCTTACACAATAAGGCTCTCATTTATGAGCTCTACGTGGTAGTCTGTATACACTTACAACCTGACAGTTGTTGGATTAGCTTAGCTAAAGACAGAAACCTCTCACTTCTCCATTCCTAAATGGGAGTTTCACTCTCACTAGGTAAAAAACATTTCAAAGCTGATCACAGGTGATTCTTGTTAGGCCAAATTACAGTTTTTAGAGAGACAACAATCTTGACTGTATGTAGTGCAATAACTACAACCCAGTGCTTCTGACAATAACAATACTAAAACTTACTTGTTTTTTTTTTGTAGTGAGTGAGGCGGGTTTTAAATGCTTTCGCACTAACAGCGACCGTCGTCAACTGCGTCGAATGGTGTAGCCACTAAAACAATCCCTCCTCCTCTTCTGGGGAGACTCCCTTCCCGGAACTACCTTGCTTTAGGCCCAGAAAGGTGTCCATTAAATGGACCAATACTATTCACCCACGTCTGGGTCCACCATATTTGTAACCAGCTTCATAGGCTCGTCTTCTAATGTCTCAGTGCCGTCATACCAGTGGTATGTGTGACATGTTCTCAGGTTCGTCTCACATGGGCGTATGTATGTTATACGCTATCGAGGTTTCTTTTGTATCTGCATCAAAGAAGATGTTGCGGTAATATTATACCGTCTTTTGCCGTCGTGAGCATATGACTCGACTGTCTGTTATTTGTCGTCAGTTCGTAGACAGTCCACCTCCTATCGTGGGCTGATTTGTTTTTCTCTACGTTTTGCGCTGCCACTCCGCGCGTTGCAGGTGCAGCATTATGTTTTTTGCAAAACTTTTAACTGCGTTCCAATAGTCAAGTGATTCACACATGAAATTGATTAAGCTGTCTGGGCTCAGCTGTTCGCCCAAGACTAACTCAAGCGTTCGGCGTTCTTCGTTGAAACGATCGCAGTAGAACACGTGCTCCGCGCTTTCTATTGCAGTGCTGCAGCTTGGACAGAACGAAGTGTCCTCGATGTGAAAACGATGCAGGTACTCCAAGAAGCATCTGAGGCCGCTCAACATTTGAGTTAAATAGTAATCTACGTCACCGTACCTTCTGGTCACCCATTGGCTAATTTTGGGGATAAGTCTATAGGTGCAACGTCCGTTAACAGACGAGTCCCATCTGCTTTGCCATTTTTTTAACGAATGCAGACGTTCTGCAGCTTTCGCTTCAGTTGTCGGCTTTACTCCTTGTCTGTCATAAAGTTGTCCCATTTCCCGCACAAGTATATCTATTGGGAGCTTTCCAGCGATGATGCAAACCGCGTCGTCTGATACGGTCCAGTATGCGCACGCGACTCTTAGTGCATTTCGCCGTTGCACTTGAGCTACTGGTCTAACATTCGATGGCTTAGCTCCTGCCCATATAGGAGCAGCATATAAGACGACTGAATCCACCACACTTCCCAGGAGGTGCCTTCTGGCGCCTTGCGGTCCGCCTATGTTTGGAAGTATTCTTGTAAGAGCACCGTTGACTGCCGCTGCTTTGGAACCCACAGTTTCTAAATGTGGCTTAAAGCAGAGCCGTGCATCAATCATTACGCCTAAATACTTTATTGCCCCTTGCGACAGTATTTCATGGTCACCTATTCGCAATTTCCTACACTCTTTTTTCTTCGCGCCAGGCCCGACGAGAGGGGGGGGGCGGGATCGGGTACTTTTTCCCCCGGGCCCGGAGTTTTCAGAGGGGCCCGGGCTCGAGATTATACGTATTTATATGAATTATACATCATGGGAAAGGGCCCGCATTTGCAATTTTCCCCCTGGGCCCGGATATGCTCTCCACGGCCCTGCTTCGCGCAGTTACTAGGAAAAAAACTTACTTCGTTCCTTGTGTTCGGGTAGTTTGAGCAAAACATGCATACGTGAGTTACGGTAACGGAGCCACAAATGTATGTATGTGGGGGCATTGTATAATAAGAGAAGTATGAGGAGAAACTGAGGTGTGGTTTAAGGGTCGTCTACAATCTGCAAAAACCAAAACAAGGCAAAAAAAAAGTATCGCCGCATCAAAATCTAATTGTTCATAACTAAAATGTGGGCATTGTAAATTTTTACTTCAGCTGCCAATGTAAATTTATATGTATGTATGTATGTATACATTTTATGTTTTTTATATTTTCATAATCGCATTATTTTCCCCCCCTTTTTGTACAATTTCACTTTTGTTACGGTAAGTAGCAGAAACGAATTATGAGCATTTTATTATTGTTATTTTTGGCATTATAAACGTTAAGCCACATTCATATGTACATACACAGGGTATGAATGTACATATACACTTTTTGCAATATAAACGACAAATGGCAAACATAAATATCTACTAACTAGCGAGCATATTTATAACTTTAAGACGCTTCATTTAAATCTACTCGTTAGTAAACTTGTTAGATGTATGACATTACGGCGGATAAATTACAATGGACTTTGACAGTCAGCTTGGAGAGCTCGGTTAGCGAAGAGATCACTGACTAGGGCTTTTAGCAGCAGTTGACTGCATAGGTATGTGTGTATATATGCCTACACACACACACACACACATACATACATACATAAGGTTAAATGAAGCAATCAGACACACAACACTTAAAGCAATGAAATTTGAACGATTTACTCGGCATGAGTGCGTTTGGGGATAAGGAAAAGACTGGTGCATATTTAGCTATGTACTCGTATGTATGCATGTGCATGTATGTATAGGTATGTATGAGCAAAATCTTACAGCGATGGTTATCTCACAATTGAATAGTTATAGTGCACTGCCTGTATGTAGTAATATAATGTATATGTGTATGTATGTATGTATGAATGTATGTGGCTGAAGGTATTTTAAATTTAACTAGGCATGAAAATAGGTCAAATGGCTATGTTAAAGGTACTTGTCATTGATGGTTTTGAGGTCAGTGCAATATTTATGTTGGCTTCCAGTAAACTGATTTTTTTTGTTTCGAATAAAAACTTGATCAAATAAACTGAGCAATTGAGGAATTAGATGCAATAAGGGCTCAGGGCAAGATGTGCTCTTTTCGAGTAAGACGGCTCAATAGAAAGGTCAATCGCTCCCCTACACCCCCTCGAAACATTGATTTGATATCTTTTAATTGCATACAACGGTAGTTTTATGAGCGAATGCTATTACGAGTAGAAGTTAGCCCCATGGCAGACGGTTCTACGTACCAAAATGACTAGAGTTTTTGCCACCCTTCACCCCTCGTCTATCGCATTGGCTGATTACTTCTTCTTAAGGCTGGCATTGACCCTATCGCTGGACTCGAAGTTTAATTCAGCTGCGTTTACCAACTTCGGTGCCATCTGAAGACCTGTTCAGGCCTTAAAAGCCACAGAGAGTGGACCATATAATTTGTGGTCAGATGTTGCTCTCACCATCCGGCAAGGATGATAGATTACCAGGTTTGACCATCCGAAGCAAAATTGTGAAAGTAGCTTGGGCTGACACGTCTCCTCAGGAAAGATTAGGTTAAAATAGTTGCCCAAAGAGTGGGCACACTTGCACGCCACCGGGTACTCTGCAACAGATTTCTGCTCGCTCATTTCGCACGTATTCACACATTCGTAAAATCAGCCTTTATTCGGACGTCAACGAATGTATTCGCTTTGGTTAGGTTGTTACAAACAAACGTTATGTGCGCCAGGTGTACGAGTGCGCACGAGTGTAAAAAACGTGTAAACGCCATCTGTGGCGACAATTGTCATAGCTTTACCAAGAAACAATGTTAATCCTCGTATATGTATGTATGTATGTATACATATATGTAAATACATATGAACGCATGTAATAAATTCTCAGTGATTTACAATATTATTTTATTTTTATTCGCGATTAGATGGATTTGTATAAAAGAAATCAACTGCAAAAGCAATTCAAAATATTATTTATTATAAGTATTAAACCTGTATCCATAGTTTTGCCAAGCTTTCAATTTTAATCGCACATATTATATGTATGTGCATAGGTGCGTCGACAACCCAACTAGCGGCGATAAGAGCAATGAATGAATTCCCAATATGCTTTGACGTACTACAACTACACACTAGACACATTTTTACATATGCTCGTGGGTATATTTGAATGTATGTATGTATGTACGTACGTAGATAAATATGCACACAAGTACTTTGACCACATTTTTCTGGCCGATCAGCTTCAACGCAGAGTTGAAGGAGCCACAGAACAAAACAAAAGTGGCCCACCTTTGCAATATCGATATCTACATTCGAGTACACACATCCACACATACATATGTACATATGTGAATATATTTATCTTTATCGCACGCAATAGTAAAGTGAAAAAACATATTCTCAAAATACTGAAAAACGATAAAAAATGCTAGCGAAAAATTAAAAGAAAAACTAAAAATGTTAAAATGCTCAACAGGCGAGTTGAAATGAAATGAAAAGGAAATTGGCATAGCACTCATCTCTGAAAACATACACATAAACATACACACATATGTGCATATAAAAAATATATATGTAAAATATAATATAAACGTCTAGGCACATAAAAGAAATTGCAATGAAGCGAAGAAGGAAACCGAAGTATGACGTGTTCAATAAGACAGATAAGCGGAAGGTCAACAACAACAACAATATACACATTATCACACATATCAGCGACATGAATCGTTTCAATTGAAAAGTAGTGCGTCGATAAATGCGAACTGTGATGCCGTATTGAAGGTTCGACGGAGGTGTTGGGTGAAATGTTAATCTGCCACGTGCTTTTTCCCAAACTATCTATGTATGTATGTCTGTTTAAGAAGCAAATAATTTGTAATAATTGCTAGAAATGATCAAGTTTTGGTGTTCATGTATCCAAAAAACTTGCAAAGTAGGGGAAATTGAGAGAGCTAAATGACAATTCATTTTGAGGGGAAGTTGCAAGTTTTTACTGAATAAATGTTTACTTGTAAGCATTTGCAAGTGAGAACAAACAGCTGATCGCAAAGTGAAAATAAAGACGAATTCAAATTTGCGAATTGAGTCAAAGTTCTTAATTTAAATAAAATGTAAGTAAATATATTTTAGATAACATTCATAAAGTTTATTTGACGTCATATACGAGCATTAAATAGGAATCGACCAATGATAAAGAAGTATGTATCTTCTGAACTACAGCCTTCAGTCACCGTTGCTGCGCCGACATACAAATCGAAAGCATTGGAAGTATCTTTCATTTTTTATGCTTTTACTTCTTGATTATTAATTAATTTGGCAATATACATACATATACATACATGTATATACGTATGTACATACATACATGGAAGCAGGAAATATATGAAGAAAGCTGTGATTGCTACAACAACAATTGCTAAAGGAATGCTCTTCACATGACAGCGCTGGTGAATTGGAACAAATTATTGTGGACAAAATAAAATCTTGTGATGCCAATCTCGTTATTTTTCATTTTATTTGCATAATTTTTTTTTGTTTTTAATTTAATACGAGGTACCTCAACTGAAAATTTAATTTAATTCTTGTGATTTTTCCCGCCAACAACAATTTAATCAGCTGTTCGTAAAACACGCAAATTGTTACTGGTTTTGCGTTCATGCACTTTTTTTGATATTTTTTTCTTTGAGAACGAATTCTCGGAAGTTAAGTTAGTGGATAATTTTTACATGAACAGACCTCATATTAATACATACAAGATGGCACAAAATTAATCACTCTATCGGAAGATTTATAATTTTTGCAAATGCGTCAAACATATTTGACTAGAGAGCTGCGGCATACAAGCAGACAAGCAATGGAGCGCGTAAAGGTCGAGAAACATATATCCATCACTTAAAATCATTTTTATCATCGTTTATAAAATGGTTATTAAAAAAAATAATAATAGGAGCGTTAAAATGTTCAAAATAATAGAAGCGGGACGAATTATTAAGTTTAACGATTTTGTTTTGTATTTAAATTTTTTTTTTAATATTTCCTTTTTTTGGATTAACATGTTTTTTTTTTTGTATTTTTTTAGGAGCGCCAAATTTTTTTATGTTTTTTATTTATAGTTGTATTTTTTTTATAGTTGTTTTGTAATTTTTTTTTGGCAGCGGCACGATTTTCTAAGTTTTAACAATTTTTTTTTGTATTTAAATTTTTTATAGTTTTTTTGTGTTAAAATTTTTTTTATATATTTTTTGTATTTAAATTTTTAGTCTTTAATTGTTTTAGGAGTGCGACGAACTACTAAGTTTTAACAGTTTTTATTTTTTTTTTTCAATTTTTTAATATTTTTTTTGTATTTAAATTTTAAATTTTAACTTTTTATTTTTTTTTAAGAGCGCGATGAATTACTAAGTTTTAACAATTTTTTTTTTGTATTTCAATTTTTTTTTTGTTTATTTGTTTTAGGAATGCAACGAACTAATAAGTTTTTGTATTTAAATTTTTTTATATTTTTTGTTTTTTGTATTTAAACTTAAATTTTTTACTTTTTTTTTTAAGAGCGCGATGAATTGCTAAGTTTTAACAATTTCTTTTTTGTATCTTAGTTTTTATTTTTTAACTACTAAATTTTTACAATTTTTTTTTTGTATTTCAATTTTTGTATATTTTTTTATTTTTTTAGTAGCGGGATGAATTGCTATGTTTTAACAACTTTTTTTGTATTTACATTTTTTATAGTTTTTTTGTATTTAAAATTTTTTTATATCCATATGTTTTTGTATTTAAATTTTTAGTCTTTAATTGTTTCAGGAGTGCGACAAACTATTAAGTTTTAACAATTTTTTTGTAGTTGAATTTTTTTATGTTTTTTTTTTATTTAAATTTACAATAAATTTTTAATTCGATGAATTACTAAGTTTTAACAATTTGTTTTTGTATTTAAACTTTTTCATATATGTTTTTTTTGGTATTTAATTTTTTTACATTTTTTTTTGTATTTAAATTTTTTTCGTATTTATATATTTTTTTTTGTATTTAAATTTTAACTTTTTATTTTTTTCAAGAGCGCGATGAGTTACTAAGTTTTAACAACTTTGTTTTTGTATTTTTTTGCATTTGAATTTTTAGTGTAATTAAATTTTAATTTTCTCTCTATTCTTTCCTATCTCTTTCTCTGATACTTTTCTCCTTCCCTCCTTGACTATCTACCCTCTTTCCAGAGCTTTAACTACATGGGCTTTTTAGCCTGAGTGTTTTAGGAGCCACCTAATCTCCTGGTGCTCGACGTTTTCAAATTTCAAGTTGATCAATGCAGTCCTGTCCCGCTAATCTACGTCGAAAATCGTAATAAATCATCGCACAAAAATATTCACGCGTAATTTCCATCTTTTGGGCGAGATGAATTTTTCAACTCACTGAAAAAAGAACAAATACAATAAATCTCTTAAGTAAAATGTTATATGCAAGTTTATGCTAAAAATACCAAAGTTGGTTATAAAAATATCGAATATAAAAGTTAGACAAACAAAAAAAGTCAAATAAATACAGCTCATCAGTGTCGTAGTGTCGCAAAGGCACAAAATATAAAAGCCAAACCTCGTAAAACGTAAATCTTTAATTTCCAAATCATAAAAAACGTAAGTGTTCGTTTGTATTTCAATACAAGATTGTTGTCTTTATTGAAAAACCTGATGCATTAAAACTCTTTGCCATACAGATAAAAAGAAATATTTAATGTTTAAAAAAATAATTAATTTAATTGCGAACATCACGAATAATTACACTGAAACAAAATCATTAATTTGCAATCTTTATTATACAAGGTGAAGTCCAAAATAAACAAGACTGGCGTCATAAAAATGTTTTTGATAGCGACATCTTTTTAATGAGTTAGTGCGTTGGAAGTTACATCTCTAGCTGACTTCCAGTGAGAGCTTGGTGACATTCGGTTCAGTGAAAGCGAAGTTATTGCATCTAAAGTGTCAGTATGTTTGTGTGATCGGTACAAAAATGAGTTTCGAACAAAGAGCTAATATCAAACTTTGTTTCAAAATCGGTAAAACGTTTCCCAAACCATTTGAATTGATGAAAAAAGTTTATGGCGATGATTGTCTATCTCGCGCCAGAGTTCATGAGTGGCTTACACGTTTCAGAGATGGTTGTGAGGACATAAATGACAATGAACGGGCCGCCCAAAATCAGTAATCACCGAAAAATCCAACGAAATTGTTCGTAAATTTATCAAAAATGAACCGAGATCATCGTTGAAATTCATCGAATCGGAGTTGAGTATGTCCTAACCATCGATTTAACGCATTTTAACTGATCATTTGGGCTTACGAAAGGTCTGTGCACGTTTCATTTCGCACTAGCTAACTGAGGACCAAAAATTGCTCAGAATTCAACATTCGAAAGATCTCATTAAAAAGGCGAGAAATGATGAGAACTTTCTGTAAAACATTGTAACTGGTGATGAAATGTGGTGTTTCCAACATGAACTTGAAACTAAGGGTCAAAGTGCCGAATGGAAGGCCCCAGACGAGCCGCCACTCAAAAAATTGCATTTGGAGAAGTCAAAAAATCGTGTTGAGAAAGGCTATGACTGAATGCCTTTGCATTCGGGTTTACAACAATAAATTTGTGCTCTATGGGCATTTATATGCATAAGTGCTAGCTTTGTTGTTGTTGTAGCAGTTTATAAAACCCTGCAAACACTGTGAAGTCATTAGTGGTCGTCATCGTTGTCTATGTCGTTCAACACTAGATCCAGGAAACATGCTGTTTCAACAAGGTGGATCTAGAGGAAAAGGGGGTTAGATGAGTGGCTTTGAGGGGCAGTGAATGGATGCTTAGTGGCACGTCGGGTACATTTAATAATTAATTAATTAATTAATTTTATTACATGCCAGGCATACGTTGAGTAAGTCGTTTATTATTTTTTTTTTTTTTTATTAAAATACAGCCATTACAAAAAAAAACAAATTTTCACAGTTTTTGGTCAGAATTAAAAAATATATTCTGGGTAGGCAGTTCTGTAGCCCATTCAATTTTGATATGCCAGTTTAGATTTAGATTTATTGGTGGTTTGCATTTCAAATTCATGGTCTTTTATCCCCTCTACTCATCAAAATAAAATAAACACATCTTATTAAACTCAGGATAGAGCTGGGCTCAACTGAGTGTATATGCCTCTCTTCTGGCTACAATTGGCGAAATATCTCAACCCTCTCCGCGCTATAGCGCCACATTGAAGGAGAAAGTGCATTTGAGTCTCCTGTGATTGGTCGCAAAAACCACAAGAGTGAGTGGACCATATCCCGATCATGCGTAGATAACTGCGCATTCTGCAATGGCTTGTGAGAATTCCCGTGAGCATTCTTAGTTTATCCTTGAGGAGAGTTATGAGATTTTTAAATCTCTTTTGGTAGATTACGATGCAGAGGGCAAAACGGTGAACTCGAAGGTAAATTTAAACTATGAATTTGCGCTCAATCGTCAACTAGTTTTCATGTGTTTCTTCGTACATACCAACAAAAACAAAAACATTCATTTTTATATATATGTACACATTTTCTGTACATACATATGTATATGTATGCATGTATGTATGTAATATTAGCATTTTTTAAACTCATTACTATTTCAATACTATTCTGGAATATTTGCATATTATTTGCGTTCACGAGAGTCCGATAAAAATGGTAGAAAAGTAAAATACAAAGAAAAGCTCCAACAGATTCACTTCATTTTTCGACTCTCAACTCGATTCAAATTTTTTACTCTACTATAAAGTAAAATCACGACAGAGGAAAATTACAAATAAAAAAATATGCATTAATCTTTGAAGCATTAGTACTTTGTATACAAATGTAAGTTTAACACCAACACATTCAAAGAATATTTACTTACTTATGTGCATTTGTACATACAAGCATTTGTACATACATACCACAATCATCAACCCGAAAATTGCCGCGGTCAACTCGCTCTCTCACATCGATGACAGAATAGCGGATCACTGGTACTGACCAACGGAGCATAAAGATTTGAGAAAAGTAAACAAAACAAGGCGAAGAACAAGTGGCATGCGCCCTAATACCTACGCGCACTCATGCATATGCACATATGCACGTACGTATGTAGATGCATGACTTTTGCATGGCACCGAAGCACATGGCGGCAGGCAAACAAAAACCGCGTCAATTAGAAAAGTACACAAAAGTGAAGTCCACGAGTGTGAGTGAGTGAGGAAAGTGTATTAAGTATTAAAGTGTTTTTGTTTATCTGTTAGCATTGAATAGGTAAATGAAATAAGAATGAAAAAATATATGTTCACATATGTGTGTGTGTGTATATGTATATGTAATGCAAGTATTTTGAAATGCAAATGTCAATTTGAAATAAGGTTTAAATGAAAATAAAAGCATCAAATAAGTTTATAAAATCAATAACAAAAGTATTTGTTGTATTATTTTTAATATATAAGGAATATATTAATGCCTTGATTTCAATTGTTCTAATAAAAAACATATATTAATCGCATTCAGAGGAAAAAATATATGGATAAAAAAATTGTCATTGTGTTGCTACTACTATTCAACTCAAGACTGCCATTGAGCTCCCAGCAACAGGCACCGGCCGCAAATTGCATTGGTATTTTGCTTTTGGCAACACCGTAGAGCCCAAAGGAGGAGTGATATGAAGCCAATTAACGCGCGATTCACTCATTATGTGCCTAAAAACTTGAAATTATTAACAATACATTATTTCTTACTCTTTATTCGCCAGAATTCGCTCATTGCTGTTAAGCTGACTTATCGGAAATGCCAGGTTTTCCCCCCCTACTTTAACAGAATGATTTTCAAAAATGTGAAAAGTTCTATGGCCAGGCTTCATGCCTTTGAGCCATCCCTCCTCTTCAATTGTAGTGCGAAACCTTCTCTCCCAATTAAAGTACGGAGTCATGTAGTCTGTGCAACCTGAGCTCCACTTTTCTATTGAGCTGTGACCGAAGGTTCTGCAGGTGAATACTCCAGCAGCGACCAACCTCCTCCCGGATTTCGCTGCCAGATTTTCCGCCATAAGGTCAATAGGTGGTATGCTGAGAATCATTTCCAGCGCTGCCGTTTGAGTGGTGACTAAAAATTCTCATTGATTTTTGATCATTTTTCCCCCTGACGGCGTTGCCCCTTGTACCAATATAAAAAAAATTTAGCCGAAATTGGTTAAAATATCGCGTGGGTGATCATGAAGGTGATCAGATTATTGTAAATGGTGAACTAATTGGAGGTATTTTTCCAATAGGGATTTTTTGACAGATCACGCGTGACTACTATGTAACTAAATACCTAATTTTTTTTCGGTAGTTGACATTTCAACATGGAAAGACTTACGCCTCAACGACGTTTACAAATCGTAAAATTGCATTACGAAAATCGACGTTCTGTGAAAAGTGTTCATCGCGCGCTCAGGCCAACTTATGGTGTATGGCGATGAGGCCCATTTTTTGCCTTAATGGCTACATCAATAAGCAAAATTGTCGTATTTGGGCTGAAGAGTAACCCGAAGCCATTCAAAAACAGCCATTGCATCCATTGAAAACAACCGTTGGGAGCGGCCTATGCATTGGAGGAATCAGCGGCTCATATTTCTTCAAAGACGAGGCTGACGCCAATCTAAAAGTGAATTGCGAATGCTATGGCGCCATGATGAACGACTTTTTGAGGCCGAATGCATGAAATTGAAGCCCATGATCTCCACAACATTTAGTTCCAACAAGACGGCACTACTGGCCATACAGCCCGTGACACAATTGATTTACTGCGCCGTCGTTTCAGTGAGAAATTTCTGACTCGTCTCGAACCAGTGGATTGTTCACCAATAGCGTGTGATATCACACCTTTGGACTTTTATTTATCGGGATATGTAAAGTCTAATTGCTTTGTGTATAAATCAGCTACGATTGAGGCATTGAAAGCCAACGTTACTAAAGTTATTCAGCCTCCAGCGAGTCATTCAAAATTGGTGTTTATGGATGGCCGAATTACGGCGCAGGTGTGGTCAACATTTGAAATGAATCATCTTACATCTACGGAAAAATAATAAAGATTGACCAATCATTTTGAATTTTCGTTGTTTTATTTGAATTTAAAATCAGACACCTCTAATTTATATATATATAGAGCGTACACCCTTTCTGGGTGTTCGGCCGAGCTCCTCCTCCTATTTGTGGCGTGCGTCTTGGTGTTGTTCCACAAATGGAGGTACCTACAATTTTGAGCCGACTCCGACCGGCAAATATTTTTTATGAGGAGATTTTTCATGGCAGAAATACACTCAGAGGTTTGCCATTGCGTGCGGAGGGGCGACTGGTAAACACTTTTTCTTCATTTTGGTGTTTCAGCGAGATTCGAACCTACGCTCTCTCTCTGAACTCCGAATGGTAGTTACGCACCAACCCATTCGGCTACGGCGGCCGCCGCCTCTAAATTGATCACCCTTTATAAAGGGTGGCTAAATTTCAAGGGCCGATGTTGAATGTGAACCACACCTAAACGACAACCACACCGTTGGACTTTTTTTTTGGGGTTATTTGAAAGAAAGGGTGTACCTCGATATGCGAGCAACAATTCAAGAGCTAAAGGATGAGATAATTCGGATCATTAACGGCATAGAACCTCAATTATGCCTTAGCGTCATCGAAAATTTGGACCATCGGATGGAGGTGTGCCGCCGAGGCCGCGGCGGCCATTTGGCCGATATTTTGTTCCATACGTAATTGAGCCATACCAATATTATCATAATAAAGAGAAATGTCAATAATTTCCTAAATAAGTAGTATTTTATTCAAAATCAACACCAGCCCTTGAAACTTAACCACCCTTTATAAATGGTGGTAACTTCTATAAGCGCAAGGAGGCCGACCATTGAAAGAGTCAGGATCAGCTCGAAATCGGAGCCAAACAAATAAGTGTTTTTTAATTAACTATTATTTTTTATTATTTTTCGTAAAATAGTGTTTTATTGTTTTTGCCTTAAAACAAACCGAAAACGTAAAAATGCAACTTTTCCATTATTGCCATTGGCACTTACCGGTTTCTTAGCTGCCAAAGGTTTGCTTATCAAATTCAAATGTGGTTCAAAGTCTTGTCCGAACTTCTCGATTAGACTATTTTCAGCAATCTCTTGAGGACATTCCTCTTGTTGCACCAGATCCCAAACATCTTCGGGCAAGTAGAAACTCAGCGCCAATCCCACCAGGATACCAAAAACAAAGTAATGATTCCGACTAAGCGCAGATCTTCGCATGATCAGTTTGTGGAATTTGAGAAAATCCAATGGAAATATGGCTATGCTATGCAGACGGAATGTAATGAGCGAAGAACAAGCCGGTTGGTGGTTAGCAGCCCAAAACGGTGATAACCGCCTATAAGCGTTTCAAACAGCCAATAAGTAGTTGATAATTGCAAATCACAATAGCACTGTCTTACAACACCGTCGTCATCTCCAGCCGGCATTAAACCGTTGTAAAGACAACCACAGAAAACGAGAAAAACACAGGCAATTATGCACTTAAATAAATTCTCTTTGGTTTGGCTGCTGTTATTGCGGATGCTGGCGGTTACTGCCGTTGCAGCTGTGTTCACGCTACCTCCAGCAAACGATGGGCTGACAATGCAGCATGCCACTTGCTCCACACGTCGCACCACACACACACATATGTACGTATGAGATCGCAACACAAACACATGCGCAAATAGACCACGCACGCAACAACACAACAACAGGCGAAAAAGAATTCAAACCGGCAGACGCAAAGCAAATGGATCGGCAAATCAGCAAACGAAAACACGATGGCTGTATTCATAAAAAACACACAATTGAATTGAGAATGCGGCACCAAAATTGAATTTTTCTTTTCTTATATTTTCTTTTTACTTTTTACGGCACTTTCACTCTTTTAAATTTGCAAATTCGCAGATTCTTTTTTGTGCTGCTATTTGCAGGAATAACTTCCCGTTTGGTACTTAATTTGCTTTTCTTCCTTTTATTTTTGGCACCATCGCACCTTTTCAGCTTGCAGCAGTGG
The DNA here is from genome assembly GCF_028408465.1 of Anastrepha ludens. Classification (NCBI taxonomy): domain Eukaryota; kingdom Metazoa; phylum Arthropoda; class Insecta; order Diptera; family Tephritidae; genus Anastrepha; species Anastrepha ludens. The sequence continues at coordinate 25,478,671 of NC_071499.1, read as the reverse complement.
GTAAATCACGTTTTACCAGCGTATAGCTGACATTTTCCACTCACATTCGATAGCACTTGATTTCGTTTGATGGCAAGCGTATAGCAGCTGATTAATTTAATTTAAAAAATCAGCATTAATTAAAAAACCGCATAAGCCTCAGCAACAACAACAGCGTACGGCAAGCGATAGTCAAAAAAAATTTAGCGACGAAGAAATCGCAACGCGCCGCTCGCAAAAACACAACCGCACTTCACAACAGAATTAACAAATCTACTCACCAGTGAGGTGAATAAAACTTTATTTTTGTTTTGCTTCGCTTTTTGAAAGATGTTCAAGCACGCTGACTTCGGCGACATCTGCCGGGAACGAAATTAAACTGACGCATAATTGGCAAGTGCAAAACGATCTGCAGTCGGTATGCATATTTATATTTATAAAAACTATAGTTAGACCTTTCATTCAATGCAATCAATTAAATCAACAAAAACAGTTAATGGGTTATATACCCTTAGAATTTCCAAGAAATCGATTTTTTTTTTTATTATTTTTCTTAATGTACATATATTTTAATGTACATATGTATATTTAAGAATACACACATAAGCTGATGGCCTAGCCGCTAAAGCTTTAAAATCACTTTGATTATAATTCATTACTTTTACAATTTTAAATAAAAAAAAATAAAAACTAAAGACTACACACAGCAAATTTAATATCGTTCCGGTGAAGTGCTTGAAAGTAGAAGGCGGGAGCGGCAGTGCGTTTTTCTCAAAATGGTGTTTTCAAAGTCGGTGACCAACATAACTCGAAAACGGCTAAACCGATTAGTCTCAAATTTTAACACGAGCTTCTTAAAAATATTTTTTATTAATTATTTGAAGATTTCTTCTCACCGATTAATTTTTTTATTTTTTTATAAACAATTTAAGGCCGAAACTTTGGTCAAAAATCAATTTTTTTTTTTTTTGAGATCCCGTCATTTTGTCAAAAAAAAATATTTTGCTTATTTTTTCGATTAATTACTAGATTTAGCAATACTTTAACGACATCTGTTTCGTTTTTAAATTCCAGAGCATCCAGTTCAGAGATATAGTGGTCACCGCAAAACGTCTTTTTTGTGAGGAGCTCCCGCAGATGAGCTGTAGCTTCTTTCCAAATAAATATTTTTACTAATACTAAGTCTTAAAATACAGTTAAAAGATAACATAAAATGTGTACAAATTTTTAAATTAATAAATTTAAAAGTTTTATCAGAAAAGTTCGGAAAAATTCGCTTTTTTCGGCCTTCTAACTGTATATAACCCCTTAAAATATAAAAAAATCTAAATTGAAAGCTACCTTAATATTCAAAATACAAATGCAAAGCATAACAATAATTATTTAGGCATCGAATGAAAGCAATGAACAAATCACACCCCGTTCCTTATTCAGGAACTTTTTTTTTTCTTACATAAATAAGCAGGAAATAATAATAACAGAGTTTTTAAGGGGGGAAATCCACGTAGAAGCCTCACAGCTTGAAGCTTTAACACAGCTTTATTTAATCTTTCGAAAGTACAAAAAAAAAACCTTTTTTAATATTTTTTTTTTCCAAAATGGCGGCTTAGGATCATTTCTTGGCGGCTGCCTACGGTGCGAGGTCCCAAACTGCTCTTTTTATTACTCTTAATCTATCGATCTGAAACAAAAAAATTAAATTGGTTTTTTTTATAACATAAAAGTATAAAATTAATTATAAAATAAGCCTTTGAAAACAAAGTCAGAATTTAGGGTTATTTTATTGACATTTTTAACCCCCAAAAAGTAATTTATCAACGCCAAATATCTGAAATTTTAGGTTTATCCTACCGATAGTAATGTACAGAAAGGCCTCACCAAACTTCAAACAAATCGGTCGATAACTTTTTGAGTTACAACACGAGCAGTTTTTAAAAATACAGTTTCGAGATAAATGAGTTTAAAGTTTGAGGTACAGGAGCGCGCGAACCGCTCTCTACATAGTTAATGGGCTATAGAAGCTATAATATTAGGAATTTACGCATGAAAATTTCACAGTATATTCTTAAGATATTATAATTTCGAAATATTGAAAAAATCGATTTTTTTTTAATTTTACATGGACTTCCTCCCTTAAGGGGTTACATGGGTTTCGTCGGGTAAAAAAAGTCCTATTTTCAATATTTTTTTTTTATGTTAAAAATTATTTATTTAATTCAAACTTTTTTCTGTCTTATAGATACATATTTAACGAATAATTTCTGAAATTTTCAAAAAAAAAAAAAATTAAAACTCCTCGATTGTGACGTCATTTCCGGTGACCCCACGAAAAAAAGGTGCGTCCGCGTTGTCAGCATAGCTCCTGACAGGCTCATCAAAAATGAAAAAACAAAAATATGTGCTTTAGTTAAGACCATAAGCTCGTGCTTGAACGAAGGAAAGAAAAAAAAGTAAAAATTGGAATTTTGGCAGACATTTTTGCAAAAAAATGAAAATTTCGGTAAAATTTGCTTGACATTTGTTTAAAAAAATCCTTCGTTCAAGCACGAGTAAATTGTATTTCGAACACCTGTGTAAAATTTTATCAAAATCGGTTGAGTAGTTTTCGAGAACATTTGACAACCGACTTTGAAAACACGGTTCCGAGAAAAACGCGTTTAAAGTTTTGAGTAACAATAAAAGTGGCTTGGAGCGTACACCTTCCAAAGGCTGTATCTCCGAATTGACTTGACTTGAAAATTTAGGATAATATTTCTGAGAAGTTGTAGAAATTAATCAGCAAAAAAAAAAAATAAATCGATGTTTTGAACCAACGAAACCCGTGTAACCCCTTAAGGGGTTAGGGGTAGTCAGAATTTTCAAACATGTTTTTTTTTTGTTTTGCATCTTCTTAAAGCATAATATTTTAAAAATATTTTGTGAAAATTTGAAGTGAATCCGACAAATACTTTTCGAGTTATTCAACAATTAACAAAGGGCGCTCGGGCGCTCCGGAATCGATAGCAAAGCTTTAAATGCATTTTTCTCATAACTATGTTTTTTGAACTGGTGATTACTGCAACTTAAAAATCGCTTAGTAGATTCCAATAAAATTTATACTGCTTTTTAAAAACATAAAAAACTCGTGCCTGATCGAAGGATTTTTTGTTTTTCAAAAATTACGACTTTTTTTAAACAATTAACTGTCGGTTTTTTTTTTCAAAAATCTGAAAAATATTTGCTGAGACCGCCATATTGTTAATTTTGGAAAGAAAAAGCTTCGATCAGGCACAAGATTATCTATTAATAAAACTAATTTCTCTTTCCCGATTGAATCTCCAAGGACTTGTGATGATCACCGCAAGGGACTTCTAGAGAAACGGGCTCCACACAAAAAGCGATAACTTTTGCAATTATTACTTTTTTTTGTTGAAATTTTGTTAAAATCAAGTCGAATTATGATGTATTAATGCCATATTTTTATTTTTGTAAAAAAAAGCAATTGACTAGCAAAAAAAAAATTTGAAAATCATCATTTTTTCGGGCCTCTGACTACCCCTAATCCCTTAAATTTGCAAACAGAATTAATTAAACAACATTCATTACCTAAAAATATTCCATATTTTATTTGTTTCAAAGTTTTGTAAATTTTTCTAACAGATTTTCACGTATTTCACACGCTCTTGACCATCCCAGCACCACCTCTCCCCGCCCTCTCCCTGCATCCCATCGGTCTTTTGCCCTTTCACCTCACCTCCTTCATACTGGTATCACAAAGGACGAATCGTTTCTTCGTCCAAGTGTGCTCATTCCTTGGGCAACCATATCAACCTAACTTTCACGTATTTTGTACTTACATACATACATAGATCATAGTTGTAAGTAATCGGCACCCAATTTTATATATTTCTATTGGCGAACATTTAACTTAATATTTTTTTCGTCACTTTAAAGCAGAGAATGCAGTAACATTTGCACCTTCTCATTTCATTAACATTCACTGTTCAAAATAACTCTCACGATGGTGAACACCCAGAGAATGTTTATGAAATGAGTGGGCGTAAATGTTACAATTGAATATTTTTAGTGCAATTGAGTTTTGAAAAGTTTGCTAGTAAGAGATTTTAGAACTGACAATATAGACCGAGACAATGTTAATGAGATTTGATTAACTTTAAAAATTAAAACATATTGAAATTTAACATAAAAAATGAAAATTTAATGAAATTTCATTAATACTCTCTGCTAGACCCACACACAAAAATTTAAAACACCACTCATCTCAAGATTGCATTAACATTATCTTGCTGAGAAGGCATTGCAGGCATTTCCAACACGCACGTGCATGTTCTCATTGTCATTTTAGTTCGCTGATAATAGCATAGAGCTATACAGAAGTAAAAAAATTAATTAAAAAAAGTGATCGTCACACACCAACTCATTCGGCTCCGGCGGCCGCTTGTCATACACATTCAAAATCATCGTCTCGCCTATGAACTTGTCAACCATACAGCCTTGAAAACCAACTTACAGCGCACTTCCCAATAGATATAACCTCAAATGCAAAGGTTGCTTAAAATGGATGATGTTTCTCAGGTGTTCATGTGATGATTATATAATTGGAATTCATGTTTCATGATAAATGTTGTGAAATCATCGATTAGAAAAACTGACTCTTAATGTTACTCAATTGTAATACACCCAGATTTCCTTTCCACGACAGGTTTTGTGTTACCGCATCAGTAGTTTCTCAAACATGAGCTTGAGAGAGTTTACCCTGCTGCAAACTTAACAACAACAGCACCAAGAACTTGAGAGAGTTTACTCTGCTCCAAATTTAACAACAACAGCAACAAGATAATGAGCTGCTATATCAACAACAACAACAAAAAGATTGAAGCTTGAATTTAAATAGACGTTCACGTGATCACTGGGTTTGAGTATGGTTGTTTTTAGATCTTAACAGTAGAAATAAATTTTTCTAGTATAATTCACTAACAGAAGCCAAGGTAAGGGATTATTACTTTTTGTTGTGGTAACAGCATAAAACCATTATTTGATAAAACCAACGCCGCCTGGCATGGAAACGAATCAGTTAGTTTTTTTTGTTGTAGCCCTGTTAAGCGCAGTGAAGTCATCATTCGTCGTCGCCAATCTCATTTAACAGTAGACCCATGAAATATGCAGTTTCAATGTAGTGGGCCCAGAGGGAAGGGGGTGTTATGTTTATGTTTTAAAGGGGTATCTTCACATGGCGGCCGTATGTCTACTGAATATGTCAGGGTCGATTCTACAAATCTGAAACATAATTCTGCTAGAGTAAGACGGGTTAGGTGTTTGGCTTGTTTGTCTAATTTCTGCACAGATTATCAAAGAAGCGATTTTATATGGGTAATCTGACGCTGGTGTTTATATTTTCTTATATCTCGATATATGCACATGCATATTGTAAGGCAAACAGTAGTTGTAGGCATGTGCTTATACTTACGTAATTAGACTTTAAGACTCGTTGATGGTAGCGTTTGGTACGAGTAGATGCCGTTTTGCATAAATAAAGATTCATTCGGTTTATCGCGAGATGCGAACACGGTGCCATCGTCATTTTTTGAACAAGTCATATATTATAATATGTATGTAGGCCTTAAAAACATATCCACATAATACAAATTCAAAATTAAAATACAGCTTCAAACAGACAGAGAACTTTTCATTATTAAAAGTTAATTATAATTATGTAAATAAAAAAAATTTATATCTATCTAATCAGAAGTTTAATAATGAGAAAGGCAGAGCACTTAAATTAACGAACATTTTATAGAGAACATAAATTTACGTTCTCTACTCACCTCTGCTTAGTCATGACAACAACATTGACATTGGCGACAACTGCTGTGCTCTGCGCACCAATCACATTTGAGCGACATCTTGCGTGCACTTTGAGGCGGCACAAACTTGTCAGCACTGGCGAGAGCTCGTCATGTATTAGCAGAGAATGAAAAATATTAGTTTTTCTTTCACATCATTTTGTCGCGGACGGGAAAATTTTTTGGTTGCAGTGGAATTGATTGTTTTTTGTTTTGTGAAATTCTTATTGGAAACTAACAAGAACTAAAAAAATTAGCGAACAGTGTTGAATGTGAGTAAAAAAGTTCTACAAGTGTATTGGTGTATAAAATTTTGCAGGAAATGCAGTGAAAATTTGTCAGCAGGATCCAGAAAAATTAGTTGAAAGTTGAAGTTCGAAAAACGCAACGGTGAACGAGAAGAAGAACATAAAAGATACATTTCAGGGTAGGAAAGTGGTTTTTCCTTTGCTTTGCTGCGGTGGGGCGAAGGGACAATTTCGAAAATTACATCCCCTTTCGGAGGGTGGCTGAATAACTGACTAGCTGCTGGCCGACTAACTAACTGACTGTCTGGCGAACTGGCCAATGGCTGGTAGTAGTTACCGAATGGGGGATATGGGTATGCATGGTTCAACTGCCCGCCCCCCTGCCAACTACTTAAGCAGGAAAACACCCGATAAATTGTGCTAGGTAGGTAGGTAGGTAGGTAGGTCATGCAAAAGCAGCAGAGTTAGTCAGTCAGGAATTTTTCAATGCTTCCCAATTTTGTGTGCGCATACCCAGTGAGCGCAAGGATTAAAATTGCACTCGCGCAATGCAGTGACCTGGATGTGGATATGAATATTGGCAGGGAGCTGTGCAGAGTGGGAGAGGATGATGAGGGTGATGGTGTGATGATATGCGCACAAATTACCGTTGCTATTATATTTGCTTTACATTTAGTTTGCTACTTATTGCGGTGCCTTGTTATTGTGGACGAGTAGAACATTTCAAAAAACACAAAAAAAATGAAAGCAAAAAACAATAAACCAAATCCAAAAAATGGCTGGGCTGAACGCAAACAAAAGTGAAGTAGCTAAGAGATATTAATGTTTAAAGCCTGCATTGAAGTAGCATTGCGGGAAACAGGGCACTGCATTGACTAAAAAAATTGCCGTATAATGTCCATATGTATGTACGTAGTTACATATGTATGTAGGTGCATACATATGTACATACATAACTGCCAAATGAGTTGTGGTTAGTTAGGAAGTTCTTCGCATCAGCACGCCTCCTCAAGCAACTTTGTACGGCATTTTTACCTTAGCACGTACATAGAATTTTAATTACAAATATTTCTGCAGCTGAGAGTTCCTAAGTATGAAAAAGTGAGTGCCACCAAAGTAGATGAAAGTTGTGCGAAAATTGTTGGCGAAGTAATACTTTTGTGGGCCTCTGCACGAGACACATACATACATACATACGTACATATAGCGTGTGTAGATAAAAAAGGAAAGCCATGCAGAAATACAATACATACATACATATGTATATACATCTGTATGTATGTATGTATGTACGTACATAGACATATAAAGTACGTACGACTAACTATGCTGAGAAATTTGGCATGAATGCAAATGTGCCGACGACTGAAAGTAAGCAAGGCGAATCGTAAAATAATTGAAAAAAATAACAACAACAAAAGATACACAAATAAGAAAACTAAACTAAATTCTTGTGAAACATTGAAAACAAACAAAAAAAAAAGAAGTGAATATTTTTCAACTTTACTGCGTTGCGGACGACGCTGTTGCTGCTACCACTTGCTAAAAATAGCGAACCATTGTAGAAAACGAAGCACGGTTTTTGGCCCGATTAAATGTTGCGGCACAGTAGTAGTACATAGAATTATGTTGGAATATGCCACAAGATTAGAAAAACCCTGTTCCAAACAAATTTCCGTAATTCAAAAAAGTATTTACATACATACACATATGTATGCCCGCATACCTGTAGAAAGGAGTATGAAATATGTATATACAAATACACAGCTATGTTACATATGCCAATACGGAAGTTATGGACTAAGGTTTGACACAAATCCATACATACATATGTACGCACAAAGGTACAAAGTTAGCTTGCAAGTTTTCATTCATACATACATACATACATGGCATATATACTTACATACATGCATACATATTTACATACATGCCCACGAATCATGCGTACATATGTATGTATGTATGTCTGTATGTCTGTATGTTTGTAGGTATGCCCGTGCTTTGAATATATTTTGAGCAACAAGTTTGATAACTATGCTGGCTGGGTGGCTGCTGATAAAAAATTCGTCTACGCTTTTCATGAAATGCCAAAACCAGTTTATCAAATTAACGAATTAGCTGGACAAACTGACTTTAAACTTTAGCAGAATTCAAATGTTCGTTTTGCTATCAAATCTGAATTTTTTATGCAAGTATTCGTTTCTTTGCATGTATTTTCGTACAACCTTTCTAACACATACATACATATGCACGTAAAAACATATTTATCCACAAAAACTTAAAGTGAGCAGTCATTCAAGCCAGTTTTTCACTTATATATTCATAAATACATACAAACATACATACATACATAAATACATATATTTATGTGAATATCCATATTTATGCAAGTAAGTTTTGAATTTCGTTTAAGTTGTCATTCCCGTAGGTTTTCGTCGTCGGCCTAGTGCCTCAGAGTGTTTTTGAAATACCAAATTGGATTGTGTTGCTCTGCGAGAGCCCTACTAATGTACCAATTCGTTGATCGCCAGCATCGCGTCAACGGCTTTTGTTATTATTTTAAAAATAAGTACTTGTCTATAATAATAACAACCACCGTGACACTACAACACAATTCGTCGTAGCCTCCGCCAAACGGTCTCGCCTTCCAACTCGCCAACAACATGACAGTGTTCGAATAAGCACAGCGAATCGTGTAGCTACCGTTTGTACAGGGTGGTTTAAGTATACGCATCATTTCGAGTCACAGGTTATTTTGACACTGAGTGCTTTTTTGTTGTTGTTTTCAAAATATTGGCTGCGGTGCTATGCGAAATTTATTTGATGTCTATTTCTACAACATCTTGAACTGAAGAACTGAAACATCTGTACTGAAAGCTGTGCTGCTCAAAACCTTCGAAGTTTTGGCGTATTCTCATCTGGGCAGCTGTTTTAATAAACAAAAGTGCCATATCTGGGTACCAGCAATTCGGATATCGGCTGCTGCTCGAAAAGTCAATGCATTTTCAATGAATTGAATGAATTTTTTTGGTGTTGATTTGAAGTGATGACATTATTGCTGCATACTGCCAGGAATGATGAGCTGCATAGCCATGATTACTGACTTTTGGTGTGCTGAAATTGAAGATCTGTATTTGGAAAATAATCGGTAATCCTTGTTGTTGCTGTTATATCAGCATGAACATTCGCCATACATGTAAGGGGAATGCTTTTAGAGTGACAGTCCTTGGCCGGGTATACAAGGTGAAGTTCAAAATAAACAAGGCTTTCGTCATAAAAATGTTTTTGATGGCGCCATATTTTTAATGAGTTAGTGCGGTAGAAGTTACATCCCTAGCTGACTTCCAGTGAGAGCTTGGTGACATTCGGTTCAGTGGAAGCGAATTTATTGCGTCTAAAGTGTCAGTATGTTTGTGCCATCGGTACAAAAATGAGTTTCGAACAAGGAGCAAATATCAAACTTTGTTTCAAAATCGGTAAAACGTTTCCCAAACCATTTGAATTGATGAAAAAAGTTTATGGCGATGATTGTCTATCTCATGCCAGAGTTAATGAGTGGCTTACACGTTTCAGAGATGGTTGTGAGGACATAAATCACAATGAACGGGCCGCCCAAAATCAGTAATTACCGAAAACTCCAACGAAATTGTTCGTAAATTTATCAAAACTGAACCGAGATCATCGTTGAAATTCATGGAATCGGAGAAGAATATTTCCTAAACATCGCTTTATCGCATTTTAACTGATCATTTGGGCTTACGAAAAGTCTGTGCACGTTTTATTTCGCACAAATTAGGTGAGGGCCAAAAATTACTCAGAATTCAACTTTCGAAAGATCTCATTAAAGAGGCGAGAATGGACGAGAACTTCCTTTACAACATTGTAACGAGTGATAAATGCTGAACCTGAAACTAAGCATCTAAGTGCCGAATGGAAGACCTCAGACGAGCCGCCGCCCAAAAAATTGCATTTGGAGAAGCTAAAAATCAAGTCGATGCTCATTTGTTTTTACGATTCCAAGGGAATTGTCCACAAGGAGTTCGTGCCAATGGGCCAAACCGTCAATGCAATTTTAGATCTTGGCGTACATTCGTCGAATTCGCCCTGAATACCGCGAAGGAGGAAGCTGGCGCTTATTGCATGATAATGCGACATCTCATCGATCCACCCTTGTGACTGATTTTTTGACTAGAAATCGCATTTTAACCATCAATCACTCACCGTATTCGCCTGATATGGCCCCCCTTGACTTCTGCCTTTTCGGAAAATTGCATTTGGCCATGAAAGGAAAACGTTTTGCGTCCGTAGAGGCCATCCAAAAGGCTATGTCCTGAAGGACAATCCGGTCAATGACCTGAAACACTCTTTCGAAAATCTTTTAGATCGCGCAAAATAGTATATCGAAGCCAGAAGGGACTATTTTGAATAAATAAATTCTAATTTGTCAGAACAAAGCTCCTGCTGTTTCTATTTTAGCTCAGTCTTGTTTATTTTGGACTTCACCTTTTAAGTCCGGGTCGTTTCGGTAACGTATAAGCGAAAGCCGTGGAAACGATTGGCTAATCATATTATCAGATGCTTTTCCGCAACTTCGATTGTACTCCATTAGACGTTTTTGTGGCATCGCAGCTATGCATATAATTCAGAAACTATCCAGACCCTTAAGCTGGAACTTCAGTGCCTGTAGAATTTGTTCAGGTGTTGCAGGTATTAGAGCTCGTAACTCCTCAAAGATAACACTCAGACCTAAAATGTCTTCGTAATTCTTACATTCCTCAAGTATCATTTGTAAATACTGTTAGTATTTTATTAGTAGTTCAGGTGGTTCACAAGGTGGTTCGTGCGTAAGTTTCGTACCATTAAATAAAGTTAATTGGGTGCAACATGTGAATGTTATTTTCCTAAATTTTCATTGCAAAATACTAAAAAGTTAGTGATTATCCGGAGGCGCAAATCATGACTGCCTACAGAATCACTGGAACCAAAAAAATTCGCGAATGCAATCATTAAAAGAGATGCTTTTCGAGGTGTCTCTGAGAGGATCATTCTTTCGATTCTAAAATTTTTCGAAGCATATGGACGCCGAACAAATTGTTGGGGAACAATGTTGGAAAAATAATTTTTGGAAAAAAAATTAAAATTTTTAGGGAACATTTTTTTTGGAATTTTGGAAAAATATTTTGGGAATTTTTTGATATGTTTTACTTCAAAATTTTTGTTGAAATATCTTCGGTTATTTTTAAATTCGAAATAATAAATTTTAGAATAAAATACGGTATTTAAAAAAATGTAAAATTTTTGGAAAAAAAATTTAAATAAAAAAAATTTTGTATGTCTCCCTCGTTTGTCTTAAAATAATATTTGATTCAAAATGTTTGGGAAAGAATTCTTTTTATTCTTTAATTCAAAATGTAAATTAATGTCAAATTGCAACAACAAAATTTACAAATTTTACAACAAAAAAATTTACAAATTTTACAACAAAAATTTACAAATTTTACAACAAAAAAATTTACAACAAAAATTTACAATTTTATTTATTGTAAAATTAATAATTATTATAAAACGAACAAAAAAGCGTTCAGTGACAGCTGGTGAATTGTGTGAAAAAGCACCGTGTACTGTTTGGTCTAGTAGCGTATACGTACCTGAAAAACAACAAATTTCAGAAGACCGCTTTAACCCTCTGTTGGACACCATTTTTTAAAACTTTCCGTTGGGCACCCTTTCTGGCCTTTTTCGTCCTGTTTGAGGATCATTTTTTATAAGGTTAAATCTAGAAATGGATAGAAAATTTAATTTTAGGAAGCTAACAGGAAGCTCAAGTCGTTAGCTATAATAGAAATAGGTTAAATTCACGTCCAAAGTCGAAAAAGCCAGTCTGGCCAGAGCCGGAGGGTTGAAGTGGCGCAGGTATAAAAATCCGGCCTGGAGCAACGGACGCTCAAATACTCATAACTTTATCAATTTTGGTTCGATCGGCTTGAGTTTTTTCACAATATGCTTGAGGTATTATAAAATTTATTTAAAAAAAAAAAAAAAAAAAGGCATAAATCCTTTACCTCAACAATTTTAATTCGTTCATTGTTTGTATACCTTCGCCGCGTATGTATTAGCGTTTTAGCAAATGTTTGTGTTAATTTGATTTTCTCAATTTAATGCACAACTTTTATAAAATATAGGAACACTCATCGATTCTTTCGCTGCCGTATTCACTCGCGTCAAAAGACATCTTCGACACAGCTGTTTGCCACTAGAGGCTGGAAAGCCTCTAAACAGTAGCAAAATTGCGCACTTGCAGGCATTCTGGGGTTTTCCAACTCCGGTGGTGGAGATGTTTCTTATTCTAATTTATCTTTCGAAGCATAAGCGGCGTGGCCTATATATGAACTGTCTTTAAAGCGATATTGTTCGAGCCATTCTTGGTTACGGGGGGAGAACAAACTGCACTTCTGCAAAGGCAGCCATCGCAGCCAGATGAAGCGAATTTTAGTCCATGCATAGTTGTAATTTTTACTCGTTCCAAAAAAAAAAAAATTTAACTCACTTTATTTGATAAATTAAAAAAAAATATGCTTGCATTCGTCACACCCTTTATGTGTGAACATAGACACAAGGATTACATTATATTCAGTATTCGTACAAGTGTCAGCGGTTGGGGTACACTCATTCATGCATAGATGGGTATGTATATGGGTTCACCTATATATATATGCTTGTATATATGTTCGTAAATGTGCTTACATATATCTATATGTTTGTTTGTACATTTGTTTGTATGTATGTATGTATGTAAGCATACACACAGGCGTAACGTTGACGGCGACCTCGTGAAACAGTAGAGAGACACTTTACTTCAAAAACGATAAAATTAGATAAAGTGTCTGCCTGCGCCTACCTGCTCTGCTGTCGGCCAATCACTTCTTCTCCCATGCGTACACATCTACATGCATACATATGCACATGCCTACATGCCTACATATATTTCCCCAATGTTCGCCACCACCTTTCTGTCGCACTTGTCAACCTGCAAATGCTTGCAAGTTTGTTAGTTGTTTGTCATCTGCACTGCAACGAACAGCAGCAGTAAACAAGTTGCAACAAAATTCTTTTCGTTACCAAATCGGACTGTGAAGTAATTGGAAAGAGGTGCTCTTGGTCACCTACATACACAAATAGATTGCATAAGTATATAGATTAGTTTGAAAATAGCCTGTTGTATCTACAAATGATCATTAGGAAAGCAAGACATTTTCTTTTTCTTCATTAGGTGAGGCGACAATTACAAAGCTGTTACGCCTAATCACTTTCTTTTTGGTTTTTTTTTAATTTCTCGGCTAATTTTATATTTGATTAATAACTCTACAAAATTTCTTTAAAAGAGCATCGCTGACAAACTACTGTCCCGATTTTTGTAAAGCCTTTGGGTCGTAAATGGTTCGTGTGCAACACACATTTTAGAAGGGTATTGCCGGGGTAACAGTTGCCTTCTGAACCGAGCGACGATGATGTGTGCCGCTTTCGATGAAAGTTTTTCTCGTGCGTAAAAACCATCTCGTATTCGATACGAGGTTCTCTTTGGCCTGAAAAAGACATCATGTGTCTGATACGAGGTTCCCATTTTAGGCATGTAAGGAAGTAGGATCGCCTTCCCCACACGGTGTTTTGAGACAAAGGATTCAAAAAAAGTAATTTATTAAAAAAATATACATAAGTATTACAGCTAAATATTTTTTATAAGAAATATATACCAAATTTTTGATTGGGTAGTCTGATAAAGGTAGCTGTATAACACAAACTAACTGACGCAGCACGTTCAAATTTCGATAGGAGTCAACTGACAGATGCCTGTTGACAGGAGCAGTATTTCTTTTTCAGTAAAAAGATCAGAAATACAAAAAGTCACGGACTTATTGACCCGCCCTCGTACAATATAAAAAATAATAATAAAATAAAAGACAATAATAATAAAAAACTGAATAAAAATAAAAAATAAATAACATAAAACTAAAAAGGAAAACGAAAACGAAAACAGTTTAGAAATGATACATGAAATAAAAATAAAATATAAAGAAAAAAAAAAGATTAAAATAAAATAACAATAAGAAATAAAATATAAAAATTAATAGAACAAAAATAATAAAAGTTAAAAACTAAAAAAAAAAATTAGAAATAAAATAAAAATAACAAATAAAATAGAAATAAAAAAGTTATTCATAAACAAAACTAGATTAATAATTTGGCGCCACCTTGACTACCACGGCTAAATGTCGACTATGTATCAGGTCTGTCCATAAGTTCGTGCGTTTTTTAAAGGTGGTTTTAAAATTAATAAAAAAGATGTTTAAAGTATTTATTAATCAATAATATACAATATTTTCCATTATTATTTACAATGTCTTCTCAACGGTTAGGCAAATTTTTAATTCCCTGCTCAACAAATTTTTTGTCCTTGGAGCCAGAATACGCTTCGATATCCCTTTTTATAGCTTCTTTTGAGGAGTAGTTCTTGTTACTCATATGGGATTGAAGTTCACGGAAAGGGTGATAATCACAAGGTACAATATCCGGAGAGTATGCTGGATGCGGCATTAGCTCCCATCCCAGCTCGTTCAGCTTATCTAATGTTTGCCTTGCGGTATGAGGTCTTGCGTTGTCGTGGTGAAACAAAACTTTGCGTCTATTCACTAAAGACGGTCGATTTTTTTAAGCGCCTTATTCAGGTTTGATAGCTGATGGGAATAATAATCAGCAGTTATCTTCTGGTTTGGTTCCAGAAGTTCATAATAAACAATACCGGCCATATCCCACCAAATAGACAGGAGAATCTTCTTGGGGTGAAGGCCATCTGTAGGGGTCGGTTCTGGTGTTTCATCTTTATCTAACCATTCGCATTTGCGAACACGATTATTGTGAAGGACCCAGTTTTCATCACCAGTAACGATACGGATCAAAAAAATTTCATTTTCAAGCCGTTGCAGCAGCTGAGAACACCCAGCTTTGAAACCTTTCCCAACTGAACCAGGTGCCTGCGAACTGTAACATGCGATGAATTTAACCTCTGAGCTATCATATCGACTGTCAAATTTGGCTCAGCTTCCACGAGTTCGAGCAAGGCGTCGGAGTTAAATACTTCAGGACGACCAGCGCCCGGGGCATCCTCCACGTCGCAGTTACCACTTCGGAATTTTGAAAACCACTTTTGCGCAGTCCTTACACTCACGGTATTCTCTCCGTGAACAGTGTTTATTTCTGCAGCAGCAGTTGTTGTATTTTTACCACTTTTATAAAAAAAATACAAAATATGCCTCTTCTACGCGTTTGAAGATTCCATTTTATTTTTTAACAACACGTGCTTCTATCGGCGATTAGAATCACTTGTTGAATGCACAATTTATCAAAGAAAATATAAATAGTTCCGTTATATTCCGCGAATAATTTTTTGTATGCAAAAATCGTACAAAAGTGAAATTATGGGTAAAATACGCACGAACTTATGGACTGACCTGATTGATTCTGCTTTCGATGGCTTATGCGGATTAAAAATATTAAAACATCAATAGTACCAATAGTACTCACGTTCCGGCAGTAATAGTACTCATCTTCAATTGCATTGCAGTGCTCCTCAGGTCTCCATTTGTAGTCGTACAACACAAATTGGGAGGGAAGCCTAGCCTGTGCAGCTTTCAAGGATGCGCATGCATGCATGTGTGCAAGCGTGTATGCGCCAGTCTATTATCGCATTATTATTTTTATGTATTTTCATGTAGTTTATGTAAAATTCACCTAATCACCTAAAAAAGTGTATGCACACCTGTACATACAAATATTAAATAACCTTCGGTGGAGAATATGAAATTGAGCTTATTTTCCGTGCCATTGTTAAAGATTAGCTGATCGTAGTTTCACCTAACACATGCACACACCTATGTACATAGTATGTATGTTTGTATTATAGTTTGTGTTTGCGTGAAAATTGCTTCGCCATTTCGAGTGTTCGGCTATGCTTCGGTACTGTGTTGATTAAACACAGATGGAAGAAAACGGAGGAAATGCCAAACCGCTGACCAATACGCGGTGTGCTCGAGAAAATATAAAACACACAAAACAAAAAACAATAGAAATAAAAGAAAATTGCAGGTGTCCGTACGCTCGCTAAACAATAAGTTGGCAAGAATGTTTACACACACCCACACATGCACATGCAAGAGTAGCCATAAAACGTACAGCAGTTTCACAGATAATGTACGTACATTCATACGTACATATGTTTTATACGACATGTGTACAAGTAATTATAGTTCATACAAGTGCAAATAAATACGAATAAATAAAAAACCGAAATCATTTGTATTTTATAAGCGACCGAGATTGTGTGCGACATTAAACGGCAATGATGTGAAGGCGCTACGGGAAAAGAAGTAATTGAAGATCGTTGGCGATATTGTGTGCGCGAAGGCGTAGTTCGCTGGTGGCTCCATACGCTTATGCATGTAGGCATATGTGCGTATGCATGAAAATTAATTGTGCACACATCGAGCAAAGTTTTATTTGAATTTACTACTTTACACAAGTGTTCAGTTAAAAGCTACCACTCTTAGAAATAAGGAATTGTGTTCGCTAGTAAGCGGTTGAGATTTCGCAATTCGCAATTGAAATTGCTGCTTACATATACGTACGTATACATATGTATGTATGTATATACAGTTATTCTGCGGCAAGAAAAAAAATAGACACCAAATGAACGTCTAACACTAAAAAAATTTTAAAAATAAATTAAAAAAAAATCTAAACAAAATAAAAAAAAAACAGATGAGGTAAATAATGGACTAAGAAATTTTTAATTACAAAATAATGTACCAGGTTGTTGAAGAAGTTTTGCGGTTCGATGAGAGAAGGCGCTGCTATTAGCCTGAATTTTTTTTTTTGTTTTGATACTTACATTGGTAAACTCTTCACATGAACTTAAGTAAAGTTTCATTTCAATCTGTCAATTCATTATTTGTTTACAAGCCATTTAGTATTGACGTGACACAGTATTTTTTACAAAGGAAAAAATCAAATACCTCACAGAAATAAGTATATGTGCAAGGGTATTTTCAAATGAAAACCTATAAAGAAGCAGGAGAAAGGTTCAACCAATGATTTTAATATTGTATATATTTAGGAAAAATAGGAACAAAAAGTTATACAACAAAATTCAACTTGATTAAAGTTATTAAATTAAAAAAGAAATTAAAATAACTTCATATGAAATAAGTATATGTGCATTGGCCTTTATTTACACTTTTTTTCAACGTTTCTAAAACTTTCGATTTTCTAACAATTAATATGTTTTTTCATTTTGAGAAAGAACATCATTTATACGCTTAGGCTTAGAGTCTGTCAAGTTTGTTCCACTCTTTTACTAAAGCATCTTTCAGGTCTTTGATTGGCTCAAACTACCGATCATTTTTATAAATATGGGCCGGCAATATTCCCCAGAGGTTCTCAATTGGTTTAAAATCGGGACTTAAAGCTGGCCAATCCTGAACTGAAATTTTTCTTCACGATAGGAAGGCCTTAGTTAAACGAGCCGAATGGAGTGGGGCGTTGTCTTGCTGGAAAGCCCAGTCGTCTCCGTATATGTTTCCCGCAAACTCAATGAGAACATCCTCTAATATCTCAACATAGAATTCTGCGTTGGTTCTTATCAGAATAAAACAAATTGAAGACTTTCCACCATGTCCGAAAGCGGCCTAAATCATCAAAGACCAGCCACCCTTGTTCCGCTTATGGCCGGCGGGCCAATTAGATGTCCTAAATTCAGTAGTTTTCGCGAAGCATTGTAGGATGAGAAAAAAAAACAATTAGCCAAATGAAGTTTTGGGGATAGTTTAATATATATTTGAACTAAAAAAAAAAATATGTACAATCTCCAACAATATATTGTAAGCCGAGTTATCAATAGATTCCCAGAGCGCCTTGCCACTGAAGTATCCAACTTCTGTACAAGATACAACTTGCAATTTTCATCTGAAAACAAAAAAAAAAAGATTATTAATTTTGATGTAATTATCTTCGATGTGAACTAAGAAAATTGGGAGAAACACGTAAAATTCGAATTTTTGGGGAAGGTAGAAAAAAAAAGTGGTTTTTCAAGGAAAAAAAAACTCTTCAACTGGGTAAAAAAAGTCGCTTAAAAAAAGTTTTTGGATGTTTTTTTTAGTTCACATAGAAGAGAAAACAATACTGAAGATAACGCATTTTGAATGAAATCGATAGCTCGTTTAGTTTTTTTGCAATCGTGTACATAAATTAGGTAAAATCGAGAAAATGAAAAGCCGAGAAAACGCGCTCTACACTACAACAATAAGCGCACGGTTGCTCGACGCCGCACTACGCTCGGCTCTGTAGCTCTGCAAATACTTGGAATTTAATTCTGAAAATTTGTGTCTCATGTTCTTGAATATCTAAGCTATTGATTTCAGGAAAAAAAAAAAATCGATTTTTTTGACCTTTTAATTGGCCCGCCGGCCTTATGGCGCGTTTGCCGTGGTTGCCTAAGGTCCCGCCAATATTTCTGGCAACCATCTGGACTATCTAAGTAGAACTTTTTTTCATCTGAAAATAAAATGTCTCGGAATTCGTTAGTACAAAATTTATATTTTCCGGCAAATGCTAAACGAGCCTTAATGTGGCGTGCTAATAGTCTTGGTACCGGCTCCCGCAAACAATATTTAAGTGTTCCGTCCGACTTAAATGGTGTTTCATTTTCTTGCAAGACATCTCTTTTTGAGCACCCAGACGACGAATTTCTCGTTTGCATGTGCTGTCGATATTAGTTGATCTGCCGCTTCGGTTGAGTTGACCATATGTTTCTGGATTTTTCAGAAAGTTGCTCATGGTATTCCTATGCCGATTTACTCTAGCAGCGATTTCAATCGAATCAGACCACGCTCTTAAACGGATAAATGTCCTCCACGTGGCATTCTACAAATTAACCCATGAATAATTCAATTAGTCTTTGTTCAAAAGAAGTAATCTATTTTACACTTAAATTTTTCCTTATGATACCAATCAATACTGATCTCTGATTGCCCATATACTTATTTCATATGAAAACCCAACACAAATTTGTAACAGCGGTACTAAGAATAATGACTAAAGAAGAATTTTGCAACCGAATAGTTAAGTTGGACTGCAAATGCAGACTTTGGCATACCAAACAAAAATGCACCGTTACTATCAACAAAGACATCGGTATAAAAAACTTTCACATATACTTATTTCTGTGAGGTATCGTGCAGTGATTGAATTTGTATTTTTGGAAGGTTTAAATGCGAAGCAAATTTATTAACGAATGTTGAAAGTGTTTAAGGACTTTTCACCAACAATTAGTACAGTGGAAAAATAGGTTGCTGAATTTAACGTAGTCGTACAAGCCTTGAAGACCAGCCACATTAAGGACGTCAAAAAAAAGCAGCAATACCAAAAATCGTATAAAAAATACAGGGTTTCGTATTGGAAAATCGTCGAGTTACTGAAAAAGATTTAGTAGAAGACTTAGGCATTTCATTGTAAACAATATTTTCACTGAAGTATTTGGTTTCAAAAAGCTGTGTTTACAATGGGTGCCGCATTCGCTAACAATGCAGCAAAAAAGACATTCGAATCCGACTTTCTCTGCAATCAGCAACATTTCGAGCGTTTTCGTAAGGATGAAGTCGACTTTGTGCGTCGATTCATCCCCATGTATGAGACTTGTGTCTATCCCCATGATTCTAAATCGAAACAAGAGGCTAAAGAGTAGTGAGAACCTGGCTCTTCGTCTCCGAAACTAGTTTGTGTCCAAAAATCGGCCAAGAAGTTGTTAGCACCAGTTTTTTTGGAGGCGAAAGTAATTTCGTTTGTGAAACTAGTAAAACAACAAATTCGGAATACTGTTGTAACCTTTTAGGCCACTTCAACGAAAAAATTCGTGAAAAATTACCCACTTTGCAAAAGAAAAAAAATATTTTTCATCAGGACAATGTAGTGCGTCACAAGAGCATTTTGGCAATGGTTAAAATCCATGAGTTAAGGGGTTATACGCAGTTATGACTTTCAAAAAAATCGATTTTTTTATTGCATTTTTGTAATGTACATATATTCAACAGTATGCGCACGAAATTTGAAGTAGATCTAAGCAATACTTTCGGAGTTATACCTAAATATGTAGAGATGCCTCGACACGTTTTAAGGTAGGTATTGAAACTTTAAACGTGTTTTTTTCAAAACGGCATTTTTCAAGTCGGTGTACACGATATCTCGAAAACGGCTTGTTTGATCGGTCAACCGTTTTAACTCAATCTTTAAAGATACATTTTCTAGTAATTAATCGTTCCTTTTGTAAATCTGATACTTATTTCCATTTTATAATCAATTTACGGCCAAATTTTAACGTAGAAATCGAAATCATTTCTTGATTTCTTTTGATTAGCCGAACGATTAATTACTAGATAATCTAATATATTAACAAAATTTGTTTGGTTTTTTGATTTCAGATAATCCAATCCTGAGTTACGATGTACACCGTAAATCGTCTTTTTTTAAAGGAGGTTCCAGAAATCGCCTGCAGCGCGCTCTATAATCAACATTTTCATAAATAAAAAATTTTGTTACGTTCTTGAAGGATGCTTTTATAACCGCCAAAAATTTTCAAATTAAAATATTCTGAAGTTTCTTCAGGATAAATCCTTGACAACCCGTCTTTTATTTGCTTCATAACTGCGTATAACCCCTTAAAATTCGAATTGTTGGAATACCGTATTCAGAAGATTTAGCCCCCAGCGACTTCCATCTATTTCCAGACCTAAAAAAATGCATGCGTGGAAAGCGTTTTTCGTCAAATGATGAGTTCACAACAGCTGTGGAAGCATATTTTGAAGCTAATCCACATTCTAAATTCAGGCATGGAATTCATAAAATGGCATCGCGTTGGTACAAATATATTGATGTTCAGTGAGACTATACTGAATAATAAAGTGTATTTCCAATCATAAAACTGTGTTTTTCTTATCGAACCGCAAAACTTATTGAACAACCTAGTATTATTATATATTTCTAAACGTTTTGTAAAACGTTTAAACAGTTCTGTTGATATTTAATATATATTTTTATCTTAGTTAGAAAGTTTTATTTTTACGATCCCTTCACCAGATAGTTTAAATTATTATTTTTTAAATAAATCATATGGCATAATTTTTTGGGCATTTGTGAAAGCAAATTAAATAATATCGACTTGCCAACATTTTAAACCAATTTTACGTTAAAGTGCCTTTTTCCCATGGGAATTCAACGGTAATTTTCCAAGCGTTGGCATGCTGTACCATTTTATTACCATAGAGCAAACTTATGGAGTAACACAAAAAAAAAATAAAATAAAATTAAAAAAATAAAAAAATAAATAAATTTACAAGCGCAGTGTTTGTATGGCTTCCTGGAACAAGTCGATTAGAGGGCAAATTAATTTCATATCAAGATCACTCATACAACCCGTATTCCCAATGACTAATGTGAAGTTGAAGTAGGTTAGGTTTGGCAGCCGCAATCGCACATAGAGACAACGATGTGTCCATTGTGGGCCCAATGACTAATGTATTCGAGTATAACTTAAAAAAATATTCAACAAAAGAAAAGTAAAAAAATCAGATTGAAAGTTGATACACTCGGCGAGATTACTAGCGTTGCATCTCAAAATATTATATAACTTTTTTTTGTTAAGCGGTCATACACATATCTCGTAGTTAATGCAATATTGGACGGTTTTTCGTGATTTTTTATAAGTACATACATTTAAAAAAAAAGTTCTTTTTGTTTATTCAAGCAAGTTTCTGAAAAAAATGTGCTTGCAAAACATGAATTTATTTAGGTATAGATTAGATTTGTGGAGGGTTGGACAAGTCCAAATATTCAGTCAGGAGACCATTGTACAACACCCGGATAGATTTCAGTGGAAAGAATAGAGATAGGAATGATAAAAAGTGGATGATAAGACGGATAAATTAGTTTTAGGTCACTCTTCCACAAATCCACATGGATGAATCTTAAGAAATCCGGAAGAGGAAGTGTATGAACTTTAGCCATACTCAGTGTATCGCAACCCAATATCCTAAGTCTGATTCTGGAAAACGCCGAATAGCTACAGAGCAAATGCTCTGCAGTGTCGTCATTCTCAAGACAGGATCGGCATATTGGGCTGTCTACGACACCCATGGCAGCCATATGCTGACCACAGACGTTGTGCCCTGTGATTACACCCACCCGTACTATCTGGTGCTTTCTTCTCAGTTTTAGGAGAAAGGTCGCTATTTTCCTGCTTGGTTCTTTCTCAAAGCATTTGGCTACTCTGCTAGAGTTCAACCCAGACCAGAGTCTTACGAATTTTTTCAAATTAATTTAGTTTAAAAATCGCATATATTCTTAAATTTTGTGCATCCATTTATTTGCGAATAATAAATAACGCTTAGAAACAATTGAAAAATAGTCTTTTTCAGTATAATCCGTAACTATTAAAGTAGTTTATAATCTTTTATTTGTGGATATCCTCGCCTTTTGCCCTCGAAATATTCTTTAGCTCAATTCGTATAGAATTATATAGCTTTCATTTGTAACTGTTTTATTTAGTCACACGTGTTTTATGGGGTTTTTAAGGTCTCATATCGTGTTTAGTTCCATTACTCGAGTTTTTCGCTTCATAATCGAATTTACATTTTCTATGGCTTGGTCGTCTGACCTGTTTCCTGACCAATTCAAAAATTTCATATCCAATCCTTTATTATTACTGGATTCATTCAAAGAAAATATATTTAATTTTGTAAAAATAGTAATAATTTATTGCTTAAAATTCTCAATTACTCACAGTAGCAACTCCGTGCTATGTTGGATAATCGTGAAAAATCACGAGGGGTCCTCAATTAACAGCAGATGTATGAGGAATGTTGAAGAATGCAATCGTTTAGGGTACCCACTCTTTTCTTCTAAAGTTAAAATGTGGCAACTATGAAAAGTTTTATCTTTATGAAATTATCACATTTACAATCTGATGAAAATTAAAACAATAAAATGCCTTGCCCAAAACATTTTACAGAATTTTCGTTCGATCGAAAAACTTTTTTCTCCATCAACCAATGGGGTATTCGCCTTATTTTGCAACATTTTAAAGTATAGATACTTTTGTCCTTGTCAAGGGCTTTTTTCTAGCTGACATGACTCTAACCTGCCGTCCATAAGTCGATTAAAATGTTTCGGTGCTACAAGGCTCTTTTGTAATAGCTATCGGCTCGTCTTTGAACTTTAAACCCTGCTCTAATATGTCTGGAACGAATAATCGATTCAGCTGGGTCTGGTCTCATCTCGCCTATAAAGTTATTTTTTTATGAATAAACAGAAAAATATCAAAATGATGATATTAAGAAAAAAATCAACGTTCCATACAAAAAAATACAAAATTCACATAGGTACATATATCATTTTCCTCCTTTTTCTTCTGGAAACTTTAATCTGATCTCCAGTCTATAACAAGAAACGTTGACGCGTGCAAATCTTTCTATTTTATTAAAGTCATTCATTGTACATATTTTCAATCAATTCAATTCAATCGCATTGCAGTTCAATTAATTTCTCTCAATAGATTTTGCTTTCCTATTCCATTGTAAAAATCAAAATTTCATACGAACCCATATTTGAATTTCGCAATATATGGTGCCAAGAAAAAAGCCAGGTCAGAGATGTCACATGGTAAGCTTGGAGCAGCTGTAAACAACTCCTCGTAATCGCAGTTGTAAATTTTTTTAATGGCATCGTGTACTACTTTTTCCAACTAAAGAAGAATTATGGCTGCCAGTAATGCGTTATGCCCTCAATAAAAAAAAAAACTAGAAAATTAAAATCAAAATTCTAAAAAATCATAAAAAAAAGTAAATAAAAAATAATAATTAAAAAAAAAAACAAATAAAAAATATATAAATAAAAAAAAAACCATGAAAAATATAAATATAAAAAATAATATATTAAATCAAACAAAAAACTAGAAAAATGAAATATAAACATTTCTTATATAGGCTTCCGCCGTAGCCGAATGGGTTGGTGTGTAACTACCATTTGGGAGTGCGTAGCTTCGAATCTCCGTACATGAAACAGCAAAATGATAGAAATTAGTAGTTCCTAATAGTGGTCGCCCCTCGGCAGGCAATGTTATACCTCCGAGCATATTTCTGCTATTAAACAGCTTTTCATAAAAAACCGTTTGCTGTTCGGAGTCGGCTTAGAACTGTAAAACGCGCACCACCTAACAGAAATGTACGCGCCAATTATTATTTTTCTTATTGAGCGGAAAACAATCACAAAGAAATTGTTCAGTTCGACGCTACGTTCCCCCGACAATCGGTTCTACGTTATCGGAACGATCCGGATTTACTATATATGTGGCCAAGGACTGCCACTCCAGCAGCACTACCCTTGCATGTATGGGGAATGTTTTTGCTGATACAACAACACCAACAACAACAACGATTATAGATCAACCAGTCCAATCACAAATACTCCCCGCAGTTGTATTCTCGCGTATTAATTTTTTATCGAGAAATCCACCATTTTAGAACTCTCAGATTTTTCACCGACATATTGGGAGCAAGAAATTCGAGCTTCGAGACAGCTGAATTCTGAACTTTTCACAGTTCTAAGTGGTGTGAAATATGTGAAAAAAAATTCAACTGAATAAGTAAAGTTGAAAAAGTAAATAAAATTACAGTTGTACCTCGATTAACCGGGTTGCTCGGGACCGGGCTCAGCACGGATAATCGAAAACACGGTTGAAAGAGGTTTTTTGAAATACATATTCAAAAATTTTATTATTTTTATTTATTTTTAAAAAGAACATGTAAATTTGCATCTATTAACATACTTATGAATACAGATACATATCTTATTACTGTTTTTATAATATACTTTCATATACATACATATAGGTACTTAAATGCATATTTATATTAATTTAAAATATTCGTTTAAAGTAGTTTGTCTTTTAGAATTCATTTGTTCCTTAAGTAAATGACTTTGTATGCGATACACTTGTATTTTGTCTGGTTCTGAAATACCTGTACCAGTATAGTTTTCTAAGAACTTTAACAAAACACTACTAGCCTCTATTGCTTGAGCTAATGTGGGGGTTTCTACCGTATTACCTCCATCTGATTCCTCTGAATTTGACTCAAGCTCATATTCTTCTGTTTGATTGACCATGTTAACGATTTCATCATCAGATACAATAGCAAACGGTGCGACATCAATATCGCACTCCATCCACTTTGAGATAGCATCAGCTGTAAAACCAGGTGGTATTAATACATCTGATTGTATCTCAATACTAAAAGTTGAATCATTTTCATCATCTTGAGATAGTAAGTTATTCCAAACTTTATTTAAAACACGTGGGGTTACAGAATCCCACGAAGTCGCTGCTGTCCATACTGACACAGCTGACTTAATGTTCAAAGATTTAACAAATTCGTGTCGACTATTAGAATCCACAAGTTTTTGCACGATAAATTTACGGTACTGGCATTTGAAACTCCGAATGGCTTCTTGATCCATAGGCTGAATCAAAGATGTACAATTCGGTGGTAGATATTTTACTGTAACATTATCAGATATCATTGCATTTACATCCGGGTGTGCTGGACAGTTGTCTAATAGCAAAAGAACTTTGCAATTCTTTTCGAGACCAATGCGTTGTAAATGTTCTCTTACCTCTGGTACAAAATTGTTGTTAAACCACTCCAGAAATAGCTCTTGTGTTACCCAAGCTCTCTTATTAGACTTATAAACTACAGGAATGTATTTAACATTTTTTAAACATCTTGGATTAGCACTTTTTCCTATTATCATCAATTTACACTTGTGAGTCCCAGCTGCATTTGCACAAAGTAAAGCTGTGATTCTTTCCTTGGACTCTTTGTACCCCTCAATAGAATATTCATCACCACTCGCCAACGAATTTTGGGGCAAACACTTCCAAAATAGACCGGTTTCGTCTGCATTATAAATTTGTTCAGTTGTAAGTTGTTCATTTTTAATGTATTCGTTTAAGTCTTCCACAAACATCGTTGCAGACACATAATCAGCACACTCCTTTTCTCCTGTGGATTTCAGCCTACGAATTCCATGCCGATTTTTGAATTTTTCCAGCCAACCAGATGAATACTTACACTCGGAATTTATGTTTAATTTACCATGAAAATATTTTGCCTTCTCAGTAATCATTTCGCCTAGAAATTGCAGGAAATTTTCAGCTTATGTGGATGTCTGGATTTGAGTAATATTACCTGTAATGGGACATCCCTTAAATCTTTCTTGTCGAAACCATTCATATGTTGCAAAATCAACCTTTGGATTTTCGGATTTTTTCAGAGTATGTCTATTTTTTAAACCGTGAATTGAATCACTTTCCGATTCATATTTCAAAATTTTTTCTTTGTTTTTTATTAAGTCTCGTACAGTTTGTTTGCCAACACCATATTTTTCAGATAAAAAATGAACGGATGGGTTCTTGCGATATTCGTTAATCAGTTCTATTTTCTCTTTAATTGAAAGAACTTTTCTTGCTCTTTTTGTCAGTTTACTTATTGATGGAGCCATTTTCACAAAAGCACCTGTTAAGAGATCAAATTTCACTTACAGACTGAATGAAAGTGAAATTTGATACAAATTTATTACATAAAAACAAAAAATGGGAATCCCCGAATTTTATTTCTTTGCACATTCACTTAAATTGAAAAAAGTTATTATACGCCGCACGGATAATAGAGGTAAAGCACGGTTAATAGAGATATAAAATCAAACACACAGCATGCCGGTTAACAGATGTATCCGGTTAGTAGAGGCCCGGTTAACCGAGGTACAACTGTAGTAGACCCTGAATAATATGCGCATAGCAGAGAAAGAAACTGTCGAGTTGGAGCGCCAGTACTCAAAATGGGAGAGATCCTGATTTCTGCATTACAATACTGTTTTGGGTAAAAATTCCGGAAAAAATGTGAAACAAATTTTAAATAGCTTAAATTCCTTTGGGTCATAATTCGGTATTTGCAAATTATGTAAAAGAAAAATAATGTAAAAATAAAATTATGGGCATTAAAATCCTGTATAAAAATTTTATTTTGGGCCATAATTCTGTATTTTTACGGTACTGCAAAGCAAATAATGTGCATATGCTATGTTTTCAATGAAAATATTAGTATTTTTTAAAAACTCAGAAAGAAGTGACAGCAATTAGCAATTCAACAATGCTACATCGATGCTAAAACACACACACATGCGCGCCTGTAATTGCCTTCATTGTTATAAGGCGAAATAAGGCCATATACGAGTATTTTGCATTCCAATTACTGCTAACGTATGACAATCGAGGCAAACACGAGGCATCAATATTTGAATATCAATACGGACATATCACTTGCAATAAGGGACTATGATAAAAGGCACAAACGAAATTAATATACAATTAAATTTTTAGTGATTTGAACCGTTCCCGTAATTTGCACTGGTTATTTGAATAATTGCCGCTCTCAATTCACCACTTCTCTGCTGCCCGCCAAGCAAAAAATTTGTATTTTAAAGCAACGGGATGCTTTGAAAAGCACTGGCATTATGTAACAGTTTAAGCAAGAGGTGGTGAAGGTCAGGTGGCTTGTCTTTTGACCGAGCTACGTCGGCATCAAACCCATTTTGCATAGTCTCAGGCGGAACACCTTGAAAAGCAGAGATATTACGGAACAGTTTGTCAAAAGGAAAACGTGCATCATTGGATTCAAAGGAATTTTTTTTTGTTTTTTCACGATTCGCTGTAACATTTTGTATTATATTAAATAGTCTGAGAAATTTATTACACAGAATTTTGCAGCATACAATTTTTAAATATTTCCTTTCACAATAAAATATTTTATCAAGTCGAATTTTATAATGAGTAAAGTTTTCCCAAGTGGGCCACCCAAAGTTGACTTTGCGATTTATATGTCAGTGGTTGACTTTGAGAGTTAGTCTGGTGTGAAATATTGTCACGGAAGCGATTGCGTTAATTTAAAATTTTAGATGAGGAATTTGTAACCAACCTTTTTGCAAGCTTTTTTACTGGTTGCAATATTTCAGCAGGAATTCTTTCGAATCTTATTAGTTTTTGACAGCAATTAGGAAACTTATTAAGGAAGTTAAAATAAAACTTAAAAATTTCAACAAAGAAATTTATAAAAAAAATTTTATACAATTTGAAAATAAAAATTTACACAATTTTATCAATTTTATAATTTTTTCTCATGTACTTAAAAAAAATTAAAACTCGTTATGGTGAAGGTGATAAAGGCTCAGACTGACTCGCACTGGTTGGAACGCATTTCAAAATTTTATCAATTTAAATGAATTTAAAATTAAATTATTTATTTATTTATTAAACCAATGAATATACATAAAAGATTCTTATAGGCTATGTTAAGTAGACATATTTTAAGGTTAATAGACAATAAAAAAAGAGTGTACAATTAAACTATAATATTTATAATAAATAGTTATGCAAAGATTTGAATAGGTGATCTTTTGAAAATGAAAAATCGATCTCAACAAATCTAGTGATTTTATTAAACTCAATTAAGGTTCTGGAAATAAGAGCATTCTGAGCATAAAGGGATTTTGAAAGACCAATATAGAAGAACTCCGACCAACGCAGAGCTCTGGCCGGAATATTAAAGAAAATCCTCTCAAAAAGCATCGGACAGTCAACAGCCCCACGTATTAAGTCGAAAATGAAGGATAAAGATAGGATTATTCTCCTGATTTGCAATGATTTTAAGTTGATCAATAAGCATTGCGCTTCATATGTAGGAATAGGATTCGAAAAGCGTAAATTACGCAACGCGAAATCTAAGAATACTTTTTGGATTCGTTCAATTCCAGCAGCATGGCACGAATTATACGGAGACCAAATGAAAGTTGCATACTCTAGTTTGGAATGGACAAACGCCGTATACCAAAGCTTCAACGTATTAGGATCGGAGAAATCGGAGCTATGACGCCTAACAAAAGCAAGCATGGCGAAAGATTTGGCAATAACTAAATTTATATGACTAGTATAAGTAAACTTCAAATCAAATATTGCACCCAAGTCTTTAATTTCACATACACATGACAAGGGTGTTCTCGAAATATGATAAAAGGAGTCAATAACAGTCGCACGCTTGGAAATTGGAAGCACTTATTTATGTTGAGCCAAAGACGATTATTGATACAGCAGTTGCTGAAATTATCTAAATCAATTTGCATCAATTCAGAGCAGGAATCTTGCTGACGAAAAGCAAGAATAAATATCGTTGATAAACAGAACAAAAAGAATACTATCTTGTGGATCCCCAGAGCAAGCAACGAAAGGAAGAGACCTAACGTGGTCGAGGACGACCTAAGAATGGCGATTCTGCAAGTAAGATGAGATCCAACTTAAGAAGGCTGAGTGGAAGCTAATACAGCCTAATTTGTTTATTAGTATTATATGGGAAACCCAATCAAAGGCCTTAGAGAAGACGGTATAAACGGTGTCAACCTGGTGCCCTGATTGGAAGGCAGCGATACAATCATCCGAAAATACAGCTAAATTAGACACTGTTGAGCGGTCCGGAAAAAAGCCATGCTGCTCCTGTAAAAGTACTCGAAGGAGTGGAATACGTAATATTTTACCATCAAAATATTGTAACCAAACCACTAAAAAATATATTTGATTAAAATTCTTATTAACTTTCCATCTTTAAAGTTTGAGAGATACTATAGACAAAATAAATGCGTTTTTCATTAACTGTTAGAGCTGCTTGTATAGCATAAGCAGCCACATAAAATGCGTCATCTAACCGGAAAACTTTAAAGTTTTCTAAACAGATGTCTCCGGAGAATTCTCGAGGTGTGGTGACCAAACGTCATCAGATGATGAGTTATATAAAAAAGTGTAACGTGCAGCCAATGGCCAACCATATAAAATTAGGAAAGTGGCTGTTGATTGGAACCCTTAAGGAAGCCGCAAAAGGGGCCGACCTAAGACTACATGGAGAAGATCGCTACAAAAATCAGTTCATGAATGTGGGAAATCATGCAACGCACTAAAATTGCTTGTCAAAAACAGGACCGGGTCGAAACGCTTTATTGAGGCTCTATGCGCCAATGGGAGATAAAGGGAATGACACTATTGAATTACCCATATATATTAGGCCGGGTCGATTTGTGGGGAGGCAAAAAAATCGCCCATTGCTCTGTGAAAATCATATTCTAATATATTCATATCATATTCTAATCAAAATAAGAAACTTTGCCGAAGGAACCATACCTCTAAAACGAATTCTAATGTCCCCCAATTTGGGTCGAACTTTTTAGTTCCCTTTCTATAACTCACTTAAATTAATTTTTTCATTTACATATGTTCTAAATAAATTTCTTAAGAGAAAAAATAGATATTATTATAAATAAATAAAAATAAAGAAAAAAACATAGCCATTCAGGTGATTTTTTCATGTAAAGGCCAAAAATGGTGATATTTTGAAATGGGGGACATCAGAATTCGTTTTAGAGGTATGGTTCCTTCGGCAAAGTTTATTATTTTGATCCCTAGAATATGATTTTCACAGAGCAATGAGCGATTTTTAAATCGACCCGCCCTAATATATATATATATATATATATATCCATAATATATCCTTTCCTTTTAAAGCGTACTCCACTCCAAGCGAAGTAGTGGCAACAGAAAAAGTTGTGACTCAATTTAGCTGTAGTGCAGAAGGGCAAAAGTGTTAGTAACAGAGGAGAAAGCAGTCTTTAGAATCCGCTGCAAAGTGATAATCGAATTTTCTAGAACTTCAAATAATTTTTATAAAAAAATAACAAAAAGTTAGGCAACTAAAATTACTATATTTTTGTTATTGCACTTTTTTTCAGTTATTATTAATACTACAAGGTGGCACAAAATTAATCACCTATCGAAAGATGTAAAATTTTTGCAAATGGCGTTGTACGTCAATCATATTTGACAATTGGGAACTAGACTGCTGCTACAAAAACAACAACAACAGTATATGAATTGACAAGCAATGGAGCGCGTGAAGGTCAATATAAAGATTTCCATCACTCGAAATCTTTTTTAAATTTTTTAGTAAAAAAGTTATTAAAAAAAAAAAAAAAAAATTGGATTATTAATTTTGCGCCACATTGCATGTACAAAGATTAGGTTGAGTAAAATCTCATATACCTAAAGGGTTATTCAATAGGTGCGCTTCAACTTTTTTCCGATAGGGAGGGCGAACGACGCAATATTTTTTGTTTTTCGCTTGTCATTTGTAAACTTCATTAGTATACATTTCATCATGGAACGCTACACACTTGAGCAACGATTGCAAATCGTGCAAATTTTTTATGAAAATAATCGTTCTGTTGCTGCTACTTTAAGAGCATTACGGCCATTTTACGGTCCATTTAACAAGCCGTCCCGTTTTGGGGTTATGTGAAGTCATTGGTGTACAGTAACAAGCCGGCGACGATTTGTGAGCTCAGAGCCAATATTGAACGCGAAATTGCTGGAATTTCGGCCGATTTATGCAAAAGAGTGGTCGAAAATTGGATTCAACGATTGCACTTCGTAAAACGTGCACGCGGTGGTCATGCAAAAGAAATCGAATTTCATACTTAAATGTATATGTTCAAACTCGATAATAAAAAAAAAATTAGTTAAAAAAGTCAAATCGTTTGTGTTTTATTCAAAAAAGTTCAAAAGTTGAAGCGCTCTTACTGAAAAACCCTATACGTGTATTGTGATTTTTTTTTCAATATTTAAAATGTTTTTCGAGTTAAAATTTGTTCGTTAATTTTTTTTTTCACAAAATTTAGAACTTTTTTTTAATTTTTCTAAATTTTGAAAATTTTTAATCTGAATTTTTAGAAAATCGAGTACGTAGCAACGTGGCACATACAATTTTAATAAAATGAGTGCAAATGTTTACCGGCTAAAAAATTGCTAGGAGTTTTAATAATTTATTTTCTGAAGAATCAACTCCAGTTTTTATAAAATGCCCTTGTTGTATGAAAAAAAGACGCCAAAGCGGTTTCAGAAAATCAACTTGATTCTTTAGCCGTTTAGAACATACATGTTCTTCTTCTTCTTCTTGATTGGTGCGATTACCGTTTAAGCAATTTCGGCCGAATTTAACTAAGCGCGCCAGTCGTTTCTCTTGCTAACTGGCGCCAGTTAGGCATACCAAGTGAAGCCAAGTCCTTCTCCACCTAATCTTTCCAACACAGAGGAGGCCTTCCTCTTCCTCTGCTAACACCAGCTGGTACCGCATCGAATACTTTCATAGCCGGGTCGTTGGTATCCATTCTTACGACATGGCCCAGCCAACAAAACTACTGGATCTTTATTCGCTGCGAGTTGTCTATGTCGTCGTAAAGCTCACACAGCTCGTCGTTCCATCGCTTGCGATATTCGCCGTTGCCAACGTGCAAAGCTCCAAGCGCGGAGTTTTTCTCTCAAACAACCCAAGGGACGCCTCATTGGATGTTGTCATAGTCCAAGCTTCTGCGTGATACCTGCAAAACATACACTTTATTGAACCAAAACTGCATACTCGAAAATTTTCTAGAAATTCGGAATAAAAAATTCAAAATTTAGATGAAAATTTGATGATTTTTCTTAAAAAAAGCTTGATCTGCATACAAGATTCTGGTTAAAGCATAGCAATATGAAGAAAAACACATAACAAAATAAAAAAAAAATTATAAAGGGTGGTTAAATTTCAAGGGCCGATGTTGAATGTGAACCACACCTAAACGTCAACGACACCGTTGGACTTCTTTCTTTGGGGTTATTTGAAAGAAAAGGTGTACGTCGATAAGCCAACAACAATTCAAGAGATAAAAGATGAGATAACGGCATAGAACCTCAATTATGCCTCAGCGTCATCGAAAATTTGGACTATCGGATGGAGGTGTGCCGCCGAGGCCGCGGCGGCCATTTGACCGATATTATATTCCATATGTAATTGAGCCATATCAATATTATCATAATAAAGAGAAATGACAATAATTTCCTAAAAAAATGTGTTTTATTCAAAATCAACACCGGCCCTTGAAACTTAACCACCCTTTATAAAAAAATTCTAGCTCAAAAAACATTGTACATAT
Source organism: Anastrepha ludens (assembly GCF_028408465.1). Taxonomy (NCBI): domain Eukaryota; kingdom Metazoa; phylum Arthropoda; class Insecta; order Diptera; family Tephritidae; genus Anastrepha; species Anastrepha ludens. Next base: position 25,445,379 of record NC_071499.1, on the reverse strand, counting down.
TAAAAAAACAAAATACGCTGCACTCAGTTACGCTCGCCACTGTACATATGAAAATACTTTTAAGAAAAATTATGGAAACTACAGCGAAATTCACACTTTTCGTCCACAAATAGTTCCTGTGTATGTTTGTATGTATGCATAATGTATTCATTGTTTTTGTCAAAGCGAACGCACTCGCGCCGTTAAAATTTGTGTACCATTGTATTTATTTTCCCGCTTGTTTACTTGTTCATATGTACATATATATGTATGTATGCATGTACGTAGGTGTGTACACATGTTTGTTCATATTTGTAGGCTCGTTTTGTTTTTACACCACATTCTGCGCCAAGCAAAAGTAAATTAGGAAAAAATATTTATCTTGCACCTTTTATGTCTACGCCCCAAATACATACATATGTATGTACATATGCGCTTACTGTGTGCATACACTGTGTTTTCGTTTTCTTTTTCGCACATTTTTTGCATCCACTGTGTGCGTATGTATGTATGCTACTTTTGTATTGTAAATTGCAAATTCTAGGCTGCATCTTTTGTGGCAGCCTTTGGGGAACACAGGTGGGTACATGCATACCTACACAAACACACACACACACACACACACACACACACACACACACACACACATACATACATACTTATGCATCGAACAATGGCGTTGCCCAGAAACTTACATTAAAAATAAAAATTCAAATTTTAAAAACTATACAACAGTAAAAATAATAGAATTGAGGAAAAATCACATTTGTTTGCGAGAAATATGCAAAACAACTGATACTTTTATATCAGCTCATCAGCGAGCCACATGTCGTATAAGTAATATGCCCATGCACATCCATTCACACACCCACACATATACACTCATATTCACGCGTATGCATGTAGAACACATTAAATGCGGGTGCAAACGCTAACGGTGCCAAATGCACGGTTGTTTGAACTAAATGCAAACACAAACATATATACATAAATACATACATATGAGAACAGGTATTAATGGGTAGATGTGTATATTTGTATTTTGTAGACAGTTGCCCAGCAAACACAGTTTAGAACATTTGAGAATGTGTGATTTCTAAATTATTGGCTATGGGAATAAGTTTCCGTCTTTCCTTAGCCAAAGTTACGAATTATTTAAAGAATTATGTGAAGTATGTGCCATTAGAAGCTACAGGGTTGCCCATATTCGACGGACCCATGGGTTTTTTGGGCCCATTCCAATCGACGAGGCTTGTCCGCAGGCAACAATTTTTACGTCAATTGAATCTTATACGGGAATAAATGCAAATCAATGCGGATAATTCGTTGTAAAGTGGTCTGAGCAATGCCCAACTGCTGAGAACGGCGATTTTGGGATGTCCTTGGCGACGTCTCAACACCCGCCCGTACAAAAGCAATTTGCCCTCTTTGGATTAGAAAGAGCATCACCAGTCGAAAACCTTTCGTACAAACGTTTAATGGTGTTCTTAGAAGGCGCACTTTTCACAATATTTAATTTTTTATACCCACGTTGAATTTTCACAATTGACTTCTTTTGTTGAATGTAAATTTCAACAATTTGGGAGCGCTCGCGTGGCGTGTACTGTTCCATGATAAAAATCTGCTTGGACTGACGCTTCCAACGCGCATGTCATTAAGCGATCTGACGTCTCTGTCAAAAGATACAGGGTTGCCAGATGGGTCCGTCGAATATTGGCAACCCTGTACAACTTGACTCCATCTTTCAGGTAGCATACGGACTCCTCTGACGAAAAATTCGAGTTCTTTTGACTTGATCCATTCCTTGAACCAGTTTGCGATGATCTCGTAAGAAGCGAACCGCTCCCACTAAGGGCTGACTGCATTGATCGGAACAGATGGTAATCCGAAGGTGCAATGTCTTGGAAGTACGGCGGGTGGGGCAAGGTTTCCTCAGTCATTCTAAATAGTAACTGGACCGATTTAGCAACGTGGGGCCTGGCGTTGTCAGCAAAATCAGTTTGTCATGTCTACCGTCCCATTCCGGCCGGTTTTCTTTGAGAGCTCGATTCAAACGCATTAACGGCAGTTGGTAACCCGCGCAGAATAAATTGCCGGCTAAAGTAGCTCGCGCATCTCTTCGGATCCGACGAAGCACCTTCAACCGTTGAAGGTGATATCCACCTTGTCGTTGTGCTTAGGTCGGGTTCGACAGGGACCTTACGTTGAACCAGAGCTTACTCACATCAGAGGTGAAGTTGCAGGACTTCAAATGCTCTTCCCATTTGTTCCGCTTGTGTTGAGTTACCAGTTGCCGGATCTCCGAATTGAGATCCCTTATCAGAGGATCCCCGGGATCGGCCACGCTTGTTCGTCAGAACAGCTGCTTCGGCTGGGAAATTGGGACGTAAGTCCCGGATCCTTCCAGCGGGTATGAAGCGAGCCGCGGCGGCTGTGATCACCTTGCGGAATGCGCGTTCGCTTGCGCGCACATCGGTGGGAATGGGGAGAGCGGCGAAGATGTCTTCAGTAAATTCCGCGAATCTAGTCCAATCAGTTTTGTTGAAGTTGATATATGACCGGTGATCCGCGGAAACAAAGTCGGCAGGTTTCTCGATCGAGTTGATAATGGACAAGTGGTCTGGTGCAAGGGATAGCACAGGTCACCAGGTTATGCTATTTATCAGACCTGCGCTAGCAATTGTGATGTCAGGCGAGCTGCTGCAATTGCCTACTACCCTGGAGGGGGCGTCGTCGTTTACAGTGCTGAATGTTGAATCGTCTATCTGCTCTGCCAATAACTGTCCCCTACGATCATTCGGCAGGCTTGAATGCCAAAGATCGTGATGCGCATTAAAGTCACCTACTAACAATCGGTTTTCACCCCTGATGAGCGCACCAATATCGGGCAGCAGGTGACAGGGGATATATATGTATATATTAAATATTTCGAGCTCGGCATCGCCTGACCGGACAGCAATCCCTTGACATTCTAAGGTGCTGTCCCTGCGCTCGATGCCTTCATCAATGGGACGATACTGCACTGTATGGTGGACTATAAACACCAGGCCTCCACCGTTGTCTCGCTTGCGATCCTTTCAGTGCACGTTGTAGCCGTCCCTGGTAATCAGGGAGGAGCTAGCGTGCAATTTTGTCTCTTGGACCGCAGCTATCTTGATACCTTGTCGGCTCATGAAGTCGACTATCTCGTCAATCTTGCTCGTAAGTCCGTTGCAGTTAAATTGTAAAAGTCTAAAACTCCTCGGGAGTATGGTCGTAACTCGAGGGTGAGGGACGCGTGGTGTTGTCTGCGTTGGTCCTGCTATGCGTTTCGCAAAAGTTGTTGTGGGGTAACGTTGACGGGCGGTTGCGGGTGCAGAGCTCTGTAGCAGGGGGCAACGAAGTCGCGTGTCCACTCACGGGTGGTGCGCAGGCCAGAGCACCTCCGAAAGTCACACCAGCCATTGCAAGAATTGCACTGGACTGTTGTCAGGTTCCGAGGAACTCTGGACTGTGCGGGGGACCAAGAGCTGCTGGTTTGTCCCCACACTGGATTGTGGGTCAGTAAGGGAGTTGTGTTGCGCCTGAGGGCTCCTTACCGTTAAGGTATGGTTGGTGGCGGCAGTTTGACGTACCGGCACTGAGGACGTTGAGGCAGGGGTCGCCTGATGGCGGGAGCAACACGTGGCCACAAACGTTGTGGACCACTCCCTGTGGTTGCACTTATGGCACCTAACCGAGGTGGAGTTCGGGTGGAGCCGGATTGCAGGATTGCTCCTGTGACGAGAGATTGGGGGTGGGATACGGTACACTAAACAGGGCTAGTTTACTGGAGCGGTAGCCCTTGGTCGGGGAAAACCGCGAGTCATACCGGTATCGTAGAACCGGCTGTTATGGGAATGCATGACATACAAACGTACATATCGCCTGAGAAAATAATATCAAGGAGTTAAATCGCATGAATGAATTAGCCAGTGACTCCGCTGGCGCCTAAATCACACCTAACATTGACTTTTTCTGGACGAAAAGAGTGTTTCAACAATGACTTATGGATTAGCAGCGCGAAATTAACCATGTTTTTCAAAATATAATAAATTTGAACAATTTGGTGAATTGTCAAGCCAAACTAACCTCAAAATAACCGAAAGCTGCCAAGTCGGGTGTGTGGCCATTTACAATTTTCTTTTTTTTTCCTTGTTCACTCCTCTTAGGAGCATAGGGCCTCGACAAGACTCAGTCTTGCGTTGGTTTCGTTAATTTATTTTGATTTCTGACGATGGAGGTGATTAGCCTGCCGCTACCAGTCCTAAGTAGTGGGAATGCCCACCTGTCGTTGCTTAGGAACAACGCCTTCTTGCTGCTTGGAGCGCCATCTGTGTTTCACATTTTTCTGCCAGAAGGATCGCACAGATGGTTGAGGACTTCGCTAAATTTGGTGCGTCTGCGCTTTAACAGCGGCTGACCGCTTCCTCTTGCTGGCGCAACTACTGATGCAATGTGTAATTGATGGAAAGGATACGTTTTTGGGGTTGCGGAATGATTTATTTTTGTTTTTAGAAACAGGGAAAGTGGGTAAGTGTGGGAAAGTGTTTTACGTGAAATTCATACCCACAACTGCTGGGATGGCAGGCTAGTGCACTTACGCTAGGCTACCGAGGCAGCTATTGTCATTTATAAATTGATATACCATTTTTTTACAAATTTAAAATTCTCCGCCTCGAAAATTTTATTATTAATTTATAAAAATTTCTTTGATCAAAATTTGAAACACTAAAGTGCAAAGAAAAGACTCATACTTTTTTCTGTAAATGTGGTGCACTTAACGGCTACTTTTCTGTTCCGTTGTGGGTGGTTTTCCTAAAATTAGAACAGGCGACGCGATATCACTCGTAAAAATCGGACATCAAACAAAAAGGTGATATGAAAAATGCCAATTTGGCGATTTTACAGTGCGCTGAAAAAATATTTCTTTTATGTGTGCCTGAAATACTTCAAAAAACTCAATTTAAACATTTTAATTTCTTTTTTTTTTTTTGTTCCGTTTTAATGATTGCAATTTTTTGACTTTATTGCGAGATGCGGTTTCATGTACATTTGTATGTACATAGCAAATCTTGCTGTTTGCTGGGTGTGTATTTTCCTACAAATATGTCTTCTTGTGTGTGTGTGTATGTGTGAAAATCTGTGGCAGCAAATCGTTCATTCATTACGTTGTAAATTAATTGAAATAATTTACTTTGGCCTGTGCAAATGAATATGCAAGCAAGTTTCATTCCTCCTCCCCCTCTCGTGCAGCCGCGAACAAATAAGACTACGAATTTTAAAGAGGATTTGAGGGATTAAAACACAATAGCCCGTGACACCACCATAGCCAGTGGAAGTATGCCGCTTTCGCAATGCATTGGCAACCACTTAATGAGTGAATTGCAAACATTTGTGCACGGCGCTGCAAGTGATCTCGCCTAATTGCTCGCAGATTTATTAAGCGAAGAAATATTTCGAATTGCCATTAGAGAAATTATTTTTAATCATTGTTTATGTTAGTATCGAATTCACAATAGGCAAGCGCCTACTGTGGCTGGCGCATATTCATTTTGCAATTATATTTTATTTTCTAAATTCTATGGGCCGCGATAGTAAATTTCAATTCAATAAAAATTGCAGCAAAGCTATTACAATTACACAAGTATTTATTTGCACATACATTTGCGGACATGAACCTTGGCGCACCATGAAAATTACATTTTTTGCTACATTAGCTTTCATTTAGCCCATATTTTTCTAATCTTTTTTAGTTAATAGCTATGGGAAATAGCTTATTAAAGTCAATTCATTGCATTTATTTTATTCGAAACATTAGAACAGTAAGGTTAAGGGTCAGTTATGGATTTTATTAGTACGGCAAATGCAATAATACAAACACTAATACCTCTACAAAAATAAATAAAGTAAATTATTAACCCTAATCCCATGTCGATGGTCGTTCGTGTCCGGCCCGTTTTTTATGAAACTACTGCACGATGCATATTTCATACCATTTGCTTATGATAAAATATTATTAAAATAAAAAAATTCAAAAATTCTCTTCGGATATGCTTAGTTAAGGGGGGAGCCTGGTTTATAAGGTCAAAAAAATCAATTTTTTTTTTTTCGTTTTAAGCGATTCCTAATATATTTCAGAATATTTACACAAAGTTACAGAGCCTAATTCTCAATATTTCCGTAGATACAAAGCCAAAGGTAGGCGAGCGTTAGTTAGTTACGCTGTGACCGGACAGCTATAGTACAAACTTTATCTTCTTTTCTCGACTTTTCATTTTTATGATTTCTTTGAATTGGCGTACATGAATGAAAAAAAACTAATGAACCTTTTGAAATGAATCATAGCTTGTTCCCTTCAGTATTAAATTCTCTTCTATTTGAACTAACAAAATAGATAAAAAAAAATTTTCAAGATTTTTATACCAAGTTGAAGTGAATTTTTTTTTATAGAAAGGCATTTTTTTCTTTAAAACCTCCAAAAAGTTGAAATTTTAGAATTTCTCTCAGTTTTCTTAGTTCATGTAGAATAAAAAATCATGATAATTAGAAACCCATTTGAATTTTTTGCTTTAGATAATAATTACGATCTGTATCTTGTACGCCAGTTGGAAACTCCAGCGTTGCAGCGCTCTACTAATGGTTAATGGTTAATGGTTGTAAAGGGTTAAGGTATGGCCCTTTAACACTGCGACCATATTGATCTATTGTGCCCCCTATGCTGTCTATTGACTATTAAGTATGCTTATGAATTGTACCAGCTCCTTCTGAGGGAGTGATTGAAGGTCTTCATCTGTAAGCATGAACTTGTTTAAAAACCTTTTCCTTCTATGCGTCAACCTCGGACATTCGATAATGAGATGTTCTATAGACTCCTCATCTTCGCAGCAAAATCTGCAGGTGCTGGTGTTAGTTATGCCAAATTTATGTAAGTGTTTGTTGCAGGTGAAGCGACCCGTGAGGGCGCCTGTGAGAGTGCGAATGCTCTCTTTGTTTAACGTGAGGGCCATGGTAGCTCTTTTAGCGTTGAAACTTAGGAACTTTTTGGAGTGTCTAAGACCCTTTACGTTGTTCCAATGCTGATTTAATAGAGTTTTGGCCCAGTATTTTACTTTTTGTTTCAGGTTGTTTTTGTTGAATTCGAACATAGGACTAGGTCCGATGAAGTTTACATCTGTCCCTTTTTTGGCTTGAAAGTCTGCCTTTTCGTTGCCGTCATATCCCTCATGTCCCGGTACCCAAATTAATGAAACATTGTTTTTGACTGCCAGGTTATTGAGTGCCTTGTGGCATTGTAAGAGAGTTTTTGAGTTGTAGGTATAGCTATCTAAAGCTTTTAGAACTGATTGGCTGTCCGAGAGTATTTTGATCTTTACTCTCTTGTGGTTTCTACGTTGCATGATGTTTGCTGCTTCCATTATTGCATATAGTTCCGCTTGGAAGATAGTGGTGTCCCTGGTGAGAGTGTATGATTTGTGGATTCTGGGCCCCACTACTCCTGCTCCTACAGCATAAGGTGTTTTTGATCCCTCAGTGTACCATCATTCATCCATTTCGGGTTTGTTTTCCACTCGATCCTCTCAGGAAAGGTAACTGTGTATCCTTTTGTGAAACAGAGGGTTAGGTCAATGTGGTCTGAAACTTGAGCCATGCTTATGGTGTTTTTGATTTTATTTAGGATATTTAGGTGACCAGTGGGGTTGCCCAATTTGAATATTTCTTTCATGTGTATCATGAGTGCTTGCGTAGCTGCTTCCTCTTGGATTGCTATATGAAGTGGTGGGAGATTGAGGAGTGCTTCCATGCCAGCTGTTGGGGTAGTTCTCATAGCCCCTGTGATGCATAGGCAAGCAAGCTTTTGTCCTTTTCCCAGTTTGGTTATCGCTGTTTTTTGAATAGATTTGCTCTACCATACTAGTGCCCCATACAGTATGATTGGTCTAACCATTTGGGTGTATATCCAGAGGGCCATACTAGGGCTGAGGCCCCAGGATCTCCCTAGTTATTGTTTGGTTGTCCACAAGGATTTCATGGCTTTTTTTGTTATATTATTTACAAGCCGAGATAGAGAGAATTTCGTCTGATGAGTTATAGCAAAAGTACCCAGAGGTGGAGTGGCATTTTATACCCCCGGCCGCACCGCATATGGGCGGAGCATAAGAGAGGATGATTCGCTCCGTCAAATCTATTTTGTCGGACATAATTCGCGCGAACGAGCACATACTTCGCATACAGCACTAGCGGATGTCGAAAATGTCTTGAATTCCAGACCGCTGTCAAGCGGACTACGAGAACACAGCTGACCATTTTTGCAGACGGTGGGTGTGGGAATATCTTCCTAACCTAACTCGTCGCGCAAAATGGTATCAACCTCTACCTGAACCTGTCGACAAGGGTGACGTGGTAATCATCGTCGATGAAACAAGTAAACGCAATAAAACACGGAGCGGCATGAAAAATACTCTGTACTAAAGCATTCACCAACAGCTTCAATTTGATATCCATATTGTACAAACACATTCTAGGGTCCACGTTTTGGTCTCTATCTCGAGACCCTAGTCACGGAGCGGTATGAAAAATACTCTGGACTAAAGCATTCACCAACAGCTTCCATTTGATACCCATATTGTACATACACATCCGAAGGTTACCCGGGTCCACGTTTTGACCTATATCTCGAGCCCTATTTCCAAAATAAAATATAATCCATGTTACTCGTGGATGATGTAGCTTTCGAATGGTGAAAGAATTTTTAAAATCGGTCCAGTAGTTTTTGAGCCTATTCATTACAACCAAACAAACAAAGTTTTCCTCTTTATAATATTAGTGTAGATATGTGATTCCCAAGTGAGTTTTTTATCTAAAGTTAAACCTAGATATTTGACCTCTTCCTTTAGTTCTATCACTGTTTCATTTATTTTCAATGCAGGAAACTCTAGCTTTCTTTTTCTTGTGAAGGGGATTATTGTGGTTTTGTTAGGGTTGATCGACAGCCCCTCCTTTTTACACCATTCCCATGTTGCGTTCAAGGCATTTTGCATTAAGTCTGTTAGTGTCCTTTCATGGTTGCCTTTTATTATAACAGATATGTCATCTGCATAGCCAATGGTTATAAATCCCTTATTGTTTAGGTGCTGCACCAAGTCATCAACTAGTAGGGACCATAGCAGTGGAGAAAGAACTCCTCCTTGCGGACATCCTTTTACTGTTGTGACATTCAGTTCAGCTTGGCCTAACGAGGCTTTAATAATCCTCTGATTAAGCATTTGGCTTATCCAATGTGTTAATATTGGGTTTGCACCTCTTTTCTCGAGTGCTGTTTCTATGGATTTGTAATTTGCGTTGTCGAAGGCTCCCTCTATGTCCATAAAGGAACATCGCTCTACTAATTTCTATGTTAAACATTTTTTTCAACTTATTTTAACCAGTACAAAAATTTTTTATACTTTTTAAATGTTCATTAAAAGATAGAAAAAACTTTGCAGTGCTAAATTAATTTTTTCCTTAAAAACAAAAATCGCAAAGAGATGCAATTTTTAGACCTCATAAACCAGGCTCCCCCCTTAAAGCTTAGAAGATACCTTATGCATTTTTTCAAATTTTCTGTTGGCGTTATATAGTAGAAATAAGCGCCGACCCATCGACATGGGATTAAGGTGCCAAATGGAACGATATGGGATTAGGGTTAAATTGAAATTACAAAAATTAGTAAGATATATAAAATCAATCATTAGATAGTTCCATCATAGAAATATATAAATCATAAAAATACATAATTCATCGAAATAGAAAAATCATAAAAATAAATAAATCAAAGTTCCAGACTTTGTATAAAATTAAAAAAAAAATCAAAACATTCCCCTCAAAACGTTTAACTCTTCAATTAGAATTTCTAGAAACTTTCTAAGTATACAGTTTTGTAGCCCATTCAATTTCAGTGCGAGTTTGAAATCGCTCAAAAATCGCGTTGATTTTTGACAATTTATCTTGCACAGAATGCTGAGCATTTTCTTCCATATACAGGGTCCGGCACTCGAAGTGTAAACAACTTCAGACCGCTCGCGCAGCTGATGCACCATTACGCGTTACAATGATACTGGTAGCATCGCGAAACGTCATGGAGGTGGTCATCAAAAGACTGCAACGTCACGTGAAATGGTTAAAAAAGTGAAGAAGCGACTTGTCCCCAACGAAGTGCCATTCAAATGGCGCAAGAACTGAAAATATCTGAGCGTAGCATCCGCCGCATACTGAAAAATGATCTCAAAGTCAAGCCTTACAAGATCCAAAAGGCGCATGATCTCACGCCAAAGCAGCAACAAGTCAGACTTGAAAGAGCAAAGGAGTTGCTTCGCTTGACCGAAAGCGGTCATTCTGGAGGTTGACTCGGCGAGGAGGAGACTCGGCGTCATCTCACAAAGCTCGAGTGAGTCAAGGATGGCTATAAAACAACGAGCTTCCGAGCTTCATAACGTCCACACAATAGCTCTTAAATTCACCAGACGCGAGTCCGATGGATTATTGTCTATGGGCTATTTCGGAGAGCAAGGATTGAACTAAAAGAGGAGACCAGTCTCGAGGCGCTGAAAAAAGCCATTGCCCGCAAGTGGGCCAAAACACCTGCGAATCACATTCGGGCAATTTTCCAAACTAAATTTATGGCCTTTTTGATTGGTACTTTAGCACAAATTTTGATTAAAAACTGGAAAAATTTGATGGCAATTTTTAAAATTTTTGTGAATTTTGTACAAAGTGTTTGATTTTGATTAATTAATTTTAAAATTAAAAAAATGTTTTTCTAAGAATGAACCAAAAAAAGATAGCATGAAAATAATGCGAATATTTTATAAAATAAAGCACTTAATTATGAGAGTACGAATATACATACATATAGGGTGGTCCGCTGGCACGATTAGGAATTAAAATCTAAATTAAAAAAACTTACTAGTCATAAAAGTTTAAGACTAGTGCGTATTTTATTTTTTAATTTTTGTATTAGTTCAATTCTTTTATTTATTAATTTAATTAATAATAAAATAAAAAAAATAATTATTTCATCTAAATGTGTACGTTGGATACGTTCTTAGAATCTGACCTCCGTACTCTGTCTGATGTCGGGATGCCATTAAACTCGCGAATGATATTTACTTTTAGCGCTGAGTTGATGGCTGGCTGGGTGTGTTTTTCATAGACTTTACTTTTGAATTACACGCATAGAAAAGAGTCCATAGCGGAAAGATCGGACGACCTGGGTATCCTGGTCACCCGCTTATCAGTTTTTTAGGGAAGAAATCACGCAGTATCGCTACGGACTCTCCGGGCGTGGCGCAATCTTGTTGAAAACATCAAGGAAGGATGTTCTCTCATTATTGGCACAACATAATCGTTCAGCACGCGCCGATAAGAGACACCGTCCACAGAAATTGGATGGTGCACTCGACAATTACAAAAAAAAAATAGTAAAATTATTCCACTGGTTGACAATGCACACCAAACCGTCACTTTGGGACTGTTAATGTTTTAATAGTGGGTTCTGCTTTTAGGTTACCAATAACAGCAATTTCCCTCCCGACAGTCGGTTTTACGTTACCGGAACGACCCGGATTTACTATATATCCGGCCAAGAACTGTCACTCTGGCAGCATTCCACGTATATGTATGGGGAGTGTTTATGCTGCTATAACAACAGCAATTCTACTTATTAACAATTCCATTTAAATGAAAATGGGTTTCACCACTCCAAAAGATACCGTTTGTCATACGAAAGCGCTCCAACCTTGTCTCGCAGAAATGCTCACGCAAATTGTAATCGTTAGGCTTAAACTTGTTCCATGCAATCCCACTTTTGACATCAATTTTTTTCACTATTTTGGTATGTACTTTATCAACTTTTCGATAGTGCTGCCAATAGCCTGCTTTGTGGCTCTGTGCCGTTTTAAGCAGAAATCTTGAGATCGGAACTACTTTTTATGGCTTAAGACTAAATTTCCATCCGTGCCTTTGATCTTCCAATCTTCGCTCACTGTCTACGAGTTTGTTTGATTCCAATACAACCAGCCCAAATTAACGTTTACTAAAATGTGCGCGGATATATAAAGTTCTCAAGCTCAAGAAAAACGGTAGAGCATCTCCTTTGTGAATCTTCTGCGTTATTCAAAACGCGATTAAAATATCTGGAGGTACGACAGTTTGATGCACTACAAGAAATATCAGCACCAAGTTAGAAATATCTCCTTAAAATCGCAGTAGAAACGGGCACAATGCGGGTAGACTATCTCACCAGACTTTTTCGCTTTTCCACTGAGGGGAATATCCAACTTTCTCCCACTCAAGCCACGGCGACCCTCTTTTCCACCTGGATGAAGGAGGTCGAACTACAATTAAAGGTTGTTATTCTTGTTGTTGTTGTTGTAGCAGCATAAACATTCCCCATCCATATACGAGGAATACCGCTGAGAAGACAGTCCTTGGCCGGGTTGTTCTGGTTACGTAGAACCGACTGTCGTAGGAACAGCTAATTCTGACCAATGCCGACAGTAAACAACCAAAAATTTTGGGCCTCCCCTTTGATAGTTTGCTCTCCTTTTCTGCGAATACAACCACAATTGCTACTAAAGTCCAAAACCGCAAAAAAGTCCTCAAATCGCTTGCCGGCCCCACTTGGGGCATAGACAAAGAAATGTTGCTGGCTACATTTAAAGCAATTGGCCGGCCGGTTATAAATTATGCTGCACCTGTCTGGTTGTTGTTGTTGTAGCAGCAAAAACATTCCCTATATATTTACGGGGAATGCTACAGGAGTGACAGTCCTTGGCCGGCTATAAATCTGCATCGTTCCGACTGCCTGTCCGGTTGCTTGTTACCAGCGATTCGCAGTGGATGAAGCTCTGCTGCTATCAGGACAGCCACGGGATATTGCCTGATGGCCCCCCCCCCTGGAACACCTACACAATGAGGCATAAATGCTCCCTGTTAAAGAGCACAACAAAATGCTCAGCAAGCAGTTTCTTCTAGGTTGCTACCGTAGGCACGCCAGGAGACATCTCCCAAATTATACTGACGAGATCCAGGACAAAATATATTTACAACTCTTACACCGGACAGTATGCAGACAAACACTAAACGACATTAATTGGGAGGCTCTTACCACCCTCTTAAACTCCTGACCCCTAAAGGCCGTTATCAGAGTCCAACCACCACCTAATGCAGATGCAGAGCTTCAGCTGCCTCGCGAGACTGGCGTAACTTTGGCCCAATTGCGTTGTGGATTTTGTAGTAGACTAAATTCCTATCTATCCAGAATCGACCCTGCCATGCCCAATATGTATCCAGCATGTGAAGGTATACCGCACTGCACTAACCACCTATTCACATGCCCTATCAAACCTACTCACCTAACACCCATCTTCCTCTAGACCCAACCTGTCGAAATATCACGTTTTCCGAGTCTTTGTAGATAGACAGATAGATCCTTTATGAGGTTTGTACTTCGACCTCATGACCTTTTGTACTCTCTACTCTCACAGTACCTCATCCAAACCCGGTTCCCTTATTAAACTCAGGATAGAGCTGGGTTAGATTGAGCTTACGATCTTTTCTTCTGGCTGCAGTTGGCCAAAATGTCTTAACCTTCTCTACGCTATAGTGATGCATTCCAGGAGAAGGTGCATTGGAATCTCCTTAAATTGCTCGCAAAAACGACAGAAGTCCATAGACCAAATCCCGATCATGCGTAGATGACTACGCGGTCTACAGAGCCTTGTAAGAATGCCCGTGAGCATTCTCAGTTTATACTTGGGGAAGGTTGATCTGTTTACCATTTAGACGAAGACGACAGGTGACTGCATCGCACTAGCAGAGTTTAATAATCTGCTACAACAACAACTACTTCAAAACACATAACTAATGAGCTCCATCTGGTATCGCTGTGGACCGAACCGGTCTATGCGTGACTACAAGTCAAATACTTCAACCTAACCTAACCTTTCGGGATCAGCGACTGATTTTATATAGGAATTGGATGGCCTGGTTCTTGGTTTAAAAAAATTATGAGTTATTTGTAAACCAGTGGCCAGATGAAACCAGTAATTTTTTACCTGAAAAACAAAAATGAAAAAATGGAAATGTTTGTCTCGTACACCGCGTGGTGCGCTGCATCTGATGTAGTCATTTTCATTCTACGCCATAAAGTAGGCCAAAAATTTGGCGTAGCATGAAAAATACCCCCATGTATTTGGGGTATGAATCTCGTGAAAGTCATTATTAGCAGTGCCAGAATGCGCAATCAGAAATAATAACGAAACCACAACCACGAGGTTTGCAAGAATGCCGTGCAATTAAACTGAAAGTAATTTATCAACAATAAATTTACTCAACTTCATGTAATTTTTTTTTTTTAACATGTGATGTTGACTAAAAGTATATTTCGCGTATACGAAAAAAAACCAAAAAAAAATATGTTTGTATGTATTTGAAAATATACTGATTATGCAGCTGGCATTACTCTGCAAGAGCAAAAATTATGGGCATCGAATAAACAAAGTTTGGTTGGCTATTCAAAGAAATATTTCGCAATGGTTGCTACATTTAATTAAAATCGTCTGCATTGGTTTAATGCCTCATCTTTTATTAAAGGCATTAATTTAATATATAGGAAATGCATATGAAAAATAAGACAATTAAAAAATATTTTATTCTTTTCCCTCTTCTTGCAGGCAACTGCTGCATTACCACTGCTAGCGACGGCCAAAAGTAGCCGCAACGCAGACAGTTTCTGGCAAATCGCTCACAAATTCACAGCACCGAACTAAGCGAAAAGCGAGTAAAAATAAAAAAAAAAAAATCAAAAACAAAAAAAATAACAACAAACAGCATGTCTTCGGTTACACAGCATACGGGCAATCAAGCGGTGCCGCAGCAAAATGGTAAACAACAGTCAAATGCTACTGGCACCGGTGGCGGTGGTGCAGCCACCACTACCAACAACACACATGACAAAGTGAGCGGCGGCAATGGGACAGCGGGCAATGGTGGCGGTGGCGAGAACTCGAATACGCAATCTCAACAAAGTCCCACCAAAAAGACAGGTCTATCGACTAAGGAGCGCGTCATTGACAGCGTGCCGTTTCCGCCGAGTCGCAAACTAACAGTGGCCGACGTATTTGATGCACGCACTGGCAAGCCACATCATGACGTACTCAAGCAACACTTCATACTTGAGGGACGCATCGAGGAGGCTGCCGCTCTGCGCATCATTCAAGAGGGCGCCACACTGCTGCGCCAAGAGAAGACCATGATTGATATTGAGGCGCCAGTGACCGTTTGTGGTGACATACACGGCCAGTTTTATGATTTGATGAAACTATTCGAAATTGGCGGCTCACCCGCCTCTACCAAGTATCTCTTCCTGGGCGACTATGTGGATCGAGGTTACTTTAGTATTGAGTGCGTTTTGTATTTGTGGTCACTGAAAATCACCTACCCGAATACATTATTCTTGCTGCGTGGCAATCACGAATGCCGTCACTTAACAGAGTACTTCACTTTCAAGCAAGAGTGCAAGATTAAATATTCGGAACGGGTGTATGATGCTTGCATGGAGGCTTTCGATTGTTTACCCCTTGCGGCACTAATGAACCAACAGTTTCTGTGTGTCCATGGCGGTTTGTCACCCGAAATTCACGAGCTGGAGGATATACGCCGTCTGGATAGATTTAAGGAGCCACCAGCATTCGGTCCGATGTGTGATTTATTGTGGTCAGATCCCTTAGAAGATTTCGGCAATGAGAAAAATTCGGACTTCTATTCGCACAACTCGGTGCGCGGCTGTTCATATTTCTACAGCTACGCTGCCTGCTGTGACTTTTTGCAAAACAACAATCTTTTATCGATTATACGTGCGCATGAGGCGCAGGACGCCGGCTATCGCATGTATCGCAAAAGTCAAACCACTGGATTTCCCTCACTAATAACCATCTTCTCGGCACCCAATTACTTGGATGTGTACAACAACAAAGCGGCAGTGCTGAAGTATGAGAACAATGTGATGAACATCAGGCAATTCAACTGCTCTCCACATCCATACTGGCTTCCGAATTTCATGGACGTATTCACATGGTCTTTGCCATTTGTGGGCGAGAAGGTAACCGAGATGTTGGTGAATGTGTTGAATATTTGCTCGGACGATGAACTTATGACCGAGGAGAGTGAAGAACCGCTATCCGACGACGAGGCGGCGTTACGCAAAGAAGTCATACGGAATAAAATTCGTGCGATCGGTAAAATGGCGCGTGTATTCTCAGTGCTACGTGAGGAGTCTGAATCTGTATTACAATTGAAAGGGCTCACACCAACCGGTGCACTGCCATTGGGTGCACTATCCGGTGGCAAACAGTCATTGAAGAATGCGATGCAAGGCTTCTCACCCAATCACAAGATCACTTCGTTCGCCGAAGCCAAGGGACTGGATGCGGTGAACGAACGCATGCCGCCGCGACGCGACTCGACGCCATCGCCAGCTGAGGAGGGACAAAAATCATTGTCAGCTGCCGCTGCTGCAGCGGCGAATGCCAATGCTAACGCCAATGCGAATGCAATCAATGGATAATTCTAAGTCCACAGTGTTTTAGTAGATATGTAGGCCAAGTGCCCGCACTCAACGTTACGTTTCATAACAACATTGTATTTGTACTACGGGTAGTAAACAGTAAACGGTCAAGCGGAAAGCCAGCCAGAAGAAAATATATGATAAATGAGAACAAAAGGAACGTAACTCTTAGGTTAAGGAAAGAATTCAAAAAACAGATTAGGAAAGAAATATCAAAATGCAAGTTGAATGAATCGTGGAGTTGTGTCAAAAGTATAACAGAAACAAATAGAGAATTAAACACGCAAAAACAAAAACAAAAAATATAAAAATAAAAACAAACAAAAGATGAAACAAAGCAAATGAAAAGAAATGCATAGAAAATTAAATAAATATATCTCGTCGTTGTTATATCTTCTCGTCCTACTTTTGATGCACGGTTGTTGTACGCGCGCGAATCAAACGAAAGTGACTCGAACTCTATACGCATTCGCAACCGAGATTGCGTGTCCGCAACTGTATTGGTGAGACCATCATAAGGTGGTCGTATTTGTATTTGACAAGTGAATACGAGTACGCCAAGCTACTGAGCAGTTGAAGTATGTGCAGCTGCACACACGCACCTACACCTGCATATTGTACTTATATACGTGCATATATGCTGGTTTATGGAGTAACGAGGCGTGGCGCGACGCTCCTAGCGACCGTCGTGTTTCACGTAATGTTGGCGTAAACGCCGTGCACACTCATCTGGTGATCGTTTTGTGGTCTTATACGTGCCATCTTCATTATAGTCATACATACATACATATGTAATTGCTGCCTTTATTTCTGTTCGCTCGGTCATTAAAATTTCCTCTAAGTCATAATAGGCATTTTACAAAAATGCTGAGAAAAGCGATTCATATTTGTTTTGTAGTTGCCATATAGTTAACAATTATGTATGTACATATGTACATCTGTACATCCTCAAACTTAGCTTTCAGTGATGCGAAATTAGTATCTATAAGATGCGAACATACTTACACGCCTGTATATACCTATTTTACGTTCTTGCGCAAGAGAAGAGAAAATTCAACTTTTGCATAAAAAGTTAACTTCAATGTAGACTGAATTTTCATGCTAATAAATGTATCTACATTTCACTTTTTATGCAAAAACAAAAAAAAATTGCTTAACTCGCTATGTGAAATTTAGCTTTGCCTTTGAGATGAAGTCACAGTTTGAACTTTGAAATTAGGCGCCGCCTTTGTGATCAAGTCACAGTTTGAACTTTGAAAGCAAGCGCCGCCTTTAAGATCAAGTCACAGTTTGAACTTTAAAATCAAGCGCCGCCTTTTAGATCAAGTCACAGTTTGAACTTTGAAAGCAAGCGCCGCCTTTGAGTGCAAGCGCCGCCTTTAAGATCAAGTCACAGTTTGAACTTTAAAATCAGGCGCCGCCTTTGTGATTAAGTCACAGTTTGAACTTTTAAATCCAGTTTTGCCTTTGAAACCAAGTCACAGTTTGAATTTTGAAATGAAGCGCCGCCTTTGAGATCAAGTCACAGTTCGAACTTTGAAATCAGGTTGAACTTTGAACGCAAGCGCCGCCTTTAAGATCAAGTCACAGTTTGAACTTTAAAATCAGGCGCCGCCTTTGAGATCAAGTCACAGTTTGAACTTTGAAATCCAGCTTTGCCTTTGAGATCAAGTCACACTTTGAACTTCGAAATCAAGCACCGCCTTTGACTTCAAGTGCCGCTTTTATGATTAAGTCACAGCTTGAACTTTGAAATCAAGTGCCGCTTTTGTGATTAAGTCACAGTTTGAACTTTCAAATCAAACGCCGCCTTTTGTGATAAAGTCCGGAGTGTAAAGTTTGAGCTCACAGCAACAAATGTTTGCGCGCAAGTTAAGCAGTATTTTCCACATACGTACATATATACAAAACGCATCTTTTACTCGGAAAATTTGCAAATTTTGTTTGAGTTAAAGCACACTTTTTGTGCCTAAGGCCTGTAATGTATACTTTTGATAATAAGCAGTTTTTCGATTCACTCTCTTTTCTCTCTATTTACTCGCTCTACTCTCTCTTTCCTCTCTCCTTTCTCTCTCTCCTTTCTCTCTCTTCACTCTCTCTCTATATATATATGTGTGCCTCTCCCTCTCTCTTTTTCTCTCTCTCTATTTGCCCCTGATTTACTTGGACCGAACCGAAGAAGAATCTCGAAATAATCATAAAGCTTAGCGATTTTTATTTTGATATTTTTATAATGGTTACAAGTAATCTATTGATCTAAAAAGTAAATATTTATAAATATGCACATGTAAAATGTATGATGATTGTTAACCAATTGTGAGGGGATCGCATTGAAATTGTTTAGTTAATTGTTAATCAATGAATAGACTATCAGTTATTATTTGATTTCCTTTCTACGTAAGCGATATGTAACTATCTATAAAGAATTTACTAAAATTTTCTTAAATAATATTACACTTACTTATAACTGAAATGTGAATTTACAATTAAGATTAAAGCTAATTAAATAAATAAATAAATAAAGAAATAAATGAATAAATAAATAAATAAGTTAAATACAATATGTGCAAACTCACAAGAAAAAACAAAAAAGCAAAAAAGTTGAGACCATCAACGCAATCAGCAAAGCAAATGCTAAGTTAATAAAACAAAACCAAAAACAAAAAAAAAAAAAACCAAAAACAAACAAAAAAGAAACAAAAACATGCATACATACTTTTTCATTAATTCATAATTATTAAAAATAATATAAAACTTATAGCAATTTGAAGTACTTTACATTATAGAAATACGTACATACTTATAACTTAAAATATCGCCCAAGAGAACAGCAAAAATACAAAACAGTTTAAACCATTGCACGAATACACAAAATTATATAGAGAATTTTAGAAACTAAGCGCTGCAAAACTCTACTTTCTTTTTTCAATCTGATCATTGTATGTCTGCTTCGGAAATTTTAAAATAACCGATTTTTTTACATTTTTTTATTGCTCCTTGAAAACAAAAAAAAAAACATTTAAAAATTGAGTGAAAACAGAGTTTGAGTTTCAATTGGTCCCAGAAAAGTAAGCAAAAAAAAATTTTTTGTTTTTTCAAAGTTTTAAATTTTAATTTTGTTAATAAAAAATAATAAATCGGCATTTCAATTGAATAATTTTTTTCTGTTTTTTTCTGAATCAAAACTATAAACTTTTTAGTTAAAGTTTTGAATTAAAACAGAGTTTGAGTTTTAGTTTGAATTACTCCCAAAAAGGTATGTAAAAAATGTATTTTTGATTTTTTAAACTTCTCATTGTTGGTTTTGTGATTTATTCTTCAAACAAAACATTGTTTATAAATCGAGTTAAAACAGAGTTTGAGTTTGATTTGGTCCCAAATAATAAAAAAAGTTTAATTTTTAATTTTGTTAATAAATAATAATAAATTGGCAATTCAATTCAATGCCTGCAAATATCTTCTTTTTTTTTGAAATCTGATCACTCTTCTTCTAAAATTTTATAATAACCGATTTTTTTCTGTTTCTTTTATGCTTTTTGAATCAAAACCTAGTTTATCTAACTTATCTCTATCTTCCGATAGAGTGATTAATTTTGCGCCATCTTGTACAAAAAACCAAAAAGACAGACCAAAGTTTTTATTTCCTCAAAGCTTCAATCAGTTCTATAAAAATTATTACATTGCCTTTTCAACACAAAACTATTTGTAAAAAAGTTCTGAAGAGGGAACACCACTGTGATTTTTCAAAAAAAAATCGATTTGTTTTTGGCATTTTCTTAAAGTAGATATATTTAAAAATATGTAAAAAAAAATAAACTTAAAATCTTGAAGATTGACAAAGTTATACCCAATACAATAAGTGCAGGCAGTGAGTAGCAACGGCCAATGAAAACTTTAAACGCGTTTTTCTCAAAACGATTTTTCTGAACGCGGTGGACTCGATTGTTCGAAGACTTATGAAAAGATTTTAATTTTTTTTTTTTTTTGTTTTTTTAATTTTTGTACATGTATTGGCTACAGTCGTCCATAGCCGTTTTTTTAAATTCCAAAAATTAATATTTTTTCAAGCCTTTCAATAACAAAAAAGGGTAAAAACACAAACTCATTTTTCAAACCTGCACCATTTTCTCAAAAAAAAAAAAAAATACAAAATAAAAACAAAACCGCCACGTACGACGATAGCCATTGATGTATAGATTAAGTATCCGGCATGTGAAGACACGCCGCACGACACAACCACCTTTTCACATACTCCATCAAACCAACTCATCTAACACCCCTCTCCCTCTGGATCCAACCTGTCGAAACAGCTAGTTTCCTAGACCTACCGTTAGATGAGCTAGACGAAGACGACCAGCGATTACACTACACTGACAGGGCAACGTTACTACTGCAACACCAACAACAACATGTATAGATTCAGAATGTTTTTGGTTTTTTGCTTTCAGTTGATTTTTCACCGCTGTATCGTGGCCACTAGGGTGCATCAGTTTTTTACGACGTCATTGCATTAATATTAATAACAATTGTAGTTTTTTAAATTTTTTAATAAAAATTTGTGTCAGTATAGTTGAATATATGTTAAATAAATTATAATCTGTCCGATTCGCAAACAATCATTCCTATTTATAAAAAAAAATTCATGAAAATCGCTTAATTTTCACGCGTTCACAGTGGTGTTCCCCCTTAATAAATCTAATATTAAAATCCTAAAATAAGTTTTTAAATTTTTCTACAACAAAACAACTCGATTCATATTAAGAGGGGAGCCTGCTTTAGAAGCTTCAAAAAATCGAATTTTTCGTGGATTTTTTTGGGAAGGAAAGAAATATTCGATTGTAACGAAACTCTCAGGTGTTGTTGTTATATATTTCAGCAGTCTTCTCAAATTTTTTCATTAAAATATATGTCATATTATGCCTGGTACAAGCATTTTGCCAAAGCGCCTCGAGTGTGCATGTGTCGTGCGGCGGGAAAGATGCAGGTCGCAATTTTCATCTGAAACCAAAAACCCCAAAAAAAAATTTTATTTTAGTATAGTATAGCTTCTAGTTAAACCAAGAAAATTAAGCAAAAAGTGAGAAATTCAAAAATTTTTCGCTAATTAAAAAAAATTTAACAAATTCACTTTAGATTGTTTAAAAAGTGGGTTAATCACAACTTTCTTAAGGTTTTTTAGGTTCAACTAGAAGAGAATTTAATTCCGAATACAATCTATGTTATCTCGTTTCGATAGTACGTTTAACTTTTTGGCTTCCTTTCCCGCCAATTAGGAAAAATCGTAAAAATAAAAAAACCGAGGAATCTCACTTCGAACGATCCGGCCGCTCGTATGCCTGCTCGACGCTTGCTTACAATTTCTTCTGTAACTCCGAAAATATTTTGAATTTGCTTCTGAAATTTTGAGTACACATTCTTGGATAGTTTGGGAAGACATTTATGCAAAATAAAAAAAAAATCGATTTTTTGAAGCCTCTAAAGCAGGCTCTCCCCCTAACAAAAAATTTTACCAAATCAAAAAGAATATTCCGCAATATTTCAAAACCAATAGAGATTGACTTTATCGTAATTTCTGTGTGTGGAGCAAAGAAAATTCAAAAACATATTTTCATATTAGATAGATAGAACTATTAAAGCCTTCAACTCTTGAATGGTAGTGTTGTTGTTGTTATAGCAAGGAATGCTGCTGAAGTGACAGTCTTTGGCCGGATATAAATTCGGATCGTTCCGGTTACGTAGAATCGACTGTCGCGGGAATGTGAATGGTAGTACCGTACCAGGTGGTTGTTGTTGTAGCAGCAACAGCAGCTACGGTGATAGTCCTTGGCCGGATTGAAATCCGTGCCCTTTCGATAGCGTAAACTCAACTGTGGTGGGTGTTTCCAGGTAATCTTGCAAGCGATTGGCTGAAAACCTCCGCGGCATGTACAACAACGCCTACGTTTTTGTTTAATTTATTTCCAAATTCTATTTTTGTAGTAATTTTTCGTGCACTCAAATATAAATTTTAAATAAATCTTAAGTTTCAAATGAAATTGAAATGAAATGATTACCAGTACTTTTTTATTAATCCACTTATAGTAAAACAGACAACATAAAAACAATTACCAAATATTCGCAATATTTCTTCATTTCAAAGTAAAACAAAAACAAAAACAAGCAGCGAATAATGTTTCAATAAAAAATCAACAACAAATTCAAATAATATCAATACATATATAAAAATATATATAAAAAAAAATACATATTAGGAAATTATTATGAAAAAGTGTGAATTCGCCAAAGCGGAAAGAGAGGGATGCGGCAAATAATCGTTTACCGTTGAAACGTGAGAACTTACATACATACTTATGCATACTCGTATATACATACAAAAAGAGTTTGAAAGAGAAAATTCGTACTGTGAGCGGGAAAGGCAGATTATGTCATACATTTAAAATTGCAAAGTAGCAGAGAGCACATCTTCATTTCTAGATAAATCTTAAAATTTTTCAATTTTATTGTAAAAGTTACATATTAATTACGTATATCATAAAAAGCAAAAAATAAAAAAATAAAATAAAAAGCAAAAAATAAAAATCCAAAGCAAATTGCAAAGCATCAAAAAAAGAAAAATTAAGGAAAAAAGAATACGATTATTATAAAAAAGCAAACAAGAACAAAAATGATTAGCAAACAACAAAATTCAACGCGAAGAAGAAATTACCTTTCGACGGTATACAGAACATAATGCAATCCCTTATAAAATTTGTAAAAATTTAAGTAACAAAACCAAATTATCAATGTTATTTGAATAAAATAAAGTCAACAACCAAACGTTTACAGACTACAAAAATAATAAAATAATAAAATGAAAGAAAACAAAATATAAGTACCTATCCTCCAATAAAAATGCGCACATTTATTTATTTCCTTTCAAACAATTGTTTTAACTTAAAAGTTGTAAGCTTGCCAAGTTGGATAAATTGGAATTCTAGTGATTTTCAACCAGTTAAGGATTATTCTTCAAATAGCTTCGTTTACATGTCTCTATATCCTCTTTGGATAATTATTATTGGGTCTGTTCATGAAACAAGTTTTGGTGTTCATGCATCCGTGCAAACTTGCAAAGTAGGGGAAAGTGAGAGAGCAAATTAACACTTCATTTAGAGGGGAAGTTGAAAGTTTTTACTGGATACATTTTTACTTGTAAGAGTTTGCAAGTGTGAAAAACAGCTGACCGCAAAGTAAAAATAAAGACGAATTAAGAGAGAACGCCACAGTAAAAATTCAAACAAATTGATTTTTTTTGCATAAATTCTTACTCAAGAAAATGTGGTAAAAATGTTAAAGCGAAATTCGCTTTATTTCCGATTCTATGGTCACTTAAGTGAGCGCCCGTCGGTTCGGCCCCGTAGCGCTTACGATACGATGCTTTATTTCAAACGCGTTTTTCTCGAAACGACTTTTTTTGATACAGCGGCAACGATTTCTCGAAGACTAATGAACCGATTTTAATTTTCTTTTTTTTCAAAATTTTTGTTATCGCATTGGGTAGCGTTATACGTAGCCGATTTTAAAAATTTGAAAATAACAACTTTTTTAGGCCTGTTAAAAATAAAAAAAAAATGGTAAAAAACCCACATCGAAATTGAAATCACCACCATTTTGTTAAAAAAAAGGAAAAAACAAACGGCTACGTTCAACGATAGCCACTATTGTGTAGATTAATAAGATTTTTGGTTTTTTGATTTCAGCTGATTATTCATTGCTGCATCGCTGCCACCAGATGACGTCATTTTTTTAACTCGTTACGTTTATTTACATAAATTTGTAAATTTTCAATATTTTTTTATAAAAATTTACATCAACATAGTTTAATACATATATAATAAATTGCCTTTCGTCCGATCCTCGAATAGTCATTCCTACTTTCAAAAAAAAATTCCCAAAAATCGACTATTTTTTTTACCCCCTACAGTGGCGTTCCCCCTTAAAATTTGTGAATTGAGTCAAAATTCTAAATTTAAATAAAATGTGGAATGTAGGTAAATATGTTTTACGAATACATTTTTTTTTGGAAATTAATAATAACGTGAAGAAATTAAATCTGAACTATAGAAGTTGGTTAAGTAGCACTTTTGTAGGACAGACATCGCAACGTAATTTTTTTATGAATACATTGTCCATTTCTTTTTTCGAATTTACATCTGTTTTTAGCACCGTAATGTCATCTACATTTTTCCTAAATGTACGAGTATAGCGTCGCATTCTCCCTAATATTCTTTTTCTTATAATCGACTAACAAAGATACCCTTTTTTTTAATTTCAAAACATAAAACCCATCATCTTTGGTGACACTTTGAAGATGTTGTTGTAACAGCACAAACATTCCCCATACACGTGCAGAGAATGCTGCTGCAGTGACAGTCCTTGGCCGGATAAAAATTCGGGTCGTTCCGGTAACGTAGAACCGACTGTCGCGGGAACGACACTTTGAACACCTTGGGCGGTGGTGAAACTTTTTTGTGCCAATGCTTCGACTCTCCGGAAAACCTGTGCAATAAGAGCGATGAGGAAGAAGAGATGGTGAATGTCGAAAACTGACACCATTTCAAGACTTTGGTACAATGGATGGTGAACGGCTACTGTTGGAGCCCATCTAGTGAAAGGGACATCGAGCAATAGAAATTACAATTTCTGCTTTATAACTGATTATTAATAAACTGGTTATTGATAGTAAAAATAGCAAAAAGAAAACAAAAGATTAAGACGAGTTAGACCTTAGCCGGAATCGAACTTTATACACCCGGGGGAGTACTTAGTAAGAAATGTTAATAGAAAATTATTAGGAAATACTACTGTACTCGTCGGATAATATAGTCCTCATCATTGGAAAAGCTTAGACTAAACCCAAGCGCTTTTTGGTCAGAGGTCGTTCGAGGATTGCAAAAAGCGGTGGCACAAATGTATTATATCTGAGGGCGAATATTTTGAAGGATACAAAATAAGTAAATATTTTTCGAAAAGGGTAAGAAGACATCTTACGTTTTGAACACACCTCGTAGGTATGTATATATCGATGTTTTTTTAACTGCATAAAATCTATCGATATCGATAACTATGGTTTGAGAGCTGAGAATAGCAAATTGCATTAACATTTCTGTTCAGTAGTTTAGCTGAAACAAAAGTGAAGTGAAGAAGTGAAAAGCGAAGTGTTGAAGAAGACATCGAAATGTGGACATCCCTGACAAGTAGAAAACAGGGAGAGTGGTCCCGCTGCTGAAACCTGGGAAACCCGCCAACCAAGGGAAATCTTATCGGCCGATAACTCTCCTTTCCCCAGTAGGAAACACACTTGAAGCCCTCCTACTCCCACTCTTCACGAATCACCTGGTCCCATCCCCCATCAGCATGGCTTCCAACGAATGCACAGTACCACCACAGCACTCACCGTCATAAACGCACAGATAAACCGCAGGCTTAACCAAAACCGCTCCTGCAAGAGGACTGTCCTAGTAGCGTTGGACTTGAAGAAAGCTTTCGATACTGTCAGCCATTCCACCCTACTAGATGATATTTATCAGTCGACACTCCCGCCTCCCTTTTTACCACCTGCACAAAGGAGGTAAAATTGCAACTCAAGGTTAAAGTGGATGACACCCTAATTCCGACTGTTAACAATCCCAAAATTTAGAGTGTAACCTTTAACAGTTTGCTCTCCTTCTCTGCGCACACAACCGCAATTGCCACTAAAGTCCAAAATCGCAACAAGGTCCTTAAATCGCTTGCCGGCAGCACTTGAGGCAAAGGCAAAGAAATGTTGTTATCGACATTTAAAGCAATTGGCCAGCCGGTTCTAAACTACGCTGCACCTGCCTGGTCGCCAAAACCCTGCTATTCGGATAGCGACGGGTGGTCTCCTGATGTCCCCTCTTTAACACCTTCACAACGGGGCACAAATGCTCCCCGTAATGGAGCACAATAAAATACTCAGCAAACAGTTTCTTCTTGGGTGCTACAGCAGGTTTCACCCTTGCAGACACCTGCTTGAGCCAGAGGCGCCTCCCAGGCACGTCAGGAGACAACTACTCAATTACACCGACAAGATCCAGTACAAAACTAACAGACACTTACTGGACCAGACAGTGTTTAGACAGACAATAAACGACGTTCATCGAGAGACCGTCACCAGCTTCCTAAGCGCCCGACCACCGAATGCCGTATTCGGAGTCCAACCACCACCTGCAGCAGATGAAGAGCTTTAGCTTCCCCTTGAGACCCGCGTAACACTGATACAATTACGTTTTGGATATTGTAGCAGGTTAAACTCCTACTTATCCAGAATTGACCCCGACGTACTAAACATATGTCCTGCATGTGAAGGCAACCCGCACGACACTAACCACCTTTTCACATGGCCCACCAAACCCACTCATATAACACCCCTCTCCCTCTGGACTCAATCTGTCGAAACAGCACGTTTCCTGGGCCTACCTTTAGATGAGTTAGACGAATACGTACGGTGATATACACTACATTGTATTGCCGCTACAACAACCACATCGAATCTAACCAGATTATAATAAAAAAATCATTCCAACAATATTTCTGTTTTGTATTATCATTTTAAGTTCGCAAGCTCTTAAAAAACACCCGCTATATATGGATGTATAGTATAATACGACATTATCTGTGAGGCGCGCAACACAGAGAACGCAAATAAGTTGTGTTGAAACTAGACTTACTTTATGTGTAATCATTGCGTTCTCAATAAAAATAACAAAAACAAAACTAAGCAATTTCAGTAACTAAGAGCTTCATCACTTGCGCAAATATTTGTTAAACTGAGTCTTGAAAATGGAAAATAAATTTAATTAGCAAATATGAGTATTCAGAAATAAAGCCACCCTGATGGAAATCAATTTCGAAACTAGTAACTTAAGTGCTGCTTGGTGATATACGAAAAAAATCAACACAATGTCACTTCTCCTCACAATTTTCTTCTTCACCATAGTTAAAGAGCAAACCTTGTAAATCTATCATTGCAAGGATATTGCAATCAAAGCAAGAGGTGGGTTGGATTAGGTTGGTATGGTTGCCCAAGGAATGAGCACACTTGGACGAGGAAAAACGGATTGGTACTTTGTGATACCATTATGAAGGAGGTGAGGTTGAGGTGAGAGAGGAAGACCGATGGGATGCGGGGAGAGGTGGTGCTGGGATGGTTAGGAGGGTGGGTTAGAGTGTGTGGTTCACGAACGATGACTGTGCTGCGTTTGCGTCAACCGCTTTGTGCTACTGATGAAATTCATCAGCTTTTTAATGACAACGCCTGCTATATCAGCAGACGCAGCAAAGAAGTAAGAGCCAAGATGCCTGGATCTTAGCACTCATCCTCCAAACATCCATCGCAAAAGGGACTTGCAGTAATTCCAAGCCTCACAGCATGCATTCCTCGCGCATAGTGGCATGTGAGAAAACCCACGAGATTCGAGAACTGATATTTTGTCAACCTCAGAAGCTCGACCGAGCGCCCCCGGTCCACATGTGGCCAGAAGGATTTCGCGATCTTACAAGTTTGTGTACTTGCCCAACGCTCGCTGAGTTGGCGCGATGCCCATCTTTCCAGGAGCAGACCGCAGGTAGTCAGGGGGATCCCAATTTTCTCCTTTCGCGGGGAGATCACCTCACATGTCCCTTGTCTGGCCAGCTCATCCGCCTCGCAAGCAAGGGGTAAGTCAGTAAGTTCAAGAATACCCTTTGCGATATAGTGTAAAAATTGTACCTGACGTAGAGAGGGTATGTTGAGATGGGTCTGAATATAAACCTTTTCAGAACAGCCATCATTGTGTCCACCAAGAGAAGATATTTGGAGTTGTTGTTCAAAAATCCTGAGATGGATGAAACCATGTTGATGAAATGGATGATATTCAGGCAAATTATAAAGGGTTTTCCAATAACAGGTGTTATCTATCGCTATCGAGAGATGATTAACGATTTTTTAATGGCCGGAATTGAATGGTATTGATCTGAACAACGTTTATTTTCAACAAAACGGCGCAACGTGCCACACAAGCAACGAAACCATTGAACTTTTGCGGGAAAAGTTTCCGAATCGTGTTATCTTTCGAAGAGGTGATCATAATTGGCTACCGAGATCTTGCGATTTAACATCTTGTGACTTTTTTCTTTGGGGCCACGTGAAAGAGAAGGTCTACGCCAACAACCCAGGGTCGATTCGAGACTTGAAAGATGGAATTCGTGAGGCTATCGAGGACATAGGGCAGCCACTTTGCAATTCGGTTATGGAAAATTTCATGAAAAGGATATTGCCCTGTAAGCGTGGTCGTGGTGATCATTTGCCTGATGTTAAATGATAAACATCCGATCATTTATATTAAAAAATAGCATTTTTCTTTGAATATCAAAATAACACCTCTTATTGGAAAATCCTTTAGTATACGGAGCAGTGCCGTGGGTATCAAGATCCGTCCTATCGACAGTATGGGAAGTCATGTCTAAACTTCAGCTCCTAACAGGCGGGCGCGATGCGTACTGACCCTCAGCTGCGATTAAGGTGTAAACAGTAAGCGAAACATGTCCTTTTAACATAAAACATTTTGTCTCATCCAAAAACATACTATTGTTGAGCCTTTAGCGCTCGCTTTCTCAACCACCGAGAACTGATAGCCCAAAGATTATAAAATGTGAGAAGACGTTCAAGATTGAAGTGGCCTCTAAGGCTAACTGAAGTATACCTATTCTTGAAAGGACCCTCCAATATTGCATACTCCACCCGAAGGCGCAAAACAACCCGAAAGTATAAGCGCTGGAATTTATGGCCCTAAAACAAAGCTGTATTTGTCAATGTCAATGGCAATGAGTAGTTTTCCCAGCATCTTTCTAGCGTAGGTGTTTGCCAGTATAAATGTGCAGTCATAAATTTAGAAAGAAACCCGAGAAATGAGCGAATTGTCCTTCTGAGCTACAGTCAGGCTGCACTCAAGACTTTGTCGTCCTAGTCTTTGAGTCCACAATGCTATCCGGGTCATATGGGCTCCAGGAAACAGGGGTTGCTTGGTAACAAAGTAGCGGCTGCATTGGCTAGAAGAAAAATCGCATAC
Organism: Anastrepha ludens; assembly: GCF_028408465.1. Taxonomy (NCBI): domain Eukaryota; kingdom Metazoa; phylum Arthropoda; class Insecta; order Diptera; family Tephritidae; genus Anastrepha; species Anastrepha ludens. Next base: position 25,415,670 of record NC_071499.1, on the reverse strand, counting down.
TCTCAGCCGAACTCGGCTCCATCAAAGGTTTACTGAGAAAACTGGACTTGGATGAGGCATTACGTTTAGTAGAGGGATTACTTGAATGGCTTTGCACGCTTTTCTTTACATTGAAAGCTTCTATGGCAAATTGATCCATGGCTTGATACAGAAGAAACGATGTGTGAAATCCTAACCGCATAGTTGGAGTTTCAAGTCAGGATTGGGCAGAGAAAGGATACCAAACCAATTTATTTATATAGTGTATGTTGTTGTTGTTGTAACAGCATAAACATTCCCCATACTTACATACAGGGAATGCTGCTGGAGTGACAGTCCTTGGCCGGATATAAATCCGGGTCGGTTCGATAACGTAGAACCGACTGTGGTGGAAACGTATATAATGAATCTTACTCTTTGGCTTGATCTTGTCGAAACAGCTCGCTTTTAGGCCTATCATTAGATGAAATTAATTATGACCACTGACGGCCAAATTATTCCAATAGACCTACATATTAAGAAGACGGCAACCATGAGTGCGTTTAGGTTAAACGAAGCGGGCCGCTGGAAAGAAAACACTTATGGTCATGCCAGTCTACTATTGCGGCAAACTCAGTTAACCTCGGTGAGGACTGACTACATCGTCCCGACGGTAACATTCAATAGGAATTTTGCCACTCTCTTTCCATCTAAGGAAGAGTGGAATAAGGGATTCTCATTAAACAACTTCGACACTACAGTCTATACAGATGGTTCTAAAATGGATTGTGGTGTTGGAGCTGGTATATATTCTCATAGACTTAAAATTGAAAAATCTGTGCGCCTCCCCAATACCTGCAGTGTCTTCCAGGCGGAAGTACTGGCAATTGGGGAAGCTTGTAGGCTACTAATCACAGACTTCTCTTTTAAGAGCAATATCGCTATTCTCTCGGATAGCCAAGCTGCAATCCAGGCACTGGATTCAGCGACTACAACCTCAATGGTGGTGGAACAAAGTAGGAATAGCCTTTCCACCTTGAGCGAAAAACATAATGTTACCTTAATCTGGGTCCCAGGACATCGGAATATTGAAGGTAACGAAAAAGCAGATGAACTGGCAAGAGGGGGATCTGCCATGAATAACGCTCTTGCAGAACCGGTATTCACACCATTAGGCGCAGTCAAGAGTACAATTTCCCTAAAATACCTCCGAATGGCGGAGTGTAGATGGAGGGGCCAGACGAAATGCAAAATCAGCAGAACGTTATGGCCCACCTACAACCTTAAACAATCATCAATATTGTTAAACATGAAACGACGGGATGCCTGGAGACTAACGGCAGTCATAACTGGCTTTTGGTCTGTCGGAGAACAGGCAGCCAAAATGGGCATCCCTCACAACACATACTGTCACAGTTGCAAACAACCGGAGAAAAAGGAAACAATCTTCCATTTCCTCTGTGAATGCCCTGCCCTATGGAAGGACAGAATGTTAACCCTGGGCAAACCGCTGTTCGAGGAGCTCGAACAACTGTCTGGCTTAGATGTCAACAACCTAATAAGGTTCCTGAACCGCACAGACTGGGTATAGTCATGCCGTAAATAACAAGTTGGTAAAGAGGATGTGGCAACAAAATGGTGCGGAAGCGCTAGTTGGATTCAGGATGAATCTCCACTCTAACCAACCAACCAACCAACCGACGGCCAAATAGACCAAAAGTTCTTGCGGACGGACTTAATAACAGCAAGAGAATATTAAGCATACCTGCAGCTACTAAACGTTTCAACGATGGGCAGAGTTCAATGCATAAAGGCTCAGAACTCTAAACAACCGCGATCGACTGGGGAATACCGCCCCAAGTCATTCCGAAATGTTGAATTTGAAGTTGATTATAACGGTACTAAAAATATTTGATGGGTATGAATAATTATCTCCTAAAGGATGAAAAGTCTATTTTTCGCAATAGTAAAACTTTTTGTGAAAATAATCGCTTAAAATGGAATCTTTATACACTAACAGGAAGGCTTAAACATTTAATACGGTCAATTAATTTTTGAAACATAAAGACTTCCGGTTGTAAATAATTTAACTTTGATCTCTGATTTAGCCTTAATTTTTCATTTACGTCTTTTAAGTACAGTTAAAAGCTATATAGCTCCATTTTGGCAACTTCTTGCTTCTTTTTTTCCCCATTAACTTTATATTTCTTTATTGTCTTCACTATATGTTACGTTTGCGAAAAATTTTGTATTCGTGCGCCGAGCGAAATTTCACGTAATAAGTTCATGCCATTATTTTAACATCACATTGAATGCGACTCTGCGTAAGAAAAGCAACTATGCAACACCAACAATATTGGATTGTCAAATAGAAGAGAAACGAAAAAATTTTCACCAACCAAGACTTGAGCAAATTAGCAGAAAGTTGTTAAAATTGTTTGGAAAATTATATAAAAAAGTGAAAAGTTAAAAATACCCCCTGCAATAATGAATTTATCATAAACATTGGGAGTATTAACGAAGCCAGTGACGATAGTGAAAGTTTTGCAAAAGCTGGCAGTGGGCAGAGTGCAATAAGAAGATAGTGAAAAAAGAAGGCAAAGGCAATAGGTAGTGCAGCACCGAGCAGAAGTCAAAAAGGCAATACGGGTACAAGGCAAGCAAGCAGTGAAAAAACGGGAGGCAGTGCACGAAAGGAAAGTGACTGTAAAAGAAAACTAGAGAAGGAGTATACGGATAGCAAAGAAAAAAAAACTACAATAAAGAAGTGCGGATATAAACGAAATATCATTAAATACGAAAAACCTGAATTACGCAGGCAAAGTGAAATTCACACACCAAACAAAATAAACATTGGAGAGGTGTAGCCTCTATTTAGTGGTGTAGTGTCCGGGATAACTGCTCAGACCTTGAGCATTTATATCTAATAGAAGCATAAGTTAAAACAGTTAAGCATAAAAATATGTCTTCGAATAATCAATCAACCGTCACTCAGGGTGTGAACCCCAATCCAAATTCGGCAACAGCTAGTGGGGCAACAAGTGCGGCTACGGATCAACGCAATGCTCCAACAGAAACTCAATCTACTGCAGGCAGCAGCAGTGGCACAACGCCTGCCGGTGGACAAGCGGATAGTCCAACACGAGTTGCGAAAACACCTGCTGTCAATACAAAGGAACGCGTAATTGACAACGTTCCATTTCCACCCAGCCACAAGTTAACTATGGCAGAGGTTTTTGATCTGCGAACTGGTAAACCAAATCACGACGTGTTAAAGCAACATTTCATTCTTGAAGGTCGCATAGAGGAGGCCCCTGCATTGCGAATTATTCAAGAAGGTGCCGCTTTGCTGCGCCAAGAGAAAACTATGATAGACATCGAGGCGCCAGTGACAGTATGTGGCGATATACATGGACAGTTTTATGACCTCATGAAATTATTCGAAGTAGGAGGGTCACCAGCATCCACCAAATACCTCTTCCTTGGTGATTACGTGGATCGAGGCTATTTTAGTATTGAGTGCGTTTTGTATTTGTGGTCACTGAAAATCACCTACCCGAATACATTATTCTTGCTGCGTGGCAATCACGAATGCCGTCACTTAACAGAGTACTTCACTTTCAAGCAAGAGTGCAAGATTAAATATTCGGAACGGGTGTATGATGCTTGCATGGAGGCTTTCGATTGTTTACCCCTAGCGGCACTAATGAACCAACAGTTTCTGTGTGTCCATGGCGGTTTGTCACCCGAGATTCACGAGTTGGAGGATATACGCCGTCTGGATAGATTTAAGGAGCCACCAGCATTCGGTCCAATGTGTGATTTATTGTGGTCAGATCCCTTAGAAGATTTCGGCAATGAGAAAAATTCGGACTTCTATTCGCACAACTCGGTGCGCGGCTGTTCATATTTCTACAGCTACGCTGCCTGCTGTGACTTTTTGCAAAACAACAATCTTCTATCGATTATACGTGCGCATGAGGCGCAGGACGCCGGCTATCGCATGTATCGCAAAAGTCAAACCACTGGATTTCCCTCACTTATAACCATCTTCTCGGCACCCAATTACTTGGATGTGTACAACAACAAAGCGGCAGTGCTGAAGTATGAGAACAATGTGATGAACATCAGGCAATTCAATTGCTCTTCACATCCATACTGGCTTCCGAATTTCATGGACGTATTCACATGGTCTTTGCCATTTGTGGGCGAAAAAGTAACCGAGATGTTGGTGAATGTGTTGAATATTTGCTCGGACGATGAACTTATGACCGAGGAGAGTGAAGAACCGCTATCCGACGACGAGGCGGCGTTACGCAAAGAAGTCATACGGAATAAAATTCGTGCGATCGGTAAAATGGCGCGTGTATTCTCAGTGCTACGTGAGGAGTCTGAATCTGTATTACAATTGAAAGGGCTCACACCAACCGGTGCACTGCCATTGGGTGCACTATCCGGTGGCAAACAGTCATTGAAGAATGCGATGCAAGGCTTCTCACCCAATCACAAGATCACTTCGTTCGCCGAAGCCAAGGGACTGGATGCGGTGAACGAACGCATGCCGCCGCGGCGGGATCAACCGCCAACACCCAGTGAAGAGCATATTAATAGTCAGGGAGCAACAGCTGCGCATAATGGGTAATTAGTCTAAGGTGTGTAAGTAATTGAATAATTCATATGCAATAGTAAACGAGATTTGAGAGACGTGTAAAGGGATGCATGAAAATTTGAAAATGCAATTCGTTCAAATGTGGAATGCGTTTAAATTATACATCATGTTAAATACCAATTATGAATTCATTGAAGTTTAAAGTTAATGATGAAATTGATAAATATAAACATAAAACAAATAAAATAAATCAATATTTAAGCAGAGCACTTATTGCAAAACAAAAAAAAAAAAGTTTGGTTGTTGTAAGAATAATTGACTTTATTTTGCCTTGTAAGTTGAGGAAGAATTCACCTTTACAAGAAAGTGCCAGTCAAAAATACTTTCGAACAATACTACAATATAAGTTACGATCCACAAAATAATTTATACCTATTTTTTATGTGCAAAGTGAAAATATATTACAAGTTTGAGGACCCAGTTAAATTTCTTGAGTTTTATTTACGAGTATTTATTTTAATATATAATATAAACAGTTCGGTTTTCCATAACTTTACTAGACAGTTTTAGCGAGGAACTTGATTAAAGCTGTCGGAATGCTAAAAAACAGATTTGTTAAAAATTATGCAACCACAAAAATCATAAATCACATAATTTATTTTTTGTTTTTGTTTTAAAATCCTATGACACACTCTAAAACGTGTCACTGTGAAACAAACAAAAAACTGTTTAATTGGGAAAAAACTTAGCATAGAAGAAAATGATGCGGTTACGTTAAGGTAGAGCGGAATTGCTTTCCTTTTCTTCGATAATTGTTTTTGTGCATGATTGGCGTAAAGAGAAATCAAATTGAATACAGAATTACTTAGTAATCGGGAGAATGTGTTGTTTAAGGTTGCTCCTACCCAGTCGAAGTAATATGTTTTTTCGTACTTAAAAGGCCTTATTGACTACTCCGTGTGAATGCTTTTTCAAATGAAAATTGATGTTGATTAATTTGTTCATTTATTTTCTGTTGTTCTGTTCTGTTAGTAGAAGAACTAAGAAATTCGTGTAACTATTTTTTTAGACTAGTTTTGGTGAATGATTTTCAATTTAACTAAAATTGAGCATAAAAATTCAAAGAGGACGCATTGTTTGAGATTTAATAAGCATAGAAATTCAAAGAGGACGCATTATTTTAGTATTGAATCGGCCGTTACGTGAACGCCACCATTAAAGTCTGCATTTGAACTTGAGGGAATAGACTACGTTTTCTGCAGACACTCCTTACTACCTTTTTGGAATATGCTAAGCTTTAAACTATCAGTAATCTGTCATCTATATTGAGGATTGAGGTGAAATTAGCGAAAACTTGGGGGAAGGGGGACTAAGTGTAGTAGAAAATTTATAAACATATGCATATAAAAGAATTTTTTTGAAAGTTAAGTTTTGGCATATACACAGAAAAAGTTGCTCCATATATATATAATATATATATATACATATATATAAACAACAAAAAAACCCCATTTGAAAATTGGTGAATGGGCCTATACCGAAAAATAAATTCCACCAAGTATTTTGTGAAAAAATAACATACATACCTTGGAAAGATTTGTTAAATTAGATAATTGCATAAAAAATTAAAAACAAAAAAAAAACATGGTATAACTAAATTTAGCTAATAAATAACACAGTTTTATTGTAATGAGCAGATGAGAGAGTTATTGAATTGTTGTATTATCAACACTTAAACGAATGAGTAGAGAGTACAGCATGCGAATGAGAGAGTGACACTTTTTATTGCTTGTTCAATATTCAACACAGCCACTCCGACCCTTTTGGAGATGAAAAGGCAAGGAAAGATAAAATGAAATACTTTAACAATTAAATGCTTATTTATAATGTTTATAAAACTAATAATAAAATAAATAAATATATATTTAAAGTAAGAAAGAGAGAGAGAGAGCAGAGGATACCTAAACTTAAGGCAAGTTGAAGTTACAATAGGAAATTGAAAGCAGCAGCAGCAGCATATCGTTGGTGATCCTGCAATGCGTTCCATGTCATTTTTTCCATATTTCTGCGTGATGAAAAAAGTAATTTACATTTTTCAAGAAAAATTCAAGAAAAAATCGAGAAAACAACAAAACTGTCATAGAACGTTGTGCAGTATTATTGGCGATGGTGAAAAAGCGGGGAAATCTGTAGAGGTATGAAAAGACATACATACATACATATGTACATACGCATATGTATGTTAACGAAAGCAATGATAGCCTTAGTCGTCAGTCTTAGTTAGCCTATTGCCATATTCTTCAAACTTCGTTTAAATCCGTGTAATGTTTTTTTTTTTTTTTTTTTTTTTTTTTTTTGAATAAAACTATCAACGTACATATTTCAAATTCGAGTATTTTTCAAAATTCAATTTCGGCTTTTGTTGCTTTCGGCCACCGAAATGCTCCAACAGTATGCACGACCATAGAACGAAGGGCATATATGTATATGAATATTACATAAAAAATATACTCGCAAAAAAAACAAACATTCATAAGAAATATACGATAGTTAAAACGAGTGCTGCTCGTGTCCAAGTAAACGACGGAGTATGTTTCGTGTCACAAAACTAATTATAACACAATTAAATATAATTCACATTTGACGCCAAATCAAATTAGTAAACATTGGATTAAAGTACGTATATAAGAAATCAAACATGCATATACACACATACAGTAATTTAATACAAATTATATATAAAATCATTCTAAGTCAAAGACGTTAATGAATGTACCACACAAAGAAATTTCTCCAAATAAACAAAAAACAAGAAAAAAAAGCAATTTTAATTCCACATCGTTAGTGCTTGTTGCAAGTATCATGTAAAAAATTAATTTGGAAAGAAAACGAGATTACTAACTAAGCACAGAGCGCCATAAGATAAAACGACTACAATTATTGTACAAAAAAAAGAAGAAAAACAAAAACACCAAAAAAACAAACAAAACAAAAAAAAAAACACAGTTACATACAAACATTTGTGTATATCGCTGCAGAATCAATATATTGTACAATAATATTAGATATTTTAAAATTGAATAATTCACCATGAGTTGATTATGTGTTTTTTCTTTGCGAACTAACATACAAAATTGCCTTCATTTTAACGGCAAATAAGAGGAATATTGTTAAATTTCAAAATCAAATAAAGTAAATTTATGTAAATGTATAGTTAATGTTTGAAGTAAATAGCATTTGAGCGCATTTAATTTGAAAAACAAAAACAAAGGCAAGTATAGTGAAAAATCAAAAAAACAAAAAACAAAAATATTATCCGCAACTGTGTGTAAACAAAAGCAAATATAAGCAGTATAGCTTAACAATAATGAAAACAAAAGAGGTACATTTTGCATTTCAAGTGTTGTAATTTAAAATTAAGTTTCCAACTTCTCCTTTATGTTGTTGTTGTACATACATTATATAAATGCTGTACTTTGTGCTTAAACGAAACCCCTCTCAACGGATTACTTATTACTCTTCTGTTATGCCATTTTGAAAGAGATTTTAAATGCATTCATACACGCATACACACATACATGCATACATATATAAAATACTGTAATCGTATGATTGTACCTTATTTAATTTTTTTACAATTTTATGATTATTAAAATCTCTGTTCAATAAATGAATTTAAATGTACTTATTTAATAGGAAATATGAAATATATGAACTAAACAAATTAACTAGCAATTATTAAAATAAAATCTATAAAATCTCTCGGAAATTAAGGAAATTTAGTATAATTAAAAATTAATAATGAACCAAGCAGGAGCGTGGAATATAAATAATATAAAGAGCAAAGTCGCATAGTGGTAATGGATTTTTTTTTTCTTGACATGGAAAAGCACGCTTAACTATCAAAATCCACAAACCACTACAATAACCCTAATCAGCAAAACATGCACAGTCGGACAAGGCATATTGGGGAATGGCCAATTGAATCCACTTGATATGGATTAAAATATATCTAGAAAAAAGAAAATAAAACAGTTGCGCGAATTATTTTAGTTGTTCTCTGAGTACCATAAATTCAACGGTTATATTATTGCAAAAAAAAAAAAAGAAGATGTGTAAAAAATATGTACAGCTGCAGTCAAAATCTTACTAGGGCACATACAGCCGTGGTCATATAAATAGCACATCAAGACTTTGAAAGCAAAGAGTTGAATATGTTTTTAAATAATTATTTTTAATTGGGGGAAAAAAGTTTGATTCAATAATAAAAGGTTTGCTCAGTAAGCAGCTTTCTCATTCCCTCTTGACAAATCGGCTCCCTTAGCAAGTCACTGGGTTGTTAACTCTAGAAATGTTTAGCAAAAGTGGAAGAAATGTAAAATTTGTAGGAAAAACATTTCGTTTTCAAAAGGGTGTATAAGCACTTGCTCGGTATGTGAATAACCAAGACGATATGGAAAACATACTGCTATACAGCTTAAATCAGGATATCACAAAGCATCTTTTTGGGGCAATGAACGTGAAAGATGAACGTTTTGACAATTTGAGTCCAATGCCTTTCAAATACAGGTGGGGGAAGTACTTAATACGTTACTTCAAAGCTACATAAGTTACCAACAAGAGCTCATTTAGCAATATGGAACTAATCATAGCCTCCTGATGGCAGATGGCTTTTTATGAGGAGCCTCTGCTATTACAAACAACATTTTTATCATTTGGTGTTTCATGCCCGTGGTAGTTTGTCAAGTAGTTAGGAATGAATAATCGCGACTTGGGGGTCAAAACTCCAAACTTACGTGGGCATAGCATAGTAAAGCAAAGCGCAAGGAATTCATTAGGGCCATACTGCTTAGGTAACATAATAGCTTCATATTGTGATCAGTTTTCAATTTAAAAATTAATTCACAAAATATCAGTCTGGGTTTAACTTAATCACATTTTTTTTAATATCATTCCTGGCAATTTCTGTTTGTACCAGTTATAATTTAAGTAAAAAGAAAACGTTTTTTGCTACCATTTTTACCAAAAAGGTATTTAATTTCTCCACTTTCTAACCGTTCTTAAATGCAACCTTTTGTAAGGGAGTGTCAAAATTCTAATGTCACAAGTGAGCAAACCTTTAATAATTGAATCATGGTTATAAGTTCTCTTCTTCTTCTTCTTGGTTTGCGCGATAACCGCTTAAGCGATTTTGCCGATCAATCAAGGTTTTCTTTCTCGTGCTAGCCGACGTCAGTTGGACACATCAAGTGAAGCCAAGTCCTTCTTCACCTATTCATTCCAACGCAGCGGAGACCAACCTCTTCCTCTGCTACCACCACCACCAGCTGGTACCGCATCGAATACTTTCAGAGCCGGAGCGTTTGTATACATTCGGACGGCATGACCCGTTATATCTTTATTCGCTGCTGCCGCGATGTCTATGTCGTCGTAAAGCTCATACAGCTCATTGTTCCATCGCCTGCGTTATTCGCCGTTGTCCAAAAATCTTCGCAAAGACACCAAGAGACGCCTCTGCGGATACTGTGAGGTATGGTACACTAGACAGGGCTAGTTTACTGGGGCGGCCGCCCTTGGTCGGGAAAAACACGAGTCAATCCCGTAACGTAGAATATTACGTTACGTTGGATTAGAATCTTGACGGACATTGTCATCATCCAAGTATCTGCGCCATGCGTTAGGACGCAGTTACTGGCCAAAAACTGTAAAATCTCCAACTAGCTTAAAGTCATTTAAAACTCGCCAATTCGTAGGTGAACATTTCAAAGCAGAGTTGGTGCAGAAGTTCTTTCTTTCTTAGCATGACAGGCATGGGTGCGCCACTGCATCCGCAACTATCTTTATCCAAATTTCTCGATTCGCTGTCAATCACCTTTGTATGTTCATATCTTTGAGGTCATCGATAACCCAATCTATCCATCTTTTCTTTGGTCTTGACTCGATGAAGACCCGTTTGTGATGCTCTTTGCTCTGGCATTCTTTCTACGTGTCAAAGCCAGCATATTCGTTGGGCTTTTATGCATTTTATGATGTTTTGTCCCTTTATAAGGTGTTCAAATACGATATGCGCCATCTGCCAACTTGATTGGGCCACCTATTTTTTGCGAAATTTTCTGCGAAACCGCAACAACAGCCTCCGATTGATAAGTGCAGAAGTTAACGAGCAGAAAAATTCACTTCCGAAAGTGACTTTGTTTATTTCAAACGATCAATTTTAAATACCGTAACATTAAAATGAGAGAACCATTTTTTTTTTATAGCCTTGCCTCTCAGCAGGCAACCTTCGAGTGTAATTCTGCCATGAAATAGTTTCTTATAATAACCCATCTATCGCTCGAGGCTGCTTTAAATTGTAGGCCCCTCCATTTGTGGAACAACATTAAGACGCACACCACAAAGTGGAGGGTGTGAGTGTGCTCGGCAAACACCCAAAAATGTGTGAGCGCCAATTATATGTGTATATGTATATGCATGTGTATATATGTATAACTTGAAATTAGTAGTCGAATAGTTCTGAAGAGAGTGTAGAGCTGGTCAATAATTATTGAGTGGGTAAACAGGCATTCATTCACGAAAAAATAGCTCAATGTGCAAAAAATTATACTAAAATCTCCATTCGAATGAGAATCTTTGAGAAACTATAAATCGGAACAGCAAAAGAGAATGGCATTCCGCACAGCTTTTTGGAAATTCCCTCTGCTTCTATGCTAAATCGTTTCAAAGCAGTTTTTTAAAACGCAGTATTTGCCACTAAATGTTGACTATTAAACTCTAATCAATGCGATTTGGCGTGTAGTTTCTTGTTTTTGTATTCTACTAAAATTCTTCAGTCTTTTGCTGATTTTTTTCATATTTCTTTTTTCTTTATAAGGGCAATTAATTGTGATTGGTCATATGTGTTTGTGAAACACATCTGGTTTGAGCAACAAAAATACAGATGTAACCCCGCTCAATATGTTTTGTCCATCACACATATTCACACATACCTACATGCATGCATACGAATAGCACCACGAGTGAAACAGAAACGTTATAGAGGGGATTATTGAACAGTATTTAAACGATAAATCTCAACTGTTACAAATGTCACTTTTTTATATTCAAAAGTTTATCGTACTACACATGTTTTTTAAAATAATCATAAGTCAAAAATCACAAAATTATAATATATTTAAACGAATAAGCAATTCAAAGTTAAATCGATACGGGTACAATTACAATTAAAAGTGAAACGTTTGTGGTGGTGTTTATGCAAAAAGGTAAATATCTACAATAGGTGATCGAGAGGAGAAAAATCCCATGTAGTGTTTCTCCATATTTGTTGTTTGTCATGCGTATGTATTTACAGTTTCCCCGTAGAAAATCCTATTCCACATATTTTACATATGTACATTGCATTGTCAATAGCCAGAATTTGGTTAGGTAGAGTGCTGGCTTATCTGTAAAAAGATCTCACTTAGGCTCCCGTAGGGTCCTTTGCTTTGCCAGTGCTATATATCTAAAGTCGAGGATACCATTTTATATAATTCATACTGCATGTCTTGGCGAATTTTAACCAGAATTAACATCTTTCAAAAAATTAAAAAAAAAAATTTAGGAATTGTGCGGAATACTGTCTTTTGACTCGTTGATTAAAGTGGTGATTCATCCAGAATCCATCTAGTGCTTCCGCACCATTTTGTTGGTCTTTTGATTCACTCGCGAGTATATTTAAATTTCTAGACTTGAGAGTTTTATTTCTCCAACTTGAGTGAATAATATTTGCTTCAGAAGTATCGGTATACGTTAAAGAGCGAAAATTTGGGTTATCTGATACTATTTTCAAAAAGCAATCGTTAAAATTTAAACAGTACTTCTTCAGATGTATAGTTGTGGACTTAAACATAACATTGAGTGATTTGCGTCTAACTTCTCGCTCTTTGGCTGTCATGACCTGTTGAGAAAATATTCTAAGCGTGACTAACAGTCTGCGTATTTTCATGTCATCATAAAGACGGCGAGGGTTAGTATTTGTAGCAGTACAAAGCATTACAAGAAATTTTCTGAAGAATTTTCTGCTGGGGTGACAGTCTTTAGAAATATTGAAAGCCGGGTAATACTAGTTCCGACTATTGTATGTACGCAGAATGCGAGGGATCAACTTAGATGTTTGTGATTAGTTCACCGAGATCGACTTTGGCTACAACTTCGGCGTGCAAGTCCCTAGAAAATTACGTGGAAATCTAATATTGTTCACATGACGAGATGCTAAATTTCACAGAATAATGGAAAGTCGATATTCGAGCAAGATGTGCCTGAGAGAAATGCATATTCGAGCTGGGATCTGGTCTCTATGGCTGAGCGAAGCTTATACGACTTCCAATGTTTTTCAAGCTATGGTCGACATAGTGATAGCGCTTTGTCAAGGTGGATTTATTAAGGTGACAGTATTCACCCAGCTGAATTTTTTACCGTAGGTATGGCTTACGTCAAAATGATATGCTTTGTTTGTATGTATTGGTATGTTTACATTCGTATGTTTACATTTGCTTGCTGATTTTGACGTGATGGTTGAACCAAACGCAACAACAAATACATGTAGGGTTTTACTTATACGTGTTTGCTGTCACCTGTAATAAATTCGCCTTGCGCTTTGTCCATTAAAGCGCGTCTTAATTGTAGACGCTTAGACTGCGATATAAGTTAAAACCGACAGCTTGTACAACTTCCTAGATATACTAGTATTCCGAAAAACGAGGAAGCAGACGAGTGCACAAAGAAAATTTCAGAAACAAAGATTCTCAACTAAAGCAGTCTAATTACTCTCGGTTTTCCGTATTCAAAATTTGAAGAAAAACCTAGAACAGCACTAGCAGGTGAACTAATATAGATACTTGCAAAAAAGCAACCCATTTTCTGTGGAAAACGAAGATCCCAATATTCAGTGAGGCTACTACGAGTAAAACAAACAACACGATACTTGAATGGAATGGAATACTGACAAGCACTGGCATACGATCGCCAGTATCCGAGCGTCTCGTAACGATTTCTGCAGGAGCTTTGGAGATGAGCAAGGGCAGATTCTTTTCTTGTTATTACAACAAAAACATTACCCAAAAATATTGTACTTCGAAGAATGCATTTCAAAGAGCTGGAAACCAATTTTCCCAGAATTTGGTTAGTCTAGACTCCTCCATTGTTGTTGTTGTAGCAGCATAAGCATTTCCTCACACATATACGGGGAATGCTGCTGAAGTGACAGTCCTTGGCCAGACATAAATCCGTGCCATTCCCGTTACGTGGAATCGACTATCGTGGAAACCAGACACGTCTCGCTCGGGCTGGTTGGGCTGATTGTAACTCAAAACTTGAGTTGGTTTATGGTCACGTAGGTATGAGTTGAGGAAATATTTTCTAAGCATCGCTATTGGTTGTTGTTGTTGTAGCATCATAAACATTCCCCATCCTTGGCCGGATATAAATCTGGGTCGTTTCGGTAACGTAGAACCGACTGTCGTGGAAACGCATCGCTATTGGTATCTATGCCCAGAGTGTGACTCTCTATGAGTAACTTCCTTTCATTCAAAATTTCTTCTATTTAATGTCTAGGGCCGGAAATAGGATGCGGTATGTACGTTTTTTTAATATCGAGCCAACTTGCATGAATAATGGGCATATCCTTTTTAAGGCAGGCTTTTAACAAGTTTGAAAAATCTCGTCTCAAATTAAATCTCGTTCTTTATTAGAATGTCGATGTTTTGCCGTTGGTTATACCAAATGTCAGTAAAAAATAAAGCTTACAGTTCGATGAGATCAATTTAGCGAGTTGAAAAGTTTAATTTAATTTAAAAAATTTAACTCGCGAGTCAAAAAGCAAAAATTGGCGAATGTCACGCATTGACTGAAGGTAAATTTTTTTGTTTGTATACAGATATTTACATATTTATATACACACATACATACCTACGTAATCGACAATGCACCATTTAAATATAGTTTGAAAATCAAAAGCAACAAATAAAGCAAATGTTCACTAAAAAAAAATAAACACTGAATTAGACACAGATACCGTTAATTATATTGGTTAGCCAGACACTGATATGAAACAAATTTTCGCATTTACATACATACATATGTACGTTTATAAAAGCATACTGAGAGCACTTAAAAAAAAAAATAACAAAAAATGAATTTGCAAATTTAGTGTAAAATAAAATGTGGAACTTTGAAGGGGCGGAAAATATTGTTGCCAGAGATTTATAAAACAAAAACACGAAATTGCACTTAGTCACATTTTAGAAACCTTAAATAAGCAACAATTAAATATAGAGAAAAGAACCCTTGACTCAACGCTAAAGAATGGATAGTATATATAAAGACGCATATGAATACACACAAATATCAAATAATAATAATAAATTACAAGCCCATTTACTCTTAATAATGATAATAACAATCATTGTAAACATTTAGCAAGCACTTTTAATTCTAAAAAATAACAGATATCACAATCACAATGTTATATATACTTATACATACATACATGCATACATACATATATAAATAAAATATATTTACTCGATATATTCTCCTTATTTCACCGCCTAACCTTTGACTCTCATTCCCATTGTCGAACAAACTGATGTTTAATTATTGAAAACTCGTTCAATGCATAATTACGATATTTGATGCATAAACTTGCAATTTCTTTGAATATTAGGGTCCATATAAAGTATTTGTCAGTTTAACTTGCGGTTTACTTCCCACTATCGAAATAATTAATTGAGATGCTTGTGAGAAAATGTGAGAGCATTGGTCTGTGATTGTGCCGAGTTGTGGAAATTTTTCTAGCAACAAATCGAAATTTTTATGCAAGCAGAAAGTAGGAGTTCAAATTCCTACTAAAACCCTGCATGCATATTCTGGTATAACAGAGAGAGAAGCTCAGTAAACGTGGTAAAGAAGCTCAGTAAACATGCTAGAGAAACTCGGTGAACGGCTACGCTCAACTGCTGATTAGAGATGCTGCAAGCCATGCGTGTGCCTAGCGATTATGGGGCATAGGTCTGCAAGCCTCGATTCAGAAAAAATGGCTAAAAACAGCTGACGATAAAAGTTTCCTTAAAAGTTTAACATGGCGCTTTTAATTAAAAACAAATATATTAAGTCTGTTCATGAAGTAAATAATTTGTAACTTTCTCTCCATTTCCCCTACTTTGCAAATGTTTTTGATACATGAATACCAAAACCTGATCATTTGTAGCTGGCAAAGTTGCGGAAAGTGAGAGAGAGAGTGTTAACCCTTTGCGCTCAAGTGGCGACTCTCCCTCGCCACGATGTTTCATGCAGCAACTCGAACGGCGAGTGAGAGGCGACAGTGTTTGTTTAGACTAGATTTCTTTATATCCAGTTCATAGAAGTTCACTATTGGTTTATGAATAAAGATATTAGGCTAATGTAAAGGAAATTTCGTGAATTTTGGTATAAAACAAAAACAAGTTTTACCCCTATTTTCCAAAAATGCTGTGTAAAAGAATTATTCATAACAAAAACTAAAATTTAGTATATAAAGTAAGTGGAATAATATATATAAATTCATCACAAAATAACAACATTCAAGTTAAAAACTTTATTAATTCTATTAGTAATCCAGTTGAAGGATTCTTTTTTTAACATAAATATAAAAAGATATAATTTTATAAGTTTTAGTTTTCTGCTTCTGTATGGGACAGCTCTCTATATTGCAGTCCAATTTCCTTCTATTGTATTTGTGTAAACACCTGTAGCTCTATTTTTGAACTCTCTTGAATAGTTTACGGTAAAATGTAAATATCTAACTTGATCAAGGCCAAAATATGTTTTCCATATATCGGTTTAAAATATAACGTTTTCGTATGTTAATCTGTATATAAATTCATTGCATGCCACATATAAGACACTCGTAATATATGCGCAAAATCGTCTCGAGTTGCTGCTCCACCCAAACGAAAAAGCCGTCGAGCGCAAAGGGTTAAATGACATTACATTTCGAGGGGAAGTTGCAAGTTTTTACTGGATAATTTTTACATACAAGAACAGACCTATTAAATGTGCGAAATCGGCCAATATAAATTGATTTTCTTTTAGCTTTAAAAACCTTTTTCGATTGCTCAATGTTAGCGTCGCTTTATGAATTTGCTGTCTTAACCCCTTCGGACCTCAAGTGAAGAATTAGTTTAATTTAAAAAATAAAATAAAAAAATTCGGAAAACTTAATAAATATGTATGATTTTTCACACATTTGTTTTTATGATGTCCTTCTTACTAATAATTAGTAAAAAAAAAAGTTTATTATCCATTAACAATAATTCAGGTCTGAAGGGGTTAAAAAGAAAAACTTTAATTTTTTAAAAGTAACTGTAGAAGTGCCATATTTTTTTGTATACAAATTGAAATTTTTAATTCAAAAGGAGGCATTTTTAATATTTTAAGTTCAGTTTACTTACTTAGTAAAAGAAAACACTACTTTATCTGCCCCCTTTTAATATTTCCTTGCTTAGTTAAAGTAAAAACTACTGAAAAAATCTCCAGCTATTTGTATTGCAAAAAATCTGAAATTAATAATTTAATTTTTTTATTTGTTGCTACTAAAAATTCTTCTTTCTTAACTTAGCTGCATTAACTCTGCGTCTGATCGTCTTGTGATACAGCTTGGTCTTCTTTAAACTTATAATTTGTGGTCTACTTCCCAACAAGACACACAATGTTACTTTTATTTTGTGGTTTTGGTTTTTTACTCAGTTTTTTTGCCTCGATTAATTTCGTTTTAAATGATAAACTTCGAGCCTACAAATTGCATTCGCCTACTAAAGCAATTCTAAAAGTAAAAAAAAAAAAACAAACAAACCAAAAAAAAAAGCAAAAAGAATAACTTTAATAAAACCATTGTATTTTGTAAGTAACATAATGTTAATTAACATTTAAGTGTCTATGTACTAAGAGAAAAACGCAACCATATACGAGTACCACACACGCATGCATTGACACATTGATTAACAGCAACTGCAACTACAACACCAACATCACGACTACTTAGCTGAGCGATTGCCTCATCGTAAATCGTAATTAGAAATTCACTACTGAAGCCTATTAGCACATTTACTACACCACTTACACACCTAATGCATAAGCAAATGTTTATACCATATACTGGCATTTGTAGTTTATATTACAAGTATTTATATACTGATATACACTTGTATGTAATAATTATTCTCATTGCATACATATTAACATGTAAAGTATGTATCGTAAATTAAGGCCATTCTTCGGAACCTACAAATGCAAACATCTCTAATTCTTTCCAATTTAGTCTTAAAACCTTGAGCGCAAAGTTGCGTTCCAAAAAAATTATTCGCATAAGCTAATACAAAATAAAAGAATAAACAAAAAAAAACAACCAAATACAAAAACGATGGTAAGGAAATTGCAAATAAAAAGGCAGTATAAAGAATTGCATTAAATATTCATTCCGTATTGGGGCTTTAATAAAATTTAATTACTGAAAAAAGAAAATAAAAAAAACATCATCTCTTCTCAGAGAAAAATCGTCAAACAAATTATAATCTTACACAGAAAAAAATTGATTAAAAATAGTAAATCATATGTATCATAAAAACATAAAAACAAAAACGGTATTGCTGCGAGGAATATTGATTTAATGAATATGAACCTAGTTACATTTCTACTAAACTAACTTAACTAAACTATTGTAACTTAACTTACTAAACTAAAATTATAGAAACAAAACACACAAAAAAGAAAAAACAAAAACAAGTAAGGAATGAAGAAATACCAACTATGAAAACGCTATGTGGAACACATTTTTTTACTTATACATCTACTTATATTTTAAACTTAATATTCAATTTTATGAATTTAAATTATATACAAATAAAATAATCAACAACAAAGCAAGATATTGATGAAATCCGAAATAAAGAAAAAATCGAAAGTCTTTTACTTACCAATAATTTTAATGAGGGCTAGTTTAGGTGAAGAATGACAGATAAGATTTGCTATGAGAGCAAACTGCAAAATCGTAACAACAATGCAAAATTAGGTAAGGATTGTGTAAACAACAGGTTGATTCGTTATCTTTCCATGCAAAAACTTATAGCGAGACCTCTAAGGGGAAAATGCGAGAATCCGTGTTGAAAAGAAAAAAAAAAGCTGTAAAACTACATAAAGAGAAAAGTAGAAAATACGTGCCAAGGCGAATCTATTCAAGGTGGTGGCATTCGAGCAACAACAACATTTTATTTATTTATTATTAAACAAACGCCAATCGAGAAGGACATTACAGCACACTTTTTAAAGTTGAGATCCAGTTTGTTCCTTGTGCACCAGTTAGAGAGATTATCGACGTCCTGTTGTAGTAGATGACTATCCAGCACACTAGTGATAGATCGATAAACTTTAAGATCGTCCGCAAAGAGTAGGTATTCCGAGTTGAAGTCGTTACCAATATCATTCACGAATATGCTGAAAAGAATCGGACCGAGGTGAGAACCTTGCGGAACACCAGAGTTAGCCGCATATTCATTGGATAGGTGGCCATCCACTTTGACCTGCAGGTGTTTACCAGCTAGATATGACCTAAGCCAGTCTAATGCTTTGTCGCAGACGCCATATTTCCTGAGCTTGCTTAGCAAGATGTCATGGTCAACTCGATCGAACGCTTTACTGAAGTCAGTATAAATGCTATGAACACAGGTGTTGGTATTCAGTGAGTTCAGTAGATAGTTGGTGTAGGCGAAAAGGTTAGTTGACGTTGAACGGCTACCAATAAAACTATGCTGTCTTATGGTGATGATTGGACCAAAAGCAGCAGAGAGTTGCGGTAAGATCAGCTTTTCAAAAAGTTTAGCCAAGGCCGACTGAATGCAGATTGGCCGATAATTCGTGACTGTATTCTTTGGACCTTCTTTATGAATGGGGCTGACGTACAAATGTTTCCAGTCTGTAGGAAAAACACCACACTGCAGAGACGATTGGAAAATGTGTGTCAGCGGTTCACAGAGCCCATTGGCGCAGTTCTTAAGAAAGGCATTCGGTAGGCCATCAGGTCCCGCACCTTAACTAGGATCTAAGGAGTTCAGTTGCTTGAAGACATTATCAAAGGTAACCTCAAAGTCATTTAAGTTTACCGATTGCATGTAAGGGTGTGAGTGTGCCAGGGTTACGCTATCGTCAGACAAATCCGTAGAGAGACGAAAATAAAGTGTGCGGGTGTATGTGGCAAAACGTATCATTCCCAAACGAAATACTCAGGACTAGATCAATAAATTACAAATAGATAATTTTAGTTTGTCACACATTCATGTCGCGCTGACATTTCAAAATTAAAGGAGAGTTGAAGAACAAGCAATTAACTATTATCACACAACATTTTATAGATACGCCTTGATACATGCCAAGGATGATAGAAACAAGATTGCGCTTATCAGAGAGTACGCGACGTCACTTCGGTGCATTTGCATGAGAGAGAGTTGAAAATGCAAGCAACAATGCAAGAAGAAAACGAAATTATGAAAATGCGAGCAACAATGCAAGAAGAAGACGAAGACTCCCTCACCCTCTGGAGACTCCCTCTTCTCCTGGCGAAACAGCAAGTTTCCTGGACTCACCGTTAGATGAGCTAAACGAAGACTACTGGTGGCTACACTACACAGAGAGGTACAAAGTTACTGCTACAACACCAACAACGACAAAATACGAAATTACACGAACAACACACAAATACATTGCACAAGTGCGATGTCCCACACACTGCGATGTTGTCAAATTCGCTGAGAGCAAAGTAGCGGTACCACGATCGGCGCCACCTTATTATTCTCTTCATCGTGTGTACGTGCAGGATTTGTCTTGAAAAATTATTCCAAATGTCGACGTTTGTGGTGAACGTTGCTTTTATTTTGACCACTTTCCAAATCTGCTTGGCCGTTTTTCCGCTTTAGATTTTGGTTTCTCTTGCAAGTTTTTCGAGTGCCTTCCCGAATACTCCTAAAATAAAAATAAAAGCACACATGTACAATAGAAATACATTATTTAATATTATATTTAACCCCTCGTCTGACGATTAAATCTCGAAGAATAGTACGCTTGCAGACAATTAAATTTAGCGCAATTCTATGAGTGGAATTATCATAAAATAAAACTTAAGTATTAAAAAAAACTCTTAAAACCGTTATCTATATTAGCTAGAATATAAAAAGGACCATGTGCAACAATAATAACATTTTTATTTTTACAAGTTTAAAGAAATTCATATGATAAAATATACTGCGGGCGACGCCCGTCAAATTCGAATTGAGTACAGAAAATAATGACGGGCGAGGCCATTCCACTCAAGGGGTTAATCGATATTTTAATAATTATTGAGCGTTTAATAAAATCTGTTCGCTAAATAAAATATGAGCCGGTTGTGGTATAGACGCATAGCAAAGGCCCTAGTGGCCAGGTCTTATCTTTAGTGAATTAATTATTTATAATTAGTTCTCATGTAAAAAATAATAATAATAAAATAACAAAGTGCCAAGGCACAAGCCTTTTACCTCGTGTATAGTGAATTTAATTCTTTCCGACGCACTGAAAAAAATCGCTAAAAATTAAACACAAAGATTTTTTATTTCATTTATTCGAGACATTTAATGAAGAAAATGTAAAAAGAAAATGTTTATCCTTCCAGGATTTTGTACAAGGATGTGGTACGATTTTTATACCATCGTGCATAGAGTGCGGGGATTATTTATGAAACTCATTGAAAGAAGTTTTTGTTTTGCTGAGACAAAGTGACACATTCTACGTAAGGTTGTTCTGACTGGTTGGTGAGATGACGAGGATCGTAGGCTTGGATCTACATACGGTTTGTTTTTCTTTGGGCGGACTCTAGCTTGCATTTTATTTTTGGTTCCAAGAGTAGGTGGTGAGTTGAGCAAAGTTGATTCCAATAAATGCATATATTTCTGACACACTTATTGGAATGTATGACTTACCAGATTGCTGGGCATACAAATTAGCTTAGAATACTACATATGTATATGCTCAACCACAGCTGGAGTTACAATTGAACTGAAAATTGAAAATTGTCGTGTGATGGCATGCTTTCGATAGCATCAGTAGGCCCCTGCATCTCGCCAGTAAATACTACTAATGGTTCGATAGAATTTTGCTTACTCCACTTGGGTGGCCCAAGCAGTTCACGGTTTCTTCTTAAATCAGCTAGAGGAACTTCATTATCGCTATCATAAACTTTTCGTGAATTATGGGCTCTGCTAAACCCCAGTTCTTCGCACTCAACAATTCCCACATCCCACATCATTGTCATCTTCAACGATGACATCAAAGAGTTCCTGCTTGTTTTCTTCATCGAATACTTCCACTTCATCAACAACGGTATCCGAAGGAATCTCTGCTAAATCAATTTCAGCATCGAAAGCTTCCAATATTTTGCATATATCACCCTGTTTCAGTTTTTTAGCCATTATCATTTACCTACGTTTATACCGCGCGGTGGTACACTTTTTGTACCAGGAACTATAAACACTTTCCACACTAAGTCTTTTGATTATTTTTATTCCACTGGCTGAGTAATTAATTCATAAACACTTTATTTTATTAAAATTGTAGGAAACCGATGCTGCACGTGCTTTTGTTTCCAAAATATGTTAATTTCTGAGTAACACTTTAATACTTCAATATTGTACTCATTTTGCGCATAAAAAATATAAATATTTATCTCTTTCAAACACTTGTTATATTTTTTTTAGAAAATATAAGCTTAAATTTGTCCGTATAAGTGGTGAAAGAATTATATCAATGCGCATAAGATGCAGGAAAAATATTTAAATAAGTGGTATAAATTTTATACCAGTGCCCCGGAAAGAGTTAACACAGTTCACTTTGTTTTTGTTGAGGTCGTAATCGTGAATACAGCTAATTCGCAACGTACGTAAATGAAACCCTGTGTTTTAAACGTGGAGAATAATGAAATGATGGCAGCCCGGCTTTAAAAGCGAACGACAATTTTGTAAACAATTGTCTCAGTAAAATTTATGTTTTTAGCCTCTATAATTTACAATTAAAAGCAAAAAGTACTTGCACAGCATGCCTTGCTGGTATTACGATAAAAAGGAATTGCGCGATACGCCGTCCATCCTGGATGGGACATCATTGGAGACAGAACGGCGATATCGCAAAGAAGGTGCACGCTTTATTATGAATTGTGGGACACAAATGGGATTAGGTCACAACACAATGGCCACCGGCGTAGTATACTTTCACCGGTTCTATATGTTTCACTCTTTTAAAAGCTTCCCACGATATGTTACTGCTTGCTGTTGCCTCTTTCTCGCTGGTAAAGTTGAAGAAACTCCAAAGAAATGTCGAGACATTATTAAAATAGCAAGAACTCTGCTTTCGGATAATTATTTCTACTCCTTTGGTGAGGACCCAAAAGAGGTGAGTACTTAGTTTACGCACACATATGCATTACTTACAACTCTTGCTTTTCAGGAGGTAATGACGCTGGAGCGCATTTTGCTGCAAACTATTAAATTTGACTTGCAAGTAGAGCATCCCTACACGTTCCTACTAAAATATGCCAAATGTTTCCGTGGTGATCAAGTGAAATTGCAAAAGATGGTACAAATGGCTTGGAATTTTGTGAATGACTCCTTAAGCACTGTTGTGTGTTTGCAATGGGAACCTGAGATAATAGCAGTTGCATTAATACATCTGGCCAGTAAGTTGAGCAAATTCACCGTCGTCGATTGGGTGGGACGTCAGCCGAGCCATAATCGATGGTGGGACATGTTCGTTTCTGATGTGACAATGGAGATACTCGAGGATATATGCCATCAAGTTTTGGATTTATATCAACCCAACCAAAAGGAGACACCGGAGTCGAATAGTCCACCTCAAAAACCGCCAAGTCGAGCGGACAGTCCTACCCCCACAAAACCTGTTATTACAACGGCTAGTACTGGTTCGCCAGCTGCTAAAGTAAAGCCGCCACCGCCCAGTACTTTTAACGCAGTAACAGTAGTTTCTACTGCTATACCAACTGTTGGAGAGCTTAGCAATATTCAAACTATCAAGTCACTTGCTAATTCTTGTCCAATAGTGCCAACAGCTGCTGAGCCAGCTGCAATACCAACTGTGGGTATGGCTTCAACTTATCACAATATGTACCCGCCGCCGCCATCTGTGACGCATCAAATACATTCACTTTATAGCACATCGGCTCCTGCTCAACCGCAACCACCCACACAACATTACGGTGCTCCGGGAGGTCCACAAAGTGTCGTTCCGCCCCCACTTCCACCACCAATGGGGCCCTATGGTATGGCAGCAGCACCAGGTTGGGGAGGCCCAGCATTGAACTCCAACTCACATTACCCATCAAATGTACCGCAACCAATGCCACCAGGGTCAAGTGGTGGTGGCGGAGGTTCATCTCAGCATGGCTACCAGGGATCGTCTCAATATTCCAGGCGCAATTACCTGTGATTTATAATTTGGTATTTCCTATGTATTTATATGCAGTCACTTTTAAAAATGTATCAGTTTTCAATGCCGGTGTGTATGCATTTAAAAATAAGAAAGATGTTAATATAAAGAACAAAAAAAGTTGTAGATACTTTGGATTTTATTCACCGAGTGATGGTAAATAAATTGTTTTATAAAAAAAAAAAAACAATCTAAGTAACGATTGGATTTCATTCACTTAGTGATTATAAATAAATCGTTTTATAAAAAAAAAAAATCTGAGTAACGACAAACTTCCAATTGTTTAATATTTGAAAAAAAAATTAGCTGTTTGCAAGGCACATTGAAGGTAAAGCAGCTGATTTGATTTTTTCTAAAGGGTAGTTAAGTTTCAAGGGCCGGTAATGATTTTGAATAAAATACAATTTTTTTAGGAAATTATTGTCATTTCTCTTTATTATGATAATATTGGTATGGCTCAACTACGTATGGAATAAAATATCGGCCAAACGCCCGCCGCGGCCTCGGCGGCACACCTCCAAAGACCACCATTTCCAAATAGTTCCTTATCTAAAGGGTGGTTAAGTTTCAAGAGCCGGTGTTGATTTTGAATAAAATACAATTTTTTTAGGAAATTACTGTCATTTCTCTTTATTATGATAATATTGGTATGGCTCAATTACGTATGGAACAAAATATCGGCCAAATGGCTGCCGGGGCCTCGGCGGCACACCTCCATCCAATAGTCCAAATTTTCGATGACGCTGAGGCATAATTGAGGTTCTATGCCGTTAATGTGCCGAATTATCTCATCCTTTAGCTCTTGAATTGTTGCTCGCATATCGACGTACATCTTTTCTTTCAAATAACCCCCACATTCAACATCGACCCTTGAAATTTAACCACCCTTTATTTAACTGGTCTCTAATTGTATAATTTTCTTTAAATTACTCTGAACTTTCAATCTTTACTTATAGATTTTGATATTCTCGAGACTAAAAACAAAAATAAAATACATTGCTTTTGTTGTTTTTTTCCATTGATAACATTTTTGCTCTACTGTTACTACCTTCCCCAAATTAAATTAGTTTTTAGCGAACTAAACAAACTTCGCATGCTAAAAACGCACCAAAATTGAGGAATGTTTTATGGGGATTTTCCAGTGACTGGCAACTCTGCATGTACTTGTCATCGGCGATGCACATACAATCCTGTTAGTAATCAGTTTACAATTTTGTTTTCAGAAATCAGTGTTAAATGAGTGAAATATAACTATTAACTTTATTTAAAATAGGTGATTTTAGCACATATAACAACAAAAAGATAGCCAGTAGCGCCACCAATACAAAAAGGTGCTTGACATATTAGAAGAGTGCAACAAAAACGCATTTTTCAACTGTGTGAGTTGGCAGCAGCCCGTAAAGTGAGTGGTTATGTTTCGTATTTGATATAAATCTTTAATGTTTGTAAACGCCGAGGGTGTTTTAAAAGAATGATAAATAAAGGATAGGTACACAGTAATTCCACTGAATTCTTTCGGCGTACTATGTCACCTTAGCAGTGGGGTTATGAAATATAAAGCAACACTGACGTGGTCTCATCATGGATACCAGAACTATTCAACCGGATTTCCTCCATAGTGAAAAGTAACAAAAAGAGGAATATGGGCTATGATTGCTGCTTCCTTTCCACTATCAAGTGGACCGACCACTCTAATCCAAATCTACACGCATACATATGTTTATGTATTTATAAATCTAAATGAGTGTGCGCTGTCGTCATTTGCCAGTAAAATCAAGCTAACCCAGATTTGCAATGAAATCATGATGTAGCAATGGAAAAGTTTATGGAGATGCGTCAAAATGCAAACGTAAACAAACTTTGTCATTTTGCAACGGTATGCGGCTTACTATTTAGTACCATATTTACAATAGCATGGAATTATATATTTTACATAGCATGCTATGTGAAATTTATTTTGTGTGGTGCTAAAAATTCAAAACAATTATATTGTGTTCACATAAGAACCACTCAATTCCGAAAATGGCCAACCTGTTTACACAAATAGATTAAAGACAAGGTGAAAAGATTTTTAGAGGTGTACTACCTAGCAGACCGTTATTCGGCTCTGAACGACTTTGTCAGATATGCCGACGTCATTCGTTTTGTGTTTCACTAAAAGTGCGTTAAAATATGCATTAATTACCAATAAATCCACAAAATTAATCTACCCGTGCGAATATGGCAGATTACCTGCAAAATTGATAATCAGCTGTCAATACTGTTGTGAAAGGTTTTTCTTCATACAAATTATTTTGGTGGATTATTTCGGTGTTTTTGGTTTGTTTAGTTATTATTAACGAAATGAAGAAAAGGCAAAGAATAGACAAAGAATTTTTATGCTGCTACAACAACAACCGTTCCCACGACAGTCGGTTCTACGTAACCGGAACGACCCAGATTTATATCCGGCCAAGGACTGTCACTTCAGCAGCATTCCTCGTATATGCACGGGGAATGTTTATGCTGCTACAACAACAACAATACTTAATTTTGTTACGCAATTGGCTGCTTATAATAAAAGCTTGGAGGAAATCCGTAAACGTAAACGTCAAAAAATTATGGAGCGGGAAATTCTATAGGGTTTTTCAGTAAGAGCGCTTCAACTTTTAAACTTTTTTGAATAAAACACAAACGGTTTGACTTTTTTAACTAATTTTTTTTTTATTATCGAGTTTGAACATATACATTTAAGTATGAAATTCGATTTCTTTTGCATGACCACCGCGTGCACGTTTTACGAAGTCCAATCGTTGAACCCAATTTTCGACCACTCTTTTGCATAAATCGGCCGAAATTCCAGCAATTTCGCGTTCAATATTGGCTCTGAGCTCACAAATCGTCGCCGGCTTGTTACTGTAGACCAAAGACTTCACATAACCCCAAAACGGGACGGCTTGTTAAATGGACCGTAAAATGGCCGTAATGCTCTTAAAGTAACAGCAACAGAACGATTATTTTCATAAAAAATTTGCACGATTTGCAATCGTTGCTCAAGTGTGTAGCGTTCCATGATGAAATGGATACTAATGAAGTTTACAAATGACAAGCGAAAAATAAAAAATAAAATAAATAAATAAAATAAAATATATATTGAAATATATTACATTTTCTAATAATTAATAGGAGGACAAAACGTTATGGACACACGCTTTTTTCTATAAAATGAATTCATAATAATATTTAACACAAATTATATTAGAATTATGTTTACAGACCTGTTTTCCTTGCCGGCGTCTATTTTATTTACTTTTACTTTGATATTTCTCTTTACATTCGTAAAAATAAGTATCGATAACACAGGGTGGCAATAATCGGGGATTACTTTATAATCTCAGATTTTTGGAGGAATTTTGTATGGGAAATCTCGCTTTTTAATTAAGGATTGAAAGTTAAGCACGAAAAAGTAGATAATCTTATATGTGAACGTAGTATAAGCTAAAGCTAAATTTTGTGAACACAAAACGAATGACGTACAATCCAAAATTCCCCTCAAAACATTATTTTTTCATCATATCTAACGAGGAAACCTAGCAAACCGTTTCCACGACAGTCGGTTCTACGTTACCGAAACAACCCGGATTTATATTCGGCCAAGGACTGCCACTCCAGCAGCATTCCCCGTATGTAAGTATGGGGAATGTTTATGTTGCTATCTATCATCCTTAAATTAAAGACTGACATAAAGCAATTGCGGATTGGGTTTCAATCAGTTTTATAAGTTTTTTGTTGGTATTTAATAATTTTGTTTTTTCATCTTAACGTTTTTTTTTTGCCCTATATTTGATGGCCTCACAAATGGTGATGGAGGATCTTTTCACGCCCTTGCATGTACTTTTTCTATGCAAACAGTAGAAAATGAGATCAGAAATTTTTTACTGAAATCGACAGCAGAAAAGTTAAAATTTGTTTGTAAGGCGAACAGCTGATTGCAGTATAACCACTACTCTAAAATTTATTAAGCCACTGTAAGCTTTGTAAGTCGGTTCCCGGATAGTAAGTGGTAACCAAGCAACGAAGTCGGTGTAAATACCCCTGCTAAAAACCTAACGATTCTGACCTAACCTAATTCTATTTTTACACGAATTTGGTTTAACACGAGTTCAAAAAAATAATGAAGAGATTAATTCAATGATGAAAACATCTAACATTCTAACTATTTCTTTAGGATAAAAAATATTTAAAAAGTGCGTGTAGCGTAGTACACATAACAGAAGTGAAACTTTCAAGGCAGACAAAGAAAGAGGGAGAGACTCGAGAGAGAATGAGAGTGAGAGAGAGAAAGAGAGAGATTCGAGAGAGAATGAGAGAGAGAGAGAGACTCGAGAGAGAGAAAGAATATATATCTAAATAACACAACATTTGCAAAGAATACAAATAGACAAAATTTACTAAAACCGGAGAAAGGTTGACCGGCGTAGGTAAACGCCGGACATAAACCGTGGTAACAATGTGCAATACTCCGAGAGTGTATCACCCCCAAAAACGAAGCGATTCCAGGGCCGCAGCAATGGCGCAAATTACCGCAAGGCAATACCAAAAAATCCGACGCCGGAATGGATGCACTTTATGGTACGCACAAGCACTAGTCAGGAAACGGTAATAAGCGCCAAAAAGTAGGCACCAAAAAAAAAAAAAGCCAAAAAAAATTTGAGACCAAAAACGCCCCAAATAGTAGGCACCAAGGAAATAAAACGCCAAAAAGTAGGCACCAAAAATATATTTCCTACAAGTTTGCACCAACAAACAAGCGCCAAAAAGTAGACAGTGGTATTTCTCACTAGAAATTAGCAACCACAAGGAAAAACTCAGGAAAAAGCCTAAAGTATATCTAAGATATATACCTACATATAAGGTATAGCTCTCTCTCTAGTTTTCCTCTACGTTATATCTTTTTTCTCTCTCACGGAACGAAAATGCCCAAAACGTTGCATGGCCTTGAAATTATACTCTCCATTCTCGTTCGTCCATCGACGCCTAAGAAGTTTCACTTCAAAATATTTTACAGAAATTATATTTATTGGAAACACATTTATTATATTTTATTTGTCTTCTACAATTTTTCGTCGATTCAGACAAACTTAGGCTTAAAATGTAGGTGACAAAATTGTCTTTCAAAAAACCCATCTTATATCGGCATACAAAAAATTTTTGTTCTAGAAAAAAGTTAATAAACTTTGATAATTTAGTAAAAAACGTCAAAAATGCCTTTTTCTTTAACTTTCAACAGCTGTTTTACGAAAACGACGACTTCCATTGACACGAATTATATATTGCCATGTAGGTTATATGTGTGCCTTTCAAAATTTATGCACTTCAAAGAAATGGCGCGCACTGTTTTCGAGATTGCAGTTAATAACTGCACTATTGCACAAAAAAGAGGTTTTTTGGGAATATCTCAGAAACCGTTCTTTGAAAAAAAAATAAAAGTAATTTTTGGTTTCAGCGACCTCAAATTAGTCTAAAAAGCGCCTTTTGGTCGAGGACCATTTTTGAAACTGAAAATTTGTAAACTAGTGTAAATAAACAAATACATACATGCAAGCAAAAAAATTAATATTTCATCAATTAAATACAGAAAGGAAGAACATTTTTAATTAACTTGAAAAGTTGCCAGAAAAGTATTTCAATTATGGGTTGAAAATATGCACACAGTTAATTTCATGTTCAGCTGCGCATCTTAATATTTATTTAATCATCTTAGTAAATATAATATTTAAAATTTATATCTTTATATTTTACGTAAGCGAATTGCAAATATTTATTAAATTTATACTTCAATTCCAACTATGCTTTGCAGGTGCGTGTTGCAAATACATACATGCCGCTTTATGGATCGATATTCGGAATACGAATAATAAGAACAAGCAGCTACCCTTATTTTTCGCAGATTTTTTCACCAGTACATCAGTTGGGTTGGAGGCTTTCGTAAATAAGCAGATTTAGTAGATAATTGTGTTGAATTCGTGCTGCGTGCCCTTACAAAATGTCCTATGTAAGTTGAATAACGGTTTTTATTTTCACATTGCACTAAAATAATGGATATTTTATGATTTTTATAGCGTTTGAAAGCAACGAAATGTCCCACAGACGAATTGTCGGTGACCAACAAGGCCATCGTGAATATCAACGATTTTCCTGAAGATGTTAAGTACGTAACACGAAAAAAGTGGGGGCGAAATTAGGGGGTGGTGTTCAAAAGTAAAAAAAAGCATAACATAAATTCCATGCAGATGAAAAAAAGCCATTCAAGTGGTGAAAATCGCTTGTTTATTTGCTCTAACTTGCCTTTACCAACGGCATTTTAATTCTAAAAAAATAATTAAGCTTTAAAATTTTCAAGGTATGCCGACATATCACCTGGCCCAGGTCAACATTACATATTCGCACTCAAACACACCAACGAAGTGGCTCGGGGTCATGTGGGATTTTCGCTGGTGCAACGAAAGTGGGCTACACTTTCCATTAATCAGGATATTGAAGTGCGCCAATATCGTTTTGATGCCAACTCCGATGTCATAACACTCGTCTCCTTCGAGACAGACTTTTTGCAGAAAAAAATGTAAGGCTGGCATATTTCATTTTTATTGATTTATTCATCATTTACTTCTGGAAATTCTTAATACTGTTGATATTATTTGCCATATGCAGCACTTCTCAAGAGCCCTACGACTCCGATCAAATGGCTAAGGAGTTTTTGATGCAGTTTGCTGGTATGCCATTGACAGTTGGTCAGACTTTGGTTTTTGATTTTCAAGGCAAAAAGCTACTAGGACTCGCAGTTAAAACTTTAGAAGGTGAGTCTGATACAAATATTGCCGAATCTGTTGCTAAATTTGAGTTGCAGTTATAATGATTTTCTGCAAGGAGTGTGGATGTCAGTGAGACTTCGACCATTCAAGAAAATACGCACTGAGTTCCTGCTTATTAGCTCTATGAAAAATGAGAATGAATTTCGCAGGCAACAGCAAGTTTCAACTATTATATTTATAATTGGCGATTACACCTTTTACTGAGTGCTTGGGCTTGGGCGAACTCCTCCTCCTGCTGTTGTAGCAGCATAAACATTCTCTGTGCATATACGGGGAACGAAATCCTCCTCTTTGTGATACGTGACTTGATATTTTTCCACACATGAAGGGACCTACAGTCTTAAGCCAACTCCGATCGGCAAATGGTTCTTTATGAGTAGCTTTTTCATGGCAGAAATACACTCGGAGGTTTGCCATTGCCTGCCGAGGAGCCACCGCTATTAGAAAAAACTTTTTCTATTATTTGGTGTTCATTTATTTATATTTTTCTGTATGATAACGAACCGAAACATATGTCAAATAAAACAAAAAATACTTTACGTCATAGGCCACAACGATATAGCGATCCAAGGTGACGTTAGACTTTCGGATCATATATCTGAAACACAAACTGCATTCTGCCTATCGCAATAGAATCGATTTGGTTTTGAGTTATTCGATCAAGAAACCGTAAAGTAGCCTTTTGGGTATTTTTGTGTTGCTATGGACTACCATGTTTCAGGCCTCGTAGTTAGCAGAGTTTTCATGGTAGAGGGTAAATTTTCAACTGTGGGAGCAAACATTTTTATATTTTGAAGTGCGTGTTTGGTAGCTTTGACCTTCTTATTCTTGTACCGTCTAGTTAAGTGACTTGGTGCTTGGCTATCGTGCAGTGAATCCGGATTCCATTTCCGAGTGCCGTTTCTGCCTTGAAAGCATTTACCACAACACTAACAGACAAGTGGTGAGGCCAATCGGGCGGATACTTTTCAAAATGCATTGATGGTTCAGTTGTTGTTGTTGTTGTAGCAGTTCACTAGGCCCTGCCAGTGCGGTGTAGTCAGCGATCGTCATAGTCTAACTCATCCAACGGTAGGCCCAGGAAACGTTCGGTTTCGACAAGTTGGGTTCAGAGTGAGAGGGATGTTAGGTGAGTGGGTTTAAGAGAGCATATGAATAAGTGGTTAGTATCGTGCGGTGTATCTTCACATACTGGTATATTGGGTATATCGGGTTCGATTCTGGATAAGGAGAAGTTTAACCTACTACAATATTCAGACCGTAATTGAGCCAAAGTTACGCGGATCTCACGAGGCAGCTGAAGTTCTTCGTCTGCGATAGATGGTGGTTGGACTCCGATGACGGCAATCGGGGGTCGGGAGTTTAAGAAGGTGGTGAGAGTCTCCCGACGAATGTCGTTTAGTGTCTGCCTATATACCGTCCAGTTCAGTAGTTACAGTTGCGTTTGATCCTGGTTCTTGTGGGTGTAGCGGAAGAGATGTTTCCTAACTCGTCTAGGAGGGGGCTCGGGCTCTAATAAATATCTGCAGGTGATTCCTACGGTAACACCGAAGCAGAAATTGCTTGCTCAGCATTTTGCTGTGCTCTTTGACCGATATTCTCAACGCTACTTGGACAGTCCTCTTGCAGAGGTAGTTTGGTTAAGCCCGCGGTTAACCTTAGTGTTTATGGCGGTACTGTGCACTTCAGGGAAGCCATGCTGATGTGTAGCTGGGGTCAGGTGTTTCGTGTAGAGTGGAAGTAGGAAAGCCTCAAGTGTCTTCATTATTGGAGAAAGGATCTCAATAATGAGATCACTCTTTTGACTTTCCACTTGTCAGGAATCATGAGAGTGGCCATGAACAGGTTGAAGACTGAGATGCCCCACTTCCAATGGACCCAGGTTTTTTAGCATGAGCATGTTAAGTCCGTCCACCAATGCCTTTTGAAGTTTTGCTTTATTGATGACTACCTGAACCTCAAAGTGTTTGGCAGTTTGTGCAGCCTCTTGATTGAGTAAAGTTGCTCGGATGAGCTTCGTGGAACCGTGGAGATTCTATTTCCGGTGTAGGATGGTACTACCAACACCTTGCGCGAGGTAGACACCGTGGTGGCTAAGGTCGCCGGATAGTGGGAGCAACATGTGGTCACAAACCGTGTGGACCACTCCCTTTGTTACTTAAAGCCTGAGCAGATCTTAAGGTGACACCATCCTTTACACTGGCTGCATCTAGCTGATGTGGAGTTTTGGGTCTTTGGTAAGCGCTGCAGAAATAAACTTCGGGTCCAGGGTTAGGCTCAATGCCAGCACTCAGGAGAAGTATTAGGAGCAGTCTTGCTGTATGGAGCTGCTTCAGTCCCTATAAACGAGGGGTAAGGTTCAGGCACTGGGTAGGGCAAGTTTACTAGGGCGGCAGCACTTGTAAGGGAAAAAGCCACAGTCATTCCGGTTCGTAGAACCGGCGGTCATGAGAATGATGGCGGATCAGTAGGTTGTGCTGGTGGACCTGAATAGTTACAATAGGCATACAGTGATGTATTTGAATCGAATGCAGAGCTGCCAATCGTCAATATAAACGTTGAAGAGCCCATTAGAAGAGTGCTATGCTACTGGGAGGCTGGGAAATGGGATGTATTTTCAGATTTTGTATATATCAACCGTTGAACTCCTTCATTTAAAAAAAAATCATTTTTCAAAAAAAAATTAATTTTTTCAAAACAAAAAATATTAGTTTTTTTTTAATTTTCCAAACAAAACAAAAAATAGTTTTTCAAAAAAAACATTCCAAAAAAAAAATGTTTCCTATTTTCCTAATATTTCATATTTCCAAAAAAATAATTTTTTCCAAAAAATAATTTTTTCCAAAAATTTCGACAAAAAAAAAAGTTTTTCCAAAAAACAAAAAATTTCCAAAAAAAAATAATTTTAAATAATAGCTAAAATAAAAATTAAATAAAATCACTTTTCAAAAAAACAAAAATACTTTTTTCCAAAACAAAAAATATTATAGGTTTTCAAAAAAAAATTTCCAAAAAAAATAAGTTTTCCAAAAAACATTTTTTTTCAAAAACAAAAATACTTTTTCCAAAAAACGTTACTTTAAAAAAAAAGTAGTGTTTCCAAATTAATTTAAAATAATATTAAAAATAAAAATTAAAAAAAAAAATCATTTTTCAAACAAAAAATATGATTTTTTCTAAACAAAAATTACTTTCTTAAAAAAAATAATAACTTTCCCAAAAAAATAAAATAATAATTTTTCCAAAACAATTATTTTAAATAATAGTAAAAAAAAAATTAAAAAAATCATTTTTCAATATAAAAAAAAAAAAATTCCAAATAATTTTTTACAAAAAAAAATTTCTTTTGCCAAAAAAAAAATAATAATTTTTCCAATAATGTTTCCAAAAAAATAATTTTAAATAATAGTAAAAATAAAAATTATAAAAAATCATTTGTCAAAAAAACAAAATACAGTGCACTCGCGATAACTCGAACTAATTAAAACAGGCGCTGTTCGATTTATCGAATTTGTTCGACTTATCAATTGAGTGTGCTATGTTAAAAAAACAGTCATTGATATCGATTTTTCGATCGATTGTTGAAAATGGAAGCCAGTAGAAAATTTCTGTAGTATAGTTTCGTTATACGAATCACATTTTGGTCCATTGGCTGGATCAATGGTGTCACATTCGGCGGCATAAACATAGTTAAAATTAAACCATCCTCGGACTTTAATTCGATTTCGTTGGGATGTGATGGGGCATTATCAATTAGAAGAAGAGCCTTCTCAGGTAGTCCCCCATCTTTCAAATATTTTCTTACCTAAATATTAAAGTCATTTAACTTGGTTAAAAAAATTGTTTTAATGAATCTGGATTTTACCTGCGGCACGAACGAATTATGAAACCAGTCTTTGAAAATCGCCGAAGTCATCCAGGCTGATTTGGAATTTTTGTACTCCACCGGACAGTTAAAATTTTTGAAAACACGAGGATTTCTTGCTTTGTCAATAACGAGAAGTTTAAGCTTATGGTTGCCGGTAGCGTTAGTGCAAGCCATAAATTGCCTTATCTTTCTTTTTTATAAGACTTATGGTGGACTTCGCTACCCCATATTCCTTCGCTAGAGAAGTAACACTACGTCCACGTTTAATTTTGTTAAGGACTTCAGCCCTCTCTTTTAATGTTAAACACTTCAACCTTTTACAATCCATTACTCACGTGCACTGATACACTACAAATGACAAATTTAAAGCAATTTGGTCAATGCAAGATGTTGTTCCCAGAAAACTAACGGGATATTAACGCCGAAATATTCATATGGGCAATACACTAGTATACATATAATTTATATACATATACTATTACATATGTATCTATGTGCAAAGTGTACACGTTTGAAAAGAATGTGTGTACAAATAAATTTGTTTTTTTGTTCGAGTTATAGCGCTTTCTTATTGTTCGAGTTACAAAGAAGTCAATAGGGGAAAAAATGTGTTCGAGTTAGCACGTCGTTCGACTTAGCGGCTATTCGAGTTACCGCGAGTGCACTGTATATAATTTTTTCTAAAACAAAATTACTTTTCCAAAAAAAAATTACTCTTCCAAAAAAAAATTACTTTTCCAAAAAAAAAATTATTGTATTTTTCCAAAAATTTTTCCAAAAAAATAAATATTAAAAAAATAGTTTAAACAATTTTTTTCCCCAAAAAGAAATAATTTTTCCAAAAAACTATTTGCACGTATAAAACTAGATCCCTCCGTTTACGATCATTTCGAACACCGTAAAATAACCTTAATTAAAAAATCTTAAGACTATGTAAGCATCGAAATAAAATTTTAATACTGATTTTGCTTATTTTTTTCCGTTATAGCCGTTGATCCGAAGTCTCTCGGCGAGGGCAAGGAAACTAGCACCAAAAATGTACGTTTCGGCCGCATACTCGGCAACACAATCGTACAATTTGAGAAAGCAGAGAATTCATCGCTGAACTTGCAAGGCAAATCAAAGGGAAAAATTGTGCGTCAGTCTATCATCAACCCAGATTGGGATTTCGGCAAGATGGGAATCGGTGGCTTGGATAAGGAATTCAATGCCATCTTCCGACGAGCGTTTGCATCGCGTGTTTTCCCACCCGAACTTGTGGAGCAGCTGGGCTGCAAACACGTCAAAGGCATACTACTTTATGGCCCACCTGGCACTGGAAAAACCTTGATGGCCCGGCAAATTGGTACCATGTTGAATGCGCGCGAACCGAAAATTGTCAATGGCCCACAGATTTTAGACAAATATGTAGGCGAATCGGAAGCAAATATACGCCGTCTTTTCGCGGAGGCTGAGGAGGAAGAGAAAAGGGTAAGCAGGCGCGCTAATATTACTGACAGGCGGGCGAATTAAGTGCTATTATACGATAATTGAATTTGTCTCTCTGCAGCTCGGCCCAAACAGTGGTTTGCATATTATAATTTTCGACGAAATCGATGCTATTTGCAAGGCGCGTGGCTCAGTCGCTGGCAATAGTGGTGTGCATGACACAGTGGTCAATCAGTTGCTAGCCAAAATCGACGGTGTAGAACAACTAAACAACATACTGGTTATTGGAATGACCAATAGACGTGATATGATCGACGAAGCTTTGTTGCGACCCGGTCGTTTGGAGGTGCAGATGGAAATCAGCCTGCCGAACGAGGAAGGTCGTGTGCAAATTTTGAACATACACACCAAGCGTATGCGTGAGTTCAACAAGATTGCCGGCGACGTCGATAGCAAGGAAATCGCTGTCTTGACCAAGAACTTCAGCGGTGCTGAGTTGGAGGGCTTAGTGCGTGCCGCACAATCCACTGCTATGAATCGTTTAATCAAAGCCGATGCGAAGGTGCACGTCGATCCGCAAGCAATGGAGAAGCTAAAAGTTACACGCGGAGATTTCATGCATGCGCTCGAGAATGACATTAAACCGGTGAGTGAACGAATGTAGTAAATTCAAAATTCCTTTAACTAAAGAGTCTGTCGTCCGTCTTGTTTATTTCAACAGGCTTTCGGTACAGCTCAGGAAATTTTGGATAATATGCTTTCACGGGGCATCATCAACTGGGGTCAGCCTGTTGCTAGTTTACTTGAAGATGGTATGCTGTATGTGCAACAGTCGAAGGCAACCGAAAGTTCGGGTTTGGTTTCAGTACTCATTGAAGGCGCACCTAACTCTGGCAAATCTGCGTTGGCCGCTAAATTAGCTAAAATGTCCGATTTTCCATTCGTTAAAGTCTGCTCGCCAGAGGATATGGTCGGCTATACCGAATCGGCTAAATGCTTGCATATTCGAAAAGTAAACTCGAAATTCGCTGTGCGCAAATGAATTGTTGATTATTTTTGTTTTTTTTTTTATGTATCTTAGATATTCGATGATGCCTACCGCTCCACTCTGAGTTGCATTGTAGTGGACAATGTTGAACGTTTGTTGGACTACGGTTCCATTGGGCCGCGTTACTCGAATTTGACATTACAAGCGTTGTTGGTGTTGCTGAAGAAACAGCCGCCAAAGGGACGCAAATTGCTCATCTTGGTCACATCAAGCAGACGGTTAGTGACAGATACATAGAAAAAAAATAGTTTTATAACATAAATTTGCTTGTTTTTGCGCCTTTTGCGTATTTTTTTTTTTTTTACTGTTTAGTGCCGTCTTGGAGGAAATGGAAATGTTGACCGCCTTCACATCCATTTTACACGTACCAAATCTATCGAGTGCCGAGCATGTCGTAGCCGTGCTTGAGCACGCAGAGATATTCAGCAAGGGCGAATTGCAGGCTATTGGCAAAAAGATGTCGGGCAAAAGGTGAGTTGTTACTAAGAATAAGAATTTAGTGTCTTTTTGTAACATATTTTTTATTTTTGTTTTGCATACAGGGTATTCATTGGCATCAAAACATTGCTCGGTCTCATTGATATGGCGAGACAAACCGAACCCCAGCACCGAGCCATCAAATTCCTCTCAAAAATGGAGGAAGAAAATTTCTTAGGCATGGGTCACAAAGAACAGTAACTATTCCGTAGAGAATTCAATATGTCTTTAGTGGAGCTTAAAGACGTGTTCTGAATATAAGGACAAAAAATAAATATAAAGGATTAACAAATAAATATAAATTAACAAAATATGATACATGCATATACGCATACAAACGAAACTTAAGTAAAAAGAGAAACAAAAAACAAACAACAATTAAAAATTTAAAGGAATTACATAAAATGCTAATTAGTTGAAAAAGTATGCATGCAAAGAGAATTACAAGCGCAGCGGTGTATGATGTAAAATCATATACTTTTACTTTAAAAATGTGGCTGCAATGCTAAATTGCAAAAATATTAATTAAGCGAAATTGTAAACAGCATTGGTGGACGGTTTTTAAGCCGATGAGAAAACACAAGCAGATGGATTGATACGTTAGCATCTTGGAGGTAGTCGGTTCAACGAGCCGAATTTATATCCGACTAATGCTGTAAACAGTGACCGACGTATACGCAGTCCCCTGTCAGCTGTTACGATCAAACTAATGAGAACCCCATGTAAATGAAAAATTCCTTCCTTCCGCATCGTAGTAACGTAGATTTTATTTCACGATTTTTGAAAAATCCCGTAGAACCCTGTCAGCTGATTGCCCTCTCACCACACAGTGTTGCCAGGCAGTACATTTCGAAATCACTTACAAAGTAAACTTAGAAAAAATATAATTTTTATTAAAATAACTTAAAAACACTGTTGAATAATGTTAATTGTAGATAAACGAACTATTTGCATTTGTTGCTTTTGGCTTTGGTTTATTAAACAATGAAAAACTGTAACTGATAACGCGGATGTGTGAAAAAGTGTGTAAGCAAAAATATCAATGGCAACATTGTGTAGATACAACCAAACACATACACACACAAACCGATGTATTGTGTAAATATGTAATTAAAAGAACGCAGTTGTTCTCACGGGATGAGTTTTTGTGCTCGTTAGGGGCTGCGGTAAGGGACTGCGTACGTCGTTCACTGTTTTCAGCATAAGAACCGTCACTCCAACAGCATTTT
The DNA here is from genome assembly GCF_028408465.1 of Anastrepha ludens. NCBI lineage: Eukaryota > Metazoa > Arthropoda > Insecta > Diptera > Tephritidae > Anastrepha > Anastrepha ludens. Next base: position 25,376,672 of record NC_071499.1, on the reverse strand, counting down.
CTCTCGTACATGTTTGGGGAATGTTTATGCTGTTACAATAACAACATTCCCCGCTCAAGTATGGGGTATGTTTATGCTGTTACAAAAACAACATTCGTTAGCAACCTCACCATTTTAATGGAAATGTTTTATGTTATTATAACAACAACAATTCGCAAGCATCAATTACATAGTATTATATGAGGCAGAAAACGAAATACAAACTAGGCGCAATTTATAGACTTAAATGTTGATTTGAAACGAAATAACGGTATTAAGTGCTAATGAAAATGCGACACACGACGAGAAAGAGAGCATAAGTTGTGATTGATTTGTATGTAAATGAAAAATATAAGCAAATTTTTTGGACGTCAAATAAAATTAACTAGAACTAATAGAAAAAGTAAAAAAATTATATTTATTGGCGAGCGCGCTGTTAAATTATACAATTTCATTACATCCTTATAACTTACTAACCACACCATTCTTCTTGCTGCAACTTCCCTTATCAGAATTGTTGAACGCCTCTAAAACAAAATCGCTTCACGTAAACCGTCCTACAAATTGTGGCGTTAAAATTATCTGGTCTACGGCTTATAATTTTTCCCTACGATGCTGCATTTAGGGTAATTTCCCTATGAACTTTTTGTTTTTTTACTAATACATGCATATGCATATAAGAGTCCTACATTCCGAAACGATTTAAGTAAAGAAAATTTTTAAATTTTGTTCTATCTATGTATGTATGTAGTAGAAGTTGAGAATCAACAAATTTATCTCATGCGACATTTTCCGACATTCACATGAAACACCATTTGGTTCTAGCGCTTGTGTAAAAGCAAATTTTGGATTCAGCACTTAAAAATTTGACTATGCAGCTACCAAAATATAGCATAAAGCGCGTGCTCGATGATCAAGTGAATGTCCGAGAATATGTGCGAATATGTTCAGAAAAGTCGCTCAATTAAATGACAGCTCGAAGTTGAATAAACGGCTTAGATTTCTTCTGTTAGTATGACTTAACCTAATTAAAACGTATTTATTTGCATAGTAAATAATTAAAAAAAAAACTCTTTAATGTTATACTATACTTAAATGTCTAAATATTATTAAAGAACTGTTTAAACTAATCCTCAATTAGTACAATTAAGGGAGTTAGCCGCCTAATTATAGTTAGTTTTCGTTTTACCAATAAATTGTAAATATAATATAATTTGTATGCTCATAATTTTAGTACGTACAGTCTGTTGGAAAAAGTGGTGTGAAGGAGTTATGCAAATTAAATTATCACGTTACTGCGCTATGGCGCTAAATTATCATAACTAAAAAGATTTAATGAAATATGGAGCCATCACAACTCAGTGCACTTTGGTATGAGGGGCTAGAAGGGACTCTTTAAGGCACTTTTTTGGTCCAGAGACGTGAAAATTGAAGGCGTGGAAAATTGAAGAAAATTAATCGGTATAAATTGAAAATCGTTTTTATTCATTAGATCAATACTTTATTTACAAAAAAAAAATTTTTCTTTTTCCAATGACAATAAAAAAAATTGTTTCCCATGGCGCAACTGGTTGGGCTGCTCAGGTACGTCTGAAAAAGAAAATCGGTCGATTATTTATCACGAAATATGTTGCTATGGTGGGTAGCAGATTTACAAAAAAAAAATGTTTTTCTGATATTTTATGTTTATTGAAAAAAAAAAAAATTTTAAATAAAAATAAAAAATAGAAAAATTGATTATAAAACTATAATTCTTCTACCTACAGAGCCAAAAGTCTACTCAATTAAAAATTCAAATCAATCGGTTCAGTACTTTTTGAGAAATTACCAACGCCAACTCGGAAAAAAATGTTTCGAGAAAAACACGGTTAACGCGCATATGCCTGGGCGGCGTATTCCAAACCGGTCTCGTTTTAAAGGACTGTAACTTTTAACTACAACGAATTTCAATATAAAAATCATGAACATGAAAAAAAATCGTTTTTTTTTTTCGAAATTCTAGACCAGAAAGGTGCCTTAAAACCCATTCATCGAATGACAAACAAATGGGCCCCCACGATAGTTGCTTCGTTAGTTACTTCAATGACCCAAATTTATATCCTGCTAAGAACTTTTGGTCGCCGTAGCCGAATTGTTGGTGCGTGGCTACGAGGCATGAAACACCAAAATGAATAACAGGTTTTTTCTAATAGCGGTCGCCCCTCGGCAGGCAATGGCAAACCTTCGGGCGTAGTTCTGCCATGAAAAAGCTCCTCGTAAAAACCATTTGCCGTTCGGATTCGACTTAAAACTGTAGATCCCTCCATTTGTGAAACACGAGCAAGACGCACGCCACAAATAGGAGAAGCTCGGCCAAACACCTAACCTAAGTGTACATGCCAATTACTTATTTTAAGGGGTTATATACAGTTAGAAGGCCGAAAAAAGCGAATTTTCTAGAATTTTTTAGAAAATTTTTAAATTAATTGATCTAAAAATTTGTACACATATTAAGTTATCTTTTAACTGTATTTTAAGACTTAGGAGTAGTAAAAATATTTATTTGGAAGCAAGCTACAGCTGATCCGCGGACTAAGACTTAGTATTAGCAAAAATATTTATTTGGAAAGGAGCTACAGTTGATCTGCGGAAGCTCCCCTCAAAAAAGACGTTTTGCGGTGACTACTATGAAGGTATATCTCTGAACTGGATCCTCTATCTAATTAAAAAAGCAAACCGATTTTGTTAAAGTAATATTAAATCTGGTAATTAATCGAAGAAATATGCAAAATAAATTTTTTTTACCAAATGGCGGTTTCCCAAAAACAAAGAATCGATTTTTGACCAAAATTGCGGCTTTAATTTGTTTATAAAAAAAAATATTTATCGGTGAGAAAAAATCTTCGATTAATTACTAAAAAATATATTTAAGAAGCTCGTGTTAAAATTTCAGACTAGTCGGTTTAGCCGTTTTCGAGTAATGTTGGTCACCGACTTTGAAAGCACCATTTTGAAAAAAACGGGTTTAATGTTTGAAAAGCACTATTGAATTTGCGTGTAACTTAGAAAATATTCACCGGAACGATATTAAATTTTCTGTGTATATTTTTAAATATACATATGTACATTAAGAAAAAAACAAAAAAAATCGATTTTTTGATAATTCTAACTGTATATAACCCCTTAAGGTTTTTCACATCATGCTGTTTTGGCAACAATAACAGTGTGAAAAAACACGCTGACGAAACTATTGCCTCGAAATTGCTATTACTGGATTACCGCTCATCAACCTGTGGCACGCCATACACAATTTCACTTTCACTTATTCAATGGCTGCATAATTCCAACTACGTCTTTGGCTGAGCTTTACTTTTCTACCACGATATATTTGGTTATAATGTCTAAGTGCGTGGACCGAATTTAAAAATTATAACACGCAAATGTAGTCACTATATCAGCCTTTTGATTTATATTCTTTTTATAAATTAAAATTAAGAATTAATAGCAATATTTAACGTTAAAAATGCATCTTTTTTTCATAAGCTTGAAAAAATGCCCCATTACAGAGGCTTATTTCACTTAAATACAAACACAGAAAAGTATCAAAATCACTTATATTATAAAGATTCTTTATTACATTAAGATTCGATTTAAAGCTATTTTTACTAAATAATAGTCCAAATTCTATTAAAATTCTATTATTACTAATGTTCTTCTAACCGTTTGTAATACCGCGCAGAATAAATTTGAGGAGCGAACTGTCAAACGAACGATGAGAGAGAGAAGAACAAAGTCAACCAAAAGGGAACAATTCTTTCATTATTATTTTTATTATTTATAGGGGCGCTTTTTTGATTTCAAATATACATATATATTACAAAAACAAATATTTTTACAAATACTGAAAATTTGGAATAAAAATCGCGCGATTTGTATTCCAAATTTTCGCCTGCGCCGCTTTTTTGATTTCAAATATACATGTATATTACAAAAACCCATATGTTTACAAAAAACACATTTTATAAATAGTGAAATCATGCAAAATCGAACATTTTTTGACCTAAATTTTCGCCATCGGCACTCATAACTTTTACGATAAAACAACGTTTTCATAAGTGCTATGAAATATAAAACCTAAGTTAAATGCTTGCTGGGTTGACGACTGCTGTATACTCTTCTCTTCAACTGTATTTCAGTACAAACTGCAAATGCGGTCGGAAAAAACCTAATTTTTAATCGTCTCCTGGGAGTTCTATAGGGACACTAGGAGGTTGGGACTTTCACAGTTATAATGGTGTAACCTTGCTCTTTCTAATGGGCGTGGTGGGTGGTGCCACGCCCCCTCCCTCTCCGCCCCCCATTCAAATATATCGTGGTAGTAAAGGAAAGTTTTTCCACGTCTTTCAACATCTCTTAAACCAATTGCGCTTGCGCTACTTTGTTTTGAATATGTTGAAGAAACGTGTTTTGTGATGCGTATGGCTACAATAGCAAAAAATCTTCATTTATTCAATTTGAAGAACAAACTTGCTCTCTCTGTTTTTGTTTAACTTTGACCGTAAGCTTCTCTGGCCTCATATGCTGATATCAGCAAATTATGTAGCGCCAGTTAATATATAAATAAACTCTTCTCGCTTTGATGCTATTGAATTGGAAACCAAGAAACCTTGATTGTTAACTCCTTGCCGTGCTTTAACGAGGCTGAATGCTGATGAAAATTTTGGTACAAATATTTGACGAGCCAGGCTCGTGAATAGATCATCTGTCATCAGTCTGATCTGTTTACCACGAGTTGCCGCGTAACACTTGGGCGGCCGAGTTTCGTCGAGCTAAATGGCACTGCAAGGGGTTACATTTAGGTAGGTAGGTAGTAGACTTGACCGCTGGTTCATGCAAATTTAACTCTCATGTACTATAAGTAAATGCATACCCGACAAGGTCTTATACAGGATTTTGAGAGATAAAAACTACCTACTTACCTTTTCAAAGAACTCCGTTACATATTTTTTGTTCTTCTGAACTAATATTTGAATGAGGTATCAGTATTTTCCTTAAAGGTCAAAACACAATTTTTGTAATATAAAAATTATTGAATTCGTTCGTTTTGTGCGTAGTGCAAAATATCCTACGAACAGCTGTTTCGCGCAAGTGATGTTATTCCATGATCAATGGATTTGAGACTTTTTATAATTGACTATTCCTGGGCGATTATTTTTCACTGTAAGATAATGACGGTAGCAATCACGTAATGCCTATTTTTTCTCCAAAATTTGTAACTCAAAGTAAGAATCACTTTTGAAGACAAAAAAAAAATATTTATTGATTGGTGCATTTCAATGAAAAGAGACAGTCTTTGTCGCCTTTAATAACCCTTAACGCACTTTTTCTGACAGATTGCACATTTGTTGACCGTTGAAATCGAATTGTTTCTTTTTGTTTAATTTTGCAAGTGAAATAAGCAAGTAATGTGAAGCTTTGTAAAGGATGAATGTTAATTGGGATAATTGGGTAAAATGCTTGTGTTGATTTTTATGATGATGCACTTTTTTGAGTGGGCAGTAAAGTTCTATAGTTAAAGTCAAATTATGTAATTTAATGAAATGTTAAAAAAACAAAATATATTATAATGTTGTTGGCTTCCCTGTAAACCGAGATAAATGGTTAAATTAATTCATTATATGGTATGTAATTAAAACTTGCAATAAACGTATAACCAAAAGGTAATATAAATAATAAAATAAAGTAATTACTAATAACAAAAAAAAAACTGCTCAATAGTTTGGGAAACTTTTTTGGGGCAACTCCACTATGACACATTCATCGTTCATAGCTTTGCTGCACGCCCTCATTCCATAGATTTCAGCAGCTATTATTATTATTATTAAATTTATACTTCAAAAATTAATTTATAAAATAGTATATATATTATGGGGGCTCTGCAGTTTTGCCAGGCAAGCGTGTTCAGTTTTCATGCAGTAGATTGTGTTTTTTGAAGGCGTCGCTTAGTATCTTCATCATACCTTCCTTGTTTGCAATCCACAATTGTAGTTAGATTGCTGCTGTAGCTCGAGATGGGGTAGTTCGTTAGAATGTGTTCTATGCTAAGAAGGGTATTACACCGCCTGCATTCTCGTGGAGTTACACGGCTGTAGTCAGATATGAATTTTGTTATACCTACTCTTATTCTGGCTATTGCGATGCATTTTGCGCGTGAGAGATCTTTGTGGTAGTTTGGTCGTTCGCAGCTGAAGTTGTGGGTCCTTAAGAAACAGGTTGACGTTTCCCACAAGCAATCTCTTCATGTTCTGAGATACGATCAATGGAAGTTTGTCAAGACAGTGGTTAAGCAAGGAGTCTCCGCTACGAGTGGGATGTTAAACGTTTATTTCGCAGATTTGTCCGCTAGCTCATTGCCTCTTATTCCCATATGATCTGGTATCCACACTACTTTGATTTGGTTCTGTCCATTAGTTCTTCCCATTACATATCGGTGCGTTTCACTGTTTCTATTTATTAGCGATTTTAACACACTCAAGTTACACGAGAATATGATAATAGCGTTTTGTGGAAGAAGAGCTTGATGGATTGTTTCGATTGTCCATCCGTTTTTCTTTAACAGCATAAGACCGTGATTCTTCGAGTAAAGAGCCATCGGTATAATAAAAAAAAATATCAGCTTTACAGTTTGCTTTATATGTTAGGAAAATATATGCAGCTATTTGTGCAGAAATTTTGGACCACTTTTATACTTATTGTGTGAATTGCGTAAAATTTTAACTAATTTTCCTTAAAGTTACTTTAAAATTACACCACACTTTTCTTTCTTTCTTTCTTTAACGTTCAACACATTTAGCTATATTTCATTTTTGCTTTATTTACTAAAAATTAAATTCACTAAAGAAATATATTGTCTGCAAAAAAACAAGGTGCTCCTCCTATTCAACATTCGTTCATAGTTTGGTTACTTCCTTTAAATGACTGTTTTACTGTGGTTTAACGATAACTTCCCAGTGCGCGCACGTCGCTGTAAACGCTGCAAAAAAAAACAGATTAATATTTCAAATATCTAAAAAAAAACACATAGTATAACTTAAGGCGAATCTATTAAAGGTGGTGTTGGTAAATCAGCTGATTTGTTTTTGAAGTGAATCTTCTTAGGCGTCGATGGACGAGCGAGAATGGCGAGTAAAATTTCAAGGCCATGCAACGTTTTGGTCATTTTCGTTCCGCGAGCGAGAGAAAAGATATAACGTAGAGAAAAGAGAGAGAGAGCTATATCTTATATATATCATAGATACACTTTAGGCTATTTTTCCTTGTGGTTGCTAATTTCTAGTGAGAAAAAACACTGCCTACTTTTTAGCGCTTGTTTGTTGGTGCAAACTTGTAGGAAATATATTTTTGGTGTTATATTTCCTTGGTCCCTACTGTTTGGGGCGTTTTTTGGTCCCAATTTTTTTGGCGTTTTATTTACTTTTATTTTTTGGCGCTTATTACCGTTTCCTGGCTAGTGCTTGTGCGTACTATAAAGTGCTATCCATTCCGGTAATTTGCGCCATTGCTGCGGCCCTGGAATCGCTGCGTTTGTGCGGGTGATAAACGCTCTGAGCAGTGCGCGTTGTTGCCACCGTTTGTGTCCGGCGTTTACCTACACCGGTCGACCCTTCCCCGCCTTTTGTAAATTTTGTCTATTTGTATTCTCTGCAAATGTTCTGAATTTATATAGATATATATTCTTTCTCTCTTTCTCTCTCTCTCATTCTCCCTCGGGTCTCTCTCTCTTTTTTTGTCTGCCTTGAAAGTTTCACTTCTGTTATGTGTACTACGTTACACGGACTTTTTTTCTTTCGCCGTGTCCATGTGGCTGTCAGCTCAGAATGAAACAAGGCGAATTTTTTATTCATTTTCTAGTTTCTTAATACTTTGCTTTGACAATCAAACGCACAGAACATTGTCGTTGATCTAGTGCCACCACCTTTAATTCATGCGCCTTGGTATAAGTGTAAACAAGGATGATAGACATCAGGCTTGCTCGTAAGGTATGGTGAAAAAAAATTTTTTTGAGGGGAACTTTGGATTCTGCGTCATTCATGTTGTGTTTCACTAAGCTAGAGCTAAATTTTATGAAACACAAAACGCATGCCGTCTGCATATCCGTCAAATTCGCTCAGAGCCGAATAACGGTCTGCTACGTAGTACCCCTCTAAAAATCGTTTCTCCATGACTCTAAGTACAACACACCTGATTGAAAATATCTCTGATTAACCGATTTCCATGCCGGCGCCGTTCTTCGCGTGCACGTTCTTGCTGCTTCACGACCTCAGGCAAATTTTTGCAATGTCGCTGTGTCATCGCCTTCATTTCTTTAGTGGCGAAAATGCGTAAACGTTCTAAACATGGATTAAGAAAAAGAATTATTAATAATAGCACAAAAGAGTATATAAGTAAGGTGGAGAAGAAGCTTACTTGTAGCGGGCGGTGGTAGACGTTGCAATCTTGTGTCCAACGAATTTTCACTTGCATTCTCCACAATATCTCTTAATTCTCTCTCCCGTTCTAGGCGCAGCGCTTGTATCTGATTAAGTATGGCTTTGCGTTCCTTTGTTTGAGCAACGAATTTCGGATTGGCACGTTCTAAGTAATCTTGCAGTGCGCATGGCTGCCGTTCGTCATCCCTCAACTCATTGCGCTCGTCACTCGGTTTCGAATCGGAGTTGGTGTTCGATGTGGACGTGACCGTGTTTATTGTGGTAGTAGTGGACGTTGTTGTTTTCTTGTCGAATTGTATAACATAAGCTATGGCTTTCGGTTTTACCTGCACACTAATCGATTGACCCGAACAAGCCGGTTGTGGATCATAGGTAGCCCAGTTTCGTGCATTCATCGATTGGTTGTAGTCATAGTGCAAACGTCTACCGAACACCGGTTGTGTACGACGTAAAGAGGCTCCAGTTTGTATGCCAACTCCTGCAATACCCGCGCCTACAGCAGCCACGTCATCGTACTGATGTGTAGTTGTGGTTGTTGAACTTGAGGTGCTGGTTGTGCCCATTGGTATTGAGACTTCCGAAGAAATGCAAAATATGGACGAGGTTGATTGTTCGCTGTGAATGGTTTGTGTTTTTTGAGCATAGTTGACTGCACCGCTCTGGTGAGTTTGTGTGCGTGGTGGACACGGCGGACATGGTGGGCAGTGCGGTTGTGTATGTTGTGGTCTTGTAAAATTCGTTTGTGGTTGTCTTCTGCCCATGTTATTGCGCTGCTGTTGGCAGTATGCTTGGTGATATGGGCGCTGATCTGAGACACACCTACAGTAGGCATTGTGTGTGTTATGTGGCATTGAATAGTGGCCAACTGGCGCATTTGTAGTGCTATGTGAAATTACATTGCAGCGTTGCTGCAATTCTTGAATAATCTGCTGTTGCTGTTGAATTAGCAATTGTTGTTGTTGATGTAGCAGCGACTCGTAATGAATGCGTTTCTTAATGCGGTATTGCTCTAAAAATTCGCGCTTGCGTTGCTGTGCAAACGAGCCAACACTCTCGCCGTCATTACTGTCACCGGAGGGTGTATCAATTTTGGAACGCTGCTGCTGGCGCGGTTTGGCAGTGGATAGTTGTTTCGGTGGTGATGCCGATGGTGTTGGCATATTAGACGCATCAGCTGCGGGTGGCAAAATTTGTTCTTCGTTAGTGGTAACTGTTTCTTTCATAGTACGAAAACGTGCTTTACCAGCCACTAAATTGTCATAAATATTTGTCGCCTCTGCGGGCTTATCATAAACGATTTGGGTTTCACGCCTCCGTTGTTTTGAACGTTTTAATTTCTCATCTAATTCCATTACATCTTCGTTTGATTCTTCAATTATCACTTCGATTTCCTGCATCGGTTGTTTATCACCACTGCTAGGTGCGGTGGTTGTCGCGGATGATGACTGTTGGTCCGAAAAGACCGTGTCGTACAGTTTATCTACTTTTTGTGCAGTTGTGCCATTCTTTTCCAAATGCGTACTTTCCACTTCATGACTCTGCTCCCTATTCGATTTGGACAATAGACAACGCAAAGTTTCCAGTCGTTCAATTTCCGATTGTATCCACTTCAATTGGGTTCTTCGTTCGGAATCCATTTTATCGGTATCCAAGCATTTCATTATTTTGTCTCTCTTAGCGGCATTGCGTGCAAATTCCAACTTTTTTTCTTCGTATTCAATTTCAGACTGTGTCATGGGATTCAGCCATTCGCGCATTGTCGAATGCGCTATTTCGTCCATATCTGTGTCTGACGCGCCCACACTTTCCCTGTTAAGAAGCGCCTTTTGTGTTGTAATATCTTTGGATGTTGTTGTGCTAGTTTTAGATGCCGACGAGTTCTTGTCTGAGTGGTTATCCAACGTAAACTGCTCACCTGTCTGCGGGTTTTTATGTTTTTCTGATTTGTCTAAGTTTTTATTTATGTTATTAGCTACAATATCTGTCAGTTTTGGCACATTTTCATTTTTATCGTCCGATCCTGCGCGCACGCGCACAGGCTTTGCTTGCATTTGTACATCCTTGGTTCTTTCTTTAGCAAGTTTTTCCAATGCTTTGGCGGAGGTTGTTGGCGGTGATGGTTTCTTAATAACTTTAAAAAATATGGCATGTAATTAATATAAATAAAAGTGTATATTATTCTTCAAAATGTATACCATCTACATGAACAAGTTTTTCGCCAACCTCGTCGCTACTTGTATCAGAAGCCTGATCACGCCCTAAACCGCTCATATCTGCTGAAGTTTTTGCTGTCCGCGCAATCGTAACAGTAGAAGCTGATTTGAGTGTTGCCTCCATATTTTGTTCGCACGCATTACGAGACTCACTTGCATTTGATTGCGTTGATGCAACGCAACTGCCTGGAGCGGTTATACCTTTGCCATTATCCGTATCTATATTGAGAGTTGATATACGTTTTACGATATCACGCACAAGTTTTTTCTTTTGCCGCTGATTTAAGCTGCGAGCATCTATCAGCGAACAAAGCAGTTGTATACCCAAATCTAACTGGGGTGAGCTTAACAACGAAGAAGAAGCTGTGGTATTTTCCTTATTCTCGCTAAATACTTCTTTTATGGTGTCGTGTATTTGTTGTAGGCTCGTTGCTTCAGCATTTATCGAATTGCTGTTCTTTCTTGAGCCATACACTTTATTGGACGCCAGCATTTCATGAATTCCTGCAATGAAGGGATGCACATACTTTGGCTGCTCCTTGGCTTTCGTGCACTTCTTAGGTTCGCTATGTAATAAGACTTTTTGAACAGCAACTTCACCGTCTGTTGTGGAATGTGCTGATCGGGAGGAATAGTAATCGAAGCTACTGGGCGTTGCGGTGCCAGCAGCGTTTGAAGATGTGCCAGATGCAGTAGACGAAAGAGTTACTTGTACTTCTTTTGAGGTTAACTGCGGGACCTTTTGCACTGAGGTTTGCGCATATTGATCGCATCTCTTTTGGAGTGACATTGAAGTGCTTTTGCACACGAGTTTGTGTCGTGATCCTGTCTTGGCACTATTGTCACAACTCTTAGTATCCATCATTGTGCTAGACGCTAGAGGTGGTGTGCTTTGGATAGATGCTTGTTTTTCCGTTGACTTCTCTGATTTGTGTGTTTTTTGTTGTTTATCTTGCTTAGGTTTTCTGATTCCTTCATCAGTAATGTTGACACCTTTTTTCGAGCCGCTAATGCATGAAATTTCTTGAAAATATTCTTTTAATACAGACCGTTCCAAAATGCTTATGTTGCTGGTTGATTTAGATTTTTTATAGCCCACATCCCCTAATGAATCCCATTCGAGCCGTCTGTGTGACTTTGCTACCGAGTCAGGTGTCTGAGTTTGTTTTGTGTGCGCACTTTTATGGCTAGTTGGTGGTGGGGTGTGCAAGTCAGGGGCAGATGATGTGCACTAGATGACAAATAACAGTTAAAACAATCATATTTTTATTTAAGTTCAACTCACTTCATTGGGTTTCATGCGTTTTTCGCTAATTTTTTCAGTTTGCATTTCAATTGGAACAATAAATTCTTTTGTTTCGGAATCGCTTTCGGTTGTGGACTCCGTATCTTGATTAAACATTCGTCTGAATACGCGTCCTTCATCTTCACTGTGACAACTGCTGACGGTTGTTGTGCTGCGGCTTCTGCTATCACTATGATGTTCGCATGGCGAATAAAGGCGCATATATTTTTCCAGATCCCGTTCCTGTCCGAATTTCAAGTAGTATTCTATTATTTTTTCATTGACCCGGGAAGTGCGCGGAAGATGCGCGCCTTTACGCATCTTTATTTACAATTCTTAAACTGCCATTAGGCGCGTTTTGTAAGTTTGAATGTAATTACGTTTTCTTCTTCTATATGCAGATGACATTCACACATGATTCAATTATTATTTATATTTGAATCATGGAATTCACCATGGGAGTCTTGTTAATGAAAGTGTAATACCGTTCCATGGTGAAACAATTTTTAGAGGTGTACTACTTAGCATACCGTTATTCGGCTCCGAGCGAATTTGACAGATATGCCGACGTCATTCGTTTTGAGTTTCACAAAATTTAGCTTTTTATGTTGAATTAAAAGGAGTATGTAGTCGCTTTGCATTAGTTACAAGTATCAATAAATATCTTGAGACCGATACTATGATCTTTAACAAAAAATTATAACCTGTTCACCAGAGAGTGTTGTAAATAATCGTAAGAAAAGTGATATGTGGAGTATAAGCCCGGGTACATTCACTAATGGTGAAGGGAGACAAATAACAACGTTTTCTACATTATAACGTCACGAAAAAAAAAAAAAATAATAAAAAAAGAAAAGAAAAAGGCGAACAGCCGACATAGGAACAGCCGATATGCAGTTGGAGTTACAAGAGTACGACGATAGTACAAGTGGAAAGGGTTTTCATTATTTCATTTCATTCTGGCATCCTAATGCCCACGACGAAAGAAAACAAAACAAATCAGCTGAGCTACTTTAATGGATTCGCCTTGGTATGAACGATAGGAGCGTATGATGTATTGCACCAGATAGTTTGAATTTTAGATAGATCTTATCTATTGCTCCAATCCATATCCATCTTACCCATTGCTCCAATGTAACGGCCAACAAGTTAAAACATAGGCATAGGGTGTTGACATCATCAGAAAATCATGAATAGATTCAAAAATCAAAATAAGAGGTGTCCAAACAACATACGAATATCTCTGCATGGGAAGACAAATGTTTTATAGGGTCAGCTTGAGTTAGGGAGATGTATTTTATTTTGATGGATACTCAAGAATAACTGCCTCATGAGCTAACAATTTTTGTGCCTTAGCAGACAGTTTTTCAGTGCTAGTTTAACTATGCTTCCCAGTCAAACCAGAGAAAAGCAGACGTTCATTCGTTAACAAAACTCGGCTATGAAATTACCAATAAAAATGATTAGGAATCAGGTTAAACTCTAATTGGTTTTTAGGTGGCGAATATTTCTGGTCAAATTTTTTTAGCGGAATTATAGTTAGGAATTATACCTTCTTACTTTTATATGCTCTTTACCGAGAGTTCTAGGTATACCTAAGTCCCCAAAAATCCGACGTGCCATGTCCATTTCCTTTATGCTGAAATTAATGTTATAAATATTGCACAACAAATCGCTTGGTCAGCTGTTGTAAATTCCTTCTTTTCAATTTTTTTCACCACGCCTTATTCTTTCATTTGCAAATACATTTCTTTAGTCCGGCAGCTTTGTCAGAGGAGCAGCAAAAGGTGTATTTAGAAAAATTACTAGCTTCCATTCAGCTGTGTGTATGTTTATTAGAAAAATTGTACCAATGAAATTGTTAATGAAATAAATTTTTTAGCCACAACGTTTTAGTATAAGTGTATAAGATCAGCCTTAACTGCATTTAATCGAAGGTGACGCTACAATCTTCTCACTCAATTGGTATACTCAGGTTGTGTTTTGTTACTGGTTTTCTTGGCATCAGCTTGGTCGTAATTCGTAGGCAGCTTGAGCCGTGTTTGCGACACGTCGACATATTCGAATGTCGGCTACCAGTGCAATTGTTTAATATCACCGAATTTAATACCGTATTAAAAAATTTTGAATTTTCATCAAAAATGCGTGTTAGCAATGTACGTGGTGGGCGCCTGTGCCGCATAGCCTTTTGCTGCTGCATTATAATACCGCTTATATATCTGCTGGTCACATGGAACGACACCAAGCGTGGACTAAACAGCTACCACAGCAAATTTTCTCGATTTCATCACCAGAGATTGGAGGGAAGGCCACGTGAGGTGCCAAAGCTGGTCGAAGGTATGTCCACTCATACGCATCAAATAAAAACTAATTTCTTTGCATATTTATTTTGTAAGTAGATTTTAACTGCTTTATCATAGCCGGCATTTCTTAAAGTTCATTGACAGACTTCGACCTTGGTATTGCATACACAAACATCTCTCTAATCTGATACAATAAGATGAAAGAGAAAACCCTAATCAATTGTGGTTTTTAAGATATTGAGTTTTTTTTGTCAATTGAGCGCTTGTTTTATACTACTAGATGCTCAGACTAAAAACGCTTCTAATCCGACTGTGCATTTGTGTATAAAAAAAGTTACATACCATTTGTTATTTTTAAGCTGTTAATGATTGCAGTTCAAATAGTTATTTGGAGCCGATAATGAAATATGAAATACCTTCATACTTAAGAATTGCCTTTTAATTAATATTTTAATGGCATCAAAATGTCACTGACAAGAGAGAGTGTGCGGCGCCAAAATGTAACCAAGTTGAAAAATTTACCTTCACATTTATTGTGCTCTCTACAACATTCAGAGTGACATTTTGAAATGTAAATATTTAGTGTAATGAGGTGTGAGTATTTGTGAAATGCAAATATATTGGTAAGACAATGCTCCGTCTGATTTTAAGGCATGAGTTAAACAAATTGTACAATTGCATATTTAATATGAATAGCAACTTGAATGATAACTTAAATATTAGTGAATATATTCGTCCCATTTCGTTTTTTTGTTTTTTTTTTTATTGTAAAACAATGGATTTTGACGAGTGTATGCGTTGACTAGAAGAGCGGCAGTGAAATGCCGTATATTATGTGTTTTTGTTTTTTTACTTCTCTGGGTGAAGGTATTTTTTTCTTCCCCTTTTCTAGGGGAAGATCTAGTAGATCATCAGCAACACTTCTAAAGAAATAAAGGTAGAATAGACCATAAAGGAGGTGCAAAGGAATTAATATTTATATGTCTGTGAACTTTTGACAAAACAACAACAAAAATTATAGTTTAATTAAACTGTATTATTCATAGCAACATCACATTTATTTAAATGCTAAATAAATAAATTGAAATTGGAAAGTTTATTTTAGTTATTGCCTTGACAAAATTTGGCAGATATGTACAATAAGACAGGCTGAACAAATAAGCTCGCAATTAAGTGGGGACTTTGAATCGTTGAACGCCACATTGCAGTAAATTTTAAAGTTTAGATGCCGAATGCCTTCATAGTACATTCAGCAGCATGCTGCTACAAAAACAACTGTCGTTTTGTGAATAAAAATTTGCTAAAAAATTTTCTAAAAATTACTGATGACTGCCGACCGCAAAAATTATTTGCCGTCTGTTGGGTGAATAATTGTGTCAAATGCTTTTGGCAAGGTTACGTATAAAGTTACTGAGCCTAATGATGATAAAACAACAACAACGCGAACCTTGGGAGAGCTTGAGAGAGAGAGGGAGATAAGACTGTTTCTCACCTGGGGCTTCCAGGCTTCAGTAGCTAAACCATATTCTCGGTTTCTTCATTTCAAGTAAAATTAGGGGCCGAGCGTTAAGTTGACATATTTGGTGACATATTCTACTCCCGCTGTGCCCAGATATTTATTATTATAATGGTTGTTGTTGTAGCAGCATAGAAATTCCTCATACATGTACGGGGAATGCTGCTGAAGTGACAGTCCTTGGCCGGGTATAAAGCCGGGTCGTTCCGGTTACGTAGACCCAACAGTCGTGGGAGCGACCGTCGATGCCGAGGCTGTGCGCTGTAATACAGGGTTGGATTTGGCTTATACAACTAATATTCTTCAAAATAGGACCCTTGAGCGTCAATACACCGCTGGTAGCGGTCCTTCCACTGCAGAAAACATTTTTTAAACTCACCCGCCGGAATCGCGTTCAATTCGGCTGTCACAGTTTTTTGGATCGCCTCGATGGAGTCGAAACGCCTCCCCTTCAGCTTTCTTTTCAGGCGCGGGAACAAGAAGAAGTCCGGAGGGGACAGGTCTGGGCTGTAGGGAGGGTGGGGAAGCACCGGAACCCCCATCTTGGCCAATGCAGAGGTGCAGAGGAAGGAGGAAGGCGGTGTGC
The DNA here is from genome assembly GCF_028408465.1 of Anastrepha ludens. NCBI lineage: Eukaryota > Metazoa > Arthropoda > Insecta > Diptera > Tephritidae > Anastrepha > Anastrepha ludens. Next base: position 25,360,322 of record NC_071499.1, on the reverse strand, counting down.
GCCGGCGCATTGTCGTGATGAAGGTTCCAATTGTTGACGAAGTCGGGCCGAACCCGGGCGACGCGGCTTTTCAGCCGATGGAGCACTTCTTTGTAAAATGCCGCGTTTACAGTGTTTGTTTGCGTCGTCGAAGGTCTTCCAGATCGCTGTTCCTCTTCGACGTCCTTCCGGCCTTCCTTGAACGACTTCTGCCACCGTTTTACCTGGGCACTGGACAGAGATTGGTCCCCGTTAGCCTCCTTGAGTAGCCCAATGCTTTCGGTACTCGTTTTGTTTTGATTCGAGTAACGTTGCTCCAATGATCGCTGCATATTCGCCACTGCAAAATCCTAACACACTTTTAAAACAGCTTTCACGCGCGGAGCGATGTTGACTGCACTGCTGTGGCCAGCGAACTGTTTCTAGTGGAAGGGGAAGGTCCAACGATAATTTCCCCCCACCAGTCGATTCGATTGATCGCTGGGCAGATGCTCCGCGCGGGCTACGCCAGGCTCATTACTTTTTAATCAAACCCTGTATCAGGAACATTTTATGCGTAATTTTTATTGATAATACCTCAATTTGACCTATACGAAAACCAAATTTTTTTTAATCCTATTTTTTGTATTTAAAAAAAACCATACTTTGACTACTTTCAGGACTTGGAAATTTCGAGCCGAAAAATGTAGAAGAGCGCTCCGGACCAGGCGAGAATGGCGAAGCATATCAACTCTCGGCCGATAAGAAAAATCGCGCAGATGAGTCGGAAATGGAGTATGGCATGAATATTGCGTGCTCCGACGAGTTATCAATGCATCGTTCTGTGCGCGATACCCGTTTGGATGAGTGCAAGCATTGGGACTATCCGTACGATTTACCCAAAACCAGCGTCATTATTGTTTTCCACAACGAAGGATTCTCGGTGCTTATGCGCACAGTGCATTCGGTGATTGATCGTTCGCCAAAACATATGTTGCATGAAATTATTTTGGTGGACGATTATTCGGACAAGCAGGACTTGCGTGAGAAATTGGATACATACATTCAACAATTCCATGGCTTAGTAAAACTGATACGTAATAGCGAACGCGAAGGTCTCATCCGTACACGCTCTAGAGGTGCACAGGAAGCGAGCGGTAATGCAATACTTTTTTTTTGTCTGCTATTTTCAACTTTTTTACAACATTCGCTTCTTTTGTTTCACCTACAGGCGAAGTCATTGTTTTCCTCGATGCGCACTGTGAGGTGAATACAAATTGGTTGCCACCGCTCTTGGCGCCCATCTACCGTGATCGCACCGTTATGACGGTGCCCATTATTGATGGCATTGATCATAAAACTTTTGAATATCGCCCGGTATATGGCAGCGATGCGCATTTTCGTGGCATATTTGAATGGGGAATGCTGTACAAAGAGAACGAGGTGCCTAAACGCGAGCAACGCCGTCGTGCACACAACTCCGAGCCATACCGCAGCCCTACACACGCCGGTGGGCTGTTTGCCATTAATCGAGAATACTTTCTGGAATTGGGCGCATATGATCCCGGTCTATTGGTGTGGGGTGGCGAAAACTTCGAGTTGAGCTTCAAGATATGGCAGTGTGGCGGCAGCATTGAATGGGTGCCGTGTTCGCGTGTAGGTCACGTTTATCGCGGTTTCATGCCATACAATTTCGGCAAGCTGGCGCAAGCCAAGAAGGGACCCTTAATTACAATCAATTACAAACGTGTCATTGAGACATGGTTCGATGATACGCATAAAGAATATTTCTATACCAGAGAACCGCTGGCGCGCTACCTCGATATGGGCGATATTAGCGAGCAGTTGGCGCTGAAAAAGCGCTTGAATTGTAAATCTTTCCAGTGGTTTATGGACAACATTGCCTACGATGTGTATGACAAATTCCCAGCACTGCCAGCCAACTTACATTGGGGCGAATTGCGTTCCGTGGCTACAGATGGCTGTCTAGATTCAATGGGCCATCAGCCGCCGGCTATAATGGGACTCACGCACTGCCATGGTGGGGGTAACAATCAGCTGATACGTTTGAATGCCGCCGGGCAATTGGGTGTGGGCGAGCGTTGTGTGGAGGCCGATCGTCAGGGCATTAAATTGGCTGTATGTCGTTTGGGTACAGTGGATGGACCGTGGAATTATGATGAAAACACGAAACACTTGCTGCATCGCACGCACAAAAAATGCGTGGCGGTACATCCGACAACACAGCAACTGTTCTTGGCCCATTGTGATGTGAACGATGGCTATCAGCAGTGGTGGTTCAAAGCAATCAAACCCAGGTGGTAAAAAAAAAAAAAAAAAAAAAACATGCAACGTACTAAAACGCAGCGCGCGGGTTTCATGGGACATTCATATCGGACGTTGAGGAGATCAGAGAATTTATTTGTTAAATTTGAAGAAATTTTAATTGATAGAGATTTTAGAGAGCTGAAAACGATGTGAGCCGTTTTTATGATGGAATTGAATATATTAAATATATTACTTACAGCGCGTGCTTCTACACAAATGCGCGTATAAATGGAGAGTTTGCAACGAGGGACTGTAGGTTTGATTATAGAAAATGGGCGTGTGCTCTTGCAAATGCAACAGCAACGTTGAGCTAATAAGCGGTAATATATTGATAATTCTTGTTGTTTTGAGTGGTCGGCTCATGAAAATTGAAAAATTAAGCAATAACTAGCAGTTGTAAAGTGTGAAAATCAATCATATGTGTATGTAAACATTTAAGTAGATACATAAAATTAAAATTTTACTGAATCGATGACCGTTCCAAGCGTATAAACGCTAAAGTTTATTAAGTTTTAAATAAATCAAATTATAAAGGGCCTTGGACAACTACAACTCACGCTGACTTTTTGGCGTTGAAGACCCTTCCTAACATTTTTATATGTATGTATGTATGTACTTTTTATAGTAGATACATAATGAATAATGCTTCAACATTGCCAATTATTCGTAGAAAATTTTACGAAATTTTATCTTCCAATTATTGTTATAATTTATTACTGTTAGTAATATGTGTCCGTTAGTTTCTTCAAACGACTACTATTTAATTTAAGTAAACTTTCTAATTTGATCTGTGTCTGTGCACTCTTCATCCACTTTGTGTATATTTCATGTGTGATAAGTAAAAAACGTTCATTTATCGAATGTGAAGTATTTTGTAGACATTCTATACACACATTCACCTATTTTATTTATTACTTACTTTTAAAGGAATTGCAGCAATAGTTAAGTCTGAAAAACTTACAATAAAAGATTTTAATAAAAAATTATTTGATTTTTTTTTTTTAATGCTTACTGGGAGTTGGGCGGTTGTTGATACCTAAAATGTATAGATTATCTACAGGGTTTGATTGAAAAGTAATGAGCAATCTGGAAGGCCTTAGACGACGCAAATAGACGAAGATGTGAACCTCTGCATTGGCCAAGATGGGGGTTCCGGTGCTTCCCCACCCTCCCTACAGCCCAGACCTGTCCCCTCCGGACTTCTTCTTGCTCCCGCGCCTGAAAAGAAAGCTGAAGGGGAGGCGTTTCGACTCCATCGAGGCGATCCAAAAAAACTGTGACAGTCGAATTGAACGCGATTCCGGCGGATGAGTTTAAAAAATGTTTCCTGCAGTGGAAGGACCGCTACCAGCGGTGTATTGACGCTCAAGGGTCCTATTTTGAAGAATATTAGTTGTATAAGCCAAAAGGTTTAATAAAACTGCTTAAAAAAATAAGGCTCATTACTTTTCAATCAAACCCTGTACATTCATTAAAAAGTAGGATCTTGAATATCGGTTCCTGCCTCTGGCTAGAGACGGGCATGTGCAAAAAAGGTGCCAGAGTAGGCACTGAGCAGGGAACTTCCGTGGAAGTACCCTGTGTAACCTGCTCTTGGCTGAGGTCTCCACTCCTTCCATCGAGTTGCAAGCCGACGGAGAGATTGCGCAGGCACTGCGGACGAGTCGTCAACATTTTCGTTCCCAGCTGGTGCAAATCGCTTCGTCGGCCTGGAACTCGATGTGGGTGTGGAGTCACCAGAACGTGATCTTTTTGAGGTTGTCTGTTCGGGGCCAGGCGTATTCGACAGCCTCATCGCCATGAACCGGGCTGTTTCCAGCGGTTTGCTCTCGGCGACTAGGGTTTTTAGTCGCTTGCGTTCAGCTTCGTACAGCTTCACCCTGTTTCCATGAGTATTTTTGTTGTTAGCCTCATTCTTCTCTGGACCAGTTTCCAAGAGATTTCTCTCCTGTTCCGAGGAGATAGACATTCCGGCCCACTCCTGGCTAAGCAGAGTGTGTATCTTTTTCGGCTCGTCGGCAGAGGGAACGAGTGCCGCTACCCGCAAGTCGAGGTCCATTATCTCACTCTGGAGATGAGCCCAACTGCCTCCTCAGCCAGTGTTGAATGGCGAACAACAGCCAATAATGGCTAAAATATGCATATTTGATGATGTGCAGTTCGGCTTTTTTTTCAAAACTATCCATAAGATAAGTTTCTTGAATCAAAATTGCTTTTTTGTCACCCATGGATGCCCCCATGGGAAGGCTATTGAAACTGTAGGTTCGCCAGACCTTGTTCGGAGTTCGCTATTAAGCTTGACTCTACCACGTCAAGCAAACTCACCGGCATAGCTGTTCCACCGTGAGTTTAGGGGTTTTTTTTTTAAAGAAGCAGTGATTTTGTGTTCGCCCCCCGCTCTCAAGACCGTGCCTTGAAAATGAGAGGTGGAGGCAAAATCCACCCCAGGGAATTCCTTCTCCCCCGCCCGGCTATCGGTAACCCAAACCTGGCAGAGACATGACCGTACTGATAAAGGGTTATTGGTCCTACTTATAGCCGCACTACCCCGAAGAGCTGACCAATTAGCTGGTGTCGCCACCAGCTAGCCTAACGACTGGTCAGGAATCGTAGAAGGTATACTTTCAGCCTGTGCGCTGTTTTAATTTTTTAACAACCTTATCTGGTCGACTTGTTGGTCCGCGAGAGGTATTTCATTTCTCTCAATCCACCTAGCTATACCAGAGAGGGATCCCCTATCCGCCACTTGGGGACGCGCCCTGTAGGGGTTACAACTTCCTTTCAATAGCGTTTATTTCCGCTTGAAAAATACAACAGTGATCCGGTAGTTTAAAGACTTCATTAGTAGAAAGCTCTTCGCAATATAACCCTGATCCTACACTGGTGTCCATCCGTCCGTGTAGATCTTAACGGGTGCGTTGGGTGATGGATCTTTTTCAAGCCTTTCCAGTCTAGAAGGGATTTTCATTAAGAAATTCCTTTCGAAGCAGAGAATGGGAGAGTGATAATCACAATCACTGGGCACATCCGTATAGGAGTCTAAGATGGTTGAATGTCCATTGTGAGCTCGCTCTGAGCCTTAAAGCAGAACAGGCCGCTGAGTATTTGCTGTAGAGATCTAGGAGTTTCTTTTGCCCCAACGGGCAGTTTCTTGTTTTCCCAAGCAATCCATGATAGCAGGAGGCAAGTACAGTAGAAGCTCGATTCTTGAACGTAACGAAAACTGGGATCCGTACAAGTTTCGAGGTTGTTGCAAGTACTGAGTTGTTTTTTGCCATACAAATTAAAAAAGTTTTTTTTTTATTGAAAGAAATACAAGTTTCTGTGGTGTTATTATATTTACTCCCAGACTATGACTCCATATGACAAGATTGGCTTTACAATGGTATTATATAGCCAAAAAACAACGCAACCACCTTTTGCCAATTGCGCCCTTGCACCCATACAAGGCGATTGCTGCCTTCCTCACTCTTTCGTCAACATTGGGCGTTCATGAAAGCTTACTGTCAAGGCTAATACCGAGGTACTGCACCTTATCAGAAAGCATCAGCGGAGCGCCCCCTAATGAGGGAAGTTGAGCTCTGGGTATTTTATATTTCTTCATAAATAGGACAAGCTCCGTCTTGAGAGGATCCACCGACAGGTCGCAATCCGTTGCCCATCTAACAACTACGGCCGCCGCAGCCGAATGGGTTGGTGCGTTACTACCATTCGGAAGTGCGTATGTTCTAATCTCCGTGCATGACACCAAAATTAAGAAAAAACTTGGCAGGTAATGGCAAGCCTCCGAGTGTTTTTCTGCCATGGAAAAGCTCCTCATAAAAATTATCTGCCGTTCGGAGTCGGCTTGAAACTTTGGGTCCTTCCATTTGTAGAGCAACATTAAGACGCACGCCACAAAGTTGAGCGACGGAAGGCTTGTGGTCGATGCTTTAATTTCCCAGGTTGTGGTTTTCTGCTTTCTAAGGGATAAGTTTCATTCGTACAAAGTTCAAGAATCCATTGCTCGATTGCATGTGCTGTATTAGAGCCGTGCAGTTCGGAGAAAAGCAAATTAACGATATTTGGCCGTCGAAGCTCTTTTACTTCTTTAGGAAGACCTCCTCTGTGTAGGAAAGATCCTCTTGGAGAAAAACTTGGCTTCACTTGGTGTGTCCAACTGGCATCGGTTAGCACGAGAAACGACTGGTGTGCTTTGTTAAACTCGGCCAAAATCGCGTAAGTGGTTATCGCGCCAATCAAGAAAATGAAGAAGGAGTTTATTTTATTTTGTGGCTAACATTAACACGGATAATTATGTCAGCCTTGAAACCCATGGAGAATCTCCCTTGCCAACAAGTGCTACTTTGAAAATTTTATCCTTAATGATGGACGACAAAATCATTGGCGTGTTCAAGAGAAAAATTCTTTGCGGCGGCAAATATCACAGATGATGGAACGATGAGAGAATAAAGATTCAGCGGATCGGCTGAAATTGAAATTTGAAAAAGATGAGACAAGAAACACCGAGAGAATGGTAACTCCTGAAACACTCAGGCTAAGGAGCCTATTGAATTCGAAGTTCCGGAAAGGAGGAAAGGAGAGAAGTGACAGACAGAAAGAGATACGACTCATATCGTACGACACACTAATACGATCAGTGGGATCATCCAAAGTGCATTATGCGAGCTTAACTCTTGGGACACAGGATGTGGTCTAAGTTTAAACCCGCGTAAAGCAGAACTAGTGCTTTTCAGCACCAGATATAAGGTACCAACCTACATATTAAGAAGACGGCAACCATGAGTGCATTTAGTTTAAATGAAGCGGGTCGCTGGAAAGAAAAAACTTATGGTTTTGCCAGTCTACTATTGAGACAAACTCAGTTAACCTCGGTGAGGACTGACTACATCGTCCCGACAGTAACATTCAATAGGAATTTTGCCACTCTCTTCCCATCTAAGGAAGAATAGATTAAGGGATTCTTTCGGAACAACTTCGACACTACAGTCTATACGGATGGAAGTAAAATGGACTGTGGTGTTGGATCTGGCATATACCATATTCTCACAGACTTAAAATTGAGAAATCTGTGCGCCTCCCTAAGACCTGCAGGGTCTTCCAGGTGGAAGTACTGGCAATTGGGGAAGCTTGTAGGCTACTAATCGCAGATCTTTCTTTTAAGGGCTATATCGGTATTCTTTCGGATAGCCAAGCTGCAATCCAGGCACTGCGTTCGGCTACAACAACCTCTAAAGTGATGGAACAAAGTAGGAATAGCCTCACCACTTTGAGTGTAAACCATAAAGTTACCTTAATCTGGGTACCAGGACATCGGACCATTGAAGGTAACGAAAAAGCAGATGAACTGGCAAGAGGGGGATCTGCCATCTTGTATCGGTATTCACACCATTAGGTGCAGTCAAGAATATAGTTTCCCAAAAATACCTCCAAATCGCGGATTGTAGATGGAAAGACCCGACGAAATGCAAAATTAGTAGAACGTCATGGCCCATCTACAACCTCAAGCAATCGTTGATATTAATAAGCATGAAATGACGGGACGCCTGGAGACTAACGGCAGTCATAACTGGCTTTTGGTCCGAACGGGGAACAAGCAGCCAAAATGGGTATCCCTCACAACAAATACTGTCACAGTTACAAACAACCGGAGGACAAGGAAACAATCCTCCATTTCCTCTGTGAATGCCCTGCCCTATGGAAGGACTGAATGTTAATCCTGGGCCAACCGCTATTCGAGAATCTCGAACAACTGTCTGGCTTAGACGTCGACAACCTAATAAGCTTCTTAAACCGCACATACTGGATATAATCCTGCTGTAAATAACCATTAAAAAAGTTGGTAACGAGGGTGTGGCAACAAAATGGTGCGGAAGCGCTAGTTGGAAATCTCTTAGAATCACCACTTTAACTAACCAACCAACCGTATCGTACGAATGAAAGTATTCGGTGCGGTAACACAAAGCTAGCCGAGGCACCCACATGAATGAACGAATTCCTTTAATAATAAAAATGATTGCTTTTTTATGTAAACCAAAAAAAATTGAGTTTTCAACTCCATAATTCGTTTGTATAAAAATTTCAAATATTTCACAGTCGTTGGTGCAGTCCTAAGTATCGCTTCAGAAACTACCGGAAACAAAGACTTTTATTGTTCTTTTCTCGTTAAGTCTTGTCGTAATAGTAATGCCCATAAATCTCAAGTATGAATCATTTAATGATATTGATAAGACAATCGAGGTGATTTAGCAGGCACTTATCTATACTTCATATATTTATAGTATTCGCATCACTTCCACTAATTATAAAAGTAGATTTCTTAGAATTTCTCGAATGAGTCATAAGGGTAACATCCGTTAATACTTTGCATTTTTTCAAGTACTAAAATTAATTTTAGATAATTCCAATCAAGTGAGTTAGGCAACGTCGGCTATCGCACTATTGGCTATCTAGGAGTGATTCCTAATTAGAAAAATTACTGATAAATGCGGAGCAGTTATTTAGTAAACAAATCAAGCTAATTAACATAAATCGAAGCAATTTCGTTTGGCAGTTTGGTAATATTGCTCAAGTGATTATTGAAAGCTTACTTTTATTACTTTTAATAGGCCACCTGCCAATCGGTGCTTTGCACAGTGGGCATGAAAGATATTATGTCCGAACTTTGATTCATTTCGTAAATTGCGATTCGTGTTTATTTATACTTTGCGATCTGCTGTTTGCATATCAACCACTCTTGCACAAGATAAGACGAATGTTTTGGATCATTATCTTGCTGAAATTGCCAAGTTAGGACCCAGTTCTTCGACACTTGGACTTAAATTTTCTTCAAGAATGTCGCGATACACATGCTTATCCATTGTCTAAGCTATGAACACGAGCTTTCCGGCATCAGATGCCGCGAAACACCACCAAACCATCACATTTCCTCCACCGTGTTTAACTGTTTTGAGCAGGTTGTTCTCTTGAAGTTCTTTATTTGGCTTTCTTTTGGTGCTCCATCTGATCTAAATAAATTGAATTTTGATTCATCACTAAAAATGGTGGTGCTTCAAAAAGCGTCAGGCTTATTTAAATGCTGTTTAGCAAATTCTAGCCAGTTTTTCTTATTTACCTTCGAAATTAAGGGTTTACGTCGAGGAACCCGGCCATGATACCCAGCCTTATATAGGGTATTCTGAACAGTTTGGGGGTTGAAATTGATTCCAAATGAATTTTGCAGGGCCTCGCACAATTTGACAGCCGAAGTTTTTGGATTTTGTGCCACCGTGGACACCACAATTCGCCTCCAGTCGTTTGGTTAATTTTTTTGGGCGGCCAGATCTGCTCTCCGGAGCTATTTTGACAGTATTGCAATAACGCTGGACCATGATTTATCGACAAGTTTGCCAATTTCGCGATAGAATTTTTTTTCTAAATACAGTTTTATTATTATTGACGTAGTTCTAGGGAAATATCAGCACCACGGCCACGGTCCATGCCCGTTGAAATTGCGATCAAAAGTGATTGCGACCGTAAGCAATTCCTAAAACGTACGAATAAGTAAAAAAGCGAGAGTGAAAACAACGGGAGTTTACCGTTACGACGCCAAAAGCATAAGCTAACAAAAAGAATGTGCCAATACTTTTTTGATGTGAATTTGTGCCTTATTTTACCTTTCAAGGTTGAGCCTGTAAACCTATGTCAATATTAATTTTTTTTTTTGTTCAGATACCTAATAAATAATTACATTTAGGAAACACCGTTTTCTATTTTTTTTATACTTTCATTAGAAGAAAAGTTATAGCACTGAGAACTTTGATTTTTCGAGTGTGCCAATACTTTTTTGACTCACTGTATACTATAAGAAATAAATTATTAAACGGTGAGAGCAAAATCTACCAAGCCATAGAGACTTTTCCTAAGATTAATTTAAACGCTCCGTGCATGCGCAAAAAAATCTCACTCTACAGTGTCTGACACTCGAACTGTAACCGATTAAAAAGACCATAAATCAAGTTTGGAAAATAACTTTTATTCAATTGAAAGTAAAAAATTTGTGAAAATAATACAAAATTAAGAATCAATTTACTTTTGCTCGATATGACCACTTTTTTCCTTGACTATGGCCTTGAGATGGTCTAGAAACGAATTGCAAGCTGCCCGAATGTGACTTGCAGGTATTTTGGCCAACTCGCGGACAATGGCTGTTTTCAGCGCCTCGAGACTGGTGAATCTTTTAGTTCGGACCTGGCTCTCTAAAATGGCCCAACGAGAATAATCCATCGGATCCGCGTCTGGTGAATTTGAGAGCTATTGTGTGGACGTTATGAAGTTCGGAACGTTGTTTTTTAGCCATTCTTGGTTCACTCGAGCTTTGTGAGAAGGTGCCGAGTCCTGTTAAAACGTCCATGGTCTGCCACCGAAATGTGTGTCTGCCCTCGACTTCAAAGCAACCTCCAGAATACTTTTCCGATGGAACCGATTGGATAGCGACCATGCTCGTGTATCAGCTATGCGAGCGGTCTGAAGTTGGTTACACTTCGAGTGCTGGACCCTATATTTGCTCTATAAGATTCAAGAAAAATTCATAAAATATTGAAAATCGTCTTAAAACAAAGCAAAAGCTTTGTTGTTTCTTTTTAACTCGTGTTAGATCAAATTCGTGTAAAAAGAGAATCAGGTGTATGTCTTGTTTTGTTTAAGAAAACAAATAATATTCAAAGAAATATTTTTTTTGTACGAGACCTAAATATTTCTAGTTTCTCGATATATTTTGACTGAATCATAGTTAATTAATCTTTTGCCAAACAAAACAAAAGAAAAAAAGAAGAAGAAAAAAAAACCAGACAGTAGAACACCTTTGTTACAGCACAAAAAACATAAATATTTACCCCAAAACATTTTCAGCAAAAAAAAAAAATACAGCATTGAAGTAAAAATTATTACACTCTATCATTCGCATATCCTCTCTCTTCCTCCTTCCCCAACTTCACATTTTTAATTGTATTGTCGATGCTTATCATTAGCGATGCGCCACTTATCAGTTGTGATTCTTTTTTCATACTTTTTGCGGTTAGTTTTTTTTTCTTTTCCAATTTCTTCAGCACCTGTTGAAAGTGTTTTATATTTGTTTTTGATAAGCACTGAGTTTTTCATATCTTTCTGTATTGCCAATCAATCGGCCACTCGTTGTTTCAGTATAAATAGTCGCTTTTGCTACCTGGCGTTGTCATTCAGTTTTGATAACAGTTCTTAGCAGTGCCATTTCCGGCTAGAAAATTCTAACAATTTTATTGTAATCTCAAATCAAATAAATTTTTTACTAAAAAATATGTATTCGCGTATATCGTCTGTGGTTTCAATTGCTCTGGTCGCCTGTTTGGCGATTGCCGTAGTGGACGGTGGTGTCGCCAGAGATAGCAGCAACAGCCTAACGGGGCAGAAAGAGCTTGACATTACGGTTGTCACGGATTTGACTGAATTTCAGAAGCAGCATCCAGAATTGGTTTTGTCGCGTATGACGAAGGAGGAGAGCCAAGCAAGGAGCCAATCGGTGCGATACACGCTGGGCGCACGGGTTTCAGGTGAGTTTTCGAAACGACAACTGCGCTAAATCTAAAAATATGGGAAAATAAGTTATGACGTCACTATTTTCGAGGAAAACTAGATGCACCTCAATCATGATTTAGAACCTCAAACTGATTTGTGCCAAAATTAAAAAGGAAATATTTCTTAACCAAGCCCAAGTGAAAATGTACTTGAAATTTGAAAAGGCGCAAAAGTTCAGTAACGCTCTCAATTTCGAAATAAGTTTTAATACTCATTTTTCCTAATCTAAGTAAAGCGATTAATTTGGTCACTCAGAAGTAGGTACCCACTTACAATCAAAATTTTGAGCGAACTACATGCATTGATTTTTTTTTTTTGAAAAATTAAACGTGATATTTCTTCTAACAAAAAAAAAACCTTGATACATGACTCCAAACGCTTGAAAAACGAGAAAAAAAAAATTTTAAATAAATGTTAACTTCGTTTTCATGACTCCAAACGCTTGAAAAACGAGAAAAAAAAAATTTTAAATAAATTTTAACTTCGTTTTCATGACTCCAAACGCTTGAAAAACGAGAAAAAAAAAATTTTAAATAAATTTTAACTTCGTTTTCATGACTCCAAACGCTTGAAAAACGAGAAAAAAAAAATTTTAAATAAATTTTAACTTCGTTTTCATGACTCCAAACGCTTGATAAATGAGAAAAAAAAAAAATTAAAAACTAATTTTAAATTCATTTGCATCAGTTGTGCCTGGCATTGCTCTGGAGTAAATACAAAAAAAAAAATACCTCCTTTCACTTTTTTACTCGAAAATAGGAAATATCTGCATTTACTCTGACCCTTCACTCACTCACTCACTCATTCACTCACTTCAATCCACTAATTTTTCAATTTCTCTTTCTACTACATTTTTTAGGTGATCACTTGGTTGCACAGGCTGCCGATGTCTTCAACTATCAGGTGGCGAAGGATGTGACTATTCAATTGAGTTACCCTCAATCGGACTCGGTTTCGGCCAGCGTTCTCACTTATGTCGAAATCGTCTGCGAACAGGATAGCCTCGAAGGCAATGCTTACGTGGTGGCTGGCGGCATTGGTCAGCGTTTGATCTCCATTGTGTTGGAGGCGAGCCAAACGGAGCAGTTCTCCTACAATGCGCAATACTATGGAACAGATTAGAAATTAAGTTTTTAAAGAAACTCAAGTACCTGTTTGAAGAAATTTGCATTCGAACGCTTTGTGTTTATTGTACCTATAATTAATTGCATTTATGAAGAAAAAAATATAAAAGTAAATTCTGCCCTGTGAGTTAAATTATAGAAAATTGTCAATTATTTCACTGTGAGGAGTTGGAATTTAATTGTGTACCATTTGCGCTGTTGGCTTGTTTTAAGAACAACTATAACTATTAAGAGGAGTAGTTATCAGTTATGGTATCAGATAGCTGTTTACCAGTGTCTTTAAAAAGCATCACGTCAAAAAGAGAATAAAAAAAAAAATGGAGTTCAACCGTGAATATTTTCGTGCTATTATTTTTCACAATTTTCAATGTAATTTAACAAGACAAGAATACCTCACTGAACTAAAATCATTACGAGATAAGCAAGCACTTTTCTTTCAAAGCTGAGAGATTTAGAAGGTTTGCTTTTTAGCTATGAAGAAAAAGAAAATTGCGAGGGGAACTTTGGTTGCCACGTCACATTGGATTCGGAAGCCGAATACCGATGTATACACGATGTATTCACACTCGGCCAATCAGTTATTGGCATCATCTCGGGTTAAGCGGAAGCAGGCCTTATCGAGTAATCGTCGGACGAGATAGCGTTAGTTGGAACCCCTTGTTCCGCCAGAGACTCAAGGAAACAATGATGATGATGAAGCCATAAAATTTGCCAGCAATGGTCGAGGAAAATTTGCAATCGTCACATAAAAATTAAAGGCAACTAACTAGCCGATCTAACTTCAAAGGAGGCCTTGAGACGTCCACTTAGCCAGAGATAAACAAAGCTACTCCAATAAACTTTTTACACTTAAACAAAATAGTACAGGGTCCGGAACTCGAAGTGTAACCAACTTCAGACCGCTTGCGCAGCGGATGCACGGGCATCAGCTGTGTGTTAGTTGGGTAAATGACAGTTCAGAGTATTCTTTACAAGCGCGCGGAAGCATTTTGCCGGGAGTAAACGCGAAAAGAGAAAATCAGTAATGGATTTCAAACTTAAAGTCTGATTGCATTACATTTGAATGCAAAATCACAACCAGCGATTTTTTGTGAGCTCGAGCATCTTAAAGTAAATACAGTTTTTGATTATCGCACCATTACCTATTACAATGATACTGGTAGCATCGCGAAACGTCATGGAGGTGGTCATCAAAAGACAGCAACGTCACGTCAAGTGCTTCAAAAAGTGAAGAAGCGACTTGAGCGAAATCCCCGACGAAGTGCCAATCAAATGGCGAAGGAACTGAAAATATCTGATCTTAACATCCGCCGCATACTGAAAAATGATCTCAAATTCAAACCTTACAGGATCCAAAATGCGCATGATCTCTCACCTAAGCAGCAACAAGTCAGACTTGAGAGAACGATGGAGTTGCTTCGCTTGGCCGAAAGCGGTCCATTTCCGAACATTGGGTTTTCTGACGAGAAAATTTGTCAAATTGAGCAATTCGTAAACTTCCAAAATGATAGGGTTTGAGTCATCTATTGGGCACCAGAAGGCAGCATCCATCACAGGTAATGGTTTGGACCGCTGTAACCGCAGATGGGCGCTCCAATCATTTTCATCGAGCCTGGCGTCTAGTAAAAGTGAAATATTATCGGAAAAGTATTCTGGAGGTTGCTTTGAAACCGTGGGCAGGCAAGGATTTCGGTGGCAGACCATAGACGTTCCAACAGAACTCGGCACCATCTGACAAAGCTCGAGTGAACCAAGAATGGCTGAAAATCAACGTTCCGAACTTCACAACGTGTGAGCCATTTTGGAGAGCAAAGTCCGAACTAAAAGATTCACCAGTCTCGAGGAGCTGAAAAAAGTCATTGTCCGCGAGTGGGTCAAAATATCTACAAGTCACATTCGGGCAGCTTTCGAATCGCTTCTGGAGCGTCTCAAGGCCATAGTCAAGGCAAACGGTGTTCGTTCATATCGAGCAAAAGCAAATTGATACTTAATTTTATATTATTTCCACACATTTTTTACTTTGAATTGAATAAAAGTAATTTTCCAAATTAAATGTATGGCCTTTTTAATTGGTTACAGTGCCGGACCCTATAGTCCTGGGCTGCTTGAACCGCCAAATAAAAACTTTCACCATTTGCGCGAATTTCTGCACATGGAACCACTTTCGTACAGAGGGATTGAAAAACTTAATAAAAAAAACCACATTATCCAAGTAAAACCACATTATCCAAATTTTTTTGTTAAAAAAACATTTTTCTATGGTTTGAAGCTTGAAATAATTTTTTAAATTTAATCTCACATTTGGTATATAACAAGTAAAAATAGGTAATAAGTATTAACTAAAAACAAAAGTCATCTAAATAAAGGCATTCAGTATTTTTCTGACAGGGTGATCCAAATACAAGTTTCTTTTTAAAATTCAAATAAAATGAACAAAGGTCAATTTCTGCGGTTTCTTGCGGCATTATAGGAAGGCGTAAATAGTCCCATTATTTATGGAATACGGTTTCACGTGTGCGCCCTTGCTTTGTCCTGAAGGAACACAAAACCTTTGCTGTTGGCCAATTCTGGTCTTCTGATCAATCGCTAGCTTCAAAAGGCTCAGCTGTGGACAGTAGAGATCTAAATTTGGTGTTTGGCCATACGGAAGTAACTCATAGTAAATGATTCCTTTCAAGTCCCACCAAATACACAGTAGAACCTGCTTGGCCATTAGTCCTGCTTTGACTACCGTTGAGCTGCTTGGTCAAGGTTTCGCAGATGGAAATGCGATCCATCCTGTTTTTTTGGTGTTAATTGGTGTGACACCCAAACAGCGAGCTTCTTTTTGAATCCAGCTTTGGGCAATGGTTTAAAACTGTTGTATGGTCGATCTTTAGCTCCTGGGCGATGCTACGACTACTAAGATGCCGAACTGAATAGAACAATCCAACTGAGTAATTTATACCTTCTGTGTGAATAGTCCGAGAGTTTCACGAACAATTCACATCAGGCCGGATAGAGTTGCATACAGCACGATGTCGAGAACTTCTAGTTTTTCTTTTTGTGAGGCAAATTAGTTTCTTTAAAAACACTTAGGTAGGGAGGTGAAATGGTTGAAGTCCCAGTCTGGCACTCCTCAAGTAGTACTGATGCCAGTCAGGGCTGTTGATATAATAGAGAAGATTGATGGGATTTAGGTTGGCGCACTGCCCCAGGCTGTCGAAGAAAGGAGCACCCAGTGACCTTAATCGTCCAGCTGCCAAACCCGGACATTTACAGAGAATGTGCTCAACAGTCTTCTTCTCTGAAAGGTCCCCACAGATCGTCCAGTGACCAGTAAACACAGATACGAATTTGGAACTTGAATGGCGAGGAGTCCAAGGGACTTTCTGAGTCCTTCGTATATTGTACTGGGGCCAAAGTATTTTCGAGATAGCACCTGAAGAAATGGAGCTCCATCTTTTCTGCGCTTTCCTGAGAAATCATCTGTGCAGTTTCCCTTTAGCAACTGTCAGGGGGATGTCGATGATCGGGTAGGAGGTCTCTGAAGCCAATTCAGTCCCCTCTCTGGCAAGTTCATTAGCAATTTCATTTCTATGTTCCTATGTCCTGGAACCCAGGTCAGAGAAATGATACCTGCACACCCAAGATATTTGATATCCTCCTTACAGGAGTTTATTAATTTCGTTCTGCACCATGGTGTCGTCAGAGCCTTGATCGCGGCATGACTATCGGAGAAAATGTTAATATCTCCCTCGCTACCGCGTTCCCTAAGCATTTTGCATGCCTGCAGGATCGCAAAGACTTCTGCTTGAAAAACACTTCGGCAGTTTAAAGCAGATAGATGAATTGGCCGATTTAGAGAAAACCCCTGCTCCGACTTCCGATTCCATCTTGGAACCGTCAGTGAAGACAAAGGTGCAAGCTTCGCTACAGATTTTCCCCTCGAACAAATCCTGCCTCTTTGGAAGATTGCCCTTGCACGAGCTTCTAACACTAGTTTGCGGGTAGAGAGATCTGCTCGAAGTTCGGAGAAATACGGTGTTAACTGTCCGAAAATGCTACCATATCCCTTGAGAGATTGCCTCCAGCGGCTAATCTCCTTTAGCCTGATTGCACTTTGAGCTGCGATGGAAATAACGTACAAGTCGATGGGAAGTAAGTGCAAAACACTGGGGCAAGTTTTACATGCTCCGCTGATGCCAATGCATGAAGACTGCACCCGCCCCAGTTTAGTGATATTATAGCCCTTCCGAAGAGCTTCCCATCAAACTAGGCATCCATACGTTAAAATTGGCAAAACCACTGCGTTGTACATCCACAGCACGACCTATGGCTTGAGTCCCAATTTTTTACCGAATATAGATTTGCAGGAGTAGAAGGCTATACTGACCTTCTTTACCCGATTTTTAATGTGTAGCTTCCAATGGAGTTTGGAGCCAAGTATCACTCCAAGATACCTAACTTCCGATGAGAGCGGGAGAACGTGGTTGTTTAATTTGGGAAGTGGAAAGGGTGGAGGTTTATATTTTCTGGTAAATAGCAGCAGCTCCGTTACTCGGACGCCGCAAGTGGCAGTCCAGCGACTGAGTATAGCCAGTGATCTTTCCAAAATCTCAGCCATGACTGAGGGAAACGGTCCCGATACCATCAGGACTAAGTCATCGACGTATGCTACTACCTTGACCCCACTCTGATTTCTGTAAAGACTTATTTTTTTTAGGATTTGTTCAATCATAAGGCGACTCATTTCATTCCGCGGACATAATTTCGACCTCAAGTCAAGATTTCGAGCGTGTAAGGCAGACGATGCCAAACCCATATACGATTCAAAAAGAAACTTGTCTCTGGACCACCCTTTATAAACTAAAATTTCATAAATCCTTCCACACGATATCCTCTATAAAATCCAAATACGACGCAACTCGTGTATACAAACTAGGCGTGGTCGTCGCGCAACCACTTCCAGCCGAGACTATGCCAATAACCTGCATTTTGCGATATTTTTCGTCGATTATGAGATTGAGCGGTCCACCGGAGTCGCCCCAACAGGCGTCACTGATCAAATCTGGATCGTGAATGCACATTTGTGTGGGCAATATTCCGCGCGCGGGTAAAATACCTAGGCGCGTATAGGCGGCATTGCAGTCTTCTAAGGAAAAAATCTTAACACGTGCCGTGAGTAGAACGTTGGATTTTTCACGTGCTTTGGAGGGAGAGAAAAATGTTTGTATGGTAAGTAGAGATAAATTTAAAAATTTGGATACCAGCTGTGTGTGATTTGAATAATTTAATACCTACTTCTCAAGTTAGTTGTGCCCCAGCCAGTTACATTGAGTGCCGCGCTTGGCGGCGGATCAGCTAGGTCTGTATGCAGGCAAGCTGGAAACACCAGCGAGGAGTATTCGACGTCATTTTTTAGCTCGATTATGGCAATATCGTCATACTTCTGCAGGCTGTTGTAGTCCTTGTGGATGTGCACCAACTGTCAATAAAAAAAAGTAGTTAAATTATCGATTTCTGAATACTTAGCAAACATTTCTCACCTCAATGGGCATATCGACAGCATTTTTCATTTGGTCGGCATTATTAAAATCGGTCACGCCCAAACGCACAATAGCCGGCACGCTGTCACGTCGATTAACGCAATGCGCCGCCGTGAGCACAAAACGTTTGGCTATGAGTGTGCCACCGCAACGTATATCATAGGGCGGGCCTCGTTCATTAATGGATGCGTAACCGATTGCCGCCATGTGCGGGTATTCGCCCGGCGCAACCGGTGAGCCGCCAAGTATATGCGGCACGGTAAATGGCTCTGCAAAGTCCTCGAGTAAGCGACATGCTGAACAAATTTTTGAAGAGAAAGCAGAATAATCAAGACTTAAGCTAATTATTTCGTACAGTGTTTGTGTGGTGTGGAAGTTCTCCTACCTTTCAGCGCTTTTCGCTCTTGGGCGCCGAAGTCTCCGCGTTCATTGTTGCCGCCATTCGAATTCCGAGTATTTTTTATAAAATCATTTGTGGTATTAAAAATTCCTAGAACATTTGTATCCGCTGCCACGGGGCAGCAAATTATTTCCTCAAAGGTGGTGAAACCACAGCGGACTACATCCTTGTTGGAAAGTCCCAAATTTTGCATTTGCGTTATGAGATCGGGACAATTTCGGGGTAGAGTACACTTTCCAAAAACTCCTTGTTTCACCACACACGGGTCGTTTTCTGTAGGAATAAGAAGTATTTAAAAAATAAAATACATGTTTTTGGGAGCTTAGCGAAGCGCTGCTTGTTCGTGCTATTCACTGAATCGACAGCCTATTAAACTGTCTTTGGGAAAGTGGATCAAAACTACGTGATAGGCATCATTTTAGACGTTTCGACATATTGCCCATTTAATGCAAGATCGTCATATATCAAAAAATCAAAATGTTGAGAAAGACGGCTTCAAACCAACTTCTTTAAAAAAATATTTTATACCATTATTGAGTAAATAAGCGATATGTGCATATTTGTTTCATATTTCAAGCTACGTCACATCAGAAAACATCATGTGATGTGACATCGCGTTACACGAACTGACATCACATCGCATCACATCACATGGCATCAGAGGATGCGTTTGCACGACAGCTACCGGAACGACCCAGATTTAAAGCATACCCGTTAAAGGACTGCCACTTCAGCATCATTTCTCGTACATGTTTGGAGATATTTAGACTGCTACAACAACAGCGACAACAACATGATGAAAATTTCTGATATTTTTATATAAGGCATCGCCCTGACTGAATAAAAAAATAAAAATTCTTACATGTCAGTAGTTGAATTCACCCTCACATATAAGTTTTTCGAGTTTTCTATTAATTTTTTGACAAAACGACGCAAAATAATGCCATGAGCAACACAGATTAAAGTGATGAACACATCATGCCAGATTATATTTCATCACATCACATCACATTAGCATGCCTTGACGATATACACTAAGTCACTTATCAACATAGCAGACTGCTAGATCGCGCTTTGTTGCTGGACATCAAGGCATGATATCACATCACAGTTTAGATCATCAGCGCATATGCAATGTAACATTATCACTCTAGTCATGTCATCATATCACGTCAAAGGGCATCACATCGTATCAAATAACAACACACAACAATAAATGACATCACAGCGGAGCACTCGGCGTGTTATTTATAACGCAATCAAGCAATTTTTAAATCACATCGTATTTTAAAGGGTGGGGTGAACCAAGCAAACCAAACCACTTTTGAGATGCTAATTCGCTTAGCGGGAAAATATAATAAATACTAATATAGTGAAAAACGCTGACACCACTCCGAGGGTGCCCTTCCTAACTAGTTCAAGGGCCATACATTTTTTTGCAATGCGGTTGTGATGTGGAACCCTCAATACCTGCAGAGTTTGAAAGCATTCAGAAATGAGGGAAAGGGAAGTTAATCAGCCTACAAAGTAATTTCGACTCACATTGTTAATGAGCCTTGATTGCCGCTTGGCTATCAGAAGCGTGATAGAAGAATATGTAAGTATGTATGTAAGTAAGCGGGGGTAGCTGCAGAGAGCGCTGTTAAGTTACATCTTCAACATTTCTGAGCGATTCTCTGTTTACTATGATGCTATTGCTTTTGGCGTCAATTTAACTAAGTTGTTCTCATTATTTCTTTTACTTACCACCCGATCCATTTGTGTTAGTGGCTGGTGCCGGCACAGCATTGAGAATGCGAAATAAAGTTGATAGGAAAACAAACGTACAAATCCAAAATTTCAATTCGCGGCATAGCTTGGGCGATGTAAACATATTATTCTCAGCTTTAGAAAGAAAAAGAGGAAGAGAGAGTGTGTGAGAGAGAGTAAGAGGGAGAGACTGTTAGATCGAAGAAGCAATATGTGGTAAAAAGTGTGTTAATCTCTCGGCTTAATCTTATCTTCCCTAAAAATAAAAAAAATAAATCG
This sequence comes from Anastrepha ludens, assembly GCF_028408465.1. Classification (NCBI taxonomy): domain Eukaryota; kingdom Metazoa; phylum Arthropoda; class Insecta; order Diptera; family Tephritidae; genus Anastrepha; species Anastrepha ludens. Next base: position 25,339,365 of record NC_071499.1, on the reverse strand, counting down.
CACTCTTTCGACTTGTGCTCAGTTTCAAAAACGACAAAAAAAAAACAACAAATCACAACATTACTCGGTTTTAAATAGCACTCTGTTGTCGCTCTAGTGTTGATACGCTGTCGGAAATGTCACTAATCTACATACATATCTAACGTCACTTGTTGCTCACTTAGCACTAGCCAACAACCGCTTGAGCCGGACTTAGGAGAACTTTGCGAGCCCAAGTCAGATGAATTGCACTCTGATGGCTTGTTGTGGGCTCCTTTGTTGTTTGAGTACGATTTGCGAATGTTAATGGACGCGTGTTTACCTTCGCCAACTGCGTTGTTTGATTTCAATTGATTTCTTTCACAAAGCGCTTTACTCAGTTTACTTTTTTTCAAGGTTCTCCGTAATATTTACAATTCGAAAGTTTTATATTTTCGGCACTAGAACATTTGCTATATACGCAAAATGTGCAAAAATTGGCGAACGTATTTTTTGGAAATGAAAATTACGACTCTCTCGCGGCAATGCAACACGACGACTGAGACGAGTTGGCTACTTGGCGTTAGGTCTTTTTTGACAACGAGAAATGGCAATGACGAGAAAAGTCTGATTAATTACACTGTGTTGCATAGTAAATAATTTGAACTAAAAATTTTGTTTGAACTCGTAAGTTCTGCATTATTGAGGTAATTTAGTTCTATTTCTCGTGGCCGCAAATGTAAAATCAGATATTTAGTATTACTTACTAAAACCAGATACATTTTTTATTCTAAATTTTGTTACTAATTTTAAGCTAGGCAACACTGATATAGAAGTTGTAAATTTTCGAATAAAAAAAAAAAATAATAATTTGGCGTCTGTTAAGTGTTTGGCCGAGCTCTTCCTGCATACTGAATACCTTTGGAAATAACAGAAAATGTAGTGCGTTTGAAAAATATTACTTTATTTGTTAAAAAAATGTTTATGTACTGAAATGTCCCAAAGTTTTTTCCTTGTTGCTACCTTCTAAATTTGTCCCATGGCCCAAAAATGTTCCCAATTTTCTTTTTTTATTTTTTAACATGTTTCGACTATTTTTATATAACGTTTTTTTTTTTAAATAAAGCTATGATATATTAGTTGCGCAACTAAGATCCCGCTGTTTGTCAATAGATGCCGCCAGCAGTGTGTGCTAGTCGATTCTAACATAACCTAAACGTCATAAACCAAGCTTAGAGATATGGTAAACAAACTGCTTCGACACATTAGTGATTTGGTTTTGGTATCATTTACTTTTGGTTTTGAGGAAATGTCTGATTTTGTGCCGAATAATCGACATTTGCGGAAAGTGTTGAGGAAACTCTTTCATTCGAAAAAGACGGCGGCTGAAGCGCATCGAGAGCTACAAAAAGTTTATGGAGATGCTGCTTTAAGTGAAACAACATGCCGAGATTGGTTCCGTCGCTTCAAAGACGGTGATTTTAATGTTGACGAGCATTGGACCGCCCGCGTGAAAGAAGGCCAAAAACCTTCGAAGAGCCTGAATTGGTGGCATTGCTCAATGAGGATTCGTGTCAAACGCAAGAAGAGCTTGTTTCAGTATTAGGAGTTACCCGCCAATCCATTTCCAAGCGATCGCATGTTTTGGGAATAATTCAGAAACAGGGGACTTGGGTTTCTTATGAGTTAAAACCAAGTGATTTTAAACGTCGTTTTTTCGCCTATGACTAACTGCTCCAGCGGCAAAAAAGGAAGGGTTTTCTTCATCGCATCGTGACGGGTGATGAAAAATGGATTCATTACAGCAATCCAAAGAAAAGAAAGTCATGGGGCTGTCCGGTTATGCTTCTACGTCGTTGCTTCGACCGAATATTCTCGCTGCGAAGGTTATGCTATGTATTTGGTGGGACCAAGTTGGTGTCATGCATTATGAACTGTTAAAACCAAACGAAACCATCACTGGGTATCGGTACGACTTCAATTGATGCGATCGAGCCGAGCACTGCGCTGAGAGGCATGAAAAAGTGATTCTACAGCATGACAACGCTCGGCCTCACATTGCCAAACCCGTTAAAACCTACCTGAAAACACTGAAATGGGAAATCCTACTCCACCCTCCATATTCTTCAGATATTGCGCCACCTGCTCCGATCGATGGCACATGATGAACAGTTTTACCGCGACGGTATACGAGATCTACCAGAAAGATGGGAAAAAGTAGTAGCCAGCGATTGGCAATACTTTCAATTCACTTGTAACCATTTTTTCAGAATAAAGTTATATTTTCACCAAAAAGAGGTTGTCTGTAAAGTCGGTTTACTGACGATAGTTTAACGTGACAACGTCATAAGAAAATACTGATTGAATGGTTGCATTTTTAAAAAAAGAAAATTTTAATTTTATTTGTTTGATAGATATTTTGTGTGGATATAGAGAATGAGTTAACATTAACATAACATAACATAACATAACATAACATAACATAACATAACATAACATAACATAACATAACATAACATAACATATCATAACATAACATAACATGCTGTTCAAGCAAGGTAACGACGCATTTTTTGGTGCGTGCAGCCGGCTACATAGAATTATAAGACGTTATCACGTCAAAAAATAATAATAACATTAAAACAACAGGTATTATTAACAAACTTGGTTTTGTTTTAAATTCTTCAAGTGAATCAAATTAATAATAATCAATAAGAAGGCATATGCAAATACAAATACGTGAATTTATATATGTACATATGTGCATATACATACATATATACGCTCACTTAAGTAGGAGAGAGCAAGATGTCGAACGTTGCCGTTCGTTTGCTTTGTCGTTCGTTCCGCGCTTTCGCTGCAGTTCATTCAATGCAATGAGCAAGGTAACGACAAATGAGCAAGGTAACACTAATGAGCAAAGTAACGACATATGAGCAAGGTAACACTAATGAGCAAGGTAACGACACATTTTTTCGTGCGTGCAGCCTGTTAAATCGAATTATAAGACGTTATCACGTCAAAAACAGCGAGAACTTAGTTACGCACTTAATAATTATTTAGACATTTATGAAGAGGAGATTAAATAATATTGATCTATAAAAATTGTATGCCAAATTTAAAGAAGAATTGATTTTTTCCAGGGGAGTTTGATAATTTTCAAAGTGTTGGCATCATGGGGAAATATTAAGTAAATAAAAGGATATAAAAAATTGATGTCTCAGGTTTTTTGGCTACTCAACATATTTAGGAGATAGCATCAAAACAAAAAAGGTTTTTTCTTTTTTTAGTCAACAAAATGTATGGCATAAGGTATGAAATGATATTTGAGATATTTGAGTTCAAACTTGGCAACACTTTTTCTATACACAACCATTATGATGATTAACGTCAGATTTCTAGATTCAAGGCTCGAAAAGTTGTTTTGAAAATCACAGTTCAGCTCGCAAAATTATCCGTGAGGAGCAATGCTTTCTTCTCCACTATAGTTTATAGTCTCCACTATAGTTTGATTTTGCTGCTATGTACATCTTCGTGTGGTGATATGTGAATTCACCACTGACAAGCCAGAGAGATTAAATTATACCACTTGAATGGAAAAATTCACATTTTCTTGCAAAACTACAAAAAGCCATAAACAAACGAATGCCCAACACGAAGAAATATACCGATCTGATCGAAATTTGGTTTGGGTTCTTCCAAGAGATACTACTAACTAAACATAACATGCAAGTAGTGCCATCTCTGAGTTTGCACATACTTTTCAAACGACCCTCGTATTACAGATCAAATGGGCACACTTAATATTCTATCAATCCACAAAGTTCCGCATTTGTTCTACAGTGTAGACATTTGATTTAATTTTGCTTACAGTTATGTAAGTCAACAATGTAAGTTACAGCAACAAGTCAGACTTGAGAGAGCGAAGGAGTTGCTTCGCTTGGCCGAAAGCGGTCAACTTCCGAAAATTGTGTTTTCTGATGAGAAAAATTTTCAAATTGAGCAATTCGTAAACTCCCAAAACGATAGAGTTTATTTGACCGACCGTGCATACAAGAATTTGAGTCATCGATTGACCACCAGGAGGCAGCATCCGCCACAGGTAATGGTCTGGGCCGCTGTAACGCAGATGGGCGCTCTCCAATCGAGCCTGGATCAAGGTAAATGGGAAATATTATCGGGAAAGTATTCTGGAGGTTGCTTTGGAGACGTGGGTAGACAAACATTTCGGTGGCAGACCAAGGACGTTTCAACAGGACTCGACACCGTCTCACAAAGCTCGAGTGAGTCAAGAATGGCTAAAAAACAAGGTTCCGAGCTTTATAACGTCCACACAATGGCTCTTAAATTCACCAGATGCGAATCCGATGGATTATTCTATTTGAGCCATTTTGGAGAGCAAAGTCCGAACTAAAATATTCAGCCGTCTCGAGGCGCTGAAAAAAGCCATTGCCCGCGAGTGGGTCAAAATATCAGCAAGTCACATTCGGGCAGCTTCCGCTTCATTTTTGGGTCATCTCAAGGCTATAGTCAAGGCAAAAAGTGGTCATATCAAGCAAAAGTAAATTGATTCCTAATTTGGTATTATTTCCACACATTTTTTACTTTGAATTGAATAAAAATAGTTTTTCAAACTAAATTTATGACCTTTTTAAGTGTTTACACCTCGAGTGCCGGACCTTGTAAATTACAATCAAATGCCGGCATATTTGGTCTAAGAGTAATATATAGTTAGTCACTACAGTTACTTCGAGACAGACGTCCATTCACGGTGAGCAGTTAAGACTTCTGTCGTGCCCTCTCATACGAGTTTTATGTCACCGCTCAAAGAATGTGTAGTTGAGGGTCAAAGCGTACTACAAGATGGAGTCGATTATAATCTAGACAAACTAATTATTTTTTCTCTACTACAAGTGAATGGTAATTAAAAATTTTGTTCAATACCGTAGATTTATGCACATTTTAATGGACAGATGGACACGTTTTTGAAGAAAGGTCGACAGTTTTCCGTTCGGGCTTGTCACAAAAAGTTTTCACTTCTACAGCGTTCTAGACTGAACCTTTGCTCTTTATTTAAATTGCATACATAATCGCTGATCCAATTCATGATTCGTCTAGAACTGATTTCGATTGTTGGCTCTGGTCCCTATGGGCGACCGCTGATCCGCAGTTGGCAAATTATTCGGCAATTTCACTTCCTTGAACACCGCAGTTTCCTGGAACCCATATAAGTACAAGCTTATTCCGTTTTACAAAATAATTGAGCTTCTTCTTACATTCGTGAGCAATCTTTGATATTTGCTTTGCGTTTTTCAAGGCCTTCAATGCTACTTGGCTGTCACTAAAGACTCAAATCGGTTTCCCGCTCCATCTCCTCTTAATTTTATATTCTGTTATTTTCCGAATAGCAAAAATTTCAATTTGGAAAACAGTTGCCATTTATCCTATAGCGTAATGCTGTTTAGGTTAGGTTAGGTTAAATGGCGACCCTAGGAACACTTGGACAAATATTGACAATGCGTCCGTTGAGATGCCATACATGGGAGAGGAGAAAGGAGAAGGGAAGGAAGAAGCAGCCTTGGGATTAGAGACAATGATGACCATACATTTTACGACGACGCCGACGGTGGCTAATTTGTGTTCGTAATTAGCCGCAACAAGCTTTTGATGAACTTCACCCAATGTATGATATTTAGACCCGCTATATCCGCAGGCGTAGCGAAAAAATGAGAGCCCAGATGCCTAAATCTTTGCCAGACGAGAGCAGGGCAGCTGAGAAGAAGGTGTTGAGATGATTCCACCTCGTCTTCAAGACAACTTCTGCAGAACGGACTTGAGGCAATCCCAAGTCTCACCGCATGAACACCTAACGGACAATGTCCGGTAAGGATAGCCACCAAATTCGAGAGCTGAGGCTTTGTTAGCCTTAGGAGATCCCACGAGCGTCCCCGGTCTACCCGTAGCCAGAAGGATCTCGCGACCATGCACGTTTACGCACTAACCCAGCGCTCGCTGAGTTGACTCGAGGCCCATCTTTCCAGGAGCAAACCACAGGTTCTGTCATTACGCGACGAAACCGTCTCCAAAGTTCACTGTCTAGAAGGCTTATCAGCCCAGCAGTTTCCCTCTATGCCGGGAACCCAAATGAGCCTGATGACGAAGTATTCGGATGCAATCGAGAGAGAAGCCAGACACTCCCCGACCAATCTCCAACGCACAAGCAACGAGCCCAAGGCCCTACTTGCCGCTTGGCTATCGGAGTAAATATTTACTTCCTTAATGGTAATTATCGAGGTAAGCAACCAGTCCACTGCTTCCTTAATTGCGGATACCTCCGTTTGGAAAACACTACAGTGGTCCGGAAGCCTGAATTTAAGTTTGAAGGAAGCTCCTTACAGAATATTCCCCCACCAACCCTTCCGTCCAACTTCGAGCCATCCGTGAACATGTTTGCCATGCCTTGCCGCCAAATGTTGCTCCCCGCCCACTCAGCCCTTGAGGGTAAATGAGTAGAAAACGGTCCGCTCGGACCTAGCGTGGTTGCACAGGATCCAGCACCATGGAGATGAACTCAAAATGTTTAAGGATGCTAGAGTGTCCGTAACTTAAGTCTAGCCTATGGCCCGAACAGCTTACTCTGATTGCGGCGCGTGCAGCGGTAGTTTTTCCTACAATGCCAACGGGTGCCACATTCAGCATAGCATTAAGCGCTAAAGTAGGAGTGGTACGGAGCGCCCCACTGATTCCAATGAGAGCAGACCTTTGGACCCTCTCCAGCTTTTTAACAGATACCATCCTTTCTTGCGAGTTCCACCAGACAAGGACTCCGTATAGCAAGATTGGTTTTATAATCGTGTTCTAAAGCCAAAAAGTGACTTTAGGCGAGAGGCCCCATCTTTTGCCTATAGCGGCCCTGTAACCATACAAGGCGACTGTTGCCTTCCTAATTCTCTTCTCAATATTTGGCTTTCACGTAAGACCTCTGTGAAGGATGAGTCCCAGGTACTTCACCTTGTCAGAGACCACTAATGGAGCGCCCCCTATTGAGGGGAGAAACACTCTAGGTATTTTGTATTTCCTCGTAAATAAGACGAGCTCCGTCTTTAGAGGATATTTGGAATGTACGTCTTGATGTTTTTCCACAAATGAAAAGACCTACAGTTGTATGCCGCTTCCGAGCGGAAGATGGTTTTTTATGTGGAGCTTTTTAATGGCAGGAATACAGACGGAGGTTTTCCATTGCTACCCGAGGAGTGACCGCTACTAGAACAACATTTTCTATCAATTGGTGGTTCATGTCCGATGTTTTGGAATCTGAGTTCTACCGAATGGTTGTCACGCAGCAACCCATTCATCTACGGCGGTCGTTAAAAGCTTTTAGGTCCACTAAAAAGGTCTGACACATCTTTTGCTTACATGCGATGATGAAATTAATATAGTCCGGGTCGCTCGATTTAAATGAAATATGTGTCATTTTGTTCAATAGTTTTTGTGCATTTTGAAGGCAATTTCATAATGGCGTGAAATAATTATTGAATTTATTGTAGTAATTTACTTAATAAGAGTCATGAATATTGTTTATTCCAATAGACTACAATTTTGGTAAGGTATTCTCCTGCCAATCACACCACCACACTTGGACTTATAGTAAATACACAAGTAGATACGTAATTGCATACGAGGGTTGCTACTAACGTTTTGTGATGTGGTAGCACTAGCGTGAATTCGAAAAATATTACATTTTTTAGACAATTTGACTGTTTTAATATATAGTAGGCTGAAACTGAACATTTTGCTGTATGAGTGCCATTTCTGATTGATATGATTTTTATTGCTGAGATTTTTCATGACGGAAATACACTCGGTGGGTTTCCATTGTCTGCCGAGGAATGTCTGCTGTTAGAAAAAACTTGTTCTATCTTCTATCTATCATTTGGTGTTTCCCGCACGGAGATTCGAACCCATTAAGCCACGGCGGCAGTTGAAACATTATTCTTGGTCAAAAAATGGAATTAAGACTTCACACTTTTGGGCGACGAATTTCTATGACTTTCGATATACATACATCAAACTAGCAGCAGCGTGCTGAAAAAATTGGTTGGACTTTTCGTGATGTAGCCCCAATCGGGCGACATGCTTGCCGGTTTTCCAAATTCAACCATTTTTGCAATGAATTCAAAGAATGAGTTTCGTCAAGGTTGGGCGTGAAATCGGTTGTGGTGTCAAAATAAATTGATGCCTTAGTATGCATCCAGCCATATTGAAGGGGCAATTAGAATAGATATTATTTGATTTTTTCTACTCAGTTGCCAACTGATTTCGTTTCTTTAAATTACTCGAAACTGTCAATCTTTGTTTATAGATTTTGACATTCTAGGGGCCAAAGGCATAAACAAAATATTCTACAAAATGCTCTACTATACTTCTTCTTCTTGATTGGCGCGATAACCTCTTACACGAGTTTGGCCGATTATAACAAAGCCGTTTCTTTCTCGCCAGTTGGACACACCAAGTGATGTCAAGTCCTTCTCCATCTGATCTTTCCAACTCAGAGAACTACTCGTACTAGTACCTGTTTAAGCTGCCTTGGTATGTAGTGATATCGCAAGACCGTTCGATTACGGTATGCTTGGGCATTAGTTCCACTTTCATACCTTCAATATTGCATGAATATTTTGCCGCCAAAATGATTAGCTCGCATCGAATACCGCATAATTTAAAAATCGCTCCAGAAAAGCCTCGTTTCGAGTGCTTCGAAAATTGATTCAATCGCATGCAAAGTTGTATTGATCTTCACGGAGAATTTTTTGAAAAACAATAAAACCATTTTCGATTATAAATTTGATTTTTGCTTGTCTATCGCAAAACGTATGTAGGTACCCCCGTATTTTGTATAAACTTACTTCTGATGAGTTCTTAGAAAAATAGTTGCTCTTAATGTGAATTCATCTTTGCATCAAAGTTCAGCTGAGTCTTATCACTGAGGAATTTTCATTGAAATGAACTGCAAACAATAAAATTAGTTGTGAAGCAAAGAGCCGTCATCGAGTTTATTTTCGCAAAGCAAAATTTTATATACAATATTTTTTTAGTTCTAGTGAAAAATACTCAAAAATATGCGTAACTTTGATTTCAAAAATAAAATCGATTAAATATTTTGTATCAACAAATAAATAGCAAATTTATATGAAAACATTTGTCGAAACCAAAACAGAGTTCAGTTGAAATTTTGTGTGAGAAGTGCAAAGAAGTGCCGGCTTTAAGCTACAAATAAGTGCTCACAAGTCTAAATTCATACATAGATACAAACATACGTGAAATTGTGAGGAATATAAAAGGACATTTCGGGTTCAAAACATTTGACAAACTACAGTTAACTTCCACATTTCCACAACCCATTGCCCAATTATGTTCGTGATTATTTTACTTGTTTGCCTGGCACTCGGAGCAGCTCAATTAGAAGGTGAGTAAATAACTGTTATTATGAGGAGAAATCTACCCTTTTGTGGTGTCGTTGCAAAAACTGAGAATACCCAAAAAAAACTTCATATTTTTTCATAGAAACCGTCCGGCCCGCGAAAAAATTTTCAACCGCCTTTTTTCGATTGTTTAAATTATGGCAGACACTAAAAAGGTAGTGTTTCGATTGATGCTTCCTCATGTCGGACTAGCTGCTGAGTCTATTTAATTACATTCTTCTTCTTAAATGGCGCGATAACCGCTTACGCGATTTTGGCCGAGTTCAACAAAGCGCGCCAGTCGTTTCTTTCTCGTGCTAACCGGCGCCAGTTGGAAACACCAAGTGAAGCCAAGTTCTTCTCCACCTGGTCTTTCCGACGCAGAGAAGGCCTTCCTCTTCCTCTGGGCCTTCCTCTTCCTTTGCTACCACCAGCTGGTACCGCTTCGAATACTTTCAGAGCCGGAGCGGTTGTATCCATTCGAATGACATGACCCAGCCAACGAAGCTGCTGAATCTTTATTCGCTGCGCGACGTCTATGTTGCCATAAAGGTCACATAGCTCATTGTTCTTTAGCCTGCGATACTCACCGTCACCAACGTGCAAAGGTCCAAAATTCTTCCGAAGAATCTTTCCCTTAAACAGCCCAAGATACGCCTCATCGGATGTTGTCATCGTCCAATCTTCTGCGCCATACGTTATAACGGGCATGATGAGAGTCTTGTAGAGTGTTAGTTTTGTTCGTCGAGATAGGACTTTACTGCGCAATTGCCTATTTAGTCCAAAGTAGCACTTGTTGGCAAGAGAGACTCCACGTTGGACTTCTAGGCTGACATTGTTATTGGTTCCTGGTTCCTAGATAAACGAAGTCTCTTAAAACTTCGAAATCATAACTGTCATGTCAAAAGTGACGTGGGTGTCAATACGCGACTGCGCTGACTGTTTATTTGATGACAGGAGGTACTTCGTTTTGTCCTCGTTCACCACCAGACCCATTCGCTTTGCCTCTTTATTCAATTTGGAAAAGGCTTATTTGCTTATTTCAAGTTGGAAAATTCAGACCTAGCGGTATATGTTATATACCTTCAACACTTCACTTGGGAACATAGGTCATCGACAAGGCTTCGCCATCTGATAAGATTAGTTCCTGTTGACAATAACTGTTTCTTTTTGCGCTATTCCACATGATGTTCACAGCGGCTAACTCACGCAAGGTCGATCTTCTCCAAGTGGTTTTGGATCTCCTCCAGGTACTTCCTTGAGCATGCCAGTTTAGTACCATTCGAGTTAAGTGAACTGATGGCCTTCTGAGTGTGTGACCTATCTATCGCGTTTTATTTGCCGGTGGATGGGCTTTTCATCAATAAAACTCCACTGTGTGGCAATTCTGCCTATCTTTGGCCAGAATATTCTTCAAACTATGCGTAAGCAAGTGTTTATATAGGTCTGGAGCCTCTGTGTGATGTTGTTTGTGACCAGCCATGTTTTAATTCCGTACAGCAATGCCGACTTTACACAAGAGTTAAATATTCGAAGCTTCGTTCCCTCGTCGATGTGCGAGCTCGTCCAAACACCTTACTTGCTTTACTCAGTCTGCAGTTGACGGCTTCTGCGGCTGTTAATGAATAGCCAAGCTACCAACGAATTCTACCGTGAAATGGCCAATTATTATATGGTGTGAGCCGGTTTGGTTGGCTCTCATGGCCTTGGTGTTGACAATGTTGATCTTCAGTCTAACACTGCCGGCCAGTGCAACTAAGTAATCCGCTTTTGCTTGCATGTCGGTAACCTTTTGTGAAAGGAGGCAGATGTCATTGGTGAAGTCCGAGTTCTCGAGATGGATGGTGAAGTTCCAAAGATACCTCTTTTTTGAGTTACCAAATGGTATATTCTTATTTCAGTCCTTAATCCCTATTGGGACTTACGATATTTGATGTTTCGTTGGCGAACAAATTTTGAGGAAAACAGGACGCCAGCCTATTCACCTCCAGTCTGGAGTCTATGCCTTGTTTCGCCAGTAAGCCTTGGGAATGCCACTATTGATCCACAAGAGGCTCATTCACCGCCACTCCTATATGACCAGAGACTCTGTTGTTGTCCTTAGTACCTATCCTAGCCTCGTCTTCGAATATGTGAAAGAAGCTCATAGTAGGAAAAAAGAAAGCTGGTCCTCATACGTCTCTAACTACCGTATTGGCCCTCTGAGCTGACGCTAGTCTTGCTGTTGGGTTCAGCAGTATGGTGACAGGGACTATCCACCTCTCTCTTTAGCTACAACTTTAAATTACGACACACTGCTGCCCTGTTCTCGCAAAATATAAAGTCGTTCATCGTCCGCTGCATTGCCCAGAGTGTGCCCACACTACGTCAGTAAGCGCTTCTAGGAGGCAGATAGTATGATTCACACCCCAATATACCCCAGCGGTATATAGGGAACTTTAGTTAAAAGAGCTTCAACTTCACAGTACTACAGAGAGGGTTAAAGTTTTCAATTTTGGCTGAAAATGCGAATTGTTTTTAAAAAAACAAAAAAAAAAAAATGTAAAATCGACTTCGAATATATTTTCTGTTCTCAGACTTCTATAACTCAACGAGGAACTTTTTTGTAGTATATTTTAATGCTCAATCTCCTACCTAAATATGTGTTTTCGACCCTTTCTAAAACTTCATTAAAAGAGGCAGTTAGATGGTTCAAATGTTCCACAAAAATTTTAAGCAAATTTTACTGGATATCAGCGAAGACGGAAAACTCGGACGAGTTAAGGTGAGAAAGCCTTGTTCAAGCTAACCTTTCCCCATTTGGTATAGAGGCAATGAGCACTAGGGAGAATCGATTTGTATGGCAAAACAATATTTTGGAATTATTGTGCCGCATAGATTGATATACAAATTAATTCGAAGTAATTTTTCGTTGAAAGTACGGCTGTAGCTGACTGTAGTCCAGTGCCGGACACTGTAATTGTAGCAGATTGTTGAATCAACTATATTTTGGTTTTATCGGAACGCACTTAAATTGCATTGTTTTTTTCTTGTATTTTAGAAAATGACGCATGTGAAACGGAACACTATAAGGGAAATTGTGCTGTCAGCCTGAATTGTCCGCAACTACCCGCTTCTATGACCACAATGGGTCTCACCAGTAAAGATGTCGGCCATTGTGGTTTTACTGTAATTGAGGAGATTATTTGTTGTCCGTAAGTATTTATGAACTCAATGACAAGTGATTCTCTAATATAAAAAAAACAATATAAAAAATATTTCCTCCTAGGGACAGTGTTGATATCAATGCAACTACTGAGAAGCCGCCAGAGTTTACGACTATGTCATCGCAAACGATTCGTGACATGCTGAGCGCACTTCCTCCAGATCAAAGGAAGCAAAAACTACTAGAACTGATTAGAGAAGCATCTGGCCGTGGAGGTGGTGGAGGTCGGAATGCAACAGCTAAGTCTTAATACTTGTCGTTCGAACCGGCCGAAGCATGATTGACTTTTGATGATGCGACTCTCCGATCAACAGATCACCGAACAGAGAATCACTCTAGTTCGCCTTTTCATACTTGATGCTACGGTGGGGTAATGGCAATTGCAAGTAGCCGTTCTCAATCTTCACTGGTCGACGGCTGCAGATATGCAACCAACGTAGCGCAGTTTTGTTTAAAATGTCAACGTTGACGCTCCCAAGTACACTGTACAACACTTTTACATCGCATTTAACCTCAAATTGTCTTAGATAGTTAAGTAGAATGACAGTAGTTGTGGTAAGTTTGTGGAGAATCCTCTCATAAATGTAAATATATAAAATAAGTAAAAATAAAAAGTGTGAAGAACTTAAAAATATAACTAAATATTCAGCTACATAGCCACATAAGTGCACATAAATGGAAATGTTCTAGAAAAAGTTAATAATAAAACAACAAAATGAAGCAAATTTTTCAAAAGTTCTTTCACTGTGGAAACTTTCTCTCAACTATCAGCGATCTCATGCAATACGCGTTAAGGGAGTATTCTGGTCTAGACGCCTTAATTTTAGGTATTTTTAAAACTAAGATAAAAAAAAATGAAAGACATTTGTACTATCCATTTTTATTAATATTCGAAAAGTAAAGGGTGGTTAAGTTTGAGGGCCGGTGTTGATTTTAAATAAAATACAATTTTTTTAAGAAATTATTGTTATTTCTCTTTATTATGATAATATTGGTATGGCTGAATTACGCATGAAACAAAATATCGGCCAAATAGCCGCCGAGGCCGCGGCGGTACACCTCCATCCGATGGTCCAAATTTTCGATGACGCTGAGGCATAATTGAGGTTCTATGCCGTTAATGAGCCGAATTTTCTTATCCTTTTTCTTTCGAATAACCCCAAAGAAAGAAGTCCAACGATGTCGTTGACGTTTAGGTGTGGTTCACATTAAACATCGGCCCTTGACATTTAACCACCCTTTATAAAAACAAAAATCGTGGAATTGCAGGCAGGCGGAGTGGGGGCTACATAAAAAACAGTGCTCCATGGTTCACATGATTCCAACCCTTGTAGTGATATAAAAGAAACAAATTAAAAAAATTCTTCATTAGTTAGAATGTCGCTATCGGATTACGACAAATAAAAAAAAAAAGAAAAAAGTTCACGAAATGGCGTCAACTTGAAAAAAAAAAAAAAATGTTTACCCTCTTTCTTTACCTTTTCAAATTTTTTAAAAATACTTTAAACTTAAATTTTCCAAAATCCGAGGCAGACACGACAGACAGATGTATAATAAAAAGTATTTATCAAACTTCAAGGCGATCGGTCAAGTAGAACTTGAGATATCATGACGACCATCTCAAAAAAAGTAGTTTTGAGAAAATCGCGTTTGAAGTTTGAGCAACAATTTCAATAGAATAACTTAGATCCTAATATTTACTACTTACTCTGGATTAATCGGCGATATATTTCCAGGTATATAATATGGACGTCTAAAGTATATATATATGTATAGAATAAATAAAGGTTGTGCCGGATACAAAAGATTTTCTAGACAGAACGAGTCCTCAAGTCGTCCGGTAACATCTGCCGTTCATTGTGCGATTCACTCCACTCGGCCGGCTTAGACGCCACGTCACAAAATCCGCTGTATCTTTGATAATAATTCGAATTTGGAAAATCCGTTGAAGGGCATATTTTTGAAGGTCTAAACTTTGAAAATATACAAAAAAAAGCGATTTTTCTTTTTCAAATTTCTAGACCAGAATACCCCCTTAAGTGTAACCCCTTACAGCAGCGCCAAAAATGCGCTAAAAAAAACTGTTTTTAGAACGGGATAACAATAGAAATAAATATTAAAAAATGCTACACATTTTTTATAGTAATATACTTAAACTTTATAAAAAAATGTTTTTTAATTTTTCTAACAAAAATTACTAAATAAAAAATCACGTGACCCAAAGTACAATGAAAAAAAAGTTGCTCCACGGTCTGCATCATTTCTCTTGGAAATGTTGATGGATCTGTAAAAAGTAAAAAAAAAAATTTTTAAATAAAGTTGTAGTTATTGTCTGTCGAACCGGATTTTGGAATTTCGAAAAATTTTGCAATTTACGGAATTTTAAGGGGACAGATACCTGTAAACGGCTATATTTTCCCTGATTTTCATTAAAATTATTTAAAATGAAGAAATCAATATATTTTTGTTCAAAATTGGCATACAGTTTATTTATACATTAAAATAATATAAAATTTTTTAATTTTTTATTTTAATCATTTAAAATGGCGGATGTACACCCAATTCTTCCAGGAAGGTCGCAGCGGGACTTCTTAATCGGCGGACATTGTAGCATCGGCGTCAGTGACCAGAATACAAAAAACCAAATTTTTTTTTATTTATTGATGTCATAATTTCTATATGAATAAACAATAAATGGAACAAAAAAAATTACGCGGAATAAAATGCTTCAAAACAAAAAAATGAATTTTGGACGAATTTTCCTACTATTTTTGCTTCGAAAAAATAGTTTTTTCAAAAAATTTTAAATTCACATAGAAAGTCATATCATAAAAAGATGTGTGCAAAATTTCAGGGAGATCGGTCAATAACTTTTTGAGTTATCGGGTACGCCAATTGGAAAAATATAGTTTTGAGAAAAACGCGAAGAAAACGCAAAGAATAGAGTCTTCACGGTTGACGATCTACATATAATATAAGAAATACTTGAATTTGCGTTCTAAAAATTTTTTGCCATATTCTTAAAGGATTATATAAACATTTTATGAAAAATAAATTTTTTTTTCCAAATTTTATAGGTATCTGCCCCCTAAAAAAAGTATGCGTTCTACGTCATAAATGTCACACTATAATTATATTTATAAAATTTTTTAATAAAAATAACAGAAATCCGGCTCAGAGAAAAACGAGTTAAAACTTAAAAGTGCATTTCGTAACGGCCAGCTGTCTCAAATGAAGAACAGCTATCTGTGCTGATCAAACTCTCGTCGGGCAGTTACATTTTCTACCATAACTTTGTATCTATGGGAAATTTTTACAACCGACTTCCACAGAAATACGCCTAAAACTATTAAGAATAATAATCTGGAAAAAGGAATCAATGTTTTGAAAATTCTGGACGTATGTAACTCCTTAAGGTTCGCTAAGTGGGCGACCTCAAACGACCTAATGGTCAACCCAGCCAAGACCGAACTAGTTAGTTCTTTTCATAGAAGATATAAGATACCGAGTTTTCAGTTACCGTCTATTGATGGAGTAACACTAACCCTATCGAACGAAGCCAAGTGTCTTGGCATAATTTTGGACTCAAAACTTTCTTGGAAAAGGAACACCGAGAAATAATGAAGAAAGCTTGTAATGCCCTCTTTATCTGTAAGAGAACATTTGGCCAAAAATGGGTCTGAAATCGTAAATAAACCACTAGGCGTACAATACGATATGTCCAGGATATGTGCTCGACCATCACTAAATGGGACGCCGGAAAAACGTTCGCGGCTACAGTCGTGACGAGCAGCAGCAGCAGCAGTAGAAGCAGAGAGATAGACTAAGTATTCAATACTATTAAAATATTAAATTAATTAGATAGCAAGGCCAGCTAGGTTATTTCTTATGTAATGTACTTAACCCAGCTAAGTCATAATACGATAGTGATAATTCGATAGGGGAAGAGGAAGAAAAAAAAATACAAAATACAAAACAACCTTATAAATATAAAACCTATTTGTTTATTAGAAAGTTTTTGGTACCTTTGCTAGCAGGTGGACAGTGGAGATAAACTGTTTTAGGCAAACCGACGACAGACAGAGACGCTTGAGTCAAACACTCACAACAGTACCGAACTGAAGACAAGACAATAGTTTGTGAGTATTGGACTATTGCATATTCTCCAATGCTTCATTCCCCCCAAAACTGCTTTCGAAGACAGTGGGAGGAGTGAATACTATCGACGACGTAAAATCTCCATACGCCCACAGGAGCGGAACCTGGATGCAGGAACCTGTTGTGTCAATAGACATAAACGCGGCTCCACCTTGAAGAAATGCTATGCGGTTATCTTTAAAATCAGCCGAGGAGGAAAAATGTTATAGTGTTAGTGGAGGCATGCCCCACATACTATGGGTGTGACGGCACCTTTGCTGATTTTTCAGACAAAAGAAAATGCGTACAATACGATCATCAGACCCATTTGGACTTATGGAGCTTTCGTATGGTGAGAGGCAGTGTAGACACAAAATAGTCTCATAAAAGTCCAACGATTAGCTTGTAAAGGAATAATAGGTGTGCTCCGATCGATAGCGGCCAAATCTGCTTCCAGAATTGAAGCAGAAGGCATACTAAAAGGAACCACACATGGTCATGATTCAGCTCTACTATTTGTGGAACAGTTGCAAGACGCATCTAAAACAGGCTATCTGGTTCCCAAGATAGATCTGAAAAAAAGACAATAAAATACTAATACCCGACAGAAAGTATTGACAGACCAGAGTCAAATCAGTTGATAGTGGTCACCATATTTATACTGACTGCTCAAAGGTACCGGACAATGGCACTGGACCAGGAGTGTATTCGGAATAATTATCTTTAAATTGCGTCTTTAGCTTCCCAAACCGGTCTAACGCCTTCCAAGCTGATATCTACGCTCTAGACAAAACAGCAAAAACGATAAGACTTATCTCCGGGAAACCATTTTTGTTGATAGTCAAGCAGCGATCAAGGCACTGGCCTCAGTGCACACCAACGCAAGATGTATTGGCCACTCTGGAGCGGAAGGAAATGAAAGAGCGGATGAGTGTGCAAGGAAAGGCTCTAAGCTTGACCTGCAATGTGTGATAGAGAACATAAGCATTCCTCTAAACGAACTGTATACTACGATTGACTTGCGCGTAATTGCGGAAACTAATAGAAGTTGGTCTCCGACTATTAACTGTAGGGTATTCCAAGCGCTCTGACCAAAACTGAATCTTCAAAGGACAAAATGTCTGCTTGGATTCAACAGACCAAGTAAAAGCGTCCTCACAGGTGTTTTAATGGGTAACTTACTATTGGCACCTTAGCCAGTAGAATGGATCTATCTCACAATGAGTTCTGAAGATGAAGAAGAAATTGAGTCCGTATAACATCTCCTGTGTGAATGTCCTGTACTTTTAAGAAGCCGTGCCAAATATCTGGGCGATTAATTCTTTGGAGACCTTGGAAATTTGCAAAATGTCTCACTAGAGGGACTAATTATCTCCCTAAGAAGATTTAAGTTTCAAGCCGACTCCGAACGGCAGATATTTTTATGAGGAGCTTTTTCATGGCAGAAATACACTCGGAGGTTTGCCATTGCCTGCCGAGGGGCAACCGCTATTAGAAAAACCTTTTTCTTAACTTTTTTTTTTTGGTGTTCCACCGAGATTCGAACCTACGTTCTCTCTGTGAATTCCGAATGGTAGTCACGCACTAACACATTCGGCTACGGCGGCCGCCAAAGTCTTAAAGTATAATATCTTAGAAATATTGTGCGAAAAATTGAAGTGAATTCAACAAATACTTTTCGAATTATTCAACAATTAACAGAGGACGCTCGGGCGCTCCGGAGCAGATAACAAAACTTTAAATACGTTTTTCTCAAAACTATGTTTTTTGAACTGGTGATCACTGTAATTTAAAAACCGCTTGGTAGATTTCCATAGAATTTATACTGTTTTTGAAAACCATAAAAAACTGGTACCTGATCGAAGGATTTTTTTTTCAAAAGTTCCCATTTTTTTAAACAATTAATTGCCGGTTTTTTTCTCGAAAATCTGAAAAATATTTCCTGAGGCCGCCTTAGTTTTGAAAGAAAAAGCTTCCATCAGGCACTAGATTATCTACTAATAAAACTAATTTCTTTTGTCCGATTCATTTTAGATAAATCTCCAAGGACTTGAGATGATCACCGCAAGGGACTTCTGGAGAAACGGGCTCAACAACGATAACTTTTAAAATTATTAGTTTTTCTTTTGAAATTTTACTAAAGTCAAGTGGCGTATTAATGCTATGTTTTTATTTTTGTAAAAAAAAAAGCCAAAAAAAATGATTGTAAATCATAATTTTTTCGGGCCTCTGACCATCCCTAACCCCTTAAAGGTCTGAAAAAAATACTCAAAATTTTTTCGAATGATTGTATATTAGTTCACACGATAACGACATCAGTTCTACGTCATTTAAATTTTATTTCATAAAAATCGGTTCAGTAGAGCCGGCTATATCTGTGTCTATTGGCCACGTTAAGACCATTTTTTTTAGGCTGACAACTTTTTGAACGAACCTCGTATGTCCAAAAACAGATTTTATTTCTTAACAGTGGATTAAAAAATGAAATACTTAAAACAAAATTAAAAACTATTTTTTCGTTTCCGTTTTTAACGAAACACCCTAAAAAACACTATTTCGAATGAGGCGACAGATACTTAAGGGGACAGATACCTGTAAACGGCCATATTTTCCCTGATTTTCATTAAAATTATTTAAAATGAAGAAATCAATATATTTTTTTTCAAAATTCTCATGCGGACTATTTATACACTAAAATAATACACAATTTTTTTTTTAATCATTTAAAATGGCGGATGTACACTCAATTCTTCCAGGAAGGTCGCAGCTGGGCTTCTCAATCGGCGGGTATTGTAGCATCGGCGTCAGTGACCTGAGTACAAAAAACCAAAATTGTTTTTGTTTAGTAATGTCATAATTTCTATATGAATTAAAAAAAAAAAAATGGAAAAAAAATCGCGGAATAAAATCCTTAAAAAAAATGATTTTTGGGCGAATTTTCCTACTATTTTTGCTACAAAAAAATTATTTTTCGAAAAATTTTCGAAAACTTCTAAATTCACATAGAAAGTAATATCATAAGAAGGAAAGAGTAAAGAAGGCCAACGTTGGATTATATACTTGCAAAAGAGCGGTCGGTATTAAATGGGGGTTAACCCCTCGCGATATTCATTGGATATATACTTCGGTAGTTAGACCAATCTTAATATATGGAATACTTGTATGGCGGCCATCTACTCTTAAGGCGAGTTACGCTAAAATCATAAATAAGGTCCAAAGAACAGCTCTTTTATGCACCTCTGGTGCTTTAAGGACTACTCCAAACAAAGCGCTAGAAGTGCCAATCAATTTGCCTGCACTAAATCTCGTAGGGGAAAACGTGGCCGCCGCCTCGGCGCTTAGACTCAAAAGTATGGCGCTATGGAAAAAACGGCGGTTTGGCCATGCCTGTATTTTGCACACTCTGAACAGTCACAAACAAGAAATAGACTATTCTATTCCTAGATTTAGCTTCGACAAGCTCTTCAAGACAAGTATGCCGTCAAAAAGGGAGTGACAGACACCAAGGCCATGGAGAAGGAGGGAATTAAATTTTTATGCAGATGATTCCCGGCTAGGTAAGTTGGCTATTGAGTATTTTTGAAAGAGTTAGGGCTATAACTATCCGCACTACTACGGCTTTTATCAGGCAGAGGTTTTAGCTATAAAAGAAGTGGCTACATACCTAAATACGCATGCAGTAACAAAAACTACTATAAATATATTCTCAGATAGCCAAGCGGCCATTAAAACAATGTATATGGCTATACTAAGATCAAAGGTTGCACAGGATTGCCGGGCAGCCATAAATGATATTAGCGTCGTATTCAGGGTAGCCTTATTTGGGTTCCGGGACAGAGAGATATTGAGGGAAACTGTAGAGCTGATGAGCTAGCCAGAAAAGGTACTGCTCTTCAACTATTCCGTGATAAAAGTACCATTGGAGTACCTTTGGTCACGAGTAAATTAATAATAAAAAACCACATTACCCAAGAGGCCATTAGGTCATGGGAAGAAGAAGATACATGCATAACAGGCCGCAAATAAACAAGAAAAGGACAAAGGAATTGCTTAGTCTCTCAAGAGAAGATATCTATGTAGAAGGTCGTAGTTTTTGTCACCGGACACTGGCTATTTGGCAGACATTCCTTGAGACTAGGAGTATTCTCCTATGAAAATTGTAGAAGTTGTAGAGATGAGCAAGAGGAAAAAAAACAGTTGAGTACTTCCTTTGCAATTGACCAGCCTTAGCTAAAATCCGAGCAGGTTGTCTAGGTAAACACTTTTTCAACCCTCTTACAGAACTTTCTGGGGGATAGGCTGGGATTAGACCAATCCTGCGCTTCATAAGAGCCTCAAAATGGTTTCATAAAAGTAACTAAACAAGGTTCCAGTGTCGCACAGTGGTATCACAACGGACCTGTGAGGTCTAAGTGAGTTGATCATACGGACCGACTACCACCATAACCTAACCTAACCTAATATCATGAGAAAGTTGTGTGTAAAATTTCAGGGAGATCGGTCAATAACTTTTCGAATTATCGTGCACGTCAATTCGAAAAATATAGTTTTGAGAAAAACGG
Source organism: Anastrepha ludens (assembly GCF_028408465.1). Classification (NCBI taxonomy): domain Eukaryota; kingdom Metazoa; phylum Arthropoda; class Insecta; order Diptera; family Tephritidae; genus Anastrepha; species Anastrepha ludens. Next base: position 25,318,045 of record NC_071499.1, on the reverse strand, counting down.
CTCTAAAGTCGGCAACGCATCTATACCTCTCCCAGCGCTCGAACGCAAAGAACAGAGTCGCCACAGTTGACGATCTATAATATATATAAGAAATACAGGGTTGGCCATATTAAACTGACCCATTGAGTAACCCTATAACTTTTTACTGTAATTTCAGATCAGCTAATGACATACCGCGTTGGAAGCGTCAGTCGAAGGAGATTTATACCATAAAACAGTACACCCCAATAGAACGCGCTGAAATTGTTCAGCTGTACATTCAAAATTCCTTCTCGATTGTAAAAACGCAACGTGCGTGGAGAAAAAAAAAATAAAGTGAAAAGTGCGCCGTCAAAGAACGCAATCAAGCAAATGCACAAAAGATTTTTGTCTCCCGGCACTGTGGCTAATACCCGACGTCCAAATAAAAAGCGGCCAAGACGATCTAACGAAAATATCGCGGCCGTACGAGCCAGTATCGAGTCATCGCCGCGAACGTCAGGTAATCGTCGTTCTGCTCAGTTGGACATCCCTCGGACCACTCTACGACGTATCATTCGTTTGGATTTGGGGATATTCCCGTACAAAATACAACTAAATCAACAACTGTTGCCGGCCGATAAGCCTCGTCGCTTGGAATATGCCAATTTGCCGTTTGATATCAAAAAGCGGCGATTTTGACTGGCCGCCACGATCACCGGATTTGACGCCACCGGACTTTTTTCTTTGGGGCTATTTGAAATCTAAGGTTTACGTCAACAAGCCAAAGACACTAGGCGCACTTAAGGCCAATATCCGACGGGAAATAGCCGCCATATCGGCCGAGACGCTGGCCAAAACTATGGAAAACGCCGAAAAACGGGCACATTACGCTATACGAGCTAAGGGCGACCACTTGCGCGATATCATATTCAAAAAGTGATGTAAACGAATCTCCTTGAACTAAATTAAATGTTTTTCACAATGAAACACAAAAAAATGTTTCTTTTTCCATATTTTTTTAATAATCACATGGGTAAGTTTAATATGGCCAACCCTGTACTTAAATTTACGTTCTGAAATTTTTTTCACATATTCTTAAAGGATTATATTAACATTTTATTAAAAAAAAAAAAATTCCTAATTTTACAGGTATCTGCCCCCTTAACTCCTTAAATTTTTATATTCTTTTTTAACACACTGTATGCGCATAATATTTTTCCGTAGGCAGGTACATTAATACATCCATGTGTTTGTATTTTCATTGCAAATTTAATAAAATATTTATATAAATTTACTTTGATCAGTTCTCACTAAAATATGTGAATTCTCCAAAAATGAATTCACCTTTGCATCGCAGTTCAGCCGAGTCTTATCGCTAAAAAATTTATAATAGAATGAACTGCGAGCAATGGCGCCAGTTGAGGAAGCAAGGAGCAGCTGCACAGATGCAACCGGAAAGGTTTATTTTCGCAAAGTGAAAAAATTGTGTATACGATATTGCATCACAATCAACTCATTTTTTACGAATTCAAGTGAATGAAAAATTATGCATAACTTTGACAATGTAAAATATAAAATCGATTAAATATTTTTTATCAACAAATAAATACAAAATTTATATAAAAATCTTGCTTGAAGCAAAAACAGAGTTCAGTTGAAATTTTGCAGGAGCAATGCACAGAAGTGCCGGCTTTAAGCTACAGAAAAGTGCACAGAAGTCTAAATACATGCATACACGCATACATATGTACGTGAAATTGTAAGAAATATAAAAGGACATTTTAGCTTCCAAACATTTCAAATTGCCTGATTAATATGTTGGTGATTATTTTATTTGCTTGCTTGGCACTCGGAGGAGCAGCTCAATTAGAAGGTGAGTAAATAACACAGCGCCGCAAAATTTTACATTGCTTTGTGTGACTAAGATAAAGTAAATAAAAAGTAGTGAAACTCGAAACTCACGTTTTTGATATATTTCAAAGTAATTGAAGACCCTAAGCATAGTGCAAAAAAAAATAGGTACTGTGGACTTACACAGTGTTTTGTGAGAGAAATCAAGCAAAGTGAAGCATCATCACAACTCTTCCTCTTCATTGACTTAGCGCTTCATTTTGCAAGTCTTAGGACGCGGCCGAGAATCAGAAAAGCAGTGTGTTTTTATTCAAGGATGATAGATTTACAAGGTTTGCTTGATAGCTGTGGTGAAAAAAACAATTGTGAGGTAAACTTAGACTGCCACGTCACTTGGGAAAGGCGAATGAAATGAAAACAAACGAAATGCATAACAAAAAGTCTAAAGTGTGGTTAGTTCAATACAAAAACAAAAAGAAAAACATGGTCAGCAAATTTCCAAATGATGAAAAGTCGAGTGTTTTAAATTAAATTTAGGAATTTCAAAAAAAAAGACAGCATAATTCGCGCATCGTTTTGCAGCTATATTTGAGCTACACCCAAGAGCGAAATGTGACTAAATGTTCGTGTGTTACTACTGGCCTTTAGATGGCCTTACCAATTGGTCTATGGATGTGAGCCAACCGTGAAGTATTTCAAAAGTATATTCAAGGGGTCTCATTTAGATAAAAATATCAAACTTGAAACAAAACTCACTTCAAATAACGCACGAAAAATTACGCACTTTCGCACATTTGTATTCTCCGTATTCGTAAACAAACCGCTGCCATGGCTGTGTTGATTTTTTTCATCTTTTCACTATCAGCCCTATCATAGTATCCGTCGTAGACTGTTTTTCGTAGAAACTAAGAAATTGTAATCATACAATTCGAATACCTCCGAACGTACATTCGAAATTCGTAGAGCAGCGTTCACCAAATACACTCGTAATAGTCCGGGAGCCAGGGGTCGATTTTGGACTGCGTTTTTATACCGTTAAATTCTTGACTACCCTTGTGACTTAGCTTTCATGAATTACGAAAGTGAACGCCAGCTGGCGCACACGCGGTGGGTGTGATTGTGGAAGGGTACGAAACGTGTCGAAAAAAAATTCCAACCAATTCATTTTATACCGGCTGACATTTTTTTCATGTATTGTTGACATTTAAGCTGAAGGAGATTGACCTTTGGAGACAATTTCCTGTAGGATATAGTAGCATCTTGAAGCAGATCTCCCCTTCCTTCTCTGTTATTCGCACTGACCTCTCCATCCGCAAACTGTGCTTTGATGGTTGTGCTAGGGCTATTTTTCCGAGCAGGCAAGATTGGAAAGAGGGGAGAGTCGGTACGGATATAGATGCCTCTGTTTTCACTGACGGATCTAAAATAGAGTCTGGAGTGGGAGCGGAGATTTACTCTAAATCAGCCAGCATTTCGGTCTCTTTTAAACTGCCGGAAACAAGCAGCGTTTTTCAAGCAGAGGACTTTGCGATCCTGCAGGCATGCAAAATGCTTCGGGATCGCTGTTGGGAGTGAGACATTTTTTCCCGATAGTCAAGCTGCAATCAAGGCACTGTCGGCGCTCTATTGCAGCCCTCTTCTCGTGAACTCCTGTAAGGAGGAACTTAAATGTCCCGAACGTGCAGGAAACAATTCCCTTATTTGGGTTCCTGCGCACAGGGATATAGAGGAAAATGAAATTGCCGATGAGCTTGCTAGGAAGTGGTCGCCAGAACCGGTTTCAGCTGTCCCCTTCTCAGACATCGGTATCCCCTTGGCCGTCGTTAAAGGGAAACTACACAATTTCTTTCTAAAAAGGAGGTCTGTCTCATCGTGCGCTATTTCAAAAGCACTATGGCCTCAATACACCTTGTAAGCGTGTAAATGCAAGTCTTTATGCATAATGTTCATAAACGACGAGCGTGAGAGGTGCAATTGTTGGGCACGACGACGAGTTGAGGTGGACGGCTCTTCAACCACACTATTGCGAACAGCAGCAATATTTTCTGCAGTACGAGCTGTACGAGTATGCACTGGTGTTTTCACATCTCCTACAGACCCGGTTTGCTCAAACTTTTGCACAATTTTTCCGATTGTACGCACATTTGGACGATTAAATTGACCGAAATCAAAATATAATTTTCCAAAAGTTATTGCTATCCTTCCCCAATTACCGGATTTAAACGCTATAGATACTAGTGATACGAGATGGAGCGGGATGTGCATCAGCGACCAGTTTCTGAAGCCAGGGAACTAGTAAAAGAAAGATTTGAGGAAGAATGGGCGAAAATCGGGTCAGATAAAGCGCAAAATTAAAAATATTCCAAAACCTATTATATGTTTTCTTGGCTCGGAGCATTGGAAATATCAGGCAAAAGTTGAATTTACCAATCCTAAGCCCGCACTGAATAAAGATCCAGCGTCAACGTTGGCAGGATTATGTCGACCGAATAGAAACAAACGCTTGGACTCTGCAAGTATTCGATGCGGTACCAACCGGTGGTTCCACGATGCGGCAGCAGCGGAAGGCCTCCTCTGTGTTGGAAAGATCAGGTGGAGAAATTCATACTTGGCTTCACTTGGTGTTTCCAACTGGCGTCGGTTAGCACGAGAAAGAAACGACTGGCGCGTTTTGTTAAACTCGGCCAAACTCACGTTAGCGGTTATCGTGCCAGTCTAAAAGAAGAAGAAGCCCGCACTGAACTAAATACCTTTTTTTGTTTTTTATATGGCAGTTATTAACGGCATTTTTGAGCCACTTCAAGCTTAAACTTTTTTATACCAAAAGCTACTGGGCTATAAACTGCATAACCCAAAATTTTCTACGAATTCTGAAAAAAAGTTTGAAATTTTGATGAAAAATAAAAAAAAAATATTTTAAAGAATTAAAAAAAATTTAAAAATTTTCAAGTTTGCACTTTTTTATACCAAAAGTCATTGGGCTACAAACTGATAAGCGAAAATTTTTTACGAATTCTGAAAAAAAAGGTTGACATTTTGGTGAAAATTAAAAAACAAATTTTTTTGGAAGAATCAAACAACTTTTAAAATTTTAAAATAAAAAAAAAATTGTATGTCAAATATTAACGGTATTTTTGAGCCACTTCAAGCCTCGATTTTATTATACCAAAAGCTACTGGGCTATAAGCTGCATAGCTGAAAATTTTCTCCGAATTCTGAAAAGAAGTTGGATATTTTGATGAAAAAAAATTCACAATGTCACTTTTTTTTAAATTCCATTTGTTTTTGTATTTTAGAAAATGATGCATGTGAAACGACACACTATAAGGGAAATTGTGCTGTCGGCCGAAATTGTCCGCAGCTATCCGCTTCCATGAACGCAATGGGTTTTACCAGTAACGATGTCGGCCATTGTGGTTTTAATATACTCGAGGAGATTATTTGTTGCCCGTAAGTACCCATGAACTAAATGTGTGATGAGCTTTTCCTCCAGCAGTTTTGGTTTCCAAGTACCCTGCTAAAAAAAAAAAAAATGAAAAAAAAATATTTCTTTTTAGGAACAGTACCACCACAGTAAAGCAGTCGGATATTACCACCACAGCACCACTGCCAGGGTTTGTTTTCTTTGCATTAAAAAAAAGATATTTCTTAGCATAAAATTAAAAAATATATACCAATATCTTATTTGTAAATCTTTTATTACAATATATTTTACAGCAACATGACGTCACGTACACGCAATTTCGATCGCCCAGCTGATCGTGGTGGGTATAGCGTGAAAATCATTATAGTGGCAGTAATTATAAAGTTAAAAAAAAAATTAAAAATTTCAGCATGCAGCAAAATTGAAATGGGTCTGATGCCAAGCATAATAAATCATATACTTGGCGGCGAGGCTGTGGCCTTCGCAGAATATCCGCATATGGCTAAAATTGTTTATGACATCGAAGGTATGCTTTGTGGTGGTACGTTGATCGATAAACGTTTCGTTCTTACTGCGGCGCATTGCATAATAACGAGGGGCATGAAGCCTATAAAAGTTATTTTGGGTGTTACTGACTTCAATGATACAGATCAATGGCAAGGTCGGCTGGAGATAGATATCAAAGTGAGTAGTATGAATACATATCCATATAGAAGGTGGCGCAAATGTAATCATCCTAACGGAATCATCCCCGATCAGACTTGTTTTGTGTTGGTTTCGTTAATTTATTTGATTTCTGACAGGGTAGATGATTAGCTTGCCGCTAGGTAGGTCGGTGGGGTAGCTGTCGCAATGACGCACTTAGACCTTTCATAGGTCCATTGGAAACTGGAATTTATCCTTACCCTATGGGTTCCTCTTCAAATCAGCCGGTAGCTTTAATAAACGAGCAATGTTTCGTTAGTTTTTGATGCGCTATGTCCGCTTCTTTTTCTTTCATAGCGTTACAACGCGGGGTGCGTCAAAGCTTCCTTCAAAATGCTCCTCCAAAGCGGTCTATCTTGAGCTGTTGCTTCGTAGTTACGTATTCCCAGCTTCTTAAGATCGCGTTCCACTGCGTCTATCCAACGGTTCCTCGGTCTGCCTTTGGACTTCACGCCCATTAGCTTTCCTGTCAAGGCTTTCGTCACGGTACAGTTAACAGGCATACTGATCACATGACCTAGCCATTTTATGCGCTGCGCTTTAACAAAACGCACAGCTGTCTCGTTCTGAGTTAGATCGTTCAGTTTCAAGTTCAATCGGATTCTATAGGTACCATCATCCATTCTTATTGGATCAAAGATCTTTCTTAAAATTTTTCTTTCCATGCTAGCAATCTGCGCGCATTCTTCAACCTTAAGAGTCCAAACCTCACAACCATTTGTTAGGATTGGTCGAATAAGAGTCTTGTACATAGTGAACTTTGTAGCTTTAGACAAAAGTCGGGACTTGAACAAGTTAAGGTGGGCGTAATACGCTTTGTTGGAGGCGTTGATGCGATCCCTGACTGCGGAAGTTGAATCACCGCTACATGCGAACATAATGTCCGCTCACTCACCTAAAATGTGCCTGACTGTTTCCTCTTCTTTTGAATTTAGACAGCTTCTACAGAAATCGAGATACGGCAGTCCTAACCTTCTAGCGTGGCTGCCTATCAGACAATGACCAGTTAATACCCCCATCATTTTTCTTACAGTTTCTCTGTTAAATCTTAACAAGCTTTTTGATCGGTCGCTGTTCCATTTCGGCCATGTCTGTCTGCTTATTTCGCATGTTGAGAGGTTTTGCCAACTTGTATTTACCGTATTGGTGGTTTCCCTATCTATCAGTAGCTTGCAAGTGGCTAAAGGCATGGGTATCAGCGACTTATCCGCTTGGAGGTCGAGCGTTGTACCAATTCGAGCAAGTTCATCTGCCTTGCAGTTCCCTGCTATATTCCTGTGTCCTGGCACACAAATAAGGTGTATTTTGTATTATTTTGATACATCCTTTAGAGGCTTAAAACCTTCTATGACTGTTTTTGACGAGTGTGTTTTAGATTCTAGTGCTTTTATTGCCGCTTGACTGTCTGAGTATATGAAGACATTTCTTTGTGGATAATACTCTCATTTTTATTACAGTAAGTTCCTCTTTTATGGCAGTGACTTCCGCCTGAAATACACTGCAATGATCAGGTAGGCGAAATGATTGGCTAACTCCGAGTTTATCGAAGTAAACCTCTACACCTACTCTGTTATCTAGTTTTGAGCCATATGTATAGATGCTCATATCATTTTCCCTAACCATAATCCCATTCCTCTTTCAAGGGGAATGCTGTGACAAAGGATTTAACTAAATTGATATCCTTGGTCTTACAGAAATCCGTTGCACCAGGAATGCAGGGGAATTTTTCTAAAATTCAAGAGTGTTTTCTCTGCTTTATTCTGAGTATACCGGTTTCGCTTAATCTGAGAGCAGACTTGGCAGCTGTTTGCTTGCCGAAATGCTCTATTGGTAATAGGTTAAGCATGATGTTTAGTGCCTCTGTGGGTGTGGTCCTCAGTGCGCCGAAGATGCAAAGACTGGCCATTCTTTGTACATGTACCATGGTTTTTTTGCTACATAACTTATCTAAAACCGGCCACCATACTATGTAGTATACCGTATGTTAGGATTGGTCTTACAATTGCTGTATATATCCAATATATGATAGATGGGGAAATACCCCAAATTAGCCCTCTTAGTTGCTTACAAGAGTAGAGTGCTATTGTTGCTTTTTTACTCTATCTTCAACATTTGATTTCCATCTTAGTTTTCTTTCTAGTATTAGACCTAAGTAGCGGGCCTCATCACTAAATGACAAAGCCGTTCCATCTAGAGGAGTAGCCGTCGGAGGAGTTATTCTTGGAATTCTATGTTTCCTGGTAAATAAGATCAGTTCAGTTTTGTTGGGGTTGACGCTTAGCCCATTTGATCTTGACCAGTTCTCAACCATGTTTAGTAAATCTTGCATGATTTCACAAAGTGTATTGGGAAATTTCCCTCTAACAATCATTGCAACATCATCCGCATAAGCTACGACGTGTTGTCCTCTCTCTTCTAGGCTCTTTAGCAAGAAGTTTATTGCCAGCACTCAGAGGAGAGGAGACATCACACCGCCTTGAGGTGTTTCTCTACTGACTCTTTTCCTGATCTTCGTGGCCCTTAAGGTTGCAATCACAAAACTGCTCATGAGCATGTTTTTGATGAACTCAACCAAAGCCCCGGAGATAGCCTGCAGTTCTAAATAGTGCGAATGCCCACCTGTCGTTGCTTAGGAACAATGTTGTCTCACTGCTTGGAGCGCCATCTGTGTTTCACATTTTTCTGCCAAAAGGAGCGCTCAGATGGTTGAGGACTTCGCTAAATTTGGTGTGTCTGCGTTATTAAAAAGTGTTGGTTGGTTGGTTTAAGTGGTGATTCTTCCAGAATCGAACTAGCGGCTCCGCACCATTTTTTTGCCACATCCTTGTTATTAAATAGTGTTATACAAAAACAAAATTGGATGATTAATTTTGCGCCACCTTGTGCATGTAGCCATACAAACTATTTTTTCCACTTGATTTGATTTGGTTTTTCTTCAATTCCATAATAGGCAACCTACGCGCCACAGAACTATTCGGATTTTTCTCATTACTTCGACATTGGATTAATTGAATTGGCCAGAGATGCCGATTTTAGTGTAAAGGTCTATCCAACATGCCTGCATACTGATCCAACTGATTTGCCCGAAAACACGGAAATAATTGTGACTGGTTGGGGACTCACCGAAAGTAACAGTACGCCTATGAAATTTTATTATTAAGCGAATGCGTTTTAACTTTTTTCTTGCGTAGGTCCATCAAAACACTTAATGGCGGCCAAGATGAACATTATCCCGCTGCCAGAATGCAATGCAGAATTCAAAAATTACACTGATCGTCGCTTAAGTCATGGGATTGATGAGACACAGCTGTGTGCTCTGGCCCCAGGGAAAGATGCCTGTTGGGGCGACTCTGGTGGGCCACTGCAGATAATTAAAGATAAAGCCTACAGTAACTACAGAGTGGTGGGTGTAGTTTCATTTGGCTTAGATTGTGGAAAAAATATACCCGGTGTTTATGTACGAGTGTCAGAATTTTTGGATTTTATTGAAAGCATTGTGTGGCCTGAAGGATGATGGACGATAAACGAGCTGACCTGATTAATACAAAATATGCTCCCTAAAATAATAGTCTAATTTAGATATACGAGTATTTATAAATAACGCCTACTTAGATCAGTTGAATTAAATTAGAAATATAATTTAATTAGAAATTATAATGTTTTTCTCTTAAGCGCTTGCCGTCAGTGCGAAGTTGTGACTGCTGGCGAAAATCGCAAAATTTGTTATTTTGTATAGAATCGAATTTGTTAGCATTGAAAATGAAATGTATTAAATATTAAAATTCTGTTACCACAAGGTGAAGTCCAAAATAAACACGACTGGCATCATAAAAATGTTTTTGATGGCACCATCTTTTTAACGAGTTAGTGCGTTGGAAGTTTCATCCCCAGCTGACTTCCAGTGAAAGCTTAGTGACATTCAGTACAGTGGAAGCGAAGTTCTTGCGTCTAAAGTGTCAGTATGTTTAGGTCCTCGGTACAAAAATGAGTTTCGAACAAAGAGCTAATATCAAATTTTGTTTTAAAATCGGTAAAACGTCTACCGAAGCATTTGAATTGATGCAAAAAGTGTATGGTGATGATTGATCTATTTCGTGCCAGAGTTCATGAGTGGTTTACACGTTTCAGAGATGGTTGTGAGAACATAAATGACAATGAACGGGCCGTCAAAAATCAGTAATCAGCGAAAACTCCAACGAAATTTTTCGTAAATTTATCAAAAATGCACCGAAATAATGGTTGAACTTCATGGAATCGGAATTGAATATCTCCATAACATCGATTTATCGCATTTTAACTGATCATTTGGGTTTACGAAAGGTCTGTGCACGTTTCATTCCGCACAACTTAACTGAGGACCAAAAATTGCTCCGCATTCAACATTCGAAAGACCTCATTAAAGAGGAGAGAAAAGACGAGAACTTCCTTTACAATGTTGTAACTGGTGATGAAACGTGGTGTTTCCAACATGCACACGAAACTAAGCTTCAAAGTGCCGAATGGAAGGCCCCAGACGAGCCACCACCCAAAAAATCGCGTTTGGTGAAGTCAAAAATCAAGTCGATGCGCTTTTGTTTTTACGATCTCAAAGGAATTCTCCACAAGGAGTTCTTGCCACTGACCCAACCTGTCAATGCAATTTTCTATCTTGACGTTTTGAAGCGTTTGTTGCATCGCGTTCGTCGAATTCGCCCTGAATACCGCGTAGAAGGAAGCTGGCGCTTATTGCATGAAAATGCACCATCTCATCGATCCACTTTTGTGACTGAGAAATCGCATTTTCACCATCAATTACTCACCGTATTCATCTGATATAGCTCCCTGTGACTTCAACCTATTCGGAAAATTGCATTTGGCCATGAAAGGAAAACATTTTGGTTCCGTAGAGGCCATCCAAAAGACTTGTACCGATATCCTGAAGGACATTCCGGTCAATTACCTGAAACACTCTTTCGAAAAGCTTTTACATCACGCAAAACAGTGTATTGAGGCCAGGGGGACTATTTTGAATAAATAAACTCGAAGTTATCAGAACAAAGTTACCGTTGTTTCTATTTTTTCCTCAGTCTTGTTTATTTTGGACTTAACCCAGCATTCCGTCGCTAATATCATTTTTGTACCGTCAGCAACCTCTCAATCTTTGCGTTCTTTTTACGAAGAGTATTTAGCTCGATCAAAAATGCTTTTTAATAGCTTGTCACTAGCAATAATTTTCGAAAATACATTTTAAGGCATTTAGCTAAAAGCAATTTTGTTTGAGTAGAAATTGATGACGGAAAACAAAAAGTATTTGGAGTTTGATAGAAAATATCCATAAATTCAAAAAATCCGTAAAAGAAGCCAAAAAAAAGGAAATCTCCAACTAAACTTCCGATATCAACCCATCCTATACACCAAAGAAAATTTGGGCCAAGATCTAAACTCTCACTGGTATCTCCTCACTACCCTTAAAACTTATTCAACTACCAAACTGCTCCCTCACAGCGGCATAAGACCTAGCCAACGCTTTTGGTAATACTTGGTCTAAGTATGCAGAAAACTCCAGCTTCCCAACTGACTATACTAACAGCAAAGTTTCAATACTATCTCGTCAGTACCAACTATTAAATGTCTCAAGGGGTGCAACTTGTTTGGAAACCGAATTCTTTTCGTCGAACTTGAGTTTGCTCTTCAGCAGGCTAAAGGGAAAACACCGCGTAGGGATCGTATATCCTACCCTATGTTACGGAATCTTCCAAAATCTGCTAAGCACGTATTAATATCCTTATATAATAAAATACTTAATGATGGCAGTTATCCCCATTCCATGGTCATCCGCTTCTGTCCTTCCGTTTCCGAAACCAAATAAGCTCCCAGAACTTATTAATAGCTATATACCGATTTCCCTCCTTTCATGTCTTGGAAAAATACTTGAAAAGTGCTAACACAACGTCTAATGTGGTTTATCTCTAAAAATACGTTTGTTAGCCATAACCAAGTAGCCTTTAGAAGAAAACAGGACGTCCTTGACTGTCTACTCCCTCTCCAACTTTTTATTACTGATGCAACTTTCAAGCAAGAATCACGTTACTATTAGATTATTTTTGATGAAAATACAACTTTATTCTTAAAAAATCATTGAAAGTATTGCGCCCATCGTTGGCTACTACTTTTTCCCATCTTTCTGGTAGATCTCGTATACTGTCGCGGTAAAACTGTTCATCTTTTGAGGCTAAACTGTTCATCTTATGAGGCTATCCATATAAATGGAACTGCTGGTCAGCTAGGCCATGTGCCATCGGCCGGAACAGGTGATAATCGGACGGCGCAATATCTGGAGAATACGTAGTGGCAGTCCTTCGACATCGAAAACTGCTGAAAACATAAATAAAGTCAAAAAAAAGTTCATCAATAACCGCAAATTACCTATCAGAGAGCTGGCCGAGGGCTTAAACATTGCTTATGGAACCTTCAGGACATTCTAGGTAATACTATAGTTTGAATTTCATACAAAAACGCCAAATGCCAAAGACATGATTTCCAAGGCTGAATCCGTCCCGAAATTCATCAAACGCATTATTACTGGAGACGAGATGTGGGCGTACTCATACACGCAATCCAAAGCAAAATAGGTATGAGTGAAGAGCTCCGAATAAACCAAGTCAAAAAAAAAAAACCACGCCCTTTTCAGTGATGAAGAAGGCGATGCTCACGGGTTTTATGGATTACATCACGAATCTTTTCCAGAACCTCAGACAGTTAATAAGGACTATTACTTGGGGGTTACGAAATGTTTACGTAAAGCAATTCGTCGGAAAGGAGTTGGGAGAAAATAACTGATGGGTTTTACTCCATGAAAATCCCCTCCTCGCTCAGTGCCATCACTATCCGTGATTTTTGTGTCAAGAACGAAACGAATGCCCTCCAACAGCCATGGAATTTACCTGGCATGGCCCCCTGGGATTTTTTTCTCCTTGATCGAACCAAAAACCACTACAGAAGTTATAGTGGGAGCAGGGCCGTAGAGAGCATATCCGGGCCCCGGGGGAAAATTGCAAATGCGGGCCCTTTCCAATTATATCTAATTCATGTAAATACGTATAATCTCGAGTCCGGGCCCCTCTGAGAACTCCGGGCCCGGGGTAAAAAGTCCCCGATCCCACCCCCTCTCGTCGGGCCTGAGTGGGAGGAAGTAATGGGAAAATTGAAGAGACAGTGATGGCTATACCGAAAATAGAATTCCAGACACGTTTCGAGAGCTGGATCACACGTCGGCATAAGTGCGTTGCAGTGGATGGCGAGTTCACTTTTGAGGAATAAACGTGTATTTTGAATTTTTTGAATATATTCCAGAAATTCTAATACAAAAAAGTGGAAGGGAAGTGCGTACAGAAAGTTCTTCTTTGTGAAACACTTTTCTCAAATGTTGATGTAGCCTTCGAAATAATAAGCATTAAAAAGGAACTCGTTGAAAATCGTTTCCTGCAGAGGCACTTAATGCTATGCCCTACCTGAGGCTAACAATTACGACTAATAGCAATGAATACCGCCTTCAGCAAAAAAGAAGGTGGTTTTTGGAATGCTGGTTTGGTTTGGTCATGACGCTATTTTAGATAGCCAATGGCCTATTAGCAACTCAACAGATTTTTATATCGCTACCCAATACTTTAGAATAGAGTTTAAGATGAAGTTTCCCACGCGAAAGGAATGCGATTTGAATGCACTAGACAAAGAGTGGATGTAATGGCTCTATGCACTCGGATTTTTAGTAGCCCAAAAATGAAAATTTTGTTTATTATTGTAAACGCTTAGTGGAAATGTACCTCGTCGCTCATGATGATTTTCGACGCAATCATCATTGATTCTCTCTTTGCTGTGGATGTAGAGGATAGTTTGACCGTAGTTTTCAAGTGACGGTGGTCAGCGGGCATTAGCTGATGCGTTTTTTGTACTTTGTACGGGAATAAGGTAAGTTTTTGTTAAAATTCGCTATAGAGTCCGTCTGGTGATGCTTCATTGCTTGGTCCGTTGTCTGGTTTCTTCGTTCTCGGTAGCGGTCATGCCCTGCAAGGTGTCGTGTGGTTAGAGTTTGTTCGAGAGTTCAGCAGCTCGGCGCCGAAATGTTTGCCCAGTTGGCGCAACACGACTAGGAAATCGACGTTGATATTCACACTCCGCCAACCCCACCGACCGATTATTGTTCACGCCAACACCGATTATTGGTAAAAAAAAATCGACGCAATTATTCCACGCTCTTGCGAAGTATAGCAACTGTCTAGTTCACAAGCGTCAAATGTGATTGACGTACGACGCCATTTGCAAAAATTATAAATTTTCCGAAAGGGCAATAAATTTGGCGCTCCCTTGTGTAGGTATATAGGGGGACCCCTCGGCAGCAATTGCATCTACTATTTGTGAATTTTTCCACACTTCGTGTTTGCTATAATCCAAGGCGAATCCAGGCAAGGCGCATCCAGACAGTAGTGCACAACGAAATTTGCATGTATTTTGTTTTTGCAATTTGGTGTTTTGAATGTCAAAATCTCAATCAGAATCAGAATGTACATAAATGAAGAAAATTTCAATCAGAAATAAAATAACAATAAGAAACATTTACTCCACCAAAAAGCGAAACTAAAATAATAACCCATCAGCTGCTTTAGTAACTTCATCTTATACAGTGAAGTACTTGAAGGGTCCCGGTGTCTAGAGCTCGAAAATTTAGGGTACATTCAGGAATTCTTTTTACAATATTTAAATTTTTTAAGCTTTTTATTTAACTTCTTTTATACACAAAAATGAAAAAATAAATTTTTAATTTTAATAATTTAAAAAATGGCGCTGAAGTTGGCCCTCCCAAAAAATTGGACCTGGACGGCGTTGGACGGTTTTTAATAAAAAAAATACGAAATAATTCAAATAAAAATATGATTCTAGCCCGGGTGATAGCCAATGATGTTGTGAACAACATATTAAAATTTCAGACGATTCGGTTGAATAGTTTTTTTTCACAACACCGGGCCAAAAGAAGTCATTTCGAGATAAATGCGTTTAAAGTTTGAGGTACAGAAGCGCGCGGACTGCTTTCTACATAGTCAATGGTCATAGTCATTCATTTTAAAACTAGCTTTTTTGAATACATATTTTTATGTATGCAACGTGGTATTGATCCAATGCACGGAATCAGTTGTCTGTTAGTTGGCTAAATGACAGTCCAGAGTATGTTTTACAAGCGCACGGAAGCATTTTGGCGAGAGTAAACGCGAAAAAAACGAAATCAGTAATGGATCTCACACCTAAAGTGTGATTGCATTATATTTGAATGCAAAATCACAACCAGCGATTTTTTGTGAGCTCGAGCACCTTAAAGTAAATAAAGTTTTTGATTATCGCACCATTACTCGTTACAATGATACTGGAAGCATCGCGAAACGTTATGGAGGTGGTCATCAAAAGACTGCAACGTCACGTAAAATGGTTCAAAAAGTGAAGAAGCGAACCAACCGAACCTTTCGCAAAATGGCAAAAGAATTGAAAATATCTGACCTTAACATCCGCCGCATACTGAAAAATTATCTCAAAGTCAAGCCTTACAAGATCCAAGAGGCACATGATCTCTCACCGAAGCAGCAACAAGTCAGACTTGAGAGAGCGAAGGAGTTGCTTCGCTTGGGCGAAAGTGGTCAATTTCCGTACATTGTGTTTTCTGACGAGAAAATTTTTCAAATTGAGCAATTCGTAAACTCCCAAAACGATAGAGTTTATTTGACCGACCGTTCATACAAGAATTTGAGTCTTCGATTTGCCACCAGGAGCCAGCATACACCACAGGCAATAGTATTGGCCGCTGTAACCGCAGCTGGGTGCTCTCCAATCGTTTTCATTGAACCTGGTGTCAAGTAAAAGTGAAATATTATCGAAAAGGTATTCCAGAGGTTGCTTTGAAACCGTGGGCGGACAAAGATTCGGTGGCAGACCATAGACGTCCCAACAGAACTCGGCACCATCTGACAAAGCGCGAGTGAACCAAGAATGGCTAAAAAACAACGTTCCGAGCATCATAACGTCCACACAATAGATCTCAAATTTACCAGACACGAATCCGAGGGATTATTCTCTTTGAGCCTTTTTGGAGAGGAAGGTCCGCCCTAAAAGATTCACTAGTCTCGATGCGCTGAAAAAAGTCATTGTCCGCGAGTGGGCCAAAATACCTGCAAGTCACATTCGGACAGCTTGCAATTCGTTTCTGGACCGCTTCAAGGCCATAGTCAAGGCAAAGACGGTCATATCGAGCAAAAGTAAATCGATTCTTAATTTTGTATTATTTTCACACATTTTTTACTTTGAAATGAATAAAATGAAATGAATAAAAACTAAATTTATGGCCTTTTTAATTGGTTACACTTCGAGTGCCGGACCCTGTATATTGGTACATAGTAATTTCAAATAATTTCATCCTTCCAACGCCAGATGCAGCTATAGCTCCCCAAACCATTACGCTACCTCCGCCGCGCTGGACAGTAGGCATACATTTTTCATTTCCATATTTGTTTTTCTTCTCCTTCATATATATTTAAGTGCGAAGAAATATTATATATTGAATTTCAATACGTCAGTAAATAAAATTTTAGAACAGAATTTCGATTCATTAGTAAATAAAATTTTGGACCGGGGAGAGAGAACCCTTAGCAATATTTGCCCGTGTAAACTCAAGCCTCGGTTTTTTCTGAAATCAGGGGCTTTTCCTGCTGAATTTTCCGGTATTATTAAGATATCTTTTAATAGTTCTTGCATGAACACTTCTTCCGGATGTCCCGACGATATGTTGGACCTATTTTAAAGCACTAATTCTCGGATTTTGGTCGAGTTCTCTCAAAGTGGAGCTTACATTTCTTCTGGATAGCCCCTTTGTGCGGCCGCTTCGCTTTTTATTTTCTTACGAATTAGCCTCTGCATAGTTTTGAACAATCGTTTGTACCGTTGCCCGCCCTAAATTTGCTATTTTTGCACTTTCACCGTAAGACTTGTTTTCTTTTCTGTGCTTAACCACCAATTTTCTTAAATCAGAAGATATTTCTTTTTTCGGGCTAAATATTTTATCCGCTTGACAGACCAGCGACAAACCACGAAATAAACAATCACAGATTTTTCTACTGAAATTTTTGAATAAAAGTACTTTCTCCTACTTTTTCAACGCATGCTTTGCTTGAGTGAACCAAAACAGATGGAAGTATGTAGACTTTTGTGATACTGTTGTTTTTTGTTGTTTTGGTAATTTTATTTTTATAAAGTACATAAGTGAAATAATTTAATTTTTATAAATTTTTGAATAAATATGAATTCCGAAAAAACCTCTATATACACCTTTTAAAATTATTGTATACCTTTTGGGAAATAAGAAAATATGCTGCTATATGTAGACTTAAGTTCCTTACTGTACGAATTCGCTTTGCTATAATCAGTATTCGGAATAAGCCGAGGCATTATCAGCAGAAATATTTGCATTTTCGAACGACATCAAATACGGCTCCAGTCCAAGCTAATCACTTTAGTTGTGTCGAGGGCCAATTGTTGTTAGGAAGTATTCGATTTGACGACTGTGAGCGGAAACATTTCGCTGAGCTGATGGGAATTCAATAAATAAACAAGCGCCAAATACGTGGAAATAAAGTTTATCAAAAATTCGAGAAACAGTTGCAAAGAAAGTAAGTGTTTAAAAAAAATGTGTTTATATATATTTCGTATTTATTTATGTACACAAATGCAATCAATCAACCAAAAGCATAAGAAAAATCATGCACCATTGCACCCTCGTACTCAGGCAGATAAAATAAAATTTCCAGAAAATGCTTTGCCTTACATATGTAGTCTTTCTTTTTTAAAAAATTTTTTTGAATTTCGACTTTAATCATTTTTATGGAGTAATTTTTGTGTTTAAATTACATTGAACCTTAATTCTATGAACCAGGAAACGCCGTACAGAGATCGCTTAACATTCTCGACGCTGAGTCATTTCGCCCAAAGTGTAACATGGGTTTCTGGTCATGACATAGAAATAGCCTTACAGACATGTAAGCTACTTATTTTTGAGAAATTTGTAAGAGTAGCGCACGAAAGATGGCGTAACGAACTCATCGGCAGAATCGCTCGACAATTGTGGCCGACTTTCAATGCGCAACGCAAAGAATCTCTGCTAAGCCAAAATAAGCATAGCCTTAGCTGAATGATTTCTGTTATAAAGGGGCACTGCGTAATTGGCAGACACGCCCAGTTGATGGGGGTGTGGACGCATGACTTTTGCAGAAGCTGTCTGAATGAGGAAGTGGAGGAGACGATTTTGCTCTTTCTATGCTGCTCCTCTGTGCTGCTCTATCCAGACGTAGATGTGCCATTTAAGGTAGAACATTTTTTTGCTAAGATCTTGGTACTGTGGGTGGGTAGACAACTTTTTTTAATGAATTAGAAGATCTCAGCTCGATGGGAATCAGGTACCTTTTAAAGTTTCTGAACGGCACACAATGGCTTGAGGAGAAATAAAGGCAAGTTCTGCATTTGGCATCGCAATGGGTTATGAGCCTGATTGTGTTCTAAAGGGTGATTTTTTAGCTATTATCTTTTTAAACAGTTAGTTTAAACAGCTGACGCACGTTTCGTGTTTTGTTTCACTGTCAAACATCTGCAGTTTGGTCTGTAATTTAACCATGAATCGTCTTACAAACGAACAACGCTTGCAAATCATTGAATTTTATTATAAAAATGCGTATTCTGTTAACCATTTTATGGTCAGTTTAATCGACCCACTGAAGCGGTTATTTCAGCTATGGTGAGCTATGGTGGGTTTAGGTGTGAAGCCTTTGAAAATACAACTGGTGCAAGAATTGAAGCCGAACGACCTACCGCAACGCAGAATTTTTGGTGAATGGGCTCTTGGGAAGCTGGTCGAAGATCCACTTTTTTATCGAAAAATTGTGTTCAGCGACGAAGCTCATTTTTGGATCAATCAAAATTGTCGATTTTGGAGTGAAGATCAGCCGGAAGAATTGCAAGAGCCACCAATGTATCCAGAAAGGGTCACAGTTTGGTGCGGTTTATGAGGGTTTCATGCGGGAATCATTGGACGGTACTTCTTCAAAGATGCTGCGAATCGTAACGTAACTGTGAATGGTGAGCGCTACCATGAAATGATATCCAACTTTTGTTTGCCCAAAATGCAAGAGCTTGACTTGCATGACATGTGGTTTCAGCAAGACGGTGCCACATGTCACACAGCACGCGTAACAATGGACTTGTTGAGAGGCGAGTTCGGTGAACATTTTATTTCACGTTCGTGACCTGTCAATTGGCCACCCAGATCGTGCGATATAACGGCTTTAGATTATTTTTTGTGGGGCTATGTTAAAGCTCATGTCTATTCAGACAAGCCTGCTTCAATTAACGCACTGGAAGATAACATTAAAGCATTTCTATGTGAGCTACCGGCCGAAACATTGGAAAGAGTATGCCAAAATTGGACTAAGCGGATGGATCATTTGAAACGCAGTCGCGGGCAACATTTGTATGAAATAATCTTCGAACATTAAATTAATATATATGGACTGTACTATCGATTTAAATAAAAATTTCATGCATTTTTCTGAATTTTACCTGTGTTTTTTTGAAAAACTTTCCTATAGCTCTTAAAAAATCTTACATACAGGGGGATCCAATATGGCCGCACATTTTTTTTATAAAGAAAAGCCAACAAAATTTGGGGGAATTTTGAATTCATCAGGTTTTTAAGTTTATAGCAGTTATATATGAAACAACTCATATCAACTTCTCTCAATAAGGATGCATATCAACATTTGCCATAACTTTTTGGCTAGTTTGAGCTGTATGTCATTTATAAAGCGCATGATGATTTCGTTCCTCAGCTCTGGCATCTACCACTCACGTGGCCCTGTGCCCGAATGGTAGAAACAGGAATTGACGATGCTTCACGTAGCCCAAGAGAAAAAAGTCCAATGGGTCAAATCACAAGGCACAAAATTTATAAAAATTCGGGAAATTCCACCAAAACTCCACACTTTTTAGTCAAAATTTCCAGAAAAAATCTCAGTATGCCCATTAGTTTTGTAGCCCACTCAATTTTGTTATGATAATGTCAAGCTTAAAGCACCTTAAAATTAACGTTGATTTTGGAAATCTTTTTTCGCTGAGCGCTTGCATTTGGATCACTTTTGCGCCTTGTTCAACTGAGTATCTCTCCGTGATCAAAGCCTGTAGTAACAGTTGTCTGAGAAAGATCTGCTTTGTTATTGTTGTGCATCACCGTTTTTCTTTCCATTTACATTTCCAGATAAGCATTTCCGTGAATTGCAGTATCAGAAAAAAATGACGCCAATAAACACCAATAGGCTACGGCGCTTCACTCGGCTACTGCTTGTTTGCCTTGCTCTTTGCCGATTCAGCGCAGCTCAAATGTATGAAGGTGACTGTGGCAATCAATAAATTTGTTCTCACATTTACCAATACTAAAGTTAAGTAATAATTTCATTGAAGAGAACGAGACCTGTGATTTTGGTACCTACAAAGGAACTTGCTTGAGAGAGAGTAAATGCCCAGAGTTGCCGGTTTATATGAAAGAATTGGACTTGAAAGCGAATGATGTGGGTCATTGCGGTTTTACAGTTGCAGAGGAGATCATATGTTGTCCGTGAGTTTGGCATTTAATATCCATACATCAAAAGGTGTTTATGTTTTCGTTACTAAAATTATTATTTTTTCGATACCTTTCCAGTGTTAGACTAGCACCTGCGCCAGCCGCGAAGCAACTGCCTGATGCATTTATAGATCTTTTAAAACCATTCGAATTTCGTCCGCCGCCTCCAGAAGATGAGACTACTCTGAGTTCTGTACAAACGACCTCAGCAGACTATTGGTTTGGAAATAATTTCCAGGACATCAACAAAGATAAAAGTTCGCGAAGTAATAATGGAAATTCTGCAGCAAATGATGATGAAACTCAAGGATTAAATGCGATATTCAATGGAAATCCTATTCAGGGTGGACTTGACGGAAACCCTCTTCCAAATGAAAGTGAAGATGCAAGAATAAATGCGATATTCAACGGAAATCCTATACAGAGTGGCATCCCTATTCAGGATAATTCTCAAAGTTTCGACAAGATATTTAATGCAAATACTGTGTTCAATGGAAATCCTCTTCAGGGTGAACTTGACGGAAACTCTCTCCCAAATGAAAGTGAAGATGCAAGAATAAATGCGATATTCAACGGAAATCCTATTCAAGGTGGACTTGACGGAAACTCCCTTCCAAATGAAAGTGAAGATGCAAGAATAAATGCGATATTCAACGGAAATCCTATACAGAGTGGCATCCCTATTCAGGATAATTCTCAAAGGTTCGACAAGATATTTAATGCAAATCCTGTGTTCAATGGAAATCCTCTTCAGGGTGGACTTGACGGAAACCCTCTTCCAAATGAAAGTGAAGATGCAAGAATAAATGCGATATTCAACGGAAATCCTATACAGAGTGGCATCCCTATTCAGGATAATTCTCAAAGTTTCGACAAGATATTTAATGCAAATACTGTGTTCAATGGAAATCCTCTTCAGGGTGGACTTGACGGAAACTCTCTCCCAAATGAAAGTGAAGATGCAAGACTAAATGCGATATTCAATGCAAATCCTATTCAGAACGGGATCCCTGTGCAAGATAATTCTCAAAGGTTCGACAAGATATTTAATGGAAATCCGGTGTTCAATGGAAATCCTCTTCAGGGTGGACTTGATGGAAACTCCCTTCCAAATGAAAGTGAAGATGCAAGACTAAATGCGATATTCAATGCAAATCCTATTCAGAACGGGATACCTGTGCAGGATAGTACTCAAAGGTTCGACCAGATATTTAATGGAAATCCTGTGTTCAATGGAAATCCTCTTCAGGGTGGACTTGACGGAAACTCTCTTCCAAATGAAAGTGAAGATGCAAGACTAAATGCGATATTCAATGGAAATCTTATTCAGAACGGGATCCCTGTGCAGGATAATACTCAAAGGTTCGACAAGATATTTAACGGAAGTCCTGTATCAAATGGAAACCCTTCACCAAATGGAATAGTGGAAAATATTCCAAAGCTTGACAGAAACCTTCTTTCAGATGAAAGTGAAAATGCAAGACTAAATGCGATATTCAATGCAAATCCCATTCAGAGTGGGGTCCCTATTCAGGATAATTCTCAAAGGTTCGGCAAGATATTTAACGGAAATTTTGTATCAAATGGAAACCCTGCATCAAATGGAATAGTGGAAAATATTCCACGGCTTAATCGAAACCTTCTTCCGGATGAAAGTGAAAATGCAAGACTAAATGCGATATTCAATGGAAACCCTATTCAGAGTGGGGTCCCTATTCAGGATAATACTCAAAGGTTCGACAAGATATTTAATGGAAATCCTATTCAGGGCGGACTTCAGGCAAACCCTCTCCCAAATGAAAGTGAAGATGCAAGAATCAATGCGATATTCAATACAAATCCTATTCAGAGCGGGATCCCTATTCAGGATAATTCTCAAAGGTTCGACAAGATATTTAACGGAAATCCTGTATTAAATGGAAACCCTATACAGAGTGGGGTCCCTATCCCAGATAATACTCAAAGGTTTGGCAAGATATTTAACGGAAATCCTTTCCCAATTGGAAATATAATAGGTGAAAGTAAGTCGGAGCCGCAGACTGGAAACGCGATTGGGGATGGAGCTCAAAGAATAAATTATATATTTAATGTGAACTCTATACCAAACGGAAATCCGACTGTAGATAATATTCCAAAGCTTAACGGGAATCCTCTTCCAAATGAAAGTGAAGATGCAAGACTAAATGCGATATTCAATACAAATCCTATTCAGAGCGGGATCCCTATCCCAGATAATACTCAAAAGTTTGACAGGATATTTAATGGAAATCCTGTACCAAATGGAAATCCGATAGTGGAAAATATTCCAAGGGCTAACGGAAATTTTCTTCCGGATGAAAGTGCAAATGCAAGAATAAATGCGATATTCAACAGAAATCCGGTTTCAAATGGAAGCCCAGACACCGAAAGCATGCCGATTAGAAACCCGGAAAGTGATGATATTACAAAAGACATTATCAAACAAGCATATACAGACAACGATTTCCTATTTGAAAGCCATAGCAATAACCCATTTCGTAATTATCTGAAGCAATCAAGGTGAAAGTCTTTCAGAAAGTGATGTAATAGTTAATACACTCGTACCATTAATACTTATATTTAGTTTTGTGAATGGCAACCTCCTCGGCTTCGGATTTCAGTTGAAAGCCAAGGAAGGAGCCTGCTCGGCCAAATAGGCCGAATGTTATTCTAAATAAATTTAATATATAAATACCATATAAATCCATTAATGTTAAGCTTTTTAAACTGAGAAAGTTACTCATAAAAAACGATCTACCATTTGAGAGTGCCATAAAACTGTGAGTCCCTGTCTTAATGGAAGAACATACAAATGGAGTTTGGCCCAAATACTTGTCAGGGTATGCACTAAAATTGCTCTGGAAGAGTGAATTAATTAATCAGTTGGCATCGGCCATTGGTAGTTGATACCTTGCTGAGGTGTGGAGAAAATACGGTCAGTTTTCTTTGTGATCCCACAGTGACGCCAGGTTAAAGCTGGTTTCCTTTTCCTAAAAGTAGCTGCCAAAGTAAGTGCTAAGTATCTACCTCAAAAAGAATCGGACAAATATGACAGATATGCATTTAAGTGGTTACTTTTACTCTCCAAAAATTACCCTCGATTTACCCTGCAATAAGGATAAGGTAAGTATTTATAACCAGCGCAGAACCATACCTTAGCGTAGGGTACTGCTTTTCGCTTTAGCCTCATGCTTTACACTAATGACTTTTAAATGACGAAGCATATCAAAATGGCAATTTTCTTCTTTTGCTAAACTTTGGAAAAGTCTCCTGAAGTGGTAAATTCGTACTGTTCGAATCCTGTAATTCCTGTAGAAAAACAATTCTAGCTTAGCTGCATTTCTAATTTCATCATCATCATCATCATTGTTAGCTCAACAACCCGGCCCGAGTCTTGGCTCGTTCGACTTATCCTTCGCTTGAGTTCTTCAACAACGTACACCAAATAGCTCAACGCCCCGATCTACGCCATCCAACCATCGGAGTTTTGGTCTTCCTTTGCCTCTATTTCTGCTGCACGTATAAAGTGAGACTTTTCAGTTTTAGGTTTTTTTTTAATTCCTTCTTCTTCTTGATTGGCACTTGCGCGATTTCAGCCGAGTTTAATAAAATGCGTCTGTCATGAGCTTCGTTACGTTAGCTAATCAGCTGATGCTTTCAAAATCGCTGAGAGCCAATTACCGGTCTGATGTTCGGCTGCTGAAGTCATCCACTACAAGGGTGATTTTGTGTCTTTACTTTTCAGTATACTCGTGGATGGGAGCGCTGTGGAACTGAGTACCAACTGTTCTGTTCTTCACTGGTTCTGATATAGTCATGAAGGGACTGTTTCTATATTTTACTGCAGGGCACTCATGTTTGTGAAAATATATGCACGTATGAAATTCTCGGCTCTGCTTGGCTGTTGCCAAATAATTCATGTGTGGGCTGTTATTCAATTCGCAATTCGCCGCTTGCAGATAGTGATACCGATTATTCATAAATTTACATTAATTACAATTACAAGGAAAACCACACTGATAAGAGAATTGACGGGGGTCAAAGTTACTGATACTCTTCACCTACATGCACTTCGCTGCAGTAGAGATGCAGTGATTATGCGAAGACACCCTTGCATTATGATTCTGCTGAAAAAGAGGTAGCGTCGAAAGTAAATACCCACGTAATCGTATGAATGCTAATGAAGTATGTGCTCCAGTTTAATATCTAGCAATTGAGGTGGCATGGTCAATGGATCCTTACTCTAGGCAATCGCTTGGGACCTCTGCGATTCCAATTTGGTATTAAATTTAAGAAATCTTCACTGGAGATAAGACTTCAATATTAGCGTACCCCATAACTATACACTAAGTCAGCAGTGGGTGTAAGAGGGTAGTGAGCGGCCGAGAAAAGCGAGTATGTCTAAGTCGAGGCTGAAGGTAATGTTGATCGTTGGTGTTTCGATATCTGCGATATCATTCATTGTTAAAATATTCATGCCGAACAGCCAGGGACTGGATAATTTTACTTTGGCGACCTGGAGCTGTTGCGGGCACGCATTTTCACATCTGCGGTTCGAACTAGAAGAGAATGACTGGATCTTGCACTGCGTCTTCGTTTCGGCATCTAGAGTTTTTGGCAATAAAAAGGCGTTCCAACGCTGCTGCGCCGATATCGCCCTTGCAACTTATTTTATACACCAAGTTTCTAATAAGCTGAATCAAATGATAGTCTGGTATGGAAATTTGATGGTGGATGCTGCAGTCGCTTCAACTGATGGCAGATTTTAATAGCTTAGATTACTTCGAGGTTTATTCGTCTACCTCATCCATTCCCAGTTTCCTTATTAATCTCAAAATAAAACTGGGTTAGATTGAGCATATGTAGCTTTCTTCTGTGTGCAGTTGGCTAAGATGTCTTAACCTTCTCCGCGCTCTAGCGTCATATATGAGATTTTTATTTGGGAGGATTATGAGATTTTTAAACCTCTTCTGGTTGTACCCTCCCAGTAAGAATTTCGCCTGGCGTAGCCCCATAGGTCGGTGTCAGCTAACCTTACTTTGCTTTAGCTCTTCACTTCTGAGCTTCTCCTTGAAGGTGTGTTGCCCCAGCAAGGAAGGACTCGGCTCGTATTAATGGGCTTCGCCGTCTCAGTCTCTCTCGCCAATGCGCCTGCTACTTCGTTCCCAGTAATATCCCTGTGTTCTCGGACTCCGCTGCGAACACTCAAGAGCCAGTGAGAAATTATTCTCACAGGATGACAGAGCCTTAAGTTCCGCTTGTCTGTCACTCAGAATAGCAACTCGCTCATTCCGAAAATTTCTGTTTCCTTTTGAGTGCAGGCCTTCTCCAGTTTACCTTGTCGTCCAGTTCAATTCTGAACTTCTTTTCAAACTTGATGACTTTAGTGATATCGTCTTTGGATGGTTGGGTATATGAAGCGGTCCCCCGTGATTCACGCCCATCTGAGGATTCTTGGGCTTCAGCAAATGGATTTTTCTGCTAGCCGATTGCTGATCATGAGAGGTCTTGTTGCTTTGGATAAGGCCGTATCAGCATTCCTCTTCCAACTAAGATTGGAAGCATGACAGCTTATGATGTTCTATTCTTTCTCAGTAATTATACCGTTTACCACTCTCTATAAAGCAGACCGTGTTTCGGAGGCTTGATATAAAATATTGCAATTTTTTGGTTGACTGGCACTCGGACTGAATTCAATGAAATTTTTCAATGATTTTATCTAAATGTCACAGATTTCTCGGAGTGAGGATGCCAATTTTTCGGAATTTTAGCGATCCCGTTATTTTCGATATCTAATTTTATAATACAAAGATCGCTAAACTGTCGCGAAATTTAACCAAGTATCGACCTGACTCACTCAGTGATTTTCTGAATACATAAAGCCGGAATTTCGATATCTCGATATCCGGCTACGGTACTGACATCCCCAGCTCAGAGTTGTTCTCGCTGCCAAATAGAGCCATTACTGATCAGGTAATATTAATGTTTTATAAATCTCGATCTGAAGTTGTTCTTGGGTGTTCCAACAACAGTTGTTCGCGGAGGCAGCACCTCAAAGTAAATTGTTGCCTGTTTTTTCGGGAAATTCGAGAAACTTAGAACGGCCAATTCTTAGTGGTCAACAACCGTTTGTTTGCCAGAAGTTTTCATGGAGTTAAGGAAAACCAACCGCCTAAGACGAAGATGCCAAGATTCACCAAGAAAATGCGAGCCCTCGCGCATAGGTTCACACTAGAGAGTTTTTGAGCACTAAAAAGATCGAATTAATATGTCATCCGCCTTACTGCCCTGATTTGGCTCATAATGATTTTTTGAATATTAGTTAAGGGGACAGATATCTGTAAAATTCCGAGAAAAAAATTGTTTTTTCATAAATATATGTCAAAAAATTTTAGAACGTAAATTTAAGTATTTCTTATATTAAAGATCGTCAACCATGACGACTCTATTCTTTGCGTTCGAGCGCTGGGAGAGGTATAGATGCGTTGCCGACTTTAGACGCGTTTTTCTCAAAACTACAATATATTTTTCGAATTGTCGTGCACGATAATTCGAAAAGTTATTGACCGATCTCCCTGTAATTTTGCACACATCTTTTTTATGATATGACTTTTTATGTGTTTCAAGTTTTCGAGAAAATAATTTTTTCGAAGCAAAAATAACAGGTGGCGCTAAAGTAATCCTCCTATCAGAAAATGCTATACATTTTGCGATTGGCCCCTAATGTCAGTTCTGTTTTGACATTTGTGTACTAAACACATGCGAAATACGAGTACACGTTAATAAACAATGTTACGCTACACTGCTCCAGAACGCGGAATATTGCTGACTATTTATTCGACCAATAATCGGTCGGTGACTTTGGCACAACGTGAATTTCGTCGCAGATTTCCTCGCCGTCCAACGCCTACTGGTGAAACACTGCGACATTTAGCCGCTCGCCTCGAAGAGGCTGGCACAACACGAGATGCTGCCAGGCGTGGCAGACCCCGGAGTAGCCGTTCTGCAGAGAATATTGTTGCTGTAGCCGAGGATGTCATGAAAGCGCCGTCGACATCGACCAGACGACGTGCCACACAAATGGGTATCAGTCGACGGTCTTTACAGCGAAGTTTGGTACAAGATTTGAAGATGTTTCCGTACAAAGTCCAGACGGTGCATCAGCTGTTAGCTGCTGACCGCCAATCGCGTCTAATATACGCTAAAGCCATCCTTAATCACCACCAAGAGGAAGATGATTTTTCATCAAAAATAATCATGAGTGATGGGGCCCATTTCCATCTTAGCGGGTACGTAAATAAGCAAAATTTACGCTTCTGGGGCACTGAAAATCCGCGTGTAACCCACGAAGAGCCATTACTCGTACACCCGCTCAAAGTCACTGTGTGGTGTGCTGTTTTCGCTGGAGGAGTCATCGGACCTCTTTTCTTCGAAGACGTCGCGGGCCAAACGGTTACTGTGAATGGTGAGCGCTACAGAGCAATGATCAACGAGTTCTTTTTGCCGCAACTTGATGAATTGGGATTGGAAAACATGTGGTTCCAATAGGACGGTGCAACGGCACACACTGCACGTGCCACAACCGATATGCTGAAGGATGCATTTCCCGGGCGCCTAATCTCCCGTTTTGGCGATTTGCACTGGCCAGCAAGATCGCCTGATTTGACCGCTCCAGACTTTTTTTTGTGAGGCTTTTTGAAGTCGCGGGTTTATGTCAACAAGCCTCAGACTCTTGCAGCTCTTAAAGCCAATATCCGTCAAGAATGTGAGGACCTATCGCCGGAAGTTTTGGCCAAAGTGATGAAAAATGCCATAAAAAGGGCTCAAATGGCAATCAACTGTGGCGGCGGCCATTTACATGACATCATATTCTCGACTTGATGTAAAAAAAATTAAAAGACCAAATAAAAATAATCCACAAAAAGAATCAAAGTTTTTCATTGTTTTTTTAAATTACAGCCAAAAAACATCGCACGGTTACTTTTGCGCCACCTGTTAGTAGGAAAATGCGCCCCAAAATTCATTTTTTTAAGCATTTTATTCTGCGAATTTTTTTTTAATTTTTTTTAAATTCATATAGAAATTATGACATTAATAAATAAAAAAAACTTTTTGTTTTTTGTATTCAGGTCACTGACGCCGTTGCTACAATGCCCGCCGATTGAGAAGCCCCGCTGCGACCATCCTGGAAGAATTGAGTGTACATCCGCCATTTTAAATATAAAAAAAAATTTTATATCATTTTAATGTATGAATAAACTGAATGCCAATTTTGAAAAAAATATATTGACTTCTTCATTTTAAATAATTTTAATGAAAATTAGGAAAAATATGGCCGTATCTGTCCCCTTAAGTGCACTTTTTTTTATAATAAAAGCATCTGAGCTTCTAAAGTCAGCACTAATATTTGGAAACCAATAGTTGTGGCGTATGTTTGTAGTGACCCTGTCAAAATAAAGTTGCGATTTTCTCACTGCAATTACACAATTTATTAAATTCTAAGACTTCCCCCAAAATACTCCCGGGAAATACTAAGATTGACTTAAGCTGAACCGATTTGAAAAAAAGCTTAAAAATCGAATTTTTTATAAATATATATATATGAATATGTTTACCGCTTACATCAACGGCTTTATGCCGCTTCCGACAGACAGATGGTTTTTTATGAGGAGCTTTTCAAGGCAGAAGTACACTGGGAGATTTTGCCATTGCCTGCCGAGGGGCGCCGCTACTACCATCTTTTTCCGAAAATAAGACACTGTCTTACTTTCTCTTTTGGTAAAAAATACGCGCTAAGGTTTATTTTCGGGGGAGGGCAAAAATAAAAGTTTATGTATATATTTTTATTTAATATTTATTTTACACAGAATATCGAAATTTAAATTCATTCATTTACAGTCATGCCATCTTCTTCTGGAACATCGTCATAAATAAAATTCTGAATTATATTCTGATTTTCTTCCAAATCCATTTCCAGGTAAATCGTTGGTCCGAATCTCAGATGTCTTGCGATATAGCTATCGTCAAGTGAATACTTTTTGTCTAGGTAGCCTGTTCGTAGTGCATTGGAAACATCAGTATCAGTTTTTTTCTCCTATGCATTTTATACAAAATTCACAACTTCTTGAAAGCCTGGTTTTATAAAATTACCACGATGATTTCTCACCATTCTATTTTCAATATATTCATTAATTTCCATCCGCAAATGATCCTTGAACGGCTTGTTTATTGCAATGTCAAGTGTCTGGAGGTAACCTGGAGGTCATTCCAGTTGGAATAATTATTTGATTAATCTTCCGCTTAGCAAGAAAGTTTTTCATGTCTTTAGCGCGGTGAGTACTAGCTGAATCCCAAACTAGCCTATTTAGACCCCTCAACAGTGGTGGAAGCATAAAATCAACCCACTTCCTTATAAATGCTTGGGTGCACCAGGCGTTTTCACTTTCAATGACATAAATTCCTGAAACACCTTTACCTTTAGTGATTAAAAATGACGATACTTTCTTGCCATCTACTAGACGAATCGCCAAAATACAGGTAACACGTGCACTATCGTACCGGCAGAAGGAACATAAATGGGCGAAGAAGCCTTGTGGTCAACTCCCGCTTAAGCTCCTTGGCCTAGGAATACCGCTGTCTCATCCATAGTAATCATGTTGAAGAGTTGGTATTTCGAAAAATCGACAACAACATCGGAGATTCAGTATCTTCTTTTTACAGAAATACTACAAGATTTACATCCCTAGAGCCTTCCACGATACCCTTTTTGTACTCGACGGCATAGGTCTTTCGTTTTGTACTCATTTTAACTAGGGTTAAAAATTATTCACTTTATTTTCAAATAACATTACATTTGAGGAAATAATCAGACTTACAAGACTGAAATGAATGAACGTTGTATACCAGCATTGTCGCTCAATGTAGACTGCTGCCTTATGTTGTATTTTTAAGATAAATTCCAAGAGTTACTTTGAAACGAACTGTAGCGGTAAACAATTAATTTTTTGGAATATTTTGTTTCAAACATTTCACATTATTTTAACTAGGGCTTTTTTTCTGGGGATGTCCTATTTTCGGAAAAAGACGGCAGAAAAATCTTTGCTAGCATTTGATGTTTCATGACCGAGGTTTTGAATCTGTGCACTTCGGAGTGGTAGGCACTTCTGGCTTCAAAATACATTAAAAAGTAATTTTTTACACAATTACGAGTTTATTTTTAATGTTTCTGTTTACAGAAAATTTACCTATCTTATCGCACCCCATAATGACTTTCGATGGACGGGAATTCGTTCTAACAAAATACACAAAACAAAAACAAAAGAAAATATGACAATGAAATCAATCATGGCGGAGTCTATTACAAAGAAGAACACCATAAACCAAAAGCATTTGTTTTTAGTTAAGTTTGCAGAAACCATCGGCGCCTTTTACTTTACGTTGCATGAAAAATTTATAGCGGCATCTCTTGCCACTATCTGCTTTGAAGAAAACATGCCTTTATTTCTACTCAGGGAGTATCAGCAAATTGAAAGCTTCAAAGCCATTTTTCTCGAATTTCGAGCTATGACTTTCTTTCAGCAAATGAGCGATTTGAGTTCACGAAACCCATTCAAGTATGTATTTAAGTTCAGGAAAATCAAACAAAAACCTAATTGGAATTCTTTTATATTTCGAATACCTTAGAAATGAAATGAAATTTGTTAGTGCCTTTAATTTTTTGTGAGGCTATGAAAAGTGATATAATATTTCTTTGCATATGTGTATATGGTATATGTATGTACAGGGTGTGCCCTCCACATGTAACCCGTTTATTTTTAAAAAGTAAAAGTAAAAGAAAAGTAAAAAATAAAAAGTTTTAAAGGACGACTAAAGTTTTGCTGAGGACATTAAGCTGGGTGTCGAAGTCTATACAAAAAAAAATTAAAAAAAAATTAGGTTTATTTAAAAGAAAAACTTAAAAAACTAAATTTGAAAAACTATGTCCTATTTAAAAGGTTTATTTTAAGAAAACCATAAAAAACTAGATTTGAAAAAACTAACTCGTATTTAAAGGTTTATTTGAAGAGTATCAATAAACAGACAAAAAAAAAAGATTTGGTTGAAAATCATGGAATGGACTGTGTGATATGGCCCCCCATCTTGCTGAAACCAAAGATTCTCCAGATCTATGTTCTCAATCTCCTGCCACAAAGGCTCGTTTATCATGCCTCTGTAGCACTCAGCGTTGACAGAAATGATATTTTCAGCAGTATTTTCAAAGAAAAATGTGCCAAAGATGCCACCGCTCCGAAATCCGCACCAAACTGCCACTTTCCGAGGATGTGAGGATGAATTGGCTTGTTGACGATCCCCAGATGCGACAGTTTTGCTTGTTGACATAGCCGCTGAGATTTAAATGCGCTTCGTTAGAAGAGATGATTTTGAATTTTCTTCAATAAACGCACCATTTGTATCAGGTCAGTCCATAAGTTCATGCGTTTTTTTAAATGTGCTTTTAAAATTAGTAAAAAAGATGTTTAAAAGTATTTATTAATCATAAATATATTTTCCCTCATTATTTACAATGTCTTCCCAACGTTTGGGCAAATTCTTAATTCCCTGCTTAAATATTTTTTTTTTCCTTGGAACCAAAATACGCTTCGATATCCCATTTTATAGCTTCTTTTGAGGAGTAGTTCTTTTGCTAGGGCTTTTGATAATGCCACTTTCGGCTCAATATGTTCTTCTGCCGAACGACACGGATTTAATCAAACCATTGTAAAATGGATATATTCCATGCTCTCTGAGAGGCTGTTAACCGCTGGTGGGAGCGGTGTCGACCAAATCACAGTCAGGGCTAGGCAAGGATGTCCCTAAGGGGGTGTTCTTTTTCCGCTGCTGTGGTGCTTCGTCGTAGACTCTCTACTAGTGGAGATGCAGTAACTCGGTTTTCATGTCCAAGCATATGCGGACGATGTCTGTGCGCTAATATCGAATAAATCCTTAACAAGGCTTTGCACGAAAATGCAAAGGATTCTGGACAAAATCGATGACTGGTGCATGAGACAAGGTCTTCCCGTTAATCCGAACAAAACAACCATAGTTTTGTTTACGAGAAAACGGAAATTGGATGGACTCAGTCTTCCCAAGCTGAAAGGTGTGACACTTGGTCTTTCCGATGAAGTTAAATATCTAGGAGTAATCTCAAATAAGAAGCTGATTTGGGAGACACACGTTTCACTGAAGGTGAATCGCGCATTGAGGATTTTTCAGCAATGCCGTAGAGCCTTTGGTAAAACCTGGGCTCTGAAACCTGCTGTGGTTCTATGGATATACACAGTACTTATTAGATCAATCATCACCAACGCTTCTGTGGTCTGGTGGTGACGGAGCATGGTTAAGTCCACAATCCGGGAACTATACAGGCTACAAAGAAGTGTATGTTTATGTATCACGGGTGCCATGAGTACAACCTCTGCTGATGCCCTAAATGCTATGCTTGATTTGCTCCCCCTGGATCTTAAGATACAACAGGAAGCAATAAAAGTGATGTGTGGACTCCATAAATATGGTTTCTGGCACGAAGACGGAACTTCGGCGCACAGAGAAATCTTTAAGTTGCTATTTGAGCAGTATCCACTGTTTTTGGCATCTAAAGACGACCCGATACCCACAGGAAATTTGACGTCAGATTTCCATTGCGTGAACAATGGAGCAATCCATAATGCATGCAGGGAGGTTTGACGGATATTTTCTTTACCGATGGGTCCAATAATGAAATAGGGTCTGGAGTCGGATGGCACTTAAACGATAATAATAAGTATCACTATGCTATGGGGGGAATGGTAGGTAGGTAGGTAGGTAGGGTGGTTGTCGCAAGACACACTTAGACCTTCGGCAGGTCCATTGTGATACCACTGGAGCTTATCCTTACTCTACGTGTTCCCTTTCAAACCATCCGGTTGCTTTAATAAACGAGCAGAGCTTCGTTAGTTTTAGATGGGCTATATCCGCTACATCGGTTAGAAATGCTGTATCGAGGGTGCGCAGCCTTCTCCTAGCTAGGCTTTCACACTCACATAAAAGGTGTCTGACTGTTTCCTCTTCTTCTGTATTTAGACAGCTTCTACAGAAATCGAAGTATGGGAGTCCTAACCTTCTAGCGTGGCTGCCTATTAAACAATGACCTGTTAATACACCTATCATTTTTCTTATAGATTCCCTGTTGAATCTTAGCAAGATCTTCGATCGACCGCTGTTCCAGTTCGGCCATGTCTGTCTGCTTAGTTCGCATGTTGTGAGGTTTTGCCAGATTGTATTTACCTTTTTGATGGTTTCCCTGTCTATAAGTAATTTACAAGTGGCTATAGGCATGGGTAACAGCGCCTTATCCGGTTCGAGATCGAGCGTTGTACCGGCTCTTGCAAGTTCATCCGCCTTACAATTTCCTGGAATGTCCCTGTGGCCTGGTACCCAGATAAGGTGCACCTTGTAGCACTTAGATACGTCATCTAGTAGTTTAAAACATTCTAGAACTGTTTTTGACGAGTGTGTCTTTGATTCCAGCGCTTTTATTGCTGCTTGACTGTCCGAGTAAATGAAGACTTCATTTGTGGATAATACTCTCGTTTTTATTTCTTTAAGCCCCTCTTTTATGGCAGTGACTTCCGCCTGAAACACACTGCAATGATCAGGTAAGCGGAATGATTGGCATACTCCGAGTTTGTCGGAGTAGACCCCTCCCCCTACTTTGTTATCCAGTTTTGAGCCATCTGTGTAGATGTTTACTTCATTTATCTTAACAATGAGCCCGTTATCCCATTCCTCTTTGGAAGGAAATACTGTGACGAAATCCGTTGTGTGGGGAATGCAGGGGAATTGTGCTAAAATTGAGGAGTGTCCTCTTTGGTTCGTTCTGAGTAGGCCGATTTCTCTTAGCCTGAGAGTTGCTTTGGCAGCTGTTTGCTTACCGTACTGCTCTATTGGTAAAATGTTAAGCATGGTATTTAGTGCATCTGTGGGTGTGGTTCTGAGGGCCCCGCAGATGCAAAGACTGGCCATTCTTTGTACGTGTGCCATGGTTCTTTTAATGTACAATTTATCTAAAGCTGGCCACCATACTAATATGCCGTATGTTAGGATAGGTCTGACAATTGCCGTGTAAAGCCAGTATACGATAGATGGGGAGAGACCCCAACTTAGTCCTATCAGCTGTTTACAAGAGTATAGTGCTATTGTCGCCCTTTTTACTCTATCTTCGACATTTGCCTTCCATGTTAGCTTTCGGTCTAGTATTAGACCTAAGTAGCGGGCCTCATCACTAAATGACAGTGCCGTTCCTCCTAGAGTCGGAGGAGTTATATTCGGTATTTTGTGTTTCCTGGTAAATAGGATTAGTTCAGTTTTATTGGGGTTGACGCTTAGCCCATTTGCTTTTGACCAGTTTTCAACCATATTTAGTAAATCCTGCATGACTTCTATGAGTGTATTGGGGAATTTCCCCCTTACTACCATTGCAACATCGTCCGCATATGCTACTACGTGTTGTCCTCTCTCCTCTAGGCTCTTTAGCAATGAGTTAAGTGCCAGCACCCATAGGAGAGGGGACAGCACGCCGCCTTGAGGTGTTCCTCTGCTAACTTTTTTCTTGATCTCTGAGGCCCCTAGGGTTGCGATCACAAATCTGCTTAAGAGCATGTTTTTGATGAACTCAACCAGAGCGCCAGAGATCCCGAAATCCGTCAGTGCCTTTATTATGGTATCCGGTAGGATGTTGTTGAATGCGCCCTCGATATCTAGGAAGGCTACCAGTGTGAATTCTTTGTTATACATTGACTTCTCGATTTCTGTAACAAGTGAGTTAAGTGCTGTTTCAGTTGATTTCCCTTTACAGTACGCATGTTGTGAGATGCTGAGCTTATTAGGGCTGATGTTAGCCCTAATATGTTCTTCTAAAATTCTTTCAAATGTCTTTAGCAGAAAGGAGGATAGGCTTATTGGTCTGAAATCCTTAGGTGTTGTGTGTGAACTTTTTCCCGCTTTAGGGATAAAGACCACTTTTACCTCTTTCCATGTTGATGGGACACTTTTCAGTTTCAGAGCGGCCTTAAATATGGCCGTCAACCACTCCATGATGTAGTTGAGTGAATGTTGTATTTGGGCCGGGAATAATCCATCTGGGCCCGGTGATTTAAATGGTTTGAACGTGTTCACTGCCCAAGTTATCCTAGTTTCAGTTATTATTTCTTCAATGTCAGATTTTGATCTTTCTGTACCATTGTCGATTACTACGTTAGATAATTCGTTGCAGGGAAAGTGTGTGTCCACTAGCAACTTCAAAGTTTCGTCACTCGAAGTAGTCCAACTCCTGTCCGGTTTTTGGAGGTATCCGGTGGGATTGTGTTTTTTTGAGAGGATTTTGCGCAGTCTGGAAGCCTCTGTGGTTCCTTCGATTTCTCCACAGAACGTTCTCCAACCAGACCTTTTCGCTTTCCTAACTTCTTTTTTGTAAATTTTTAGTTTACTGTAGTAGCAGTCCCAGTCTTTACTCTCTCGTGTCGCTTTCGCTCTATTAAACTGTTTTCTGCTGTCGTTTCTTAATGTAGACAGGTCTTCTGACCACCAGGGCGGCTTTTTCTTCCCCTTATACCTAATTAAAGGGCAAGCCTTGTTTAGCGCAGTTCTACAGACCTCAGTAAGGGTTTGTACGTGTTCGTTCAATGATTCTCTGTCTTCAATGGTAATATTTTGGGAATTTGGAAGTCTTTCCTTAAGTTCCCGTTTATATATATGCCAGTTGGTCTTTTTCAAGTTCCTGTTGGCGGGTGGAGCCCGTGGGTTGTTTCCCCCAAATTTTATTTCTATGTAGCGATGATCGGAGTAAGAGTGTTCATTCAGAACCCTCCACTGCGTCATCTTTCCGTAAAGGGTTTGACTTGCTAGCGTAATATCAAGAACTTCTTGTCTATTGCGCGTAATAAATGTAGGTTCGTTGCCTTTGTTACACACTAAAAGCTTACTACATATAATATAATTAAAGAGAGACTCACCTCGTTCGTTTGTATCCGAGCTCCCCCATATGGTATGGTGGGCATTGGCATCACCTCCTAGTACTAGTTTGCGGTTGTGAGCTTTGCAGTCTTCCACAAGGCTTCTTATTAGCGGCGACGGCAGTGGACCTGTGTCGTCTCCGGCAAAATAGAACGAGGTTAGCCAGGTGTTGCTTCCGCTCACTTCCCAGCTAACCGTCGTAGTATCTGCGTTACTGAAATTTTGAATCATAAATATATTAAGATGTACTTTTGCCATTATGCATGCTCTTTTAGTACCTTCACAATTAGTCTTATATACTTTATAATCTGATGTCCTCAGACCGCAGATTTCGCCATTCCGTACCCAGGGTTCCTGGATGAGGACTACATCCGGCTGATCTTCTGCCAGACGATCCAGGAGGGCAAGGCAGGCTTCTTTACAGTGGTGTAGGTTTATCTGAAGAAGATGCATTAGCTGTTAACGTTACGTCTGGGTCTTCTTTGCTTTCGCATAAAAGTTCCCTTTCGGAATACTTACGCTGTTGTGTGGGATACTTACCCTCCCGTTCGAAGTACAACCTCCCTAAGCCCATTTCTGAGCCTGAAGAGGCGTATTCTTCTTCGGTGGGCTGGTCGTCTTCGCTCATTGGCTCGGTTTCGCTCATGGGTTCCAGTTCCCTCATGGGCTTTTCGCTTTCCTTCGTGGCGAGGAACTCAATCGCATCCGTGTCGGTTTTGTAAATGTGGAGCTTCACCTTTACAAAACCGTATCTAAGTTGCCCATCGCATTTCGCTAACGGTTCAATTGAGTTCTCTGTGAGGAGCAGGAGAGCCTGCATGGTGGCGCGCTTCTGCTCTTTCGATTCATCCGCGCTGTTTTGGTTGGTAATAGTTTTGACGTACCTCCACTCCTGCGTTGGGATGTCCGGATTGCAGACCCGGATGAGCTTCATAATCTCCACCGGGTCTTCGACGGTTGAAGGTAACCAAACCCTTGCTCGCGGCCTGGACGGAATATCCTTCCTGTCCACGACCACTAGCTTGGCATTTGGGTACACTTCTCCGACTTTGGAGATGGCCTCTTTGTACAGCTGAACCGATCTCTCATCGTCGCACGCTATTATTTTTATCTGGCCTTGGTGCCAGCCTAAGTCTTCGCACGCAGGCGGGGGGCCGGGGTTCTCCAGAATGACCTTCAGTGCCACTTTCGTTAGCTCGGCCTCGATCCATTTCCATTGGGCCTTAGGGATCATACCTTCAGGATGGTTCTCGTCCAGGACCCCTATGATAAAGCGGTCTTTTGCAACCTCCGCAAATGATCTTCTGGGCGTCACGCCCATTGGTTTGTGCCTTTTTGCGCTTGGCTTATTATCCTCCAAGGACCGCTGTCGTTTCGGAGCCGGTTGTACTGGTTTGAAGTCGGGGTTGAAATTAGGAATGATCGCTTTCGCTCTTTCAATCGCCTCTTTCAACTCCTGAGACAATTCACCTTCTTTTGGGTGAGTTTCGTGCACCCTCCTTAGGAGCCTGGCTGCATTTCTGCGATCCTGGTAGCTCGCTTTCGCTGGGTCTACCACCCTCACAAGCGGCCATCCTTCGGTACCGGAGTTAGCAGTAGCCGTGCTTCCGGTCGGGACCGTTTTTGGGGGCTGAATCACAGTTGACTGCCGGGCTAGTGCACCCCTACTTGTGCCTGGACCTGTGTCCAGCTCTGGTTGTGTGGCAACTGGCCTCTCTTTCGCTGAGGCTGTCGCTATGTGTTTCGATCGACTTATTTGGCCGATGGATGGAGTTCTCTTTGAGCTCGGTGCGACCGTTGCTCTTATTGCGGAACTGTTTGTTCCTGTCGGTCTTTTCGAAGGAGGACCGATCTCCTTTTTTTTATTAATTTTTGAAAAATCCGATTGCATTTTTGGACCCACGAGTGTCGGAGAAAGATGTCCGCCCGTGCATAGCTCCGAGCTACACGGGTAAGGCTAGTTATTACGGAGGGCGCCAGGTATCCGTAAGCTCCGTTCGAGACTTGGTTATTTGTTAGAAGGGCCCCAAGCCTGACAGATTCTCGGCACGGGTCGCATCACACCTTAATCCAGCCCTTCACCCCCGACCACGTTAAAAGCACTTTGGGTAGTGCTGTACTATTGAGGAGTATCGAGCCCAACCCATAGTACCCCTAACTTAGCTAAGTACCTCCTGTAAATAGGAAAATTGTGGTACTTATTACCAGCTGGCACCCTCGGGGAGGGTTCAGTGGAGGATTTTCGCCAGCCGGGGGAATGGTAACTGTTTTCCAAACGAGAGGAGATGGAACGGGAAACAGATTGGAGTTTTCAGTGACAGTCAGGCTGCACTGAAGGCCCTGGAGAATGCGAAACAAACCTCAAAGATTGTTCAAGAATGTAAGAAGAAGCTTAATTCTGTCGCAAGACAAAACAGGCTTGTACTTATATGGGTTCCAGGACTCTCCGGTGTTCAAGGAAACGAAATTGCCGACGAATTGGTCACCGTGGATCAGCGGTGCCCCACAGGAGCCAGAGCCAATAATCGGAATCATTTCCGCAGGAATCATGAATTGAAGCAGCGATTATGCAGGCAATCTACATAAAGAGCGATGGTCAGGTCTAGAACGATGCGGAACTACAAAGTGTTTTGTGACAAGTCCGAACAGAAAACTGTCAAACTTTCTACTAAAACTCGGAAGGAAAGACGTTCGGTTGATGGTCGGTATCATGACAGGACACAACCCATGGGGTCAGCATATGACCACGATTGGAATCATTGAGGACCGAATGTGCCTGTCATGCTTGAAGGAGGCGGATTGCACTGAGAATTTTCTCTGTGAGCGTCATGTCTTTGTTAGTGAAAGGCTACGAATTTTGGGTTCCAATGTCATGAGAATGAGTAATATTCGTTCTCTAAAACTGGAGAATATTTACAGATTTGCCAAAGAATCTGGAAAATTCTCACAGGACTAACTACCTCTGTCTCTGTCTCTGTCTCTATTATTTCATATCTCTTTCTCTGATACTTTTCTCCTTCCCTCCTAGACTATCTACTCCCTTTCCAGAGCTTTAAATACAAGGGCTTTTTACGCTGAGTGTTTTAGGAGCCACCAAATCTCCTGCTGTTCCTTGGCTCGACCTTGTCAAATTTCAAATCTCAATTTCAGAGGTCAAGAGCAAACAGTAGTAGTGAAGCAAAAACAAAAATGGAGTGTACTTTATTATTGTTTTGTTTCTGCAGAGTCTAAAGCTCTAAAGCGAAATTCGCAATTTCAAATTTGTCAGTGGTCAGTGCCAGTAAAAAGTAATCAGTTTGATAATTTATGGCACACTTAATACAGAATTATGACAAAGGTAAAATCAGGTCAGTTTTTTTTTCATCAAAATTTGAAAGCAACCGTTAAATGCAGATTTTCTTCTCAAGGCACAAATGTGTTTTTTATTCTTATAATTAACATGAAGGATGATATTTTTTCAGTCCTCTTTTCTGAATCTCTCACAACCGTCAACAACTCAGGCCCAGCGATGTTTTTCTTTTGTGGCAAAGGTTGAGAGACCATTTTATGCTAAAATATTTATGCTTATGTGTAAGGTGAATATTTTGAATTTAAACATCGAATAATAAATAAGATTTTTTAAATTATTATATCACGATATCAAAGAGATGCTACTGAGTGCTGAACCGAGTTGATATCGCGAGTGCATGCGCAAACTGTTAGTTGAGCGGAGCTTAAAAACTTGAAAGTGACTTCTGTTCTCAATTGAAATGAGCATTGCAGGCACCTATTTTCTCTCAAATTTATGTACGAGTATACAAATGAACTAACTGGCAGTGTGACATGTGATTTAAAAATAAACCAGCAAACCATGCATGGGTTAACTCTGGTATCTCACCTTTTTTGTTAGCACAGCAGCTCAGGCTGCTGGTGGAGAGGTACTCTTGACTTATTTCGTTTATCGCTCTCTGGTTACTTGTGTGTTTTAGTATTCATCGCTAATCTGACCATTGGTTGTAAGTCTCACATACAGCGTATTCTGGTCAAGTTTACCGCCGAAAGCGAAGAAAAAGAAGACTCAATAAACAACACGAGAGTAAGCTAGTCTCTGCAGCAGCAGCAAAACCAGAGCAATAAGTCGATATGATTTGGCTTGGCGGTTAGTTAGTTTTCATCCAGCTGTGACGCGTAATTGTATAGAACATAAACGAAACGGGTGAGCGCACGTCGCTTAAAAATTGTTTTTCGTGTTTTTTTTTTGGTGGTTTAATAAACACAATTTCTATATGAAAGTGAGATTTAAATAAGTAAAAGTTCTTCTGCGCACGAAAGCACATATTTACATACTTTTGTATTTGTGTATATATGTATGTAAATACTGAAGAATGATTTGGCGAAAAATTAAATGAAATTCTTAATATAGTTGAGATGAAATAATTTCGAATGTGCGAAAGTAATAACCGCGAAACCGGATGGACGACATGTTGAATTCGCTGGAAATAGACCGATTTACAAAAACGAAAATAAAACAGAACTAATCTGAATGTAAAGCGCTGAAAGTAGCAAAACAAAACGCAAAACGTAAAAACAAAAAACTAAGAAATAAAAACAAAGTCAGTGTCAGATAGTGCATCTATTGGTTGATAATGACCGAGCGATAAGACTAGCAACATAGTGAGTGAGACGTTGCCCTAATTATTGGAATATATGTTAATATGTATGTATGTATGTATGTATATATGTTAAAAAATAATATAAAGACACACCATAAATAAATCCCGCAGCGTTAAAAAAAAAGTGCTTTCAAAAGGTAAAGTCCCCTGAGGGAAATAATGAGGAAATCATTTAGACTTAGTTGGTGTATTTATATGAACATTAGGGCGGGCCATTTTTATGAATTCATTTTTCTCGACTTTCCAAGCAGATTCGGAAAGAAATTAGTAAAAATATATTTCCGATTTAATGTACAACTAATTAATTTCGTATTTTTTTGGTAAAAAAAAAATCATTTATTTAAGTATAAAGTGAAAAAATATTTTATTCAAAATATTGTTCATCGGAAGCGGCAACTTTTTCCCATCTTTGAGGCAATTTATGGATTCCATCACAAAAAACTTTTCATCTTTTGCGCCGAGAAAGTCTTCAAGCCATTTTTTAATACCTTCAACATTGATGAACCGTATTCCAGAAAGGTGATTCTGCATCGACCGAAACAGGTGGTAATCAGAAGGAACTATGTCTAGAC
The DNA here is from genome assembly GCF_028408465.1 of Anastrepha ludens. NCBI lineage: Eukaryota > Metazoa > Arthropoda > Insecta > Diptera > Tephritidae > Anastrepha > Anastrepha ludens. The sequence continues at coordinate 25,276,153 of NC_071499.1, read as the reverse complement.
TATAAGGCGAGTGAGATAGAATTTTCCATCCGTTATTTTTGAAATAATTTTTGACCGCTACTGCCACCAAATACAGAGCATCATTACCTTCAAACCATGAATATTCGGCTTTGGTATCGATTTGGCTGGTTGGCCTGGCTTCACATATGATCTTTTACGCTTTGGGTTGTCGTAATGAATCCACTTTTCATCGCCCGTGACAATGCGATGCAAAAACGATTTCTTTTTGTGGCGATTAACAGCATTTCAGACATGCAAAATCGTCTCTCAACGTCTCATATCTTTAATTCGTGCGGCACCCAATTTCCTTGTTTGTGAATGTATTCGCTTGCTTTTAGACGTTTAGAAATGGCTTGTTGAGTGACTTTCAATGATTTTCCAACTCCTTCATGAGTTTGGCATAGATCTTGATCGAGTAATGCCTCCAATTCTTCGCCTTCAAACTTTTTTGATGGACCTGATCGCTCTTTGTTTTCTGTCTCACCACTTTTAAATCGTGCAAACCACTGGTGACATACTCTAACCTCTGGATCATATTCAGGATAAGCTTCTGAGAGTAAACGATGTGCTTCTGTTGCACTTTTCTTTAAATTGAAGAACAGAAGCAAACCTCCCCGTCAATGCTGTTTTGTTGGAACGTAATTTGACATTGTGACTGCAATAAAAAAAAATTTGTGTGCTTACTAATATTCACAGTAACATATCATTTTTTGGCCTGCTTTAACATAGAATAGCTGTCATTGACTACATAAATAGATATGAGGTTAGTAACAAATACGAATTTAATTACAAAGATACAAGAATCTATAACCAAAATAATTGTAAATACGTTGTTAAAAGTAAAAAAAAATTATGATTAGAAAAAAAATTTTTAAATACAATAAATTTTAGATTTACATAAAAAATTACACATAATCATAATTAGAATACTAATACAGGGCCCGACATCTATCGTTACGGATTTGAACTAGGTATTATTTGAAGAATGGTAACACTTAGCTGTCATCTGATTTGACAGAAAATTAGTTTTATTCTTCCGCTGAACGAAAATGGTTGTGTATACGCTCAAATAACGCTGGGAAATATTGCGACATTACTTTGAAAATCATGGTAATGTTGCAGAATGTGTACGAAAATTACGTACGGCAATGGGAAGAAGAAAAGCACCAAATGAAGCGTATGTGCGTTACTTTGCGAAAAAAGTAAGAGAAACTGGGTTGCTTATTGACAAACCAACGCGTGACCGACCAAAAACCGTTCGTACACCCGAAAATATTGCTGCTGTGGCCGAGAGTGTTCGTGAATCACCAGGAACATCAGCTCACCGTCGTTCTCAACAATTGGACATTTCGGAGACATCATTGAGACGAATTTTGCGTAAAGACCTTGGTATGACGCCGTACAAAGTCCAATTGGTTCGCTGAGGGAGCCATATGAATGAAGTTGTGTTCCATCATTAACCGGAAGGATTGTACTTCAAAATAAAAAAAACAGTTTGGAAAAATATTGAGTAGTTTCTTTTTTATAGCGTTTTTAATTCCCTAAAGTTATATGGCGGACCCTTTACATAATCACATTCTATTAGAATACTAAAAAATTACATACAATTTGTTTTTTTTTATCGCCCTCGTGAGCTTCTTTAAATAGAAATTACTAGGTTGTTCAATACATTTTGCGTTGCTACCAGCCTAAACCTTCTTTTTTCCTTATGTTGGTACACTCTTCACATCGACGGGTCCCCGTATTTTCTATACTGGAAAAAATCAAGTGTCGTGCAGTGATTGAATTTCTATTTGTTGAAGGTTTAAAAGCAAAGGAAATTTATGAACAAGCATTGAATGTGTATAAAGACCTTTCGCCATCAATTAGTGCAGTAGAAAGATGGGTTGCTGAATTTACACTTTGCCGTACAAACCTTGAAGACGATTCACGTCAAGGATGATCCAAGTCAAAAAACAGCATCATAAATCTTAGAAAAAAAAATACATGACAAAGTATTGGAAAATCGTTGAGTGACTAAAAGAGATTTAGTAGAAGTCTTAGGAATCTCATTGGGCAGTGCAAGCAATATTTGGTTTGCAGTATTGGGTGTCAGAAAGCAGTGCGCGCAATGGGTGCCGCATTCGCTAACAATGGAACAGAAACATATTCGAATGCGATATTCTCAGCAATATTTGGAGCGTTTTCGAAAAGATAAAGTGGAATTTGTGCGTCGATTCATCACTATAGATGAGACTTGGGTCTATCATCATAATCTTATATCAAAATAAGGAGCCAAAGAGTAGTGTGAACTTGATTATTCGGCTCCCTAGCGAGTTTGTGTCCAGAAATCGGCCAAGAAGTTGTTAGCATCAGTTTTTTGCGTTGCGAAAGGAATTTTGTTCGTGATTTACTTGTAAATTGGTAATACAATAAACTCTGAATATTATTTGAACCTTTTAGACCAGCTGAAGAAAAAATTTCGAGAAAAGGCCCACGAAAAAAGTTCTCTTTCATCAGGACAATGAAAGCCGTGTCACAAGGGCATTTTGACAATGGCAAAAATCGATGAATCAAAGTCCGAATTGTTGGAGCAACCACCGTATTCACCAAATTTAGCCTCCAGGGACTTACATTTGTTTCCAGACTTAAAACAAATTCATGTGTGGAAAGTGTTTTTCATCAAATGAATAGTTCATAATTGCTGTGTAAGCGTATTGTGCAGTCCTTCCAAATTCTCACTTCACTGATGGAATTCATAACTTGAAATCTCGTTGGAACAGGTGTATGGATGTTCAGGGAGACTATACGGAATAATAAAGTGCATTTCAACTCATAAAATAGTGTATTTCTTATCAAACTGCAAAATTTATTGAACTACCTAGTAGATCAAAAATAGATTCTTCTTCAAAAAATCTTTAAGTAAAAGTTTTTATTAAAAAAATAACATTCACATTAAATAATATTTGTCAATATTAATCTTCAAATTAAATTCGTCTTAATTCTTTTAAAATTTTATGGGCTCCAAATGAATGCAAAATCTGAATCTGCTAGAAAAAAAATTTACCCACCATTGTACATACAGCTGTGAACATGAAAATAGCGGTGCCCTCAAAAATTATTTTGATGTCATTTATTTGTTTTTCCTATAAATCATACAAAAAAAATTTCAATACCTAATATCTACGAAGGGTGAAGGGATTTCAGATGAGTATAGTTTATCTGAATAAATCTGGTAACTACCTAAATAACGGTTCATTATTGGCGTCATAACGTTTTTAAGCACAACAGTGACTTCAGTTTTCTCATGTTATACAAGGAATATTAATAAAATGTTGCACAGATTTAGATGAAAGGGCGCTGGTCGCACAAATGCATTCCCAACCTAAAGCTTTGGCTAACGAGGCCACATGGAGGCCAAATGGACTTTTATCTGACCCATTTTTTGAGTGGACATGGATGCTTTCAAGCATATTTATACAGATTTAACTACGACGACAGTCCCTATTGCGACTACTGCGACATATTTTTCACATGCTCGCTCTTCCGTTTTGCCACAGAAACCTTTGGAGAACCTCCTTCGCCGGAAACATTCGTGCATCATATGCTGCGTTCGAAGGTGAAGTAGAATGAGGCATGCGACTTAATGGCGCAGATTATGAAAGAGATGAGATGTCTGGAAAGACTGCAACACAGCAGCGGCGGCTAATCGCCTACCCTTTCCGCGAAGTAATACTTGACGGTAGTCCCACGGGGAGAGGAGATGGAAATAAACAGGATCAGCCTGATTTCAGAAGGCCACTTGTGGGTAACGCGCTAACACAACGCCTATGGAATGTAAAAAAAACAGAGAAATACAAAATACTACTTGATGTTCAGCAAAAATGATTTCAAATGCCATCAAATTTTTGGAACAGCCGTAAAAAAGAGGAGGAAAACGAAAAATTTCCCTGCAAGACGATCGCTCAATTGTGAACTGCTATATAGAGAATCTCATGAAGTCGGCCATACAAATTAAAAAAGAGGTGAACTTAAATGTTTCTGACATGACGGCACATGTAAGACTACTGGAAGCTAGGTAAACAGCTCGCATCACCGCCAAACGCGATTCAGGACCGCAGCAACGGCACAAATTACCGCAAGGCAATACCATTAAATCCCACGCCGTAATGGATAGCACTTTATAGCACGCGCAAGCACTAGCCAGTAAACGGAAATAAGCGCCAAAAAGTAAGCATAAAAAAAAACGCCAAAAAATTGGGACCAAAAAACGTCCCAAACAGTAAGCACCAAGGAAATATAACGCCAAAAAGTAGGCACCAAAAATTTATTCCCTACAAGTTTGCAACAACAAACAAGCGCCAAAAAGTAGGCAGTGTTATTTCTCACTAGAAATTAGCAACCTCAAAGAAAAACTCAGGAAAATAGCCTAAAGTGTGTCTAAGATATATATAAGGTATAGCTCTCTCTCTCCTTTTCCTCTACGTTACATCTTTTTTCTCTCTCGCGGAACAAAAATGCCAAAAACGTTGCATGGCCTTGAAATTTTACTCTGCATTCTCGCTCGTCCATCGTTTCACTTTAAAAATTGGGAAAATCAACTAAATATTAGTTAAAGCTTTGAATCTGCAAACTTTGTGAATATAGATTTTTTTTAATTTTTTTATAAACTCGGTTAGAATGCGTTCTTTAAATGACCACTGCTATTTTCATGTTAACCCCTAATTTCGATCTTTTGTTAAAAAAAGCTTTGTTTTTCAATATAGAATTGATGTATAGTTCAGTTCAGTTCAGTTAAAGAATAGAAAAATATTTCAAAACAACAAAAAAAAAGGTCCAATCACAAACCTTTTTTGAAAAAAAAATCTAATATTATTTTTGTACTGCTATTTTCTTGTTCGTGACTGTACATACAAATGTAGCTCGTTTCAAATACCATATACCAAATACCATATTTTATATTCTTTACAAACAGGAACCGGAATTGTTATAAAAAAAAACGATACAAAAAAAATTTATTCAAAAATTACTTTCTTCGAATTGGGCTCTAAAGAGTGGAATACAACAGCCCCTGCGCTTAATCCAATACTGTGAATACATTTTTCGTTTGAACCAAAACGTCATTCCCTGATATTTTATGCTTCAACTACAAAGTAAAAAGTCAGTGAAGGTTTTATCCCTGTTTTTGTTGTTTTTTTTTTGTGCAAGAGAACATTGGCCGAAAGCTTTGTGTGATGGTACTTAATGAGTAATGCAATACAAAATCTACGGAATGTGCTTTTAGTTTTTTACTGATACCGCTCATACTACAGATTTAAATATGTAAAAAATAAAGAATTCAAGCGATTTTGCTCCAATTGTTTCTTTTTTTTCATTTTCATTAGCGTTCGATGACATTTTGTGTGGATTATAATTACGGGCTAATGAGGGTAGCCGTAGCCGTAGCCGAATGGGTTGTTGCGTGACTTCTATTCGGGATTACGTAGGTTTTTCGGCCAAAATATTAATTAAGGAGGTCTTATGATGGATAAAGTTGAAATCAAAGCAATCAAGCTGCGAAAGGCAACACTTACAGTGTTTTAGATGTATGTACTTACATATGTACGTACGCCGTAGGACTTCCGTGAACTTGACCTCGACTCGATTAACTTGTTTTTGTTATCAAAAATGCACACATCTACCAGATTCGCTGCTCTCTACTATTAGGCTCTAGCTTTTGCCCTCAAAGAGTACTGCCTTACTTTATAAGTTCCTTACTGTTACCGTACTATTCTGTGGAGCAGAATGGGAAGCAAGATTCTGTGGAAGATTTATGAATTTTTGGGCCTTGGTGACGTTAAATGTCGTAGGCGATGTAATTAATGATGAGTAAGCGGTGTGAGCTTTACAGATATACAAACATTCCAGCCTGAAAAGTATGCGAAGTAGTATTTACTTAGATGGTGAGGTTATGCCTCACTTGATCTTCCCAACGGAGATTGAGTGTTCCTCTTCGTTGTCGTCCAGCAGTGGGTACCCTCTCGAAAGACTGCTTTTTCGCTCATCCTCGAGATATGGCCAAGCCAGCGCAGCCGCTGTATTTTAATACGCTTCACTGTGTCCACATCTCGGTATAGGTAATACAGCTCGCTGTTCCATGGGATACGGAACTCATTCTCGCCTACGCGAAGAGGAACACACATTTTTCGGAGAATTTTTCTCTCGAACGCTCCCAGTGCTCACGCATCAGTTCCTGTCATCGTCCAAACTTCTCCGCCATATACAAGGACGGGGATGATTAGATGATTAGGATTTTGTACAACGTTGTTTTCGTTTTTCAGGAGAGGGCTCTACTTCTCTATTGTCTACTAAGCCCAAAGTAACACCTGTTGGCAAGAGTTATCCGTCGTTTCATCTCTAGGCCGACGTCGTTCTGGCTGTTAACACTGGTTCATAAATAAACAAAGTCCTTCACCACTTCAAATTTGTGATTGCTAACAGTGACGTGTTGTCCAAGACGCGAGGACTCTTTGTATGTTGACAGCAGGTACTTGTTTCTTTTTTCTCGTTCACTGTAAGACCCACTTTTTCTGCTTCCTTCTCCAGACTGGAATACGCTGAACATACGGCGCGATTGTTCCGGCCGACACTTTTGTAGTAAATATTGCCAAAGCGGTTTAACTCAGCAGGACATATAATTTTTTCTAGTAGGGGATTAAAGAAATCGCACGAAGAGGAATCGCCTTGTCTTAAACCTCCTTTGATATCGAACAGCTCGGAGAAGTTCTTCCTGATCCTGACGGAGCTTACCGTAGCTCTCGACGTCATTTTACACAGCCGTATAAGTTGTGCGGGGATACCAAAGTCAGACATAACGGCATAGAGGCCAGTCATGTTTGTGCTATCGAAAGAAGCTTTGGAATCGATGAAGAGGTGGAGTGTGTCGATTTGTCGATGCGAAGTAGTACCTGCTCGAAACTCTTTTCGCTATTCCAGAAGCTGGCCGCTGACAGATAGATTAACACGAATACCTGCAAATTAACTAAACAAACGTGGCCCAATTTGAAGTAAACCAGAACTGATGAGTTGTTAAGAAAGCTACGAGCAGACATAGTCGTATTCAGAATTATGTCCACAATAACCGCCCACTGACTTTTGGGAGACCACGCCAGGAAGATGGGATGGGTGCAACGATAGATGTAACACAGAAGCTGCAATCAATAAGAATCTAAGGAAATTGTCTTCCACTAACTGTATGAGTGCTCAAGTCTGGGTGCTCTATGAATGCTGGTGGAATTATCGATGATTAACTTGAAAGAAATTGCAGAAAAAAAAAATAAACGACATAGGCAGCTTCAGAGACAAATGAAGGTGGCTCGACTAGTAAAAAGTAGAGGCTCAAGAAGTGGTGTATCAAAATGGCATCTTTTGTGCTAAATGGGTCTTGGCTGTATCACTTAGAGAAGACCTCCACAACTACTACCAGTACCTGCTGGTGATACCTGAAACGAAAATGGAGAAGGACTTGGCTTCCTTAGTGGCGGTTGGCACGAGGAAGAAAATCGCTGAGGTGGCTACTGTGGAAATAAAGAAATAGAAGAATACAACCAGCGCTAATGAACAAAAATAACAGAAAATCGGGCATTCAATATTGAACGAATCTACTTAAAAAAATATAAAATAAATTCCGAAATTTTCATAATAAGCTGCACAATTTTGCATTAGATGGAGAATTTCCATGAGGTCCAAATAAATTGCGACCGATTAGAAACCATACAAATATTAAAGGGTTCTCCAATAAGAGGTGTTATTGGAGGTCTTTTCCCGTAAAATACCAATGGATTCGTTGCTTGTGTGACACGTAGCGCCGTCTTGTTGAAAATAAACGTTGTCCAGATCAATACCATCCAATTCCGACCATAAAAAATTGTTAACCATCTTGCGATAGCGCAATCCATTCACCGTAACTGTTGCTCCAGCTTCATTTTCGAAAAAGTAAGGTCCAATGACTTCGCCGCACCAAACAGTCACATGTTGACGATAGAGAGGCTTTTTAACAATAATTCTTGGATTTTATGAGCCCCAGATCCGACAATTTTGCGCTTGTTGACGAAGCCACCGAGGTGGAAATGGGCCTCATCACTCAAGATGATTTTTTGATGATGGAATTCCGGATGCATTTCACCCAATCATTTCGGATCATTTTAATTCATTTCAACGACCCAATCAGCAAAGACACGACGTTGTTGATGATCGGCCAGCTTGAGTTCTTATTTTAATGGGACTTTATAAGCCTTAAGACCCAAATTTTTATGCAAAATACGGTGTAATGACATTTGAGGAATGCCGAATTCCAAAGAATGCGGAGGAATGGACAAACCTGGGCTTTCTTCAACCTTTTCGACTACAACAGCAATCTTTTCGGCTGTTCTTGAGCGACGTGCACGGGTTTTATTCTTCACATCACTAACTTGTCCCAACAGCTCGAGTTCTTTTACCAATTTCTGTATTGCGCCCGACAAGGTGCTTCACGTTGACCCAAAAATGTTCGAGTTTTACGAACCGCTCTCCTCCTCTCTTTAATAATTTCAATGCGTTGCTTAGGCGTGTATCGTTCCATTTTTATTAAAGGCGTAGTTTCTACTTGTCAAATATCAAAAAATGACATCTTCAAAAGTGACATCTACCGAAATAGCGGGCTATTCAAAATAACACCTGTTATTGGAAAACCCTTTAGTTTGTCATACGAAAAACCTTGTTTAATCTGAGAAACTTCTTAATTTTGTTGTATTTGTATTTATTATTGTATTTTCTTATAAAACCGGAACAGGGAAAATGTGCTTACTAATATTTACAATATTACATATTTACTTGCAGACTCTTTTTTACGGTTCAACGACTCCACTTCGCCTGAGGTGTGCAATTAATATCACACACACACACACGCACAATTGCATGCGACAAATTCGCTTGACAACACTTACAAACACGCGTATGCACATACCTCTGTGCACCTCAATAATTATTTTTTACATGCAAACTGATTGCTTTTAATTGCTAAGAACAAACATCAAAAACTCAGTTAAATGTGTTCCAGATATATTAAAATGGAAAAAAGCGATCACTACCCGATGCTGCTACTGATTGGGAGCCTATTTGCATTGCTGGGCATCACGAAAGCTCAAATGGAGGGTAAATAAATATAGAAAATGAAATTTATTATTCATAGAATGCAAATATATTTTACTTAATTTTATTTTAATGGGGTGACAGGTACTTAGGTACATGTAGATGCTTGTTGTTGTAGCAGCATTACTAGTCCCAAATTAAATCGATGCAGGTATTAGATTATTCTTTAGGCACGAAAAAATGTTGCTTTGATTAAAATATTTTCTACTTTCCGGTTACTGGCTACTGGCAATAGTTAGTTATATTCAATTTTCATTTATTTATTTAATAATTAATTACAGATATTTACATGAAGTAATTTCATGATAATCCGGGCCACATAAGTTTAAATATTTCCTGAAAGTTTATTTTTTAACACAAAACAAGCGCCCATTTCTCTACTATCTGCAGTAGTTATCGACACGAATACTTTTAGAACTGGATCATATGAAGTATATGGGGCAGGCTATCACGTAGCCGCTGGTGCCCTTCGATCTGCATTCGCTGAACTAAGGTGATGTATCCATGAAGCTCATATGAAGCTCAACACTGCAGATTTACCAACAGTAGCTTTGAAAATATCAAATTGATTTTAGAAAGCGTCAATTCAATTTTAGAAAGGCCCATATGAACTTTAGAATAGTCAAATGATCTGTAGAAAGTGTCAAGTGTTCTTTAGAAGGCATCAAATTAAGTTTAGAAAGCATCAAATGTGATTGGGATATGTCAAATGTAATTCAGAAAGCCACAAATGTATTTTAGAAAGTATCTACTCGATTTGAGAAAGTATCGTATGCACTTCAGAATAGTCAAATGCTCTTTAGAAAGCGTAAAATATAATTTAGAAGGCAACAAATGTAATTTAGAAAGCATTAATAATTATCAAATATTCTTTAAAAGACGTCAAATGTAATATAGAAAACAAGAAATGTATTTTCGAATTCGTCAATTCGATTTAAAAAAGTATTGTATGTATTTTAAAAATAGTCAAATATTATTTAGAAAGCATCACTTCGATTCTAGAAAATATCATATGTACTTTAGAATAATACAATTTTCTCAAGAAGGCGTGAAATGTAATTTCGAGGATGCCAAATTAGTTTTAGAAAGCTTCAATTCGATTTTAGAAAGTGTCATATGTAGTTTAGAATAGCCAAATGGTTTTTAGATAGTGTCAAATGTTCTTTAGAAGTCGTCAAATATAGTTTAGAAAGCATCAATTGTAATTGAGATATGCCAAATATATTTTAGAAAGCTTCAATTCGATTTTAGAAAGTATCGTATGTACTTCAGAATAGTCAAATGCTCTTTAGAAAGCGTAAAATAGAATTTAGAAAGTAACAAATGTAATTTAGTAAGCAGTATTTCGATTTTATAAAGTGTAATATGGGCTTAAGAATAATGAAATATTCTTTAAAAGACGTCAAAAGTATTGTAGAAGATGTGAAATGTAATTTAGAAAGGAAAAAATGTTTTTTAGAAAGCGTCTATTTGCTTCTATGTGAACTCTAGAACAGTGAAATGATCTGCAGAAAGTGCCAAGTGTTCCTTAGAACAGTGAAATGATCTGCAGAAGGTGCCAAGTGTTCCTTAGAAGGCGTCAAATATAGTTTAGAAAGCATAAAATGAAATTTGGATATGTGAAATGTAATTTAGAAAGCAACAAATGTATTTAAGAAAGCGTCTATTCGATTTTATAAAGTATAATATGATCTTAAGAATAATGAAATATTCTTTAAAAGACGTCAAAAGTAATTTAGAAGATGCCAAATGTAATTTAGAAAGCAAGAAATGTATTTTAGAAAGCGTTTACTTGATTTTAAAAAGTTTCGTATGTATTTTAGAATAGTCAAAAGTTATTTAGAACGCATCATATGTTATTTAGAAAGCGTCACTTCGATTCTAGAAAATGTCATATGTGATTTAGAATAAAACAATTTTCTTAAGAAGGCGTGAAATGTAACTTGAGGATGCCAAATTCATTTTAGAAAGCGTCAATTGAATTTTAGAAAGCATCACATGGACGTTAGAATAATCAAATATTTTTAAGAAGACCTGAAATGTAATGCAAAAGATGTAATGTGTAATTTAGAAAGCAAGAAATATATTTTAGAAAGCGTCAACTCGATTTCAGAAAATACCATACGAACTTTAGAATAGTCAAATGATCTGCAGAAAGTGCCAAATGTTAGAAGGCGTCAAATATAATTCAGAAAGCATAAAATGAAATTTGGATATGTGAAATGTAATTTAGAAAGCAAGAAATGTACTTAAGAAAGCGTCTATTCGATTTTATAAAGTATCGTGTGTACTTTAGAATAGCCAAATGCTGTTTAGAAAGTGTCAAATGTTCTTTAGAAAGTGTAAAATATAATTTAGAAGGCAAAAAATGTGTTTAAGAAAGCAGTATTTCGATTTTCTAAAGTATAATATGGACTTAAGAATAATGAAATATTCTTTAAAAGACGTCAAATGTAATTTAGAAACCAAGAAATGTATTTTAGAAAGCGTTTATTCGATTTTAACAAGTATCGCATACAATTTAGAATAGTCAAATGTTGTTTACAAGGCAACAAGTGTATTTAAGAAAGCAATATTTTGATTTTCCAAAGTATAATATGGACTTAAGAATAATCAAACATTCTTAAGAAGACGTCAAAAGGAAAGTTTAGAAGATGTCAAATGCAATTCCGAAAGCAACAAATGTATTGTAGCACGCGCCAAAAAAACTATACTGATTTTCGCGCTCAGCGACCGATTTCACATAGGAATTGGATGGGTTGCTGCTTGGCGAAAAAGTTAATTAATAATTTGTAAACCAGTGTAGCCCTCCTACTTACTTTCTCCTTATAGGCTAGCTATCTCAAAACACCGCTTCAACAGATTTGATTCTTGTTTGCTCTTGTTTTTCTGTCCTTCGAGGGTGCGGTAAGGCTAGTTTGGGACAGATTAAGTTTAGAAGACATACATACATACGAGGTGTGTTCAAAAAGTATCGGGAATTTTGAATTTTCGCAGGTTACGTATATTCGAATCTCGATTTTTTTGTGGCGATCTGTTGGTACTCATGTCTCTCACTCATGCCGACGAGTTCGGCCATTTTGAATGTTCAGTTAATTGTTGACAGCTGCTTTGCTTGCACGTGTTTCGGCTCGTCTTCGGTTTGTACCTATTCAAAAAGATGCATCAAAGAACCTGTATCAAGTTTTGTGTGAAAAATGAAATTAAGTGCGCGGATGCATTCCGAATGTTGACTGTGTCATACGGAGAAGCTACTTTGGACCAAAGCAACGTTCATCGGTGGTACAAAATCTTCTCAGAAGGCCAAGAAGATGTGAACGACGAAAAGCGTGCTGGCGTGCCGGACGCCCGAGCACTTCAACAACAGACGAATATATTGATGAAGAGAAGAAAATGGTATTGGCCAATCGTTGAATCACCGTTAGAGAAGTTGCTGAGGACCTTGACATATCCATTGGCTCTTCCCATTCGATTTGCGATTTTTTTAATGATTTGGGCATGAGACGGGTCGCCGCAAAATTCGTACCAAAACTGCTCAATTTCGACCAAAAGTAGCATCGCATGAGCATTGCTAATGAGATATTGGACTCTGTCCGCGGTGACCCAAATTTGCTCCAAAGAGTCATAACTGATGACGAATCGTGGGTTTATGCTTATGACGTGGAAACCAAAGCTCAATCATCTCATTGGAAGCCGCCGCACGAACCAAGACCGAAAAAAGCGCGCCAAGTTCGGTCGAATGTAAATGTTTTGTTTACCGTTTTCTTCGATTGCAGGGTTAAAGACGGCATCGAAGGAGGAGCTGAATAAGATAAAAAAAAATGATTTTTTGAAGTGCTTCGAAGATTGGAAAAAAAGATGGCACAAGTGCATAACATCTCATGTGGACTACTTTGAAGGCGACAAAATAGATATTAATGAATAAATAAATAATTTTTGAAAAAACACAAAATTCGCTATACTTTTTTAATACACCTCGTACACCAATGCGTTATGCTTGGATATAAATTGGGTATAGATTCCTTATGATACCAGAAGCTTAGGAGGGAATTAAAATTGTTTTAAAAGGAAGGAAAATATGAGAGAAAGTGAATGCGATCCTCCCTTGACAGAGAGATACTGCGGCACATCATCTTCTGGTAGTTATCTAGAGCATACAATCAAAGGAGTCCCGAAAGCTCTTTGCTAAAATTTCTGCAAAACGAATATACTTTAACCCTTCCACCAAACTTAGGTGGGCGCTTTCTGGATGGACTGAATATTCTTAGGAAACTAGCAATTTTTACTACTTTTCAACATCGATTTTTCTTTAGTATTCAATGAGAAAATTTTCTCCTATTAAGCTCAATCGAATGTATGCTCAATATTAAAGAAGGGTCTTCTATTACATTCATCTTTATCTCTAAGCACTGGATCACTTCACTCATGGGTCAGTGAAGAACGCAGCAAACTGTGTGTCCTCATGTGAACTGCAGGGCTGCCCATCTACTAGTCCCTACAAAAGTTTCTCGCAGTTAGTAGGCAAAACGTGATGATTAGCAAGCATTAGATTGGGGATAAAGTTCGGAGCGTTTTTACCAAATACCTTTATTTAAACAAAAAATAATAACTATATCAATAAGTTTATAACTTATATATTCGCCGTTGCTGTTTACAACCTCTGCCCACCTCTCGACCAATTTGTTGATGCCGTTTCGCCAAAAATCGCCTGGTCTAGAATTAAAGAAGTTGTTGAGCCAATTTTTAAGGACCTCTTAATTATCGAAGGTAACGCCCCTCATATAGTGCGACAGGGAGCGGAAAAGATGGTAATTGGTCCGTGCAAGGTTCGGAGAATATGGCGGATGCTGAGGGACTTCCATTCAAGCTCTTGGAATGCGGCTTTGACGACTTGTGCAGCATGTTGATCACATCTTTTCACGCGGTGCAGCCGGGCAATGTAGAGCTCCTTGTTGACCGTGGCATTATTTTCAAGCATTTCCCAGTGCATCCTGCCCCCTCAGATGCACCGAACACATATCATGATCTTCTTTGGATAAAGATCCGGCTTGACTTTCGGGCTTGGCGTGTCTCCTGGAGCCATTCACCCCTTTCTTTGCTTCATATTGATGTTTAGACACCATTTTTGATCTCCCGTGACGATTCGGTACAAAAAGCACTGTTTATGAACGCGACTTGCTCGTGAGGCTCCCAAGCTCGCAAACTTCCAAATCTCTCGGTAAATCTCATTGAATGAAGGTGATTGAGGATCGTTTTGTGATTGCAGTTCATTTTTTTCTCCAATTCACGACTGGTTTGGCAAACGTTCTCCTTCAAAAGTGATGCTCTTCATCGAATTCGGAAGGCCTTCCGCTGCGGTATGTGTCAGCGACGTCAAAGACACGATTTTTGAACTTTTCAAACCATTTCCGTGTTGAAGACTTGCCTATTACACCGTCTCCATACACGTCGCAAATGCCCAGGGCTGTTCTGACAGTTTTTTGACCTCGATGAAAAGCAAAGATGATGTCGAAATGCTGACTATTGCATCCGAGGTATTCCATTTCTAAGCCTCAAAACTAATAAAGAATTTAATAACTCAAGAATATAATTAACATAGTTTTGTAGAGCAGAAGGAGTTCTATCGAATGAGCACTTACCCTTTTCCAAACAGCAAAAAAATCGTTGCAAAATAAAATAAAATATAACAACGCTATGAACTTATTCCCTAACCCAATAGTTTCGGTTGGGTTGTTAGGGAAGAGATCACCCCAGCACACACCTGCTGAAAGTCGAGCAACCTCCAAGACACATCAGAAGCTAGCTTCTGGACATGAAAGACAACGCTCAGCAATAAATACGCCAACTGCGGTACATAACGGACAATAAACCACATAAATCATTGGCAGCGGCGATAAATTAAACTCCAATGCGGGCAAAGAGCTTAAGCTGTCTTGTGAAATCAGCATAGTACTGACACGACTGTGCACTGTATATTGTGGCAAGTTAAACTCATACTTCTCCAGGAGAGACTACACGCACCGAACGTATGCTCTGTAAATAAAGAAGAATCGCATGATACTAACCACCGCTTCTCAAGACAACGTAAATCAGCTCATCTAACTTCCCTGCCTTTGTGATCCGATACTAACCACCGCTTCTCAAGACGTCGCAAATCAGCTCATCTAACTTCCCTGCCTTTGTGATCCGATACTAACCACCGCTTCTCAAGACGACACAAATCAGCTCATCTAACTTCCCTGCCTTTGTGATCCGACCCCGTCGAAGTAGTGAGTTTTCAGCGTGCACCGTTAGATGAATTAATGACAATACATTTAGTGGGAGACTAATCTGGGCAGGGTTTAGTAATACTCCTACAATAACAAAGACCATTTGTGTTGCTCCAGCGATCGCCGTAGCCAAATGGGTTGTAGGGAGTGCGTAGGTTCGAATCACCGTGCACGAAACAGCCAAATGATAGAAAAAGTGTTTTCTAATAGCAGTCGCCCTTCGACTGGCAACGGGCAACCGCCGAGTGTATTTCCGCCATGAAGAAGCTCCTCATAAAAAATATTTGATATTATCTAATATTACTTATTTTTATTATAGACGTATTCGTATTGAAATCTATTCTCGATTTAGTAGGTGATCCATGTCAGATAAAAGGTAATAAGGGTGTCTGCACTGAGTCAAGCAAATGTCTGGATCTGCCTTTGCTTATGAACCAACTGGGCTTGAAAACACGCGATGTAAGCCGCTGCGGCTTCACTCCATACGAGGAAATTATTTGTTGTCCGTAAGTGAATCCAAAACACAAACCATCTCAGGGCCAATGTATGTACTTCCTTTAGAATGCTTCCTTCGAATTTTGCAGAAATGCGCCGAACACACCTTCTACAACTATCAGAACACGCTCAGATGAACGCCCAGCCGTAAAAGGTGAGTCTACCAAATAACACATGGCTACAATCATTTGAATGTTCTCTAATAAATTATGATTGGATCATCTCTCCCACACGACTAGCCTGCGCTGAAATTGACGCTGAGCTGCAGCCTCTGCTCACACCGCACATTCTGGGCGGCACACCCGTTGAACTCGGTGAATACCCGCACATGGTGGCGATCGGGCTGAGCACTACGGACGATGATGTCGAATACAATTGCGGTGGTACTTTGATTGCGAAACGCTTCGTTTTGACGGCGGCCCATTGTCTGGTGACGCGTCAGAAACCGGTAACGGCGCGTATGGGTGTGGTGAATTTCACCGACACCGAACAAATGCGAGACGTTGTCGAGATCCCAATCAAGGTAATTATACTTACATAGTGCGCCTGAGCTAACATTTACGTACTTACCACCCATTTTGCTTTAGAAAATTCACATACACCCGGAATACTCCAGCGCTAGTGTTTACAATGATGTTGGATTGCTTGAATTGGCATCGGATGTTGTTTATACCACCAATGTTTATCCGACGTGTCTTTACACTGAACCCGAAGATCCACCAGCCAGCTCTGTGCTCTATGTCTCTGGCTGGGGTGTGATAAATAAGAGAAGTATGCTTGCGCTCAGAGCTTTTTTTTTTTGATTTTTTTACAACTTTTTCCATATCTGCTTTCAGCGCGTGAGAAGTCCAATGTTTTGCTTAAGGCTCGACAGACCATCGTCGAAAACAACAGATGCAATGAAAGTTTCGTAGACAACGGCTTGACGCGTAGAATCAGTGTTGGTATTATCGACAGTCAGATGTGTGCCCACGATCCTGGCCTAACAAAGGATGCATGTCAAGGCGATTCGGGTGGCCCACTGATTTTGGTGGTGGACGAAGCGTTGAGCAAATTTCGTGTGGTTGGTGTGATTTCGGCTGGTTTCAGTTGTGGCAGCTCAACTCCTGGTCTTTATACGCGTGTGAGCGCGTTTCTGGACTACATCGAGAGCGTCGTTTGGCCAAGTGGATAAATTTATTGCCGTTTTATTTTGTTGACATTTTTTTGTAAAAAAAAAAATCGGAAAATATTGTAAATGATAAAGTCTCGAATTGCCACTAATTTTCAACGCCAATTTCGTACATAAAGAACTGAATTGTTAATTAACATAATAACCATAATTTAATTATGTTTAAAAAAATTTGAATGCAAATAAAAATACGAGTTTTAAGTAGAAAATCTATAATTTATTACCAGGTTTATTCCTACGAAGTGAGACTTTCAGCTATTAGCCCATAGATGCCCCAAATGTCTTGTTTTTTTTATCTGCCATCTGTCAACAATATTCAGTTCATTGTATGTTACGTTTCATACAACAATGCATTTTGGTCGCTCTTAAAAATGTCGAATTTCGTGCCTTCAAACTACGATTTGCCGACATCGTGAAACGACTTGTGAAATGCTGCTCTCCCGGTTCAAAAGGAATTTTTTTTTGCATTGAATCGTTACGGGTGATGAAAAATGGGTGTATTTCTCCAATCCCATGCGTAAACGATCGTATGGTCTGCCGGGCCACAAGCCAAAACCAACGGCCAAACCAAATCGCTTCGGCCGCAAGGCAATGCTGTGAGTTTTCTGGGATCAGCGTGGTATGATTTGGTACGAGCTATTAAAACCAGGTAAAACAATTGACGGTGCACGCTACCAACGACAATTGGCCGATTTGAACAGCGCTACACACCGAAAACGCCCAGAATACGCCGATCGGCGTCACAAAGTAATTTTTCTTGATGAAAATGCACCGCCACATCGAACAACAGCGACCCGGGAATTGGTAGAGACGTACCCGGGAATTGGTGAAGACGTACGATTGGGAACCACTGATGCATGCGGCTTACTCACCAGATTTGGCGCCTTCCGATTATCACTTGTTTTCATCGATGGGCCACGCACTTTCTGAGCAGCGCTTCAATTCTCACGAAGAAGCCAAAAAATGGCTCGATGATTGGTTTGCGGCCAAAGACGGCCAATTTTTTTAGCGCGGCATCCACAAATTGCCTGAGAGATGGGGAAAATGTGTCGCTAGCGATGGCTATTATTTTGAAGATTAAATTTGTAACCATTTTTTGTTAATCAACGTTTGAAAATGAAAAAAAGTCTCACTTCATAAGTATACACCTGGTAAAATCTGTCCGATTTCGCTTGAGTGCCCACGTAAAAATATTTTGTTAAATTGTGATGTGTGAAGGCTAAATTTTGAAAAAATTGTGAATTGTGGTTATGATTAACCAGCAGAATCCTGAATATAAAGGGTTTAGATCATTGTAGTAGTGGAAAAAACCATCCTATCAGTCTAGATAAACGGTAGCGTTAATCGGGATTACCGGCGCAGTTGATTCAGATTAAAATTGCAATGTTACAGGTCGTTTTTGCGCGAATTAGTGAACACCTGATTTACCTATTGGATACTTTAGTCAATGAAAGATGGATCGCAAGTGACAAATACGGGTGTTAGCTGTCCTGGTACTAAGAAATAATTATTTGGTTAAAGGGACAGATACCTGTAAACGGCCATATTTTCCCAGATTTTCATTAAAATTATTTAAAATGAAGAAGTGAATATATAGTTTTTTTCAAAATTGGCATACAGTTTATTATTTATTTATTAAAATACAATAATATACAATAATTTTTTTTGTTTATTTTTATCATTTGAAATGGCGAATGTACACTCAATTCTTCCAGGAAGGTCACAGCGGGGCTTCTCAATCGGCGGGCATTGTGGCATCGGCGTCAGTGACCGGAACCAAACATGTTTTTTGTTTATTAATGTCATAATTTCTACAATATATGAATTTAACCAAAATGGAAAAAAAGATTCGAGGAATAAAATGCTTTAAAAAACAAAAAAATGAATTTTGGGGCGAATTTTCCCACTATTTTTGCTTCGAAAAAATTATTGTATCTTTTCGAAAAATTTTCGAAAACTTGTAAATTCACATAGAAAGTAATATCATAAAACAGATGTGAGCAAAATTTCAGGGATATCGGTCAATAACTTTCGTTATCGTGTACGCCAATTCGAAAAATATAGTTTTGAGAAAAACGCGTCTAAAATTTGAATACAACGTAACTATACCTCTTCCAGCGCTCGAAGGCAAAGAATAGAGTCGTCACGGTTGACGATCTAGAGTAAGAAATACTTAAATTTACGTTATAAAATTTTTTTGACATATTCTTAAATTTTATGAAAAGAAATTTTTTTTTTTTTTTTTGTAATTTTACAGGCATCTGTCCCTTAAGGGGTTAGGGGTAGTCAACAAATTTGATTTGTTTTGCATTTTCTTAAAGTATAATATCTCAAAAATATTGTGTGGAAATTTGAAGTGCATTCGACAAATACTTTTCGAGTTATTCCACAATTAACAAAGGGCGCCCGGACGCTCCAGAGCAGATGGCAAAACTTTAAATGCGTTTTTCTCAAAACTATGTTTTTTGAACCGGTGATCACTGTAACTTAAAAACCGCTTGGTGGATTTCAATAAAAACTTGAGCCGGATCGAAGTATTTAGTTTTTTCAAAAAAATCGATTTTTTTAAACAGTTAATTCTTGGTTTTTTTCTCGAAAATGTGAAAAATACAGGGTGGCTGATGAAAGCCGCTACCAAAAAAAAAAATTGAATAACTTTTTTTCTTTTTAAGTTATCTGTTCCATTTTTGTTTTAATTTGCAGATTGATCTTTAAAATTTATTAAAATGGATAACTGGGACACGTAAACAAGAATTTGGATAGTCCGCCGCTATCACGCACTGGAGTCCATAGTTTTGGTACAGAGAGAGTACAGGCGGTTGTTTGGCGGCGATCCCCCGAGCAGATGGACCATAATGAGACTGGTGAATAATTTTGCTGAGCAAGGAACAGCCGCAAGAAGGCCTTATCATCGAAACCCACCAGTTCGGACGGAGGAAACGATCGCTGCTGTAGCTGCAGCTCTACAAAGCAATCCAAGGGCTTCAACAAGAAGCTTATCTGCTCAACTTGGTGTCAGCCGACAGTCTTTGCAAACAATAATGCACAAAGATTTAGACTTATTTCCCTACAAAATTCAAATGGTTAACAAACTGAATGCAGCAGACTTGCCGATTCGCTTGGAATTTTGCCAGAAGATCCTGCAAATGGTGGAAGAAGACCAAAACATGTTAAACTGCCTTTTCATGTCTGATGAGGCCCATTTCGATTTAAACGGCAATGTGAACAAACAAAATTGTCGAATATGGAGTACTTCTAACCCACAGATACTCCACGAGACGGAATTGCATCGTCTTCGCGTGACAGTGTGGTGTGCGGTTTCTTCACGCTGTATTGTCGGGTCTTATTTTTTTGAAGAAAATGGTCACACCGTTACGGTTACTGGAGACCGTTATTTGAAAGTGCTGAAAGAAGAATTCCTTTCAACGCCGAAAGAGAATTCCTTTCAACTCTGTGTGGTTTCAATAAGATGGGGCAACGTCTCACATAGCCCAGACTGTTATGACAGAGTTGCGACGAAAATTTCCCAATAAACTGATTTCAAGAAACTCCGAATTTCGTTGGCCCCCAGGTGGCCTGAGTTTCTTAATGTAGCAAAATTCATCAGCCACCCTGTATTTCCTGAGGCCGCTATTTGAAAAAAAAAGCTTCGATCAGGCGCAAGATTATCTATTAATAAAACTAATTTCTCTTGACCGATTGATTTCAGATAAATCTCAAAGACTTGTGATGATCACCGCAAGGGACTTCTGGAGAAACGGGCTCAACAACGACAACTTTTAAAATTATTGGTTTTTTTTTTTTGAAATTTTGCTAAAGTCAAGTCGAAACATGACGTTTAATACGTTTTATTTTTGTTATGCTATGTTTTTATTTTTGTTAAATAAAGCAAAACAAAAAATATTGAAAATCATAATTTTTTCGGGCCTCTGACTAGCCCTAACCCCATAAAAGATTGGCAACGCGGGAATAGAGTTGCTTTGAATCTTTGAATTTGTAAGATGGTGAGTTATACCCATCTAATGAATTATAACCGTACTCGCTAGCGGTGAATCTTACTCGATAACTTTGTTGTTGCTTTCGCATGTAAATTTTTCGTCAAGTTAATCGAACATGCGAGCGGGGAAATGGCGAATAGAAGAGGCCTTATAATAATATTTTTGTAGTTTGGCGGAAAAGAAATCTAGTATTTTCTCGGTAGATGGCTGTAGTGAGCGAAAGGCTTCAAAAAATCAATTTTTTTTTTTTGCATAAAAGTCTTCCCAAACTATCCAAGAATGTCCTCAAAATTTCAGAAGCAAATTCAAAATTTTTTCGTAGTTACAGACGAAATTGTGATCAAGCGTCCAGCAGGTATACGAGCGGCCGGATCGCTCGAAGTGAGATTTCTCGGTTTCTTATTTTTACGATTTTTCCTAATTGGCGGGAAAGATAGGGAAACAGTTAAACGTCCTATCGAAACGAGATAACATTGATTGTATTCGGAATTAAATTCTATTCTAGTTGAACCTAAAAAACCTTAAGAAAGTTATGATTAACCCACTTTTTAAACAATCTAAAGTGAATTTGTTTTGCCAAAAAGGTGAATTTTTCTTTTAATTAGCGAAAAAATGTTGAATTTCTCACTTTTTGTTTAATTTTCTTGGTTTAGCTAGAAGCATTACTATACTAAAATACATTTTTTTGGGGTTTTTGGTTTCTGATGGAAATTGCGATCTTTCCCGCCGCACGACACATGCACACTCGAGGCGCCTCGGCAAAATGCTTGTACCAGGCATAATATGACATATATTTTAATGAAAAAATTTGAGAAGACTGCTGAAATATATAACAATAACACCTGAAAGTTTCGTTTCAATCGAATATTTCTTTCTCTCCCAAAAAAATCCACGAAAAAATCGATGTTTTGAACCCTCTCAAGCAGGCTCCCCCCTTAAAGTTTATGCTCATTTTCAAGGTGACACTTCACACTAAAAATATTTTTTTGCTGTATTTTTGTTTGTTCTATTCAGTTGTGAGTTGCAGGGTGTTAACAATGGAAGTCCACAAAGAGAAAATTTGGTTAATTTTACAGTTTTTCTTTGATAAAGGCGAAAATGCAAGCCAGGCCGCTGAAATTGTGACTGGTGATTATTGTGCCGATACAGTAACATCCAATTACGTGTAATTTTAGTTTTGTCAATTCCGTTCAGGCATTTTTGTTGTTAAAGAAAATGCCGATAATGTTGAAAAGTCGATAAAAGCACAGAAATAATCGAAGTTGAGCGTCGTGTTCGTAGTTGTAAAGACGTAAAGATGGCCCATAAAAAAGTTTTGAATGATTAACGCAAAAATTTCAGGCCAAAATAATGGATTTCTTTTTCCCCAAATCCAGTTACCTTTAAACTACCCGATTTTTTCTTTAAAAAAGTGTGCGTCGGCCGGGAATCGAACCCGGATCAACTGCTTGGAAGGCAACTATGCTGACCATTACACCACCGACGCGCTTGAGGTTCGATCAGCTGCTTATTGAAATCTACAACTATAATTTCATTATACTAATATTAATATTTG
Organism: Anastrepha ludens; assembly: GCF_028408465.1. Lineage (NCBI taxonomy): Eukaryota > Metazoa > Arthropoda > Insecta > Diptera > Tephritidae > Anastrepha > Anastrepha ludens. Next base: position 25,253,518 of record NC_071499.1, on the reverse strand, counting down.
CATCTTCATACAAAATAAAAGAAAAAACAAAATAAAGCGTAATGGGTACTATCCAATTATAAAAAGCGATATTTATGTATGTACTTATACACACATATTATATATAGGCTATCGCATATGATTTTAAAAGATTTTAAAACATTTTTGACATTAAATTAAAAGATCATACATACGCATGATTCAATTACAGTAGATTCTGTTTTTATGTGGTTTTGAAATACTGCGGTTTTTAAAAAAAATTAAAAATTTTTTGTTTATTTTATGTATTTATTGTTGCTTCTTGATCATTCACAATTTAATTTAAATTTTAAAGGTTATTTAACCCTGCTCACAAATGTCTAACAAAAAAGAAAAAAGGAATAGAAATGCAATTTCCCTAGAAACCAAAATTTTAATTTTGGACCGCTTAAAAGCAGGCGAACGTTATGCATCTGTTTAACACTTATCCTGTATAAGTGGGTCAAAATTGCCCAAACGACTTTAAAAGTTGCATATCTTTTTTTATGCTTCATATAATCTGGTGAAACTTCTCGACTTTTATTATTTAATAAAATTAAACTTGAAAAAGTTTCCGTTTTTTGACGATGAATAAAAAAAAAGCTATTGATATTTTTACGATACATTTTTTTATCATTTACTTATTCATATATTAGGACCACACAAAATAAATTTGAAAAAAAAAAAAAATGAATTTTCATGGAGTTATGCGTCCTTGAAGTGGAAGGGGGGGAAAAAAGGCAGTGTCCCCGTCGTCACGATTTCTACCCTTATGGTCATCTGAAAAAAAAAATACAAATTCTTAATTAATATGAATGTCATTATCGTATGAACCAGAAAAAACGGAAAAAAAAAATTTTCCATAAAATGGCGGCTACTCAAAAAATTGAGGTAGATTTTTCTCTTATTTTTAAGCTATCTCGAATTGTTTACACATATTAAAAAATTTAAATTTCCAGTTTTTCGAGGTTCATACGATAGAGATATATTTAAAGAATATTCATGATAAACTTCAAGCAAATCAGTTGATTAGAACTTGAGATATCGTGACGACCGTATCGAAAGAAGTAGTTTCGAGGAAAACACGTTTGAAGTTCGTCGTCCGCTCAAACCAGTCTAGCTGTCGCGTCACTAAAATAGTTCTAACTACGAAAATAACTCGAATTTTGAAAAATCCGTTTAGGGAGATATTTTTGAATAGGTAAACTATCAAATTTTGAAAAAAAATCTAGACTAGAATACCCCCTTAAATGTGTCATCTACAGGATAGGCTGTGCAGAAATAGTTACATATATTGTATAACTGGGTCAAAATTGCCCAATAGTAAAAGCAGTATGTGTAATCATATGTTTGTAAGTACATATGCCCGTGCACATTACGGACAATATCAATGAACCTCGCGGATGACTGACATGTATGTATGTATGTACATGTGTATGAATATGAATAGAGAAGAAATTGAAGCCCTTCTAGAGAACTCCGATTTGGATGATAAAGCACCAAACGATACCGAAAGTGATGATGAAGAAGACCAGATATCAGAAGTGGAATCCCTTTACGATCCCAAAATTATCAGATGAAACAGACGAAGAGGACAATTCTGTCCTTCAGCATAATATTTCAGGAGCTTTTCCGTCTAAGGATGGGAAATATATGTGGTATAACCAATCACTTGCAAGCGGAGCTGGCAGGCGGGCTGCAGAAAATGTTATTACCACCGCACCCGGAACTACACGGTATGCCAGGTCAATCAGTGTTTGAAAATAATTGGGTCGACATAGATAGTATTAGTTTGAAAGCATATTTTGGACTTTTGCTCCTAGCAGGTGTGTTTCGATCACATGGAGAAGCACTCGAAAGTTTGTGGGATGATTCTAAGGGCCGTCCGATTTTCAGATCAACAATGACTTTACGCAGATTTCAGAATATCTCCAGAGTCCTGAGGTTCGACAAGAAATCTGACTGGAATGAGAGGCGAGCGTGAGATAAACTGGCACCAATCAGGGATGTTTGGAATCGCTGGGAATTTAACATACAAAAGATGTATAATCCTGGAGAATTCACCACAGTCGATGAACAATTGGTTACATTTCGTGGACGTTGTCCTTTCAAACAATATATCCCATCGAAGCCTGGAGCATACGGAATTAAAATTTGGGCCTTGTGTGATAGCCAAACAAGTTTTGCATGGTCGCTGCAGGTGTATAGAGGTAAAAATCGAAATTGTAAGCCTGAGAAAGAGCAGGGGCGTCGTGTTGTACTCGATCTAGTGAAGAATATGCAAGTTCGTAAGTTTTACATCTCACGAGTTGGGGATTGAACTTTTGAAACGTAAGATAACCCTAGTTGGTACGGTTCGAAAGAATAAAACGTTTTTGCCTGTGGAAAAGATAGAGTCATCTTCTTATTTTGCAACAATGCGTCAGGGGATCGGATATTAAAACCTTTAGTTGTAAATCGATCACTAAAACCTCGATCGCTGAAGGGCAAAGACATGGCAAAACTTCCAGTTCATTGGATGGCCAACAAAAAAGCGTGGGTGACTACTGCAATTTTCACAGAATGGTTTAATCGATATTTTGTGCCGGAAGTTAAAAAATATTTCCTGGATAAAGGTCTCGAGTCGAAAGTGATTTTGCTCATCGATAACGCGCCAGGTCATTCGCATATAGAACATGCCAATGTCGAGATAGTGTTTCTCCCACCAAATACAACCAGCATTTTGCAACCATTGGACCAGGGCATTATCTGAAATTTTAAAAAACATTATGTAAAGTTGACGTTTCAGCACATTTTCAACAAGATAGAGAATGAAGAGAAGAACAGTTACGGATGCCTGGAAAAAATTTTCGATTTTGGACTGCATAAATCATGCTGGCTTGGCAGTTAAAGCTATAAAACCACAAACTTTAAATACTTGCTGGAAAACGGTTTGGCCAGAATGCGATCAAAGGGGAAGTCTATCAGAAGAAATATCAGTATCAGAAATTATATCTTTAGGTCATGAAATTGGTGGAGAGGGGTTTGAAACATTATGCAACGCAGATATTGATGAGCTACTTTCGGACTCAGAGCTAAATGATGAAGACTTAATGGAAATCATTGCTGGTGATTCTGGAAAAGACATCGAATCGGAAGATGAAATAACACCATTTACGTCAAATGTGAATCGAAAAGGAATCCAGAAGTGCAGCAAATTAGAAAATTATTATCTGACCAATGATCCAGATACTGAGGGGGCCTTGAAATTCCAACGTGAACTTAATTTATACATGTCAACCTATCGGGAATCGTATAAACAAGATTCTAAACCAGCTAAGCAAAAACTCATCACAGATTACATCAGAAATGCTCACTCTACAAGTATGGAACCGCCTGCATCACCATCCAGATCAGACGTGTACATTTCCTCAAGTGACGGAAGTGATTTTACGCCAAATCCTAAACGAATGCGCAACATGTGGGTATTGTCTGATTCTATTTCTGACGATGTAAATTTATTTTTCGATTCTGACGTTTCTTAAATAAAGATATAATTTTCAAGAATACAATTTTTTGTTTATGCGATTTTATTTAATTATTTCAGATTCATGCGCTCTAAGGAACGTATCTATAGTTATAATATGGGACTAGTGCCTTTTTTTATGCGATTTTATTACATTATCTCAGATTTATGCGGTTCTTAGCACTTTTGAAACGTATCTATTGTTTTACTATAGAACTGGTAGCTTTTTTTATGCTGTTTTTTTTTTAAAGCTGTTTCTTGCGGAACGTATATACCGCATAAAAACAGAATCTACTGTATTAAAGGTTTACTCACTTGTGACATTATAATTCTGACACTGCCTTACAAAAGGTCGCATTTAAGAAGGGTGAAGAAAGTGGAAAAATTAAATATCTGTTTGGTAAAAATTACTTTAATTATAAATAAATATAATCCTAGAATTATATTTTATGAATTCATTTTTATACTCAAAACTGATCGCGAAGTTTCGCCAATATGATGCTATTGTGGTGCCTAAGCATTACGACCCTAATGAATACTTTCATAAAGGATGGTTAAAAATTTCAAGGGCCGATGTTGAATGTGAACCACACATAAACGTCAAGTTTTTTTCTGCACTTCATTTGACAGTTTTCAATTTGGTGAGATACACAATCGAGCAACGCGTTAAAGTTATTCAGGCTTATTATGAAAACGGTCGTTCAAATCAAAATGCATATCAAGGAAAATCATCTTCAGTGATGAGGCACATTTTCACCTCTGTGGATTCGTCAATACGCAGAATTGCCGCATTTGGGCGAATGATAATCCAAGCGTGATTGCCGAAAAACCAATGCACCCACAAAGAGTGACTGTTTGGTGCGGTTTATGGGTCGGCGGCGTCATTGGGCCGTATTTTTTCCAAAATGAGGCCGGTCAGGCAGTTACTGTGAATAGTGTTCGCTATCGTGAGATGATAACGAACTTTTTATGGCCCGAATTAGAAGATATGGATGTGGGCGATATGTGGTTTCAACAGGACGGTGCCACTTGTCACACAGCTATCGAAACAATGGCTCTTTTGCGCGAAAAATTTGATGGCCGAATAATCTCATGTCGCGGCGATGTCAATTGACCGCCAAGATTATGTGATTTGAAACCGTTGGACTTCTTTCTTTGGAGTTATTTGAAAGAAAAGATGTACGTCGATAAGCCAGCAACAATTCAAGAGCTCAAGGATGAGATAATTCGGCACATTAACGGCATAGAACCTCAGGTATGCCTCAGCGTTATCGAATTTGGATCATCAGATGGAGGTGGGCCGCCGCCATTTGGCAAATATTTTGTTCCATACGTAATTTAGCCTTACCAATATCACTACATATTATAAAACAAAGTCGCTTTTTCTGTCCCTATGTCCCCTTATACGTTTAAATCTTTAAAACTACGCAACGGATTTTGATGCGGTTTTTTTTAAAGATAGATTGATTGAAGAGGAAGGTTTATATCTATATAATGTGAAGAAATATATAAAGGGGGCGTGGCAATCGGTCAAAATGTGGCAAAAAAACATAATTTTTTTGTTTTCACGGCCATAAATCATAAACGAATCAACCAATTAAAATGAAACTTTCTTGAAGTTTAACTTTGAAATATTTACTTTCGTTCTGCATTAAAAAAAATAATTGATTTATTTGTTATTTAACCAAAATTGTTTAAACAAAAGCAGCTCTTTTTCCAAAAAAAGCTGTTTGTGTGTGTGTTCGCTGTCAACCGAATGAAGCAATAGGCGTTAAGCGATAATCTCACCACACCTCATTAATGTTGAATTACATCGTATGGTGACGTATGTATGTATGTATTTACGAATCGCTCGCATTATTTCATTTCGGACATATGTACATATGTATCTATGTGTGTACTGAATTCCATGTAATTATATGTACATACAATTTTACAGCGAAATAAAACGCTATTTTCACGTTCTATATTAGTAAATCGCACATAATTAAAATACAGTTTTTGAATAGTTTTTATTGATTCGGAGCGCGTTTAGTTTGCTATCGATTCCATACAATAACATTTTTTGTCATCTACTTTTTACGACAACTAATAGCTTATTTTCGAAGCGATTTCAACAAATGGGTACAACAATGTATGGATAAGGATTAATCCAATTAAATACCTTAAATACATTGTTGTTTTCATATATATTAGATCTATGTATATGGCTCTTTACAGCATATAATTAAAAACAATATTTTTCAAGATATTACAACAGTAATTAGTAATTGAGATCTACCGGAAAAATTGCGTTAGCTGTTGCGTCATCCGGCATTGCCGCTACTCTTTTGGAAGGAGGCCGAACCGCACACTCTACAATCAAGCTCTCGCTGAAAATCGCCAGCGATGATGATAACAGCGTCTGTAGTGTTTCTAAGCAGAGCAATACAGGAAAATTGATGCGTGGCTGCTCATTAATAGCCTGGGACGAAGCTACCATGTCAAACAAGACGTTTGTGGAAGCACTGGATAGGACAATGCGCGATTTGCGCAACAAAAATGCATATGCAATATGGGTGGATGTACAATTCTGTTCTCAGGAGATTTCCGTCAAATACTACCAGTTGTGACTCGAGGAACACGTGCTGACGAAATAAATGCTTCGCTAAAAAGATCCCACCTTTGGTTGCATGCCAATAAATTAGAGCTTAAAACTAATACGAGGGTTTCGTCAACTTCACGTGAGAACAGGCTATTTCCAGAGATGCTGCTAAAAGTTGGCAATGGAGAATTAACACAAAGTGAGGGAAGGATTAACCTAGAAAACCTTTGTGTTTTGATAGACAACATTAAAGAGTTAGTCAACAATGTCTATCCAGACATTGATAACATAAGTTATAAGACAATATCTTGGTTTAAAGAAAGAGCTATTCTGTCACCAACTAACGAACAAGTAGATAAAGTAAATAACTTGATTATTTCAAAGATTGATGCGCCGACGAAAATATACTACTCGGTCGATACTGTTCTCGATTTGGAAGAAGCTGTTCAATTTCCTACAGAGTTTTTAAATTCTTTGAAACCGTCTGGACTCCCTCCTCACAAAATGGAGCTGAAAATAGGTTGTCCTGTTATTTTATTAAGAAACCTAAATCCACATAAACTTTGCAATGGCACGCGTTTGCTGGTAAAATCACTGAAAACTTTCATAATAGAGTGCACAATACTCATAGAATGTGGTACCGTAAAAGATGTATTGATTCCCCGAATCCCTCTGATACCATCGGATCTACCATTCCAATTTAGACGCTTACAATTTCCGGTAAAGGCATCTTTTGCAATGACCATTAAAAAATCTCAGGGTCAAACCTTCAACGTTGCAGGCTTAGATTTGAGCGTTGACTGTTTTTCACATGGCCAACTGTATGTCGCTCTTTCAAGAGTAACCTCTAGAGAAAACATGTTTGTATTGTCTAATGACAAGAAGGCTATGAACGTTGTATATAAAGACATTCTGTAATATAGTAATTGTTGTAAAAATAAAATAAATACATATGTAAAAATGCAAAAAGTTAATATGCAAAAATGTAGGATATGAATTTAGATATCCCAAAGATAGCAGGAAATCTTCATGCTATAAAGAAAGGCGAATTGTTTTACTCCAAATTTAACGCGTGCGGGCCACGGGCAATAATGAATAAGCCAAAACTACTGGATCGATTTTAATCATTTTTTCAGTGAGTGACATAGGGTATATATTTTATACCCGTGCGAAGCTGGGCGGGTTGCTAGTTATCATAATAAAGAGGAATGACAATAATTTCCTAAAAAATGTATTTTATTCAAAATCAACCTTCGGGCCCTTGAAACTTAACCACCCTTTTGAAGAAATGGATTTATCATAAGATTAGTTGACTAAAAAACAAACTTTGAACATACCCATGCTTTATTTTACTATGCTTTGTCCACTTACAAATGGAGGCAATAAGCTTCCTGAATCACACAAATTCTATAGACCAATCAGTCTTATGTCTTTCATGTTGAAAACCATCGAAAAGCTACTGAACTGTAATCTCGATAACCCCACTCTATAAACTGTATTTTGCATATAAAAAAGGGACATCCACAGTTACAGCACTACACACAATTGTGCGCGCTATAGAAAATCCCCTTGACCTAAAGGAAATAGCCCTCTGTGCTTTTATGGGCATTGAGGGTGCATTTGAAAACATGAACTTTCAAGCAATAGAACTGGCACTCTCCAATAGGCGAGCCGATCCAGCAATTGTTAAATAGGTAAGCAACATGCTAAACCAAAGGATCTATACCCAAATGGTAAGACCTATTGCACTATATGGGGCTTTGGTATGATGGAATAAAACAAATCAGATTGTCAAAATGTCCATCTTTCACGCTCATTGCGCCATCTATGATATCCTGATTTAATGAATGTACCCCATATCGTGGTATTGGTCCTGGTCTTGGATCACCGCTAGGGACTTCTAAAGAAACAGGCTCCACACAAACAGCGATAACTTTTACAATTATTAATTTTTTTTTTTGAAATTTTGCTAAAGTCATGTCGAAACATGATGTATTAATGCTAAGTTTTTATTTTTGTTAAATAAAGCAACTGACTAGCAAAAAAAAAAAAAGGATTGAAAATCATCATTTTTTCGGGCCTCTGACTGCCCCCAGAAATAAGTGAAATCAGAAAATATCTTTTAAATAACTGCTACGCGCTTATGTTTGTTTCTTTACCCATTACTACCCTTTGCCGGGTATCAAAAGGGCGCTTTAGTGCTACTTGGGGACTGCCAGAATGGTATTTCAACCATTTTCATTGCCGGTACCTTGCCATTTCGGAAAAAGTTTGATTTCGTCGTAAATGGAAATAAAATGTTTTAGAGCCACTATCACTATTCAAGAGCTTCGCCTCGTATAAATTATTTAGTCAAAAATAAATGTGCCTGTGTATAATATCAAGTCAAATTCCGTGGAACCCCGATTTCACGTGCTATTAGATTTTGCACTTTGGGAAATGTATTTTTACAGTAAACAAATATCTTATCACTTAGAAAGTTCTCAGAAAATTCTTCGAAATAATCTAACCAACAGTTGCAAGCACAATAATTGAAACAATGTTCCGGTGCGACATCGAACTGTGGGTATTCTCATTTGCAGATAATAAACAATAAACGTCAAAGCCCACCTTGAAATTTACGGAAAAGCTGGGTCAAAAAACTTAATGAAATAAATAGTAGGGATGACAATCCCGGAATTCCGGGTTTTATTTTCCACTAATCCCGAAATTTTCGAAAAATCCACTTTTATAGCGAAAAAAAGGCACGAGGCCACATGCCTTGAGGTAAGTATGCAACTAGGCGACACATCCCTGGTAACACAAAAAGCGGTGAAATACTTGGGTATTCACCTCGATTGCAGGCTTATGTTCTGACCGCAGATGCGGCACGCAGCGAAGATCACGGAAATGCATGAACAGACTAATTGCGAACATCGGTGGACCAACCCAGAGTAAAATAAAGCTGATCACGGCGACCACAAACGGCTCCATTAACAACTAACTATTTTACTAGGCAACTCCGAGTCATTCTTGAAAAGATTTACTGAGTTCTACCCCAAAATACTGCATTCAATGCTTTAGAGCATGCTGATAAAGAAAGTAGTCCTAATATTTAGAATACATGAAAAAAAACTGAACTGCGCAGCTATCGCCCCAAAAACTTTTAGCAGACGCGATTTCCTTCTTCGCTTTCCAAAACTTCCTTTTCCCTAAAAGAAAAGACACTGCAGTAACTGAGCAATTCACAAATATTTTTCTTCTCGTTAACACCTCGCAAGTATCATATTTCCCCAATTTTTAGTACGTTACCGTTGCCTATAGCATGAAGCATGGTCGATCCAGACGCGGCTGAACAGAATTGGTCCATTTCATGGACGTCGTTCTGGACCCTCTTGCAATAATGCAGAAAGTAGTCCCGGTGAGGGAGTCTCCTCAGAAGAGAAGGAGGAATTGTTTTAGTAGACGACAGTCGCTGTAAGTGCGAAGGCATTTTGAACACTAATGAATCACCAAAAACCAAAAAAAAAAAAATTGTTCTGCTGTAAAAAGTTTGACTTTTATTTTTATTGTAAATTTAATGAGATTGAGAAATATATATATTTCACTTCGATCTCATGGCATTTTGTGACCTCTCCCCATAACAGTACCTCATCCAGACCCAGTTCCTGTATGAGACTCAAGATGAAGCTGGGTTGGGTTAAGGGCATGTGCCTTTCTTCTGGCTGCAATTGACCGAGATGGCTCAACCTCCTCCGCGCCACATTCAAGGAGAAGGTGCATTGGAGTCTTCTGGGGTTGGTCGCAGAAACGACAAGATCATGTGCAGATGACTACGCAGTCTGCAATGACCTGCGAGAATGACCTTGAGTATTCTCAGTGTATCTATGGCTAGAGTTATGAGTTTTTTAAACCTCTTTTGGTTTCACCTTAAGTAAGGATTTCGCTAGGAGTAGCCCCACAGTTTGTTGCCAGCTAATCTCCCATATCTATCAAATGTTTTTCACTTTAAATAATAAATATTTTTAAAACCCATTTATTTTTAATTTATTATATAGTAGGATAGTTTCTCAAACAATATTGATGACATGTTTTTCGGGATCCCGAAATTCAAATAACAAAATCCCCCACATCTCGGAATTGTTAAAACCGAAAAAATATACATCCCTACTACATACATATAAATTATGGCGAAATATGTCTAGGCGGGTTTTTTGATAAACAAATTATGCTATCAAAATTCTAAAGAAAAAAGTGTTTTCCATCTTGGCTGGTTGCATTTTAGTCGACTTCTCTCAATTCTTTTTAACTCTGCCGATTTTTTTGGTCACGATTTTTTCTGTTCAGTTGCAGAACTAAGGAACTTGCATATAAGGCGATTCGATCCGATTCAAGGCGATCTTAGCTAGCGGAGGTGCGGAATCTTTTTTGTTCATTTATGCCTGCGTTTGTATGAAATAAAGGGTGGTTAAGTTTCAAGAGCCGTTGTTGATTTTAAATAAAATACAATTTTTTTAGAAAACCATTGTCATTTCTCTTTATTATGATAATATTGGTGGGGCTCAATTATGTATGAATCAAAATATCGGCCAAATGGTCGCCGCGCCATAATAGAGGTTCTATGCCGTTAATGTGCCGAATTATCTCATCCTTTAGCTCTTGAATTATTGTTGGCTTATCGATGGACACCTTTTCTTTCAAATAACCCCAAAGAAAGAAGTTCAACGGTGTCAAATCACATGATCTTGGCGGCCAATTGACATCGCCGCGACGTGAGATTATTCGGCCTAATGATGCCGCCGGCCCATAAACTGTACCAGACACTCTTCGTGGGTGCATTGGTTTTTTGGCAATCACGCTTGGATTATCATTCGCCCAAATTCGGCAATTTTGCATCACTGAAGATGATTTTGATTTTGATTTGAACGCCCGTTTTCATAATAAGCCTGAATAACTTTAACGCGTTGCCCAATTGTGTATCTTTCTATGGTTCAAATTGAGTTGGTTTGAAATTGAAAAAATATTAAATGAAATGCAGAAAGAAACTTGACGTTTAGGTGTGGTTCACATTCAACATCGGCCCTTAAAATTTAACCACCCTTTAAATGAGCTGAGCTGCATTATTCCACGTGCCTCACTTGCTCAAGGTGATCTTTCTCCCATATCCTCCAAGCAACACGTCATCGTATTTGCTCGTTTGTAGAGATTTTCCGTACGAACTTTGGCGCCATACAATAAACACTTTTAAGGTTTAGTTCGATTTTCAGTGGCTTCTTAAAATTAAAATTATTAGGTGCAGTATTTAAGTATGTTGATTTCATTCGAATTTTAATGCAGCGCTCGTTGTGAAGACAAAATTACAATGCACGAAACCAAACTTTCAGAACAGCCTAGATGCCACCACTCTAAAATCTACTCTATTCTCCTCTCGCCAGAAGTATTGTCTTTGCGTCAATTTTGTGGCATATTTTTGTTTAGTGGATTGTTTTTAGCTTCGGTGTTCACCCTCGAACTTTCTGCCAATATCGCCCTCGGAATCATTACACTTACTGAGCCCCCTCCTCGCGACATGCGGCTTGATATACCCGATATACTTGAGGTTAAAACGTCTCTGTGACCCGGCACCCAGAGCAGATTTATTGTAAAGTATTGTGTTTGCTCTGTCTTAACGTCGATACATTCTTTTACTGTCTTCGTGGTAATACCTATTATGTGAATGTACTGATTTTAGGGCCGATTGGTTATCTGAGAATATATTTATTTCTCTTGTGGTGAGAACACTTTTCTTAAGACCGTCAGCCTTTCCCTGATAACCAGAATTTCAGCTTGAAATACGCTAAGATAATCCAGTAGCTGGAAGGAAATGCTGGCACTCATCTCCTCAGGGTGATGATGTGTTTATTGAGCTTGGAACCATCTGCATAGGTACTGACTCCACTTCTGTTGACAATTAGCTCTGTTGAGTTACAAAGGCCTTTTGTTTGGGGAATAGAGGCGAATTCACCTAGTATTTTTGCGTGCCCTTTCTGTTAGTGGTTAAGAAGAAGAGAAGATTCTCCTAACCTTGGTATCTTTATTAAATTTTGCCTTGAGTAGCCGCCAGGGTTTTTTTTTGGGATGACGCCCGTGAAGAGGAAACTCTCAAGAGTACTGCTATACCGGCGTAGCAGTTACACCTACGAACTGAATACGTCTCCACTATCTCTCTCTCTCTCCCCGCGGAACAGTCCACAAAAGGAATTACCTCAAGGGGCTGGTTAGCTCATAGGCTGCTAGTTATTTCGTCTACGAACCTCCGCGCGCCTTAGATCATTGTGGATATGTTTTACATGCGCGCAGATTCACTTCCAGTTATCACCCGATTTCAGCATAAAATCTATAATATACTTTGAGTTTCGGTATCATAGCGTGGGCATTGCAACAAGACGTGATCAACCTCTTCTTCTCTCTCCGTGCAGATTGGGCAGTTTGGGAACGGTCATGGCCGAATCTATGCAGGTATTTTTGAAATACCGTGCCCTGAAAGGAATTGGGTTAGATGAATCTTTGTTTCCCTATGGTTCCTTTCTAGCCGCGTCGTAAGAATGGGTACTAGCCCATGCGTCCATTTACCTTTCGGTGATCTGTTCCACCGGTTTTGCCAGTGGGCGATCGAACGACGCCTTTCTTCTTCTGCAATAGTTAGACGACTTGCTCTACAGTCGGGTACAGATGTGCCTTAAATACACGATCAGCATTTCTTTCGCCAAAATGTCTACGGGAACTAGACATACGAAGGAAGAATAACGAAGGATGCATCGTCCGAAATTGTACGGAAGCCGCAGATAGTCCGTAAAGCGCTTAGCCGATAGACGGCTATCAGTTTTTTTGTTAGTGTTCATTGTACGCCAAGGTTGAACTCTTGCAAAGATAGCGAGCGCTGTTTCGATCCATTTCATCTGTTTGTATATCAAAGCGCCAATGTTTCGTAACCGTGGCTGTAAGCCAGTAAAAATATCTCTTCTTGGCTGACTTCCACAAATTTACAGACAAAATAAGTCAGTTTTAAAGTATTTATTGTCAGCATTTCTTTGGATTAGAAAAAAGCTTAGCGGTGAGTTGTGAAGAAGATTGAATGGATTTCCCTGCATTCAACTGTCTTGGGAATTTCACGAGATGAATCACTACTTACGAAGAGAGTTTTTAAGCTTTAACCTCTTGCGCACTTAAGTCTCTCTCTATGGGTATTTGCACTACATTATATGTATACATGGATATGCGACTATATGACTGTGTATGTATATCTAAAAGGCTTCATAGCCCATGTAGACACACAAAACATAGACGCTATTATTTGTTGCTATCAGATGGGCTCTAAGTAAAGTTAATAAGCAGCTTAACAAGTTTTTACTGCATACAGAGAACGCTTTGTTTATGCAAGAGTGTTGCCGGTGCGCTTGACGTTTTGTTTCTATGAGGGGTTTTTAGAATGTACAGCATTTTTACTTTTTCAAATAAAGCATAAACAAATGAGAGAGAATACTTTGTTAGCTGGTGAATTTTATGGCATTTAATATTTATAAAAAATATGGGAAGAGCATTCAGTTACTGAATTTTAAAAAATTAAAAAATTCAGCATAAGCGGAATTATTTTTTTAATATAGCGGAGAAGTTGATTTATCACAAAAGTTAAGGAGTTTAATCAAATGGTTAGGCGGCCAATTGGAAGGCCTATTTCTTGATATTTCTTGAGATGAATGGGTTAAAGTGATGGTTTTTAGTGGCACAAAGCTTGCTGCACCTCCCTGCAAGGCCTATTTAGAAAATTAACCATTGGTTTTGTCATTGGGGTCATTGCCAGTAGTTTTTGTTTTAGGCCCCATCTTCAATTTTCGAAAAGGAAGTATCAATAATGCTTCCGATAGACATAGAACATTGATTACTTCAAATATGAAACAAATTTGATACAGATTAGTTTAGGTTATCCAGGTTGCTTGTCGAAGAAAAGATACTCGGTGGATTTAAGGCCCATTGCAATACCTGCATTTGATTCTCATCTCCTAACTAAGTTGCTTAAATCTCTTAGATCTTTTTAAGAAGGTAACTAGCCCCTCCAGTGAGACATTTTGCAAATTTCCTAGGTTTTCAAATAAATAATCGCCCAGATATTTGGCACGGCTTCTTGGCAGGCAAGTGTAGGGCATTTATAGAGGAGATGTTGTACCGACTCCATTTCTTCTTATTCTTCACAACTCCTGCAAAAGGCATTGTGAGGTTTACCCAATTTTACTGGTTAGGGTGCCAATAGTGCAGTTACGCGTTAAAACACCTGTGAGGACGCTGGTAGTTGATCTGTTGAATCCAAGTAGACAGAGACAAGCTTCTATTGGTTTCCCTGATTACGCTCAAATAAATTGCAATATATGCTTATGTCCTCTTTCACTCGTTGAAGGTCATGCTCAGAGCCTCTCCTTGAATACTCATCCGCTCATTTCGCTCTTTCTTGAATTGATGCGGGCTGAGACCAATACCTGGATCGCTACTTGGCTATCAAAAAAAAAAAAATAATAATAATCGTAAGGTTTGCCGAAAGTAAGTCCATTAGTCTTATCGTTTTTTCTGCTTTGTCTATAGCGTGGATCTCGGTTTGGAACCCACTGCACCGGTCTGGTAGTCTAAAAGAGTCATTTAGGTATAATTGCTACACTCCTCTTCATCCAGTGACTTATGTGATAATTGGGTTGCCAACATTTGTGGCATTTGTGGTTCTTAAATTTATAAATAAAAATTCAATAAGCCTAAAGTTGTTAGAACCCCTTTAAGAAAATTAAAGGTAAAATGATTTTGAATATTATTCGCTTATTTCAAAAGCAAGTGAAAAATATATTTAAATGTAATGAATAGTTCATAAATCAATACATATTTGAATTCGCCTTTGCTAACATGTAGTAGCATCGGTCTGTTGGTAAAACTTTCTCCTACCTTAAAATCTTTCTTTGAACGAAAAATATGAATAAGAGCCCAAAAGATAGGGCGCACATGGCTTATTAGACGTTAAATTTCAGTATAAAAAGGTAAGTACATACAAACATAAACAGTACCAAATCAAAATAAATTTTTGTACAGTGTCATTCGCGGGATTTAGTAGCCACACCTTATATTGTTTCTCTCGCAGAATTTTCTCCTAAACAGCAGCGATTCAGGTGAATGTTCATTCTCATTATAAAAATAGAGAACCCACTTCTTTCAATTCTTTTAGTATAATTACTGCATACCGGCAACCCTATCACTCAGCTGACGTCAATCGGAGAAGCTTACCGGCGCGAGAACTTGACTTTGAATGAATGCGGCCAAGTAAACAAAGAAAACGTTTGAGGCGTGAAAGAGAGTGCAAGAGCGAAAAGCAAAAAATGGCAAATTCTTGGACTTTCGAAAACTGGATTTCATGAGTATTTGCGTTGTACTCGCAAAAATATCAGATAACTACTTTTTACGCGCGGATAATCAGCTCATTTGTCTTGCTGCACTCAACGACTTCAGTTAATCAACGAGTTGGGCTTTCGAGTGAATATTTTAAGGCAAATATTTTTCAAACAACGGTATTACTTTCTTTAAGTTACTAAAAAATAAGTAAAATGGTGAACTGTGTGAATTGCATGGCCGTGAAATTCGTCGTACTGGCCGTTTTGTGCTTAGCCATGGCCCATAAACTGCCGGAAATTGTTTTATACGGTAAGGAGTGGGCGCAAGTGGAAACTGATAGTGAAAGGGAGCAGAAAAACTACTTGAAAAATATTAAATAAAAAAATTAAGGACGAAAACAAAGTAAAACCCCAAAAAACAAAAAAAAAAAAAACAAAAACAAAAATTGAAAGTAATTAAAAACTACCAAGCAATTTCTGAAACGAAGTTTATATTCAAAACAAATATGAACAATTAAAGGGAATCAAGAACTGCAAAATGTTCACATTTTCAAACTGACTTAATATATATAAAAAATATTCGAAAAAAATAAAGATAATATAGATATAAAAAAGTAATAGAATTTAAAAAACTACAAACATTAAAAATGAAGATTAAAAAAGATTTAAACAAAAAAAATTGAATTAAAAAAAATCGAATATTAAAAAGTGCATGACTTTAATATTTATAAACAATTTCCGAAAAAACAAAAAATTAGAATAAAAAAGGTTAAACTAAAACATTAAATTTAAAAAATTTCAAAAGTCAAAGTATTTAATATTTACAAATAATTTCCAAGAAAAATAAAAATGTTTAAATAAACTCAAAATTAAATAAAACTAATATAAAAAGACGTTTAGCTAAGAAACTAAATTTAAACAAATTACAAAAGTTCAAAAATTTAAATAATTAATATTCCTCTATAAAAGTTGAAATAAAAAGGTATTACAATTAAAAAATATTTCAAAATTTTCATATATAAAAAAATTTAATATCTACCGGCAATTTTCGATATAATAAAATTAAAAAAAAAAAATTATTTAAATAAAAAAAACATTTCTAAAACTTAATAAAATAAAAAATTTTAAGTTTCTTTTAAAAGCTGAAGTTATTTCACGTTGTAAAAAATAGGGGCAGCTACAAAAGTTCAACATTTATAAATTGTTTATAAATTAAATTATTTTCGCTTTTTAATATATTGTTGCACAGCCTTTGCTTTGTATAACAGCCATGCACCGTCGAGGCATGGAGTCAACCAACTTCTGGCATGTGGCCTGAGGAATACTTTCCCAAGCTTCCTTTATTATTGACCAGAATTAGCCTTTTTAACAAATCTATATTGTTTTCAACACTTGGATATATTTTTGTTTTTCGCCCACGTGTTTCCTTATGTGGCGTGTATTTTACGGCATTTTCTACCATTCTCTTAGAAATGAAAATTCCTTTTTTCGCAATGCTTTTATCTGCTCTCGAAGCTGGACGCTGCAATGTTTTCCTCTGCCCATTATGATTGAATAAATAGTATTATTTACTTATCTCTTTAATTTATGCACACACTTTATCTTTTATATAATACTTTTATTCTTTGTAGCTCTTTAAAATCCTCAGTAATTTTGAATAAACATTAATTTAATTTTCGTGGCCCTATTATTTCGCACACACTAAATTGAACTTCACAAAATGATCAAAAATTATGAATCGACGCAAAAAGTGTTTGCTGTGATAACGGTATTTCACTTCAAAGGCATCCCAGCAAGCAATCACACAAATAACCTCGTTCAATTTAGTAAAGCTGAAGCAGAGTTATGTTTTGAAATTTTTCAAAGGACGTGCCTCTATTATTTTTCACATGACTGTAGATTTAAAAATGTCTGGAAAAGTAGAACAGTTTGTGATTTTATACTTATAAACAGTAAAAACTTTAAAAAAATTAAAAATTTTAATCAAATAGAAATAAAAAAAAAATTACGGAAAAAAATTTACTAAAAAAATTAACTGAAAGCAAATTTTACTACAAAAAATTACTTTCAAATTTTTTACTAAAACGTAAAATTTGAAAAATTAAATAATAAAAAAGTTAGGAAATTATATATTAGTTAATTTAATTTAAAATTGAGAAAAATAATAATTTTTAAAATAAAATAAAGTTACAAAAACTTTTAGAATTTTATACTTATAAACAGTAAAAACCTTCGAAAAATTGAAAATTTGAAACAAATAGAAATAAAAAAAATTTTATGCAAAAAATTTTACTAAAAAAAATATACCTACTAAAAAAAATTTTCTAAAAAGAAATTTTACTAAAAGAATTTCCTTAAAATTTTTTTTACTAAAAATATAAAATTTGAAAAATCGCGCAATTAATTAAAAGTTAGGAATTTAATTTGAAATTGGAAAAACAATTAATTATAATTAATTATTAAAGAAAATAAAGGTAAAAAAACCCGAAAATTAGGAAAGTCTGGATTTTTTTTTTTATAAACAATAAAAAGCCTTTAATAAGCTTAAAATTTCAAAAAAAGTATACAAAGTTTAATTAAAAAAATTAAATTTTACTAAATAAATTTTTTGGAAGACATTTAGTAAAATAAAAATTAAAAAGATCGCAAAATTAACAAAATGAAATCAGCAAATTAAAAAAAATTGCATTTATTTAATATGAAACTGTAAAAGATTTAATTTTTAAAGAAATGAAATTTTAAAAAATTCTAGAATTTTATATATATCAAGGGTGGTTAAATTTCAAGGGGCGATGTTGAATGTGAACCACACCTAAACGTCAACGACACCGTTGGACTTTTTTCTTTGAGGTTATTTGAAAGAAAAGGTGTACGTCGATAAGCCAGCAACAATTCAAGAGCTAAAGGATGCGATTATTCGGCACATTAACGGCATAGAACCTCAATTATGCCTCAGCGTCATGGAAAATTTGGACCATCGGATGGAGGTGTGCCGCTGCCTTGTTCCATGCGTAATTGAGCCATACCAGTATTATCATAGTAAAGAGAAATAATAATAATTTCTTGAAAAAATTGTATTTTATTCAAAATCAACACCGGCCCTTGAAACTTAACCAGCCTTTATATAAACAACAAAAACTTTCAATAAATTTAAAATTCCAATTAAAAAACAAACAAAAAAAATTAAAATATATGTAAAAATTGTACTATTTAAAAAAAATTTTACTAAATGAGTTTTTCTAAAGACATTAAATTAAATAAAACAAAATTATAAAATAAAAATTTTAAAATCGCAAAATTAATAAAATGAAATCAAAAAATTAAAGGCATTCAATTTGAAACTTAAACAGATTTAATTTTTAAAGAAATTAAAATTAAAAAGAAAAAATCGAAAATTTCAATTATTTAACAAAAAATTAGAAACAATCCCTGAGCATTCAAAAAAAAGTAACCAAATATTTTGTCACTTCCCTTGCAGAGGGTGACGCCTGCGTTACTAGCAGCTATGATGGCAAATGTCTGGTGGAGAAGCAGTGCCCTAACTTAGAAACAACCATGACGCGAAAGGGCCTATATGCCAAGGACGTGGGCCACTGTGGCTATACGGTTTACGAGGAAATCATTTGTTGTCCGTAAGTTCTATTTTTCAAGCCCTGCCGCTGTGATGATGGACGCTAATATACTGAATTTTAATTTTATGCCTTTTTAGTGAGAACATCACAGAACATACGCTTTCCAAAAAATATTTCGAAAGCGCTGAAGTTCGCACAACTGTAACATTAATCTTCACTACAACTTCCATCGTACAAACGGAGATAATCGACGATGAATTGGTTTTTAGTAACTACACTACGCCACTCGAGCACCAATAATCTAACCAGTATAGCGATCGCATTTTAGTAAATAAGTACGCGGAGGGGTGTGCTTACATACCCACATTTCTATGTGAATTTTTCAGTACAGAATACAAAAGTTTCATTGTACTGTAAAGTTTCTCACGAGATGCATCAAAACTAAACGAAATGCTCTATGTTTAGCTCCTAATTATTAGTTAAGGTTGAAGAAGGCAGCGCTGATATTTTGTTTGCTAATCGCACGATACGAATAAATACTCAGTGGCCATTATCTGTAATTTAAATTGAATTATAAGAGGGTGTAATAATTCATGCACTCATGGATACGTCGCATTTCTGGTGAAGTTAATATGTAAATACTTTTTTATTGCCTGGAACTGCACTGATTACAATTTGAACTCGCGCGAACTTAATAAGCAAATACACAGATTTGAAGCTGTGTGAGTTTGGTGGATTATTAAATATTGTTTTTTCGCGATTTTTGCAGTAACAACAGATTCTCCGAATATTCCAGAAATAAAATCCACAAAATAGTTTTTAATGAAAAATCTCTCAGTTCAGCTGATAGGTGTTGGGTTGCGGTGGCTGTCGCTCTCTACGGGGTGCAGCGAGGCGGCCCACAGTGTTGCGAGTGCGGTCAAAATAGAAGCAAAGTGGCTGCTTGAATTTAAAGAAAAAACATTGGAATTTTCTCTAAAAAGCACAAATTTATGAATTCCAAAATATTTTGTTGTGCAGTATTTGGTTACACTTTCGAGTATTTAAAGTGATGCATTTAAAATCAACAAATTTTCCGAAGAAAAAATTAAATGGTTTTAATAAATTTTTGTTTTTTTGTTTTTGTCGGCAAGTGCAGGACTCAGATATTAATTAAGTCCATTGTACTACACTTGGATTCCCTTTTAATTTTCTTTAAATCTACCCGATCTCCGAAGAAATCTAAGTAGATCTTGTGGTGCCAAGGTGCCAAGGTTGTCGCTTCTTAACATCAGTGCCAAAGACCTCAAACCTGATTCGAGCGAAGGCGGGGAAGACGCACAGGAAGTGGTCAGCCGTCTCATCCTCCTCTTCACAAGCTGGGCAGAGTACACTGTCTGAGATGCCCAACCTTTCCATGTGCTTTGCCCACAGAAAATGGCCCGTCATCAGTCCAACCAGCGGTCTGCTTAATGACAGGACGGTTTGCGACAGTCGATCGAACATCAGTTTAGTCCATCTGCAGTCTCTCTCAGCCTGCCAAGCACGCTTGTGGGTTGTAGTAACCCATTTGCTAACAGTGGCCGTCATGGCCGCAGAGGGGAGTGCTTTTAATTGATTACAAGCCGCCGTAATTTCCTTGTTTTTTTTCGTTCGTGTGCCAGTTTTGAGCGTTTTTGAAAGCCTAACAGAAAAATAGAGAATTTGGTGTGCCTGCAAAACTAATACGGCTATGCAAAATGATTTTGCTCAATACCTGCAGCACCGTCAAAATTGGGAAGGACCTTTGCAAGCCGTTTGATACCAAACGAGGTTTCAGACAGGGTGACTCGCTGTCGTGCGATTTCTGATGCTGAAAAAGATCGTGCGAGCCCTAGAACTTAATCGCTCAAGAGCAATTTTTTATAAGGGCGTGCAATTTCTGGGGTATGCCGATGATGTTGATAAAGAAACAAAGCGAATGGTGGTGAATGAGAGCAAAACGAAGTACCTTCTGTCTTCAAACAAACAGTCGGCGCAGTCGCGTATCGGCACCAATGTCACCGTTGGCACTTATGATTTCGATGTTGTAAGAGACTTCAGGTATTACTTTGGACTAAGTAGGCAACTGAGTAATAAAGTCCTTTCTAGACGAACAAAACTAACACTCTACAAGGCTCTCATCATGCCCGTCCTAACGTATGGCGCAGAAGATTAGACGATGATAACATCCGATGAGGCGTATCTTGGGCTGTTTAAGGGAAAGATTCTGCGGAAGAGTTTTTGACCTTTGCACGTTGGCGACGACGAATATCGCAGGCGATGAAACGATGGGGGTTGTATGAGCTTTACGACGACATAGACATCGCGCAGCGAATAAAGATCCAGCGGATTCGTTAGCTGGGTTATGTCGTCCAAATGGATACAAAAGCTCCGGCTCTGAACGTATTCGATGCGGTACCAGCTGGTGGTAGCAGTGGAAGAGCAAGAGGAGGCCTCCTCTGTGTTGGAAAAATCAGGTGGAGAAGAACTTGGCTTCACTTGGTGTGTCCAGCTGGCGCCGCTTAGCACGAGAAAGAAACGACTTGCATGCTTTTTTAAACTCGGCGAAAATCGCGTGAGCGGTTATCGCGCCAATTAAGAAGAAGATGGATGAGATCATCTCCACTGTAAAATCAACGCCAGTGAATGGATATAAAATGGGCGCATAAGAAATGAAGATTTTCTGTTATGCAAATGATTTTAGCAGATACGGAAGATAATGCGCAACGACTATTGTATATTTTCGAGCAATCGGAAGCTAAGTTTAAAATGCAAATTTCCGACACCAAGACAAAAGCCATGACCGTATGGAAATAACTGTTGAGGTGTAAATTGGTCGTGTGGGAGCGTAGCATAGAGCAATTCATGAGGTTTCAATACTTGGGATCGACAATAACATTGAATAGGGATTTGGTGGAGGAGATCAAAGCGCAGTGTGGAGAAATAAGAACATGAGTGTTAGGAGTAAAACACGTACAGCGGTCAAAAAAACTATTCGACATTAGAGTAATTTTTTACAATTGATTTCAAAATGTTAGTATTCTTTAAAAATATTTAAGTTTCTCAACAGGAAGGGCCTGAGCGTACTGGTGGGTGTAATCACAGGGCACAACGGCTGTAGTCAGTATATGGCTGCCAAGGGGGTTGTCGACAGCCCGATATGCCTATCCTGTTTTGAGTATGACGACACTGCAGAGCATTTTCTCTGTAGCTGTCTGGCGTTTTCCAGAAGATAACGTTGTGTAGTATGTATTTTATTTCGGTCTAGAACGCTGCCGAACTGCAAAGTGTTTTGTGACAAGTCCAAACAGAAAACTGTCAAACTTTCTACTAAAACTTAGAAGGAAAGACGTTCGGTTGATGGTCGGTATCATTACAGGACTTAACCTATGGGGTCAGCATATGACCACCATTGGTATCAATCATTGAGGACCCAATGTGCCTGTCCTGCTTGGAGGAGGCGGATATCACTGAGCACTTTCTCTGTGATTGTCCTGCCTTTGCTAGTGCAAGGCTACGAGTTTTGGGTTCCGATGTCATGAGAATGAGTAATATTCGTTCTCTAAAACTGGAGGATATTTGCAGATTTGCCAAAGAATCTGGAAAATTCTCACAGGACTAACTACCTCTGTCTCTGTCTCTATTCTTTCCTATCTCTTTCTCTGATACTTTTCTCGTTTCCTCCTTGACTATCTACGCTCTTTCAAGAGCTTTAAATACAATGGACTTTTTAGCTTGAGTGTTTTAGGAGCCATCAAATCTGCTGGTACTCCTGGGCTCGATCTTTTCAAATTTTGATTTCAAGTATTTCAGAATATACGGTTATAAAATTAACCAATATTTCACATTTTAACACTCAGTCATCTTTTTGGATAAGACCGCAAAAATTCCAAAGCAAAGAAAAGTATTCGAAAACCGTTGGTTTTCTTTTATAGTGATTATGTATTTTGTATTATTGGTTGTTGTTATTGGTTAAAATTCCGTTAGAATTCTTGTTTATTATTTACAAGCATTTTTTACTCATTTTTTGTAAAAGTGATCACGAAGATGGGACGTAAAAGCAAAGAAACTTCTCTAGATGTAAGAAATTTAATAATACATCATTACAAATTAGGAAAGACCGAAAAAAGCATAACAGAAATTGTTCAGAAACCAAGAACTACTGCTCATTATATCATAAAAACATTCAAGACAGAAAACATTGTGATAGGCAAGGAAAGGACTGGGCGACCTCGCAAGCTTACGGAAATAGATGAACGGCGAATCGTGCGGGAAGAGAGAAAAGATCCGAAAAGTAATGCCACGGTTTTGGCAAAATTCACTGAGGAGCACATAGGCGTATCCGTTACTTCCCAAACAATAGGAAATGTGCTAAGAAAACATGACTTCCATGCGCGATCAGCCAGAAAGAAACCACACATTTCGAAGAAAAATAGGAAGACTTAGCGAAGGAACACGTAAATAAGCCCATTGAGTTTTGGATGGATGTAATTTTTGCCGACGAGTAAATATAACCTTTTTGGATGTGATGGTAAAGTTCTCGTGCATCGTAAGCCTAACACAGAATTGGAAGAAAAAAATATGGTACCAACGGTGAAACATGGTGGAGGTGGTGTTATGGTATGCGGATGCGTGGAGGCATCAGGTGTTGGCAATGTAGCATTTATTGATGGGATCATGGACCACCGAAAATATATTGATCTCTTAAAGCAAAATTTACAGCCAGGCGCAGAAAAATTGGGTTTGTCAAATAGATTTAAATTCTATCAGGACAATGACCACAAACATAGCGCGATTAAAACAAAGCTTTGGCTGCTCTATGCTTGTCCAAAAATAATAAAAACACCGCCACAGTCCCCAGATCTTAACCCAATTGAACACCTTTGGAGTCATTTGGAAAAAAAATCTTCTCAAACAAGAACCAGATGAAAGTCATCCTGCAGGAGGAATGGAGCCAAATTGACCCAGAATATACCCAAACATTGGTAAAATCTATGCCAGATCGTTTGAGAGAGGTTATACGCCGACAAGGAAAAGCAACTCGGTACTAAAGTTGTAGTATCATTAATACATTTTACAAATATTACCAATGTCGAATACTTTTTTGCTTGCTTCTTGTGATTTATTTTTAAGTCATGAACTTTTTTACATTTTTATTTTGAAATCTCATTTTTTGTATAGAATATTAAATTTTGGTTCCTCAATAAAACTTTGTGTTCCTTCCTTTTGTTAAGTTTAACATTTAACAGTTTTTTATTGACAAAATAATAAATTTTATTCATTATGTCGAATATTTTTTTTGACCGCTGCATATACAAAACATGTGTCCGCCCTATAATCACATATACAATCGAAACCCACGCAAATACGACCACAACACAGCGTATCCTTACCACCACAGAAATGCTCAGAGCGGTTTGTTGGCGCACAAGACTTGACCATATCAGAAACGAAGAGATCCGTTCATTATGTGATATTCAAGACATCTGCAAATGGATTCGAAGACGTCGGAAAGAGTGATAAAAACATGTGAAGGGATTGGGACCTGACCGTGTAGCCAGAATCACAATGGAGAATAAAGCAATAGCCAATAAACCAACTGGAAGACCATCGAAACGATGGCATGAGTGCTGGACGTCTGAAGCGCAAAATGATTAAATTGTGATATGTGCTAAATTGTTTACTATAAAATTGTTTGCATAATTATAATAACAAGAATTGTACATATATTGGGTAGTCGAAAAAATCTTTTCGTATTTTGTCAATAGATGTCGTTGGTGCCATCTATCTCCAGTGTTACCCATCACATTGTGTCATATCATATGGTGTTAGAAAGGTGACATTTTAAGCTTCATTTAACCAAAAAATAATTAAATTCGGAGAAGTTGAAAAAAAGTTATAGCTGTTCAAAAATGAGTGAAAATAATGAAGTAATTCGCTTTATTTTGAAATTTTTGTATAAAAAAGGGAAGAATGCCGCGCAAGCCACCAATGAAATTTGTGAAGTTTACGGAGACGATGCTGTATCAGTTCGTGTAGCACAACAATGGTTCGCTCGCTTCCGTTCTGAAAATTTCGATGTGAAAGATGCACCTCGCTCCGGTCGAACTATCGTTGAAAAAGTCGATGAAATTATGGAAAAGATTGACCAGGACCGTCACATAAGCTGCCATGACATCGCCAAGGCACTAAACATTCATCATCAAACGGTTTTGAACCATTTAAAAAAGGCTGGTTACAAAAGAATGTTCGATGTTTGGGTACCACATGAATTGTCTGTGAAAAATTTAATGGACCGAATTAACATCTGCGATTCTTTGCTGAAACGAAATGAAATCGAGCCATTTCTGAAGCGAATGGTAACAGGAGACAAAAAGTGGATCAAATACGACAATAATGTGCGAAAAAGATCATGGTGCAAGGGTGGTGAAGCTCACCAAATGGTCGCAAAGTCAGGATTGACGCCTCGAAAGGTTATGCTGTGTGTTTGGTGGGATTGGAAAGGAATCATCCACTATGAGCTGCTCCAGCCTGCTCGAACGATTGATTCTACACTTTACTGTCAACAACTGACGAGATTGAAGCAAGCAATCGAAAAAAACGGCCAGAACTGATCAGCAGAAAGGGCGTCGTCTTCCATCAGGACAACGCTAGGCCACACACATCTTTGATGATTCGGCAAAAACTGGGAGAGCTTGGCTGGAAAGTTTTGATGCATTCACCATATAGCCCTGACCTTGCACCATCGGACTACCATTTGTTTCGGTCAATGCAGAATTCCCTTAATGGAGTAAAGTTGGCTTCAAGAGAAGCCTGTGAAAATTACTTGTCGCAGTTTTTCACCGAGAAACCACAAAAGTTTTACACTGATGGAATAATGTCTCTAGAAGAAAAATGGCAAAAGGTGGTCGACCAAAATGGTACATATTTGGTTTATTCATTATAAATATAAAAAAAAGTAGTTGTAGTTTGATTAGAAATACGAAAAGACTTTTTCGACTACCCAATATTTTAATATATACATTTTTAACATAAATAGAAATTTCGTTAAATAACAAGATATAATCTTAAATAATGTGGAAGAAGTAGAATTGAAATAAGAAATAAATAAATTGCCGAAACTTGCCAATAACTTCCTCTGCTTTGACTATTTAAGCCACTGCCTGTGTGGCTGCATCTCTACCCGACTCTTGCAAGAAATTCGAAAAACCGTTGAGTGAACAAAGTTCTAATACCTTAGAATACTGCACACTGTCACACAAAAATGTATTGTCCGCGGCGCATTAATACCTACGCACTGCCTTCCTGCCCGCTGTGGTCGGTCGGCCAGCTGAAGCAACATGTGTTTACACGCCACCTCACTTAGCCGGCTCTGTTGGGGATGCCAAACATCGCCAAAGCTGCTTGTTTGTATGCCATTTTTTCCAGCTGCTTTGCTAAAATGATTCGTAAACAAAAACAGTGTGCAGGCTTCAGCGCCTTGGCGTATGCAATGAGACTTACACTCAACTGCGCTCCAATCGTGGAGCTTTAAGCTCATTTGGGGTGACCAGCTGTGGCAAAAACTCTAAGAGGCGGCACAGTGAAAAGCACAATTAATGTATTTTTATACTTTGCGTGTCACAGAATATACTTCAGTTGATGGCGGAATTCGGTAGTCGATAGACGTGCGCTGGCAAAACTAGAAAAGTTAACGGAAATTGTGGATAACAGTTAATTTGAAATAGTGGGTGGTTGTGAGTTTGTAATTTGTACAGAAATTAAGTGAATTGTAACTAAAATAAAATATTTTTTTTTTTTTAATTTGTGGATGAGTAATTGAAAGCAAAATCGTTGGCTGAGAAAGGGCGAGTGGGTGCGGGAAAGTAAATAAGCGTCTCGTAAATAATACAGAAGTTAACAAAACAAGTAGAAAAGTGATGGAAAAATGAAAAAATAAAAGTTTTTTAACAAACATATGGGTGTGTGCGCGTGCATAATAAAGCGGTAAATGCACCAAATGCCGTTAACTAAAAGTTGTAGAAAAAAGTTTGTGTGACAAAAAATTTCTCAATATGAAAAATGCAAATTAGTGAATAAACGCGTTTAGTGTAATTGTAATCTAACATGTAAATGTGTTAGTGTTTTACCTACACACCGACATACCTAACAAGTCAAACAAATAGGTGGCCATAAAGTTTTGCTCTACATTTAAAGTGCGCTCACAAATTACTAATGCAAATGCAGGTGTATAAGTAGTACACATATGTATGTGCGTGTGTATGAGTATTTGCCCACTTAATTGCATTTACTCACACAAAATCAACAACCAAAAGAAAAGCAAAAAACGAAAAGTGTAGCGCAGCAAATATTTGGAATCTCCCGCTAGTAACAGCCCACCCCTTACATAAATAGCCTACATTTAGGGGCCAAAAGTCAAACCGAAACCGAAACTGAAACAAACAGCACTGACTGCAGTGCGCACTCATTTCCAGCGTCACAGCGCCAAAGCGCCAGAATCAACAAACCGTAGCAACGAGGCATGGGTGACGGGCGACGGGCGCGGTCCGTTTAGTAGCAATTGGCAGACAATTTGACAGTCGGAACTACTGCACCTGTTTCGCATATTTAATGTTGGTGTTGTAGCGTCGCATTTTAATGCGCTTCCCTTGCTAGTTGCTAACACAATTAGGATTGCAGTTATCGGCTAGAAAGTGGGCCTGCAGGAATAAGCACACGAGTGTCAGGCAACTGGCGTTCATTGTGAGTGCTGCTGACTAACGTCGATTGCTCGTTGCAACAACGGAACGCCTGGGGAAAACACGTGACACCAGTAGGCGAGCACGCGTTAGCGTGCATGAGAGGGGTAAAGTGTAAAAGTAAGTAGCACTTTGAAATAGTAACTGGGTGTATATACATACATAAATACAGATATTTCAAAATATTTCTCCAAGCGCACATGCACAAGCACTAATGTGGGACGGTGTGTGCAAATGCACTTAACAATGCATACTTTTAGGTGCCATATGCACTAGCATAGCGAATT
Source organism: Anastrepha ludens (assembly GCF_028408465.1). Classification (NCBI taxonomy): domain Eukaryota; kingdom Metazoa; phylum Arthropoda; class Insecta; order Diptera; family Tephritidae; genus Anastrepha; species Anastrepha ludens. Next base: position 25,225,455 of record NC_071499.1, on the reverse strand, counting down.
AGTTGTGAGTGAGTTCTATGGCTTTTGAGCAAATACAGTGAAGGAATTGGATCTACAAACAGCAGTGTATTTTATTATTTTCCAGTTGGTATGCAATAATTGAAAAATTATTCAAAAATTTCTAAAAATTAAATTGATTTATAATAAAAAGTCAAACAAAACAACAAAAAAGCGGTATGGCTAGTTTACTTGCAGTTCAATTGGTTTGAAAAAAATTAAATTTATTCATTAACACTAAACCTACCATGGACGGGTCAAATGACCCATTTTAAACTTTTTGTCAGAATTTCTTACAAATAACATTATTAAATCGTCGGCTGCCTTCACGACTTTTATTAAAAAGTACATCGAATGTATTTTTCAAGATTTACTCTTCTCTTGCTAATTGTTTTACCGAGAAATATATGTGATCTTAATAATATATATAATATTTTAAAGACGGGTTATTTGACCCACATTGCTAGGAATAGGAATACATAAAATACCGGTAGGTTTAGTGTTAAAAAAAATCAAATTTAGACAAATCAAATTTATTCATTTTAAAACTAGCTTTTTGAAAAACTTTTAGTATAGGGTTTTCCAATAAGAGGCGTTATTTTTATATTCAAAGCAAAATGCTATTTTTGTTATAAATGGTCGGCCGTTTATTTCATTATAAAGACGAAGGTATACCGTTAATAGTGGAACTGGAAAATAACATCGGGCAAATGACCACCACGACCACGCTTACAGCGCAATATCCTTTTCAAGAAATTTTCCACCACCGAATTGCAAAGTGGCTGCCCTATGTCCTCGATAGCCTCACGAATTTTATCTTTGAGGTCTTGAATCGGCCCTGGGCTGTTGGCGTAGACTTTCTCTTTCACGTGGCGCCAAAGAAAAAAGTCACAAGGTGTTAAATCACAAGATCTCGCTGGCCAATTGGGATCACCTCCTCGAGAGATAACACGGACCGGAAACTTTCCTCGTAAAAGATCAATTGTAGATCGTTGTTTGTGTGGCACGTAACGCCGTTTTGTTGAAAATTAACGTTGTCCAGATCAATACTATCCTATTTCGGCCATAAAAATCGTTAATCATCCCTCGATAGCGCAATCCATTCACCTGTAACACCTGTTATTGGAAAACCCTTTATTTAGCGGGCCCACCACCATTAGCAGTTACTGCTTGAAGTCAATGTGGTTCTGATACAACGTTTTTTTATTTTTTTACCTTTTTTATTTTTTATTTATTTATTTCTTTTTTGAAGTAAAACTTCTTTAGGCGCGTCGGGGGCCCCAAGGCAGATTGAAAATAGGCGAGTGAAACGGTAAGTTCGGAGCGTTACCGAAATCCGTCAAATGGGCGGGGCCAAGGAGCAGCTGCTCCTTCCCACTCTCGCCTATTCACTCTCTCTGTCGCTGTGAGGGAGCCACCGAGACACGCCGTCTTCGAAATAATATGAACTGAAATGTATATAGCACACAAGTAAGCATTGAAGTAGACTGGCGACATGCAGGCAACCGACAATCGACAACCGACAACGGGTATTATAGATAGCCATAGCCCGTGCAAATGAGTGCTGTGTGTGAGTATCAGATAAAGCGCCGATTGAATGTGTGTAAGCGGGAAAGCAATAAGAAACTGCTGTGAAGTAAATAGATGGTAGGTATGGAGGAGACGAAGCGATACAATGAGTGCGTTTGCCAAACGAGTGACGATAGTTAAAGTAGAAGGTTGTAAAATGACATTTCAACCGTTTCGGTGATCAAAGCAAATTGATTAACGCGCCAAAAGTAGGCAAAAAATACCATTGGAAGTGCAAAGAAATGTCAGCGTCAAGTGCAACACTGCACCCAAGTGTCAAATTTGAAGCTAATAAGGACAAAAATAAATAGTACAAATTCATGTGGAGTGATATAGAAAAAAACATATGAAAACCTGAATTTAACACGAGAGAGGGGGGGAGATCTAAACCGGGGCTCCCATGCATGGAACAACCAACTTAGAAGTTTCACTTCTACCGTGCGTGAGTCTGACATACCCTAGTTTTTTTTAATTTTTGTTTTGGTTTTATTTTTTATTTTGGTTCCATACAATTCTTTTTTTTATTTTTGTTTTGTTTTATTTTTAATTGTTTTTTTTTATTTTATTTTTATTTACTTTTTTTACTTATTTGATTTCATGCAACTATTTTTTTTATTTTCGTTTTGGTTTAATTTTTTATTTATTTATTTATTTATTTGGTTCCATGGTTGGTTGGTTTAAGGGTGACCCCGCATCGGAGTGCCATATAGACCGCAAGTTGCGTCCGTTGTGTCGCCCTAGAGCTCATTATGTTATATGATTTCCCCCCCTAACCGAGATTTTTATTGTAGATTTTGGTCAAAGATATTAATTCGTTTCGAGAATTTGATGAGAGATTCGATTTTCAGGTTCGAGAGTACTGAAAGATTGTCAATTGTTGGAGAGCCTAGAAGAGCGAGTCGACTTCTGGCTAGACCGAGACAACTGCACAGCAAATGTCTGCTCGATACTTCCTCATCTTCGTCCTCGCAGTATCTGCACAGGTCGTTTTGAGGAATCCCAAGCCGACGTGCATGAGTGCCCAAAAGGCAGTGGCCGGGGATAAGAGATACTATATGCCTTAGTTCGTGTTTCGAAATACTTATAAGGGTTTTTGTCTGTTTCAGATTGTAGGATGGCCAGATTTGTCTGGTCGTAACGCAAGTAGTTTCCACTCGCCACCTCCGATCAGCAATGCTGTGAAATTCTCGATCAATGAGCATTTTACATGTTGAGAGCGGAATGTGGATTGTGAGTAAGTTACTAACATTTGATTGCGCAGCTCCAGCTCTTGCGAGCTCATCAGCTTTGCAACCATTTTTTTTAATTTTTTTGTTGTTGTTTTTATTTTATTATTTATTTATTTTTTTTTTATTTATTTATTTGATTTCATACAACTGTTTTTGTTTTGGTTTTATTTTTTATTTTTTTATTTTTTTTGTTTTTTTTTTTTATTTTTTTTTTATTTATTTGGTTCCATACAATTTTTTTTTGTATTTTTTTTGTTTTGGTTTTATTATTTATTTATTTATTTTTTTTTGTTTTTTTTTTATTTATTTGGTTTCATACAACTATTTTTTTATATTTTTGTTTTGGTTTTATTTTTGATTAATTTATTTTTATTATTTTTTTATTTATTTTTATATTAATTTTTTTATTTATTTTTTTTATTTATTTGGTTCCATATATATTAACTATGTTTTTTATTTTTTCTTTTTCGTTTTGGTTTTATTTTTTATTTATGTATATTATTTATTTTTATTTTGTTATTTTTTTTATTTATTTGATTTCATACAACATTTTTTTATTTTTGTCTTGGTTTTATTTTTTATTTATTTTTTTATTTATTTATTTTTTTTCTTTTTATTTATTTATTTGGTTCCATAACCCCATCAACTCGTTCTTTATCGATTTTACTTCAATTATTAAACTCCGTCGAATTTTCCTCTCTAAAAAGCTCCTAAACTTGCGCTATCGGACTTAAACCTCGACTCTGCGGCGTTGTTTTTTGTTGTCTGGGTACCTAATATAAGAGCCATTCTTTGTCACTTAGTACAGGATACTTAGGTTCGTTGTCTTGTTGTAAAACCCAACCCTGCCCAAGACGCAATAATTTTACAGATGACTTCAAACGGGGTTCCAATATATTTTTATAATTACAGTAACTCACAGCTTATTTGATGCAGGTAATACTTTTCTAGAAACAAGAAAATGACTCGATGTTTATTAAATTAAAAAAAAAAATGTTTACGACTTGTAATGAGATATGTATGTACTGTTTACCACTGCAGAAAGAACAATAACAAAAACAAAGCTTGCTGAAAAAATATAGAAACAAATAGTTTTCTCATCAAAATATGCTCACAGCTTAAATGATGCAGTGTATTTTATATTTTCTCTGAGCATGCAATAACGGTGAAATGTATTTGTTTTTGTTTCGCTTAGCGTCTTAAGTTATTCTGTAAAAAATTTTGGAAAGAAAAGTTGAAAAATTTAAATTTTTTAAAATGGGAAAAGGGACCTCACTTGGAAAAAGGGAAGACGTTATTCGTCATTATAAAGAGGGTAAAAGCCAACAAAAAAGTGCAGAAATTGTCGCTATTAGTTCCTCAACTGTCCAACACATTATATGTAGAAAGGTTTCGCCACGAAAACAGGATAGAAGATAAGGGCAGAACTGCGCCAAATAATTTAATGATGCAGAAAAGAGGTGGATGTTCGCAAAATTAAAGAAAAACCCGATTTAAGCGCTCCCAAAAATAATAGCTCGAAAAATACTTAGGCTAATGTCTAATTTCATTAACATGTCCAATTTCATGTTAATTTTATTAACATTCTCTGTCTCAATGTAGGCAACTCAACTTAACAGAAAATGTTATGTGGACAGTGACAGCCAGAGTAGTAACCATACAAATAAAAAGAGGGGATCGGTAGTACAGTTTTGCGTGGTATAATGCGGGTTTCTTCTTTTTTGTTTTGTGTAAATATAAATTTTCTGCAATAAATGAAGCAAATACTGTTATTTTTCGAAAATAAAAAGAATGCCGAAAAGGCAAGCCAAAAACTTCAAACTAACAAATGATCTTCTTTACATCGAAATACAGACAATTTTCTGTATTTTTTTTGTTGTATTTTTTCCATTTATTGCCAGCAAACATTAAATATTAACAAAATTCAACTTTTGAGCTAAATCAAATACTATAGAAACACTTGATACTACTGAAATTTAGCATAGCTTCAAATACAGTTAAGTTCTTGAGTAAATACTTAAGACTTGTCAGACTAATTATTAGTCTTATTGACCTAAAGTACGCTGCGCCCTCTGAGGTGGTTGTTGTTGTTGTTGTAGCAGCATAAACATACCCCATACTTACATACGGAGAATGATGCCGAAGTGACAGTCCTTGGCCGCGTATAAGTCTGGGTCGTTTCGGTTACGTAGAACCGATTGTCGTGGAAACGCCCTCTGAAGTGGTATATTGTGCTACCTGCAAGCCGGCAATTGTACAATTATGCTAAATTTGAGTACCATCTAAAGCTTTATGTTGCTTATCGCAATTAAATTCAGAGTCGCACCATCTACCAGTCTCTATCTTGCGCGAGCTGAACAATCGCAGCGAATGTGCGCTGGAGTTACAACATCTAGTTCGCAAAAACGGCAGATGCTTGCCTCTAATCTAACCAGCCATATCTATCTGTTATAGTTCTTTTTAAAGACACCACCCGCAAGCTTCGATTTATCTCTGTACCAGATTTTCGATTTATATAGATTGATGGTCATGATGCAAAGAATAATGAGATGGCGCCCATCGTGGTCCCGTTACTTTGCGCTCAGCGAATTTGACAACTAGTTACGTGATTTTAGCTCCAGTATGGCCAGATTACCATTTTCGTAACTTGATTTCGAATTTTTTTTTTGTTATTTTTATTATTTTTTGTTTCGGAGTTTTAGTTCATTCCACATGACATTTTTCTAGCCTATTCTAATTAAAAGTAGTGTTTATAATTTTGTAAAATATACATTTTTTAATAATTATTTAAATAATTCACTCAGTTTTATTTAGCTTTACTTTTTTTTAACATCCTCTTCTGCTTTCGGCAGTCAAATCTCTCTCTCGCTACTGCAGAGTTGCCTAGCTTTGGATATAAAAACGCACTAAATGCCCATTTAAAGAAAATAAAACACGAAATTTTTATTGTGTTACTTAAAGAACTTTGTATGCGTGACAAATTGTCTGTAGAATGTGCGTTTTTTTTTTAAATAAATGTGTTATGCTTATGTACAATTTAATTTATGAGTTTTTTTTGTTAAGCGAGACTCTTTTATTAAGGGAACGACTTTTTTGCTATATTTGAAGTTATGTAACTAGATAAGGTACCCTTTTGTAAAAATGTCATTATAGTTTCTTCAGTATTTTCTGGTATTTTGTTGCTTATTTTTAATGTGAATACACCTCTTCATGCCCTATGTCTCACTAAGGATTGATGACCGGAAGAAACGATTACACCTCTATGGTTTTAATTCGCATTCAATAAATTCAAAGGCTTTTTAAAATGTGTAAAAAGGTTTTCAATCTTAAGAAGAGTTGAGAGCGGGGCATTTAATATTTTTGCATAGCCTTAAATGGAGCCAAAAATTAAATTTGCACTTTCAAATTATCAAATTTTATAGGAGTAAAAAAATTTTCATTAGCACTAAAATCTTCTCAGAGTGGCCTTTTTTAAACTTCTTTTGTATAATAATACAGTTTTTTTTTAACCTAAAGTTTCGCTAGCCTTAAATTAAAAACAAAAAGAAACAAACACCAAACTTAAAAATTGTCGCATTTTCGGTATAAAAAAGCACTAAATTTATTGCGAAGAGCAAATGGTTGGCAATACTGCCCAACTCAGCAAACGTGACGTCACGTACGCTCTGATGGGCGCAATCTTGTTTCTATCATTCTTGGATTGATGGTATGGGTCTCTCAGAGCGCTCCCTCCCTCGCACTACAGAATTGTTTATGCATTTCTTTGCGATTCCCTCTCTTTCTCTCTTTTTAGCGATATTATTAAGTCTCTGTACTCCTGAGAAGGCTCCTTTCTCTCTGTCAGACTAACTGTAATAATGTCAGAGTTTTCGCTTCATTCCAAAAACAAGTCTTATCTAATTGGGTAGGTGACTTTATATATATACCTATATATATATATATCAAATTAACTGTTATCTTTTTCGCACTTCAGCGAAAAATCGCGCAAATATTTGTAATATATTTCAATGAAAGCTTACCTAACTGATATACGCAGTTTTTTCGCATTAATTTATTGGCCAGGAAAAGATTAAATTTATTATTGCAAAAAAAAAAAATTGCGGTCGCCTAAAAATATACTTCCCTGCCTGATTGTAATCTACCTGCACGCAGCAGTCGAAATGTGACAGCTGTGCTACTGATTAATTTTTCCCGAAGCGCATGACAGGTGTTATCAGTTGTGGGTAGATTTATTTGCATAGTATGCATGTGTGTGTGTGTGTGTGTGTGTATTTTGACATTAAAAAAGTTGATTTTTATACTTACAACTAGCAATGCCAGATACATCGTTTGTGGTGATAAATAAAGGCTATAAATAAAAATCTCCTGCTTAGTCGAAATTAATGAGGCGTAAATTACTTAAAGCTGAGATGGGTTTTTATTTTATTTAATTGAATACTTATAAATTACATTCGTAATCTTATCGCGTGGTGCATGAACATAAAGGCTGTGCGGGCTTCTTACTTGTGAATATACATGGGTAAAGGGGGTCCTTCCATCTACTGAAAAGGATAGTCAACCTTCAAAGATTTGTTCATCAACACAGCGAAACTTTTGGTGCCTTTTATGATGAAAATCGAAATTTGTAGGAAATAGCAGGCTTCTGGCAGAAATACTTGTCCCCCTTTGCCATCGGCTACTCGGATTGCTACCTAAATTCGATTGTTCATCATATTAGTAGCTGTCCCAACCCTGTGCCACTAAGAAGCAGATTAAGAGGTGCCTGATTTTTTTTTAAATGGGCCTTATAGCTACAAAAAGTTTAGTGGTAAAAAAAAAAAAATGTACGAGATATGGAAATATGCGTATTAAATGAAAGTGGAAAGTGCAAACAGTGCTAAAAATTTTGTTTAATATTTATTTTGTGCTTCAAACATATGTAGATTTTTTGCTCTCATCTGATAAACCGTGTTTTTGTAAGACCCGCTCTGCCGATAGACGCTCATCTAAGTATGTAAAAGATCTCAAACTTTGTCAGTTCCTCCGTTCCTAAAAGCTTTCAAAGGAATAGAGGTTTCACAAAAAAAAAAAAAAAAAAAAAAAACTAGGGTCTGTCAGACTCACGCACGGTAGAAGTGAAACTTTTAAGTTAGTTGTTCCATGCATGGGAGCCCCGGTTTAGATCTCTCCCCCCTCTCTCGTGTTAAATTCAGGTTTTCATATTTTTTTTTCTATATCACTCCACATAAATTTGTACTATTCATTTTTGTCCTTATTAGCTTCAAATTTGACACTTGGGTGCAGTGTTGCACTTGACGCTGACATTTCTTTGCACTTCCAATAGTATTTTTTGCCTACTTTTGGCCTGTTAATTAATTTGCTTTGATCACCGAAACGGTTGAAATGTCATTTTACAACCTTCTACTTCAACTATCGTCACTCGTTTGGCAAACGCACTCATTGTATCGCTTCGCCTCCTCCATACCTACCATCTATTTGCTTCACAGCAGTTTCTTATTGCTTTCCCGCTTACACACATTCAATCGGCGCTTTATCTGATACTCACACACAGCACTCATTTGCACGGGCTATGGCTATCTATAATACCCGTTGTCGGTTGTCGATTGTCGGTTGCCTGCATGTCGCCAGTCTACTTCAATGCTTACTTGTGTGCTATATACATTTCAGTTCATATTATTTCGCTTCGTTCAGTGCGAATCACAGGTCAACGCAATATCCTAACCTCGCCTCACACTTACTGAACGGCTGATGCACGGCGTGGTTAGTTTGCTATAGAGCAAACGAGAGAGAAAGAAAGGCATTCGAGAGAGAAGGGGAGAGACGGCGTGTCTCGGTGGCTCCCTCACATCGTTCAGCGCTTGCGATGCGAGAGAGCGACAGAGAGAGCGAATAGGCGAGAGTGGGAAGGAGCAGCTGCTCCTTGGCCCCGCCCATTTGACGGATTTCGGTAACGCTCCGAACTTACCGTTTCACTCGCCTATTTTCAATCTGCCTTGGGGCCCCCGACGCGCCTAAAGAAGTTTCACTTCAAAAATTCATAAAGTACAGAAAATTCGTCTGCAATTTCCGCCATCTTCCCTGGCTGTATCATAGTCAAAACATTCCAAGTACATATTTTCAAATCATAATCCTTCAAACGTTGCAATGGTCGGCATCTAAGTTCGTTCCTTATCCAAGGCTGTTGATGTGTCGGGAAGGGGTTTTTTTAAACTGACATTAGGGTGTCAACCTAGGCCAGCCTCCTTTCACCTTATATCATTCGTTCCTATCACTTCCACCAAGGTTTCATCTATATCATGTATAGAATGTTACTTGATCTTCGTGGTAGGAGGAGGATTGTTAATGAAACTATGGCCCACCACAGACTGTGAAGCTAAGAGTGAGAGAGAAAATTCGTATCAAATGAAGGAATGATTTTTTTTCGTAGTTATTCTATGGCAAAACCAAAAATCTCCTTGAAAGTTGGTGTCCATGAATATCTTTAACGCCTTTCATTCACATCCCTAAACACCACTTAATATCTTTTGCTAAGTTCCGGTGGATGGTCTTGGAATCATCAGTTTAAAAAAGTATAATTTATGGTCCGATTTGGCTCATATTTAAAATGCGTATCATTTATATGGGGGCAAATATATGTATATAAAAAAATATTAACCCTTTAGATGGAACTGAACTAAGACTCTTACTTGTGCCCGATTCACGGGAGTTGAGTTGGGTACTTAAGAAATAAAATTTCTACAAAAATTAACTCCCTAAGTTGCAATGGAATCTTGGTATTAAAATAAATCTTTACTTTTCTAAATCAAGCCCAATGAGTGATATTTAGTCCATGCAAAGACGACTCGATAGTTGGAAAAGGAGAGCATTTCTTTAATGCGTATCTTTTTTGAATTAAAACTCCGCTTAATAGAAAACTTTGCTTGGTGCACGAAAAAAGCCTTCTTATATAGATTTATTTATACAACTTTTTTATATGCTTAAAGTATTCTAAATACATATATACAAGTAAAACTAGAAGGTGGCGCAAAATTAATCACCTTGTCAGAAGATTTATAATTTTTGCGTCTGTCATATTTGACACTTGTGAACTTGACTGCTGCGGTATAAAAATAAGGTCAAAATAAAGACTTTAGTAGAAAAATTATTTAAAAACCAAATTGGGTGATTAATTTTGTGCCACCTTGTACATCTACCTGTGTTCATAATAATAGTGGCGCGACATATTGGAAAGTTTTGACTAATTACTTATTTTTCTTTTTAATTTTTGTATATTTTTATGAAAATGTGGATTGAAAATGTGTCCTACAACAAAAGCCATATAACTAGAAATTTCTAATTTTGTACAAAATTAAAAAAAAGTCATTAAATTTGAAAAAAATTAATGGAGGCTTAAGCAAAAATCTCTGTACGCAGTTTTTTATCCCACTCAATTTTGATTTAATAACCATCATCATCATCCACATCGCATTTACAGCTCGGGGTGAGCCAGTGCCTCCATTACTATTGCGCTCCATACGTCTCGGCTTATTGCCTGGCTTCTTCGTAGGTTCTTTCACATCATCCTTCTTAGTGGCCGTCCGAGTTCATATACACATAGGCAGGCAAAAGAAAATGATAAGTTTGCAGATTTCATCAGTCAAATAGGTCAGACAACAGCAAATCAATAAAAATTAATATGACAGCATTTCCCAATATTTCCTCAAATCCGATAAGTAAGCATTTTACCTGTACTTCCAACTCTCGTTACAATTATAGAATTCGCATTTAAGCTCTCTCATCACTGCAGTTGTTGTTGTCGTCGCTAACGTCGCTATTATCTTCGTTGGAGCTCTCGCTTGCTTAGCTCCGCTACCTTCGCATTTTCTTTTATGCGATGTTGCTGCCCAATAACTAACAACATAAGCATAATTCGGTCGGACTATTTTCGCACATTGCATTTTTAACTGCTATTCAGAAAATCCCATGATAAGTGACCTTAACCTTGTAAAAGGTGAAATAGTAGGGGCCATTTCCATTAAATCATAAGTGTCTTAGCTTAATCATATATTTAATTTATTAATCAGATTATTCTGTTGTCAGACGTCAAATAAAGAAGAACGTAAATTTACACAAATCCATCCCGGTTATGTATTGGAGCAAGATTTGCTATAAAAGAACTGGCATTACTTACCAAATTTCCCTTCGGCTGTGAAGTGCGCTGAAATATGAGTTCTACCTACAAAAATTATCTACTCAACAATCACTCTCAGAATTATAGGGTCGCTATTCTGTTCCTTAAATGACAATGGACAGTTTATTACTTTAGTTGTATACATTTGGATAGTCCACAAGTAGAGGCAAATTCCAACACAGCTATTACTAATGTGTTAGATGCTTGTACATGTATGTATGCGTGTAGGCAGAAACTCATTTCGCCAAACCCCGAAAAATGTTTTTATCATCGCATGCATATGTTTGTGTGTGTATGTGCTTGAAAAGCAGGAGTGTGTAGACATTAATTAGAATAGCGCACCCATATTTTTTTTTATATAAATAGCTGTGTATGTGTGCGTGTATGTGGTAAGCTATGCAATAAAGATAAGAGCAAGTAGTTACGGGTATTCCATATGACCAACTATGACCGGGATGGCATTGAAGAAAAGTAATTTCCTACATTAAATTGAAGAAATCAGCAAAAAAATATACCTCCAGTTAGCCGTGGTTAGGTTAGCTTGAAATGGTTGCCCATAGAGAGGACACACTTGGATGAAAATCAAAAATTGGTCCTTTGTAATACCATTGTAAAGGAGATAAGAAGAGGAGGATTAAAGGAAGGAGAAAAGAAGGGAGCGGGCGAGTAGATGTCTATTTCTTGATGACAACCGAATGATGTCTGAGTTCCGGTGGTGTTAACTGCTTCGCACTGCTGATGAAGTTTAGTAGGTTTTTAATGCCAATGCTATATCAGCAGGTGTGACAAAGAGATGAGCGCGAAGATACTTATATGTTAGCACCGCGAAAGCAGGGCAGCTAAGGAGCAGGGCTGAGTTGATTCTATCTCATCCTATTTTAAGGGCACAAAAGGCCATAAGGACGAGTGCAAATCTCCAATAAATCTACCTCATCCTTCATACGACTGACGCACAAAGGAGTCGAAGTAATGACGTATCTCGTGGCCAGTGTCCTGTAAGTGCTCCCACGATATTTGAGCGATGAGATTTTATTAACCTCAGAAGATCCCTCGAACGCCTAAGATCCACTAGTGGCCAAAAAGATTTCGCAATCTTAAAAGTTTGTGTATTTGCCCAGAGCTCGCTAAGTTTACGCAAAGCTCAACTCTCCAGAAGCAGATTTAACAGGTAGTCAACGGAGTCTCAATACTCTCATTTGCGGGGAAACTACCTCACAGGTGCGCTGTCCACCTCGCAGCTTTCTGCAATGTCGCTATGACCTGGGTACCTGGTCAGCCTGGATGAGCCTAACATATATCGGCTGTGCGGGTAATTTGAAACTGTGTAGAAGGTGTGTTGAAGGCAAACGAAAATGATTTTCATGTATTTGTAATGATGGAAATAATTTGGTTTTAATTTCTTTATATCAACTAAGTAGTACGAAAATTTTAGATTTTTTTATATCAAAGCTAAGAAAGTTATAACTCATCCAAAGTTTCCCCATTAGGTCTGTGCATGTAAAAGTTAACCAGTAACTTAATTTCCAAGAATTCGCTCTTAATGAGAAGAGTATCCAAAAAGGTACATGAACGCAATACCAAGTTTTGTGAACAGCTGTTTAAATTGTTGGCGGCGAAAATCAAAAAAAATTAAAAAAATTCAGTTGAGCTACCTCGTATTAAAAAAAATAAATAAATAAAAATAAAGCAAAATAACGCGCTTAGCATCACATTATTTTATTTTGCCCACAATAATTTGTTCCATTTCATCATTCATTGCATTGACAATTGTATTGTTGCGTCAATCACAGCTTTCTTCATATATTTTTTGCTTCCAAATTAGTTCATAACGAAGAACTGGAAGCATAAAGCACAAAGGGTTCAAAGCTTTCGATTTGTATATATTTCGGAAACAGCAGCAATGGTGGCAAATGGAGGCTGTGGCTCAGAAGTACATACCTCGATATCATTGGCCGATTCCTATTTACGGGGGGAAACCGGTTTAGATTGATCAAAAAATCGACTTTTTTATTGCATAAATCGATAGTATAACTACTCAAGAATATGTGGTAAAAATGTTAAAGCGAAATTCGCATTATTCCCGATTCTATGAGCACTTAAGTGACTGCCCGTCGGTTCCGCACCGTAGCGCGCGTTAGTTAGAACGACGTTTTTCTCGAAAATACTTTTTTTCAGCTGGTGAACATTCTAGCTTAAAAAGTTATCGACCAATCGTTCTAAAATTTTTCGGAATTTTTTTTTATTCAATTCTAATTTATATGAACCTAATTCTGGGATTATATTATTATTTAAAATATGGCTTTTTAAGCAAAATAGATGAAAAACAGGGTATAAAAAAACTACTTTGTGTTCAAGCGCCTCAAAAGCATGCAATTTTCAATATTTTTTTACCACAATTAGGTTCATATTCTTGGGAAATATGTTGTTAATAAAAAAAAAATAGCTTTTGATTTCAGAGAAAAATTGCAACTTCAGGAATTCCTACCAGCAAGACACTCGGATGGCGATCGTCCATGGGCAGCACGCTCTAACGCCATTATCTCCCGCGGAAATAGCTTAAAAAAAATTTAAAAATATAAATAAAATATCTTCTAAACTTAAAAAATTTCTGATTATTCCTTCTTTGTTTAAAAAATTCTCGAAAAACACCAAAATTTTGGCCTCCTAAACCGGTTTCACCCCTTAATGTATGACTTCAAATAAACTTTTATTTTATCTAAACAAACTAAATTTTATCTAAAACATATTTACTTAATTTCTCCATTTTAATCACCATTTTTATTTCAATTTAGAACTTTGACTCAATTCGCAAATTTTAATTCGTGTTTATTTTTGCTTTGCGAACAGCTGTTTTTCTCACTTCCAAATTCTTACAAGTAAAAATTTATTCAGTACAAACTTGCGCCTTCCCCTCAAAATGAAATGTCATTTTGCTCTCTCACTTTCCCCTACTTTGCCAGTTTTTTGGATACATTTTTACATACAGAATTTTATGAAGACTATTTTTGTGGAATATTTGAACCCCTAGCATCGCTTTCAACCAGTCAATTAGAACACGTTTTTAAGAAGAGTCCAAAAAGGCCTTTGAAATAGAAAATTTGAGAATTAAACTATTCTATGGAAATATTTGTCGAAAAATTTCAGTAGGAGTGGAGTTACTGAAGCCGCGAAAGTAATCAACCTAAGCGTTTAGTCGTAACTGAAGGAAATACTGCCATTTTGTTGCTTCACAGCACAACAGTCAAGTCAACTTATGGCGAAGAATGCTGATCTCAGCTTTCAATGAAATAAGTAACCAATCAAAAACCAATACAAATAATCCAGGAATAAAAGATTACTCAGGTTGAAGAAGAAAACCGAGCGTAACTTTGGCGTTGTGCAAGTGACAAAATTAAGAAGAAAGTGCCAAAATGTTCATTTTACAAACAAATATGAAAAGTTGGGTTAACTAAATAAGAATATATAAAAAAAAAAAATTATAATAACAAAAAAGAAAAAAAACAACAAATCGCAGCAACACTCCAAAATTAGGTTCGCTCAACAAGTAGTTCAAGTTGAGTTCACTGAGAGCCGAGTAGCGGTACTGCGGTAAGTAAGCGCAAACTTCTCTACTCTCCTTACCGTATTCAAACACCTAATGACATCGCGAAAAGTCCATCTCTCTATTAAACAAAAATTTGTCTACCCTAATTTTGGAGAATAATTACCAAAGCGGTAATTCTGAATGTTGTCACACTGCTGTTTAGCGGTTACGGTACTCAGAGTTCATATTTGTGGTTTTCTGCTCACTGCCACTGGAATTTCGGCTATTCATTTGCATAATTACTGCGCGTTTGTTTGCAAATACATTTTTTATGCTACTTACATACATATGCGTGAATATACATTTGTTATAGTTGACGTCACATTCATGCGCATATTATTTAGTGTCTATACATATAAAGAAAAAAATGTTCCAACTGCCTTTTGCGTTTTAGCGAATTGATATTTAAAGTTTTACTGTTTCATATTTTACTTCAGCAGCTGTGATAAAGTTTTCTAAGGCGATTGACAGTAAAAGGAGATCAAAATATAAAGAAAAACTATTTAATTTTTTTGTTTCTTATTTTACTGGCCTCAAAAATTTTATTTTTAAGAATCATGGAATGGAATAATGGGTATGGCTGTTTATATCGAATATTGCGGTTCAGTGGGAGTTTTACCGAAGCGGCTTAAAAATAATGTAATTTCGTGACGAATATTGAGCTGGATACTGCAATTATGTTACTAAGTAACTGTGTATTACCATAAGTACTATTTGACAGTATTTAAATGCCTCATAATGAACCCAATTCGTTGTTACGGTGAAGCGTACATACATACATTTTGTAGTTTAGCATAATTTTGCTAAAAATTCATTATGGGTGAATAGGCACAATTTTAGAGGAAGCACTTTTTAAGGTTGAGCACTTTAAATAAGTGGTCAAACACAGACTATGGTTACCGTAAAATCCTGGATGGCACGTTGGAGCCTTCGACTATGCAGTCCCGCCTATACTTGCCCCTACAATGGTCGTGACCCTCCAACCCTCGAGGGAAGATTAAGAACGGGACGTGGTAAGACAGGGCGAGTTCATCCAGTTTTCATTCAGTTTTCGGCTTTCCGACTACTGTAGTATCTTTCTGGCGGAACTGATGGCAATAATGAAAGCTGCAACACTGGTACAGTGTGATGCGATACCTGGAGATGATATCTACATTTTCACTGGAAGCCAGACGGCGACAAAATTCCTCACAAAACAGTCGACAACCTCCAAGGTAGCCATGAAATGCAGCGCATATCTTAACGAGATGGCTGAGCCATTTCGCTTAAGGATAACATGGGTTCCTGGCCATTGGGACATTGAGGGCAACTGCAGAGCCTATGAACTAACGAAAATCGATACCAAATTGACTGGTGAGTACATAGACAATGGGGCATACCCTTGCAAACATGTAAACTACGTGTCCGCGTGGAAATTGTAAGAGTAGCGAAAGAAAGATGGCGTAATGAACCATCTGCGTAATTGCCCGACAGCTGTAGCCGACTCTCAATGCTAAACGCACGGAACTTCTACTAAGGAGAGATAAGCACAGTCTTAGCATGCTGGTTTCATTTATAACGGGGCACTGCCTAATAGGTAGCCAAGCCCAGAGAATGGGTGTGCAAACACATGGCTTCTGCAGAAGTTGTCTAGATGAGGAAGAGACGATCCCGCACCTTCTGTGTCACTGTCCTGCTCTAACCAGACGTAGACTCGCCATTTTGGGTGGACAGTTCTTTAATGAATTAGAAGATATCGGCTCTGTTGAAATTAAGGATCTTACGAAATTTTTGAAAAGTACACATTGGTTTCAGGAGGGATAAGGGCGGGAACTAGCAAGTGGCATCACAATGGGCCATGAGCCTGAGTGTGTCCTACAGTGGACAACCGCTTACTCCTAACCTAACCCTTCCGGAGAATATAAATTACTTTTTTGTGTTATTTTTTATATATTCTTTCGTGCTTTCCATTAAACAGTTGAAAATAAATAAAAAAAAAAAAAATTTTTTAAATGAATAAATTAAATGAACGATTGAACCTTTTAAATAATTAAATAAATTTAAAAATAAATAATATATTATTTTTTTTTAATTACAGTCGAACTTCTCTACAGTGAACTTCCATATAATGAAGCTCTCCTTATAATGAACTGGTTTCGAAGACACTGCTTTTTCGTTCTACTTTCGGTGTATTTTTGTCTCCTTGTAATGAATTTCTATATAGTGAAGTTTTCTATATAATGAACAAATTTTACAGCTGGAAATTCAAGCCTCCTAAGTTTTTGTCTCCATATAGTGAATTTTTTCAAAAGTTTTCTGTTGCAAAAAATTACAGTTAGATGTGGACAAACTGTAATGAGGGGAATCCCAAAATTAAAACAGAAAGAGCTGAGCTATTACAGTTTTATTCAGTGATTGAAGTTAAAATGACGCATCGAAGCAGCATTTCGCTTGAAAAAAAGTTATTAATGATTAACAAAGTTAATGAAGGAAAGAAAAAAAAAAGATATTGTCAATGAATGCGGACCATTATTGAAGCAAAAGGCCAAAGATTTTGCGGAAGCACTAGAACACCACGAATTTGAGGCAAGTACAGGTTGGTTAGACAAGTTCAAAAGTCGGCATGGCGTTATTCAAAAGACATTATGTGGGGAAAGTGCTGACGCCAACATAGAAAACCGTGATGAATGGGTAACGAACGTCTTACCGAAATTAATTGAAAATTACAACATTTACAACATTTTTAATGCCGACGAGACTGCTTTGTTTTTCAAATGCTTGCCAACTAAAACACGGGCTTTCAAAAATGAAAAATGCTTTGGTGGGAAGCAAAGCAAGGAGAGAATAACTGTCCGGAAAGGCCAAAAATCCGAGGTGCTTCAAGGGAATAAAATCTTTAGGTGTCGATTATGAGTTTAACAAAAAAGCATGGATGACCAGTGAGATTTTTACGAAATGGATTGTAAAACTCGACAAAAAATTTTGTGATCAAAACAGAAAGGTGTTGTTTTTTGTTGATAACTGCACTGCCCCCCCTAAATATGTAAGAGACAAGTTGAGAAACATTCATCTCGCTTATTTTCCTCCCAACATGACTTCGTTACTGCAACCAATGGACCAAGGCATTATCTACAACATGAAACAACATTACAGAAAACGAATTTTAACGAATATATTGACTCAAGTGGATGAGGGAAATTCTGTTATGGCCATAGACTTGCTGCAAGCAGTTCGAAATCTTAGCAATGTATGGAATGTCTATGTTAAACCAGAAACAATTGCCAACTGTTTTAAAAAGGCTGGATTTTCAAAAGATGCTATGCAGATTCCATTTGAGCATTGGGATGAAGAGGGCCTTCTTTCAATATCGGATTTGGCTGCTTTACAGTCTTCATTTAAAAAAGTAGCAAATATCGAAGCATCGTTTGATGACTACGTAAGTTAATAATGGTGTGCAGACTTGGGACAACCCATCCGAAGAAGATATTCTCAACAGCATTTTTGAAAGTCGCGGAGTTCCAGCTGAATCTGGTAAGCATTTATCTTTTTATAGTCAAACAAAAATTGAATATGTAAATATTATTTCAGATAACGATGAACACGATTTGACCGTTGAAGAATTGGCAGAAACTGAGGAGGCATTACCTACGTTGATACAAGCTGCTTCATCCATTGGCGTAATTAGAACCTTTGTGGAAATGAGGAGTGACGTGTCGATTAATGTTTTCAACTCTCTACATGATTTGGAAGCTTTTATTGAAAATTAAAAATGGAAGACTGTAATTCAAACCAAACTCACTGATTATTTTAAATAAAATTACATAAAAAATCAGTGTTTCTTTATAATGAAGTTTCTATATAGTGAAGTGATTTTCAGGTTCCGTGCGAATTCACTATATGGAAGTTCGACTGTATTATATTTTTTATTAGTCGGTAGTTAATTGATCGAGTGCACTGCGCCGTGCCGGAATAGACATAATTTTGAAGGAAAATCCCAAAGTTTTATTTCGCCTTATCAAAAATGTCGAAAATTGAAAAAATTAAAAACAAAAATCGGGAAATATCGCAATTTGAAAGAAAAAACTAAAACAAAAAATATGTTTTTACCAAAAAACAAAAAACACTCTTTTACCAAAAAAAAAAAATTTTTTAATTTTTATAAATAAAAAAATTTACAAAAAAAGAAAACTGTTCTTTTTTTTTAATTTTATTAAACTACTAAAGGAAGTTTATTAAACTCCTATAGGAAACATTTATTTTGTGTTATCATAGGTTGACACAATATGTCTATACTTCCTGGTGCTATAATCTATTACACGTTAAGTCCGTTAGAGATTTGAAATTGTAATACCTTTTTTTAAATGAAGTTAATTTTATTCAGTAATGTAAAAACTAAAAAAAAAATTTACTTTTCATGCGATATGGTCACCATTTGGTTTTACCAAAGCCTTCAAACGATAAGGCCATTCCGCTATTGCCGCACGCGCGGTTTCCATGGCTGTTTACGATGCTGCTTGAACCAAACATTGTTTGAGACTCTTCAGATTTCTGTGAGATCTTCGGCAGGCCATGTTCCCACATTCTGACCAATGAATTCAGATCTGCACTTCCAGGCGGTCAATCTTCTGCGGCATGAACACAGGAATATTGTTTTTTTTTTGCCCCTACTGGGTGTTTTTTGTCTTATGGGCTGGAGCGGAATCTTGTTCGAAAATCCGATACTCTCCATTGAAGAGAGTACTGGTGAATTGCTTTACCACGCCTTCTACGACATCCTCCTGGTACACTTTTACCGCGGTCTTAACTCTTTTTCCACAGAAATGAAGAGATGTAACGCCTTTACAAGACATTACCCACCAAACCACAACGGAAGCTGGTTGGTGCCCACGTTGAACCCTTTTCGTTTTGCTTATTAAATACTTCTTCAACAGTGGAAATTTTCTCATCTCTGAAAATAATATTTTCATGGCCGTTTACCGCGTGCCACTAAAGAAACTGCTTGCATCTGTCGAGTTTAATTTTCTTTAAGCGCGTTTTCAAACGATGACCAGTTGACCAGTTTTATAAAAAGTAAAATTCGTTTCATGCAGCTTAGGGTCTTTTTTATTGAATTTTCTCGCTAACCATCAAACTAAAGGGTGTTTGTTTTAGAGGTTAGGTTTTCAAGTTGGCACTACTTTTTTCGTAGATGGTCTTTTTGACAGCTGTCACTTGATTTATGCTCAGTTTGGTTTGCCATTTCATAATGAATAGACTTACACCTGAACAACGTTTGCAAATCGTGCAAATTTATTACGAAAATAATGGTTCGGTTCGCGCGACGCATCGCGCGCTGCGTCCAATATTCGGTCGACATAATCGTCCATCAGAGTCACTAATTCGATTAACCATGGATCGGTCTCGCACCACGTTTGCTCTAGTGGATAATACGCATCCTCAGAGACGTCGTACAGTGCGCACCGAAGACGCTATTGCTGCTGTGGAGCAGAGTATCGAAGAAGACCCTAATGAGTCCATCCGCCATCGCGCGCAGCAATTGGAGATGTGCCCATCCACTTTATGGAAGATTTTGCGGAAGGATCTTGGTTTGCGGGCTTACAAAATCCAACTCGTGCAAGAATTGAAGCCGAACGACCATCAAGCGCGTCGCACGTTCGGTGAATGGGCCCAAAACGAGATGGCCACCGATCCCGATTTTCACAAAAAAATTTTGTTCAGCGATGAAGCTCACTTTTGGTTGAATGGGTATGTCAATAAGCAAAATTGTCGCATTTGGAGTGAACATAATCCACAAGCCATTGCTGAGACGCCGTTACATCCTCAAAAAGTCACTGTTTGGTGTGCTCTATGGGCAGAGGGAATCATTGGTCCATATTTCTTTAAAAATGAAGCCGGCCATAATGTTACAGTCAATGGAGAGCGCTATAGAGCCATGATTAATGACTTTTCGTGCCTGAATTGGACGATGTTGATGTGGACGACCTTCGGTTCCAACAGGACGGTGCTACATGCCATACAGCCAACGCAACAATCGTTTTATTGAAGGAAACTTTTGGTGAGCGCATTATCTCGCGCCGTGGACCTGTGGCGTGGCCTCCAAGATCGTGCGATATAACACCGCTGGACTATTTCTTGTGGGGCTATGTGAAGTCGCTTGTCTACGCAGATAAGCCCGAGACGATTGACGTCTTGAAAGAGAATATTCGGCGCGTTATTGCTGACATACGGCCCCAATTGCTGCAAGAAGTGGTCGAAAATTGGGCCTCTCGGCTGGAATTTATTCGAGTCAGCCGTGGCGGCCACTTGCCCGAAATCATTTTTAAAACATAATGGCAAACCCTTATCTTTATAATAAAGCTAAATTCTTGGCCATAACATTAAATTATATACGTTTTATTTCATCTTGAAAACCTAACCTCTAAAAAAACACCCTTTATCTCTCACGGACCAATATTTTTAAACCCATTCTATGAATTTGGCCGGTTGCTCCAAAAACAAATAAAACAAGCGCACTTTGTTTACTCGCTTTGTTTGGCACAATAAAAAATAAATCATCTTTAAGTCAACACATGTGACCCAATTATACGCCAACAATGAAATAAATGAGCACCGAAGGTGTGGTAAACGGGGTTTTAGTGCCAATGATTTTGGAATTCCATGAAAATTGTGTGGGCTGCGTAGGCTGTGTAGATCCTGCAGTAATATTTTTACGCAAACACTTTCCTTCCTTGTTGGACTTCCGTTTTCTAGGCATTCTTATGCGCTAGTATACAAATATTTTCTTTGCCTCGAATAAACAAGTAAACTTGCTAAACTTTTCAGCTCACAATTTTTCTCTCCCATTGCGTGCGTGTGTGCGTGCTTTTGTTCACGGAATTTGCATGATTTCCTACCTCAATATTTCTGGTATTGTCTTTCCTCTTTTAAAGCACTTTTCATCCCCCTACCGGTAGTTGGAGCAATGTAATTGATGTTGCACATTTACTGTTCTCCACATTTCGCCCCTCTTCCCCCGCTGTTTTCATTCATAAAATATTTCCGATCGAACCACAATGTTGTCTGTATCCGTTATTAGGCTTCGTCACGTTAAGCACTCATCCATCAGCGTCGCTATGAGTAGACAACAACAATAAGAACAACAACAAAAACATGGATTTATGGCGCATATCACGCGCGCTAATACAGGGCCTTTTAAGCTCGAGATTCGCTTTCAAGGTGGAGCGCAAACAACTCAATTTTTTTTTGGGCTTGAAAGATAGATGCCCTGTGCACTTTTCAGTGATAGTCTCGCACCAACCCATTCGGCTCCGGTGGCTGCCGATGCTTACTGTACCGAAAAATGTATATGCGGCTTTCTCGCAACTACATTTTTTAAGTCGGCTGGATTTATAACTTGAAAATTCTTTGCTGCTTGACTTGAAATTTTAACTCCTCATTCACAATTACTATCTGCATGGAAAAAAGTAGCATTTTTCTATATTACATAAATGCATATAAAAGATCCTCGACCTATGGGTGGAATGCGTCTTCATTTTGTTCTACAAATGGACGTATCTACAGTTTTAAACCGACTCCTAAAAAGAGATATTTTTTATGAGATGCTTTTCCATGGCAGAAATACAATCGGAGGGGCGACTGTTAATAGAAAAAACTGTTTCTATCATTTTGATGCTTCATGCACGGAGATTAGAAACTACGAACTTCCGAATGGTAATCATGCACCCTCCATTTCTCAATATTAAGAGAAAAGGTCAAAGTAAAGTTCACCGTAATTTTAAAATCCTTTTTTTTTTTATTTAGTAACAAAGTTATTCAAAAACAAAATTTAATGGTTCATTTTGCGTCATCTTGTAAAAACAGAGGGCCACAAAATAGAAGACAAATTAACCAGGAGAGAGGGGTGCGCCCTCCATTTATAGGCTCAAGGTCATCTTGGGCAGAAGAATGACAAAGAAGATCATACTGGCACAAACTCCCGGATTTATCGCAATTAAAATCAATGATAGGTAGTTTTATCCTAAACCGAGTTCAAGGGCGTATGGAATTAAATAAGAATAAGTTTAGAATCATTCCTGGAATTCTAACTGAGTATTTGCATATTGAATTGTCAACCCTACAATGGAACTTGCAGGTTATGTGGGCAGGAAGATGAAAGCACCAAACCGTATACCCTATGCTTATATCTTCTTTTTCTTCTTTTTGATTGGCCCGATAACCCCTTACGGGATTTTGGCCGAGTTTAACAAGGCGCGCCGTTTCTTTCTAGTGCTAACCGACGCCAGTTGGACACACCAAGTGAAACCAAGTCCTTCTCCACCTGATCTTTCCAACGCAGAGGAGGCCTTCCTCTTCCTCTACTACCACCAGCTGGTACTGCATCGATTACTTTCAGAGCCGGAGCGTTTGTATCCATTCGGACGACATGATGCAGCCAATTTAGCCGCTAAATTTTTATTCGCTGCGCTATGTCTATGTCGTCGTAAAGCTCATACAGTTCATGGTTCCACTGCCTGCGATACTCGCCCTCACCAACGTGCAAAGGTTCTCGGTTCGCGGAGTTCCTCGGTTCGCTATACTGCCCTTCGCTTAAGTCTGGATTGGACAAGCCCATCCATATTGTAATACTGAAATTGCGTTTCTGACCAATAGATTCCTTAGTCATTATCTAGGATTACTCTTAATGGGAGTTTTTGGTGATGCAGGCGTTGACTTCTTTTCTGGTTGATCGGTTGCAGTTAGCAACTCATCCTCAAATAGATATTTCTTCGGTATCTACAGGCAATTCGACGCTCTTAGGTGCTGGAAGCTCGTCGTTATATACCTCTTCCTCATAACTTATTTCAGGTGATGTAGGGAAAGGCAACTCATCTTCCAAAACTAAGCCAGTGTTTACAATAGTTAGAATCGCACAAATTCCAATGCCTTCTACAATTGCCGGTTTAGATAGTGGATGGTCGGATTTCATTATTCCCTAGTTATTATTTCAGGCGGGACTCTTCCTTCAAATTGATCCTTCTTAACATTATTTTCCTCGCCTCCTCCGACAGATGGTAAACTATTGGCATTGTCATCGACTAAGAAAGCAGGTAAAAAACTTTTTGCACTGCTCTGGTCTCATTCGAACGCTCTTTGTTTTGCACATCTTTTGAAGTCTCGGAGTGTCTACCCGTTGATCCGAAAGGAAAAGAGGAATTTTTTTCGCCGGTTCTTGTTTCTGATACAAGCGGCACTTCCGTGTTAACTTGCTCTTCTTCCTGTGTGGTGAACATTTCAATATCTTCTTCGGTCGATTGACCTATTCAAAACACCATAACTTTTTTGTATGAAATTAGTTTTTATTGATTTCAAAGACAAAATTGTTCAAAAACGATTACAATTCTAACATACATATATTCACTTTAGCTCGATATGACCACCTTTTGCGTTGACTATAGCCTTCAAACGGTCAAAAAATGAGCTGCATGCTGCACGAATGTGATCTTGAGGTATTTTGGCCCCGTTCTTGTATAATCGCTTTTTTCAGTGCATCCATACTGGCATATTTTTTAGTCCTCACCTTCGTCTCCAAAATGGACCAGATGGACTAGTCCATCGGATTTGCGTCTGGCGAATTCGAAAGCCATTGTGTGGACGAAATGAAGTGTGAAACATGATTTTTTAACCATTCTTGGTTCACACGAGCTTTATGAGACGGTGCCGAGTCCTGTTGGAACGTCCATGGTCTACGACCGAAATGTTTGCGTGTCCACGGCTCTAAAGCAGCTTCTAAAACATTTTCCCGTTAATAAGTCGCATTCACTTTGACTCCAGGTTCGATAAAAACAATTGGAGAGCGTCCATCAGCGGTCACTGCGGCCAAACCATTACTTGTGATGGGAAATTGCTTCGAGTGGTCATACGTAGGCTCAAATTCTCGTATGAGCGTTCGGTCAAGTAAACACGATCGTTTTGAGTGTTTATGAACTGCTCAATTGGGAAATGTTTTTCATCATAAAACACAACATTAGGAAATTCGCCACGTTCGTGCAAGCGCAACAACTCCTTTGCTCTTTCGCACCGAACTTTTTTTTTGCTGGGGTGAAAGATCGTGTGCTTTTTGGAACTTGTAAGCCTTGACCTTGAGCTCATTTTTCAATATGCGTCGAATGCTGACTTGCGATATTTTCAGTTCTTTGGCATTTTTTCGTCCACTTCGACGTGGATTTCGTTCAAGTCAAGCCTTCACTTTCCGAACCATTTCTGGAGCTGTTGCGGTTTTTTTTGGTCCACCTCCATGGCGTTTTGCAATGCTACCAGTATCATTGTAACGTTTTATAGTGCGATACACAAACATTTTATTCACTTTGAGGTGACTGAGCTCACGAAGAATGGCTGGTTGTGATTAATATAACGCAATCACACTATTACGTTATAATTCCATCACAAAAAAAAAAAAAAAAATTCAACAAAACTGAGACGCAAATGCTTTTGATGGCTTATAAACAATATGTTGAACTGCCATTAGAACAATTTTGACGTTGATGTCATGAGCTGTTTTACATATACAAGCAGTGTGAAGTTGGTAACACTTCATATCGTTCAGCCTGTACAATGCAGTCTTCGGCTGGTGGTATTTCCTCAACTATTTCCTCTGATTCCACAATGCGCTTCTCGTTTATTACAGCATCCCCTTCGCCATCTGGGTTGTCAATAATAACGCCTTGGGCTGGCCTTTTCTTTCTGATTGACCTTCAGCTGCGTTCTCAGTTTCTTTTTCATTTGGCTGAGTTATATTCATAATTCACCATTTTGCGGAATGTAGTCTTCAAAAATCCACCTTTCAAATTTTGGATATTCCTCTTAACATTTGCCAAATGACGAGACGCCGTCGAACTCTGACACCTGTCAAAGCAAAGCATTGTAACAAAGAAGAAACCCAAACTTGAACGACGCTGTACTACTTGCAAACTTCCACTGACTCGTCTATGCAAAGACTCCACGTCTCATCACTTCTTAGCTGCTGTGTGGCAACTCGACTCCTCCCGCATTTGCAGCGTAGTCGCCCTCAAATTCTCCAACGACTTCTCTACTTATCCAATCACTTATTCATGCCATCACTTGCTAGTGTTCCCTCTATTTAGTTGTTCTTGTTGTTCTTGTTTTAACTTTTTCCTCTTTTCTCCTACATTTGCCGAAAGTTAGTCGGCTCGCATTCCACTCAGCAACTGAGGGAAGAGTGCTTGATTTCCTGCTGTAACTTTAACAAGTCAGTCGCTTTTGTAAGTTAAATGTCTTTTTGTTTTGTAAAGTGGAGAAAATTACAAAAACAAAACAAAAAATTAAAAATCGATATAAAAAATGTGACTTGTATCGATTTTTGTTGCGCGCGCGTGGAAAAACAAAGTATTTGTAGTACATTTTTTCCCCCAATATAACGGTATGCACACGCACACATACACATACCCTCGTACTCGTATAGTACTTGCATACCCAAGCACTTGTGTTTGTTGTAATGTGTGTATTTTGAAGTCTGCAAAAATGTTGTAGGAGAGGCACTTGATATTGGTGGAAGAGGCACTACACCGTTAAGCAGGCATTATCACCGACTCAAAGTGCTTTAATGCTTCTGGGCAAAGTGAAGTTAAATGCATTTCAGCAATAAAGGCGGGAAGTAACTGGCATACCAAAGATGTAATTACATGTGCCGATATTTGTGTGCGCCCACTTGTAATTCAAGAGCAGATTCTGTTGTGAATTTCATGGCAATAAGAAACTCAGATAACTTTTTTTAAAGGAATAATTGAAAATAATATTTAAATCAAAATTAAAATAATTAAAAATAAATTTATATTTAAAAGACGACTTCATTTTTCTATTTACTTAATAATTAAAAAAAAAGTGGATTTAAATAGCTTCAACGCTATGCCAGGCACCCCTCTATTTAAAGTATAGAGGGACTAATGAAAATTCGGCAAGTCGATGGTATTTTTTATTTTTATGAAAATTTTTAAAATGTCTTTAGTTTTTTTATAGTCTTGCGATGTTTGATTTAAGATTTTAGAAAAATCGATTGGAATGGAGACGAGAAAACTCAAAATAATTGATGCAATCTCAGTAGAAATTCCGTTAGCAATGCAGCAGGAAATTCGTTACTCAATACTTTACGGCTTTCGACTTCATCTTCTATTTTATTTGAATATTATTTTTAATTATTCCTTTTAAAAAAAGTTATCTGAGTTTCTTATTGTATTACTTTCGGCTTTCGACGTCATCTCCAGCCTATAAAGCATTTTCAACTTGTCCTATTTTCGGCTAGCATTTTTAGTGCGCTCCATGATTTCTCACAGTCAGCGACTTCTTTTTGCAATGATTTTTTCCATGTAGACTTAACTCGGGCCGGCTTTCTTGGGGGCTCCAATCAAGAGCTTGTCCGCAGACTTCCGTTGCATCTTTTCGCAGTGTGTGACCTATTCACCTCCACATTTGTAGTATTATATGGTTGGCCATTGGCTACAAATTCCACTCTTTATATAACTCATCGTTGCTGACGACATTTGGTCACCACACCTCGAGAATACGCCGTAGACATCTGTTTACAAAACTTTGAATTTTTCCAGTTAGTTGATCGATTACCAGCCAGATCTCGCATCTATCCAGAGCAATACTGAAATGACATTTGATTTAAATTGTCTAATTTTTTTTTGGAAGGATATTTGAGATGAGTTCCAGATTTGGGGCAGCCGAGCATATGCGCCAATTGCTTTATTTAGTCTGGCCAGGATATCCTTTTCCGCACTACTCTCAGCAGATGCCTCTTCTTTTATCATCTACGGAATTGTGTAGAGTGTCATCAATACCACTAAGAAAGAGGTTCGGCGAAAGTAAACATCCTTGTCGAACACCTGCGCCGGTTGCAGTGCTGTCTGAGAGCTCGCCGTTCAGAAGTATTCTGCTCTTGAAACAATACCTTCCGGTAGGTAGGTACTATAAGTGAAATGTTTGAAGTACCACTCTGGCACTCTCCAAGTAGCACCAAGGCGCCGTTTTGATACCATTATGAGACCTCCAACAGGCAAATATCTACACCCAGCCAGAGCTCTTGATATAATGGAGAAGATTGAAGGAATTTAGGTTGGCGCACTGCCCCAGGCTGTCGAAGAAAGGAGCGCCCAGTGACCTTAGTAGTCTAGCTGCCAAGCCCGGACATTTAGAGAGAAAGTGCTCAAGAGTCTCTTCCACTGAAAGGTCTCCACAGCTTCTGCAATGGGGGTTAAATGGTAAACCTAGCTTTTCCGCGTGTGTGCCGACCGATCAATGGCTGGTAAACACAGCTACGAGTTGGGAAATTGAATGGTGTGAGGCCCCCAAGACTTTCTGAGTCCTACGTCTATTGTAGTCTATATGTAGTGGGGCTATAGGATTTTCGAAATACCACTCGAAGAAATCGAGCTCCATCTGGTCTATGCTTTCCTGAGAAATAAGTTGTGCAGTTCCCCTTTAGCAACAGTCAGGAGGATGCCGATGACCGGGTAGGAGGTTCCTGAGGCCAATTCAGTTCCCTTCCTGCCAATCTCATCAGCAATTTCATATCTCTTTATGCTCCTATGTTCCGGAACCCAGATCAGAGAAATGTTACCTGCACACCCACGAAATTTGATCTCCTCCTTACAGGAGTTTACTAGTTTGGTTCTGCACCATGGCGTCGTCAGAGCCTTGATTGCGGCTTAACTATCGGAGAAAATGTTAATATCTGCCTAGCTCCCACGTTGCCTAAGCATTTTGAATGCCTGCAGGATTGCAAAGACTTCTATTTCAGCAGTTAAAAGGCGGCTGAAAACTTGGCTGATTTAGGCCAAACCCTTGCTTCGACTCCCAATTCCATCTTGGAGCCATCAGTGAAGACAGAGGTGGAGCTTCGGTGCAGATTTTTCCCTCGATCCAATCCTGTCTATTAGGAAAGATTCCCTAGCACGACTCTCAAACCCCAGTTTGCGGATGAAGAGATCTGTGTTAAGTTTGTTAACTGCCCCAAAATGCTACCATTTCTCGTTAGACATTGCCACTAGATGCCAAATTCCTTTACACCTCTTTATACCTCCTCTTTTACCTCCTGAATGCACTTTGAGCTGCGATGGAAATTCCATCCACGTAAAAGTTGATGGGAGGAAAATGTAAAATGATATTAAGGGCAGCATTGAGGCAAATGTTGCATGCTTCCGGTAGGGTGATTAATATTAGGCCATCTGGCATCACTGTGACACGAACACAAGCACAAGTTGACAGAAATTGTTCACCTCAAAACTGAGACTTTTTTTTCCTGGCAAGGCTCTCTTGAAAATCCGTATACTCATTAGAGTAAGAACAAAAATAATCTACCTTTTTGGTTAGCTAGCCATCCTCAAGTAGTCGCAGTATTGTCCACCGGCTCCTACTCTATCAAGCAGAAGATCAAAGTGCAAGTTTTGTGCCCATTTCAAGCAAAGGCTAATGGACGTATTCGAAGCGGATAACCGAAAATTGCAAACAAAACATATTCCGCCTCTCCGCTTGGAAGACTCAGCATTTTGAAATTACAAGCACCCAAATACTGCTGGCCACTTCAAGTAGTTCCATGGCTGTGTGCGTTCACACAAAAAAGACAATTTGATTGCCCTAACTCGCCTAGGAATAGCTGCAATCGGAGATTGTATTTACTCATACACATACGCACTTAAATATATGCAAGAGTGTGTGTGAGTGGCTGCTGCAAACTGGCTGTATCACAAGGCGATAAACCAAAAAGCAATGCTATCAACATCTGTTGTCAGCCGGCAAAGTGTTTGTTGTCTAATGACAATATTCGTTACCTACACCCAATTAACGGGTGCTTCATATGTGGCATGGCGCACTCATACATATGCATGCATGTAAGTGGTATGTTGTTGAACTTGTTGCCTTGATTGCATTGTTCGGCCTGCAGGCATAGTTTGTCAGTTTTAATTCACATTGAATCCTTGAACTTTTTTGAACTCTCGGCACAGCGCAGGTCGCCACCACCAAAGTGCTTGTAAGTGTAGTAGTATTCAGTGCGTTGCTTAGATGATACTTGCATACTCACACACACACACTTACGCACATGCATATAAAAATTTATAATTTATGTGCTTGTGTTTATTTATATTTATTCAGCCGGTCTTGGGTGGGTAAATTAGCGCGCGTTTGCTTATTTGTGTTGATGCACGTGTATTGGTGTATTACCGTGCTCATGTGTGCGTGCATGCGTGTGCTTTGGTGTTATACACGCGTTACGAAGCTCTTCCTAAAACTATGCCAAGTAGTTCAACTTTTTCTATTATTTCGGTACTTACTTAGGTATTTACTTAGTTTTCGTTAAGCTTTGTTGCGTTTTGTTTACTGTTATTTATTCAAACGCATTTGCGGGCTTTGTGGTGAAGACTTGTATGCGTGTGTGTATGTATAAGTAGTACGTGTGCCGTGCTCTGGTGAAGGTCTCCTTGTAAAGGTTGTCATTAAGGGGTAACATTGTTGAGAATTTTTGTTGGTAGAGCACAAAAGAAGGTTTTACTTTAATGAAAATATTTGAAAACTTGTGGTTTTTTTTCTCTTTTTACGAGAAATATATTATGACAAATAAAATATGCTTTTCTACGTTTGTTAATATATTTGCTTGTGGGGTTTCGCAGAAACAAAGAAGTCTTAGATATTTGAGTGTAAAAATAAAAAGTGCAATAAAAGAAACTTTTTAAAACTTGGTTTCATAATTTATTTGAATTTAAGGAAATATTCAAGGGCCGTTACATATATAATCACGAGCTCCATGAGTTAGTTTTTTCAGGAGTTTTGGATTTTCGAACATAAAAAAATGAAACTTTTTGAAATTTAAATTTACAATTTATTTAAATATTAGGAAATATGCAAGCACCATTTCATATATAATCATGAATGAAATATATAATTGGATTCAAATTATATTCCTCAGAAGTTTTATATTTTCGAATATAAAAAAATGAAAATTTTTTTGAAATTTGGTTTCACAATTTTTTTCAATATGAGGAAATATTCAAGTTCCACTACAAATACAATAAAGAATGAACTCCATAACTTATTTTAGTTAATTTTTTTTCAGAAGTTTTGGGTTTTCGAACATAAACAAATGGAACTTTTTGAGATTTAGTTTCACAATTTATTTCAATATTAGAAAATATTTACGCGTCACTACAAAAACAATAAAGAATGAACTCCACGACTTATTTTAGTTAATTTTTTTCAGAAGTTTTAGATTTTTGAACATAAAAAATATCAAACTTTTTGAAATTAAGTTTCGCTATTTATTTCACTATTAGAAAATGTTCAAGTTTCACTATAAATACAGTAAAGAGTGAACTCTATGAGTTATTTTAGTAATTTTTTGAGAAATTTTGGGATTTTCGAACATAAAGAATCAAACTTTTTGAAATTTAGTTCTAGAATTTATTTCAATATCAGAAAACATTCAAGTTTCACTGCAAATTTAATAAAAAAGGAACTCCATAATTTATTTTAGTTAATTTTTTCAGAAGTTTTGTACTTTCAAATACAAAAAAATAAACTTTTTGAAATTTTGTTTCACATTTCTTTTCAATATTAAGAAATATTCAAGTTCTACTAAGTTTATAATAAAGGATAAACTCCATGACTTATTTTTGTTAATTTTTTTCAGAAGTTTTGGGTTTTCGAACATGAAAAAATCAAACTCTATGAAATTTAGTTTGACTATTTATTTCAAAATATTCAAGTTTCACTACAAATACAATAAAGAAGGAGCTAATATTACATGACTTATTTCTGTTAATTTTTTTCAGAAGTTTTGGATTTTCGAACATAAAAAAATCAAACTTTTGGAAATTTAGTTTTAGAATTTGTTTCAATATTGAAAAATAATCAAGTTCCACTACAAATACAATACAGAATGAACTCCATGACTTATTTCAATTAATTTTTTCAGAAGTTTTGGATTTTCGAATATAAAAAAGTTAAACTTTTTGAAATTTAGTTTCACATTTCATTTCAATATTAAGAAATATTCAAGTTCTACTAAGTTTACAATAAAGGATAAACTCAATGACTTATTTTAGATAATTTTTTTCAGATGTTTTGGATTTTCGAACATAAAAAAATTAAACATTTTTTGAATTTTTGTTTCTGATCTTATTAAAATATTAGGATATAATCAATCTTCACTACAAATACAACAAAGAATGGCCTCCACGACTTATTTTAGTTAATTTTTTTTAGAAGTTTCGGATTTTCGAACATAAAAAAATCAAATTTTTTGAAATTCAGTTTAAATAATATATTATGAATATTTTCAATATTATATTTCAAGTGCCATTAAATTTTTAATAAATAATGAAGTCCAAGTTTTAGATTTTCGAATATAGAAAAATTAATCTTTTTAAAATTTAATTTCACTATTTATTTCAATATTGGCAAATATTCCACTTCAATGTAATTTTACGCTTTCTGTCCAATTCCGACGCTCTTAGGCTTCATCCTTTTGTAATAAATTTTTAGTTTTTTCACATTTTTAATTTTTATTTTTTTAAGTTTACCAGAGAGTTGAGGAAAAGCAGTGGCTAATTAATATACAATATATACATATTTTGAGCAACAGTTAACTTATGATTCTTTATAATAAATTGTATTTGGTTTTTGTAGCTGGAAAATGACGGAAATTGATTTGTACACCTCATACATATTTTTTTTTAATCTGCAACTAAATGAAAACAGTCTCAAATAAATTTGATTCAATATTATATTATTTAAATAGCAACAACAAAAAAAGAACAACAAACATAATATAAGAATATTTCTTTTGGGCACTACTCTAATCGTTGATTTTGTAACTGGTATAATACTGGTTACTTTCGAACTAGCGTACCTCCAAGTCATGAACTAGAGTCACTGAGTCATTTGACATGGATTGTGTAGGACATACTTTTTGGCACGTAATCTTAACTCATTGGTGAGACGATCTTTGTTGAGAGGGTCAATTCAAGAAATGTGCCTGCCAATTGGCAGCCAAAGTCAGATAATTCGACTCTGACATACCAACTACTCTGCGTATAGTCCGTGAGCCAGGTGCTAATTTTTGTCAGTCATTTCCTCTCAGTCGATATCTCGTAAACTACCTCAGATAGTTGCATTATGAAGGGTTGTGAACGTCAGCTGCGGCTCCGAGGGTGGGTTGAGCAGTTATAGCCACCCTCGCACGTAAAAAAAAAAAATATTTTTAGTCATTTCCTCCCGATTAAAACATTGATCAAATTAAAGTTAGACTAATATTTTGAAGAAATAAAATCGTCAGCTGATTATAAAGTGGTGGATTATACGTCAGCTGGTCACACAAATATGGAAAAAAAAAATATTTTTTCAGTGATTTCCTCCCAAACGAAAATTTATCAGATGATAGTTTATGTATTGTTTTTAATAAATAAATAAGTCAGCTGGCTATATGTCGGTGGAATGTGCGTCAGCTGATGCCCTGAAGGTGTAACGTAGGAGCTAGTCGGAAACATTTATAGCCTAAGTAAATGTATCAGCTGACGAGTTTTCCCCCAACATACTGCCAGCTGATTTGTTTTATTACTTACAGGATCATTTCAACAATCCGCACAAACATTTCTTTTCGGGAGGAAATGACGTACTTGAAGTTATTCAACATTACATTTAATGTGCAAACTGAAATGTATAATTTTATGGCAATGTTTCGATTAAATCAAATTTTTTATGGGAACTTTCCGATTCTTAAGAATAGAAATAAATAAATATTTTGTTAAGCAAATCAACTAATTTATAGATTTTCAATACTTAAATGAATAATGTTTAAGATTTAATACAAAAAGTTATTTAATTATGTTTGGTAATTTAATCATTTTCATTTTCGCTTCTGCTCATCTCACTTTCTTCTCTTTATGACTCACTGTCAGAGTCGCTGTCAGAGCTGTTTTCCACCATGTCTTCATTATTGTCATCTGTTTAAAAATACAAAAAATAATTTAGGACACAGGTTTAAAAAAAATAAAATTTAAAAAAAATTCTTACCTTCTTCTGATTGAGTTATTTGATCAATGGATGTTGGTAACTGAGTACCAGAAAACCACATGAATTCATATCTGTTATTTATTTCTACCCAGCCATAGTCAGAAGGCTCATTGACAGTTGGTACTTACAGGTGTGCTTGAGACCAAATTTCCGAAATATAACACGTCCCTAGAAAATGATTATATAATTCCGTTTTGCATGGCGGAAGAGATGAGCCATCAATACCTTTCTTAGGTAATCGAAACGAATTGTCATTATCAAGAAATTTGTATGTCTTTTGAAACAATGCTACTCCCGCCTCATTTATAAACTTTAATCGTTTCAAACCATATACATTACATACAAACTCTTATATTTTGTCAAAAAAGTCAAGTCTCTTCTCAGATGGTTGTGACAATTGGATAAAACATTCAGTGAATTCTTCAGATTTTGAAATTATTGAAAATGGCCGGTTTTTGCCCTTCTTAAAAAAGGCCGGGTTGTAAACGCATCCTGTGAATGCGTGAAATGCAGGAAGCGCTGCACTTAAATTTACTCCTAATGCTTTATGTAATTCTGTTATGATGATAAATCTTTTCCATACAAATTTGAATATCTTCTGCAATATTACCCATATTGGCCAACATAATTATTAATACGTCAGTATCCGAGCAACGAATCGATACATTTGCATTAAAAATTGGAAATATTTCAAAAAAAGTATTGCAAATGATGAATCATGAATGATTTTGCAATTTGTGCAAACAGAGCAAAAGTCATTATCATTGCCTTTGATAGATACATTTTCCCATCGATTAAAGACACTGAGCATAAACTCCGAGGTATGGAACAAGTTAACTTCCGTATCGATGGTCCAGATCAAGTGCGAAAAAAAGATTTTTCAATTGAGTTAAAAAATACCAGCTTTAAAGAATCACTTGTACAGTTTTTTATTGAAAATTGGGAAGAAAATTATATGGCACCATATATTAATAATAAAATAATTTATGTCAATGCTGACGATTGTTTTAAGTACGTAGTTACAGATTCTAAAGTGGTAAAAACGGTAGAAAAAACATTTTCATGTCCAGCTCACGAAGAAGCCGACACAAAAATAATTTTCCACGTTTGCCAGTTAAATTTTAATGCAAATGTATCGATTCGTTGCTCGGATACTGACGTATTAATAATTATGTTAGCCAATATGGGTAATATTGCAGAAGATATTCAAATTTGTATGGAAAAGATTTATCATCATAACAGAATTACATAAAGCATTAGGAGTAAATTTAAGTGCAGCGCTTCCTGCATTTCACGCATTCACAGGATGCGTTTACAACCCGGCCTTTTTTAAGAAGGGCAAAAACCGGCCATTTTCAATAATTTCAAAATCTGAAGAATTCACTGAATGTTTTATCCAATTGTCACAACCATCTGAGAAGAGACTTGACTTTTTTGACAAAATATAAGAGTTTGTATGTAATGTATATGGTTTGAAACGATTAAAGTTTATAAATGAGGCGGGAGTAGCATTGTTTCAAAAGACATACAAATTTCTTGATAATGACAATTCGTTTCGATTACCTAAGAAAGGTATTGATGGCTCATCTCTTCCGCCATGCAAAACGGAATTATATAATAATTTTCTAAGGACGTGTTATATTTCGGAAATTTGGTCTCAAGCACACCTGTAAGTACCAACTGTCAATGAGCCTTCTGACTATGGCTGGGTAGAAATAAATAACAGATATGAATTCATGTGGTTTTCTGGTACTCAGTTACCAACATCCATTGATCAAATAACTCAATCAGAAGAAGGTAAGAATTTTTTTTAAATTTTATTTTTTTTAAACCTGTGTCCTAAATTATTTTTTGTATTTTTAAACAGATGACAATAATGAAGACATGGTGGAAAACAGCTCTGACAGCGACTCTGACAGTGAGTCATAAAGAGAAGAAAGTGAGATGAGCAGAAGCGAAAATGAAAATGATTAAATTACCAAACATAATTAAATAACTTTTTGTATTAAATCTTAAACATTATTCATTTAAGTACTGAAAATCTATAAATTAGTTGATTTGCTTAACAAAATATTTATTTATTTCTATTCTTAAGAATCGGAAAGTTCCCATAAAAAATTTGATTTAATCGAAACATTGCCATAAAATTATACATTTCAGTTTGCACATTAAATGTAATGTTGAATAACTTCAAGTACGTCATTTCCTCCCGAAAAGAAATGTTTGTGCGGATTGTTGAAATGATCCTGTAAGTAATAAAACAAATCAGCTGGCAGTATGTTGGGGGAAAACTCGTCAGCTGATACATTTACTTAGGCTATAAATGTTTCCGACTAGCTCCTACGTTACACCTTCAGGGCATCAGCTGACGCACATTCCACCGACATATAGCCAGCTGACTTATTTATTTATTAAAAACAATACATAAACTATCATCTGATAAATTTTCGTTTGGGAGGAAATCACTGAAAAAATATTTTTTTTTTCCATATTTGTGTGACCAGCTGACGTATAATCCACCACTTTATAATCAGCTGACGATTTTATTTCTTCAAAATATTAGTCTAACTTTAATTTGATCAATGTTTTAATCGGGAGGAAATGACTAAAAATATTTTTTTTTTTTACGTGCGAGGGTGGCTATAACTGCTCAACCCACCCTCGGAGCCGCAGCTGACGTTCACAACCCTTCATAATGCAACTATCTGAGGTAGTTTACGAGATATCGACTGAGAGGAACTTGGTCGTGAAAATCTGTCGCTGGCTTACGGACTAGTAGCGCTGCATTAAGTCACTGATCTGCTAATGCAAACCAGTTACAATTGATGGCCTGAAAGCCGATATTTTGTGAGATACGGCAGCCCATGCTGGAAAAAGTAGTACAAAATCAGATAGACCAGATAATTTAAAAACACACAGTAGAGAGTGTCAAGTGCCCCACAATATTTACAATACAAATACCAAGTGTCATGAAATTTGCTATCAAAGCGAAAACGTTTATAATTTTTTTACTCTTTTTTATTTTATTTCCGCACAGAATTGGTATGCCATGAAAAATTGGGATTAAACCAGTAAGAAATGCAGAAAACAAAAAACACAAAAATGCTAAGCTTTAAGACCATAAGTCATTAAACCAAGAGTCATCTAATTAAACATCACACAAATTACCCGTCTACGTACAAAAATAGAAAATAAAAGACTGAAAAAGGCCAATACGC
Organism: Anastrepha ludens; assembly: GCF_028408465.1. NCBI lineage: Eukaryota > Metazoa > Arthropoda > Insecta > Diptera > Tephritidae > Anastrepha > Anastrepha ludens. The sequence goes on along the minus strand of NC_071499.1, from coordinate 25,188,648 downwards.
GAAATACAAATCATTGCCCAAGAAGTAGCAATTAATAAAACTGCCGTTCGTTCTCACATGCAAACAATTTAATTTCGCATTACAGTTTGGATAGCCTCTATACCAAAAAAACCCGAACTTTTTATAAATAAAAAGAGTTTATGAGGCCAGTTTTCGAAAGCTTCCGCATTTGTTATTCTAGTCCAGTGTTAGCATAGAGCGAAGTGAGACACAAATGGTTCCAGGTCCCCGAATTATTTCCACAAAACTTAGAAAGATTTCCGGATTTAATGGAAAGTTTTTTTTTTTGAAATTAAACACTTGAATACAGGCCACCAGAGCAATGCCCTTCCAAGAAAGCAAAGATTTTTGTTTTTGATTTCAAGAAATTTGTCTATAAAGAATTTGTTCCCCTAAGCACATAGCAAAACAGTAACTGGATACTTTCATTTGGACATCTTGAAACGATTGTTGACACGAGCATTCATGGGCTTCTATCGAGAACTTGGCAGCTGATCGCTTCTGCCCGATAACGCATCATCTCATCGGTAAAGGGCTTTGAGTGAGTTTTTGACAAAAATAAAAATTATTTCGTTGCCTTATTCGCCGGATTTGGTACCTTTGGACCACAATCTCAGTACGAATTTTCAAAATATGAGGACGCTTCCACGCCTTAAGTAACCAAGGTGCTCATGGTGTGCAAAAATCTGGCAGGAAACCGCTAGGCTGGAGTCCGAAAATTATCCATCCAAAGATACATTTTTTTGTAGGAGGCTGAAATCATCCACTAAAAATCCACCCCAGCCTCGTTTCCCTCCCGCGGGACAACCTTTAAATATTACTTCACGGGAGGGGGAGCGGCCTATTGCCCCTCTGTGAAGATCTGATCCGACCCAGGCCGGTACAGCATATAGAAGATACCATACTGCTAAGTAGCTTCCCTGAAGCCTGCTTAGGACCTCTCGTATTCATCATAGTCCGGGTTAATGTAGTTACAACATCGCTGGCGTATGTTAGGTGCTGCTTAAAGCTCAATCTGAGGTCAATAATTACCCCCAGATATTTGATGTACAGCTTAGACTTCAGTGCGTGGTCACCTACTGTAAGACTTGCCGCCTCAATTATTTTCCTGCTATTGATAAGATAATCTATTGGGACGGTTATGTGCTTCTCGAGGACCTTCCAATCGACATTGTGGATAGCTTTGGCTAAGCTCTAACACCTGGCATGTGTGTGAATAACAAGAGCGAAGCGAACAAACTCTTCAGCTGTGGTGGGGAAAATACTCAAGCTAACGCCGCTACAGTCAATAAAACGAACCTTATTAAGCACAGCTAGAAAGGTTTTGGAAAGGGCAGAGTGATATCATTTAGAGATATGCAAGCACTGACTTTCCAGCTTTTAGGGGATCGACTCCCTAGGGATGATATCGTTCGATCAATAAGTTTTTCCAAAAAGGTTCAAAATTGAATCGAGCAACAAAGGGAGCTGGAACAGCTCTGCCTTTAACTGGTACACAAATGGCTCCAAGTCACTGGAAGTAATAACAGTGCTGGTATATTCGGACCCAAAACAAAGCTGTTGATGCTGATGGGCAGTTTTCCGACCATCTTTTAAGACTGTGTGCGTTGATAAATTTCTGCATTGCGTTTCTAGGCAACCCAGGAGCTGTACTAAATGTTTTTTTTTTATTGTTTGTGGTTAATTGCCCAATAATTCTGGGGGTGCATAGAGATACTGTACTAAATAGATGTGCGCAATCGCATTCAGTTCAAAGATTAGGAACGTTTTTGTGATTATGCACTATAGATTTTAAGGCGCGAAAGCTATAATGGCCTAGACGGGGGCAAGTTAGATGCCGGCTGGTTAGTCAGACAGACTGCGGTTTCAAGCCGAACAGAAACTGACACTTTGCGGACGGAAGGAAGATATGGTGTATGGAGCTCAGTAGAGATGAGTTCTACGTAACTTGAGCTGTCACTACGCCGTATAACTACGCCAAGCAAAGTCTTTCGAGTATGAGTGTATTTCTAGAAGTTCTTAATAACTCACAAACAAAACCCGAATGTTCAATGACCACTGCAACCTACGGAACCATCTACACAGACTCGAGATAGGTCTTGTAGATTGTGAAACTCGTCCTCCGCGACACCGTCATACTTGCTGCTCGAATTCGTTCGCATAACGAAAAGAAGAAGTAAACATATTGGCCTGATATGGTCTGGAGAGAAGCACGTACGCTTAGACTAGCGGAGGACCATCTTTGATTTCTTAAGAGAGCTACTGCGAGGTGTAAAGGCTACATCAGTGCGAGATTCTTCTGTCTACGGGTAGATCGGGGGCGCTTGAGGGAACTGTGAAGGCTAAAAAAGCCGCATAACTCGAATTTAATATGTATCCTTACCTAACATTGTCCGTGAGGTGTCCATGCGGTGAAGCTTGAGATTGCTTTAAGTCCTTTCTGCAGTAGTTGTGTGAAGAACGAGGTGGAATCATCTCAGTACCTTTTTGTCAGCAAAGACTTAGATATCTGGGCTCTCACATCTCTCTCGCTCTCACTGACGAAATTCATCAGTAGCTTGAAGCGGCTAATACGAACGTAAATTAGCCACTGTTGGTAGCCATCCTCCAAGGCACTTCTTCCTTCTTTCTCCTATGGTTCCTTTCCTTCTCCTTTCCCCCTTTAAAATATCGCAATGGGCGAATTTTGAATATATGCCCAAGTGGGCCCCTCGCGAGCTAAGTCATTTATCCTAACTAACTAATATACATTGGCTGTTTCCATTTGTATAAAGTACCGTTTTTTTCGACAGATACACAGGTTTTATATCCGCGCTCTGTATCAAATTAATTACTCATTAAATGTTCACTTTTCCATCATAAGGAACAAATTAGGATGAGAGCCGGCAAATTTTTGTACCGAGTGATTAATAGACGCGGCCTGCGTTACCTCCGCTCTCATCCAAATCACCATTATTCTGTACATACACACACATACATATGTAAATTTACGATTAGACAAGGTTGGCGGTTGCTTGTTGTCACAGGCTCGGAGCTTCATTAATGAAGCTATTCAATGCTTAGCGCACAGCTGAATGAACGAAAGTTTAGTGGTTGGCGGTTGGTGCCTGTTGGTTGACCCTGTGCGTGCGCTTAGTCGCAAACAATTTAACCCTCGGCTATGGGTACACAATGTTGTGGTGCTAGTAACTGGAAACGGGAGATAAATTAAAATTAATTTTGTCCATTGTTATTTGACATGCCAGCCGCAGGTCAAACGCTAATTAAGCCGGGCTGTGTTTGTACCTAAATATTAAAAAATGGGAAAATTAAAAACCTTTTTGGTTAATTTTGGTGGATGATTGAGCAATGGCGCAACGTGAGAAAAATTTGTATTAAGTGATAAGATTTTAAAATTTATTATAAATTTGAGGTCCAAACTAAATCTTAGTAGTTTCGTACATATAATTAGCGCCTACTCCCTTGAAAACCCTAGGAAAAATTTCTTATGTACGTGAAACTATAGATTTTATATATCATACTTATAGTAATACTGCATATCAATTTCTCAGTTTCTCATTATTTCTAATTTGATAAAGGACTTTAAATGTTTGAATCAAAGAGGACTATGTGGTGGTGTACTTATATACTTATATACTTATATATGTACTTACGTACTTATATACGTATTCACTTATATACTTATATATTTATATACTTATATACTTACATATATCTTCTTCTTAATTGGCGCTATAACCGCTTACGCGATTTTGGCCGAGCTTAACAAAGCGCGCCAGTCGTTTTTTTCTCGTGCCAAACGGCGCCAATTGGACACACCAAGTGAAGCCAAGTCCTTCTCCACCTGATCTTCCCAACGCAGAGGAGGCCTTCCTCTTCCTCTGCTACCACCAGCTGGTACCGCATCTAATACTTTCAGAGCCGGAGCGTTTGTATCCATTCGGACAACATGACCCAGCCAGCGTAGTCGCTGGATCATTATTTGCTGCGCTATGTCTATGTCGTCGTAAAGTTCATTCAGCTCATCGTTCCATCGTCTACGATATTCGCCGCTGCCAACGTGCAAAGTTCCAAAAATCTTGCTCAGAATCTTTCTCTCAAACACTCCAAGCGTCGCTTCATCGTATGTTGCCATCGTCCAAGCTTCTGCGCCATACGTTAGGGCGGGCATGATGAGAGCCTTGTAGAGTGTTAGTTTTGACTACTTAGTCCAAAGTAGCACTTGTTGGCAAAAGAGATTCTGCGTTGGATTTCAAGGCTGTCATTGTTATCTGTGTTAATGCTGGTTCCTAAATAAACGATGTCTTTTACAACCTCGAAATTATAACTGTCCACACTGACGTGGGTGCCGATACGTGAGTGCGCCGACTGTTTGTTTGAAGACAGGAGGTACTTCGTTTTGTCCTCGTTCACCACCAGCCCCATTCGCTTTGCCCCTTTAACCAGTTTGGAGAGGGCAGAACTAACAGCGCGGTTGTTAAGGCCGATGATATCGATATCTAACGGCGCTGCTCGTATTGAGCAATGCCCTCTTGCATAGCCGTATTAGTTTTGCGGAGATTCCAAATTCAGACATAGCGGCATACAGGTAACTCCTTTCCGTACTGTCGAATGCAGCTTTGAAGTCGACGAAAAGATGGTGTGTGTCGATTCTCCTTTCATGGGTCTTTTCCAAGATTTGGCGTATTGTAAATATTTGGTCGATGGTAGACTTTCCAGGTCTAAAGCCACACTGATAAGGTCCAATCAGTTGGTTGACGGTAGGCTTCAGCCTTTCACACAACACGCGCGCTAGAACCTTATAGGTGATATTTAGAAGACTAATCCTTCTGTAATTTGCAGAGATTGCAGGATCGCCCTTCTTATGGATTGGGCAGAGCACACTTAAATTCCAATCGCTGGGCATGCTTTCATCCGACCGTATTTTGCATAGGAGCTGATGCATGCACCTTACCAGCTCCTCGCCGCCATGTTTGAATAGCTCAGCCGGCAGTCCGTCGGCGCCCGCGGCTTTGTTGTTCTTTAGCCGCGTTATCGCTATTCTCACCTCGTAAATTGGGGTATCGGGATCTTCACATTCTCTGTGACATGCGCAGCTGTCACTGTTTAACAGGTTCGAGAAGTGTTCCCCCCATAATTTTAGATTGTTCTGTACGTCAGTCACCAGTTCTCCGTCTTTGTTTTTACAGGAAAACGCCCCGGTCTTAAGACCTTCTGTAAGCCGCCGAACTTTCTGGTAGAATTTTCGGGCGTTGTTCCTATTGGCCAGCATCTCAAGCTCCTCGCACTCACGTATTTCGGTCTCTGAGAGCAGGAGTGAGAGTCGAGTGGCGAATCTGTCTGTTGTGATTGCAGCTTTTCGATGTCGAACATTCTTTGCGTAGGTAGATGCACGTTTTTTGCTGCACAGAGGCGTGTGCGCAGTTTGGCAGCAACAAGGTAGTGATCCGAGTCGATGTAGAGTCCTCGGATCGTACGTACATCTAATACACTAGAAACGTGTCTTCCATCTACCGCAACATGATCGATCTGGTTTCGCGTTTTTCGATCAGGAGACAGCCAGGTGGCTTGGTGAATCTTCTTATGTTGAAATCTGGTGCTGCAGACTACCATGTTTCGGGCCCCTGCGAAGTCGATCAGCCTCTGTCCGTTACCGGATGTTTCGCTGTGCAGGCTGAATTTTCCGAGTGTGGGACCAAACATTTCTTCCTTGCCCACCCTGGCGTTGAAGTCGCCAAGCACGATTTTTATGTCGTGGCGGGGGCAGCGCTCATAGGAACGTTCTAAGCGCTCATAGAAAGAATGTCTGGTCGCATCGTCCTTCTCTTCCGTCGAGGCGTGGGCGCAAATTAGCGAAATGTTGAAAAAACGGGCTTTGATGCGGATTGTTGCGAGACGCTCGTCCACCGGAGTGAACGACAGTACTTGGCGACGAAGTCTCTCTCCCACAACAAATCCGACACCGGCAGCTGTAGTAGACATCGCAAGGTCCTATGGTTTTCTTACCTTGCCCCGTCCATCGCATCTCTTGGATGGCAGTGATGTCAGCCTTTACTCTCACGAGGACATCAACCAGCCGGGCAGAGGCACCTTCCCCATTGAGGGACCGGATATTCCAGGTGCATGCCCTCAAATCGTAATCCTTATTTCGTTTGCAGGGGTCGTCATCAGTATAGGGAGGTCTCATCCCAACTTTTATTGAGGGGATTTTTAAGTGGCGGGTCCCAAACCCAACGCACAACCAGCTATCCTGGAATGTTTCGCCTTCTCCATACTTACATATATACTGATATATTAATATACTTACATTCTTGTATACTTATAGACATACTTTATATACAGCGGCCACCATAGCCGAATTGCTTTGGTGCGTGACTACCATTCGGGAATGCGTAGGCTCGAATTTCGATGCATGAACATGAAATTATAGAAAAAAATGTCTTCAATAGCGGTCGCTCCTCGGCAGGCAATGGCAAATCTCCGAAAAACTACTTGCCTTCTGAGTCGGTTTAAAACTGTGGAACAACATCAAGACGCATACCACAAATAGGAGGATGAGCTCGGCCAATCACCCGAAAAAGGGTGTACACGCCAATTATTAATTAATTATTATGCTACCTCATTGATTTTTGATAATTTTTTCCCCTACAACCCTACCGTGCGTATTTTCTCCGTATAACAAATGCATGCAATTTTTTGTATTTTTTTATTTTTATTTCTGTTCATTGCGCCTTTTGTCACGCCATCACATTCTATTTCAATTTCCATTTACATATCTTTTGAACGGAAATATTTATTAGCACGTAATTGCTATGCATACGCACAGGGAGCTTAAGGCGCGAGTTTATTTTTTTTTAAATATAAGTAAAGACATATTTTGAATGTGAAGTCGCCATCTGTGTTTATTGGTATATGTACTTATATGTATTGTAGCAATAGGCACATGATTTTCGAAGAAAATGATATTTGCTCAATGCACGCAGCGCTCCTGCCTACAGTTGGTGCTTCTTAAGGTGACATTTTGGTTCGCATTTCGCAACAAATGTTATATGTCAAAGCTTGAATTGTTTCTGTTTTATCCACGTTATTATTATTATTACCATTATTAGGCCATTACGCACTGCGACCAGAGCTGATCTATTGTGAAAGGCCTATTTTGTAACCCTAGAGTTTTAGGCTTTTTAGAAATTTTAGCACAGTTTTGGGTTTGTTGTTCCAAAGATTGCATGGAGATACTACGATACCACCAAGGTGGTGAAGTCTTTGTCTGCCCAACGCAGGACATTGACAAAGCACATGTTCTGAGCTTTCTATGTCCATTTCGCAAAAGCGGCAGACATTGGTCTCGGATAGACCAATATTGTTTAGATGGTACCTCAGGCTGCAGTGACCTGTAAGGTATCCGGTAAAAAGACGCAGATCTACTCTCTTTAGTGAGAGAAATTTGTCAGATATTCCTTTGTTGGGACTCAGGAATGGTTTGGCTTGACGCTGACCGGCACAGTTTAGCCAGTGTGCGGCAAGTTTTCTTTCCTCCCATTTCCTAAGGAATTCATTAATGTGGCCTTTTGTCAGTCCACAGAAAGGCTCAGGACCAGTAAGTTGCATATTTGCTCCTTGTTTTGCAAGGTCGTCAGCCATTTCATTTCCCTCATGTCCTTCATGTCCCGGAATCCAACATAGTGTTACTGTGTTGAGGTTTCCTAACGTGCTTAGGAGGTTTAGGCAATCGTTTACCAATTTAGAGGTGATGGTTGTTGATAGAAGGGCTTTTGAAGCCGCTTGGCTATCTGATTAACTCTATCTCTTAGATGAACCCCACAAAAAGTAGTTCAAAGGCGTTGAATCGGGCGACATTGGTGGCCAAACAGATGTAGAATATAGTGAAATAATTTTCACAGCGAATTTGTTTTCGGAAAAATTGATGAAAGCTACATATTGTTAAAATCCATTCCATTAAGAAGAAAAAAAAATTGTTAAAATATCAGTGTGCACTTAATAATTCATGGATTAAATGGATAGTTAAAACATTAAAAAATTGGGGATTTAGTGGGAATGAAATCCTTATTTGAATCACAACTAAGAAAATATTGGTTTTGTTATTGTGCTGAAGTAACAGTTCTTGGCTGGAAACCGGGTCGTTCCGATTGCATAGAACCGACTGTCGTGGGAACGAAAAAAAATGTAAAAATAAAGGGTGGGTAAGTTTTAAGGGCCGGTGTTGATTTTAAATAAAATACAATTTTTTTATGAAACTATTACCATTTATCTTTATTATGATAATATTGGTATAGCTCAATTACGTCTAAAACAAAATATTGGCCAAATGGCCGCCACGGCCTCGGCGGCACAACTCCATCCGATGGTCCAAACTTTCGATGACGCTGAGGCATCATTGAGGTTCTATGGCGTTAATGTGCCGAATTATCTCATCCTTTAGCTCTTGAATTATTGCTGGCTTATCGACGTACACCTTTTCTTTCAAATAACCCCAAAGAAAGAAGTCCAACGGTGTCGTTGACGTTTAGGTGTGGTTCACATTCAACATCGGCCCTTGAAATTTAACCACCCTTGATATATATTTTTTTTTGTCGGCACAAACTATCAAGTGCATCACTCAGACACAATTAAGTCCATTGTACTGCACTCGGACTCCCTTTTTAATTTGCTTTAAATATACCAGACCTCCGAAGAAATCTGAGTAGATCTTGTGGTGCCAAGGAGCCAAGGTGGTCGCTTCTGAACACATCAGTGCCAAATACCTTAAGCCTGATTCGAGCGAGGGCTGGGCAGACGCATAGGAAGTTGATCGCCGTACCTCATCCTCTTCTCCACATGCTGGGCAGAGTGCGTAGTCTGAGATGCCTACCTTTTCAATGCGCTTCGCCCTTAAAAAGTGGTCCGTCGTCAGTCCAACCAGTTGTCTACAGTCCCTACTGCTTAATGATAGGAGGATCTGCGACAGTCGGTCGGACATGTCAGGTAAGATCAGTTTTGTTTTCTGCAGCCTCTCTTAGACTGCCAAGCTCGCTTGTGGGTTAGAGTAACCCGTGTGCTAATAGTGACTTTGATGACTGCAGAAGGGTATGGCAGATTGGGCTCCGAGCCAAGGAAGTTTGAAGTTGGCTCAGCAGAACCTTTTTGCGCCACATTGACCGGCGCTAGGACCGCGCTCATACCTTGGCGGGTCGTGGCTTGGCCATTAGCGGCAGCTGCAGGGAAGGGAGGTGTACTGCTTTCAGTCACCGTCTTTCTACGCTTACCTCGAGAGCGAGATAGTTTGGCAGTGCCTGTGCCCACCGGGGACTCGGTAGCTTCCGTGGGTGTCACTTCCACCGACCGAGGTCATTTGGAAGACACGGATGCAGAAGCGCCGGTAGGGCCACATGAGGATTTCTCCCGCATGACCTTGTCCGCCGTTTTCTTCTTTCTCTCCTTGCCACGCTCTTCGATCTCCTGGCTTCTTTGGGAGGTCGTGCCGCCACCGAAGTGACCTACAACTCAGGCCTTCCATAAGATCCTCCGAAACTGGGAAACGTTCTTCAGTCTCTGAAGATGATAAGATTGCGTTAGCAACCCCCGTCTCCTGCAGAATTCGCTCTCGCTAATAGAGCTTAGAGACTTGAGTAATGGTTGGGGCCTCCAGAACCCATGCTCCTGCCCCCGAAGCGGGTGGCTTAAAACTCAAAGCTCAATGATCAAGTGTGGGGTGGTGTATACTCCGAAACTGTCAGGATATGGAAGAGGAATAGACATTAGAATATCATCTATGCGAGTTCATGGCTCTGTGGTTGAGATGGCTCGATCTCGCTTTTCTCGACAACATTGCGGATGTTGCGATTCCTAAACTAGCTATAATAGCAAGGTTTTTAAAGGTCACCCAATGGCTTAGACAGGACCAAGTAAAGTAAGAATAGGATACTTCCAGCGGTATCACAAGGAGCCTTTAACTGAACCAGGTGCGTCGACGGACAGCTACTTCACTTAACCTAACCATGGAAGAACCTGTATTATATGCATCCTAAAAATATAGCGACGGCCGCCGTAGCCGAATGGGTTGGTGCGTGACTACCATTCGCAATTCACAGACAGAACGTAGGTTCGAATCTCGGTGAAACGCCAAAATTAAGAAAAACATTTTTCTAATAGCGCTCGCCCCTCGGCAGGCAATGGCAAACCTCCGAGAATATTTCTGCTATGGAAAAGCTCCTCATAAAAGTATTTGCCGTTCGGAGTCGGCTTGAAACTGTAGGTCCCTCCATTTGTGGAACAACATCAAGACGCACACCACAAATAGGAAGAGGAGCTCGGCCAAACACCCAAAAAGGATGTTCGCGCCATTTTTATATATTGTATATTAGGGCGGGTCGATTTAAAAATCGCTCAATGCTCTGTGAAAATCGTATTCTAGGGATCAAATTAAGAAACTTTGCCGAAGGAACCATGCCTCTAAAACGAATTCTGATGTCCCCCAATTTGGGTCGAACGAAAAATCCCACTTTGACCCATTTAGAGTGCTCCAATGGAGTCCAAATGTATGACCGACCCCCACTAACTTTGGACGGCCGATCCACCCATGCTAGTGGTACACCCCCTGGAACTCCCCTTGGGGTTCCCCATACAATCATTTCAAAATATCACCATTTTTGGCCTTTACATGAGAAAAGAAACTAAAAAGTTCGACCCAAATTGGGGGACATCAGAATTTATTTTAGAGGTACGGTTCCTTCGGCAAAGTTTCTTATTTTGATCCCTAGAATATGATTTTCACAGAGCAATGGGCGATTTTTTTGCCTCCTCACAAATCGACTCGGCCTATTGTATATATGTATATATAATATATAAATATAGCTTCTTCTTCAATTTATTGCGCACCTCTCGTTGTTGTTGTGATATGAGTATATTTTTCATAACCGAAATTCCCTCGATGGCTCGCCATTGCCTACCGAAAATCAGTTGTTATTAGAAAATATTTTTTCTATTTGAGGCCCACAGTTGGCTTTGAATTTAGGATCAATCGAATGGTGGACAAGCAAAAGTCCATTGCACCAATTTTCCATAATTCTTGTAATTTAAAGTACAACAAACAGCGGCGATATATGCAAGGGGAATTGTAATTTTTAAGCGATTGATTGCCCATTCCAGTTAAATAACAGGGCACACATACACACGGATATGTATACATGTGTAGGGTTGATGAAAAAGGGCGCGAAGGACTGCAATAGCAGTGAAATAAATAAACTATTGTACCTATGATAATAATGATAAAAAAAAGAATTATGAGGGGTGGCATATATGTACACATATGCAAGCTTATGGGGCGGAATGCTTTATTGTGCTCTCATTAGCATTTATAAATGTCCCCGACCTGAATTTCCGTGGCACTTTTCATAGCCGCAGTCAACCAACTATTCACGAAATGTATCCAGTGTAGCACTCGCAGCGCTCAGGCATTTAGTTACACTCGTTTGTATGTATGTATGTGTGTGTGCGTTGGCATGTGTGCCAGCGTATATTAGCCGAGTAGCTTTATGCGAATATGCAAGCACACCTACATACTCGTACATACCCACTCAGTCTGTAACTATGCGTGTAACCACATACTTATTTCCATAGAGTTGAGTTGCTCAGAGCGCCGTTCAACGCACGCCAAAGGCGTAGTGTGTCACTTTCACGCATGTCGCTGCGTTTTTCCCCTTGTACTCGTACGTGGGCTTGACGTGCGTAAGTAGGTGAAAACGTGTTCGCAGAACTAACCACAGTTGGGAGCACGAAAATAGCAGTACCATAGAAGTATTAGTTTTTTCAAAACAATTTTTAATCTATGATTTTTATTTTATCTATTTTTATTTTTAAAATATTGTTATATTCTTTAACTGAACACATATTTAACAGAAGTTCTAGCGATTCTTTCGTCGTAGCAGCCCAAGTACAATTTGGGTTCTTGACCCATGAAACCATTGAATGATCTTTGGAGAGTATACGGCTAGCTTGGCAGAATCTCTGGTAGATTCGAAAGACGATCAAAACTCTCTCCAGCTCTCTTTCTTGGCGGCCCTAACTGCCTTCTTGTACTGCCTCCGACTTCTCTTTACCAGTTTCCTGTTGAGTGGCTGAGATTAAAAATTCATATAAGTTCTTCTTACTTTAAGAGCTCACTGCTCCATCAAGGACAGTGAGTTTTTTTGCTATATTTTTGCTTTATTTTATAGGAAAGTACTTTTTGTCGGTCGTATAAAATATACCATTCGAAGCTACAACTGTACTCCATCTTTCAGGCAGCATACGAATTCCTCTGACGAAAAATTCGAGTTCTTTTGACTTCATCCATTCATTAAGTCAGCTTGCGATGCTTTCGTAAGAAGTGAACTGACAAGGGCTAACTGCATTGATCCGAACAGATGGTAGCCCGAAGGTGCACCCTCTGGGAAATACGGCGGGTGGGGCAAGATTTCCCAATTCAGTCTCTCTAAATATTTCTGGACTGATTTAGCAACGTGTGGCTTGGGGCCATTCCGCCCACTTTTCTTTGAGAGCTCGATTCAATCGCATTAGTAGCAGTCGGTAATGATCACCAGTGATGGTTTCAGATAGTTTAAAGAGTTCATAATAGATGACACCCTTCTGATCCCACCAGATGCATAACATAAACTTTGAAGCATGAATATTTTTTTTTCGCTGGCGGTGGGCCTGGTGCACCTGGCAGGGTCCAACATTTTCGCCGCTTAGGTTTATCATTATAGATCCATTTTTCATTGCCACTGACAATGCAATGCAGAAAACCTTTTATTTTCTGCCGTTTAAGAAACATCTCACACGTCACCAAACGTCTCTCGATATTCCTATACTTCAATTGATGTGGCATTCAGTTACCTGCTTTCTGTACCATTGCCATCGCAGGCAAACGTTCGCCGATGGTTGATCTGTCAACATCCAACTCTTTAGACATATCATCAAAGGTTCGACATGCGTCTTCATTCAATAATAGTTGTAGTTGAGCATCTTTGAATATTTTCTTGCCCTTCGCGATTTTTATCACCCACATCGAAATTGCACGTTGGAAGCGTCGAAACCACTCCTTACAAGTTGTGTTTGATGCAGCGATGTACGACTCGTTTCAGCTGCACTTTTCTTTAAAAGGTAATAATGAAGCATGACTTCCCGCAAATGCTGTTTTTCGGGACGAACATAGACATTTTTGACGTTGGGTGGAAAAGGATTTTTACGCTTAAATCGAATTTGAACTACTGCGATCGAGACCTCACATGAACACCTTCAAATTACCAGAGGAAACTTAAAAATAGTATCATGAAAACCTCTTTTTCGAGGGCGGAAAGTTATTCCCATACCCAATAAATGACTTTAAAATCATTTTTCAATCGTACTGCTATTTTCATGTTCAGGACTGTACGTGCTTGGCTGCCCCTATACAGTTGCGGACAGGTAGTAAACTTTCATTGAAAGGGTTAAGGTGTCTCTATTAGGTAAAAAGCTCAGCGAATACGCCACTATTTAGCATAAATATGTATATAGAGAGATGTATATACCTATGTATATGTATGTAATGTAATGCTTGTATGTATGTGTACCATATATGCAAGTCGAGTTTTGAGAAAATGAGCGAAAGTGACAAGTAGAAAGTTTTGGTTCTATGAAGTTTGTACTCCCAGTGAGATACGTGAAAATGTATGATGGGGAATCCTGAAGCAAAGTGTGTGATTTTTGCATTCTAGTGAATTGCGCCAATAAAGAAGAAGAAGAAGCGGATTTAAATTTATTTCTTCATCTTAGAAACCATTTCGAATTGAATTTTGGCAACTGAATTCAATAGTGATACGAATTCGCTTAATTTGTACAATTAAATTAATCAATTTTAAACAGAATATTTCTCTTATGGAATATGTGTTTAAATATCTAACCCTTTGATTGTTAATGTCGAGTATACTCAACAGAACGAGACGAAAATATTCCGTATAATGTCGAGTATACTCGTCTTCAAGATAAAAAATAGAATTCCTATTATTATTTAGCAAACCAACAGTAATTTTTTTCTCCCTGAAAATGGGTAAATAAAGATTTTCATTTTAGAATATTCGTTAGTCTAGCAACCTTAAGTAATTTAATACCTTTTAGAGCTTAAGCTGAAATAACAAATTCTTCTCTAATAAAAAAACATTTCGTGTACATTTCTCAGTTGATTGAACGATAAATAAATATATATTTTGTAACAAACTAGCACTTACCAGCACTTCTATCCAAAGGCACTGTGGAACTGATCCGAGTCATGGTGAAAATCTTCAGAGCTAGCCTAATATTGGAATACATTCCAAAGATATGGAGGAAAGTGAAGGTAATATTTATTCCTAAGGGAGGTAACAAACCCCCTGATTCTCCAAAATCTTACAGACCAATCAGTCTATCGTCGTTTATGTTAAAGACAATGTAAAAACTACTTGAATACCATCTAAGAGAAGAAGTAATCTTCCATAAGCTGCAATTTGCTTACCAAAAAGGGAAATCCACAGTCACAGCACTGCACACACTCGTTGTTAATATAGAAAAGGCTCTAAATCAAAAAGAAATAGCCCTATGTTCCTTTATGGACATAGAGGGAGCCTTCGACAACGCAAATTACAAATCCATGGAAACAGCACTCGAGAAAAGAGGTGCAAACCCAATATTAACACATTGGATAAGCCAAATGCTTAATCAGAGGATTATTAAAGCCTCGTTAGGCCAAGCTGAACTTAATGTCACAACAGTAAAGGGATGTTCGCAAGGAGGAGTTCTTTCTCCACTGCTATGGTCCCTACTAGTTGATGACTTGGTGCAGCACCTAAACCATAAGGGATTTATAACCATTGGCTATGCAGATGACATATCTGTTATAATAAAATGCAACCATGAAAGGATACTAACAAACTTAATGCAAAATGCCTTGAACGCAAGATGGGAATGGTGTAAAAAGGAGGGGCTATCGATCAACCCTAACAAAACCACAATAATCCCCTTCACAAGAAAAAGAAAGCTAGAGTTTCCTGCATTGAAAATAAATGAAACAGTGATAGAACTAAAGGAAGAGGTCAAATATCTAGGTTTATCCTTAGATAAAAAACTCACTTGGGAATCACATATAAATAATATAACAAAAAAAGCCACGAAATCCTTGTCGACAACCAAACAACTCCTAGGGAGATCCTGGGGCCTCAGCCCTAGTATGGACCTCTGGATATACACCCAAATGGTTAGACCAATCACACTGTATGGGACACTAGTATGGTGGAGCAAATCTATTCAAAAAACAGCGATAACCAAACTGGGAAAAGTACAAAGGCTTGCTTGCCTATGCATCACAGGGGCTATGAGAACTACCCCAACAGCTGGCATGGAAGCACTCCTTAATCTCCCACCACTTCATATAGCAATCCAAGAGGAAGCAGCTACGCAAGCACTCATGATACACATGAAAGAAACTTTCAAATTGGGCAACCTCACCGGTCACCTAAATATCCTAAATAAAATCAAAAACACCATAAGCATGGCTCAAGTTTCAGACCACATTGACCCAACCGTCTGTTTCACAAAAGGATACAAAGTTATCTTTCCTTAGAGGAACGAGTGGAAAACAAACCCAAAATGGAGGAATGATGATTCACACAAATGGTACACTGATGGATCAAAAATACCTTATGGTGTAGGAGCAGGAGTAGTGGGGCTCAGAATCCACAAATCATACACTCTCACCAGGGACACTATCATCTTCCAAGCGGAATTATGCGTAATAATGGAAGCAGCAAACATCATGCAACGTAGAAACCACAAGAGAGTAAAGATCAAAATACTCTCGGACAGCCAATCAGTTCTAAAAGCTTTAGATAGCTATACCTACAACTCAAAAACCCTCTTACAATGCCACAAGGCACTCAATAACCTGGCAGTCAAAAACAATGTTTCATTAATTTGGGTACCGGGATATGACGGCAACGAAAAGGCAGACTTTCAAGCCAAAAAAAGGGCAGATGTAAACTTCATCAGACCTAGTCCTATGTTCGGATTCAACAAAAACAACCTGAAACAAAAAATAAAATACTGGGCCAAAACTCTATTAAATCAGCATTGGAACAATGTAGAGGGTCTTAGACACTCCAAACAGTTCTTAAGTTTCAATGCCAAAAGAGCTAAGATGGCCCTCACGTTAAACAAACGAGAGCATTCGCACTCTCACAGGCGCCCTCACGGGTCACTTCACCTGCAACAAACACTTACATAAATTAGGCATAACTAACACCAGCACCTGCTGATTTTGCTGCGAAGATGAGGAGTCTATAGAACATCTCATTATCGAATGTCCGGGGTTGACGCATAGAAGGAAAAGGTTTTTAAACAAGTTCATGCTTACAGATGAAGACCTTCAATCACTCCCTCAGAAGGAGCTGGTACAATTCATAAGCATACTTAACAGTCAATAGACAGCATAGGGTGCACAATAGATCAATATGGTCGCAGTGCTAAAGGGACATACCTTAACCCTTTACAACCATTAACCATTAACCATTATCAAACTAGCACGCAACGTTTAATTTTTAGTCATAATTCCCTACTTTTACAGGCAGAAAAATTTAACTCTGTTTATGTCGAGTATACTCGCCTTCGCTGGAGAATAATTAAGAGGTTAGGGGTAGTCAAAGGCTCGAAAAAATTATGATTATAATATTGTATATTTTTTTGCTTATTTACAAAAATAAAAAAATACATCATGTTTTGACTTGAATTTAGCAATTTAAAAAAAAAAAAAAAATTAATAATTGTAAAAGTTATCGCTGCTTGTGTGGAGCCCGTTTCCCCAGAAGTCACTTGCGGTGATCATCACAAATCCTTGGAGATGCATCTAAAATCAATTCATTAATAGATAATCTTGTGCCTGATCGAAGCTTTTTTTCAAAATTAACTTTTTTGGCAGCCTCAGGAAATATTTTTCAGATTTTCGAGAAAAAAACCAACAATTAATTGTTTAAGAAAATTTAAATTTTTTAAAAGAAATCCCTCGTTCAGGCACGAGTTTTTTATGTTTTTCAAGAGTAGTCTAAATTTTATTGAAATCTACCAAGTGTTTTTAAGTTACAGTGATCACCAGTTCAAAAAACACAGTTTTGAGAAAAACGCATTTAAAGTTTTGTGGAATTGTTGAATAACTCGAAAATTATTTAGCGGATTCACTTCACACTTTCACACAATATTTTTAAGATATTCTACTTTAAGAAAATGCAAAAAGAAAAAATCCAGTTTTTTTTTGTTAATTCTGACTACCCCTGACCCATTAAAGGAAATTCTTTTAATTCAGCATTCCCATTGACGTGGAATTGATAATTCAATTATCTAATTAGCCAGCATTTGAAGTCCAAAACGAATTATTTTTCCAGATTTTTATCCAACAAAAAAATGCTCAATTACGCTGTGGGTTACCACATTTTTCTGTTTGCACCTGTGGCTACTCGAATCTACGCAAGCACTGACATGCATTTGTAAGTACACATAAATGCTTTTCAATACGCGCGCATTCCTAAGTGCTCGACAGTTGCGTTTAAAGCCTCAGTGTATTTAAATTCAGCGAAATGATCGGTTGAAAAAAGCCAAGTCTACGCCAAATTTTATTAAATTGAATGAAATTACTCGGAATTGCTTATTATTCAGCAACTAATTATTTAGTAACAGTTAACCTAATAATTTACTGTGACCACTTTATTTAATTGAATAAAAAATGCATCAATTTAGATGTGTTCGAACTGATATCTACAAGACTTATGTATAATTTCCGGCCATATATCATTTTAATTCCGCTTTATTATTATTTTCAATATTTTTTGTAATCTCCATGGTCGCGCTAATGACCGTTGAAGGCCACATCATTAGTTGTGGTAAAAGTTAAAATCTGTGGGTTTAATATATATAAGAGCACTGATGTAGATATAAATTTTTGAAAATTTTATGTTATTTCATTTGAATTTTTGTTTCTGTATCAATTAATTGATTTAGTTATCAGTGAATTTATATAAGTTCTTAGAATACTGTGAAATTTCCATCATCCTTAATTTGCTGTTAAATTAATTCCATGGCGTATGTAGGTGCTTAGCATGAATCACATTGGGGCTGACGTGGCGTATGCGTGATCATAGAAGGCTTGAATTGCCATCTAACGATATGGGGTTTTTGTGTTACGAAGATGCTTAGAATCTAGTTTGGGCTAGCGTAGAGATACATTCTGTCAAAAGAGTGCAGGAAATTTTAATTCAGAAGTTTTTCCAAGGGAATATTGAAATTCCAAACACATCAGGTTAGGGGAGAAAAAAAATCTTTATGCAGGAAAGTTATCGTTGTGAATGTATTTCTGGCCAGGAACTCTAAATTATTCGTTGAGTAATAATGGCAGGCCATTGTGTGCTCCTTTTTTCGACAGTCTGGGGCCGTGCACCAGCTTAAATCCCATAAATCTTCTCCAGTGTACATTAACTTCTCTGGTTGGCTGTGCGTATCTGCCTGTTGGAGGTCTCAAAATGGTATCAAAACGGCGCTTTAGTGCTACTTGGGGAAAGCCAGACTGCAACTTCAACTATTTCACCTACCTACTTACCTAAGCATGGCAGCGGCTGACTTATTTTCTGTTCGCAACTAAAATTTGGACTTCTAGCCAACCGTTTTAAGTAGATGGAAGATATAAAATAGGTACAATTCATGGTGAGAACCGAACGCAAAGCCGGCAAATGCGTTTGAAAAAGCAAAGGAAGTAAAAAAATTTAAAATTTATAAGTTTTACATTTTTTTTTAATTTAAATTGAAAATTTCTAAATTTTACAATTTTTTTTATTATAATTTAAATAATTAAGTTTATAAATTTCACAATATTTTTTAATATTTAATTTCATTTATTTAAGTACGAAATTTTAATTTTAAAGTTTTTCAAATATTTTAAAAATTAAAAAATAAATACTTCAATTTAAAAATTTTTTTTTTTAATAAAATATATAGGACTATGAATAAGTTCGTGCGGTTTTTTTTCGAAATTTGAAACTTTATTGACGTAAAATGGTTACAAATTTAATATTCAAAATATTGTCCATCGCTTACTACTACTTTTTCCCATCTTTCTGGCAATTCACGGATTCCCTTTGTGAAAAATTCGGTCGGTTTTGCCGCAATCCACGAATCGATCCATTTTTTGACTTCATCGTAATTACGGAAGTGCTGGTCAGCCAGGCCATGTTGCATCGATCGGAAGAGATAGTAATCGGATGGCGCAAGGTCTGGACTATACGGCGGGTGGGGTAGGACATCCCATTTGAGCGTTTCTAAGTATGTTTTGACCACTTGTGCAACATGTGGCCGAGCATTGTCATGTTGCAAAATAACTTTGTCGTGTCTATCGGCGTATTGCGGCCGTTTTTCTCGCAGTGCTCGGCTCAAACGCATCAATTGTCGTCGGTAGACATCCCCCGTAATCGTTTCATTCGGTTTCAATAGCTCATAATACACAACACCCAGCTGGTCCCACCAGATACACAGCATAACCTTCAGGCCATGAATATTCTGCGCCGACGTCGATGTTGAAGCATGGCCAGGGTATCCATACGTTGCCCGACGTTTTGGATTGTCGTAATGGACCCACTTTTCATCGCCAGTCACAATTCGATGCAAAAAACCCTTTCTTTTGTGCCGTTGAAGCAGTTGTTCGCATGCCATAAAACGGCGTTCAACGTCTCTTGGCTTCAATTCATACGGCACCCAATGGCCTACCTTTCGGATCATTCCCATGGCTTTTAAACGTTTGGAAATGGTTGATTGATCAACTCCCAAAGTTTTTGCAACCTCTTCTTGCGTTTGAGCCGGATCTTGATCGAGCAATTCCTCCAATTCGGTATCCATGAACTTTGGCGGCGCACCCTCGCGTTCTTCGTCTTCCAAGCCAAAATCACCACTTTTAAAGCGTGCAAACCACTTCTGGCACGTTCGCTCAGATAGAGCATGCTCACCATAAACTTCCACCAAGATACGATGACTTTCGGCTGCTTTTTTCTTCATATTAAAATAATGAAGAAGAATTCCCCGCAAAAACACATTATTTGGCACGAAATTCGACATTTTCAAGTGTGGTAAAAATATTGTTGTTTACGCTTCAAATAAAAAACTTATACTGACGTTTGTGCCTTACGACAGTAGCTCTCCAATGAATGTTTGGAAATGTGGATCGATGGAATAATAATCAAGTTACGCCATCTGTTGTAAAACCGCACGAACTTATAAATAGACCTATTATTATAATTCATGGCGAGAACCGACTCACTCGACTTTCGAAAATATATACGAATTTAAACATTTTTTAGTTTTTAAATTAAATATAATTCTTTGCGAAAAACGAATTCATTGCCGACAAATGCGTTTGAAAATGCATAGGAATTAAAAAAATTAAAATTTTAATTTTATAATTTTTTTTTTTAATTAAATTTTTCTTATTTACATACAAGTCCAATTATGCTCAAGGGGGAAGGTCTTGTGATTTCGGAAGAAACCAAGTACTTGGGACTAAACATAGATAGGAAACTGACTTGGAAGTCAAACATCTTAGAAAGAGTCAGGAAAGCGAACCTAGTTTTTTATGCCTGTAAGAAAGCTTTAGATAAGAATTAAACCTAAGGTTGCTCATTGGATTTACACTGCTGTCGTCAGCCCCCTTCCCCTATATGGAAATGTTATCTGGTGGTGTGCTATGCGGGAAAAAAATATTCTAATTTATTGAATAAGGTGCAGAGATCAGCGGAATTAGCAATATGTGTCGTCATGAAAACCACGCCATCCATGGCTTTGGACATCATACTACATCTGCCACCCTAAGATCTTTCCTTCAAATACTCAGCGGCCTGCTGCGCTTTAAGGCTCAAAGTGAGCTCACAATGGACACACAATCACTGTCACACATGGACATTCAACCATCTTAGACTCCTACACGGATATACCTAGTGACTGTGATTATCACCCTCCCATTCCATGCTTCGAAAGGAATTCTCTAATGAAAATCCCTTCTATGTAGACTGGAATGGATTGAAGATGATCCAACACCCAACACACCCGTTAAGATCTACACTGATGGATCTAAAATGGACACCGGTGTAGGATCAGTGTTATTTTGCCAAGAGTTTTCTAACAGTGAATCTTTTAAACTACCGGATCACTGTAGTGTTTTTCAAGCGGAAATAACGCTATTTATGAAGCCTTAAAATGGTTAAAGATAAACAGAATATCAGCAACAGATATCTGCATTCTATCAGGCAGCCAAGCTGCCCTACGAGCCCTGGATGCATTCCAAATAACATCATGGAGATTCTTACATTGTCGCCAATCACTAAATGAGATGGCCAAGCAATATCGTGTAATCGTATGCTGGGTTCCAGGCCACAGAGATATATCAGGGAACTGTAGGGCAGACCAACTTGCAACAGAAGGAACCTGCATGCCACACATAATTAATTTTATGGAGATACCTCTCGCAACTTGTAAGCTTCTCATTAAGGACGCACTAATCAATTCTGCAAATCAGAGATGGGTTAACGCTAACACCTGCGAAATTGCTAGGCAAACATGGCCAATGCTAAATCTACGCCTGTCCAAGAGTATTATAAAATTGAATAGACTGCAAATCAGGACCTTAGTAGGGGCCCTCACAGGACATTGTCTCATAGGAAATCATGCAAAGAGATTAGGTGCTTACACGCATGATTTCTGTCGTAGCTGCAGAAATGAGGAGATGTTGGAAACAATTAAACACCGTTTTTGCACATGCCCGGCTCTAGCCAGAAGCAGGAACCGATTTTTTAAATCCTACTTCTTAACGAATATAGACATTTTCTATACACTTTAGGTATCAACAACCTTTTAAGCTCAGGATGGTTTAATATGGAGAGGAAAATGTAGCCCAACCCCCGCGGCTCACAACAGACCCATTACGTGGTCTAAGTGGCATCGTTGTCTCTATGTGCGATGCGGCTGCCAAACCTAACCTAACCTACACATGAAATTTAATTTTTGTATTTTTCAAAATATTTTAAAAATTAAAAAGTAGATATTGAAATTTTTAAATTTTTTTTTGTAAATTGAATATAATTCATGGCGAGACCCGACTCAATGCTGGCAAATATGTTTGAAAATGCATACAAATTTAAACACTTCTATGAAATTTCTTTTAAATAAAAAAAATAATATGTCAAGAATATTTTGTCGAAATTTGAAGCCGATCGGAGTAAAATTGGTGAAGTTATGAGCACCCGAGCGCCTTTTTCTCCTGGATGGGTTTCCATAACTACTCGATTTTAAAGCGTTTTTCTGAAAATTCCTATTTTACTAGAGCAATCGTTTTGAAAAGTTGCTCTGTACTTCCTCACATAATTGACAAGGTATCCATTTTAGCTCTTTTTTTTAATAATTATTAATTTTTTTAATAATCATTGAAATTAGCTAAATCGAAATTTTAGTGAAATTTTAATTTTTGACTCTCAGCTGCTAAAAGAAAAAAACGAGAAATTGGAAAAAATGCACCAACGATATTTCGGGAGGCAACAAATGCATGATTTGATTTCTTTATTTCAGATGATATTTTTTGCGAGTTATGATGTACACAGAAAAATCTTTTGTTTGTTGTTGGGAGCGTCTGCGGAGATTCACTGCCACTCGTTTCCACAACAGTCGGTTCTACGTTAGCGAAAAAACCTGGATTTCTATCCGGGCAAATACTGTTCCTCCAGCTGCTTTCCCCCATATACAGGGTTACCCATATTCGACGGACCCGACATATTTGGATGACTCTTTGGGCCCATTCCAATCGACAAGGCTTGTCCGCAGGCAACAATCTTTGCGTGAATTGAATCTTATACGGGAATAAATGCAAATCAATGCGGATAATTCGTTTTAAAGTGGTCCGAGCAATGCCCAACTGCTGAGAACGGCGATTTTGGAATGTCCTTGGCGACGCCTTGGTCGGTTTTGATTTGGCCTCTTTGGATTAGAAGGAGCATCACCAGTCGAAAACCTTTAGTACAAACGTTTAATGGTGTTCTTAGAAGGCGCACTTTTCACATTATTTAATTTTTTATACGCACGTTGAGTTTTCACAATTGACTTCTTTTGTTGAATGTAAATTTCAACAATTTGGGAGCACTCGCGTGGCGTGTACTGTTCCATGGTAAAGATCTGCTTGAACTGACGCTTCCAACGCGGTGTGTTATTAAGCGATCTGACGTCTCTGTAAAAAGATACAGGGTTGCCAGATGGATCCGTCGAATATTGGCAACCCTGTATATATGGAGAATGTTTCTGCTGCTACAAAAACAATAACAACAACATTCACTGCCACTCACTTCTTAGTATTGTGCAATGAAAATTTACCAAAATATCGTTTAAATGTTGCCTCCATCGTTAACTGACAAAATTAATACTATCAGCATCACCAAAAAAAAATTCTTGAAACATGTCTCATTACTGCATTATTCGTGCGCCGAAGCATACGCTATTTTTACTTCACACTTTACTATATATACTTCACTTTACAGTATTTATAGTTGTATTGGCTTGCCACGTGGTGTAAATGCCCCCAACCCTTCATTCGTCAACTGCCTCGCCCTTCGGCGAACTTTTTGATCTCATTTTGTGTTGCTGCAAAGACATTTTTTAGAAAAAAATGCTCGCCTTTTCTGACAGAGCCTGTATTTTCTAATGCTTGTCAGCTTGCACATATATACCTGAGCACACACACCTGAATATTTAAATATGATAATTCAGCGGACGCATGCAGCGAGTGCCTTTATACAAAATATTACTCATACGCACCGTCCGCTACGTCCGCAATTTTCCTAGCTTGCGTTGAATACATTAGCATAACGTGTTGAAAAAATTGCGCATGCTATGGAGTATGGACAGGAAAGTGAAGAGTTGCTTGGTGTTCATAATTTGGTAACTAGAACACGTACTCGCGTGCACACCCACACACACACATACACACATTGGCGGAGTATATATATGTAAATAAAGTATGGATTGGCATGACGGTGATTTTGTGCACACATTTTTTGTCGCACAACAAATAGGCACAACAAATCAGTAGATAAAAATAACAATAATTCTGATTAATCTGATGAATATTTTAGCTCACCAGAAATTGGTGTAGGTATGTAAATAAGATACGCAGATGTTCAATATTGCCGCTGCTTCGGGTTTCTCAGGCCCAACTAACAGCTCGCTATTTGTGATTGAGCGACAAAGTAGCCTACAGAAAGGCATGATAAAGTATGCGTATATATTTGCCAGCATAAGCGGTGCATGTATGTAAATGTATCTATTCATAGAACACGCGGCAACACGTGCTTTCAATCACACTTTGATGTATGTGCGGAAGAGCTATTACCAATTTCATGCTAGATCAGCAAGTGGTTGTGTTTTATGAGCTCAAATTTTAGCGCTATTTTTTGTGACAAACACTTTCAAGGGATTGTTAAAAAAACGCGAGTAGCACGCGCATCTTTCTCCTAATAGGCTTTTCCATATTAGTTACATTTGAGCGCCTCCATTTGGTGGGCATGAGCGCGACTTGCGTATAAATAAATATTTAAATAAGACTCATGATTTATTATGTGCTTATTATTATATGCAATTTTTTAATCACAGGCAATTTGTTGTGCAATAAACGATTAAAAATTTCCAGATAAGCGGATTTGTATTAAAGAATTCCAAAGCAAAAACTGTTGTATTTCTACTATTTTATGGAGAAATTAGGCATGGCATACAATTTCATATGTTTGTTTTTAAGTGTTATAAAACTAATGGGGTAATAGTGTGATAGATACCGGTATATACCTATGAAATGAGACTTTCAGCTATTTTTTTTTTTAAATCTTCCGAAATGTCTTGTTTTTTTCGTCTGTCATCTGTCATCAATATTCAGATCACAGTGGTTCAGGTGGTTTGACAAATTCCGAAGTGGTGATTTTAGCGTGGAGAACGAGGACCGTGGCCGGCCACCGAAAAAGTTTTAGGGCGCCGAATTGCAAGCATTGTTGGTCGAAGATGATGGTCAAACGCAAGAAATGATGGCAGAGCAGTGACCCAAAAAACCATTTCCCAACGTTTGAAAGACATGACCATGATTTTAAAGGTCGGAAGATGGGTGCCGCATGAACTGTCTGAAAGGCAGCAAGATAACCGAAAAACCACTTGTGAAATGCTGCACTCCCAGTTTAAAAGGAAGTCTTTTTTGCCTCGAATCGTTACGGGTGAGGAAAAATGGATGTATTTCTCCAATCCCACGATCGTGTAGTCCACCCCCCCCCCACAAGCCAAAAACAACGGCCAAACCAAATCGCTTCGGCCGCAAGGCAGTGCCGTGTGTTTTCAGGGATCAGCGTGGTATGATTTGGTACGAGCTATTCAAACCAGGTGAAACAGAATATGGCGATCGGTGTCACAAAGTAATTTTTCTTGATAACAATGCACCGCCACATCGAACAAGAGCGACCCGGGAATTGGTGGAGACGTACGATTGGGAACCGCTGGTGCATGCGACTTACTCACCAGACTTGGCGCCTTCCGATTATCATTTGTATGCATTGATGGGCAACGCAATTTCCGAGCAGCGCTTCAATCAGGAAGAAGCCAAAAAATGGCTTGATGATTGGTTTGTGGCCAAAGACGCCAATTTTTTTGGCGCGGCATCCAGAAATTGCCGGAGAGATGGGAAAAATGTGTCGCTAGCGATGGCTATTATTTTGACAATTAAATTTGTAACCATTTTTTGTTAATAAACGTTTGAAATTGAAAAAAGTCTCATTTCATAGGTATATACTTGTTTATATTTTTTCCTAAATTTGTTGATTGTTGGAGTCTATACCTAAATAATCAATTACCGATAACAGCTCTATTGATATCCAGGCATTTTTTTAATAGAGAATACATATTTCCACATATAAAGGGGATTTTATTGATTTTTTAGAAATTTTTAAAAATAAAACGTACTCATTTTGCAGGAAATTAAAATATTTTTGCACGTTATAAAAACTAAGGCTTTATTTAACACAGGAAATATTTTTCATAAAATCAAAAACTAATTAACAAATAAACAAACAAACTGAAAAAACTGAAATTCATTCTGACCCTATCACCGTCTCGCATCGTAAGTTTACTTTATAAGGAAGATAAGACTTTATCGTTCTTAAATGAATGCTTGACTCTTTTACTATACCTGTGCGAAACTTATCGCTCAGAATGACTGATGTAGCGAGCCTTGCAGCTACGAACTAATTTGGCGGCCAAAACGCCGACACGCGTCCAGAACGGTAAAACGGCTTGGGCGGCTATATGCCGACACTCGTCCCCAAAGGGTTAAGTTTTGAATATAACTTCACTCAAATGACTTCCATGGCTACTATTGCACGAACGAATCCGATGAATGCAATTTTGAGGCATTTTTTCTACTATATCAGGACGTATGTTGTGCTTATCTCAAACGCACATAATTGTATTGATACTTTTTCAAATGATTTCGTCGGCTTGCTGGCAGAGCGCCATTAAGCCAATGGCCAAAATATAAAGTAAAAACGAACCCTTACTTTTATCCAATGATATTCTGTAGATACCGTTTTAAATCTCCTACTTATCATACAAGAAAAGTTACCGCCAATGTCTGCAAAGTACCTCAATATTGTGGAGAATAAATTCGTAACGCTTTTACAGAAGACTTTTAGTTAAACAAATTCAATAAAACAATAATTATATCAATAAGTTAATCAATTATATATTCGCCTTTGCTGTTTACAACCTCTGCTTACCTCTCGATGCCGTTCCGCCAAAAATCGCCTGATCTGGTGTCAAAGAAGACGTTGAGCCAGTTTTTAAGGACCCTTTTGTTATCGAAGATAACGCCCTTCATATGGTGTGACAGGAGGCAGAAAAGATGGTAATCGGCCGGTGCAAGGTCCGGTGAATACGGCGGATGCGATTTTGAGGACTTGTGCAACATGGGGCCTGGCGTTGTTGTGAAGCCATACTTCTTCCATGTCGATCAAGTCTTTTCAGTCGAATAGCTTCATTTACACGGTGTAGCTGAGCAATGTAGAGCTCCTTGTTGACCGTGGCATTCTTTTCGAGCATTTCCCAGTGAGTCATGCCCTCCTAGTCCCTCCAAAGACACACCATGACTTTCTTTAGATGAAGATCCGGCTTGAGTCTCGGCGTTGGCGTATCTCCTGGAGCCATCCACTCCTTTCTTTGCTTCATATAGATGTTTAGGCACTACCACATTTCTCATCTCCCGTAACGATTCAGTACAAAAAGCCCTGTTTATGACCGCATCTTGCTCTATGGTGGGCGAGTTGCTGAGAAGCAATTTGAAGACGACTTTCGTCGTTTTTTTCGTTGAGCTCGTGAGGCAACCAGGCTCCAAGGCTCCAAGGCTCCCAGACTCCCAATTTTTCGATAAATCCCATTGAATGAAGGTGATTGAGAATTGTTCTATTATAGCAGTGCATTTTTTCCGTTCTCCTTGACATGACCTGACATGTGACTTTCTTCATGGAATTAAGCAGGTCTTCCATTGCGGGACGTGTCATCGACATCAAACTCGCCATTTCTGAACTTTGCAAACCATTTTCGTGCTGTTAACTCGCCTATGAGACTTTCTCCATACACGTCACAAATGCCCCGGTCTGTTTCGGCAGCTTTCTGACCTCGATGAAAAGCAAAAAAGGGCAGGTGTCGAAAATGTTAATGATTGCATCTTGGGTATTCCTTTTCTAAGTCTCAAAACTAATAAAAAAATAAATAACTCAAAAATACAATTAACATAGTTTTGTAGAGCAGAAAGAGTTCTATCGAAAAGTTTTATCCCTTTGGCAAACAGCAAACAAATCGTTGTAAAAAAAGAAAATATAAAAACGCCATCTACTTATTCCCCAACCCAATATATTTTTTGTGTTATCTCAAGTTTGCAAAGAACTACAGATTTGGTTTTATTGTTGCTACCTATCCTTTTCGTTCACACTTGGCCATTTGTCAGACCAGCATAGTTTCAATATTGACAATTTGCCGTATTAAAAAGGCCGCGTGTCGTCTGGTGCCAAGAAATGTTGAAGAAATTCAGTCGCGGAAACAAAACAACAACAACGACAGTTTCAGTGTTTTAGGACGATCTTAATCCAACAAAAGTTGTTCGTAGAAGCAGCACCTTAAAGCAAATTCTCACCTGTTTTGTTCGGAAAATTTGGTTATGCTGCAACTGTACCACAAAGGAAACATAAAACAGTCAATTCTGAGTAGTTCGCAAACATTTGTTTGCCAGACGTTGTCGGAGACCTAAGGAAAACCAAGTTTTGAAGACGAATCATCCTTCACCAAAAGAAAGCGAGCTCTTACATTTCGGGTAACACAAGAGAGCTTTAGAGTACTCAAAAGATCAAATTAGTTGGCCATCTGACTTAAAGCTCTGATTGAGCACCTAATGATTTATGTTTCCGGCGATGTTATTTTAATTTTTTATTGTTTGAAAATGCGCTTCTTTATTTACTGCTATGCTTTGTTTGAGATTGTTGTAGATTTAATGGCTAAAGAAAAACGAATAATTTCGGTGCTTTTATTTTTAAGTATTGTATTTTTTTATTTTTATGTAAATTTCGCCAGGTTTTATGGATTTTTGTCATGTGTTTGGGTAACTTTTACCACTTTTTTTAATTAAAAATTGGAGCTCTGCTTCCTACAAATATGATAGGCCCATATAGATCTTAGTCGAATAATCCTTCACCAAGATAATGCGAGCTCTTATGTATAGGCTAACGCCAGAGAGTTTTTGAGCACTCAAAGAATTGCATTAATGGTTTATCCAACTGATAGCTCTCAAATGGTGCCTGTCGATTCTCCTTTCACGGGGTGTTCTTTTCCAAAATTTGACATATTGTGCATATCTGGTCGATTGTAGATTTTCCAAGTATCAAGCCAATCTGACAAGGTGCAGTCTGTCGATGGCATCGATTTGCATTATTTTCAACCGAAGTCCAATTTCTATGGTATCATCTGGATTTGAAGTATTTTTATCGTTTTTTTCAGATAACTTATGCCACTAAAACAAGTTGTTGTCAGAAAAAAGAACCGCGATTATTCATGAAGTATGTACAAAACTACGAGTCGCAATTACTCAATAAGACTACACTTCATGGTTGCCGAGTATAGCCTGGCATCTTCTTCATCCCTTGAACCAGCTTTTCTGCGTAGCTCGTCGGCAAAGAGGACCAGATTTTGCGAACTGCACGCACGAGTTGCTTTAAAGCATGGACTGGCCTTCCGGCAAGATGCGTTTTCATAGTTCCCCACACATTTTAAAGGGTTAGCGTCTGCGGACTGGGAAGAGGCCAGTGCAATACTGTGACGCCATATTCTTGTTTTGTTGTTTCTCAATGTGTTTTTCTGAGAGCAGTGGTTTTGATGATGTGGGACGGTTGGATATGTTCGGCTCCTTCAGTCTTCATTCCATGGAGTTGATACTCACATGTATGTATTCCCTTTTTAGCAAGAATTGTGCATTCTTCGCGTAGTCGCAATGAAGAATCCCGCTTAAAAAGTTGGACGATTACTTTATGATTTTTGTACACCCTATACTGCTGTCTTCACATCACAGCAAACTTTTTTTGATTTTTTAATTACTTTTGCAGCCGCGGCGTAAGATAATTTCGACCCTCTCGAATGCGTGCATAAAAATATTGCCTCGAAACGCTTAGCGTATTTCTCACCCATTTTTAATTGGTTGCGTTTACGGGAAGGTTTCGAACGACATTAATCTGATTTAGCACTGGCGTCGTAACGCTTGAGTGGGCCTATTGTGGAGCAAAAAGCAGAAAGTAATATATCTTGAAGTTACAAGAAAAATGCCGGTTATTTTCTTCTGACGCAGACTGTATATAATTCACTTAAATGGCTGCCTTCTCTGACACATGGAACTGATATCATAAGAGGCGGTCACTTGACTTCTTTGCTGGCAGAACCTCATAAGTGAATAAACTGAGGCCTTTGTGTTGAATTCTGCTCTATTTTGATTTCAATTGAGTAGAAAAGTCCTCTCTCGACGAACAAAACTAACTCTTATCATGCCCCTCCTAACGTATGGCGCAGAGGCGTGGACGATGACAACATCCGATGAAGCGACGCTTGGAGTGTTTGAGAGAAAGATTCTGCGTAAGATTTTTGCACGTTGGCAAAGGCGAATATCGCAGGCGATAAAACGATGAGCTGTATGAGCTTTACGACGACATAGACATAGCGCAGCGGTTAAGTTGGCTGGGTCATGTCGTCCGAATGTATATACACGCTCCGGCTCTGGAAGTATTCGATGCGGTACCAGCTGGTGGTAGTAGAGTAAGAGAAAGGCCTCCTCTGCGTTGGGAAGATTAGGTGGAGAAGGACTTGGCTTCACTTGGTGTGCCCTTTGTTAAACTTGGCCAAAATCGCGTAAGCGGTTATCGCGCCAATTAAGAAGAGAGCAGGTGGTAACAATTAGTATGCCAATTTCTTGCACTTTTGCTACAAAATTTCAGTATGCAAGGCTCTGTTGGTACATTTGTTCCGCCTACTTTTGTTGAGTTTTGAATTTCGACAATATTTCGAAATGTGGTTCAAGCAGAAAACGATCCATTTCGTATTGCGGGTTCCTTATATTCAGCTGCTGCCTCTATTTTTAGCTCGAATTGGGTGCCCCTGTTAAAAAAGTATGTGATTAAAAAATAAACTAGCCGACAAGCCCTACTTCATTATTATTATTATTTAGCATAGGGCTCTGGACTTTTATGTCGCCCTTGAATGAGAACCGATTTTTGCGACAGAAAGTTAAAATACAAAATGTTAAATGAAAATATGGAAAATATTCAGCCCGCTAGCAAAAGCTGTTGTGTTTATATAATTCTGCTTTAGTAACAGTTATGCCAAGTAGAGTCGGCTGTGACTATGTTTTTAATGCTACCAGTGCTTCCTTTACTTACTTATAGAAAGTAATACAGCCATATGAGAATAGGGTGGCCATTTTTTAACTTACATTTATATATCTTCTTTCTGGCTGTATTTGTTTCCCTATACATACACACATGCACATATATTTATGTTTGAAGAATAAGCTAACAAGGCTTTACCTTGGCATACCAACTGCACATACACAAACGCATTATAAGTAGTGTAAGTACAGTGCCGTGTTTAATGTGAGCAATTTTTTTTATTTACCGAAAGATACAACTTTATTATTAACTGTCTTAATAGCCCATGACTCCATGACTCCAGCTCTTCTTATTCTAAATTGACGCGATAGCCACTTACGTGCTTTTGGCCGAGTTTAACAACCCCCGTCAGCCGTTTCTTTCTCGTGCTAACCGGCGCCAGTTGGACACACCAAATGAAGCCAAGTCTTTCTCCACCTGATCTTTCCAACTCATAGGAGGTCTTCCTCTTCCTCTGCTACCTCCAGCTGGTATCGCATCGAATACTTTCAAAGCCGTCCATTCGGACGACATGAGCCAGCCACCGTAGGCGATGGATCCTTATTCGCTGCGCTATGTCTATACCGTCGTAAAGCTCATACGGCTCATTGTTCCATCGCCTGTGATATTCGCCGTTGCCAATGTGCAAAGGCCCAAAAATCCTCAGCAGAAATTCTTCGCTTTCTTCGCTTTCAAGGGATTCCAGTTCTTGGGTTGGAGACTTTTGCCTAAAAATGCCTTCGCCCCACATAGGATCCTTCCTCTTCACTTGGGGTTTTCCTTTCAACCACGGGACAGCTTTCGCATTGTTCCAAGGTAGAGATCCAAGACGGCGCCCTAAGAAGGACATATTTACTTACTCACCCTGCGCCCAGGGTTACCTGTTTGGAGAATATATGCTTAATGTTCTTAATCATAAATTTCCATTTCATGCCTCTCTTTTCGGATAATATCCTCAACGAAATTTGCGACGATATTCTATTTTTCTCGCCTATCATCATTTCCTCGGTTATTTCTTCAGGTGCCCATACAAAAATGACTCGTTGCCCAACTGTTCACTCTGTGTTTCACTTCTCGCATTTGAAGAAGTTGTGCTCTGCATCATCATATTCAGTATCTCCATGAATGCATTCTGCGAGGTTCGCCGCTCCCATTTCCCACAAATACTTGCGAAAGGACCTGCGTCTGGATAGAAACTGTGTGTGGTAATAGTTAGCTTCACCGAGCTTTCTTTCTAGCCCCTTTTTTAAATGGGTGTCACTTTAGTCACGCTATCCATCTGCTGCACTGTTCAGAGTTCCAAACAGTTTGCCAAAGTGGGGGAGTTTGAATTCTAATGTCGGAGAGGCGTGACCCTGGAATTCCTGAGATTTTTGCCTCCCATCTCCGTTTGCGCTCTTGTGCTAGAAGATCTATGGGGATGGTTCCGCTGAGAACTAAAACCACTACTTCTGATACTGTTCTGTAAGCAGAAACCACTCTAAGAGCATAGATTGTAAAGCTTTTCTCCGGAATTTCATCATTAGTGAATCTGGATATATTTCGTATCCATATAGAAGAATCGAGTTCGTCGTGTCCACTAAAAGTTCTCGCTTGCTCTGAGTTGGACCTGCAAGGTTTGCCATGAGCTTACTTAACATGCTGCTCTTGTGGCAGCATGGCTTATGTGTGCCCAGTAGATTTATTTTGAATCTAATTACTCTCCTAGGTATGTGACCACTCTTGCCTGGAAGCATTTAAGGAGTCTCACAAGTCGAACTTTTTTACGCGGAGAAGCAACGGGCGGAATATTCCGATACTTTTGTTCCAGCACCTGTGTCGTACAGAAGGCTTCAGAGAATTTTTCTATGAGATCTAAACAAGCCGCAAATTATTTGGTTCTAGCGATTGGTGTGTTCCAGCAACTATCAGGGTGATTCCTTCTTCGTCTTTGAACAAATGGGCTGCTTCTTTGCCCTTTTTTCATTTATTATGGCACCTTAGTTTAAACTTGCTAAAATCGCAGGTGGCCTCGTTGCTGGATTACATAGGTAGACGATGGATGGTCATTTAGACAATGGCTATTTCCATAACCGTTTATCTGCAGGCTCCATTTGGGAGTACAACGGTTTGAATCTCCGTGCATAAAATACTAAAATTATGCAAAGTTTTTTCTAAAAGCGGCCGCCCCTTGGCAGGCAACTGTAGGTTCCTCCATTTATGGAACAATATCAAGACACACGCCTCAAATAGGAAATGGAGCTCGGCCAAACACCCAAAAAGGGCTTAAGCGCCAAGTCTTCTAGTCAGAGTCTTCTATTGAATTTTTCTATTGAAGACTCTGCAGTCCATCGTTCTCAGTCCACCATTCTATTCTTGCACTAAAGCGAGACTGTCTTCGTAAGTAGAGCCATTCAGTTTAGGAAAGTTACCCAGAATATTTATGTGACGTGGCATATTCGCATCTGAGACTACTTTCAGTCTCGCATATTTCCACGGCATGAGCCTTAGTCGTACATCTCTTCGTCAGATTACTTTCGGTTTATCCTGACAACGAATCAGTGTATACCCTCACTTAGTCCAAGCGGAGCTTTCTCCACCCTCATTTCATCAAGGCAGGAGTGGGCTGGGTGCAAGACTTCGGGACAGGGCTTGGCGAACTTGTTCTCGGATGGCTCGAAGTTGTACAGAATGGTTAGCGGAGAAGTATTCTGCGAAGAGCTTCCCTTCAGACTCAAATTGGGGCTCCCGGATTACTGCACTGTGTTCCAAGCACAATCAAAGAAGCAGTTGATTGATTACACACTTGCTCAATAACTGTTAAGAAAGTAAATATTTACCTCGATAGCCAAGCGGCAATTAGGGCTCTGAGCTCGATTGCAGTACATTCGAAACTGGTCAGGGAATGCCTGGTTTCACTTTCGGTTGCATCCAATGTCTTTGACATCAGGCTAATCTGGGTGTCTGGTCAAAGCGACATTGTGGGAAACTGCGAACCGAACGAGCTAACCAGACAAGGCACCTATGAGGTACTTTCTCCATGAAAGGAGAGGATTGGGATCCTTTGACAACCTGCGCTGCACTACTGGAACGATGGGCTACGCGTCAATTCAATAAGCGCTCGGCAAGTACACAAACTTTTGGCCACGTATGAATTGAAAGCATTCGAAGGATATTCTGAGGATAACAAAACCTCAGCGCTCATACTTCGTGGGTGTTCCACGGAGCACTATTCGTGAGCTATGTATGAAATGAGACTTGGAATTACTTCGAGTCTTTTTTTGCGTCAGCTGTGTGAAGGACGAAGTGGAGTCATTTTAGCACCTTCTCCTTTGCTGCCCTGCTTTCACGGGACTTAGATTTATGGTTCATGTCATGGTTCTTATCCGGCTAACATAATCGAAAATCAGTCACCGTTCATAATCCACAAGTACTCAACCCCCTCCTCCTTCCCCTTATCCTTCTCTCTCTCTCTCTTTTCGTCCTATCGGTTTCCTTGTCCTCTTTTCCCCTGTAATGGTGTTACAAAGGATGAGCTTGAATTCTGTGTCCGATTGGCCGCATTTTTTGGGCCACCATTATAACCTAAGCTAGCCTATCCTTCGCGAGAGTATTGAGATCGGGACAAGTTTTCAATGATGTACTATAAAAGGCGGAGTCTTACAAGTACAAACTCATTTATCAGAATAATTAAATAAATAAATAAATACACCAGCATTCCATCCTTAAAGTTTTATTATAAAAAATAAAGATTTGAGAAAAAATGGACACCTATAACTCAGCACACAAAAATGCTCATGTTTTGCACATTACTGTGCATATGTAGCTCAAGTTCATGTGAGCGCTCGGGTCGGTTTGCCTCCGTGTGTTGTAAAGGTGTGGGCAAATTAGTTAATTAGTTCAGTTATAAAAGATGGGAAAATGTAGCGAATAATTAAATATCAACATAAATATATTCTTCAGCCACTATACTAAGTATTCAGTGCACAAGCACACACACACATGCATGTCGAATGTGTGTGACTGCCTGAGAGCGCATACTCACACATAGGCAAATAAATAAACTCTGTTGACAAGCTTACAACTTGCCTGTGACGCATATGAACCACTTTTTCAATATAATATTTGCAGGTGTGTGTGTGCACATACATACATATATTTGGTTATTGACTTACACATCGACAGGCGCATGCATGTGTGGGTGGTTGCTGAGGGAAATATATTAAATAACTCGTCTTCGTACATAGCAAAAATCATGTTTCTTTAGGACTCTTCTGATTTGAGGAAGAGAGGTTCAGTCTAAAACTTGACAAGGTAATAAATATGTTTATGTTCCGTTACGAGGGATACAGCAAATTCTATGAGTTTATGTTGGGTGAGTTGAAATTAATTAATCACCTCAACGCATCGTAAAATTCCGTTTACATAGGACTTATTTAAGAAATTACTTGGAAATTGGAAATGATAAATGATGTGTGTGTGCATGTATGTGTATGTGGATGTGTGTGTGGTTTTGCACTAATATTCAAGGTTAATAGCACAAATATGGAAGTGAAGGTCACTCGTTAGTTGGAAATAGTTTTGATGACAGTCACTGAGGCCAAGATTAATCTTATCACCGCAACTTAATTGTATGCAAATTAATGTCTGCTTATGTCATTCCGAATTAATTATTGACAAGGGTCAACAGGTGGCTGGTAGGTCAAAAGCTTTTGTTTAATTTATTTGATTAATATTAGCAGAATCGTGATGATTTATGATGTGGGAAAGGATAAAAGCAAACAAAAACTCTTTAGGACGTCTTAGTTTGGGCT
The DNA here is from genome assembly GCF_028408465.1 of Anastrepha ludens. Taxonomy (NCBI): domain Eukaryota; kingdom Metazoa; phylum Arthropoda; class Insecta; order Diptera; family Tephritidae; genus Anastrepha; species Anastrepha ludens. The sequence continues at coordinate 25,152,818 of NC_071499.1, read as the reverse complement.
GAGGAATAATTTTAATTTCCTTCGAGGTAAACACAAATTAGCATATTTTGACAATTTGTGTATTGAATAAAGTAAATAAGACTCTGTAGGATGTCCTTTGTCGTACATGGCATAATTTATTATTTTTTCAAAGTGATATAAAATAAAATGCCAGCAGCACAGCTTCTCTTCAAGCAAGCGAAATTTGTTTTGGCAAAGTGAACGCTGCACAGTGGGCATATTTTGTTCAAAAATGGCAACAGGATCCAATATTGTACCTATTTACAACTTTTTTTAATGCTCGTAAATGTTTTTAGAAGAAATTGTCTAGGCCTGAATTTCATTGTTTTATTAAATTAAAACACACCCTTGAATAGGGAATTTTTATGAAAAAATTTAAAAATAAAAAATTGTATGTATACATACAACCGGCCTCGGTAGTCTAGCGTTAGTGCACTAATCTGCCATCCCACAGGTTGTGGGTTCGAATCCCACGTAAAGCACGGTCCTCGCACTTTTCCAAACTTTACTACTTTCTTGGTTTGTAATATAAAAAAAAACAAAAAAAAAATTATTATTTCCACAACCCCAACCTTATCCTTCCAATCCTTACTCCCGTACAAAAAGACAGCGCATTACTTGCTTTGTGGCTGCTAAAACAAGCAAAAAATTAAAGAAAAAGACACAGTTACACATTGTATCAGTGGCGTCAGCAAGAAAAAGCGGGCAATCGCGGTAATAGCGCTGACACCAAATTTAGCGAAGTCTTCAACAATCTCTGCTATCCTTCTGACAGAAAAATGTGAAACACAGATGGCGCTCTAAATAGTTAGAATCCGTTGTTCTGAAGCAACTACAGGTGGGCATTCCCACTACTCAGGACTGGTAGCGGCAGGCTAATCACCTACCCTGCCAGAAAGCAAAATAGATTAACGAAACCAACGCAAGACTGAGGCAGGTCGGGGCCCTATGCTCCCGAGTGGAGTGAACAAGAAAAAAAAATGAATTCAAATTTGATTTTGTTCTTGTACTTCTAATCAACGGTAATGCATTTCGACAAGTACGCAAATTTCCAACCCCCTTCAGATTTGGAATCATCCCCTAACTACCTAAAACCTTAAAAAATAATTTTTTTGAAGGACAAACCCAAAACATTCACTGGAAACAATTTCAAGAAAATTTACATATACGTTTTTGTGGCTGCTGAGTCCGATTTTGTTATCCGTTTGTCCCTACAGGATCAAATTGAAGGTCAGTTCAAAGTCAAACTTAGAATATTCATCGTGTAGCGTAGTATACATAGCAAAAGTCAAACTTTCAAGGCAGACAAAGAAAGAGGGAGAGACCCGAAAGAGAATTAGAGAGAGAGAGAGAAAGAATATATATCTAAATAAATTTACAACATTTGCAGAGAATAGGCAAAAGTTACAAAAAACAGAGAAGGGTCAACCGGTGTAGGTAAACGCCGGACACAAACCATGGCAACAGCGCGCACTACTGCGAGCGTTTATCACCCGCATAAACGCAGTGATTCCAGTACCGTAGCAACGACACAAATTACCGCAAGGCAATACCAATAAATCCGACGCCGGAATGGATAGCACTTTTAGTACGCACAAGCACTAGCCAGGAAACGGAAATTAGCGCCAAAAAGTAGGCGCCAAAAAAACGCCAAAAAATTGGGGCCAAAAAGCTCCCCAAAAAGTAGGCACCAAGGAAATATGATGCCAAAAAGTAAGCACCAAAAATATATTTCCTCCAAGTTTGTACCAACAAACAAGCGCCAAAAAGTAGGCGGTGTTAGTTCTCACTAGAAATTAGCAACCACATGGAAAAACTCAGGAAAATTAGCCTAAAGTGTATCTAAGATATATATAAGGTATAGCGCTCTCTCTCTCTCCTTTTCCTCTACGGCATATCTTTTTTCTCTCTCGCGGAACGAAAATGCCCAAAACGTTGCATGGCCTTGAAATTTTACTCTCCCTTCTCGCTCGTCCATTGCCGCCTAAGAAGTTTCACTTCAAAAAAATATATTAAAGTGTTTTTGAGGTTGCTGAATCAGAACTGTCTTTTTGAGGTATACCTAACTCTGTATCCATTTAGCTCTATTCCAAAGTAATTAATAGCCCTGAAATTGGAGAAAACACGCCTACACTAGGACAAACTTTTCATTCTTAAAGTTTTTCTGAATTTTTGGTAAAAATACCCTTATTCAAGAGTGTGTTTTTATAATAGGTGGTTAAATTTCAAGGGGCGATGTTGAATGTGAACCACACTTAAACATCGATGATACCGTTGGATTTCTTTCTTTAGGGTTATTTGAAAGAAAAGGTATACGTCGATAAGTCAGCAACAATTCAAGAGCTAAAGGATGAGATAATTCGGCCTCAGCGTCATCGAACATTTGGACCATCGGATGGAGGTGTGTCGCCGAGGCCGCGGCGGCCATTTGGCCAATATTTTGTTTCATTCGTAATTGAACTAAACCAGTATTATCATAATGAAGAGAAATGGTAATAATTTCCCAAAAAAATTGTATTTTATTCAAAATCATTACCGGCCCTTGATACTTAACCACCCTTTATAATAAAAAATAAAAAACTTGAATTCAGGTCAAAACAATCTGTTCCAAAATCATTAACGAGCATTTAAAGAAAAACAATATTAAGATCGGTTAAAAATTGCCTTCTCTACGATTTATGAACAAAATTTGTCGAAAAGCTCCCCTTGTACGCTGTCGGACCAACTACACCTGCAATTTTTAATTTACGGTAAAGAGATGATTTTATTCGATTATATCAAGTGACGAAAAATTAATCCGATATCGTTAAAATTCAAAACAGAAAAATTTACGCATTTTTTCTCATCAAATATGAAGGTAGAAATATCATTTTAAAGAAATAAGGGCAACTATTAAGAAAACAAAAGAAAAAAACAAAAATAAAATAATAATTTTGAAAATTCTAAAGTGGCCTAATGGTTTAAGAATGGTTTGTAAGACTGAAACTTTCCGTTTTTGAGTACTTCTTCATGAACGCTTAACTATTAACAAAAAACGTAAAATTTTAAAATGTCCATATTTGGTATGAAACTTGTTTGTATTTTTCTACAAGGCTGTCCACATGAGGGCAGAATTGTTTGATTGAAAATCTTCTAGTTCGCTCATCAGCAATGCAATTTCCAGCGATCTCTCGATGTTTGGGAACCCAAACAACATTCGTGGTGCACCGCTGATCGAACGCATTCAGAATAGATTTATATTCAATTGCTACTTTGTAATAAATATTATAGCACTGCAACAGGCCAGTTCTTGAGCCATAACACAGCTATCTTTATAGCTATTAACTCAGCTTGAATGATGCCGCTGTAGTCAGGTAGCCGTAGATTTAAACTCATTTGCAACACTTCTGTTACTTCTGGATGTTGCTGCCGACTTTATTATTTAGTCTTGAGCTGTAAGTGAAGATATCCGTTGATCCTGAGTTGAGCTCTTTAATGTTATCGAATTCACATCTTTCTGGCATTCGTGTGGAAAAATTAGTCAAGATAATTCCAAGCACTTAAAAGAAGAGGAGAGGAACTTGGAAGGCAGAGCATTTTACTACTTGATTAGGCTTACTCTTGCTTGCAACTTTCTTGATTCTTTACTAAGCCGGGAAAATTTGTCTAGGTTAGAGTAAGATCGGGTATTATGGGCTATTCGGGTAATGTGGTCAACGGCTGTATTTTTCATAATAACGCGCATGCACTAGAAAGATTGCTTATGAACTTCAAAATTCATATAACGGATGTTTTACGCTACTCGCCTTTTGAATTGGACTCTTTACTGATGAGCAGTTGATCAAATAGTTTGTGAAGTGCAGTCGATTTGTTTTTCAGTGGCGTGTAATATTAATGGTATTTTTTAGCAAACTATTATTTTTAGAGTGGGAAATATCTGCATTTCTTAATGTGGTAAGAAACTCTTTTTAATTTATTTAAACACAATTTTGTAATACAATAGTTTTTTCTTGTAAGTGGTACAGTAGCTAATGTAGACTAGTCAGCGTCGGGTATTGTATACTAGTAGCCCACATTACTTCCTTAGTATTTTCCTAATTCTCGTTAATTTTCCTTTTTTTGCATTTCCCAATCATACATATTTAGACATGCCAAAAAAGGAGAAATAAGTAAATGGGACCCCGGTATGATGGGAAAAGCCATCGTAGCTGTTAGGAATGAGGAGATGCGCACACTTTTTCCATCAAAGACTCTTGATGTGCCGCATTTTACATTGCAAAGAATGGCAAGGAGTAATGCATCCCCTAGCCTCCTTTTGATAACCCCGCTTGGACGTAAGCCAATACTGGACGAAGCCACAGAAAAATACCTTGTAAAATATACGTTAGAACTGGAATCAAGACTTTGCGGCCTCACAGGACACGAAAAAATGGCACAAAAATGAGCTTAGTTTTCGCTCTCCACCAGCAACGTCTTTTAATAGTGCAATGGGTTTCACAAAACCCTAACTCTTGCAATTGTTTTTGGTGGTTTTATCTAATGGCCCACTTAATCCACCATTTTTCTGTTCATCAACTTTTAAGGTGGTTTCAGGTTTTCTATATTATCAGACGAAAACGATTATATTAGGGTATATTTTGCAATAGAGTGTAAAGATAGTTCCATATCTGTTAGAAAAAAAGACGATTATTTTGGCAGAAATTAATATCAAAGTAAAATGGTGCCCACAATACCCGACTTTACTCTACTTGTCCAGCCTCTGCAAATTTGAACCGCCTGCTGAACACAGTGTACTGACATCTGCATTAGTTGAAGCTTTTTTTGCCTTTTCGCAAAGGAATTTAGTCTTAATTTAACATTCATCGATATTTCTGTCATGGGATATCAGCACTTTGTCGGGCATTTAGGGCAGCTTTTTTATCATGGCAGTCTCTAGTCTTGGAGGATGGTTCCATGTGTAGAAGTCCACGCAAGTGGGGAAAGTTACTGATCGCCATTCACTTGGGAGTGGCCAGGACGATTCTTCTACATATGGTTCAAGCAGCTCACAACGTCCGGGATTAGCCCACGTATCCTCTGGTTAGCTTCCGAACACCCGTTCGGGAGTGAGCTAACGTGAGAAGGCGAAGCAATCCAGGATAGCTGGTTGTGCGCTGGGTTTGGGACCCGCCACTTAAAAATCCCCCCCAATGAAAAGAAGTACAAAGCCTCGGATGAGAACTGCCTTTACTGATGACGACCCCTGCAAACGAAATAAGGAATATGATTTGAGGGCATGCACCTGGAATGTCCGGTCCCTTAATGGGGAAGGTGCCTCTGCCCGGCTGGTTGATGTCCTCGTGAGAGTAAAGGCTGACATCACTGCCATCCAAGAGATGCGATGGACGGGGCAAGGTAAGAAAAACATAGGACCTTGCGACGTCTACTACAGCTGCCATGTAAAGGAGCGCAAATTCGGTGTCGGATTTGTTGTGGGAGAGAGACTTCGTCGCCAAGTACTGTCGTTCACTCCGGTGGACGAGCGTCTCGCAATAATCCGCATCAAAGCGCGATTTTTTAACATTTCGCTAATTTGCGCCCACGCCCCGACGGAAGAGAAGGACGATACGACCAAAGATTCCTTCTATGAGCGCTTGGAACGTTCCTATGAGCGCTGCCCCCGCCACGACATAAAAATCGTGCTTGGCGACTTCAACGCAAGGGTGGGCAAGGAGGGAATTTTTGGTCTCACAGTCGGAAAATTCAGCCTGCACAACGAAACATCCGGTAACGGACAGAGGCTGATCGACTTCGCCGGGGCACGAAACATGGTTGTCTGCAGCACCAGATTCCAGCATAAAAAGATACACCAAGCTACCTGGCTGTCTCCTGATCGAAAAACGCGAAACCAGATCGATCATGTTGTGATAGATGGAAGACACGCTTCTAGTGTATTAGATGTACGTACGATCCGAGGAGCCAACATCGACTCGGATCATTACCTTGTTGCAGCCAAACTGCGCACCCGCCTCTGTGCAGCAAAAAACGTACATCTACCTACGCAAAGAATGTTCGACATCGAAAAGCTGCAATCACAACAGACAGCCAGAAGATTCGCCACTCGACTCTCACTCCTGCTCTCCGAAAGCCCTGCCCAACAAACCGGCATGCGCGAGCAATGGAGCAACATTTCTCGTTCCCTACGTACCGCCGCCGAAGAAGAAATCGGATTCCGGCGAGCCCGAAAAAACAATTGGTACGACGAGGAATGTCATGCTGCCGTAGAAAGAAAAGATGCCGCCTATAGAGTCACGCTGCGATCGGGCGCAACGCGAGCCATGTGGGATCCCTACAGAGAGCTGAAGAAGGAAGAGAGACGTATTATCCGACAGAAGAAACGAGAGGCCGAAATACGTGAGTGCGAGGAGCTTGAGATGCTGGCCAATAGGAACAACGCCCGAAAATTCTACCAGAAAGCTCGGCGGCTTACAGAAGGTTTTAAGACCGGGGCGTTTTCCTGTAAGAACAAAGATCGCGATCTGGTGACTGACGTACAGAGCAATCTTAAATTATGGAGGGAACACTTCTCGAACCTGTTAAACAGTGACAGCTGCGCATGTCATAGAGAATGTGAAGATCCCGATACCCCAATCGATGACGACGGAATTGTAGTTCCGTTACCCGACCATGACGAGGTGAGAATAGCAATATCACGGCTAAAGAACAACAAAGCCGCGGGCGCCGACGGACTGCCGGCTGAGCTATTCAAACATGGCGGCGAGGAGCTGGTAAGGTGCATGCATCAGCTCCTATGCAAAATATGGTCGGATGAAAGCATGCCTGCCGATTGGAATTTAAGTGTGCTCTGCCCAATCCATAAGAAGGGCGATCCTGCAATTTGTGCCAATTACCGCGGGATTAGTCTTCTAAATATCGCCTATAAGGTTCTAGCGAGCGTATTGTGTGAAAGGCTGAAGCCCACCGTCAACCAACTGATTGGACCTTATCAGTGTGGCTTCAGACCTGGAAAGTCCACCATCGACCAAATATTCTCAATACGCCAAATCTTGGAAAAGACCCATGAAACATGAAAGGAGAATCGACACACACCATCTTTTCGTCGACTTCAAAGCTGCATTCGACAGTACGGAAAGGAGTTACCTGTATGCCGCGATGTCTGAATTCGGTATCCCCGCAAAACTAATACGGCTATGTAAGATGACGTTGCTCAACACCAGCAGCGCCGTCAGAATTGGGAAGGACCTCTCCGAGCCGTTTGATACCAAACGAGGTTTCAGACAGGGTGACTCGCTGTCGTGTGACTTCTTTAACCTGATGTTGGAGAGCATCGTACGAGCCGCAGAACTTAATCGCTGAGGCACAATTTTTTATAAGAGCGTACAATTGCTGGCGTATGCCGATGATATTGACATCATTGGCCTTAACAACCGCGCTGTTAGTTCTGCCTTCTCCAAACTGGATAAAGAGGCAAAGCGAATGGGTCTGGTGGTGAACGAGGACAAAACGAAGTACCTCCTGTCTTCAAACAAACAGTCGGCGCACTCGCGTATCGGAACCCACGTCACTGTAGACAGTTATAATTTTGAGGTTGTAAAAGACTTCGTCTATTTAGGAACCAGCATTAACACCGATAACAATGTCAGCCTTGAAATCCAACGTAGAATCTCTCTTGCCAACAAGTGCTACTTTGGACTAAGTAGGCAATTGAGTAGTAAAGTCCTCTCTCGACGAACAAAACTAACACTCTACAAGACTCTCATCATGCCCGTCCTAACGTATGGCGCAGAAGCTTGGACGATGACAACATCCGATGAAGCGACGCTTGGAGTGTTCGAGAGAAAGATTCTGCGTAAGATTTTTGGACCTTTGCACGTTGGCAACGGCGAATATCGCAGACGATGGAACGATGAGCTGTATGAGCTTTACGACGACATAGACATAGCGCAGCGAATAAAGATCCAGCGGCTTCGTTGGCTGGGTCATGTCGTCCGAATGGATACAAACGCTCCGGCTTTGAAAGTATTCGCTGCGGTACCAGCTGGTGGTAGCAGAGGAAAGGGAAGGCCTCCTCTGCGTTGGAAAGATCAGGTGGAGAAGGACTTGGCTTCACTTGGTGTGTCCAATTGGCGCCGGTTAGCACAAGAAAGAAACGACTGGCGCGCTTTGTTAAACTCGGCCAAAATCGCGTAAGCGGTTATCGCGCCAATTAAGAAGAAGAAGTCTCTAGTCTTGCAGTTCGGCAAAGACTCTGATTGATATACGAGTAACTCCGTAGCCATAAGATTATCACATAAAGAATCGTAAGTAGCTTATAACTGTAAAAAAATAACAAACATTTTCTTTTAGATTTGTAAGCGAGCTTTGTGCCACACTTTTATGCTATTTTTGTTAAGGAAGTCAGCTTTTGATATCCAAATTGAAAAACGCTTTAGTGAATATGTGTGGCTTTAGTTAAGTCCCCTAATAAATACAAGTAATATTACGGTCTTTATGCTTTATCTACATATTTCCTTCTCCAATTCATATTCAGCGCCATCAATCCTTTATTGCGTTGCATTTCTTTTATTGAGCGAATGTCTGAGGCACTTTAGTTTATAACCTAAATGCAATAAAAATATTCACTCCTTTGCAATGCGCGCTGAGTTCCACTTTCCTGCCCACGTTGCCTGACAACTTGCATTCACTCGATTAATATTCACTTTCGATGCAGCGAAAATGTGTTGTTTTTTTTGCTTTCTGCGCACGTGGCCTTCGTTCGCGTTAAATATTAAATAGTTCACGGCATACGTGCGTTTATTTGATTACTATTTCCTGAAGTAAATGCAGTTATGGCTTTTTTTATTATAGAACTGTAATTGTATTGTAGTTAACTATTTAAATACACTACTTGACAATTAACGGTGTTTGTTATTGTTGATAATGAAGTGTCCGCACATAAGAGCGTATTCACAAACACTTACGCGCAGTACTCGACACATTAAAGTAATAGCTACATACAGCCTTTTTGTTTTTGTATTTGTAAATATGAGTGAAAATGAGTAGTGGTAATTATCGCGACCGGAATACACATTAATGCTTCAATTGCATGCAAATGCAATGAAATGAAGAAAAATTATTGTTTTATCGCGACAGCTGAAACAGGTGAAGTGAAATGAGTTCACAGTAGCTGGGCGGGTGATACAGGGCGTATGAGTGATATATGAGTATTTATGCCATTTGTCAATACTATAAATATACATTTCCGCGCTGGGAATTCAACTCACTTTAAATGCATTATTTCTCCTCCATTCGCCACCGAAGATACATATACAGCACATATACCAGGGGACCAACCTGCGGCTCTTAGAGGGATTATTTGTGGCTCTCGATAAATGTACCCGAGTTCCCTTTTCATTTTCTCTTGATTTGTTTCTGAGTCCATATGAAAGTAGTATTACTGAAGCTGAGTTTTCGATTTATAATATAATTATGACCCAAAAAAGATGCAAGAAGATCAAGCTCTCCAATTAAAATATGCGATATATACCTATGAAATGAGACGTTTAGCTATTAGTCCATAGATGTCGCTAGGAGTATTTTTTAACCTTCCCAAATGTCTTGTTTTTTTCGTCTGTCATCTGTCAAAAGTCTCATTTCATAGGTATATACCAGTAAGTAGTCGACATTGATTACTGAGTTTTGGAAATTTGTACCTAAATCGAAATAAAATAGGCTGCTTGTCAAATTCTTAAAATATTCGGAACAACTTACGTATGTGAATAATTTTATTCCACTTTAAAATTCGTGAAATCCAACAACCGATCAATGTTAATAAAGCAGCATCTCGAAGAGTTACTGAGTTACTGAGAAGTGCAGTCAACAATTTTCCACCAAATTTTAAAGAATTATCAAGAGAAGTTATCTCGAATGTTGACTTATGGGCCAAAACCCAGTGGAAGCCAATACTATTAGTGATTCGAAAGAGAAAATGGGCTGGATTGTCCATGTTCTATGATACGCAGAGGAAATGGTGACTTAACAACAAGGGCCACCATTGAATGGAGCCCCCGAAAAAGCCGCAGACGTGCAAGACCACCGAATACCTACGACTAGACGACGAAGTCAAAAATCCGCGCCATACAGCTAAGCTGGAATGAAGTTAAGAGATTAGCGCAAAACAGATCCGAATGGCAAAAACTCGTTGTGGCCCAATGCTCCACAAGTAGAATAAATGTGTTTAATTTTTAATATTTAAATTCAATTCAATGTGTGTACTTTTACTTATATGCTTTCAATAAATATAATTTCTGTAAATTTCTTTTTATATCTTTTTTGCATACCTTTTAAATTGCGGCTCGAGAAAATTTTCAAAATTTGAAAAATGGCTCGGACTTAAGGAGCTTGGCCCCCCCTGGTACATACTCTTTGCTAGGCATTTGGACGAGGCTCCAATTTATGTTGCGTTTTGAGTGCTACAAAAAGTTAAGAACAAGAAAATTAGAAAAGATATAAATAAAAAAATAAAAATATCAGGAAATTAGAAAAATAAAAGCAAAAGAAAATTTCTCCCTCTCAACTTTTTTTTTGTTGAGAAAAAAAGCAAATTAGAAAACAAACTCAAAAGAAAAATTAGAAAAAAAGGAAACTAGAAAAAAAAAACAAAAAAATATTTCAAAAATAATTAAAAGCAAAGAAATTTTGATAAAAATAAAAATAAAAATTTTAAGAAAACGAAAATTAGAAAAAATATTAAGGAAAAAATTGGAATAAAAGTTAATTAGAAACAATTATTAAAAAAATTAGAAAAAAATATTAAAAAAATTTACAAAGAATAAAAAGAACAAAGAAAATGAGAAAAAAGGAAATTTATATTTAATAAATGACAGGAAATAGAAAAATAAAAAGAAAATTTCTCTTTTTCAACTTTTCTTTTTCTTGAGAAAGAAAAGCAAATTAGAAAAAAAAAATTACAAAAGTATTAAGAAAAAAATTAAGAAAACAAATTTACAAAAAAAGATAGAAATAGGTAACTTAGAAAAAAAGGGAACTAGAAAAAAATGTTACGAAAATAATTGAAAAAAAGAAATTTTGAAAAAAATTCAAAAGAATAAAAAGAAAGAAAAAAATTAGGAAAACGGAAACTAAAAAAAAAATATTTAAAAAAATTCTAAGGAAAAGAAAATTAGAAAAAAATTAGAGTAAATAGTATATTAATAAAAAAATTACAAAAAAAATTGAAAAAAAGAAATTTAAGGAAAAAAAATTAGAAAAAGAAGATTGGAACAAAAATTAAGGAAAGAATACAAGTAAATTAGAAATAAATATTAAAAAAAAATTAGAAAAGAAGTAAATTTGATAAAAATATTAAAAAAATTAGAAAAGAAATATAAAAAAGAAAAATTCAAGTAGAATAAGAAATAAATGAGCCAAAAACATAAGACGAGAAGCCCCTATATCTAATATTAACTAAATTTTTTAGATTGATTTTATTTTTTTAATATTAATTATTTTGTTGCGTGATGCTAAAATTTAATGAATTTTTAATTTTTTTGAAATCATTAATTTCAAAATTATTGATCCATTAATGATTATAAGATTAAGTTAAGAAGGAAACAGAACATAAAATTAGAAATAAAGAATAGAAAAAAAAGAAATTTGAAAATAGTAAAAATAATAACGAAAAATTAAATTAAAAAATAATAAAATAATAAAAAGAAAGTTAGAAGAAAGCAAATTTAGAAAAAAAGAAAAATTAGAATAAAAAAAACAAATTTAAAAAAACTTGATTTGATTTTTTTATAAAAAACAGTATAAAAAGAAAGTTTAAAAAGAAAATTGGAAAAATAGAAAAAAAAATTCTTCTAAGTTTTCTTATAGGCTTGCTTTCTTTCACACAAATTGCCGATAAATAATTTACATATACAATATATATACATAAAAAACATTATGAACATTACAAAACATTTTTATTATTGCACTTCGGTTGATGTTAAAACACAGCCTTTGCGATTTTCTTTTCGCTTCGTAGACAACCCGGCTTGCGTGTTGCAGATGGCATAAAATCTCTCGCTGCTCTAAGAATCCTATTACTTCTTGCCCTTGTCACATGGTCGTTCTAAGCTCGACGTCTTGTTCTCATGAACTTTATGATGCCATTTATTCGAAAACCAAAAAAATATTATAGTAAGAAATAAAAGAAAAAAATTTTAAATTAAATAAAAACGAAAATTAAAAAAAATAGTTTTACAAAGAAAGGAAGTTAGAAAGAAACTACATTAGAAAAACCAAGACTAAATTAGAAAAAAAAACATTGGAAAAAAGCAAAATGAAAAATGTCAAAACTGAAGAAAAAATATTATCAGGAAAAAGTTTTCTGCTGGGGTGATCGCCACGTATCACTAATGAAAATATGATAAATAAATAAGTAATTCGCGCGTACACTTTTGTTAGGTTTCTGGACGAGTTTCTCTTCCTTTTTGTAGTGTGCGTATTGAGGTTATTCCACAAATGGAAAGGCCTACAGTTTTAAGTCGACTCCGAAGAGCAAATTGTTTTTTATGATTAGCTTTTTTATGGCAGAAATACACTCGGAGGCTTGCCATTGCCTGCCGAGGGGCGACCGCTATTCGAAAAATGTTTTTCTTAATTTTGGTGTTTCACCGAGATTCGAACCTACGTTTTCTCTGTGAATTCCGAATGGTAGTCACGCACTAACCCATTCGGCTACGGCGGTCGCCAATGGTCTTTTACGAGGACCTTTTTCAGGGTAGAATTACACTCGGAGGTTATATTAATTTCGACTATTCAGCTTACCTTCAATTGAATACTTTTATGTGGGGATGGTGCCACAAAACTCAGCTTGTTTTTAGCAAATTATAATTTGGTTATTTTTAAGGTAATTTGTAGTTTTTGGTTGATAGAAAATTTGTGTTCTATGGCTTTAAAGAAATATATAGCAATGTTTTTTTGTATTGTTGTTTTCGGTATTGAACATTTCTTCCATATACCTGAAGTGCCTAATATGGAAGAAAATGCACATTACCACCAATAAAACAAGACAAAAACTTTACCATTGCATGCCGAGAGGCGTGGTCTGTTAAAAAGTGTTCCTTCAGTCCCAGTGGGCATCGAACAGAGGGCTCTAAAAATGGTAGTCAATCACAAGCCCAAGCGATTATTGCCATAACTACCGTGCTTTGCAACAAAAACGTCAAAATGATAGAAATAATTAAAAAAAAAAATTAAAAGGGATATACTTAAAAAAATTCTAGTTTAGTTTTCTGAATAAAACACTTTAAATATTTATCAGAATTAAATGAATTTTTCTGAATTTCATACAAAGTGCGGAACTTTGGTTTTAAAATAAGGGCTACCTGAAATTGTTCGTCACTGCCGGTTATAAAATGCAAGGACAAAAGCCTCTCCTCTCTACTCTAAAATATAAAGCTTCATAGGGCAAAACTTCAGATTCTTTAACTTGAAACTGTTTTGGGTATAGCGAAGCATCATTCAGCTGCAACATCCAAACCTGTAGTTAAGACGTTGGCATTGATTATGGCAGGTGATGAAACGAATGCCTTCTGAAATAGTTCTGATGCACCTTTTGGGCTACCTCCTTTCAATACTCCAAGCTTAAGCTTTGCATTTACTTGCGATATTGAGTTATTTGCCGTAAGACAGCGAGAACTTTTTCATTTCCTGAATTCATTTTTTATATTTTAATACTCAATAAGCAACGTGCAAAAAAATAGGCAATTTTCGTTTGCATCTGTCTTATTTTTGTATTTGCTCAGATCATTCGCGGCCCATAAAAAGGTATATATAAATAAAATAAGATTGTAAAGAAGTGTGTACAGGCGACAATAAAAAAAGAGAGAGAGCGAAAAAATTAAGAGAAATGTTGGCTCATTTATTGCCAGAGTGTAATAAGAAGCTATGGGGTAACCGTTAATATAATTTTTATGTATGTTTGTATGTATGTATATAAAAAATGCAGAGGGGATAATATATAGTAGAAAGAAGAGGGAGAGAGCAGAAGAGATAATATAAAGTAGAGAGCAGAGGAGGAAAGCAGAGGTAATAGCATAAAGTGGTAAACTCATCGTTTTTTATTAATGAGTATTGCCATTAATTTAAATTTATACGCTTTCCTGGCGTTTATTTTTACATGCAGTTGAGGGGCGTAACATATTTCCTTATTCGTCATTTATTTCTTTTGTTTATTTACAAATACATTTATTTATTTGTAAAGGGTTTTGCACTAAGTTCGTGCTAAAGTTGAAATATAATGAAATGGGCAATGCAAGAGGAATACATACTTTTTTGAGTACTTTTTATGAAAGCCCAATGCTAATGTATGCGTCTCTCGGTGCTTCATATCCGAAAGTTTCAATTTTCAATGACTTACAATTTATTCTGCTGCATAGAGTGGGCTGAATGTGAGCAACGGTTTGGGCTATGTTGACATATTTCGATGGCTGTTTATTTGCGCAGGCCTGCGACTTTGAAGAATCCGACAAGAAAAAGTGTAGTGGTGTCAAATCGCACTATTTTTGTAGTCGATTCATGGCACCTCCGCGAAAGTTCACCAATCCTCAAATTGTTCATACGGAGTTTCCATTATGGCGTTCGTTGTTTGGTACTGCAGCAAAGTTCTGCTGGAGCATATTTGTTCTAAGAAAATAAAGAAATAAGTTGAAAATATAATTGAAAATGCATCTATATCCGTATCGTGCAATGATCCGTATCGCTTAGTCCAACCGGAACTTTCTCCACTCACATTCCATCAAGGGAAAACCACAGCACTGTGTTCTAAGCAGAGGTAGCCACAATCAAAGAAGCAGCTGCGTAATAACAGTAATGAAAGTAAATATTTACTCCGACAGCCAAACGGCAATAATGGCCCTCGGGTCAGTGACGGTACGTTCGAAACTGGTCAGGGAATACCTGGCCTCACTTTCGAAGGCGTCCGAATTCATTGACATACGCCTCATCTGGGTTCCTGGTCACAGCGACATTGCAGGAAACGGTGAGGCGGATGGGTTGGCCAGACAAGGAACATGTGAGGTGAATTTCCCGCGAAGGTAGAGAATTGGGATCCCCTGACTACCTGCGGTCTGCTCCTGGAAAGATGGGCTTCGCGCCAACTCAGCGAGCGCTGGGCAAATACACAAACTTGTATGGTCGCGAAATACTTCTGGCCACATGTGGATCGCGGGCGAGTGGGCGAACTTCTGAAGTTCGAATCTCGTGGGTTTTCTCATAGGACACTATGCGCGAGGAATGCATGCTGTGAGACTTGGAATTACCTCGAATCCTCTTTGCGCTGGATGTATGGAGGATGAGGCGGAATCATATCAGCACCTCTTCCTTACCTGCCCTGCTATGGCGGGGTTAAGATCCACCCATCTTGGCTCTTACTTCTTTGCTGCGCCTGCTAATATAGCTGCCATTGACATTAAAAATGTGATGAATTTCATCAGTAGCACAAAGCGGTTGACGCAAACGCAGCAAAGTCATCGTTCATAATCCACACACTCTAAATCCATCCTCCTCACCATCCCACTCACCGAGGGCGGGAGACGCTCCTTTCACCTTACCTTCTTTACAATGGTATCACAAAGGACGGATCCGTTGTTTATTTTTGTGCAAGTGTGTCCATTCCTTGGGTATCCATTCTAACCTAACTGAACCGTACCGTGCAAAATAAATTAGTTAACATTGATATGCAGCGCTCGCCGTTGACGGTGACGGTCTCGGCAACGTCTTTTTCGAAGAAGAGCAGAGCAATGATCCCATAAGAACAATTCAATTATAAGTAAATATTTAGGGCCCTCGCCTCATTTGAAATGGTGTTTCTTTAAAAGCGTGTAAAATCGAAACGATAAAAGAGTTTTTATTTTTGCTTTCACTATTTAATTTTTTTATCCATTGTCAAAAATAAAATTTTTTGGCAAATGTTTTCAAAAAGTTGTCAGCTTTCAAAATGGTCTTCACATGGACAATGGACATAGATATAGCCGGATATACTGAACCGATTTTGATGAAATCAAATTTAAATGACGTAAAATTGATGTCGTTATCGTGAGAATTACGATAATTCGGGAAAAAGTTGTTTAGCATTTTTTCGGTCCTTTAAAATCAAAAGAAAAAGGGTTAAAAACCAGTTTTCCATCTTTGAGTGCCCGCCATTTGGTCAAATTTTTTTTAAAGATCATAGTTCACACGATAACGGCGAACTACGTCAATGTCGGCGTAGAGCTCATACAGCTCGTGGTTCATTCTTGAACGGTAGTCTTCGCCAACGCGCACAGGACCGAAGATCTTACGAAGAACTTTTCTCTCGAACACCCCAAGAGCGGCTGCATGGCTTTGTGACATTATCCATACCTCTGCGTCATAAAGCAACACGGGTATGATGAGCGTCTTGTAAAGTGTCAGTTTGGTCATGCGAGAGAGGGCTCGACTACTCAATTGCTTACTTAGCCCATAGTAACACCTATTAGCAAGAGTGATTCTCTCTCAGACACCTGTGCATCCCGAAATCCGTTTAACAGTAGATCAAAAAAAAAAAAATACTGAAAGCAAAAATAAAAAATCTTTTCTCGTTTCGGTTTTACACGCTTTTAAAGGAACACCCAAAAAACACCATTTCAAATGAGGCGAGGGCCTTAAACAATTTTGGCTAAAAGTATTAGGCACCCCACTAAAAAACGAGTACTTTCAAATTTGGCTACCAAAGTGACCGTTGTTTTGATTTTTTTTTTAATGTGTCGCTAGTGTGTTTAACCTTTGATTACAACAACAATTTGTATTATGGGAAAAGCAAATTTGGCATTTAAATTTGGTAGCCAATATGTGAAAAATCTTTAGTGCAAAATTATCAAGCCGATCTAAATAATTTCTTTTTGTCGAAATGCGTAAGAAAAGTGAACTTTGTTACGTCAGAAGAGGAAGATTTGGCGAATGATGAATCGCACTTCGAGGGAGGCTTAAAGAAGGCTTAAAAGGCTCTTAAATATCAATAACCATAGCTTCTTACCCTAGTCCGATATCGAGGGACTAACACAAATTTTATAAAACGTTTGCTTTTCTGCCTTTGCTACAGGTATTTGGACCACCTGGTGTAACGTTCGTAAAGCGACGGATTGCCGACGAATACCATAAAGCTTGTGACGGTCGCATGGCTAGTTATCTTCATCATCATCATTATATCATCACAGTTCGGGATTAAACATTGCTTCCTGATAAATGTGTCTAACACGTCGTTGTACCGAATGCGGTAGATACCTTCTTCAAGTCGTACAGAATCTGCCTTTCAAAACAATTTAACTGATCGGTTTCATGGGATTTCAGCACCCAGGCTGCGCACCCGTATGCGAGTGGAGTGCATGAAGAGTCAAAAGTAAATAAATATATTAGAAACTGTATTTCTGCCTTCGTTAAGGCGCATTTTCCGCAACACTAATTTAGATAGAGTTCAATTCCAGTTAATGCTGCTTGTCAAAAATCAGCGACTCCGACGCGTTTGTTGAGAGATAATAACATTCTTTTATTAGATTGCCCAGCACACTCTCCAGATATAAGCGCCATAGGATAAATGTGGGCTATTTTAAAATGCAAGATAAAGGAATACAGCATAACATCACAAACAGTCCCGATGCTTTGATTCCCGAGTGGAGCGCCGTAAGCACAGCCGAATGTGCAAAGCTTGTACGCAGAATGCCCCAGAGGATTGCTGCTGTTATCAAAGCAAAGGATGGACCTACTAAATGTTAATATTTTTTTCACCAATTCCTTTTTTTGTACTGATTTATCATTACTTCACTTTTAAAATGAAAAAATCAGTAATTAATGTGGTGCCTCATACTTTTGGCCAAGGCTGTATATAAATAAATTCATAGTGCCTGAAAAAAACCATGGCTTGCAGTCCATTCCTAGCTCACTGGTTGTGAAGAAATATCTCACTGCAATTTCACTAGCACTGCCAGCGCAAAATAATAAATATGAAAATGAATTTGAGTCCATTTTTTGACTCTTGGCAAAGTTCAAAATTCAAAAAGAAAAAAAACAGCTCAGATTGTCTCGTGGCATGATTTAATTATAAAAGGTTAGGTAAATAATGACAAGGGAATTTTGACACTCTCTTATAAAAGGTTGCATTTACGAAGGATGGCAAAAGAGAAAAATGTGTGAAAGGTAGTGAAAAAGTACATAAACTGGCTAATTAGTACTGTAATAAAAATTAAAAGAAAAATTAAGCCTATTGGTTATTCAACCTATGTTAAAGCGAAATAGCACAAAAATTATCATTTCCTTTTAATGCAGATGTAATATTTATTTTAAATTTTTTCGATATAATCTAACAACACAAAAAGGTCGATGTGGTATACATATATATATTTTAAGTTAGTTTGTTGATTGGTTGGTGGTGACTCATCCATAATCCAACTAGCGCTTCAGCACCATTTTGTTGCCACATCCTCGTTACCAACTTGTTTACCAGTTATTTGCAGGTAGACTATATCCAGTTTGTGCGGAAGGAACAACTTTACTAGTTTATAGTTTAAAGTTGGTATACCTTAATATACTTGGCGATAGAATTACTAGCTTTTGAGAGGAAAAAGTTGTGGGCTCTAAAGAAAGAAAGAACGGAGAAAAGACTTAGCAAATCTACAGTAAGCGAAATAAGGCAATAAATGCTAAGGCTAAGACCGCTGAAGTAACAAAACACGCGGCAGACATGGTCTCTTAGTGGTTGTTAATTCCCTAGCAATTTTTTTTCATTTCAAATGTCACAAAACTACTCGTGTAAGCACTCGAGATTCAAGATACATTTTTTAAATATTTCAACTTAAAAAAATTTGTTTGATTCTACCGGCTTGAAGACGGAGCAAGATTGGCAGATAGGCTTCTGCGTCACAATCGGCCTTATTACTTCGCTGTGAGTTATTGGTGAAGAGTCTTTGCTTTTTCATTATAATTGCAATACTTCATTTGCAGTTCTACACTTTCTTGTGACGTCGCAACGTCATACTGTACGCGTACCATACGATACAACATATTCGATTCGTTGCGTCATGGATAAGGTATCAAAAGTAACGAGTAACGTAACGATACGACAGTAAAGAGTACTTATCGTTAAAGTAACGAACATATACGGGTTTGCTTTTTTTCGTTACTTTTACACCTCCAGTGAAGACTGCAGTAGTCTTTGAATCTACTTATACATTGGTCCATTAAGCTATCTCATTCTGGATTATACTCTGGATTATATATTTGAATTAGTTGGTACAGAAGTTGTACCTTTTTATATGCTCGGTCATTATTTAGGGACCAAAATAGGTATCCATAGTTGGTACCCGGTTTAAATATGTAATCCCCAAAAGGGTGGTTTTTAGCTTTGGAAACAAGGGTCAATTGCATTAGAAGCGCGTGGAAAGTTAAACAGAATTTCGGTTTGCTAAACAGATTTCTTTTTAAATAATGTAAGCGCACATTATTTCATCCTGCCAAGAACTGCAGTCGTTTGCCCTACGAGAATGAGATAATAGAAAACAGCCCGGCTTGCTTTAGTCCCAATACAATTATTTTATTAGGAACAAAAAGAACATTTTTTAATCTCTTTTTTTAATTTTTTTTATATATATTTTCAATTTTCTTAGTATTTTTTTTTTTAATCTTTTTTTATTTTTTTAATATTTTTATTTTATTTTTTTAGTATCTTTTTTTTATTTTTTTGGTATTTTTTATTTTATTTTTTTAATATCTTCTGTTTTATTTTTTTATGCAGAGTAGATAGGCACTCCCATTATTTTTGTAACACGATTTCATTCAAATGACTGTCGGCGGATGACTTTGAAGCCCCGGAGTTTAACCCCGCAATTTTCACCCACTTTTGCATTGAGATGACATAAAAAACGGTACCGTACTAGGAACTATTTATTTTTACTTTTGTCACTTTTGACAGACCTTTTATAAACTATTTTTTCTCAAAGTCTTACAATCTTCTTTTTTAAATGCAGAAAAGAATTAATAGTAGTTTCTAAAAAGTGCAAAA
Source organism: Anastrepha ludens (assembly GCF_028408465.1). Classification (NCBI taxonomy): domain Eukaryota; kingdom Metazoa; phylum Arthropoda; class Insecta; order Diptera; family Tephritidae; genus Anastrepha; species Anastrepha ludens. The sequence goes on along the minus strand of NC_071499.1, from coordinate 25,132,801 downwards.
GAAATAAATATTTTCGATAATTTTATAAATTACCAATCATGAACTAAATTTCATCCATATCACGGATGTTATTTTTACTGTCAAAGTAAAAAAAAATCGATAGTTCTAATTCCAAAACGCCAGATAGACCACCGCCGTAGCCGAATGGTTTGGTACGGGACAATCATTCGGAGTTCAGAGAGAACGTGGGCTCGAGTCTCGGTGAAACACCAAAATGAAGAAAAAATGTTTTCTATTAGCGGTTGCCTCTCGGCAAATAATGGAAAACCTCCGAGTGTATTTCTGACATGAAAAAGTTCCTCATAAAAAATATCAGCCGTTCGGAGTCGGCTTGAAACTGTAGGTACATCCATTTGTGGAACAACATCAAAACGCACACCACAAATAGGAGGAGGAGTTCGGCCAAACACCCCCAAAGCGTGTACGCGCCAATATATGTATATATGTAGGATAGACAATCTTGTTTGTTTTCAAGGCCATAATCGCTCTCTCAATTACCATTCAAATATCAATATGGTAGTTCTTTTCAAGAGCTGCGACTGCTTCTCCTACAGATGCAACATCCCGATCCTGTTCATGATATTCTATATTAATTCAATTGCAGTACTGCAACCCTGTTACTCTTTTGCAATTCTGTTTTGGGTACCCAATTTAACCTAAATATTGAGAATATTTTACGAGGTACAAACGTATTTGCTCGAAGTGAGATTTGAATAATGATTTTTTTTGATAAATTTAACAGTGAATAACTTGAAAATCATCGACGGTGACTTGTTACAAAATTTAAAAAAGGATTTAAAGCTTACATCGGAAAAGGCCGAAATTTCAAGGAATGAAAGAGTCGGCAAATTTCTTCAAATTGATTCAGTTGTATTCGGATGATATAATATATATTTCCCACATTTTCGTATGCCGAATTTTGACGCTTTCCAGTTCTACCTTCCGAATGGCTGAGATCAAATTTGTGTTAAGACTAAAGGGGTCGCGGTGGTCTAGAATTAAAAAAAAAATCGATTTTTTGTTTTTGTTATTTCGAGAGTACAGGCTTTTATGAATGTACTGGACAATTTTTGGAAGGATATGTACAGTATTTTCGATTCTACAGTAGGTTTAGCAGGTAGAGTCAGATACGTCACGCGGCGGCATCAATGGTCGCATTTAAATGGTCAAAACTTTAAACTCAATTATCTCGAAACGACTTTTTTCGGCCTGGTGTTCTCAAAAAAAACTCTTCCACCGAATCGTCTGATATTTTAATATGCGGTTCCCAACATCAAAGGCTATCATCCTTACTTAAATCATATTATTATTTCAATTATTTCAACTATGTTGTTTTTTTTTATTAAAAACCTGAAAAAACCGATTTTTAGAGTGTCAAAGCTGCGCCATTTTGTCAATTTTTTTTTATGCTAGTAGCGGGACATAGCTGCAGTCATACTGATTAATAATTTTTTGGTTTTTGTGTTTCAGATAAATAGAAGAGGTAAAATGAACAACACCGTCCAAGTCCAATTTTTCGGGAGGGTCAAGTTCAGCGCCATTTTTTAAATTATTAAAATTAAAAAAAGAAAGTTTTTTAACAAACAAAGTTTTTTTTTAATAAAATTTTTTTTTAATAAAAATTTGTTTTTAATTAATTTAATTTTTTTCAATTTTTGTATGTAGAAGAAGTTAAATAAAAAGCCAAAAAATTTTAAATATCTTTTTTTAATTTTTTTTATTGTACAAAAAAAATTCCTAAAAATACCCAAATTTTCGAGCTCTAGACTACCGGGACCCCTTAACTGTACTTGTAATTCTCCACGAAATATCGATTTTCCAGCAGCACCTTCTTTAAAGCACAAATTGCAATCTCTGTGGTTTACTTCCTACATCTTTGAATTGTCTTTCATTCAATGCCATTCAAGTATTCGCCTATGGAAATTCGAGGTGCATCACTCCATACGAATAAATATAATAAATAATATACGAAAAAACCCACATCCAATTGCCAGCACTGGCAAGTAAGTGACAAACTGAAAAGTACCGCTAATGGTGTCATCAATAAGGATTTGTTTATTCGCGCCATTTTGTTTACGACTACAATGAAAATACAAATCCATTTACATTTATTCAGAGAGGCATCTGTCGTGTATATAAATCCCATGCAAAGGCAATAAAATTTAAGAAAGAGATATTACTTAAATAAAATAAAGTGAACTAAAGGAAAAGTAAAATCGAATAAATGGAAAAAAGCGGCGAATAGAAACTAAATCCATTTGAGTTGTAGGAGAATATAAAGTGATAGCCATTTCACAACCGCTCCACACATAGTATTTAGGTAGGGTTTTTAACAACTAAGAATAAAAGTTCATATACGGTAATACTACTCGATTCAAATATTATTGCGACCCAACCCAGATATTTAGTCAAATTATGCTAAAAGAAGATTAGAGAGGCCTTGTTTATGCATTTAAATCATATCGAATGCGACAGTGTTGTAATATACTGAGCCATACTGAAAAGGGTTGATAGTCAGGGAGAAAACGAAAGAAGTTTCAGAGAGAAAGAGATGGGATAGAATAAAGGCAGAGGCAGAGGCAGAGACAGAGCCAGAGCCAGAGCCAGAGGCAGAGGCAGAGGCAGAGGCAGAGGCAGAGGCAGAGGCAGAGGCAGAGGCAGAGGCAGAGACAGAGACAGAGACAGAGACAGAGATAGAGACAGAGACAGAGACAAAGACAGAGACAGAGACAGATAGAGACAGAGACAGAGATAGAGCAAACTAGTCCTGTCGGAGTTTTGCAAATTCTTTAGCAAATCTGAAAATATCCTTCAGAGAAAATACTCCGTGCTATCCTTCTATAAGGAAGATAGGAAAATCGCGTTCTCAATGATTCCAATGTGGTCATATGCTGAATCCATCAGTTGCGTCATCTAATAATACCGACCATCAACCGAACGTCTTTTTTATCAAGTTTTAGAAGAAAAATCGTCACTTTTCTGTTCGGTCTTGTCACAAAGCCCTTTAAAGCTCTGCAGCATTTATGACTTGACCATCGTTCTTTCTGTGAATTGCATATATAATCACTGATTCAATTATGAGCCCATTAGAACTGATTCCGATTATTGGCTCTGGTCCCTGTGGAATAGCCACTCATCCGCAGTTGCCTAATTCATTGGCAATTTCATTTTTTTTAACGCTGCGGGGTTCTGGGACCCATACAAGTGCAAGCTTATTTCGTATTGCAACATAATTAAGCTGCTTCTTACATTCTTGAACAATCTTTGAGGCTTGCTTTGAGTTCTCCAGGGCCTTCAATGCTACCTGACTGCCACTAAAGACTCTAATTTGTTTCACACTTCATCTCTTCTGAATTTAATATTCTGCTACTTTCCATTTAGAAAACAGTTGCCATTCATCACATAGCGTAATGATACTTATTATTCACGTTTAAGTCCCATCCGGCTCCAGAACCTTTTTTGGATGGGAGCAAGGGATGGGTCCAAGAAGCAATTGTTCACGCAATGAAAATTTGAAATGAAATATCCGTCCAATGCAGCTATGGGCATAAGATCCTTCTTAGGCTCCAAAACCAGTGGATACGGCTGAGATAGCATCTTAGAGATTTCTCTATGTCCCGAAGTTCTGTCTTCCTACCAGAAACCATATTTATGGGGTCTGCACAGATCCAAGTGGAGAAAGGGTATCGCCGAAGGCTATTCTCATGGTACCCGTAGGACGTAAATGCACAGATTGACAGTCTGTATAGTTTCTGACGAGTGGACTTACTCATGGACCGTCGCTATCAAACCACAGAGGCATAGTGATGACAATTAAGTGAGCTTTTGTCTCAACCACATTTTCTAATGAAGGAGAACGCTAATGACTACTCTGTGAAATGTTACAAAGCCTTCGGTTTTGAAATATTGAAATTCCAGTTAATCTTAACTTAACTTATTTAGTTTTACCTAACTTAAGTTGACTTAAATTTACTTAAGTAAACTTAACTTAACTTATTGTAATTTAACGCCGCTTATTTTGATTTAACTTAGTCCAAATAACTTATAACTTATTATAAATTAACTAATGTATCTTAAATTTCCTTAATTTGACTTAGATTTTATTTACATAAAATAACTCAACTGAACTGAACATAGCTTACCCTTGCCTCCCTTAACTAAACTTAACTTAACTTAACTTAACTTAACTTAACTTAACATAACTTAACTTAACTTAACTTAACTTAACTTAACTTAACTTAGCTTAACTTAATTTAACTTGGCTTTTACTAAGTTTTCTTCTTACAAAAATGGCGCTATTTGTGATGTTGATACACCACTGAATTGCCAAAGCCCTCCTTTATAGATCATTTTTAGCTGTGCTGTTAGACTACCTTGTATATGTATCTCCTATAAAGTAACATCAGCTCTCATATTAAATTGTGTTTCTTGAAGCCATACTGAGGTAGCGGGTATGATACATACAAATATGGTCTCTTGGCGAGAGCCACAGTTAAGTGATCATCAGTACAAGTCGTTTTCTTTGTGCTGCCATCATTTTCATTTGCAACCTCAACAGACGTCGTTTAGGGATTTCTTCCTATTACGTCTATTAGTAGCCGCGAATTGCGTTTTGACTTCTCCTTGCCTTCTCTCCTTATCGGTAATAATAACGAACGAGAAACACTAAAATATTCCATAAAACCAATTTCTATGGAAAAAAAACCTTTCAAAACAGTCTTGACAGCTGATTCTCAACTTTGCAGCTAATCTGCCATGCGTGGACGGGTAGATTAATTTTTGTGGATTTATTGCTAATTATAAATTAAATAATATGTCAACGTATATTACTTTTAGACACATAACTGTAACACTAGAACTTGTTCAATGGCTACGTCCTGAGCAGCCAATGTTGGCTTCTTTTACTAATAGAACTGTTGTAATACGAGTATATTTCACTCAAGAAGGCATCTGAAGTTCTCAATTTCCAGAGTTTTTTCAGTTCATATAATGCCTTTGAAGTCATAAGGAAAAATTTGCGCTGCTTAATAATAGCCACAGGCATCAACAAGGCGTGGACTTTTATTGGGTTTAATTGCGCTCGTATGTATGTAGGTATGTATGCATGTGTGTATGTATGTATGTAGGTATGTATGTGGGTGAATGCAAGCAGTTAAAAGTAAAAGTAAAAAATTCAACAAATCCACTTAACGGGCTTGAGGTGCTTAACAGCAAGCGATTATATTTAGCAATTTCAAAACTCTTTTAAAAAAAATTGCATATGCACATTCAGCACAAAATTTACAATAGCAAATATGCATCCACACACATACAGGAATATTGGAATATACACTCACACATTGTATCAACAACAACTCGGCAATAGAATCTTGTTGTTAATGAATAAATTAAGCAAATAAAGCTTATGTGGAGTTATGGCGCACAGAAACGGCTCTTATGGAGCAAATACATAAATGCATGCGCCAGTTGAGTGCTTTACGCAGGAGTGTTGATATAACGGCTGTTATTTTAGGCGCAAGGAATTGTGGAAAGAAGTATTTGCTGAGTATTTCTGTTCGGAATACCATCAACAGCAGAGCAGTGTTTACAAGTAGTGAACATAAGAAACCAAAATCACTTACACACACACACACATACATGCATTTACATACATATACATTTGCATTTATTTGCTTTTCAAGTGCTTTCGTTTGAATGAACACACAAATTTGCGCGCATATTCATCTAAAAACTTTGTTTGAGTACCATTGACAGTAATTGAATTCTATTTTTATGCTTATTTACAAATTATGAAAAGCTTTTGTAAATTCCGCGAATTGCCTGATATATTCGGCCTACGAGAAATTGCCTTAATTAGCAATTTTAAATATCTAATGTGTTTTTTGCTCAATTATGTGTATGCATATGTGTGTGTATGTATCAAATATGTATGTGTATGTGAAATTTTGATGAAATGTTCGAAAGTCATAATGACAGGTAGGTAATTAATAAGCTGAGATATGTAAATAGTGAAACTTTCCTTTTTGTTTTATTAGCTTCAGTAATTAATTCTATGTTCGTTGAAAGTTATGAGGGTTTTTCTTTTGGCAAGAATTTTGGTCAGTTAGTATATCTGTCAAGGCTCCAACTCCATTTCATCCAAACTAGTCTTATAGTGTAGAGAGGCGCTGGAAATGCTTAGTCATTGGCTTAAAATCACTCTGATATGGGTTCCCGGTCACAGGAACATACGGGGTAATGAGATAGCGGATGAGCTAGCAAGAAAAGGTTCGACACTAGACATAGCAGAGGCGGTGACAGTCTCCACCCCACTCAACACATTAAAAAGATCCATTACTTCACAATATAATGCTTTAGCCGAAAGAAGATGAAAGCAACTAACTACATGTATTACAACAAAAAACACATACATAGTCGTCATACAAAATCCAAAGGACGAATGATCTGTTAGGATGCTCTCGGCCAAACATCTCACGCATCACTGCAACCCTTACAGGTCATTAGAAAGTAGGGGATCATGCAGCTAGACTCAACCTACTATTCAATCCCATCTGCAGAAGCTCTCAAGCGGAAGGGACGAAGGAACTCTTTTCCACTACTTATGTGAATGTCCAGGGCAAGCTAGGGCATGACTCCGCTCATTTAGTAAGCCTTTCTTGCAGCAAATTAATGAGATCTCAGACATCGAGATAAAGAATTTGCTTGGAAAGAATACTTGGACCTCACTAAATGGATTGGACTTAGAACAACAACAACAAAGAAAAAAAGAACATCAGTATACGAGGACGGTGGTAGTAAAACGGTGCTGGTCACTAATTAGGATTATTTCAGTGGAAATACTCAACCACTTCAACAACAACATAATATCTGTCAAGCAAGGTTTCTCCTCAAAAGCATATCTTTTCCATATCCCTTAACTAAATATATTTTAGAAAACTACTAGGTGGCGCAAAGTTAAGCACCCTATGGAATATTTATAATTTTTGCAAATGCCGTCGTACGCTGTAGTATGCAAACAGAGAAGCAAAAATTCATAATAAAGATTTCCATAATTTTTTCATTTAGTAAAAAAGTTATTCAAAAACAAAACTAGATGCTGAAATTTGTTAGTACTAACCTTAAAAAGACAGCTGTTAAAATTTTTCAACATTATTATTCATTAGTACGTGAGTAATTGCGCTAAGAGTGACCCCACTTTTGTTAGTTGTAAACAATTTTTTTCAAAAAAAATTTCGTCTTTTAATTTTACTCTCTTGACGGGGAAAAATGTCTTTCAAACGAAGGAATGAACTTCGTATTTGCCAGTTTTGGCTTCGAGCGACTGACTACTGGCTGTTCGCAGACCTTAAAAAATGCGCGTCAGTAAGAAATTTCGCTCGAACGAAAAGGTTATCCCAAAAAATGAGGTCTATTTTGAGGCAAAAGAGAAGTCATTCTATAAAAATTGATGGAAATGAATAAAGCTAACTTGGAAACAGACTTCCAAGCAAAAAATTCATGAAGCTAATTTTGAACAAAAAAGGTATCATTTTAATGGATTATTTCACCAGTTTCGAGAAGATGTGAATAGCCATTATTTCATTGTAATACTGGTAAATTTTATTATAGCAATTTTGATGATCCAACCTCCCTATTGCTTCACACGCAGATTGCAAAATATTTAGGCGTTCAGTTACTGTTAAGCTCCCGCTCTAATGTCAAGATAATTTGAATCCAAGTTTGCCTTAAGCCTTTACCGCATATGAGCCTATATATGGTATTGCAGTTTTGATTCAATTTTATTTCCAAATTAAGTATTATAAAATAATTCAAACAATTTTTTGTTTTTTCAGGACAACTCAGTCAACGTTAAATCCATTGTACTGCAATCGGGTTCCCTTTTTAACTTTCTTTAGGAAGAAGAGCGAAAGGTTAGGTTAGGTTGAACTGGTTGACTTGCAGTCACGCATAGACCGGTTCGATTCATAGCGATACCAGATGGGGCTCATTAGTTATGTTTTTGTGTTTTCAAGTAGTCCACCCGCATGGTGCCTGTTTCTATTACGAATTCAAGGAGACATTTCTAACCCACTGTTGAGATATCTGCCAATACATCAAACTGTGGTACTGCCAGATGTTTTAAGCGTGTTTTGAATAACAAAGGACACTCGCAAAGGAGATGCTCTACAGTGAGCTCTGCTTCCTGCGTTTCCGTCATTCCTCGCGGCACGAGATTCCTTTCTTATAAGCCTATGCTGCTATCTGGCTATGTCCCGTCAGCACGCCTATCACAGTTCTACAATCTCCTGGTGTTAGTGAAGGAATATATCGAGTACGACTGCGAACGTCATGTTCATAATTTTTCTTGCCATTCCTGCAATATCCAACTTATCCCGAATTTTCTAAGCATATTTTTGTGTATCTCATTGTTTCTTCCTATATCGTAACGGCAGGCTAATCACCTACCCTGTCAGAAATCAAATAGATTAAGGAAACCAATATAAGACAACAGTCTTGTTGAGGCCCTATGCTCCCGAGAGGTGTGAACAAGCAAAAAAATATCGTTTACACTTACATTTTTCTGCCAACCTTTCTATTGCCTCCCTGCTTTGAAGATCGATCTTGGACGTTATACTAAATGATATAATTAATTTATTGGCTGTCTGACTATTTATGTAAAAGTTAACTTTGGAGTTGGTCCTTATAAAGGGTTTTCCAATAAGAGGTGTTATTTTGATATTCAAAGAAAAATGCTATTTTTTAATATATCTTAAATTTCCTTAACTTGACTTAGATTTTCTTAACTTAACTTAGCTTAACTGAACTGAACTTAACTTAACCTATCTAAACTTAACTTAACTTAACTTAACTTAGCTTAACTTAACTTAACTTAACTTAACTTAACTTAACTTGGCTTAATTTACCTTAGTTTTACTTTTACCAAGTTTTCTTCTTACAAAAATTGCGCTACTTGTGATGCTGATACACCAATGAATTGCCAAAGCCCGCGAGATCCCTCCTTTATAGACAATTTTTAGCTGTGCAGTAATATAAATGATCGGATGTTTATCTATACTAATAGGACTATGAATAAGTTCGTGCGGTTTTTGCGAAATTTGAAACTTTATTGACGTAAAATGGTTACAAATTTAATATTCAAAATATTGTCCATCGCTTACTACTACTTTTTCCCATCTTTCTGGCAATTCACGGATTCCCTTTGTGAAAAATTCGGTCGGTTTTGCCGCAATCCACGAATCGATCCATTTTTTGACTTCATCGTAATTACGGAAGTGCTGGTCAGCCAGGCCATGTTGCATCGATCGGAAGAGATAGTAATCGGATGGCGCAAGGTCTGGACTATACGGCGGGTGCGGTAGGACATCCCATTTGAGCGTTTCTAAGTATGTTTTGACCACTTGTGCAACATGTGGCCGAGCATTGTCATGTTGCAAAATAACTTTGTCGTGTCTATCGGCGTATTGCGGCCGTTTTTCTCGCAGTGCTCGGCTCAAACGCATCAATTGTCGTCGGTAGACATCCCCCGTAATCGTTTCATTCGGTTTCAGTAGCTCATAATACACAACACCCAGCTGGTCCCACCAGATACACAGCATAACCTTCAGGCCATGAATATTCTGCGCCGACGTCGGTGTTGAAGCATGGCCGGGGTATCCATACGTTGCCCGACGTTTTGGATTGTCGTAATGGACCCACTTTTCATCGCCAGTCACAATTCGATGCAAAAAACCCTTTCTTTTGTGCCGTTGAAGCAGTTGTTCGCATGCCATAAAACGGCGTTCAACGTCTCTTGGCTTCAATTCATACGGCACCCAATGGCCTACCTTTCGGATCATTCCCATGGCTTTTAAACGTTTGGAAATGGTTGATTGATCAACTCCCAAAGTTTTTGCAACCTCTTCTTGCGTTTGAGCCGGATCTTGATCGAGCAATTCCTCCAATTCGGTATCCATGAACTTTGGCGGCGCACCCTCGCGTTCTTCGTCTTCCAAGCCAAAATCACCACTTTTAAAGCGTGCAAACCACTTCTGGCACGTTCGCTCAGATAGAGCATGCTCACCATAAACTTCCACCAAGATACGATGACTTTCGGCTGCTTTTTTCTTCATATTAAAATAATGAAGAAGAATTCCCCGCAAAAACACATTATTTGGCACGAAATTCGACATTTTCAAGTGTGGTAAAAATATTGTTGTTTACGCTTCAAATAAAAAACTTATACTGACGTTTGTGCCTTACGACAGTAGCTCTCCAATGAATGTTTGGAAATGTGGATCGATGGAATAATAATCAAGTTACGCCATCTGTTGTAAAACCGCACGAACTTATTCATAGTCCATTAATATTATAAAGAGGAAAACTTTGTTTGTTTGTTTGTTTGTTTGTTTGTTTGTAACGAATAGGCTCAAAAACGACTGGACCGACTTTAAAAATTCTTTCACCATTAGAAAACTACATTATCCAAGAGTAACATGGATTACATTTTATTTTGGAAAAAAATAGGGTTCCGTAAGATATTTGGATTTTTCGGACCCAAACTGAAAAAAATCTTATATATAAAATAAAGTCAACTTTTTGTGTGTGTTCGCTAACCGGCCGTGTCTGCACCGAATGAAACCAAACTTACACACATTGTTAAGAAGGTATTGAAGATGGTTTCCGTATAGTTTGGATACCTATTGGTGGATAGGGCTCGAGATATAGGTCAAAACGTGGACCCGGGTACCCTTCGGATGTGTATGTACAATATGGGTATCAAATTGAAGCTGTTGGTGAATGCTTTAGTTCAGAGTATTTTTCATGCCGCTCCGTGACTGGGGTCTCGAGATATAGGTCAAAACGTGGACCCGGGTAACCTTTGGTTGTGTGTGTACAATATGGGTATCAAATGAAAGCTGTTGATAAGTGCTTTAATACGGGGTAATTTTCATACCTATTGATGACTAGGGTCTGGAAATATATGCCAAAACGTGGACCCGCCGTGTCTTTGCACCGAATTAAACCAAACTTACACACATTGTTAAGGAGGTATTGAAGATGGTTTCCGTATAGTTTGGATACCTATTGGTAGATAGGGTCTCGAGATATAGGTCAAAACGTGGACCCGGGTAACCTTCGGATGTGTATGTACAATATGGGTATCAAATGGAAGCTGTTGGTGAATGCTTTAGTTCAGAGTATTTCCATCCCTTCCGTGACTAGGGTCTCGAGATAGAGACCAAAACGTGGGCCCTAGAATGTGTTTGTACAATATGGATATCAAATGAAAGCTGTTGATAAGTGCTTTAATACGGGGTAATTTTCATACCTATTGATGACTAGGGTCTCGAAATATATGCCAAAACGTGGACCCGCCGTGTCTTTGCACCGAATTAAACCAAACTTATGCACATTGTTAAGTAAGTATTGAAAATGGGTTTCGTAAAGTTTGGTTGTAATTCGGAGCACTGGCAACGGGTACAGCGTTCTTTTGAACCAGCCATAATGTCGCTTACTTTTTTAACGCTTGGGGCGGAACTGAGCTGTCAAATTGACAGTGTGAGTTACAATGGATCTATATTTCTTTCTGATTTGGATGCCATAAGGAAAAAACGTAAGTGCAACATGTAAAAATTGTTTGTGAATTTTTTTGGAGTGGATTTTGGAACAGTGAATAATTTCTTACGAAATTTGAGAATTTAATGTGAAATCCGAATGAAATTATGTGTTCGTGAAAAAAATTTTTTTTTCGTTTTTTTTTTTTGAAAAATATAAATGGATAATGGTTAAAAAAGCTCCAATGCTTAATAAAACATATAAATTGAAACGAAAAATTCATGGATGATCAGGAAAAAAGGCGATTGTTTATTCATATGCGTTGATTTGAAATTTAGAAACAATCTTCTTTTTTCCTGATTTTCAATTTATATTTTATATTTACTCAAAAACAAATAGAAAAACAAAAAATATTGTTTATGCCAAAGCGCTTGAATAAAGAATAAAGAAATAAATAATATGAAAATCATATATTTTCTGTTCTAAACCATATCTATTCTATTTTAGTGTGCCCAGCGAAGGGGGCCGGGTTTGCTAGTTTCGTTATAAAGAGGAAGGAATGCCGTTAATAGTGGAAAATAACATCAGGCAAATGACCACCACGACCACGCTTACAGGACAATATCCTTTTCATGAAACTTTCCATAACCGAATTGCAAAGTGGCTGCCCTATGTCTTCGATAGCCTCACGAATTCCATAGATCTTCTCTTTTACGTGGCCCCAAAGAAAAAAGTCACAAGTCACCCTTAGTGTTACAAGCTAGGTCTGCTGCATTTCCAACTGCAAAAACCTCAGCCTGGAATACACTCCAGTGTTCTGGAAGCTTATACGACTTCCGTAAGTCAAACTCTCGACCGCATATCCCAGCCCCTACTGCAACAAGAGGAAAGTAAATTTAATACTTTCACTTTTTGACTCAATCACTATGGCGGAATAAAAAACTTTGATAATCAGACACGAATCAGCTGATGAAAAAACACCGTCTTAAATTTGCCTTGCGATTGGCTTAAGAGAACTTAGTTGAGGTGGGAAAAGGACAGCAATAGTATCAAACGGCATGTTGAGATCACAGAATTGCTATTGAGAAAATTATGAATGAAAACTAAGGCCTCTTCTATCCGCCACTCCTCTGCTCGACTAACTTCACGAAAAATTTGCATGTGCAAGCAAGAATAAAGTTATTAAATTAAACAGCATAAATAGTAAAAAAATATCATAAAATAACACAAATTTATAAAATAAACAGCATTAAAGAATAAGGCGAAAATATGCAGCATCAGCATTATTCAGAAAATGCTTAATTTGGGTTGGCCTGGATATAACTAAGAACTAGAAATCGCTAAGCAGCTAGGAAACGATACATTTACGGCGTCTGATGGGTGATTGTAAAAATATAAACGTGCATTTATGTAAAGATTTTTATTAATTTGAATTTTAATATTATTTCGCATGGCTTTTCCATAAGCCGACATTTCTTATAAGTGGACAAAAAGCAGCCGACCATCACTGCCCGTTTATGGGAGCTTCCATTGTATAATACAACAGCAACTGCCTCTTCCGGAATGCAGCTATATACAACTACAGTGCCATTTAAAGTACTCTGAATCAGGGGCGATTTTAATCTTAATAGTTTTGGCAAAGTAGTTGAGTGAAAATCAATTAATTTCTTTGAAAACTTCACATGACGCACAAATATTTAGCTGCCTTGGTGTGCGTAAGTGCATGATAATGTGTGTATGTATCTGTGGGGAGAAGAGCTCCACATGTGAGCGAACATTGGCATCTGCTTGAGGAGTCTATTTTTGTATGCAAACGGGGAAAACTGAGATTGAATTGAGGAAAACTTTGACTAGCTGAGATTGAATTGAGGAAAACTTTGACTAACTTAGATTGAATTGGCTGACTAAGCATTAGACCCAGCGAACGTAACAACATTTGATAAACTCTTATTTTTCTAGCTGAGTTTCGGCATTCCTTAGCATTTGATATTAGGCATTTTTTCAAACCTTATTCCCCTGGGCCAAGCCTTATTCCAACCCTGGGCTGAAGTTGAGGAATATTGGAGGAATTAAACTTTGCAATGAAAAATTAAAAAAAAAAAAAATGTAAAAAAATAGTAGTTTAAAGCTTCTCTCTTTCTTCCACCAATTTTCAATGCAATTCCAATACAAATTTTATAAGCAGAACTTTTGCTTAAAAAAGGTTATGCCTTTACTTTTTACTATAAATAATTTATTGAAAGTAAAATATAAAATAAGAGACTAATTAAAATTATAAATTAAAAAAGGATTATTTCATTCAATGCCAATTGCTAAAGCCCTTTGGGGTTAATTTCAAAACTTTCCGCCTCAAAAATCTCCATATAAAAAACGGCCTTTGAAGTATAGAACACTATAATCTACTAGAATACATTTTATCATGATTTAGTCACTCAACTTGGAGGCGTTGGGCCTCAACAAGGTTTCGCCATCTCATACGATTTGTTGCTATTGTTTTGCTTACCCTACGCGATGTTGACTGTGGCTAATTCAAGGAAGATCGATCTTCTTCAGCTGATATTAGGTCGTCCACGCACTTTAACCTTCTTGAGGATTTCAGTCCAGCGCAATTCGAGTTAAGTGATCTGGTGGTCTTCTGAGGGTATGGCTTTTCCATCGCCATTTTCTGCGTTTTATCTGCCGCGGGATGGGCTCTTCATCAGCAAGATTCTTCTGTGCTTTATAAAGGCCTGGAGCCTATGTGTGATGTTGTTTGATACCAGCCATGTTTCACTTCCGTACAGCAATGCCGACTTTGCACAAGAGTTGAATATTCGAAGCTTCGTTCGCCTGTCGCCTGTGCGAGCTGTTCCTAACACCGTCCTTGCTTTACTCAGCTAGCAGTTGACGCCTTCTTCGCCATCTGACGGCTATTGTTATTGTACAACTAAGGTCACAGAAGCTATCGACAAAGTCAACTACGCAAGGGCCAATCATTATATGGCGTGAGCTGGTTTGGTTGACTCTCATGGCCTTGGTCTTTGTAATGTTGATCTTCAGTCCGATAGTGCGTGTCAGTGTGACTGAGTCCTCCGCTTTTGCTGGCATGTCAGAAACCTTATATGAAAGAGGGCAGATGTCATCTGTGAAGTCCAAGTCCTCGAGATGTGTGAAACCTTTTTTTGTTTAAATGCGTTCCTCATATTTTTAAAAAAAAATTTTTTGTTTCCGAAAATTATGTAAAATCTCATCTTTTTTATACGTTTTGGCATAGGAAAATATCAGAATTGTTTAAAAAATTTTGTTTTAAATTAAATTTAAATTTTTGTTTAATAAAAATAGGTATAAAAAAATTATTATTTTCAAATGGTTGAAAGTGATGCAGGAGTCAAAGGCGATCTTATTCTTAACTTTAAATACAAATTCTTTTTGAATCGTTTTTTATTTTTACAAGAAAACAACGGAATCACGCATCACACTCCCCATTTTTAAGACATGGATTCGCTTAAATTTCCACAATTCAATTACACATCTCTTCCATGCCGACTGGTAGTACCAATCATGCCTGATCCAATGACTTGAGTAGCTCATAAATGGCTCCGACAGTTGTATGGCTGAAGGATTCAAGTGTCATGACTATGGCTTAATACAACAATTCATGATGGAAATGTGGTACTTCGAGTGCGCGTAGACAGCGATGTGCCTTTTATATGTCACCTGATGACAAATACTCCTTCAGTAGCAAAGTTATTTCCTTAGTAATGGTCTTGACTGCTCTCAACCAAACATTGTCCACATGAGCCCATTCCTGTTTCATGTTCAGTAGGATATCAGCACGACGTACAGCTGCGGCAGTTTGTTAACTCTGTGCTTTGTGACGAATCTGAGTTGTGAGTTTCCTCATTATGTTTTCCTTATGAAGCAACTGCAAAGAGAAGCGATGACAGAGGACATCCCTGCATTACTTCTATGTTGATGGAGAAGAGTTCGGTTATAGTATCGTTATTTAATACTACCAGCTCGGAAATTTTAAACATCGCTCTGATGAGGCGCATAATTTTCAGGGCGACTCCTATTCTACTGCTAGCCAAATTGCGCATTGTTTTCTAGAATCGAAGACTTTCTTGAAGTTCACAAAAAGCATGTAAAACGAGGAGCGCCACTCAAACGATTGTTCGACTACGAAGCGAAGAGTGTCTTCTTCTTCAATACAGCTTCGGTGGGGGCGGAAACCCGTTTGCTCGTCTCTCAGAGAATTTTCAACAGTCTGCAGGCTTGCTTCAATTGTTGTGGCTAGTAATTTATAGTTTAGGTTAGGTTAGGTTAGCCTGGTTGGCAATAAGCCACGTATAGACCTTTTGGTTCCTAGCGATACCAGATGGAGACCGACACCTATGAATACTGAAAGTAGACATCATGTAGGATGTCAGCGCTTTTGGCGAATCTAAGCAAAGATGGGAGATCCGCTTTTGAGACGTTTATAGTTTACGTTTAGCAGGATTATTTCTCTTCAGTTGTCAAAGTTGGTCCTCTCTAGTTGTCACAGTTGTTTACGTCGTCTGTTTTGGAAGTCTACCAATAGTACCCATTGTCCATGACGGAGCCAGCTTCTCGACATCCCAGACTATGGTTATATGATGCTATTCACACTTAATGTTGGAAATTAGAGAAACCTCTTTCATTTCAAATACATCTCGAATTGATATCAAAGAAAACGGCTTGTTGGGAAGCATCAGCACATATGCACAGATACTTGTCGTCATACATCCACACTCAAACTTATTTGAGTGTATGCCACATTTATTTATGTTAGTTTGGCGTTGGAAAAGCATTTCAAACTTAAAAGCCATAAGCAGTGCTAAAGAAAATAATGGAAAATAAATTCAAAACTATTGAATGTCATTCAAGCGTGACGTTCCATATGCCAAACAATGTTGCCGCTGCAGCAGTACACAGTTGAGTTTGATGGGAATGCACAGACACGTGCACGCACGCACATATAAATAGATAGGAAGATGTACGAGGAGTGCTCAAAAAGTAAGGTGGCTTTTTACTTTTCTCGAAAACTGTTTGTCGATAATTAGATACCTTTTTTGTCCACCTCATAGAAGTACTCTTCAGGCACAAATTGTGGAAGCAATTTTGAGAGTTGAGTTGAGTTGAGGCTTTGGTTATTCTAGTGATGCAGTTTTTACCTCCTCTACTATTGCAATTCTCTGTTCCTTTATGGGCCTCTTTAGTTTTGTGAAGAGGAGAAAGTCGCAAATGGCTAAACGTAACCTTATTTGAATAAACCAGGATCACCATTGACTTCATTCAACAGTTCTTGAGTGATGCTTAAGAGACGGCGTTTCTGGTCAAAATTAAGCAGTTTCGGAATCAATCTCGCTGGTGCACGTTTATTGGCAAAAACAGCCAAAAAAATTGTACGACACGAGCCAGCCAATATGCCAGTATCCTGAGAAACTTCTATCATAGTAATGCGAAGATTTTCGAAAGTAATGATACCGTTTTCTTCACTGCTTCAACGATTTCATCTTTTCCGATGTGTTGCAGCGTTCAGAAAGAGATACATCATTGGTATCTTTTCGGTCATCTTGAAAGGGCTTGTACCATTTATGAACATTTTTTTACGCTCTGAGTAAATTCAGCGTATTATAACGCGAAATGAAATGGCTGTCAAACCACTGTGACACATTTCAAGTAGCAGTAAAGCGCCGTTCTGATCATAAACCTATATATCATAATGTATACACGAATTTTTTATCGTTTGGGGAAAAACTAAAAAAAATTTTGTTACAATAAAATTTATTAAAAAAATTTTATTAAACTAAAGTTTATTATGAAAACGGTGTAGAGTAGCCACAATTGATCGAGTTCAAAGAACAGCCTGCCTCCTGATAACAGGATGCTTAAGTACAACACCTACTAAGGCTCTAAATACGTTGCTTCACTTGTTCCCTATCGATCTGGCTGGCAAAGCGATTGCAGCGACACGCATGAATGCTATATCGAAATGGAATAAGTATCTTGGCCATTCGGCCATACTGAACAGGAACACTGTTATCTCTTCTGACATAGACTATCATGTAAGTCTTCCATCACCACCCTTGCTATTCTCCTGTTCACTCCCAACTAGGGAAGAATGGAAGACAAATCTAAGAAATCAATGACCCTTTGACTATATATACAGATGGTTCAAAACAAGACTGTAAAGTGGGATTTGGAATCTTTTCCAATTCCCCTCACATCAATCTATCATTTAGATTACCCGACTACTGTAGCGTATTCCAAGCGGAAGTATGCGCTATCTGGTATGCTGCGAAAACTCTCTTAGAAAATAGAATATCACTAGAGGATATCCGCTTTTTCACCGACAGTCAAGCGGCCGTTCGAGCACTCAGCTCCTCTTATACCCACTCAGATGTGGTTCGATCCTGTCTCTTATCTCTTAACGAGATAAGTGTTCAGAATTCTGTCCAAGTTATCTGGATACCGGGTCACAGTGGATTCGAAGGTAACTGCAAAGCTGATGAGCTCGCAAGAGCTGGAGCTGCGCAATCAAATGTTAGTAACTTACCCACAATCCACATTCCGCTCTCAACATGTAAATTACTCATTGATCGAGAATTTCACAGCATTGCTGATCGGAGGTGGCGAGTGGAAACTACTTGCGTTACGACCAGACAAATCTGGCCATCCTACAATCTGAAACAGACAAAAACCCTTATAAGTCTTTCGAAACACGAACTAAGGCATATTATATCTCTTATCACCGGCCACTGCCTGTTGGGCACTCACGCACGTCGGCTTGGGGTTCCTCAAAACGACCTGTGCAGATACTGCGAGGACGAAGATGAGGAAGTATCGAGTAGACATTTGCTGTGCAGTTGTCCCGGTCTAGCCAGAAGTCGCCTCGCTCTTCTTGGCTCTCCAACAATTGACAATCTTTCAGTACTCTCGAACCTGAAAATCGAATCTCTCATCAAATTCTCGAAACGAATTAATATCTTTGACCAAAATCCACAATAAAAATCTCGGTTAGGTGGGGAAATCATGTAACATAATGAGCTCTAGGGCAACACAACGGACCCAACTTGCGGTCTATGTGGCACTCCGATGCGGGGTCACCCTTAAACCAACCAACCAACCAAAGTTTATTAAAAAAATTTTATTAAAATAAAATGTATTAAAAAAATGCATTAAACTAAAATTTATTAAAAAAATTTTGTTGCAATAAAAAATTAAAAAAAATTATTCAAAAAATTTTATTAAAATAAAATTTATTAAAAAAATTTTATTAAAATAAAATTTATTAAAAAAATTTCATTAAAATAAAATTTATTAAAAAAATTTTGTTACAATAAAAATTATATAAAAAATTTTATTAAAATAAAATTTATTAAACAAATTTTATTAAAATAAAATTTATTAAACAAATTTTATTAAAATAAAATTTATTAAATAATTTTATTAAAATAAAATTTATTAAACAAGTTTTATTAAAATAAAATGTATTAAAGAAATTTGATTAAAATAAAATTAATTAAAAAGGCATGCACTAAAAAAATTTATTAAAATAAAATTTATTAAAAAAAAATTTAATAGAATAAAATTTATTAAAAAAATTTTAATAGAATGCAATTTATTACAAACATTTTATTGAAAAATTTATTATTAAAAAAATGTGATTTACCATAAATAAAACTTATTAAAAAGGCTGTACTAAAAATATTTTATTTAAATAAAATGTATTAAAAAAAATTTTACAGAAAATTTATTTATTTAAAGAGTTTTGATAAAATAAAATTTATTAAAAAAATTTGATTAAAAAAATTTATTAAAAAGACGTGTACTGAAAAATGTTTATTAAAATACTATTTATTAAAAAATTTTATCAAAATAAAATTTATTTAAAAAAATTTTTTACAATAAAGTTTAATAAAAAATTTTTATTAAACTAAAATTTATTAAAAAAATTTTATTAAAATAAAATTTATTAAAAAAATTGTATTAAAATAAAATTACAATAATTAAAAGGGCATGCACTAAAAAAATTTTATTAAAATAAAATTTATTAAAAAAAGGCATGTACTAAAAATATTTTATTAGAATACAATTTAATACAAATTTTTATTAAAATAAAATTTATTAAAAAAGTTTTATTAAAATAAAATTTAATACAAATTTTTATTAAAAAAAATTTATTAAACAAATTTTATTAAAAATTTTGAAATTTTTATGAAAATTTGCCTAATTTTATATATCTTGTACAAAGTTACGGCCTTTGTTATAATATTAGCTACAAATATTTAAAATATTAAGTTAAAAAATTAATAAATCAACAAAATCCAAAATAAAAAAAAAACAAAAATCGCCCTCGAACTGCGAAAAGTCACCTTACTTTTTGAACGTACCTCGTATGTAAGTAGCTGGAGTTACTAACTTCTGCGCTGCTGTTGTCGCTGCACATTTACCGTTATCGTATGCCAACTGTGCTTGCAGCCTTGCAACTGGCATTCGTGACATAAAAATTGCAGCAAATAAATCATTTCCAGCATAATAAACTGGAGTGATAGCAAAGTGTTGCATATGTTTTATGCACTTCTATACATATAACCTCATAGACATGTGTTTGTATGCAGGCGCACATGGATACAAGAACATACATATGTCAAAAAGCTGCTCTACGCCTCGAATGTGAGTTATTAAGTTCCGAGTTCTGAGTTCTGAGCACTCAGGCAGGCGCTGCAACAGCTTTGCTGCAAAACAAAAAAAAACCACAAAAAAAAACAACATGAAGAGAATTGACTAACAAGCTACTCGACTTCCTTTCGTATATGAATTTTGACACACACACAAATGCATGCTTTAGCCAATTTATATTATGTCAACACATACACGCATCCACACACACATACATACCATATGGTCGATGGTATGACTGTTTGTGCGAATGTGTGGTCTAAATGAGCGAACAAGCCAGACATATATGTGTCAGAGTGACGTGACAGACGTTGACGCTATACAGAAATTCTGCCACACAAAGTATTGCAAATAATAGGGGGAAAAAGAACTACAAGAAAAATAGAGAAATAGCGAAAATAAATAAGTGAACCTAAAAAGTTGTAGAACATTGTTAGCAAGTAAATGACAGTAAACACGTAATGGGTTATTCACTCGGGTGAGGCAAAACTACTTTGAGAGCATGGCATTTTTTATTACATTACACTGTGCAACAAAATATAACTTTTTTCTGGTAATTGGGTTACACTTTTTTTTACTGGAATCTCGGCAACATTTCCAGGTTAGATTTTGAGGTCGAGTCCCGTACGCCCATATTGGCTTAAGAATTGTTTGGTATATGAGGACTTTATTGTCTAGTGGCAATGCTGATTTGTGGCCAAGTAACCAGTAGAGTGAACGGAGTTTCAGCCCAAGTTGTTTTCGCTTTAAGGACTTAGGGGTAGTCAGAATTCTCATAAAACTAGATTTTCTTGGAATTGTATAATATTTTGATGTGAAATGTGAAGTGAATCGGATCAATACTTTTCGAGTTATTCAACAATTAACAAAGGGCATTCGGGCTCTACATAAATCGATAGCAAAACTTTATGGTAAATGCGTTGTTCTCAAAACTATGTTTTTGAACTGGGATTACTGTCACATAAAAACCGCTTGGTAGATTTGAATAAAATTTATACTGCTTTTGAAAGACATAAAAATCTTGTGCCTGATCGAAGGACTTTTTTTTCAAAAGTTTCGATTTTTTTTCAACAATTAATTGTCTGTTTTTTTCTCGAAAATCTGAAAAATATTTCCTGAGGTTGCCATATTGATGATTTTGAAAAAAATCTTCTATTATCTATTAAAAAAATTAATTTCTCTTGTGTCCGATTGATTTTAGAAGAATCTCTCCAAGGACTTGTGATGATCATCGTAAGGACTTCTGGAGGGCTCCACAAAAACAGCGATAACTTTTTCAATTATTAATTTTTTTGTGAGAAATTTTGCTAAAGTGAAGCTGAAATTATGCTATGTTTTTATTTTTATATTGTAAAATAAAGCAATTGACTAGCAAAAAAAAAAAAATATTTTTCGGGCCATTTCTTCATGTGCAATTTCGAAAACCATTTGGCGCAGTACAATAGAAGGAGAACTCAGAAAGTGTTGGGTACTCCACAACATTAAATTTCTCAACTTATAGCCGGTCATTGGACGATCGGCACATACGCAGAAAAGCTGGGCTTCCCATTTAACCCCCATTGTAGAAGCTGTGGAGATCTTTCAGAGAAGAACTTTCCCTGTACATTCCGTGTTTGGCAGCTAGATGACTGAGGTCACTGGGTGCTTCTTTCTTCGACAGCCTGGCGTAGCGCTCCGAACTAAATCCTATCAATCTTCTACGTTACATCAACAGCTCTGGCTGGCTGTAGATATCTGCCCCTTGAAGGAGTGCCAGAGTGGTACTTCAACTACCATTTCATCTACTTACCTAACCGACATTATCTGTCTGAGGTATTAGAGCGTCGTTTAGAGATACTGCAGGTTGCGCCAGGTTGCGCCAGGTTTGCAACCAAGAAATAACACTGTTGAGGTTTTCTTATAAGTAGTAAGGAGCAATTGGACATTCCCACTTTTGGGTATTAAACCGTAACAGCGGCATAAGTGGCTGTGCTCTTCGTTAAACGTAAGTCGGCTGTGGACAAAGTATACAAAACCGGTCCAAGCACACTTTCTTGCGGTAGACCTGCTTCCATTTCGTGGAGGTTGGTAGTTTCATCGTTTATTTTGCAAGAAAATGTCTACCATTCAGGTGCGATTTTAGAACCATATAGTAATTATGAGGTAGACTCATTTTAAACTTGTATATCAGGGCTTATCAAAAGGTTGCGTAGTATCTGAAAATACTGCAGTACGGTATTCCTTTTTTCGAGGGCTTCTCTAGCGAATTTGACATACAAGTGACCTGCTCTATAGTAGGTAGTCCAATGTGCTGTTTTTGTCAACCGCTGTCTAAGAATTATATTACGCATTTTCTGCCCAAAAATAATGTCAAAGAAGGAATTGCTCGAAAAAGCAAATATGGAGCAGCTATACATTTGAATTAGAAGAGAGAAATAGAGTGGATTGGTCACACTTTACGCAAAGAAGACCGTAAAATAGCAAAGAAGGCAACGGAATGGCAATGGGACCCACTCACAGCGAGAGAAAGTGAAGAACGTCATTTCACAGAAGAATATCTCTAAACTGGCAAGGGGAGAAAAAATGAAAAAAACTTAGTCGGTGCAGTGAAGGCTTTCAAGCTTCGCCACGCATACATTAATGTCATGGACCAGAAACTTAACTTTCCAGTGAAGCTCCACAATCTGAAACGACTGTTCTTATCTGCAACAATCTGAAAGAGTTTGCTTGACTAGGAATTGGGCCTCCAATGATCACTCGTGACACTTTTCTTTAGGTTAGCTTAGGTTAAATGGCTGCCCTTGCTTAGGGTTCACTTGGACAAATAGTAAAAAAGCATACAGGGTAAATGAGAAAGGAGGGAAGAAGTGATCTCGAGATTGATAAGATAACACCTAAGCAAGAGCTTTGTAATGCCCTGGAAAAATAGCTCAATGGGATGAAATTTTCGAAGAAGCATAAAGACTCTTAGGGATGCTTATAGCGGAATTAAAACAGCAACTCTACTGTTACCTACAGGGACTGGTAACAGTAGAGATGCTGTTAAAAAAGTACTAGCGGCAGGTAAAGTCAGAGTAGAATAAGTAATTGGTCGAATACGGATGAACACTCGCCGATAAAATCCTTTAAATGCTTTGATTCTGGCCACCTGGCAAGAAGCTGTAAAAGTCCGTTTGACATGACAAACCTATCCCGCACTGCGGCAAGCACAGCGATAAAGCCATTGAGAGCAAGGTGCGCTATCTGCTCTAGAAGGAACAATATTTTCAGGATGTGCAGTTGAAACTGTAAGCAAATGTTAATTACTTGTATTTTTCGTTTTTTTTCTTGTTCACTCCTCTCGGGAGCATAGGGCCCCGACAAGAATTAGTCTTGCGTTGGTTTCGTTAATCCATTTTGCTTTCTGGCAGGGTAGGTGATTAGCTTGCCACTACCAGTCCTAAGTAGCCACGATGCAAATGACTGATCGCTGACTATTGTGCGGGAGGTAAATTTGGAAAAGTGCGAGGACCGTGTTTACTGGGGATTCGAACCCGCGACCTCTGAGATGGCAGGCTAGTGCACTTACGCCAGGCTACCGAGGCCGATGTCTAGACGTTTCCCTCGGAATGCGAGTAAGGTGTTTTCTCTTTTGAACCTATGTGAGTAGCTGAAGTTACTGAGTCGTTGCACAAGTCTTAGCTATTATTTACTTCTGTTCTGGTGTTCTGGCTACACATATACCGTTATCGTATGCCATATATATGTCGTTTATTTTCAACAAGACGGCGCTACGGGCCACACAACCAATGAAATCATTCATCTTTTACGGGGAAAGTTTCCGGACCGTGTTATCACTCGAAGAGATGATCAAAATTGGCCACCGAGATCTTACGATTTAACACCTTGTGACTTTTTTCTTTGGGTCTACGTGAAAGAGAAAGTTTACGCCAATAGCTCAGGGTCGATTCAAGACCTCAAAGATGAAATTCTTGAGGCTATCGAGGACATAGGCCAGCCACTTTTCAATTCGGTTATGGAAAATTTCATGAAAAGGATATTGCCCTGTAAGCGTGGTTGTGGTGGTCATTTGCTTGATGTTATTTTCCACTATTAACGGCATACCTTCCTCTTTATAATGGAATAAACAGCCGATCATTTCTATTGAAAAATAGCATTTTTCTTTGAACATCAAAATAATGCCTCTTATTGGAAAACCCTCCTTCTTCTTCTTTAAAGCGTGCTCGTTTTCGAATGTAAGCGATCGCACAATTCAAGTTTCATTACAATTCAAAAGTTATATATTATGATTTTGGTAAAAACCTTCTCTGTCTCTTGTCACAACCCACAACTCTCTGAAGTTTCCTATGCCGTTCTAGTACTTGCCACCATATCTCAGTTTGTGTCTCTTCACGTCTGTTCGGACACGGACGCTTGTGAAAGCTTTTGCCGACATTTGCGGAAAGAAGGTTGTATTCTGATTCTTCCTCTATTTCTCTTATCTCTAACCTCAGCAACACGTCAACAATATCGCCTTGCGAATTTGCTGTAGCTTCCAGCAACCTGAGTCAAGCTGAAATTAAGCGCTTCCATTTTATTTAATTTAATTTTTCCTATTTTTTTAAATTAAAAAAGAAAGAACTTCGAGGAATAATTTACTGATGTTAGTGAAGTAAAGTTGGTTATATTTACTTATTTTGAAAATCCAGGAACAAATTTTATGGCTCAAATTAATTCTGTGAAAGATCCCAGAAGCGTTTGCACTCGGCTTTAAAAAGGTTGCATCCAAAGCAAGAAAAAAAAAAAAAAATTATTTGGCATGTTTCATTTTATTTGATATGTTTCATTTTATGCCCCACCTTCACTTCATGTCGCGAACTTTTTGATCTCACCCTT
Source organism: Anastrepha ludens (assembly GCF_028408465.1). Classification (NCBI taxonomy): domain Eukaryota; kingdom Metazoa; phylum Arthropoda; class Insecta; order Diptera; family Tephritidae; genus Anastrepha; species Anastrepha ludens. Next base: position 25,107,727 of record NC_071499.1, on the reverse strand, counting down.
TTACTTGTCGTAAACTTCAAAATTATGGAAAAAGTTTTCATTCATCGACCTACATACGAACATACCTATATTATAACCCTGTACTTATCTGACTGTAATGTGTTTCAGTTGTTTCAGCACAGCGACTGCCAAGAGGCACGTCACGTGCCCGACCAAATTTGTGGTGACTTGCATGTTGGCAGGCAGCGCCAAGCTCTTTGCCCACCACTCCACCACTCCACTGCCCACAAAACGCAGTACAAAGTGGCAAAGCAAAGCAGTGAAGAAAACTTGGCAGACCCATTTTTTCTGCTTTAAGTCGATTTTTTTCGATGGGATTTCCCGGGTCTTTGCTGGTGCTGTCGTTGGTAACGGGCACGTTGGCGGTTTTGCGGCAACAATGCGCTGAGAGGTCGTTGCACTCGCCTGCGCCGACGGGTCACCCGGCCAACATACACGCATACATACATATGGACTCACATGGGCCGCTGCATGCAACATGCTGCAGGCTGACAAAGAACACGAAAGCGAACCAACACACAGACACACGCATGCATGGACATGTGGGGAACTGAAAAGCCAAAGTGGTTGTGCGGTGTAGGCACTCAAATAGACAGCAACAAATTAAGAGCAATAAATTGAACGGAAGTTGCCGCTTTTCGCAGAAAAGCAGCAAAGCTAAAGAAGAAGAAGAAGGAGAAAAAACACACACACTCACTCATGTACAGTTAGTGAATAGTTGCCGGGTAGGGATAAAAACATACCTTTGGCCATTCTTTGGTTGAACAGCCGCAAGCTCCTCACAGAGAATAAAGTGTTGAAGAATCAATAAAAAATTGCTTTTTATTTGTATTGCACAGTTTGCGGTTATTTCTGTTTTTGGGGTGGCGAAAAAAATTTGCGAAAGGCGTTTAGAGAGTCGCACGTGCCTCTGTTTTCCGCCGCTTGTTCGCACGATTGTAAATATTCCCGTGTTGACTCAACAATTCTGGCCACAACTAAGCATTTCAACATTTGCATTATTTGGTGCCACCGCATATTTTAGGGTTTTAACCAATTCCTTGTTGTTTTTTTGTAGCATTTTTTGTTTTGCCTTTTTTTAGTTTATGCTTTTAAGCGCGAAGTGTTGGCAACTTTTTGCGGTTCGCCTAGAAAATGCTTTATTCCGTCTGCAATTTGCACATACAAAAGTAAAACGGATGAGGAAACTATAAAACTAAATGTATAACGTAAAGGAAACGGAAATGCTTTACCTTTGCTGTTGTAGTTGTTGCTGTTGTTGGCTATACTGATTGGCGCTTGCAGTTGGTAGTTGGTGCTGACTCCAGCATAGCCGCCGCGCGCAAGGGTTTTTCCTACGAGCCACTTGAGAATTGGAATTGAAATTCTGGGAAAAGTATTTTTCTGCTGTGTTTGCTCGTTCTTACGGTTTTGTACCTAAATTGGCCATAAATTGACTGGAGTATGCATGGAAAAGCGCCATTCTCTATAATTCACGCGCTGTTTGCTCGCTTCACCTCGGCATTAGTTTAAGCGCCTGCAGCTGAGCACAGGTTCGTACTTTAGCTGCTCTACATAAATATTTCCGTGCTTAGCAGAGTGCACCTTGAGTGGTGTGCATAGTCGTACTTTTTTTCTAAGAATAAAATTGGTTTTTTAAGTTGGCTTTCAGTAAATCCCAGGTCGTTAGGTGGTTGGTGGCTCTTGTGTCGCTGTTGTTGGTTCTGATTAAATTTATTTTCTATTTACTTGGGTGAAAGGTGGGATCTGAGTAATAAGCGAGTGGGCGATTATTCGAAATAAGAAATTCAATGTGTAAAAATTCGCTGCATGACGTAATATTGCGTTTAATGACTTGTTTTTAGCTTCAGATGCTGGTTTCTGCTTAAAATCAACGGCCATAAACTTGTGATTTGCTCTCAAGAAATCGACAACAACATTCAAGGGGAAAAAATATTATAATAAAAATAAGTTTAAAACTCTGCGCAAGAATTATATGGAAAAAATTCGATATACTTTCGTCAAAAACAAAGTTAGCTGTGTTTTATGTCTCAGGCTTAATCCTCTGAGTTCAGGAGTAGGTCTCAAGTTGATACAATATTCGACGGACCCATCTGGCAAACCTGTATCTTTTGACAGAGACGTCAGATCGCTTAATAACACACCGCGTTGGAAGCATCAGTCCAAGCAGATTTTTACCATGGAACAGTACACTCCACGCGAGTGCTCCCAAATTGTTGAAATTTACATTCAACAAAAGAAGTCAATTGTGAAAACTCAACGTGCGTATAAAAAATTAAATAATGTGAAAAGTGCGCCTTCTAAGAACACCATTAATCGTTTGTACGAAAGGCTTTCGACTGGTGATGCTCCTTCTAATCCAAAGAGACCAAATCAAAACCGACCAAGGCGTCGCCAAGGACATCCCAAAATCGCCGTTGTCAGCAGTTGGGCATTGCTCAGACCACTTTACAACGAATTATCCGAATTGATTTGCATTTATTCCCGTAAAAAATTCAATTGACGCAAAGATTGTTGCCTGCGAACAAACCTCGTCGATTGGAATGGGTCCAAAGAGTCATCGAAATCCGTCGGGACCGTCGAATAAGGGCAACCCTGTACATATGTATACATTCTGTCAAAAAGAAAACAAAAATCGGGAATTGTACATTTAAAAAACTCGCGTGTATGTGTAGGTAGGTAGGTAATATGGCAAGGATGCCCCAGGCACACTTCAAGTAGCACTGACGTGCCGTTTTGATACCACAATGTGAACCACTACCTGTGAAAAGATTTGGGGAAGAGAAAAACCGTCTACAGCCATTCAATGCTTTTGATGTAGCGGAGGAGAGAAAAGGGATCTAGGCTGGAGAGTTTCTTCAAGTCATCCCCGAAGGGCACGCTAAGGAATGTCAAGCGCTTAGCCACCAGAGCCGGACATTTGCAGAGAAAGTGTTCCACAGTCTCTTTCTCTGCAGGATCCCCATAGCTTCTGCAATAGGGGTTCTACGGAATTCCAAGCTTCTCCGCATGAGTTTGGAAATTGAATGGCGAGGGATTCCCGCTCTGTTTCTGTCGTATTGAGGCCATAGTGTTTTTGAAATAGCACACGATGAGGCAGACCTCCATCTGTCTTGCGCTTTTTTTAGATAGTAATTGTGTAGTTCCCCTTTAACAAGGGTCAAGGGGACACCGATGTCTGAGAAGAGGACAGCTGAAACCAGTTCTGTCGACCCTTTCCTGGCAAGCTCATCCTGTGCCCAGGAACCCAAATAAGGGAATTGTTTCGCGCACGTTCGAGACGTTTGAGTTCCCCCTTACAGGAGTTCACGAGAAGAGAGCTGCAATACGGCGGTCCTTGATCGCAGCTTGACTATCGGAAAAAATATTAATGTCTCCCTCCCAACAGCGATCCCGAAGCGTGTATGTGTAATATCTCTAAATTTTTTTCTGCTGGAATGTTCATCCAACTGTCCCCCATAGTGTCGCAGAATTTGAGCGGGACCTGTCAATTAACTTGTTTTTGGCATTTAATTATATCAGTCAACCGCAGGTGGGCTCTGCGATTTTCACTACGGATAAAAATATCGAACAAAGAATTTGTCTTAGATTTTGTGTTTTGAAGGCATTTCGTGTGCCGAATCATTAAAAATGTTGCAGAAAGCCTATGGCGAGTATGCTTCACCAAAAACACGGATCTACGAGTGGTATAAGGCTTTTGCAGAGGGCCGATACGTCGTGGAAGATTTGCCCCGATCTGGTGGCCCATCAACGTCTTCAAAGGATGTAAACGTCGGTAAAATCAAGGGAATGGTGTGGAAAACCATCATTTAAGTTTGATTCGTGACCTTAGCGTATCTCACGAATCAATTCGCAACATTTTACACCATCAATGGGGCATGCGACGCCAAGACGCGTGGCTGTTCGACTCGTTCCAAGAGAATTGAATTTCTTTCAAAAATTCATCGGAAGAAAGTGGCTGGGGACATGCTTGAGCAAGTGAATTCGGACCCAATGTTTAACCAGCGCATCATAACAGGTGATAAGACGTGAGTGTATGAGTTTGACATGCAAGCCAGTCAACCAGTCAACAGGCGGTTGAATGGCGCTATCCACATGAGCCGAAACCTTAAAGCCGCGTCAAAGTCGGTCAAAAGTGAAAGTCATGCTAATCGTTTTCTTTGATTATCATGGCACTGTGCACTCGGAATTCATTCCAAATGGTTCTACGGTAAATAAAGTATATTATTTGGAAGTTATGCAGCATTTGAGAGAGGAGGAAGGAAGTGCGCAGGAAATAGTCCAATTTAGGCCGGCGGGCCAATTAAAAGTTCAAAAAAATCGATTTTTTTTTTTCCTGAAATCAATAGCTTAGATATTCAAGAACATGAGACACAAATTTTCAGAGTTAAATTCCAAGTATTTGCAGAGCTACAGAGCCGAGCGTAGTGCGGCGTCGAGCAACCGTGCGCTTATTGTTGTAATGCTCCGCCCATTGACCATTGACTTTGAAGCGTGTTTTCTCGGGTTTTCATTTTCTCGATTTTACCTAATTTATGTACACGATTGCAAAAAACCTAAACGAGCTATCCATTTCATTCAAAATGCGTTATCTTCAGTATTGTTTTCTCTTTTATGTGAACTAAAAAAACATCTAAAAACTTTTTTAAGCGACTTTTTTACCCAGTTGAAGAGTTTTTTTTTCCTTGAAAAACCACTTTTTTTTCTACCTTCCCCAAAAATTCGAATTTTACGTGTTTCTCCCAATTTTCTTAGTTCACATCGAAGATAATTACATCAAAATTAATAATCTTTTTTTTTTGTTTTCAGATGAAAATTGCAAGTTGTATCTTGTACAGAAGTTGGATACTTCAGTGGCAAGGCTCTCTGGGAATCTATTGATAACTCGGCTTACAATATATTGTTGGAGATTGTACAAATTTTTTTTTTTTAGTTCAAATATATATTAAACTATCCCCAGAACTTCATTTGGCTAATTGTTTTTTTTCTCATCCTACAACGCTTCGCGAAAACTACTGAATTTAGGACATCTAATTGGCCCGCCGGCCTTTATGGATAGAAAACTCGTGGATCTTGCTCCAGGATAACGCACCATCTCACAAGGCTCATATTGAGAATACTTTTTTGACCAAAAACTCTACAAATCTCATCGAATAACCATCGAATTCAACGGATTTAGCTCCCTGTGGCTTTTTCCTTCTTCCAAAACTTAAATTGCCATTTCGCAGGCACCGCTTTGAGTCATAGAGGCCATTAATGATAATTCGCTGAAAGAGCTTAAGAAGATATCTTCAAATGCATTTAAAAGGTGCTTTGATGACTGGCCTAATCGTTGGCACATCTTCGAATGGAGCCTCTTTTGAAGGCGATAAAATACATTTTGCCTTTTATTGCCAGGCTTTTCAACAATAACTCTTGGATTTTCTGAGCCCCAGATCCGACAATTTTGCTTGTTGACGAAGCCACCGATGTGGAAATGGGCCTCATCACCCAAGATGATTTTCCGATGATGGAATTCCGGATCATTTTCATGCATTTCAACGACCCAATCAGTAAATGCACGACGTTGTTGATGATCGGCTGGCTTGAGTTCTTATGTTAACTGGACTTTATGAGGCTTAAGACCCAAATCTTTATGCAATGTGCGGTGTAATGACGTTTGTGGAATGCCGAATTCCAAAGAACGAAAAGGAATGAACAAATGGACAACCTGGGTTTTCTTCAACACTTTCGGCTACAACAGCAATATTTTCGGCTGTTCTTGAGCGACTTGCATGGGTTTTATTCTTCACATCACTAACTTGTCCCAACAGCTCGAATTTTAACACCAATTTCTGTATTGCGGTCCGACAAGGTGTTTCACGAGGACCCAAAAATGTTCGAGTTTACGAACCGTCTCTGCCAAATTTTCACCATTTTTACAGTGAATTTTAATAATTTCAATGCGTTGTTTAAGCGCAAGTCGTTTCTTTTTTATTAATGGCGTAGTTTCTACTTGTCAAATATCGAAAAATGACAACTTCAAAAGTGACATCTACCGAAATAGCGGGCTATTCAAAATAACACCTGTTATTGGAAAACCCTTTATATAGTTAAAAATGTGGAACCCAATGAATGAACCAAAATTTAATTTGATAAAAGTAATGGTTCGTTTCTTTCATCGGTAAAGCATAGAACTGAGGATTTCAAAACACGCCTAGTCAATGTTTATAAGAGGAATTTTCATTTCTCGTTCATAAACAACTCGGAAATGTTTTGATGTTGCTTATGTCCGAGGAACACTGTACCTATATTCACATATTTTTAACGATTTACACTTACACATTTACATGAAAATTTCCACAATCCCACTTATCTCACACGCATTTTTCTCTCCGTATCATTTCAGCTCCCCGTGAAAATGTCCAATTGGCTCCAAACTGAAATTAATTTGAAATACATGCGCGCACTTATTCAGTGAATAGCGAACGTAACAATTGAACAATTCAACTAAAAAACAATAACTGTAAAAAAAATAAGCCACGCACACGAAAACAAAATGCGTTCCTCACCCTACTCCTATCACCACGCCAACGATGTGAGCCACGAGGAGGACAACAATGGAGCGCTCGACTATCACTTAGCGGCCGCTGTGAGTACAAATCATCAGCAACAGCAACAACAAGAAATTGAACTCAAACTGAAAGATATACCGGAGAAGTATTTGATGGTAATTGCCCATTTCCTCGCTGGCGATTTCAATGACACCGACGCAATGGACCATGTCAACGGGCCCATTCTGAAGGCAAGCATTAAGTCCGTCTATTGGATTTTTCTCATCCAGTATGCAGCGTTGGCGTTGAGCGGCGTGGCGATGAATGTGGCCATAATAGCTTATGCGATGTACCATCGCCTCTACAAGGATGTGACGCACGCGTTCATCGTTAATCTGGCTTTGTGTCATTTCGTGCAGTGCGCCCTTGTGTTGCCCATATCGCTGATGGTGATGCTCATACAGAATTGGATTTTCGGACAATTTTTGTGCTTCTTTCTGCCGATGTTGCAGGTGAGTGTGAGCGGGTACAGCAGGAGTTGTTTATATGTATTTAGGTATTTATGTATTTATGTAAGCATGAAGGTGAAGTAACATCGTAGTAGGGAAAAATGGTTTTTTTTTTTGGTGGTGAAAAATGTTTTTTTTTCGTACTTAGTTATAAATTATAAGCAAATATTTACTCCAATGCCGTATTTTGTATACTCGATTGATAGACATACAATTCTTATTTGAATTAATAGTGTAAATTTCTGTGAATATATAAGTATGTGGAGTGGGGTCTATCAAGCTCCGTAAAAAAAATAAAATAAAAAAATTTTACTTCCTTTCCATTGGAACTATAAAATCTTACTAAACCACCTTAATGAAAAAGTTAACGAAATGTATTCAAAAAACTCAAAATACAAATTTATTCCTCAAAAGTGAAGTCATCAATACTCCCCATCAACTGCAACGCACTTTTGCCAGTGTTTGATCGAGCTCTCGAAACATTTCGGGAACTCTATTTTCGCTATGGCCATCAGAGATCAAGGCGACCTTCGATTACTTCCATTACTTCCTCTCGGTTGTTAGAAAGCGTCCCCCGGTTGAAAAATTCGCCAGTATCCATATCAGGTAGCTATTCGAGGATTGTTGGATGGTATTTATTTCGTTCTTGGCCAAACATTCACGGATATTCATGACACTGTGCGACGGCGCGTTATAAAGAAGCAAAATTCACGAGTTGTTTTCCCACAAACCCTCTCTTTCTTGACGAATTACTTCACGTAAACGTTTCATACCAGCCAAATAATAGTTTTCATTAACTGTCTGACCTTCTCTCGAATATTCGTGGTATACAATATCGTTGTAATCCATAAAAATCATTAGCATCGCTTTCTTGTTTGACTGAAATAACGTGGTTTTTTTGGTCTTGGTTCATTCGCAGCTTTCCATTTACTGACCTAACTGCTGGATTGCGTGTCGTACTCATGATCTCCCGCCTCGTCTCCACTAATGATGCGTTTAATGAACGTTGGATTGTATTTAGCTTTGGAAATCATGTCTTTCGCGATATTCAATATCAACGCGGCCGCTTTTTTCCATTCCGGTCCCAGAAATTTGCAGCAACACGCCGCAAATCCAAATCATTATCTGCAATGTCCTGAATGAATCCATAAACAATGTTTAAGTCCTCTGCCAGCTCTCTGATTTAGGGTTAATAATACTGCTCTACTTTACTGATGTTCTCATGAGCTTTTGATGTGAAAGGCCTGCCACTAAGTTCATCATCTTCGATACACTCACATTCGGTTCCCGGTTCAGTGGAAGCGAAGTTATTGCATCTAAAGTGTCAGGATGTTTGTGCCATCGGTACAAAAATGAGTTTCGAACAAAGAGATAATATCAAATTTTGTTTTAAAATTGGTAAAACGTTTACTGAAACATTTTAATTGACGAAAAAAGTGTATGGCGCTGATTGTCTACCTCGTTCCAGAGTTCATGAGGGGTTTACACGTGTTGCTTTTTAACTGATCATTTAGGCTTACGGAAGGTCTATGCACGTTTCATTCCGCACAAATTAGCTGAGGACCTAAAATTGCTCAGAATTCAACATTCGAAAGACCTCATTAAAGAGGCGAGAAAAGACGAGAGCTTCCTTTACAACATTGTAACTGGTGATGAAACGTCGTGTTTCCAACATGAATCAGAAACTAAGCGTCAAAGTGCCGAATGTAAGGCCCCAACCGAACCACCATTCAAAAAGTCGCGTTTGGAGAAGTCAAAAATCAAGTCGATGCTCATTTGTTTTTACGATTCCTAGGGAATTGTCCACAAGCAGTTCATGTCGATGGGCCGAACGGTCAATGAAATTTTCTATCTTGGCGTTTTGAGGCGTTTGTTGCATCGCATTCGTCGAATTTGCCCTGAATACCGCGAAGGAGGAGGCTGGCGCTTATTGCATGAAAATGCACCATCTCATCCATCCACTCTTGTGACTGATGACTAGAAATCGTATTTGAACCATAGATCACTCACCGTATTTGCCTGATATGGCGCTCTGTGACATCTACCAATTCGAAAAATTACATTTGGCCATGAAGGGAAAAAGTGTTGCGTCCGTAGAGGCCACCCAAAGGGCTTGTACTAACATCCTGAAGGACATTCCGCTCAATGACCTTAAACATTCTTTCGAACCGCTTTTAGATCGCGCTAAACAGTGTATCGAGATGAGAGGGGACTATTTTGAATAAATAAACTCGAAGTTGTCAGAAAAAAGCTACTGTCGTTTCTATTTTAGCTCAGTCTTGTTTATTTTGGACTTCACCTTGTATAGTGGAAAATACTTTATTTCACTCCCTCCGCCTGACATATCTGCAGATGGGATTGAAAGGAAGGTTAAGTCTGGCTGTATGACCCCTTACCTTCCATTCCAATGACCTGGAATCGTTGCCGTGGTACGTGACATGTTTGAGTGAACATATCATAACAGGTAATTCATCCACTGGATGTTGTACGACGGCCTTTTTTTTGTTGTAATATTGTTTTAGTTAATTCCTTCCACCTTCCTTCGGCTAAAGCATAGTAGTGTAAAGGAATGCACGGTTTTATTGCCTAGAATGGAGTAGCAACTGCCACCGCCTCTGTTGTGCCAAATATTTTCTTGCTTTTCATTACCCTTTGTATGTCTACGACCAGGAATCCATATCAGAGTAATTTGAAACCGATGACCAAACAATTCTAGTTTCTCTCTGCACTGTAAAACTAACTTGAATGAAATGGAATTTAAATTAAGGGCCTTGATAGCTACTTGACTGTCTGAAAAGATGGCTTCTTTTGCAGCCATTTCTTTGTAGTGTTTTAGTGATTTGCATGTTTCTCTGATTGCTAATAGCTCTGCCTGGAACACTCTGGCATAATAAAGAAGTCGAATTGAATTGGATAAGTTGAGCGGCTCCAAATAGAAGCCAGCCTCCACACTAAAGTTCATCTAAGAACCAGCAGAGTAGATTTCATTATCGAACCCCAAATTTCCTATTTAAAAATAAATGTTGGGCTCTTATTAAAAAAGGAATCAAATTTAGCCGTTAAAAGAGAAGCTAGCGGGTTAAATTGTTCCACAAGAATAATCTCCACGAATGTGGACAAAGATATTTCTATCAGGAATCAACTTATAACACTTTTTACATGCAATATAAAAATATACGTGGCCAAAGTTTCGAAATTTTGATCGACTGTTATAAATAAAACTGAAACCTAGTGGATTATATAGTACCTTTACTCTATAAAAGTAAGCTAAACACGATGCACTTTCAGAACTACATGGTCGCTTTTCTGTTCTATGCAGTTGAACAGTGTAATTTAACCAAGAAAGGCTGGGTGCATAGCCAAACACCTACTCAAATCAAGGCTTTGTGCCTTGAATATCTCTAAAAAATGGAGAGCTGTAGTATTTGAAACCGGTTGTGGATGGAAGTTGTTCTCTGATGATTGCATTTACCTAACTGGTGAGCCGTACTAGAAAAAACTTTTTAAATAACCTGAAGATTCATGGTCATAGGACCCACTGAAGGGTAGTCGGCATAACACAACTCTGTTACAATCACTAAGCCTAGTCTACCCATGCCCTTGGAAAAATAGTTTGCTGAACCTCTGACACTATTGTTTTTATTAATTCATATATTTTATCACAAAATTATTATTTTTTGCTTAAACGCCAGTGTTATAACATATTTAAATAGAAAGAAGTAGAAAAATTGGGTTGTGCTAATGGTTACGGGATTTTGCTGGTGATTAGATTTTCTCTAAAATGCTAATAAATCAAATTTAGGGAAAATAGATATTAAAGAAATATTTCGATTCACGTTTAACCATTGACATGCATTTAACCATAGATTTGCTCAGCAAAAAAATGTGTTCAGGCCGGCTGAGCGAAATTGGAAGACAACATTAAAATGTTGAGTATACGCCCTGTGGCATGTGCTTGGCACATAAAACACAAATACATACACAAACCTTAGTTATATGTAACAGCTACACTTTGTTATTCATCGTTTGTTCTAACGGTAGTTTCCTTGTGAAGAAACCGCCTTAGAAACACATTTGTGCGGCATTTTGAGGAGTTTACAAGGTGATCCAAGAGCAAATATCCTTTTAAAAATGAAATAAAATAAACAACACCCAATGCCCTTTGGTCTTACTATTAGATTATTCACCATCATCCACCAGAATTATAGCTCGGGGTGAACTTTAACTTCCACAACGATCTTCTTCCACTTAATTCGGTCAGGAGCTTCCATCTTCTAGTTTTTATTTTTAATTTAATTTTAATTTACAGAGGTGATCGATTGGATTATAGTTTATTATTGTTTTCTGCGGTTCTACAGGCCCTAAAACTTTAGAAGGCACAGAATATTTAGTGCACTCAGAATTATGATTTGAAAAAATCAAATGTAAAACACGTCTCAAATCTGCTGGAATGTAAAAATTAAAAAAAAAAAAATTAAAACCTTAAAGTCGTCTTAATTCTCCCAGAATTTGAAAATTTTTCAAAGTTAAAAAACGAAAAACAAAACAAATTCGAAAATTCTAAAAAAAAAATTCAACTCTTAAAGTGGTCTTAAATCTCTCAGAATTTGAAAATTTTTAAAAATTAAAAAAAAAAAAAAAACAAATTCTAAAATTGTAAAACCAAAAAAAATTAAAATCTTTAAGTCGTCTTAAACCTGTCAGAATTTGAAAATTTGTAAAAATTAAGAAAAAACAAAAAACAAATTCTAAAATTCTAAAAACCGAAAAATTCAAACCTTAAAGTCGTCTTAAATCTCTCAGAATTTGAAAATTTTTAAAAATTAAAAAAAAAAAACAAATTCTAAAATTCTAAAAACCAAAAAATTCAAATCTTTAAGTCGTCTTAAATGTTGTAGAATTAAAAAAAAAAAACAAAAAAACATTCTAAAATTCTAAAAAAAAAATTCAACTCTTAGTCGTCTTAAATCTCCCAGAATTTGAAAATTTTTAAAAATTAAAAAAAAAACAAAAAACAAATTCTAAAATTCTAAAAACCAAAAAATTCAAATCTTTAAGTCGTCTTAAACCTGCCAGAATTTGAAAATTTGTAAAAATTAAGAAAAAACAAAAAACAAATTCTAAAATTCTAAAAACCAAAAAATTCAAACCTTAAAGTCGTCTTAAATCTCCCAGAATTTCAAAATTTTCCAAAGTTAAAAAACGAAAAACAAAACAAATTCGAAAATTCTAAGAAAAAAATTCAAATCTTAAAGTTGTCTTAAATCTCTCAGAATTTGAAAATTTTTAAAAATTAAAAAAAAAAAAAAACAAATTCTAAAATTGTAAAACCCAAAACATTCAAATCTTTAAGTCGTCTTAAACCTGCCAGAATTTGAAAATTTGTAAAAATTAAGAAAAAACAAATTCTAAAATTCTAAAAACCAAAAAATTCAAACCTTAAAGTCGTCTTAAATCTCTCAGAATTTGAAAATTTTTAAAAATTAAAAAAAAACACAAATTCTAAAATTCTAAAAACCAAAAAATTCAAATCTTTAAGTCGTCTTAAATGTTGTAGATTTAAAAAAAAACAAAAAAACACATTCTAAAATTCTAAAAAAAAAATTCAACTCTTAAGTCGTCTTAAATCTCCCAGAATTTGAAAATTTTTAAAATTAAAAAAAAAACAAAAAACAAATTCTAAAATTCTAAAAACCAAAAAATTCAAATCTTTAAGTCGTCTTAAATGTTGTAGAATTTCAAAGCTTTGAAAACTTTGTAAACAAAATTTAAATGCAAAAGACGTCTTAAATCTTCCAGAATGTGAAAATTTTTAAAAATTAAAAAAAAATCAAATCTTATAGTCGTCTTAAATGTTCCAGAATTTGAAAGTTTGTAAAAACATTCAAATGTGAAAATCGTCCTTAATCTTCCAAAAATTGAAAATTTTCAAAAATTGAAAAAGAAAAAAAAAATTCTAAAATTCTAAAAAAAAATTTCAACTCTTACAGTCGTCTTAAATCTCCCAGAATTTGAAAATTTTTAAAAATTAAAAAAAAAAAAAAAAAAAAAAAAATTCTAAAATTCTAAAAACAAAAAAATGCAAATCCTAAAGTCGCCTTAAATCTCCCAGAATTTAATTTTTTAAAAATTACAAAAAAAAAAGAAAAAAAAAACTTCATATCTAAAAGTCGTCTTAAATGTTCCAGAATTTGTAAATTTTGAACAAATGTTGGTACCGAAATACATATGTCTTACATTTTACTAAAGATTTGGATTATTTATTATTATTCATTCCACAACAAATACCAAAAGAAGTTAAGTTTCAAACTCTTGAAAAACAACCTTCCGCAAACTGGCACTCTATTAAGATTTATAAAAACTTTTTGATAGGTTTTTTACCTTGAAGGTGTTTCGCAGTTTTACCATATACAAAAAATTTCGTGCTTTACTCGTACATTAGTAGAATACAGATGAACTTATAAATAATGAAGATATGAAAGCAAAGTACAAAGATACGATTGAAAACATTTTGTTCAATGAAAATAGCACATATAATGACTCAACTGAATTAGATATTGAAGATCAATGGAATAAACTGAAAGCTGCAATCATAAAAACTGCAAAGAATACTATTGGAGAGAAGAGATCAGTAATGAACGAGTGGTATGATGAGGAATGCCGAGCAGCTAATTATACGAAAAAGGAAGCTAGAATTAAATATATGGAAATAAAACACACATACAAATAAATTATATTATGAAAATAAAAGAAAAGAAGCTAAGAAAATAATGTGAAAAAAGAAAAAAAAAAACATACATGAAGCGGCAAATTGAACAAATTCAAAGCGATTTTAGAAACAAAAATGTCGAACAAATATATGCAAAGCAAAGGATGGTTCCATAATCAGCGAAAAACAACAAGTAATAGATAGATGGAAAGAATATTTCAACGAACTACTTAACAAAGAAAACTACGATAATACAAGTAAGGAGGAACAAGTAGTACATACGGTCGAAATCTACAATATGTTGAAGAACCTAGATTTGACGAAGTACTATTGGCTATAAGAAAACTTAAAAGCCATAAAAGCTGTGGTGAAGATGGAATACCCGCAGAACTTCTGAAATATGATGGACGTGAACTACATAAACAAATATTCACCTTAGTAAACCAAATATGGCATTCAAATGAAGTACCCACTGGATGGGCATCAAGCATAATAGTACCTATACACAAAAAAGGACATAAAACAGAATGCCAAAATTACAGAGGCATATCTTTACTTAATACAGGTTATAAAGTATTTACTAACATTCTATTTGAAAAACTGAATATTTATGCTGAAGACATCCTAGACGATTACCAATGTGGTCTTAGAAACAACCGCTCAACGACCAGATATACGAAAAGTTTTACGAATTGAAATTGATATATTTTGCCTCTTTGTTGACTTCAAACTGGCATTTGACAGTATAAATAGAAAACAAATAAAATACTGCTTTCAGAAAATTGGAATACCTTTGAATTGAATTAATTTGATTTTCAGTACATTGTCGAACACAACAAGTAAAGTACTGGTGCAAGGAAGCCTATCAGACCCATTCGAAATCATATCCCGAGTAAAACAAGGAGACGCATTGTCATGTTTAGAATTGAATGCTACACACGACTGTTCAAGAAATAAACACGAATGGAATATTATTTAATATTGATTTTCAGATATGTGCCTACGCTTATGATATTTTTATTATGGCTAAAGACAGAAACACTCTTACACGCGTCTTTAAATTTATTGATAAAAATGCAAAAGCTTTGGGACTACATCTAAATACCGAGAAAATCAAATACATGATTCGGTCAGCCAACAACACGACACGCGATGACCTAAGTATAAACAGCTTTGTTTTCGAAAATATCACTAAATTTAAATACTTGGGTTTTAAACTATCAGCAGATAAAGATTCGGCGGTAGCTATTAACGACAGAATCCAAGCTGCAAATAACGCCTATTATGTTAACATAAAACTATTTAAATCAAAAGATTTATCCAGAGCACAGAAAATAAGAATGTACAAAGCACTGCTACGACCCGTCCTTACATATGGCGTGGAAATATGGACGCTGAAAAGAAATGATATTCATCAGCTGACGTGCTTCGAAAGACGTATCATAAGGAAAATATATGGTCCGGTTGCAACAATAGATGGCAGCTACCGCATTCTCTACAACAATGAAATCGAAGAAATCGTTCAAAGACAAAATGTAATACGTTTTATCAAAGCCCAACGAATTAAATGGATTGGCCACGTACTGCGCCTCGCCGAAAGAGCGAAATGCTAGGAAAGCTTTTATTTTAACACCCATTGAAGGAAGAAAAAGAGGACGCCCACGAAAGCGATGGTTAGATGACATCGAATCAGATCTTAAGCAAATGAACGTACACAATTGGAGAGATGTAGCCATGGATAGAATAAAGTGGAGAAAAATTGTTGATGAAGCTATGGTCCACCACGGATTGTGAAGCTAAGAAGAAGAAGACTCGTACATACTTTCGTTGTGCATTCATCAGGAGAAAAAATTATAAAAAATGAAAAAAAATTGGAGCACTTCAAACTTCCAGTTTTTGGTACTAGAGTTAAATAGACTGTAAAAAATACGTATGTTACTCAATATTTTTCCAAAAATACTAATTAAATATTTTGAGATTTTGATGAAAATTTGACGAATTTTCATAAATTGTATACAAAGTAAAGCGTTTGCAGTAAGAGCGCTTTAACTTTTTTTTTTTTTTGAATAAAACACAAACGGTTTGACTTTTCTAACTATTTTTTTTTTTTATTATCGAGTTTGAACATATACATTTAAGTATGAAATTCGATTTCTTTTGCATGACCACCGCGTGCACGTTTTACGAAGTCCAATCGTTGAACCCAATTTTCGACCACTCTTTTGCATAAATCGGCCGAAATTCCAGCAATTTCGCGTTCAATATTGGCTCTGAGCTCACAAATCGTCGCCGGCTTGTTACTGTAGACCAATGACTTCACCTAACCCCAAAACGGGACGGCTTGTTAAATGGACCGTAAAATGGCCGTAATGCTCTTAAAGAAGCAGCAACAGAACGATTATTCTCATAAAAAATTTGCACGATTTGCAATCGTTGCTCAAGTGTGTAGCGTTCCATGATGAAATGTATACTAATGAAGTTTACAAATGACAAGCGAAAAATTAAAAATATTGCGTCGTTCGCCCTCCCTATCGGAAAAAAGTTGAAGCGCACCTATTGAAAAACGCCTTATAAGACTTTAATTTGTGCTGTTTCTGTTAAAAAAAAAAAAAAATTATATATCAATTAAAAATTTTTTAAATAAATAGTCATAACTTGTCAATACGTGGTGGCTTTAGAAGAATTTCTGGGGATGCATTTGAAAATTCTTTAACCAAATTGCTTTGCCTCACCTATAGAGTTAATTAATTCGAAAATTAGTTGCAATAAATTGTAAAATGATAAACTTCATCAAAAAGCTATTTAATACTTCCATTGACCTGATTAAAATGGCGCACCCTGTATATACATACATACACCTGATGCCGAAAGCCGACGTTTTTGCGCCTGCATAGAATTGAGTTATAACAGTGAATTCGGAGAAGTGAAACGTGGTGTTGAAATAAAATTTCAGCATCACGCGGCGTTCCTTTGTGTCTCCCGCTGTGGCTGCGTCATCATCCGGTTGGCCGTCTATCCACAGCCTCATAAAATTGCTTCTGTTTCTCTTGTTTTCCTTTGTTTTTGCTGTTGAGTGATGTGGCATATTGTTAGAGCTTGTCGTTTTGCGACCCCACGTGCTGCCCTGCACAAAAGCGAAAAGGCGCAAAAACAGCAAAATATATACATTTATTAGCGTTCACTTTCGCTTCTCGACACCTCGAGTCTGGTGAACAGTTCCGGTGGTTGTTGCTATGATACGCGCAAATATACTACCTTTGTCGATAATTGCCTTCGCATTTTTACGCTTTTCGTGAACAAAAGTGTTTTGTAAAGTTGCCAAAGAAAAGCACAAATTAAGTTAATCCAATGGCATTGCGATGCGCTGGAGCCTTTAATACTTAGTTAGACGCTTATGGCCATGAAATTCGGCCGTGCGGCAGCTGTTGCCTGCCTGTGTTGCTTATTACATAGCAGATGTAATCACTAGCTATGTTGTTGCCGTTTTTGTTGTAATAGTTTAATGAAGTGAAAATTCTTGCCATTCTCTACATACAATAATAATAATAATAATAAGCAACTCAAGTTATGGTCCTTGGTTGCTGTGCGCCGCCTTTGACGCATCCTCTTTGTACTTCAGTGACCTGATCTGGTTTTGTTTTGTTGCCATTGGCTTCGCACTCCTCGTTATGGCTTTTGGTGCCTTTTCATTTCCTTAACTCAAGTGTTGACTGGAATTCGTAATTACTTACAGTCGTTGTTGTCATAGCCGAGTGCGCTTTGAAGTGGCCGACTGGCTGTTACTTTGCAGGTTGTGGATTCAACACCAACTTTTTGGAGAAAAAAAACTAGGGTCTGTCAGGCTCACGCACGGTAGAAGTGAAACTTCTAAGTTGGTTGTTCCATGCATGGGAGCCCCGGTTTAGATCTCTCCCCCCTCTCTCGTGTTAAATTCAGGTTTTCATATGTTTTTTTCTATATCACTCCACATAAATTTGTACTAATTATTTATTTTTGTCCTTATTAGCTTCAAATTTGACACTTGGGTGCAGTGTTGCACTTGACGCTGACATTTCTTTGCACTTCCAATGGTATTTTTTGCCTACTTTTGGCGCGTTAATCAATTTGCTTTGATCACCTAAACGGTTGAAATGTCATTTTACAACCTTCTACTTCAACTATCGTCACTCGTTTGGCAAACGAACTCATTGTATCGCTTCGTCTGCTCCATACCTACCATCTATTTACTTTACAGCAGTTTCTTATTGCTTTACCGCTTACACACATTCAATCGGCGCTTTATCTGATACTCACACGCAGCACTCATTTGCACGGGCTATGGCTATCTATAATACCCGTTGTCGGTTGTCGATTGTCGGTTGCCTGCATGTCGCCAGTCTACTTCAATGCTTACTTGTGTGCTATATACATTTCGGCGTGTCTCGGTGGCTCCCTCACATCGTTCAGCGCTTGCGATGCGAGAGGGCGACAGAGAGAGCGAATAGGCGAGAGTGGGAAGGAGCAGCTGCTCCTTGGCCCCGCCCATTTGACGGATTTCGGTAACGCTCCGAACTTACCGTTTCACTCGCCTATTTTCAATCTGCCTTGGGGCCCCCGACGCGCCTAAAGAAGTTTCACTTCAAAAATATACCAAATCATGGTAAAATTTTCAATCAAAGAAAATTTTTTATTTTTTTATTTGTGTTACTGCTCACGAAAATACTTTTCATGATAAATATTCAGCTATTATGACACTTAATAGGACTGCGAGGCTCTCTAGTTGTTGGTTAAATGGAAGACGCATAGCAGCAGGTGTGCAGCAGCCCGGCTTAAGCTCTTCGAAATTGCACGCGCTACACTCTTTTATGTTAGTGTTCCCTTAACGCTAATTCTTGAAATTGTGTTCCTTCTCTGAGTTCATCTATCTGCCAATTGTCTTAGCTTACGCTCTGGGCGCATAAAAGCAAGAGCAGATTTACGAATTGTGTTCAAAAAGTATCGCGAGTTGTGAATTTTCGCAGGTTACGTATATTGGAATTTCGATTTTTTTGTGGCGATCTGTTGGTACTTATGACTCTAACTTATGCCGACGAGCTCGGCCATTTTGAAAGCTCAGTTAATTGTTGACAGCTGCTTTGCTTGTGTGTGTTTCGTGTTTCGGCTCGTTTTCGATTTTTACGCATTCAAAAAGATGGATCAAAGAACCTGTATCAAATTTTGTGTGAAAAAACGAAATTAAGTGCGCGGATGCATTCCGAATGTTGACTGTGTCATACGGAGAAGCTACTTTGGACCAAAGCAACGTTTATCGGTGGTACAAAATGTTCTCAAAGGGCCGAGAAGATGTGAACGAGTGTAGGAGACATTGGGTGCCAGTCATACAAGTCTGTGTAAAGTTTTGCTGTAATTTGTGCATATCTATCAAACTTAATAGGATCTACATCGGAGCTGCTTGAAAGACCTTATAAAATAACTCTTAATCGCTCTATAAGCTCTTGATTAATTCTAATGATCCGAGAAGAGGTTTCTGGGTCTTCAAAAAATCCTCTTGACGTATTGCCTAAGATAGTGTTACCACTAACCGGCTTTCGGAATGTCAACAAGGACACCCATTTCTTCTCTGAAAGGTTTTTGAATATTTTCTTTGGTGTCCTGCAATATTTTTTTCGCTTCTTTTGATCGTTCTTGCCGTTTTTAGCTTGTACGATAAATGCAATAGGGACTCGATGAAACGAATTCAAGCATGGAGGACCGAGAGGTCAAATTTGAGTGCCTCGTTATTTATCTGAGTTGTTTTCTTCAGCTTATTAAAATCTTTCGAAGTTTGGTTACATATGTAGCACCTCATAGTGGATGTTGTATTTGTAGCTGCGTTGCAGACTATTCCGTTTACCATAGTAAGCAATAAAGTGTGCTTTAGTAGCTCCATTAGGAGACTTTACTATCGCTTCTTCGAGTTCTTGGCACTGTTCTTCAATGTAGATGATTTCTTCTTTTGTCACATCTTTTGTTTTATGGATAAATCTTGCTCGGATAGGTCGACAAAATCTTACTGAACTTGGTTTTAGATTTTGCCAAACAATCTTATTGAATTTTCCATTAATTGACACAATCAATCTCACAGGTACGAGTGAACACAAAAAACCATTGGCGTCACTGTCTTCACTGTTTGTAAATTTTTCTTTATACTACTGATTCGACCCATCACAACCCCATTTTGAAATTAAAAGGAGATGTTGCTTTTCCAATTCAGGTAATCTACCGATAACTGCTTTTAAATACTTCTAAAGTCGCGATGCGGTGTGGTCTAGCAAACATTGAAGTTTAAGGGGGGAGGGGGCCTGGTTTATAAGGTCAAAAAAATCATTTTTTTTTTTTTTCGTTTTAAGCGATTCCTAATATATTTCAGAATATTCACACAAAGTTACAGAGCCTAATTCTCAATATTTCCGTAGATACAAAGTCAAAGGTAGGCGAGCGTTAGGTAGTTACGTCGTGGCCGGACAGCTATAGTACAAACTTTATCTTCTTTTCTCGACTTTTAATTTTTATGATTTCTTTGAATTGGCGTACAGGAATGAAAAAAAACGAATGAACCTTTTGAAATGAATCATAGCTTGTTCCCTTCAGTATTAAATTCTCTTCTATTTGAACTAACAAAATTGATAAAAAAAAATTTTCAAGATTTTTATACCAAGTTGAAGTGAATTTTTTTTTTATAGAAAGGCAGCGTTGCAGCGCTCTACTAATTTCTATGTTAAACATTTTTTTCAACTTATTTGAACCAGTACAAAAATTTTTTATACTTTTTAAATGTTCATCAAAAAGATAGAAAAAACTTTGCAGTGCTAAATTAATTTTTTCCTTAAAAAAAAAATCGCAAAGAGATGCAATTTTTAGACCTCATAAACCAGGCTCCCCCCTTAACTTTATATCCGGTTTCACTCACTGTTATATAATTTTCATCGGGATAACATTCCTTCTTTGCCTTTTGTATAAGTGAGTAACAAGGGTAAATATCTTTGTTATCCCCTTGTATCAATTCCCATTGACATCGTGTGAAATCGCCTTCAACAAATAATTGACGCGCTTCCATAGGCGTGTATTTCCTGACAGGCACTTCTTTTTTGGAAGTCTCAATAACTTTTCTTAATTTCTTGGGCCGAGTAGGCGATGCAGTCAAATCTTTTATCATTTTTGACGTGTCTGCATTCCCAGAAGTACCTTCGTTCACACGTGCTGCGTAAGTTAATACTTCAACAGGTATCTTATCTCGTAAGTCTTGTGTTCTTCTCCGTTTGCTTCGGTCGCTTAATTCGTTAAACTGTTTAGCTGGTCGCCCCGGTTTTTGTGTATCTGACCATGCAGGTAATTCTAATAAAGTTTTGAGCCATTCGTCATTATTTTTCAAAAACCTTTCTTCCATGTATTGAGCAGCTATCCATTTAGATTTAAATTCGGTCTTGAAAAACTTTAATGAACGCCTCACGACACTCATTTCTTCTTTGGGAAGCCAATTGCACGACTCGTTCTTCCATCAAAGTAAATTTTTCTTCTATTTTTATACCTTTAAATTCTTTCAGAATATTATATAACTCACGTCGGGTCATTCGCAAGACAGTTTTTGGGGTCCCTGTTAAAAAACAAAGTAAAAGCAAGACAATTGAAAAATCAATAAAAATGTTTATCCACATTGCAAAAACATATGTGTCGGCTGTGAAGACACTTTAAGGAACTTGGGCAAAGACGTTTTTTCTGTCTTTATAGGCGAAATAAAAAAAAATTGTCATAGAAGAGAGAACAAGTGATTTTCGCCGAGAAACCTGTTTTTGCAGTACATACTTTTAGAACTAAGAAACAAAAATTGTGGACATCCGGGGACAATTTTATTACCGTTTATATTTGACAAGGGTCCAAATATTATGATCACACTAACAACTTTACTTGAGAAGGTCTAACACCTATTTAAAAACACTATAGTTTGCTAAATTTTAGTAAAAAAGAAATACTTTTTACTAGGGCTTAAAAATCCTCACTTGGAGTGCAATCTTGTCATGAAACTAAAATCATATATTGCTATCATAAAGTACATACCTTGTCCTTCCATGCCAAAAAAGATATTTTCGTTCACTTCACAAAACAAAAGCGCAGTTAACCATTACATATTATGGAAATATAAGATTGACGAGAACAAAGATGTATGGTTAAAACAATGACTAGGTTCCAATGAACAATGATTAGGCACCAAACGTTGTGAAAATTCTGGCATCTGTTGTTATTTGATAAACCCATTATCTACCTTCATGAAGATAGTTTCTGTGATGAGATTAGATAAATATTTTGACTTATGACCGGCTTTTCCATACAAATACTCCTATGTGGGACGCTACGCTACGATTGACGAGATAAAGACGGCATCGAAGGAGCAGTTGAACAAGGCAAAAAAAGGGATATTTTGAAGTGCTTCGAAAATTGGAAAAAACGTTGGCACAAGTGCATAATATCTCATGGGGATTACTTTGAAGGGAGCAAAATAGATATTAATGAATAAATAAATAATTTTTGAAAAAACACAAAATTCGCAATACTTTTTGAACACACCTCGTATATACAACTTTCATAATTGGCCCCAAATTTCTTACTTCCCCTCCGCCTACACATTTTCAATTTGCAATTACAAATAAAACTTTAACGCACAAAAGGAAATTAAATTTTGTCATCTGGAGAGGAGAGCAAAGATATGCATCTGTACCTGCTTCTTCCTGTAGTCTTTGTGTTTGCTAACACAAATTTTAGTCAATGCAATAATTTTTATCATTCACTACTACTAATACAATGTGGCGCAAAATTAATCACCCCATTTGAAGTTTATAATTTTTGAAAACGGCGCGTACCTCAATCATATTTGACACTTGTGAACCGCTGAATGGCTGAGGTATACCAACAGACAAGGAATGGAGCGCGTAAAGGTTAAATAAAAATTTCTACAATTCAAAATAATTTTTTTAAATTTATTTGATTTTCTATGATTGATTTTTTTTCTTTGGAAAAAAATTATTGAAAAACAAAATGTACTTTGCGCCACCTGATGAGGGGATGTTGCGATTTCGTATGCCGTTTCATCCTAAAAAAGAGCGCGCGCTGATTCCTCATAAAAACTTTAAACTGCGAGCTTAAAAACCGGAGTGACAGTTTTTTTTATTAAATAGCCCATTTTATCGCGAGCCTTTGTCATAACTTGATTATTTTGTCAATTTTTTGCCATTTTTTTCCCTTGTCCAGTGTTAGCTCCCTATTTTTCAGCGCATACAATCAATAACACAATTTCATTTTTCTATTCCTTCCATAGGACATCCCGCTGCACGTTGCCATGATATCGCATATTCTCATTGCTTGGGACCGCATGCGCTGGCTGAGTGATCCCTTGCAGGGCCGTTTGCCGGCGTTTGTTTGTTGCTGCGCGACTTGGCTGACTGGCATGGTGATTGCGCTGCCATATCCCATCTACACGATTTATGTGGAATTGGGCGTAAGTGAAAATTTAATATTTTATTAATTTGCACATTTTTATTCTCTTGCAAGTATTTGTGCTTCTATGTAGTACTAAAAACACAAATTAAGAAAAAAGGGAAAACGACTATGGCAAAGTAAAATGTAGAATATGAAGCCTACTCCGTCAATCAGTCGTTTGCTGCAGTTGCTTTTAAAGCTTATGGAACACACGCGAAAGCGTTTAAACAAATTTTGATTTATTTTAAAGAAGAAAGTGTGAAAGTTTAGGCAGGCCGTTAGAATTTAATTAACATTCAGAACCAAGAAGTAGAGCACAATGTTCCAAAGGTTCCTAAGTGCTGAATTTTTAATAAATCAGAAGCAGATACGAGTTTTTTAAAAATCAAAAGGTGACAAGTTTGACGTATTGACACCAGATCTAAAAACAAGAAAATTATATTTTTGATGCTACATAACCTAAACATTGTCACAGAAGCCAAAATAACTTGGGCTGTAGAAAACTTCCAACCATATAAAACACCGGGACCAGATGGGATAATCCCTGCGCAACTACAACAAACATAGGGCAACATTATGAAATGGCTGATAACCATATTCAGAGCAACACTAAACTAAATTACGTCCCCCTAAGGGGGAGGGAAGTCAGGGTCGTTTTCATACCAAAGGCTGGTAAGGGCTCGCATACGAAACCTAAAGACTTCCGACCTATTAGCCTTTCCTCATTTCTATTAAAGGCGATAGAGCGATTAATAGACGCCTTTATAAGGGAAAACTTGACACCGTCGCTACTCGCAAGATCACAACATGCATACTCTAAAGGTAGATCCACCGAGACAGCATTAAATTCACTAGTTAGTTTCAGAGATAGAGCAACCAATAGAGAATAGAGAGTATTCTCTGGTAGCCTCCCTAGACATAGAAGGCGCTTTCAACAACATCCTACCGGAGGCCACACCAAGCGCAATGACTGATTTGGGTATCACCGAGAGCCTTGTGAAATTTCCGTAATAGTTCCTACTAGGCAGCTTCGTAATTTCGACGTTACGCAGATCCGTCAAGAGGGCAGTGTACTTTCTCGTCTGCTGTGGATTCTGGCAATGAATCAATTGTTGAAGAATCTAGAGGAAAGGAGGATACACGTAGTGGCCTACGCAGACGATGTTGCAATATTAATAAGAGGGAAATTCCCAGATACCCTCTGCAATATAATGCAAAATGCTTTGAACGATGTAAGTCGGTGGGCTGCATCGAGTGATCTTGGGGTCACTCCCAACGAAACAGAACTAATCATGTTCACCAGAAAATACAGGATACCTGTTCTAAACCTCCCTACCCTTGAGGGAATCACACTGTCAATTGGGGAAGAAGCGAGCTATCTCGGACTAGTATTAGATAGGAAGCTCTCGTAGAAACAAACGATTAATGATAGAGTAAAAAAAGCAGCCACAGCACTCTATACATGCAAAATAATTTTAAGATACTTATAGAAGCTATATTCTCAGTCCCTGACCTTTGCAACTAGTAGAATGACGTGGCCGGAATGGAACATGAGCGGTACAAACCGACTGTTGAAACTAAATAGGAAAAACATAAGAAAACTTCTCGGGGTCCTAACAGGGCATTGTCTGATTGGCAGGCATGCCAGTAGACTGGGAGCGCCCTATAGCGTCTACTGCAGAAGCTATAGCAACATTGAAGAAGAAGAGAACACTTTCTATGCGGGTGCATGGCTCTGGCTAGAAGAAGGTTCAATATTTTAGGAAAAGGCTCCCTGAATAACTTGGCAGAAGTAGCTAATGTAAAAATAACAAGCCTTGTTAGATATATTAAAGCCATAGGTTGGTTCAATGAGGACAACGTCCATAGAGTGGAGAAGGGACAGCCCTGGTGGTATCACAATGAGCCTACAGCAGACCTAGGTATGTCAACCGACAACCACTATACCTACCTACCTAACCTCAAATACAGCCAAAAGTCTTAATTTCGGCAACTTTGAGCCAGAATATCTGAAAAATTCGACATTTTGGTGCCTATTCTGAGTCAAAATGTGGATTTAACATGCCAAGAACCGTCGAAAATGTGGATTGGGTTGAATACTGGTTCAAAATTAGTGTCGCCCTGAGTTATAATACTTTAATCTCTTGATTCACATCTCTATCATTAAAAAAAAGTATACTATATATATCAGAGTGGTATTACAATGCATCGGTAACGGTCTAAGTGAGTTGCTTTAAAGACCGATCGCCACTTCCATTTATCTACCTGCCTACTTACCTACAACAATTACAACAACGATTGAATCAATTGAGATTTAATGCATTCATAATTCATTTTAGAAATGTGACTGTTTGATTCTGAATATAAAGATCACATGATGTGATCGCATGACGTGATCACGTAATGAGATCATATGACGTGATCTTTTGATGAGATCACATGATGTGATCATATGATCATGCAGAAAATCTTTTCTTTTCTGCCGTTCAAGAAGCATCTCACACGATAGACAGTTGAAATATATGTACAAACCGACCATCTTGAACGTGGCATACTGGATAATTAAGAAAAAGTGGCGGGGTAGCAGTATTGGAATTTGTAGTGACAGTCAAGTGGCACTGAAAGCCCTTGCTAACCCACGCTGCTCTTCGAAGTTAGTCGGTGAATGTAACACAAAGCTGAAAACACAACAAAGTTAGTCTTATTTGGGTGCCTGGCCACTGTGGTATTACAGGGAACGAGTTAGCTGATGAACTGGCTAATGAAGGCTCTGCATGTACGCCACTAGGCCCTGAACCCTTTCTAGGTGTCAATTCTGCATCGATTCAGCTATGGATTGACGACTTCATGAGGCCTACCCATAGAGGATGTTGGCCTGGGTTGAACTCTTGCACAGTAGCCAAGTGCTTTGTAAAAAAACCTAACAGGGAAATGAGAGTACTGGCGGCACAACGCCTGTGGTCAGCATATAGCTGCCATGGGGGTTGTCGACAGCCCGATATGCCTATCCAGTCTTGAGGATGACGACACTGCAGAGCATTTGCTCTGTAGCTGTTCAGCGTTTTCCAGAATCAGACTTAAGACTTATTGGGTTGCGATACACTGAGTATGGCTAAAGTTCATACTCTTCCTCTTCCGGATCTCTTAAGATTCATCAATGAATCCAAGAGATTTGTGAAAGAGTGACCTCAAACTAATCTTTTCGTCTTACCACCCAGATTTTATCTTTCCTATCTTTATTCTTTCTACTGAATTCTCTCCGGGTGTGGTCTCCGGACTGAGGTCTTGGACTTATCCAACCCCCCACAAATCTAACTGAGTCTTATCTAATACAAACCGAAGGAAAACTGAGGAACTGGCAAGACGGGGCATCATAAAATGAATCCGAAGCGGTAGAAATAGGATGTCCCCAAGGCGTGTGCAAAAGGGAAATCTGCTCGCTACGAGGGGTGCTTTTTATATGTCGGGATTAGAGAACAAAAACAAATTTTAATCATCGAAAATCACTTTATTGTTTTTCAAAATATTCTCCATGAAGATCTATACACTTTTGCATGCGTTTGAACCAATTATCGAAGCACTTTTGCCACTCTGAATGCGGTACCTCCAAAACATGCATTCTGAATGCCGCAACCGCTTCTTCAGGTGTCGAAAAACGTTGACCTCTCAGTTTGTTTTTTACGTACGGGAATAAAAAGAAGTCATTCGGTGCCAAGTCAGGACTCTACGGCGGATAACCCATTAATTTGATGTTTTGGGTGCTCAAAAATGCAGTTGTTTGAGCCGATGTGTGAGAGCTCGCATTGTCCTGGTGAAGAGTGATCCGTCTTTGGCAATTGGTTTTCCTAATTTCTTGGAAGACAACTGGCAAACAAATGATTGTGTACCACTCAGAATTTACTGTTCTGCGTTGTTCTAGTGGCACGGTTGCGACATGCCCAGTTTTTCCGAAAAAAAACAGGCGACCATTTGAAGCTTGGAAGTGCTTCGTGCACGAACAACTTTTGTTGGATTTGGCTCATCTTGAAACACCCATACAGTCGACTGCTGTTTACTTTCGGGCTCATACGCGTAAATCCATGATTCATCACCTGTCACGATGTCATAGACACGAGCCTTTTTTTGAGCGATTGACAAATTGTGTGGGATCCAACGCGAACAAATTTTTTTGACAGTCAAATGTTTATGCAATATTGAATGTATTCTGGTCCCACTAATGCCTAAGATTGTCTCAATCTCACGATAGGTCACATGACGATCTTACAATATCAGTTCGCATCACAGCATCAATGGTTTTCGGAACAACAACTGATTTTGGACGACCTTCACGAAATTCGTCTTGGAGTGAACTACGATCAGTCATATTCAGAATTAATTCAACAATAAGCGGCCACTGGCCTTTGGGAGGTCATGCCAAGAAGATGGGTTGGCGGTACAACGGTAGATGTAGAAGCTGAAGAAACAACCAAAAAGAGTTTAAGAAGGCTGTATTTTACTTTCTTTTTGAGTGCCCAAGTCTGGCTGCTCTACGATATGGGATGCTGAGGGAATTCTTGATGGTTAACTTGAAAGAAATTGCAGTGAAGGAAATATACAACATAGCCAGATGAATAGTCAAATCAAGATGATTCTACTACTTTTTATTTATGGCTCTACTGCATAAACCACAGCAAATGGCATCTTTTGTGCTAATTGGCGATGGGCTGTGTCACTCATAAAACACCTCCACCACCAACGCCACCAGATGAACGGAAATGGACTGGTTAGGTTACATGGTTGCCAACTTGTGACAGCCTCGAACTTTGCACCGATCCCTGTTTTCATTACGTGCAAGAATCGAGTTTCTATTACATTTATATACAAAATAATAACAACTATGTCGTAATAACACAGGGGATATGATAAGCTTAATAACAAAACGGGAAACTGAATTATTGCCACAGTAAACAGTTTACATCAGATAGTAGTTTGTATGTGGATTTACTTGTAAATCCCAATTTTTTGCTCAGGTGATTACCCAAACTAATACCCATTTCAGCACGCACGAATATCCCCAAACAATTTTAGAAAACTCAGCAAATATGACCGTACTTACATATACAGTTACATACAAATATATTGGCGAAATCGATTCACTGCCAATTTGTTTCGCTTTTTCCCCGACAGGGACTGCTACTCATACACTTCATGTCGATTTGCCCCCAAAAGTGTGCTACAGCAAATTGCTATTGCCTTAAGCTGACTGTTGGCGAAGAATAAAAAGCAAAGCTTTCCGTGTTCTCAAGTACAAAATCTCATTATTGCATCGTAATTTATTGTATATAATTTTCGAATTTTCGAGTTTTGTTGTTATTACTTTCTGTTTAAAATATCTATAGATTCCTATGAACGTAACTGTTTACACTTTTTCTTGTTCCTCCTGGTTGGTTAGTTTGGTATTCCTTTTCCATGTCTGAAATTTGACACTTATTGCTGTCAATGCCGGCTCTGCCCGATACATGCGGCATTTTTGAATCTTGTGAGCTTGTGCGAAAATACACACACATACACAAATATAAAAATAAATAAATAACATTGGAAGTTTGTTTGATTTAGTGCGATTTTCTTGTATGCCGATGTGATCTGACAGATAAACAAGCGCGACGCATACATAACAGCTCATCCGCATGCCTATACTGGTGCAGAAATGAAGTGTAAATACCCTGCAGTAAAATAAATTAGTTTGCAACTAGCGTAGTACCAAAGCAGTGGGGTAGGGTGCCGGATTTCGCCCGCACAACACTTTTTGCAATACTTATGACAAACTGCGTAGGCAAGGTGATAACCTACCAAGTAGAGCGAGGGTTGCTTTGTGATTTTACTTACTTGGAATTAATTTATTATAAAGATTTCTGTAGGAACAAAAAATTAAATTGTAACTTAGCGCTTGCCAGTGGCAGCAGTCATGGCCGTCGATGGGGTAGAAAATTGAAGTGATACTCGGCCGATTCTAAGCTTGATTCTTCAGAAAGGCTGATTATTTTTAACATTTTATATATTTTTATATATTTTTCTCAAGCAAGCTTGTTGTTGCAGTAGCAGCTCACAAAACTCGGTTCAGTACATCGCTAGTCGTTGTTTTTCTCAGCTAATGGTTGCCTAGACGGGGTGGGAACAGAGGGGCAATTGTGTTATGCTTAAGTTGGCAAGTGAATAGGTGGTTTGTGTCAAGTAAGGAACCTTCACATACCGGCCATAGGTTGAGTATGTCTGGGTAAATTTTGCAAAGGGTTATGAATTTAGAGGTATCGGATTATAAATTGAAATAAAACAACGAAAATTATAATTGATTGGGCAATTTTTATTATTTTTGTGTAGAACCATTCAAGACATTTATTGCTTAAAAATAATTCCTTTCAAATGTTGGCCGCAACTCGCAACTGCGCCGTAATTCGGCTATCCGTAAACATCAATTTTGAATGACTCGCCGGCGGACTTCGGTCGGTATCTCACAAATAACTTTAGTAATGTTGAGCTCCAATGCCTCCAATTGAAACTTTTTTATCCATAAGTACATACCCCCACAAATGAAAGTCTACATACTCCTACAAAAAAAGTCACGATCGGGATACGAGAGATAAATTATAAATCCAGTCTTTCATGGGCTATATGGCAAGTGTCGCCGTCTTGTTGGAACTAAATGTTATGGAGATCACGGACTTCGATTTCCGGCAACAAAAACCTCGTTTATCATGGCGCAATAACGTTCGCCATTCACTGTTACATTGGTGGCAGCCTCGTCATTAAAGAAATATGGGCCGATCATTCCTCCGGTCCATAGGTCGCACCGAACGGTTCTTTTCAATGGATACGAGTATAATGGCTTTTCATGAATGGTTTTGGGTTGCTATTCAGCCCAAATATGGTAATTTTGCTTATTGACTTAGCCATTAAGTCAAAAATGGGCCTCATGGTTGAATGGAATTTGGGTCCCAAAATGTGGATTATCGGCGATTTTTTCTAGAGCCCAATGACTGAAATTTTGACACTTTGGAAGATCGAGCGGCTTCAAATCTTAGACAAGCTGTATTTCATATGCTTTCAAACCAAGATATTAGCATAAAATTGCTCAAGTAGTGTCATAAGATAGGCCAAGTTGTTGAGATCGGCACGTCGCATCGATACTTCCAGGTCTTCGGCAAAACTCTCATTTACAGTCTCAATATTCTCTACACTTCGGGCTGTATGTGATCTGATCGGTCGAATGTCATCTAATAATGTAAAATTATTCTCAATTTTGCCAATGGTTTGCCGAATAGTCCGTTCGGTCGGTCGGTTATTTACACCATAAGTTGGCCGGAGCGCGCGTTGAACACTTTTCACAGAGCATCAAGAGAAAGTTTTTTCTAATAACGGTCGCCCCTCGGCAGGCAATGGCGAACCTCCGGGAGTATTTCGGCCATGAAAAAAGCTCCTCATATAAAATATCTGCCATTCTGAGTCGTCTTGAAACTGTAAGTCACTCCATTTGCGGAACAACATCAAGACGCACACCACAAATAGGAGAAGGAGGCCAAACACCCATTATTGAAATATCTCTGAATACTGAAAAAAGTTATGTATTTAGTTTGACAGTAGTCACCGGTGGTCTTTTAGAAAAGCCCTATTAAAAAAATACCTCCAATCTGATCACCCTTTAAAAATAAACTACTCAGCAGCCACTTTGCACTAGTTCGGATGCGGTCGCAAAGTATATACTTAGAGATATATATAGTATGGAACTAGATCCTTAGGAGACTGTCTTTATTATTTACAATGGGGTACTTGTATGCAAGCACACACATACATGTATTTTTCCACTCATATGTACCCTGGTGTAAGTGTATTTGTATTTGTATTTAACGGCGTTAGCAACTTTATCTGTTAATTTATGTGAGTGTTAGAGGTATCGTAAAAATAAAACATCAAGAGTTGGAGTAAATTACTTAAGCACACATACAGATGGACTCACATGTATGCACACACTTACATACATATATCAGCGCTTTAGTGACGGGAAGTGTAGACATTTGCCATTTATTTCAATGTCATTCGATAGCTAAGGATCGGTGCTTGATTAGATGAATGGATTGGTAGATATTAAAAGCCGTAAAGATGTGCCAAAGCTTGGGTAGAACCGACCTTTATAAAGATCAATGGAAAAGTAAAATTTCACAGCCATATAAATCTCATATTTATAGCTTACAGATTGTTTGAAGCAATTGCACTCATAAACTTACGCTTCAAATGCTTTATGGTCTATAATTTCGCAACTTTTTTTAAGAAACGCAGATGAGAGTACAACAAGAAGAAGTGTAGAAAACTCATAACCCTCCCCAACGCTAAAACTGGGGAGAAAATAATGCACACGGACTTGAGTTTAATAAGGGAACTGGGTCTGAATGATGTACTGTGAGGAGTAGGAGGCACAAAAGTTCAAAAGGTTGAAGTGCAAAGCTCAAATGAATCCATGCCTATGTCTATTTATACAGAGGAATGGACGCATTTGTGTGTAGGTGGGCGAGTTCT
Source organism: Anastrepha ludens (assembly GCF_028408465.1). NCBI lineage: Eukaryota > Metazoa > Arthropoda > Insecta > Diptera > Tephritidae > Anastrepha > Anastrepha ludens. Next base: position 25,075,940 of record NC_071499.1, on the reverse strand, counting down.
AAATTTTTTCTAAATGGTAGGTAAGTGGGGTTGCTGCTTGATTTATTTACTATTTGGATCAAAGAAATATGAAAGTCCGATCGTGTGTGATAAATCGGTAAGTCACCTATAAATTTTAATAATTTTTTTTTCTTATATAAATATATTTCATGCTACAGGGTGGCGCTAAATAAACAACCAATTTTTTTGTATACTTTTTTTTTTAATTCTTTGACAATAAATTTAAAACAATTTAGTCTCGTTCGTAATCGGAACATAGGGCGAAGTCGCCTTTTCTGGGATATTTTGGTTTCATGGATTCACGTCAGTGAATAACTTAAGAGGGTCAGGCCATCTGAAACGCCAAAAAAAGGTGTTTTTTGTGGTATTTTTCTTTTAAGAAAGAAAAACAACTCAGCTCATTAATATTTTGCGTATATTTGGACAAACATTTCAGCTGTATTTCGTATTTTTTTACTTCAAAAACTAGCTAAATGACGAAGTTATCGAGGGTGCCACGTAGCGCGCTCTGACGGGAGTATCCAGTTGGCGGGCATGATAGCGTCCACGAGTCTCGTCTTAAACATGCTTTTTCTTAATTGTTAGCCTTTTTTGTCGTCAATGAACCTCGAAAACAACAAAAAAACTTTTGAAAAATATTTGTTTATTTGCTTGTAAAAGCTGAAAATCGATTTTTGGAGGTAATTTTCGCGATATTCTATCAATAATATCAGTCCAAACAGTTAGTTTCTACTATGGAGGTTCACATAGAATGGTACCTAAAAAGCTACAAAAAAAGCCATGAATGCCGTCGATAGGTTGAATATTGCTTTTTTAATCCTGCCCGCCAGTTTCAAAAACGTGGTTTTGAAATAAAGCTCCTTGAAGTTGAAGTTTTCGGAAGACGATAAGTTATGTACAGACCACTTACAACAATGAATGGCTAATCAGCTACTCCTGGACCATAAAGACATCCTTCCGCCTTCTCGAGAAGCTCATTCTGTTGAGTTTTTTCTGCCCTTCGAGCAATTCGCGCTTCTTTAGTGCAATCGCTCTGACGTTGCTCTGCGCGTTCGATTCGGCTTTCGTCCGTTTTGTCGGCAAAAATTTTGCACTGTTGTCCGATTTTCAAGTCAAGTAGTCTCACCAACGTCAAAACAGCCGTGTAACCTTCGTTAAAAATACCTGCAGCAATAAACGCAGCAATTTGGACAACTTTTGGGCCCGAATTCAAATGTTTTGGATTCTTTTTGGAAAGCAATTGTAATTTTCACTGCTTTTTTGGCTGCACGTTGGGGTCATATTTTTACATTTTTTGTCGTATCTTCGGTATTTGCAATCGGATCCTAAAATGTCATATACCGATGTTTTTCCTGCTACGAACTGAGATATGGTGGGTAAGAACAAGAATAAAAAAAATGTTCTCCCTAAACAAATTTAATTTGGAAATCGTCTTCGAATTGAAATTATTTCTCAGCAAATATTTAATGATATTTGGCGAGCTTTAATTTACTGCCACTAGGATAAAGAAACTGAGGGTGGTAGAAACTGACAGCTTAGTACTAGTACCCAGCTACTCGAGGTCAATCAACTTTGGAATATAAAAACAAAATTGTCTGCTTGAGGTAAAAACTTCGATATACCAGACGAAAAGTGGAAAAATCGACCACAGCGTTCGGGCATAAAAAATGTCTTTTCCGAAATTGTCTCGCAAAAATATATAAATAATAGCTAAATGTAAAAAAAAAAATAGTCAAGCTCATACGATTGACTACTCGGCGGTTTTAGATTGCAAATCACCTTTTCAAAAGCTCTGAATGTTATTCATTCCTCTTATACTTTATGAAATTTTGTTCGTTGTTAAGTCAAAGCATTTTCTGATCTCGGCGTGGTATTTGGCTATGGTTTTACATTCGTAAATCATACTAGTCAGATATTGCCGAAAGCTTATGCTAATTTAGCATTTCTGAGGCGCTATCGAGTGATTTTAAAAACCCCTATACTAGACAAATTTTGAATAACTCCCTAGTTCGTTCTAAGCTCGACTATGCATTGTGGATTTGGAATCTCATTAAGGGGACAGATACCTGTAAACGGTAATATTTTCCCTGATTTTCATTAAAATTATTTAAAATGAAGAAGTCAATATATTCTTTCAAAATTGGCACACTGTTTATTTTTACATTAAAATAATATATTAAAATTTTTTTTTTTTAATCATTTAAAATGGCGGATGTACACTCAATTCTTCCAGGAAGGTCGCAGCGGGGCTTCTCAATCGGCGGGCATTGTAGCATCGGCGTCACTGACCTGAATACAAAAAACCAATAATTTTTTTTTTATTAATGTCATAATTTCTATATGAATTACAAAACAATTGGGGGGAAAAAAATTATATTAACATTTTATGAAAAAAATTTTTTTTTTCGAAATTTTACAGGCATCTATCTGTAAACAATTATACATAAGTTGGTCGATTGCACCGCACCGGGGTGGAAGAGTGTGTTCAAGGTCGAAATTCAGTCGTGAAATTTTGTCTGTCATTAAAAGTTAGGCATAATTTTAAAGAAAAAGCCCAAAGTTTCATATAAGCACATTAAAAAAAATCAAAATTGTCGAAATTTGAAAAATTAGAAAAAACATTCTTATTACCAAAAAAAACAATGTTTCGATTTTTTTTTTTATTTTATCTTAAACTAGAAAAAAAATGCTTTCGACAAAATTTATTTTGTTTTATCATATTATAGGTTAGGTTAGGTTGTACTGGCTCGCCGAAGCCCCGCAGAGACCATTTTGGTCCATTGCGATACCAGACCAGAGTCCTTGTTGTTTTTTTTGTCTTAGCGTAAATATGCATCACTCAAGGAGCGCGTACTGTTCGCGAATTTCAGGAGTCGCTCTCAAGCTCTAGCTCAGGGATACATGTCATTACATAACATTTCCTGCGAGAATCCTTATGTGGTAGATTTAGCTTGTACTCGTATGCATGCGCTGCAACTAGGCGGTGCCTGTTTGTACACCAACAAAAGTTCTACAGTCCCTTAACATCTAACTGAAAGGGTACGACGAAATTTTATTCGACTCGCTCTGGTGCACTACCACCCTACAGTGTCCGGTGCATGGTAATAAATCTTGGGTCCCTTACCAATAGTCATATACTTCATTCCTTGAAGCTTGTCTCTGATATTTTTTGTGGGTCTGTTGATTTTCTCGAAGTTCTTGAACAGATTGGCTTTAAACTTTACGCCTTTGCTATCCATTTAATGTCAAAACAGTCAAATCGAACTACTAAATCTTTACTCCTATTACGAGGGCTTTTACTGAGTAAAATAGTATCTACAGGCTACTCGATAGTCTTAGCTTAAATAAAATGAATAATCCGATGCCAAATTTTCAAAATTCAAAATGGCGGTGAACAGCGATTTCAAAAGTCTCAGAGGGTTCAATTCGATGACCCTGGCTAAAATTTTTCAGTTTCCATACTCCGCCATATGGAATTTCCATACTCATATTAGGATATGAACGCAAATCTTTCAAGTAAAGGGGGTTTATGTGTCTTTTTTTGAGCGGCAAGCTATAAATTGGTAATACTGTTTTCTGTGGGTGCCGATTTGATAGTTCTCGGTTGTTTCGAGCTAAGTGTGACTTGGAAATGCACCTTGAATAGATTCACGGCGGAGTAACGTTTCACTATTAAAATTTATTTTGCAAAAAATATGGTAAAAGCTGCTATGATCATTCAGATGGTATTGCTGAAGCACCATTACATGCAGAAAAAGGTCACCGCTTGGTGTGTTTTATAGGGTGGTGAAATCACTGGCTATTTCGCTCGTGTGATTCTATGTACTCCAATGGAGTATTTTATATGGGCACGCGTGCCAACACTGATAAGCAGGATGCTATTGAACACTTGGAAACCAGCAGTCGACGTGAAAATTTAACGTCTATTGCCAGTCGCCACAATATTTAACGATCGAACATTAAAATTGTCAAAATAAAGCCATTGCATATTAATATAATTTATTTTATTTACACTAAGCCTTTCCGCCACTGACAAAAAACAAAAAAAAATCAAAGAAAACAGAAAATTCTCTTTATTTATGAGGCGGCGCAAAGCGTGCTTCTGATTAATATTTAATAATAACATTAAATGAAATGGAAACAAGAGCAAACTCGGATTACAATCTGTGGAATTTTTCCATGCGATGTCACTTCTTTGACTCTTAATTCAATTAAACAATCACAGAAAAAGTCGCTAATTAAATATTTTGCTGTGCAATTATCCCCATCAACAATAAAGAGCAGCCATTAGTTGGGGAGAAAAAGGCAGACATTTTCCGCATATACAGGAATCTATTTATGTTCTTAGCGCGATGAATTAGTCCTAAATGAAATTAATTTCAATGAATAGGAACAACAGCTTCTTGCCCGATCAGCTGTAAATAATCTGACTTAATGCCATGTCAAGCATCAATGGACGCACACACAAACACACACGAAAAAACAAACACATTGAAGAGATTTGTAAAGAAAAATAAGAGTTGAAGATTATAAGAAAGCAATTTTAATACATACATATGCGCATATAAACACAGGGAGGTCCAAATATTGGTGACTATTATATTGTGGTACTGACAGTTTTCTTTTACCTCAAAATGTGTTTTCAGTTACGAACGGAGGTCAACGGGTGTGATATGAAAATTGTCCATTTTTAAGGGAAATATATCGCAAAATTCGTGATTTCTTTGGTGGAAATAATCATCCAAATGAGTTAAAACTCAAAGATTGTTGAAAGAATTTCAAGAAACTGGTTTTGTCGAGCATAGAAAAAGGACTAGCGGACAACCAAAAGTTGGACGTTCTTGTTGCTGTAACTAGGCCGGCTAGACTGAACTAGCTGTAGGCTAGACTTAAGTTACGGACACTCTAGCATTCTTAAAAACTTTGAGTTCATCTCCATACTGCTGGATCACTGGACACCCACGCTAGGTCCGAGCGGACCTTTTTCTACTCACATTCCCTCAAGGGATGAGTGGGCGGGGTGCAACATTTGGCGGCAAGGCATGGCAAACATGTTCACGGTTGGCTCGAAGTTGGACGGAAGGGTTGGTGGGGGGTACTCTGTAAGGAGCCTCCCATCAAACTTAAATTTAGGCTCCCGGACCACTGTAGTGTTTTCCAAGCGGAGGTATCCGAAATTAGGGAGGTGGTGGACTGTTTGCTTACTTCGGTATTTACCGTTAAGGGAGTAAATATTTACTCCGATAGCCAATCGGCAATTAGGGCCTTGGGCTCGCTGTTTGTGCGTTCGAGATTGGTTGGGGAATGTCTGGCTTCTCTCTCGATTGCATCCGAATACTTCATCATCAGTCTCATTTGGGTTCCCGGTAACAGCGACACAGAGGGAAACTGCTGAGCTAATGAGCTGGCTAGACAGGGAACTTTGGAGACGGTTTTGCCGCGAAATGAGAGAATTGGGGCTCCCCTAAGAACCTGTGGTCTGCTCCTGGAAAAATGGGCCTCGAATCAACTCAGCGAGCGCTGGGCGAGTGCGCAAACGTGCAAGGTCGCGAGATCCTCCTGGCCACGGGTAGATCGGGGACACTTGAGTGAACTCCTACGGCTAACAAAGCCCCAGGTCTCGAATTTGGTGGGTATCCTTACCGGATATTGTCCGTTAGCTGTTCATGTCGTGAGACTTGGGATTGCCTCAAGTCCGTTCTGCAGAAACTGTCTGAAGGACGAGGTGGAATCATCTCAACACCTTCTTCTCAGCTGCCCTGCTCCCATCTGGCAAAGACTTAGACATCTGGGCTCTCACTTTTTCGCTACGCCTGCGGATATAGCCGGTGTAAATATCATAAATTTGGTGAAGTTCATCAGTAGCTTGTTGCGATTAACTACGAACGCAAATCAGCCACCGTCGGCATCGTCGTAAAATGCATGGCCATCATCGTCTCTAATCCCAAGGCTCCTTCTTCCTTCCCTTCTCCTTTCTCCTCTCCCATCTATGGCATCTCAACGGACGAACTTTCAATATTTGTCCAAGTGTGCCCTTAGCTAGGGCAGCCATTTAACCTAACCTTGTTGCTGTAACGCAAAGTGTGGCTGAACAAACTTCATCAACGATATCACGACGCTTTCAATAATGAAGCATTCAAGAATCGACTGTTTGGCCCGTTTTTTATAATTTTTTATACATTTTTTTACGCGATTTTGGCCGAGTTTAACGAAGCGCACCAGTCGTTGCTTTCTCCCAGATGCAAGCAGCTTCTTCGGTGGCACGCGGTCATTTATGCGAAAGGGCGGGGCAAAAGACAAAAGCCCATAAGAAAAAATTCACCCAGCAGTGGCTAAAAAGCAATATTCCTGAGATCATAATTTTTTCTAAATGCAGTTGGAAACGTCATTTCAGCCAACCCCTTCCATGAATTCTGTTCTGATATAAGGCATTTGACTAAATATTAGCACTTTTTTTTTAAATTCCGACAGTTTTTCATGTTATAAAAATCTAATTCTAAAAAGGAAACTGCATGAAATAAGCTATGCGCCACAGTATAACACAATAGAAAAATATTTTTTATTTACTCAAATGGAGTAACCTCAGGTGACAGGGTAGCATTTTCGGGCAGTTAACACCGTATTTCTCCGAACTTCCGCAAACTAGAGTTGCAGGGTCGTGCTAGGGCAATCTTTCCAAATAGGCAGGATTGGATCGAGGGGAAAATCTGTACTGAAGCTTGCACTTCTGTCTTCACTGATGGCTCCAAGATGGAATCGGGAGTCGGAGCAGGAGTTTTCACTAAATCAGACAATTTACCAATCTACTTTAAACTGTCGAATACTGCTAGTGTTTTTCAGCAGAAGTCTTTGCGATCTTGCAGGCATGTAAAATGCTTAGGGAATGCGGGAGCAAGGGAGATATTAACATTTTCTCCGATAGTCAAGCTGCGATTAAGGCTCTGACTACGCCATGGTGCAGTACGAAACTAGTAAACTCCTGTAAAGAGGATATCAAATCGCTTGGGTGTGCAGGTATCATTTCTATGATCCGGGTTCGAGGAGATAGGAACGTCGAGGGAAATGAAATTGCTGGTGAACTTGCCAGGAAGGGGGTTGAATTGGCCTCACAGACCTCCTAGCCGGGCATAGGCATCCCCGTGATAGTTGTTAAAGGGGAACTGCACAACTTATTTCTCAGGAAAGTATAGACCAGATGGAGATCGATTTCTTCATGTGCTATTTCGAAAACCCTTGGGCCCGAGTTCGTATATTGTACTCTCAGACTCAGAAAGTCATTTGGACTTCTCGTCATTCAATTTCCAAACTCTTATCTGTGTTTACCGGTCACAGACAATTGGCATACACGCGGAAAAGCTAGAGTTAGCATTTAACCCCCCCTTGTAGAAGTTGTGGAGATCTTTCGGTTGAGCACTTTCCCTGTAAATGTCCGGGTTTGGCAGCTAGATGACTGAGTTCACTGGGTGCTTCATTATACGACAGCCTGGGGCAGTGCGCCTGCTTAAATCCCATCCATCTTCTTCATTATATCAAGAGCTCCGGCTGGCTGTAGATATCTGCCTGTTAGAGATCTCATAATGGTATCAAAACGGCGCTTCAGTGCTACTTGAGGAGTGCCAGACTGGCACTTCAACCATTTCACCTACCTACCTAAATGGAGTAAGAATCTCGTAACAAGAAATTTTGTGACTAAAACCACTTTCAAATTTAGAGGCACATAAGTATGTACCCTTAGTTAAATATTTAAACAAATACTTATATTTGGACCACCCTCTTTTCATACTTGTAGTATCCAGACCGTCAAAGGTATTTGTCTGCATGTGTGGCTGTTATAAATAAGAAAAATCTGTAAGACAGAATTATACGAATTCTGCGACAACCAGACGTACACACACACATGGATATAAAAACAAAAACAAATAAAAAAAAGAAAAAAAAAGTAATATATTTAGTTACATGTTCACAGTCTGACAGACAGCCATTCAGGCAGTCAAGTGAGCATCCAGGAGATTTCTTTGAATTCGTTTTCCTTTTGTTTTGCATTCAATTCATTCATTTCCATTGAACGCCATTGAACCGCACAAAGCCGAAAGACAAGATGAATTATATCGAGCTCATTAAAGAAGACTGGACCCCCCACACCCGCTACGTGCACCTCCGTCCACTTATCTTTGGCAAGTTGTCAAGCCTACGTGTTGCGATTTGAGCTCGGCGGCTCAGGGGCTTCTATTTGTGACACCCACAAGTGGATAATGTTTTTGTGCTTTGTTTTTGTTTTTGTGATTCATTTTTGCGTTTTGTTTTTGTTTTTTTTATTTATTTGTTTAGTTTTAGTTTGTTTTCGTCGTTCTTTGTTTTTATTTATGTGCATTGCCCACTTGAGAAGTTGTGTACTCAGTGCTGTTGTTGTTGTTTGTTTTGCTCTTATGCGCAACAGCTGCTCGCCTGCCATGTTTTTCCATTCGTCCCTGCATAGTTTCCGGCCTATCAGTCCGTTTGCCACGTCTGCCACTCGACTTCTGTGTATTCCATACATGCATACATGCATACATACACACACACACATCCACAAAACATGTATGGTTAAACAGCCTATCACTTTGAATTTGATTTAAGCGAATTCATTGAAGGGGAATTATGAAAACTAAAGTTGACAGTTTGAATGGCACCAATAAAATTGAATTAATGAATTGCTTATAAATAAAGATGAAAAGGGGTGAGCTGATTAGTAGCATATGCCAGTTAGAGTTTGAAGGCAGACAAAAATAAGAGAGAAAAGTGGAATTAGGGAGGTTAGAATTTATGAATGAAAGAGAAATAGGGATGCCCAAGAATGGAATTCCATCAATTTTTCGCCTTCGAACGTCAGATGGTTTTCTATGAGTAGTTTTTTCATGGCAGAAATGTACGCGGAGGTTTGCCTTTGCTTGCCGAGGGGCGAGCGCTGTTAGAAAAAAGTAAAACTTTTTCTGTCATTTGGTGTTTCTTCTCTGGAGTCTCGAACCTGTGCACTTCCGAATGGTAGTCATGCACCAACCAATTCGCTTACGGCGGTCGCTCTTTGGGCTTACCCAAAACCGTCTGATAAATTCTAAAGCGTGGTTAAATTTCAAGGGCCGATGTTGAATGTGAACCACACCTAAACGTCAACGGCACCGTTGGACTTCTTTCTGTGGGGTTATTTGAAAGAAAAGGTGTACGTCGATAAGCCAGCAACAATTCAAGAGCTAAAGGATGTGATAATTCGGCACATTAACGGCATAGAACCTCAATTATACCTCAGCGTCATCAAAAAATTCGACCATCGCATGGAGGTGTGCAGCCGAGACCGCGGCGGCCATTTGGCCGATATTTTGTTCTATACGTAATTCAGCCATGCCAGTATTATCACAATAAAGATAAATGACAATAATTTCATAAAAAACTTGTATTTTATTCGAAATCAACACCGGCCCTTAAAACTTAACCACCCTTTAGATAAGGAACTATTTGCATTTGGTGGTTGGAGGTGGAATCACCTCAGCACCTTCTCCTCAGCTGACTTATTCTCATCGGGCTAAGATTGAAATACCCAAGCTTCTCTACATGACTTCGGATCACCCAGTGAACACCGGTGTACACTGCTAATATAGTGAAAATTGTACGGCGGGGAGTTCCCAGCACTTTGGGCATCCTGCTTTTGTCGTACTAAGATCAAACTATTTTTGAGACAGCACACGATTAAATAGAGGTCCATCTGTCTTCAGATTTTTTAAGAAGAAATTATGCAGTTTCCCTTTAACAACGGTCAAGTTGACACCGATGTCTGAGATGACGACAACTGAAGCCGATTGTGTGGACCCTTCCTGGCAAGCTCACCGGAATATTCCTTTGCCTCGCGGAATGATAGAAACTTAAATAAACCATATAAATGTTACCTCCACTTCAAAGAGGTTTGATTTCCACCTTCAGGAGTTAAATAGAACAGCGACGACTGAACCTTAATCACAGCTTGACTTCTCTTCTTCTTAATTGGCGCTATAACTACTTACGCGATTTTCGCCGAGTTTAAAAAAGCGTGCCAGTCGTTTCTTTCTCGTGCTAACCAGCGCCAGCTGGACACACCAAGTGAATCCAAGTCCTTCACCACCTGATCTTTCCAACGCAGAGGAGGCCTTCCTCTTCCTCTGCTACCACCAGCTGGTACCGCATCAAATACTTTCAGAACCGGTGCGTTTGTATCCATTCGGACGACATGACCCAGCCAACGTAGCAGCTGGATCTGTATTTGCTGCGCAATGTCTATGTCATCGTAAAGCTCATACAGCTCATCGTTCCATCGCCTGCGATATTCGGCGGTGCCAACGGGCAAAGGTCCAAAAACCTTGCGCAGAATCTTTCTCTCAAATACTCCAAGTGTCGCTTCATCGGATGTTGTTATCGTCAAAGCTTCTGCGCCATACGTTAGGACGGAAATGATGAGAGCCTTGTAGAGTGTTAGTTTTGTTCATTGAGAGAGGACTTTACTGCTGCAGCTTGACTATCGGCAAGAATATTTATGTCTCTCTCCCAACAGCGATCCCTAAGCATTTTGCATTCCCGCCGGATCGCGTAGCCCTCTGTTTGAAAAATACTACTAGTTTTCGGCAGTTTAAAGGATACTGAAATATTGGTTTATTTGGAGAAAAGCTCCGCCTCAACTCCAGATTCCATCTTGGTTACGTCGGTGAGAACAGAGGTACCTATATCCGTACCGAATCTCCCCTTCTTCAAATCCAGTCTGCTTGGAAAGGTATCCCTTGCACAACCCTCAAAACCTGGTTTGCGGATGGAGAGATCTGGGCGAAAAATATAAACAGAAAAGCAAATGGGGCGAGTAAAGATCAAAATACAGATTTCCATCACTCAAGCAATAGAAATATTTTGTAAAAAAGTTCTTTAACAACAAAATTGGGTGATTAGGTTTGCGTCTCTTGTATATCAAAGCGAAAAAGGCGCCTTTATACTTTTCCCACCTCCGTCAGTAAATCTGCTAGTGAGTCTGCTCATCAGCTCCTAGAGGACACGTACGGTAAAGGGACTTGAACATCAATTCCAACTTACTTTCTTACCATACCAGTTTCTTTTAAGCTGCATGCATTTTTTTCTATTTTGAAAATTTTCAATTTCCCTTTCCTTGTGCGAGAGTCAGAGTTAAGGAGACACGCACTTCCGTTGAACTTCAGCTTCCGCTGCGTATTAACCGTCGCATGCTGACATTTACCCACACACTTATGTACGAGTATGTATTTGTGTATAACTCATAGTCACAAAACAAGCGCCGCATCCCCAACTTTAAATCATAAAGCGATTGGCATTATTTGTTAACAACGCTTTTACTCTCGCTTGATTGCTTGGTGGCGCAGCAAAGTTGCTGAAGGAATTTCTAAAATTGTGTTCGTGTTTTTGTTTTTTTTTGTTTTTTCTGTTGCTTTTTTATACTTGTAATATGTAGTTATTTTTGTTATTTCTGCCCCTTCAACTTCCGTTATTTTGCTGCTGTTGTCCCAGTTAAGCAGTTTTGACGCCTTTTTTCCATCCTCTTTTCCTTGAGCTTCAGCTCGGACGTGTTGAACTCTGCGTTTTAATGTTTATTTTTATGACAGGTTATATTCGAAACGAATGACGCAAGTGAATGGATATTTTTATATGAATGTTTACGTGTTTTTTTGATTATTGCCATATACTTGGGCTATCATTGGCTGCCAATTTCCACACACATTCACACAAAGGACGAAGAGTTTGTTGCGTCTTTCTTTCGATTTGGCATCAACTCTTGAATTTTTTGCAAGACACAATTTCAGAGAAATAAAGGGTGAGAATGGAATGGATTGGAACCCGTAAGAGAGCAGAGGCACCAAGATAACCCGCCTCATCAAAGTCCTCTACGAGAACTCCGAACAGGTAGTGCTTCGCAAAGGCGGTATCAGCGGTCCATTCACTATCAACGCAGGCGTAAGGCAAGACTGTCCCCTGTCGCCCCCTCTTTTCGCCATCGTCCTTGATGACGTCATGAGCTCACTGACCCTGCACAAAAAGGGCATTGTATGGAGCTTCACCAGACATCTTGAGGACCGGAACTTCGCCAATGACATCTGCCTGCTCTCTCATAAACTCTCTGACATGCAAGCGAAGGCGGTCAAACTAGTCGCGCTGGCACGAACTGTTGCACTGGAGGTCAAAATCGTCAAGTTCAAGGCCATGAGAGTTAACCACAATAACGCAAGGCAGATATTGGTTGAGGGATGTCCGGCTGCATCCTCACGGCAGATGGTGGAGCAGATGAAGATGTCAACAGTAGGCTAAACAAAGCAAGGGCGGCATTCGGGCGCAAGCTTGCAGTATTCGTAAAGGCAGTACTGTTGTACGAAAGCGAAACATAGCTGGTTTCTAACACCATCACACAGTGGCTACAATCCTTTATCAACAAAAGCCTCCGCATCATCTGCAGAACATTCTGGCCAAACACTATAAGTAACGACGCAGCACTGTGGAGATTAACGAACGAGGAACCCATCCTTAGGCATATCAAACACAGAAAGTGGCGATAGATAGGTCACACATTGAGATGCATCAGATAGCATCACAAGAATGGCACTGGACTGGAACCCACAAGGGAGTAGAGGTCGCGGTCGACCAAAAAACACTTGCTAAAAAAGTCCTTGTCAAATACGAAAACTGTGAGATAGACTGACTCTATGAACCTACACAGCAGACTCATTATACGGTGCGACTAAATGGGATGTAAAAACAGGACTAAAGTTTTTTAGAATATTGGACCACCCGTCATTTTGTCACTAATCCTCTCAATGTTTTTTGTAGTGTATTGAACCTTTTCATATTGGTCTCAAGTTGACCTTACCACATTTGTTATTAATATTATCTTTAAGAGTCTACAATAAAAGTTAATGTCCTTATTTTTGTGGCACATTTTAAATTAACATTTCTTAGGTTTGTAACTTTTGCCTTGTTTTGGCTGGTTAAAGAGTTCCATAAAAATATTCCCCAAAAATTTCAGTAGTGAATCTTTTCAGACGAAAACTGTTAGCGATAACGGACAAAGTGCGTCCCTAAATTGTTTGAATGAGAGAATGAAAATGAGGTTTTCACTTCGAAATCATGATGTTCTGTGCCCTCTACGCCTATAAGTAATCCATCCAAACCCATGTCCTGTAATATATTGAAGGTGGAGCTGGGTTAGGCTGAGCGTATAAGCCTTTCTCTAGGCGAAATGTCTCAATCTTCTTTGCGGCATAGCATCACATTCGAGAAGAAGTTGTGTTGGAGTCCCCGGAGACTGATCGCAGAAAGGACAGGAGTTAGTGAATCATATCCCAACCCTGTGTCTACGCAATCTGCAGTGACCTGCGAGAATCCCCGTGAGCATTTCCAGTTTAAATAAAGCTAAGAACTTTTAGAAAGCTTTGAAACTTTTTCTTCATCTAAAAAATGTATTTGATATCGAAGAAATTGGACAATACCATCAATAAGCAATTAAAAAATTGCTAAAAATTAACGCGATTTTTGAGGCACATCAAGACTTCACTTTATTGTACAAATTAAACAGGCTATAGAACTGAAAACTTCGAAGTTTTATAAACATTTTTATTTGAAAAATTGGAAAAGATGAAAAGTATGTAGATGCCTTTTTCATAATTTTATACAAGGTTTGGAATTTTCATTCATATCGCCATTGTTAAAGGCGTTTTATCTAAAATATGTTAAAATATATTAAAAAAAAAAAAACAGTAGAATGTCATAATTTATAATCACTAAGAGAGCCTGAATTTTTTCAACGCATGCTAGCCTGGAAACATCCTTTACCTTTTTGGTACACATTTATTTATCATTCAATGAAAGCATCGGGCGAATAAACTGCATGTCTACCAAGCACTCTCCTGCAGCTTTTCAAGGCATGAAACGTTTTTTAACTCATCGTTTATACCTATAAGCAGATGTGCTCCTTTATATTACAACGATGTGACCAGTGAAAGCTAGAGTAGTGCCATTCAGGCATATACCAGCTATACGTTTACTTTTCTTCCGAGCTAACACGCATAAAGTTGAGGCAAGTGGGTCACCTTGTATCATTCCCTTGTGCTAGTGACAGAGGAGATGTTGTTGTTGTTGAGTATTTCTATTGAAATCGTAATTAGTGACTAGCACCGGTTTACTGTCACTATGCTCGTGTGATGTCTTGTTTTTTGGTATTTTTTTTTCAGTCACATCCATTTCGTGCGATCCAAGTATGGCAGCAAACTTTCTATTTCCATGTCTTTCATTTTATTAACTAACATTTCCTCTGTTCAACACTATCCAGTACTTGCTTGGAATCTACTCATATACATATACAAATATCTAAATAAATACACGAGTATACTTCCATAAAAATACAGCCTACTTCATGTTCTTCAATCAAACTTTTCAAATAAATCTGACTAACTACATAAGTCATAAGAATCACATTTACGCATGAAGAAATCACAAAAATCGCATAGTCCAAATTTGTAGAGACAAAATTAATGAATGTCAGAATGAAATGTGTCCGAACATTGTCTAGATTTGTGTGCACTAACACCAATGTAGGATTACGAAAATCCCAATCGCACATTTCAAGCATTCACATCACTCATACGCTCCGGTGCACACTTGACATTCAACTACGAGCATATGGATGCATTTGTATTGTACTGGTGGCTTGCTGTGGTTTTTGGAAATTGCGCTGCCTTGTCGTCATAATAAGCAGCTATGTGTGTAGAAAGGTTTATATCTATAAATGCGTTCATATGTAAGCCCAATTGCTACTGCATTCAGCGTGTTTTAGTTGGTTGTATTAAATTTTATAAATGCGCGCACGTTTGGCTACGCCGAAAATTCTATGAATTGGCTTATAAAGCTTCATATTTATACAGAAGCATGAACAAATGTATTTACCTAAATTTCCGAGTCAAATTTCGTTCGAAAAATTCATTTTTTTCAAGTGACCTTCATTGCAGTTAGTGAATTCATATTCCAGTTCTTTGTGTTTTCTTGTCATTCATGCGTACGTATTTATTTTGGGTATATAAATAACTGAGTGCGTACAATTAAATTCATTAAAAAACTCTCATGAAACTTTCAAAATTTAGTATTATTGTTAGAATTTAATCATAACCTTCATTTGAGGAATGAATATTTCTCTGCATATAGAAATTTGTTTTCTTCTTTGTTTTTTGTGCTACCAGCAATTATTCACGTATTTGTGCTTGAGCGTGCAACTAATTGCGAGTAATTTACATACATACAGACATATATGAATATGAATGCGGGGTGCTATATGAATGAATGAATAATAGTAATTTGCTTTTATAAGCTTATAGAGGGTAACCAGATAGCAATGAAAGTTTTTCAAGTTTTTGTGTTTCAGCAGCTGCTCAAGTTACCAATGACAATCTGCTGTAAAAATAAATGTTTTAATTTTAAAGTAAGTTTCAATTCATAAGTAAAGTAGGGGCCTACAATTTTATGCCATCCACGGAAGGCAGATATTTTTTCTGTGAAGACTATTCATGGCAGAAATGCACTCGAAGGCTTTCCATTGTTTGCCGCGTTGCAGCCGGAATTGGTAAATATTTTCTGGTTTTAAATATTCGCAGTGATAAGTAACCTGGGATTTGCTGCTTATAGGTCAAGCAGAATGATCAAACTATGATGGTCGTATACCTGTTATTCAACTGCGTGTTTTTTTCCTTTTTTTGTCGGGGTAGTCTACAAAGTACAGCACTCTGACAGCATTTAGTTCATTGTAATGCACTCGGGTTCCCTTTTTAGTTTTTTGTAAATCTACCCAACCTCCGAAGAAATCTGAGTAGATCTTGTGGTGCAACGAGCCACCTTCACTTCTTAACACATCAGTGCCAAAGACCTGATGATTCGAGTGAAGCCCGAGCAGACGCACAGAAAGTGGTCCGCCGTCTCATCCTCCTCTCCACATGCTGGGCAGAGTGCACTGTCTGAGATGTCTGCATTTTCCATGTGCTTTGCCCACAGAAAGAGACCCGTCATCAGTCCATCCAGATGCCTAAACTCCCTTTTGCTTAATTACAGACAGACTGCGACAGTCGGTCGAACATGTCAGGTGACTTCAGTTTTGTCTATCTGAAGCCTTTCTTACAGCAGCTATTGACTGGTAGGTAGACTGCCTACGAACTGACAACAAATAACAGACGCCTGAGATTAGTGCTCAAGACGGTGTCAGACTGCAGCATGTCGGTAATCCTTACGACACCTTTTCCGACTTATGAAGTGGATATGGATATTTTCGATAGCGTATAACCTCCATACGAGCATGTAAGAGGAACTTGGACGCAGGTACCTGTTGTGTCAATAGACATAAACGCGGCTTCATCCAGAGACGAAATGTTACCACGGTCCCAGGGTGGAACTCAGCCGATAAGTAGGGTTGTTATAGTGTTAGTGGGAGCATGCCCCACATACCACTGGTGCGATGGCACCTTTGATGATGTTTCTGACATTTTTATTTTAACCCTCTTAAAAAACAAAAAAACAAAAACCTTTCTCAGCCTGCCTAGCTTTTGTGGGTTGGTGTAACCCTTTTTCTAACCGCGACTTTGATGGCTGCAGAAGGGAGTGGCAAAACGGGCTCCGGGATAATGAGCTTCAGAGCAAAAGCCTCAGAGCCCATCCTGGCTAAAGAGTCAGAGGTCTCGTTGTCCGTGATACCCACGTGTCCCGTGTCCCATGTTAATATCTGGGTATTATGTCTACCAACATAGTTCAGTCTGGAATTGCAGGACCCAACTACCCTTGAGGTTGTTGAGGGCTATCTAAGGCCATGAGGTGGGACGGTTCTCTAAGGCTATGAGCGCAGCTTTGCCGTCGCTGCAAACACATACATATCTGTCTCTCCATCTGTTTTCCACAACAACGTTCATCGCTTCCTGAACAGCTTACACCGGAGGAAACACAGATGCGTATCTTTCAAGACACCTTTGCACTGCCAGAAGGCTGTCAGTGCTTTGATTTCATTGGATAGCTGGATTGTGACTCCTTTGAGCTTAGGCAGGACGAGTCCATCAAACTTCCTCCTTCTGATGAAGATAATCATATTAGGGTTTGCTGATAACGCATTCGTACAACACCAACTGCCAATCATCTCCAGAGTCGTCTGCCCTTTACAGACGTTCATAAGCAAAGGGCTTGTTTAGTAAAAGGGCCGAGAAAAATGTCAGCGGTAGGAGTCCTAAAAACTAGTAATATTAAGCCCATTGTTAAGCCCAGAAGGTAAACATTGATTGGCTTTAAATAATCTTAAGGTCTTCATACTACTGAGCTCCCGTCACCCAACACTAGGTGAACAAAACACATTGAAATTACTGCGGTTCGAAATGCCAAATATACGATTTGTTATTGAAAGACTAACGAGGCATTGAACCTATGGCAAAGCACCGCAAAAAGATTTTTGTATAGCTGCAGATTCCTCGGCAATAAATTCTGCGGGAATTTGTACAATTTAAGCGCAGTCGCGCAATCGCTAAGAGACAGGTCATCTAACCCAGCCTACATGAAATCAAAGAAAGTACTCAGGTTGCGGTTTCGTTTTCTCCAAACTAATATACGCATTTTATTTTAGGAAAATAATTAATCGGTCCTCCATTTTTATTAATATCTTCAAAAATACGTTTTGGCTTTGTTTTTACAAAATCATGAAACAACGTACGGTCCAAATCTTCCCGAGCTTCCTCAATGGCCAATTTGAGCTCTAATACAGTCTTTTACTGGTGCCTTTCCTCCTTTTGTCCAGCACCAGATGTTCTCCCCCGGATTCAAATCGCAACTGCACGCAGGCCACTGCATAAGCAGTTTGTTGTGCTCTTCAAGCCATTTCAATGATTCTTTGGAAACGTAAATGGCAGCGTTATTTTCTTGGAAAATGCTGGCTTAATCCATTTCGTTATCCAAAAATGAGGTGAGAGCATCGTCCAGCAATTCCATGAATGTTTTAGAATTCATTTTGTTCGCCACAAAACAAATATTTGCTTTTACTCTTGATGAAAATTCCGCCAACATCATAACGATGCCACCACCAAAGTTGGGCATACAAACGTACGTGGTTGTTATGCAAATCGTACCAAGGCCAGGTTGAATTCTGTTTTCATCGAAGAGGACAGTATTGTCCCACTCAGTTTCACACTGCATGCGTTTTTGAGCGAAGTCTAAACGCGCTTGTCTGTGATGCATTTTCAACGCAGACTTCAACAGCACATTTTTCCATTTTACATAATCCGTGTTGCGTAGAATGTGTGCCATGTACCTGGTTCTCCTGGAGGACCCAGCTTTTCTTTTATTTGAGTCGAATTTAAACAAATTTTCGTGGTTACCTTTGGTTTGTTTGGCGGTCAGTTATTTTTGTATTGCCTTTCGTAGGCTTTCTTACGCCATAGGTTAGGTTAGGTTAGCCTGGTTGGCAGTAAGCCACGCATAGACCTTTTGGTCCCTAGCGATACACGCCATAATCTTACCTTTATTTTTAGACACCAATCTTTCTCGTTTTTCCATTGCGAGGAATCTCCAATTTCCCCCACAAAGTCCACACACCTTTTCCGACTGTAAACAACCCCAAAATTTTAGGACTCATATTCGACATTTTGCTCTCCTTCTCTGCGCACACAACCGTAATTGCCACTAAAGTCCAAAAGCGCAACAAGGTACTCAAATCGCTAGTCGGTAGTACTTGGGGTAAAGGCAAAGTTGCCTACGTTGCAAATGTTGCTATCGACATTCAAAGCAATTGGCCGGCCGGATGTAAATTAGGCTGCGCCTGTCTAGTCATCTGGAATTAGTGGACAAAGCTTCAGACATGCCAAAACACTGCTATTCGGACCACGACGGGATGCCTCCTGATGTCCCCTCTACAACACCTACATAATATGGCACAGATGCTCCCTGAGAAGGCGGACAACAAACTGCTCGGCAAATAGTTTCCACTACGGTGCTGCAGCATGGTTTGATCCATGTAGACACCTGCTTGAACGAGAGCCGCCTCCTAGGCACGTCAGCAGGCACCTCTTCAGTTACTTCGACGAGATCCAGGACAAAACAAATCGGCAACTACTGGACCGGATAAGGCAGACAATAAATGACATTCATCGGTGGACTCTTGCCATAATCGGAGTCCAAACACCACCCACAGCAGATGAAAAGCTCCAGCTACCCCGAGAACCCACGTAACCTTGGCACAATTACATTTTGGATATTGTAACAGGTTAAACTCCTACCTATCCAGAATTGACCCCGATATACCCATTATATGTCCAGCATGAAGACACCCCGCACGATACTAACCACCTTTTCAAATGCCCCATCAAACCCACTCATCTGACACCACTCTCCTGCTCTGGACCCAACTTGTCGAAACAGCAAGTTTCCTGGGCCTACCGTTAGATGAGCTAGGCAAAGACGACCGCTTATTTACATTGCCCTGCTACTACAATAACAACAATATGCCATTTTGATACACCACAAAGTAGAACCATAAATAAAAAGTAATATCTTGATTTGACTATTAATCTGGCTATGTTGTCTATTTTCTTTTCTGCAATTTCTTTCAAGTTGACCATCACGAATTCCCTCAATATTCTTTGTCGTAGAGGACCCAGACTTCGGCACCCACACAGATAGTGAAACACTGTTTTCTTCGATTCTTCTTGATTGTTTCTTCAGCTTCTACATCTAGCGTTGTACAGCCAACCCATCTTCCAGGCATGGTCACCTAAAGGCCAGTGGCCGGTTTTTTGTGACGTAATTCTGAATATGCTCGCTCGTGGATTTCTTTACAACTCATCAGTTGTGGATTTGTTGAAATTGGCCCCTCGTACCTATATTTCGTTATTTTGCAGGTTTCCGTGTTAGTTAACCTGTCAATGGCCTGCTTCTGGAATGGCGAGAAGATCTCCCTTCTGCGCACGCCTTGGGGACAGCCTATTGCTACCGCTTCGGACTCGTTATTCGATGTCCCCATCTTGCCAGTTCATTACTTTTCTCATTTCCATCTCTTCCTCTGGTCAGGTACCCAGATTAGATTGATGTTCATGTATTATGTCGGATGACTAAAATAGGAGGTGGCGCAAAATTGATCATCCCATTTTGTGTTTGAATAACTTTTTACTAAATAAAAAAAAAATAAAAAATGATTTTGATGATCTTTGATCTTTATTTTACCTTTTACGAGTTCCTTTGATTGTCGGTTTGTATTAGATTCGATTAGATTATATTTGTGGCACGCTGGAAGTTTTCCTGTTTGCTTCTTTCACAAAGCACTTGGCTACGCTACACGAGTTCAACCCAGGCCAACGTCTTCTATGGGTAGACCTCCTGAAGTCGTCAATCCATAGTTGAATCAATGAACGAATTGACACCTAGAAAGGGTTCAGGGCCTAGTGGCGTACTTGCAGAGCCTTCATTAGCCAGTTCATCAGCTAACCCGTTCCCTGTAATACCACAGTGTTTTGCAACACTGTTCAACTTTATGTTACATTCACCGAATATCTTCGAAGAGCAGCGTGGGTTAGCAAGGGATTTCAGTGCACCTTAACTGTCACTACAAATTCCAATACTGCTACCCCGCCACTTTTTCTCAATTATCCATTACGCCACGTTCAAGATGGTCGCTTTGTATATTTCAACTGTATATTTCACAAGTGTGAAATATGATCAACGTATGTCGTCATCTGCAAAAATTATAAATATTCCGCTAGGGTGATTAATTTTGTGCCACCTAATATTTATGTGATGCTGGTGTAGAAGACTAAACCCGTTGCGTTGAACCAAATCTTTACTGGTTTTTGGATAATTCTATGAAAACTCTGGCTACACTTTCATAGAATTATCCAAAAACAAGTGAATATTGTGTTCAATGCAACGGGTTTAGTCTTCTAAAGCAGCGTCACATAAATACTAGGTAAGGGTGCAGATATTCTATTACATGGTGCGGGACCTCCTAAAATTTACGGCAGTGCTGAATTTTATACGACAAACTGACTACTAAATTCTGCTGCTGTGATTAATGTCACAAAACCTAAATACTCTCTGTTGGTAGGAACAAATCACATCACATCGCAATGCAAGTTATTTAATTCATTTGTCTGGCGGTTCGGTATAATCAGCAGATAATATGAAACTACTAAAGCCTTATTGGTGTGTATGTATACGTGAGTATATGTTTGTACATGGAAGTCTATGTGTGTGAAGATATGATTGCTAGTGTAGCTGGGCATCATCAAAGTACTAATTGCAACCTGTGCACATACAAATGCACACTAATACATATGCAAATGCCTATTCATTTAAATTTTATATATGTGTAGCCAACTTCGGAACTCTCTATACAAAATGTGGTCACTATTATTGCAGTAACTACATTTTATGAGAAATTTATGTACTGCGTAGATATATGAGCCGTTTTCTTTGAAAGTGGCGTAAGTTCATTTTCACAAAAAATTTGTTAATGAAGCGGATGAATTGAATGAATCTTAAAATCAGATACTGAAAGCAATTCTGATGAAAATAATTATTATTTAAATAAATATTTAAAAGATAAGGAATCATACAACACATGTTAAAGGAGGAGCCTCATGTAGTGGCCTCAAAAAATCGGTTGTTTTTCGATAATCTGAAAATATAGTATCTTAAGAACATACTGTGAAATCTTCATGCCAAAATTTCCAATATTATAGCTTCTACAGCCCATTAACTAGGTAGAGAGCGGTCCGTGCGCTCCTGTACCTCAAACTTTAAACTCATTTATCTCAAAACGACTTTTTTGAAAACTTCTCGTATTGTAACTCAAAAAGTTATCGACCGATTTATTTGAAGTTTGGTGAAACCTTTCTGAACATTACTATCGGTAGGATAAACCTAAAATTTCAGACCTTTCGCGTTGATAAATTACTTTTTGGGGGTTAAAAATGTCAATAAAATAGCCCTAAATTCTGACATTTTTTTCAAAGGCTTATTTTATAATTAATTTATGCGTGTTTTTTAATTTTATATGTTCATCTTTTCCGTTAATGTGTTATAAAAAAAATAAATTAAATTTTTTGTTTAAGATTGATAGATTAAGAGTTATATACAGAGCAGTTTGGGACCTCGCGCCGTAGGCAGCTGACAAGAAATAATCCTGAGCCGCCATTTAGAAAAAAAAAATGAAAAAAATTTTTGTATACCCTCGAAAGGTTAAGTAAAGATGTGTTAAAGCTTCAAAATAATATAATTATATTATTTTATCACCTTTAAAAATATGTTTAAAAAAATCGATTTTGAGGCTCCCCCCTTAAATTCAGGTGACAATACTTCTTCAGATAACCACGCATCAGATTCTACGGAAGAGAACAATATGACAGATAAATGAGCAGAAAATTTAAGCGCAAAAACTTACTGACCGAAAAAAAGTTTCACATTTTTTGCAACCACGCTGATTTTCACAAGTAAAATCGCATCGGCAGCGCAAAATGTCTCCATTCGCCACAATTCTTGGTTGATTCCTTTCAGTTGTTGGCCTTGAGCTACCCCACGTCATCGTCTAGTTCATCAATCCATCATGATGTTGCTCTGCCTCTTGCCTTCGTTGCAAATGCCTTAGCGTCAATTATTTTCCGTTGAACTGTCGAGTGGTCCATTCTCATGGTGGCCTAACCATTTTTGAGCCATTTTAGGCTTTGGGGTTTGATGAACCACACAACATTTTCCCTCTTATGAGTCTGGACCTTGAAGGCGGCTTTGGTAGTCTAGCGTAAGTGAACTAGCCTGCCATCCCAGAGGTCGTGGGTTCAAGTCCCAAGTAAGGCACGGTCCTCGCACTTTTCCAAAGTTACCTCACGCCGCATACTCAGCGCATTATTTGCTTTGTGGTTGCTAAAAGAAGATGATGATTTTCCATGCTGATAAAACTTTGGCCATTGCGGAGTTTTTTGAAATATTACATGCTGGATCTTCAATTTTTTGAAGATTTAACGGCAATTTTAATGCTGAATGAGCCGTACGGCATCCTTCTAACAATGTGGCTGCTATTCCAGAAGAAGCAACTGCAAGCGCAATGTTGGATCTCGCACGAACGGTGGCTAAAATTACTGACATGAGGAATGTCTTACCAGTTCCACCAGGGGCATCAAGGGAATATAAACCGCCATTTCCATCATCAATTGCCTTCACTAATGTATCATAAACTTCTTTTTGTTGGCGATTCAACAGTGGTACATTCGTTTGAACTACTAAATGTAATTCCTGGTGATCATATTCACGTTCCCGTTCCAAATCTCGATTAAATGCGTCATTCATTTCACGATTTAGCGCTGGCATTCCTAACCTGACTAATAAACTATTGCACATAAGGTAACACATGTCTTCGATCAAGAGTAAAGCCTGATTATGTATCTCCTCATTCATCTCAAGATCCGGATTTCTGGAACTGACACGAATTTGATGTAAAATATCTTCTGACATATTATCCTTGTATTTATGCCATAGGTTAGATGGGTTCGATGGAAAGCATGTCGAAATGATGATAGCAAATAATGTGCGTATCTCACTTGGAGATGCAGAGATAATGGCTTCAACGATTGTCGTATCCCAATGGGTATCGTTTTCTAGTAAATTGAGTTCTTTACATGTGGCACGATATGTTGGGAATATTGTACCATTAACAGTCCGTAGTGGCTCAAATGACGTTGGCCCACGCACATTTACCAGCAACAACCGCAAATAGAAGTATTCATCATTCTTTGGATGAACTGCATACTTACGACCAAGAGCATCAATAGAACGCACATCCGGATAACCAGGAACCGTATCACCTTGCTTCCGTCGTTGAAAATTCTTCGATGAAGCATTCCAAGTGTAATAATGGCAATTTCACTCGTCCACTAGGGCAGCACAATCCGGGCGTTTCTACTGGAAACTTCAATGCGCCACAATACTTGCAAACAACGTTCATTGGCCCAATGCAAGCGCTAGGATGAAAGCAGTAATCAGTGTTGCAATCATATCGAAACGCTGCTCGATTCAAATCAGCACTTGATAATTCTCTTCTTGTGCGTCGAAAATGATCTACATGTTGATCTCTGTTATTCGCTCGACGATTTCGCATTACCAACCGAGCCGTTTCACGGGCTGCCTCGCTTTGCTCTTCTGATTGAGAAGCACGAAGTGGAGCCATACTAACGCGGCGCTCTTCACGGGCAATTCCTGGTGCTTCTTCAGTCGTTGCATTCGCAATGTTTCGTATCCTTCTTGCATTACGGCTTTGTCGGGAAGGATTCGATCGTCTTGGTCGCGGCATTGAAAATGATGATTCAAAAAGAATACAAATTACTGTGATTATATATTTCTGACAAAATTTATATTATCAAATTTGAAACACGTAAAATTCGAATTTTTGGGGAAGGTAGAAAAAAAAGTGGTTTTTCAAGGAAAAAAAAAAATCTTCAACTGGGTAAAAAAGTCGCTTAAAAAAGTTTTTGGATGTTTTTTTTAGTTCACATAGAAGATAATTACATCAAAATTAATAATCTTTTTTTTTTTTTGTTTTCAGATGAAAATTGCAAGTTGTATCTTGTACAGAAGTTGGATACAGGCGCTCTGGGAATCTATTGATAACTCGGCTTACAATATATTGTTGGAGATTGTACACATTTTTTTTTTTTAGTTCAAATATATATTAAACTATCCCCAAAACTTCATTTGGCTAATTGTTTTTTTTCTCATCCTACAACGCTTCGCGAAAACTACTGAATTTAGGACATCTAATTGGCCCGCCGGCCTTAATATCTCCATAAAAACTAAACTACACTTACACCACTTTTAGAGAAAACAGCTCAAATGTACAAAATGCAGACCTGCTACGGCATTAATTTGAGTGCAAATGCCTAAATCGACACAGACACTTATATATACAAACATACATAATTGGCGCATACAGCCTTTATTAGATGTTTGCTAAGCTCCTCCTCCAATGATGGGCGCCTTGAGTTTGTTACACTACACAAATGGACAGACACGCATACATATGCACATTGAGTAACACATAAATAACTTTTGGCAAGGAAATGAGGTGATGCTGATGGAACGAGTAGCCAGTACTCAACCAAAACCTTAAACACGTAGTAAAACCCAAAATATACCCCATTAAGCTATTAAGAGTTTAAAAACAGTTAGAGTTGTAAATTGGTTTTTTTCTCAATTTTTATTTTTGTAAAATACATTAAACTATTAAGCCATAAATTACACATACTATGTATCCCTAGAATATGATTTTCACAGAGCAATGAGCGATTTTTTTGCCTCCCCATAAATCGACCTGGCCTAACATACCTGCATACCCAGGCACTTAACTTCATTTAAATCCGAAAAATATGCTCAAAGTTAGACGCATCGCTCATAAAAACATACTTCGGAGTAGGTGAAATCTGTTGGGCTCGAAATACCCAAAGGTCGAAGTGCAAGCTTTTGCACATTCAATCATTCATGTGAAACCTGCTTTTAAAACTTTAAACGCCCAAAAATGTATTTTTAATGCTTTTAGTTGGGGGAATAATAAATAGTAGTCGGAATAAAATTTCTACGCAAGCTTCGTAAAGAGGTCACATTTTTTAGTGATAAAATGAAGTTACTTTTTGTTTCCACATGTGTAAATTTGAGTCATATTTATTCGTATTTCATATATTCTTTCGTACTTATAGAAAATCCTTAGCATTGGGCAGTAGTTTTTGGTTGAAGTGGCATAGTCTTACGGGTGACTTGAAAATTTCGGCTTCCCTGTCAACAAATTAGAATTCGCAGTGACGTTTTTCTTCACTATTTATATTTATGTTTATTAATGAAAATGGGTTTAATGCCATCGAATGCTAATGGAGGCTTTACTCTGTATGCTCCAACTGATAGATCAATCAAAAGGTTTTGCTCTACATTGACCAATGACCTTCCTTTTGACACAGACGTAATATCTATCCATTCAATTACGTAGATAAAAATAATATTTATTAAAAACTTCAAAATCGACTGCATCGAATGGAAAGTGAAGTATTCTACGTTTCCGCAACAACCCGGACTAACATCCAACCAAGGACTGCCACTTCAGCAGAAATCTTCACAAATTCATGACACATGTTTTATACTGTTACAATAACAACTAAAACAAGTAATAAAAAGGAAAGTATTCCTACCTCATTCCGGCCAATGCAGAAGTTGCAAGAATGAGGAGTTGAAAGAGTCTGTCAGACATCTTCTTTATAGCTACGCTGCGCGGCATGCGAGTAGGCTTAGATACTTTGGCTAATCGTTCTTGAATGATAACAATTTCATTTCATTTCATTTATTGCCCAAAAAAATGATAACAATAAATTCTGAATATTATTGTAACCTTTTAAGCTAGTTGAAGGAAAAAATTCGTGAAAAGAGACAAAGTTTGCAAAAGAAAAACATTATTTTTCATCAGGACTAGACCAAAATCGATGAAATAAAGTTCGAATTGTTGCAGCATCCACCGCATTCACCAGATTTGGCCTCTAGCGACTTCCGTCCCGTTTCCAGACCTAAAAAAATTCATGCATGGAAAGTATTTTTCATCAATTTCTGAGGGCAAAACAGCTGAGGAGGCGTATTTTCCAGCTCTTCCAGATTCTCACTTCAGGGATGGAATCTTTTTGGAAAAAGTGTATTGATGCTCAGGGAGACTATAATGAATAATGAGGTGCATTTCAACTCATGATGGAAAGAACAATGAGATGGCGCCTATCGTGGTACCGTTACTTTGCTCTCAGCGAATTTGACAATGAGTGACGTCATTTTAGCATCAGTATGGCTAGATTACCATTTTCATAACTTGATTTAGCATTTTTTTTTTGTTATTTAGTCTCGGAGTTTTAGTTCTTTCTTCAGGACATTTTTCTAGCCTCTTCTAATTAAAAGTAATGCTTATAATTTTGTAAAATATAGATTTTTAAAAATTAGGTTAATAATTCACTCAGTTTTAATAAGCTTTACTTTTTTAACATCTGGTCGCATTGCCCGCGATTGCAGTTGTTGTTGGTGTTCTTCTGCTTTCAGCACTCAAATCTCTCTCTCTCGCAACTGCAGCGTTGCCTAGCTTTGGATAAAATAACGCACTAAAATGCCCATTTAAGGAAAATAAAATACCAATTTTTTTGTTGAATTACTTAAAGAACTTTGTATGCGTTACAAATTGTTTTTAAAATGTACGCTTTTTTAACTAAATGTGTTATGGTTATGTAAAATTTAATTTATAAGTTTTTTGTTAAAAGAAACTCTTTTGTTAAGGGGGGAAGCTGGTCTAGAGCGTAAAAAATGGGCATATTTTATGAATTTATTTTGACTCAACAAAGGAATCAATCGAAAATCTGTGAAATAGGTTTAATAATATAGCTTTCATGGTACAAATACAAAATTTTTCGTCTGAATAAATTTCAAAATGGCCGCTGTCCAGCAGTACTCCTAAGGCGCCTTTTTTTCTAGTGGGTCCATTGCCGAAGACGTAAACTCCTTAATTTTTGTCCTGGATCAAAAAATAAAATTTTTTTAGTTTCTATATAACAACAGAAAGAGACCTACGTAGGATTTTTTTGATATTTTGTTTTTTCGCGAAATGGTGCACGTTTGAACAAAAAGTTACAATTTTCACTATAAAGAACGACATAAAATTGTTGATTAAAAAAAAAACTATGTAATATAAATAAAAAATCCTACGTACGTCTCCGGAGAAAGGTATTTCGAATGTATTGCCAAAATTTCGTAAGAATCGGTAAAGATTTGTTCGAGTTATGTCTTCGGCCAGTTTAAAAAAAGTGATTTCGAGAAAAACGCGTTTAAAGTTGTAAGTAGCGTTCGGGGCATACCTGCGAGGCACTGCCGTCGAATGAAAAATTTGGGCATTTAGACATTTTTGCTGGCATCCCTCATTTGGTATATTATTTCTAAGACCCTAAAGCACCTTTTAATATAAGACAAAAAAAATTTTTTCGATTTTTTCAAAATTCTAGACCAGCTTCCCCCCTTAAGGGAACGACTTATTTGCTATATTTGAGGTTTTTTTTTCCCCCATTTATTTTATACATCTGTCCTTTGACATTAAGTATGTTCTTGAACAATTTGGTCAGGATTTAATAACATCGCTTAATGGCCAGTGTCAAAAGCGATAAAATTAAAATAAACGAAGTAATAGCAATTAAATAATATACAATAATGCAATACAAGTTTCACTTTACATGATTACATTTTACAACTATTTTTAATTATTATTTTTTACATATTTATGGTTTTTTAGCATTTATCATACTAGGTCGCTTGGTCGGGTTCTCTTTAAACGTCTTTTCCCGTTTCTTTCCCTTTCAAGAAGTTTGTTGATTTCTGCATTACTGTGTGTATGTATTTTTTCAAAGTGCCTTGTTGTTATCTTTTTGATTTCTTCGTCTACTCTTGCTATATTAAAAGTCCTGTGGATGTCATTATTTTTCGTGTACCTGTCAGACATGGTCAAAATTCGAAGAATCTTTGATTGCTGTCGTTGGATTTTTTCTATATGAGTTTTTTTAGCCGTTCCCCACACCTGTAATCCATATAGCCAGATTGGTTTAATCATAGTTTTGTACACTAACAGCTTGTTCTGTATAGTGAGTCTGGATTTGGAGCAGACTAACCAATGAAGTTGTCGAAGTTTTTCTTTTATTTGTTTGACCTTTTGCTTTATGGGGTGATTCCAATTTAGTTTGGAGTCCAAGTGAATTCCCAGATATTTAGTAGTTGATTATATTTTAATTGCTTTATCATTTATTTGGAACTGCGGTAAATTTTGTTTTGTTAGTAAATACAGGGTGGCGCACGAATCGTGCTACAAAAACAAAACGTAATAACTTTTTTTCTAATCAATGTATATAATTTTTTGTTTTTTTATTGTATAGATAATTCAATTTTATTTTATGTAACTAATTAGTTTTGAAAATAATAGAACGTAAATGACCTCCATGCTCATTCACGCATATGCGACACCTGATGAGAAAATTGTTCATAGCGCACTGAAGGGTTGAAGTCGGGATCGCCTCAATTATTGTTGTGATGGACTGCTTCAATTCAGTCAAATTACTTGGTTTTGTTTTACACACCTCTTGTTTGAGATAACCCCATAAAAAGAAATCTGGTGCAGTGAGGTCAGGTGACCTTGGGGGCCAGCGGAAAGTGGAATTTCTGGATATCAATTTATTTCTAAATTTTCGTTGGAGCTCCTCCATAACCGGTCTGGCTATATGTGCAGTTGCTCCATCTTGCTGGAACCAAATGCTGTTAAAAGGGATACGTCTTCGCCGCAGTTCTGGATAAAAAAACTCCTTCAACATGTTTAAATAACGATCCCCATTTACAGTCGCTGTTACACCGTTTTCTTCGAAGAAGTATGGCCCGAAAATGCACCTTGATGAAACTGCGCACCACACTGTGACTCGTTCTGGGTGCAGTTCCATCTCATGGAGTATTTGCGGATTTGATTGACTCCATATACGGCAATTTTGCTTGTTTACATTGCCGTTTAGATCAAAATGGGCCTCATCAGACATAAACAAGCAATTTATGAAGTTGTTGTCTTCTTCGGCCATTTCAATAATTTTTTGGCAAAATTCCAGGCGAATAGGCAAATCTAGAGGGTTTAATTTGCTTGTGATTTGAACTTTGTACGGAAACAAGTTTAAGTCATCATGAACTGTTCGCTGCAATGACCGTCTGCTAACTCCAATTTGCGCCGACAAGTTACGAGTCGAAACTCTTGGATTTGCCTGAATTGACGATGCTACAGCCGCGATTGTGGCTTCGACCCGAACATGGGGATCTCGATGGTACGGTCTGCGTGCGATGCTTTCAGATTCAGCAAACATGTTCACCAGCCTCATAATGGTCCATCTGCTCGGGGGAGTGCCGCCAAACTCCCGCCTAAATTCCCTTTGGACGGAAATGATGGACTGCAAAGCATGGTACCGCTGCACTATCCAAATCCTCTTTTCGGTATCCCAAGCCTCCATTTTTTGTAAATCTAAATACTAATCTGCAAAATAAAAAAAAAAAAGCCGATTACTCACACAGAAAAAAAGTTATTACGTTTTGTTTTTGTAGCACGATTCGTGCGCCACCCTGTATAACCTGTATGGTTTTGTCTTCATTTATTTTTAGGCACCAATTATCGAACCATTCCTTAACTGCGTTTGTGTATCGCTGCAGTTTTTCAGTAGCGATAATTAAGCTTTTGTCTGATGCTAATAGTATTGTATCGTCTGCAAACGTAGCAATTGAAAAATTAGTTTCGTCAGGAGGTGGTATATCTGTGGTGAATAAAACATATTGTAGAGGGCCAAGAACGCTTCCTTACGGAACTCCATCAGTTATTTGTTGAATACCTGAACATTGATTGTCATATTTAATATAGAAGCTTCGGTCGGTTAGATAGTTTTTTATGATGAGATAGTAGTAAAATTTGAGGTTATGTAGCTAGAAAAGGTACTCTTTCTTTAAAAGTGTCATTTTTCAGTATTTTCTGATATTTTTTTTGCTTATCTTTACTGTGAATACATCTCTTCATGCCCTATGCCCCACTAAGGATTGAGTATAGGACGAAGCGATTACACCTCTATGGTTTTAATTCGCATTCAGTAAATTCAAACGCCTTTTAAAATGTGTAACAAGGCGGCCGCCGTAGCCGAATGGGTTGGTGCGTGATTACCATTCGGAATTCACCGAGAGGTCGTTAGTTCGAATCTCGGTGAAGGCAAAATTAATAAAAACATTTTTCTAATAGCGGTCGCCCCTCGGCAGGCAATGGCAAACCTCCGAGTGTATTTCTGCCATGAAAAAGCTCCTCATAAAAATATCTGCCGTTCGGAGTCGGCTTGAAACTGTAGGTCCCTCCATTTGTGGAACAACATCAAGACGCACACCACAAATAGGAGGAGGAGCTCGGCCAAACACCTAACAGAAGTGTACGCGCCAATTATTTATTTTTTTTTTTTTAACAAGGTTTTCAGTGTTAAGAAGAGTTGAGGGAAGAACATTTAATATTCTTGCATTAACTTAAAAGAAGCAAAAAATCAAATTTTCCCTTTCAAAATATCAAATTTTATAAGAACCAACAAATTTTCATTAACCCTAAAATCTTCTCAGAGTGACCTTTTTTTGTTTAATAATATAGTTTGTTTTTTAGCTTAAAGTTTCGGTAGCTTTAAATTAAAAAAAAGAAACAAACATGAAACTTAAAAATTTTCGCATTTTGGGTATAAAAAAGCACTAAATTTATTGTGAAGAGCAAATGCTTGGCAACACTGCACGACTTGGCAAACGTGAGGTCACGCACTCTCTGAGGGGCGCAATCTTGTTTCTATCATTCTTGATTTCAACTCATAAAATTGTGTTTTTCATATCGAAATGCAAAACTTATTGAACAACCTAGTAGATGGCATTTTGCTAGATATTCTGTCTGCGGTAGTAGGCAGCTTAGAGAAAAGCTATTTAGTGTGAGATCCTTCTTATTTAGTCAGCATTCAGAATTATGCTTTATAGTTCGAATTTATAATTTGAAAAACCTTTAAAAAAACTGCGAGAGTACAGCAGACTTTTTTAAGGCTCACATTCCTTCGCATTATTTGAGAAATATTCGACTGCTTAAAGAATCTACACAAGTTGTAAATTTTGGTTTTAATGAATCGATATCGGGATGTATCCGGTTGGGTAAGAGAATAATCCTCTTCCATAAATTTTAATAGTATTATTAAATTATATTATAATTTCAAACTAAATCAAAATTCAAACTAAATCTTTTTTAAAATTTCTAGTTAATCATTTATCTTTAATCTGCAAGAATTGAACTGTTGAATTAACTACAAAATAAAATAAATACATAATTCGATATGCCTTGACCGCATAATTGGTTCCACGTCACCCGCCGCTGAATTCACCAGTCATTGTATTATCCGATTATTGATTGTTTCACGCCATGCAAAAGTACCTGCATGTGGGAGATCCATGCTGGCTTCTGTTCTCTCGAAGTAATTGAAAATTGGTTCCTTTCATGGCAGAGTTCACTAATGAGGTAACTTTATGGCCAAATCATTCCGTATGCTTTGACAAGTCATAATGCGTCATACATTAATTACAAATATTTTATGTTGTAGAAATTTCAGCCAAAAATCAGTGTTTGCCCAATGATGAATGCCCACTGATGAGGCTTACTTCCGGCTGAATGGCTTTGTGAGTAAGCAAAAATAATAAGCAACTCATGACGGCCAGAACTAGAATTCCCTTTGTCCGTTGGTCAAGCAAGAATAATTAGTTCCAAATTCTGTTTCTTCTTCTTTTCTTTTCCTTTCAAAATACCTATCATCCATGAAGAAAAATGCGCTTTTGTAAGTGTTTCAAAGTTTCCTTGCTTCATTTGACACGAGCGATTTCCTAGAGCGATTGTTATGTTATGTTGTAGCCCACGCAAGATGACTGTCATAATATTAGTGCTTTTCCTTATCGAATGTGTTTTTGGTGTATGTACGTTTTTTCGGAATTTCAATACGCATACCCTTTATTTTTTTCCATTTGACTCTAAAAACTTAAATATAAAATATTATTGAGATCGGATGTCATTAACCCGTGCCGACTTGATGTCAAACTTTAAGTTTAAAAGTTAGTATGAAAGCTATAGGCTCACAATAGAGAAAAGTTTAATTGAATTTTTAGATTAATTAAATAAATAAAAATAAAACACATATTTCGTATTTATTTTCTTTTTACAATATTATAAATGGGACATCAATCATCGAATTTTCTTTTCAAAGTTTGCTTTTTACAGTCGGGATATACCTGTCTGTGTTCTTCTACGCAACGTAATAAAAATTGTTTTTGCTCCTCTTGAACAGTGATCAAACCATGGAAGTCTTGCATTAACTTAACCGCTCTTTCTGCCGTATCATTAACTGCTTTCAGTCCTAGCAGCTTCTTTTTAGCCTGTAGAAAAGAATCATCATTTGACCACGAAGAGGGGCACTTGTTGAGAAAACTGTCGGCAATTTGGAGTCGATTAAACAGGAACTTGCTTTTGACAGAGACGAAGTCATCAATGTTTCTCTCTGAAATTAAAACAGATAGATCAGTTATCAATTATACCTACTAGCAAACTTAGTCATAGAACAAAATCCAAGCTTAATTAACGTACCAAAAAGTGGGCCACAGAGTTCTTCTTTGGATGCAATGTAACGTTTATTGTGGGCTGTTGGGTGTTCTCTAGTTAAGTTAGCAATCATTTTTACTTTAGTTTCTAGATCGACATCATCATAACATAAAGCCAGAATAGATACTTCATCTGTCAAATACCACAAATGCTGGCAAAACTTCTGCAAAGCTGCTTTTGAAATGCTTTTGTCTATTGTTTCGTAATTTTTATGGCCTTCAGGAAACACAAATCCTGATACGGCGCCTTTACTGCTAAAATACATTGGAGCCAGGGTTTTACGTAGGATATCACGATGAACAGACATACGTCCAACAGAGCTGCCTTATCCTTGTTTGAAATTCTGAATTGAGAGCTAAGTAACGATATTTTTAATGAATAAATGGCTCTCGCCATCCATCGAGCCTGGTGCATAGCACCTGGAGGCCGAATCTTATATTTCTTCTCTGAATCTCCGCCAAGAAATATAATTGAAAGCTCAATTAATTCGCGATAGTCATCGCTAACGATTTCTTTGGTTAATTCAGTTTTGTAGAATTCTAGGAGCTTGTCAATTTCCGAAACATTAAAATAAGATAGCTTTTCTGTACAGCTTTGTTTTTTCTCGGGATCGATATTTTTCCAGTTTTCTCGGAATTTCTTGAATAATGGGATGTCTGGGCTTGTAGTTACTTGCCTGATTTTCGCCTCTAACACGCCTTTAAGTACTAATTCGTAAACGTGATGACGGCAAGCAAAAATAAGCACTTCTCTACCCAGTTTTTGTTCGAGAAGCACACATGCTCCATTTATGCGGCCTGTGTTAGAAGCAGTAGTATCACGACAGAGAATCTACACTTTGTCTTCAAGGTTCCAGTTCGTAATAGCATCCCAAACTGCGTCTGCCTGTTCCCTTCCTGTCGAGCTATCCTATTTAGGAACAGCAATAATTTGTTCTTTATTATCGTACGTAATAACTACCGGTAGGCGTTCTTCTTTACTTTTACGTGAATCTACAGCTGGCAACAGTTTTCCGTCCCAGTGGACAGTTACCGTGTCCGGGACCTTGTTTTGAAAATCAATTTTTATAGCTTCAGCCCGTTCTTTTCGCATTTCCGTACGAACTCTATGGATAGAGGACTTGCTTATAGGGAATTCATCCGTATTGTGCCCAAGAGCCTCAATAGAAGCTTCAATTGTAAAGACAGAATCCCTCACACTTAACTGACACCTGTCTAATGCGGCAACTAACTTGGGAGTTATTATATTTTTCCGCATAGAAGTTTTATCGGGCTGAGAGGAGGCTTTTCTTGCGCTGGGCCTATTTTCTTCTAATTCAATTATTTCAGAATCAGAAGATGACTTTTGTAGTTGTGGTTCGCAAGATGATGTTGATGGTGCTAAGGATGCAACATTTTTAGCACGTCGCTTTTCCTCCTCGATGATTCTAAGGCGTGTCCTTTCCCCTTTTTTTGTTAGTTTTTTGTCCACTCCGGCTAAGTGACCGGGCCGACCTGGTTCTCTTTGGCGCTGCAAGAAGATCTTACCTTCATTTATTTTAATCGATTGAAGAGCATTGGCATGTGCGATGTCAAACAAATTGTTTAAGTTTGAAACAAACTTCTTGAGTTGTTTTCGCAGTTTTTTGCAATTCTCTCCAAACTTGGTATAAGTTAACTAGTTTCTTAACACAGTTAGATATTGATCTGGTCGGTATACGTGCCTTTTCCCAATAAATAATACACTCACGAATTGTGAAATTTGCACTTTCATTGACACTTAAGTTCACTTCACGAATATTATAGAACAAAACTGCCAGTACTTGCCCGTTAGAGGGAAGTTTAGAACCGGTAATTTGATGTTTTACGTCCCCTATTAAAAATATCTTCTTTTTGAAACTTCGTAACTCCACTGACATGTTGACTACACGAAAAACCCGCGATTACTAATAAAACAAACAAGTAATTATACGCAATCAATCCGACACTTCGTGCGCGCCGTACTATACAAGTACCGTTAGGTTTCCGCGCAACTCGGCACGGGTTACCGTGATTCTAAATAGACGAAACTTTATTTTTAGATGTTTTGAGACCATTCAAACAAAATAAGAGGGTATGCGTTAAAAAAAAACACCTTAATTTTTTTGGGACACCCTAATGTACGTACTTAGGTGCAATTCCGGTTTTGCTTCAAAACACTCTGACACTCTGTGCAGTAATGAGGCGTGGGAATTTTGAGAGGCCAAACAGCCAAAAGTGCTTCGTTTACAGCAAAAAACAAAAAAACAAAAAAAAAAAACAAACAAAAAACCCAAGAACTAGAATACACAATTCTTTTGTAAAGTCGTTTGTTATGCGCTTAAGTAGTTTTTTCA
Source organism: Anastrepha ludens (assembly GCF_028408465.1). Taxonomy (NCBI): domain Eukaryota; kingdom Metazoa; phylum Arthropoda; class Insecta; order Diptera; family Tephritidae; genus Anastrepha; species Anastrepha ludens. The sequence continues at coordinate 25,040,310 of NC_071499.1, read as the reverse complement.
CTAGGAAAACCAATTTATTATATCACAAAAATCGATAAAAACAAACAATGCGCTGGCCACTTGTTAAGCTTTGCTTAATTCCCCTCACAACAAAATGTTAAAATTTTGACTGAAAGGAGAATTAAAACATTTTTTTTTAAATTTTAATATTCATTAGTTTTGTAAAAAAGTATCAAAGTTCATTGTCTGACAAAAAACGTGTAAACCCAATTTTAAAATTTTATGAAAAAAAATCTAAAAAAATTCCACAACTTTCATTCATCTGAATTCCGCGGCTTATCAGAATTTCTTGAGAAATTTTCGGTATGCAGTTTTGCTTATTAAATTCTAGCAAAGCGCAAGTGTGAAGTTATTAGAAAATTTTGTTGATTTTTTATAATCTCTTTCTCTGACGCATCTTCTGCATTTTTGCATACAAAAAAAATTCCTGCATTTGTGATATCGAGAAAATCATTAGGTGCCCAACTAAGTTCCCGCTGTTTGTCAATAGATGCCGCCAGCTGTGTGTGCTGGTCGATTCTAACATAACATAAACGTCACAAGCCAAGCTTAGACATGTGGTAAACAAGCTGCTTCGACACATCAGTGATGTTGTTTTGGTATCAAATACTTTTGGTTTTGTGAAAATGTCTGATTTTGTGCCGAAGAATCGTCATTTGCGGGAAGTGTTGATGTTCCTCTTTCATTCGGAAAAAACGGCGGCTGAGGCGCATCGAGAGCTAAAAAAGTTTATCAAGATGCTGCTTTAAGTGAAACAACGTACCGATATTGGTTCTGTCACTTCTTCTTCTTCTTAATTGGCGCTATAACCGCTTATGCGATTTTGGCCGAGTGTAGCAAAGCGCACCAGTCGTTTCTTTCTCGTGCTAACCGGCGCCAGTTGGACACACCAAGTGAAGCCAAGTCCTTCTCCACCTGATCTTTCCAACGCAGAGGAGGCCGCCCCCTTCCTCTGCTACCACCAGCTGGTACCGCATCGAATACTTTCAAAGCCGGAGCGTTTGTATCCATTCGGACGACATGACCCAGCCAACGTAGCCGCTGGATCTTTATTCGCTGCGCTATGTCTATGTCGTCGTAAAGCTCTTCTGTCACTTCAAAGACGGCAATTTTAATGTTGATGATCGTCCGCGTGAAGGAAGTCCAAAAACCTTCGAAGGCGCTGAATTGGAGGCTGGAGGCATTGCTCAATGAGGATTCGTGTCAAGCGCAAGAAGAGCTTACTTCAGTATTAGGAGTTACCCGTCAATCCATATCCAAGCGATTGCTTGCTTTAGGGATGCTTCAGAAACAGGGGACTTGGGTTCTTTATGAATTAAAACGAAGGGATGTTGAACGTCGCCTGTGTTTTTTCGCCTGTGAACTATTGCTCAGCGGTAAAAAGGAAAGGTTTTCTTCATCGCATGGGGATCGGTGATGAAAAATGGATTCATTACAGCAATTCAAAGAAAAGAAAGTCATGGGGACTGCCCGATCATGCTTCTACGTCGTCACCTCGGCCGAATATTTACACTGCGAAGGTTATGCTATGTATTTGGTGGCACCAAGTTGGTGTTATTTATTATGAACTGTTGAAACCAAGCAAAACGCTCGGCCTCACGTTGCTCATTAATTTTGTGAAAACCTTTGTGTTGAATAGCTACACCCTTAAAAGGCAATTTTATTCGTTTCGAATTGTTGCTCCTTTTACATTCTTCTCTCCCTTCCCTTGTCACATTGGACACTCTTTTCTTTCTGGTTAAGGTTTATTATGATTGCAGAGTGCAGAGCAGATACGACGAAGATTACCTATAAAATACATAAAATAACGTCACCTTTTAAGGATTTAGGACAAACTTCGTTGTTCACGTCCATACTACCGGAAAGGAATCGTTGGAACCACCAATACGCTGCAACATGTGAAATTGTATGGGGCCCATAAAAAGTAAACATTTTTTTTAGCCGTCTGTTCCAACTTTTCACCTTGACTGTGGTGGCACTGGTGAATGTATCGGAATTTCTATTGTTTTGCGCTACCAGACGCAACCAACTTCACCAACCACAAAGCTGTCACAGAACTTTTTTTGAAGCGTTATGCCAGCCTTAAATTAACGTAGCGTAGGCGCGAATAGAATAACATATGGGCTGAAAAGTCCCGGGCCTAACACGTAGATCTTCTTCTTAATTGGCGCTATAACCGCTTACGCGATTTTTGCCGAGTTTAGCAAAGCGCGCCAGTCGTTTCTTTCTCGTGCTAACCGGCGCCAGTTGGACACACCAAGTGAAGCCAAGTCCTTCTCCACCTGATCTTTCCAACGCAGAGGAGGCCGCCCCCTTCCTCTGCTACCACCAGCTGGTACCGCATCGAATACTTTCAAAGCCGGAGCGTTTGTATCCATTCGGACGACATGACCCAGCCAACGTAGCCGCTGGATCTTTATTCGCTGCGCTATGTCTATGTCGTCGTAAAGCTCATACAGCTCATCGTTCCATCGTCTGCGATATTCGCCATTGCCAACGTGCAAAGGTCCAAAAATCTTGCGCAGAATCTTTCTCTCGAACACTCCAAGCGTCGCTTCATCGGATGTTGTCATCGTCCACGCTTCTGCGCCATACGTTAGGACGGGCATGATGAGAGTCTTGTAGAGTGTTAGTTTTGTTCGTCGAGAGAGGACTTTACTGCTCAGTTGCCTACTTAGTCCAAAGTAGCACTTGTTGGCAAGAGAGATTCTACGTTGGATTTCAAGGCTGACATTGTTATCGGTGTTAATGCTGGTTCCTAAATAGACGAAGTCTTTTACAACCTCGAAATTATAACTGTCTACAGTGACGTGGGTGCCGATACGCGAGTGCGCCGACTGTTTGTTTGAAGACAGGAGGTACTTCGTTTTGTCCTCGTTCACCACCAACCCCATTCGCTTTGCCTCTTTATCCAGTTTGGAGAAGGCAGAACTAACAGCGCGGTTGTTAAGGCCGATGATGTCAATATCATCGGCATACGCCAACAATTGTACGCTCTTATAGAAAATTGTGCCTGAGCGATTAAGTTCTGCGGCTCGTACGATTCTCTCCAACATCAGGTTAAAGAAGTCACACGACAGCGAGTCACCCTGTCTGAAACCTCGTTTGGTATCAAACGGCTCGGAGAGGTCCTTCCCAATTCTGACGGCGCTGCTGGTGTTGAGCAACGTCATCTTACATAGCCGTATTAGTTTTGCGGGGATACCAAATTCAGACATCGCGGCATACAGGTAACTCCTTTCCGTACTGTCGAATGCAGCTTTGAAGTCGACGAAAAGATGGTGTGTGTCGATTCTCCTTTCATGGGTCTTTTCCAAAATTTGGCGTGTTGAGAATATTTGGTCGATGGTAGACCTTCCAGGTCTGAAGCCACACTGATAAGGTCCAATCAGTTGGTTGACGGTGGGCTTCAGCCTTTCACACAATACGCTCGCTAGAACCTTATAGGCGATATTTAGAAGACTAATCCCGCGGTAATTGGCACAAATTGCAGGATCGCCCTTCTTATGGATTGGGCAGAGTACACTTAAATTCCAATCGGCAGGCATGCTTTCATCCGACCATATTTTGCATAGAAGCTGATGCATGCACCTTACCAGCTCCTCGCCGCCATGTTTGAATAGCTCAGCCGGCAGTCCGTCGGCGCCCGCGGCTTTGTTGTTCTTTAGCCGCGTTATCGCTATTCTCACCTCGTCATGATCGGGCAGCGGAACGACAATTCCGTCGTCAACGATTGGGGTATCGGGATCTTCACTTTCTCGGTGACATGCGCAGCTGTCACTGTTTAATAAGTTCGAGAAGTGTTCCCTCCATAATTTAAGATTGTTCTGTACGTCAGTCACCAGTTCGCCGTCTTTGTTCTTACAGGAAAACGCCCCGGTCTTAAAACCTTCTGTAAGCCGCCGAACTTTCTGGTAGAATTTTCGGGCGTTGTTCCTGTTGGCCAGCATCTCAAGCTCTTCGCACTCACGTATTTCGGCCTCTCGTTTCTTCTTTCGGATAATACGTCTCTCTTCCTTTTTCAGCTCTCTGTAGCGATCCCACATGGCTCGCGTTGCGCCCGATCGCAGCGTGGCTCTATAGGCGGCATCCTTTCTTTCTGCGGCAGCAAGACATTCCTCGTCGCACCAATTGTTTTTTCGGGCTCGCCGGAATCCGATTTCTTCTTCGGCGGCGGTACGTAGAGAACGAGAAATGTTGCTCCATTGTTCGTGGATGCCGGTTTGTTGGGCAGTACTCTCTGAGAGCAGGAGTGAGAGTCGAGTGGCGAATCTTCTGGCTGTCTGTTGTGATTGCAGCTTTTCGATGTCGAACATTCTTTGCGTAGGTAGATGCACGTTTTTTGCTGCACAGAGGCGTGTGCGCAGTTTGGCTGCAACAAGGTAGTGATCCGAGTCGATGTTGGGTCCTCGGATCGTACGTACATCTAATACACTAGAAGCGTGTCTTCCATCTATCACAACATGATCGATCTGGTTTCGTGTTTTTCGATCAGGAGACAGCCAGGTGGCTTGGTGAATCTTTTTATGCTGGAATCTGATGCTGCAGACTACCATGTTTCGGGCCCCTGCGAAGTCGATCAGCCTCTGTCCGTTACCGGATGTTTCGTTGTGCAGGCTGAATTTTCCGACTGTGGGACCAAAAATTCCCTCCTTGCCCACCCTGGCGTTGAAGTCGCCAAGCACGATTTTTATGTCGTGGCGGGGGCAGCGCTCATAGGAGCGTTCCAGGCGCTCATAGAAAGAATCTTTGGTCGCATCGTCCTTCTCTTCCGTCGGGGCGTGGGCGCAAATTAGCGATATGTTAAAAAAACGGGCTTTGATGCGGATTGTTGCGAGACGCTCGTCCACCGGAGTGAACGACAGTACTTGGCGACGAAGTCTCTCTCCCACAACAAATCCGACACCGAATTTGCGCTCCTTTACATGGCAGCTGTAGTAGACGTCGCAAGGTCCTATGGTTTTCTTACCTTGCCCCGTCCATCGCATCTCTTGGATGGCAGTGATGTCAGCCTTTACTCTCACGAGGACATCAACCAGCCGGGCAGAGGCACCTTCCCCATTAAGGGACCGGACATTCCAGGTGCATGCCCTCAAATCATATTCCTTATTTCGTTTGCAGGGGTCGTCATCAGCATAGGGAGGTCTCATCCGAGGCTTTTTAAAACTTTTCATTGGGGGGGGATTTTTAAGTGGCGGGTCCCAAACCCAACGCACAACCAGCTATCCTGGAATGTTTCGCCTTCTCACGTTAGCTCACTCCCGAACGGGTGTTCGGAAGCTACCCAGAGGATACGTGGGCTAATCCCGGCCGTTGTGAGCTGCTTGAACCATATGCAGAAGAATCGTCCTGGCCATTCCCAAGTGAATGGCGATCAGTAACTTTCCCCACTTGCGTGGACTTCTACACATGGAACCATCCTCCCATCCACGTAGATGGCACTAGTTTTATTGCATTCTCCTCTTTCTCAGTTAATAATAACCTTAAAAAGACAGCTGTTGAAATTTCATGATTTTCTATTCATTCGTTCGTGAGTTATTCTGCTAAAAGTGAGGCTACTTTTCTTGTTTTCGAAACAAATAATCGAATAATCGAAAGTGAAGTTGCATAAGTTAGCTGACATCGTAAAGGTATCAAAAGCACGAATTGGTTTTACATTGCATGAGCATTTGACTTTGACTTTGAAAAAGCTCTGTTCTAAGTAGATGCCGCGTTTGCTCACTGTTGACCAAAAACAATAACGTGTTGATAATTCAGAGCAGTGTTTGGCTATGTTGAAATATAATATACAGGAATTTTTGCGTCGATATGATAGAATAGATGAAACGTGCATCCATCAATTCACTCCTAAACCAAAACGATCGTCATCCGAGTGGAAAGCAACTGGTGGATCTTGTCCAAAGCGCCCGAAAGCACAACAATCGGCTGGAAAGGTTATGGCATCGGTATTTTGGGATGCGCGTAGTGTAATATTCCTCGACTATTTTTAGAAGGGGAATATCATCAAGAGTCAATATTATAAAGTGTTTTCCAATAACAGGTGTTATCTATCGCTAACGAGAGATGATTAACGATTTTTTATGGCCGGAGTTGGAGGGTATTGATTTGGACAACGTTTATTTTCAACAAGACGGCTCTACGTGCGACAGAAGCAGCGAAACCATTGATCTTTTACGGGAAAACTTTCCGGACCGTGTTATCTCTCGAAGAGGTGATCACAATTGGCCATCGAGATCTTGTGATTTAACACCTTGTGACTTTTTTCTTTGGGGCCACGTGAAAGAGAAGATCCATGCCAACAGCCCAGGGTCGATTCAAGACCTCAAAGATGAAATTCGTAAGGCTATCGAGGACATAGGGCAGCCACTTTGCGATTCGGTTATGGAAAATTTCATGAAAAGGATATTGTCCTGTAAGCGTGGTTGTGGTGGTAATTTGCCTCATGTTATTTTCCACTATTAACGGTATACCATCCTTTTTATAATGAAATAGGCATCCGATTATTTATAATAAAAAATATCATTTTTCTTTGAATATAAAAAAAAAAACACCTCTCATTGGATAACCCTATGTAGCGATATTGAAGCGTTTGAAGGCCGAAATCGCAAAGAAGCGTCCGCATATGGCAAAGAGAAAAAAGTTGTTTCATCAAGTCAACGCTGCGTGTCAAAAGTTAATCAAAACAATGGCGAAACTACATGAATTGAACTTCGAATGGCTTCCATATCCACCAGATTCCCGTATTCGCCAGATTTGGCTCCCAGCTGTTCGCAAACCTGAAAGAAATGCTCGCCGGCAAGAAATTTCGCTCGAATGAAGAGGTTATCACTGAAAGTGAGGCCAATTTTAACGCAAAAGACAAATCGTACTACAAAAGTGGTATTGAAATGTTAGACCGGCGTGGAATGATTGTGTTGTTGTTGATGGAAATTACGTTGATGAATAAAGTTAATTTTAAACAACAGCAAAGTACGTGTTTTATTTGTTAGGTCCGGGACTTTTCAGTCCATGTGTTATGAACGCCGTGAGATATGGCTCACCAAAGCCATCTAGCAAAAAGCATTCACAACTTTCTACATCACTTAATACAAATGTATGGATTTTGCAATAACACCAGAAACAAGCAGCCAGGGTTTGGTGAAGAAATATTTCTTGAAGAACAAAGTTTCGTTTAATCAAAAAATCTGTTCACTAATGAATAAACGAATTAAAAAGTTGGCGGGAAGTTTTCGTGCTTATAAAAGCCGGATACAAATGCTCGCACGTAGCTGCGTACGTAGCCAGGCAGGCATGAAGACAATTTTTTGAAAAAAAAAACTCCGCAAGTTAAGTTATTTCATTTAATACATATTTAAATATAAATACAAATATAAATATATATTAAGTGTGTGCCTTTGTATGAACGAACGCATGCAGTTTTTTACACTGTTGAAAAATATATTAGCAACTGTGTACTAGGAATTAGCAATATATGGCGTCATGGCAACCACGACATCCATGGCTTTGGATATCATATTACATCTGCCACGCCTAGATCTCTTCTGCAAATACCCAGCGGCCTGTTCCATTTTATGACTCAGAGCGAGCTCACAATGGACGACTTTCACACATGGGCATTAAACCATCTTAGACTCCAATACGGATTGCCAGACTCCTGCACGGATATACCCAGTGATTGTGACTATCACCCTCGCATTCTTTGCTTCGAAAGGAATTTCCTAATGAAAATCCATTCTGGACTGGTATGGCTTGAAGAAGATCCAACACCCAACACATCCGTTAAGATCTACACGGACGGATCTAAAATGAATACCGGTGTAGGATCAGGATTATATTGCGAAGAGCTTTTTATCAGTGAATCCTTTAAACTCCCGGATCACAGTAGTGTTTTTCAAGCGGAAATTAAGTGAACAGATTTTTTGATTAAACGAAACTTTGTTCTTCAAGAAATATTTCTTCGCCAAACCCTGGCTGCTTGTTTCTTGTGTTATTGCAAAACCCATATATATTAAGTGACGTAGAAAGTTCTGAATGCTATCTGCTACACGTCTTTGGCGAACCATATCTCACGGCCTAACAAAGAAAAGGCGATTTTTGTTTTTCAAAATAAGCTTTACTTATCAACGTATGTAATTTCCATCAACAATAACGCAATCATTCCAGCGCCGCTCTAACATTTCAATACCACTTTTGTAGTACGATTTGTCTTTTGCCTTAAAATTGACCTCAAAAACGGGCCCTGGATGCATTCCAAATATCATATCATTTTATGCTGGGTTCCAGGCCACATAGATATACTAGCGAACTGTAGGACTGACCAACTTGCCGTTTCCACGACAGCCGGTTCTACGTTACCGGAACGACCCAGATTTATATCCGGTCAAGGACTGTCACTTCAGCAGCATTCCCCGTATGTAAGTATGGGGAATGTTTATGCTGCTACAACAACAACAACAACTGGCCAACGTGCAAGAGAAGGTACCGGACGTAATCATCATCTAGACTCCCCTACCCCCCATGTCATCCAAAATAAGCAAAACAAAGACCCCCCACCCCCGCATAGTGCTTACGTAATATTTGAACGGCCCTTAGAACCGCTTTTAAAAACTCTCTGTCCCTCGATAGGCAATAAAAACAGCTAATCAGTTCTGTAAATCAAAGATGGATTAGCGTCAATACCTGTGGAATTGCTAGGCAAATAATGCCAAGGCTAAATGTACGTCCGTCCAAGAATATGATGAAATTATGACCTTAGTAGGGTCTCTCACAGAACATTGTATCATAGGAAATCATGCAAGAAGATTAGGCATTTACATGCATGATTTCTGTCGTAGCTGCAGGAATGAGGAGGAGTTGGAAACAATTCAACACCCTTTTCCCACATGTCTGGCTCTAGCCAGAAGCAGGAGCCGATATTTAAGATCCTGCTTCGCAATGAATATAGATAATCTATACACTTTAGGTATCAACAACCTTTTACGCTTTGTCAAAAGCTCTGGATTGTTTAATATGGAGAGGGAAATGTAGCCCAACCCCTGCGGGATGCAGACAGATAAATACAGCAATGGACAGATAAATAGCACAAATGTGATCCTTATACAGGTATGTTAAGTTAAGTTTTTAGTACGAACTCTGCTGTGATCAAATAAATTTGTTTGTTTACATTTATTACCGTTATTAAGCTTACATTTATGCGAGGAATTGACGGTTTTTTTCGATGGAATTTTTTGCGTTCTATTTTATTTATGCTTTTTTACTGTTTTGAAGTGGACACAATAAGGGCACATTTTTACTTGTGCAGCGGAGAGTAAAACTTTAATATTGTTTCAGCGATTTTTAGTACAATTTTTTGTTTCTTAAATAAAATTTTAAAGGAATTACTAAAAATAGAACGTGGAAAACATTGCACGCCGGAGAAAAGAGCTCTTATAAACCGTATGAGTCAAGACGGAAAAAGCTATATTATGTAGAAATAGCTGAAATGATGATGATCTCTCGGAAAATGGCTTATAATGCTCTTAATTTAGTTAAGAAAGATTCATCCTATCTATGCAAAAAAACGGAAAGAAACCCGCGAAAAACTGATGTTAATGTGGATGGAGCTATAATACGCAAGAGCAAAGCAGATCCTTTTAAGTCCGTACGGCAAATAATACTTGAAATAAACCAAGAATCAGGTCTACAAGTGTCCAGAAAGCTTGTAGGAAGGCGACTTAACGAAGCCCAGCTGTTTGGCTGCATAAGCAGAAAAAAACCACTCCTCTCACAAAGACATATCAAACACCGACTTGGCTTTGCAAAATCCACAAAGACAAATCTTTTCAGTTTTGGAAAATCATACTTTGGGCCGACGAAACCAAAATAAATAAGATGGGACCAGATGGAAAAAACTATTGTAGGTCGTCCAAAAAATCAAGCGCTAAATCATAGGTTCACAAAAAAACGATTAAACACGGCGGCGGAAGCATCATGGATAGATTTTAGTATCTGAATATACTCCAGATTAAAATGGAGCCATTTGTGTTTCAGTTTATGCCATTAAATTGGACATTTATGCAGGACAATGATCCCACGCATACTGCAAAGAGAGTAAAGCAATGGCTGAGAAGAGAAAAAATTTATGTACTGGATAATAGAAAATTTGTGGAATGACGTTAAGGTCAAAATCGCTAACGAAAATTTTAAAAATGTTGATGATTTGTGGGCCGCAGTTGAGGAGGCTTGGTACTCGATTCCAAAGGAAAGATGTCACAAAGCATGGAGCGACGGCTTGAAGAAGTAATCAAAAACGGTGGATATAGTACAAAAAACGAATCTGGTAAAACAATGTAATCACTTAACTATCTCATTTGTTTGCTATTTTTGTTTTGGAATTTTTTAAGATGTGCTATTTATGTGTCCGGGATATTTCAACGTTCTCGTAAATTAAATCAGAACTGAAATTCTTTTTCACCATTTTTTTGTTTTAAAGTGGAAGTAAATAATTTTTTTATTTTTTATGTTGCTTTTTTCCAATTAGAAATAAATATTTAGAAACATATTCAACTCTTTGCTTTCAAAGTCTAATTGTGCTATTTATATGATGAGGCTGCCAAACTTAAGCTAACCTAACTGTGTACGAAAAGTTTTCCAATCAACTGTATCACTCATATGCAAATTGTTTTTGTTAAAATTATTTACAATATGTGATCAATGGTTAACGGCTTTTTGTTCTGTATTACATTTCATCTTCTATTTTGCCTCAGTCTACCACGGCTGTGTTAGCCGTGTTAGAAGTTACTACGTAGATGCTGTAGTGGTCACGAAATGCTACATTAATTCTCCATATGTCAGCAAATATTTTTTTAGCAATAATTTTTTTGTCGTAAACCTTAATATTTCTATTATTTTTTTCCAGCGAAAGTTTCTTAAACTCGATGAAATTTTATTATGATGTAAAATATTACGAAAAAGATTTAAAAAACGTTTCTTAACTTGCATTAAATATTTGAATTTTGCACCGGAGTTTTCTAAAATAAAACCAAAAATTGTGAAAAATTACATGACATTTTTTCTTTCTATTATATTTTCCAGCAGTGTATTTTAAATATATATATATTTTTATATATGCATACTAATAGGTAAACAGGTGTTTGTGGGTGTATTTTCGCTTTCTTCTCAAAAGTGAAATGCAACAGCTTCTAAAATTACTTCTAAAAGTTTTCCTTCGTTAGCCAACTTTTGCCACCAAAATTTTGATAATAATTCGCGTTCACTCTCAGAATTCGCAAACAGGTGCATCTCGTAATTCAAAACATTTGTGCGAGTATGGATGCCTTGTTCGATTTTTTAATTATAAATTCGTATGTCAGAGTCATATAAAAAATAATAAACAAACCAACTCTCGTGTAACAATTCCCCCTTCTCCCGATTCTCGCTTATAACGAATTTTCCTTAATTTGTTTGTTTTATGGAAACCGACATGGAGTCCGACAGTTTTCAGATCAAATTTTCGTCTTCGCTATTAGTCCGGGAGCCAGGGGTCGATTTTGGACTGCGTTTTTATACCATTAAATTTTTGCCTATACTTGTGATTTAGCTTTCATTAATATCGAAAGTGAACGGTATTTCATGTAATGTTGACATTTAGTAGAATAAAAAAAAATAGTTAGCTGCGCCGTAGAGGGGGGAAAATACGTCAGCTGAACGCAATGACACATTCTTGCTTCAGCTGACGGTCTTCCCACCGCTATAAACGCAGCTGACCATCATATGTGTCCAAAATTATGTAAAAAAATTTCAATTGGCATAAAGAAGTTTTACTTTTTAATTTATTTTACAAGTTCGCCTGTTCAGCTGACGTGTGTTCCCCCCTCTACGTCGCAACTGACTTTTTTTTTTATTCTAGTAAATGTCAGCAATACACAAAAAAAATTTCAGCCGGTATTAAATGAGACATTTTTTTTGGCACGTTTCGTACCCTCCCACAATCACACCCACCGCGGGTGCGCTTGCTGACGTTCACTTTCGTTATTCATGAAAGCTAAGTCACAAGTATAGTCAAGAATTTAGCGGTACAAAAACACAGTCCAAAATCGACCCCTGGCTCCCAGACTATTTGATCCACAAATCAAAAGTAAAAACTGATACGCGCTGGACTATAACTTTGTTCTACAAAAATGGTCTACTCCTGATGCTCTTTCAGGATTGTATGTTTACTATTCAGTTTCAACAAAAATATGCAAATTTGTTGTATTCCATTAAAAACACACTAATAATTCCAGCGGCATTCTCGGTTATCTCTTTCTTGCACATATAAAAATTTTCTTTCATAAGAAGTGGTGATGGCCCAGTTTTCGGCAACTAATCATGAATGCCTCTTTTTGGCAAACACAATGACTGTTATTTTACTGATATGAGAGTCAATAGACTTAACAATATGAGAGTCAGTAGACTTTATAATGATGAGAGTCAGTACTGCTTTAATGAGTGTGAGTGCATTAGTAATTCTGTCAGCAACTTCTTGTCGGTTAGGGAGGTAGTTCGTTTGTAGACTTGATAATTTCGGCTGTCCACCGTTCACTGGAGCCTGCAAGGTACATCACTAGCCTAAAATTGTCCATCATTGTGCCCGAATATAAATATTTACAATTTTTGGCAAACTCAGTTCGATGCTCATCCAAAAGTCACCGTCTCATGTCTCATAATAAAACAAAGAAGAACAACAACAATTTTAAGTAGAGCAATGGAGACAACTAAATATGAAATCAAGCGCGTAGACGACACAACTTGCAGAATAAACAGGCTCTTGATAGTATTTGTTCTTCTCCTCTCATATCAAAATACGGTTGTGTTATTGCTATTATCTGGCGTTATGTAGCCAAGCATGTTAAAAAATGAGTATGAATGTATTTATATGCACCTTGCATGTTTCTTCCGAGGCAACACAGCATTGCCCCTCCTCTCTAACTGAGCCTATAATGCTAAAATAATATTTATTCAAGCACTTAACCGCAAAAAAAGAGAGAAAAAAAAACAAAATTAAAACAAGAAATAATTGAAATCGGGGAAATAGGAATGATGAAAAAACTGTGTGCTACCTAAGTATGTATGTATGTATGTATGTATGTATGTATGTATGTATGTATGTATGTATGTATGTATGTATGTATGTATGTATTTATGTAAGTGTAGGAACCAATGAAAAGGTATGCATTTTTTAGAGGAAAGGTTGTTCGGCTTACTTGAAAGCATCTTAAATGGGCATAAGTTGCCAGATTGTGGTGGGGCTTTAGGGATGCAATGAAAAGGGTGTTTCAGCTACAAATTAATTTTGAAAAGTAAAATGAATTTTATTAGTAAATATTTTTGCATTATTTATTTATTTATTTAATTATTTAATAATCTAAAAATGCAGTATTTCTTATGGACTATGGAAAACAAAGTAATGCTAAATAATTGAATCAGGAATAAATTGAACTTCTATTAAGAATATAATTCGTTTCAATGTAGGCAATGTAACATTTCTTAATGTTTACAACGAAATATTTTCAGAGAAATAAAAATTTAAAGGAAAATTTCTTAGAAACTAGTAAAACAATTAATTTAATAAACTTTGAAGTAGTTCTTTGTGGAATAAAAATCTAGGACAATATGATTTGAAAACAAATTGAATTCCCTCAGAGTTCTAGAATTCCGAAGAAAAATCTAGGCCAATGATTTGAAAGCATTTAAAATTCTCTTACAGTTCTAGAAGTCGTATCATTAGAAGCATAATTAGTTCTAACCCTCGCTAACCAGAAAAAGCCATGATTTTGTAAGCTTTCCTGAGGATTATTGAAATTAATTTTCTCGAGTAGCGATGGAGAGTCACTCGCACCACTTATCAAATCGAAAACGAAAGTGAGAAAGAGAATAGTCCTTCTAATATCTAGTGTTTTTAGACTAATGCGCAAGCACCGACTTTTATAGGACCAATGAAATGCAAAGAACATAAAGCATAAGGGACAAATTCTTTCTAGACCCATTCAAGCCTTCTAATAGGACTTGCTCATGCGTCGTTACCTTGCTTGAACTGCAAGCGAGAGCGCGGAACGAACGACAAAGAGGTACAATCGGCCCCCGCGTTCGGCAACGTTCGACATCTGGCTCTCTCCTACTTGAGTGAGCATATATATGTATGTATATGCGCATATGTATATAAATTCACAAATTTGTGGGTCTGTTGTGTTGGCCTAGAGCTCATTATATTATATGATTTCCCAACCTAACCGAGATTTTTATTATAGATTTTGATCAAAGATATTAATTCGTTTCGAGAATTTTCTGAGAGATTCGATTTTCAGGTCCGAGAGTACTGAAAAATTGTCAATTGTTGGAGAGCCTAGAAGAGCGAGTCGACTTCTGGCTAGGCCGGGACAACTGCACAGCAAATGCCTGCTCGATACTTCCTCATCTTCGTCCGCGCAGTATCTGCACAGGTCGTTTTGAGGAACCCCGAGCCGACGTGCGTGAGTGCCCAAAAGGCAGTGGCCGGTGACAAGAGATATTATATGCCTTCGTTCGTGTTTCGATAGACTTATAAGGGTTTTTGTCTGTTTCAGATTGTCTGGTCGTAACGCAAATAGTTTCCACTCACCACCTCCGATCAGCAATGCTGTGAAGTTCTCGCTCAATGATCATTTTACATCTTGAGAGCGGAATGTGGATTGGGTGTACGTTACTAACATTTGATTGCGCAGCTCCAGCTCTCGCGAGCTCATCAGCTTTGCAGTTACCTTCGAATCCACTGTGACCCGGTATCCAGATAACTTGGACAGAATTCTGAACACTTATCTCGTTAAGAGATAGGAGACAGGATCAAACCACATCTGAGTGGGTATAAGAGGAGCTGAGTGCTCGAACGGCCGCTTGACTGTCAGTGAAAAAGCGGATCTCCTCTAGTGATATTCTCTTTTCTAAGATAGTTTTCGCAGCATACCAGATAGCGCATAGTTCCGCTTGGAATACACTACAGTATTCGGGTAATCTAAATGATAGATTGATGTGAGGGGAATTGGAAGAGATTCCAAATCCCACTTTGCCGTCTTGTTTTGAACCATCTGTATATATATTCAGAGGGCCATTGATTTCGGTAAGATTTGCCTTCCATTCTTCCCTAGTTGGGTGTGAGCAGGAGAATAGCAAGGGTGGTGATGGAAGACTTACATGATAGTCTATGTCGGAAGAGATAACAGTATTCCTGTTCAGAATGACCGAATGACCAAGATATTTATTCCATTTCGATATAGCATTCATGCGTGTCGCTCGATAGGGAACAACGTATTTAGAGCGACATTTTGGTTATAATAAAAATAATTTTGTAGTGAATTCTTCTCGCTTGCTATATTTGTGAAGCAACTTGAAAGTTAAGTTGATTGTCAAAAAAAAAAAAAACATCTTCCTAAATTCTACCTTTTAAATTCTAAATTATTCTGTCAAATCGAATATTATTTGCTTGTTATTTGCCTGCTGTTGCTTACGAACAAACAAATTGTCATCAAGTCATCATCAGAAAAGCAACACTGAGTCTTCAACCCGTTGGAGAAAATATTAGTTAGTTAGTTACCGGCGTCAAGAAATCCGTCCCCGTCGCAATTCTGTGCAATGTCATGCTATTAAATGTGTTCGAATGTTGTACGTAAAGGCTGTACACTGCAATTTTGTGCAAGGGGTTCCACGTATTCACACACTCGTCCAATCAGTCGTTGTTCAGATGGCAATGAAGCAACTTGAGAGGAGGGTGGTGTTGATTTTTTGCGTATATCACCAACAAAATCTCGGTTTTTTTGTAAATAAACGGCTGTTATTACCCCTGCGGCGTCAGCCAATCAGCAGATGCTTTAAAATTCGCTGAGAGCCGGTTAACGGGCTCTTTCTGAATTCTTTTCATTATGTGTCACGCTGTTATTATTGTACACACAGGTGTTTGTAGTATTTTGAAAGTATTTTTAAATCTGAGGTATGGTACTAAATTATTGTCCAAACTTGGAAAGCGGAATATCTGCTAGTGTCAAAATAAATTATTCAAAACGAAGCATATCAAAGTTTTAAAAAAAGTATGCAAAATTGTTAAGGTGCAAGAAAAGTCTTAATACGAATGGGCCAGCAAACTAAAGTTTTCAAAGATATATCAAGTTATTCTGTATATGAACCACCCTGTATGTACTTATATGAATGCAAATGGCGATATTCGCTTTACCGAACCTTTTTGCGACTTCCTCTGCGTTTCGGCAGCTCCACCATTTCACAGGCTGCTTGTTGTGGTTTTTGCAGCCTTTGAGGGTTTCCACATTGTCATTATTATTAGCATAGTTTTTACTGTTGCTACCAACGACCACTTGTATTGTTTCTCACAGGAAAACCTGGAAATGGATAAGAAATGAAGCAAAAACAAAAAGAAAAGATCCCAAGCTGAAAAACTCCCAGCTTTGCGTTTTTGTATTAATCAAAAGCAAAAGAGAGGCAGCAAAAACGCCATTCAACATGAAAGACAGACAACGCAAAAAACGAAACCGCAAAGAAAAAAGGGCAAAAACGAAACGAAAAACATTAAACGAAAAAGAAAAATATGAAAAAATGAAAATCCCAAACCTTTGTTTCAGCCCAAAGTAAGAGCAAAAAATAATTGATGCCAAGTGTCAGAGTTCGTCAAAAAAAGGAAAGTGAACAGATTCGAGTCGGGAGTGAGAGTGAGTGTGCGAAGAGACTAAGGCACACTGAGAGTGTGATTTTGTTGCTATTGCTACTAATTTATGTCTTTAATTACAGTTTATACGACCTACGAGCACTGCTTCATTATACTCTTGACGTCGGCTGTCGTATATGTAACCGTTATTAACCGAACAACTGTTTCAGTTTTATCACGACAGTCAATATTTGACTGATGTTTTTATATGCATTTGAGCTGTGCAACCGTATATATATATAATATATAAATACACATACACACACACACACACACATTCACATAACCACTTGTGTCTGCACGGACGAGTATTTTTATGGGTTTCATTTTTAATTACAGTGGTAAAGCTTATAATTGGCCTTTATGTAGCTGAATGGCAGCGAGGATGTCAGCTTCAGGTAGTATCATTTGCGGTAGTGTTGTTGTATAGGTTGACCACCAGCATAAGGTTATTTTATTTGTTGCACTTTGGTCGTAATATTGTTGCGCGTTAATTTTATGGATGGATTATTTCATTTTATTTAAATAAAAGAAAAGATTTTGGAGCACCATTTTTTTTTTTAATATCTCTGCCTTTTTGGTGCACAAAATATATTAAAAAGCCGAAGTCTTATGAAATACCAGTAGATCTTAAAGCCTTATTACTGCCATAGTCTCTTGGTTTTACTTCAATATCAATACCATTTTTACCATTTACAAGTAATTAAAACTGAATGGGCGCAAATTATCACTCCGTCCAAGGGCACCATAGTAACGCAGCCATACGAAATTCAAATTTTTTATGCGGAATTTAAATGACTCGTTCTTGCAAGAACAGGAAAAAATTCTTGCAATCAGGTATAGCAAAACCCTCCGAGTTCTTGCCCAAAAATGTTATACAATGCGCGAATAATTTGGCTTTAGCACAGCACAGGTGAACGATGGAATGTCTCAATTACCCTTCACTATTTATAAAGCCAGGCCATATCAATTGGAAAGTTAGCGGAAACTTGGAAATAAAATTTTTTTACGATTTCTGAAAAAAAGCTTGAAATTTTGATGAAAATTAAAAAGAGTGTTTTTTTTAAATAAAAAAAATTTAAAAATTTTTTTGTTTAAATTAAAAGTATTTAACAATTTTTTTAAAAATTAAAATTTTTTTTTAAATTAAAATTTTTTTAATTAAAAATATTTAAAAAATTAAAAAAAAATTTATATTTTGATAATACTATTTTTTATGTCATATATTAACGGAATTTTTGAGCCACTTTAAGCTTCGACTTTATTATGCAAAAACTCATTGGGCTATAAAAGGCATAACCGAAAATTTTCTAGGAATTCTGAAAAAAAAGTTTAAAATTGTGATGAAATTAAAAAAAAAAAAAATTCTCTTGAAGAATTTAAAAACTTTTAAAATTTTATATTGTAATTAAAAAAAATGTATATCATATAGTAACGGGATTTTTGAAACACTTCAAGATTCGACCCAAAATTCATTGGGCTATAAACTGCATAACCCAAAATTTTCTACGAATTCGAAATTAATAAAAAAAAATTTTTCAATGAATTTTTTAATTACTGTTTAACTGTTAAAATTTTAAAATTGAAAAAAATGTATATCAAATATTAACGGCATTTTTGAGCAAATTCAAGCCTCGACTTTTTTATTTAATGAAAAAAAAAATCTTTTTTGGTAGAGTTAAAACATTAAAAATTTAAATTTTTTTTTTTTCATGTCAAATATTAACGGTATTTTTGAGCCACTTCGAGCTTCGAAGTCGCAAAAGTCATTGGGCTATAAACGGCATAACGCAAAATACTCAACGAATTCTGAAAAAAAATTTTAAATTTTAATGAAAGTAAAAAAAAAAATTAAAAGAATTAAAAAAACTAAAAATTAAAAATTTTATTTGTATCCCAACGAATTCTGAAAAAATGTTTGAAATATTGATGAAAATTATATTACAAAAAAAAAATCTTTTTGAAAGAATTAAAAAATTTTAAAATTAGAAAAAAGTTCGTTTTATGCCAAATATTAACGGTATTTTTGAGTCACTTCAAGCCACCACTTTATTATACCAAAAGCCATTGGGCTAAAAACTGCATATCCGAAAATGTTCTACGAATTCTGGAAACAAAAGTTTGTAATTTTGATGGAAAATAAAAAAAAAAATTTCTTGAAAGAATTAAAAAACTTAAAATTTTAAAACTAAAAAAAAATGTATGTCATATAGTAAAGGCATTTTTGAGCCACTTCAAGCTTCGACTCAAAAGTCATTGGGGTATAAAATGCATAACCCAAATTTTTCTACGAATTCGAAATTAATAAAAAAAAAATTTCAATGAATTTTTTAATTACTGTTTAACTGTGTTTGTTTAATGAAAAGTGAAAAAAATTCTTTTTTGGAAGAGTTAAAAAAAGTTAAAAAATTTTTTTTACGCCAAATATTAACGGTAAAAAAAAAATTATGTGAAATATTAACGGTATTTTTAAGCCACTTCAAGCCTCGTCTTTATTATACCAAAAGTCATTGGGCTGCAAACTGCATAACCAAAAATTTTCTGAAAACAAAATTTGAAATTATGAAAAAAAGGTTTTTTTTTTTAAATTAAAAAATATTTTAAAGTTTTTAAATAAAAACGATTTTTTTTTAATTAAGCAAAAAAAAAAAAGATGTTTGAAAGAATTAATAAATATTTTAAAATTAAAAATAATTTTTTTTTAATTCAATAAAAAAAAGTTTTTGAAAAAATTAATAAATATTTTAAAATTTTAAAATTAAAAAGAATTTTTTCAAATTTGTTTTTAATTTTTTTTTCGTTTAGTTTTCATTAAAATTTCAAAAATTTTGCAAATAAAAAAACAATTTTTTGAACAAATTAAAAAAATTTTTAAATTTTGATAATATATTTTTTTATGCAATATCTTAACGGTAGTTTTCAGCCACTTCAGCCGACTTTATTATACCAAAAGTCATTGGGCTACAAACTGCACAACAGAAATTTTTTTACGAATTCTGAAAAAAGATTTGGAATTTTGATGAAAAATGGTTTCGAAAGAATTAAAAAATCATTTAAAATTGTAAAATTAAAAAGATTTTTTTTTTTAATCAATAAAAAAAAAGTTTTTGAAAAGATTAAAAATATTTTAAAATTATTAGAAAGAATTTTTTTTTTAATTTGTGTTTAATTTTTTTTGTTTAGTTTTTATCAAAATTTCAACATTTTGCAAATTAAAAAAAAAATTTTTTTGAAAAAATTAATTTTAAATTTTAAAATTAAAAAAAAAAATTTTTGGACAAATAAAAAAAATGTTTAAATTTTAAAATAAAAAAAAAATGTACGCTACACAATGTTTGAAAGTTGAATTTATGTTCATAGATGGTTCATGCAGAGGAAGGAATTACACTTTCATAACCAAAATTTAAATAATTAATTTATAGCTAAATACAAAGCAAATAAATTGCCACAACTTGTCAATAAGTCCCTGCGCTATAATTTAAAAACTTCTCGCTCTCTCTTTTTATGGTGTAAATTTCTTTGTATTACTAAGGCAAAGTGAAACGAAAATTTTAATAGCAGCTTAATTTAATTCCACGCTGTGTTGCATGCAAAGTCATTATATACTTGTAAACTCGTATCCACGTGCGTGTGGTTGTGCTGGCCGGCTTTATTTGTAAGCAAACTCTTTCTCCACTTATTGTAGCCTTAAGCTCATCAAAAGCTGCTTTTCGTAGTGTTAAGCAGCGCATCTAATAATCGCACACAGCCACATTTTGCTACTCCTTTCAGCTGCCAGCAGCTGCCTCTCCTTGTACAGAGTTGCCATACTCACCCCACCACTACTTCGAATATTTTTACAACGAACGCTTTTAAAATGTTAAAACGCCATTATGAAGTGGAATTAATGCACTTCCTTTTAGCTGCTGTTTATTTACGTGCGTACATCCCCCGTCTGCTACTTGAGTCCGCTTACGCACGTTCGTTAGAAAAACAAAAACAAATCTCCTTAGTAACGCGTGATTTATTTGGATCTTTTTTAGATTAGATTTTCTCTGACTCGTGTCAAATTGTCACGTAATTTTTATTTATTATTATTTGGCGAATCTTTGCACAAATTCTGCAGCTGTACCAGGAAACTCAGCGTTCAGTCAATAGAGTTTTTCGTGTACTTATTAGCGACCTGTGATCCATGCTTTTTACTATATCCAAATTAATCACCCTTTATTTCCGCGAAGCTGCCGACAATCTTTGCTGGCTGCTGATAAGTCTCACCTCTGGTCGCGTGTTTGGGTGTGTGTGTGTGATTGTACAACCAGTGACAAAGTGGCAAAAATTATCATTTACCGAACGGCGAGCAGCTACCAACTCACAGGAAAAACGAGCAACATAACCTCCGGAGTCAGATAACGTCTTATGTATTTATATGTAACAATCCACCAAAGTCAAAGGATGTCGAGAAGGAACAGTGTAAAAATTTGTCAATCTATTGGGACTGAATAGAATTGCAGTCATAGCTTATGAGACAAAGGGAGGATTTCCTCTGCTACCATCAGCAGGTAACCGCATTGAATACTAGCTCAGAACGAGCGCATTTGTCTCCATATCAGTAATGGAGGATGTTTATGGAATTTGAAAGCACCTACTTAAATATCAGCGAGTTTCAGTTGATTTGTCACACTACCGAGAATTTATAATGTAAGGGAATGAAGACTCCTCTAACTCCTTGTTGGAGCATAGGGTGTCAGACGATTCGTTTGCTAGTCTTCGTACCCTAGCTTGGTGATATCTGAACGATATGCACCTCCAAGCAGGTGTTTGTTCAAAATAGGAAACGCGACCACTCTACATGCATATGCGGAGATGCCGCCGAAGATAACGCTGAACGCACATTCTTCCAATGCATGCGTTGGGAACAAGAACGTCGAAACCTGGAGAATGCAGTTAGTCACATAACCGCTGAAAACGTAATCGACAAGGTGCTAAGTAGCGAGGAAACGTGGGAGATAAGCAGTAGTTTCACGGAAAAAATTTTCCGGATAAAAAAGCGGGACCTGGACGCAGGCACATAGGTATAGAACTTTGAAATGAGGACGATGAAACGCCACTCTGAAGTAATGCGGAAGCGATTCCAGAGTGACCGACGGTTCCAAACGAGGGGAAGTTTTTTAGTCTCCGCGGACATAACATTGCTGTGACGGCAGCTTTGATGATGACAAAAAAAAAAACGATGCTTGTCGTTTTTAGTCCACGAGTGGTACTTTATTTCCCACTTACCCTGCATGATGCCGAGCCTATCCCGATACGACGCCTGCGAACGCGTCCGATAGGAGGTAGACCGCTCCACACCGAGGAAGGAAGAAAATTAAGTGCTTTCAGACTTGGAAAGTTAGCCGAATTTCCAAAAATAAAGAAGTTGGGCTCAGTGAAATTGTCTGAATAAGAGAAGGGGACACAATAAATCTTGAAGATTCCTTATTCAGTTTCATGCATGTAAATTTAAACTTGGAATGTTTACTTTCAGTCCCTTTAGATTAGCAAAATCTCACACTGTGCGCACTGGTGCGATGATTACTTCACGTTTTAAAGCGTGTACGTGTACGTTTTAGCTGGCTTCTCCAGGCATCTGATGTCACAAAGCTAACGCAACTACATAAACTTGTGGAAAAGTACTGAAGTCAATTCAGTTACTTGTGTAGAAAAAAAGGATTCCTGGTAAGGAAATTCTAAAGCAGTGGCGCCTATTTCTTGTTAAACATTTTTATGACTCGTATTTATATATATAAGTATGAGTATAAGTATAAGTATAAGTATAAGTATGAGTATGAGTATAAGTATAAGTATAAGTATAAGTATAAGTATAAGTATAAGTATAAGTATAAGTATAAGTATAAGTATAAGTATAAGTATAAGTATAAGTATAAGTATAAGTATAAGTATAAGTATAAGTATAAGTATAAGTATAAGTATAAGTATAAGTATAAGTATAAGTATAAGTATAAGTATAAGTATAAGTATAAGTATAAGTATAAGTATAAGTATAAGTATAAGTATAAGTATAAGTATAAGTATAAGTATAAGTATAAGTATAAGTATAAGTATAAGTATAAGTATAAGTATAAGTATAAGTATAAGTATAAGTATAAGTATAAGTATAAGTATAAGTATAAGTATAAGTATAAGTATAAGTATAAGTATAAGTATAAGTATAAGTATAAGTATAAGTATAAGTATAAGTATAAGTATAAGTATAAGTATAAGTATAAGTATAAGTATAAGTATAAGTATAAGTATAAGTATAAGTATAAGTATAAGTATAAGTATAAGTATAAGTATAAGTATAAGTATAAGTATAAGTATAAGTATAAGTATAAGTATAAGTATAAGTATAAGTATAAGTATAAGTATAAGTATAAGTATAAGTATAAGTATAAGTATAAGTATAAGTATAAGTATAAGTATAAGTATAAGTATAAGTATAAGTATAAGTATAAGTATAAGTATAAGTATAAGTATAAGTATAAGTATAAGTATGAGTATAAGTATAAGTATGAGTATAAGTATAAGTATAAGTATAAGTATAAGTATAAGTATAAGTATAAGTATAAGTATAAGTATAAGTATAAGTATAAGTATAAGTATAAGTATAAGTATAAGTATAAGTATAAGTATAAGTATAAGTATAAGTATAAGTATAAGTATAAGTATAAGTATGAGTATAAGTATAAGTATAAGTATAAGTATAAGATAAGATATAAGTGTACATTTTTCAAAGCACTCTGCAACACTAACATACCAGCAACACCTCCTTCTTCCATTCTTGTCAATAAATAGTTTCATCTGATGCAATTTCCATTTGCTGATTTGGTACGATACTTCCACTTTTCTCTTCGGAACTAGAAGGGAATCGCATTCAACCTCTCGTACGTATGTTTGGAATATTTTCGCTATCACTGTCACTTCGTTGATCTATATTGCCATCATCGGAAATTTCATTGGTGGATGGCCTGGCATTCTTCCCTTTTTTATACAAAAATTTCAAAATGAAGCGAATTTCTTCATTGTTTTCACTCATTTTTGAACAGCAATAACTTTTTTTCAACTTCTCCGAATTTAATTTTTTTTTGCCTAAATGAAGCTCAAAATGTCACTTTTCTAACACCATATGATATGACACAATGTGATAGGTAGCACTGGTCCACTGTCGTGGACGACATCTATTGACAAAATACGAAAAGACTTTTTCGACTACCCAATATTTAAAAAATTTTTACGTGAAAGTATGTACAAAACTACGAGTCGCAATTACTCAATAAGCCGTGTTGTCTTCATGTCATCGTTATCGTGTAAAGCCTGGTTTCTTGTTTATGCTTTAAACCAGCTTTTCTGCATAGCTCGTCACAAAGAGGACTAGATTTTGCGAACTTGACGCACGAGTTGCTTTAAATCATGGACTGGCCTTCCGGCAAGTTGCGTTTTCATAGTGCCCCACACATTTTCAATGGGGTCGGCGTCTTTGGACTGAGAAGACCAGTCCAATAATGGAATGCCATTTTCTTGTTTTGTTGTTTCTCAAAGTGTTTTTCTGAGATTAGTGGTTCTGATAATGTGGAGCGGTAGGATATGTTCGCCTCCATCAGTCGTCGTTCGATGGTGTTGATACTCACAACTATTCCCTTTTTAGGAAGAACTGATCGTGCTTGGCGTAGTCACAAAGAAGGGTCTCGCTTAAAAAGTTGGACGATCAATTTTGCCTTTTTAGCTTTTTTGCTGTAGGTCGCTTCAAGCCGCGCTCGGAAAAGTCATCAACATTTTTGTGCATCTTATACCCCTGATTCCACATCACAACAAACTTTTTTGATTTTTTAATCACTTTTGCAGCCGCGGCGTAAGATAATTTCGGCCCTTTCGAATGCGCGCATAAAAATACCGCCTCTAAACACTTCGAGTACTTCTCACTCATTTTTGTTTGGTTGAGTTTACGGGAAAGTTTCGGGCGACGCTAACCTGAGATAGCACTGGGGTGGTAGCCCTTGAGTGGGACTATTACACAGCAAAAAGCAGATCGAAATATATCTTGAAGTTACAAGAAAAAAACCGGTTCGTTTTTTCAGATTTAGCATAATCTACAATACAAGTAGTCTTTAACTGAAGGCTTACAAAAATATTTACAAAAATGGTGGCTAGTCGAAATCAAAATTCCTATTTTCAGTAAATAATACGGATTTTTTGTTTTTTTGTGTTAAAAAAAATTAAAAAAAAAATCACAATGCCTCAAGAAGATTCCTTCCAAAAAGACGTATTTCGAGTGATCGTGGTCACCGATTTGTGAGGTGGCATTTTGTGAAATGAGCAAATTCCGTATGATCCATTTCAGTCCTCTCTTCAAAGTCGCATATTTCGTTGAATATTGGCCGGATCAACTTGAAAATTGGCGCGCATATTTTTCATAGTTCATTCTCTTAGAAAATGTAAGAAATAAAAATAATTTCTTTTAATACATTCTGGATATGCTTGGAAGAAGTACTGATTAGGAGTCAGTGAATTTCCCTGCAGGGAATTGCTTTTCTTGAAACGATTACATTTTCTCAGCTGGGTTGACGCTATGTATTTTATCTTTCCATGTATGCTTTGTCAGCTGCTCCTAGACGTCTGCTATGCATGGGCCATGAAGAATGTAGCAAAATGGTAATTTATGCGTTTCTTTTAGCTCTTTTTTGAAGCCAACATATTTTGGTGGAAGTGCTTCGTACTCAAAAATGCGTGAAAGTGCTGGCATGCATTAACCAGCAGCCAAGTGTAATGGAGGGCACACATACAAGCGAATGTATGCGTATGTGTGTGCGTGTGATTTTAGTAAAATATTTTGAATTATATTTGTACAAATATTTCTCAGAAATGAGTAATTGAGGTATCGCTCAGCGGAAGCAGTCATTAATCATTCCATTTATTGTTGAAAGATATAAATTGCAGAATAAAATTAGAGGCTTAAAAGCAATTATTCTTTCGCTTAATTCACTATATAAAGGACTATGTGGTGCATGGCGTTTATAGCAAAGAGATTTTAATTCCATATGGAGAGCTAAAAGAGGATCTTCTTCCACTCCGCCTCACACCACCATTACCACAGCTGATATAAAGGCTGATATGTTGAATGCCTCAGTGAGACCATCCAGTTTATTTCAGGCCTGATGACATTTGCAGTCTAAATACATTGGCGATGACACTTCCCGATGTAATGACTGAAAAATTTTCTTGTTTGCAAATGTCGCCTTAAGGCGGTCGGCCAACTGGAGCGATAAAAAAATCGATTTTTTTTTTATTACTTTATTTAATCAGTTAACTATTGTAGAAGATGTGTACAAAATTTTAGCAACGTAGCTCCAAAATTGTAGAACTTATAGCGTTTCGAATTCGCTCTAGTTGAGTGGTAGCGAGTTCTGCCGCAGGTGTAATGGATAGGCGTGTTACTTTTTCGAAAAAAAAAGAAAAGAACATTACGATGCTTTTTCGAATGTTGTTGTTTCGCGATTCATTTTTCAAGCTTTTGAAGCAAGCATATTAAGTCGGTTGATAAAAATTTGACATTTATTGCTGTAGTATACCTCGTACGGAAGCATGTATCCTAGGCCGGGTCGATTTGTAGGGAGGCAAAAAAATCGCCCATTGCTCTGTAAAAATCATATTCTAGGGATCAAAATAAGAAACTTTGCCGAAGGAACCATACCTCTAAAACGAGGTGATGTCCCCCAATTTGGGTCGAACTTTTTAGTTTCTTTTCTCATGTAAAGGCCAAAAATGGTGATATTTTGAAATGATTGTATGGGGAACCCCCCAGGGGAGTTCCAGGGGGTGTGCCACTGGCATGGGCGGATCGGCCGTCCAAAGTTAGTGGGAGTCGGTCATACATTTGGACTCGATTGGAGCACTCTAAATGGGTCAAAATGGGATTTTTCGTTCGACCCAAATTGGGGGACATCAGAATTCGTTTTAGAGGCATGGTTCCTTCGGCAAAGTTTCTTATTTTGCTCCCTAGAATTCGATTTTCACAGAGCAATGAGCGATTTTTAAATCGACCCGCCCTACATTACATACATTGTATCCTAAACAACATTAAGAAGAAAGAAAAACTCGGCGGTAAAGGAAGACTCACAGATGTGCTCATCAAAAAACTGACAATATATTACGGGTTAGCCATTAGGAGGAATGCCAACTCTGTCAGAGATTTGAAAAGGGCAATTATGGCAACTCTGTACCATTTCACTTCGACAGACAAGTATCCAAAACATGGACGTTGTCCTGCGGGCGCTGAAAGCTGGTGTGAATGGCAAAGAGCTAAAGCTATGCGAAAGGTAGCAACTTTCATCCACCCGCCGTGTGTTATAAGACCAGATGTGGAAAAGCACATTCTTCCGGTCTATGACAATCTTTCGAAAGACGATCTCCTGGTGCGGTGTATGGGCGGACACAGTCAAAATGCCAATGAATCTTTTAACGCCACGATGTGGCGTATAGCTCCAAAACATTTGAATTCCGGCCCAAAAGTTGGCCAAATTGCTGCGTTTATTGCTGCAGGCATTTTTAACGAAGGTTACACGGCTGTTTTGGCGTTGATGAGACTTCTAGACTTGAAAATCGGACAACAGTGCAACATTTTTGCCGACAAAACGGACGAAAGCCGCAGAGCAACGTTACAGCGATTGCACTAACGAAGCTCGAATTGCTCGAAGGGTAGAAAAAACTCAATAGAATGAGCTTCTCGAGAAGGCGGAAGGATGTCTTTATGGTCCAGGAGTAGCTTACATAACTTATCGTCTTCCGAAAACTTCAAGGAGCTTTATCTCAAAACCACGTTTTTGAAACTGGCGGGCAGGATCAAAAAAAGCAATATTCAACCTACCGACGGGATTCATGGCTTTTTTTGTAGCTTTTTAGGTACCATTCTATGTGAACCTCCAAAAATAGTAGAAACTAACTGCTTGGACTGATATTATTGATAGAATATCGCGAAAATTACCTCCCAAAAACGATTTTCCGCTTTTATAAGCAAAAAAAAATGTTTTTCAAAAGTGTTTTTGGTGTTTTCAAGTATTATCAGTATTCCAAAGGTTTTTTGTTGTTTTCGAGGTTCATTAACGATAAAAAAGGCTAGC
This sequence comes from Anastrepha ludens, assembly GCF_028408465.1. Lineage (NCBI taxonomy): Eukaryota > Metazoa > Arthropoda > Insecta > Diptera > Tephritidae > Anastrepha > Anastrepha ludens. The sequence goes on along the minus strand of NC_071499.1, from coordinate 25,012,473 downwards.
AATTAAGAAAAAGCACGTTTTAGATGAGACTCGTGGAGCCACGTCAAATGCAAACAGAGCTTACTTTAATATTAGGAGCTACCTACCAATCCATTTCCAAGCGATTGCATGCTTTGGGAATGATTGAGAAACTGGGGACGTCGGACTTCCTTATGAGTTAAAACCAAGGGATGTTGAACGTCGTTTTTTCGACGTTTCACCTGTGAGCAACTGCTCCAGCGGCAAAAAAGGAAGGGTTTTCTCGCATCGCATTGTGACGGGTGATGAAAAATGGATTCATTACATCCATCCAGAGAAAAGAAAGTCATGGGGACTGCCCGGTCATGCTTCTACGTCGTTCCCTCGGCCGAATATTCACGCTGCGAAGGTTGTGCCATGTATTTGGTGGGACCAAGTTGGTGCTATTTATTATGAACTGTTAAAACCAAGCGAAACCATCACTGTGGATCGGTATCGACTTCAATTGATGCGATTGAGCCGAGCACTGTGCGAGAAGCGGCCGCAATACACGGAGAGGCATGAAAAAGTGATTCTACAGCGTGACAACGCTCGGCCTCACGTTGCCAAACCCGTTAAAACCTACCTGGAGACACTGAAATGGGAAATTATATATATATTGCGCCGTCCGGTTATAACCTGTTCCGATCGATGGCACATGGTCTAGCTGACCAGCAGTTCCATTCATATGAAGACATCAAAAAACGGCTTGATCCGTGGATAGCCTCAAAAGATGAACAGTTTTACGGCGACGGTATGCGAGATCTACCAGAAAGATGGGAAAAGGTAGACGCCAGCGAAGGGCAATACTTTCAATGATTTCCTTGTAATCATTTTTCCAGAATAAAGTTGTATTTTCGTCAAAAAACAAAAAAAAAACAGCGGGAACTTAGTTGCGCACCTAATATATTAGTTTTTTATTTGTGTATTTGTTAATGTAAAAAAAGAAGTTAAATGCATTTATTTGTTTATCTTTCAGATTTATTGATTTATTATTTTATTTTGTAAAAAAAATGTAATTGATGTATTTGTACTCGCCTGTAAGAGAGTACCTGAAGGCCTCATCAGCCTCTTAAGGCCGGCGGGCCAATTAGATGTCCTAAATTCAGTAGTTTTCGCGAAGCGTCGTAGGATGAGAAAAAAAAACAATTAGCCAAATGAAGTTCTGGGGATAGTTTAATATATATTTGAACTAAAAAAAAAAATTTGTACAATCTCCAACAATATATTGTAAGCCGAGTTATCAATAGATTCCCAGAGCGCCTTGCCACTGAAGTATCCAACTTCTGTACAAGATACAACTTGCAATTTTCATCTGAAAACAAAAAAAAAAAAAAGATTATTAATTTTGATGTAATTATCTTCGATGTGAACTAAGAAAATTGGGAGAAACACGTAAAATTCGAATTTTTGGGGAAGGTATATTAGAAAAAAAGTGGTTTTTCAAGGAAAAAAAACTCTTCAACTGGGTAAAAAAGTCGCTTAAAAAAAGTTTTTGGATGTTTTTTTTAGTTCACATAGAAGAGAAAACAATACTGAAGATAACGCATTTTAAATGAAATGGATAGCTCGTTTAGCTTTTTGCAATCGTGTACATAAATTAGGTAAAATCGTGAAAATGAAAAGCCGAGAAAACACGCTTCAAAGTCAATGGTCAATGGGCGGAGCACTACAACAATAAGCGCACGGTTGCTCGACGCCGCACTACGCTCGGCTCTGTAGCTCTGCAAATACTTGGAATTTAACTCTGAAAATTTGTGTCTCATGTTCTTGAATATCTAAGCTATTGATTTCAGGAAAAAAAAAATTGATTTTTTTGACCTTTTAATTGGCCTTAAATGGATTGTACGCAGTTTTGCCACTTGCAGAGTGAGACTTGAGACAATCCTGTGCGGTGGCATTCAGGTGCAGACAGAAGTAAGAAAATACACAAACAGCCAAACAACGAAGCGCGTAAAGACCAAAATAAAGATTTCCATCTTACAAAATAATTTCTTATTTTTCTTTAGCAAAAAAGTTTTTCAAAAACAAAATTGTATGACTAATTTCTTACATTTTTTCGTAAATACTTTTGAAGCGCGATTCCGACCATAAGCAGCTCCTCACTTGTTTCCCTTTTTGGCCATTTAACGGTGTATCTTATCTCTCTTTGTTATCCTTTCGTGCACCCAAAATTCTCTAAATTCTCTAACCCGCGCAAGGTTGGGCAAACCGCTTTGAAGGGCACACCGCTTTATGAAGAAAGTGGTTTAAAACAAAAAAATTAAAATGTTCCTCGGTATCTAAGAGTAAACAGCTCTATTAGCCTAAGGCTTACTGGAATTCACAAAAAAAACATACTCATGTATTTGCGTGCGCTTGTGTGTGTGTCTGTACTTAAATGCTTACAAACAAAGTAAATGTTTTACAATAAAATTCACAAGGACTTACCGCAATAAAACTTGTTTGAGGAGTGAAAAGCTTTTACATTTAATTACCAAGTTACATACATGGATAGCGTACGCGCTTTGGCATCCGCGAACATTAAAAACCACGTAGGAAAACGAAGTGGTTGAGAAAGAGCGCAGAACGGTAAGCAACGCATACAGAGAAGGTAGTAGTTCCCACTTCAGCTCCACGCAATGCGCTTAGAACTGTGATTTTAAAAGGTGCTTCTTCTTCTTGATTGGCGCGATAACTCCTAAGCGCGCCAGTCGTTCTTTTCTCGTGCTAACCGGTTGGACACAGCAAGTGAAGTCACGTCCTTCTAAACCTGATATTTCCAACGCAGAGGAGGACTTACTCTTCCTCTGCTATCACCAGCTGGTACCGCATCGAATACTCTCAGAGCCGGAGCCTTTGTATCAATTCGGGCGACATAACCTAGTCCATGAAAAGCTTTTTAGCTTTGGTTAATTTGGCACTGATCTCATGCAACCCAGAGCTGGTCTCTACTCTCTAGTGGGGGTCTCTAGTATTACCAAAAGTTGGTATGGAGCGAAGTCAGAAAAAAAAAATGATGAAAAACATGATTTATATAAACTGTTTTGACAGTCTGAAAATACTTCGATTTTCATATTTGTATAGTGCGACCAGAAAACAACAAATTAGGGGGTATTCTGGTCTAGACACTTTTATTTTTAGGTATTTTTAAAACTAAGAGAAAAAAAATATGAAAACCATTTTTACTATCCATTTTTTGTTATGGTTTTTATTAATATCGGAAAAGTATTGGGAGGTTGAATTAATTTTAAAGGTGACACACAGATGGCGCTATTTATCACTTTATCGCGTTGGCAATAGTGAATATATATTCATGACAAAGCCTCATCCCTAGGCTTTGTTTATCAGTATCTGTCATTTCGCTGAAGTATAAACAACGCAGTGTTTTCGTGCTCCGAGTATGTCAACTTTCGTGCCGTCGAAACGCAATTTGCGGGAAGCTTTGCTTTTCTGCTTCAATTTGAAAAAAAAATGCAGCCCAAGCCCGTGAATTGCTGCAGGAGGCCTACCCAGACCATACTTCAACATGTGAGTACTGGTTTCGACGATTCAAAAGTGGTGATTTTCACACCGAAGGCAAGAAGCGTCTTGGCCAGCCCAAAAAGTTCGAGGACGCGGAATTGGGGGAATTGGTAAACGAGGACTCGTGCCAAACCCAAGAAGAGCTTGCTGAATCATTGGGCGTTGATAAATCAACCGTTTGCAAGCGTCTAAAAGCGATGGGAATGATCCAAAAGCAATGACATTGGGTCCCGTACGAGTTGAAGCTGCGCGACGTCGAACGGCGATTTTTTACGTGCGAATTGCTGATCGAGCGACAAAATCGGAAGGGTTTTTTGCATCGGGTGGTGACTGGCGACGAAAAATGGATCCACTACGATAACCCAAAACGCAAAAAATATTTTGTACCGTTTTTTCACAATAAAGCCCCAAATCTTCGAAAAAAACCTTTAAAACTAATTCAACCTCCCAATATAAAAAAGAATTAATAAAAAATAAATAAAAAAAATCGTGAAATTACAGGCCGGCGGCGTGGGGGCTACATAAAAAACGGTGCTCATGCTTGGCATGATTCCAACCCTTGTAGTTATCTAACACAAACAAATTTAAAAAATTCGTCATTAGTTAGGATGTCGATATCGGATTACGTCAAATCAAATTTAAAATTTTTTAAAAGTACTTCAAAATTAAATTCTTCAAAATACGAGGCAGGCGCGATAGACAGATGTAAAGGGTGGTTAAGTTTCAAAGGCCGGTATTGATTTTAAATAAAATTCAATTTTTTTAAGAAATTATTATCATTTCTCTTTATTATGATAATACTGGTATAGTTCAATTACGTATAGAACAAAATATCCGCCAAATGGACACCGCGGCCTGGGCGGCACACCTCCATCCGATGGTCCAAATTTTCGATGACGCTGAAGCATAATTGAGGTTCTATGCTGTTAATGTGCCGAATTATCTCATCCTTTAGCTCTTGAATTGTTGCTGGCTTATCGAAAGCCAAAGCCCCAAATAAAGGAGACCAACGGTGTCGTTGACGTTTAGGTGTGCTTCACATTCAACATCGGCCCTTGAAATTTAACGGCCCTTTACAATAGGTCTTGCCATTTGGGTGTAGATCCAAAAGGTCGTTTTAGGGTTCATACCCCAGGATTTAAGCAGGAGTTGTTTCGTTGTCCAAAGGTGTTTCGTTGCCCTTTTTATTACTGAATTGAGGTGGGCCTCCCAAGTGAACTTTTTATCTAAGATAATTCCTAGATATTTAACCTCTTCCTGTAGGGGTATGTCTATTCCCATTCAGGGTGGCTGTATTTAAAACCCTTTTCCTGGTAAATGGAACATTTATTCCAATTATTTTTTAATTTTAATGAATTCGAAAATTATTTATTGTATAATTATAAATTATAACTTTTTTGTGTACTGCTTAATACAATTTTGCTTTTGAAGAACTTGTTTATCTCTCTCTCTCTCTCTCTCTCTCTCTATCTCTTTTTGCCTTCATGCGCCAGGTTCGTCTGCCCTGAGTGGTCACATCATTAAAGTGTTACTCTTGTATGCCCCTTTATATACTATTTAGCCAGGTCGATTGAGATCTTCCTCTAGTTCTTGTTGGTTCAGTTATGTTCATGGCGAGTTTGACGATGTGGCCTTCCTCTCTACGCATTACGTGTCCGTACCTTCTTAGCTTGCCTTCTCTCATTTTCTCCGAGATTGATGCAATTTTCATATCTTCTCGTACTTTGGTGTTTTTCACTTTGTCGCGTTATTCCTGTTGCCCAGCGCTGCATTTTCATTTCCGCCACGCCCATCTTCTGGTTGTGCTTGGCTTGCGTTGCCTAACATTCCGATCCATACAGCACTGCTGGTCTCACGCAGGTTTTGTGGACCTTTCCCTCAAACGTTAATGGCATTTTGCTCTCACATTAAACGCACCCTTTTAACCACGTCGAATTAACCCTGTGTGTCACATCTTCGTCTGTGTTTCCATTTTCGCTCAGTATCAGTCCACGATACTTGAAACTTTTTCTTACTGTTATTGGCAGCCCATTGATACAAGGATCCTTCGTTGGTCTGTTTCCTCTTCGCCAAATGGTGGGTGCAGCTATTCGGGTTTCTTTACATTTATGCGCATTCCGTTGTTTGTCAATATTTCATTCTAAGTGTTCAGTTTTCTCTCCAGGCAAGCGAGGTTCACATTAATTAAGACTATATTGTCCGCGTGAAGGATATTCCATGGCAGTTCGACTTTAACTTTAGCTGTTAGATAATCCATAAAAATCAACGGGCTAAGTGCTAAACTTTGGTGCACACCGTCCATTACTGAGAGCTTTTACGTTGATTCGCCAGGCGTGCATACTTGCCAAACCACTAGGTATTACATGCCTTGAATCAGGTTGATGTACATATTGTTCGGGTAATCCTTTGAATTTAAGCACAGCCGTAGTAATTGCCTAGATACTCTATCGAAGGCCTTCTCTAGATCTACAAAAGCCATATGCAGATTTTTTATCCCACTGCGGTATTTCTCCGTAAGTTCTCTAATTGCCTGTATCGCATCTGTTGTCGACTTTCCGGCTACGAGTCCGCATTGGTTTGGTGTTATTTCTGCCATGTTTTCAATGCGGGTTTTTTAACCCTTTCCCATATCTTAAGGTCCATGAGTTGTAAGTTTGTATATTTTGGTTTCTAGTAGCTATTTTTCCATGCATTCGAAATATGGCTTTTCTCGTATATTTTGGTAAACAGAACCTTTAGCCGCTTTACTCCTTCCATACCACATTACTTCCACACTTCTGCCGGTATCTGGTCGGGTCCACAGCTTCTGTTGTTTCTCATTTTGTTGATTACTTTCTTTACTTACTTATATGACCTGATCAATGGCCGTTACCGGATTAAGGCCGACTGTAACAAGTCTCGTATACATCTTGAAATGCTTTCTCTATGGCTTAGCTGCCTCAGCTTTTGCCTGGTTTTTAGCTGCTTGGCATATCTTTTTGGATTCCTCGTTCTCTAGATTTTGCTGGATAAAAAAATTACAGATACAAAAACATTGTTTCAGGTACGACGCCATTTACAAAAATTATATATAATTCTATAGGGTGACTAATTTTGTGTCATCTTCTGCATGTACTTCAAACTACAAATATAACATTTTTTAAACTGACTTCCATTTGAAAATGTTTTTCTAATTTCATTGCAATTTAACTCGATTTCCGATTTCACAGTAGGACCAATTAATCAGACAAATCCAATAATCCAATCGTTTTTCACTAGTTTAGGCCCAGTCACTATACCAAAATAGTAACTACAGAACTAGGATACTGACCCCCCTTTGTGGAGCAAGAAATAAATAATTGAAGTAATTACACATCTAACTTGCGAAGTCGTGCTTGTTAAATGGCTCATATAATTTCGCCAACTTTCACTTTGCAACACCCTTCTTTGTTGCGTGAAAACAAAAGCAGAAAAATAAAAATTCGTAAAGTCTTGAATTTCTTTTGAAAAAGTTGGGCACCGCAGTAGGTCGGTCGGTCGCTTGATAAATGGCCGTTGGAATACTTGCGCATTTGCAGCTCGCCTTCCATATACACATTTACACGTGTACATCTTCTTAGCCGGAAAAGAGATAAACATTCATAAATAACAAATTAAAATTCGCTGACTTCCACTGGAGTAACCGCAACGCATAAACTTCGCGTAAACGTGTGGCAGCTTGTGAATGGGAAATGGGTGTTAAGAGTGGGGGGTTGGCGATAAGGCGAATGGAAGATTTACAGAGCCAAGCTCGCCATATACAAAAGTATCTTTTTTTATTTTCAATACATATTTGGCTTTTGCCCTAGGTCATCTTCCTGTGTGTGGATGTGTACAATGAGCGACAGAGCTATGTGGGACACTGAACAAAAAATGTTTTTTTTTGTAATAAAAAAATCACCTTTCGGCCTAAGGGGGGAAAACAAATGTAATTTATAAAGCATTTTAAAGGATGTAATTCAGCTTTTTATTGTAAAAATTTAATAATTTTCAAGAGTGTAAAAGGAAATAACAAAAAAAAAGTGGATGCAAAACGGATATACCTATAAGATTGCAAAAAACAAGAGGTGTATTTCCAAATCTTCACCCGGTGTGGCAGTCCAAGAAAATGCGCGTTACAACAAACAAAAATACGGATTTTCAACTCCAATGTTAAATCAGTTCTGTTCTACGCCTGTGAAACATAGCGTCTGACTGCGGAAATTGTACAGAAGCTTCAAGTGTTCGTGAACCTTTGCTTGAGACGCATTCTACGTATCTGGTGGTCAGACAACTGGATTTCTAACACCGAATTGCATCGACGCTGCCATCAAAAGCCAATCGCAACTGAAGAAAGAGAACGTAAATGTAGATGGCTTGGTCATACCCTACGGAACGGTGGCTCTGAAATCAGCAGACAAGCGCTGGACTGGAAAGCCCAACGACAGCGCAGAAGAGACAGACCTAGGGGCTCTTAGCGACGCTGCATCGAATAGGAAATCAAAGCCGTGAGCAAAACACAATGACCTGGCAGCAAGTGAAAAATATATCCGGGAATCGCACAAAATGGAAAATTTTACTTTGGTCTTATGCTCCGCAATGGAGACGAAGGAATAATGATGATGATGAAAAGTAAATAGAATAGTGGTTAAGTTTCAAGGGCCGATATTGATTTTGAATAAAATGCAATATTTTTAAAAAATTGTTGTCATTTATCTATATTATGACAATATTGGTATAGCTCAATTACGTATTAAGCAAAACATCGGCCACATAGCTGCTGTGCCCTCGGCGGTACACCTCCAAAAACCACCAAGTGGTTAAGTTTCAAGGGCCGGTGTTGATTTTGAATAAAGTGCAATTTCTTTAAGAAATTATTGTCATTTCTCTTTATTATGATAATATTGGTATAGTTCAATTACGTATGGAACAAAATATTGGCCAAATAGCCGCCGCGGCACACTTCCATCCGATGGTCCAAATTTCCGATGACGCTGAGGCATAATTGAGGTTCTATGCCCTTAATGCGCCGAATTATCACATCCTTTAGCTCTTGAATTGTTGCTGGATTATCGATGTGCACTTTTTCTTTCAAATAACCAAAAAGAAAGAAGTCCAACGGTGTCGAATCACATGATCTTGGCGGCCAATTGACATCGCCGCGACGTGAGACTATTCGGCCATCAAATTTTTCGCGCAAAGGAGCCATCGTTTCGTCAGCTGTGTGACAAATGGCACCGTCCTGTTGAAACCACATATCGTCCACATCCATATCTTCCAACTCGGGCTATAAAAAGATCGTTATCATCTCACGATAGGGAACACTATTCACAGTAACTGCCTGACTGGCCTCATTTTCGAAAAAATGCGGCCCAATAATGCCGGGCCATAAACCGCACCAAACAGTCACTCTTTGTGGGTGCATTGGTTTTTCAGCAATCACTCTTGGATTATCATTCGCCCAAATGCGGCATTCTGCTCATTGACGAATCCATTGAGGTGAAAATGTGCCTCATCACTGAAGATGATTTTCTTTTTTCTGCATTTTGATTTGAATGCCCGTTTTCATAATAAGCCTGAATAACTTTAACGCGTTGCTCGATTGTGTATCTTTCCATGGTTCAAATTGAGTTAGTCTGAAATTGAAAAATGTCAAATGAAATGCAGAAAAAAACTTGACGGTTAGGTGTGGTTCACATTCAACATCGGCCTTTAAAATTTAACCACCCTCTTTTTTTTGAAATCTATTGACATTCATTAGTGCGAGAAGTTTCCAGGAATTTCTTTTCCAGCAGTTAGGCCATTTGTGTCTTGTATATAAATACGTGTGTACGAGTATATGTGTATGTAGTAGTGGTCAATATCTGTTGAAGTGGTCAATATCTAATTTATAATAATAAATAAAGCGCAAAAAAAAGCTGTTGCTTGAGTAGCAGGCGATTGTTACCCTTTAGCTTATCGATTAATAGGAAAAAACCAGCGATTGTGGGCAAAAGTAGTAGATGCGTAGAAATGTAAAATATCTTTAGATGTGTGCGTGAGTTTGTGTGTGCAGTAATGATTAGTGTTATTTTATTTAAAAATTAAGCGAAGTATTGCATTTTTTATTACATTCTGCTGAGTTTGACAGGGGCATAACGAGTTGTGTCTTCGTGTTTGCTTAACTGCTTAGCTGCTCGACAGCAAATGCCACTAAATCATTAAATCAGTGGATGCCATTTAAGTACTGCTCTATCAAGTAACAATAACAAAAACAATAGGGCGAGCAGGTGCTATGTGAACGAGAAATCCTCCTCAGTCTGATTTATTATTCAGCGATTGTGGTTTGCGTGAGGTATTGGTTATTTTTAAATAAATAACATCAACTAATTAGAGATTTGAGCGCATTGCCTGTCATCTAAAAGTCAGTATTTTATCATCAAGGAATAAAACGTGCGCGATTGGGTTGATAATATTCTGTAGGAGAATAGTTTACACTCAGCTCCATATTTTATTCATGATCCTATTCTATCCCATTAAAGTAAAAAAAATGTGAAAATAATACAAAATTAAGAATCAATTTACTTTTGCTCGCTATGACGACCTTTTGCCTTGACTATGGTCTTGAGACGGCGTAGAAACGAATCGCAAGGGGCCCGAATGTGATTTGCAGGTATTTCTACCCACGCGCGGACAATGGCTATTTCATGGCCTCGCGACTGTTGAATCTTTTAGTTCGCACTTTGCCCTACAAAGTGGCCCAAAAAGAATAATCCAGCGGACTCGCGTCTGGTGAAATTGCGAGCCATTGTGTAGGCGTTATGAAGTTCGGAACGTTGTTTTTTAGCCATTCTTGGTTCACTCATGCTGTCGTGTTGAAGCGGTGCCGAGTCCTGTTGAAACGTCCATGGTCTGTCACCGAAATGTTTGTCTGTGCACGGTTTCAAAGCAACCTCCGGAACACTTCCCCGATAATATTTCGCATTTACCTTGACGCCAGGTTCGATGAAAACGATTGCGCCCCTCTGAGGTTACAGCGGCCCAAACCATTACCTGTGGCAGATGCTGCCTCCTGGTGGCCAATCGATGACTCAAATTCTCGTATGAACAGTCGGTCAAACCATATCGTTTTGGGAGTTTACGAATTGCTCAATTTGAAAACTTTTCTCATCAGAAAACACAAGCTACGGAAATTAATCGCTTTCGGCCAAGGGAAGCATCTCCTTCGATCTCTCAAGTCTGACTTGTTGCTGCTTTGGTGTGAAATTATGCGTCTTTTGGAGGCGTGATGACCACCTCCATGACGTTTTGCGATGCTACCAGTATTATTGTAACGAGAAATGGTGCGATAAACAAAAACTTAAGGTACCCAAGCTGACGAACAATCGTTGTTTGTGATTTTCTACCCAAATATAATGCAATCACATTCAATTACGTTTGAAATCCATTACTGATTTTGTTTTTTCGCGTTTTTCGGCAAAAGGCTTCCGCGCGCTTATAAACAATACTCTGAACTGTCATTTAGCCAACTAGCAGACAAGACAGCTGATGCCCGTACATCAACTACGCGAGCGGTCTGAAGTTTGTTACACGACGAGTGCCGAGAGTATGACTTGAGGCACAATACAAATGGGCGATGTGCTTCCGAAGGTTGTGTAAAGATCTTTGACTACGAAAAGAACTAAAAAGTTCGACCCAAATTGGGGCACATCAGAATTCGTTTTAGAGGTATGGTTCCTTCGGCAAAGTTTCTTATTTTGATCCCTAGAATACGATTTTCACAGAGCAGTAGGCGATTTTTTTGCCTCCCCACAAATCGACCCGGCCTAGTACACACCCAAGGGCCTTGATTTCAGCCTCACTGCCTACAAAGCATGTCAATTTTGAGGTGGGCTGGCTCATTATAGTTCGCTTACCCTAGGGTTCAAAATTCCTTCGCACTTACAGTGACCGTCGTCTACTGCCACTAAAACAATGAACTACTAAACGGAACTACTTCCTGCATTACTTCGGGAGGGCTCAAAATGGCGTCTGTGAAGTGGACCAGTTCTATTTACCCACGTCTGGGTCCACTTTATTTGTAGTCAGCTTCATGCTATAGGTTCGTCTTCTTATATTCTCTAACATTTTTCTCCTTTAATGGGTTTGCTCCTCGCCTGTCATAGAAATCTATTATTTCTCGGGCATTTATATCCATACAGAGTTTTCCGGCGATAATGCAAATCAAATCATGTTTGATCATTCCGTCGTAACACCTGCGCTACGTGTCGTACGTTAGCTGTTTTAGCTCTCGCCTTAATGGGAGCGGCATAGAGATCTGTTGTTCTTGTTCACCACCTTTGACAGGAGGCATCTTCTTGCACCTTGTGCACCACCGATATTTGACGCCTCTGTCGTTTGGTACAATGACATATCTTTATGTGTCACATTGAAGCCAATGGCGCCACGTCTGTACTTGCCAGACAACACCGGCGGCCTCTTACATGCGCACTTACCTGCACACAAAAGCAAAACCTCTGTGGAGCCATGCAATTCGACATTTTTGGAGCAGACAGACAATTTTTAAGTAACAATAGAACTGCTCCAAATGTCCTTATCCACTTGCTCTATACTTATGTGTGTTTGTGTGAGTGCATACGTACATTTGTGTGCCAACAAATAACTTGAATTACGGCAATACTCGACTTTTGATTAAGCAACGTCAACATGCCAATCAATCAAAAAGGAAGTGGAATTGTGGCCGATACGGACGAGAGCAAGCCTCTCACATTCCTTCTCCATGTATCCTTACGAATTGTGCTTAACAATTTAATTGTGTAATTTTTATTTGATTTGCTGCCTAACCTACTTATTGCCACAATTAGCTTATAAAAATGCAATTTCCAAGTCAATTTACGATTTCATGATTTTTATGTCAATTGCCTGTGGGGGGCAATCAAACGGGCACACAAATAACTGCTTTACAAAATTCCATTTGTTTGTACTCTTGTGGATTAGGGTGAGCCAAATTTAGTGCCACTAATACACAAATTTACTTCACGTAGCCATCGAATGTGAAGCAAAGGAAAGGCAAAGCCAACTAAGGTGGTTGAGTGCTATTCTGCCTTTAAAGCTCAGTTGCTCGGAAATTTGTTTAAATATGCACTACAAATTAAATAGCAACATTTTAAAATTTCATGGCACGCTAATCAACTTAAAAACCCCAAAAACAAGCGCAATAAACTTCATAAATAATTTTTAGAATCTAAGAATGAAACTTTCTTTATAAATTACCAGCAATGTCTGAATTCAACTGTTTAAATAATAAATCATATGTCAAGGCTTTTTGTCGATTTTTTTTAAGTCTAAAAAGTCAAACGATGGAGTCCCTTCTGTGGTTCGTTTTAATGTGAAATCTGCTACTTTACCTGCGGATGGAGCCAATTTATTTGCCGATTTTTTCAAATCTACTTTCACTCGAGATGATGCAGATTCGTTTTCTTCTTGTTATGTTAATCCACTTCCATCTTTCAAATTGGCTACCTAAACTTTGTTTTTCTGGACATTGAGAATGGGATTTTGGGCTTAACACCTTTTATGCAGACTGATAAGGTTGGGCTCTACGTAGTTTCTTAAAAGCTCTCCGAATGTTGTTTTTCCTCTGGAACTAATTTTTACTAAAACTTTATCATCTGAAGTTCTTCCAACGATTGGAAAATATCAACAATTTTCAAAAGTGGACCAAAAGAGTGATGCGTGCAATTACAGGCCGATATCGAAGCTTCCTATTATATCTAAAATTTTTGAATGCGTTGTAAAAGATAAGATGTACTTTACAATTAAGAGCTTAATTTCGCTCCATCAGCATGGATTTGTCACGGGTAGATCTACAGTTTAGAAACCTGGCTGCTTTTGGTGAATACTGCTTTGGAACTGTTCCTGAAGGTTTTCAATTTGGACTTCTCTAAAGCATTTGCCAGAGTTTCTCATACAATGATTTTACGTAAATTAGTTTCGTTTGGTTTCTTGATTTTCTTTCAATGGTTGAAATCTGATTTATCCGATAGACGATGGGTGGTAATGATTGAGGGTGAATGTTCGGAACCTTTCACTGCATCTTCAGGGGTGCCTCAAGGCAGAATTTTAGGGCCTCTTCTCTTCGTTCTATTTATTAATGCTATTTATTATTATCCGATTTTCCTTTGCCAACTTTCTTTTGCATGCTGATGATTTGAAAATATTTTTGGGCATTAGAAAAACTGAGGATATTCCTGTGTTGCAATCCGAAATTAATGCGCTCGTTCGCTGGTTCTGTAGCTCTGGCATCTCTCTAATTATCAGTAAATGTTTTAATGCTACTTTCGCCAAAACTTTAAGGGGGAGCCTGCTTTAGAGGCTTCAACAAATCGATTTTTTTTTTTGCATAAGTGTCTTCCCAAACTATCCAAGAATGTGTCCTCAAAATTTCAGAAGCAAATTCAAAATATTTTCGCAATTACAGAAGAAATTGTGAGCAAGCGTCGGGCAGGTATACGAGCGGCCGGATCGCTCGAAGCGCGATTTCTCGGTTTTTTATTTTTACGATTTTTCCTAATTGGCGGGAAAGATAGGGAAAATGTTAAACGTCCTATCGAAACGTGATAAAATGGATTGTATTCGGAATTAAATTATCTTCTAGTTTAACCTAAAAAATCTTAAGAAAGTTATGATTAACCCACTTTTTAAACAATCTAAAGTGAATTTGTTTTTCCAAAAAAAATTATTTTTTTTTTACTTAGCGAAAAATGGTTCAATTTCTCACTTTTGTTTGATTTTCTTGGTTTAGCTAGAAGCTTTACTATACTAAAATAAATTTTTCTTGGGTTTTTGGTTTCAGATGAAAATTGCGACCTGCATCTTTCCCGCCGCACGACACATGTACACTCGTGGCGCCTCGGCAAAATGCTTGTACCAGGCATAATATATTTTAATGAAGAAATTTGAGAAGACTGTTGAAATATATAACAATAAAACCTGAAAGTTTCGTTTCAATCGAATATTTCTTTCCTTCCCAAAAAAATCCACGAAAACATCGATTTTTTGAAGCCTCTAAGCAGGCTCCCCCCTTAATTGTTTTTCAATCCTTACGTGGTTATTGTTAGTGTGGTTGATTCTAAATTACATTGTTTTTGCGACGTTTACTTCCTGCGCGACTTTGCGTGTTCCCGTTACTACATATGTTAGGCCAGAATATTTTGCATATTATCCTCAAGCATTTGTTGGTGAAGCATTCAAGTTCCTACGTGATCGTTTTCGAAGCAAGCCACGTTTCACTTCCATATAGCAGCGTCGAATTGACAAATGCGTTGAATATCCTAAGCTTGGTGGTTCCGGAAGTTTGCGAGCTTGCTCAAATATTCCATAAGCGCCCGAATGCAGCCTTTGCCTATCTTTTGTTCAGGTCCTCATTCGCTGCTATAGGTCGATCCAGGTAGCAGAAGCTATCAACGAACTCCACTTCTTTGCCATCCGTCACTACTTGGCTATTGTTGGTGCGATTCTCAATGTGTTGGTTTTTGCGACGCTTACTTCCAGCCCGACTTTGCGTGCCATTGTTACTAGTTCATTCGTCTTCTGTTGCATATCGGGCAACTTGTGCGACAGCAGACAAATATCGTCAGAAAAGTCCCAATCCTCCAGTTGTCTGATGAGAAACCACGTAATGTTTCTGGGGCGCGTGGTGAGTTGGCACATGACCTCATTCAGAACGATGGCGAAAAGTAGCGGTGAGATTAGACAGCCTTGTCTAATAATAGGAGTTAGCTTTGTACAAATAGAATAGTCAGGGTGACGTTAGCTCCCAGTAGGAATATTGATAGGTATCCTTAGAATATCCTTCAGAAGTTCCTTAAAACATTAGGACAATTCATAGTTAAGACTTCTAGAATAAATGAACAGCCAAGATATTTAATTCTGTTCTGAAGTGATTCTAAGCTTACGATTAAACACCGGGAGTTATAAAAAGGGAGAGACTATGAGGAGAGGGAGAGAGGAATGGTATCAGCTCCTATGGCCCGTGAATAATCTCATGAATCCAAAAAATTCAGGGTCATATAATAGCCATCACTTTTATTAATTGTATTGTATAATTGTATAACAAATATGAAACTGTGAACTAAACCTCAAAGAGAATCCAAAAAACCTTTGGCATTATAATCAATTTGTAAAAAATACGTCCAGTATTCCGAATAATGTGTTTTTATAGCGGCGGTACTGCCTCCTCTGTGCGTAAAGCTTCCAAACCATATGCGGATTTCCTTCTAATTTTGTGACTGAAGAGGATGAATTGATTGACATTTGTGGAAATCATTAATTTATTATCAGTCTTCGTTTTTGAGCCCCTCATTCTTACAGACGATAACTATATGGCGGAGTTAAGAATAATTAAAAACGCTTCTCTGACTGATGCGGATAGTCCTTCGGTAATTTTGCTTCTGCGGCTTTGGTGACTCCACTTACATTAGTATATATAGTAAAAAGTTTTTATCGACAAGTATGTTCATTAATGGTTTTAAGTGTACCAATATCCCTCCTGTATTTTAAGAGGCGAATTACAGACCAATTTCGCAACTACCCTTTGTCTCTAAACGCTTTGAATGCGGCGTTAAAGATAATCTTTATTTTATTATAAAACAACTGATTAGTATCAGCACGGGTTTGTGGTGGCTCGATTGGTTTGCGTGTTTTCGGGGTGGTGTTCAAATGGATATAATTTGCACTGATTTCTCTAAAGCTCTTGATATGATTTCCAACAAAATCTTAGTTCAAAAATGGCAAATTTTGCCTTGCGTTCTATCTTTTTAGAACAGATTAAATCGTATTTGGGGTACAGGAGCTCTAACGTTGGTAATGATGGTATTTCAACGTAACCATTTTTTGCCTCTCTGGCGTTCTACAGGGTAGTGTCATTGGTCCATTATGTTTTATGCTCCGAAATTTCCTCGTGTTTCTCTTCAACGAGATTTCTTCTTTATACCGATGACTTTAAAATTTACTCTAAAGTTAGTTGTCTCAATGACTCCGTTGTTTTCTACCCATAACTTAATAAGCCTTATAACTGGGGTGTAATGAATCGGTTTTTGCTTAACATCAAAAAATATCATAAAGTAATGATTTCTAAGTTGAACAAGCCATTTATTACGACGAAATGAAATTTATTATTCTCTTCAGAAGAATTTGACCTGCCCTAATGTTTTTATATGTACATATGTGTTAGTCTAAGAAAAGCGCTTGTGCTCAATGAATAAGTGGCAAACTTTTCTGGCACAACAATTTCAAATAATTTACGCGATTCAAGAGTCACCCACATGTCAACGTAGGTGGCAGCCAAACCAAAACTGCGACTGCTTCCAATAGCCATTTGGAGCTGTCTGTCATACACAAGCAAACATGCGACACAAGTAAATACATATATTTTTAAGCTACCCTGTAGAAAGATGAGCTACTTTGAATGTTTCTGATCTACGGAATTCGTACTGGGAAGGTGGGTTCTATCTTGGACTACTACTTTGGTGTACTTTGGACTAAGTAGGCAATTGAGAAGTAAAGCCCTCTCTCGACGAAGAAAACTAATACTCCCCAAGGTTCTCATCATGCCCGTCCTAATGGCGCAGAAGCTTGTACTATGACAACATCCGATGAGGCGTCGCTTGGAGTGTTTGAGAGAAAGATTCTGCGTAAGATTTGTGGACCTTTGCACGTTGGCGACGGCGAATACCGCAGGCGATGGAACACTGAGCTATGTGAGCTGTCGAGAAGCATGGAGGCGTATTGCAGAAGAGGCAATGGTTCACCCCGGACTGTAATGCCAAGATGAAGACATTGCGCAGCGAATAAAGATCCAGCCGCTACGTTTGCTGGCTCATGTCGTCCTCCTCTGCGTTGGAAAGATGAGGTGGAGAAAGACTTGGCTTCACTTGGTGAGTCCAATTGGCGCCGGTTAGCACGAGAAAGAAACGACTGGCGCGCTTTGTTAAACTCGAACAAAATCACTTAAGCGGTTATCGCGACAATCAAGAAGAAGAAGAAAGTATATTCTATGCCAATTTCAGTTTGGTATTCAATAAATTTTTCATTTAATTTTGAGTTTTTACTGCTTAAGCGGTAGTTAAGTTTCTTTGTAGCGGATCTTCTCTTAAGTTGAGAACAAAATTTTGTAACAGCTGCTTATTTCCTTTAAATTTGACTGGGATGTTGCTGAAGTCACAGTCCATGGCCGGATAAAAATCAGGGTCGCTTCGATTACGTAGAACGGACGGCGTGAGAACGAGAAAAAAGTTCTCTTCATTTTTAGTCATATCTGGATTATAGATAATAAGAAATCTGGGCCGACGAGTGCGAAATTTTATATTTTCAACAATGCCGATCACTGAAGAAAAGAGCCAATTAGCTAATAAACCCAATCTTACTTGGACGCCTGATCAAAGAAACGAAATGCGAAGCTGTAAGGCAAAAGAACTTGTAACAGGGGCAGAACCAGGACACAGGAACCTCTTGTGTAGTCCCAGCATCGGATTCAGTGGAAGCATGTCACATGACGGCACTATTGATAATATTTCTGACATTTTCATTTCAACCTCCTTACCAAAACAAGAACAAATAAAAACATTACGATATTTATTTTGTAAATTTTAGTAACTGTAAATAAAAGTAATTGGAAACACTCTACTATGGGCTTTGAGCCTAAAATGAATACTGAACATAAATATTTGTTAGGCCTTTCCAAGCGTACGGGAGAGAATGAACCGGATACTTCATTTCACTCCCATGCAAAGGCAAAGAAAGTGAGGAAAGAATATGAAACTATGCCTGGGAATAATATGAAACTATACACCTAATTTCGGTAATTGGCACCACTTCGCTGTGTTTCTAACTTTTTCGATGTTTTTTTTTCAAAAGCTTTCCTACTGGACGCTATTTGCCAGCTATTGGCACAGATGAATACATACCAAACATTGCACTCGATGGGTATTTTGCCTATACCAACGCATCAACAACTTGTCTATACGTGTCACTTTCGATGTCAGCAGCTCAACTCAACTCTATTTCAACACTCCACTTGTTTACGCCCTCAGTCCCAAAGTCTGCGCTTTAACTTCTAATATCGCGGTTAAGAAAATTGGAACAAAATTACAGCGGGAGTAAATATTTGATTAGATACTTTGCGAGGCCATTAAGCGGGTACACAAACATAGTGTACACACATACATACATACATACATATATGTGTACGCGAGTCATATGTTCTAGAAAAAGGAATTTTCTACATGCAAAGCACATTCACTTATACTCGTATACCTACATAGGTTTTTTTTTTTTTTTTTTTTTTTTTTTTTTTTTTTTTTTTTTTTTTTTTTTTTTTTTTTATGGAGGTGGCACAAAGCATTGAAAGCCGAAAAGTGTGAGACTTGCCTTTCGGCTCACCCACTAAAAACCCACCCCAGCTCCGTTTCCCTCCCGCGGGACAACCGTTAAGTAGTACTTCACGGAAGGGGGAGCGGCCTATTGCCTCTTCATGAAGATCTGCGCTGTTGTTCAGCCCGACGCAGTTTGGAGATTATTATTTTTGCCATATTACATACAGCGGACCAATATTCTTCGGACTCTAACATAATATCGACTAGGTTATCAGCCGTAATTGGCTTCCCCACCCTAGTGCTTAGTTCCTCCCTTTCTAACGCAAATCGCGGACAGACAAACAAAACATGTTCTGCGTCTTCTACAGCTGGTACACAATGAGAACAGTACGGGTCGTCTTCGTGCTTAAACCTATATAGATAGGATTTAAAACACCCATGTCCCGTCAGTATTTGGGTCAGATGATAGTCTAACTGTCCATGCTTACGGCTAACCCATTTGGCTATTAAGGGAATCAGACGGTACGTCCAGCGTCCGTTCAGGGACGAACTCCAACTTCCCTGCCATGAACGCATGCTACGCTCTCTTGCTTCCTTGCGTATCGTCTGTCGTTCTGAAGTAGCTTTGTTTTGGTAAACTTCAGCGTACTCTTTTGCCATTAAATTTATTGGGAGTAGTCCTGCAATAACCATAATGGTGTCTTCTGATACCGTTCGAAACGCGCAGCACACTCTGAGGGCACTCAGTCGATACACTGATTTCATACAACTCACATATGAGCTGCAATTAGTTGCTTCCGCCCATGCTGGAGCTGCATACAGCAAAATCGATGAGACCACGGTATTAAGTAGTCTCCTACGGTTTTGCCTAGGGCCTCTAGTGTTCATCATTATGCGCGTCAGTGCTGTTACTGCCTCTGCCGCTTTGCTGCTTGCGTATGATAGGTGATCTCTGAAGTTCAGCCTATGGTCGATTAATACGCCCAGGCTGAACTTCAGAACTACATAGGTAGGTATATGTGTGTGTGTGCCCATGTGCACTTAATGGCATGTTTTTCGTGTTTTTTTAAAGCGAGATAAAATTGTTGCGCTTTTTCGCTTTATTCGCTTTATCCAGAGCGCACGTTCATATAATTAAGGATACCAGTTATCGGTTTAAAATATATACAGTTTGTCAAGGAAGTGTTTTGACATCTACTAATCTAGCGAAATTCGGGCAGGCTTATGAAAATAAGTATTTTTTCAGGGTTTCATTTCAATTTTTGGTTCTATTTGAGTAACAAAGATAACTGAAAAGCCAGTTGTAGGAAATATAGTTCTTCCGTTTAAAAATAACACAAAAATAAAAAGCGAAAATAATATTCATACTTCAAGCTTGGCTATCAAGAAAGTCATTTTACAAAATGAAATGTGAATCAGAACTTTGTATGACTACCCGCGCATCTATTAGGTGCGCAACTCAGTTCTCGTTGTTTTTTTTTTTTTTGATGAAAATACAACTTTATTCTGAAAAACTGGTTACAAGCTGGCTTCTACTTTTCCCCATTTTTCTGGTAGATCTCGCATACCGTCGCGGTAAAACAGTTCATCTTTTTAGGCTATCCACGGATCAAGCCATTTTTTGATGTCTTCATATGAATGGAACTGCTGGTCAGCTAGACCCGGTGCCAACGAGCGGAACAGGTGATAATCGGACGGCGCCATATCTGGATAATATGGCGGGTAGGGGAGGATTTCCCATTTCAGTGATTCCAGGTAGGCTTTGACAACGTGAGGCCAAGCATTGTCATGCTGTAGAATCACCTTTTCATGCCTCTCCGCGTATTGCGGCCGCTTCTCGCGCAGTGCTCGGCTCCATCGGATCAATTGAAGTCAATGCCGATCCCCAGAGATGGTTTCGCTTGGTTTTAACAGTTCATAATAAATAACACCAACTTGGTCCCACCAAACACATAATAATACATAGCATAATCTTCGCAGCGTTAATATTTGGCCGAGGCGACGACGTAGAAGCATGACCGGGCTGTCCCCAGCACCTTCTTTCCATTTTCCATTACCCGCCAGAATGCGTTTGAAGAAACCCCTTCCTTTTTTGCTGCTGGAGCAGTTGTTCACCGGCGAGAAAACGACGTTCAACATCCCTTGGTTTTAACTCATAAGGAACTCAAGTCCCATCTTTCTGAATCATTCACAAAGCATGCAAGCGTTTGGAAATGAATTGGCGGGTAACTCCTAATACTGAAGCAAGCTCTTCTTGCGCTTGACGCGGATCTTTATTGAGCAATGCCTCCAATTCAGCGTAT
The DNA here is from genome assembly GCF_028408465.1 of Anastrepha ludens. Taxonomy (NCBI): domain Eukaryota; kingdom Metazoa; phylum Arthropoda; class Insecta; order Diptera; family Tephritidae; genus Anastrepha; species Anastrepha ludens. Next base: position 24,991,319 of record NC_071499.1, on the reverse strand, counting down.
TCGAAGGTTTGTGGCTTTCTTTCACGCGGACGGTCGTCAACATTAAAATCACCGTCTTTGATGCGACGAAACCAACTCGGCACGCTGTTTTACTCAAAGCAGCATCTCAATAAACTTTTTGTAGCTCTCAATGCGCTTCAGCCGCCGTTTTTTCGAATGAAAGAGTAAAATCAACACTTCCCGCAAATGACGATTTTTCGGGACAAAGTCAGACATTTTCACAAAACCAAAAGTATATGATACCACGACAAAATCACTAATGTGTCGAAGCAGTTTGTTTACCATATGTCTAAGCTTGTTTTATGACGTTTAGGTTATGTTAGAATCGACTAGCACACACTGCTCGCGGCATCTATTGACAAACAGAGATGACTTAGTTGCGCACCTAATACATACTCGTATAACACCTTGAAGACTACTAGAAGCACCAGAGACAGAGTAGGCACCAGAAGCAGACTGCTCATAGGCTAGATTGGACAATTGGCTAGACAATTTTGGTCCATAGCGATACCATATCAGAGTCATAATTTAGCGAAAATATGTATCACTCCAGATGCGTGTACGGTTCGCTCGAGCTCCAGCTCAGGAATAGATTCTAGTCTATCAAAGCTGGGTGCACCCGGCTGGCATAGTCTAGTTTTCGAGAGAATCAGAGATGATGCTCCAGCGTTGCTTTTGTACCCGGTTCATTAAATTGCGGGCAAGCATCGTTGAGTGGCAGATTTAGCTTCTGGTTCTCATTAAATTAATAGATTTTTGAACATTATAGTCCTGGCAAATCGGGCGCCATTCCATTAATAAGGTGTTTCGATTGTTGGAGATATTCAACTCCGATTCCATGAATTTCAACGAATCACTCAACATCTTGTGAGGTTTGCTTCACCACACCATTACTGAAAGTATACCCAAATTTGCCGTTGCCGTATTGTGCTGAGAGCAAAGGCTTCTTTAGAGCAACTCGTGAAGTTTAATTGTGATTTTGCAAAACTTTGGCGCACTGTTTCATGAAAAATTTTGCACTCACAACCATCGCAGCTGAAAGTGCAATCAGGTTAAAGGAGGCAGTCTCTCAGATTTCTCCATCCGAAAACTAGAGTTTGAGGGTGGTGCTGGGGCAATCTTTCCAAATAGGCAGGATTAAATCGAGGGGAAAATCACAGCTTGTACCTCTATCTTCACTGACGGTTTCTAGATGGAATCGGGAGTCGGAGCAGGGGTTTTCTCCAAATCAGCCAATTTATCTATCTCCTTTAAACTGCCGAATACTGCTAGTGTTTTTCAGGCAGAAGTCTTTGCGATCCTGCAGGCATGTAAAATGCTTAGGGGATGTGGGACCGAGGAAGATATTAATATTTTCTCCGATAGTCAAGCCGCGATTAAGGCTCTAGCGACGCCCTGGTGCAGAACGAAACTAGTAAACTCCTGTAAAGAGGAGCTCATATCTCTCGGGTGTGCAGGTAACATTTCTCTGATCTGGGTTCCAGGACATAAGAACATAGAGGGAAACGACATTGCTGATGAGCTTGCCCGGAAGGGCACTGAATTGGCCTCAGAGACCCCCTACCCTGTCATCGTCATCCCCCGGACTCTTATTAAACGCGAATGACACAACTTACTCAGATTAGTCTGTGGAGCACTTACAGGTCACTTTGCCTGCAATAAGCACTTGAACAAAATAGAGTTATCTAGTACAAGATCATGCACGTTCTGCTGTGATGAAGAGGAGGAACACTTAATCGCCGACTGTGAGGCCACAGGAGACACAGAATCCTGGACTCATACCTACTAGAGGAGGAAGACCTACAAATGCTCCCTGCTAAGGAGCTGGTTCGATTCCTCGGTATACTAAATAATTATGATTAAGTAATTAGGGGCGCAGAATAGATCGATCTGGTCGCAGTGCATAAAGGCCGCAGCCTAATCCGTTCAACCATTACCATACGCACAGAAGAGCTCTATTTCCAAAATGATTAGAGAACAAATTGTATGAGCCCTAATGTGTCCATCTTCCCAAACTAAGTCGAAGTGCAATCCATATTTTCATTAATTCGTTCATTCATTCACTTAATTTGCACATTTCCTAAAAAAAAAAAACAAATGATATGAGATAGAAGAGAAATTAAGATGTAATTAAATTTTTAGCGATTCGATACGTATCTGAAATTATTACTAAGTAGTTATTTTATTATTATTTCCTTATGCTAAGTAACCTCCAGAGCTAAAAATTCTGAGAACCGTGCGGATAATGAGCAGAAGTGCGCACTGCTTGATTAATGAGTCTTTTAGACATTATTTCATTCTTATATTTCCAGCAATTTGTTGCTAATCATTTGCTAATCTTCTTCTTCTATATACGATTTTTATTTACTTTCAGGATTACGCGGCAAAACTGGATGGAATTGGCCTATGCGTTGTCAACTTAATGGATGATATGCACGAATACATGCGCGGCCTTTTTCTGCTAATGTAAGTATTTTCCCATAGTTCCTAGGTGGAACAAAGTGGTTAAAATTAGATTTATTTAAAGCTAAGAATTTGATTTGGGGCCAAGTGCGACCTGCTTGTAGCGTTTCTACTTCCATTAGTCAACTCTACGGCGTTAGATGGCCTACAGCATCTCCAACCGCCTTGCGGGTTCCTGTGTAGGGCTGCTTTTGTGATATCTCCAAGTCGTTTTCACAGTGTATGACCGATCTTTTTACACTGATCGTGTATCAGTTTAAATAATGCCCAGCGGTCGGTGCTCATGATGGCATCAGGCCAGAAAACAGACAGCGAGTGATGAATAGTGTGCTTGTGTATCACGCAATGTTGTATTCCATGTCTCACACCCATAAAGAACAAACATATTTTACATTCAAAGATCCTCAATTTCGTGCGCCTGGATATATGTGAAGATCTTCACACTTTGTCCATAAGACCAAATAGAACGCGACTCTTTGATATTCGACATTGAATGTCGGCTGCTGAACCACCATTTTTGTTGATTACGCTTCTGTGATAGCAGAACTCATCTATTACTTCGAGTTTAGTGCCGTTTATCTGAAAGGTTTGCGTGCCCGCATAGTCGGATAGTCTTTTGTTGATTTATGACCTATGATTTTATTCGCCATACTCAGGAATGTAATGCCTTTCCAATTTTTGTACACTGATAGATTGCCCTTTTTCGGTAACAGAGTAACAACGCCTTCCTTTAGCTCACTGGGTATCTTTTCTGAGTTCCAAATATCCTCTAATAGGGGAGTAGACATCGTGCACTCACTTTTGGATTAGCTTAAAAAGTATTGGATTGATATAATGTGGCGTTCGTTCTCGTTTCCCACGAGTTCTGGGACCTATATTAGCATCAGGCTGTTATGTCTACCGACATAATTCAGCCTGGATTTACAGGACTCGACTACCCTTGAAGCGGTCGAAGGGCTGTCTAAGGCCATGAGCGCAGCTTGGCTGTCGCTGCAGACACATATAGATCTGCCTCTCCATCTGTTTTCCACAACAAAGTTCTTCACTTCTTGAACAGCATACACCTCCGCTTGAAACACAGATGCATTCCAAGAGGAAAGTGCAATTTTGTCCCGCTTAATTCCACATAGGCACCAGAGCCGGAGTTGTGCGCTGTCCTGGAGCCATCCGTAAAAATGCGAAAACAGTGTTTACCGGGCTCATTTTCTGAGTTTGACCACAGTTGAGGCTCTGACAGCACCACACTCCATCTATTTTCAAGTACGACTCTTGATGGCTTGGAGTCAAGGGCATGGGGAGAATTGTTAGAGCGACGTCCATGCCTACTCTGTTGTCCAATGCCGTAGAAGGGCTTCACCAATTCCCATTGTGTTTCAGCCTGCAGATGACCTTCAAGACCTCTCCTTGGATAAAAACATCAAGTGGTGGTAGACTAATTAGAGCATCTAGTGCCGGTCCTGAAGTAGTCGGTAAAGCTCCGGCGCAACAGATGGCCACAGTGCGTTGTAGTCTCAATAAGGTCCTCCTGACTCCCACTAGACAGAGTCTACTCATATAGACCACTGATGCATAGGTGATAATAGGTCTTATCATAGCCGTGTAGATCCATAGGACCTTGCTAGGAAAAAGGCCCCACGTTTTCCCAAAGACACTCTTGCACTGCCAGGAAGGCTGATTAAGTCATAAAAAAGTTGCTATTGGGTCCCCACAAGCAAATGTACAGCGTGAAAGAGTAAATCGAGTAGTAACCCCCATGTTGATAGAATTAAGTTAGCCACTCCCCAACATAATGATTGGGTTCCAAAACTAAGTGCAGTCGAGTTCGCTCTTAACAACTCTCCTCAGCTAAAACCTCATCAGATGTGTTGTTTGGTATAAGACAAAGAGAACCAGTATTTGGCGAACTTACTAATATCTGGAAGATCAACAGATGGATCAAGAGCGTGACGTAACTACGATTAGACTAGAAGCAAATGACGCCATGCTGGCATCTCAAAGCCAGAATTAGTGATATTCCGACTAAGGTCATAGGCCTGCAAAAGGTTTCTCTGTAGGTGGTTTTGTTATTAACAAAAATGTGGAATTCACTGTAGGTACAAATAAAAATCCCATTCCAAAGTGAGGCCAATATCAGACCATTAAAAGGATCTCAGCGAGCCGTTGAAATAATCAGCTGATAACATAGCTAACGAGAGCGCTTTGCTTACGAAAAAACTGAGGTTGTGTTGATATGCAAAAAAACAATCAACACAACTCTCTTCTCAAGTTGCTTCATTGCCTTCTGAACATCGACTGATTGGACGAGTGTGTGAATACGTATGAAAAGAGCGGGCAGAATTCTGCTGCCGCATACCTGGTGACGTGGCAGCCGAAGTTACTCGCTGAATTTAATTTTTCATCTTAGCTTTTAACAAGACTAAATTATTTTTGTTGCCTGGCTTTATCTAGCCTATTCTTCTTCTTCTTTCTTATATAGCCTGATCAAGGATCACAATCTCTTACCGGACTAAGGCAAACTGCAACTGCTGTCTCGCCAGGTGTCTCTACTTTGCGCGCGCTTTTCTCCAATTTATTACATCAAGCAATGATGTGGTTCCGTCGACTTGGTCCTTCCATCGACATGCCATCTATCGGTGGCATGGTCTTTTCTTACGTTCTTGTCCTCTGACTTGCCAGCCGAACATCTTCTTTGCTGGCGTTTCTACGTCCATACACTCGATATGACCCCAGCTGGCTTGGCTGAATATTGCTGCGCTTAATTATGTTCACATCTTGGTAGAGCTCATACAGCTCGTGGTTCATTCGGCGATGGTAGTTACCGCCAAAATGAAAAGGACCAAAGATTTTCCAAAGTATTTTTCTCTCGAATACCCCAAGAGCGGTTGCATCAGTCTGCGACATAATCCATACTCCAGCGCCATAGAGTAGCACGGGTGAGATGAGCGTCTTGTAGAGTGTTAGTTATGTCGGGCGAGAGAGGTCTATGCTACACATTTGCTTACTGTGACCATAGTAACACTTATTTGCATGAGTGATTCGTCGGCTTATCACCATGCTGACATCGTTTGCTGTTGTGATAACGGTGCCAAATTATATGAATTCCTTGACAATTTCAAAGGTGTAGTAGTGGTCCGCTGAAATGTTGCATACAAAGCACCGGAGAGGTTCAGAGAGGTATTGTTCTTTCTTGCCGTGTTACTTAATGTCATTTTGCAAAGCCGAATAAGTTTTGTACTTCACGGCGAACTTGAACATTGTGGCATATACGCGATCCCATATCTTGCTAACAAAAGCATTTGTTATCAGTCTTTATCTTTTTTATAGAATTTTTCCAGGATTTGGACTAGTATGAAGATCTGGTCCATGGTGGACTTTCTAGGTGAAAAACCAAACTGATAAGGTCCAATCAGTGAGCTGGCACATGATTTTAGTCTTTCACACAATTCGCTCGACAGCACCTTATATGAGATGACGATAAGACTGATACCCCGGTAGTTGGCGCATTTAGTAGGATCGCCTTTCTTCAATACAGGGCAAAGGAGCTTACAATCGTCTGGCATGCTTTCGCCTTGGCATACTTTACTCATACGCTGATGCACGCACACAATCAGCTCATTGCCGCCGACTTTGAACAGTTCTGCTGTCAGTCCATCTGCTCGAGCTGCCTTGTTGCTCTTCAGTCGCTGGATAGCGACAGTGATTTCATCATAACTATGTAGGTGGAGCAACATCCATCCCGTCGTCTTCAATTGGTGGTACCGGGTTCATTTCCCTAGCGACGGTATTCATAGCTTCATCGGCAGCCAACAATTTAGAGAAATGTTCCTTCCATAAACCCAGTACCTACAGCTGTTATAAAAGTCTTAGTCCTCTCAATCGAACGAATCGAATCGTTGTACATACAGTTTTAGCATAATCATGAATCATTTATAATGTTTAAATACCTATCAATTTTTTCAAAAAAGGACATAATCAATATTTTTCTAATCAAAATCACAACTTAAATGAAAACTAACAGAAATTAAAATTTCGTTTAATATGAAGGATTTAGTTACTAGCAGCTTTTCGTCACTCTAACATTGGAGTTTTGGCGCTATGCAAAAAAACCAACTCAACTCGACTGTAGCTAAGAATAAAATATATTTTTCATTAAAGTTACAGCAACTTATTTATGTAGAGTGAGCCTTAACTTGACCAGGACTATGCGCCTGACTAGGTTTATTTTAACAGTCAAGAGTCAATTTAATAGTTGATAGAAAACAAAAAATGGAAAAGTACAGCCTCAAAAAATAGCCTTGTGCATGAAACCAAAGGCAAGCAGCTGCTTCTTCCATTTCAAAGTAAAATTTTGAACTCTTAGTTGTTCAAGAACCAAAAACAATTGTCATATTTCTTCGATAATTTCTAGAGGCATTATAAACACCCGTAGTCATAAATTTGAAATTTATTTACTTCCACTATTCCATTATCTGTATACGAGTATGTCCTGCAAGTAGCAAATCAAAACCATTAAGTCAATCGAAATTTGCCTCGTAAGTAAATAAAATTCAAATTGAGTCGCCACCAGAAATAACCATAATTCTTACTTAATACTCAAATGCCAAGCAAGAGCGCTAGCATAGCATGGACTCGCATTTGAAAGCTCCCACATCCTCAACTACACACGCACTAAGCCAAGTCATAAGCAAACTGGCAACACAACGCAACTCATGGCTTGCTGACGCCAATCTTTGGACAAGTGTTCAAAATGCAAAACAGTAGTCACTGTCTATCGCTTAATCTCCCCTTGCTACTAACTGTATATTTATGTGTATTTGAATGCCTTGTGTCAAAGGCGCTTTGATTTGTAATACTTGCCAAGGTCTTCATGGACTTTGTGTGTGAATAAATTATTCTAACTGCGTTGCTTCTATTTTCCCTTAGCTGCAAGTCTTGTCTTTGTTTCTTATGTTTTTTTAGATTTTATTTTATTTTTTAACGACTGTCCTTTTTTACTAATTTATTACAATTTTGCAGGTATTGTGCGCCCACAGTTCTACTGGCTTATCTCTATATAAGAACTTCGCAGGAGTTGCGGCCACCTGACGGCCCATTAGCTGTAATGATGTTCGAGCATCGCGCGGATATAAGGAACCGCCAGCGGTACGTATAACTCAGAATATTTATATGTGTGTGTATAACTGTGTATAAGTGTATATGTATGTACTTTTCCCTTAAAAACAAATGTGACTGTAACAGATTTTATTTTATGGGGTTTATACTTTCATTTATCACAGACGAATTAAGTAGTTTATTGGGCTCATCAGAGCAATTCTATGTCAAGTGATTCAAGTAATAAGAAGTAATCTGAAAGAATTGCGAAAAATGTAATAATTTGGGAATGTTTTTCAAAGTGAAATATCTTCGGTTCTATTAACATTCAGAAATGTTTCATTTCTAAGTTTGGCTTAATTTTTCTCAAATTTTTCAAAAGAGTTTTTGGGAAAAAATTTTTTTGGTAAAAAAAATTTGGGGAAAAAAATTTTATAAAAATTATTTGGAGAAATTTTCGGAAAAAAATTTTATAAAAATTATTTGGAGAAATTTTGGGAAAAAAATTTTATAAAAATTTTGTGGAAAAACTTTTTTGGAGCATTTTGTTTTTTATTAAAAAAACAGTTATTTTTCGCAAATTTTTGAAAAAAAATTTTATAAAAATAAAAAAAAAAAAAAATGTATAAACATTAAAACAAAAATTTATAAAAATTTGAAAAAAACAATTTTATAATTGTTTGGAGAAATTTTGGGAAAGAAATTTATAAAAATTTGTATGAGAAATTTGTTTTTTATTTAAAAAAAAAAGTTATATTTCTCAAATTTTTGAAAAAAAAATTTTTGGGGGAAAAAATTGTTGGGGTAAAATTTCTTTTGGGAAAGCAATTTTGGGGAAACAATTTTATAAAATTTTTTTTGGAAAAATTTGTTGGAAAAAGTTTTTTGCAAAATTTTCTTTTATTTTTGAAAAGTTATTTTTCTCAAATTTTTGAAAAAATTTTTGAGGGAAAAAATTGTTTGGAGAAAAGAATTTTTTGGGAAAAAATTTTGTAAGAGTTTTCTATATTTTTACTGCAAGATTTTTGGGCTAAAATTTTTGTGGAAATATCTTCGGCTATTTTTTAAATTCGAAATAAAAAATTTTAAATAAAATATGCTATTTTTCAGAAATGTTTCAATTTTAAGTTTTGAATAAAACAAGAAACAATGTTGGGAAAAAATTTTTGAAAAAAAAAATTATTTTGAAAAAAAATTTTTTTTTAACTTTTTTGGTTAAAATTGTTGGAAACAAATTGTTGGGGAAAAAAGTTTTTGATAAATGAAGTTTTGAAAATTTCAAATCAAAAATGAATTTTTGAAAAAAAAAAAAAAATGTTGCGATAGAAAATTTGAATAACATTTTTAAGAAAACAAAGTTTGGGGAAAAATATTTTGTAAAAATTTTTTGAAAAGTTTTTTTGGCAAAATTTTTAAAACCTTTTGGGCTAAAATTTCTGTTGAAATATTTTCGATTACTTTTGAAATTCAAAATAAAAATTTTTGAAATAAAATATGATATTCATAAATATATAAAATTTTCGGAAACATTTAAGTAAAAACATTTTTTTGGATGACTTCGTTTCGTTCAATATTTTTGGGAAAGAATTTTTTTATTTTTAATCCAAAATTCTTCGAAAAAATGTTTGATTATATCCTTATTCGAAATTTTTAGCAAAAGTCTTATGTCTCATGTTTTTATTCAAAATTTTTGGAAAATAATTTCGTTTGTCATTTTTCACAAAGAGTTTTTTAATTTTTTTTTTTTTCATAAATAGATGAGACTATTTTCAGTAATCTCTGAAAGTTTTATATTTAAAAATGTTTCGTTTTTAAATCTTAAAATGAAAGATGCTAATAAAAAAAAAATTTCAAAAAAATTGTTGGAAACAACTTTTTATCTTTTAATTCAAAATTGTTGGGAAAATTTTTTGTTGAAATATCTTGGATTCTTTTTAATATTAAAAACTGTTTCTTTTTTAAATTTAAAATAAAAAATTTTAAAATAAAATATGATATTTAAAAAAAATGTAAAATTTTCGGAAAAATTTAAATAAAAAGCCTCAACCTCGTTTGTTTTAAAATAATTTTTTCACTCAAAATTTTTGGGGAAAGAACTTTTTTTATTTTTTAATTCAAAATTCTTCGGAAAATTATTTGATTATTTTTTTAATCAAAAGTGTTAGCAAACGTTTTTTTAAGCTTCTTTTCAAAATTTTTGGAAAATAGTTTTGCTTGTTTATCAAAAATGGACAAACATTTTGTTAGAGTTTTTTTATATTAATTTTTATTCATCAATAGCGGAGACTATTTTCAGTAATCTCTGAAAGTTGTATAGTAATTTTCGAGTCATATTCAAATTCGTACAGCGAACCAGTGAAAAATCAGCGCAAAATACTGCTTTAGTGTATGAAAAAATAAAAATTGGAAAAAACAGATACCGTCAAAAGTTATCAATATTCCTACAAGACAGTGCTGAGCACTTTCAACAAAAATTCCAACACATTTACAAGTATTTTATAAGTCTTTAATATACATATGTGCATTATCAGAATAGTATATACAACATTTTTTAATGGGGAAATCAAATATTTCATTTGATATTCTTTTCCCCTGTTCGGTGTGAATTCTAGCTCTCTTTTATCAATAGCAATTTCATATATGTAAGTGAAAACGCCAAGGCAACTTTCTTGTATGCTTATAATGTGGCTGCTCTGAAAAAAGTCCTAGTGTGAAATTTGCCTGTTGTTGTTGTAAGATTGCCATAGCCGAATGAGTTGATGCTTAGCTAAAAGTTGAAAATTCGTGAGCTCGGACCTCCGTAAAATATAAATTTTATAATTTCTAAATAACACATTTTAACGAAACTCCTCAGTCTGATTACTTTTTACGAAAGTGAGGAGTTACTGAGGAGATTGTGCTGATTACTTTTTGATGACGAAAATGAGAAGTTGCCTTGCCTTTAGAGCATAGTAAACATATTTTTCAGTAATAAAAAATTAATATTGGTAAAAGAGAGACAGGGGCGTTTTCCTGTAAGAACAAAGACGGCGAACTGGTGACCGACGTACAGAGCAATCTTAAATTATGGAGGGAACACTTCTCGAACCTATTAAACAGTGACAGCTGCGCATGTCACCGAGAAAGTGAAGATCCCGATACCCCAATCGTTGACGACGGAATTGTCGTTCCGCTACCCGATCATGACGAGGTGAGAATAGCGATAACGCGGCTAAAGAGCAACAAAGCCGCGGGCGCCGACGGACTGCCGGCTGAGCTATTCAAACATGGCGGCGAGGAGCTGGTAAGGTGCATGCATCAGCTCCTATGCAAAATATGGTCGGATGAAAGCATGCCTGCCGATTGGAATTTAAGTGTGCTCTGCCCAATCCATAAGAAGGGCGATCCTGCAATTTGTGCCAATTACCGCGGGATTAGTCTTCTAAATATCGCCTATAAGGTTCTAGCGAGCGTATTGTGTGAAAGGCTGAAGCCCACCGTCAACCAACTGATTGGACCTTATCAGTGTGGCTTCAGACCTGGAAAGTCTACCATCGACCAAATATTCTCAATACGCCAAATCTTGGAAAAGACCCATGAAAGGAGAATCGACACACACCATCTTTTCGTCGACTTCAAAGCTGCATTCGACAGTACGGAAAGGAGTTACCTGTATGTCGCGATGTCTGAATTTGGTATCCCCGCAAAACTAATACGGCTATGTAAGATGACGTTGCTCAACACCAACAGCGCTGTCAGAATTGGAAAGGACCTCTCCGAGCCGTTTGATACCAAACGAGGTTTCAGACAGGGTGACTCCCTGTCGTGTGACTTCTTTAACCTGATGTTGGAGAGCATCGTGCGAGCCGCAGAACTTAATCGCTCAGGCACAATTTTTTATAAGAGCGTACAATTGCTGGCGTATGCCGATGATATTGACATCATCGGCCTTAACAACCGCGCTGTTAGTTCTGCCTTCTCCAAACTGGATAAAGAGGCAAAGCGAATGGGTCTGGTGGTGAACGAGGACAAAACGAAGTACCTCCTGTCTTCAAACAAACAGTCGGCGCACTCGCGTATCGGCACTCACGTCACTGTTGACAGTTATAATTTTGAGGTTGTAAAAGACTTCGTCTATTTAGGAACCAGCATTAACACCGATAACAATGTCAGCCTTGAAATCCAACGTAGAATCTCTCTTGCCAACAAGTGCTACTTTGGACTAAGTAGGCAACTGAGCAGTAAAGTCCTCTCTCGACGAACAAAACTAACACTCTACAAGACTCTCATCATGCCCGTCCTAACGTATGGCGCAGAAGCTTGGACGATGACAACATCCGATGAAGCGACGCTTGGAGTGTTCGAGAGAAAGATTCTGCGTAAGATTTTTGGACCTTTGCACGTTGGCAACGGCGAATATCGCAGACGATGGAACGATGAGCTGTATGAGCTTTACGACGACATAGACATAGCGCAGCGAATAAAGATCCAGCGGCTACGTTGGCTGGGTCATGTCGTCCGAATGGATACAAACGCTCCGTCTTTGAAAGTATTCGATGCGGTACCAGCTGGTGGTAGCACAGGAAGGGGGCGGCCTCCTCTGCGTTGGAAAGATCAGGTGGAGAAGGACTTGGCTTCACTTGGTGTGTCCAACTGGCGCCGGTTAGCACGAGAAAGAAACGACTGGCGCGCTTTGTTAAACTCGGCCAAAATCGCGTAAGCGGTTATAGCGCCAATTAAGAAGAGAAGAAGAAGAAAAGAGAGACAGAATGTCACACCGACAAGGGGAAACTATCAGAACTTTCCCATGGCTAGAACAAAAATGTGTAGTTGGATGAGGATAGTGATGATGATAATATGAGTGCTCATATGATAGTCAGCTGTCTTGTAGGGATATTTCTTGTCGGCTCCCAAACGGCACATTCCACTATACAAAAACAGCCGCATGTTGATGTGTGTGTAAGAGCACCGTTACTTGTGCACGTAAATATAAAAATAGAGGCAGGAAAAACTGTAATAACGGTTAATGATGTGCAGTGTTTTAGCAAACGAGGGATAATCTTGGCAAATGCAGAGGCTCGTGTACGATTTACTGAAGGTTTGCTTCAGTTGCTGCTGGCTGCTTATTGCGCTTTTATTTATTTTTATTTCATGCGCAACAAATTTAACGATAATGAAAGATAAATGGTGAAATAAAGACTTCTGTGGTTATTTGCTGCAATTTGCTTCCTTTTGGCATCTTCCAATTGCAAACTAAAAATAGTAAAGAAGATTGTGAAGCGAATGAGGATTTTACTTGGCTTCAGCCTTGAATACAAAGTTTTTTAAATGGCGCAAAAGGAGAGAAAGGCAAAGTTTTTCAAAAGAAATATTAGTGTTACGCTAAGCGGTAGTTGTTTTTTTTTTTTAATATGCTACATCAGATTTTAATAGCTTTAATATAAATATGTAATATTTTATGTACTATTTTTTATTATTTAGGATTAATTTATCATTATTGTTTAGTGTTAAGACACATTTATTTTCTTTTTTAGCTGTAACTTTAAATTTTACTTTTTCTGCTTATACTTATACTTATACTTATACTTACATTTATACTTATACTTATACTTATACTTATACTTATACTTATACTTATACTTATACTTATACTTATACTTATACTTATACTTATACTTATACTTATACTTATACTTATACTTATACTTATACTTATACTTATACTTATACTTATACTTATACTTATACTTATACTTATACTTATACTTATACTTATACTTATACTTATACTTATACTTATACTTATACTTATACTTATACTTATACTTATACTTATACTTATACTTATACTTATACTTATACTTATACTTATACTTATACTTATACTTATACTTATACTTATACTTATACTTATACTTATTTATTTATTTATTTATTGTCTTTAAATGGATACATTCTTACAGACTATATTAAGCTAATGTACAATAGTTTAGTAGTTACTAAGAAAAGAACGATTTAAGATGATTGACTAAGATCCCATACGGCCACGTAAAATCAGCATCGGAAGAATTGAAAAACATATTTAAATCTGCACATGCCCTAGGAATCGGAGCATTCACCCCATAGTTGGTTCTCGAGAAAGCCAATTTTAAAGGTTTCGTACTGTCGGAGCCTCATATTGGGTATATTAAATTGAATTTTACTTAAAAGAGAAGGACAATCAATAGATCCAGAAATGATACGAATAATAAATGAGCACGATAGAATAGATCGTCTGCTATCAAGAGGTTTTAAGTCAATCAATAAACATCGAGAGCGGTACGATGGTACAGGTTCAGAAAAGTTTAAAGATCGGAGCGCAAAACGAAGAAATACTTTCTGAACTCTCTCAATCCGATTAGACAGACCTATTTGGTACGGTCTCCAAATAATAGCGGCATACTCTAATCTTGATCTAACAAAAGCACAATACAATGTTTTGAGAGTGTATGGGTTAGTAAATGCAGAACAATTTCGGCGTACGAATGCTAGCATCGCATATGATCGTCTTATGACGTGGTTAACATGGCTGGTGAAAATCAGCTTAGAGTCGAAAATAACGCCTAAGTCTTTAATTTCCTCAACGGATTGCAAAGGGAAGCCAGCAATACTATACGAAGTATGCAAAGTATTGTTTGATTTAGCATATTTTACGTGAAAGCATTTGCTAATATTTAGTGACAAACGGTTTAAATAGCACCAATTCCGAACATTGTGCAAGTCAGCTTGCAACTTTTCAGAGTCACTAAGACTGTTAATCACCGCAAATATTTTTAGATCATCAGCATACAACAAGTGTTCTGCAAACGAAAAGCAAGAACCAATATCGTTAATAAAAAGTATGAAGAGAAGGGGTCCTAGAATACTTCCCTGTGGGACACCAGAGGACGCAATAAATGCACGAGATGTCGTATTATCAACGGCTACAACGCAGTGCCTGTTGGACAAATATGATTTGATCCACGACAAAAACGTGGAGTGTATACCCAATGATGCAAGCTTCGACAAGAGTATTCGGTGCGATACTTTGTCAAACGCTTTAGAGAAGTCTGTATAAATTGTATCAACTTGGGATCTGTTCTGGAAGGCTGAAATGCAGTAACCATTGAAAATAGATAAATTAGTGACAGTGGAGCGACTTGCAACGAAACCATGCTGGTTGGTAGATATTAGGCCTTTGACAGCAAAATATAACTTATCATTTACTGTTATCTCAAAAAGTTTTGAGACAGACGAAAGCTTCGAAATCGGTCTGTAATTGCTAACATCGTTTTTATTTCCACTCTTAAATATAGGCGTAACGGAAGTAAATTTCCAATCGTCAACAAAGATACCGGAGGATAACGATTTATTAAATATAATTGTAAGAGGCTCAGCGAGACACAAGCAGTTTTTCAGCAAAATGCCCGAAAGGCCATCCGAATCAGTTTTCGTTGTAGACTTGAGCTTCATAATACCCTTGACGACATCGGTAACAGATAGGCACAAGGTCCCAAAATTGAGAGGTGAAAAACTGTTAGAGGGCAAACTAGAATCGAAGTCTAAGTCGGGTTCATACTTATACTTATACTTATACTTATACTTATACTTATACTTATACTTATACTTATACTTATACTTATACTTATACTTATACTTATACTTATACTTATACTTATACTTATACTTATACTTATACTTAATCATTATTATTGGTGTTATACTTATACTTATACTTATACTTATACTTATACTTATACTTATACTTATACTTATACTTATACTTATACTTATACTTATACTTATACTTATACTTATACTTATACTTATACTTATACTTATACTTATACTTATACTTATACTTATACTTATACTTAATCATTATTATTGGTGTTATACTTATACTTATACTTATACTTATACTTAATCATTATTCTTGGTGTTATTTTTTGAAATCATTTAGTACTCTAAAGAAATGCTCCCCAAATTTATTTTTAATTACTTTTGTTGAGAACAAAAAATTGGAAAGCTGTAATTTCTACATTAAGTGCGTTCTTAATTATCATAAAAATATCTAACATTAATTAAAAAAACAATAACAAAAAAAATTTTGAAAGAGAGCACCTGCTAAATATAATAAATCACTTCATTGTATCAAAATAAATATTTAAAAGTAAAAAAACCCTCAGCAAAACAGCTGCTAAATTTAATAAATCACTTCGTAGTAAAAAAATAAAATAAAAGTAAAAAAGGTTGTGAAAAAAATCACCTGCTAAATATAATAAATCATCTCCCAGCTTTTAAATGGTTTACAAAACTTAATTCAGTAATTCACTTTTTAATGAATCATTAATTAAATTTATTTATAACTCGAATATTTTCGCCCTCATCTTTTCTCTTACACATTTTCTTCAGTATTTTCTCGCCCACAATCTAACTTTGCCACATTAATTACTAATTATATTTACGTAAAAATGTATACGCTTGACTTCATTACCTGACGCACACCACCAAAGATTTAACGCCTCAGCAAACGACTTCTACTTTTATGAAGCTTCCCCCCACATTCTACGAGTAACACTTTAAATCATCCACTCACAAGGCTTGCACAATTTGCTAGCTACTCTCAGCTGGACTATTCATCTTCCAATCAACAGAGGCTTTTATTTACCCACACAATTGCACTACAATAAACGCCAAGAGCGCCTTCCTCATCTGATAATGTTATTGTTATTTAAACTTTGCTCACTAAATAAATTTAATAACATTTTTATGAAGCCAGGTGGTGATAAATGCCACATAAGGTGATATTTCATTTCAGCTGATACTCACATAAATACATACATATACACATACATACACAGCAACGTACTAAGCATTCAGCTATGTAATAATAAAAATAAATAAAAAATGTTCCTTATTTTCCATTTCTACTCTCATTCACAGCAATTTATCGGCCTCTTCGGCGGGTGGCAGCGTCGGCGCTACCATTACTACCACCTCAGGCATCGGCTCGGCGCTCACCACTCACACCAATGGCGGCAGTGGCAGCGGCAGTGGTGTTGGTCATACCTCGTCTGTGTTGTCGGCCACTTGCTCTGCCACGAAGACGCGCTCGTACGACCTGTACAGCGCCGAGTTGGATGTCTATCGCGAGAAACGAAAACAACGTAACTTTGGCAGCATGGCCGCAGCACAAGTGGTGTGCTTGTGTCCTTTGATGATTTTACGCTTCGCGCGTCTATCGATGGTGGAAACCTACGAGAATCAGAAACACTTTGACTTCACCTACTTGATGTTTGTGTGGATTGCATTTCTACCCACCGTAATTTTTCCATGCATTTACGCCTCGCAGATATTGCCCAGGTAAGGAGAAGTGTGGGGGAAGGTGTGTTAAATAACAGGACGGGAGGAGACTTTAAAGCCATTTGCGAAAGTGCGCAAAGTGTACTGAGGGCTTTTTGTTGTGCAAACATTCGACTAATGACCAAAATAATTAGTTAAATGGCTGCAAAGAGGGAAAGTCCAGTGGGAAAACTTTGATTTGATAGCTGATTGTTCAATTACTGTATGGGTCTTATGCAAGAATGATAGGTACCAGGTTTGCTGGTTAGATATGGTGAAAAAAATGTTTGAGGGGAATGTTAGATTCTATGTCATTCGATTTGTGTTTCACTAAGTTAAAGCTAAATTTTGTGAAACACAAAACGAATGAGGTCGGCATATCTGTCAAATTCGCTCAGAGCCGAATAACGGTGTGCTAGATAGTACACCTTGGGTCTTATGCATAAATAAAAGAGAGAGATTGAGGTGCAAATTGAAGTTGGAGAGTTCAAATCAATTTGGAGAGAATTATATTGTAATGAACTCGAACTCTAAGAGATGAAACCTAAAGCTTATTTTGACTCTTTGTTCTTGATGCCTTAAATTTTCCCGTTACGTTTTTTTGTTGTTGTTAGTTTATTGTTACAATTCGAATATTAAACAAGAACAAAACAGCGTAGTAGAGCACATAAACATTCCTCTAAGCGAACTGTATACTGCGATTTACTGGAGTGTAATCAGTGAAACCAACAGAAGCTGGTCTTTGAATACTAACTACAAGGCCTCCAAAGCGCTCTGGCCAAAACTGAATCTTAAAAGAACAAAATGTCTGCTTGGATTCAACAGATCAACTACCAGCGTCCAGGTGTGATAACAAGTCACTGCACTATTGGCACCCTTGGCAGTAGAATGAGTGTACCTCACAATGATTTCTACAAGAAGTGTGGAGAGGAAGAAGAAATTTAGTCGGTACAACACCTTCACCTGCTCTGTGTATGTCCTGAACATCAAAGAAGCCATGTGAAATATCTTGTCAATTATTTCATTGAATACCTGGGAAATTTGCTAAATCTCTCAATGGAGGGACTGGTTACCTCCTTAAAAAGATATAAGTTGTTTAAGCAACTAAGTTCCGGGACGGAAATCAAATGCAGGCGTCACAATGGGGCCACCAAGTGTCTTGTCTTAAGGGGTTACATACAGTTAGAATCCCGAAAAACACCGAATTTTCCAGAACTTTTTCTGAGAAAACTTTTAAATTTATTGATTTAAAAATATTACGTGAGCAACTAAGTTCTCGCTGTTTTGTTTTTTTGAAAATACAACTTTATTCTGAAAAACTGGTTACAAGTGAACCATTGAAAGTATTGCCCATCGCTGGCTACTACCTTTTCCCATCTCTCTGGTAGATCTCGTATACCGTCGCCGTAAAACTGTTCACCTTTTGAGGCTATCCAAATACATACGCAGCGTGAATATTCGTCCAAGGCGACGGCGTAGAAGAATGACCGGGCAGTCCCCATGACTTTCTTTTCTTTGGATTGCTGTAATGAAAAAACGACGTTCAACACAAGGAACCCAATCACCCTGTTTTTGAATCATTCCCGAAGCATGCAATCGCGTGGAAATGGAAATGGTTTATAAAAAAAAAATATTTATCGGTGAGAAAAAATCTTCGATTAATTACTAAAAACTATATTTAAGAAGCTCGCGTCAAAATTTGAGACTGATTGGCTTAGCCGATTTCGAGTAATGTTGGCCACCGTCTTTGAAAACACCATTTTGAGAAAAACTCGTTTAAAGTTTGAAAAGCATTTTGCATAGGAAACAAATGTTTTTTAACTTACATCTATTCCAAGACTCCCAAGACTCTAATAACTCGAGCTGATGTTGTCTGCGGGCCATTCTTCCATCTCGGGTGCTCTCACACGCGCTGCTCAATTTCTTTTTCGGCATATGAATGCGCATTGGGCCCAAGTGTAGTCCCTATTGCCTTCATATAATACAATAGTGACACAATTCCTTCATTATATATGCCGGCAGCTATGTATGCAGCGATTTCCAACAGTTTTCGAACCGGCCGGAACAATTTTGGGAGCATTTCAAGGGAGCATTTACAATAGGCAGGTGCATAAAAGGGACAGCGTTCTAGGTAAGCGCTGCCGCTCCGGCCTTGTACTCTCAAACACTCTGAAACGCCTTTTCAAATTTGCGCGTAACTTTGAAGATATTCACCGAAACGATACTAAATTTTCTGTGTGTATTCTTAAATAACGGGTTTTCCAATAACAGGTGTTATTGGTGAATGGTTGCTCTATCGAGAGATGATTAATAATTATATAATGGGATTGATCCGGACAAGACGGCGCTACGTGCCACAAAAGCAACGAAACCAGTGATCTTTTACGGGAAAAGTTTCCGGACCATGCTATCTCTCGAAGAGGTGATCACAACTGGCCACCGAGATCTTGTGGTTAAACACCTGTTGACTTTTTTCTTTGGGGCCACGTGAGAGAGAAGATCTACGCCAACATCCCAAAGGATATTGTCCTGTAAACGGGGTCATGGTGGTCATTTGCCTTGTTATTTTCCACTATTAATGGCATACCTTCCTCTTTGTAATGAAATAAACATCCGATCATTTACATTAAAAAAATAGCATTTTTCTTTGAATATCAAAATAACACCTCTTATTAGAAAACCCTTTACAATAAGAAAAAAAAATTTAAAA
Organism: Anastrepha ludens; assembly: GCF_028408465.1. Classification (NCBI taxonomy): domain Eukaryota; kingdom Metazoa; phylum Arthropoda; class Insecta; order Diptera; family Tephritidae; genus Anastrepha; species Anastrepha ludens. The sequence continues at coordinate 24,971,713 of NC_071499.1, read as the reverse complement.
AAATCGATTTTTTGAAAATTCTAAATAACTGTATATAACCCCTTAAACAACTAACCTGGCTAACCGAACCTGACCTAACCTTAACCATTCCTTCGCGGATTTCTCTTGCTGATAATGCTTCCAAAATAAAGAATTTTATCACTGCGCGAAATTCGCTTCCTTGAACTATAGAAAAACACGCTGTCATGTCAACGCCAACTGGTTTGTAAACCAAAAATAAATTGACTCATAGAAAAAAAATATTTATGTGTTCAAATGAAGGATGAAATATTAAAATGGCGTTTCAATCGCGATTGTCTCGCTGGTTCATAAGTCTCGCTTTTAATATTTTTCAAATTACCTCCATAAACGCAGATGTTCGCATGCGATTGTTGTTGTATCAAAGCGCCAAATATTCTTTCAAATAGGCATTTTTTGGCAGCCGCAAGCTGTGCTCTCAATATTTATTGAATTTCTTCATTCTTTCCCTTCTCGCTGCCTCACACTTTACACATCATTTTAACACAATTTCATAATGCTCGGCTTTATTTCATTTACTCTTCCTTCCGTTTTAGAGCGAATTCGCCGCTGTTATTAGGAACGGTGCTGTGTTTACCGAAACCAAAAAAAAAAAAAAACAAGATAAAATATTTCGAAGTAAAAGCAAACAAAAGCCAAAGCTAAATTCCACTCCGCACCCTATGAAATATTACAAAAATAAAATTCAAGGAAAGCTTGGAAGCGTAAACCGAATAAGAGGCAAACAACAGCCTGTTGAATATTCGATACCACTTTAGCTAATTTAATAATGCAGAAGTCAATATGGCCAGGGCTTTCGCACAAATTCATATGCCAAATATTATTTAAGTGCTCAACTGGACTTTAACGAAAGTTATACGAAAGGAGATGGGACCGAAGCATTTTTCTTCACATACAGTGAAGTGACCACTCTTACCACTTTTGTAATCAGGCTTTGGTCTAGTGAACAATTCACCGACACTGTTATGACAACGCTAAATTTGGAGGCGTGCAAGGGATTTTATATATCTTTTTAAATTATTTTTCGTTTACCAGCCATATAAAGCTGACGTGACAGCATATTTTTTACAGTTGAAAGCGCCGAATATCGCGCAGTGATAGAATTCTTTACTTAGGAATCCTATTAATCACTTGCTGCTATTTTTTTTTTTTTGGTTTTTGTTTTTTTTTGTGGTGGTCGTGTGTGGTGATTCCACTAAAAATATCCCTCCTCTTCTATTAGATTTTTCCCTCCACCCCGGGACTGCTTCCGCATTGCTTCGAGGTAGAGGGCCAAGACGGCGTCCCAAGAAGGACACTTACTTACTCACCTTGCGTCCAGTCTTGAGAAACCTACGCTCAATGCCCTTCAGCATAACTTTCCATTTCACGCTTCTTTTTTCGGATAATATCCTCCACGAAACTTGGGACGGCATTCCATTTTTCTTCGTTTATCATCATTTTCTCGATTATTTCTTTTGCTGTAAATAAATTAATAGCTCGTTGCAGAGCTATTCTCTCCTTGCATTTAAAGAAGGTGTGCTCCGCATCATCAAACTCAGTATCTCCATATATGCAGTTTGTTAGGCTCACTTTTCCCATTCACCACAAACACTTGCAAAAGGACGCATATCAGGTCAAAAACTATGTGAGGTAATAGTTAACTTCACCGTGCTTTCTTTCTACCCACTTTTTTAGCTCGAGTATTAGTCTGGTTGTCCATCTGCCGTACCGTTCAGAGTTCTATCTTGCCTGCCAAAGTGTGAGCGTTTGAACACTAATATCGGAGAAGCGTGGAACTGGGATTCCTAAGATTTTCGCCCTCCATCTCCGTTTGTGCTCTTGTGTTAGAAGATCTGTAGGGGTGGTTCTGCTAATAACTAAAACCGCTGCTTCAGATACTGTTCTGTATGAAGAAGCCACTTTGAGTGCGCAGGTGCGTTCCACAGATTGCAGAGTTTTCCGCCGGCGTAGCACTCTTAGCGAATCTGCCCATATTTCGTATCCGTATAAAAGAATCGAGTTCGTCGTGTCCATTAAAAGTTTTCGCTTGTTCTGCGTTGAACCTCCACGGCTTACCATGAGCTTACTTAACATGCCGCTTACTTTGGCAGCTCTTGTGGCAGCTCGATTTATGTGCGCCCAGTAAGTTAGCTTTGTGTCTAATTGCACTCCTAGGTATTTGACCACTCTTTTTGTCAATAAAGCGGCATCGAGTACTTGTATATCCACTTCTAATGGGATACGTCTGTTGGTCAGAAGGAATAACTCTGTTTTCTCTGCGGCCAGCTTTAATACATAGTTCTTTAGCCATGTTTGAACTCGGATCATCACCTGATTTAACTTCCTTTTGGCTTCGTCAGTGTTTAGGGCGATTATTACAGCTGCAATGACATCTGCGTTACCCACTAAATGCACATCCTCAGGCATCTCTATCCGAAGGACTTCATCGTAGCTTATATTCCAAAGCTCAGGTCCGAGTAATGATCATTGCTGCTACTTTGGGTGACAGTGAATGATATGTAGCAAGAATTTTTCTGAACTTTCAACAGCTGCCTAACTTCTAAACATTTTCTCTTTCGACAAAACGAGTAAATGTGAAGCGCCACGCATCATAGCAAATTTTCGGACTACTGACTTGCAAACAGCTGGTGCAAACAGCTGGTGCAAACAGCAGTTTTAAAGCGAAATGCCTGACTAATAAAAGTACACAATACCCAAAAATAATATTTGATCTTAGAAAAATATGAGTGGAGCTACTAAAATAGTGTACAGCGAAAAGAGATGCATGAATGTGATGTAAGATAATTTTTTTACCAAAATTTGAAAGGTGCTTTTATTAAGGGGTTAGGGGTAGTAAGAGGCCCGAAAAAGTGATGATTTTCAATAATTTTTTTTTTCTAGTCATTAGCTTTATTTTACAGAAATAAAAACGTAACATTAATAAATAAATTAGTTTTATTGATAAAATAATATTGTGCCTGATCGAACCAGGAGGATGGTTTCATATGTAGAAGTCCACGCAGTTGGGGAAAGTTACTGATCGCCATTAGCTTGGGAGTGGCCAGGACGATTCTTCTGCATATGGTTCAAGCAGCTCACAACTCCCGGGATTAGCACACGTATCCTCTGGGTAACTTCCGAACACCCGTTCGGGAGTGAGCTAACGTGAGAAGGCGAAACATTCCAGGGTAGCTGGTTGTGCGCTGAGTTTGGAACCCGCCACATAAAAATCCCCCCCAATGAAAACATACACAAAGCCTCGGATGAGACCTCCCTATGCTGATGACGACCCCAGCAAACGAACTAAGGACTACGATTTGAGGGCATGCACCTGTCCGGTCCATTAATGGGGAACATGCCTTTGCCAGGCTGGTTGATGTCGTCGAAAGAGTAAAGGCTGACATCACTGCCATTCAAGAGATGCGATGGACGGGGCAAGGCAAGAAAATCATAGGACATTGCGACGTCTACTACAGCTGCCATATAAAGGAGCGCAAATTCGATCTCGGATTTGTTGTAGGAGAGAGACTTCGTCGCCAAGTACTGTCGCTCACTCCGGTGAACGAGCGTCTCGCAATAATCCTTATTAAAGCGCGATTTTTTCATATCTCACTAATTGGCGCCGCTCTGACGGAAGAGAAGGACGATGCGACCAAAGATTCCTTCTATGAGCGCTTGGAACTTTCCTGTGAGCGGCGCCCCCGCCTAGACATAAAAATCGTGCTTGGCGACTTCAACACTAGGGTGGGCAAGGAGGGAATTTTTGGTCCCACAGTCGGAAAATTCAGCCTGCACAACGAAACATCCGTTAACTGACAGAGGCTGAGCGAATTCGCTGGGGCCCGAAACATGGTAGTCGGCAGCACCCGAGTATCCAAATCCATCTCCGCCTGATCTTTTCAACGCAGAGAAGGGCTTTCTCTTCCTCTGCTACTACCAGCTGTTACCGCATCGAATACTTTCAGAGCCAGAGCGTTTGTTTCCACTCGGACGACATGACCTGGCGAACGTAGCCGCTGGATTTTTATTCACTGCGCTGTGTCTATGCTGCCGAAAGGCTTATACAGCTCATGGTTCCAGCGCTCGCGATAATCGCCATCACCAACGTGCAAAGGTCAAAAATTCCTGTGCAGAAACTTTCTCTCAAACACTCCAAGTGACGCCTCATCGGATGTTGTCATCGTGCACGCTTCTGCGCCATGCGGACGGGCTTGATGAGGGTCTTGTTGAGTGTTACTTTTGTTCGTCGAGAGAGGACTTTACTACTCAATTGCTTACTTGATCCAAAGTAGTACTCGTTCGCAAGAGAAACTCTACGTTGTTTTTCCTGACTCACATTGTTTTCGGTTTTGATGCTGGTTCCGAGATAAACCAAGTCTCTTACAACCTTGAAATCATTAATCGTCGGCACATGTATTGCTTCAGACGGGTCATATTTTGAAGGAGATAAAATAAATTGGCCTGAAATTTAACACTGTTTTGTTTTATTTAAACATTCCTGGTACTTTATGATCACAGGGTTTGTTTGATCATAAATGGTTTGCGCGTACACTTCTTTGAGGTGTTTGGCCGAGCTCCTCCCCATGTTTGTGGAGTGCGTCTTGATTTTGTGCCACATATGGAGGGACTTACGGTTTTAAGCCAAGACTGTTTAGACTTTTAGACTTTTTATTTAACCTCTTTTCCATACAAAACTGCAAAAACAAAATGTTTTTAATTTTAATAATTTTAAAAATGGCGCTTAAGTGACCCTCCAGAAAAATTGGGCCTGGACGGTGGTGTGTGTGAGAAGTGGTGGTTCTTCTTTTTAACTGAAACACAAAAACCAAAAAAATTATTAATCAGCATGACTGTAGCTATGCCCCGTACTAGAATAAAAAAAAATTACAAGATGGCGCGGTTTTGAATTTGACTCTTTTAGAGTTTTTTTCAGTTTTTTAATAAAAAAATACGAAATAATAAAAATAATAATATGATTCCAATACGGGCGATAGCCATTGATGTTGTGAACAAAATACTAAAATTTCAGACGATTCGGTGTAATAGGTTTTTTTTTGACAATACCGGGCGGAGATATTTGGGCTTAAATTTTTGAGAGTGGCCGCGTGACGAATCTGAATCTACCTGCTAAAACGACTGTAGAATCGAAAATACTGGGAGTATCCTTCCAAAAATTTTACAGTATATTCTTAAAAACTTATACTTTCGAAATATCAAAACAAAAAATCGATTTTTTTTTAATTCTAGACCACCGGGACCACTTAAGTTTTTTCATTTATTTCACTTTGCTCTCAATTTATCTACCCTCAATCTCTCTGCGATTTAATTCTCAATGTTTATTTCTTCCAAAACTTCATCCCTTCGCATGACAATTAAGCAAACAAGGACATTGAATCACTAACTACGACCTGCGTGGCTGAAATTATGTAATCAGTAGTGAGCCATGGCGATTTGCACTGATCCTGGTTGAATGTTTATTTTAATTAAATTCTGCTATTTGTGTTCGTCTATTTTCTTCGCGCGCGCCATGTCTCGCTATAAAAATACAGCATTGCTATCCTCATACCCACATACACACTAACTTATCTCCGTTCTTCTCTTTCTTTTCTATGCTTTTGAATCCAACAGAGATGAGCAGAAACGTATTCGCGGCTATTTTCGTCTTACAACGAAACGTTTCCACAAGTCGCGCAGCTGTGGCAGCCAAGCGGGCAGTGCCAACACGCCCAGCTCCAGGGAGGGTTCCATTGAGAAGGATGACAACACAAATACCACCCAAGGCACTTCGATACTGGTGAATGGCGAGGAGTATTTGAACGGCGGCGGCAGCATTACCGGCACAGCACTGGTGACGCGTCACGAACTCAACAGGGCAGCCAAGTTTCAACAGCAGCAGCAGCAGCATCACAACAACTGCCGGCTAGCTGGCAGAGACACTTCGAATGGTGTTGCGACAGGTCAACAAGCCTACGTTAAGCAAACATTGACGAAGGATGTGCGTGTGAAGAAGAATGATGTGAAGATTAAGATAATATCGGATGGTGGAAAAGGCAATAAGTCAGCGTTGGCAGGCGTCGGCAATGTTGGTCAGCTGCAGGCGCGCCAAGCGCAAAAGAGTGGCAGTGTGAGCAGCGGCAGTCGACGCGAGAGTGTGGCCGGTGGCGGTGGCGGTGTCGGCAATGTTGGTGAGCGTAAATTGACGCTTGGCTCATTGGATAATTCCTGCTCGAACATGACCTCCTCGACCTACTGCAATGGCGCCAGTAGTTTGCTGGAGGATGACGGTGGCGCAAGCAACTTTGGCGATGGTGAAGATTCCTCCATAGTGAGTGGCATGATTGTGTCGGGCGGCGGTCAAAATGCGGTGAACTATACGCAACACAAAAAGTGGAGTCTCAGTGGCCAGCCCTTATTGTCCAACAAAGATTTATCATTTAGCGATTGCAGTAGTTTCTCACATATGGACACGGCTAGCACATTAGAGCGCGATCTGGAGATAATCGACATGTTGGAGCGCGAACGCAGCATGGACATACAGGAGATGATCGAGCGTGAGCAACATGGCGAGACAGTGCGCATGACGGTGGGCGAGCGGCGTAAATTGCCCGACATTGATAAGATCTATCAGCGTTCGCCGAAACCCAAACTCGATCCGTACAATTATGATGTATCCGCACAAGCGACGCCGACACCATCAACGGCAACAGCCAAAGATAGCACACCAAACTCGTTGATCTGTAGCGACCCGCTGCAGTCGAGCGGTGCTGGTGGCAGTGTTAGTAGCACGAATGATGGCTATAGTGCCGCATCCACGCTCAATGAAGAGAGTGCAGCACATCGGCTGCCACGCGACGACGAGGGTGAGAGTGGCATCGATGTGGACGAGGAAGTACCCTCCGATTTCTTCGACAAATATACACCGGGTGCCGCCAATGCTGTGCCTTATGCGAGCAGCGGCGGCGGCGGCGCAGCATCCATCACGCCCACTTCCGCCTACCAGTATCAGTACTCGCGTCGACTGAGCCGCAAATCGTCACATCACAGCCAAAGCTCTAATTCGCATCGCAACTCGAAGCGAGACAGCTTTAATTCGCTTAACGGTAGCGATCTGATTGCGGGCGCTTTTGGCGAGCTCGATCCAACACAACCGTTATCCAAAATGTCGGTGGTGGAAGGGCGTATGCGGCGTAGTAGTGGTCGCACGGCTAGTTTCTCTTCTTCGGCACGCAGTTCAATGAAATCGCGTGACTACAGTCACGGTTCATCGCATTCGGCGCATCCAGAGTTGGACTTTAGGGAAAATATATTCGCCGAACTGTGAAGAGGTGAGTGTGCGAAGTGGTGGATAGTTTAGACACTAAGGTCGAGCAGTCTAATTAGTGTAACACGAGCAACGAACGAAGGTTTGAATTAAGCTTTAGCTTTTTAGTATGAACAGTGGCAGATGAAATCCTTTTATATACGAGTAAACTACAATGGAAGTCCTGATCGAGCAGTTTTAGTAGGATAGGTAAGTGTAACTTTTAAATAGGATTTGTTGGATAAAACAGCCTTGGGAGGGAGAAATACCTGAAATGGGGAAAACTCTTATGTTTGGGCACTACTTGAATCTCAAGTTTGGAAAGAGATCTAGAGACAGCTATGAAACCGAGATCTGTTTAGTTTTGAAGCGATTATTTAGGACTTTATATGCGAAAGCTATAGAAAGGGGCATTTTCGACTGATGCAATGAATTATATTTAGTCCTTCATACGATGTAGGTCACATTTTAACGAAAAGCGTAAAAAAGTTTGAGCCGATTATGAGACGAATTGAACTCCATTTGGTGGTGCGTGTGGAGCAGCAAATAAGAAAAAATATCTAGCATTCGAGCAACAGGCTCTGTAAGTTTCTGTTCGGAGTTGGTTCCAAAATAACTTGAGACCAACCTTTTTGGAAGACAGAGTTTAAAAATTTGTGTCAGATTTTGCAAGAAAGGTGGCTTGTGCGATGTGAGGCGCGCAAATAACTTAGTTAGGCAGCTATGAAGGCAGCGCTCTTCTCTCTCTTACTCTCACTTAACACTTAACCATTGATTGTGATCTATTAAGCGCATTAAGCAGTGAATACTTGCTGAGTCGGGAGCGGCAAAGCATAAGAGAGAGAGAAAATACTTACGGAATCTCTATGTCGCTGTAGTGGTGAGGTAAGCAAAAGCAAAGGCTTGATGAGAGATATTGTAGGGTATTGAATATAGATTCGTGCCGCTTGTCCATTCGATAATCTCCGGTTTTTTTTGTGGAATTTTTCGTTGAGGAGAGAAGTTCAAGGGCGCTCAAACGTAACTACAGTACCTTTAGGAAGTGATTTTTGAGAGTTAGGTTTTTGAAAAACCAGCGAAGCTGAGTGTACTTTATTAGTTACATTTTTGTTTTTGTAGTTTTTTATAGAAAGTTATCGTTAAAAATATGGCACGGAGCGACTCATGAGCCAATACCGTCTCATCTTTTAGAAAGCTAGCATTCGCGTCTTCACATGAAGAACATTTTGGTACTTTGTAACATACAGGGTTTAATTGAAAAGTAATGAGCCTTCCCGCGCGGAGCGTCTGCCAAGCGATCAACCGAATCGGCTGGTGGGGGAAAATGATCGTTGGACCTTCCCCTTCCACTAGAAACCGGTTCCAGTTCGCTGGCAACAGCGGTGCAGTCAACATCGCTCCGCGCGTGAAAGCTGTTTTAAAAATATGTTAGGATTTTGCAGTGGCGAAAATGCAGCGATCGTTGGAGCAACGTTACTCAGATCAAATTTTGCGTAAAGCTAAACAAAACGAGTACCGAAACCATTGGGCTACTCAAGAAGGCTTACGGGGATCAATCTCTGTCCAGTGCCCAGGTAAAACGGTGGCACAAGTCGTTCAAGGAAGGCCAGGAGGACGTCGAAGACGAACAGCGATCTGGAAGGCCTTCGACGACGCAAACAGCCGAAAATGTTCGGCCCGACCTCGTCAACAATTGGACCCTTCATCACGACAATGCGCCGGCGCACACCGCCTTCCTCTGCACCTCTGCATTGGCCAAGATGGGGGTTCCGGTGCTTCCGTCCCTCCGGTCATCCGACGGTCAAGGGTCCTATTTTGAAGAATATTAGTTGTAAAAGCCAAAAGGTTTAATAAAACTGTTTAAAAAAAATAAGGCTCATTACTTTTCAATCAAACCCTGTATCTCATTTGGAAAGTGATTTCTAAGAAGTTTTAGGCCTATTTTCACATGAAAAGTTAACCAGCAGTTAACTCTAAGGGGAACGTTTAAAATTTTTGATCAACCTTTTGTTCAGTAAGTTTCGATTTCTCTATGATTAGTTAAACTTCTAGTCAAACACTAATCAGCCGAGTTTTCTGCTCTAATAAAAAGTCAAATCTTCTTCCCAGCCTTTAAAAATTGTAAACAAAAATCTTTGTCTCACCCTTAAAAAATTGTAATTAAAAAGCGAAATAATCAAAAAATATTCAAAATTTATAAAAAGTAGGCCACTAATTTTCCTTTAGTTAGAAATGTAAAATTTTATTATTCCATGAACTACCCTAGGCAGTTCTTTTTTACCCATATACTAAAAACTTTTCAAAATCTGAATTATTCCGTTTGCCTTTATTCAAAATCAGCGTAACGAGTAATTTGATTTAAAAGCTGGTGTTTTTATTTCAATTCGCATCCTAAATCAGCTGATTTCTAAAGGATGGTTAAGTTTGAAGGGCCGGTGTTGATTTTGAATAAAGTACAATTTTGTTTGGAAATTATTGTCATTTCTCATTATTACGATAATATTGGTATAGCTCAATTACGCATGGAATAAAATATCGGTCAAATGGCCTCCGCGGCCTCGGCGGCACACCTCCATCCGATGGCCCAAATTTTCGATGACGCCGAGGCATAATTGAGGTTCTATGCCCTTAATGCGCCGAATTATCTCATCCTTTAGCTCTTGAATTGTTGCTGGCTTATCGGCGTACACCTTTTCTTTCAAATAACCAAAAAGAAAGCAGTCCAACGGGGTCAAATCACATGATCTTGGCGGCCAATTGACATCGCCACGTCGTGAGATTATTCGGCCATCAAATTTTTCGCGCAAAAGAGCCATTGTTTCGTTAGCTGTGTGTCAAGTGGCACCGTCCTCTTGAAACCACATATCGTCCACATCCATATCTTCCAATTCGGGCCATAAAAAGTTCGTTATCATCTCACGATAGCGAACACTGTTCACAGTAACTGTCTGATTGGCCTCATTTTGGAAAAAATACGGCCCAATTATGCCGCCGGCGCATAAACCGCACCAAACAGTCACTCTTCGTGGGTGCATTGGTTTTTCGGCAACCACTCTTGGATTATCATTCGTCCAAATGCGGCAATTCTGCTTATTGCGAATCCACTGAGGTGAAAATGTGCCTCATCACTGAAGACGATTTTCTTTGATATGCATTTTGATTTGAACGCCCGTTTTTATAATAAGCCTGAATAACTTTAATGCGTTGCTCGATTGTGTATCTTTCCATGGTTCAAATTGAGTTAGTCTAGAATTGAAAAATATCAAATGAAATGCAGAAAAGAACTTGATGTTTGGGTGTGGTTCACATTCAACATCGGCCTTGAAATTTAACCACCCTTTATATTCGCTTAACAAGAAGTCAACTCACTGTTATTGAGTAGTAAACCAGAAGTTAACTCCCCACTGAGAAACAGAAAATTGATAGTTAACCGGGCATTCGAATTCCCATTTTAGGAAGAAATATTTAAGTATGTCCTTCTAATAAAGTGAGAAAGTTGCAGTGGAATACCTTTGTGGCCAGTCAGTGAACACTTTAAAACGCAAAGAGAAGTAATTTGTTGAGGATAAAAATGTGTCAGATTTGCACTACTCTTTGCGATATAGAGCGAAAATGCAGAACTCGATGCGAACTTTGGTGAGTGGAAGGTGTTAGAATACAAGGCAACATACAATAACACAAGATGCAGGAATGTTAGAATACAAAATTACGCAGATTGAAGAGAGAGAAAAGTGAGCGTGCGTATGGAATACGTGAGCGTGAGAGAACTACATACGTGCAGAGTGTTCAGATAGCCAGCATAGCAAACAAATATGAATGAGTTACCTTGCTAATGTAAGTGAAACAAGGAAGTGAACAGAAGAGAGTATAGAAAGAAATTTTCTAGGTAAACAAAACTCTGCAATTACTCGCGTTAGCTCATCAGTTGCTTGTATCAAATTCACTACTATAACAGCTCCATATATTCATCAGTTTCTGTATGCTCTCAAGCATAGACACACACCACAATGATCTCTGCTGATACGAATTAGTTACATATACATACCTGTGAGAGGTTTTTATACGAGTAGTAGTTAGGATTTGAGCGAGCGCGTGCTGCTATTGAAGTACTCTTACATTAGTGTACACATACAAGTAATGCGTGAGAAAATCACTTTTGTACTTTGCATAAGCATTTGTTAGACTAAGAAATTGGTGTGAAAAAAAAAAAACAAAATTAAAGAAAAATATTTAGCATATTTTTGTACGATTGAGTGCAAGCTGAGCGCAGGCTGCATGCACAGCTGAGGTGAAATTTTGAAACCGAAACAAGGTAGCGCAAGGTTGCATATTAGGGTGTGCCAGCTGTATTAGGGCACGCGCGAAAAGTGTGTAACGATTTAGGAAATTTTGTAAGGTACAATACAAAATTGTCTATTGAAACTTACTCTTTTTTCTATGTGTTGGTTCACCATTATTGAAAAGAAATTCTTTATCAAAGCAAACGATATGGATTGAAAATTTTTGTAAGCGATTTTTTACCAATAAATTTTATTATATTGTACTATTTATGTATGTATGTTTGTATACAAAACGAAACCTCTATGTGAAATGTGAAATCAAATTCAAGTAACTAATTAATTAAATGCAAGTTGTTAAATAGTAATAAAATATAAATAATTGTTGCGTTTTGGTCAATGTTAATGTGAAAGCACAAACTACATAAATATTTGAAAATGTCTAGCATTAATTTCAAAAAACAAAAACAAAAAGAAGAAAATATTAATAATAATTACCAAACGTATTTATACAATATTTCTTGTGAACACAAAAAAAAAACAAAAACAATATTTTGTATGTTGAAAAGTAATTAAAATAATTGAATAGTTAATTTAAAGAAAAAAATAAATAGCCATGGCATTCAATAGCATTTAAAAAATCCAAAAAACATAAAGAACAGTTCACACATACGTAACTTAGACGTGTGTGCGCTTAAAAAAATGGGCGGGTCGTTGAATATCAATAAGTATGTGCCAAGCTTTTAGCTGCTAAATTTTTCGATACTTAAAGAAAATAAAAAAATAAAATAAACTATAATATAAAATAAAAACGTAACAGTTGATGGTAATAAATTTATTCAAATTTATGTAAAAATTTACAAATGTACATTAACACTGGTAGTTTTTAATAATTCGTTTGAATTTACTATGCAATTATTGTGACTTACTATAAATAATACTAATTTCACAAATAAAACTGAATGGATGTTAAATTTGTACACATAAACACAAATACATAGACACACAAACAAAAAAAAAAAAATGCCGACACCTAGCAAATATGTGTATTCGCAGCGCATCGCATTTATAAGTCCAAAACGAGTTCTACGCAAGTGAGAAACATGAGCCTCAAGAAATGAAGAAATTCCCAAAAAACGGGAGATTCAAATGCGATGCACAGTGTGGGACGTGTGCTACATTAAAACTTTAATGAATAAAACTTTAATGGCATTAAAGACAAAAAATATAATCCGCTTTGACATACAAAATGTGCATGAGTGATGACCAGTGTAAACATAGCATTATTAAATTGCAGGAATTTTCGAATGAAACCGATTTTGAGAAACTCACCACGAAGTGTCGCATTTGAGGTAAATTAGAGCAAGTGACTTATATTGAGATTAATTTGGTACATGGATTGAGGCTCATAGAGGTGGTCACTTGCAAGAAGTTAAAAGCAACAAGACTTTGGAAAGAGTTTATAATGAGGGTAAGTGCTCTGAGCTGTGACTACTTCACGACTCACTAATGACTATAAATGCTAGCTTTAAATAAATATAAAAATCCATACATAAATGAAACTGACTTAACCCGGCTTATAACGGTACATTTTGAAATTACAAATATCTGTTATAAGTATTTTGGCTAAAATTGACTTAGCAAGTAAAAAAGTAACCCTAAACATATGAAATTCTGCAAAACTTCAATCAAAATAATATTTTAGCAGCTCTAAGGAAATATTGAGTAGGAGAAGATGGGAGTTGACCTTTACGAATTGTTCAAAATTGCAAATAAAAACACTCTACATCTTCCTATTTTTTTTTTGACAGGCACCTAGGTGTGAGTTTGACAGGCAGTCAAGTGTGTGATGGTGTGAATAGTTGGTCAGGATATTGGGGCTGCTATGCCGAATTAGAATTTGTATGGTAACATTAAAAATATTGGTCAATAGTACCAAAAAAGATACAAAGTAATAGCGTTGACTTGGAAAATTTGCAATTACAAATATTTTTAATATATTTCTTTTCATTTATACAGCGTGGACCAAATAAGACCTACTAATGACTAAAGACTACTGCCTAGCAGTTGCTCCATCTTGTTGAAACCACAAATTAGGATACTGCTCCGCTATTGGCCGCAAAAAGTTTTCAATCAATGTTCTGTAAGAAGCTCCTGACATCGATTCCGGTTTTCATCCTCATTTTCGAAGAAATATGGACCGATAACTCTAGTGGCCATAACACCGCACCAAACAGTACATTTAGATGGGTGCAACTGGTGTTGGTGTGTTCGCCTTGGATTTTCAGAGAACCCCAAAATCTACACTTTCGTTTGTTGACATAACCATTTAAATGGAAATGCACTTCATCCGCCATCAAAACATTAACATTTAAAAAATCAATTTGTGTGGCTAATTGTGTAAAACGAATAGCGTATTGTAGTCGTTGTTGGTGGGGGTCTTGCGGTAGAGTTCCATAATAAATTCCCAACAATTCAATTATAACCTACAAAAAGAGAAAAATATATGTATATGTCAAAAAATAAAAAAAATTATTTGTGCTTAATATTAGTAGGTCTTATTTGGCCCACCCCTGTATAATGAAGAGAGTTTATTTGATCATGTAAATATTAAAAAAAAAAATAACTTTCATTCAGTTGGTTACCATTTGTTTTTACACAAGCCTTCAAACGATTAGGCCATTCAGCTATTGCAACACGCACGGTTTCTTTGGATATTGACGTCTCTGCTCGAACTGAAGATTGTTTGAGGCTCTCCAAATTTTTGTGTGAGTCCTTCACAGGGCATGGCCGCCAATTCTGACTTCAAACTGTAGTCCAATGGATTCAGATCTGGACTTCCAGACGGCCAATCTTTTTCGGCTATGAATCCAGGAATATTGTTTTTTAGCCACTGCTGGGTGGTTTTTGCCTTATGGGCTGGTTCGAAATCTTGCTGGAAGAACCGATGCTCTCCATTGAAGAGAGTACTGCTCATTTGCTTCACAAAAACAGGTTTTTACCTTATTGTTTATAAAAAAAAAAAAATTGGGTTTTAGTTTGCTTGAGTTCATAACTGATAACTAAACTTTATTTCTTTAAACTTTCTTATTTATACTTACAATAATTTATTTTGTTTACAATAAATATTTGATTACTTGATTTGATTACAATATTTAATTTAATTATTTCAATTTACAATTCTTAGAAAAATGGTTCATTGGTGTTTTTAGTATTTAATTGCTTTATTGCAATTGCTTATTAAGCAGTAAAGTTTAAATAAAGGAAGTGTGAAAAAATACTTATGTATGTATGTTTATTCATATTCTTAGTTTTTTTGTTTATATTTCGAATACAGTGGAGGCTATAACTCTTCACCACACCTTCTAACACATCCTCCTGGTACACTTTTGCCTCGGTCTTAACACTTTTGTCGCAGAAATGAAGAGATGTAAGGCGATAACAAGACTCTCCCCACCAAACCATTACGGATTAAATTAAATAAATATATTAAAACAGCGGGTAGTTTAATACAACCCAAGTCTTTATGCAATTTTATCAACTTAAGCACTAAACTCTGAATATAAAAACTAAGCGATTATTACGTAAAAATATTACTTTCGCTTTTTTACTGTTTGAGAATATCACGCCACCTAACAGCACAGTTCCATTGGCGTTCCGCTACCCAACAATACTTTAAAGCAGAATACTTATTTACTGTTAGTTAAACCGTTTAACTTAGTTCCATACCATACATATTTCAATTATATGAGTATTGATTTAACATTAACTTTGTTCTTTTTACATACTTACTATATTCAATGTTCGCTGTTCGTTCAAAATCATTTAGCGGTTAAATGAACAAATCTGCTGGAATTTTTTGTTGTATCGAAGAGTGTTAACTCACTTTCAAGAGTGCACAGTGGGCCAGGATACCCTTATAAGTGGCCAAAATTCATAATTCCCAAAACACCAACAATTTATAACTTTTAATACCGCTATGTACAGGTTTTGGGGTCTCTGATTACGAATATGAAGTCAGATTTCAACAATTCAAAATGGCGGACATGAAATTTAAAAAACTGGATTTTTTCACCAAATTTGGTATTTAGGGGTTTTGATGGTCTCTGATTACGAATATGAAGTCAGATTTCAACAATTCAAAATGGCGGATCCAATATGGCGGACATAAATTTTTTAAAATTAATTATTTTTTACCAAACTTAGTATTTAGGGGTTTTTGGGGGCGCTAATTACGAATCTGCTGCCAGATTTTAGAAATTAAAAATGTCGAATCCCTTATGCGGACCTTTTTTTTTATTTTATCTGATTAATTTGAAACTTGTTACTCGGGCTTTTTTGTATCGCTGTTGAGCAATCTGCAATTAGATTTAAACAATTGAAAATGGTGGATCCAATATGTCAGATAAAAAGACACGCCTGCAGTTAGCCTACATAAGAAATGCTAAAGCCTTTTCTGGGCTTTTCTAATTTTCTTAGCCTGTTCCTCGCTTTTTGAAAGTTCGTTAAGTACCGATCGCAAATCTGCTTCCCCTGAAACTCGTGCCGCATGACTAGTAGCCATTAATAGTTTCTGACGATCATTATCATGTTCTTCACTGATTTTAGACACTTCTCGTCTTTTCGATCTAGTAGATTTTTCTGCAAAATCGAGCGATGGACGACCTCTTTTAAGTATTTCAGTCTTACTTATTTTAGCTGTGAGGTCTAAGTCAGGAATAGTAAATTCAGAATCTAACCACTCTGAATTTTGTGACTCAAAGACAGCTATTTTCCTACTGCAATGCTGATATTTTGCATTTCTTTTTGACTTTAAACTATTTAAAGCATTTTTCAAGCGTTCCAATCCTTTACAACCTACATCTGATTTATTGATACCAATTTTAGTTAAAATTGAATCAACGGTTATATTCATGCCATTATTACCTAACATAATTTGAAGAACCTCTTTTTTCTTCAATGAAGTCATTATGAATTAAATAAGTTAAAATTGTGTGACTCTTAATACTTGGTTAACTTTTTACACCCTATTGGCAAATGATTCATATACAGTCAACTCGCGCATAGATCAGTAAAACTTCATTTTTTTTTAAAAGAAAATGAAAAACCGCAGCAAACCGCACCTTTAGCTTGTTACACATGAACTACTGAAGACGTTAATGTAAAGAAATTGTTCATAGCTTCTGGAGTTTTGCGCAAGGCTCAATCGGCGTATTAACAAGTAGTAAAAAAAAACAAAATTTTTCACAATTATTCTCAATATTTCTTTAGATTTATTTTTTCAGCTATTGACTATTTTCACGTAGTACATGATTGCAACTAATGAGAAAATGCAATATAACTAATGACAAATACTACATTTCAGTAAAACAGTGACAGTTTAGAACAATAGCTATATGGTGATCATTTAAGCCTTACACTTATATTAACTTATTATACAAGCTTAAATATTTCATTAAAACTTATAACATTTACAAAATAACTACTTTCAATTATCTAAATGATGATACTATATTGCATTTTGAAAAATCTTTCAATGACTTTTGGCCAAATTTTTTGGTCTTCTGGCCCACAGTGGAGTGGCGTAGTAAAATTAACATAAAATGTTATTTTAACAGTGATATGTTAACAGCTAATCGTAATATAAATGTTACATTTCTTTAGATGTGCTTTCAGGCGCAAACGGAGCCGTAGATTTACAAACAACTGAAGGTATAATAATTAAGTTTTGTGTTTTTTGCTTTTATTTTTATTTTTAACAAGTTGAACACTAATGGAATGGGCTCTGGAATCACATTCTGGAATAGGCTAAAAAAGTGCTTCCATTATTTCAAAATTAACTGGAAAATAGGCAAACCAAGAATATGAAATTCTTTTCGTGAGTCTCTCTTTACACAAACACAAACACACTTGCTAACTG
Source organism: Anastrepha ludens (assembly GCF_028408465.1). Classification (NCBI taxonomy): domain Eukaryota; kingdom Metazoa; phylum Arthropoda; class Insecta; order Diptera; family Tephritidae; genus Anastrepha; species Anastrepha ludens. The sequence goes on along the minus strand of NC_071499.1, from coordinate 24,954,216 downwards.
TCTACCCTAAGGAAAAAAGTTGTTTAATGGTGTTGTCAATATCACACCGTTAGCCGACTCTCAGCGAATTTGACAGGATCAGCAGAGTCTCGATATAGTCAGCATGTTAAACAAATATGTAAAGTTATCCTGCTAATTTAAGGTAAACAAGGAAGTTAACAGAAGAGAGAAAGGAAAGACAATTTCTATGTTAGCAAGCGAAAAATGTAAACAAAACTCTGCAATTACTCACCTTAGCTCTCAATTGATTGTACCAAATTCACTACTATAACAGCTCCATATATTCACCAGTTTCTGTATGCTCTCAAGCATAGACACACACCACAATGATCTCTGCTGATACGAATTAGTTACATATACATACCTGTGAGAGGTTTTTATACGAGTAGTAGTTAGGATTTGAGCGAGCGCGTGCTGCTATTGAAGTACTCTTACATTACACATACAAATAATGCGGATGGGCTCACGTAGTCTGGGCAACGAATCGGAATGTTTAGGAAAAAATTGAGATGGTGTTAGTGATATATGAAAAAATAACACTTCGTTGCCGACGGATAACGATGACTGATTAGACGTGTGTGTGAAATTATCATGCAGAATTCAGCTGGTGTATCACTACCGTAACGGGGCAGTCGAAGTTCCCCTCATAATTTTATTGGGTATTGGCCGAGCCTTGTAATTTATCGTCCTTGGGTGTTGCCTGTGCCGAGTCTCTATCAGCAATGGTTTGTGATTTGCATATCTCTTTTGTATGTATATTAGATTTCCCCAAAAATCTCTAGTTTGAGTTAAAGGTAAGTTTAAAAATGAAGTGCTCGAGCATCTCCTCTAATTTGATGTTAGCCTGCCTTTGCTTGATTTCGGTGCTCTGTTTGAAACAAATTTCGCAATGCCAATTTTAGCCAAAATATTTAATAAAATAATAGCAAACTAAATTACAAACAGTAATAGAAATCAAAAAAATTGTTCACCCAAATTGTGTGGCTTTGTTCAATTTATTACAATAGAAGTAAATTGGACATTCCTGAGGAAATACTGAAATTGCGGCAACAGCCATGCATTTTCCAAATCCAAAAAGCAAAGAAGCAAATAATGAAATAACAAAATTAAAGCAAAAGTTTTTGCAACCAAAAAACCAAATCTATTAGATGAACTAAATATGCAACTAATGGAGCGAAATAAAATATTTATTCACATTCAACTGCAACTAAAACTTTTTAATTCCCTAAACAAATACAAAAACAAAGAAATGCATAATAAATAGCAATGGCGTTTGCCACTTGACTTCTAAATAGTTGAAATTTACTAAAGAAATACTACACACACACATATATGAATACCCACACAAACATACTTTACTACATACGTACATACGTACATACGCACACATAGCCACTTGCATTGAAATATCGACACAAAATCATGTTACAGGAATCGAGTAGCTTCAAGCTGTTGAATTACCATTGAGAATCTTATTGAAGAATATAAAAAGCAAAAACAAAAATACGTAAATAAACATTTGAACTATGCAACTTGTTAAAGCAGCAATAATTTGTATGCAGTCTACTACAACAACTAAAAACTAACAGTAAACTAATAACACTCGAAAACTAACAATATTATGAAACACTACAAACTATAAACATACTTACAAAAAAAACAAAAAAAAACCTATACGTATGTATATATACTTAAATAAGTGAAAATGAATAAAGGAAAAAAATCAGTAAAGTTACAGTAAACTATGAAATTTGTGAGTTTTATTTGCCCACGGCGGATTCTACGCTTGCCAGCAGATTTTTATAGGTAAGTAAGGAATGATTAAGGGGGAGCCTACTTTAGAGGCTTCGATTTTTTCGTGGATTTTTTTGGGAAGGAAATAAATATTCGATTGAAACAAAACTTTCAGGTTTTATTGCTATATATTTCAACAGTCTTCTCAATTTTTTTCATTAAAATATATGTCATATTATGCCTGGTACAAGCATTTTGCCGAGGCGCCTCGAGTGTGCATGTGTCGTGCGGCGGGAAAGATGCAGGTCGCAATTTTCATCTGATACCAAAAACCCAAAAAAAAAATTATTTAAGTATAGTATAGCTTCTAGTTAAACCAAGAAAATTAAACAAAAAGTGAGAAATTCAACAATTTTTCGCTAATTAACAAATTCACTTTAGATTGTTTAAAAAGTGGGTTAATCATAACTTTCTTAAGGTTTTTTAGGTTAAACTAGAAGATAATTTAATTCCGAATACAATCCATTTTATCACGTTTCGATAGGGCGTTTAACTTTTCCCCTATTTTTCCCGCCAATTAGGAAAAATCGTAAAAATAAAAAACCGAGAAATCGCACTTCGAGCGATTCGGCCGCTCGTATACCTGCCCGACGCTTGCTCACAATTTCTTTCAAAATATTTTGAATTTGCTTCTGAAATTTTGAGGACACATTCTGGGATAGCTTGGAAAGACATTTATCAAAAAAAAAAAAACGATTTTTTAAAGACTCTAAAGCAGGCTCAACCCTTAACTAAGAAATTACGCAATCCAAAGTGGAAAAAGGAGCGTAACCTTGTCGTGGTATAGCTTTGCGAGCGTCCAAATAACCAGCAATAAAACCTAAATATGATACCTACTCTAAAAGGAAAAGTTAAGTTTGGTTAATGTAAACAAGGAAGATTAGGGAAAAGTGAATAGAAAGAGAAAAGTTGTTTTAAATTTAACGAAATTTTATAATTAAATCATATTCCAAGGCGAGTTCATTAAACGTGGTGGGGGCACTAGGCCAACAAAAACATTTTGTACATTAGAATGCCATGACAAGGGATAAAACAGAGTCCCGCACTCGAAGTGTGACCAATTATAAAGACCATCAATTTAGTTTGCAAAATTACTTTTATTCAAATCAAAGTAAAAAATGTGTGAAAATAATACAAAATTAAGAACCAACTTACTTCTGCTCGATGTGACAACCTTTTGCCTTGACTATGGCCTTGCGACGCTGCAGAATCGAATCGCAAGCCGCCCAAATGTGACTTGCAGGTATTTTGGCCCACTCACGCACAATGGCATTTTTCAGCGTCTTGAGACTGGTGAATGTTTTAGTTCAGACCTGACTCTCCAAAATGGCCCAAAGAGAATAATCCATCGGTTTCGCGTCTGGTGAGTTTGAGAGCCATTTGAGAGAGTGTGGACGTTATGAAGTTCGGAGCGTTGTTTTTTAGCCATTCTTGGTTCACTCGAGCTTTGTGAGACGGTGCCGAGTTCTATTGAAATGTCAGTCGTCTGCCACTGAAATATTTGCCTGCCCACGGCTTCAAAGCAACCTTTCCCGATTTAATATTTCCCATTTACTTTGACGCCAGGTTCGATGAAAGCGATTGGTGAGCGTCCATCGGCGGTTACAGCGGCGCAAACCATTACTTGTGGCTGGTGCTGCCTCCTGGTGGCCAATCGATGACTCAAATTCTCGTATGAACGGTTGGTCAAATCCGACCAAATAAACCCTATCGTTTTGGATATCTTCTAAGGCTTGACTTTGAGATCATTTTTTAGTATGTGGCGGAAACTACGGTGAGATATTTTCAGTTCTTTTGCCATTTGATTGGGACTTTATCGTTGAACAGTCGACCGTGTAGAAAAGAAGAGAACGAACTACGTTGAAGAGTCGACATGTAACTGGAGCTGGATTATACCGAGGAAGTCATTCAAAAAGTCTACGATGTGATTCCCGCAGATCGACGAACGAAAGTGCGCGAAGTAAGAGAAGCTATAGGTATGCCAACTGGAACGCAATTCATAAGTTTCTCACATGATAAGTTGGCGATGAAAAAATTGTTGAGCTGATGTGTCGAGCCACGATTGCTCACAAGCAACAACAAGCGGATGCGGCTGTTAACTTCGAAGCTGCATTTGGAGCAATTTAAGCGAGATCCGAAGGAATTTTTGCGTCGAGTTGTCACCGTTGATGAAATCTGGACTCATCATTACACACCAGAGACTAAGCAACAACAGTAGCAATCAAAACAATGGACTTTTCCTGGTGAATCTGCTCCAAAAAGCGCGAAGCCAGTCCTATCGGCTGAGAAGGTCATGAAGCGCGATAAAGTTTTGAAATGCGATCGGCGTCATCCTCAAGGATTTTTTAGAAAAAGGAAGAGGGATCACTGGGCAATACTACGGTGAGCTATTGGACCACTTTCACAAAAATTTGAGGGAGACAAGGCCATATTCGACGAAAAAGTCGATGCTGTTTCACCACGATAAGGTACCAGCACTTTCATACGGAGTTGTTGCCGCCAAACTGCGCCTTTTTTTTTTGTTCCCTAACATGAAGAGATGCCTTGCGGAGAAAAATTTGTTCGAGCGAGGAACTCATCGCCGAGTCAGAGAAGAGAGAGTTCGACAAATCCTATTTTTGGAGGGTTTAGAAAAATAGCCGGAGTGTTGGGAGAAGTGTATCCTCCTAAAAATAAAATGTTTGAAGAAATTTAATTTAGAAAAAGAACGAGTGGATATTTAGCGGGAAAATTTTGATGTAGTAAACCAACAGCAATAAATTGACTCAAAAAAAGAGCCAGGAGCGTCGTTTGGAGCGTCAGAGTAGATTTGGAACAAGGAGAAAGACATATCCCCGAATAGATGGTGTTAATCGTAGGATTTGTTTAAAGGACCGCATTAAAAACTCTATAGGAATTAAAAATGACGTGGAGGAACAACATAATGTAGCCACGAGTTCAAGAACTGTACGCAGGAGGCCATAGAAGTACGGCTTGAATGCAAGGAAACTCGCGCAAAAACCTTGTTTTGACTAAAAAATTAAACTTGCTAGCTTGGAATAGGAAAAAACTGGTCCTTAGGGCAGTGGGAAATGGTAATATTGTCGGATGATAGCAGATTTAATTCGCACTGCAACGACTATTTACCGTATGCCCGTCGATTTCCGGGAGAGCGCTTTAAGGAAAATTGTGTGACGAGAACGGTTACGCATCCTGAAAGCCAAACGGTATGGATATGTTTTTCTTTCTATACATATACGGGGTCCTTTACTCTTTTTTGATGGAATGATGAACGCCCAGAAGTGTGGGGAAGTTGTAGCCATTTGCATCGTTACCGTCGTAGAAGAACAATAGGCGCATACTTCTGAGGCCATCTTTCGGGACGATACCGCACCATTTCATCAGACTAAATCGGTAAGTTTCTGTATTTTATTTATTTTATTGAAAACCTCGTTGGTTTATACCTGCCCGGTTCCAAGTAGTTATTGCTTCCAAAGGCGGTTCCACTGCTTATTAGAGTATTTATTAAAATATTTATCAGTTTTTCTTACCGTAACAAAACGCCAGATGATTGAAGAGTTGAATCTTTAAAACAGTATTATATGCTTAAAAATTGTTTCCAATTTTTTTTTTAAATTAGTTATTAAAAATATTTTTTCCAAAAATCATTTTTGATGATAGAATAACTTAAACTTAAAAGGTTTGAATAAAAATGTTTGAAAATGTTAATTTTGTGTTTTTTTTATAAAATATAGTTTTAAAAAATATTTATTTTAAAAGGTTTACATAAAATTGTTTAAAAATGTAAATATAGTGAGTTTGATAAAATTAGATTTAAAAAATATTTTTTCCAAATTATCCAAAAATTACTTCAGTGATAGAAGAGTTTAAACTAAAAAGGTTTTCCAAAAAAATATTTAAATTTTTTTTTTAAAATTTATTTTTTTAATGAAGCTAATTTTACAATGTTTAGACGTTTTTATCAAACATTTTCTTTTCTAATAAAAATAGTTTTTAAAAATTATTTTTTTTCTAAAAGTTACTTCAGATTATAGAAGAGTTTAAACTTAAAAGGTTTGCATAAATATGTTTGAAAATTTTACTTTTGTGTTTTTTATAAAATTTAGTTTTAAAAAATATTTTTTCCAAATTTTTATTTTTTTTCAAATTAGTTTAAAAAAATATTTTTTCCGAAAATCATTTCAGATGGTTGAAGAGTTTAAACTTAAAAGTTTCACATAAAAATGTTAAAATTTTTTTTTCAAAAATCCATGGTTTTCTTTTAATAAAATTAATTTTAAAATGTTTAGACATCTTTCATCAAAAAAATTTTTTTTTAATAAAATTATATTAGTTTAAAAAAATATGTTTTTTTAATAAAATAGTTTTAAAAAATATTTTTTCCAAATTTTTTTTTTTTCAAATTAGTTTTAAAAAATATTTTTTCAGAAAATCATTTCATATGATTGAAGAGTTTAAACTTAAAAGGTGTTCCATAAAAATGTTGAAATTTTTTTTCAAAAATCTATTTTTTTTAATAAAGTTAATTTTAAAATGTTTAGACATTTTTTATCAACAAAATTTTTTTTAATAAAATTAGTTTAAAAAAATATTTTTTTTTAATAAAATAGTTTAAAAAATATGTGGTTTTTTCAAAAAAATAGTTAAAAAAAATTGTTTCCAAAAATAATTAATTCAGATGATTGAAGAGTTAAAACTTAAAAGTTTCACATAAAAATGTTCAACATTTTTTTTCAAAAATCCATGGTTTTTTTTAATAAAATTAATTTTAAAATGCTTCGCCATTTTAATAAAAAAAAACTTTTTTAATAAAGTTAGTTTAAATAAAGTATTTTTTTTTAATAAAAACAGTTTAAAAAAATATTTTTCCTAAAAATTACTTCAGATGATAGAAGAGTTTAAACTTAAAAGGTTTGCATAAAAATATTTGAAATTTTTTTGTTTCAAAAATCTATTTTTTTTTAATAAAGCTAGTTTTACAATGATTAGACATTTTTATCAAAAATTTTCTTTTCTAATAAAAATAGTTTCTAAAAATTACTTGAGATTATAAAGAGCATAAACTTAGAAGGTTTGCATAAAGATTTTTGAAAATTTAAGTTTTGTGTTTTTTTTATAAAATTTAGTTTTAAAAAAAATTTTTTCGAAATTTTTTTTTCAAATTAGTTTTAAAAAATATTTTTTCCAAAAATCATTTCAGGTGATGGAAGAGTTCAAACTTAAAAGGTTTTTCATAAAAATACTTGAAATTTTTTTTCCTAAAAATTACTTCAGATGATAGAAGAGTTTAAACTGAAAATGTTTTCCATGAAAATATTTGAATTTTTTTTAAATCTTTTTTTTTTAATAAAGTTAATTTTAAAATATTTAGAAATTTTTATCACAAAAAGTTTTGTTTAGGAAAATTAGTTTAAAAAAATATTTTTTTTTAATAAAAATAGTTTTTAAAAAGTATTTTTTTTTTTTAAATTACTTCAGATGATAGAAGAGTTTAAACTTAAAAGATTTGCATAAAAGTGTTTTAAAAAGTTTTATTAACCAAATCAAGAAAATGAGATTTTTGGAAGTAAATACTTTCCAATCGGTCCACGCAAGTCTTAATATTTTTTTCAAATACTCTGGCACAAGTTTTAAAATATACAAAATTTTTTAATTCCGTTGAAAAAGCAGTACCGACTCCACTTTTCTGCGGGGAGTGAGGCCATACGCACATACAAATGCAGGTCTCTCACCCTTAATACATACACACATTTGGCTTTAATTCCATTGCGATGCTTGGTAAAACATTGACATAAGAAATTGTTATTGCTATTGGATTACACTCCCGCTGCTTGTGTGTTTGCATTCATTTTCGCATAAAAGCTTTGATACACAAACTGTGCGCAAATTTATCTACGTTTACATGGGTGTGTGTGTGTGTGTTTGTGTGTTTGTACGTATTTTTCGCAATTTCATTTGGATCAGGTGAAAATTTCCTTTTTCGTCCATTTCGCACACCCTAGAAACCATAAAAGGAATGAGGGAAAGGTGCACGAAAGTGCAAATGTTTTCACACCACATAACGGTAACGTACTAAAAATGGCGGAAATGTGATACTTGCGAGGTGTTAACGAGAAGCAAAATGTTTGTGAATTGCTCAGTTTACTGCAACTTTTCGTTTAGGGAAAAGGAAGTGCTTGCAAGCGAAGAAGGAAGTCGCGCATGCTAAAAGTTTTTGTGGCGATACCTGCATAGTTGGGGTTTTTTTTTCATGAACTCTAAATAGTTGGACTACTTTCTCTATCGGCCTCCTCTGAAGCATTGAATGCAATATTTTGGGGTAGAATTCAGTGAATCTTTTCATGAATGACTCTGAGTAGCGTAGTAAAGTTGCTAGTTGTTAGTGGAGCCGTCTTCTGCGGGTAGCGCCCCATCAAGCTCAACTTTAGGCCACATGACGTTTGTAATGAATTGAAAGCGGAAGTGGCCGAAGACCACATCGTCAACTTCGTCATAAACATAACTGGGCTAATAAGAACTAGAGGAAGACCACTGGCCTCGACTTGGCTAAGTGACATAAGAGAATAGCACCTTGATGACGTGACGACGCAGGACAAAGGAACCTGGCGCATGACAACAAGGAGAACCGACCCCAATTAGAGATAAAACAAAGAGAGATAGTGAGAGAGAGTATGCCGAATGGCCGATATTTCGACCTAAAAGATCTTTTGTGTCTTACTACATGTTTTAGAAGTAGTTAATACTAGTCCTGACTACTTCAGGCCCGGTATTAGATGCTCTGTTTGGTCTACCACCACTTGATGTTTTCATCCAAGGAGAGACCTTGAAGGTCATCTGCAGGCTGAAACGCAATGGGAACTCGTACGACCCCTGTCCGGCATCGAAAAACAGAGAAGGCATGGACTTCGATCCAATGATCCTCGCCATGCTCTTTGACTCCATGCCAACCAGAGTCGTGCTTGGCAAGAGATACAGTGTGGTGCTGCCAGAAGCTCAACTGTGGCCAAACTCAGAAAATAAGCCCGGCAAACACTGTTCTCGCATTTTCACGTATGGCTCTAGGACCGAGCGTAGTTCCGGCTCTGTTGTCTACGTGGAATTCAGCGACACAAAATTGCACTTTGCTCTTGGAATGCATGCATCTGTGTTTCAAGCGGAGGTGTATGCTGTTGAAGGAGCGATGAACTTTGTTGTGGAAAACACATGGAGAGGCAGATCTGTATGTATCTGTAGCGACAGCCAAGCTGCGCTCATGGCCTTAGACAGCCCCCCAACCACTTCAAGGGTAGTCGAGTCCTGTAAATCCAGGCTGAACTATGTCGATAGACATAATAGGCTGATGCTAGCATGGGTCCCCGGACACTTGGATATCGTGGGTAATGAGACCTCTGACTCCATAGGTAGGATGAGCTCTGATGCCAAATTCTTTGACCCAGGGTCCGTTTTGCCACTCTCTCCTGCAGCCATCAAAGCCACGGTTAGCAAACGGGTTACTTTAACCCAGAAGCGAGCTTGGCAGGCCGAGATAGGCCAGATATGGACAAAATTGATGTTATCTGCCATGTCCGACCGACTGTCGCAGATCCTTCTGTCATTAAGCAAAAGTGACTGACGGGAGTTGGTTGGACTGATGACGGGCCACTTTCTGTGGGCGAAGTAATGGAAAAGGTAGGCATCTCAGACAGTGTACTCTGCCCAGCTTATGAAGACGAGGATAAGACGGCGGACCACTTTCTGTTGGTCTGCCCCGCCTTCGCTCGAATCAGGCTTGAGGTCTTTGGCACTGAGGAGTTAAGAAGCGACCACCTTGAGTCATTAGCACCATAAGATCTACTCAGATTTCTTCGGAGGTCGGGTAGAAATAAAAAAATAAAAGAAAATCCCAGTGCAGTGCAATGGACTTAATGTTGTGCTGTATTTGCTAGTTGTCGCGACAAAAACAAAAAAAAAATAATAATACTATTCTTACTGGTTGGATCTACCACCTTAAATATTTTACATCAGGTTCTATTTAACGTAGACATTCCCTGCCTTAGGTTGGGAATCGGTCATAAACCGAATTCTTTCAGTAAATATAAGATTTCAGAATATCTGCAACAAGAGCATTCTTGATTTCATTCGGATCCATTTGATATCGATGATAGATGTATAGTCTTGTCTTTGCCAAGACAGTAGAGTTGCAGAAGATATCCTCTGTTGCTTCATGAACCTCCAGCCTGAGTCTCTGTCTCATTGCCAATATGAATTTTTGAGAGCTGGTAATTTAAGTGATAGTGACTTGTCGGAAAACCAACTATTTTCCTTATGTCTACTTTTCATATGCAGTTCCCTATTGTTAGTTAAAGGCCTTATAAGCCTCACGGCTTAACGGAGTTCTTGTGTGACTTCAAGAAAGTAAATACATCCGATGGCGAGCCGACGAATGCCTGCATTCATCTTCGGTTGGAGCGTGCTGTGTTTTTTTGCTTGTTTGTTGGGTGAGGTTGGGTTCAAAATGCCTTCGCACTTATAGGGACCGTCGTCTACTGCGTGTGGTATAACAATTCCTGATTCTCTTCGGGCGAGACTCACTTATTGGGACTACTTTCTGCATTACTTCGGGACTGTCAGAACGACATCCATGAATATAGCCAGCTTCATGCATAGGCTCGAATTCTTATGACTACGCCTGTGTAGCTTCGCTGCGCCTGTGTAGCTGGACTGCGTCGAGGTCCATCTTTAATCTCCGTAAGAGGCCTTCAACGTATATCTTAACCGCATTCCAGATATCCTTACGTTCAAGCTTTTTGCCGATCACATTGGTCGGCGCGATGTCACCAATCTGCTACCTCACAGTATCTCTTTCCACGAGCCATCTGTCGCAATTAAAGAACGAGTGTTCGACGTCATCGCTCGGGGCTTCGCAGTATATGCCCCTAGTGTCACTTATCTTACACATCCGCAGTTCCTTTGAACCCATTTGCATATTGTAGGAAGAGTCAGCTTCTCCGTCCGTCTACGACTTGATTCAGTGTCCCATCGGCTTTGCCACCGTTGCATGGCTTGCTATCTCCGTTCCGTGGTGTCTGTGGTGGCGTAATTTTTCCTAGAATCCCACGCATCTACTCGTTCCCGGGTCAAAAGGTCGATAGGTATCTCACCTCTGATCACAAAAACGGCTGCGTCTGACACAGTGCGGTGGGCTGAAGCAAGTCTGAGTTCGTTGTGTAGCCTCTAATGCTTTGCGCTTGTTTGTATTTCAGTTTAGCGCATCTCTTCATATTTCGCTGCCATTCATGAGTGTTGCGTTTGTGGTCGCCCTTATCAGCCTTCTTGCATAATTAAAATTTGGTAGACTTTAAACGATAGTAACCATCGTCGATTTTGCCTATGGTTTCCCGAGTTTAATTTCTCCAAGAGTCAAGGATAATTAAGAATCAGATACAAACCCTTTAAGGTCCAAGTATTGAACAACACCAGCGCCACAAAAGAGCTTTGCAACTATTTTGCAAAAAAAATGCTTGAAAAATCTGAAGTTCCTTTGTGGCATGTGATAACCTCTACTTTAAGACAAGTTGAACAGGTTTAAGTCGGTATAAAGAAAGATGTTACTAGTAATCCGTGGATCTCGGATGCTATTTGGGGCATCATTCAGCAACGAAACCAGATGCAGATGAAACTCATTAACGATGGCAGCTTGCGACCTGCATACAGGGACGGAGCCAAAAAGGTGAAAAAAGCTGCCAGAAATGACAAGAGACGCTTCTCTGGAAAACTTGCTAACGATGCCGAAGTGTCCGCTGGAATTAACAACATGCGTAAACTATTCCGCATAGTGAACAACTTAACCAGCCATAAAGGCAATAGGAGCCAGCCAATCACGGATCTGAGCTGCAATCTACTCACTAGTTCTACCGACCAAGCCAGCCCGCGGATGGAGAAAGCACTTCCAGCTAGCAGACAATGTGATCAACGGAAGCGAGACTGCGAAGCCAGCAGCAGCAACACGAGCAAGAAGATCCCAACAACAACCTCAAGCATAGAAGAAATTAATGATGTAGTCGCCAAGTTAAAAACAAATAAAACACCGGCTGAAGATGAAATCCAACCGGAGAGACGTGCAGACAATAGCTGAAATACTACATCTGCATATTTTCGCAGTGGGGATCAACGAGCAGCTGTTACTTTCGTGGACCAAAGGGATTATCGTCAAGCTTCTGACTGTGGTAACTGGACAGGCATAACCCTACTCAACACCGTCTACAAAATACTAGTAACAATTCTTCAAGAAAGGCTGAAGCACATCGAAAGCTCTTTCAGAGATGAGCAAGTCGGACTCCGCTACCAACGTAGCTGCGTCGAGCCATCGGTGGAATGCCGCTCGCCGCTATACTTCCTGTTCATTGACTCCACGAAGGCATTCGACATCATTACACGCAGCGCAATTTGGGTAGCATTGAGTAGACGAGGAGTCCTATAGAAAAGAGTTCGCTTGATCAACGCGTTGTATGAGGGTTCTGAACTAGCAGTCCTGCACAATGGTACCATAAGTGATGCGTTCTTAACCAGCGCTGAAGTTAAACAAGGCGACCAGCTCTCACCGCTCCTTTTCACCATCGTTCTGAATGAGGTCATGTGTCAATTCTCTACGCGCCTCAGAGACATTACATGGTTTCTCACCAGGCAACTGGAGGTTTTAGACTTTTCTGACGATATTTGACTGCTGTCGCACAAATTGACCGATATGCAAGCGAAGGCGGCCGAACTAGTAATGCTGACACGCAAAGTCGGACTCGAAGTAAACGTCACTAAAACCAAGGCATTGGGAATCAACCACAACAACAATAGCCAAGTAATGATAAATGACAAAGAGGTGGAGTTCGTTGATAGCTTCTGCTACCTGGGCTCTACTATAAAAGCGGACGGTGGGGCAGAGGAAGCTGTCAACAACAGATTGAGCAAAGTAATGGAAAATTTGGGCAAACTCACAAGTTTCTAGTAATACAAAGGTCAGGATATTCAACACATGTGTCAAGTCGACACTGAAGATGGAAGTGAAAAATGGCCTGTTTCGAAAACGATCACGCAGAAACTTCAATGCTTCACCAACAAATGCTTGTGGATAATGTGCAGAATATTCAGGGTCCACATAATGAGTAAAGGAGAACTCTGGAGGCAAATTAATGAGGAGCTAATCTTACGCCAGAGCTAAAACGCAGCAAATGCAGTTGGATAGGCCGCGCTCTTAAAAAACCGTGTCGCAGCATCAAAAGAATGTGCCGATATTGGAATCCTCAGGTAAGTAGAAGGCGTAGCCGGCCAAGGAACACCTGTAAAAGATCCATCCTGCATGACTTATTTGCCTTGTAGAGGACCTGTGCTCCTTAAAGGAGTAATCAGGAGAAAAAATAAGTAAATTTACTTATACAACAAAGGGCATTTTTCAGATTTTTTTTATTTCTCGCGCTGATAATAGTTCCCGAAATATTATTTTTTTCCGCCACTGCTGTGGTATAGGTTAGGTTATTTTGGTAGTCGGTCCGTATGGCCAACTCCCTTACGGGAACCTTGTTTATTTACTTTCATGAAACCATTTTGAGGCTCTTATGAAGCGCAGTATTGGTCTAATACCCGCGCCAGATAGTTCTGTAAGAGAAATGAAAAAGTGTTTACCTAGACAACCTGCTCTGATTTTAGCTAAGGCTGGACAATTGCAAAGGAAGGGCTTTACTGTTTCTTCCTCCTCCTCATCTCTACAGCTTCTACATAATTCATGGGAGAATAATCCTAGTCTCAAGGTATGCCTGCCAAATAGCCGGTGGCCGGGGGCCGGTGACACAAGCCCCGACCTTCGAGATATCTTCTCTTGAGAGGCTAAGCAATTCCTTTGTCCTTTTCCTGTTTATTTCCGGCCATAGTAGCCTGGCTGTTACGCATGTATCTTCATCTTCCCATGACCTATTGGCCTCTTGGGTAATGTTGTTTTTTATTATTAATTAGTCGTGGCCATGGGTATTCCAATGGTACTTTTATCACGGAACAGTTGAAGAGCAGTACCTTTTCTAGTCAGCTCATCAGCTCTACAGTTTCCCTTAATATCTCTGTGTCCCGGAACCCAAATAAGGCTGACCTTGAATACGACGCTAATATCTTTTATGGCTGCCCGGCATTCCTGTGCAACCTTCGATCTTAGTATAGCCGCATTCATTGATTTAATGGCCGCCTAGCTATCTGAGAATATATTTATAGTCGTTTTTGTAACGGCATGCATATTTAGGTATGTAAGCCACCTCTGCCTGATAGACGCTGCAGTAGTCTGGTAGTCGAACGGATAGTTCCAGTCCTAATTCTTTCAAAAATACTCCATAGCCAACTTTATCGTCTAGCTTGGAGCCATCTGTATACAAATTTAATTCCCCCTTCTTCATGGCTTTGGTGTCTGCCACTCCCTTCTTGACGGTATACTCGTCCTAAAGAGCCTTTCAAAAGGTGTGTCTAGGGATAAAGTAGTCTATTTCTTGTTTGTGACTATTCAGAGTGTGCAAAATACAGGCGTGGCCAAACCGCCGTTCTTTCCATAGCGCCATACTTTTGAGTCTAAGCGCCGAGGCGACGGCCACGTTTTTCCCTACGAGATTCAGTGCAGGTAAATTGATTAGAACTTCTAGCGCTTTGTTTGGGGTAGTCCTTAAAGCACCAGAGATGCATAAAAGATTTGGACCTTACTCATGATTTTAGCGTAACTCGCCAAAAAGAGTAGATGGCCACCATACAAGTATTCTGCTGTGGTATAACCTCTGAAAAACTTACTGACGCTCTAATGGAAAACTAAAAATGCAGACCTTAACTTCAATACCGAAAACAAACTAATTTTCCCTTCTTTGAGAGAAATTCACAACATTTTTAGAAAATTAGTGTCTAGTACATCAAACCCATAGCTACACCAGTCTGCACTATCTGGCGCATTAAAATAATTCCGCTTTCATAGACATAGATCTGATATCCTACGTATTTATAAAATTTTTCAATTAAACTATGATGGATTACCAAATTCTTTAGCCAAATTAGTCAATTCGAAATAATAAAATCAATCATCAACTTAATAACTGGCCATAACTCACAAACGCATCCGCTCATAAAGTTGAAAAAAATGCTCCCATTTGCGATGTACCACAGCAACTCGTGCCCTCATTTAAAAATGATTAATTGCAAAATCCACAATCAACGTATTGTCATATTCACTTCATGTCTGCCGCTTGGCGATAATGGCTTCGATGATGATATTTTCATTGGCAATAATGCTGATGACGATAATGGCGATGGTTATGGTTGTTGGTGACTTTATGTGATGCTCCAAAGCTCATGGGAATACAATTCACAGTGGTAATAAGCGTGCCTGATGATGATGTTGCCCTTACATACACACATACTTATGCACGAGTAACTACATCCGAGTTTACGTATCTGCGCTGCAGAGAAACAACAAACTACTCAGCAAATTTTCTAGTTCTTGAACTGGCATTTAAATGGTAGAATTCTTACTAGTCCGATAGGGACCAGAATTGTACCAATTGAGAAGCAGGTTAAATAGTGTCGCAACTCAGGTATCATTGCAACCCTTACAGGTGATTGGCAGGTGGGGGAACGTGCAGCCAGACTTAAACTTTTCTTGAATCTTCTATCAGCAGAAGATGCCAGGCGGAGGGGGTGAAAGAAAGTACTTTCCACTATTTATGCGAATGTTCAGGTCTTCGCTCTTTCGGTAAGCCCTTCTTAGAGCAAATAAATTAAATCTCAGACATAGATATGAAAACCTTGCTGCCATACTTGGATCTCAGGAAATGGGCCAAATAACCAGACATCGCGCGAGAACAGTGGTGTAGAAACGGCGCTAGTCGCTAATTAGGATTATTTCAATAGCAATACTGAACCATTTGAACAGCAACAACAATTTTGTGAGCTCTAGGCCGGTTTAATAAATCGGATTCTTGCTTTTATTTATTTGTGGATATTTTGAACTTAATCAAAAGGCATTGCCTGGAACTCCTAACTGGGTTTAGTTGACACCATCTTCGATTCTTCTATTGCTGCAAATATGAATGCTCCAAATGTTGAGGATACCTTAGGTAAACATTATTATTATTATTATCAGTGAATTAGATGAATATAAAGGGCCGACTGGCCGCAGTCGTAAGTAAGGTCGAAAGACTCTCAGAAAGATAGGTGCGGAAAGTCTACAATAGGAGCAATCGAAACAGTCATAAACAGCGTAGGAGCAGCGCAACAGGGAAGTATTGAAGCCAGAAACATAATCCTCCTTGCCACCTTTGATGTAAGGAACGCTTTCAACAGCGTAAGATGGCTGGACATATTAGCCGTCTTAGAGCTAAGGTTCAAAGCTTCGGCATACCTACAGCGCGTAATGAGGAACTACGTGCGCGACCGCAAACTCGTCTAACCAACCTCAGAGGCTTCTCGATGACCTCTAGACCTAACATCTGGAATGGCAAACGTATCAGTGCTCAGTCCAGACTTGTGGAACATCAGCTACGTCGAGATATTTAATAAAGAAATGCCTAATAGTGCCTTTCTAAACGGATACGCAGATGATATTGCTTCAGTCATAACAGCACAAAACCTTAAAGAAACTCCTAGAAAACTTAAACAAGTGATGAGACGGGCGCAAAGAAGAAGCACATCCCATTAAAAGTTAACATGCAGAATTACTCAAATACGCTAGCCACGAAAAATGTTCCAAGATACCTAGGCATAAGACTGGACTCAAGACTAACTTTTTGGACCCAAATAATGCTCGCAGCGGATGCCAAGATGGTATTTGTATTCGGCAGACTGATGACAAACATAGGGGGACTAGCCCAAAGAAAGAGGAAATAATGCTGGTTTCCATGGTCCCCGATCCCTTATACGGAGCTGAGCTGTGGGCAAATTCACTAAAGGCAATTCACCGGTGTAAGCTCTTAACAGCAGTACAACGAATGGCAGCTCTGAGAGTTGCGTCTGCCTATCCCACAGTATCAGTGCAAGCTGTGCAAATGATAAGCGGTTAAATACCGATAGATTTACTAGCCTTTAAGAGGAAAAAGTTGGGGGCATTAAAAAATGAGAGGATGGAAGAAGGAGAAAGCAAACCTACATCGCGCGTAATAAATGACAAAACAGTAAAGGAATGGCAAGGCCCCTGGAGAAACAAAACACGCGGCAGATGGATAGCTAGGCTAATAAAAGACATCGCTACATGGTACAACAGGAACTTTGGTGAAGACAATTTTTATACAACCCAAATGCTTTCGGAGTGTTTGAGAGAAAGATTCTGTGGAAGATTTTTGGACCTTTGCACATTGGCGACGACGAATATCGCGAACATCGCATGAAACGATGAGCTGGCCGTAGACATAGCGCAGCGAATAAAGATTCAGCGGCTACGTTGGCTGGGTCATGTCGTCCGAGTGGATACAAACGGTCCGGTTCTGAAAGTATTCGATGATATACCAGGTGGTGGTAGTAGAGGAAGAGGAAGGCCTCTTCTCTGCCTTGAAAAGATCAGGTGGAGATGGACTTAGCTTCATTTGGTGTGCCCAACTGGCGCCAGTTATCACGAGAAAGAAACGACTGGCGCGCTTTGTTAAACTAAGCCAAAATCTTATAAGCGGTTGACCTGCCAATTAAGAGAAGAAAAAATGCTTTCGAAGCACGAGTATTTCCAGATATACCTGTTCAAAATAGGGAAATGCGAACATCCCACATGCAAATACGATGATGCAGCCAAAGATGACGCTGAACACAGCTCAGTCGGATACATAATCACTGAAAATGTAATCGACAAGATGTTAAACAGCGAGAAAATGTGAGAAACTACCAGTAGTTGCGCAGAAAAGTCTCCATGTGAAAAAATGGGACCTGGACGCAGGCGCACACGCATTGACTTTGTAATGAGGAAGATGGAACACCACTCTAATGCGAAAGTGATTCCAGAGCGGGCGACAGTACCAAACAAGGGAGAGTTTGTTTAGTACTATTTGGACATACCATTCCTGCGACGACTGCTTTGATGATGCATTAGGCATTTTAAATCCCCTCACCACAATAACAAATAAAACAAATACATCTCCGCTTGGAAGATGCTTGGTAAATTTCCCACGGCACAGAACGCTTGTTTTTGGAGCCATACATTCCAGCGCCTAAGCCTTCTGGAGTTTTCGAGCCATCTGTGTACCAGTGATGGACACACTCTTGGAGTTTCTTTTCAAATGCGGAGATACTCCAGTTTAACTTATCCTCGAGTTCAACTCTGAACTTCTTTTCGAATTTGATGACTTGAATGATATCATCTCTGGGTAGCTGGGTGAGTGGAAGTTGCAATCTCAGCAATTGCATATTAGTATATGGCATAACTTTTTCTCTCCCAAAGCCTTCCGTGGTAATGTTCAACAGGCTACGCTTGGCCGATTGGAGGAGAACTATATGAAGTGGTGTCAGCTCAAGTATTACCTTACCGTGATGCACACGCATGCTAAGCGCTGTGCGCACTGTCGAGAGAGCGGCTCTCGATACCCAAGCGACTGTTTCATCTGTTATTATTGGACTTATTATTATGATGTACCATCCATCTTTGGATTCTTGGGCTAAAGTAACAAGTTTTTAGACGTTTGCAGATTATTAGAGCTTTTCTTGCTGGAATACTCGCAGTGATCAGGAAGTGCATACGACTTCCTTAGGTCGAATTCTGGTCAGTTTATCCGAGCGCTTACTTCACTAGTCATTCTAGAGCCGTCCGTATAAAAGTTAGATGTATTGCGTTTGGAACTGGAGCCCTTACGCCATCAATCTTTTTTTGCCCATTAAGAGCTACTTCAGTAATAGACTAAGACTGATGCAGACAATGACTAGTTCATGAAATGGCATGATGCTGATACATAGGCTGATAATAGACATTTCGTAGGACATTACCAAGATTGAAAAAAGGTTTTTAAAAACGCACTGCCTCTGCTGCAAAGCAAACTGATAGTAGAGCAATCCATCACTAGCAACTTTTGCTGCTGGGTCCATAGGAGTTGAGTTGATGTTTCTACATATACCCGGAACACACATGCACGGATGAAAGTCAACAATGTGTGTAATAAGCGCGCACATTACGTACTTTGTACTTGTAACAGCAGTTATGCACATTTGCAAATTTACATGACACGCAATTGCTACGCAAAATCAATTATCCCGCCATTGACAAATTACTGGCATCGGTCGGCGCTTTCAGTTCAATTGGTAAGTGAGTGTTAAAACAAAAGTCGCTACGCGTGTTTGTATACACATTTAGCAAAGCTATGTATGTATGTAAATGCATATGTGTGAGTGCATTTATGCCCATTCGATTGCATAGATTGGCGTAAGGGACTTCATTTGGAATTTTTTCACGCTTTCCGCATAGCAACGCTATAAATTCAATTTCTAATGCAGTCACTAACGACCTAATTTACACACACGCATGCATACATATGCGTAGATATGCAAACATGTGTGCCTACACAAGCAGCATTAATTGTCTTACTGCAAAAGTGTGCTAAGTGGCGTACGACAGGGCGTATGAGTGTTTACTCTGCGAATAACTAAGTTGGCATTCGCTGAATAGGAAATGGCGGTTGGTTGGTTAGGTTGAGAATTAATATTGTTGGTGAATTGGTGGCATCACTGCAAGCAACTTTATATTTATATGCGTAGAATAGATATATCGATGCATACACAGAGTTTTTAATAAAAAGTGCAAGTTTTATTTAATGCATTTTACCAGTCTTTTCAAAGGTATGTGAATGGCAGGGCATCATTTGCTCAGGCAATTGATTTATTTTCCGAACTGTAGTCAGGGTTTACACCAGCATAGACTTAAGCACACCTGCTCTACGGCTATGTAAGGATTACTTGGTGACGTGAGAATAAAGTGTGACAATGGTGGCCTGTCTCTCCTTTACCTTATGGTTTTCTATGACCTAAAAAGATAAATGATCACACTTCTTTACGAAAAAGTAAAATTTCAGGATGCCGCATTTTAGATAACTCAAAAATCTCTTATATTAGGTTGTGGAATAAGTTCATAGCGTTTTTGTATTTTATTTAATTTTACAACGATTCTTTTGCTGTTTTGCAAAGGGTAAGAATTCCTTCGATAGAACTCTTTCTCCTCTTGAAATCTATGTATGTCAATTGTATTTTTGAGCGATTTAATTTATTATTAGTTTTGAGGATTAGAAATATATTAGAATATCGAGAAGGCAAAAATCAATATTTTCGACACCTGATCTTTTGAGCTTTTCATCGTGATCAAAAAATCTTCAGAAGCAGCCCGTGACATTTGCGACGTGTATGAAGAAGGTGTCACAGGCGAGTCTACAGCACGCAAATGGTTTGCAAAGTTCAAAAATTGCAGCTTTGACGTCAATGATACGTCCCGCAGCGGAAGGCCTTCTGAATTCGATGAAGAGCGTCCCTAAACCAATCATGAATTGGCGAAAAAATTAGCGATTCATAAAACAATTCTCAATCAAATTCATTCAATAGGATTTACTGGAAAATTGGGAGCCGGGCTGCCTCACGAACTCAACGAAAAAAGTAAAGAAAGCCGTCTTCAAATTGCTTCTCAGCACCTCACCGGTCATGGAGCAATACTTATGACTGAGCTTTTTGTACCGAATACTCACGTGAAATGGTACCTATACTCGTACGTCAATATGAAGCAAAGAAAGGAGTGGATGGTTCCAGGAGATACTCGGAGGCCAAAGCCGAGAAGATCAGATCCAAAGAACATCATGATATGTGTTTGGACTGAGAGGTCATGGCTCAATGGGAAATGATCGAAAATAATGCCACGGTCAACAAGAAGACTGCCAGAAAAATTTCCCCTGTAAAGAAGTTTCAGTTTGCTACAGTGGATAACAATTGGCAAGTCATCAGTAAGAAGAACGAAAAGTTGGTCAACTTCTAAGCATTACTTATGGAGAGGTTATTTTGTTATTCAACGAAAAATGATATTTTTTAATATAAATGACCGGATGTTTATTTCATTATAAAGGGGAAGGTATGCCGGTAATAGTGAAAAATAACATCAGGCAAGTGACCACCACGACCCCGCTTACAGGACAATATTCTTTTCATGAAATTTTCCATAGCCGAATTGCAAAGTGGCTGCCCTATTCTCTCGATAGCCTCACGAATTCCATCTTTGGGGTCGTGAATCGACCCTGGGCTGTTGGGGTAAACCATCTCTTTCACGTAACCCCAAAGAAAAGAGTCACAGGGTGTTAAATCACAAGATCTCGTTGGCCAATTGCGATCACCTCTTCGAGAGATAACACGGTCCGGAAACTTTTCCCGTAAAAGATCAATGGTTTTGTTGCTTGGGTGGCACGTAGCGCCGTCTTGTTGAAAATAAACGTTGTACAGATTAATACCATACAATTCCGGCTATAAAAAATCGTTAATGATTTTCGATAGCGCAATCCATTCACCTGTAACACCTGTTATTGGAAAACCCTATATAAACTATAAACTACTCGTGACTAACTCTGGTAGCGTACAGATAGAAACTAACATTCAATCACGACCCATGGTCGAGATGTTTATGATTGCTCCGACTATCTGTACACGACCTCGGCTCGTGATATTTACGTTTGGCCCGTTCAAGAGCTTGGCTCGTCATATTCATGTTTGGGCCAAAATTTTCATCACGAGCAAGACTCGTTAAAGCACGGCAAGGAGTTAATTTGAATTTTTACCGAATTTCAGAAAGTTATATGTCTCTGGACAGGTTGGTGATCGAGGCATTATATTATTAATATGCATTATTGGTTGAATTTTTACAAATTTTAGGTCCCGATCCCGAGACGTGTTTGAGACCCTGGCGTCGTATTATACCTAAATATGCAATATTGTTTGAATTTTTACTGGGTAATTTCGAGTTTCGTGATTGATTTCGGGATTTCGATCCCGAGACAAGTTCGGTATCCAGGTATCCAGTTATAAATCCCCACTATTGTTTGAATTTTTACTAATTTTAGGGCAGTTGTATCTGTAAGCAATTCCGGGATTCCGATCCCGAAACGAGCTCGGGACCCCACGTCGTATTATGAATGTGCTTATACATAGTATTTCAATTTTTACTAATTTTAAGACAATTATTTCGGGATCGAATTCGGGATTCCGAAATTCACTTTTAAAATATTCCGAAAAATCAGGTGCAATACTTGGTTGGTTGGTTTAAGGGTGACCCCACATCCGAGTGCCACATGGACCGCAAGTTGGGTCCGTTGTGTTGCCCTAGAGCTCATTATTTTATATGATTTCTCCACCTAACCGAGATTTTTATTATAGATTTTGGTCAAAGATATTAATTCGTTTCGAGAATTTTATGAGAGATTCGATTTTCAGGTCCGAGAGTACTGAAAGATTGTCATTTGTTGGAGAGCCTAGAAGAGCGAGTCGACTTCTGGCTAGGCCGGGACAACTGCACAGCAAATGTCTGCTCGATACTTCCACATCTTCTTCCTCGCAGTATCTGCACAGGTCGTTTTGAGGAAGCCCGAGCCGACGTGCATGAGTGCCCAAAAGGCAGTAGCCGGTGATAAGAGATATTATATGCCTTCGTTCGTGTTTCGAAAGACGTATAAGGGTTTCTGTCTGTTTCAGATGGTCTGGTCGTAACGCAAGAGTTTCCACTCGCCACCTCCGATCAGCAATGCTGTGAAATTCTCGATAAATGATCATTTTATATGTTGAGAGCGGAATGTGGATTGTGGGTAAGTTACTAACATTTGATTGCGCAGCTGGTGCAACACTTACTTCTATTAATTTATACTGATAATATTACTTCTTAATTTTTTTTTGCATAATTGTAGGTACACAGATAATGAATTTTATATTGATAACTCCAGCTAATACAGGAGCCACTCAAAATTTAGTAAAATACACACATACATACATACGCACATATAAATACACACAGATATTCAACAGTAAAGTAGAGCGACGGCGAAACAGTAACGTAATTACTTCAGCTGCACTAGAATTGTTCGCTTGCTTCTATAATTAGAAGGCATTTCTCTTTAAAATAATTCTTTAACTTTAAACTTCACTACTGAAGTTTTTTTTTTTACTGAATTAATCTGCTTACCTTTCTGTATTGAAAATTTGCTTATATATTTTGAATAAAAAAAACTCCGCTGCGGACAGGATTCGAACCTGTGCGGGTAGAACCCAATGGATTTCAAGTCCATCTCCTTAACCACTCGGACACCGCAGCTCTTGATCAACGCCTCACAGAGTCTTCATTTTACACCGTGTATGTGTGTATGCGTGTGTGTGTGTGTTTTTAGCTTACGAAATTTATGGCTTTTAATAATTTTCTAGTACTGATAAATAAATTATTTTCTGTTAAAAGCTCATACATACATATATACGTACAAGTATGAACGTTTTGCAAGGTTTTGGGCTTCGCTTTGAGCCGCTTTAATATGAACTGCGATTGTTACTAAGCGCAGAAAAAATTATAAATTAGTTGGCTGGTTTTTTCGCGCTCCCAGAAAATAATTATTACATAAGAACAGAGTGGAGCTTATCTAGCGTTTGGAATTCAATTTAATGAGTTTATATCAGGTCAGTCCATAAGTTCGCGCGTTTTTTAAAGGTGGTTTTAAAATTAATAAGAAAGATGTTTCAAGTATTTATTAATCAATAATATATTTTCCTTCATTATTTACTATGTCTTCCCAACGTTTAGGCAAATTTTTAATTCCCTGCTCAAAAAATTGTTTGTTCTTGGAGCCAAAATAAGCTTCGATATCCCTTTTTATAGCTTCTTTTGAGGAGTACTTCTTGTTACTCATATGGGATTGAAGTCCACGGAAAAGGTGATAATCACAGGGTGAAATATCTGGAGAGTATGGTGGATGCGGCATTAGCTTCCATCCGAGCTCGTTCAGCTTTCCTAATGTTTGCCTTGCGGAATGAGGTCTTGCGTGGTTAAACAAAACTTTGCGTCTATTCACTAAAGACGGTTGATTTTTTTTAAGTGCCTCATTCAGGTTTGATAGCTGATGGGAATAATAATCAGCAAATCAGCAGTTATCGTCTGGTTTGGTTCCAGAAGTTCTTAATAAACAATACCGGCCATATCCCACCAAATAGACAGGAGAATCTTCTTGGGGTGAAGGCCATCTCTAGGGGTCGGTTCTGGTGTTTCATCTTAATCTAGCCATTGGCGTTTGCAAACAGGATTATTATAAAGGACCCATTTTTCATCACCAGTAACGATATGGTTCAAAAAACTTTCATTTTTAAGCCGTTGCAGCAGCTGAGAACACACATTCACTCTCTGCTGAAGGTTGGCAACGGAAAGTCTATGCGGAACCCATTTTCCCAGCTTTGAAGCCTTTCCCAACTGAACCAGCTGCCTGTGAACTGTTCCATTCGATGAATTTAACCTCTGAGCTATCATATCGACTGTCAAATTTGGCTCAGCTTCCACGAGTTCGAGCAAGGCGTCGGAGTTAAAGACTTCAGGACGACCAGCGCGCGGGGCATCCTCCACGTCGCAGTTACCACTTCGGAATTTTAAAAACAACTTTTGCGCAGTCCTTACACTCACGGTATTCTCTCCGTAATGAGTGTTTATTTCTGCAGCAGCAGTTGTTGCATTTTAATCACTTTTATAAAAAAAATACAAAATATGCCTCTTATACGCGTTCGAAGATTCCATTTTATTTTTTAACAGCCCGTGCTTCTATACGCGATTAAAATCACTTGTTGAATGCACAATATATTAAAGAAAATATAAATAGTTCTGTTATATTCCGCGAGTAATTTTTCGTATTCAAAAATCATACAAAAGAGAAATTATGGGTAAAATACGCACGAACTGACTGAAATACGCATGGACTGACCTGATACTAAATTACGAATGAATTAATTTCTTACGTCTGGTGATGCCAAAATTGCAAGGCCGTCTTCTGGGTCAAGGTCTCGCGTGATTCCAATTTGCTCGAGTCGAGCTGCCAAGCTCCGAAATATTTGC
Organism: Anastrepha ludens; assembly: GCF_028408465.1. NCBI lineage: Eukaryota > Metazoa > Arthropoda > Insecta > Diptera > Tephritidae > Anastrepha > Anastrepha ludens. The sequence continues at coordinate 24,929,369 of NC_071499.1, read as the reverse complement.
CCAGTTGGGGCGACACGATTAGGAAATCGACGTCCATATTCACGCTGCGCCAATACACCGACCGAAAATTGGTAAAAAAAGCGACACAATTATTATTGTGGTCGTTATTGTAGCAGCACAAAAATTGCTCATACATGACCGAAGAATGCTGCTGGAGTCACAGTATTTGGCCGGATATAAACCGAGTCGTTCCGGTAACGTAGAACCGACTGTCGTGGGAACGATGACACGAGCAATCTGGCGAAGTAACGTCAGCTATCTACCTCGCAACTATCAAAAATGATAGACGTGCGACACCACTTGCAAAAATTATAATATCTTTGATGATCAATTTTGCGCCACCTCGTATATATGACTGGCTGCTAAACTTTAGGATGCTAAACTCCAGAATAGATTGAAGATATTTAACTAGACACAAACCCTAAGCAAGAGTTCTATCTTCCTCCTGTGGAACTCTCAGTGGTTGTGATAAGGTTGTCCCCCACATGGCTTAGTGTTGATCGACCGACGGCTAAAGTGAATGAGCTAGAGTTCTACAAGCGTTCAAATTAGTTCACCTGTTGGTAATATCTACTTCTGTCTTCTACTCAACTTGGAAGAGCCGACGCGCATTTGTCTGCTTACACATTCCCTGGACCACTTATATATCACGGCTCTGCATCTCAGCCTGAAAAACACTACAGTAAAGGCTCAAAGCTCAGTCAGCTTGAATCTCATTCAATGAGAGTTAGTGGGAAAAGACGCCAGATATTTTCAATGTCTGTTTCGCCAACTCAACCATAGTGGAACTTTTCACCTTCCCGAGGAGAAATAAATTGGCATCTGCAACTTAAAAAACTTAAAAACTCTTAACTAAGTAGCGTCCATCTATGCCCCGCAGACAAGTTAAATTTCGGGCTGCTCATCTGGAAAGGAAGCTGAATGGAAAGATGCTGCGAAACAGAATAATTTTCATTGCAAAATTAACGGCTCAAACTTTGTGGCGCTAATTGGCTTTTCATATCTCAAACATTTTACCTCATGAGAAGTTTTTGTTTTTGTTTTGACACATGTTTTCACTAAATAATTGCTTCCCATGCATCAGAGGAGAACTGCATAGGTTGAAGTATTTATCATCGCACATAAATGGTTTAACACAACAACATTTGGCAACAAAGTCAGTACTTTTAGGTGGAAACTTATGCGTCGTGTGTTTATTGCCTTGTTTATGACTATGTATCGGGTGTTTTTTTAGCTGCATGAGAACTGGCAAACTGTGCTGGCATTTCTGTTCAGTAAGATTTGTCAAGTCATCATGAATCGGTTAAAGCCAGAACTACGCTTTCAAATTGTGGAAATTTAGTTTGAAAAAATGTAAAAAAAAATATGTTCACGATGTTCACAGTTCGAAGAGCCGAAATGTCGATTGTCGTCGTTATTCGCCTTTGTATTTCAACTACGTGGAAAATTTTACGTATGGATCGCTTTAACGTACGGAGCTTTTAAAATAAAGCTAGTGCAAAAATTAAAGCCAAATGACCATCGTTTGCGTCGAATATTTTCTGATTGGGGCTCATTTAAATTTACACGGGGGGTTCAATAAGTACTCGTGTTAGAAATAATGACACCATTTTTTCAAAAAAAGTGCTTGTAGCGCAGTACGCATAACAGAAGTGAAACTTTCAAGGCAGACAGAGATAGAGGGAGAGACCCGAGAGAGAATGAGAGAAAGAATATATATCTAAATAAATTCACGAAGTTTGCAGAGAATACAAATAGACAAAATTAAAAAAAAACCGAGAAGTGTCGACCGGTGTAGGTAAAGGACGGACACAAAGCGTGGCAACAACGCGCACTACTCCGAGCTTTTACCACCCGCACAAACGCAGCGATTCCAGGACCGCAGCAACGGCACAAATTACCGCAAGGCAATACCAATAAATCCGACGCCGGAAGGGATGCCACCTTATTGTGCGCCAGGAAACGGAAATGAGCATCAAAAAGTAGGCACAAAGCAAACAACGCAAAAAACAATTGGGTTTTGTTATTTCTGACTAGAAATTAGCAATCACAAGGAAAAACTCAGGAAAAATAGCCTAAAGTGTATCTAAGATATATATGAGGTATAGCTATCTCTCTCTCTCTTTTTCCTCTACGTCATATCTTTTTTCTCTCGCGCGAAACGAAAATGCCCAAAACGTTGTATGGCCTTGAAATTTTACTCTCCATTCTCGCTCGTCGATGGGCGACGCCTAAGAAGTTTCACTTAAAAAAAAAATTTTTATTTTTCAACATAGTCCAAAAATACACTTTTTCCAACGCCACAGCCATTTTTTTAACCCCTCCAAAAAATAGTATTTTTCGAACTCTTTAAAATACGCCTCTGTCTCGGCGATGACTTCCTTGCTCGAACTAATTTTTTTGTGCTGATGTCTTATCGTGGTTCACCGAATGCGGCCGTGTCTCCTTGAATTTTTTGTGAAAGCGGTCGAATAGCTCACTGTCGTATTGCCCAGTGATCGTTCTCTTCTTCCTTTTTCTAAAAAATTCTTGAGGATAGCGCCATTCGCATCCCAAAAAATCGTCGCCGTGACTTTTCCGGCCAATGGGACTGTCTTCGAATTCATTGGAGCAGATTCACCAGAGAAACTCATTGTTTTGATTGTTGCTAAGTTTCTAGTGTGTAATGACGAACCCAGGTTTCATAAACGGTGACAACTCGACGCCAAATTCTTTCGGATCTCTCTTAAATTGTTCCAAACACTGCTTGTTACTTGTGAGCAATCGCATCACCCATCGGACGGACAATTTTTTATTTTTTATATTTTATCATGTGAAGTACTTATGAATTGCCGTTCCGGTCGACGCACCTATGGCCTCTGGTACTTCGCGCACTTTCGTTCCTTGATCAACGAGAATCATATCGTGGACTCTTCGTATGATTTCCTCGGTAACCATGACTGCCGGGCGTCCTAATCGCTCCTCATCAAAAAGAGATGTTCGCCCACGTTTCACCAATATCTTACTGTGGTCATAGATGGCGAAGCTTCCCCAGAGGCAGCACCCACCTTTGCTTTTATCTCCTCGCATTTTCGCCCATCCAAAAAGAAAAAGCGAATTACCGAACGATGCTGCTCTTTTTCCATCTTAGCCAAAATCACGAAGCATGTCGGACTCGAACAGCAGCCAAATCCTAAATAATCTATCAAGCAGTCTGAAATTAGTTTTGCCGTCGTTTGATAGATGGCAGCAAACGATGCCGCCCTCGTATTGTGCAGATTTCTTGGAAAAAGTGGTCATTAATTTGACTGATCGAATGAACCATGTAACTCGCACCGGTGGCGAGAATACGCCGGATTTTATATACAATAAATAAATGGCTTGAAATTACTAACTTGCTTGAAATTGAAATTACCAGATCAAAAATTAAAAAAAAGTCATTCGAACAATATTTCTGCTTTAGCTTATCATTTTAGTTTTCAAGCTCTTAAAAAAATACCCGATACTTACTTATTTTGCTACTGTTTCGTTCATTGTCACTTCTGCGTTTTATATTTTGTGACTTTAGTAGTGAATTAGTTTTTAAGAGACGCTAATAAAATAACTGAATTTAGCACTTTCGGTTTCTATCTGCAGTTGTTAAAGCAAATTAATTAGAAGGAAACCGAGTTTTTATCGCCCTCGTTTAGAGCTTAGAACTCTTCGCTATTCATTGCTATGGCTTCCATGCGTGATTCGTATTCGCTATTATCTATTTTGTATGCAATTTAGAGGAATATGGCTAATGGGGATTAAGTATTTGTGAGAAGTTTTTTTTTAATCAAGACTTTAAGCCAAAAGAGAGCCTGAATGGCCCCCTATTGGACCAACCTCATTTTTTGGCTCTAACAAAAATAACCTAAAACAGGAAACCAAGGAATATTGAAACAGCACAAACGGCCTAAATCATTCCAAAAAGTACTTGACCTTTAATACCAACAGAGCAAAATCTTATTTAACCCTAGACAAAAGGTTCCTCATATTACTCTGTGGAGCACTTATGTACAGGTCGCTTTGCCTGCAATAAACTGTGATGAAGAGGAGTCCATGGAACACTTAATCACCAACTGTAAAGCGTAACGTCACAGCAGACACAGAATCCTGGGATCGCACCTACTAGAGGCTGAAGATTTAGAAATGCTCCCTCCTTAAGAGCTGGTTCGATTCCTTCCAATACTGAATAATTAAAACTAAGCACAGAAGCGCACAATCGATCAATTTAGCCTGCATAAAGGCCTTAACATGACCCGTACAACCATTACCATTACCAATATTTGTAGGAATTTCTTCTATTTTTTTTTTTTTTTATTTAAATAAAATTTAAACTAACCCAGAAAGTATTCAATTTCCCACACAAAAAGTGATTACAAAATGGGAGTAGCTGGCAGACATCAATTTTAATTTTGACCTTAACTTCCATTAAGCGAATGATAAGGAGTCCCCGGAGGCATCTCGAAAACAGTTGATCTGCGGTGTATATCATTCACATAACGTATCACTGGTGGAGGGGTGAAGAGTGGGCTTTTCCCTTCGATTTTTTATCTCACTGTTGTTCGAAAATCTTCGTTCACGTAACTATTATTTTTTTAATTAAGAAAAAGCAAAAATTCTGAGAGGGGCAGGTTCAAACTGTAGTATGGTTGCTCAGTTTCGGAGAATCTTGTAGATTGCAAGGTCTCTCTCGTAACCCGAGAGTCCAAGTAAGCAATCGTTTCCGCTTGTAGGGCACTATGAGCACGATATGGTTGTGAAAATCTTTGTAACTTGTAAAATCATTGTGAGAGCGAGCGAGATTTAAATATTTTCTCCGATAATCGAGTTGCAATCAAGGCTCTGACGACGCCATGATGCATATCCAAACTAGACATCTCCTGAAAAGCAGAGATGAAGTAACATTTTTCTGAACTGGATTCCAGACATAGGAACATAGAGGTAAATGAAATTTCTGATGAGATTGCCAGGAAAGGGAATGAATTGGTCTCCTACCCGGTCATCGGTATCCCCCTGTATATAAGTATATATATTATATATGTGAGGTCGAGATTTCCTGTGAAGTGCGGAGAAGGAAATGGCTATGTATTGGTCACACACTGGGAAAGGACGACAACAGCGTGGCTAAACAAGCGTTCAAATGGAACCCGTTCCAACAAGCAGGACGTTCAGTTGGAAGACCTCGAATCCGAAACTCTTGGCTTATCATAGAGCGAACTGAGGGTTACAGCGCAAAACCGTACTCGCTGGCGATCTGGAATTGTTGACGCTCCATGATCCACAATTAGTTAAAGGAAAACATATAACATCAAGCCACGATGTTGTCATCTTTTCGCAGTGTGTGTACAATCAATTGCCATTTCCCTCTCCGTAGTTCACGGGCAATCTCGACTTGATTCGTAATCCTAAGCAACTCCGAGTTCCCTGTTTTAAAGGGCCAGAAGATTCGTAGTATGCGTCGAAGGCAGTGGTTGATGAAAATTTGAAGGCGTTTTGTAATTGTCACTGTAACCTTGCAAGTAGTGCACCCATATAGCAACACAGATTTAACGCATGCATAGAATATTTTCAGTCTAGTACCGACGCTTATGTTGTTGTTCTGCCATAGAGGCGCGATAATACCAAATGCAGACTTCGCTTTGGATACTCTTTGTTCAACATCTATGTCAGAGCATCCGCTTGCGTCGACACTACTCCCAAGGTAGCAAAACTTCTACACGCTCTCGAGCTGCCGTGCTGTTGAGATACAATTCTTTAGTTTCATTGACATTGATTTTAAGTCCAGGCAATCGAAGTTGCTATTGCACGGACGTTGTCATAGCCTGAAGATCAGAAAGCTTGGGTGACAGTAAGCAAATGACATCGGCAAAGGCCAGGTATCTCAACACGGTGTTATCAAGCTTCCATTGAATGTCACGTCGATCACCAACAGGAAAAGTAGAGGCCATGACATCTTCTATAACCAAAAGAAAAAGTATTTGCAAGGGGTTACACCCGTGTCCACTCTCAACTTGAAAAGGCTCTGCCAACACACCTTTTTGGAGCACCCGATTACTCATTTCTGAGGAAATCAGATATCAAAATGGTGATTTAGTGCTACTTAGAGCGTGTTAGACTGGTACTTCAATCATTTCACCGTCTTCTTACGCAATTTTGACCGAGTTTAACAAAGCGCGCCAGTCGTTTCTTTTTCATGCTATCCGAGATACATCAAGTGAAGTCAAGTCCTTCTGCACCTGATCTTTCCAACGCAAAAGAGGCCTTCCTCTTAATCGGCTACCACCACCATTCGGCGAAATGACCCAGCCAACGTAGCCGCTGGATCTTTATTCGCTGCGCTTTGTCTATGTCGTCTTACGCTCATACAGCTCGTCGTTCCATCGCATGCGATATTCGCCGTTTCCAAAGTGCAAAGGTCCAAAAAATCTTCCACAGAATCTTTCTCTCAAACACTCCAAGCGTCGCTTCATCGGCTGTGTTCATCGCCCACACTTCTGCGTCATAAGTTAGGACGGGCATGATGAGAGCCTTGTGGAGTGTTAGTTTTGTTCGTCGAGAGAGGACTTTACTACTCATTTGCCTACTTAGTCCAAAGTAGCACTTGTTGGCAAGAGAGATTCCTCGTTGGATTCCAATGCTGACATTGCTATCGGTGTTAGTTCTGGTTCCTAGATAAATGAAATATCTTAGCCCCTCGAAATCGTAACTGTCGACAGTGATATGGGTGCCGGTATGGAATGCGCCGACTGTTCGTTTGATGCCAGGAGGTACTTCGTTTAGTCCTCGTTCACCACCATACCCATTCGCTTTCCCTCTTTATCCAGATTGGAGAAGGCAGAACTAACAGCGCGGTTGTTAAAGCCGATGATGTCAATATCATCGGCATACGCCATCAATTGTACGCTCTTATAAAATGTTGTGCCTGAGAGATTAAGTTCTGCGGCTCGTACGATGCTCTCCAATATCAGCTTAAGGAACTTTAACCTCTTAAGCCTCGTTTGCTATCAAACGGCTAGGAGAGGTCCTTCCCAATTCTGACGGCGCTGCTAGTGTTGAGCAACGCCATCTTGCAAAGCTGTATTAGTTATGCAGGAGTACCAAATTCAGACATCGCGGCATGCAGGTAATTCCTTTTCGTACTATCGAATGCAGCTTTGAAGTCGACGAAAATATGGTGTGTGTCGATTCTCCTTTCATGTTTCATGGGTCTTTTCCAAGATTTGGCGTATTGTAAATATTTGGTCGATGGTAGACTTTCCAGGTCTAAAACCACACTGATAAGGTCCAATCAGTTGGTTAACGGTGGGCTTCAACCTTTCACACAATACGCTCGCGAGAACCTTATAGGAGATATTTAGAAGACTAATCCCGCGGTAAATGGCACAGAATTCAGGTTCTCCCTTCTTCAGCCATTTCACCTACCCACCTAAAATCATTTTAAATTAATATATTGCTTAATAACATTACTCGTTATGTGTTTAGGATCAAGGCAAGAGGCCACGTCATCACCTTATCTTTCTGACACAATCTACTCCATGTCCTTGGATAAGCTTCTTCAGGTCAGATCCCTCTTATTTTGGTACAAAATCTACTACCCGAAAGTACCTGGGTAGCTCGTCCTCTGAGTATCATAACAGCCGCGAAGTCAGTGAGAAACAAAACACAAACGTCAGAAAATCAGTTATTGGTGCATGTGACTCAACTTTTGAATTCTCATCCCCAAAATTTAGTATCCATAAGTTGCACGAACACTTCGAACACACGAACAAGCGAATTTCAAAGTGCTGATCTAAGAGAGGTCATTTTATTTCATATCTCATAAATAATTTTTCTTATTTCTTTAAAGGTCAACTTTGTTTTCCTATGTAACTGAAAATATCTTTGTAAAGTTTATTATGAAAATTGTAACCTTTAGTGACTAGCGGTAATAAATATTAGGTTTTCCGTTCCTCTGTTAGAATCGAATCTCTAAATAGATAAAATAAAAATGAATAAATGTTGTGCAAGCACATCCGTTAAGACTGACATTTCCTAATGCTTACAATTTCTTGGTATTTGAACATTTTTGGCATCCGGAGTTACACATGTTTTTGTATGTAAGTGATCAAGTGACTAACTTGGCTGTCAAGCTAAATTTATTTCGTTACTCCTATGCATAGATACAATTCCTAACACCTTAATACCAGTTTACATTTATGCAAATATCTCTGTTTTATATGCGAAGCTTGAATATCTGCCAATTTGTATGGATGTAAACCAGTGTTTAATTAAATGACGCACTGATTGCGGTCGTGTGATAGTAGTAGATATGTAATTATGTGTGAATGTATGTATGGATGTATGTAGCAAGTGGTTCATATCTCAAGCGTTTGGCGCACTAGCTGGACCTACGCCAATTTGCCAAGTACTTGGCAGCCGCAATGTCTGTTGCGCACAGGCGTTCGAAGTAGATTTGTGTTAGATTAAATTTATGTGGTCACAATTTCAGGGAATGTGGGTCGAGTGAAGTCATTCATATATTTGTTGAAGCCATTGATGAATCCACGAGGTGCGGTTGTGCGGTCCATGGGTGTAAGGATATTTCATATTGAAAATCGTGCACTTCGTCTATACATTTTTATTGAAATATTGTAATCTGTGGGCAAAAAGTAAGGTGAATTTATTTTTCAAACTTCGCGAGATTAAAATTTCGCTCTAGTTATTTTTTTTATGAGTTGGCAGCACTGTTAATAACATCTGGGCCAACTTTCATGTGAATGTCATTATCAGTAATATATTTACGCTTGTGTTTACCAAACGACCAAGAGTGCATTTTTCGATTTTTACAATGTCTGAATTGATTGAGCAGAGAAGTGCCATCAAATTTTGTTTGCGGAATGAAATTTCGGCTGCGGAAACGTTTAGCATGTTGCAGAAGGCATTTGGTGATTCGACCATGTCACAGAAAAATGTTTATAAGTGGTACAAAGACTTCAAAGGGGGTCGAGAATGTGTTGATGACTTGGAGCGCTCCGGACGACCATCGACGTCAACAGATGACCAACACGTCAATAAAGTGAATGAGTTAGTGCTCAAAAATCGTCGGTTGACTGTTAAAGACCTTACTGATATGATCGGAATATCAGAAGGATCTGTGAAAACCATTTTGAAAGATCATTTGGGCCTACGAAAAGTCAAATCTCGTTTGGTACCGAAAACTCTCAATTTCTTGGAAAAAAGTCTTCGCGTTGATGTGTGTGAAACAATGCTTTCAGACTATCAGGACAAGCTCAAATGCATCATTACGGGAGATGAGACTTGGATTTTTGCTTACGGCCTTGAAACAACCGACCAATCAAGCGAATATCGTGCTAAAGGCCAGGCCAGACCGAAAAGAGCACGTCAAAGTCGTTCAAAAATTAAGGTCATGATGACAGTTTTTTTCGATTTTCGTGGTGTGGTGCACTATGAATTCCTTCCACCTGGCCAAACTGTTAATAAGGAATATTATTTGAGCATTATGCGTCGTTTACGTGAAGCAATTCGTCTAAAAACACCAGAATTATGGGCCAACAACTATTGGTTTTTGCATCACGTTCATCGTTCTTCGTGACCATTTCGCCAAAAATTCCACGCATATCGTTCCGCAACTACCGTATTCGCCTGATTTGGCTCCGTGTGACTTCTGGCTACTCCCAAAACTCAAGAGACCACTCCGGGGAACGCGTTTCGAGTCGATTGAGGAGATAAAAGCTGAATCGAAGAAGGTGCTGATGGCTATACTGGAAATGGACTATTTGGCATGTTTCGGGGATTGGAAAAATCGTTGGCATAAGTACATTTCATCGAGAGGGGATTATTTTGAAGGGGATGAAATTGATTTACAAGAATAAATAAAGATTTTTCATTTTACAACCAAATTCACCTTACTTTTTGCCCACAGAGTATTTATTATTCAATTTTTTTAATAATATTTACTCACTCAAAAGCATGTCTTGAAAATAAAAGTATGCAGCTTTGACTCTATCGAGTTCTTTTTGCTTTAAAATCTTAATTTTTTTCATTGCTGAAAAATGTAGGGAAATATTGCCAACTTGTTTTCGAAGCTAGTATCGTTTTGGCGGAATAACCTGCTTGCTGATAAGAAGCTGTGGGAAAAACGAAGCCCCCATTGCGGCAGCTGTACGTTAATCTGCTCAAAAATCTCATGAAACTGGCCTTGCTTACCTATATATACTCTCTATATCTATCGCCTTTGATGAGTATCGGCTGGAAGTGGTCATTTAGAAATATCGATAAGCATAAATACCTTGGACTATTCGCTTGTGAAAATCAATTCTGTTGCAGCTTTTCCGGGCCTGTTATTCAATTTTTTATGGTCTTAGTACTCTGCGGAAAGTTCTTATACTAACTGATTCATTATCAAATTTTTCTCCATATATTTTCGCCGGTTATTTCGTTATACAAAGCTCATGCATTTATTTCCGCAAAGTTGAGAATATTAAAAAATATTTGAAGAGGACTTCACACTATATTTTAAGGTCATTTGATCTGTCATACCTACCCCACATTTAGTCTTATTATTAAATGGAATAGTTTCTGATATTTGGTTCTGTCCTTTTCAATGTTGACGGAATTACGTTTTGTACTCAGTAGAAGTACTTTTTTAGATGGCTTACTTTTATATGTCGTCAAAGAACAATTATCGGTTTTATTAGTTTCTGATGCATGTCGTGGTAAATTATCTTTTTTTGTTTGGGTTAGCCAGTTTCGGCAATTTTTTTTTATTTCCACGAATTGTTCCAACTAAAGTAGTCCGTTTTCCTAATAATTTCGATGCCAGAGATTTGCTGGTAATCAGTCTATACATTTCTCCCCGCACCAGTAAATGGTTCGATTAAATTCAGGACAACAAACTCACTCAAAAGAATTAAGGATTGTTTTGTTTCGTTCTTTCCCAAACACGGGCATCCATTGATAATAAATTTATTTTGTAGATCAGATGCCAACTAAAATTTTAATCCACATTTACTGGGTTTGTTTGAGTCAATCGGCATCTCGCTTTAGTAGGGAATACTTCTTCATCGATTATGATGTTTTGGCCTGTTGCGTAGGAGTTCTGGCAATATTCAATGACTTCCAAATTCCAAATAGTTGATATCAAAGCAAATTTATCCGTATGCAATCGTAAACTCCGTTCATTTTCTTTATCGAAGCGGATAAATTGTAAAATGTACGTAAACTCTTTTCTGTGTGCATTTCAAATTTCAATTCTTAATTTTTTTTAAATCTACCCGATCTCCGAAGAAATCAGAGTAGATCATGTGGTGCCAAGGAGCCAAGGCGGTCGCTTCATAAAACATCAGTGCCAAAGAGCTCAAGCCTGATTCGAGCAAAGGCTGGGCAGACACACAGAAAGGGGTCCGCCGTCTCATCCTCCTCTTCACAAGCTGGGCAGAGCACACCGTCTGAGATACCCACCTTTTCCATGTGCTTTGCCCATAGAAAGTTGCCCGCCATCAGTCCGACCAGCTGCCTATAGCCCCTCTGCTTAGTGACAGGAGGAACTGCGACAGTCGGTCGGACAAGGCAGGTGACATTATTTTTTCCATCTACAACTTCTCTCAGCCTGCCAGGCTCGCTTGTGGGTTAAAGTAAACCATTTGCTAACCGTGGCTTTTTGATAGCTGCAGAAGGGAGTGGCAGAACGGGTTCCGGGCCAAAGAAGTTGGTCTCAGAGCTCATTCTGGCTAAAGAGGCAGAGATCTCGTTACGCGCGATACCCACGATTACCGGAACTCCTGTTAACATCAGGCATCAGGATATTATGTCTACCGACATAGTTCAGCCTGAATTTACAGTACTCAACTACCCCTGAAGTGGTTGAAATGCTGTCTATGGCCATGAGCGCAGCTTTGCTGTCGCTGCAGACACATACGGATCTGCCTCTCCATCTGTTTTCCACAACAAAGTTTATCGCTTTTTGAGCAGCACACACCTCCGCCTGAAACACAGATGCATGGATTCCAAGAGCGAAATGTAGTTTTTTCCCGCTGGATTCCACGTAGACACCAGAGCCGGGATCGTGCTCGGTCCTGGAGCCATCCGTGAAAGTGCGAAAACAGTGTTTGGCGGGCTCATTTTCTGAACTTCCTCACAGTTAAGCCTCAGGTATCCCCATACTGTATTTCTTGTCAAGTAGGACTCTTGATGGCATGCAGTCGAAGGGCATGGAGAGAATCGTTGGATCGAAGTCCATGCCTACTCTGTTTTCCAATGCCGGACAGGGGCCGTACCAATTCCCATTGGGTTTCAGCCTGCAGGTGGCATTCAGGGCTTTTCCTTGGATGAAACCACCAAGTGCTGGTAGACCAATCAGAGCATCTAATGCCGGGCCTGAAGTGTAGGCTCATAGGACTTTACTAGGAGAAAGACCTCACGTTTTCCGAAAAACACCCTTGCACTGCTAGAAGGCTGTCAGTGTTTTGGATGTATTTGTTTCAACGAGTGACTTCCAAAGGAGCTTACTATCGAGGTCTACTCCAAGATGTTATTTATGTTAATTATCATTGATTGTTAAAATAATTTTTAGCCAAAAAATGCTAAAAATAGCAAAACGAGAGGTGATAAGTGATGAGTAAAAATAATAAATTTTTATAATTTAGTTAGCCGAAAAGTTAGCTGCTTATCCACTAAGAGCTTTTTCACTTATCATTTAAAACTTTAGTCCACTGCTTATCAATGACTTTGAGTGATATTTTACTTATCAATTTCAGTTCAATGACTTTCACTTGCAAAAGGTTGGGGAAACACATAACTTTGGGCAACTGCGATAATTTGCTAAAATGCTAATGACCAGACGAGGGTGCAAAAGGACCCATGTAAACGAGGTGCGGCTATTAAATAACGAAACTTAATCTGTAAAGTAGTTTATTTTGATTTCTTATCCACTCGCTTATCGTCACCCTCAACACACCCACTACTCTATGCTTTTAGTACGCCATTAGCTCATTCTTGATTTACCATTGTTTATTGTTCGGAGCAGGGTCATAGGTCATAGATGATATGAATCTCTCTCTCATTGGCCTTATGTCCCTTTTTCCGTTTTTCTTTACTTCCAAATTGCATTAACGGATCCGCCATCAGTTGTCAAACTCTAAGCAAACTTTTATAATTGAATCATGGAAAATTATTTAAAAATTGTTGACAGTTTTCAAGCCAAAAGCTTGATTTCTTTATTTATTTCTCCCCGTCAAAAAGGTGGGTTTTGTTTCTAGGTACTATAAATTGGTACCTCACTCGACTTCAGTCAGATAGCTGGCATGGCGCATAAGACGAAGAAGTGAATTCAGTGAATTTATCTCCTAAAAATTATTGTTTCATGCGTCTACTTACAAATGTATAATAATAAAGTCATAAGAGAGACGAAAATCAAAAAAAAAAAAAGAAAAAAATGATCTGTCCCTCACAAATATTTGTTGCCTGACATTGTCATGTCAACTCAATGATAAACAGCAAATCTCCAATTTCGAGGTCATGTGGCGTCATAAGAATGCCAAGATGAATGTATTGCTTTTTTTGGTTTTATGCGGTTTTTAAGTAGCAAAAAAAGGTTGGAAAAATTAGCAAAACAACAGCCAATGCGAGTTGTCAGCCAAAGCTGCGGTAAATCGCATTAAAATTGCAAACAACGCGAAAAGAATTTGAAAATCTCTTTGCTATGCAGCGCGGAAGCGTACAATCAACCGAAAAAATGCAAATCAAGTACAATTAAACATACAAATACAAGTACACAAATAAATTTACATACACACACACCGCTCCAGCGAATGCGTGCGCGCGGACAGGCGGCGAGGCGAAAGAAATCCAATTTACTAAACATTTATTTCGCAAGTGACACTTCCTCCTCCTAACCAATGAATGGGGTATGTATGTATGTATGTATGTACGTATGCATTTAGGTAATAACAATACAAATAACCACAAATGAGCAGCGTAAATAACATTAAAGCAGCAAAAAGAAAGGCCAGCAACAAAACGAAAATAAGTAATGGCACGCAGCAACAGCAGTAAAATGCGCTTGCACGTACGTAAGTATGTATGTACGTATGTGTGTGTGTGTGTGTGTGTGTGTGGAAGAACATTAAATAAGCGAAAAGAAGGCATGCAAAAAAAATATACTCCTAAAGCCAATTGTGGCTCATTTGGTTGGTTAGTCTCTTTGTTTTTGCTGTTGTTTTTACTTTGTTTTATTTTGTTTTTTCTTCAGCTTTAGCTTAGGTTTTTAGGTTTCGGTTTTTTGGTAGGAGTGTGACATAAGTTCACAACCAAACTGACCACGGCCATGGAATTCACAATCAGCATATCAGCGTAGGCACTTTTGGGCAAAGCGTCGCACGTAGCAATAACAGTAACAAAGAATTGTACGACGTCTGATAGTGGCGGAGGAGTGGGCGAGCGAAGTGAAGGCAAAGTAGTTAGCTTAGGCGATGGTGGGCAACCAACGCGTGCGGCTGTGTGTGCAATTTATTGGCTTAAATGGGCACGTGACCCGCATGCCACTCAGTGTTCGGAGCTCTCGAAGTTACTGACTGCCGCGCATTGCGATTGCGCAGCCGCAACGGCAGTCACAGTAGTCAATAAACACTGGAAGTCGTTACGGCGTAATAGTTGCAGCAATTGAAAGGGAAATGGAACCATGCGTTGTTTTCCGCGCCCGCACTTGCTGCACGTGTCGGTATGTATTTTAGGGCGGGCTATAATTTTGCGTCTTATGTTGAGCTTGAATGCCGAAGAAAGCACTGGTTCAAAAATTAATTTCAAACCTTTGCAAATATATGATTAAATACTTAAATTGAAGTCGGAATGAAGTAAATTGACTGTCCGTGGAAGGTAGCAAGGCCGAGAGCTTAGACGAAAATTTAAAATAAACTTTAAAAAACGTAATTACATGCAGTTGAAATAATTTAAATGAGCAGATCTGGTGAAACGAAAATTTTTTTAAACTGAAAATAATATTTAGCTCTGGATAAGCGCTCATCAAGTGATCAAGAAGAGGATCCTTTCCACGACAATCGGTTCTACGTTACCGAAACGACCCGGATTAATATCCGGCCAAGGACTGCCACTCCAGCAGCATTCCCCGTATGTAAGTATTGGGAATGTTTATGCTGCTACAAGAACAAGATGCTTTAATTTCTTTCTAACTGAATTGTTATGCATTCAAGTAGATGTTCAGTGCCATTGAAGAGAGCATCGAGAATTAAGGAGAATATTCAACGAAATTTATTTTACAAGGTTGACTTTTTTTTGAAAACCTTTAAAATTTGAAAACCTTTATTTACGATTCCAATTTTTTTTACACCTCTGAAATTTTTACGGTTTTGATATTGAATTATTTTTTTTAGTTTTTAAAATATTTTTAAAGAACTCATAATTGGGTTTTAATTTTAGAAAATATTTTAATAATTTTTTTATAATTTTCTTAATTTTTTGGAATTTTGTTTACAATTTTCACATTTTTTTTTATAGCAATGGAACACATTTTATAAGATTAATTGTTTTTTAATTTTGATGTTTATTATAATATAATTTAAATTCTTTTACAATTTTTATTTTTTTAAATTTTTTGCATTTTTAAATTTTTTACAATTAAAATTTTTAACAATTTTGAACTCTTTTTTATAAAATTGTCAAATTTCTTATAAGACCCAGTTTTTTTTATAATTTCGAGTTCGTTTTTTATAATATATAAAAATTTTTATAGTTCAGAAAATTTTTCCATAAAAATGATACAAACACATTTTTTACAATTTTGAAGTTTGTAAGAATATCTTTAAAATATTAAAATTTAGTTTTGTAATTAAAATTTTTTTTATGAAACCGAAATTTTTTTTATAATTGTGAACTTTTTCTGTAATTTCCGAGTTCGGTTTTTAAAATGAAATAAAAAAAATTTTTTTTAATTAAATTCTGAAATTTGTAAAAATATCTTTACAAAATTAAAATTTTGCTTTTCATTTTTGTAATTATTTTTTATGAAATTTTAAATTTTTTCATAAAACTGAATTTTTTTTTAATTATGATTTTTTTTATAATTCTGAAATTTTTTTCCAAAATGGGTGTTATTTTAGAAAATTGAAATTTTCTTATAGTTTTGAAAAGTTTTAACGATTTTTGTTTTTTAATAAAGTGAATTTTGTATAAGTTTGAATTTTTTTTTATAAAACAAAATTTTTTATTTACAATTTCTGAATACTTTTAGAAGTTTTAGAATGTTGAATCACTTGGAAACAATTTTTTTAAATTCAAATGTTTTTTATAAAATTTAACATTTTTGAAAATTTTGCTATGAAACTTAAAATTATTTATATTTGGAAATTTATTTTATTTGGAATCAATTTTTTTTTAATCTTTTTTTGATGGGTTTTCTATAAAACTTAAAATTATTTATATTTGGAAACTCTTCACAACATTGTATTTATTTAACAATTTTGAAAATTTTTATATAAAACGTAAAACTTTGAGAATATTTTTATAAAATTGAAAGTCATTCATAATTTTGAAACATTTTTTAATAACTAAAATTGTTGTTATTGTATAATTTTGAATTAAAAAAAAACGAAATTTTTTTATAATTTTTAAAAAAATATTTATATGAAATTTAACTCGTTCAATTATTTTAAATTAAATTTTTTTTTATAGTTTTGAAAATTCTTTTCTAATAAAAATATTTTTTAATGAATTTTTTTATAAAAGTGAATTTTTAATTGATTTTAAATTTTTTTTTATAAAACAAAACTTTTTTATAACTGTAAAAATATTTTCATACAATTTTAACTTGTTCATTTATTGTAAAATAAGTTTTTTTAAGTTTTGAAAATTTATGTATATTTGGAAAGTCTTTTTAAAAAAAGGGAATTTAATTTACAATTTTGAAAATTTTTATGTAAAATGGAAAATTTTGAGAATATTTTTTATAAAATTGAAAATTATATATAATTTTGAAACATTTTTTAAAAACTAAAATTGTTGTTATAATTTTGAATTTTATTTAAAAAAGGAAATTTTTTTTATACTTTTTATTTTTATGAAATTTTAAACTTTAATTATATTGAAATAATATTTTTGAATTAAAATTCTTTTATAATTTTGAAAATTAATTTGTAATAAAAATATTTTTTAATTAATTGTTTCCTAAATGTGAATTTTTATATGGTTTGAATGTTTTTTATATAAAAACCAATTTTTTTTAATTGTAAAAATATTTTCATAAAACTTTAACTCGTTTAATCATTTTGAAATAATTTTTTGTATAGTTTTGAAAATTTATTTATAATCAAATTTTCTTATATAAGTGAATTTTTTAAATATAATTTAAATTTTTTCTAATTTCTTATAATTTTGAAAAAAATTTTATAACGTTCTACTTGTTTAAGCAATTTGGAAATTTTTTTTTTAAATTGAGCTTTTAAATTTTTAAAAACCTTTCTATAAAACTGAAAATTATTTATATTTTAAAACTTTTTTTATACATTTTTGTAGAATTTTTGAAACTTTTATTTAAAACTGAAACTTAAATTTTTGATATATTAGAATCGATATTTTTTTTATAGTATATTATATTTTATAATGTTTTAAATTTTGAATTGGTTTTATTATTTTTATTGTTATTTTATTTCGAAATTAATGATTTCTTTATAACTGTCAATTTTCTTTATAATTTTACAAATTTTTCTATAAATATGAATTTTTTATAATTTAGAGATTTATTTAATACAAAAATTTTGGTGCGGATTCGGTTCTCTTTTGAGATAGGTTGGTCTCCATAATACCTGTATACGAAATCGGTCAAAAAGTGATATTCCGTTATAAATGAAGCAAAATTAATACAAATAATGAATGCAAAAAAAAATTAGAATAATGCACCAGCTCCGCCCACTTTTGGATAAATGCATTTATCTAGAAACTTAATAAAACTTACCCACATTTGGTCAAGCATTGCTCCCCTCCCCTCATTTAGATTCAAAATAAAATTATTGAGGTCGGAAACAAGCTACGGCCACATTTTATATGCTAAGAAAAAATTCCGTCCATCCCTTTAATGTCGCAAAATAGAACTCCAGTATTTACTATGAGTTGGTTTAGTTCCAAAAACTAACAGCCAGCGAAAATTAAATTTTACTAAAATACATACGCGGGAATATAAAGTTCCGTCCGGAGTTTTTGAAAAATTGATTTCTTAAATTAGTATTAAAAGAATTGATGCCCAGGAAGTTTCACCACATTCACAATTTGTGGTCCACTAATTTCTGGAGATTTTCGTTAAAAGTAATTTCTACCTAATTAATCTAATTTCTCTACCAATAAACCGACCCGCCCTAATGCAAGTGCGTGCGTGCGTTGAAGAAATTTGAAAATACATAAAAATTACCAAATAGAAAATTGTAACGAAATTAAAAATTCATAGCATTTTAAAAATAAAAGTAAGTAAATCTGCATGCGAGCCTGTGCGTACATAAACATCTACAGACACACACACACCTACTCTGCAGTAAAGGAAGGGCCGTCATAAGATTTCGCAAACTTTTTGTGAAGACCGCCTATGAATATCCAATGAGCGTGGCTACCTAAAGCCTCGTACTATCACAAGTCAACACTAACAAAAATGCTATGCAACTGAAAATTTGCCGAAATTATTTACTATTTCTGATTTCGAATTGACTTAATGCATTTAAATTGCAGATAATTTATGATTAATTAATAGTTTCCAGTGGTGTTTAGCTACTTTCCTTTTTTGTAATGAATTAAGCGCCATAAAAAAATACTGTCGTATGTAGTAATATGACGAGGTGTGTGGCGCAAAAAGAAACCTTGGCTGATTTATAGTAGATTGAGATTTTCTTACAGTTTGCCTTTTTTTCTGCTCATGGAGTACCCAGCAGTTGCATGGCCCCTTCATACGACAGCTGGTTTTTAAGAGCAATCTTTTCAAAGGAGTCATGAAACCGGTAGTTTTTACTATTTCATACCGTCATATGGCCACAGCTACAGTATTTTTTTCTATGTAAAAATTATTTATTTATTTATTGATTATTTAAGTAAATATTATTATTATGTAAATATTTCATGACCAAAAACTGAAAACTGAAATCTTGAGCTTTGAAACTTTTTCGATATGCCAAGCAAAATGGCGATGGATGGTTTGAGTGTACGCTAAAAGATTATCCAGCCTCTTAGTCGAATTACATCACATTACGACATCTAGATTGGAATAGACTCTAAAATCGTTTGATTTCTTTAAGTCACCAGACCCTGATGGTATATTTCCAGCGCTCTTGCAAAAGAGAAGTGCTTCTGTGATCCGTTTGTTGAAGGACATCTTTGAATACTCTTCGAAATTATATGTACACTATGTTCCGAAGAATTGAGGAATCACAAGGGTTGTATTTATACCAAAACAGGTAAAAGCAGCCACTTCATTCCGAAAAACTACCGGCCTATAAGCCTAACTTCGTTCCTCCTTAAAACCCTCGCAAGACTACTGGATTCCTATATTAAGGAAAGAAAATCAACTCATCTAATATCTGAAGATCAACATGCGTACACGAAAAGTAGGTCCACTGAAACTGCTCTGCATAAAGTTGTATCGCAGATAGAAAGGGCAATGCATATACAGTGAGGACGCGATGTTTCAAACGAGCACTGATTGTGGGTCTAAGATCAATTGACACACATCCATCGATACTGTATCGGCAACCTATTGGAAACAGAATGGGATTCTTTGGCCACCACAAGGAGGCGTACTCTCTCCTCTACTGGGGACTCGGGTAGTAAACAGGATCTTACTTAAAATGCGAAACAAAGGATCAAAGTTAATTGTTTATGTAGATGAGCTGGCCATCATCATCTCAGAAAGATGCCTAAGAACTATAAGTCAAGTTCGTGAAGAGGCACTTAAGGAAATCAGCAAGTGGGCAATTGAAGCGGGACTAAAAGTAAATCCTGAGAAGATGGACTTAGTACTGTTCACCAAGGAGGACAATATTTCGAACTGGAACCCACCTAGGCTGGATAGCCTTACACTACAGGTTAAGACACATACTAAGTACCTAAGAGTAATGTTGGATAGCAAACTAAAGTGATTGCTCTATGTGGAAGAACGAACGAAGAAAGCTCGCAATGCCTTATACGCGTGCGGAAAAATGGTCGGTAAGACCTGGGCTCACGACTTTCACATTGGTTTAACATGACCGTAGTAACACTAATAATCCTCTATGGCATTCTAGTATGGGAGACAAGTTTGAATAAGACGACGTGCGCTAACAATCCGAGAAAATACTAGAAAGAGGTTGTTGGAGCCGCAGTTCAATTCGGAATTAAGCTATGAAAGGTCATACAAATAACTGAGAGCGACGCAGCAAAGGAAGCAGCAAACTTAGCCATAGAGAACAACCCTCCGAACTCTCAAATAAACTTTGACATTGACAGCCAAGTAACCGTCAAATCAATGGCAGATGTAATGATAAATTCACACTGCGTACGACAATGCCGGATGGATGAGCTTGAAACCGAGAAACAAGCCACCATCTACTCGGTTCCAGAGCGCAAAGGAATTGAAGGAAACGGGAAGGGGATATACCAGCCAAATCAGGCTTCCTGTAGCTAGCACAACCGGTGTACAATCACCTCTCTGCAAATAGCGACTGGATATAGAGCAGCAACGATTCAACAAGCGAACTCGAGAGGGGAAAGATCGCGAAAATCATGCTACGCAGGTCTACGGCGAAGGTCATTGTGCAAGGAGTGTGTTCTGAATTAATTCCCATTATATCGAAAGTTAAACAGGGAAACGCCTTATCAACATTGATATTCAACCTGGTCCTGCACGCAGCAATTACCGAACTGAATCCAAACGGGACTATATACAAGTACAACAAGCCGTTCTACCTTCATGCATATGCAGATGATATACCTACTTATCATGGCAAAAAGCAGGAGTGAATTACAGAGTGAAACTAGGAAACATAGTACGAACTGCTGGGCTAGGAATTAATACAGAGAAAACGAAGTTTATAGTCGTATCCAGCTTCGGTTTAGGACATGATGAGCTGCTGATCGGAGACTATGCATTCGAGAGTGTACAGGAATTTATCTATCTGGGTATCAAAATATCAGCCAATAAGGATATGTCATTGATAATCAGTGGCAGAGTTTTAGCAGCAAACAAAGTCTTATTCTTCTAATTTGACTTGTGTCGTGTGACTTCTTTAACCTGATATTGGAGAGCATCGTACGAGCCACAGAATTTAATCGCTCAAGCACATTATTTTATAAGAGCGTACAATGTGGATGATATTGACATCATCGGCCTTAACAGCCGCGCTGTTAGTTCTGCCTTCTCCAAACTGGATAAAGATGCAAAGCGAATGGATCTGATGGTGCATGAGGGCAAGGCGAAGTACCTCTTGTCTTCAAAAAAATAGGCGGCGCACTCGCGTATCGGCACCCACGTCACTGTTAACAGTTATAACTTCGAGGTTGTAAAGGACTTCGTCTATTTGAGAACCAGCCTTAACACCGATAAGAATGTCAGGCTTGAAATCCAACATAAAATCTCTCTTACCAACAAGTGCTACTTTGGACTAAGTAGGCAACTGAGCAGTAAAGTCCTCTCTCGATTAACGAAACTAATACTCTACAAGGCTTTCATCATGCCCGTCCTAACGTTGATGAAGCGCCGCCTGGAGTGTTTGAGAGAAAGATTCTGCGCAAGATTTTTGGACCTTTGCACGTTGGTAACAGCGAATAAAGATCCAGTGGCGAAAGAAGATCTCGGGTGGAGAAAGAAACGACTGGCGCGCTTTGTTAAACTCGTCCAAAATTGCGTAAGTGATTATGGCGTCAATTAAGAAGAAGAGGATTTTAATTTGAAGCTGTTTAATCCAAATTATTATCTTGCGATCAAAAGTTAAGGTTATACAAAACCTCGATCCGCACGGTGCTTACCTATGGTTGCGAACTATGGACGCTAAAAACTACTGACATTAATCAGCTAATAGTCGTCGAAAGCAAAATTTTACGAAAAATGTATGGACCAATAAGACTGCACGGCGGTACTTATCGAATAAGATATAATCATGAGCTGGAACTTATAGCAAAAAACGAAACTGTGCCTTCCGAAGGAGGACCGCTATTAAAAAACTTTTTCTTCATTTTGGTCTTTCACCGAGATTCGAACCTACATTCTCTCTGAATTTTGATCGAAACTGTGAAAAAATGTATAAAATCTCATAGGATAAGGTGTCTTGGACACGTGTTAAGAATGTCCAAGGAGGTAACAACTCGAAAGGCAGTTGAATTGTGGCCTATTGGAGGCCGAAGAAGATGACGCCCCAGGAAGAGATGACTCGAAGACGTTGAAGATGCCCTTGCAAAACTTAACGTGCGGCGGTGGAAGGAAGTAGCCTTAGATAGAGACGGGTGACGAAGGGTTGTGAATGAAGCAATGGTTCACCAAGAACTGTGATGCTAAGAAGAAGAAGAAGAAAGTATACAAACTATATTTTATGTCTTCCCAGGATAGAGCGTCAACTTGTAGGGGGACACGGATGGGACACTCTCTTCTTCCATCGTACGCGACCAAACTGAAGCTAGTGCAGAACGATACATGCACAATATGTAACGAAGTCAACGCGAGAGGAACTCTGGAACACCTCCTCTGCTACTGTCCTGCTCGTATCGAAACAAGAACCAACTGCTTAGGTTCTGGATGATCTTGATTTTGACGATATCGTCCCTCTTATCCCAGAAGCATCAATGTGGAAATTTAAAAGTGCCTAGTTAATGAGTTGGCTTTATTAATTTACTGCATATCCAAACAGTTTTTAAAAAATCAAATTTAAAAGTCCATAATTTAGGTGAAAATTTGATGAGTTTTTCTAAATTTTCTCTAAAGTTTGAAAGTTCTAGTTATCTGTTTAAAAAAAGAAACAAAAAAAATTTTAGCCTGGGGAAATATAAAAAACAAAAAGCACCTTGCTTTCACTTATGTTCGCCATTATTTTCTCTAAAGTTTGAAAGTTCTAGTTATCTGGTTAAAAAAAGAAACAAAAAAAATTTTAGCCTGGGGAAATATAAAAAACAAAAATCACCTTGCTTTCACTTATGTTCGCCAGTGTATGGGGGCAAGGACACTTTTATGGAGTTTTATCCATTGCATAAAATTACAAGTAAAAACACTTTTCTTCTTCCTATATTTTGACCGTCGCTTAGGTGTGAGTTTGACAGGCACCCAGATGTGGGATGGTGTGAGTGATTGGCCTTTTTACTTGAAAGTATTGGCGGGGCTGCTATGCCGAATTATAATATTTATGGTGACATTGAAAACAGTAATACATCGACCAAATATATTAATAATAAAATCTTTGACTTGGAAAATTTGCAATAACAAATGCAGCCATGAAACCATACAGAAATGAGCGCTTCGGAATCAGGCGGTCTCAGCTGTGGGCATTTTTCGATGACCAGCAGACTGAAAATTGGCGATTGTTTTTTTGAAATCGTTGAATCCTTTACCTATTTAGGTTTCAAACTGAGTAGAGACAATTCAATGAGCCTCACCATCGATGAGGGAATTCTAGCAGCGAACAAATCGTATGCGTCGTTAACGAGACTCTATAAATCAAACTAAACAGACAATTCAAATTGACTCTGTATAAAACCATCATTAGACCAGTATTATGCTATGCAGCATATTCAACTCTTTAGGAAGTTTATGACCTCCCAAGCAGTTGTCTTGCCCTTTTTACTAAATCATAAAAGTAGAAAATATTGTAACAAAAGCTTTTAGCTTTTCACTCCAACCTTTGCGTACTGCCACCCTGAGCGCTATGAAACTTTTGTTCGAACTCCTAATTCCGCCTAAGTTTGATTAAAACCTTCCGGGCTTAACAGCTAACGCCAATGCTGGGAAAAGCTTCATCAAATAAAGAATAATTTAATTATCAGCCGGAAAACACAACTTTTGCCTATAAGAAGATTAGCCCAACATCAAAAATGTATAGAAAAATGTAATTAAGTGAAGAAAACTGGCTAACGCAACGCTTTCCAGAAACGGATATTAATCTGCTTATTGTTTTCGTGTCTATTCATCTTTTGCTCCAAATAGCCTCCACACTTCGACGCAAATCAATCCAATCGTGCAGCAAACGGCTACGCATTCAATATTCAGCAAGCGGCTAAGAAGCGGAGCACCACGCGGAGCTTACCATGAAAACTAATAAGCTGCAATGCACGGGCGGGCATTCATTTTCGGCTTTTTGCTCATTCCACGCACATTGCCCCCACTTAGCGACTTAGCGACTTGACGACTTGACGACTTGGTGACTTATTTACTCATTAATTCGCACTCGCTCTCAACGCAAATGCAGCACAACAACAGCAAAAGCTTAGCGCCAAAAATTAAGTTGATATAAAACCAAAAACCACAAAGGCGCCAGCTCCAATCAGTTGTCGAATTAAATACGCGCACGTTGTCGTTAACGTACCGCAATCAACAACAGTGATAGAAAAAATTATCGCGATAAAACGAAAAGCCACTAAACAAAGGATCCATTAGCAATGGCTCGTCTCAATTGTTCGCACACGGCCACAAAGGTGCCAACTCTCGGTTTGTTTGTCGCCTTCCTGCTGCACACATCAATGGCGCAATTGTCCTTTCACACGGACGCCAATTCGAACTCGTTCACCCTGAAAACGCCAGCGCTGCAACAGAGCTTCTCTCGGGTATTTGGTGGCGGTCAGCAACAACAGCAGCAGCAGCGTCTACAGGCGTCGCCTGTCGCACAACAGCTGCAACAATTTTCGCAACCACTTGGACAGCCGCAATTGCAACAACAATATGCTCAGCCACAACAACAGCAATATGCTCAGCCACAACAACAACAATATGCTCAACCACAGCAACAACCATTTGCGCAATCACAGCAATACCCATCATCGGTACAGGTGAGTGGTGCGAAAGTGTTTTCAACCAAACCGATTCGAAGTGGCTGATTATTTTTTTGTGTGTGGGCGATTTGCTGTGCTTTTTGCACGTTTCTATTTTCTAGTAAGGCAATTTTTTCCATTTGATTTATGTCTACTCACGCTACCTGGTAGTAGAAAAACAGGAGACTTTTTTGAAAAAAAGTTAATATGCAGGTGTTGAAGGAAGAAAACTCAAACAAAAAAAATCCAAAAAATATCCAGGCTTCTTTTACTTGTTAGGCATTGCAACAGTACTATTTAAGAGTCAAGTGTCCTTTAAAACCTTTGGGCAGCCACTCGAAACCTAATTAACTCCTCAGAAACACTCCTATTAGTTCAGTGAGTGCATCTGACGATCTAAAGCTTCGGCGGCTGTTTTGTGCTTATTTAGCCTAACTGTATACTCTCAGTGACTTCCAGTTATTCCTTAGCGAAATTCTTAGAATGTTTCTAATAATGGCTTTACTGGCCAAAAGAGATGGCTTCTTAGCTCATCCTGTGCAAAAATATGCTGCTTAAAACCAATTATGGTCAAACAGTCAGATATCTCATTTCCAGTTTAGTTGGTGGGTGGGTTGGTAAAAGTATCAGCTGACCTAATTCGTAAGTGAAGCGTTACTCTGCTTGTTCTGGAACCTCTGATAGCGGCTTTTATTAAGATTTGATGCTCTCTTTAAATCGTTTGGGGTATCGCTGAATCTGCTTGCAACAGTCTTTAGAAACCTTTAGAAATCCACTTCAGACTGTACCTTGAGAAGCTACCGGATTTAACAAATACAGCCTAAAACAAAAAGTAAAATACTGGGTCAAAACTCTAAAAAATCAGCATTGGAACAACGTCGACGGCCTTAGACACTCCAAAAAGTTCTTAAGTTTCAATGCTAAAAGAGCTAACATGGCCTTCACGTTAAACAAAAAGTACATTCGCACTCTCACAGGCGCCCTCACGGATCACTTCACCTGCAACAAACACTTACATAAATTAGGCATAACTAACACCAGCACCTGCAGATTTTACTGCAAAGATGAGGAGTCTATAGAACATCTCATCATCGAATGTCCGGGGTTGACGCATAGAAGGAAAACGTTTTTAAACAAGTTTATGCTTATTGATGAAGACCTACAATCACTCCCTCAGAAGGAGCTGGTACAATTCATAAGCATACTTAACAGTCAATAGACAGCATAGGATGCACAATAGATCAATATGGTCGCAATGCTAAAGGTCCATACCTTAACCCTTTACTACCATTAACCATTAACCATTGAGAAACTACCAAGTACCTGGTGGCTGTAGAGATAGTAAAGACCTGATTTTTTCCTTTTTGCTGGCTTCGAAGTTGAAGTTAGAGCATTGAAGGGACAGCTCAACATCACAGCTCCGAATTCAAGGAATCCGTTGTTGGCCACTTGTGAGATGTCTATCGGCTGGGCAGTGGAGCTTAATATCGGCTTGCAATGACTTAAAAAAATAAATAATTGGTGCGTACACTTCTGTTAGGTGTTTGGCCGAGCTCCTCCTATTATTTGTGGGGTGCGTCTTGATGTTGTTCTACAATTGGAGGTACATGCAGGTAACCTGGAGGTAAGCTGACTCCGAACGGCAAATGGTTTTTATGAGGAGCTCAACCCTGGCACATGACTGCACAATCTGTAACGGCCTGTGAGATTACCCAGTTTATTTTAAGGTAGGGTTATGAGTTGTCTCAACCAAGATTCTGGGAAAACTACCTATCGGCACAAAATGTTTAGTGTTGATGTAATTTAAATCAGCGTCTAAGCCTTCTGGTGCCTTCGAGCCATCTGGGTATACTCTCAATGCTGGGTATACTCGTCGGGTATCCTTTCTAATACAGCTCTACTGGCTAGAGAGGGGACCCTTCAGATGGCTTTCTCGCAATATCAGAGGAATTGAGTTCCCTTGAGAACCTGTGGTCTGCTACTGGAAAGATGGGCCTCGCGTCAACTCAGCGAGCGCTGAGCTAGTGCGCAAATGTGCAAAGTCGCGAGATCCTTCTGCCCACGGGTAGGTCGGGGACACTCGGGAGAGCTTCTAAGGCTAACAAAGCTGCAGCTATCGAATTTGGTAGGTATCCTCACAGGTGTCCATGCCGTGAGGCTTGCGATTGCTTCAAGCCCTTTCTGCAGAAGCTGTGTGGAGGATGAAGTGGAATCATTTCAGCACCTTCTTATCAGCTGCCCTAAGCTCTCGTTGGGCTAAGGTTTAAACATCTAGGCTTGGACTTTTTTGCTACACCAGCGGATATTGCGGATTTAAATATCACAAACCTAGTAAGTTTTATGAGTAACTTGAAGCGGTTAATACAAACGTAAATCGACACTATCGTCGTCCTCTAATCGAAGCTCCTTCTTCCCTTTTTCCACTCGTCTGGTTCCACCACTTTTTCCTTTTCCTTTCCTCTCCTCTCCTCTCCTCTCCTCTCCTCTCCTCTCCTCTCCTCTCCTCTCCTCTCCTCTCCTCTCCTCTCCTCTCCTCTCCTCTCCTCTCCTCTCCTCTCCTCTCCTCTCCTCTCCTCTCCTCTCCTCTCCTCTCCTCTCCTCTCCTCTCCTCTCCTCTCCTCTCCTCTCCTCTCCTCTCCTCTCCTCTCCTCTCCTCTCCTCTCCTCTCCTCTCCTCTCCTCTCCTCTCCTCTCCTCTCCTCTCCTCTCCTCTCCTCTCCTCTCCTCTCCTCTCCTCTCCTCTCCTCCCCTCTCCTCTCCTCTCCTCTCCTCTCCTCTCCTCTCCTCTCCTCTCCTCTCCTCTCCTCTCCTCTCCTCTCCTCTCCTCTCCTCTCCTCTCCTCTCCTCTCCTCTCCTCTCCTCTCCTCTCCTCTCCTCCCCTCTCCTCTCCTCTCCTCTCCCCTGCACGGTTTTGCAATGGACAAATTTTAAATTTTCGTCCAAATGGGCCCCTCGCAAAAGCGGCCATTTAACCCAACAGATGTGCTCCAGTTTATTTGATCGTCCAGTTCAATTCTGAACGTCTTATGAGGATTTTCCGCATACCGCGTGACCCGAAGTTCAGTCATTGATTTTCACAAATACTAAGTAGTGGATTTCTGTTAAGGACACACAAACAGATAAAGTTCTAAAATTCGGCAGGAATACTTATATTATCCTGGGCGGCCACGGAAGCCGAATGAGTTAGTTGATGACTACCATTCGGAAGAATTAGAATCTTTGATATAAAAAGTTGTTTTCTAATAGCGGTCGCCCCCCGGGTACACTTCAAAGAAGGAGATTGTGAAGCACTTTCTCTGTAAATATCCAGACGGTTAAGATAGCTGGGTGCTCCCTTTTTCAATAGCCTGAGCCAGTGCTCCAACCTAAATTCGATCACCCTTCGCTGTTACCTCAACAGCTCTATTTGATTGTAAGTATTTTTCCGTTAGAGGTCTGTTTTTGCGATACCAAAACGACGCTTTAGTGCTACTTAGGGAGCGCCAGTCTGGTACTTCAAATATTTCATCTACCCACCTACGCACTTAGGGGTCGCCCCTTGGCAGGCAATAACAAACTTCCGAGTGTATTTCTGCCTTGAAAAGGCTTCTCATAAAAAAACATTTGCAATTCGGAGTCGTTTTAACACTGTGGGCCCTCCATTTGTCGAACAACATCAAGACGCACATCACAAATAGGAGGAGGAGTTCAGCCAAACACCCAATCAAGGACGTAGCAGACCTGACATTTAATCATGAAACGCTAACGAAGTATTGGTATAATCTATTAATGTGTGGTATTTTAGCCAAAGTGTTATACGCCTCACCCCTAAGCAACCACGAAATTAGGCTCTTGAACCACTACACAAATTTTGCTCTTCTAAAAACTTTATTTGATCAATTTCAATCCTTACGCGCGTCAATCAGCGTCAATCACTTCACACTAGCGTTAGTCAGACTCATCCGAGGAAGATGATGACGAAGATGACGACGACGACGACGAGTAGCTCGATGAGCCACTGCTTGATGAACTGTCACTTGAAGCGTCACGTTTCTTACGTTGTTCCTTCGCCACAATCGGTGCCGAATCAAACTCTTCTGACTCATAAGAATAATCACTTAATGAATAATCCGAATCAAAGCTTATCGAGTTACCTGCACCCAATGCTTGCGGTTCGATCGCACGTCGACGTCTATGTGTGGGCATCTTCATTGCATCACCAAAACCGAATGCCGTATTTTGGCCTGCCTTAGCGCCCATGAATTCCAAATCCCGCTCATCACGCGTACCTGCGCCATTTTCAACCACCTCCTTCATCTGGCCTGCTACCAGTAGAGCGGCCGTTTGGAAGTCCTGCGCAAGTCAAATGAAAGCACAAATGTTTAAGTGTAAACTTGAATTGGTAGTCAGTGTGAAAAGTCAAAACCACCTGTGGTGCTGGCTCAACACAGCAAAATGCAATGCTGAGCAGCGCAAATATAATTTTTAGCATTTTACGTCCGCTGGATGTGGTACAATTTTTGCAACTATGTCGCATCTGGTGACTTATATTCGCATGTAGTGAGATGCCTTTTGGTGAGCGCTCAACTAATTTGTATAATTGGGGAAGTACATTGAAATGTGATAATGAAATGCAAATAACTCTACCGGATATAGTTTTATAATATTTTTATCAGTGACAGATGAGAAGATTGTGAAGACCATGAAAATGCGATAGGAATGCATTCATGCTCTTTCTGTAGGGCAACGGAGGGCGATTGTGGAATGAGGTAGGAAGAGATAACCTGAGTTTCGTTATTGAGCTCATTATTGGTTTTATGAGTGCAGCAACTGAACTTAAAAATTAATTTTATGTTTAAGTTATATGAAGGAAAAGTAAACTAATCGCAAATGAAATTTTCATCAGCGTGATTAAGGGAACCCTGCACAGTCAAATGCTTGATATCGGCCACTCCCATATATGAAATTACAGAATCAGACATGAATGAGTGCAATGCACAAACTCGTTGCAGAATCACGAGGCATTCATTGAAGCTGATGTAAGATGTCTGATTTTCACCCTGTGTCAGCCAACTTGAGCTACTCAATAAATCTGTGATGTTTTCTCGAAAAAGCTACTTTTTATTGCAGAGCAAATTCTAAGGAAAAGTTAAGAAATTAAAACTTTTGCTAAAAAAAAATAGCAGGCAATACTCTTTTTGTAGAGCCACAAAAGGTGGAAAAAGAGGACGTTCAGTTTGTTCATATCCGAGGAGAGAAAAAGAAAAGAAAATATTGGTTAAAATCCTACGGCACTTCATTAAAACCAGGCGAAAAAGTTTGCATGTATCAACCTGCGGCAACGGATTCGGAGATCGGGTTAGATCGGAAGAGGGCGAAATTGAAAATTCAAATTTAAATAGGTCGAGCCAAGGAGAACCGAGAGATTTGGTGGCTCCTAAACCACTCAGGCTAAAAAGCCTATTGTATTTAGAGCTCAGGAAAGAGGAAGGAAGGTAAAAAGTATCAGAGAAAGAGATAGGAAAGAATAGAAACAGGGACAGAGATAGTGAGTCCTGTGAGAATTTTCCAGATTCTTTGGTAAATCTGTAAATATCCTCCAGCTTCTCATGACATCGGAACCCAAAACTCGTAGCCGTGCTCTAGAAAAGGCAGGACACTCACACAGAAAGAGCTCAGCGCTATCCGCTTCCTCCAAGCACGGCAGGCACATTGGGTCCTCAATTCCAATGGTGGTCATATGCTGACCCCATGGGTTGAGTCCTGTGCTGATACCGACCCTCAACCGAACGTCTTTCATTCCAAGTTTTAGTAGAAAGTTTGACAGTTTTCTGTTCGGACTTGTCACAAAACACTTTGAATGAAAGCAGAAAGTGATTTGTCAATTTGCGCTCCTTTACATGGCATCTGTAGTAGACGTCGCAAGGTCCTAAGTTTTTCTTGCCTTGTCTCGACCATCGCAACTCTTGAATGGCAGTGATGCCAGCCTTTGCTCTTGCGAGAACATCAACAAGCCGGGCAATATTTAACATCCCCGACATACTAAGCATATGTCCGGCATGCAAAAGCACCCCGCACGATAATAACCCCCTTTTTACGTGCCCCGTCAAATCCACTCACTTAACACCCCTTTCCATCTGGACCCAACAAGTTTCCTGAGCCTACCGTTAAATGAGCTAGACGAAGATGACCGGTGATCTACATAACACTGACAGGGATAAGTATACTGCTGCAACAACAACAATAGGCATCTTCCCCATTAAGGGACCGGACATCCACCTGGAATGCCCCTAAATTATAGTCCTTAGTTCGCTTGCAGGTGTCGTCATAAGTATAGAAAGTTCACATCCGAGTCTATGGTGTCGTTTTCATTGGGGAAGGACTTTTATGTGGCGGGTTCCAAACCCAGCGCACAACCAGCTATTCTGGAATGCTTCGCCTTCTCACATTAGCTCTCTCTCGAACGGGTGTTCAGAGGCTACCCAGAGAATACTTGGGCGAAGCCCCGAAGTTGTGAGCCGCTTGAACCATATGCAGAAGAATTGACCTGGCCACTCCCAAGTAAATGGAATTAGTGACTTTACCCACTTGCGGGGATTTCTACATACGGAACCATCCTCCCTCCATTCATTGAATAACGTAAAAATGATCTACGGTTTACATCGACTTTTTTTTCAATTTTTACCACCTTTTCAGTGAAGGGATAAACGTATGCCCCTTTTCACCTTACTTTCAAATTGCATCGGTGGATTGAGTGGCTTCCGAAATTAGTTGGCAAACTATACACAATCTTTCATGATTGATTTTTTTTCTTAGTTCACTCCACTCAGGAGCATAGAGCCTCAACAAGACTCAGTCTTGCGTTGGTTTCGTTAATCTGTTTTTGATTTCGGACCGGGTAGGTAATTAGCCTACCACTACCAGTCCTAAGTAGTGGGAATGCCCACCTGTTCTTGCTTAGGAACAACGCCTTCTTGCTGCTTGATGCGCCATCTGTGTTTCAGATTTTTCTGGCAAAAGGATCACACAGATGGTTGAGGACTTCGCTAAATTTGGTGTGTCTGCGATTGCCCGCTTTCTCTTGCTGGCGCCACTGCTGGAATGTGTAACTGTGTGTTTTTGCTTGGTTTAGCAGCCACAGTGCAAATAATGCGCTGACTATTGTGCGGGAGTAAGGATGAAAAGGACATGGTTTTGGGGTTGAGGAATGAGATTTTTTTTATTTTTTGTTCTCGTTTTTTTTTTAGTTGGAAATTAGGTAAATTTGGAAAAGTGTGAGGACCGTTCTTTCCATGGGATTGAGTAATGGTGCGTAATTAAAGAAATATCAGCATTATTTTTAATTTTGAAATGTTAAAACTGCTGATAAAATAATTTGATCATCTAAACTTTCGGTTCATCAATTCTTCGTGTGGTTCTCTAAGCTTCTTCATAGGTCTCTTTTAAATTTTTTTCATTTAACATAATTTTTTTCATTTAACAAAATTTTCTTTTGAAAGTCTATTTCTTTCCTGTTTTTTATTTGCATTCAAATTCTTCCTTAAGGGGTTACATTCCTTACAAAACTTTCATTACAAAACTGTATTTAAACGGGATAACAATAAAAATAAATATATATTAAAAAAAATGTGTAGATTGTTTATTAGTACCTAAATTTTTATAAAAACATGAATTTAAATTTTTCTTTACAAAAATTAGTATATAAAAAATCACGTGATCTAAAGTACAATGAAAAAAAGTTGCTCTACGGTCTGCATCATTTCTCCTGAAAATATTGATGGATCTGTAAAAAGTAAAAAAAATCTTGTAAAATAAAGAATTCTTAATTTAAATTTTGCAATTTATGGCATTTAAAAAAAGTGTACGTGTTCTTTATACCTAAATTATGTTTATAAATTTTTTTTATAAAAATATCAAAATTCCTACTCGACAGACTATAGAGAAAACACTTTCGAATATTAAAAAAAAAAAACCACTTCAAAAAATATTAAAAACTATATGAGTTATCATGCAGACCGTGCCGAAAAAAATTGTTTCGAGAAAAACAAGTTTGAATTTTCAAGTGCATTTCGCTCGAGGTCGAACTCGCACTCGCGCCTCAAATTCTCGTCGGGCAGTTACATTTTCTACCATAACTTTGTATTAATGGGGAGTTTTTACAATCGACTTGCACAGAAATACGCCTAAAACTATAAAGAATTATAATCTGTAGAAAAAATCGATTTTTTGAAAATTCCCTTAAGTTTTTGGTCATTATCTGCCTAGGTGAAATCGATACTAATAGAAACTGTCTCCATAAAATGATATTTTCAGTTCGTAGTGCGAATACCTAGAGGGCATAGTTCAGAACTCACCAACTCTGGCTTTTCTGTATAAAGCACAAATGCAATCAACCAACACTTCGGAATAGGAATTGCTTTGCTTGCGTGTCTGTTATTCAGTTCGCCCAATTGAAGGTTTTCAAATGTTGCCATTTTATCTCTCACTCCCTCACTGCCTCTTTCCTTTTATTTCTATATAAATTGAATAAAATAATTCAATTTCAATAATAGTCAATTTCATTTAAAACAATTCACCACTAATTATATTTGCTGAAATGCATTTAATTACTGATAATCCAGCTTCCGTTCCGACTAGATTTGGCGTGTTTGATTGTCAGTGGCCAAAAGGCAAATTGCAGCGGGCGCACATAAAATAATTCTATGTGCAGCTGAGTACAAAATAATAGAAGTGCGACGATTTTCAATTAATTTTTTTTGTATTAAAATTTGTTTAATGTTTTTATCAAAGTAAGATGCATTCTACAACAAAAACCATATAGTTCAAAGCTCCTGCCCTTGTCTAAAATTCTCTAAAATATGACAAATTCAGAAAAATACATAAAAATATGTTTTTTTTATTTCTTTTCGTATTCTGATGGTATCGAGTTTCATATCTTTAGAAAAATTTGAGCGTATCGAGTTTTGTTCTTTTATTTCGTATCCATTCAGTTTTGGTATAACAAAGCGCAAGTTTCAAGTGGCCCAAAATTCTCGTAGATTTTTGACAACTTTTTTTTCGCTGCGGTGCTGCGCTTTTCTTACACATAAAATGCTTTCGTAATTGCGCTTTATATGGAAGATAATTCTCAAAATTTTATGCAAAGAAACAAAAAAGTCAAAAGTCAGCAAGATTTTTGAGCGATTTCCGACTTACACTTCTACATACACAAAATTTGTTTAAAGATGCTTAGATTTTGTTGAAATTTT
The DNA here is from genome assembly GCF_028408465.1 of Anastrepha ludens. Lineage (NCBI taxonomy): Eukaryota > Metazoa > Arthropoda > Insecta > Diptera > Tephritidae > Anastrepha > Anastrepha ludens. Next base: position 24,895,165 of record NC_071499.1, on the reverse strand, counting down.
TTTATTTATCACTTTATTAAGCCAATGGAAATAAAAGATTCTTACAGGCTAAGGCTTAAAATATGAGCTTGGTTGGTTGGTTTAAGTGGTGATTCATCCAGAATCCAACTAGCGCTTCCGCACCAGTTGTTAAGCTTAATAGACATTAAAAAAATGAAATTACAATTAAATTATTTATAAAGATATGAAAAAATTTTTACAGGTGATCCTTTGAAAATGAAAAATCTCTCTCAACAAATTTTCTAAATATTTTGGTTAAAAAGTTGAGAATTTTGATGGCATTTTTAATCTTTTAATTTTTTAAATTTTTGTGAATTTTGCAAAAATTTGAAGCTTTGATAAAAGATACAAAAAACTAAACACAATTTTAATTTAATTGAAAAAATGCTATTTTTGTAAATTTTTTTTAAATTTGTTAATTTTTTTTTGAACGAAATTAGACATACGAGTATAGCGGCTCAAAGAAATTGTGGGAGAGCCTTTTTGACAGCGGGAGGCGGAAGCTTCAACTAAAAGCAATATTAATAATAATAATTTACAGAGAGATGTTTTTTTTTATAGTAGGTCCTTAGTTCTGCTTAAAAATGTCATCTAAAGTACAAGGTGAAGTCTAAAAAAACAAGACTGAGCTAAAATAGAAACGACAGGAGCTTTGTTCTGATAACTTCGAGTTTATTTATTCAAAATCCCCAAAGTCTAAATCTAAAAGCTTTTCGAAAGAGTGTTTCAGGCCATTGACCGAATTCCGGAACATCCTTCAGGATGTCGGTACAAGACTTTTGGATTTTTGGATGGCCTCTTCGGACGCAAAACGTTTTCCTTTCATGGCCAAATGCAACTTTCCTACTTCGCGGAATTCACGTTTCATCACCAGTTAGAATGTTGTAAATGAAGTTCTCGTCTTTTCTCGTCTCTTTAATGAGGTCTTTCGAATGTTCAATTCTGAGCAATTTTTGGTCCTCAGTTAACTTGTGCGGAATGAAACGTGCACAGACCTTTCGTAAGCCCAAATGATCAGTCAAAATGCGATAAATCGATGTTTTGGAGATATTCCACTCCGATTCCATGAATTTCAATAATCCATTTTTGATAAATTTTCGAACAATTTCGATGGAGCCAATAACTTCGTTTCCACTGAAACGAGTGTCACCAAGCTTTCACTGGAAGTCAGCTAGGGATGTAACTTCCAAAGCATTAACTCATTAAAAAGATGAAGCTATCAAGAACATTTTTATGATGCCAGTCTTGTTTATTTTGGACTTCGTCTTGTATAAATCAAGGAATAAAAAAAAAAAAAATAAAAATAAAAAACCCACCGCGCTACAATTCTTTTGAGCACAGATGTATAAATCTTACATACATGGTCATATATTTAAACTGCTATTGAACTTATTTCCAATTAAAATATTCTCAACTCATTTTGTCCCTTTTGTGTTGAGTTGTGGTGCGATTATACTGATACGTACATACATACAAATATAGGTAGACCTTACTTATTTTATTTATTTTTTATATATTAAAAAAATAATTTATATAATTTTTATAAAAAAAATAATTAAAATAATTTATAATTTATTTATTTTTTATAAAAAAATACGTAAAGTAATGAAAATAAAATTTTATTTAAAGGGCCAATAGATACGTGAAAAGGATGTGTTTTTCAGTTTTTTTTCTTGCCACTCGCCTGAAATCACCGACGTAGCTGAATGGTTCAAAACCTTGGGTACCAAACACAAATTGATAGAAACAGTTTTTTCTAAGCTATTGTGGCAAGGCTCCGAATTTATGTCTGCCATAAAAAAGTTTCCTAATAAGAAACCATCCGGAGTTCGCAGGCGGCTTAAAACTGTAGGCTCCTCCATTTTTGAAAAAAAATTCAAGACACCAAACAAATTAGGAGTAGCTCGGCCAAATACATGGACACAGGTCTCCCAGATTCCTAAATCACCGATCTTGGTGGCCAATCCACTGGCCCAAGATTTCTCGTCTAAATTGCTCACCGAAAACCGAAACGACGTCGCAGTAAATCCATCGTCTTACGGGCTATATGGCAAGTAGCGACATCTCATTGAAATGGATTGGTTGCTGTTATGGAGATCACGGCCTTTAATTTCCGGTATTAAAAAGTCGTTCATTATGGCGCGATAACCTTCGCCATTCACTGTTACATTGACGCAAGCCTTGTTTGGGCAGATGATTTCTCCAGCTCATAGGTCGCACCAAACGATTGTTTTCAATGGATATGATGGCTGTTCTTGAATTGGGATTTATGGTATAACCACCAGTCCAGAGCTGTATGGAAGCTCAACTGCTAGTAGTGTTGGCTACGAAGTCTGACCGGAGATTTAAATCTGGTACCACGGGGAACAGGGGCTTTCGGGGCTTGCTCCGATCTGTTCTTGAGGTAGGCCCTTCGGGCAGTATCATGGTGGTTGTGGCTTAACACCCAAATGCAGGTAGATCATTTTTGGCTCGATGTGGAATTGCATTGCAATCGGGTGCCGGACCCATAGTACGGCAGAGGTTTAGATTGGCCGCGAACCCCACCAAGTTGATTAGTGTGTCCATTCCGCACTGCAATTGGTACAGCTAAATGCTTTTTGCGTTTTTGGGGCGCATTGATTTGATCCGTTGTGCTTTTGAGCAACGTGGTGTCGAGCCGTTGCCGGTAAGTACTCACGTTAAAAACAACAGGGTTCGGGTTGCTCTTCAGCCAATTTTGCTTATTGACGTAGCCATTAAGAGACACATGGGCCTCAGCGCAGAACAAAGCCCCAAAATGAGGATTTTCGGCGAGTTTTTCAAGAGCCTAACGACTGAAACTATGACGTCTTGGAAGATCAGCCGACTTTAAGTTTTAGACTAACTGTATTTTATACGCTTCCAAATCAAGATCTTTGTGTAAAATCGCCCAGGTAGTGCCATAAGATAGGCCAAGTTGTTGAGATTGGCGCCGCATCGATACTTCCGGGTCTTGGCAAAACTCTCATTTACAGCCGCAATATTCTCTTTACTTCCGGCTGTACGTGGTCGAAGCGGTGGAGCATCATCCAATAATGTAAAATTATTCTCGAGTTTCCTCATTTTTGGGGGCAACGAAGCCTAACCTAAAGAAGCTCTTTTTTAATACTTTTATTTTATTTTATTTTATTTTACAATATTTCCATTTTTAATTTTTTTTCTCTACAAATTTACAACAAAAATTTCGTCCTCACAAATTCAACTTCACAAACTTTTCCGCCTCTGCGTAGCAACCAACTCCAATAATTCAAAAAAACCACTGATAATCATCTCAAAGTACTAAAAGTTTACAAGTAAACGCCATGGAGCTTAAACTAATTAAAGGATTAAAATCAACTCAAAATACCGCCATTACTCATTGGCGATGCTGTCCCACGCACAAAACTTTCCATTCCAGGGTCATTAGCTTGCGAATAGCGGCACCTACGTGCATACATAGCTGCTATTCGCTACATAGTTTCATCCCCATTCTCATCACCTCCTTCATCATCATTCTCGTCTGCCGTGAAAAATTGCCACACAGCATTAATGACTTGCTTCAGCAATTCAATCAAAGATTCCCACATTGGTCCAAAACTATCGCTGATCCATTGAAAATCCACACCGCCTTCAACCTCATTTGAAACCTCGAGCTGTTGCTCGTTCCAGGGTAGAATGCCGCCATTGTAATCGTAATTATCGTAATCAACACCATCTTCACCATCGTTAGCGGCACGCGTGAGACGCTTATGAGTATGGCGCAATGGAGACTCAGCCAGCTGGTCGATGGGTGTTAATAAAGCGTTTGAAGGCGACCGGCGCAGTTCGTGCGGTGGCTGGAGTTTCGCGTTCCACGTTGCAAACTGAAATTAGTATTTTTCATTGGAGTTCTTATTTTTACATACTTTGTTTTTGCTAGTTTTTTTTGCCCACTAGTGACTGACCGCTTACCGCATGAGTTCGTTGCCTCAGCTTGACGGCTGTCGGCACTGCTGCAGTTGCAGCTTTTAAATACAAAAGGAAACTTAAAACAGCAAAAGAAATGCGTAGACAATTTAATTGCTTTTGTTCCATTTTACACGTTGAATTATTTTATTGACGAAGTACGTAGCTACCAATGGGTTTTGCCGACTTCCGACACGAGACACGAAGCGCCACTAAATGGTGCAGGAAATTCAATTACTAACGCAGAGGCGAGTGAGTCTCTCTCACCCTGAATTGTATGAAATGGTTGTGCTGAATAAAAATAGCTGCGCTGCGGGTTTAGAGCTTCAAGTCAGAAGAATTCTAATAAAAGCTTTATATAAAGCGCACGAAAAAGATGTTTATCTCGTTTTTGTTGTTCGTTTGGTTGCTATTTCGTGCAACATGAAAATTAGCTGTAAATTGGCGGAAATTAATGCGGAAGCAGACAATTTTTATAGATTTATAGGACAACATGAAAACTAAAATAATAATAAGAAGAAGCATTTAGGTTCAAAATGGAGGGAAATATAATCGCTTTTCAGATTTTGATCAAAATTTCCTCTTTACAAGCAAATTTTTTTAGTTCAAGATTTAAGGTGGGCCTTGTGGGCTCAGTTAGTGGGTTAGGTTACGATGGCTGCCTCTCTCCTTAAATTTGTAGGGGCCCATTTCCTCTTTACAAACACATTTTTTTAGCTCAAGATTTAAGGTGGGTCTTGTGGGCTCAGTTCTCAACTCAATTATAGGTGGGGTTAGGTTACGATGGTTGCTTCTCTCCTTAAGTGTGTAAGGGAGACCCACTTAGGGCTGCAGGGGCATTGTGGTACCACTAATTTGGACTCGAATTCCCGCTCTACTTCTCAATGCGGTAAAACCACTTCGCCTCTCGGATAAACAATGAAATACTGTGGAGGGCTGCCGACTTATAGGAGGCCTCCACATACAAGTTTCTATTCTAATGTGTCAGAAGTCGCTTTAGCTACACATCTGTCAAAGGCCAGAGAAGCACAATAATGGCCGTGGAGGATTCAAGAAAGAGCAGACCACCTGGACATCCAAGCTTCTGTGTAAGTGCTGCGAAGACAGAGTAGCATAGTGACTGGTGGGCAAAGTTTCTCACCTGACACTTTTGCTGTATACGCAGTTGGGCCTCCGATGGACCTCTACAACTCCGCATTTAGACTTTTGCCAAATATTCATCTTATTCCACTCTTATTCTCTTTTGATAGTAAATTCACAATTTTTCGGGCGGATATATTCGCCTTAGAACGGGAAGCGAAGCACTGAACTTCTCTGATAGCCAAGAAACTATCAGATCCAACTTATTGCCAATTTGCGGCAATCGTCATTCAACCAGCATTTTTGGCTGACGCAGTCGGTTTTATTTTCCTAAACGATTGTCTCGGGCTAGAGGCTTAGATAGAATTACTTCCAGGTTTGCACTTCGGTCTCTTGATCTTTTGTGCTCGCTAGAGACTTAGCTTTGTGTGGTATGTTTTTGGAAGAAGGACTTTGGTCGAGCCAAACTTGTGTGCTTCGACAGAATGATACTGGGAGATCTTGAAATTTCGTTTCACTTCATGTCATGTAATGCCATATTATACCATGTTATGTCTTCTTCTTATTCTTTTATTATAGGTTTTTACCTGTTTTTCTTCACACAATTACATAGTTATAAATTATACAAGTATTACAAAGTATTATTCAAATTCAAAATGACGAAATGTTATTGTCCTTCCGCTGATGTCGAAATCCAGCTTTCGCGCCATATCTTTGGTGGTCTTCCAGGTCCGCGCTTTCCATATGGTATATAGTCCCTCGCTATTCAGATAATTCTGTCGTGACTAGCTCTAGAAACGTGATCATTCCAAGCTCGTCTTCTTGTTCTTATAAACTTCACTACGTCATTACCGCCAGTTTCGTCACGAATGACCTCGTTTCTAACGCAGTCAAGACGTTTTTATCCTACGATGGATTTCAGCTGTACGCAGTAGCTGTTTGGTTTTTGCGTTTTCAGAACGTGCTTCGGCTCCATAGGTCAGGATTGGTCTTATTATAGTCTTGTATATACGCGTCTTGCTTTCAGTAGTCATGTATTTGTTCCACCCTACAACATCCCTATTGCAACCTGCAATACGTGCGCCCTGCATACATCTCTCTCTGACTTCCTGAATAATGTCGCAATTACTGGATATTTCTATCCCCAGGTATTTAAATTTCATAACTTGCTCTATCATCGTCCTTTCTATTTCAAGTTTGCATCTGATCGCATTCTTGGGAACTACTAAAGTTTTCGTTTTTTCTCTGGAGACCTCCATATTAAACTGTTTGGCTGTAACTACAAACCTATTTAGTAATCTTTGCAAATTGTCTTCAGAGTCCGCAATTAATATGGCATCATCTGCATAACAGAAAATTGGTATGCTCATGTTATTAAGACGATACCCATCTAATGACTTGACTTCTTTTATTATTTGGTCCATTATTGTATTGAAGAGTATTGGGCTCAGCGAGTCTCCTTGTCGTATTCCGCTTGCGCATGGAACTTCGTTGATATATTTTCCATCTATTCTTATTTTTGTTTTGCAATCACAGTTCAGGTTTTTAATGACGGTAAGAATGTCTGCTGGTACGTCTTGTTTGCCCAAATTGTTCAAAACTTCTTGCAGTTTGACTCGGTCGAATGCTTTTGTTAAGTCAACAAAGCACATACCTATATGCTGGTGCATTAAATTCAATTGACTTTCCCACTATCTGTTGAATGATATATATTGCATCTACAGTGCATCTATTTACTCGAAAACCTTGTTGTTCCTCCTGTGTGTCCAAGTACGAGTTTAGTTTGCCCAATAATGTCTTTGAGATTAGTTTTTGCGTTGATTGAAGCAATGATATACCTCGATAATTTTGTGAATCTTTTTTGTCACCTTTTTTAAATATGGGTATCGTAATGCTGGTTTTCCATCCTTGCGGGATTTCACCGGTTTTAGTTACGATATTGAATAAATTTGTTATTTGCTGGTGTCATTTTTTGACGCCATATTTCAGCAGTTCATTTGTTATAGGTAAGATCTTCACCTGGTGCCTTTCTATTTTTTATCTTAATGATAGCATCATTAACTTCATCTATATTAACCTCTGTCTCTACGAAGCAGTCTCCACATCTTTTTCTGAGCTCCGTATAGATCATACTCCATATTTTTCGTAAATTTTTCCCAATATGGTTCTTTAAGGTTTCTTATTTTGGCGTTACACATATTTCTCTCAGCAATATATTTGTCCTTATTTTCCTGTGTTTTCGTTGCCTTATATTCTAAAAAAGCCTTGCTTTTTTGTAATGCTAAAGTTTTTGCTTCATCAGTGAACCAAGGGGTTTTGTTTGCACGATTATTCGGTTTTAATATAGTACGTTTTCCTAATGCTTCGTTGGCTGCAGTTAGTATGTTTGTCTTTAACTTTTCCCATGATTCATTTGCATTATCTTCTTCACTTATTGAATTTATAAGAATTTTGTTTCGCAATCTTGTTTCATATAGAAATCGCGTAGTTTCGTCTTCAAAAGATTCGTGTCATTTATTTCACATCATTTTGCCCTATATCCTTGACTGTCATTTCATTTCAGTGCACAACATTTTGCTTTATGATGTAATGTCATATTATGCCTTGCTATGCTACTCTACCGATATATTTTACTTTATATCGCTTTATTTCATTCCTTATCACGTCATTTCATTTAATATTAATTTGTTTCACTTAACTTTTCCATTTTCATATTATATCATGTAATGCCTTGGTATGCCATTTGATTCCATTTTGTACCATTTTATTCCATTTCGGGTAGTGTTATATTGTTATGCCATTTTATGTCATTTCATTTCATTTTATGTCATGTTATGTCATATTATGCGATATTATGTCATCTCATGTTATTTCATATAATTTCATGCCATGTACCATTACGTCGTGTTATGTCATTTTACTTCACTTCATTTCATTTTATGTCGTGTAATGTCATATTATGCCATGTTATGCAATGTTATGTGATTTCTTTTTCATTTAAGTTCATATCATGTAATGTCATATTATGCGATACTATGTCATTTTACTTCACTTCATGCCATGTAACGTCAACTTATGTCATGTTATGTCATTCTACTTTACTTCATCATGCCATGTAATTATGTATTATGCCATGCTATATTATGTGATTTCATTTCATCTTGCTTCATGTCGTGTAATGCCATGTTATGCTATGTTGTGTCATTCATATCATGTACTGTCATATTCCGTCCCATTTCTTTCATGTAATTTAACGTTAGCTTATGCCATGCTGTGTCACTTTATGTCATTTTACTTCACTTCACGTCATGCCATGTAATGATACATTATGCCATGCTATGTGATTTCATTTCATTTTGGTTCATTCCATGTAATGTCATATTATGCTATGTTATGACATGTTGTGTCGTTTCACTTCATGTAATTTCATGTCATATAATGCCTTATTTTGCGCCATTTCTTTTATGCTATGTTATGTCATGCTACGCCATGTTATGTCATTTTACTTCACTTCAAGTCATGCCATGTAATGATACTTTATGCAAAGCTATGTAATTTCATTTAATAGTAGTTCATGCGTTGTAATGTCATGCTATGTTATGTTATGTCATTTCACTTGACTTCATATAATTTCACGCCATGTAACATCATCTACCGCCATGTCATAATAAGCCATTTCTTCCACTTTTTTTCTTATTTTATTTTCTGTCATGTAAGGTCATCTTATGCCGCGTAATGTCATCTCACTTCATGCCATTTCAGTATAATTCATGTAATGTTGTTTAATGTCATAATTTTGTTGTAATGTCTTCCTATTCCGTGTCTAGTCATTTCGTTCGATTTCAATTTATTTGACTTCTTTTAACCCTTTCGCTACATCTTTTTATTGCGCCGTCCAAAAAATCCAAATTTTTGTCTGAGTATTTATTTTAGGAGCAATAACAATACAAATAAATTTTTAATTTTATTTTTTTTGTTAAGTGCTTTTTTTTTAATGGTGCCGTGTGGCAACAAATGTTTTGTATTGGTTTCAATCGCAAATAACCTCCTAATGCAAGTTTACACCTTACGAGAAATTTGTTGCCATATGGCAAGAAGCTTAGTTTAGTAAAATTAGCACAGCTTTTAAAGCTGCGAGCAAAAAAATATTTATATGCCAAATGACAGATTGAACATTTTTCTATATACTTCATTCAAAAATTGTTGAAAAAATTTGCCCAAAATGCCCCAAAAATCTAAAAATGCAAAATACAAATTTGAGAGTGAAGTGCTTTATGCCAGAAGGCTTTCTTTAAAATTGTTTTATTCTGTTTAACCATTAAACTTCAATTTTTGAAAATATGTAACAAAAAAGTTCATATTTTTTACAAGAGAGTGTTGACGGCCTTTTAAAGTTTACTGCCAAATGGCAACAATATCGCGAAAGGGTTAATTGCAAAAAAAGTTAACTTCTTTAATTCTGCTTTTTAAAGATTCTTTATTCTTTTGTTATAAAGGTTGGTTAAGTTTCAAGGGCCGGTGTTGATTTTGAATAAAATAAAATTTTTTAAGCAAATTATTCCCATTTCTCTTTACTATGATAATATTGGTGTGGCTCAATTCCGCATGGAACAAAATATCGGTCAAATGGCTGCCGCGGCCTCGGTGGCACACCTCCATCCGATGGTCCAAATTTTCGATGACGCTGAGGCATAATTGAGGTTCTATGCCGTTAGTGTTTCGAATCATCTCATCTTTTAGCTCTTGAATTGTTGCTGGCTTATTGCGGTACACCTTTTCTTTCAAATAACCCCAAAGAAAGAAGTCCAACGGTGTCAAATCTCATGATCTTGGCGGCCAATTGACATCGCCGCGACGTGAGATTATTCAGCCATTAAAGTTTTCGTGCAAAAGCGCCATTGTTTCGGTAGCTGTTCGTTATCATCTCAAGATAGCGAACACTGTTCACAGTAACTGTCTGAGCGGTCTCATTTTGTATAAAATACGGCCCACTGATGCCGCCGGCCCACAAACCGCACCAAACAGTCACTCTTTGTGGGTGCATTGGTTTTTCGGCAATCACTCTTAGATTATCATTCGCTCAAATGCGGCAATTCTGCTTATTGACGAATCCACTGAGGTGAAAAAAAATCACGAAATGCGCGATATGCATTTTGATTTGAACGCCCGTTTTCATAATAAGCCTGAATAACTTTAACGCGTTGCTCGATTGTGTATCTTTCCATAGTTGAAATTGATTTAGTTTGAAGTTGAAAAATGTCAAATGAAATGCAGAAAAACACTTGACGTTTAGGTGTGGTTTACATTCAAGATCGGCCCTTGAAATTTAACCACCCTTTACAATAACAACACGGTAAAAATACTTCTAGCCTCCTTATTTATTTATATATTTTACTAAGTTTGTTTTTGTAATATTTTTAAATGTGCATTTTCCTACTATAATATTTCCTACTAATATATAATATGCGAGTTAGCTTTGAGACCAAGTAATTTTATGCGTTTGTATGCATTTACGGTATGTTCAATACTCCTAGCCACCATCCTGCTCCTACATCGTTACATTTCCCTACGAAATTCCCCTACTCGCCATCATCATCCGCGTTGAAGCTCTCATCCATCCGCTTCATCAAGTCCATCACTGTAGCTGCAATATTTTCATACACCCGATTAATCTGCTCAGTGAATTGCTGCATATGCGTCCGAAATGCGTTCTCCAACTCGGCGCGCTCACTCTCGTCTACGTCCACCAAATCGTCAATTTCTGTTTGGCGTCGGCGACGACGACGTCTGCCACTTTTTGTCTTTGAATTGGTACTCTTTTTTGCTTTCTTGGCGGCTGCCGCCTTGCGTGCTCTCATTCGTGCCATACGCCGACGTGCTTCGTCGATGATTTCATCACCGTCGCCGTTTGCGCCCCCACCATCCGTGGCACCGCCACCAGCATGACATGGCGCATTTACTTTGCGCATAATTTGCATGAATGATGTTCTTGGCCCAGCTGACAACTCGTCGCTATCGGCCGATCGTTTACGCCGATACTCATCCGAATCCTCTTCGCTACTGTCGCTGCGTCGTATGATTGCTTCGCCCATTCCGAACTCCGTCTTCGAATGCATGCCCACACCCGGCAGCTGAAAGTCTAAATTCTTGCGCAGTGCTGCGCCATTCTGAAAGAATTCCGCCACTTGCATGGCTACACCTAAAGCGCTAGCTGCGGCTTGATCGAAGAAATCCTGTTAACGAGAAGTTGCATTTTAGTAGTTAAATGTAATTATCCTTTGATTATCCTGCGCTTACTTCTTGCTGGCTTGGTGCTGCTGCCGATAATTGTGCCAAACAGCTCCATATGCAAATGCGTGTAATGTTGCTTCGTAGACACATCGCGCGTTTTTCATTCATTTTGAAATGGCTTTTCGAGCACAGAATCCTTTTGCATTAACGCACCCTGGCTGCTCCAGTCCGACTGATGTTTGTTACATTTATTTATGAATTTAAAGTTTGTGACTTACAATTCGTTTTTGTTTAATATATTTTTTACTCAAAGCGCAATTAAATTTGCGTGCATTTCTTTGTGCACATCGGCTTCGGGCGCTGTGGAGCCGGTGTCAAATGTTATCGCTTCATCTCTTCTGCTTTAGTTAATTGCTGATCTGAAGCCGAGTGTCCGATTGTGTCTGACACGCAACAATTCAAAGAATTAACACTCGCGCTTCAACACCACAATATTTATCTGCAGCGCCTTTACATAATGCAAATAAAATATTTACAGTAGATAAAAAATGCTTTCGCTTTAATTTTGCCTTTTATTCGAAATGTCAACAATGTTTTTAATATATCTGCATATAATCAGCGCATTTGTCATGCAAATTTGAGTTACACAATTCCGTTGCAAGATATTTTTTGATTGTACTCCTATTGGCTGTCTCACACTTCCACATGGAGGGTCCAGCAACTAGATTTGTTTAAACTTTGCTATTCCAATGCATCGGACAGCCTGGAAGAGCTTAGATGAGTTGAAATGAAATGAGTGAAATGAAATGAAAAAAGTGAGGTTTGCACTTCGACCTTAAGGCCTTTCGTGCTCTATACACACTCTACTCTGACAGTACCTCATTGACACCAAGTTCCCTTAATAAATTTAGTATGGAGCTGGGTTAGGCTGAGCGTGCATGTTTTTCTTCGAGACCAACCAAGTCGAGATGTTTACTTTTTCTCCTCGCTCTGACATTGCATTTGAAAACGAAAGGAGTCGGTCAACCATAGCCTGAGCCTGTACAGCTGCGCAATCTGTAAAGCCAGTAAGCATTCTCTGTTGTACTTAGGATGATTACGCCTTTTTTTCATAGAGGTACACCACAGGGCGGCGTCCTCTCGCCTCTCCTTTGGCTAGTAGCTATTGATGAAGCTTTAACTCTCTTAAACAGGGGTGTGGTGAAGGTGGTAGTATAAGCCGATGACTTGGTCCTAATGGTCTCAGGACCCTTGGAAGGTACACTGGCCACACTCAGTAGTTGGGCTGCCAGTTGCGATCTCAGAGTCAACTCAACTAAACAACCAGCGTCTTACACTCGCATCGGAAGTCAAGTATCTTGGTGTAATGCTTGACCCCAAGCTCCACTGGAAGCTGCACATAGAAAATTGAGTTAAGAAGGCCAGTGTAGCCTTCTACGCCTGTAAATCTATGTTCAGCAAAAATGGGGTCTCAGACCACGTGTCGTACTTTGGATGTGCAACTTAGTGGTTCTGCCAATTTTAACATATGGTTGCCTAGTTTGGTGGGTAGCTCTTCAGAAGGGCTACAACACCACTGAGCTAGAGAGAGTGCAGAGAACTGCGTGTGTGGCCATCACTGGTGCTGCCCTCAAAGTCATTCTGCATTTACTTTCCGTGGATCTGCAAGTTAAATTCATTGCTGCTCAGAGCGCTATTAGATTGACGGAGATTGGCCTCTGGAGGCAACTTCCTGTAGGACATAGTAGCTTCTTGAAGCAGATCCCCCCTTCCTTCTCTGTACTTCGCACTGATCTCTGCATCCGCAAACTGGGTTTTGAGGGTTGTGCTAAGGCTATCTTTCCGAGCAGGCAAGATTGGAAAGAGGGGAGAGTCGGTACGGATAAAAGTACCTTTGTTTTCACTGACGGATCCAAGATGGAATCTGGAGTGGGAGCGGGGGTTTTCTCTAAATCAGCCAGCATTTAGGTCTCCTTTAAACTGCCAGAAACAAGCAGCGTTTTTCAAGCAGAGGTCTTGCCGATCCTGCAGGCATGTAAAATGATTCGGGATCGCTGTTGGGAGGGAGACATTCATATTTTTTCCGATAGTCAAGCTGCGATCAAGGCCCTGTCGTCGCCGTATTGCAGCTCTCTTCTGGTGAACTCCTGCAAGGAGGAACTCAAACGTCTCGAACGTACAGGAAGTATTTCCCTTATCTGGGTTCCTGGGCACAGGAATAGAAAGAAAAATAAAATTTCCGACGAGCTTGCCAGGAAGGAGTCGACAGAACCGGTTTCAGCTGACCCCCTCTCAGACATCGGTGCCCCCTTGACCGTTGTTAAAGGGAAACTACACAACTTCTTTCTAAGAAAAGCGCAAGACAGATGGAGGTCTGTCTCATCGTGTGCTATTTCAAAAGCACTATGGCCTTAATACGATAGAAACAGAACGCTTAAGGTGATGGGAATCCCCCGCCATTCAATTTCCAAACTCATTGCGGTGAACACTGGTCACTGGGTGATCGGCACTCATGCGGAGAAGTTTGGAATTCGGTACAACTCCTATTGTAGAAGCTGTAGGGGTCGTGCAGAGAAAGAGACTGTTGAACACTTTCTCTGCAAATGTCCAGCTCTGGCGGCTAGGCGCTTGAAATTCATTAGCATGGCCTTTGGGGATGACTTGAAGAAATTTTCCAGCCTATATTCCTTTTCTCTCCCCCACTACATCAACAGCACTGGATGGCTGTAGAAGGTTTACTCTTCCCAAAAATGTTTCTTTGCACAGGTAATGGTCCACACTATGGTATCAAAACGGCTCTTAAGTGCTACTTGAAGTGTGCCTGTGGCACCTTTGCCATTTTACCTACCTACCTACCTATCGGAAGAATGCGATATCCAATTTGTTAGTACCAACTTGTTCCCGTCTGATATCGTCGTAAGGTAAACAGTTAGTGCCTCCTTACTCAAGAGTTCCTACTCTTCAGCCGCCCACTCTACATATCGGAGGTACTGCATTATTTTTGCTGAATATGTCTTAACAGCATTCTTCTTATTGATTGATGCACACATGGCAGGTATCAGATTGTTCACCTGTAACGGGAGTCCAAGTAGCACCTCCAGTGTTTGACGCTCGTCCCGAAAACGGTCACATAGGAAGATAATCAGGGCTTAGCCTGGCGTGGTGTCAGCTTACATATCGTTTCCTTAAAAAAAGGGTTTTTTTATGCCCTGGAAAGAAAAGTTTCTGCGCTGCAAAAATATAAAGATATATAAACCTTCAATGAAATGTACACCTTAAATGGATATCAAAAATTAGTTATTGAAAGGAAAATAGAAAATGAAAAAATAAAACAAAATAAAAAATATGCATTGAATAGTAGGTAAAAGCAAAATGTGGGCTGTAACAAACCTCCAGTGCCAGATACCGATCATGAACTGACAAATCCTCAACCACTTGTTATGCACCATTAGTCCCAGCCCAATCGACCCCGCGTGTTTTTCCACCCTTTCTACACACGTATTTGCCATTGCATTGCCCTCGTTAGTAGGCCATCGCTACAGTCTCATTAAATGTAGATAGCAAAATACATGCGGAGGGCTAATCGCCACCTCTGCATTACACCTCGCTCACATGCCAGGGAAGCATAGCTATTAATAATTGGGAATACAACGTAAGCCTGCTTAAATGATATCAATTAACATTTATTAATGTTTCTTTATTTTTATTTTTTGTCTTCTTTTAGTTATTTATTTCTCATCCTTATATATATATAATTGACGCGTACACCCTTTTTGGGTGTTTGGCCGAGCTCCTCCTCCTATTTGTGGTGTGCGTCTTAATGTTATTCCGGCGGCCGCCGTAGCCGAATGGGTTGGTGCGTGATTACCATTCGGAATTCACAGAGAGAACGTTGCTTCGAATCTCGGTGAAAACTCCAAAATTAAGAAAAACATTTTTCTAATAGCGGTCGCCCCTCGGTAGTCAACGGCAAACCTGCGAGTGTATTTCTGCCATGAAAAAGCTCCTCATTTCTCATCCTTATAATTTAAAATTTTTTTATTATAGAAGTACTCTTAGAAAGTAATTTCTTTGGCTTTCGTTAAGCTGATGATTTGGGCCGTTTTCGTCGTTTTTGTCGACAGCATTTATTGTTCTTAGAGGGCTCTGAAATTAAGTGATTATTATTTTAATAAAAAATTATCAAATTACATAAAAACTTAACTACGAAACCTGAAACGAAATCCGCATTGTTTTCAAAATTTTAATAGAATTGCTTCACTGATCAAAAACCTATGAATTATGAGATGCAAAACTCTCTCTTTTTATGTGAGAGCGCCCCCTACTTATTTGAGTACTTCACAGCAGTGCCAATTCATGGCGAATCTATTAAAGGTGGTGTTGGTAAATCAGCTGAGTTGTTTGGTTTTTTCTTTCGCCGTGTCCATGTGGCTGTCAGCTCAGGATGAAACAAGGCGAATTCATTATTTGTATTCTAGTTTCTCAATACTTTGCTTTGACAATCAAACCTACAGAACATTGTTGTTGGTCTAGCTAGCGAGCTGTCAGAAAGAAGGAGTCCAAAATATCCGAAGAAAACAATACGTTTTTAAATTTGAAACCAGCATTAAAACCGAAAACAATGTCAGGCTTGGAATCCAACGGAGAATCTCGCTAGCCAACTAATACTACTTTGGACTAAGTAGGCAATTGAGTAGTAAAGTCATTTCTCGATGAGCAAAATTAACACTTTATAAGGCTCTCATCACGCTCGTCCTAACGCATGGCGCAGAAGCTTGGGCGATGGCAACATCCGATGAGCTGTATGAGCTTTAGGACGACATAGACATAGCGCAGCGATTAAAGATCCAGCGGCTACGTTGGCTGCTGGGTCATGTCGTTCGAATGGATACAAACATGACGGCTCTAAAGCAATCCTTACGGTATCAACTAGTGTTAGCAGAAAGATGAGGTGGAGAAGGATTTGGCTCTGCTTAGTGGGTCCAACTGGCGCCGATTAGCACGAAAAAGAAATGACTGTCACGCTTTGATAAGCTCGAACAAAATCGTGCAAGCGGTTATCGCACCAATCAGAAAAAAAGTCCAAAATAATCAATGAAAACAATACGTTTCTTAATTAATAGAAAAATTCCGCTATTTACATAGTTACTTTTTAATAGTTGTTTTAAAATAAATTCAATTAAAACGAAATAAAGTACATTGCAAGTCTCCACCGATAAATCTAAACTTTCGCCACTGTGCGAGACGCCTTAACCGTCTCCAATCGAGGCCAAAATTTAAATGTTAAAGTTATCTTTGAAAGTTGTTTTATCGTTTTAAGGGAGGAGACTGAAAAACATCCTTCACTTGATTTTTTAAGGCACACCCTAATGTGTGTGCATATGCCAATAGTCGAACTGTAATAAGTGCCCACGACCTCTACAGTTCAATGCCAATACATAAAATCAATTTAAATGACCCTTAAGCGCCACGTGCGCTCGCTCCCGCTAACGTCAAACAAACACTTTCACTTTTCAAAAAAAATAAAAATTCTCACAAAAACTTTAATGTCTTACAGACAAAGCGAAAACTTTACTTTGCTTTTTATTTCTATTTCTGTTTCGTTCAATAAATGTTCAATACAAATAAAAAGCCGCTTAAAAAGGTCTGTGTGCAAAATCATAAGTTTCATCGAAAATAGAAAAAAAAACGATAAAAATAAAATAATAAAAACAAACGCTCTTCTACAACAACAATAAAGTTCCTTTTGCCAACGCTAGAGATGCATATGTCCGAGGTGAGCGACCAGTAGCGTCAATTTTCCAGCCAAACTGTGAAAATTGTGTTTGGCCACACACACACACACCCTTACTTTCAAAATTTTTATATGTAATAACAACTTTATAATGATTTTCTTTTGTTCCA
This sequence comes from Anastrepha ludens, assembly GCF_028408465.1. Taxonomy (NCBI): domain Eukaryota; kingdom Metazoa; phylum Arthropoda; class Insecta; order Diptera; family Tephritidae; genus Anastrepha; species Anastrepha ludens. The sequence continues at coordinate 24,878,005 of NC_071499.1, read as the reverse complement.
TCTCTCTTTGCAGTACTCCAACGCCGCTGCCGGCACCCAATCGCCCTACCAACAGGCGCTCCAATATCCACAGCAATCGTACCCCTACACGCCGCAATACTCGACTCAGTCAACGCCCACTTACACCGGCCAGCAGGTCGCTCAACAGCATTACGCGCAAACGCTGCAACAAATCCAACAACAGCAGCAATTGCAAGAACAATTGGAGCAACAACAGTTGTTGCAGCAGCAACAGCAGCCGCAGAGCTACGCGGCGCCAAAGGCCGCGCAGTCAAATCAAGTGGACCAACTGCAAGCCGCTTACCTGGCGTACCAGCAACAGCAGCAACAACAACAATTGCAGCAACAACAGCAACAACAATTGCAGCAACAACAGCAGCAGCAGCAGCAACAATATGTGAACCAACAGGAATACCAACAACAACTGCTGCGCCAACTCTACAACCAAAATCGTCCAACAGCGGCCGCCTTCCCTGCTAGCGCCAATCAGCAGACCAGCCCCATTTACACCACTGCCGACTATGCCAACTACATGCAGCGCCAACAACAACAGGCTGAGCGTCAATTCGGCAATGCGCCAACTGCTGCCACCCTCGCCGCCAACAACGGTCTGAGTACCACGCCCATTCCGTCCACCATCGGCAGCACCACCACCGAGAAGTTGCTTGGCGTGCAATATTCGCCGTCGGACAAAGTGTCGCACGTCAAATTCTCCAGCGGCAATCTGCAGTATAATTTCTAAGGTCGCCGCGCCAGCGACTGTGCTGCACAGTGACGGACTGATGTGAGTTGTGAGCGGACATAAAATATTTATAGAAAAATATAAAACTAAACAAAAATTGCACTAATCGGTTACAGGACGAACGAGGGCTTGAATTGCCTGCTCAGCTTTTTAGGTAAATATGTTCCTCGAATTTTTGGCAAAAAATTTAATCTTCTTCAAGGGTGGCTGCCACGGCAAAATGCTGCGAAGCACTTTGAGGCTTTGAGACTTTGAGGGGCGCCAAAAAAAAATCGATTAATTTTTCGAATCAATTTTGTATTTATAGCAACAGTCATCTAAATTTAAGTTACCTTTTTTAATTTATATTATACGGCTAGTAAAAAAATTTTAAATGTGCGATTGGAAAATCTTTGACTGTTGAACAAATTCCTCTAATAAAGTAACAAATGCATATGAATTTAAAAACCTATTTGTGATTTTTGCTTTGGGCGAACATTCAAATAAATGAAGTGGGATGGGAATTTGTGAATCTGTAAGTGAGTTGGGAATGTCTTTAAGTCTGCCGCTTGCCTAATTTTGTTCGCGCAATTGAGCTGTTTGATACCAAACGAATTTCAGACAGTGTAGTCCGCAGCCGTGTGACTTCCAGAAACTGATGCTGGATAAGATCACGTGAGCCGCAGAACTTAAAAGGCTCTGGCACAATTTTTTATAACAGCGTAAAGTTGATGGCGTATGCCGACGACATTGAAAACATCAGCTTTAACAGCCAGCTTTTGCCTTTTCTAAGCTGAATAAAGAAGCAAAGCGAATGGGTCTGGTGGTGAACGAGCACAAAACGAAGTACCTCCTGTCATCAACAAACAGTCGGTGCACGCGCATATCGGCACCCACGTCACTGTTGACAGTTATGATTTCGAAGTTGCACGATACTTAGTTTAGCAAAGAACCAACATTAAAGCCGAAAACAATGTCAGCCCATGAAACCAACGGAGAATATCGCTCGCCAACGAGTACTACTATTCTTCGGACTAAGTAGGCTAAATTGAGTAGTAAAGTCCTCTCTCGACGCACGAAAATAACACTCTACAAGGCTGCCCTCATGCGCGTCCTAATGTATGACGCAGAAGCTTGGCCGATGACAACATCCGATGAAGCGTCCCTTGGATGTTTGAGAGAAAGACTCTGCATAAGATTTTTGGACCTTTGCACGTTGGTGGTGGCGAGTATCGCAGAAGACGGAACAAAAAGCTGTATGAGCTTTAGGACGACAACGACCCAGCGCAGCGAATACAGATCCAGCGGCTTCGTATGCTGAGTCATGTCGTCCGAATGGTTACAAACCCTTCGGCTCTGAAAGCATTCGATGCGGTACCAGCTAGTGGTAGTAGAGGAAGAAGAAGCCCTTCTCTGCGTTCAAAAGATCAGGCGGAGATGGACTTGGTGTTTCCAACTGGCGTCGGTTAGCATCAAAAAGAAATGACTGGCACGCTTTGTTAAAGTCGACTAAAATCGCGTAAGCGGTTATCGCGCCAATCAGGAAGAAGGTTAGAGGTTTTTAGGAAGTAGATACAATAGAATTTAACCAAAGTCCGGCTTCTTCTACTTGTTACCTGTGTGCCTTTTCCGCTTGGCGGATTGGGCTGATATTTAAAATTTTCGCCGGTCGTCTCTCTCGTATGTGAAGCGGGCCCAGTTATTCTTATTATAACTGTTGGAGATGGAACAATGTGACCTTCAGATTCCTTGTGCCGCTTTCAAGAACTTACATATAAATTGCCCTTTGATGCTGTTAAAGAACTTTAGTATGGACCCTAAGTACTTGGAATTAAGCATCCAGACGCGTACTAATAATTGGAGCAGAATCGCCACCAGATATCTAACAACGGTTGTAACAATTTTTCATATTTTCATACATATATTTGAAGTTTTTTTTTTCTTAATCCATTTCTTTATTGCGATGTGTTCCTTTAGCATTAAGCAAGATTTTCACTAGTTAACATGGCCTACAAGCTCTTCACAAATGGTCTCTGTGAACGAATCAACGAATATGCCGAAAGAATAATTGAAGACTACCAATGCGGATTTCGTAGAGGCCAGTCTACAGTCGAAAAATGTTTTGTTCTTCGCCAAATGTTTGAAAAACACTATGAATACGGACTAGATATTCACTGCCTATTCGTTGATTTCAAAGAAGCCTTCTGCAATTTTGAAAGAGATAGGATCCAGCACATACTGCTTATTCTTGGAATACCTGCCTCGTTAACGCAACGCTCACAAATACACAAGCAAAAGTGATCGTCCAAGGGAAGCTCACAGAGTCGTTCTCAATTGAATCAGGTGTAAAACAAGGTGATGCCTTATCAACGGTCACACTCAATTTGATGCTGAATTTTGTCGTAAGGGAAGTCATCAAAGGTGGTACCTTGATAACTAAAACAACCCAAATATGTGCTTACGCTGTAAAAGAGGGCAAAACCAAATATCTGTTGAAATCGAGGCGGCCTGCACAGATGCAAAATTTCCATATGGGAGTCTATACTTGTGCAGCATTTTAAGTACCTAGGAGTTATGTTCGCATGTAGCGGCATATTACGCCCACCTTTATTTGTTCAAGGCGCGACTTTTGTCTAAAGTTAGAAAGTTCACTATGTACAAGACCCTTATTCGACCAATCCTAACGTATGGTTGTGAGGTATGGACTCTTAAGGTTGATGACTGCGCACAGATTGCCTAATAAGAATGGATGATGGATGGTACCTACAGAATTCGATTGAACTCTGAAGTGAACAATCTAACTCAGAACGAGACATCTGTACGTTTTATTAAAGCGCAGCGCATGAGATGGCTAGGTCATGTGATCCATATGCCTGCGACTGTACCGTGAAGAAAGCCTTGACAGGAAAGCTAATTGGCGTGAAGGCCAAAGGTAGACCGAGAAACCGTTGGATAGACGCAGTGGAACACGATCTTATGAAGCTGGGTATACGTAACTACGAAGCAACAGCTCAAGATAGACCGCTTTGGTGGAACATTTTGAAGAAAGCTTTGATGCACCTCACGTAGTAACGCTATGAAAGAAGAAGAAGGTGAGGTATTCTGTTGATTTTACCTTGAGTCTGGTGAAGACTATGGGATTTACAATTATTTCTGTAACGAGGGTGGTTGGAGTCGTGTGTTGTGTGATGTGGCATATTTTTTTATTTCTCCAGTTGTTGTGGGTGGTTTGAAATCACGACGATTTATTTGCAAGATCCATGAGTTTTCTTCCACCAGGGAACGTTTGAGATCATTTTGAGTGCTTCCGATTGGAATCTTTGAAGTATTTCGATGCTAAAGTTAGCTGCAGTGCCCCAAAGTTGAATGCCGTATGCCCATATCGCTTTCAAGATAACTGAGTAAAATGAGGGCTTACTTTCGAGAGACACTAGGGAATTTCGATGTAGTAACCAATTAAGGCTTCTGAGTTTTATTTCTATAGCCTTCCGTTTGTTGAAAATATAGGTTTTCCAAGTAAGTTTGCTATCAGAATGCATGCCGAGACGACGTTAATGACGTTAGTTGGGGGATGATTGTATTATTGAGCTAACGGGTTTTTCGGTTTAGTGTAAAAGTGACTTGGGAAGATTTTACCTCGTTTGGCCTGAAGCGCCACTCTTTCAATCAATGAGTTATTTTATCAAGTCCTTTCTGTAGCTTCTGGGAGGCCACATGTGATGGGAGTCCCCAGAGAGTACTGCAGTGTGATCTGCGAACGTTCCAACTATTGTTTCATAAGAAGCTGGTAGATCGGATGCGTATAGCGAGTACAGGATGGGGCTCATAACACTGCCTTGCGGTACACCAGCTGAACTTTCCAATAGTTCAGACTGTTCTTCGCCTTGCTTGACAAAGAAATATCGCTTTTCGAGGTTGTTTTTGTTGTTGTTGTTGTTGAAGTGGTTGAGTATTTCCACTGAAATAATCCTAATTACTGACCAGCACCGTTTTACTACCACTGTCCTCGTGTGATGATGCCCTTTTTTTGTTTTTTGTTCTAAGTCAGATCCATTTAGTGAGGTCCAAGTAAAGCAGCAAATTCTTTATCTCGATGTCTGAGACCCATTAATTTGCTGTAAAAAAGGCTTACCGAAGGGGCGTAGTCGTGCCGTAGCTAGCGCTGGACATTCACATAAGTAGTGGAACATACTTTACTTTCCCTTCCGCTTGACAGCTTCTGGAGATGGGACTGAAAGGGATGCTGAGTCTAGCTGCATGATCCCCTACTTTCCAATGGCTTGTAAGGGTTTCAGTGATGCGTGAAATGTTTGGCCGAGAACATCCTAACAGATCATTCGTCCTTTGGATTTTGTACGATGGCCATGTGTTTTTGTTGTAATACATGTATGTATGTAGTTAGTTGCTTTCCATCTTCTTTCGGCTAAAGGATGATAGTGTGAAGTAATGGATGCTTTTATTTTGCTCTGTGGGGTGAAGACTGCCACCGCATCTGCTATGTCTAGTGTCGAACCTTTTCTTGCTAGCTCATCCGCTATCTAATTATCTCGTATGTTGATAGCTTCTTGACCGTCTGAAAAGATAGCTACTTTTGCACCAACTTCCTTGTAGAGTTTTAGTGATTTGCATGCTTCTTTGGTCGCTAAAGGTTCTGCCTGGAACACGCTGGCATAGTCAGGAAGTCTAATTGAAGTCTAGCTCCGAATGGAAGCCAGCTCCCACACCACAGTTCATCTTAGTTTTTTGTTCGAGGTAGGAAATAATAAATATGTGTTAATTTATTGGTAGAGTGTCTCTTATTTCATAGAGTAAGCCATCATATCAAACGCGGTCAAAGGCTTTATATATATTGAGAAAAGCCGCCATGCACAATTTTTTGTTTGTTCAAATGCTTTGTGTATTCTGTTTATGGGTGTCTGAGTCTATGGGCTTATTCGATGGTAATGTGTTTTTTTCTGAAACCGAATTAGTGATTTGGGATTATATTTCGTTCTTCAATTATTGGCATTATTGTTTCGAGGAAAAGGGATTCCATTACTTTAGAGGCAATGGGCTGATGGGCCGATATGAATTGATTTGTTCAGCGCTTTTTCCTGAGCTACTTTCCATTGAGAGGAAATAAAACCAGGTAATGCATTGGTAACTAGAATATTTACGTAAGGAAAGGCAGTCCTTCTTCTAGGAGTTCTTTCCGTATATCTTCTATTACAAAGTCGTATTCAGGGCTTTTTTTAAGTTTTTTCATCACTTCTTTAACCTCATTTTTCGAGAATTTCTTATCCATGTGGTGCGTGTGTTCTAGGGTACCTTTTACTTTTTGAGCAGTGCTTTGCGATGGTTCGCTTCCGTGGGAGCAAAACACTCGGGTTACGTGACGAGCAAATAACTTTGTCATCACGAGATCTCTTTTAGCCCATTTGTTAGTTTCCATTTTAATGGATGATTGTGCTAGAGTTGGCCTTTTTAAATGTCTCGTTGGTTACCACAAAAAGTAGTATTTCAAAATAAGTAACCTAAAAAAGCAATTAAAATTTGTTGAATTTTACGTGTTTCATTTGCTGTTAAAGAAGTAACAAAAATTCCTCAATTTTTACGTGCATGCATTTGTTGCCAATATTTTATTTAAAATCACCATACACAAATATTAAATAAATATATGTATGTATGTGTGTGTGTGTTTGTGTCAGTATAAAGCAGTTCAATTTACGCATATGCGTGTCCTGTGCGCCCATTACTCCTCTGCACCCAACGCAAAGCTCGGCTTATCCGCTGTTTTCACAAAATATACGCCACGTGCGTCGAACGGAACTGGATCGCCCATCAGTATGCGTTCGCCGCTACAATTCTTCGCTCGCACATCGTCCATGGAATTACAAGCGCTGGCATGGAAACCCTTGTCACTGTTGATGGACTCGGCAAAATATTCATAGGAGCGGCCGTGACTGCAGCCGGCTTTAAAGGAGGAAAGTACAGCAATAAATTTAGAGAGAGCTTTGAAGGTGTGCGTTTTTATTTTAATAAAATTATTCATATTAAATTGGCAAATGTCACTAGGCGCAATTGTAGAAAACGCTTCTAAACACTGGCTAAGAATTGTTAATAGGACTATCAATAAGTTCGTGCGGTTTTACAACAGATGGCGTAACTTGATTATTATTCCATCGATCCACATTTCCAAACATTCATTGGAGAGCTACTGTCGTAAGGCACAAACGTCAGTATAAGTTTTTTATTTGAAGCGTAAACAACAATATTTTTACCACACTTGAAAATGTCGAATTTCGTGCCAAATAATGTGTTTTTGCGGGGAATTCTTCTTCATTATTTTAATATGAAGAAAAAAGCAGCCGAAAGTCATCGTATCTTGGTGGAAGTTTATGGTGAGCATGCTCTATCTGAGCGAACGTGCCAGAAGTGGTTTGCACGCTTTAAAAGTGGTGATTTTGGCTTGGAAGACGAAGAACGCGAGGGTGCGCCGCCAAAGTTCATGGATACCGAATTGGAGGAATTGCTCGATCAAGATCCGGCTCAAACGCAAGAAGAGGTTGCAAAAACTTTGGGAGTTGATCAATCAACCATTTCCAAACGTTTAAAAGCCATGGGAATGATCCGAAAGGTAGGCCATTGGGTGCCGTATGAATTGAAGCCAAGAGACGTTGAACGCCGTTTTATGGCATGCGAACAACTGCTTCAACGGCACAAAAGAAAGGGTTTTTTGCATCGAATTGTGACTGGCGATGAAAAGTGGGTCCATTACGACAATCCAAAACGTCGGGCAACGTATGGATACCCTGGCCATGCTTCAACATCGACGTCGGCGCAGAATATTCATGGCCTGAAGGTTATGCTGTGTATCTGGTGGGACCAGCTGGGTGTTGTGTATTATGAGCTACTGAAACCGAATGAAACGATTACGGGGGATGTCTACCGACGACAATTGATGCGTTTGAGCCGAGCACTGCGAGAAAAACGGCCGCAATACGCCGATAGACACGACAAAGTTATTTTGCAACATGACAATGCTCGGCCACATGTTGCACAAGTGGTCAAAACATACTTAGAAACGCTCAAATGGGATGTCCTACCCCACCCGCCGTATAGTCCAGACCCTGCGCCATCCGATTACTATCTCTTCCGATCGATGCAACATGGCCTGGCTGACCAGCACTTCCGTAATTACGATGAAGTCAAAAAATGGATCGATTCGTGGATTGCGGCAAAACCGACCGAATTTTTCACAAAGGGAATCCGTGAATTGCCAGAAAGATGGGAAAAAGTAGTAGTAAGCGATGGACAATATTTTGAATATTAAATTTGTAACCATTTTACGTCAATAAAGTTTCAAATTTCGAAAAAAAACCGCACGAACTTATTGATAGTCCTATTAAGAATAAAAAAATTCAATTATTTCATTTTTACTAGCTAATACCAGATGCGAATATTGATTTTATTTACATAATACTTAAAAAAATTTGAAAACTATGAGTTTCTTCAAAACATTTAAATTTTAGGAAAATATTTGTAGGAAAAAAATTCAGAAAAAAAATAAAAAAGTTCTTATTAAAAGCAAAATTTATTTTATATTAACAAATTGTTTCAAAAAAATTAAAAAAAGAGTATTTTTTATTTATTTTTTTTTATTAAGAAAACATAATTTTTTTACTTTTTAGGATGAAACTTACTTACAAAAATTTAAAAAGTATGAGGTTTTTCACAACATTTCAATTTTTTTAAATAACTTTAAATTTTGTTTGAAATATATTCAGAAAAAAATTTAAAAAATTCTAATTAAAAGCAAAATTTATTTTATATAAAAAAATTGTTTTAACGAAAATATTATTTTTTTATTCTTAAAAAAATATATTTATAATTTCTTTTCATTTTTTGGTTAAAACACACTTAAACAAATTTAATAAACTTGATATTTTTCAAAAACAAATTGATTTTTTTCAGGAAAATTTGAATTTGTATATGTAAAAGTTAATTAATTTATGTTGGAAAAATATTAAGAAACATTTAAAAATATTCCAATTAAAAAAATTGTTTAAAAATATTTATTTTTTCAAAAGAATTTTAATTTTGGTTGGAAAAATTTTCATAAAACAATTAAAAAAGTTCTTTTTAAAATTTATTTTATATTAAAAAACTGTTTCTATTTTTAAGGACGAAATATACTTAAAAATTTAAAAAGTATTAATTTTATCCGAAAACTTTAATTTTTGTTCCGAAAAGTTTAAATTTGTTAAAAAAATGTTTAATTTATGTTGGCAAAATATTTATAAAAAAATTAAAAATATTGCACTTAAAAAAAATTGTTAAAAAAATTTGATTTTAATTTAATAAATTTAAAACAAATAATTTAAATTCTCGTTGGAAAAATAAAACGAAGTCTGTTACAACCTCAAAATTACAACTGTCTACAGTGACGTGGGTGCCGATACGCGAGTGTGCCGACTGTTTGTTTGAAGACAGGAGGTACCTCGTTTTCTCCTCGTTCACCACCAAACCCATTCGCTTTGCCTCTTTATCCAGTTTGGAGAAGGCAGAACTAACAGCGCGGTTGTTAAGGCCGATGATGTCAATAACATCGGCATACGCCAACAATTGTACGGTCTTATAAAAAATTGGGCCTGAGCGATTAAGTTCTGCGGCTCGTACGATGCTCTCCAACATCAGGTTAAAGAAGTCACACGACAGCGAGTCACCCTGTCTGAAACCTCGTTTGGTATCAAACGGCTCGGAGAGGTCCTTCCCAATTCTGACGGCGCTGCTGGTGTTTAGCAACGTCATCTTGCATAGCCGTATTAGTTTTGCGGGGATACCAAATTCAGACATTGCGGCATACAGGAAACTCCTTTTCGTACTGTCGAATGGAGCTTTGAAATCGACGAAAAGATGGTGGAACTCGATTCTCCTTTCATGGGTTTTTCCAAGATTTGGCATATTGTGAATATTTGGTCGACGGTAGACTTTCCAGGTCTAAAGCGACACTGATAAGATCCAATCAGTTGATTGACTGTGGGTTTCAGCCTTTCACACAATACGCTCACTGGAATCTTATAGGCGATATTTAGAAGTCTAATCCCGCGGTATTTGGCACAGATTGCAGGATCGCCCTTCTTATGGATTGGGCAGAGCACACTTAAATTCCAATCGGCAGGCATCCTTTCATCCGACCATATTTTGCATAGAAGCTGATGCATGCACCTTACCTTTGTTGTTCTTTAGCCGTGTTATTGCTATTCTCACCTCGTCATGGTCGGGTAGCGAACGACAATTCCGTCGTCAACGATTGGGGTATTGGGTTCTTCACATTCTCTGTGACATGCGCAGCTGTCACTGTTTAACAGCGGCTACTAGACTTCAAAAGCCGCCCAGCAAAGATCACTCAAATGGCCTTTCTACTCTCAAGAAAGCTAACTAAAGTTTTACGGAGAATTTGAAGGAAATGGGACAGTTTTTGCTGGACATTCACTTTCCGGACTGTTTCAGTGTGGGTGAGGACAGTGACGACTCTGGGAACATCAGCAGAAAACTCTCTCTGTGGCCGTACAATCTTTACAGTGAACAAAACTAAATGAGCGATCTCCACCTTCAGTCCATTTAAATCACCAGGTGCTGATAATATGCAGACGTGTCTACAACAGCACGGTTTTCACAAATATTTTCAAGATAAGCCTGTATTTAGGCATAGTGCCTAAAACTTGCAGTAAAGGCGGGGTAGCTTTCATTCAGAAAGCAGGCAAAAGGCGGACATTCGATATTTTTTTTTCAGCTCTATTGAGGAAGGTATGGTTAGGAAGGAAATAGAGGGACTAATCGTAACGTGGGTTCGCAATATGCTGAGGAATAGAATAACCGTCTTTGAAACTGGGCTAAAAAGATTACGTGTTAGGTAAATCAAAGGATGCCCCCAAGGAGGTGTTTTATCACCGCGCCTTTGGCTATTTCTTATTGACGAGCTCTTACAGACTCTCGATGATCTCGGATACGAAGTTTAGGGCTTTGCTGACGATCTAGTCATCATGGTTAGAGGCAAACTTAACTCTACCATAACTGATCGTATGCAACTAGCTCTCGACATTACGCAAAACTGCTGTCAGGAGAAAGGACTTTCGATAAATCCGAACAAGACATGTGGGGCACCCTTCACCCGAAGAAGGAAATTAAGTCTAGGGACCCTTAAACTAGAGGACGGCGACTTTACGCTATCGGGGGACATGAAATATCTGGGAGTAATCCTTGGTACTCGTAAAACTTTGATCTGGAAAAATCACAAATAAAGCCTAAGAATTCTGGGTTCAATCCTGAACACTCAGTGTCTGGCCGTGTAGGACAAGGATATATAGGGATTAAGGGACTTCCCTATAAATATCAGGGTGCTTTATAATTTAATTTTTTGTTCTGCGTGCTCTGTCAACTTTCATTTGCTATCCATAGTTCCATACCTTGCATCATTTTATAATTATAGGATTTTTTTTTAAACACTTCACTTATTGAAACTTACAGATATTAAAAAAAAATAATAATAACGTTTTGTGCAAAAACCTTAAAGGCAGATTTTCTAGCTTCATGCGTATATCGATTTCCTCAAGTATGCCAAAAATAGTTAAATTTTGTAGTATAGTGTAATAAGATGAGCTTGTCTATGGCTTCAAAAAAAAAGACCTTGAATTCCTACAAAATCAACAAGAAGCCATACGCTGAGAGGCAATCAGCAAACGAAATGGATGCATATAAAAATACAGCTTCCCGTATCCGAACTCTAATTAGCAAAATTTCGATCTTTCACATTCTACTCACTAAAAATCTTTGCCAGCTCACTGCAGCCCGGTTGTGGAGCGCGTCCGCCATTTGGATAGAAGTCCACCGCACCAATGGGTTTCTTGAACCCCAAAACGCCAGCACAACTGTGTATAACATCAACGAACTCTGCGTCGGTTGCATCCAAATGATTCTCAGGGCCAATGCAGTCTTCAAAGGCGGGACGAGCTGGATCGAGACCTGCGTTAGAAATATTGGAGATGTAAAAAAGGGGAAAAAAAGCGGCACAGAAAGAACAAAAACACACACCTGTGATACGGCCCACTCTGTGCCTGGCATACGAGCCGGCGTAACCCATAATGTGCGCACCCAGACTGTGGCCGATCAAATGTATGCGCTGCGCATCCGCATAGTGCTCCTCCACCAGCAAGTCAATCAAGCGGGACAAAGCGCGTCCCACATGGATGGCATAACGCGCCGGCTTCAAGTAATAAATGCTATCCGCTTGCTCGCGCCAATTAACGGCAAACACATTGACATTGCGATGCTTCGTGTAGGCTTCGCGTATCGATTGTATTGAACGACTCTGACTGCTCGACTTCCAGCCGTGCACCAACATTTTCGTATCCAATTCGGGCTTGAATTGCGCTAGCAGCTCGCCCCATTCCTCGGAGGCGTGTCGATGGCGAACGACTGTAGCTGCGAACGGTTCAATTGAGATGTTGCTGATAAAGGGTGTAAGCGTATGAGCACTGGTTTAAAAGATAAATCGATTTTATTTGTTTTTTTTTTTGTGGCAATAATTTTTGTTTTTCTGTGCTTGTGTGCACAACTCACCCGCCGTAGTATTCAAATTGCACAAACATCGGCATATTGCGTTCGATCTGCGGCGGTGGTTCTAGGAGATAGGCCAATTCGGTCTCACCATTGCCATTCGCCATGTACAACCAGGTTTTATTGTAATCCTCATCTCTCAGCGGCACATGCGAACGTACACCAACTGTGCGCGAGGGTGGAGAGATTATTTATTTTTAACAGTATTTTAACAGTTATATGAATATTTGTGTGAGTTCACATTTATCTATTTACGTACATAGCAGCCAAACTGGACGTATAACCTTGACGATTGCCGCAATGCCCGTTATAATCCATTGGAACAAAACGAATGTGCCGGCGATTTCGTTACGACACGGATGTACGATGTTGCAGATGCAAGCCACCGAATTGGACATGGCCACAAGTGGAGCAAAAACTAACGTCTTTGCTGTCTGTATTTACAAGAAATCGCTGAGCGCCTTAAGCCAATCAACAGGAAATGCGTGCGCCTGTGGCAGCGCTTCCACTGAAGCTCAACAACTGATTTCGGGTGTGAGATGTGATTGAATGGTTGCCTTAAGCGTTTCATGGGCATGTGTCACGCACACAAGTACATATGTAGATATGTTTGTAGTTAGGTGAAGGCGTAAGTAACAACTTGCAGGTAGATATTATTTAACCTTCCTATACCCGCGCGTTGGTCTGTGAGACCGAGAAAATGATTTTACGTAAATTTTTGTTTTTCCAGAAACTCTACAAAGTTGAATTTAATGCTAGCTTCCGGTTTTCTTGCAAGCTCTATATTAGTGTTGATTTGGCGTTTGCACTAGACAGGCGTGTTGGTGAATTTTATAAAAATTGGTCTGTGAGACCGACGCGGGTTTATGTGTAATTTTTCGTGAAATTAAAGCAGTTATTTTGTTTTTTGTTTCTTTCTTATTTTTTACGTTGTACTATTTTGCAGGTACTTTTCAATATTATAATGAATGAAGAGCAAATCAGACTACTTTCGGAGGAAAAAAAATCGACTTCTGATTATGAGGATGAAAATGACAGCGACGTTGAAGACTTTGTTGCAGGAGATGTAGAAAGTTATGATACCGAGCAAGCAGATGATGAAGAAATCGACGAGGAGTTAAATGGGATAGATGATAGAGAATTTTATCTTGGTGGAATAATGATGCTCCGTCAAATCGTGTAAGACGTTTCGCTAGGAATATAGTCATTCAACTGCCAGGGCCTAGAAAAGAAGCAAAAAACTTGAAGGAAATAGGCGAGGTTTGGAGATTATTTTTTACTGAAGTTGTTATAAATCGTATTGCAAAGTATACTAATGAGCATACTGATCTCATAAAACCTAGTTTTTCAAGAGAAAGCGACTGTACCTATACAGGCAACATAGAAATCGAAGCCCTTTTAGGCCTTTTAATCTTTGCTGGAGTAAGGAGAAATAGTCGCTTCAATGCTAAAGATTTATTCAAAACAGATGGTTCCTCTTCGGAGATATTTCTATTAACTATGAGCTGGAATCGATTTTATTTATTATTGCGTTGTCAAAGATTTGACAAAAAAATTCACGCGAGCGGAAAGGACTGCCGTAGATAAACTAGCTCCAATAAGGGAATTATGTGAAGAAGTTGTAGCCGCGTTTCAAAAATACTACAGTGTGTCCCAGTTTAGTTTGATGTTTTTATTGCAAATAAATATTTTTTAAGCTAGCAAAGGCATTTTTTTTTTTTTTTTTTTTGAAGAGGTAATAGCGTAAGTTTTTTTTTAAGGCAGATTTTTACATGAATTGCGATATGAATTGCGATATGCCATGATTTTTTATTTCAAGACTAAAAACTAATATAATTTATAATTTATGTATTGTCCAAGAAGTGTTTTTAAGTTATTATAACTTATTTTTAATTATGTGAATAAAAAAAAATGTTATTGTTTTGTTTTTGTAGTACAGTACTATCTCGATAATCCGGACACGCGGTAGTCCGGTCACATCTATAATCCGGACAACTGCATAATTCGGACAGTTTAACATTTTTTACTCTATAATCCGGACATTTTTCAAATTTGCTTCGCAATATGTACATACATATGTATTTTAATTTTTAATTTGCTTTGTGAGTTTTTCGTAAAATAGCAGTACTTTAACAACAATATATGTATACGAAATGCAACAGCATAAATCACGCGTGTGTTTATTCTTTAGTGACAAACTGAATTGAGTGGACATTATTATTATGAGCAGTGGAAAATTTAATAAAGGGGCTCATAAAACCCTTACTCTTCAGAAAAAATGTGAAATTTTAGATCTCCTTGATAAAGGAAAATCATTAAGATGGTTTGAAACAGAATTTGGTGTCAACAAATCTACTGTTTTTGACATAAAAAAGAAACGTGGTGCCATTAGAGAATTCGCGACTAAATGTGAAATGAAATAGTACATACTAAATAAAAAAAATGTTTGATTATGTACAGATGTACATATTATTATGTAAGTATGATTGTACTGTATTTAATAAAACTATTTATGTACATACATATATCTGAATTGCGTTATGTTCATTTCAAAAAAACAACGTTTAGTTGAAAAACAAAAATCATCTACAATCCGGGCACCCCCATAATCCGGACGACCCCTAACATTAAGGGTGTCCGGATTATCGAGATAGTACTGTACTTAAGAAAAAATTATCGATTTTGATGGCGTTTTTGTTAATCACTTAAAATCAATAAAATAAGTGAATACAAATTTAATGCGTAGTTTTATTTTTTTATTACATCTACGGGATTGAAAAATAATAATTTGTTTTTAGTTTTGTTTGAAAAAACTAATATTTTATGTAGTTTCAACTTTCGGTCTGTGAGACCGTGCGCGGGTATATGTGTTACAAAAATTAACGCGGGTATAGGAAGGTTAATGTACGTCGGTGCGCTTTGTTAACTTAAGTGGGTGTGTTCCTGCTTGTCAACATGCCTTACAATGGCAATGTCATTGCTTTTTCTTGTAATCAACAAAACTTATCATTGCTGCGGAAACATGCATGCACATACGTACATATGTATGTACACTTACAAGCTCTCATGCTTGCATGCCTTGCCTCTCGCCCCTTGCTTGCCATTCATTTCCTGCTTTTCGTGTGAATTAATTAGCAAGGCCTTTTAAGAAGTTTGAATTTAAATCTTTGCTTCATGAATAAAAACTGGTTTTGTAGGGCATCCTCTGTCAGATACTTACCCACTCATACACACACACACGAACACACATATGCAAGTTTGCAGTGCACCTTATGCCCTATAAGGCATTACGCATGCTACCAAATTCTGTCATTAAGAAGCTTTTAGTCATAAAAGGAAGCGACGAAAACAAAAAAAAACAACAACAACAAAATATACATAAAAATATATATTGTAAAAAACCTAAAAATAAAAATAAATAATTGCAGCACTTAAGTGAAACAAGATTACATAGAAATGAGCCCTTGATTTTGAAAGTGGTATAAGTCAACAATTATGAAAATCTGATTTATCAGATATTTCATATCAAATCCTAATAAAATAACATAATCTGAAGAGATTAGTAGTATACCATGAAAATTAACTCAATAAAATGTGTTTGTGTTTTGGTTGGTAAACAAAATGCGGTTACTGTTTTTTTTTGTTTATAGTGGTATAAGTCAGTCTGTTCACAAAGCTTGGCAAAATAATTAGTAATTTTGTCGTGCCTTCAGATAACGGTTCAGATATGATCAAGTAATCCTTTTAATGTAAAAACGTACTATTTATAGTTAATTGTAGACATTATACGGCTAAGAAGTATAAGTAACTAGCGAAAACCCGCCCGTTCCGCTGATCGTCTTTAAAAAAATCTAGATTAATCAATTAAATTAAGCCGAAAAATACTGTGTGTTTTTTATAAAAATTCTCGCGCATGAATAGTAATGAATAGTAGTAGCATTTAAAAAACGTTTGTTGTGATTTACTTTATTTCTTTTTTTATTGTAATGCTCTTTGGTATACAATATTCTTCGTTTTTCCATGCGTTGTTGAATAAATGAACAATACCGATGGCTTACCAACTCTTGAGCATGAAACAAAAAGTTGGCCATGAGAAAAACATGGGTATTCTAAATCAATACCACAAATTGATAAAGTTTGGCTTTGTGACTTATTAATAGTAATCGCGAATGCAAGGCGAACAGGAAATTGAAGACGTTTGAATTCAAACGGCTTATCCGATGGTATCATTGGTATTCGCGATATTAAAACGTCTTCACCAGAGTATTTTCCATTCAAAATTGTGGCTTCAATGACGTTATTCATCAATCTCTTAACTGTTAATCGAGTGCCATTACATAGTCGTGGTTGATTTATGTTTCTCAACATAATAATCGGTGCTCCTATTTTCAAGTTTAGCATGTGTGGCGGTAATCCAGGTAAATCAAGGGAATTCAAAAATTCAGTGGGATAATTTACAATATCATCTTGATTTGTAACAGTGTCAACGGATCGATATGTTTGTTCTGGACTCGGTATGTTAGCCAAAATAGCCGCATTCTTTTCATTCACATCTTTATTTTTGCCAGCCATGATGGCTCGTTCACTAAGCCAATCATGATTTTTGTAATTTTGAGGCAAATTTGGGAAAATACTTTGAATTAACTGTTCTTTCTTTTGACTTATTTGACAAAAGTTTGGTTGCAAAGTCATTAAGCCAGTTAAATTATCAACAGGAACTTTGCCATTTCCAATATCCAATAATTGCCGTGAAAATTCAGCAGCTGATGGATCATTTTGCATAAGAACACGTACATTTGTAATTAGTTTGAGTGTTTGAACATGTCTCCACAAATATGATGATTTCAAACATGCAACCAATTCATCTGCTACAGTTGCTCGAGGAATAACAGGCAGTGTTTGTCTAAAATCACCTGCCAGCAGCACTAAGGCACGACCAAACATTTCATTTTTACTACGTAAATCTCGTAATGTCCTATCAAGCGCTTCCAGTGACTTTTTATGTGCCATCGTGCAGCACTCATCCCATACAATTACGTGTGCGAAAAAGCGGAGAAGGAGAAGAGAACTGTTCTATTCCCCCCGCTTCAACCCAGCTATGTGTTCAGGTGCAAATGACTTTTTTGCGTGAAGTCAGATATAAAATAAGATCTTTTTACTCTTCTTAAATTTATATAAACTTTTCCAGGCGAAGTGAAAAAACTGACATACATATACCTATTTGCTTCAACCGCATGATTCAATTATACAAGGTTAAGTAAAGTTTGACAACTGATTTCGGATGCTACTTAATCCATTGATGCAATTTGGAAGCAAGGGAAAAAAGGGCATAAGTTTATCCCCTTTCTGAAAATGTAGTAAAAAATTGAAAAAGGCCGTTGTTAGCCATAGAATAATTTTATGTTATTTTATAACTGGTACTTAATTATTTATATTTTTAACTTAACTATTCCCATGGATTTGTGTCATATATATATGTATTTTGACCATGCATCGGATTGGAATCTATATGTGCCACTTGTAAACCTACACTGAAGTAATATAATAAATAAAACAAATAGTGGAAACTCTTAACAAGGAAAAACCACTTTTATTTCCTCACGTCCGCTAATCATACATTTGATTTTTTAACGAGATTACCTGCAAAGTTACAAGTATAAAATCTGTGTTAAAAAAGATAAATTTATATATACGCAGAAACACAAGTAGACGCCCAAACAATAAAAGCGTAGCTCCAATTATAATCAAATTGAGCTCTGCTGCAGATCGCTCTCAACTGCTGAAAGCTGTAGCTAAATTCTGCAAAGATAAAAGACGAGCACTTTCTCTTAGTGATGTCGGCGTCAGTATTGAAGGGAAGCTATTTATCCACGAATGTCTTGCAAGAAAAAATCGCGAACTAATGCGTTTGGCTATGCAGTATAAAAAGCAAAAGCGTCTAACGTCAGTTTTCTCTGTTCGTGGGCAAGTGTTTGTTAGAGCTCGAGCTGTTAATTATAACTGAAAAAACGAGTATAGAGAGCATGGCAACTGCTAATATGTAAAAACAAAAACATTTATGCGTTATATTATTAATGTTATGTCTGCGTTAAATTTATTTTCTTATTTATCATTTATGTTTTTCAAACTCTTTGCTTTGCATTGTAATCATTTTTATTTTAGTATCATTTCTATTTCGTTCATCTCATTGTTACTTTTCATATTCTTGGCTTTACAATGTAATCTTTTTTATTTTGATCTCATTCCTATCTATCTCATTATCCCCTTGCTTTATTTAAACTCCTTCACCGATTTAAATGTAGACCTTCTTTGTGATAATTTTTCTTCCAGGAGTTTGATAGATCGTTTCCAATCATTAGGAATTTCCTTAATCAATGAATATGCTACTCGCTTTGCACCCCACTGCAAACCAAGTCTTTTGGATGTATTTTGCGTCAGTGACAGAGATTACGTCAGTCATATTGATCAGCTTCCTATGGCTGGAGTTTCCGACCACGAGTTGATATTCTTCTCTTACAACATCCAGTTCAACAGACACAATCAAGTAAAGGAGATATTTTTTAGAGACTTTAAGCTTATTCAGCATGATCTCTTAAATAAGGAGGCTGCCGAGCTTAAGTGGAATATGTGTCGGTTATTCACAACAGTGGATGAAAAACTGCAACATTTCAATGCTTTAGTCAGCTATCTATTTGATAGGTTTGTTCCGTTGCGTAAAGTTAATTTAAAACTTGTTAGATCACTCATTGTTCCTCATGTATCATACGCTGAATTAGTATATTGCAGGCTTTATAATAATTCGAAGCAAAAATTGCAAATCGCTTTAAATAATTCAGCGCGTTTCGAGTTTGAAAAAAAAATCAACTAAATTGAAATTGAAAGATGCGAAAGTCTAAGCAAAATGGAATAGGCAAAACAATATTGCCTGCTAACTTTTTCAGCAAAAGTTTTAATTTCTACGCTTTTGAGTACTTTTTCTTTAGAATTTGCTCTGAAATAAAAAGTAGCTTTTCCAAGAGGACAACACGGATTTATTAAGTAGCTTCAAGATGGCTAACACAGGGTGAAATTAGGCTACTTACATCACCTTTAATTATTGCTTCATGCTTCAACCGTATATTTGTGAGTACACAGGTAATACGTAAATATATGTGTCTAAGATTATGAAATTATTTTAAACTATGTCATTTGAATTACCCTGTAGTTTTATTTCCTTTGCTATTATCTATTCTTCTTTATTTTGCTGTTTACTGTTCGCCCATTTGTCGTTCTCTTTTTAATTTGGACGTGGAATAAAGTGGATGTGCTATAAGCTAAGCTCAAGATTTTTTACTAAGGTAATATCTCATATTAGCATAACCTTTCTGCAAAAAATTAAGGAAACGATCACCAATCACGCCGGCAATGATACAATGAATTTTTCACTATAACTGACTTCAGATTAACGTTTATATAATAAGCGTATATGTAACATTTTAAAATTTTTTTAGAATTTTGTTTTAATTTTTAATAATAAGTGATCTTCCTCTTCCTCTTCCTGTAGCTATTTCTTTTCCTCTTCCATCTCCAGCTCCATCTCCTTACTTTATCCCGGAAACGGGCAGTAAAAATTACTTCACTTAAAAGCTTTCATCAACAGCTTCCATCTGATACCCATATTGTACAAACACATCCAAGGGTACCTTGGTCCACCTTTTCGGCTATATCTCGGGACCCTGGTCACTCAGAGATCTAAAAAATACTCTGTATTAAAGCACTCATCAGTAGCTTTGATTTGATACCCACAATGTAAAAACACATCCTAGGGTTACCCGGGTCCTCGTTTTGGCCTTCGGCAGCACCACCTGGTGGCGAGTGGAATCAATAAGCATATTATACTAACCTTCATCGTGGAAAAAAATATATATATATTAGGTATACCAAATTTCATAATAATCGGCCCAGACACACACGACCCAAATGTATTCAATTCTAATGAATGCTATGTGCGGTACAAAAAATACGTGCGGCAAATAGCAAAAACACACTCACTTAACCGACGCACCGCACACACACGCGATATCGGATTTCAACCAAACTTCACAGAAACCTTTGCCAAAGCAACACCAACAATGTGTGAAACTTTCATTGCTTGCACACTTTTTTTCGGCTTAATTTTTATATATACCTATAGATGCTCCCAAGAAAAGGAAAAGAATAAGACTAATATCGTCTTCAGATGAATCAGTTCATACTTTAAAAGTGAATTCGGAACCCTTACAAATGGAAGAAAGTGAGAAAGAGGACACGAAATCAACGTAATAATAGTATGCACAAAATATAAGAAAAATGAAGAGAAATAGTTGAGAGGAAAATAAAGATTGCCTTTGTTCCAAAAAATGCAAAAATGGAATCAGATATGAAGACAGAAAGCAAATTTTGATTCTTTTTGGAAATTAGCAAGTTTCGAAAAACAGAATTTGTTTCTGTATGGTTTGGATCGAAAACAATCAATAAAACAAAGCTGACCCAGAAATTTCGAAGAATATATGAGAAAATGTAGTTTTAAGTTTCATCTAAATGTACTTCTGTTTGCAAAACTTTTTTTTGGATACTTTCAAAATATCTAACTGAAAATTAAGCCGTGTCTTAAATGCTAAAACATCTGGAACGGATGGTCGTGGCAAAATGGCTGATTCATCTAGAAAAGCAGATGAAGAAAAAATTAAATTGATACGAGAGCATATTCTGAGCTTTCAAGCATGTGAGAGCCATTACACGAGATCACATCACACTTCAGATGGAAAGTATCTAAGTGTTGACTTAGTTATTCGAAAAATGTATGAGCTGTATGTGAAAAATGTGATGAAAATAATATTGTACAAAAGTGTGATTCGCTAAAACTAAAAATTGAAGTATCCAGTAATGCAGGTGAGAAGTTGCATCTTATGGAAATTAATGATTCATAATTACTAATAAAAATGTTTCCTTGATGGTATAGGGTTTTTCAGTAAGAGCGCTTCAACTTTTGAACTTTTTTGAATAAAACACAAATGGTTTGACTTTTTTAACTAATTTTTTTTTTTTTAATATATAAGTCATTTTTAAAGTCATGCAGTTATTTTTGAAAGTGGTATAAGTCATTTCAACCTTTCAAAACCATATTTCCTTTTAAAAATGGTTATAAATTTCACAATAATTTCTTGTTTGTTCGCACTACTTTACTGTCGAAAAATCATTTTCCATAATACAAAAATATTTGTTAATCCTTTAAAATGCAAAACTCTAAATATCTCGAAACAAGGAAAATATGGCATACCACTTTCAAAATCAAGGGCTCAAATATCATTTTAAATTTATTTAAGGCACTCACCTCATTCGAAATGTTGGCTTTTGGGTGTTTTTTAAAAGCACATAAAACGAAAATTAAAACAGATCTTTTATTTTTGTTCGCTTTATTTCATTTTCCGATCTATTCTTAAAAAATAAAAATTTTGTTTTAGCCATACGAGGATCCTTCAAAAAGTTGTTAGCCTTCAAAAATGGTCTTCCAAAAACAGGCATGTCGCTAGCGACACGGATTCCTGGACTCACAGGTGTCTTAAAAGGACAAAAAGGTTCTTGCTCAGTATGAATGTCGTTATCGTACGTACTACGATCTTTCGAAAAATAAATGTTTAGTATATTTTTCGGACCTTCAAAGTCAAACAAGGGTAAAAAAACGGCTTTTCATCTTTGAACGTCCGCCATTTTGTCAATTTTTGATAATTATTTATATACGAGGTGTGTTCAAAAAGTATCGCGACTTTTGTTTTTTTGTAAAAATTATTTATTTATTCATTAATATCTATTTTGTCCCCTTCAAAGTAGTCCCCACTTGTGCCACGTTTTTTCCAATCTTCGAAGCACTTCAAAAAATCATTTTTTCTTATCTTGTTCAGCTCCGCCTTCGATGCCGTCTTTATCTCGTCAATCGTAGCGTAGCGTCATCCTTCCATGGGCCTCTTCAGTGTCGGGATCAACAAAAAGTCACAGGGAGCCAGATCTGGGATATACGGTGGCTGTGGCATCATTATTGCGTTGTTTTTGGCCAAAAAGTCGCGCACAAGCAACGATGTGTGAGCAGGGGCGTTATCGTGATGCAAGAGCCAATTTTTGATCTTCCACAAATCCGGGCGTTTCTGGCGGATTGCGGATTGCTTCGCGACAATTGCGCATAACTTGCAGGTAATATTCCTTATTGATCTTTTTACCCTGTGGCAAGAACTTCTGATGCACAACGCCCCTGCAAACGAAGAAAACGGTAAGCAAAACATTTTCATTCGACCGAACTTGGCGCGTTTTTTTCGGTCTTGGTTCGTGCGGCAGCTTCCATTAAGATGATTGTTGGACAAGATCCAGAACAATTTTATTCCTGGTAGCAGCAAAAGTCGCTCCAGTTCGCGCAAAACTTCAAGAAACTCGCTTTCGCTGTTACGGTCATGTTATGATAAGACCAGAGGACCCATGTTTTTGGTGGTCTGCATGACCTTCTTTTTAGCTTCTCCATCTGCAACATTTACGTCACTATTGTTGCAGATGGAGAAGCTAAAAAGAAGATCATGCAGACCACCAAAAACATTGAAAAATACTTTAAAAACCAACATTCGATGCAGAAGCGTGAATGAAGAGACGACACAGGACCGTGTGACCTGGAGATATCGCACACGAAGAAACGACTCGAAATAGGGCAAGGTTAGACCAAAGAAAAAGGGTGATATTTTAAGAGCTATAGGAAAGTTTTTCAAAAAAACACACGTAAAATTCAAAAAAATACATGATATTTGTATTTACATCGTTAGCATAGTCCATATAGTTTAATGTTTGAAGATTATTTAATGCAAATGTTGACCGCGACTGCGCTTCAAATGGTCCATCCGCTTAGTCCAATTCTGGCATACTCTTTCTAATGTTTCGGCCGGTATCTCACATATAAATGCTGTAATATTGTCATCCAATGCATTAATTGAAGCAGGCTTCTCTGAATAAACATGAGCTTTAACATAGTCCCACAAAAAATAATCTAAAGGCGTTATATCGCACGATCTGGGTGGCCAATTGACAGGTCCCGAACGTGAAATAAAATGTTGACCGAACTCGCCTCTCAACAAGTCCATTGTTACGCGTGCTGTGTGGCATGTGGTACCGTCTTGCTGAAACCATATGGCATGCAAATCAAGCTCTTGCATTTTGGGCAAAAAAAAGTTGGATATCATTTGACGGTAGCGCTCACTATTTACAATTACATTACGATTCGCAGCATCTTTGAAGAAGTACGGTCCAATGATACCGCCAGCCCATTAACCGCACCAAACTGTGACCTTTCCTGCTTTTCTGGATACATTGGTAGCTCTTTCAATTCTTCTGGCTGATCTTCACTCCAAAATCGACAATTCTGCTTATTTACGTACCCATTGATCCCATTTCAGCTTCGTCGCTGAACACAATTTTTCGATAAAAGAGTGGACCCTCGGCCAACTTTCCAACAGCCCATTCGGTCGTTCGGCTTCAATTCTTGCACCAGCTGTATTTTGAAAGGCTTCACACCTAAATCCTTTCGCAACGTTGTTGAGTAACAGAGGCCCAATTGCTGCGAACGGCGACGAATCGATAATTGATGGTCGTCATTAACACTGATCGATACAGCTGCGATATTTTCTTCAGTTCGCACTCTACGTAAGCGCGTTGGTGGTTTGATGTCCAATAATGTAAATTTGGTTCTAAATTTAGTCACAATAGCTCGAATAGTCGCTTCAGTGGGTCGATTTTAAACTGACCATAAAAGGGAAGAAGCGCGCGATAAACTTTCATAATAAAATTCAACGATTTGCAAGCGTTGTTCGTTTGTAAGACGATTCTGGTTAAATTATAGACCAAACTGAAGATGTTTGACAGTGAAACAAAACACGAAACTTGCGCCAGCTGTTTAAACCAACTGTTTAAAAAGATAATAGCTAAAAAATCACCCTTTAGAAGGCTGCCCATTTTCAATATATTACAATTCATTTTTACCAATTTCAATTTTTTACATATTTCAACTAAATTTTTTGTATTTTGCATTTTCCTTTCTAATTAATGCCATATCTTGCAGTGGTTGCGTTAGAAAGTCATTATTTGTTTTTTATTTTTTTTTATTTTGCGGTTACAATCGACCAACAAAATCCGCAGGCATATAGTAAATTCTATTCCCAACAACAACGATACTCTGCAAGAGTTGTATTTCAAATATCAGCTTTGCTCTATGCAGCAACAACTATGACAACTAAAATAGCAAACGCTCTTAATAGTAATTACACATTCCTGGAATCGATTTAGCATCCCTTTTTGATAGTCAATTGATGTCAACATTCAGCAGCTCCACGCCAGTTATATCACATACACATGCACGTACATATATATATATTACCATGGACAACAACATGTGCATGCACATGCACATGTAAGATATCCGCACAAGTCTATCATATTTTTCTCCCACATTTGTACGAAAATAAAAATCAGTTTTCTATTTGGAAAGCGGAGGTTGAGCTTCACTGGAAATCAACAGCGCTGAACTGTGATATTCTAACTCGTTGTATATTATTAAATTATGTTACATGTAGGTTTAGTGCCAAAAGTATGTATTTTTAGCGCCACGCAAAGCATGCCAGGCGGTGTTTATGAGAGTAGTCATGGCATTCTTCCCATCTCTCTCGCTGAATATTAGTAGGTAGTAGGTCGACATAAATAAATCGATGAGGTGTGTGGTGCTTATTTACACACATTCATGCATACTTACATACTCGCTCATATAAGCGCACACATATTTCTCCTCATTGCGTATGCAGTGCAGCGTCGGGTGTACTAATCTACCTGACATCACGAAGCCCTTCACCTTAAGTAGTAATCGCGACAGATGACAATGCAGCTGTGTTAACTGATGCAGTCAATTCAGCCTCAGCTATGACACTCTCTGTAATGCCAGCCTGCGGCTTTCTACATTTTCTCATATTACGCTTTTGTTGCTTATCTCGTACATACTCGTATTTGCTCACCCGTTGCTATTGGTTCTAAGTTCACTTTAGCTACTGCGAATACGCAGTTCAATAGTTGCTTTGCTTGCTATTCAGGTCTACCTGGCAGAGTGAATGAATTAAATGTTGTCACATCTAATGGAATTTATTTGTTTTAACTTCTGTGTATTAATTTTGAAAATTTATTAAATGTATAACATTTACACAGGCACTTTTGTGTATCTTAAAAGGACTGCAGAGAGCAACCTCCGCCACTTTTATTTGGAAGTATTTCGTGCCTGAATTCATTTGATGACTCTACAGATTTTTTAAAATAACTCACGGTAAATATTTAGATTGGTGTGTTTGCTTGACTTGTTAACAAGTGCCTGCGCGTTTCCGGACTATTTGCTATAGTATTTATAGGTACAGTGGCTCAATAAAGCACTCGGACACACAAGTGATACTCGTATGGTTTTAAATCAAAAAATATATGTACTCATATATTAAAATGCTAATCTAATGCGTTTATGTGTCACAGTTATTTTCGTTCTTCAAGCGTGCTTTTCAAAACTACAAAAAGCCTAAACAAAATTCAACTCATTCGTAGAAAGAAAATACAAACATCAAAACTTACCAAAATACTAATATACATGACAAAAAAGGGAGTTTAAGTAGTCAGAGGCCCGAAGAAATGAGAAAAAGAACTTTTCAAAAGCCCGCCATTTTGTTATTTTTCAAAAAAAATTTCCCATTGTAGCACCTGCCAGAGTGGCAAGCCTACATTATAATAATCAGTTTAACTTTTTCGATTCAGATGTTTTGAAGAGCCAAAATCCTGTTCACAAGCCACTTATCTTTTTTTTAAGACGCTTACTTTGGTGCCACACTACTGCAAAAAAATATGTCAAAAAAAAAACAAAACAAAAATTATTTTTGTATACTATTCGATATCAGTAATAACATTCTATAAAATCAAAACGATCGCATTTTATTTTCTTTAAAGAAAAAATCCTAAAAAATATCTATAAAAAATTAGTATTTGACCAGCCTACTACCTTAAGCTGCGATTAGTGGTGCCGTACCTTAGCCTTTCTTGATTCTAATAACTTCACTTTCTTTTTCAGTTGGTTTTCCAAATGAGCCCACTGATGTTCAATTACACTGATGCCTGGAGATAGTGGAGGTGTTTCAAGTACTTTAGGGTAGTTGTACATAAGGCATAGATGGTCATCAGGTGCCTTATGCTTGGCATCGTTGTATTGATAGCACTGGAAATTATCCTTAATTCTCAGAGCAAAAGAAAGCTAATTATAACGGCCACAAGCTCAATTCTCCTATACGGCAGGGGAGTATGGAGAATTGTGCTAAACTGCAAAGCCAAGCGCAAAGCACTGGAGGCTGTGCAACGAACGTGGGACTCCAAGTAGAAACACGTCATCACTAGCTTCTCATAACGGAGATGACAAACCATGCTGCGGTGGCAAAGCCGAAGGGCCACTGAACCGTGAGGCAAATGGACGGTGAAACTTATTCCATCGATTGACAAACGAATCCAAAGAAATTTCACAAAAGTGAACTACTTCTTAACTCAGTTCCTCTCGGGCCACAGATACTTCCGGAGTTACCTGTATCGTATGATCAAGGTAACTGATTCCAAGGGCATATACTGCGATGCACCGAGCGATGACGCCGAACACACGTTTTTTAGTTGTAATAGATGGCTCGCGGAAAGAAATGCTCTGAGGAAGCAGATTTGCGACATCGCACCGAGCAACATAATCAGCAAAATGCTCGAACGTGAGGAAAGGTGAAACGCGGTAAAGAAATACATACATCGAGAAGGTACTATGGAAAAAAGATCGACCTCGCCACAGTGCAAGAGAGCAAAGCCGCACACATAGAGACACAAGAAGACGAAACCATGAAGCATGAAAGCTGACCACAAATATGGTAGACCCAGACGTGGGTGAATAGAATTGGTCCTTTATGGATGCCGTTCTGGGCCCTCCCAAACTAATATAAAAGCAGTTCAGGGTAGGGAAGAGAGGAGGGAACGTGTTATTGGCCACATCACAGCGACGCAGTAGACGACGGGCGCTGTAAGTGCGAAGGCATTTTGAAGCCTACCTCATCCACAAAAAAAATAAATTCTTAATTCTTGTTAGCACTTTGGACCAAATTTTCTTTCATAATTGTTAGTTATTGTTTGTGGTCCATATTGCAGTTAATGGAGCACACATTTCCAGTACCAGCACCGGACACACAACCCCATACCATTACCGACCCACCCCATGTTTAACCGCCGGACGTAAGTAGTTTTCCAGCAACTCTTTATTAGGTTTTCTTCACACACATGAGTGTCCATCTATACCTATATATGTTGAACTTGCTTTCATCTGGAAATAAAACGTGCTTCCAGAACTCGAAAGAACTTGACGCTTTGCGAATTTTATTCTCTTGTGTCGGTTAATCTCGTTGATGTAGGGGTTTTTTTCGAGCAACTCTTCCACTGAAGCTGCGAAAGAAGCAATGGTTCACCAAGGACTGTGACGCTAAGAAGAAGAAGAAGAAGACTTCCACTTTATTATTCTTTCGCAACACTATGCGTATACTTTCGGGGTTGCAGTTAATGTTAAGGCGTTGGGCGACTTCTGTTGCGACCTTAGAAGCGCTCAAATTAGTTTTTTCTCAATTTCTTGCACTATCCACCGTTCACCTGCACCCGAAAACAATTTTGGTCGTGCGGATTTCTTCTTATTTTCCACCAATTTTGTTTCTTTCAAACGATTTACAACGTCGTATACAGTTGAACGGGGTTCATCCACTATTTCTATTAATAATTAATTTTCTGACTTCAATTGAGCTTTGTCCCCGCTGTCTACCCAAGTTTAGCTATAATTTGGTCTTTTATTCAAAAAATTTTATTTTAATTTATAACGTTTGGTTCTTTCTTTGCACTGTTCTACCGAGAGCAAATTTATTGTGGGATTCCACGTTTAAAGTACCAACTAATCGCAATAATGCCAGATGTCCAACTTCTTTGTCCGGCGTTTGGTTCATCCCACAGCGCCAGTTCTGCTTAGCAAAAGTGGCCCACTGGGCA
Organism: Anastrepha ludens; assembly: GCF_028408465.1. NCBI lineage: Eukaryota > Metazoa > Arthropoda > Insecta > Diptera > Tephritidae > Anastrepha > Anastrepha ludens. The sequence goes on along the minus strand of NC_071499.1, from coordinate 24,849,570 downwards.
CATTATAACCTCACCCTTCATATTAAGAAAGGTGAGGTTCTTACCCATTTAATGTTTGAGGATAGGTAAAATCGTTTCGACCCTAAGACCTCTAATCATTCGCTTTATTTTACATAAATTTTAAAAGCACCAGCTATCCTGAGGGAAACTTCGGCGGAGACCAGTTAGTAGATGGTTCGATTGGTCTTTTCGCTCGATTTGCACATCGGAACTGTTTCGGCCTTCCATCAGGGTTTCTCCCCCCAATTTTGCGAATGCTGCATGATACATTTTTTATGAGTTTGTAAATTATTATTATTATTTTTAGAATCCTATTTGAATACCCAATAGGAAAAAATAAAAATAAAAATATTCAACTTGTCTTTCTATAAATTTTAAATTTGAACCTGCATGTTATGTATGTTCGAGTTTTTTATTGAGCCACTGTATGTACATATTTAGTTGCAAACAACTTATTGACAAGTTCTGGCAATTAAGAAATTACTTTCGAAAGCCGATAGTGGCTCCGCCAACAATATCAGTTAGAGATATTTAGATTGTCTGAAAGTATTTGGAAAGAAATCTTGCAACATAGGAACAAAGAATGGAATAAGAGGATAGGTGAACGAGATACCAGAAGTAATATAATACTTAAGAATTTGCCTGAAATAGCAGTTATTTTCTTAACATTTCTTATCAATTCATATTTTAAACTTCAGTACTTTCCGGAGACATGGAAAACGGCGAGTGTAACTCCAATACCATAGCCCAGAAAATCATCGAATAAGGAAGCTATCGACTAATAAGTCTTTTAGGTAGTCTGGGTAAAATATTCAAGCAAGCACTGAAAGATAAGATAAGACAAGAGTTTATTAAGTAGAAAAACGTTACAATATTTATGTTATCGCACAATTTACAGAATATGATATAAATCTTAATTCTACATCATTATATTTATATATTTATCACAAGTTTGGTTTTTAAAACGATTTTTTCTTTTTTTCGAAGGAAAAAACTACTATGAAAAACCTCCGCTATACATCTTACAAGCTAGGGTTAATCTATACGCATTTAAGTATCACGCCCTAATTGAACATTAAGAAAGTTCAGTTATTAGCGGATTGTCCGAAAAACTGGAACGAATTTTGAATCTTTTAGTCAAATTTTGTATTTGATCTGACAAAATCTTAGTTTTTAATTCATCATGAAGCTTTCTGGTGGAGAAATGCCATGGGAGTCGTAGCATCATTTTGAGTACCTTATTTTGGCAGATTTGCAGTTTCCTAACATGTGACTTTGCGATATTACTCCAGGCTGCACAGGCATGTAATATTATTGGCTGAAATATAGACTTATAAATTATTAGTTTATTTTCATCACTTAAGACTGAGCGTCTATTTATTAGGGGATATAACATATTAATCGCCAAATTTACTTTCTCCTGTATGTGCTTTACATGATCGCAAAAAGATACTTTTTTATCAAAAATCACCCCCAGATATCGTACGGTATTGGCCCACGGGATATCATAACTACCTAATTTCAAACCTGTACTTGGTATAAAGCAATGACTTCTTTTTCTAGTGAAAAAGATAGCTTGCGTCTTACCAATGTTTAATTTTATTTTCCAAGTACACAAGTAGTCTGCCATGTTTTGTAGTGCATCTTGAAGTTTGGTTACGATTTGGTTACCAAACGCATGCGAATAAAATATGCCAATGTCGTCTGCATACATAGCATATGAACAATTGGCTAATTTGGGAAAATCAGAGCAATAAATAATGTACAGTAAAGGACCAAGTACCGATCCCTGGGGAACTCCAGCGGGTAATTCGATCATGTCAGAGTATTCGTCATTCAGAGACACGCAAAAGTAACGATTTTTTAAAAAGCAATTTATGATTTTTACTAGTGGTAACGGAAATTTTAAATTTATTAATTAGTAAATAAGACCATCATGCCGTATCGAATCAAAAGCTTTCTCAACGTCAAGAAGAAAGGTAACTTAACAGAATTTATTAAGGAAAATAATGTGCTGCCTGCGGAACAGTTTGGATTTGGAAAATTTCAGGTTACAACTGACAAAATACAGAGAATTTATAACCATGTAAAATCAAGTCTCAATGACAAAAAGTCGACAGCTTTAGTCCACTTCGACGTTGGAAAAGCCTTTGACTCCGTTTGGTGGAATGGGCTGATAAATAAACTCTAAAAAGTCAGTATTTCTGCGTCTGTAAAAATAATGAATTTTCAGACCCAGCGAAAGTTCCAGCTGGTGTTCCTCAAGCATCAGTTTTGGGACCTATCTTGTTCAATATTTATGTGTCTGACGTCGCTAAGTCACTACGCCATGTAAGCTGATGAAATGGTATTGTAGTGACCCATAAAGAAAGACTAATGAACCACATCAATGAAGGAGGATATAATTCAATTGCAACCGACGGATTAATACTTCGAAGGCTCATGTGCACTAAGCCTAGCGGCCTCCTGCTTACATAAAAATGCTTTCTGTTGTCAAATTTAAATTGCCTGTTAGTCATTTATAAATCTTTATGAACAAGTCGCAATAAAAAAAAAAACACAAATTAAAAATTCTTGTGCGGAAAATCTGAATATTAATATAGTTCAAGCGGCAATAAATGTTTTTTAATCTCGACAACTATGCAAACTAGGGGACTAATCCTCACTTTGTTTAAAATTGCCTTGCGAATGTGGAAAATTTCGTTTAAAATGTAATTACCACAAATTTGTACCGAGCAAGCAAACACGAAAATGAAACATCAAAATGTTTTAATAAAAACTACTGGCTGAATTGAATTTAAGTGAACACAAGCGAATCTCCTTAGAAAATCAAGAACCGTAAAAGCACATGTTGCTGAAAATTGGGAAATAGTAAAACCCCCAAGGCGCGCGTGCAAGCATGCAGACCCACACACACACACAAACGCACATTTGCATATAAGCAAACGCATAAGCAGACATTTGAACAAAACATTTTCATATATTTGTAAAAATGTAGAACAACATCCGTATGCGAAGCTTCGTGCACATTAGGGTGCATCTCTCTCCAGACAAACAAAAAATGGTTGCTTTTTCCATAGGAATTATATTATAAAATGTATGAAGTTTTAAGACTTTCGCGAAAATACTCGTAAATCGGATAATTGAAAAATTGTTAAGAAGCACGTGAGCTGAATAGGTTTGAAAGTAGCTTAAAAAATTCAGGTTTTTATAAAAAAAAAATTAGTTTTTAATAAAAAAGTTTTCAAAAATTTAGCTTAAAGTGTCTGCATAAAAAATATTTTTGAATAAATGTTACAAAAATATTTTGGGAATGTTTTTTCAAAAAAATTGCCCCAGCTGAAAAGGTCTCAAGAAAAAAAAAAATAGTTTTTGAAAATATTTTTTGGAAAAATTTTTAAATATTTTTTCAAATCTGATAGAAGAATTTAGGCAAGCAAGGTTTGCATAAAAAATAACTTTTGTAAACATTTAAGAAAAAAAATTAAATTTTGATAATACTTTTTTCAAAAAATTACCTCAGTTAATGGAAGAATTTAAGGCGATAAAGTCTGCCTGAAAAAGTAGTTTTGAATATATTTTTAAAAAATTTTTGTAAGTATTTAAAAAAAATGTTACCTCATTTGTTAAAAAAATTCAGACTGAAAATCTCTGCAAAAATTTTAGTTCTTGAAAATATTTAAAAAAAAAAATTTTTTAAATGTTTTTCCAACAAAATCACCTCAGTTGATAGAAAAATTTAAGCTCAAAAGTTCTCCACAAAAAAACATTAATTCAAAAAATTCAGATTTTCATAAAAAAAAAGATTTTAAAAAAAAAAAATTTCAAAAATTTTCAAAATATTTTTTCACACAAACTCAACTCAGTTGATAGAAGAATTTAAGCTGAAGAGATTTGCATAAAAAATTACTTTTTGAATATTTTTAAAAAAAATTTTAAATATAAGAAAAAAAATTTAAGCTTAAAAGCTCTGCATAAAAATTTAGTTTTTGAAAAATTTTTTTTTTCAAATTTGAAAATATTTGTTAAATAAAATCACCTCAGTTTTGGAAAAATTTAAGCTGAAAAGCTCCGCCTAAAGAAATTTGTTTTTGAAAATATTTAAAAAAATTTTTAAAAATTTGTAGAAAAAAAATCAACTCAGTTGAAGGAAAAATTTAAGCTGAAAAGGTCTGCCTAAAAAAAAATTAGTTTTTGAAAATATTTTTTAAAAAAAGTTTGAAAAGGTTTTTTCAAAAAAATCCCTCTAGTTGATAGAAAAATTTAAACTGAAAAGGTCTTTATAAAAAAACTTAGTTTTTGAAAATATTTTTTAAAAAATTTTGAAAGTATTTTTTCAAATTTGATAGAAGAATTTAAGCTAAAAGGTCTGACTAAAAAACTTGGTTTTGAATATTTTTTCTTTTAAATTTTGAGTATTTTAAAAAAAAAAATCAACTCATTTGAGAGAAAAATTTAGGTTGAAAGGGTCTGTATAAAAAGCAAATTAATTAGTTTTTGAAAATATTTTTATTAAAATTCTGAAAATATTTTTTTAAAACTGATAGAAGAATTTGAGCAAAAAAGTCTGCATAAACAACTAACTTTGTTTTAAACAATTTTTTAAAAAAATTTAAATTTTGGAAATACCTTTTTCAAAAAATTACCTGAGTTGATGGAAGAATTTAAGTTGAAAAGGTCTACATAAAAAATTAGTTTTTTTCAGAAAAAATTATGGTATGCATAGATTTCTTAAAAACATTTATCGACAAATTCAAAATACATAATTCTAATTTTGAAAAAAAAACAATGCTTGGGTTGTGCACTAACCCATTCACTAAGAAATTATAGGTGTAAGAAAATACCTTTGCCCTGATTGCTTAGAAATATAAACCAGCTCTAATTTGGCTGAATTATTCAAGTTTTCTTAAATCTATCTTCCAAAAAAAAAAATCCAAAACATTGCAAATCCTTAACTGAGTTTATTTTATGTAAACAAATATTTTTGAAAACAAATTTTATTTATAAAAAAGATCGATTTTTAGAGGTTCTTTTAAACTGATCCAGCGCATGTGGATCCTTATATTTTCCGAAATATTTTGGCGAAAATCCTAAAGTATAATAAACTTTATACTTTTTGCGGTAAATCCACAATTTTTTTTGGTGAGGCACCCTAATGCACATCTTTATAAAACAATTGGAAATTTCTAAGAAAAAAAGTGAAATACAAACTCGGACAATTGTATTACTGATTGTGTTTGAACTGGCACGCTTACATGAATCGGTTAACTTGCGCAGCGGGAAGAAAGGAATCACCACAGAAACAAACAAGCCCCCAATTGCATGTCAGTGTATTTGTTTTGCTATGTCACTATGTTTGTATGGATGGAGATGACACCAAATCGGGTCAACATTAAAGTGATAATGAAAAATAGAAATAAATAAAAGTGAGACAGGGAGAGGGGGAGGTAAAAAGATTAGAAGGTTAACGAAAACCTTAAACCCAGCCAAGCAATTAAATATTAAGCCGCAAGAAACTCCATGGAATACTGCTTTCGGAATTTAAGACTCTTAGGCAGAAAGTCACAATGACTAATACAGAAAAAGATTTTTAGAGTTTAAAATTGGCGACTGAGTGATAAAGCTGAAGAAGCATTACTTTTAGCCATTCCGCTTAATACTACCGACTTGATTTTGGTTTGACGAGTAAATAGAGGGAATTCATTTCTATAAAGCCTCGTTAGGAGAATTTCACGAAATTTTTTATTCCACGAAATTTCTATGTTCTTAAGTAGTGCTAGATGTTCTTGACCAAATTTCATACAACCATGGGGAACGATCCACATTGCAAAAAAATCTCATAAATTCCCAAAGAGTTCAACACCTTTTTCAGTCGTATGTTCTTACATACATGCATACATATGTAGAGAACCTTCACTTCACTTTCAAACTTCTTTCGAATTCTTTAAATATATTTTTAATAGGTAAATGAGCTCAAGCTTAAATTATTTAAACCATTTCAATGCCAATGCCATTGTCGTCAAGTAAACACTGTAATTTCAATGACAAAATTCTTTTTCTTTTTTTTGAAACCCAAAACATAAAGGCACACGCTAAATACATTTTTTCTGTCATATGATACCTCACTCCAAAGCACACTTACTGTCAAGTTCAGAGACCCATTTCAATTTAAGTCAGCCTAAGCAAAATTTTATTGTATAGTATTTTTTTGAATTTATAATTTTGTTATTGATTTTTACTTGTAACAATGTTTAGTTGTAATTATATATTTTATTGATGAGAAGACAATAAAAAATAGTTTAAAAAAACTAAAAAACACGCTTTTTTGCTAATCGAACTAAAAAATAGAAAATAAATTTTAATGACCAAGGGACCTATAATGAAGTAATAGCAAATCGAACGATCAGTCATAGTCAACTACCTCAGAACAGAATTATAACAAAAATTAAGATACAAATAGAGTAATTCAAATTAGAGTTAAAAGCGTGGGATGCTTGATGTAGTAAATATTACAATCATTCTATTGGCAACTACCTATGTACCGAGGGTTATGAAAGTGAAGCAAAATGCATCCCACGCTTTTAACTCTAATTTGAATTACTCTATTTGTATCTTAATTTTTGTTATAATTCTGTTCTGAGGTAGTTGACTATGACTGATCGTTCGATTTGCTATTACTTCATTATAGGTCCCTTTGTCATTAAAATTTATTTTCTATTTTTTAGTTCGATTAGCAAAAAAGCGTGTTTTTTAGTTTTTTTTTTTTTAACTATTTCTTATTATGAATAAAAGTTATTGTTATCATTGCAGTCAGTGAATTAATGATTCGATATATTCGTGTTATACTTAATTCCTTTCTTATCCACTGTGAGTCTAAAGCCATGCAGTTATCGGCCGTGATAAAGAAGTAATCGGGATGAAGAACTTATTTCGTGGAGGGAGCCTGAGAAACGGCTACCCCATTCCATTGGCCAGTTTTTTTCGATTTTCGTGGTGTGGTGCACTATGAATTCCTTCCACCGGGCCAAACTGTTAATAAGGAATATTATTTGAGCGTTATGCGTCGTTTACGTGAAGCAATGAAGCAATTCGTCTAAAAAGACCAGAATTATGGGCCAACAACTCTTGGTTTTTGCATCACGATAATGCACCGTCTCACACTGCACTCGTTCTTCGTGACCATTTCGCCAAAAATTCCACGCATATCGTTCCGCAACCACCGTATTCGCCTGATTTGGCTCCGTGCGATTTCTGGCTATTCCCAAAACTCAAGAGACCACTTCGGGGAACGCGTTTCGAGTCGATTGAGGAGATAAAAGCTGAATCGAAGAAGGTGTTGATGGCTATACCGGAAATGGACTATTTGGCATGTTTCGGGGATTGCAAAAATCGTTGGCATAAGTGCATTTCATCGAGAGGGGATTATTTTGAAGGGGATGAAATTGATTTACAAGAATAAATAAAGATTTTTCATTTTACAACCAAATTCACCTTACTTTTTGCCCACAGGTGAAAAAAGAAAATAGTAATCCTGGCAATCCTAATAAGGATAATGGAAAACTTTTTTCAAATTATTGCATTGTCATCGGTCCTTGATAGGTGTGCAAAATTCCAAGTCGATCAGATTTGTAGAAGCCAGTGAAAATTAAGCTCAAAGATTCCGTTACATACATACATACATACATACATACATATATACATACATACATACATACATACATACATACATACATACATACATACATACAACCCGACCTAATAAAAGTGTGTTAAAAAGAAAGTAGCCATTCTATCAAATTTTTCTCCGAAAATAATTTATTCACTACATCATTCCCATTACTATTGAGACATTTATGGTATCTTGGGACCAGCTTTTGTATGCCATCATCAAAGAAGATTGCCGCCTGATTAGAGAACCACTGCTTCACAGTCGTTTTCACTTTGTCATCAACGGAATGGCCCTGCCCACACAATTTGGACACAATTTCGTAAAGAACTCTGCTTGAGACAGTTGGAAACTTTTCAGCTAAGGACGAAATGGTGAATCGTCTGTTCTATTTCACTTTACAATCCGCACTTTTTGAATCAGTTCATCGGTAATGACTGAAGGTCTCCCACTTCGTTCCTCATAACGAATGTCTGTGCGGGCATCTTTAAAGGCCCTAACCCATTTCCGCACCATTCCATCACTCATAATGTTTTCACCAAACACTTGACTGATTTGGAGATGAATGCCAATTGAAGCCTTGAGCACAGGGAAACCGTATTACAGCACGCGCTTCACAGTCGGCGGGATTCTCAATAGGTGGAGACATTTTAAAATCACGCAAACAGATGTAGAATCGCTCAGATGGGTCCGTAATGGCGTCTGTTGCTTCCCAACAGATGTAGCTAATTTAAAAACGGTACTTACTTTAAAAACACACCTCGTAAATTCGCATCTGGGCATTCTAAAATTTTTAATGGTGTAAACGGAATTGTAAAAAAATCGGAATTTAAGAATTTTTTAGTGATGTATGCTCGAGTAATTGTTATCAAAGTACTCGTACACTGCGAATGAAAATTTTGATTGATAACACGATGGAGAGAACAATGGGGTGGCATCTAACATCGAACCGTTACTTCGCTATTCCTCTCCTTCCTATTCTTTGACAGGCACTTAGATGTGAGTTTGACAGGCAGTCAAGTGTGAGTGATTGGTGTTCTTGCTTGAGCGTAAGGACGGGGTTGCTATGCCAAATTAGAATTTTACATTTACAATTTACAATTTAACAATAACAACAATAGAATATCGACCACAAAAAAAAATAATAATAATATCCTTGACTTGGAAATTTTGCAATAAAAAATATTTCTTAAATATATTTAGATCTACAAAATGAAATCCAAAATAAAGAATACTGGCGTCATAAAAATGTTTTTGATGGTGCCATCGTTTTAATGAATTAGTGCGTTGGAAGCTGACTTCCAGTGAAAGCTTGGTGACATTCGGTTCAGTGGAAGCGAAGTTGTGTGTCTAAAGTGTCAGTGTGTTTGTATCATCGGTACAAAAATGAGGTTCTAACAAAGAGCTAATATCAAATTTTGTTTTAAAATCGGTAAAATGTTTACCAAAACATTTGAAATGATGCAAAAAGTTTATGACGATGGTTGTCTATCACGTACCAGAGTTCATGAATGGTTTACACGTTGCAGAGATGGTTGTGAGGACATAAATGACAATGACCATCCTCAGTCGACGAACAAAACCAACACTCTACAAGGCTTTCATCATGCCCGCCCAAAATCAGTAATCACCGAAAACTCCATCCAAATTGTTCGTAAATTTATCAAAACTGAACCGAAGTCGTCGTTGAAATTCATGGAATCGGACTTGAATATCTCCAAAACATCGACTTATCGCATTTTAACTGATCATTTAGGCTTACAAAAGGTCTGAGCACGTTTCATTCCGCACAAGTTAACTGAGGACCAAAATTTGCTCAGAATTCAACATTCGAAAGACCTCATTAAAGAAGCGAGAAAAGACGACAACTCCCTTTACAACATTATAACTGGTGATGAAATGTGGTTTCTCCAACATTAACCTGAAACTAAGCGTCAAAGTGCCGAATGGAGGGCCCCAGACAAACCACCATCCAAAAAATCGCGTTTAGAGAAGCCAAAAATCAAGTCGATGCTCATTTTTTTTTGCGATTCCAAGGGAATTTTCTACAAGGAATTCGTGCCAATGGGTCAAACCGTCAATTAAATTTTCTATCTTGGCGTTTTGAAGCATTTGTTGCAATCAGTCTTTTGGCTTTCCTGTTAAAAACCTTTGAAAGACTTGTGGATATACACCTCAGAAGTTCTTTGAAGGGCTCTGGTATATCAACTGCACAATATGCATATCTACCTTAAAGGCAAATCTACGGATACAGCGCTTCACGAGGTAAGCCCAACAATAGAGGGCTCTCTAGAGAGCAAACATTATACCCTGGCGGCATTCTTGGGTATACATAAAAGGCGCCTTTAACAATGTTAGTACAAATGCCATACAACGGGCGTTGATAGACTTAGAGGTGGACAATTGCATTACTTATTGGGTCATCTCTTTGCTAGATACCCGGATCATCAAAGCTAATATGGCTAATATCAACATAACCAAGAAGGTTCACAGGGGCACTCCACAGGGGGGATTATTATCTCCACTTCTTTGGCTATGTGTGATCAGCAAGATCTTAATAAAACTCAATAGAGGTGGGGTAAAAGCGGAGGCGCATGCTGATGATGTTGGGCAAATGGCGTCAGGACTGTGCCCTAATACGATCAGTGGGATCATTCAAAGGACATTAGGCGAGCTTAACTCTTGGACTACAGGCTGTGACCTAAGTTTAAGCCTGCATAAAATAGAACTTGTGCTTTTTACCACCAGATACAAGGTACAACTTTTGCCGTACCAAATATCAACGGACAAACCCTTTCACTTTCACCCAGTGCAAAGTACTTAAGGGTAATTTTGGACTCTATACTTAGCTGGAAATTAAACGACGAGGAACGGGTAAGGAAAGCAGAAATTGCTGTAAATGCCTGTAAAACAAACGCTTGAAAGAAGATGGGGTCTTTAACCTAAGTATACTTTATGGCTGTATTAGGCGGTTGTACGACCAATTTTATAGTATGGTTCGGTAGTTTGGCGGAAAGCTTATAATACCATAGATTAGCGTTGCTCAGTCACCTTTGGATTCTCGCAACGACATCATTGCACACATGCTTCGAGCAGTCGTTATAGTAATCGATAGTCAAGCTGCTATTAAAGCAATAATGACTGTAATGACCAGCTCGGAATGCGTGCAACACTGTAGATCCAAAATGCATGAGCTTTGCGAGAATAGATAGGTCACAATTTACTGGGTACCAGGGCCTAAGAGAATAGAGGGAAATGAGAGAGTTGACGTTCTTTCTAAGGCAGGCACCCACTTGTCTAGGATGAGTACACTCACTTTTGAAGACGAAATTAGACGAGGAACGAACTCTGGAAGCACAGTCTATATGGAAAGCCTCGATCTCCTACAGGATTGCCAAAATAATGCAACGAACCTGCAACACGAAAACAACCAATTTTCTTTTATCACTCCTAAGGGGGGATTTTGAAACATTGGTTCGATTCTGAAGGCACATTGTCTCATTCCATATCACGCAGCTAAAACAGGATTGGTTCAGAACTACGTGTATAAATTATGCGAGGAAGAAAGTGGTACGCTAGAACACCTCCTTTGCCACTGCCCTGCTCTAAGCAGAACTCGTTACAACTGCCTGGGATCGGTATACTTTTCATTTCTGAAGGATATTGTGGACAAAAGTTTAAACTGTTTATTAAAACTTGCCAAGATATGAATCCCGAACTATGTTTAACACGACTCCAGCAACACTGGTACCACTACGGACCCTTCAGGACTATATGAAATCAAATAAGTCAAATATACCTAAAATAATCTGTTACTACAAGGTGAAGTCTACTTTCTTTTTAATGAGTTAGTGCGTTGAAAGTTACATCTCTAGCTGACTTCCAGTGAAAGCTTGGTGACGTTCGGTTCAGTGGAAGCGAAGTTATTGCGTCTAAAGTGTCAGTACAAAAATGAGTTTCGGTAACAAATGAACCGAAATCATAATAGTTGAAATTCATGAAATTGGAATTTAATATCTCCAAAACTTTGATTTATCGCATTTTAACTGATCATTTGGGCTTACGAGAGGTCTGTGCACAGCTTACTCGGCAGAATACAAAGATCAGCCTGTGCAGTAACGGTTGGTGTAATCAGATCATGTCCCAGGGAAGATCTTTCCTAATAAGAAACTATCCGCCGTTCAAGGGCGACATAGAACTGTAGGTCCCTCCATTTGAGGAAAAATAACAAAATGGTTTTTTTTCATTTCATATATTTTAATTACATTTTCATCTAGTTTGCTACATTTAAAGAGAAAACTTGGTGCGGAATAAAAATTTTATATAGCAAACAGGTGAGCAACTAACCATTTCGTTCATCTGCTGAAGTGGAGTGGCATAAAACTTTCAATCATTTTAAGGTAATGCAATAATTTGGAGTAAAATTTTAATACCTAACTTTTCAAAGCTTTTGCTCATTTAATTGTCCACTAAAGTTAATGACAGAGCCACGTGTACATCTGTATGTATGTATGTATGCATTCATATCCAGCTAAAGATTTTCACATTATTATTCTGCATCGCTTTTCGCGGAATGACTGTTTTAATTATTGCGATTTAGTTCATTTCGTTTTAATTGCAACATTCAATTTCTAAATGCGAAACTCGTAAAGCTCAGCTTGACTAATGAGTTGCGAACAGACTGCGAAGGAGCAGCCCCGCGAATAAGTAATAGGAAGCGCTTTTTACAAGGTGGATAATTATCATTTTAATAATTAATAATAATTATTAATTATAATTGTTTACGTTTTATTTTGCAAATAAATGCACCAGGTGGGGCAAAATTAATCACCCTGACGGAAGATTTATATTTTTTGCAAATGGCTACGTAAACGTGATTCAAACGTGATTTCCAAAAAGTGATATTAACAAAACAAAAAGCGTTTGTGCCAAAGAAGCTCACATATTACGAACGTTGCTATTTATATTTCGAGATTTGGGCACTTCTACACTGTCAGGCGCCTGATATCGGATGTCGGGTACCCAGAAAATAGTTTGAAAATAAGATTGGCAAAAACGGAGATTTCGTCTAAACTCCTCGCTCGATCTTACATTTTTCTATGGTGCTACTGTGGTGCTATGGTGGTCGAGAATTAAAAAAAAATCCATTTTTTTTTTTTTTTTTGATATTTTGTTTAAGTTAGAATATACTGTCAAATGTTTGGAAGGATATTCCCAGTATTTTCGATTCTACAGCCATTTTAGCAGGTAAAGTCAGATTTGTCACTTTCAAAACTTTCAACTCAAATATCTCAAAACTACTTTTTTCGGCCTGTGTTGGCAAGAAAAAAAAAACTATTCAATCGAATCGTTTGCAATTTTAATATTTAGTTCACAACATCAATGGCTATCGTCTTTACTAGAATCATATTTCAATTATTTCGTATTTTTTGATTAAAAATCCGGTTAAAAAACGATTTCTAAAGTTTCAAATGCAAAACCGCGCCATTTTGTAAACATTTTTTTTTTTTTTGTTATCCTAGTAGCGGGACGTAGCTACAGTCATACCGATTAATCATTTTTTTGGTTTTTGTGTACCAGATAAAAAGAAGAGCCGAAATGGACAACATCGTCAAGGTCCAATTTTTGGAAAGAGTCTACTTCAGCGCCATTTTTAAAATTATTAAAATAAAAAAGAAAAAATTTCATTTTTTTTATAATTTCAAAAGTTCCTTTTTTTCATTTTTGTATGTAAAGAAGTTAAATAAAAAGCCTAAAAAAATTAATTATCGTTTTTCTTTTTTTATTGTAAAAAAAATTCCTGAAAATACCCAAATTTTCAACTCTAGACCACCTGGACCCCTTAATAAACCTCAAACAAGCTACTCGCCAATATTTGCGAGGAAATCGACGTCATAATCCTGGAAATCCTCCGAAAGGTTGTGAAAATACAGAAAAAAAAATCCCAAATGTGCGTTACTGGAAGGGGTGGCTATACTAATTTTAACGAATGAATAATCAAGATTTTCAATGCAAATATTATATGAGATTTGCCTTGACGCACTAAGCAAGGCCTTGTGTGACGCTCTCGTATCCTATCGCTAGGACACATGAAATGTCGGCATCTGCTAGTTCGCGCTGCAAGTGTTTTTAAGTCGACTACGACCTCTGCTCCCTTGCAGGTTCCTGTCTAGCGCCATTCTCGTGATGCTATCTGGTGGTTTTCTCAATGTGTGACCTATCCATCGCCACTTTCTGCGTTTGATTTGCCTAAGGATGGGTTCTTCGCTCGTTAATCTCCACAGTGCGTCGTTACTGATGGTGTTTAGCCAGAATATACCTTACATACACCCACTAATAAAAGTCCAAAGGTGGGATATCACGCTATCTTGGTGGCCAATCCACTGGTCCGAGACGAGAGATAAATTATTCACCAAAACAACGGCGCAGTAAATCGATTGTCTCACAGACTGTATGGTAAGTGGCGCCGCGGCATCTTGTTGGAAACAAATTTTGTGATTATCATGGGCTTCAATTTTCGGCATCAAAAAGTCGTTTTTATGCCGAGGTAGCGTTCGCCATTCACCGTTACATTAGCGCCAGCCTCGTCTTTGAAGAAATATGGCGCGATGATTCCTCCAGCCCTTAGGCCGCACCAAATGGTTGTTTTCAATGGCTGTGATATCAGTTGTTGGATGGCTTCGGGTTGGTTTTCACCCCAAATATGGCAATTTTGCTTATAGACGTAGCCATTTGATCAAAAGTGGGCCTCATTGCTGAACACCATAAGTTGGCGCAAGCGCGCGATAAGCACTTTTCACAGAGCACCCATTTTCGTAATACAATTTTTCGCTGATATGGTGAAGACGCATTAAGATTTTTGGTGCGAAAGCTCGAACTGACTCCCACTTCCTGCTGGTTGAACACATATCTCTCGTGAGGGTGTTTAAAGCTACTCGATGCTCCAGAGCTCTTTCTAGTGCAACTTTTTCTACTTTAAAGAGGTCACAGTACAAAATTACTTGCACCGCGCTCTCCACCGTATTGGAGCAGTCTGGACAAAAAGGGGTGTGTGCCAGCTTAGATCGATACAGGTATTCCTGGAAATAGCCATGTCCGTTCAGTAATTGAGTGAGGTAGTAGTTAACGTCCCCGTGTTTTCTTGTAAGCCACTAATCGATGCACGGAATGAGTTTGTACTCGTACATCCAGCGCCCGTTTTCAGACAGCTCCCAACGCGGCTGTCATCGTCTAATTGTCAGAACCGTTCTGAGGCTTTTTAATGCGATGTAGGCCGAGATCCTGCGTATCGGCTCATTTTCTCTGTCAGCAGATCCAAAGTAGGCTTTCATGCAATGACACAGATTGCGTCGTCTGATACGGTTCTATAAGCGCACGCTACTCGCAGACTCGAAATATAGTCTTTGTGGCCTCTGCCCAGATAGGTGCCGCATACAAGGTGATAGAATCAACAACCGTTGACAGTAGACGCCTTCGATTGCCCTTTGCGCAAGCTATTTTAGCCGACTATTCACTCGTCATCCTCCAACCGACAGATCCAAGCGTCGTGCCACCAGAAGGCTGCACAAACTAACGAACGATAGTGCAACACTTACTTTCTCCTGTGATGAGACTCAAAACCAAATCATCTAAAGCCATTGGCCCTAACGGACTAAACGTGCTGATGCTGAAACACTTAGCTCCATTGGGAGTAGGAGTTCTCACAAGGGTTTTCAAACTGTCCATGGCCACTCTCATTACCCCTGACAAGTGGAAAGCATGGAGATTGGTCCCGCTACTGAAACCTGTAAAACCCGCCAACCAAGGGTAATCTTATCGGCCGATAACTCTCCCTTCCCCAGTAGTGAAGATACTTGAAGACCTCCTACTCCCACTCTTGACGAAACACCTGGACCTGCCCAGATAAACCGCGGGCTTAACTAAAACCACACCTGCGAAAGGACTGTCCTAGTAGCGTTGAACTTGAAGAAGGCTTTCGATACTGTCAGCCATTCCACGCTACTAGATGACATTTTTCAGTTCGACACTCCCGCCAGGGTTGAAGAAGTGGTCTGCCAACTATCTGAGTGGTCGTCACTCGTCAGTGATTTTTAGAGACCGAACATCCAAACAGAGGAAGATAAAGCAAGGTGTTCCCCAGGGTGGTGTCCTTTCACCTTTGCTGCCCCAACCACTAGAGGTAGTCTCTCTGGTCTCATACGCTGACGACTGCACGATAATGGCGTCGGGCAATGGCATTGGTGGCCTGTGCGAGAAAGCGAACATCTACCTCACCGACCTTTCTCCAACTTTACCCCACTAAGTCCACGGCGACCCTCCTTACCACCTGGACAAAGGAGGTTAAACTGCAACTCAAGGTAAAAGTCGATGACATTGTCTCTTGCCGCTTTTGAATTAAACAGATGCGCATTTTTCAATTAAACAGATGCACTATTTTACGGAATAGAACAACGCGTTAAAATTATTGAAACTTGGTATGAAAATTGTCGGTCTTAAGATTATTGGTGGCAATAATCGTCAAAGGTTGGTAAAAAAGTTTCAAGAAGCTGCTTCTGTCGGGTATAGAAAAGGACGTTTTGTTGAGAGTTTTGCTGCTGTAACGCTAAGTGTTGCTGAACAACTAACAACCACAACAACTACATCGATGCCTCGCCGTTCTCAGGAACTAGGCGTTCATGAATCGGCTGTTTGGCGGATTTGGCTTGTAGACCTGGTGCTCATGAGTAGAGTTGGGTTTCGGGAATTTCCCGACGGGAATTCTCGAGAAATTCTCGATATTTTTCCGTCCCGAATCTCGAGAATTGAAATTTTTAGCATTTCGGGAAATCCCGAATCTCGAGAATGCTTCAAGATTTCTCGAGAAATCCCTTTTTGTTTTTAAATTTTTGTTGTCAAATATTAAGAGAAAAAACAATTCTTTCAAAAGTAAAAGAATACACATACATATGATTAATACCTGGAAACACCAAACTGTAACGGCCATTATGTTAGAAAGAATCGCACACTACATACTGTTTCGCAGAATCACATACAATTCACACCATAGTTTCAATTGCTATGCGAAAAGCCACAACAGTATAACTGTTCCATTTGTTTGTTTTTTTTTTGTTTTAGGGTGACTACAGAGTAAATGCTAGATGCGTTGCTATGCTATGTCGAGGGAAAGCACTGTAACATCAAGCTAATGAAGTTTAGTTTTATGTGTTTCTTATATGTAGCAGCAGTTAAGCAATTAGAAATGCTTTGAAAATGGTCAAGCAATTTCAATTTGTTCGCAGACTGCACAGACGACGTTTGTAAATTTATTTTTTGTAGTGAGCGGGTGCATTTCATTTTGTGGTACCTGATTAAGTATAAATTATACACCGTATAATAAAATATTTTGTGGTCCAAATATTATATATTATATTTGACGACGAAGCAACATGTTTGAAATGCAAGTCATCGTCAACATCTGGCCTTCACCGTCACATGGAGAGGATACACAACATGAAGCTAAGGGAACATGGGGTTCCAAAAGAACAGCCACCAGCCAAGAAGACCCGAACTCTTCACAACTTTTTCAATACTTCTTCCTCACCTGAATCGCTTGAACAAATTGTTGCAAAATTGGCTGCAAAAGATGGAATTCCAATAAACGCGATAACAAAAAGTGAGTTCATTCGTAATAGTATCAGCCGCTTAGGATTTCATCTTCCAAAGTGTCACAAAGCTGTTCTGGGTTTGGTTATGAAGTACTGGACGAAAATAAAAAGCGATTTGAAGATCAAAATTGAAAATTTTAAATCTGCACAGCGTAAGTTCAGCTTGAGCATCGACGAGTGGACAAGCGTGCGAAACCGACGTTACATGAACATCCATATATATTATGACGATGGACAATCTGACAACCTTGGCCTGGTTCGCATTCGCTCGTAAATGCAAAGCTTTCAGACTTCAATATAAAACTACAGTCCGACATCGTGGCTATTACAAGTGATGGTGCCAGTGTCATGATCGAATTTGGGAGACTATCACCAGCGCATCAACAGATTCGCTACAAACACGGCATACATTTGGCGGTCATGGAGGTAATGTACCAGAAACGAAAAGTCGCAAACAGGATATACGATAGTGACGTAAGCGATGGAGACGATTCGGATGATAGAGGCTCCGATGAAAATGAAAACAATGCAGCCAGTACTTCATTTTCCGACATTAATGCGGAAAACGCTTCCGATGACGAGGACGACAATATCGTATTTGTTGCTGACAAGACGGTCACTATAAAGTCTGCATTTGAAATCGTAAAAAAGGTTCGCAAGATAGTTTTGAAATTCAAGAACTCGCCTGTACGGAATGCCATCTTGCAGAATTATGTTAAAGAGGTCGAGAAGAAAGAGCTTTTTTTGCTGTTGGATTGCAAAACACGTTGGAATAGCCTGGAAACTATGCTGGCCAGATACATTTGCATCAGCAAGCATGTTCGTAAGGCGCTCGACACTCTTAATTTAAATTTTATGGCCACTACTGACGCAGAAGAAAAGAATTTCGAGGATATCATAAATGCTCTTAAACCTATACGTGTTGCTGTAGAAGCACTTAGTCGCCAAAATGTGAACTTACTTGCTGCGGATTCTATTCTCAAATTTTTGTTCACAAAATTGGAGAATCAGCACACCGAATTGGGCAATGAATTCTTATCCAGCCTAAAAAAAAACTTAACAGCTCGTAGATCTAGCCGTTTGTTATCGGCCTTAAAATATTTACACGATCCAGTTAACAGCTCTAGTGACAAATCTGAATTTTTCCACACCTGTTCTAAAACAGAATTAATAAAAGAAGCCGAAAACTACTTGGTTCGTCTATTTTCTACGAGCATTCAAGAAGACCAAGCAGTGTCTAGTTCTGACGATGATGACGTATTTGCAACCAACAACGTCGATGAAGGAGATATGGCGAAACAGCTTGAAAAATACGTTCAGCAATGCTCAAAACCGAAAGCAGACATTGCGCAACATGCGGCGAACCAGATGTTTTCGACGCTTAGAAACGAGCTAAAACTATATGAAAAAACTGGAGAGAAAACACAAAATGTTGAAAGACTGATCGGAGCTTTTAACACTGTTAAGCCAACATCGACTCAAAATGAGAGGAATTTTTCTACAGCGGGTAATTTTGTGTCCAAAAGGCGTACGCGATTGTCAGACGAAGCCATTGACAGTCTGTGTTTTTTAAAACACCATTTTGGGAAATAATGTTTACAATCACTTTTTCCCCCTATTTTAATAAGTATAATCTTGAATTATTTTTGTTTTGAATTTTTTTGTAATTATTTTTGTTTCACTTTTTTGTTTGCAATAATTGAAATAGTAAGTAATATTTTCAAATATTTTTTTATGTAATTTATACTTTAATAAAAATAAATAAAAATAATATTTTATGAAATTCATTGCTCTTACACTGGTTTTAGATTTTTTTTTTAAATTTTTTGGAATTTTTCCCGAATTTTCGAGAATTCTCGAGAAATCTCAAAAATTATTTTCGGGAAATCCCGCATCTCGAGAATTGAAATTTTCGTTATTTCGGGAAATCCCGATTCTCGAGATTGGGATTTTCTCGGGAAATACCCAACTCTACTCATGAGGGATATTTAAATGTAATTTTTCACATATATTTTTTTAAACGCCGTATTTTGCATAAACACCTGTGAAACCTGAAAGAATCTAAATTTTTACATATTTTACAGTATTTTAAAATAACATCTTGATGCGTCTTTTGAAAGGTTTTTTAGCTTGTGTATTCAAAGAAATGACAGATAAAACAAAAGCATGATTTTTACTGAAATTTTTCTATACATTTTCTGCCAAGTAGTTCCCAATACCATACAAAATTCTAATTAATTATTAAAAAAACAGTTTAGGGATTGATTGTCGAAGTTTACTCTATCCAAAAAAAAAATCACTGCAAAATATTCTGGCACCTTGTATTTCTAGCCGAATTAAACCACAAACACACGATGGACCACCATGTATTTGCCAGCAAACACTCGCTTGATTAATTGTAGTTCAAGCGGAGCACCCAAGCATGACCCACCAAAGCGCAGCAACCAACATCCGCAGTAGGCGAGCGAAATCAAAAGAAATAAAAATAAAAAAAAAGTTTTAAAATATACCAAATAAAACCACAACAATTTTTGACTTCCTCCATAATAGCTACACCCTTTTTATTTATTTATTTTGTAAAATATTCCACCAATGAAAATACACAAAAGTAATATTAAACAAAAGTGAATGTGCACTGCGTAGAGAAAGTGAAAAATATTATTTTTTTACAAAATAAAAATTAAAAATAAAATTTAACCGCGATAAAAAAAAACAAAAAACATACACACATAGTAGAACGTAAATTGAGAGAATAACAACAATCAATGAAATCTTTGTTGTCGAAAAACAGCCACATACACACAAATATATTTACATACAAATATATAAATTAATGTGGAACAAGCGAAAAATGCAAATTGCAGCGGAAACAAATCGAAGCTCGAAAATCGAATTTCCTTCCAGTCAAAAGTAATGAAAGCGTAAATACATTCGAAATCTGGGTGAAATGGCAGCAAAGATATGCACAAAAACGAGCGCGGCTGGGGCAAACCACCGCTGCGGGGCTGCAGGGCTGCTCAGCTGCTGGGCTACTGAGCTGCTGGGCTACTGAGCTGCTGGGCTGCTGTTGACTATTTGAATATTCCGCATGGCAAATTAGCGCGCTGAATGAGGCGCATTTCACTTGGCATACTTTTAGGCGCTACAGCTTGCACTGCACTGCACTGCACATATGTAGGTAGACCACATCCGTTCCCAACAAGGTCGAGTCGTAGTTGTTGTTGTCGTAGCTGACACGCAAAGTGTTTGTTGTGGTTATTTCGCTCGGTTGTTATGCGGTCATACCTGGGGGCGCTTTGTGTTCTAGTTGTTGCTGCATTGCTGTTGTTATTGTTGTTGTTGCCCCTTGTTAAGCGCTTGCCTTTAACTCCAGAAAGGTAAACAATTTATTTATAAATTATGTAAGCACTTTTTTCTGCTCCAGCGGCCGCGACAGCAACCACAATCCACTACCTGCCGCTGCTGCTGTACTGCTTTTGTTGTTTTTGCTTTGCCGTAGATGTTTTCACTTGTTAACATTTATGTGTATTGATGTTCTTTGTGTTGTTTTTGCTTTTGTTAATAAGTATTCATTGTTGCGTTGATTGTTGTTGGTGTTGTTGTTGTTGGCATCGTTGTTGCACGTCATACATGGCTGTAATGTTTGTTCTTTTCATAATTGCTTTTCCTGCTGTTATCCTACATAATAATGATTCATTTTGCTGTTTATTTGTTTATTTTTCTTCTTTCCTTATTAATTTCTGCCTCGTTAATTTATTTTTTTTTTTTTTACGTTTTGTTTTATTTGTAATTTGTTTTAGTGTCACGGCGTTAGCGTCGACGTCGATGTGTGCGGCGGCCAGCCACTAGGCGACGTCCAGCGCTCTGCCGCTTAAGTTCTCCCCGTCTCTCGCAATTGTGCTTCCCCTCTCTCTCTCTCTCTCTCTCCACCACTCTTTTGTTTTTTGTTGCTCACATTTCTCGATTCTTCTGCCTTATTAGTAGCCATAATGCACACCATGTCCGGCGACTGCGGTATGCACCAAAGCGGGGGCGGCAAGGGCTCTGCAAAATAATAAATAAGTAAATAAATAAAAAAATAAAAATATAATACGTAAACAAATTTCACAGAATAAAGTCAGGTAAAAAAGCTGCACTAAAAATAGTTATAATATTTAATTTTGCAACTAACTAGGCTGTGTAACACAGCCTCTCCCTCTTTTCCACCCCTTGCATTTGATGCCGTTTCTCATTACTTACTTAACAGCTACTGGTGCTGGGTAATGCGCCAAGGCTGGTGCGGCGATTGGGATACCTGGATGTCCAAGGAGACCATGCGATACTGTGGGCGTTTTGTGTGTACGCAAACGAGGCAGGCATAGGAAAAAGAAAAAACAAAAACAATTATTTTAATATTATGCTCATCACCAGAATAAAGTGAAATTTAAGTTGAGAAAAAAAGATGCATGAAAAAATATGAAATAAAAAAAGTCAAGTTTAATATTTAACCTCCCCCAACTGTGGTGACTATTTGTACATATATCGACCAACACCCTAAGATATGCTTCACTTTTAATATTGTAACCGCAACACATTAATTTTAAAAACAGTAAATATAAATATGTTTGTATACGTATTAAACATGAAAGCAGAATTCGAACACTTTAAAGTGTTTTAAGCTTTCGTAGTGGTGTGGATTTAAGTAAACAACCTTGGCGGTAATTTTTTCAGGTGAATTATGCTTTGTGGTATATTTAAAAAAGTCTGTTATTATCGTCGTTATGGTAATTTTTATTATTCGCAGAAATGTTTATCTTTACAAATATAACTTTAAGTTCCCTTCTGCGCACTCAGAAGCAGTTGATTATGGATCTTTTAATACAAAATGAGTGACATAATGAAAAGTTCACCACATATTGATGAGTTTTGACCTATTATTTATTTATTTTCTAATTTTAATTATTTTTTTATGAAAATGTAATTAATTCTATAGCAAAAAATAAATAGGTTCAAGTTTCACATTTCGTACAAAACTCGACAAATTTTCAATAATTTGAAACAGAATTATTAATTAAAATTAAAATCAACATTTTTATGTTTTATAGCCAATTGCATTTTTCCCATTATGAAAAAGAAGTGCGTGTAGCGTAGTACTTATAACAGAAGTGAAACTTTCAAGGCAGACAAAGAAAGAGGGAGAGACCAGAGAGAGAATGAGAGAGATAGAGATAACGAATATATATCTAAATAAATTTACAACATTTGCAGGGAATACAAATAGACAAAATTTACAAAAAACGGAGAAGGGTCGACCAGTGTAGGTAAACGCCGGACACAAACCGTGGCAACAACGCGCGCTACTCCGAACGTTTATCACACGCACAAACGCAGCGATTCCAGGGCCGCAGCAACGGCACAAATTACCGCAAGGTAATAAATAAAGGTAATAAATAAATAAATAAATCCGACGCCGGAATGGATAGCACTTTATAGTACGCACAAGCACTAGCCAGGAATCGTAAATAAGCGTCAAAAAGTAGGCCCCAGAAAAAACGCCCCAGACAGTAGGGACCAAGCTAATATAACGCCAAAAAGTAGGCACCAAAATATATATTTCCTACAAATTTGCACCAACAAACAAGCGCCAAAAAGTAGGCAGTGTTATTTCTCCCTAGAAATTAGCAACCACAAGGAAAAACTCAGGAAAAATAGTCTAAAGTGTATCTAAGATATATATAAGGTATAGCTCTCTCTCTCTCTCTCTCCCTTTCCTCTACCTTATATCTTTTTTCTCTCTCGCGGAACGAAAATACCCAAAACGTTGCATGGCATTGAAATTTTACTCTCCGTTCTCGCTCGTCTATCAACGGCTAATAGTCCGAGAGCCAGGGGTCGGTTTTGGACTGCGTTTTTATACCGTTAAATTCTTGACTAAACTTGTGATTTAGCTTTCATGAATAACGAAAGTGAACGTCAGCTGGCGCATCTGCGGTAGGTGTGATTGTGGGAGGGTACGAAACGTGTCGAAAACAAATTTCTACCAACTCATTTTATACCGGCTGACATTGTTTTCATGTATTATTGACATTTAGTAGAATAAAAAAAATAGTCAGCTGCGCGGTAGAGAGGGGAAAACACGTCAGCTGAACAGGAACAGAGATGTGGAAGGCGAATAAAGAAAAGCTGAACATATTTGAGCGAAAAAAACCACGTGGCATCCTTGAACCGGTGCGGATAGATCATATCAACTATCGTCTACGTTACAACGATGAATACTCAGCTGAGCTAAACGACCTCCAAATCGCCGAATACACCAGGATTCAACGTCTTAGGTGGGCTGCACATGTTCTGAGGATGGAGTCAAACGAAATTGCAAAACGGAATCTGCACTAGTAAGCTGTATGTGCCTCATAAAAGGGGTTGCCCATGGAAAATCTGGATTGACACAGCAGCTAATGATCACACCAAGAACTGAACTGAGCCGAAAAAGTGCAGGATATCTGCAAAGGATCCAGATTCTTGGTCGAAGTTATTGAGGGAGGCCAAGGACAAGCCGGTCGCCGTAGCCGACTGGTTTGGTAAGTGAATAACATGCGGGAGTGCGCAGGTTCAAGCCTCCATGCATAAAACAGTAAAATGATAAACGTTTTCTAGTCTAATAGCGGCCGGTCTTCGGCAGGCGATGGTGAAGGTCCGAGTGTATTTCTGCCATGAAAAGGTCCCTCATAAAAAATTAAGGGTTTTCCAATGACAGGTGTTATTTTGAATAGCCCGCTATTTCGGTAGATGTCACTTTTGAAGCTGTCATTTTTTGATATTTGACAAATAGAAACTACGCCATTAATAAAAATGGAAGGCTACACACTTAAACAACGCATTGAAATTATTAAAATTCACTATAAAAATTGTGAAAATTTTGCAGAGACGGTTCGTAAAACTGGAACATTTTTGGGTCATCGTGAAGCACCTTGTCGAGCCGCAATACAGAAATTGGTGAAAAAATTCGATTTTCGAGCTGTTGGGGCAAGTTAGTGATGTGAAGAATAAAACCCGTGCATATCGCTCAAGAACAGCCGAAAATATTGCTGTTGTAGCCGAAGTGTTTGTCCATTCCTCGTCTTTCTTTGGAATTAGGCATTCCACAAACGTCATTGCACCGTATTTTGCATAAAGATTTGGGTCTTCAGGCTTACAAAGTCCAGTTAACACAACAACTCAAGCCGGCCGATTATCAACAACGTCGTGTCTTTGCTGATTGGGTCGTTGAAATGCATGAAAATGATCCAGAATACCATTATCGGAAAATCATCTTGAGTGATGAGGCCTATTTTCACCTCGGTGGCTTCGTCAACAAGCAAAATTAGGGATCTGATGCTAAGAAAATCCAAGAGTTATTTTGAAAAGCCTCTCTATCCTCAACGTGTGACTGTTTGGTGCGGTTTATGGTCCGGCGGAGTCATTGGACCTTACTTTTTCGAAAATGAAGCTGGAGCAACAGTTACGGTGAATGGTTTGCGCTATCGAGAGATGATTAACAACTTTGGCATGATTAGAGTGGCATTTTACTATTACTAATATTATTACTTTTTGTTTTGTACTTTTAGACCATCAAATTATTTAATTTGATTAAATTAAATTCTTTTGAGAGCTTTGAAAATTATAAATATTTGTTCGCTTTAACTTTTTGAAAACCACTTCATTTTCAAGCTTTCAAAGTGGCTTACCAACTTAAGTTGTTTTATTAAATGTTCAGATAAATTTATATGTATATATGTATCTATATAAGCATGTATGTATGTATTTCCACTTGTAAAAAATAAAAACATGCCATTCTGCTTTGAAGTTCCAGCCAAACTTTTCTCCTCTTCAATCTTCAGCATGCCGAGTTATGCTAATTAAATTCAGTAATTTCTAATTTTAAGCACATCAACACACTTATTATGCTGTTAAACAAATAACATACATATGTTATCTACATACATACATACATACATACAAACCTACTAACATACACAAAGCAACCTCATTTGTCGGCTGGTCTTATGCATTTTAGGTATTTTCGGCATTACACCACCCAAATTCTTATTTAAACACGAAACTTTCCACCAAACAGTAAATATTTTCCCCACATTCCTTAACCCCTCCCCCTTACCCTACAGCGCACAATATTATCCAAAACACAAGGCTCATCTGGTATGCGCAGCCTCTTCTTTATTGCTACATACATACATAAACATGTGTGCATGTATGTGTGTGTGTGCATACTTCACTATGCCAGCGATAATGACTTGTAACGGTAATTAAAGCTGACACACATATTTGCACACCATCACCATCACTTATCTACTCAGCGACTGTCTCCTTTAAGTCTCTTTCGCATTCTTCTTGCGCCTGCCTGCCACTCGGCCTGTCTGTCTGTCCGCCGGGATGCCTGCTGCCAAATGTTGCTTAACTAATTGTGCGTCTTGTTTAAATTGTCGTCGTAACCGCTCTTATTTGCATATCCTGCCGTAAATATATTGCAGTTAAATCGTTGAAAATTTACAGCAAAACAGCCAATGTTGTGCTTCGCAAATGAAATTATTTCATTGAAGTGGCTTACTTGGTTTTGTTTGTATCGCTTAGTTGTTTACTTTGCTTGTATTTGAATGGCAATTAAATTGAATAGCAATTGTGAGTGCTTACAAATTAGCAAAGCAAGAGGTTAAGCTCGATGTTAAGTGTCAATTAGTTTTATATTTACTTGGCAAACGCATAATTTAGCGCCCTACGAAAGGCGTGAGCTCTCAATATGCGCCCATCACCCAAATAGACTATAGCGCAGTAGGTTAGGTTAGGTTGACCTGATTGGTTGAAAGCCTTCACATAGACCTGTTGGTCGTTAGTGGTACCAGATGGAGCTTGACCTTTACGTTTCTTTGTAGTAGACTTCATGTAATAGGCCTGTGTCGTCTGTGAATCTGCCTGGCGAATAGGCATGCGTCTTTTGCCCTGCGGCTCAAACTCAGAGAGACATCCTAAGTTCTCATATTGTAGAACTGTTAGGCATTTCATTCCGCTTCTAGCTAATGCGAGGCCTCAACATAGAAGGCAATCTAAAGTTTCCCCCTCTTCCAGTTCATTGCAAAATCTATTTTATAATAATTCCCATCTGATATGCGTGTGCCGCTAGCAAATTGTGGCCTGTCAGTATACCTACGATAATTTTGCTGTACTTTCTAAACATAGCTAGTACGAATCTGGCGTATTTCTCTGCATTTTGTGTACACATGATTTTCGCGGTTTCGCAAGTGGCTAGATTGTTACATCTCCTCTCTATCCATCCTTCCATGTCCGCAACAATGCCACTATAGACCGTCTTTAGGGGTTTTATTGTAGAAATTTTCAATAGTATGTCGTTTTCTTGTTCAAATGGCATGTAAACTGCGCTCTTGGCAATCTCATCTACAATTTCGTTGCCTGCAATGCCCTTTTGTCCGGGTACCCCATAGATGTGCAACCGTCTGGCTGCGGCCAGCCTCTCTATGGCTTCTCTGCTCTCAAGAACGCTTTGAGATGAAATTTCACATGAGTTTATTACTTTTATCGCCTGAACTGCTCGATGCCTTTGCGAATGCTATTTCTGCCACCTTTTCTACAGCTTTGCTGTGTTAGAGAGCTTAAATGGCAGCGTAATTAATCTCTGCCCCTACTCTGTCCAACATTTTCGAGGTTTCATGCCTCTTTTCCGCCCCTATTTTTCTATTGTTGTTCGGAATTTCTTCACCCAATTGCATTTCGGAGTCATATAGTCCGTTTGGACCCTATAACTAATGCCTATTGAGCTATGTCCCAATGTTTTACAGGTAAATTCGCCTGTCACGCTGATACCAGGTTGGCTCGTTAGATATGGTGAAATAAAACATTTCTTTTTGAGGGTAACTTTGGATTCTATGTCATTCGTTTTGTATTTCACAAAATTTAACTTTAGCTTAGCAAAATTTAGCTTTAGCTTAGTAAAACACAAAACGAATGACCTCGCCATATCGGTCAAATTCGCTCAGAGCCGAATAACGGTCTGCTAGGTAGTACACCTCTAAAAATCTTTTCACCATGATACCTTCTAGTATAACAAACTTAAATGTGAAAATTTTAATTCGCCCAGCGAGCATTTCATTACAGAATATGTCCGCTCATAGCCTTTACAATGTTGCCAATTTTCTCAAGCACCCTGATTGATTCTTACTATGCCTTTATTGGGACTTAGCTGCTTCTTGAATATTGATTTTATCGATTGATTATTAAGCTCTTGCGCCTTTTTCTTAGTCTTTCTGTGTAGGCCCTTCTCACTTCCATTGACGATAGGGCGCATATGGAGGCCAATATCGTGACTCATTCCACTTCAATTTAGTAGCGAACTGTCCGCACTTACTAATCGAATACCCCGAATTGGTTATGCTTAAATCAAAGCTGAGGGATAAATCGTGATAAGGTATGGTTTCGGGGGATATACTAGACAGCAGTGGCGTAACTAGGGTATGGCAAGCAGGGCACGTGCCATGGGCGCCACTCTAGATGAGAGGCAAAGTGACACCTCAACTTTGTGTTTTCAATCGCGATATTGAACAGTATTAAATAAAGACACAAGAAGTCACTCTGTATTTAAAAAATTACCGGAAAATAACATTACCCATACAAATGATTTTGAAAAACTTAATAGTGAAATAGAGAGCCTGACTCAATACCATGACATCTGAAATTTGATGAGAATTCCGGGAGAGCAATAGTAAGCAACACAGCCAGGCTAGATATAATTAAGCTTGGTTGGAAATATTTTCCAAACTCTGACGGGCCATTTCTACCAACAAACAATGGTTCGATGACTCAAATCTGGTTCAAGCAAAAGTTAGGAGATGGACACAATCTTGGCTGGTGTACTCCCCGTTCAAGAAATCGGCATTTTGTCTTTGCTGCATTCTGTTTTCAAATTCTGAACTTCAGTCATCATTGGAGATCGAAAGTGGATTCACCCAGTGGAAGGCACCCGAGAGGATCATCATTCATGAAAACTCCAAAAATCATCGAGAAAATTTTGCACAGTTCAAAGAAATGAAGCTCCATTTTACTCGAAGTGAAGGTTTTGTTGATGCACGAATATCGTCACAGTTCGAGGCAGAAAAACTTAAATGGCGTGAAATTTTGGCAAGGATTCTTCATTGCATCAAGTTTCTAGCTACGCAAAACAGAGAGCTACATCGTTCTCTTGACAACTCTAATGTCGGAAATTTTCTTGGTTTGCTGAAACTAGTATCTGTATTCGACCCAGTTATGAAAGAACACCTGAGAAACGTTGAAAGTATCAGAATGAATTTCTTCACCTTATGGCATCTGCTGTTCGCCAGCGTTTACTTAAAAGCCATTCATGTGGCTAAGTATTATGGTCTCATGTTCGACCCAACTCCCGATATTGCCCATCGCGATCAAATGTCAGAAGTCGTGAGGTGCGTGCACATTGATTTTGAAAAAAACAGTACAAGTGACGGAAACCTTTCTGGGCTTTATTGAAATTACCGCGAAGAATGCTGAGTGGTGAAAAAGAAGTGACGAGAAGTGAAACAAGAAGTGATGCCCAGCAACTAAACGCATTGATCGCGTTCAAAAGAGGCTGCAATATCCCACGATGAATTTTCACGATGCTGCTGAAGATTTGAAGGTTCTTCAAAATTATTTCGAAAATGAAAGAGAACCATCGTTGATAGTTCACTCGAGGAACGGATAATTTTGTGTCAAAAATGGGATGTTGCAACTGAAAGACCCCGAATGAAGAAGAATAAAAAACATGGATGATCGACTATTTCAAGAAATGAACGGACGATTCGAACGGTTGAATGAAATCGATGAAAAATTTGGATTCCTTCTCGATGTCAAAGGACTTATTTATCAGGAAAAAGAAGACGATCGCAAAACAAAGTGCAACGAGTTAGGCAATTCGACGTGAGTGATAATGATGAAAATGAACTTTTGCGAAGAAATTCTTGACTGCAGGATGTTGCTCGCAAGCCGAAAGAACACAATTTCAAGTCCAGAAACACTCCTTGAATTCATTGTTCAGTGCGGAGCGTGAAAGCATGTTCCCGAATCTTCTCGTCGCAATTCAATTCTACTGACAGTAGCAGTTTCCATTGCTAGCTGCGAGAGATCCTCCAGCAAGTTAAAACTTATACTGTCTGATTTCAGAGCTACAATGGGGGAAGAATTTTTTCGCTGCGCTACGTTCTTCAGGTACGCCCCTGCTAGACAGTTACAGTGCTGACAATTTTAAAATGCCTTCGAACTAAGCTAATATCGCAGACTACGCTGCATACGGGTTTTCTATGAACCGCTAAAATAGCTTCGATTCAAGCACCTGCCAAATTATATCAATTGTGCGCGCCAACGAGAGTCGCTAATCCTTATTAGAGCCACCGCTTGGCTATGTAAAGTTGTAACAAACAAGCAAACATTCACAGAATCTGCCACCTCATCTTTCTAAGCCGCCTTCAAAAGATAAATAGGCACCTTGCGAAGGATCAATAATCTAAAATTCCCAGCACGCCCTGGTGTAATAAAATCTAAAAAGCATAAAATATTTCTTGCACTTTTAAAATTCAAATGCAAACAAAAAAAAACACTCACTTTCTTCACGTAAACTTTTTCCACGTGCATGGTAAAATGCATTTACCCACGCATCAGAAGAAAATGCCTGCACATTCACGCAACGAGCTGGGAGAGAAATTTACAGGCGTACGCGTTGCCAACCTGCACCAAACATGAATATACAATGAGCACTCACATGCCAAGTGCAAGCGCTGAAGACTTTCTCGTTACTTGCCACCAGCTAAGTATGTACTTAGAGGATTTCATCTTTTAGTTGAGGAAATGCAATTTCTTAGCGTAATTTTCAATGGTTTTCCGCAAATAAATTTCCTAAGCCAACGCAGGACCTTTTAGTGCCGCACCGAGAGGAGGAGTGCAGCGAGTGGAGCGAGAAAGGGAAGAATGGTAAGGCAAAGTGATAATAGCAATCAGATTTCAGTTGAATTCCCCTTTCAATGTAAAAGGCTTGTTTGCTTGTATGCGTAGTTATAAATAAAAGATTAAGAATAGATGGAACATAATGAAAAGGCCATAAATCTAGGTGGTGGTGGAAGAGCAAACGCACGACTGACAAATGGCTTAACTTTATGGCATCTTGCATTCAGCAACAAATTCATACGAAGGAAGCTCGAATGAAATTTCTTTCAAAAGTATTATTTTATTTATATGTTTTTATGTATGAGTAATTTACGACATGTAAGTTGTGTGCGCAGTGGAAGCAGAAGTGAGATCTTCGAAAGAGAAAAGCCATAGAGGGCGAGATATGGAGAATGCAAAGGTCTGGCCAGCATCAAACCGCTAATCGGCTCTCAGTGAATTTGAGCGAATCAGCTGATCTGCTAACGTAATAAGGGATATGTCAGCGATTTGCTTACAAAAGAAGTTTGAAAAAACTGGCATTGTGTTGGTGACATGCGAAAAACCAATGCAGTTACTACTTAATCAACTACGTTACCATCTGCCTAGGTGACAAGATGAAACTTTTTTATTTTATGTCAGAGCGCGCCTAGAAACTCGTTTGAGTAATTTGCAGTACTGCCAATCATCGGCTGATGGACAGCTGAGGGACGAAAGAGCGAGCTACCAGAAAGAAAGCGCCAAATATAAAGAAAACAGTTTGCTTTTATGCCAATGCCACCATCTACATACCACCCAGATCAAAAAGTTCCCGGAATATATTCAGAAAATTCAAAATGCAAGTCCCTTCCTCAAAAGTTATACTGTCGCCTTCAAAGTACACTCCATTAACTGCAACGTACCCCTGCCACCGTTTGATCCAGCGCTCGAAACATTCCTGGTACTCTATTTTCGGTATAGCGATCAGAGTCATTTTAAATTTTTCTAGTACTTCCTTTCTGCTGTTAAAACGAGTGTAGGTTTTGGACTCGATTAAACGGATAAGGGCGCAGAGAGCCATATCAGATGAATGCGATGGCTGTTGATGGAACTGTGCGACGCCGTGTTGTCGTAGTACAAAATCCACGTTCGTCATCCTCAATGGACTGCCCGTCTCTTCTGAATCGCTCATGCCACTCGTAAACGGCTGCTTTCTTTAAAGTATGCTAACATTTCTTATGTTTTCACACCATTACATCCACTTTTGACGCCAAATTTAATACAAACTCGTTGTTGCAAATTTAAATCCATTTTTAAAAAATCGAAAATATATGCAGAGGTAGATTTACTCAAACGGCGTAACTTTTAAGGATGACAAACAATGACCATAAAATTAATTTTGATGGAAATGTTAATCACAGATGTCGGAAATCGCCAAAAAAAAAACAGAACTCAAATTAGTTGACTTATAATACGTTCACATATGCATTAATCACCTATAAATCCACCAAATTAATCCACCCGTTCACATATGGCAAATTATCTGCAAAATCTACACTCAGCTGTCAATACTGCTTTGAGAGGTTTTTCTTCATAGAAATTATTTTAGTGGAATACTTCGGTGTTTTTGGTTTCTTTAATTATAATTAACGGTATGAAGAAAATAAAAGGAGAAGGAATAGCTAATTCAATTGCGCAATCGGCTGCTAATAATAAACAGTTGGAGGAAATCCGCATGTGACGTTTACTAAGGTTGCAAAAAATTATGGCAGTAATACGCATAGAAAATTATAATAAGTAAAAGGAGGACTAAACGTTTATGGACTCACGCTTTTCTCTGTAAAATGAATACCTAATTAATAATATTTAACAAACAGAATTATGCTTAAAGACCTGTTTTCTTTTCTGGCATCCATTTCATTTAGTTTTTATTTTGATGTTTCTCCACACATTCGTAGAAATAATTATCGATAACACTGGATTGTATGTCAATAAGTATCGTTATTATCTGGGATTATTTTACAATATAATCTCAGATTTTGGGCGAGAAATTTTGTATGGGAAATCGCGCTTTTTAATCACGGATTTTGAGTAAAGCGCGAAAAAGTAGATCATCTACTTATGTATATGTGAACGTCTTATTATATAGCTTCACCTGGTGGTTGTTCCCGTGACTTTTTAATCAAGATGACTTTTTGATCAAGATGCTAAGGAATTTATATACAAATAAGAGAAAAAAAATTAAGTTAGAAAAGGTTAGTGTAGTGAAATAAATTTAGTACAAGATTGATGTTTTTTATATTGTAATACTGTTCTTTCAGCTAGCAAATGTCATAAGTAAAGAATAAGTGTAAAGGTTAGAGCATGCGTTGGAGACTATGAGTAGACAACTTACGACGTCAGGAGAAGGAGATAATTGAATTATGATATTTTAGAAAACAAAAAATTTGTTTAAGCTATAAAAGACTACAAGTTACCCATGTTAATCTCTTTGTTGTTTTATAACTTTGTTCTTTTTTTTACCCACTTTTTATCGTATATTAAAAAATTGGAAAATTTTACATATCTTTATAGCTTTTTTTAATTATTTTTGTCTTTCAGTGTTTGACAATTCCATTTAAATTTTAATTTTTGAATTTTGTGCTATTTATCTTATCTATTGTGAACTGATTGCGCTTATTTTTATTGTACGTATATATGTGTGTGTGATGAGTGGTGTGGAATCTGCCAAATTCCCAATCTTTCTATAAAAAATACCCAATAAATGTTTCTTCTGATTTGGAATCACTGACTTAAGTTATAAAATGCACCTTTTGACAGAGCTCTCCTAAACAAAAGAAATTTCAAATCCAAAGGTGATAGCTTATCGAGTTTGATCACCCATGGTATCAGGATATTATGTCTATCGACATAGTTGAGCCTGGATTTACACTACTCAATTACCTTTGAAGTGGTTGAAGTGCTGTCTAAGGGCATGAGCGCAGCTTGGCTGTCGCTGCAGACACATACAGATCTGCCTCTCCATCTGTTTTTCACAACAAAGTTCATCGCTTCTTGAACTGCATACACCTCCGCTTGAAACACAGATGCATGCATTCCAAGAGCGAAATGTAGTTTTGTCCCGCTGGATTCCGCGTAGACACCAGAGCCGGGATCGTGCTCGGTCCTGGAGCCATCCCCGAAAATTCGCGAACAATGTTTGCCGGGCTCATTTGAATTTGGCCTCAGTTGAGCCTCTGGTAGCACCCCACTGTATCTCTTTTCAAGTACAACTCTTGATGGCATGGTGAAGATCGTTGGAACGAAATCCATGCCTACTCTGTTGCCCAATGCCGGACAGGGGCCAATTCCCATTGTGTTTCAGCCTGCAGATGACCTTCAAGGCCTCTCCTTTGATGAAAACATCAAGTAGTGGTAGACTAACCAAAGCATCCAACACCGGTCCCAAAGTAGTCAGGGTATAAAACTCCCTCTAGGTCAGTACTCATATTTTTACCACTTTTATTCTCAACTAATAGAAGTATTTACCTCATTTATCAGAACAAATATGTACGAACATATTTTTGGTGAAAATAGATAAACTCTTGAGGAAGTATAAATAACACATGGGCTGAAA
The DNA here is from genome assembly GCF_028408465.1 of Anastrepha ludens. Classification (NCBI taxonomy): domain Eukaryota; kingdom Metazoa; phylum Arthropoda; class Insecta; order Diptera; family Tephritidae; genus Anastrepha; species Anastrepha ludens. The sequence goes on along the minus strand of NC_071499.1, from coordinate 24,815,714 downwards.
AGTACCAGGCCTAAAACATAGATGGCATTAGTTTTATTGCACTCACCTCTTTTTCAGTTAGTACTAAGATACAGCTGTTGAAATTTCATGATATTCTACTCATTAGTTCGTGAGTTGTTGTGCTAAAAGTGACGCTACTTTCAAATGAAAGAATGGAACTTCGTGTTTTGGTTTTACACTGCATTTTGATGGGGAAAAATACCGGTCAAGCGAAGCAATGGCCTGAAAAGTGTTATGGGGACTCCGATCCATCAGAAGCAACAATAAAACGATGGTTTGCTGACTTCAAAGGTGGTCGTAGGGACACCGATGATGCACAGTGGACGTGCGGCAGTGGGCGTTCAAATGAGGCGGCAACACCAGAAAACATCAAAAAAGTCCACAAAATCGTTTTGAATCCTCTTGAATGATCGAAAAGTGAAGTTTCGTGAGTTAACTGGCATCGTAAAGATATCAAAAGAATCGGTCAGCTTTATACTGCGCTAACATTTGACTATGAGAAAGCTCTTTTCTCAGTGGGTGCCGCGTTTTCTCACTGTTTCAGTGTTGAGCAGTGTTTGGCCATGTTTAAACGTAATAAACCGGAATTTTTGCGTCGATTCGTGAGAAAAGATAAAACATGGATTCATCACTCCACTCCGGAATCAAAACGATCGTCATCTGAGTGTGCAGCAACTGGTAGACCTCGTCCAAAGCGTCCGAATGCACAACAATCGGCTGCAAAGGTAATGGCCTCGGTATTTTTGGATATGCATGGTATAATATTCATCGACTATCTTGAGAAGCGGAATGCCATCAACAGTGGATATAATATAGGGTTATTGCAGTATTTGAAGGCCGAAATTGCAAAGAAACGTTCATATATGGCAAAGAGAAAAAATATGTTTTATGAAGACGACGCACCGTGTCACAAGTCAATCAAACAATGGCAAAACTACATGAATGAAATTGCTCCCACATCCACCAGATTCCCCTATACGCCAGATTAGGCTCCCAGCGACTACTCCCAGCTGTTCGCAGATCTTGCTCGCCGGCAAGAAATTTTGCTCGAATGAAGAGGTTATCACCGAAACTAAGGCCTATTTTGAGGCAAAGATAAATCGTTCTACAAAAGTGGTATTGAAATGTTAAAGCGGCGCTGGAATGATTGCGATGTTCCTGATGAAAATTACGTGGATGGATGAAGGTAATTTTGAACAATAATAAAAGTGTTTTTCTTTATTAAGCCCGAAACTTTTCAGCCCATGTGTTATATAAGCAGGTTTTGTGTGTTTAAATTTTCTAAATCTATTTTCCTTTCATGCCTACGATCATATTACTCATCATATTATTACACATAGGCGCTCATTCCCTTTTATGTAATTTAAGTAGAAAATAATAATACGAAAAAATGCTGAAAAAAATGTTAAAAAAAATTTTGAGATATGAGAAAAAATATCAGCATTTGTGTGTTGAGGTGAAAGGAGAATAAAAAACAAGAAGAAGAAAAACACTGTCAACAGATTATCGCTAGCAAAGGCTTCTTTGTGTGTGTGTAGATTGAGGTGCTCGATATTGTCATAGGAACTGCCAAAAACTTTGACTGGAATATAAATATTGCTACGCACACACATACATACATACATCGACACATACCACACGCACACACATATATACATACGCATATGTTCTTAGCATGCCTATCATATCCATTACTTTCCCCTCTTTTCCCTCTGCCTAGGCACACAATCACGCACATTCATATGAGAGTTAACAGGTGTGCGTATGCTGGTATGTGTGCGTGTGTGTCCCTCTGTAATATCGCTGCGTTATTTAGTGACAGTAATCTTTAATCTACTTAAAAGCTTTTAGTGCTGTATCTGTTTGAAGTGTTGTTAAGCACTGCAATGAGCCGTGAATAAACGCCCTTTAAAACAGGATAACAAATACACACCTACATACATTTCGCTGTGTAAATTCGTATTGCGCTGTAAATTCGGATAGAATAGACAGCTTTTGAAATGCCTTGAATATGGAAGCGGCCTTCCAGTGCTGTCCAATTTCATTAAGTTTTAAATTGTGTTATGTATTTCATATATAAAAATTAATAAATACTTTGCATGTGGTGCGTTAGTGCAAAAAAAAACTTTTTTTCTTGCGGCTACCACATAAATTTTTTCTATGGGCAAACAAATTGGGCACCTGCTTTTTTGTTAATTTTTTTATTATTTAATAAAGTAGGTAAAAATAGTACTTATTGTTATGACAGATTGTATGAAAAAATGGAGATTTAAAAAAAAAAATATATTCGCTCATGCCGCCAACCCTGTGAAATCTCGCATTGAATGGGAAGAATGCACCTTTTCACAAATTTGTTGTAAAGCATTTAAATATTTACGGATCTCCTCTTTTAATTTGCCTTCATAAATTGCCGTGCTTTATTAAAAAAAAAAAAAAAACATGAAAAAAATGTAAACTATTTTTTAAAGACCCCCCAGAAAGCCTGGGGCGCGTTCGTGTTTTCTTGTTCGCTGTGCACGTTGTTGTTGTTTTTGCATAATGAGAATTCTTATTTATTTTGGTAAAATAAAGCACACGCTATTTTTCATGTTTTGTATATTTGCAAAGGAAATTTTAAAAGGGAAGATTAAATAAAATCGGCGTGCAAACAGTAATCAGTTTCTTTTGCGTAATCAGTCCTGAGACGAACCCTCATTCAGACAACATTTTACTTCTGCTTCTCTGTACACAACTTCTGGCAAGTATCAACCAAGTATCCTCTGTGTAGCTCCCAGGTTGGGAGTGAAGAAACAGCTAAGAATATCTGGTTGCGCACTGGGTTTGGGACTCGCCACGTAAACATTCGTCCCCAATGAAGACAACAACTTACAATCATTGGAAATATCAGTTCCAAAGTAATTATTTGATTGGTTATCTAATGCGAAATTTGGGTAAAGCTCAGAATATTACGCAGTTTATCGAAGTTAGCGAATTTTTAGGTAGTCACCCGCAATCTTGCAGAGATAAGATTGATGGTAAAATTAGCTCTGAAAGGAGTCAGAAAAAACTGCTGCTTTATCTAATATGAGACTACACAGGACTTGTTGGTTTGAGCCGGCGGTGTACATACTTCATCATGCGAGTTCTAAATAGTTTCGATGCTATACAGTGCTACGTGTTGGCACTGAAGACAAGAAATGGCCGAGCGAAGCGAAACAGACGAAGATTTGAAGGCAATGCCCAGTTAAGACTCAGAGATTCTGCGTTGGATTTCCAGGCGGACATTGTTATCGGTGACTCAGAATTTGAATATTCGTAGTGCGAAGGTGATTTGTGCTGTAGCATAGGGGGTACCAAAAGGCAGTGATGTATTTTCCCATCATATTAAGAGCCGTTAGAAGCTTGCGAAACAATCACTGAGCTGTTATATGTTACGCAATTGATTCATTTCAAGAGAACATTGGCAGAAAAGTGATCGGAATTTGCGTGTGAATATGAGCAAATAATTTGCATCATAACAATGCTTATCCTTACGTTGAACCGCCAGTTATGGAGTTAGGAGTAGTCAGGTTGGTAAAGTTTTTCCAGATTGTTAGTTTTTGAAGTGAAAACTTCTTTAGAATCGTTGGAAGTGATTTGAGAAAAAGTGAAACGAAAAAAGCGACACTCTTGGCTACGAATATTACATATACACGTAGCGACGAACTAAATAACTTTTAGGTCAGCGCCGACAGCATGGCGCGATAGCCGAGCGGCTAGCAATGTGAGCTTCCGATCCAAAATCCTTGGTTCGAATCACAAGAAAAAAGTTTTTTTATACAGTTATTTTATTTTTTTATTTTATGATATGTTTATGAGGAGATTTTTTTCATGGCAGAAATACACTCGGTGTTTTGCCATTGCCTGCTGAGGGGTGAGCGCTATTAGAAAAATAGTTTTCCTTAATTTTGGTGTTTTCACCGAGATTCGAACTGACGTTCTCTCTGTGAATTCTGAATAGTAGTCACGCACCAACCCATTCGGCTACGGCGTTTGTTTAATTTTACTGATGCAAAAATGACTAAAAATATATGAATAAAGTTTGCTTACTGTTTACACATTTTCCAAAGGTGACGGAGAACCAAAAAACAAGTCGATTTTCAAACAAATACGAGTGCATAGGTGTAATTGTGTTAGAGTTTCGGTCACGCCCCAGCAAAACCTGCGTGCATATGTGTTTGTAACATTCAAAAAAATGTAATTGTGTTAGAGTTTCGGTCACGCAGGTTTTGCTGGGGACGCTCATAATAGCAACCGCGTGTGTATTTTTATATTCGTAAATATTTTCATTTTTAAATATTTACCGCAATTATGCCGAAAAATAATGCAGAAAAGTGTCGTGAATATCGACAGAAAAAAAAATCAGTAAATAGCATCACGGAATTCATTCACGAAAATTTAATAAAGTATACACCAGAAGTATCGCGGATACTTAGAAAAGATTACAATAAAGTTCCAATGATTTTAAGTGGCGGTTTTAACGTAAATTTTGCATTGGACACAGCGGTTCCTTTAATTGACTTTCTCAATACAACATTCAATTTAAAAATGTGTAACAATCGCACTGAATCGACAACACGATCAAAAACAACCATTGACGCGGTATTTCAAAGACATGTTGACAACATCGAAACCAAAGCATTTGTATCATATTTTAGCTATCATAAGCCACTCGTATCATTTGTTGAAATTGAAAACATTGAGGATGAATAATAATAAAATGAAGAAAATAAAATATGAACTTTATAGCAATATTATAATGAACCTATAATTATCTTGCTCCTAACGCTGCTTTCGTCTTATTCTCTCTCAGTTTGTTTTACGGAAGGTTTCACTTCTATCGCGTCTAACCGTTAGACTGGTGTTTTTTTTTTTGTATTTGTTTTTTTGTTATAAATTGTAATATTTTGAAAAAATTCTTTGAAAATTTTAAAGCAATTGAATGAATAGTTTGCGAAATATCCGATAATTAATGTGGATCCTCGATGGATTGGAAAGAGATTTTTACATCTTATTGGAACACGGAAAATGGAAAAATCATAAATTATCGTTTTTAATTGAAAATTGGGGTCTTAGCTTTAAAGTGATCGCTGCGGCGCTAGAGGAGTCCATTTCATAAATTCTATCAGTGAATTTCGCTTCGCTCGCCACTGGTTCGCTGTACGTATTTAAATATAACTCGAAAATCTCATTTGAATCCCATTATGAAACTTGCAGAGATTACTGAGCATAGCCTCAACTATTATCAAATAAAATTCAGAAAGAAATTAGAGGGACGTATTTTGCAAAAGTTAGCAAGCAAAAATTTTTTTCTAATTATATACATTTTTTTTTAATTTTTGTGGGGCGTATTTTGCACAAATAAGCAAAAAAAAAGGTTTTTTCCTGTATAAAATTTTTGTGAAATTTATTTGATTTTTTGATGAGGGTTTTTTGCAAAAATAAGCCGAAAAATGTTTTTTACAAAAATTTTATACCGAACAAATTTTTTTTGACGGGCGTAATTTGCTTAATTTTACATACTACGCCGCTCAAAAAATTTTTGTTTTTGTATAAAATTTTAGAAAAAAAAAATTTTTTTGGTAAGTTTTGCAAATTTTTTTTCGTTTTTTGCAAAAACAAGTCGAAAAATGTTTCTCACACAAATTTTATGTAGAACAAATTTTTTTTGAGGGGAGTATTTTGATTATTTTTGCATATTACGCCGCTCAAACAATTTTGTTTTTTTTTGTATAAAATTTTAGAAAAAAAACTTGTTTTGCTAAAATTTGCAAATTCGCCCTCTAAAAAAAAATTTCCCTCCTTAAACCTTGTGTGAAATTTTTTTGCTAATTTTTGCAAATTACGTCCCTCACAATAGTTTTATGCCAAAAAACAAATTTTTTCAGGGCCGTATCTTGCACAAATAAGCAAAAAACAATTTTTTTCCTGTATAAAATTTTTGCGAAATTTTAATAATTTTTTGAGGAACGCTTTTTGTAAAAATAAGCCGAAAAATATTTTTTAAAAACATTTTAAACAGAAAAACAATTTTTTTTTTATTTTTGCAAAATACGCTCCTCAAAAAAATTTTTTTTTGCATACAATTTTAGAAAAAAAATTTGTTTGCTAAGTTTTGTAAATTCGCCCCAAAAAAATTTTTTTTCCTCTATAAAATTTTTGTGAACATTTTGCTTTTTGCTAATTTTTGCAAATTACGTCTCTCACAATAATTTTATACAAAAAAAATTTTTGTTTGAGGAGCGTATTTTGCAAAAATAAACAAAACAATGATTTTTTCCTGTATAAAATTGTCTTGAAAACTTTGTAAAAATGAGCCGAAAAATGTTTTTCACAAAAGTTTTTTTTAAAAACAAGTTGTTTTGAGGGGCATAATCTGGTAATTTTTTCATATTAGGCCGGTCAAATAATTTTTTTCCTTTATAAAATTTTAGAAAAAATATTTTTTGCTAAATTTTGCAAATTCGTTCCATAAACAAATTATTTTCTTCCACAAAATGTTTGTGAACATTTCTTTTTGGCTAATTTTTGCAAATTACGCCCTCACAATAATTTTAAGCAAAAAAAAATTTTTTTTTGTTTTCCACAAAAATTTTAGCAAACAAAAAATTTCGGTATAAATTTTTTCAATTTGTAAAAAAACATTTACCCAAATATATTATATTATGCAGAAAACAATGTTGAGCAGCGTATTTTGCAAAAAAAGAGGAAACAAATTTTGAATTTGGGAAATTTATTGCTATTAATTTAATTTTTAAAGGCATGCTCTGCTATAAGACTTGGAATCGGAGTGATTTGCAAAATAATTTTATGAAAAAAAATTTTTTTTGAGGAGCATATTTTGCAAATATAACCAAAAAAAAATATTTCTCACAAAAATTTTTTACAGGAAAGCAATTTTTGAGGAGCGTGGCTTGCAAAAATAATTGTTAAAACTTAGCAATAAAATTTTTTTCACAAAACTTTTATTCATTTTTTCACAAAAATTTTATACAGAAAAAACAAAATATTTGAGGGATATAACTTACAAAAAGTAGCAAGCAAAAAATGTTTTTTCGGTATAACATTTTTTATTTTTTTCAGGAGGCGTAAAATATAAGTTACTCAAAAATTGTATACAGAAAAAAAATTTTTGAGGAGCGTATTTTTAAATTAGCAAAAAAACATTTGACTTGAAAATTTTTGAATTTGAAAATTTTTTGCTTTAATTTATTTTGAAAAGGCATTTTCTGCAAATGATAAGATTTAAAATCGGAGTAATTTGCAAAATATTTTAGAATATTTCGAATGCAAGTGACGAATTTTTCAAATGGAAAATGCTAGAAACACGCCATTTATGTCATATCCAATGACTTAGTGTCACATTTTAGAGTTTTTGATTAGTAAATTAGATTTGCAAATGGCACTGATGTGCCTGAAAATTTTTCAAAAGAACGTTATACTACTTCAAAAACGCTATAATTTTCAGCATTGAATAAATATCAAAATTTTTAATTTTTTTTTTGTAATATTTTTAGTTAACCTGCTATTATACGCAAGTCTATAAAGCAAGTTTACAAATAAAGCATGTTTTGAAAGAGTATCCAAAATACTTAGATCACTGCAGGGGAAATCGCTCATGGAAAATATTATCGCGTTCCGCCGTATTCAGCAGTTGAGATCCTCTCTATTTCATACCAGTTTCAGTTTCAAGTTGCTTTAATTTTTGTAAAGTACTGCTCACTCGTAAATTTATTTTTTTTTCTTCTTTGTTCATAGTTTTCAACTGGTCGAGCAGTGAAATTTCTCTCACCATGCGCTTATCAAATCACTTACAGTTTTACTGCCCCGAAATATGTGGACACTTTTGTTGAATCTTTTAATAAACATATTTCCGGTGAGATAGTAAAAATTTTGAAACACTGCAGCAACGCGTTTACTCGCATGAATACTTGCCCAGTCAATCAAGCAGTTCATAACTCAGTTTCTTATTTACTGTTGTTTACTGTTTACTCTTAACAACTTACCGCAAATATCGACACTCAATTTTCGCTCAGTTCGTAGAACCACTCGCCTCTGGTGGGTTCACACTTTGTCACACACACACACACACACACACACACCGTTGCCCTACAGCGTGTACAGCCTTTTCTGCTCCATTACACTGCTAAGCAGCTATTCAACATTGTTTTCCCCTCCCTCCCCAGTTTGGTTGAAAGTAAACGCTCTAGTGAGGAAGTAACGCGCCAGTGAGGTAGGAAACGCAGCAGCGAGAAAGTAAACGTTTTTCCTCTCGGTTCATTAATGCGTAGCATAGTTTGGGGCGCACAAAACAATAACGCCACCGGCTTGGCAGCATCACTTAAGTCATAGCAGATGGCGCAACACAGCATCCGGCTGCCAACGACAACTTTTGACCAACAAAAATAATCAGTCATTATTAATTTTATAGTCTTCGCTCCCTTGTTGCCATTTAAGTAGCTCCTACTGTGTTTCTGGTTTTCTACTGCCGTTAGCTGCTCGCTGTTGCTGTTATTGCTTTTTGTTCCCATTCATTACTGCCGGCTATCCCGTTGGCTTTTGACTGATGCCGCTTCCGCCATGCGTCTCCTGCCCGTGGCTGTTCGGGAGCTATTTTTTAATCTGTCAGCTGGCTTGTCAACTGGAAAAGTTCGGGTACTGTGTCAGGCGCAATATATGTCTGTCTGCAGCCAGAGCTGGCATGAGGCGAGCACGATGCCGCGCGCACACACACACACACATGCACAAGTGCTTAGTAGGTATGCATGCATATTACATAGTTTGTCTGCTATTTTCGCTTCCTGCTTAGGTCCTTAGGGGACGATTCTGTTTCGCTTGTAGACGCGCGTTTCCTTTTTGCAGCCATTTTTTAAGCTTTCGTGTTTTTTTTTCCTATTTTGTCCATGTAGTAAATTGTTAGCTTCCTGCTTTCTGCTCGCTACTTCCGTTTATTTTATTTTGTTTTTATTTTTGTATTATTTTCATTTTTAATTTTTTTTTATAATTTTTTTTTTTATTTTTTTCTGATTTTTCTTTTGCGTTTATGGCCACAACTTTACAAATACTTTATTCTTAATTTTTCCCTAGCGCATATTTCGTAAGGTGAAGCACCCAAAGCTTTGCTGGGTCAGCTGAAGCGTTAAATGCGCTGGTATGTGCGGAGTGGTGTTTTAGAATCTGCTCAACAATAAATTTAAAGAGCCCACAAAAACCAGCGTAGCTGGGTGTGAAGAGCATCACTTTGTGTACGAGTAGAAAATTTCATTTTGACTCAAAAGTTGTTGGGGCGACCTCTACTCTTCTGCTGTGCAATGCTTGTTTATAGCTCCAAAGCGGTCTTTAAATTGTATTTGTCTACGAAACATGAATTTCATTACTGAGGCACTGGTTGCGGTGGTAAATGCAATAAATATTAGCAACATTTTTGTTCAGCGGCCTTCCGAAGCGCTCCACGTTGTACTTCCCTCCATTGCAAAATTGTGTTTTAGTGATCAGCCTCAGTTCATTTTGAGTGTACAACAATGTGCTCGAATTTAGTAAAATAATTTAATTTATAATCTGCAAAACTTGACTTAATTTGTCTCACTTGTTACTGGACAACAATAGCTGCCTAAAATTATGATTTAATAAAATTGAAAAAAAATTATGTGCTTACTTTGCCGTGCCATCTATTCCTCTCTTCGTGGAATACTGATATTTTACTATAGCCTTCAAATATCTATACCGCGACAATTACTATATATAAATTCAGTTTTTACTACATAAGCAACTTTCTTCCTTTGGTAAAGAATAAATGACTAAGAGTGCATTTGACTCAATCCATCGGAATGCTTTATGCAGTTCGGTGCAAAGCTGCGGTGTTCCTGGCAAAATATTATTTTATATGGTATTATCCTTGACAGCAAGCTTACAGGGAAACCCAAGGAAAGAGTGAGGAAGGCAGAAAGCAACTTGTATGGGTGCAAGGGCGCAATTGGCAAAAGGTGGGGCCTTTCGTCTGGAACTGTTTTTTGGCTATATAATAACATTGTAAAACTAATCTGGTTATATGGAGTCAACTGCATTGTCTGGTGGAACTCACTAAAGAGGACAAAATTGGTGAAGAAGCTGGAGAGACTTCAGAGGACGGCACTCATTGGAATCAGTGAGGCGCTTCGAACGACTCCTACTCTGGCGCTCAACGCAATATTAAATGTGATAGCCGCAGACATCGCAGGCAGAATTGCCGCTGCACGTAGCGCAATCAGACTGAGTGGTTCGGGCTATAGGCTCAACCTCGTTTGTGGGCACTTAAGCATCACTCGATAGGAGGTGGACTGTCTACGAACTTCAAAAGAAGGTAGACTATCTACGAACTGACTACAAATAACAGACGGTAGAGTCACGTGCTCACGCTGGCATAAGACGGTATAATATAACCGCAGCATCTTCTTTGCTGCAGATGCAAAAGAAACCTCGATAGCGTATAACACATACATACGCCCATGTGAGAGGAACCTGAGAGCATGCCACACATACCACTGGTATGACGTCACTGAGACATTAGAAGACGAGCCTATAGCATGAAGCTTACTACAAATATGGTGGACTCAGACGTGGGTGAATAGTATTGGTCCATTTAATGGACACCGTTCTGGGCCTTCCCGAAGTAATGCAAGGTAGTTCCGGGAAGGGAGTCTCCAGAGAAGAGGAGGAGGGATTGTTTTAGTGGCCACACCATTCGACGCAGTTGACGACGGTCGTTCTAAGTGCGAAGGCATTTTAAAGCCGCCTCACCCACCACAAAAAAAACAAAAAAAAAACAAAAAAAAGCATCAGTGTATACCTTCGCTTAGTCCAACCTAAATCTTCTCCACTCATATTCCATCAAACGAAGAGTGAACGAAGGACTACCCTATCATGGATAGGACCTGGTGAACTTGTTCACGGATGGATCGAAGTTGGAGGGAAAGGTTGGCGGAGGAGTTTTTTGCGAGGAGCTCCTCATCAGACTCAAATTCAAGTTACCGGTTCACGGCAGTGTGTTCCAAGCAGAGGTAGCCGCAATCAAAGAGGCAGCTGATTGGCTGCTCACATGCGTACTAACAGTCGAGAAAGTAAATATTTACTCCGACAGCCAAGCGGCAATAAGGGCGTTCGGGTCAGTGACGGTGTATTCGAAACTGGTCAGGGAATGCGTGACTTCACTTTGGACAGCGCCCGAATTCTTTGACATAAGCCTCATCAGGGCTCTCCTAGTCACAGCTACATTGCGGGAAACTGTGAGGCGGATGAGCTGGCCACACAAGGGACATGTAAGGTGATTCTCCCACGAAGGGAGAGAATTGGAATTCTGGGCACGTGTGGATCGGGGGCGCTCGGGCGAGCTTCTGAGGTTGACAAAATCTCAGCTCTCGAATCACAGGACACTATGCGCGTGGAATGCATGCTGTGAGACTTGGCATTACCTCAAGTCCTTTTGCGATGGATGTATGGAGGATGAGATGGAATCATCTCAGCACCTTCTCCTTTGCTGCCCTTCTCTGGCGGGATTAAGATCCAAGCAGCTTGGCTCTTACTTTTTTGCTACGCCTGCTGATAAAGAATCATTACATTAGAAATCTGATGAATTTCATAGGCTGCACAAAGCAATTGACGCAAACGCAGCACAGTCATTGTTCATAATCCACACACTCTAAACCCATCCTTCTAACCATCCAATCACCACCTCTCTCCGCCCTCTCCCTTCATCCCATCGGTTTTCTCTTCTTTAAAAAAAAATATTTCATTTTCTTATATATAAAAATGAATGTTTGTCTGTATGTCATCGATGAACTAAAAAACTACTAGACCGATTATTGTAAAAATTGGTACATATATGTACTTTTCCACAGAGAAGGTTTGTAGAGCATGCTCATTGATGCGACTCACCACAAAGTGGTGCTGCAGAGTAGCAACTTCTGCCCCGTTCAAGCGATTGTCATGAAAATCAGTATGACCAAGTATTTTTACACAGAGGAAACGAATATGACATCGGCTGGAAATTTTGCAAAACAATTATTGGATATTGGAAATGGGCGAATGGAAATTGATACACAATGTATCACCCTGCCAGTAAACTTCTGTAAGAGCACAGAAAGCATCAACGAATTGGTGCACAAAATTTTTGCAAACATTGCACAAAACTACAAAAACCCTCAGTGGCTCAGTACGCGTGCTAGATTAGCAGCCAAAAACATCTTGAATTCGCTTGATTTGCCAGGCATGCCGCCGCACGTCCTTACATTGAAAATTGGCGTACCCATATTTCTTCTTCGAAACATAAATCCACCACGACTATGCAACGGAACCAGACCCTCAGTCAAGAAAATGATGAACAATGTTAACGAGGCAACAATTTTGACTGGAAAATTCAAAGGTGAAAACGTACTGTTGCCATGTATCCCAATGATCCCGACAGATATGCCATTCGAATTCAAAGGTTTACAGTTGCCGGCGCGACTCGCTTTCGCAAAGACAATTAACAAAGCACAAGGACAATCGTTACAAGTGTGTGGATTAAATTTTGGAGAATCCATGCTTCTCACATGGACAGCTCTGTGTGGCTTGCTCACGTGTCGGAGAACCTTCTGATTTATTCGTCTACGCACCAGCTAGAAAAACAAGAAATATTGCGTATCCCACAGCACTTCGATAAACATCGAATTGAAACTAAACTTTGTTATGTCACAATTTTTTCGAAAAAAACAAAATCTATAAAATGGTTTAGAATGAATTGAATATTTGTGTACTGATTTTTCTTTAAAGTTATTTTCCTTAAATTTATTTTTGTTGTTGGCGTAGCAACGCGCGCCGGGTACAGCTAGTTTTCCAATAAAAATTCTATAAATCGCGGTTTGAAACTTTTCCTAAATTAAAAAAAAAAAGTTCATTAAATTTTCCTCGAAATTTCAAATATCTTAATCCGAATTTTTAGAAAAATCTCGCGGGCACAGGGATATGGCCCATTCAGTTCAGTACAGAATTTTAAACTTTTTAATAAAAATCTAAAAATAAATGAAAAAAGAAAAGGCAAGTTTGAAGTTGCGTTGTTTTTTGACACATTTTTTTTTGGTTGACTGACGGATTAGTGTTTTCTTCTACATAAAAAAAAATTTGGAGTTTTTGATATTTTTTTTTTTTGCAAAAGCTTGAAATTTGGAGTTATATGGCTTTTACAGAGAATACATAGTATAAACTTTTCAAAAGGTCGAATTATAGATTTAAAAACTGTTTGTTTTTCAAATTTGCAAAAAGTTTGAGACTTCGATTATATGGTTTTTATAGGAGAAAAAAATGTAATTTCATAAAAGAGTTATTAAAATTATTATAGAAAAATGATTAAGGAAAGTATAAATAAATTGTCAACTCTTGTATATACATTTTTTTAAAAGGTGGGATTATAAATTTTTATTTTTTTTTTTTGAAATTTGCAAAAATTTTGGACTGGAATTTATATGATTTTTATAGGAGGAAGAAATTTGTTCGCATAAGAAAGTTGTTAAAATTATTGAAGAAATTAATAAATTCTCAAATCTTGCCAGCAAGCCTCTCTGTGAATATTTATAAAAAATTAACAAAAAGTACACATTGCAAATGTTGCGAAAAATGAAACTGTCCGTTTTTTAGTGACACCCACTGTAAGCTAAAAATATTGACGTGAATATAAAATCACATTAACTACATACATAAAAATATTCATTATTACATTCGTGCGCATGCATTAATATTTTATCTACGTGCAAATATTACACCTACTTTACGAAAAATGTTAGTTTACTTTTTAAGATTTTTTTTTTTGTAATTTTTTTTAAAAAGCGTTCGGTGCTCTTCTACATACCATAAGCAGGTGCCGAAGCATATTTCAGGGTGGCAGCCGGCGCAGCAGCGACATAGCTATGCGAGAGCGCAGCGGGAGCGGCGTAATGTCCAATAGCAGGGGCAGCAGCGGCGTATTGCAGGACTGGAGCAGGGGCGTGTGCAGCCTGGTAACTGTAAGACGGCGCTTGGTAGCTGTAAGCGGGAGCTTGGTAGGCCGCTGGCGCAGCGTAGGCGATGCCATGCGAGAGGGCGGGTGCAGCATAGCTATGGCTGAGAGCAGCCGGCGCGGTGTAGGCATGCGCGGCATAACTGGCTGCCGGTGCGGCGTACGCATGCGCGGCGTAAGCGGCTGGTGCAGCATAAGCAATGTGGGCAGCGGGTGCAGCGGCGGCAATTACGTGACCTTATTGTTTCAGATTTTCATTTTTTTTCAGAAGTTTAGTGGTGTGAGAAGCAAGTAAAGTGCAAGAGTGCAGAAGAAGCGTACAAAAAAGTGCAAAGAAAGGTGAAGTGGTGTGTGCAAGAGGGGTGTGAGGGAAAAATGTGCAGAGGTGTAAAATAAAATATTTGGTTAGTTCATGGATACAACAATAATAACGGTTCTCTCTGTAATTTTCTGCGCGATTCTTTCTTTTTTTTTTGGTTTCTTTAGTTTTTCAACTCAAATTCCGCTTTTTCCACTTACCGCCAATGGCTGGTGCCACGCCTGCATCGTTGCTAATACTGGAACGCTGGACGTGCGATTGCGAATGCGCGGTCTGTACGGCACTGGAGTAGTCCGATTGCGACGATTGGCCATAGTGGCCCTTCACGGTGTGCTCTTGTGTGCTACCCACCGAAGCGTGGTCCACGCTGGGTGCGGAAATGGAGTAGGCTGCGGGGCCGCCGGGTCTGGCATGCGCGCAAGCAATCACTGCGGCAATAACGAAAAGAACCTGAAATGAGTAAGCGAAGAGAAATGAGCAAATTGCAAAAAGCAATTAAATAAAGTAACAAAAAGAACAAAAATTTATCAACAACTCATAGTTCAAGGCGCGTAGAGGGAAAATGGGTTGCAAACAGTCAAGTAATATGCAGATTTGGTGTAATTAATCGCTGCATGAGCACAGGTTTACCACTACGCAGGCAGTTACCGCTCGCCCGGAAGGCAGGTGGTTGGCGCGTAGCTCGAAAATTGCGCGCAGAACGCCACCCTTTGCCGCGGCGTGTAACTTTTTGACGGTGTCGAAATGAACAAACTTTTTGCTCCTGCGCTACTTCAACAATACAACCATCATTTCGGCTGCGAAGTTCCATGGAATCCCATCCATGTGTAATTTTTAAAGTTTTAATTAAAATTGCCGAAAAATCGGTAAACTGATATCGTTCTGATACCAACGGGTGTGCATATGGGCGCAAAAATTTGTGTGTGTGTATGTGCGTGTAGCGGAGTTGCAGTAGTAATCAGTTGTTGCCGAAAGTAATACAAAACCTTGTGCAAATTCCAATGTGGTTTATGGGTTTTGTTTGAAAGCATTTCCCATGTATGCACAGGGGGATTCAGCTAGCGCTTAGTATTTAGGCTAACATTTTTTTTATTTTTCTTTGTTTGCAACCAAAATACCATTTGTGCTGTGTTAGAAAGTTGGTTGGTGTTAGACATTAACAAAGTTGGACAACATTGAAAATTGTTTACAAAGTAGGGATGAGAGTATGTTCAGAGAAAAATCGTGATTTTAAGTAAGGCCTATTTTTGCCTTGGCGACTACGAGTATATACAAAAACAGAATTGTCTCATGTCGACCGTGGAATTCAAGATAAATTCTTATAATTAATTAAATTATTATAATAAATTCTTAGGTTGGATTAGGTTTTTGTGGCAGGCGGTTCACTAGTGGAATAGCCAACTCACTTAGAGCTTACAGGTCCCTTCTAGTACGACTGTGTAATACGGGAACCTCAGTAATTATTCATAATATTCCCACTTAGACGCTCTTATGAAGCGTAGGATAGATTTTATCCCCCCACCGGATAGTTCGGTAAGATAGTCAAAAGAGTATTTTCCTAACAACTTTGTTCTACTGCTAGCTACGGCTAGGGAATTATAGAAATGTATAAGATGCTTTCCATTTCAATTCAACCGGGCCATTCGGGTCATGTTCTTCGATTTCGATGTAACTCAGATATATTGCTCTCTAGTCAAAATAATGAGACACGTATTTTTTTGTTCGTCCGAAAAAATTTTTTTTCAAGAGTTATCGGCAATTTTGTTTTTCGGCTCAAAATCGATTTTTTTAATTAGATAAGAAATTTGTTTTTTTAAATACCCATAACTTAGTCAAATATGAACCGATTTTAATGATTCTGAGTTTAAAATGATCGTCATTACTGACAGGAGCGACTTAATGTAGAAACAATTGCAAAAAAGTAGTTGCAATTTTTTTATTTAGGAAAAAAGAAAAAAAATTGAGATTTTTCGAATTTCAATATTTCAAAAAGTGTTTTTTTTATAACTTTTTCCAAATCAAGAGGACACCTCAAACTTCAATTGAGTTGAATGCCCAGTAGCTAAAATGAGTTATTTTTGAGTAATGAATTTTTGAGTAAAAACCCTGTTTCGCACTTTTTGTTTTTTGGAATATAAAAAATGTTCAACTACTTTTTTGCAATTGTTTCTACATGAAGTCATTCGTGTAAGTAATGACGATCATTTTAAACCCAGAATCATTCAAATCGGTTAATTTTTGACTAAGTTATGAGCATTTAAAAAAAAAAAATTTCTTATATATTGAAAAAACATTGATTTTGAGCCGAAGAACAAAATTGCCGATAAATCTTGAAAAAAAATGTTTTCGGGCGAACAAAAAAATACGTGTCTCATTATTTTGACCAGAGAGCAACATATTTGAGTTACATCGAAATCGAAGAACATGACCCGAATAGCCCGGTTGAATTGAAATGGAAAGCATCATAAATTATAAAAAAATATTTGAAAAATATTTACGCGTCCTTTGCTTACAACGGAATTAAATTCTAAACGCTAGTTGGTCTACCCTGTATACTCGCGTTCAAGTACTATACACAATCAAATATAATTTTACGCGCCTACACTTCGTTACCCAAATGGACGATTTTACGTTTTTCCTGGAAATTGCAAGTTGCTTGGCGATAAAGCCAACAAATTTTGTTAAACTCTTAGCAACGGAACGGTATTGGTTTACACTGAGCACGTTATTTGGAGTTTAATCGACTAATATGCGCACAGTGTGTTTTTTGAACACTTTTTGAATAAAAAATTGTAAAAAAAATTTTTTAAGAAATTCATTCAGATCAGCTTTTTATATACTGGGTTGCCCATATTCGACGGACCCATGTGTTTTTTTTTACATCCAAGAACACATTTTTTTTGATATTGACGATAATAATCATTTTATTTGGTTCAAGTAGATTTGTTGACATCACTTTTTAAATATGATATCTCCCGAATGGCCGCCTTGAGCCTTCACGGCGTATTGTGCCCATTTTGCAGCATTTTCCATAGTTTTAGCTAACATTTCGGCTGAAATAGCGGCCATTTCCTCACGGATGTTATTCTTGAGCTCTTCTATGGTCTTTGGCTTATTAATATAAACCTTTGATTTTAAATATCCCAATATGCAAGAAGAAGTCAGATGGCGTTAAATCGGGCGAAAGCGGTGGCCAGTCAAAATCGCCATTTTTCGACATCAAACGACGAAACAATTTCTTCCAAAAATCGATTGTGGTGAGAGCTGTGTGTGGTGGAGCGCCGTCTTGTTGAAACCAGACATGACTCATACGCTTTCAACGAATAATTGGCATCACAAAAGTGGTTATTATATCGCGATAACGCTCCTGATTGACGGTAACAGCTTGACCATCTTCATCTTCGAAGAAAAACGGCCCATAAATCGTGTTCGCACTAACGCCGCACCAAACAGTGACTTTTTCATCGTAAAGAGGTACTTCTTGAATTACGTGACGATTTTCAGTGACGTAAATACGGCAATTTTGCTTGTTTATCGTCCCATTCAATAAGAAATGAGCCTCATCGGATGATTTTGTTCCCAAATTGCTCGTCATCTTCAGCCATTTCAATGACTCTTCGGACCCATTCCAATCGACAAGGCTTGTCCGCAGGCAACAATCTGGAGGCGCACTTTTCACATTATTTAATTTTTAATACGCACGTTGAGTTTTCACAATTGACTTCTTTTATTGAATGTAAATTTCAACAATTTGGGAGCGCTCGCTTGGCATGTACTGTTCCATGGTAAAAATCTGCATGGACTGGCGCTTCCAATGCGGTATGTCATTAAGCGATCTGACCTCTCTGTCAAAAGATACAGGGTTGCCAGATAGGTCCGTCGAATATGGGCAACCCTGTAGTAACGCTCACCGGTCGAAATGGAATGAGTAAGCAAAAGGGGAGTGAATGCAAATCGCCTTAGTTAATATTTACTTATTTGTAAAGGGTGCTTTTTTTGAAATAAAACTATTGAATGAAGTATGGGGTACTTTATTCGGTACACTCCTTTATACCTTTATTTAACATCTATGTACTTTTATACACACATACACTTTTTATTGCTAGGAGAGTCCAGATATTGTAGTAAGGTGAATCTACTGAGGCCCTCGCCTCATTTGAATTGCTGTGTTTTTTAAAAGCGTGTAAACGGGAAGCGGTACCAGCTGGTGGTAGTAGACGAAGAGGAAGGCCTCCTCTGCGTTGGAAAGATCAGGTGGAGAAGGACTTGGCTTCACTTGGTGTGTCCAATTGGCGCCGGTTAGCACGAGAAAGAAACGACTGGCGCGCTTTGTTAAACTCGGCCAAAATCGCGTAAGCGGTTATCGCGCCAATTAAGAAGAAGAAACGGGAAGCGAAAAATGGTTTTTAGTACTTATTATCAGGATTTTATTTTCCGATCTATTATTAAAAAATACAAATTTTTGTTGGCCATACGAAGTTAGTTCAAAACGTGGTCAGACTTCAAAAAATGGTCTTCATGTGGACAATGGACACAGTTATACCCAGTTCTACTGAACTGATTTTGATGAAATAAAATTTAAATGACGTAGAATTAATGTCCTTATCGTGTGAAATACGATTATTTGGGGAAAAAAAACTTTAGTATCTTTTTCGGACCTTCAAAGTAAAAGAAGGTCAAAAAACGGTTTGTCATCCTTGAACGCCCGCTATTTTGTCAAATTTTACTTTTTTAAAGACAGTAGTTCACACGTTAACGACATTCATACTGAACAAGAACGTTGTTCCTTTTTCATCTTTTTCATTTCAAACACGTGTGAGCGCCGGAATCCGTGCCGCCAGCGACATGCCGTTTTTTGAGAGACGCTTTTTTTGAAGGCTAAAAACTTTTTGAACGAACCTCGTATGTCCAACAAAAATTTTTATTTTTTAACACTAGATCAAAGAATAAAATACTTAAAGCAATAATAAAAAAAACCTTTTTTTTCGTTTCCGTTTCACACGCTTTTAAGAGGTTATATACAGTTAGAATTTTCAAAAAATCGATTTTGTTTTTATTTTATTTTCTTAATGTAGTACATATGTATATTTAAGAATGTACACAAAAAATTGAATATCGTTCCGGGTAATATTTTCGAAGTTACACGCAAATTTTAAAAGGGGTTTCAGAGAATTTTTACCCCATGTAAAGTGTTTTTCAAACTTGAAACGCGTTTTTCTCAAAACCGTGTTTTCGAAGTCGGTGGACACGATTGCTCAAAAACGGGTGCACCGATCGTTTTGAAATTTGAACACAACCTTCTCAGATATATTTTCCAGGTACTAAGCGAAACAATAAGAATTCTCATGATTTTTTCTATTTTTTTAGGCAATTTTTCGCCAAAGTTTTTGTAGAAAATTCGATTTGTTTTCCTATAGCCGCCATTTTATCAAAAATTGAAGTTTTGACTATTCCTTCGATTAATACTCAGCCTTATCTATCCACAAAAAAAATCTAATTAGTTTCTCGATTTCAGATAATCCAAACCGGAGATATTTTGTCTACCGTCGAACACTTTTCTTCGGAGAACGCTTGGGAGTCGTACATTTCAATATTTTCACTAACTTTACATGCTATAATTAACTCTAAAGTAGACATTATTTGAATAGTTAAAAATTGTATTTGTTTAATAAAATCGTTCTTTGTAAAAAAATCTCAAAAAAACGTGATTTTTCAGCCTTAAGGCCAAAAAACATCATTTCAAATAAGGCGAGGTATTAGAGGTAGTCAGAATTTTCAAAAAATTTGATTTTTTTGCATTTTCTTAAAGCACAATGTCTTAAAAATATTGTGTGAAAATTTGAAGTGAATCCGAGAGTGTTTGAGAGGAAGTAGGTAGCAACAGCTGCAAAACTTTAAATGTGCTTTTCTCAAAACCAATTTTTTACAACAGGTGATCACTGTAACTTAAAAATCGTGATCACTGAAACTTAAAAATCACTGTAACATTCAATAAAATTTATACAGCTTTTGAAAAACATAAAAAACTCGTGCCTGATAGAAAAAAATTTTTTTATTTCAAAAATTTCAATTTTTTTTTAACAATTCATTTTCGGTTTTTTTTCTCGAAAATATGCAAAATATTTCCTGAGGCCGCCATATTAATAATTTTGACAAAAAAACATAAAATGCTTCGATAAGGCACAAGATCATCTATTAATAAAACTAATTTCCCTTGTCTGATTGGTTTTAGAGGAATCTCCAAGGACTTGTGATGATCATCGCAAGGGACTTCTGGAGGAACGAGTACTGAGCAGCAAATAACTTTTACAATTATAATTTTTTTTGTTAAAATTTTGTTAAAATCAAGTCGAATTATGATGTATTAAAGCTATGTTTTTAGTTTTGTGAAATAAAGCAATTGACTAGCAAAAAAAATGTATTGAAAATCATGATTTTTTCGGGCCTCTGACCATCCTTAACCCCTTAAAGGTGGTACCGGTAAATCAGCTGATTTGATTTTTTTTCTTTCGCCCTGTCCATGTGGCTCTCAGCACAGAATGAAACAAGATGAATTCATTATTTGTTTCATTTTATTTAAATACTTAAAAAGAAAGTGTAAATAAAAACTGTGTCTCTGTAAACTCATAGTTACTCATACGCCGTGAAGCACCGAAACAACTGAGCAAGCCGAAATGGCACGTGCTCATCATTTTCTCTCAAGTTTCAAATGTTTATTTATCGGTAAAACTTTTATTGAAATAAATATTTGTAAATATGTCAAAACATACACATTTCTTAGATATAATTTTAAAGTGTTAGAGGTGTCAATACAATCGAATACAAATGTCAACGCTTTGCATATCAAATTTATATATGGTAATGTACAAGGACCTACAGTGTATATGTATACATATTTAAACTACGTCGATGCACATTTCTACTCAACCAACTCAATGGCAGCAGCTGTCACTGACAGTTATTTTTATTTATGTATATGGTCCAAAGCCCATTGCCCATGTATTGCGGTGGCTTTTACGATAACTGGCTGCCGTAAGTGCCTTTACAAGTGCATACTCGAGATATGTACATATTTGATTGCATTATTGTGTTTCATTGCCTTTTAAGTGTGGCAATTAAGGTAAATGGGAGGTCTGTCGCAAAAGTTCCTGAACTCATTTCATATCTTAGACACCAGTGATGCCATCTAAGACGTGCATGATCCTACACCTGATTTAATAGAAGCCGAGTTAGGGCAATTACGAGTAATGTGACCTTAAGTAAATAAATAAATACTCTCGAACCATCGCGCACTGATAGGTTTTGGTACGGAGTCGATGAGCAAAAATACTTCTAGTCCAGATAAGAAAGTGAGGTTTTGGTCCCAGCTTTACAAAATTATAAGAAGTAATAAATCATAAAACAGGCTTACCCAGAATCAAGGCACTCCTTACACAAAGTAAGTGGCCGCAAAAAGGGGCCTTGTTCACTCCTCTCGGAAGCATAGGGCCTCGACAAGACTCAGTCTTGCGTTGGTTTCGTTAATCTGTTTTTGATTTTTGGCAGGGTAGGTGATTAGCCTGCCGCTACTAGTCCTAAGTAGTGGAAATGTCCACCTGTCGTCGCTTACGTAAAACGCCTTCTTACTGCTTAGAGCGCCATCTGCACTTCACATTTTTCTGGCAGAAGGATCACACAGATGGTTGAGGACTTCGCTAAATTTGGTGTGTCTGCGCTATTACCGCGGTCGCCCGCTTTCTCTTGTTGGCGCCACTGATGCAATGTGTAACTGTGAGTTTTTCTTTACTTTTTTTTTTTTCTTGTTTGAGCAGCCACAGTGCAAATAATGCGCAGACTATTGTGCGGGAGTAAGGGTGGAAAGGATAAGCTTTTGGGGTTGAGGAATGGAAATGGAGGATTTTTTTCTTGTTTTGTTTTTTAGAAACAG
Organism: Anastrepha ludens; assembly: GCF_028408465.1. NCBI lineage: Eukaryota > Metazoa > Arthropoda > Insecta > Diptera > Tephritidae > Anastrepha > Anastrepha ludens. Next base: position 24,793,445 of record NC_071499.1, on the reverse strand, counting down.
GCTGATAACGAATCCGAAGCGATAGGCTGTTGACAAGGCGTGCGCAAAAGAGAAATCTTCTCGCTATTCTATAAGCAGGCTGTCGATAGATGGACTAACACGGATACCTGCAAACTAACGAAATAAACGAGAGACCAATTTGAAGTAAACCAGAACTGTCGAGTTTTTAAGAAAGCCAAGAGCAGACACCTTCAGAATTACGTCCGCAATAACCGGTCTCTCAGAGGCTATGCCAGGAAGATGGGATGGTCGTACAAAGGTAGATATAGAAGCTGAAGAAGCGATCCAGAAGAATTTAAGAAGACTGTCTCTCACTATCTGTGTGAGTGCCCAAGGTTGTGTGCTCCACGACCTATAGAATACTAGGGGGATTATCGATGGTCAACTTAAAAGAAATTGCAGAAAGAAAATAGACAACATAGCCAGATTCATAGTCAAATTAAGATGGTTCGACTAATAAAAAGTAGAGGTTCAAGAAGTGGTGTATCAAAATGGCATATTTTGTGCTAATTAAGTCTGGGATGTGTCACTCAGGCAACACCTGCACCACCACCACCAAAACACTAACACTGACGTTTGAACAAAGTTAATTTTATAATAAGACCAAATAAAGTGAAAATATAAAAACTACTGAAATATGTAAAGGGTCTTTGAAAAGTGGCGCCTATATATAGACGAGTGACGAGAAACCTGACACCTATAGTGAATAGTTCCTCGATGGTATATTTTTTATCAGGTATATATGAGGCGTCTGCTTGACCTGCCAGCTCAACTTAAGCTCATCTAAGAAAAGGTTCGAAAAAGAAATATTGGCCCTTGATATCCATATTTTTTAGTATATCGCCGTATTAAAAAATCGTATATGCTGTAAAGCATCTTTCAAAAGTGACGCCTGCATGTTGATTGGCTAGATGGTGGGTTAGACTGGTGATTCAATCAGAATCCAACCCGCACTTCCGCACCACTTTTTTGTCCCACGTCTAAATGTGAATAGTGAATAGTTTTTAGATGGTACTTCTTGTTCATCATCGTCATCATCATAGCATCACAACTACGGAGTGAACCATTGCAATTCGCCTCCACGTCATTCGGTCATCAGCTTTTCGTTGGATGTCAGATATACCCATGGCTCCAAAGTCGCCTTCAGTGTCATCTCTCCATCGTTTCTTCAGCCGGCTTCTTCTACTATCGTCTTGTGGATTTGTTTCGAAGTTCGTTTTCTTTTTTAGCTCTATCGTTGCTCATTCGTAGAATGTGAGCGTACCATCGAATCCTTAGAGCTTTGATGCAATGTGTATCTGTGTCCTTTTATTTGTTTTTTGCTTGTTTTAGCAGCCACAATGCAAGTAATGCGCTGACTTTTGTGGGGGACTAAGGATTGGAAGGATAAGGTGCTTTGGGGTTGAGGAGTGGGATTTTTTTTATATATTTTTTTTTTATTAAAAACTAGAAAGTAGGAAAGTAGGCAAGTTAGGAAAAGTACGAGGACCGTGCTTTACGTGGGATTCGAACCCACAACCTCTGGGACGACAGGCTGAGTTCATATCCACCATATTTTAATAATTCTGGATTGATTGCGTCAGTACCACAGCTCTTCTCAATTTGTTCTACTTAAAATTTAAGGTGTTCTTTCTTTTTTCGGCTTATTACCTTGTAGTCCATGTAGTCGTCTTTAATATTTGTAAAGTACAATTTTAATCATGGATACTTAGACAAGGCAAACTTTGTTGTTTTTTGCAGCGCTGCTCAGTTTTGTCTTGCACTCACTGACTAATTTCGAAGAGCAGCGTGGGCTAGAAAGGGCTCTAAGTGTAGCTTGACTGTCACTACAAACTCCAATACTACTACCCTGCCAATGTTTCCCATGTTACATTCACGACAGCCCAGACTTTCGTTAAGATCCTTTACTTAATATCACTTTTTTAATATTCATTTCAATTCGTGGCGAGACCAAAAGCTTGAATATTTTATTTATTTTTTTAAACTGTGAGTTTACTTTCAGGCGTCTTCCACTGAAAATTCAAAGAGTTTACCCGCTCAATCCTTTGAAGCTATTTGTAACATTTGAGGTGGAAAAAAACGGGCAGCTTGTCGTTTAACTGCGTGTGCTTCTAGGAGATATTATTGGCACAAAATATTGGCACATAGAATTTGCAAATTTTTGACTTTGATTTTTGATTTCTATTAGTTTTGGCCTATGGGACTTCTGTGCAATGACGTGGTGAATCGTGTTCGAAACGAAAGATCGAACGATCAGCAGGGAATACTCTCTGTAATCATGTCTCAATAACCACATTCACCAGACTTGACCACCTATGAGTGTTTTTGGTCCCGCAAACATACGGAGAAGCTAAATACCGCAAAGCCAACCCGAAAAGCGCATATTAGAAGTTTATTCAGCAGTTAAAGGGGCCCTGGTAAAATAAATGATTTTAAAATATCAAAAAAAAAAAATTGTAGAAAACAAAAGGAACCCGCTCTTTCAACCCGCTTTCCTTAATAAGTGAATGCAGTTAACTTTGACCCCCCATACTTTTTGCCATCTTCACTAACCGATCCCTGTAATTGCACTTTTTAAAATGCGCGCCAGTTAAAGAGGTTAAGGTAAAGAAAGCAATTTTTCTTGAAAAATACTAAATAAGTAAATTCTCAGTTGCATTTTCTCAGGCAATTCTTAGAATAAATAGAATTAAAATGCGCTTCAGTAGCTTCTAAAGAGTAGCTTAGGAAAAAATATTCCACAAGTAGATACGAATAAAAGCTGAAAATTCCAATTTATCTCACGCTTCAAGTGGAAAAAATCTACGAAACTGCAGCAATACTGACTTTAAAATCAACTGAAACAGAAAAACAAAGCAGCTGAAAATATGGTTCACATGAAAACAGATGCTACAGAGAAGCGGAGAAGTCAAAAGTAAACAATTCAAAATAAACTTTCACCAACGAGTGAGAGAAAAATAAACATTGCAAAAAAAAATACTTTGTGTAAAAACAAGAAAACAAAAACAGCAACACATAGAATTAAGAAATAAAATACCGTTGCGTGCTTTTACTGACTTCAGTAACTGCGAAAGGATTTATTGCGATGTACCGTCACACGATGTTTTCTCTCAATCTGCTGCTATTCGCGCCCTTTTGATTTTAAATTTTTAGTGAAAACTTATAAGCTCGTTTCGACGACTTCATGCTTGCATGAGTGTGCATATGTACATTATACTACAATAAAACTTGTTTTGCTGAGAACTAGTGACATTAGCTTTATTGCTGCAAAACCGAACTAGTATAAAAGAGACTAGTTGGAACCCAGTTGAAAATAGCTAAAGGAAGATAAATAAAACTATTTTAGCTGAGAACTAGTGACATAAGTGCTATTGCTGGAAAAACGAACTAGTGTAAAAGAGACTAGTTGGAAACCAGTTGAAACTGGTATAAGAAAGATAAATAAAACTATTTAGGATAGTGATATAAGTGTTGCAAAAACCAACTAGGCTGAAAGAGGCTAGTTGAAAACCAGTTGCAAATAGCTAAAGGAAGATCGGTACAACTCTTTTAGCTCGCAGCTCACAGTGATATAAGCGTTATTGCTGCATAAACGAACTAGTCTAAGCCAGATCAATAAAACTAATTATTTTAGCTGAGAACTAGTGGCATAAATGGTATTGTTGGAAAAACGAACTAGTGTAACAGAGATTAGTTGGAAACCAGTTGAAACTGACTTAAGAAAGATCGATAAAACTATTTTAGTTAAGATGGTGAGTGATATAAGTGTTGCGAAAACAAACTAGGCTAAAAGAGACTAGTTGAGAACCAGTTGCTAAAGGAAGACCGGTAAAACTCTTTTAGCCCACAGCTAGTGATATAAGCGTTATTGCTGCAGAAAGGAACTAGTCTAAGGCATATCAATAAAAAAATAAAAGATCGGTAAAACTCTTTTAGATCAATAAAACTATTTTAGCTAGGATAGTGATATATGTAATTGTTATTGTTGTGAAAACGAACTAGGCCCAAAGATGCTAGTTAGGAACCACTTGAGAATGGGTAGAGGAGAATTAATAAAACTATTTTAGCTCAGCACTAGCTGTATAAGTGTTATTGCCGCAAACACGAACTAGTATAAAAGATACTAGTTGAAAACTAGTTAAAAATGGCACGAAGATTTTTACAAAAATGTATTTCTTAGTTTTTTTTAAATAATTTAAGTAGAGAAAGTGGTCTGATAACTCAAAAAAATTGCGCGTATACGCAAATTTTTTTTTTTTTTGACACATATTTTTAACATTTCAGCCTGTCATGTCACTTAAGTTATTCGGTGCAAACAACTAAACAGGCCATTATCATGAAAAACTTATCAATTTAAAAAGTTGAACCCGTCTAGAGTGGTGAGATATGCACAAAAGAAGAAGTCAATTTTAAAAGCCAGCCTAGGCCTTCTACAGCAGTGGCATTCGATTCTCCACCACTGCACATTAGGTCAAATGACCGTTTTTGCTGTATAAAAGTATGAGAATGAAAGTGCCGTTTTAGTTTTGTTGTTGTTGTTTTCTAATTAGAAATACTTTAAAACAAAGGTGCGTTGATTTTATTTTCACTTAATAAAAAACACCGTTACACAGGCACCCGTCAAAGTCAATCGACGTAACTTTTCGTGTAAATTTGCTTGCGCGCTTGGTGAACTTTGAGTCCGCTTTTCTCGAATTGTGTTGAAAATAATTCATTAGTGTAAAATGGAAAATAAAGAGGTATGTAAGTATATATATGAATTTAATTAAAACGCTTTATATTTATGTTGCTATATTTGTAAATAAATTATTAGTCTACATAACCTTGAAATGATACAAGTTATCTTAAACGTTGACTTTCTGGAAGCCCTATAAAATTTTGACCCCATTTGACCTCTTTCAAATTAGAAAAAATACATGCATTGTTATTTAATGAGTTATTAACAATTTATTTCAAATTGCGATTTTTTGCGTTTTAATAGTAATTCCACTTCCCTTTAGGCATCCTCGGTATAGAAAAAAACGATATGTTTGAAATATGGCGAAAAGAACGTTCCCAAAAAAAAACCAACTTTGATGCCGTTTTTAATCATGTTCTTGGAAAAATTAAGGACATTCATATTTCGGTTGAAATGAAGAAGAATTTAATGCAAAAACTACGTTTTTTTATTGTAAAATTAACGCAAAAGTGGAAAAAATGCCACTGAAAGATAAACGTCTTAAAGATTAAAATCATTCGTGGCTAAATTCAGAGTTAAAGTTGATGGTCAATAGCATTCTCAAAAAAGCAACTAGTACCATTGTTGGTCGTCGGCGTATGCCATTCACCAAAAAATCAGAATTTGGCAAAAGAAAGGAAGCCGCATACTATTCAACTGAGAAAGCTGATACTAGTCTTCTTGTTCGTGCAGCAGCAACATCGGCTCCTATACAAGGGGATACCGATTTGGCTGCAATCCTGAAAGAAAGTATGGAAAGCCCAACAAGGCCCCCTAAGATGTGTATTCAAGCTACCAAATCGCCACTTCAACTTTCTGCAGATGAGGCTTTAGCTTTCCTTTTTGAAAATAATTTTTCAAAAGAGCAGTACAACGCAATACGTTACGAAAATAAGTTATGAAACTGCGATATTTATCCACACTATTCTAAAATTGCAGCCGCTAAATTCAAATGCCGACGTCAGGGTATAGAAGCAAATGATACTCTTGTAAAAGTTTCATTGCAATCTATTTTAGAGCATACGGCTGAAGGAATTGCTGAGATGCAAAAAGAAGTTTTTCAAGTAGTATTGGAAGAAGAGGCCAAGGAGTCTGTTAGACATATTTAATAGGTTTGTCGATACTTCAAATCCATTAATTTCCACACTACTTTTAAATAGAAGCTTACAAAAGTGAAAACCTTCCACACTTCCTTCAGAAGTAATTGAACTATTATGTTGCGAAGAATTTAATCTTAACAACCAAGACGATGAAATTAATGAAACTGAGGATTTTATATTTAAATTAAATCTACAAAATGAATTAGATTTAAGGAATTAATAATGTTTTCTATAATTAAAACAAAAATTAATGAATTGTCACGCTTACATTAATTGTTACAAAAGGGTTAATTTTAATTTGTGGTTGTTAATGGGTTAAATTCCTTTTTTTTAGATTTATTCTTACTAGTGAATTGCTGACTAGTTTTGGTTTGAATATCATGATTTTCTATATGTAATTAATTAATTAATTAATAAGTTTTAAAACTGCATAACGAAAATCGTTCCAGAAATTCTAACTAAAACCGTGGAATTGGTATGAAAAGTTTGTGGAATTTTTTTAATTTTTGCGAATTTTTGTATAAAACTTGAAACTTGGGTATTTGGCATTTATTAGGCAATGAGCTATACTTTTGCACCAAAATAAATAATGAAAAAAAATTATGAAAAAATTAAATTTCTCAAACTTAAATCGCTTTTGTAAAAAAATGAGCTAAAGTTTTATACAAAAATAAATAAAAATAATTTATCTAAAATTTTTTTCTCAAACTTATATTGCTTTTGTTAAGAAATGAGTTAAACTTTTATACAAAAACAAAAAATTAAAAATATAAAAAAAAGAATTCCGAATTGCTTTTTTTAACTCTTATACAAAAATAAATAAAAATAGTTTTATGAAAAAATTTATTTCTCAAATTTATGTGGTTTATGTTAAAAAATGAGCCAAACTTTTATACAAAAATAAATCAACAAATTTTTTGTCTCAAATATATATGACTTTTCCACAAAAATAAATGAAATTAATTTAAAAACATAAAAAAAATTCTGAATTTATATGACTTTGTTATGCAAGGAGCTATACTTTTGTAAAAAAATATTTGTTTTTTAATAAAATTTAAAAGTTAAAAATAATAAAATTTTTTTTTTTTTAATTAAAAAAAAATTAAGAAAAATAGTCAAAACTGATTAAAATACGAGGGTCGTTTAAAAAGTCCGTCAAAGTCAGTGAGATAGCACTACTGGTGCATATCAAAGTTATGCTTAGTTAGCAGCATCTCTTGGTAGAACACACACCAAGTTTCAGCCAGATCAGCCTATTTCTTTGTGCTTGGCATTCCTTTGAATCGGGGAAGTCGAGTGATTTTCCTTTTCCATCACGACAGCGCACCAGCTCACACCTCAGCAGTTGTAGTCCTAAAATTTTTGGGGATAGGGTTCTAACTCGTTTCATATCCCTGTTCCTATTCCAATTACACATCCACATCCTATTCTCCAGACTTGGCTCTCACGGATCCCACCGACTACTATTTGTTCCCTATTTTGAAAACGTGGTTATCGGAAAACGATTTTATTCAAATGTGGAGGTGATTGCAGAATCGAATGGCTATTTTACAGACATCGACAAATTCAATTATTCGGAACGCCTTGGACGAAGTGTATAAGCCTGAAGGCTCCTACTTTGAAGCGAAATAAACGTTTGAAGTATTTTTTTATTTTTGCACGCACTTTTCCAGCGACCCACGTATTGATGTCCTAGCATCTAGCGTGTGGCATAGATGTCATATCATGCGTATGTAATTCATATTCATTTGTAATTCATATCTCCTTTGCATCAAAAAATGCAAATTCTCCTTTCCTCAGCTCAGGCTCTTAATGAAATTGAGTAGATCCATAAAATCTTAAGAGGAAATCTTACTTTTAAATTTATTTCAAAAAGAAATCTTTTCTAAGGTAAATAAAACCTAAATCGTTTATCAAAATTTTTTATTGTTTCCTTTGTTGGTGCTTTCTAAGTTCCTATAAACTTTTCAGCGCTCAGTACTGCAGTTACGCTCCAGTGTCTATAAACCTTGTTTCGGTCCCTAATAAATTTCAGAAATTTTTTAGTGAACCATCGTCCAATTTTTTAAGGTTTTCTATCGTCCAATATTTTAAGATTAAGGAAAAAAGCTTGCGAGTATTTGTTAAAGATATATTTTACAACATTTTAAAGTGGGCTAATTTATCGTCACAGTTTGAAAGAAGCCAACTGCAGTACCAGTCCAAAGAGGAACTTTCGTGCTTCCGTCAAAATGTGCAGCCATAAAGGATGATGTTGAATGTGAACCACACCTAAACGTCAACGACACCGTTGGACTTCTTTCTTTGGGGTTATTTGAAAGATAAAGTGTACGTCGATAAGCCAGCAACAATTCAAGAGCTAAAGGATGAGGTAATTCGGCACATTAACGGCATAGAACCTCAATTATGCCTCAGCGTCATCGAAAATTTGGACCATCGGATGGAGGTGTGCCATCGAGGCCGTGGCGGCTATTTGGCCAATATTTTGTTTCCTATGTAATTGAGCTATACCAATATTAACATAATAAAGACAAATAGCAATAAATTTTTAAAACAGTTGTATTTTATTCAAAATCAACACTGGCCCTTGAAGCTTAACCACCCGTTAGATAAGGAACTATTTGCATTTGGTGGTCTTTGGAGGCGTGCCGCCGAGGCCACGGCAGCCATTTGGCCAATATTTTGTTTTGTGCATAATTGAGCCATACCAATATTATCATAATAAAAAGAAATTATAATAATTTTTTAAAATAATTGTATTTTATTCAAAATCAACATCGGCCCTTGAAACTTAATCACCATTTATTATAATTTTTTTAAAGTCTCTCTATGTTGCGTTGGTTATTGGCTTGAATTTGGAAAATTCTATGCTTACAAACCTTTACACAAATTTTGCAATGTTTTGAAAAATATTTACGCCTGACTTCAGACAGCAGGCACTGGTTACATTAGTGGCTAAGAGTCACTAGTTAAGACTTATGGCCGCTGTCTGGTTGCCGGCATAAAAGTGGTTGCCCGCATTACAATAATTCCCATATCGAAAAAGGTGTAAAGCTCTTGAATTTTTATATTCACTAAGTTTTCCATGCCTTTATAGTATTTTTTTTTATATCAAAAAAAACAAAGGTATTAAAATCCTTCGGAAATATCCTCATATCGTAGAAACAAAATAACAACAACAACATCTCAACCCAACTGCGTACCTTTAAAGCCATTTTTTCACAATTTCACTTGAACTACTTTGTACTAGTTAACGAGACTTTTGTTAATAAACAGATCACTTTTCAGCTTGCGACTTGCGATTGGCGACTAGCGGCTTTGCTATTTTACTTTTGCACTTCGACAGGCAGGCAATTCGTTGTTGATCAAACGTTTTCAAAAACGCACTAAAAACTGTTTCAATTTCGTATTCTTGGCGTTTATTTATATGCTTGGGCCATAAAGTTGTGGCAGCGGCAGCCGCTTTGTGAACAACAACAACAATATATAGTAACTACAACGTTGGTGCAGCAGCCCAGCAAAGCTGAAAAATTGAAACTGTAACTCGGCTGCAGAAACGAGTTTTATTGTTTTCAGTTTGTTTTTCTTTTATGTAGTTTTCCGGTGCAAAATTCATAGCAACGCGTGAGCTGCGTCGGATTACATGCATGCTTACATGTGTATGTATGTCTGCGGCTGTGTTGCTGCACCAAATCGGCAATGTGGCATTATTAATGAGAGCAAAAAATCCAGCAACACTAGCAACAACAACAAAAGCAATTGTATCAGCTGCAACAATGCAAAATCAACTTAACTGCTGCTGCTGCCACCGCCGCTGCACGATTTTTCACTGGGCACTTAACAAACTGCAAGTTGCAAGTTGCAAGTTGGGGTGGCGGCTTAGGCTTAAGCTTAAGTTAAATGTCTGCGATTGGACTTTAAATTGTGTGTTATTTATTTTATTTTGATTTGTATGCATTTATGTCTTTTTTCGTTTTGTTTTTGTAATTTGTTAGATAACTGAAAAGCAGTAACGTGTGACCAGCAGCAAAAACAAGAAATATTTTAGGGTTGGGTGATTTGAGATCTTGAGAACATCAACTGAACTGAAGTGCTTGCGGTTAAAGTGTGTAGTTCATGGCTATGCGCATGCAACTCCATCTAGAATTCGTGCGGCGGCACTTTGACGATTCAATGCGAAATAACGCGGAGTAAAAGTTGTTCTTCCATACATTTTCAGAAGCCTCTCATAGCCTAAGATCTATATTAAAAAGGAAAAACAGAGAAGGCATGGACTTCGATCCAACGATTCTCTCCATGCCCCTTGACTCCATGCCATCTAGAGTCGTGCTTGACAAGAGATACAGTGTAGTGCTGCCAGAGACTCAACTGTGGTCAAATTCAGAAAATGAGCCCGGCAAACACTGTTTTCGCATTTTCACGGATGGCTCCTAGACCGAGCATGGCTCCGGCTTTGGGGTCTACGTGGAATCCAGCAGGACAAAACTGCACTTTGCTCTTGGAATGCATGGATCTGTGTTTCAAGCGGAGGTGTATGCTGTTTTAGAAGCGATGAACTTTGTTGTGGAAAACCGATGGGGAGGCAGATCCGTATGTGTCTGCAGCGACAGCAAAGCTGCGCTCATGGCCTTAGACAGCATTTCAACCACTTCAGGGGTAGTTGAGTACTGTAAATCCAGGCTGAACTATGTCGGTAGACAAAATAGCCTGATGCTAACATGGGTCCCGGAACACGTGGGTATCGTGGGTAACGAGACCTCTGGCTCCTTAGCTAAGATGGGCTCTGCGGCCAACTTCTTTGGACCAGAGCCCGTTTTGCCACTCCCTTCTCCTGCCATCAAAGCCACGGTTAGCAAATGGGTAACTACAGCCCACAAGCGAGCTTGGCAGGTTGAAAGAGGCTGTAGATGGACCCAACTGATGTTACCTGTCATGCCCGATCGACTGTCGCAAACCCTCCTGTCATTAAGCAGAGGGGAGTGCAGACAGCTGGTTTTACTGATGACGGGCAACTTTCTGTGGGCGAAGCACATGGAAAAGGTAGGCATCTCAGACAGTGTAGTCTGCCCAACTTGTAAAGACAAAAAAAAAAAAAATTTTAAAAAGCAAGGCCTTTTTAGTATAAATTATTTTGTTGTTGTCTTTCGTCGGATATAAATCCGAGTCGTTCCGGTAACGTACAACCGACTGTCGTGGGAATGTAAATTATTTTATAGTCATCATTGGCGCTTAAACTCCTCCTCCTATTTGTAGCGTTTTACGTTTTGTTGTTGTTCCACAACTCCCGAAACCTACAGTTTTACACCATCTCCGTATGACGGATGGTCTTTAGACGAAATTTGACAGTGTTTCCTGTCCGGGGTCTCGAGCCTATGCACTTCCGAATGATAATTACAAACCAGTCAAATCAACTACGGTGGTCGGCAAGTCATCTTTTATTAAGTTTAGGTAGCGTGGAGTGGTTTGCTGTAGTTATAAGAAGTTAGATGGTAATTGGAGAAGGCAGTGCAATAGAAGCGAACCCTTAAACTAGAACTCTATACTAAGCATTCCAGGTACTATGGCACTCAGCACCTTAGATTTAGATTTCTTAGGAGTTTGCACTTTTATATCATGGTCTTGTGTGCCCTGTACTAATCAGAGTACCTCATCCAAACCCTGTGTCCTTATAAAACTTAAGACAGAGCTGCGTTGGACTGAGCGTATGTGCCTTTATTCTGGCCGCAAATGGTCGTGATGTCTCAACCTTATCCGCGTTATAACGCTGCAGGCTTTGGAGGCTCCTGGGATTGGTCACAAAAGCGACAAAAGTTAGTGGACCATATCCCGATCATGTGTAGCTGACTGTGCAGTCTGAAATGGCCCTAGAGCATTCCCAGTTTATTGAGGAGAGTTATGAGTTTTTTAAACCTCTTTTGGTGGCCATCGGCACAGACCGTTTGGTTCTGGAGCCATATATTCCATTGCCTATGCCCTCTGGTATCTTCGAGCCAACTGTGTACCATGAGTGAGTGCACTCCTGGAGTTTCCCCTCAAATGCAGGTCTATTTCAGTTTACCTTGTAGTTGAGCTCAATTCTGAACTTATATTCGAATTTGATGACTTTAGTGATATCATCTCTGGATAAGTGGGAGCTGCAGACTCAGCAGTTCCATGTTGTTAGATGACATCTCTTCCCTCTACCGAAACATTTCCTGGTAATATTAAACAGGGTACGCTTTTCTGATTACTGAATAACTATAGCAGCGGCGTCAGCTCAAGCATATCCTCCATCGCAGCTGTAAGGCATGTCCGCATCGCCCCGTGATGCACACCCATGCTAAGCCTTGAAGCTTAGTTAACGCAGCCCGCAGTGTCGAAGGAGTGGTTATCGATACCCAAGCGAGCGCTCCATAAGTTATCATTGGTCTTATTATCATCACGTAAATTCATTCAGAGACGTTCCTGCTAGACGTTTGCAGATCTTGAGAGCCTTTGTTGCTATCGATGCTGTGCGCGAAATGATTGAGAGAGATCTTCATGTCACGGTATGTGGCCATAATTTTGGGCATCCTCGGGCATTGGTGTGTCGAACATTAATAAGATCTGGAACGGTCACCTTGTGGTAGAAAAAAAATGTTCACGTTGGATCCTATACAACTTAAAAAACACCCTGAAAACGCGAATGCACAAAGTGCTCCGAAAATTGGTTCGCACGCATGCAAAAGTGTATTGATCATCACGGATGACCACCTACATATATATATTACATATAGGGCCACAACATTTTGACCAATTTTAACTTTTTTTTATTTTTTTAGCTCACTAGTCGTTCGTAGAAACTATATTTGAGAAATTTTGCATTTATAAGAGCTGGAAAAATTTTCATCAAAATTAAAAAAAATTGGGTCACAGTTTTATTGCCCATTAAATTTTAATACAATAAAATGGACGTTTAAGGTGGGACAAAATTTTAGTTGATTTTTTATAATTTTTCCCCTGCCGATATTGCGTATTTTCTCAATAAAAGAAATACCGCCAGGGTAAAAGATGATGAAAAACCCAGCACACGGATGTAGCGCTACGTAAGTAAGTAGCATAAATATATTCAAGCCTGAAAATAAACAAAATTTTGGAAGAATTAAAGGCAATGTCCGAAATACCTGGACCACTAGGCATGGAATTGCTTTTATATATTATATTTTTCCTCAAAACCAGTTATCTGGTTATAAGGCGTAAGTGTCGTACGAGTATTATCTTCCGTCGTACAGCTTTTAACGTAAATTTTAAGAGGACTGAAATCACAATCAACTGTTCTGTTAAATTCTCTGCAATTTTAATATATGGCTTTTACGGTATTTTGCGAATGCCCTTAATATATTTTTAGCCATTTAAAATTTTCGACATACAAGAATACGACATTTACGACGCACTGGTGCATACTCCAAGTAATTAAAGAAATGAAAATAAATTTAAATTTTCAAAAAAAACAATAGTCAAAAAATTTTTCTTTATATATTAACTATAAAATATATCAAAAAATTCATTAATTTCCATTTATAATATTATTATAAATATACAGCTAGATTAGATTGATTATATTAGATGTGTGGGGGGTTGAAGAAGCCCAAGCACTCAGTTAGGAGACCATTGAACTACACCTGCATAAATTTCAGTAGAAAGAATAAAGATGGGAAAGACAAAAAGTGGGTGGTAAGACGGAAAAATTAGTTTAAGGTCAGTCTTCCACAAAGGATAAGATAGGCATACCAGGGCCTAGGTGCATACTTGCAGAGCCTTCATTATCCATTTTATCAGCTCGCTCGGCCCCTGTAATACCACAATGTCCAGGCACCCAAATAGGACTAACTTTGTTGTGTTTTGCAACACTGTTTCGAAGAGCAGCATGGATTGGCAAGGGCTTTCAGTGCAGCTTGACTCTCACTACAAATTCCAACACTGCTACCCCGCCACTTTTTCTCAATTATCCAGTATGCCACGTTCAAGATGGCATAGACTTCCGTAAAGAACACCGTGGCCATCTGTCCTGTGACATAGTACAAATATACAGCTAAACTTCCCAGTCAATCGGTCAAGATTTTCGAGTTATAAGTATGGCCGATTGAAATATTTGTGTGCTTCGTGTTGAATGTTGAAAGTTTTTGGGCACGCATTTTCTAGAGGTGCTGCGTTAAAAATCAAAATAAAAATTATTCCCTCCCTACTCCTTTGATTATCTTATTTTTAAGGTATTAGGAGGTAAATATTTTAAACAAAAAAAACCGTTTAAATTTCTTCTGTGGTCTAACGCCTCAACCCTTTAATATTCAACTGTGAACTTCCTAAATGCAACTTTTTCACTAAAAAGGCATCCATTCCTTTTCTTAGTACTTTTGCGCAAATGGTTAAAAACTGTTTTATGGTGGATTTTTAGCTCCTGGACGATGCTACTACTACTAACATCCTGACCAACTTCGATTATTTCTATTGATTTTATCGATATTTTCTACATTATTGACATTTTATTTATAATAACATCAATAACATCAAAAATGCCTGAACGGAATCAACGAAACCAAAATTGCACGTAATTGGCTATTGCAGTATCGGCACCATAAACACCATTTACAATTTTACGTAGGCCTGCGTTTTCGCTCGCAAATGTGCCGAATTTTTTCATTGCTGACTTCCATTGTTAACACCCTGTAACTTACAACTGAAAACTGAATGGAACAAAGAAAAAAGAGCAAAAGAAAAAAGATTTTTTTTGGTGTCAAATGTCGCCTTGACAACGAGCATAAATTTTAAATTGTTTGATCGATACTTTACGCGATATCGATCAGTGCAGCCATCTACCGAGAAAATTATGTATTTTCCCCCCTTTTATTTGGTGTTTGATCGGCTCTCCATTCGATTTGTGCTGCGCGTCTAGATTTTTTTCCACAAATGGAAAAATCCATATAATCTGTAAATTCAATGAGCATCCGTGTGATAAATTCATTCTTCTATTTTACGCCGCCTCCGAGCGGCAGTTGGTTCTTTTTTATGAGCAACTTTTTCAAAGCAGAAATTCACTCGGAGATTTGCCATTGCCTGCCGAGGGGCGAGCGCTATTAGAACAAAGTAAAACTTTTTCTGTCTTTTGATGATTCATGCGCGGATATTCGAACCTGTGCTCTTCCGAATGGTAGTCCCGCATTAACCCATTCGGCTACGACGGCCGTTACATCATATCCAAACTCACTGTCTGCCTTCAAAATCGTTTTCAGACGGAACTTCAGTACGCTTTTTTCTAAAAATATGGCAGATATTTGTATTCAGTGCAGGTTTTTTATATATTATCTGCATTTTTATTGCTCAATTTTCAATCTATTTATTCGTTTTGTGCTAATTTTTTATCCAGAGTAGCGAAACTACTGAAAGACTCATAATTTTACCACCAGTTAGGCGACATAACAACTTTAATAAGTGCAGCCGATTTCAACATATTTTACCTCCTAAATATTCTGGTTTATTTGTAAACTTTTTAATTTCAAATTGTCCCACAAACATTTTTTCTCAATTTGCTTTTTCCAAAAAACAAAAACCCAAAACAAGCAAAAAACATAGCAATTACAACATAGGCAAAGTGCATTGCAAAATTCGCACAGCCTCCATCAATTCCGCGCCTTTCAGCAGTTGCCTTATCTTTCCCTTTTTTCACTCTTTAACTTCTAAACTTTTTTGGCAGCTGCTCGCTGTCGAAGTTTATTCTTTTTTTTTTTCTTTTTTCCCCCTCTTCTATGAGTTCGCGTAAATTGTATGCAAAATCCGGCAAAACCACTCACATTTGCTTGTAGGCCTAAATTGTTGGATGGTTGGTTGGTTGGTTGGTCCCACTCATTGGCGACCACATTTCAAATCGTTGGTTTGTCGCGTTATTTGACTTTGTTTGTTGTTGGCCGATGACTCGTTGACTGCCGCTTTAGAGCGGTCCAATATAAAATTTATTATATTTTCAAATTTCAAACTTTTGGGTTGGGCCACAGCCAGGTAGACTTGTAGACAAGAATTTATGTGTTTGTTCATGTTATTCTATGCATGACAATTTCACAAAAGTTTGTCGTCAAAATATTGCCGAGTGCAGTGCACCAATAAGTGTCAAACTGCAAATTGGCTGCTTGATAGAAATAATTGAAGTGCTTGAGAAGGGTTTACTTACTGGAGGAGTATATCGATAGCACAATTTTTGAGAGAATTTCATTTAAATTGGGCGGCTTGTATTTTGGTCTTGTGAACGAGAAAAGTTTAGTTTGATTTTTAGCCCATCACACGAGTGAGTGCGACGGTGCTTGTGTATTGATTTTCGATTAATTGAACACCGGCCAGTGGCATCCAACACCACTCGGCAGGTAATAGTGAGAACGTTGCAAATTACGTCATTTTCAATTGATTAAGATGTTTTTTGTTTTTCCTCTTGAAGCTTGAGAAATTTCTAGGAGTAAAGCTGAGACTTGAAAAAATTTGTTTAAAGAAATCTTTAATACTCGATATCATATCGGTATCACAAGGGGCGAATTTTTGATTTTTGTCTGAGTGTTCCGTCTCTATGGGCAACGATTTCAACCTAACCCAACCTAACTCAACCTAACCTCGTCAGTTAGTATTCTTTAAATTAGTAATTTAAAAAAAAATGAATAGTTTTGAAGAAAATTTGTATTTTTTTTAAGTAAATTTTTGAAAATTCTTATAATTTTGAAAAATAATAATTATTTTGCAGAAAATTGGTAATTTTGAAAAAAAATTTAAAAATGATTTTCAGATTTATTTCATGTTCAAAACCTTGGTAGAATTTCAGTTAATTTTCCTTAAATTAGTCGACTCAACAAAAATTTATAGTTTTGAAGAAAATTAGTAATTTTTGGGTGTTTGGCCGAGCTCCTCCTCCTATTTGTGATGTGCGTGTTGATGTTGCTCTACAAATGGAGGGACCGATTCCGATTTTTATGAGGAGCTTTTTCATGGCAGAAATACACTCGGAGGTTTGCCATTGCCTGCCGAGGGGCGACGGCTATTAGAGAAAAATTTTTTTTCATCATTTTTGGCCTTTCACCGAGATTCGAACCTAAGTTCTCTCTGAATTCTGGGGAAAAAGAAATATTTGAAATTGAGCATATTTTTCCAACAAAAATTAAATTATTTTAATTGGGATTTTTTTTTAATTATTTTTTTTATGAGTATTTTACAAAAAATAAAGTTCTTTTAAAAAAAATTAAAGTTTTTCAACTGTTTTTGTCAAACTAATTTTTTTAAACAATATTTCTATATTAGCAAAAATTAGACTTTTTTAATCAGAATTTATAACCAGATGGGATAATCCCTGCGCAACTACAATAGACATTGAGCAACATTATGAAATGGCTGATAACCATATTCGGAGCAACATTACTACTAAATTACGTCCCCCTAAGGTGGAGGGAAATCTGGGTGGTTTTCATACCAAAGGCTGGTAAAGGCTCGCCTACGAAACCTAAAGACTTCCGACCTATTAGTCTTTCCTCATTTCTATTAAAGACGTTAGAGCGATTAATAGACGCCTTTATAAGGGAAAACTTGACACCATCGCAACTCGCGAGATCACAACATACATACTCTAAAGGTAGATCCAGCGAGACAGCAATAAACTCACTAGTTTTAGAGATAGAGAAATCAATAGAGGATAAAGAGTATTCTATGCTAGCCTTCCTAGACATAGAAGGCGCTTTCAACAACATCCTCCGGAGGCTATAACAAGCGCGATGACTGATTTGGGTGTCGCCGAGGACCTTGTGAAATTTACGGAACAGTAGCTACTAGAAGAATCTACTACTTGTTGAAGAATCTAGAGGAAGCCTCCACGCGTGGTGGCCTACGCAGACGATGTTGCAATATTTATAAGAGTGAAATTCCCAGACACCCTCTGCAACATAATGCAAAATACTTTGAACGATGTAATCCGGTGGGCTGCATCGAGTGGACTTGGGGTAAATCCCAACAAAACAGAACTAATCATGTTCACCAGAAAATACAGGATACCTGTTCTAAACCTCCCTACCCTTGAGGGAAACTCACTGTCAATTGGCGAACAGGCGAGCTACCTAGGACTAGTATTAGATAGGAAGCTCTCGTGGAAACAAACGATTAATGATATAGTAGAAAAAGCAGCCACAGCACTCTAAACATGCAAAATAATTGTGGGGGCAAAATGGGGCCTAATCCCAAAAATAGTACACTGACTATATACAGCGCTGGTAAGGCCTATCGTGACATACGGTGTCTTAGTCTGGTGGCTAACACTCGAGAAAAGAACAACAGTAAAATGCCTAGAAACTATTCAAAGGGGTGCTAGTCTCTGCCTAAGCGGGGCACTAAAGACTACGCCCACGGCAGCAATGAATGTCATGCTGCACTTATTACCGATTGAGGCCTACAGTAAACAGCTGGCAGCGAAATCCGCACTTAGGCTAAGAGAATCTTCCAACTTAGCCACTAACAGAAGAGGTCACGCAAGAATATTAGGCGAATACCCCTTCGTATATCAAACGACAGACTTTTGTAGCTCAGTGGAGTTGCGTTTAAACACTTCCTTTACCACAACTTTACCAACGAGAGAAGATTGGGACAATGGGGTAATGGGCAATTGAAGCGGAATCAGCATCTATACTGATGGTTCCAAGCTAAATGATCAAGTAGGCGGAGGCTTTTATTCTGAAGGAATGAATGAATGCAGTGTATGTCAAGCTGAAATGTTGGCTATCAGGGAAGACCTGCTAGCCCTAAGCCCTCACAACAAGAGATATAAACATATATTCAGATAGCCAACCAGCCCTGGAAGCTTTAAAATCGCCTAATATTACCTCGAAGACAGTAAAAGAATGTATTGACGTTTAGACAGAACTACCACAGTACTTTGTAATACACCTGTTCTGGGTGCCGGTTCATAGAGGCATAGAATGCAACCGCAAAGCAGATGAACTGGCGAGATTTGGTACCACATTACCGATCCAACCAGACAAAGCGAACATACCTATACCTTTAGCAACTTGTAAAATGCTTATAGATAAACACACTATCAAAGCTGCCAACAGGCTATGGTCTCAGTCCCTGACCTGTGCAACAAGTAGAATGACGTGGCCAGAATGGAACATGGGCCGCACAAACCGACTGTTGCAACTAAACAGGAAAAACATAAGAAATCTTCTCGGGGTCCTAACAGGGCATTGCCTGATTGGCAGGCATGCCAGTAGACTGGGAGCACCCTATAACGACTATTGCAAAAGCTGTAACGACATTGAAGAAAAAGAGACTATAGAACACTTTCTACGCGGGTGCATGGCTCTGCATAGAAGAAGGTTCAATATTTTAGGAAAAAGCTCCCTGAATAACTTGGCAGAAGTAGCCAATATAAAAAAAACAAGTCTTGTTAGATATATCAAAGCCACAGGTTGGTTCAATGAGGACGATGTAGAGTGAAGAGAGGGACAGTCCTGGTGGTATCTCAATGGGCCTGCAGCAGGCCTAGGTGTATCAACCGACAACCACTATACCTACCTACTTAATCAGAATTTATTAATTAATTCTATGATTATTTTTACTTTTTTAAAACAAATTTAAAATCCAATACTTTTTAAATTATTTTAAACAATTTGTTTAACAAAAATTAAAAGTTTCCTTTGAAGTTAGATTTTTTTTTAACTTTCTAGGCATATTTTTCCACTAAATTAACAAAAACTAAATCCTTTTATGCTAATTGTATTTTATTAATATTTTTCCCACACAAATCTATAAAAAAAAATGTATTTTTTTAGACATTTTTACTAATCTTTCTCCAACGAAAAATTTAAATTATTTAAAAAAAAAAAACATTTAATAAACTTGTTTAAACATTTTTTTATATTAACAAAAATTAATTTTTTTTTCATTACAATATTTTGAATGTTCCTATGAATATTTTTCCAACAAAAGTTAAAATTTTTTTGAAAATAATTAAAAAGTTTTGCATTTTTTTAAACAAGTATTTCATTATTTTTTAATTGTAATATTTCAAATTATTTCTTATTATTTTCGTTAATATTTTTTCAACAAAATTAAAATCTTTTAAATTTTTTTAAACAGTTTTAAACAATTCTTTTACAAACATACATTTTTTTTTAAATCAAATTTTTCTGAATTTTTTTCTGACAAAAACTAAAATTCTTTTAAATTAAAAAAAAAATAAATAAATTCTTAAATTAGAACTTTTTTAAACGATTTTTTAACAAAAACTACAGTAAAATTATTATGAACAAAAATATTTTTTTTTATTAGAATATCTTGAATTTTTTTATGAATATTTTACCAAGAAAAATTAAAAAGGTTTGGGAAAAAATTACTACTTTTTTGAAAGAAACTCCAACCTTTTTTGCTTTTTTCTTATTTTTAAGTACGTTTAATCTAAGAAATAACAAATGTTACAAAATTATTAAAAATAACCGAAGATATTTGACTTTGAAGAATTCCATGCCAAAATTTCCAAAACTGAATAGATCTTCAATTTATAGATAACTAGCAAACCCGGCCCCCTTCGCTGGGCACACTAAAATAGAATAGATATGGTTTAGAACAGAAAATCTATGGTTTTCATATTATTTATTTCTTTATTCTTTATTCAAGCGCTTTGGCATAAACAATATTTTTTGTTTTTCTTTTTGTTTTTGAGTAAATATAAAATATAAATTGAAAATCAGGAAAAAAGAAGATTGTTTTTAAATTTCAAATCAACGCATATGAATAACTAAGAAACAATCGTCTTTTCTCCTGATCATCCATGCATTTTTCGTTTCAATTTATATGTTTTATTAAGCATTGGAGCTTTTTTAACCATTATCCATTTATATTTTTCAAAAAAAAAAAACGAAAAAATTTTTTTTTCCACGAACAAATAATTTCATTCGGATTTCACATTAAATTCTCAAATTTCGTAAGAAGTTATTCACTGTTCCAAAATCCACTCCAAAAAAATTCACAAACAATTTTTACATATTGCACTTACGTTTTTTCCTTATGGCATCCAAATCAGAAAGAAATATTGACACATTGTAACTCACACTGTCAATTTGACAGTTCAGTTCCGCCCCAAGCGTTAAAAAAGTAAGCGACATTATGGCTGGTTCAAAAGAACGCTGTACCCGTTGCCAGTGCTCCGAATTACAACCAAACTTTACGAAACTCATTTTCAATACTTACTTAACAATGTGCGTAAGTTTGGTTTAATTCGGTGCAAAGACACGGCGGGTCCACGTTTTGGCATATATTTCGAGACCCTAGTCATCAATAGGTATGAAAATTACCCCGTATTAAAGCACTTATCAAAAGCTTTCATTTGATATCCATATTGTACATACACAACCAAAGGTTACCCGGGTCCACGTTTTGACCTATATCTCGAGACCCCAGTCACGTAGCGGCATGAAAAATACTCTGTACTAAAGCATTCACCAACAGCTTCAATTTGATATCCATATTGTACAAACACATTCTAGGGTCCACGTTTTGGTCTCTATCTCGAGACCCTAGTCACGGAGCAGCATGAAAAATACTCTGGACTAAAGCATTCACCAACAGCTTCCATTTGATACCCATATTGTACATACACATCCGAAGGCTACCCGGGTCCACGTTTTGACCTATATCTCGAGCCCTATTTCCAAAATAAAATATAATCCATGTTACTCGTGGATGATGTAGCTTTCGAATGGTCAAAGAATTTTTAAAATCGGTCCAGTAGTTTTTGAGCCTATTCATTACAACCAACCAAACAAACAAACAAACAAAGTTTTCCTCTTTATAATATTAGCATAGATTAGTTTTTCAAACTTTCCCCCCCAAATACAAAGATTTTTCTAATATTTTAATCACTTAATAAGAAATCGCTCTCACGTTAAGCGGTTTTTTCAGGCCAACCACAAGTCGCTCCAATTTTCCGATTTTTTTCAAGTTTCCTCCAGGACTAAATTCAAACGTAAGAAGTTACAAAGTTTTAATTCAATTTCTGTTCCCTTAGAAACGCCAAAGTTATGACATTTCAAATTAGGGCGCATCCCACTAAATAGCAGCACTTCAAAGTATTTGTTAATGAGAAAATATTTATAAGTCATTAGTCGAAAATAATTTTGTTGCATTTTGAAAATATGGAAAAACTTTTACCCCAAATCTGTTTGAATTATTAAAGAATGCTCAGATACACAACAGCTTAGCTACCAAAGCATACGAAAGTAGGTGGTGCGTTGCTGGCTGCCAGTGCTGACCTAATTTTTCACTTACGGCCAGAGTCGTTGGTTGTGTTGGCACGCACAGGATATGCACAAGTAAACAGTTAGCCAAAAGGCGGCAATATTGGAAGCTTGTTTTAACCACAATATGTTTGTTAGGTAAAACAAGAAAAAGTTGATTAAAAATAACAAAAATGTTTGAAGCACAAAAAAGTTGGATGAAATAAGAAACGATAGTTTAAGCTTCACGCAGTATAAAAATATGAGTATTTGGTTAGGTTGACTGGTTGGCTGGCTGAAAGCTATCACACCTACCGGTCCCTAGTGGTACCGGATGGAGCTTGAGCTTTAAATTTCTTTGTAGTAGACTTCTTGTAAAAATCCTGCGTCCTAAGTAAGCCCTGTAGCTCAAACCCAGAGAGACATCCGAAATTCTCATATTCTAGAGCGCCTATGCATTTAACAGAGGTTCTCACTAATGCAGAGCAGGAACATAGAAGGAACATATGGGTGTCAAACGAAACAAGAAAGTCGTGACAACTGAAGAAAGGTCCCATATTAGAATTTTCAAAAAAAAAAAAAAATACAGGGAATTACAATTTAAAAGTTATTTTTAAATTTCCAAATACCAAATTTAAGAAAATCCAAATACCAAATCTGTTTTCACGTTCCAGCAAACGTCAGCCAAAAATGAAGCCAATTTTTTGCCAGTGTACCAATGTTCCAACTAAGCGGAAACCAGATGTAGGAGTTTTGTACAATTGCCACGATTATCTGGTTTTCTTTTCCCATACCATTATTTTACGTGAAGCTTAAAACCCCCACTAAAAAATCGATTTTCTCGAAAAGTTTACGTGATACACGTGGTGGGACGATGGCCAATCAACTCAGCAAGCTTGCCCCTAGCTGCCAGAGTTTACTAGAACATTGATACATTTTTTTACTACGACAGTGTTATTCACAGAAAATTCGTTGAAAAGTCAGCTGTAGAGTAAATAAATGGTAGGAATTTCACTTTTGAGTACGCTGCTTACTCGAAGGCGAATCTATTGCAAATGGTTTCGGTATATCAGCTCATTTGTTTTTTTTTTTTCTTTCGTTGTGTCCATGTGACTATCAGCCACAAGGCGAATTCATTCTTCGTATTCTACTTTGTCGTGACAATCAAACGTACAAAACATTGTTGTTGGTCTAGTGCCACCATCTTTAATGAATGCGCCTTGACTCGAAAGGGCACACATGTTTTTTTAACTGAACTTTGCATAGTTCGAATGCGTTCCTGCTGCCGGGGCACAGCTACTCTACTATTTGGAAGGATACGTGGAACGAGAGGTAGTCGCACACATTACCCCTGCTGCGAAGTCGTAAATCATAAAAATCAGAAATACATTCACAAGGATTTTAAGCACAAATCAAGCTAACTCTTCATAAAGCTGATGTGAGAGCATATCGCGAACGATTGAAACGAATCGGCCTCCATTGCTGAAGGAGTTTGTGCATGATAACATGAGTCGATAGGGCTCGTATTCGAAAACCAGTGAGGGCATAAAACGTCAAATGATGGAACAAGTTTTTTCTAATAGCGGAGGCATATCAGCAGGCAATGACAAACCTTCGATTGTATTTCTGCCATGAAAAAACTCTTCATACCTAAATCACTACCTGTCGTGTTTCTGTGGCATAAAACTGCAGGCCGCTCATTTGCGGACCAACGTCAAGACGTACAGCACAAATAGGAGAAAAAACTCCGGTAAATACCTAAATTAAACACGAAATTAGTCAACATCTGAGCTAAGCGGCCACTGAAACTTTTGATTGTTAGGGAGTTTAATTAGATGGGAAGCTACTGCTGCTATTAGTAATAAATACAGTTAGAAAATATAAATAGAAGGTTGCTAAAAGAATTAGTTATTAAATTGCCATCATTTTAGAAGTTTATATATATTTCTTTGTGGTGAACAACCCACAATCTAACCCACGCCGTGCAAAATGCAGAAGTGGAGCCGAGTTCAGACCATTAACCGCCTCTCAGCGTCTCTGAAGGAATCAGCTGATATGCTTTCGTCATAGGGGTTAGTACAGCGGCTTATTAAGGAAAATACTGAAATTGTGTTGGCGATATAAACACCAATTTTGAATGAGAACTTCGGTCGGTAACTCGTGAATAACTTTAGTTGGCTGAATGTTGGCTTCCAATGACTCAATCGAAGCTGGCTTATCCACAAAGTACTTAGATTTCACATACCGCCACAAATAAAAATCCAAAGGTGTGATATCACATGATCTTGGTGGCCAATCCACTGGTCCGAGACGAGAGATAAAGTGCTCACCGAGATGACGACGCAGTAAATCAATTGTCTCATCGGTTGTATGCCAAGTAGCGCTGTCTTGTTAGAACCAATGGAAAATGTTGTGGAGATCACGGGCTTCAATTTCCGACATCAAAATGTTGCTTATCATGGCGCGATAGCGTTCAACGCAGCCTTCAATGGTTCACGATATTATCGAAAAGTTTAAAAAGAAGAATAGGGTACAAAAAAATGTTAGTAGATAAGGGGAAGGAAAGAAACTTAGACGAGCTGAGGAGAAGTTTATATGACAAACTGATAAAAGGATCCATTTTCTTCGTCGGGAAGCATAAAACGTGTAGTAGAAAAAGTAGAAGGCAAGAATGTTTCAGCAAAAATGATTTGTGGAACCTTCAGAAGCTTCGATTTACATGCTAGAGCAGTCGTACAGAAGCCGTACATATCCGAAAATAATAGAAATAAAAGGCCGGAATTTGCAAAATCCCAATTATGTAAGTAAGCCCAGTGAATTTAAGGAAAGAGTGAGAGGTTTTCATCTGGTAGTAATTTTACTGTATATTTTGTCCATATACTAGGTTATTTTCACTGGCGAAAGTAAAGATCTGATAGGCGCTGTTTTCTATAGCGACGTGCCAACGAAGCTCATTTGCCGAAATATACCAAAACAACGCTTCACTCTTTTGCATCACCGCTCGAAATGCGCGATGAACTCAAAATACCTTGCGTCGACAAGATTTCTGCTGTTTGTTCTAGTGAAAAACAATGCTACGGGACTACCAAAATTTTTAACTTTCCTCAAACTTTAACAAATTTATTCCGGATTATTTCGTTCTTGGCGATAAGAGAGAGTTTTCGTTCGCGGATTATTCCATCTAATGATGGAAAATGGTTATGCATCATGATAGATCGATGTTGGTTTGGAGTGGTGTATCGGCTAAAGCAGTCATGTGCCAGATCGGGAATTGAAAACAATTTTACACACTACCAAGAGCAGGATCCTAAGCACAAATCGGAGATTGTTCAAGCTTGGCTGATCTAAAATTGTCCTCATGTATTAGATTCGCCTACCCAACCCCAGATCTCAATAAAGTTGGGAGACTCAATGAATGATGCCAAAATATTATAAATTCTATACCAAGGCGACTAGAAAAAAATATTAATGCATATTAACTAGGTTAGGTTAGGTTATAATGATTGCCCAGAAAGTGAGACCACTTGGACGAAGAATTTTAGTTCATCTTTTGAGATGCCATTGCAAGGGGAAAAGAAGTTAAGGGAACAAATAGGGCGAAAGGTGAGGTGTGGAGGGTGGCGCAAGAAGGAGGGTGTAAGAAGGAGGGGTTTCACTATTTGTGGATTACGAACGGTGACTGATTTGTGGTTATGTTAGCCGCTTTATGCTGCTAATGAAGTTGACCAGACCAGGCGATTTGATGGCCCAAGGAGCCAATGGCCCTAGCCAAGCGGCGCTTATCCAGCAATCTCTGATTCCGAAGACATATTGTTGCACTTCACAGGCTGGTGTTACTAGATACTGGATTCGTCGGAAAATGAGCGCCGAGAGTAACTTTAGTGATTTCTCGCCGCTCATCGCCCAACATCCCGATTCGTCCCTCAGGTACCCCAAAGAAGCGGAACTCCTCGTGAATACTCGTCTAAACCTTGAAGACGCGTGACAGCTCTCTACGTTTTCACAGAGGCTTCTTTAAAAGTTCTTTTTCAGCTTTTAAGCTTTCATAATTTCGGACTCTTAGATTCCCAGCCCTACTTTCCAAAGTTCCCATCCTGAGGGAGACTTAATTCGATAAGCCCTATTAAAAAGGCGTCTCCATGAAGCCCAAAGCTGGGAAAGCTCAGCTGTCCACCAAATCCGTTTTTCCTTCTCAGGGAGCCTTCTAAGTGGGTAGAAGCTTTCGAGAGCTGAAGCAGAAGTGAGCGAAGTGAAGAATAACTTTTAAAACTAACTCAAAAAAAATTCGGTTAATTGTGTGGAAGGAATTTTGTATGCTTTGATTTTTTATTTATTTTTAATTTTATTTATTCTTAAGAAACGCGCTCTAGTTCTGCCTTCTACAAACTGGATAAAGAGGCAAAGCGAATGGGTCTGGTGGTGAACGACGACAAAACGAAGTACCTCCTGTCATCAAACAAACAGTCGGCGCACTCGCTTATCGGCACCCACGTCACTGTTGGCAGCTATGATTTCGAGGTTGTAAAAGACTTCGTGTATTTAGGAACCAGCATTAACACCGATAACAATGTCAGCCTTGAAATCCAACGTACAATCTCTCTTGCCAAAAAGTGCTACTTTGGACTAAGTAGGCAATTGAGCAGTAAAGTCCTCTCTCGACGAACAAAACTAACACTCTACAAGACTCTCATCATGCCCGTCCTAACTTATGGCGCAGAAGCTTGGACGATGACAACATCTGATGAAGCGACGCTTGGAGTGTTCGAGAGAAAGATTCTGCGTAAGATTTTTGGACCTTTGCACGTTGGCAACGGCGAATATCGTAGACGATGGAACGATGAGCTGTATGAGCTGTACGACGATATAGACATAGCGCAGCGAATACAGATCCAGCGGCTACGTTGGCTGGGTCATGTCGTCCGAATGGATATAAACGCTTCGGCTCTGAAAGTATACGATGCGGTACCAGCTGGTGGTAGCAGAGGAAGGGGAAGGCCTCCTCTGCGCTAGAAATATCAGGTGCAGAAGGACATAGCTTCACTTGGAGTGTCCAACTGGCGCACTTTGTTAAATTCGGCCAAAATCGCGTGAGCGATTACCGCGTCAATTAAGAAGAATAAGAGCTGATTTATTGTTACTTTTTGTTTAAAAGTATTGAGCACAAAATATTTCCTTTAACTTCATGTGTATTAATTTTAAAATTGGTTTCAAAATCTACGTTCCATGCATTCGCCTAGACGTGTGAGTCGCCGTGTCTTATGAAAGTGCATCGTTACTGCTTGAGCACCTTTCCATCCCTGGCGGTTAAGAGCCATGCCCCTTTGCCTTGGCACCCAGCTGATTAGTGTTAGAAATTGCTGCCAGTTGAGGGCGAAAGATTCCAATCGTCCTTGAAGACTCTATAGTGGAAAAAGCTTGTTACTCATGCTACGCATTTTATTATTTTTATAAACACTTCAGTGAATTTGTGATTATAATTTTCGAAAGCATGCAACAGCGACTACGCTGGTGTGACAGCCTTGCCACTCAATGAAAGTGAGTCATAAAAAATATGCGAATAGTCTGTGCGAACGTTGGCTCTATTGGTAAAAGTATGTACAAATTTATCGATGTAGTAGCAAAAGCCATTAAAAAACCAAAGATGTGCGCAACAAAAAGTGTCGGATACAATTTAAAATGGCTAAGAAAGCTGAGAAAAAGCTGAGCGCGTAGCGAAAAACGCATTCACGCACACAGTCAAACTTGTAGCACTTCTTATAAACACTACAAACCCTCCAAATGTCCACCACCTTTCCACCGCTTGCACTGCGCTCTCCTCCCTCAACCTGATCGTCCTTGGTCAATTGCGATTCAATGGCTGGCAAGTTAATCATACTCAATGCCTTTTCCTTCTTCCACGCTTGAATAAAGCTACAATGGCGCTCCGGTGTCGCTACGCTGACGCTGCTCTACATTTCTCGATTGCACTCAGTGGCATTGTTTCGCTGATTCGTTTATTTACGTTTCACTCCTTTTTCTATCCCACCAAGCCTTTCCTGCTCGCCAGCTCATCTACCCTCGTGCCAGCGATTCATTTGAATTTCTTCAGCGTTTTGCTGTGAACAAACTTTGGCTTGACTTTAAATAATTCAGCAACAATAACAAAAAACTGGAAAAATGACACAAAGCGTTCGCCCAATCAGCAGCAAAGTCATGCAACGCAGACAAGGATATTACCCAGGGGGAGAGCGGTAAGTGGCAGGATGTTTAAGGGAAGTATGCGGGCGATCAGAAACGGCGCAACGGAAGGATGCTGCGTAAGTGGCATTGCAAATAGGGGAATAGCTCTTACCTTAAGACCAGACTGGGTGGCTTGTGAAAAACTTTAAATTGCTATGGCGTCTGGTCAAATTGCAAATGATTGGTTGAGTGAAGCAAAGGTCAGAGCAAGTATCTTTATGAAAGTTAGCACCATAAACTACGATTTCAAGAATAGTTTTAAATGGTCAAATGCATTGCTTCGTAAAATTAGAATCTTTGAAATATGAGCAACATTAGTCCAGTGTAAAAATAGTGTCGGAGCTACAGCGCGTTTAATGACTATGGCTTTGAAAATTTACTAGTTTCTTATTTAATTTCAGTCATTTTTGAAGTGCAACTTCTTAGGCGTCGATGGACGAGCGAGAATGGAGGGTAAAATTTCAAGGCCATGCAACGTTTTCGGCATTTTCGTTCCGCGAGAGAGAAAAAAGATATAACGTAGAGGGAAAGGAGAGAGAGAGAGAGAGAGAGAGAGAAACCTTATATATATCTCAGATACACTTTAGACTATTTTTCCTGAGTTTTTCCTTGTGGTTGCTAATTGCTAGTGAGAATTAACACTGCCTACTTTTTGGCGCTTGTTTGTTGTTGCAAACTTGTAGGAAATGTATTTTTGGTGCCTCCTTTTTGGCGCTATATTTCCTTGGTGCCTACTGTTTGGGGCGTATTTTGGTCCCAATTTTTTTGGCGTTTTTTTTTTTTGGTGCCTACTTTTTGGCGCTTATTTCTGTTTCCATTCCGGCGTCGTATTTATTGGTATTGCCTTGCGGTAATTTGTGCCGTTGCTGCGGCCCTGGAATCACTGCGTTTGTTCCGGTAATAAGCGCTCGGAGTAGTGCGCGTTGTTACCATGGTTTGTGTCCGGCGTTTACCTACACCGGTCGACGCTTCTCCGTTTTTTGTAAATGTTGTCTATTTGTATTCTCTTCAAATGTTACTTCGACGCCCAGCGCCAATTAGAGCCGTGAGCTCATTGTTGGTGCGTTCGAAATTATTATACTATATATTTAAATAATCTTTAAACAAGCCTTATGCTATTTTGGGTCAGCTCTGCTTGTGCGAAATCTCCAGAGTCGCCACTGCATCGCATGTCGTTTTCAATGGTGTTTTTCCAAGTTTTTGATGGTCTACCTGGCCCTCTTTTCGCTACCTTCATCTGCAACACTGACTAATCCTCTGGCCTTCTCATTACATTACCGTACCAGCGCACATAGGTAGATTTTGAAGATTTAGGCGGCCAAAAATATTTGACTGCATATATCGTCTTAAAACTGTTTAATAACTAGAAATTTATAATAATTTGTTTTATTAGTCGGTTAAATTAAAAAAGTATATGTATTACACTGTGTAACACTGAAAAATACATTAGCAGTAAAGCTCCTTTTCTTGTAGTATGACAAGAACTGTCATCACTTTTTTGTATCTTATTGTGGGCTACACATTGACTTTATACATCACATCTTGACCTTTCCCAAAGTAAAAATGGATCCCATGTTTCACTAGTATTTGCATAAAAGTTACCTTAATCGATTTTGAAAAAATTGTTTTATATATAATAGAAAAATATTTACAGATATATTTGGTAAAAATACACCAAAAGCACAAGAGATATGTATATACAGAAATTGATTAATTTATTAGTTTTCGCCTTCTGAATTAAGGTGTTCTGTCACATCTTTGTCCACATATTTAAAGGGTACGAGCAGCTTAATTGTGTCTGGGCTAAACGACTTTGATGTTTTTTTCTTTCTTCTGCGATGAACTGAAATACTGCTCAAAAAGGGGTCCGAGCTTAACAACAATCGGTGGTATATGTCGCGATTGCACTCTTCACGAGAAAACTTCCGTGCATAATTTTGTCGATACATCCGGAAGTGCTTGTTGCGCGCCTCTTGAGCTTCCTCTGACAGTTGTCCTATTGGTAATAATGAGTTTTCAATTATAGCAGCGCCATGGACTAGTATCTTGTGCATTGTGGGTATCGTCGGATGCCACGCGTAAAGCTTTATATATAATTTAGCGGTATCCAATGCATATTCATCATATTTAGCAGAATCAATTTCATAGCCACTAGATATGGCTTCCAGTATTATTTTAAACCTGTAAATGAAATTATAATCAACACCTGTGATATCTGCAGCCAATTTTGGGTTTTCGAAAAATCACCGGCTTGTATTGCCATCATTGGTGTTATCATAATTTGCTTTGGGCATGTCTATAAGTAAGCCTAACTCATCCAGAAATCTTTTTTGAACGGTTTCTTTTACGGTTTTTTCCAACAGTTCTTCCTCAGCTGTTCTCTTTGCTCTATACTTTTTCACTGGCAATTTGTAAGCCAAATGCAAAATACTTTCGAATAATCTTATCTAGCGTGCAGAACGGATAGTCCAAAATCAAGGTAATCTAGGCTAACTTCATTCTTTTTGTCTAGATTGTTAAAGTCTTTCGATGTTGCTTTACACAAATAACATTGGTTAGTGGATCTGGTATCGGTGGCAGCATTGCAAACCTTACCATCAATCATCGTCATCTTGAAAATATGCCGGAAAACAAATTTATTTCCTTGCAGCTCTATTTCAGAAGCAACTAAGTTGTTTACTGAGGATTCAACAAAATTTATTTCTTCTTTCGTGACGTCTATACTTTCTTTGATAAACCTAAATCTTATCGGTCTACAGAATCTAGGAGATGACGGAGAAGGGTCTTGCCAAACAATTTTTCTGTTTACGTTTCCACAGGTGATTTGTAGTAGCACAAAAGAGCTAAGAAAAATGTTGGCATTCGAACCAGAAGTATCCTCAATTTTTTGTTTATATTTAGCTTGCTGGGAACCATCGCATCCCCACTTCCATATTATTGTAAGAGAATTTCTTTCGTCCTCGCTTAGAGTGAGGATCACCTCCTCTAAATACATTGATAAGCGCATAATTGTCTTATCGATGAGGCTTTTCAAGTCAGTTTCTGCGTAAGAACTAGTTAGCCGTATTTGCGTTTGGTAACATTCTTTTTTAGCTTCTAATAAGCGATCGTAACAGGGATAAAGATAAGGTTTTGTATTACAAATTATTTCATATTGCTCTCTTGTTAAGTCTGCTTCTACAAACATAGCTAAGGCTGCATGTGGTGTCAATATATTACCTCTCCCCGGGCTTGTTGATTCTTTGTATGCACTTTTGTATTTTGCTGCGCGTGATGGTGATTCTGCGATTTCTTTCAGAATTCGCGAGGCGTCCCTCTGCCCTTTGTCTATTAGAGTGAATTGCGCAGCATGTATAATAACTGTATCTTCTACTATGGAACGGACTTCTTCCGTTTTCCTACGTTTACTTCGCTCACTACACTTTTCGAATGATTTCAATGGACGGCCAGGGCGAAAATGTGACTTATTTGGAATTTCGTTTGTTCCATTTAACCAAGACTGGTTAGCTTTTAGAAAAGCATCGTCCTTTCTTCTGGCTTTAGTCCACTTTTCCTTAAGCTGTGCTTTAAAATAAGAAAAGCTTTTCTTAAATGTTTGCACATATTCAGCTGAATATGCATGACAAGACAGCAGGTTATCTTCTAAGAAATCTAATTTTTCCTCCAAAGATGTCAAATTCTGCCCTTGCATTTGATTGTAGATATATTGACGAGTTACTTGTCTAGTGCCTGATGAGCTGACAATACCTAAGATAAGCAAAATTGGCCTTGAAATCAAAACAAATGAAATAATTTTTATATTGACTTAAGACAAGCGTGTATCAAACCCTTTATATGACCCTCTATCTGCAAGTATCTGCAGCTAACTTTTATGCACGTGGTGAGCTAATTGCACCAGGTATCATGTTCAACACTAACTTTCACTTGGACGGACTTGGAAATATACCAAACTGGGTTTTCAAAACCAAAAATCGCAAAAAAATAAAAATAAATTATACCCTAAATGAAATAGGCACCACTTATCCATTTATAACTATTAAAATCACAAACACCATTAACAAATGATAATATTCACCTGAAATATCATAATCCATCACGATTACTCAGCTCGGTAACTTAAATCCGTAAATATTCACGTTAAAACATACGATTTTACAGCGGTTAAACAAAAACGATAACGTGCGTTTCAGAAATAGCTATGCTTTTATTAACTGACACCTAATGCAAAGAATGGGATTGACCGTAGGAGGTTGATTTATTGTTCCTCGGTCTATTTTCAAGTTGTGGGAGTGCTTTTTTTTGTAGTTGTGACAACTTTCTGAAATCCAATTATGGCCGCCTAAATAGTTTAAATCTACCTATGTGCAGCGTCGTCAATCTTGCTGGAGCTTAATGCTGTTTAGAGCAACTTTATTGCTACCATGGATAAAGGAGTTTTAAATCTTGTCCAGCAGTGTAACGCCGCTGGCCCACCTCAGTAGTCGCAGTTTCAGCTCTGGTTTGCATATTAAAACCCAGGCCAGCACTCGGCTGCATATGTCATTGCCGGTCTGATCATGCTTTTGTAGATTTTACCTTTAAATTTTTGTGGAATTTCCTTGTCGCACAGGAATCCGGAGGCTGCTCTCAAGTTTTGCCATCCATATTGAATTTGCTGAGCAATTTCTCATTCGAAAGTGCCACCTTCGCTGATATGCGAGCCCAAGTATTTAAAGCTATAAACGATTTTGAAGTGATGTTAATTATTGTAAGAGCTGGACTGCCACAGCTCACTGTGGCAAAATGTAGCTCGATTGCTCGGCCTTTGTCCAGCTTTCTCCTAGCCCATTCGATTCAAGGACAGTAACCCACCGGTTCAGATTATCGTGGAGGATGACTTTGTTGCATGCGAGAGGGACAACATCGTCAGCATACAGAGTCATTGCCTTGGAGTTCACGCGTAAGAAAGTCCATTACCAGATTAAAGAGAAGAGGGCTGAGCTACATTAAAATTGAGTGTTTTAGTTCGCCCACTAGCAATTTTTTCTAGGATAGTCACTTGATGGTAGGTGTCAATGACGTGTTTAATGATGGTTCCCAAGATCAGATGCTTTCTTAATGCCGTCCAAACAGGATCTTTAGGCACGCTGATGAACGCCTCTTCGAGGTCAATAAAGACTCAAAACAAATTTTCTTTCTATGACCATATAAAGTATGTGGATAGCATCAACAGTCGACTTTCCACTTACGAAACCGAACTGGTTGTTGCTGATCTTAGCGATACTAATAATGCGTGCGTCGAGAACTCGTTCCCATACCTTGAGGCAGTGTGACATAAGTTCGTCGATCCGGGTTGGTCGAGTCCTTTCTGTAACAGCTGTCTGAAAGATATGGTGGAATCATCTCCGCATCTTCTCCCCCTAGCTGACCTGCTCTCACCGGACTGAGATTCAAACAACTTGGTTGTCACTTTTTTGGTGCACCTCCGGGTACAGCAGGCTTAGATGAGTTTTTTATTAGTAACTTGAAGCAGATAACGGAAATGTAATTATGTTATCTTTCTGCGGAAGGTTGTTAGAACTTAGCACGTTATTGCGGGCGATGGAACGATGAGTTGTAAGAACTTCACGATGAAATAGAAATATATCCAGCAGCTTCGTTGGGTGGGTTATGTCGTCCGCATGGATATAAACGCTCCGCTTCTGAAAATTTTCGATGCGATACCCGCTGGTGTTAGCAGAGGAAGAGGAAAGCCTCTTCTGCGTTGGAAAGATCAGGTGGAGAAGAACTTGGTTTCACTTGGTGTGTCCAACTGGCGCCGATTAGCACGAGAAAGAAACGACTTCTTTAGCTTGGCCTAAATCACGTCAGCGATAAATGCGCCAATCAAGATGAAAAATAATTCAGTCATCGTTCAATTTTCTTCCTCATTTTAAATCATTTATGGCAGTTACTATTTTTTTTTTTTTTTTAAATACATTTCTATAACACTTTGTAGGGGACTTAGAATGAAATGCTTTGCGTAAGGAAGTAAATATAATAAATTTTTATCCATCACAATGTATGGATCTGCCCAGGTCAAGGAGCTAAGTACAATAGAACAGAGCTCAACTGATTAAGAAACTATGATGAAAGATGCTTAAGCAATATTCTTGTCCGAATAGAGTCCGTTCTGTGCCCAGAGCGTTTCGAAGGATGATGACTTCTGTCACCAATACCGCAAATTCAAGCCTTTGTGAAAACCGAAATTGACCCACATTACCGGCCAAAGATGATAGATTTACAGGTTTGCTCTTTAACTAGTGTGAATAAGAAAATTGTGAGGTGAACTTTGGCTGCCACGTCACTAGGGGATTCGATAGCCGAATTCTGCACGATCATTTCACATGCATTCACACGCAGGTCCAATCAGTTGTTGTTTAGACGGCAACGTAGTAATATGAGGGCAGGCTGCATTGTCTTTTTTCGCATATCATCAACACAATTTCCATGTGATGTTAGCATCTCAATCGCTGTCATCACCCTGGATACATCAGCCAATCAGCTGATTCTTTCAAATTCACTGGTGAACCTCTGAAATCTTTTCACCAAATTTACAAGCTCACCTCGCAATAGTACTCTGGACAGTTAGCGCTGCTGGAATTGAATTCAAGAGACTCAAATCGGACAGTAAAAAAATCATTCGCTCTCTTTATCATCTTCTAAGTGAACCAATTTCTAGGAGAGATGCTTTGTTTTCACCACTTTGACAGGCTTATTTATATTCTGGTGTTCGCTTGAGGTGTCGAATGCACGAGCTCTCCATGAGTACTCAGAGCTAGATTGCATGGAATTTTCCAGTTTTTGTTTTTCTGCTGCAACGCCATATAATAAGACACAAATTTTGACAAGCTAAATCTTTTATTGAGGCAATTTAATCGTTGGGGGCTTTAGCTGCTAAGAATACATAAATATTTTTAAAAGTTTCGAGAGTAATAAATGCGTTTATGCATGAAAATCATTAAACCATTGCATACTGTCCACTCAACAAAAATACATACCAGAACCAAATAAAGGGGTTTTCAAAAGGAGCAATAGAAATGTGTTAGATTTAAGCGGCTAAGTTGTTAAAGCCACAGCGGTTAATTTTTTTTTTAATTAATCAGTGGTGTATGGCAAATAATCATGGAATAAAAAGTAATAGAATAGAAGATCATGGCATAGAAGATGATGTCATTGAACAAAAACATGCAAATCAGGGGAGATTTTTTCCCAATCAATGCTGCTTTGGGAAACCTTCCGCCCAATATTGGTTCTATATACTATACCTATAATAACCATCCAGTCGGGCCGGGTTTGGTGGTCAAATTGGAGTGAATCAGTCTAGCAAACAAACAGAAATATGGCATAGACCAGCCATAGTTAAGTACTTCTGAAATGGTCACTACTGTGTACTGAGTACTACGGGTCCGGCACTCGAAGTGTAACCAATTAAAAAGGCCATAAATTTAGTTTGGAAAATTACTTTCACTCAATTCAAAATAAAAAAATGTGTGAAAATAATACAAAACTAGGAATCAATTTACTTTTGCTCGATATGACCAACTTTTATCTTGATTATGGCCTTGAGACGGTCCAGAAACGAATCGCAATCTGCCCGTATGTGACTTGCAGGTACTTTGGCCCACTCGCGGTTAATGGCTTCTTTCAGCACCTCGAAACTGGTGAATATTTTAGTTGGGACTTTCCTCCCCAAAATGGCCCGGAGAGAATAATCCATCGGATTCTCGTCTGGTAAGTTTGAGAGTCATTCTGTGTGAACGTTATGTAACTCGAAATGTTGTTTTGTAGCCATTCTTGGTTCACTCGAGCTTTGCGAGACGGTGCGTGTCCTGTTGATACATCCATGGCCTGCCACCGAAATGTTTGTCTGCCCACGACTTCAAAGCAACCTCCAGAATACTTTCGCAATAATATTTCTCATCTACCTTGACGTCAGGCTCAATGAAAACGATTGGAGAGCGCCCATCTGCGTTACAGCGGCCCAAACCATTACCTTTGGCGGGTGCTGCCTCCTGGTTGCCAATCGATGACTCAAATTATCGTATGAACGGTGGGTCAAATAAACCATAACGTTTTGGGAGTTAACGAATTGCTCAAATTGAAAAATTTTTTTGTTACAAAGTGTGGAAATTTACCGCTTTCGGCCAAGCGAAACAACTCCTTCGCTCTCTCATGTTTGACTTGTTGCTGCTTTGATGTGAGATGATGCACCTTTTGGTTCTTGTAAGGCTTGACTTTGAGCTCATTTTTCAGTGTGCGGCGGATGATGCGGTCAGGTATTTTCAGTTCTTTCGCCATTTTATTAGCACTTGGACGGAGATTTCGCTGAAGTCGCTTCTTTACTTTTTGAACCATTTCACGTGACGTTGCAGTCTTCTGATGACCACCTCCATGACGTCTCGCGATGCTACCAGAGTCATTGTAACGAGTAATGGTGCGATAAACAACAACTTTATTTACTTTTAGGTGCTCTTGCTGACGAAGAATCGCCGGTTATGGTTTTCCAGCCAAATATTATATAATGCAATCGCACTTTACTTTTGAAATCCATTACTGATTTTCTTTTGTCGTGTTTACTCTCGGCAAAATGCTCCCGCGCGCTTGTAAACAATACCCCGGACTGTCATTTAGCCAACTAACAGAGTTCTGATGGCCGTGCATCAGTTGCTCAAGAGTTGCTTACACTTCGAATGCCGGACCCCATAAGAAAACCTGAATCAGTATCGAGTCTGAAAAAATCTTGATGCAGTTCAACACAATTCGAGCTTTTTGCGATCTCAACTGTGCGATTGTCTCTCAGGCTTTAATTTGCACCCGTCTTTTAAATTGAACTGAACCCGAAACACAAAATATTACTTAAAAACCTTTCTGCATTCAAAAATCAGCTTATTATAAATTTTAAATGGTTTTATTTCACGCTTTCAGTTATTGATTGATGAATTTTTACTCATATTAAAAAAACGGGTTGAAGGTTAGCCCCGAAACTTACTTCGGTATCCCGAAATTACTTTGGAAATATTCCGAAATCTCGGGATCATAAATTATTTAACTATAATAAAATTGTAAATTTATTTTAACTAAAAAATTTAGTCGATGTTTTGAGCAAAACTTATTTTAATGTTCATTGATAAATTGCGCTACCTCATTGAATCACCCTTTGTTTTCCACTCTTTTTAGCTCGACATAGCCAATGGGTGTGTTTAATTGACACTGCAATATTAAATGAATGTAAATTTTTCACACACCTGCTACACGAACTCGCAAACATACCGACATGCCGATGTATCTGTGCTCGTTGCATGAAAAGTGCTTTCAATTAAAGCTTAAACATAAATTGGATTGCGTATTTGGCAGCGTTGACACATGAATTACCATGGCGATTTCGCAGTAAGGTCAGCTTGAATGAAATTGAGCTGTTGCAGACTACAAATAATAAACAACAACAGCAACTTAGCGTCAATTCAATGAATGTACACAAGCGAATATTCTTGTTGGCTCCCTTCTAAAAACGCACACGAGCGCTCATTGCCAAACGTTCTGTAAATTATAAATTTCGCATTTTATTGTCCTTGATTTTGACACATGCGATGCAGGAGTGCGTGGTGCAATTCATCATAAGTATTTATTATTTATATAGTAGTATTATAAGTGTATATATGTCCATAAATGTGTGCAGATATATACCATCAAGATGGTAAAAAAAATTTTTTTTTCTTAATACTACTCCATAAATGTGGTGCTAATGGCGTCAGGACTGTGTCAAAACACGATCAGTGGGATCATTCAAAGAGCTCTAGGCGAGCTTAATTCTTGGGCTCCATGCTGCGACCTAAGTTTAAACCCACGTAAAACAGAACTTATGCTATGATATTTACGTCCAGATATAAGGTATAAATTTTTACTTTACCAACGGACAATCAACGGACAAGCTCTTTCACTTTCAACCAGTGCAAAGTACTTAGGGGTAATTTTGGACTCCAAACTTAGTTGGAAATTAAACTTCGAAGAACGGGTAAGGAAAGGGTGAAATTGCTGTATATGCCTGTAAAACGTATGCTAGGAAGAAGATGGGGCCTTCAACCTGAGTATACTTTATGGCTGCATAAGGCGGTTATACGACCAATTTAACGTATGGCTCGGTGGTTTGGTGGAAAGCTCGAGAGTGAGAATATAATATCAAAGTACTTGGCAGAATACAAACATCAGCCAGCGCAATAACAGTCGGTGCATTCAGACCATGTCCTAGGAAGGCTCTGAACTGACACACGATATTTCGGTAGATCTCCATATCAAGAGGATGGCTACCATGAGTGAATTTAGGTTACATTAAGCGGTATACCTCGAAGAAGACTGACTACATCGTCCCGAAGTCTAGGAAAGAATGGAATAAGGGATTCTTACTAAAGAACTTCGACACTCCAGTCTACACAGATGGGAGTAAAATGGATTGTGGTACTGGAGCTTGAATATATTTTTATAGACTTAAAATTGAAAAATCTGTGCGTCTCCCTAATGCTTGCAGTGTCTTTCAGGCGGAAGTAGTGGCAATTGGGGAAGCTTGTGAGCTACTAATCGCAGATCCCTCTTTTAAAGGCAATATCGCTATTCTTTCGGATAGACAAGCTGCAATCCAGACACTGGACTTAGTTACTATAACCTCTAAGCTAGTGGAAGCAGGAATAGCCTCACCATCTTGAGAGAAAACCATAAAGTTACCTTAATCTGCGTCCCGGGACATCGGAGCATTGAAGATAATAAAAAAGGAGATGAACTGGGAAGAAGGGGATCTGTTATAAATAACGACCTGGTAGAATCGGCATTCACACCAATAGGTGTAGTCAAGAAAATACCTCCGAATCGCGGATTGTATATGGAGAGACCAGACGAAATGCAAAATTATCAGAACGTTATAGCCCACCTACAACCTTAGAGAATGTGGCAACAAAATGGTACGAAAGCGCTAGTTGGGTTCGGGAAGAATCACCACTTAAACCAAACAACCAACTCCATAAATTTGTTCTAGACGAGAAAAAATTATACACCTATTTTTTGTTTGTGTATTTAATTTTCTATCTTTTTTTTAATATTTAAATGCCTTGAAAATTCACTTTTTCCTTACCTCGTTAAATTCATTGATTTGTTACCATGTCGACCATCACGCCAGTTTCCACAACGATTCTAACAAGTGCAGCCTGAGCTTAGTTTTTTTTTTTTTTGTCAGGACAGACTAGCAAGTTCAGCACTCAGACACAATTAAGTCCATAACATTGCTCTCGGATTCCCTTTTAATTTTTTTCTTTCAATCTACTCGACCTCCGAGGAAATCTGAGTAGATCTTGTGGTGCAACGAGCCAATGTGGTCGCTTCTTAACACTTCAGTACCAAAGACCTCAAGCCTGACTCGAGCGAAGGCTGTGGAGACTCGTAGAAAGTGGTCCACCGTCTCATCCTCCTCTCCACATGCTGGGCAGAGTGCACTATCTGAGAGGCCTGCCTTTTCCATGTGCTACGCCCATGGCCCGCCTACAGTCTCCTCTGCTTAGTGACAAGAGGAACTGCGACAGTCGGTCGGACATGACAGATAGCATCAGTTTTGTCCATCCAGTTTTGCGCCAGAGCTTAATACGGCTTAGTACGATTGTACGGCTCACACCAGCATAGCTTCAGAAGAGTGCACATCCCCACCACGGCACTCGCCGTCATTAACACTCAGATAAACCGCGGGCTCAACCACAACCGCCCCTCCGAGAGGACTGTCTTAGTAGCGTTGGACCTAAAAAAGGCTTTAGACACAGTCAGCCATGCCACGCTACTGGATGATATTTTACAGGCGACACTCCCGCCAGGGCTGAAGAGGTGGACCGCGAACTAACTGAGTGATGGTCATTCGCCGATGCTATTTCGAGACCAAATCTCAAAACAGAGGAAAGAGGACAGGGTGGTGTCCTTTCACCCTCGCTTTTTAACTTCTACATCTCGAAACTCCACCAGCCACCAGAGGGAGTCTCCCCGGTCGCCTACGCCGACGACTGCACGATAAAGGCGTCGGATAATGATGACCTATGCGCCAAGCTAAACGACTACCTCGCCTGCCTTTCTAGCTTGTTCACTGTGAGGAACCTCCAACTTTTTCCCATTAATTCCGATTGTAAACAACCAAAGAATACTGGGAGTTACCTTCCACAGTTTACCCTCCTTCTCAGCGCACACAACCGCTATTGCCACTAAAGTACAGAATCGGAACAAGGTCCTAAAATCATTTGCCGGCAACACTTGGAGCAAAGACAAAGAATTGTTGCTATCGACTTTCAAGGCAATAGGCCGGCCGGTTCTAAACTTTGCCGCGCCTGCCTGGTCACCTGGAACCACTGATTCGCAGTGGACAAAGCTACATACCTGCCAAAACACTGCCATAAGAACTGCGATAGGATGTCTTCTGATGTCCCCAATAGAACATCTTCATGACGAGGCCCTCCCTGTGAGGGAGCATAATAAACTGCTCAGCTAGCAGTTCCTCTTAGGGTGCTACCGTAGGTTTCACCCATGCAGACACCTGCTTGAGCTTAAGCTACCTCCCAGGAATGTCAGGAAGCACCTCCTTAATTACGTGGACAAGATCCCGGACAAAACAGACCGACAACTACTGGATCGGAGAGTGTATAGACAGACAATCAACGACATTCATCGGGAGACCCATACCACCTTCTTAAGCTCCCGACCTCCGAATGCCGTCATCGGAGTCCAACACTCGAAGGTTTGCCATTGCCTGCCGTAGGTGACCGCTATTAAAAAAACCTGTTTCTATCATTTGATGTTCTTTCTAGTCACGTACCAACCAATTCGACTACGGCAGTCGCCAGAACAATTTCCGAATATCATAAAATATGTGAAATAAAATCTGAAAAAATTGATTTTTCACCTCCATTGACGCTCTGTTAGTTTCTAAACGATATAGTTTATTTCACCGACCATTCCTACGAGAATTTGCGTCATCGATTGGCCATCAGAAGGCAATACCCGCCACAGGTAATCGTTTAGACCGCTGTAACCGCAGATAGGCGCCTTCAATCATTTTCATCGAGTCCGGGGCCCAGGTAAATGCGAAATATTATCGGGGAAGTATTCTGGAAGTTGTTTTGAAGCCGTGCAGAGGCCATGGTTGCAGGCCATGGATGTTTTAACAGAACTCGTCACCGTCTCACAAAGCTCGAGTGAACCAAGAATGGGCAAAAAATAACATTCCGAGCTTCATAACGTCCACACAATGGCTCTCAAATTCACTTGAAGCGAATCCGACGGATTATTCTCTTTGGGCCATTTTGGAGAGCAAGGTCCGAACTAAAAGACTGGCTAGTCTCGAGGCGCTGAAAAGTCATTGTCCGCGAGTGGGCCAAAATACCTAAAATCACATTCAGGCTGCTTGCAATTCGTTTCTGGACCACTTCAAGACCATAGTCAAGGCAAAAGGTGGTCATATCGAGCAAAAATAAATTGATTCTAAATTTTGTATTATTTTCACACATTTTTTACTTCGCATTGAATAAAAGTAATTTTCCAAACTAAATTTATGGCATTTTCAATTGATTACGCTTCGAGTGCCAGACTCTGTATTTATAATAAATTTCTATGAAACTCTAGCCGCCCAAAAAATCATTATTGTTCTGATTTTCGAACTATCGCCGCCCTAAATTATCAATAATTGGTCCAATTCTCGATAATGTTCTAATAATAATTTTACCTCCTCCGTTTGTGGTGACTTTCAACATTCGGCACCGCACGAAAACCAGAGCAAACTCAAATTTGTCGCCGCCAAATCCACAAGCAAGCCACATAACCGTCATTCACTTCACTATTTTGAGGCCGCGTGCCGTCTCATTTGCCGCCATGCAGTCATCTAAAATACAATGGTGGATAATAGAGAGATCATTGATGCTCCAATAACTCGCAGCGCTGTCGCACACGCTCCGAGGAAGCCTCATCAACTCACCAGCTTTAACCTCAAGCAATGCAAACAACAATGGGTCACAAAAAAGATTAATAACGGTTGCTGTGTGCGAATATTATGTGTGCTGAGCGGCGGTTGATGAGATGTATGCATACATATGCATTTGCTCACACACATACATAAATACATACATACGTAGATACGTGAAAACCCATCTAATTGGAATGGAAACGTCGCATGAAAATAGAACAATTGCCACCAATGCGACAGCCAAGTGAGGCGGCGAGTGTTTTTGTCGCGAACAAAATTACGTTTTCATTTAGACACACATACATACATACTTACTTGTGTATATGTATATGTATGAGTAGCTGTAACCATGCAATACAATAGTGTTATATCAAAAACCGTTGGGAAGCCTGTGCAATACTCATTGCTGCCATGGCTAGGTCAGGTCGAAATTGAAGTAATACAATACTGCCTAACAATGAGCGATACAAATACACGCACACACACATATTCGTGTACACACACGTGAACGCAATGAAAATACCCTGCAGCCAAAGCTGAGGTGCCTTACAAAACTATTGCCGAGGGAGAAGTTTTGACAATTTTTTTTCTTATTTAGTTTAAATATTAAAAAAAAAAAAAAGACAATTTCCTTTTCATGAAATTCTCCATAACCGAATTGCAAAGTGGCTGCCCCATGTCCTAGATAGCCTCCCG
Source organism: Anastrepha ludens (assembly GCF_028408465.1). Classification (NCBI taxonomy): domain Eukaryota; kingdom Metazoa; phylum Arthropoda; class Insecta; order Diptera; family Tephritidae; genus Anastrepha; species Anastrepha ludens. The sequence continues at coordinate 24,750,470 of NC_071499.1, read as the reverse complement.
AATTTCTTCTTTGAGGTCTTGAATCGACCCTAGGCTGTTGTCGTAACTGTCAGCAAAAAATATTGTCAAAACTTAACAGGATTTTGGACCCACTTCAAACTTGCCTCAATTTCAAAATTCCATCACTAAATTCGATGGACAATATAATCCTGGAAACTCGAAATTTTATTGCAGGAAATTTAATTGACACAAAAATATGCTGAATTTTTTTGTTAATGTATTTGCCCAAGGTTTGAAACTTAAATTTATACTATTTTTTTGGCAGAATGAATTATAAAAGGTGGTTAAGTTTTAAAGGCCGGTGTTGATTTTGAATAAAATACAATTTTTTAAGGAAATTATTGACATTTCTCTTTATTATGATAATACTGGTATGGCTCAATTGCGTACAGAACAAAATATCGGCCAAATGGTCGCCGCGGCACACCTCCATCCGATGATTCAAATTTTCGATGACGCTGAGGAATAATTGAGGTTCTATGCCGTTAATGTGCCGAATTATCACATCCTTTAGCTCTTGAATTGTTGTTGGCTTATCGACATACACCTTTTCTTTCAAATAACCTCAAAGAAAGAAGTCCAACGGTGTCAAATCACATGATCCTGGCGGCCGATTGGCATCGCCGCGACGTGAGATTTTTCGGCCATCAAATTTTTCGCGCAAAAGAGCCATTGTTTCGTTAGCTGTGTAACAAGTAGCACCGTCCTGTTGAAACCACATCCATATCTTCCAATTCGGGCCATAAAAGTTCGTTATCATCTCACGATAGCGAACACTATTCACATTAACTGCCTGACCGGCCTCATTTTGCAAAAAATACGGCCCAATGATGCCGCCGGCCCATAAACCTCACCAAACAGTCATTCTTTGTGGGGGTGCATTGGTTTTTCAAGGGCAATCACTCTTGCATTATCATTCGCCCAAATGCGGCAAGCGGCAATTCTGCTTATTGACGAATCCACTGAGGTAAAAATGTGCCTCATCACTGAAGATGATTTTCTTTTTTCTGCATTCGTTGCTGTGAGAAATTCATCTCTCCTCTCGGACTTTTAGATTTTCATTTGTGGGGGTATGTGAAGTATAAATACTTTGATGATAAACCAGCTTCGATTGAGGCATTGAAAGCCAACTTTCAGCCAACTAAAGTTATTCACGAGCTACCGACGGAAGTCCTCCAGCGAGTCATTCAAAATTGGAGTTTAGGAATGACCAAATTGCGTCGGAGTTGCGGCCAACATTTCAAAAGGATTATCCTTAAAAAAATGTCATGACTGGTTCTCCACAAAAATAACAAAGATAGCCCAATGAACTTGAACTTTCGTTGTTTTATTTCAATTTAAAATCCGATACCTCTAAATTGATCACCCTTTACTACCAATTTTTCTCCAATTTTTTTAGCATGACAATATACTATGAAATGCCAATTATCAACCTATGCAACACTCTCATAACATCCCACGAAACATTCAACCTCAGCACCACTTCCACACCACTCCACGAACTAGTCCGCTTCTGCATCACTGATGTACCAGTTAATGAAATATTTCCTAGTGCACAAAAATGCGAATGTTTGCCTCCATCAATATTTACGTGCATTCTTAACTGTAAAAGTATTCTTATTTCTGATATAAAATAGAAGAATATTTGTTTTTCATTTACCTCCGATGAGTCATTTTGCAACTAGTACAATTGGAGTCACTTCCGAACTAGTACTAATATTTAATAGTAGTATCAAATATCAGTGCATGGCTCAGAATGCCTGCCGAATGGTTTGACTTTTCTCCCCAGGATAACTGTGACACATAAAGGTATGTATTCCACGTATGTGTGTGTAGGTGTGCAATAAAAGACACGTGTAATAATATCGGATTACAAATGATGTGATATTAAATAAGTAAAAGAAAATCATAGTAGCTACATGCACGCAATCTACACGTATTCATACTTAGATGTACAAATATCTATTTAGCGAGCACCCGGGAGTTCATTCACACCGACGTAGGTGCAAATGTAATGAAAGCAGCAGCTTTGATATACTGAACAGCCTCGAGGGGGGAAACATTAGGACACAGAAAGAAAGCCTGTAGTGACATTGCTATTTGGATTCAATAAAGAAAGAGATAACGGTAATATTTAACTGCTTAATTAAAGAAACCCTTAGGGCATAGAAAGTTCCGCAGTTAGCTGCTCTTCATTCATTGATGTTAATAAAATTAAGCAAACATAAAAAAATAATCAGGTTTTGGCAATGGGTGCTGATAGAGGGAACAAAAATTATATTTATTTATTTTTATTTTAGGTACTTATTATATTTATGTCTATCGGCCATTTAAAAGTTCACGTTTGAACTTTTACGCTTTTGGAGAGGTCAAAGACTTCGCCTGTTTGTACTTTCTATAAAAAATTTTAAGTTCATCCCCATGATGCTGGATCACTGTACACATATTCCCTCAAGATATGAGTGGGCGGGATGCAAAATTTGGCGGCAAGGCATGGCAAACATGTTCACGGATGGCTCGAAGTTGGACGGAGGGGTTGGTGGGAGAGTATTCTGTAAGAAGCTTTCCATCAAACTTAAATTCAGGCTTCCGGACCACTGTAGTGTTTTCCAAGCGGAGAAATCCGCAATTAAGGAAGCAGTGGATTGGTTGCTTACCTCGGTAATTACCGTTAAGGAAGTAAATATTTACTCCAATAGCCAATCGGCAATCAGGGCCTTGGGCTCGTTGTTTGTGCGTTCGAGATTAGTCGGGTAATGTCTGGCTTCTCTCTCGATTGCATCCGAATACTTCGTCATCAGGCTCATTTGGGTTCCCGGTCCCAGCGGGATAGAGGGAAACTGCTGGGCTGATGAGCTGGCTAGACAGGGAACTTTGGAGACAGTTTCATCGCGAAATAAGAGGATTGGCGTTGCTTTAGGAACCTGTGGTCTGCTCCTAGAAAGATGGCCCTCAAGTCAACTCAGCGAGCGCTGGGCTGGTGCGTAAACGTGCAAGGTCGCGAGATCCTTGTGGCTACGGGTAGATCGGGGGCGCTTGAGGGAACTCCTAAGGCTAACAAATCCCCAGCTCTCGAATTTGGTGGGTATCCTTACCGGACAGTGTCCGTTAGGTGTTCATGCGGTGAGACTTGGGATTGCTCAAGTCCATTCTGCAGAAGCTGTCTTGAGGACAAGGTGGAATTATCTCAACACCTTCTTCTCAGCTGCCTTGCTCTCGTCTGGCAAAGATTTAGACATCTGGGCTCTCATTCTTTCGCTACGCCTGCGGATATAGCCAATCTAAATATCATAAATTTGGTAAAGTTCATCAGTAGCTTGTTGCGGCTAATCACGAACCCATATCAGCCACCGTTGGCATCGTCGTAAAATGCATGGGCATCATCGTCTCTCAATCCCAAGGCTCCTTCTTCCTTCCCTTCACCTTTCTCCTCTCCCCCTTTGTCCTTAACCCCCTAAATCCTCACAGAGAATGTGTTGTACCGTCTTCATGTCATCAACTGCTGCATAAGTCATTATGAGGTACCCCCATTCTACTGTCTAGAGTATCAATAGTGCCGTGGTTTGTTATAACACCTGTAAGGACGCTGATAGTTGATCTGTTGAATCCAAGCAGACATTTTGTGCTTTTCAGTTTTAGCCAGCGCTTTGCAGACCCTGGAGTTAGTAGTCAGAGACCACCTTCTATTGGTTTTCCCCATTACACTCAATCAAGCTAATCGCAGTGCACAGTTCGTTTAGAGGAATGCTGAAGATCAATCTCAGAGCCTTTCCTTTCACACCAATCCGCTCTTTCATTTCCCTCCTCTCCAGAGTGGTCGGCAACCCAATATTGAATAAACGAGAGCGATCTCCTGCGTCCTTTACCACATCTTGATTTGGTGCGCTCTGAGGCCAGTGTCTTATGAAATATATTTTTAATATGTCACTAAAGCTGAAGATGGTTCTTCTATTGGCTAATCAACTTCAACTGTTATTCAGGCTTTGTTATAGATCAAGAGATAAGTAAACACAAGTTTTCACCATCAGGTCCATCAATTGTCGCCACCCGAGACACACTCCATTTTACCATTTCTCCTCGTCATAGAAATCATTCATATGAGTAAGCCTAATCGAACAGTACCATTTACTAAGGAAGAAAAATAATCATAAAGACCGAAATTTTGGAATTATATGCCATGATCCAAATACCAGTTCCAAGCCAAAAAAACTGTGCTAAAACTAATCAATAAATAAAATAAAGCAAATCAAGGCGAAAAACACTTATCGTCCTTATAGCGGCAAACCGAGCAGCAAAATTGGCGAGAAGATTAGTGGCTGTTGGAGTGTTTACTTACAGAACCTTCGGCATAGCTCTGGTTGCACAAACTACTTAACTCCGCGCTTCAATTGGGAAAGAAGGTTGTATACTACATTTGAAGAGGAGGGATGGCACAAGGCATGAAGCCTGGCTGTAGGGTTTTTCATATTTACAGAGATGGCTCTAAAACTTTGGAAGGAACGGGAGCTGATATTTGCTGCTCAAAACTAGGAATTATACAGCCACTCAAGCAGCCGGACCAGAACAATATTTTCCTAGGGGAACATTTTGCTATTGGCAAATGCTGCTGTTGAAACTGAAAATAACTCAATAACTAATATTTACGTGGAGAGTCAAGCAGAATAAAAGCTATAACCTCATATTGTATAGAGTCAAAAATTGTCCAACGAAGCAGGGAAGCAAGAATGCTAACCGCAAACAGAAGGCAAGATGTGCAATATATTGTGTATCGGGTCACAAAGGCGTCATAGAAAACGAAAGAGCAAATGCGATAGCTAAAAGTGCTGTTAACCTACCATTTTAATAGGAGAATTACATACAAAAACCGGTAAATTTAATATACAACGAAATGGATGACTACATAGAAAAGCAAGTGATACCTGGATGGACTCTTCTGACCACATGCAAAACTGCACAAATCACATGTAGACCCAATGATATAAAACTCACTCAATTCGTGCTCACTTTTTCACGAAAAAACTGCAAAACTATTATAGATAAGCTGGCAGGCGGTAATCTATTGGCTGCACATAATTACAAGATAGGGATTGCTAGCAACGATAAGTGCAGGAAGTGCAGAGAGGATATAGAGGAACCTTTAAAGCACCTTCTGTGTCTTTGTCCGGTACTATCAAAACAATGCCTGCGAGCCGCACAGTTTGAGGGTCAGAACGATATCTCAAAAATATATCTTCCAGCACTGCTGAGATTTCCTAAAAGCGTTGATATCCTTCGAGTTGTCTACTTCAAATCTTAATAGAGGTATCTGGTATCGCTAGGGACCAAATGGTCTATGTGTGGTCTATTGCCATCCGGTTTAACCTAACCTAAACTACAAAGTGAATTCCAAAATAAACAAGACTGGCACCATGAAAATGTTTTAGATAGCGCCATCTTTTTAGTGAGTTAGTGCGTTGGAAGTTACATCCCAGCTGACTTTCAGGGAAAGCTTGGTGGCATTCGGTTCAGTGCAAGCGAAGTTATTGCATCTAAAGTGTCAGTATGTTTGTGTGATCGGTACAAAAATGAGTTTCTAACAAAGGGCTGATATCAAATTTTGTTTTAAAATCGGTAAAACGTTTACCGAAGCATTTGAATTGATGAAAACAGTTTATGGCGATTATTGCCTAACTCGTGCCAGAGTTCATGAGTAGTTAGCACGTTGCAGAGATGGTTGTGAGGACATAAATGACAATGAACAAAATCAGTAATCACTGAAAACTCCATCGAAATTATTCGTAAATTTATCAAAAAATGAACCGAAATCGTCGTTGAAATTCATGGAATCGGAGTTGAATATCTCCAAAACATCGATTTTTTGCATTTAACTGAGCATTTGGGCTTACGAAAGGTCTGTGCACGTTTCGTTCCGCACAAGTTAACTGAGGTCCAAAAATTACTCAGTATTCAACATTCGAAAGACCTCACAGAGGTCTTAAAGAGGCGAGAAAAGACGAAAACTTCATTTACAACATTGTAACTGGTAATGAAACGTTTTTCCAACATGAACCTGAAACTAAGCAAAAGTACCTAATGGACGGCCCCAGACGAGCCACCACCGAACAAATCGCGTTTGGAGAATTCAAAAATCAAGTTGATGCTCATTTGTTGTACCATTCCAAGAGAATTGTTCAAAACAAGTTCGTGTCAAACCGTCAATGCAATTTTCTATCTTGCGTTTTGAAGTGTTTGTTGCATCGCAGTTCGCCCTGAATAACGCGAAGGAAAAAGCTGGCTTTTATTGCAGGATAATCATCGATCCACTCTTGTTTTTTGACTCGCATTTTAATCATCAATCACTCACCGTATTCGCCTGATATGGTTCCATGTGATTTCTACCTAATCGGAAACTTGCATTTGGCCATGAAAGGTAAACGTTTTTCGTCCGTAGAGGCCATCCAAAAATCCAAAAAGCTTGTACTGACATCCCGAAGGACAATGACCTGAAATACTCTTTCGAAAAGCATTTAGATCGCGCAAAACAGTGCATCGAGGCCAGAGGGGATTATCTTGAATAAATAAACCAGAAGTTATCAGAACAGAGCTCCTGCCGTATCTATTTTAGCTCAGTCGTGTTTATTTTGCACTTCACCTTGTAAATTATGGTTTAATAACCAGTCATTTCTACTTAGCCTTAACTCTAGTGAAACCACACGTCTGAGTTGAAGATATTCTGCATATTTTTTACCATTTTTTAACAACTTTTTTCTTTTCTTCTTTCTATACGCTCATCCATTATCTCTCCTACTTACATTAACTCAGTATAACTTTTCCTATTTGTTTACAAACGCCTACTATTTCAAACTTTGACGCAACTTATCTACAATTACGTCCCTGCAATGTTACGCACATTTTACGCACTTCAATCTGCATGAACTTAGGCCGGTGAGTACCTTTTATGCCTCTCAATCAACTTCACCTGGATAGAGTACGAACAAAGCAGAGAAAAGTCGATTTGTTGTTGTCACTCCCATCAAATTAAATTTCCAATTGCCAGGAAGCTGTACAAGCATCATTGATGTAATGTAAACACAAAATCTCTATACATCTCATGCACTTTTATCGCATTACCCCACACGCCGGACTGCATTAAGTGCAAACTACCAACAAAGCACAGCCGCAAACTTGTTTAGCTTCACAAACGAACAATTTGTCCGTGCCTGACCTCATTAGCGGGCGTTGCTTGTGGAAAGAGTTGCAATTGCTGTGTTGCCAGTCCTTTCAACTACACAGGATGCACTAACATAACGGCAATGTATGTAGAAGAGGTCTATGGTAGGAAAGGCGTGCCGGTAATGGAATGAAAGGAGTAGCAGGATATGAAGGATTTACAAAGGCCGCAATAAAGCGCAAACATTGGAAAACACTTAAGGCGATTTCAACAAAGTTGCGGCAGAAGTGCAAAAGGTAGCGTTGGGAATAAACGAACCTTGCGCACCTATATTCAATACATACATACATACATACATACACGTGTAAGTGGTAAAGAGGAAACCGCATAGCAGGCGGCAAAATTCGATTTATATATATAAGCGCACAGACGCCGACAGAACGGGATCAGGATACGACTGTGTAAACAGAAGCTTGCGAGGCTTGCGTGCAAGTACGGATGCAATGCCAGGCCTGTGATTGCAAGTGGTTGTGTGTGTATGAGTGTGTGTGTGCTAATACTCTTCACTTTATTTCGTATTTTATTGCAAATGGAATAGAAAATAGGTAAAGTGGAGTGCAAACGAGAACTGGGCCCGCTCTTACCCAGCGCATTGCATTTTTTTTTTAATTTCATCTATCAAGCTTGAGAAATCGAATACCTCAAGAGCGGCTCCATCAGTCTGCGACACACCTCATGATTCAGCGCCATAGAGTAGCACTAGTGAGATGATTGTCTTGTAGAGTGTTAGTTTTTCTGGGCGAAAAGGTCTCTGGTACACTTTGGCTTTCTGAGTCCATAGTAACACCTGTCAGCAAGGGTGATTCGTCGCTATATCTCCACGCTGACATGGTTTGTTGTTGTGTCGGCGGTGTCAAGATATATGAATTCCTTGACAACATCTGAAGTATAGTTACCGGCTGAAATGTTGGATCCAAAACCGGCAGACTCTCTTTCGATAGCGGAAAATGCTGCAGTTACATCGCGGTTGCACTGGCCTATAATGTCAATGTCATCAGCTTATGCAAGGAGCTGTCCACTTTCAGTGAACACTATTGCGATAAACACCGTCTCTTCGCAGTACCCTTTCCATGAGGAAGATGAAGAGGTTGCTCGATAATGGATCGCCTTGTCGGAAATCTCGCGAGGTATTGAAATGTTCGGAGAGGTTTTTTCCTCCTTCACAGAGCTGGACGTGTCAGACGAATCAGTATCGCGGAAAAACCAAACTCAAACATTGTGGCGTATAGGCGATCCCTTATGCGGCTATTGAACGCAGCTTTATAATCGACAAAGAGGTGATGGGGTATGTCGTTCTCTTTTTCATTGGTTTTTTCCATAATTTGGCGTAGTGTGAACATCTGGTCGATGGTGGACTTACCAGATTTTAAACCACAATGATAAGGTCCGATCAGTGAGCTGGCATATGGTTTTAGTCTTACACACGATACGCTCGACAAAATCTTATGTGAGATGACGATAAGACTGATCCCCGGTATTTGGCGCATATACTAGGGTCGTCTTTCATCAATACAGGACAAAAGATATTGAGATTTGGTGGTACCGGGTGCATTTCCTTAGCGGCGGTATTGATAGCGTCATCGCCAGCCAGTAAGTTAGAGAAATATTCCCTCCACAATCTCAATGACATCTGTAACCAGATTCCCGTTTTCATCTTTACGAGAAAATACTCTGGGCTTGTAACCTTCGGTCAGACTCTTGACCTGCTGATACAAATTTTTGGTCACATTCCTGCCCCGCTACACTTCGTGGGCATCCATACTCTCTTAAAAAACGTAGATCCAAGATAATTAAATAAAAATTTTGTTTAAAAAAGAAAAAGTGTAAGAATTATTTGTAGACTGAATAAACGAAATAAAGATCTTTTGCCCCTGAGGAGGAACAAGAAATCTGTCTGAAGTCAATTACTGTAAGTCCCACAGTCTATCAGGTAAGGGAGCGAATCTGGTACGGTGGAATCTAAAATAGAAAGTTTGAAGGTAAAAAAAGCGAAGGCCAAAACAACGAAAAAACATTTCGAATATAAAAATGTTGCAAAATGTACTTCAAAAGGGCTCTCCTCGGACTTTTCTACTTATACTTATGTATTCAAGGTTGAACAGAGCTAAAATTTCGCTTTATATTCTAAATTTCTTTTCACAGAATAAAACTCAACTCTTTGTCTACAAAATATTTTATTTTACTTGAATTACAACTCTTCAATGTTTCCTGACTGAAGTATTGCCACACTTTTAGTTTTCCCCAAAATTTGCTTATGCCACAAATACCTGCGACTTCGACAGACTGTAATATTGAATACTTTGATACAAGTTGAAAGGACAAAACTCGAAATAGCCGCGGCTGAGGGAATTCAGGAGGTTGCGCATCTCACGATGCCTTTACTAGACTCTCAGTGAATTTGACAGAATCAGCTGTAGAGCTATGGATTTGTAAAGCTTTGTTTCTTTTGGTTTTTGTAACAACTTTTTTCTTTTTATTTGCTTTTCTATTATCTATCTTGTATGCATTAAATTAACTAAAGTTTTCTTTTCCTGTACTAAAGCTGCCTATTTGCCAACCTACCATACCAACATCTTGTGTTTAGACATGGGGACAAGATTTTTACAGGGGTGGCCAGCATCAAACCGTTAACCAAAATCAGCTGATGGGATGACGTAACTACGGTTACGAAGAGACGAAAAAACTACGAATGTGTTAGTGATATACCAAAAAAATCAACACTGTTTTTCCGTTGCCGTTTTAAAAACGACTAATTTGACGCGTTCGTGAATACGTGTGAAATGAGCGGCTAGAATTCGACTGCCGAATCCCCAATGACGTAGCAGCCGAAGTTGCTCGCACAATTTAGTTTTTCCCCATAGTTAATTGCCAAATCTGGTAAATCTGTCATCATTGGTGACTAAGTTTTTATGATAACTAAGTTACCTGGAAGAAGCGCGTCGAGTCTCTCGAACACTAAAAGTCTTCTAGCAGTGTAAGATAACCTTAAGAGAACCGGCGATAGTACACTGGTTGTAGATCACCCCGATTAGACACATCATAACCTCTGTCGTATGGTGAAAGGCTACAATGGTTAATTCCAGAGTAAAACCCCTAAACAGGCTACAGAGAAGTGTGTGCTTGGTATACACTGTTCTCGATGCCAGTGGACAATCGGGTGACTTTTGTTAGCTTCGGTAGGATGTATGATGTTTAGATCCCAAAAAGATATCAATAGTTAAGTCCAGAAAACCTATTAACGGGATATCCGCACACTTTCTACATCGACGGATACAAAACCAGTGATGGAAGCGGATCTGGATGGTACTTAGACGAAGACACTAGGTGCTTCTATGCCACGGCATTCCTTACGGAAGTCTATGCCATCTTGAATGTGGCGTACTGGATAATTGAGAAAAAGTGGCGGGGTAGCAGTATTGGAATTTGTAGTGACGGTCTAGCTGCACTGAAAGCCTTTGCTAACCCGCGCTGCTCTTCGAAAATGGTGGGTTAATGTAAGACAAAACTAAACAGTCTTGCAAAACACAACAAAGTTAGTCTTATTTGGGTGCCTGGGCACTGTGGTATTACAGGGAAGGAGTTAGCTGATAAGCTGGCTAATGAAGGCTCTGAAAGTATTCGAGGCGTCAATTCTGCATCGATTCAACCATGGATTGACGACTTCATGAGATCTATCCATAGGGGACGTTGGTCTGAGTTGAACTCGTGCAGAGTAGCCAAGTGTTTTGTGAAAGAACCAAACAGGAAAATAGCGACCTTTCTCCTAAAACTCAGCAGAATGGGTCTGAGAGTACTAGTGGATGTAATCACAGGGCACAACATCTGTGGTCAGCATATGGCTGTCATGGGGGTCGTCGACAGGCCGATATGCCTATCCTTAGGATGACGACACTGCAGAGCATTTTCTCTGTAGCTGTCCGGCGTTTTCCAGAATCAGACTTAGGATATTGGGTTGCGATATACTGAGTATGGATAAAGTTCATACTCTTCCTCTTCCGGATCTCTTAAGATTAATCAATGAAGCCAAAAGATTTGTGGAAGAGTGATCTCAAACTAATATATCCGTCTTACCACCCACTTTTTATCTTTCCTATCTCTATTCATTCTACTGAATTCTATCCGGGTGTAGTGACTGAGTGCTTGGACTTATCCAACCCCTCACAAATCTAATCTAATTTAATCTAAAGCCTACATTAAGTGTTGGCTAACAGACCTCTTCATCTACAATTGCGTCATTGCAATGTTGGGCTCATTTTGCCACTTTAATCTTCATAATCTAATATTCTATGATTCATGAAAAATACCGCAGATGCGTAAGATTTCGGCATTTTAACACAATTTTTCGATTTATCGCAACGCAAAACATCTCTTTCGCATGTTTCATAAGCAGACTGACAATTTTATGTTTCGAAGGCCAAGCGAAATGACAGCACACTGAATAATGAATAGTTAAAATAGTAATTCCCACTTGCATTTATGTATTGGGTATAAAAAAAAGTCGAATCGATTCAAGTCAGTTGGATAAACAACTGCAGGAGTTTTCATTTTTGCCGCAAAGGAATACAATTGCAATGCATATCAAATATGGCGAAGCGAGTAGTTTATAAAAATAAAATGTAAAAAAACGAATTTAAATATATGTGCAAGCGCCACATTTTACCGTATGTGCACACATACGCACATATGCCAGCAAAATGTTTAGGTATAGAAAGCAGCTCATTGGCATAGTGCCCACAGAGCGTCTGTTGTTTGTCAGGTCGAGACCTATACCAGAGGTTAGATGGTGGAGCTGTTAGTCAACTGTTAGGCCATATGACTTTTAAGCTGTCTGGTCGACGGTCTGGTCGACTTAGATGGCGGCCTAGTGGCTGTCTGATTGTCTGCCCGGCGCATTAATGCCTGTTGGCCGCCAACGAGCCAACCAGCCAACGGGTTCATCACAGTTCATATGTAAAGCAGACAACGAATGTGTTGTCTCTGGTACTCCGGCCAAAGACCAGTTAAGTGCACCAACAGCAACAACAACAAAACAATTTGGTCGTTAGTGCCAAGCAAATGCACTGCCGCCCTCTACACACCCATATGCACATATTTACATTAGAACTTGCATGTGTGTGTGTGTGTATACCAAAGGCACAATTCGCATGTAGCTGCTTATTTTCTAGGGCTAAATTGGCAAGTTATCAACATCGTAATGTGGGAGAGCGAAGTCGTTTCGCCTTATCAATTTCAAATGTTTATGCTTGTTTATATATAGAAATTTTATCTGAAATTATTATACTCGTAGTCCCAATGAAAATTGTGCAGGAATGCACAAATGGAATAGAAAAAGTTTTTGGCTCCTCTTAAAATTAGACAGCTTAAGTGATTAGTGGGTTCAGCTCCACAGCGGGCCAATGGGAGCAATGATAGCGATATTATTACAGTTATTTGTAAGTATGTCCTTTGGGAATAAGAAAACTAAATATGGAAATGAATTTCAAATCGCAGAAGATTTATAAACTTGCACAAAACTTTGAAAAGGTATGACTAATGTGCCTGGATCGCAGGCAAGGAAAGGATAAAAGAAAAAAATTGTTGCTGCCTCTTTCATATAAAAATAGGTGACAACCTTGTGCAGTATTAAATCCGAAACATCTAAATCAGAATACAAAGAAAAATTCCTTAAAATCAAAGGCAACTTCAAAAATCATGCCTTTATCTACACCGCTGGCTCGCAAGGTAACAAAGTCTCAAGCTACGCTATAACTATAGGGTGTTTTTTTAGAGGTTAGGTTTTCAAGTTGGCACTACTTTTTTCGTAGATGGTCTTTTTGACAGCTGTCACTTGATTTATGCTCAGTTTGGTTTGCCATTTCATAATGAATAGACTTGCACCTGAACAACGTTTGCAAATCGTGCAAATTTATTACGAAAATAATGGTTCGGTTTTCACAAGAAAATTTTATTCAGCGATGAGGCTCACTTTTGGTTGAATGGGTATGTCAATAAGCAAAATTGTCGCATTTGGAGTGAACATATATTAATACACAAGCCATTGCTGAGACGCCGTTACATCCTCAAAAAGTCACTGTTTGGTGTGCTCTATGGGCAGAGGGAATCATTGGTCCATATTTCTTTAAAAATGAAGCCGGCCATAATGTTACAGTCAATGGAGAGCGCTATAGAGCCATGATTAATGACTTTTTCGTGCCTGAATTGGACGATGTTGATGTGGACGACCTTTGGTTCCAACAAGACGACGCTACATGCCATACAGCCAACGCAACAATCGATTTATTGAAGGAAACTTTTGGTGAGCGCATTATCTCGCGCCGTGGACCTGTGGCGTGACCTCCAAGATCGTGCGATATAACACCGCTGGACTATTTCTTGTGGGGCTATGTGAAGTCGCTTGTCTACGCAGATAAGCCCGAGACGATTGACGTCTTGGAATTGCTGCAATTGCTGCAAAAAGTGGTCGAAAATTGGGCCTCTCGGCTGGAATTTATTCGAGCCAGCCGCGGCGGCCACTTGCCCGAAATCATTTTTAAAACATAATGGCAAACCCTTATCTTTATAATAAAGCTAAATTCTTGGCCATAACATTAAATTATATACGTTTTATTTCACCTTGAAAACCTAACCTCTAAAAAAACACCCTTTACTAGTCCGGGAGCCAGGGGTCATTTTGACCTCATCATTTCATACCGACTGATTTTAATACTGAAGGCAGACGCTATCCAATGGATGACATCCCATTCCTCTGTTTTATCAGCAGGAGTCATCGCCATTTTAGCAGCAATTAAGCTGCTAGCTGAAAAAAGAGGAAATTTTACACAAGGGGAAGTCCAAAATAAACAAGACTGAGCTAAAATTGAAAGGACAGGAGTTTTGTTCTGATAACTTCTGGTTTATTTATTCAAACTAGTTCCCTTTGGCCTCGATAGAATGTTTTGCGCGATATAAAAGCTTTTCAAAAGGGTGTTTCAGGTCATTGACCGGAATGTTCTTCAGGAAGTCGGTGCAAGCCTTTTGGATTTCTGGATGACCTCTACGGGCGCAAAACGTTTTCCATTCATGTCCAAATGCAATCTTCCGAACGGGTAGAGGTTAAAAGGGGCCATATCAGGCGAATACGGTGAGCGATTTATGCTTGAAATGCGATTTCTAGTCAAAAACTCAGTCACAAGAGTGGATCGATGAGATGGTGCAACATCATGCAATAAGCGCCAGCCTCTTCCTTCGCGGTATTCAGGGCAAATTCGACGAATGCGATGCAACAAACGCTTCAAAATGAAAATATAGCAAATTGTATTGTCTGTTTGGCCCATTGGCACAAACTCCTTGTGAACAATTCCCTTGAAATCATAAGAACAAATGAGCATCGATTTGATTTTTGACTTCTCCAAACGCGATTTTTTGGGTGGTGGTTCGTCTGGGACCGTCCATTTAGTACTTTGATGCTTAGTTTCAGGTTCATGTTGGAAAAACGTTTCATCACCAGTTACAATGTTGTAAAGGGAGGTGCTCGTCTTTTCTCGTCTCTTTAAGACCTCTGTGAGGTCTTTCGAATGTTGAATTCTGAGCAATTTTTGGTCCTCAGTTAACTTGTGCGGAATGAAACGTGCACAGACCCCAAATGCTCAGTTAAAATACGATAAATCGATGCTTTGGAGATATTCAATTCGGGTTCCATGAATTTCAATTTCGGCCCATTTTTGATAAATTTACGAACAATTTCGATGGAGTTTTCGGTGATTACAGATTTTGGGCGGCCCGTATATTCATTGTCATTTATGTCCTCACAAGCATCTCTGAAACGTGTAACCACTCATGAACTCTGGCACGAGTTAGACAATCATCGCCATACGCTTTTTTCATCAATTCAAATGTTTCGGTAAACGTTTTACCGATTAAAAAAAAAAATTGATGTTAGCTCTTTGTTCGAAACTCATTTTTGTTTCGATGACACAAACATACTGACACTTAAGACGGAATAACTTCGCTTGCACTGAACCGATTGTCACCAAGCTTCCACCAGTCAAAAACATTTTGATGACGAAAGTCTTGTTGATTTTGGACTTCACCTTGTAGGTGGCAACCTTGTTCACAGCTTTACCAAATGTAGTATTTTAAGTTCACTAATTATTTCGTTGGAATTATTTTAAAACTAGGTACTTACTAAGGATGAAATTCCCGGTATTTTTTGTTTTTTGTCTTTTAACTAACCCCGGGAAAGAGCGGGACCTAGACGCAGGCACATAGGCATAGACTTCCTAATGAAGAAGATGGAATGCCACTCTGAAGTTATGCGAAAGCGGTTCCATGGTGGACCACGATTCCAAACGAAGGAGAGTTTTTCAGTCTCTGGACCTACCATTGCTACGACGGTAGCTTTGATGATGCAGTAGGCATTTCAAACCCCTCGTCCGTACAAAAAACAAATAAGAAGACGCACCTAAATGTTGTTTTAAAATAAAACATTTAAAATTTAGATTCTTTCAGGTTTCACTATTTCTATTCGAAATACGGCTCTTAAAATTTATATGTGAAAAATGACATAATTTAAATTCACACTATGAGCAGATTAAAGTATATTCTCCACAGGACGTCCAGTTTTTGGTCTGTCAATCATTCTCCTTTCCTCCACAGAACCAGTTTCTTGGAATTTTTTCACCATCCTTTGAATTATCGACTCATTCGGATGATTATTTACACCAAAATAATCAAGAACTTTTGCAATATACTTTATAATGATATCGTGTTGTGTCTTTCGGACAAGTTCTTCAAAATTCTTAAGTAGCTGATGATATTGCCAATTGTCCTTTTGATGCAGTCTTACAACTTTTTTTTAAATTATTGTCATTTCTCTTTATTATGATAATACCGTTATGGCTCAATTACGCATGGAACAAAATATTGGTCAAATGGCTGCCGGGGCCTCGGCGGCACACCTCCATCCGATAGTCTAAATTTTCGATGACGCTGAGCCATAATTAAGGTTCTATGCCGTTAATGTGCCGAATTATCTCATCCTTTAGCTCTTGAATTGTTGCTGGCTTATCGGCGTACACCTTTTATTTCAAATTACCCCAAATAAAGCAGTCCAACGGGGTCAAATCACATGATCTTGGCGGCCAATTGACATCACCGCGACGTGAGATTATTCGGCCATCAAATTTTTCGCGCAAAAGACCCATTGTTTCTTTAGCTGTGAGACAAGTGACACCGTCCCGTTTAAACCACATATCGTCCACATCCATATCTGCCAATCCGGGCCACAAAAAGTTCGTTATCATCTCACGATAGCGGACACTATTCACAGTAACTGCCTGACCGGGCTCATTTTGGAAAAAATACGGCCCAATGATGCCGCCGGCCCATAAACCGGACCAAACAGTCACTCTTTGTGGGTGCATTGGTTTTTCGGCAGTCAATCTTGGATTATCATTCGCCCAAACGCGGCAATTCTGCTTATTGAAGAATCCACTGAGGTGAAAAAAAATCACGAAATGCGTGATATGCATTTTGATTTGAACGCCCGTTTTCATAATAAGCCTGAATAACTTTAACGCGTTGCTCGATTGCCTATCTTTCCATGGTTCGAATTGAATTAGTCTGAAATTGAAAAGTGTAAAATGAAATGCTGAAAGAAACTTGACATTTAAGTGTGGTTCATATTCAACATCGGCCCTTAAAATTTAACCACCCTTTATCATAAATGTTTGGCGGAAATTGTTCTACCTCTCCTAGAGCAACTGTAAGCTCTCGTCCACTTGACTAAGGCAATACTATACAAGTTGGCGCAGAATCAATCATCAAATTTTGTTTTTGAAGAACTTTTTTACTAAATAAACAAATTGTTTTAAGTGATGAAAATCTCTATTTCGACATTTATGTACTCCATTGCTTATCTATTTGTATACTGTAGCTCTCTAATTCACAAGTGTCGGATATGATTGTTGTACCATTAGGGAAAATTATAAATCTTCCAATAGAGTGATTAGTTTTGCGCCACCTTTGCATTTGATGATCAACACTTCTTTTCAATAGGCGAGTATATTATAATACATATACAGGGCCCGCTATCTATCGTTACGAATTTGAACTAGGTATTATTTGAAGAATGGTAACACTTAGCTGTCATCTGATTTGACAGGAAATTAGTTTTATTCTTCCGCTGAACGAAAATGGTTGTGTATACGCTCAAAGAACGCTGGGAAATATTGCGACATTACTTTGGAAATCATGGTAATGTTGCAGAATGTGTACGAAAATTACGTACGGCAATGGATGAAGCTCATTTCCATCTCGGCGGGTATGTTAACAAGCAAAATTGCCGCATTTGGGGCTCAGAAAACCCACACGCACTCGAAGAAAAGCCGATGCATTCACAACGAGTCACTGTTTGATGCGAATTTTGGTCGACGGGCATTATTGATCCATTTTTCTTCGAAAATGAGCGAAGAGTGGCCGTAACCGTCAATGGAGAGCGTTACCGGGCCATGCTGAACGAATTTTTGTTCCGAGAAATTGAAGAGGAGGATATTGGTGGCATTTGGTTCCAACAAGACGGCACTACTTGCCACACAGCGAATGCTACGATCAATCTTTTGCGCACTGTCTTCAAAGATCGCAATATCAGCCGAAATTCTGATATCGTTTGGCCGCCTCGGAGCTGCGATTTGACGCCGTTGGATTATTATCTTTAGGGTGCCGTCAAAGACCAGTGTTATGCCAACAAACCAGCAACAATTGATGGACTGATGACCAACATACGCGATGTCATAGCTGAAATACAGCCGCATACAATCGAAAATGTGTTGAAAAATTGGACCGATCGTATGGGATGGTGCATGGCTAGCCGAGGCAGCCATATGAATGAAGTTGTGTTCCATCTTTAACCGGAGGGATTGTACTTCAAAATAAAAAAAGCAGTTTGGAAAAATATTGAGTAGTTTCTTTTTTATAGCATTTTTAATTCCGTAAAGTTATATGGCGGACCCTTTATAAGTACATTATATCAAAAAATATCGGGAATTGTTCATTTAAAAAGCGCGCGTTACACATAAGTCTAAATTTATTTTTGCTGGAATGTGGTACAACTGTCCTCTATGTAGCTTGTTTTTGGCATTTAATTGTATCAGCCAACCGCAGGTGTGCTCTGCGATTTTCACTATGGATTAAAATATCGAACAAAGAATTTGTTTTAAATTTTTTGTTTTATATAGGATTTCGTGTGCCGAATCGTTGAAAATGTTGCAGAAAGCCTATGACGAGTGTGCTTTATCAAAAACACGGGTCTACGAATGGTATAAGGCTTTTGCAGAGGGCCGAGGCCGAGAAGTCGAGGAAGATTTACCCCGATATGGTCGAACAGAAACGTCTTCAACGGATGAAAATGTCCACAAAGTGAAGGAAATGGTGCTGGAAAATCATCATCTAAAGTTCAGAGAGGTAGCTCGTGACCTTAGCGTGTCTCACAAATCGATTTGCAACATTTTACACCATCAATTGGGCATGCGACGCCAAGAGGCGTGGCTGTTCGACTCGTTCCAAGAGAGTTGAATTTCTTTCAAAAAATGCACCGCAAGAAGGTGTCCGAAGACGTGCTTGAGCAAGTGAATTCGGACCCAACGTTTATCTAGCGCATCATAACCGGTGATTTGGAGACGTGGGTATATGAGTTTGACATGCAAACCAGTCAATAGGTAACCAGGCGGTTGAATGGCGCTATCCACATGAGCCGAAACCCAAAAAAACACGTCAAAGTCGGTCAAAAGCGAAAGTCAGACTATTCGTTTTCTTTGATTTTCATGGAGTTGTGTACTCGGAATTCGTTCCAAATGGTTCTACGGTAAATAAGAATATTTTTTGGAAGTTGTTAGGAAACGGCCCAATTTGTTGAAAGTAAACTCATGGATCTTGCACCAGGATAACGCATCGTCTCACAACGCTCATATTGTGAACACTTTTTTGACCAAAAACTCTACAAACCTCATCGAACAACCACCGCGTTCACCGGATTTAGCCCTCTGTGACTTTTTCTTTTTCCCAAAACATAAATTGCCACTCCGCGGATAGAGGCCATTAAGGAGATCTCTTCAAACGCATATAAAAGATGCTTTGATGACTGGACTAATTCTTGGCATTTGTTTATTGCATCGAATGAGCCTATTTTGAAGGCGACAAAATTAATTTTGATGGTTAAACAATCATTTTGCGTTTCATTGAACAATTCTTTGGTACTTTTTTGGCAGAAAGTGTATGTAGGCATGTCTAATTCACGAATAAAAGTGGTCACATTTACCACTCATCAAAGTCAATTCAATTTTCAAATACGCTCAAGCGACTCAAGTTTAGTTACCGTTACAATTTATTTCTTTATTTTAATTTTTTTATTTTTTTCTTTATCTTTTTTAATGCCTTCTGTTTTGCGCTAGCGTTTGAAGTCCAATATCTTCCGCTTCCCGGCCGCTGACATTGTTTTTAAACAAATTCTACAACTTGCCACATATTTGCCAGCAGACCACACAAATGTGGTTATAAACAAAGCTTCGAGTGCATTAAAATAAAGTAGAGGCTGCAAACAAACCGGTGAGCGGGTAAAGGTAGGTAGGCCGTATTTTATTGAACGCCTTTTGTGAAGTCGATTATAAAGTTAAATACTGCTGCTACGAGCAGAGGCACACGCACAACAAAGCTTGGGTCTGATTTTGCTGATTTGTTGCCTCAACACAAAAATGGGTCGGCTTTGATATGGGTAAACGAGTAGACTTGCACGCCTTAACCCAACTTTGTGCACATTTCCCCGTTTACCATCGCGAGGATGACAAGCCACAGAGCCAGCCCAACAGGCAGACAAAAAACAGCAGTGTAAGCAAAAAAATACATGCATACCTACATACACACATACATACGTACATGTACATATTTCTGTTTTCATTTTGTTTACATCTTCAGATCAATGAATGCTGTCTGGCAACATTTTTGCTCTGCGTGCGACAATAATAAACATCGCAGCCATTGGCTTGAAGAGCGAAGGATTTATGTATGTTTGTATATATGTAAGTTGCTTGGACTTGGCTGATCTATTATTCGAAAAGTTGTTGTCTATTTAGTTTTTGTGTTATTCGCTGTTGAAAAACAATAGCAATAATGGGGGATGTGAAGAAAAAATTCGGGCAGGAGAATAAAAAAAACAGGAGCCTCACTCTCAACGAAAGACTTATTGACAAGTTGTGACCATTTGTTTGTTTGGCATTTAATTTTTGTTTGAAAATATAGTTCAATCTTCCTCAAAACCAAACCCTATAAATCTAAGTCTCAGACTTTGAGCAAAAATTCGAGTGCGCAGTTTTATAGCCCATTGAATTTTGGTGTAATAAAGTGCAAGTTTTGGATAATTCGTTTCCTCGCGTATGGGTTGTTCGGGTTGGATACCACATAATTTGGAAATCGCTAAAAAAACGCGCTTTTTGATTGCTTAGAAAAATGGGAAAATATTTAATTATAAGTGGCTAGCCTCGTGACATTCACGTTATCTCCATCGCAGCTCAAA
Source organism: Anastrepha ludens (assembly GCF_028408465.1). Taxonomy (NCBI): domain Eukaryota; kingdom Metazoa; phylum Arthropoda; class Insecta; order Diptera; family Tephritidae; genus Anastrepha; species Anastrepha ludens. Next base: position 24,729,717 of record NC_071499.1, on the reverse strand, counting down.
GTGCAATTAGGTTAGAGGAGGTTGGCCACTGAAGGCATTCTCTCAAGGGACATGATAGCATTTTTATCCAATTACCACTGCATTTCTTCGAACTTTGGACAGATCTCTCTATTCACAAACTGGAGTTTGAGGGTCGTGCCAGCGCAATCTTTCCATGTAGGCCGCATTGGAACGGCGGAAAATCTGTGCCGAGGCTGGTACCTATGTCTTCACCGACGATTCTAAGATGGAATCGGGAGTCGGAACAGAGGTTTTCTCTTAAGTCAAAAAATTTAGCTATTTTCTTAAAACTGCCGAATACTGCTGGTGTTTTTTAAGGCAGATGTCTTTTCGATCCTGCAGGCATGCAAAACGCTCAAGGAACGTGGGAACGAGGGATATATTAACATTTTTTCCGATATTCAAGTCGCGATAAAGGCTCTGACGTCGCCATGGAGCAGAACGAAAATAGTAAACTCCTGTAAGGAGTAGATCAAATCTCTTGGGTGTGCAAGTAACATTTCTCTGATCCAAGTTCTAGGACATAGGAACATAGAAGGAAATTAAATTGCTGATGAGCTTGACAGGAAGGGTCATCTGCATCCCCTGGCTGTTGAAAAAGGGAATTGCACAACTTATTTCTCAGGAAAGCACAAGTCAAATGGAGCTCCATTTCTTCGTGTGCTGTTTCGAAAACCCTTTGGCTCCAGTACAAAAGAGGCAGCACGCAGAAAGTTCTGGGGGGCAAAGAGAACTCCCCGACATTCAATTTCCAAACTCGTAGCTGTGTTTACCAATCATTGTAGGACCGGCACGTACGCAAAGAAACTGGGCTTACCATTTAATCCCCATCACAGAAGCTGTGGCGACCTTTCAGATAAGTAGGCTGTTGACACCTTTCTCTGTCTGTGTTTGGCAACTGATTAAAGTTTTTTTTTTGTCGGGACAACTAACGAGTGCAGCATCAAACATTAATAAAGTCCATTGTACTACACTTGGATTCCCTTTTAATTTTCTTTAAATCTACCCGATCTCTGAAGAAATCTGAGTAGATCTTGTGGCGCCAAGGAGCCAAGGTGGTCGCTTCTTAACACATCAGTGCCGAGGACCTCAAACCTGATTCGAGTGAATGCGGGGCAGACGCACAGGAAGTGGTCTGCCGTCTTATCCTCCTCTTCACAAGCTGGGTAGACTACACTGTCTGAGATGCCTACCTTTTCCATGTGCTTCGCCCACAGAAAGTGGCCCGCCATCAGTCCAACCAGCTGTCTGCACTCCCTTCTGTTTAATGACAGGAGGGTTTGTGAAAGTCGATCGGACATGACAGATAACATCAGTTTAGCCCATCTGCAGCCTCTCTCAGGCGGCCAAGCTCGCTTGTGGGTTGTAGTAACCCATTTGCTAACCGTGGCTTTGATGGCTGCTGAAGGGAGTGTCGAAACGAGATCTGGGCCAAAGAAGTTGGCCTTAGAGCCCATCCTAGCTAAGGAGACGGAGACCTCGTTACCTACGATACCCACGTGTCCCGGAGCCCATGTTAGCATCAGGATATTATGTCTACCGACATAGTTCAGTCTGGCTTTACAGGACTTTACTACCCCTGATGTGGTTGGGGGACTGTCCAAGGCCATGAGCGCAGCTTGGCTGTCGCTGCCTCACCATCTGTTTTCCGCAAGAGAGTTCATCGCTTTTTGAACAGCATACACCTCCGCTTGAAACATAGATGCATGCATTCCAAGAGCAAAGTGCTGTTTTGTCCAGCTGGATTCCACGTAGACCCCAAAGCCGGAGCCGGGCTCGATCATTAGGGTCACTGGGTGCTCCTTTCTTCGATAGCCTGGTACAGTGGTTCAATCTAAATCCCGTCAACCTTCTCCATTACATCAACAGCTCCGCTTATATGTAGATATCTGGCCGGTGGAGGTCTCAAAATGATATGAAAGCGGCCCATTAGTGCAACTTAGCGAGTACCAGAGTGTTACTTCAACCATTTTACCCACCTTCAACCCTCGTACATTAGAATGTATCAAAATTTATTATATGTGCGTTTAATGATCTTTTATGCAAAACTCGTCCGCTTTCGACTCACTCCCAGCCTGTTAGCTCCTCTCACGTGTTTAAAAAGTGAAGGCCAAGCTGTCTAAACCTCAACCTCGTTAATGAGACTAGCCGCTCTACAGCTGAGGAGTGGACGATTAGATACTGACCACTTCATAAGCCTATAAACAGCTGCTCTAGAAACTACTCTAAGTTATGTTGAGCCTCACTGCATAGTGGCGATCTGATTCAATAGTGTCTGATTAAATCTCTATCATAACCACAGCCATTACATCTTAAGAAGCATCTTTAATGCCTCCGTTCTACTAGTGGCCTTGTAAATCCGGCTGATTTGTCACGGGACTAGTTTTCGTCTTCTTTTTCTTGATTGACGCGCTAGCCGCTTATGCGATTTTGGACAAGTTTAACAAAGCGCACTAGTCGTTTGCTGACCGGCGCCAGTTGGACGCACCGAACGAAGCTAAGACCTTCTCTAGCTGATCTTAACAACGCCGAGGAGACTTTTTTCCTGCTCTTCTACCACCACTGGTACCGCATCAAATACTTTCAGAGCCGAAGCGTTTGAATCCATTCGGACGACATGACCCAGCTAACGAAGCCGCTGGATCTTTATTTGCTGCGCTATGTCTATGTCGTCGTAAATCTCACACAGCACGAGTAGCCAACATCGCAAAGGTGCAAGATTCTTCTTCAGAATCATGCTCTCAAACACTGCGATGGACGCCTTATCGGAAGTTGTTATCATGTAAGCTTCTGCGCCGTACATTAGGACGGGCATGATGAGAGCCTTGTAGAGTGTTAGATTTGTTCGTCGAGTGAGGACTTTACTACTCAATTGGCTACTTAGTCCAAAGTAGCACTTGTTGGCAAGAGAGATTCTCGTTGGATTTCGAGTCTAATGTTTTCAAGAAAATGCCACAAGTGGCCAAAAGTAGTCAAAATATCTCTTATTTGTACGGGGAGACAAGCTCGAAGATGCGCTGCACAACCGGCTCATCGGCCATACGATTTTCTGCAATACTGTTGTGGTATTGTACTTTTAGAAGTTTAGTAGCGTATGGCGCTGAAAAGGAAGTCACACCCAGAGGGAGGCATTCCTCGACTTCGTGCGCACCATCAGGGAGGCTAGAGCCTTTATTTCGATCTGTCTTTCGGAATAACAATGTAATTCCTTAAAATGTATTCCGAGTAATCCGGAAAAATAAATTTAAGTTTAATGAGCAGCTTCTCGGTTAGGTTAGGTAAGGTTAGCCTGGTTGGCAATAAGCCACGCATAGACCTTTCGATTCCTGGCGATACGAGATGAAGGCCGACCTCTATGAATACTGAAAAGAGACACCACGTAGGATGTTAGCGCTTTTGACGAATCTAAGCAGAGTTGGGAGGCTCGAGACATCCTCCAGGCCGTCAAACAATGGGGCTCCCAGGCATTTTAAACGTGTTTTTAATAATGCCGGGCAAACTTCTCGGTTGGGGAAATAAGATTCTGAAGGAAGTCTGATAAAGCAAGCTGCTGACAGGCAAACACTGACAACTTTCGTAGAACCTAAAATCACTAAAGGCCTTTTATTTTAAAGTTGAAATTCGAGATGCCATCTCACTCATATGTTGTTCGCTTTGTGCTAGGTGAAAATGATCGTGGGAATCGGGGTTGATTACAGCATTCTGCGGCAAGATGTAGAAAAGGCGGTGCTTAAGCCGATGTAATTTTTTACAAATGTTTTTAAGCGCATACATACAAACATCCACATGGAGTCTTACGCAACCCACCGCACCGCCAGCGCCAATGACGCCAACTCAGTCACACGCTACTTTTCACTTTCATTCATTTCACTCTAATTTCATGCGGCACCACCGCTGCAGCTCCTCCGATTTCATTCAACAGACGCACAAAGCAAAAGCCGCAGATATGTGCAGTGGTGCGTTAAACACAAGCAACCGAATTAGGGCAAACAGCAATTGTGATTTCTGCTAAACACTCACACACACACTCGTACACATTTCTAGCCTCAGATTTCGCATGAAAGTACTTTTTTTCGGCCGCATTTTCCCATTGCTCGCATTGCAAGGAGGTTGCGAATGCGTTTGTGCGTTGCCTTGGCTATGCGTCCGCCCCATAATTGAATGTTGGCGATTGCAGCTGCACCAAACGTAACAATAAGAGCTGCAATGGCGATCAACAGCAAAATCGGCAATCATAATAATTGCGCCCGTGCAACACTTTGCCACCAATAACGTTTGGGACATCGAGAGTCACAGCGCGGACAACAGTTTGCCTGGTTGGCTGGCTCGTTGGCTGGTTGGAAGGCTAGCTGCGTTCGCCATTAACGCACTCGTCGCTGGGCTAAAATTGGAGCACACGCGGCCTGCAAGTACGGCAACAGCAACGGTAACAACAACGATTGACTAGCAATTGCGTGCCGCCACAAAAGTGAAGGTAAACCGGTTGCTCTGTTAGTTGGTAGGTTGGTCGCCACCAAGATTGGACATTGTCTGCATGCGTGTCAACACAGCTTCAGCGCCTCCTACTTCTCCTCCTCCTAACATAGCGCTGCAAGCCTGCATCTACAATTGTTGCTGCGACAGATTTGTCACACTGGCACTAACGCCTATCGCCGCCGTAAACTCCGAGCTCCGATTTTAGGCAGCGCTCTTGGCTGCCGGACTGCTAAGGCGGCAATGCGTGCGCACCTTTCGGGGCGTCACGTTTTCCGGCTAGCCATTTAGGTCCAAAGTATAGAGGCCAATGTAGCCGAGTGGCTTTGTGCGTAACAAATTGGCTGTTAGTCCGAAGTGCATGGGTTCAAATCCGCTCCGAGTTGATAGAATAGACTATAATTCCATAGGTAGATTTTTTGTTAAGCAAAGGCTAGGCTTCTCTGCTAAAATCCTTCCGCCATTCGAATATGAAACAAGCGGTACAGTTGCACACACCAGAAATTGGTGGAGTTTTTCGGCCCAAACTTGCCAAATTTATATTTCTATTATTGACGTTAAATCGGTTTTGGGGTTGGTTGGTCCGCACTAAGTGATTTTAAACTAATTGCAAAGCGGCGCATATTTTTGGCTTAAAGCTGCCATAAGTATTGTTGCCACTTTTCACAGTTATGCGCAATTTATCTATGTGTGTTTTCAGTTAATTTATTTCCAAATAATTTTATTTACTTTTCACACAAAATCAACGGCTTCGCTTGATTTCATTTGCTTGGCTTGCACTTCCACTTAAATATGAATATAATATTCAAATTAATTTGTTTACTAAGTAAATAATAATATTTAATGTGTTAAATGAAGCCAATAAAATTTATTTAAATTGGAAAATAAAGAGTTTTTTTTTTAATAGCGTCGCTTGGATGTTGCCCGCATATGGCGGCCTATCGACAGAAAATCCGCTTCGGTGATAATTTCCGTTGTTTCTCTCAGGCAGAAAGGTGAGTCGAGAGTAGGGAGGATAAGTGAGGTATGTGAATGATATAGCTTTCGGGTTAAGGGGGCCCGGTGGTAGAGAGCTCGAAAATTTAGGGTATTTTCAGTAATTTTTTTTACAATAAGAAAAAATTAAAAACGATATTTACATTTTTTATTTAACTTCTTTTACAAACAAAAATAAAAAAATAATAATTTTTTTTTTGAATTTTTTTTTTTACTAATTCGAAAAATGGCGCTGAAGTTGACCCCCCGACCAATTGGACCTGGACGGTGTTGTCCATTTTGGCGCTTCTATTTATCTGAAACTCTAAAAATCAGGTTTTCTTCAGTTTTTTAATAAAAAAATACGAAATAATTGAAACAATAATATAATTTTAGTACGAGCGATGCCATTAATGTTGTAAACATTAAATTTTCAGACGATTCGATGGAATAGTTTCCTTTTTTTTTTTGCCAACACCAGGCCGAAAAAGGTCGTTTCGAGATAAATGAGTTTAAAGTTTAAGGTACAGGAGGTATTAGTGGGCTCTAGAAGCTATAATATTGGGAATTTCCGCATGAAAATTTCACAGTATATTCTTAAGATAAGGAGGATGGTTCCATATGTAGAAGTTCACGCAAGTGGAGAAAGTTACTGATCGCCATTCACTTGGGAGGGGCCAGAACGATTCTTCTGCATATGGTTCAAGCAGCTCACAACGTCCGGGACTAACCTACGTATCCTCTGGGTATCTTCCGAACACCCTTTCGGGAGTGAGTTGACGTCAGAAGGCGAAACATTCCAGGATAGCTGGTTGTGCGCTAGGTTTGGGACCCGCCACTTAAAAATCCCCCCGACTGAAAATATATACAAAGCCTCGGATGAGACCTCCCTCTACTGATGACGACCCCTACAAACGAACTAAGGAATACGATTTTAGGGCATGCATCTGGAATGTCCGGTCCCTTAATGGGGAAGGTGCCTCTGAGCGGCTGGTTGATGTCCTCGTGAGAGTAAAGGCTGACATCACTGCCATTCAAGAGATGCGATGGACGGAACAAGGCAAGAAAAGCGTGACGTCTACTACAGCTGCCATGTAAAGGAGCGCAAATTCAGTGTTGCATTTGTTGTGGGTGAGAGACTTCGTCGCCAAGTACAGTCGTTCACTCCAGTGGACGAGCGTCTCGCAATAATCCGCATCAAAGTCCGTTTTTTTAACATCTCGCTAATTTGCGCCCACGCCCCGACGGAAGAGAAGGACGATGCAACCAAAGATTCCTTCTATGAGCGCTAGGAACGTTCTTATGAGCGCTGCTCCCGCCACGACATAAAAATCGTGCTTGGCGACTTCAACGCCAGGGTGGGCAAGGGGCATTTTTTGGTCCCACAGTCGGAAAATTCAGCCTGCACAACGAAACATCCGCTAACGGACAGAGGCTGATCGGCTTCGCCTGGGCCCGAAACATGGTAGTCTGCAGCACCAGATTCCAGCATAAGAAGATTCACCAAGCCACCTGACTGTTTCCTGATCGAAAAACACAAAACCAAAACGATCCGAGGACCCTACATCAACTTGTTGCAGTCAAACTGCGCACACGCCTCTGGGAAGTATAGTAGACAGCCAGAAGATTCGCCACTCGACTCTCACTCCTGCTCCATGCTGGTCAACAGGAACAACGCCCGAAAATTCTATCAGAAAGTTTGGCGGCTTACAGAAGGTTTTAAGACCGAGGCGTTTTCCTGTCAGAACAAAGACGGCGAACTGGTGACTGACATCTAGAGTAATCTTAAATTATGGAGGAAACACTTCTCGAACCTGTTAAACAGTGATAGCTGCGCAAGTCACAGAGAATGTGAAGATCCCGATAACCCAACCGTTGACGGCGGAATTTATTTTTCCGCTACCCGACCATGACAAGGTGAGAATAGCGATAACTCGGCTAAAGAACAACAAAGCCGCGGGCGCCGACGGACTGCCTGCTGAGCTATTCAAACATGACGGCGAGGAGCTGGTAAGGTTCATACAGAATATGGCGGGATTAGTCTTCTAAACATCGCCTATAAGGTTCTAGCGAGCGTATTGTGAAAAAGGCTAACCCTCACCTTCAACTAACTGACTCGACAGTGTGGCTTTAGACCTGGAAAATCCACCATCAAGCAGATATTCACAACACGCTGGAAATTGCGCTGGAAATATTCATTATACAAGTCTTGGGAAACCCCATGAAAGGAAAATCGACACAGGCCATCTTTTTGTCGACTACAAAGTCACATTCGACAGTACGAAAAGGAGTTTCCTGTATGGAATGTACAGGTGGAAAATTTATTTCAAGAGGGTTTCAAAAGTGACGCCTAAATAGCAGTACTGAATAATTCCTAGACGGCACCTTTTTATATGTCATCTTTGACATTTGTCAAGTATACAAATCAAGGCGAATCTATTAAAGGTGGTATCGGTAAATCAGCTGATTTCTTTTTTTCTTTCACCGTTTCCCTGTGGCTGTCAGCCCAGAATGAAACAAGGCGAATTCAATTTTTTATTTTTGAATAACTTGACAGAGGTAGTGAATTTAAAACTAACCGTGATTGTTAGATACATTAAAGCCACAGGTTGGTTCAATGAAACCAGTGTAAATTGAGGAGAGGGGAGAGCCCTGGTGGCATCACAATGGACCTACAGCAGGCCTAGGTGCGTCAATTGGCAACCCCCACACCTACCTACCCTACTTATGCAACCATTTTACAATACATAAAATAGTGTTTTGGAATCAGGTGATCTGTGCTGTGGGCATTTTTTGATGACCAAATGAGAGTGTTTTTGTTTGGATCTGTACAATGATGATATAGTAGCCAAAGTTATTCTCACAATTTTGCTTCGGATGGCGAAATCTTTTGATCTAATATTCTTATTTGCCTGCCACTTCATTCCTACTGAAGAATGATTGAATGCAAGATTGCGACTTCTGAATTTGCTGTAACTTCATATCTTGAAATAAACAAACAAAAGGAAGAAAAATTTCTGGTTTGTGAAGAAGAAAAGTAAGCAAAAGCTTTGGGAACTGGCAGACACAAGAAATTATACAAACACACTTTCTTACCATGGCGTCATCGGCAAAAAAAAAACAACGCGAGAAAACTGCATTTGGAAGTAATTTTATAATTCGTGCTTTCTCAATTTAACATGCAGCACTTTTTTTCATTAGTTTGTTTAATTTAAAATTCAGAAATCTTAAAATCACAATATTATAAAGTCATTCATTGAATATTTGCAAACAACTAAATTATTTACTTATTCATTCTTTCATCAATTAAAGTACAACTCAAAGAGATTACTAATACTAAAGCTTAAATATAAGATATGGTAAACCATTCTGTGAGATACATTAGTCACAATTCAAAAAGTGAATCTCGTGATTTAGAGAATATATCTAAATTTCTGCGTAATTGTTAGACTGCCTTACACAACCCGCAAGCGGTTCATTTCGAATAGAATTAGTCTTGTGATAAGGTAAATGGAACATATTGCTAAGTCTAAGGTTACGAGTGAGACAATTAAAAAGTATTAGCTCCAGCAAGAAGTGACATTTCATATGGCTCGTAACCATGATTCAATGATGAAAAGTTTGCAGCTTTCTCGTTTTCTCTTGACAAATCGGCTCCCTTAGCAAGACACTGGGTTGCCAGCTCTAGAAATTGTGAGCAAATATGGTCTGCTTACGTGCACCAACTCGCTAAAGAGTTTTCATCGCTTTAGGACTATGGTAGTATGACATGGAATACATACCGCTTAAGTCAGGACATGATAGAGTAATTGAGGCAATCCGATATCGATGAGTGGAGAACTTACTTAGCTTTATTTCTTATGATGTGGTGATTCAGACGGAATTCATGCTTGGCAAACAGCTAGAATTTCCCAAAGAGTTGCAGGGAGAAAAATTGGATAGTCCCGACGCAATCGATAACATTTCAGACCTCATTATAAAAAAGTTGGGATTGACGGAACTTGTTTTCAATGAGCTCACCTTCCCATGGATGGGTGAAGTGTCTAGAGGTGGGTTAGCAAAGCACAGTACCAGCATGAAAAAGCTCCTCATAAAATTGTAGGTTCTTCCATTTATGAAATAACATCAAGACGCGCGCTACAAATAGGAGGAGGATCTCGGCCGAACACCTAACAGAATTGCACGTGCCAATTATTTATTTATTTTTAACAAAAAAGTTTCATATTGGCGAAATTTCCCAACTTCGCGATCGGTTTTAAATTTAAAAATTAATTCACAAAATAAAATCTTGGATTAAGTAAAATAATTTCTTGTTTTAATATTAGACTTGGCAATTTGAGATAATAACTTCTATTTGTACCATTATTTGCTTTCAAATATTAATTAAAATTTGTTTTTTAAACCGTTCGCAGTTTGTTTCCATTTAAGAAAGAAAAAGCCTTTTTTGCTACCATTTTCACCAAAAGGCTTTAATATTTTCCACTTTATTCACCTTCTTAAATACAACCTTTTTGTGAGAGAGTGTCAAAAATCGAATGTCACTAGCGAGCAAACCTTTAATCATTGAAACATAGTTCGTAACTATGTCCCCTATAAACAATACCGATGAAATTTTTCTCCGCATTTCCAAAGTTGGCAGTGCTACCAAAAGACATCTACTCTTATATGCAGGCAAACTGCAAGAGCAACGAAGTGAATGAATAGCAAATCTAGTGAAACATTTCTGAACCTTCTCAATTCTTAAAGATGGGCGCATATAGAATGGATCCTAAATATTGCTATAATATTCGAAGTTTGATCTCACAAAAGAAAAATACAAATTCCTCCTGGAACTTCCTTGAATTCCTTATGACAAAGCCAAACATAGGTCTAGACTTGACAATCATAAGTCTATATGTTTAGAAAACGACATTTTCGATATAAATATTACCCCCAAGTCTTTTTTTCATAAATTTTTTTGAGGGTGGCAGTACCCAACTTGTAATCGAAATCAATCGTAACTTTACTTCTACTGAAGGACATGTGCGCTGGCATTTATCAGCATTAAGAGGTAAGGAGTTTTCATTATACCAAACTTTCAGTCTTGTTAAGTCTTCTTGAAGTCTTATGCAGTCAGTTACGTTCGCTATCCGACTGTAAATTTTCAGGTCATCTGTATACATCAGACATCGTGATGTCTCGAAAACGTCTGAAATGTCATTAGCAAATATTAAAAACAATAGTGGCCGAAGATGGCTACCTTGAGGTACGCCTGCGGTAACTTTCATGGCATCAGATTTTATGTTATTTATACGAAGGAAGTGAGTTCTATCTGATAAGATGCAAGCAACTTAAGTAAGCTAGGATGAAGACCAATTGAACCCAGCTTTTTAAGTAGGATCCTATGGCTGACTCTATCGAACGCTTTCGAAAAATCGGTGAATATGACATCGCATTGTTGGACTGTTTCAAATTGGTTTAAGAAAAAAAATTTGTGAATAATCCTAAACTCGTAACAGTAGATCTACCCTTAACAAAGCCGTGCTGATCAGGTGATATGAGATCAAAAAATTTGAAAAAAAAAAATCAAGTCAGGAACTAGCATTTCAAAGAGTTTAGGTATGCAAGAGTTTTGTCGATAGGGCGATAATTTTGGACTTCCGACTTGCTTCCAGACTTATGTATCGGTATGATAAAAGGTGGCCGCCGTAACCGAATGGGTTGGTGCGTGACTACCATTCGGAATTCACAGAAAGAACATAGGTTCGAATCGCGGTGAAACACCAAAATGAAGAAAAACATTTTTCTAATAGCGGTCGCCCCTCGGCAAGCAATGGCAAACCTCCGAGTGTTTGCTAACGATGTAGCACAGTTTTTTAATAATATAGGAGGGAAGCCATCTTCTCCAGGAGTTGGGTCATTTGCCAAGGCCGAAAGGCTCCAGAGTACATCAATCAATGAGCGCTGGAAACCTCTATTTGTTCGTGAGCTATTAAAAGAGGTATCTTCTATTCCGGTGACAGGTTGACAAACATAAACAGATCGAAAAAAATCTGCAAAAAGGTTACTAATTTTTTGAATGTCCGACAACGTTTCCCCCAAATTAATACATTTTATACGGAATTCCAGTGGTTGCCTTTTTATCGTTAAAAAACTGCCAAAAAGATTTACAATTTTCTTTGATACCACTCTCTACTTCAAAAATGTAGTGCCTTTGCTTATTTGAAGAGAAATGCGTCATCGGTTGTAAAAACGTGAAAAATAGTGTGAATTAGCGGTTTTCGGAAGGCGCCACCTTCTTTATTCCGTACGCCGTTATTCCCACTCTCTTCTCTTCCACTATTTCACTCTCCCTCCCTCTTGCCTTTCTTTCACGCTTCCTTTCCACACAAATGCACATAAGCTGTATTCGGAGAGGTCGAGGTGAAAGCGAACGGGTCAAATGACACGTTAAAGCTTCACTGACACATTCGCAACGCACACAACGCACACACTGACGAATGGAGTTGTTGAGCTCTGTTGGGGATTCGTTAAGAGGAACTAACTGTGCGTGTTTTTGCACTTATTGTTGTTATAAGTACCTTTTTAGCGAACGAGTCGCATAATTGATTTATTATGTTTAGTGAAATGAAAGTTCAAGAAAGCAACAACAGCAACAAAAACAAAGAGCAATAACAATAACAGCATCATTTCGAGTAATGCAGGCAACAAAGTAAATATCATCATTTTAGCAGTAAATACAAGTAGTTGGCAAATGAGCTGTGGGATAACGAAACAGGGTCAAGTGGGAACAATGCGCATAACAGCAAAATACTGTTAGATATACACGCGCACATATGAATGCGAATGCGAATAAGTTTACATATTTACATTTACTCGCACACAAATTTAGATAAAAGTGCAGTAGTTTAAAGAATGAAATGAAAAATGAAATGAATTTCTAATAAGCGCTTAATGAGCATTAAACTAAAATATTTAAAAAGGTATTCACTTAAGTGCCGAGAAAATATCAAAAAAGGAAAGGAACTTCCTAATTTTCGAACCACGATTGTAAGTACTTATAAGTAAGTTTTAAAATATAAAAGAAATAAAGCCAGCTCATATTAATATCACAACATTTAGTATAGTAAAGCTGTCGCCGTAGACGAATGGGTTTGTGCGTGACTGAAATTCGGTAGGGTCTGCTTTCAAAGCCCACTAAGTGCATGAAAAACCCAGTAAGAGAAAAGGTTTATTTAGAAAAAATTTAAAAAAATCAACGCACTTCTCGAGCCACTTCAATCTTACACTTTATTGTACTAAAATTGAACGGGCTATAAAACTACATATCTTGAAATTTTCTAAAAATTTTAAATTAAAATTTTGATATTTTAATGCTTAAAAAAATTTTTTTCTATTAACTTAGTCTCTACAAAATTTGGAGCTTTGAGTTATATACTTTGAGTTTAGTTAAATTGGTCAGCACAGTTAAGTATCATGGCCTTGTCACGGGTGCCAAGCTTAACTGAAAAAGTCTTGCTGACGCAACCTTGTCCTAAGTAACAAAGGCTCTCATGATCTACAAACGTCTAGCGGGAAAATCCTGGGGTTGTAGCCCAAAAATCCTGAGATGGATTTTCATCTTGATAATAAGGCCAATGATAACGTATGGATTGGTCACTTAGGCATCGAGAGCCAGCCACTCGATAGTGCGGGCGGCACTAGCTTCAGCTTCAGTATGGGCCTTACAGCTTCCATGGAGGTGATGCTTGAGCTGACACCTCTTCATATGGTTATTTAGCAATCAACCAAGCTTGCGCTGTTGAATATTACCAGGGAAGGCTTCAGTAGTGGAAAATAATGTAATCTAAAAACATGGAATTGCTGAGTCTGCAGCTCCTACTTAGCCAGCTACTCAGAGATGATATCACTAAGTCATCAAATTCGAATATAAGTTCTAAATTGAACTGGACGACAAAGTAAACTCGAGCACAACTGCCTTTGAAAGGAAACCCCAGGAGGGTGCATGAGTGTACTGGTACACAGTTGGCTCAAAGACTCTAGGTGGCATAGACGGTGGAAAATATGTCTCCAGGCCCAAGCGATCTGTAGCATTGAATACAACGCTATAACGCGAAAAAGGGAGAAACATCTCGGTTCAATACAACCCAGCTCTATCCTGTATTTAATAAGGGAACTGAGTCTGGGTGAGGTAATGTGATGAGTAGAAGGCACAAAAGACGAAGAGGTCGAAGGGCAAACCCCGATGTAATCCAATCTAATGGGTTATAAAACTGCATACCCAGACGTGCTCTAAAGATGCTGTTTAAAAAGTTAAATATTACAAGGCTTTTCCTGACAATAAACTATATTTTTATAAAAAAAAATTACAAAAAAAACTAAGTAAGAAAAATATTGCGAATGAAGTAATTTAATTATGTGACCACCAGTTTATATATAACGCAGCCCTCAGACGTAATAATTTTGTCTACAATTTGGGTACATTGTACAACAAGTCGTAACGTGTGAAGCTAAATACTCGTAAGAGCTGCTTACTACCAGTTCTATGAGAATCAAAAATGTATAATTTTCGTGTCGTATTGTATGAGCAGTTGCAACATATGAGAGCAGATTGTACAATTTCATACATTTTTCTGTGCTCATTTGCATTTGATCTCTAGTACGAGAAATTTAAAAATGTTATAGCACGGCAACTTGGTCAAGGAATATAAAAATTTCCCAGATTTCTAGAACAATAAAAATGGAAACACGAAAATAAAAATTCGAGCAAAAAACTTCTATGGAATGCTTGGAAAAATTTTGAAAAAGCGGCAATTGAGTGAGTGAAAAAACTGCCAATAGTTGGGAGTAAAAAAAATTAATTAAAGCGAAAAGTATTGTATATGTTAGTGTTGAAAAATCTATGCACAAGTAAGTATACTTTTTAAAAAAAAATTTGTAGAGAACGAGTGGAATTCGGCTTCAGTTTCGGCCACAAAATTTCAGTTCGGTTCGGCTTCGGCCAAAAAATAGCCGAAACTTTCTTAAAATTTTGATTCCCATATATTTTATCCACTATTTTATTTTATTTTTAGCTTTTGTAAAATTTTATTAATGCAGGTATCAAAACCCAATTTTTTTTAAATATTTTTTTTCTATAAATTTTATCAACTTTTAGTTTTTGTACAAAATTTTTAATGCTGGTACAAAACCCATTTTTTTCTTGTCCATAAATTTTATAAATTTTTTTTAATTTTCTCCATCGAATGAGGGTATTAGACGGTGTCGTAAGGAAAGTGAAAATGCTCATAAGCTAATGTTAAAATAATTGAGCTATGAGTATTAAATAATGTAAAATTAGTTAAAACTTTTTATATGTTATGAGCTGAAATTAATGCGACTGAAACGTTTCTACTTTCTTTTGATTATTCATTAATAGAAAGAGAGGATTTTTAATAAAGTCATTGCTGGTTTATTACTTGGACCATTTAAAACTTTGGGTTCGATTTCGCTCCTTCGTCGGCTGATATTGGCCGAAGTGCCGTTCTAGAAATTTTTATTTTATCCCAAATGTTTACAAGTTTTCTCTGTCGTCCAATGCCATGATTCAATTATAAAAGGTTTGCTCAGTAAGCAGCTTTCTCGTCCCCTCTCGACAAATCAGTTTCCTTAGCAAGACCCGGGGTTGCTTACTACAGAAATTTTAAGTAAAAGTGGAGGAAAAGTTAAATTCTCAGGAAAATCATTTTCGTTTCTTGCAAGAATTTGATCGGTATTCCCAAAACCAAAACGATACCTACCAGGACATACCGCTTAATTCAGGATATTGAAGAGCATTTCTTGGGGGCAATGCGCGTGAAAAATGGGCATTTTGACAGTTTGATGCCGTTCAAATATGAGTTGCGAAAGTGCTCGCCACGTTGCTTTAAAAAGACTTAGGTTACCAAAAAGAGTTCATTTAGCAATACGTAATTAATCACAGACTCCAAATGGCAGATGCTTTTCTATAAGAAGATTTTTCACGGCAGAAATGCACTCGGAGGTTTACCACTGCCTGCTGAGGGGCGACCGCTACCATAGGAGCAAAGCATGGGCAAAGCATAGTAAAGTAGAACGTGGATATGTTCAAAGTCTGGATTTAGTCACCTAAATGTATGACGAATCCCCTTTTTATATGAAAGGAATCATTAGGGTTATAATACTTAGGTAATACAGTCTGTGTCAGAAGAAAAGAACCGGTTTTTTTCTTGTAACTTTAAGATATATTTCGTTCTGCTTTTTGCTGTGTAATAGTCCCGCTCAAGGGCTACGACGCCAGTACTAACTCAAGTCAGTGTCGCTCAAAACTTTTCCGTAAACGCAACCAAACAAAACTGAAAGAGAAATATGCGAAGCGTTTTTAGGCGGTATTTTTAGGCACGCATTCGAAAGGGCCGAAATCATCCCACGCCGCGGCTGCAAAAGTAATTAAAAAATCAAAAAAGTTTCTTGTAATGTGGAATCAGCGGTATAAGGTGTACAAAAATGTTGAAGACTTTTCCGAGCGCGGCTTGAAGCTAGTGACGACAAAAACGCAGAATAAAGTGATCGTCCAACTTTTTAAGCGGGACCCTTCTTTCGACTACGCCAAGCACGATCAGTTCGTGTTAAAAGGGAATAGTTGTGAGTATCAACACCATCGATTAGTCGAACGTCGACTGAAGGAGGCGAACATATCCTACCATCCCACATCATCAAAATCACTACTCTCAGAAAAAAACATTGAGAAACAACAAAACAAGAACATGGCGTCACAGTAATGGACTAGCCTTCCCAGCCCCCAGACGTCAACCTCATTGAAAATGTGTGGGGAACTATGAAAACACATCTTGCCAGAAGGCCAGTCCTAGATTTAAAGCAACTCGTGCATAAACTTCGCAAAATCTAGTCCTGTTTGTCGACGAGTACGCAGAAAATCTGGTTCAAAGCATGAAGAAGATGCCAGGCTATACTCGACAATGATGAAGACTACACGGCTTATTGAATAAATGTGAATCGTCATTTTGTAGATACTTTCATGTAAAATTTTTTTAAATATATATCTTTTATAATCCATGAATAATCGCGATTCCGTTTTTTTGACACAGACTGTATATTAGCGTTATATTGGCGGTTCGGACCATTTATTCATTTATAATTTAAGTAACAAAAGTCAATTTTTTACTACCATTTTTAACAAAAAGTATTTAATTTTTCCACTTTCTTCACCCTTTTCAAATGCGATCTTTTGTAAGGAAGTATCAGAATTCTAATGTCACAAGTGAGCAAACCTTTAATAATTGAATCATGGCCCAAAGGCATACACTTTTTGTAGTCCAAGTGGCAATTTGTAATGACTTAAAATATTTTTATTTTCCAAATTTTTTCTTCCTCCTTTTTTTTTTGTTGTTTTTAGAAAAGCGCAATAGTTGCATAATTCGCTCATTTCGCACCAAATGCAAGTTAAAAAAATATATTTTATTGAAAAGACTTCACCATGGCCGATGCAAAACGAGGTCGCAAAGTTTGACAGCGGCATTACTAGCAACGCACGTAGACCGCTGAGTGACAACAAAAGTCAACGTCCTTGTCGTGTGTTTCTCATAAAAGTGATTAAATATCCTTTGTTAAATGAGTGCTCGCAATTTGTGATGTGGGTATTTTATGTTTTTTTAAAGTTTTATGCTGTCTCCGTTCGGCAGATGGCTTCTATTAGAAGCCTATCAAGACATGCGGAGTAATGCCATTGCCTACCGAGAAATGGCTGCTACCAAAAGAAACCTCTTCCACCATTTGAAGCTGAACGTACACAGTGAACTTTGAATCTGGACAAACCAAATGGTGGTCACGCACAAACCCATTCAACTGCGGCTGCCGCATTAACTCATTTGTGAAATGCAAGTCGTGCATAGTGGCGGGCAATGCTGGAGCTACACATGCAGGATAATACTTGTACTTATGTATGTGTGTATGTACGTGCATGTGTACTCGTGTGTTAATGGGATAATTCATACTTCCTTAAGCTTACTGCATAGCATAGGGGTAAATGCTAATTTATTAATTTATTTAATTTTACTTCCATTCCTGAGTTTTGCTTTACATTTTTCGCTTCTTCTTGTGCTTTAAGCTTCAGTTATTCGCTCTACAAAGATTGGCTCAAAAATTTTGTTCAAAATTCAAAAATATTAATAAACTTGCAAGACCTCAGATTGCCTTTTTTTGTACTAGAGTAAGATTTTCTTATTAATTCCAATAAAATGGAAAAGCAGAAAGTTCAACAGATCACGTAAAAGTACAAATCGATATCTGGACCTCAGGGGACTTTCAAATCACCAAATTCCCAAAAATATTGGTTAATTTCCAAAAGTGGTACAGTGAAACAACGTGCCTCCTATGCTAAGAACTACAAAGGCAGAACGGCGATGGAAATCAGCACCGAAAGAAACGCGTAAAATCCTTAGGATTGCATTAAATTTCGCTCATCTAACAGGAAAAATTATAGAAATGGCTAATGTTGCAGGCAGCAAATCCAGCATTCGAAAGACTATTCTAAAAGCGCCACATCTGAAACATGAAAAATTACAAAACAAACTACCTTTGAATAAATTTCACAAAGAACGCCGCCTTGGCTTTGCAAGGGACCACATGACTTGGAGTTCTGTTACAAGTAACATATCTGCTGGAATGGGTAGAATTACTATTTCTTAAGAAATGAGGAAAGTTACTTGAGTCGACATCACATCCGTGAAGCTGGTGTTATGGTATGGGGAGCAATATCGTACTAAGGCGCGTTCGAATTTAAAATTGTAGACTACGAAATGACGTTAAACAGCTATGAAGCTCTGCTGGAATCAGCTTTTACCGAGATTCCTGAAACTTTTGGATCCATTAATTGGATCTTTCAGCAAAATCAGCGACCCATTCACTACCAATGCTTGCGTAAGACAGGGTTGTCCCCTGTCGTCCCCTCTCTTCGCCATCGTCCCACACGAGGTTATGAGCCAATTGACCCTGCACAAAAGAGGTATGGAGTTTCAACAGACATCTTGAAGACCTGGATTTCGCCGATAACATCTGCCTCCTCTCTCACAAACTCACTGGCATGCAATCGGAGCCGGACAGACTAGTCACGCTGGCACGCACCGTCGGACTGGAGGTCAACATCGCTAAGACCAACGCTATGAGAGCCAACCACAATAAAGCAAGATCTATAATGGTTGACGAAAGTTTCTGCTGCCTCGGCTGCACTATTACAACAGACGGCGGAGCAGATGAAGATGTCAACTACAAACTAAACAAAGCAAGGCCGGCGTTCGGGCGTATGCATAAAGTATGGCGGGTTCGCGAATCTCCACGCGCACTAAACTGCGAATATTCAGCTCATCTGTGAAGTCTGTATTATTGTACGGAAGTGAAACATGGATAGTCCCCAATACCATCACACAGAGGCTACAATCAAGGGAGGGGACGTCGCGGTCGGCCAAAGATCACTTGGAGAAGGTCGATGTTGCGCGAGCTAGCAGACGGCGCAAAAACAGCCCCCCAGAACCGTGTACGATGGAAGAGTCTTGTCGAAGGCCTATGCTCCCGAGCGGAGTGAACAAAGATATAAAAAGAATATAAAAAAAAATTGGGTATTGCAACAGGATAATGCACCCGTACACAACTCAAGTGTAAGTTTTAAAATTATGCCAAAGACATTCCAAATAATAATGATAACCTATTGTATAATAAAAAGAAAAATAAGTTTTAGACTCCTAGATAAATACAAATGTATGTTAGGATAATGCTAAATAATCTAATTTTATCATAACTTTGTAAACTCCTATGTTAAAATGATTTTGGGCAATAAATGAAATGAAATGAAACTCAAGTGTGGTCGAAACTTGGAGTGCTATCCAACATGTTGAAACTTTAGCATGGCCACCTACTTCTGAGATCTGAATATTTTTTTTAAATCTATGCAGATGGTTTGCTCGTTAGGTTTATGAGAATGAGCAACAAATTCAAGACAAAAATGCTTAAATCTGAATCATTAAAACGGTATGGTCTGAAACTCCATTAGGCCATCTGGAGAATTCGTACAAATCCATTCAAAAAAGATGGCAGCACAAGCTATTAAGTTTTTAATAATAAATGTAAAAAAAATAAATTTCCTATATTTGTTATTATTTTTTCTTATTTGGTCGGTGCCTTTATTCACGTGAACCAATATATCAAGCATAGGAATATAACTGCTGAAGTTTTACAAGTGCGAAATACCGTTAAGTAGAACAATATTTTGAAGCATTTTTATTTTCGGGCAAAGTACAGTCTTCACATAAATTTTCAGAAAACCTTGGATTACTAGATGAAATATAGTTGCTTTATTAGACATTTTCTTCCATAAAACTTTCTGCCATCCAAATCTCAGATGGTTTATTATGAGAAGCTTTTCATGGCCGAAATATACTCGGAGTTTTGGCATTGCCTGCTAAGGCCAACCACAATAATGTAAAAAAAAACTATTCTACCATTTGGTGTTTGATGGCGGGGCACTACCGAATGATAGTCATGCATCAACCCACTCGGTTTCAGCGGCCACCAACTGAGGCAAACAAGCAAGGTAACTAATTGAACTGTAAATGAGCCTTTACGATTACGGCAGCTCAACAGCTATTTTTATTAAATTCTTTTGTCAACCTTCTGTATTCTTTCTACCGTTTGTTTTTATATAAAAGTTGCCAATCGAAATAAGAGTAAGTTGGCACTGTTGCTTGAAATTGAAAATTGAAATTTTAATTGGTCGAACCAAGAAGCACCAAGGGATTTGATGGATCCTAAAACAGTCAGGCTAAAAATCTCATTGTATTTAGAGCGCTGGAAAGAGGGTAGATGGTCAAGGAGGGAAGGAGAGAAGTGACAGAGACAAAGATATAGGAAAGAATAGAAGCAGAGATAAAGATAGTTAGTCCTGTGAGAACTTTCCAGATTCTTTGGCGAATCTGTAAATATCCTCCAGTTTTAGAGAACGAATATTACTCATTCCCATGACATCGGAACCCAATACCCGTAGTCGCGCTCTAGCAAAGGCAGGACACTCACAGAGAAAGTGCTCAGTGCTATCCGCCTCCTCCAAGCTCGACAGGCGCATCGGGTGCTCAATGACTCCAATGGTGGTCATATGCTAACCCCATGGGTTATGTCCTGTAATGATACCGACCATCAACCGAACATATTTCCTTCCAAGTTTTAATAGAAAGTTTGACAGTTTTCTGTTCAGACTTGTCACAAAACGCTTTGCAGTTCTTCAGCGTTCTAGAACGGACGGTCGCTCTTTATGTAAATTGCATACATAATCGCTGATCCAATTCATGATTCCTGCGGAACTGATTCCGATTATTGGCTCTGGTCCCTATGGGGGTACCGCTGATCCACGGTTGGCCAGTTCATCGGCAATTTTGCTCCCTTGAACACCATGTCGTGGAACCCATATAAGTACAAGCCTGTTTTGTCATGCGACCGAATTAAGCTTCTTCTTACATTCTTGAACAATCTTTGAGGTTTGCTTCGCGTTCTCCGGGGCCTCCAGTGCAGCCTGACTATCACTGAAAACTCCAATCTGTTTCCCGCTCCATCTCCTCTCGATTATTCATTCGGCTACTTTGAGGATGGCAAAAACTTCTGTTTCGAAAACAGTTGCCATTTCCCCCATAGCAGAGTGATACTTATTACTATCGTTTAAATACCATCTGGCACCAGACCCTTTTTCATTCTTGGACGCATCGGTAAAGAAAAAATCCGTCAAACCTCCCTGCATGCATTCTGGATTGCTCCATTGCTCACGCAATGGAAATCTGACATCAAACTTCCTTCCAAATGAAACGGTGGGTATCGAGTCGTCTTTAGGTGCCAAAAACAGTGGATACTGCTCAGATAGCAACTTAAAGATTTCTCTGTGTGCCGAAGTTGCGTCTTCGTGCCAGAAACCAAAATTAGGGAGTCCACACATTGCTTTTATTGCTTCCTTTTGTATCTTAAGGTCCAAGGGAAGCTAATCAAGAATAGCATTTAGCTCATCGCCGGAGGTTGTACTCATGGCACCCGTAATGCATAAGCACACACTTCTTTGCAGCCTGTATAGTTCCCGGATTGTGGACTTAACCATGCTCCGTCGCCACCAGACCACAGAAGCGTAAGTGATGATGGGTCTGATAAGTGATGTGTGTACCCATAGGACCACAGTGTACAAGTGTATGTACTTTACCAGGTATTTGCTAGTAATGAATTAAATCGATTGACCTACGGACACCCCTAACATACGAAAACCAATAAAAGTCGCTCAAACAATCATTTGTGTGGGCAAATATGAGATTTAAAAATTTCACAAGCATTACACCAAATACAAATACACCTCTGTATGACCCTTTGAAAAACATGAGTGCACAATAGGTGGGAAAGTGTGTGTGAGGGTAGGTGAGTATCAACTTATGCAATATGAAAGCATTCTTAGAGCAGCACAGCGAAAATGAAGAAAGAAAGTAATTTCTGTTATTCGCTTTTGCATTTTAATGAGAATTTCCAGCACCGAACCACAGCAAAGACGCTCCACTTACAGCTACCATGAGTTTTTACACATACATATGTACATACAAATGACATTATTAAATGCCGGTACGAATGTAAACAGCCAAGAAGGAAATTTCAGCATGTTTTTATGTCTTGTATGGCTTACGCAAAGATGTGTGCAAATATTTAAATAAATAAAACAATAGCGCAATTCAACTTCAGCTGCTTTGTAGCTGCCATCTGGGAGAAGAGCACACACACACATACTCACTTACGAGTATACGAGTGTATGCTAGAAGGCATTCCAGAAGAGCGAACGTCGCAAGCAAAAACATATGTATGTACGACAATGTTTGGTTGTCTATTTCATGTATGCGCTCTCAGTCTGAGGTGAGTAATGCCTGTTAAAGCATTCTACACTTCATTATCTTCGACACTTGACTTCCCTAGAACTTTGCCATGCCAAAAATAGTGCATCGTGGAATGCATTTATACTATCTAAGGTGGATGCGTGTCTGGTTACATAATAATACGAGTATATGACATTTTCCGATTGGGATTAGTTCATAACAACAACAACAATCGCAATCGAATCTCATTTTCATTCCACTCACTCGACATGAGTCGGGCTGCTAATGGTGGCCAGAAGGTTGCATGCATACTTACTTACATACAGTGAAACGTCTCCTAATGGACACATCTATTAGAGGGACACTTTTTCTAGTTTTAAGTATGAATTTCGGAGCAAATTACTCTCTCTCTCTCGCAACTTGTATGCTTCTTATTAAGGACGGACTAATCAGTTCTGCAAATCAGAGATGGCTTAGTGACAATACCTGTGAAATTTTTGGGCAACCATGGCCAAGGCTAAATCTATGTCTGTCCAAGAATATTATAAAATTGAGTAGACTTCAAATTAAGACCTTAGTAGGGGCCCTCACAGGACATTGCCTCAGAGGAAATCATGCAAGGAGATTAGGCGTTTACATGCATGATTTCTGTCGTAGCTGCAGAAATGAGGAGGAGCTGGAAACAATTCAACACCTTTTTGCACATGCCCGGCTCCAGCCAGAAGCAGGAACTGATATTTTAGACCCTACATCTTAATGAATATAGATAATCAATACACTTTAGCTAACAACAATATTTTACGCTTTGTCAAAAGATCAGGATGGTTCAATATGGAAAGCGAAATGTAGCCCAACCCCTGCGACTCACAAAAAAAACCCATTTCGTGGTCTAAGTGGCATCGTTGTCTCTAAGTGCGATGATTCTGCCAAATCTAACCTACTGTCTCTTAAGCAGATCCTCTCTTTACTGGACACAGGCAGTTATATTTCATAGAAATGACACAAAAACCTCTATTGAGCGGCGCAAACTTCTCAAAGGCGAGAAAAATATTAAAAATTTGACTGAATAGTTACAATACTTACATACATACACACATAAAAACATACTAAATGGAAAAAAGGGGGCTTCCCGGGAAAAGTGTTGCCCATGCACCCATTTAGTTTGGTTCACTTCGTTTGATACTATTATTTCTGGACAACGCAGCAGCTCACACTTGTGACACACGTTTTAAGAATATCAAAATAATCTTTCTACCTAGTAAAAAAAGTTCAGTTTGCCAGCCTTTAGATCAAGGAGTGATTCGATCTTGGCAAGCTTAGATACTTACTTATAAAACTTACTTAGCTGGCAACTTTCAGAATGACGACACTGCAGAGCATTTTCTCTGTAGCTGTCCAGTGTTTTCCAGAATCAGACTTAGGATATTGGGTTGCGATATACTGAGTATGGATAAAGTTCATACTCTTCCCCTTCCGGATCTCTTAAGATTCATCTATGAATCCAAGAGATTTATGGAAGAGTGACTTCGAACTAGTTTATCCGTCTTACCACCCACATTTTATGTTTCTTATCTCTATTCTTTCCACTGAAATCTATCAGGGTGTAGTGACTGAGTGCTTGGACTTGTCCTACCCCCACAAATCTAATCTAATCTAATCTAGCCGGCAACTACAACCAATGGTCGGTCTTGGCCGCTACCAAATGTTGCGCCATTCGCTTCTGCATTGCGGGCGTTGAGACCAATTAGAAACACCAAGGGCGGTCAAGTCGTCGTCAATTTGGTCTTTCCAACGCCGATGAGGACGTCCCTTTTTGCGAGTGCCACCAGTACATTTCGAAAGGAACACCGTCTTTGCTAGAGGCCTAGCCAGGGCAGCTGCTGAATTTTAATGCGCTTCACTACGTCGAAGTGGTTCTTATTCGGTATGCATCATTCACGCAAATTGGGTCATAGATCTTGCGAAAATTTTTCTCTCGAAAGCTCCTAATATTCGTCCATCGGTGTTCGTCAATGTTCATGACTCAGCGCTATACAGTAAGACCTGGAGGATGAGAGATTGATAGAGCTTTTTTTCACGCATCGGAATTCCTCGCTGGATCTGTTGACCAAAGTTGTTGTTGGTGTTAATACTGGATCCTAGGTAGACAAAGTTCTTAACTACGCCGAACTCGTAATTGCCAATCACATCCTGCTGTCCAACACGCGTAGACTTTTTGGTTGTCGACACCAGGTACTCTGTCTTGCCTTCGTTTACTTTTCGTTTTATTGAAAAAGTCGCATGATTAGGAATCCCTTTGTTTGAAAATGTGGCCTTACGAACTGCGCCATCTATTGTGGGACAATTCTTCTCAGTATCGCATATAAGGTCCCATCAAGCGTACTTTGAAAAAGGCTTCAGCCCTAATTATGCCTTGTCAGTGTGGTTTCAGACCTGGAAAATCTACCATCGTCCAGATTTTCACACTACGCCAAATCCTAGAGAAGAACTCATCCAGCTTTGCAGAATGATCCTAACTTACACCAAGGTACTTCAAAGACTTGATTAACTGAAAAAACTATGCATGGCTTAGACATAATATTTTTCGTAAAAGAAGCCTGGACGAAGGTTCAAACGGAAACCATTAAAAAATATTTCCAATAGGCAGGGCTTGACAAAAACTTGCCGACTTGCCGCTAGCAACGCTGGTTTCGCTATTTGAGTTATCGAAAATACTTCGGGAATTTAATTCAAATTCTCATGAATTTATAACAATAGATAAAATACATGGCCCGAAAACTTAGATTTTGGATTGGCAACTATTGGCAATAATAAAGGGTTTTCAAATAAGAGGTGTTATTTTCATAAAAATCAATGGTTCCGTTGTTTGTGTGGCACGTAGCGCCGCCTTGTTGAAAATAAACGTTGTCCAGATCAATACCATTCAATTCCGGCCATAAAAAATCGTTAATCATCTCTCGATAGCTCAATCCATTCACCGTAACTGTTGCTTCAGCTTCATTTTCGAAAAAGTAAAGTCCAGTGACTCCACTGGACCATAAACCGCACCAAACAGTCCCACATTGAGGATAGAGAGGATTTTCAACAATAACTCTGGGATTTTCTGGGCTCCAGATCCGACAATTTTGCTTGTTGACGAAGCCACTGAGGTGGAAATGGGCTCCATCACTCAAGATGATTTTTCGATGGAATTCCGGATCATTTTCATGCATTTCAACGACCCAATCAGCAAAGATACGACGTTGTTGATAATCGTCCGGCTTGAGTTCTTGTGTTAACTGGACTTTATAAACCTTAAGACCCAAATCTTTATGCAAACTACGGTGTAATGACGTTTGTGGAATGCCCAATTCCAAAGAATGACGAGGAATGGACAAACCTGGGTTTTCTTCAACACTCTCGAATACAACAGCAATATTTCCGGCTGCTCTTGAGCGACGTGCATGGGTTTTATTCTTCACAACACCAACTTGTCCCAACAGCTCGAATTTCGAATTTTTCCCCCAATCTCTGTATTGCGGTCTGATAAGGTGCTTCACGATGACCCAAAAATGTTCGAATTTTACGAACGGCCTCTGCCTCGTTTATCGTTCCATTTTTATTAATGGCGTGGTTTTCACTTGTCAAATATCAGAAAATGACAGCTTCAAAGGGATATTCAAAATAACATCTGTTATTGGAAAACCCCTTAGTACTGGCACTAAGAGTATTCAAATTTAAAATTGAAATTTGATAAAGGCAAGTCAAGAACCACCGAGAGAAAGGTAATTCCTAAAACATTCAGACTAAAAAGCCCTTTGTATTCAATCATCTGGAAAGTCAAAGGGTAGATAGTCAAGGAGGAAAGGAAAGAAGTGACAGAGAGAAAAAGATAGAATAGAATGGCGTCAGAGACAGAGATAGCTACTCCTGTGAGAATTTTCCAGATTCTTTGGCAAATCTGAATATCTGCCCCTTAAACGGACTTCTCTCTCGAGGAGAAAAACACTAACTGACGTTGAGTGTACGCTCAAGAGAGGTTTCACTGTGCATGCAATTTATTCATGTTAACAACGGTTCATCAGGTGCCGCTCGTTGTAAAAGCTTCGTACAACAAATAAATAATTCTGCTTGTTCAAAGTCGATTCATAATTTCAAAAGCCACAGCTTGTCGCATTTCCTTTAGTCAGATTGCAACTATGTAACTTTGCCAAGAGTAAAAAATGGAAGCACTACCGAAGAGAGAAGCATACGAGTACCTGCTTTCATGGGCGTATTGTTGCTTTCATGAGCGCATTGTTGCTTTTATATGAATTTACATATTTATGAACCTCAATTATGGAGATGCCAGGTAGAGTTGTGTGCGGCATTTCAATTTGCTAGACATGTTGTGCTCTTCTCAAGCTTATGTATGTGCGTATGTATGTATTCGTATGAGTATGAGCACAAAAATAATTGCGAACAAAAATATGGAAAAAAGACAACATGCGTTCATATATAGCAAGAATGCTGCGAATTGCTATATACATCACTTCGTACGAGTACCCCCATACATATTTTTATTACTTAACAATTATGTTAATGTACTTACGCACACTAATACATCCATATATGCATACACTTGTGCTCACATAATTAAGACACTTTTTCGTTAATTATTTATAAAAATATATATAAAATATACTAATTAATTTCGTATTTTTTTGTTAAAAACCCCATTTATTTAAGTATAAAAGTGAAAAAATATTTTATTCAAAATATTGTCCATCGGAAACGGCAACTTTTCCCCATCTTTCAGACAATTTATGGATTCCATCCCAAAAAAACTTCGCATCTTTTGCGTCGAGAAAGTCATCCAGCCATTTTTTAATACCTTCAACATTGGTGAACCGTATTCCAGAAAGGTGATTCTGCATCGACCGAATTAAGTGGTAATCAGAAGGCGCTATGTCTGGGCTATAAGGCGGGTGACGTAGAATTTCCCATCCGGCATTTTCCAAATAATTTTTGTCATTGTCATTTTGGCATTGCCATGATGGAAAATCAATTTCTCGTGTCTGGTCGCCCATTCTGGCCGTTTTTCGGCTATTGCTTGCTTCAAACGTATTAATTGTTACCTGTATAGCTCTCCCGTGATCGCCTGGCCCGATTTTATCAGGTCATAGTACAGCACACCCTTCGGATCCCACCACATACAGAGCATTACCTTCAAACCATGAATATTCGGCTTTGGTGTCGATTTGGCTGGTTGGCCTGGCTTCACTCGAATATTTTACGCTTTTGGTTGTCGTAATGAATCCACTTTTCATCGCCAGTGACAATACGATGCAAAAACGATTTTTTTTGTGGCGATTAAGCAGCATTTCAGACATGCAAAATCGTTTCTCAACATCTCTCGGCTTCAATTCGTGTGGCACCCAATTTCCTTGTTTGTGAATATATCCGGCTGCTTTTAAATGTTTAGAAATGACTTCCAATGTTTTTGCAAGTTCTTCTTGAGTTTGACGTGGATCTTGATCGAGTAATGCCTCCAATTCTTCGTCTTCAAACTTTTTTGATGGGCCTGATCGCTCTTTGTCTTCTGTGTCAAAATCACCACTTTTAAATCGTGCAAACCACTGCTGACATACTCTAACCTCTGGAGCATATTCAGGATAAGCTTCTGAAAGCAAACGATGTGATTCTGTTGCACTTTTCTTTAAATTGAAGAACAAAAGCAAACCTCCCCACAAATGCTGTTTTGTTGGAACGTAATTTGACATTTTGACTGTAATAAAAAATATTTGTGTGTTTACACTGTGACATATAAAATTTACTTGATCTTTTGGCGTGATTTAACATAGAATAGCTGTCACTGTAAAAATATTTACTACATAAATAGATATGAGGTTAGTAACACTTACGAAATTAATTAGTTGTACACCTGATAAATTAAAACGCCAAACTTTGTATAAAATTCATAAATACTTAACAAATTCCAAAGTATTTTCATTAAAATTTTTAACATTTTAATTAAAATTTCCAGAGAACTTCTGAATTTATAGCCCATTCAATTCTTTTATAATAAATTATCATTTTAATTCGCCAGTAAATCGCGTTGATTTTTGAGAATTTTTTTTGCACACCATGTTAAACATTTTTCTTCTTACATTTTATATGACTGAAAATAGTCAACCCCTCAGAAAAAAAAAATTGGTAATAATCAACGCAATTTTTGAACGACTTAACCCTAGAACCCTACCCAGGGTGCCCAGGCACCCTGCTGTTTAATAAAAGTGGTGTCATATTTTTATTTGGCGGTGCACATTTTTTTGTTTTGCCTATTTTCATAATATCACCCGTCCTTGACATTTCATCAGTTTTAAAATAATTTTTCCGCCGGTAAGTTGTTTAAATAATTAGGTAGGAAAATAAGTTAAATTTTTGTTCTAGTTAGAGATCGGCTTTTTATGCAAATTGAATATTTTATTATGATGAGTTTCTACCTAGATGCGAACTTCATGTGAAGTTAAACAAAATATGCACTTGCATAAGAATCCGATCTCCCAGAGGTGTACTTAGGAAAAGAAAGTACGCCGAAAGCACGACCAGTTGATGTTTATTATTTTCAGTCTCTGACAACTCCCATGCACGGATCTAACAGGAACCTAACATGTGATAATTGGTTCACGTCAATACCTTCCGCTAGTACTTTACTGGAAAAGAACATAACATTAATCGGTAATTTGAAACTAAATAAAAGAGAAATTCCTTCACAAATGAAAGATAAACCATCTTTTCCAAGAAATTCTGCTAAATTTGCATATAGCGGACCCCTAACTTTATTAGCTTACTTTCCACCTAAGGACAGCCAAAAAAGGATAGTCACCTTGTTATCAACGATGCACATTAAACCTGATAAAGATAAATCTGTTGTTTTGCCTGAAAGGGTTGACTTTTACAACAAGACAAAAGGAGGAGTTGATACTTTTGAGTTATCGAGTTCAGTCTCGATGGCCATTGTGCGTTTTCTTTGGATTACTAAACAGCGTTGGTATAAACTCGATAATGCTACTGAGCCTAAGTAACGCAACAAATGAAGAAAATGTACCGAATAGACGTACTTTTTTTAAAACTTTGTCTCTCCAACTCATAACACCTTTTTTGGAAGAGCGCCAAAATTGGCGCACTTTGTCTACCAATATTCGCGAAAAGATAAATGGCATACTGAAAACGTCCAGTGAACCTGATGCACCATCTGATGGCACCATAAAGCAAGGGCGATGTAGATGCTGTCCTTACAAGAAAGACAGAAAAAGCAAGACTTTTTGCAGCAAGTGCAAAATACCTACTTATATGTGGAGAGCATCAAATAAAAATTTGTAGCAAATGTCTCTAAAGCATGTTTTGTGTTTTTTTTTTTTCTAATTCAATACAAATTTAATCAATAAACACACTAATGCCCGAACTCTGTAAGCGAATCTCATCTCAAGTCACTAAAATTGAGATTATATATTAGTGACTCTTTTTGTGACTTGAGACGATTTTGCTATTCAGGAAGGGAAAGTCACAAAAATTTCACCAAATATCATGGTGAAAATAAATAGAGACAGTCAGCTGATGGCACGTATCAGAGATAGCCAAAAAGTTGAGCAAAAATTTACTTATCGATTCCATATGTAATGGAATTTTTTAAACTCATTTATCAAGCGAAATTCTTCATCAAAAACATAAAGAATATGAATATTACTAAGCTCATACAAAATAACGTTTTTAATTTCTGTTTTATAAACCTTTTACCTGAATCGGTTTATCAACAATTCAATTGAGACAGTGAGTAATTGACTGTCTACCAGTTCACATCTTCTTACTGTGTCTCTATACTAGCAAAGCGATCAAATTTTGTGTTGTTGTATAGTGCTATTCTAATTTTCATTCGTTTCATTTTACACCCAATACGTGAAACTTAACTATATAAGTAAACGGAGAGTGATTAAAAAAAAAGTATCCACCATGTCCTCAGAGCGAGGAGGGAGGGATCATAATTACTTTGCAATTCTCGGGGAAGAGCCCCCCCCTAAACGTAAAACCCTTAACCTTAACAATACACGTGACTTTCCGTACCTCAAGAAAAACAACAAACCATTAAACGTCAACCCAACAATTTGCCCAAAATTTATTATTGTGAAAAACAAAGACAACACGAAACCACTAAAAACATTTAATATATTTTTACTACAAAAGGCCCTAGAGTCAATCACTACAGAGCAGCCAGAGATGGAGATCTCCTCATATTAACAAAAAATAATCAACAAACCACAAAATTTCTTAAAGCTACTAAATTATCAAATTTATGTGATATTTCAGTGAGCCTTCACCCCACACTCAATACTATAAAAGGTGTGATTTACTCTACTTTTCTATCCACCTTAACAGAAAATGAAATCGTTGAAGGTCTACAAAACCAAGGAGCCACAGAATGCAAAAAAATTACTAAATTTAAAGACGGTAAAGTCATAAACACTCCCTTGCATATTATTACTTTTAACGCATACGAACTTCCTGCCGAAGTCAATGTAGCTTGGCTGAAAGTAAAGGTGGAGCCATATATCCCATCCCCAATGCAATGCAAAAATTGCTATACTTTAGGTCATACATTAAAATATTGTAAATCCGAAAATAAATGCAACGTGTGTTCCTCTACATTTCACGACCCCTCACCATGTACAAAAGTTGAGTGCATTAATTGTAAGCAACAGCATAGATCCAACAACATCAAATGTCCAACATTACAAAAGAGGAAAGATATACTTACCTACAAAACATTAAACAAGTACTCTTTTCGCGAAGCCACTGAAGCAGTTAATCATAATCAAAAAGAATATATTTCCCCACGGGAAAATCTAGAAGAAGCAATTCAAAAAAAGGTAACAAAACCAAAAGAACAGAAAACATATACTCAAAACAACAACAACAATAACCTGCCGACCATACCCAACATACCAAATCTCACCCATACTACTGAAAGCACAGAAACCACTCAAAGAGCCACTTTTAATCCATCCACTACTCAACAAGAAAACTCTATAATAGAAACACAGAATACAGTTAACCAAGATAACTCACCAAATCACTGTCCTTTACCCAACAATACTATTCCTCTCTCTAACAACTCAAACTACACAAATACTATAGAAAACCATTTAACTACTCAAAACCACATGCTTAGTTCATCCACAAGCCAACAAGCAATAAACTCAACAATAAATAGCAACTCTATGAACCTCTCTTTATCAGACAGCAACAATCTCACTATTCCCAATGTACAAACATTTTTGTCTCAAATAATTAATAGCACGCCACAACTACACAATACTGATAACATAACGCTTCCCAACAATTACTCATATTCCTCTCTAACTCCCAATCTCTATGGCTCCAATTCACCTGCCGACATGGAACAATAAAAAGAACTCTTACTACCGAAAACCAGTTTTTCGCTAGTAGAGATTCTAAACTTCACTCAGTTTGCTTATCATGGTACTTAAGATTCTGCAATGGAATCTTAATGGTTATCTGAATAATTATAATGAGCTCACTTTACTCATAAAAGAAAATAAATACGATATAATCGCTCTGCAAGAAACCCACCTTCACTCAAACCCACCATCAAACAGAATACCGAAAAATTTCTCTATCTACACAAACAACGATATAGAACCAAACTCTGTAGCAAAAAGAGGAGTTGCTCTGCTTATAAATAACACATTAGAACACACTGTAATAAACACGAACACCAATATTTTATCGATATCAGTTAAAATTAAATCTAATATCCATTTCACAGTAATTAGTACTTACATATCGCCTACAGATAGCCTCACAGAAATTGATTTACAGCTTCTTTTTCCAAACTCAAATACCCCATTCTTGCTTTTGGGCGATTTAAACGCCTGGAGTCCGCTTTGGGGCTCCCCGAACTTTAACAAAAAAGGCAGAATAATAACTAACTTCATTCAAAACAGTAATTTGATTTTACTTAACGACAAATCCCCAACACATTTTTCAACAAGATCCACACACACCCACATAGACCTTAGCATCTGCAATCCTCCCCTCAACATCGCTGCTGCATGGAAAATCTTTGATGAGCCTTACGGCAGCGACCACTACCCAATATCACTGAGCTTATTTAATCACAACACTCTGCCACACACAGATAACACCAAACGCTACAACTTAGAGCTAGCAGATTGGACCACCTACCAGACCCTCATAGATAATCACTTTGACAATCTTACACTAAACAGAAACAACAGCAACCAATCAACAGCAATCCTAACAAGGAAAATTAAACTTTGCGCGAACGCATCAATTCCCACTCGTACACCAAACCATCACAGTCGGGTTACTTACTGGTGGAATGAAAATTTATCCTCTCTCAGACGCGAAAAAGTTTATCTCTGGAAAACTGCAAAGCGCAACCCCACAAAAGAAAATATTTTAGAATACAAAAAGGCAAATGCCAAATTCAAAAGAGAAGCCAAAATTTCGAAAAGGGAACGCTTCGTAGAATTTACCAGAGATATAAATCACCAAACCCCATCAAGTACTCTTTGGAAGAAGGTTAATATCATACACGGTAACTTCCCTTCGAACAGAATACATGTCATACAAACATCCGAAAACTCCTCCGCATCCTCTAATGAAGAAATCGGACGTTTCTTCGTCAAAACGTGGTCAGAACTTTCTAAAAACCGAACTTTCTCCAACGAATTTGTCTACAAAAAAAATCTTTATACCAAGCCCGTCAACACTGGCTATATAGCTGATAAGATAGCAATGCAATTAGAAGCCCCTTTTTCTCCACTGGAACTCAATGCTTGCATTTCGACACTTAAAGGCAAAACCCCAGGCTTAGATAACATCCCTTACCCTCTCATCAAAAACTTACCGCTTATAGGAAAATCTAAACTATGCAGCCTTTACAATATAATTTTCACAACGAGCATAATCCCTCAACAATGGAAAACCAGTTTAATTATTCCTATCTCTAAGCCTAACAAGCCAAAAAATACCATTGAGGGATACCGCCCCATATCACTTATACCTTGTTTATCAAAAGTCATGGAGAAAATGATAGCACGAAGACTAATGTGGTTTGCAACAACAAAAAAACTATTTTCAAACCATCAAACCGCCTTCAAACCAGGATGTGGCACAATAGATGCTTTACTAGCACTCGACGAACAGATATCTAACTCCATCTCCTGCAAAAATCATTTTTCAATACTTTCGTTAGATATGGAAAAGGCCTTCGATCGTGTTGGCTTACATACGATAATAGAACAGCTAATAAACTGGAAAGTCGGCCCAAAAATTATTAACTATATACGCCAGTACTTACAAAATCGAAAAATTTGTGTCAAAGTCGGCAATAAGATATCTGAGCAGTGGCCAATCGAAAATGGCATCCCCCAGGGGTCACCCCTTTCTGTAGTCCTATTTCTCATAGCATTCGACCGACTAAGCTGTCTTATAAAAGAACACAAGTTTTTCAACCACGTTATTTACGCGGATGACCTTTACGTCTTTACTACTGTTCGGAATATCGATAATTTCTTATTCCAAACAAACACTTTACTCCAAAAAATTTCTAATTGGTGTAATGCCAGCGGAACAATTATATCTGCTAATAAATCTAAACATCTACACATTTGCTACAAACAAAATTGTCAAGACATAAACATATGTATAAATAATAACAATATTACTAATGTAAATAGTCTTAAAATACTAGGCTTAGTGTTTAATAATAAGTACACCTGGAATGATCACATCACATATCTACACAACTCACTTCAAAGCAGATTGAATGTTATAAAATCTTTAAGCAATATAAAATTGGAGAGCAATTCCAACACACTTGTGCAAATTATAAAAGCGACAATATTAGCTAAAATAGATTACGGCCTTCCATTATTTTCCCTAACTTCAAAAAGAAATGTATCAAAATTATCATCAATCTACCATACAGCAGCAAGACTGGCCATTGGAGCATTTCGTACCACCCCCATCATAAATATACTAACAGAAGCTGGACTCCCAACATTAAAGGGTCGGATAGTTTACATCAATACAGGGATGATTGTTAAGTTGGCATATAACGAAGGATCCCCAGTTCAAGCTATTTTGAAAAAAAGATTAAAAAGAAAACGTAATACGAGGAGAACTTCTACCCTGCAGAAACTTATAGAATTGGTAAAAGAGGAAGATATACCAATTACTCCATTACCAACACTCCCACTTCGTGCACCTCCTTGGACTCTGGAAAAAAACTCTATCATGCTCGACCTAACGAAATACAAAAAAGAAACTACACCTATATCAGTATATTTACAATCCTTTCTAAACATACGCAACTCACATATAAACTGGAGAGCCCTATATACAGACGGATCTAAAAACAGTAATATCATTGGGTGTAGCGTAGTGGACGATACCTCAACAATTCTATCTGCAGTACTACCATGGTACTCATCAGTCTTTTCAGCAGAAGCAACAGCAATCCTTTTTGCCTGCCGATATGCCGCAAAACATAAACATCGATACCTTATATGCAGCGACTCCTTAGGAGCAATCCAAGCTATCTTAAATGCTAATTTTGCCGACCCAACAATATCACAGATAAGAGACATTCTTATTGAATACACGGAAAAAATCAAGCTATTATGGGTTCCAGGCCACATCGGAATACAAGGCAATACACTTGCCGACTCTGCTGCCAAATTAGCCACGAAATCCCCAGTTAAACTCATCAATACCATCAACAAAAAGGACATTAAAAAACTGGCTTACAAAAACTGCCTAAGAAATGAAATTACGCAATGGTCTGAATATACTCATTACTACAAAGAGATAAACCCAACTCGTCAGCCAACAACACTACCAACAAATATAACAAGAAGGCAACAGATTATTTACACCCGCTTCCGTCTAGGACACACCAGGCTAACCCAACAACATCTCTTCCAAAACGTCCAACCACCACTCTGCTATTTTT
The DNA here is from genome assembly GCF_028408465.1 of Anastrepha ludens. Taxonomy (NCBI): domain Eukaryota; kingdom Metazoa; phylum Arthropoda; class Insecta; order Diptera; family Tephritidae; genus Anastrepha; species Anastrepha ludens. The sequence goes on along the minus strand of NC_071499.1, from coordinate 24,694,374 downwards.
GCTACGATGCGAACTTAACAATACCACATATAATCGAAGGATGCCTAGCGCTTGAAACAACACGCCAATCTATGGCCAACCCCAATATAAGGGAATTGCTCTCAAATGTAACACACACCAACATAAAAGAATTTATAAGATTTATAACTAAACTAAACATTTATTTTGAAGTGTGATATATATATACATAAGTCCTATTTGTACACATAGTAGAAATAAATTAATTTTAAGAAGCTGATGGCCTTAGTTGCTAACGCTTTTTCTAGATTGTTAAGGCATAATTATATTATCCTTTTTCAATAATAATAAATAAATAATAAATAAATTCAATTGAGACAAACAAAATTAGTAATCGATAAATGTTGAGGAGCAATTAGATTGCTATCTTGCTTTTGTTAAGAGCCATCCGGAGAACAAGCTCCACAAAAACGATCCAACGTGCCCTAAAAGTATTGAGGAGCTGTGGAAGGAGATCGCAGAGCAGCTTAACGCTCTTAAAGGCCCGAAACGATCAGCGGCTAAATGGAAAGATGTATGTTTTTAATATACCAAACAAATTGCTTAATAAAATATTTATTTTACAGTCGCTAAACCATTGGAAAAACCAAGTTCGAAGCAGAGCTAGGAAGTCAAAGGCTGATCGACTAGTGACAGGTGGAGGTCCCCGGTTGCAAGAGGAGTTGACAGAGAGGGAGAATCTCGCTTTGGAAACGCTCGGGTCAGTCGTGGTCGACGGAATGCCAGATATTCCAAATATTGGGGCCGAGGTAAATAGACATGTACATATAAATATATATATATACATATATGTGTTCATTTCAATGGTAAAAGGTCATAAAATGAACATTTTTGAATTGAAAAAATTTGCACATTAATAACTTAACTACTTTTTTAATTTTCAGAGCGAAATAGTAATTACAAATGACCCCGTGACTCCTTCTGTGGAATCAACCGACGAATCAATTAACAGTCCACGACCTTCACGTCGCCGCAAAACAGATTCGGAGGAGTTAATCAAAAATATGATTAAATCTATGAATGAAAGGAATGAGGAAGAGAGAAAATACAGAGAGCGAAGTCTTAACTGCATGGAACAGTTTTGTGACTCCATGAGCAACGTGGCCAATGCAATCCGAGCTTTATCGCAAGCCGTTTTCAATAAAGATTGATGAAGTTTATATATGTTATGTTATATTTCATTGAATTTTATTTTTTACAAAAATTTTAAAGTGTAAGTGCGTTCATGCAATTTTGCCGTGCCCTTTCGCCTTCAGAATAATATTCTGTTGACCTTATTGGTTCACTATTTTCATCATTCGATGGGTCTTCTAGTGGCATGGTCTCATCAGTGAATTTGCCACGTTTTTGCAGCATATTATGTGGAATATTACGCATGCATAAATGATAGCTGCCGAATTTTTGTGCGAATATCTGAGAACGCGCTCTTTGGATAGACACCGAAATCGTGATTTCAGGACTCCAAAGGCACGCTCAATTGTGTTCTTTGCTTGTATATGTGTTTTATTGAAAATCTCTCCGCTAGCGGAAGAAGGTGTTGCTACTGGTGTTAGTAGCCATGGCTCCAAAGGATAACCTGAATCGCCTAAAAGCCATTTAAATGCCCCCAAACTGTGTTCCCTGATGAGTCTGATTCTCACCGGCGAAGTTGTCCATATACCGGCGTCATGACATAATCCTGGGAATCGTGCATTGACGTTTTAAAAAATTAGTTCGTCGTTGCAAATCTAGGAATGGGGTTATTAGTTATAAACATTACAAAATGTTGATAAACCAGTATTTATTTTTTATAAACTCACGGCTTCAACATTAATGCTGTAGTATCCTTTGCGATTCATATACTCATGAGGTACTACTCCAGCGATTAAATATTGCGGGGACAGTATTGCAATATGTGTGCAGTCAATACCAGCTACGACGCCCTTTATTCCGAAATTGTTATGGAAGCTGCAAATTTTAAGCCGTTGAAATGGTGCAAATGCGTATTTTGTGCCATGTTCAAAACTTACCTCCTCTTTATGCTGTTCTAATGCTCCGCCTCATTGGGAAAACTAATTTCAATATTAATTTCAATAATTAATTCCTCTTCCATATTTTTCGTTTTGTGAGCTGCTCAGAAGTAGATCACTATTTAGTGACTTTTTTTGAGACTAATGACGTGAGATTGCTTACTGAATTACAACTAGTCTCAAAATCAAATTTCACCACGAAAAGTCTCAATTAGTGACTTGAGACTGCTTACAGAATTCGGGCATAAAGTTAAAAAAACCGGATTTTTATATCTTATTTGGAAAATATAATATATAAAACTTATGGGTACTCAGGCACCCTGGGTAGGAAAAGTCAATGTAAAATATGGGTAGGGTTCTAGGGTTAAAAACCTGTAGTTGATTATATAACAAAAATCGTTTAAATGAAAGCTCCAAACTTTGTACGACATCAACAAAAATTTACAAATTCCAAAGAATTACCATCAAAGTTTTTAACTTTTTAATCATAATTTCTAGAATTCTTCTGAGTAAGCAGTTTCATAGCCCACTCAAGTCTATTATAATAAAGTATCTGCTTAAGTCACTCATAAATTGCTTTCAGTATTGAGATTTGTTTTTGCATACGGTATTGAACATTTTCCTTTATATAAAGCACCCGTGGAAGCATTTTCCATGAAAGAAAATAGGCAACGCTTCAGCGAAAAAAATTGCCAAAACTCAACGCAATTTTTGAGCGACTTTAAACAAACACTTTATTAAACTGAAATTGAATAAGCTTTGTCATGAACTATATTGTAAAAACAAACAAATAACGAAAAAAAAATTTAGCATGAAAGGTATAGCGAATATTGTGAAAACACACAGTGGTTTATCACGGGAGCTCAAGTGTTCATATGAGCATGCATTCATTTGTGAAAATACTAGAATGCGGCCGAAAAAGTGTACAGCCATAAGCTGAATTAATTTCATGGAAAGCATTTTTCGCAAAATTAAAACGTGGAGTACTCTCGCACCTTATCGTACGAAATATGTATTCTGAGAACAGCAGCAAGCAGGTGAATACTTCAAAAAATAATCAAAAAATCGGTTTTCCCGATACAAAAGTGCCTTCAGAATAGAAAATTAAATAATAAAAATAAAAGAACAACAACAACAAAGAACACTTCAATGAGAAACGGAAGGCATTTATGTATGTGCAAGAGTCTATAGTCTCTCTTCTCAGTAATTGTGGAGAAAGCGGTTTATTGCACAAGTATGACATGCACGAGCATACATACAATCAGCACGAGGCTCTTCAAGTAGCAGCTCCATTAACCTTCATGTGCCCGGCTTACTCCATTTGTAGTAAATTGTGAAAAGAAGTGAGATAAAAAAAATTTTCCGAAACAACAATGCCCGAATTTTTTAGTAGCTTCCTGATTATCAACTCAAAGTCAATTAAGAGTATAATAACACTCGAACTATTATTTGCCTGCCCACTAGACCCTACTTGAAAAAAACATCATCTTGCCGCCGGCTTACTACATTTGTAGTAACCATATAAAATGTATGCAAAATAGTATTTTATAGTTGACTTCAGCCATCAATGCTTCAACAAATTCTAGTAGATACAAATGAAAAAGCGCGAAAAGGAGATAAAATAATCTGGGAGAAATTAACCTTAATTGAACTAAGAGCATTTATAGGTCTTGTGTTACTAGCAGGTGTAAATAAATCAAATGACGAAGATGTGGATGTGCTATGGAGCCAAGAATGCATTTGCTTTTATCGAGCAGTAATGCCTAAGTCACGCTTCAAAGAAATTGTTCGATTCATTCGATTTGACAGCGAGCGTACAAGAGCAACTAGGCTAGAAGCCGATAAGGCTGCTCCAATATCTGAATTGTGGACACAAATGAACGCAAATCTGCGCAAATATTACCAACCATCTGGAGAAATTACTGTGAATGAACAATTATTTGCTTATCGCGGTCGAACTAGGTTTACTCAGTACATACCCTCTAAGCCTGCCAAGTATGGGATAAAGGTTTGGTTTGCATGCGATGCTAAGTCGTTCTATCCACTCAAAAGTGAAATATATACTGGAAAAAACTCAAATGCTGGTCGAGCAAATAACGTAGTGAAGGTGTTGTGCAAAGGTTAGTATGCCATTGGGAGAACACCGGAAGGACTATTATTTGTGACAATTTTTTTACATCGCTAAACTTAGGCAAGTATTTAATGTCAACAACAACAACAAAGGTCTTGCTATTCTTGGTACTGTTCGTCAAAATAAAACGTTTGTACCATATGAAATGAAGGCTGACCGCAATCGTGCTGAAGAATCTTCCATTTTCGGGTTTCTCGATGGAAAGTTTTCTTTGGTATCTTATGTTCCAAAACGAGGCAGATTAGTTATAATACTTGCTAGCATACCTTTGACAAATTCAATTGTAGCTAAAAAGAAAAACAAGCCGCAATCCATCCTTGATTACAATGCAAACAAAGGAGGCGTCGACGCAATGGATAAAATGCTTTCTGCATATTCAACGAAACGCAAAACATTGCGTTGGCCCTTGACGGAGCTTGTCTAAGCAGCTTCTTATGCCAGCAATTGAACGGCGCTCTCAAGTTCCCCGGGTGCTGGGATTCCATCAAACACGTAAAGCTATCGAAATGGCACTGGATCGATCCCTTTCTGCTACATCTAATGTTGATTCATCTATTTTACCTGATATTTCTAACGATAAACAACCAAAATATCCTGTACCTTGTTAATACTGTGAAATAGGAAGTCGTAACAACACACGAAAAATCTGTAGTTGGTGCAAAAAAGCAGTGTGTAATACACATGCCGCAACATATATTTTGGGAAAATGCTGTTCAACTCCTGAAAATTAAAACATTTTTTGTATTAAAATTATCACCTGAATTCAATATTTTTAAATAAAAAGGTTATTACGCACGTACAAGTAAAAAAAAAACACCATACAAGTCTTTTTTTCTTAACATTACATTGGTTTTGCATGCAATTACGTAGTTACTACAAATGTAGTAAGCCGACCGGGTACGTAAGTTTTATATCCCGGGCACATGAAGGTTAAAGAAGAGCAAAAACTCTCTCAGCAACTTTCTCACAAAGTTGGGTATTGCAAACAATTAGAGGACTACCCCTTAATGGGGAAAAGATCTTTACTCGTGTTGCCAATATCAGACCGTTGGCCGGCTCTCGGCGAATTTTACAGAATGGGCCGTTGAGCTGACGTTGGCGGAGTAATAAATCGGTTTGTTGACGAAAAAACTAAGAATGTGTTAGTGATATACGAAAAAAATTACGACAATGGCACTTCGTTGCCATCTGAACAACGACTGATTGGGCGAGTGTGTGAATACATATATACATATGAAACGATCGTGCAGAGTTCGGCTGGCAAATCACCGCCGTGACGTGGCAGTCGCCATTTCCCTCACGCTTTTTGGGTGTTTCGCCGAGCTCCTCCCCTTATTTGTGGTGTGCGTCTTGATGTTGTTCCTCAAATGGAGGGACCTACAGCTTCAGCCGACTCCGAACGGCAAATGGGTTTTTATGAGAAGCTTTTTGATGGCAGAAAAACACTCGGAGGTTACGCATTGCTTGTCGAGACACTAATACCGACCGTAAATAACCACAAAATATTAATGATTTGCTCTCTTTCTCGGTTTCTTGCCCGATCGGTACTGAATTACGCTGCACCCGTCTGTTACTAGTGATTCATAGTGGAGTAAGCTCCGAAACCTGTCAGAATACTGCCATCAGAACAGCTACGCGATGCCTCCTGATGTCTCCCCTGCAACATCTCCACAACCAGTCCTCCATGCTCCTTGTTATGGAGCGCAGTGAGATGCTCAGTAGATAATTTCTGCTGGGTTGCTACCGCAGGAACCAAACTTTCAGGCACTTACTTTAGGTTGAGCCACCTCTCAGGCGAGTCATTTCCTCCATTTGTGGAACAACATCAAGACGCACACCACAAATAAGAGAGCTTGGCCAAACGCCTTAGAGAAGTGAATGCTCCAATTATTTTTTTATTTTTTATTTAATGGCGCGTGTTTCCAGACCAAGTCTAGTGCGTTGAATCCCCCCCCTCGCCTACATGACACATTCTACGTACCGGAATGGCTAACAGTAGTTTGACCTCCTTCGTCCAGGTGAAAAATTAGGAAGCTGTGACGGAACGCTGGATATTAGTGGTGGAAAGCTGGATATTCCTCACCGGGAAAAGGCGAGAAAGGCTGACGAGATAGTCGCTCCTTGCTGCACGCCATCATCGAGTAATCATCAGCAAAGGAAATCAGTGAGTTGAGGAAGCTTCGATATATAGAAGTTGAAAAGTAAGGGTGAACTGACATCACTCTACGGCACTCATTGCTATATCCTCCTCTGTTTGTCCTTTTGATCTCGGAATATGACTACATTCCCATGGCAGCCGATTCTACGTATCGGAATGGCGCAGCTATTTCTAGACCAAGGGCTGTCGCCTCAATAAACTAGCCCTGTCTAGTGTACTTAACCCCACCCCTCGTCAACATCACGCAATCTTTTGATTTGAATGTAGTCTTTTTGCGGATTCAGTATCGACAAAAAATAACATTCTTCAAGAATTTTTTATTAATTTATTTTTTTTTTTGTTAAAAAGTTTGAACATTTTTTCGCTAAAGGTGCACCTCATTCGGGACCACACTCACAGTCAGTCTTACTACTAAACTGGACTTGCGAAACGGTACACCAACGTAGTAAACCCTAACTCCGACCGCTGTAGCTTTAGTTTAACCTGCGGTACCGCCGTTTAAGCATTGCATCGCAGGGCCAAGCTGGGCGTATGGCTCTTCATATATGTTTCTGTCTCTGTCTACGCTTCATTATTTGTTTGTCTTCTTTGTTTACTGCGTTCCCATTCTTTTTTCCGCAGTTCTTTCTTTTATCATTTCTTCAATGGACGTTTTTTCAGATGCGTATGTCAGGCAGGAGAAGAAGATATGCTCTGCATTCTCACTACCGTTGCCGCAGAACGAGCAGTCTGCTGCGTCCTCATGGCCGAGTCTTTGAAGATACTCTCTGTAGCACCTCCACGTCCCGTCGGGAACTGTGTCAGGTAGTAATCTGTGTCACCACGTCATCTCTCAACCCATACCTGCACGCTTCTGAAGAGCTATTCGTTCACCTCCCTTTTGTCGCTAGGTCCCAGCGATTTTGCAACTCATTTATGCTCCCCTATCTTTCTGCCTTACGCTCTTCCGCTTCCGTGAGTCGCCTGTTTGGGCTTTTGGCTTTGTTGTAGACTCTACCCAGTTCAGAGGCCACTATATCTGATGGCATGATACCCGATATGACACATATGAAGCAGTACGACACTGTCCTGAAAACACAGGCAACTCTAAGGGCACTTAGACTAAAAATTATTATATTGTATTTGCGGCAATTTTGATATGCCTCCGTGTCCTGTGGGCTTGAAACTACAAAAAAATTATTGACATTTTTTTCTAACAACGCTCGCCCCTAAGCAGGTAATGGCTAACCTCCAAATGAGTTTCTGCCCTGTAAAAGCTTCCCATAAAAATCAGCTGCCGCGTAGTAACGGCTACTCCACTTGTGCCACAACATCAAAGGGTGCCTATCGCAAAGCGGAGGTGAGACCTTTCATGAGCGTATTTATTATTAATATTAACTTTGAGAGGTTTCATTGGCCAAATGGAAGCTTCAACTAAAACTCTATGCAACGCGATAGCGGGATAATATAAAAAAGGTGAATGGTTGTGCAATGTTTTTTTTTCTTTTTAATGTCTCTCCTGTGTGCCACCACTAATGCATAAAGCCTGCTTTGAATCTTTTAATGCGCCACAATGTTAACTCTCGTTCTTTGAATAAAGATTATTTGCCTCACACACAACTCACAACTCGACTTGCCACAGCCGAGACTCAGAGTAGCGCATTCAAATTTTAAATAAAAATATATTTTCCCTCTTTCAGCTGTTTACTTTTTTCATATCTTTTTTTCTTTTTTCACATCTTTTCTTTTATTGTCTTACTTAAATTTGCCTTACATTAAATGCAAAATGTTTTGTTGTTTTGTGTGTTAAATGGAAAAGCAAACGACCCGAGCAGCTACACAAAAAAGGAATTGATAAGCAAATTCTGCAGGAAAAAAAAAAAACATTTAATATAAGCAAAAGCAAATACGCGGAAAAAATGTGGGGGATATTGAGGGGGAAGAAGGTTAAATGTGACCGAAAAGCGAAATGAATTTGCAAATTGCATGGCTCTGCAGCTTCTGGGGCTTCCAAGCTGAACGGGACAACACCACGCCTTGGGTTTTCCTTTCCGTTTTTTTTATTTATTTTTTGTCTGCTGCACTAACACTGAAACGTGCAACATGCATATAATTGTATACACACATATATATATATATTAGCGACACCAAATCTGAAAGGCCGGGATTAGCGAATCTCAGGCTGCCGTTGTGATTTAAATATCATCCCGATACCCTAAACGTTGACGGCGGGATTGTCGTTCCGCTACCCCACCATGACAAGGTGAGAATAGCGATAACGCGGCTAAAGAACAACAAAGCTGCGGGCGCCGATGGACTGCCGGCTGAATTTAAATTTAATCCATAAGAAAGGTGATCCAGCAATCTGTGCCAATTACCGCGGAATTAGTCTTCTAAATATCGCCTATAAGGTTCTATCGAGCGTATTGTGTGAAAGGCTGACCCCACCTTCAACCAACTGATTGGACCTTATCAGTGTGGCTTTAGACCGGGAAAATCCACAATCTACCAGATATTTACAATACGCTGGAAATTGAGCTGGAAGTATTCTCAATATAAGTCGTAGAAAAGACGCATGAAAGGAGAATCCACTGACACAGTCTTTTCGCCGACTTCAAAGCTGCATTCGACAGTACGAAAAGGGGTTAGGCAACCTATGATCATAAAGTACCGGGAATGTTTAAATAAAACAAAACAGAGTTAAATTTCAGGCAAATTTATTTTATTTCCTTCAAAATATGACCCATCTGAAGCAACACACAGGTGCCAACGTTTAACCCAGTCCTCCATGGACCCCTGGTAGGCCGACGAAGGGATGGCCTTCAGCTCCTTCGTCGCATTCACTTTGATCTCCTCTATCGACTGAAATCTCCTTCCGCGAAGTGGTAACTTCAACTTGGGAAACAAAAAGAAGTCGCATGGGGCAGAGCCGTCAGAATTGGGAAGGACCTCTCCAAGCCGTTTAATACCAAAAGTGGTTTCAGAGAGGGTGACTCGCTGTCGTGTGACTTCCTTAACCTGATATTGGAGAGGGTCGTGCGAGGCGCAGAAGTTAACCACTCAGGCACAACTTTTTCTACGAGCCTACAATTGTTGGCGTACATCACCGATATTGACCCGATCGGCCTTAACAACCGCGCTGTTAGTTCTGCCTTCTCCAAACTGGATAAAGAGGCATAGCGAATGGGTCTAGTAGTGAACGAGGACAAAACGAAGTACCTCCTGTCTTTAAACAAACAGTCCGCGCACTCGCGTATCGGCACCTACAAACATCACTATTGACAGTTATAATTTCGAATTTCTTACAAAGACTTCGGTTATCTATTTTATTATCTATTTTTATTAAATTTAAGAAAGTTTTTTGCCGCGATTAGTCCCGCTATCCCGGGTTAGCATTAAAATTGTCCCGAAATTTCGGGATCAGAAAATGCTGCTAATATTAGCATACCTATTACCATAATATGTATATACATGTATGTCTGTCTGTATTTGAATGTAAATACACTTGTGTGCATAATAATAGCAGCGCGACGTATTGTTAGGTATTGACTACTTTTATTTTTTTTTATTTTGTGTGTTCCATATGAATATAGTATATAGTACAACAAAAACTATATAACTTAAAGTCTCAAGCAAAGGGTTTTAAAAACTCAAAACCTTTCATCAGAATCTAATCTTGTAGAGACATTTGTAAGAAAAATTTCGAGTATGTAATTTTATAGTCGAAGGAATTTTTGTGGAGCGCTGTACTTGTAAGTTTTGACTATTTCCTTATTTTTTATATTATTTTATTTTACATATTTACAAAAATCGACTTTAAGAAGGCGTTCGACATTATCAAACGAGACGCAATATGGCTGACACTGAGTATAAAGGGAGTTCCCGTCAAGATAATGCGCCTCATCAAAGCCCTCTACGAGAACTCCGATCTAGCAGTGATTCACAAAGGTGATATCAGCGATCCATTCACCACCAACGCAGGCAACGAAAGGCAAGGTTGTCCCCTGTCGCCCCTTCCCTTCGCCATTGTCCTTGATGAGGTTATGAGCCAACTGACCCTGCAGAAAAAAGGCACGGTATGGAATTTCACCAGGCATCTTGAGGACCTGGACTTCGCCGATGACATCTGCCTCCTCTCTCACAAACTCTCTGACATGCAAGCGAAGGCGGTCAAACTAGTCACGCTGGCACACACTGTCGGACTGGAGGTCAAAATCGCCAAGACCAAGGCCATGAGAGTTAACCACAATAAAGCAAGGCAGATATTGGTTGACGGATGCCCGGTCGAATTCGTCGAAAGCTTCTGCTAGCTCGGCTGCATCATCACGGCAGATGGTGGAGCAGATGAAGGTGTCAAGCACTGGACTGGAACCCGTAAGAGAGCAGAGGTCCCAGTCGACCAAAAAACACTTGGAGAAGGTCGATGCTGCGCGAATTAGCAGATGTCTACATCTCATGGGACGATGCAGAAACAACAGTACAGAACCGTGTACGATGGAAGAGTCTTGTCGAGGTCCTATGCCGGGAGCAGTGAACAAGGAAAAAATTACATTTTTATAAAACAAATAAATAGATGAATAAAATAAAAATAAATTAATCATCAAAATTTCTCAACACATCGCACTGATATGAATCACATCATGCACCATTGCTTACAGATATTCATCAAGCTGAAAACCAGTTCTGTTTGTCTTCACCTACAGAGATAAAGCGTGAAATAAATCTCTTGAAATCTAAAATGGCACCCGGCTTCGATCTTATCACCGCTGAAACCTTAAATAATATTCCTCAAAAAACATTGATTAAGCTAACAAAAATTATAAATGCATGCCTTAAACTAAAATATGTTCAAACGTACTGGAAAATTTCAGAGGTAATAATGATACCAAAACCTGGCAAAAGTCCTCACGAAGTGTCATCATACCGTCCAAACTACTCGAAAAAATAATTCTGCAGCGGTTAAAGCCTTTGATTGAAAACAAACGCCTTATTCCTACGCGCCAGTTCGGATTTCGAGCAAAGCACTCAACAATCGAACAAGTGCATAGGATCACAAATGTGATAGAAGAAGCAATTGAAAAGAAAAAAGTGTGGTCTTCCATATTTCTCGATGTTGCTCAGGCCTTCGACAAAGTATGGCATGACGGACTACTCCATAAAATTAAAATCTTGCTTCTAAGGGAGTTTTCGGACCTATTTACTTCGTATCTAAATAACAGGTATTTCAGGATCAAGTGCGATAGCTCTTATTCAAGCCTAAAGCGAATTAAAGCCGGGGTTCCACAAGGCAGTATCCTTGGCCCTATACTTTACGTGCTTTTCACATCTGACCCACCGGTCTCTGAGACTAGCACTATAGCTACCTTTGCTGACGATACGTGCATTTTAGCAATTGGAGACGATGAGACACAGTCCTCCCGCAAACTTCAGGAAGATGTTAACAAAATCACCGAATGGACTACAAAGTGGCGTATAAAACTTAATAAAGCCAAGTCACTTCATGTGGATTTTACAAACAAAAAAATTCAATATCATCCTGTATATATTTCTGGCACGAAAATTCCTTACTGCAATACGGCGAAGTACTTAGGGATGACGCTTGATGCCAAACTATGCCTAAAGAACGCAGTAAACGCACCATGGTATGTGAGGAACACTGATTTACATCATGACCTAAAGATGTCATTAGTATCAGAAGTTGTCAAACATTACGCTGTAGCTCATGCCGAAAGGCTAGAAAAACATACTAACCCGGAGGCTCGGCGACTTGCCAATTTAGATGACCAATGCCGGGGACTTAAACGAAAAAAACCAAATGATCTTGTTCCAGAAATTTTGATTACTGTAAAATATATGTAAATTTCTGTCAGCTGTCTTCCAGTAATATACGTATTTCTTGTAAATACTGTTGAATTTAATAAAATACAGTAATATTACTTGATAGTTGTGAACTAGGTGTAATAGAATGAAATGTATTTAAATATTTATAACGTTTCAATAGTAAAAAAAAAAAAAATAAATCGCACTGCTATTATTGTGCACACAGGTGTATATGGACATACATAAGCCAGCACGTAGCTTTCAATGTTTGTTGCTTAATTTTGTTTCATTTGTATTACAACGTTTGACCCCTAAATCCCCTTATTTTTTCGTTTGTTTTGTTTGTCTGATTCTTTTTTCTCCATCCGAAACGAAAGGAATTACAATTTGTGTATTGTAGGCAGTCAAAACAGGGAATCCTTAGACGTACAATACCAATTTTTAGCACAGTAATTGAATCATTCCAATGAAAAGGGTGAAACGATCAATGGCACTTACATACATACATACATATGTACATACATGCAGACGCGATGGGACAGTGCAAATAAAGGCAGGTGGACCCACCGTCCCATCCCCAACGTTGAAGCTTGGCTCCAGAGAAAGCACGGAGAAGTAGACTTCTATCTCTGCCAAATCCTAAGTGGTCATGGCTGCTTTAAAGCGTATCTTCACCGCTTTGGACACGAAGAAAGTCTATACTGCGAGCAGTGCAGGAGGACGCAGAACATGTGCTTCTCACGTGTCCCCGCATGAGAAGAGTATGGGCTAAACTGGAAGATAGCCTTGGCAGCAGCGTCACGCCTGAGAATTTAGTGCCACTGATATTGATAAGCCAGGACAATTGGAGCAAAGTTCAACACATGGCTGCTGAAATAATGCAGCAACTCCGACATAGCGAGCAGGCAAGGAGGATGCGTGAACGCCAAATAAGAACGTGAAGCAGCACACCTATCCAGAGATGGAAACGCAGGTAAACTGACGATACCACTATTAGAAACTAACTTTTTCTATGGTAACGTACAGGAACATGGGGGGAGAGGACATATATATCCGACAGGGGTGGTTCTCTTCAGATATGACTTAACAGTGGTGGTAATAGGCAGAAACAGCTTGTGACATCAGAACAGTAACTGACGTTGAGTGCAACGCTCAAATCGACTCCCGACGAAATACTTGACGGTAGTACCGGCGGGATCGGTACTTTGACGGTAGGAGGTTCAGTTCGGATTAAAGTCCCCCACTGACGGGGTAAGACTTTCGATGATTCCTCATCATAAAAAAAACATACACACACACATGTATACATACATACATACAAATATATAAATTTTTATATCACGCGAAGCTCTCACACGAAAATTTGAAGCAACGCCCGGGTATACATTTTGTAGTCGCTCGAGGAGAGTTGCATAAATTACGTGCAAAATGCTCTCTCATCCAATATTCTTCAGTTTTAAACTCCTGCGACTATTTTCTGTTTCCAAATATGAAGAAATGTCTTGATGGTTTGAAATTTGGATTGAATGAAAAAATTTAGATAAAGTCGGGTTTTTCTCATAGCGGACGCCTCTTGATAGGGAGTAGCAAGCCTCCGAGTGTATTTCTGGCATGAAAACTTCTCATAAAAGCCATCTGCCGTTCAGAGACATCATACGTCCCTCCGTTTATGGAATGCGCACAATGAAATCTGAGGAGGTACTTGGGCAAACACCCAAAGGACTAACGTGCCAATTATATTTTGAGATAGTAGACCGGTGTAACGACCGAAATTTCGACGTTTTTTCATGAACTTTTTTTAAAAGGAAAATAAAATGCGATCGTTTTAAAGTTTTTACATGTTTTTATTGGTGTTTTGAAGCATACAAAAACAAATTTTTAAACTTTATTTTATATAAATTTGTTTGAAATTTTTGACGTCAAAGTGGAGTCCTTAAAAAAAAGATGAGTTGGTTCGGGGAAACACACAGCCTTCCAAAGTCATCTGAAATAAAAAATTCAAAGAGATTATTATTCTGTAGACATTTCTTTAGGTCCCGAAGCTAAAATATACATAAAAATAAAAAAAACAAAAACAAAATGGCGGACTTCTGAAAAAAGTTCTCAAAATCTAATTTTTTTTCTTCATAAATTGTTTAAATTAACTAGTTTTATTATTAAAACATTAAATGTTTTAAAGGTCCGGGATCTAGATATGTGTGTCTAGAATAACGGGTTAAATTTTTAGCCAAATCGGTTGAACAGTTTTGAGTCAGTGATTCCCCAAAAACAGATATTGTCGAAGCAATACACAAATGGAGGATGGTTCCATGTGTACAAGTCCACGCAAGTGGGGAAAGTTACTGATCGCCATTCACTTGGGAATGGCCAGGACGATTCTTCTGCATATGGTTTAAGCAGCTCACAACGGCCGGGATTAGCCCACGTATCCCCTGGGTAGCTTCCGAACACCCGTTCGGGAGTGAGCTAACGTGAGAAGGCGAAACATTCCAGGATAGCTGGTTGTGCGTTGGGTTAGGGACCCACCACTTAAAAATCCCCCCCCAATGAAAAATTTGAAAAAGCCTCGGATGAGACCTCCCTATGCTGATGACGACACCTGCAAACGAAATAAGGAATATGATTTGAGGGCATGCACCTAGAATGTCCGTTTCCTTAATGGGGAAAGTGCCTCTGCCCGGCTGGTTGATGTCCTCGTGAGAGTAAAGGCTGACATCACTGCCATCCAAGAGATGCGATGGACGGGGCAAGGTAAGAAAACCATAGGACCTTGCGACGTCTGCTACAGCTGCCATGTAAAGGAGCGCAAATTCGGTGTCGGATTTGTTGTGGAAGAGAGACTTCGTCGCCAAGTACTGTCGATCACTCCGGTGGACGAGCGTCTCGCAACAATCCGCATCAAAGCCCGTTTTTTTAACATATCGCTAATTTGCGCCCACGCCCCGACGGAAGAGAAGGACGATGCGACCAAAGATTCTTTCTATGAGCGCCTGGAACGCTCCTATGAGCGCTGCCCCCGCCACGACATAAAAATCGTGCTTGGCGACTTCAACGCCAGGGTGGGCAAGGAGGGAATTTTTGGTCCCACAGTCGGAAAATTCAGCCTGCACAACGAAACATCCGGTAACGGACAGAGGCTGATCGACTTCGCCGGGGCCCGAAACATGCTGTCTGCAGCACCAGATTCCAGCATAAGAAGATTCACCAAGCCACCTGGCTGTCTCCTGATCGAAAAACACGAAACCAGATCGATCATGTTGTGATAGATGGAAGACACGCTTCTAGTGTATTAGATGTACGTACGATCCGAGGACCCAACATCGACTCGGATCACTACCTTGTTGCGGCCAAACTGCGCACACGCCTCTGTGCAGCAAAAAACGTGCATCTACCTACGCAAAGAATGTTCGACATCGAAAAGCTGCAATCACAACAGACAGCCAGAAGATTCGAGCGAGCCCGAAAAAACAATTGGTACGACGAGGAATGTCATGCTGCCGCAGAAAGAAAGGATGCCGCCTATAGAGCCACGCTGCGATCGGGCGCAACGCGAGCCATGTGGGATCGCTACAGAGAGCTGAAAAAGGAAGAGAGACGTATTATCCGAAAGAAGAAACGAGAGGCCGAAATACGTGAGTGCGAAGAGCTTGAGATGCTGGCCAACAGGAACAACTCCCGAAAATTCTACCAGAAAGTTCGGCGGCTTACAGAAGATTTTAAGACCGGGGCGTTTTCTTGTAAGAACAAAGACGGCGAACTGGTGACTGACGTACAGAGCAATCTTAAATTATGGAGGGAACACTTCTCGAACTTATTAAACAGTGACAGCTGCGCATGTCACCGAGAAAGTGAAGATCCCGATACCCCAATCGTTGACGACGGAATTGTCGTTCCGCTGCCCGATCATGACGAGGTGAGAATAGCAATATCACGGCTAAAGAACAACAAAGCCGCGGGCGCCGACGGACTGCCGGGTGAGCTATTCAAACATGGCGGCGAGGAGCTGGTAAGGTGCATGCATCAGCTTCTATGCAAAATATGGTCGGATGAAAGCATGCCTGCCGATTGGAATTTAAGTGTACTCTGCCCAATCCATAAGAAGGGCGATCCTGCAATTTGTGCCAATTACCGCGGGATTAGTCTTCTAAATATCGCCTATAAGGTTCTAGCGAGCGTATTGTGTGAAAGGCTGAAGCCCACCGTCAACCAACTGATTGGGCCTTATCAGTGTGGCTTCAGACCTGGAAGGTCTACCATCGACCAAATATTCTCAATACGCCAAATCTTGGAAAAGACCTATGAAAGGAGAATCGACACACACCATCTTTTCGTCAACTTCAAAGCTGCATTCGACAGTACGGAAAGGAGTTACCTGTATGCCGCGATGTCTGAATTTGGTATCCCCGCAAAACTAATACGGCTATGTAAGATGACGTTGCTCAACACCAGCAGCGCCGTCAGAATTGGGAAGGACCTCTCCGAGCCGTTTGATACCAAAAGAGGTTTCAGACAGGGTGACTCGCTGTCGTGTGACTTCTTTAACCTGATGTTGGAGAGCATCGTACGAGCCGCAGAACTTAATCGCTCAGGCACAATTTTTTATAAGAGCGTACAATTGTTGGCGTATGCCGATGATATTGACATCATCGGCCTTAACAACCGCGCTGTTAGTTCTGCCTTCTCCAAACTGGACAAAGAGGCAAAGCGAATGGGTCTGGTGGTGAACGAGGACAAAACGAAGTACCTCCTGTCTTCAAACAAACAGTCGGCGCACTCGCGTATCGGCACTCACGTCACTGTAGACAGTTATAATTTCGAGGTTGTAAAAGACTTCGTTTATTTAGGAACCAGCATTAACACCGATAACAATGTCAGCCTTGAAATCCAACGTAGAATCTCTCTTGCCAACAAGTGCTACTTTGGACTAAGTAGGCAACTGAGCAGTAAAGTCCTCTCTCGACGAACAAAACTAACACTCTACAAGACTCTCATCATGCCCGTCCTAACGTATGGCGCAGAAGCGTGGACGATGACAACATCCGATGAAGCGACGCTTGGAGTGTTCGAGAGAAAGATTCTGCGTAAGATTTTTGGACCTTTGCACGTTGGCAATGGCGAATATCGCAGACGATGGAACGATGAGCTGTATGAGCTTTACGACGACATAGACATAGCGCAGCGAATAAAGATCCAGCGGCTACGTTGGCTGGGTCATGCCGTCCGAATGGATACAAACGCTCCGGCTTTGAAAGTATTCGATGCGGTACCAGCTGGTGGTAGCAGAGGAAGGGGGCGGCCTCCTCTGCGTTGGAAAGATCAGGTGGAGAAGGACTTGGCTTCACTTGGTGTGTCCAACTGGCGCCGGTTAGCACTAGAAAGAAACGACTGGCGCGCTTTGCTAAACTCGGCCAAAATCGCCAAAGAAGAAGAAGAAGAATACACAAATGCCAACGATTAGTCCAGTCACCAAAGCACCTTTTAAACTCGTTTGAAGAGATTTTCTTCAGCTTCTTCAGCGACTTCTCCTCCTTAATGGTCTCTATCGACTCAAAGCGCCGTCCGCGGAGTGGTTATTTAAGTTTTGAGGAAAAGAAAAAAATCACAGGAGGTTAAATTCGGTAAATACGGTGTTGTTCGATGATATTTGTCGAGTTTTTGGTCAAAAAAAGTGTTCACAATTTGAGCCTTGTGAGACAGTGCTTTATCATGGTGCAAAATCCATGAGTTTTCTTTTCACAAATTGGGCCGTTTCCTACGCACTTCCGTCCTTCTCTCTCAAACGTCACATAACTTCCAAATAATATTCTGTAGAACCATTTGGAACGAATTCCGAGTGCACAACACTATGATAATCAAAGAGAACGAGTAGCAGAACTTCCACTTTTGACTGACTTTGACGTGGTTTGTTGGGTTTCGGCTCATGTAGATAGCACCATTCAGTCGCCTGTTGATTGGTTTGCATATCAAACTTATATTCCCACGTCTTATCACCTGTTATGATGCGCTGGATAAACGTTGGGTCCGAATTCACTTGCTCAAGCATGTCTTCAGCCAACTTCTTCCGATAAATTTTTTGAAAGAAATTCAACTCTTTTGGAACGAGCCGCGCAGCCACGCGTCTCAAGACCAATTGATGGTGTCAAATGTTGCGAATCGACTCGTGAGACACGCTAAGGTCACGGACTACCTCCCTCAAACCCAAATGATGGTTTTCCAGCACCATTTCCTTGACTTTGTCGAAGTTTTCATCCGTTCATCTTCCACGAATTCTCGGTCCTCTGAGTAACGCGCACTTTTTAAATGAACAGATCCCGATATTTTTTTGACAGAATTCATGAGGCTATCGAGGACATACGGCAGCCACTTTGCAATTCGGTTATGGAAAATTTCATGAAAAGGATATTGTCCTGTAAGCGTGGTCGTGGTGGTCATTTGCCTGATGTTATTTTTCACTATTAACGCCAAACCTTCCTATTTGTAATGAAATAAACATCCGATCATTTATATTAAAAAATAGCATTTTTCTTTGAATATCAAAATAACACCTCTTATTGGAAAACCCTTTACGTCGATTTTTTTTCTTTTCCTTAGGCTGGGGGTTGAGGTAGGGCCTAAAATGCCCTTGCACTTACAGCGACCGTCGGCTACTACGTCAACTGGTGTGTCCACTAAAACATTCCCTCCTCCTCTTTTGGGTAGACACCCTTCCCGGAACTACTTTCTGCATTACTTCGAGAGGGCCTAGAACGGCGTCCATGAAGTAGACCAGTTCTATTCACCCCCGTCTGGGTTCCCGATACTTGTAGCCAGCTTCATGCTATAGGCTCACCTCCTTATGTCTCTATCTATGTCGCGTCTGGGTCTATTGGTCACAATTGTTTCCCACGCCCAGAATCTTCTCCTTTAAACATATAGCGGTTTGATGTCTTCGTGAGCCTCCATTGCTCCGCTTTTTGGAGCAAAAGGAACATCAGAAGAATGCGATATCAAACTTGTTAGTATCGACTTGTACCAGTCTAATTTTGCCGTGAGTGTTAGGTTAGGTTAGGTAGTGATGATTGCCCAGAGAGTGGGCCCACTTGGACGAAAGAAGTTTGGTTCATCCTTTGTGATACCATTGCAAGAGGGGAAAAAGAGATGAAGGAAAAAGGGACAAAAGGGGAAAGGGATGGGGAAGGTTGAGTGTTTGTGGACTACGAACGGTGACTGTCGTGAGTGTTACCTTGGGCGTGCGTGAGAGTCGTTCGTCAGTCAAACAGTTAGTGACCCCGTACTCAAGGGTTCCTTCTCTTCAGCCACCAACTACGCTTATCGGAGGTACTGCATTATTTTTTCTCCATATGTCTTAGCAGCATTCCACTTATTGTTTGATGCACACATGGCCGGTACCAGAGTGTTCACCTGTAACGGGCGTCCTCGCCTCGGTCACATTGGAAAATAACACGCTCTGGATCTTCGATCGTGTTGGAGCAGTGCGGGCAGTAGGGGTTGTCTGCCTGCTGAAAATGGTGGAGGTACGATCGAAAGCTTTCGTGTCTGCTGTTTAACTGCGTTGGATAAAATTCAACATCACCGTGTTTCCGGATTACCATTGGTGCGATTTCTGGTATGAGCCCATGGGTCAAACGGCCATTGACTGATAGCTCCCACCTATGTTGCCATTCTTGAAGACGTTCTGTACCTCTTTTCTTCTGAACGCGCAGGCGACTTTTAGTGTATTCCATCCTAACACCTGCGCTACGTGTCGTACGTTAGATGGTTTAGCTCCCGCCCACATGGGAGCAACATAGAGAGCAGTAATGGATCACCCATGGGAAACAACACCACATGTCGAAGCTTGCAACAAAAATGGTAAAACTTAACTATTATGGTTTAGTGATTTGAGCTCATATCTGAGCTGCCTTTCAACATCTTGAAGATATTACTGGAATCTCAGGCATGGCTCAATTTAAATGACATTCAGCTGTTATTTAACGCACCTAATGCAGTTTCACTTGAATAAATGTACGCCAATTTCGCCATAGCCTTTTAATTGCTGATGTATAGAAATTAATTTATGCCAACATATCAATTTTTTCCGACATTTCATATGCCGTACGCGTCATAACTTTACTGTCTGCACAATATCGCCGACGATTACCTTAGCGCGTTGCACCAAATTAGATACATGGGTTGGTGCGCATGCGCACATCGAACGACACAAGCAGCGATTATATAACCGCACCAAAGAAGGTTTATGCGCCAGACTGCCTACGACAGTCATTTACTTGTATGCGACTTAGCAAGTAATATAATAAAAAAACGCGTCTAGTGAGTCACTAAAAAATCCGCCGATTCACAAGTATTGTGTAAATGGATTAGGTAAACAAAAGCAAGCACAAGCTTTTCAACCACATATTAATGTGCAAGGTGGCGCAAAATTAATCATCCACTTTTGATTATAAGCAACTTTTTTTGGTAAATAAAACAAATATTTTAAGTGATGAAAATCTTTGATGACCTTTGCGGGCTCCATTGCTCTTCTGTTTTTAATGTCAAAAATTATTGACGTGCGATGACATTTGCGAAAATTATAAATCTTCCAATAGGGTGACTAATTTTGCGCCACCTTATAAGTGCATGTATGCATGAATTAGGGAAGTCATTCCCGATTCAAGTTCCGATTTGGTTGAGTGCAATTTTTTTTTCATCAGATACATTAAGTAAAATTAACGGTGCCTCTTAACTGCCAGCTTTACAGTGAGTCAAAAAAGTATTGGCACACTCGAAAAATCAAAGTTCTCAGTGAACTGAAGAATTGAATAACGGCCTGCAAACGTCTCTTCATACTATTTACCAGATTTCAAGTTTCGGAAGGAATATTTTACTCCATTCAGCAGTTATTCCCTCTTTTAGAGAATCCTTTGACGTTATGTGGTGGGATCGTATCTCCCGTTCTAGAAGATGCCACACATGCTCAATAGGATTTAAGCCCGGCGATTCGGGGAGTATTTTAAGCTGTTTGCAATGGTAAATCAATCACTCCTGCACAAGATAAGACGAATGTTTTGAGTCATTACCTTCTTGAAATTCCCAAGTTGTGCCATCAAGGCCCAGTTTTTCGACACTTGCACTTTAATTTTCTTTAAGAATGTCGCGATACACATGCTTATCCATTTTCTCATCTATGAACACGAGCTTTCCGACACCAGATGCCGCGAAACACCCCCAACCCATCACATTTCCTACACCGTATTTAACTACTTTGAACAGGTTGTTCTCCTGAAGCTCTTTATTCGGCTTTCGCCAAATCTTTTGTTTTCCATCTGACCCAAATAAATTCAATTTTGATTCATCACTAAATATGGTGGTGTTCCAAAAAGCGTCGCGCTTATTTAAATGCTGTTGAGCAAATTCTAACCACTTTTTCTTATTTACCTTCGAAATGAAGGGTTTGCGTCGAGGAAGTCGACCATGATACCAAGCCTTATAAAGGGTGCTAAAATTTTAAAGGCCGATGTTGAATGTGAACCACACCTAAACGTCAAGTTTTTTTCTGCATCATAATTATGAAAACGGGCGTTCAAATCAAAATGCATATCGCGCACATCATCTTCCGTGAAGAGGCACATTTTCACCTCAGTGGGTTCGTCAATAAGCAGAATTGCCGCATTTGGGCGAATAATTGCCGAAAAACCAATGCACCCGTTCATTCACCCCACTCATTGGGCCTATTTTTTCCAACATGAGCCCGGTCAGGCAGTTACTGTGAATAGTGTACGCTATCGTGAGATGATAACGAAGTTTTTATGGCCCGAATTGGAAGATATGGATGTGGACGACATGTGGTTTCAACAGGACGCTGCCACTTGTCACACAGCTAACGAAACAATGACTCTTTAGCGCGAAAAATTGGATGACCGAATAATCTCACGTCGCGGCGATGTCAATTGGCCGCCAAAGTCATGTGATTTGACACCATTGGACTTCTTTCTTTAAGATTATTTGAAGGAAAAGGTGTACGTCGATAAGCCAGCAACAATTCAAGAGCTAAAGAATGAGATAATTCGGCACATTAACGGCATAGAACCTCAATTATGTCTCAGAGTCATCGAAAATTTAGACCAACGGATGGAGGTGTGTAAAGTAAATAAAGTTTTTGTTTATCGCACCATCACTCATTACAATGAATCTGGTAGCATCACCAAACGTCATGGAGGTGGTCATCAAAAGACTGCAACGTCACGTGAAATGGTTCAAATAGTGAAGAAGTGACTTGAGCGAAATCCCCGCGGAAGTGCCAATCAAATGGCAAAAGAACTGAAAATATTTGACCGCCGCATACTGAAAAATGATGTCAAAGTAATCACTCATAGTCAGTTTTGTACATAATTGTTTTTGTTTTTGTGTTTCAGGTAAATATAAGAGCCAAAATGGACAATACCAGCCAGGTACAATTTTAAAAGAGAGCCAACTGCAGCGCCAATTTTAAAATTATTAAAATAAATAAAAAAAATTTTAGATGTAAAAGAAGTTAAATAAAAGGCTTAAAGAATTTAAATATCATTTTTAACTTTTTATTTAAAAAAAATTCCTGAAAAACCCTAAATTTTCGAGCTCTAGACCACCGGGACCCCTTAATTTCAGAATAGTCACAAAATCCCGGGAGTAGAAAATACCGGGTTCAGTAAAATCCCGACAATTGGCATCCCCAGTAAGGATATAGACTTGTTGAGAGCATTCACATTACAGCTTTTAGCTTTTAGTATATTTGTGTGTATGTCTGCCTCTTTATATATGTAGTTACAAGTACCCCGCAGGGAATTTCACAGTACTGAACTAGAGCGCCATTTACCAAATTTGGAATCACGACTAGTCCACGTTACCATTAAACGCATTCAACTCGGTGTTGTCCTAAGAAATAAAATTTAATCCTAAGATATAAATATATCCTACATTCCTTTTTGATTAGGGTAGGTTGAGCTGGCAGGCCAAGCAAAGACCTCATACAGCTAGCGGGACAGAGAAATAGCGCACTTCCCCACAATGACATTTATTATATCCATTATTTTTACTGGATGCCTTAGTTATTTTTTCACACATTTTTCTTTTATTTCAGTACCATCAAAAAACGTAAAATAAATATTAATTCAATATACCAGGTATATACCTATGAAGTGAGACTTTCAGCTATTAGTCCATAGATATCGTTAGGAGTATTTTTAAACCTTCCCAAATATCTGGTTTTTTCATCTGTCCTCTGTCAACAACATTCAGTTCATTGTTTGTTACGTTTCATACAACAACGCATTTTTGTCGTAAAAATGTCGAATTTCGTGCCTTCAAACTACGATTTACCGACATCGTGAAACCACTTGTGAAATGCTGCACTCCCGATTCAAAAGGAAGTCTTTTTTGCATCGACTCGTTACGGGTGATGAAAAATGGGTGTATTTCTCCAATCCCAAGCGTAAACGATTGTATGGTCCGCCCGGCCACAAGCCAAAAACAACGGCCGAACCAAATCGCCTCAGCCGCAAAACAATGCTGTGTGTTGTCTGGGATCAGCGTGGTATGATTTGCTACGAGCTATTAAAACCAGGTGAAGCAGTTGACAGAGCGCGCTACCAACGACAATCGGCCGATTTGAACAGCGCTATACACCGACGCTAAATGCCGATCGGCGTCACAAAGTAATTTTTCTTGATGACAATGCACCGCCACATCGAACAAGAGCGACCCGGGAATTGGTGGAGACGTACGATTGGGAACCGCTGGTGCATGCGGTTTACTCACCAGACTTGGCGCTTTCCGATTATCATTTGTTTGCATCGATGGGCCACGCACTTTCCGAGCAACGCTTCAATTCTCACGAAGAAGCCAAAAAATGGCTCGATGATTGGTTTGCGGCCAAAGACGGCCAATTTTTTTGGCGCGGCATCCACAAATTGCTTGAGAGATGGGGAAAATGTGTCGTTAGCGATGGCTATTATTTTGAAGTTTAAATTTGTAACCATTTTTTGTTAACAAACGTTTGAAAATGGAAAAAAAGTCTCATTTCATAGGTATACACCTGGTATGCCACTATAAGAAGCTCGTAAATCGAAAGCTTTTGTACTGGATAACGAAAGTGCGCAATTTCATTTCGCATTTTATCGACCTGCAAGAAAAACTGAAATTAGTTTCAATTTGGTAAAATTTGTTAATTAATTACTTGCCGTATTTTTTATTTTGTTGAGTATCCATTATTCAAGCTTTCTAGATATTAACTTTTAACATCTCTCCACATCAATAGAGTTTCACGCTTCCTGTACTCCTTACCATCATTGGCATTTTTAATTTTTGTTTGCCCAACCTGAAATCGGCGGCCGCAGTAGCCGAATGGGATCGTTGGTTCGAATCTCGGTGAAAGCAAAATTAATAAAAACATTTTTCTAATAGTCGTCGCCCCACGGCAGGCAATGGCAAACCTTCGAGTGTATTTCTGCCATGAAAAAGCTCCTCATAAAAATATCTGCCGTTCGGAGTCGGCTTGAAACTGTAGGTCTCTCCATTTGTGGAACAACATCAAGCCGCACACCTCAAATAGGAGGAGGATCTCGGCCAAACACCTAACAGAAGTGTACGCGCCAATTATTTATTTTTTTTAACCTTAAATCGTTCCACAGATTTTGAATGGGCTTAAAGTCAGGCCTTTGTGCTGGCCAATCCAGAACCAGAACTAAATATTTCTTCGGAAAACCAAATTTTCACCACTTTTCATCCGTTATCATGCATGAATAACCGCTTTAGTGCCATGAACTCGAAGGAATATGGCTACGTCGTAGTTTTGAGAATATCAATTTATCCATATTGCCATTCATTCTCACTATTAATCCCACCCGATTCCAAGAAAATGGTTCCCAAGCTTTCAAGTTACCCCCACCGTGCTTTAAGGTCTATGTTGTATACTGGGGATTGAGCTCTTGGTCTTTTTTTTCAAGATGAACGCAAGTTTTCCCATCTAACTTTAGTTTCGTGTGAAAAAGTTTTATTTTCCAGAATTTTACGTCTTTGCTTCTATGGGTATTTGTGAAAAACAAACACGTCTTGATTTTGTTTTTTTCGAAAGTAGCGAATTTTTTCTGGTGGCACGTCCATAAAATTTATTTCCATTGAGGCGTCTCTGCACAAGTCTACTTGATAGATTCAGGGTATATTTCTCATTTATTTCCAGCTTTCTCGGTCGAAGGATTTTAGAGGGTCACGCTTACTTTTCTCACCGAAGGCCTTGTCCTGCTGAATTGTAGTCTTTCAACAACACAAGAAATTACAAAAAAAGTTAGCTTGAATTATCTTAGCTAATGATTGAAATAGAACTGCGCTGAGTTATGTTACAGAGAAGTGATTCACAGCACCCAACGCCGACATAAAAATATATACTAATATCAGTTAACCTTCTAAGTATGATAATAACAATTCGTATAGAGGAGACTGTAAGTCCGCTATTTCTCTGTCCAAAGCTTTATTTCCAAGGACATTTCGATAAGCAACGAAACAAATTTGAAAATAGTCTACCGAGAGTTGGTAGCAAATAATATTCAATAGACTTCCCACTTTTCTATCCAGTCTTTATTGAGTTCTGAAAGACGCCAAAACTAACATACCCAGCCTCTTAGAGAAAATGTTCACGCACTCATTTTAAAGGTGTCTTAATTTGTTCCACTACTTTGAAATTGTCCTACAGGGTACAGAAGTCATAACTGTTAGCTGTAACTCGTAATTGCGTCCACACTTTCGATTTTTACTTCGAATTAAGCGAGCACAGAAAAGGCGTTTGACACACTTGACCACCAGACAAGCAGTCAAGCGCACACACTCGGGCAGACACTGCTAACTGGCAAGCTGACATGCCTTCTCACAGTCACCTACCACTCTTTCGTCCGCCCCTTTTGGCTGATTTTTTGTTTGCTTCACCTTTTTTTCTAGCTTTTTTGGGCATTTCTCGGCGCGCACTTAACATTAAATTTAATTTGAAATTTTTTTAAATACGATTTTGTTTTAATTATGGAGCGGCACATTAAGCAGCGACCAGCCAAATTACTTAATTGCAAAAACATACATACGTACAAGCATTTGTATGTGTGTAGGCACTGGGCAGTTTAGGTTATTTAAAATTTAACGCCAACTCTTGAAGAATTTAAGTTCACAAATTCACAGGGCAGTTGTGTGGAAATAAAATGCGGAAAAATCATTATCTCTCATTCTCTTTCTAATAACTCTGGAACTAAGTTTCTCTCTGGGGCTAATTTTCTTCTGAATGAATTGATACGAATCTTTCAGGGAATGTTATTTTATTATAAAGTTGGCATTACAAATTAACAAAAAATGTGTTTTGATGACTCCTGTTTATGTTAACTCAGCTTTCCTGTGAGAGTTGAAGTTAGGCAACATTGTAAATTTTTATTTAAAAAATTATTACAAGAACATTACAAAAAATATTTTTTTTTTTATGTTATCTCTGGCCTCCAGAAATATTCAGCTGCCCTGTGAGAGTTGAAGTTAGGCAACACTGTAAAATTAATTTTATTCAAAAAAATGTTTACAAAAAATTTTACAAAAATTATTTTGTAAAATTAATTTTATTGAAAAAAATTTTTACAAAAAATATTACAAAAATTATTTTGTTTATGTTAATTCTGGCCGCCCTCTCCTGTGAGAGTTGAGGTTAGGCAACACTGTAAATTATTATTTAAAAATTTTAGCAAAAATATTGCAAAAAATATTTTTTTTATGTTATCTCTGGCCTCCAGAAATAGTCGCTTTCCTGTGAGCGTTGAAGTTAGGTAACACTGTGAATTTTTACATACAAAATTATTACATATTCTAATTATTTGAAATTTGAACACAACCTTCTCAGATATATTCTTCAGGTACTAATCGAAGGAATAAGAATTCTGATGACTTTTTCTATTTTTTTAGGCAATTTTTCGCGTAAATTGTTGTAGATAACTTGATTTTTTTTCCTATAGCGGCCATTTTACCAAAAATTAAAATTTTGACTATTCCTTCGATTAATACCTAGTTTTATCTATCCACAAAAAGAATCTAATTGGTTTTCCGATTTCAGATAATCCAAACCGGAGATATTTTGTCCACCGCCGAACGTTTTTTTTTTTTGAAAGACGCTTGGGAGATCATCTGTAGGAGCCGTGCACTTCAATATTTTCACTAGCTTTACGTGCTATAATTAACCGTAAAGTAGAAGTTATTTGAATAATTAAAAATTGTATTTGTTTAATAAAATCGTTGTTTGTAAAAAATTCTAAAAAAAACGTGATTTTTCAGCCTTACAAGTGTATATAACCCCTTAAGTCCCAACGACTTAGATAGCTGCCAAGGAAGCGCTCAACGAGAAAGGCACTAGATCTTTGCCCAATTGTGGAAGTTGTTCGTAGGAAAATGCGCGTGCAATGTTGGAGGGAAGTGGCTGTAAATCGAGAACGATGGTAAGAAGCTGTGCAGGAAGCAATGGTTCACCAAGGACTGTGACGATAAAAGAAGAAGAAGAAGGGCAAGTATTCATCTCAACGTCTAATAGCTTAGGCAGACCGCGGCGTTAATAGAAATAACCGGCGCAGTTAATTCTGATTAGAATTATATTGTGACAGATGGTTGTTATGTGGATTAGTGAACAACTGATTTGCTTGTTGGAAAGTTTTGCCAGTCAGTGAAAGATAGACCGCATTACACAGATCCATAAGTAAAAACACTCTCATCTGGTCGTCAAAAAATACCACAGCTGAGATCACCTAATTCCCACGACAGTCGGTGCTACGTTACCGGACTGACCCGGATTTATTATATATCCGGCCAAGGGCTTGTCACTCCGTACATATATGGGGAATGTTTATGCTGCTCGACAACAACAACATCCAAAACACTCTTATGTAAAAGTGTGCATAAAAAATTATTCAATTTCACAGAAAATCGTAGCGAAAAGTCTTAAAAATGTCGCACAATAAAAAAAATTGTCATACAAGGCATTTCTCAACAAAAAATCTTTATTATGGCTAAGAAATATATTAAAAATATTTCTTGTTGTCAATTTGTCAATTAAAAAATATTATTTTGTATTTTTTGTGTGTTAATAGTCTATGTTTTTAATGTTAGCATAAAAACTTTAATTTGACATAGCAACCCTGCCAATACGCTCAAACTCACACCAAGTGAGACTGTCAAAAAATAGGAAGAAGAAGAGTGATTTTACTTGCTAAGGGTGGTTAAGTTTTAAGGGCCGGTGTTGATTTTCAATAAAATACAATTTTTTTAGGAAATTATTTTCATTTCTCTTTATTATAATAATATTGGTATGGCTCAATTACGCATGGAACAAAATATCGGTCAAATGGCTGATGGTCCAAATTTTCGAAGACGCTGAGGCATAATTGAGGTTCTATGCCGTTAATGTACCGAATTATCTCATCCTTTAGCTCTTGAATTGTTGCTGGCTTATCGACCTACACCTTTTCTTTCAAATAACCCCACAGACAGAAGTCCAACGGTGTCGTTGACGTTTAGGTGTAGTTCACAATGAACATCGGCCCTTGAAATTTAACCACCCTTTATTTTTTACATTGATTGTAGGTAACAAATACGGGTATTTGCTGCCCTGATACTAGGAAATAATTATTTATTAAAAAAAATCTTAAACTGGAATTTCTCAAACTGCTCCGAAATATAAAAATAATTAATCTCATTTCGGTTGTGTTAGTGCAAACCAGCATTGCATGCAGCCTTTCTTGCTCTTCTCTTTAAAAGTTTCATTGTTTTTCATTCACAAAAGATACTAACTGGGAGCCAGATCGGTTGAACACGGGAGGTGCGGCTGCAATTCATGACGCAATTCCTGCAGTTTGGCGGCGACAACTCCGGATGAAAGTGCTGGTGCGTTATTGTGGAGAAACAGCACCTTCTTCTTCGCCAAATGCGGCCGAGTCTCATTCAATTTTTTGTAAAAGCGGTCCAATAACTCACTGTAGTATTTTCCAGTGATCGTTCTTCTTTTTTCTAAAAAATCCATGAGGATCACGCCGTTCGCATCACAAAAAATCGTCGCCATGACCTTTCCGTCCCATGGACTGTCTTCGCCTTTTTTGGAGCAGATTCACCGTCGTTCGCATCACAAAAAATCGCCGGGAGAAATCCATTACTTTGATTGTTTTGTTGCTTAGTTTCTGGTGAGTAATGATAAATCCAGGCTTCAACAACGGTAACAACTCAACGCAAAAATTCCTTAGGAACTCGCTTAAATTGCTCCACTGCTTCGAAGTTAACAGCCGCATCCGTTTGTTGGCCACCGTGAGCAAACGCGGCACCCATTGGGGCGACAATTTTTTCAGCGCCAACTTATGATGTAAAATATTAATTGAAATTAATTAAATATTAACATTAATCGATCGGAACCGACGCACCTATGACCTCGTTCGTCGATCGGCGAGAATCATGTCTTGGACTTTTTGAATGATTTCGTCGGTAATTATGACTGCCGGGGCGTCCTATTCGCTGCTCGTCAAAGACGGATGTTCGTCCACGTTTGAATTCGTTGAACCAATGTCTAACTGTGGTCATAGATGGCTAAGCGTCCAGCTTTGCTTTTATCTCCTCGCATTTTTACCATACAAAAACAAAAAGCAAATTATCGAACGATGCTGCTCCTTTTCCATCTTAGCGAAAATCACGAAGCACATCTGACTCGAATAGCTACCAAATCCAAAGTAACCAATCAATCAGTCTGAAATTTTTTTTTGCCGTCGTTTGATAGGTGGATGGATGGCAGCACGCGATGCTAACACCAGCTTTCCTCAGGAACGCCCTCTGGTATCAAACACAGGTACTTATTGAACCGCCCTAGCAAATATGCACACATATGTATGTATAGCCACTTGCTGGAGTTCATTTAATTGAAACATAGTTTCAAAATGTTCCAAAAATTATTATTTTTTTATTATACACATTTCTTTAATTTTAATGATTTTTTTGTTTATACGCTTCTTTTATGATAAACCTGTGTAAAACAAGGTGTGGGCTGCTAGTATATGTATGCATGTATGTATGTATGTATGTATGCACGCTAGAAGTAGTTATTTATGAAAAAGTGGAAATACATATATTGTAATATACGTATGCGTACATATGTATAACAATGCGCCGGAAATAAAATTCTTGAATAAATTTGACTTATCGTTAAAAATAAACTCTTGTGTTTCCTGTTGGGGCCACTTCTATTACTTTGAAGATATATAAATATTTACACAACTGTAGTGTTGTTTGTAAAACGCTTATCAGGCTACATACATACATAACTGTTAATATCCCATATGGTCTAGTGGCTAGGATATCTGGCTTTCACCCAGAAGGCCCGGGTTCGATTCCCGGTATGGGAATAAGTTTTTGGATGCTTTCTTTATAATGGAGGAAGGAGGGGGCTTTGCTTTATTTTAACATATGTTAATAATTATATATAAAGAATATATTTGTACGTTCATATTTATTAGAGAAAATTGTGAAAATTGTGTCGAAATAATACTTTAAGTTATTGGTATCAAATAGAAGCTATTTGAAAAGACGTTAATTTACATATATTTTTAGTAGTGTTGCCGCCTGAATATGTATCTAAATATTAATTTTAAAATAAACAGGAAAAATATTTCAACATAAACCTCCAACGAAATGTATTACGGAATTTAAATTAAATTCAGACTTTAGTTACACAATTTTTAATAAGGTTGCCACCTGCATATGTATCTAAGTATTAAGTTTAAAGTAAATAGAAAAAAATGTTTCAATACAAACCTCAAACGAAAATTTTTTAGGAAATAAAATTAAATTCAGAAATTAGTTATACAATTTTTAATAGAGTTGCCACCTGCATATGTATATAAATATTGATTTTAAAATAAATAGGAAAAGTATTTAAATGCAAACCTCAAACGAAATGTATTTAGGAATTCAAATTAAATTCAAACTTTAGTTATACAATTTTTAATAATGTTCCCACCTGCATATGTATGTATATAAATATGAAGTTTAAATCAATAGGAAAAAACAAAATAGGACAGTCAGACGCTCTTTCGAAAGTTTGCCTCCTCGACATACCTCAGTTTTTAGAGCCAACGTTTTGTTTGGCAAAGCTCTAAAGAAAAGGCCTGTCTCATCAGCGTTATAAATATCCCTGGGGCCATATCCAATTAGCATTGATGGTAGTTTTTCCAAAAATTGCTTGACATCTTGCATATTAACAGCAGCACTTTCACCACAAATGTACCGAAAAGTTATTTTATGTCTGGTTCGCCATTTTTGTAACCAGCCGTTAGAGGCCACAAAATTATTGACACCCTGTTTTAAAGCGATATCTTCAGCCTTTTCCTGAATTATTGGCCCGGATATTGGAACATTTTGGCCTCGGGCCCTACAGAACCACTCGTAACACATCTCTTCAATTTTTTTTCATCTACTTTCATAAAGGACCTTTTGCTTTGAATAGTGTTTCCATCCATCCATTTCGCTCGGATATCTTCTTTATTTTTAACGAAGTGTGCAGCCTGAGTTTTTCCAATTTTGAACCTTAAAACAGATAATATAAGGACTCTGTACATAATTAAGTTGATTTTCTTTTTCATTGAAAACTGTTTTTACACTCCGAATATAAATTAGAACGATGTTTTTTTTTAGTAAAACTTACCTTTTGGCTATTGCTCGTGCGGACAAATTGTTTTCCTCACTATCGATTATGATTGCAATTTTTTCTTTCAAACTCACATTCGACCGCGACATTGTTTTGCGTCTTTTCACTTTCACTGAACACCTTAACTGAGCAAACCAAACTAAGCATGCGCTTTAAAATTTTTTTCAAGAAACACGGGAATCCCCTTTTTTTATTTACTCACATCGTATGTGTGTACACAACCCCTACAACGTTTTTTAAAAGTCAGTAGTATTGTAACGAACGTTTTGTATTGTTATGTGTGTAAAGTTTTGTCCGCTCAAGGAGAGTTCGCGTCCTCTCAGAAGAGGTTTTTCTCTGATTTATTATGAAACGAAATCTCTTTGTCCGTTAACAAGAGGTTCGCGTCCGCTTAATAGAGGTTTTTGTTCTAATTTTATGACAAATCACTGTCCGCGTCCGGCCAAGAGAGTGTCCGGATAAGAGAGTGGCATTTGTTCTGAAAAATGCACTTAAAACTTGGTGCATGAATAAATGTCCGCCCAAGGGAGGTGTCCGTTAGAAGAGGTTTCTCTGTATTTCAATTTGCAATGCAATTTGCTTTTGCAACAACCATTGAAAAAGTTCAAGGCCAGTCTATTGAGTTGGGTGCATTGGGATCAGGCACAGATTTTTTTTGAAGGTAAATATAAATGGAAATGCATGCTTGGATTTTTTGGTATAAGAGCAAAAGCCTAGCATCGTAAAAAAAAAAAAAAAAAAAAACAAAAAAAAAATTGCCAAAAATCATCTGCACTTTGTTAGACTAGAATTTAATGGACTATAAAACTGCATACCTCAAATAATTCTAAAAACTCTGGGTTTAAGTTGAAAGCTTTGATGGAATTTTGAAAAAAAGCTACCGAGACAAAACAGCTAATGTGCTTTGAAAGAAGGGTGCTCCGAAAGATCTATGGTCCGCATAGACTGGCATATGGCACTTATCGCATAAGGCACAATGCCGAACTGGAAGGCATAGTTAAGAAAGAATATAAAATAATATTTATTAAGGGGCTATATACACTTTTAATTGTCAAAAAATCTATTTTTTTTTTCATTTTCGGAATGTACATATATTTCAGCATATCCTCTGAAAGTTTCAATTATATCCGGTAAATATATTCTGAGATATAGCTGTAATAGTAAAGACGTTTCTGACTATGCATTTAGTTGGAAATACTGCATAAATATTTCCTGTCCAATAAAATAGAACAAAATATGCCCAATAAGCGCCGTTAGTTTAGTAAATGCCGTATTATGCATATGCACATACATACATGCATATATTTCAGCAAAAGATTAAGTTCGATTCGATAAAGTTTGCATAAATAACCGAATATGAATAAATACATACACACATATATTACATACATACATAAATATGTTGCAGTTATATGATTCATCATCATCATCATTCTCGGAATATAAATTCTAAATTCGAATGCAAGTATTCAATCGAATATTTTTCATAAATAGGTACGCCCCACTTTTAATAAAACCAGAAATGTCTGTCTTACTTTTGTTTGCATTTGGTGCAAATTCATATACATACATAAATAAAAAGATAACAATTTCGTCTTTATTCGCATGTGAATCCTAATAATAAATGTAAAATATGCCATAACAAATATTTTTCTATGTAAATTAACAGAATAGCTGCTTTGCTTATATGAAAATTACGGTGAGACCCGTCGAAGTATAGAGAGTATGGAGAGCAGACAGCGACTGTGTATACATATGTATGTATCTATGTATGCATATCCTCTACTACTTTGTTTATTATACGCTTGACTTGTTAATTAATAAAAAGTTGCTTATAAAAAGTTAATTAAAAAAAGAGTTTTAAAAAGTAGTCTTCCCATACCGGGAATCGAACCCGGGCCTTCTGGGTGAAAGCCAGATATCCTAGCCACTAGACCATATGGGAGATTGGTACTTTTGCAGCTAAGTTAACAGTTGAGAAACTACAGCACCGCTGTTAAATTTATACGTGTGAGTGTGCGCCTCTGTTGACCTATTTCTCTATAGCCTGCCTTTAACACTATTTCACAACAACTATAAAAACAACACTGAACAAGCAAAGCATCAAGAATATTTTGCGTCATGGCGTTTCTCTTAAGTGCTTTTTTTTGTTTGAGAAAATAGGGAAGCGCAAAAGTGAAGAAACCAAGAGTTATTTTAAATGGTTTGATGAAAGAAATACAAAAATTTATTTTTTATTGGAAAAGTGTGCGTATTGCTAACTTTTTTCGTTAGATTTGTTTACCCGTGTGCCAGTGCAATAAGGTTTATGTATAAAATTGTGCATATAACTGTTGTTTGCACAAAAGTGCTCAGAATGATGAAAGAGCATCGATTTACCTATGGCTGTGTATATGTCCGTGAGAAATAGAGAGGTACCACAACGAAGCATAGGAAGGTTACAAGAATGATAGAAAGAAGATTGCGCCCATCAGAGAATACGTGACGTCCCGTTTGCTGAGTTGTGCAGTATTGCCAACCATTTGCTCTTCGCAATAAATTTAGTTCTTTTTTATACCGAAAATGCAAAAATTTTGAAGTTTCGTGTTTGTTTCTTTTTCTTTTAATTTAAAGCTACCGAAACTTTAGGTTAAAAAAAACTGTATTATTATACAAAAGAAGGTTAAAAAAGGCCACTCTGAGAAGATTTTAGTGCTAATGAAAATTAGTTGGTTTTTATAAAATTTGATATTTTGAAAGTGTGAATTTAATTTTTTGCTCCTTTTAAGGTTATGGAAGAATATTAAATGTCCCTCTCTAAACTCTTCTTAAGATTGAAAACCTTTTTACACATTTTAAAAGGCGTTTGAATTTACTGAATGCGGATTAAAACCACAGAGGTGAAATCCGGTCTCCGGTCCTCAGTCCTTAGTAGGACATAGGGCATCAAGAGGCATATTCATTATAAAAATAAGCAACAAAATACCAGAAAATACTCAAGAAACCATACTGACATTTTTACAAAAAGAGTACCTTATCTAGTTACATAACTTCAAATATAGCAAATAAGTCGTTCACTTAACAAAAGAGTCTCGCTTGACAAAAATAACTTATAAATTAAATTGTTCATAAGCACAACACATTTATTAAAAAAAACTAAAGACAATTTGTCACGCATACAAAGTTCTTTAAATGATTCTGTAAAAATTTGTTGTGTTATTTTCTTTGAATGGGAATTTTAGTGCGTTTTTATATCCAAAGGTAGGCAATACTGCAGTAGCGAGAGAGAGATTTGACTGCCGAAAGCAGAAGAACACCAACAACACCTGCAATCGCGGGCAATGCCACCAGATGTTAAAAAAAATAAAGCTAAATAAAACTAAGTGAATTATTGAACTAATTTAAAAATAATGTATATTTTACAAAACTGCGACAAGTAATTTTCACAGGCTTCTCTTGAAGCCAACTTTACTCCATTAAGGGAGTTCTGCATTGACCGAAACAAATGGTAGTCCGATGGTGCAAGGTCAGGGCTATATGGTGGATGCATCAAACCTCCCCAGCTCTAACAGTTTTTGCCGAGTCATCAAAGATGTGTGTGGCCTAGCGTTGTCCTGATGGAAGACGACGCCCTTTCTGCTGATCAGTTCTGGCCGTTTTTTTCGATTGCTTGCTTCAATCTCATCAGTTGTTGACAGTAAAGTGTAGAATCAATCGTTCGAGCAGGCTGGAGCAACTCATAGTGGATGATTCCTTTCCAATCCCACCAAACACACAGCATAACCTTTCGAGGCGTCAATCCTGGCTTTGCGACCATTTGTTGAGCTTCACCACCCTTGCACTATGATCTTTTTCGCACATTATTGTCGTATTTGATCCACTTTTCGTCTTCTGTTACCATTCGCTTCAGAAATGGTTCGATTTCATTTCGTTTCAGCAAAGAATCGCAAATGTTAATTCGGTCCATTAAATTTTTCACAGACAATTCATGTGGTACCCAAACATCGAGCTTCTTTTTGTAACCAGCCTTTTTTAAGTGGTTCAAAACCATTTGATGATGAATGTTTAGAGCCTTGGCGATGTCATGGTAGCTTACGTGACGGTCCTGGTCAATCTTTTCCATAATTTCATCGACTTTTTCAACGATAGGTCGACCGGAGCGAGGTGCATCTTTCACATCGAAATTTCCAGAATAGAAGCGAGCGAACCATTGTTGTGCTACACGAACTGATACAGCATCGTCTCCGTAAACTTCACAAATTTCATTGGTGGCTTGCGTGGCATTCTTCCCTTTTTTATACAAAAATTTCAAAATATAGCGAATTTCTTCATTATTTTCACTCATTTTTGAACAGCTATAACTTTTTTTCAACTTCTCCGAATTTAAATTTTTTTTCGTTAAATGAAGCTTGAAATGTCACCTTTCTAACACCATATGATATGACACAATGTGATTGGTAGCACTGGAGATAGATGACTCCAACGACATCTATTGACAAAAGAAGAAAAGACTTTTCCACTACCCAATATACCCGTCTTTCTAAATTTCTTGCCATCACCGTCTTAACATCAGCTGTCATTATGTACCTACTTTGACAAGTGAATTTTCATTTTACTGAACTCTCAAGTCAGTTCATAAGGTCGTGTGCTTTTTAAGGTGGTTTTAAAATTAATAAAAAAGATGTTTAAAGTATTTATTAATCAATAATATATCTTCCTTCATTATTTACAATGTCTTCCCAACGTTTCGGCAAATTTTTAATTCCATGCTCAAAAAATTGTTTGTACTTGGAGCCAAAATACGCTTCGATATCCCTTTTTATAGCTTCTTTTGAGGAGTACTTCTTGTTACTCATATGGGCTTGAAGTCCACGGAAAAGGTGATAATCACAAGGTGCAATATCCGGAGGATTATTGTTAAGGACCCATTTTTCCTCACCAGTAACGATACGGTTCAAAAAATTTTCATTTTCAAGCCGTTGCAGCAGCTGAGAACACACATTCACTCTCTGCTGAAGGTTGGCGACGGAAAGTCTATGCCGGAACCCATTTTATCAGCTTTGAAACCTTTCCCAACTGAACCAGGTGCCTGTGAACTGTTCCATGCGATGAATTTAACCTCTGGGCTATCATAGCGACTGTCAAATTTGGCTCAGCTTCCACGAGTTCCAGCAAGGCGTCGGAGTTAAAGACTTCAGGACGACCAACGCGCGGGGCATCCTCCACGTCGCAGTTACCACTTTTGCACAGTCCTTACAGTCACGGTATCCTCTCCGTGAGCAGTGTTCATTTCTGCAGCAGGAGTTGTTGCATTTTTACCACTTTTTTAAAAAAAATACAAAATATGCCTCTTATACGCGTTCGAAAATTCCATTTTATTTTTTAACAACACGTGCTTCTATCCGCGATTAAAATCACTTGTTGAATGCGCAATATATCAAAGGAAATATCATATAAATAAATAGTTCCGTTATATTCCGCGAATAATTTTTTGTATGCAAAAATCGTACAAAAGTGAAATTATGGGTAAAATACGCACGAACTTATGGACTAACCGATACATAGTATTCTGCTGGTTTGAGAGTTTGAGCAAAGATCAGGAAACGAATATCCAGTCTAACGAATATCCAAAGCTAAAATCTAATGCAATCTCCAAACTCTGCTCAAAAGAAGCATTTGGCAGTTGCTACGAAGGAAGAGGAAGTAGTGAACTTTCCAATAACATCTCATCACCTAGTCATCGAGTGGCCTTTTATATAAACAAAATTTAATTTCTCTGACTGATTTTACAAAAAACCGAAACAAATAAAGGCAGTTAAACAGTTACCTATCAAACACCAAAAATATTAACACACAAAATGTGAAAAATGCCGCCATAAAATTAATTTAAAACTCCATTTAAGCGGATTAATGTCATCGACTTAACTATTTGCTATTAATTGCCAAATAATTGTTAAGCATTTTTCGCTCTAGATTATTTAATCAAGCGAATTCTCGCTTTGCAGCTTTTGAGCCATGTGATGAATAAAAAAATAAATAAAATAATTGGCCAAAGTTCACTTCGCAGCGGCAATCGGCTGTAACTGCGAGTAACTGCGTCGCATGACCAAAAAAAGACTTACTCGAGCCAAGTGCCTGCTTTTTGTACATAAATTGCACTTTTGGCTAGAACACAAGTGGCTGTAAGCGAAGGTGTGGCTTTAATAGTCAGTTTGCGCGTTCGTTAGCACCGCGGCCATGATAGCCACTTTGGTAAGCGCACTGAGGTGTCTTATAATTATTGCAAAGGCATTAATTACTGCAGACACAGTTAGTTTTTAAACAAGCAAACAGCGAGGAAAAAAAAACCAATTCTTGTAGTTTAATGAATTTGTTGAAAATGCGTAAAAATGTCGAAAATGTGTGTGATGCTGTAGAGTAGAGTTTCTGCTCCTATACACCCGTTGCATAATTATAAACACACCCCAATTTTTTATGCTGGTTTTTATTTATTTTTTTTTATATTAATTATTTACCTATTTATTATTTTTTGATTTTTTTTTTTTTTTTTTTTTTTTTTTTTTTTGACTGGGCCAGGCTTTTTCTTGCATATAAAAAAACCGAGGAAGAAAAGGCGTGACACCTCAGCGAAAAAATTGCCAAAAATCAAAGGTACTTTGTAGCCACCTCATAATTGCGCTTTGTTGTACTAAAATTTAATGAGCTATGATAGAAAAGTGCAAACACAAAAAAGTTCTAAAAATTCTGTCAAAAAAAGGTAAAAATTTTGATGACATTTTGGAAAATTTTGTACAAAATTTGAAATTTTCCGTTTATGGTTCTTCTTGTTCTTCTTCTTCTTAATTGGCGTGATAGCTATTCACGCGATTTTCGCCAAGCTTAACAAAGCGCGCCAGTTGTTTCTCTCTCTCTCAGAAAAGGTCCAAAAATCTTACGCAGAATTTTTCTCTCAAACACTCCAAGCGTCGCTTCATCGGATGTTGTCATCGTCCATGCTTCTGTGCCATGCGTTAGAACGGGCATGATGAGAGCCTTGTAGAGTGTTACTTTTGTTCGTCTAGAGACGACCTTACTGCTCATTTGCCTACTTAGTCCAAAGTAGCTCTTGTTGGCAAGAGAGATTCTACGTTGGATTTCCCGGCTAACATTGTTGTCGGTGTTAATGCTGGTTCCTAAATAGACGAAGTCTTTTACAACCTCGAAATCATAACTGTAACACGACATTCTTCGTTTTGTCCTCGTTTAGCACCAGACCTGTACTGTCGAATGGAGCTTTGAAGTCGACGAAAAGATGGTGGGAGTCGATTCTCCTTTCATGGGTCTTTCCAAGATTTGGCATATTGTGAATATTTGGTCGATGGTAATGACAGTGACAGTCCTTGGCCGGATATAAATCCGGGTCGTTTCGGTAACGTAATACCGACTACCGTGGAAACGCTTAAATTCCAATCGGCAGGCATGTTTTCATCCTACCATATTTTGCATAGAAGCTGATGCATACACCTAACCAGCTCCTCGCCGCCATGTTTGAATAGCTTACCCGGCAGTCCGTCGGCGCCCGCGACTTTGTTGTGCTTTAGCCGCGTTATCGCTATTCTCACCTCGTCAACGATTGGGGTATCGGGATCTTCACATTCTCTGTGACATGTGCAGCTGTCACTATTTAACAGGTTCGAGAAGTGTTCCCTCCATAATATAAGTATGCTCTGTATGTTAGTCACAAGATCGGCGTCTTTGTTCTTACAAGAAAATGTCCCGTTCTTGAATCCTTCTGTAAGCCGTCGAACTTTCTGGTAGAAATTTCGGGTGTTGTTGCTAGTGGCCAGCATCTCAAGCTTCGCGCACTCACGTATTTCGGCCTCTCGTTTTTTCTGTCGGATGATACGTCTCTCGTCCTTTCTTAGATCTCTGTAGCGATCCCACAGATCTCGCGTTGCGCCCGATCGCAGCGTGGCTTTATAGGCAGCATCTTTTCTTTCGGCGGCAGTATGACATTCCTCGTCGTACCAACTGCTTTTTCTGGGTCGCCGGTATCCGATTTCTTTTTCGGCAGCGGTACGTAGTGAACGAGAAATGTTGTTCCATTGCTCGTGAATGCCGGTTTGTTGGGCAGTACTCGCTAAGAGCAGGATTCAGAGTCGAGTGGCGAATCTTCCGGTTGTCTGTCGTGATTGCAGCTTTTCGATGTCGAACATTCTTTGAGTAGTTGGATGTACGTTTTTTGCTGCACAGAGGCGTGTGCGCAGTTTGACTGCAACAAGGTAATGATCCGAGTCGATGTTGGGTCCTCGGATCGTACGTATATCTAAAACACTAGAAGCGTGTCTTCCATCTATCACAACTGGTGTCGCGTTTTTCGATCAGGAGACAGCTAGACAGGTATGAACTAAGTCAGGGGGATACGATTTAATAGTGGTTAGGGCAAGTATGGGAATAGTCTGATAATTAGCGGAAATTTACATTGAGTTTTAATTTGAAAATAAAATAAAAAGTAAGTTCCTTTTATTGTATTAAGCGGGTAGACTAAAAAACATATTTTTGGTTTTAATTCCATCCGTACAAAATTTCAAGTGAAAACTTATTTTTGCTCTGAAGTTATGAGCCATTGAGCAGGGGACTCACATTAAAACCTAGCATTTTTCTCGAGACGTTTCTTTTCAACTTGTTTAACTATTAGGTACTATTGGTAAACATTTGTTTTTCTCGATGGACCACCCTCTTTTTAGGGCTTCCTATAATTCAATTAAATCCTTCAGATTTAATCGCTCAGGAAAAACTTGGCACAATAAAGACCACCATGGAACTCTAACACCATTTGGGGCATCATTCGGCGCAGAAACGAACTTAAAAGGCCACTTATCAGCAATGGCGCCCTTCGTCCAGCCTACAGAGAGGTGGCGAAGCAAGTAAAGAAATCGGCCAGAAACGATAAGAGAAGGTCCGTTGAAGATTTTGCTAGCGATGCCGCAGCGGCATTAGGAGTAAAGAGAGACAGCTGTACCGCATAGTTGGCCGCCTAACCAACCAGCGGAGTAATAGCAACCAGCCGATCTGAGATCTGAATGGTGATTTGCTCACTTCCAATGATGACCAGAGCCGCAGATGGAAGGAACAATTTGAAGCAACTAGCAACATTGTTCTTAGCAGTATACCTAGCTTTGAAATGGGCAGCACAACAATCAGCAATAAAATAAAAACATCCTGCCCCAGCCTAGCGGAGATTAAGGATGCAATTAAGAAGCTGAAGCTCAATAAAGCTGCGGGCGAATATGACATACAGCCTGGACTAATGACTGCCGACCCGCAAATATCAGTGGAAATTCTTCATCCCCACATCTCTGCCGTCTGGAGCAATGAAAAGCTGCCTCCATCCTGGACAAAAGGCATTATAGTGAAGCTGCCCAAGAAAGGCGACCTGCGTAGCTGATGCAACTGGCGAGGAATAACCCTACTTAACATCATCTACAAAATTGTAGCCATAATCATACAAAGCAGGCTCAAAGATATCGAAAGGTCCTTAAGAGATGGGCAAGATGGTTTTCGCCCCCACCGAAGCAGTGTTGACCCAGCCAGCACACTTCGGATGATAGTAGAACAATCAGTTGAGTGGCGCTCCCCGCTTTACAGGCTGTTCGCAGAATTTAAGGAAGCGTTCGACACTATCAAACCAGACGCAATATGGCTGGCATAGAGTAGAAAGGGCGTTCCCGCTAAGATACTCCGTCTCATCAAAGCCCTCTACGAGAACTCCAAGCTGGCAGTGCTTCACAAAGGCGATATCAGCGATCCATTCACTACCAACGCAGGCGTAAGGCAAGGTTGTCCCCTGTCACCCCTTCTCTTCGCCATCGTCCCTGATGACGTCATGAGCAAACTGACCCTGCACAAAAAGGCATCGCATGAAGTTTTACCAGACATCTTGGGGACCTAGACTTCGCCGATGACATCTGGCTCCTCTCACACAAACTCTCTAACATGCAAGTGACATGCAATCTGACCCAAATACTGAGAGGACATGGGTGCTTTAAGTCCTACTTATATAGGTTTAAGCACGAAGACGACCTTTACTGTTCTCATTGTGCACCAATTGCAGAAGACGCAGAACATGTTTTGTTTGTCTGTCCGCGATTTGCGTTAGAAAGGGAGGAACTAAGCATTAGGGTGGGGAAGCCAGTTATGGCTGATAACCTAGTCGATATTTTGATAGAGTCCCAAGAACATTGGTCCGCTGTATGTAACATAGCAAAAATAGTAATCTCCAAACTGCGTCGCACTGAACAACAGCGCAGATCTTCATGAAGAGGCAATAGGCCACTCCCCCTTCCGTGAAGTACTACTTAACGGTTGTCCCGCGCGAGGGAAACGGAGCGGGGGTGGGTTTTTAGTAGGTGAGCCGAAAGGCAAGTCTCACACTTTTCGGCTTTCAATGCTTTGTGCCACCTCCATGAAAACAAAAAAAAAAAACACATTGAGAAAACCACCAGATAGCATCACGAGAATGGAACTGGACTGGAATCCGTAAGGGCGCAGAGGTCGCGGTCGACCAAAAAACACTTGAAGAAGGTCGATGCTGCGCGAACTAGCAGATGCCGACATCTCATGGGACGGTGCAAAAACAACAGCACAGAACCGTGTACGATGGAAGAGTCTTGTCGAGGTCCTATGCTCCCGAGAGGAGTGAACAAGGAAAAAAAAAAAAAAAGTTTGGGACACAAAACTAAGATGAGGAACTCATTGAAAATATTCCTTTGCCTGTGTATTGATACCCAAATTAAAATAAATTCCATAAAAGTATATTTTATTAAACTATAAAAGCAAACTTGTTAATGCAGCTCCCTTCAATTCCCACTTTCTAGTCATTTCGTATTTAGTAGATGTACATTGAAATTTATCACTGAAAACAGTGTTAAACTTCTGAAAAATCTTTAGTTTTCAATTTAATTTTTTTTTATCTCAAAACAACGAGAAATGACTACCGGCTTTGTGCACCAAAATAAACCAAAGCTCCAGCTTCAATTTCCTCTACACGCCACGACAAATGCCGTGTTGGCGTGCTTTACTCCTTCCTTTGGGTGCTATTTCAATAAAAGTACGCTAACACTATTTTTTTTTTTTTGTTTTTCTTTTTTCTGTTTTTTCATTGTTGATTTATTTTGCTTCACCTTCACTCAATTTCCGCACGAACTGCCGCCTCGTGAATAGATGAAATGCAACGAAGGAAGTGCTTTGTTTCTAGTCCCCTCAGCGCAATACTGCAATGGTGCGACATTCAAGTCTATTACCAAAATGCGGCTCACAAATACCAACCATACGCATGCAAGTAGGTGTGTG
Source organism: Anastrepha ludens (assembly GCF_028408465.1). Taxonomy (NCBI): domain Eukaryota; kingdom Metazoa; phylum Arthropoda; class Insecta; order Diptera; family Tephritidae; genus Anastrepha; species Anastrepha ludens. The sequence continues at coordinate 24,651,244 of NC_071499.1, read as the reverse complement.
TGTGTAAGACAAACTACTCACGGCGGCGGCAGTGAAGCACATCTCAGGTGCATCGAGTCGGGCCAACCAGTGCGTATTCGTTTCACTTAATTTTTTTCCCCCTGCTTTTTTCGCACTTGCATCGTTGCTTCCGTTCTATGTGCATACGCGCACAACTACACCCACACGCACGCACTGCGCCCTCCATGCCGCTCTCTTTTAAGCCATCCGCATTTTATGTATAGAATTGTACTTGCATGGGTGTGTGTGCACGAATTTACTATGCTGCTCTAAAAACCATGCTCAGATGTGCAATTTCGTCCCCGCCAGCGCGCATTCGTCCAATGTTCGTAAGCTCTCGTAGGACCTTCGCACACTGACATGTGTTAACTGCCGTCAACTTTGCAGCGGAGCACGTACGGCACACAATCTATTGATGCTGTTTGTGCTTGTTGGTGTTGTTGCTGTTACTGTTTTCTGTTATATTTTTTCTTTTCTTCGCTTTTGTGTGCTTTAATGTTGCGCAGTTGCTAAAGTAGCGGAAAGTTGAAATAAAGTTAAATATTTTTTTTTATAGTTGGAATAAAAAATTCGGTATAAAATTTACATATTCAGGAAATATTTACGAGTAACGGTAAAGCTTTAATATATTGGTGCCTTATTAGTCCGAGCATGAGAAATGGCGTAAATTAAAAAAATCATTTCCTTCAAAGCTCCAAACTTTTTAAATAACAATTTTTACAAAAATTTCGAGTACGCATTGCCACTTGAATTTTGGTTCATTTTCGGTAGTCGATTTTAGTGTTTCCAAAATTTTTTAAGAGAAAAGCGACATATTTTTTTAATGTTGGATTTTTTAAATTTTTTAATTTTTTTATGAAAGTTTAAATAACAATAAAATTATTAAATAAACGAAAAAAGAGGTTGTCTGTAAAGTCAGTTTACTGACGATAGTTTAACGTGATAACGTCATAAGAAAATACTGATTGAATGGTTGCATTTTTCAAAAGAAAATTTTAATTTTATTTGTTTGATAGATATTTTGTATGGATATAGAGAATGAGTTAACATTAACATAACATAATATCCTTTAACATAACATAACATAACATAACATAACATAACATAACATAACATAACATAACATAACATAACATAACATAACATAACATAACATAACATAACATAACGTAACATAACATAACATAACATAACATAACATAACATAACATAGCATAACATAACATAACATAACATAACATAACATATCATAACATAACATAACATAACATGCTGTTCAAGCAAGGTAACGACGCATGAGCAAGATAACGACGCATTTTTTGGTGCGTGCAGCCGGCTACATAGAATTATAAGACGTTATCACGTCAAAAAATAATAACATTAAAACAACAGGTATTATTAACAAACTTGGTTTTATTTTAAATTCTTCAAGTAAATCAAATTAATAATAATCAATAAGAAGGCATATGCAAATACAAATACGTGAATTTATATATGTACATATGCGCATATACATACAGATATACGCTCACTTAAGTAGGAGAGAGCAAGATGTCGAACGTTGCCGTTCGTTTGCTTTGTTTGCTTTGTCGTTCGTTCCGCGCTTTCGCTTGCATTTCATTCAAGGTAACGGCAATGAGCAAGGTAACGACATATGAGCAAGGTAACACTAATGAGCAAGGTAACACTAATGAGCAAGGTAACGACACATTTTTTCGTGCGTGCAGCCTGTTAAATCGAATTATAAGATCACGTCGTAATTATCACGTCAAAAAACGACGCTACTAAAGAAAGCTTTTGTTCGCAAGTGTTTTATACAGAAGAAAGCGCACAACAACTGAGCGAAAAAAAAATTGTCAAAAAACAAGAAAAAATAAATTGTTGCCTTATTAGTCCAAATTTCACACTTTCCACAAATTACAAAAAATAATCAAAAAATTTCCTTCGATGTTCCAAAGTTTTTTTAATAAACGCTTCCTTCACAGCCCTAAACTTTTTAATACATTTTTTTTTTTTAAATTTCGACCACGCTGCGGTATGGCAATTCAATGTTTTTTGAGTAATCTCCAGCCAGAACTTTCTCCACTCATATTCCATCAAGGGAAGAGTGGACGGGCGGGCTACACTTGAGGACAGAGCCTGGTGAACTTGTTCACGGATGGATCGAAGTTGGAAGGAAAGGTTGGCGAAGGAGTTTTTTGCGAGAAGCTCCCCATCAGACTCAAATTCAGGTTAATTGGACCACTGCAGTGTGTTCAGGCAAGTAGAAAATATTGCTGTTGTAGCCGAAAGTGTTGAAAGAAACCCAGGTTTGTCCATTCCTCGTCGTTCTTTGGAATTAGACATTCCACAAGCGTCATTACACCGTATTTTGCATAAAGATCTGGGTCTTAAGGCTTATAAAGTCCAGTCAACACAAGAACTCAAGCCGCCGATCATCAACAACGTCGTGTCTTTGCTGACTGGGTCGTTGAAATGCATAAAACTTATCCGGAATTCCATCGAAAAATCATCTTGAGTGATGAGGCCCATTTCCACCTCGGTGGCTTCGTCAACAAGCAAAATTGTCGGATCTGGAGCTCAGAAAATCCAAGAGTTATTGTTGAAAATCTTCTCTATCCGCAACGTGTGACTGTTTGGTTTACGGTCCGGCAGAGTCATTGGACCTTACTTTTTCGAAAATGAACCTGGAGCAACAGTTACGGTGAATGGATTGCGCTATCGAGAGATGATAAACGATTTTTTATGGCCGGAATTGAATGGTATTGATCTGGACAACGTTTATTTTCAACAAGACGGCGCTACAAGCCACACAAGCAACGAAACCATTGATCTTTTACGGGAATAACACCTCTTATTGGAAAACCCTTTAGTTCCATAAAATCTTTGAATCGGCTTAGGTTGATTTTGATTGCGATAAGCCCAGAAGATTTTCTCGGTATGATCTTCCTTGTCTTTCCTCTACTTCCTGAATGAGCGAGGAGAAGATATCATTTCCTAGGAAAAAAAAAAAACAATAGCTCTGGGCTTATAAACGAAGAGGCTCCCATTTCCTGGGTTATTTAACTGCCATTTCGTTCCCATAAGTTCCTGTATGCCTTGGAGCCCTACGCGATACGTACCTGCTTGTTCTGGCCTAAAATGTTCAGCTTATCAAGACACTTCAGCATCACTTTTGAGGCAACCTGGAGAGATTTGAGTGTCTTGATTGCTGGCTGGCTCTCAATAAGATTGCTTTTGTAGTTCCTTGGATAATGAGACTATTGAAGTAAATGCACGGCTTGTGTTTGTGCTGTAACTGAATGGAAGCATACGACAAAGGGCATTCAGCATAAAATGAAAAATGCAAGCGTTTGTGGTCAGCAAATTATAGTATGTAGTGTGGCATCCACAAAGCTCTATGTCTCACGCCTCACGCTGCACGCTTCCAATCAATTATCGATTGTCAGTCAGTTGAAATTTCAAAATTACGTTTAAATGCGGCAATTAATTTAAACGTTCACAAGCACTGGCAATTTTGCTAGGTGAGAAGGTAACAAGACGAATAAATTTCATAAATAAACTGAAAAATTAATAGCCACTGGAGTTGGGCTTCTCAGACTGTACTGCGGCTAGCAGGCATGGCGCGCTCAATATTCCACAGTCGCTGGCAGCAGCTGCAGTTGACTGAAGTCTTAATCAAAGTAATAAAGTGCGTATGCACTAACCGCAGAGACGGGATATTGGCTGCAGCAGCCTTCGCCGCAAATATAGTTACAGTTCAGTTTGGCAGCGGCAACCACAGTTGAGCCGAAAATTGAGTTGTGAGCACGCGCTGGCGGTAATCGCTGGGATAGAAAAACAAGTGAGCTTACATAAGTGCGGCTCAGAGGAATGTGCAAGTATGTAAGTAGGTGTATGCTAGCTATGTAAGCATTTATGTACACAGACATGTAGATATACCAGGGCGAGGCAATTTTTTCGAATCTTTTTTCCACTTGAAATTCTCGCCAAAAAAGTCAACTAGAGCCTCTCTCTAAAGCCAATTTCGAGCCCACGAATTAAAAAAAAGCTATTTTTAGTTAACAACGTCCCTCAGGAATTGTGGAATGACGTCAACGATGATCCAGATTTGCTTAAAAGGGTCATTACTGGTGACGAATCGTGGGCTTATGGCCTCTTAACTCCCTCAACTCGATTTTCGTGTTAATTAAACGCAGCTTCTTCCAAAATTTTCGGTGCTCGATGATCATTGGTGCTGTAATGAACTTTTTTCTTAGAATTCAAGGTAGAATTCGAATCAGCTAACAGCGATGTCGAGAAAAGTCGATCCATATAAATTGAACCACCCTAATATTATATGATATACTATATTTACTTATCCATACAAACATATTCCAATCTATAAACGCTTACGGTGGAAAAAAGTTTGTGCTACTAGCGTGGCGTATGAGGCTTGCGGCATGCGGCATGCAACAAATTGTCGCTAGTTACGCACACGCTTTCGCACACCAGAAATGTGCGTAACAAAAATTTCGTAATTTTATGCCATAATTGAAATTTGCGCCGGAGGATGTTCGAAGGTGCCCACCAGTAGTGCTGTGTGCTGCTTCACCATTCTTGGTTAGGCGTAATTGATTGCCTTGCCCAACTCTGAGCGGCCTACATAAATATGGGCGGACGATGCCTCTGGCTAGGACACAACCTTATTGCTGCTTGTAATTATTTCAATGAGCAATTAAAAATTCAGATTTGTGTTTAAAATTAAAGAGTTTTAAAGTGGTTCTTACGCTTTGATGTTATCAGGTCATCTAGTGGAGTTCGACGGGTGAATTGTCAAATAAATAATGGCAAGTTTTCTCTTTAAAAAAATTATTTTATTAAATCAAGAATTTCATTTAAAGCTGTGCAAAGCTCAATTAAAGGGCTATTGCTAACGGGTTTTCCAATAAGAGGTGTTATTCCGGTAAAAGATCAATGGTTTCGTTGCTTGTGTGGCACGTAGCGCTGTGTTGTTGAAATTAATGTTGTCCAGATCAATACCATCTAATTCCGGCTATAAAAAATCGTGCATCATCTCTCGATAGCGCAATCCATTCACCGTAACTGTTGCTCCAGCTTCATTTTCGAAAAAGTAAGGTCCAATGACTCCGCCGGACCGTAAACCAAACAGTCACACGTTGAGGATAGTGATACTTTTCAACAAAAACTCTTGCTCTCTCTCTCCCTTTCTATCTATCTCTCTCTCTCTTTCTCTCTCTATCTCTCTCTCTTTCTCTCTCTATCTCTCTCTCTTTCTCTCTCGCTTTGCCTTGCCCCTGTTTGCCCTTTTGTCCTCATGCTCCACGCTCCTCTCGTTGGTCTGTTTCCTCTTCACCAAACGGTAGGTGCAGGTATTCGGTGTTCTGCGCCTGTTCGTGCGCTTGAAAGTGGCTGCCCTCGGACTTCCAAAAACTATTGTGCATGAAATATTGAAAAAGGATCTTAGACTTCCACCCTTCAAAATTCAACGAATACGTAACATTTCTGCAAAACAATGTTGGAGCGTTTCCGTACGGTAAACACTGACTTTTGAAAAAAGCAATTAAACTCTTTTTATCCAACTGCGTAGCCCAGATTTCTGCTATCAGCTGGGCAAAGCTCACTAAATTATTGAACTTTATATTTTTGAATTTTAGTGAAGATTATTCTAGGTTATTTTGGCAGTCAGTCTGTGACATACTTTTCCGGAAACAAATTAATCGTGTAAAGCTTGAAGATCTCGAGAAGTATAACAACTTTAGTGTAACTTTTTTTGTAAGATATCTTGAAAGCTATCGACGCTATGTGGAAATCGTGAGTCTAGAAACAATGACAGCTCATTAGGCCAATATCATCCGGAGTGGTCGAGAAACTTAATGCGGAATTTATTCATATTATTGTCGACGAAAGCGTTCAAAACCAGATATTGCCTTATTTCCACTGCGTACTCTCGTGTTTGTAAACAAGGTATGGTAAGTATGTTTACGGATGAATCAAAGTTGGATGGAAGAGTTGGTGGGGGAGTATTTTTCGAAGAGCTTCCCATCAAATTTACGCTTGCAGACCAATGTAGTTTTTTACAAGCGGAGGTAGCCACAACAAAGGAAATAGTAAATTGGTTACTAGCTTCTGTAAATACCGCAAGGGACATTAGTACACCTCTACTCCGAGAGCCAATCGGCAATTAGGGCCTTGGGCTCGTTGTGTGTGTGTGTGTGTTCAAAGTTAGTCGGGGAATGTCTCGATATTAGGTTCATCTGGGTTTCCGGTCGCATCAGTATAGAGGGAAGCTGCTGCGCTAGAGTCAGTTCCATCGCCAAACGAGAGGATTGTGGTTATCTTGAGAACTTGTGGTCTACACCTGGAAAGATAGGCCTCACGTCAACTCAGCAAGCAAATGTGCAAAGTCGGGAGATCCTTCTGCCACAAGTAGATCGGGGGCGCTCGCGGAAACTTCTAAGGTTTACAAAGCCGCAACTCTCGAATTTCGTATGCATCCTTACCGGACACTGCCCGTGAGGTGTCTACGTGTTGAGAATTGGGATTGATTCAACTCCTTTCTGCAGAACCTATCTGGAGGATGAGTTGTAATCAGCCTTCTTCTCAGCTGTCCTGCTCTCATCGGGCAAAGATTTGGAAATTTGGACTCTCACTTTTTTCATACACCTGGGAATATTGCTGGTTTAAATTTCACACACCTGGTGAATTTCATCAGTAGGTGAAGCGGTTAATGCGAATGTAATTAGCCACTGTTGGTTGTCATCCCCTAATCCAAAGCCCCTTTTTCCTTTTTTCCATCTGCTTGCCAACATCAAGGATCGCTGAGTAATGTATGTTCTGATTTTAACTAAAACGAGCCATCCATAATTTTTTTCGAAATACTCGTATCTCAACCCGAGTGGCTTCTATCGACTAGGTATTTTAGAAAAGAGGCATATTTGTTCATATAAGTAAGAAATAATTTGAATTTAAATAAAAACGAACCGTATATTATACAAATTTTCAAAATATTTCGATCCGAGCCTCAGCAAGTGGCACACTTTTTTTAGAAAAATATTTGCACTTACATATTTATTGTGGATATGAGCCGAATCGAACTATGAATGGGAATTTAGGGAATATTTCGGCACCAGCGCCATCTGTGGAGTAATATTTTCAGAAAAAGTGACCTATAACTCGCCTAAGAAACTCTTCAACCTATCAGTCGAAGACCCATCAGATTTGGTCTATCCGCTGCGGAGATTAGCGATTTCAAACAGAGAAAGTTTTAAGAAATGATTATTTTAATATAATTTCCTACACTCCCTACAGATAATTTTCCGACAATATTTCCAATGTACAGTGCACAGTGACAGTCCTACAGTTTCACTATAGCCCAGATTATTTTAGGCGAAGTTTCTCGCTCAATAAATGAGCCTTCAAAATTTTTAAAAATATATTTTTATTGCAATTGCAAAATCGTTGTCTTACTCAACTTCAAAATCAGCCTTAAGCATTTTTGTTTTTTTCATTTGCAGCACAGATACTACAATTATTTTGCCAGTTTCTATGGAAAATTATGCACGGCCGGCCTGTGCAGCAACTCAATTGGACTGTGAAATTTGTATAACATTTTGTTGAAAATAATTGTACCTGCAATATTTTCCCATCAAATGCAAAATACATTTCAAGCCTCCGCAATCTTGCCAATGTAAAATGTGATTTAAGGTATAGAATACGAATTCTAAGTAGACAGATTAGACACAGAGGCGGACACACCTTTACGCCATCAAATAAATACTTAACAATTGAACTAAAATGCTAAACAGACTTAAACAATGGGGATATATCTACATACACAGTGACTCATAAAATTGAGCATGCTATTCCAGATTGTTGTTGTTGTAGCAGTAATACAAGCCCCCGTCAGTGTAGGATATATCAACGGTCGTCTTCGTCTGGCTGATCTAAAGGTAGGCCTAGAAAGCTTGCTGTTTCGGCAGTTTGGGTCCAGAGGGAGAGGGGTGTTAGATAAGTAGGTTTTAAAGAGCATGTAAAAAGGTGGATACGTAGGACTTTAACCTGCTACAATATCCAGAACATAATTGTGCCAGTGTTACGCGGGTCTCACAGGGAAGCTGGAGCTCTTCATCTACTGTAGGTGGTGGTTGGACTCCGATTACGCCATTCACTGGACGGGAGCTTAAGAAGGTGGTAACAGTCTCTCGGTGAATGTCGTTTAATGTCTGTCTTAACACTGTCTGGCTCAGTAGATGTCTGTTAGTTTTGTCCTAGATCTCGTCGGCGTAGTTTAGTAGGTGTCTCCTGACGTGCCTGGGAGGCGGCTCTAGCTCAAGCAGTTGTCTGCATGGGTGTAAGTGGAACCTGCGGAACTTTGTTTGTAGTAGAAGCTTGCTGAGCAACTTTATGTGATCCATTACAGGGAGCATCTGTGCCGCATTGTGAAGGTGTTGAATGTGGGGCATCAGGAGGCAACACGTCTGGCCTATTGCCTAGAAAGGCGATAGCAACAATTCTTTGTATTTGCCCCAAGTGCTGCCGACAAGCGATTTGAGGACCTTGTTGCGATTTTGGACTTTAGTGGCAATTGCGGTTGTGTGAGCAGAGAAGGAGAGGAAGCTGTCGATGGTAGGTAGCTAGGGCTGGCTGATCTGTAAAAAAAATTTCACTTATATTGCCAGAGACCATTGTGTTGCTACTGTTATGTATCTGGAGTCAAATTATTATTTTAATGTACGTCTTTGCGAGTTTTAACAAGCCGTTCTGCCTTTTGCCAGCAAAAACCTGCAAGGATGAAAAATATGTTGATCCTAGGTACACTTGTCGAGTACTACAAAGAGCAGGGCAGTCGCAAAGTAGGTTTCTAAAGTACCCCCAGCACTCACTTTTTTGCTTGCGTTATACGCATCGCTCTGGACTAATCCTATTTTGACTATGTGATGTGGGTGAGACAGTGTCCCGTCAGTGCTCCAACCAATAATTTGCAGTCTTTTCTAGAGAGTCCTTAGCACAATTTTGGCAGTTTTGTACGATGCTGAGTGTTCCCATATCGACTCCGATTCCGGAGCGTGCTCCTCATTCTTATTCCGTTTTCAGAAAGGAGAGTAACGGATATATGCTCAAGCGAGCTCAACGGTTCTCTCATTTCCTTCTATTCCTTTGTTCCTTGTTTTTGGCACTTGACAGCAGTTTTTTCGTTGTTGCGGCACTTACTTTTGGTGGGCGACCCGGTATAACCTTATTTTCCGTTTTTTTTTTTCATTCCGGAAATCTTTCAAAACACGAAAAATAGGCGCAAATTGGCTTATCTTCGACTTCTTCAATGAATCGTCCAAACAGATTGACGACAGATTTACGTAAATCTATGAATGGAAACTTTAGCGTAATATGAGTTTGACAGTTAAGTATAAGCGCACTTGGGCATGATAAGTGCTGTGTGTTTCTTTATGCACTCAAATATATGTCTGAAGTTAGTCTCAATGCTTAGTGGACATATGTTAATATTTTATTTTTTTGCTATTGTACTTTCTTTGCTAGTGAAATTAGCATATTTTCAAAAATTTTACCATTGCTATTTTTCCATCGTTTCAGCATAACTCACTTTTTAGTAAATTTGTAGCGGTAGCTTGATCAATTTTGTAAGTCACTGTTCGCTTTGCGGCATACACACCAAAGAACAATGGTTGAATGCATTTTATGGCAGCAAAACGATGTCTGCCTGCCAGTTAAGATAATTGCCAATATTAATTTGCGTCGAAAACATTGAGATGCTTGTAAGTAAATACAAATAGACATACATACATACACACACATACACAATTGCAAGTACAGCAGATTGTTCGTTGAATTGTTTATGCAGCAGTAACAAAGCTCGTTAAATTGAAACTACAGTCAGCAATAATGTTGTGCGGCTCCTCGCACTCATTTTTGTGTAGGCCGCCCCAGAGGCAACCGAAAAGTAATGAAATTTTTAAGCAAAAACTTTTGTATCAAAGCGTCTCAGTCTGCTTTGTCGGGAATAAGGTGCGCAGGCATTTGCCATCTGAGGATGAGAACAGCAGTGCGGTAGAGGAAGTTCAACGTTATTTATTGTGAACTTTCCGCTCCCTGGCTCTCTCCCGCTCTCGTACTCTCGTATAAATGAAGAAACTAATTGCAGGTACATGAAAGCAATTAAAAAGTTAAAAACTACCAACAAAAGCAACAAACAAAAAAGTCAAATTGCAACTTAATACCGTTTCTATTTTGAACTTTATGTGCTTTTTCATGTTTTTTTTTTTTTTTTGTTTGCTTAATTTTGAGAATTTTCAGTTGGCAACTTCTTTGATTCAGCATCTTTTGGCATAAGCAGCGTAATGAATAACTTAATTGCAGGTAAATTGTGTATGTACACAAACAAAAACAAAAAAAAAAACTATTCAGTTGTCACTTCACTTGAGTGCGGATGTTTGAATGGCAGAGCACCCGACACCACCACATCTTCACTCCGTGCGAATCTGGTGCACTCTACTCGCAAAATTAACTGTTTTATGGTTTATGCTTTGATTTTTATGAATTTTCCGAGGAAATTCTTAGCCTAACGCAGGTAATTCATGTAAGTGGCATTTTAAGCTGTGTTTCAAAGCACTAAAATCACTCAAGTAATTGCCCTTACTATAATTAAATCTGTTAACGTAATTAATGTCAAATTAAATACAAAGAAAATTTTACTCTGTAGCGGTTGTGTGCTGGTACACCAAAATGGGGAGCATTTATTCACCTGCAGAAGCAGCAGCAAGTGGCCTGGCTGTCTTGAAGCAAATAAATTTGTATTTAATAATGGATTTTCTCATAATGAATTTATATTAAAATAAATTTCCTGGGAATCTGTTGGAAGAGACTCGCCATTTCCATGGCACACAGAAAGCTCTGTGCCCATAGTAAAACAGTTATTACCCGCTAGTTATGTATAATGAGTGGAACCAGGCAAGCAAGAATGAGACAGAGAATGAGAGAAAACAGGGTGAAACAGATTTAAGTGATTGTAGATGAGGTGTGCCAGAAAACTAGGAAACAGCGTCAAAATAGTAAAACTTTTTGCAACAAAAATGAAAAAAACATTGTACCATCATTACCTTTGAGTGGTATTACATGTGTCCTATCAGTCCTCTATCGACAAGTAGTAAAACTAAGTATAGAATTAAATTTGTATATCATTTAATGGTGAAATATTCAAGTTATACAAAAATAATATTCTTATTCAAACAGATTTTTATTCGAAGTAAACGTAAAGTATCTTAGCTTCATAAAAAATGTACGGAATCTACTGATTTTCAGTATGATAAGTGGCAAAGCAATTCATGCAAAGTGGTATTTTACAATACATTGTAGATAAATTTGTTTTGTTCTGGTTGGCTTTTTTTCTAGCGCACATTTGGAGCAACGTCTGCGAGTTTGAATTGGCACAGGCAAATGCAAAGATACATTTCCCAGCTGTCTCTGACGTTTAGATAAACGACCTGATGATTGGGATCTGCGGACGGCTGCAGTTTTCTTACCTTCTGCTATTAATGACTCAGTTAATGTTATTAGAAATTCGATGGAAGGTAGTTTTTCTCTTCTAAGGTCGCAGTAAATTATCCAGGAATTTACTGCGGAAAACATTAGTAGACGGTGGAAAACCTTTTTCCACCATTTTGTAGACTTCCTATCGTATTCGTAAATTCCTGCCATTTGGTCTGTCCTATGTGTCCTCCCATTGCTTCTCGGTAAAACTTTATAGATTCAGGACATGATACTGATATTTTTTTCCATCTTTCAACGTTTTATTAACTGTTGTCATTATTGACGTATGACAGTTGCTTAGCACCATAACTTCCTTTGTATCTTGCCACTTAACGCAAAGAAGGCCAGATGTGCTGACCCTGAATGAAGACTCGCTTCTTTTTAATTTCTCACCTAATACTGGTAGATTTTTTCTGTTTCGCATGCATGTTCCTAAAGGTGGGAACTCTGGAGTCTCAAGTAGATTCACAGAAGTAAAAAATCTATCGAAACATACCGTCACATCACGTTCTCTAATTGTACTTACTAAGCTTTTAACCACGTAACCCAAAGTACCATCGCACTGATTTTGTTCCCTTCCATTATATATTATATATTAAAATCATATGTATACCCGGCCTCAGAGTCGCATCGCAGCCACATTTTTATACCACGTTTTACTGGCTTGGGTGGCATATATAGTTTTAAGGACGATCTTTTTTTAAATTTCTTCATTGATTCATCAATACTCTGCCTAGTACTATCCTGTCGGTATTTCTGAAATGTATTTTTCACGACAACAACATCTATATAGTATGGTGTTCTTCTAATTCATTCATCGAAACGGTGCTTTGAACTTCTGACAGTTCACTTTTCGCCGATGAAGATGAAATAGATTCCTTGTCCTGCAAATCCGATTCCGGCTCATAATTGTCAACACTTCCGCTGGAAAAATCACTTTCTACATTTTCGGCATCTGAGTCCAGTATTTCATCCAGAAGCATTTCCGTTATTTCATCTGTCCTTAGTTTTTTCGACATGGTATCACTTTATAAAAAAGAGGCCACTTAATTATTGCAAATAAGTACTGTTCGTACACATAGGTACCGCTACAATGGACTGCTGGTACGTATAAGTACCACGGTCTTAAAACCCCTCAAGAATATACAAATCAAAATATTATTTTCATTAATTATACTTACATTTGAAGAGGGAATGATTATATCCAGTTTTATTACCTCACACCTTCTTTTACAATATTTTTAGCACAAAATCAAACTCGTGTCAGAAACCTTCGCTATTTTACTCAAAACTGCTACGAGAAAGAAAATGAATTATTGTTTCCATGTACCGTTAGATAACATAAAAAGCCTGCTTTGCTACATTTTATATTGAGTTTGGCATCGATTTTTGGGATTTAGACCTTTATAAACATTTAGTGGTACTTATGGTGAACCAGGAGGTTCGAAAGGGTTAAATGCAATCGAGCGTCGTCGAAACGACGAAGAATGTCCGTCTAGGGTTAAAAAGTGTATTACCATTTTGAAACGCCTGGAAATACGTTTTTGCTAAAAATTGTCTTTATGTATTAAAAAGAATTCTTAATTCTGCAATGAAACAGTTAACTTTTGCTACTCTGAAATCTATAAATTAAAATACTTTGAAAAATTAGAGGTGTCTTATGATTATGAAACGCACCTTAGTTTGGCTTGTTTATCCTTATGACATGAAGTTTGGAAACACTTATTTTTTTTAATGTTCTTGTTTTTTTGTTTCATTAAAAATTTCTTATGATCTCACAAAGACTCTTATAAAAATAATTAATTTTTTTTATTTTATTACACAATAACAGAAATTATTTAAAACAGACACAACTAATTTTTCATGCCGGTGCTGAATTTGCATTACTTTATTGCTGGCGCTAAGTGGATTTAACAAATTTAAGTACTTCATATGTATGTATGCGTATATATACAGCTATGGTCAAACGTTTAGCGCACTTAAAAAGAGTTGAATATAATGCTCGATTAAATGATATGAAACCAAATTAAATCCAGTTTTTTTAACTAAATATATTTAACACTTTATTATAAGACAAAATAACTTAAAGTAGACAGTTTTCCCTAGTAAAGATATGACAAAATAGAAGTAATTCTTATTTGGTCATAGTGGGATTTGGACAAAGACTTGGCGCAGTTTTGATTTCTGTACAAAATATGAAATATTTGTAAGAATTGAGAAAAGATTGTTGACTATTATTATTTACCATATCAATATTTGGTAGAATAGCCGTTATTCTGTGTTACTGCTTGACACCTGCGTGGTAAACTCTGGCATTCATTTGGCACCTGTCCAAAGGAATAGAGTTCCATGCTTCCTGTACACCTTCCCAAAGTTCATCGATATTTTTAAATTTTTTTTGTCCAAGCATCGTCTTCACATCATTCCACAAGTTTTCGATTGGATTTAAATCCAGACTTTGTGCTGGCCAATCGAGCTGGGTAATATTTTCCTGCGAAAGCCAGTTTTTGACCACTCCCGCAGTATGTTTGGGATCGTTGTCGTGCATAAATATCCAATTTACTGGCATAATCTCGAAAGAATATGGCTCCATATTATTTCTAAGTATATTCAGATACATATGCTTATCCATATTTCCTTCTATCTTGACCAGCGGCCCAACCCCGCGCCGAAGACCCCCAAACTTTTAAATTCCCACCGCCATGCTTCACCGTTTTTTTTGTGTACCGTGGATTGGTTTCCTGATTTTTTCACGATGTACATACGTTTTTCCATCAGGACCGATGCGGTTTATTTTAGTTTCATCCGTAAAAAGTACTCGTTTCCAAAACTTTGTCTTTTCGAAGAGGTGCCTACGCGCGAATGATAAACGCGCTTTAATATTCTTTTTTGATAGGAGCGGTTTTTTTCTGCTTATGCGACCAAATATTTTATTTTCATTCAGACGCCTCCGCACGAGCTTACTGGATACAACTAAGCCTAATTCTGCCCTTACTTCAGCCGCTATCGTTCGTGAAGACATAAAAGGATCCGATCGACTTTTCCTTACAATTATTTGATCCTCACCGGGGGAAGTTTTACGTGGCGGAGCTTTACGAATTTTTTTTTGTTTTAATAAATAAGCATCCGACTTGACATCTCTGATGGCATTGTATACCATTTTTCTTGAACAATGCACTATTCTGGAAATCTTCACTTGATTGGTCCCCATTTGGAAAAGGTTCCATATTATTTTTCTTTGTTCAACTGAACAACACTTTCCTCTAGCCATATTAGCAAAAATTTAAATAATAGTCGTTATTAATTAAATATTCACCACAAAAAATAGTTATTTGCCGAACCGATCGCATGTAAGAGAAAAACACGTGTAAGTGCGCTAAATAGTTGGCAAACGTAATTGAGACAGAACTCAAGAAAAAATAAGCAATAACAAATATGAAAGAATTATAACGGTTATTTTTTGGGCATTTGAAGAGAACCATAAATAACTCTTATCATGCTGAAAACAAATTAATAAAATTTGCACTCTCTTAGAAGTAACTGCATTATTTATCAGTATAATATAAAGTGCGCTAAATGTCTGACCATAGCTGTATTCATATGTGTCGTGCTTGATCCATGAATAAGTGACACCTCTACTGGAATTTCTCCGAAACGTGAGACTAACATTTCTTACATACATACATACGTAAGTGTGTTTGTAGGACTCATTTCGAACTAGCACATTCCTGGCGCTCCGAAAATGTTTACAGCGATTTATTATAACTTTTCATTTCAATCACAGCATTCATTCACCACTTCAATTAATTCAACCAAACCAAAGGCATGCCATTCCAACGTACCTACACATAAATGCACTCAAACGTACATTCGTTGAACCAGAGAACGTAAATTCATAGAGAAGGCTCAGGAACGAATACATACAAATGCATTCAAACGTACATTCATTGAACGCCAATAACAGCCACGCATATATATACATACACACAAACATACCTACATATGCATAGAAGCTTTCGCAGCTATAGCGTGACAATTATTTTGTTTACAAACAAAAGCTAGCGCGCAGCTTTGTTTTATTATTGTCTTTATTTATTTACTTCTTATCTCTGCCGGGAATTGTGTTTGTTTTGCGTTTGCCTTTTTACCGGCTCTAGAATCGAGCACGCAAACTATTTGCTTTTGATTTTGTTTTCATTGCTGTCATCATTTACACTTCTCTTCATATTCTGTGCATATTCTGCAGTAAATAACAAAAAAACAGCTGAGCGGCGTTGTTTGCAATGCGTCTGCGCCGCAAATGTCAAATTGTGCAAAAGTAGAGCGAAAGATAAAAGTCGACAAGAATCAATTGGATGAAACGTAGAACTGAAGAAAATTTTTATTGTGGGTGTTCGGATAATTTTGCTGCATTTTTTCAAGCGTACTTTCGGTTATGTGAATTGGTGTGCAAATAAATTGAAGAACGGTAAATTAAATAGATTACTGTGCGAGAATTCGCGAAAGTTTATGTGAATGAGAGAAGGGTTCCGACAGTTGTGTGAAATCTAAAGAAAATCATAAACAAATTTTCCAATTTGATTTCTTGTGTATGTGAAAACGTAGTAATTACGCAAGTTGCTAAACGCATCGTGGACGTGAACGGCGATTGAAGCGCAAGTTGTGAAAATATAAAGAAATTTAACTTCCCCCACAAGGCGGTAGTAGAAGAAAAGGTTAAGTCGATTTATGCGGCTTTTGCGTACGTTGCGGCATTTAACCAAGAAAGCGCAACGCCTTTCTCCCGTCACACCCCTCTACTACGAAAAGGTACACAACAAAAAGCAATTTAAAACTATTCACTTCGCCCACTAATAATTCGCTTAATTGTAGGTGCTGTGTGCTAACATAGAGGCATCATTAACCGCATCTCAATATAAGCTAATACACCCATTCATTGTACGAGTAATCATAACTCATAATTCAATTTGGTATTTCTATATTTTTCTGCCACCTGCTGTGTTTCTGTTCATCTTCGGGGTCCGCATAAATCCACTGCTAAACTACGCAAAAAACTGCTTGCATACAAACTCGACGAAAATCGCTAGATATGCATGTGTTTGTATGTATATGTGCACATATGTATGTAGGACATAGAGGAAAATTTCCATGCCACACACGTCTTTGTTTATATGGAAATTCTTGCGGTGATATCATCATTTTTGTGGAGCTGGATTTCTGCACACGAGCTATTTTCGTCAACTTAACTGCTTCCTCTTCTCCGTGTTTTGCCATCCGCACGCTATCGAATTAAGATAATTTCAGTTAGCCATATCTGTTATCGTCAGCAGTTTTGGACAATTTTTACGAATGCGAATGTGAAAAACAGAAAGTAACATTTGTATGCCATGCGGCAAGTGCTCCTTTGGGAAAAATTTAAATTTGCCGGCTACTATGCGTATAGAGTTATGGTACATGGGTCCGGTCGGGCCACATATTTAATGTACCTATATACACGACCGCCGCAGCCGAATGGGTTGGTGCGTGACTACTATTCGGAATTCACAGAGAGAACGTTGGTTCGAATCTCGGTGAAACACCAAAATTAAGAAAAATATTTTTCTAATAGCGGTCGCCCCTCGGCAGGCAATGGCAAACCTCTGAGTGTATTTCTGCCATGAAAAAGTTCTTCGTAAAAAATATCGGCCGTTCGGAGTCGTCTTGAAACTCTAGGTCCCTCCATTTGTTGAACAACATCAACACGCACACCACAAATAGGAGGAGGAGCCAATTACAGGGTGAACGATATGAAGTGTTACCTATTCAAAACACCATAACTTTTTTGTGTGAAATTAGTTTTTATTAATTTCAAAGACAACATTGTTCAAAAATGATTACAATTTTAACATATGTATATTCACTTTAGCTCGATATGACCACCTTTTGCCTTGACTATAGCCTTCAAACCGTCAAAAAATGAGTTGCATGCTGCACGAATGTGATCTTGAGGTGTTTTGGCCCATTCTCGTATAATCGCTTTTTTCAGAGCATCCATACTGGCATATTTTTTAGTCCTCACCTTGCTCTCCAAAATGGACCAGATGGAATAGTCCATCGGATTTGTGTCTGGCGAATTCGAAAGCCATTGTGTGGACGAAATGAAGTGTGGAACATGATTTTTTAAGCATTCTTGGTTCACACGAGCTTTATGAGACGGTGCCGAGTCCTGTTGAAAATGTTTGCGTGTCCACGGCACTAAAGCAGCTTCTAAAACATTTTCCCGATAATAAGTCGCATTCACTTTGACACCAGGCTCGATAAAAACGATTGGAGAGCGTCCATCAGCGGTCACTGCGGCCCAAACCATTAATTGCGATGGGAAATTGCTTCGAGTGGCCATACGTAGGCTCAAATTCTCGTATGAGCGTTCGGTCAAGTAAACCCGATAGTTTTGAGTGTTTGTGAACTGCTCAATTGGGAAATTTTTTTCATCAGAAAACACAATGCTAGGAATTCGCCACGTTCGTGCAAGCGCAATAACCCCTTTGCTCTTTCGCACCGAACTTTTTGCCTGGGGTGAAAGATCGTGTGCTTTTTGGAAGTCGTAAGCCTTGACCTTGAGCTCATTTTTCAATATGCGTCGAGTGCTGCCTTGCGATATTTTCAGTTCTTTGGCCATTTTTCTTCCACTTCGACGTGGATTTCGTTGAAGTCGAACCTTCACTTTCCGAACTATTTCTGGCGTTGTTGCGGTTTTTTTGGTCCACCTCTATAGCGTTTTGCAATGCTACCAGTATCATTGTAACGTTTAATAGTGCGATACACAAGCGTTTGAATTCCATCACAGAAAAAAAATTCAACTAAACTGAGACGCAAATGCTTTTGATGGTTTATAAACATGACAGTTCAATACAGCAGAACAATTTTGACGTTGATGTAATGAGCTGTTTTACAGTTACCAGCAGTGTGAAGTTGGTGACACTTCATATCGTTCACCCTGTATATATGTATATATATATACTCGTATATATGTATGCACATCATTAGCCGCTACATTCTTTGTCGGGTGTTTGACGGAATTTTTTCTCCAATTTAATGGTGCATGTCTTGATTTTACGCTACAAGTAGTGCTTCATACCCACTCCGAACGTGGGATGGAGTAATAGAGCAAATATTTTCAAATATATACATTTTCTACGTGGTTTGCAATTCGGCCGCATAGTCTTTTATACCCTCTGCTTAGCACAGTACCTAATTCAGCTCCAGTTGCCTTATTAAACTCAGGATAGAGCTGGGCGTAAGTGCCTTTCTTTTGGCTGCAGTTGGCCAAGATGTCTCACCCTTCTCCGCGCTATAGCGCTACGTTCAAGGAGAAGATGTACGGGAGTCTCCTGGGATTGGTCGCAGAAACGACAAGAATCAATGGACCATATCACGATCATATGCAAATGACTAAGCGGTCTGCAGTGGGCTGTGAGAATGCACGTGAGCATTCTACCTTTCATTCATTCCTTAGGGAGGTGCAAAAGTGCATACTCCCGAACAACTCCGTCGTATTTTTGCGTAGTATCTGAGGACATCGTTTCAACAAATAGCCAATTCAATTGACTCTTTACCTTAATTCAATAGATTAATCAATAATGATTTACAAATCTAGTCCAGGAAAGGACAAAACTGCTTACAAACAGATGACATTTTCCATTCCTATGGCAGCCGGTTCTACGTTACCAGAATGACTCTGGTTTTTCCAACCAAGAGCTGCCGCCCCAGTAAACTAGTCCTGTCTAGTGAACCGTTTATTACAGGTGATATCTTCTGCTAAATGAAATCATCTTGGTTTTGTAGGATCTTAGTCGTGGTGAAACCCAATTTTTGCATAGTTGATATTTTCTTCCCGATCCACTTATTTATCCAGCGATAACTCTCAACCGATGTGACTAAAACTTAGTAATTGTAGTTGTATTGAAACGCTTCTCTCGCAAAAATAGTTCTAGCGAAGTCAAATCTGATTCCGATGACCTTATCGCGCAACTTTCATGAGAAATAACCATAACCTCGAATCCTCAACCTTAACCTTAAAATCTTCATTACCTCAAACAAATTTTTTTTTTTTTTTTTGAAAAAAGCAGAATCATATCATAATAAAAAAATAATACTAAAGTTTTATTTTGACTATTTTTAAATTTTTTTAAATTTTATTTTATTTTTTAATTGTCTCCAAAAAAAATTTATTATTATTATTATATACAATATAACCCTAACTTAATTAGAAACAGATACAAAAGGAACTTAGTAATTTTTATATTAAAAAAGCTGTTTAAGTGATCGAAGTTTAATCAATAACCACTGAGTCTTCCAATGACAGAGCAATGACTTTTTGCATTCGATTTGGCATAGAATTGATAATCCAGGTCAGAAAATGCAGGCTTCTGTTGGAGTAGAATAGCATAGTTAGTAGGGCGGGCGTATTTAAAAATCGCCCATTACTATGTGAAAATCTTATTCTAGGGATCAAAATAAGAAACTTTGCCGAAGGAACCATATCTCTAAAACGAATTCTGATGTGCCCCAATTTCAAAATATCACCATTTTTGGCCTTTACATGAAAAAATCAGCTAAATGGCTATGTTTTTTCTTTATTTTTATTTATTTATAATAATATCTATTTTTTCTCTTAAGAAATTTATTTAGTCAGAACATATGTAAATAAAAAAAATAATTTAAGTGAGTTATAGAAAAGAAACTAAAAAGTTCGACCCAAATTGGGGGACATCAGAATTCGTTTTAGAGGTATGGTTCCTTCGGCAAAGTTTCTTATTTTGATCCCTAGAATAAGATTTTCACAGAGCAATGGGCGATTTTTTTGCCTCCCCACAAATCGACCCGGCCTAATAGTTAGGTTTCGATCTGGTAACTGGCTTGGCCAATCCATAACTTTAACATTATGTTGTAAGAACCATTCATGTGCTAACATTGAAGAGTGCTTTGGTTTGTTTCTGTTCTTGTTGTAGCAGCATAAATATTCCGAAATATACGGAGAATGCTGTTGAAGTCACAGTCCTTGACCGGATATAAATCCAGGCCTTTCTGGTTACATAGAACCGACTGACTATTGTTCCCGACATGTTTTGTTTAATCACCGAAGTGGCATGGTCTCCTCAGCAAATGGTAGCAACACTTCGTGTAATATTTCCTTGTAAATAAATTTGCCCATTTTATTGGTTATGACATGAATTGGTCCTATTCCATACCACGAGAAGTATCCCCAAATTATTATATTGCCGCCACCGTTGGTTGGTTGGTTGGTTTGAGTGGTGATTCCTCGAGAATCCAACTATCGCTTCCGCACCATTTTGTTGCCACATTATTATTAGGTTGTCAGCATCCAAGTCAGACAGACGAGACTCTCGAACTGTGGTTTGCCCAGGGTTAACACTCTGTCCTTCCATGGCACAGGGCATTCACAAAGGAAATAGAAGATTGTTTCCATTTTCTCCGGTTGTTTACAACTGTGGCAGTGTGTGTTGTGAGGGATGCCCATTTTGGCTGCTTGTTCTCCCACAGACCAAAAGCCAGTTATGACTGCCGCTAGTCTCCAGGCGTTCATGTTTATCAATTTTGACGATTGCTTAAAGTTGTAGGTGGGCCTACGTTCTACTAATTTTCTCTTCATCTACAATCCGGGATTCGGTGGTATAATTTTGGGAAATTATATTCTTGACTGCACCTAATGGTGTGCATACCGATTCTGCAAGATCATTATTTATGGCAGATTTCCTCTTGCCAGTTCATCTGCTTTTTCGTTCCATTCAATATTTCGATGTCCAGGGACCCAGATTAAGGTAAATTTAAGGTTTTTACTCAAGGTGGTAAGGCTATTTCTGCTTTGTTCCACCCCTTTAGAGGTTGTTGTAGCCGAGTCCAGTGCCTGGATTGCAGCTTGGCTATCCGAAAGAGTAGCGATATTGCCCTTAAAAGAAAAGTCTGCCATTAGTAGCCTACAAGCGTCCCTAATTGCCAGTACTTCCGCCTGGAAGACACTGCAAGCATTAGGGAGACGCACAGATTTTTCAATTTTAAGTCTATGAAAATATGTAGTATATACCAGCTCCAACATCACAATCCATTTTACTGTCATCTGTATAGAATGTAGTGTCGAAGTTGTTTAGTGAGAATCCCTTATTCCATTCCTCCTTAGATGGAAAGAGAGTGGCAAAATTCCTATTCAATGTTACCGTCGGGACGATGTAGTCAGTCCTCACCGAGGTTAACAGAGTTTGTCATAGTAATATACTGACATGATGATAAGTTTTTTCTTTCTAGCGACCCGCTTCGTTTAGCCTAAATACACTCATGATTTCCGTCTTCTTAATGTGTAGGTCTATTGGAATAACGTGTGTCAGTGCGTTGAGGGCCTCCTTAGGACATGACCTGATTGCACCGACCGCTATTGCATAGACTGATCTTTGTATTCTGCCGAGTAATTTGGTATTGTCATCTCTCCCTACAGCTTTCCACCAAACCACTGAGCCATATGTTGAATTGGTCGTATAACTGCCTTATACAGCCATGAAGTATTTTTTGGTTGAAGACCCCATCTTCTTCCTGGCATACGTTTACAAGCATATAAAGCAATTTCAGCTTTCCTTACCCGTTCTTCGACGTTTAATTTACAACTAAGTTTGGAGTCCAAAATTAACCCTAAGAACTTTGCACTGAGTGAAAGTGGGAGAGTTTGTCCGTTAATATTTGGTAGGGTAAGGATTAGTACCTTATATCTGGTAGTAAAAAGCATGAGTTCTGTTTTACGCTGGTTTAAACTTTGGCCCCAGCCTGTGGCCCAAGAATTAAGCTCGCCTAATGCCCTTTGAATGATCCCACTGATCGTATTAGGACACAGTCCTGACGCCATTAGTGCTTGACTGTTTTTTCTTTGTCACGCTAAGAACTCTTGTACTTCGAGCGTCTGACGCTTCGCCCAGCATCATTGCGAAATAAATTTATTTTTGTTTCATCGCTCCAAAGTGTTTTATACTATCTTTTCATACACTCTGGTCCTCATCATGACTTATGTTCTTGGGCAAATCTTTTCCTCTGCCTTTAATTTGCTTGTTTCAACAGAGGAACTTTACGAGCTGTTCTGTCTGGTAGGTTCATGTTGTACAATCGACGCCGTACAGTTCGCGCTGATACTACGTTTTTGATTTCAGCTGTATTGGCCTTTGATGACTTAAAAGGATCCCTCTTGGCAAGAGTCACAATTAAATTATCAGAAGTGCAAGTCGTTGGTTTTGCCACCACGTCGTTCTGTGAATTTTTTCTGTGCAATGCTGCGCCCGACCCATCTTTCAAAGAGTTTTATATTAATTATTAGTTACTATTAGTTTGGGGAGTTGGGGGGAGCAGCAGGCTAATCAATTACCCTGTCAGAAATCAAATAAATTTACGAAACCAATGCAAGACATCTTGTCGAGGCGTTATCCTTTCAAAAAGAGTGAACAAGAAAAAACAAAGAACAGAAAAAAAAATTAGGTTGGGAAATAAGTTCGTAGTGTTTTTACCGAAGCCTTTTATTTAAACAAAAAAACAATAATTATGTCAAAAAGTTAATCAATTATATAACCGACGTTGCTGTTTACAACCTCTTTCCACCTCTCGACCAATTTGTTGATGCCGTT
The DNA here is from genome assembly GCF_028408465.1 of Anastrepha ludens. Taxonomy (NCBI): domain Eukaryota; kingdom Metazoa; phylum Arthropoda; class Insecta; order Diptera; family Tephritidae; genus Anastrepha; species Anastrepha ludens. The sequence goes on along the minus strand of NC_071499.1, from coordinate 24,628,043 downwards.
TCGCCAAAAATCGCCTGGTCTGGAGTCAAAGAAGTTGTTGAGCCAGTTTTTAAGGACCTCTTTGCTTTCGAAGGTGACGCTCTTCATATGGTTTGACTTCTTCTTAATCGGCGTATCCATGCTGGATGTTCGCGACAGTTTGACAGGGGGCGGAAAAGATGGCAATCGGTCGGTGCCAGGTCCAGAGAATACGGCGCATGCTGAAGGACCTCAGCTTCATTCGAGCTCTTGAAGTGCGGCTTTGACGACTTGTGCAGCATAGATCCTGCGTTGTCGTGAAGCAGTATAGTTTGACCATGTCGATCAGCTATTTTCAGTCGAATAGCCTCATTCACGCGGTGTAGCTGGTCAATTCAGAGCTTCTTGTTGACCATGGTATTCTTTCCGAGGATTTCCCATTGCACCATGCCCTCCCAGTCCCACAAAATACATATCATGAACTTCTTTGGATGAAGATAACTCTCGGCTTCGGCGCGTCTCCTGGAGCCACCTTCTCCTTTCTTTGCTTCAGATTGATGTACCTATAGGCAATATTTCTCATCTTCCGTGACGATTCGGTACAAAAAGCGCTGTTTATAATCGCGTGTTACTCGTTTCCGCAACAGTCGGTTCTACGTTACCGAAACGACCCGGATTTAAATCCGGCCAAGGACTGTCACTCCAGCAGCATTCCCCGCATGTAAGTATGGGGAATGATTATGCTGCTACAACAACAACAACTGCTTGTTACTTGATGGCGGGCGAGATGCTGAGAAGTAATTTGCGTTTTTCGTTGAGCTCTTGAAGTACGCAGGCTCCCAATTTTTCAGTAAATCCCATTCAATGGAGTTGATTGAGAATCATTTTATGATCGCTGTTCATTTTTCCCCTCAATTCACAACTGGTTTGGCGATCGTTCTGCTTCAAAAGTGCAATGAGACCTACTTCATCGAATCCAGAAGGCCTTCCGCTGCGGGACGTGTCACCGACGTCAAAGTCACCATGTTTGAACTTTGTAAACCATTTGCGTGCTGTAGACTCGCCTATGACATTTTCTCCATACACTTCGCAAATGTCCCGGACTGCTTCGGCAGTTTTTTCCCCTCGATGAAAAGAAAAAAGAAGAGCAGGTATTAAAAATGTTAATTTTTGCCTCCTGGGTATGCCATTTCTAAGCATCAAAACGAATAAAAAATTAAGTAATTAAAAAATGCAATTAACATAGTTTTATAGCGCAGAAGGAGTTCTATCGAATGAATACTTACCCTTTGCCAAAGAACAAACCAATTTTTGTAAAATAAAAGAAAATATAAAAACGCTAGTAACTTATTCCCCAACCCAATAAATTACCTTCCAGTTCGCTACTTACTTTAAATTTAATATTTTTCACTTAATTAGTTAAAATGCAAGAGCTATCCGTCCAAAAAACATGTTTTAGTGACCTCGCAAAATTCCACCTAATGAAAATAACCGAGTCTGTGCAACCAATAACTCAACTTAATATAACGGGCCTTCTAAATTCACAACTGTGCAGTGATGATATTTCTAAAAACAGCAAAATTTCCATAATAGCCTTAAATTTTTCGGAGTGGCACAAGGGAATCGATAGCTGAAGGCAGTGTATCTATTTTAATGGACATATGTGTACATAAGGCGGGGTCAAATCTATAGAGAAAATACTTTCGAATATTAAAAAAAAACCGCATCAAAAAATATTAAAAGCTGTATGAGTTATCATTCCGTCCCGGAAGAGTATTTCCGAGAATAAACGAATTTAAAGTTTGAGGTACAGGAGCGCGCGGACCGCTCTTTACCCAGTTAATGGGCTGTAGAAGCTATAATATTGGGAATTTCCGAACGAGAGTTTTACAGTATATTCTTAAAGCCTATACTTTCGAAATATCGAAAAAAATCGATTTTGTGAATATTTTGGACGTATGTCACCCTTTCAATAATTATGGAAAATGTTGTTTAAAAAAAATATGAAAGAAATTGTCAAACAATGGCAAACCTCCGAGTGTATTTCCGCCATGAAGAAGCTCCTCATAAAAAACCATCTGCCGTTTGGAGTCGGCTTGAATCTGTAGGTCCCTCTATTTGTGGAACAAAATCAAGGCGCCCACCACAAATAGCAGAAGCAGCTCGGTCAAACACCTAACAGAAGTGTACACGTCAAATATTTTTGTTTATGATTTAAACTGTTTGTGGTATCCAAGTGGTTAGCTTCCGAATTTTTAATTTTGTGAGCTCAAGGATGGAAAATATTTTTCAAAACCTGTCAATGAAAGCAATATTTTTTTTGCTATTCATTCGAAAAATATATGTAAATAGCAAACCTCGTAATATTTGCCGAAATTCCTTTAACTTAAAAAAAAAATTATATTTAGCTTTTACCTTTTAACTATAATTATGGAAAAAAATTAAGAAAAAAAAAATATGAAAAAAACTGTCAGACAATGGCAAACCTCCGCGTGTATTTCTGCCATCCAAATGTTTAGTTTCCGTGTATTTTTAATTTTGTGAGCTGAAGGATGGAAAATATTTTTCAAAGCCTGTCAATGAAAAATATTTTTTTTTTTTTGCTTTTTTGCTATTCGTTAAAAAAATATTAATAGGAAACCTCGTAACACTTGCCAAAATTCCTGAAAATTAAAAAAAAAAATTATATTTTTACTTTAACTTTTTAAGTATAATTATGAAAAATGTGATTTAAAAAAAAATATGAAGAAAATTGTCAGATAATGGCAAACCTCTGCGTGTATTTAGTTCCTGTAGTTTTAATTTTGTGAGCTCAAGGATGGACAATTTTTTTCAAAACCCACAAAACCATTTTCGATGAAAAATATTTCTTTCAAAAAATATAAATAGCAATCCCCTTATAATTTGCCAAAATTCCTTAAAATCAAAAAATCAAAAAAAAAAAATTATATTTTAACTTCTACTTTTCCTCACTTTTCAACACTAAAAATAAATTCACTTTACAACAAATCAACCAACAGATGCATGTAACACCCTATAACGCATATTCGTCGATGTTGTTGCATACATTTAGGCTTTACTGCAAAAGTTGCATCTGAAGTGCATAGCTTTCGAGCTTGCGTTGCCTTTCCACAAGCGCGCACATGCACACAAATGCATATAAAAGCAAAAAAAAAAAACAAATAAAATCAACTAACTCTGCGCTCCTCTTAAGCTGCTTTTGCCCTCTGCAAACAGAATTTGTGTTGCGCTGCGTATTCGTAAGCAGTTTTAACAATTTATTTGCGCGAATACTTCTCAATTTTCTAAACTAACTCGCGTTCAATTAAATGCAATTTATATATTTCTTACTCTCTTCATGAAGATTCGCTGAATTTGCTATTTAAGTTGGAAAATTTCTCAGCCGCTCCCAACTAAATCGAGGCACCAGCAAAACTTTCAAATTGCAAACAAAACAAAAAATTATTTACAGAAAGTGACTGCGAAATTGCTGAAAAGCATTGATTTACACAAATACACAAACAACTAAAACAAGAAGTGCATAAAATTTACCTCTCCAGAAAGAAAAAAAGTGCAAAAACTGTAGAAGGAACAAAAGCAAAGTGTTTACAAAAAAGTATTTAGTGACCGCAATCCGTCAGGCCGTCGTAATTGCAGCAACAGCCAAAAAACTACAGCGACCTCAACCAATCAAGTCGAAAATGTCAACTGCAGAACAATTGGTCGCCGAGGCTCAGTCTAACAACCGACTCCGAACAATGTCGAATTTCATCGAGTCCAAAGATGGATTGGTAAGTGTTGCGCGCTTTTAGGCGGTTGCAAGTTTAAATTTGCGAGGTTGCGCATGTTTACCGATAAGTTATCTAAAGCGTTTATGGAATTTATTGTCTCTTTCTTTAAATTTATTTATTTTCGATTTTTTTTCGTTGAGCTCTTTTTAATATGCTTATGTACATACAGGGTCCGGCACTCGAAGTGTAATCAATTAAAAAAAACATAAATTTAGTTTGAAAAATTACTGTTAATCAATTCAAAGTAAAAAATGTGTGACCACCTTTTGCCTTGACTATGGCCTTGAGACGGTAAAGAAACCAATCGCAAGCTGCCCAAATGTGACTTGCAGGTATTTTGGCCCACTCGCGAACAAAGGATTTTTCCAGAGCCGCGAGACTGGTGGATCTTTTAGTTGGGACCCGACTCTCTAAACTGGCCCAAAGAGATTAATCCGTCGGACTCGCGTCTGGTGAATTAGAGAGCCATTGCGTGGACGTTGTGAAGTTCGGAACGTTGTTTTTCAGTCATTCTTGGTTCACTCGAGCTTTGTAAGACGGTGTCGAGACCTGTTGAAACGTCCATAGTCTGCCACCGAAATGTTTGTTTGACCACGGCATTTCCAGAATACTTTTCCGATAATATTTCGCATTTACCTCGACACCAGGATCGATGAAAACGATTGGAGATCGCCTCTCTGCGGTTACAGCGACCCATACCATCACCTGTGCCGCGGGCTGCCTGCTGGTGGCCAATCGATGACTCAAATTCTCATAAGAAAGGTTGGTCAAATAAACCCTATCGTTTTGGGAGTTTACGAATTGCTCAATTTGAAAAATTTTCTCGTCAGAAAATGAAATGTTCGGAAATTCACCCCTTTCGGCCAAGCGAAGCAACTCCTTCGCTCCCTCAAGTCGGACTTGTTGCTGCTTTGGTGTGAGATCATGCGCCTTTTGAATCTTGTAAGGCGTGACTTTGAGATTATTTTTCAGTATGCGGCGGATGCTACGGTCAGATATTTTCAGTTCATTCGCCATTTGATTGGCACTTCGTCGGGAAGTCGCTTCGCGTAACGTGATAGAGCCTCCAGCATTTCCTTCGGGGCTGTTTTTGCTTGCCGTCTTAAAGGTGCAGTGTTGCCACTGAGATGTACATATACATTTCTATCTCAGTAAGTTTTGTGGAAACTATTTCTTTAATCAATCTCAGGCAAACACCTTCCAACACTGTGTGATCTTCAACAAAGAGCTCTCAACAGGCTATCACTTTGGTGCAAAGGTCAAGGACTGGAAGTAAAACCAGAAAAAACGGAACTGATACTGTTCAGCAGACAACATAAAACATCTACCCTTCAACAAATATTTTTAGGGGGAAACCCCCTTAAAGCAGCAAAAAGCGCTAAATATCTGGGACTCATACTGGCTAGGATGCTAAATTGGGGGCTCACAGTCGTCGCAGATAGAGTACGCAAAGCTACGACGGCGTTATACTCCTGCGAAAGGCTCATTGAGGAAAAAGAGAGGTTTGAAACCCAGAATGATAGACTGGTTGTACATAGCAGTAATTAGACCAATTCTCTACTATGGTATTGCAATATGGTGGAATGTTCTTGAGAAGGGCGTGAACATTAAAAGAGTTGGCAGGGTCCAAAGACTTGCATCTGTTCTTATAACCCGTAAAGTTTCAACCACACCATCGAAAGCACTGCATGCGATCTTAAACTTCCTTCCGGTAGACCTGCAGTCAAGGTACTGCAGTGCGGCAGTAAGGCTGAACATTTTAAGTAAGTCATCAAACACAGACTATGGCCATGGTAAAATCCTTTATGGCACGTTGAGGCTTTCCGAACAGGTGGGCTGTACATTCCCGCCTATACTTGCCACTACAACGTTCGTGACCCTCCTACTCTCGAGGGAAGAGTGGAAACGGGACGTGGTAAGACAGGACGACTCCATCCATGTATGCACCGATGGCTCAAAGCTCGAGGGCAGGGTGGGTGGAGGTGTATATTCCGAGCATCTGGGGATATCCTTCAGTTTTCGGCTTCCCGAATACTGTAGTGTCTTTCAGGCTGAAGTGATGGCAATAATGAAAGCCGTGTAACTGGTACGGCATGATGCGTTACCTGGAGATGATATCTACATTTTCACTGATAGCCAGGCGGTGAGAAAATGCCTCACAAAACAGTCGACAACCTCTCCAAGACAGCTATGAAATGCCCAGCATCTCTTAACGAGATGGCTGCGTCATTTCACCTAATGATAACATGGGTTCCTGGCCATTGCGATACTAAGGTGAACTGCAGAGCCGATGAACTAGCGAAAATCGGTACCAAGTTGACTGATGAGTACATAGACAATCGCATAGCGTACCCTTTCAAGCATGTAAACTACTTATGCTCGAAGAAATTGTAAGAGTAGCGAATGAAAGATGGCGTAATGAAACCACTTGCAAAATCGCCCGACAGATGTGGCCGACTCTCAATGCTAAACGCACGGAACTTCTACTAAGAAGAAATAAGCACAGTCTTAGCACACTGAGTTCAGTTATTACGGGGCACTGCCGAATAGGTAGGCACACCCAGAGAATAGGTGTGTAAACACATGACTTCTGCAGAAGTTGTCTAGACGAGGAAAAGGAAGAGACGATCCCGCACCCTCTGTGTAACTGTCCTGCTCTATCCAGGCGTAGATGCGCCATTTTGGGCGGACATTTCTTTAATGAATTAGAAGATCTCGGCTCTGTTGAAATTAAGTATCTTACGAAACTTTTGAAAAGTACACATTGTTTTTAGGAGGGATAAGGGTAAGCTCCCCACGTGGCATCACAATGAGTGTGTCCGCTTCAACCTAACCTAACCCATTTCTTTTTATCTCTGTGGTTTGAAAACAAGAGTGTCTCACGCTACTGGTCGGCAGTCGGCTTCGAGCCGCGTTGTGTTAAAGAATAACTTTGTAACATTACGTTCAAGAGGAAATTTATTTCTTTAGAAGTGAAGATTCAAATCTTGGATCATCTTTTGACTCTGCGTCGACTGATCGTGAAGCCGCTAGGATGTATCCAGAAAATATTAAAAACATTAAAGAAGAGCAAGGATACACATCAGTTCAATTTTTCAATGCCGACGAAACTGGGCTTCATCATCGGTTCCTGTTTCTCCCACTGAGGCATAGAGCCTCAGTAAAACACCTCTATATGGTTCTGTTATTTGCAAGAAGGTGGGATGGTGTGCCCGCAATAGGAGAGGATCGGGATCCCCTTGACAACCTGTGCTCTACTCCTGGAGAGATGGTTTTTACACCAACTCAGCGAGCGCTGGGCAAGTACACGAACTTGTAAGGTCGCGAAGACTCGGAATTACTTCGAGTCCTTTTTGCGTCAGTGTATAGAGGATGAGGTGGAATCATCTCAGCACCTGCTCCTTAGCTGCCCCGCTCTCGCGGGTCTAAGATTTAAGCATCTTGGTTCTCACTTCTTTTCTGCGCCTGCTGACATAACAGGCCTTGATATCAAAAATCTGATGAACTTCATCAGCAGCATAAAACGGCTAACACAACCGCAAATTAGCCACCGTTCATAGTCCACAAATACCAGGTGATCTACACAGGCTAGGCATATGGTCGAACAACTTCCGTCGGATGAGGTACTGTAAGGAGTAGAGGCTCAAATACATCAAAGTTGGATGCCAACCGTTTTGTATTCTACTCCAATAGAGGTTTGTAAAAAACGCTAAATCTATGTATTTAAAGCAAGTTTGCTATTCAGGTCCCTAAGCCGGAAGTTAATGGCAAATGAAGTGCGCATACAATTTTCGTTTCCCTATTCATTTAACTGAATAAATACCACTTTCGTATATAATAAAAAAAACTAAATAAATTCATATATAATAACATCTGCTTTATCTGCTTTTCCTAGTACTTCATTTGGCATGAAAAAAAATTAAACGGAAATGCGTGTTTATACACAAATAAAAAGCAATTAAAAATTTAATACCTGCCATCAACATCAAAAGTTACGCATACGCAACGTCTGCCCTTTTATTTCCTTTCTGCTGAAATATTGAGTTTAAGCTGATTATGTCTACATATCTCTATGTTTAATGCCTTTTAAGTCTAAAATCTCTTTTTTTTGTGTTTTTTTTTTTTTTTTGTTGGTTTACTTCCAACTAATTTGGCTCATTTAATGCTTCAATGTGTTAATTAAAAGGATAATAATAGGATAGAAACGCAAACTTTTTTTAGATTACATGGCGCTGTTGTTAATGATAAAGTTTTTAAGAAAAAATTGCGGTAAATAGGTTATTTATAACAAAAAGCTGCATGCTTAACGATTTACAACGCACAGTGTTTTTTGTGGAACAAATTAGATGGTAAAAATTATATAGCAGCCTTTGCGCAATTTAGCTGTGCGGTTACGAAGTGAAACTATTTTTAATAAAAAATAATGAATTATGTAAACAGCCAAAAAAAAAAAACAAAAAATAAAAAAAAATATTCTCTGAACTGAAAATATTTTTAATAAAAAATAATGAAATTTTATACAGTAAAAAAAAAATAAAAAATAAAAAAAATATGCTCTGAACTGAAAATATTAAAAAAATAATAATGAAATATTTTAAACAGTAAAAAAAAACGAAAAAACAAAAAAAATATTCTCTGAACAGAAAATACTTTTAATAAAAAATAATGAAATTTTATGCAGTAAAACAAAACAAAATAAAAGCAAAAAAAATACTCTGAACAGAAAATATTAAAAAAAAAAATTAATGAAATATTTTAAACAGTAAAAAAAATGAAATAAAAAAAATTCTCTGAGCTGAAAATATTTTTAATAAAAAATAATGAAATATTTATACAGTAAAAAAAAAATAAAAAAATAAAAAAATATTCTCTGATCTGAAAATATTTTTAATAAAAAATAATTAAATATTTTAAACAGTAAAAAAAAAAAACTAAAAAATAAAAAAAAAAATATTCTCGAGAGTGAAAATATTTTTAATAAAAAAGAACGAAATATTTTAAGCAGTAAAAAAAAAATAAAAAATAAAAAAAATATTCTCTGAACTGAAAATATTTTTAATAAAAAAGAATGAAATATTTTAAAGAGGAAAAAAGTAATAAAAAATAAAAATTTATATTTTCTGAACTGAAAATAGTTTTAATAAAAAATAATGAAATATTTGAAACAGTAAAAAAAAAAAAATTAAAAACTAAAAAAAAAATATTCTCTGAACTGAAGATATTTTTAATAAAAAATAATGAAATATTTTAAACAGTAAAAAAATAAAGAAAACTATTCTCTGAACTGAAAATATTTTTAATAAAAAATAATGAAATATTTTAACACGTTCACGCCGGCGCGTACCACCGATGGCCCGCACAAGTCTGCTTCATGGGGCGGCGCGTACCACCGATGGCCCGCACAAGTCTGCTTCATGGGGCGGCGTGTACCACCGGTGGCCCGCACAAGATTGCGTCATCTGGCAGCGCGTACCACCAATCGTACTTTATTAAACGGTACCTATGAGATGAGATGCCATAAACGACTACCCTTACGAAAAAAATTCCTTTTATGACCTGCAATCGCTCCCGATAGAACGAAAAGATGTAAACATTGCCGTCTGTAGGCAAATACCATGAATAACAGCGCCGGCGTAAACGTGTTAAACAGTAAAAAAATGGAAAAAATTTAAAGTATTTTTAATAAAAAATAATAAAATATTTTAAACAGTGAAAAAAAATTAAAATAAAAATTATTCTCTGAACTGCAGATGTTTTTAATAAAAAAGAATGAAATATTTGAAACAGTAAAAAAAAAAATCAAAAAATTTTATTCCCCAAAATTTTGCAAAACATTTCGACTTGAACGTCCTCTAGCGATCCAATTTTTAGCGGATATAATTAGTTTCTTATACTGCAGCCTACTCGTATAGTCTGAGTTTACACTAAAAGGCGCAACAAATACGAGTTTTCGCCATATCTTGATCCGAGCGCCACATAGCGTGCCAGATTTTTTAAAGAAAAGGGGACCTTCAGAGCTGATATATCACTAAGTATTGTTCACTTAGCCAATAGGGCCAATATTTTGAATATGAGCCGAATTGTGTCATTAGTAGGGTTTTTAAAAATATATTGCTTCCAGTGCCATCTGGTGAGTAATATTTTCATTGTAAAGGTTAGCCTATAACCTGCTCAGATAAATCCTGTACCTACCAGTAAAAGTCTCGTCTAGTTCGTCTCAACCGTTTCAGAGATTTGCGCTTACAAATAGACGAAATTTCTAAAAATAGTCGCATTATATTCTGTTGCACTGTGCACATCTGTCAAAATCATTTTTTTATAATATCTTCTATGTAAAGACACATAATTGTACTATGGATTTATATTATGTAGATGAAAAATTCCAAATATTTGGATCTCTGTTTAAAAAGTACCCGAATTTTTTCATTTAACCGAACCGCCTTAATGTATTGTCGAACTCATTAATTTCAAGCTTGACACATCTGTTAGTTGTTGTTGTTGTAGCAACATAAATATTCCCCATGTCTGTACGGGGAATGTTGCTGGCGTCCTTAGCCAGATATAAATCCAGGTCATTCCGGTTGCAATGCTTGCTTTTTTAAAAAGGGGCTTACAACCCAGGTAATGCCATGTAGTCTCTTATCAATTCCTCCATGATCGGACTCCGAGCTACAGACTACCATGCATGAGAACCTGATGTCTCAGTTTGTTAGTGCGACTTTCGTCGCTTCTTTTTTCGCATTACCAGCAAATGAAGAGCTCCATCTACCCCGAGAGATGCGCGTAACTTTGGTACAATTCGTAATTGTGTAAACTCCTACCTATCTAGAAACGACCCTGACATACATTTATATAGTTAGATGCTTGCTTCATGACAGACGTCCACTTGCAGCTACACTTTCCTGTCCAACTTCTCTGCTGCTGCACTGTGGCCCGCTGTTGATTGGCACTCAAAAATGTTCACCATTTACCTTGAGTGTTGTACATCGAAGTATGTGGCAGTGTTCCTTACTTGCTACACTTTTTCCTGGTCTTCGCTTCTATTAAATCTCCTTTGCTTCTCTCTGTCACTCTTCTCTCAGTCCACTTGCATGCCGACTTACAAAGATTCCTAGTCACGCGTACTTTCGCTTAAATGTTTTTGTGTTCAAATCTGCTATCGCCAATCCACAACTCAAAGCAAAATTATCTTGCAGAGAAAGAAAAGCCACACTACTAATTAAGCTCCACGAGTAGCCACGTTTTGAAGCGCGAATTTCCCATGTGCCCTTATCCTCATCACCACCACCGCTTCTCTCAATTCCCACGACATCATTCATCAAACAGCAAAATGGCAGAACACACGCGTGATTTTGCATGCAGATTTTCACAAACGAAAAGTGTACCAATGAAAAGCAGCAGTCGAGCTGTGGACAACAACAAAAAGAAAGCCAAAAACCAAAAACGAGCAAAAATTCCAATTCCATGCAGTTAGTTTATGTGCGTCCTCATTCTGTCACGCTGCCATTCTAACTACCATACATACTTATGTGCATAAGTGTAACATGAGCTCCAAATGGCATGCCACATGCTGGCTGCTATTGCACATTGCATGGCGCTGCTTGCTTTATTGTTACTTGTAGAAGATTTGCTTTGTGCCGCCAAACAGTTTTACCCAGGCAACATACAAAGCAGTCGAAGTAATACAAAAAGGCGGCCGAGAAAGAGCAGCAAAACTATGAAAAGGAATCACAAAAATAGTCATTTGTCATCTGCAGTGTGACGTAAAATTTCTAGTCGTCGCACAACGGAGCATCGCACCCTATTTTCCCTGTCTACCTACCCTTGGCGCCACGGCACCACCCAGCAGTTAGCCACTTTCGCATTTTGGCCCGCATGATGCTCTCTGGGCCATATTCGCTTGCTTGATTGCGTTCACTGCTCCAGTTTCACACAGTTTTTTTGCTTTTACTTTTTAGCTTCATTTTGTTTGGTTTTTGTTTTTGTGTTTGTGTTGCTGCTCTATTGGTTTCACTATTGGCTCGCTCCAGTCGCAGCACTGCGCGCTGTTGCTCCTAATTTCTCGCTCTGATTCTGTCTTTTTGTCCAGCGTAATGCGACAAAGTGCAGAGTCGCTTTGATTTTCCGTATCATTTTTCATGCTGTGCATTTGGTTTCGACATAATTTTCCACAATATTCGTAGTTACTTTTGTTAATTTTTAATTAAAATAGTTGCTGTGCTGATTTTGTTGGTTTATAGATTAATATTTGAATTTGAATTTGAATTTGAATTTGGTTCTTTAAATGCAGTTTTTCATTATTATTTTTGCATTAACTCTACAGTGGAAGTCTCTTCCTTTTGTGTTTCTCTGTCGTTCTAGGCAATGACGGATCAAACCGACAGCGCGTTGGATTGTATGATGCCACGAGCAGCTGCGAAGAAGTACTACCGCAAGGCTAGTAACAGGTGAGTCCACATTAGAATATTTGCAAATATTTCACGAGGGTGAAAAGTGAAGAGTGAAAGGTGAAGAATGAAGAATAAAGAACAGCCGCAGAGATCACATATTCTGATTAAAAGCCAATTGGATTAAAATCCTCTATGTGGGGGGATATTTTTAAAATCGTCATGTTAGCTTACGCAGAAATTAATAATTAATATCTCGCCCAAAGGAGTGTTCCAGTAGCACAAAGATTTCTTAGAATAGCCGGTTAGGCACCTGAATCGTAACTTCAGTGAACTTCTTGGTACGAATACCAAGAAATCTGGTTTTAAAACTTTGTACCAAGAAGTGTGTAATAGTTATGGCCATCGGAGAAGTCAACTTGGAAAAATACCACTTTGATCAAAAAGTTCTCAGAACAAACGCCTGGTGACTGATTTAAGTTCTCCTTTTTTGATAAGCTATTACATTTGTGATTAACATTCCTAACAAAGCTTTATCGGCATACAGGTTTGATTTAAAAGTAATGAGTTTCCCCGCGCGGAGCGTCTGCCAAGCGATCAACGGAATCGGCTAGTGGGGCAAAATGATCGTTGGACCTTCCCCTTCCACTAGAAACCGGTCTCAGTTCGCTGGCAACAGCGGTGCAGTCAACATCGCTCCGCGCGTGAAAGCTGTTTTAAAAGTGTGTTAGGATTTTGCAGTGGCGAAAATGCAGCGCTCGTTGGAGCAACGTTACTCGATCAAATTTTGCGTAAAGCTTAACCAAACGACTTCCGAAACCATTCGGCTACTCAAGCAGGCTTACGGGGACCAATCTTTGTCCAGTGCCCAGGTAAAACGGTGGCACAAGTCGTTCAAGGAAGGCCGGGAGGACGTAGAAGACGAACAGCGATCTGGAAGACCTTTGACGGCGCAAACTGACGAAGATGTGAACTAGGTTCGTGAATTTTTCAACATCCAGGCCTCCAGGAAGCACTGAAAACGCGGCATTTTACAAAGAAGTGCTCCTTCGGCTGAAAAACCGCGTCGCCCGGGTTCGGCCCGACCTCGTCAACAATTGGACCCTTCATCACGACAATGCGCCGGCGCAAACCGCCTTCCTCTGCACCCCTGCATTGGCCAAGATGGGGGTTCCGTTGCTTCCCCACCCTCTCTACGTTGCTTCCCCAACCTGTCCTCTCCGGACTTTTTCTTGTTCCCGCGCCTGAAAAGAAAGCTGAAGGGGAGGCGTTTCGAATCCATCGAGGCGAACCAAAAAACTGTGATAGCCGAATTGGTCCTCAAGGGTCCTATTTTGAAGAATATTAGTTGTACAAGCCAAATGGTTTAATAAAACTGTTTAAAAAAATAAGGCTCATTACATTTCAATCAAACCCTGTATGACTCCCTCCTCTTACCTCCTTTATTCTCAAGCACTTTGAAACCAGACTTTCTCCTGCCCAACACGCTTACCTAAAAGGAAAATCTACCGAAACAGCCTTACATGAGGTAGTAGGGACCATAGAGAAAGCTTTGGCGGCCTTAATAGACATAGAGGGGAGGGCGTATTTAATAATGTTACGGCTGAGTCACTGCTCTAAATAGGCTAGGGGCAGAAAGACCTATCTACCTCTGCAACTCGTCCCTGCTTGATGGTAGGGAAATAAATGCTGTAGCAGGAGGGGTTAGAATCAATAGATAAATCTATGTTCGGAAAAAAATGGGATATCGAGCCACGTGTCGTACTTTGGATGTACAACTTAGTGGTTCTGCCAATTTTGAGATACGGTTGCCTAGTTTGGCGGGTAGCTCTTCAGAAGGGCTACAACACCACTAAACTACAGAGAGTGCAGAGAACTGCATGTGTGGGCATCACTGGTGCTTGTAGAACATGCCCCACTGCTGCGCTCAACGTTATTCTGCACTTACTTCTTGTGGATCTGCAGGTTAAATCAATTGCTGCACAGAGCGCTATTAGGTTGAAGGAGATTGGCCTTTGGAGACAATTTCCTGTAAGACACAATAGCATCTTGAAGCAGATTCCCCCTTCCTTCTCTGTTCTTCGCACTGATCTCTCCATCCGCAAACTGGGTTTTGAGGGTTATGCTAGGGCTATCTTTCCGAGCAGGCAATATTGGAAAGAGGGGAGAGTCGGCACGAATATAAATACCTCTGTTTTCACTGACGAATCCAAGATGGAGTCTGGAGTGGGAGCGGGGGTTTACTCTTAATCAGTCAGCATTTCGGTCTCCTTTAAACTGCCGGATACAAGCAGCGTTTTTCAAGCAGAGGTCTTCGCGATCCTGCAGGCATGCAAATGCTTCGGGATCGCTGTTGGGAGGAAGACATTAATACTTTTTCCGATAGTCAAGCTGTGATCAAGGCCCTGTCTTCGCCGTATTGCAGCTCCCTTCTGGTGAACTCCTGCAAGGAGGAACTCAAACGTCTCGAATGTGCAGGAAACATTTCCCTTATCTGAGTTCCTGGGCACAGGAATACAGAGGGAAATGAAATTGCCGATGAGCTTGCTACGAAGGGGTTGACAGAACCGGTTTCAGCTGTCCCCCTCTCAGACATCAGTGCCCCCTTGACCGTTGTTAAAGGGAAACTACACAATTGCTTTCTAAACAACCCGCAAGACAGATGGAGGTCTGTGCTATTTCAAAAACACTATGACCTCAATACGATAGAAACAGAACGCTTAAGGTGATGAATGTTCCCCGCCATTCAATTTCATGGAGAAAACCCCCTTCTCCGACATCCAATTCCATCTTGGAGCTGTCAGTGAAGATAGAAGTGCAAGCTTCGGTGCAGATTTGCCCTCCGTTCCAATCCTGTCTACATGGAAAGATGGAATGACCCTCAAACTCCACTTTTCGGATACAGAGATCTGTACAAAGTTCAGAGAAAAACGGTGTTAACTGCTTAAAAATGCTACCATGTTCCTTGAGAGATTACCTCCAAAGGTCAACCTCCTTTAACCTAATTGCACTTTGAGCTGCAATGGAAATAACGTAAAAAAATTAATGCAAAGTAAGTGCAAAACGACGAGACGCCTGGAGACTAACGGCAGTCATAATTGGCTTTTAGTCTGCCGGAGAACAAGCAGTCAAAATGGGTATCCCTCACACACACACTGTCACAGTTCTAAAGAACCGGAGAAAAAGGAAACAATCTTCCATTTCCTCTGTGAATGCCTATGGAAGGATAGAATGTTAACCCTGGGTAAACCGCTGTTCGAGAGTCTCGAGCAGCTGTCTGGCTTAGACGTCAACAACCTAATAAGATTCCTAAACTGCACAGACTGGATAAATACATGCTGTAAATAACCGTTAAACAAGTTGGTAACGACGATGTGGTAACAAAATGGTGCGGAAGCGCTAGTTGGATTCTGGAGGAAACACCACTTTAACCAACCTACCAACTAACTGCAAAACGACATTCAGGGCAGCACTGGGGCAAGTTCTACTGCCTCCGGTGATACCAGTACATGCAGTCCTTTGTACCCTCCCCGGTTTAGTGATATTATAGCCCTTCCGAAAAGCTTCTCACCAAACCAGGCATCCATACGTTCAAAAGGGCAGAACCACTTCGTTCTACATCCAAAGCATGACCTGTGCCTCGAGTAATAATAGTAAAAATCCAATCGAAAATGTTTAAGCGTAAAGCCAGTTGAAGACCTGAGCAACTTTCAGCAGCTGACTCAAGAAAATTAGGAAATTGAAGGTATTTGTATAGAGAATACGCCGCAAGACAATGGCTAGCATGTCGCAAGGTTTTCTGACCATATTCAATATTCCTGAACATTGGATGTGCTTTTAAAACTAATTATTTACAATAATTCAAATACAACTTCGTTGAATAATCTAATCCAAACGTAATTTTGATGAGTTAATGTTATTGAGAATCAACACACCCATTTCGTAAAACCTTCTAGGTCATTAGCCAATTAAGCGATACTCTATGATTGACTGATAACGAAAAATGGCCTAGGGGTGTGTTTAGGGGCAGGCACTAAATTATTTTTCCAAACAAAAAAATATCAAATAAATAAACAAATAAATAAAAAAGTTATAAAACAAATCGCCGCATTACGAAAATCACCACCGAAATATTTTGAAATAGAAAGCTGAAGTGTAAGCAAAACCTTTTTTGAACTTTTGTCCGTCACACGCGGAAAAAGAATAATGAAAACTAAGAAATTAAATACTTATTTTCTTCACGGAAGAAAAAAAATCAAGTAGAATAGAGTGGAAATTTTTCTAGTCGGTTGTTGATTCATCTTTTAGCTAGAAATAGTCAATCTACGTCACAAATTTTGCTAAGTACTCTCACTTATCTTATCTCTTTGGGCGAAGCGCCATTTGTATGTGTAGGTGTAATGAGC
Organism: Anastrepha ludens; assembly: GCF_028408465.1. NCBI lineage: Eukaryota > Metazoa > Arthropoda > Insecta > Diptera > Tephritidae > Anastrepha > Anastrepha ludens. The sequence continues at coordinate 24,611,501 of NC_071499.1, read as the reverse complement.
AAACTGAGAGACAAAGAGACTTGACGCTCGCATTTAATATCTGAAATTCACTTAGCGAGCAAATACTTACGCTGGTGTCTGTCAGCTGTTGGGATTACTACGCTTTATAGCTGTACAACAGTTTTTTTTTTACTTTTTTCTTTTTTGTTTTCAAATAAAACAAAACATCAATAAAATAAATGGTCAATAGTTTGGCTTTGTTAGCTTGGAAATTTTATGGCATTTCGTGTTTTTAAATAATTTCGCTCATGTGCCAGTCAGAATATACCAGGTCAGTCCATAAGTTCGTGCGTATTTTACCCATAATTTCACTTTTGTACAATTTTTGCATACAAAAAATTATTCGCGGAATATAACGGAACTATTTATTTATATGATATTTTCTTTGATATATTGCGCATTCAACAAATGATTTTAATCGCGGATAGAAGCACGTATTGTTAAAAAATAAAATGGAATCTTCGAACGCGTATAAGAGGCATATTTTGTATTTTTTGTATAAAAGTGGTAAAAATGCAACAACTCGTGCTGCAGAAATGAACACTGCTCACGGAGAGGATACCGTGAGTGTAAGGACTACGCAAAAGTGGTTTTCAAAATTCCGAAGTGGTAACTGCGACGTGGAGGATGCCCCGCGCGCTGGCCGTCCTGAAGTGTTTAACTCCGACGCCTTGCTCGAACTCGTGGAAGCTGAGCCAAATTCGACAGTCGATATGATAGCTCAGAGGTTAAATTCATCGCATGGAACAGTTCACAGGCACCTGGTTCAGAGTTGGGAAAGGTTTAAAAGCTGGGAAAATGGGTTCCGCATAGACTTTCCGTCGCCAACCTTCAGCAGAGAGTGAATGTGTGTTCTCAGCTGCTGCAACGGCTTGAAAATGAAAATTTTTTGAACCGTATCGTTACTGGTGAGGAAAAATGGGTCCTTAACAATAATCCTGTTTGCAAACGCTAAGGGTTAGATAAAGATGAAACACCAGAATCGACCCCTAGAGATGACCTTCACCGCAAGAAGATTCTCCTGTCTATTTGGTGAGATATGGCCGGTATTGTTTATTATGAACTTCTGAAACCAAACCAGACGATAACTGCTGATTATTATTGACATCAGCTATCAAACCTGAATGAGGCACTTAACAAAAAGCGACCGTCTTTTGTGAATAGACGCAAAGTTTTGTTTCACCACGACAACGTAAGACCTCATACCGCAAGGCACATATTAGGCAAGCTGAACGAGCTCGGATGGGAGCCAATGCCGCATCCACCATACTCTCCGGATATTGCACCTTGTGATTATCACCTTTTCCGTGGACTTCAATTCCATATGAGTAACAAGAACTACTCCTCAAAAGAAGCTATAAAAAGGGATATCGAAGCGTATTTTGGTTCCAAGGACAAACAATTTTTGAGCAGGGAATTAAAAATTTGCCTAAACGTTGTGAAGACATTGTAAATAATGAAGGAAAATATATTATTGATTGATAAATACTTTAAACATCTTTTTTATTAATTTTAAAACCGCCTTTAAAAAACGCACGAACTTATAGACTGACCTGATAGTAATTTTGCGCCACTTATCTTATGTGATAGTGCGCGTAGCTTCGAAGTCGTGGCCGGTTTATCAGCAGAGACTAGTGATTTGACATAGCCCGCAAAAAAGTATTAAAACTAAAAATAAAAAAAAAATTAAAAAAAATAAAAATAAAAAAGTATTGCAAAGAAATTAAATCACATGGCATAGCCACGCCATTTTAAGGGCGGCTTGTTTCTTATAACGACACGCCCACCAAAGTTCTTCGAAATGTAGGTCTGGTTTCACGCGTTGTATGATATGTTGCACCTACTGGTTAAACCTTGTAGTACCAGACGATTGGTTTTTTTATCTATTTTTATTTTTATTTTTTATTTATTTTTATTTTATTTTTTTTTACGTATTTTTTTATATTTTTTATGTATTTTTTTATATTTTTTTAATGTATTTTTTTTTAATTTTTTTAATGTATTTTTTTTTAATTTTTTTTTTTCTAAGAAAGTTAAGAATTTGCCTGTTGCGTACTCTATTGATGGAAATTATGGAGCAGCATGCAAACTGCTACAAACAATTCGTTTTTCTTGCAAGACGTTTTTCTTGGTGCATGACTACCATTCGAGAGTGCGGTCACCCCTCGGCAGGCAATGGCAAACTTCCGACTGAATTTCTCCTTATAAAAAACCATCTGCCGTTCAGAGTAATCTTAAAACTCAAGACGCACACCACAAATAGGAGGAGGAGCTTGGCCAAACACCTAACAAAACTTTAATTTTGATTCCAGAGCCTCATCCACAAACCCATTAATCTTAAAATTCAACATTTTATTCTAAATTTGATTTGATAGGTGGCGTTGGTGTCGCGATACTTCAAAAAAATGTATTTAGTCCGATTTGATTCATACTTTGACATACATTTATATGAAAGTAGGGTCTGCAAATGTGACTCCCAAAACTGGATGACATTTCCAAAACATACATCCACGCTGGTTTCTATAGTAAAATGCAATTTTGAAGCAATTTTGCACTCGAAAATCGCTGAATTGCTGAAAATCAAATCAATTAAGGACATTTTTTCAAAATGCTTCTAGAAACGTCATTTTGGTCAAACGTCATTTTACTTACAAATGCATGATAAATGATTTTTGCGGGAATTTAGGGCATGGACGAGTTTAAATTTCAACAGGATGGCACACCATGCCCCACAGCTCATGCCATAGTCGAAATTTTTGCGCTTGAAAAGCTAGACGTCTCCACGGCAGTCGGTTCTAATATACGTAACCGGAACGACCCGGTTTTATATCCGGCCAAAAACTGTCACTTCAGCAGCATCCCCGCTTATGTATGGAAAATGTGTATGCTACTACAATAACAACAACAACAAACTAAAAGGTAGAATTTTCGACAAAGTAAAAGAAATATTATAATATTGGTATTAATGAGTTTGTTAAAGCTTCATTATTTCGAACAGAGTTGCCACCTTTCCGAAAATTTTGAATTATATACAAATATGTAGTCGATTAATGAGAATATCACATTTATGGTTTCAAAAGAAAACAATTTAAGAGGGCATTCATCCAAAAATAAGTTTAAAGAGGGTTTCCGCCTATTCCATGAGGAAATTGAAGAGGTCGCACGATAGTGGATCGCCTTATCTGAAACCTCGCTCGATATTGAGAGTTCGGAAAGGTCTTTTCCTGCCTTGACAGAGCTGAACGTGTTGCTCAATGTTATTTTGCAAAGGCGAATCAGTTTTGCGGGAATACCGAACTCAGACATTGTAGCATATCGAGTCTATCAAAAGCAGCCTTATAATCAGAGATGGTAGGCTCATTCATTATCTTTCTTATGAATTTTTCCCAGGAATTGGCGTAGCGTGAAGACCTGGTCGATGGTGGATTTTTCAGGTCTAAAACCACACTGATAAAGTCCCATCGGTGAGCTGCCATATGGTTTTAGTCTTTGACCCAATACGCTCGACAGAACCTTATATGAGATGGCGATAAGACTGACTCCAATCCTTGGGCATACTTTCACCGAGCCATATTTTACTTATAAGCTGATGCATGCACCCTATCAGCTGTTGTTGTTGTTGTCGCAGCAACCTTAACCCTGTCAATGGAATGTAGATCTCCGGTCGTCTTCGTCTAGCTCATTTAACGCTAGGTCCAGGAAACTTGCTATTTCGACAGGTTGGGTTCAGAGGGGAGGGGTGTAAAAATGAGTGGCCCCAGTAAACTAGCCCTGTCTAGTGCATCGATCCGCCAGCCTTAAACAGTTCTGCTTGCAGTCCATCTGCTCCAGCTGCTTTGTTGTTTTTCAGTCGCTGGATAGCGAGACTGACCTCATCATAAGTAGGTGCGGGAATATGCACCCTGTCGTCTTCAATTGGTGGTACCGGGTGCATTTCCCTAGCGACGGTGTTGATAGCGTCATCGCCTGCCAGTAATTTAGAGAAATCTTCCCTCCATAATCTCGGTGTCAGCTTCATATTTGCAACCAGGTTCCCGTTTTCATCTCTTCAAGAAGATACTCTAGGCTTGGAATCTTCGGTCAGACGCTTGACCGCCAATTGGATAGTGGGACCTTCCCTATTGAGGGTCTGGACATTCCAGGTGCATATTCTTAAATCACAGTCCATTTCGGTTTTGCGGTGGTCGTCAACGTGAAACTTTCCTTTCATGCGAGGCTTTGTTGTTGGTCTTCACTGGAATTGGTGTTTTTGTGTGGCGGGTGCCAAACCATGCGCACAACCAGATATCCGGGGTTGCTTCGTATTCTCACATTAGCTCGCTCTCAAACGGATGTTTGGAAGTTACCGAGAGGATACTTCCCCGGAAGTTGTGAGCTGCTTGCACCATATGTAAAGGATTGTATGGCCACTCCCAAGTGAATGGTGATCAGGGACTTTCCCCACTTGCGTGGACTTCTACACACAAAATCATCCTCCTACCTGCCTAAAGCAGTAAACTTAAATAATTGGGCATTGATTAGAATTAGCAACAAAAAAGAGCTGTTTATAAAAGGCTTTATTTAGATATAAGGTGCGTTTCATAACCATAAGACACCCGTAATTTTTTAAAGTAGTTTAATTTATAGATATCAGAGAAAAATAAAAATTTTACCCATCGATTAAAGTAACAAACTTTATCTGTTTCCAATTTCTGTAATGAAACAGGTTGAATTGAATAAATTTTAATTAAAGTCATCCAAAACAACAATCAGCACCTTCTCTCTCTTAAGAAGCTTATTTTCGACTAGTGTCTTATCATTATGAAATGCCGAAAAGACTAGGAAAAGAGCAGGTTCTTGGAAAAAGATAACGATTCTACAAATTAGAGTGAACTTTCGCACCAGAAACAATTGATGGAAGTCTTAAGTCTATAACTGTTAAAATGACGCCAAATAAAAGCTACTCCGGAAAGTAAAAGCGAACTTATTGTAGTTCAGAACTTGTATACCAAAGGTGTCTTATGATTATGAAACGCACCTTATTTTGCAACAAGAAAAACTTAGTTATATGAAATATTTAAATACGTAAACCTAGTATGAAATGTTTAAGAAAACTTTAATCCAAAAATATGTTTTGACAGGGTTGCCACAGTTATTGTAATATTAAAATTAATTAAACATGGCAATTGAATAATATTGTATTTACTGTTACAAAACGAAATAAATAAACATTTAAACATGTTAATTTGCATATATTTTCAAACAGGGTTGCCACCTATCTAGAAAATAATTAATTCCGTAAAATTTTTTAATACGAAAATTAATTAGACATGCTTTAATAAATAATTTAATTTAAAAAATTTCAATAGGGTTGCCACATTTTTAATAAACATGTTATTAAAAATTTTTTTAATTCAAGTATTAAAGTTCAAATCTCAAAATCGGCTGCAAACGAAAGATATTCAAATAAGATTCAATCGTAGCAGATTTTTCTAATTCAAGAATTGAATTACCTTCTTTTGCCCGCGGCTTTGCTTCAATTGAAATATTTACAATTACCAACATACAATTTTTGAAACGGAAAGACAAATAATTTCTGCTTTATTTATTTTTCAATTTATTTTTTTATATTTTTTAATAAAATATTTCCTCTAACACCATAAAACTTAAAATTTAAAACTTTCTACAAAGTTAAAAGAATTCAACAAATTTTCATGAAAAGCTTTTTACTCAGAATTTGTAGAAAAATTCCGGCTATCAACACTTGCGCATCGGAAGCCATTCAGAGAACACAGTTTTTTTTTTTTTTAATTTAAAAAAACATTCAATTGCGCGAGCATCGATTACAGAGAATAGAAACTGTGCTTGACACACGCAGCTATCCGCCGAAATATTTCCAAGGAAATAAAAAGCCAGTGACTACATAAACAATCGGCAGCAAGGTGCGGTGACCCCACAACTGCTACAAAAACAACAACAACCCCCACAGAACAACGAACAACACACGGCTGAATGCCTGTTTACTCATGCACCCCTGTGTACCTGCTCCTCTTCACCGAGCAGTCGATTATAGATAAAACAAATTGCCAAGAACAACAACAATGCGAGTTCGCACAATTCAAAAAGAAAATAAAAAATTAAAAAAACAAAAAACAAATAAAGAGACTGCTGCCGCTACTGCTGAATTTTGCTACTGCATCTTACCCAGAGCGCCATATGATTGTGATTGCCGTCAATTGAGTGCGAGAGGTGGGCGCGCTGCGCTGTGTGAATAGGCAAGTAAATTCAGGCGAAAGTGGGCTTGAATATATCCACTTACATACCATACGTACACACATACACTCAAACGTAACAAATGAAGTTTGATTCAAATCAAATTCCTCTTCATCTTTTTTTGTTGCTGCTTTACGATTTCAATTGTAAATACGCCGGTAACAATAACGACGCGGAATATCCCGACAGCGGAAAAAGATAACTGTCTGCAACCACAAATCGACAATTCCTGCAATTCAAATGGATATTTGTAATTCAATTTATGCCCGAATTAAGGCAGCATCGCAACAACTCATCAATCGCTTATCGGTTTTCGGTTCGCTTGACGCAGCTCACCACTTGCGTCACCACCTGCTTGTGCTTGCTGGTGGTTGTTGTTGGTGACAATTGCCATTTCTACGCAATGATGGGAGATGTGGCGGGTCATTGGACCGACCATCCACACAGCGCTTTTCGTCTTTTCTATCAATAGCTGTGGTGTTTTCACTGCCTCCTCCGCTGCTCTTGGCCATGAGTTGCAGCTTCTGCTGAGTTATTTGTTTTCGTGATTTTGAATTTACGAGGTTGTTTTCTTATTTTCTTCTATTTTTTGCCAGTTGTGTTTTTCATACCAATTTATTGACAGCTTTGTGTAAATTTTTCAATAGCAATCAGCTAAAATAAATCGGCTGTGGCTAATCATCAACTTTATTTAAAGCACAGGCTAAATTTTTTATACCCAGGCTGCAACTAGCGCACTTGGGTCTTAAACTCGTACCCTTGATTGTGTAACTATTTTTTGTAACAGTCCAGCATATGCAAGATAAAAGTAGACGTATAAATCGGGTGTTTTTTAAGACCTTGAGAACTTGAAATGATAATCATCATCATCATGAATTCCTAGAGAAATTCCAGCCATCTGGTGGCACTACGCTTAGATCTGTCGACCGGAGAATGCAATATGAATTGCCAGCTAAAAACGAAATAAACCATTGAAGGTGATATCCACCCTGTCGTTGTGCTTCGTCGGGTTCGACAGGGGCCATACCGTGAACCAGAGCTTACTCACACCAAAGGTGAAAATGCAGAACTTCAAGTGTTCTTCCCATTTAGGCCGCTTTTGTTGGATTACCAGTTGCCGGATCTCCAAATTGAGATCCTTTATGCGAGGATCCCCGTGATCGGCCTGGCGTAGGTGGTCACGCTCGATTGCCAAAGCAGCTGCATCAGCTGGGAAATTGGGACGTATGGCCCGGATCCTTCCAGCGGGTATGAAGCGAGCCGCAGCGGCTGTGATCACCTTGCGGAATGCTCGTTCGCCTGCGTGCACATCGGTGGGAATGGGGAGAGCGGCGAAGATGTCTTCGGTAAATTCCGCAAATCTGAGTGTCGAATCCTCTATCTGCTCTACCAATAGCTGTCCCATATGATCATTTGGCTGGCTTGAATGCCAGAGATCGTGATGCGCATTGAAGCCACCTACTACCAATCGGTTGTCACCCCTGATGAGCGCACCAATATCGAGGTGATATCCTGCCGGGCAGCAGGTATCAGGGGGTATATAAATGTTATATATTTCGAGCTCGGCATCGCCTGACCGTACAGCTATCCCTTGACATTCTAAGGCGCTGTCCCTGCGTTCGATGCCTTGATCAATGAGACTATACTGCACTGTATGGTGGACTACGAACGCTAGGCCACCACCGTTGTCTCGCTCGTGATCCTTTCTATGCACGTTGTAGCCGTCCTTGGTGATCAGGGAGGAGCTAGCGTGTAGTTTTGTCTCTTGGACCGCAGCTATCTTGATACCATGTCGGTTCATGAAGTCGAGTGCCTCGTCAATATTACTCGTAAGTCCGATGCAATTCAGTTGGAGGAGCTTGAAGCTCTTCGGGAGTATATTCATAACTCGGGGAGTGAGGGACGCATGGTGTTGTCTGCGTTGGTCCTGCTGTGCGTTCCGCAAAAATTGGTTCCGGCCTGATGTTGACGGGCGGCCGCGCCAGGAGGGCGGTGGAAGTAGGGGGCAGGGTAGTCGCGTGTCCGCTCACGGGTGGTGCGCAGGCCAGAGCACTTCCGAAAGTGGCACCAGCCATTGCAAGAATTGCACTGGACTGTTGTCAGACTCCGTAGAACTCTGGTCTGACACACGGAACAGACTGTGCGGGGGAGCACGAGCTGGTGGTTTGTCCCTGCACTGGGATAGGAGCAGGCGTGTTGTGGGTCAGTAGGGGAGTTGTGTTGCGCCTGAGGGCTCCTTACCGTTAAGGTATGGTTGGTGGCGGCAGTTTGACGTGTCGGCACTGAGGAAGGTATCGCCGTTGAGGTAGGGGCCGCCTGATGGCGGGAGCAACACGTAGCCACAAACCTTGTGGACCTAATCGACCCACTGAAGCGGCTATTCGAGCTATTATGACTAAATTTAGAACCAAATTTACAAAATTGAACATCAAACCACCAACCCGCTTACGTAAAGGCGAACTGAAGAAAATAACGCAGCTGTTTCGGCCAGTATAAATAATCACCATCAATTATCGATTCGGCGCCGGGCGCAGGAATTGGGCCTCTGTTACTCAACAACGTTGAAAAGTTTGCGAAAGGATTTAAGTGTGAAGCCTTTCAAAATACAGGTGGTGCAAGAATTGAAGCCGAACGACCTACCGCAACGCAGAATTTTAGGTGAATGGGCTATTGGAAAGTTGGCCGAAGATCCACTTTTTTATCGAAAAATTGTGTTCAGCGACGAAGCTCATTTTTAGATCAATGGGTACGTAAATAAGCAGAATTGTCGATTTTGGAGTGAAGATCAGCCAGAAGAATTGCAAAAGCTACCAATGTATCCAGAAAAGGTCACAGTTTGGTGCGGTAGGCATCATTGGGCTGGAGGTATCATTGGACCGTACTTTTTCAAATGTAACTGTGAATGGTGAGCGCTACCGTGAAATGATATCCAACTTTTTTTGCCCAAAATGCAAGAGCTTGACTTGCATGACATGAGGTTTCAGCAAGACGGTGCCACATGCCACACAGAGCGCGACAATGGACTTGTTGAGAGGCGAGTTCGGTGAACATTTTATTTCACTTTCGGGACCTGTCAATTGGCCACACAGATCGTGCGATATAACGCCTATAGATTATTTTTTGTGGGGCTATGTTAAAGCTCATGGCTATTCAGACAAGCCTGCTTCAATTAACGCATTGAAAGACAACATTAAAGCATTTATATGTGAGATACCGGCCGAAACATTGGAAAGAGTATGCCAAAATTGGACTAAGCGGATGGACCATTTGAAGCACAGTCGCGGTCAACATTTGCATGAAATAATCTTCAAACATTTAATTATATGGACTGTACCATCGATTTAAATAAAAATTTCATGCATTTTTCTGAATTTTACGTGTGTTTTTTTTTGAAAAACTTTCCTATAGCTCTTAAAACTTCACCCTTTATCTGTGATGTTTACATACTGATGCGCGATTGCACCAGTCAATTTTAAAATTTAGCAGGCTGTTTAAATTTTAAGTTGCACAATGCCAACTTTACTATTTTCATTTTTAATAGTGTGATAAATTTTAAATGGACTCTGAAACCTGGCTGAGGGCTGTTAACTGATCTCTGGAGAAATAACAGTTTTTAACACTAGTGAAAGGGGAATGTTAAACTCTTCTGTGTACTCCACATTCTGCAAGAGTTCGCTCATTCGCTCGGATTCCAGAAGTGGTTCTCTCATCAAAAAACACAATGCTATGACATTTTTAAATAAATAAATGAAATAACTCCTCTTCTCTTTGCACCAATTAAGCGATTTATGGGTTCTTTTAGCTTTTCTGCACGAATTTAGTTAATTTGTTTAGATAAACCCACCGTTTCACTGCGGCGGTGCTCAAAAGAATTTCTGTTTATTTGATGTTAAAATGAGAGCTGGACACTCAATGTTCGGTATTGTCCAAACTTAGACTCTGTGATATTTGTTTTTGTTTTGACAGGGCAGGAGACAAATATTTTCACTTAAGTAAGACAAAATATGTAAAAATAAAATAGTCATAACAATAAATATTTATGAAAAGTATGTATGTAAAATGTGCTTACTAAAATGACAACATACGTTCACGCGTGTAATTCGATTTATGACTTTGGCTTTGTTTTCAATTTGGATATGTGTGTGTGTGTGAAATGCATCTGTGCGGCAACTCATTCGCTTTGCTCTTTTCAATGCATGCACAAGTAATGCACATACAGACACACATACATATCTCTGATTTTTTGACTAAACAGCTCAATTCGACTTGGCGCTCTCTTCTTGCCAAGCACTAAGTTGCTGGATGCTGTTGCAGTATTTGAACTATTAATAATTCGTATTTGTAGGTTAAGAATTTGCATTTGAAAAAATTATATGTAATGTAAAATTTTCTTATGTAAAATTGGTCTTTATTGTTCTGAAAGAAAAAGTAGCTAAAGGGAATTAAGTGTTTCTGTCAACAAGCCACAGATATGCACGTAATTTATTAATATTGATATTTAGTCTATAAAATTAACTGATAGCTTGGCGAAGAAATGCGAGCAATTTTTATTTGCTAGTCAATCAATTTGCTTTCGTTCGGCTTGCTTTGTCCGATAAGCGCCGTTGATAAGAATTGTAATAAGGGAAAGACTAAACAAAAAACAAAAAACAAAAAAAGAAGAATTTAATCGCACTGGATTACTTTGTCTTAAATTTGTTTCATGTAAATGGGAATAGGCGATTATATTTAGCTAAACAAATACATATATGAACAGGCTCGAAATGTAAAATTTGATTTTTTTCTATATATTATTCGTAAATATTTTCTTGTTTTTGTTCTGAAACGACAGCAAATGCGAAAAACAATAATAACACTAAAATAAAACATGCTCGGTTGGGTGGCAAATTGTTTTCTAATGCGAACTGTGGGAGCAGGGGCGAGCAGTGGATTTCAAGAAAACTGCTACGTGGGCGACTTTATGAAGGAAACATTTTGTTGTCGCCAGCCCCCCATACACCGCTTTGATTTTAAGTTTACAATGTATACCTCAGTTTAAATATTCTTTACTAAAAAACAAATGCGTCTGTAGGCGAAAAAATGTAAATCTCAGCAATTGTCGGTTTATATAACAAACTAAATACCTGCCGTCCAAATGAGTTTTGCGCCCTCCTAAAGTCGTATCTGAGCGAACGCTACTTATGCGTTAAACAAGGAAACGAGTACTCTAACCTTGAAGAAATGAATGCTGATGTGCCACAAGAAAACATTCTTGGTCCGCTCTTATACCTTCTATATACCAGAGATTTGCCAACACTCCCGAATAGCTTGATCGCCACTTTTGCCGACGACAGTGCCTTCCAATTCGAAAAAGTACTAAAGAAGTTACAGCCAAATGCAATAAACGCAACTGAAGAATGGACGAAGACTTGGCGCATAGAATTGAACAATGCCAAGTTACTTCGTGTAAACTTCACCAACAAAAAGGTGAATCAGTATCCAATAATACTGCTAACACTGCAAAATACCTTGGCATAAGGCTCGATGCTAAGCTTCGATGAAAGGAGCATATAAAACTTAAACGGCATGAAATCCATCAGAAGATAATAAAATTGAAATGGCTAATTGGACGCAGATCAAATCTATCCATATATAATACCTAAATATTTAACTGAATCCTACTTATGGCACTGTTATTTGCGCATAATGAAGGCATTTTCTAAAATAGAATTTTCATTGCCCTAAATCAAAAACGTTGAGATTTTTTGTTAACACATTTTTTTATTATTATTATTTTTTTTATAATTTTTTATTTTAATACATTTTTTTTATTATAATATATTTTTATTATTATTATCTTTTATTATTATTTTTGTATGATATTTTTTATTATTATTATTTTGTGTTTTTTTATTATTTTGTTCAAACGTCCCATTCTTTGTGAGGCACTTACACAACTTGACGGCAGCTTAGCTGCAAGTCAGATGTTTACACTGTTTTAATAAATTTTTAATTATCGTACTTTAAAATAATTACTAATTTACTGAAGGAAATTTCTTATGGTGTGTCAAGAATTTAGCAGACCCGTTTGTTGAAGGTCATAGATAAGGTGCTTCTCCAATTTGAGTTTCTTGAGGTTTTTTGCCATATTTACGTGAACAAGTTCTTAGGCCGATATGATCAGTATCAGCAATATGAAGACCTTTCTCAGTTTCCACTGTCGTTTGATGTCAATCCCCAAATCGGAGTATTTGCTGATTTTCTCCGTGTAGGTTTTATGAATATTTTTGTTCAATGGCACGCCAATGTCTATGACCATCGTAGTGTTGTCATTTTTATTTACCACAAATATGTCAGGTCTATTATGAGTTCTTGTAATATTCGTAAGGATTGTTCTATCATAATAGAGAAGCATGTCCTTATCTCCATGCACTGATTCTGGAACATATCTGTAATAGGTCAAGACACCCTCACGTTGTAAATTGTACATTTGAGCAAGTCGTAGGTGTAGAATTTTTCCAACATCGTTGTGCCGTTTAAGGTAGAAAGAGTTTATTATTAGAGTACACCCAGCTAGAACGACATATGTCTTCCGGAGCATTGGGCTCTTTGATGACGTACTTTACATAATTTCGCATGGGTACTACTCCATCTTGCATAGCAAATACAGTAGGTTCTGTTTTTATGCGGTTTTGAAATAGTGCGATTTTTTTTTAAATTACAAAATGCATGTCGACCTATCGGGAATTGTACATATAAACAAGATTCTAAACCAGCTAAGCAAAAACTCATCACAGATTACATCAGAAATGCTAACCCTACAAGTATGGAACCGCCTGCATAACTATCTAGATCAGACGTGTACATTTCCTCAAGTGACGAAAGTGATTTTACGCCAAATCCTAAACGAATGCGCAACATGTGGGTATTTTCTGATTCTATTTCTGACGTAAATTTATTTTTCGATTCTGACGTTTCTTAAATAGAGATATTTTTTTTTTTTAATACATTTACTTGCAATCTATTCATAGAACAATAAGCAAATTAGTTAACTAAGTAAATTTGACTTATATTATTGGTCTCCAGTGAGGTCAATAATAATATACTTATGTAAATATGTAATAATTTTCAAAAATACAATATTTTGTTTGTGCGATTTTATTACATTATTTCAGATTTATGCGGTCTATGGAACGTATCTATAGTTATAATATGGGACTAGTGCCCTTTTTTATGCGATTTTATTACATTATTTCAGATTTATGCGGTTCTTAGCACTTTTGAAACGTATCTATAGTTTTTTTATGCTGTGTTTTTTTATGCCGTTTCTTGCGGAACGTATCTACCGCATAAAAACAGAACCTACTGCATAGCACTTTCTGTTGCAGCGAATATTCCTTTATTAATTAGTCATAAGTGCGACAGTTTCGCGTCGACATGCGAGCTTTTCAATTCGTTGTAATATACGCCATGTATGGGCATTCGTGACCATTGATCAACTTTGTCCATTTATGTTGTAGTGGTCCTGCTGTTAAACTTAGATATCATTCTGGGAGGTGTAAATTTGTCATCAGCTGCATTGACGGCATGGTGAAGTGCTAAGTTTCCGGCCTTTCCATAGAAATAATTTCTAAGTTTCAGGATGATCTTGTCGTGCAGTGCTCCAACGTCAATTGCACCTCTACCTCCTTATTTCCTAGGCAGTGCAAACCTCAACACAGAGCTTTTAGGATGATGACATTTATGTTTAGTCATTTTTGTCCGCATCATGCCTTCCAAGTTGTTCAGTTCAGTTGTTGACCATTTTACTATGCCAAAACTATACGAAATTAGGGGTATCGCAAATGATTTGATGGCTCTGATCTGGTTATAGCCATTATTATTATTTATTACTATGTTTTTTTTTTTATTATTGTTATTTTTTTTATATTATTTTATTTTGTTTCTTAAACCTATATAGTTTTTTTATTATACTATTTTTTTATTATTATTATTTTTTTTAGAATTTTTTTTTATTATTATATTATTTTGTTTTTTATATTTTTTTTATTATTATTATTTTTTTAGATTTTTTTTATAATCGTTATTTTTTTATTTTATTTATTTTTTTCATATTTTTTTATTATTATTATTATTGTATATTTTTTCATAAAACAAAAAAACTAAATTCTTCTGAGGCATCATAATTATCATACCTTTTAGTGGTTAAAGCCGGCTGAGAGAGTAGAGAAGAAAAATTCTAGAAAGAAACGTATAGAAAGCATGCAAGATAGGCAAGATAATATTTAACAAATCTGGTGCAACGAGATCGCAGTTTTTTTGAAAGCTCTATAATGGTATGTCAAAAAGAGTCAAAGGGTCCATGTCAATACTCTTTATTAACAGTACATGCATTTACAGTAAAAAAAAATTCTCATAAATGGTACATTAAAAAGTTTGCTGAGTAAGTAAAACAATATTTTATTTTTTCAATGTCTTTAGTTTTTTCATTAACTCTCAAGACTTTTTTATATTGGTAAAAAACGTACATATATTTAAGAGTTATATGAATCCATATAAAGGGTGATTTTTTAAGTTACCACGACAGTCGGTTCTACGTTACCGAAACGACCGGATTTATATCCGGCCAAGGACTGTCACTTCAGCAGCATTCCTCGTATATGTATGGGAAATATTTATGTTGTTACAGCAACAACAACAACATGTATTTGATAGAACTTCTTTTAAAAAATGCTTAAACAGTTATCAGCTGCCATAGGTAGATAACCATTTATAATCATTATAGTTATCATTTCATCATCCAAAGGCTCTAGCGCCTACAACGCCTTTGAATCACTAAAATTCACTTTGCAAATTTGTCAGTTCGTAAAACATAGATAGATATGCACCTTAAGCTAAAATGATCGGTCATCTGTGCCATCTCTTCGTCGTACTCTATCGATTAGACGTCGCTCGCAACAGCTTAGGTTTCGACCGTTCACATGATGGAAAGTTTTACGCAAAGATAGGAACTAACTGGTGCAAAAACTAAAGCCTGAAGACCATTGAAATCAGCGTATATTTCTTACTTTTGCTCTGGAAAAGTTCTTTCTTGTATTTCCTTGTGTTCTTTTTTTTATCGAAAAATTTGGTTCATTTTTGGCTGAATGATTTTTATAGCAAACGAAATTGATTTGTTAAAACGATATTTAATGCTAACAGTAACTCTCAATTTGGTTCTGTTAACTGTGCTGCTGGATTGTGTGACTTAACAGCACTCGATTATTTCTGTGGGGAATGTTAAGTTATTGCTGTACACTAGCAAACCAGCAACAATTGACGACCTGGAAGGTAACAGTGATCGAGTTATAATAGAAATAAAGCTGATAGACTGTGGTTCATCAGGCGAGCCAGAGGTGGACATAAGAATAAATTTAAATTTCAATTTTTTTTATTTTGGTTGTTTTTTTATTTTATTTATTTATTTTATATATATTAGTTTTTATTTTTTTATATCTAGGTATATATATTTTTTATATACTTATTTTGTTTTTATATTCATTTTTTTATAATTTTCTTAATCTTTATTTCTATATTTTTTATTTTTATTTTTATTTTTTTTTTTTTGATATCTATATAGTTATATTTTTTTATATACTTATTTTAATTTTTATAATTTTTTTACTTTTTTTGTATTTTTTATTTTGTTTTTTATATTTATTTTTTATTTGTTTTTATATTTATTTTTTATATTTTTATTTTGTTTTTAATATTTTTTTTTTCTTTTTAATATTTTTTTTATTTTTTATATTTATATATATACATAGTTGGTATACTTATTTTGTTTTCATTTTTATTTTGATAATTTTTTTTAAATTTTTTTTTATACATAGTTATTGTGTTTTTTGTTTTTTATATTTATTTGTATTTTTTTCTTATTTTTTTTTTGGGTTTTAGTATATATTTTTTTATACAATATTTATATATATTTTTTTATATTTATATATATTTTTTTTTGTAGACTTATTTTGATTTAATTTTTATTTTTTATTTTGATAATTTTTTTCATTTTTTTCTATATTTTTTATTTTTTTTTTAGAAACATTTATTTTTTATATTTATTTGTATACATATTTATTGTGTTTTATTTTGTTTTTATATATTTTTTAATATTTCTTTTGTTTTTAATATTTTTATTTTATTTTTTATATTTATATGTATATATTTGGTGTACTTATTCTGTTTATAGAAATATATTTTTTAGTATTTTTATACATATTTATTGTGTTTATTTTGTGTTTATATTTATTTTTTATTTTTGTTATTTATATATATATATTTTGTATAGTTATTTTGTTTAAATTTTTATTTTTTATTTTGATAATTTGTATAATATTTCGTCCCCTTAGTATTAAAATAGCCTATAAATTTTTTGATGTTTTGAGAAAATGAATTTCAAACTTTTTGTCGAAAGTAGCTCTCACTCAAATCTCGTTATGTGTGTAAATATTTATTATTTTTTGACTGACGTTTTGACCCACTTTGTGGAACTAGAATTTGACAAAATTTTGACCACATATAAAATCGACGATGGAGAATCCAAAAATTCAATAAAAAAATAATAGCCTATGAGCACATAGGCTATTGTTATACTGAGGGGACGATTCCCTTTGGTTGGGCACCTATTGCGGCGCGTCCCAGGTGGTGGATAGGGTACGCCACAGTTATCTTCTGTGGTTAAGTAGGTCATAGCCTTGGTAAAAGCCTACTCGCGAACCAGCCTAGTTCTCGTCAACCAACAACTATGGTAGGGGGAACAACATGTAGTGCAGTGTTACTGCACGCGTGCCGTAACTGCCATAATTGCTGGCAGTGACCCATATCCACTTCGGTGGAAGGCGAGAAGCCACTCGTATTAGTAGGTCATGTCTCTGCTAATACGAATGGAGTAAACATGGACTCACGGGGAGAAGGCCACTTCCTTATATCAAAGGCTACCAATCCAAGGTGGAACAGCATACGCCGAGGGATGCATGGCTTAGGGTGAGCTAAGTCGCTAGTATGCGGACTCTGGGGCACCTGTCGCACCCCAGTTTAAATTCGACTTACCACGGCATAGGGCTCTGCCGTGGCGAACCCCATTATTTCCCTACGAATATCTCTGGTTACGACTGCTGACTCGTCAGCTGAGTGACCGCCCCGCAAAAATGAACAAAACTAACATAAAACAAACAACACAACAAAAAATTCCTTCCCGACGCGGAAGACCCGTTGGCTCCACCAAACTTATGGCGGGGTCAAAAACCACCCCTTCGGTGGCTAAAGTGCTCACTAAGAGCAAGACCGTCAAGGAGACACCACCGCACTCCCAGGTGGCTTCTACTTCCTCCAAAACCGACTCGGGTGCGGAGAACCCATTGATCACCAAATCTGTTTTGCCAGAAACTGGGAAAACAAGTCGGACAGAAGTCTCCAGAAAACCTATCCCTCCTCATCTCCGTCGATACAGAGATCGAAGACGCGCCACTTTCCTTACGGAAAAGTTCGGCAAAACCCCTGAGGAGGAGCTGTCCGACCAACAAAAGTCAACTCTCGGTTGGGCCCGGGAATTTCTTCGGAAGTATGAGGCGTCCAAAGAGAAACCGAGTGCAGCTAAGCGGCAGCGGTCTTCAGAGGATCCTTCTAGCTCCAACGACCCCAAGAAGCATAAAGCTTCCTCTGAGGTCAAATTACGCAAGTTCTGCGAAGTTGCCAGAGATAGTCTGGTCATGGCGGTGGTGGATAAGAGCCACCCTGACGGTTTCATCTCTCCATCAAACTGGAAGATTGTGGAGAGAAAACTCCAGTTGGGATACCTGGACGTTCTGAAGCAGAACCCAGGGCCTCCTCCTTTCTGCTCTGACGCGGGATGGTTCCAGGCAAGGGTCAAGTTGATCGCGTGCTCGGATCAACGTTCGGTCAGCCTGTACGGCAAGGCCCTCGACCGACTCGGCGAGGTATGGCCCGGAGCGAATCTCCAACTCATCAAAAAGAGTGAAATTCCCAACAAACCCCGCGGCAGAGCAAGAATACCTGTAGAGCCATCCGATCCGGAAACCATCCTGGAGCTACTGAAGATCGGAAACCCGAACCTACCCACCGAAAACTGGAGGGTAGTTAAGGTGGAAGAGCCTTCAGGAAACTCCAGACATGTCACGCTGCTCCTGGACCAGGAAAGCGTTCAAGCACTGGACGACCGCAAGGGGATTGTGGCATTCGGGTTCACTACCACTACCATTTGGACCTATCAGCCGAAAAATCTCCTCGCACCCAGCGAAGAGAGTACGGCGGCCCCCGAGATGGATGTCGATAAGCCTCTCTCACAAGATTCGACGATTGAGTCCGACTCGGAATCAAACAGCGAACTTGTGGGAAACTTATTTAACATTCAACTCGGGGACGAGGATAGTCTTTTAGATAGCGGTGATGACGCGAACGCCACAGTCATCGAATGTCCGTCTAAAAGTGCTGCAGATTAATCTGCACCACTCTAAGGCTGCCTCGGCAGCCCTCATTCTTCGTCTCTCTGACCTCAGAGAAGACATCATTCTCATCCAAGAACCTTGGATATCAAACAACAAGATATGCGGCCTGAAAGATAGGCACTACACCTTGTTTCAAGGTGAGGCTAACGTTAGATCGCGCTCTTGTATTCTCATTCGAAAACATATTAATGCTTTTCTTCTTCCCTTTAGCAATGCTGACACCACTGCCATAGAGGTTGAAGCTGTCCACGGCCCGATTTGGATTGTGTCGGCTTACATGCCTTACGACGCAGCGGAGGCGCCTCCTCCTGAAGCAGTGAGAAGGCTCGTCAATACGGCGCATCTGATCCAGAAACGCGTCATTATTGGAGCAGACGCTAATGCACATAATACTGTTTGGGGCAGTACAAACAACAACACACGAGGTGAGCAACTTTTTGATTATATTCTAGCGAATAAGCTTGATATATGTAATAGAGGTGATGTCCCTACGTTTCTTAACTCGTCTAGAAGAGAGGTACTCGATATTACTCTTGCTAGCGAATCATGTACACAACTGGTGCAGGACTGGAGCGTTGATAAACAGCACTCTTTTTCCGACCACCAATATATAACATTCACTTTAAAAGCCGAAACGGCAAAACCCATGAAGTACCTTAACAAAAAGCGTATGAATTGGATCAAATATAAAGAACATCTTGCCAATGGACTTCCTGATATCAGGCAGTTTGAAATGGCAAATAAAAACGATATCGAAAACGCTGTCAACATGATAACGAAGACGTGTCAAAGCGCAGCACGACAATCTTGTCCCCTGACAAAAACAGGAGGTAAGCATAAACCTTTTTGGTGGACTCCAGAAATCTCAGAACTTCGCAATCGAACTCGGAAACTCTTTAACCAATCTAAAATAACAGACGAATGGGAAGAATATCGACAATGTCTCAAAGACTTTAAGAAAGCTGTCAGAAGTGCAAAACGCACATCCTGGCGATCATACACTCAAGAATTAGAAAACACCTCAGAAGTAAGCAGACTACGCAAGATTCTTGCTTCAAACCCAGTCTCTCCCAGTTTTATCATGACTCAAGATGGAACTTGGACTACTTCAACTGACCACACTCTTAGAATACTTCTAGAATCTCACTTTCCAGGCTGTGTTGCCAACTTACCTGCACTTCCCAGCACTTTTCAGAGTAATTATGGGAATAGATCAGATCTAATCAGCTCTAATAGCATCTCTACAGCAATACTAAGCTTTAAAAAATTTAAATCACCAGGTCCTGACAACATCATTCCAGCAGAACTTCAAGAAGGACTAGAAATTCTACTGCCTTGGTTAACCAGGATCTTTAACAAGTGTTTAAATCTGTCTTATCTTCCGACAATTTGGAAGAAATCGAAGGTAGTATTCATTCCGAAAACGGGGAAGCCTTCACACTGTAAACCAAACGACTTCAGGCCCATTAGCCTAACCTCTTTTTGCTTAAAGGCTTTTGAAAAAGTCTTAGATGAGCAAATCAAAACCCAACTTGATACTAAGTTGATCTCAGAGGCACAACATGCCTACACTAAAGGGAAATCGACTGAAACGGCACTTCATTCACTGGTGCAAACAGTGGAAACTTCCCTTCACAATAAGGAGTACTCTCTTGTCGCATTTATGGACATAGAAGGTGCTTTTAATAATATTGAACCCAACGCTATTTTGTCTGAAATTGCCAAATTGGGTATTAATTACTCCATCCGTAAGATGATCGAACAAATGCTCCAAAGTAGAATAATCACTTCAGAGCTTGGGTTAAGCCGCATGAGAATGTACGCCGTCAAAGGCACTCCTCAAGGCGGAGTACTTTCACCCCTTCTCTGGAATCTCGCTGTAAACAGTTTGCTCCGAAATCTCGAAAAAGCAGGCTGCAAGGTTGTAGCCTATGCAGATGATATTGCTCTCTGCGTGTCAGGCAAACACCTGAATACTCTTACTGAGCTCATGCAACGCTCAATCAATATTCTGTCAAAATGGTGCACCGAGTGCGGACTAAATGCGAATCCAGCAAAGACAGATCTTGTTCTCTTCAATAGGAAACAACAATCTCCTCCACTGCAAACAATAACCTTAAAAGGGGAATCATTACTCCTATCTGATTCAGCTAAATATCTAGGAGTTATTCTAGATAGGAAGTTGAGTTGGAAATTGAACATCGAAAACAGATGCAAAAAAGCTTTCATAGCTCTTTATACTTGCAAGAAAGCTATAGGCAAAACCTGGGGTTTTTCACCTCGGATCATTTATTGGATATATACCTCGATCATCAAACCGATACTCTTCTACGGTGTGGTTGTATGGTGGACAGCACTCGAAAAACGGTGTAGAGTAGCCACAATTGATCGAGTTCAAAGAACAGCCTGCCTCCTGATAACAGGATGCTTAAGTACAACACCTACTAAGGCTCTAAATACGTTGCTTCACTTGTTCCCTATCGATCTGGCTGGCAAAGCGATTGCAGCGAAAGCAGCGACACGCATGAATGCTATATCGAAATGGAATAAGTATCTTGGCCATTCGGCCATACTGAACAGGAACACTGTTATCTCTTCTGACACAGACTATCATGTAAGTCTTCCATCACCACCCTTGCTATTCTCCTGTTCACTCCCAACTAGGGAAGAATGGAAGACAAATCTAACCGAAATCAATGGCCCTCTGACTATATATACAGATGGTTCAAAACAAGACGGCAAAGTGGGATTTGGAATCTTTTCCAATTCCCCTCACATCAATCTATCATTTAGATTACCCGACTACTGTAGCGTATTCCAAGCGGAAGTATGCGCTATCTGGTATGCTGCGAAAACTCTCTTAGAAAATAGAATATCACTAGAGGATATCCGCTTTTTCACCGACAGTCAAGCGGCCGTTCGAGCACTCAGCTCCTCTTATACCCACTCAGATGTGGTTCGATCCTGTCTCTTATCTCTTAACGAGATAAGTGTTCAGAATTCTGTCCAAGTTATCTGGATACCGGGTCACAGTGGATTCGAAGGTAACTGCAAAGCTGATGAGCTCGCAAGAGCCGGAGCTGCGCAATCAAATGTTAGTAACTTACCCACAATCCACATTCCGCTCTCAACATGTAAATTGCTCATTGATCGAGAATTTCACATCATTGCTGATCGGAGGTGGAGAGTGGAAACTACTTGCGTTACGACCAGACAAATCTGGCCATCCTACAATCTGAAACAGACGAAAACCCTTATAAGTCTTTCGAAACACGAACTAAGGCATATAATATCTCTTATCACCGGCCACTGCCTGTTGGGCACTCACGCACGTCGGCTCGGGGTTCCTCAGAACGACCTGTGCAGATACTGCGAGGACGAAGATGAAGAAGTATCGAGTAGACATTTGCTGTGCAGTTGTCCCGGTCTAGCCAGAAGTCGCCTCGCTCTTCTTGGCTCTCCAACAATTGACAATCTTTCAGTACTCTCGAGCCTGAAAATCGAATCTCTCATCAAATTCTCGAAACGAATTAATATCTTTGACCAAAATCCACAATAAAAATCTCGGTTAGGTGGGGAAATCATGTAACATAATGAGCTCTAGGGCAACACAACGGACCCAACTTGCGGTCTATGTGGCACTCCGATGCGGGGTCACCCTTAAACCAACCAACCAACCAGGGGACGATTTGTTTTTTTTGTGTTGTTTATTTTGTTTTTAGAAATATATATATTTTAGTTTTTTATACATACTTACTTATTGTGTTTTATTTCATTTTTATATTTATTTTTATTTTTTTGTTAAATTTTTAAATATATTTTTTTTATAATATTTTTTTTTTATTCATTTATTTTTTTGTTTAAGTATTCTCTAAGTTTTTATAATTACAAGCCAATTGGCCGTCATTAACCAACGAAAAGAAGGCAATAAGAAGTGGTATGAAAAACAAGATGACGCGTTTTTAAATGTCCCGTTATAAAGAAGTAAAAGCGATAACTGTGTATACATTATTATTATTATTATTTTTTTTTTGTGATGCGCATCGTTTTTCCGATTCTCGAGTCAGTCGTTGATTTTTGGAGAATGCCAACAAGTGATTGTGAAAAATGGGCCTCATATTATGAAGTTAAAAAGAAAGTCGGAATGTGAAAATACCAAACCAATCCAACAAACTCCTAATTACATTTTAACACATTTTTCATTTTTTTGGTTTTTTTTTTGTTTTGTTTTATATTTTGACTTTCATTTTTATTGTAGTTTTTTTTATAGAGAAACGCAAGAAAATTAGTGTCTCACAGAGAAAAAATGTAAAGGTGGACTTGAGATGATTTATTATCAAAAATCCACAGGTTGAAGTCGTTTTCTATGTTTTATGTAGGTATATATTTTTTTCTTTTAATGTTGTTTTTATATTTACATATATTTGTAATATTTAATTTTTTATTTTTGTTTTTTTTTTATAGTTTTTTATTTTTATTTTTTAATTGTTTTTTTTATTTTTCTTCATTTTTTTTATAAACAAATTTTTTTATTTTAATCTTCCATATACCTACTTTTTCATATTTGTTTTATATATATATTTTTTTTTTAATTTGTTTGTTGTAATCACATTTTAAATTTTATTTTTTATTTCGATTTTTTTATTTTTATTTTTATATTTTTATTTTTTTTTTTATATTTTTTAATTTATTTTATTATTTTTTTTTTTGTATATATGTGTTTTATATTTTGTTATATTTTGTACTGTTTTTTTTTTTTTTTTGTTATAATTTTTAATATTTTGTTTGATTTTTTTATTTTATTTTTTATTTTTTTTACAATTTTTTTATTAGTTTTTGTTTAATATTTTCGTTTTCTTAACTCTTATCCGCACTCTTTACCCGAAGCCTCGGTACACCCGTGTCCGCTCGCTAAAAGTCCAACCACTTGTCATAATTAATTTGGAAAGCGACAAGCTTAAGCTAGCGATCGCCAACACATTTTCGTGGCAACAACAATGCCGGCATTTTAAATTTCTTGCCGTAAAAGCAGTCTAGGTGGGATGTAGCCACAAGTGCATGCTAAAGTATCAAAAATGTATGTCATTCATATTTTCAACGCGCGTGTTCTTTTAATTGTAATACATACACATACACATGTAAATAGGCGTCCATATGTAGAGAAGTAGACCGGTAGGAAATCGGCTGTCCTAAAACAGCACACGCGTATGCCAGATATGGAAAATTAATTAAAATCATTAAATGATATGTCAATCGAATTATTATAATCAGATTATTTAATTGGTATGCGGAATCAAGGGACATTACACTGTGCTACAGAATTAAAGTTTCTTATCGCATGTGAGAAAATTTAAGCGATTATTATTTTATGAGAGGATTTATTATCACTGGTGATAAAAAATGGATTGTTTACAATGACGTCAATCGAAAACGAGCATGGTCCAAGCATGATGAAGCGCCACAAACCACTTCAAAGGTTGATATTCACCAAAAGAAGATGATGCCGTCAGTTTGCTGGGACTGGAAGGGTGTGGTATATTTTGAACTGCTTCAGAGGAACCAAACGATTAATTCGGATGTCTACTGCCAACAAATGGACAAATTGAATACACAGCCATCAACGAAAAGCGACCAGAATTGATCAAACGTAAAGGTGTCATATTTTATTAGGACAACGCTAGACTGCATACATCTTTGGTCACTCACCAAAAACTGAGAGAGCTTGGCTGGGAACTTTTGTTGCATCCACCATATAGCCCTGACCTTACGCCGTCTGACTACCATTTGTTTCGGTCTTTGTAGACCTCCTTAAATGTTAAAACTTTCGGCAATGACGAGGCTATAAAATAGCACTTGCTTCAGTTTTTTGCAAATAAAGGCCGGACGTTCTATGAGCGCGGAATAATGAATTTGCCGGAAAGATGGCAAAAGGTTATCGAACAAAACGGAAAATATATAATTGATTAAAGTTCATGCTAAGTTTTAATGAAAATGTATTTACTTTCTTTTAAAATATCGGCAATATGTTTCCGGACAACCCCATAGTACCTTACAGTGAAAAAGTGATTACTAGACTTGAGTTGTTTCATCAAATATACACAGATTTATAACCGTTTGGGAGTCGGTTGCTTTTTTTATTTTTATAATTTTTTTTAATAGATTTTTATATATTTTTTGTTATTAGTTTTTTATACCTTTATTAGTTTTTATTTATTTTTTATTTTTGGTTCTTTTTTTGTTTATTTATTTTTGTTTTTTTTATTTTTTTGTTTTTATATTCCTATTAATTTTTTTTTTTTTTTTGTTTTTTATTTATTTTTCTTTTTTTTATTTAATTTCTTTATTATTTTTTCTTAAATTTTATAATAATAAATTTATTAATAATGTTAGGCACCGTAACATTACGTTTGGTTCATCTCACAGCGCCAGTTCTGCTTACCAAAAGTGGCCCATGTGCCCAGTGAGGTTCTTACCCATTTAAAGTTTGAGAATAGGTTAAAATCGTTTCGAGCCTAAGGCCTCTAATCATTCTCTTTACCAGACAAGATTATTTTACATAAATGTTAAATGCAATCCTGAGTGAAACTTCGGAGGGAACCAGAGTTGGAACCTAGATGGTTCGATTGGTCTTTCGCCCCTATACTCAATTCTGACAATCGATTTATCTTACGATTCGTTGTACAGCTGCAGATACATAACTTTTGTCACCCTCCTCATTTGCGACCTGCTTTGGTAGGCTTAGCAACAAGCAACTCATACCAAATGCGGCAGCTGTCAAATTTAACCACGTAAAAGTTATCATCTGCGCGATATTTTTCAAATTGTTTTATTTCCTAGTCACTGGGCCACAATGGCCGTAGAGTCACATAACATTCCAATTCATTTGTTCGAGCTCCTTTTGTCATATTCCGCTGCTTTCTCTTTACTAAGTACTTCAACGTATTGACAGCTGTCAGTTGAACAGCTAGCCTTTAATCATATTTAACGCCTCAAATGAATAGCAATTAAGTAGAGACTCAATAAAAAGCCAGCGAATAAAATAAAAACAAAAACCGAAAGCCCAAACGAATCAAGTTTCCATAAAAAAGGCTGCGCTCACAACTTTTTTGGAAAGGTTTACTCGTCAAATGTTTTTATGATTTGGTTATGTTAATTAGATACGTCAATGTTAATAAATATAATAATTATTGATATATTGTTTGTATACGGTTTGTATAGGGTTGTCCAAAAAGAGCGGATCGAAATGCCATAAAACAAGTTTCGAGTTCTTTCCTTGTTTGAAAGACCCTGGCATGGCAATTGGTAAGAAATGTGACATCACTCAAATGTCCGTCGCAACTTGGCTCGGTATCACTCATTGTTCTTCTTCTTCTGGATTGGCGTGGTAACCGCTTAAGGGGTTATATACTGTTAGAATTTTCAAAAAATAGATTTTTTTTAATTACTTTTTTTCTTAATGCACGTATATTCAAGAAAAGACACAGAAAATTTAATATCGTTCCGGTGAATATTTTCGAATTTACACGAAAATATGAAAAGGCGTTTCAGAGTGCTTCAAAGTATTGTACAAGGCCGGAGCGGCAGCGCGTGAGCATTTCCGATCTCAGAGCTCGTGGGAGCACCCGAGACTGAAGAAGGGCCCGCAGACAACATCAGCTCGCGTTATAAGAAGTAACTAATTAAGTTAAAAAAACAAAATTCTATCTTATGCAAAGGGCCTTTCAAACTTTAAACGCGTTTTTCTCAAAATACTTTTTTCAAAGTCGGTGGCCAACATTACTCGAAAATGGCTAAACCGATTAGTCTCTCTTCTGAAATATATTTTTTAGTAATTATTATTATTATTAGAAGGCCATTACGCACTGCGACCAGAGCTGATCTATTGTGAAAGGCCTATTTTTGTACCCTAGAGATTTAGGCTTTTTAAAAATTGTACCACAATTTTAGGTTTGTTATTCCAAAGATTGCATGGAGATACTACGATACCACCAAGGTGATGAAGTCTCTGTCTACCCAACGCAGGACATTCACAAAACACATGTTCTGAGCTTTCTATGTCCATTTCGCAAAAGCGGCAGACATTGGTCTCAGATAGACCAATATTATTTAGATGATACCTCAGGCTGCAGTGACCTGTAAGATATCCTGTTAAAAGACGCAGATCTACTCTGCTTAGTGAGAGAAGCTTGTCAGATATTCCTTTGTTGGGACTTAGGAATAGTTTGACTTGACGCTGACCGGCACAGTTTAGCCAGTGTGCAGCAAATTTTCTTTCTTCCCATATCCTAAGGAATTCATTAATGTGGCTTTTTGTGAGTCCATAGAAAGGCTCAGGACCAGTAAGTTGCATATTTGCTCCTTGTTTTGCAAGGTCATCAGCCATTTCATTTTCCGCATGTCCTTCAGGTCCCGGAATCCAGCATAGTGTTAATGTTAAGGTTTCCTAACGCGTTGAGAAGGTTTAGGCAATCATTTACCAATTTAGAGGTGATAGTTGTTGTGATAGAAGGGCTTTTAGAGCCGCTTGGCTATCTGAAAGTATGTACATGTGAGTACCTCTCATTTTCCTGCTAAGGCATTCTCTCACACATATTTCAATGGCATGAACTTCTGCCTGGAATATTGTTGGGTAGAGTCCCATCGGAATCGATTTTTTGAATTTGGGCCCATTGATTCCTGCCCCTGTTCTACCATTTTCCAATTTGGACCCATCAGTAAACCATAGCTGAGAGCCAGGTTTGAAAGTGATAGAATTAGTTCTCCAGTCTGTGCGTTCATTAATTATAACTTGGAAGTTCCTGAAGAGTATTGGTTTGGGTGATAGTATATCATCCCTATGAAGAATAGGACTATGTAGGAAGTCTTTTAAGATCCTTAAATGTCCTTTCATATCCCCACTTTTAAGTTCAGATATACCTTTTAATCTTAAGGCACTCGAGCGAGTTTCCCTTTCAATCAAGATTGGAAGCGTTGGTATGTTCAGGAACACACCCAATGCATCCGTGGGACATGTTTTCATAGCCCCTGTAATACCAACACATATCAGGCGATGCAGTTTGTTTAATTTGTTTATTGCTTTTTTTTGCTTGACCTTGGACCATCCTTGCTAAGGATGCATAAGTGACTATGGGTTTCACTACTGTGGTGAATGTCCAGAAGGTCATTCTAGGGTTTAGTCCCCATGTCTTACCAAAAAGCCTTGTACAGGCAAAGAATGCCCTTGTGGCTTTTGAAGTAACTCTCTCAATATGGGAATTCCACGCAAGCGTTTTGTCAAGACTAACGCCAAGATAGTTCGCTTCTGTCGAGAGTTGAAGTGTTGTTCCATTAAGGATCGGACATTTGAGATTTATGTTCCTTCTCCTAGTAAACGGTACAAGTGCTGTTTTGGATGGGTTAATGGAAAGCCCTTTTTCCGTGCACCATTTGTTTGTCTTTAGTAATTAATCGAAGATTTTTTCTCACCGATAAATATATTTTTTTTTATAATCAACTTAAGGCCGAAATTTTGGTCAAAAATCGATTTTTTTTGTTTTTTTTTGTGCGAAACCGCCATTTTGTCGAAAACATTTATTTTGCTTATTCCTTCGATTAATTACTAGATTTAACATTACTTTAACGAAATCGGTTTGGTTTTTTAATTCCAGAGGATCCAGTTCAGAGATATAGAGGTCAACGCAAAACGTCTTTTTTGAGAGGAGCTCCCCAAGATCACCTGTAGCTCCTTTCATAATACAGATTTTTACTAATAGTAAACCTTAAAATACAGTCAAATTTTTAGATCAATAAATTTAAAAGTTTTCTCAGAAAAATTCTGAAAAATTCGCTTTTTTCGGCCTTCGAACTGTATATAACCCCTGAAGGAAAATTATGTATCGAATAAAACTCCAAGAACCCTAAACTCTGTTACACTTTTAGTACATTATTAAATGTGTTGAAAATGTACTGACGTCTCGAAAATGTTAAATAAAAACATTTTTAATATTCAAAGACCGTCGCGTCTTCATGAACCATTGATGAAGATTGTTCAAGTCGATTTGAAGCTTCTGACACCTGAAGTAGCAACAAAGTTATTCGAAAAACTCCATCAATTTTTACCAGACAGTGTCTGCCCGTCAAATATGGCTCAAGCCACTGCAGAAAGATGTAGTAAAATCCCAAGGAAGCAAACTTGTTTAGTAGAATCTCTTGCGACACTTTGTGAAATGCTTAAGAGAAATCAGTGTAAACGCAATAACTTGGAGTCATTTAGGAAACGATAATATTGTATATAGAATTCACTAACACCAGCAAAATGAATAGCTATAGCTGTGCACTGGAACATCTGCTGGGTCATTGTCTCAGATTGCGACCTAGCTGTCTTAGTTCTCAAGTTTTCTCAGAAAAAATTCTGGAAAATTCGCTTTTTTCGGCTTTCTAACTGTATATAACCCCGTAAACGATTTTGACCGAGTTTAACAAAGCGCGCTAGTCGTTTCATTCTCGTGCTAACCGGCGCCAGTTGAACACTCCAAGTGAATTCAAGTCCTTCTCACACTGATCTTTCCAACGCAGAGGAGGTCTTCCTTCAGAGCCGGAACGTTTGTATCCATTCGGACGACATAACCCAGCCAACATAGCCGCTGGATCTTTATTCGCTGCGCTATGTCTATGTCGTCGCAAAGCTCATACAGCTCAATGCTCAATCGCCTGCGATACTCGCCAACGTGCCAAGGTCCAACAATCTTCCGGAAAATCTTTCTCTCAAACACTCCAAATGACGCTTCATCGGATGTTGTCATCGTCCAAGCTTTTTCGGCATACGATAGGACGGGCATGATGAGAGCCTTATAAAGAGATTACTGATGAGAGAAATTCAATTTTCTAATCTACCTTGCTGCATAAATCCTGCTCAGTAACGACTGAGGTCGTTAACTTTGAGAGCAATTGTCAATTGCGTCTTTTTGCAATAGGGGAAAGACTAGCAGTCTAGTGATTAAATAGTAAGCCGACGCTGCCAAAGCAAAATGTCTGATTGGAAATGGCCGGTTGGAGCCAAGTGGGCTTGACTGTTGCCTGAAGGTTGTGGGCTAAATTTTGCTTCTCCACTAGGAACATCAGATGGTCAGTGACACATCTCCAAATACATTTCAACCATAAAAACGATTTGGTTCTCTATTAATAAGTTTCAGCTTGGAGAGACAGCTGGCCGGTGCATTGCCTAGAGCAGTAGAGTAGTGCTCAGTATTGCTTGCAATACGTGTATTCCTTACACGAATGGAAATTTAGAAATGGAATATTACCTTACTAATTTTGGTGAAAACTTTGAATTAGTTCAAGTTTGAATTCAAGGCAATCAAAATTACTAAAAAAGATAGAAAGATGATTGAATTTGGTTTACTGGGGCTGCCTGATTGTGAGTCTGAAGTCATATTTCAAAAATTCAAAATAGCGGACTACTTTTTGTTTAAACGAATGGGTGGGGGGTGTTTTGAGCTATTTGCAATGTTATATCAACCACTCCTGCACAAGATAAGTCGAATGTCTTGGGTCATTATCTTCTTAAAATTGCCAAGTTGTCCCATTAAGGTCCAGTTTTACGACACTTTGACTTAAATTTTCTTTAAGAATGTCGCGATACACATGCTTATCCATTGTCTCATCTATGAACGCGAGCTTTCCGACACCAGATGCCGCGAAACACTCCCAATACATCACATTTTCTCCACCGTGCTTAACTGCTTTGAGCAGGTTGTTCTCCTGAAGCTGCTTATTCAGCTTTCGCCAAATCTTTTGTGCTCCATCTGACCCAAATAAATTGAATTTTGATTCATCACTAAATATGGTGGTGTTCCAAAAAGCGTCGGGCTTATTTAAATGCTGTTTAGCAAATTCTGGCTCCTTTTTCTTATTTCCCCCTCGAAATGAAGGGTTTGCGTCAAGGAACTCGGCTAGCCTTATATAGGGTATTCTGAACAGTTTGGGGGTTGAAATTGATTTCAAATGAATTTCGCAGGGTTGCACAATTTGACAGCCGAAGGTTTTGGATTTTGTGCCACCGTGGACACCACAATTCGCTGCTGTCGTTTGGTTAATTTTTTTGGTCGACCAGATCTGCTCTCCGAAGCTATTTTGTCAGTATTGTAATAATGCATAACAATGTTATCGACAAGTTAGCCAATTTTGCGATAGGATTTTTTCCAAAATACAGTTTTATGATTAATTGACGTAGTGCTAGAAAATTTCAGCACCACGTCCTATTTTGGTCTATGTCCGTTGAAATCGCGTTCAAAGGAGATTGCGATCGTGTGCAATTCCTAAAACGTACGAATAAATAAAAAAGCGAGCGTGAAATTACAGGAGCTTACCGTTATAATGCCAAAGCATAAGCTAACATAAAGAATGCGCCAATACTTTTTTGATGTGAATTTGTGCCTTATTTTACCTTTCAAGTTTAAGCTTGTAAACCTAAGTCGATATTAATGTTTTTTGTTCAAATATCTAATAAATAAATACATTTAGAAAATACCGTTTTCTTTTTTTTTTTTGATACTTTCATTAGTAGAAAAGTTTTAGCACTGAGAACTTTGATTTTTCGAGTGTGCCAATAATTTTTTGACTCACTATACTTTTATTATGGTTTGCGATCATTTTTATTCCATGCTCGATATTTTCTTATATGGAATAAAGTGTGTCCAACTCAGCAAAAAAAATTTTCAAAAATCACTAAAAAATGTTTTCAAATCCGAATTTTTTTTTTTTACAATTCTGAAAAAAGCTTGAAATGTGGATGAAAATTTGTGTGTTTTTCTTTTTAATTTTTATTTTATACAAAGTTTGCGGTTTTGATTGTAGAATGAACGTAATTTTTTCTAAGATGTTTAAAATAAAATAAAATAAAATTAAGAATAAAAAAATGTAAATTAAATTAAAAATAAAAAAATTAAATTAAATTAAAAATTTAAAAAAATTTAAAGTAAATTAAAAATAAATTAAATTGTTTGAATTAAATATGAAATATAAAAAATCTTTGAAGAAAACTTCCCAATATATCACACATCTATTACTTTATTATGGTTTTCAATAATTTTCTTTTTTGCTAGTTAATTGCTTTATTTTGCAAAAATAAAAACATAGCATTAATGACAAGTGTAGCAAAATTTCAAAAACAAAAAAAAAATAATAAAAAATAAATTTTGATTATAAGTAAATAAATTATAAATTAAAGAAGTGAAAGTTATCGCTGTCTGTGTGTGGAGCCCGTTTCTCCAGAAGTCCTTGGAGATTCATCTAAAATCATGCGGACAAGAGAAATTAGTTTCATTAATAGATAATCTTGTGCCTAATCAAAGCTTTTCTTTTTCAAAATTAACAATATGGCGACCTCAGGAAATAATTTTCAGATTTTCGAAAAAAAACCCGAAAATTAATTTAAATTAATTAAAAAAATCAAAATTTTGAAAAAAATGGAAAATTAAAAAAAAATCCTTCGATCAGGCACGAGCTTTTATATTTTTCAAAAGCAGTATACATTTTATTGAAATCTACCAAGCAGTTTTTAAGTTCCAGTGATCACCAGTTCAAAAAACATAGTTTTGAGAAAAACGCATTATAAGTTTTTGTTTGTTTTTGCCCAAGCGCCCACTGTTAATTGTTGAATAACTCGAAAAGTATTTGTCGGATCCACTTTAAATTTTCACACAAAATATGATACTTTAAGAAAATGCAAAAAAAAGTCAAATTTGTGAAATTTCTGACTATCCCTACGCCTTAATAAACTCAGGTTATACACAGCCTTTTATCGCGTTAGCTTCAAATACTTTGTCAAGATGACTCTCTCAAATATCGAAAATGTAATATTTTAAGTATTCAAAACTTTTTTTAATTATTTATTTAAAATACTTAAAAAAGCTCTGTAGTAGCTGCTAATAATTTTTTTTTTTTTTTTTGTTTCCAAAAAACTGTTCGTCTTTCCATAGCTGTTTAGTTTTCATAGCCTTAAAATCTCTGGCAATGACGTGCCAAATCGAAGAAGAATGCGGGAAATCCCCAAAATTTATTTCGAAATTCTACGAATTTTGTTGTTTGAGTCGCAAATTCAAGTTGATAAGTGTACGGATTGCATCTTTAGCAAGAGTTCGGCTTATACCTAAAACGAGAAACTCGTCATTTGACTCTTTGTTTATAAATATAAGACTTGTTCGCCGAAGCTATAGGCATTGAGAAGTATTGTAAAGGGTGGCTGAAAAGAAATCCATTTCGAATAATTAGTCATGCATATTTTAATTTTAGTACAGGGTTATCCAATTAGCGTTTGGAATTTATTACAATATTTTTAATTATCGATTTCTTGGCTTTGTTAGAAATTTAAAAAACTAAATAAATAATTGACGCATACACTTCAGTTAGGTGTTTAGTCGAGCTCCTGCTCCTATTTGCGGTATGCGTCTTGATGTTGTTCCACAAAGGGAGTTTTTTTACAGTTTTAATCCGACACAGAACAGCAAATGGTTTTTATGAGGAGCTTTTTCATACCAGAAATACACTCTGTGGTTTACCTGCCGAAGAGCGACCGCTATCAGCAAAAACTGTTTGTAGTTGATGCTCGAATCTACGCACTCTCGAATGGTAGTCACGCACCAACCCATTCGGCTTTGGCGGCTGCATTTCCTGAGGGGTTATATATTATACCTTGAGTTGGACTAAAAAAACGAAAATTTTTTTTATGCCATATTCTAAAAGTACATCATCTTAAAAATAAAAATTCAAGAAATCATAAAGATCGGAGCACTAGAACGAAAGTTACAGACCGTGCAAGTGTGAGACCTTTCTTGGGACGAGAAGTGCACGCAAAGCTTTAGACGCGATTTTCTCGAGGTCGTGTTTTTTGAAAATTACCGTCGCGGTGATCATTATTTATCAAAAACTATTTGATTGATTTGCATAATTTTTTTTTTAATTATTCGAAGCTACAACCTTGTGAATCTGAACGGTTCACTTTTTATAAATATTTGCATAGTTCGCTGGAATACATTTTTTTTTTTAACCCCTCAAAAATCGTTTTTTTGGTGCAAAGCGATTTTCATATCGAGAACATTTTTTTTTTGGGTAAATAAACCGTTCAGATTCACTAAAAACATTTTTCCACAATAATCATTTAATTTTTTTGATTTCAGTTGAGCTGCTCATGCGCTACCGCAATCACCGTAAGCCTCTTCTAAAAAACGGCGTTTCGTGGGAGGTATCCCCCCGCAACAATAAATAATTACATTTTTTAAAATAAAAACACGAAAATGTATTCTTCGAGAGTTGTTGTTGTTGTTGTTGAAGTGGTTGAATATTTCCACTGAAGTGGCCAGCACCGTTTTACTACCACTGTCTCGTGTGATGATGTCTTTTTTTTTGTTGGTTTTTGCTTCCAAGTCAGATCCATTTAGTGAGGTCCAAGTATAACAGCAAATCCTTTATCTCGATGTCTGAGATCTCCTGCCCTGGCTAGCCCCGGACATTCACATAAATAGTGGAAAAGACTTTCCTTCGCCCCTTCCGCTTGACAGCTTCTGCAGATGGGATTGAAGGGAGTTTGAGTCTGGCTGCATGCTCCCTTACTTCCCAATGACCTGTAAGGGTTGCAGTGATGCGTGAAATGTTTGGTCGAGAACAACCTAACAGGTGAGTCGTCCTTTGGATTTTGTATGACCGTCATGTGTTTTTTGTTGTAATGCATGTAGTTAGTTGGTTCCATCTTCTTTCGGCTGAAGCAAGATAGTGTGAAGCAATGGATGCTTTTATTGTGCTTAGTGGGATGGATGGACTGCCACCGCCTCCGCTAAGTCTAATGTCGAACCTTTTCTTGCTAGCTCATTCGCTATCTCATTACCCCGTATGTAGACGTAAGACCAGCTTGGATGAAATGTAGTTGGAGTTTAAGGCCTTTATAGCTGCTTGACTGTCTGAGAAGTTAGCTACTCTTGCACCAACTTCCTTATAGAGCTTTAGTGATTTGCATGCTTCTCGAGAGTTACCCTTCAGTATGATATATGCCTCATTTGAATAAAAGTTCTAAAACATATTTAAAAAAAATTATGACAATCGCCCATTTTTTCGGGCTCACAAGGTATATAACCCCTTAAAATATTTTAGAGAATTTTTCTTTGATGTCTATATTGAAATATTTTCAGATTTACAAGATTTACTTCTTCAAAAATTAAAAAAAAACATTCATTATAAAATATTCGTACGTCTTTTATTTATAGCCGAATTAAATTAAGCTCCAAACGCTAACTGGATCACCCTGTACATAAATTTTGTAGAACTTTCTGTACTTTAAATAAATTTTTCAATTTTTTTATATAAATCTTTACGCATTAATCTTTATTATTCTATATGAACCATAAAAACAGAAAAGAACAAAGAAATTTAAAAGTTCAGCTCACTTTGAAACACCCTTTAATGCGCATTTTTTTTTTTTTGTTTTTTTTTTTTTTTTGATAACCCCATGCGTTTTGATTTTCTAAAACTGCATCCAAATAATTTGAGGCGCTTAGTTGCTAACTTTCGCTGTGTAAAGCTGCATGCATACTTACATATGTACATGTTGTTGTTGTACATATCTACATAAATACCTGCATAGTTTAAACGTGACTGCAATTTGCCGGTAGCTACTTGCCCAAACATTTGACATAATGAAAGGGTAAGCGCAAATGAGACAGCGAAGACTTTTTGACTCTCTGCAACGATGACGCCGTTGGGTAATTTATTAACCATTGCCATACATACGCACGCACATATGTATGTCACGCATAACAACATAAGTTTGTAGTGCATACTTACATACATACAAGTGCAATGAAATCGAAATTATAGCTAAAGAGGTTTAGGCAGTGAGGGCCGGACGTGCTCTCTTCACCAAGCACCAAGTTCTCCATAATCCATCGCATGCGCTCACCCATTTTTTCGCGCTGTTTATTGTTGTACGATCATTAGATATTTATCTAGTTGCTTGCTGGTCCGATGTCTACATGAGGAAGTGGTGCTCGTATATCGAGCTGGTTGGTGAGCTAAGTAAGCTGGTGCGATGTTTAGCAGCTTGCTGCTCTACGATCAGTTCAATGGTACACCTCGTGCGCGATTGTATATAATTTAGCGTGAGTGTTTGAATAAACTACAGGAAGCAGTTTCGCGAATTCATTGTATTGTAAATTTTGTGATTTTGTACAATTTTTGTAAAAGAAAAACATAGAAGTTTTATTGTTTTGTTAACAAAATAGGTATGGAAAAAGGGGGGGAAAAGCTTACGAAATACAAAATGTTTATGTGTATATTTAAAAAATTTATCACTTTTTTCCACGCTTAAAACATATGAAATCTCAATGTGCTGAATTTTCTGCCCAAAAGCGTCATCAGAATCAAAATTGCTGCTAGTATTGTTTACCCATTAATTCTATGCTTTACGCGCTTAACAAATATCAAAAATATATTTTTAGTCATTCTTTTGTTGTAGTTGCCCTGGAATGTACTATACGTATGTATGTATGTGTGTGTGCAGCTATGACGGACAAAGTCAGAAAATTAAAGCAGCGAACAAAGTAAAGCATTGATACGCATAATAAAAAATAATAGAATAACCAAACTAGCAAAACTAAATGGGTGGAAAAAAACGTGAAATGAAATATAAAATGTTTGAAACAAATTTGGTTTGCAAATGATGGTGCGCAGACAGTGAAGAACTCAACAGAAAATAATTTTTTTAATGCAAGTAAGTGCGGCTGTGTTTTTATTGTTTTGTTTTGTTTTTGTCAAGAAGTGCAATAATTCGTTAAGCCTAAAGGAGTATGGAGGAAAAAAGTGTGCGCATCTTTCAAACGATAACTAAAAACCAATAACTTCAAAACAAATTACCAAACAACAACAAATAATTGCACGTAGTAATTAAATTCACACAAAAACAAAAAATAAAAATAAAAAAAAAAAATCGGGGTAACTTGAACAAGTCCAGAAATAACAACGCACATAAAATTTCTTTTATTGCATTGCAGAGCGCAAAAGCATGAGCGCAAGCTCAGTAAACTCAGCGTGAGCACTTGGAAGAGCAAAGCGAACAGTGTAGGGTGGCTCATGAGCGTAACAGAGCGCCAGCAGAGCACAAGATCGCGTGCGTCAATGGTGTAGATTTTTACATGTTTTTTGTTTTACTTTAGTTGAGCAGGCCCAACTACACCTTTGCGAGACTGAGGAGAGAGACTGAAGGCCGCACCGCAAACAGCTGAAACTCGCTGCTCGCCACGCTCTGTGCTTTATTTTGTGTTTTTGTGTTTTTATTTTTTTTACTGTTTCTTTTCATCACTCACTCTCTTTTATTTTCCAACACGCCATTTGATAAGAGACTCACCCAACTGATAAGCTGTCACACATACTTACACACATACATGCATACATACATTTGTAAATATGTATATTTTTAACACTTGAAGAATTATTATTATTTGTTTTTTTTTTTTGCTCAGCTAATAAGCGTAAAAAGTACGTAATACGCGCTCGTAACTTGTGAGCGTTCGTACGCTAAGTAATTCCAGTTACTCAACATCTACCCATAGTGACGGACGGTGGTTCTATTCATACGGGTTAACTGCTAAACGGCAAACGCAAACAGCGCGAATCGCAGTCTATTCAGTGTCAAAACTCATTGCAAGTGACATACAAATACACATAGAAAACGTGCAATTCATACGTACATACGAAAAACAAAAAAAAACTGTTCTTTCGAGCATTCGCATATACATATGTATGTATGTGTGTACTACAAACGTGTCTAATTAGTCCTCAACGATAAGCTCGATTATTCAATTAAAATTTTTCGCTTTACTCGCACTCCACTTAACGCTTATCGGCGGCGCGTCAAAACGTTTGCTTCATTAATTACTACTGCGGCTACTGCTGTTGCTAAAAATAGTGTGGCGCAAAAACAACTCAAGCGTTATTTATTAATAAAAGTTAATATGCCAGATTTGTCGCAAGACGTTTTCGAAATACAAAATCCCATCTCATCAACGCCGTTGTCAACGCGATCCTCATCGTCCAATAGTGTCGTCTCGCAAACAGCAGCAAACGGTAGCTGGAATATGAATGGTAGTGGCGGCGATGGCAGCGGTGGCAGCGGTGGCGGTGGCGGTGGCTCAGTTAGCACCCTATCTGTGCCTGGCCAACAGCAGGAAGTGTTGCCTCACAATGGCGCACATGGGGAGATGCCGCATCAGGGCTACAAGCGTGAGTTGGATCACAGGTGAGTTTGTAGTAAAAGGGAGAAGGGGGAGAAAAAACGAAATTTGAAAGATAATAAATATACTGTGAAATACGCTATTACTTTTGTGGGTTCGAGTTTCTAAAATTTGACATATATAATCCGTATCTTCTTCTGCTTGATTGGCGCGGTGACCGCTTAAGCGATTTTGAAGGAGTTTTGCTAATCGACATCAAGTTGGACACACCAAGTGGAGCGCAAAGTCTTTCTCCAGCTGATCTTTCAGAGAAGACATCCGAGGATTTACTTGCTTTTTCACTGGGGAGGATTTATATGTGGCGGGTCTCAAACCCAGCGCACAACCAGATATACTGGGCTTTTTTGCCTTCTCGCATTAGTTTGCTCCCATACGGAAAGATACCCAGAGGATACATGGTCGAAGTTGCTCGAAAGTTGTGAGCTGCTTGAGCCGTGTGCAGAGGAATCGTCCCAGCGAAACTCCCAAGGGAAAGGCGATCAAAGACTTTCCCCACTTGCGTGAATTTCTACACACGGAACAATCCTCCGTTATTGTTTTTTAAATCCATATTTAGAGCAAAATATGTACGTCAATTGTACCCGCATAAAAACTTCATGACTTCTATTTTGATGAAATTTTATGAAGATGCTCTACTATACTATAAATTTTGCGATTGGGGGCGGGTGGCAAAATTAAGTGGCTGCCGTGATGTAAAAACTTCAATTTTTTGTGCAAGTATTTTTTCTTCTAATTGTTGTCGCTGCTCTAAAACAAGACAAAATAATTGTTTACTACTGTTTAAAAAGTATTTTTAAAAAATTTGAAAAACAATTTATAAGAAATACTTAACTAAATATATGTTTTTAATAAAAACAAAAATGAAGAACAATTTTTATAAAAAATACAATAGTTAAAAAATTTCAAAAAAAAATTTATAAAAAATACTTAACTTTATACATATTCTTTTTTAATAAAAGAAAAAAAACGAAGAAAAATGTTTATAATAAATTTTTTAAAAAATTTGAAAAAGAAAAATTATAAAAAATACTTAACTACATGTTTTTAATAAAGAAACAACGAAAAAAAAAATTTATAAAAAATATTTAAGAAAAATTTCAAAAGAAAAATTTATAAAAAATATTTAACTATATGTTTATAGATATTCCTTTTTAATAAAAAAAAAATTGAAAAAAAAAGTTATTAAAAAGTTTATAAAAAATTCGAAAAAAAATGTTATACAAAATTTTTGTTAAAAAAAAGCGAAAAGAAAATTTTACAAAACATTCTTTAAGCCTGTTGTTATGCATTTTTTTTAATTTTTCATTTTAATTTAACCCTCCGTTGGACACCTTTTTTAAAACCTTCGATTGGGCAGCCTGATCTGACCTTTTTTTCGTCCTATTCGAGGATCCTTTTTAAGATGTTATATCCATAAATCGATAGAAAAGAAAGCTCAACGTGGAAGCTCAGTCGTTAGCTATAATATAAATATGTTAAATTCAATTCAGAAATATCTTGAAAAGGAAAATGGCAGTTTTTATTTATTTTATTGTAGTTTTTGTGTATTTAATTTTTTTTTTCTGATATTACTGTTTTATTTTTAAAACTTTTTTTATTTATTTAAATTTTTTCTTTTTTTTTACCTACTATCTCCAATTTTTAATTTTTTTCTTAAATTTTTCATTTATTTTGTTTTTTTTTTTGTGATTTCAACGGTTTTTAATTTTATTGCTTTTGGTTTTTTTTTTTAATTTGTGTTTTTGTAAATTTCAACATATTAAAATTTTTTTATTTTTGTTTTATTTTTAAAACTTTTTTTTAATATCAACAATTTAAAATTTTTTTTAATATTTGTTTTTAATTTTTTTTTAATATCAACAATTTAAAATTTTTTTTAAATTGTTAAAAGTTAAATGTTTTTAATATTTTTTTTTAATATCAACAATTTTAAAATTTTTTTTATTGTAATTAATTTTTTTTATTATTATTTTTTTTTTGTGTGATTTCAACAGTTTTTAGTTTTATTGTTTTTGGTTTTTTTTTTTAATTTGTGCTTTTGTAAATTTCAACAGTTTTAATTCTTTTAAATTTTTTTTCTGAATTTTTTTTTAAATTTGAACATTTTAAATGTTTTTTTTTATTATTGTTTCATTTTTAAACCTTTTTTAAATTTTTTTAATATCAACAACTTTTATTTTTTAATTTTTTTTAATATCAACAATTTTTAATTTTTTTTAAACTAATTTTGTTTTTTTTTTAATTTTTGATTTACTATTTTGTGTTTTTTTTTGTGATTTCGACAATTTTGAATTTTATTGCTTTTAATTTGTTTTTTGGTAAATTTCAACATTTTTAATTTTTATATATATACTTTTTTTTATAATTAGGTTGTATTCATTTTTTTCTTTCATATTACTGTTTTATTTTTAAAACGTTTTTTTATTTTTTTTAATTTTTACTTATTTTTTAATACCAGCAATTTTTATTTTAAACTATATTTTATTTTTAATTTTTTTTATTTTTTTTCTGTTTTTGTTTTTCGATTTCAACA
Organism: Anastrepha ludens; assembly: GCF_028408465.1. Taxonomy (NCBI): domain Eukaryota; kingdom Metazoa; phylum Arthropoda; class Insecta; order Diptera; family Tephritidae; genus Anastrepha; species Anastrepha ludens. Next base: position 24,570,978 of record NC_071499.1, on the reverse strand, counting down.
AATTTTTAATTTTATTGTTTTTGGTTTCTGTTTTTTAATTGTTTTTTTGTTTTTATAAATTTCAAAATTTTTAATTTTTTTTCAATATTTTTTAATGTTTATTTTTATATTTTGATTTTATTTTGAAAACTTTTTTTAAATTAAAATCAATTATGTTGAAATGAAAACTTAGAGCGTTTCCTTTAAAATGATACCTAACTTCCTAAAGAGAGATAAAATTTCATATTTGAATTCTGACCTTAAGCGCACTTTTCCACAGCAGCTCGGTGCAATCGTTCCAACGGGCACCTCAGATCAATGTTAATTTGCAAGCATTGTGGCTCGAAATGGTCATCACCAAAAGTCGAAGTGACCAAATCGGCACACCATTGTTGGTTTGGTTCGCGTCGAAAATCATAGAAAATTATCGTATCAAAACTTGACGTAGCCCCAGAGAAAATAAGTTTCAAGTCGCATGTTCGCGACAGTCAATTAACCCTGTTGCCAAATTTCTTCCTCACAACTTCGAGCGTTGCGTTGCTAGTATGGGGATTGAATTGAATTGAAAATTGGGAGGCGAATTGAATACAATTCCTTTATTTTTTTGCGATTTTGACAAGTCTGACATCCGGTCCATTTCCACTACAAAACAAACGAACAAAAAAAACAAAAGGAGGAGAAATTACATTTTTGTGGAAATTCAGTGAATGGCTTCGTAGTTTTTTTTTTGCGGAAGACGCCCTAGCAAGAAAGTGTATATGTGCGTATGATCCTTGCCGAACTCTGGTAACTTCGCTGTAAAGTTGGTTATTCCCGAGAAGCATGAACGGTAGTGGGGTCTTCTTCTTCCTCATTTTCCTCATTCCGAAAGAAATAAGATCCGATAATGATGGATTATGTTCAATTGAGCGTAGTAGTAATATTTTTAACGGGTTTTCGTCATTTCGTTTTGTGCTGACATTCTAATGTTCAAGGTGAAAGAAAAAAGCAAACTAGCTGATCTACTGAAATCACCTTGTATAAATTTACTTTGTTGTTGTTGTAGCAGCATAAACATTCCCCATACTTACGGGGAATGCTGCTGGAGTGGCAATCCGTGGAATACTTTGTATTAAACCTTACTGAATACTTTAACAGCTGGATGTCATTGGTAACTTTGGAAATTTTCTGAAGCATAGAAATTGGAAAAACTATTATTGATATCTACTTCTTCTTGGCTGAGTTTAAATAGTCATTGTTCTTCCTTTATGTCAGGCCCCCTGTAAAATTTTCTCAGGGTTGGAGTCCCTATTTCTGAACAAATAACTTTTCGAGTGTCTGATGCCAACTGAATGCAATTAGGGCCGCTGACTTACTTTGAAGGTAAGAAATTAATTTGGCGAAAAGCCATAATTGGAAATCCCAGGCAATCTTCAAGGTAGGCCACATCACAAGTTTACCTGGTTTTGCTTAAAAATATTTATTTCCCCCCCACAACGTGCATATATGTATGTGTGTATGACAGTATGTACGTCAAACACTTTCGCCTGACGTATTCTGGTACTCTATAAATGTGTGAGTAGGTACGTCACACGCACTTAACCCATTAAGCTCAAAGTACCCATGTAAAGTTTTTGTCTTCAAATATTTCAAATATGAATGCTAATGGATTCTCTATTTATGATATTTGTGATATTAAAGAAAGAGTTAACCTGAGCTTAACATATTCATTATTCCCCATTCTATATTCGCGCAATACGCGCAGATCCACAGGTGCATAATTTGATCATCTGTTATCATTCCTATTCACTCTATTCCCGGTTGGCAGGCCTTTACTAATCTCTGATAAACAAATATTTAAAGTGTTAACTGTGAATCATCAGTTGCTTTGTTTTTTACTTTTCAATTTTGCGCAACATTTTTAGCACACCCTCACACACACACGCACAATGTTAGTGAACATGCCAGTGCATCTCGCTGTTGACGTAGGCGAAAGTATTTTTGTTGTCATTAGTAATCACCCTCGGATATTGTGAAATTGTCTTTTGACAGAATTGATGGCAGATTTGCAATTAAAATTAAATTTTTGCACTTTCCTTCGGGTTTCATAGAATTTTTCTGTTGGTCACTTTTGTGAAAATACCTTGACTGCTAACAGAAATTTCAAATACGAGTGTAGCAGCTAATTTTCACGCCATCCAATTAACAGAGTCTTAATAGAATATTTGCGTAGTCCCGAGTATGTGAAAAAAGGCTATTCTATTTACACAAAAATGCACACATATACTGACGTAAATGTATTAGTATATTTAAATTAGTGCAAGTACATCCGTTTGGAAACCGACAGCTAACGTCGCACAGTGTAACAGCGCAATGTAAACTGTGACCAAAAAGAGTAAACTTTCTCTGATTTCACTGAAACTTAGTACCTGCTTTACTTTAATTTAGTGAAGAAGAAATATGAAATGCAGGCAAAGAATGAATTGCTACCACGCCTATTCCTCTTGTGGGCGGAAATGTTAAATGTCAACCGATTTTGATGAAATTCGGTTGGCACATTAGGTTTATCTAGGAAAATATAAATCTGAAAAATGGTGTCAATTGGCGCAACAAGACACAAAATTTTGACCCAGCTAGTTATTGACAGCGCCAAGGGACGTACACCTTCCTTTATTGACAAGTTTTGACCATTAATTTATTTTTAAATTTTAATTATGTATTGATAAAAATGTAGTTCATACTACAAAAAAAAAAAAGCCAACCATATAACGCAAAATTTCAAACTTTGTACAAAATTTATAGAAACTCGGAAAAGTTTCTTCTAAATTTTTAAACTTTTTACTAAGAATTTTTAGAAAGTATTCAATTTTATAGCTGAAACATTGTATAAAATTTATAAAAACTCAATAAATTTTAAGTCAAAATTTCAAATTTTTTTACTAGTTTAAAAAAATATAACGAGTATGCAGTACAACTCATTGAATTTTGGTGTAATAAAATGCACGTTTGAATTGAGTAAAAAATCGTGGGGGGCTTTGGAAAATGGTGGACATGTGAAGGTGGTGAACCTGGTGAAAAGTTGGCATAGCAAAATCGCGTGAATTTGTTTTACAATTTTTTTATTGCTGACGGAGCTGGGTTTCCCTTTTCCATATAACAAAAAATGTCGGGCAAGCGTAAAATGAAGAAAATGCACTATACCGTCAGTTACAAAAAATGCTTAAAAATCACTGCGATTTTTAACATACTTAAAACATGCACTTTATTACACCAAAACTCAATGAGCTATAAGACTGTGTATTCGAAAATTTTTCTAAAAATAAAAAATTTTCTAAAAAATCTAAAAAATTTAAATTTTTTTTAATTAGTAAAAAAAATTAATTGTTATAAATTAGTAAAAAATTTTGAATTTTTATGAAAATTTCCAGAATTTTCAAAAATTTTGTATAAAGTTTGAAACTTTGGATTATATAGTTTTTATTGTAATATAATATTAACTATGTTTTCATACAAAAAATTTTTTAAATAAAAACAAAATAAATTAATAAATAGTCAAAACTTGCCTGTATACGGCGTACATTCCATTTTGATGCTGACAGTAAATAAAATCCGATTTGAATGGAATTTGGCGTACAATTTTATGTTAGTTAGAAAGCCACTTTTCTCACAATAACTTCAATTTTTATTTAAAATACGTATCAAAAGGGCCTACGAATCGATAAGATACGATGTTGTTGTTGTCGTTGTTGATGTTGGTTCTTTTTGCCATTGGTTGTTGTTGTTGGTGGTTGTTAGTGGAGTTGTTGTTGTCAGTGTTGTTGTTTTTAGTTTTGTTGTTGTTAGTATTGTTGTGGTTTTAGTGTTGTCGTTGTTGTTGTTACTGCTGTCGTTGTTGATGTTGGTTCTTCTTGGTCGTTGTCGGTGTTGTTGTTGTTGGTGGTTGTTAGTGGAGTTGTTGTTGTCAGTGTTGTTGTTTTTACGTTTTTGTTGTTAGTGTTGTTGTGGTGCTTAGTGTTGTTGTTGTTAGTTTTGCTGTTGTTGTTGTTAGTGTTGTTGTTGTTATTATTGTTAGTGTTGTTCGTGTTGATGTCGTTTTTGTGGTAGCCGCATAAAAATGAGGAATGCTGCTGAGGTGACAGCCCTTGACCGGATATTAATCCAGGCCGTTCCGGTAACGTAGAACCGAATGTCGTGTGGGAATACATAACCTATCATCGGAGAGGTCAGTTACTCTCGCGCTCTTTTCAACGCTTTATCAAGTTTTATGCTACAATAAAATGTTTCTGTTATTTTTATTTTTATTTGGGCCTTTGATCCACTCTATTTTTGTAAGAATCTATCAGTTTTGTGAATAAAACTAAAAAAAGCAACTTTCAGTACTGTTGGCAATATAGCAGTTTGTCAAGCCCTGCCCGCCACGGTCGTCATCGTAAATCTCATCTGGCGGTAGGGCACATTTTGCGAATAACACCGCTCCATCTAAACCAACAGACCAGCCAAAAATCACAGAGCTGGAAGTTCTATGGACACTGCGCTATGTCAGCTGTCTGCGGAGATTCAGAGTGCTTTTAATTGTAAGGAAATTGCCCTCGCTGTCTTTGCCTTCTGTGACATCAAGAGAGCTTTCGACAGCGCCTCTCGCTCAGGATTATATCGGCACTAGAGAAGAGGAACGTCCAAACAGAGACCAAACATATGTCCGGCATGTGAAGGCACCCCGCACGACACTAACCACCTTTTCACATGCCCTTTAAAACTCACTCATCTAACACTCCTCTCCCTATGGACCAAACCTGTCGAAACAGCATGTTTTCTGGGACTACCTTTAGATGAACCTGACGAAGACGACCGGTGATATACTCTACCCTGACGGGGCTTCTCTTACTGCTACAACAACAACAATAACGTCCAAAGACCTTTCTGTAAATGGATAGAGTACCTGCTACAGACAAGGATGGCCGAAAGCTGATAGCAATAGCGGAGTGTATTATTATGAATACTTTAAACAACTAAATGGTTCCCGCAAAGAGGTAACCTCAGCTGTTACGTAGCCATTTACACAAGATTGGGATATGGTCCACTGATTCCTGTCACTTCTGCGACCAGTATCCGGAGACTCCTTCGTCTCGAATGTGATGCTATAGCGTGAAGAAGGATGGCATATCTCCTTATATATGTATATTTTATAGCGAAAAAAAGGTACATACACTCAGTCCAACCCAGCTCTATCTTAACAGCTTGCCGTGCCATTTAGCTCGACGAAACTCGGGCTCAAGTGTTACGCGTCAATGCGGGGTAAACATATCAGAATAATATAAACTACTTTGTAACATCAATTATGAGTCTCGTGACTAACTTTGGTGGCGTACAGATAGTAACTAACCTTCAATCATGATCCAGGCTCGTGATGTTCATGTGTGATCCGACTATCTATACACGACCTCGGCTCGTGATATTTACATTTGGCCCGCCGATCTATTCACGAGCCTGGCTTGTCATATTCATGTTTGGACCAAAATTTTCATCACGAGTCAGACTCGTTAAAGCACGGCAAGGGGTTAATCTTACTAAGGAAAGTAGATTCGGATGGGGTACCCTGATGAGTAGTGGGCAGAAAGCACCATGAGATTGAAATACAAATCTCATTTGAATTAATTCATTCATTCAACGGAAGGAAAAAAAAAATGCTGTTTCGGCGGGTGAGTCCAAAGAGAGAGGAGTTTCAGTAGGTGGTTAGTAGCGTGAGTGGTACCCTCACATGCCGCACATACTATATGTTAAGCATTGTCCGCATGTCGTTGAGGTTTGCGGATAAGTAGAAGTTTAACCTGACGCAATATCCTGTCACTTTGAGCTTCACTTTCAGGTGACAGTCGACCTATTTGTGTTTAGAGTACTTTGAAAAATTCCTCTTATGATATTAAAGGTGTGTGCCATTTCTTTGCTCATAACTGTAGTTAAGTGACGCATTTACCATGAGTGACTAGATTAAAGTTTGTTTGCTTTGAATGATCGCTCGCTCGCTAAAAGCAATAACTGCCTTGACTTCTACTTCTACAGTCGTCGACTTTGCAGAAGAGTTTTTTTGATGCTTTAATAGATCCGATAAGGCATAAATATTTTACTCGAACATGCATACAACAGTTTATCTGGGCAATTCCGAAGCGTAATCTGTGATAATTTCGCATAGAACAAACTCGATTGCTACTTAAGTACTTTCGAAGGCCTTGAGTTTTTCGCTGCCAAGGAGATGGCTGATAAAACGTAAAAAACGAAGGAGAAATGGGCGGCAAAAAGTGAGGGGGAAAACGAGCGGAAACTAATTAACCTTTTAAGTGGTGGTAATCTGATTTAAGTTGGCTTACATTTTTTTTTATCTTCTATTTAATGTTGCTGTATGTTCGACTGCCTAACGTTCTTGCACTCCACACCTTTAACACGTTGGCGGCTGCGAGTGGTGGGACGTGTGAAAAAAAGGAAAGTGCAAAAAATTTAGTACCCTAACATTTTGAGCAGATTTTACTACTTTTTTGTTATTTTTGTTTTTTTTTTTTTGTTTTTTTTTTATTTATTTACTTTTTTTTTTGTTGATTTTTTTTTTGGTTATTTTTTTTTATTTTTTATTTTTTGTGTACTTAGAACAGTAAAGCTTATTGTATAACAAAAATTTTATAAATTCTAATTTCGAATTTATATAAAAATTATAAAAATTCAACAAATCTTCACCAGAACTTTAACCTTTTTATACAGATTTTTTAAAAAGAAATCGTTTATGTAGTTTTATAGCCCATTAAATTTTAGTGGGTAAAGGTGCAAGTTTGAAGTGGCTCAAGATTCATACAGATTTTTGTAAATTTTTTGCCCCCTTACAGTGTTGCGCATTTTCTGCCTATAAAAAAAGTTGGCCAGCCTTCAATATATAGAGAAATTGCACATGACCGCCACTGAAAAAAATACCAAAAATCAGCAGGAATTCTGAGACACTTTAAACTTGCACTTCGTTATACTAAAATTTAATTGGCTATAAAACTGCGTACCCGGATTATTTTTAGAAATTTTGCGCAAAAAATTTAAATATTTGATGCAAATTTGTCGAATATTTATTAACTCAGTACGAAACTTTTATTTTTATGATATTTGTTGTGCAATGAACTATATTTTTTATAAAAAACTCATAAATAAAGAAGAAAAAAAAACTCATAAAATAAAAGAAAAGGTGTGAGAATTGGTCAAACGATTTTGAAGTGCAATTGTAGTATTTTAGCAAACCTTCAACTCGGTGCATTTATGCCATAGCATGGAAATTTTAATTGTTTTTGTTATTACTATGCATCTCTGGATTCTGATTCTTTAACATTTGAAATTTGAAAAGGTCGCGTCAAGGAACACCCGAAGATTTGGTGGCTCCTAAAAAACTCAGGCTAAAGAGCCCATTGTATTTAGAGCTTTGGAAAGAGGGTAGATAGTCAAGGAGGGAATGAGCAAAGTATCAGAGAAAGAGATAGGAAAGAATAGTGACAGAGATAGAGATAGTTAGTGCTGTGAGAATTTTCCAGATTCTTTGGCAAATCTGTAAATATCTTCCAGTTTTCTTCTTCTTAACTGGCGCTATAACCGCTTACGCGATTTTGGCCGAGTTTAACAAAGCGCGCCAGTCGTTTCTTTCTCGTGCTAACCGGCGCCAGTTGGACACACCAAGTGAAGCCAAGTCCTTCTCCACCTGATCTTTCCAACGCAGAGGAGGCCGCCCTCTTCCTCTGCTACCACCAGCTGGTACCGCATCGAATACTTTCAAAGCCGGAGCGTTTGTATCCATTCGGACGACATGACCCAGCCAACGTAGCCGCTGGATCTTTATTCGCTGCACTATGTCTATGTCGTCGTAAAGCTCATACAGCTCATCGTTCCATCGTCTGCGATATTCGCCGTTGCCAACGTGCAAAGGTCCAAAAATCTTACGCAGAATCTTTCTCTCGAACACTCCAAGCGTCGCTTCATCGGATGTTGTCATCGTCCAAGCTTCTGCGCCATACGTTAGGACGGGCATGATGAGAGTCTTGTAGAGTGTTAGTTTTGTTCGTCGAGAGAGGACTTTACTGCTCAGTTGCCTACTTAGTCCAAAGTAGCACTTGTTGGCAAGAGAGATTCTCTTCCAGTTTTAGAGAACGAATATTACTCATTCTCACGAAACCAAATGGAAACCAAAACTCGTAGCTGTGCTCTAGTAAAGGCAGGGCACTCACAGAGAAAGTGTTCAGTGCTATTCGCCTCTTCCAAGCAAGACAGGCACATTTGGGTTCTGAATGATTCCTATGGTGTACATATGCTGACCCCATGGGTTGTGTCCTGTAATAATACCGACCATCAACCGAACGTCTTTCCTTTCAAGTTTTAGTAGAAAGTGTGACAGTTTTCTGTTCGGACTTGTCACAAAACACTTTGCAGTTTTGCCGCGTTCTAGACCGGACCATCGCTTTTTATGTAGATTGCCTACATAATCGCTGATCCAATTCTTGATTCCTGCGGAACTGATTCCGATTATTGGCTCTGGCCCTTGTGGGTGAACCGCTGATCCACGGTTGGCCAATTCATCGGTAATTTCGTTTCCTTGAACACCGGAGTGTTGTGGAACCCATATAAGTACAGGCCTGTTTTGTCTTGCGGCAGAATTAAGCTTCTTCTTACATTCTTGAACAATCTTTGAGGTTTGCTTCGCGTTCTCCAGGACCCTCAGTGCAGCATGACTGTCACTGAAAACTCCAACCTGTTTCTCGCTCCATCTCCTCTCGATTATCCATTCGGCTACTTTGAGGATGACAAAAACTTCTGTTTAGAAAGCAGTTGCCATTTCCCCCATAGCATAGCGATACTTATTACTATCGTTTAAGTACCATCCGGCTCCAGACCCTATTTCAGTCTTGGACCCATCGGTAAAGAAAATATCCGTCAAACCTCCCTGAATGCAATCTGGATTGCTCCATTGTTCACTTAATGGAAAACTAACATCAAATTTCCTTCCAAATGAAACTGTGGGTATCGGATCGCCAAAACCAATGGATACTGCTCAGATAGCAACTTAAAGATTTCTCTGTGTCCCAAAGTTCCGTCTTCGTGCCAGAAACAATATTTATGGAGTCTACACACTGCTTTTATTGCTTCCTGTTGTATCTTAAGATCCAAGGGGAGCAAATCAAGGATAGCATTTAGGGCATCACCAGAGGTTGTACTCATGGCACCCGTAATGCATAAACGTACACTTCTTTGCAGAATGTGTAGTTCCCAGAGTGGGGACTTAACCACGCTCCGTCGGCAGCATGCTACAGAGGCGTAAGTGATGATTGGTCTAATAAGTGCTGTGTATATCCATAGGACTACAGCAGGTTTTAGACCCCAGGTTTTACCAAAGTCAGCTTCTTATCCAATATTACTCCTGGATATTTAAGTTCATCGGAAAGACCAAGTGTCACACCTTTCAGTGTTGGAAGACTGAGTCCATCCAATTTCCGTTTTCTCGTAAACAAGACTATGGTTGTTTTGTTCGGATTAACGGAAAGACCTTGTCTCATACACCAGTCATCGATTTTGTCAAGAATCCTCTGCACTTTCGTGCAAAGCCTCCTTAGGGATTTATCCGATGTTAGCGCACAGACATCGTCCGCATATGCTTGGACATGAAGGCCGAGTTTTTGCATCTCCGCTAGTAGAGAGTCTACTACCAAGCACCACAGCAGCGAAGAAAGACGGTGGCCCTGACGGTGATTAGTTCATCACTGTTCTCACCAGCGATTAACAACCTCTCAGAGAGCATGGAGTATATCCATTTTACAATGGTTTGATTAACTCCGGTCGTTCGGCAGTAGAACATATTGAGCCGAAAGTGGCATTATCAAAAGCCCCCCTCAATGTCCACGAACACGCCCACTGTGTGTTCGTCACAATCTGATTTACATCTGATTCTTTAATATTAGTTATTATTATTTTATATTCCTATTTTTCGACATTATTTAAGCCCACCATTTGTGCAAACTGAACTGTTGTGTGGCCCTAACCACTCTTAATTCTTCTCATATACAGCCCGTCGCAAAACTATAAATAAAAGATAGTGTTTTTATAAAAATGCAATTCATGCTACAACAAAAACCACATAATGCAAAATTTTGAAATATAAAATAAAATATTTTCAAAATTTCAATTAAGTTTGCAAGTTTTAACCAGAATTTTTTTGGGTAGTTTTTGCTATGGATTTAAATTTTTTTTCTGGCATGGACTTCCATTAAATTTTAACACAAAAAAGTCCAAGTTTCAAATGACATCAAAATATCATTGATTATTGACCCCTTTTTTCTTTTTTAGCCGTTGCTAAGCTTTTTCTGCCATATAAAAAAAGTTTAGTATACACTTTGTATGACTTCTGTGTGCTCTCAGAATTCGTTTGTCATAACAAATTTAGCGCCACTTTTTTATCTACATATTTCCCGCTCGCTCGCTTAAATTTTTAGCATCCCTGAACGTGTTAAGCATCCACCCGACTTTAAGTGAGCCTTGTACCCTAATTAGCATCACTACACCTGCGACTTCCGTGGGGGATTTTTTACTCAGCATCACTTTCTCATTAACTCAATTTGTGCGCCTGCTATCAGGATATTAAAGGCGTATCTAAATTGCCCTTTGCAAAACGAATGTGAAACTTTTTGCCCAAGCAAATCTAAAAATTCGCACAAAATTCGAAAGAGTAGCAATTCAGGATATTTTATAAATGTAGGTACGTGCAGAGTAAAAATAGGCACCAGTGCAATATGAAGTGGTAAACGGAAGGGAGTGGTGGTGTTGCAACGGAAAACCTTTTCTGTGTCGTTTGGCATAACTTTGTGCTTTGAGAATTTGCGAGCCATTGCAAATTGAGTTTCATTAAATTTCCTGTGCGTAGAGGACCGCCGCACAGGAATGGCAATGACTTTTTTTTGCTCTTTTTTGGTTTTTATTCTTGATTTTGTTTTTGTTTTAGTAGTGTTGTTGCCAGGTGAAAAACTTGTTGGTAAACAATTTGGCAATTAAATTAAATTATGTTACAACATGAACAAATTTTACCTAATTTAAGAAAGCGCAATTGCATTTTACTAAATTTAAATAAAATATAAATAAAAAAGTGATAAATAGAAATACGAGAAAGTTAAATAAAAGCGCAACAATTTGAAACCCAAACCATTTAAATTTAATTGTATTAAAATTTTTACTGAAAATTGTTGGTTGGTTGGTTGGGTTGAGTGGTGATTCTTCCAGAATCCAACTAGCGCTTCCGCACCATTTTTTTGCCACATCCTCGTTACCAACTTGTTTACCAGTTATTTACGGCATGACTATATCCAGTCTGTGCGGTTTAAGAACCTTATCAGGTTGCTGACATCTAAGCCAGACAGTTTTTCGAGACTCTCGGACAGCGGTTTGCCCAGGGTTAACATTCTGTCCTTCCATAGGGCAGGGCATTCACAGAGGAAATGGAAAATTGTTTCCGTTTTCTCCGATTGTTTACAACTGTGACAGTATGTTTTGTGAGGGATGCCCATTTTGGCTGCTTGTTCTCCGACAGACCAAAAGCCAGTTATGACTGCCGTTAGTCTCCAGGCGTTCCGACGTTTCATGTTTATCAATGTCGACGATTGCTTGAGGTTGTAGGTGGGCCATAACGTTCTGCTAATTTTGCATTTCGTCTGGTCTCTCCAATTGTGTTCTTGACTGCACCTAATGGTTTGAATACCGATTCTGCAAGAGCGTTATTCATGAAAGATCCTCTCTTGTCAGTTCATCTTTTTTTTTCTTACCTTCAATATTCCGATGTCCCGGGACCCAGATTAAGGTAACATTATGGTTTTCGCTCAAGGTGGAAAGGCTATTCCTACTTTGTTCCACCACTTTAGAGGTTGTTGTAGCTGAATCCAGTGCCTGGATGGCAGCTTGGCTGTCCGAAAGAATAGCGATAATGCCCTTAAAAGAGAAATCTGCGATTAGTAGCCTACAAGCGTCCCCAATTGCCAGTACTTCCGCCTGGAAGACACTGCAGGCATTGGGGAGACGCACAGATTTTTCACTTTTAAGTCTATGAGAATATATACCATCTTCAACACCACAATCCATTTTAGAACCATTTGTATAGGGCCGAAGTTGTTTAGTTAGAATCCCTTATTCCATTCCTGCTTAGATGGAAAGAGAGTGGCAAAATTCCTATTGAATGTTACCGTCGGGACGATGCGGCCAGTCCTCACCGAGGTTAACTGAGTGGTCGCAATAGTAGACTAGCATGACCATAAGTTTTTTCTTTCCAGCGACCCGCTTCGTTTAACCTAAATGCACTCGTGGTTTTCGTCTTCTTAATGCGTAGGTCTATTGAAACAATCTGATTGCACCGTTATTGCACAGGCTGATCTTTGTATTCTGCCGAGTAATTTAGTATTGTAATCTAGGTTTAGACACGCTTTGAAAATTTCCATTAGCCATGGTAGAATACTATCAAGAGTTTCTTGTAACATCTTAGGAAAGATCCCATCAGGGCCTGGAGATTTGAAAGGTGAGAATGATTTGATTGCTCATGCACCTTCTCTTTCGTAACTATTACATCGACAAGATGCAGTGGGTCATATCGGCTCCGCCGGATAATCCCAACATCACTGTCATGGGCGCTACATCCCGGAAAATGAGTATTTAAAAGAAGTTCTAGAGACTCTTCTGCCGTAGAAGTCCAAGTACCATCTGGCCTCTTGATCCAAGAAGGCTTTGAATGATCTTTGGACAAAATACGGCTAAGTCTCGCAGAATCTCTGGTAGATTCGATAGAAGAATAGAAATTTTTCCAGCTCCCTTTCTTGGCGGCCATGATTGCCTTCTTGTATTGTCCTCGACTTTCTTTATACAGCTGCCAATTACCTGTTGAGTAGCTGAGATTAAAATTTGATCTAGCTTCTTCCCTTAATTTTGAGAGCTCATTGCTCCATCAAGGAGGATAGGATTTTTTGCTGTATTTAATTGGACATGACGTTTTGTAGGCCCTATTAAATGTGTCCTCCAATGTTGTGACCCTACTCTCAATGTTTTCTGTGATTTGATGGATCGGAATCCTTCCTATCCTGTTTTCTACTGCGTTTTTGAACCGTTTCCAATTTGTTCTAAGTGGGTTTCGATATGGTAAGGGTGGATCTACCTCAAGATCGAGGTGATAGAGGATCCAGCTATGGTCCGAAAAAGTTTTTTTGCTTGAGACCCTCCAATTTGCTACCCTCACTGATGTGTTTTCCGACAGTATTGTTATATCTATTACTTCCGCCCATCCTCTAAAGCTTTCCGTGCTTGGAAAGGTGAAAGTCGGGGTATTACCCCTATTACCTACTGTTAGGTTAGTATTAATGATAAATTTATATAGGAACTCACCTCGATCTTTCGTTTCGGTACTCACCCATAGGGTATGTCTCGCATTGGCGTCACATCCTAGTAGCAGGATATTGTTTTTTTTTGTCAAGCACAAGCCTACGAGCCTCGTCAGGCGGTGCTGGTTGATCGTGTGCCATATACATAGATGGAGGCAATTTTGATTCTGACGCCGTCAGCAGCCTCCACTTCGATGACCGTCACATCCGATGAGCTGAAAATTGTAGTTTGTATTAAAAATGTTTTACTAAAATATGGTATAACTTTCGATAAAAAAAATGAATTCACACTACTTTAAGTTATATAACAAATTATGAAAAAGAGCCACTCGTTCCGCAATCAAGTCACTTTAACTTTTTTCAATATTTTTCGTGGAACATTTTTTTCTCGTTGACTTTTGGCAATTTTTTTCTCTGAGGTGTTGAGCATTTTCTGTGATATATGTATGTAAATGAACTTCGAGCCTGTAATTTAATGGAAGAAAATTGTCAACATTGTAAGAAAAAAAGAAAAATTATTAAAAATCAATGAGAATTCAGAGCCATTTTTAACTGGACTAATATTAGATGGACTACACTGTGCGACAGTGATTTTATACTTTTATGGAGACCTAGTACAACTTATGGCTATAGAAAAACTAAACAAAATGGTATAGGAGAAATTTCCAATATACCCCCAAAATCTCACTTTATGGTCATAAAACCGTTTTTCAGTAGGTTGATGTGAAGAATCACTCCTAACTTCGCCAATTTCTATCCGATTTCGAATTTGTTTTTTTAGTTCGAAAGAACAAAAACAAGCCTTTTTGACAGTGTGTTGACAATTTTTCTGAAATGACAACTGACGAGACTGTAGACGGAAGTATTTGGAATTTTTTTATTTTTTCTCTATTTTTTCAACTTCGACATAATTTTTACGATATTATCCGTTATTGAGGATTTTTTTTAGTACACTACTGTTATAGTAAATTTAATTTTGGGCGAATGAGTTATATGTGACTGTAATTGAATTAAAATTAAAAGAGTTGTGTGAGTTTTAAGATTTTTTTTTTTTTTTTTTCTAATTTGGTATGTAGGTATAACTTACGCTAAATGGGAATAAGGACGTGTTTTGATGCGTTATTATAGATACGTAATATTTATTGGAGTGTATATGTATACATAAGAGTACACTGTACTGCATACAACAGAACTGGTTAGAACTTACGAAAATATCTGACATTTTATAGCACTTTTTTTCAATAGAAATATGGAAGAGTTCCCAAGTGTACCAAAGTTCACACTGTGCATTGATTAACAAAAGAAGCTTGTTATTATAATTTAACCTTATTAAAACGTCAAAGTTGTATTGTTTGTTTCATTGAAATTCAAGAGATATAAATCAAAACGTTGTCAGAAAAGTCGAATTTCTCAATATTTTCCGATGATGTGGCATCATCAGCCTTATCAAAAACCAGATGATTGTGATTTTTATAAAACGGTCGTAAACGGTCGTCATTATAAAGCTCGAAAGCACATAAAGTATGCTGATGTTGCAACTGTTAAGAACCCCGTAATCTTGGACGATATGATTGACTCAACTGCAGGAACTGAAGGAAGTTCAACTCATTGCTGATGATGATCAAACTGATAACAATAAACCTGATGATAAAGAGTACTTTCCGTCTGGTTCTAAGTCTTCAGAACGACACATTGTATCAAATTCAGATTTTCAGGATCTTTCTCGTGATTTACTTCTATCGGGAAGACAATCTGAAACGCTCGCTTCTCGATTTAAACAATGGAATTTAGTTGATGACGACTTCAGATGAATGATGATGATCGAATTTCTTACAGAGAAGTATTCAAAACTGATGAAGAGAATGACAAATGTACCGTACCATACTAAACTCCAAAGGGCCGTTTCCAATGCATTTTTAAGTTTGGAACCAGTTCCGCTGTGTACTGCACCGTACCGCACCGTACCATACCGTACAATGCTGCACTGCACAATACTCCAATAAATATTTTGTGTTTATAATGGCACTTGTTATCATTTTTTATGCTTCGATGCCTACATACCAAATTAGTAAAAAAAAAAAAAATAAAATCTTAAAACTCACACAACTCTATTAATTTTAACTCAATTACAGTCAAATATAGCTCATTCGACGCAAAATTAAATTTACTATAACAGTAGTGTACTAAAAAAAATCCTCCATATCGGATAATATCGTAAAAATTATGTCAAAGTTGAAAAAATAGAGAAAAAATAAAAAAATTCCAAGTACTTCCGTCTACAGTCTCGTCAGTTGTCATTTCAGAAAAATTGCCAACACACTGTCAAAAAGGCTTGTTTTTGTTCTTTCGAACTAAAAAAACAAATTCGAAATCGGATAGAAATTGGCGAAGTTAGGAGTGATTCTTCACATCAACCTCCTGAAAAACGGTTTATGGCCATAAAATGAGATTTTGGGGGTATATTGGAAATTTCTCCTATACCATTTTGTTTAGTTTTTCTATAGCCATAAGTTGTGCTAGGTCTCCATAAAAGTATATTTAATTTTTTTTTTGTCACACAGTGCTATCGAACTGATATTTTCTAAAAACTGTAAATATAAAAAGTTTAACATTTTGATATATTTTCTTTTGTAATTTGTTAAACTTTTTTGAATTTTGTACAAAGTTTGCTGCTTTGAGTTATGTGGGTTTTATTGTTGGATGCAACGTACTTTTAAATCAAGAAAAATATTAAATACGAAAAAATAGTTAAAACTTGGTAATTCCATTGCGCTACTATGATTTTGAATACAGCTGTATGTACATTAGACAGTTTGGCCAAATAGGTACCAGTCTTTCCACCGCAGTTATAAAATTCATTATATTTTAAGACTTTCGTCAATTCTTCAAAATTAATTCTTCTTAAAAATAAACTTCCAAAATCCTATAGATTCTAACATTTACGCCCACATAACAGCACTTATTACCTGCAATTGACAAATGAGAGCGCTCTACTGCTGTTAATGCATTCGGTATACAGCACCAAGCAAGAGTTATGTAGGTACTAATGTTAATGCACTGCTGCTGTTAATGCACTGTTGCTGTGAATGCATTCGGTATGCTTACAGCAGCAAGAAAGAGTTCTGTAGGTGCTAATGTTAATGCTCTGCTGCTGTTAATACATACATTCGGTAAACAGCACCAAGCAATAGTTCATGTAAATGGAAATCTTATTGCAGGTGCTAGTGTTAATGTCAAGTCCTAATGTTAGTGTTGGTGTTGCTGCTTATGTTAAACAACTAATATGTAGAAGTAGTCAATATTATACTACATATAGGTATAAAAACATGTAAGGTTTTGCCTGTATTGCAACAAGTATACAAAATTATTTTATCTCCATATTTAAAAACCCTGTCTCATAAGATTACTTTGAAATTATGTAATTATGATATTTCTTAGAACTAATTGCACGAAAGAAATTGAAATATGTATACAATATAATTATGCCACACTTTCATACGCTCACAAACTTTTTTGTAATTTCTGCAATCTCAAAATCTCAGCATTTTGTATCAGCGCAAACATTTTTGTGGATTTTCTACCATTTCCGTTCATTTGCGCCATTTATAGTATGTACCTATTTCCCCTCAAGCACATTTTACTCTGGTGATTGCGCCACGCCACCAGCTACACTTACGTGCCTCCATTTCGATCTCATACGACTGCTGCTGGTGCATGCAACTCACGGCTGTTGTCGATTTTCCGAGCTGCACTTCCGGTTTTTATGGTTACCTTTCCTTTTCTTTATTTTCTTTTCTTCTTGTTTGCTTCGTTTTCACCTCACTATTTGCCAGCAATTGTTGTTCTTTGTGTGCATAGTCGTATGTATGTATGTATTTGTTGTCGGTCGGTGTGAAACTGAAACATCAAAATAATAATAAAAATTGTCATAACAGCGACACAGTTTTGTGTGTTTGAGTGTGTGTGTGTGTGGGAAAAAGCCAACACTCTGAAGAATGAGCGCTTTTAGCTTCTGGGATCAACTTGAACAATGGGGCATTTGCTTGTTATGGTATTGCATTTTAAATTAAGTCTTACAATGCGCATACAGGGTGATCCGAATATAGGTATATTTTTAAATCAAAATTTATGTTAACGCTGCCGGTTTTTCCGCACGCAATCGTGACTGCAGTTAGTATTAATTACCGATAAATATAAGGTGCATCACTCCTGCAAAATTTTAAGAACTAAAGCAATTTTATTTTTAAAATGTTTTGAAATGTAAAAAACGCGTCAAAGTTTTCAAGCAAGACGAATAGGAACCGATGGCGTGTCACCAAAAAGGCTAAAACTCATGAAATAATAGAAATTAAAAAAAAATCTTTACATGATATATTCTTAAATGTCTAAACTTTGTAAATATGTATAAAAATATTTCGCTTTTCAAAATTCTACACTAGAATACCCCCTTAATGGCCCTAATTAGAGTCTTAAAATTTCGCGTTGAGTTTTTGTGAATACTTTCCCATGACTAATTTGACTTCAACTCAACGGATGCGACTGAATTTAATCAACTTCATCGGTGGCAAAGTTACCGCTACAACAACAACAACAACTTCACCGGTGCTGTAAACCAGAGAAAATTTAATTATTATAGGCAAGCAATTCACTTTTTTTCACTACTTCAGGGAAGGAACTCCAACTCAAGCAGAAAATTGCAAATTCCCAAGCAGTTCATTTCTGAAATTTAGCTTTTGCATACGATATAAATAATTTTTTCTTTATGCTGTGTGAGATATTAATAAATATTATATAGATGAATGTATTAAATAAATATAAAGAACTTGCTCGAGCGTCTTTTATTTGGAAGAAAATGCTCAGCACCTTAGCGAAAAAAATTTTCAAAAATCAACGAGAATCTCGAGCCACTTGAAACTTGCGCTTTATTGGACTCAAATTGAAAAAGCTGTAAAACTGCATAACTGAAACTTTTCTAAAAATATTTAGAATTTAGAAGTATCCAAATTTTGTGTATTTTTTTTTTTTTTAATTCTTTAAATTTTTGTGAATGTTTGACAGAGTCTGGAGTTTTTCAATTCTATATAAATTCTATATAAAAAATAAAACAAAACGTGAATAAAAAAAAACATAGTTAACACTTGGTAACTCGAACTGTTTGTACACTGTCCGATTCAGTAGCTGTATGTCTGTTTTGTCTTGCATCTCGTCCGCGTAGTTGAGGAAATGCCTCCTGATGTGCCTGCGAGGTCTCTGCATAGTTTAGAACCGGTCGGCCTATTGCTTTAAAAGTCGACAGCAATATTTCCTTGTCTTTGCCCCAAGTGCTGCCGGCAAGCAACTTGAGAACCTTGTTGCGGTTCTGTACTTTAGTTGTAATAGCGCGGTTGTATGCGCTGAGAAGGGGAGTAAGCTGTCAAAGCTAACTCCCAATATTGTGGAGTTCTTAACCGTCGGAATTTGTGTGTCATCGACTTTTACCTTGAGTTGTGGCTTGACCCCCTTTGTCCAGGTGGTGGAAAGGGTCACCGTGGATTTAGTGGGGGAGAGTTGTAAGTTCTTCGCAGTGAAGAAGCGAGAAAGGCAGGCGAGATAGTCGTTTACCTTGGAGCAGAGGCCATCAATGTCATTCCCCGACAGGATGCCATTCCCATGGCAGCCGGTTCTACGTTACTGGAATGACTCGGGTTTTCCCCGACCAAGAGCTGCCGCCCCAGTAAACTTGCCCTGTCTGGTGTACCGTATCCCACAGGATGCGCCATCTTTTATGTCGGTATGAAAACATTGAATAACTTTGAAAAAAAAAAAACAACTGATTTGTATGAGTGAGGTATTTTTATTTGATTTGGTTATTTACGATTTATTAAAACTATCTTTTGAATACTATAACAATCAACCTTTATTAGCAATCAGAAACTGCGATCTTTTTCCTGTGTGTGTCACCACCTTGTTTCGCACTTCGGGTTTTATAGCGTCGCTTTCGGCACGAATGTTTGCCTTAAGCTGGTCAATAGTCTGCGGCTTGTTAGCGTAAACCTTACTTTTCAAATAACCCCACAAAAAGAAGTCCGGGGGGGTTAAGGCCAGTCGATGTCGCCTCTTTTTGACACCAGACGTCCCGGGAATTTTCGTTGCAGAAATTCAATTGTTGCATTCGCAGTGTGGCATGGCACACCGTCTTGTGGAAACTAGTAAACCTTTGTCACGCATTTGCGGGCAGACATAATGAGTCAACATCCATCGATATCGGTTTCCATCGACCGTTTCGTTTTTTCGGGCCCAATGGCCGAATGATGGTTTTGGCGCAAATGCCTGCCCAAAGAGTTACTTTCCGGTCATGCAATGGCGTTCCATGGATCTCGTGTGAATTATCAGTTCCCTAAATGCGGTAGTTTAGTTTATTCACGCTGCCTGAGAGGTTAAAATGTGCCTCGTCAATCATTAAAATTTGCTTCCAAAAATTGGGTTTAGTGCCAACCATTCGGGCGACTGTTTGGCCGTATTCCAAGCGACGTGAATGGTCTGTCGGCAATAATTTTTGTGTCAATTGCACTGTATACGGAAACAAGTTTCAATCATCCATTAAAATGCGCCGCATTGTGATTTCACTGACGCCAAAATGTTGAGACCGACGACGAAACGACACTGTTGGCTCCTGGGCAACGCTCTCCCTCAATGCTTCAACAAGTTCATAGAAACGTCTTGGTCGTTGATGAACGGCATGTTGACGATCTCCTACTGTCCCGTGCTCAAAACAACTCGACACCAAACGACGAATAGTATTGTCAGACGGTGCCTGTTTGCCGCGATACTCGAAACAAGTATCGAAAACATTTATGTTGAAGTCGATCGGTTGGTAAATGGCAAAGTCATTCAGCGCTACAGGGTTTGATTGAAAAGTAATTAGCCCTATTTTTTTTAAGCAGTTTTATTAAACCTTTTGGCTTATACAACTAATATTCTTCAAAATAGGACCCTTGAGCGTCAATGGTGGCTGTCCTTCGCTGGTGGCGGTCCTTCCACTGCAGGAAACATTTTTTAAACTCATCAGCCGGAATCGCGTTCAATTCGGCTGTCACAGTTTTTTGAAATGCCTCGATGGAGTCGAAACGCCTCCCCTTCAGCTTTCTTTTTAGGTGTGGGAACAAGAAGAAGTCCGGAGGGGACAGGTCTGGGCTGTAGGGAGGGTGGGGAAGCACCGGAACCCCCAACTTGGCCAATGCAGAGGTGCAGAGGAAGGCTTCGTCGAAGGCCTTCCAGATCGCTGTTCGTCTTCGACGTCCTCCCGGCCTTCCTTGAACGTCTTGTGCCACCAATGGTTTCGGTACTCGTTTTGTTTAGCTTTACGCAAAATTTGATCGAGTAACGTTGCTCCAACGATCGCTGCATTTTCGGCACTGCAAAATCCTAACACACTTTTAAAACAGCTTTCACGCGCGGAACGATGTTGACCGCTGTTGCCAGCGAAATGGGACCGGTTTCTAGTGGAAGGGGAAGGTCCAACGATCATTTTCCCCCACCAGCCTATTCGGTTGATTGCTTGGCAGACGCTCCGCGCGGGAAGGCTCATTACTTTTCAATCAAACCCTGTATATTTTTCAATTAACTCAAAAGTTTTAATGAATCGTCTTATGCTATTCTATGGACAAAATTTAAGAAATTTATGCCCCAACGCATATCTTGGAACAAATCCAGTGATCCTTAAAAATATTCCGGATCAAAATTGTCCGCTAATATTAAGGGGGGAAGCTGGTCTAGAGCGCAAAAAATGGGCATATTTTATGAATTTATTTTGACTCAACAAAGGAATCAATCGAAAATCTGTGAAATAGGTTTAATAATATAGCTTTCATGGTACAAATACAAAATTTTTCGTCTGAATTAATTTCAAAATGGCCGCTGTCCAGCAGTTCTCCTAAGGCGCCTTTTTTTCTAGTGGGTCCATTGCCGAAGACGTAAACTCCTTAATTTTTGTCCTGGATCAAAAAATAAAATTTTTTTAGTTTCTATATAACAACAGAAAGAGACGTACCTAGGATTTTTTCGATATTTTGTTTTTTCGCGAAATGGTGCACGTTTGAACAAAAAGTTACAATTTTCACTATAAAGAACGACATAAAATTGTTGATTAAAAAAAAAACTATGTAATATAAATAAAAAATCCTACGTACGTCTCCGGAGAAAGGTATTTCGAATGTATTGTCAAAATTTCGTAAGAATCGGTAAAGATTTGTTCGAGTTATGTCTTCGGCCAGTTTAAAAAAAGTGATTTCGAGAAAAACGCGTTTAAAGTTGTAAGTAGCGTTCGGGGCATACCTGCGAGGCACTGCCGTCGAATGAAAAATTTGGGCATTTAGACATTTTTGCTGGCATCCCTCATTTGGTATATTATTTCTAAGACCCTAAAGCACCTTTTAAGACAAAAAAAAATTTTTCGATTTTTTCAAAATTCTACACCAGCTTCCCCCCTTAACCACAAAGAATCAGTTTTCGTTTAATCACCTTATCACTTTGGCATTTCAATTAATTTCTTCTATTTTTATTTCGTATTTTATTTTTACCCATTCTATATTTCTACCCATCCGTTCGCTTTTATTATGCATAAATTGCCCGTTGGAAAGAGATTTTTGCTTACACCTTCAGAATAAGAAAATGAAATAATTGTTTTTTCCCATCTCGTGCCGTTTCTTTTTCCGTGTCGCACCTTTGCCGCGAACGCAAAGAATTCGCAATCAATTATGTCGGACACGAAGCGCGCCGCTCAAAAAGTTTCCGTGAAATTTGCAGCTCAAGAATGCATGAAAATGAAGGATGACACCTACATGTGGCATGCAATGCGCCGCACGCAAAAACTGCTGCAGTGACAAGGAAAGGAGGTGTGTACTTGTGCGGCATGCAACGACGTGGCACGAAAAGCCAAACAAAAGTTGCTGGCGCTGTCTGCGGGCTTAAATGCACCTGTACTCTCAGAAATTAACGTTTTTTTTTTATTTATTTATTTTTCGTTTTATTATTTATGTATCTTTATGTATGTGTACATTTGCGTTCATTAAAATTGCAGCAACTTCATTATTCAATTATGTATTGAAAATATAATAAGCACATACAAGGTGAAGTCCAAAATAAACAAGACAAGTTTTTGATGGCGCCATCTTTTTAATGACTTAGTGCTTTGGAAGTTACACCCCTAGCTGACTTCCAGTGAAAGCTTGGCGTTATTCGGTTCAGGGGAAGTAAAGTTATTGCGTCTAAAGTGTCAGTCTGTTTGTGTCATCGGTACGAGAATGAGTTTCGAAGAAAGAGTTAATATCAAATTTTGTTTTAAATTCGGTTAAACGTTTACTGAAACATTTGAATTGATGAAAAAAGTTTGTGGCGATGACAGTCTATCTCGTTCATGAGTGGCTTACACGTTTCAGAGATGGTTGTGAGAACATAAATGACAATGAACGGGCCGCCCAAAATCAGTAATTACCGAAAACTCCAACGAAATTGTTCGTAAATTTATCAAAACTGAACCGAGATCATCGTTAAAATTTATAAAATCGGAGTTGAATATCTCCAAAACATCGATTTATCACATTTTAACTGATCATTTGGGCTTACGAAAGGTCTGTGTGGACCGAGGTCGAGTAAGGAACTGAGGACCAAAAATTGCCCAGAATTCAACATTCGAAAGACGTCATT
Organism: Anastrepha ludens; assembly: GCF_028408465.1. NCBI lineage: Eukaryota > Metazoa > Arthropoda > Insecta > Diptera > Tephritidae > Anastrepha > Anastrepha ludens. The sequence continues at coordinate 24,547,921 of NC_071499.1, read as the reverse complement.
AAAGAGGCGAGAAAAGACGAGAACTTCCTTTACAACATTGTAACTGGTGATGAAACGTGGTGTTTCGAACATGAACCTGAATCTAAGCGTCAAAGTGCCGAATGGATGGCCCCAGCCGAGCCACCACCCAAAAAATCGCGTTTGGAAAAGTCAAAAATCAATCGATGCTCATTTGTTTTTACGATTTTTACGAAAACGTTTTGCGTCCGTAGAGTTCATCCAAAAGGCTGTACCGACATCCTGAAGGACATTTCCGATCCCGGTCAATGACCTGAAACACTCTTTCAAAAAGCTTTAAGATCGCGCAAAACAGTGTATAGAGGCCAGTGGGGACTATTTTGAATAAGTAACTTCGTGGCACTTGAAAACCGCAAAGCCGATTTTTGCTAAAATAAAACACCATGGAATTTGTTATTGTACGATTAATATTTGTGTTTTTTAAACACTCCCAAAGACACCTGAAAAATTATATGAAGAAGTAATGAGCAAAATAACAATTTTCAGAAAAATGCTTTAAAGGCGGGTATGGAACCCCGGCTGGGAGCAACGAACGCTTATTATTTTGTTTGGTTTGAATTTTTTTTAATCAAACTTTTTTTTTACTTTGTCTATACTTAGAATTCATAGAAGACCTTTTACAAATATTTGTAGTCATTTAAAAAGCGGATTTGATGTAAATCTTAAAGGTATGCTCGTATTTTCTGTGAAAAGCTCGTAAATGAGTGGGATCGGTGTTTCCTTGTCAACCTTAAAAAAACACGCAATGGTGGCATGAGAGTAGAAGCCAGTTATTTTGGGTGCGATTGAAGATGTTGTTGTTGTTAGTATTGTTGGTGTTGGTATTGTTCTTGTTGTTGTATCATCATAAACATTCCCCATGCATGCTTCTGGAGTGACAGTCCTTGGTCGGTTATAAAACCAGGTCGTTCCAGTAACGTAGAACCGTCTGTCCTGGGAAAGAATTGAAGACGATCTCGGTATTTGCTTGCTAAAATTTTTATTTCCTCTTTTATTAAAAGAATTTTTAAGTCTTGCTGAATTGGACATTCGTTACGAACCACGGAGCGTTTACCAGACTGCGGTAGGGTCTTGGACTGAGAAACGTACAGAATTTTCCAGTTTGAATTTGATGCTATGCTCCACACCTAGATCACATAAGTCCAGACCCAGACTGGTTTGAGTACCGATTTGCAAAAGGATAAGCTCGTTGTCCAGTGAAAGTAGGGACTTACGGTTTAACAGCCACTAGAAGTTTCGAAATTTTAATCTTAGCGCTTCCCTTTTGGCAAAGATTTGCGTTTTCCTCGTAAAATGTACTGGTAACTTCAACAGTTTTGCTTCGATCGACTTGAAATTTCGACACAATATTCTTGAAATATTTTGCAAATATATATATAAAAAAAAAGAAATAAATGAAAAAGAAAAATTTTATTACTTTATACCCCTACACATGGGGGGTATTTTTAGTCAATTAACACCGTTTTTCTCTGAACTTCGGACAGATCTCTCTATCCTCAAACTGGAGTTTGTGGGTCTTGCCAGAGCAATTTTTCCAAGTAGACAGTCGGAGAAGAGATTTTCTGTAAATCAGCCAATTTATCTGTTTCCTTAAAATTTCCGAATACTACTTGTGTTTTTTAAGCAGATGACTTTGCGATTCGACAGGCATGCAAAATGCTTAGGAAACATGGGAGCGAGAGATGTATCAACTTTTCTTCCGATACTTTTCTTCCAAACTAGTAAATTCCAGTAAGGAGATGATGATCCTCTTGCGCGTGCACGTAACACCTCTCTGATCTGGCTTCCAGGACATAGGAACATAGAGGGAAATGAAATAGCCGATGAGCTTGCGATGAAGGGGTCGACTGAACTGGTTGTTGTTGTAGCAGAATAAATATTCCCCGTGTATACACGAGGAATGCTGCTGAAGTGACAGTCAGATATAAATCCGGGTCGTTCCGGTTACGTAGAACCGACTGTCGTGGGAACGTCGGCTGAACTGCTCTCAGAGGTCTCCGTCTGCTCTCGTCATCGCCTTGACTGTTTGTAAAGGACAATTAAACAATTTATTTCTCAGAAAAGCACAGATCAGATGTAGCTTCAGTTCTTTGTGTGTTATTTCAAAACCCCTTTTTCATCAGTACAACAGACGGAGGATTCATAAAGTCCTGGGTACTCCGCGCCATTCTATTTCCAAACTCGTAGCCGTCTTTACCGGCCATTGGACTATCGGCACTCAAGTGGAAAAGCTAAGTTTGCAATTTAACCCCCATTGCGGAAGCTGTTATCTTTCAGAGAAGAAGACTGTTGAGCACTTTCTCAGTAAATCTCTGAGTTTGGCAGCTAGACGATTAAGGTCACTGGGTGCTCCTTTCCTCGACGGCTTGGGGCAGTGCGCCAACCTGAAACCCATCAATCTTCTCCATTACATTAACAGCTCTGGGTAGCTGTAGATATCTGCCAGTGGGAAGTCTCTTAATGGTATCAAAACGGTGCTTCTATTCTACTTGGGGATACCAGAGTGGAACTTTAACCATTTCAACCAACTATTGTGAAAACATGAGATTAGGCACTTAGGTGCTTATTGCTTTTTGATCACAGAATTACATCACTTTAGCTTTCACCCTCCGAAAGCAGTTGCTGCTATTTTCATAACCACAAGTGTACGTATTTTATTTGTAATGTATAATATTTGTCAGTCCGTCTGTTGTTTGCACGACATTGCTTTAATTGCTTTACCTGTGCGACATTTCGGAATTATTCCACGACCCACCAACACTTTCGCAATTATAAATGCTATTTTACATCTACAATGCGTGTGTGTGTGTGTGTGTAAGCGCATTTGCTTCACTCTCATCTTCCAATGCAAATGGGAAAAATATTTTCCAATTTTTCTTTTCTCTTGCTGACAGCCATTGTCCTGCCTGCCTCTGCATCCATTTCTCTTCCTTACGCTCTTCACCTCCGCTCCTCCTTGTGGGGCGCTTCACTTGCTTATGCTTATGTGCCTTTTTTATAGGGATGTATGTGTGTGTGGGTGCTGAAGAAGTTGTAAAATTTATGCATGTTGACGTGTTGAATAACAACAACAATTGTTCGTCAAAACTCACTTCTGTGAAAAAAGTGTCGCCTTTGTGCGCATATTTCATATGCAAATGCTTTGTGCATAATCAGATTTTCCATGTTGGAAAATGCAAATTCCATTGGCTTCATTTATAGTGAATTTATACTTTGACTTTGTTACTCTTTCTGTGTGATGATAGGGTTAAATATTTTAATGAGGGACTCAGTAACAGGCTGCAATGAGGGGCACTCAAAGGAGGTGATGGGAATGATTCAAAGGTAAAAGGAGAAACTGTACGATATGGCTTTCTCCTGACCTACTTCGATGTCACGAAAATTAATATTCTCGGACATTAACGAAAAACCTTTCAAAGCGATTTTCCTCGTAAAGGAGATACCATTTCAATTCATTAATAACACAGTCCTGCGAGGGTGAGTTTCTAGAATGGCTGTACTTGTTTCTTGTAGTTTTTTATGCGCTGAAAACGAATCTGACCTTCAAAATGCTCCATCACGTCAGGATTTTTGGTAAATGAAGCCTAAAAGGTCAATAAATGGCCATTTTAGCCATTTTTGATAATTTTTTTTGGGATAGAAAATTTTTTTTTTCAATTTTCGACGAAAAGGTTGCATAGTACAACTCTTTAACTTTAAAACCCATTTTTTTAAATTATTGTACGATTTTTTAAAAAAAAGTTATGACATTTTGAAATTAACAGTTTCAGTTACGTATACGTTGGGTATAACGTCTATAACTCAGCACCTGAAATTTGCTCTTTATTATACTAAAATTGAATGGGCTATAAAATTTTGTACCTTGCAATTTTCTAAAAATTCTAAATATAAATTTTGATATTTTGATGCTTTAAAAAACATTTTTTTTTATTAAATTGGTTGTTTTTTTTTGCAATTTGTCCAAAATTAGGAGCTTTGAGTTATACAACTTGAGTTTAGTTAGATTGGTCAGCGCAGTTACGTATCTTAGCCTAGTCCCGGATGCCACGCTTAACTGAAAAAAACATGCTGACGCAACCTTGTCCAAAGTAACAAAAGTTCTCATGATCGTCTCCAAATGTTTAATAGCAGATTCCTGGAACTGTAGCCCAAGAATCCTGAGATGGATTTTCATCTTCATAATAAGGCCAATGATAACATATGGAGTGGTTGCTTGGACATCAAGAGCCGCTCTCCCAGCTTCAGAGCTTAGCATACGCGTGCATCACGGAAGCGATGCGGACCTGCGCACAGATGCGATGGAGTTGATGCTCGAGCTGACACCTCTTCAAATAGTTCTCCAGCAATCAGCCAAGCGTGCCCTGCTAAATATTACTAGGGAAGGCTTCGGTAAAGGAAAAGTGATGTCATCTAAGAACATGAAATTGCTGAGTCTGCAGCTCCCACTTAGCCAGCTATCCAGAGATGATATCACTAAAGTCATCAAATTCGAAAAGTAGTTCAGACCTCAACTGGACGACAAGGTAAACTGGAGTACAACTCCATTTGAAAGGAAACTCCAGGAGTGTACTGGTAAACAGATGGCTCGAAAACCGCAGTAGGCGCTGGTATACATGGTCCCAGACTTGCCAAAACACTACTATTCGAACAGCGACGGGCTGCCTCCTGATGCCCCCTCTTCAACACCTTCACAATGAGGCACGAATGCTCCCTGTAATTGAGCACAATAAACTGCTCATCAAGCAGTTTCTGTTAGGATGCTAACGCAGGTTTCACCCTTGCAGACACCTGCTTTAGCCAAAGCCGCTTCCTATTCACGTCACGAGACACCTTCTAAAGTGTTCCGACGAGATCCAGGATAAATCAGACATTTAATGGACCAGACAATAAACGACATTCATCGGGAGACCGTTACCATCTTCTTAAGCTCCCGATCACGGAATGCCTTAATCGGAGTCCAACCACCACCTACAGCTGATGAAGAGCTCCAGCTTCTCCGTGAGGCCCGCGTAACACTGGCACAATTCTTCTTCTTCTTCTTAATTGGAGCTCTAACCGCTTACGCGATTTTGGCCGAGCTTAACAAAGCGCGCCAGTCGTTTCTTTTTCGTGCTAACCGGCGCCAGTTGGACACACCAAGTGAAGCCAAGTCCTTCTCCACCTGATCCTTCCAACGCAGAGGAGGCCTTCCTCTTCCTCTTCCTCTGCTACCACCAGCTGGTACCGCATCGAATACTTTCAGAGCCGGAGCGTTTTATCTATTCGGATGACATGACCCAGCCAGCGTAGTCGCTGGATCTTTATTTGCTGCGCTATGTCTATGTCGTCGTAAAGCTCATACAGCTCGATGAGCTGGAACGATAAGATGTATGAGCTTTACGGCCACTGGCACAATTACGTTTCGGTTATTGTAGCAGGTTAAACGCATACTTATCCAGAATTGACTCCGGTATGTGAAGGCACACCGCACGACACTAACCACCTTTTTACATGCTCCTTAAAACCTACTCGTTTAACACCCCTCTCCCTCTGTACCCAACCTGTCGAAACAGTAAGTTTCCTGGGCCTAGGGCTAGATGAGCTAAACAAAGACGACCGGTGATTTACACTACACTGGCTGGGCTTGTATTACTGCTACCACAACAATATGGCTCCAGAACCAAGCGTTCTGTAGCGATGGGTAGTTTTCGCAGCATCTTCCAAGCGGAGATGTATGCCATCTGTCGATGTGCAGAGATAAACTTAGACAGAAATTTCTGGAATGAGCGAATTGCAATTCTGAACGACAATCAGCTGGTATTCAAGCCTTTGTCATCCTGTGAGATTAAGTCCTTACTGGTCCTTGAGTGTATCGAGAAACTGAATTTGTTAGGAACGTACAATCGCATCGGGCTAATTTGGGTCCCAAGGCACAGGGTTGTTACTGGCAACAAAATAGTGGACACATTGGTGAGAGAGGCTGTGACCTCGCCATTAATAGGATCCGAGCCCTAGTGAAGGGATCCGAGGAAGTGAAGAGCTAAGGCTAATGGAGGTTAGCTGGCACCAAACTATGGGGCTACGCCAGACAACACCCTTATTGGCGGGCTAAAACTAGAAGAGGTTTGAAACCTCATAAATCTCCTTAAGGATAAACAGAAAATACTCACGGGCATTATCACAAGCCATTGCAGACTGCGCAGTTTCGACTCCAAATCTGGATATGGTTCACTGACCTTTGTCGCTTCTGCGAACAATCCCAGAATACTCCAAGGGACATTCACCCTAAATGCAGCGCTATAGCGCGGAAAAGGTTGAGACAGCTCGGCAATTTGTGGCCAGAAACAATTCTGAGTTTAATAAGCGAACTGGGTCTGGATGAGGTACTGTGATGAGTGGAGGGCATAAAAGACTATGAGGTCGAAGTGCAAATCTCCAATAAATCTAAATGTGATATAGTTTTTATAGTAGAATGCATTGTGCTTTTATAAAAGCAAAATAAAAATAAAAATAAATGCAAACAAATTTGTTAAAACTTGGTAATTCGTCGCGCTCGTATTGTTTTGAACACGAGTGTGTATTAATAATATATCGAGTTCTATCCATAATTCATCAAATGGAGCTAGCAGCATTACCCAAATACGTAGTTATTAAAAGCGAGATACAAATATTTACACATATACTTACATATAATTGAGGCTACACTCCGTTTGAAGTGTTTTGCCAAGCTCTGTGAGAAGCTTTTTCATGGGAGAAATGCACAGACGATTGATTCGAAATTCTAATATTTACTTAAAACCAGCAAAGTCTTTAAATGTCCCAAAGAGATTTCAAGTTAATTCAAGGCCAAGATGCAAATAAATTTTAATTTAAAAATTCCATAAATAACACTTCTACGTTTTCAAAATAATTCTAATAGCATTTCATATAAACAAACACATGGATAAATATCAGTAATTTTTGTTTTTGCAGCCTGTTGTTAAATGCATTAAGTTTCATATAAATCCTAATTTAATTTCAAAACTTTTGTAGAATACTTAAGCTACTAAAGGGGTAAAGAAAAGAGGAGGATAAATAATAATTTCAAAATAATTTAATCTGAATGGATTGGCTTTTAAGCAAAATCATTTATTTCAACTTTCACCTGGCTGCTTCAGTGATAATTTAAATATTTAGTTTATTGTGCAAATACCATTTTTTGTGTGTTAGAGATTCTTAAAATTTGTTTATTAATGCTATTTGCCGTACATAGAAAGAAAAGTATTTTCTCCAAATTTGCTTAGTGCAGTATTCTTTGAAGTTGCCGAAATGTCCTTTTCAATTTAAACTTCATTATTTTCTTAGTAGAAATTTGTGCTAATCTATTTTTAGCACTCAGGTGAAAAAATGGTGAAGGAATTATGTACCAAGCGTGCAGTGATGAGGCTCCTTTTTGATTGACTTGCTTTGTGAGAAAAAAATGGGCAAAAATCTTCCTTAGTGTCCTTCAGTCACTCGTATGATGACTAGTATCAGTTAAAATAATTAACGGAAGCCATAAAAGCTATTAAATATTATATTGTTTCGTTTTTTTTTAATATTAGTTATGCTCCATATTCATTCTTCATCACTACTTCAACGCCGTCTGGGACAATGAAAAGCTGCCTCCGTCTTGGAAAGGCGACTTGCGTGACTGCGGCAACTGGCAACGTGAATAACCTTGCTTAACAAAATTATAGCCACGATAATTCCAAGGAAACTCCAATAGGGACTCCTTAAGGGACGAACAAGCTGAATTTCGCCCTCACTGAAGCTGTGTTGACCTAGCAAACACTCCTCGCATCATAGTACTATAGAACAAACAGTTGAGTGGCGCTTCCCGTTTTACATGCTGTTCGTTGACTTTAAGAAGGCATTCGGCACAATCAAACGAGACTCGATATGGCTGGCGTTGAGTAGTAATGGCTAAGATAATGCGCCTGATGCATGCCCTTTATAAGAACTCCGAACTGGCAGTGCTGCACAACGGCAACATCAGTGACCCATTCACCACAAACGCAGGCGTAAGGCAAGGACCTGTCGTTCCTTCTCCTCGCCATCGTTCTAGACGACATAATTAGCCAATTGACCCTGTACAAAAGACGCATCGTATGGAGTTTCACCAGATATCTCGAGGATCTGGACTTCGCCGATGGCATCTGCCTCCCCTCTCGCAAACTCACTGGCATGCAAGTGAAGGCGCACAGACTAGTCGCTATGGCACGCACTGTCGAACTGGAGGTCAACATCGCCAAGACCAAGGCTTTGAGAGCCAACCACAATAAAGCAAAACTTATAATGGTTGACGGCTGTCCGGTGGAATTTGTCGAAAGCTTCTGCTACCTCGGCTGCACTATCACAACAGTTGCCGGAGCAGATGAAGATGACAACTGCAGGTTAAATAAAGCAAGGGCGGCGTTCGAGAGAATGCATACAATATGGGTGAGTTCGCGAATCTCCAGGCGCACTAAGCTGCGAATATTCAGGTCATGTATGAAGTCTGTATTGTTTGTGACACACGGGTGGTCTCCAACGCCATCACACAGAGGCTACAATCTGACGTCAACAAATGCCTCCGCATCATCTGTAGAATATTCTAGTCGAACACCAACAGCAACGACGCGCTGTGGAGATCAAAGAACGAGGAGCCCATCCTATGACAAATCAAACGCAGAAAATGGCGATGGATAGGTAGGTAGGTGAAATTTGTGAAATGGTTGAAATAGTTGGCCCTCCTCAAGTAGCAATAAACCGCCGTTTTGATACCATTATGAGACCTCCAACAGGCAGATATCTACAGCCAGCTAGAGCTGTTGAAATAATGGAACAGATTGATGGGATTTAGGTGGGCGCACTGGCCCAGGCTGTCGAAGAAAGGAGCGTCCAGTGAGCTTAGTCGTCTAGCTGACAAACCTCGACATTTACAAAGAAAGTGCGCAGCATTCTCCTTCTCTGAAAGGTCCCCACAGCTTCTGCAATAGGGGTTAAATGGTAACCCTAACGTTTCCATGTGTGTGCCGATCGTCCAGTGGCCGGTAAGCACAGCTACGAGTTTGGAAATTGAATGGTGAGGAATCCAAAGGACTTTCTGAGTCCTTCGTATATTGTAGTTGGGCTGAAATATCACATGAAGAAATGGAGCTCCATCAGGGGGAGATCTCTGGGGCGGATTCAGTTCCCTTCCTGGCAAGCTCATCAGCAATTTCATTTCCCTGTATTACTCTATTCATTTCCTCCTTACAGGAGCTTACTAGTTTCGTTCTGCACCATGGCGTCGTCAGAGCCTTGATCCCGGCTTGACTATCGGAGAAAATGTTAATATCTCCCTCGCTCCCGCGTTCCCTAGGCATTTTGTATGCCTGCAGGATCGCAAAGACTTCTGCTTGAAAAACACTAGCAGTATTCGGCAGCTTAAAGGAGATAGATAAATTGGCTGATTTAGAGAAAACCCCTGCTCCGACTCCCGATTCCATCTTGGAGCCGCCAGTGAAGACAGAGGTGCAAGCGTTTCCACGACAGTCGGTTCTACGTCACCGAAACGACCCGGACTTATATCCGGCCAAGGACTGTCACTCCAGCAGCATTCCCCATATGTAAGTATGGGGAATGTTTATGCTGCTACAAGAACAACAACAACGACAGAGGGGCAAGCTTCGCATAGATTTCACGCTTAGCAAACCATCAGATAGCATCACGAGAATGGTACTCAAGTAAATCCTTTAACATGTTTTCTTCTTAATTTTGTTTTCATCCCTTATGTCGAAGGGTAAAATGATTTAACCTCTGATTATTTTATTACAAGCAATAACTTTTCTGGTCAATGCCCCACATAGCTTAAGTAATCATCCTTGACACCAAACTACAGAGACAGAAACGCTGCTGCTACTTCGTCAGATGTTACAATAAGGATGCCAAGGCTTATACAAAAATGCTGGAAAAGTTTTAGGTTGCAAGAATTATTCATTACGAAAACAAGACCTACAGTCTGTGTCTGAAAAAAGGAACCGAAATTATTCAAGTATAAAAGATATATATTTAAAAACAATTTTACATGAAAGCATGTACAAAACTACGAGTTCCAATTACTCAATAAGCCGTGTAGTCTTCCTCTCTGGCGTCTTCTTCATGCTTTGAACCAGCTTTTCTGCGTAGCTCGTCGACAAAGAGGACCAGATTTTGCGAGCTTGACGAACCAGTTGCTTTAAAGCATGGACTAGACTTCCGGCAGGATGTGCTTTCATAGTTGCCCACACATTTCCAATAGGGTTGGCTTCTGAGGACTGGGAAGGCCAGTTCATTGGTGTGACCTCATTTTCTTGTTTTGTTGTTTTTCAATGTGTTTTTCTGAGAGCAGTGCTTTTGATGATGTGGATCGGTAGGATATGTTCGTCTCCTTCAGTCGTCGTTCGATGGTGTTGATACTCACATCTATCCCCTGTTTAGCAATAATCGTGCGTGCTTGTCGTAGTCACAAAGAAGGGTCCCGCTTAAAATGTTGGACGATCACCTTATCCTGCTTTTTTGCCGTTACTCGCTTCAAGCCGCGCTCGGAGAAGTCATCAACATTTTTGTACACCTTATACCGCTGATTTCACATCACAACAACCTTTTTGATTTTTTAATCACTTTTGCAGGCGCGGCGTAAGATAATTTCGGCCCTTTCGAATGCGTGCCTAAAAATACCGCCTCGAAACGCTTCGCGTACTTCTCACTCATTTTTGTTTGATTGCGTTTACGGGAAAGTTTCGAGCGACACTGACCTAAGTTAGCACTGGTGTCGTAGCCCTTGAGTGGGACTATTACACAACAAAAAGCAGAAGGAAATACATATTAAAGTTACAAGAAAACAACCGGTAAATGCTAACTTAATGTTGGCTGGCATGAAAATAATTTTAAATAAAATTGAAATCACAAAAAGCATCTCGAATATCTGCCGCAATAGTTTACGTATATGTAGAGTAATTTCCTGGTATCAAAAAACCTATATTAAAAACATAGATGCTTCTCCTCTTTCCTTTTCCAAGTGCTCTAGCGCACAAAACAAAAAAAATAGTCCACTCACTTCAATGGCCAAAAAAACCGATGACAGCTTTCAGAAGTATGTAATTGAATTAATTTGTATTTCTGCTCACATCTACTCGACCGCAAAAAATTCAATTCATGTGTAACGAGCTAAGCGGTAATTAAATCTGTTGCCAAACTGTCAAAATGAAATTAATGCAACTGTCAATTTTACTCAGAGGGATTAAATAAAATTAAAAAAATAACAATTCTTCATATGTGAGTGATAGCTATTTTTTTATTTCGCGTTGAATGACGTTTTTGACATTTTATCAACCAAACAATGCCCATTCGGCCCAAATGGTTGTCACTTTTTGCAGATTTCATTTCACAGTTTAGGTGGACAGGCAGGAGGCAGCCCGTTTAAGGGGGGGGGGGTAGGGTTTAGCGCTAAAAAAAAAACACTTTTTTTTTTAATTTTTTACAGAAATATGGCTTAAGATACTTTAATAAAATCAGTTGCATGTTATTGTACATCTTTTCAATAAGTTTTTAAAAACTATTAATAATAAAATATTGACAAATAAGCCCATGACAGAGTTTTTTTGGAGATATGTTTTTCGAGAGGTGCTCTGCGGTGCCAATCGGCATTCGTCGTAGAATCATCTGAAACTAAAAAAGTCGAATTTTTCAGTTAAAGTATGACGTAATGCTCCCCCCTACATTAATAAATTTTTTTTTTTTTCATTTTTGTAGTTTTGGTGGCAAAAAAACGTAAAACGAGCATTTTTGGCGAAAAATTTCACCATATTTGTAAGTGAAAAACAACCTTAAAAAAAAAAAAATAAAAAAAAAACAATGTAGGGGGGAGGTATTTTTGATTTAGAAAACGTGTGCCAAATTTGAAAAGAATCGGTTCAATAGTTTCGGAGTTGTGATTGGCACCGACTTTTAAGAAGTCGTTTCGGGAAAAACGCGTTTGAAAAAATGACTCTGAGAAATTATCGATGCTCCGCATTCGAGGTAGAGTGCCTACAAAGGCTATAACTTTGAGAGTTCTGCTCCGATCCACTTAAAATTTTGACACAACATTCTTGAAATGATTTACTATAAGATGAGTGAAGAAAAAAAATTTCGATTTTGTGACCCTACCTCCCCCTTAATTACAAAAGTCGGCCAAGTTTTAGGTTGATTAAACGCGTGAGCACACACACACACAGGCACATGCATATACAGATTAATGGTTCCCAATGCAAGAGGAAATAAAAAATTTGAAACAGAAAATTTTTGATTAGCAACTCGGAAGATTTTTATATTTTCTTAAAAATAAGGCTACCTAAATTTTAATCGATTGCGCCCGCAGGAAAAAAGAAATTCATGAAATTTATTTAATAAAATTTTAGATGAAAATTCATGCATTTTGTAATGTAGTGGATATAAACAATGCCGTAATACTACTTTCATTTTTATTTATTTTTTTTTAAATAATACTAACACCTGTAATTAGAATTTTCACACATCCTCCTCTCTGAAATCGGCTTGGGCGATCAGATTGGAAGTGCTTTTTCTAATGGTTTTTTTTTTTTTTTTGACAAATCACGCATGACTACTGTCAACCTAAATACATAATTTTATTCAGTATTCTTTGACATTTGACGAAAACCGACGCTCTGTGAAAAGTGTTCATCGCGCGCTCTGGCCACTGTATGGTGTACATAACCGTCCCCCCGAACGCACTATTCGGCAAACCATCGGCAAAATTGAGAATAATTTTACATTATTGGATGTTACTCGACCGATTAGCCCACGTACAGCCCGAAGTGAAGAGAATACTGCGGTTGTAAATGAGAGTTTTGCCGAAGACCCGGAAGTATCGATGCGGCGCGCCGATCTCAGCAACTTGGCCTATCTTATGGCACTACTTGGGCGATTTTACGCAAAGATCTTGGTTTGTAAGCGTATAAAATACAGCTAGTCTAAGGTTTGAAGCCGGCCAATCTTCCAAAGCGTCATAATTTCAGTCGTTGCGTTGTAGAAAAACTCGCCTTAGAACCGCATTTTGGGAACCGAATTTTGTTGAGTGATGAGACTCATTTTTTACTTAATGGCTACGTCAATAAGGAAAATAGTCGCATTTGGGCTGAAGAGCGGCCCTAAGCCCTAAGCGGTATATGATTGGCACTTAGTGCTGTGATAATTGGCTATCGGCAAACTACACCAAAACTGGTGTTGTCCTCTTTAGGAAGAAGCTTGATGGACTCCTTCTGCCTAAGCTAAAAGGAGTCACAATCCAGCTATCGAAAGAAATCAAATATCTCGGAGTAGTCTTCGATAGTAAATTTCTTCGGAAGCCACACGTTGAAACAAAGGCATTCAAAGCACTGACAGCTTTCTGGCGGTGCAAGGGTGTCTTTGGGAAAACGTGGGGTCTTTCTCCTAGCAAGATCCTATGGATCACTTTCTGTGCGTCTGCCCCGTCTTCGCTTGAATCAGGCTTGAGGTCTTTGGTACTGATGTTTTAAGAAACGCCCACCTTGGCTTCTTACCATCACAAGATCTACTCAGTTCTTCGGAGGTCGGGTAGATTTAAAGAAAATTAATAAGGAACCCGAATGCAGTACAATGGACTCGATTATGTCTGAATGCTGTACTTGCTAGTTGTCATTACATCTATTGAAAACAACCGTTTGATGCGGCCTATGGGCTAGAGGAATCATCGGGCCATATTTCTTCAAAGACGAGGCTGGCGCCAAAGTAACAGTGAACGGCGAACGCTATCGCACCATAATAAACTACTTTTTGATGCTGGAAATCGCTGATGTTATGGGCATTTTCCAATAAGACCATTGGTTCCAATAAGACGGCGCTACTTGCCATACAGCCCGTGAAACAATGGATTTATTGCGTCGTCGTTTCGGTGAGCAATTTATCTTTCATCTCGGACGTAAGTGGATTGGCCACCAAGATCTTATGAAATTACACCTTTGAACTTTTATTTGTGGGGGTATGTAAAGTCTAAATGCTCTGTGGATAAACCAGCTTCAATTGGTAAAGTTGCCTTTGAACAATCGCGGCTGTATTTCTTCAACATTTTCTTACATCAGTCGACCCTGTTTTAGTAAATTTTTCAATAATACGATCAATAGTAAGACGATAAAATGTTCATGAATATGCCTTTATCTCGCGATATATCTCAAGACGATCTTGCGTTTTCAATTGACTCACAGCATTGATTATTTCTGGCACAACAACCGTTTCTCAGTGGCCTTCAAGAAATTCATCCTGCAAGCATCCAATGGCCATGTTGTAACTTCCTGAATCGGCGATTCAAAGTGGCTAGACTTTAGGTGTGTGCACTTCGAACTCTAGGTTTTTTGTGCCCTCTATTTATCACTGTACCTCATCCAAACCCAGTTCTCTTATTAAAATTAAGATATAGCTCGGTTGGACTGAGTGTACAGAAACGACAAGAGTCAGTGGCTAAATGTGGTGCATGAAGTGGTTTCAAAAATCGAAGTAAGTTAATCAATACACTTCTGTCTCGATAATCCCCTTCGAGTATCGTAATAAGTCATCGCACAAGTTAATTCTAACATTTTGGCGATATGAATTTTTCAACCCACAGAAAGAGGTACAAATAAATCTAGTCAGTGAAAATGTTGCATATCAGTTTATGCTAAAAAATATCAAATTTCTCAATAAAAACATCGTAATTCACACGTAGTGTTGCAAAGGCCCAAATTTAAAAGGCAACCCTCGTGTCACATATTTTTTATAAAGAATTTTGGGACGATTTTTTTTTCAACTTTTCTTAGTAGAAAAGAAATGTCACCGTGATTAAAATGAACAGGTTCGGCCACATGTCCCTCAAAAACAACTTCGGCTAACAAAAGCTGTGCAGTCATCCATATTTCCACAAACATTTAGAAGAAATGTTTATGATATCCCAACACTCAAGTTTTATTTTTTCCCTGCGTTGGACACTTTTTTTAAAACTTTCGGTTGAGCACCAAGGTCTGGCCTTTTTTCATCCTGTTCGAGGATCCTTTTATATCTATAAATCGATAAAAAATTAAATTTTGCGAAGCTACCTGGAAGCACAAGCCGTTAGCTGTAATAGAAATGTGTTAAATTTAGGTCCAAAGTCGAAAAATCCAGTATGCCGAACGGAGGGTTAATTTTTATTTCGTTTTTTTTAACATTTTTACTTAAAGACTAAATGGCATAAGGCACTGATTGCTAAATAGCAGGCAGGTTACTTAAATTTAAAAAAGAATGCGTTGGTAGTTTTTAACTAAAATTCGTTATCTCATTTAGAAAAATGATAAATCATCAATAATGACACGTTGTGCATTTGGCTTGTTTGTTCGATTAGGTTAGGTTAGTTTGACTGAAGTTCGAAGTTGACCCCAAAAAATATTAGCCGCCTTCTATTCACCACTTCTCTGCTCGCTATCTCTGAACTCTGCTCACTTGACGAAAAATTTGCATGTAAAAGCAACAACAAAGTTAACGAGCAAGATTCGCCGCTAGCTCCAACTTTTAAGTAAATAAAGTTTTTGCTTATCGCACCATTACTCGTTACAGTAATACTGGTAGCACCGCGAAACGTCCTGGAGGTGGTCATCAAAAGACTGCAACGTTACGTGAAGTGGTTCAAAAAGTGAAGAAGAGACTTGAGCGAAATCCCCGACGAAGTGCCAATCAAATGGCGAAAGATCTGAAAATATCTGACCGTAGCATCCGTCGCATGCTGAAAAATGATCTCAAAGTTAAGCCTTACAAGATCCCAAAGTCGCATGATCTCACGCCGAAGCAGCAACAAGTCAGATTTGAGAGATCGAAAGAGTTGCTTCGCTTGATCGAAAGCAGTCAATTTCCGTACTTTGTGTTTTCTGCCGGGAAAATTTTGCAAATTGAGCAATTCGTAAACTCCCACATCGAAAGGGTTTATTTGACAGACCGTTCATACGAGAATTTGAGCCATCGATTGGCCACCAGGAGGCAGCACCCGCCACAGGTAATGGTTTGGGCCGCTGTAACCGCAGATGGGCGCTCTACAATCGTTTTTATCGAGCCTGGCATCAAGGCAAATGCGAAATATTATCGGGAAAGTATTCCGGAATCGCCGTGGTCAAACAAACATTTCGGTGGCAGACCATGGACGTTTCAACAGGTCTCGGCACCGTCTCACAAAGCTCGAGTGAACCAAAAATGGCTGAAAAACAACGTTCCGATCTTCATAACGTCCACGAAATGGCTCTCAAATTCACCAGATGCGAATTCGATATATTATTCTGTTTGGGCTATTTTGAAGACTAAGATCGGAACTAGAAGATTCACCAGTCTCGAGACGCTGAAAAAAGTCTTTGTTCGCGAGTGCGCCAAAATACCTGCAAGTCGCATTCGGGCAGCTTGCGACTCGTTTCTGAACCGTCTTAAGGCCATAGTCAACTCAAAATGTGGTCATATCGCGCAAAAGTAAATGGATTCTTAATTTTGTATTGTTTTCACACATTTTTTACTTTGAATTGAATAAAAGTAATTTTCCAAACTAAATTTGTGGCCTTTCTAATTGGTTACACTTCGAGTGTCGGACTTTACTTTCTTTTGTCGTGGTATTTCTATGTGCCAAACTTTATTGTTGTTGGTCTAGCGCCACCCGTTTTAATGAATGCGTCTTGTTACTAACGCTTGGCGAATCGAAGGGGCCTAATGTTGTGTTACTCTCCACTCTTAGCCAAAGCAGGCATAACAGATCGTCCACTAGAGCATTCGTGTAATCAAACTCCACCAAATCAATAAGTCGTAAACAAGCCGAACATTTCGTTCACCTACCTTGCCCTACTATGACGGTTATGAATCAAATGTTAGGTGGAGGATATACGAGTTCAACATTATTGCATTTGAATTCGATAGCTGCTCGCCAATCACTGAACCTGTACACCATACACAGAATCCCAAGGCTTGTTTTTGTATCAGGTTGGCTTGAAGGTAGAGCTTAGAAAAAGATTGTCAGAAGGTTGGAGTGCACATCACCGCCCACTTTAATTGGATGTGCATGACCTCATATCTCCCTCACATTTTCGATTGCGTTCTTCCTTTGAGGATGAGATGATCTTGAACGGTGTAGTGAAACTGCAGATAGCGCAAGCCTAAGTGATCTGTCTGGTGTTTGTATTCGTACAAGAATATTCCCATTTATTTATTTATTTAATTAATAGTCTAAAAATACATTCATAGTTTGTCTAATACAGTATATTTTAATCTGCATATCTATTTTTCTTAGGCACATTTTTACATTGTACTTGGTTGCATTTTTAGTACATACATGCAAATTTAGGAAGGAAATATTCAACTGCTAGCGAATTAAATTCAACTACACTCAAAATCGTGCAATTCCGTTGCCCTTTGCCAAGAAAATATACATATATTAATCTTTGTGAGAAATCATTAGCGCATTCATTCAATACAAATGGGAGACACCGGCTGTCATCCACCTTTCAACAGCCAACAAATAACTCAATTATTTATCTTTTCCTTTTGGTGTCTTGTACGTTGCCGGCCACAACGTAAGAGATGTAAATTAAATCTAAATGACTTCTTTGTATGTTTATTTGGCAATAAAACACAAATTGCCCAGAAACGCGCTAATAAATTAGATCATAAAGATAAACTCATTTCGAACACATGCATTTATGTATGTAAATATATATTACAGTTATGCATACACACACATACATATTCACATCCATGCGAAGAAGTAGACTTAGGCCTGCATATTTATTCATGGCATTGTCCTAGGTGCGAATGCCACTTGAGAATAGCAAAGCGATGGTATCGTCGCTTTTAAATTTAGTGGGCGCCTTGAAAAATATAGAAAAATCAAAGTAAGTAATAATTAAATGAAAACCTTATCTAAATTAAGTACAGGAAATTTAATTAAATAAGAAAAAAGAAAATTAAATAAAAGTGTTGTACAATACAATAAAATGCAACATAAAAGGAAGTACAGGGTCCAGCACTCGAAGTGTAACCAATTAAAAAGGGCATAAATTTTGTTTGGAAAAGTATTTTTATTCAATTCAAAGTAAAAAATGTGTGAAAATAATACAAAATTAAGAATCAATTTACTTTTGCTCGATATGACCACCTTTTGCCTTGATTATGGCCTTGAGATGGCCCAGAAACGAATCGCAAGCTGCTCGAATGCGACTTGCAGGTATTTTGGCGCACTCGCGAACAACGGCTTTTTTCAGCGTCTCGAGACTGGCGAATCTTTTAGTTTGGACCTGACTCGCCAAAATGGCCCAAAGAGAATAATCCATCGGATTCGCGTCTGGTGAATTTGAGAGCCATTTGAGAGAGTGTGGACATTTTGAAGTTCGGAACGTTGTTTTTAGCCATTCTTGGTTCACTCGAGCTTTGCGAAACGGTGCCGAGTCCTGTTGAAACGTCCCTGGTCTGCCACCAAAATATTTGTCTGCCCACGGCTCCAAAACAACCTCCAGAATACTTTCCCGATAATATTTCGCATTTACCTTGACGCCAGGCTCGATCACAACCATTAGAGAGCGCCCATCTGCGGTTACAGCGGCCCAAACCATTACCTGTGGCAGGTGCTGCCTCTTAGTGACCAATCGATGACTCAAATTCTCGTATGAACGGTCGGTCAAAAAACCCTATCGTTGTGGAAGTTTACAAAATGCACAATTTGAAAAATGTTCCCGTGAGAAAATACAATGTTCTGAAATTGACTGCTTTCGGCCAAGTGAAGCAACTCTTTCGCTCTATCAAGTCTGACTTGTTGCTGTTGCTGCTTTGGTGTCGGATCATGCGCGTGTTGGATCTTCTAAGGCTTGACTTTGAGATCATTTCTCAGTATGCGGCGGATGCTACGGTCAGATATTTTCAGTTCTTTCGCCATTTGATTGGCATTCCATCGGGGATTTTTCTCAAGTTGCTTTTTCACTTTTTCAACCATTTCACGTGACGTTTCGCAAAGCTACCAATATCATTGTAACGAGTAGTGGAGCGATAAACAAAAACTTTATTTACTTTAAGGTACTCGAGCTGACGAACAATCGCTGGTTGTGAAGTTCCAGCCAAATATAATGCGTTTGAAATGCATTACTGATTTTCTTTTGTCGTGTTTGCTCTTGGCAAAATACTTCCGCGCGCTTGTAAACAATACTCTGAGCTGTCATTTAGCCAACTAAGAGACGACTGATGCACTGGATGACGAAGTTGGTTACACTTCGAGTGCCGGACCCTGTAGAATGTAAAATAAAATACATATAACTAAAAGTAAAATGAAATAGCAGAAAATAGAATAACATAAAATAGAGTAATAAGAATAATAGACTGATCCCACTGTCGGAAAATTCAGCCTGCACAACAAAACATCCAGATTCCAGCATAAGAAAATTCACCAAACCACATGGCTGTCTCCTGATCGTAGGTTTTACTATTTTGATTTTTATTTTGTTCTTATTGAATGCTCTTTTTTTTTGTTTTTTTTTTATGTCTAATAAATATGTAACTTATAAATCCAATTTTAAAATTTTATGCAAAAATTATATTACGAAAATTCCACAAAATTTGTATCCCATTTTCCAGGTTGGATTTGGATTTCCAGAAAAATGTTTGGTATGCAGTTTTGTAGCTTCTAAAAGTTTAGTATAATAGGTATATATACATATAAAAGTGCAAATTTGAAATTCCTAGAGAATCTTTTTTATTTTTTATAACTTTTTTTCTTAAAATTTTCTCCATATAACGAATGCACAACTTTTTTGTATGTGGCGAAAATGCGCAACATCGTCACAGAAAAAATCTTTCTAGGAACTTCAAACTTGCATTTTATTAATATATATGAAAATTTAATAAACTAAAACCTTCTAGAAAAATTGAGTTAAATTAAAAAAATATATAAGAGAAAAAAAAATTATAGGTAAAAGAAAAATTAATTAAATATATGATAATACGAGTATAAGATCGTCCATTTAGCGGTTGGAATTTCAATTACTCCTTCTCTAAAAAAAATGACTCGTAAATATTTTTCAATGACTTTTTTATTGAATGGAGTAAATTTCACCATTAAACGCAGAACACAATTTTATTCAAACGATTTCCTATCAATCAAATTTCCTATCAATTAAATTTTCTTGAGTTTCCGCAATTATCCCACCAATGGCAACCTCGATTTCATGTTTTTCTTAAATCGTCTGCTGTTGTTGTGGCAGCATAAGTAGTCCCCATACACGTATAGAGAATGTTGCTGGAGTGACAAGTCTTTGGTCAGATTTAAATCCAAATAAATTAAATCAACGAATGTCAGCTAATTTTCTTAGAAATAACAGTTCGTTATGCGATATTCCTCTGAGCATAGCTTACACTAAATTCTGATATTAAGAAAAGTGAAAAATGATATGCAAGGAAATGAGAGCTCACTCACGTGGCATCATAGGGCAAATGACCTAATTATGCGCCTGCACCCTGTGGGGACGGCGACAGCCACCAGTCTTTACTGACCGCCATTTTAGTTTAGCTGGAGTCGCTACAGGTAGCGCACTTTGCCAACACGTTTGTGTATTTCTTTTTTGCACTTCCAATGAAAACTGTGATTTGTTATGGTTTCTTCCGGCTGGGTAAATTTAGCATTCAGTCGCTTGCACGCGTTGTTGGGGGTTTGCATGTTTACCTTCACAGTAAAACCGAAGCGTTAAGAATTCCTGTGAAAATGAAATATATTTGTTTAACCAAATACTCAAGTTACTGCAGAAGTTTTATTTTTATTATTTTTTATTTTTATTTTATAAAATTGAAAGTTTCGGATAAGACTTTTATCTTAAATATCAAAGGTGAGATGGGATGAACGGATGAAAATGGACATGTAATGAAATGATATGGAAATGCTGTTATCCACCTTCGCAATTAAGTAGAGCTTTTATAAAAATGCTCAACTGAAAAAATTTAAATGGAGACCCCTTAATTGGCTCTTATACGATTTAGACATCAAATTTTTCTATATTTAAAAAAAAGTTTTGTTCTGCCCAAAAGCCTTAAAATGGCTTCTATTCAATTTCAAGCATTAAGTAAAACACAAAAACCAAATTTTTAATTTTGAAAATTAATTAAAAAAATTTAAATAGGCAAGTCGTATGGGCTGTTATTCGGTTTCAGACATCAATTTGTTTTTTTAAACTCTTCTAATAGTAAACAACATTTTTTTCCTATTTTCAAAAAGGCCTAAAATGGCTTCTATTCAATTTCAAGCATTAAATGAAACACAAAAACCAAATTTTTAATTTTGAAAATTAATTGAAAAAATTTATATGGAGAAACCTTAATTGGCTGTTATGAGATTTTAGACATCAATTTTTTTTTTAACTCTTCTATATTAAATTTTTGTTTTTTTTTCGTTTTTCAAAAAAGCCTCTAATTTATTTCAAGCATTAATATAAATAAAAAAAAAGATATGAAAATTTTTTGAAAAAATGTAAATGGTCTTATGGGATGTTATGCGGTTTCAGACATCAATTTTTTTTTTAAACTATTAATTTTGAAAATTAATTAAAAAAATGTATATGTTGAAACCTTAATTGGCTGTTATGAGATTTTAGACATCAATTTCTTTTTAAACTCTTCTATATTAAAATTTTTTTTTTCGTTTGTTTTTAAAAAGCCTAAAATGGCTTCTATTCAATTTCAAACAATAAATTTAAAAAAAAAAATATTTCTAAATAAAAAAAAAAATATTTTTAAATAAAAAAAAAATGTATTTTTAAATTAAAAAAAAAAATTTAATTTGAGAGTTTTTTGAAAAAATTTAAATGGATGTTATGCGCTTTTAGTCATTAAAATTTTTAATTTAAATTGTATTAAATTTTCAATAAATAAATTATTAGTTTTGAAAATTAATTGAAAAAATTTAGTAGAGAAGCCTTAATTAACAGCCAATTTTGTCATAAAATTCTTCTATTTAAAAAAAAATTGTTTTGCTAAAACATTTTAAAATGGCTTCTATTCGATTTCAGACATTAAATTAAAGAAAAAATTTAATTTTGCAAATTATTTGAAAAAATTTAGTTGAGAAGCCTTAATTGGCTGTTACGCGGTTTTAGACCTAAAACTTTTCTAAAATTTCTAAAAATTTTTTTTGTTTTCCAAAAAGGCCTTAAAATGGCTTTTGTTTAATTTTAAGCATTAAACTTTTCAATAATTAAATTTTTAATTTTGAAAATTAGTTGAAAAAATTTAATTCGCTGTTATGCGATTTTAGACATCAAATTTTTTTATATTAAAAAAAATTGTTTGTTTTAAAAAAAAGCTTTAAAATTGCTTCTATTTGATTTCAAACATTAAATTTTTCATTAATTTAATTTTAAATTTTTTTTTTTTTATTTCAAAAAATTGACCTTTGTGACCTTTTTAAACATTTAATGGTTAATGGTTAATGGTAGTAAAGGGTTAAGGTACAAGCCTTTAGCACTGCGACCATATTGATCTATTGCGCACCCTATGTTGTCTATTCACCGTTAAGTATGCGTATGAATTGTCCAGCTTCTTCTGAGGGAGTGATTGAAGGTCTTCAAGTTCGAGTTTTGGCCCAGTATTTTACTTTTTGTTTTAGGCTGTTTTTGTTAAATCCAAACATGGGACTAGGTCCGATGAAATTTACATCTGCCCCTGTTTTATATTAGCTTGAAAGTCTGTCTTTTCGTTGCCGTCATATCCCTCATGTCCTGGTACCCAAATTAATGAGACATTGTTTTTGGATGCCAGGTTATTGAGAGCCTTGTGGCAATCTAAGAGAGTTTTTGAGTTGTAGGTATAGCTATCTAAAGCTTTTAGAACTGATTGGCTGTCCGAGAGTATTCTAATCTTTACTCTCTTGTGGTTTCTTCTTTTGCATGATGTTTGCTGCTTCCATTATTGCATATAATTCCGCTTGGAAGATGGTAGTGTCCCTGGTGAGAGTGAATGATTTGTGGACTCTGGGCCCCACTACTCCTGCTCCTACACCATAAGGTGTTTTTGATCCATCAGTGTACCATTTTTGTGAATCATCATTCATCCATTTTGGGTTTGTTTTCCACTTGTTCCTCTCAAGAAAGATAACTTTGTATCCTTTTGTGAAACAGACGGTTGGGTCAATGTGGTCTGAAACTTGAGCCATGCTTATGGTGTTTTTGGAGTGCTTCCATGCCAGCTGTTGGGGTAGTTCTCATAGCCCCTGTGATGCATAGGCAAGCAAGCCTTTGTACTTTTCACATTTTGGTTACCGCTGTTTTTGAATAGATTTGCTCCACCATACTAGTGCCCCATACAGTATGATAGGTCTAACCATTTGCGTGTATATCCAGAGGGCCATACCAGGGCTGAGGCCCCAGGATCTCCCTAGTAATTGTTTGGTTGTCCACAAGGATTTCGTGGCTTTTTTTTTTTTGTTATATTATTTATATGTGACTCCCAAGTGAGTTTTTTATCTAAGGTTAAACCTAGATACTTCACCTCTTCCTTTAGTTCTATTACTGTTTCAAATATTTTCAATATAGGAAATTCCAACTTTCTTTTCCTTGTGAAGGGGATAATTGTGGCTTTTTTAAATTAAATTCTTTAAAACTTGCTTTTCTCAAAAAAAAAAAAATTTTGTCACAAAAAATATATTTTTGGATTAGCTGGATTTTCTTGTGCAAAAGCTTAAAATCTACATAAAAAATAATTAATTTTTTACGTATTTTTGCTTTTAGTAAAGAATTTAAATTTTCAAAAATTTGATTTATTTATCAAAAAATGAGCGACTTGTGAAACTTCTCTCTACTACATCAAAAGTAAAGATGTGAGCAAAAGGTGTTTAAGGGAATAATTAAAGTCTATTATTTTTTCTTTCAGTTAGTCATCACTAAGTTTAGCAAAATACAAATATTAGTTACACTAAAATTTCTAATTGTTTTAATTTTTTCTTTTATTTACAGGTATGTTTTTGTAAAATGTCTGCTTGCTGTGTATACTTCTTTGAACACCACCTGTATTCCGGTAACTACAAATGAATAATACAAAATTTTGATGAACAAAACTCTACTCTATTTGTCCATTTGTGCACATCACTCTAGCCTGATATCCCATAATAAGTCAAGGTTTTGTACAGAGTTCTTCAAGCCCGAGTATCTTTTTTTTTAGCAGCTGTTGCTGGGTAGAACATCTGTATTTTACTAAAATAAGTTCGAATTGCCTTGTGAAATTAAAAAAAAAAAATTCCACTACGAAAATAGTGAATTGGTGAAAAATGTTTACAAAATTGTGCAAATTTTCGGTCGAGATATTCTTCCAACCGCGCCCGGAGCATTTTTATAATATAACTAATCGAAAATTTTGAGTCGACTAGCTCGGTACCAGGCAGAAAAATACCAAAATGCAAGTTTGTCCCGATGCTTAAACCATTTGTTCTCTCTCTCTCTCTCTATAAGGGGAGATGTAGGTAGATAGAAGTTAAGGTCGGTCTCTAAACTAACTCGCTTAGACCTTTGACGATCCATTGTGATACCACAGTTTTAAATGCAAACTCATTGATCTGACTGACACTTTCTACCTAAGGACATCAGTATAAATCACCTAATTTGGAAATTATTATCCGATTAACTGACAGGTTACGTACTACTCAACTCCAACCTGACAATGGGCCTAGAGAAAGGAGAGAAGTAAGATGGAAATAAATCTGCCTGTGCGGTGTCTCTGCCTTTCAGAAGTTTTGTTGAATTTTACGAAGAAGTTTTATTTAACCTTGAGTTTAGGTTAGGTTAGCCAAGTTGCTTGTCTAAGACAATACACTCGGTGGTTCAAAGGCCCATTGTGATATCTGCATTTGATTTCCATCCCCTAAATACGTTGTTCAAACCACTTAGATCTATTTAAGAAAGTAACTGGTCTCTACAGTGAGACATTTTGCCAATTCCCCAGACAAAAGGTTTTCAAAGAAATAATCGGGAGGATATTTGGCAAGACCTCTTTGAAGTAAGAACCTTTGAACCTTTACAGAGGAGGTGTTGTACCGACTCAATTTCTTCTTCATCTCCACAACTCCTACAGAAGTCATTGTGAGGTTCACCCATTCCACCGTCTTGGGTGCCAATAGAGTAGTGACCTGTTATAAAACCTGTGAAAACGCTAGTAGTTGATCTGTTGAATCCAAGCAGACCTTTTGTCGTTTTAAGATAAAATTTTGGCCAGAGTGTTTTGAAAACCCTGTAGTTAGTAGTCAGAGACCACCTTCTTTCTATTGGTTTCCGCAATTACGCTCAAGTCAGTTACAGGATACAATTCGTTTAGAGGAATGCTTATTGTCCTCTACCACTCGCTGAAGGTCAAGTTGTTGTTATTATTGTAGCAGCATAAACATTACCCGTACATAGAAGGTGAACGATGCTAAAGTGGCAGTCCTTGACCGGATATAAATCCAGGTCGCTCCAGTAAGGTAGAACCGACTGTCGTGGGAACGAGAAGGTCAAGCTCAGAGTTTTTCCTGGCATACTCATCCGCTCTTTCATTCCCCTCCACTTTACCACCTTGATCCTACTTTCACGGAAGTATAATTTCGATATGATCGATTTCTTCTTAAAAGATAAACCCGGATACTCTCCCGCCAGTGAGCACCACCTAGGTAAGTCTGAGGATCTTACAATCTGGATTACGCAAATTTTAATTGTAAAAAATTATCGAACTATTTTCACGTATAAATAATCCCTCAGGGACGGAAAGTTTTTTGCATCCGCATTTTAATACTTGCTACGGTATTTGACTACTATTTAGTTGCAAATTTTCTAAAATAATCTACATGTGGCCCCAGCACGTTCGCCCATCATACACGCGCCCACTTACACATACGCACACATTCAATTAGATTAATTAATCACCAAAATTTAATTCATACACTTAACGAGTTTTTTGTACTCTAATCAGCCAATCACTCACTCAACTACTGGAAATAGTCTAGCAGCGGCGATATATTTTCTGATTTATTTAAAATTAGACAATTTTCTAAAATAATCTCAAATACAAAAAAGAAAACGTGTGTGGATTTCGCCAACTGTGCACATGTTCAGCAGGATTCCAACTAATAATCAACATTCGTATGTATTTATTTCCATATACGAGTGGGTACATATGCCTACATATCTTTGGTAGCACAGTGAGTGTCGCTGCAGTTCGTACAATTTTTTTTTTTTTTGCAATATTTTAAAAATTTGCGTTTTTTGTTAATTTATACACAAATTTTATTCGTGTTTTAACACAGAAAAAAATACAATCAAAGCTGTAACAATTTTTCATTAAAATTTCAAAACTTTGAATCAGATATTTAACAAGAAAAATAAAAAAAATTTGAAATAAAAATAAAAATTAAAAACATTTTTGGCCGAATTTTGTCACTTACCATATACAGTTTTAAGCTCGTAAATTTTTAGTCTACTATAAGTAATATGATTCAAGTTTAGGAACTATGCGATTTCTCCATGGAACGCATTCACGGAATTTATTGATAGTTAACAGCAGCCACTGGCAAACCTCTGAGTGTATTTCTGCCATGAAAAAGCTCCTCATAAAAATATTTGCCGTTCGGAGTCGGCTTGAAACTGTGGGTCCCTCTATTTGTAGCACAACAACAAGACGCACGTCACAAATAGGAGGAGGAGCTCGGTCAATCATTCAAAACGGGTGTAGCGCCAAATATATACATATATATATTAACAGCAGCCACTATATTCTTGTATGTTTTTTTTTTTTACAAAAATTAATTACTGAAGAAAATTCTAAGACATCTAGACAAATTTTTAAAATTTTGAAAAACTTTTGTTTTAATGTTATATTTAATTTTCCTTTTTTAAATTAGAAAAATAGAATTCTTTTTATTTATTTTTTTTCTTAGTTTTAAATTGTTTTTTAATTTCATAAACAGTTCTTAAATTAATAATTAATTTTACAATTTTTTTTTTCGGTTTTCTAATATTTTTTTTTAATACTATAAACAATTTTTTTTTTAATTTTACAAAGTGTATTTTTTTAATTTTATAACTTTTTTTTTAATTTCATAAAAAAATGTTCTTTGTTTTATTTTGATAATTTTGTTTTTTTATTTTATAAAAAAAAAATTCTAAATTATACATTTTATATTTTTTTATTAGTTAATTGGTTTTTTGTATACGTTTGCGATTTTTTTTTTTTTGATAAATTTATAATTTGGTTTCTTAATCTTATAATTGTTTTTAGTTTTCTAAATTTTTTAATTTTATAAAACTTTTATTTACTGTTATTAACTTTTTTATGGTTTTTTTAATTTAATAAGTTTTTAATTTTTCTTTTATACATTTGTTTTAATTTTATACTTTTTTTAATTAAATTTTTGTTTTAATTTTATGTATAATTTTGTTTTAATTTAACAATTTTTTTTCAGTTGTACAAAAAAATTTTCTTGGTTTTATTTTGATAATTTTTTTTTTTTTTTTTATAAAAAAAATTTTCTAAGTTTTATATTTTAAATTTTTTTATTATTTTATTAGTTTTTTTTAGATTTGCGATTTTTTTTTTTTTTTGATAAATTTATAAATTGGTTTCTTAATCTTATAACTGTTTTTAGTTTTCTAAATTTTTTATTTTTATAAAAGTTTTACTAATTTTTTTATGGTTTTTTTATTTTTATTTTATAAATTTTTTTGTTTTACTTTTATACATTTTTTTTTAATTTTATTTTATTTATTTCTTTAATTTTGTGCATAATTTTTTTTTTTTATTTTATACATTTTTTCAGTTTTAGAGGTTGTTTGTTAGCTTTCTAATATTTTTTTTTTAATTTTATAAAAAGAAAATCTTAATTTTATAATTTTTTTCTAAATTTATACTCTCTCTTCATAATTAGATAAATTTTTTTATTATTTTAGAAAAGCAATTTTTCGTAATTGTATAATTTTGTTTTTAATGTTATACATTTTTTTTAAGTTTCTGATCTTTTTTTTCGCAAAATTCATAATTTTTTTTATTAAGTTAGTGTTCTAATTCGGTTTTTTAATTTTATAAAATTCTTGTTAATTTTAGAAAAACTGTTTGTTTTTTAATTTTAATATATAAAAACGTTTTTGTTTTTTTAATTTTGCTAAATATTTTTTATTTCATGAGTTTTTTTGTAATATAGTTTTCAATTTTTTTAATTTTCTATTTTTTTTAATTTTATAAATGTTTTTTAAATTTTATTATTATTTCTTAATTTTATTAATTTTTTTTTTAGTTTTATAAAATTTTTATTTAATATTATTTATCATTTATATATTTAATTTTAATTTTTTTATTTATTTTATTTATCATTTATAACTTTTTTTTTCTAAATTTATAATTTTTGTTTTTTTTTTTGATTGTATAAAGTATTTTTGCTTTTCAATGTCAATGAAATTTTCTCGATTATTCAAAAAGGTTTGCAACTTTTACGTATAATGTTTTTGTCAAAGTATGAAATTTATTTTTGTAAAAACTTTCAAAAAAATTGTGTACGATTTTCAGCAGCACTCACTGTTTTTATATATACACACGAACTCACTATGCTTGCGTGTATATTTTACAAAAGAGGCTTGTTTCCAACCAAGCTCGCTAGTCAGTCGGGCATCTACGGCATTGATAACGCGTTTCGCGGCATTAAAGCGCCAAATTTTGCTTTTAAGCTGTTGCTTTGATAAGACTTCATTATAATTTTATTATTTTTAGCTATGCGTAAATGGAAAATGTGGACTACTAAAGCACTTGCGTAGATCTCTTACCTTAGGGCAAAGAATAAATGGCAAAAAGTACAGATGTTTAATAAATTTGCATTTCTTACTACAGTTTTTATGATCATTACCTTACTTTCGGAACTCATCTGGGTTAGCAAAATTAATATTCTCAGCCTTGACTAGCAGTCGCTTCAGTTTTTGTCGCAAAGGCGTGCTATCACAAATAGCCACCGAAACTAGCAGCCGACACCAAACAGCCAGCCGCAACCAAGCGCTCTCAGTTTTTTGAGGGCTTATCAAAAATCTTAGTTCCCAGTTGTTGTCATCATAAAACTCTGGCTGCTGTAATTGAATTGCTTGCTGCTTTATAAGGAATTATTTATCGATCGTAGAGATCAGACTAAATCGATTGGGCAGGCAATTGCCCATTTCATTCCACCTAACAACCTTCCAGCTGCTCGCCCGCGTATTTGATTGAAAAGTTCACTTGGAAGTCAAAATTCTATATAATTGTTTCAATTTTTTAGGCCAGAAATGGCTATGCTTGTTTGGTTCGTTAAAAGAGAGTTGATTCCATATTTTCGGAGAAGAGATTTGGATCCTTTGGCATCTTGGGAGTTTTCTTCCATATAAAAAGGTCGAGCATTCGTTGTATGGAGAAAATGGCAAGAACCACTTGTTATACTTGCACTTTTTTAATATCAAAATTCAGCAGACATATTTTTCATGTTGCTGAACATTTTCCAATGATTCTGAAAAAAGTGTGAAATTTTGATCAATATTTTTTATTATTTTTTTTTTAATTTGCACAAAGTTTGAAATTTGGATTTATATGGTTTTTATGGGATAAAAAAGTATATTTTGCTAACAAAAAAATTAAAAACAAAAAGTCTACAAAGATGTTGAACAAAAAGCACCTGTCTGGCCTTTTTTTGTCCTGCTCGAGGATCCTTCTTAAAGAGTTATATCCATAAATCGATAGAAAATTAAATTTTAGGAAGCTCCTGGAAGCTCAAGTCGTTAGCTATAATAGAAATATTTTAAATTTAAAAAATTACAAAAATGTTAAAAGAAACCAAAGATATTTAACTTCAAAAACTCTATATCATTTTCTACAAGGCAAATCTATTAAAGGTGGTGTTGGTAAATCAGCTGAGTTGTTTTTTTTTCTTTCGCCGTGTCCATATGGCTGTCAGCTCAGAATGAAACAAGGCGAATTCATTATTTGTTTTCTAGTCTCTCAATACTTTGCTTTGACAATCAAACGTACAGAACATTGTTGTTGGTCTAGTGCCACCACCTTTAATGAAAGCGCCTTGATTTCACATATAAATTTTGAACATTGAATAAATCTCAAAATTATTAAATTTTCGCTAAAGTTTTTCAGTTCACTTCTCATTATACTAAAGCCTATAAATAAAACCATTTTTAGGTGAATTTACGACAATGACCAAAATACTTGGATCACTTTGACTTGAAATCGCTCTTTAGATAAATATTTGGCAAACACTGTAGTGCGTTGGTACTTCCATTGGCAAGAAAATTAAATGGCCGATATTGAAACACTTCGATAAAATATAAATTAATTTATAACTTGTATGTATATCTGCATCTACTCGTTTGCTTGAGTTGCGTCATGTCTCTCACTTTCTACCCACTCTGCTATTGACACCACTTGAGTGCACCACTAAGTCCTCACAGCGCCTTAATATAGCAGCGCTGCGCTATGCAAAAAGCCCAGATGTCGAAACAACTTTTCAATTGCGTTTTTTTTTGTTGTAATATGGGCTGACAGGCTGCGCTCATATCGAGTGAAGGAAAGCGGTGCGAATTTTACATGTACGTTAATATTGATTGTGCATGTGTATGTATGTTTGTATGTGTACAGATACGGATTTTCATAGTATGCAAATCTAAATTTTTCTATTATGCAAATAAAAGTGGAATGTGTGCTTGTGGTTTTTAATTTAGTATAAATTTCTCGGTGTTTCACGTATTTTGATTGTTTTGTAAACGAAAAGAACAAATTTTGAAGTTTTATAACGCTTATTCGCAATAAACTCTGAAACTAGCACACGCGTTGAAGATTTTTTCAGGTTTTGAAATTTATTTGTCATATGCAGTGAATTTTCGTTTTGAGGTTGGCACAATTTTTTTTGATCCTTTAAAATTTAAGCATCAAAAGAACAGTATTCAAATGGGTTGTAACTATTGTGCAAAATTGCCTTATTGTCATTAATATATTATATGTAGTAATAATTTATCAAGGAGAAAGTAGAGGAAGCGCCCCACAGGCGGTGCTACGGGTTCGGACCGACCCGGATTTATGTTCGCCCAAGGGCTGTCACTCCAGCAGCAGTCCCCGTACATATATGGCGAATGATTTCGCTGCTACAACAAGCGCAATGCATATTAAACGATATGTATTATACTATATAATAAAAAATTAAAATATAACAAAAAATTGTAAAAAAATCGCAAAAGCCGTAACATAATTATACCTATATAAGCAAAGTAATATTATATATTGGCCGGTGGCCGCTGTAGCCATAGCATTCTATAGGATCCGTGTTCGAAGCCCACTGTAAGCATGAAGTACAGTATTGGCCAAAACTAAAGCACCCCCTTACAGGATTTCTAATAATACAAAATAATTCAACAAAATCCACCTGAAATATTCCATGTTAATTCGGTATTAATAAAACATAAAAATTATTCAACACTTTTAATATAAAAAACTAAAGTTAAAAATATCCATTGTACTCAAAAATGAAATGGTCAAAGCTAAAGCACTCCCAATTATTATTACTATTATTATTGTAATGACACCCTTGGTTTGTTGTTTGTTAGTTGAATTATCATACTAACGGTACTTAAAACTGAGGTATATTAAAAAAAAACTATTCAGGAAATTGAATTCTAATTGCCATATTATTTATGAATTTAAGGTTACGGACTTATTATATAATCAATTACTGATTAGAGTAATTTAAAAAAAAAGATAAGAGTACCTAAAGAAATAATAATAAAGTAAAAATTATAAATTAATATATTGACTCGTTTTGGCGC
Source organism: Anastrepha ludens (assembly GCF_028408465.1). NCBI lineage: Eukaryota > Metazoa > Arthropoda > Insecta > Diptera > Tephritidae > Anastrepha > Anastrepha ludens. The sequence continues at coordinate 24,516,083 of NC_071499.1, read as the reverse complement.
ATAATGTTTTTAAAATTAAAAAGTATTATTTTGAAATCTAATGTGAAAAAATATACTAATTTAAGCATCGTTAATATTTTTAAGAAGGGTAGCCAAATAAATGTTTATACTTTAACCATATTTACAGAAATATAAATCAGTTTCAAAAATATCTAGTTAGAGTTTTCAATGAAGTTGCCATTTTTTTTTGTAATAAAACAATATCTTTCAAATTAAGTACATTTGAGTTACGATTATTGGTGTGTACTTTTTAGTCTCGAAAGAGTTTAATTGTGAAAAAGTTTTCAATGCAGTTTTTAGTTTTCGTATTTTCTACATATATCAGCATCATCTAGCAACTTTACAGCTCGGCGTGAGCTTTAGTTTCGTTCACGACTCGTTTCCATGCACATCGATTCTCGGTAACAGTTCTCCAGTTTCTAATAACCCAGTGTCTTGAGGACCATTAGAACGTATTCAGACCATTTTAGTCTTGGACGTCCTCGTGCTTTAGTCGCTACGGGGTTGTACGACACGATTGATTTCTGGGGGCGGTCATCTCTCATGCGCATAATATGGCCCAATTTTCGCGGTCTTTGGGACTGCAGTAGCATGTCCGGTAGATACCAACTTGAAGTTTACTGCTGATGCCCAGTTTTGCAAAAACTTCAGGGATTTTACAGCGGTGGACGCTGTCGAACTCTTGCTTGAAATCCATGAACAGTGCTAACATACATATGTAGCTTGGTGAAATTTTCATACCGCTGTAATAATTTTTAGGATTCCAATTTCCCTTACAAAGCTTTTTAAAAAAGTTATAAAATCCAAAATAGGCAACATAGGCAACATAGCTTAAAGACTAAGCAGATCGTAGATCGCTCAGAAATCAATTTTTACTACTTTCACATCGCTTTCTAACAAAAATTCTGCTTGGCCGCAGATGAAGATTTTCGTCAAATCCGCGTGGCGGTACTCAATGTGTTAAGAACCATAGCTGACTTGATACGTGCTTTCAACGCGTGCCTCTATAGAACTGTCGACTTTTATTTGAAATTTAAGCCTTCGCAAAAAAACTCTACAGAGAACGTAGTTATGTGAGTAAGGACCGCATTCTCATCTAACCAACGAAGTGAGCCGAAGTATGCACTTTTTCTCTCTTTTACCCTTTTCATTTTCTCCACTGTCACAAACAAAGAAAAATTTGCTACTATATAATTTTCAAAATCTTACAGCTCTCGGTGTAAGTTCTTTAAGGCGCTCTCAGAGCTCTTAAGTTATGTAGGCGAATTACCATCGGCTGCATAGAAACGTCTCCTTCAGCACACAAATCAATTCACCTAAAATGTCATAGATATTCAAAAAGAATTATTTAGACAGCCAATTTTATGTATTTCACCGTCTCGGTTACAACCTTTCAAAATGTTAGTACGCGTCTGATTCTAGCGAAGCCTCGTACCACCGAGGCCTTCTGGTATGTGCATGTATGTATGTATGTATGTGCCATAAATAAGATTGCCGTACGTGTGGTACAACTACTAAATTGTTACACTACACTTAGAGTGGCGGTGGGTTGGCGAATATCGCTGCTGTAGCGATTTAAGTGAATTAAAAAGACGAGCATACAGCCGGCGGCAGCGACTTAACAAATTATTTGAAAATTCTGAATTGAATAGCTTAGACATTATTTGGACATTTGCGATATTGCGCGCAGCTAAGCAGTTAGTATGTCTCGAGACGAAGCAACAAACAGCAGCACGTAGAGCTGGGCGCGTGTGAGATAAGTCAGACAATTGCGTGTGTGAAGTGCTAGACTTCAGCAATGAGGCGTTGAATAGCGAGCGACAACAACAAACACCTCAAGAGCTTACGTGACATAACAATTGATTTGGCTGTCTTTTTGGCTGAAAGTCGGATTTGCATCAAATATTTGCTAAAGGCAAGGCAAATACGGGAAAGAAAATTGAATTCAAGAAGTGTTTTATTTTTTTTTATTTCGTGAGAATTAAAGCAATTTTTGTTGGAGCCTTCCACAACCTTGACTGTGACATTGCGTATAAATCAAAAAAATAAACAGTAAACTGGCAAAAAGTGATAAAAATCGTTACAATAAAAAAATAATAACGCTAAAAGTGGCGAAATGGTGCGTAGTGCTAAGTAAAGAAAAAAAATTTTATATTTTTGGCACATTTTTCTTACCAATTAAGTACATTTTTGGCTTTGCCACTTTTGTATTATTTGTGTTGAACATTTTGTATAGCTGTATGTGTATATGTGCGCATTTGACCTTGCAGTACTGGCATCTATACGCACATAACTCGCGCCTTTTTTGCAAGCCTACGTATTCGCGAGCGCAAATTTTCTTCGTCTATTGATTTTCCTTAAGCGATTTATCGTCTTTTATTAAGGAAATATGTATTGTATGTATTATATGCGTCGAAACACTTTCGTGAGTGCTTCCACTGGCAACATGAGTTTGAAGGGCGTTTTTGTTGATATTTTTATTGATCGTCCGGCTCTGTAAAATCGCGAGCAAAAAACTTTCAAAACTTCAAATCTAAATTTAAAGCAAAATTTTATACGCGGCGAGTTTTACTCTTTATTTTTGTTTTTTTTTTTTTTCATTCTTCAATTCTATATTCGAGGCAAATGGATTTTTTACCGCAATTTTGGGCGCAAAAAATGTAAACCTTAAAACAGATGAATACCGCATTTTCGGCAATTCAATTGAAGTTGCAGAAAAATTGCGGCATAAATTGGGAATAAAGCAAGGCCATCTGAATTGTGTACCGATGCTATCTGTCGGTGAAATCCATGCTGCTTAAGGGCCTAGTGTTGGTGTTATTACTTTAACACTTCATTTACCAGCTATTTAAATATACCTATTTCTACCAAAACCAGTCAAAATGAGTGGTGTATAAGAAAACTGCTTATTGTGACTTCCAGTCTTTTTAAACCCCTTAAAAAAATTCAAAAAAATGTGAGCATTATTAGTTGTATTAGATACTTTTTAGTTTCTTTTCTCATGTAAAGGCCAAAAATGGTGATATTTTGAAATGATTGTATGGGGAACCCCCCAGGGGAGTTCCAGGAGGTGTGCCACTGGCATGGGTGGATCGGCCGTCCAAAGTTAGTGGGGGTCGGTCATACATTTTGACTCGATTGTAGCACTCTAAATGGGTCAAAGTGGGATTTTTCGTTCCACCCAAATTGGGGGAGTTTTAGAGATATGGTTCCTTCGGCAAAGTTTCTTATTTTGATCCCTAGAATACGATTTTCACAGAGTAATGAGCGATTTTTAAATCGACCCGCCCTAGTGTAGGTATACTCTCCACATATATTTTTTTTTGCATGTCTTACAAACATTTGTAGTCTGATTATTATTGCAATATGCTGGAACCATTTGCGTACAGAACCCACTTGGCATTTGTTGTTGGAATATCAAATTCGTGTAGTTTTTGTCGTGAAGTCTGAAGTTCTGAAGCAAGTTCTTTTAGTAATCTGAACACGTGCCCTCCGGTTCTACATTACCGGAACGACCCTGATTTACATATATCCGGTTAAGGACTGTCACTTCAGCAGTACTCCTCGTACATGTATGCGGAGTGTTTTAGTTGGTACAACAACAACAACAACTAATCTAAACAGAAAGTCTATGAGAATGTGAGATATTTTCTTTTGTTGTATTTTTGCACAATATATTCAGCTGTTTATTCCGGTCATATTATAAAACGATACAGTTTCAGGTAATTTCTCAGCAGCTTTATCTCTTTTGATGTGTTTATGCTTTGTACTTAGTATAAGCACTTTTTTATTTGGTTTTCTTTTATACCCGGTTAGTGTGCATCTATTGGATTGGTACAACAAGGTTAAGGGGGGGGGTAAGGGATAAACGCTAAAAAAAAAACACTTTTGTCATGAATTTATTGTAGCGAAACGGTTCAAGTCAGTTTATTAAAAGTTGTTGCATATTATAAAGTAACATTTCAAAAATATTTGATAAAATTTTCATGTAAAAATATTGCAAAATGCGCGAATGAGAGCACATTTACGTAGACGTCTTTTCAAAAATACAATTTGCAGTAGTCAGCATATCTCAGCGTAGAATCATCTGAAATCAAAAAAATCGAATAATTTAGTTAAAGTATAAGTTAAACTTCCCCCCAAAGTTTATTTTGACGATTTATTTTCATTTTCAGCCATTTGGTAGTCGTTTGAAGTAAAAAGTGATTTTTGACGAAAAAATGCCGCCATTTTGTAGGTGTAAAACCACCTTAATATAAAAAAAAATGGCGAAAAAAAAACGTTGGGGAGAGGTTTTTTATATGTAAAATATGTGTGCAAAATTTCAAAAGGATCGGTTGAGTAGTTTTCAAATGCCAATGACTACGCACTTTAAAAAAAAAGGTTCGAGAAAACCGCGTTTAAAGTTTGTAACGGACTACGCGCGAGTTATGGTTTCTATAGACTCCCCAGTTATGGTTTCCGTCTATTTTTTGAAACCTCGAGTTGCGGCCATAACCCCTTTTAATATCCTTCCTCTAAATAATAAATACTTTTTATTAAGTTTATGGAAACTTTTATTGCAAATTTAGATTACGGAGTTTCTGCGACTTTTGCCAGTCGCCCTTCGCGGTTCAGCCACAACTGGCTTTTCTTAGATCTTTAGGTCTTAAATATAGCCTTAGTATATACATATTTAGATTGTAAATATGTGTGTTTGTGATGTTACTCAGCACCATCCAAATAGTCTACTTTTTGTTTAGACTTGCAGCAATTGTTTTACTGTGTCCTCTTATTTCACTCAAGTATGTTTTGCATACTTGAGTGTTGACACCAGTATGTTTGTTATCTGCATATACGTATGACTTCACGTCATTCGTATATGCAATGAGCGGATTATACTTAAGCATATACATATTTATGTATATTTATATTTCTAACTCTAAAGTGCTGAGTGGCATTCCTAAGGTTCATTTTACAATCATAAATTTTATTGGAATATGATTGTTTTCTTTTTCACTAATACTCATTTTACAATTAAAATATGGTTCTTTTCTTTTTGATAATTTTATGTGTGGGAGCGGGGCCATTCCACATAACTCCCCCACCGTTAGAGTTAGAACTCTCCTGAGTTCTTTCATTAATAAGTACATTTTGTTTGGGGTTGGTTTCCATTAACATAATTCCCCCTTCATTATAATTCTTTTTATTAATATAACAACTTTTACTTTTATATTCTTCCTTTTCCAATATACAATTATTATAATCAATAAGAGCAATAAACATATTGCTACTGTTACATTCATACCATATGAAACATTTTTATGGTATTTTAATTCTTTAATTTCTTTAATGTTTTCCATATTTTTTTCTTCAATCATTTTAAACTTTAATTCCTGTTCGTAACTTTGGTTTAACATTTTTACTGGGTAGTGGAATTTTTCTGCAAATTCCACTTTATTATTTTCAAACATTTCATTATTTAATTCGATTTTACAATTTGTAAACGTAATCAGGAAATTATTTTTTAATACGATATTTCTATTGTCACAATTTTGTTTTAAGATTGTTTCGTATGCATTGACGATCAATATCGTATCGTCATCAATGTTTAATATTTTAGTTTTATTATTTATTTCAAAAGAACAATCATTTTCAAATATACAATTTCTACTTCGTTTTAGATCTTTCAAGGCAATGTCTTTCTTATAACTTAGATTTATTTCATTAATTGTAATTAAATACTCATTTTCTGTTTTTATTTGTAATTTATTTCTGTTCGGTAATGGAGTGATCATTTTTAGATCAGTTATAACATAACTTCTTGGTATCTTTATTGCTATTACAAGTGATTGATTTTTATATGCTAATACTCCCATTTTTGCCATTTTCAATTTGTAAAAATCTATTTGGAAGTGATCAATTTCTTCCTTAGTTAGAATTCCTGGATGGACCATATTGTATTTAGCCGCAGCAATATTGTGCTGTATATCATTGACCCTACTTTCCAAATATCTCAATTTATTTATCAAATTATTGAATAGGATGTGCTCGTAAAAATTTTTGTTCTGTTCATTCATACTTTTTACAAATTCCTTTATTTCCTCCCTATCTTCATTTATTGTTTTTCTAATCAAATCTATACTATCATTAAAATGATTATTTATTGCTATTTGCTTATTAACTGTTTCAATAATATTATGGTCATTTTCTTTCTGTACTTCTAAATATCCTAAAATCTCTTGTCTGTCTTCATCATCCATTAACCCGAACAACCAATTATATGTTCTTCCTGCTGCGTTCAATAATCCCCTCCTGTATCTACCGTTTTTTTGGGGTCGAATTGTTCTTATCTTTGCCTTCAATGCCTCAATTTCATTTAGCAAAAACTTCTTTTCTGTCATATTAATGTTTCTGACTTCCTTTCCTAATTCCTCCACAACTTCTAAAATTTCTTGTGGCTGGATAATATGCAATATGGTTGTGGTCTCGTTAACTACTTCCACCTGTCCTATTCGTACAATGGTGTACCCTGCCTCGTCCAGTATCGGGGTCACCTGCAAAAATCCCCTCGCTGATGCCATGCTCACTAGCATGATATAAAATATTATACGCCACATAGTCTGAAAGCAAAATAATAAAAAAAAACTTACAAGTGGAAACGGCAATAAAAAAAAAATTAACCAGTATCTCCATTATGGACTATGATACTAAACCTATCATCATCGTAATTATTTTCTGTGTCCAAATTAGGTATGTTCGCAAATTTTTGTGGTCTTTTTATATTAGATGGATGGACGTTTTGCAATGGATTAATTCGGAAATATGGTTGGTCCTTATGTCTTACTCTTTTGTAATTTTTGATGGGTCCTGATTCTCTGTATTCTGTATACTCTTCTCTATTGCTATTATGTTTTGCTATTATTTTTCTTTTTGTCAAATTAATTCTATCTTGTAATATGGATGGGCCAATGCTATCTTTGGCGAACCTTGGAGAACATTTGATGGTTGAGTGATATCGATCATTATAGTTCGCTATAACGATCTGCATCCTCATTTCCGTTGAAAGACTTGTATCATCAATTCCTGTTAATTTCTCCAACAGGGTTGAGTGAAGTCTCTCAATGTCTGCGTTACCAGTGTGATTATTGGGTTTTGTTAAATGGACCTCAATATTTTCAGTATTTAAATATTGTATCAATTGTTCTGCTCTAAACTCATTATCCATTATTACTTTCTTCGGTTTTCCGAATTTTGCGAACTGTTCTAGCAATATAGTTTTCTTTGACCTCCAATTCCTATCAGTTATTATATATGCTGCTGCAAATTTGGTCAATTTATCTATTGTCGTAACAAACGAATGTTTGTTGAAATGAAATATATCAATATGGATAACTTCGTTTTTATCCGTAGGGGTTTCTGTCAAATTGAACTTAGGTTTTATAGGTTTTCTATCATATTTTATTTGTTGGCATTTTTCACAGTTATTTATTATTAACTGAATATGCTCCCTGAGTTTCGGATAAAATATTTTGTCTTTCAATGTATTAATTGTTTCTGCAATGCCACTGTGCATCGACTCCTTACTGTGATACAAAGAGATTTGTCTATGCAGTTCTTCTTCCTGCGATATCTCTGTTGCTCTTTTTGTACATTTTATGAATTCCAGTTTGCTATTACAGGAGAACATGGACATCAACAACAGTTGAATTTTATGATAATCTTGCTCTTCAACTTCAGAAAATATTCCTACCTTACCTTTCCTAATGTGCCTTTCAAATATAGTTCTTAATATGTTTTCACTATTCAGTGGGTCAACCTCGATTATTTTCCTACCATGTGATATCTTAATTTCAGCTTCAGGGCTATATGTTATTATAATTTGCGTCTTATATTTATTAACAATCTCCTCTTTTATAGCAAAGTGCTCCAATAACTCTTCCTCTGCGGAATGTATCGTATCGGACATTTCAAAATTCGATTCTTTATCATTATTTTCATTTATATCCTTAGATGCCATTAAAATTTGGTAACCTTTTGCAAGATCAATAGGGCTAAAGTACTGTGCTTTGCCCAACTTGTCTAAGATTCCATGAATATTTGGCAAGGGATACTTATCGTCAATGGTTATTTGATTAAGCCTACGATAATCAACCACTAAACGAAACTTTTTATTTCTTGATTTATTTATTTTTTTTTTGACACTGTTATAATAGGAGAGCTATACCTACTCCTGCTTTTTTGAATTATACCCTGCTTTTCCAATTCTTTAATTTGCCTGACCGCCTCCTCTTCATGTTTCGGAGGTAACCTATAAATTTTTGAATTTATTTGTTGGTTTGTGACTGTCTTTACTTCATGGACCACTGATTTTGTATTAGTCAGTGTGTCCCCATCTTTAAAAATTAATTTTTTATATTTTTTTAGCAATTTTTCAACTCCTTTACGTTCATCTGATTTTAGATGATCAAGTTGAATATTTTGCAATTTCCCAGACTCCAATGCATAAACCTGCTCTTGGATCGTCTTTGAGAGGAATGGTATTTTTACACCATTAAGGAGTTCAATTTCCTCCTTTTCTATATCAATTACCTTGACATTTTTAAATATAAAGTCATTTCCCAACAACAAATCGTATGGTTTATCAAAATCCATCTTCACCCACTTTATTCTAGCCTTGGCAACATATTGAAACTCTGATGGGCACGGAGAACTAACTCTTTCATTTGTGCCCTTAATATTACCATTTAAGGTACTCACTATTATGTTATTTCCTTTAATAACCGGTAGATTATATTCATCGAAGGTTTTCTTCTTCATAATACTAATTGTAGATCCTGGATCCAGCAAAGTTAAAAAATTTTTATTGAATAACGTCAATGTTATTAGAATTTTATTCTGACCACCCGAGGCTAGTTTGTAAAAAAACTCTTCGTTTATGTTTACAGCCTCCCCTTGACTCGCAGCATCGACGTCCATGGGTTGAGGCCCATTTGAACGCCTTGTTTGCTGAGATGTATTAAGTCTATTTGGAGTGTTTTGTGGTCGATTGTTTAATTGTTGGCTACCTTGCCTATAATATTGGCCTTGTTCATATACAGGACGGCCATTTACCTGTTGCGAAATACTTTGTCTATTATTTTGTCGTGAAAAATTGGGTGCACGGTAATTGTTTTGAGCAGTGCTATTTTGCGAACGGCTGCTATACCTGCCTGAATTATTGGCTTGCGAATTGTTGCCGTTATTATGCCTAAAATTGGCATTCTGTCTAATATTATTATTATTATAAACAGGGCGAGGATTAAAATTTCCAGACTGTCTGTTTATATTTTTGGATATGAGCATTGGATTCAGGTTTCCAGCATCCAAGCCAATAAAATTGTATATACAAGCCGACATCTGCGGCCATGACACTATGTTTCTTATGGTGCAAGCAAACGTACCTGCCGCCAATTGTTTTATTCTTTGAATGAGCATTCCCGTGAATATCTCCTTCATCGCATCACCATTTTCACTTGAAACACTAAATTCGGTGATATTATCAATTAAATCCCTAGCTTTTTTATTAAGTTCACTTATACTCCCTATTTTTAAATGTGTAATGTCGTTCGTTATCGACATTTGGTCTTTAGTTGACCGAAAATGTTGCTTTAACTTTGTTTTACACTCCTCCCAATTTTCTGGTGGGGTCAGAGAAAGAAAATTTTTTGCTGATCCTGATATCTTAAGATCGAAAACTATTCTATACACTAGGTCCTGTTGCTCTGGGTAGTCCCCCAAAATCCTATCAATTGTTTGAATAAAATAGGGCAACTTCTTTGTGTTGCCTTCAAAAGGATGTAGATATTTTAAGTCTTTCTCCACCTTTTGTCTTAAGGTGGTTCTTTGATATATAGCATTTTGCTGCAATAGTTGCGTTATCGCTACTAAACAAGCCTCCATATTTTGGGCCATTTACTTTTCGAATCAACAAAGGAGTAGAAAAAATATATATTTTATAATTCAATTTTTTTTATTATTATTGATTTGCTTTTACCGAACTGGCATACGTCACATGCCTGATTATTAGTTTTTGCTTACTTGCTTCGAGAAAATTTCTTAATTGATTTAACGTGCCCAAGCATTAAGTACGCTTGCTCTATTTTTTTTCTGCACTGGGGCTCTTTCCACAATATTAAACCTCTTTAAATTTGACACATTTTCTATATTTTTTTTTTTTTTCTTTTCCTTTTACTTCGTATTTCTTCTATGTTTCATATTTTCTCTTTACATTAACAGTTTTTCACAAAAAAAAAAATTTTTTTTTTCACTGTCGTTTTCAAGTATCATAACTTTTCGCAAAATGTTAAAAAATATATGTATCACTAGCTACTTACATAGACTCCTTTCGTCAATGGATGGATCAAAATTTTCAGGATCTCTGCTCTGCTTGGTCTTCACTTATTTGCTGTGGTTTGGTTGATGTTTCCGGAGTGCTCACTGGTACTTGTTGAAATTGTTATTCTGCTGCTGTTATTTTGCTGCTGTTGTTTTGCTGCTGATGTTGCTTTTGCGTTTGATAGCGATCAAGGAAACAAGCGACCTCTTTGATGACAGAGATATCTGTTGCTGCTGCTTCTTTCACTGCTATTTTATAGTGCAGTTTTTAAATTTTTATGTGTAAATGCTTTCCTTCTTTAAAGATCCCTTAATAAGCAACCACCGTAGCCGAATGGGGTGGTGCCATCCGTATCGCGACTGCGCCAGTTATGGTTTCTATAGACTCCCCAGTTATGGTTTCCGTCTATTTTTTGAAACCTCGAGTTGCGGCCATAACCCCTTTTAATATCCTTCCTCTAAATAATAAATACTTTTTATTAAGTTTATGGAAACTTTTATTGCAAATTTAGATTACGGAGTTTCTGCGACTTTTGCCAGTCGCCCTTCGCGGTTCAGCCACAACTGGCTTTTCTTAGATCTTTAGGTCTTAAATATAGCCTTAGTATATACATATTTAGATTGTAAATATGTGTGTTTGTGATGTTACTCAGCACCATCCAAATAGTCTACGTTTTGTTTAGACTTGCAGCAATTGTTTTACTGTGTCCTCTTATTTCACTCAAGTATGTTTTGCATACTTGAGTGTTGACACCAGTATGTTTGTTATCTGCATATACGTATGACTTCACGTCATTCGTATATGCAATGAGCGGATTATACTTAAGCATATACATATTTATGTATATTTATATTTCTAACTCTAAAGTGCTGAGTGGCATTCCTAAGGTTCATTTTACAATCATAAATTTTATTGGAATATGATTGTTTTCTTTTTCACTAATACTCATTTTACAATTAAAATATGGTTCTTTTCTTTTTGATAATTTTATGTGTGGGAGCGGGGTCATTCCACATAACTCGCGCAACTGCTGCGTCTCGGCAGATGTTTGAGGCGGCTCGGCTTTATGCTCTATAACTTAAAAAGTTTTGCTCGGATTGACTTAAAATTTTAACACGGTATTTTTGAAATGTTTTACTACAATAACATGCAAAAAAAAAAAAATCGATTTTTATACCTTAATGTATCGCCGAATAAAATCCCGTCCACACATAGAGCTGGAGATAAATGATGGTCCACACTTGTTGTTCTACAAATATTGAAGCCTCAAAGTATTTCCTTCGTACGCCCCACGTGCAAAAAATATTGCAATAAATACTTTGAATTTTGCTTGCGTAATTGTCTAGTTTTTCCCCAAAACTCGGGAGGCTTCTAACTCAGTACAAATACTTATATGTTCCAAAATATGGTTGTAATAGGAACACAATAGCAACGGCTCAATGCCGATAACGAAACGAACGAAGCCACTTGCCGATATATTCCTCATGATTGGTCCGAAATCACACGTTTCTGCATAGAAACATGCACCAGTCATTTTGACTGGTACTGGTATAAATGTCAATAGCAAAAAATGTATTTGTTATTAATATATATAAAGTAACATTAAGTTCATAAAATGTATTATCCACTTATAGCTACAAAAGTCATAGCATCATTTCGGAAAGCATGTAGTAGAAATTTTGAATTGAAATCGCACAACCAGTCAAAATGACAGCTCTGGTAAATCTATTGTTAAAAATGGTATGTCCATATCTTGCAGTGAAAAAAAAACCTAGTAACTTTATGATTAGTTTTAAGATGTTTATAAAGGGCCTTTCAAAAGTGACGCCTAGATGCCAGAAGTGAATAATTTGTAGACGGTACATTTTCTCCTGCCCTCTCTGACATTTGTCTAGGAGACAGAAGTAGAACAATGTGTTAAAATTATTGAGACTTCATAAATGAAAATTCGTCCAGCAATAATGATTAAGTTTGAACTATAAACATAGTTTTAAAATTTAAAATTTTTTTTCCATATCTAAGAAGATTTCACCATTCTATCTTTGTTAGATAATTATTTTCCATAGAAAAGTAAGGAGCTAAAACTCTGGATCTCTGTATAGTGAAATTTATATATTTTTGAAGTGAAATTTCTTAGGCGTTGATGGACGAGCGAAAATGGAGAGTAAAATTTCAAGGCCATGCAATGTTTTGGACATTTTCGTTCCGCGAGAGAGATAAAAGATATAACGTAGAGGTGAGGAGAGAGAGAGCTGTACCTTACATATATCTTAGATACACTTTAGGCTATTTTTCCTGAGTTTTTCCTTGAGGTTGCTAATTTCTAGTGAGAAATAACACAGCCTACTTTTTGGCACTTGTTTGTTGGTGCAAACTTGTAGGAAATATATTTTTGGCGCTTCTTTCCGTTTCCTGGCTAATGCTTGTGCGTACTGAAAAGTCTATCCATTCCGGCGTCGGATTTATTGGTATTGCCTTGCGGTAATTTGTGCCGTTGCTGCGGTCCTGGAATCGCTGTGTTTGTGCGGGTGATAACCGCTCAGAGTAGTACGCGTTGTTGCCACGGTTTGTGCCCGGCGTTTACCTACACCGGTCGACCCTTCTCCGTTTTTTGTAAATTTTGTCTATTTGTATTCTCTGCAAATGTTGTGAATTTATTTAGATATATATTATTTCTCCCTCTCTCTCTCTCTCACAGCCGAGGTAGCAGAAGCTTTCAACGAAATCCAACGGGCATCCGTCAACCAATATCTGCCTTGCGTTATTGTGGCTAACTCTGATGGCCTTGGTCTTGGCGATGTTGACCTCCAGTTCGACAGAGAGTTTGTGAGAGAGGAGGCAGATGTGATCGGCGAAGTCCAGGTCCTCAAAATGTCTGGTGAAACTCGATACGATGCGTTTTTTGTGCAGCGTCAGTTGGCTCATGATGTCATCAAGGGCGATGGCGAAGAGAAGGGGCGACAGGGGACAACCTTGCATTGCCTGCATTGGTAGTTAATGGATCGCTGATATCGCCTTTGTGAATCACTTCCAGTTTGGAGTTCTCGGGGCTGATAAGGCGAATTATCTTGGCGGGAACTCCCTTTCTACTCAGTGCCAGCCATATTGCGTTTCGTTTGATAATGTCGAACGCCTTCTTAAAGTCTACCGACAGCATGTAGAGCGAGGAGTGCCACTCAATTGATTGTTTTACTATAATCCGAAGTGTGCTGACTGGGCCAACACTGCTTCGGTGAGGGCAAAAACCATCTTGCTCGTCTCTTAAGGAGCGTTCGATATCTTTGAGCCTGTTTTGTATGATTAGAGCTACAATTTTGTAGATGGTGCTAATTAGGGATATTCCTCGCCAGTTCCCGCTGTCACATAGGTCGCCTTACTTGGGCTCCTTCACTATGATGGCTTTTGTCCAGAATGGCGGCAGCTTTTCATTGCTCCAGACGGCGGTCATGTGGGGATGAAGAATTTCCGCTGATATTTGCGGACTGGCCTATAAGCTCAAGATTTCAGACATTTTCAATGAATTTTGCTTCCAGTTCAAGGCGTAGCCTGCGAAGGGTCGAGTATACTCAGACTAGACTACAATAATTTTCACACCTTCTGGCTTTTTGTCCCTCATTAGCACCACCTTGAAGTCATAAGCTGCCAGCAGTCAGTGCAAAACAGTGTCAATCTCGAGTCTGCTCTTATAAAAGATAACAGAATGTTAGTGAAGAAAATATTATTAAAAAAAAGTATTATCTGACCCAGTCACATTTCTTCGAACGACCCTCGAGCTGTACAGCGCAAACTTTTGTTTTTGATTACAATTCACCCTGGAATAATAGGTTGAGGTACATTGTATAATCACGAATTTTCGAATTTTCAGCTGCTTATGAATGCCTACAAAATTGAATAGGCTTTGTTAATTTTTTTCTGTTTTCTCATATTCGGTATCATGTCGGCTGCAGCTTGTGTTTTTCATGCCCACTCCATCAAATGCATATCGCACTGTTCACGTTTTTAATGCAGCTCTTACAATGCCACTGTTCTCATATCCTGTACAGATCCCGATAATAATAAACAGAAACGCCATTGTCTTCGACCAGAAATAATGAGGTTACACGAACTAATCAGCAATGCGCTATTTTACATAATCTGAGGAAATGTATGAAGTTGCTTTCATTTGAATTCTTTCTTTCCTTCTCTTTTGATCCAGCAAGTCAAGTGCAAGTGCACAACAACAATCCCGAACAGAGTCAATTTTCTAGACAAGCAAACTCCTGCAACTGAAACTCATTTGCGTAAACACGCCCACTTTGCAACTAAATTAAATCTACAACTTGGCCCCACTAACCACAAATGAGCATATTTTTTTTTGCTTTTTTTCATGTTATTTCACTCAGTTATTTAACCTTGTCTTTCTTCTTAGAATAGTAAATGAATACCCTGGAGGGCTAAAGAGGCGGCAGTGGAAGAGAACCTTGGCATTCATTAGTTAATATGAAACACTGCCGAGAGAAATTATAATTGCAGTTATGTATGTGAGCTGTAGCAATTGTTACAACAATAACAATAACAACTAAAATTGCATTGATAACAATCGCCATTGTTGTTTGCCGCTTGCCGTAGGCAACTCCGTCCAGTGTGAATGAGTTGATGCCGGCAATTGGTGTCGTGTTAAAGTGTGTATGTGTGTGTCTACTTAAGTAACCGGCAATACTTTCTAGTAGTCATGATGTTGTTGTTATTGTTGTAGTAGTTCATCAAGCCCCTACTAGTACGGTGGAAGTATTTTCATCTTTTTCTTAGGTTAAATGTCGAGTAGCGCTTTACGCTTGTGTTAACCGCTTCAAGCTGCTGATGAATTTCACCAGATGTGTGATATTTAAACCCACAATATCCGCTGGTTTAGCGAAAAAAGTGAAAGCCCAGATGTTTAAACCTTAGCCCAACGAGAGCTAAAGGCAACTGATAAGAAGATGCAGAGATGGTTCCACTTCATCCTCCAGATAGCTTCTGCAGAAAGGGCTTCAAGCAAAATTAAACCTCACCGCATGAACACTCCACGGACAGTGTCTGGTGAGGATACCTACCAAATTCGATAGATGTAGCTTTGCTAGCTCTAGAAGTTCTCTCGAGCGCCCGCCGAAATCTACCCGCGGCCAGAAGGATCTCGCGACTTTGCATGTTTGCGCACTAGCCCAGCGCTCGCTGAGTTGACGCGAGGCCCATCTTTCCCGTAGCAGACCACAGGTTCTTAACCGAACTAGTACTCTCTCATAGTGCGATGAAACCCCTCAAGAGTGCCTTGTCTGGCCAACTCATCGCCCCAGCAGCTTCCATGTATGCCGCTGTGACCGGGAACCCAAATGAGCCTAATGTCGAAGTATTCCGATGCAAGCGAGAGGGAAGTCAGACATTCCCCGACTACTATCAAACGCACAAACAGCGAGCTCAAGACCCTAATTGCCGCTTTTGGCTGTCTGAATAGATATTTTCTTCCTTTACTGTAATTACAGAAACGAGCAGCCAAACCACAGCTTCCTTAATTGCGGCTCCTTTGCCTGAAAAATACCAAAGTGGTCCGAAAGCCTTCTTCTTCTTGGTTGGCGCCATAACCGCTTACGCGGTTTTGGCCGAGTTTAACAAAGTGTGCCAGTCGTTTCTTTGTCGTGTTACCCGGCGTCAGTGAAGCCAAGTTTTTCTCCACCTGATCTTTCCAACGTAGAGGAGGCCTTCATCTTCCTCGGCTATCGCCAGCTGGAACCGCATCGAATACTTTCAGAGCCGGAGCGTTTGTATCCATTCGGACGACATGACCCACCCAACAGGAAAGCTACCGCTGTGTGAATATAGCGTTAAAATAAGTTCCGATGACTATATTTAACCAGAAGTCTGGTCTCAGCAACGACAACTGATAGTAGGCAAAGCCAACCCCTCCTATTATCTACTCACTTCTCCCTACAACTTACTTTTCTTTCGTCACTAAGTTTAATAAGTGCGTTAAGTGAAGAGTAGAAGCTGAGTTGTTTATATTCTCAGCTGTGTGTTGATTCACTGCTTTGTCAAATCAATAGAGTGAAGAAGTTTATCTGCAAACATCTGACGTTTTCTATACCCATGTTGATTCCACTCTTCATTGGCTTATTCTGTGGCGGAAGCGAGTGGCGTGAGTAAGTAAGTAAGTGCTCATCCAATGCTTAAAAGCCGGTCTAAACTTCGCATAGTCATAATATTAAACTTCGCTTTTTTCCAGGCTTAACGTATTGCTTTTTTTGCGTACACCTTGTCAGTAACATAGGGTCGAATACAGAATGTGACTACAACTAAATATTAATCGCGCCTGACTCATCCGTATGTACGTATGTTTAAGATACTTCAAACGTGCCTTGCTTCCGCACATGCATTCACTATGCTTGACTATGTATTTTTATGTTGGAACCTTTTGCAACATACTTTCGCATCGCTTTCATTAGCTGAGTACTGTTCTGCTGTTTTTTCTCTTACTTTAAGTAAAATTTCGAACTGCTTAATCTGCCTAGATTTTTCAAACGAAGAACAAAACTAATCCCCAGTAATATCTTTTGAGATAATTGATTTCCCTGTACATAGTTACATACAGTTGCAGACAAAACAATAGCTCCACTAATGTTATTAAAATATATATTTCATTTTATTATCAATTTTGCGTGGCGACAAATTAATACTACGAGCAAATCTTTAATGGGTATCGCAACTCTCGAAAACTCACAATTCTTTATGAAAACAGATGTGGTTAGTATTTGTTTTATCCACAAATCTCTCGCTTTCTCTCACTAAGTCCACGGCGGAGCTCTTTATTACCTGGACGACGGATGTCAAACTGCAGTTAAAGATGAAAATTGACGATAAACCAATACCACCGACCGTTAAAAACCCCAAAATTGTCAAAGTCATCTTCAACAGTTTGCTCTACCTCTCGGCGCATCCAGCCGCAACTGCCACTAAAAGGTCCAAAACTGGGACAAACACAGAAGTATTACATATATATATGATTGGCGCATACATCCGTTTTGGGTGTTCGGCCGAGCTCATCCTCCTATTTGTGGCGTGCGTCTTGATGCACAAACGGAGGGACCTACAAACTGACTCCGAACGCCTGATATTTTTTATATATTTATATTTGAGGACCTTTTTCATGGCTGAAATACAATCGGAGGTTTGCCATTGCCTACCGAGAGGCGATCGCAAGTTTGTCTTAATTTTGGTGTGCCACCGAGATTCGAACCTACGTTCTCTCTGAATTCCGAATGGTAGTCACGCACCAACCCATTCGGCTACGACAGCCGCTGGTGATTGGTGCTGATATTTTTAAGCGATTGACCGATCAGCTCTAAATATCTTAGAGCCCGTCTGGTCGCCTAGCTAGTGAACTAAGCTTGCGATCTGCCAGAATATTGCAATCAGCACAGCCACGGAATGCCTCTTGATGTCTTCGCTACAATATCTCCACGACGAGGTTACTACGCTTCTGGTTAAGGAGCATAGTAAGATGTTCAGCAAGCAATTCCTGCTGGGTGGCGACTGCAGGAACCACCCGTGCAGATACTTGTTGGAGGCTAAGCTATCTCCCTGGTGAGTCAAGAGTCATCTCTTCGACCAGGACCGGATTCAGGGTCAAACACAGCTACAACTATTGGATGAGACAGTTTACAAACAGACATTAAACAACATTCATAGAGAGTCTCTTACCATCTCCCTAAACTCCCGACCCCGAGGGATGTTATCGGAGACGAAGGGCTTTAGCTGCCTCAAGTTGAGTCAAGTTAAACTCCTTCCTATCCTGAGTCGACCCCGACATACTCAGTATACATATGTTCGACCTGTGAAGGTACCCCTTACGATACTAACGACCTATTCACATGCGCCCTTAAACCCACTCACCTAATAGATAGGAGTTCATAATGGAAAAGTGTCGAAATGTGTTTTGTTTGAGGAGAGCTAAATAAATTTAGTTGTAAAAATAAATTTTGTACCACTGAAAAAAGAAGCATGGCGCTGCTAGTACAAGGAGGCGCAAAATTAGTCCCCCTATCAAAAGAAGCCATTCATAACAGCATCGCAACCACAACCACAAATTGAGTTTGTTCGAGAGCCCATATCCTGGGCTCAAAATCAGTGACGTTATATTTTATTCAGCGATGAAACGAAAATAAATAAAGTTGGTCCGGATGGTAGGAGGTAGCAAAACGTGCAGCATTCGCCGGCAAGTTCGTGGGTTGCTTTTGATGAAAGGGTATCGGGCCAATTCATCGTATTGAAGGTAATATGGATGTGGTCAAGTACGTTCAGATACTTTAAATGTAATGTTACCTTATGCTGGCGTGTATTTACCAGGTGATTTGGAAATTTCAAACACTTCTGGTGTGGCAAAAAAGTTTTTCGAAGACAAATCGATCACTAGATTGGGATTGTTCTGATCTTCGAATGCCGTGTTAAACACAATAGAACATCTTTGGAACGACGTAAAAATTTCATTTGCAAAGGCTAAGGCAACATGGGAGTCCTTTTCTGTTGAATGTTGTACAGGTTTAATAATGTCAATGCAAAGGGGCTGTGCAGCAGTAATAAAGCAATAAAAAGGATTTCCAACAAAATATTATGGGGACCCGGTGGTCCAAAAATTTCAAAAAATCGATTTTTTGTTTTTCCGATATTTCGATAGTATATGTAGTATTCCTAATAAATTCCCAATATTATAGCTTCTACAGCCCATTAACTAGGTAGACAGCGGTCCTCGTACTCCTGTACCTCAAACTTTGAACTCAATTATCTCGAAACGACGACAACACTAGGCCGAAGTGTTGCCAAAAAAAAAAAAACTATTCAACCAAATCGTCGGGAATTTTAATATGTAGTTCACAACATCAATGGCTATCCAGTATGGGAGGAATCATATTATTGTTACAATTATTTCATTTTTTCTTTTTATTATTGTAAAAAGCTGAAAAACCCCGATTTTTAGAGTGTCAAACCCAAAACTGCGCCATTTTGCCAAATTTTTTTTTTTTTTGTTTTTTTATTCTAGTACGGAACATAAATAGTCATACGATCAATAATTTTTTTGGTTTTTGCGTTTCAGATAAATAGAAGCGCTAAAATGGACAATACCTTGCAGGTCCAATTTTTCAGGAGGGTCAACTCCATCGCCATTTTGAAATTATTAAATAAAAAAAAAAAAAAATTTTTTAATTTTTTTAAATTTAATTTTTTTTTTTAATGTTTTTTTAATGTTTTTTTAATTTTTTTAAATTTAAATTTAAATTAAAAAAAAAAATTTTTTCATTTTTGTATCTAAAAGAAGTTAAATGCAAAGTCTGAAAAAATTAAATATCGTTCATATTTTCATTTTTTTTTAATTGTCAAACAAAAATTCCTGAAAATTCTTTAAATTTTCGACCTCTAGACCACCGGGGCCCCTTAATGTATTCCTTTCCCCTTTTGCATGCATATTTTTAGCAGTATTTTGTTTCGTTCTTAGGTATTTTTATCAAAGGATTTTCGAATTGTATTTGTATTGTATTAAATTGCATTGGACGTGAAGTAAAAAGCTGTATGTTTCTTTAGACAAAAAGACTGATACAGATTGACAACATTTTATATTTATAAAGCAAATCCTAATATGCAAAATATTTAACTGATTTTACTGAAAAAAATATCAAATGGAGGCAACTGGATATCGTTCTTAAGTATTTGTCAACGGCTGTATATGTAATAAGTGCTAGGTATCTGTATAAATAGATGCATATGTATACGTGTAACTATAAACTTTCGACAAAATGACTTAACTGGCTCTAGCTGGAGTTGCTTTTAGTTGCATAAAGTCTAATATTTCATAAAAAAAATTCTTCCTATGGCCGGATTACTAAACTAAAAATACCAATAACTGATAGCTTAAATATTACATCAGCAACCTGAGAATTTATTGTCTAGTAAATAAATTGTGCTAATTCTACTTAAGTTACAGTTATGTGCTCCTGCATTTGCTCGTGCTTGTAAAATTGGAAGCAAGCGTTTATTGCACATTTTGCTGGATTACTGCAGCGCTGTTGTACTACTACATTTCGTGTTCAATTTGTGTGCTTGCATGTGTATATGTGCAGATGTATGTATGTATGTGTTTATGGGCATGTGAAATCGATATCCTGTACTGACGCTATTTCGTTGTTGTGTTGATGCCAGTGCAGATAGCAGCATAGAAAAGCATTTCGCTATAAAACTCAATTGTTGCGACTAAATCAACAGTGGCAGCTACAAAAAACAGCAACAAGGATTGCCCTCTGCTTTTTCCCCCTATTCTGATTTCAGGATTTCTTTTTTATGTTGACATTTCTTATACTCTTATTTTCCGGTTTTTATATTTTACCAGCTTTTGCAATGCTTTTACGATGATATGCTTTGACAGCTCTGAAGTCTGGCACAATTCGATTTGCTTATCTGTAGAATGTCCTTTTTTATGTCTCTTTCAATGCTCGCCCGGCTTTCTTCTATTATATAAAATTGATTTTAAATCATGCCGGTTTCAGGCTGATTTGTTCAATTTATTTGCCATACTACTAATAAAGAGGAATTATTTTTAGTATGTACAAATATCTGAATTTATTTCGCCCGCTTAAACTATATAGTTTTTCTACTCTTTTTATTGCATTAGCGCAGAGTAGAAGGAGTCCCCCAATCTTGTAGAAGCCTTACACGATGCACCGACATGCATTGGAAGAACAAAGAAATGCAAAGCAACAAATATTTTCAATATCTGCAAACTATGCCACAGTGAAACACTTGCATGCCTTACTTTCAGGCTATAAATTGTTGCAAGAGGAATGCAGAAAAACGGCTCTTCTGTTGCTTATAACAAATTTGCTTGTAGCTCTTACCAATTAATCATCCAATTTTGGTTTTGAACAACTTTTTTACTGAATAAAAAATATGATTTTGTGTGATGGAAATCAGTTTTTTTTACCTTTATGGCGCGCCTCTCCATTTGTACATTGCAGCGGTCTGCTAGTTGCAAAAATTATATATCTTCCGATACCGTGATTAATTTTGCGCCACCTTGTATTAGTGTGATCTTCTTCTTTATGTATAAAAATGAATGTTTGTCTGTATGTCTTCGATAAACTGAAAAACTACTGAAACGATTATTATAAAAATTGGTATACAGTTTGTTACTAAGAGCGTAGTCACTGTTAAATAATAACAACAATTGATATTTCGAAAGTTCGCAAATTTATTGATAATTTGGTCGTCAATACTCAATGCAAATACCTCAGTAGCCAGTCCAATCTCCTGCATTGTCAATTATGGCCTGGCACCGTCGGGGCGTACTTTCCACTAGTTTTTCTGCATATTCTACCGGAATATTCCGAATTTGTCGAAAAATTACATGGCTTGCGTCGGAAATGCCCAGACGGAGGATTCATCAGAAAAAATTACGGTTGCTCCAATCGCGGTCCAAGTTTTTCTTCGCCCATTCCACTCGTTTTTCAACGTGTTTTGCACTCAACATTGGTTTTTCCAAAGTACTGCGATATTTCAGTTTATTGGCAAGCAAGTGTCTGCGAATCGTTCCGTAAGATATGTCAACACCTTTTGCTTTGAATTTCACAGCAGCTCCACGTAAAGTCAAAGTTGGATCTTTCGAGAACAATGCGAGAATCTTTTTTTCGTCATTTTTTGAGACTTTGCTTGCACTTCCGCGATCAGGGAAATCATCAAAGTTACCGACCTTTTTATAGCGATTTATCCACTTGCTAACGAACTGCTTCGACTTTCCCATATATTTCGCAGTAGCAGTTTGCGTTAATTTGGGATATTTTTCATGCAAACATAGAAAAATTGCCTCAAATCGAGAGGCGTAAACAGCACTCATTTCGAAAAGCCACTCAATTAAAGACTAAATTTGACAGACAGCTGACTTTTTACAAAAAGCATGAAGAACTGAGGTGTGCCCTCTATGTCATAGAAAAAGAAACAGGACGCTCTGATTTTTCATCTACGTGTAACAGTGCCCACGCTCTTATGTAACAGATATATGTATTTTTTCACGGAGAAGGTTTGTAGAATTTGCTCATTGCTGCCACTCGCCACCAGGTAGCGCTGCTGAGTAGCAACTTCTGCCCCGTTCAACCGATTTTTTCGAAATAAACAAACTCAATAAAATGGTTTAGAATGAACTGAATATTTGTATACTGATTTTGCTTTAAAGTTATTTTTCTTAAATGTATTTTAATTGTTGGCGTAGCAACGCGCGCCGGGCACAGCTAGTAGGTATAATAAAAAGATAAGAAAAAATCGACCATAGCAGAGGAAGGTTCAAGACTACCTTAAAGATCTGTTGCATAAGTCAATATACCTAAGTTAAATCATTGATGATCTCCTTGTGTTTGCGAATTGATTCATAAATTATTAAATAAAACCACTTTTTTTAATTTTTTATTTAATTTTTTTTTTAACTCATATTTGATTCAAACTTTTTCTGTTCCTAAATTTATTTTTCCGAATTTTTCTAAATTTTTCTTATTATATTTTTCTGAATTTTTTCGAATTTTTCTAATTTTATCTTCCTGAAATTTTCTAAATTTATTTTTCTGAATTTTCCTAAATAAGTTTTTCTGAATTTTCCTAAATTAGTTTTTCTAAATTTATTTTTCTGAATTTTTCTAAATTTTTCTAATTTGATTTTTCTGAATCTTCCTAAATTTATTTTTCTAAATTTTTCCGAATTTTTCTAATTTTATCTTCCTGAAATTTTCTAAATTTATTTTTCTGAATTTTTCTAATTTTATCTTCCTGAAATTTTCTAAATTTATTTTTCTGAATTTTCCTAAATTAGTTTTTCTAAACTTATTTTTCTCAATTTTTCTAAATTTATTTTTTAAATGTATTTTTTGAATTTTTCTTATTTTATTTTTCTCAACTTTTTTAAATTTATCTTTCGCAATTTTCTTAAACTAATTTTATTTTTCTGAATTTTTCTAAATTTGTTCTGATTTTTTTTTAAATGTTTCTAATTTTATATTCCTGGATTTTTATTTATTTATTTTTCCGAATTTTTCAAAATTTATTTTTAAATTTTTTCTAAATTTTTTTCCGATATTTTCTAACTTTATTTTTCTAATTTTATTTTTCTGAATTTTTTTAAATATTTCTAATTTTATTTTCCTGAATTTTCCTAAATTTATTTTTCTTATTTTCCTGAATTTATTTTTCTAATTTTATTTTTCAGAATTTTTCTAAATTTATATTTTTGAATTTTCCTAATTTAATTTTTATAATTTTTTGAATTTTTCTAAATTTTCTTTTCCGAATTTTTCTAACTTTATTTTCATGAAGTTCTCTAAATGTTTCTAAATTTTCCTAATATTTTTTACTCTTTTATAGTTTTGTTTTTTAAATTTATTTTCTGAGGTTTTCTAAATTTATATTTCAGAGTTTTTCTAAATTTATTTTTCTGATTTTTTCTAACTTTATTTTTCCGAATTTTTTAAATTTATTTTTCTGACTTTATTTTTCTGACTTTATTTTTCTGAATTTATTTTTCTGAGTTTATTTGAAAACTGTGATAGTTTAAGTAGTTTTTCCCCAAAGCCACCTTTTTTCCGATCAGTTTTCCGGGCTGTGTTGTAGCTTTAACGTTAGGCAAATTGTTTGTGGGTGTGTGCACTATTTTTTTGGTAATTTACTGGGGATGTTAACTAATATATTAACTTAAACCAGCAATGTGCCCATAATTGCCATGACAAACAATTCCTTCAGCCTACTCGTATCTGCTGAAGAAATTGAATGTATGTTAACAGATCCCTGGTACCCGAATTACTAAGTTTTAAGTGCGATTTGAAATATTTCAATCATTATATGTATGTACATACGTCCAGAGACAGAAATTCTCACGAAATGGCGTAGCACTGCCCTCAAACAACGCCGCCATTTTGAGGTTTCAACAAGCAAACCCATTCGGTGTCCATGAAAATGGCTTAAGAGTAATCAGTCAGATGATTATGTTAGATATTCTGCTAAGCCAGCAACTGAAGAGTTTCACTTGTCTGAGACTCCGTACAGTACCTCCGCGCATACTTCGCTCTGAATTTACCTTCACAATTAGTATACCTCTGGGTGTCGACCAGCTAGGAGACCACAAAGTGCTAGTGCTTGCTCACCTTATATCAATTTCTGTTTTCGCTCTCACAGATATTTGGCAACTTTGTAGCCTAATATCGCTTTATGCTCAGGTCACCTAGCACGCTATTACTTGTATTTCTTGGGAGCCGTATGAAAAGTCGAAAATAAAGAATTCTTTTATTTTTATATAATTTTTTTAAATGTAAATTCACACATTTTTAATAAATTTTTAAAAATATGTTAAATGTGAAATTTTTGAAAATTTCGAAATTGTGTAAAATTGTCTTGTCTAAACGGAAAATGTCGAAATTGCATCCTACCGAAGTGAAAAAGGCGACAAAAAATGTGAAATGTCGAAACAAAAAACACTTGGAAACTTATGCTTGTATACTCAGTCATCAGCCTCTAGTCACAAATACAGGCTTTCAGCCGTGAAGTCTTATTTTTAGACGAGTTGCTATTCAGCAAGCTGCGGTCTCTATTCTCTAGTCTCAAAAAAACAGGTCAAAAAATATGATAGTTGTTTTTCACATGAAACGTGACAATGAAGCGAGGCAATGTTTTCTGGAATAAAATGCTTAATGAATATGAATAATGTTTGTGGACAAATTCTGTTCTGTTTTCTGAATAATTAATTCTCTAGTGAGATTAAACCCTTCAGTGGCTTCGCACATTACTTTTTCCAAACGCAATCTGGACCAAACATCTGTTTTCTTCAATTTCTATAAGAACAATTTTGACACAATTTTTTTCTGTCCTTTCAATCTGACCTAGTGAAAAAAAACAATATTATTTAAAGGAACAAAGAACAGAAAATTGAGTATTGAGTAGAATCCTGCCTTTTTGGCAGCGACCACTTCCCAATAACCACAACCATCTTTAACAACCAATCAAACACCACAATAAATATCAGACCCAGGTTTAACCTTAATAAAGCTAATTGGGAAAAATTCAGCACCCTAGCGAATATACTATGTCAAGCTAAACCACACAGCAATAATACAAATAAAGAAGCGGCCACGCTACACAAAATCATACTCCAAAGCGCAAATGAAGCAATCCCTCAAACGAATTACAATACGAAAAAATGTACACCTTGGTGGAACAAAGAACTCGAAAGATTGAAGAAAGATAGAAATCGCTTTTGGAATAAAGTAAAAAGACACATAACAACTGAAAACATAATAAACTACAAAAGAGCAAATGCTCTATTTAAAAGGGAACTTAAATTATCCAAAAACAAGGCAATGCATAAGTTTACAAGCCACATTCACCCCCATACACCCACTGGACAGTTATGGCACACTATACGTCGATTATGCGGCTTAAAACCATACCTTCCAATACACAGTATAGCCCTACAAGATCCAATCCAAACTACCACAACCAATAAACTTACAATAGCCAACTCATTTGGAAAATACTGGTCAAATGAAGCCAGCGACACCAACTTTACACGATCCTTTTTAGACCACAAATACTCCTCCTTAACACCAATTAACAGCTTAACCCCAAGCAAAACTGCGCTCCAAATAGAAAGCGATATAACTCCAATAGAACTCTCTATAGCTTTGTCAAAACTTAAGGGTCGCACCCCAGGTACTGATAGAATTTCTTACCCCATGATAAAAAACTTACCGGCGGCCATGAAAACCCGTTTACTTTGTCTTTATAACAACATTTTAAACAATCAAATTCCTCAAATGTTCAAAAGCAGTCTCGTCCTCCCTATACATAAACCAAACCAAGATAAATCCTCCATCAAATCCTACCGTCCAATATCCTTGAATCCGGTCTGCGCAAAATTATTAGACAAAGTAGTAGCTAATCGGCTATGGTGGTTTGTTTCCTGCAACAAACTACTACATAGCCAGCAAATTGGATTTAGAAAGGGTAAATCAGTGTCTGATTATCTAGTATATCTAGACCATCAGATCACGTCCTCCCTATCCCAAAAAAAGCATTTGTCAATCATCTCACTCGACTTTACTAAAGCATTTGACAAAATCGGAGTACACACCATTCTAGACCAGCTCTTAGAATGGAAAATAGGTCCTAAAATATTAAACTATATCAAAAATTTTATGACAAACAGAAAAATTAAAATAAGAATAGATTCTCACTTCTCCGAAACATATCCACTACAGAATGGGATACCCCAAGGATCCCCGATTTCAGTCATACTATTTCTTATAGCATACCACAAACTCAGCAACATTTTATCATTACACAAAGAAATAGACTTTCTGGCTTACGCAGACGATTTCACTCTCATAAAAAAAATGAATAAACATGAAAATACAAACATAGATCTCAACGCCATTCATAACGATATTTTGAACTGGTGCAATTACTCAGGTGCAAGCCTCTCAACAGAAAAAAGTAAACACATACACATATGCAGGAAAAAACACTGTCATCCAAATATCACATGCAACAACTTTACAATAAACAATGCCGAAAACTTAAAAATATTAGGTATCGAATTTAATAAAAGATATAGATGGGAAGCCCACATTTCAAAACTTGTCAACTCATTAAATAAACGTTTGAACATAATAAAATGCCTTTCAAGCCCAAAACTGAATGCTAACACTAGTTCAATCATTGCCGCTACCAAATCTTTAATTGTATCAAAAATTTACTATGGATTATACCTTTTTGGCTACACACCTAAGTCCAATATCAGCAAACTCAACTCATTACTAAACTCTGCTATACGAACCGCCTTAGGCGCATACCGTACTACACCGATTCGCAACATGACGTTCGAAACAGGCATACCTCAGTTAACACAAATGAGGGAGTTTGCCACAACAAAACTTTGCAAAAACCTAATCGTTAATGACCAGTCAACACTTTCAAAACTTACACACAAAATAATAATTTCTAAACGAAAACACAAAATTCAATCAACACTCAAACGCATAATAGAAAAATCTCTGGAATTAGATATTCCCATCAATTATAAACCTAAGACCATCACCCGATTTCCTGAATGGCAACTACCTTTCAATGCCATAGATACATCACTCCACCATTGGAAAAAAGAAAATACGCCTTCAACAATATTCCAAAAACTCTTCTCAGAATTAACCAACAAACTTGTAAAAAAAAAGTTCAAACTAATCTTCACAGACGGTTCAAAGAGCGCAAACCAAACAAGCTTCAGCGTTATATACAATGACAGAATATTAATTAGCAAGGTTTTACCTTATTACAGCACAAATTTTGCTGCAGAAACGATAGCCATATTTGAAGCAGTACAATATGCTAGCCAAACACCTGGAAAATTTGCAATTTGTTCCGATTCCTTAGCCTCATTAGAAATGATAAAAAATATAAACAATAATAATTATTATACAGACTACATAAGAAACTGCTTACTAAAATTCAAAAATAAAATCAAACTCATATGGATACCAGGACACGCTAAAATCAAAGGCAACGAACTAGCAGATTTAGCAGCAAAAGAAGCACAAAACCGCCCCCTAACTATGTCTCTGAACCTCCTACACACAGATATTAAAAAACATATAACAAAAATATTCAAAAATACACAACACTCCACATTCGAACAAACAACAAGCTGGTACAAATTTGTTAACCCAAAGAAGCAAGCGATCAATGAACACACATTTACACATAATACTAACATAACTAGAAGGGAAATAACAAAAATAATTAGACTACGACTTGGGCACACACGACTAACACACGAATATTTAATAAAAAAAGACCTAAATATCTGCAAATACTGCAATACCTCAGCTCCAAACATCAAACACATCCTAGACGATTGCACACATTTTACAAACCACAGAAAATCACTAAACAACACAAAACCTACTGATCTACTTTTAAACAATTCTACAGAGAACATTATTAAACTTATAAACTATTTAAAATATTGTAATATCTTAAATGAAATTTAGCTAACACCCTACATACACATATATACACACCCAGTATATTAGCTTAAGGCCGCAGTAGCCATAGCTATAAGCTTTTTTTGTATTTTATAGTTAACTATAAATACAATTGTCAATAAAAAAAAAAAAAAAAAAAAAAATAAAAATTGAGTATTTTTTCGAGCTTTAAAAATTCACATTTTTCTTGCAAATTATATATCAAAATCGAGCATTAAGAGTTCCGGTGCGTCAGAATATCGCGTCCAAGTCAAAATATAAATTTTCTAGAATTTAAAGATGGGCGCAATGTCGTTTTAGTTTTGCGCCATCAATCGCTTTTATTAAATCCCCTATGGATCCTTCAATTGCAACCGCATTTAGAGTCCAATATTCAATAGTTCGTCACTATTGGAAGAAAAATGTACGAAATTCACCGCCTGCGACTATCGCCATGCATTTTTTTCACTTTCATTTTACATTTTCTCTTGTTTTGAAGTTGAGATATGCAGCGTAATTTTGTAACCATTTTAACACTCAATATGAAAAATTTATAGCGCGCATTCTATTGCGTAGTAGACAAAAGCCAAACAGGATAAATTGCTTCGGTATATTTCTACCCCAGCACCAAATATCAATGCTGCATGTCAAGAGTGTTGTTGTTGTTGTCGGTAGTTTGTTTTTCAGACAAAAAATCAAATAAACGAGCGAATTCGTAACAAAACTCATTAAGCTATAAAGTGAGTTTTTATTTGCCTAACTTCAAAACAAATACGAGTGGGTGCATGCACACCCTGTAGTAAAAAACTGTGGGAAATCACTTAACAAGCTAATTTCTTGTCATACATTTCATTAGTGGTCGTTAAATGAAAGTTATTGCGTGGCTATGGAATTTTAATGAGTCTATAAATATTAAATGTTAAACGCTAAAAATTAGTATGAAGTCTAATAGTAGCCCATTACCATCAAGAATTTAACCGTCGTTAAAAGTTCTTTTAAGTTGCAAAAGAAGCAAGAGTTTCCACCGCAATAAAATTATGTCGAACAGCTAATTTTTCTTTAAATTTTTTACCCACTCGATAAATATCGATGGTTTTCGAGAAAAGCGACACAACTCAAAATTAATTCAAATTCGGAGTTTTTGCCGTTAAAAGCAAAAATCAACTACAGAGTTTATATATTTTTATCTGGAAAAGCGTCATAAGCGAATCTTGAAGCAATTCTGAGAGAAGGCGTTAGTGTCGTTTTGTCAGGTGATCGAATTGGCACGTCAATTATCTAGAAAACTGACGGCAGACGGTTGTATATCTATTCCGTATCCGGACATAAGGGGCATTGCAGAAAACGAAATTGTAGATGAGATTGCCAAAAGCGCTGTTTAAAGACAATTCGAACAAGAAAACGACTTACTGAAACCTTTAAATAATGTATACAACGACATCGCTTCGGACATGAAAATACGGATAGATAGGAGGTGGCATAATCTAGCCACTTGCGAAACCGCAAAAATCATGCGTACACAAAATGCAGAGAAATACGCTAGATTCGTATTAGCTCTGTCTAGAAAAGAAAGCAGAACTATCATAGGTATGCTGACAGGCCACAATTTGCTAGCGGCGCACGCATACAAGATAGGAATTACAAACAACGATAGCTGCAGATTTAGCAATGAACTAGAAAAGAGGAAAACGCTAGAACACCTATGTACCTGCCCTGCATTAGCTAGAACCCGAATGAAATGTTTAGGAGCTTGACAATATGAGAAAATCTCTCGGGGATAGAGCTCGAAAAAGACCCAGGCGTATTACAAGATGTCTACTACAAAGAAATGTAAGGGTCTAGCTCCATCTGGTAACACTAAGGATCAATAAGTCTATGTGATGGCTTTCAGCCCGCCAGGTCAACCTAACCTAACCTAACCTTAGCCACTCGATGCGATTGTTCGAAAATTATAAAAAAAAAAAAAAAAAAAAAAAATATAATATATATAAAAACGTCCATGGAAAACTGTACTCTTTTAACCACTCAAGTGAACTTTTTGCTAGAAATAGTAAAATCTAATCACTTTATATTGTGAAATGCAAAAAATCATACCGCATTTGTTCAGTTGAAATTTTTGGAACAATCGGCGGCGACACAGCAAACAGCGTTTCCACGACAATCGGTTCTACGTTACCGAAACAACCCGGACTTATATCCGGCCAAGCACTGTCACTCTAGCAGCATTATCCGTAGGTAATAATGGGGAATATTTATGCTGCTACAACAACAACAACACAGCAAACAGCTGTTGAACAGCTGATAGTTAAATTCAGCCTGACTGCCTGGCCGTTTAAGGGGACAGATACCTGTAAACGGCCATATTTTCCCTGATTTTCATTACAATTATTTAAAATGTAGAAGTCAGTATGTTTTTTTTCAAAATTGGCATACAGTTTATTTATACATTAAAATAATATAAATTTTTTTTTTTTCATTTAAATCATTTAAAATGGCGGATGTACACTCAATTCTTCCAAGAAGCTCGCAGCAGCGGGGCATCTCAATCGGCGGGCATTGTAGTATCGGCGTCAGTGACCTGAATACAAAAAACCAAAAAATTTTTGATTTACTAATGTCATAATTTCTATATGAATTAAAAACAAATGGAAAAAAAATTCGCTTCAAAAAAAAATTAATTTTGGGGCGAATTTTCCTACTATTTTTGCTTCGAGAAAATTATTTTTTCGAAAAAGTTTCACATAAGAAGTAATATCATAAAAAAGATGTGTGCAAAATTTCAGGGAGATCGGTCAATAACTTTTCGAATGTATCGTGAAAAATATAGTTTTGAGAAAAACGCGTCTAAAGTTTGAATACAACGTAACTATACCTCTCCCAGCGCTCGAATTGAAAGAATAAAGTCGTCACGGTTGACGATCTATAATATAGGAAATACTTAAATTTAGGTTCTAAAATTTTTATGACATATTCTTAAAGGATTACAGGAAATTTTACAGATATCTGTCCCCTTAAATTGTGTGTCCTACGTTTAATCAATGCTCAACTAGCGCTGAAAAGCCTTTAGGGTTTGCTGACTGCAGACGGCTATATTTTTCTTCTTGCTTGCTTTTATCCCATTTCACTGGGCGTCAGCTCTTCTGGTAAGCTCTCCTGATACGTAATCTTCAGATTTTTTGATCCTGACTTGTCTTGGTGTTTAAGTTCGTATGTTTCATATCACTTCTATTTGCTTCGTTCAGGTATGTTGTTGTGGTCGACCTAGCTTCCTCAGCGCCGTGGCGATGTTTAACAGGTTTTTTACCACATCTTATTCAGGCTTCCTCTGGATATGTCGATACCAGCCAAGACGACTTTCTTGTATTTTTTTTTTTTTTTTGCTAATCTGCGTGATTTTAAGACGTCCACGAATGAATCGATTAGGCACTTCGGTCGATTTTTCCACCCTATAAACTACCTAAACCTGCTTAGTTCGCAATTCTGTGTCTTTCTGTCTTCTAGTTCATAAAGCATTCATTATAATATAGTAGACTGCTCCAAATGCTACCAATTCTCAGTACACGTGGGACCAATTGCCTCTTCGTTGGTCTTCGCCGTGTAACAGCAAAGAGTTGATGCCATTGGGTTTGGGGTTGAAGCTATAACCACTACTGCTCCCTTATGAACTAGTGCTGCGTTAGTTCTAAACTAATTCGATTTATTGTGGGATATCTCACTCACATTAGCACGTTTTTTGCTTTAGCTGACAGCTGTGACATACCAGAAATATTGCATTTATCTAATAATGGCATGCAAAACAATACGCACCTACCACTCAACTGAGTATATAAATACACTTAAGCACATTAGGGTGGCATAAAAACATTTTTTTTTCTTCGTGCTGCCCACTAACTTGATTGACGCGATAACCGCTTAAGC
This sequence comes from Anastrepha ludens, assembly GCF_028408465.1. Classification (NCBI taxonomy): domain Eukaryota; kingdom Metazoa; phylum Arthropoda; class Insecta; order Diptera; family Tephritidae; genus Anastrepha; species Anastrepha ludens. The sequence goes on along the minus strand of NC_071499.1, from coordinate 24,483,764 downwards.
GATTTTAAATTCGTTCGTTGACTAAAAAACAAATGCTAAAATAATTTTTTTGTTTCATGTATATATTTTTTATTTATATATATACAGGGTGGGCCATATAGCGTTAGCTTTTTGAACCACTTAATTTTTTGAGAATGGTAACACAAATGGCATGTCAAACGTTTGACATTTACGAAATGGGACGCTATACGCTTGAACAAAATTGGGAAATATTAAAAACCTATTTCCAAAGTGGTGAGTCTTCTTCTACTTTTCTAATTTTCACATCGGTGGCTACGGTGGCAATAAGCAAAATTGTCGGATTTGGGGCTCAGAAAATCCACACGTTACTGTAGAGAAACAAATGCATCCACAACTTTTGGCTACCGTTTTTGAAAACCGAGGAGCCGTTAAGGACAAATGCTATGCGAAGCATCCAGAGACGATTGATGCTTTAAAACACGAAATCGAAGTTGCCATTCATGAAATTGGAGCCCAAACAATCGAAAATGTGCTGAAAAATTGGGTTGATCGAATGGCCTACTGTAAAGCCAGTCGTGGCTGTCATTTGAACGATATTATTTTTCATTCATAAATGACAATGATCAATCTTCAAAATAAAAAAAAAAGTTTAAAAAAATATTGATTAGTTTTTTTTTATAGCCGATTCAAAAAGCAAATTTTACATGGCCTACCCTATATATACGGCCCAAAGACTTTCTCCCAGCAGCATTCCTGGTATATGTACGAGGAATGTTTATGCTGTTACAAAAACAAAAACAACAACCCCTATGATCTCTTCTCGTATACAAACTACGGTTTACAAAAATACTTTTATGTTTTTATAAAAATATAATTCATACTTCAACAAAAAACATATAACACAAAGTCCCAAACTTTGTACATAATTTTTAAAAATTTCAACAAATTTTTCAAGTCTTAACCAGAATTTTTCTAAATATACAGCAAATTTAATTGAATTATAACAAAGTGCAAGATTCAAATGACTACAAAATACCGTTATATTTTGTAAATATATACATATATATGTATATATCCATAATTCCTACAAGAAATATAGGGCCTTTATAAAAGTATTCCAGTTTTCTATATCTAAAGCTAGGGATGTTATCTCGCTCCAATTTTTGTTTTAGAGTTACAATTTTGAGCTCGTTGTGCCTTCTCGAAGTATGATATGTGCAGGGATTCCTGCCCTACGGCTGCCCTGCGGATTCCATTCGATGTTCATTTTCGTTACGTCGCCCGTTGGTCTACGCAGGACGTGGCCAACCTTCGCCATTTCCTTCTCTTAACTTCAACGTTGATCGCATCCTATTTCGTTATCTCCCATATTCTGTTATTCGAACTGACTTCTGGCCAGAAAATGCGCCGTATACATATACGTCGCAAATACCTGTTGATAAAAACTACCACTTTTTTATATCGCTGGCAGCCATGTTCCACGACTCACAGCCGTACAGAAGTACTGACTTAACATTGGAGTTTAAAATTTTTATTTTCTTCGTGTTGACAAAACGGACAACCTGCAAACTGGTTGTAGGCTCCCAAAAGGGCCTGTCTTGCTTTCTGAAGTCTGTGATTAACATCAGCTCCACATCCGCCAATGCTACCCAGGTAGCAAAATGAGTTGGCATCTTCGATCGGGTGGTTATTTGTTGCGAAACAGTTGTTACACGTTCCGTTGATTCGTAGTGTTTTGGTCTTATTAATATTGATTTTGAGGTCATAGCAGGTTGCCACTTCTGCAAGGCGTTGAATTTTAGCCGCCATGTCAGCAAATCTATGCGAAAGCTGACAGCTATCGGCTGCATAGTCAAGTTCGCTAAAACTGTAACTTATTGTAGCAGCATAAAAATTCCCCATACTATACAGGGAATGCTGCTGAAGTTACCGGACATAAATAAACGATCGTTCCCGTTACGTACAACCGACTGTCGTGTGAAAGACAACTGACACCTCTTCTTTCGCGCATTGCATTCGTCATAACCAATATTAAAGAATGATCGAGATAAAACGCATCCCTGGGTCCCACTGGGACAAAAATTTCGTTGATTTTTGGCAATTTTTTTTGTTGGTGCTAGGCTTTTCCCTCCATATAAACATTTTGAGTTTGTATTTTGTGAGAGGGTGCATCCCGTATATTTATAAAGGCAAAGCAAATAGCCACTTCAAATTCCCTCGAATAACCAATTCTGGCAACAAGCATTTGCAATTCAAGAGAGTTTTTCATGCGCCCGGTCGCTCTAATGTACTAAGTAGATATTTGCATATAGCTATAGTAAAATACATATCGGTTTAGTATACACAAACATTTACAGCTACAATGCAATTTACATTTGGCTTCATTCACTTCAAACCTCCCTGCCTAGTGCCACTCGTTAACTTCATAATACAAAAAAAAATGTATGAATGCGTTGTCCACTGCCAACATGAAATATGAAAAACTAAATTTCTAAGAATTCGATTACCCTACCTGCTCTTGACGGAATCCATATTCCTCGCATGAAACACAGTGGGCTTTATCGTTGTTTAACATTAAAGTATATTTTGCTTATTGGTAAAGTTATTAAGCCGAAAATAAGTTTCAGTACTGAAAACGATTTTCCGAAGAAATTCAGGGTTCTCTTGAATCCTTTGCAAAGCACAATAGGGAAATGTTTCGGCGCCTCAAATAATCACAACTCTTCACTTCTTCCCTTAGTAGGATTTTGTTTGATTGATGTAGGCTAACATTTTTAAGCAAAATTCGTCTCAATGTGGACTAAGAGACTCCCAAATGGCTGTGAACTACACGGAATCTATTGAGTTGCCTCAATTTGAATTGCAACGGCGATTGATTGATACATTGATCGGTGCTCACTGACACTGGAATATTCAAAAGCTGATATGTTGACTGAAATTTATCCACTATAGTAAGCACAGTTGCATCCAGTGAGCCAATTAGTTACAACCGAAAATAGGATTAAACACTCTTAAAGTTACGGCCGGCGAGTCAGAATTTCGTCAAAATTTTTTAATGATTTCCAAACGTTGCGCATTCGTACACTTTCTCATGGTAAAAATGTAAGCTTTTAATAAAGTTTTGACTTTGCCAAATCTTATGCAGAAGTAAAAGGATGAATTTCCATCTAATTGCATGTTATGTCGCTACTAAAATAGCCGTTACATTCCTTTAATGAGCTCAGTAGTTTGCTAACCAATTTTTTCTCTTTGAATTTAAATATAACACCGTAGGTTGCCACATATTGTTTTTTTTTTTTAATTTTTATATAAATGTGAAAATTTGTATGTTAAGTTGTATAGAAGCGTTAAATAAATTCATTTTGTAATTATTTTTTGGGAGGGTTGCCACATTTTTTTTTTTTTAATTTGTATATACATTTGAAAGTTTGTTTGTTAAATGTTAATAAAATTCATTCTGTAATTATTTTTAGGGAGAGTTGCTCCATTTTTTGTTATATATAAATGTGAAAGTTTGTTAAGAGTTGAAAGATTCATTCTGTGAACATTTTTGAGGGTAGCCCTATTTTTTTTATTGCTTTATCTAAAGTGGTAAACTTTTCTTTGTTGAGGGTTGCCAAATTTCTTTTTCTGTTAATATAAATGTTAAAATCTCTTTGTTAAGTTGTATTGAGATGTTAAAGCAATTAATTCGGTAAATATTTTTTTGGTTTAGTTTATATAAATGTGAAAGTTTATTTGTTAAGTGGTGTTGACGTGTTAAAAACAATTCAGGGGAGGGTACTACATATTTTTTTATATATAAATTTTGAAAGTTTGTTAAGAATTAAAAAATTCATTCTGTAAATATTTTGCTCAAGGGTTGCCATCTTATTTTATCTTTAATTGTGAAAACTAGTTTCTTAAGTTGTATTGAAATTTAAAAAAAGAGAAGTCGGTAAATACTTTTGAGGAGGATTGCCAAGTATATTCTATTATTTTATCTCTAAATGTTAAAATTTCTTTCTATTTTTTTTTTTTTTTTGTTTACGTAAAAGTGTATTAAGTTCTGTTGAAGTATTGAAAAACTTCATTCTGTAAATATTTTTGAGAAGGGTTGCTATACTTTTTTTTATTATTTCATCTATAAATGTGAAAATTTGTTTGTTAAGTTGTATTGAAATGTAAAAAAAAATAAGTTTGGCGAACATTTTTGAGGAGAGTTGCCACCACTTTTTCTGCTTATGTAAATATCAAAATATTCAAGTGTTGAAAAAATAAATTCGGTAAATATTTTTGGTGAGGACTGCCAAATTTTTTGTTTTTTTATATAAATTTGAAAGATTGTTTCTTGAGAGTTTAAAAATTCATGCTGTGAAAATTTTTGGGGAGGGCAGCCATATTTTTTTATATTATTTTATCGATAGTTGTGAACTTTTCTTTATTAAGTTGTATTCAAATTTAAGAAAATTAATTCGGTGAACATTTTTAAGGGGGCTTGTCACATTTTTTATATATATATATGAAGTTTATTAGTGAAATTGGATAAAAATGTTAAAATTCATTTTGTGTGTGAAATATTGTTTGTTAGTGGGTGTCATCAAAACTCTTGAAGTGTTACAAAAATTCATTCTGTAAGTATTTTTGAGGAGGGTTGCCATATTTTTTTTTATTAGTTCGTCTACAAATGAGAAAATGTGTTTGTTAAGTTCTAGTGAAATGTAAAAAAAATAAATTCTGTAAGTTATTTTGATAAGAGAGTTGCCATCTTTTTTTATTATTTTATTTATAAATCTGAAAGATTGTTTGTTAGGGGATGCCGACGTGTTAAAAGAATAAAATTCGTAAATATTTTTGAAGAGAGGGTTGCCATATTTTTTAATGGTATAGCTATAAATATAAAAGTTTGTTTGTTAAGTGTAGTTGTAGTGTTAAAAAATACATTCTGTAATTATTTTTGAGGAGGGTTATCATATTTTTTTTTATTATTTCATATACAAATTTGAAAATTTGTGCATTAAGTGAAGTGTTTTTAATTTTGTAAATATTTTTGAGAAGGGTCGCCATATTTTTTAATTATTTTATTCATAAATGTGAAAGTTCCCTTTTTATGCCTAAGCACTTTTATATGGTTAATCCATTTGTAATAAATTTTTGTGTACACAGCAGATAAATAGTAAAAATACCCAATTTTTCTACTCGATTCCAAGGAACACTTTCAGACTGATTTTTTCGTTCTTTGAAGAATCATAATCATTATTCGATTTTCATTCAAAATTAAAGTGCTCTTTACATATCTTCTAAATAAAATTCCGAAAGGCGCTTGCATATAATTATTTCCTAAAAAATTAAATTTTTTTGTAATCTCAGCGCACATATTGACACAAACAGCTATACAAATGTACAATTAAACATACAAAGCAATTAAACCGCAGCCAACAATTCAAGTTTTAATTAATGAATGAAAGAGAACCTCTAATGAGACTGTAGCTAAAAAAACATCGAAAGAGCAGCGCCAAAATTAAAGCAAACAAAAAACAAACCACACATAAAAAACGAAATAAAAAACTTGTTCTTAATAAACGTCGATTTTTTGCGCAAATTTCAATCTCACCACCTCCATTGATAAAGTGAAATAAGTGAGTGACTAGCTAAGTGATTGAGTGACTGACTCAAAATGAATGTGCGAAATGAGGCGCGACGTTGCTCATACGTCACGGAGTACGCGCTACACAAAGATTTATTAACAGCCGACATCTACACAACGCCGCAGAGTACTGTTGCGCCAATTTGCTGCTATTGTCGCAGACAAAGTCTTGACTCAACCACAAATGCACGGACAGGGGCCACAACAGAAGCACATCCAACGACAATGGCTAGTTGTGGCAATAAAGTGGCATCACATGACGCGAAAAATGTCGATTTGTCAATGAAAGCACAGCTAGGCAGAAGCAAGCAGTGCCATAAGACCGCACCAGCTACAACAATAAAATCGACAGCACTAGCAACACAAAGCCATACACAACTTGCCTGCAGTCTTAATAATATGCCGCTGCAATTGAGCGATGGCGGAAGTAGTGATGATAATGAGAGTGGAAATGATGAAGTGCACTCCACTCACCACCAACAGCAACAGCAACAGCAACATCCACGTCACTTACACCAGCATCATTATCAAGAACAGCGTCAGCAACATCACCACAACAACCGCAACCACAATTCAGAATCAGAATCAGACAGTGATGATGAAAATGACGTTGGCCTCGGCGTCGTTGCAGCCACGTTGACCACTACGCCCGCACAGTACGGGTATTCATTTGGCGTTGAAGGGATGCACACTTCGCAGTCATCAGGAGATATAACGCAGTCCTCAAGTTTCGACGATGATTGTTTTGTTCTTCAAGCGCCGCCAGCAGCACAAAATGAGTGAGTTCATTCGAAAGGGGGTGTTTTATGATGAGAGGTTGGGCTTTGGGTCAGGGGTATGAGAGTTGAAGCGAAACAGAATGACTGAAAATTGATAGGCTCGCATTGTGTTGCCTTCAGTGTTGAAAGCGTACACTTCCATTTACATTCCATAGTACGAGTATTGTGCGAGTATTGCATTACCTGCAGTCAGTGCCAGCCAGAACAATGCTGTCTATTATTGTTTTCGGTGCCAGGCCTTCTAAACCAGTTCGTTTGAATAAGTTTTAATTATTTTGTTTTCGTCTGGTTGAGCTGGCTGCTATTTTTGTAGACGTTTATGTATTAATTTTCGTGTCAACAATAGCGTAGCACCATTTGATGCGTTGAATCAGCCATGAATCTCAGATAATCGAGAAAATTTTAAGAGAAACAAAAGAAAAAAGATATGCATTGGGAATAGAAGGTCAAATTGTCGAACGTTTGCTAGTCCATATAATCAGAAGTGGGAGGTAATGACACTATTATTAACACAATGAACTTCTACTTGCTCTAACCACTATTAACCCGCACCTCTACGGTTTCTTCTTTATAAATAGAATGAAGCTTTTTCATTTCAAATTTAATCTGTACTAGATATTATATGAAAAGGAACGATGTGTTGCTTTTGTAACGGGTAATCTCAGAAACTATTTGACCGATTCTAAAAGTTCTTTCTCCTATAGAAGCCAAAATCTTCCTGAATGTCAAGGGCTATATACTATACGCAGGTACAGTTGCGAACGCGAAAAAAGCAGTACCAAAAAAATATTAGATTTCTTTAAAAAAATTTTTTATGATGTGATTACAAAGTTTTTATTATTATTTTGTAAAATTACTCTATTCTTTATCCGAAGACATTTTTCAATAATTTGTGTAACGAAAAACAAAACTTTTTAAATAAAAGATAGAAATTCAGGGTTAACATTAAAATAACATTCTGTCAAAAGAATACCGGGAATTGTGCAATAAAACGCAAGCTAATTATTTAATCATCAAAATTTATTTCGTCGCCTTCAAAATAGGCTCCATTCGAAGCAATACACAAATTCCAACGACCAGTCATCAAATCACCTTTTAAATGCGTTTGAAGAGATCTTCTTCCGCTCCTTCAGCGAATTCTCCTCAATGGCCTCTACAGACTCAAAGCGACGTCCGCGAAGCGGCAATTCAAGTTTTGGGAAAAGGAAAAAGTCACATTGGGTTAAAGCCGGTGGTTCTTCGTTGAGATTTGTAGAGTTTCTGGTCAAACAAGTGTTCACAACATGAGCATTGTGAGACGGTGCGTTATCCACAAAACCACGATAATCAAAGAAAACGAGTAGCCTGACTTTCACTTTTGACCGACTTTGAAGTGGTTTTTTGGGTTTCGGCTCATGTAAATAGCGCCATTCAGCCGCCTGTTGACTGGTTTGCATATCAAACTTATATTCTCACGTCTCATCACCTGTTATGATGCGCTGGATAAACGTTGGGACCAAATTCGCTTGCTCAAGCATGTCTTCAGCCACTTTCTTCCGCTGAATTTGAACGAAATTCAACTCTTAGAACGAGTCCAGCAGCCACTCATATCATGCCCAATTAATAGTGTAAAATATTGCGAATTGAATCGAGAGACACGCTAAGCTCTCGAGTTACCTCCCTCAAACTTAAATGATGGTTTTCCAGCACCATTTATTTGACTTTGTCGACGTTTTCATCCGTAGAAGACGTTGAAGGGTGACCAGATCGCGGCAGATTTTCCACGACTTCGCGGCCCTCTGCAAAAGGCTTCTACCACTCACCGTGTTTTTGATAAAGCACACTCGTCGTAGGCTTTCTGCAACATTTTCAACGATTCGGTGCATGACATCCCGTTCAAACACACAAAATTTAAGACACATTTTTTTCGATATTTTTATTCATAAGGAATTTAGCACAGCACTTAAATACCAAAAACAAGCCAATTGGCAGATCACGCTGAAACTCTCCGACACTATAGAGGACAGTTGTACAAATTTGCTCACATCGCTGCTTCGGAATCTTCAGCCACACAACTTTAACATTTTCCCAAAGTTGTTGATTATTACTCAGTTTGGCATTGTTGCACAGCTTTTTTTTAAATCCCACCACAGATTTTCTATTGAATTGAGGTCAGAGGACTGAGGACCTAATTTTACTTGCGCAAAACGAATCCTTGGCCTGCCGACTCGTATGTTAAGGATCATAATCCTGCTGGTAGACCCATTTCATTCTAGGGAGATACTCTTCCCGAGACTACTTACCGGCATCAATAAATAGGACCAATTCTATTCACCCAGGGTCCACCATATTTGTAGCCAGTTTCATGCTATAAGCTCGTCTTCTCGTGTCTCTGCATCAAGTTGTACGTCATTGCGAGTCAATGACTCAAGTGCCTGTGGTTGTCGCCGACCCTTCAATTTCGATCAGTCTCCACTGCACTGCTGTTAATGATAATACTGCGCCTGGTGCTGCTACTATTGATTGCTGCCATGCCTTGCGCTCCCAATCGATATGGCGGAGACGCACTACGATTTGCTAATACACGAACTGACTCCCACTTCCCGCTGGTTGAACACATTTCTCTCGTGAGGGTGGCTTATCCAAAATTCTTTCTACTGCAACTCTTTCTTTTTCAAAGCGATCACAGTACAAAATTACATGTTCCGCACTCACCACGGTGTTGGAGTAGTCTGCATAGAAAGGGGTGCCTGCCAGCTTAGACCGATACAGGCATTCTTGGAAACAGCCGTGTCCGCTCAGCAACTGGGCGTAGTAGTAGCCTACTTCTCCGTGTTTTCTTGTAAGACACTCATCCATACACGGAATGATATTGTATGTTCATCGCCTGTTTTGTGGCAGCTCCCAATGCTGCTGCCATCGTCTAATTTTCAGCGTCCTTTCTGAGGCTTTTTGATCCGATGTAGGCCGAGCCCCCGAGCCGAGCCAGGTGGACGGGTAACATATTGTCGTATACCCGAGCTGCTATAGAAGTCTATCCATAAAATACCTACGCCACATGTCAGCTAGCATGTTTTCTTGCCGTTTTGCCTTATGTTTTGGTGTCAGGAGTGGCTTTTTTCGTGGGCTGCTAGCTGGTAGTCCAGCTTTCCGTAGTCTTCTACGAATAGCCATGTCAGAAACATTTAAATTCATTTCTTTTTTAATTTGTATGGCTAACTTCTGGGATTCTCATTGGAGCAGCTTACAATTCTGTGAACGTTTTGTAGGGAAGTTTGTCGTTTTCCGCCTATTTTTCCATATTTTTCCAGCCTACAAACTCATCGTTATATTCTATGGATATCTCGTTTATATTAACTGCCTCGTTGAGGGCGCTATCCACTGCTTCGACTTTACGACATTCCAGAAATGCAACGTAAACTAGAGTTGATTTTGCAGTTTTATAGTAACTATAGTATCTGGGGTGAGATCAAAAGAAATTGTCTTAGTATATAATCCTGTTATTGTTGCTGCAAATGCTGCTAAGGGCGTTTTCTAGTTACGCTATATTTAAGCGCCATATTTTGCAAGCTTAAACTCAGATTTCAGACAGGATGACTCTCAGTCGTGCGACTTCTTTAACCTGATGGTGGAAAAGATCGTGCGAGCCGCCGAACTTAATCGCTCTGGCACACTATTTTATAAGAGCGTAGATCGCATTGTTGGCGTATGCCGATGATATTGACATCGTCGTCCTTAACATCATCGGCGCAGTTAGTTCTGCCTTCTCCAAACTGGATAAAGAGGCAAAGCGAATGGGTCTGGTGGTGAACGAGGACAAAACGAGGTACCTCCTGTCATGAAACAAACAATCGCATAGTGCGATTTTTTGACACATTTGTTGCAAATTGGCTACAGCATCCAATTTTAATAATTTTTTTCTTAAAATACTCGTAAATGATTTTGGAGGAGATTTTCTACTCGCGAATTTAATTTTTTTTATTATATCAAAGCGGACCTTTAAATAAGGGTACCTTTAAGAAAAATTCAGAAAAACTTTAAATTAAAAAAAAAAATGCGTTTACTCAAATTCGGTTTGGCATTTTTTATTATAGCTCTAATCAACGGTAATCCATCCCGGCAAGTACGCAAACTTCCAGCACCCGGTAGGAGGTGAAATCATCACCTAACTACCTAAAAACTTAAGAACAAATTTTTTTTAAAGACGAACCTAGAATATTCACCAGAAAATTTTCAAAACATTTATACATACGTTTTTCGTCTTGCTGTGTGCGAATTCGTCTTCCATTTATCCTTGCGAGGTCAAATTTAAGGTCAGTTCAAGGTCAAACACAGATATTCACCGGAAAAATTAAAAAAAAAAAATTGAGGTATATGTTTTTGAGGTTACTGAATCATAGTTCATTGCCCGTTTGTCCCGACGAGGTCAGTCCTAGCTCCATATCCGTTTGGATTTATTGCAATGCAATCAATAGCCTCGCCGGCCGCCGTAGCCGAATGGGTTGGTGCGTGACTACCATTCGGAATTCAGAGAGAGAACGTCGGTTCGAATCTCGGTGTAAGATCAAAAATTAAGAAAAAGTTTTTTCTAGTAGCGGTCGTCCCTCGGCAGGCAATGGCAAAACCTCCGAGTGTATTTCTGCCATGAGAAAGCTCCTTATAAAAAAAAATATCTGCCGCTCGGAGTCGGCGTGAAACTGTAGGTCCCTCCATTTGTAAAACAACATCAAGACGCACACCACAAATAGGAGGAGGAGCTCGGCCAAACACCCAAAAAGGGTGTACGCGCCAATTATATATATATAATCAATAGCCTCGATAGCGCGGAAAACTCTCCTGAATTGAAGATGAACTCTTTCCAAATACAAAAATCACCCAAAAGTTCGGATAAAATTCACATTTTCTGCGCTTCACATCCCTTACTGTTTGTCTGTTCCGCTGTCAGACTCGTCTCTGAGAGAGTGAAATCATAGCCTGATTGTCTAAAAATTAGTAAAGGTTTGCAGGTTTCGCGGAAATAATAATCATACAAAACGGCACTGAAATATTTTTGCTTATAACTCAAATCATGAAATGGCATTATCCTTAACAACATACCGTAATAAATTTAAAATATTGTATTTAATGCTACCCAATATTAACAGTACATAACTGTTAATCACTGTCAAAATAGAGTTAATTTTATGCACAAATGACATGAGTTGTTTCATGTAACTAACTATGAAATATTTTCGAGTGCACCATAAGAGGCTTACCCAGTACAAGACTCGCAAATTCTACTTGTAAATAAACAAAATTACAATAACTTATGTTAAAATTATGAAAGGTATTGGAAATTGCAAAGCCTTGGTCCAAGGCCAGAAACAAATGCTGCACCTTGATAATGAATTGCCAACAAAATATTGCCATATTTTATGCTTATTTGCGAATATTTTCGAATGCGCTGTGAAATCATTTCATAAATAAACAAAGTGCATTTGTGAGCGCTGCGGTCGGTTGGAAGCCATTAAAGGTGAAATGCATTAAACCAAATGAGTTTTTAATTAAACTAAAATGTGTGCACTATTTCGACATACCCGAACAGAAACATAAATATGTGCATAAATTATGCATACACGCACACACACACAAATGCATGTAGTGCAATAAATTTTTAAATTACGCAGGTGAGCGCCATTAAGGCCACTGTAGAGCAGCGCGTGGCATTTAAATGCTTTTAAGCTCATGTACGTCTGAGAATTTGGCCAAGAACAACAATTTGGTTTTGTTTTTCTTGTGTAGTTGTATTTATTTGCATGCTGCCTAGTGTTTTTCGAAGTAACGTCACGTCGACGGAAAAGCAGCAAAAACAAAAGCGCAAATTGGCAACTGTTCGCTGTTGGAGGCGATTAGCGTGGCGCTCGGCTGAATTGCTGGCAATTGTTGCTGATGACAGCAGTGGATTGCCGATTATTTTATTGTCAGCTTAACAAATGCAGACCTTTTCAATTGTTGTTTGCTGCTTTTCCCTTTTCGTTTGCAGATTTCATAAAACGCTTTTCGCGTTTGCCAATTAAATACTTAAGTTTTTATAGGCGAAAAAAGCATCGCGAGCAATTTGAAATGGGAATAGAATCATTGCATTGCTCTTGCAATTTGTTTTTGTTTTCATCAGCTCAGCCCGGCTGTAGCGCGGGGGACATCATAATCGTGGTCACGCGGGTATTCTTAATTTTGATTGAGATTATTTCTGAATTTTGCCAAACTATTTTTAAACTTAGCGTGCGTGAAAAATAAAAATATTTTTCTACATTTGTATCGTAGGTAGGTGTGTATGGGCGTGTGTGCAAGTAGCGTGTGAGACAGCTGGCGAAAATGTGTTATTGCGCTTTTCACGGACGGTACAGCCAATTTATATTTACATATTTATTTCATTTTAGGTTTTGATAGATTTATGTGGCGCATGTGTGTGTTTTTATATTTATATGCAAATGTGTATGTATGTATGCGTGTGCATATGTACAATGTACAAATTTGCTTAATCATTTTTACAGACTATTTACATCAATTAAATGAAATTTGGCTTCATTTACACAATTTTTTATTTCCTCAATAAATTTCAATTTTCATTTTGGCAGCGCAAAAGCTAAACAAATTGCGTTGTTGACAATTTTGAATTTACTTTTGGTTAAGCGTTATAATTTTTTTTTAATTTTGATAGAAAATTTAGTTATTTTGGTTGGCTTGTATTGAAAAATGTTTCAAAATTAAAGAAAACTAATGCAGATAAATAAAAAAATATTAAAAACATTAAACAATTTTAATAAGTGTTGTTCAGCACCCTTCATTCCATTTGATTTCACGAATTTTCATTCTAAAAAGAGTATACATATACAGGGTGGTCCATATAGTTGTTTTTTTTAATTCAATTTAAATTAAGGAAAATTAATTTTTCAGTCAATCAAAAAGAGTGTAAAGGGAGGTAAATATACTTGTTTTTTTTTTAAATTAAAAAAAAAAGTAAGGAAAATCATTTTCTCACTGAATCAGAAAGAGTGTACATATATATTACATACAGGGTGGTCCATATAGTTCTTTTTATTCAAAATTCAAAAAATTAAGGAAAATCAATCAAAAAGAGTATATAGGGTGGTTCATATACTTAAGAAAAATCAATTTCTCACTCAATCAAAAAGAGTATACATACATATATAGGGTGGTACATATAGCTGTTTATTTCTAAAAACTCAAAAAATTATGGAATATCAATTTTCATTCAACTTTATTTATTAGCTGTTTATTTCTAAAAACTCAAAAAATTATGGAATATCAATTTTCATTCAACTTTATTTCACGAATTTTCATTTAAAAAAATAACATCTACATACAGGGTGGTCCATATAGTTGTTTGTTTTTAACAATTAAAAAAATTAAGTTAAATCAATTTCTCACTCAATCAAAAAGGTAGGCATGCATATATAAGGTGGTCCATATAGTTGTTTATCTCTAAAAATTAAAAAATTAAGGAAAATCAAATTTCTTCATTAAACTTGATATCACGAATTTTCGTTTTAAAAAGAGTGCACATACACATAGAGGGTGTTCTATATTGTGGTTTCGTTTTTAAACACTCAAAAAACTTAAGGGATTCAATTAAATTTTTCTTCATTCAACTTAATTTCACGATTTTTTGTTTTAAAAATAGTACACATACAGGGTGGTCCATGTAGTGGTTTATTTTTTAAAAATTCAAAACAAATAAGGAAAATCAATTCATCTTCATTCAACTCGATTTTACGATTTTTACTTATACAGGGAGGTCCATGTAGTTGTGTATTTCTAAAAACTCAAAAAAATTAAGGGAAATAAATTTTTCTTCATTCAACTCATTACGAATTTTCGTTTTCAAATAGTACACATACACATAGAGGGTGGTCCAGATAGTGGTTTCGTTTTTAAAAATTCACAAAAAAAAAAAATAAAGGAATTCAATTAAATTGTTCTTAATTCAACTTAATTTCACGATTTTTTGTTTTAAAAATAGTACACATACAGGATGGTCCACGTACTGTTTTTTTTTTAATTCAAAAATTAAGGAAAATCAATTTTTCTTCATTTAACTCGATTACATGAATTTTAGTTTTAAAGAGAGTATACATACACATACAGGGTTTATTTCTAAAAGCAAAAAAAAAGTTAGAGAAAATAAATTTTTTTCTATACATTTTTGGTTTAATCAAAAGCGAAAACAGTCCTATCATTTATGTAAGAAATGGTAGCTTCCTCTGGCTACCTTCGCAATAGCGCATCCGGCTAATCGAGTTTTCCAAGACCTGAGTGACGGTTTCTGGTTACACCTCACGAATCGCTTGCTCCATATTCGCCTTAAAGGTGCGAATCTTTAATAGGATTGTTTGCATAGCATCGGTCGTTTACAGCACCCTACCAAAAAAGTCTAACGGTGTCAAATCGCAGCCCGGAGGTGGCCAATTGGCATTGCCGAAACAGCTGATTACACGATTACTGTACTGGGCCCGCAAAAGATCGATTAGGACACGGACTGTGTGGCATGTCGCGCTATTCTGATGAAACAAAAGATCGCCCAATTCCAAATCTTTAATTTTCCACCACAAAAATCATTTAATAGTTGCCTTTGTAGCACTCACCGTTAGACCGTTTTTTTTTTGCGGGTGAGCAGGTTGAAAATGCCTAATGCATCGTCTAAGCTCCCGTCGCAGCAACGGTATGTCCGGAGACTAAAAAACTCCCCTCGTTTGGAACCGTTGCCCACCCCCTGGAACTGCTTTCGTATTACTTCAGAGTGGCGTTCCATCTTCCTCAATTCAAAGGTCTATGCTTGTGTGGCTGCATCCAGGTCCCGCTTTTTCATAAGGAGAATTTTTTCCTCGAACCCGCCTCGTTCTTTAATGCCTAAAACTTGTTCCTCTTAAATGCTAGTAAATCTATCGGTATTGAGCTGCTTATCACTTGAACAGGTGGCCCTAAAACTGTGCGGTATGCAGACACAACTAGGAACTTACACCTGTGATTTTCTTCTAGCGCATTTGCACACAGTTCAATTTCCTATGAGAGACCAGAGAGTATGGTAGCCATCAATATTTCCCGTTTCCTTTGTGTTGGTCCCCCTATGTTTGCCAACAGTCTACCGAGTAGGGATGCCATCTTCGCGGCTCTCTCTGCTACGTGTTTTATTTGGGCCCAGAAAGTTAGTATTTGGCTCAGCCTTATGCCTAGGTACCTTACTTGCTAACTTCTAACGAGATGCGCTTGTTGGTTAGAAATATTAGCACCATTTTGTCTGCGAGGCCACATAAATCTACCTACGATTGTGTCCGTGTCATGACTTGGTAAAGTTTTCTACGAGCTTATTCAAGATTTCGTATTGAGATGACTGCGGCGATGTCGTCTGCGTACCCGGTTAGTAAGGTACTATCGGGCATTTCTATATTGAATAGCT
Organism: Anastrepha ludens; assembly: GCF_028408465.1. NCBI lineage: Eukaryota > Metazoa > Arthropoda > Insecta > Diptera > Tephritidae > Anastrepha > Anastrepha ludens. Next base: position 24,467,962 of record NC_071499.1, on the reverse strand, counting down.
CATCATAACTCGGCTCATTCACACGTCGATACTGAGAATTGTTCCTGGTCCGCTGCAAATGTGACGTCTATACAACGAGAACCCTCTGGAGTTTGAGAGATGAGTTTGCGGCCTCGAAAGAAATTCTTCATTTCGCGCTGTAGGTCTGCCAGAATTTTGAACCTTAGTTTTAAGGCGGCCATCTTACGCTATTGAAAGCGTTCCTTACATCTAAGGAGGCAAGGAGGACTATACTCCTGCCGTGTTGCGCTGTTTATGACAGTTTCGCCCCTATTGTAGACTTTTCACGTTTAAAGCCGTGCTGTCTTGCTGAAAGTCCTCCGGCGTTATCTATGGCTGCGGTCAATCGAGACTTGATCAGTTTTTCAAGGAGCTTTCCTGCTGTGTGGAGCATGCATAATTGCCAACATGTTGATAGAAGGTTCGGGTTGCCTTTCACCTTGCTTATTACTACGAGCTGTTGCTTTTTGCAGATTTCTGGGAAAATTCCATCGTTGTATATGTCTAGTATGACTTGTGGTCGTATTCTTGCGATCTCCTTGAGGTCTTCTATGGTTACTACATTCGGTCCTGTTGCCTTTTTGTTTTTGAGTTTGCTCGCAGCAGACTGGAGTTCCCCACTAGTGAATAGTGTAAGCTCTTTTGTCATGTTCATTTGACACTCAATGCTTCGCTGATTTCGTAGCTTGGAAAGAGTTATTTTACGATGTCATCCATTCCAGTTAAGGTATCTTGACTCCCAGTTTCTACACAGTTACCATATATATAAGTTCGTATGGTTTCGTAGGGCACAAAGGGCCCCTTTTCCCCAAAAGTTTACGAATGCTCCAAGCTCCAAATTTGGTTATATTTTGTATGCCAAAGTTCGTCGCATTTCGAGTGGGTTCCTTATTCCGAGACTTATTTGTTGTGGTTTCGTTGATAGATTTGAGTTTAAAATTGGCAGGTTGTCAGCCTACTTCTCCGATTCTCTACTTCTCCGAGTTGTCGGCTGTAGTGCCCAGACGTGCTGCCAGCATTGTTTATAACATAATTTCCTCTGTCACGGATGGTTAGTTTATACCGCCTATACTCGGCCGTCAGAGGCTCGTTAGTTTTGAAGCGGGGAGTACCGCGCGAAGGCGAGATGGACATTTAGGAGGGATAGGGTATATACTCGCATCACCAGCCTCATTTGCCCACATTTGATGGCATTTTGTGGGCCTCCCTGTAGGCCCTTACTCGCAATTACATTATTTAATTTTATATTCTTGAACATTCACGATATTTTAGATACCAATCGAGCCATCGAAATGGCAATCGCATACGAAAATTGCTAAACTTAAGCAACTCTTAAAATTCAATATCGCAACTCCACCTATTTCTTCTTCATAATCTTTTGCAGTACAACCACAGCTGTCAACAAAGCACGAAAATTCACGCAACACTAACAACTGGCATGCCGAAGTAGCGCAGGAGTTAAGCTGTCACTTTGTCCTGGCGCACATTTTCCATTTAGAATTTGTTCAGCAACAACAGGTGCATTTGATGGCCACTTGGCCATTTTTTTTTTTACATACCAAAAGGCTAATAAGTGTGCGTGCCTGTGTGAGTGTAAGTGCGTATGTACGCCGATAAGGACATCGACCGCTACTCTGATGCAATCACGAAAGTCAATAATACCGTTTAAAAATTTATTTCGTTCAATGTTTGCACAGAGGTTGGCGGATTTTAGATAGGAAATTTAATACAGATTCAGTAGCGGCTTTATTCTGAGTAAGAAAGCGTCAGCAAAACTGAAAATTATGGCACTTGGTATGATGACAATGGGTGGGCTCTCCACTAAGCTGACAATGACAAATGTTGTGCTCTTCACCGCAAGGAGTTGGTTAAGATGTATGTATAATTCCCCTATCATTAATCAAATCTCCTTTGAGGTAAAGTATCATACTTGGTTTTGTAAATTTAAGTTTCAGTAAATTTTTTAAATGCAAATTTAAGTTTTTTTTTTTATTTAAATTAAACACATATCTACATAGGTACATAAATATTTTTAATGAAAACTCGTTTCCTGTTTATTGACATACATTTTTCGGAGAGGGTTTGAAATTTTTCAACGTTAAAATGATATTTTCCAAATGCCAACGTCAATGCTTTTGATAAAATTTTCGTTGACATTTTGGCATAATTGGGCCTCTCTCGGGAATTTCGAGCCGAATGTTACCCTTTAAAGTCTTACTTGTTTGCTGAAACTCTGATCTTTGAGTTGACCGCATAGAAAATAGTGCAAAGGTGTTAAATCAAAGCATTTTGATGGTCAAATCATCAAAGAATATCTTGAAATAATTCATCACCGAAAATTTCATTTGACATTTGAAATTGATGGAATCGTGGGCTGGTGTTGTTGTTGATAATGTTATTGTTCTCTAGTTATAGTTCACTAGGCTCTGCGAGTACACGGTAGTCACCGATCTTCATCATCTATCTCATATAACGGTAGGCCCAGGAAACGTGCTGTTTCGACGGCTGGGGTTCAGAGGCAGAGGAATGTTAGGTAAGTGAGTTTGAGGGGCATGTGAATAAGTTGTGAGTCGTGCGGGGTACCTTCACATGCCAGACATACATTGAATAAGTCGGGGTCGATTTTAGATTGGAAGGATTTTAACCTGCTACAATATCCAGAACGCAATTGGGCCAAAGCTACGAGCGAATTGAAGCTATTCATTTACAATAGGTGGCGTTTACCTTCCGATGACAAATTCGAGGGTCGGGATCTTAGGACGGTGGTGAGAGTATTCCGAAGATTGTCGTTTAATGTATCTCTATGTACTCTCCGATCCAGTAGTTGCAGTTGTGTTTGGTTCTCGATCTCGTTAGTGTAGTCGAAAAGATGTCTCTTGACTTGCCTGGGAGGTGGCTCAGGATCTAGTAAAGGTCGGCAGGGATGATTCCTTCGGTAACACTTATGCAAAAACTTCTTGCTGAACATTTTACTGTTCTCATTGACCGAGATCAGGGAAGCATCGTTGTGAAGGTGTTAGTAAAACCACATATCACACAAACCACATTTTTATATGCTATTGACTCCATACAATTTACAATTCTTCATCTTTTTCAATGATTTTCCTGACAGTAGCGATATTTGCAATTAAAAAGGTAGGACGAGTCTGCACTGATGTTTTTATTCCTTGCAATGAGGCAGTCGAGTCAAATTTTACGATTGATGGTGTTATGTCGGGCTCTACTTTTTTGCTAGTCAAGAAAAACTTCGCATGGACGTGAAACTATAAATTTTATTTAGTAATGCTGCATTACCCGTTTTTTAAAAGACTTTGAAGTTTCAAAGAGGAAAGTTTAACCGCAGAGGTACTTTATTTCAAAAGAGAAAAGTTCAAGTTTTTAATTTTCTTTTTTGATTTTCATAAAACATCAAGAAGAACGTAATTGAGATGATACATACATACAAATACCACCGTGATCGAAAAGTGCCCGGCATATGTTCAGAAAATTCAAAATACAAGTTTATTCCTCAAAAGTGATATTATCGCCTTCAAACACTCGCCATCAACTACAACACATTAGCCCAGCGTTTGATCCAGCTCTCGTAACATTTCCCGAACTCTTCTTTCGATATAGCCATCAGTGCCGTCTTCGATTCTCCCATTACTTGCTTTCGGCTGTTAAAACGCGTTCACTGTAGTAGTTTTTTGACTCGATCAAACCGAAAAAAATCTCAGAGAGCCATATCAGGTGGCCATCCGATGGCTGTTGGGTAGTATTTCATTTCGTTCTTAGTAAACAAATCGCGTATAATAACGTCACTGTGCAACGGTGCGTTATCATATTGCAAAATCCACAAGTTGTTTTCCCAAAAATCCTTTCTGTTTTAGCGAATTGTTTCAAGTAAACGTCTCATAATGCCCAAATAATAGGTTTTATTTACTGCCTGATCTTATGCCAAAAATGCGTGGAGTACAATACCATTGTAATCTATGTATAAAAACCGTTAGCATCGATTTGTTGCTTTGACTGAAATGGACGTGGTTTTTTGGTCTTGGTTTATTCTGAGCTCTCCACTCACTCGCCTGATGTGTATGGATTACTTGTCGTACGCATAGACCCACGATTCGTCTTCAGTTGTGAAGTAATTAATGAATGTTGGGTCGGATTCAGCCTTGGAAATCATGTCTTTGCCGATATCTACGCGGTCCTTTGATGCATGGTACATTGGGATTGTACTACGTACTAGGTACTGTAATACGGCAACATGGCGGAAACCCAAATCATTAATTATAATATCCTGAACGGATTCCTAAGCAATTTTTAAGTCCTCTGTCAGCTCTCTAATGGTTAATTTGTGGTTATTGGTCAAATTTTCTTTCACTTTATTGATGTTTTCATCAGTTTTCGTTGTCGACGGCCTTGCCACTACGTTCGTCATCCTGAATGGAACACTCTCTTTTCTGAAGAGTTCATGCCACTCGTAAACGTCTACTTTCTTTAGAGTGTCATTAGCGAAACACCGAAGCAGTTTCCCAACATTTCTAAGGTTGGTGCGAAAACCTGAATACATTTTTAATGCAAAATTTAGTAGAAATTCGTTGTTGCAAATTCGAGTCCACTTTAAAAATCGAAAACCACTAAAAAATCGAAAACAGAGTTAGATTTACTCAGGATGACGTCACTTTTACAAATGTCAAGCAATGGCGTTAAAATTTTGGTAAGAATGTTAATCACAGATGTGACAGCCTTTCAAAAACAAAAAACAGAACTTGCATCAGTTGACTTAGAGCGTCACTTGGCGGTTGATCCAGGAACTTTTTGATCAGGTTAATATTTTTGTCAAAATAGTTTGTAAATGAATCTGAGAATAGATATTTTTACTTTGTCCTGGCAAAGAGTAAATAATTTTTTTAATTCAATTTCTTTTTAATTATTTTAATTAAATTTTTTTTAATTTTTTAATAATTTTTTTTGTTTTATTTTTTTAATTAAATTTTTTTTTTATTAATATCTTTTTTTAATTAAATTTTTTTTTTTAATTTTTTTAATTTAATTTTTTTTAATTTTGTTAATTTAATTTTTTATTAATATCATTTTTTAATTCAATTTTTTTAATTTAATTTTTTTTTTAATTTTTTTAATTTAATTTTTTTTTTAATTTTTTTAATTTAACTTATGTTTTAATTTTTTAAATTTAATTTTTCTTAATTTTTTAAATTTAATTTTTCTTATTAATATCAAAGAGTGGGAAAAGTATTTAAAATAATTTTCTTTTTTACTTTAGTCCTGAAAAATTAAAATTTTACTCTCTATATAAACAAAGAATTCCTCAACTATTCGTTACACTAAACCAAACATAATTCACGTAAAATGTACCGGATATCACATCTCCCATACTTGGTAATCTTTATTTGCCCACGACTGTAGGTCTGTAGGCCTGTAGGAGGTCCCCAACCCTAACCCGACGCTTAATTTGTCTCTATGGTCCATTTAGAATGAAACCCCTGTTGTACATGGCAGCGTGACAACAACAAATTATATATACGTATGTATGTATGTCTGCTCTGCCGGCGTTTTGCACTTTTTATAGTCTCAAACACCCACACACACATCTACACACACACCCCCAAAGGCGGATATCACGCCCACAAAACATTCGTTAATATCCGTCGGGTGCAGGCTGAGCCAAAACGATTTACTTAAACTCCGTTACACGTGTAGCTGTGTCATTTACAGTTACAGGCAGTTAGAGCCCGAATGTGGCGCGAGAGTAGATATAGAATTTGAAATTATGCCAAAAATATGCTTTTGTCGCAGGCGAAGAGGTGAGGAGGGTACTTCTTGGACACTGGACAGAACATAGTTGCTTTTTGATGTTATAATTTTTGCTACATTTTTTTAGTTTTTCTTTTTTTATTTCCAATTTTTTTTTCTCATTATTTCGCTGAGCACTTGTTCCTTGCAAAACTTGCGTTATCTCGCCCGAAATTGCAGTCAAAATTTGTATAGCCACTTATTGTGTGCCTCACTTTGCAATTTGTAACTGCTGACACACTAACACACACACACACACCAACACATATTTATTCTATATTACTTTGCTATTTATTTCCTTTGTTAGCAGCAGCGTTTTTGATCCTCCTTCACTGTGAAAATATCTCATTTTACTTGGATATTTGCTCCGTTAAGCGCATTATTGTTGTTGCTTTCATTTGTAACTTTTTATCATCTGGCATAAAGTGCTCTGCTTGAGAAAACGAAAAACGAAAAATAACATAAATTGCCATTAATTTGAATTTCCTTTACGTTTTTGCTCTCCCATTATTCCCATCCACAAATTTTAGCTACTCGTATAAAATTTTGATATGACAAAGTTGGAGAGCGGAAGATATTTATATGCCATTAGCGGTTGCTTTTATGGGATTTAATGGCGGGAATTGAATTTTCCGAATAACCGCTAAAGCAATCAAATGTTATTATTTAATTAGTTTATAAATTTGTTATTGTAAAAATGAATTGTTGTTACGCTGTTGCCTGCAGGGCACAGCCAGCCTGCAGGGACGACATTGTCATAAATACATAAAAATTTGAAAAACATAATTTGGTGAATAATACCGACATGTGAAGTCCTTTGAAACAGTTAATTTAGCAACGCGCATTTACTAAAGGTGCCAGCACAAGACCAACAACAATTTTTGTACGTTGGATTGCCACGGCAAAGTATTAGCAAAGGAGAAAACAAAGAATGACTCGCCTTGTTTCATTCTATGCTGACAGCCACAGTACACGGCGAAAGAAAAAAACACAAATCAGCTGATTTACCGATACCAGCTTTAATATATTTGCCTTCTTATTTACTAATGAAAAATTATTAAATGGAAAGCTTGAGCACTGAAGCAAAATATTTCAAAACTAAATTTTGCATAATTTCTTTGCGAAAAGAAGAAGGTAACATTTCGAAAAAGCTTTGGTATGATGTCTGCCAATAAGAAGAAGAAATGCGCCAGTAATTCGTAATTCATTCTGAATGAAAACAGTCCAACGTAAAAAAACTTAACTCTTTGCCTGATTTGCCGCTGCAGACACTTTAAGGCAATTCGGTATGTTAAAATTCTCTTTGAAGAAAACTCTGAGAAAAAATCTGCATAACAAAATTATATTTAAAAATGTAGTATAAATGACGAAATTCAGAATTGGCATAATTCGTGTGCCGTTTTTTTATTATATCTAAAATTTTCTAAAATCTATAAATAAAAAAATCCTTTCTTAATTTTTTTTAAATTTCCATGTAGAAGAATTACAGAGTTTATGTTACTTAGTAAGCTTTGGAGTTAAATTTAAGGCCCTCGCCTCATTTGAAGTGGTGTTTATTGGGTGTGTCTTTAAAAGTTGTCAGCCTGCAAAAAATGGTCTTCCCAGAAAAGGTATGCCGCTGGCCGCGACATGGATTCCGCGCCTCACAGGTGTCTGAAACGAAAAAGACAAAAAGGTTATTGTTCAGTATGAATGTCGTTATCGTGAGAACTACGCTCTTTAAAAAACAAAAAATTAGAAAAAATGGCGGACGTTCAAAGATGGAAAACCGTTTTTTGACCCTTTGTTTTACTTCGAAGGTGCGAAAAAAATACTAACTTTTATTTTTCCAAATAATCGTAGTTCACACGAAACGACATGCATTTTATGTCATTTAAATTTTGTATCATCAAAATGGATTCAGCGAACCTCCTATGGCCAAAAAACAGTTTTATTTCTTAACAATGGATCAAGAAATAAAATAATGAAAACAAAAAAAAAGTTAAAAACAATATTCAAAGTGTACCACTATTGAACTTAAATAAATAAATTACAGGTTCAAATTGATTAAGAAATATTTTCGAAAAAAAAAATTATTTTTAATTAAACTTTTTTAATTAAATTTTGTAACTTAAAATGTAAAATTATTTAAAAAATGTATCAATATTGAACTTAAATAAATAAATTGCAACTTAAAATTGAAAAAATAATTCAGTAAAGTTTTCGAAATGAAAAAAAAAAAATTGTAATTAATTCAATTTTTTATCTTAATATTTAAAAAAATATTCAAAGTCTACCATTGTCGAATTTAAATAAATAAATTGCCGCTTAAAATTGATGAAGAAATATTTGAGTAAAATTTTTGAAATTAAAATGAAAATATTTTTAATTAAATTTTGAATATAAAAATATAAAATCATATTCAAAATGCATTAATATTGAGCTGAAATAAATAAATTACAGCTTCAAATAGATTAAGAAATATTTAAGTAAAATTTTCGAAATAAAAAAAATATTTTGAATAAAATTTGTTTAGTTACATCTTTAATCTTGATATTTAAAAACTATTTCAAGTATCATTAATCAACTTGAATAAATAAATTATCGGTTAAAATTTACTAAGAAATATAATATTTGAGTAAAATTTTCGAAATTAAAATGAAAATATTTTTAATTAAATTTGTTTAGTAAAATTTTGAATATTAATATTTAAAAAATATTTAGAGAGTATCATTATTAAAATGAAATAAATCACTTACAACTTAAAATCGGTTAAGAAATATGTGAGTAAAATTGTCGAAATAAAAAAAAATATTTTTAATCAAATTTTTTTAATTCAATTTTGAATCTAAAAATGTAAAATTATTTTCAAAATGTATTAATATTGAGCTCAAATAAATACATTACAGCTTCAAATAGATTAAAAAATATTTGAGTAAAATTTTCGAAATAAAAAAAAAAATATTTTTAATAAAATTTTTTTAGTTATATTTTTAATCTTAATATTAAAAAATATTTTACAACTTAAAATTGATTAAAAAATAATTCAGTAAAATTTTCGAAATTAAAAAAAAAATATTTATAATCAAATTTTTTTAATTAATTTTCTTAATACCTATATAAATATATATCTTAATATATAAAAAATATTCAAAGTCTACCATTATTGAACTTAAATAAATAAATAATCTTAAAATTGATGAAGAACCATTTGAGTAAAATTTTCGAAATTAAAAAAAAAATATTTATATTCAAATTTTTTTAATTAAATTTTGTATCTAAAAATGTAAAATTATTTTCAAAATGTATTAATATTGAGCTCAAATAAATATGTACATTACAGCTTCAAATCGATTTTTTTTATTAAATTTTGAAACTTAAAACGTAAAATTATTTTCAAAATGTATCAATATTGAACTTAAATAAATAAATTGCAACTTAAAATTGATTAAAAAATAATTCAGTAAATTTTTCGAAATTAAAAAAAAATTATTTAAATTCAAATTTTTTATCTTAATATTTAAAAAAATATTCAAAGTTGAACTTAAATAAATAAATTACCCCTTAAAATTGATGAAGAAATATTTGAGTAAAATTTTCGAAATAAAAAAAATTATTTTTAATAAAATTTTTTTAGTTAAATTTTTAATCTTAAAATTTAAAAAATATTTAAATTATGCCATTATTGAACTTACATATAAATATGAAATATTTCAGTAAAATTTTCGAAATTGAAAAATAAATTTTATTTTTAGTGTAATTTTTTTTTTTTTTTTTTTGGGATTTTCCCAGTTAAATCTTTTATCTTAATACGCAAAAAAAATTTATAGTGTATTAAATAAATCAATTATATCTTCGAATTCATTAAGAAATAATTGAGTCCAAATTTCAGAATTTTTTAACTACATTTTTCATCTCCTAATTTCAAGAGCTCGGCTCATAATATTTAAAGGAAAATTTCGAAAATATTCGCAAAAAAGTGCGATTTCATTCAAAATCTAAATTTTTGCTTTGAATGGTGTTTTAATGAACTTATGCCGAATAGAGCAAAGAAATTTATTTATTTATTATTTATTCATAAAAATGTATACAGTAATAAATTACAGGATAAATTTTATAAACGACACGATGTACGAGGCTTTCAGTAAGCTGCCACAACAACAACAACGAGACTTTCAGTCGTCTTTCAGCAAAGAAATATTCAGCCATTTAAGCAACTTTTTTTCTATTATTCCTTTATTCCAAAAAAGACTCATCATTCATTCGTTATTTCCAAGGTCAAGCCAATTTTGAGCATACAATCTTCCGTTTTCTCCTTTGTATCTTCATAAATCACTCATAATATCTCCATTTCACCTCTTTAATGCCATTACAAAATATGTGTTTCTTAAAAAATCTCATTTGTATGTAAATTCCAAAAACATGCACGCACACACAAACTCCCATTTGAATTGCTGCAAATTTTTTGCTGTCCTTCGCAACCACCGGCGCACATCTCATCAAATCGAATCCTTTTTCGTAAGCCTGTAAATAAAAATTCATGACACTATCAAATGTTCAGCATCAGCATTATTTTCAGGAAAATCTGTTTGCTGCCAAAAATTTAAAGCGCCGCAAATATACAACAGAATCAATATTTGGCTTACGGCCAGCAACAAATCAGTAGCCACTCTAACGAGGCGCTGGAGGAATCGAACGGTCATTGTGGTGGCGGCGGCGGCGACGACAACATCGGCGGCGACACCTAACCAAAACGGCAATCAAAACGTTTGCCGACCTTTTTGTGAACCTACGAACTAACTATTTTTCTGTTTTTTTTTCATTTTTGTGCTTAGTTGCCTTTTCTACTCACATATTTTTTCCTATTTGTTTGTTTGCTGGGTGTGTGCCGAAAATTATTTGGCATCATTTTAAGAGTAGTTTGTTGAACGATTTTGTTTCTTTTACGTTTTTTTAATAAGGCAAGCTTCAAATCTCTAATGCGCAAGGAGGCCCATTTATTTCTCATTTACTTTAAAAGATAATTTTTTACTTGTATTTTTTTCATTCCACTGGGTATATTAAACTGATTTCGATGTACACCTGAGTTTGCGAAATTTTAAGAAGTAGTTTATTAAAAATAATCAAAAAACACTAGAAGGCTCATGAGTATCTATTTATAGAGGGCCGCTGATCTGATCTGAACTTGGCGTAGTGTCTCTCGGATGTTGCTTTGGTACTTTGATACTAATCCACTCTCTTTGGGCGGAGATCCCGAATATTCGTCCAATTTTCTGAGATGTTTAATCATCTATTCGACCTTCGCACATTTCTACCGGTTCCAAGAGCTGCAATATCTTCATGGTTTTTGTTATTGTGGCTGGAGTGACAGTCCTTGGCTGGATATAAATCCGTGTCGTTCCGGTAACGTAGAGCCGACAGCCATTACCATCTTCTTGGTTCTCGTTTATTGCACCGAACAGAAACTGTTCTTTGCCAACTTCAACAAAATAATGGTCCTACGTTCTGACTTTTTTTGGACTATTTCTCACAATATCCGTTGGATTTTTCTTGTAAGAAGGCAGATCTATCCTTCGTTCAATCTATTTTTTCCCCAAGCTCGTCGTTATGCTCTTCTTCGGTTGGCCTGGTGCATATATCGGACATGTTTGTGGGCCTATACAGAGTTCTGGTAGATACCTTCCTTTACTGGAAGCGTATCGTAGTTGTATCTGGCATACCGAAGTCAGTGGGATCTGAAGTTTACTTCGCGAGGCTGGCGCATCAGCTTCGATTTTCGCCATAACTGCAATCTGCCTGCTAGGATGGACTCCGCTATGAATATACTTAGGTAAACCATTCGGTTTTCTAGTGTCAGAGGTTGTTGTTGCAACAGCATAAACATTCTTCATAAATATTTGTGGAGTGTCGCTGGAGTGAAAATCATTGGCTGGATGTACATAATTCCGAGTCGTTCCGATAACGTAGAACCGACTATCATAGAAACGGCTGGTGTTTCTTGTTGACTGAGAAACTTGCCCTGGTTTTACCACGATTTGTAGAGTTAGAGTCTTTCGCTCTCCTCTCCATGAACCTTTTCATGATCAGGCAAGCACTCTTCTGATGCTTTGAAGTGGTAAGCCACTTTCTGGTATTTATCCCGTGAGTTGCGAAGAAAGGAGTGCATTCACCCGGACATTTGTAAAGCCTCTTTGAACTGCGTAAGATCTGGGTTTTTTAAAGGGATGACCATCCGCGATACTGAAATTCGCTTAACGCCCTCATCCAATCCCTGTTTTACTTACAATACCACGGCTTGAACGAGTTGCTTCTCAAATATAGCAAACGAAAAGATTTCACTACAAAATTAATTTCATTGTAACCACAAAATGCCAGCTGAAAACCGGTCCGTCGCAATTAAGTGTAACCGAACGAATTTTCTGACAGAAGTGGATCAGCCACTGATTACCATCCGTCAACACGTTACCCGCTGTCCCGCTGCAATTCTGTTAAGGGCCTAACTTTGACTGTTCCGTTATAGAGAAAATGCCAAAGAGAGAGAGAGGCGAATTAAAGGAAAAAAGAAGAAGTTGTAAAGTGAGGTTAGTTAAATGCAATCAGTCTTCCAAACAGTCGTTGTTCAGACAGCGACGAAGTATCGTTAGACAATGGCCACGGTGATTTCTTGTAAAGGGTTTTCTAATAAGAGGTGTTATTTTGATATTCAAAGAAAAATGCTATTTTTTAATAAAGGGTGGTTAAATTTCAAGGGGCGATGTTGAATGTGAACGACACCTAAACGTCAACGACACCGTTGGACTTCTTTCTTTGGGGTTATTTGAAAGTAAAGGTGTACATCGATAAGCCAGCAACAATTCCAGAGCTAAAGGATGAGATAATTCGGCACATTAACGGCATAGAACCTCAATTATGCCTCAGCGTCATCGAAAATTTGGACCATCGGATGGAGGTGTGCCGCCGTGGCCGCGGCAGCCATTTGGCCGATTTTTGTTCCATACGTAATTGAGCCATACCAGCATTATCATAATAAAGAGAAATGACAATAATTTCCTAAAAAAATTCTATTTTATTCAAAATCAACACCGGCCCTTGACACTTAACCACCCTTTATTAATGATCGGATGTTTATTTCATTATAAATAGGAAGGTGTGCCGTTAATAGTGGAAAATAACATCAGACAAACTACCACCACGACCACGCATACAGGACAATATCCTTTTCATAAAATTTTCCATAACCAAATTGCAAAGTAGCTTCCCGATGTCCTCGATAGCCTCACGGATACCATCTTTGAGGTCTTGAATCGACCCTGGGCTGTTGGCGTAGACCTTCTCTTTCACGTGGCTTCCAAAACAAAGTCAAAAAGTGTTAAATCCCAAGATCTCGGTGGCCAATTGTGATCATCTCTTCAAAAGATAACACGGTCCGGAATCTTTTCCCGTTAAAGATCAATGATTTCGTTGCTTGTGTGGCACGTAGCGCCGTGTTGTTGAAAATAAACGTTGTTCAGATCAATACCATCCAATTCCGTCCATAAAAAATCGCTAATCATCTCTCGATAGTGCAATCCATTCATTCATAACACCTGTTATTGGAAAACTCTTTATATCACTAACTCAATCTCAGTTTGCGGACTTCTGAGTGAATAAAGTGCTATCATAACCCCGGTTACGCGAGCAAAACAGCTGATTCGTTCAAAGTCGCTGAGAGATGGTCTGATATAGGTCATACCATTTGAGTTCTGTTCTTCTGCTTCTTCTTCTTCTCTTCTTCTTCTCTTTATCATCTTCTTGGTTGGCGCGATAACCGCCTAAGGAATTTTGGCGGAGTTTAACAAAACGCGCCAGTCGTGTCTTTCTCGTGCTAACACGCGCCAGCTGGATACACCAAGTCCTCCTGCACGTGATCTTTCCTCGTGCTCTGCTACCACCAGCTGTTACCGCATCGAATACTTTCAAAGCCACTGCATTTGTATCCATTCCAACGACATGACCCAGCCAACGAAGCCGCCGGATCTTTATTCGCTGCACAGCCTTTCACCATTTGATTTATTGACATTTTTGTCTCAAGAGGAGAATTTTTTTTCGAAGTTTTTTATTTTACCACATTCAAGGTAGTAAATTGAAGCTCGCCAAAAATCATTACACTTTTGCTGAGAAAATTTTTAGATTCCACAGGAAATAAGATCTTTTTTTTTTGGTTTTTGGTCAAGAGTAAGGGTGCATTTTCGTCATATTTTTCCCCGGCCCCTCGCAAGCTAGTACGGTGCATATGTATGTACATATGTAAAAATGCATGTGGATCCGCCTGCTATTTTTAATAATCAACTAAATTGCTTACAGCTGCTGATGATAACCCCTTCACATTTGCATTTCTAAATTTAGAGCTCAAAAACAAATTCATGCATCTGTGTGTAAATATGTAAATGGACATGTAAGTGTTGGTTATTATTATTGTTCACTTATTAATACGAGTATGTACATATGTATGCATGTTCAATCAACCGTTGGCGCACCCTTCTGTGAAGAGTATTAAATGCAAACAAAATTGAAACGACAACTCGCCGCCAACCCACCTTCCTGCCTTCCTCCCTGTTGTAACGATGCATCCAAATGGTAGTTTATTTTTACTTTTCTAACAAGTGTTTATAAATATACTTTTGAGAAAAAAATGTTTTTTTTTTCAATTTTATTTTTTTTTGTTTTTGCTTAGCATAGACGAAACTGAAAATTGTTTATTTAGACTTTTCCAATATTCAAATTTAAAATATTTGCTGATGTAAAACACTCTTCCCTCCATATCAGTAGCTAATTTTAAACTGCAGCTCATTTTAAACAGCCGATAGCCTTTGATGCTATCGCTGCATGCCAATTTCAGTTTATATAAATAAATAATCGTGTTTTAGCATTAAATGCCATAAGGTAATAAAAATAAAAATAAAATAAAATAAATAAAAAATTAATAATATAGCATGAAAATATGCGAAAAATAGATAAATCGGCAAGTCAGACGAAGATTCGTCAGCTAAGAGCTACGAAGGGTGGCAGCTAAGTTCGCAAGCTGAGGCAGTTAGCAGTAACATCTCACCTACTTTATCAAACTGGGGTGTTAATAAAAAAATTGTGGTTTGAAAAATTATAAAGCCCAAGTTTTCTGTGAAAGCGCAAACATTCAGCGATTGGAAAAACCTGAAAATTGTCATTTTTCGATCCCGCCGTCAAATAAAACGCTTAGTCAAGGAGGAAAACATGAGACCAACTTGCCAACTATATAAGCAAAAAAAACATAAAAAAATAAAGAATTGTCGTCTACATTTCTGTAAGAAGTGTGGCCCAGCTCCTCTTCCAACTATATAACAGTCTGTAAATAAAAAAATGGATTGGATTACTTACTTAGAAAGAAAGTACTCAGTTTTTTTTTGGTAGCGCGCTTTCATGGTAATACTGAAAGTCGTGACACTAGTATCGTGTGATGCCATACCCGGAGATGATATGTTTCTACATTTTCACTGATAGCCAGGCGCGAGAAAACCCCTCACAAAACAGTCGACAACCCTCCAAAGTAGCCATGAAATGCCGCACATCGCTTAACGGAATGACTGACTCAATTCACTCAAAGGTTACATGGGTTCCTGGCCATTGTGACATTGAGGGTAACTGCAGACCCGATGAACTAGCGAAACTCGGCTCTAAATTGCCTGATGAGACCACAGACAATGGCTTAGGCATATCCTTGCAAATGTGTAAGCTACTTATCCTTGAGAGAATTGTTAAAGCAGCGAATGAAAGTTGACGTAATGAAACCACTTGCAGAATCGCCCGACAATTGTGGCCAACTCTCAATGTTCAACGCACAGAATCTCTGCTAAGCCGAAATAAGCACAGTCTAAGCACATTGACTTCAGTTATAACGGAATAGGTAGGCACGCCCAGAGAAATGGTGTGCAAGAACATAACTTCTGCAGAGATGGGGAAGAGGAAGAAACGATCCCGCACCTTTTGTGGCACTGTCCTGCTCTATCCAGACGTAGACTCACCATTCTAGGCAGAGGGCAGCCGCCGTAGCTAAATGGGTTGGTGCATGACCACCATTCGAAATTCAGAGAAAGCGTAGGCTCGAATCTCGCTGAAAGACCAAAATGAAGAAACAGTTTTTTTAATTTCGGTCGCCCCTTGGCAGGTAATGGCAAGCCTCCGAATGCATTTCTGCCATGAAAAAAAGATCTTCATAAAAAATAACTGCCTTTCGGAGTCTGCTTGTAGGACCCTTTATTTGTGGAACAACATCAAGGCGCACGCCACAAATAAGAGGAGGAGCTCAGCCAAACCCCCAAAAAAGGTGGTGTAAGGGTGAAAGATTACAAAGCCAAATAGTGAGCGTAACTTCGGCTGTCACGTCAAATTCAGCAGCTGAATTAATATTGGCCACAACTTCTGAATTCTGTCCACCATGCATTTCATCAGCCATCCTATCTTAGTCGAGCTCGTCTATACAAATGGTTCCAAGCTAAGCGATAAGGTTGGTGATGCAGTATTTTCAAAGAAATTAGAATCCTCTTCTGCCAAGCAGAGCTCGGTGGAAATGATTTCCTTTGGCATGAAATTATTTTCAATTATAAATTACAAAGAATTGTAATTAGTTATCGATTCCTTCAGTCCACAAATTCCGATGCCCACAAATTCCCATCCCAGGTATACCCTATGATCAAAAAGTACCGCGAATGTTTAATTTAAACGAACTGCGCACGTAGGTTCCTATTCATATTTTTTCTTATGTTGGTAGGACTGTAAAAAACACGCATCTGTCACTTTTTAGCGCCATCGGATCATTAAACAAAGAGTTTGTTTGAAATTTTGTGTTTCGATGTACTGAAAATGTTGCAAAATGCATTTGCGAATCTGCTCTATCAAGAACAAGAGCATACGAGTGATATAAAGACTTTACAAGTGGTGTACTGTGGTGGAAGATTTGCCTCGTTCCGGACGCCCATCGACGTCGAACACCGATGAAAAGGGTAAGAAAGTGAGAGAAATCGTGCTTGAAAATCGTCATACCAGCTTAAGAGAGATTTTTGGTGAACTTGGCTTTTCATATAGAACGGCACAACACATTGTAGTTGATGTTTTGGGTATGAGACGCGTTACAGCCAGGCTCGTTCCAAAGGACTTCAATTTCGTACAAAAACACCACCGAAAGACTGTTGCTGAGGAGATGATTTCTGAAGCCCAAAGTGATCCAACCTTCATAAAAAGGATTATTACTGGCGACGAGACATGGGTCTATGAATATAACATTGAAACCAAGCAACAATCGTCTGAGTAGCGCTTCGAAAACCAGCCGAAACCGAAAAAATCGCTAAAAAATAAAGGTGATTTCGACTGTTTTCTTCGATTGCCAAGGCGTAGTGCACCATGAGTACTTTCCATCGGGCCAGACAGTCAATAAAGAATATTATTTATGTTGTACATCGCAAACTGCCGGAAATGTGTGCAAACAATTCTTGAATTTAGCATGATGATAACGCGCCATCGCACCGATCCCAAATTGCGATGGATTATTTGGCCAAACATCAAGTAAATACCATCATGCAAGCACCGTATTCACTTGATATGGCCCCGTGCGACTTCTTTTTGTTTCCCACTTCATGGAAAGAGATTTCAGTCGATAGTCGATACATCCTTTGTAAATGCCCTACACTAGGCAGAAAACGGCTACACCACTTTGGTGGTATTGCCGTGTCTCCATATAAATTATGGAACATTAAATCTCAGAACTTTCTAAGCCTTAAAATATAGGGTGCCTCAACAGGCTTTCCACAATAGATCTCTTTTGGTCCACAGTGTGCAGTAGCCTAATAATAATAATTTATTGAGACCTTACATTCCGTGTGACTGTGTTTCTCACCCCTCAGTTGTTTCACTTTTTTACTTTTTTTTGGTTGCGGCAGAGGAATCTTAGTTTTGTTATTTAGTGGTCATGTGTAGCGCCGGAGGGATTTATCCCTCGTCCCACAGGTTCGACAATTCATTCCTCTATTCAAGCCCGGAATGCAGTGAAGCACTCCACATCTTCTGGTCATCATTATCTGACCTTATTTAGGTTAAAAAATCTCTTTGATGATACCCTATTAAAAAATAATTTCTCTTTCACATTCATATCTCGCCCTCCTCATATCTCGGACTCCCTCGAACACACATTCTTTGTAACAAAAACCTACTGTAATAACCCCAAACCCGCTGTAAATCATCACAGCATAGGAAAAACGAAATGCGATTGGCGCTGGCGCACATGACGTCACATTTTCACTTGAGCGCCTGTCTACCACCTATCTTCCCCACAATTCAAATAATGGCTCATTGAGCTAAAACAAAAGCAATTTTCCCCGTTTCATAGTGGCTTTCCAAATTTGCTTTGTAAATTTGTTGTGTAGTTTGTAAATTTGCCCACCAGCGACTGACTACTGCGCCTCAATGACAATTTCATTTATTTTTACGCATTTTTCATCATATGTCCATTAATTATTCGGAAGCAGTACATATGGGGCTTTTCCCAAAGTGCCCGAAATTTTTTTGCAATTATTGGCGTGCTTAAGAGGGCCGGCCTTGGTGGGGTAGGTCCAACCCTATAGTCTCGTCTGTGTTAATAGACAGGAGATTATGAGCCGGAGAATGGTGAATGTCGTATTAATTGCATAGATGACCTCCACTTAATTGAATTGCTGCTGTCATTTGCTATAATTATGTGAAGTAATTTTTGCTCTTTTTTTTCTTTCTATTTACAGAATTTTTGTGAACAGATCGCTGCACTTGGAGAATATCAAATTCTATGGCTTCGATATGGACTACACTTTGGCGGGTAATTATTAATTCCTCCTTACTAATTTGGTGTTAATTAAATACTGGGAGAGCTCATGGCGTTGCATACTATGGAAATGAAAGAAATTTGTTCTTTTATTAAAGTATTTCTAAATGTTGCATAAAAAAATTGCTATGAATTACTTGGACAATTGTTGGCCAGCTTGTTTCCTCTATAACGGTTTAGAAACGCCTAGTCAGTAATATTTTAGGCCATGCGAAAATACCACAATCGTCCATTGTCTTCAATGAACGCTTTAAGGAAAATTAATTAAAGGATTAATGGTTCAAGCTGGCTGTCGCTCCCTCGCCATTTTAGCTCCAAAGACAGCATTTGGCCACTGGCTTGATTTTAACCGACTCTTTTGGCCGAAATCTTTATGTATGCCGATATTTACACAAGAAATGTGGATTGCTCGCATTGGGAGTAGAATTCATCAAGAATAATAGGCCGCTTACCGAATGTAAAGATGGCTCTGTGACCAGGAACTCATACAGCACTTGTGATAGAGTAGCAGTCTTCCAAGATGTACTGCTGAATTGAAGAATTTTAATGCTGGCTTGCTTACTAAGAGGGAAGTTCCCAGATACTCTCTGTAATCTTATGCAGCGTAGTCTAACAGTCGTTCATACTTGGGCTAAATCATATGGTTTAAGCCTTAATGAGTCAAAAAGAGAATTAGTATTTTTCGCAAGAAAATAAAAAAAAGCTACCTTCCGACTCCCGACATTGAGCAGTACGGTTCTGTCCATTGGTGATAGCGCTAAAACATGGGCCTAATCGTAAATAAGAAGCTTTCTTGGAAGCGGAATATTCAGAATAGAGTAAAGAACGCTGCTACAGCGCAAAAAAACAGTAGGCTTAAAGTGAGGTCTATCAACCAAGAGAGCTCACTTGCTGTATACAGCTATTGTAAAACCAATCATGACCCTCCGGAGTTCTGATCTGGTGGTCAACGCTTGAAAAAAAGAACTTCGATCAAGCAATTAGACAGCATTCAAAGAGCAGCTAGCCTTTGTATTAGCGGGGATCTGAGGGCAACATCAACATCAGCATTAAAATGTCATGTTGCATTTATTGCCGATTGACCTATTTTGTAAACAATCAGCCATTAAAGCGGCGCTAAGATTGAGAGAATCTTCAATCAATGCTTAAAACGAATAGCAGTATACCTTTTGGCTTACCTGATCGTTGCAGCGTATTCCAAGCTGAAGTTTTGGCGATTAAACATGGCCTTTTAGCGCTAAATAAAGACGCACAGTCAGAAATATCTACATATATTCCGATAGTCATGCAGCTCTGAAATCGCTTCAATCATTGAAACACTCTTCGAAAACAGTGGTAGAGTTTTATGAACAATTAAGAATACTCGCACAGTTTTTCTCTATAACTCTACTCTGGTTGCCGGACCACAGTAGCATTGATGGTAGCTCTAAGGCGGATAAGTTAGCTAAACTGGGCACTACGCTCCAAATTACTCAAGACAAAGTTGATATACAAGGTGAAGTCCAAAATAAGCAAGACTGACGTTATAAAAATGTTGTTGATGGTGCCATCTTTTTAATGAATTAGTCGGAAGTTACATCCCTAGCTAACTTTCAGTGAAAACTTGGTGACATTCTGTTCAGTGGAAGCGAAGTTATTGCGTCTAAAGTGTCAGTATGTTTGTGTCATCGATACAAAAATAAGTTTCGAACAAAGAGCTAAAATAAAATTTTGTTTTAAAATCGGTAATCTCGGTAAACGATTTGAATTGATGAAAAAAGTTTATGGCGATAATTTTCTACCTCGTGCCAGAGTTCATGAGTGGTTTACACGTTTCAGAGATGATTGTGAGGTGACAATGAACACACGGGCCGCCCAAAATCAGTAATCACCGAAAACTCCATCGAAATTTTCCGACAATTTATCAAAAATGAACCAAAATCATCGTTCAAATTCATGGAATCGGAGTTGAATATCTTCAAAACATCGATTTATCGCATTTTTACTGATCGTCTGTGCATGTTTCATTCCCCACAAGTTAACTGAGGACCAAAAATTGCTCAGAATTCAATATTCGAAAGACCTCATTAAAGAGGCGAGAAAAGACGGGAACTTCTTTTACAACATTGTAACTGGTGACAAAACGTAGTGTTTCCAACATGAACCTGAAACTAATCGACAAAGTGCCGAATGGAAGGTCCCAGATGAGCCACCACCCAAAAATCGCGTTTGTAAAAGTCAAAAATCAAGTCGATGTTCATTTATTTTTACGATTCCAAGTGAATTGTCTACAAGGAGTTCGCGTCAATGGGCCAAACCATCAATGCATATTTCTATCTTGTCGTTTTGTCGTTTGTTGCATCGCATCGTCGAATTCGCCCTGAATACCGAGAAGGAGGAAACTGCCGCTTATTACATGAAAATGCACCATCTCATCGTTTCACTCTTGCGACTGATTTTTTGACTAGAAATCGCATTTTAACCATCAATCACTCATCGTATTCGCCTGATATGGCTCCCTGTGGCTTCTGCCTATTCCGAAAATTGCATTTGGTCATGAAAGGAAAACGTTTTGCGTCCGTCGAGGCCATCTAAAAGGCCGACATCCTGAAGCACATTCTGGATTCCGGTCAATGACCTGAAACACTCTTTCGAAAAGCTTTTAGATCGCGCAAAACAGTCTATCGAGGCCAGAGGGGACTATTTTGAATAAATAAACTCGATGTTATCAGAACATAACTCCTGTCGTTTCTGTTTTAGCTCAGTCTTGTTTATTTTGGACTTCACCTTGTACCTATACCCTTGGAAAAATGTAAGCTGCAAATAGATAGATACACCTTAAATACTGCCAAAAATCGCTGGAGACAGTTATACTCCTGTAGCACTAGTAGGCATGGCTAGAATCGAATATGGGTCGCACTGACAATTTACTTAGATTTAATAGGAAATACTTAAGAATATTGGTAGGAGTCCTATCTAATTTGGTAGGGGTCCTAATTGATTTTGATGACGATGATAGATTACTAGTCTTGTCAATACATGATGTATACTTTCTTTTGACCTTAACTGTATATGCAAAAAAGGTATGCGAACTACAAACTGCGGTAAATTTCACTCTATCACTTTTTTAGATCTGCATAAATTCGGTACACATCAACTCGAATTCGAAGAGTAAAATCGGTTTTGCGGATCACGGCCGCCGTAGTCGAATGGGTTGATGCGCGACTACCATTCGGAATTCGGAGACCGTAGTTTGAATCTCCGTGAAACACCAAATTCAAGAGAAAGTTTTTACTAATGGTGGTCGCTCCCCGGCAGGCAATGACAAACCTCCGAGCGCCTTTGTGCCATGAAAAACTCCTCATAAAATACATTTGCCGCTCGGAGTCGGCTTAAAACTGAAAGTCCCTCCATTTGCGGCAGAATATTAAGACGCACGTCTCAAATAGGAGGAAAAGCTCGGAGAACAGAAGTGTACGCGCCAATTATTTATTTTTATTTTACTCACACCCCAGGGTGTCTTCCGAAGGTTAAAAAAATTCAACAAATTTGCATCAAAGTTTCAATGCAATTCCTAGAAAAGTTCTGAATATGCAGTTTTTGGCAATTTTGTTAACCAACTGCAAGTTTGAAATGGCTCGAAACTCGTGTAGATTTGGTAATTGTGTTTGTTTATGGCGTGATCATTTCCTGCCGTATAAGGAATGCTTACATTTTTTTTCCTAGTATGTGAATTTTTGGCGTGTACTTTTCGATAGAAAAAATCGACACACTCTACTCAAAATGAAAAATAGCTGATAATGGGTGATTTTTTAGCTATTATCTTTTAAAACAGTTGGTTTAAACAGCTGACGCACGTTTCGTGTTTTGTTTCACTGTCAACCATCCTCAGTTTGGTCTATAATTTAACGATGAATCGTCTTACAAACGAACAACGCTTGCAAATCATTGAATTTTATTATAAAAATGCGTGTTATCTTAAGAAAGTTTAAGATTCTCTTTTTTATCGAAAAATTGTGTTCAGCGACGAAGCTCATTTTTGGATCAATGGGTACGTAAATAAGCAGAATTGTCGATTTTGGAGTGAAGATCAGCCAGAAGAATTGAAAGAGCTACCATTGTATCCAGAAAAGGTCACAGTTTGGTGCGGTTTATGGGCTGGAGGTATCATTGGACCGTACTTCTTCAAAGATGCTGCAAATCGTAACGTAACTGTGAATGGTGAGCGCTACCGTGAAATGATAGCCAACTTTTTTTTGCCCAAAATGCAAGAGCTTGACTTGCATGTCATGTGGTTTCAGCAAGACGGTGCCACATGCCACACAGCACGCGTAACAATGGACTTGTTGAGAGGCGAGTTCGGTGAACATTTTATTTCACGTTCGGGACCTGTCAATTGACCACCGAGATCGTGCGATGTAACGCCTTTAGATTATTTTTTGTGGAGCTATGTTAAAGCTCATGTCTATTCAGACAAGCCTGCTTCAATTAACGCATTGGAAGACAACATTAAAGCATTTATATGTGAGATACCGGCCGAAACATTGGAAAGAGTATGCCAAAATTGGACTAAGCGGATAGACCATTTGAAGCGCAGTCGCGGTCAACATTTGCATGAAATAATCTTCAAACATTAAATTATATGGACTGTACTATCGATTTAAATAAAAATTTCATGCATTTTTCGGAATTTTATGTGTGTTTTTTCGAAAAACTTTCCATAGCTCTTAAAAAGTCACTCTTTAGTTTCAATTTATGTTAGGGATTTGTGTTGCAACACAACAAAAAAAATCGGAAAACGAGTATACCAAGGTACTGCCTGTTCACTGTATTAGCAGTAGAGCAAAAACCACAGGAACAGTTTTTTTTTTGCTTTTTCTCCCTAGATTGTCAAAATCTATAAACAAAGTTTGACAATTTAGAGAGCTAATAAATAGGAAAACAATCGAGTCCGCTACGCCACTGCTACTACCTGTTCAATAATGTGCCTTGGAATATAATAGGTTGCTTAATAAGTTTTGCGGTTCGATAAGAAAATCTGAATTTCATGGTTTGAAATACACTTTATTATTCAGTATTCCTGAACACTAGTTCCAATTTATGATCTCCATCCCTGAAGTGAGAATCTGGAAGGGCTGCAAAATTCGCGTCCACAGCTGTTATGGCCTCATCATTTGATGAAAAACGCTTTCCACGCATGCATTTTTTTAGGTCTGCAAACAGATGGAAGTCGCTAGGGGCCAAATCTGGTGGATGCTTTAACAATTCGAACTTTAATTCATGGAGTTTAGCCAGTGTAAAAATGCTTTTAAGACTCGTGCATTGCCCTGATAAAAAATAATCTCTTTTTTTTTGTAAACTCGGTCTTTCTTCACGGATTTTTTCCTTCAGCTGCTCTAAACGGTTACAATAGAGTTCAGAGTTTATTGTTTTAGCAATTTGCAAGTAATCCACAAACGAAATTCCTTTCGCATCCCAAAAAACTGATACCAACTCCTTCTTGGCCGATGGCCGATTTCTGGGCTCAAACTCGTTTCGGAGCCGACGAACTAGATTCACACCACTCTTTAGTCTCTGCTTTTGATTTAGTATTATGGTGATAGACTCAAGTCTCATCCATAGTGATTAATCGACGCACAAAATCCACTTTATCCTTTCGAAAATTACCTAAATGTTGCTGAGAACGTCGCATTCGCATGTAGTTTTGTTTCATTAGCGAGTGCGGCACCCATTTGGCACATAGCTTTCTGACACTTCACTCAAAATATTGCTTACACTGCCCAATGAGATGCCTAGGGCTCCTACTAAATCTCTTTCAGTCACTTGACGATTTTCCTATACGATTTTCTGTATTTTTTCTACGATTTCTGGTATTGTTGCTGTTTGGACGTCCTTGACATGGATCGTCTTCAAAGCTTGTACGACCACGTTTAAATTCAGCCACCCATCTTTCTACTGTTCTAATTGATAGCAAAAAGGCCTCATGCACTTTCAACATTCGTTCATAAATTTCCTTTGCCTTAGAAAATAATATGAGACATATGTATATACTAAATGGCTTGTAAAAATAGAATAAATTGAGAGATTGAAATGAAATTTCACATATGAAGTTCAACATAACAAAAAAATTGAAGTTAGTAGCAACGTCCTCTCTTATCGAATCGCAAACTTATTGAGCAGCCTAGTATGTACACATCGCATCACATTTCTAGATCACAATCATGTCCTTAAACAACCACTAGGTCAATGTAACCGTGCTGTAATACGACATATTTATTTTCGCTTTATTATTTGATAGCTTTGCTATGCATCAAGAACTACACAAATAATTTCAACGAAGTAACTTTTTGAGCTCTTTGCCTTATTCCTTATAGCTGACTTTTTTTATACCACCTTTTTTCTGCTATCCTCTCGTTTCAGAATACAAATCGCCACAATACGAACAACTCGGTTTCGATTTGGCCAAGGAGTGCCTTGTAAATGATGGCTATCCCAAAGAGATTCTACAATTTGAATACGACCCCTCCTTCCCGGTGCGTGGTCTCTGGTTCGACACACTCTACGGCAACCTCTTGAAAGTAGACGCCTACGGCAACATATTGGTCTGTGTGCGTGGCTTCGAATTTCTCAAACAGTACGTAAAAGCAAATATATGCTCGTGCACATCTGTATTTGTAGTATCGAAATTCATTGAAATATCAATTAAAAAATATTTGCTTATATTTGTGGTTTACTTTTAGCCACCAGGTGTACGAGTTGTACCCAAACAAATTTCTGAAACTGGATGAAAAGCGTGTCTATGTCTTGAACACTTTGTTCAATTTGCCTGAAACCTATTTGTTGGCATGTCTGGTTGATTTCTTCAACAACAGTTCGGAGTATATAAGGTGAGTTTGATTAATTGCAAGTCATTTATGAGTTAAGAAATAATTGCCGTCATTTTTCAAAGCAAGAGTTGGGAATTCTTCCCCCACATCAATGCAAAAAAAATTTTCTTATTACCTGCGGATTTGAGTACAAATTTATTGTTAATAAAAATAAACTTTTGTATGGGATTTCCGCTCCAGTCATTTCAGTTGTGCCCATCTGTTCTGTTCATACTCAAAAGTTAAGCGTTGCTGTTGCATTTGTGTTCGTTGTAGTAAAATAAATTTATTGAGTGCGTAATAAATTAAAAGCTGGAAAAGTAAGTTTTATTCATGAATACAGGTGATTTCAAAATATTGTAAAATATAATATAATATTGTACAAGGTGGAGCAAAATTAGGCATCAAATTTTGTTTTTGAATAACTACTTTTTTACTAAATTAAAAAGAAAATTTTTGTGACTAATGGAAATTTTGATTTTAATCTTGACGCGCTCCACTACTTGTCTGATTGCTGTTTATATCACCCGCATAAAGCCACATCCCACAAACCTGCCCCAAATTCTTTATTCAGATCATTGGCGAAAACCGTAGCAGACAATATATATATATATATATAATTGGCGCGTACACCCTTTTTTGGGTGTTTGGCGAGCTCCTCCTCCTATTTGTGGTGTGCGTCTTGATGTTGTTCCACAAATGGAGGGACCTACAGTTTCAAGCCGACTCCGAACGGCAGATATTTTTATGAGGAGCTTTTTCATGGCAGAAATACACTCGGAGGTTTGCCATTGCCTGCCGAGGAGCGAACGCTATTAGAAAAATGTTTTTCTTAATTTTTGGTGTTTCACCGAGATTCGAACCAACGTTCTCTCTATGAATTCCGAATGGTAGTCACGCAGCAACTCAATCGGCTACGGCGGCCGGCAGTAAATAAACAAACGCAAAATAGTCAAAATGTGGTACTAATTTTATTGTCCATGAGTGTACTAAAATTTGTGTAAAGCTCTCTGTGGAACTTGCAGGGACTACTAAGCATAGTCAATCATATTAGATATTAAAAAAAAAATTACAAAAAAATTGGAAATGACTAGTTTTCAAAAATTACCAAAAAACGTTTTCTCACAAAAACTTTTAACAGAAAAATATAATTTTTTCTCCCAAAAAGAAAATTAATTTTTTTTTCAAAACCAAAACAAACAATTTTTTTTTTTTTCAAAATTTGTTTCTCCGAAAAGAATATTTTTTTTCTCAAAAAAAATTTGTTTCTCCAGAAGGATTTTTTTTTTCTCAAAAAAAATGTGTTTCTCCAAAACGAATATTTTGTTTTTCTAAAAAGATACCAAGAAAAATTCTGTACTGTAATTTCAACATTGAAAAAATCTCCAATATATAAAATTGTTTTCAAAATATATTCAGTTTGTACTGAAGTTCACAAATCAGCCGATTTTTATTAGAATTGGGGGCAATGCCCAAAATACTTGAATCACTTGAGATTCCTTGTGGATATGCGCTAATCAAAAATTCTGCACTACAAACCTCAAATTTATTCCCATTACTTTTGGAATACAATTCCATGCATCTGACCGCATTTCATTTGAGTTTTATATCAGGATTTGCTCGCATAAGATAAGATCAATTTTCTAGGGCTGCCTACATACATAGTACAGGAACAATATAGCGGAAATGGCTTCTAAGTTGATTATCGCTATACAAGGCTTATATGAGTACAGGATTACAGGGGCCTCGCGAAAAAGAGTATGATTGATCAGCCGTAGCTAAGCAGGAAGTATAGCATCTCTTAACCAGTGGTCTCCTTTTGGGTAGCTGGGCCTCGTGTCCGCTCAACAAGAGCTGAAAAAAAAAACACTAATATGCAAGGTTGTTGTTATTTTTATTTTTGGTATTGTAGAAGCATAAACATTCCCCATGCATGTACGGGGAAGGCTGCTGGAGTGGCAGTCCTTGGCCGGATATAAATACGGGTAGTTCCGGTAGCTTAGAACCGGCTTTTGTGGGAACAAATAAGCAATGTCTTAATGTCCTGCTGCCCAAGTAGAGATCGGAGGCGATCGAAGGCTCATAAAACTTCAACTATCGATAGTGGTAGGTGCCTTACTGAGAATACTGCTTGATGGGTATCCATGCGGTGAGACTCAACATAACTTCGAGTCTATCTTGCGATAGCTACTCCTTTAACTGCCCTACTTTCGCAACAGTATGATTCAGGTATCTGGCTCCAAAGATGATAGATTTACAAAGTTTGCTGTTTAACTGTGGTGAAAAGCAAAATGTGAAGGGAACTTCGGCTTCCACATCACTTGGGAGACTCGGCAACCGAATTCTGCACGATCATTTCACATGCATTCACACACTCGTCCAATCAGTCGTTGTTCAGACGGTAACGAAGTCTCATTGGTTGATTTTTGTTTTGTATATCACCAAAACGATCTCAGTTTTTTTATAAACACATCCCAAGTGATGTTAGTTCAAGGATGATAGAATACATGGTTCCGCCTTTTCAATTCGCAGTGTCGTCAGAGCCCATGAATAAACGAACAAAAGGAAGGGGAATTACTTGTTTGTGAAAAGTAAGGCTAGGCGAAAGCAATAGAAGCAACCCGACATGTAGTTTCTTCTACTTTTGTTTGTTTTGTTCGTTTGTTTTGTATTGGGAAGGGACCTGACGTCAGACTTGTCAAAATCGTAAAAAATATAATAACTATTTTAGGAAGACGCTACCATTGGTACTCATCAGCTAACATTAGTCCATCAACTGGTTCTGTCAAATTCGCTCAGAGCCTAGTAACAGTCTATGAAAGAGCAAACCTCTTGGTGAAAAGCGAAGAGGACGGCCGCGGAAGCGATGCTTAGACGACATTGAGGACGATCTAAGAAGTATAGGAGTAACCAACTATCCTAGACTGGCTATGGACCGAGATGCATGGAGAAGAATTGTGGAGGAAACTAAGACTCACAACGAGCTGTAATGCTATGAATGATGCTGATGTAAGATCATACCTCCAGACATATTTTCATCATCCAGCTGAGAAGCTTTCGTGGTTGTTATACTTGTCAGTATAGCCTTCTACTCCTGGAAATCTATGTTCGGTAAAAAATGGGGACACAAGCCACAGGTCGTGCTGTGGATGTACAACGCAGTGGTTTTGTCAATTTAACGTATGGATGCTTGGTTTGGTGGGAAGCTCTTCGGAAGGGCTGTAGTATTATTAAACTAGGGAGGGTGCAAAGGATTGCATGCATTGGCATCACCGGAGCATGTAAAACTTGCCCCAGTCCTGCCCTTAATGTCGTTGTGCACTTACTTTCCATCGACTTTTCGTTATTTCCATCGCAGCTCAAAGTGTAATTAGGTTAAAGGAGGTTGGCCTCTGGATTCAATCTTTCAAGAGACATGGTAGCTTTTTCGGGCAGTTAACACCGTATTTCTCCGGATTTCAAACAGATCTCTTTATCCGCAAACTAGAGTTTGAGGGTCGTGCTAGGGCAATCTTTCCAAATAGGCATGCTTGGATCGGGGGGAAAATCTGCTCCGAAGCGTGCACCTCTGTCTTCACTGACGGCTACAAGATGGAATCGGGAGTCGGGGAAGGGGTTTTCTGTAAATACAGCCAATTTTTCTATCTCCTTGAAACTGCCGAGTACTGTTGGTGTTTTTCAAGCAGAAGTCTTTGCGATCCTGCAGGCATGCAAAATGCTTAGGTAACGCAGGAGCGAGGGAGATATTAACATTTTCTTCTATAGTCAAGCCGCGATCAAAGCTCTGACGACGCCATGGTGCAGAACGAAACTAGTAAACTCCTGTAGGGAGGAGATCCAATCTCTTGGGTGTGCAGGTAACATTTCTCTGATCTGGGTTCTACGACATAGGAACATAGAGGGAAATGAAATTGCTGATGAGCTTGCTAGTAAACGGACTGAATTGGCCTCAGAGACCTCCTACCTGGTCATCGGCATCCCCCTGACAGTTATTAAAGAGGAACTGCACAAATTATTTCTCAGGAAAGCGCAAAAAAGATGGAGCTCCATTTCTTCATGTGCTATTTCGAAAACCCTTTGGCCCCAATACGATATACGAAGGACTCAGAAAGTCCTTTGGGCTCCTCGCCATTCAATTTCCAAACTCCTAACTGTGTTTAACGGTCATTGGACGATCGGCACACACGCGTAAAAGTTAGGGTTACCATTTAACCCCTATTGCAGAAGCTGTGGGGACCTTTCAGAGAAGGAGACTTGTTGAGCACTTTCTCTGTAAATGTTCGGGTTTAGCAGCTAGACGACCAAGCTCACTGCTCGCTCCTTTCTTCGACAGTCTTTGGCAGTGCGCCAACCTAAATCCAATCAATTTCCTCCATTATTTCAACACATCTGGCTGGCTGTAGATATCTGCCTGTTGGAGGTATCAAAACGGCGCTTTAGTGCTACTTGAGGAGTGTCAGACTGGCACTTCTACCTATCTATACTTGTATATTAGCTGCTATGGAACTTTTTCATTTGCACGCAAGAACATTTTCCCATTCGTAATTCATCTTCCGCTCTAGCCCACAGTTCACCCCATACAGTTTAAGAGTATCTGTCAAAGTGAAGCCTCTTCCTTCGAAGGCAGCCATGTACCGGCGCCTAATCAAACGTGCGAAAACTTTACCACATCCTCTTTTGTAGCATCAACAAAAATATCCTCAACTTTCTACGTTTTTCGCCACTTGCGTCCCTTTAACTGCGTGTGTCTGCAACGCAACGTTCGTCTTCTACTTGCAAAGGAAACCCAAAAAACGAAAGCATTGCAGGAGGAAATTTCAGCAACCGACAGCTAAATAAAACACTGCAAGTGTCTTACAGAACGGAAAGTAAGAAAAAGTGTAAGAATCTTAGGAAAGTCAGAAAGTTTTGCCAACAGGATGTGACAATCGTTTATTTCCCGCGAAAGGCTGCTAAGCCAGACGTTGAGTGCGAAAATATGGCACTTTGCCCAGATGGCAGCTGCGACTGCATTTAAAGATGCTATTTAGCACACTAAAATATTTCCTTAATTGAAATGTATGCAAATCGGCAAATACTGCGACTTGCACTAAATCTCTTAATGGCAAAAAGCTGCTTGCCAGTTTTACATGCAAACATTACTAAATTAACGTTTAAATTGATTTTTGTTTTTCCCATTTTCTCTTTCAGCGAAAAAACTGGCGTTAAGGCTGGCGAACTCTTTATGTCCTTCAGATCCATTTTCCAGGATGTACGACGCGCCATCGATTTTGTGCACATAAAAGGCAACCTAAAACAGAAAACAATCGAGGTACATTGTTTTTGTTTTTGCTTTTTTTAAATGATTTTTCGAAAATATCTTCTAACTTTTCCATCTTCTTTGTAGAACTTGGATTACTACGTTAAGAAGGATCCACGTCTGCCCATGGTGCTCTCGCGTATACGCGAATCTGGCGCCAAAGTTTTCTTGCTCACCAACAGCGATTACAAGTACACCAACATTATTATGTCGTATTTATTCGATTTCGAGCATGGCGCGCGGCCCGATGACCCACATCGCAATTGGAAAACCTACTTCGATGTGATTGTGGTGGATGCAGCGAAGCCACTTTTCTTTGGCGAAGGCACAATACTCCGTCAAGTGGACACACAAACGGGCGCCTTGAAAATCGGCACACACATGGGACCCTTACAGCCGGGCAAAGTCTATTCGGGTGGTTCGTGTGAGGTGTTCACCTCCTTCATCAACGCCAAGGGCAAGGATGTGCTCTACGTTGGTGATCATATTTTCGGAGATATTTTGAAATCGAAAAAGATACGCGGTTGGCGTACATTCCTCATTGTGCCCGAGCTGGTGCAGGAATTGCATGTGTGGACGGACAAGTGTCAGTATTTTGCAGAATTGCAGCATTTGGATGTTATGCTGGGTGATATGTACAAGTAAGTGACACAAATGCAATCCATTGTAAAAACTGTAAATTAAAAAAAAAAATTATATATTTAAATAACACAGAAATCTGGACTCGAGCGCCAAGGAGAAACCGGATATTTCGAAATTGCGCACCAGCATACGCGATGTCACCCACAAAATGGACATGGCGTACGGTATGATGGGCTCACTCTTCCGTTCCGGTTCAAGACAAACATTCTTCTCCAGCCAAGTATCCAGATATGCCGATTTGTATGCGGCCACGTTCCTCAATCTCTACTATTATCCGTTTTCGTATATGTTCCGTGCACCGGCTATGCTGCTGCCGCACGAATCTACGGTAACGCACGAACAACGATTCCACATGGAGACACCGTCAATACAACGTTCGCGCAGCAAGAACGAAAGCGTTGATGGTGGAGCGTTGAGTACGATTTCATCGCCTACCGAAAAGCCGCACGAAGCTATGGCGTGCAACGAACGTGCGGATGGCAAAGATGCGGAAATTGAAAAGCTCGCAGAAGAATTTAAGGTATATGGATTTTATGTGGTAATCATTTGAGGCCCAAATCATGACGGCAAAGAGTTTCGAAAACAGAATTCAATTATTTTCAAGCGGGTAGTTAATGGTTAGCGCTGCAGCAGTGCAGTAATCCCAGCTAAGGGCAGCATTGCATTTTAGTTGTGAAATCAAGAGGTTGAGTTAGATGAGTGATGAACAGTCTGAACTACACGTCAAATTTCGCGAAAGGAAAATAAATATTTAAGGCTTGAATTCAGAATGTTCTTTCAGAAGTTTCTCTAAAAGCATAAATTTTATGGAATGACTCGTAAAGATACAGTGACTCACAGTTTATTTGATGCAGCCAAAAAAAAAAATCATTAAAATATCAAATATATTTTAAGGTATTTCCATTACAGAGAAAAATCGTATACTTTTTTTATTGTTATTATATAACCAAAAAGTAACAAAAAATGTTTCTTCCTAAAAAGATATGGCAAATGAAACTAATTTAGTTACAATTTTGAGGCCACAGCTTAAATGATGCCCTAAATTAAAAGTATTCAAAAAACATCAACACATTAATATTTCGATTTCATGATTGCGGCTAATACTTAGTGGGGTGGGGTATACCTTTTGATTTAGAACAGCTTTTAATCGGGAATTCATAGATTCTACAAGTTTTGCTGTATAATCGGAACTAATTTTATACCTGTCTTTCCTCCTGTCTATCTTCCTGTAGTGCCTGTTTCAGATCAGAAATCAGATCAGCATTAGAAATATTGTGGTTTTTTATTTTATTTTCCAGCACTGACCACAAATTCTCAATAACGTTGAGATCTGGTCTGGGCCGTTCCAGATAAGCCAAATTTTTTCAATACCAGACATATGCTTGGGATCGTTGTCTTGGTAGAACCTAAACGAAACCCGTATGCCCATTCTATCCGCACTTTGTACTAAATTAACTTTTAGCAGATCCAAATACATCTCTTTATTCATGTTTCCTTCGATAAATGTTAAATTTCCAACGCCTGAATAGGGCATGCAACCCCATACCAGCACACTGACCCCGCCATGTTTAACTGTAGAGCGCAAATTCCATGGTTGAAGCGCGGTATTTGGTTTTCTTCAAGCGCAGGACTTCCCATCGGACCTGAAAGGTTTAAATTTGCTTTCATTCGCACAAACAACGGACTTCCAGAACGAAATCTCTTTGTTCAAATGTTGTCTGCAAAACTCTATTCTCTGTTTTTTATTACGAGCATTAGTCAACGGTTTATTTCGGGCAGTCCTTCCATGAAAATTTTCTTCGCGCAGAACTCTACTCGACTTCGTTAGTTAATTTTGGAGCGCTTAAATCGGGTTTTTCTTTAACTTTGCGAACTATCCACCTCTTATCTGCATCATTAAATATTTTATTTGGCGCAGATCTGCCATTATCTTCTATCCTGTTTTCGTGGCGAAACCTTTCTATAATGTGCTGGACAGTTGAGCAAGTAATAGCGATAATTTCTGTAATTTTTCATTGGGTTTTGCCCTCTTTATAATGACGAATAACGTCGTCCCTTTTTCAAGTGAGGTCCGTTTTCCCATTTCAAAAATTTAAATTTTTCCAACTTTTCTTTATAAAAATTTCTTCAGAATGACTTACGCCGCTAAGCTAAACAGAAAAAAATACATTTCACCGTAATTGCATTCTCAGAGAAAATATAAAATACACTGCATCATTTAAGCTGTGAGCATATTTTGATGAGAAAACTATTTGTTTCTATATTTTTTTAGCAAGCTTTGTTTTTGTTGTTGTTCTTTCTGCAGTGGTAAACAGTACATACATATCTCATTACAAGTCGTATACATTGTTTTTATTAAATTTAATAAACATCGAGGTCCTGAGGTCCCCCTGCAAAATCTGTACAACAAGATTTCCGTGCTTCCGATTAAGGAGCACAGCAAAATGGTCAGCAAGCAATTTTTACTGGGGTATCACCCGTGCAGACATTTGCTAGAGGATGAGCCACCTCCCAGGTATGTCAGGGGTCATCTCTTCAACTACATTGACGAGATCCAAGGCAACTACTGGACAGTATATAAACATCCGTTAAACGACATTCATCGGGAGTCTCTTACCACCTTCGTAAACTCCCGACCTCCGAATTCATTCCTGTGTCGGATAGCAACCACCACCTATTGCAAACAATTTATTTATTTAACTTTTTAGCGATTTTTATTAGAGATCAAAAATAGTAGTTGTTTTCGAACGTTCAATTTAAATTTCTTTAATAAGTTTGTTTTAATAAATTTTTTTTTATTAATTTTTTTTAATAAATTTTAATATTTATTTTTAATTAATATTTTTTTAATAAATTTTTTTAACACATCTTTTTTTAATAATTTTTTTTAATAACTTTTGTTTCAATATATTTTGTTTAAATAAATTTTTTTAATAATTTTTTTTTAATACAATTTTTTGTAATACGTTTTTTTCTTATTTTTTTTTTAATAATATACATTTTTTTTATACATCTTTTTTTTTAATATTTTTTTTAATCAAATTTTGTTTAATAATTTTTTGTAAGAAATATTTTTTTATACATCTTTTCTTAATAAATTTTGTGTTCTTAATTTTTTGAATAATTTTGCCTTAAATTAATATTTTTATTAAATACTTTTAATAAATTTTTTAGTACTTTTTTTTAACAAATTTTTTTATAGATATTATTATTATATATTTTTTAATATTTCTTTTTTTTTTTTAATTAATTTTTTTTTTTTGCTCAAATATAAACATTTAGATATTGATATGTTATTTTATAAGTCAAAAAAGGCAGTTTACATTTTCATATATTTTTTTTATTTAAAAAACTATTAAACACTACTCTGGCGTTAAAATCGCTTTTGGGCCAACTTTAACCGATCGGTCGTTTTAACTTCTATCTTTCACTGGAAAAATAAAAATGAAATTTTACTTTTATTTTTGACCGAAAGAAAAATTTTAATTTTTTTTTTTTTGTAACTAAAAACATATCGGTGAAAAAAAAATTATTTTATGACCCTTTAGAAAAAAAAACTCAGTGGCTACCGTCACTGGTTTGTATTGGGTTGGCAACTAAGTAATTGCGCATTTCACTCGTATATGACTTCAGTTGAATTTTTAGGTTTGCAGCCGTAGTACAAATGTAAAACACATTTTGTTATTTGATAGTTGGTAATTCAGCTGTCAATCCGTAAAAAAAGTTTTTCCATCGGTTGCGTAGTTTTCGTTTGGCGTTCGTCGAAAAAAGGAAAATCAAAGGAACATTTTCGTCATATTTTACTTTTTTATTTACGCAAAGGGAAACCGCAACGCAAGCTCATAAAAAGTTGATTATGGTGACGAAGCCTTAAAAGCCACTCAAAGATGAAAAACGCTCTGGTCGTCCAGTCGAAGTTGATGACGCCCCAATCAAAGAAATAATCGATTCGGATCGTCACAGCACGACACGTGAGATTGCAGAAAAACTTTATGTATCACATACAGGCATTGAAAATCACTTAAAATCAATTGTTTGTTCAAAAACTCGAAAATTGGGTTCGTCATGAACTGCAAGAAACGCATTTAACGCAACGCATTAACAGCCGCAATTTGCTAAAGAAACGTAATGAAAATTATCCATTTTTAAAACGACTGATAACAGGCGATGAAAAATGGGTTGTTCACAATAACATCAAGCGGAAAAGATCGTGGAGCAGGCCAGGTGAACCAACTCAAACAACATCAAAAGCTGATATTCATCAAAAGAAGGTTTTGTTATCAGTTTGGTGGGATTACAAAGGAATTTGAACTACTTTGAACTCTTACCACCCAACCGAACGATCAATTCTGATGTCTACATTGAACAACTAACGAAATTAACCAATGCAGTTGAAGAAAAGCGGCCCGAATTGATGAATCGAAAAAGTATTGCATTCCATCATGACAATGAAAGACCACACACATCTTTGGCCACTCGGCAAAAATTATTGGAGCTTGGTTGGGATGTTTTTCCATATCCACCATATAGTCCTGATCTGGCACCATCTGATCACTTTTCTGCGATCTTTACAAAACTCCTTGAATGGTACAAATTTCAATAATGATGAAGATGTCAAATCGTACCTGATTCAGTTTTTTGCTAATAAAACCCAGAAGTTTTATGAACGTGGGATTATGATGCTGCCTGAAAGATGGCAAAAGGTCATCGATTAAAATGGGCAATACATTACAGAATAAAGTTATTTAGTTCCTTGAAAAAATTGTCTTTATTTCTCTAAAAAAAATTCGCAATTATTTAGTTGCCAACGCGATATCTATTTTTTCACTCTCTCGGCACTCTTGTATTTATACGTACATTTTACCTTATACAATTAACTAATTCTATTCTAATTTCTTGCAGTCAATGAATTCGGCCTGTTCGACCAACTCCACAGTGCCGCATACGCGTCCGCCAACACCACAAACGGTGACACACACACACGATGAGGACTACTCGGAGGAGGAGTCCGATCAACTTCCCAAATGTGATTGTCAACAGCAGCAGCAAGACGACACCGACTAGAATCGGCAGTAGTTTTCGTCTGTGTAACTTCAATTTGGCGCCAGAGAAAGAGAACACAAAATGAATACGTAAAAGGAGGATAGAAGACAGAACGGCGCGCCAGTCGCATTGTTGCGATTCATTCGATATTCCTCAGAGATTCTTTTGCAATGCGACGATTTTAAAAATGATTTTCCTTTTTTTACCTACGCTGAGAAATTAATTTGTAAATGTTTATTTAGTATAACTAATGTACCTTTATTTAGTTTCATACGCAATACATTTTTTATTTTAATTATTTTTGAAGTAGTTGGATAAAATAAATGGTTGGATAAAATAAATAACATTTAACACATACACACACGCACCTTTATTTTAATATTTTCATAATTTCATTGATTTCAATTACACTTCGCATCTTTTTGTTCGTTTCAACAACCCAATGATTTGCAACCTGGGACGGGGAGATTGAGAGAATTTATAAATCACTGTAACTTGTCAATTATGCATGGAAAATGTGTTTTTATGAGAAAAAATTTAAGGTTTTTTATTATTTATTGTAGTATTTTATTATTTATTTGGTATTTTATTCGAAAAAAAAATTTGATGCACTTACAATAAATGGAGTCAATAGAATCTATAGAAGACAAATTAGGGATAGAGTAGGGGTAGTCAGAGGCCCGAAAAAATTATGATTTTTAAATTTTTTTGTTTTTGCAGTCAATTGCTTTATTTTACAAAAATAAAAACATAGCATTAAGACAACATATTTCGACTCGACCTTAGCAACATCTAAAAAAATAATAATAATTGTAAAAGTTATCGCTGTTTATGTGGAGCCCGTTTCTACAGAAGTCCCTTGCAGTGATCATCACAAGTCCTTGGAGATTCATCGAAAATCAATCGGACAAGAAAAATTAGTTTTATTAATAGATAATCTTGTGACTTTAAATATTTTTTTAATAATTGTTTTCTTTTTATATTTTTTTTGTTTAATTTTATACTTTTTAATACATTGTTTTTAATAATTTTTTTTTACTACTTTTTTAATAAATTTTGTTTTAATAACTGTTTTTTTAATAATTTTTTTTTATTAATTTTTTTTTAATTATACACTTTTTAATAATTTTTTTTTTAATAATTCTTTGTAAAATGTTTTTTTAATAAATTTTCTTTTAATAATTTTTTTTTATAAATTTTTTGTTTTAATAGTTTTTTGTAAAAAATTGTATTTAATAATTTTTTTTAATAAACTTGGTTTTATTACGTTTTGTCATTATATACCTATTTTTAATAACTTTTTGTAATACGTTTTTTTTAATAATTTTTTTTAATACATTTTTTTTAATAAGTTTTTCTTTAATAATTTTTGGTAATTAATTTTTATTTCATAATTTTTTTTTTAACATTGTTTTTTTACAAAATTTTTGTACATATATTATTATATATCTTTTTTTTAAAACATTTCATACATAAATTCTTTTCAATAAGTTTTTTTTAATAATTTTTTCTTTCCTAAGTTTTGTTTTAATAAAATTTTTTAATAATTTTTTTTTCTTAATAAATTTTAATATTTTTTCAATTAATATTTTTTTAAATAAATTTTTTTAATAAATGTTTTAACACATCTTTTTTTATTTTTTTTAATAACTTTTGTTTCAATACATTTGTTTTAAATAACTTTTTTTAATAATTTTTTGTAGTAAATAATTATTTTTTAATTTTTTCAAAAAAATTTGCGCTATTAATTTTTTTTAATAATTTTTTTTATTAAATATGTTTGAATACATCTTATTATTATTAAATTTTTTGCAATGCGTTTTTTTTTTAATTTATTTTTTTTAATACTTTTTTTAAATAAAGGGTGGTTAAATTTTTAATGTGAACCACACCTAACCGTCAACGACACCGTTGGACCGCTTTCTTTGGGGTTATTTGAAAGAAAAGGTGTACGTCGATAAGCCAGCAACAATTCAAGAGCTAAAGGATGAGATAATTCGGCAGATTAACGGCATAGAACCTCAATTATGCCTCAGCGTCATCGAAAATTTGGACCATCGGATGGAGGTGTGCCACCGAGGCCGCGGAGGCCAATTGGCCGATATTTTGTTCCATACGTAATTGAGCCATACCAATATTATCATAATAAAGAGATATGACAATAATTTTCTAAAAAAAATTGTATTTTATTCAAAATCAACACCGGCCCTTAAAACTTAACCACCTTTTATATGTTTGGCTTTTTTCGCATATAATGTAATAGTGTCTTATCTTAGAAAATATTTTTTATGTTTTCATATAATAACTGGTTGCTTTTCATTTCTGTGATATTTTTTCTTATTTAAAATAATATTTGCAGGCGTAAAAAGAAATAGCTTCACTAATAGGTATCAGTCCAATGTGTTTTGTCCGACACTGTATGTATGTTCTCAAAAATCCCTCAAAGCATCTAGAAAATGTTTTTTTATTGAAAAAAAAAATTAAATAATTCTCACTCCCTGTCCCGATCTGCGAATTAGCACTTAAGTTTGCGTACTTTTCAAACTGAAAGTCATTAACAATCTTGCATCATTCCGCCAAAAGCCAAAAACAATAGCATAGCCATAGTCAATAACATGAACTGGTTCCCTCAGAAGTAGAATAGGTATTCAGCGTAACATAAATGCCTACATATAGACATATTTACATTTGTGCGTACGAGGTTTATGTATGAAATCACGCCTAGATCATAAA
The DNA here is from genome assembly GCF_028408465.1 of Anastrepha ludens. Taxonomy (NCBI): domain Eukaryota; kingdom Metazoa; phylum Arthropoda; class Insecta; order Diptera; family Tephritidae; genus Anastrepha; species Anastrepha ludens. The sequence goes on along the minus strand of NC_071499.1, from coordinate 24,428,763 downwards.
ATTAGAGAATTTCTAACGATACGAATTTTTGCAAAAAAATTTTCATACCTACAAAACTTAGCATAATAACAAACATATTTGCGAAAAACTCAAAAAAAGGAAATATTTATAAAAAAAAAATACTTATAAATATATACAAATTATATGTACACATAAATGCACTATTATTTTTTGTTTTTTAAGTTTAAAGTGTTCATGAAAATAAAATGGATATTCAAAAGAGAAATTAACAAGCAAATATTTTATGTATACGCAATTCACTTATTTGCTTTGCATCGATGTATTTAAATTCGCATTAGTGTGCGTAAATTGCGAAGAAATGTTGTTAAAAGCAAAATAAAAATATTTACCGCTAATTAGCCGAAATACGACTATATTGAGTTATATATGTACTATATGTCACAATGATAAAAACCGTTATATCCGCATACAAAGCATATATTCCAGCAAATGTGAAAACAATAATAACAATAAAGTTAAAGCAATACGGAAGAAAACCCCAGATTTTTAGTTTATTTCTCGCACGGTTTTCTTGAAACGCCGGGTTCTGTAAAGATTTTTGACTTTTTGATTAGTAGGTGGTTTTTACATCCGATAAACATATCTAATTCAACATTGTTGTTGTTATAGTAGCATTCTTATAGCCTAGATAGACGGCTATTGTACATAAATACAGGGACCGGTACATTTATGGCCTTTTTAATTGGTTACACTTCTTCTTCTTCTTCGGACAATGGTTAGACAGACAATTAACGACATTCATCGGGAGACACTTACCAGCTTCTTAAACTCCCGACCCCCGAATGCCGTTATCGGAGTCCAACCACCACTCATAGCAGCTGAAGAGTTCCAGCTACTCCGAAAGAGCCGCGTAACCTTGGCACAATTACGTTCTGAATACTGTAGCAGGTTGAACTCCGGCTTATCCAGAATTGGCCCCACCATACAAAGGTATGTTCAGCATGTAAAGGCACCCGGCACGACACTAACCATCTTTTCACATGTCCCATCAAACCCACTCACCTAACACTCCTTTCCCTCTGAGCCCGACATTTCGAAACTGCACGTTTTCTGGATAAGATGACATAGACGAAGACGACCTGCAAGCTACATTACACTGATAGAGTTAAGTTTGCTTGTACAACAACAACAACAGTAATCCTGATAATCTATCATCTTTGAATTCGAACCATCCATTCATCACTAGCATATAGGCCCGTCAAAATGGACCCGTTCCGAACGAGTACCGTACGGCAAGTGCGGCATAAATTACAACTATTTAAAGGAGAACAATTTTGTATCACGCACATTTTTATCGTTGGTATTTTTTACTATATAAAACTAAATGCATAAAAATGGAATTTTGGTTAATTGATTCAATTCAAATGTATCCTTATAAATATTTTCGATAAAAAGTTTAAAAGAGTAAAGTAAAGGCTTAACCAGGTTGTCCTGCAAAATGAATGTGCGTCCAGATCTCGAAGTTATGGTCGCACCCACCGTTTACGACTACCATAAATTCTATTAAAACTCTCTTTCGCTTCAATTAGCATTGAACCGCAAATTTCCAGATATCCATGCATATTTTGAGCTCGGTGCATTCTCTCACATTGGCCCTGAGTCGAGTACTTCAAGGAGAAAATCAAGATCTGGGAGAGGCTATCAAATTGGCTGATGCAGCGAAACAAATTTTGATGGAAAGAAGAGAAAACGCTGAGGGTGAGTTTAGACAAATTTTCAAAAGCGTGAGCGAAATTAGCGAACAATATGAAATTGAATTGCGAAAGCCAAGGATTGCGTCGAGACAGACCCAACGTTCCAACGTACAAACTGATTCAGCTGAAGATTATTTCCGCATAACAATCTACATACCGTATATTGATTCGTTTCTGGTACAATTGCAATCTCGATTCTTAAATCACCGTAATATTTTATCAAATTTCGCTTGCCTTTTTCCCAACAAAATGCAAATTTTCGAGGAAGAGTCCTGCGCTCAACTATTCCAACCATACTGTTAAATTTTGCACGACGATTCCCGTGAAATCTGGGTGAACGAAGTACAACTTTGGCGGAAGCTCATTGCCGGAAAGGAAATAAAAAAACTCACTTGAAGCACTCGATATTTGTAATGAAGATGCGTTTCCAAATGTTAACCAGATGCTTCGCATGATGGCAGTTTTGCCAGTGACAACAGCGACGAATGAACGATCCTTCTCAACTTTGCGACGACTGAAAACGTATTTGAGATCAACAATGTCTGAAGATCGCCTGGACGGCTTAGCCTCACTCAATGTACATCGCGATGTCAAAATCGATCCGCAAATAATTTTGAAAGAGTTTTTTTCAGTACCTCGAAGAGTAGATTTATTACATACCTAAATGTACAATAGCTAATTATTACTTTTGACAATAAAATTTCTGTACTCAAAAAATTTTTTTTCTTTTTTCATTGATTACGTAACTTGAGTTAAAACCGCCCCACCTCAGAAATTTTCTGCGCACGGGCCTGGTTTTCTTCGATTGAGTTGAGTCGAATGAGGTGATCATCGATAAAGCAATCGTCTGTTTTGAGAACGTCGAGAGTACTTTTGTGTTTTCAATTTGTTTTTGTTTCAAATTGGAGACACGTTGAATGTGGCGTATCCAGAGCTGAATTATCCATAAGAGAGTGTCGAAGTTAAGTAGAAATAACTGCTAGGCACCTACCTACAAGGTTCTCTGCTGTACAACTAGCGCGCATCACACACATCCCAAGCAGTTACAATGCAAGTGTGAATCGCCTGCTGTGAGAGCGGCCAGTGCAGTTAACAGCAAAGAGGAGATATGTGTGAAGATCGCCGTCATCCAATTAGAGAGCTGTTGGTTAAAGGGAGTTCGTTTGCAAATGCACTAATTCGGAGATCACTACGGTTGCTAGCTTTGCTAAGCTTTACTGAGTATACAATATTTTTGTAAATTCTTATTGTTAATAAATAAATATTTTATAACTTACCCAACTTACCTAAAATTAAAAAAATGCATCATCGATTGAAAGTTTAATTTGTTTTTTTTGTATCCTGAACGTCAGTATTATTACTCCGACTTGGTTAACCTGGCGCTGGGTGTATCGAGCTACATAAGCACCGTTGTTTTTGGAAAATAAAAGATTCCTTTCGAGTTTCAATATTTTATTAGCGCACTCTTGCGGCCTCGGTAGTTAAGCGTAGTGCACTAACTTGCCTTCCCAGAGGTTATGGGTTCGAGTCCCACGTAAAGCACGGTCTTCACACTCTTCCAAATTTACCTACTTTCCCTGTTTCCAAAAAAAACAAACCCCAATTCCATTCCTCAACCCCAAAAGCCTATCCTTTCCATCCTTACTTCCATCCTTAGTCTGCGTATTATTTGCATTGTGGCTGCTAAAACAAGCAAAGAAAATCACACAGTTACACATTGCATCAGTGGCACCATTAAGAGAAAGCGGGCAACCGCGGTAATAGCGTAGACACACGAAATTTAGCGAAGTCTTCAACCATCTGTGCGATACTTCTGGCAGGAAAATGTGAAACACAGATGGCGCTCCAAGCAGTAAGAAGGCGTTGTTCCTAAGCAACGACAGGTGGGCATTCCCACTACTTAGGACTGGTAGCGGCAGGCTAATCACCCACACTGGCAGAAATCAAAATATGTAGATTAACGAAACCATCCAACCAATTTGTGGAGGCAGATGGAGTTAAGAGGAACTTTTCAAGGCAGAAATACACTCGGAGGTTTGCCATTACCTGCTGTGGGGCCACCGCTATTAGAAAAAAACTGTATATTATTTGATGTTCATGTGCGGAGATTCGAATCTGCGCACTCCCGAATGGTAGTCACGCACCAGCCCATTCGACTACGGTGGTGGCCTTTTTAGAGTGGAATGAAAACAAATATTTTCTCATGTTCAATGGTAATAAATTTTTATATGTTTAGTTCGAATATATGAAAGCTTAATATTATTGCTGCACACAAGCCCGTATGCATTTAATTACAATTTAGAGTAGAATCTTAAAGCTGCTTAATGGCGTTTGTATCACATATAAGCTCATTGTAGATTTGCTCATTAGTGTTGGGATTCTTCAAGTCAGTCACGAACTCAATAGCATCATCCTGATACAGTGGAGAAAGAGAGACGAACAAAAAATATTTGTAAATTACTAAACTAAATTAAAAACTCTCAACTCCTGAACTTACATCGAACAGCACATTCTTGGCGTCCTTTTCGTATTGGCCGAATAGTGTAAAGACATCGGGCATTCGGCTGCCTTTGGCAAACTTCGTTGAAAGCGAAGCAAACAGATGCCTGCAGGTCTCTTGCTCAACTGTAGTCATGCTATCGCGTATGAAGACTGCCTTTGGCAAGTCAACTTCCAAATTACAAGTCTGGTACTCGGTAACCGGTTTCACATCCAAGCTGGCACACACCAGCTGCTTGTTCTTGTATTGATCCAATTCACTGGAATGCACAATAGCGAGATTCTTGTCGGTGGACGGCGTGGTCTGACAGGGATTGATATTGCGACGTTTATTCAAGAAGAGCGCCGCCTGACGAGCGCGTTCATTTTGCGCATCAAAGTTGCTGTGTGTAAGATGAGAGGATTTCCAATAAAAAAATGTACAAAATAAGTAACTAAATTATATGGTTGGCTACTCACATTGGCAACTTTTGTACATCCTTGCTGACGCTCGGCTCTACAATGGCAACATAGACATTGTCTGGTCCGTAGCTTTCATAAACGATCGGTTTGAGTTTGAGATCGCGCGCCTGTTTGTAGTTGTTGCCATTCACCACAACCAAATCAGCCGTTTTATTTTGAACGGCAATCAAACAATCGTTCTCCTGCACGCACTCCAACTCTGGACGGATATCACGCGAATAGGCCGCACGGTGCATCGTTTCACATTTGGCCAATTCAATGTCGGTCTGCACACAGAGGCGCATTTTTCTAATGTCGCTGACATCACGTTCGATAACATCCTTATAGCCGGCACGCTCCAAATACACTTTTGGTTCAACCGCTTCCGGTTTGTTGTAATAGGTGCTATTCTCGTTGATGAACAAATGTGCAACGGCCTTTTGGTTCTCGGCATGTAAACCATTCTCAAAGAATTTCTCTAGGCGATTTTGCAAGTTGTGCAACTTCTGCTCGCCATTTACCGCATCGACATTCGAAATGTAACCAACCCATGGGCGTTGAGCCCACGAACAAGCGGGACCGGTAACGGGGCGACGAGTGCCATCCTCACAGAGGTATTCGAATTCCGAAGGATCGCCTTCAGCTTTGGAGCCGGGCGTGAGCTGCAAATGTTAAGTTGAATTGTAAGGTGGAAATTTCTTTTGCTTTTTTCACTCGTCATTCACTACTTACGCCAAAGTATGACTTGATGTATTGCACCTTGGTGAAGGCCACCTCACCCTTGCCCTTGTCCAAGCAACGAATTGCGCCATCATAACCAGAAAATATGTCAGGATAGTTGCATTGTTCGGGTTTCTCGCAAAGTGCGCACAAATTGGAGTATTTCTTCTCTGTTGGAAACGAAGAATATCGCATTAGAAATTTAAATTCAATTGCAGCTGAGCGTGCCAGCTATTAAGGCTCAACTTCAAGTGACTTACTCAGTAGACGATCAGTTTCGGGATATGGCGAATAGGTGCCAACCAGACAGGATTGTGTGAAGAACTCCGACAGGGCTTTCAATTCACGTTCGGTGGCGGTTATTTCGGGATCCAGAGAGATTTTAAGAATATGCGTATTCTTCAACTTGGTAATTGGAATCTAAAAAAGAAAGAGGAGGCGGCCGCATGGCATGAGTTAAATAGTGGTATGTGCATATGTATGTATGTGTGTATGTATGTATGCGAGTAGAAAAGTAGCAATTCGCAAATGCACAAACTTGTTGACCTACGCAAACTTGTGATTTCACTAATTAACTGGACGTAAAACTGGTATTTTGCATGGGAAAAAAGGCACTTTGCATAGTCACGAACCGGCAATTTAAATTAAAGTAGCTTGGCTGCTCTAATAGATTCTGATTGCTTGATGAACATTTTCTTGATTTCACTGCATGGCTAATCTGGAAATTATTTAAGTGCAGCCAAGCAAGATAAGTGGCGCTGTGGAATATTTGCGCTCTTTAGAGCAAATTAAAGGCATGCAAGATACTCAGATGGGTTGTGAAGATGAAATGTAGCAAGCGCTGAATTTATATGAAAAAGTTGATCTTTAAAGGCCCAACTTCGGCGTTTCCAGCGAAAAATTAATAAATTTCTTTTCATTTATGAGCTTAACTATCGCACAGGCTACTAGTAGATTGCATGAAGGGAAATTGAAATCAAATTTGAAAAGTCGAGCCAAGAAGTACCGTGAGATTTGGTAACTCCTAAAAAACCCATTGTATTCAATGATCAGGTAGACCACAAATAGGAGGAGGAGCTCGGCCAAACACCCAAAAAGGGTGTACGCGCCAATTATATATATATAGTATATATATTCAATAATTAAGAGTAAGGCAGGCCACTGTCGCCCCTTCTCTTCGCCATCGTCCTAGCCGACGTAATGAACCAATTGACCCTGCAAAGAAGAAGCATCTCGTATGGAGTTTCACCAGACATCTTGAAGGTCCAGGTCATCGATGATATCTGCCTCCTCTCTCTCACAAACTCGCTGACATGCAAGCGAAGGCGGACAGACTAGTCTCGCTAGCACGCACTGTCGGACTGGAGGCCAGCATCGCTAAGACCAAGGCTATGAGAGCTAACCACAATAAAGTAAGGCATTTAATGGTTGACGGGTGCCCGGTGGAATCCTGCTTCTGCTACGTCGGCTCACAACATTCTGTGGGGGGCACCGATGCGAATCCGATGGAGTATTCTCTTTGGGCCATTTTGGAGAGCCAGAACCGAACTAAAAGATTCACCAGTCTCGAGGCGCTAAAAAAATCCATTGTCCGCGAGTGGGCCAAAATACCTACAAGTCACATTCGGGCAGCTTGCGATTGTATTCTGGACCGTCTCACGGCCATCGTCAAGACAAAAGGTGGTCATACTGAGCAAAAATAAATTGATTCTTAATTTTGTATTATTTTCACACATTTTCACTTTAAATTGAATAAAAGTAATTTTTCAAACTAAATTTATGGCCTTTTTGATTGGTTACACTTCGAGGGCCGGCCCATGTAAAAGCAAATGATGACCATTTCGAATGAAAATTAATTTTTGTTTTTGTAATATTTACAGGACTGAAAAAAACTAACTGCATTAAAAAAAGTATAATAATTTCATATCTATAACGGACTTAACTTGTAACAGAACTTATGGCAGGACTAAGTATTTCTGCCATGAAAAGTATCCTCATCAGCCGTTCAGAGCCGGCGCATAAAATTGTAGCTCCCTCCATTTATGGAAAAACATCAAGTCGCACAACCACAAATCGGAAGAGGAGCTCGATCAAACAACTAAAAAGCGCCAAATAGACCATATTTTCTCGGTACATGGCTGTAGTGTCATCGATATCTCGTAAAGTACCGATGAAAAAATTTCAAGTTTATGCTCGTTCTCAAGGTGACTATTCCCACTAAGAAAATTATTAATTTTTTTTTTTGTTTCAGTCAGGTGTGAGTTGCAGGGTGTTAGCAATAAAAGTCAACAAAGAGAAAATTTTTCATTTTTTCTTTGATAAAGCGGAAATGCAAGCCAAGCTGCTGAAATTTTGGGATGGTGTTTAACTGTAACAGCTTCGTCGATTCCGTTCAGGCATTTTTCATGCTAAAAAAAATACCGATAATGTCGAAAATGTCAATAAAATCATAAAAAAAAATCGAAGTTGTCGGCATTTCAGTAGTCATAGCATCGCCTAGGAGCTAAAGATCGACCACAAAACAGTTTTCAGTTTTCATTGGCGCAAAAATTTTACGCAAAAATAATGGGTTTCTATTTTCCCAAACTAATATAATAATACTAATAATCGCATCCGGTCTTCTATTTGTTGTTTTTTTTCTTCAATCACTTTAAAATTTCACACACCAAATTCCACATATTGTAAATTCACTCACCTTATAGCCCACATTGCGTCCGAAGCCGGTGTGACAGGATTTCTTGCCGCGCAACTCCTTCAAGCTGTTAATATTCGAATTTTTCTTCACCAAAATAATGCCCTCATAACGGAACTCCGCTGCAATGGAAGCATATTTTTTTTTAATTTTTTCACATAAATTTCACAAGGGCACATTTTTTCACATAAATTTATCAAATTATTGCGCTCACTGTAACACCATAACCCCCACTACCACTACTCACCGTCCTTATCAGCCTTGGAGCGAATTTCGGAGACCACACGATAATCCTGATTCTTCGAGTGATAGGCGACGTACATATCCTCCGGTTCGCTGGCGAGCACATCAGCCTTGCGCTGATTGATTTTGTCCAAACAATCGATGCGATCACGTCCAGCTACGCATTCCATTTGTATGCCAGCCTCCGAGGGATCCTTCAACAGATCCAAACAATCTTTGTAATACAGTTGCGGCACGCACATGCGATCTACATACATACATACAGATATATTTGGAGTGTGAAATAATTTCATTGTTTTGTTGTTTTATTAGTAAAAAAATTATTTAAGCAATTTGTATTTATTCCATTTTTGTTTATGTGGCTTACATATTTGTTCGTCAGCTTGGACCGAAGCCAAACTGACCACGCCCAATAGGGCCGTAGTCAAGTAAACTATTGTCGTATAACCCATTTTAGCGCTGCTCATTCAAACGCGTCCAATACTTAACTGTTGAGTGCATCGCAAGCCAGTTTCTTTTTATAGCCGATGCGGCGGCTCTATACTAATTTCGTCGTCGCCGTCGCCGTCTTCGTTGGCGTTGTCGTCGTCAAGATCGGAGCCGGCTTTGCAGCAGCTCAGTGGGCTGACGAAATGCTCGGGAATCACCAATTGATTAATTTTTCTTTATTTTTGCAATTTTTTTATTTTCATCTCTTTAGCTGCGCTGGGCTAGGCGTAGTTGCTTGACTTTGCTTTGATTATATTGTTTTCCCTAATTGTGCGATTACTTTTTCTATAATTTTGTATGCAATGTTTTGTGTACAAAAAGTAACCGAAACTTCTAAGTGGAAAAAACTGCGCTTAAGATATTTTCAAAGAAATGTTTATTTATTTATTTCTTTTTAATTTTTATTTATTTATTTCTTTATTATTTATTTAATATTTATTTATTGGGAATGGGAATAAGTTTCCATGTAGAACCCTTCATGATACAGGGTTTGATTAAAAAGTAATGAGCCTTCCCGCGCGGAGCGTCTGCCAAGCGATCAACCGAATCGGCTAGTGGGGGAAAATTATCGTTGGACCTTCCCCTTCCACTAGAAACCGGTCCCAGTTCGCTGGCAACAGCGGTGCAGTCAACATCGCTCCGCGCGTGAAAGCTGTTTTAAAAGTGTGTTAGGATTTTGCAGTTGCGAAAATGCAGCATTCGTTGGAGCAACGTTACTCGATCAAATTGAAAGTGACGAGCAGGATAATACTTTAGACAATTGTATCACAGGAGATGAAACATGGTACTTTGAGTACGATCCTGAGGGCAAGAGAGAGAGAGAGTGCGGAGTGCCAAACGAGCCAGTCGCCACGACCCAAGATGGCGCGCATGTCGAAATCCAAGGTCAAAACCCTGCTGATCATCATTTTCGACTCTCGAGGCATCGTCCACAAGGAGTTTGTACCTCCAGGAAGCACTGTAAACGCGGCATTTTACAAAGAAATGCTCCTTCGGCTGAAAAACCGCGTCGCCGGGTTCGGCCCGACCTCGGCAACAATTGGACCCTTTATCACGACAATGCGCCGGCGCACACCGCCTTCCTCTGCACTTCTGCATTGGCCAAGATGGGGGTTCCGGTGCTTCCCCACACTCCCTACATCCCAGACCTGTTCCCTCCGAACTTCTTCTTGTTCCCGCGCCTGAAAAGAACGCTGAAGGGGAGGCGTTTCGACTCCATCGAAGCGATCCAAAAAACTGTGACAGCCGAATTGAACGCGATTCCGGCGGATGAGTTTAAAAATGTTTCCTGCAGTGTAAGGACCGCTACCAGCGCTGTATTGACGCTCAAGGGTCCTATTTTGAAGAATATTAGTTGTATAAGCCAAAAGGTTTAGTAAAATTGCTTAAAAAAATAAGGCTCATTACTTTTCAATCAAACCCTGTATATCTAAAGAGTTGTATGTAGACAGATCGACCGTCGGTAAACGTTTGCACGCAATGGGAATGGTCCAGAAAGCAGGTGACTGGGTGCGACATCAATTGAAGGAGCGGGATATCGAGAGACGTTTGGTGACGTGTGAGACGCTTCTTGAACGGCAGAAAAGAAAAGGTTTTCTGAATCGCATCGTCACCGGCGATGAAAAATGCATCTATTATGATAACCCTAAGCGTCAAAAATGTTGGAGACTGCCAAGTGAATCAGGTCCATCGACAGTGAAAAAAACTATTCATACTTGAAAGCAAATTCAACGAAATATAACACACGCCACCAAGTCATTTTGCCATAAGCCAGAAAAAAATTCCCCAAAGGTTATCGCACCGAAAATTGCAAAAAATGCGCTTTTGGCCTATATTTGAGGAAGCGCGATTTTTTAATATCTTTTTAGTTTTTTTCAAAACACCGCATCTTGAAGTACGATTACAAAAATCTTGGTTTTCAAAAACCGTTGAGTTTGCTTCAATATTTTTTTTTTTTTACTTTCTCAATACTCATAAATCTACTAAGCCCGCAGTAGCCGAATGGGTTAGTGAGTGCGTAGGTTCGAATCTCTGAATTATAGAAACAGTTTTTTCTAACAGCGATCGGTTCTAGGCTGGTAATGCCGACTGTATTTCTTCCATGAAAAAGCTCCTCATAAAAAAAATTTGCCGCTCGCGAAGGCGAAACAAGGGTCAATGAATACAATATCAAAATGAGCCAACAATCTTCGGAATGACACTTTTCGGACGAGCTAAAACTCAAAAAACCTGGGGCAATACAGTATCGACTCAAAAAAAAGATTTGGTTGGTTGCTCTTGTTGTTGTTGTAGCAGCAAAAAAAATCCGCCCTAACATGTACCGGGACTGGCGGGATGGTCGGCTCACACCTCTCAACTGATAAGTGACTTTTTGGCCAAAAACAACTTGAATACCATTCCGCAAGCTGCTTATGATTTTCGCCTATTTCCACAACCCAAGTCACCATTTCACAGAAGTGATTTTAAGGCGATTGAGTCGATATATGTACATAGGAGAATTGCCAGACGTTTGAAAAGGTTTCCAACAGCCAAAGTATTGAAAAAAAGCATTGCCTTTTTTGTCATGAAGATTCACTTTGAAGTAAATACAATCAATATCAGTAAATATTTTATTGAACCATTTGCGTTTTGTTGACAAATTTCCAGTTACTTTTTGAACAGAAGTTATATGCAGTTACATACGCACACATACATACATATTTATGTTTGTGTTGTTGTTTCCATGTTTTCTGCTTAATTTGCTGTTTTGCTCAAAACCTCAAACGGTCATCACAAATCGTGACATCGCCGCAGATTAGTCTCTGCTGCTGCTGATGCTGCTGCTGAGCCGGTGTCGGCGCCGGTGCAATGCTCGTTCTCAAATGTACTGCCTTTTGTTGTCACCTCTGCGGGATAACGACTTCGGCCTGGTACCTTCACGACTTGCTCTGCCTTATTTGTTATTGTATTTCCGCAATGAATGTCATTATCAGCGCCGTGTTCCCCTCAGACCTCTCGAAAAGTGCGCACCTTTCACAGCGTAAAAACCGGTTTGTTCTCTACCTATTTTTTGCCCTAAGCTTTCATAATAATTCTAGTTTGTTATTTCTGATTTGTTTTAAAATATGCAAAAAGACCATATGAAAAGTTTATTTACAAACACTTATGTGCTAGTATATATACATACATACATACATATATGTGCATATATTTGTGTATATAAATGGCCTACCTACATAATAAGTGGAAATATTTGTTATTACTTGTTTTTTTCTTTTTTGCCGGCCGGCATCGCTAATCACGGAACGAATTACCCAACAGATGTGCATTGCTATGCAGCAGGAATCAAGCGGGCAACCAGACATGCAGGCAGACCGGCAGAGCTCCAAATTTACTGTATGATTGGGGTGTATTATTGAATTAATAATTCTTCTATACTACAAACTATGCAGTCAACTGGTTTTAAAAGAGTATTTCCATAAGGTACACAGTTCGATGGGCTTAAAAGGCTGATCTGACCTACATTTGGCACAAAATTCAATCGGATTTTAAGCTCGAGGAGTGCAGCTTCTGGCTCCATAAAGCTTCAAAAGTTAGTCGGTGCGCCTTAGCCCTTTCGCGATATTGTTGCCATATGGCAACAGTAAACTTTAAAAGGCCGTCAACACTCTCTTGTAAAAAATATCAACTTTTTTGTTACATATTTTCAAAAATTGAAGTTTAATGGTTAAACAGAAATAAAATAAATAATAACCGCCCATTATATATCGGTAATACAACATTTTTAAAGAAAGCCTTTTGGCATATAGCACTTCACTCTGAAATTTGTATTTTGCATTTTTAGATTTTTGAGGCATTTTGGGCAAATGTTTTCAACAATTTTTGAATAAAGTATCTATATAGAAAAATGTTTAATCTGTCATTTGGCATATAAATATTTTTTCGCTCGCAGCTTTAAAAGCTGTGCTAATTTTTAAAACTAAGCTTGTTGCCATATGGCAACAAATTTCTCATAAGGTGTTAACTTGCATTAGATTGCAGTAGAAGTTTATTTGCGATTGAAACCAATACAAAACATTTGTTGCCGTATGGCAACATTAAAAAAAAGCACTTAACAAAAAAAAAAAAAAAAAAATTATTTGTATTGTTATTGATCCTAAAATAAATACTCAGACAAAAATTTCGATTTTTTGGATGGCGCAATAAAAAGATGTAGCAAAAGGGTTAAGGGGGTATTCTAGTCTAGAGGCCAGAGCTTTGAGCATTTTGACGGTGAATAAAAAAAAAGCTATTGAAATTTTTACTATCGACTTTTTTATTATTAATTTTTTTATATAATATATTAAGAGCACACAAAATGAATTAAAAAAAAAGAAAAATTTTTCTTGGAATTATGCGTCTTTGAAGTGGAAGGGGAAAACAAAAGACAGTGTCCTCGTCGTCACGATTTCTACCCTTGTGGTCATCGGAAGAAAAAAGATGACAAATTCTTAATTAATGTGAATGTCATTATCGTGTGACGCAGAAAAAAAGGGGAAACATTTTTTTTTTTCATAAAATGGGGGCTACTCAAAAATTGAGGTCGATTGTTCCCTAATTTTTAAGCTTTCTGGAATTGTTTACACATATTAAAAAATTGAAATTTTCAGTTTTTCGTGCGTCATGCGATAGAGATATATTTGAGGAATATTCATGATAAACTTCAAACAAATCGGTTGATTAGAATTTAAGATATCGTGCTGACCGTATCGAAAGAAGTAGTTTCGAGAAAAACACGCCTATTGTTACAGCCGTCCGCTCAAACCAGTTAGCTGTCGCGACACTAAAATAGTTGTAACTTCGAAAATAATAATTCGAATTTTGAAAAATCATTTTAGAGAGATATTTTTGAATTCTTAAACTATCGAATTTTGAAAAAAAAATCGATTTTTTCAAATTTCTTGACTAAGGGGTATTCTAAGGGGTTATTAACTGTATAAGTCCAAAAAAAGCGAATTTTCTACAACTTTTTCTGAGAAAACTTTTAAATTTATTGATCTAAAAATTTGTACATCTTTTAACTGTATTTTAAACTTAGTATTAGTAAAAATATTTATTTGGAAAGGAGGTACAGCTGATCTTCGGGAGCTTCTCTTAAAAAAGACGTTTTGAGGTGACCTCTATATCTCTGAACTGGATGCTCTGAAATTAAAAAACCAAACAGATTTCGTTAAAGTAATGTTAAATCTCTCAGCTCCGGCTCTGAAAGTATTCGATGCGGTACCAGCTGGTGGTAGCAGAGGAAGAGGAAGGTCTCCTTTGCGTTAGAAAGATTAGGTGGAGAAGGACTTGACTTCACTTGGTATGTCCAACTGGCGCCGGTTAGCATAAGAAAGAAACGACTAGCGCGCTTTGTTAAACTCGGCCAAAATCGCGTAAGCGATTAACGCGCCAATTAAGAAGAAGAAGAAGACCTGTCAGAAAACCAACTATTTTCATTCTAATCTACTTCCTATTGCACGTAAAAGGTCTTATAAGCCTTTTGATCTGACGGAGTTCCTGTGTGACTTCCGAATGGGATTTTAAGAGGGAGGGAAGAAGTATTTTATTCCTGGTTTAATCGAAGCTGCCCATTTGAATACAACCTCTTGAGCCCTCGAAAAATGTATATCTTCCTTCTTTTTACATAAAATGGTGTTACACAATTTGATCTTTAATCAAGAGTTCAGTTGAAGATTTCCCAGACAAATCTTTTGCATGTACTTACTAGCCTGATCTTTGGCGAATCGAATCAGAACGTTTCCAAAAACTTCCGCTCGAACTATCCAGTTCTTCGCAGAAATATTGATAATAATTGGCGCGTACACGTCTGTCAGGTGTTTAGCCGAGTTCCTCCTTCTGTTTATGGTGTGCGTCTAGATGTTATTCCACAAATGGAGAGACCTACAGTTTCAAGCCAATTCCGACCGGCAAATGGTTTTTATGAGGAGCTTTTTCATGGCAGAAATACATTCTGAGGTTTGCCATTGCTTGCCGCCTCTATTAGAAAAACTTTTTCTTCATATTTGGTGTTTCATACACGGAGATTCGGATCTATCTCCCGAATGGTAGCCACGCAACAACCCATTCGACTACGGCGGTCGAAGAAATGGTCTCCCAGAAATCTAAAAGTCATTCCTTGAAGTGGTGGGCATACGCACCGGCAGTAGAGTAGAATGGGGTAAGATAGGTATGGGGGCACAATAGGTAGGTGGGATTTTCGTCGCACTGTTTTTGCAGAGGTCACTCGTCTTATGTGAATTGAATACGTGGTATGGAACAACGTTCGCGACTGTCATTTCGGCCGTCACCATTGATTAGTTATCCTAGTTCTGGCGTCGTTTAGTTTTTTGAGAGCTTTTCTGCGACTTAGCATTTTTTTCATTCTACGGTGCAGTGCATTCAATGATTGTAAATATTTGTCAGGTGAGTTTTATTTTACGTAGAAAATAATGCTGAACACGAATATTGTGTTAGTTTTTTGATATTTTTGTTTTTAAAAAAAATATCGACACTAACATAAAACATGTGCTTGGGGGCACTATAGGTCAGTTGTCTTGGGGCATTATAGGTCACTACTTTTAATTGGATAAAATAAATTTTAATTGTTTTTGCATCTAAATGCTGCGTAATTATGTGCGAAAAACGCCGAAACGAAGTGAAGAGGACGTAAAAAAGGCAATCGCGGCAGTCCGAGATGGCGCTAGTGTTCGATCAGCCTCTAAACAATTTAAAATTCCGTTCGAAACATTACGTGCTCGCGTGATGAATTAAAGAAAAATTCCTAACTTTTATAACATGTGCAGTGTTCATACTCTATAAATAAAAGTTAAAACGTTAATTTCCATGCCATGTACATTGTTCTTTTCTCCTCACATATAGTGACCTATCGTGCCCCCCGATTTTGAAAATATCGAAAAAAAGTAAATTTGCCTTATTGAATGCAGCTTCTAAAATATTTAGCCAAACATAAGTCAGTATAACCAAAATGTTAGCAGATAAATAACCTTTCAAAATCTTGCTTATTTTTCAAAATCAATGCAAAAACACCGTAGCAAGAGCTCTCCAAAAAAAATGACCTATCTTACCCCATTCTACTCTACTTAATGGATTTTGTCACTTCCTTAACTTTACAGCTTCTACTGAAATCCTTATGAGAGACTACGAATTTGGCGATCATACTGCGAATTGTATAGAGTCCTGTTAGTATTCCCGTAAGAAGCGGCAAGTTCGGTTTAGAAAGCCTCAGTAAGCAGTGTTCGTCGTTCATCGCGTTTTTGACAAATTGAACCCGATACTAAGCATATTGTTAGTAAGCACTCTAGAATTCATCTATTTATCTTGTGAAATCAGGCATCTTGGATGGGCTTGTTTGAGACACTTTCTCCGTGCACTCGTATGCTTTCTAATTTTTTCGAACATCACTGCGTACACGAACGTCTGAAAAACCTTTTACCGACTTCCCAAATGTCATCCCAGCAGACGAGTTGAAACACCATTCGGAAGGAGCGATTTTGATTAAAATAAGTTGGTTTTTCCGAAACAATTTATTTAATTTTTTAATTTTTTTTTTTCTAAATCTTGCTTACACTTTGGATCGTGCCTTATGACCAGGCTTTTGTCGTGAAAATTATTTGTAAGTAAATATCAATTAGGAAGTTTTTCAGTTCTTTCTAATACTGGTCGCCCCTCCGCAGGCAATGGCAAGCCTCCGAGTGTATTTCTGCCATGAAAAAGCTCTTCATAAAAATATCTGCCGTTCGGAGTCGGCTTGAAACTGTAGGTCCCTCCATTTGTGGAACAACATCAAGACGCACACCTCAAATAGGAGGAGAAGCTCGGCCAAACACCCAAAGAGGGTGTACGCGCCAATTATTTATTTTTATTTATTTAAGTTTTTCACTCAGCGTCTCAAGTCTCCTCTTTTCATTCTCCTTTAAAATTGCGAACTTTTTGCTCACGTCTAATAAAATTAAAAAAAAAAACAACGAAACAATGTAGTGGATACACCCGTGCATGATTCAGACAACCGCACTTAATGTAGTCAGTCTCCAGATTTATGAGCTAATTGAAAGTGACGCCACGTAGTTGGTTCCACAGGCATCTCGGTGTGTTTGTGGTGTCTAAAGCAGTCGCTGGTAATTATTTAGCTTCTTATTTTTTTTATTCGTTTCTTGGAATTTTACTCGTCTTACAACTTTTCTAGAACACCTAGAGGAGAAAAGCAGTATTTGTTTTGTATGCTTTTGTAAATACACCGACTGTAATGGCATACATACGAATGCACGTACATATATCTTTTAATACAAAAATATACGCATTTACATATCTAAGTAAGTATATATGAAGTTCACAAATATATGCGTATATACAAATGTATGTGTGTATGTGTGCATAGTTGAAACGGCGACGCGCCTTGCAATATCAAGCCTGAGCTCTGCTAACTGAATATTCTCTTAAGGTCATATTGCTGATGCACTTGCCTTTTTATCCATGCTCTTAGGTCTGGAAGACAAACCTTGCTTGAGCACTTCAGGTTTTCTCCGACTAATTCGTTGTCACTTCGTTTCGTGTCGCCGATGTGTCAGTGATCAGTCCGCTTAATTCATTTTACTGGGGGCTAACTGCTGGCGTTTTTCAAAAGAGCTCTGCATTATTGGAGCGAGACTGGGCTTTGGTTTTGAAAGCCGCAAAAGTCAAACCGTCTTAGAGGTGATGAGAGTTATTCAATCGCTGTTGTTTACTCAGGATATTGTTCTCAGTTCTATTGATTGTCAGGAACTTCTTGAACAGTTAAGCTTCAATGTTACACACAGAACACTGCGCTTTCAGTTCCCGTTCCATACCAAAGCTCACCATCATAAGTGTGGTGTTATTGCAAGAGTTCTTATTGAACTCAATAAAATTTTCAAGGTCTTTCCGTCAATCCGAACAAAACTACCATAGTCTTGTTCACGAGAATATGGAAATTGGATGGACTTAGTCTTCCAACACTAAAAGGTGTGACACTTGGTATCTCCGATGAAGTTAAATGTGTAGGAGTAATCTTGGATAAGAAGCTGACTTGGCAGACACACGTTTCACTGAAGACGAGTCGCGCATTAAGGATATTTCAGCAATGCCGTAGAGCCTTTGGTAAAACCTGGAGTCTGAAACCTGCTGTGGTCCTATGGTTATGCACAGCACTTATCAGACCAATCATCACTTACGCCTCTGTGGTCTGGTGGCGACGGAGCATGGTTAAGTCCCCACTCTGGGAACTACACAGGCTGCAAAGAAGTGTACGTTTATGCGTTACGGGTGCCATGAGTACACTCTCCGGGGATGCTCTAATTGCTGTGCTTGATTTGCTGCCCCTTGGATCTTAAGATACAACAGGAAGCAATAAAAGCTATGCGCAGACTCCATAAATATGGTTTCTGGCACGAAGACGGAACTTCGGAACACAGAGAAATCTTTAAGTTGCTATCTGAGCAGTATCCACTGTTTTTGGCACCTAAAGACGAATGAAATATAGACTGGAGCCGGATGGTACTTAAACGATAATAATAAGAATCACTATGCTATGGGGGAAAGGGCAGCTGTTTTACAAGCGGAAATTTTTGCCATCCTAAAAGTAGCCGAATGGATAACCGAGAGGATATGGAGCGGGAAAAAATTGGAGTTTTCAGTGACAGTCAGGCTGCACTGAAGGCCCTGGAGAACGCAAAGCAAACCTCAAAGTTTGTTCAAGAATGTAAGAAGAAGCTTAATTCTGTCGCAAGACAGACAGGTGGCTACGCTCATTTCCTGATAAGAGAGGAGGACATTATAAGGCTGGTTTCAAATTAGGAAGGTTCGCTATAGATCAAATTTTTACCCTAAGACAAATACATGGAAAATCCCAAGAAAACAACGTAACCACATTTCATTTGTTTATTGACTTCAAAGCTGCATGTGATTGTATTATACGAACCCATCTCTTCGCTGCTATGGGCGAATTTGGATCCACTAGAAAATATTAGAGACGTTGTAAAAATTGGAAATAAGCTGTCATCTGGATGATGGTCTTTCATACCTGCTGTTTAAACTCGCCTTTGGAATAGTTTTAAGGGAAGCTGGCGTAACTATAGACGGAACTATATTCTACAAATCGGTACAAGTCCTGGCATTTGCAGATGATTTGGACATTATAGTGACATCCCTTGATGACCTTAAATAAGTCTTTATAAAATTTAATGGAGCGGCAAGATGAATGGGATTATCACTTAATACGGACAAGACGAAGGTGATGGTGATATCCCCACAAGGACAAGCAGTGCAGAACATCGACCAAAGTCTTAAAAGAGGCCCCTACATCTTCGAAATTGTTCAAGAATTCAAATATCTAGGTGTCCAAATGGACAATAAAAACAACATAAGGACTGCAATTGAACAAAGAATACTTGCCGCGAACCGATGCTGCTTTGCATTACAAAAACACGTAAAACATCCCATTCTTGGAAGACCAGCGAAAATATCAATTTATCGTACTCTTATCGGTCCACTGCTTATATACTAATAGTAAAACTTCGACACTAAGCAAGACCGATGAGCAAACCCCCAAAAAAAAATTCGTAGATCCGTCCCTGAAAATTCAAGCCGATTATATAGATGACTGATAATTCAAACATGTCTCGTTCTGCTCTAAATGCTAGAAACGTAGCAGCGACAAGTTCAGGTACTTCCCAAATATCTACAGATTATATTTTCACGTCCTTATGAAGCATGCATAATAGTAATGTATGATACACATAATTTTATGTAAAAGGTGATTTTTTAGCTATTATCTTTTTAAACAGTCGGTTTAAACAGCTGACGCACGTTTCGTGTTTTGTTTCACCATCAAATATCTTCAGTTTGGTCTATAATTTAACCATGAATCGTCTTACCAACGATCAACCTTGCAAATCATTGAATTTTATTATAAAAATGCGTGTTATCTTAAGAGGGTTTAAGATTCACTTTTTTATCGAAAAATTGTGTTCAGCGACGAAACTCATTTTTGGGTCAATGGGTACGTAAATAAGCAGAATTGTCGATTTTGGAGTGAACATCAGCCAGAAGAATTGCAAGAGCTACCAATGTATTCAGAAAAGTTCACAGTTTGGTGCGGTTTATGGGGTGGAGGTATCATTGGACCGGACTTCTTCAAAGATGCTGCGAATCGTAACGTAACTGTGAATGGGGGCGCTACCGTGAAATGATAGCCAACTTTTTTTTGCCCAAAATGCAAGACCTTGACTTGCATGACATGTGGTTTCAGTGAGACGGTGCCACATGCCACACAGCAGGCGTAACAATGGATTTGTTGGGAGGCGAGTTCGGTGAACATTTTATTTCTCGTTCGGGATCTGTCAATTGGCCACCCAGATCGTGCGACATAACGCCTTTAGATTATTTTTTGTGGGGCTATGTTAAAGCTCATGTCTATTCAGACAAGTCTGCTTCAGTTAACGCATTGGAAGACAACATGAAAGCATTTATATGTGAGATACCGGCCGAATCATTGGAAAGAGTATGCCGAAATTGGACTAAGCGGATGGACCATTTGAAGCGCAGTCGCGGTCAACATTTGATTATATGGCCTGTACTATCGATTTAAATAAAACCTTCATGCATTTTTCCGAATTTTACGTATGTTTTTTTGAAAAACTTTCCTATAGCTCTTAAAAAATCACCCATTATATATGTATGAATATACTCGTACTGTATGAGAATATTGATTTGAGTTGATTGTAATTGATTTGAACAAGTTTTTGAAGGCGCACAAAATGAATTATGCAAACAGGTGTTTCACTTTGTCTACCTACAAATGAATACGAACTTATATACGTAAGTATATAGTTATATTATAATGTTACATACTACTATACTTAGTTACATGATCACCCTATTCCTATATTATACCTACTCTTAATTCTAACTTAATCTTACTCTTATATTTAATTACTTATGCTAACTGTTATTTAAACCAACAACTGTTTTACATACTTTCTTACACTCTACACCCACACGCTTACTCACGCACTCAACATACACTCAACATACTTTCTCCCATTCTCATAAATGTAAAATATTAGTTAAGCTTTAGGTTAAGAAGAGTTTTTGTTAAACTGGGAGTTGAAATAAAGTTCTTGGAAGAAGAAGACGTGTTTCACTTCGTTATTATATATATCATATATGTACATATATACATACTTACATATAAATACTACGTAGCCCCAATTTACTTTCATTGAGTCCCACCACCAGATTATTTACAAGTCAAATAAGTCAGTTAGCGAGATATTTCCCATAATTAGCATGTAATTTCTCTGCGGCCATAAATTTTAGCAACCCTTCTTCTTCTTTGTTGAACATCTGCGGGCATTGGCTAAAAAAAATTTATTAGTTTTTAGCGCTTTTTAGAGATTCTTCTTTACATTTGCTTACCTTTTAGCATTTAATTGTAGTTTTTGTTTTTGCTTTGCTTGAATTTACATTTTTCTTTGTTTATTTCTTTTCACATTTTATCGCTTTGTCGCTTGTCGCTTGTCGACTTAACCCGCTTAATTGGTGAAGCTGAGTAAATTTGTGCGTTAGTTAGCGGACAAACTTCAATAGACGGCATGAGTTCGAAACACACCGCGAAAATACATAAAACATCAGAATGTAGAACAAATTTCCATTTTCTCTCAATAGCGGCCGCCCATCGGCAGGCTATGACAGGCAAAGCGCACAAAGTGAACAACGAATTTGGTAGGGAATCTCGACCTATCCAAATTGAAAGCGTCATGCGATTATACAAGATGGGACAAAATTAATCATCCAATGTTGCCTTTGAATAACATTTTTACTGAATAAAAAAAAAAGATTTTGAGTGATGGAAATCATTATTTTGCCCTTTACGTGACCCATTGCTTCTCTGTTCGCTGCAGTGCACAAGCTGTCTTGTTCACTTTTAATTGCTGTACTCCCTCTACAAAACGCATCCAACGGTCACGATCCTTCGCGATCACTTTGATTTCTTTGAAACATATCCTTGCAGTCTTAAGCTCTTTTTCGAGAGTTCTCTTCCTGCACCTAGGGCGTCCTTCTTTCCACTGCCTTGCGTGTTCCAAGCGAATACTTTCCTGCACATTTCTGTGGGATCCTTTCGATGGGTATGGCCAATTCACCTTCACTTCCTCTGCTTTATTTTAGTCTAGATGGGTAACTGCTCACAATTCGCACAAAGCAGTCTGTTTTTGATTTTTCTAGGCTATCAAATTCGCAATAAATATCTTAAAGAATTGTTGACGAAAACTGGCAGGTTATTTGCGATCAAGTCTGTCATGAGCCGGGTCTTAAAACCATACAAAAGGACCGATTTTGTCTACGTACAACGCCAATCGCAAAAATTATAAATCTTCCAAAAGGGTGATTAATTTTGCGTCACCTTGTATCACATACAGGGTGAACGATATGAAGTGTTACCTATTCAAAACACCATAACTTTTTTGTGTGAAATTAGTTTTTATTGATTTCCAAGACAAAATTGTTCAAAAATGATTACAATTTTGACATACATATATTCACTTTAGCTCGATACGACCACCTTTTGCCTTGACTATAGCCTTCAAACGGTCAAAAAATGAGTTGTATGCTGCACGAATGTGATCTTGAGGTATTTTGGCCCATTCTCGTATAATCGCTTTTTTCAGCACATCCATGCTGGCATATTTTTTAGTCCTCACTTCCTCTCTCTCTCCAAAATGGACCAGATGGAATAGTGATTTTTTAACCATTCTTGGTTCACACGAGCTTTATGAGACGGTGCCGAGTCCGGTTGGAACGTCCATGGTCTACGACCGAAATGCTTACGTGTCCACGGCTCTAAAGCAGCTTCTAAAATATTTTCCCGATAATTCCCGTAAACGATTGGAGAGCGTCCATGAGCGGTCACTGCGGCCCAAACCATTACTTGCGATGGGAAATTGCTTCGACTGGCCATACGTAGGCTCAAATTCTCGTATGAGCGTTCGGTCAAGTAAACCCGATAGTTTTGAGTGTTTATGAACTGCTCAATTGGGACATTTTTTTCATCAGAAAACACAATGTTAGGAATTCCCTACGTTCGTGCAAGCGCAACAACTCCTTTTCTCTTTCGCACCGAACTTTTGTTTTGCTGCAGTGAAAGATCGTGTGCTTTTTGGAACTTGTAAGCCTTGACCTTGAGCTCACTTTTCAATATGCGTCGAATGCTGTATTGCGATATTTTCAGTTCTTTGGCAATTTTTCTTCCACTTCGACGTGGATTTCGTTCAAGTCGAGCCTTCACTTTCCGAACCAGTTCTGGCGTTGTTGCGGTTTTTTTTTGGTCCACCTCCATAGCGTTTTGCAATGCTACCAGTATCATTGTAACGTCTTATAGTGCGATACACAAATATTTTATTCACTTGAGGTGCCTGGCTGGTGCCGAAAAATGGCTGGTTGTGATTTTCCAGCCAAATATAACGCAATCACACAATTACGTTTGAATTCCATCACAGAAAAAAAAATTTCAACAAAACTGAGACGCAAATGCTTTTGATGGCTTGTAAACAATATATTGAACTGTCATTAGAACAATTTTGACGTTGATGTCATGAGCTGTTTTACAGATACATATCGTTCACCCTGTATATAGCATTTTCCAAACAAAGGTGTTATTTTGATATTCAAAGAAAAATGTTATTTTTTAATATAAATGGTCGGATGTTTATTTCATAATAAAGAGGAAGGTTTGACCACGAGGACCACGTTTACAGGACAATATCCTTTTCATGAAATTTTCCATAACCGAATTGCAGAGTGGCTACCCTATGCTCTCGATAGCCTCATGAATTCCATCTTTGAGGTTTTGAATCGACCCTGGGCTGTTGGCGTAGACCTTCTCTTTCACGTGAGCCCAAAGAAAAAAGTTACAAGGTGTTAAATCACAAGATCTCGGTGGCCGATTGTGATTTTATATGGAGAAAATTAGCAACACCGTCAAAGAAAAAAATTATATAAAATCAACGGGATTTTCGAGCAACTTCCCTAAAATTTAGTAAACCATAAAACTGCATACCAAAACTTTTTCTTGAAATTCTAAATAAAAACTGTGGAATTGTAATAAAACGATTGGATTGTGGATTTTTTCAAATTTTTTTATTAAGTTTGTAGATTTGATTAAATGACTTTGTTCGACAATGAGCTATGCTTTTATAAAAAAAAAATAATAAGGAAAAATAGAAAAAACTGGCCACAATGTTGATGTGCTATCGTTTCGTCGCGGGTTTTATTATACGAGGGTCGTTTGAAAACTCCTTGCAAGATATTCCACTACTGGCGCGTATCAAGGTTATATTTAGTTAGTAGCATCTGTTGGAAGAAAACACACGACGTATCAGCCAAATCGGCCTAATTCTTGGTATTTGAGACTCATTTGAATCGAGGAAGTCGAGTCATTTTCCTTTTCCATCACCACAACGCACCAGCTCGCGCCTCAGCAACTGTGGTCGCAAAATTAATGAAAATAGAGTTCCAACTTGTTTCACATCCCCCCTATTCTACAGACTTGGCTCCCTCGGATCCGTCAGAGTTCTAATTGTTCCCCAATTTGAAGATATGGCCGGTGGAAAAAAAATTTTGTTCAAACAAGAAAGTGATTGCAGAAACTAATGGCTATTTTACAGACTTCCCTAGTTGGCTGATAAGCTGGCTAATAAAGGCTCAGCAAGCATACCACAAGGCCCTGAACCCTTTCTAGGTGTCAGCTCTGTATCGATAGGATTGACGACTTCATGAGGTATACCCATAGAAGACGTTTGTCAGAGTAGCCAACTGCTTTGTAAAAGAACCAAACAGGAAAGTAGCGAACTTTCTCCTAAAATTTAGTAGGAAAGACCTGAGAGTACTGGTGGGTGTAATCACAGGGCACAACGCTTGTAGTCAGCATAAGGCTACCATAAGAATCTTTTTTTTTTCTTGTTCACTTCTCTCGGGAGCATAGGGCCTCGACGATTGGTTTCGTTAATCTATTTGATTTCTGGCAGGGTAGGTGATTAGCCTGCCGCTACTAGTCCTAAGTGGTGGAAATGCCCAACTGTCGTTGATTAGGAATAACCCCTTCTTTTACTGCTTGAAGCGCCATCTGTGTGTCACATTTTTCTGGCAAAAGGATCGCACAGATGGTTGAGGACTTCGCTAAATTTGGTGACTGCACTATTACCGCGACTGTCCGCTTCCTCTTGCTGGCGCCACTGATGCAATGTGTAATTGTGTCTTTTTCTTTTTGTTTGTTGCTTGTTTTAGCAGGAATGAGATTTTTTGTTTGTATAGAAACGGGGAAAGTAGGGAAATTCGGAAAAGTGCAAGGGCCGTGCTTTACGTGGGACTCGAACTCACAAGCTCTGGGACTTTAGTGCACTTAGACTAGACTACCGATGCCGTACTATAAGAATCATAAACGACCCAATATTCCTATCTTGCCGGGAAAACGAGGTCACTGCAGAACATTTTCTCTGTAGCTGTCCAGCGTTTCCTAAAATCAGACTTAGGCTGTTGGGCTGTGATGAACTGAGTATGGGTAAAGTTCATACTCTTCCTCTTGAGGATCTCTTAAAATTCATCAATAGATCAAAAAGATGCACGGTAGAGTGAACTCAAACCAAAATTTTTAGTCTAACCATCCATATAATATCTATCCTTCCCCTCTATTTTTCCACTATAATCTACCCGGGTGTAGTAAAATGGTCTTCCTGACTGCATGCTTGGACTTGTCACACTACATTTAGAGGGGCCTGCAGTTTTTTTCCGCCTCCAAACGGCAGATGCTTCTTCATGAGAAGCTTTTTCATGGCTGAAGTACGAGAAGCGACCTCTATTACCAAAACTCTTTTATATTTTCTGGTTTTTCATGCCCACAATGGGTAGCGAACCCGGGCCCAAACGAATAGTTACGCATAAACCATTCAGCTAAAGCGGCCACCAGGCGCTTACTATTTTTAATTAAAGCCAGTTAACGTATTTTTATCACACAAAGTAGGGCTTTAAATCTGTTTTACGATTTGTTTAAAACAAATTAGTGTAAAAACGAGAACACCGACAAATGATATGGAAATTTATTTTTGCAAGTAGTAAATTATAAGTGGAGCAACATCGAGACACACGCCACAAAATAGAAGGAGCTCGGCCTAACACGTAACAGAAGTGTACGCACCAATTAATATTTTTTTTTATTTTTATTTTTTTAATTATGAGTGAAAGGAATGAAGTGAAAGTGGTGGAAAATTATTTATGAAATTATTTTTGTATTTTGATTTACGTTTTTTTTCTTTTTTAGTCTAAGACACAGCCCAGAGTTCTCATACAATTTGTTTATGCCATCAAAAAATATATTTGCTATATGCAGAAATAGCGAAAAAGAGTCCGAAGGAGCTCATATGAGTTAAAGAAAATTCCGTTAAATGTTCCCAAAACACTTGCGTTTCTTTAGAAAATCTCACATCGAATGTATTTTACCCTTCTTTTTCCTTAACCCATTTGAAACCAAACTGAAGTTCGCAGTGGAGATATGAAAATTGTTTCTTATTTACTAAGAACTATTTTTTAGGGAATGACTGAACATCGATTTTTAAGGCCGCACCGAACATTTTCAAGGTCCCAAGTAATAAAAAAGCAATGGATTCTTAAAAATCCAGTATTTTTATGATATTAATAAGACAAAATCCAGTATTTTTTTTAACAAAATCACAGTTGCTCGACAGCAAAGGTTAAGATACTAGACGATATTCGAATTAGTTTTGACAACAGTGACTTGACTCTACTCTGTTTACTTGATTTTTCTAAAGCATTTGTCACAGTGGATCACAAATTGTTATGTGTGAAGCTTAAAAACAATTTCGGCTTCAAAGACAGTGCGGTGAAGCTCATGGCCAGCTACCTTGGGGGCAAAACGCAGAAGGTCAAGACCAGTAAATTAACCTCTCAGTCTAAATATGTACACACTGATGTTCCGCAAGGGTTTATCATTGATCCACTTCTAACGGGTGATTTTTTAGCTATTATCTTTTTAAACAGTTGGTTTAAACAGGTGACGCACGTTTCGTGTTTTGTTTCACTGTCAAGCATCTTCAGTTTGGTCTATAATTTAACCATGAATCGTCTTACAAACGAACAACGCTTGCAAATCATTGAATTTTATTATAAAAATGCGTGTTCTGTTAAGAAAGTTTATCGCGCGCTTCTTCCATTTTATGGTCAGCTTAATCGATCCACTGAAGCGGCTATTCGAGCTATTGAGACTAAATTTAGAACCAAATTTACATTATTGGACATCAAACCACCAACCCGCGTACGTAGCGTGCGAACTGAAGAAAATATCGCAGCTGTATCGGCCAGTGTTAATGACGACCATCAATTATCGATTCGTCGCCGTTCGCAGCAATTGGGCCTCTGTTACTCAACAATGTGGAAAATTTTGCGAAAGGATTTAGATGTGAAGCCTTTCAAAATACAGCTGGTGCAAGAATTGAAGCCGAACGACCTACCGCAACGCAGAATTTTTGGTGAATGGGCTCTTGGAAAGTTGGCCGAAGATCCACTTTTTTATCGAAAAATTGTGTTCAGCGACGAAGCTCATTTTTGGATCAATGGGTACGTAAATAAGCAGAATTGTCGATTTTGGAGTGAAGATCAGCCAGAAGAATTGCAAGAGCTACCAATGTATTCAGAAAAGTTCACAGTTTGGTGCGGTTTATGGGCTGGAGGTATCATTGGATCAGACTTCTTCAAAGATGCTGCGAATCGTAACGTAACTGTGAATGGTGAGCGCTACCGTGAAATGATATCCAACTTTTTTTTGCCCAAAATGCAAGAGCTTGACTTGCATGACATGTGGTTTCAGCAAGAGAGTGCCACATGCCACACAGCACGCGTAAAAATGGACTTGGTGAGAGGCGAGTTCGGTGAACATTTTATTTCACGTTCGGGACCTGTCAATTGGCCTCCCAGATCGTGCGATGTAGGTTAGGTTAGGTTGGTATGGTTGCCCAGGGAGTGAGCACACTTGGACGAAGAAGGATTCGTCCTTTGTGATACCATTGTCAAGGAAGTGAGGTGAAGGGAAGGACCGATGAGGTGCAGGGAGAGGGCGGGGAGAGGTGGTGATGGAATGGTTAGAAGCGTGCGGATTATGAACGATGACTATGTTTGCGTCAACTGCTTTGTGCTGCTGATGAAACTCATCAGATATTTAATGTCAGTGCCAGCAGGCGTAGCAAAGAAGTAAGAGCCAAGATGCCTGAATCTTAGCCCCGCCAGAGCAGGGCAGCTAAGGAGAAGGTGCTGAGATAATTCCACCTCATCCTCCATACATCCAGCACAAAATGGACTCGAGGTGATTCTAAGTCTCACAGCATGCATTCCTCGCGCATTGTGTCCTGTGAGAGATGCGATGTAACACCTTTAGAATATTTTTTGTGGGGCTACCTTAAAGCTCATGTCTATTCAGACAAGCCTGCTTCAATTAACGCATTGGAAGCCAACATTAAAGCATTTATATGTGAGATACCGGCCGAAACATTGGAAAGAGTATGCCAAAATTGGAGTAAGCAGATGGACCATTTGAAGCGCAGTTGCGATCAACATTTGCATGAAATAATCTTCAAACATTAAATTATATGGGCTGTACTATCGGTTTAAATAAAAATTTCACTTTCCTATAGCTCTTAAAAGACCACCCTTTTTATTATAAATCACCATTTATATGATAATGGCTTCAGCGCTTCGTGTTTGAGAAATCCTAAGACAGGTTTTTTGAACTGCTCATTACAGCTAGCTTCCCAGCATTATTGTATGTTTTTTTTTATTTCGACTTCGGCCTTATTTCTTAGAAGAGAAAGGTTTACATCGAATCCTAACACTTTCCAAGTCTCCCAGAGCTGCTCACTGCGGACTGTAAACCCAATTGATAGGTTTCAAATATTGGACCACTGGATTCCATTGCGCCATCTACCTCACCTAATAACCCAGCTCATCTCAAACATTTCTTCAATTTCCGGAGCTCAAGTAGTATAGGTATGAATACCCTATGAAAGAATAATTTGCTCAACTATTAGAACACCCCTTCATTGACTGGCTTCAGGAAACGATTTCTTGCTTAGCCTTTAAGTCTGGTCAGTGCGAAAAAGCATTACTAGAAAACTTTAAAGCCTATTTAAAAATAAATTTGCTTAATTAGCTAATTAAAATTTATTGCTAAAACCTAAATGTGAATGTTTGCAAAGGCGTCACAGCTACAATCAAAATTACAAAGTAAAAAATATTAGCGGAAACCTTCGCTGTACTCCTTCCTAAAACTAGACAAATTAGATGCAATTTTAATCTATCAATATTAATTATAAATATAATACATATCTACATACTTTTATTGTAAATAAAGTGGAATTTTTCATCTGCCAGCTGAGCGAAGTCATTATCAGAATTAGGCTTAATTTGTGTTTATGCGTTTTTCCTATTAAAAATAAGTCATGCCTTACATACATACCCACACACATAGGTGTGTACTTTGTGCCTGATTGTCTAACTATGAATTTACATTCTGAGTTCTCGCTAAATTGCATAATATAATCATCAAATGAAAAATTCTGTTTCCAACTGCGGTTAGATCGTTCGAGACTTGAAAATGATTGCGGCTAATGAATAAAGAAGAAGAATATAGCGCCAGCGGGGTTTTTCTGAATTTGATAACACTAATCTTCCCAGGTTGCCGTAGCCGAATGGGTTGGGGCGCGACTATCTTTCGGTAGTGCCCGGTTCGAAACCACAATGATCTCAAATATAGCGGTCGCCCCTCGGCAGTCAATGCACATACCGGTATTTTGATAATCTAGGCGGCCAAAACTATTTTAACGTTTTTTATAGTCTTAAATACTTTTATTCATCATCATTTAGACAATGGACTTTTTTTATTGAACTGTTATATTATTAACCCTTAAATGACCGTGGTATCTTTAAAGATACAACCATTTTGTACTAGAATAAATAGAAAATGAATTTTTTTTTGGGTATTTATAGGTGAAATTATATAAAATATACATCATTATTAATGTTTTAATTATTTATTATCAAATGCCAAGTTTCACAGAAGGTGTCAAATAAAATACATTATTTGAACCAAAAAACAATTTTTAATTCAATTAATAATCTTACGTCAATAAGAACTAAAGCAAAATGAAACAAATTAAAGGAAAAAATTACAAATTTTCATTATCTGATGAATCAGATTCGTTAGGTTGGGCAGGAATGAGTAAACTTAACGTTTCCGGTAAATATGATTTTAATTTTCCTCTTTTCACATTTCTAGTGCTGCTAAATAAAGGGTCTGAACTTAAAAAAAGTCGATTAAAAATACCTCTATTGCAGGAAAATTTTCTTGCGAAGTCTTGGCGGTAAGTTCTAAAATGTTTATTCCTTGCTTCTGCAGCTTCCTCCGAAAGTTGCCCAATCGGCACCAATGCATTTTTTATGATTAATGCACCATGCACAAGTATTTTGTGCATTGTCGGTGTCATCGGGTGACATAGGTATAATTCAACGTACAACTGACCTGTGTCAAATGCATATTTATCATACTGCTCCGAGTCCACTTTATGTCCGCATGAAATTGTCTCCAATATGACTTTTAACCGATAAATGAGATCATAGTTGATTCCGGTTATTTCAGCAGCTAACTTTGAATCTTCGAAAAATCTCCTGCTTGTGTTACCATCATTCGTGTTTCCAAAGTTAGCTTTTGGCATATCAACAAGCAAACCAGTCTCGTTACGGAATCTCCGTTGGATTTCAAGTTTCCTGTCTTTCTCGAGCGTTTTTTCCGCTTCTGTCTTTCTTTTTCTGTATTTTCGAACAGGCAACTTGTAGGCAAGATGGAGAATACTCTCAAAGAGTCTTATCCTGGCGTGCAAAACAGATAAACCAAACTCAAGGCATTCGTGGTTAATATCGTGCTTTAAATGCAGCTGATTAAAATTTTTGGATGTAGCGCCACAATATAGCACTTATTGGTAGAAGTTGTGCCAGAAGCAGCGTTGCACACCTTGCCATCTATCATTGTTTTGACGAAAACGTGACTGACTTTAAAGGTTAAACTATTTAATTCTATATCCGTAGCTGACAGCGATTTCAAAGATTCAGTTACAAAGTTTGGGATTTTCCCAAACGACTTTATCACTTTTTCCACAGACTAACCTTAATGGAACAAAACAGGTTTGGAAGATATTTGAATCACAATCAGTATCACTTTCTTGTTTTTGTTTAAACTGTGACTGCTGTGAGCCGTCGCATCCCGATTTAGAAATAAGTTTCAGGGACAATCTTTCTTGTTATTTAAGGGCTGAAAGAACTACTTCCAAATAAGTTAATAAGCGTTTCACTGTAACATCGACCAAGGGCTGTAAATCACATTCGGCACTAGTGCATGTAATTCTGATAGATTCAGTAGGCGGATACAATTCATTTCTTGCTTTTTGAATAAGTGTGTAGCAGGGAAAAATTTTTTTACATGTGTTCCTTATAACTTCGTACTGAGCACTTGTTAGATCAGCATCAATCATCATTTTCAATGCTTGCATTGGTGATAAAGAGTGGATTTCTTTTTTCCTAGTGTTTGAAAATGCCTTTTTGTATTTTGTCGCACGTATCGGAGAGTTTTGAATGTCTTTTAATACTTGAGAAGCATCTCTCTTTCCACTTTTGATTAACTCTACTGAAGCAGCATGCATAATCAAGTTTTTGTCCTTTACTGTAGATCTGAGTTCTGCAGTTTTGCGTCTTTTAGATCTTTCACCTGAGTCACTGAAATGTTTCCGAGGACGTTCACATCGTTTCGGTATTGCTGCAACAGTTAATTCAAAACCTCCTTCCAACCAAGACTTGTACTTTGATAGGAAAACATCTTCCGTTTTATGTACTTGTTGCCACTTTTTCTTGATTTGTGATTTAAAATGTGAAAAATTGTGCTTAAGAGCAGATATCTGTTCGTCAGAGTATTTTTCACTTGACAAAAGCTCCTGTTGTAAAGAGTTTAATTTTTCGTCCAAATTTGGTAAATTCTGAGCTTGGATGTGGTCGAATAGGTATTTTCGAGTCACAATTCGAACCCCTGAAGTGCCTTGAGAACCTTAAACAAACCAAAAAATAACAAGTATAGAAAACGCTTTTAAAAAAAACTGTTCCATGAAACTTTTGAAATTCCACAATTAATTAATCTGCGGTTTTCTGCGGCTAAGTCTACTTTATTCTACATCTCAAAGCATGTGTACACAATCTGAAAAAAAATTCAAGCTTGGACGGACTTGGAAGTATAACTTTCAGCTTAACAAATAAAAAAAAAATATGTGTAAAAAATGCACTATTTCTCCTTGTACGGAATTCAATAAATTACGTTATTAATGAACAAAATCTAAAATGTATTTATTAAATTGCAATGGCAAAACTCCGAGTGTATTTTTGCCGTGAAAAAGCTCCTCATAAAAAAACATCAGCCATTCAGAGGTGGCATGAAACCGTAGGTCCCTCTATTTGTGGGACAACACCAAGACGCACAACTTAAATAGGAGGTGGAGCTCGGCCAAACAACCAACCACCTCGATCGAAAAGTTCCCGAAACAACCTTTAAGTCAACTGACTTTTTTTTTGTTTTTGTTAGGCAAAAAAGGGACTGAAAGGGAAGACAGCATCCGACCCAACATTCATGAACTGCATCCTTACTGGAGACAAGACGTAGATTTATGCGTACGACACGCAATCCAGACGTCAGGCGAGTAAGTGGAAAGATCCGAATGAACCGAAGTCAAAGAAGCACGTCGTTTTCAGTCAAAAGAGAAAGCGATACTTATGGTTTTATGAATTACAGCGGTATTTTACACCACCAATTTTTTCCCAGTAGGTCAGCCAGTTAATAAAAACTATTATTTGGCCATTATGAGGTGTTTACGTGAAGCAATTCGCCAAAAAGAAATTATTTGTGGGAAAACACTTCATAGATTTTGCACCATAATAACGCACTGTCACACAGTGCATCATTATCCGTGATTTTTTTACCAAGAACGACATCAAATACCATCCAACAGCCATCGGATGGCCACCTGATATGGCTCCCTGCGATTTTTTTCTGTTTGTTCGAATCAGCCCTTACGGGGAACGCGTCGCGATTTAACCGCCGAAAGGAATTAATGAAAAACTTGAAGACAACTCTGATGGCTATACCGAAAACAATTGTTGTTGTTGAGGTGGTTGAGTAATTGGCTAAATAATCTTAATTAGCGTCTCGCCCCGTTTTATTACCACTGTTCGTGTGATGTGCCTTTATTTTTTTTAAGTCAGAACCATTTCGTGAGATATAATAGCACATTTTTTATATTAATTTGCGGTAGGAAAAGTTTACCGAATGAGCGAAATCTTGTTCTAGCTAGGCCTGGACATTCGCTCAAATAGTGGAAAATACTTTATCGGTGGTACAAAATGTTCTCAGAAGGCCGAGAAGATGTGAACGATGAAAAGCGTGCCGGACGCCCGAGCACTTCAACAACACACACACAACGAAAAAATTGATGAAGTGAAGAAAATGGTATTGGCCAATTGTCGAACCACCATTAGAGAAGTTGCTGAGACACCTAGACATATCGATTGGCTCGTGCCATTCGATTCTTTTCAATGATTTGGGCATGAGACGGGTCGTCGTAAAATTCGTACCAAAACTGCTCAATTTCGACCAAAAGCAGCATCGCATGAACATTGCTAGTGAAATGTTGGACCCTGTCCGCGACCCGCGACAACCCAAATTTGCTCCAGAGTGTCATAACTGGTGACGAATCGTGGGTTTATGGTTATGACGTGGAAACCAAAGCTCAATCATCTCAATGGAAGCTGCCGCATGAACCAAGACCGAAAAAGCGCGCCAAGTTCGGTCGAATGAAAAAGTTTTGTTTACCGTTTTCTTCGATTGCAGGGGCGTTGTGCATCATGAGTTCTTGCCACGGGATAAAACGGTCAATAAGGAATATTACCTGCAAGTCATGCGCAATTTGCGCGAAGCAATCCGCAATCCGCCAGAAAGGCCCGGATTTGAGGAAGAACAAAAATTGGTTCTTGCATCACGATGACGCCCCTGCTCACACATCGTTGCTTGTGCGCGACTTTTTGGCCAAAAACAACACGCTAATGATGCCACAGCTTTCTTGTTCCCGAAACTGAAGGGGCCCATGAAAGGACAACGCTACGCTACGATTGACGAGATAAAGACGGCATCGAAGGAGGAGCTAAACAAGACAAAAAAATGATTTTTTCAAGTGCTTCGAAGATTGGAACAAAGTTGGCACAAGTGCATAAAATCTCATGGGGATCTCTTTGAAAGGGACAAAATAGATATTAATGAATAAATAAATAATTTTTGAAAAAAACACAAAATTCGCGATACTTTTTGAACATACCTCGTGTATATGTATGTGCATATCTGCATGTCTGCATATAAATCTCAGTGTTCAAACTGGTTTTTTCCCATCAAAATGTAAACTTGTGGAAAAGACATTTCGATTGAATTAAATTAAACTAGCAGCAGGTCACGAGATCGATTAAAACATTGGGATATATAAATTTATTTTTTCTGATAGTTGTTATATATTGTATAATAATTATTATGTACATATATTATGTGTGTATGCACATTCATATAAAGAATTTTAAATTTAAATTTGCTCACTCCAGTTCGCTTGAAAATGTTACTGGCTCCCTGTATTGCAGAGCAAATCGTTGAATACCTCCTCAGTAACGCCATTAATGTAGACAGGGCTTTCCGAAAATCCGATTGTGTTGTTCTATAATTTAAGAAAAAAAGAGTTTTTACGCTTTAATAAATTTCTTCTAGTACATATATGTACATTAGGGTGTCCCAAAAAAATTAAAGTGTTTTTTTTTAACGCATACCCTCTAAATTTGTTTGAATGGTCTCAAAACATCTAAAAATAAAGTTTCGTTTATTTAGAATCAAGGTAACCCGTGCCGAGTTGCGCGGAAACCTAACGGTACTTGTATAGTACGGCGCGCGCAAAGTGTCGGATTGATTGCGTGTAATTACTTGTTTGTTTTATTAGTAATCGCGGTTTTTTCATGTAGTCAACATGTCAGTGGAGTTACGAAGTTCCAAGAAGGAGATATTTTTAATAGGGGACGTAAAACATCAAATTACCGGTTCTAAACTTCCCTCTAACGGGCAAGTACTGGCAGTTTTGTTCTATAATATTCGTGAAGTGAACTTAAGTGTCAATGAAAGTGCAAATCTCACAATTCGTGAGTGTATTATTTATTGGGAAAAGGCACGTATACCGACCAGATCAATATCTAACTGTGTTGAGAACCTAGTTAACTTATACCAAGTTTGGAGAGAATTGCAAAAAAATGCGAAAAAAACTCAAGAAGTGTTTGAACAGCGTCGACAGGAGTTTGTTTCAAACTTAAACAATTTGTTTGACATCGCACATGCCAATGCTCTTCAATCGATTAAAATAAATGAAGATAAGATCTTCTTGCAGCGCCAAAGAGAACCAGGTCGGCCCGGTCACTTAGCCGGAGTGGACAAAAAACTAACAAACAAAGAGGAAAAGACACGCCTTAGAATCATCGAGGAGGAAAAGCGACGTGCTAAAAATTGTTCATCCTTAGCACCATCAACATCAACTTGCGAACCACTACTAGAAAAGTCATCTTCTGATTCTGAAATAATAGAATTAGAAGAAAATAGGCCCAGCGCAAGAGAAGCCTCCTCTCAGCCCGATAAAACTTCTATGCGGAAAAATATCATAACTCCCAAGTTAGTTGCCGCATTAGACAGGTGTCAGTTAAGTGTGAGGGATTCTGTCTTTATAATTGAAGCTACTATTGAGGCTCTTGGGCACAATACGGATGAATTCCCTATAAGCAAGTCCTCTATCCATAGAGTTCGTACGGAAATGCGAAAAGAACGGGCTGAAGCTATAAAAATTGATTTTCAAAACTAGGTCCCGGACACGGTAACTGTCCACTGGGACGGAAAACTGTTGCCAGCTGTAGATTCACGTAAATGTAAAGAAGAACGCCTACCGGTAGTTATTACGTACGATAATAAAGAACAAATTATTGCTGTTCTTAAATTGGATAGCTCGACAGGAACAGGCAGACGCAGTTTGGGATGCTATTACGAACTGGAACCTTGAAGACAAAGCGCAGATTCTCTGTTGTGATACTACTGCTTCTAACACAGGCCGCATAAATGGAGCATGTGTGCTTCTCGAACAAAAACTGGGTAGAGAAGTGCTTATTTTTGCTTGCCGTCATCACGTTTACGAATTAGTACTTAACCCTGGAGTACGAATGATCGACGATTCGACGAACATTGTTTTTTTTTTTACTAAATTGCTTTTAAATGTGTGTGTCTAACACTCTCAAATTTTGCATGGTGTTAGTAGGTCATTGCCTCTTGTTGCAAGCAGTCGTGTTTTTTAAACCGCGTTGCTAGAACATTACTTATTTTTGTTTTGTGCTCGTCGAATCGTCGAAGGTTAGTACTAGCGTGACTTTTATGTCTGGATTAATATCATTGCTTATTTGTATTTTTATATTGCGGAATTATTTACTTTGTCCTTTTTTACTTTAGTTGAAAAACAAAATGGCTATAATAAAAAAACATTAACCGATAATGAAATTGAAAAGTTTTTTGAGTGTTGTGATTATTCTGATAATGAGGATGTAATTGAAGGCGATGCAGACGAAAGCGACGTGGTGTTAAGTGACGACAGCTTTTCAAAAACTTCTTCTGAATCAGAAGAAGACAATGTTTCCCCGTTTGTTTCTAGAAACTCAGGCAGTGATATTGAAATATCAAATGAAACTGAAGAAGCAACTAGTTCACAAAACTTGGGATTAAGACCGAATACACACATCATAACATTTTCGAAAAATATATTAC
The DNA here is from genome assembly GCF_028408465.1 of Anastrepha ludens. Lineage (NCBI taxonomy): Eukaryota > Metazoa > Arthropoda > Insecta > Diptera > Tephritidae > Anastrepha > Anastrepha ludens. The sequence goes on along the minus strand of NC_071499.1, from coordinate 24,391,961 downwards.
GTGGAAAAAACCTCCACAAATGGTCAACCGTTAAGCCTAAATCTCATCATACAGCATGTAACATAGTGCACAAAGCTCGTGGACCTACTCACAACTGCAAAAATATCGTTGATCCCCTTAAATGTTTTGAAATGTTTATAAGTGAGGAAATATTAAACGAAATTGTACAATGGACAAATGCCGAAATAAATTTAAGACACAATAATTCTAAATCTGCTACAGCCACAAATAGAATAACAAACGCAAAGGAAATAAAAGCTCTGCTTGGAATATTAGTCCTCTCAGCTGCAAGAAGAGATAATCATCTCGCCGCTAGAGAGCTCTTTGATAGTACTTATTCTGGATCACGATATGTGGCAACGATGAGTAAAGACCGTTTTTTGTTTCTTCAAACACGTTTAAGATTTGATGACAAAACGCATCGTATCCAAAGCGTCTCTGACAAATTTGCTCCAATTAGAAACGTTTGGGATTCTTTTATACAAAAGTGTATTGAAAACTATATTCCAGGTAATTATGTAACAATAGATGAACAACTCCTGGCATTTAGAGGTAGATCGTCTTTTCGCATGTACATACCCAACAAGCCAGCTAAGTATGGCTTAAAAATTATTATGATGTGTGACAGCGGCACTAAGTATATGGTTAATGCTATACCATATTTGGGAAAGGATTCAAGTAGAGGAAATATACCGATTGGAGAATATTATGTGAAGGAACTTACAAAAAGCATTCAAGGAACAAACAGAAATGTAACGATGGATAACTGGTTTACTTCGGTTCCCTTGGCAAAATCGCTATTTAGGTCACCGTATAATCTAACACTTGTAGGAACCTTGCGTAAGAATAAAAAAGAAATACCCAAAGAGCTGCTGAACATGAAAGGACGTAAATGCCAAACTTCGATTTTCTGCTACGACCAGGAATTGACATTACTTTCATATAAACCAAAGCCCAATAAAGTTGTGTGTCTGTTGTCATCATGCAATGAGGAAGGAACGGTTAATATTGATAATAAAAAGCCGCATATGATCGAATTTTATAACTCAACAAAAGGCGGAGTCGATACGCTGGACCAAATGTGCAGTGTCATGTCGTGTTCACGAAAGACAAATAGATGGCCAATGTGTATATTTTATGGTATGCTAAATATAGCATTTATTAACAGCTACGTAATTTATACACACAATATGTTTACTGCCGGAATAAAACCTCTCAACCGTAGACAATTCATGAAAGAGCTCCACAAGAGTCTTGTTGAACCATGGCAAAAAGAAAGACTGGAAATGCCAAAGTTACTTAGCAAGACAAGAGCAAATATTGAAAGCATTGTTACTCCGAATTGCAGTAAAAACAACGGGGAGTTAACCAAAAAGGATAAAAAAGAAAATAAAAGAAGCATGTGCAGATCATGTCCGTACTAAAAACGACGAATGACGAAGTCAAAATGTAATAAATGCGAAAAACCTACATATATGTGGAGAGCACAAAGTTGAACTGTGTGACTCTTGATCAATGTGATAATTTTTTGAACTTTTCTTTAACTTTTTTTCAAGCTAAGAATGTGTAATTTTTAAGTTTTTACTGCTTTTATTTGTTTATTTTTGTTTTACAATAATATTTAGTTGCATTTTTTATGATCTCAAAATTTTGTACAACATGAAATGAGTTAGTACAAAAATTAAATAAATCCTTTCCCTATGAATAAAAATTGAATTTCTTGTTTATATAGATTAATCGGATGTCAAAATAATTAAAATCATTTATTAACAGATTATGTTTGGTTTTAAGCTATAGCTGTAGTCAATTAAAAAAAATACCAGTCTAACGGTTAGACGGGATAGAAATGAAACCTTCCGTAAAACAAACTGAGAGAGAATAAGACGAAAGCAGCATTAGGAGCGGGATAATTATAGGTTCATTATAATATTGCTATAAAGTTCATATTTTATTTTCTTCATTTTATCATTATTCATCCTCAATGTTTTCAATTTCAACAAATGATACGAGTGGCTTATGATAGATAAAATATGATACAAATGCTTTGGTTTCGATGTTGTCAAAAAAAAATACCCAAACGGACCGAAGAAACAGACTTACAAATTTCTTCCATTTTCGTCTATTTGTATTCATATAAAAATGTATGTCTCTTCCCACCGAAGCTAAATGTATTTGTATATTTCTTTTTGTATTTATTCAACGCCGAAATCCCGGCGGTACTGCAATACCGGGTCAAACCGTGGCAGAGATGGAGCAGGCCCCTAAAACACTCCGCCCATCTCCAAAAATCAGTTTAACATTTGTTGCCCTCCGATGGAGGATCTATCAGATGTTAAGCTGATAGGAACAGATACCACACTACCTACTTCAATAGATTTTCTAATAAACCTTTTGAGAATTACACGCTCACAAAAATTATTTATATCAACATATAATATAACGCTTCGTAACTAAATAACTTTTAGGCCAGCGATGACAGCATGGCGCGGTAGCCGAGCGACTAGCAATGTGAACTTCCGATCCAAAATCCTTGGTTCGAATCATAAGAAAAAATAAAAGTTATTTTTATTTAGTTCGTCGCTACTTTTATATCAACATATAATATAACGCTTCGTAGCCAAGAGGGTCGCTTTTTCGTTTCACTTTTCCTCAAATCACTCCCAACGATTCTAAAGAAGTTTTCACTTCAAAAATTCGTCGTCGATTAGACAATCATTCGTTACAACGTAAGTAAAATATGTTTCGTACTCTAGGGTTAAAGGCGTGTTTGAAGCGAAAATCAGTCAAGTAACTACAAGCCCAGACATCCCATTATTCAAGAAATTCCGAGAAAACTGGAAAAATATCGATCCCGAGAAAAAACAAAGCTGTACAGAAAAGCTATGTTGTTTTAATGTTTCGGAAATTGACAAGCTGCTAGAATTCTACAAAACTGAATTAACCAAAGAAATCGTTAGAGATGACTATCGCGAATTAATTGAGCTTTCAATTATATTTCTTGGCGGAGATTCAGAGAAGAAATATAAGATTCGGCCTCCAGGTGCTATACACCAGGCTCGATGGATGGCGAGAGCCATTTATTCATTAAAAATATCGTTACTTAGCTCTCAATTCAGAATTTCAAACAAGGATAAGGCAGCTCTGTTGCACGTATGTCTGTTCATCGTGACATCCTACGTAAAACCCTGGCTCCAATGTATTTTAGCAGTAAAGGCGCCGTATCAGGATTTGTGTTTTTTGAAGGCCATGAAAAATTACGAAACAATAGACAAAAGCAATTCAAAAGCAGCTTTGCAGAAGTTTTGCCAGCATTTGTGGTATTTGACAGATGAAGTATCTATTCTGGCTTTATTTGTTGATGATGTCGATCTAGAAACTAAAGTAAAAATGATTGCTAACTTAACTAGAGAAAACCCAACAGCCCACAATAAACGTTACATTGCATCCAAAGAAGAATTCTGTAGCCCACTTTTTGGTACGTTAATTAAGCTTGGATTTTGTTCTATGACTAAGTTTGCTAATTGGTATAATTGATAACTGATCTATCTGTTTTAATTTCAGAGAGAAACATTGATGTCTTCGTCTCTGTCAAAAGCAAGCTCCTGTTTAATCGACTACAAATTGCCGACAGTTTTCTGAACAAGTGCCCCTCTTCGTGGTCAAATGATGATTCTTTTCTACAGGCTAAAAAGAAGCTGCTAGGACTGAAAGCAGTTAATGATACGGCAGAAAGAGCGGTTAAGTTAATGCAAGACTTCCATGGTTTGATCACTGTTCAAGAGGAGCAAAAACAATTTTTATTACGTTGCGTACAAGAACACAGACAGGTATATCCCGACTGTAAAAAGCAAACTTTGAAAAGAAAATTCGATGATTGATGTCCCTTTTATAATAAAAAGAAAATAAATACGGAATATGTGTTTTATTTTTATTTATTTAACTAATCTAAAAATTCAATTAAACTTTTCTCTATTGTGAGCCTATAGCTTTCATACTAACTTGTAAACTTAAAGTTTGACATCAAGTCGACACGGGTTAATGACATCCGATCTCAATAAAATTTTATATTTAAGTTTTTAGAGTCAAATGGAAAAAAAATAAAGGGTATGCGTATTGAAATTCCGAAAAAAAAAAATTCCCCCTTGTAGCCTGGGACACCCTAATATACATATAATTTAATTTCTTTCTTATATATATCTATATAACCACCGGAAAAATTATAACTAAAGAAATTAAAATAAAAAAAGTTTCTAATCGATTAATGCCAGTCCACCCAATACAATTCATTTTTGGTGGCAATTAATTCTTGCTCTGCTGGCCTATAGTCTTAGTTGCTAGTGCCTTTTCGGTTATTTTAATATAATTATTTATAATTGTATTAGGTGCGCAACTAAGTTCTCACTGTTTTTTTTTGAAGAAAATACAACTTTATTCTGAAAAAATGGTTACAAGTGAATCATTAAAAGTATTGCCCATCGCTGGCTACTATATTACTTTTCCCCATCTTTCTGGTAGATCTCGTATACCGTCGCGGTAAAACTGTTCATCTTTGAGGCTATCCACGGATCAAGCCATTTTTGATGTCTTCATACGAATGGAACTGCTGGTCAGCTGGACCATGTGCCATCGATCGGAATAAGTGATAATCGGACGGCGCAATATCTGGAGAATATGGCGGGTGGGGTAGGATTTCCCATTTCAGTGTTTCCAGATGGGGTTTTAACGGGTTTGGCAACGTGAGGCCGAGCGTTGTCATGCTGTAGAATCACTTTTTCATGCCGCTCCGCGTATTGCGGCCGCTTCTCGCGCAGTGCTCGGCTAAATAGCATCAATTGAAGTCAATTCCGATCCCAGTGATGGCTTCGCTTAGTTTCAACCGTTCATAATAAATAACACCAACTTGGTCCCACCAAATACATAGCATAACCGACGGAGAAGCATGACCGGGCAGGCCCCATGACTTTCTTTTCTTTGAATTGCTGTAGTGAATCCATTTTTCATCAGCCGCCACGATGCGATGAAGAAAACCCTTCCTTTTTTGCCGCTGGAGCAGTTGTTCACAGGCGAAAAAATGACGTTCAACATCCCTTGGTTTTAACTCATAAGGAACCCAAGCCCCCTGTTTCTGAATCATTGCAATCGCTTGGAAATGGATTGGCGGGTAACTCCTAATACTGAAGCACGCTCTTTTTGTATTTGACGCGGATCCTCATTGAGCAATTCCTCCAATTCAGCGTCTTCGAAGGTTTTTGGCCTGCCTTCACGAGGACGAAGGTCTTGGCCTTCCTTCACGAGGTCTTTGAAGCGACAAAACCAATCTCGTATTGTTGTTTCACTTAAAGAAGCATCTCCATACACTTTTTGTAGCTCTCGATGCGCTTCAGTCGCCGTTTTTTTTCGAATGAAAGAGGAAAATCAACACCTCCCGCAAATGACGATTATTCGGCACAAAATCAGACATTTTCACAAAACCAAAATTATATGATACCAAAACAAAATCAGTAATGTGTGGAAGCAGTTTGTTTACCATATATCTGAGCTTGGTTTATGACGTTAGAATCGACTAGCCCACACTACTGGCAGCATCTATTGACAAACAGCGGGAACTTAGTTGCGCACCTAATATTTCTACTAAATAAATAAACAAAATAAAACCCATCTATAGGTAACTCTAACTTCGAGTATTCCTTTTTTAAACACAAAAAAGTGATTGTTACAAATTCTGTTTCGGGAATAGATCATATACCTATATAAACGGTGGTTAAATTTCAAGGGCCGATGTTGAATGTGAACCACATTTAAACGTCAACGACACCGTTGGACTTCTTTCTTTGGGGTTATTTGAAAGATAATGCGTACGTTTCAAAATTTTTGCATTATGGGTTTTCGAAAACTTTTTTAAGAATATTTTTTGAAAAACTATTATATTATATTAATAAATATTAGCTTTTTCTGCCCAAAAATTAAACGAAAGTGTTCCGAGAGCTTGGAAGCTACATTGCTTTTGAATGCCTAACTGCTGGGATGATAAAGCATGCCATTGTGACTTAAACACAGCACTGACTTTTTTTGTGAAATCTGTTTAGAGAACAAGCCGCTAGTTTAATATTTAAATAATTCAATTCGCACATTAACTGTACATCGACGTTTTCGAAAGTGAAACCAGTGGGCTTCGAAGTTTTCATCCACCAACTAGCGGATCAAATATGCAGGATCGATAGATATCGCTTTGCTTATGCATTTTTTAGTAATTTCACAACAGCCACCCTAACCTAACCTGACCTAAAGCAACATAGCCTAAGCTAAACGAACCCAACCAGGGAATATTTCAGTAAAGAAAGTAGTACTTTAGACAGGTCTAAGTGTGTCATTACGACAACCAACCTACCGACATATCTACCTAAGCAGTAATTTGAAGTTCTTCGCACCGGAACGACCCGTACTTATATCCGGCCAAGGACTGCCCCTTCAGCAACATTCCCGTATATGTATGAGGAATGTTTTTGCTGCTACGACAACAACAACAATATATATTTTACAATAGGAATCATTTAGAATACCCAAATCTACGGAAGACGGCAAAATTCAATTCAGAAATGTTAGCCGATCTCTGTCTTACTACCCGCCTCCTTTCTCTTTTTGCTCTGCCTAATCCAATTGCTTATTGTTAATTGCTTTCACAAGCGAGGTTTTCAACGCGTCTTAGTTATTCCCGGAGTACAGTTATCTTTAACTTTAAGAACATTTGGTGTAACAAATCTTATAAATGCAAACAGAAAATGAAATTTGCAGAGCTCGCTGACCTTTTCGGCCTCGCTATCAAATACAAATGGCAAAAGCATGTTTTTTCAAAGCAAACAATTGCTGAACAACCACATTTGCCATAGATGCATACATACATACATATGCAGATATACACTTTTGCCCGGGAATACCCTGCCGCAGCTGATAGCACTGCCTGCACTGCAGCGTGGAGTGTAATTTTCAATTTGTCACAAAGACTTGCTTTGCATTGCCCATCTGCCATCCCACTTTGCTCCCCTCCCCCCAAATCACTTACCTTGAAGATAAGATCAGTAGCATTGTTGAAATCACTAAAGAAATTCCAGTTTGCACTCTGTGGACCCAAGCTCGATATCAGCGTATTGAAGACATTTTGAAGGAGACTCCTAAAATTGGAATTGGCAGCACACCGTTTGGCTGCGAAAACTGCACGCTCCAAACTGGCTTCGACATTGCACGTGCTATTATCGGCGAACGCGCCCACTGTGAGATTAGCGCAAATCAATACCTCATCGTCGGTGGGTGTATACTCGGCAGTATTTCGAATATTAATAGTTGCATTTCCCACAATAACCTCGGCACAGGTGTCATGGCCACGTTGGCGATTAAAGAAAGCAGCCGCATGAAAAGCGCGCGCAGTTGAAATGTTCACACCTCTAGAAGGAGAAGAAATATATGGAAAATATATGAAAAGTTTTCAAAAAGTACCACACTTCAACAATTTTAAAGCGCCACTCACATGGTTGCCTCGTTCAATCCCACAAGTGTAATATTTCTGGGTGCCACGGCTATATAATAGTCCGACAAGCGTTCGTGAGCATAGAGCACCGGTGTTAGACCCGCCTCCCGTGCCGACTTGTATTCGTCGTCGTCGGCCACTACCAAATCAGCCGCAGAACTTTGAACCACAAACACACAGGTTTCAAACGAATCGGCTTGGATGCATTGCAGCTTCAGATCGATGGAGTTGTTGGCGGCTACTTCCAATGCATAGAGGCACTTGTTTTGAGCCAATTGTGAGGGATTGCAAAGACGCAAGCTCTGTAGTTGGGGTTGGGGTTGGGGCTGTGGTTGCGGACGTGGAGGTATTGGACGGGGAGGACGTGGTCGTAGAAAAGAAGGAGGACCACCGGGTCCACCAGGGCCGCCAAATCCACCAGGTCCACCGGGTCCGCCAAATCCACCTGGTCCACCAAATCCACCTGGGCCGCCGAATCCACCTGGACCGCCGAATCTACCAGGTCCGCCAAATCCACCTGGGCCGCCGAATCCTCCTGGTCCACCAAATCCGCCAAATCTACTAGAGCCGCCGAATCCACCAGAAGCACCAAATCCACCAGAACCGCCAAATCCACCTGGCTGACCAAATCCACCAGAACCACCTAATCCACCAGAGCCACCGAAACCTCCAGGAGGGCCAAATCCACCAGGGCCCCCAAATCCACCATTACCACCAAATCCACCATTACCACCTAATCCACCAGATCCTCCAGGAGGTCCAAATCCACCGGGGACTCCAAACCCACCTGCGCCTCCAAATCCACCAGAGCCGCCAAATCCACCAGAACCACCTTGACCGAATCGATTTGGGGAGCGGCTTTCGAATTGAGCCTCTGTATTTGCTAGAAGCAAAAGTGTAACTGTAGCGAAAACCAGTTTCACCATTTTGGATATGGTTATACTTAAAGGTTTAGGTGTTATTTATACTTTCGGCTAAACTAAACAGGAAATCGAAGTAATTACTTTTTGATTACCTGTAAACTTCCTTATCATAGAAAAATTTTCCAAAGTCATAAATAAGATAACCGAGCTAAGTATCCCCTTATTGAGGCGCGTGAAATATTTCTTTGTTTTAAAAAGGCCAAAAAATAATAATAATAAATTAAAATTATTTCCGATATGGAAAGTTTTATGAGTTCAAAGTGGAAGTCAACTAATGACTTGCGTGTAGGTTATAGGAGAATTTACAGCGGTGATCAAATCATAAGCAACTATTGCCCTAATAGAATAATTACTTCTTTTTTAAGTTGACTTTTGTAGAATGTTGATTGGAAGAAAAAATTATTTGAGTTTTCGAATAAAAACAAATAATTAAATTTCTTATAAAAACTCTGAAAATGCATTGCATAAACTGCTGAGAGGACTTTAGAGGATATGCCTTTTCTTCTGTTCCTCCAGTCCCTTCAGCCCGTGGTGAGCTATGATTCAGTTCTAGTCTGGCGCCATGAGCACTAAATACTCCGCGACCTTCGCCAGTACTCGTCAGTCTGCATAAAGCTTCCTCATTCTTTCTATTGATGGTTGAATATCTTTTGGTGCAGTAGGTTAGGTTGAGGCGGCTGCTCTGTGGGACACACTGAGGCTCCCTATGTCCCCTAAAGTCAGTGCCACATTTCAAAATTTGTAGAATATCCCTGCTTTCTGCAGAACTGAGATCTTGCAATTCATTAAAAACTTGTCTACCTAGAATAGTAAACCTACGGCTATATAGAGCAGGATAATGGTACAGAAGGTTCCGATCATCCTCTGGTTGTTGTTGTTGTTGCAAAAACTTTGCCCTCTCAGTGTAGTGTAATCACCGGTCGACTTCGTCTAGCTCATCTAATGGTGGGCCCAGGAAACTTGCTAACCTTTTGGGTCCAGAGACTTTTTTGGACTTTTGGACTTTTTTGGTTTTTTTTTGGTGGCGAGGTTGAGTTAAAAATGCCTTCGCACCATAAGTAACCGTCGCTCCTACGTGTGTCGTGATTCCACTAAAAATATCCCGCCTCTTCTCTTGGATTTTACGCATTGCTTCGAGGTAGAGGGCCAAGACGGCATCCTAAGAAGGACACTTACTTACTCACCCTGCGTCCAGGGTCGCTTGTCTTGAGAAACCTATGCTCAATGCTCTTCAGCATAACTTTCCATTTCACGCTTCTTTTTTCGGATAATAGCCTCCACGAAATTTGAGACGGCATTACATTTTTCTTCGTCTATCATCATTTTCTCGATAATTAATATATATATTATGATTAAGATATGAGGTAGGAATGTTTGAAGTATTAAAGTTTTTTAAATTATCAATAATTTTTTTTTGACAAAATCATTAAATGATGTTATCAAACTAGGAAACTTTGAAGTTTGTTTAATATTCAATGCTGGAATATTGTGCACAGAATGTTTCGTGTCTCTGTCGTGCACTCTGAAAGCGTGGGCAGTCGTGCAAAAGATGATGCATACTTTGCACAGTGAATTGGTCACACGAACACCAGTCTTCGTCAATGATTTTGAATCGCTTTAAGTGTGCCTTATTGAAACCATGGACTGACCAAAAAGCTGTGTCAATTCGAATGATATCCCAAAGAGTTGTCGGTATGGTTGAGTATCTTCAAGAATTGGGAAGAAAGTCTTTGTAATGGAGCCAGTGGAATCGTCGGCATACTCCTGCTGTCATGAATCGAATATTTTAAGACGTATTTGCCGTATTCCACATAGCTTAAAGGAAATGCAGTGTGTACTAGATCGACCCCTTGATTTGCAGCTTATTTTGCCTGCTCATCTGCGCGCTCTTTTCCTTCAATGCCGATGTGTGATTTGACCCAGTGGGAGTCAATTCTGTGTTCCTGGCGAAGAAGGTGCAGGTGCTGATGAATTGATGCAATTAAGGCATTAGGATTGCTCCGATTTTCCTAAAGCTTCCAAATAAGAGCGACTGTTGCTATATATGACTAGTTTTTCCGTTTTCAATTCTGTAATCTCCGGTCGTCTTCGTCTAGCTCATCTAACAGTAGGCCCAGGAAACTTGCTGACCCTTTGGGTCCAGATGGAGAGGGGTGTAAGATGAGTAGGTTGCGAGTAAGGCATGTGAAAAGGTGGTTAGTGACGTTCAGGGTGCCTTCACATGCCGGGCATATGTTTGGTATGTCGGGGTCGATTCTGGATCCAGAACGTAATTGTGCCAAGGTTACGCGGGACTCTCGGGGAAGTTGGAGCTCTTCGTCTGCAATGGGTGGTGATTGGACTCCGATGACGGCATTCGGGGGTCGGTGGTAAGAGTCTCCCGATGAATGTCGTTAATTGTCTGCCTGTACACTGTCCGATCCAGTAATTATCGGTCTGTTTTGTCCTGGATCTCGTCCGCGTATTTAAGGAGGTGCCTCCTGATAAGCCTGGGAGATGACTCAGGCTCAAGCAGGTGTCTGCATAAGTGGGACCTGCAGTAACACCCTAACAGTAACTGCTTGCTGAGCAGTTTATCATGTTCCTTCATCCTGTCGCAGTCCTAATGGCAGAGTTTTGACAAGTCTATAGGTTCGTTCACAGCGAATCACTGGTTCCAGGCGACCAGACAGGCGCAGCATAGTTTACACCCGGCCGGTCAATTGCCTTAAATGTCGATAGCAACATTTCTTTGTCTTTGGCTCAAGTGCTGCCGGTAAGCGATTTGAGGGCATTGTTGCGATTCTGGACTTTAGTGGGAATAGCGATAGTATGCGCTGAGAAGGAGGGAAAACTGCCATCCTCGGGTCGTGTCTGCCTATTAGACAGTGCCCCGTTATGACTGAAATCAATGTGCTAAGACAAGACTGTGCCTATTTCTGCTTAGCATTCAGAGGCGGCCACATTTATCGGGCGATTCTGCAGGTGGTTTCATTACGCCAGCTTTCAATCGCTGCTCTAACAGTTCCTTCAAAGATAAATAGCTTACATGTTTGTAAGGGTATGCCTATGCTAGTGCCTGTGGTCTCATCAGACAATTTAGTGCCGAGTCTCGCTAGCTGATGGGCTATGCAGTTACCCTCAATGTCGCAATGGTCAGGAAACTATGTTACCTTTAGGTGAAATGACTCTGCCATCTCGCTAAAAGATGTGCGGCATTTCATGGCTACCTTGGAGGTTGTCAACTGTTTTGTGACGGATTTTCTCGCCGCTTGGCTATCAGTGGAAATGTAGATATCATCTCGAGGTATCGCATCAAAGTGTACCAGTGTCGTGGCTTTCGTTATTGCCATCAGTTTAGCTTGAAAGACACTGCTGTAGTCAGGGAGCCGAAAACTGAAGGAGATCCCCAGATGTTCGGAATACACATATACCTCCGCCCACCCTGTCTACGAGTTTTGAGCCATCTGTGTATACATGGATACACTCGTTCTGTCTTACCTCGTCCCGTTTCCACTCTTTCCTTGAGAGTAGAAGGATCGTGAACGTTGTAATGGCCAGTGTAGGTGGGAGTGCATAGTCCACCAGCCCGGGTAGCTCCAAAATGCCAGCCAGGATTTTACCGTGACCGTAATCCGGGTTTGACCTCTTACTTAGAGTGTGCAGCCTTATTGCCGAACTGCGCCAAATATATATTGCCTGCAGATCTACCGAAAGGAAGTTTAATGTCACATATTTCGATGGTGTGATTGACATCGCACCGGTTATAAGAACAGATGCTCGTCCTTGAACCTTATCAATTATAGTGAAGTAACAAGGCTATTTCCCCAAAATTCTATTGCTCCAGCTCGTAATGATTGCACGAGTCGGCAGAAGGGGTTTACCTGAGGATTCCCTGACATCTATCTTGTCTGTCAACAGAATCAACTGGGTAATCGAATGCTTTTCCCCTCTTCAAATCTCCAGGTATTGATGGTATCATGCCAGTGAGGCTTCAGAGGATTAAAATCTTGCTGGTTCTTGCTCTTTATAAGATCTTTTTGGCTTGTATTACCTTAAACCATGTTCCCGCTTGCTCAAAGAAAATCAGGATGGTCTTCATTCCTAAGGCAGGAAGGAGAGGTCACATATTAGCCAAGGACTTCAGGGCTATAAGTCTTTTATTCTGAAGGTGTTTGAGATAGTGATCGCCTATCATATTCGAGGTTACTCTGAAGCCACATTATCTCCAGCTCGGCACGTTTACCTGAAAGGGAAATCTACTGGAACAGCCTTAGGGACCGTAGAGAAATCACTGGAAAGGAAACCATTCACTTTGGTGGCCTTTATGAACTTAGAGGTCGCTTTCAATGATGTTAGGGCTGAGTCAATTGTCACTGCACTAAATAGGCTAGAGGTAGAAAAATCTCTGTCTCTGGAACTCGTCCCTGCTAGGCTGTAGAGAAATTAGTAATATGGCGGGGAAGCCACAAAGGTAAGCTACATAGCAGACCGTTATTCGACTCTGAGCGAATTTAACAGAATCAGCTGATAGGCTGACGGTCCTTGGGTGTGTTTACGAAAAAAACTGAGATTGTGTGGGTGATATGCGAAAAAATCAACCAATGGCCCTTCGATGCCGTTTGAACAACGACTGATCGGACGAGTGTGTGAATGCATGTGAAATTATTGTACAGAACTCGGCGGCCGAATCCCCAATTGATGCGACGTCCAATGTCCCTCTCACAATTTTCTTTTTCACCATAGTTAAATAGAAAATCTGGTAATATATCATCTTTGTGTCAGTTTTAAAATCGACAGTTCATTTTATTCACTGTGAGAATTTATTTTACGTGGTGAAGATCCCGATACCCCAATCGTTGACGACGGAATTGTCGTTTCGCTACCCGACTATGACGAGGTGAGAATAGCAATATCACGGCTAAAGAACAACAAAGCCGCGGGCGCCGACAGACTACCGGCTGAGCTATTCAAACATGACGGCGAGGAGCTGGTAAGGTGCATGCATCAGCTTCTATGCAAAATATAGTCGGATGAAAGCATGCCTGCCGACTGCAACTTAAGATAAGAATCCACTTAAGATAAGTGATCCTGCAATCTGTGCCAATTACCGCGAGATTAGTCTTCTAAATATCGCCTATAAGGTTCTAGCGAGCGTATTGCGTGAAAGGCTGAAGCCCACCGTGAACCAACTGATTGGACCTTATCAGTGTGGCTTTAGACCTGGAAAGTCTACCATCGACCAAATATTCACAATATGCCAAATCTTGGAAAAGACCCATGAAAGGAGAATCGACACATACCATCTTTTCGTCGATTTCAAAGCTGCATTCGACAGTACGGAAAGGAGTTGCTTGTATTTGTAATTTGGTATCCCCAAAAAGCCTTAGCTACGTCAAGAAATATAGCAGAACAAACTTGTTGGTTTTCAAAAGTTTTTTTCAATTTTACTACAATAATTATTCGATGAATTTGGCTGTGAAAAGCTATGATAATTTTAAATTTTCACAGGTTTAACCAAAATTTCATTAAAACCCATTACAATTAATAATAATAATATATGCCTAGAAAATTTGTATCTGATCTCCCTTTTCTCCATAAAATGCGGCTGCTTTTGAACGTGACTACTATACGTTGGGCTTAGTTTCGATGCCTATGACATTGGTTGCATTTAACACCTTTAATAAAAAATCATAAAATTCCTCAAAAACGTTAAAATTGTATTTGTTTTGTATTTGAAAGTTAAAACTGTATTTGTATTTGAAAGTGTTCATAGCATCGAACATCAGCATAATTAATAAACACTAAAGCAGAAATGTCAATTATTTTGATAAGCAAGGCAGTTGCCATGCGTGAGCAGTACCAAAAGAGAATTCCCAAAATTGAAGCAAAAAAGTTGCCCTGTGTAAACACGGTCTTATTAGAAAGCATTCATTACATGTACAAAAGCTCATTTAGGTTTCACTTTATCCTAGACACAAACCAACAAATGAATGGTTGCAAATTAACGCAGTGAAGTAACATCAAAATTATATTTGTATTATAGGCTACAATCAAATCTTTGTTTACAAAAAATTATTACGATTGCAACAAAAATATATGAAACACAATTCGTTAACACCGAATTTGATGCATAATGCAACACAACTACAAACGAACATTGATTAAACTGAGGAGGTTCAACGGGAATTTGAAGGAGAACAAAACTGAGAGGTCGAATCACAAAAGTTACTTTTTTCACTTCAAATTAACATAAAGAGACTTAATAAGAATATATGTATGTATAAGAGATTGTAAAAATTAAAACATAGAGAAAAGCAACTTTGCAACAGTATGTAAATGAACGTTCTCTGCATACTATCGCAAGTTAATTTACATTAACGTTCTCTGCAGTATGTGTTCGCTCTGCATTGGTCTTGCATTGGAATCTGTACAAGGTGAAATCACTAGAGCAAAAACTGCATTTCTATGCAATTTTGATATTTGAATGGGAAAATTTCAAACAAAACAACAACAAAAACCCGTATCAATTTGATATTGAAAACATCAAATAGCAAGAAAAGGTACCAAATAGCAAGAAAAAGTACCAAATAGCAAGAAAAAGTACCAAATCCATGATTTGCTCACAACACCTTGTATGAATTCGTCTTGGCATTGGTATTTCTCACACACCCATGGAGAACACATAAGTATGTGTTAAAAGTCACGTACGCCAATTGGTGGACAAAAACAAAGCTCTTGTGGGGGGGATATTGCGGCAGAAATACATTTTACACACACTACCATTCGGAAGTCCGCTAGTTCTCCATGCATGAAACATCAAATGATAGAAAGTTTTTTCCTAATAGCATTCGCCTCTCGACAGGCAATGGCGAACCTCCGAGCACATTTCTGCCATGAAAAGGCTTCTCATATAAAAACTATTTGGCGTTCGGAGTGGGATTAAAATATTTGTACATGTATATGTATATGTGTATGTAGATAAGAAAAATGAAATACCACCACAGCTGCGACCAATTCGCTGAGAAGAATATAAAAATCAAAACAGAAATATCAAAATATAGTAGACATAAATAAGGTAAAATACCCCTCCCGTTACCGGTTCGCTAAACTCTACGTATTGGAGAGAAAACACACACTTTTTATATTGAAAAGTTCGCTTACACTGGCGACATAAAAAATGTGGACATGTTGAAATTTTATATGTATATACATTTTTACTGCTGTTTATTTATACCTATTTTTGCAACTTATAGTTAATTAATAATTCAAATTAATAGTTTAGTCATACTCTCGTGCAGTGACAATCAAAATCAGTAAAAGTTCTCTCAGTAAAACGTAAATTTCTGCGACCAACTATGCCTCCTAAAAAAGGCACCCGGCTGTTCACGCCAGAGCATCTAGTATTTTGTGTGTAGCCTGCCGTACGTGGACTCATGCCAATTGTACGGGGCTTACCAAATCCGTATTCACTGATTTAGCAAACAAAGTTAAATTACAGGGGTTCCTGTGGAAATGTGATTCCTGCAAATTGGAGGTTAGTGTCGTCACCACGGACGATCTTGAATCCGATGATGATGATGAAGATAACGATAATATTACCATGAATAAGCTAAGAAGACTGCTCGACGACCAATGCTTGAAGCTGAAGAACACATCTACGTAAAATTGAAGTGCAATAGTTCTGATATCATCGTCGGGTGCGTCTACTTTCCTCCGAGAGCTTCACTCGCAGCTTTCCAGACATTCATTGATACGCTTCACTATCTGAAGGAAAAACACCCTGCACTGACTGTGAAAATCTTATATACGAAAGTTTCTCTTCGCTGGAATGCCAACAATTTAACAATGTCCATATCGATAATAATAACTTGCTTGATCTCTGCTTTAGTAACATTTCTATTCAGGTAGAATATACTCAGGCAATCACCACGATGAATCTGTATCACCCTGCTCTTGATATCACTATCGAGCTCCAGCCCAGTCTAAAGCCTGCAACACCGACTTACTATGATTTCAAGAACGGTGACTATGATAATCTCAATAACTTCTTCGTAAACGCTGACTGGTCTAACTTACTTATATTCATCAAGCACTTTAGACTGCAAAATAAACCCATGGCGGGCGATGGCCATGTCTCGTCGATAATAATCTTAAGGGCAGTCAATTGTCTTTTGCAAAATGCGGCGCATTTGTAAATTGAAGAAGCTATCTTAGGAGTCCGTGTACGCACAGCTGCCGAGTGAAAGAATTTCTGTAGAAAAGCACTAGAAGTGAGAGCAAGCTTAGTTTCCTTATGTTCAAAGTATATTAAGCGTTTCCACGACAGCCGGTTCTACTTTACCGAAACGACCCGGATTTATATCCGGCCAAGGACTGTCACTCCAGCAGCATTCCCCGTATGAATGTTTATGTTGCTACAACAACAACAACAGACCAAGCTTAGGATAAAGTTTCCTTATATTGTCGATTAGTGATGGTAGACCGTTAGAAACATTATTTTGCACCGGACCAGCTGTGAAAAATGTTTATGATAATTTTTAATTTCCATATATTTAACCAAAATTTCTTTAACAAATTATAGTAATTAATAATAATAAAGAAATAATAATAATAAATAAATAAATAATAATAATGTATGACTAAGAAAATTTTTATCTAATATAGTGCATTTTTCTTCTTTTTGCAAACAGCAAAGTCCATTGAAATTTAGATGAAAATGTTAGCTAACCCAACAAACATTTAATTGAAAATTTATTTTGAGGTTAAGTTGAGACATCCATAAAATACGGCTGGTTTTGAACGTGACTTCAAAAAGTTGGTTCCAGTTTTCGACGCCAATTACCTTATCTTCAAACATTGATCGCATATAATATCCGTAATAACAAATCATAAATTTCCCCAAAAAACGTGAAAATTATGCACATATGTTTATTTGATAATACTTAATTATGGTTATATTCGAAGATTCTCAAAAAATTCGTTTAATTAGTTCATTTCAGTGTTCATTGCATCGGTCATTAACCTAATTAATACGCAATAACGCAACAGTGGCCAATTTTTTTGATAAACAAAACACCCATACCGCACCAAGCCGCCCAACAACGGGCAAAGGGGTGGCGCTCGTGGGGAAGTGTCAATAGTCACGAACCATCAGCGCGTTTCTAATGAATGTACATTTACATATACATATGTATATATTTTTATACATACTGAGAAAACACGCATCCCAGCAAGAAGAGTGCCGGTCACGTTCCCGATCACGTATCCGGCACGCGTGACCGTTAAACGGTCACTAACCACGCCTCTTTACAATCACGTTGTTAAGAGCGTTGGGAAAATCGTGCCAAAAACTTTGTGTACGTGTGATTTTCTATCCCTTTTATACATATGGATTCGTTTCAGTGCCAGTTTCATATAAACGTAGCGACGAACAAAATAACTTTTAGGCCGGCGCCGACAGCACAGCGCGATAGCCCAGCGGCTAGCAATGTGGGCTTCCGATCCAAAATCCTTGGTTCGAATCACAAAAAAAATTTTTTTTTATACATTTATTTTATTTTGTTTTATGATATGTTTATGGAGATTTTTTTCATGGCAGAAATACACTCGGTGTTTTGCCATTGCCTTCTGAGGGGTGAGCGCTATTAGAAAAATAGTTTTCCTTAATTTTGGTGTTTTCACCGAGATTCGAACTGACGTTCTCTCTGTGAATTCTGAATAGTAGTCACGCACCAACCCATTCGGCTACGGCGTTTGTTTACTTTGACTGATGCAAAAACGAGGAAAAATATATGAATGAAGTTTGCTTACTGCTTATACATTTTCCAAAGGTGACGGAGAATCAAAAAAAAGTCGATTGTGTTAGAGTTTCGGTCACGCCCCAGCAAAACCTGCGTGCATATGTGTTTGTAACAAATAAAAAAGTGTAATTGTGTAATTGAGTTTCGGTCACGCAAGTTTTGCTGGGATGAGAGAACTTACACATATACATACATACATACGTGAAGGGTAACGTGACCGCCACTCTTCTTGCTGGGTAACAAATTAATAATAAATGCGTAGAGAATATATTTCTCATACATGTATGTATGTATGCATGAAACTTTGCATATTACTTACATACATTCAATATATTTTTCCACCTGCATTTTAATCGTTATCTATATACAATAACATATTATATGTATGTATGTAGTATATTAAGTGTCTTTGACACTGTTTTTATGTTCAAACACCTACTAAATTAGTTAATATCGCTGCTGAAATTCGCACAGCATGAAAAAAAGGAAACAGCTGATGCAATAATTGTGGTTTTTGCCTACACAAAATATTATATGTTTCATGCTACGTGCCGGAAAACACAAAATGAATACAATTTATGAGTAAAACAAAGGCACGAAGTGAAATTAAAGTTGCCTTAAGTTTAAATATTGGTTACCAATAAATATTTTATATTTTAATGATTTTGATCTATTTTTTTATTTTTTAAAAGCTTAAATAACAAAAGAATTGTTATATAAACAAAAAGATAACGCAGCGCTAGCAACGGATGCTTTCAGCTGATTTTAGTGATTAATAATTTAACTAATTAATAGTTTAAACTTTATTTGAAATATTAGAAATAAGTTCCATTGGCAGTTGCAGTCAACGATTGCCGATGAGCAACATATTTAAAATCAAGAAACGGTTAACTTTCATCCCCTTTACGCCAACAAAATTTAAACTCTGTTTGTAGACTACAAAAAAAATTCAATGGAAAAAACAAAATAAAATAATAGCAAAACAAACAGTAAAATAGGGGAAGCATGCAGGTATCACAAAGAGGCCTGCCATATTTAGATAACTAAAATGTATTTTATTTTAACTTAATTCAAAAATGTATACTTAAATTTCATTTTTATTAAAAATATTAATTTTTATTAAAAAAAAAATTTACTTAAATTTGGTTATTTAAAAAAAAAAAAACTTAATAAATAAATTTAACTATTGTAAATTGTTTAAATTTTTAATTAATTAAAAGCATTTTTTTGTAGTGAAACTTCTTAGGGGTCGCTGGACGAGCGAGAATGGAGAGTAAAATTTCAAGGCCATGCAACGTTTTGGGCATTTTCGTTCCGCGAGAGAGAAAAAAGATATAACGTAGAGGAAAAGCAGAGAGAGAGCCATACCTTATAGAAATCTTAGGCTCTTTAGGCTATTTTTCCTGAGTTTTTCCTTGTGGTTGCTAATTTCTAGTGAGAAACAACACTGCCTACTTTTTGGCGCTTATTTCCATTTCCTGGCTAGTGCTTGTGCGTACTATAAGGTGCTATTCATTGCGGCGTCGGATTAATTGGTATTGCCTTGCGGTAATTTGTGCCGTTGCTGCGGTCTTGGAATATTTATGCTGTTAAAACACCAATAAACCTCATATTGCCGATTTGAAATTGGGTTTAATTGCATTACATAGGTAGGACTAAACAATAGTTACGTAATAAATTTCATGGTAATACGTGAGTTGAAACCAAAGAAATCCTATTTCTTACGTCTTTTTAGCCCACAAGGCCCGATAAGATCTTCAGCAGTATTTGAAACACGTAGCTACACCTACAAGGGTTAATAAAAAAAAATAATTGGCGCGTACACTTCTGTTAGGTGTTTGGCCGAGCTCCTCCTCCTATTTGTGGTGTGCGTCTTGATGTTGTTCCACAAATGGAGGGACCTACAGTTTCAAGCCGACTCCGAACGGCAGATATTTTTATGAGGAGCTTTTTCATGGCAGAAATACACTCGGAGGTTTGCCATTGCCTGCCGAGGGGCGACAGATATTAGAAAAATGTTTTTATTACAATAATTTTGCTTTCACCGAGATTCGAACCAACGACCTCACTGTGAATTCCGAATGGTAATCACGCACCAACCCATTCGGCTACGGCGGCCGCCCCTACAAGGGTTAGTTTAAAGAATTATTCTCAAACAAAGTATTCCCTTGCAAGGTTTAGTAAATTGTGAAATTGGCAATGCATTGTATTTTGAAGAACTAGAAAATAATGCGACTGGCCTGTTTTCACTTAAGATGTTACATACATCTAGAATTTTCAAAAACTCGTATTTTTTTGTTTCGATATTTCGCAAGTATAAGAAGAATTAAGAATACACTGTGAAATTTTCATGCGGAAATTCCCAATACTATAGCTTCTACAACTCATTAACTGGAAACTACTTTTTCCGGCACGGTCTGCATGATAACTCATACAGTTTTTAATATTTTTTGATGAGATTTTTTTTTTTTAATATTCGAAAGTGTTTTCACCATAGTCTGGAGCTTTGATATTTTTATTACAAATTTTTTATAAACATAATTAAAGTGTGACATTTATGAGGTACAACACATACGTTTTTTAAAATGGCGTTAATTGCAAAATTTTTTTAAATTCAAAAGTCGGGCTCGATAGCTCGATAGCTTCAATTTTAGTTTACAGGATTTTTTTTACTTTTTACAGATTCACCAACATTTCAGGGAGAAATGATGCAGACTGTGGAGTAACTTTTTTTCATTTTACTTTGGGTCACGTGATTTTTTATGTACCAATTTTTGTAAAGAAAAATTAAAATAATTTTTTTATAAAGTAAAGAACAATGAAAATACATTTTTTTTATAAAGTAAAGAAAAATTAAAATAATTTTTTTTATACTAATAAACAATGAATACAATTTTTTTATATTTATTTTAATTGCTTTAATATTTATATTCATTTGCCTGTATATGCATGATAAGGTATTATGCTACGAAATTTTCGCCTGAGGGTTGGGGTTTTATAACAACATTTTTATGTATTTGTTCGCATATATATCTCTCATAAAATATTATTTTATAGTGCAAATTTGGATTAAAATAATACAAAACAATTTTCCAATAATATAAAAGGTTTTTTTTTTTGGTAAAAGGAAGAAAAACTTCACTTTGCCCCTTCAGATTATTAGACTCTTTTCATTAGTTTTCCATATGCTATAAACTATATAACTACCCTTTTGTATTATAATAATAAAAACTTGTCAAGGGGCAATGATTATTCAACATTTTTGATTAAATTTTCCATATTCTATAACCCTATTGAATTATAAGTAAAAATAATTTTGGAAAAGGTCTGGCAGCCTTATGCTCAAATATATAGTTGGTATGAGAAATTTTGGAGGGGCAAATTGAGCAGCGAAAAATGGAATATTCATGAAAAACAAAAACAATCGAAAAATGTCATCAGGGGAACTGAGCAAGAAAAACAACACCAGGGTTGCATTGAACAACCATTTAACGCATGCTAGGTGAATTAAATTCCTAACTTTCTAAAATTAACTTTACAGTCTATTTAAGTATTCCGTGCAATTCTACAGCTCTAATTTAACAATGTTCAATGATTTTTATTCTTATTCAAACTAATTAGGTGGGGCTAAAAATTTAAATAAATAAATGTTTTCAAGTACTCTTTTCAATTTACTCAGTGTGTCATTTCACGATATTTTTCTTGCCAGCTATGCAACCCTGCCGTCATTGTCGAGCGGAGAATTCAGCAGATGGTTAATACTTTGAGTAACACTTCACCAGAATTTGTTGAACCACGAAAGTGAATTTTTGTAAGAGCGCATTGCGATCCAATGACAAGGAAGATTTAAATTTTCTGATATTGAAAAACAATTTTCTTATCTTAAAAAATAAATCTTCTTTAAAAGTGAATTGCAACAAGGTGGAGCCTTTGATTTCCGTTTGCAAAAGCAACGGCAAATCGATTTGTACTTTTAATATTTTTGCACCCAGTTATTATAAACTAATTGGAGTGAAAAATAAACTTGTGTAAAGAATTCATGTGAAAAGCTGTTCATGAAAACTTGAACGCGAGGACGAAAGTTTTGCTAAAAATTCGTTCGACGTAAAAAGCTGCATGCACAGAGAAAATCCAATAGGTATATCCTGCTTTTTTTTCTCTAGTGTGTCGAAAAAAAAATTGTATAAAAGAATTTTGAAGAAAGAAAAAACTAAAACTGGAAATTTTAAACGCAGTTACTGTTTGAACTGTTTTTCGTCTCAGGTACGGGAATCATAAAAAAAAATCTTATTCGATTGTGTACATCCTGTGTATCCTGTTAAAAAAAAAACAAGTATTTTCCAGAAAAAAGTGATAAGTTCGCCCTTTTGTGTTGTCATTGCCAACGATTAAGCGTTCGCAGACGAACAACAATAAAACAAACTGTAAAGTACAATAACTGTTAGAGAGTAAAGACTTCCTTGGCGATTTGTGGACGAAGGTAAGTCATATTTATTTTGCTTTCTCCATAATTCAGTTCGATTTGTACCACAGTTTTGTTTTATTTTGTACATTTATTTAGTGATTTTCTAGAATTTACGAAACAACTGTGCGCTACTTCTCTCATTATGTGCGGAGATCGTAAGAAATTCGCTGTCGTGGCCACAAAGTTCCAGTCAGCTTGTAAATCTGTAGATCAAACAATAATCCCGTTTATTTATACGGCACTTCGCCAGCAAAGTGCTGATGTAATGTTATTCTCATCCAGGCAATGTATGTACATGCATACGTGGTTGTGCAGAAATGTATGCACATAAAACAAACATGCCTCGTTCTTCGCCAGTCACTTTGCCAAAAACTAGCAAGAAGCAATTTTAATCAAAATTACATCTTTCGCCATAACTATTAATTAAAACAGCTCATGAGGCATATAAAGTAACAAGAGATAATGTATTAAACGTTGCCTATCCTACGTTGTTTTTTTTCCAAAACAATGCAACGTAAAGTTTCTATCTTTAAACCGCACTATTTCTGTGGATTTTTCGAGAATCTTTTTCACTCTTCTCGCTTTCATCAATATGGTACATACACACGTTTGTTTGCACGCCACCGAATCGAGCTGAAAAGCAGGGCGATAACATTTCTTATTGGCGTTTGTTGTTGCCGGCCTCTCCAGCTGTTGTGCTACTAGTTGTGTAGGAATGAGGAATGGTGGAGTAAATAGATGTGAATATACAGTGAAATTTCAATCTTGATAAAGAAAAGAACATAAAATGTTTGACGAATTCACTGGAAAAGCCTCATTGTTGAGAAATTTTCCAAACAAAAATGCTTCGTAGATATAACAAAAACACTTTAAACTGATCACCCCTAATTATTATAACTTAATAGTAAATTGATAAAATATTTAGATTTAATTACGAAAAAAAAAAAATAGTTCAAATAGCATTTTATTGCTGTTGGTTTTTTACCTCAAAGCAAGTTATCAAAACATATCGTTTTCCCCGTTACCGTAACCTCTACATAGCGAATTCTGAATACATACATACATATGTATGTTAACGGTGGTACATTGAGCGCATTGTTTCAGGTAGGGGTTAGGGGTAATCAGAGGCTCGAAAAATGTTGATTTTTAATAATTATTTTCTGCTAGTCAATTGCTTTATTTTACAAAAATAAAAACATAGCATTAATGACAAGTGTAGCAAAATTTCAAAAACAAAAAAATTTATCAAAAATAAATTTTGATTATAAGTAAATAAATGATAAATTTATAAATTAAAGAAGTGAAAGTTATCGCTGTATGCGTGGAGGCCGTTTCTCCAGAAGTCCCTTGCGGTGATGTTGTTGTAGCAGCATAAACATTCCCCATACTTACATACGGGGATTGCTGCTGGAGTGACAGTCCTTGGCTGTATATAAATCCGGGTCGTTTCGGTAACGTAGAACCGAAAAAAAACCTGCGATCAGGCACGAGTTTTTTATGTTTTTCAAAAGCAGTATACATTTTATTGAAATCCGCCAAGTGGTTTTTAAGTTACATTGATCACATCTTCAAAAAACTTAGTTTTGAGAAATACCCATTTATTGTTTTTTTTATTTATTTTATTTTATTTTTTTTTTTTTTGTATTTTTTTTTTCTTTGTTGCACGAGCGCCCTTTGTTAAAAAAAACTTAGTTTTGCAAAATACCCATTTATTGTTTTTTTTGTTATTTTATTTTATTTTATTTTTTTTGTATTTTTTTTTTTTTTTTGTATTTTTTTTTTTTTGTATTTTTTTTTTTTTTTGTATTTTTGTTTTTGTATTTTATTTTTGTTTTTGTATTTTATTTTTTTTGTACTTTTTTTTTTTGTAGTTTTTTTTGTATTTTTTTTTAAATTTTTTGTTTTTTTGTATTTTTTTTTTGTTTTTGTTTTGTATTTTATTTTTTTTTGTATTTTATTTTTTTTTTGTATTTTATTTTTTTTTTGTATTTTTTTTTTTTTGTATTGTTTTTTTTTTTTTGTATTTTTTTTTTTTTTTGTATTTTATTATTTTTTTTTGTATTTTTTTGTTTTTTATTTTATGTTTTTGTTGCACGAGCGCCCTTTGTTAATTGTTGAATAACTCGAAAAGTATTTGTCGGATTCACTTCAGATTTTCACAAATCTGGGAAAAGTGGACTCCACTTGCTTTAGATCGTATAAAAAAATTGCCATGCGATCATCGTACGCATTACAGACAGCAAGAGGTAACAAAAAAGTGCAAGTTTCGAGAGACTAACGAATATCGCTGATTTTTAACATTTTATTTCGCTGAGCTGTCAAGCCTTTTCTTCCCTACAAACTGCAAAAGCTCGAAGTTCTGAGACCGTTAACCAATTTTCTTCTTATGAGCTCAATTTCAAGAAATTTTTAAATTTCTTTTGTGTAAATCCGATCGAAAAACGTCCCTCTGGCAACAACACCAAAGGTGTACGGATATTTTTTATTTTGTTTTAACAGCACTTCCAGATACTAATTTTCATTAATTATGAATCTTCGGACAATCATTCAGTTCTCATAATAAAACCACTAGTAGAGGATGCCACGTGAGCAGATTTGGTTTACGTAGGTAGCAACATTCACCACATCCAATTTTATTGTATGTTTCCTTTTTTTTTTTTTTTGTAAATCCTTCTGCGTAAACCTTTGCAACAAATTGTGTCTGTGAAATACTCGTAAATGTAACTTGTACAATGAAGCTATAAATGAAATATATTTTGGCGCGATAACGTCTTATAATCCGATATAGTCGGCTGCACGCACAAAAAAAATGCGGCGTTATCTTGCTCATTCGTCGTTACCTTGCTTGAACTGCACGCGAAAGCGCGGAACGAACGACAAGGAGCACAATCGACCCCCGCTTTCGGCAACGTTCGACATCTGGCTCTCTCCTATTTGAGTGAGCATATATATGAATGTATATGTGTATGCGCATATGTATGTATATAAATTAACATATTTGTATTTGCATATGCCTTCTTCCTGTGTGCATTGGTAATGAACCATTTCTCTATGAGGATTATTCATTTGATTTACTTGAAGAATTCAAAATAAAACCAATTGTATCATTATCATCCTTACCGAATTTATAATTAGAGACGACTAATGACGAAACATTTATCAAATCCATGAAAGATATGTTCAATTTCGATTGTGCATCAGACGTTAAAAAGTCAACAACACTAAGAGGCTTTGACTTTTTTAAGACACTCAGAAATACTCCCTTTCATTTCCTACTTTTCTTATCATATCAAATCGTAGAGAATAGATTCGTACATAGGTATGATTTGTATGCATCTTTACATTTAGATTTGTTCTTATTGTTTGAAAATTGCGCGAAATTGTATATTTGCATGGTTGTATATATTGGCATAGGACATATTTATTTTAGACTATGAAAATTGCACCAAAGTATATGTATGTATGCATGTTTATATGCATATTTTTCTTCATATAAAGGGTGGTTAAATTTCAAGGGCCGATGTTGAATGTGAACCACACCTATAAACGTCAAGTTTTTTTCTGCATTTCATTTAAATTTTTCAATTTCAGACTAACTCAATTTCAACAATGGAAAGATACACAATCCAGCAACGCGTTAAAGTTATTCAGGCATATTATGTAAACGGGCGTTCAAATCAAAATGCATATCGCGCACTTCGTGCTTTTTTCGGTCAATTTAATCGTCCAAATGTGCGTACAATCGGAAAAATTGTGAAAAAGTTTGAGCAAACCGGGTCTGTAAGAGATGTGAAAAGACCAGTGCATGCTCGTAGAGCTCGTACTGCAGAAAATATTGCTGCTGTTCGCAAAAGTGTAGTCGAAGAGCCATCCACCTCAACTCGTCGTCGTGCCCAACAATTGCACCTCTCACGCTCGTCTTTGATGAACATTTTGCAAAAAGACTTGCATTTATATAAACATAATAACGCACACACGTACACAAACCAAAATATAACACAACAAAACACAACATAACACAACATAACATAACATAACATAACACAACACAACATAACATGACATGACATAAGAAAACATAACATAACATAGTACAACATAACATAACGCAGCATAACACAACATAACAGAACACAACATAACATAACACAACATAACACAACATAACATAACACAACATAACATAACATGACATGACATAAGAAAACATAACATAACAAAACATACTAAACATAACATAACATAACTTGCAGTTCAAGCAAGGTAACGCTGCATGAGCAAGATAACGACGCATTTTTTGGTGCGTGCACGTCAAAAAAAAACTGTAAAAAAAAACATTAAAAAATATTAATAAAAAAAATTGTGGTGTGTTAATAATTTTTCAACGAGGGATATATGAGAAGATATAGTAGTGGTACGAATTAATAGGGCAAGTATGACAATAACTTCAGGCTTCATTTAATCTTATTTAACTTTTTCCACATCTTCTAAAATGTTTTGTATTCACTCCAGAAAAAAAACCAAACTTCTAATTACAAAATAGAATGTAAATAACAGACGCCTATAACCAGCGAAACCCGGCATAAATAAACAGCGAAAAGAGTAAAGCGGAACAGTAAACACTTTTTTATTCGCTATTCGCTTGCTTTCTATGCTTACCGGCAAAAATGATTATATACATACAACAATTATTCGTTGGCTTGGTGTGGGTTGATACAAATGGAATTTTATTGTATTACATAAGTGAATACATACATACAAGTACACACATACATGTGAGTACATATGTACACATATCTATATGTATGTATTTGGTTATCCACATGTGTATGCATGTCCGTGTGTGTACTCTAAGATTTTAATTGAACGATGAAGTTTCTGCAATAAATTCTGTTTAGACCGCACTTTTTATGCCTATGTTTTTTTGGTCTGTTGGTGTGGAAGACACCGTAGCTGAAATTTTTTCAAACATTTATTCGTATGTATTTGTATTGCGCATTTATATTTCTGTAGACATAAAAGTTCAATTTTGAACTGGCTCAAAATTTTGGCAGATTTTTGACAATTTTTTCCGCATGAGTAAAGTGTGTGCAACACCGTCAAGGAAAAAAAAATGTAAAAAATCAAAAATAATTTGTAGTCATTTTAAACTCGTACTTTATTATACTAAAATTAATGGGTTATTAAATTGCATAGGTACACTATTTTTTTTTTTTTTAATTTTGTTTTAAAAAAATTTCGGATTTTTTAAAAACTTGTACAAAATCTGAAACTTTAATTTGTACGATATTTGTTGCAAAGGGTGGTTAAGTTTCAAGGGCCGGTGTTGATTTTGAATAAAATACAATTTTTTAGGAAATTATTGTCATTTCTCTTTATTATGATAATATTGGTATGGCTCAATTACGTATGGAACAAAATATTGGCCAAATGGCCGCGGCCTCGGCGGCACACCTCCATCCGATGGTCCAAATTTTCGATGACCCTGAGGCATAATTGAATTTCTATGCCGTTAATGTGCCGAATTATCTCATCCTTTAGCTCTTAAATTGTTGCTGGCTTATCGTCTTGTACACCTTTTCTTTCAAATAACCCCAAAGAAAGGAGTCCAACTGTGTCAAATCACATGATCTTGGCGGCCAATTGACATCGCCGCAACGTGAGATTATTCGGCCATCAAATTTTTCGCGCAAAAGAGCCATTGTTTCGTTAGCTGTGTGACAAGCGGCACCGTCCTGTTGAAACCACATATCGTCCACATCCTTATCTTCCAATTCGGGCCATAAAAAGTTCGTTATCATCTCACGATAGCGAGCACTATTCATAGTAACTGCCTCGCCTGACCGGCCTCAGTTTTGGAAAAAATACGGCCCAATAATGCCGCCGGCCCATAAACCGCACCAAACAGTCACTCTTTGTAGGTGCATTGGTTTTTAGGCAATCACTCATGGATTATCATTCGCCCAAATGCGGCAATTCTGCTTATTGACGAATCCACTCCACTGAGGTGAAAATGTGCCTCATCACTGAAGATGATTTTCTTCACGAAATGCGTGATATGCATTTTGATTTGAACGCCCGTTTTCATAATAAGCATGAATAACTTTAACGCGTTGCTCGATTGTGTATCTTTTCATGGTTCAAATTGAGTTAGTCTGAAATTGAAAAATGTCAAATGAAATGCAGAAAAAAACTTGACGTTTAGGTGTGGTTCACATTCAACATCGGCCCTTGAAATTTAACCACTCTTTATAAAAATAAATATCTAAGTCACCGCGTACCGTAATTCTCCGTCAGAAGTGCCATTAGAATTAATATTTACAATTTTTGGTAAATATATGCCAGTTTTCACCTTGACTTCAAATTGCACTCAAACTTGAATGCTTCAAAAACTGTGTTGCAAGTCCAACCGAAATTTTATATCTTACAAAATTAATTTATTACTTTAGGTTCCAGCACTTTTTGCTTCAATTAAAAATGTGTTAAAAATTTAGTATCAAGTTGCGCTTGCCTTCCATGTACAAAAAGCATCTAAAACAAACTTAGCAAGCGTTAATTAGATGAAAGTGAAAGGCTGACGCCCAGTTATTAAGTCATATTGCGCAGTTAAAAAACTTAATAATTAATATCCTAGTTATGCATTCATATGTATGTCTGTACACGGAATTTTATTGAAATGGACTTGGCTATAAAATAGTTTAACAAACGCGACCTAAAATTCTTAAATTGAATTAAGTCGTGCGCCACTCGAAAAAAAAAAAATAAAAACAAACTGTCAATTAGACCCGTAATGTGTAGCATAATTTGAATAATTCACTTGAATAGAATTCACATAAAAAGTTTTGTTTTTGTTTTCATTAACTCTCCGCGACGGTGTGGACTTTTTTCTAATGAGATGCACAATTATTCAAATGCAAATTATTCAATATATTTGTAGTAGGTACACAGATTCGAGTCGGCATAATGTTGTTTATCGAATATGCTAACTAAATACACAAGAGTATGTAAATGCAGGCATACAGTATGCGGTAGAAAGATTGATACACGAAGCAGAATTGTAAAATTTTCTTGATAATTTGTTTAATATTTTTTTAAATTTTTTTTCTGATGACTTTTCTATTGACTTTTTAATTTAGAGTTGTATTCATGTAAAACAGATACGTTTTATAACGGGTTCCATTCTGCATAAGTGCATGATGGAAAGAATATTGAGATGGCGCCTCTTTTGGTCCCGTTACTTGGGTCTCAGCGAATTTAATAACGAGTTACGTGATTTTAGCTCCAGTATGGCCAGATTATCATTTTCGTAACTTGATTTAGCATTTTTTTTTTTTATTTAGTCTCGGAGTTTTAGTTCTTTCTTCATGACATCTTTCTAGCCTTTTCTAATTAAAAGTGATGTTTATATTTTGGTTAAATATACATTTTTTAAAAATTAGTTCAATAATTCACTCAGTTTTTTTTAGCTTTACTTTTTTTAACATCTGTTAGCATTGCCCGCGATGGCAGTTGTTGTTGGTGTTCTTCTGCTTTCGGCAGTCAAATCTCTCTCTCGCTACTGCAGTGTTGCCTAGCTTTGGATATAAAAACGCACTAAAATGCCCATTTAAGGAAAATGAAAGAACAAATACTTTGTCACTTTGTATGCGTGACAAATTGTCTTTAGAATGTGTGTTTTTTTTAATAAATGTGTTATGGTTATGTACAATTTAATTTATGAGTTTTTTTTTTGTTAAGCGAGACTCCTTTGTTAAGGGAACGACTTATTTGCTATGTTTGAGGTTATGTAACTAGATAAGGTACTCTTTTTGTAAAAATGTCAGTATGGTTTTTTTAGTATTTTCTGGTGTTTTGTTGTTTTTTTACAATGAATATAACTCTTAATGTCCTATGTCTCACTAAGGATTGATGATCGGAAGAAACGATTACACCTCTATGGCTTTAATTCGCATTCAATAAATTCAAAGGCTTTTTAAAATGTGTAAAAAGGTTTTCAATCTTAAGAAGAGCTGAGAGAGGGGCATTTAATATTTTTGCATAACCTTAAATGGAGCCAAAAATTAAATTTGCACTTTCAAATTATCAAATTTTTTAAGAGTAAAAAAATTTTCATTAGCACTAAAATCTTCTCAAAATGACCTTCTTTTGTATAATAATACAGTTTTTTTTTTAACTTAAAGCTTTGGTAGCTTTAAATAAAAAAAAAGAAACAAACACGAAACTTCAAAATTTTCGCATTTTCGGTATAAAAAAGTACAAAATTTATTGCGAAGAGCAAATGGTTGGCAATACTGCACCACTTGGAAAAACGTGACATCACGTACTCTCTGAGGGGTGCAATCTTCTTTCTATCATGCTTGGCATAAGTGTGAGTGGAACCTTTTACGGTACACAGAAAAATAGAGATACAAAAAATATAACCAACACACATTTGTGAGCTGGAAGTAAGAGAGGAAACGAGAGCCAGTTTGTTGTTGTATTGAACAAATGGAGGCAACGGATCTCCTATATATAGATTAAGCACATTAGCATATCGTGCTTGGTCGGTCGGTCGCAAGCAATAATAGCTCGCAGAGCGAGTGGATCTTAATACTACGTCTACATATGCTCCATACCATCTTAAAGAGATTTTTAAATGACTCCTTTCGTTGCAGAAATCATCTCATTTGAACGAAGTAGTTCGGCGAGCAGTTAGAAAAAAACAACAATTTGATTTTGTACTTCCAATCAAAGATGATGGATATCAAGATTTGCGACATCTGTGAGAGTATTTTTGGTTAAGAGTAACAATTTAATGAATAAGGAAAACGGCATTGTAGGGGGCATTCGCGAGTATTTGTGTGAGAGTAATGCTGGCTGAGACAAAACAATTGAATAAATAAGAAAGAGAATGGTCTTGTAGGATAAATTCCCACGTGAATAGCAATAAAAGTGGAAAAAACAGTGTAACAAAAAAATGAACACAAATATTACTACATGAGTAAATCAACTGATTTTGTAAAATTTTATAAGGACACTATTCAAGTTGAATAAGCCTTAATTTCTAGGTTATTAAATGTAGGTATAGGTTAACTATATCTAGCTGATCTGAATAGATCTCACATAGACCACAAGGGTATGTAGTGTTAGCAGTGTTGTGTTGTGTTGAAGTCGTTTATCTTTCCATGGTTCAAATTGAGTTAGTCTGAAATTGAAAAATGTCAAATGAAATGCAGAAAAAAACTTGACGTTTTAGGTGTCATTCACATTCAACATCGGCCCTTGAAATTTAACCACCCTTTATATAAAAAAATTTACTTCTCGAAAAAATTCACTCACAAGAGCAGCAATAAATAAAGGCTCGAAAAACATTTGTTAACGGCAAAACAAAAAAAAAACTTCAAGCCAAAAATTTATTTGTTTAACAACTTTTTTTAGATGTTTGTGTTCTTTTTTTCTTGTAGTAATTATTGTTATTTACCTTTAATATAGTTTCTCCATTATGGTTTCTATATTCGTTTTCATTTTCTTGATAGCCATATACCTACATAATTTTTTGGTGGCCTACGTGATCAAGTTGACGGGCGTACAGAGCCGATCAGAGTACACACCCGCCAACAAAATTCACTTGTGATTTGATTGAGCATACATACATACATACATTCATACATACAATACATCTGCATACATACAAAGTAGATACATATTTTTGAGGGTCTTTGCTCAATGCTGCTCCACCTTCGGAGGGGAAGAAAAGATATGGAAGCATAATAATAAAATTGTGACGCATAAAATAACAAACAGAACGCGTGCAACAGTTACGTAGACATACCTGCAGACAGTTGCCGTCAAAATAATAACAGTGGATTGAGAGGAATATCAGAAGAGCAAATGTAAATAAATTACATTGTTTTTAATATTCCAAGCTAACAAAATTGTAAATAAAGTTTCGCCAGAAGTTTTTGCCATTCAGTTTTCTTTAATGTGATCCAATGCAAAGTACGCTAAGGAGCAAAAATTGACACACAAATCTTGATATGAAACGATAACAAAAAAAAATTATTCATATATTTGCACTTGTAGTCAAAACTGTTAGAGATTATTTGCAGCAGGTGGACCTTTGGGAAAATAAGAAATTACCAAAACAGCAACTACTACTTGTAAACAAAGCTAACCACTAGTGTATTGTTCCCACGACAGTCGGTTGTACGTTACCGGAACGACCCGGATTTATATCCGGCCAAGGACTGTCACTTCAGCAACATTAACCGTGCATGTATGGGGAATGTTTTTGCTGCTACAACAACAACAACTAGTGTATTTTAACGAGTCGAGTGCTGGGAGTATAGTACTAAGTAAAACGAAGTTTCCCCTTCTGCCGCCCATTTCGAAGACTTGTTTAAAAGCGAAAATTGCTCTCATTGTCCTGTTGGCGACGATAGGCATTAGGGTAGATTCACACTATGGTGCCGATCACGGTTCGTTCTCGGTCTAGTCTCGGTTCGGTAAAATCTTTCGACATCTACATTTGTGTTCTTACATCGGTCCAGTCGCGATTCATCGTTCGTTGAAAATGAAAATGAAATTGAAAATTTTTTCAATTCTCCAATAGGTTGCTATTGTCGAAAGACTGAACCGAGAACGCAACGTTATTCACACTATCAGTACAAGTCGCGGCAAGTTCGATCACGCTCCAGCAAAATATTCTTCGAACTTGATCGATGCTGGAGTGTGACTGTACCGAAACTTGAACAGCACGGATAGTGTGAATACAGTCATTGTTTTTCGTTTGTGAATATTTTACCGGACCGAGACTGGACCGAGAGCGGACCGTGATCGGCATCATAGTGTGAATCCGGCCTTACTCTTTTTTTTTGACCGCAACTGACCGAATTAATTCTAGGGGTTTTAATTGTAACTTCTAGAAATATTTTTGGTATGCAATTTTGTAGTTCTTTTTCTATAATCTATTATTTTATTTATTTATTAATTTTTTTAATAGTTTTTGATATTATTTTATATTTCTTTATATATTTTTTTTAATAGTTTTTGATATTATTTTATATTTCTTTATATATTTTTTTTTTATATACTTTTTATATATATAGTTTTTATTTTTGCTTTATTTTTTATATTTATTTATTTTTTTTTTATTTTTTATATTTATTTATTTTTTTTTTATTTTTTATATTTATTTATTTTTTTTTTTATTTTTTATATTTATTTTTTTATTTTTTATATTTATTTTTATTTTTGTCATATATTTTTAAATATTTTTTTATACATTTTTTTTATATATTGGGTGTGCAACTAAGTTTTAAAAGTTTTTTGTTTCGATTTCAAAAATTTATTGTTAAAAATTGGTACAACCTATTTTATCCAAAATACTGTCCATCACTAGCTATAACTTTTTCCCACTTCTCTGGTAATGCATGGATTCCGACCCAATAAAACTGCTCGCTTTTGGAGGCGAAGAACTCATCAAGCCAATTTTGGATACCTTCAACCGAAGTGAAACGCACTCCCGTAAGGGCATTCTGCATCGACCGGAACAAATGGTAATCTGATGGTGCAAGATCTCGGCTATAAGGCGGGTGGGGTAGAACTTCCCATCCGCTACCATCGAGATAGGTTTTGACCACTTGTGCGACATGCGGCCGAGCATTGTCATGATGAAAGATCAATGTCTCATGTCTAGTTTCCCATTCCGGACGTTTTTCCGCGATTGCTCGCTTCAATCGCATAAGTTGTTGTCTGTAGAGTGCTCCGTTTATCGTCTGACCACTTTTCAGTAGTTCGTGGTAAACGATTCCCTTCTGGTCCCACCAAAGGCAGAGCATTACCTTGCTGCCATGGATATTTGGCTTTGGCGTCGATGGTCCGGGTTCGCCACGCTTAACATACGCTGCCTTGCGCTTCGGATTGTCGTAGTGAATCCATTTCTCATCGCCAGTAATAATGCGATGCAAAAACGACTTCGCTTTGTATCGTTGAAGCAGCATTTCGGAAGCAGTGACACGGCGTTCGATATCCCTTGGTTTGAGTTCGTAAGGCACCCAGTTTCCGACTTTCTGGACCATTCCAATGGCTTTCAGCCGCTTTGAAATGGCTTGATGAGTCACGCCTAACGTTGTCGCAAGTTCTTCTTGGGTTTGACACGGATCTTCGTCCAATTCGGCGTCTTCAAAAGTTGGTTGCATTCCTTCGCGCTCCTTGTCGGCTGTGTCAAAGTCACCACTTTTGAATCGTCGGAACCAGTACTCGCAGGTTGAAATTGATGGAGCATTCTCACCGTAAGCCTCACACAGCATCCGATAACTTTCCGCTGCACTTTTCTTCAGATGGAAGCAAAATAGCAATGCTTCCCGCGAATGAAGTTTTGTAGGCACAAAAGCTGACATAGTCTTTGTATAAAAAAATTTTTTGTTTACACTTCGACGAAATGACACAAACTAAGAAACGACATATACTTTTTATATATTTTTTATTTTCTCTTATTTTTTTTGTATATATTTTTTACATATTTTTTTTATAAATTTGTTTATAAATTTTTTTATATATTAAAAAATATTTTATTATATTTTTATATATTGTTTATATAGTTTTTACATATTTTTATACATATATTTTTTATATTTTTTTATATAGTGTTTTACATTTGTTTATACTCATTTTAATTCATTTTTTTATATATTAAAAAAAAAATATTTTATGTTTTTTTTATATTTTATTTATATATTGTTTTATATATTTTTTTATATATATTTTTTTATATATATTTTTTTATATATATTTTTTATATATATTTTTTATATATTTTGTATATTTTTTATAAATTTTGTATATTTTTTATAAATTTTTTATATAATTTGTAATATTTTTTATACATTTTTTATATAATTTGTAATATTTTTTATATATTTTTTATTTTTAATGTATTTATATATTTTTTTAATATATTTTTTTGTATAGTTTTTAAATTTTTTTTATAATTTGCTTTATATTTTTTTGTATATTTTGACGGTGCTGCGCATTTGCTCAATATAAAAAGTGCATGTAAAAATGTTAAGTAATACCAAAACAATAGCCACAACAACACACACGTTAGCCAACATAACTATCTATGTATGTATGTGGCGTCTAGTCTATGCTTGCCGCCTCCTACTCTCCACCCACAACAATTGGCTGTTGTGCATGAGTTCAAACTATGCGTGTGCTCCCTCTGGCAACGAGCCATTTGGCTTCGTGCTTATTTTCATTAAGTAAACATTTTATTGGGAAAAACATAAAAGAAATGCTGAAAATCTTTTATTTGCGACGCACTTTTCGTTGCTTGGGTAAAAAGTTTCAATAAAAATGTTTTTAAAGGATTTTGATGGCATAAATTGCGACTGTTAAAAGAAAGTTTCCTATAAATAAATATAGTGCAAATATAATTATTTTTATAAACGAATTCCGTTTTCTTAAAATCTAACTGCTTGGCATAATTATAAAATTGTGAATTTTTTTCTAACTACATCCTGTGGATATTCAAATTCACATTGGTGAGTATCACCCGGCATTTATTTTTGCGACGCAGTTTCATTCTCAAACACACACACACTCGGGTCGTATTTCTCCTTATTTACTGTTGTGCATACATACCTACATATGTATATGAATATAATACATATTCCCGCCAATGGGTGGAATTGTTTGCACAGGGTCTTTCAGTTTAGAGTTTATTTTTTAAACTCTCGTTAAACGGGTTCTTGTCTTGTTGTCAGTTATAGTGGAGGAGGGAGGGGTATTAATGAATTACATATATGTAGTCCAAAGGCTTAAAATTGGGCTTTATTGCCGGTCAAAGTTATTTGGAATATTGCGAAATTATTCCTTCTTGTAATCTAGTTCGCAATCTATCATCCTTTACTTGAAATCACGACCAACTATGTATTTTTTAATTATCTGAAAATTCCTAATAATGTTTGTACGGTACTTTGGAAATACCCTAAATATATTTTAGCCGTTCAATTGCCAATGGCCACACTTCAATAACATTTTCAGTTGAACCGTCGTAACGAATATGCGTTGGTATTTTGAAGTCTTGTCAGTCGATTAAATTTTTTCGATTGATTTTTTTTCGCTCCTGGCTCTTGAACTAATTTTTGTATGTATTGTAAATATTCTAATTAACATCTGTCAAACGAGACGCCATCAAATTTGGGCAGCTGTCAAAATAATCCACTGGTAAAAGGAAACTCGAACTTGAAAACGCCCATAGAAATGTTCATACACGAAATACAATTAATATACCCCTGTGCATATATCCATACATATGTATGTATATGCGTACACTTTATATAATATATGTTTGTATATACGTTTGCATGTGTACTTAGCTTTTTTGATGTATACAAATTTTCAAGGTCATGCGCTGTACGTTCCACATAAACATATTTATATTTATGCATATATACGTACATAAACATATAAGTTTCCCAAGCAGTAATTACTCCCCTAACTTATTCCCGATGCGACGTGCTACTCTAAAGTCAAATGGTGACATAAAGCAACTACGTGTTTGTAGATATACTTTGCAAAGGCTTTCCCGAAAATGCTGTTATAGTAAATTGAATCAGAGCACAAACTTTAATAGAAACCTTTAATATCAATTCAATGCAAGCGACTTATGGTGCCTGGAATCAGTGCATTTTGCAGGTATTAGTTAGAAGCTAACGGAAAAAGCGCTCGCGTGGGCAAAGATCCTGCAATTAAGAGCAGATGTGAGAGTGAGAGTAACTTAGGCTTCCCCTCACTTAGAAGTTGTTGGATTTAGTGCAGACAAACTCTTGAAAGCTGACAAGCACAGAGAACGTTAAATATAGAGAAGTCTCACGAGCTACGAATGGTGTGAATTGTCAAAAATGAAGTCTAACCGCGGCCGGGGTTTAACAGAGCTGATTGCAGTGAATTCTCTCTTGCTATATTGGCTCTGCACACAGAGAACGTTCTCTGTATATCATAACGTTCTCTGCTTTTACTTCTGTAGAAAATCAAATTGACGATTAGCCGACGGCATTTTGCAAAGAATTTGCTTGTTCATTTCTACATATGTTCCCTTGATGAATGAAAATTTATTCAACTAAATGATTATTGATGAATAATTTGAATATTTATTATATGCGCCAACATTTCAAATCAAAGTAACTTTAATATTTTGATTTAATTTAAAAAAATGCACTATAAAACGACCTCTCACATCTTGGTATGTGCATTTTAGTAAATTGAAAACTATACAAATTTGATGAAAATTTTTACATACAAGTGCTTTGGTATTTTGACATATGTATGTAAATATATGTATATCAATATATACATACATATGTATATGTATTATGTTAGCTATGTTTGTGCAAAAGTTCCATTGGATCTTCAATTCTTATAGTGTTACATATGTATGTACATATCATATTTACATTTGAATATGCATTCATTTGTTCCTTTGCAAACGAAATTTTTTTCAATTTAGATTTATTACTTGGAATAATAATATATATGTATGCATTTTATAGATAGTATAAAACTTTGAAATTTAAAATAAATAAAGGAAAACTTCAAAGAAACGTATGTATTTGCATATACAAAAAGAAATTGGGCATTGTTATACATACATTTGTTTGAAATAAAATTGACCGACAGCATTTTGCAAGGCATTTAAGGCATTACGTTTTTATTTCTGTTCTGTAATTTTTCATCCACATCCTATTGCAGGAGGTATACAAGCATGGTTTGTATACAAGTTTTGATATTCAAAATAAATAAAAGAATAATTTTAACAAACCCAAGATATCCTCCATATTTACATATTTTATAGGATAAAAAAGCATATTCGTATGTTACCGTAAGTATGTATATTTGGATTAATAACAAAATCTGTTTAAACTGTTTCTTACTACAAACATATGTATGTACATGTATGCATACACATGTAAGAAACAATTAAGCAAAAGTTCAATGTACTGAAGCAACCATGACCTACCTCACGTATTGGCATATTGATGCCCTATTGTGTATGTCCGTACATACATATACATACATTCTCGACTCCCAGCAAAACTATGCTTATTAGTATATACATACATATGTATGTACATACAACAGCACACACAAAGCACTGGCTTTATGCCTCTGCACGCGTATGTTTCCAAAGCTAAAATTATAAGCCGAGCGACTGCAAGAACAAAATACATTCATAGGCGCAGTCGCAGCGGTCAGATTTTTTTAGTCGCAACGACGCTGAAAAATCCAAAATATTCTATAACACTAAGTTCGAGCTCATATGCTCATATGCCCATATGCCAATTTTCTCGCCAATTCGAAAATAGTCAATATTGTAATATTTCGCGTTGAATTATTTGCCAATATTTGGTAAATCTTGAATTTTTGTCAAGTCGAGTGGCCGCGGCTCCGTACATATGTATGCATCAATATATGTATGTAAATATGTGTTCTAAATTCTCGACAGCAATAGCAAATCGAAATATTTTTTCTGTCGCAAGTGCTCGCAGCTTCATATGTATGTATGGCTATGGCAGTTTGTATGCATGTATTTATGTACTATATATGCGCGTTTGCTTTTGCATGTCCATAGGAACGATTTTTCATATGCAGATATTTATTTTATTGAGCTGAACGAATATATTGCTATTGTAATGAAATCCTGTCAATTATATTATTGGTATATGTTTCTTTAAGATCCTCTTACCAAATAAATATTGCTATCCTTAAGAAAATGAAATACTATTTTTTTTAATTTTAATTTTTTATTTTTATTCACAAGCAATTTAAGTAATCTTATATGTACATGTATATATATTACAATGCTATAAATAATAGGTATTTACATGTCCTGAAATGAAAAAAAAAAATATAAAATTGAGAAAGCACGAATTACGAAATTGTTCTCATACTATAACAATTTCTCACACGACTTCGATATTGACATCGATTAAGTCATTGCGATTTACCTGATTTTTAAAACACTACTCTCAATCCATCATGATTAAGAAAAAATTGTAGTGCTTAAAAATCTAGGCTCGGGTGCTAGCTGAAAGAGAAGAAAAAATAAAAAAGAAACCTGTAAAATAGACTAAAAAATAGAGAAAACCTGAAACGGAAAATACCTGTAAAATATATAAATAAAAAAAAACCTGAAATATAGAAAAGTGGAAAACCCTGAAATAAAAGAATAGGTATCATCATATGCAAAAGATAGCTAATAGATTATTAATTACCTGTGTGAACGGCGAATCTCTTTTCGTGGGGCCCTGGCTTACAACCTACAGCTTTTTTAATTTATTTTGTAGTTTTCTTTCTTTGACTTTATTGACCTCATTTCGCAAGAGCCACTTTGCATTCTTGAATAAAAGGACAGTTAAGAGAAAATCTAATAGCTTCTCGCGATGATCTCTACACTCGCCAGATCCTACAAACCAGTCGGGAAACACTTTTTGTGTTTTTTCTTTTAGAGCGGACAACATTAAACACCTAAGACCTGCAATGTGGGCATATTTTGCGAAGAGCTGACGGTACCACACCATTTGGAGTCGACACACTTCGAAAACCCTGTCTTCAGGATTGACAAGCCTTAAATCGCTGTCATCCGTGAAGTTTTTTGATCTTATCAGGGCTTCTGAATGCAACTTCAGCTCCCCTTTTGTTTTCGTCATGGCGTGGGTGCACTTTTCACATTTCAACTTGCACAGCATTTTCTGGTAAATACCATAGCCTGTGAAGTAACGCTGCACTTGTACCTCAGCCTTATTACTTTCTTCAGCAAAATGTATGTCTTCCACATCAATCTCTTCTAAAACGAGATCCTCATTTCGCTGGTCTCCTACCTCTGTCTCAAGATGACGATCCTCGGGGCCTATATACCAATCTAAATTTAAATCGTCATCATCTGTACAATTAGAACCTTTCTTCTCAAATCTCTGGCGTAAAATTTTCATTGAGATCAGTCGCGCAACTATGTATTGAATTTCGTGAGCTGAGGGATGGGTATTCATACCCTGACTAGCTCGTATGCGATAGAAAAAGTTTTCTAACGCATCTTGATTCATTTTCCCGGTGAAAATAAATTTGAGGGAGCTGTGCTCAATGAAAAGTTCCTCGCATAACATTTGCATCGCTGAAATCGTTATGCGGAAACCTTCGATGCACTGCACGCGTGCGTTTTCCGGCAACTGGAATGACCGCAAAAAATCTAGATGTTCATTCAATCTATCAATTTTTTTGCTGTCACCCCGCCTAATCGGACATTTTGAAGGATTTTTCGACTGGAATCTTTTTGCATCCAATTCATCGAACAGATCATTCATTTTTTTAACGAACATCTGTGTGGGCTTAGCGCATTTTATCACGTAGTCGTCACTGCCTAATAAATTTTGGGACAAGGCCATGTCGATACCAGAGGCTACCGAATTGCTCAGGACCTGAGTCGCGCGTGAAACGCTCATTTTATCCATAAAATTGGGATATATATGGGCCTCCGTTAGTTTCGGACAAATTTTAAAATGGGGATTCATTTGATCTATATCAAACAATTTTTCAATCACCTTGAAGCTTGTCACTCCATCTGATGTTAAGATGTCATATTTCATCAAGGTATTTCGGACGGACTTTATCAAGTGACAGTAATCGAACATGCAAAAAATTGTTGTGCCTTCGTGCACGTAAAAGGGGCTATCCTCATAAATCCCCAAAGATTTAAAGATACTACTGTTGGAGGGCCCTTGATCGCAAACTATACCTTTCAAATTTAACCCCATTTTTTTTAGTTGTGCGACATTTTTGTCCAAAATGGACATCAATGTCTCCGTACGTATACCACCACTGGAGATATAATACGAAAACACGTATTTCCATTTGGAGCACAATCCCTTAACCATAAAAAATAAACATTTATTCCCAATTTTGTTTTCGCGTTGACCTTCCCCATGGTCTACAAACCCATCGATAACATCTCTAGCTTTATTATAGCTCAAGTCCGACTTGATGATAATTTCATCGAATAATAGAACGCTTATGCGTTCGGTGTCGGACATATTTGAAACAATTTTTTCTAAATTATCACAGACATTGGCATCGAACCCCGGAACAACATATTTGATGGGGCGCCAACGCGAAAGGGATGATTTATGGGGCAAAGCAAAACCTAGATCGTCACGCATAAACGTATATGCTTTGATGTTTTGAGCCAATGTCTTTTCCTCCTCGCTATAACGATTTTTTTGGCCACTGACGATCATTCTTGCGAAAGTTACAGCATCACTGCTTGAAGTTTCTTCCGCAAGAACTGCACGAGTACACAAATATTTATATTTTTGCAGTAGCTTCTCATTTTCTGCTTCTAACTCTTGAATTCTTTTTTTTAATTTTATTTCATTGCTCCGATAATAACGAGCAGCCTGAGCAAATCGTTCGCTACTGCTTGTGATTTCTAAGTCCTCACAGATGTTTTTGTTTTTGGGTACCTGCCTTGTTTCCTCTAGCATAGAATATTTTTCGAATTCTTCTAACGTGAGATCATTTGCTACACCTACACCTACTGTACGATTTACGTACACTTTAGTAACGGGCGGGCAAACCCAATCAGAGCCAGTACTAGGTGAGCGACTTCTAGTAACTGGCTCTAA
This sequence comes from Anastrepha ludens, assembly GCF_028408465.1. NCBI lineage: Eukaryota > Metazoa > Arthropoda > Insecta > Diptera > Tephritidae > Anastrepha > Anastrepha ludens. Next base: position 24,349,611 of record NC_071499.1, on the reverse strand, counting down.
TCTTAAAGATGGAACAGCCCCATCTAAAACTTTATAACGAGTTACTTGCTCTGGACTAAAGTGGCGCTTACAAACATATAGCCTGTCAGAATCTGCTGGTTGCACGTTGCAAGCCAGGGCCCAACTAATTCGAGCCTCTCCTCGTCGAGGAAATTCGTACAACGTATGACCCTTTTCCACCACGCATCCTACCACGCAACAGCTCCGTTGCTTTTTTGGAATTGTACAGCTGTATGTAGGGTCATCGTCGTGCCCTATTAAGAAAATTTATTTTATAATATAATATAAACGTATAATAATTCAAAGAAGGTTATAGGCATGTTTTTATGATGGAACTCCCTTCCCACAGCCCCCAGGCCGCGCCACCACTCTCATTCATCACTAATAATCGAATGTTGCTGAATGTACTTTAAATCTCTTCCTATTAGTCCCTACTCCTACTACTACTATTTTTACCTTACTTTCCTTTTAATACTTTATCTTTACTACTATCTGTAATTTTAATTTTAATTTTGATTTTACTGTTTATCTTTTTATGTAAACTATTCTTAAGGTCAATCATTGTAAAAATAACCTATGGTTGTATGTTTTGACTTAGTAATAATAAATAATAATAAATAAATAATATTTGCTTAAATTTAATCTAAAAACTCTTAGTTTTCCCTATTTCCCACTATTTATAGCACACTCTAGACTTCACAATCCGCATAAGCTGTTCAAATGCAAAGTTCAAAAACGGTTTGAGATAGAAAATTAATAAAAATAATTTTGCTTGATATTTTTCTGATTGGTTGTTTTGATTTTATTCAACAAGGCATAGTAACGGATGCCGGGTATTGTAATATTATGGTTATTAATAAAAAATTATTTTCTATGAAATATATGCACATACACATTCAAAAATAATTTCAATTTCTTAACTTCCTCCACTTTCCTGCCTCAAAACTCTAATGCTACCAGTTAGCAAACCTCACCCTCAATAAAACCTATCCACCCTAATATTATATCAAATGCATGCAATAAAACCTATCCACCCTAATATTAAATCAAATGTATGCAATACATATGTAGGTATGTGTGTTTGATATTCTTGTAGGTTCGCTTTAGCGAAATATAAAAACACACATACCTACTTATGTATTGCGCAAAAACTTACCTAAACGAAGGGTGGGGATGGCACCCTTTTTCAAACATTGTCCCCCCACAACACATGCCTCAAAGTGTTTTACACACACAAATGAGTTGTGGGATGGAAGATGTTCCGTCCTGGCAATATGTAAATTCTCCCTCCATTTGTCTGCTAATATGGGGTCCTGTGGGAAAGAAAATAATTTCACTTCACTGTTTTTTAAATAACACCCGCGCACACGACACGTTCTGCTCATTTTTAAATCGAAAAAGTTTAAAAAAATTCGGAAAATCGAAAGCGTTTGAAAATTGCGCGACGTCAATCAAAAGTTTTTCTCAAACTAAAGTTCATTAGACTCTTTTGGTTTGACATGGAAATTTTGGCGCAAATTACGCAAAATCAATTCAAATTCAAAAATGAATTTTCATGCAAATAAAGAGACAAAAAGCACCTGTAACCTAACTTTGCCACAAAACGGAAAGTTTCCAAAAAAAAAGCTCTTAATTCTCAAAAGCTGTTAAATTTCTGCAGTTGAGCATATTTCTGTTAACGTTCTGTGAAAAATGTCGCTGTTGTGTACCACGCGCGCAAAACGAGTACCCCTGAAAAGTGCTGCCATTTCAGTCATTGAGACTTCTCTATATTTAACGTTCTCTGACAAGCAGCGCTGCATTTGTATACAAACAGTGAGTACAAAAACGAAATATTGGAAGTTTTGAGAAATTGTTCTTATTTGAAAGAATTTTTTTTGAAATGCTTTCATAAATTTCTAACCAATTAAGTGTGTGGTGCACGTGAAGAGTTGCGGGCTCGAACATATAATAAAGATCCGTTCCTTTTGACGGTAACTTTATTAATTAATTCAAATATTCAAAATATATCAACAATGGTTGGGCTATTTGCGAATAAAATTTTCCGAAAATTTATTAGATACTCAATTAATTATTTTATAGGTAAAATTTGCAGAAATTTGTAAACAAACCGTTTGACGTTTACATATATTCTTGCAGAAAAATATTTGCGCTCCAGCACTTTTTACCGTTACTCTCTCTTTTGAGAGTTGTTTTGCTATTTACCAGTTCTACAGGTTTTGGTCAAAAAATCGCTGGGAGTACAGCGAATAACTCAAAACTTACATACCTATGTACATACATATACATAGTTACATACACACATATTTAAGTGTTGAGACTTAATAAACCTTTTGCGTAGTTCTAAATAAGCTTTGCTTTCTTGTCGGGTCAGTTTTTGCAAAAAATTTAGCTGTTAGAATCCATAGAAGTTGACACGTGGGATGTTTGGATTTTTTTGTTTGACTTCTTTGAGAATATGGGTATATATTTATTTTATGTTGTATTAGCTTTTGAATTTGCACTCAAACCGGTTAACAGTCATTAATATTCCGGAAATAAAAACAAAATCTAAGACAAATAATTCTTCCGCGTACACCGCGCCGCTTAGGCGATTTTGTTTTTTTTTTACGATTTTTTTTTATTATTAAAATTAAATTTTTTTTTTTTGTTTTTTGTTTTTTTTTTTTTTATTTATGGTTTTTTTATGGTTTCTTGTTTTGTCTGTTTTTATGGTTTATTGTTTTATTTTTTCCTGTGTTTTTTTTTCCTTTATTTTTTTTTACTTCGTCATTTTTGTTATTCTTTTATTTTATTTTTTTATTCTTCAGTTTTTTACTTCCTAGTTTTTGTACTTTTTTTTATTCCTTAATTTTTGTTAACATTTTTTTTTAATTTTGCTTTAAAAATTTTTGTTGTTTTTTTTAATTTTTGCTTTAACATTTTTTATTGTTTTTTATTTTATTTATTTATTTTTAATTTTTGTTTTATTCTTGTTTTGTATGGTTTTTTGTTTTATTTTTATTTATGGTTTAATTTTTTTATGTTTTATTGTTTTATTTTTTTCATTTATTTATTTTTTTTATGTTTTATTCCTTTATTACGTTTATTTTTATTCCCTAATTTTTTTTATTCCTTAATTTTTTTTATTCTTTAGTTGTTTATTCCCTAATTTTTATTATTGTTTTTTATTCCTTTATTTTTCTGTATTCCTTAATTTTCGTTAAAATTTTTTTTAATTTTTGCTTTACATGTTTTTTTTGTTTATTCTTTTTTTGATGGTTTTTAGTTTTATTTTTATTTATGGTTTTATTTTGTTTTTTTTGAAGTTTTATTGTTGGTTTTTTTTCTTTAATTAATTTTGTTCAGTTTTTTACTTCTTAATTTTTTTTTTTTATTCCTTTATTCATTAATTTTTGTTAACATTTTTTTATAATTTTGCTTTAAAATTTTTTTTTTTAATTTTTGCTTTAAAAAAATTTTAATTTCAATTTAATTTTTATTGTTCAATTTGATGGTGTTTTCAAATATATGTATCTTTGAATGTACTTTTAAGCTTTTTTGAAAATACTTTATAAGTTAAACAAAAGTTATCACACATTTCCATTAGAATAAAGCACCACACAAAATAAGCTGTGCCCCACTATATTTATGAAGATATGTAAATATGTGTGCGTCTACCGCATGTTGCACATACATTTTGCTCTTACATATATTTTATTTATATTTACATATATTTATTTGTTTTTATACCTATTTACAAACATACATACATACATATGTGTGTATGTATAAAATACATATTCAAGTCACTCTGTTGTTGACATGCTATCAGAAGGGTTTGTTGTTTTTATTGTAACCGGTTTCTGTTTTCCATTACCTTATTTTTATCCCACACCACATCCGTGCTTCCCTTTCACGCAAACCCCACACAGTCTGTTTTGTGACGCGTACTCGTTCTCGCCTGCTCAATTCTGCCCTGCTCAATAATATTCCAGTCTAATCTGTTTTATATGTACATATCGACATATGTATGTAGGCATTTTGTATGCTCTCCCCTCTTTGGTTTTCGCCTTTCTGTTTTGACCGGCTTAACCTTGAAAAATTCGTTGTTGATATTTTTGCTTTCATTACAATGTTCAATTTTCGTGTTTCGTTTTTGTTGTGTTCAGTTTTCTTTTCGGTGGTGTGTTGGTTTGTCGTTCCGAAAATATTTTGCGTTTTAATTTGTCTTATCGTTTGATATGTACGTGTGAATGTTGTTGATTTCATTAACTGCCGGACGGACGCTACTCAAATGCTCAGGGTCACTCAAATTTCCATCCACCTGCGTTTGCATCTTCCCAAGATTTACTTTTATTTTCACTTTGCCTTTTGTGGCTGTTAGATAGGGTGTGTCAGCTGCTCTAAAGAACCCGCACCGCCCTTCCTTCCTGCCGCTTTTAGTTACACATTGGTGTATGTATGTGTATACGTTAATAGAATATCTTGAAAGTTTTACAGTGACGTGCGATGAAATAGAGCCTGTTTTAACTAAAGTCTTCAAAGCAAAGCCGGCTTTACACGACTTGTGGATTTTAGTATTTTATTTTTGAATTTTTTTTTTAAGAATTATATTTAGTGATTCTTGTTAAAAAACTATTTAACCCTCCGTTTGATACCTTTCTTAAAACCTGCGGTTGGGCACCCGGGTCTGGCCTTTTTTCCTCCTGTTCGAGGATCCTTTTTAAAAAGTTATATCCTTTATTATATTCGATATATAAATCGATAGAAAATTAAATTTTAGGCAGCTACCTAGAAGCTCAAGTCGGAAAAGTCTAGTCAAACTTGGGTGCCCAACGAGGGTTAAAAAATTAAAATTATGAAAGCTCTCTAGTTTTATAAGTAAGTAAATATAACTACAGCGGCCGCCGTAGCCCCGAATAGTTGTGCGTGACTATCAAGCGGAATTTAGAGAGAACGTAGGGTCGAATCTCGATGGAACACCAAAATGAAGAAAAACATTTTCCTAATAGCGGTCGCCCCTCGGTAGGCAATGGCAAACCTTCGATTGTATTTCTGCCATGAAAAAGCTCCTCATAAAAATATCTGTCGTTCGGAGTCGGCTTGAAACTGTAGGTCCCCCTCATTTGTGCAACAACAGCAAGACGCGCAGCCACAAATAGGACTTTTATTAATAATATTTGAGCATGTTTTATAAACATGCACTTTTTATTTCGAGTCTTTCTTAGTTGTGCTATTGTACGCCCATAAGTGCTTAATTTTAATTATTAAATATTGCGAGGAATCGAACCAGCTCCTTAGGAGGAAGCATTTGTAAGTTTTCATCCTCTAGTAGGTACGAGCCCAGCATTCTGTGTCTCCTGTGACCTAATGCTTTACAATTGGTGATTAAGTGTTCCATGGACTCCTCTTCATTACAGCAGAACCTACACAAACTAATGCTAGATAGTCCTATTGCATTGAAATGCTTATTTTAAGTGGCTTGTAAGTGCTCCATAGAGTAATCTGAGGCTCTTTTTATCTAGGATTAGAGCAGATTTTGATCTGTTGGTATTCAAGTTCAGCAATTTTTGGAGTGATAAAGGCTGTTTGTGTCGTTTCAGTATTCCTTGGTTTTTATTTGGATCCATTTTTTGATTTTAGGTTGTTTTTGTTCAAGCCGAAAATGGCTCTCTCCGCTGCTTGTTTGGCATAAAAGTCTGCCTTCTCGTTTCCTTCATGTCCCTCACGTCCTGATAACCAAATAAAGGAAGCCGCCTGATTAAGAGTCGTCAGTTTGTTGAGTGCATTGCAACAATCCAAAAGGACTTTTGAATTAAACGTAAAGCTACTTAAGGCGTTGAGGACTGATAAACTGTCGACAATTATTTTAATTTGTTACTTTCCCGAACCCTCTTTTGTTTGATACGATTTCCACTATTCACGTCAAAAAGCTCCGCATGGCAAATTGTAGTATCTGTAATCAGTGTTAAAGATTTGTGTGCTCTGGACCCCCACTATTTCAGCCCCTACTCCCTGGAGCGTTTTAGATTCATCTATATACCATTTTTGCAAGTTATCATGTAGCCATGTTGGGCTAGTGTTCCGCTCTTCCCTAGACGGGTAGATATCGATAGTGTATCTCTTAGTAAAATTGAGTATGGGTTCCGTATGGTCATTCCCCTGGGTCATGCATGCTGCATGTTCAACCGTGTTTAGGATATTCTAGTGTCCAGTAAGATCTGGTTTAAATTTGCCTTTTAAATTAAAGGAGAGCGCCTGCTTCCTCTTGTATTGCTAAGTGTAGTGGTGGTAGATTTAAAAGCGCTTCCATCCCAACAGTTGGGGTAGTTCTCATAGCCCTTGTTGTGCTTAGGCATGCCAGCCTCTTTTTGTTGTCTATATCGTTTTGATATAGCTGTAATTTTATTGGTTTTTGTCTACCATACCAATGCATGGGCGCATAGCAGGATATGCCCTCCAAGTCATTTTAGAGCTCAGGCCCCAGGTCTTACCCAAAAGTTCTTTTGTACAGGGTTTGATTGAAAAGTAATGAGCCTTCCCGCGCAGAGCGTCTGCCAATCGATCAACCGAATCGGCTGGTGGGGGAAAATTATCGTTGGACCTTCCCGGTCCCAGTTCGCTGGCAACAGCGGTGCAGTCAACATCGCCCCACGCGTGAAAGCTGTTTTAAAAGTGTGTTGGGATTTTGCAGTGGCGAAAATGCAGCGATCGTTGGAGCAACGTTACTCGACCAAATTTTGCGTAAAGCTAAACAAAACGAGTACCGAAACCATTGAGCTACTCAAGGAGGCTTACGGGGACCAATCTCTGTCCAGTGCCCAGGTAAATCGTTCAAGGAAGGCCGGGAGGACATCGAAGACGAACAGCGATCTGGAAGGCCTTCGACGACGCAAACAGACGAAGATGTGAGCCGGGTTCGTGAATTTTTGAACATTGACCATCGTGCTAGTCTACGTCAGATCAGTGAATTGAACGCGATTCCGGCGGATGAGTTTAAAAAATGTTTCCTGCAGTGGAAGGACCGCTACCAGCGGTGTATTGACGCTAAGGCTCCTATTTTGAAGAATATTAGTTGTACAAGCCAAAAGGTTTAATAAAACTGCTTAAAAAAATAAGGCTCGTTACTTTCCAATCAAACCCTATAGTCTAAAGGTTTTTCATTGCTTTTTTTAATACTGAGTACTGAGGTGTACCTCTCAGGAGATTGTTTTTTATCCAGGATAATTCCTAAATATTTAACCACAGTAAGATAAATTAATTTCAATCTTATCCGACCAAAGATTATGCCGCCAAATTCAACAAACTTCTGTGCAAATTCTCATATTTGGCTTTAACATGATTGACAGTTTCAGTAAAACTCTTGTCCGTAACTTACTTTTAAACTGATTTTTTCCTATTGTAAAGGTGTTAAAATTCACGGGTATAAAATATACCTGTAAACATCAAAAAGTGTGTGTGGCTCTATTCTATCACACATCACTGTATGTGTGCATGTACGTATCTGGAATTTGCCTCCCTCTCCTTTCACTCACATACTTACATACATTTCTCTCTCTCCACCAGTTACAAGAAATTGCGCAGTATTTTTAGCATCCGTAAAATTGCCAATTCCTCTTATCATTTTTCTTGCAATATTGTCATTTGTAATTGTGGCATCGCGGCGTGTTGTTTGTGCTAGTTGCAAGTGTTGGCCTCCGTGAAAAGACTGAAAAGACGTTATAGCGTACGAACGCAATTAATTCGCTAGAGCATGCAATTTGCTTCTTAAGTGTTTTCAATGTGATTCTAGTGATTTTGAGTGGAGGTAGGTCAGTTCTAAAAAGGGAAAGCTCAGTGATGATGATGACTATTACATGAGATCTAGTACACACATACATACATACATACATATGCACATGTGCACTATCAACAAGCAGCAAGCAATTTGTAATTTGTATTTGAAAAACGTCAGCACTTAAAAAATACTCGACACATTTCGTTTGACGTTTTCTATTTTTATTTATTGCACGTCAGTTTTGGTAGAAAAGGAACTCGATTTAAATATCCCAAAAGTATTAAACGAGTGGTGTGTTTTGCATTCCATTACTGCATTGTTGTAATAATAAAATAAAAAAATATTATTAATAGCCATAATGCCATGTCGAGGCAGGCCAGGCAAAGTACAGTACCGAAGGCGTGATATCAAACGTGTTAATTGAGTGACTGTGAGTGACTAGTGTAACTATTTCATGGGTCCCGTGTCATGAAATGATATAAATAATTTTTCCCAATAGTGACAGCGGTTTTGATTTTTATTACGGTGGAGAAAGCTCAGAAGGTGTGGCCAACATCAGAACGTTAAACGACTCTCAGCGAATTTGAAGGAATCAGCTGACTTGCTGACGTATCAGGGGGTGTGGCAGCGGTAGGCAAAAACTAAGAGTGTGTTGGTGATTTAAGAAAAAATCAACGCAGAACCAAAGCGAATCTATTAAAGGTGATATCAGTAGATCAGCTGGGTTGGCTTTCCATTGCTTCCATGATAAATTTGCTTCTAATGTCTAAGTGCGTGGACCGAATTTGTAAATTATAACACGCAAATGTAGTCACTATATCAGCCTTTTGATTCATAGTACTTTTTATAAGTTATCATTAAGAATTAATAAAACATTTAACGTTAAAAATGCTTCTTTTTTGCATAATCTTAAAAAAATTCCCTATTACAGACTCATATTTTACTTAATATATGTAAGTACAGAAAAGTAACAATATTCGCTTATAAACACTCTTGGCCGGGATTCGCAATTATGTCTATTGGGCTATTTTTGGCAAACTATAATGTCTTTTTTAATGAAACTTGGTGGAGGTGTTAAAGAACACTCTTTATAATTCCAAATTATTCGGGGAAATCATAATTTCGTAATTATTTGCCTTCAAAATGCCCTCGGGAACTTCACTATAATTTGACACTTCACTAAAATTCACCAAATATACACTCACACGCGTGTTTTTACTTATTTTTATCCTTATATTCGAATTATTTTTATTAAAATTAAATGCAAATTCATTTGTCCATACAATCACTTTCCAATTTTAATCGCGAATAAGAAGAAGATTGGAATTACAATAGTATGGTGTTGCAGGATGCCCGCAAATGAAAACAAAAATATGAACAATAATTAAGTATTTGAGTTTAGTGTTAATGATGGGGATGGGGGTTATTGTGCCTCCTTACTACATACACGCATATGACGTTTTAATTTTGGGTTCAATGGTTTTAACACGGAAAGGAGTTCTAAGCAAAAATACTGTGGATTGCGTAGCCGGAGTTGGACTGATGAGGGTTATTTTTTTGAAGCGCGGTCGAAAGCCGCCCATGCGGATAAAATTCGATGCAAAAATTCTACAAATTTACAAAAAATATTTCTCAATTTTAAATTACAGCAAAAAATACTGCAATTTTACAATCAACCCTCCACTGAACATCTTTGCATACGAACTTCGTTTTTATTTCAGGTGGATGGCAACAACAACTTTTCGCTAAATTACAGAACTTAAACATTAAATACTTAAAAACTATAAGCCTCCGGCTGGTGCGGTTTTCAGTTTTAAGATGGGGATATACACCTCTATCGGCCCGTTTTAACATTTTCTTTCAAAGCAATATACATTATACTAAATATTTCCCACACTCTTCATTAATTCAAGTTTTGAGTTGAAGCTATTATTACTCAATAATACTACGAATTTTATTAAAATTCTATTATTAAATAAATGTGCGGGACGAACTGTCAAAGGAACGGCAGTGAGAAAAGAATAAAGCGAAACCGAAAAAACCCAGTGAACCTATGAGGTTGAGGTTCGATAGAACTTTGTTGTTTTTAAAAATAGTTAAATTAACCTTCGATAAATCATTATTTTAAAAAATAGTGAAAATGTGGAAGAAAAATTCGCGCAATTTTCCCATTATAAAAATCCATGCCTCGCAATTTCAGTGTCAAGATCTTTGTAGAAGTGAAGTTACAGCTTATTGAAAGAACTCTGTAAATTTTCCTCTTTATTTCATTATCACAGTAGTATTATTTTTATTGGTCCGATGTGCATTTTCCTCTGTATAAACCACGGCTATAAACAAATAAAATATAATCAGCTGTTAACTTTGATAAATTACATGGCTGGAATTTCGCGGTTTCATGTTTTTTTTTTTACCTTATCAACTTTGGTTGCTTTGATACATTTTTAAAATACGACGCAATTTAAACTGTAAAAAAAGAGAAAATACGAAATGTAAAAATATTGCATTTGGAGTACTCACGAGCTCGTTTGTACCTTAATACATATGCACGCACATATATTTTTATTACAAGATTAAGAACCCGTTTTTTAGAGTCACGCGAAGCATTGGCTTAATTTTTCATACAAAGAAAAATATGAAAATAAATAACTTGCATAAATATTTGTAGTTGTCAAAAAAATAAAAATAAAGTGAAAATAAAAAAAATATATATAAAAAAATATATACATATATAAAAGTATGTATAAAAAATATATATATAAAAAAATATATACAAATGTATATAAATAAAAAAAAAATAAATACAAAACAAATATAAAAAAATATATAAAAATATATATAAATGAAAGTATGTATAAAAATATATATATATAAAAACTATATTATAAAAATAAATAAATAAAAAATATATAAAAAAAATAAACACAAAATATATATAAAAAATAAATACAAATATATATAAAAAAAATAAATACAAAATATATATAAAAAAATATAAAAAACTGTATATAAAAAAAATAAATACAAAACAAATATAAAAAAATAAATACACAACAAATATAAAAAAAATATTTAAAACAAAAAATATATTGTATAAAAAAAATATTTAGAAAAATATATAAAAGTATATATAATATAAAAACATATAAAAGTATATATAATATAATATAAAAACATATAAAAAATGTAAAAGAAATACAATTCTTTTTTAATTAAAAAAATAAAAAAAACTGAAATAAAATAATAAAAAAATAACATAAAAAATAAAAAAAATAACACAAAAATATAAAAAAAATAACAAAAAAATAAAACAAAAAATTAAATTAATTTTGCGAAAAAATTGCTTCCGTATCCTTTACGACTTGCTATGTGTAATTTGAATTTTAATTTTACTGTTAATCCTTTTATGTAAACTATTCAACTATTGTAAAAATAACCTATGGTTGTATGTTTGGCTTTAATAAAAAAAAAATACACAAAAATTAAAAGGAAGAAAATAATAAGAAATAAAATAACATAAGGAAAAAAAGAAAAAAATTGAAATAAGGAAAAAAAGAAAAAATAAAATAAAATAAGGAAAAAAATTAAATGAAACAAGATTAAAAAAAATAAAAATAAAATAAAATAAAAATAAAATAAAACAAAATAAAATAAAATAAAATAAAAAAATTAAATAAAAATAAAAATAAATAAAAATACACAATTAATAATGATAATTATCTACTCGTAATATAGAATTACAGCGCACGGTTTCCAATATTTTCTTATACTCAATGAATTTTATATGACAATTTTATTGATATCAAACGAATGCTGTTTGAGAAAGATTTAATCTATTTTTTTTTTAATCTGTAAGTAAAGTTTTGCAAAACAGACATTAAATGTATCTCGGGAACAATTTTTGAGTGGTGTGTTTCTCGGGCACATTCGCATTAAAGCCCTAAATTGAGTTGTTGGAAGAGCGACTCGTCTATCTACATATATACTTAAGAATTTACATCAGTAACTACTTTTTCTTCCGAACTCGAACGGAAATTGAAAAACTCTACCTTCTTTAAGTAAATTCCGCAGCATAAGCACGAACTATAGATGCAGCTATGGGCATTTCCAGGTGTTGATATTTTTAATGAATAGCAGATATAAAAAGCTTTTTATCCAAACCGAATTACAATCGCTTCTTCTTCTTTGTTATTTTAATGTTTTCATTATATTTTTCGACTGCTTGCGTGCGTCTGGCGTGTCTATGCTTTGTTTTAGAATCGCATTTTATTTTTTTTTTCTGCTAAAAAGCTGCATTCTTTGCGCATTTTTGTTATTGACAAATGGTGCACTTGGCAGGTAAAACAAAAGAGAAACTACCAACACGCGCACAGACAGATCTGTCGGCCAGAATAGACGCATGAAAAAATAGATGGCGACGCACTTCTAAGGCCTTAAACTCGAACGTAACCATGCATACTTAGGTACATTTAAGTATGTACAGTGAGTGTTGCAGAAAATCGTACATGGAATGTTTATATAATGCCTATTTGAGATAATGTCGATAAAATCACAGAAATAATCGACCGGCTTGTTGCTGAGTCGGTTGTTAGTAGTCACAGCCTCGCTCAAAAGCTAAAGATCGATCATAAAACAGTTTTAAAAAAATTTCTACTTAAAAAATATAGTTGAAAATCTAACAAAAACAGCATGAATTCAAAAAATGTGTCAAAAAAACTACAAAAAAAAATTTAATTTTTGAATATGGTTTAATTGTACTTCCATTTTGTAATGCCTATTAACCTTAAAATATGTCCTCTTAGCCTATAAGAATCTATTATTCTATTCATTGGCCTAATAAATAAGTAAGTAAAACATTAAAACTCCACATAGAAAAATCTCATTTCTAAAGTTTTAAAAGTAACCACTTCAAATTTTACTAAAAGTGAATGTAAACGAAATTGAAAACTAAAAAAAATTTTAAGCAATCTTAAATTTAAAATCTTACGAATTTGACCTTGGTCTATTGCTTGAAAGTGTTTTTTTTTATTGCTCACAAATATTTTTTTTATTGCTCGAAAATATTTTTTTTATTGCTCGAAAATATTTTTTTTTTATTGGTCGAAATTTTTTTTGTATTGCTTGTGAAAGTACTGTTATTTTAATTGTTTGAAAGAACTGTTGTTTTTATTGTTTGAAAGTTTTTTTTTATTCCTTGAAAGCTTTTTTGTTGCTTGAAAGTGGTTTTTTGTTTGTTTTTTATTGCTTCTTAAATTTTTTTCTTATTGCTTGAAAGGTTTTTTCTTAATTTTACTTTTTGAAATTTTTTTTAAATTTTATTTTTGAAGGTTGTTTTTTTTTTTAATTTAATTTTTTTAGTTTTTCTTTAATTTTATTTTTTTAGTTTTTTTTTTTTAATTTTAGTTTTTTAGTTTTTTTTTAATTTTATTTTTTGTTTTTTAATTTTATTTTTTGCAAGTTGTTTTTTGAAAGTTTTTTTTTTAATTTTATTTTTTGAAAGTTTTTTTTTTAATTTTTTTTTAATTTAAGCTTTTTTTAATTAAATTTTGTTTTTTATTTAATTTTTTTGAAAGTTTTTTTTTAATTTATTTTTTTAAAGCTTTTTTTCTTAATTTTACTTTTCGAAAGTTTTTTTTCTTAATTTTATTTTTTGAAAGGTTTTTTTTAATTTTATTTTTTGAATTGTTTTATTTTTATTTTTTGAAATTTGTTTTTTATTTTATTTTTTTTAAGTTTTTTTTAAATTTTATTTTTTGAAAGTTGTTTTTGTTTTAATTTTATTTTTTGAAAGTTGTTTTTTTTTTAATTTTATTTTTTGAAAGTTGTTTTTTTTTTTTAATTTTATTATTTGAATGTTTTGTTTTTATTTTATTATTTGAATGTGTTTTTTTAATGTCATTTTTGAAAGCTTTTTTTTCTTAATTTATTTGTTGAAAGCTGTTTTTTTTAATTTTACGTTTTGAAAGTTTTTTTTTCTTAATTTGTTTTTTGAAAGTTGTTTTTTTAATTTTATTTTTTGAAAGTTTTTGTTTTTAATTTTAGTTTTTGAAAGTTTTTTGTTAGTTTTATTTTTTGAAACTTGTTTTTTATTTTATTTTTTTAAAGTTGTTTTTTAATTAAATTTTTTTTTTTTAATTTTATTGTTATTTTTATTTTATTTTTTGAAAGTTTTTTTTTTTATTTTTTTTTTTTTAAAGTTTTTTTTTTATAATTTGTGACTTGAATTTATAACAATTTTTTTTTAGAATGGGAACTATAATCTCGTAATAAATTAATAACAAACAAAAAATGTATAGCAAGTAGCAATGTAGCAAGTAAAGAAAAAAACGTACCATCCTTAGTGACACTCACTGTACACAGAATTCACGTACAGCAGATAGAGTGCAGTTAAAAACAAACCTTCAACTAGTACTTTGCCTCTAAGCGCATGCCGGTGCATAAACTATTTGCGCAAATGGCATCCAGGCCAGTCAGTTGGTGGTCGACTCCTACTCACCTCACCCGTCGCCTACTGCTTGCCACCGTGTCTAAGCAGTTACATAAGTACCTAACTACTTTGGCTAAGTATTGTCCGTAGCATTGAAACACTTGGGTGTTCGTGTGCCATACATTTACATACTTACACATAATATTTCTGTGCTCTATACGTCTCAGTGACTGTAAGTTCATATTGCATTGTAATAAGTCAAGATTGGATTCGCTCGCTGCTATTGGCAGTATCAAATGACGGTTGGAATCGCTTTAGGTGTAGTTAAGTTTGGATTGGTTGGCTGGATTCGTGATTGTTTGGTGCATTGAACGCGCCGTAGAACTGTGTTGTTGTCGTATCTCGGTTGACCTTTAGCGACGCATCAAGTTTTTACCCGGTGAAATGCTTGACTTGTGCGTTTTAGTTTAAGGCCAAAATGAGAGAGCTCCTTACTTTTACAAGGTTAGGGTGAAGCTGATTTCGAGTAGCCGTATTTCTTCAAGAATGAAAGGACAGCGAAAATTGAGGGGGGAAATATTATAATTTTCCAGCGGCGGCACTCTTCTAGATGTTGTTTACGAGAGAGCTACAAAGAGTGTCAAAATAGCAAGAAAAATGAAAAGTTAGGTTAGGTTATGGGTAACCAAGGAAGAGATAATAGAAAAAATACTATTTAAATTTATTATTAAGAAAAAGATTTGCTTGCAAGTAAAGCTTTAAAATTTCGCCAGTAATTTGACAAACTTTTTTTTTAAATTTAAAATTGACCATAAAGTTCCCGGAATGTATTTAGAAAACTCAAAATACAAATTCAAAATTCAATATTACAAATTCTTCAAAAGTAATATTATCGCCTTCAAATTACCTCCCATCAAGTGCAACGCACCTTTTCTAGCGTTTGATCAGCTTCCGAAACATTTCCGGAACTCTATTTTCGGTATGGCCATCCGAGCCGTCTACGATTTTCCCTTTACTTCCTTTCGGCTGTAAAAAGAGGGTTTTTTACTCGATCAAACAGAAAAAAGTCGCAGGGAGCCATATCAAGTAGCCATCCGATGGCTGTTGGATGGAATTCGTTTCGTTCTTGGTTTAAAATTCACGGATAATGATGGAACTGATTTTTTTTCTAAAAATCCCTTCTCATTTGGCGAATTGCTTCACGTAAACGTCTCATAACGCCCAAATAATAGTCCTTATTAACTGGCTGACCTTCCGGCAAAAATTTGTGGTGTAAAATACCGTTATAATCCATAAAAACCGTTAGCCGCGCTTTCTTTTTTTTTGACTGAAAACATTTTGTTTCTTTCGCTCGTGGTTCATTTGGAGCTTTCCACTCACTCGCCTGATGTCTGGATTGCGTGTCATATTCATAAACCTAAACCCACGTCTCGTTGTTGTTGCTGTTGTTGTTGTAAATCATAAATATTCCCCATACATTTACGGGGAATGCTGGTGAAGTGACAATCCTTGGCCGGATCGGATATAAATCCGGGTCGTTACGGTTGCGGACTGTCGAGGGAACGTCTCGTCTTCAGTTGTGATACGTTTGATGAATGTTGGGTCGGACTCAGCCCTGGAAATCATGTCTTTGGCGGTATCAACGCGTTCCCTTTGTTGCATGAAATCCACGCCTTTTGGGAGCAACTTTGCAAAAACACGGCGTAAACACAAACCATTAATTGGTTCTACGACAGTCGTTCTACGTTATCGGAACGACCCGGCCAAGGACTGTCACTTCAGCAGCATTTCTGGGGAATGTTTATGCTGCTACAACAACAACAACAAACCATTAATCTCATTGTGCTGAGCGGATCCATAAGCAATGTTCAAATCCTCTGCCACAGCCTTTTGTTGGTTAATTTGTGGTTATTGATTAGCTTTTTTTTCTCACTTTATTGATGTTTTCATCCGTTTTCGATGTCGACGCGGCCTGCCACTACTTTCGTCAAGCTCGTTGGACCACGATTCCAAATATTAACAGCCAGTCCAAATGATCTTCTACTGAAATGTAGGCGAATACAGGGTGGCTGATGAAAGCCGCTACCAAAAAAAAATTGAATAACTTGTTTTCTTTTTAAGTTATCTGTTCCATTTTTGTTTTAATTTGCAGATTGATCTTTAAAATTTATTCAAATGGATAACTGGGACACGCAAACAAGAATTTGGATAGTCCGCCGCTATCACGCACTGGAGTCCGTAGTTTTGGTACAGAGAGAGTACAGGCGGATGTTTGGCGGCGATCCCCCGAGCAGATGGACCATAATGAGACTGGTGAATAATTTTGCTGAGCAAGGAACAGTCGCAAGAAGGCCTTATCATCGAAACCCACCAGTTCGGACGGAGGAAACGATCGCTGCTGTAGCTGCAGCTATACAAAGCAATCCAAGGGTTTCAACAAGAAGCTTATCTGCTCAACTTGGTGTCAGCCGACAGTCTTTGCAAACAATAATGCACAAAGATTTAGACTTATTTCCCTACAAAATTCAAATGGTTAACAAACTGAATGCAGCAGACTTGCCGATTCGCTTGGAATTTTGCCAGAAGATCCTGCAAATGGTGGAAGAAGACCAAAACATGTTAAACTGCCTTTTCATGTCTGATGAGGCCCATTTAGATTTAAAAGGCAATGTGAACAAACAAAATTGTCGAATATGGAGTACTTCTAACCCACAGATACTCCACGAGACGGAATTGCATCCTCTTCGCGTGACAGTGTGGTGTGCGGTTTCTTCACGCTGTATTGTCGGGCCTTATTTTTTTGAAGAAAATGGTCGCACCGTTACGGTTACTGGAGACCGTTATTTGAAAATGCTGAAAGAATTTTTCTATCCAGAACTACGCCGAAAGAGAATTCCTTTCAACTCTGTGTGGTTTCAACAAGATGGGGCAACGTCTCACATAGCCCAGACTGTTATGACAGAGTTGCGACGAAAATTTCCCAATAAACTGATTTCAAGAAACTCCGAATTTCGTTGGCCCCCCAGGTCGCCTGACCTTACTGCACCTGACTTTTTCTTGTGGGGTTTATGTAAACAAGAAGTTTATAAAACAAAGCCAACAAATTTGGATGAACTAAAACAATCCATTCGGGCAACAATTGCGGCTATTCCTGTCGCAACTCTCAAAGCAGCAATGAACAACTTTTTACTAAGATGCCGCACTTGTGTCAACGAGCATGGGGGGCATTTAAATTCAATTATTTTTAAAACTAGTTAAGCTACATTTAATAAAATTTAATGACCTTCAACTTGAAAAAAAAAATAAATGAATTCCATACACTAAAAAAAAAGTTATTTGAGTTTCTTAATGTAGCAAAATTCATCAGCCACCCTGTATATAAAAGTTCGGTCCGAATCAAATTTTTTTTTTTTTTTAGTTAATTTTTATTTCTTCCTTTAAGTTTCCTACTTTTTAGCTACTCTAAATCAGGTGGCGGATATCGACTGTAGGGATCGACGAGATTCATCAGGAAATTTCTGCAAATATTGGAAATCTCTGTAATTTATTATATAATTTAAAGTAACCACTAGTAATGACAAACCTTCTCATTAAAACCAACTATCTTTCCGAAAACTAGGGAATTTTTGAGAAACTATCCAAAGTGAATTCTAAGTTGATCTTCATTTTTTTTTTTTTTTTGAAAGTTTTGCATACAATTTTCTTTTTATTAATAAATAAAATAAATAAATAATAACTTTTAAATATAAATAAATATTTTGCCTTTCCTTTTCTAATAATTTGATCTATTTTCTCTCTTTCAGCAACAAGGCTGGATTCCTAAATTGCCATTGTGAGGCCCTAAACGTACGACATTGCGGCTTTTAAAAACTCCACCTTTAAGCACATTTTGAGTACAATTAGCTAACGGGTTTCTAAGCACCTGCTATAACAGTACAATTTGTGTGTGACATACATACATACCCAAAAAATATCTACACACATACAACTCAGGCAAAGTTTGGGAAGCGTTTAACCTCTATTAGCAGAAATGGAGGTCGAAACCACTCAGCAAAATGGTAATACGAGCTCACGCGAAAGCTCCATCGAGCGTGAGCTTAACGAAGATGTGCAGCAGGCTGTGCTAAACGGCTCTTCAGGGTCGCCGAAAGTTACGAATGGGCACATGAAGAAGCCGTTGCCTGTAGGTGATGGTCATGATCGCATCAAGCGCAGGGCCAGACGTCTTATACACCGACAAAATAGTCGTGGCGAAACAAATGGCGTTACCGGTTCAGCTATAGCTGTTATGAATGGAACTGCTGGCGGCTATGTGGTGCCACATCGTCGTTGGAAGAATAGTCGACGTTCGCGCAACGGCCATGGTCGTGGTTTGCCGAAGAAGGGCGGCGCCGGTGGTAAAGGCGTTTGGGGCGTGTTCGGTTCCGAATTGTTGTGTGATGTGATTGTTGAGGATGAGAATGATCCCAACTACGATAGCGAATATAATGACAGGAATATCGAGCTGCGTGAGGTTATTCCCGAGATGACTCCGGAAGAATTCTTCAAAAAAGCTGAACCTATTATATTGGAGTATTATGAGCACGGCGGTACCGATGAGGTGGCGGTAAGTTTTGATGAAATACTTACCGGGCCGTTGCGACCATATGTGACAAGCGTTGTGGTAGAGATATCAATGGATCATAAGGATTCGCAGCGTGAAATGACTTCGGTATTAATTTCCGATTTGTATGGACGCGTCATAACCGGCAAAGATATCGAAAAAGGGTTCGAAATTTTGCTGAATAATTTGCCTGACTTGACACTGGACACACCAGACGCGCCTACCATACTAGGTAAGTTGGAGTGGTTGGTGATGTTGCCAGATACGTCCACAATAATGATATTTGAGTGAAATGGTTAAAAATGTTGTCATTCATGTTTTGTTTTTTGTTTTGCTGTTTACTTTTTTACTACAATTCGCAGGCAATTTTCTCGCACGTGCTGTCGCCGATGACTGCCTCCCACCCAAATTCGTCACAAAGCCGACTGATCTCGATGCGCAGAGTCAACAAGCTGCCGCAGCTATACGTCGGGCTGACACCCTACTGCACATGAAGCAGGGATGGGCTCATTTGGACAATGTTTGGGGCATGGGCGGGCCGTTGCGACCAGTAAAGACCATTACCAAGGAGATGACTTTGCTATTGAAGGAGTATTTGTCATCTCGTGACATTCAAGAGGCACATCGCTGTCTACGCGCACTCGAAGTACCACATTTCCATCATGAATTGGTGTATGAAGCCATTGTCATGACACTTGAATCCCTCAGCCATACAACTGAGGAAGCCATGTGTGAGCTACTCAAGTCATTGGATCAGGCATGCTTGGTGTTGCCAGCCGGCATGGAACAGGTGTGTAATTGAATTGTGCAGAGTTAAACGAATTTATGTGTTAAAGAAAGGAAGCGTGATGTGTGTGTGTATTACAAAAAAAAAGAACGATTTAAAATGAGTTTATATTCAAAGTTAAGAATAAAGTCGCGTTTGACTCTCGTTTCACTTCCAGTTAAAAAAAATAATTAAAAAACAAAAATGAAAATCATAAAATTAAAACAAAAACGATATTAAATTATAAAAAGTAAAAAACAAAATGATATAAACTTATAAAAATTGAAAAAAATGATATAAAATTATAAAAATAAAAAAAAAATATATAAATTTATAAAAATTAAAAAAAAAAAAAATGATATAAAATTATAAAAATTAAAAAAAAAAAACGATTTAAACTAAATTTATATTTAAATATAAGAAGTCTCGTTTCACTTCTAACCAGTTAAAAAAATACTTTTTAGTAATTAAAAAAAAATTATAAAATAAAGAAAAATTATATAAAATAAAAAAAAATTATATAAAAGAAAAGAAATTATATAAAATAAAAAAAATTATATAAAATAAAAGAAATTATATAAAATAAAAAAAATATATAAAATAAAAAAAATTATATAAAATGAAAAAGGTTATATAAAATAAAAAAAATTATATAAATAAAAAAAAATATATAAATAAAAAAAAATATATAAATAAAAAAAATATTATATAAATAAAAAAAAATATTATATAAATAAAAAAAAATTGTATGTAAGATTAAAAAAAATTTATATAAAATTAGAAAACTTAATAAAATTATAAAAAATAAAAAATATTATAAAGTTATGAAAATTAAAAAAAAATGATATAAAATTATAAAAATTAAAAAAAAAAGATAAGGACGAATTATAATTTTTAATTTTTTTTTTATAAAATTTATACATATTTTTTAGTAATAAAAAATTAAAAAAATTTTTTTTTTTTAACAATTCTGATACTTTCCTATACCGAAACGTATAAGAAAATTGAGATTTTACATAATTTTCGAAAACAACAATTCAGTTTTAAAAAAATTTCAAAAACGCATTTTTTAGAAGTAAATTTTCTTCACACAAATTGCCTGAAAAACGCATACGAAATGGGGAACTATTTGACCATTATTAACGGAGATAATGACAGATTATTTAAGAAATTTGAATGGTGACGTTTTAAAAAAGTAAAATTTTTCTTTAAACATATTTTTGTTTTACAAGTTGCATAAAAAGTACGAAAACGAGCATAAAAATTAACATTACGTTCAAATATAAAACAGGATAAGAAAGGCAGTTTTTAAAATTTTTTTTTTTGTTTATTTTTATTTGTATTTAAATTTTTTTTTTTTTTATTTTTTTTATTTAATTTTGTTTTTTTTATTTTTTTTTTTATTTAATTTTTGTTTTTTTATTTTATTTTTTGTTTTATTTTATTTATTTTTTATTTTATTTTTTTTTATTTTATTTATTTTTTAATTATTTTTTTTTTTAATTAATTTTTTTAATAAGACAAAAATTTACATAAAAAGTACGAAAGACATTTTTTTTAATGTTAAATTTTTACAACTTTTTTCCTTCGCAAAAGTTAGTTGCATCGAAAATATCAAAATGTATAATAAATTGAAGGGTAATTCAACATTATTTTCGTTTAGGGTAATTTCTTTTTTTTTAAAGGCAAATATTTTTTATTCATTATTTTTTTGAATTAATCTCTTTGTTTTGTACTCTTTTTCTGCCTACCTGAAATATTGCTAAAAAATCTTTTTTTAATTCAAACTTTTTTTTAACAAAACACCCTTTTTTTAATCATTTTTTTTTTTGTGAATAAATTTTTTTTTTTTAATTTTTTAAAATAAATTTTTTTTAAAAAATTTTTTTTTAAAATAATCTTTCTTTAACAAAATACATTTTTTTAATAACAATTCTTTTTTTTTGGTAAATGATATTTTTTTTAAATTTTTTAAAATGAATTTTATTTTAATTATTTGTTTTTTAATTAACCATTTTGCTTTGTTTTTTTTTTAATTAATCTTTTTTTTTAATTAATCTTCTTTTTAATTAATTTTTGTTAATTAATATGTTTTTAATTATAATTTTTTTTTATTATTCTTTTTTTTATTATACTTTTTTTTTTATTTATTCATTTTTTTAATTAGCCTTTTTTAGTTTCAAATTAATTAAATAACATTTTTTTAATAACCGCGTTTTTGTAAATAACTTTGTTTTTTAATTAGTAAATTTTTTTTATTTATTAAATAATTTTTGTAATTCACCTTTTTTTGTTTAACTAACCATTTTTATTTTTCAATAATCACTTTTTTTTTATATAAATATAATTTTTTTTTAGTTTTTTAAGTAATAATGTTTTTGTTTTTACTTTTTCTGCCTACCTGAAATATTGATAAAAAACAACTTTTTTTAATTCACAACGTAATCTATATTTTGTTTGTTATAGAAATACATTTTTTTAATAAAATCAGTTTTTTTTTCTAATTACCTTAAATTTCTCCAAATAATTGTCTAAACTTCTGAAAATAAGTGCCTATTTCTAATTCCTTCCACAGGGCTTCCTGCGCGTATTTGACGACATGGCTGACATTGTCTTGGATGTGCCTCTTGCATACATAATATTGGATCGCCTTGTAGAGCGGTGCAATCGTGCTGGTTTTATAACTGATAAGATTTTATGTAATATGCCCTCTAGGTAAGTTGCCAAATTTCACTTTTTCCAAACTCAGTTAAAAGAATTACCTTCAAAATATTTAAATACCTATTCGATTGTTGTAAGCTGGTGGCTCTAGCGCTCTAAGCAATGTATAGCAATTCCTCACATTTGTTGTACATTGCGCCAAAAATAGTTTACATTGTTTATTGAAGAGACAAAAACACACACACACGTTTGTGTTAGAGGCTCAATGCCTGAAGTGATAACATGAGTACGTTTGCATTAGCTACATAATTGCAGCAGTAGGAGTGGGGCGATAACACCACTGGTACTTAACCGCTTATCAATATTTACTATAGGTGGCTTAGACCCGGCGAGAAACCCATTAGTTCCGCACTACTTAGTGCCAATAGTTCCTCGCAACATTTCTTGCGTTTGCGTATTAATGCGGCCTTTCGTCCGATATGATTTGAGAGTTTCTTTGCCTTGTCTACAGAACCCTACCAAAATTTCATAAGTGAGAATCCTAGCTCACTATTTGTTGGTGATAATTCAACTTCGCTTTAGAGCGCTTTAAACCTGGAACGAATAAAATTCACACCAGGCTACCGGGAATGGCGCGCTTAGCTCATGAAGTTACCCGATCAGTAGTTGAGAGAGGATACTTAGCATCGCCACTTGACTATGTTGAGTTTGAGGTCAAAGAAAATGCAAAATGGTAAAATTTTCCGGGACCATTTATGTACCACTTTTTTTTTAAATTTTATTTTATTTTAACAAAGCTCGCAATATGTGTCTACATAGTTGAGACTTTTCCTGCAGGGTACCCACACTCGTGTTTACGTGCAAAACATCAACTGATACGATTTTTTCGGTGACCCACTTCAAACGCGCAGTCTAGCAAATACAGCTGTTATTCTTGTACAAATTTACTATGGAAATTTATTATGCCGCTTATATTAGGATTGTATTTTAATAATATATTGTGCCGATAAGCGTCTGTTTGGAAAAACGCCAGATTTTTTAACAGCAGCACTAAATAAATAGGACGCACACACAAACGTATTTTTCCACTGATTCTCATGGGAAAGAGAGAGTGTTTTAAGGCGACAGAAATAGATTAGATTTATAATACCGAAATTAGTCTATTTCTATCTTGAAAATATACACAACAACTGTGGGCTCTTGGCAAAACAACTTAAATCGACTTAACATTTTATGCCTGTTGAGCACCAACAACAGTTTTGAATTCTGATGCAATATTTAAACTATTAATATTTAATCATTTGCAGCTTCAGCTTAGAAATCTATTTGAATAAAATTTGCATAAAAATATTAAATGTTTTTGTGAAAGATCCATGAATTATTAATGTAAAAGCAAAACTTGCTGAAGCCAGCTAAGTTGTTTGCTTTGCAAACAGCCGCAGATTTACATACATGTATGTGTGTGTCTATATGTACATATGTATGTATGTATGTGTGAATGTCTTTCGAAAATGTTTCTTCTGGAAAAGTTTTGCTTTTGAATTTCATGTAAATTTAATTTTTTTATCATCATCAAACAAACCTGACAAAAGTAGTGGCTTGTAAGAAAAATCGAGAAAATTTTTATAAGAAAATTATTAAAAATGAGAACAAATGCGAATATCGATTTCTTGAATATTTTTTCAGGTTAGTAAATAAAAAAAGTAAAAAATAAAAAATAATACAAAAATAATAAAAAACAATAAAACAAAATATAAAAAAAATTAAAAAAAAAGTAAAAAATAAAAAAAATAATAATAAAAAGTAATAATAATAAATACTAAAAAAATAATAAAAGGAAAATAATGAAATAATAAAAAAATAATAAAAGGAAAATAATGAAAAAATAAAAAAAAAAATATAAAAAAAATTAAAAAAATAATAAAAAAATAATAAAAAAAAATTAAAAAAAAAATTAAAAAAAATAATAAAAAAAAATAATAAAAATAATAAAAAAAAAAAAATAATAAAAAGTAATAATAATAAATAATAAAAAAATAATAAAAGGAAAATAATGAAATTATAAAAAAATAATACAAAAATAATAAAACAAATAATAAAAAATAATAATAAAAAAATATTAAAAATTAATAAAAAAATAATGGAAAGTAATAAAAAATAATAAAAATGATAAATAATAAAAAATATAAAAAATAATAAAAAATAATAAAAAATTATAAAAAATAATAAAAAATTATAATAGGACTCTGAATAAGTTCGTGCGGTTTTTTTTCGAAATTTGAAACTTTATTGACGTAAAATGGTTACAAATTTAATATTCAAAATATTGTCCATCGCTTACTACTACTTTTTCCCATCTTTCTGGCAATTCACGGATTCCCTTTGTGAAAAATTCGGTCGGTTTTGCCGCAATCCACGAATCGATCCATTTTTTGACTTCATCGTAATTACGGAAGTGCTGGTCAGCCAGGCCATGTTGCATCGATCGGAAGAGATAGTAATCGGATGGCGCAAGGTCTGGACTATACGGCGGGTGGGGTAGGACATCCCATTTGAGCGTTTCTAAGTATGTTTTGACCACTTGTGCAACATGTGGCCGAGCATTGTCATGTTGCAAAATAACTTTGTCGTGTCTATCGGCGTATTGCGGCCGTTTTTTTCGCAGTGCTCGGCTCAAACGCATCAATTGTCGTCGGTAGACATCCCCCGTAATCGTTTCATTCGGTTTCAGTAGCTCATAATACACAACACCCAGCTGGTCCCACCAGATACACAGCATAACCTTCAGGCCATGAATATTCTGCGCCGACGTCGATGTTGAAGCATGGCCAGGGTATCCATACGTTGTCCGACGTTTTGGATTGTCGTAATGGACCCACTTTTCATCGCCAGTCACAATTCGATGCAAAAAACCCTTTCTTTTGTGCCGTTGAAGCAGTTGTTCGCATGCAATAAAACGGCGTTCAACGTCTCTTGGCTTCAATTCATATGGCACCCAATGGCCTACCTTTCGGATCATTCCCATGGCTTTTAAACGTTTGGAAATGGTTGATTGATCAACTCCCAAAGTTTTTGCAACCTCTTCTTGCGTTTGAGCCGGATCTTGATCGAGCAATTCCTCCAATTCGGTATCCATGAACTTTGGCTGGCGGCGCACCCTCGCGTTCTTCGTCTTCCAAGCCAAAATCACCACTTTTAAAGCGTGCAAACCACTTCTGGCACGTTCGCTCAGATAGAGCATGCTCACCATAAACTTCCACCAAGATACGATGACTTTCGGCTGCTTTTTTCTTCATATTAAAATAATGAAGAAGAATTCCCCGCAAAAACACATTATTTGGCACGAAATTCGACATTTTCAAGTGTGGTAAAAATATTGTTGTTTACGCTTCAAATAAAAAACTTATACTGACGTTTGTGCCTTACGACAGTAGCTCTCCAATGAATGTTTGGAAATGTGGATCGATGGAATAATAATCAAGTTACGCCATCTGTTGTAAAACCGCACGAACTTATTCATAGTCCTATTAAAAAATTATAAAAGATAATAAAAAATTATAAAAGATAATAAAAAAATGAAATAAAAACTAAAAAGAAAAAAATAAAAAAATGAAATAAAAACTAAAAAGAAAAAAATAAAAAAATGAAATAAAAACTAAAAAGAAAAAAATAAAAATATAAAAAGAAAAAAAAGAAAAAAATATATATAAAAAAAATTAAAAAATAAGAAAAAAAATATAAAAGAAGAAGAAAAATATATGTAAAGAGAAAAAAAAAAACAAAAAATATTTTTTAACATAAAAATTATTATAGTGCAAAGAACGCAAAGCTGTCGCAGATTGACCGGACAACTTGCAAAATAACTTATAATCTGGACGAGCAAAGCAATTTTTCGTGATGCCGTATGTTGTAAGAACACCACTAAATTAATAAGAGTGCAGAGGACTGCATGTATTGGCATCACGAGGGTGTGTATAACATGTCTCACTCCCGCCCTTAACGTCATTCTGTACTTTCATCCCGTTGATCTTCAAATTCAATCCATTGCTGCTCACAGAGCGCTATTAGGTTGAAGGACGTTGGCCTCTGGAGGCAATCTCCCGTAGGACACATGTAATAGCGTATTGAGGCAGATCTCTCCATCCACCAACTGGGTTTTGAGGGTTGTGCTAGGGCTGTCTTTCTAAGCAGGCTGTGTGGCACATCTTTCAATTCAAAAAGAAAATGAAGTTGTTTGTAATTTCAAACAGTTGGGCTTTGTTTTATAAAAACGTGTAGGAAAAAAAATTTTCGAATATGAACAGGAGTTTTTAACCACTTCACTCTTGCAGCTTATTATACCAAAATTCCGTGGGCTCGAAAACTGCATATGCCAAAATTTTCTGTTAACCCCTTGCCTTACTATTACATCTCGAAGAATAGTACACGTGCAGACAATTAAATTTAGCGCAATTCTATGAGTGAATTTATTATAAAATAACTCTTGAAACCGTTATCTATATTAAGGTCAATTTAGCTAGAATATAAAAAAGACCATGTGCAACAATAATAATATTTTTATGTTTACAAGTTTAAAGAAATTCGTATGATTTTAAACATTAAAATATACTGCGGGCGACGCCCGTCAAACTCGAATTTAGTACAGAAAATCTTGACGGGCGAGGCCCGTCATTTCCGCTCAAGGGGTTAATGTTTTTTTTTTTTTTTTATAAAAAAAATTGTCAGAAATGAACGCGATGTTTGAGCCATTTTAAACATTTGCACCTTATTATGCCAAAATTCGATGGACTACAAAACTGTATAGATGCGTTAACATTTTCTAAAAATTCTGTTTAATATTTATCTATTGAAATTTCTATAAAAGTTTATACGTATTATTTTTTTAATTCGCACAAAGTTTCAAACTTGCATTTATATGGTTTTTGTACGAGAATAAACCACATACATATATTTTCATAAAATATATTAAAATTAATTAAGAAGGAAATAAACTGTCAAAACTTGTCAGTAAGCCCCTGTGCTATAGTTATTAAATGCACTGTATGCCACATTTCAAATTACTTATAATTTTGCGCGGTGCCTATTACTTTTGGTCAAGGCTCTGTATACTTTTTTCAGTTCACTTCGTATTTGTTCAGCACTTTTTTTTTTGCTGGGTTTTTTGTGCAGTGAGCTAATGCAAGCAAGCGCTTTTGTTTATTGGCGTTGCGCCGTTTTGTTGATATGCATTAATTAATGCAATTTACTTTGCTACACAAACGCAGTGCATACAGAAATATAATAAAAACAAAATGTGTGTGTTCGTGTTCTAGTGCGATGCAATAAAATGTATTTGTATATATATATGGGCTTACATTTACCGGCCGGCCGGCCGGCGTTTTGCTTTCGTTCATTGTTCATTCGCTCACTAGGTATTTTTCATTTTTCTATCTCTGCCTTACATAAGAGACCCCCAGCTCTGTCAATAGCGTCGCAATTTGTCTTGATGAAGTGCACACACATACGCAAACATACAAACATACATACATTTATAGCATAAAGAATTTCTGTTTCTATTTAAAAAATCCATACATTTTTATTACTTTTTGCCAACATTAAATTTTAGTGGAACAATAAAAAAATTATAGTTTTGCTTCTGACACTTTCGCAGCCGAGCTGAGCCGAGCCGCAAGAGCCATTAAACATTTTCTCTTTCTCGCTCACTCAACAATTCTTCTGTACTATACTACACCTGTGTTTGTATGTACATATGTGAAAGTTATGTAGCTACTTGTACATGCGCATGTACATACAAATTTGTTTTTGTTGCTTATGGCGGTTGTAGTGGTAATTATTATCGCAGCGATTGCATAATCATTGTATACATTCTCTGCTTCTATTTTACCGGCAATTTGTTGCTATTGTTGATTCGTTGCTCGTCCTCCATTTGCCCCAACTTGTCACGACGACGACGACGACGCCACTTTGTTCGTCTCGTTTTTGCGAATGTGTTTGATTTTCGTATGTTATGTTTCTTATGTTTTCATTTTCATTTTTTTTTTTTCTTTTGTGTTCGCTCAACCTGCTGTGCCTTTTGTTTATTTGCATTATTCTGCTTTCAGCACGTTTATAAACTTAATTTTCTGCTGCGCAATTTTCGTTTTGACTTTTATCTGTGGACGGTGCGCACAAGGCTGGGGGATTTTTGATGTACATACATACATATAATATAAAAATATACATAAGTAAGCACATCCGTGTAAGGGTGTGTGCTTTTATTTTAAATATATATAATATTTATTTTTATAATGTGTATGTATGTATGTGCGTACAAACTCACAATTCTTGTTTACGACTTGTTTTCTCCACATTTTTGCCGGTTTATCGTCGGTTGTCATACTGTGTGGCCTCGCGTACATACCTACATACATATATAGATATGTATATGTATGTGTCTGGTAATAAGCAGTGACAGCCAGTACTTCATACGTGTATGTTGTCAATCAGCTTTAACCCTGTACTGATAGTGTTAATCTAATATATTTAGCACTCAGTTGGGCACCCGGGTCTGGCCAGACTGGCCTCTTAATTTTTAACATAATTCTGAATTGAATTTAACTTATTTCCTGTGTAGCTAACGACTTGAGCTTCCTAAAATTTAATTTTCTATCGATTTATGTATGTATATATCGAATATAATAACGGGCATAACCTTTTAAAAAGGATCCTCGAACAGGACCAAAAAAAAAAAGACCAGAACCGGCTGCTCAACAGAAGGTTTTAAAAAGCTGTCCAATGGAGGGTTAATGTAGTAATTATTTTAATTTTAATTAATTTTATTTTTATTCAAGACCCTTGTATTGCACATGGTTCTAGGCTGTTCTGTTTGCGCCGTCCCATGTGATGTCGGCATCTGCTAGCTCGCGAAACATTGACATTCTCCAAGTGTTTGTTGTTGTTGTTGTAGCAGCATAAACATTCCCCATACATAAACGGGGAATGAATGCTGCTGAAGTGACAGTCCTTGGCCGAATTTAAATCCGGGTCGGTCTGGTTACGTAGAATCGACTGTCTGGGGGACGCGTCGTTGCTGATGGTGTTCGGTATTCTACAAATGATGCGGAGGCATTTGTTGAAGAAAGATTGTAGCCTCTGTGTAATGGTTTTAGAGGCCAGACCAAAACAAATTTACCCGAGGCGAATTAAACAAATATGTAAATGTTAGAAATGTGTTGGATCGACAAAGGTTAGGTATCTAGGGTTAAATTGTAAACGATCTTTCAAAAGTAACGCGAAGGGTTAAGAAAAAAAAATAAAAAATATTAGGAACTCTAATTAATTATAACAAAGGTTTTCTTCCTCTTCTTGAGGCTGAGTGTAATAAAGCGCGCCAGTCGTTTCTTTCTCGTGCTAACCGGCGTCAGATGTTTTTTATTATTATTCGGCCGCCGTAGCCGAATGGGTTGGTGCGTGACTACCATTCGGAATTCACAGAGAGAACATCGGTTCGAATCTCGGTGAAAAACCAAAATTAAGAAAAATATTTTTCTAATAGCGGTCGCCCCTCGGCAGGCAATGGCAAACCTCCGAGTGTATTTCTGCCATGAAAGAGCTCCTCATAAAAAACAAAATATCTGCCTTTCGGAGTCGGCTTGAAACTGTAGGTCCCTCCATTTGTGGAGCAACATCAAAACGCACACCACAAATAGGAGGAGGAGCTCGGCCAAACACCCATAAAGGGTGTACGCGCCAATTATATGTATGTATATTAGTTTTTTTTTATATTATATTATTATATTTTTTTATAATATAAATTTAATATATTTTTTTATATTATTATATTTTTTTGATGGGTGAGGTAGGGTTCAAAATGTCTTCGAACTTACAGCGACTGTCGTCGTCTGCGTTGAGTGCTGTGGCCACTAAAACAATCATTCCTCTTCTTTGAGACTTCCTTCCCGGGACTACTTTCTGCATCCCTTCGAGCGGGCCTAAAACGGTGTCCATAACTCACGTCTCGGTATACCATATTTATAGCCGGCTTCATACTCCTCTTATGTCTCTATCTGTGAGGTTTCACTCTGTTGTACTGTTGTAATAGAACATCTTCAATGTATATTTTAAACGCATTTCAGCTGTTCTTGCGTTCAGCATTTTCATGTTTGGCGGCACGATTTTGGTATAGGTATTTCCGGGAGTATTCGCGGCCCAAGTAGAACTGAGTCATGAAAAAGTTCACTTCCCCGAAGTGCCTTTGAGCTCTTTTGCCTATTGTTGGAATGATTTTCTCCGCCGTTCATCTGCCTCTCGATTCAGCGTCCCCTCGGCTTTGCCACCGCAGCATGGTTTGACATCTCCGTTCCGCGACGCTGGTGATGACGTGTTTCTTCTTGGAGTCCCACGCATCCATTCGTTCCCGGGCCATGAGGTCGACGGGAATCTCCCCGCTGATCACGAAGACTACAGCGCAAGAGACAGTGCGATAGGCTGAAGCAACTCTGAGTGCCGCTGTTCGTTGCATTGGCTCCAGTTCTTTGCGCGTGGTTTTAGTTTTTTTTTTTGTATGATTTTGTTGCTATTATTTGTTAATGATTATTTTTTATATTTTTTTATTTATTTTTAATTAATTATTTTTTATTTATTCATTATTGCTTTTATATTAATTAATTTTTATTTTTATATCTATATTATTTATTATTGTTTTCAATTAATTTACTTTTTTATATACGTTTTTTTTATTTAATTAATTTATTTTTATTTATTTAACTAATTTGTTTTTTATTCAATTTTTTTTTATTAAATTTATTTATTTTTATATTATAAAAATTTTTTTTATTAAATTTTTTTTATATAATATATTTTTTATTTTTTTTTTGTAATTTAGTTTTATATATATATGTATATATATTTGTTTTATATATATATTTTTTTTTGTTTTGTGAATATAAAATATCTCAAGAATATTGTGTAAAATTTGACGAACAACGGACGCGTTCCAGGCCGAGTTTCTATACCTGCTCGACTTTAAAGCATTTTTCGGACAATTATTTATTTTTATTTTTTTATTTTTAAAAGCTTACATGATATACAATTATAAGTAAACTCAAGCAAACGCAGTGCTAGCAGCAGAGGCTTTCGGCTGACTGGTGGTGATATGTGTTGGATCAGATACGACGGAGTAGGTCGGTGTCCTTTAGAAATTTGTAGGTTTTTTTAATGTTATCTTCAGTGACATCTTTTAAAAGTTGAAGAGGATC
Source organism: Anastrepha ludens (assembly GCF_028408465.1). Taxonomy (NCBI): domain Eukaryota; kingdom Metazoa; phylum Arthropoda; class Insecta; order Diptera; family Tephritidae; genus Anastrepha; species Anastrepha ludens. The sequence continues at coordinate 24,318,159 of NC_071499.1, read as the reverse complement.
TGTGTTGCTGAAGTGGTGATGCCTTTGAGAAGCAAGTTCTGGGCAGAATACCAGTAGGTGATCCACACTGACTGTGGCTTGGCAGAAGGGGCAGGTGTTGGATGTATTTCTACCCTGTAATAGGTGTACGCTAGTTATTATGGTGTGCCCAATACGGGGTCGTGTGTATGGGGTAATGTGGTTGGTGGGTACCGATGATGGATAGGCAAGTTTTGTACGTTTGGGGTTAATGTTCGAATAATGGTGTTTGTAATGCGACCATTCACGAAGTAACTTTGTTTGCCTCTGTTCATGAATAAGCCGGTATATGTCGCTGGGTAGGATGACTTCTGATGTGACTGTTGGTATAACGGAAATATCCTTGGCAATTGTATCTGCCCTGGTTATTCTTTTCCGTCTACGCCATAACTCAACTGGACCACTTTTGGACCAACCGTTTTGAAATTTTGCTCAGTACTTCTTCACGACATTCAGCAGGCTTCCTTGGGAGCCATTTTGTTTGGTTTTTAAAAATCGTTTAACTTACAATAAAAAATTAAACAATTTTTTTCAATGAAGGTCTGTTTTTCGACTTCCAAATACTACGAAAGAAATTGTTTCAGAATATCAATATTTTGGAATGAAAATTGAGGAACATTCAAATGTTGTATTGTTATATGGAAACTGACTAAATAAACTAACACTAAAATATTCTTAAAAATATGGACTTTTTCACCAAGTTTCACCCGCCGTCCCTTAACTAAGATTCGAAATTCATACAATTAAATACTGCTAGCGCCATGCGAGAAGTCATAGGTATGCATACACCTGGTGGTAAATGCGTTGAAGTGGCTCCAGGCAGCAGCGTGAAAATTAGATTTTTTTTTTTTTTTTTTCAAAAAACTATTGCTAATATTTGAAACTATTTCTATTCATTTTAATTTTTTTTTTTTTTTTTTTTTTTTTTTTGAGTCAGTAAAATTCAGACCGCTAACGCGCCAACTGGCCACGTTCTCATGTGACAAAAGTTTGCTTACATACCTGAATACCTCTTTGTGTGTGAGACAAAGAGAGAGAGAGCGCGAAATAGAGCTTTTGTGCAGTGCAACAACCTGCATTTGGTTCAAGATCGCTTCAAAGCTATATGACAAATGCAACACCAACCTCCAGCAGCTGGCGGCGAACAACTCACCCACTCCCACCCGCCCGTCATGGAGGCACACACTACAGCGCAGTGCACTTATCAATTATTCGCACCTCACTGCGCGTACTCCCCCTATAGTGCACACACATACCGCGATTTGTACATTTTCGGCTTGCATTTGTGTGTGTGAGTGTGAGTGTGAATGCGAGTTTGTTTGTGAGTGCAATGATAAAGCTTTTTATTTAACTGCAGTTGTTGTTGTTTGTTGTTTGTGGTAGGCAGCAGTAATAAGTAGGTGCAGTTATTCAATAGCTGTTGTGATGTGGTTGTTAGTGCGCCACTCCCACTTTTTTACAGTTGTCGACGAGGCAGACGCATTTATTTATTGGCTCTGCTCAACTCTGTTGTTCACAAATACATACGAATAAAGCTCTTTTGAAAGCTCCAATATTGGGAATGCACAACATGTTCGTGTGAGTTTGTGGTTATGTTTTATCACAAATTTCATTATACGCATATATACATACGTGCATATACATATATACGTTGAGTGGATATACAATTTGTAGTTGCTTGCATGGTATCGCTAAACGCAATTCGCCTTGATTGAGGCTATTGCACTTTAGCACTCCATTGCTGCAACTCTGTTTATTATGCGTTTATCGTAATTTTCAATGCAAGTTTGCTATAAATATTACATATATTTATTTATTTTTATTTCCAAAGCCATTACGTATGCAGGCGGACACGTAGTGCGCTAAGTGAAATGTTGTAATTTTGCTGACATTTCGAACTTACTTGTATTTGTCATATTCGTGGCAGGTGTTTTATTTCGAAAGTGTCAAACAAAAAAGTAAAATATACAATACAACTTTTTTAAACTAACTTCACTTGAAAATTTAGTATGTAGTTACCGAAGCGGGAATGGAATTAAGCATCTTTTGCAAGTACTTTGAAATCCTAACATTTTTGGAAGTTAATAATATCCAGTCACAAATAAAATCTAATTATTATTTACAAACAATTTTAGTGCTAAATGTAGCAAAGTCAAAAAATGTAGGTTTTTACCAAAGGCACTTAAGCCGTTAATGTATGCCTTTGAGCGTATATTGAATGAAAATTACAGTACCATTACAGATTAGAATTGAATGTTGATCTCTATGTAATATGCAAAATACGGCATTTAACTAAATTCATAAATTTACGCTCACGCTCAAAATAATGAGCACACACTATTTTTACCAGTTTTGACTACTTTTTTTTAATTCATAATTTTTTTTCTCAATATTCATAATTTTTTCTTAATATTCATATATTTTTTTTTTAATATTCATAATTTTTGTTGTTTTAATATTCATATTTTGTTTTTTTTTTAATATTCATAATATTTTTTTCTTAATATTCTTAATTTTTTTTTAATATCCATATTTTTTTTTAATATTCATATTTTTTTTTAATATTCATAATTTTTTTTCTTAATATTCATAAGTCTTTCTTAATATTCATATATTTTTTTTTTAATATTCTTAATTTTTTTTTAATATCAATATTTTTTTTTTTAATATTGATATTTTTTTTTTAATATTCATAATTTTTGTTTTTTTTTATATTCATAATTTTTTTTTTAATATTCATATTGTCTTTTTAATGTTCATAATTTTTTTTTTTTAATAGTGGGTAAGACTCCGTCAGAAAATATGAGATTTGCAAGTGGTCTTTCGATTTCTTTGAAACTTTGGGAAATATTAGTTCTAGTTAAGATACATTCGAGCCTAAAAGGATTTTGAAAAATTTTCAAAATTGAGTCATCTACGCCATGTTGAAAATCGGGACCGTGTTTTTTTCAAAAATCAATATTTCTTGAACCGTTGGATGGATTTCAATGCAATTTACAGACAATATAGAAACAAATAAGTAGTTTAAATTAGTATTATGTTAAAAAAAAAATTTCGAAATTTTGACCAAAAAAAAAAGTCAAAAAAATTTTTTTAATCAATTTTTAGTTGATTTGGCCAGTTTTTTAGATTTTCTGTTATACACGTAACGATTCCTTATGATTTAACCTTTATTTTGAAAAAAAAAATTTATGGTGTCTATAATAGTTCTCGAGATATTGCGATTTTAGTGGAAGCGCGCACCGTGAAGTTCGCGGTTACGCAGCGCGGGAGTAGAAAAACGCGCACAGACGTGCAGCAGTCTGCTCCAGTCACTTCATACAGGAACACATAACGCAGCGCGCATTGCACACCTGTTACCTAAACCGTGCGTGCGCGCTTCCACTAAAATCGCAATATCTCGAGAACTATTATAGACACCATAAATTTTTTTTTTTCAAAATAAAGGTTAAATCATAAGGAATCATTACGTGTATAACAGAAAATCTAAAAAACTGGCCAAATCAACTAAAAATTGATTAAAAAAATTTTTTTGACTTTTTTTTTTGGTCAAAATTTCGAAATTTTTTTTTTAACATAATACTAATTTAAACTACTTATTTGTTTCTATATTGTCTGTAAATTGCATTGAAATCCATCCAACGGTTCAAGAAATATTGATTTTTGAAAAAAACACGGTCCCGATTTTCAACATGGCGTAGATGACTCAATTTTGAAAATTTTTCAAAATCCTTTTAGGCTCGAATGTATCTTACCTAGAACTAATATTTCCCAAAGTTTCAAAGAAATCGAAAGACCACTTGCAAATCTCATATTTTCTGACGGAGTCTTACCCTAGTCGTAATTTTTTTTAATATTCTTATTTTTTTTTGTTTTAATATTCATAATTTTTTATTAATATTCATAATTTTTTTTTAATATTCTAATTTTTTTGTTTTAATATTCATAATTTTTTTTAATATTCGTAATTGGTTTTTTCTTAACATTCATAATTTTTTTTTTTTAATATTCATAGTTTTTTTTAACCCTCCGTTGGGCACCCGAGTCTGGCCAGACAGGCTTTTTCGACTTTGGACGTTAATTTAACATATTTCTGATATAGCTAACTACTTGAACTTTCTAAAATTTAATTTTCTATCGATTTATGGATGATATAAACTATAAAAAGGATTCTCGAGCAGGACGAAAACAAGGCCAGAGCAGACCCGGGAACTGAAGTTAATTTCGGAAAAATGCGTTTAGAAAAATGTGTGATTAGATTATTAACCTTTTGGGGACGAGTGTCGGCGTATAGCCGCCCAAGCCATTTTAGCGTTGCGGACGCGTGTCGGCATTTAGCTGCTTAAATTAGTTCGTAGCTGTAAGGCTCGCGACGTCTGTCGTTCTAAGCGATAAGATATGCATAGATATAGGTTTTCATTCAAAGACATTAGGGCCATTAACGATGAAGTCTCATCTTCCTTATAATGTAAACTTACGATGCGAGAGTCAGTCTGTCGGTAAAGTCACAACGAATTTCAGTTCCTCGATTAAGTCTCTCAGTGTTGCTGCCAGAGGAACCAGCAGGCTTTTTATATAATAGGACTATGAATAAGTTCGTGCGGTTTTTTTGAAATTTGAAACTTTATTGACGTAAAATGGTTACAAATTTAATATTCAAAATATTGTCCATCGCTTACTACTACTTTTTCCCATCTTTCTGGCAATTCACGGATTCCCTTTGTGAAAAATTCGGTCGGTTTTGCCGCAATCCACGAATCGATCCATTTTTTGACTTCATCGTAATTACGGAAGTGCTGGTCAGCCAGGCCATGTTGCATCGATCGGAAGAGATAGTAATCGGATGGCGCAAGGTCTGGACTATACGGCGGGTGGGGTAGGACATCCCATTTGAGCGTTTCTAAGTATGTTTTGACCACTTGTGCAACATGTGGCCGAGCATTGTCATGTTGCAAAATAACTTTGTCGTGTCTATCGGCGTATTGCGGCCGTTTTTCTCGCAGTGCTCGGCTCAAACGCATCAATTGTCGTCGGTAGACATCCCCCGTAATCGTTTCATTCGGTTTCAGTAGCTCATAATACACAACACCCAGCTGGTCCCACCAGATACACAGCATAACCTTCAGGCCATGAATATTCTGCGCCGACGTCGATGTTGAAGCATGGCCAGGGTATCCATACGTTGCCCGACGTTTTGGATTGTCGTAATGGACCCACTTTTCATCGCCAGTCACAATTCGATGCAAAAAACCCTTTCTTTTGTGCCGTTGAAGCAGTTGTTCGCATGCCATAAAACGGCGTTCAACGTCTCTTGGCTTCAATTCATACGGCACCCAATGGCCTACCTTTCGGATCATTCCCATGGCTTTTAAACGTTTGGAAATGGTTGATTGATCAACTCCCAAAGTTTTTGCAACCTCTTCTTGCGTTTGAGCCGGATCTTGATCGAACAATTCCTCCAATTCGGTATCCATGAACTTTGGCGGCGCACCCTCGCGTTCTTCGTCTTCCAAGCCAAAATCACCACTTTTAAAGCGTGCAAACCACTTCTGGCACGTTCGCTCAGATAGAGCATGCTCACCATAAACTTCCACCAAGATACGATGACTTTCGGCTGCTTTTTTCTTCATATTAAAATAATGAAGAAGAATTCCCCGCAAAAACACATTATTTGGCACGAAATTCGACATTTTCAAGTGTGGTAAAAATATTGTTGTTTACGCTTCAAATAAAAAACTTATACTGACGTTTGTGCCTTACGACAGTAGCTCTCCAATGAATGTTTGGAAATGTGGATCGATGGAATAATAATCAAGTTACGCCATCTGTTGTAAAACCGCACGAACTTATAAATAGACCTATTATTTTATGTTTTATCCTGCGCACGATGGCTAAGCGATCTAGAGATTATACGTTAGATAGTGACAGTTCTAACGAATATTACTTTGAATCTGATTAGACGAAAGATGACGGCATTGCTTCGTCAATTTGAACGATATCACAGAATGCCGGAATATAAAACGTATACGTAAATACAACATAACTTCTTTTTGTTGCTGTTTTTTTTTTTTAATTTGTTTGTTTATAATTAGGTATTTCTTGAGTATATGAAAAAATTTTCTTGGGTTAAATAAAGCCTTAGTTTTTATAACCTTCAACGTAATTATTTTCTTTACTGCGCACTTCAATACCGTCCTCAGCGACGCTCGCCCGTCGAGCGGCTCCGTCCCAAAGAGCTAATTGGCAGAAATGTATCATATTATTAATTCAGAAGAGGCCTACTTTGAAGGCAATGAAATAAATTCTAAAGATAAACAAAAAAAAAAATTTTTTTTTAATCAATTCCCGCCACATTTTTGATATAATATTGCGTGACCTCATTTTATATTTCTATAAATAGAATACAATATAGTACATACATACATATTAAGAATATATGTATATCGCCATGTTCTTAATCAAAATTGTGTCCCGCGTGTGCTACTTTATTGTGCTTGTGATAGCAAGTCTTTCTATTTTTGCAAACACGAATCTGGAGAAACAAAACAAAAGCTGTGGGAATGGGAACACAAATGTTGGCTAAATACGCCCACGTTTTTTGAAAAGATATTAAGGAAATATGCAATTTTCGTATGAGATATATTCTCTTAAATGAATATAAAAATCTGATTTCTAAATTGGCGATAAGGTGGCAAATGCGTTGTTGTTGCGTGAATGTTGTCATAGAAGAAGCGATTTGAAATTTAGTAGTTCCCACTATTTTATAAGTAATATTTTTATGAATTCATTTAGAAATACAAAGTTTTGGTCATTTGATGGATTTGCAAGGTCTGTGCAAACAAATCAAGGCTTCTAACTAAATTGAAATCCAATGCCAATATGATGTGAAATCGTCGCCAGATCCCCGTGAGGTAAAACTAATAAAGCAACTTTGGCAATCAGTACAAAAGGTTGTTGTTGTAGCTATAACTACACAGGAAAAGCTGCTGAAGAGACAGTCCTTGGCTGGATATAAATACGGTTACGTATAATAAAATAAATCGTAATCCAAATGGTCAAGAAAAACATATTTTTGGTTTTTTTTTCAGAAACTATTCGCAGAAAGGTGCGCAACTAAGTTCTCGCTGTTTTTTTTTTAAGAAAATACAACTTTATTCTGAAAAAATGGTTACAACTGAATCATTGAAAGTATTGCCCATCGCTGGCTACTACTTTTTCCCATCTTTCTGGTAGATCTCGTATACTGTCGCGGTAAAACTGTTCATCTTTTGAGGCTATCCACGGATCAAGCCGTGAGAAGATAAATTGAAAGTGGCTCAAAATGAATCATCCTATCGGAAGATTTATAATCTTTACAAATGGCGTCGTACATCAATCATATTTGAACCCTCTGAACTAAACAACTGGATAGCTGTAGTATACAAACAGACAGCAATGGAGCGCGTAAAGGTCAAAATGAAGCTTCCCATACCCAAAATCATTTTTATTTAGTAGAAAAGTTATACAAAAACAAAATCGGATGACTAATTTTGCGCCACCTTGTACCTATGTATGTATTTTTTCACCTATTAATAAGTTTCGCCATGAATTTTTTACAATGTAGGGATCCCAGGTTCTTCTTCGTCTTAATTGGCGCGATAACCGCTTACGCGATTTTGGCCGAGTTTAACAAAGCGCGCCAGTCGTTTCTTTCTCGTGCTAACCCCGGCGCCAGTGGCAACACACCAAGTGAAGCCAAGTCCTTCTCCGCCTGGTTCAGATTTTCTTCATTTTGAGAAACTTTTTTTTTTTTTTTACAAGTTCACTCTTACAGCTTCAGTTTGTAGAATAAATGGACTTATAGTATATTTTATTTTGGTTTTATTTCACCTACTTGCCTGACTAGTCTCTACATGGGCTGCTCCTTAAAAAGCAGCTTAATAGCAATAAAATACTTTCTGTTAAGGTCGACATTTCTCAGAAATATCAAAACCGCTATAAGGTATTCCAATTTTCTTTTCTTTTTTTTATTGTTTTTAGGAAATTCTAAAATCGCTTATAATCTATTTATTTGTGAGACAAAAAGATTTTTAAATTTTTTGGATTTTTTTTTAATACATTTTTGTAACCTTTTTTTTAAATTTTTGGAACTTTTTTTTTAATTCGTTGGAATTTTTCATTAAATATTTTTCCTTTGGCTTCACATTTTTCAATTTTATATATATGTATGTACATATATATTTGTTTTAACATTTTTTGTGTTTGCTTTTTTTAAATTGTTTTTTTTTTATTTATTTTTTGTTTTTTTTTATTTTTTTTTTGTTTTTTTTTTTTATTTATTTTTTATTTTTTTTTTAATTTTTTTTTGTTTATTAAAATTTTTTTTTCTTAACTTTTTTTGTTTTCTTTTTTTAATTTTTTTGTGTGTTTGCTTGTTTTAATTTTTATTTTCTTTTTAATTTTTTGTTTTTATTTTTTTAATTTTTTTGTCATTTCTTTTAAATTTTTTTGTTATTTTTGTTTTAATTTTTTTTGTTTGTTTTTTGTTTTAATTTTTTTGTTTCTTTTTTTTAATAATTTTTTGGTTTTTTTTATAATTTTTTTTAACTTTTTTTGTTCTTTTTTCCTTCTAAATTCTTAGATTTTTCTATTTATGTAAATTTTTTTTGTTAACTTTAAATTTGTATTTCTTTCTTAAAGAACATAAATTCTCCAAATAACCACGTAAATACGAAGTAAATCCCTTCAAATATTTCAGAAATATAGTCGTAAAAAATTCACGCCTAAAAATGTTGCGACCTGCATCTTCTAGAATTTTTTAAAATTTTTGGCCTAAAAATATATTCTCTGTACTTTGCACAAAAATTTGTTCAAAATATTTTTGTTAGATTATTATTTTTATTTATTTATGTATATTACTTTCATGTATCGGAGAAAGTTTGACAAATTAGTAGCCGTGCTTTTGGTTTGATATCTTTTTTTTTTGTTTTTATATTTATTCATTTTGTTTTTTTTATTTTATTTTATTAAATTTAATTTTTTATTTAATTTTTAGTTTTTTTAAATTATCTTTACTCCGTCTCGAACGAAGCCAAAGACCTCTATAAATGTTTGTAATATATGCTTACATATTTGTATATAAAATAGCTTTCATATATCAGGGAAATTTAGACCTATAAATATTCACCGCCTTGGTTAGAATTTTTTTTTTAGTTTTTTTTATGTTTTTGTCCAATTTTTTTATATTTTGTTTTTTGTTTGTTTTTTCTTTCCTCGTTTTTTATTTTTTGTTTTATTTAAATTTTTTTTATTTTTGTCTAATTTATCATTTTTTGTTTTTTTTTTTTAGTTTACATTTTTTGTTTTTTATTTATTTTCTTTTATATTTTTCTTTTGTTTGCCTTAATTTTTTCTTTTTTTTTGTCTTAATGTTTTTTTATTAATTTTATTTTTTCTTTTTTAATTTATTTTATGTTTTTAATTATTTTTGTTTTTGTCTTTCCTTGTTTTTTATTTATTTTCTTTTATATTTTTTTGTTTTATTTAATTTTTTTTATTTTTGTTTTAATTTTTTTATTAATTTTATTTTGTTGTTTTTAACTTTATTTTATGGTTTTAATTTTTTTCTTAAAATTTCTTTTAAATTTTTTATTTATTTTATTTAATTTTTTTAATTTATTTTTTATTTCTTTTTTATTACTATTTTTATTTTTTTATTTACTTAATTTTATTATTTATTTAGTTTTTTATTATTTTTAATTTTGTGTTTTTTTTTATGTATTTTATATATTTTATTTTTTATTTACTCATTTCATTTTATTTTTAGTTATTTATTTAATTTTATTTATTTTTTTCTTTTATATATTTTTTCTTTTGGTTTTTATTATTTTTATTTAGTTTATTTATTTTTTTTTAGTTTTTTTTTTTAAATTCGTTCTATTTCGTCTCGCTCGAAGCCAAATACGTCGTCCTCCAATGCGTACATATTCTTATATAAAATAATATGTGGAAATTTTCAATTTGCCTGTTACAACAACAAACATTTTCTACTTAACACCAACCATTTTCTGTCTGAGCAATACTTATTGCGCCACCTCCATCTCCCCGTTGTCATAAAGCTTCTCGTAAACAAGTTTGCTTCGCACGAATTGTATTGATCAGCCGTAATAGGGCAGGGGATGGCGGCAAGCGCTGAACTGCAGCCCAAAATCTCGTTGGAAGTGAAAAATTTGTCGATTGCGTCGATTTGTGCACCAATGAAGGGGTTCGATGAACTTAGGTTTGTGGTAGCTCACTTTTAGAAAACACATAAACAATAAAAAAAACAAAATTGTGCTACCGAAGAAACGCATGAAAACAACGGGTGTGGCCCTTGTTTTCCGCCAACCATGTAACAAAGTTTTGAAATTTCGAGTTAATCGAATTAATTTTGTGTTTGCTTTGTTTTAAATGCCTTTATTGGTTTTTTTGATATATCTTGCGTTTACACCGAATCAACCAGCGGTGACATACTAAGTTGTTGTGCGGCTGTTTGGCGTTTAGCGGTGCAACACATCAAACAGCTGAAACTTACAACCGAATAAACAATTTGGGTCGCTGCTCTGTATTTTTATTTTTGCTTCTTTTTTAAGCTGCGTTACCGGTTAGTCATTATTTGGTTAAGATTTCACATCGTCGATGCTGTTTCAAGCCACCGAGGTGCAAAAAAAATTAGCTTCAAGGCATTAAAGTGATCTGGCGGCGATCTGGCGGCAGTCTAGGTAGGGGTGGTGGGTATCAGCATTTGGCGCGGGTGGCCGGTGCTATCGGCTCCAGTGTGGACAAAACGTAAGCAACAAATGAAGAAAACTAGTTTCAGTTTATGATGGCAAGAAAGAAACGCAAATATGGCAGCAGCAAAACGAAAGAATGACACAAAAAAGTTCAGGCGACGACGACGGCGACGAACAACGTGAAGCAGAAAAGGCTCGCGGTTGCTGATAAATACACATACATACACACACACGACGGCACACGTGCAGTTTGCATTGCAGCCAGCTGTTTTGCTGCTCTCGCTAGTTGTGGATGCGTTAGTTGGTGTTGCTGTGGCGAGTGAGAAAATGAGGGAATGCAAAAAAAGGTCAACGGGTGAATGAACTCCCTGCAATCAGCCAGCTATAGTTCGCCATGACTGTAGTAGTAGCAGTACTCGAGATGTAAAAAGAGGAAATCGGCAAATGTTGAGAGATCAACTGACAGCTCACGCAAAGAAAGCCGATGGCGGTGCGGTACTCAAGAAATTCGCACTGGCCGCGACCGACGAAGTCTAATCGTTTAGATTTGAAAATTCGCTTATTTGTGGTGCGTTGCAAAATGTTTATAGATGTTGGGCTTTTGTAGTAGAAGTCGGTGTGGGGTTATTGAATAACAGACTAAAACTGAAGCACTTAGGCATATACATCACTTTCAATATATACGCAACTTTCCTTCCTCTATTCCTATTCCTATGGTCCATGCAAATCTGCTATTGATCGAAAAGGTCTATTGTGGAAGTATTCTATCAGCTCTAATCTTGGTAATTTTAGGGCAAATTTCACTTCCTTAATCACGAGATTTTACCGATAGTCTAATACTTGGTTACTGTACTTGGCTAGAAACCTCTTGACTGGGGAATGAGAAATGAGCTTGGCGCATTACCTTTGTAGAGAACACCTGACTTGTACACCACAACTCAGATCGTAATTTCGTTGTTCTTTCACAGAGAACGGCAAGAGCGTGAAAGTTTTTGTATGGATTAATAGTTTGACTATCAGTTTCAGGGGTTTCAGCTTCCACGATTGAAGTGAATTTTAGGTTTTTCGATAAAAACTAGAATTTTCTTCAAATGTTTACAAAGCCCAATCGGAGAACTTTTCTGGGCTTTAGATGATCATAACTTCTTGACCTCATTTCACATGGTAAGGACCTAGGCTAAGATTTTTAAGTCAAGTTCGTCACAAAATGGTCGGTTTTTTTTTTAAACTGGGTTTTTTTTTAATTTTTTTTTTTATTATTATTTTTTTTTTTTAATTTTTTTGTTCATTTAGTCATTGTTCCCACGACAGTCTGTTTTACGTAACCGGAACGACCCGGTTGCTTTTTGATATCTGTGTTATTGTTGTTCAATCTGTTTTTTTGTTTTAATTTTTCTTTGTTTTTAAACTTGGTTTTGTTTTAATTTCTTTTTTTTTTTGTAATTGATTTTTTTTGTTTTAAAATTTTTTTTTTTTGAATTTTTTTTTTGAATTTTTTTATTTTTATTTTTTTGTTTTTTTATGTTTTTTTGTTTTTTTATGTTTTTTTGTTTTTTTTTGTTTTTTTATTTTTTTTATTTGGTTAGTCATCGTTCCCACGACCGTCGGTTCTGCTTAACCAGCACGACCCGCATTTATATCCAGTCAAGGATTGTCGCTTCAGCTGCATTCCCCGTATATGTATGAGAAATGTTTATACCGCTACAACAACAACCATAAAAATAATCATGTACATTTATTTTATTTTCCATTTTGTTCATATGTAAAGAGTATTTTGAGACAGTGCCGAATATAAGATTTTTTAAATCCTTTTTTTATCTGGATTATTTCAAATAAATTTTTATTTTTCTCATAAATCGCGGAAAGTAGAAAAAGTTTGTTTTGTTATAAAAATAAATAAATAAATCAATCAATACCTTTCCAAATCCACTTCAAAAATGTTTCCTTGTCGAATATTTTCATATGAAAAGATTTACTAGACAAACGGTATTTATGTAAAGCCTCATTCGAATATCCTGCCATATAATTTCCAAACCTCTGTAATTTATACAGTTACCTGTACCAGTAAATGCGAATTATATACATACCTATATAATTATTTATATTATCCCCACACAAATGCAAGTAACCAGCAGCAACGGTCGAGAAACTGCATTGACCCAATGCGCCTGTAGTGAACTTTGCAATGCCGCTCAGCGAGAAAAGCTCACCTTACGTTGAGATGCACTCGACAATCTGCTGTGTAGAGTTGGTGGTTGTACTTTACGTCAATACGACAAAAGCTTTCGTCTCTGAACCCAGAAACCGGTGCAAGTTGCAACAGCCCACGTTTTGCTACCAATAACAAGGCGAAACAACAACAACAACAACAACAACCTTTTCGCGCGCTTTTCATTCATGCATCCCTGCTATCCGAAATAGTGTAAGTGTGCGTTGTTGTCAAAAGCAGCCAAAGCTGCGTGAGTGAGAGATAGTGTGGGCGGCGGGACGTTGGCGTTGGGTTTGGTCCTACCTTTGGCACTGGCGCAGCTGCCCACGTGGGTGGGAGTGCTCCACCATTTGTGTAGATGCTTAGGTGTGCTTTTGGTATTGTGTTGTGCGCGCGCATTCGGTAAATGCAGCGGCTGTGAAATCAATGCTTCTTTAATTTAATGCAGGGGCTCTTACTTTCACTTTTCATTAACCTTAGCCTATATGGCTGGCTAGCTGGCTGGCTGGCTGTGGAGGTTAATGGCGAATATGCGCCGATTGAATGGAATAAATTTGGCGGTGGTGGTGTGTTGTGGAAAGGGCATTGAAGCGTGTGTGCATTTTTGAGTTTTGTGGACAATAAAAATTTAAAATTTTCAGCAAATATTTGTATGCCAAAATAAAATGTCATTAATAATTGTAAAAGGTATCGCCGTGTGTGTGGAGCCCGTTTCTCCAGAAGTCCCTTGCGTTGATCTTCACTGGTCCTTAGAGATTCATAGAAAATCAATCGGACAAGAGAAATTAGTTTTATTAATAAATAGATAATTTTGTGCCTGATCGAAGCTTTTTTTTTTTTCAAAATTAACAATATGGCGGCCTCTGGAAATTAATTGTTTACAAAAAATCGAAATTTTGAAAAAAAAAAGTCCTTCGACCAGGTAAAAGTTTTTATGTTTTTCAAAAGCAGTATAAATTTTATTGAATTCTGCCAAGCGGTTTTTAGGTTACATTGATCACCAGTTCAGAAAACATAGTTTTGAGAAAAACGCATTGAAGGTTTTTGTTTTTCTTTGTTTTTGCCCGAGCGCCCTTTGATAATTGTTGAATAATTCTAAAAGTATTTGTCGGATTCACTTCAAATTTTCACACAATATTTTTAAGATACTTTACTTTAAGAAAATGCAAAAAATCAAAAAACGTGTGTGTAGCGTAGTACATATAACAGAAGTGAAACTTTCAAGGCAGGGAAAGATGAGAGAGACAGAGACCCGAGAGAGAATGAGAGAGAGAGAGAGAAAAGAATATATATCTAAATAAATTCACAACATAAGGAGAGAATACAAATAGACAAAATTTACAAAAAACTGAGAAGGGTCGACCGGTGTAGGTAAACGCCGGGCACAAACCATGGCAACAACGCGCACTACTCCGAGCGATTATCACCCGCACAAACGCAGCGATTCTAGAATCTCAGCAACGGCACAAATTACCGCACAGCAATACCAATAAATCCGACACCGCAATGGACAGCACTTTATAGTATGCACCAGTACTAGCCAGGAAACGGACATAAGCGCCAAAAAATAGGCTCAAAAAAAGAAACGCCAAAAAATAGGCTCAAAAAAAGAAACGCCAAAAAATTGGGACCAAAAAACGCCCCAAACAGTAGGCACCAAGGAAATATAACGCCAAAAAGTGGACACCAAAATATATTTCCTACAAGTTTACACCAACAAACAAGCGCCAAAAAGTAGGCAGTGTTATTTCTCACTAGAAATTAGCAATCACAAGTAAAAACTCAGGAAAAATAGCCTAAAGTGTATCTAAGATATATATAAGGTATATAGCTCTCTTTCTCCTTTTCCTCTACGTTATATCTTTTTTCTCTCTCGCGGAAGGAAAATACCCAAAACGTTGCACGGCCTTGAAATTTTACTCTGCATTCTCGCTCGTCCATCGACGCCTAAGAAGTTTTACTTCAAAAATCCAATTTTTTGAAAATTCTAACTACCCTTAAGGGGGTTAAAGTGATGGTATTAAATTTTATATTTAAGTGATATTTTATATACAAACAACAACAATTTATCAAAAAAATATATATCTGTAACACTCTCTCTTTCTCTCTTCTTCTTTCTTTGCAGAGGACGTAAACGATTTGTCTCCGAAGGAGACGGTGGCCATATTAAGCCACAAACTATTCCGCTACGCGACTAGTGGAGTACGTGGCTATTAACTATAACTAAAGCAACATACACAACAACAACAAAAACCAGAATCCGAACTTTTTAACCACAAAATAAATGCATTCTTTCTACAAATCAACCGACAAATATTAAAAAACAAAATTAAAAAAAAATTTTAAAACAAAAAAAAGTATTAAAAAACGTAAAAAAAAAAAAATAAAATGAAAAAAAAAATTAAAAAAAAAAAGAAAAAACTCTTACAACTATAACCGACAGCAAAAGTAATAATAAATCAAATAGTATTATCATCCGCTGCTCTAATAAAACCGAGTAAGAACTGTGAGGATAAAACGATACCGACCAGCAACAAACAAATAAGTGAATGCTACAAATTTGAACTACTTCATATGACACACATTTTTCCACACCCACACATACACACACATGGACAGCAGGCGTATAATAAATCGCAAGAAAATCAATCAACGAAGGAGGAAAAAACACTGGAAAGCAAATTTGGTAAAAAAGTAATATAATTGACAACAACAACAAAACAGGAACAAGTAAAGAATACGCACCATTCCCACACGAACCACACCACAAACCTAAAAATAAAAATGTATTGACACCTTCAGTAGTTTTGCTCCAGTTTTTGAGGGGAATGTATGAAAATTATATATAAGTATTTGTTAGTGGCCTCGCTAGTAAATTTGTATGTAATTGGAGCAAGAGAAAGGAACAGGAATAACCAAGAAAAAACAAAAACCAATATGTAATGAAAATATGTAACTGTACTACTCGAAAAGAGCACACACACTGCATAGCCTATCAGCAACAACAGCAAAACTATTAGTAAAACTTAGCAATCAGTAAAGCTTAGCATCAACCCGACACTCACTTTTCCGCTATCATTTAAAGCCCGTTTATTGTAATTCCCTTTTTTATTAATTGAAACTAAATGTAATATTTTTTAAGTCTTCATTGGTATGATTTAGATTTTCGCAAATTTATTATACGCGCCTAATAATGGAGTTGTTTTGTATTTTTACTTAAAAAACTTTTGTAAAAAAAAAAAATAACCAAAAAATTGCCATCCCTAACAATAGAAATTAATTGAACCACATAAAAACAATAGAAGATGCAAAATAAAATAAAAATACACAACACAAAAAACTAAATGAGTATTGCAGTAGTTTTTTTTTTCTTCAGATTTTCCGCGTTGTTTGTGCGACGACGACACAAAGAAATTGCAAATTTGTGTAGTAAAAATGAAAAATTGCAATCTTCTTGAAAAATGTAAATGTTTCTACAAACGTACGTTAAATTGGCAAACAAAAAAACAAAACATTAAAAAAAAGAACAACCAAAAAAACAAAAGAAAAACCATAAGAATATTGTAAAAAAATTGGTGACACAAGAAACGAAAAAAATGCTTATAATTAATTTGGCGCTAATAAGTGGCGAAACAAGCAAAATATACATACACATTTTCGCACTTTTAACTGCATAGCAAGAAACAAAACAAAAAAAAAAACAACAACAAACAAAAAATTTACTCAAACCAAGTAGTAGCGTTGCAAAAATCACCAAAAGCAGCAAAGCGGCTATGGTTTTTATGTAAGCAAAGTTGTATTTTGTGTAAAGAATGAATTATATATGTAAGAGAAGAAGGGTATAATATATACATACATATTTTCTCAATACCGGAAAATGCATGCGCACAAAAGTAGAGAACCGAGAACCAGCAGCCAGTTTTGTTGGTTGGTTGCTTAGCAGCGGAGCAGCAGCTTAAATACTTTTAACAGCTGCGCGCGCGTATTTACAAATTTACATTTGGTGTTAGTCCCTAGAGTGGGTTGAAAATAAAGAAGACGAAGACGAAGAAGAAGAAGAAGAAAGTCAAGAATTTGCGTTACTTCGATTATCATCAATTTCAATACTATGTAAAATTAACTACTTTTTAGAAATACTACATTTACGAGTATATTTTAAGAAGAATGCTTTCTCATAAATTGTATTCGCGTTTTTTTTTTTTTTTTGTGTACTAAAACTAAGGAAAATTGTAAACTTTTGAAGCAATTACGTTTAAGTGTTAATAACGTGACAAATTGCATGCATTCAAAAAACAAGAGAAAATTTATCGCATGCGAATATATTTAGTGAGCATTTAACAAAGAGTCGAATAATTTCTCTCTCATGAAAATAACTCGTTACCTACTTTAAGACGAAAGTTTAGAGTGTAGGAAAAATGTAACTCACCTGTTGTGATGCTGTGTGGGGGAGCATATTTTAAGGAAGCAAGTTAATAGAGCGAAAAATTGCAAAAAAAAAAAGTCTACTCAGTGAGTGACAAACAGATGAATTGTGGCAAAGATAGAAAAAAACGCAGGTGCGCAAGAGCGAAATTTGATAATTACATACAAATAGATGGGGTAAAATATGCGCGCATGCATGCATTTATATGTTTGTAATTACGCCATGAAAAGGCGATTTTCTTTGTTCAATTTTTTGCTATCAAATTTATTAAGGGCACAGATACCTGTAAAATTTCGAAAAAAAAAATTTGTTTTTTGTTTTTTTTGTTTTCATAAAATGTTAATATAATCCTTTAAGAGCAGAGTAGCGGTGCAACGATGTGCGTAAGCTTGAAACATTTTCTTAATTTTGGTGTTTCACCGAGATTCGAACCAACGTTCGTTCTCTCTGCGAGTTCCGAATGGTAGTCACGCACCAACCTATTCGGCTACGGCAGCGCACCTACCATACACACAATTTCGCTAGTAGGTTAGAGGTTAAGTTGAATTGTCCTGTAGGGCGGCAAACTCAGGCTCATAACCCATAGTGATGTCGCATGGGGTGCTTGTGCCTATCACTCCAAAAACCAGAGTGTGTGCTTTTTAAAAATTTTAGAACATCTCTGATTTCTGCAGAACTGCGATCTTCCAGATCACTAAAAAATTGTCAACCTAGAATAATAAACCCACGTGTGGATAGAGTGGATAGAGCAGGACAATGAATGGCACAGTAGTTGCGAGATTGTCTCTTCCTCCACCTGATCAAGACAAGTTCTACAACAGAAGTCATGTGTTTGCACACACATTCTTTGGGCGTGTCTACCTTTTAAGCAGTGCCGCGTTATGACTGAAATCAGTGTGCTAAGACTGTGTCAAGGCGAATTTATTACAGGTGACAGCAAACACATATAAGTAAAACACGCGTAACTTCGGATGCCACCGGCAGCCGATTTCAGTTCGCTCGTTTCACACACTCGTTCAAACGACAACGAAGCAACCTGAGGGAGAGGCTGCATTGATTTTTTTTCTCCCATATATCACTAACACAATCACGGTTTCTTCGTAAGCAAAGCGTTGTCTTGATGACGCCTATTACATCAGCCAATCAGCTGATTCTTTCAAATTCGCTGAGAGCTAGTTAACGGTCTGATACTTGGCCACACCTCTGATTGATGTGGTATAAAATTGGATTGAAGTATAAGATTCGGCATAAGCGCACAGTGTTGCTAAAATTGGTCCAGTTACTTTACTGAGAGTGTCGGCGCTTCTTCTCCATAAAATGCATTCACAATCACGTGGTTAGCAGCAAAAAATCTCATAACTTCTAAACCCCCTTGACATTGCTTAAACGGAGAGGGACAGACTACAAACTCACTTACCGAAAATCTCTAAACAATTTTTCTTTGATATTTGCACTTTTGTCAATTATTTTTTTTTAATATTTGAATTTCTTAAATTTTGTAAATTTTTTTTTTTTTTAATATTTCAATTTCTTAAATTTTGTAAATTTTTTTTTTTAAATATTTGAACTTATTACCATACATTTTATCAATCGATAACTTCAAAAATCGATTATTTCGATTTTAACTGATTTTTTTTTTATTATTTGAACTTATTAAATTTTATGAATTTTTTTATTGCCTTAAAAACAAGTAACTCGCTAAGTTTGTTTATTCTGTGCTGTCTGTCTGCTCTCAAATTCGCCGAAAACAAAGCAGCGGCACTGCGCGCCACCCTGTGTACTCTCTGCAGTTTGCACACTAGGGGGTACCAACAAAAGTTTCCGTTAAATGCTTTACTCCAAAAGAGAAAATTTGAACATACCGACAATTCAAATTTATTTATTAAATAAGTTGCACGTAAATTTAAATTGTAATTCTACAAAAACTTGCTAATTAATGTCGAAATTTATATATTAACTCTTTGTTATGCTCACAATAATGCGAAGTTTTGCTGTAGATGTCACTCTTACAAACACACACACACACACACACGCAATCAATTCCATCGTGCTCTAATAAGCATTTACTTGAAAATTATGCAAATTGTGGACTTGTGGGGGAAATTTCACCCAATAATTATACGCAGCTTCATGCGAAGACACACACACACACATGAATGCGTGAGAGAGTGAATTTTATTCCTAATCTACTCTAACTGTTAACTATAAGCATTTCTTGAAAAACAATAAGCTAATAAAATGAACAGAGCCAACAAATACATTTAAACCACAACAACAGTGCTAAGTTAGCCGAGGCGGCGAGACGTAGTAACAAACATGAAAATCATCAGCATCAGCGGCAGCAGTTCCCTCCATCCTCCATCCTTCATACGTACATACATAAATATCTGCAGGACAAAGAAAAAATGCAAAATTTTGTGACGATAAAGTTTGGCTTACGCACGAAGTGACTAAGAAAAAGTAAAACAAAAGAAAAATAAGTAAATTAAATAAATAAGTCGCACTTATTGTTGAATGTAACTAATAATTACTTTGTACTTCTTTTCAGTTTTGGAATTTCTTTTTTAGAATATATGGTAATTGTAATAAGGAAAATTATGCATAATTTATTTAAATTTAAATAAAATTTTGGCTAGAAAATCGGCTGCTTTTTACTTTTGTTCAACTAAAAAAAAATTTACATATATTATTAGATTTTATGCCTTTGCAAAATTGAAATTCTTTTTTGTATTAATTAAAGTAAAGATCAATAATTAGAAGAGCGAAAAGTGCTGCGCTAAGCGTAGCTTACTACCACTACAGACGTAAACCGCATACTATAAAACTTACTACTAATTCTACTTTTTAATTAAACGTTATTACTATAAATTTGCATATACATAAATACATACATACAAACATATATCTTTAATTATATATATAAAAATATGATATAACAACATACCTACGTATGCTACATATTTACATGTATTTCAACAAAATTACTTACCAAGTAAAAAATAAAGTTCGTACTACATATTGCAAATATTGAAGAATGATAAATGAAGTGCGTTGTTATTTCGAGAAGAAGGGATAGATGAATCTAGTGAGTATGTGAAGCGCTGAGGGGCCTTAGGTGGTAATAGGTAGAAGTGGCAGTCGGTCTTTACACCTTAGGTAATGGGGTTATATAAATAGTTGTAGAGTTTGTTGTTGTAGCAGCATAAACATTCCCCAAGCATATATACATGCGAGGAATGCTGCTGAAGTGACAGTCCTTGGCCGGATATAAATCCGGGTCGTTCCGGTTGCGAAGAACCGACTGTCGTGGGATCTCCTATTTGTCACTAGACGGTTGGGTCGATGCGTAACTGGCATTCGGAAGTGTATAGTTTCGAAAACTCTGGCATGAAATATCAATTGATGGAAACAGTTTTTTCTAATAGCAGACGTCCTTCGGCAGGCAACGAAGCAAACATGCGAGTATATTTTGGGTCCTGAAGTATATTGAGTCATTCGCTTTTTGTTGTATTTATCAATGATATAAGTAGTTGTTTTTCTTCCTTCTGAATGCAGATGAGTTAAAACTATATTCTATATATTCTATTATTTCAAAGCCGACGGCGATATACATAAACTTCAAGCTGATGTTAACCGTTTAGTTAATTGCTGTAGTGTCTGTGGTTGTTGTTGTTGTAGCAGCATAAACATTCCCCATACATGCACGGTTAATGTTGCTGGAGTGACTGTCCTTGGCCGGAGGTAAATCCGGGTCGTTCCGGTTGCGAAGAACCGACTGTCGTGGGACCGGTGTAGTGTCTCTCGACTATCGCTTAATATTAAAAAATGGTTTAAACTCACGTTTTCAAAAATAACTAACATCATTCGTACTTCTTATAACATCGGGGATGATGTACTTCACTCTGTTGAAGAAACCAAAGACCTAGGGGTTGGCTTTTGTTGCACGTTTTACATTTCTTAATCACACAGATTTTATTCTATCTAAAGCGTGCTCTATACTTGGTTTTATAAGAAGGAATAGCTCGAGCTTTACACACCCTATACTTTTAAATTGATATTTACAGCATTTGTTCGATCTAATTACATTAGAATATGCCGTGTTTATTTGGAGGCCTTGCCACCAATTCTCTATCAACAGAACTGAACGAATCCAAAAAGTTTTTCTTAAATATGCTCTCTCTTCCGGGAATTTCTTTGATCCTGTCCCGGCATATAATTTTCGCAAGTGCAAATCAGTGAAGGCTGTGCAACAAACAGCGGCACGCAGAGTTGCTTCAGCCGACCGCACTGTCTCTGGCGCCGCAGTCTTTGTGATCAACGGGGAGATACCCGTCGTCCTCATGGTCAGGGAACGAATGGATGTGTTGGACTCCAAAAAGAAATACCAAACCATGCAGCGGTGGCAAAGCCGATGGGACACTGAAACGAGTGACAGATGGAAGGCGAAACTTATTCCATCAATAGGCAAATGCATCGAAGCATTGAAAGCCAATATTTAAACCACAATTGACGCCATACGGCCAGATTTATTGGAGAGTAATCGAAAACTCGACTGATCGAATGGACGATGTAACTTGTGGTAGCGGCGAACAATTGCCGGAAATCATATTCCAAAAATAAATACCATGAAATCAGCTACCAGATTATAATACAAAAAATGCATTCCAACAATATTTATATTTCGAATTATTGTATCATTTTAAGTCCTCGAGCTCTTAAAAACGCACCCTATACTGGTACTGCTATAGCTGTTTGCGCATCTTGATATACCCATCCCTAATAAATTTTTCTGTTCAATATTTTTTTAGAAAATTTTAACCCGCCAACTGTCCTTTTAATGAACTTTCATAAAACTGCTTTAAAAAAAGCATTTGTCCGAACTCCCTTCGTTTAGTTGTGCGTCCTTATTTTGTTCCACAAAATCCATTCCACAGTGTTTTTTTTCTGAGATATAATAATTATAATTTGGCTCACACAGATACCTGTGTGGCGACGCTGGAATCGAGAGATTTATTTATATAAAATATTCCCCTATATTTTTCATAATTTTTTTTAAATAACGAAAAAGTCGTTTTAAAGTACTGAAATTGATTATACTGATTAGAATCCTTCGCGAATTCCGAAGATTGCGCTAATTTTTTAAATTTATAAACCACAGTCCTTTCTCAGATATACAACCGACTCGTACCGCTGCTACAACTCGGTGATATATTTTGATAGGGTGATTAATTTTGTGCCACCTTTTGTTGATGCTTTATTAGCATAGTGGAACTGCCATTTTTGGAGCTCAACTAAAAAAACGCCAAGCGTAAGTACCCATTGTTCCAATTATCAATTCGTCGTGGAAAATTTTAAATAAAAATCTTGGCTTATGTGCAGCTGCTACAACGCGTCCCGGCAACGACAACCCGCTACTAGGAAAGCGAGGTATACACCGTACAAATTTATTTAATTTAAAATGAAATTTTGACCAGTTTCTGAGCCCTTGCGCTATCATTTCTTCTATGTTACTTAACTATTTTAAAAATAAAACTCTTAAATTACCGCCAACTAAAAAAGGTAACTACTACTACAAGAGCCGCATTCGTTGATTGCCGCCTTGCATGCCAGCTGCCGAATTTTGCGCTGATGCTGCACCGCCACTGCTCGCCACCGGCAGCACATTTTGTTTGCGATAATTTGTAAAACTCTCCAAATACTGATTGATCGTATCGATCGGTTCGTAGACATCATTTTGTTTTGGATGTATCTGCTGCTGGCCTATAGGATTCAATATTTGTTGTGAAAAGTAAGCGGGGTATTCTTTGGCGATTTGCATGCCTAGAAAGCCTTGCAGCATTTCACGTATCATTTCCCAACAATACGAAAGTACTACACACGGCCGATATTCGATCTCAATGAGTATGCCTTTGAAGTTCTCCATCATTGTCACCGAACCTAGTTTTATGAGGAAATCACCATATTCAAAACGTGCACCCTTTGATTCGATTTTCGTTTGCTTTTTAGACGTGTACACCGTTGTCATTTTGAGCATAAGCAAATCGAAGAGGTTGTCTGCCACTAGTGGTATTTGCTTGCCAGCACCATTGTCTAATGTAGCGAAGGTGGTTGCTGGATATTCGGAATCGTGAAGTACATGCACAGTTTTGGCTGGGCCATGGGGTGGTGTGGAAATGTAGGTTTCGCAATCTACCAGGAATTGGCCGGTATGGATGGCACCCAGCGCCAAAAGGCGCTTTGTAAGGTAGTCAATTGCTTGCGCGCCAGTTTTCCCCTCAGGTATCTGATATGGCAGCAATACAGTGACACCCATTGCTAAGGAAGAAAACATTTTAATGAATTTATATTTACGGCGAAAGACACTTTATTTACCTTCTTCTAATTTGAGGCCGGTTTGTTTAGATTCACAAATTAAATATATTTTGCATGGTCACAGCTGATACGGAGGGCCATAATGGGATGGAAATGGAACACAGTATGCAGCAAGTGGTTCATAATTAGATTTTTTCATTTCGTTGGAAATTTACTGTGAACTTGAAATTACTTATTTATTATATTATATATTCGAACTCTTTCGAAGAAAATCCTTTTTATTATTTTTTTGGGTTGACTTTGCATTATGGCAACGAAAGTTTTGCTTATAATGTCTCAATGTGTGGATCTAATTTAAAAATTACTACACACAAATGCAGTCAAATATCAGTTTTCTGATATATACTATTTTCTTCATAAATTATCATTAAAAACTATAGCAAAATTTAACGCTAAAAATTATAATTTTTAGCATAATACAAACACCGAAACAGAGTAATATTCACTTATAATCATTTTTATTGGGTGAGCATTTGATATTCAACTTTGTTTTATTCAAAGTCTATTATTAAATTGCAAAATAAGCACAATAAAGAACAAAGTAATTGATAATAAAAATAATAAATAAGACGAAATAAAAAACATGCCCGTGGCAGCCGGTTCTACGTACCAGAATAACTCGACGAAGGGCGGATGCGCCAGTAAACTATTCCTATCTAGTGCCTCTAGCTGAATCTCACGCCTCGTTTATCTTTACTGGAGCATCTCTATGCAGCAATACTGACATTGAGTCTAACCTTAGGCCCGAAGTTTTTTTCTGCTGCATTTGTCAAAGACGGCTCCACCCAAACTTCGCATCGGTCAGGTACAATTAGTTCGACAGGTGGTGCCTCTTCAATACCCGATTAGACCTTATTACACATGGGGAGTGGCCCACTCGGTTTTTAGCCACATGTTGCTGCCTTCATTAGGCGTCTGTACCCATCCCCATGGCCTCTTACTGGCGTAATGCACTGGCGCAACCATCTAGCACCACAAACGGAATCTCTACGGCTCTTCCAAGTTCACTTGAGCAACCTTTGTAATGGTAATGGTTGTACGGGTTAGGCTAGGGCCTTTATGCACTGCGACCAGATTGATTTATTTTGCGCCCCTAATTACTTAATTATAATTATTTAGAATACCGAGAAATCCAACTAGCTTCTTAGGAGGGAGCAATAGTAGGCCTTCCTGGTCTAGTAGGCACGAGTCCAGGATTCTGCGCCTCCTGTGGCCTAATGCCTCATAGTTGGTGATTAAGTGTTCCATAGACTCCTCTTCACAACAGCAGAACCTGCATAATCTTATACTAGTTAATCCTATTGTGTTAAAGTGTTTATTACAGGCAAAGTGACCAGTAAGTGCTCCACAGAGTAATCTGAGGCCTTTTTTATGTAGGGTTAGAGCAAATTTTGTTCTGTTGGCATTGAAGTTCAAAAACTTTTTGGAGTGGATAAGGCCCATTTTTTGGTTTCCTGTTTTATATTATTTTTGTAAAAGCCGAAAAATGGGGTTGGCCCAATAAAATGCCCTTCTGCCCCTTACATCCAGCCCGCTGCCAGCTTCTCGAAATTCACCAACGACACTTTCAGCGCTCTTCCCATCTTTACCGATGTGTACGTAGCCGAACGCGTATTCCGCAAGGCGATCATCGCTGCTATGGCTCGCTTCATCCTAGATGGAGAGATCCGTTATATACATCCCAATTTCCCAGTCGAGGCAGCCATGTTAGCACACGAGCGTGACCGCTTACGCCATACCGACCCCGGGGATCCCCGAACAAGGGATCTTAATTTGGAAGCGGATCAAATGGACGGAGCACCTGAAGACCTGCAACTTCACCTCCCATGTGAGTCAGCTGTGGTACACCGTAAGGTTTCTATCGAACCAGATAAAGCACAAAGACAGGGTGCTAATTACTTTCGGTGGTTGTATTTCGTCGGATCCGAAGAGAGGATTTTATAGTTTTTTAGCCGGTATTCTCTGGTCGATAGGTCCAAGTGCCGTGCCATCAGACGGCTGCACAAACTGCTACACAACATGACGTGTAAGTAGTCATCAACAAAGTGAAAGCTTCCAAAGCCAGTTTTTCAGAATGACTCGAATGGAATTAACATGCTGATGCTGAAAAACATGGACCCATTGCACGGAGGGTAGCCCCACTATTGAAACCCGCCAACCAAGGTCGTTTTTTCGCGCTATAACTCTCCTTTCCCAAATAGGGAAGGCACTTAAGGCCCTGTTACTCCTCCCACTCCTCACGAAACATCTGACCCAGCTCTACATAAACATGCCTTCCGTAGAGAGCATAGTAACCCCACAGCCTACCTACTTATCTACCTACCTTCCACAGCACTTACAGCTTTAAACACTCAGGTTAACCTCAGGCTTAACCAAAACCGCCCTAGCGAGAAGACTGCCTTAGTAGCTTGGATCTCTTGAAGGCTTTTGATACAGTCAGCCATTTCACGCTACTAGATCGCAACATTCTCATCTCCGCCACATGGTGTAACCACCGCTTTTTATTTGGCATATTTTTCTCACTCAAGACTCCTGAGACTGGGCGTCAACTTTGCCAGCTTTGAAACCCTCAGACGGGGATATCGTTTCGGCATCGACATGAAATTTTGGAATCTGGTCACTATTATTAAAGGCGAAAGTGGCGTGCTCTGTTTTCTGCTTATGCGTAAGCCATTTGCTTCCAAGACTTCAGCCCACTGTGACAATTTATTTTGTAAAGCATCAGCATTCTCTGATAGTAGAGCGACATCATCGGTGTACAACAGTGTCCAAGGCAATGCATCTTGTAGTTTGCGTGTTAGAGTATCTATAACCAGGTATAATAAGGGACTGAGGGCCGAGCCCTGATGTGCCCCTACGTTTATCGAGAACTTCTCAGATACATCGCTAGCACATAAGACTTGTGATGTCGTATGTAAGTCCTATGCATTTCTCTAAGTGTCTTCCATACTAGATCTCTTGGAGCTCGACCAATAAGTCGAATTTACCTTCTGGCTGCAAATCATCCAATGGGCACGGCGGCGCAAAACACCCTGGATTAGGAGGTGACAGCTCTTGGCCATTGTTCTCTAGCTATACCAGGCATCAGGGTGAGTTATCTTCTGAAAGACAATTCCTCCTGGTGTTTGGAGCCGTTTAGAGATTCGATTAAGCCCCTGCACCGCGTCAAGGTGCCTGCCGTAGCAGGAGTTTCAAGCTATACCAACGCGTCGTTCCGTAACGTTTTAGCCACTTCATAGCTACATCCGGTAAGTGATGAAATATTCCATGACGCAAAACGCATTTTATTTCTGTCGTTAGTATCATTTCTCTTTGACGTAAGTGTGAATGCATTGCTTCATTCATCGCTTCTGGGGGACGCCCTAGTATGTTGAGCACTCACTTTTTGGTTGCTATTCACAATAAGAAGGCGTTCGATCCTATCAAACGAGACGCAATATGGCTGGCACTGAGTAGAAAAGGAGTTCTCGCCAAGATAATCCGCCTCATCAAAGCCCTCTACGAGAACTCCGAACTGGCAGTGCTTCACAAAGGCGATATCAGCGATCCATTCACTACCAACGCAGGCGTAAGACAAGGTTGTCCCCTGTCACCCCTTCTCTTCGTCATCGTCCTTGATGACATCATGAGCTAACTGAACCTGGACAAAAAAGGCATCGTATGGAGCTTCCCCAAACATCTTGAGGACCTGGACTTCGCCGATAACATCTGCCTCCCCTCTCACAAACTCTCTGACATGCAAGCGAAGGTGGACAGACTAGTCGCGATGGCACGTACTGTCGTACTGGCTATGAGAGTTAACCACAATAACGCAAGGCAGATATTAGTTGACGGATGCCCGGTGAAATTTGTTGAAAACTACTGCTACCTCCGCTGCATCATAACGGCAGATGATGGAGCAGATGAAGATGTCAACTTCAGGCTAAATAAAGCAAGGGCGGCATTCGGGCGAATGCATACAGTATGGGAGAGTTCGTAAATTTCTAGACGCACTAAATTACGAATATTCGGTTCATGCGTGAAGTCCGTATTGTTGCGCGGAAGCGAAACATGGCTGGTCTCTAACACCATCACACAGAGTCTACAATCTTGCATCAACAAATGCCTCCGCATTATCTGCAGAATATTCCGGCCAAACACCATCAGTAACAACGCATTGTGGAGATTAACGGATGAGGAGCCCATCCTTAGGTAAATCAAACGCATTACACACATTGAGAAAACTACCAGATAGTATCATGAAAATGACACTGGACTGGAACCCGCAAGGAAGCAAAGGTCGCGGTCGACCAAAAAACACTTGGAGATGGTCGATGTTGCACAAACTAGCAGATGCCAACATCTCATGAGACGGTGCAAAAACAACAGCACAGAACCGTGTACGATGGAAGAGTCGTGTCGTGGCTCTATTCTCCCGAGAGGAGTGAGCAAGGAAAACAAAAATTCACATTTGTATGAGGATGTGTTTTTGGTCTTAGGTTTTGTGCTCTGTTTACCACCTGACGAGCAAGTTGGTAGCGCAATCTGTCTATGTAGAGTTGTAGGTGCTGCCATTGACATTTATAATATGTTCTTCCGTCACCACCTCACGTAAGCGCTGCCCCCAACAAATGCAGTCGCGACATGTCATTGACCTCACTTAGTGAGGTTCATCTGTCTTTGTGGAGAATTTTCTCAACCTGAGCACTCGTTTGCCCTTACTAGCAAGCTAGTTTTTATCACTTACACCGGTAATCGCTCGGTCCCCTTTCCTTGTTAGCCGCTCGAAGTTCGAAACGTTGCTCGCTCTGTGCCACTTGGAGTTGTGGATTAAGAGTTTTCCATCGAAGGCATTTCCTAGACTGTCCGAAGGTTTGAAGACTAGCAGTTTTTTTTACGACCTGGTCTGGTCGACTTGTTGGTTCGTGAGAGATGTGTATTTCATTTCCCTCTACCCACCTAACTATACAAGAGAGGGATCTCATATCCACCACGCGCCCTGTAGGGTTTGCAAGCTCCCCCTAGCGGCACTGACATTTCCTTGCTCAAAATAAATAAAGCAAAATTAGTTTAACTGATTTTTTATTTTATTTATTACATTAAATACACACATTCATACATACAAACAGACATATGTATCAATACAATTGTTTAATTTGGAACTAATACCTACTCATGAGATATTTGGTTGCCCTGTTATGTCCATCAAAAAGTGTAGGTAGAACAAAACAACAACAATACAAACAAAAGAGTCTATAGGCATCAATGAAAATCCAATAGTTTACCAACACATCTACGTAGACATTTAAAAATTCTGAAATAAATCTAATTTTGAGTGTCCACACACATTTGGTATCACTGCTTCTGTACTCTACTTGCTGTCTTTGATATCGTCGACCGTCTTTTTGCCAAATAGCTGCGGCGTCTTGAAACCACGGAAACTTTTGCGCAGTGAGTTGGTCACTCGCTTCTTGTAGCTCGTACTGGTGCTGGTCACTGAAATCTTGTCGTCCGGCACAAATCGCCGATCAAATCGACGCGCACTGTCCGCTTCTTCTGTTGAATTGCTCTCATCGGAATTGTTTTTCAAAAACTTTCTATTGAAATGCAATTGTGGTGTTCCCCATTTTTTCGCTATGAAAGCTTCAAATTCCGGATCACTTTCTGAGCCACTCTCATTGCTGGAAAATTTTCCATTGTAAATGTTTTTAAGTTTGACGCGCTCACCATCTGTTTCACTCACGCCTTCAGTCGATTGGGCACCGCCACTTTTGGGCGTGGCACCGCTAGAGTTGTCCGCATAGGGTATGTCGTCCAGCTTACGCGTAACAATCACGTCGGCCGGTACACTCTTCAGGTTGACACCTTCGATTTGTGTCTGTTGAAAGTCTGTCGGATGTACGCCAGTATTGGGGCTGCTGCGTTGCGAATTTCGCGATTTACGTGGCGTTTTTATTTCCACAATACGTACGCGATAGTGCAATAACTGGAAATGGAAAGAAAAGGGGAGAGAGAGTGTGAAATGGTAAAAGTGATAAGAAAACAAATAAAATGCAAGGAAGCGTGGCGTGAAAGTGGAGAGATATTGGTTGCTCTCTTGTCAAACGTGACGTAAAGGTAGACGAAATGTGCGAGAGTTTTTAAAATGGCCAACTTTTGTAAACAAATATAAAAAGTTAGGTTAGTTTGATGTAAAGGAGGAGTTTAGTAACAGTAAAAAAAGTTATTTACAAAAAACTAAAAAAAATTTTTATACAAAACTCTACAATCTCCTTAGTTCAACAGCTTATTCTGTCAAACTCAGTAAGAGTCGAGTGGTGGTACCGCACTAAGCGCAACCTTATGTATTCTCTCAACCGTGAGTAGAAAAATAGGTACTGATTCAAGGATGATAGATACCACGTTTGCTCGTTAGGTATGGTGAAAAAAAAGTTTTTTTGAGGGGAACTTTGGATTCTTCGTCATTCGTTTTTTGTTTCACAAAATTTAGCTTTAGCTTAGTGAACCACAAAACGGATGACGCCGGCATATCTGTCAAATTCGCCATATAACGTTTGCTTTTTGAACCACCTATTTTTTTGAGAATGGTAACACAAATGGTGAGTCTTCTTCTTCTTCCGCGGTTACAGTAAATGGCGAGCGTCACTGTGGCATGCTCAACGAGTTTTTGTTTCCAAAAATTGAAGAGGATGACATGGACGACATTTGGTTTCAACAGGACGGTGCAACTTGTCACACTGCCAATGTTACACTCGAAATTTTGGCTACCGTTTTTGAAAACCGAATAATCAGCCGAAATTCCCATATCAATTGGCCGCCTCGGAGCTGTGATTTAAGCCCGTTGGACTATTTTTTGTGGGGAGCCGTTAAGGATCCAGAGACGATTGATGCTTGAAAATATGAAATCGAAGTTGCCATTCATGAAATTGGAGCCCAAACCATCGAAAATGTGCTTAAAAATTGGAGTGATCGAATGGCCTACTGTAAAGCCAGGCGTGGCAGTCATTTGAACGATATTATTTTTCATTCATAAATGACAATGTTCAATCTTCAAAAAAAAAAGTTTGAAAAAATATTAATTAGTTTTTTTTATAGCCGATTCAAAAAGCAAATTTTACATGGCCCACCCTATAGTAGACCTCTAAAAATCTTTTCACCATGATACTGATTCAATTTCAAGAACAATAGAAACACGATTGCGTCCATCAGAGAGTGCATGACGTCGCATTGGTGCAGTTGCATGAGAGAAATGTGAAAATGCGAACAAGAATACAAGAAAAAAAAGAAATTAAGAAATCACACAAACAACACACGATTTGCAAATGCACAAGTGCGACGTCACATACTCCTACACCGATTCTGTCAAATTCGCTGCGAACAAAGTGGCGGTACCACGATCGGCGCCACCTTATTCTCTTCATGAACTGCTGATTCAATGGATTGCTCACCCGATCTTCATCGATGAATTTGGCCAGATCTGTTAGTTGCATACTAATACAAGAGCCCTCCGCCAAAATGTCATTATCATATTCACTATGCACTGGATACTTTTGTGTGATGGCAATGGCTTCATTCTCCTGATGTACAATTGTCACCTCGAAGGCATAATTGTGCTTCTTCTCCTTGATGGTCGATGTGCAGGCCATGGTGAATAGGATGCGCTCCTTGTCGTAGACTTCATAGAAATTGAACATCTCATCGAATACAATGAAGACATAATAGCCGGTGAGCGGCTTCTGCTTTACACCCATATTCCAAATCATGTCTGTGGTTTGTGAATGGAACACCTTGTCGGCGTGATCTTTCTCCAGGTGGTCCTTCCAGTGTGCCTCACGTCCAGCCCAATCGCAATCACCCCAAACACGGCCCATAAAACATTTCATTGGCTTGTAGATGCATTGTTTCTCGTGCCAGCTCAGCAATTCAATTTGCAAACGTACCGTACAACCGCCTGAGGCATTCGAGCAACGGAAATGCGCCTTGGAGCATAGCGCTTCCACGGTGAGAGAGCGTATAGTGGTGAACGGTTCCTGGTGGAGGAGGGAGAAGTGAAGATGTTAGAAATATTCAAATTATATCAAAAAAAAAAAAATTATGTATATATGAGCTTTCTACATACAGGGTGGTCCACATAGTATTTGGAATTTTATTCGGTTATAAATAAAGGGTTTTCCAATAAGAGGTGTTATTTTGATATTCAAAGAAAAGTGCTTTTTTTAATATAAATGATCGGATGTTTATTTCATTATAAAAAGGAAGATTTGCCGTTAATAGTGGAAAATAACATCAGGCAAATGACCACCACGACCACGCGTCAGGACAATACCCTTTTCATGAAATTTTCCATAACCGAATTGCAAAGTGGCTGCTCTATGTCCTCGACAGCCTCATGAATCCCATCTTTGAGGTCTTGAATCGACCCTGGGCTGCTGGCGTAGATCTTCTCTTTCACGCGGCCCCAAAGAAAAAAGTCACAAAGTGTTAAATCACAAGATCTCGGTGGCCACGTAAAATATCAATGGTTTCGTTGCTTGTGTGGCACGTAGCGCCGTCTTGTTGAAAATAAACGTTGTCCAGATCAATACCATCCAATTCCGGCCATAAAAAATCGTTAATCATCTCTCGATAGCGATAGATAACACCTGTTATTGGAAAACCCTTTACTATAAAAGACATTTGACACATAACAAAGGGTGATCATATTGGATGTACTTTTTCCAACAAGGTTTTTTTGACAGTTAACGCGTGACTACTGTCAAACTAAATGCATACTTTTTTTCAGTATTCATTGACATTTCATCATGGAAAGACGTACGCGTCAATGACGTTTACAAATCATACAAATTTATTACGAAAATCAACGCTCTGTGAAAGGTTTTTATCGCGCGCTCAGGCCAACTCATGGTTTTCAGCCATGAGATCCATTCTCGGCTTATTGGATAGGTCAATAAGGAAAATTGCCACATTTGGGCTGAAGAGCAGCTCGAAGTCACTCAAGAACAGCCGTTATATCTATTGAAAATAACCGTTTGGTACGGCTTATGAGGTGGGGGAATCAGCGGCCCATATTTCTTCAAAGACGAGGCTGGTGCCATTGTAAAAATGAATGGCGAATGCTATCGTGCCTTGATAAACGACTTATTGATGCCGGAAATGGAAGCTCGTGATCTCCACATTATTTGATTTCAACAAGACGGCGGATGGCGCTACTTGCCAAACAGCCCGTGAAACAATGGATTCACTGCGTCATCGTATCGGTGAGCAATTTATATCTCGTCTTGGACCAGGGGATTGGGTACCAGGATCTTGTGATATCACACCTGTGGAGTTTTATTTTGGGGGGGCATGTAAAGGGTGAATGCTTTGTGCTTAAACAAGCTTCGATTGGGGCATTGGAAGTCAACTTTCAGCCAACTAAAGTTATTCACGAGATACCGACCGAGGTCCGCCAGCGAGTCATCCAAATTGGTGCTTACGGATGGCAGAATTACGGCGCAGTTGAGGCTAATATTTGAAAGGGATTAGCTTTAAAAAACGAATAATAAAGATCGCCAAATTAATTTGAATTTGTTGTTGTTGTTGTTTTCTTCAATTTAAAATACGATACCTCTAAGTTGATCACCCTTTACACTCGTCCAATCAGTCGTTATTCAAATCACGATGTAAAGAACGCAGAGGTGTGGCTAGCATCAGACCGTTAACTGGCTCGCAGCTATTTTGAAGGAACCAGTTGACTGGGTGACGTAACCAGTGTCATGACAGCTGTTGGCTTACGAAAAAACTGAGATTGTGTTGGTGATATACGAACAAATCAACGCACCCATGGCTACTTAAAACAGAGAGTACTGCAGTATGATACAGAGGAGGGCTACTGCGTGTCAGTTGGTGTACCGCAAGCATCTGTTTTTGCACCAACCCAATGGAACTCTATGTATGATGGCATTCTTAAAATCGAAATACCCGCTAATGCCCGTCGGGATACACCGACGATATCGCACTGGTAGTGATTGATAAGCATATAGACAGATTGCACCATGCATGTAATGATGCCATCATAACAAGAATACAAAGGTGATTGAATAATGCCAGCCTGGAACTAGCTGCCCAAAAAAACAGAACTGGTGCTGATCAACAGTAGCAAGCAGAAAGAAAAGCTGTCAATATCGGTTGGTGGCCACGATATAGAATCCCAGAACGCTATAAAATATCTTGTCATCTACATTGATGCCAGACTAACATTCAGGAAACATCTTATAGCTGTTAGTGTGAAGGCGACAAAGGTTAACAACGCACTTATGGGCATGCTAACGAACATAGGAGGACCACAGGGTGCCAGGGAAAAAAATCTTTCCATAGTGCTGTACACCTCTCCAATCTGGACTGGAGCAAAGAAATGACATTTTAAAGAAGTACTGCAGGTCAGTAGAACAAGTGCGTTGAAGGCCGCATGTGCCTATAGAATGGTGTCGGGCGATGCAATCTACGTCATAGCTAGCAAAATGCCAATAAACATCCGGGCAAACTTACAGAAGAGGTTGTACTGCTCGCAAGATACGAAGCCGGCAGAGAAACTCAAACAAGTAGAACGTTCTACCTCGATAGCTGACTGGCAATCAAAATGGGACCAGTCATCAAAAGGCTGATGGACGCATAAGTTGATCCCACGGATTAACAAGTGGATTTGTCGAAAACACGGAGACGTTGATTTCTTCCTAAAGCAGTTATTAAGTGGACACGGATGTTTCCAAAAATATTTGCATCGCCTAGACTGGACTGGTAGTCCTTATTGTCGAGAATGCTTGGTCGAAGAGGAGACCGTCGAACATGTGGCTTTTTGTTGCAACAGGTTCGTTGAGGAGCGCGATGACCTAGCAAGAACAACTGGGGTATTTCGGACGCCCAATAACCTACTACCACAAGTGTTTGAGTCGAATGAAAAATGGAGGGTGGTACAAGCTTTTGCAACACGAATTATCGTGGAACTTCGCAACATTGATTGGTGGCGAAGGGATGGTGCGAGATGAACGCGGCAGCAACCACAACTGTCGCATTGATAAAATACAGCAAGACGAAGAGCAGACGAATATAACTGACGATTGAGCTTATTGCACACGACGGCCTACAGACGTAATTACCAAAACGGTATCCTTTTTACAGCTCGTCAAGAAAAAAAAATGGCTCATGTTACATCGTTGCCGTTCGTTAATTTGTTTGTTTTTTCTTCTCTTTGGGAGAGAATCTTCTGCCTGATGATGGCTAATTTTGTTAACGAACACAACTTATATTTCCCATTTTTATTCAAGCGAAAAGCGATTTATTTTCGAACGTCCAACCATGATTTAAATTTTTGACAGGTCACGCATGTTATTTTAGCTCTCAAAGTAAAAAAAAGTATTTGATCAAATTTCAAATGCTAGGCGGACCACCCTGTATATGTATAGTATATAGATATTTAAATATAAATGAAAATTCAAGTGGATACGTTGACGTCAGTGATATCAAGTTTTCATTACATGAATTATAAAATGAAATTCTCTCGACTTTGACCATACGCATTTGCCGGTTTTTGTATAATAAATAAATTAAAAATAAAGCAAAATTCAATTACTCAAAATAAACATGTACGTCGCATTGATGAAATCATTTTGGCTATTTGATAAAAACAAAAATTGAAAAAAAATTACATAGTCACATAATTTGGCGCATTTTTGTGCGCTCAGATAAGATTACAATGAAATTAATAACGGAAATATTGCCGACTTGCCGGCCGACACTTCTACGTTTTTTGTAAATTTTGTATATTTGTATTCTCTGCAAATGTTGTGAATTTATTTAGATATATATTCTTTCCCTCTCTCTCTCTCATTCTCTCTCGGGTCTCTCCCTCTTTCTTTGTCTGCTTCGAAAGTTTCACTTCTGTTATGTGTACTACGCTACACGCACTTTTTTTTCATTGTACTTTCGGTCACGTGTTTTTTTATAAACTAATTTTTGTAAAAAAATGAAAATTAATTTTTTTTTATAAAGTGAAGGAAAATTAAAATAATTTTTTTAATAAAGTAAAGAAAAATTAAAATAATTTTTTTCATAAAGTAAAGAAAAATTAAAATAATTTTTTTCATTAAGTTCAAGTCCTAATAAACAATATATACAATTTTTTATATTTATTTCTGTTGTTTTCCTTTCTAAAAACTGTTTTCCTTTTAACGCATTTTTGGCGCTGCTGGACGTATGTAACCCCTTAAACCGCGATTGCCAAATCGTCAGCGTAAGCAGTGACGTAGCAAACCTCTCTCTCCCTCTCTAGGCTCAGCAACAAGGAGTGCACTGCACAAATCTAGAGGAGGCGGGAGAGGACACCTCCCTGAGGGGTTCCTCTGCAGACCTGTCTGCTTGTTCGTGCTCGATAACACAAAAATGTTTAATAGCTATTCCGAATTTTTTCAAGTAGGCGTTCGTTAATGTCAAAAAAAAAAAAAAACTCATCACTCAAAAATTGAGAGAACAAAGATAAATTTGCAAACAGGCAAATTATGTTTTTGTAAAATTTGGTCTTTTGTGCACTTCTGGCCTTACACCGGTTTGAAATTTCCAGTTTATAGTCAGATACGCTAAAATTAGCAATTTAACAATAAAAAAAAAGAAAATTACAAAGTACATTTGAGGTAATCTTTTTGGACAACACACAAATTTTTAAACAAACTCAGCTTTTATGCCTTCTTTTACCGGTTTCGCGAATTTTTGCTTTCCCCACTCTTTGGGAGAGAATTTTAGCTACGCTCTTTATTTGGTTTGACGGCTGGTGATGGCTAATTTCGTTATCGAACAGAACTATCATAATATAATAAATATAAAAAGTAGTGACGTCAAATAATATTCGATAACTGCACTCACTAAAATCACTTCACATCAAATGCAAATTGGAAAGCAAATTTGTTGCTGTCAAAAGCAAATAAGCAGATAATAAAATAAACCTTCAAAATACTGGTTAGAAACA
Organism: Anastrepha ludens; assembly: GCF_028408465.1. Taxonomy (NCBI): domain Eukaryota; kingdom Metazoa; phylum Arthropoda; class Insecta; order Diptera; family Tephritidae; genus Anastrepha; species Anastrepha ludens. The sequence goes on along the minus strand of NC_071499.1, from coordinate 24,281,410 downwards.
GTAGTCGTTTTGGATGCGATTTCCATAGTCCATTGTTTTTAGTCTAAGCAAATTGTTGTTGTAAATTTAAAAACACAAAAACAAATCAACTCCTAGACTATTGAGCGCAAAGTTTGAAAAATCGTATACGAATACTACTCTACTTTATGGACACAAACGATTTCTTAGGTGCAACACACAAAATTATTATTATTCTACTCTATGTAGTTTGATTCAAATCTGGTACATACCTTACACAGCGGGCAGAGTAAGAGCACCCTTGTGCACTGCTGACAAATACTGTGCCCAGTCTTGCATAGCAAAATCGGTGTTTTCATCGGATATGCACAACCGGGGCATTTGAGTTCCTCGATCAGACGTTCATAGTGATTGACGGAAATCTGTTTGGGCGCTTCCGGCGATAGGGAGACAGGTCGTTCCACCACCCGACGCAGTGTCGGCGCAGTTTCTTCCCTTAGCTGTACGGTCGCCACTTTGATTGGTTGCGGCAGCATAGAGCTGGTAATTAAAGTAGGTGCCAAAGTCGTCTTCGGTGTTGCTAGGCCTGATGCAGTACTACTCGCACCACTAGAATTGGCTAAAGTTGGTGATGTTGGTGATGTTGGTGTAGTTGTGGGAGTGGGTACAGCGATTGGTGCAACCGGCGACGGCGGAACGCTTGCGATTGGTGATTTCGCCGCTGTCGCTGCTGCTGCTGTCGCCGTTGGCGTAGAAGGCACCGATGTGGCAGAGTAAGATTTCTGATCGCCAATACCAATGCTACGCGTACGACTCAACATAGGCGGTTTGGGTGGCGGTGAGCTCGTCTTACGCGGTAGCGTTGCATATTTAGTAGTGGAGAATTTTTCCGATGTCGTCTTTTCAAGGCCATTGATATCGGTTGCGCTGGAGCTACCCAAATTCGCACCGCCCACGTGCGCCTGTTCCTCGCGTGTATGTGTACGTATTTCATTGAGGACAGTTTCGGCGCCATTAATCGACTGGGTTTTGATCTCACTTTCGGTCTTCTCATCGATCGTATACTCGCTAATTGTGTTGTTGAGAAAGAGTCGGCGCTTCTCATTGATCTTCTCGATGCTCTTTAAATGACCAATTATTTTCAGATCTTCGTTGAGATCCTTACGTAAATTGTTGGAGTTGGCATTGATGGTGTTGTTGGCTGTTGCGGCTGTTGTTGTTGTTCTTGTTGTGGCTTCACTCTTGCTGCTGCTGCTAGCATGTGGACCATCACCAGCGCTCTGGTCGTTGCTGTCCGTTGACTTCTTATCGTTACCGTTTTTGGTTGGTTTGATGTCCTCTGCCTGCTCTTCCTTCTCAGTCGGCGGAACGTTGGTGTCACTGGTACTGGAGTTGATGGTGACTTTGGTGCTGTTGCTAGTGCTAGAAGTAGTACTCTTGGCATTAGTGAGGCTGGAGGTAGACACTACCGCTACAGTCGTAATTGCTTTGGCTTCATTGCCGTTCAGATCGCCGACCGGCACTTCGTGTATTACGTTCATTTTTTGGCTCAGATTTTGGGATTATATGCAATTGTAAATTTAGTTGTATGGTCTTTAATTATTTTTGTTCTTCAATTTGATTTGATTTACGGTAATTACGAATTAAATGAATATAAATACCGTACGTTTACTGCTCTGTTGGCAAAGTGAATTTTAAATTGTCGTTTCGATTTAATTTTCTGCTTCAAATTTTAGTTGAAAGCAACGCAATCATACATTTGCTACTTTTTAATATTCTTTATCTCTAAGGTATCTTATCAATTGCGGCCTGAGAACGCACCGGCAACTCCCCACCACCACAACCGCCGACACCATAACGGCAGTCGGAGAGTGTCAACGATAATCGATATAATAATTTGTAAACATCAATGAAATGGACTGGAAAAGAGTTTCAAGAGAGTGCCGTTAATTGGCTACACTCTGCCTATTCATTTCAAAGTTTACGCCAGCAGTTCTAATCTCGGCGCTAACAACCGAGCGACAGTTTGACATCATGAATTAACAAATCTACCATGACAAAAAGCGTTACCACCGTAAGTGATAATAAAAGGTGTAAATAAAGGCAAATTAAAGTGTTTATCTCATCCACTCACTCACGCCAAACAAAATCTGAAGAGATATGGAGCTGTTTGTTTGTTATGATAGTTCAGTTAGGGTGAGTCAGCGGTTGCTTTTTTATTACATAAATGCTGTAAAAAACGCCGTAATATATTGTATTTTCCAATAAAGTTTACTGCCTTGGCTAATCCCAAATGGGACTGAGAAATGTCACCGATCTCCAAACGAGATGACTGTGACTCAGATACCGAAACGACCCGGATTTATATCCGGCCAAGGACTGTCACTTCAGCAGCATTCCCCGTATGTAAGTATGGGGAATGTTTATGCTGCTACAACAACAACAACAACTGTGACTCAGAGGATAACTGCAAGGCTGAGGAGTTAGCTCGTCGTGAAACCAGCCTACATGTTACTAATATCAGGGATACATCAGGTGTTCCCTTCTTTTTCTTCTTAATTGGCGCAATAGCCGCTTACATGACTTTGGAGAAGTTCAATAACAGCGCGTTAATCGTTTCTTTTTCGTGCAAACCGGTACCGGTTAGAAACCCTAAGTGAAGTCAAGTCCATCTCCACCTGATCTTTCCAACGCAGAGGAAGCCTTCCTCTGCTACCACCAGCTGGTAGCGCATCGAATACTTTCAAAGTCGGCGCGTTTGTAGCCATTCGGATGACTTGACCTGGCCAACGTAGCCGCAAGATCTTTATTCGTTGCACCATGTCTATGTCATCGTAAACCTCATATAACTCATTGTTCCATTATCTGCGATACTCGCCTTCACCAACATGCAAAGGTCCAAAAATCTTCCGCAGAATCTTTCTCTCAAGCAGTCCAAGGGACCCTTATCGGATGTTGTCATCGTTCAAGCTTCTGCCCCATATGATATGTCGGACTTGATAAGAGCCTTATAAATTGTTAGTTTTGTTCGTCGAGAGAGGACTTCACTACTCAGTTGCCTACTTAGTCCAAAATAGCATTTATTGGCAAGAGAGAGACAGGCATTCCCTTGCAGGTCTGCAAACTGCAATCAAATTACGATGCAGAGGTGGCGTTTAGAACTCACCTGTGGCTCTCAAATTTTGTTCGGCAATAAGTGTTCAATGCACGAAATCTCTATTCACCCCCGATGGGCGTCATAAAGTAATTTTTCTTGATGACAATGCACCGCCGCATCGAACAAGAGCGACCCGGGAATTGGGGGAGACGTACGATTGGGAACCGCTGGTGCATGCGGCTTACTCACCAGACTTGGCGCCTTCCGATAATCACTTGTTTGCATCGATGGGCCACACACTTTCCGCTTCAATACTCACGACGAAGAAGCCAAAAAAATGCCTCGACGATTGGTTTGGGGCCCAAAATGGCCATTTTTTTTGGCGCGGCATCCACAAATTGCCTGAGAGATGGGGAAAATGTGTCGCTAGCGATGGCTTTATTTTGAAGATTAAATTTGTAACCATTTTTTGGTAATAAACGTTTGAAATTGAAAAAAGTCTCCTTTCATTGGTATACACCTGATATAGCTACTCTTGCACCAACTTCCTTATAGAGTTTTAGTGATTTGCATGCTTCTCAAGAGTTACCCTGCAGTATGATATATGCCTCATTTGAATAAAAGTTCTAAAACATATTTACAAAAAATTATGACAATCGTCCATTTTTTCGGGCTCACAAGGTATATAACCCCTTAACTTGTAACAGAACTTATGGCAGAACTTAGCAAGATAAGCAACAATTTAATTAAACAACACGGCGGCAATAATATTGAATAAAAAATAATGAACTATATAATTAAAATTAAATAACATTATTTTTTCTAGAATTAACACAATTTAAAAAAATGTTCACTTTTGAGTATATTAATTTAGATTCTTTAGTCTGATTATACCGATTTTCCCATAAAAAAATTTCTCTTTTCAAAAATAACAGAAAAACATCAGAGAAAATGATGTTTTAGGTGTTAACATTTTTAGGTCGCTCGCTGTAAGTAACGAGCTCGCTTTGATTAGCAGAGAATTAACGATAATATATAATAAGATTATGAATTAAGAAGAAAAATATAGGACGGAAATATTTATTACAATAGATATTTACTTTGCTGGCTACAATAAATTTTCCAATCACTCTAAATAACTGTCATCCTTATCTGGCTTGCGAAGAAGATGCGATGGTTTGTGGTTCTGAATGGGTTCGATGGATGGGTTCTGATTGTTTTAATCCGGTGCAAAAGGTGTGAAGTTGTGAAGCCAATGGATCCACAAATTAGTCAGACTGATTTATTTTTACCGCTTAGGAGATGCAAATGAGTCGGTGACGCATGGCGAAATGTAAAAATGTTACTTATCTATGAAAAATAAATACACATCTGCTATGCATGAACAAATTGGAGGTGAACGTGAGCTTACATTAAGTCTATTGATCAAGCAAATCATTTTTAACAGCTGTTACAAATTATCAACTTTTGGTGTTCATGTACCCAAAAAACTTGCAAAGTAGGGGAAAATGAGAGAGCAAGGTTAGGTTAGGTTTGGCAGCCGCATTGCACATAGAGACAGCGATGCCACTTAGACCACGAAATGGGTCCGTTGTGAGCCGCAGAGGCTCCCTTTCCATATTGAACCATCCATTCCATAGGAAGGCCCCAGGGAAATCGCAGACGGCTACTGTCATTGGTTGCTGACTCTATAATTCTATTTGCAGCACCTATCTGAGCGGGGACCAAAAAGTCTAATCTACAGGAAGTCACCCATACATACAGGCAAGGCGCGCTGCGTGTAGCTTGCGCGTATAGAACGGTGTCTGATGATGCAATCTGCGTAATAGCGAGAAAGATATCCCTAAACCTCTTGGCAGAGGAAATGTTTCGACTCTATAAAAGCAGCGGAGCGACTGCTCACAATAGGCCGGTGGCAGCAGCGGTGGCATGAGTTACAAAGCGGACGTTGGACCTACAAATTCATACCACGTGTTGATGAGTGGTTAATGAGAAAACATGGAGACACCGACTATCACCTTTCACAGTTGCTCAGCGGACATGGCTGTTTTCAGGAATACCTGCACCGTTTTAAGTTGGCAGGTATTCCTGAAAAGGTATTAAGGGCTGTCCCTTTCAGTCCAAACTGCCCGAATACAGACGAAAACGCAGAACACGTCATGTTTATTGCGACCGCTTTAGAGAGGAACGAGCTATACTGGAGCAAGCCCTGGGTCATCAACCGTTCTCCAGCACCCTCATACGAGATATGTGCGCAACCAGCGGTAAGTGGGAGGCAGCGCAAACGTTTGCAGGTAAGATTATGACGCGACTTCGCCATATTGATTGGAAACGCAAAGGTTTTCAGCTACAGAGAAGGCGGACAGTCTCTGACGAACCAACAACAAGCACAGACGTTTGAGTGAAACACTCAATACAGTATCATACAGAAGACAAGACGGTAGTGAATTAAGATAACACTACTGCAAGCTTTCCGATGCCTTCTTTACTTTGGAACCACCCATAAACATAGTGGGAGTAATTGGGACTATCGACGGTGTATAGCCTTCATACGCCTACAGGAGAGAAATCTAGACGCAGGTACCTGTTGTGTCTTCGGACATAAACTCGGCTCTACCCAGAACTTATACTTTTGTGCTCTCAGGGTAGAATTAGCCGAGGTGGAGGATTGTTATAGTATTAGTGGGAGCGTGCCGTACATACCATTGGAGTGACGGCACCTTTGAGATGTTTCTGACATTGTGATTTCAACCTCCTTAAAAAAAAAAATATTCAACCCACCTGAGCTTCTGACAAAGCGTAAAAAGTTATTGATACCCAAAGTGTATAGATTATTCATATTCGTTAAGAAGTAGGACCTTAAAAATCGGTTCCTGCTTCTGGCTAGAGCCGGGCATGTGCAAAAAAGGTGTTGAATTGTTTCCAACTCCTTCTCATTTCTGCAGCTACGACAGAAATCATGCTTGTAAAAGCCTAATCTCCCTGCATGATTTCCTATGCGACAATGTTCTGTGAGGGCCCCTACTTAGGTCCTAATTTGAAGTCTACTCAATTTTATAATACTCTTGGACAGACGTAGATTTAGCCTTGGCCATGTTTGCCTAGCAATTTCACAGGTATTGACACTAATCCATCTTCGACTTACGGAACTGATTAGTGCGTCCTTAATAAGAAGCTTACAAGTTACGAGAGGTGCCCCCATAAAATTACTTATGTTTGGCATATAAGGTACCTGTAACCTCTTGCAAGTTGGTCAGCCCTATAGTTCCCTGGTATATCTCTGTGGCCTGGAACCCAGCATAAGATGCTACGATATTGTTTGGCCATCTCATTAAGAGATTCGCGACAACGTAAGACACTCCTTGATGTTGTTCGGAATGCATCCAGGTCCCGTAGGGCAGCTTGGTTGTCTGATAGAATGCAGATATCTGTTGATAGGAATTCTGTTTATCTCTAAGCATTTCAAGGCTTCATGAATAGCGTTTATTTCCGCTTGAAAACACTACAGTGATTCGGTAGTTTAAACGATTCACTGATAGAAAGCTTTTTGCAATATAACCCTGGTCCTACACACCGGTATCCATTTTAGATCCGTCCGTCTAGATCTTAACGGGTGTGTTCGGTGATGGGTCTTCTTCAAGCCATTCCAATCTAGAAGGTATTTTCATTAAGAAATTCCTTTCGAGGCAGAGAATGGGAGGACGATAATCACAATCACTGGGTATATCCGTATAGGAGCCTAAGATGGTTGAATGTCCATGTGTGACAGTCTTGCATTATGCGCTCGTTCCGAGCTTTAAAGCGGAACAGGCCGCTGAGTATTTGCAGGAGAGATATATGGCGCCACATATTGCCAATTCCGCTGATCTCTGCACCTTATTCAATAAATTAGAACAGATTTTTTTCTGCATAGCACACCACCAGACAACTTTTCCATATAGAAGAATGGGTCTGGCGACAGCAGTGCAAAGCCAATGAGCAACCTTAGGTTTAATTCCCCTGGTCTTACCTAAAGCTCTCTTCCAGGCATAAAAAGCTAGGTGCGCTTTCCCAACTCTTTCTAAGATGTTTGACTTCCACTACCATTGGAATCGAAGTTCAAACCAGTTTTAGGCAAGGATGTGTGTTATCTCCACTCTTTTTCAACGTAGTCCTGAACCTAGCAATGCGATAAGCGTGTGCGGGCAGCAGGCGCATTTCCTGGGGTTTATGCTTGAAGATCTAGACTATGCGGACAACATTTGTTTACTATCGCACAAATACTCAGATGCATCAGCTAAACTGCAAGCGGTATGCCATGCACAAACGATGATGCGATGAAGCACAAGCAAGTCTAGAAATTAACATAGCAAAGACCAAATTAATGCGGATTAACACCACTGAAACTCAAGCCCTTCAAACTGCCGACACGCCGTTTAAAGATGTAGATGAATTTTGCTACCTTGGGAGCATAATTTCAAAAAACAGCGGATCAACAACTGACATGCGCAACCGAATTTCTAAGGACGCGTTGCATTTGGCAGGCAAAGTATGGAGATCAACCCACCTCTCCAGGCACACACAATTGAGTGTGTGTCAAATAAGTGTCTTTTACTCAAACTTTGAGAAAAGACTCAGAGAGCAACCGATTGCAACGGATCTTTAACGAGCTCGCTCGCGCTCGGCAAACAACCGTTTTTTTTTTTTGTTTTGCTTTGTTCTGGTTGTTCCCCAACCGTTTGGTTGAGTGAAATGAAGAAAAAGATCTGCATTGGTATGTATGCGAGTGTTGCTTTGGCTAAACATATTATTTGCGTTCGTGAATTGTGTGTGTGCGGTTAAATATTATATTTTGTGCAAAATGGGAAGAGATTTGAATAAAAAAGTGTATCAATTCTTTAAATTTAACCCACAAGAAAATAAATAAATTTGTAATGTATGCGGTTTGAAATTCTCAGGCACTCATGCTCCAAACTTAAACGGAATTTAACTACAAAACATGCAGAAATTTATAAAGAATGGGACATTAACAAGGACACTAAAGTGCAACAATGTGAAAAAAAGAAAAGTGAAGTATCACCCGAGTGAAAATTCAATTGTTTCTTCAATATTAAAAATTGTCACCACCGATGGAAAACCATTTCTGTTCCTGGACAGTGAAGGGTTTAGAGAAATAATGGATCCAATTTATGGCACGAACCCAATAACGCTTAACGCTTTATTAGTTATTAAGCTCAATTCGCAACAAATAATAAATATATATGTTTATAATGGATTCATAAAAAACAGCAAAATAATTGGAGATAAATTTAAATTGTTCTTAAAAAAAATTAATTTTTTTTTATCTACAAGGCAAATTAATGTGAAGACCGTTTGCACTGACTTTTTCAGTCATTTGCTCACTTACTGAGTCTCATTTTGCGAACGTTAATCGTATCTCTCCTTACACGATGTTCTTAAAAGAGCGTCACACGAATGGCTGAACGCAATGCGCTCAAGAAGAAACAAAAACAAAAAGAAACGAAGTCTCTTGCTCAGAGCGAGAGCGAGTGTGTATGCTTTTTTTTTCGGTTGTGTTCGCGAACAGAGCGTAAAGAATAAAACGGTCAACAGTCATTTGCATGCTATGGTTTAATTGAATAGACACCATGTTCCCAGTTACATTTTTGCTACATATTTTTACGCACAGCCGCATCATTAGTTACAATTTTCCGTTGTGTAATAAACCTAACCCAAAAAGTTTATTTTGTTAATGAATTCAAAAGGTACTGCTTGGCAACACTTCGTTGTGAGAGAGCAATCAGCTGACACGATTTTATGGAACACGATGACATTGCTTAGGTCCCTAAGTACAAACACTTTCAGCTGGTTGTCAAACAATGCCCACAGCGGAGATCACCTGATTCCAAAACGCCCTTTTAAGTTACATGTTTGCATAAAAAAGCATTATATATCATAGAAAATCTTATCAAAAAGTCCAAGAAATGATGTAAAAATTCAAATATTTCTGAATAAAAAATATTATTATGGCTAAGAAATATATTACAAATATATATATATATATGTATAATTGGCGCGTACACCCTTTTTTTTGGTGTTTGGCCGAACTCCTCCTCCTATTTGTGGTGTGCGTCTTGATGTTGTTCCACAAATGGAGAGACTTACAGTTTCAAGTCGACTCCGAACGGCAGATATTTTTATGAGGAGCTTTTTCATGGCAAAAATACACTCGGAGGTTTGCCATTGCCTGCCGAGGGGCGACCGCTATTACAAAAATGTTTTTCTTAATTTTGGGAGTTTCACCGAGATTCGAACCAAAGTTCTCTCTGTGAATTCCGAATAGTAGTCGCGCACTAACCCATTCGGCTACGGCGGCCGCCGCAAATCTTCGAAGCCAAAGATATTATTTTGCATTTTTTTTTTTGGCCGATACTCTATGTTTTTAATGTTACTGTAAAAATTCTAATTTGGCATAGCAACCCCGCCATATGCTCAAGCAAAAAGACCAAGCACTCACCCCATCACGCACTTGACTGCCTATCAAACTCACACCAAGGGTGCCTGTCAAAATATAGACAAAAGAAGAGTGTTTCTACTGGTATTTTTGTACAATGCACTTTGATGAGTTTTCATTTACTTGGCGCTCTCATAAAGCTGCAATTTGTGGTGCCGTAGCCATGGCGCCATAGCCGTAACCATAACCATAACCATAGCCACAACATGTATCGGCATTTGTCGATTAGTCATGTCGTAACCATAAACAGCTGATATTGAAATAGAATTAATGACAACATTTGGATTGTCATAAAAACACGAATAATTTTCCACTAAGACAATTAATTTTTCATCGTTCATTTTTAGTATTCAAATTGTTAAAGCAAAGATCAAAAAAAAATGTAAAGTATTTCACAGCTGCTTACGGTTACGGGGAAATACCGAAATTCAATAGATGTATACGGCTACGGTTATGGTTCCGGCACCCATAACAATTTACACTGATGCCCATATGTTTGAACAGCAGATTGCTATGGTTCCGTTTGTGGCTATGGCGGTACAGCACCACTAATAGCAGCTTAAGTTTGATTGTGTCAGCTGACGCGGAACGTACGTTTACGTCGCTGATGGCGGACACCATAAATATGAGTAACTACCAGCATTCCGGCAAAGATAGACGTGAGTAGTGCTCCGCTGACACGCAACGATGGCAGCGGCTAAATTACGACATATTTTGGAACTATCCGCTCAGGATCAAAAGGCCTTCGTCGACTCTTTTGATGTGGTAATTTGCGATTGTGATGGTGTAATGTGGATGATAGTTACACCATTGCCCCGAACTGGAGAGGCTGTGAACACGCTGAAAGCGAATGGCAAGCGGGTGCTCTTTGTAACGAATAACAGTTTGCAGACGGATGAGGGATATGTGAAGAAGTTCAGTGCTATAGGAGTGAAAAACTTTAAAAAAGTAATACCGAATTCGAATATATTCGCGTATTCGCATATTTGCATATTTACTGTATGTTGTGTGTTTGTTATTAGGATGATATTATACACCCAGCTAAGTCTATGGTGCACTATTTGAAGAGTCAGAACATTAAGCAGCCGGTTTTCTCGTTATGCTATGATACGGCTAATGAAACATTGCGAAGCGGAGGCATAAATGTAATTACTTTGGTATGTATAAACATTCAGAAATATACGTGTATATGTATGTATGTACGTTAGAGCGCCTCGCCAAAAAAAGTTCCAGTTTTTCCAACGGAATTAACTCATGACTTATTTTTATGCAATTTTTTATTTTTATTTTTTGCTTTTTTTTGGCTGATCGGCTTGAGGAAAACTGGAATAAGTAGCTACAGTTTTAGAGATTTCGACTTATAAGGTAACACCGGAAAGGTTTTTTCCAGAGTTTTTACTTTTTGGAAAATTAAATCATTCACATTCCAAATTTGTTCTTCGCAAACAAAATTGTTTTAATGCCGTTGATAGAATTTTTAAACATTTTTATGCAGAACTTTTAAGTTTAAGCTCTTTCACCTTCTAAGGAGACTTTTTGCAAGAAGTGTTTTTAAAAATTAATTTTATTTATAAACACATTCGAGCTTTGGAGGTACTTTTAAATTGGTCCAGCGCGCGTAAATCTTAATATTTTTGCGAAATATTTTGACATTATTTAATAAATGTAGTAATTTCGTGAGAAAAAAGTATCGATTAGTTTCGTATAGAGAGTTGAGAGTGATGCACCCTAATTTTATGTCAATTCACGCAATGGAGTAATCCAGAGTGCTTTCAAAGAGGCTTAACGGATATTTCTTTTACCGATGGGTCCAAGAATGAAATAAGTTCTGGAGTCGGATGGTACTTAAACGATAGTACAATAATAAATAACATTACGCTATGGGAGGAATGACAATGGAAATTTTTGCCAACCTGAAAGTAGCCGAATGGATAATTAAGAGGAGATGGAGCGGGAAACAGATTAGAGTCTTTGGTAACAGTTAGGTTGTACTACAGGCTTTGGAGAAGGCAACGCAAACAGATGTTATAAAAAAAATTTTGAGAAAAAAATTTTTTAAAAGACTCTTAACAAAAACAATTTTTCTAAAAAAAATGTTTCTAAAAAGAATTTTTTTTTTAATTTTAACGAAAACAATTTAAAAAAAAAAATTGGTGACAGCAACTAGTGACAGTTAGGTTGCACTAAAGGCTTTGGAGAAGGCAACGCAAACAGATTTTATAAAAAACAACTTTTGAAAAAAAAATTTTATGAAAAAATTTTTTTAAAAAAATTTTAATAAAAAGAATTTTTGTAAAAAAAGTTTAATAAAAAGAATTTGTAAAAAAATTGTAACGAAAAAAAATTTTTCTAAAAATTATTGGTGACAGCAACCTAGTGACAATTACATACGTTGCACTAAAGGCTTTGGAGAAGGCAACACGAACAGATTTTATAAAAAAAAATTTTGAAAAAAATTTTATGAAAAATGTTTTGTAAACAAATTTTAATAAAAAAATGTTTGTATAAAAAATTTTAACAAAACAATTTTTCTAAACATATGTATAAAAAAAATTGTATAAAAAAATTTAAAAAAAATTTTATTAAAAAATGTTTGTAAAAAATTGTTTTTCTAAAAAAAATGTTTAAAAGTTTTTATAAAAAAAATTGTATATGTCGGTAAAATTCATCCATATTTCGATGTAAAATATAATTGTGAATACTATTATGTATTTGTTTTTTACACCATTTTTATTATTACAATATTATTTTGTTTTTTACAAAAATTGTTTTTATTACAACGTTTTTAAAAATTAAACTTTTTAAAACTAGATTCAAAAAAACTCATTTAAATTTTAAATTTTCGGTACGGTGCGCACCAGACTGAGAGGGGCTGCTCCAAAAGGTAGATTACTTGCACTTAGACTATTTCCCCACCTAACTTCTTTCAGTATTTCATTCAGTTATTGCCGCATCTTTTAAGAAAAAAATTGATATTAGAAATTTCCGCTATGGCCAAACACCTGAAATATACAAATTCTTAAATACGCAATGGGTATTCGTGCCTTGTGTAATATACAGTGCATGACAGAAGATTATATCGCAACCTTCGAAATGGACAAATCTAATTGCAAGCTGTTCAAATAAAGTGCAAGGTGTTGTATTATAGAAGTTTTGCTTATTTGCATTACTGGGAAGTCGTACGGTTTTTATTTCATTGACAGTGTTCACTTTTTTTATTTTCTTGTTAGTCGAATACACGTTCCTTTTGTTCACAATTAGCTTTATTTATCAATGAAGAACAAGGCAATCATTCCAGCGCCGCTCTAACATTTCTATATTACTTTTGTCAAACGATTTATCTTTTGCCTCAAAATAGGCCTCAGTTTTAGTGATAGTCTCTTCATTCGAGCGACGAGCATTTTTTAGGTCTGCCAACAGTCAGCAGTCGCTGGGAGCTAAATATGTCAAATAGAGTGGATGTGGGAGCAATTCGAGTTCAATTCATGTACTTTTGCCATTGCTTTGATTGACTTGTGTGTGGCATGGTGCGTTGTCGGGATGAAACAAAACAGTGAGCAAACGCGGCACTCACTTTGAACAGAACTTTCTCTTAGTCAAATGCTCATGCAATATAAAGCCAAGACGTTTTTTTTTTAAATCTGTACGATGTCAGCTAACTGACGCAACTTCACTTTTCGATCATTCAAAACGACTTTGTGGATTTTTTTTTCTAGGTTTTCTGGTGTTACCGGCTCATTGCCTTATTTGGACGTCCACTGCTTTGTGCATCATCGGCGTCTCTACGACCACGTTTGGAGGCAGCAAACCATCGTTTTATTTTTTCTGATGGAGCGGAGTCCCCATAACACTTTTCAAGCCATTGTTTCGCTTGAACGGTATTTTTCCCCATCCCAATGCAGTGTAAATTAAAATACGAAATTCTTTTTGATCTATTGTTTTGAAAATAACAAAAGTGGTCTCACTCTTATACACAATAACTGACGAACTAATGAATAGAATATCATGGAATTTGAACAGCTGTCTGTTTAAGGTTAGTACTAATTGAAAAAGAGGTGAATGCAATAAAACTAGTGCCATCTATGAGTTAGGCCCGCGACTTTTCAGCCCGTGTGTTAAGTTATATAGTCCGGATACATACCCCTATCTCATCGACTGAAGGGCAGAGAGTGCCACCTCTGTAATGGAAATGTTAAGTAGAGAAACATGGGCTTCAGCTAGCCATATCCCACTTGGAGTACATAGATGGTTATTGGAGTACATAGATGGTTAAAAAAAAAATCTGAAGGTATATCTGTAAGGATGAAATAGACTTTGATAGGTAGGTAATGGCACACTTAGACCTGCCGTAGATCCATTGTGATACCACTGGAACTTATCTTTGCACTAAGGATTCCTTTTTAAACCATTAAATTAAATTAAATTAAATTAAACTCGTATCCGCAACATCTGTTAAGAATGCACTACCATCTGCGCGAAGTCTGCTGGTGTGCTGGCTAAGCCTTCACACTCCCATAGGAGGTATCTGATGGTTTTCACTTCTTCTCTACAAAAATCGTAGTATGGGAGTTCCAACCTTCTAGCGTGGTTACCTATTAAACAGTGACAAGTTAATACACCTCTCAGGTTTCTTGTAACTTCTCTATTAAATCTCAATAGGCTTTTTGAGCAACCGCTGTTCCATTTTGGCCACGCCCGGCTGCTTAGTTCGCATGTGGTGAGGTTATGCCGCCCACAAAATGGCGGAAATTTTCGTTGAAAATAGAAGTTTTCACTTTAGACCGCCGCCAAAAATTGTTAAACGAAGAAAAAATAAATGAACAACGTTGGGGGGAAGATTTAATGATACTTTGACTAAATTTGAATTGGTTTTGGTTTCAGATAATTTCCGACCGAGATACAGTGATTACTGCAAAATGTTTTTTGTTTTCAAGACGTTCCCGGACATGATCTGTCACCGGATTATTTTTAAGTATTTCCGCATGAAAAAATTACAGAATATAGTTAAAAGTATGTTTAATAAGGGGGCGTCCATAAATTACGTGAGGTGTTTTTTTCAATTTTCTGAATCTCCCTCCCCCCCTGGTGAGATGTCGTGAGATTTTATTCAACCCCCTCCCCCATCCCCCATCCCCAATCTCACGTGAGATTTTTCAAAATGTGGGTTTCTTATGTAAACGCGATGGATTGTTATTGTAAAAAGAAAAAAAAATTGCTTCGTGCTTTTATTTACAACTAGTTAAGACTAGTAATCAATATTGCTGAGAGTTATAAGTGTAATAAAAATTTAACAATAGAAGACTTAAATCGTAACTACTGCGATTAAAAAAAGAATATCTACTATAATTCAGTCCATGGAGAATCATGCGCGGTTTCAAGAGAGACTATTGGGACCAACATGTCCATATGATTTTCAGTAAAATCATGTGCTCCTTCAACTTCGTTCTAATCTAGCCACTCTAAGCCGTTGACGCCTGCGCACAGTAACTCACTAGCTCGTCTTGTGACAATCCGTGAGGGTCGCACTTTGCGGAACATACGCGCTTGCTTAGCTGGTGCAATGTGGGCTGCTCGCCTGTGCTCTGCAGCTCTTGTGATAGATGCGAAGTAAATACCGCATGTACTGCAGCATATTTTCTCTAAATCATCACGTATACTTGGGCAATAGAGATCTATAGGCGTGCTGAGGAAGGCATTGAGCGGTTGAATCGGTACGCGTATTAGAAATGGAGCAAATGATTTTCCGTCATGTTCTTTAAAGTCCGGAATTGTCAAACGTCACCCTGAGTGATAGGGCGTTCGGCTCATAGTGGCGCGAAAACAACCGACGGGCTACACTGTACCGCAAATTCAGATTAAATTGAGCTATTTGGTATAAAACAAATATGGTGGTTTGACAGTAGTAATGTATAACGTCGAAGTATGAATGAAATTATTTTCTTTCGAACGAATTAGTGAATGATCTTAATCATACTACGATTACGCTTGAGATTAAATCTTAAGCATTTACAATTTTTGACGTGATAACGTCTTATAATTCGATTTAACAGGCTGCACGCACGAAAAAATGTGTCGTTACCTTGCTCATATGTAGTTACCTTGCTCATTAGTGTTACCTTGCTCATATTAGTGTTACCTTGCTCATTAGTGTTACCTTGCTCATATTAGTGTTACCTTGCTCATTGCCGTTACCTTGCTCATTGCATTGAATGAACTGCAAGCGAAAGGGCGGAACGAACGACAAAGCAAACAAAGCAAACGAACGGCAACGTTCGACATCTTGCTCTCTCCTACTTAAGTGAGCGTATATATGTATGTATGTATATGCGCATATGTACATATATAAATTCACGTATTTGTATTTGCATATGCCTTCTTATTGATTATTATTAATTTGATTCACTTGAAGAATTTAAAATAATATAAAACCAAGTTTGTTAATAATACCTGTTGTTTTAATGTTATAATTATTAATTTTTTTATTATATATGAAGGAAAAAATGTATGGTAATATTTACCATATACCTTATAAGATATGTTGTCTATACTAATGTTATAAAGAGGAAAACTTTGTTTGTTTGTAATGAATAGGCTCAAAACTACTGGACCGATTTTAAAAATTCTTTCACCATTCGAAAGCTACATCATCCACGAGTAACATGGATTATATTTTATTTTGGAAATAGGGCTCGAGATATAGGTCAAAACGTGGACCCGGGTAACTTTCGGATGTGCATGTACAATATGGGTATCAAATGGAAGCTGTTGGTAAATACTTTAGTACAGAGTATTTTTCATGCCGCTCCGTGACTAGGGTCTCGAGATAGAGACCAAAACGTGGACCCTAGAATGTGTTTGTACAATATGGATATCAAATTGAAGCTGTTGGTGAATGCTTTAGTACAGAGTATTTTTCATGCCGCTCCGTGACTGGGGTCTCGAGATATAGGTCAAAACGTGGACCCGGGTAACCTTTGGTTGTGTATGTACAATATGGGTATCAAATGAAAGCTGTTGATAAGTGCTTTAATACGGGGTAGTTTTCATACCTATTGATGACTAGGGTCTCGAAATATATGCCAAAACGTCGACCCGCCGTGTCTTTGAACCGAATTAAACCAAACTTACACACATTGTTAAGTAGGTATTGAAGATGATTTCCGTATAGTTTGAATACCTATTGGTGGATAGGGTCTCAAGATATAGGTCAAAACGTGGACCCGGGTAACCTTCGGACGTGTATGTACAATATGGGTATCAAATGAAAGCTGTTGGTGAATGCTTTAGTACAGAGTATTTTTCATGCCGCTCCGTGACTGGGGTCTCGAGATATAGGTCAAAACGTGGACCCGGCTAACCTTTGGTTGTGTATGTACAATATGGGTATCAAATGAAAGCTGTTGATAAGTGCTTTAATACGGGGTAATTTGTTATGTTATGTAATGTAATGTTATGTTATGTTATGTTATGTTATGTTATGTTATGTTATGTTATGTTATGTTATGTTATGTTATGTTATGTTATGTTATGTTATGTTATGTTATGTTATGCTATGTTATGTTATGTTATGTTATGTTATGTTATGTTATGTTATGTTATGTTATGTTATGTTATGTTATGTTATGTTATGTTATGTTATGTTGTGTTATGTTGTGTTATGTTATGTTATGTTATGTTATGTTAAAGTATATTATGTCATGTTAATGTTAACTCATTCTCTATATCCATACAAAATATCTATCAAACAAATAAAATTAAAATTTTCTTTTAAAAAATGCAACCATTCAATCAGTATTTTCTTATGACGTTATCACGTTAAACTATCGTCAGTAAACCGACTTTACAGACAACCTCTTTTTTTTTTGTTTCAATCAGAAAAAAAATTGCGTGATATTTGCCGAGACCCCCCCTCTCTCCAACGTAAGATTAGATGAGATTTGACTCGACCCCCTCCCCCCCTTAAACATCTCACGTAATTTATGGACGCCCCCTAATGTACAAAAGGTTTAAATAAATTTGATCAATCCATATTTAAGAAAAAAATTCCCAAAAATAGTGTTTTTTCCGCTGAAACCCTTACCCCATCCCCCCTAATTGACTTAGACCACTTTCCAAATTAATGGAATGCCCTATAAATAACTTAGTGCAATAAAGAGCTATGAGTCTTATTTGAAACAAAAACTCAAATGAAATAATTCATGAACATTTATTAATTATTTTTAAAAAGCAATCCATTTTTATCATTTTTTCTAATTTTTAATCTTTTATGTTTTAATCTTTATGTTTTTCTTCCGTTACTGGTCTAGAGGTGGTGTATAATGGAAGTAATTTAATATTTTCGTAAATTTTTGGTCTCCCTCTTTTAGGTGAAACATTCAAAACGTGGAATTTAGAATCATCTACTAAATTTCGTCGAAATAAAATCCGGTTGCGACATTCGAATTACCGAAAATGGTTTTTTCCTTCTACACTTTTCTATCAATTCATAATAATGCTTAGGGTTGCACGAGGTGTGTTCAAAAATTATGGCGAATTTTGAATTCTCGCAGGTTACGTATATTCGAATTTTGATTTTTCTGTGGCGATATGTTGGTACTCATGTCTCTCACTTATGCCGACGAGTTCGGCCATTTTGAATATTCAGTTAATTGTTGACAGCTGCTTTGCTTGCATGTGTTTCGGCTCGTCTTCCATTTTTACCTATTCAAAAAGATGGATCAAAGAACTTGTGTCAAATGTTGTGTGAAAAACGAAATTAAGTGCTCGGATGAATTCCGAATGTTGACTGTGTCATAGGGAGAAGCTACTTTGGACCAAAGCAACGTTCATCGGTGATTCAAAGTGTTCTCAGAAGACCGAGAAGATGTGAACGACGAAAAGTGTGCCGGACGCCCGAGCACTTCAATAACAGACGAAAAAATTGATGAAGTGAAAATGATATTGGCAATCGTCGAATCACCGTTAGAGAAGTTGCTGAGACACCTAGACATATCGATTGGCTCGTGACATTCGATTTTTTTTTTCAATGATTTGGGCATGAGACGGGTCGCCGTAAAATTCGTACCAAAACTGCTCAATTTCGACCAAAAGCAGCATCGCATTAACTTTGCTAATGCAATGTTGGACTCTGTCCGCGACGACCCAAATTTGCTCCAGAGTGTCATAACTGTCATGACGAAACGTGGGTTTATGGTTATGGTGTGGAAACCAAAGCTCAATCATCTCAATGGAAGCTGCCGCACGAACCAAGACCGAAAGAAGCGTGCCGAGCTCGGTCGAATGTAAAAGTTTTGCTTACGGCTTTCTTCGATTGCAGGGGCGTTGTGCATCATGAGTTCTTACCACAGGGTAAAACGCTCAATAAGGAATATTACCTGCAAGTCATGCGCAATTGGCGCGAAACAATCCGCCAGAAACGCCCGGATTTGTGGAAGAACAAAAATTGGCTCTTGCATCACGATAACGCCCCTGCGCACACAGCGTTGCTTGTGCGCGGCTTTTTGGCCAAAAACAACACACTAATGATGCCACAACCACCGTATTACCCAGATCTGGTCCCCTGTGACTTTTTCTTGTTCCCGAAACTGAAGAGGCCCATGAAAGCACGACGCTACGCTACGATTGACGATAAAGAAGGAGAAGCTGAACAAGATAAATAAAATAAAATGATTTTTTGAGGTGCTTCGAAGATTGGCACACGTGCATAATATCTCATAGGGATTACTGTGAAGAGGACAAAATAGATATTAATGAATAAATAAATAATTTTTGAAAAAACACAAAATTCGTGATACTTTTTCAACACTCCTCGTATAAGCAAGTTGCTTTTTTTATTTTCATTTCTATCAAATCGAAATCACGGTCATTCGGTAGAAAGCAATGACCCGATACCAAAAACTTGTGGTCTACTGTTTCAATACGACGGTTATGTACCTCATGACTTTCTTTGAGAAAGGTCACGCGCTATTTTCAAGTTATGTTTATATGTACTTTATTAAAATTTTTGTCTTAGACGACTTTCATAATCAGATATTTACGTTAATTATTCTGTTTGCTACTGTTGTAGGAGGCTCCATCAAACATGCAAAATGTGCAAACGTTTGTCGATATTACAAAGCCTAAACAAAAAGTTGGTGCTGTCTTATACGATATTAATGTAAATTTAAATTATGTGCAAGTCTGTGCGGCTACACGTTATCTAAAAGATAAAGATTGCGCTTTAATTGCAGCCGGCACGGACTGGCTGTTGCCAATGACATCAGATTTCACGATGCCAGGTTTGTTTCTACACCTTTTCAACCGTAATTTTTTTAATTTATTTTCGCTTTGTTTTTAGGATTCTGTGATACGCTCCAAACAATACAGAGGTTTACGCACAAGGAGGCTATAATTGTCAGCAAACCGGCGGCATTGTTGGGTGACATAGTGAAAGAAATTTACAAATTGAAAGATCCGAAACGTTGCCTGTTTATTGGCGATTCTATGACGCACGACATACGCTTCGCCCTCGCAGTTGGCTTTCAAGCGTTGCTCGTTTTGTCCGGTAGCACTCCGAAAGAGGAAATGTTGGCAGCCGACATTGAGCAGCAACCTGATTATTACGCGGATGGCATAGCCGATTTCATAACACTTTTTGAGAATATTGCAAATGCTTAGAATAAAATCGTAGAAGGATTATTGTTAATAAATGTTGGCAAGTATGAAATTTTATAGCCTTGCAAAACGTATTCGAAATAAATCTTCATATCAAGCAGTCCATGAGTGATAAAAATCAATGTTTTTTATATGTGCGAGGTTTGTTCAAAATAAGGTGATTCTTATATTTGTCGAAGAATATTCACTCATTCGTGAATATCTGTTAATCCAGATTCAATGCACTTCTGCTGGAGCTTTTTCCAATTCTCGAAGCACTACTGATACGCAATCAAATACTTGGGAATAATGGCAGCTAAAAGATTGTCTTTCAAAGCACACTTCGAGTATGTCAGCGAAAAAAGCATCCACCACTACGACGGCGTTGTCGTTGACGACGGCTGATGTTAAACGTACGAGAACCAAATAAAAATCACCGTCAGCTTTTGGCTAATGTCATGAAAAGCCACATTTTGTAAGGTGCACCAATTTGGGCGAATAAAAAAAATCATGTAGCATACTTCCGAGGTCTCGTGCAATCTACCTATCGGTTATGCGCACTACGCGTATGTAGAGCATTTAAAACGGTGTCCGACGATGCAGGCTTAATGATATCTGGCATGTACCCGCTAGACATATTAGCAATGGAAGCTGCCCACAGAGGCATGTAAGCTCGTCTCCTTGTGCGGCGTTACGAGAAAATTGTATCTCGATGAGTGTCAAACAAGGTGGGATAACTCTGTAAAAGGGCGTTGGACGCTCAAATGCATTCCCAACCTAAAGCTTTGGTTAACGAGGCCACATGGAGAAGTGGACTTCTACCCGACCCAGTTTTTGAGTGGACATGGATGCTTCAAAGATTATTTACTATGTAAAGGTTTAACCGCGACCGCGACCGCGACCACGGCCACTGTAGCCGAATAGGTTGGTGCGTGACTACTATTCGGAATTCAAACCAAAAAGCAGAAAAAAGTTTTTTCTAATAGCGGTCGCCCCTCGGCAGGCAATGGCAAATCTACGAGTGTATTTCTACTATGAAAAAGCTCCTCATAAAAAATATCTGCCGTTCGAAGTCGGCTTGAAACTGTAGGTCCCTCCATTTGTGGAACGATATCAAGACTAACGCACAAATAGGAGGAGGAGCTTGGCCAAACACCCAAAAAGGGTATACGCGCCAATTATATATATAGGGGTTTCAAATAAGAGGTGTTATTTTGATATTCAAAGAAAAATGCTATTTTTTAATATAAATGGTCGGATGTTTATTTCATTATAAAGAAGAAGGTATGCCGTTAATAGTGGAAATTAACATCAGGCAAATGACCACCACGATCACGCTTACAGGACAATATCCTTTTCATGAAATTTTCCATAACCGAATTTCAAGGTGGCTGCTCTATATCCTCGAATTCCATCTTTGAGGTCTTGAATCTCCCCTGGGCTGTTGGCGTAGACCTTCTCTTTCACGTGGCCCTAAAGAAAAAAGTCACAAGTTGTTAAATCACAAGATCTCGGTGACCAATTGTGATCACCTCTTCGAGAGTTATCACGGTGCGGAAACTTTTCCCGTAAAAGATCAATGATTTCGTTGTTTGTGTGGCACGTAGCGCTGTCTTAAAAAATTACGCTGGGCGTAAAAAATTGTTAATCATCTCTCGATAGCGATAGATAACACCTGTTATTGGAAACCCCATTATTTCACAGATGGTCGATGATATTTGTCGAGGTTTTGGTCAAAAAAGTGCACACAATATGAGCCTTGAGAGACGGTGCGTTATCGTGGTGCAAGATCTATGAATTTTCTTTCCAAAAATTGGGCCGTTTCCTATGCACTTCCTTCCTTTTCTCTCAAATGACACATAACTTCCTAATAATATTCTTTATTTACCGTACAACCATTTGGAATGAATTCCGAGTGCACAACACCAGGATAATCAAAGAAAACGAGTAGTATGGCTTTCACTTTTGACCGACCTTGACGTGGCTTTTTGGGTTTCGACTCATGTGGATAGCATCATTCAGCCGTCTGGTTGCATGTTGGCTGGTTTGCATGTCAAAGTCATCTCACTCACACGTCTCATCACCTGTTATGAAGCGCTGGATAAACGTTGGGTCCGAATTCACTTGCCACTTGTCTTCAGCCAGCTTCTTCCGTTGAATTTTTTGAAAAGAATTCAACTCTTTTGGAACGAACCGAGCAGCCACGCGTCTCATGCCCCATTGATGGTTTAAAATGTTGCAAATTGATTTGTGAGACACGCTAAGGTCCCGAGCTACCTCCTTCAAACTTAAATGATGGTTTTCCGGCAACATTTCCCTGACTTTGTCGACATTTTCATCCGCTGAAGACGTTAATGGGCGACCAAAACGGGGCAAATCTTCCACGACTTCTCGGCCCTCTGCAAAAGCCTTATACCACTCGTAGACCCGTGTTTTTGATAAAGCGCACTTGCCATAGGCTTTTTGCAACATTTTCAACGATTCGGCATACGAAATCCCGTCCATAACACAAAATTTAAGACAAATTCTTTGTTTGATATTTTTATCCATAGTGAAAATCGCAGAGCACACCTGCGATTGACTGATATAATTATATGGCAAAAACAAGCTAATTGACAGATCACAAGTGACTAATTCACAGTTATTTCAACTCACATTGAAGGGTTCCTAGGAAAGCAGGCAGGTAGCAAAATGGATTTATTCGTACACTTACAGCTCATGATATTATTGCTGCAAAAGTAACAGTAAATATCGTTTGTGTTTTTACTAATATTGCTGAAAACGAAATAAGATTGGGTTTTCTTAGTTTTTTTGGCCGATTCAGTTTCAGTTGCACGAAAGTTTGAAAGTGACAAAATGTGATGAAGGGCAGATTTACCATTAGAAATGCATGAAATTGGTATTAAATTGTACTTGGAAAACAAGTCTCTGCGCGAAATCGGCAAAACAATTGGCAAATCGCATTCTAATTTGCAAAGAATTACTGCTAACCTGGGAATTGAAATCCCAAAAACATCGCTTAAATTGTGTCAACAGGCCCCCTGGACTTTCTCCCCCACCTCAATAAACTCTGATCGCCACAAGTTCTATAAAAATAACACTAGCTCCGAACTGTTCAAACAACTCTACGACGAACTAGTCAACAGAGAAGAGTTCGCTAGTAGAACTCACATATTTACAGACGGGTCTAAATCCGGCTATAGCACAACTTTCGCTGTAGTGTAAGTTAAGGGGGGAAGCTGGTCTAGAGCGCAAAAAATGGGCATATTTTATGAATTTATTTTGACTCAACAAAGGAATCAATCGAAAATCTGTGAAATAGGTTTAATAATATAGCTTTCATGGTACAAATACAAAATTTTTCGTCTGAATTAATTTCAAAATGGCCGCTGTCCAGCAGTTCTCCTAAGGCGCCTTTTTTTCTAGTGGGTCCATTGCCGAAGACGTAAACTCCTTAATTTTTGTCCTGGATTTTTCGATTTTTTCAAAATTCTAGACCCCCTTAAGCAGAAATAACTGCTGGCCACCTTCATACACGGATATGCTCTCTGATGTGTTCCTACCAGCGAACATCTTAAGCATACGACTTTACAGCGCTTCTACAGTTGCAATGCAAGTGTGAGTCGACTGCTGTGAAAGCGAGTTCAGTTAACAGCGAACAGCACACGCATTACTTGCAGTTACAATGAAAGTGTGAGGCGACTGTTATGAGAGCGACCAGAGCAATTAACAGCGATGAGTAATAAACTGTGAAACTCACTATTGTCCAATTAGAATTTGTAAATGGGAGTTCTGTTGAAAATGGATCTTTCTTTTAGCAGAGGACTCCGGTGGTAAAGGTTGCGTTGAATAAAGTTAATAATTTTTATATTATAAAAACTTATAATTCTATAATTTGTACACAATAATGGTGCACTGATAACAGGAGGCTTGTTACCAAGTTATAGCTCAATATTTTCATCCGAAGCAACCGCTATCCTTAAAGCAATGGAATTTGCGTCGAAATCGAAAGGTAAATTTGCCATATTTACTGATAGCTTTTCGGTAATGCAAGGGCTATCCAACATTTACGGTAGTAGTCAAATTCTCTCTCAAATACGGGATTACTTAATAAAAAATGGAGACAAAATACGTATCGTCTGGATTCCAAGTCACAAAGGCATTCTGGGAAATGAATCGGCAGATCTAGCGGCCAAGTACATGCACTAATCTCCAGTCTTTCTATTTATTCCACTTGTCTCTAAAGACCTTCAAGCCTACATAAACAGCTATCTCCTACAACAAAAATATGCATCGCAGACTGCAAAACTGGAATCTAATTTATACAGACGGTTCAAAAACGGAGCACACTACCTCGCTTTCAATTATTAGTAGCGACCTCCGACTTGAAAAACTCTTTCGTCATGATGAAAACAGCTCTATCTTTACCGTTGAGACTCAAGCATTGCTAGGAGCCGTTAATACGTGTAAAGTAATCCAAGGAAAACATCTGATTTGCTCTGACTCATTATCTGCCATAAAAGCACTGCTTAACATTCAACACAAAAACGAGACTATTCAAAAGATCAGAAATGCATTAATCCAATACCCTACTAAGATAAGAATAATGTGGATTCCAAGTCATGTTGGCATCCGTGGAAACGAACTAGCTGACGAAGCCGCAAAATTTGCTACAACAGCACCTATTATCACTCAAAAAACTATTAACAAAAATGACATCATAAGGTCAGTAAAATACCACTACTCACAAATAAATAGAGATAAATGGAGCAGATACATTGACGGGTACAAAAGTTTCAACGAAGAAGGATTAGCCATTAAGTATGCATATAATTTTTCCAGAAATGAACTTATAAAATATACACGCTTAAGGCTCTGCCATACGCGACTAACACACAAACATATTGTATTATGGAGAAAATACCACCGCCAACATGTCAACTTTGTCTAACCAGCGCACTAACTTTCGAACATTTAGTTTACAACTGTAGCTATATTAAAAGTATGCAACTACAATTATTCAATGAAATATGTTTTCCCAAATTGTTAAAAAATGTTACCTCAGAAAACATTACCAATACCATATTGCTCTTAAAAAGATGTGGCATTTATTATTCAATTTAAACAACTTTAATCTGATTATCTGATCAATCTATATTAGGCCGAGGACCACAGTTGTTAGTTGCCTAGTTTTACGGTTTATTTATGTAATTTAATTATGTAAGTAAATTTACTAAATAAAATAAATAAATAAAAATACTAAACGTGTACCTATCTTCGGTTCCAAAAACCCCTCTGAACTTTTGAAAAATACCACAACAGAGAATGTCATTAAAATATACATATAACTTTATGAAGGTAATCGGCCCAATTGAAAGCTTGTAAAATTGTCATTTATCCTATACCTTAAAACTTAAACATAACCTTATAATTACCAAGCACCGAAGGCCCAAGCAGCTAGTGTGGCCTTTTTTTTGTTTTCAAGTTAGTGTAATATTTTATATTATTCTAATAAATAATAATAATAATACGTTAATACTGGCAAATTGGAAGCTAGTCCCCACCAAGGCGGAAGGCGAAAAATATTGACTTCATGGAGGAACGCAACAGAGTAGCATCAGTCGCACAAAATGCAAAAATAACTATGTAAGCCGAAATATTCAAGAGTCTTTGCATAAAAAATCAAGCCCACAAACAATCCGTAACTGTCTGCATAAGGCTGGTTATCATTAGCAGAGAGGCACGCCGCAAGCCCTACATTGCAAGTTTTTAACAGAGAGAAGAGAGTGGCGCTCGCCAAACGCTATATAATTGAGCTAAATTCTTTTTGGGAAACTGTCACATTCGTCATTAATGTTTTGGGATGAGTTGGTTATCCAAAGATTGGCGGGAAGAAACTACAGAACTGAATGAAAACAAAATCTTATTCCTACCGTTAAGCATGGAGGAGGAAATACAATGGTTTGGGCGTGCATAGTTGCATATGGAATATGCAAAATGGTTTATAAAGATGATAAAATGGACAAACATCTGTATTTAAACATTTTGAAGAATAATTTGTATGAAAGTGCCGTGAAACTTGGACTGGATGGTAAAGGGTTCTTGTTTCAACGAGGCAATGACCCAAAACACTCATCTTATCTCATGCAAGAATGCCTTATTTACCACCTCAATCACCGGATCTGAACCCAATTGCGCATGTCTCGGAGCTCTTCAAAAGGAGAATCAGAAAGCACAAAATAACATCAAAGACGGCATTCAAGACAGCTTTCAGTGTTGAGTGGGAGAAAATTGCAGCTAACGGACCAAAGTATTGGTGAAAAGAATGCAGCGACGTTTGGAAGCAGTTATCAAAGCTGAAGGCGGGCCAACAAAGTACTGAATACTCGTGTTTTCTATAATTTTTTTAATAAACTATTCTTCATATGGCTATGTACGAATACTATTTTTGCATAAAATTGTGTACCTATTATTTCTCTCTTAAGTTCTCTAATTCCACAAATGAGTTTGGAAGTTTTTGTCCCTTAAGTAGTGAATCAATATGTTATTTTTAACGAATATATCCAAATTTTGCTCTTTTGTATACAACGGGCTAAGTATCAGGTGTATCTGTTTATAAACTGTGGGCATACGAATAATTGTGTAACCACTGTACGGCTACGGTGTTATGGTGCGGCACCTACAATAGTTTACACTAATGCCCACTACAGTTAGCAACACTAATTGCCGCTTAAGTTTGATTGCGTCAATTGACGCGGAACGGTCGTTTACTTCGGTGAGTGCGGGCACGATAAATATGAGTAGCTATCAGCATTCCGGCAAAGATAGACGTGAGTAGTGCAGCGCTGACAAGCAACGATGGCAGCGCAGAAATTACGACACATTCTAGAACTATCCGCTCAGGATCAGAAAGCTTTCGTCGACTCTTTTGATGTGGTAATTTGCGATTGTGACGGTGTGATGTGGATGCTCGCTACAACATTGCCCCGAACTGGAGAGGCTGTGAACTCGCTGAAGGCGAATGGCAAGCGGGTGCTCTTTGTAACGAATAACAGTTTGCAAACGGACGACGGATATGTGAAGAAGTTCAGTGGTATAGGAGTGGAAAACTTTCAAAAAGTAAAACCGAATTCACATACATTCGCGTATTCGCATATTTACTGTATGTTGTGTGTTTGTTATTAGGATGATATTATACACCCAGCCAAGTCTATGGTGCACTATTTGAAAAGGCAGAACATTAAGCAGCCGGTTTTCTCGTTATGCTGTGATACGGCTAATGAAACATTGCGAAGCGGAGGCATAAATGTAATTACTTTGGTATGTATAAACATTCGGAAATATGCCTGTGTATGTATGTATGTACGTTAGAGCGCCTCGTCAAAAAAAGTGCCAGCTTTTCCAACGGAATTAATTTTTTTTTTTTTTTGTTATTTTTGGCTGATCGGTTTGAGGAAAACTGGAATAAGTAGCTACAGTTTGAGAGATTTTGATTTATAAGATGCCACCGGAAAGGTATTCTTCCAGCGTTTTTACAACATATAGTACTTAAACGATTGGTTGGTTGGTTAGAGTGGTGATTTATCCAGAATTCAACTAGCGCTTCCGCACCATTTTGTTGCCAGATCCTCATTACCAACTTGTTTCACAGTCATTTACAGCAAGACTATATCCAGTCTGTGCGGTTTAGGAATCTTATTAGGTTGTTGACGTCTAAGCCAGACAGTTGCTCGAGACTCTCGAACAGCGGTTTACCCAGGGTTAACATTCTGTCCTTCTATAGGGCAAGGCATTCACAGAGGAAATGGCAGATTGTTTCCTTTTTCTCCGGTTGTTTACAACTGTGACAGTATGTATTGTGAGGGATACTTGTTCTCCGATAGACCAAAAACCAGTTATGACTGCCATTAGTCTACAGGCGTCCCGTTGTTTCATGTTTATCAATATCGACGATTGCTTGAGGTTCTAGGTAGGCCATAACGTTCTGCTAATTTTGCATTCCGTCTGGTCTCCCCATCTACAATCTGCGATTCGAAGGTATTTTAAGGAAAGTGCATTCTTGACCGCACCTAATGGTGTGAATACCGGTACAGCAAGAGCGTTATTCATGACAGATCCCCTTCTTGTCCGTTCATCTGCTTTTTCGTTACCTTCAATGCTCCGATGTTCCGGAACCCAGATTAAGGTAACTTTATGGTTTTCACTCAAGGTGGTAACGGCATGCCTTCTTTGTTCCACTATTTTACGGGTTGTTGTAGCCAAACCCAGTGCCTGGATTGCAGTTTGGCTATCCGAGAGAATAGCGATATTACCCTAAAAAGAGAAATCCGTGATTAGTAGCCTACAAGCTTCCCCAATGCCAGTACTTCCGCCTGGAAGACACTGCTGGTATTAGGGAGACGCAGAGATTTTTCAATTCCAAGTCTATGAGAATATATACCATATGCCATCTGTCTAGACTGTGGTATCGAAGTTGCTTAAACGATAGTACAATAATAAATAACATTACGCTATGGGAAGAATAGCAATGGAAATTTTTGCCATTCTGAAAGTAGCGGAATGGATAATTAAGAGGAGATGGAGCGGGAAACAGATTGGAGTCTTTGGTGACAGTCAGGTCGTACTAAAGGCCCTAGAGAACGCAAAGCAAACATCAAAGATTGTTCAAGAATATAAGAAAAAGCTTAATTCTGTTGCAAGAGAGAATAAGCTTGTACTTATATGGCTTCCAGGACACCGAGGTGTTCAAGGTAATAAAAATGCCAATGAATTGGGCAACTATGGAGCAGCTGTTACCGCACAGGGACCAGCTGCAATAATACTAATCAGCTCTGCAAGCAGGCTGCATATCTACTGGGTACCTGGTCACAAAGGCATTATGGGGAACAAAATAGTAGATGAGATTGGAAAAAATGCTGTTAGACTACCTTTTGAGCAAGAGAATGACATACCAAAACCACTAAGTACCATATACAATGAAATGGACGACTACATGAAAAGGCAAGTGGAAGCTAGGTGGACTAATTTGACCACATGCAAAGCAGCAAAAGTCATGTGTAGAACTAACAACAAAAAACTGACTCAATTCGTAGTTACGCTCTCGGGAAAGTACTGCAGAACTATCACAGGTATGCTAACAGGTCATAATCTATTGGCTGCACCTGCGTACAAGATAGGGATTGCTAACACGGACAAATGCAGGAAATGCAGAGAGGATGTTGAGGAAACCTTAGATCACCTTCTGTGCGTTTGTCCGGCATTATTAAAAATGCGTTTAAAATGCTTGGGAGCCCCATTGTTTGAGGGTCTGGAGGACGTCTCAAAAGCGGATCTTCCAGCGCTGCTTAGATTTGCCAAAAACGCGCTGACATCCTACATGATGTTTACTTTCGGTATTCATAGAGGTCGGTCTCCATCTGGTATCGCTGGGGACCAAAAGGTCTATGCGTGGTTTGTTGCCAACCAGGCTAACCTAACCTAACCAGCTCTGCAGGAATCATGAATTGGAGAAGCGATTATGTATGCAATTTACAAAAAGAGCGAGGGTCCGGTCTAGAAAGCTTCCAAGCTAGAAAGTGTTTTGTGGCAAGGTCTAACAGAGAACTGTCTAAAACTCGGAAGAAAAGACGTTCGGCTAATGGTCGATATTATTTCAAGACACAATCTATGCGGTCAACATATGACCACCATTTTTATCACTGAGGGTCGATTTGCCTGTCTTGCCTAGAGAAGGCGGATTGCACTAAGAATTTGCTCTGTGAGTGTCCTGCCGCTTAGGATCTAAAGGACACTCAGTTTTCACATTTATTTTTGTTTCTTAATTTTCATTAATTTTATTTAATAATTTCAAATTGGAAGATATATTCAGATTTGCCAAAGAATCTGGAAAATTTTCACAGGTCTAGCTACCTTTATTTCTCTATTCTATCCTGTCCTAACCTTTTCCTTCTATTACGACTCTCCTTTCCTCGTTGCCAAACCTTTCAGTGCTTCTTGGCTCGACTTTTCAAATTTCAATTTCGATGCACCCTAATGCACATACATGCATACCCAAATGTGTACCTAAATATGCATGTGCACGTATGCTCCGTGCATGTGTATAATAGAGTTACAATTTATTACTACTATGCGGGAAGATTTAGTTGTGATTTGCAATATTTTGCCGTGTGTTTTTAATGCAAGATAATTTTTTTACGATTAACCCCAAGAATTCTCGTAGCAAATATATGGCTTATCGTCTATTTGTTTTAGAGTCCACTAAAAATTGTTTTTGTTTGTTTTGTAAGTCACAAAATGGCTTCCTGATTAGAAGGTTGCGTATACGTACCGGGTGCAATAGAAATAAGAAAACTAAAGGGTAATTTTTTAGGAGCTATAGGAAAGTTTTTCAAAAAACCACACGTAAAATTCAGAAAAATGCATGAAATTTTTATTTAAATCGATAATACAGTCCATATAATTAAATGTTTGAAGATTATTTCATGCAAATGTTGACCGCGACTGCGCTTCAAATGGTCCATCCGCTTAGTCCAATTTTGGCATACTCTCTCGAATGTTTCGGCCGGTGTCTCACATATAAATGTTTAAATGTTGTCTTCCAATGCGTTAATTGAAGCAGCCTTGTCTGAATAGACGTGAGCTTTAACATAGCCCCACAAAAAATAATCTAAAGGCTCTATATCGCACGATCTGGGCGGCCAATTGACAGGTCCCGAACGTGCAATAAAATGTTCACTGAACTCGCCTCTCAACAAGTCCATTGTTACGCGTGCTGTGTGGCATGTGGCACCGTCTTGCTGAAACCACATATCATACAAGTCAAGCTCTTGCATTTTGGCAAAAAAAGTTGGATATCATTTCACGGTAGCGCTCACCATTCACAGTTACGTTACGATTCGCAGCATCTTTGAAGAAGTACGGTCCAATGATACCTCCAGCCCATAAACCGCACCAAACTGTGACCTTTTCTGGATACATTGGTAGCTCTTGCAACTCTTCTGGCTGATCTTCACTCCAAAATCGACAATTCTACTTATTTATGTTCTACTTATTTATGTACCAAAAATGAGCTTCGTCACGGAACATAATTTTTCAACTTTAAACTTTCTTAACAGAACACACATTTTTATAATGAAATTCAATGATTTGCAAGCGTTGTTCGTTTGTAAGACGATTCGTGGTTAAATTATAGACCAAACTGAAGATGTTTGACAGTGAAACAAAGCACGAAACGTGCGTCAGCTGTTTAAACCAACTGTTTAAAAAGATAATAGCTAAAAAATCACCCTTTATAATTGGCGCCTACACCCTTTTTGGGTGTTTGGCCGAGCTCATCCTCCTATCTGTGGTGTGCGTCTTGATGTTATTCCACAAATGGAGGGACCTACAGTTTCAAGCCGACTCCGAACGGCAGATATTTTTATGAGGAGCTTTTTCATGGCAGAAATGCACTCAGAGGTTTGCCATTGCCTGCCGAGGGGCTACCGCTAATAGAAAAATGTTTTTCTTAATTTTGGTGTTTCACCGAGATTCGAACCTACGTTCCCTCTGTGAATTCCGAATGGTAGTCACGCATCAACCCATTCGGCTACGGCGGCCGCCAAAAAAATGAATTTGTGAAAGTAATATATATCTGTAAAGATGAAATAGACTTAGTAGGTAGGTAATGACACATTTAGACCTGCCGCAGATCCATTGTGATACCACTGGAACTTATCCTTGCACTGTGGGTTCCTTTTTAAACCATTCTCTAGCTTTTATAAACGAGCAAAGCTTCGTTCGTTTTAGATGCGCTATACTCGTATCCGCCACCAAGTGCGCGAAGTCTGCTGGTCTGCTGGCTAAGCCTTCTCACTCCCATAGGAGGTGTTCGATTGTTTTCACTTCTTCTCTACAAAAGTCGTAGTATAGGAGTCCCAACCTTCTAGCGTGGTGACCTATTAAACAGTGACAAGTTAATACATCCCTCAGGTTTCTTGTAACTTTTTCATTAAATCTCGACAGGTTTTCTGAGCGACCGCTGTTCCATTTCGGCCATGTCGGTCTGCTTAGTTCGCATGTGGCGAGGTTTTGCTAAATCCTATTTACCATGTTGATGGTTTTCCTATCTATTAGTAATTTACAAGTGGCTATGGGCATAGGTATTCCAATTAGATATCAAGAGTTGTACCAATTCTGCCAAGTTCATCTGCTTTGTCGTTTCCTGCTATGTTTCTGTGGCCTGGCACCCAGATAAGGTGTACTTTGCACTATTGACATACGTCATTTAGTAGTTTAAAATATTCTGCGACTGTTTTTGACGAGTGTATTCCGGATTCTAGCGCTTTTTCAGCTGATTGACTGCCTGAGTAAATGAAAACTTCATTTGTGGATAAAACTCTCATTTGTATCGCTGTAAACCCCTCTGTTATAGCCGAAACTTCCACTTGAAATGCAATGCAATGATCACGTGAGCGAAATGATTGGTTAACCACAAGTTGAACAGAGTAAACTCCTCCACCTACTTCGCCATTTAATTTTGAGCCATTTGTATAGATGATTATATGATTTTCGTTAATAATAAGTTCACTATGCCATTCCTGTTTCGAAGGAATCATCATGAAAAAGAGTCGGATCACAAATTTTAAGCAACGTAGCTATACTTTCTCGAGGCATCTGCTCCTTATACAATTTCATACTCACTGTACTAACGTACTATACAAATCTATATTTGAAATCATATTGTCGTTAATTATTCTGTTTGCTACTATTCTAGGAAGCTCCCCCAAATGTGCAGATCCAAACGATTGGCGATATTACAAAGCCTAAACAAAAAGTTGGGGCTGTCTTATACGATATTAATTTAAACTTACATTATGCGCAAATCTGTGCGGCTACACGTTATCTAAAAGATAAAGATTGCGTCTTCATTGCAGGCGGAACGGACTGGCTGTTGCCAATGACATCAGATTTCACGATGCCAGGTTTGTTTCTACACCTTTTCAACCGTAATTTTTTTAATTTATTTTCGCTTTGTTTTTAGGATTCTGTGATACGCTCGAAACAATACAGAGGTTTACGCACAAGGAGGCTATAATTGTCAGCAAACCGGCGGCATTGTTGGGTGACATAGTGAAGGAAATTTACAAATTGAAAGATCCGAAACGTTGCCTGTTTATTGGCGATTCTATGACGCACGACATACGCTTCGCCCTCGCAGTTGGCTTTCAAGCGTTGCTCGTTTTGTCCGGTAGCACTCCGAAAGAGGAAATGTTGGCAGCCGACATTGAGCAGCAACCTGATTATTACGCGGATGGCATAGCCGATTTCATAACACTTTTTGAAAATATTCCAAATGCTTAAAATAAAACCGTAGTAGTATTATTGTTAATAAATGTTTTCAAGTATGTATTTTTATAGCCTTGCAAAACGTATTCGAAATAAATCTTCGTATCAACCAGCCCATGAGTGATAAAGTTAATGTTTTTTATATGTGTGAGACCTCAACATGATGGTCTTCTTACCGCAGGGATGAGGCTGGAGTGATGGTCTGACCCGCAGACCATGAGGACCAACCCAACACAAACTAAGAGGGAAGCTCCATATGGGGATTGGCTAGCCATCTATCTGCTTTACGGCGTATTTGGTGGTCATCCAATCACCATGCGAAGATCACCGTACCGACGAAGATCGCTTGATTCCTAACCCTTGGCATCCCATTATTTCCTCTCCTAATCCAGGGTGTTATGCGACACCGTGTACATTGGATGGTTTGCAGCCAGGGGGTTCACCAGCGTTGCCGTGGTGGACCGTTTGAATTCCCCTTTATATCCATAGACCATTACGCTCGCCTCGTTGAGCAGGTGGTCGTACGAAAAAGATGAATCTGAACTCTCACTTAAGGGGGCGTCCATAAATTACGTGAGGTGTTTTTTTCAATTTTCTGACCCTCCCTCCCCCCCTGGTGAGATGTCGTGAGATTTTATTCAACCCCCTCCCCCATCCCCCAATCTCACGTGAGATTTTTCAAAATGTGGGTTTCTTATGTAAACGCGTTGGATTGTTATTGTAAAAAGAAAAAAAATTTACTTCGTGCTTTTATTTACGACTAGTAAACAATATTGCTGAGAGTTATAAGTGTAATAAAAATTTAACAATAGAAGACTTAAATCGTAACTACTGCGATTAAAAAAAGAATATCTACTCTAATTCAGTCCATGGAGAAACATGCGCGGTTTCAAGAGAGACTATTGGGACCAACATGTCCATATGATTTTCAGTAAAATCATGTGCTCCTTCAACTTCGTTCTAATCTAGCCACTCTAAGCCGTTGACGCCTGCGCACAGTAACTCACTAGCTCGTCTTGTGACAATCCGTGAGGGTCGCACTTTGCGGTACATACGCGCTTGCTTAGCTGGTGCAATGTGAGCTGCTCGCCTGTGCTCTGCAGCTCTTGTGATAGATGCGAAGTAATACCGCATGTACTGCAGCATATTTTCTCTAAATCATCACGTATACTTGGGCAATAGAGATCAATAGGCGTGCTGATGAAGGCATTCAGCGGTTGAATCGGTACGCGTATTAGAAATGGAGCAAATGATTT
Organism: Anastrepha ludens; assembly: GCF_028408465.1. Classification (NCBI taxonomy): domain Eukaryota; kingdom Metazoa; phylum Arthropoda; class Insecta; order Diptera; family Tephritidae; genus Anastrepha; species Anastrepha ludens. Next base: position 24,246,648 of record NC_071499.1, on the reverse strand, counting down.
TCCGTCATGTTCTTTAAAGTCCGGAATTGTCAAACGTCACCCTGAGTGATAGGGCGTTCGGCTCATAGTGGCGCGAAAACAACCGACGGGCTACACTGTACCGCAAATTCAGATTAAATTGAGCTATTTGGTATAAAACAAATATGGTGGTTTGACAGTAGTAATGTATAACGTCGAAGTATGAATGAAATTATTTTCTTTCGAACGAATTAGTGAATGATCTTAATCATACTACGATTACGCTTGAGATTAAATCTTAAGCATGTACAATTTTTTTATTTCAATCAGAAAAAAAATTGCGTGATATTTGCCGAGACCCCCCCACTCTCCAACGTAAGATTAGATGAGATTTGACTCGACCCCCCCCCTTAAACATCTCACGTAATTTATGGACGCCCCCTAAGCGACAAAACTTCCACTGTAACGGGAGCAGGTCACAGTGGTCTCAAAACTACTTTCAAACACACGCATAAGCTCTTCATCGCGGAGGTGCCGTTGTCCACGAAGGCTCGGACCACGAAAGCGTCGGGAGCACAAATACGGCTGAGGAAGAGGCTCTTCTGCGTTCTCCGGCTGGGTCTAATGGTGCTGCTTCGGATAGCAAGATCAGGCCAAGGATCAAGCCCGATAAGGAGAAGCTGAAAGCCAAAACTTGATACAAGGCCGCGGCCAAAGTTTATGACCGATTTGGCAGCAAGTCCAACCTGATCAACATCTTTTAATCCAGATTTATTGTGATGTCGCTCTTATTTTCTTAATCGTAGAAAAACTCCGTCTTTGCGCGACTTTTCGTTCGGTAGTTACTATGAAACACATTTGCGTTGAGCTATTTAACCAACCGTTATTCGGCTCTGAGCGAATTCAACAGAATCAGTTGATGGGCTGATGTCACTTGGGATCTAGGCGGAACAGTTACTTTATTTTTCGCGATTTTTACAAGTCTGACGTTAGCTCCCTTTCCAATACAAAACAAACAAAAGGAGGAGAATTTGCATATTTCTGAAAATTTGTGAATGGCTTGGTAATATTGTGATTTGTGAGATTTAAACTAAATGAACTAATTTGTGGTGTTTTTACAAATTTAATATAAAGCCTCAAAATGCAGTTTGTTTGCGTTTTTATGCGGAAGACGCCACACACAAGAGTGTGTGTGTGTGTGCGTGAATAAATTCTTGTATTTGGTTGTTTCCATTGCTTTCGCCTAATCTTCTTCTTCACAAACAAGTAATTCCTCTTCCTTTTGTTTGTTTATTGATGGATTCTTGCGACACGGCGAATTCAGAAGGCGCAACCATGAATTCTATCATTCTTGATTTGGGATGTGTTTACAACAAAACTGAGATTGTGTTGGTGATTTACGAAAAAAATCACCCAATGACACTTCGTTGCCGTCTGAGCAACGACTGATTGGACGAGTGTGTGAATGCATGTGAAATGATCGTGCAGAATTCGGCTGCCGAATCTTCCGAATCTGGACGTGGCAGCCGAAGTTCCATTCACAATTTTCTTTTCCTATATAGTTAAAGAGCAAATTTTGTAAATCTATCATCTTTAGTTTTTCGTCTTGCATAGCGGTAATATAATATTTCTTATTGATCGTATGGCTGTTTCGAAAGAACTAACAAAGCATTGAGTCAAAACTTTTACATTTGACCGAACTTGGTGTGATTTTTTCGGGCTTGACTCTTCTGGTCGCTGCAATTGGAATTACTGAACTTTAGCTTTGAGGTCATAATGATATACCCATGACCTATATTGACGTCAAACGCCAAAACTGAATCAGCCTTGACGTCATTCAAGAGCTTTTTACCGATGCTAATGTGACGGTTGTCGGAACAAAAATCATCAAGCACACCAAAATACCTCTGTATTTTAACAAAACGAACTAAAAATGCACTAATAATTTAAACTTACGAGCAGATTGGGAAAATGCGTTCCAATATAAAAGAAGAAAAATGGAATATCGAAAATAGGTTTTAAATTTTGAAGTCACCTGTGTTTGCACAAGCCTCATACATATTTATTCCGTTATCCCATTATTCCGCTTTACTAGAAAAACTTTGCATTTATAAAAAATTTTATTAAATACGCCACTCGAATATATTTAAACGGCTTTTATAAGTGCACCGTTCGCCGGATTTCAGTGAAACAAGCACCGATTTGAGTGCAGAAATGTTTACCCCGCTATATATTTAGGGGCATGGCATTTGACATTCGAATCTCTGTGCATGTAACCCTAAAAATGAGAGAAAACGGGTTTTCTAATAGCGGTCGCCCCTCGGCAGGCAATGGCGAGACTCCGAGCCTCTCGCGGTGCTAAGATTTAGGCTTCTTGGCTCTTACTTCTTTGCTACATTTGCTGACATTAAAAATCTGATGAACTTCATCAGCAGCATAAAGCGGTTAACGCAACCGCCACCCAGCCATCGTTCATAATCCACATATACTAAAACCCTCTCCCCGCCCTTTCCTTTCGTCCTATCGGTCTTTCTCTGCCTTAAATCCTTCACAACAGCATCACAAAGGATGAATTCGATATCTTCGTCCAAGTGTGCGCACTCCTTAGGCAATAATTTTTAACCTAATATAACCTAATAAAAGGAGGAGAAATTACATATTTGTGTAATTCCACTTGCTTTTATTTGCATATTCTCGGAGCCTAACGTCACAACGAATTCGAAAGGCGCAATCTCGTATTCCATCGTTCTTGGTAATCTATCATCCTTGGCTAATACAGCTACACTTATGTACGGCGAACTTTGGACGTGTCTTATGTGAAATTTTTCATCCTCGGTTTCGTACATAACTGCCTTTAGTATACCTAGTAACGCTTTGCCCCCAAAACTTACTCTTAGGCAAGTTGCTTCATGGGCTTGTCTTTGGGGGATGTCTCAGGGGTCTTCACAGGAAAAGTGCCTACTAATTCCTATAGATAGTCTCACTGTAAATATGTTTCATATAAAAAGTATTACTTACTTTGCAATGCATTATTATGATACTAAAAACTACTGCAGCTATCTAAATCCTACTCAGTTTATTAACCATAAAGAAAGTGGCATACAAGGTGGTTTATCGCCCGCCTACTGTCAACAAGGTTTGCATTAATGAGACATAGAAAAATTGAATGGAACGAGATGGGCACGTGAACCAAATTCATGTCAGGGAATATCAGTATTGTAGGATGTTTAGATTTCGTTCTGTGTCAATAAATGGATTGAGATAAAAATTATTTTCAGTTTCTGCAAGTCAGAGACAACGGATTGGCTGGCTTTCAGATAGTTGAACTCTCAATTAGATATTCGTATTGCGTTGGGTAATCTAAACAAAGGTCGACAATGATATTTACTTATTTTTCCCCTGGGAAATGAAAATAAGATGATGTCACCTGTAGATATCTGTGATTTTTTTGCTAGAAGATACAACAAAGAATCGACTACCAAATTTCTGGAAAGCCGATTAAAAAAATATTAGTAACGCTGTCCGACTGAATAAAATATTTTTAAAGTCTCACAATAACATTGAACATTTTAACATTATCACACAAATTAGCTATAATACTTAAGCACCTTGGACTCCTCGCCATTCAATTTGAAAACTCGTAGCTGTGTTTACCGGTCACTGGACGATCGGCACACACCCGAAAAACCGAGATTTACCATTTAACTCCCATTGCAGAAGCTGTGGGGACCTTTCAGAGAAGAAGACTGTGGAGCACTTTTCCCGTAAATGTTTGGGTTTGGCAGCTAGACGATTAAGATCACTGGGTGCTCCTTTCTTCGATAGCCTGGGGCAGTGTGCCAACCTAAATCCGATCAATCTTCTCCATTATATCAACAGTTCTGGCTGGCTGTAGATATCTGCCTGTTGGAGGTCTCATAATGGTATCAAAAGGGCGCTTTAGTGCTGCTTGAGGAGTGCCAGACTGGAACGTGATTGATTTGCGGCTGTGTTAACAGCTTTAAACTGATGAAGTTCATTCGATTTTTGATATCAAGTCCTGCTATATCAGCAGATGTAGGAAAAAAGTAGCAACCAAGATGTTTAAAACCTTAGTCCCGCGAGAGCGGGGCAGCCAAGGAGGAAGTGCTGAGATGATTCAACCACATCCTCCATACAGCTGACGTAAAAGGAACTCGAGTTAATTCCAAGCCTCACAACATGCACACCTCGTGGATAGCATCCTGAGAGAATACCCACGAAGTTCAAAAGCTGAGATTTTGTCAACTTCAGAAAATGCTCGAGCACCCCCGATCCACACGTGGCCAGAAAGATCTCGCGCCCTTACAAGTTTGAGTACTTGCCCAGTGCTCGCTGAGTTGGCGTGAAGCACATCTTTCTAGGAGCAGACCGCAGGTGGTCAAGGGGATCCCACTCCTCTGCCCCTCGTGAAGAGATCACCTCACATGCCACTTATCTGACCAGCACATCCGCCTCACAGTTTCCCACAATGTCGCTGTGGCCGGGATCTCAGATGAGCCTTATGTCAAGGAATTTGGACCAGTTTCGAATGCACCATCATTGACTCGAATGCCATAATTGCCTCTTAGCTATCGAAGTGAATATTTACTTTCTTGACGGTGTAAATAGCCAGTCAGCTGCGCCTTTGATTGCAGCTCCCTTTTTTTGGAATACCTCTGACTTTTTATTAAAAGAAAAAAAAATAACCTTTGTTAACTTGCAAACTAATGACAAAATCAAAATCATTTTGTTTCAGTTTTTGTTTTCGGAAATAGCTTAGTTACATTTTAAGCAGAGATCTGAACGGCACCACCCGTAATGCGATTGATTGGAGTCTGCAAGACAGCTGACGTAGACACAGGCCATCACTAACCTGGAAAAGACCCTTAGAAACGGAAAAAGCAGAGACAAACAAAAGTTGGAACGAACTAAAGTGGCTGGCGTTCGATAGAAGTGAATGGAGGAAGTTTGTTGTGGCCCTGTGTGCCTTCTCGGAACCATAGGAACTTATATAATAGCTAACCGGTGGTAGAGAACTTTTACATTGGTAGCCAAGCATCCATCAACGCAAACAAATGACAAACTCACACTGCGTACGACAATGCTGAGCTAGGAACTGAGAAGCCACTACCATCTACTGGGTTCCAGGACACAAAGGAACTGAATAGTGGGTGGATAGTAAACTCCTTTGGAAGTCACTCAATGAAACATACACATCAAAAGCTCTACCAGCCTCCTGCCTTCTGGTAGGGTGTCTATGGGAAAACCTAGGACTTTCTCCTAGCATGATCCAATGGATCTACACAGCTATGATAAGCCTATTATCACCTATGCTTCAGTGGTCTGGATAAGTACATAGACTCTCTCTCGTGGGAGTCGGAAGGACCTTATCGAGACTACAACACACTGTGGCCATCTGTTGCACCGGAGCTTTTCCGATTACTTCAGGTCCGGCATTAGATGCTCTGGTTACTCTCCCACCACTTGATGTCTTCATCCAAGGAGAGGCTTTCAAAGCCATCCGCAGGCTGAGACACAATGGGAATCAGTACTACTACCCCTGTCGGTCATTGCACAACAGAGAAGGCATGGACTTCGATTCAACAATTCTCTCCATGCGCCTTGAATACATGCCATCAGGAGTCGTACTTGAAAAGAGATACAATGTGGTGCTGCCAGAGGCTCAATTGTAGTCAAACTCCGAAAATAAGCCTGCCAAACACTGTTTTCGTATTTTCACGGATGGCTCCATGACCCAGGAATTCAGCGAGACAAAACTACATTCTGCTTTTGAAATGTATTCATCTGTGTTTCAAGCGCAAGTTAATGCTATTCAAGAAGCAATGAACTTTGTTGTGGAAAACAGGTGAAGAGGCAGATCTGTATGCGTCTGCAGCGATGGCAAAACTGCGCTCATGGCCTTAGACAGGAGGCCAATTTCTTTGGCCCGGAGCCCGTTCTGCCACTCCCTTCTGCAGCCATCAAAGCCACATTTAGCAACGGGTTACTTCAATCCACCCGCGAGCTTGGCAGGCTGAGAGAGGCTGCAGATGGACAAAACTGATGTTACCTGTCATGTCCGACCGACTGTCGCAGATCCTCCTGCCATTAAGCAGAAGGGACTGGAGGTAGCTGGTTGGACTGATGACGGGCCACTTTCTATGGACAAAGCACATGGAAAAGGTAGGCATCTCAGACAGTGTACTTTGCCCAGCAAGGATGAGATGGCAGACCAATTTCTGTGCGTCTGCCCGGCCTTCGCTCGAATCAGGTTTGAGGCCTTTGGCACTGATGTTTTAAGAAGTAACTCCCTTGGCTCCTTGGCACCACAAGATCTACTCAGATTTCTTCCGAGGTCGAGTAGATATAAAGAAGCAAACAGGCAGCTCTTCTTCTTCAAGCTAAAGTTTTAACGTTTTGGGACGCAATCTGAATTTTGACCACTCTTGAAGTATGTTCAGGTATATTGTCCTGCTGAAGACTCCAATTAATAGGTCCAAATGTTTCATGAATCTCGGGTAAAGATGATTCGAACAGAGCTTTATAGCTGTTTCCCATCATTTTGTAATCTACAATTTTCAATTCGAACGCGCCTTAGTACGAATTTGCTCCCCTTACCATAACATCACCTTCTCTTCTGTGATGTCGACTCAAGTGCCTTTCCTCCTTTCCTAAGTCATAGAAATAGTAATTGTATGCATCCAGTCCATCCAGATTAAACTTCTCTTCCTCAATAAATACTAATTTTTTCCATTCACCGCGATGGTTATTTATAACAGAACCCGAAGCAAAAGCGAGGCGACGTTCTTTGCGCAATTTTTTCAAAGGTGTTTTTTGTTTTTGTGAATTTTTATGTTTCAGATGTGGCGTTTTTACAATAGTCTTTCGGAAGGTGGATTTGTTGGCTGCAATGTTTGCCATTTCTTTCATTTTTGCTGTTGAAAGGGCGGACATTGATGCAATCCCAAGGTTTTTGTGGGTTTCCTGCTGTGTTAAAGCCCACACAGTTCTGCCTTTGTAGTTCTTACCATAGGAGGTCACTTCTTTCACGTAAGGATCCATAAGACTGTTAGACTTCGACCAAACTTTTTGCCAATTTGGCGATTTGAAAGTCCCTCTGAGGTCCAGATATCGATTTGTCATATTTCGCGATCTGTTAAACCTTTCTGCTTTCCCATTTTATTAGAATTAAGAAGTTTTCGACCAAAAACAAGGAATATTAAAAAAAACGATCCCTTTCCATAGCTTTAATGCCCAAATAATGAAGGCAAACTCAGTGCCTCTATTCAAGTGAACCAATAAATCAAGCACAGAATTACAACTGCTGACGTTTTCTTCTTCTGCTTGAATGGAACAATAACCGTTTACGGGGTTTTTGGCCGAATTTAACAAAGTCAGTAGTTTCTTTCTCGTGCTAACCGACGCCAGTTGGAAATACTAATTGAAGTCAAGTTCTTCTCCGCTTGAAGTGAAGCCAAGTCCTTCCTCTTCCTGTGCTACCACCCGCTCGTGCCGCATCGAATACTTTCAGAGCCGGAGCGTTTGTGTCCTTTCGAAAGACATAACCCAGCTAGCGAAGCCGCTGGATCTTTATTCGCTGCGCTACGTCTATGTCGTCGTGAAGCTCATACAGCTCATTGATCCATCGCCCACGATACTCGCCTTCACCCACGTGCAAAAGTCCAAAAATCTTCCGCAGAATCTTTCTCTCAAACACTCCAAGGGACGCTTCATCGAATGTTGTCATCGTCCAAGCTTCTGCGCCATCCGCTAGGACGGGCATGATGAGAGCCTTATAGACTTTTAGTTTTGTTCGTCGACAGAGGACTTTACTACTTGATTGCCTTCTTATTTCAAAGTAGCACTTGTTGGCAAGAGAGAATCTACGTTGGATTACAAGGCTGTCATTATTATCGGTGTTAATGCTGGTTCCTGCTGAAGTTTTACTGCTGCGAAAAACCGTTCGATGGAATAATATTTTAATGCAGGTTTATTTACGAGCGAAGCACAGTCTTCACTTGAATTATCAGAAACTCATATACGGTGCTTAAATTCCATAATTTCCATTATTTCCATTTTCTTCCATAAAAATCATTGCCTCTAATCAAATGAACCGGGCTGTACATATTTACTTAGGAATAATCAAATAGACACTGCCAGCAGAAAACCTATTTCATAGCGTCAATATTATTCACATATACATACACATGCACGTAAGTTCACATACAATGTGACTGATGTGACTGACTGTAAAGAGTCTTCTATATAACGCATATCCACAATTTATTGATTACATAACTGAAATCAATGGATCTTACCGTGAATTATATTGGCTCACATATTTGTAATTAATCCGACAGACAACGTATTTCTGCACATAAAATTGATTGCCCAGCTTTCGTGACTATTTTGCACAAATATCTACGTACGGCCTTTGTCGTATACACACGCCCACCCACACGCACCAGAGACACAAAAAAATACGCCCAGCCGCTTGAAAGCACCAACCAAAACAAACTAATTGCAGAGGACGAAAGCTTCGTGGCACCAACACCATAAGAGCCACTGAAGTTGCGCACAACCTTTGCAAGCGAAGCCAAAGAAATCAAAATAGGCACCTTTAAGTATTTCATTTGAACTACCCCAATAGAATTTGTTGTGTCTGCAGCGTGGCAAGACAAACAGTTGAATTATCGCCTTGTCCATTACAGCCAAATTGTGTGTAGATAGCAGTGCAGGTAAACAAAATGCCGGGTGGCACTTCCACCTCCACCTGTTGGGAGTTGGTAGTTTGACCGGCTGTTGGCCTCGTCTAACGGAAGTCACTACATTCCATGCAAAAATGTTCGAAGGAAGCAACTGAAAATATTTGACTGTTGTTTTACATGTCGTACCAAGCAAATCGTGCCTAGCGAGTGGGAAGGGAGGCGGTTTTGGAAAATTATTAGTGACATTCCAACATAAAATTTGGTATTTCTGGTAGGACAATGGTTATTATGATTGATATCGCACAGATAATTATTAGCTCAAACATTCTATTGTATGAAATGTATTTTGAAAATATTTTAAAATGTTGCTGGTTCGACTAACCCAAGGCGAATCTATTAGGTACGCAACTAAGTTCCCGCGGTTTGTCATTAGATGCCGCCAGCAGTGTGTGCTAGTAGATTCTAACATAACCTAAACGTCATAAACCAAGCTTAGACATATGGTACACAAACTGCTTCCACACATTAGTGATTTTGTTTTGGTATCGGATACTTTTGGTTTTGTGAAAATGTCTGACTTTGTGCCGAATAATCGTCTTTTGCGGGAAGTGTTGATTTTCCTCTTTCATTCGAAAAAAACGGCGGCTGAAGCGCATCGAGAGCTACAAAAAGTTTATGGAGATGCTGCTTTAAGTGAAACAACGTGCTGAGATTGGTTCCGTCACTTCAAAGACGGTGATTTTAATGTTGACGACCGTCCGCAAGAAGGAAGGCCAAAAACCTTCTAAGACGCTGAGTTGAAGGCATTGCTCAATGAGGATCCGTGTCAAACGCAAGAAGAGCTTGCTTCAGTATGAGGAGTTATTTCCCGCCAATTTATTTCCAAGCGATTGCATGCTTTCGGAATGATTCAGAAACAGGGGACTTGGGTTCCTTATGAGTTAAAACCAAGGGATGTTGAACGTCGTTTTTTCTTTTTCCGCCTGTGAACAACTGCTCCAGCGGCAAAAGAGGAAGGGTTTTCTTCATCGCATCGTGACGGGTGATGAAAAATGGATTTATTACAGTAATCCAAAGAAAAGAAAGTCATTGGGGCTGCCCGGTCATGCTTCTACGTCGCCGCCTCGGCCGAATATTCACGCTGCGAACGTTATGCTATGTGTTTGGTGGGACCAAGTTGGTGTTATTTATTATGAACTGTTAAAACCCAGCGAAACCGTCACTGGGGATCGGTATCGACTTCAATTGATACGATTGAGCCGAGCACTGCGCGAGAAGCAGCCGCAATACGCGAAGGGGCATGAAAAAGTGATTCTACAGCATGACAACGCTCCGCCTCACGTTGCTAAACCCGTTAAAACCTACCTGGAAACACTGAAATGGGAAATCCTACCCCACCCGCCATATTCTCCAGATGTTGCACCGTCCGACTATCACCTGTTCCGATCGATGGCACATGACTAGCTGACCAGCAGTTCCATTCAACCATTTCTTCAGAATTAAGTTGTATTTTTATCAAAAAAAAAAAAAAAACAGCGAGAACTTAGTTGCGCACCTAATATTAAAGGTGGTATTGGTAAATCAGCCGATTTATTTTTTTTCTTTCGTTGTGTGCATGTGGCTGTCAGCCCAGAGTGTATTTGTTTTCTACTTTGCCTATACTTTTCTTTGGCAATCAAAAGTACAAAATATTGTTTTTGACCTAGTGCCATCACCTTTAATGAATTTTCCTTAGACTAACCGATAGAAATTTTATTTGGATGTCAATAGATAAACCTTTCAACAAACATAACAGTTTATCAGTATGTTTTCGGCTGCGAGAATGTGATAAATAGTTTTAGAAGCTGTCAAACGGGCTTATTTCGCTGTTGTTTCAGCGTTCTTGTTCCCGTAAAAATCGGGATATTGGGGCACCTGGAACCGGCTGTCGTGGTAATATCCAGTATGTGAAGGAACTCCGCATGATACCAGCAGAGAAATACCAACTATCTCTTCATATTGTCACTCGAATCCACTCTTTAAACATCGAAACAGTTCGTTTTCTTGGATCTATCGTTAGATGATATCGTTGAAGATGCCTAATATGCAGTTTCAAGCTGCTACAGCAACAAAAGCAACATCAAAAATATAGAGCATTTTATTGTGGAAAGCCCGCCAATCTGATTAGGGTTGAATCGCTACAGTAGGAATCATTGATGGGAAAAACTTCCTATCTTCTTTTGGAATGGCGCGATAACCGCTTACGTGATTTTGGCCGAGTTTAACAAAGCGTGCCAATTGTTTTTTTCATGCAAACTAGCATCAGTTGCAAACACCAAGTGAAACCAAGTCCTTGTTCACCTGATCTTTCCAGCGCAGAGAAAATCTTCCTCTTTCTCGGCAACTACCAGCTCGTACCGCATCGAGTACTTTCAAAGCCGGAGCGTTTGTATCCATTCGGACGACATGACCCAAGAAACGTCGTAAAGCTCATATAGCTCATCGTTCCATTGCCTGCGATATTCGCCCTCGCCAACGTGCAGAGGTCCAAAAATTTTCCTCAAAACCTTCCTCTCAAACACTCCAAGTGACGCCTCATCGGATGTTGTTATCGTCCAAGCCTTATAAAGTGTTAATTTTGCTCGTCGAGAGGGGACTTTACTACTCATTTGCCTACTTAGTCCAAAGTAACACTTGTTGGCAAGAGAGATTCTGCGTTGGATTTCAAGGATGACATTGTTATAGGTGTTAATGCTGGTTCCTAAATAATCGAAGTCTCTTACAACCTCAAAATCATCTCTCGTTTTGTCCTTGTTCATGGGGTCCAATAAATCTATATACATAACTACAAGCATTCTCATGACAGTAGAGTCCACAGCACCGGAACAATCCGGGTATATACTCGTAAAGAACTGTCATTTCAGCAGCAGCCTCAACATTTCATAGGAAATTTAGGACTTTCTACGTATAACACTTGTCCTTCAAAACCACCATACGTACAAGGCAAGGGTCTACGGATACTGTGTTGTAACATCTATGTACTGAGATCCATAGTGTCTTTTACTATGAGAAATCCCTTCCTTGATATCGAGAGAGCTTTCTACAACGCCACTCACTCGAGGATATGTCGCGCACTAGCGAAGAGGAACGTTCAGAGACCCCTCTGCAAATGTATAGAGTCCCTGCCACAGACAAGGATAAGTGAAACCGTGGCAGCGGGCAGTACTAGTCAATTACAAACAGGTAAAGGGTGTCCGCAAAAGGTGAGCGGGGTCTTATTACCCGTCCTGTGTAGCCTAATGGTTGACGACATACTTCACTTGCGGACAAACAACGGCATACGCGGACGACGTTGTATTTAGAGCAAAGGGCAAGTTTGAGAACACTTTTTGCGACATAATGCAAAGGGTTCTAAACCTGACGTAGAAATGGTGTGCTGGATCGGGCCTGTATACAAACCCCTCGAAAACAGCCATCATTCCTTTCTTCAGTAAAAAGAGTCTTACCAGGAATGGGCAATATCAGCATGGATGGGGTTGCTATTGGATTGGTCAGCGAAGTTAAGTATCTTGGCTTAGTCTTGGGTGCCAAGCTTAGACGCTTGCTAACTCATGGCTCTCATGATCTGCAAACGTCTAGCAGAAAAATTCTGAGGCTGTAGCCCAAGAATTCGGAGATGGATGTATCATACATCATGATAAGGTCAATGATAACATATGGCATGGTTGCTCGGGTGTCGTCGAGAGTCGCTTTCTCGACAGTGCAGGCAGCACTAACTACTTCAGCGCTTAGCATGCGTGTGCAACGCGGGGGCGAAGCGAACCGGCCCAACAGCAGCGATGCAGATGATGCCCGAGCTGACATCGCCTCTCATGGTTATTCAGAAATCAGCCAAGCAAACCCTGTTGAATATTACTAGAGAAGGTTTCGGCAAAGGAAAAGTGATGCCATCTAAAAACTTGGAGTTGCAAAGTCTGCAGCTCCCCCCTGCCTAATTACCCAGACCAAGATATCACTAAAATCATTAAATTCGAAAAGAAGTTCACAATTGAACTGAACGATAAGGTAAACTGGATTTGAAAGGAAACTCCAGGACTGTACCCTGCACTGGTACACAGATGGCGCGAAGACACCAGCGCTCATAGGCGCTGGAATATATGGCTCCACAACCAAGTGTTATGTGACGAGGGCTAGTTTACAAAGCATCTTCCAAGCGGAGATGTATGCCATTTGTCTATGTGCAGAGGTCAATTTAGACAGGAATTTCCAGAATGAGCGAATTGCCATTCTGAGCGACAGTTAAGTTGATAAAGTGACGTAGAATTACGCCAATAATTATTTCAGCTTAGATAATTTGTTATCTAAAGCTGATTGTTTGTCAATTTTTAGTAAAGGGTTTTCCAATAACAGGTGTTATCTATCGCCATCGAGAGATGATTAACGATTTTTTATGGCCGGAATTAGGTGGTATTGATCTGGACAACGTTTATTTTCAACAAGACGGCGCTACATGCCACACAAACAACGAAACCTTAGATCTTTTACGGGAAAAGTATCCGGACCGAGTTATCTCTCGAAGAGGTGATCACAATTGGTCACCGAGATCTTGTGATTTAGCACCTTGTGACTTGTTTCTTTGGGGCCACGTGAAAGAGAAGGTCTACGCCAACAGCACAGGGTCGATTCAGAACCTCAAAGATGGGATTCATGAGGCTGTCGAGGACATAGGGCAGCCACTTTGCAACTCGATTATGGAAAATTTCATGAAAAGGATATTGTCGTGTAAGCATAGTCGTGGTGGTCATTTGTCTGATGTTATTTTCCACTATTAACGGCATACCTTCTTCTTTATAATGAAATAAACATCCGATCATTTATATTAAAAAATAGCATTTTTCTTTGAATATCAAAATAACACCTCCTATTGGAAAACCCTTTATAATAATAATTATACTTAGTTTTTGTTGTGGTGGTTTTGGTTTTTAACTGAGGGCTAAGTTTTTTTTTTTTAGAAGCAAATATCCTTTGTTAACGTTCCTTATACACCTGCAGCGGAATTCTCGGATTCTTAAAAAAAAAAAATTTCTATTCATTTATGGGAATTCCTTCGCAGTCTGTGAATGGGGTATTCTGGTCTAGAAATATGAAAATATCAATTTTTGTTTTTTTGCATATTTTCAAAGTTTAGACCTTCAAAAAAATGCCCTCCAACGAATTTTTCAAAATTCGAATTATTTTCGGAGATACAGCGGATTTTGTGACGTGGCGTCTAAGCCGACCGAGTGGAGCGAATCGCACAATGAACGGCAGATCGTCTCCTTTCTGTATAAAATTCATAATTTTCAGTAAATTCGATAAAAATATTTAGAGTTACTTAACTGCTATGAAAAGTTATAACTTTTTTGATACGATACTTATAGTAGATACGAGGTTTTTGAATTCGAGCATGCAGATACGAGGAAAATCGAATCGCTCTGAAAAAAATTCTACAATCATTATGAAATTTGTATGTTTTGTTTTACGTAACAGGAGTGCTAAGGAGTATTTTTCACTAAAAATCTCAATTTCGAAAAAAATGAAGTTACGCGGTTAACACAGAGAGGGGACGAGATGTTAACGGACGACTTCAGGACTCGTTCTTTCCAGAAAATCTTTTGTATCCCACGCAACCTTTATTTAATCTATATATACTCGTATATATATACTTTATACTTCTATAATATATATCTGGAAATATATCGCCGATTAATCCAGAGTAAGTAGTAAATATTATGATCTAAGTTATTCTATTGGATTTGTTGCTCAAACTTCGAGCGCGATTTTCTCAAAACTACTTTTTTTTTGGGATGGTCGTCATGATATCTAAAGTTCTACCTGACCGATCGCTTTGAAGTTTGATAAGAAGTTTTTATTATACATCTGTCTGTCGTGCCTGCCTCGGATTTTGAAAAATTTAAGTTTGAAGTATTTTTAAGAAACTTGAAAAGGTAAAAAAAAGAGTTTAAACAAATTTTTTTTTTCAAGTTTCGCCACTTTGTGAATTTTTTTCTTTGATTTGGCGTAATCCAATACCGACAACCTAACTAATGAAAATTTTTTTTTTTTAGAGTACTACAAGAGTTGGAATCCTGTCAACCATGGAGCATCGTTTTTTACGTAGCCCCAACTCCGCCGGCCTGTAATTCTACGACTTTTTAATTTTTTTAAATTTATTTATGTTTTTTATTTATTTATGTTTTTTTATACTTTGCCAATATTAATAGAAACCATAAAAAAAATGTATGGTAGAAAAGTTTTTCATTTTTTTATCTTAGTTTAAAAAATACCTCAAATTAAGGCGTCTAGACCAGAATACCCCCTTAAGAAACTTATAGTGATTTTGTAGTTGTTGTTGTTGTTGTTAGCGCATACAATATACATCAGATACGTTTAGGGGCACTACTGGCGTTTCCTCGGCAGTCGGTTCTACGCTACCGGAGCGGCCTGAATTTATATCCGGCCAAGTACGGTCAGAAGCAAGAAAAACAGGCAGTGCGTGGAACGAAATTAAATGTTTAGCCTTAGATAAAATTAATTATAATTTGTTTATTGAAGCCCTATGTTCCATCTAGGAGCCTCGGGAAAATATATATATATAGGGTTATTCAATAGGTGCGCTTCAACTTTTTTCCGATAAGGAGGGCGAACGACGCAATATTTTTTATTTTTCGCTTGTCATTTGTAAACTTCTTTAGTAAACATTTCATCATGGAACGCTACACACTTGAGCAACGATTGCAAATCGTGCAATTTTTTTATGAAAATAATCGTTCTGTTGCTGCTACTTTAAGAGCATTACGGCCATTTTACGGTCCATTTAACAAGCCGTCCCGTTTTGGGGTTATGTGAAGTCATTGGTCTACAGTAACAAGCCGGCGACGATTTGTGAGCTCAGAGCCAATATTGAACGCGGTATTGCTGGAATTTCGGCCGATTTATGCCAAAGAGTGGTCGAAAATTGGGTTCAACGATTGGACTTCGTAAAACATGCACGCGGTGGTCATGCAAAAGAAATCGAATTTCATACTTAAATATATATGTTCAAACTCGATAATAAAAAAAAATTAGTTAAAAAAGTCAAACCGTTTGTGTTTTATTCAAAAAAGTTCAAAAGTTGAAGCGCTCTTACTGAAAAACCCTATATAAGTACGGACACTCCGGCAGCATTTCCCGCACATGTATGGGACTCCCCGCACATTTATGCTGCTACAACAAAAACAAGGAGTACTTCTGGAGTAACCGACTTGATCCAGCTTCTTCCGATAGGGTAGGCACGTCTGTTCTGCTTTTTTGTAAGTCTTTGTTTTCATGCGGACTCATTTAAGTTGAACAGTATTTTTCACAGAGAACTCTAGCAACGGCCATTTCCCATATTGCCCTAATTAGCTTAACTAGTTTTAGATAAATCCTTATTTTAAACTTTGTAAAATCGAATGCCTTATTTTCAAGAAAACTTTAGTACGCAACACAATTTCAAATTGAGCTCCCACGTTCGTCATACGTCTCATTGCCAAATTCATAAGCGCGTACATACATATGCATACATTTGTGTGATTGTATGATTCACCATATTACAACGTAATTTATTCCAAACAAATTTCTGGAGAGCACTAATTAGACTTTGACTCACGCTTTTTTTCGTTTTGGATTATTATACTTCGTTGGCCAGTGGCTAAGCTTTCTTACGATAATTTAAAATTCACTTTTCTCTTTTCAAACACAAATTCACACTAAAAATTTTTTTTGAAAACATTTGTTTTTGTAGGTATATTTTATTTAAAAATATTTTGTTTTGTTGTATTATATTTTATTGGGCAAATTCGAAAATCTGTTTTCTGTTTTCTTAAGAATAACCGTACACTCTGTTCTGCACAATTTTTTATTGGTATTTGAAGAGTAATTAAAAGAAAATGTGATTGTTTGACATGTGACAATTGCACTGAGACGCAGTCCGATAAAATAAAAGGTGTTGATCAAACTAATTTCAAAGTACGCTTTCCATACGAAAATCAACCGGAAACAGAGGGAAAACAGGCATACTTGGTGAGCAACAATTTTGCGGTTGGCTTTCAGTAATTGGATTAGACGATTGGCAGACGCAAGCCGCGGCGAAACGAGGTATTTAAAATCGCAAACGATAGCACACTGTGAAGCAACAAAGTAACAGCGTCTTTACAACAAACGCGTATACATGTAACGCCAGCTATTCTTCACGCTTTCTATTCTCCTAGCTTTTTTCTATTTTAACTATTTAAACTTTACTTGTGGGCACTTTTTCTTGTCGCAAAGTTTGTAATGCTTATGCTAGTAGTTTAACGGGAGGGTGTTTCGTTCTTTTAAATCTCATAATCTTCCGGATTGTAGAGTTCAGTCAATAGTCGATAGACATACGAAGGAGCATGGCCGCCACTGAAAGATACAAAGAAAATGCATAGAATAAAAAAAACTGTATATAACTAATTTCTGTACTTACATATTTGAAATAAATAATGTGACCAGCTCAGGAGGCACATAATCAAATATGGGACTATAGACTTTAGCCGAATGCGACGCTAACGAATCGTAGCCAATCACATCGCCCGCACAGCCTACCAAATTGAAAGCGTCCTGCTCGTATGAACACAAATGTACGGGCGATAATTTGTACATGGGTGAGAGTACAATAACCGGCACTGAGTAATGTTTAGCTGCCAGCGCGACCGTGTATGAACCGCACGCCGCACGTAAACCACCATTGGCGAGTACGCTGTGTGTACCAATGATGACTTTGTTAACACGCGACATCATTGCGAATATAGCGGAGTCCGGTATTACGATAATCTCTACATTTCCACTTGCCAACTTGGCTGCCAAATTATGACCCTAAAATTGTGAAATTGTTTAATAGTTATTGCGTCATGACGACGACAGCTAAGCAAAAAGACGTGTGTAAAAGCATACTCTGCAATCTGGCGCACACTCGGCTATAATTATAGTGAGAAATTGGCGTTTTTTAGCGGCAAGTTTTAGAAAGCTCTCAACACTGCGCGAGTGTCCTAACGTTAGGATAACCTCAGAGGAATGTATGTGCTCTTCTGCTTGTGCACAAATATTTTCTGAACTTGTCTCCAATTCAGTTTCAATCTCTTGTAAGTGATCCAGCAGTGCATCGCGCAGCAAATGCTGCGGTTCGGTATAGTCGATCGTAACATCATTGCTCGTTTGTGTTAAGAGTTTGTGCAGTGACATGGAGCCTTGGTCATCTGCGAATTTGTGCACCTAAAAGTAAATGAGATATTTAGCTATAAAATGGCACAAGGAAATAGTTGAAATATGAATACCTTTGCTTGAAGTAAATCAAACTCCTCGCGTATCAACTTCAGTATGCGACGTGCAATATTGGCGGTCACAGTCTCTTGTGGCATTGCGGATTGGAGAAAGCATGCTTGTGCACGCATTATGTTCATGAGTTCTCTAATTGCAGAGAAAAAATGTTGATATTCATAAATTTTGTTTAGTGTTCAATATAAATATGTATGACTTACTGTGCGTGCGCCCATTCCTGGCCATTGATAATTTTCTTAAATAATTGCAACGTTTTTGTTGTTATGTTGTATGAGCCTTCCACGTTACTGGAAATTGTTGGGTAAATGATTTAAGGTCGAATTCCCACTTTTTATAAGAGAACCAACTTACCCGAGTTTAATTTCGTGAATTAACTGCTTAACTTCTTTTGTTGGTTTGTCGTTCATTGTGGAACTATAAAAATAATTAAATGAATTAAAAAGAATTCCCACCAAAATTAAATGCACTCGTAGTTCATATGTACTGGTTGTTTTTTAGTTGCGCGTGACAGCTGTTTGTCAAGTTACTAGGAATGTTGCGTTATTACTTATATGAACTAAGTATCGATAACGGGTATATCGGTATTCTGTGATACTATTGAGCCAATTTACACGATGACATGTCATTATAGGTTTTTTGCACATTTCCTTTTAAAGAAGTCTTCGAAAATCTTTGTGAATTTGCACGATGACTTTTTGTTCGGGTCTTTGCTTGCGTGTTTTTGACATTTAAGTGGATAATTTCCTTTGGCCATTAGTTCGTTGAGCGCGAGCCCAAGTGCACTTGAATAAAAGTACGAAAATGTGAATATGATGAAAGCAAAATGTCAAAAAAACAAAAACCCTAGATTTCGCTGACCGTGCGTGCATGCCTACCCCGTTAACTTCTCTACACTTTTTGCCAACAAGCTCGACACGCATGACTTTCCACCGAGGGTGGCGCATTGATACTCACGGTGAACGGCGTACAGAAGTTGGCGTCCTCCGACCACCGCCACTTTATTTTTTGTGAGCTTGACAACCGAAGATGTAATATATCATATAATATTGATCGATAGCTTTGTTATATCAAGAGGCCATGAAGTACACGATGGTCTTTATAGTATTTTTTTAAATTATATGCTATTGTTACAGTGCCAGCTCCTTTTCGCAGGAAATTTTGACAGAAAGTCTGTTTCATGTTATCGTTTTATGCTATAAAAATGTTGAAAAATTCTGCGAACTTTTTTCCAAAGGTGATGTTTTGTAGCTCAAACTGTGCGTTTATGTAAAATAAGTTAATATCTCTTTTTCTAACAAAGCGCATTTTCATCTCAGACGCCATATTTGGAGCGGTGGCATCATTAGTCCATTTTTGCTTCGAAAATGTTGTTGGAAACGTTATTTCGGCCAACGATGAGCGCTACAGAGACATGGGAAACTACATTTTGTAATGGAGAATTGAAGACATGGACTTGGAAGATCTTTGGTTTGAACCGGTTGGCGAGCTACACTAGAATCGATCTTTTGCGCGCCAATTGGCTAGCTCGGAGCCGCAATTTGACGCAATTAGACTTTGTTGGGGTGTGCCGCGAAGGACTGATGCTATGCGAATAATCTACCAACGAGTCAGGTACTAAAGGTAAAGAGTAAAGGTCCGAATATTAGGCAATCCATTCGTGAGTTGGACCAGAAACAGTTACAAAGGACTTGATTAAGAAGATGCGCCATTCCAGGCAGCCAAATGAATGAAATCCTGTTCCTTATTAATGGAAATGTTTACCTTTTCGAATTAATCAATAATATACCGAAAAAATTTAATACATTTTTTTTTTGAATTCTTAAAAAGAAGCCACTAGACAGATCACTCCATATTTGTGTATCACGGCAACTTCTGGCCCTGTAGAAAGGTTTTTTTTTTTTAGGGGAAACGGTTTTAATTAAGCCTAGGGCGCGTCAACTAGAGGTGAAAAAATAACATTTTATTTTCTTAATTGATTCTGGATGTATATAAGAGAATAAGCTTGTGATTTTAGTATTTATTATAATTACAATTTAT
The DNA here is from genome assembly GCF_028408465.1 of Anastrepha ludens. NCBI lineage: Eukaryota > Metazoa > Arthropoda > Insecta > Diptera > Tephritidae > Anastrepha > Anastrepha ludens. Next base: position 24,226,603 of record NC_071499.1, on the reverse strand, counting down.
ACATTTTCCAATCCGTAAATTTTATTTATTCAGTCAATCAGTTTTGAAATAAAAGCCGCAGCTCTAATTTGACTTGCTATCAGTTTAAGTCGGTATATTTTCTAAAATTTCTGAAATAAGTCTGCATTGTTTGTATTTTATTTAGTACGCCATCAGTTTTATATTCAGTTACATGCATCATGCGAAGGTTTTATATCGATTTCTTTATTTGCAATACCACTGCTTTTATTGGTATCGAAACTCATCTACTGATATATCGGTTAATGGTAATGTCACTTTTTCTGATATGACCCCATTTACACGATGTCTCCACTGGAAGGGAAACATTTTGTTCGGTGGTGAAGGACGGCCGCGGAAGAGAGAAGGGAATTTGTCTCCTGTACTGGCGACACGCTTTGTGCAAGGTGGATTTAATAAGGTGACAGCATTCTCCCAGCTGAATTTTTCGCCGTAGGTATGGCTTATGTCAAAATGTTATGCTTTGTTTGTATGTATTGGTATGTTTACATTCGTATGTTTACATTTGCTTGCTGATTTTGACATGATGCTTGCACCAAACGCAACAACAAATACATGTAGGGTTTTACTTATATGTGTTTGCTGTCACCTGTAATAAATTCGCCTTGGCTTTGTGCTTCTTATTCGTATTTCCAATCTTAAAGCAATTTTTGACAGTTGCTTCATTCGTTTTCTTCTTTCGTGGAAGAAAGTTCTAAGTTATGTGTTGGTTTTCAAGCAAACGGAAGATAACAACGATGACAAACATACGAACGGTGCTTGGGAAATGCACAATTATTTTTGCTAGTAAAGTAATATAGTATAATTTAAAATAGTTATGGGACATGTTTATGTTGATTTCTAATTTTTCCCTGCATTTCTAGATACTCAGTTTAATTTTAAGTTAATTATTTACATATGAAGTATTTTTAATTTAATTTTTTTTATTCAAGTATAAGAATTTATAAATATATTTCAATAAAAAAACCAACAAATTATTTATTATTTAACCAGTTTGCATTTTTCATTCATATATTTAAGAAACTGTTGTCGAACGCTCTCTGCTTTACATGTAAGCGCGTGCTAGAATACATCCGAATCAGACGATGCTAAAGTATTAAATGTCAAAATGTCGCCGAAAACATTTCTGCCCGTGTGCCCGCGAATGAGACATGAAAAGAGAATTTCCAGTGTTTCCCTTCCAGTGGAGACATCGTGTAAATGGGGTGTATCTTAGCACCTCTATAAAATACTACCTGTGTAGCTAAGTTTATCACTAACGCCAATAAATTCTACAGGGTGACGAATAAGTTTAAAAATATAAATGTAAAGGTGAGTAATTAAAGAAAACTGAGAGCCCAATACAATAGTTGCTCTTTCAAAGCAACTCTGCAGCGAATGTGTGCAAAAGAAATTGAAGAAAACAACCAATTGGAATTTGCGCTGTTGTGGATTGTATTTGGCGGCTAGAATTTTGTGGAGGCGAATCGTATATTTTTGATGACAATTCGATATGAAAGTTGGATAAATTCGGAAGTGTGTACGGAACGCGGCTCCGTTTATATACAGTAATTAAGGCAAAAAAAAACTTAAAAATTAACCTGTGAACAAAAGATCTGAATATCTGTGCCGCACAAATGCAGCAGAAGTAAGCCTAATATTCCAGAATAAATGCAGTAGAATACTGTAAAAATTGCTAAGTGTTAAGCAAAAAGTGTTAGATAAAAAAACCCGACTGGGGCCCTAACGCTGCACTGTTGCAGTGCCCCTATGATTTTGTAGTTGTTTTCGTGTGTACGAACTTGGTGGCGTTGTGCAAAGAATAAAAGTTCAGAACTTGGTGGTGGATCTGTAAACAAAAAAGTTGCATTATTGACTTAGAAAACGAGTGAAATCAATAAATAATACTAAAGCAAAAAGAATCAACCGCAAAAACGTCTACTACAAATGTAACAAGGTAGGAAAATATCAAATGTACCGCACACATGCGAATTTATCCAAACATAAATGAACCTTTTTCGCAACTGCAAAGCTATCCACTGCATATTCGCATACATTTGTATACATATGTACATAATGTATGTATTGTTACTTATCAGCAAATCGGGATAGCAAATGAAATTGTTGAAGTACCTACAGTGTTAAATCATTTTGCAAAAGAAACAAAAAAAAAAACATTTGTATATAATTTTTTATTTGCTTGTTTACTAATTATTGAACGCTTTTTCATTGTGCGATGTTGAAAGTGCGCTGCTGGTGTTCCGGACTGCGCATGGGACAGTACGAATATCAGCGCGCGAGGCAGTCATCGATTTTTTGTTTTCGTTCCATACTGGCTTTCACATGTAGCTGCTAGCTGCTGTGCTACGATTGTCGGTCGAGTCAAAGTTGGTGGTTGGTAGGTCGGTCAGCTAATGGGCTGTTGTTGTGATATGCTTGTTGGCTAATGTGCGAGGGCGGTTGCATGCCTGCAGAATCCCCGTTTAGTTGCGTTGCGCGCTGTTACGTCAATAATGACACTAATTTTTGCAACAATGCAACGAACGCGAATGCTGAATGAAAAACAGACTGCGGCATTCGAAGACTTCCAGATGTGGAAGAACAGTAAATTCTTTATTATATATAACGAGCATATGAAGAGTGCCCCACAGGCTGCTGGATATACGTAGTGCCAACGAAGGGCAGAAATATAATTTTTGTAGATATTTTTGTGGTTATTTTTTTTGTTTTTTTGAATGGAAATCATAGAAATGCGCGTTTCTGTTTTCCATTTCGATTTATGCAAAATTTATTGCATATTTATAAATAAACTTTTTTATTGCCGCATAAGTGACTCTTCAGCTAACCATTCATTAATTGCTTCACAATTACTATGCAATTATTGCGCTTCCTTCCAACCACCGACCATTGTTTACTAGCGGGTACACACACACTTACATACGGTACTCAAGTTTTAGTATCGACAAAATTACACCTAACGCAAGAAAAAAAAGAAAAGAAAAACGCAAGGACGGTTTTTACAGTTCGTTGTTTGACATCAAAATAGCCCATTTAATTAATTTCCATGTTTATACTCAGAAGGTTTATGAAATCTTACTATTAAGAATTTGCTGCGAAATAGATGGGGAAAAATTAATTAACCAATTCTAAATTAACAATTTTCAAAAAAAAAGTAGGAAAAAAATTTGTTTCTTTTTTTTTTCAAACAAATGCTAATTATTACTAATCGAGTTTTGTGTCTTACATTTTTGTTAAGTATAATACCTCCTGAATATTGTATACATTTTCAAGAAAACCAGAGAAGACTTACGGTGATAAAAATATATGACTTTAACTGAAGGAGACCAAAGTAATTAAGGAAACCGATGCTACTTTCATACTTAATAAATAAAGAAACAATTTGGTTGGCTACCGGCTTGCACACAATTCATTGAATCCTGCGAAGTTATTACCTCCGGTTCGAGATGTGGTCGACTGACTTAAGTGATGCCAGCTGGAGAATAGCGCATACATTAAGGGGTTATACGCAGTTATGACTTTAAAAAAAAATCGATTTTTTTTATTGCAGTTTTGTAATGTACATATATTCGAAAGTATACGCACGAAATTTGAAGTAGATCTAAGCAATACTTTCGGAGTTATACCTAAATATGTAGAGATGCCTCGGCACGTTTTAAGGTAGGTATTGAAACTTTAAACGTGTTTTTTCAAAACGGCATTTTTCAAGTCGGTGTACACGATATCTCGAAAACGGCTTGTTTGATCGGTCAACCGTTTTAACTCAATCTTTAAAGATACATTTTCTAGTAATTAATCGTTCCTTTTGTAAATCTGATACTTATTTTCCATTTTATAATCAATTTACGGCCAAATTTTAACGTAAAAATCGAAATCATTTCTTTTAAAAGCTGCCATTTTGTGAAAATTCACTATTTTGATTAGCCGAACGATTAATTACTAGATAATCTAATATATTAACAAAATTTGTTTGGTTTTTTGATTTCAGATAATCCAATCCTGAGTTACGATGTACACCGTAAATCGTCTTTTTTTAAAGAAGGTTCCAGAAATCGCCTGCAGCGCGCTCTATAATCAACATTTTCATAAATAAAAAATTTTGTTACGTTCTTGAAGGATGCTTTTATAACCGCCAAAAATTTTCAAATTAAAATATTCTGAAGTTTCTTCAGGATAAATCCTTGACAACCCGTCTTTTATTTGCTTCATAACTGCGTATAACCCCTTAATATATTTGCTAGAACCTAATTATCGTTTACACTTCGTATGACTTTGGACGACAGATTTTGAACAGAAAATTGAAAGTACAGTAGGTTCTGTTTTTATGCGGTAGATACGTTCCGCAAGAAACAGCATAAAAAAAGCAGCATAAAAAAAGCTACTAGTTCTATAGTAAAACTATAGATACGTTTCAAATGCTAAAACCGCATAAATCTGAAATAATTAAATAAAATCGCATAAACAAAATATTGTATTTTTGAAAATTATATCTTTATTTAAGAAACGTCAGAATCGAAAAATAAATTTAAGTCAGAAATAGAATCAGACAATACCCACATGTTGCGCGTTCGTTTAGGATTTGGCGTAAAATCACTTTCGTCTCTTTAGGAAGTGTACACGTCTGATCTAGATAGTTATGCAGGCGGTTCCATACTTGTAGGGTTAGCATTTCTGATGTAATCTGTGATGAGTTTTTGCTTAGCTGGTTTAGAATCTTGTTTATATGTACAATTCCCGATAGGTCGACATGCATTTTGTAATTTAAAAAAAAACCGCACTATTTCAAAACCGCATAAAAACAGAACCTACTGTACAGTAGAAACTTGATTCTTGGACTTAAAGAAAACTGGACTCGGTGCAAGTTTCGAGGATGTCGCACTGTTTCTGAACCGCTGAAGCGTCATAATTTCATTTAAGCGAACACTGTCTTATTCTGCCCAATCCAAGCATACTAGGTTGTTCAATAAGTTTTGCGGTTCGATAAGAAAAATACAATTTTATGTTTGAAATACACTTTTTTTAATTATTTATTATTTTATTAATCAGTATAGTCTCCCTGATTTATGAATTTCATCCCTGAAGTGAGAATTTGAGAGAGCTGCAGAATACGCTTCCAAAGCTTTTAAGACCTCATCATTTGATGAAAAACGGCTTCGACGCATACATTTTTTTAGGTATGGAAACAGATAGGAGTCGCTTTTGTTTGCTAACATGAAAAAAGAATTTTTTCTTTCAGTTGGTCTAAAAGGTTACAATAATATTCAGAATTTATTTTACCACAAACAAAATTCCATTCGCATCCCTAAAAACGGATGCTAACACCCCTTCTTGGCTTATTTCTGGACTCGAACTCGTTTCGGAGCCGAAGAGCCAGTTTCACACCACTCTTTAGCCTCCTCTTTTGATTTAAGGTGAAGGTGAAAAACCCAAGTCTTATCCATAGTGATGAATGGACGCATAAAATCCACTTTATCCTTTCGAAAACGCCCAAAATGTTGCTGAGAAAGTCGTATTCGAGTGTTTTTTTTTTGTTCCCTTGTTAGCGAATTGCGGCACCCATTTGGCACACAGCTTTTTGAAATCCAATACTTCCGTCAAAATATTGTTTACATTGCCCAATGAGATGTGTAGGGCTTCTACTAAATGTCTTTCAATCACACCGATTTTGCAATACGATTTTTTGTATTCTTTCCACGATTTCTTGTGTTGTTGCTGTTTCTGGACGTCCTTGACGGGGATCCTCTTTAAGACTTGTACGTCCACGTTTAAATTCAGCAACCCATCTTTCTACTGTACTAATTGATCGGGCAACGCCCTTAAGCACTTTCAACATTCGTTCATAAATTTCCTTTGCTTTTAATCCTTCCAAAAATAAAAATGCAATCACTGCTCAATACTTGATTTTTTCCATTGTAGAAAATACTCTGCCACGTCGGTACTAAATGACTTATAGAACAAGAATTAATTGACATATTGAAATGAAAAAAGAAACATAGGTTCTTACGAAGAATACCAACCTAACAAAAAAAATTTGGCTACTAGCAATGCCGAACCCCAAAACTTATTAAACAACCTGGTTTATTGGATGCTGATATTGCCTCCTCCGAAGTAATTTTATTCGTATTTAGCATCACGTCGTTAGTTTCTGCAGCGACTGTTTTGTCACCTTCATTAAAGTCTTCTTCACTTAAAGCTGTGGGTTCCGAATGAGGTTCAAAAATCCATTGCTCGATTTCAGATTGCAAGACTTGCTGCAATGGTTCTACTTGTAGTTCCCGAAACCATGTTGTAAGGAATGGAATATTGGTCGCATCATCAGCCATCTATAATCGTAACTTCGAAAGGCGAATGGACTCGTCTCAATCCCAGTCAGACTTTTTTTCAAACAGTTCTTGAAACGATGACTGAATTGAAGTTACAGTGAGAGCATCCCACGAGCACAAGCTAAAAATCAAATTGCATTTTTCAGGTCGATATTTCGCAGAGACTCATTGATAGTTTCTCCACGAGCAAAAATGTGACTTGAACAGAATTTTTTGTAGTTCTACTTAGTAAGCCTTGCGCATGCTTACAAGCTAAATCTAACTCTTAACGATGCTTGCTGGAAATGTAATGAGTCGGATACAAGAGAAACCCTGCAGCATCTTCTGTGCTACTGTCCGGTGGAGCGATGCTTATTTTCACTAAAAAAAAAAAAGAACTCTGGTCTTATCGCTATGGTAGAACCTAACCTAACCTAGTAAGCCTTGATCCACGTTTTGCTCCATGGGGGCTGTATCAGAGCCGTATAGTTTGGAGGAAAGCAAATTACCGATATTTGGCCTTCGCAGTTTTTTAATTCGCCTTCTTTGAGATGGTGCATTATCGATAAGAAGAATGCTTTTTCCGGAAGATTTTGCACACGAAGGAACTCCTGTGTTTACCTGTTTCTTTAAGCAACTTTTGATTAAAATAGGATGCTTTATTTTGACAAAAAATGAGCATACCTCTGGAACAAATGCGCTGTGAAACCATAACAGATATATGAGTAAAAAATGGGAGAGGTACTAAATTCTGCTTTTCAAAATTCTTTTGGATGAAAATTCTGTAAAAATAAAAAAAAAAATTCTGTCCGGCCTAAATTCTTTTGGTTCAATATTCTGTATTTAAAATTCTGTATGATCAAAATGATGGAGAACTGAAATTCTGTATATTAAAATTCTGGAATCAAAATTATTTTCGATCAAAATGCTGTAAAAATATAACCAAATAAGCAGATAACCTGATAAGCACGCTTACCTGAATAGCACATTTATTTTATGAATAATGGAATTCTGATTTTATAGAAACAATGGTAATATGTATACATACATACGTCAATTGAAGAAAAATTCAAAAATTCATGCAAAACAAAAGTTATTACATTATAATGGCGAAACAATTATTATATTATTAAATTTATAGCAATTCGCTTTAGAAAAGAAACATGTCTTAATATAAGCCTTTTTTTGTTATTCTTTTAATTCTGTTGTTTGCTTTTACAGCCTTCTTCGTTTGACTAATTTTGTGACCATTTTGAATTTTAGCTAGTTGTGCTTTCTTTAAATTTGTAATTTCCCCAAACTTGATTTATGCACGTTGGCCAGCCACTATCAATAGAACTAATCGAAACTCTCTTTGTAAACTTATTTTACCTGCTGTAAACGAGAAGCAAAAACAAAAGACCGCTGGGTTTGGTTCTGTCGTTGTCGTATTGTGTTTCTATAAATTTTACAAAAAACAAACGTACAATGAAAGATTGGGAATTGATTAAAACAGTTAGGTATTTGAACGAAGTATACAGAAAGTATTGCAATTATTCTACAATATTTTTTAGCACGGTTGCTCGAATTTCATTCACATTGTTTCTGAAGCTATAAATACATACAAACATATGTGCATTTGCTTTATGTAAATCTGTTTTGATAATATAGGAAACCATATGGGTCAAGACAAGTCCTGTATTGTCAAAATTCTGCGTTGCAAAATTCTATATTGAAAAATCGGAAGAGCATATGGATAAATAAAAAAAGTGCGCACTTTTTTTATTTATCCATATGCTCTTCCGATTTTTCAATACAGAATTTTGCAATGCAGAATTTTGACAATACATAATTTTGATTTACAAAATTTTAAATTACAGTGTTCCGCAATACAGAATTTTAACATTACAGAATTTTGCATTACAGATTTTTGAATACAGAATATTGAATACAAAATTTTAAATACAGAATTTTGAACCAAAATCATATTGTACCCAACCCGTAAAAAATTTTAAAGAGCGCGGACTGGCCGATTTCCCAATAAGCCTTATTTTTACTTTATGAGAGCTTCGAAAATAAGCCAGACTCATCGGCATTGTATGGCTGCTCTCTTGCCAAATTTAAATCCATAATTGTTTTGTTAAACTTGTCCAAAAATGGGTGGTTGGAGTTACTCTTATTTGTGAAATTTATTCCGAAAATTTTTAGGCATCGTATTCCAGGCCCGTTTTTAGAGTTTGCAACCCAACCAATGCTAGCATGGAAGCTTCCAGGCTTTTGCTGAATTTTGGCATGTAAAAACTTGGCTTTTTTTTAGCATATCACTTGTAACTGTAATTGGTAAGCTTTTGGCCCTTGCATATGCAAGCCAATTGAAAAACGCCTTTTCCAGAAAGGCAACTCAGAAATCTTAAGTTTTTTGAGTTTCGCTTAACCTGGACCCGGATTCAGATCGCGTAGCAAACTTCTTTATGGACCTTTCATTGTTGTAATACGAGTTATTGTTGCTATATGCACGTGAAAATTTTTAGCTAATCCATTAATGGAAATTCCCGCATTGAATTTGTTCAGAATGTCAGTTTTTTCTTTTATTGTACGCAGCGTAAATTTTCTCTTTGCCATTATGAGACCACACCAGGCAAAAGTTAACGAATAAATGCCATTTCGTCAGCAAATGAATTAAGCCGAACTTTCCCCCATTCCCCCGACAGTTGGTTCTAAGTAACCGGAACGACTCGGATTTTCTATACATCCGGCCAAGGACGTGACAGTCCCCATACAGCGACACTCCCCATACATGTATGCGGAATGTTTTTGCTGCTACAACAACAAAAATAGCGGTACTTTCCCCTAAATGCATTCAGCTGATTCAATTTAGAAAATTTCATTACCGGAATGGCATCGACGGTACTTCCCCGAGCTTGATTTAAAAAAATACAACGTAAAAGGGCAAAAAAAAAGAAGAAAGAGAAAACAAAAATTGTGTGCAAGTTGCGAGGCAAAAATTCACTAATGTTGCAAGTACTGAGTAAGCATTGAAAAAAAAAATCTGTTGCAAGTATCGAGTTTCCACTGTATGTGTAAAATATTAAAAAAAGCACAAAAACAAAAATAAAATCAAAAATGTTGCAAGCATTAAATACACAATGAAAAAAAAAATTGTGGCAAGTATCGAGTTTCTACTGTATTTCTAAAATATTCTATTAAAATAAAGCACAAAAAATAAGAACAAAGTATTTACAATTCAATTCAGCTGGTTCAATTTAAAATTTTATTACCAGAATGACATCAACGGTACTTCCCCGAACTTTATTCTCAAAAATACAACGTAAAAGAGCAAAAGAGAAAGGCAAAAAATGTTCCAAGTATCGACTTAAACATTTTCTAATGTCGTAAGTACTGAGTACGCAATGAAAAAAAAATTGTGTTGCAAGTATTGAGTTTCTACTGTATGTGTAAAATATTCTATTAAAATAAAGCACAAGAATTAAAAACAAAGCATCTACCTACATATTTATGCAGCGGTCAAGGGCCGTTTGGGTTCAATAACAAAAAAAATTGTCAACTTTGAATTGCAAACATTTTTCGTGTGCGCTTATTTTTCTTGCGTTGGGTGTGAAATTGAAATCAATATTTACAAACCAATTTGCTATTTTGTAGTTATGTTTGTATATGTATAGTATGCATTAAAAAAAACATTAAAACAATATCTTAAATTTTTTAAAGTTATTTAATTTAATTTTTTCATCTGTTTTTGTAAATATTTATCATTTTAGGCGCGCTAAACTACCATACGAGCATTACCAGGCAACAATTTAATTTTTTCTGATCACCACAACAAGCAAAATAATAAAATTAAATTAAAAAAAAATTTTACAAACTAAGATAAAGTTAAAAAAAGAAAAAACAAAGAAACAACATCAAAATTGTTTTCATCTACACACAACATTGAAATAAATATGTATATTGTACGAATATATTCCCAAATTTACCTGTATACATAATATAATTTTGTAAAAAACCAAGAAAAAGTGAATAAAATTAAAAACATATCTTAAAAATAATCCAAAGCTAAGCTGAAAGTTCTTATCCTCCCAGAAAAAAGAAAAAAAATTACATTTAGTTACCACCAATCAATCCTACAACCACCACCACCACCACCACAACCACCACTACTCCATCACTATTCAACTTCAATTCGACTAAATTCAAAAGATAGAATTTGCATAAAATTCAAGTCATGCTAAACAACGCTACTACAAATTGTTCGCCGCATGTAAGTAGTTCAGCAAAGATACATCATTATTCATGTTATTTTATTCTGTTTGTTTGTTTGGTTGTTGTTTGTTTGTTGTGTGTTAGTATTTTGTGGTCTCTCTTATTTATTTTTAATTGTAATTTGTAAAGTATCGATTGTATGTGTTGTAGTTGTAGTTGTTTATTTATCGAGTAGCAATTATACACTATTTACACACACACAAACTTATGTGTAATTGACGTCTTAGTGTTACATACATACACTTACATACATACATACATACTCGTACATATTGTGCTCTCATAATTGAAGCTCAAAGTAGAGGTGCCATACGCAGCTGATATTCACACCTACTATGACATTTGTGCACTTCGCAGTGCAGAAACTGAAGAAAAGATAACAACAATGCAGCAAATCTAAGTCACCTTATCCTTTTACAATATTCGCCATATTTTTCATGCTACGTAGGTTTTCGATAATTTATTAGGAAAAATAGTTCATGGCATAACAAAAACGTGGCGGAGAGCAAAATTAAAAAAAAACAAAACAAAAGAAAAACAAATACCAAAAAAATAAAAAAAAAATAAAATAAAACAAAAAAAAAAATAGAAAAAAATTTATAAAAATTCACCAAACTTAAAAAAAAATTAACAATTAAATTTCAAATCAAAATTGTGAAATTTTTAATCCGAATCTAGGCGCATGCACTAAAGGTGGTGCCACTAGACCAACAACAATGTTTTGCACGTTTGATTGCCACGGCAAAGTGGAAAGCAAAAAATGAACTCGCTTTGTTTCATTCTGAGCTGACAGCCGCATGGACACGGCGAAAGAAAAAAAAAAACAAATCAGTTGATTTATCGGTACCACCTTTAGCAGATTCGCCTTGATCCGAATATTTAGAAAACTTCTGGGCATACAGTTTTAGAGGCCACTAAATTCCAGTATACTAAAAGTGCAGGCCCAGTGCAGGCTGGCTTTCATTGCTGTATTTATTTGCTCTGCTTGGCTTTGAAAACTTGTATGGCCAAATGGGCGCTTTAAAGGCTGTCGCAACAATCAGATGATTCGTAAAAGGAAAAGGGAAACAGAGATGTGAGCCGTACTAATAATGCATAACGTCCCCTTTCTGTGTTAACCTCGTAACTTCATTTTTTGATATCGGCCGATATAAGAAAAAAGAAAGCGGACTGTCGAGAAGAATGGAGGCGTATTGTAGAGGAGGCAATGGTCCACCGCGGACTGTAATGCCAAGATAATGATGAAAAACTATCACTTCAGCAGCCCAAAAGGGACTTGCCACCGCGGCTAAATTTCATGAATGAGCTGAATGAGGACGCAATTCGTAACCAAATTTATGGATTTTTGTCTTTGCGTCTCTCGACTTTTGCACTGGTGGAAAAGGACCTTTTTTGCTCACCAGATTTCCACGGTTTTGCTTCAAATTTGCAGCCAAACGAGCCAACAGGTCCGAGGTGATCTTTTCACCCTTTTCCAGGTAGTAGTCAATGTGAATGAATTCGCGCGCATTCCGCAAAAAGTCACTCTGCCCTTGTTCTGATGTACGCACCTTGGCCTTTTTCGTCTTTGATTAATCGCTATACATATATTTTTCTTTGGGCTCTGGTGCTTGGTGATGAGTTCGTGTTTCGAGATGAGTTCACGTGTCATTAAAGGTTACGAAAAGCAACAATATGTCATTCGAATTGCGGTTAAACTCACTCACAACTCTCAGGACTATATTTTCAAGTCGTCGAACGTTTGCGTTTCACATCAGTTATGAGCCCCATTCACAGATCCGAATTTAACCTTTCAGCCTTTTCAAGTTTGCCCACTTTCACTCGCCGCTAATTCAATATTTCCTTGTGGCTTTAACGACAATTTTCTTGAGCCTGAAAGACCCTGTATTCATATGCTAATAGTTGTTCAGCTGTTAGTCCAAAGCATGAAAAAAATGATAGCAACACTTTTTTCTCACGGCACTTGCCCCTTGGCTGGCGATAACAATCCCTTCAAGCACATTTTTTTTGTGCATTAAAATAATTATCTACTGTCTGACGATGGGTTGAGACTGTGCGGCCTTCCACTTGTGGTATATTTGTTTTTATTTTTGTTATTATAAACTTCCTAACATATAAAAATGTAAACAAAACTGCTCCACTACACTAAGCGAAATAGTTTTATGGGACACTGAAAAAAAAAGAAAATACATAAAATAATCAGGGGTTAAATTTTTTTACCTCTCGTCACAAGGGGAAAAACAAACGGAAGAATAAAAGATCTTAAATGATTTATTTCACTTTTTATTGTGAAAATTTAATAATTTTCAAGGGCGTTAAAGAAAATCGGCATATGGGACAAAACTAATATTGAATTAAATCTTAAGAAAACCATATAAAATAATATTTAATAGCTTGCAAGTCCTCCGTTATTTATTGTAACTGATACTAGTCGTTCTGGCAATGAGTGTAGCCACGACACGGAATTGCAGCCCGAACGGCGGGTAACAGGCTGATGGGTGGTGATCAGCTGATCCACTTTTGCGATGGGGATGAAAAACACTATTCGACGGAACGGTTTTCAGCTGACATTTTGTGGTTAAATCTTTCCTATATTTCTAAAGAAACTCGTTAAAGCTCATTGTTATAAAAAACCAACTTCTTTCTAAATGATTTGCGAGTTTTCTTGTGCAAATCGAACGGTATTTGCTTGTTATTTGCCTGCTGTTGCATGTAAACAAACAAATTATCATCAAGTAATCAGAAAAGCAGCCCTGACCTTCAAAGCAACCCTGATGCTTCAAAGCATCCCTGAGTCTTCAACTCGTCCGAGGAAATAGAAATGAAACTAATTATTTGGCCGTCATAAAAACAACCGACGGCAAGAAATCCGTTTCCGCCGCAATTCTCTTCAATTCTGTGCAATTTCATGCTAATAAATGCGTTATAATTTTGACAGTGGGTACTCACCAACTCGTTACCCGCTGCCAGCTGCAATTCTGTTCAAGGGGTTTCGAGTGATGTCGATTTTTACCTATTCCCATTGGCACAAGGTCGAATGCTGCCCATTCCTATTGAATAGCTCTTTTCAGGTGCAATAGGCTAATTGACTGGCGTCCACCTTCGAAAACTTGCTTGGCGTAAATGCTCCAGAGGCGGTCCATTGGATTTATGTCTGGACTACCCGCGGGCCACTTCAGTAGGGAGTATATTTTTTGACGCGTAAAACTCCTTGGATTGGAGCATTGGCCTGTTAATATGTCCAAGACCCACCGTGAAATTCTTTGGCAAAATTTGAAAAAACTTTATCCAAGACTCACCGCGAAAATCTACGGCAAAATTCAGTAAAACATTGGCCAAGATTCATCGTGAAATTCTTCGGCAAAATTCAGTAAAACATTGGCCAAGATTCATCGTGAAATTCTTCAGCAAAATTCAATAAAATTTAATCCAGGGCTCAACGTGAAATTCTTCGGGAAAATTCAACAAAACTTTATCCAAGACTCACCTCGAAATTCTTTGTCAAAATTCTAAAAAATTTTATCCAAGAAGAAGAAAATCTTACCCAAGACTCAGTGCGAAATTCTTCGGCAAAATTCAATAAAAGTTTGTTTAAGACTCACCTCGAATTTCTTTGGCAAAATTCTAAAAAAAAATTATCCAATTATCCATTATTATGATTCGATAAATCAACTAAATTTTCTAACGCTTTGTTAATTTGTGTCTGAAAAACATATGTCTCTTTAAAATATCATTGGAAAGCACGAGTGATTCAAGAAATGTTGAAAAAGTTATTTGCGAAGTTGATCCAGTACTGGATTCAAATGGAAATTTGAAAATTTATAAAATTAATAATATTAACTATTACGCTTTTATAATAAAACCAGGCAAACCATACAACAATTTACTGTATTATTATTAATTAAAGTCTTGAAATGGATTTATAAAATATATATTATTTAAGCATAGTAAAGGAAAAGTGGCATATACCACTGTGACAGTCAAAGAAATAAGTGATTTTTTTTAGGGGGAAAATGAAGGAATTTTTGGATCATTTTTTTTTCATTTTATTAAATGTCCATTAAAGACTGTCATCCTAAATTTTTATGGAAAAATATTAATTAAAAAAAAAGTTATAAACAATCTCGTGGAGCATTTCCTCCTCCATGGTCGCATCGATTACTCAAAAACCGATCATCTGGAATTAAAAATTGCAATTGCTTGTTAATTTGTATAAATGTATATAGTTATCGTTGTACGTACGGAATTTTGAAAATTTTCATTTGAAAAAAATGGCGACGGATTGAAAATCAAAATTCTCAACCATTAGGTCGTGCGTTATTTTATCTAAAAAAAAAAAAAATAATAATATAATTGGCGCGTACACTTCTGTTAGGTATTTGGCCGAGCTCCTCCTCCTATTTGTGGTGTGCGTCTTGATGTTGTTCCACAAATGGAGGGACCTACAGATTCAAGCCGACTCCGAACGGCAGATATTTTTATGAGGAGCTTTTTCATGGCAGAAATACTCTCGGAGGTTTGCCATTGCCTGCCGAGGGGCGACCGCTATTAGAAAAATGTTTTCATTAGTTTTGCTTTCACCGAGATTCGAACCAACGACCTCTCTGTGAATTCCGAATGGTAATCACGCACCAACCCATTCGGCTACGGCGGCGGCGTTATTTTATCTATAGTCAGTAAATTGTTACTCTAGAGTATGGAAGGTAAAGGGCATTCACGGGTAATCAAGTTGACAGAAAAGTATCTATTGCCTAAAACGGTTTTGATTTGCTCTCCAAAAATCGCCAGATAAGTCGCTAAATCATTTTTGCCGTCAAAACTTTTTTTTTTGTCGCCAAGACTCAAGCAAAAGTCGCCAATTCTAGCGACAAAGTCGCTAAATTGGCAACACTGCTCACAACTAATTTGGTTAGTGCTGCTGTTTCTATAGACTGCTAACCGTTGTTGTTGTTGTAGCAGCTTGCTAAACTCTGTCAGTGCGATGTAGTCACCGGTCGTCTTCGTCTAACTCATCTAACGGCAGCCCCAGAAAATGTGCTGTTTCGACAGGTTGGGTTAAGAGGCAGAGGGCGGGTAGGTTTAATGTGGCATGACAATAGATGGTTAGTGTCGTGTGGTGTGCCTCCACATGCTGTACATATTTAGGTATGTCGGAGTCGATTATGGATAAATAGGAGTTTAACCTGCTGCAATATCCAGAACGTAATTGGGCCAAAGTTATGTTGGTCTCGGGAGACAGCTGAAACTTTTCGTCTGCAATAGGTGGTAGTTGACTACGAGAACGGCATTCAGAGGTCGACAGTTTAGAAAAGTGGTAAGGGTCTCCCGATGAAGGGTGTCTCCGGTCCAGTAGTTGCACTTATATTTTGTCCTGGATCTCGTCAATATAATTACCAGTATAGAAGCCTCCTGATGTGGCAGGCGAGCATGTGCCTGGAAGGTCGCTCTGGCTCTAGTAAATGTTTGCAGAGTTGATACCTTTGGTGGGCTACACACCCAACCGTCTTATCTCTCGCTTACACCTGTCGTAAATCTTAGGTTTGGGAACAAATCTTTTAATTTTTCCATATCTATCAGGATTTTCCAAAACATTTGTGGATGGTATTTTTATTTTGATTAACTTTTAGCGCTATTTTGTGAACTGACACTCCCCTGATTCACTATAAGCTTTAATACTAGCGCGCTCCTCGGTACATAGCTGCTTTTTTCTGGGCAAAGTGTCCGCGAAAGTTATTTACCTCGCATGAAAATTCTTTATTTGCTATTGGAAACTACTCAATTCAACTTAAGGAATCTTTTAAATTGTGAAAGGTGTATAAAAACATGACACAATTGCCACTTCTTCTTCTTCTTAGCGTTACAGTCCTTGGAGAACCATTCCTTCCTTTACAGCTTCTTGCCATCGAACTCGATTTATATCCACTTTCCTCCAAAATTACACGAGAATTTTCTTAAGATCAGCTTCCACATCTTCTAGCCACCTTTTCCGCGGGCGTCCCCTGTTTCTTTCTCCAATTGGGCGAAGATCTGGTGCCTTTCTCATTGATCGCTCCCTTGGCATTTTAGCTATCTAACACAATTGCCACTACATCCAAGAAATAAATGAAATCACTTTTCTCTTATATAGGGTGTTTTTTTAGAGGTTAGGTTTTCAAGATGAAATAAAACGTATATAATTTAATGTTATGGCCAAGAATTTAGCTTTATTATAAGGATTAGGGTTTGCCATTATGTTTTAAAAATGATTTCGGGCAAGTGGCCGCCGCGGCTGGCTCGAATAAATTCCAGCCGAGAGGCCCAATTTTTGACCACTTTTTGCAGCAATTGGGGCCGTATGTCAGCAATAACGCGCCGAATATTCTCTTCCAAGACGTCAATCGTCTCGGGCTTATCTGCGTAGACAAGCGACTTCACATAGCCCACCAAGAAATAGTCCAGCGGTGTTATATCGCACGATCTTGGAGGCCACGCCACAGGTCCACGGCGCGAGATAATCCACTCACCAAAAGTTTCCTTCAATAAATCGATTGTTGCGTTGGCTGTATGGCATGTAGCGCCGTCTTTTGGAACCAAAGGTCGTCCACATCAACATCGTCCAATTCAGGCGCGAAACAGTCATTAATCATGGCTCTATAGCGCTCTCCATTGACTGTAACCGGGCCGGCTTCATTTTTAAAGAAATATGGAACAATGATTCCCTCTGCCCATAGAGCACACCAAACAGTGACTTTTTGAGGATGTAACGGCGTCTCAGCAATGGCTTGTGGATTATGTTCACTCCAAATGCGACAATTTTGCTTATTGACATACCCATTCAACCAAAAGTGAGCTTCATCGCTGAACAAAATTTTCTTGTGAAAATCGGGATCGGTGGCCATCTCGTTTTGGGCCCAAATTTGCACGATTTGCAAACGTTGTTCAGGTGTAAGTCTATTCATTATGAAATGGCAAACCAAACTGAGCATAAATCAAGTGACAGCTGTCAAAAAGACCATCTACGAAAAAAGTAGTGCCAACTTGAAAACCTAACCTCTAAAAAAAACACCCTATAAATAGGGAAATTTGCCGGCAACTCTCAAACGTTACGGGACTTAAAGCACACTTTTAAATACATTTTAAGGCTAACAAAAGAAAATATTACGCTGCTACATATTTTAGAAGAAAAACTTTCAAGCTGGTTTGCCCCATTTCGCTCAGTGCATCTGCCGCCTTGTGGAAGTGTTCGTTATCGCGCATTTACGCGTGCCTGTGCATATATTTACATATGTATGTACTCAAGTACAACAACGTGCGTTGCTCGCTTTTGTTATTGCTAGTAATTGCTTGTTTATCTCACGATCAGTTTGCTTCATAATTTCACTATTTTGACTAATCTATGGAGGGCACTCGGGTCGTCCGCACTTGCCGTGTGTGTTACCATGTAAGCCGAAGAGTGGTTAATAAAATACTTATGTATGTTGTGGGCGTGTGTGCGTTTTGTACACAAAAAATGTTGAGAGAATTTGTTTTTTGAATTAGAAGCAAACTGAAACCTTTGTTTGGTCTTCGAGCAAAATTTGTGGCTAAAATGAACAATTTTTTGTTTTGACTTTGTACCAGAAAGAATTCTTTTAACCAAATGCTTAGTAAATACTCTAGCGTAAGTGGTATGTACAATACGTATGTATGTATGTATAATTTTTCTTTATTAATAATTTGGAAGTAGTGGACAAATAATTTTTAACGGAGTTGCTATGATGGGACTCTTCTTAAAGCGAAGTACCGAAACCCCATCGACATCAGTCAGGGATGAGGGCTTCGTTAATTGTAATGATTCTACATTGGATTTAGTATTATTAAAGTTAGTGCAATTACAATTATATACAGGGTGCGGCACTCAAAGTGTAACCAATTAAAACGGCTATAAATTTAGTTTGGAAAATTACTTTTATTCAATTCAAAGTAAAAAAATGTGTGAAAATAATACAAAATTAAGAATCAATTTACTTTTGCTCGATATGACCACCTTTTGCCTTGACTATGGCCTTGGGACGGTCCAGAAACGAATCGCAAGCTCTTTTCCTTTAATTAAATTGATTTCATTGTATTTTGTTTTATTTTATTTAATGTTATTTAATTTCATTCTCTGTTATTTTAATTCATTTTATTTCATAAAATTTTTCTTTTACTTTAATTTATTTAGTTGTTTTAACTTAATTTTATTATTTTTATTCAATTTGATTCGATTTTATTTTACAATAATTTATTTGATTTCATTTCATTTAATATTTTTTTAACTTATTTTATTTCACCTTATATTCTTGTGTTTTATTTTACTTTATTTTATTTGAGCTTAATCCATCTCGGTTATTGCCGGAGATTACACATCCCGGATAAAATTTTCAAGAGATTGTGCTCTGGTGGAGCGTAGTCCAAGTTCTACGCCCATGCGATTGCTATTGCTTAAATATTTAAAAATCTACGAACTATTGCACATGTGCCCAGTATGGTCGACTTCTGCATGTCTTCTAAGAGGTGTTGGCAGTCATACTTCTTCAAGTTTTTTATTAAATGCTTAGGTACTAATCCAGTGGAAGATATAATTATTGGTACTATATTAACTTTCCTCGCTTTGTACATCCGTTTAAGTTCTATGGCCAAAGCTGCATACTTCGATACTTTGGTGGAGTATGTGCTTTGGATGTTGCGATTAAGGGGCACCGCTATATCGATTACTTCGATCGTTTTATTTGTCTTGTCGAACAAGATAATGTCAGGTTTGTTGGCAGCTGCTGTTTGATCTGTGGATATAAATCTATCCCAATATTATTTTATTTTATTTTATTTCATTCTCTTTTATTTTATTTTAATTAATTAATTTTCTTATTATGTTTTACATATTTTAGTTGAGTTTATTTATTATTTCAGCAACTGGATTGCTTCTCACCTTTGCATTCTGTTTACATTTCTCGTGTTATTGTGCGATATTGTTTTTGCGCAAAATAGTTTTCGAATATTTACACTCGAAAATTACTAATCGCACATTGCACATTGCACATTCCCACCCACCACCGCAATCTACTTCAACTATTTTCGTTCTGGGTTACATATGATGGTTATTTGTTGTTGTTTGTTTGTGGATGTAAATTGGCACATGTCGGAGAGTATAATTGATAACTCAATTTACATTATAACAGAATTTTGCAATTCCCCTTGCGATTTCTCAAAATATATAGTTTTGTATACATACTTGTATAACGGTACAAATGTAATTCCTTTGATCATAGACGAATGCATGTACATATAACATACATATGTACATACATACATATTGTGGGCATATTGAGCAATTTGAATAGACATTTAGCAGAGTCAGTTAAATTTTCGATTAGAAGCAAAATGCGTTTTTGAAGAAACATGCATATAAATACATACATACGTACATACTTATATACATTCATGCATACATATTTACATACGTACATACATATAGTATGTATATCTATATGTAGCAATATGCACAGAAGAAAAGAAACAACAGACGTGCAAACTTTAAAATTAAAATTGACAACGGCCTGGGCCACTTGAGGGCTACTTGAAGTTATTTTGGTATTCAGAATTCGGCTAAAAGCGGCAATTTGCAGGATTTTGAGTAATGCACTCTTCTCACCGAGTCTCCATTGCAGTTTATACAGAACTACAGTTAAACATCACCTTTACAGACTCTCGCTCCCCCGCTTATTGTTTTGTCAGAGCTCGCAAGTTAAAAATATCTCTATTTTAGCAGTGATAGCCGTTTTGCAAAGGTTTTTACAGCGAACATACTTTTAAGCGCAGCCTACAGGTTTGCAATTTTGTGTGATTGCAGTTTCGTACAATTAAAGTAACGAAGTAAAATTAAAATAACGAAATAAAAGCTCGCATTATTTGGAAATAAGGAACTGAAAAAAAGGCAAACCAAATATTTGAAACTTGCAGATTACTCCCTTTACATGAAAATATAGTCACTTCTGGCAGACAAATGTTGTCAGCAAACCTCAAATGTTAAAAAGTAGCAGCTGCTTTAATTAATTATATTGCAGTGAGAAGGCGCTGAAACTTAACAGAGCTCATAACTGTGTTAAATTCTGCGAGAAAATAGGCTTTTAATTTCACCATTTTGGAAATCTTCAGCACACGTGAATGTTGAATAATCGTAATAATTAGTAAGCTTATGAGTTTCTCTGCCTTAATTTATTTTCTTTCTTTGAGTTGGATCCTAAATATTTCAAACTCAAAGATGAAGAGCTGATCGGATTTCTGAAAACGTCATCGTCGTTAATTGTTGGGCAAAAATATGATTCAGAATGAGTCTGAACTATGTCGGTTTTTAATTCTATTGCAATTTTGTAAATTTCACCGCCTGTTAGCAGCTTACATAGAATGTACATATAAGTACATACATAAAATTAATTAGAGCACATTTAGTTCACGCAAAAACCCCTTAAATTTAGAATCCCCAAATTAAACGCACAAAAACGCTACAAAAAAAAAATACCACGAAGACAATGGCGCTAAATGCACAAGAACGAGAAAATGTGTACGAAAATTAATCAAAGTAAAGTCTGCTACAAGCACATGCCACTAGCGGATCACAAACAACAACAAAAACAAAAACCCGCAGTCAAGTAGTAAATTTTGCCAATATAATTAAATAAAATCTGTAATTGAAGTAAAACAGCAGCGCTACTGCCGTCGCCGTCGCCGTCGCCACCGCCACCGCAGGAGCACCAACTGTCCGACTAACAATTAAATGGCAATCACCATCATCAACACATGATTAAAGGCAAACAAAGCGAGACCGAGACCGAGCGATTGAACAATGGAACGTTGGAGTGGAGGGGCAAGAGGGTGCACGTGTGTGCCCTCCTGCTCTTGTGAGGGCAGATACGCGAATGCAATTGGCATTGGTTGGCAAGGCACAAATTTAATGCGAAATATTTGCACATTGTCGTTGCTATCGAAAACAGAAATAATCATGTAAAAAACAAAAACAAAAAAAAAAAAACAAAAAAAAACGAAAACGAATTGAATTAATCTAATTTTAACAGTAAACACACGCACGCAAGCTACATAGAGAATAAATGCACTCGAGCAGGCGATCTGCTGCTAACGACGAGCACTGCATACGACCCATAAGCATGTTTGTGTATGTGTGTATGTGTGAGTGTGTACATAGTTGACGACGCCTAACAAATCACATTGGTTGCCGTCGGCATTGGAGTCGTTAAATTTGATTGTGTGACAGCGAGAGAAAACAAAAACACAAATGCATCGAAACGTACAAATCTAAATTTTTTGGTACATTTATTCATTTGGGTTTTTTAATTTGTCTATATTGACTAACGGCATGCAATACCCAGCAAGAAAATGAGCAGAAAATTTGCAACTATGATTTTGATTGGCGTAAATGGACAGAATATCGTACAATTTTACAATTTTCGCACTTCAAATGAGGATTTTTTTTTTAATTTTCTAATTCTAATTTTGGGAAGAATAAAATTGCTGTGGTTAATGATGTGAAGAGCATCACTGTGTGGGAGGGTTGGTTTTTTTGTTAACTTTTTTTGGATTTGGTTTTGTTACATAATAAAATTGTAGAAGTTTAAGCTCAAGGTGGATGTATACAAAGTGGTGTTGCTAGAGCAGTTGATTTTTTTGTTTCATTTCTTGGGATTTGGTGGTTTGAATGCCGAAATTAACTGCTTTTTTTAATGATTTTTCGTTTGACGGTTATTCTGAGTGAAAATTTGGAGTTGAAAACATCAAATTGCAAAAGTAAAAGACATGCAAATGTTGTTGCTGCTCTAGTGACTTCAATTTGCACAGATACGCCTTCTTGACATTTTTTTGTTTTATATTTATTGACATTTGTGCAGTAATTCTGCTTGAAAAAACACTCTTACCATCATTTGGTTGTTTATATGTATATCATTTTTTTAATTTTTTTTATTTTCATTGTATCACACAATCTAAATATGCCGATTAGTTTGACATCAACAAACAAATTTTGATCTCAGGCTCTCAGAGAGGGCTGCCATTGTATAAGGGGTTTCAGTAGAGAAGCTTAAAGTTTCATCACAGTCTAATCTTCGCAGCACTATAAATCTGCAATATGCTTGCCTTTCCCGGGCAAGGCCTGTCTCTGGATGCATCCTATGCAACGAAATGTTTTCATTGGTTGTTGATGAAACCACAATGGACTTGTATCTCGAAGAAGATACGGGCCAGTTGGAACTAGGAAATGCTAAACAAAATATGTTTGCCGTGCATCAAAAGGTTTGTTTAACATCTACATCTTGATTATAACATCTTTGGGTTCAAAACAGAGCAAGACAAGAAAACAAATCATTAATAATTGCTCGCACACTGAGCCTACAAGCTCGGTGAACTGAGAAAAGATGGTAATGCGAGTGAGGGGTCGTTCTGCATCATGAAATTTCAGCTCTTTCACATTGGAATAGTAGATCATCTGTTCTTGGTTAGCCTTAGGTTAAATAAAGTTGGGTTAGGACGGGTAGTAAAGGCGGTTGAAAAATGTTCAAGGGGGTTATTTGTTGTTGTATTTAGATGCACGGGTATTGCTGCTGAATCAACTGAAATATTGGATAATCTGCTCTGGGATAAATCCTTAGTTTAAATAAAGTTGGGTTTGGATGGGTAGAAAAGACTGCGGAAAAATTTATCCGCAAGTGAGTTATTTGTTGCTGTGGTGCATGTACGGAGAATGCTGCTGGAGTGACAGGACTGCCACCGGATACTGAATCTGGGTCATTCCGGTAGTGTGGCACCGACTGCCGTTGAAACGTTGAGTTATTTGTAATACCACACGATTTTCTCAGGCTCCATTCTGGCCGGTGTATAGTAATATAGATACTGGCGATTTTTCACTTCTTCCTTGACGCCCTCATATTGAGTTTGTAGGTAGCAAATGACGTGCCTAATTTTTTCCAGGTACCTCAAAGTTGTACGGAGTATCACTCGTTTTCAATCTCGTCTGTCTTCTCAGTATTTTGTATGTTAGAGTGGGCCGATACGGACACCAGGTGTGAAGTGAACTGCTTTACTAACAGGTTACGGTTATATACAGCAAATTGCTACTGTTGCTATGCAGCCTTAATTAGGCCCTATTTTCTTTTTTTAGTTTCCGCAAAAAAGGAATTGTATTCATAATTCTTGTATTAAAAACAGTTTCAAGTCTATGTATTGGCCTTACCTCAAATGTGGTGTACGAAAATTTCTACGTAAATTGGTGCAAATGCAAGCGAAAAGGAATTTAATATCTCGGATAACACGAATTTTAAAGCAATAATGCCAATTCGGTAATAAATATTGGCCTTTTCTCTATTCACCAAAAATCGATTGTATGTAATTGTAAGCTATGTAAGCTTTTATGTTTGTCTTGTAAGCTACTACAAGTAATGCTTTCCTAGTATTCCTAGTATAATTCATATTTTCTCATTTATGCTGAGCTCTATTACTCATATTTAACAATGCTGTATTTCATTCTGACAATATTCATTCACCAACTCCATACATTTTCAATTGAACAACTTCAATAAAATTGCCATGTTCTATATTCATTTGAATGATTGTCTGCGCTGAGAGGAGAGTACAAAAGCTTCATTGTTAAACATGTGTAGGGTTGTTGTTGTTATTACTGTTATAGCTGCTTCTGCTGTCAATAGCATTTGACCTATTAAATTATGCACTTATCTCCACTACTTGGTGTATTAGGTATACACGTACCTGGTTGTTTGTCCACTTGGGATATACAAGTATGCACATACATACATACATACATCAAGCAATTTTGTGCTCCGAGTATGTAATGTATGGCTAATATGTTGGCGCATAGTACAAATCGAAAATTCAATTGAATTCAATTTCATTTTGCAATAGCAAAGGTTTTCAGTTATTTATGTATGTATGTATGTGTGTGCGAGAGTATCTCCCTGCAGTAGGAATTGAAGTGTTAATTTGGTCCCTTAAATTTTATGCATAGCTCTGAACTAGTTTGAAATGGATGCAGAGGGAGATGGTTGGGGTTGGTTGAGGTTGTGCGCTTGCACTGTCTTCCGATCTATACACTACTCAGTTGTGTTTGTGAAAGCCGAAGAGCAAAAGTAAAAAATCGGTCTTCTCAGTCAATATGGGAGTAGCCTCATGCGTTCACTGTTGTTGCTTCAGTAGATCGATAGTTAGAATCATAAAGAGGGTGATTCGGGTTCTTTGGAATTTTAATAAAATAAAAATTAGCAACTTTAAATGCGTTAATGTTACAAAAAAAAAAAAATGTATGTAATGAAGTATTTGTTAGTTTTTAAAAGGAAAAAATAAATTAAAAATAAAAACCTACTGAAGTTCGAAACTTAGGCATATTAATTGTAGAGAAAATAAATGAATGAAATAAAAAAAAATTTGCGAAGATTCGTACCTTCTAAATTCTCTGAATACCACAAATATTAAACCAAATAAATTTAGGTTTACTGGAATGTAAAAAATTACAAATTTTCTATCTTGGAATCATAAAAAGAGTGATACGGGTTCTTTGGAATTTTAATAACATAAAACTTACCAATTTTAAATTCGTTATTCGTTAAATATTCGTTAAATTTTAATACATTTATTGCAGGAAAAAATAAATTAAAAACAAATTCGAAACTTAGGCATATTAATGGTAGAGAAAATGAATGAAATAAAAAAAATTTGCCAAGATTCGAAGGTTAGTTATATTAATATTAATATTGGGTAGTCGAAAAAGTCTTTTCGTATTTCTAATTGAACTTCAACTAATTTTTTTTTTTTATATTTATAATGAACTTTATTAAACCAAATATGTACCATTTTGGTCGACCATCTTTTGCCATTTTTCTTCTAGAGACATTATTCCATCAGTGTAAAACTTTTGTGGTTTCTCGGCGAAAAACTGCTAAAAGTAATTTTCACAGGCTTCTCTTGAAGCCCACTTTACTCCATTAAGGGAGTTCTGCATTGACCGAAACAAATGGTAGTGCGATGGTGCAAGGTCACGGTTATATGGTGGATGCATCAAAACTTCCCAGCAAAGCTCTCCCAGTTTTCCCAAGTCATCAAAGATGTGTGTGGCCTAGCGTTGTCCTGATGGAAGACGACACCCTTTTTGCTGATCAATTCTGGCCGTTTTTTTTCAATTGCTCGCTTCAATCTCATCAGTTGTTGACAGTAAAGTGTAGAATCAATCGTTCGAGCAGGCTGGAGCAGCTCATAGTGGATGATTCCTTTCCTATCCCACCAAACACACAGCATAACCTTTCGAGGCGTCAATCCTGGCTTTGCGACCATTTGTTGCGCTTCACCACCCTTGCACCATGATCTTTTTCGCACATTATTGTCGTTTCCTGTTACCATTCGCTTCAGAAATGGTTCGATTTCATTTCGTTTCAGCAAAGAATCGCAGATGTTAATTCGGTCCATTAAATTTTTCACATACAATTCATGTGGTACCCAAACATCGAGCTTCTTTTTGTAACCAGCCTTTTTTAAATGGTTCAATACCGTTTGATGATGAATGCTTAGTGCTTTGGCGATGTCATGGCAGCTTATGTGATGGTCCTGGTCAATCTTTTCCATAATTTCATCGACTTTTTCAACGATAGGTCGACCGGAGCGAGGTGCATCTTTCACATCGAAATTTCCAGAACGGAAGCGAGCGAACCATTGTTGTGCTACACGAACTGATACAGCATCGTCTCCGTAAACTTCACAATTTTCATTGGTGGCTTGCGTGGCATTCTTCTCTTTTTTATACAAACATTTCAAAATATAGTGAATTTCTTCAATATTTTCACTCATTTTTTAACAGCTATAACTTTTTTCAACTTCTCCGAATTTAATTTTTTTTCTGGTTAAATGAAGTTTAAATTCTTTTATATAAGCAGGTGCTTAAACCAATTCGGACCTATGGGATCCAGCTATGGGGCTGCTCAAGCTCAAGCAATATAAAATCTGTAGAAAGATTCTAAAATAAGGTACTACGATGCGTTGTTAATGCATCTTGGTACGTCCGCAACACCGATATCGAACACGACCTTGGCATCGAATCAGTTGCCACTTCGATCAACATAAACGATAATATAATATTAGACATATGGAAAGACGATAAATAGCGAAGCCTCAGCCCTAATTGATACCGGTAAATGGAAAGAAAGGCTGAAAAGAAAAAAACTGCACCAACTCACGCAGTAGCTCACTTCTCTGCAAGCCTTGGGCAGAGCATTATTAAATTTAGTTGTATTGCACAAAATTCAATCCAAATTGTTCGGTCGGTTTATAATATATTAACTAGTTACAATGAAAATATTATAATATTGTACAA
Organism: Anastrepha ludens; assembly: GCF_028408465.1. NCBI lineage: Eukaryota > Metazoa > Arthropoda > Insecta > Diptera > Tephritidae > Anastrepha > Anastrepha ludens. The sequence continues at coordinate 24,199,654 of NC_071499.1, read as the reverse complement.
AAAAAAATTGTACTGGCAATCAAATTTTCCAGCAGAAAAAAATCCTTGATGTGAAAATAAATGCATAAAAGAACTTAAATTTGGATTACCCTGTAGTGTAGATAGATAAAATAATATTTTAACATTTTATGCTCTAAAGCATACAATCACAAATTCGTCGAATTGCAAAGCTGGGAACTATAAAAATAATCTCAACTGAAAATATAGAAAATTGTGCCTTTCTATTGGGCTATTGTGCCATATTTTTGGGTTTGATATACTACATGCATATGTATGTGTGTTTGTGTGCTTGAATGTATGTTTTAAACTTATACAATTTCTGCTTCACTCACAATGTGTGGTTCTTCTTGTTAAGCATCGACGGTGCGGTGCATCAGCAGTTATGCTGGCGCACAGGTGCATGAACGCCATGAACGTGGCCTGGCACAAGCAATTAGAGTAAATGGTCAAAATGTATGAGCAACTGATCTCTTACCCCCTGCCCCACCACCTCACTGAGTTTGCCCCTGAGTATTAGAGAATCACATTGCCTGCCTGGCTGCCACACCGTTGATGCCACTGATTTATAATTTTTGCAGCACTGCAATCTCGCTAGGATTCGCATGTACATAGATATGCACACACACACACACATGTATGAGTGGATGTGTGTATTTGGTAGGCTCACATGCCTTAAGTGAGCGTGAATGTGCCTGTGCATGCACGCGCGCGCTAGCCCATTGCAGCAGCTGTAGCTGTATGCCAATCTTGCTGACTGCAAGTGCTGCTGCACAAAAAACAAAAAAAAATAACAGATTTCCTCTAACAATCCAACTCTGTGTTATTGATTCAGGCACTTTGCCAAAAATATGTATTTTACAAAAACAAGCAAAGGCAATTTCTTTTGCAGTGCTAGCACTCATTTTCATTCAAGTGTGTGTGTGTGTGTTTTTTTGTAATTTCGCATATGTGAATATGTGACAATATGTTGCTGCTGCTGCTAACTCTACAAACATCGTCAACACGTTGGGCTAACAAGCACCGAGCGAAGGACAAACCAGCGGTAGGAAAATACTGTCTCTATAATATTTAACAACCTCAAATGCAGCAAAATTTGACAAAAATGTCAGGCTATTATAGGAAATGTAACATACACACATACACACCTAAGTGTGCATACATGTGAATGCTTTTTTTAATGTATGTTTGCATTCTTTGCTCGACAGTCCTACATGGAAACGCGTCCATGCGCAACGACAGCAAAAATGTGTATTGGAGCTGGAACACAAGTTTGGCCATAAAGGCAGCAGCCAAAAGTCTAACGGCAGGTGTGGCAAACATACACATATTTTTTTGTGTTACCTCACATGCAGCAAAGTCCATTTAATCAGCTTGTCCTCTATGCTTTTCGTTTTCGTAGCAAATATATGGACACAGGTTTTTTTTTATGAATCCCAGCAGTTCTTGTGAATAATTTTGTAAACCAATAATTCGCTTTGCTCCAGTTGGTATTGTGGACAAATTTGTATGCCTCTGAGATCGGAATTCATATTAGCTACAATTCTATGAATTTTTCGAATTGCATCTCAGCCTTGTGCTTTTATGATTTTCATGTCTGTTAATGACATCCAGTTCATCTCTGGTCTGCTAGTAACATTTCCAGCACAACATTACAAGTCTCTCACAACAAAGCATCAACAACAACAATCCAACGCTGTTATGTTGAGCTTATGGCGTGAGAGAGAATACAGTTATTGTACTCGGCGGTAGATCGCTGTCCAAAAAAAAAACCGCTTCGATGAGAATAGCTTCGACTGAGAGTGCTAAGCTTTGATAATAGAGTGGATGTTATCTTTGAAGAGTGTTATTAATCTTACTCCAGGTGGTTATTGTTGTTGTTGTTGTTATAGCAGTTTACCAAACCGTGTCAGTGCGTGCGATGTAGTGACCAATCGTCTTCGTCTAACTCAACTAACACAGAATGCGTGTGGCCAACATCAAACCGGTGACCTGCTGTCAGTGATTTTGAACGAATCAGGTGATTTGCCGTCATTATCTTGGCTATGCCGTTGGTTTGTTTTGAGTTTGTGTTGGTAATGTACGCAAAAAAATCAACCGATGAACTTCGTTGCCATCTGAAGAACAATGATTGACTGGACGAGTGTGTAAATGCGTGTGAAATGAGCGGAGAGAATTATGTTGCCCGAGTCCCCGATGACGCAGCTGGTAAATTTACTCTCATAATTTTGCTTCGGATGCCCAAATCTTGTAATCTATCATCCTTGAACGTTGTTGTTGTTGATGTGGTTGAGGATTTGTACTAAATAGTCTTAATTGACTAATATTAAGTGACTAGCGCCGTTTTATTACCACTGTTCTCGTGTGATGTCTGTTTTTTTTTGTTTGCTTTTAAGTTATATTAGATCCATTTCTGAGATCCAGATATAACAGCAAATTTTTTTTCACAATATCTGCGATTTCATTAATTTGCTGTAGGAAAGGCTTACCGAAAGAGCGAAGTCTTGTTCTGGCTAAACCCGCACATTCGCTTAAATAGTGGAAACGACTTTCGCACCCTCCGCCTAACAGCTTCTGCAGAAGGGATTGAGAGGAAGGTTGAGTCTGGCTGTATGATCCCCTATCTTCCAGTGACCTGAAAGGGTTGCAGTGAAATGTTTGAGCGAGAGCATTCTAACAGGTAGTTCGTCCTCTGGGTGTTGTACGACGGCCAATTTCTTCTTGTTGCAGTGCATGTAGTTAATTGCTTCCACCTTCTTTCGGCTAACGCATAGTGGTGGGACGCAATGGAGAAATCCATTGTTTTTATTGCTGCTTAGTTTCTGGTGTCTAATGATGAATTCAGGTTTCATCAACGATGACAACTCGACTCAAAAATTCCTTCGAATCGCGCTTAAATTGCTCCAAACGCCGCTGCGAAGTTAACAGACGTATCCGCTTGTTGACCATCGTGAGCAATCGCCGCAACCATTGGGCCGACAATTTTTTCATCGCCAACTTATCATGTAAAATATTTATTGCCGTTCCGGTCGACACACCTATGACTTGTGTTACTTCGCGCACTTACGTTCTTCGATCAGCGAGAATCATGTCGTGGATTTTTGGAATGATTTCCTTGGTAACCACGTCTGCCGGGCGTCCTGGTCGCTGCTCATCAAAAACCTATGTTCGCTAACTGTTAAATTCGTTGAGCCAATATCTAACTGTGATCATAGATGGCGAAGTGTACCCATAGACGTTATTCAACTTTGCTTTTATCTCCTCGCATTTTTTCCCATCCAAAAACTAAAAGTGATTTACTTTCTTACTCGAATAGCTGCCAAAGCCAAACTAACCCATCAATCAGTCTGAAATTCCCCGTCGTTTGATAGATGGCATCACACAATGCGAACACCAACTTCTCTAATGAACGTCCTCTGTCATCAAATACGGGTACTTATTGAACCACCCTCGTATATAATAAAATGTTGTCAGAGACTTTGTCGAAAGCTTTGGAAAATTCCTGGTATATGCAGTCGACTTGGAAGAGGAATAGCTGTAGGTTACCCATGGTTCACTTGCCGTTTTGTTCCGAAACGCCACAAAGTTCGCCCATGGAAGTTTGGCCTCAAGTTGCTTTAAATTTGAAAAAAAAAAACTCCTAACTATATTTACCATTAATATCGCTTTTTAGGTGCTTTTTAAGCTTATAATTCTTACCTGTGTGGCTCATTTTGAACCTCATTTTTAAAAATCTGAAAAATATTCAATTTTTAGGTTCAATGGATGGTTAAAATCCTCCACAAAAATATTTCCCGGACAGTTTCCGTAGATGTCTTCTCAGGCGAAAACAGTATGCGATGACGGAGAAAAGTACAAACAACAATAATTTGTTTATAAAACTATTAAACCACTGTCGTACTCAATATCGCTACTTTTGCTACTTGAGGAGTGCCAGACTGGCACTGCAACCATTTCACCAATATCGTCTTCAATGAATTATAATTAAAAGTATATACAAATATGTCTTTTTTTAGCTGTTGAACTGTGTAATAAATCGAATTGAAACGTTTTTTTTGCTCGAAAATGCACGACAGATCAAAAAAGGCAGCACAAGAAGCACAGCAATCACGGCGCTCAATTCTGGAAATCGCTGTGTCCCATGCGGCTTATGCGCCGCTTATTTAGTTACAACCGATTACAAAACTGAATTTTAGATATCTTATCGTAATTATTAATTTGAAAGGTGTCGTGCTCGAGTGCTCTATTATAATAAATCATTTTGTCATTTATATCTTTCTAATTTGGTGAAGTTGTATTGGCCTGTGTGTGGGGCGCTATAAATACCTGACATAATATTGCCATTGATTTCCTTATCTGCCCAATAAGTGTAATTTGGGATGTCAAATACGATTGGTGTTTGAGTGATTATTGATTATAAACAGACTGCTTGGATGTGTGTTTTCCATATGAAGGTTTCAGAGGTTAATGACTTGGGATTTTTCCAATGGTTATTCACCTGAAGATTTAAAAAAAATAATGGGGTAGGTACTGCAAAGTGGAAAGCCCACTCGCTAAATTTATTTTATGCTACTTTTTGTAAGTGATTTTATTCGCTACTAATCCTAGTCTAACTCGGCACTTGCTCACTATGTTCAGTCTAAAATTGTATTAATCTCTAGCCTTGATATTTCCTTTTCGAGAACTATGCTTTCGTAGGCGCTTAAGCTTCATTTCAAAAGACTAAATGTTTGTCCAGTTTGAATCTTGTTGGTCTAACCAAACCATATGAGCTCACACGCAGGCTCAGGAGCACAGGAACCGACCCTAGAATAAAAATTTCCTCCTTCAAAACGTATTAAAGGTTTTTACATTTATGAAGTCTAGAGAAATTGTTCCCCCAACAAGAAACCGTGCCGATTGAGTTTGGCAGACGTAAGTGGCGCTGGATTGGTCACATACCCGATACGATATGGTTTCGTAAGGCAGGCGCTAAAATGGATTCCCCAGGGTTCTAGACCGCCTGGCGCTCCACCGAACACCGCCGGAAATTACAAGTGAAATGATATTTGCCGTGCTGCACCTAATGTGTGCGAATTAGATCTATTCTACAGGCCCTATGCGGCCCACGAGGACATCAGGACAGCGATAAGTAAGTGAATCTAGAGTAGTTGCAAAAAAGGAAAACTTTGAAAAATCCTTAACTGAAATATGTAAGAATTGAAGAATGGCGATTTCGATTAATCATTGCAAATCCACTACAACAAAGTTATTCATTTTCTGAAGTGGTTATAAGCCTAAGCCGAAAATCTTATTTTCGAGAAAAATCACACTGTAGGCATTCTTATAAATCTTCTTCTTCTTAATTGGCGCGATAACCGCTTACGCGATTTTGGCCGAGTTTAACAAAGCGTGCCAGTCGTTTCTTTCTCGTGCCAACCGGCGCCAGTTGAACACACCAAGTGAAGTCAAGTCCTCTCCACCAGATCTTTCCAACGCAAAAAAGGCCTTCTTCTTCCTCTGCTACCATCAGCTAGTATCGCATCGAATACGTTCAGAGCCGGAGCGTTTGTATCCATTCGGACGACATGACCCAGCCAACGAAGCCGCTGGATCTTTATTCGCTGCGCTATGTCTATGTCGTCGTAAAGCTCATACAGCTCATCGTTCCATCGCCTGCGATATTCGCCGTTGCCAACGAGCAAAGGTCCAAAAATCTTGCGCAGAATCTTTCTCTCAAACACTCCAAGCGTCGCTTCATCGTATGTTGTCATCGTCCGTCACGTCTGCGCCATTCGTTAGGACTGAGTGAGACAATGTCTCGTCAATACTCCCTGCAATATCCCACATTCCTTCCGTGGGAGTCATAAAATAAAATTAGTTGCAGTCGTGTTGCAAGTTCGTAACATTATTTTGACAATCCTGGGGGAGGGCGAGAGGCTTCTCGTATAGACTGTGCTTCCAGAGTATGTTCCTCTTCTGGTTCCGTCTTCAAAACTGAGACTGTATGATATATGTTCGACGTGCTCCTAGGAGTCTTGTGGTCCTAGGCAAGTGGGTGCCTGCCTTAGCAAGCTCGTCAGACTACAACAAAAAGCATTGCAAAAAATTAGGAGCTGATGCATGCACCTTATCAGATCTTCGCCGTCACGTTTGAAGAGTTTGTCGGCTGCCGCGGTTTTGTTGTTCTTTAGCCGCATTATCGCTATTTTCACGTTTTCATAGTCGGGTAGCGGAACGATAGTCCCGTCGCCAACGTCTGGGGTATCGAGGTCTTCATATTCTCTGTGACTTCCGCTGTTCTCACTATTCAGCAAGTTCGAGAAATGTTCCCTCCATAACTTAGATATGCTTTCGCCGTCGGCTACCAGATAGCCTTCTTTGTATTTACAGGAAAAAGCCCCGCTATGGAAACCAGCTTATAAATGGCGAAAATGTTATACGTTTCATCAAAACGCACCGGTTAAGATGGCTGGGTCATATAACAAGAATGGACTATACGAGGGCACAGAAGAAAATTGTAAGAGCCAGAGCATTCAACACAAGTGCGAGAGAAAGATCGAGAATAAGGTGGACGGACGAACTAGAGGATGACATCAATAAACTTGGGATAAGGAATTGGAAAAAGAGTCGCAAGCGATCGAGATGTATGGAGCAGTCCAGAGCACTTATATTGCTGTAATGCCAAAAGATGATGATGATTGAAGCCTTTTGTAAGCCACAAAACTTCTTGGTGGTAGAATCTTCGGGTGTTTTTCCTAACGGCTAGCATCGCAAGCTCTGCGTACTCACGTGTTTCAGTCTCGTTCCTCTCTTCGTATAAAACGTGGCTCTTCCTTTCTCAACTCCTGGTAGCGATCCCACATGGCTAGCGTTGCGTCAGATCTTAGCGTGGCCGTATAGGTAGCGCACTTTCTTTCTGCGACAGCGTGACATTACTCACCGTATCAATTGATTTTTCGGGCCCCACGAAATCCGATTTTTTCTTCGACGGTGGTACGCAGAAAACGAGAAATTTGACTCAATTGCTTATGCATGCCGACTTGTTGGGCAATATCCTATGAGAACTTGGGTCGACTCTCACCAGTCACAAATTTGCTACCAAGTTTCGGGCTCCGACGAAGTCAATCAGCCTCAGTTCGTTAGGGGGTATTTCGGTGCACAGGCTGAATTTTCCGACTGTGGCACCAAAAATCTCTTCCTTGCCCATCCAGGCATTTAAGTCGCTAAGCAAGATTTTTATGCCGTGGCATGGGCAGCACTCATAGGAACGTTTCAGCCGCTCATAGATGGCGTCTTTGGTCACATTGTCCGTCTCTTCCGTCGTGGCGTCGACTCAAATGAGCAAAATGTTGACGAATCTCGCTTTGATGTGGATTCTTGCGTGACGCTCGTTCACCGGAGTGAGCAAAAGTATTGTATTTGGCGGCGAAGTCTCTCTCCCACCAAAAATCCCACACCGATTTTGTGCTCTTTTATATGGCAGTTGTAGCAGACGTCGCAAGGTTCAAAGGTCTTGTTGCCTTGCTCCGTCTATCGCAACTCTAGGATGGCGGTGATGTCAGCCTTTGCTCTTACGAGGACATCAACCCGCCAGGGAAAAATTTGCGCCCTTTGCCTTCGTTGAATGTGGCATTCATAGAAGTGAACACAGAGTTTTTTCGCCATAGAAGTGAACACAGAGTGTTTCTATTTTAGAATCGAACATTAAAAAGGTAGAGAGGGCAATGAAAAGCCAACAATTTTTTGAGAGAAACCAAGTCGCCATAAGTGTTTTTAAAGAAGGTTACAACAGAGAAGGTACACCGCAGGCATTTTTCGTCTCTTCCAAAACTCTCTGCATAGTAATCCAATGGGCAGAAATTTGCTTGTGAAATAAATTAGTTGAGGTTGGGTAGTGGAGCCGACCGGCAGTAAAGAATATAAAAATACAAGAAGGTGCAGTTCCCACACAAAGAAATAAATTGAAACCAATTAGAAACAATTAGGTTTTTGTGTGTGGCATGTAATTTTAGCGCCTGCATTTTACTAGCGCAACAAGACAACACTTCAACTTCTTTCCATTAATCGTTCTTGGATAGCTGATTTATCAGTGCGGGCCTGTGATTTGACGCACCTTTCCTTCCACAAACGTCAATTAGCCAATTAAGGAGTACAAACAACAATCACAGATTTAATTTTTCCTTATAGTGGGTTTTAGTTAAGTGGTTAAGTGGCCACTTTGGCGTTTTTGAAGTGAAACTTCTTAGGTGTCGATGGACGAATGGTGAGTAAAATTTTAAGGCCATGCAACGTTTTGGGCATTTTCGTTCAGCGAAAGAGAAAAAAGATATAACGTAGAGGAAAATGAGAGAGAGAGCGCTATACCTTATATATGTCTTAGATACACTTTAGGCTATTTTTCCTGAGTTTATCCCTGTGGTTGCTAATTTCTAGTGAGAAATAACACTGCCTACTTTTTGGCGCTTGTTTGTTGGTGCAAACTTGTAGGAAATATATTTTTGGTGCCTACTGTTTGGGACGTTTTTTGGTCCCAATTATTTTGGTGTTTTTTTGGTGCCTCTTTTTTGGCGCTTATTTCCGTTTCCTGGTTAGTGATTGTGCGTACTATAAAGTGCTATCCATTCCGGCATCGGATTTATTGGTATTACCTTGCGGTAATTTGTGCCGTTGCTACGGTCCTGGAATCGCTGCGTTTGTGCGGGTGATAAGCTCTCGGAGTAGTGCGCGTTGTTGCCACGGTTTGTGTCCGCGGTTTACCTACACCGGTAGACGCTTTTCCTTCTCCTTTTTTTGTAAATTTTGTCTATTTGTATTCTTGCAAATGTTGTGAATTTACTTAGATATATATTCTTTCTCTCTCTATCTCTCTCAATCTCTTTCGGGCCTCTCCCTCTTTCTTTGTCTGACAAAAAAACAAAAAAGGGAAAGAGAAGCGAAATTAACCTCATTTACGCCCTCGAGTCTTATTTTCCAAAGAAAAGAAATCAACTTCTCAGTTCGCCTCAGTTTCCAAAGAAAAGAACTATGTCGCATAGCATGCGTGGCCCTTATTTCGTAAAAAAAATATAATTCAGTCCGTGGGTAGCAGCCGGTGCAGACGCAATAAGCGTCTGAAGGTACACCCTTTACATTGCGAACAATCGTCAACAAATTGGCGAACGTTGTATGCAACTTAAACTAGGCGAAAACGATGGCGGCGAATATTTATGCACAATTTGCAGTAGTAACAAAACCAACAACAACAATAAAAGCACTTTTCACTCGCGTTAGAATGCAGAAATCGTTATTTATTTTACGTTATTGGACCAAATAATATGTTTTGTGTGAGGGTTTATGTGTTGGTGTGCTTAAAAAAATTACGGCGACACTTTTCTTTCAAACATTTAAAATGGTACGCGCGAATTGTTGCAGCTAAATAGGCGTTGAAGCGCAAAAACAAATTGCTTTGCATACCGAGCGATATTTTGCTTTTAATTATTATTTGCTTTTTTTTGCATTTTTCTATTTTTCTATTCATGAAAATGCATAAGAAATGAACAAATTGCTGTCGACGACGACGTTGACGATGTGTTGAGCTGCAATGCTGACTGCTGACAGGCGTCAAATATGTGGCACGCGGCATTAATAAGTGAATGGAAGCAGATAAGGAGCGTAGCCATTCGGAACAATGCCGATTGAGTGGGGCAATGGACATTGAATAGAAATCTTTTCACATCAAATTTTCATAAAAGAAGCGGAAAAAATTGCAAGTGAACAAAAAAAAAAATGTAACAAAAACGCATATAGCAAAAAAAAAAAAACGAAATCATTTAAAATTAAAGAAACCTACATTGGAAAAAGTGTCAAAAGCGAACGAAAAAAAAGTAATAAAAAAATGTCATACTAACTTTCATAAGAGGCTGAAAGAATAGTGGCAATCAGTGTTGAAAGATTCATAGATATCCGCATTTGTAGTGGCACTTGGTGTAAGACGGACAATAGATAAATGCACACGGTACATACTTCTATACATACATACATTATGCATAGGCATATATTCATATTTATATAACACTATGCAAGCTACTGTAAATCGACCTGTCTGGCGGCAAACGTGTTACTAGTCCATTTAGGTAGGGTACTACTCCGTCTAATTTTGCACGAAGTGACAGCGGCTGTCCCATTCCTTATGCCGCTAAGGTTGACTACGTCCAAGTTGCTGTTGTTGTTGTATCAGGTTAAATATTCCCTATACATACTTACATACGGGGAGTGCTGCTGGAGTGACAGTCCTTGGCCGGATATGAATGCGGGTCGTTTCGGTAACGTAGAACTGACTGTCGTGGAAACGCTCCTTTGCGCCACCTTGATAGTTTTAACAATCATAGCGCGGTTGAGGAACTATTGCAAACTCAAAGGTGATCAACTTAGAGAAGGTATCGAGATTTAAATTGAAATAAAACAACGAAAATTCAAATTAACTGGGCAATCTTTTAATTTTTTTTTGTGCATAACCATTCACGGCATTATCAATATCTCATCGTAGCTGAGATTCCAGAGATCGATCGGGGCCGAGAATAGATCCTTGCGTTGCGCCAGACGTTATCGCTTTTGTTTTCTGACCATCTGAAATACAATGGGAACTGGTACGGCCCCTGTCCGGCATTGGAAAACAGAGAAGGCATGGATTTCGATCCAACGATCCTCGCCATGCCCCTTGACTCCATGTCATCCAGAGTCGTACTTGAAAAGAGATACAGTGTAGTGCTGCCAGAGGCTCAGTTGTGGTCAAACTCAGAAAATGAGCCCGGCAAACACTGTTTTCGCATTTTTACGGATGGCTCCAGGACCGAGCGCGGCTCCGGCTCTGGGGTCTACATGGAATCCAGCGGGACAAAACTGCACCTTGCTCTTGGAATGCATGGACCTGTGTTTCAAGCGGAGGTGTATGCAGTTCAAGAAGCGATGAACTTTGTTGTGGAAAACCGATGGAGAAGCAGATCTATATGTGTCTGCGCTTATGGCCTTAGACATCCCCCCAACCACGTCAAGGGTAGTCAAGTCCTCTAAATCCCGGCTGAACTATATCGGTAGACATAATAGCCTGATGCTAACATGGGTCCCGGGACACGTGGGTATCGCGGGTAACGAGACTTCTGACTCCTTAGCTAGGATGGGCTCTGGGGCCAACTTCTTTGGCCCAGAGCCCGTTTTGCCACTCCCTTCTGGTGCCATCACAGCCACGGTTAGCAAATGGGTAACTACCACCCACAAGCGAGCTGGGCAGGCTAAGAGAGGCTGCAGATGGACTAAACTGATGTTACCTGTCATGTCCGATCGACTGTCGCAAACCCTTCTATCATTAAGCAGAGCGGAGTGCAGACGGCTGGTTGAACTTATGACGGGCCACTTTCTGTGGGCGAAGCACATGGAGAGGTTGGGCATCTCAGACAGTGTACTCTGCCCAGCTTGTGAAGAGGAGGATGAGACGGCGGGCCACTGCTTGTGCGTCTGCCCCGCATTCGCTCAAATCAGGCTTGAGGTCTTTGGCACTGATGTGTTAAGAAGCGACCACCTTGGCTCCTTGCCACCACAAGATCTACTCAGATTTATTTGGAGATCGGATAGATTTAAACAAAAGTAAAAGGGAATCCAAGTGTAGTACAATGGACTTAATTAATGCCCGAGAGCTGCTAGTTGTCCCGACAAAAAAAAGAAGAAAAATACAAAAACAAATCTGGTGTGTCGTACAGCACGCTCACGCTCACTCAGGTAGTTCTGTAGATCCTTACAGGTATGCAGGTATTCGAAACCTTTCTCGTAGTGCTTTTATAATGTCTATCCATGGTAGGCTGTTAAAGACGTTTCGTATATCGAGCGTTGCCAGGATCCTGACGTCGGTTCGGGTAGTGGCGTCTGCGTTGAGCGCTGCTTACCACCACCTCTACTGCGTGAAGGATTGATTTTCCGCGTCGTCCGTATTGCCTTGCTGATAATCCTCCTGCACTTTCAACAGACTCTGGAAGTCTGCGCTGTATGTGGTTTCTCAAGCAATTTCCCGGCGCTGTGCAGCATGCAAAGTGGACGGACACCAAGCTGACGGTTGCACTGGGTCACCCTTACCCTTACTGATCAGCATCAGTTTCTGCGATAAATTGCTCACCGAAACGTCGCCGCAGTAAATCCATTGTTTCACGGGCTGTATTGGAAGTAGCGCCGTTGTTCTCGTAGAACCAAATGTTGTGGAGATCACGGGCATCAATTTCCGGCATATAGAAAACTCATGATAAACGACGAACAACGGCGCGATAGCGTTCGCTATTCACTGTTACATTGGTGCCAGTCTCATCTTTGAAGAAATATGGGCCGGTGGGCCAAACGGTTGTTTTCAATGGATGTAATGGCAATTATTGAATGGCTTCGGGTTGCTCTTCAGCCCAAATATGGCAATTTTGTTTATTGACGTAGACATTAAGCCAAAAATGAGCCAAAAATGAGCGTCGATTTTCGTAATAAAATTCTACGATTTGTAAACGTTGTTAAGGCGCAAGTCTTTCCATGGTGAAATGTCAATGAACGCTGAACGCTGGACGCGACTATAACAACCTCTAAAGTGGTGGAGCAAAGTAGGAATAGCCTCACCAACTTGAGTGAAAACCATAGAGTAACCTTAATTTGGGTCCCGGGACACCGGAACATAGAAGGTAACGAAAAAGCTGATGAACTGGCAAGAGGGGGATCTGCCATGAATAGCGCTCTTGCAGTACCAGTACTCACTCCACTAGGTGCGGTCAAGAATGCAATTTCCCTAAAATACCTTCGAATTGCAGAGTGTAGATGGAGAGACCAGACGAAATGCAAAATCAGCAGAACGTTATGGCCCACCTACAACCTCAAGCAATCGTCGACATTAATAAACATGAAACGTCGGGACACCTGTAGACTTACGGCAGTCATAACTGGCTTCTGGTCTATCGGAGAACAAGCCGCCAAAATGGGCATCCCTCACAACATATACTGTCATAGCTGTAAACAACCGGAGAAAGAAGAAACAATCTTCCATTTCCTCTGTGAATGCCCTGCCCTATGGAAGGACAGAATGTTAACCCTGGGCAAACCGCTGTTCGAGAGTCTCGAGCAACTGTCTGGCTTAGACGTCAACAACCTAATAAGGTTCCTAAACCGCACAGACTGGATATAGTCCTGCTGCAAATAACTGTTAAACAATTTGGTAACGAGGATGTGGCAACAAAATGGTGCGGAAGCGCTAGTTGGATTCTGGATGAATCACCACACTAACCAACCAACCACCTCCAATCTGAACACCCTTTATGTAGACTGTGGTTGCCCACATCTGTAGATATACTGCAATTCCTCCGTATCCCGTTCCGATAGAGTTGATGCTTTTTCTGGGCCATTTTTGGGCTACGCAAATTTGTTAGTTCTATGCTTTTTTGCTTTTATGCTGATGGTACTAAATTTCTCAATTTATCAATCGCATTACAGAAGAAATTTTTTCCTCGTTTAGGATCTTCCAGTTCTTTTTTTTTTGAAACTTTATCTTCTTTTCTCTAAAACCATTTTAATAAACGAGGAATTCCTATGAGACTCAGTATTGACGTAAAGAAAAGTTTCTGATTTAATATCCAATGTCATCTCTAGACCAAACAACTTTGCAATTTTGTAGAGCTGTAAACTCTTCTCTCGCTAACTCTTTGGCCCCTTTACTTCCACTTATTCTCACGCCATTTGTTAGAGTTCTGCATAGGGAACCTGTTTCGATTTAGTTTTGAAGGACGTCAGAGACAGTCTAGTGGCTAGATGTCCTCTCGAGATACTGGGCATCAAAATCTGACAATCTCCCTACTTGATCTGCTTAGTTTACATGGCAAAAAATATGCCTGACTGCAAAGTGTTTCAAAAATTAGCTGCTTCTACATATTTTATTAGAGCCGTCAATTTACACATACAAAAGTGAAGTTTCTTCTTCCCTAATCAGATCTCGTAAGACGAAGTGCCGAATAATCGCGGATAAGGGTCAAACAAGCTCACCATGCCACTTGAGCCTTTCCCTTCATAAACCCAGTTCCCGGCAGATGGTTCATAATGCATGTGCAGCAGAAGCTCCTTTTGCAGACAGCTCACACAAGTGGAAATCTCTTGTAATCGGATAAATGTTAGATTTTTTGTAACCTTTTTCGGTACAAATGACCAATCCACAAGCGTAAATTTCTTCTAGACGATTAGAAGCTCTGGAACCACCTGAACCCTACTCATTTTTCGTTCATACCGTTCGGGATCATAGGATCTCTACAAAGCTCTTCAATCGTACCCAGTTCTGGGCTGTTGTTTTGGCGCTGTCCCCTGTGAAGTCGACATCTGCTAGCACGCGGAACATCGACCTTCTCCAAGTATTCTTTGGCCGACCGCGGCCTCTGCTTCCTTGCGGGTTCTTGTTCAACGTCATTCTTGTGATGCTATCTGGTAGTTTTCTAAGCGTGTGACCTATCCATCGCCACTTTCTGCATTGAATATGCCCTAGAATGGATTCCTCATTCGTTGATCTCCACAGCGTGTCGCTGTTGATGGTGTTCGGCTGGATTACTCTGAAAATTATGAGTGGGCATTTGCTGACGAAAGATTGCAGCCTTTGTGTGATGGTGTTGCAGCCCAGCCATGTTTCACTTCCTTTCAACAATACTCACTTCACGGCTGAGCTGAATATTTTCAGTTAAGTGCGTCTGGAGATTTGCGAACTCGCCCATACGGCATGCCTTCGCCCGAATCCCGCCCTTGCTTTGTTTAGCCTGCAGTTGACATCTTCATCTGCTGCGCCGTCTGTCGGGATAGTACCGCCAAGGTAGCAGCAGGTTTCGACTAATTTCACCGTCACCCGTCAACCATTATATGTCTTGTTTTATTGTGATTGATTCTCATAGTCTTCGTCTCTGCGATCTTGACCTTCAGTTCGACAGTGCGTGCTAGCGCGACTAGTTTGTCCGCCTTCGCTTCTTGCTGGTCACTAAGTTTGTAAGAGAGGAGGCACATGATACCGGTGAAGCCCAGGTCCTCAAGATGTCTAACCTGCGACTGACATCAGCAGAATGTCCTTAGACTGGAATTCGCAAGGCTTTCGCAGGAAGAGGACGGTCGAAAGGAACATGGAGACGAAGCTTGTATGACGAATTGGCGACATCTGACGACTCGCTCACCTGGCCGCAGTTAAAGTCAAAAGCTGCAAATCGACTCCAATTGAATTTACTTGTATCGGCACTTTGCGTCTCCATTGAAAATATTCCTTCGTGAATAAGAGCCCACCCGCCCCTTGTCTAGTCTGGAAGGTTATCGCATACAGTCTTAATCCCCCGACTGCGACCCTACGCAAAAGTTTAAGTCGTATTTGTTTCCAGTCAGACCTTTGGGCGGAGCTCGCGCAAGGTTTTTAAGCGCTCAGCATGGGCATGGATGAGGTTCTTGGTAGTGATGAGAAAAGGACAGGCTAATAAAACATTTCTTCATTTAATTGCTGATTCTAAGATTCGAATGTTGCTCCGGTGGCTTTAGCTTTTTGTGGGCTATTTTCCAAAATTGTGAAAACAGGCACTGAGTAGAGACAATGACTAGTTTCAAACTAGTTCGTTTCTCCTCAGACTTACAATTATTTTCTCGAGGTATTTGTTCAAGGTAGTACCAATACAGTTACTTGAGTGAATAAAAAATTCCTTGAGCCACAAAACAAGTGCGCACACCCACACACACACACAGGCACACATGGAGACTGATAGGCAGACACAGAGGAACGCTTTGAATGTTACACCCACAGCAACTCATGGGTGTTGTGGCTTTTGTGGCAACCTTTGGTCGTGGGGGTAGTTCTTGCTGCTTGTTGGATTTGTGGTTTGGGCGTGTGTGTGTGTGGCATATGTGCATTTGCGTCACAGTTGTTCAGTTCGGTGCGGTTCAGTTGAGCTCTGTTAGCTGCATCGGCGTTTCGGTGTCAAGTGCTTAAACACAAACACACAAAGCGCTGCACGCGCATATACACAAACTCATTCACGTTTGCACTCAGAAATTCGCCTCAAAGAAGTGCACAAATAACGAAGATGTATCGTCGCTGCCCTCAGTCAGTCACTCAGTCAGTCAATCAGCCGGTTTGTCCGTTTGTCGACCGGTGTTGGGTTGGTCGTGCCTGAGCACTAATACAGTAGACCCCGCTGAGTCTCTTGTTTTAAGTCAGTCAAGTGCACTAAAAGCCACTAAACGAATTTATTCTACAAACGCCCTTAAGCTAGTTTTTTTCTGTATTTTTTTGTTTTTGTACAGCAACTCAAGATGCACACTAGTGATGTGACGAATAGTTCGTAATTCAGTTGGAGAGTAGAAATGTGAAAAAAATTCTTGTAAGAAAAAATGAGGTAAACATTAAGAGGTTTGCTGTTCCCTTCAACTGTGACGTAATGTTAAGATAAATCAAAGAGGGGGTTGAGAGGGATGCAAATATAGGCTTCATTGGTATTTGTTATCACATTGGTTTAATGTTCCACACCAATTCAGTTAGCTGGTAAAAAGGCATCTAAATGTATTAAAAACAGAAATTAGCAACTGGTCTGGGATTGATTTTTAAGACCTCTGAAATGTCATTAAACTCTTTGCTGCATCTTATAAAATAAAGTCATAGTTTCGGATCCTTATTCACTCCGCTCGGGAGCACAGGGCCTGTATGAGACTCTTTCATCGTACACGGTTCTGGGTTGCTGCTTATGCGCCACCAAATGTGACATCGACATCTGCTAGCTCGCGCAACATCGACCTTCTCCAAGTAATCTTTGGCCGACCTCTGCTCCTTGCGGCTGCTAGTCCATTGTCATTCTCGTGATGCTATTTGGTGGTTTTCTAAGCGTGTGACCTAGGTAGGTAGGTAGGTGAAATGGTTGAAGTGCCGGTCTGGCACTCCTCAAGTAGCACTAAAGAGCCGTTTTGATACCATTATGAGACCTCCAACAGGCAGATATCTACAGCCAGCTAGAGCTGTTGAAATAATGGAACAGATTGATGGGATTTAGGTTGGCGCACTGCCCCAGGCTGTCGAAGAAAGAAGCGCCCAGTGACCTTAGTCGTCTAGCTGCCGAACCCAGACATTGACAGAGAAAGTGCTCAACAGTCTCCTTCTCTGAAAGGTCCCCACAGCTTCTGCAATGGGGGTTAAATGTAAATCTAGCTTTTCCGTGTGTGTGCCGATCGTCCAGTGACAGGTAAACACAGCTACGAGTTTGGAAATTGAATGGCGAGAAGTCGGTCGTATATCGTATTGGGGCCAAAGGGTTTTCGAAATAGCACATGAAGAAAGGGAGCTCCATGTTTCTTTAACAACTGTCAGGGTAATGCCCATGACCGGGTAGGAGGTGTCTGAGGATAATTCAGTCCCCTTCATGGCAAGCTCATCAGCAGTTACAGTTCCCTCTATGTCCCTATGTTTTCGAACAAAGATTAGAGAAATCTTATCTGCACACCCACCTCCTTACAGGAGTTTACTAGTTTCGTTCTGCACCATGGCGTCGTCAGAGCCTTGATCGCGGCTTGACTATGGGAGAAAATGTTAATATCTCCCTTGCTGCCGCGTTCCCTAACCATTTTACATGCCTGCAACATCGCAAAGTGTTCTGCTTGAAAAACACTAGCAGTGTTTGGCAGTTTAAAGGAGATAGATAAATTGGCTGATTTAGAGAAAACCCCTGCTCCGACTCCCGATTCCATTTTGGAACCGTCAGTGAAGGCAGAGGTGCAAGCTTCGATGTAGATTTTCCCCTCGATCCAATTCTGCTTATTTGGAAAGATTGCTCTAGCACGACCCTCAAACTCTAGTTTGCGGATAGAGAGATCTGTACAAAGTTCGGAGGTATTTGGTGTTAACTGCCCGAAAAAGCTACCACGTCCCTTGAGAGATTGCCCCCAGAGGCCAATCTCCTTTAACCTGATTGCACTTTGAGCTGCGATGGAAATGACGGAAAAGTCGATGGGAAGTAAGTGCAAAAGGACACTGAGGGCACCATTGGGGTAAGTTTTACATACTCCGGTGATGGCAATGCATGCAGTCCTTTGCACCCTTCCCAATTTAGTGTTATTATAGCCCTTCCGAAGAGCTTCCCAGCAAACTAGGCACGTTAAAATTGACAAAACCATTGCGTTGTACAACCACAGCACGACCTGTGGCGTGGACCACCATTTTTTACCGAACTTAGGAGTAGAAGGCTATACTGGCCTTCTTTACCCGATTTTCAATGTGTAGCTTCCAATAGATTTTGGAGTCAAGTATCACTCCCTGATACCTAACTTCCGATGAAAGTGGGAGCACTCGGGTTTTTAATTAGGAAAGTCGAAAGGATGGAGGTTTATATTTTCTGGTAAATAGCACCAGCTCCGTTTTGTCAGAGTTGACTCGTAGGCCACAAGTGGCAGCCCAGCGACTGAGTACAGCCAGTGACCTTTCCAAAATCTCAGCCATGAGTGAGAAAAACGGTCCCGATACCATCAGGAACAAGTCATCGGCGTACGCTACTACCTTAACCCCACCCTTATTTAGCATTATCAGAACTTCGTCAATAGCAACTAGCCAAAGTAAGGGCGAAAAGACACTATGTACTCTACGCCGTCCCCCTGTGAACGAATCTAGTGACTTTAGCCCCTCTTGCGCGCGCATTAACTCATGATGTGTATCGCCACTTTTTGCATTTGATTTGACATGCCAGAAATAGGAAGAGGAAGGACGCGCTTGGCGTGTCCAACTGATGCCGGTTAGCACGAGAAAGAAACGACTGGCTCGTTCAAAATCACGTAAGCGGTTATCGCGCCAATTAAGAAGAAGAAGATGTTTAATCAAAGGAGGTTTAGACAACTTATAGCCCTCCTAAAGGATAAATAGAGAATGCTCGTGGGCATTTTCGCAGGTCACTGCAGATTGCATAGTCATTTCCACTGGGTTGGGATATAGACCACTTACTACTGTCACTACTGCTACCAGTCGCCGGAGGCTCCAGCACACCTTCACGAATGTGGAGTTGTAGCGCGAAGAAGGAAGGTGCATATGCTCAGTCCAACCCAGCTCTTTCTTAGAGTGATTAAGGGAACTGGATTTCGATGAGGTTTTGTGATGAGTAGAGTCCACAAAAGACCACGTGGACGAAGTGCAAGCTTCATTTTTAATCATTCTTTCATTTATACCAGTTTATTCGATTTTACTGAAGAAACTTACCTTAAGGGCCAAACCAATAACGTTATATAGAATCTATATTAGCCTTCAGTCCAACTTTGAACTCTCAGGCATTTTTGATCTCGTAAATTTTTCTACATTTTCTGCAACTTGCCATAAAAAGCATTTCAAATTATTATACTTATATTTGTCCATAAGTATGCGTTCATGCATACCTACACATCTACATCTTTTCTCTGCGTTTCCATGAACACAACTTCCTCGTGTCACAATCGCTCTTTGCGTGTAATTCGCTTGCTCTAATTAGATCCCACATACCTTCATGTGTACGTTGTCATTAACTACCTGCGACGTCAAGCAGCGCACCTTCGCAAATCTCCACTGAGTTTAAGGAGCCGCTTTATTACTTCAGTGCTTAGTCGCCTGCATGTGCGAAATCCTTCGGTAATTTTCAAAGCAATCACTTTCTTGGAGTCACTGCGTCTCGTTGGCAGTTAGTTACGTGTAATTTTTATGTTGTTTGTTAATTACATCTGCTTGCATGCATGACTTGGATTGCTGCTATAAAGCTATGAAATTTATTTTGATCACTCGTAATTGCAAATGTTACCCTTGTAAAGCCATTTGTGTAGCACAAGCGGAGTTGTTGTTGTTGAGTATCTGCAGGCACCTAAGGGCAACACACTTAAGAATTATAATTGATATTGGATGGAGCTTTAATAATTTACCCTCACTAATCCTTAATTATGTGCATATACACAAATGGTCATCAAGATAGATACACCCCACTAAAACTTTATCATTCTCTTCAAACTTAACAAAAAACTCCAAAGTTTTTTTCTTGTATGGAACTAATGCTTGAAAAAGTATAATAAATAAATAGCTGCCCCTTTTATACTTTTTCTGAAGATCCTAAAAAAATTGATACCGAGACAAGAAGTAGTTTACACTGATTTGTCCAAGATATGATTAGTTATGTAGGTAGTACATACACTTTTGCTCACATGATTAAGTCATTTTATCTTTTTACAATAAAAATTTAATATTTCACTACATTTTTCATGCTAAATTTTTTGCGTAAATTTTATTTAAAATATGCATTTTTTGTGTATAAACTAAGACTTCAAATTTAGTACAAAATTTAACAAATTTAATGATATTGCCATCAAAATTTTCTACTTTTGAATCAGAATTTTCAGAAAACTTATTGGTATGCAGTTTTTATAGTTGACTTTTTGAATTTTTGTTTTTTGCATACGACATTGAGAATTTTCTTCCATAAAATTACAAGTCTTTGATATGGAAGAAAATAGTCAACATTGTTGAAAGTCAACGCTCTTTTTGAGTGACTTCGAACTTAACTTGACTTATCTTAAATTGAATAAGCTGTGCCACTGCATATCCAAATTTTTTTTGTATAAACTAAGGCTTCAAATTTTGTACAAAATTTAAAGATATTGCCATCAAATTTTTCTACTTTGAATCAGAATTTTTAGAAATTTTATTGGTATGCAGTTTTGATAGTTGACCTCTTGAATTTTTGAAAATTTTCTTCCATATTGTGATTTTTTCCGACATTTTCCGAATTTTCTTCCCTAAAATTACATGTGCGGAAGTCTTTTATATGCAAATCAACGCGGTTTTTGAGTGATTTCAAGCTATGCAAATGCATATCCTGATTTTCTATCTGATCAAATTTTTTTTATTATTTTTCTACTATTTCTTAAATATTTGCGAATTTTATACAAAGTTTGTAACTTTGATTTTTAATGTTTTTCTTAAGCAATGTAAAATTAGCGAAAAAATTTAGCCCGGAAAATATTGCGCATAGTGTAAAAAGAAATGAAGTGATGTAATTATGTTAGCACAAGTGTACTTATATATGTCTCAGGGTCATTAAGGGGTTAAGGCACACTTCATAGAAAAAAATTAACATTGTTTTTTTAATTCTAGAGTGGTTTGCTACCAGTGGGGTTAATAAATTACAAAAAAAAACAACAAGTTTGCTTGAAAGACCCTGTTTCTTTGCTTGAATTCGAAAATCGATTTTTATTACACCGAGAATGGCTTACCACCTGTGGGGGCAATGGGGGTAATAAATAAACAAAAAAAAGAAGAAAATAAGTTTGACTTGAAAGACCCTGTTCCTTAGCTTTAATTCGAAAATCGATTTTTTTTAGTACCATAGTGGCTTAGCACTTGTGGGGGCAATGGGGGTAATAAATAAGAAAAAGATTAATTTAGACTTGAAAGACCCTGTTTCTTAGCTTGAATTCGAAAACGATTTTTTTAATACCAGAGCGGCTTACTACCTGTGGGGGCAATTTGGGTAATAAATTTAAAAAAATAGAAGTTTCACTTGAAAGACCCTGTTTCTTAGCTTGATTTCGAAAATCGAGTTTTTTTAATACTAGAGTGGCTTACCACCTGTGGGGGCAATTGGGGTAATAAATCAGAAAAAAAATTAATTAGTTTGACTTGAAAGACCCTGTTTCTTAGCTTGAACTCGAAAATCGATTTTTTTTAATACTAGAGTGGCTTACCACTTGTGGGGACAATTGGGGTAATAAATTGAAAAAAAAAATTAGTTTGACTGGAAAGACCCTGTTTCTTAGCTTGAATTCGAAAATCGATTTTTTTAATACCAGAGTGGCTTACCACTTGTCAGGGCAATATGGGTAATAAAAATATACTTGAAATACCCTGCTGCTCAGCTCTAATTCAGAAATCACTCAATTTAAAAAATTTCAAAACTGTTGTGTGATCTGTGTAAAACACAATTCAGGTGTACGAAAATTGTTCCATTTTTTTCTAATTTTTGATATTTTTATTTTTTTTCTAGCTTCTTCAACTCTGATTTTTCATGTGTTGTTTTCTTTATAAGAAATAAAAATCGCATTGCATTAGTACGCCAATGGGCGAAACTTCTTTTATTAGCTCGTTATTTAGAGAAACCTCAGTAAATTCTTTTTCGTTTAAGTATTTTATGGCTGCTACTTTTCCGTTTTAGCAAAACTTGTTTGGCACTTGAATGTTTTCTAGTTGCGCCAAAGGAGTCTCCTGTGACTGCTTCTCTCTCTCCAGCAAGTGTACTCGGCACAACAATAATAACAACTACACAAATATTTGTAAGGAGATGTATTGTGGAATAGGTAGCTTAGAGTAACAATAAATAAATACTTATAGAGCAAAGTTAAATAAAAGTTGCAAATTTATGTTGCACCCAAGCAAACTAAAGTGAAACGGAGCAGAAGCAGAACAGAAGCAGAAGGAAAAGCAAAGTTTTTAGTTTTACGATTATTTGTGTTGGCCTTATGTTTGACGTCTGGATTTATTTGCCAGCAAAGCGCACAAATCCGCCACTCAATGCACTACGGTGAATTTATGTTTTTGTAGGTTTTTTAGGTGATATTTTAGTATGCAGAAGAAATGCTTTATTGTTTTACTACTTTTCTTCTTGCCGCTTTTATGGACTTGCTTTACTTTCAGCACACATTTGTTTGTGCCTGTATGCGTTTGTATGCCTTCTGAGTGTAATTCTCATTTTGTTTTTTGTTTTTGTTTTTTGGGCGCTTGAAGATATGTCATCGCTCTCCAATGCGACACTGCTGGCGCTTGCAGCATTTTTATTGATTTAAAGTTGCAATGGCGCGCATTTTTCTACGTCACTCCGGTGCATTGTTTCTCGTTCGTTTCCTCTGTTTCTGTTTCTGCTTTTTTTCATTTTCGTTTTTTGCCTTGCGCTTCTTTTTGCTTTTCCGCCATCGTCGTCCTCTTGTCTACAAGCCACTGTTGGGCGTTTTTCTTTCCGGTAGGATGCACACAGGTTAAAACATCTCCGGCAGCACAGCCACTGGTGCCATTAAAGTCACAAAACTTTAAAATGTAATGCAAGTTTTCAGTTTCGAGTTGTTCGAGCTATTCGAAGTCTTAGCACTGAACCGCAACAACAAGCCTCATTGCATGCGGTTTTCTTCCGGCACAGTGCGGCTGCCACTACACCAGAATGGCGGCGAGGTAAGGGAGTGGAAGTTGGCTTTCAAGTCACGGCGAGCAGTTGCAGTTTAATGCCACTTCAGTGAGCTGGGCGGGTAATTGGTATGCATACATATATACGTATGTATGTTTGTATGTAGTTTGTATATGTAGATGAAAAGGTGTGTCTGGAAACGCGCATTGCAATCTGTACCATATAGCAGATGATTGTGAATGTGTATGTGTGTGTGTTTGTACATAACTGAGACGACTTGACATTTCCCCACAATGCACTGTTGATTGCAACGCGAATGCCTCAGTCAGTTACTTACGGTTGCAGGTGGTTTTATGTAGTTGTGGTTGCGCTTGAAATGCGCCGTGACGAAAGCACAATGTCTGTCCGCTATTTCCATGGCATCTTCTTACCTTTCACATGCTCTTACCTCTGCTTTCCTTGCTGCCTGCTTACCTACGTAAATTTTCGTTTGAGTGGCATTTCTTAAAGAGCATAATAAATCCTGCCTCAAGAAGCTCTATTTGGAAGGCAGTGAAAATATTGAAAAAAAAAACTACTAAAGTTGCTCATACGTCACGTGCTTGCATATTAAAAATACTCGAATGAGTGTTACTCATACGCCGTGGACCGCCTCTGTTTTAATATACAGTCACATTTATTGCGCGGAGCAAACGCTTTTAGGTTAATTTTGCTTTAAAAACAAAATTTAAGTATGTGCATGTGCTTTGGGAAGTTCAACAACAACAATAACTATAATTGTACATACATATGCACATTTGTGCTCATATAATTAACTAATTTTTTACCTTTTTGCGCTGTTCGCAATATTTGTGAAGTTAAATTTTTTTCTTAAATTTTTAAAAAAATATAGCTCTTTGTGCATTGGGGAATAAATATATATATATAATTGGCGCGTACACCCTTTTTGGGTGTTTGACCAAGCTCCTCCTCGTATTTATACCTATTAATATTACAAATATAAGAAAAAAAATACCAAGAAAATAGGGCAAATAGAGTGAAAAGGTAAAGTGACTTATTTATGTGAGCACAATTGTACATGCGTATGCATTCATATGCATCAGAAATGAAAAAAATATAGTTTTTGCTTGGCGCTATGCCATAAATTTTTTCTATGGCTACAAAATAAAACATTTATTTAAATCTTTTTTAAAATTTTCGATTTAAATATTTTAAATTTTTTTTATTTAAATATTTTAAAAATTTTTTTATTTTTTTATTTTTAATAAGAACAAGGTTAGGTTAGGTTAGGTTTGGCAGCCGCATCCCACATAGAGACAACGATGCCACTTAGACCGCGAAATGGGTCCGTTGTGAAGCCGCGGGGGCTGAGCTACATTTCCCTCTCCATATTAAACCATCCTGAGCTTTTGACAAAGCGTAAAAGGTTGTTGATACCTAAAATGTATAGATTTGTTAAGAAGTAGGATTTTAAAAATCGGTTCCTGCTTCTGGCTAGAGCTGGGCATGTGCAAAAAAGGTGTTGAATTGTTTCCAACTCCTCATTTCTGCAGCTACGACAGAAATCATGCGTGTAAACGCCTAATCTCTTTGCATGATTTCCTATGAGACAATGTCCTGTGAGGGCCCCTACTAAGGTCCTGATTTGAAGTCTATTCAGTTTTATAATGCTCTTGGACAGACGTAAATTTAGCCTTGGCCATGTTTGCCTAGCAATTTCACAGGTGTTAACGCTAATCCATCTCTGATTTGTAGACCTGATTAATGCGTCCTTAATGAGAAGCTTACAAGTTGCGAGAGGTATCTCCATTAAAATTACTTATGTCTGGCAAACAGGTACCTTCTCTTGCAAGTTGGTCTGCCCTACAGTTCCCTGGTATATCTCTGTGGCCTGGAACCCAGCACAAGATTATACGATATTGTTTGGCCATCTCATTTAGAGATTGGCGACAACGTAAGACACTCCTTGTTGTTGTTTGGAATGCATATCCAGGGCTCGTAGGGCAGCTTGACTGTCTGATAGAATGCAGATATCCGTTGATGATATTCTGTGTATCTTTAGCCATTTTAAGGCTTCACGAAAAGCGTTTATTTCCGCTTGAAAAACACTACAGTGATCCGGTAGTTTAAAGGATTCACTAATAGAAAGCTCTTCGCAAAATAACCCTGATCCTACACCGGTATCCATTTTAGACCCGTCCGTGTAGATCTTAACGGGTGTGTTGGGTGTTGGATCTTCTTCAAACCATTCCAGTCTAGAAGGGATTTTCATTAGAAAATTCCTTTCGAAGCAGAGAATGGGAGGATGATAATCGCAGTCACTGGGCATATCCGTGTAGGAGTCTAAGATGGTCGAATGTCCCTGTGTGACAGTCTTCCATTGTGAGCTCGCTTTGAGCCTTACAGCGGAGCAGGCCGCTAAGTATTTGCAGAAGAGATCTAGGGGTGGCAGATGTAGTATGATATCCAAAGCCATGGATGGCGTGGTAACCAAAAAAGTATACCAAAAAAAAGAAGAAAAATATTTTGGTGCTTCTAAAATTCAAAATGCTTTTTATACATTTTTTTTTTAAGTTTTTTTTAATTTTTTTTTAAATTTTTTTTAATTTTTCTTTTTATTTATTTTTTTTTAAATTTTTTTTTCTTTTTTTTTCTTTTAATTTTTATTTTTTTAAATTTTTTTTGAATTTCTATAAGTTTTCTTAAATTTGGTATAAAATGTCTGCACACCGATTTTATTTAATATAATTTTTTTAATTATTCTTCGCAAATAAGTATACATTAAAAAAGTAACAAATTTTTTGGTGCTTTCAATTAAAAATATTTTTTATTCATTTTTTTTTGTTTTTGGTATTTTCAAGTTTTTTGAAATGTTTTGAATTTACAAGTCCCTATAAGAAATAGTTTAAATTTTAGTTTTTAGTAATAAAAATAAATAAATAAAACAAGAGTAAAGCCAAGGTTATAGTTTCCTGGACATTTGTGTAAAAAAATTAATGATTTTAGATCTCAAAATCAACTTGTTTGATTTATAGTAGGCACTTAGTTTACTGGTAACGAATGTGGGAAGTTTCTGAGTAGCTTGCAAAAATTAGATGAATTACAAAGAGGTACCTAACTTACATATTTCGATCCCTTACCCCTTATCTTGCCTTATCTACAATAGTTATCTCATCAGCATTTTTATTCCCTTCAATAATACTGTACCCGGTAACAGGGACTGAAATTTGTATAATCCATTAGCATAAATGGATCCCATTGCCTTCAGTGCAGCAGGAGATAGTAACGTTTTCAGCTCGGGCCCTCCTACTTTTCAGAAGAATAACTGCTTGTTGTACGGCAAAGGTCTTTGCTTGGGCTCTCTAATTTGTATAAGAAGATCTGCTAAATAGAGACTGGCTCAGTTACCTGCGGCAATCTTAGTGCCGATAAAATAAATAGAAATGCCACCGTCGCCAGACTCACTTCACATTCAATCATAGATCGACACTACTGCCGTCTAGTTGGCTACAACGCAGATTTAAGCATCCAGTTTAGGTTTTGAATTGCTTTGATCTTTACTCATCCCATTTCATGTCTGTTGTTATGCTGGAACTGTTTAGATCACTGATGATTGACTGATGTACGACGCCATTTTCAAAAATTATAAATCCTCCGATAGGGAGCTGAATTTTATATAATTGCTAAATTTCGTTAGCCCATTCGTTTAGCTGTGCCACGTGGGGATCGGATGTGAAAAATCCTAACTGAGATCATATTTTTCGTTAAGAAATCTTCGCGTTGATTATTTATTTCTGTATACCCATTCACGAGTGCAGTAAATTTCGAAAGCTCTTACCGAACGCAATTCAACTCAAAAGTAATTTTCATTCCTTGAACTACTTTGAATTTTCTTTTCACTTTGCCTTTCGGCCATCGACGCACTTCAAGGTCAATTGCGATTTAGTCATACAGCCGCCGGCTGAAAGTCGCAGAGTCATGGGCTTAAGTGTAGCAAAAGGTGCTGACTAGGCCACCAGGCACGCAGGTATGTATGTGCGTGCAACATAAAAAGAAGTATGCGCGTGTGTGTGTGTGCATATATGCATGTAGAGGATAAAGCGCACACAGCAATCGGCGTTAAATTTCAATGAATACTGTCATTATGTGAATGCAAAGTGTTAACGACATGACAATCGATGTACACTCACAGCATTCACAGCATGAACGGCATGAACGAGAACGGCAGTAAGTGGGTAAGGCGGTGAAAAGACGGCGAAAAACATGTAGAGGATTAGCCGAAAAGCTGTTTAAATGACATCAATAGACGAAATTGACAAAAATAGAAGAGGCGAAATGGCAGAGTGCCTAGCAGTGCTTCAGCTCTTTCAGCGGCATTGGCTGGAGGCAGCAACGTGCAGCTGTCGCTATGGCAAAAGGACAACACGCCAGCAAACGGTAGATGGCGATTAAATAATAAATGAGTGCAAAGATTAAAGAGAAATACAGAAATTGACGACATTGAGTTGCTTAGATTAAATAATGGCATCTCAATTTTTTTTTTGTTTTATTAATTTTTATTTTGTTTATTTTCTTGTTATCATTTTCTTCTTTTTTCATTTTTTTTTTTCTTTTTTCTTCACACAATTTTTTTTTTTCTTTTTTCTTCACAGACAGCACAATATTTTGCAGCAGCTGCATTAGTGTCAATTAAAATTTACTTCATCACTCTGCATTTTTGAGGAAAAAACGGAAACCTTTGTCAATTTGTAAATGCATAAATGCAGCACACAAACAATCTCAATTGCTGCATGTACATTAGGGTGGGCTAATGAAATAAGCGTCAGCCGGCAACATAGAGGCGGTTGTCAGAGCTGCTACACCTTCTCGGCATGACTGGTTCGTTGCCAGATCTGTGGTGAATAAGGCCGCCATTCGATTTGCCATTAAATCTTTTGGCGGCTACAAGTCACCCGGACCAGATGACATATACATCCTGTCATGCTGAAGGAAGGCGCAGAGTTCGTGACAGGAACCCTGCAGAAAATCTTCTTGGCATGCCTGACACTGGCCTGCATACCACGCTCTTGGAAGATGGTGAGGGTCGCTTTCATCCCAAATCTGGTTATCTGGGTTCATGGGCACAGGAACATAGAGGGAAATGAAATTTCCGATGAGCTTGCCAGGAACGGGGGTCGACAGGACCGGTTTCAGCTGTCCCCTTCTCAGACATCGCTGTCCCCTTGACCGTTGTTAAAGGGAAACTACACCATTTCTTTCTAGAAAAAGCGCAAGACAGTTGGAGGTCTGTCTCATCGTGTGCTATTTCGAAAACACTATGGCCTCAATACGATAGAAAGAGAAGCTTAAGGTGTTGCGCATCTCCCGCCATTCAATTTCCAAACTCATTGCGATGTTCACTGGTCACTGGGTGATCTGTGCTCATGTGGAGAAACTTGGAATTACGTACAACCTCTATTGCAGAAGCTGTGGGGCTCCTGCAGAGAAAGAGACTGTTGAACACTTTCTCTGCAAATGTCCGCCTCTGGCGGCTAGGCGCTTGAGATTCCTTAGCGTGCCCTTTGGGGATGACTTGAAGAAATTCTCCAGCCTAGATCCCTTTTCTCTCCTCCACCTACATCAACAGCACTGGATGGCTGTAGACGGGGTTTTTCTTCCCTAAATCTTGTCATAGGTAGTGGTCCACATTATGGCATCAAAGCGGCACGTAAGTGCTACTTGAAGTATACTTGGGGGGGTACTCTTGCCATCTTACCTACCTACCTACCTACCTACCAAAATAATTTGTTTCTATTTAATAAAAAATGCATTCAAAAACGAAGTTGGATGACTAATTTTGCCCTATTTAAAGCCCAAATTGACCCGCCCTAATGTGTATATGTACCTATTTGCTCTGATTTTCCACAACGAGAAACCATTATGATGAAGTGCGCGCATTTTAATTAAAATGAATTGGAATTTCGAATGTACGCCAATTTATTTATGCATGAAAAATTGTGAAAAACAAAATATAAATATTAATAAAACAAATATCAAATATTTTTGTTTAGGCTGTTGCATGCCCAGCAAGACTGCGTGCAATACTTATGACTTCTAAAAATTTCTAAACGCAGACACTTGTTAACAATTGTTCGGACCCAGAACCAGAAGCAGACTAGACTGACAATTCACGCCAAGACTTTGTGCCAATTAAAATTTTGTTGTATTGTTTGAATTTTGCTTGGCGCGCCACACATAACAGATTAAACACGAATGATATTTCAAGCATAAATAATAATAGATAAAAATATGAGCAGCATAGAAAAGAAATGAGCTGAAATGAGGCAGTCATAGATTCTGTTAAAAAAGTGAAGGGTCAGTGGTCTATGAAAATCTGTGCATATGTATAGATATATGCAGATATGCATGCAGCAGCGGATACTGAAAGCTGAACCCTCAAAAATCTAGAACATTTTTTATTGTATTTTGGTACACCTGAAATCTATGACCACCACTTGATGTTTTCATCCAAGGAGAGGCCTTGAAAGCCATCCGCAGGCTGAAACTCAATGGTAATTGTGCCTGCCCCTGTCCGGCATTGCACAACAGAGAAGGCATGGACTTCGATTTAACGATTCTCTCACGACTCCAAGAGTCGTATTTGAAAAGAGATACACGCGAGCTTGGCAGGCTGATAGAGGCTGCAGATGGACAATACTGATGTTACCTGTCATGAAGCAGAAGGGACTGCAGGCAGCTGGTTGGGCTGATGACGGGCCACTTTCTATAGACGAAGCACATGGAAAAGGTTGGCATCTCAGACAGTGCTCTCTGCCGACCATGTGGAGATGAGGATGAGACGGCAGACCACTTTCTCTGCGTCTGCCCGACCTGCGTTCGAATCAGGCTTGAGGTCTTTAGCACTGATGTATGAAGAAGCAACCACCCGACAAAAAAGCTCATCGGTTTTAAAATTTCCTTCAATATCTCTGTGCCCCGGAACCCAAATCACGCATTCCTGTGCAACCTTTGCCCTTAGTATAGCCGCATTCATTGATTTAATGTCCACCTATCCGATAATAATACAACTGATTAATTATTAAAGATTCGAAATTATTTTAACATTTTTTACACTTTTCTCATAAGCGAACACCTTCCCTAAAGGGGACATATTTTTCAGTCCCTTAGATGTCCGCTTAAGAGAGAGGGCACTGTTTATGTAAAATTCTAAAAACATTTAGAGTGCTTGTTGGAAAATTTCAATTTCTGTAGGAAATAAGTTCTCAAAATTTGGATAGCCTTCAATTAAAGAAAGAAAAAGCATCACTCACAAACTACTGCCCTCTTTTGACAATTTTTGCACCGCTGGCCAGCTTGTGAGTCGTAGGTGGCTTGAGTGTAACACCTATTTGAGCTGGGTATTGCCACCTGTTCGTATTTAAAAAAAGTAATTTATTAAAAAATGGACATAAATATCAAAAGGGAAATATGTAACAACAAACTCTATTCCGAAAAAAAAATTTGTATGGCGTTGCCACCTGGTTTTATTGCAAAAGTAGCAATTTATTACATATTTCGTTTGAGCATTCAGATATAAACAGGTATCAAATAAGTTTTAATATAAAAAAATATATTTTTATCTGGTGTTGCCACCTAGTTTTCGTGTGTGAATTTCCGATTTTTAATAAACCCGTTTAAAAAAAAATGGATACCCTTGAAAACAAAAACACCTGCTTTGCCTTTTTTTATTTGTTTTAAAGTTAAAAAAAAAGCAATACAAAAAAATTTTTTTTTTACAAAGGAGACCTCCTAAATTGAATAGGCTTTAATTTGAGCCGCCAAACGTCGAAATCGGTGTAGTCGTTGAAGCGGATTCGCGCCCGCGCGCAAAAAAAAGATATTTCGAGAAAAACGCGTTTAACGCTTGACAAATCGGCTCCGAGCGCGCGCTTCTACCTGTTCTTCTGCCGACGCGCGCTCTCGTCTATACGCTATTACGCTCGTTAAATCAGTTACCTAGCGAAATATCCTTTTGCCAACACATGTTTAAGACCTTAAGAATGAAAATAAAGCAATACAAAAAAATAAGTTTTTTTTGTCGATTTTGACTAGAATTTGCCTTTAAGGTTATGAGTTTTTCTAAATTGAAGATTCCGTTAAAATAATACTAAATTTACCTACGTTAAAGCGCAAAGCTCTAGGCTCGCCACAATGTCATTGCTCCATTGCCTGCCTTTGGTCGCCGCTCAACTCCAACTGCCTTCTTATGCCTAACGCTTATTTGATACACGTATTTATGCATGCACATACATACATACATATATGTATAGGTGCACATATAGCCATACGTATATGTGTAGGTGTGTATGCAGACGAGTGTACGAATATACAAATCTCTGCAACTGCGGTTGGTTGGCCTTGCCGTTACAGCTACAGTACCTGGCCATTGCATTATGACCGATGATAAAAATTACATATTTATGGATTTGAGAGCGAATAAAAAGCAAACCGTTTTAAAGCATTTAAAAAAGTTTAGATATTTGTTTTTATTAAAAGCTTCTTGACATTTTTGCATTAAAATTCATTTTAAACTAATATTTCGTGGCTCTTCCTCTTGCTGTTAAGACGGCCGCAATTCATTGAGTCATACTGGCTAGGCACTGTATTATCTTCATCTTAAGATTTTGATCATTATACCACACATCTTCGATGTTTTCCTTAAGCTGTTGTATTGTGGTATTATTCCGCTGGTATACTGCCGATTTGAGGTATGCCAAACAATTTTCGATGGGGTTAAGGTCCGGTGAATTGCCAGGCCATGTCAAAACCATTATTTCCACTTTTAACACTTTTTAACAAATAACAAAAAAAAAATTAAATTTTTAACAAAAAAAAAAAAACTAAATTTTTAACACAAAAAAAAAAACAATTAAAAAGCAAAAAAAAAAAAAACACAATTTAAATTTTTAACAAAAACAATTTAATTTTTAACAAAAAAAAAAAACAAACTAACTTTTTAACAAATATTAAACAACAAATTAACTTTTTAACAAATAACAAAAAACAAATTAAATTTTTAACAAATAACAAAAAACAAATTAAATTTTTAACAAATAAGAAAAAAATTAAGTTTTTAACAAAAAAAAAATTTAATTTTTAACAAAAAAAAATTAAATTTTTAACAAAAAGTGTAACCATTATTTCCATTTAATTCAGACAATTCATGCTCATCCTGGATGTGTGACATGGAGCTCCATCTTGCATAAAGGCGTATTCGTCTCTCGAATACTTCAGGGTTTCTAAATATGGCAGCAAAACGTTTTCCAGCACGTCCTTGGAAGCACACAATCTTCAGAATATCGCTCTCCGGCTCTTCTGCGAACAAAATTTGTTATTTTGTCACCGCTTCCAATCGGCATTCATCGCTGAAGATGATCTGTAAGAAGAAAAACACAACCACAAAAAAGTGTGGATATTCACATCTTCTTACTGTTATTTGACAGAGGACAAAAATGATTTTTTTTTAACTTACTTTTTTCCAATATTCCCCGTCGAAGTCTCTGTGAAGTTGTGCCCAAAGTTTCCGCCGATTTCGCAAACACCGAGTCAGTTTTGGCTTTTTTGCTGGTCGTCTGCAGAAAAGGCCTTTTTCGTATAAGCGTCGTCGCCTTCTTTCCGAAATATTTACTCCTGAACCTTTCTTAAAATCATCCGACTTGAAGCATTTCTGTTCCAGAGAACTGTTTGGATGATTTTGTGATCCTGCTTGGTTCAGGTGATGCGTTCTCGGCGACAATTTTGGCGATTGTTTGAAGTTACCGCTAAAACGTTGTTGGTATTTTTCAACTTTTTGACAGCATTTACCACGGACGCCTTGGATATTCGAACGGTTCTTGCTATGTCTGCATAGCTCAGGTTCTTGGCTTTCAAAAGAACTGCAATTTGTTGCTTTTGTCCCGATGTCAAATCCGACTTTCGGTCCATTTTCTAAAAAAAACTGGTTAAATTGAAAAAAAAAGGATAATCCACGTGACAAATTCAAAAGATATGTATGTTTTGTACTTACTGTTGTTATATTTTAGATATATGAATATTCACTATTCAATTCTTTCACTTTTCCGACGATCTCAATTAGTTTTTTTATGCTCCTCACACAAGATCGAATTAATTCGCACTGGCCCTTGCACACTTAACTGTTCACTTATAAACAAAAAAACTGATCCTTTTCTAATCGCCGCGGGCCAATTGACCGGAAAATCTTAAAAACATCTAAGAACAGGTTGAAAACCCCTAATACCCTTTTTTATTTGGAAAAGCCCAAATTAGATTGACAATTTTACCTGATATTTGAAGTTTCCAGAAAAAATGCCATCGGTCATAATTCAATGGCCAGGTCCTGCAAGCGCGGAGTTCTTCAGGCTGTTATTGTTGGCTTTTTAATGCTTCCTATTTAATTGTTTTGCTTCTTTCGTTACAGTAAACATTTTGTTGTTGTTTGTGCTTTTAATATGCTTTTCAATTGTCTTAAAACTTTTTTTTAGTATTTCCTTTTTTATAATGCATTGTTTAGTTTCCTTTCTGTCATCGCGATTTTAATTATAATTTTTTATGAATGATGCATTTTCACATGTTGGTGGTGTTGTTGTTGTTGTTTTGTTTCATTTCATTTTTACCTCCGAGTTATGAGCAAACAATTTCATGCAGCCATCTACTGAGATAATAGTTTACCAGCAGCTAACAACATCGTTGTGTGTGGCTGATGGCAGGAAACCCAGCCGTTGCGCGCAAAGCTTCATCATTCGGCATAATCACAAGGGAACATTAGTTTACAAACATACCGACATATTTATGTATCTGTGCTTATATGTATTCAGCTGTAGATATGTATGAACATGGCATATGTATGTATGTGGCTACTATTGCCGTTTGATTTACCCTGTGATGCTTACTTTTTGATAGAGAATTTTCGATGTTGTCCAACACTACACACACAACCAGCCATTGAAGCGTCGCTATAAAAAAATTTCCTCTTTTACTTATTATTCATATGCATCCAGCAAAATATCCAAACATACAAGCACATATACATACACTATGTATGTGTGTGTGTACATACAAATGCACAAATGAGCGCCACTGCCTGCCGCCTAGCCGCCCATCATCACATTTTGTGTTTAGTTGCTCGGGGTGTGGTCGACAAGCCGCAGGGCCGCGCTTCGTTTGTAACGTTGCGAGTGTCTCTCCACTTTGACGAGTGCTCATCTCCATTAGAGAGTTTCCACATCATCATCGCCATTGTCATCGTCATCATACTCACACGATTGTTTTGCTTATTCCCCTTAATGCAGTTGTGCCTGGGTATGTGTGTAGGTGTGCTTGCTTGTACTTATTTCATTTCTAAGCACTTTACTTACTGCCTGAAAGTATGCTATGCGATACATTAGAATTTTCCACTCATTTATAAATATTGCTCGTAGGTTTGCATAAATAATGTGAAAGCTTGTAATTTTCGTTTTAGTATGAATTTTAGAGCTGTTTAAATGTCGACCGGTACTTATTAAGCTGACCTGAGGTTAATAATCTGTCTCAGGCCTCAAGCGATTTGCTGCAAAACACATCTGAGCGATTCCATGTCTACTGAGCAAAGTATTTTGGACATTTTCGTACATTTTTCTGAAAATTGGTTTACTTGTAGGCTTGAGTATAATAAGGCACAAACTGAAAAAATTTCAAAAAAAATAAATATAATAGAAAATTAATATATATGTATGTATATACAAAAAAAGAATATGAAAGAAAATAATTCGCGCGTACACTTCTCTAATGTGCTTGACCGAACTCCTCCCCCAATTCGTGGTGTGCATCTTGTTGTTGTTCCACAAATGGGGGGACCTACAGTTTTATGCCGCCTCCGCACGGAAATGATTTTTTATGAAGAGCTTTTGCATGACGTAAATGCATGACGGAGGTTTGCCACTGTCTGCCAAGGGGTGGCCGCAATTAGAAACAAAAAAATGAAATTTATTCAATGTTTAAAATTTTAGTGAAGAGTTATTTAATATTTTTAACATTAAAACAAAGATGAATAATTTAGAATAAAAAGTACCTATTTTAAAGAAAACATTTTTTTGTGCGAAAAATTTTTAATTTTTAGATAAATTTTTTTAATATTTTGTTAAAAACCTAATTAAAAAAAATGAAAATTTTTAACAAAAAATAAAAAAAATTACAAATTTTAACAATTAAATAATTTTTAACAGAAAATTAAATGTTTAACAAAAAATTAAAAAGTTTTAACAAAAAATTATTTAATTTTAATTTTTAGAATTTAATTTTTTAATTTAATTAATTTGTTCAAATTTAAATTTTTAAAATTTAATTTTTAAGATTTAATTTTTAGTAATTAATTAATTTTTGTTAAATTTTTTTAATTTTTGGTTAGAATAATTTTAATTTTTGTTAACAATTTTTAATAATATATTTTTTGATTTTTTGTAATTTTTTTTTTAATTTTTTGTTAGAAGAATTTAAATTTTTGTTACACTTTTTTTATTTTAATTTTTTTTGTTCCCAAGTTTTTTGTTTTTAATTAGAAAAATAATTAAATGTTTTGGCATTTATTAAATTTTTAAAATTTTGGTATGGAGTTGTTTAACATTTTTATATAGCATTAAAAAAATAATAATTTACAATAAAACGTACACAAAAAAAGTTTTTTTGGAAAGTTATTTTATTTTTTTTGACATTTTTTTTTACTTTATTTTTCAATTAAAAATTATAATAAACCGTACCTACTTAAAAAAAATTATAATGTATAATAAATCGTACTTAATTTGCTAAAATTTTTTGTTCAAATTAAAAGTTTTGTGATTTATTACATTTATAAAATTTTGAGTTGTTTAACGTTTTTATATAGGATTTTTAAGATTAAAAAAAAAATTAAACATTTACAACAAAGCGTATTTGAAAAAGTTTTTGTTTTGGAAAATTAAGTTTTGTTTTTGAAATTTTATGTCCAATTAAAAATTTAAATAAAACGTAACTACTTCAAAAAAAGGTAACAATATAGAATAAAACGCAGTTAAAATTTTTTTTTTAATTATTTTTTTTTTTGGAAATTTGTTCAAATTTTTTGTTAAAATTTTTGACTTAAATAAAAATTGAAATAAAACATACCTACTTAAAAAAAAATTGGTTAGGAAAATTTTTTAATTCTTTGTTTAACATTTTTGGGATCATTTTTTTTAATTAGAAAAAAAAATCATAGTTTTGGAATTTATTAAATGTTTAAAATTTTGGCATTGAGTTGTTAAACAGTTCTATATAATATATATTAGTATTTTTAAGATTAAAAAACAAATAAATAATTTAGAATAGAATGTACTTAAAAAGATTTTTTCAAGAAAAAAATTTATTTTCGAAAAATTTTCAGAACATTTTTTTTTTTGGAAAAATCTTTTGATTGTTTTGGAAAAAAATTTTGCGGGATAGTTTTTTTAAATTATATTTGAAAAACATTACCCCATTTTTTTATTATAATTGATACGAGATACTGATCAGTAATCCGTGAAATCAGTAATCCTGAAATTTTTAGTGGAGGTTCTCACAATTTTCGGAAAATACATCTACTATACTTACTAATGCACTCTTCGCTCGATTACGAGGACATATACGGTAAGCGCTTCGCTAGAGCAGAATTTTGCGCATCAGTGCTTTCAAATTTTTAAACGACAGTACTTGGGTTAAAGGTGAACTATTATTTAATACATGAAAAGCGATTGGTTGGCTGGCTGTGAACTCGACAGCTTCAAGGAAGGCAGGAAGTAGTGGATGCACTACGTCTACTTGTACTTAGCGCAATCATTTGTAGTCTTCTGATGTAGCGCGACGAACACCACCTCATTAGTGAGGCACTGAAGCTTCCAGCTAAGGAGAATAAAATATTTGCAAAAATTATTTTGCGGATATTATCGTAGGCTCAGCCTCTGGAGGCTCACCCGCCGCCTAGGTGCAACAAAAGTCACCTCTTGTGTTGTGAGGAATGCACTGCAGCCTCGCGATAGAGGTGCAGCAATGCGTACCCTTAACACTGGACAGGCTTACGATAGGCTAACGAGAAGCTATCAACGACATTCAATGAAAGTAAGTCAAAGAAGAAGAAGAAGAGAAGTCAAAACTTTCCATTTGTGGAACAACCTGAAGACACACGCCACAAATAGGAGAGGGAGCTCAGCCAAACACAAACGTGCATCAATCCTCGCACCCTAAATGACGTTGTCGTCGATCGACCACCTTCAAGCGCTCCAAGATTTCGAGTTGCGTTGTGATATCGGAAGCCGATTAAACTCCTAATTATTATGATTGGATCAGAATATGCCAAACACAAATCCGCATTGGAAGTGATCGTAGACGACACTAAGCACTTTTTCACATATGCACTACAATCAACTCTTTAACAGCCAGTCTTCTGCTTAATTTTTGAATCCACACCGACGGCACGTTTCCTGGGCCTACCGTTGGGTGACCGCAATGAAAGACTTCGAATAGAAGAAGAAAGAACGAATAGAATAGAATAGGAATATCGCCCTAAGCAAGACTTAGTAAGACTACTACAACAACAAAGAAATGAGCAATAACCTTTTGTCAAAAAAAAAAAAAATTGTGAATGAATTCATCATCCGTAACGAAGAATATGGAATTGGATAGATGTGTGAATATCAAAAAGGTCAATTTATCTTACTTTGAGCGAATAATTTTTCAGAATATTCCGCAGAAGAGAATTTATGGGTTTTTGCGAACGATTTTTACTTGACTAAAAACGCGTTTTTATCTTACTCAGTAATACTTTTTTAGTCAAACAAATGTCTTTGAATTTGGAAGCATTTTTTTGTGTTTTTTTTCTCCTTTTTTATTTTTTTTTTTCTTTTTTCCTTTTGTTTCTCCTTTTTTAATTTTTTTTCCTTTTTTAATTTTTTTCCTTTTTCCCCCATTTTTTCTATTTCTTCCTTTTTTGTTTCAGTTTTCCTTACCTTTCCCGGCTTAGTTTCGACCTACGATAGTTTACTGTTATATTTTACACACATACACACGCAAATACATGAGCCATGAAATTATGTAAGCGAAACGAAATCTGGCCAAATGAAGAGCTTCTCCGTGTTAAGCCTTTGCATAAATGTTCTCATTGCGCCTACAAAGAGAAATTTGTGAATGTAGTTGTATTTGCATATATGCATGTATGTATACATGTACA
Source organism: Anastrepha ludens (assembly GCF_028408465.1). Lineage (NCBI taxonomy): Eukaryota > Metazoa > Arthropoda > Insecta > Diptera > Tephritidae > Anastrepha > Anastrepha ludens. Next base: position 24,161,290 of record NC_071499.1, on the reverse strand, counting down.
AGTTCCTCATAGATGCGCTTATACGATGGGGGCAGGGGGTAGTATGCACTTTAGTATGCTCAGCAGAAATTTATAAAGGAAAATCTGGAATTTGCGAAATATGTCATTTTGTCATACAACGAATATTCTATAGACGCCTAAACATAGGCACAGCTTAGCTAGCGACACATGAAAGAGAAATATAACGGAATATTTGCAAAGCTATATTGTGCATTAGGGTTGCCAATATTGAAATATTAAAGGAATTGATGATCCTGATATTTGGGGTTATTTTTCCATGTAGACCCGAGATTTAGGGACTCGTTTCGGTACATAACTGTCTCATGCACAAGAGATGTCGATATTGGTGGTAATTGGTGATCGCGATATTTTGGGATTCGAAGAATTTTTTATGTTATCCCGCAATTTCGGGATTTGTTCCGTGCCATAACCTGCTTAATTCAACAAAGCTACTGTTTTTTATACAAATTATAATAATTTAAAAATGTGTACTTGGGATTTTAAATACATTTTGCTGTACATCAAAGCTGAATGGGTTTTGGTTATTGTTTCTTCAATTTAAAACAACATAAACGAGCTATTTTTAAAATGTAAGCTAGCGCACAGATTATGCATTTTTGCAATCCTATTTACTAACAAAGGCCTTGTTGAGTGTACAATAATTACCTACATTTTTTCTAAAACAAAAATAAAAAAAAGTTAAAAAAAAAATTTATTCTAAATTACAAACTTTTTTTTATGTATTTTTTGTATTATAAATTATTAAATTTTTTTTGTTAAAAATACTATATAAAATGTTAATAACTCTGTACAAAAATTTGAAACATTTAATGAATTCCAAACCTATTATTTTTTATCTAATTGAAAATAAAAATATTCCCCAAAAACTTTTAACAAAACTTTGTAACATTTTAACAGGGTGTTAACAAAAACTAAATTTTTAACAAAAAAAAGTAAATTAAAAATTTTTAAGAAAAAAATAAAATTAAAGCTTTTCAACAATAAAATTAAATTAAAAATGTTTAACAAAAAAATTAAATTTTTAACAAAATATTAAATAAAAAAAATTTATTAAAAATGTTTAACAAAAAAATTAAGGTTTTAACAAAAAATTTAAATTTTTAACAAAAAAAATTTTATCAAAAAAATATAAAAAAACTTAATTAAAAATGTTTACCAAAAATATTAAATTTTTAACAAAAAATTAAATTTTTAACAAAAAAAAAAGTTTCAACAAAAAAATTTAATTTTAAAGCAAAAACTTTTATCAAAAAAATTAAATTTTTAACAAAAAATTAAAAAAAAAAATGCATTAAAAATGTTTAACAAAAAAATTACAATAGATTAAGTATTTTTAACAAAAAAATTTAATTAAAAAAAAAAATTAATATTTAACAAAAAAAAAAAAAATTTAATAAAATTAAATTTTTAACAAAACATTAAAAGAAAAAGAATTAAATTAAAAATTTTTAACAAAAAACGTAAACTAAAAAGTTTTAACAAAAAATTTAACATTTTAACAAAACAATTAAATTTTTTAACAAAAAAATTAAATTAATTTTTAACAAAAAATTAAAAAAATTAAAGAATTAAAAATTTATAAGCAAAATTAAAAATTAGGTCTAAAAAAATTAATTTTTCTTGAAAGTAGAAACGTTTTATTGAATTATTCATCTTTTCTTAATGTTAAAAATTCTAAATAACTCTACCAAATTATTAAAAAAATATTCCTCAAAAACTTTTAACAAAAAAATGAAATGAAATTAAAAAAAATTAAATTTTTAACAAATTTACAAAAAAAGTTAATTTTTAACAAACAAATTAAATTAGTTTTTAACAAAAAATTAAATATTTTAAAGAGGAAAATAAAAGTTAACAAAAATTTGTAAATATTTAACAAAAATTTAAAAAAATTTCACAAAAAATTGTAAATTTTTAACCAAACTTAAAAATTAGTTCCAAAAAAAAGGCAATTTTTCTTGAAACTAGATACGTTTTATTCAATTATTCATCTTTTAATGTGAAAAATGCTAAATAACTCTACCAAAATTTTAAAAAAATATTCCTCAAAAACTTCTAACTAAAATTTTTGGAAAAAAATTAAAATAAAATTTTTAACAAAAAATTAACTTTTTACAAAAAAAAATTAAATTTTTAACAAATTTACAAGAAAATTTTATTTTTTAACCAATTTTTAACAAAAAAATCAAATTAGTTTTTAACAAAAACAGAAAATTTAAAATTTTTAACAAAAAATTAAAAAAATTTTCACAAAAAAATAAAATATTTAAAATGGTTAACCGAAATTAAAAATTAGGTCCAAAGAAAAGGAATTTTTCTTGAAAGTAGATATGTTTTATTCTAATTATTCATATTGTTTTTATGTTAAAAGTGCTAAATAGCTCGTACAAAATTTTAAACATTGAATAAATCCCAAAACTTTTTTCTATTACTTATATAATACATACATACAGTCAGCGTCAAAATAACATGTACTCCACATATGGATAAGTTTTGACTTTTTATTTATTTGTTTTGCAGTTTCATTAATTTTTGATAAAAATTTAATTCATACTTCAACAACTACCATAAAAAGCAAAGTTTCGAACTATCGAAGTATAAAATTCGCAAATTTTCATCATAATTACAAACGTTTTACTCAGAATTTAAAAAAAATTTCGTGTACACACTTTTATAGATCATTGAATTTTGCTATAATAAAGTGCAAGTTTCAAGTAGATCCAAAATCACTCTGATTTTTGAGAATTTTTTTCGTCTGCAGTCTTGTACATTTTCTCCATTTAACGCCTACTCCATTTTTTTTTATATGAAAGAAAGCAACCAACGCCATCGGTAGAAAAAAATTCTCAAAAATCAACCAATATTTTGAACCACTTAAACTTGCACTAATTCAGCGCGAAACTTTTGGGATGCGAAAGAAATTTCGTTTGTGGGTTACTTGCAAACTGGAAAAACAATAAATTCTGAACATTATTGTAACTTTTTAGACCAGCCGAAGAAAAAACTTCGTGAAAAAAGTCTCAGTTTGCAAAGAAAAAAAATCTTTTTCATAGGACAATGAAAGCCGAGCTAAAAGAGCATTTTGACAATGGCTTATATCCATGAATTAAAGCTCGAATTGTTAGAGCATCCACACCCTATTCACTAGGTTTGGCCATCTCTTGCCAGACCTAAAAGAATTCATGGGTGAAAAGCGTTTTTCATCAAATGAAGAGGTCATACCTGGAGGCGTATTTTGCTGCCCTCCAAGATTCTCATTTCAGAGATGGATTTCATGAATCGGAATCTCGTTGGCACAAGTGTACTGAGGTTCAGGGAGACAACAACCTAATAATTGGCCCTACTTCCTCTATTGGGTGTTTTGTACTACCTTCGAACGACAGTTGATTTTTATGAGACGCTTTTTCATGGCGGAAATACACTCGCCGAGTGGCGACATCTGTAGAAATAACATTTTCTATCATTTGGTATTTCATGCCCCAAGACTCTAGCCCGACTGAATTGTAGTGACGCACCGACACATTCGGTTGGAGTATTTACCATAGAGTATTTTTCTCTCTTTTAATTGATTTGTTTTCTGCATCTCTAATTATATTACTTTTATTGTAAAACTATCTGGACAAAATTTCAAGTCGATTCGCCCTGTGGAATCAAATAAATAAAATTCAGCAGCATGCAAAAAAGCTTGTTTTCGTATTTAATGCAGTCCATAAAACCAATCGGGCAAATCCTATATGGCCAGAACGTCAACGAAAGCCACTTCCTTATTTAAAATTTCTTTCTTTTTTCATCTGAAAACTTTAAATTGAGTGCAAAAATTTTAAAAATTATTATTTATTTCCCTGAAAGCTGGTATCGGAATGAGTTAAAATGTGTTTGAAAGAATAGCAGACCATTTAAACTTGAGCCTTCTTATCGTTCTTTTAGTTTATGGCGCATAAAAACTGCCGATGAAATACACCACTTCGCAAGAATGTCTAACATGAATTCCCGCATTAGCAATTTTTCATACTCTTATTATTTTTTTTTAAGAGAAAAGTCAAAATCTTGGATTATTGCTTTCTTTTTTAAACTATTTTAAACATTTTTTTTAAGATTTCTTTTGCCCTCGAAAACAATTAATGAATTATTATTACGGCAACACGGTTTCGACATCCCTATCATGTATGGATGCATATACATAAATGCAGAGAAAGCTGTTGTGAAAGCATACATTTAGGCATGTCTTCTTACCCTTCACAAACTACATCCAAATCACAGAGTGTAGATGCTCTATTTGATAGAGAAACAAATTAAAAAAAACAACAACAACAAAAAAACAGATTATCTCTCCACTTCCTGTACTTAATCATAGAGTTGTTGGGCTATTGACCTGATTTTGCTTGTAGTTTTCCTCTTTAATCCGTTTTTTTTTTGTATGGCGTGGTAATGCTTTGCCATCTGCTGCTTGCCTAGCCTACCTTCCTGCGCTTCTTGCTGAGTACATACTTATGCAAATAAATGCATGCATATAGTCGCAGCTCCTGAATTATGCAACTACTCACACTTACGTAAAGCATATGCATACACACATGCATATGTATGCCGTCTGCATGTGCCACAACAGGCATTTCTAGTTAAATCCAACGGGGCGTATGAGTAACATTATTACAAATTATCTTGTTAAGGTAGTCAAAGCAAATACTCGTCGTATGTGAGCGATTTGCTCATTTTCACTTTCAGTGCATTACAGCAAATTAGTGATGCATATTTTGTGGCAGTAGCAGCAATGTACATACACACGCACATACATATACATATGCAAATCCACACATGTCAATCGTGAAATTCGAATGAAATCCAATCTCATTGCAATTATGCTGCGCATTTTTTAGCTCTGCATTTGCTGATACTCTTCATCATGGCCCGGTAAGTGTGGTTTGCATTAACTAAGTATGTGGGTGTTGGCCATCAAGAAACTTAATAATTTTCTTAGAATAATTTAGAGCAATCTCAAGTGCGTTCTCTTGTAAGCGGCATGCATTTGCCGTACAAAGTAAAAAAAAAAATAGAAATGTGCAAAATTGCATTCTTTTGTGGGAAATCAAAGTAAGATATTTTGAAAATTTTAAATTAATGAGAAAAGTTTTCTGAGTGGCTCGGCAGTGATTGTTGTGGCAACTTTGCAGCTGCTTGAGTTTCTTTTCATTCGTACGAGTACTTTTGCACAGCCAAACGAATATTGAAGCATTGACAAGCGTACACAATTGAATTGATTGCTTCTCACGACTTTCAAAGAGTCACTTAATATGATTTTTTTTGTTTTTTGTGATTTGTTGTGATGGTGCGCTTGCTACCCGTTGATTCTAACTGGAAATTTCTTAGAAGTCGCGCGAGTTTGCTAATCTATTGAGTTTTCTTGTATTTATATCTCAATTTTCTTGAACGAAAACTTTAAGTGTTGAAGTTAAACGGAACTTTTTTGGATTTAAACGCATTTTTGTGTCAAAACACTATTGACACATAAATGAAAAAAAAAAATATTTTACAGCGAAAAAAATGTATTTTATGTCTACAATTGAGTTTTGTATTTTTTACAGGTGCTTTTACTTCCTGGTCTTTTATGGAATTAGTAGGAAAAGTGTAGGACTGAACAAAAAAAAACAAAAAATAATAATAATAAGTCCGCGTACACTTCTGTTAGGTATTTGGCTGATCTCCTCCTCCTATTTCGGGCGTGCGTCTTGTTGTTGTTCCACAAATGGAGGGACCTGCAATTTTCAGCCGACTACCAACGGCAAATGGTTTTTAATGAGGTGCTTTTTCATGCCCGAAATACACTCGGGGGCTTGCCATTGCCTGCCGAGGGGCCCCTCGCTATTAGAAAAAACTTTTTCTTCTATTTGGTCTTTCACCGAGATTCGAGCCTACATTCTCTCTGTGAATTCCGAAGGATAGTCACGCACCAACGCCGAATGCGTACAGCGGCCGCGAAAATTTAAGGCCGGCGGGCCAATTAAAAGGTCAAAAAATCGATTTTTTTTTTCCTGAAATCAATAGCTTAGATATTCAAGAACATGAGACACAAATTTTCAGAGTTAAATTCCAAGTATTTGCAGAGCTACAGAGCCGAGCGTAGTGCGGCGTCGAGCAACCGTGCGCTTATTGTTGTAGTTTGAAGCGCGTTTTCTCGGCTTTTCATTTTCACGATTTTACCTAATTTATGTACACGATTGCAAAAAAACTAAACGAGCTATCCATTTCATTCAAAATGCGTTATCTTCAGTATTGTTTTCTCTTCTATGTGAACTAAAAAAACATCCAAAACCTTTTTTAAGCGACTTTTTTACCCAGTTGAAGAGTTTTTTTTTTTCCTCGAAAAACCACTTTTTTTTCTACCTTCCCCAAAAATTCGAATTTTACGTGTTTCTCCCAATTTTCTTAGTTCACATCGAAGATAATTACATCAAAATTAATAATCTTTTTTTTTTGTTTTCAGATGAAAATTGCAAGTTGTATCTTGTACAGAAGTTGGATACTTCAGTGGCAACGCGCTCTGGGAATCTATTGATAACTCGGCTTACAATATATTGTTGGAGATTGTACAAATTTTTTGTTTTTAGTTCAAATATATATTAAACTATCCCCAAAACTTCATTTGGCTAATTGTTTTTTTTCTCATCCTACAACGCTTCGCGAAAACTACTGAATTTAGGACATCTAATTGACCCGCCGGCCTTAAAAATCTGTAAAGTTAGAGGAAAATTTGTCGATTCTCATGAACCTTGTTTAAAGCTTGAAATTTGTTTAATAAGATTTTTGTGATAGAATAAACTAAATTTTTATTAAAAAAAATAATTCAAATTAAAAAAAATAAATAACTCAATAGTCAAAACTTATCAATATGTGGAGCCTTTATAATAATTCCAGGGTGTGTATACGCATGTTCAATTTACCTACACTCTCAATCTTATAATTACCAGACCCTCTCACGCTGTAACTACAAATTTGCTACCAGTCCTAAAATTTCGACCACCACTGTAGATATGACCACTTCAGCAGAATCGGAGCGACTATAAAAGACAGTAATTTTCTGCTCACTTGGCGTGCCCACCCACCTACCCTTTTGTATGCTTTGCAGCTGATTGTGAAAATGATGAGCATCCATTTCCTTTAAGAGCTACGCTTTTATCCGATTTATTGCGTGCGAACAGCTAAAGAACGTGAATTCGCGCTTTCCTTGCCATGTTCACATTGTTGTTGTTGACTTTCGATTTTCTCACTTTGCTATTTTTCTTTCTTTTTTGTTGTTTTTCTTTTCCTATTTTTCTGTTTCTGTTTCTTTTTTGTTTTGTTTTTTGCTTTGCAAAGCGATTTCCTGCGCGCACTGAGTTTTATTTACTTGAGCGTACTGTAGTTTTGTTGACAGCAAAGCAAATTTACAAAATGTAAGACAATCCCTTTCCACTGCCTACTCCCCTGCGCGCTGATAGCCTTTCATAAAGTTTCTACATCTTGTCCCAGTGCGATGCAAAGCAACCCTTTCGATTTGCAGTTGGGCCATCATATCCAACACGCCTTAGCGCCTGTTTGTATGCTTGGTAAAACACTCGTATAACGGGCATGTGTGCGTGTGTGTGTGTCTGCGCACCCCCACTTTTTAATTTCATTTACTTTTAATGCGTTTAATGTGGTTGTTCCCACTCAACGTTGTTAGTTGCCGGTTGAGGAGTGGAGCCGGTTTGTCATTATAGCCGAGACGTTGCTGAAAGTCTAATCTCTTTTGGTGAGAAAGTGTTTTGGATGAATATGTCCATGCGTCCGTATGCGTAGCATATCTTCTGGGAAGTCAACATAGTGAAGTGTGAAGGCTGAAGTAAGTGCAAGCGATTGGTGAGGGCGTGTTTGTTTTTGGAACTACTTTCTTAATTTTTTTGAAAGAAGTTGATGTGAGGTTCATTCGTCGCTTCATGGCTTGAACACAGGGTAGTTTTATTTGCCTTTAAATATACATATATATATAATTAGCGCTCAAGGTAGGCAGGTGCAATGGTCGAAGTCCCAGTCTGGTAACCCCAACTAGCACTAAAGCGCCGCTTTGATACCATTTTGAGATCCCCCACGGGCAGATACCTACAGCCAACTAGAGCTGCTGATGTAATGGAGCAGGTTGATGGAATTTAGATGGGGGCACTGCGCCAGACTGTCGAAGAAAGGAACACCCAGTGACCTTAATTGTCTAGCGGCCAAACCCAGACATTTATAGAGAGAGTCTCCTTCTCTGAAAGGCCCCCACAGCTTCTGCAATGGGAGTAAAATGGTAAACACAGCTTTCCTGCTTGCCGATTGTTCAATGCCCAGTAAATGCAGCTACGGAATTGGAAATTAAGTTCAAGAACTTTCTGCGTTTTACGTATATTGTATTGAAGACCAAATGGTTTTCGAAATACCACATGAAAAAATGGAGCTCCATTTGATCTATGCTTTCCTGAGAAATAAGTTGTGCAATTCCTCTTTAGCAGCAGCCAGGGGAACGCCGATAACCGGGTAGAATATCTCTGATACCAATTCAGTCGCCCCCTTTCCTGGCAAATGGTGGTAATTTTCCTCTGTATTCCTGTGTCCTGGAACCAAAATCAGAGAATAGCTATCTGCGCATCCAAGAAATTTGTTTTCCTCCTTGCAGTAGTTGACCAGTTTGGATCTGCATCATGGCGTTGTCAGTGTCTTGATCGCAGTTTGACTGCCTGAAAAAATTTTAAGAGTTATCTCCCTCGCTTCCACGTCCCCTAAGCATTCTACATGACTGCAGGATGGCAAAGACTTCTGCCTGAAAAACCCCTAGCAGTACTCGGCAGCTTAAAGGAAAAAGATAAATTGGTTGATTTAGAAAAAAAACCTGCTCGGACTCGCGATCCTATCTTGAAGTCAATGAAGTTAGAGGTCTCAGCCTCGGTGCAGATTTTCCTCTCGTTCCAATCCTGCCTACTGAGAAAGATCACTTTGGCACGATCCTCAAACTCCAGTTCACGGATAGAGAGATCTGTGCGAAGTTCAGAAGTACGAAGAAATTTGGTGTTAACTGCCTGAAAATTTGCATTTTCCTTTGGGAGATTGGCTCCAGAGTCCAACCTCTTTTAACCCGATTGCACTTTGAGCAGCGATGGAAATAACGTAAGAGTCGATGGAAAGGAAGTGCAAAACGACATTAAGGACAGTACTGGGACAAGTTCTACATACAGTTTGCACGATCCCCAGTGAAATTATAGTCCTTTCGAGGAGCTTCCCACAAGCCAGGCATCCGTAAGTTAAAATTTTCAGAACGACTACGCACATCGAAAGTACGACTTGTGGCTTGAATCCCCATTTGTCGCCGTACAGATTTGCAGGTTTAGAAAGCTATGCTGGCCTTCTATAGCTGGCCGATTTTGTGTAGGTTCCAATGAAGTTTGGATTCAAGTATTACTCCAAGATACCTAATTTCCGATGAGGTCGAGAGAACGTGGTTATTTAATCTGGGAAGTCTAAAGTGTGGAAGTTGCAAGCCGAGATTTGTGTGTTACAGAGAAAGAAAGAAACCAGACAGGTGGAAAAATGGAAGAAGGGGATTTGGATTAGAGTATGAGGACTAACGGTGGCTATTTATGTTCGCATTAGCCGCTTCAAGCTAATGATACATTTTACCAAAGCGTGATAGTTAAACCTGCAGTATCCGCCGATGAGAGCTTAGATGTCTAAACCGTTGCCCGACGAAAACAGGGCAGCTGGGATGAAGGTGGTGAGATGATTCCATCTCGTCCTACGGATAGCATCCGCAGAAAGCACTTGGAAGCAATCCAAAGTCTCGTCGCATGGACATCTAACGGACCATTTCCGGTAAGGATACCTACCAAATTCGAGAGCTTCGGCTTTGTTAACCTTAGAAGTTCAAGCATCTCCGATCGACTTGTGGCCAGAAGGTTCTCGTGACTTTGCACGTTTGGCACTAGCCCACCGCTTGCTGAGTTGACGCGAGACCCATCTTTCCAAGAGCAGAGCAACGGTTCTCAAAGAAGCCCCGAACTTCTCATTTTGGGATGAAACGTCTCCAGGGTCCCTTGCGTAGCCAGCTCATCAGCCTAGCAGTTTCCCTCTATGCCGCTTTGACCGAGAAGCCAAATGAGCCAAACATCGGAGTATTCGGATGCAATTGCGAGAGATGGGTAACAAGTTTTGATAAATCTACCTACGTCCCCAAACTCCATCCCGTTTCGGTGGTACTGTCGAAAACAACTGTGAAGTGAACAAAGGGCATAAAGGGCGCTCGGGCGTAAAAATATTGAAAATCTTCAACAAAATTTATCTACTCACACATTCAAGCACTCATACTGACTTACTGTCAGCTGTAATGGCTGAAATTAAAATAGTTTTAATTAAATTTACCATGCAACTTATGCGCACACACACACGCACACCACCAACAATGTACGAGTATGCGATTCTGCGCTTCTCTAAGTGAATTTGTACCATATACCTATGTGTGTGTGTGTGTGTGTGTGTGTGCATGTATGCATGTATATGAAATTGCCGTTTACTGCACTGTGGCGCTGCTGTGACGCAAAAATGTGTTGCAGTTGTGGACGTAAAAAGTATATTAAATCAGCTGTGCACAAAACGGCGTGGCAGTAAATTTTGCTCTATAAATTTTAGCTTCGCCATTTGCTGCAATCTTTTAAAAAATTTAGAGGCACTGGAATGTTTGTAATCAAATCAAACCAGAACTGGCAAAAGTTAAGAATTATGTTCACATAAAAAACGCACTTACGGTACATGCATATGTATGCACGTATGTGCCCACAGGGTCTTTCAAGTTGGATGTTTTCATTGAGTAGTATTTTGGTTTGATAGCCGTTGCAGTTCGATGGCGGGTCTTTTGGGTAATACATACCGTAGCGGACACTCAAACAAGGGCACTCCAAATCCAGCAGCAAATATAAAGTATAAGTTTAAAAAATACTCTAATTGAAGTTTAAAATCTTTACAGTTCGTTTCCTTCTTTTTTATACTAATCAGGCTAAGGTCTGTGCACGCTGTGCGTCTGAAAAGTCTGTGCAAAAAGGAAAACTACTTCATTGATTGGGGTAAACCTTTTTTTATTTTTCGACATAGTCGTCTTTTAGGCTTGTACACTTCATCCAACGCTGTTCTAGTTTGTTGACACCTTCTAAAAAATAGGGTTTGTCCAAGTCTGAAAAATACCCATTCGTTTCTGCAATCACCTCATCATTTGCAAACAAACTCTTTTTCTCGCCAGCCATTTCTTCCAATTGGGGAATAAATAGTAGTCCCAGATCTACGAGCGAGCCAAGTCTGGAGAATAGAGGGCACGTGAAACGAGTTGCAACGCTATTTCCATTAACCCTTTGCGATCACAACTGCTGAGGCGTGAGCTAGCGCGTTGTCGTGATGGAAAAGGAAAAGCGCTCGACTTCATCGATTCAAACGAATGCCAAATACAAAGAAATAAACCGATCTGGCTGAAATTTGGAGTGAGTTCTTCCAAAAACCGCTACTAAGTAAACATCGATACGCGCCAGTAATGGCATCTCTCTCACTTTGTTCGAAGTTTTCAAGCGACCCTCGCGTATGCAACTGTGCGCACATAATTAATCTTCCGTTCGATACCTTTTTTAAAACCTTCGGTTGGGCAACCGGATCTGTTTTGAATTTTTATATCCATTAATCGATAGAATGTAAAATTTTAGGAGGCTACCTGGAAGCTCAAGTCGTTAGCTATAATAGAAATATGTAAAATTCACGTGCAAAGTCCGAAAATTGTAGCCAGAAAAGTCTGTCCAGACCCGGGTGCCGAACGTAGGATTAAGCGATTTTATCTCTCAACAACTCGTAATATTTTGCATGAAACATTTTGTCCGTTATTTTTGTGTAAACATATAGTTCATTGTACAACGAAAACCTTACAAATCAAACTGGCAGACTTGTGCGTTGATTTGTGAATTTTTTTTTTTGTATACGATGTTGACTATTTTCTTCCAGATAAGAGACTTCTGAAATATTTTTTTCATTAAATTCTCAAAAAAATATAGTTCATTGCATAACAGAAAAACCTTATAAATTTAAGTTCGTACAAAATTTTAATTTTTTTAATTTAACAAATTTTAAAAAACAAAATTTCATCAAAATTTTCAACTTTTTAATCATGCTTGCATGGATATGCAGTTTTAGAGCCCATTCAATTTTTGCACAATAACGTGTTAACTAATAATAGTAAATCGCTGGAAATAGCGTTGATTTTTGACAAATTTTTTGCATGCGATGTTGCCTATTTTCTTCCATATAAGAGATTTCTGAAATATTTTTTCCATTAATTTCTTATAAAAATATATTTCATTGCATAACAGAAAAACCTTATAAATTAAAGTTCCTACAAAATTCACAAACATTTAAAAAATATTATACAAAATTTCATAAAAATTTTAAACTTTGTAGTGAAAAGTTTTTTTTAACTTCTGGGTATTTAATTTTAGTAAAATAAAGTTTTGATTAAAGCCTGTGAAAAATCGCGCTGATTTGTGAGAATTGTGTTTGCATGCGATGTTGACTATTTCTTCCATATAAGAGACTTCTGCAATACTTTTTTCATCAAATTCTCATAAAAATATAGTTCATTGTGTAACAAAAAACGTTATAAATTAAAGTTCCTACAAAATTCACAATAATTTAACAAATTCGAAACAAAGTTTCAACAAAATTTTCAACTTTTTAGTCAGAATTTTTTTCCAACTTCCGGGTATGCAGTTTTAGAGCCCATTAAATTTTTACACAATAAAGTGTTCGCTAATAATTGGGAATCGCTGAAAAAACGCGTTGATTTTTGACAATTTCTTTGCATGCGATGTTGACTAGTTTCTTCCATATAAAAGACTTCTGAATTATTTTTTCCATTAATATCTCATAGTTCATTGTACTATATAACAGAAACCTTATAAGCCAAAGGTAGAGATTTTGTACAAAATTCACAATAATTTAACGAATTTGAAGCAAAATTTCAACAAAAATGTAGCAAATTTCTAAAGAATGTTCATCAAAATTTTCAACTTTTTAATCAAAATTTTTTTTTTTTACTTCTGGGTATGCAGTTTTATAGCCTATTAAATTAGAGTACAATAAAGTGTTAATAGTAAATTAGTGAAAAATCGCGTTGGTCTTTGACAATTCTTTTTGCATGCGATGTTGACTATTTTCTTCCACATACGAGGCCTCTGAAGTTAATTTTTTATGTGAATATGGTTCATTGTGTAAAAAACACCTTATAAATTAAAGTTTCAGATTTTGTAAAAAATTCATAATAATTTTACAAATTTCAAACAAAATTTCATACAATTTTTATATTTTATTTTTTATTTTTTTTGTAAATTTTTTTAAAAAATTGTTTGGAATTTTTTTTTTTTTAATTTTTTTTGTTAAATTTTTTTTATGTTTTTAAACTTCTGGGTATGCAGTTGTATAGCCCATTAAATGTGGTACATTAAAATGTCAATTTAAATCCGCTGAAAAACTCCATTTGTTTTTAAAAAATTTTTTGCGTACGATGTTGACTATTTTCTTCCAAATAAAATACTTCTAAAGTTCAACGCAATCAATTAACCGACACAAAAGAATGGTGCTTAATGGTCTAAATGTTAATGATGGATATGATATGCGGTTAGAATTAGACAGTAAGACATGCCACACAGCCAACGCAGCAGTCAACCAATTGAAATGAAATTCTGAGGGAAAATATTTCCATTACATTCTGCGGTGCTTAGAAAGATTGCAAAGCTAGGAATGGGCGTAAAATTTCGGAGATTGAGCGCTAATTATGCCTAAATGTCATAAACAATTTCATAAAAATTTAAAATATCATTTATCACATAACATAAACTCTCGACTGCACTCAAGAGTTGTTGCACTCCTTTTCAAAATTTGTTTCAATTTAAAGAAGGAAACTGCAACTTGCAACACTCTGTATCTACCCTCCGTATGTGTAAGTTTATGATTATTTGTGTGATTAAGTTAACGCACCGCTGATGAGTGCTATCATCAAGCTCGTTTATAACGGAATGACGGCTTGTGCGCGCCACCACTAGCATAGCCAAGCCAGCGTCTACTTAAATGCGCTTGCAATTCTCTGTTTAACTAAAGTAATGTGAAAAGGGTGGAACGCGTAATTCTCTTACGCTTGGACCGAGTGGTAGTTTGAATTGCGTTATAAGTGTTGCATTAATTTTTAAACGTTTTTTAAAAGCATTTCTCTTGATGCAAAAATGCTTGGTGAATAATGCTTGAGAGCAAAGCTGAAACATCTAATCATTTAACCGTCTTCTGCATTCGCTGTTGCTAGAAAGGTTCATTAAAACACACGCATTTTCACGCATGTGAGGATAGGGAAGTTGGGGGATTCATAGAGTATGGAGCGGGGTTTCTTTTGCACGTCGAACAGCTTTAAAGGACCTGTATTCGACTTTATATATCCTACCCAGCTACACCGGCCTCTCCTTTTTTGCGTTTTCTTTTTAACCGAAATGAGGATTCTTTTGTGAAAATGAGTAATTTTTTTCTACCCAAACTGACGTTTTTCAATATGGTTTTGTTTTTTGTTTGCTGTTAACTCGCTTACTTTCTTTGTGGTCTTCGGCGAATTGTGCTGAGTTGTAGGTTAGTTTGGGTATATCTGGCTCATCTGAAGAGATCTCACATAGACTACAAGGGTCCGTGGTGTTGAACTCGTGTTGAACATAATTTGTGATACATGTCGTAGCGAGTATTAATAAATAGTTTAAACTTTTGTCAGAAATATTCTTCAGAGATGAAAAGTATGCGGATTCCAGGGATTTGCTACGAGTTCTGTCTAGAGCAGTTCAGCGGACAACTGGCAGAGCAGGGCAGTGAGATGTTACGTTCCTTTCTTATTTGCATAAGTTACACGCGACGTTCAGCACCAATTCCATTTGAGCTGCGTGATATATATTATATCGAGACAATGTCTCGTGAGTATTCCAGCCAATATTTCACATTCTTTCCTTGGAAGTGATGGTATAAATTTCGTTGTAGTCCTGTTGTACGTTCGTAGCATTATTGTGGAAGGTCGAGAGGCTTCTCGTATATAGACTGTGCTTTCACACTTAGTTCCTCGTCGTCCAGTTCCGTCTTCATAACTGAGAGGGAGGGATATACTATCTTTTACGTACTCCTCCTAGTCAAGCGCGTGCCTGCCTTAGCAAGCTTGTCAATTCCTTTATTCCCATCTATTCCCTTGTGCCCGGATACCCAGCGGATTGTGATCTATTTTTGCAGAGCTAGTCCATTTTGGATTTACAATGTTGCACGCATCCCCAACTAGTCATGACAGCTTCATGATTGCTTCAATAGCAGCTTGACTAGCGATGAAGATGTTTGTGCGAGTGCCGAGGAGGGAGTATATTCCAACTCTAATTCAGTTGCTTTGATTACACCATGATTACACAGTTTGAATGTGCTACAGTGATTATGAAACCTGAAAAACTTTTAGAGATCAAACTACGTGCAGAAGGCAGCCGGTCCTATTCATTGTGTCATTTTGGATCCATCTGTAAAGAATAGTGAAATAGTAAAGTGTTGAGCGATAATACTAAACGTTTTTTCTGAGCTCCTCCCACGGTGAAGTCTGCCATTCCGAAGTCTTCTTCTTTCGTCGTGCCGTTCCCCATATATGATCCATATTCTCGGTCGTCTCATAGCGCCCATCTCGCAATAAAATCCGTCAAAGTTAGCTTATCACTTATTTTAGCGCCTGACCCGTGACGAATTTGGCACACTTGCCCCACATCTACACCTTTTATAGATCAAGACCTCGGAGTGTAACAAAATTTGAATGACGAATGAAATGATTTCTTATCGTCAATGCACTAAATGGTAATCATTTTCTGGTTAGAATGCATTTAAAAAATATGCAATCTATGTGGAGCGCAATTGTGAAGGAACTACTAGCTCACCCCAACAGTGACCAAGTTTACTATTTCTTGCTTTCATCTTTGTATCTATTTAAAACCTAGTATTATGTGGTTCACTTGTGTGTACTTTCGTTTGAAAATGCATATAAAGAGAATTTTAGTGTCAATCAAGCAGTTTCTATAGTCAAACAATAGCTTGGGGAAATAAAATTTGTCGGCTACCACTTGACGTGAATGACACTTGCTCTGTATGCTGTACTTGAGTACTTACCATTCAACACGAGTTATGCTGAAGGTATTGCATCTTTTAAGGTAGTATGAGCTCAGGGTTGGACTGAGTAATGCGAGTGTACAAATAAGGTATTCAATTTTTTTTCGTTTTGCGTCATGTTTGAGGGCTTTTCGGACGTTTTTCTGAACTTTTTGTTCATTGTTAATTGCTTTTTGTTTTTTGCAAGGCTTTTTATTTTGTCTTATTATTGTTTTTAGTATTTGTTTGATGGTATTAGTTTTCTTACATTTCAAAATATTCAAATAACTTCAATTCTTATTCTGCCCTGCCTGTGACGCGAATGCCAATGGCTTAGTATTACAGGCAAATTTCTTCTTTTCGTAACAAGAGAGTTAAAGGTGTGAAGTTCAGATGAGCGATGCGAAATATTTCGTGTGCTGCTTCCGAAGAAATACGGCAAAGCAATAAAAAGTAAAAACAAAAATTCAATAAAATATATAATTCTTTAATGCGTTTTTTTTTTCTATAAAAAAATTTTAATTTTTTTGAATAACTGTTGTACTGTTGTCGGGCTTTACGCGCGTTTTCGAGTATTTTTTTATATGAAATATTATAAAAGGTAGCGCAAAATTAGGCATGGAATTTTTTTTAATCACTTTTTTACTAAATACAAAGAAACGATTTTGGTGATGGAAATCTTTAGTTTGACCTTTACGCGCGTTTTTTTGCATATTTTTTTTACTAAATACAAGGTGGCGCAAAATCAATCATCCGATTTGAATTTATTTGAATAACTGTTGCACTTAAGAAAAAAAATGTATGTCGAGCTTTACGCACGTTGTTTTACAGATTTGTTTTTTAAATGAAATACAAGGTGGCGCAAATTAATCATTCAATTTCAATTTATTTGAATAACTGTTGCATAAAATAAAAAAAACTGTATGTGGAGCTTTACGAGAGTTTTTTCAGAATTTTTGTTTTGAATGAAATACAAGGTGGCGCAAAATTAATCATCCAATTTCAATTTATTTGAATAATTTTTGTACTTAATAAAAAACACTGTATGTCGGGCTTTACACGCGTTTTTGAGTACTTTTTTCTATGAAATACAAGGTGGCGCAAAATTAATCATCCAATTTCAATTTATTTGAATAACTTTTGTACTAAATAAAAAACTGTATATCGAGCTTTACGCGCGTTTTTTTCAAATTTTTTTTGTAATGAAATACAAGGTGGCGCAAAATTAATCATCCAATTTTAAAATTTTTTAATAACTGTTGTACTAAATAAAAACAAATGGTATGTCAAGCCTTACGCGCGTTTTTTCAGATTTAGTTTTTTCAATTAAATACAAGGTGGCACAAAATTAATCATCCAATTTCAATTTTTTTGAATAACTGTTGCACTAAATGAAACAAACCGACCAACAAACAGACATACAAGCTTGACGCGTGTTTTTTCGGATTTTTTTTTCAATGAAATACAAGGTGGCGCAAAATTAATCATCCAATTTCAATTTAATTGAATAACTGTTGTATTAAATAAAAAAAATGTTACGCGCGTTTTTCCAATTTTAATTTATGTGAAAAAAACTGTATGTCGAGCTTTACGCGCATTTTTTGAGTATTTTGTTTTATGACATACATGGTGGCGCAAAATTAAACTTCCTTGTTTTAGTAACTTTTTTACTAAAACAAAATTTTTATATTGATCTTTCGCACTCTATTGGTTTTCTGTTTGTATACTGCAGCTGTCTAGTCCACAAATGTCAAATATGATTGAAGTTTGTCAAATGTCAAATATGACCATATTATAATTTAGATTAATTTTGCACCACCCTGTATTTAATGGCATATATCGTTTTCTCTAATATTTATTTTTTTCTTATATTTATTTTTTTCTTATAACTACAATTTCGTCTTTTTTGGACTGTTTTTTTTTTGTAGCTTAATTTCTTGTGCACTCTTTGGAAATTTTTAACTTAATTTGTTTGTACATTTTTTACTAGCTTTTTTACCTCCTCATTTTTAAAATTTTTTTTATTTGTTGTAATTTGGTTTATTATGATATTTACGCTTAACTTTGCGCTCTCAATTTTTATAATACCGCAATAAGTATTTAATTAAAAAAGTAACCCTGGTATTGGCTGTATCGAAGCTCTGATCTGAAGCTCATAAAACGTATATACAAAATTAATGCTTCAAAATTACTACTAATTATTAATTACTAATTTTGGGTGTTTGGTCGAGCTCCTCCTCATATTTGTAGTGTGCGTCTTGATGTTGTTCCACAAATGGAGGGGCCTACAGTTTCAAACCGACTCCGAACGGCAGATATTTTTTATAAGGAGCCTTTCATGGCAGAAATATAATCGGAGGCTCTTGCCATTGCCTGCCGAGGGGGGACCGCTATTAGAAAACACTTTTTCTTCATTTTGGTCATTCATCGAGATTCGAATCCACGTTCTCTCTGAATTCCAAATGGTATGTACTAATTTCTTGCAAACCGCTTGATAATTGTGTCCTCAAGCGCTTTACAACCAGCAAAAAAGGTCAATTTGAGTTGAGAACAATGGCAAAATGCGCTGTTGTAATCAGTCAGCAGCCAAGTGTTAGAAGTCATTAAAACAAGAACTAAAAAGCCAAACAAATAGCGATTTAATTATATTTTTGGTTTTCAGATATATAAAAACATATTTCGCTTATTCGTATCGCGCCCGTAATTCTTGTATGGCTGCAGTAGAAGAATGTATTTTGATCATTCGATATCAGTTTGCAGAAAAATAATGAAAATTCTTAATTAGCGCCATCAGCATCTCGTAAATTAGCTCACCTGACATCTCATCTAAGAATGTCTACTTATTTCGTGTACTCTCATGAATGGTTGGGTATTCATCGCTTCGAGCCTTTCAAGGTTTCCCAAACTTACGTGAAAATATGGTTTTGGCATTTTGGGGCAGAATGTCTCGCATGAATAAATACTCCTAGGTATGTGTAAGTGTTGTATATATACACATAACCATATACAAGTGTGTGTGTGTGCTCGTTTGAAAAGCTTGTTGTGTGTGCTGAACGATGTTAGAAATGGTATGTTAAAAGCATATCACAACCCGACTAAGGTACTAAATAACCCACTCTGCGCTGTTCGGTGTTCATGGGCCTGCCACTTTTACAGCAGTTCAATCGCATTTGAATTGTTTTTATTCTCGTCGCTAGGCGTGACATATAAATATTTATTTTCAATTTTATTAGTATTTTTTGTTTGTTTTCGAATATTTGCATAACTTCGCAGTACTTTGTTGCTTTTATAGTTTTGCGTGTGGCACAAGACCTACCTATGGTAACTAAATATATGTTTGCATATGAATTTTCTGAAAATTTTCGGGTTTTGTGGGGCTTGTGAGAGAAAATTTTGCAAACACTTCTCCGATAGAAGCAACAAACGCTAATGTTTTAAGCTAATATTTATTTGGCGTGTCTGGCATTACTTGTAATACAATACAAGACAGTTGCTGTGCGTTCGACATGACGTATGAGTGACATATTTAGTTTGAACGAAAATAAACTATCTCTATTTTTACGCAAGTTTGCAGCACCGACAGTGGCGTGTATTGAAATTATCGAATAAAAATACACAGACACACCTATACAAATACACACATGAAATGTTCATAAATAGCTGTATATTTTATATTCTATTAAATTTTTCACATTTACATGACTTTAAAAGCTTTCAGCTAATTTTACCTGCACGCAATCCAACCGTAAATTGC
Organism: Anastrepha ludens; assembly: GCF_028408465.1. Classification (NCBI taxonomy): domain Eukaryota; kingdom Metazoa; phylum Arthropoda; class Insecta; order Diptera; family Tephritidae; genus Anastrepha; species Anastrepha ludens. The sequence goes on along the minus strand of NC_071499.1, from coordinate 24,141,315 downwards.
TTAAAAATATAATACAATTGTTTTGCTCATGCAATGCACATTTAATGCATATTATAAATAAAAGGGAATTAATTGAATTTACATATCGCATATTTTTCGAATGCAGTCCGCTGCCTCTAGGGTTGTAATCTCGCTCATGTTTTGTTATGCAACTACTTATGTATTAATGTGCTTATTTATGCTCACTCTACATAGCTGGTATTTACTTGTGCGTTTACCCAACAAAGATTATCTAATGAAAGCTGGTTGTGATTTATTCTCGGCTAGAGAAAAACAAATGAAAATATGGATAAAGTAGCCAATGTGAGAGTAAAAGAGGGACATAAATCCAGATCCTGGATTTTCTAAAGTAAATGCAAATTTCATATCAAACGGCTTTTTTTGTTTAAGTGTAGGATTCTAAAATGATGAAGTGGTAATTTATTTTAATAGTCAGATATACAGTGGCGGTCAAAATAACAGCGGCGGGACATATATACATATACCTTTGATTATTTATTCTTTGTTTTTTTGATGGCTTTTTTATTTAAACAAGAAATTTTATTTATTCATTTATTTTTTTTTTTTTTTGTTTAAAAACTTTATTTGATTTTTGTTATTTGTTTTTTATTATTTTTATATTTAAAAAAATGTTTCTTATTTTTGTTTTATTTCCTGGTTTTTTTAATTGAAAAAAAATTGTATCTTTATTTTTAAGTTTGTTTTTTTCTTTATTTCATATTCTTTTTACTTTGTATTTTTGTCTGTTTATTAAAAACAGTATTGTCTTAGGTTTGTTTTTATTTTTTTTTATTAAACAAATTTTTTTAATAGTTTTTCTTTGTATTTAATTTTTTGTTTATTTGTTTTTTAGTTAACAAAAACTGGGCTTTTTTATTTTATTTTTTATGGTTTTATTAAATTATATTTTCGTATTATTGTTTTTTTGCTGCTTTGTTTTTAATTGAAAAAATCTGTATATTTATTTTTAGTTGTATTTTTTTCGTTATTTTTTTTTTTTTTTTTGTTGTTTTTCTTACTTGTTTTATTCTTTTTTATTAGTTCTTTTATTTAAAAACCATTAGTTTTTTTCATTTATTTCTTTTATTTGTTTTTATTAAAAAAAAAAATCTTTTTTAATATTTATTCTTTATTTTTTGTTTATGAATACATAACATGTGCCTCATTTTAATTGTTTTTTTTTTTCTAAAGCAAAAAACAAATTTTTTGTATTGGCATTTTTATTTAAAAATATTCTTTCTTATTTTTATTTCTGTTTTTATTATTGCTTTCGTTTTTTATTTAATAATTTTTATATTTTTAATAATTTTTCTTAATTATTTTTTATTTTGTTGTTCTTTTTTTGTTTTGTATTAAATCAAAATACTGTTTTTCACATTTTATTTTTTTATTGGTTTTTTTATTTAAAACTATTTTTGTTATATATATATTTGCGTTTATTTGTTTTTTTTTATTTAACAAATATTGCGTGTTTTTTTATTTTTATTTGTTTATTTAAAAGGACAATCCTTTTTTATTATTGCTTTCTTTTTTATTAAAAAAATTTTTTTTTATTAAAAAAATTCTTTTTTTATTAAAAAAATTCCTTTTTTTATTCAAAAAACTCCTTATTTATTTTTATTTTTGTCTGTTTAATAAAAAATATATTTTCCTAAGTTTCTTTACTTATATTTTTTTTTGTTTTGTTAAAGACCTGTTCTTACTTTTTTTATTTTTTGTTTATAAATTCCTTAACTTTTCACTTGTTTTAATTTTTGTTTTTTTTTTAATAAGAAAATTTATTTTTTATTGGTTTTTTTATTCAAAAATATTCGTTTTAATATTTATTTTTGTTTATTCCTTTTGTTTCATTTTATAAGAATTGTGTTTATTATTATTTTTATGTAGGTATTTATTTAAACACTTTCTTAATTGTTTTATGTTTTTGTTACTTAAAAAATCCTGTATTAATTTCAATTCTCTTTCTATGTTTTATTTTGCACTTACACAATTTTTTTTTATTTTTTTATTTGTTTTGCATTTAAAAAGTTCTTTTTTGCTATTTATTTTTTGTCTGTTTATTAAAAATATATTTTTTGTAGTTTGTTTCATTTATTTCTGTTATAAATAAGTTTTTCTTACTCATGTAAATTTTTTTTATTAAACAAAATTTTTTTATTGTTTTTTTTTTTGTATTTAAAAGTATTCTTTTTTATATTAATTTTTGTTTATTTGTTTTATTATTTAACAAAAATTTTTTTTTTATTTTTTTTTTGTGTATTTAAAAGGAAGAACTTTTTTATTATTGGTTTTTTTTTTTTATTAAAAAAATATTTTTACTACTTTTAATTGTTTTTCTATGTTTTATTTTTCACATACAGATACATTTGACTTTCTATGCTTTTGTATTTTTTAGTATTAAAAAAAAATATTTTGTATAACTTTTTTTATTTACACACATTATTTTTAAATATGTTTTTTACTTGTGTTTTGTTTTTTATTTAAAACTACTATTTTTTATATATGTTTTTTATTTGTGTTTTTTTTTGTAAAAAAAAACAAAATTCCAAAAAAAAAATCTTTTTTTATTTGCAAGTGTTTTATTTTTATCTTTCCTGTTTATTTTTATTTAAAAAAAAGTTCTTTTGTTATATTTGTATTTTTTTTAATTCATTATTTTTTACTTATGTTACTATGTGTTTTTTATTTAAAAAAGTATGCTTTTAATTTTTTAGTTTTTTTTTTAAATTGTTTTTGTTTTTTATTATTTCAAATTTATTATTATTTTTAAAAATTAATTTTTGTTTGTTTTTATCTTTTCGATTTTTTTATTTTAAAAATTCTTTTATTTTTTTTTAACTCTGTTTTCTATTTTCTAAAATATTTTTTCCCCTTACTTTTTTTTTGTTAAAAACTTTGTTTTTATAAAAAATTTTGTTTTATAAAAAATATACGCACACTTCAGCAAAAACCAAATAACTCAAAGTTTCAATTTTTCTATAAAAATAAAAAATTTCGATGTTAAAAAAATTTGGATTAAAACAGTTTATAGTCCACTTGGTATAATAAATTACTAGTTTAAAATGGCTCAGAAATCGCATTCATTTTGTATTATTATTTTGTTTTTGTTGTTTGCGTGCCTTCGTTAAACGGAGGAAAATGCATAACGTCGTCAACAAAAAAGTTTTTAATTTTTTTTACTAGATAGGCAGGTAGTCAGTTTTGTAGGCTATTAAATTTGAGTTTTATGTTAAGTAACTTTTAAATGGCTTCAAGTTCTCATTGACTTAATTTTTTTTTTTTTGCAAAATGCGCAATTTTTTTCCATTTAATGAATGCGCGCCGTTTTCTACATACATTCAAGCATAAGTTGCGGTACTCCAGCCTTGGCTCCTAAGACTGTAATAGTTGTTTGATTATTCGAAGTCCTATGATTTCGAGAGCCGACATTTTGCTGTTTCATGCACGGAGATTCGAACCCACATACTTCCTAATGATAATCTCGCATCAACCATTCGGCGACCGCCGTATTTTGAGTAGTCGAGCTTAAAATACTTCACAGGCATCAAATCACATTATGTAGTTGGCAATACCGCCGTAAATGCACTAAAACAGGCCACCGTAATGGCCTAAAAGAAATTTTAAATTTATTTGTCGGAAGGGAGGCGATAAAAAAATGATACTGAACATGCATACAACATTTAAGTACATAAAAAAAAACAATGTTTTTTTAACTATTTTGGCGACACAGCAGCAATTCCCCATTGGCATGTTGGCTTTGAGGTGGTCTGCTTCACTTACAAATTTGCGGTCAATTAGAATCTGCAAAACACAAACCAAAATCTCTATAATCCATGCGCATGTAGCCAGTGATTGTAATAAATTGTGAGTGTAGGAGATTTTAGGGATAGTTTTGTATAACTGTATGTTTGAATAAAGCTCCTTCGTGATTAATTTTCAATTTTTTCCAAGTTCGTGGCTACATTTACATAAACAAAAAAAAAAAACAAAAGGCAAAAAAAGGCACAAGTAACGAAAAAAACACCAAATAGAAAAACCACATAAAAAAAGAAAAACAAAAATAAAAAAAAGCAACATTATAGAAACTATTTCTTAGAAAGTATTTTGTTTTTCGAAAAAAGGTTGTAAAATGGGTAAAATCGGGACATGACACATGACACTAAGAATAAGCTTAAAATTCCACTTTAGAAGTATTTAATTTTTTTTGTTTACTTTTTACAGCGAATAACAGTTTCAGCGCATTCTGCTCATTATTTTATTTATTATTCGTCTTTAGGTATACAGCTCGTGAACTCACCAACTTAAACGCTTAACCCAAATGGCTAAGTGATATCATAGTAGGCTCCTCTATTAGACTGTAGCTGAGACGAGACACATTCTGAGGCGTGGAGAGATAAGACTCTCCTTAAATCAGTGTGATCTTTTCAAAAATTGTAGAAGGTTCCTGATTTCCACAGTACTGAGATCTTTTAACTTACTTGAAAAATTGTCTACCTAAAGAGGTAAGTCTATGTCTGGATAGAGCAGGCAAATGGCAGGATGGTGGCAGATCGTCGCTTCGTCTTCCTCATTTATACAGCTTCTGTGTCGGCACGCCCGTCTTCTGGACGAACAGTAACGAGGATTGCTTATTATGCTGTGCTCCGTTTTAACTCAAATTAGTGTGCTAAGACTATGCTTATTTTAGCTTAGCAGAGATTCTGTGCGTTTAGCATTGAGAGGCGGCCACAAGAGCCGGGCGATTCATGCGTTTGGGTTCCTTACGCCATCTTTCATTCGCTGTTCTTACGATTTTTTCAAAAATAAGTAGCTTAAAAGCCTGTAAGGGTATGCCCATGTCTGTCTACTCTTCAGTCAACTTGGTGTCGCTAGTTTACCGGCCATGCCAATTAAATATTTAAATATTTTCTGTAAAACTTAGCAGGATGGATTTGGTCTCATTTATTGCAATCGTACACCATTTAACGTTTAGCAGAACTTTTTTTGGACTAAATTTCATTACACATCCATGGCCATATTCTCGTGTTTCATGTCGCCCTCATGATTCTGCAATGCCGAGTGCAAAGTATCTATTGGAATTCGCTTCATCTGTGCAAATTTACATGCATCAAATTTTTTGAATAGCTTAATTAAATTTGCTTCCTACACAGTGAACTCATGAATATATGGATGTGTGTGTGTGTGTTTACGGTGTGTACGCAGTATCGAGAAGAAGACAAGCATCTATCAAATTTGGAATTCGTAACACACGCGCACCCTATGCAACACATGCGCAATTTATGTTGCACGCACCGTTACGTACAGCAACCCTGCAGGGAAAATTACGCGCTTCTAAGCATGACTGCGACTAGTTGACGAAAATCAATGGATAGGCATTGGAGTGAATATATGGAGGAAGGAAATTCGTGGATATATATGTATATCAAGATATAGGGTTTGCTAATAAGAGCATAGAGGCATTTTTTATTTAAATACACACACTTCATTTTTTATGATCTGTTCAAGGGAATTGGGTACCTTTTCGTACACATGGCGGCGTCTTTTGCGTAAATACCTTGCCGTACAACCTTAGAAGATGAAATTTACTCAAGAAGCGAAAGTTTTCCCTCATTTCAAGGCCACATAGAGTGAGAGCCCGCGACGCCCAGACCTTCGTTAAATTATAAAAGTTGGAAATTTTTCTATATACGTGTCCTATACAGGTATAAGCAAACCCAGATTATTAAACCTGGGTCGCGGTGGCTTTGGCAGGTAACAGGTAGTAAAGGTGAGTAAAATTGAGTCTCAAATTTGTAATGGTATAAAGCTTAGTTTTTATACATTTCAACTTACAATCATATCAGAAACTGCCTCGTCCATTGGCGGACACTTAGGGCGGTAACAACCCCTCCCCAGACACCCTAACATTCTAATTATTTATAAATCTACTTTCGTCATAGTATAAAATCTAATTTTTATATATGTTATTCAGAGATCTATAAAAATAATGTTTTCACAATCCCCAGACAGTTTCGATGGTTCCCCTATCTTCCCAGACATAATGAAGTCCACTCCAGGCGTGAGCGCGATGAATATATATGTACGTTGGCGCGAGTGAAATAGTGCGATCTGTTCTCTAAATTTATCAAGAAAATTCATTATATACATTTATAACAGATAAAAAAAGTAACTTTTTAAAGGAGAACGCAGAAAAATTTTCATATTAACAAATTATTAAATCAACAATACAATAATGCGATTTTTATTGATTTAAGTGGAGATCTACGAAAGTTGTAAATATCAATCGAACATTTTTTCTAGTATTGTGCAGAAAAAAATACGAAAAATCGACAGCTGATGGCAAAATTCTAGAAGTTTAAAGTTAAGAAGATACATTTTTATGCATGTTAGTTTTACTGTAAGGAGAGAGAATAATTTAGATCGTAATTGAACCAATCGAAAAAGATTTCAATTATATTTATAATTATAGCCATTACAATACAAAGTAAAAATATAATGTGTCAAACATTATTATTAAATCAAAAAAAATATTTAATCAACTTCATCGTCCTCGTCGGTATCTCGATTATCTTCATCACCGCTACTCCATTCTGCGGATTTGTCCTCATGAATGTCATCGTCTTCATCAGCTTCTGTAATAATTAAAGCAAGTTAGAATAATTATGAATGGTTGATAATTTCTTCATAAACAGTGAACATTATAACATACCTGACAAAGTTTGTACAGAATCACTGACATAAGTAGGTAGCTGATCTCCTTCAAACCATTTAAAATGGTATTGATCATTTTCCAGTACCCAGCCATTATTTTCAGGTTTATGTGAAGTAGGTTTTCTTAAGTGAGCATTGTTCCAAATCGTACAAATATAATTAGCTCGTAAAAAATGCTGTAGTAGCTCATTTTCACAAGGTGGTAAACTGCTAGCATCAAAGTTTCTCAATTTTTTTCGATTGAAAGCCTCATTAATGTCGGAAACTTTGTATGAGTCTATAAACATCTGAACTCGAGCAGAATTGACATCAATTGCATTCCGAACATTATATACATTGCATATATATTTCTGAATACTATTGAAAATGTTCTTCTGTTCACTGCTGTCCTCTATTAACTTATTTTCGCCGAACTTTATAAAAGCTTTTTGGAATTCATCGTTTTTTTTTAATAGTTTGTAAGGTCTTAGTTTTCCCTTTCTAAATAATGCCGGATTGTAATCGCACCCTGTTATTGCGTGGAAACCAGGCAAGCTTCGGCAAATGGATTCTCCTAACTGGGCGTGTATCTTTGTTAGATTCACGTATCTCACATTGTTTCCAGTACCCGTCAGCATCCAAATGGTCGAATCATCACTGAAGCTTTATCAATTCAGAATATAAATTTTGTTCTGATGATGTTGGAGATTTTGTTGCGAGTTCGGTAGTGAACTCAGGTACTATCGGTGTATCTGGAGATAAATTGTCTACACTAATCGACTCTTTGTTTACTCTTTTTTTCTTTTTTAAATCTGCAGGCTCCGAATTGCAGTACTGTTTATTAACGCCTGTGAATGTTTTATGGCATTCCCGGTGATAACCTCCATCTGTATATTCATCAGGCAAAATAACATTCGCATATTTAAGGTTGTGTTTTTTTCTGACTTTCAAAACAGTTCGGCACTTCTTTAATGTCTCTTCAGAAAGCAATATTAATTTCCCCTCACTTTTCTTACAAATAAAACAACTTAATTTGTTTTTTTTCGGTTCCTCCGTTTCCATGACAACACTTTATCACAACTAGACCACTTATTTTATAATAAATTTTGCAAATAAATTATTAAACGCTTGTTGTACGTTTAACAGTTCACACTACAATAATATACAATACGGAGTATTATACAGAGTATAAGACAGCTGATGCGCAGAAAAAGATCGCCGTAGACCAATCGCGCTATTTCACTCCCACCAACGTACATATATATTCATCGCGCTCACGCCTGGAGTGGACTTCATTATGTCTGGGAAGATAGGGGAACCATCGAAACTGTCTGGGGATTGTGAAAACATTATTTTTATAGATCTCTGAATAACATATATAAAAATTAGATTTTATACTATGACGAAAGTAGATTTATAAATAATTAGAATGTTAGGGTGTCTGGGGAGGGGTTGTTACCGCCCTAAGTGTCCGCCAATGGACGAGGCAGTTTCTGATATGATTGTAAGTTGAAATGTATAAAAACTAAGCTTTATACTATTACAAATTTGAGACTCAATTTTACTCACCTTTACTACCTGTTACCTGCCAAAGCCACCGCGACCCAGGTTTAATAATCTGGGTTTGCTTATACCTGTATAGGAGACGTATATAGAAAAATTTCCAACTTTTATAATTTAACGAAGGTCTGGGCGTCGCGGGCTCTTAGTCTAACAGCTTCTATTCATAGAGTACAAATTTTTCTCTAAATATTTGTCTTTTACTAAGTCATAAGCATTTTTGACATGGGTCGCTCGGCAAATACGTTTTTTATAAATGTTGCGCTGCCAGCGCCGCCGCGCGAGATCATGTTTCGTATTATATAACCAATATTTGTATGTCTTGCAGTTGTAATGGTTTTTTTTTTTTTGGTTATTTTTCAAAACCAAAATTTTATAAAACCAATGTTCATTTCTAAGTCTTATAAAAACAATTGTTGACTCAATATTTTACAAATAAAAATTTGTAATTTAATTGCATTGGTTTTGTATGGAAAATAAATTTAAGAGGATTTAAGAGCATTTTGGCCAGATGTTATTGAAAAATAATAGTAGTAAATACTAAATAAATAATTTACTTACTTTTATACAAAATGCTTATAAAAGTTAAAACGGATATTTAATAAGTCCTTATAAGATTTTATTTTATTTTTTTAACTTAAGTGCGCATACCCTATAACTGCTCATTTAAGTTTACTCATTTAAGTTAAACAATTGCCTTCGAAAAGTTGAAATCCACATTAAAAATATATCTAAAAGAGGTTTTTTTGTGTTTATTTAAGTGCGCATTTCCATTTGTGAATCATACCTAAAACAATTTATTTTTACAACTTAAGTGCACATTAGCGATAATTGCATAATTCAATTATTTAAATAAAAGTTAAAACGCGTACCTAAAATGTCTTTAAAAGAAAACATATTCAAATTTTTTCTGACAGAAAATTTTACTTATTTAACTTAAGTGCGCATTGCCGACAACGGCCTAATTTTACTTATTCAATAGGTAAAATGCGTATTAAAAATGTCCTTAAAATATTTTATTTTTTAACTTAAGTGCGCATTAGCGATAATTGCATTATTTTACTTATTTAATTAAGTTCAAACGCATATTCAAATTATTCTTAACAGAAAATTTAACTTAAGTGCGCATTAGCGATAACGGCATAATTTGGCTTAATTAAATTTTACTTATTGAAGAGTTAAAACGTGTACTAAAATTTAATATTTATTTTTTTAACTTCAGATAACTGCATAATATTGCTTATTTAAGTTTTACGTAATTTAAAATTAAAATGTATATTCAAATTATTCTTAACAGAAAATTTTAATTTATTTTAACTTAAGTGCGTATTACCGATAACTGCGTAATTTGGCTTATTTTATATTTTACCTAATTAAAAGTCAAAACGTGTACTAAAATTTAATTTTTTTTTAACTTAACTGCGCATTGCAGATAACTGCATAAGTTTACTTATTTAAATTTAACGTATTTTGTAGTTAAAAATTTTAAAATATTTTAACCTTAGTGCGCATTACCGATAACTGCGTAATTTGGCTTAGTTAAATTTTACTTATTGAAAAGTCAAAACGTGTGCTTAAATTTTATATTTATTTTTTTTAACTTAAGTGCGCATTGCCGATAACTGCATAATTTTACTTAGATTGCCGATAAAGCGCATATTCAAATTATTCTTAACAACATTTTTTTTATATTTTTTAACTTAAGTGCTTTTTACCGATAACTGCGTAATTTTACTTATTTAAGTAGGTTGTGCAATTAAGCACTTTATGCCTGTTACATTTGTGGCTTATGCTGCAAGAAGCTCTGTGCAATTTTTTTATTGAATTTGGAAAAGCGCCTCAGCCTTCCATCTCTCCATACGAGACCAGCGACTTACTGCTTTAGAAGTCGTAGTCCAGCATGAGTCCTGCGTGTCTTTACTTTTTGGTAGACAGTAGCGATCGGAGTAGCGACCTGCTACGCATTTAGCGAAATATTACTCGATCGATGCCAAACCGAATTCCCTCGCAAGCCTACACATTTCCTCCAGGGCGCTTCACAAATACATTTATAATGAAATCCGATGAAGAAGTGGAATACTTATTATTCTATTCCACTATTCGACATTTATTATCAATTTTTTTTACTGCAACAGCAGCAACACCGGTCGCATGTAAAATTTTTCGTTTTATAAGTTTTTTTTATTTTAGCTAGTTTTCATACACACACGCTCACACACAAAAAAGCGTACAGCTACACGTATTTTCTAGAGTTTATTTCACTTTTCTTTTTTCTCAACACATTTTTGTGTTTATTGAATTGAACGCTTTAACAACAACAACAGCAACAACTATGTACGCTCGTGTTAAGGTAAAATTTTTTACAGATATTTTTTTCGGTTGCGTATTTTGTGTTGCTATTCATGTCATGCAGCTGTTGAACGGGCATCAACACGTTTTTTATCTTTCATCTACTGTCGCTTAATAATTTTGCATTGAATTTAAAAGCGAAAACAAAACAATCATTATTTAAAATTTTGTATAATTGCATTTAGATCGGTGCATATGCGACTGTGCTGTGGGGCAGCAGCGAAGCAACTGGCGCTTACTCATTTCACTCATCTAATAAATTTCAAATTCGAATTTCAAATGAAGAAATATTTCCTACAAATAACGAAAAGAGAAAAAAACCTACAACTGTCAAATGCAAATGACGAGGCGGACAAACTGGCAGACAGAACGGCATACATAGGTGCGATGCATTGCCACTGTGCGGTCGATGTGTGTGTGTGATCTTAGAGCTGCGACTGATGCACCTATAATTACCTACACATACATACAGAGCTTTGGTGAACTAATTAATAGTGAAATGCAGGTGACTTCTCTTAGCCGAGGTCAATTTTTATACACAAATAGGGCCTTGTTTCAAATGCATCCATTTACGGACGGTTCTTATTTATTTAAAAGCAAACATTGCATGAATTTCCGTTAGATCAGAAGTTTTTGATTAATTGCAAATTAGTTTGAAAAAGATTCGACGATATGATTGGCAAAGGGCAGTTTGGTTGGAGAACAGTTCCGTGTGCTGAAGTCCTCCTATTGGCGAAACTCTTTGGCTGTCATTCACCAGAGATTGGCTCGAGACGGTTCTTTTGCATATTGTCCACATTCCACACAACTATGGGGAAAATAATCCAGAAGGTGTGGCCAATAACAGGCCGTTATCCGTCTGTGACCAATTGTGAAAAAATCAGCTGATTGGCTGACGTCACGGAGGTCATGCAAACGATTTGTTTATGTAAAAACTGAAAATGCGTTGATGACATACGACAAAAAGCAACACAGCCTTCGCCTATATTACTTCTTTGCTGTCGGAACAACGACTGGTTGGACGAGTGTGTGAATACGTGTGAAATGAGCGGTCGAGATTCTGCTGCCGAGTCGCCGTTGACGTGGCAGCCGAAGTTGCTATCACAATTTTGTTTCTCACCATAGCAAATTGCTCAAACCTGGTAATCTATCCTCCTTGGCACACGACCGCCAACTTCGATTAAGTAGCATCTGTGTAGGAATTAAAAATCTATTTGAGGGAACTTAAGTGTGAAGGCGAACTCTCATCAGAGCCTGCAGCGCTTGCCTACCCATAAGTGCAGTTTCATACGGGCGTCTGGCTTGGAAAAGCGGCTCAACATATAGAAGTGTTCCTCAATGAAACACCCAAGATCGGGTTGCGTGTTGAGCAATAGAGCCCATTTCAATTCCCGCTGAAATGCTCTACAAAGCCTGTGATAACAACTTTGGCAAATCCTTAAGAACAAAGATTTGAGGGCTTGTACTTGGATGATCCAGTATCTTAATGGGGACAGTGCACCTGCCTGGCTCTTTGAAGTTTACGCTGGAGCAAAGGCAGGCATCACTGCGACACAAGAAGCGCAAGGAAAGAAGATTAGCGGAAGTTGCAATGTTTTTCTACAGTTGTAATATAAAACTACGCAGATTTGGTTTAAGATTTTGTGTTGTGAGCCGGACTAGAAGTAGTTGGTTGCTGGGTATGCATTTTGCCTCAACCTGAATTAAAGCGAGATTCTTCAACATCTTGTGCGCATTTGCACCCACACTCCGACTGAAGAGCAATACGACGCGATCAAAGAAATATTCTTTGCAAGTTTAGATCGCTCATTTGAGCAAGAAGAGCCAGTGCTATCGTGTAGATGATGACAACATGCGATGAGGCGTCCCTTGGAGTGTTTGAGAGAAAGATTCTGCGAAAGATTTTTGGATTTTTGCACGTTAGCAACCGCGAATATCGCAGGCGATGGAACAATGAGCTTTACAACGGCATAGACATAGTACAGCGAATAAAGAACCAGCGGCTACGTTGACTGCGTCATGTCGTCCGAATGGATATAAACGCTCTGGCTCTGGAAGTATTCGAAGATGTACCAGCTGGTGGCAGGAAAGGAAGAGAAAGGCCTCTTTTGCAGTGGAAAGACTAAATGGAGAAGGACTTGGCTTCACTTGGTGCTTCCAAATGGCGCCTGTTAGCACGATAAAGAAATGTCTGACGCACTTTGTTAAACTCGGCTAGAATCGTGTAAGCGGCTATCATGCCAATCAAGAAAAAGAGCTGGGAGTGCGTTTTTCCAAGAATCGGAACATTCAACTTCCTCGACGTATCTTCAGATATAGGGCTGAGGCTGATCTACTTCACCTGGACCCGAAATATGGTTGTCTGTAGCACAAGCTTTCAGCACAAAAATATCCACCAAGCCACAATCGCCCTACCCACCCTCTTGATAGAAAAACTAGGCACCAAATCGATCACAAAAAGCCATCTTTCTTTCAAGATCCGTAAACCGCACTGTATAGTATTAAATATCTCAAAGAAAGCTCTGCTTCGCTATTCGACGCTCTAAATGAGTACTGCTCATCAAACCGTGCTCGAGGTCCAATAGAATCACCTTATTCAAATATTGCGTAGTAGTCATAAAAAACTACTGAGACGATGAGGCATCTCACTTTGTCGCAGAATGAAAATATGCAGCCTACAGATCCGCTCTGCGTTTGAACCCAACGCTAAGCTTCTGGACTGCTGGTAAGGTGCATACATCAGCTGTTACGCAGAATATGGTCGGTCGGGTGCATGTGTTGGCCTATACACAAGAAGTAAATTCCTACAATACTCGCTAATTATCGCTAATGTCACATATAAATTTCTATCCAGCATCTTGTACGAAATACCTCAGTCCACGTCAATAGAATGGTTGGATCTACTCTTAGTGGTAATTCTATGGCCGACCAGGAATTTGCAGCACTCCAAAGCATCAACATACATCACATCTTTGTCGATTTGAAAGCCACTTTCGAGCACTTTGAGAACACCAAACGGAGTTGCCTTGGTGCCGCTATCTGGATTTGTTTGCCATACAAATCGTGAGCAATACCGCCTACTCCGTAAAACGCTCCGAGCCATATGATACCAAAAGTGCTTTCCCCTTTTCAAATTATCCCTTTCAGGTGACCTCTTTCAGATTATCTCTTTCATATCATCACTTTCAGGTGACTTTTTTAAGTTTACCTCTTTAAGGTGACCTCTTTCAGGTGACTTCTTTCATTTCACATCTTTAACTTGATGCTGGAAAAGTTTGCTCGAGCTACATAACCAAGCTATTGCATTGCTAATTAGTTGACCGTTGCTGTATAAATATTTATTTTCCTTTTGATATTTGGGATGATTTGTATTTCTTTGTTTTTTTGATTTAATCTAATAATAACGCATCGTCAATGATTTTTTGTGGGCAACTGCAATTACAGCGCCAACGGTGCGGACGCTGTAACCGCTGCGCTCCCTGCAACATTTACAAGTTTTCTTGTAGCAGACGGGAACAGTTGGCGCTGCTTGTTTCTGAAGGCTCTACGCAACGTTGGTTGGCCTATGTAGGGTGGCCAAAAAGCGAATGGCAAAAGACGGCTGTCGACTGCTGGCTGATGCTTGTCACCTACCTTTGTTGTTTTTGTTGCTTTATTGTTGATATACTGCTTGTTGCTGGCTGTTGCCGTTAATTGCCAATTTGATCACTCAATGTTTGTGCAAATTTTCACTTAGTTTCAGTTGTGTTTTGCATCTGTAACATTCTCAACGCGGCAATTACAAATATTTTCGGTTTCACGCGCGCGCCGGAAGAAGTTTTTGTTTGTGTTTTTTTCGTTCGTTCTCTCTTGCCTTCCTTAATTATAGTATTTTCGCTTACTCGTTGCCTCAGCGCTATTTATTTAATTGCGGAGTCATTAGTGCTTAATAGTGGGAGCATAATTAAATCGAGACAATTCACGTCAACTTTATTGTTGTAGTTGTCTTTTGTTCTAATTTGGTTTTTTCTCATATAACCTCAAAATGTTCAATTCCAAATATCGGCTTCGAAGAACGCCGGCTGATGTCTTCCAGCTAATGTATCCCAGCCATTTTCGTACGCGTTATTATACCAAAAACAACAACTGCTGTGGGCATACACTGAGGCCGCGTCCCACCATCTATCGACGGCGATTTATAAGAGTAAGTGTTGGTGGAGGAGTGGAGATCACTCATGAAAGGGTAAAATCCAAAAGGCACGGCACTTTTAAACTTGCAAATTCTCCTTTACTTTGTGCGGTGCAGCTTGATTTTTCTTATGCAAACAAAGGCTCAGCGGTGTTAAGCGTCGAAAAATGGCTGAAGAGTTCTGATAAAAATATTTTTTTCAACGTAGAATTGTCTTCCCTTAAAAAGAAGCTGTCGATGTGGAAAAGACTACGACTAAAACGTATTTTCAGATATTCGGTTGTGGGCTCCTAATTGTACAAATTTTCTAATATACATAAATTTGAATTAAATCAATAAAATGTTTTGTAAACTTTTTTTAACATTTTTCGCTGGCTATGGCTCAACTCTTTTGTAGTAAGCTTCTGTAGTACATTTTTGCTTGAAATTAAGGTATAAAACATGCAATCAAAAAATTCAGCTTTATATGGAGAAATTTGTCAACATCGCATGCATGAAAAATTCTTAAAAATCAACGTGATTTTTGTGCAACTAAAGTTTAGTGGGCTGTAAAGCTTATTATACTCGTAATATCTTTTAATAAATCTTAGATCAACACTTTTTCCGCATTTCTTGACAATATATTCGACCAATTTTGGTGCACTAAATCTCGGATTTTTTTCGACTTCTCTTAAAATGGAGCTTACATCTCTTCTGAACAGCTTCTTTGGGCGACCGTTTTGCTATTTGTTCATATGAATTAGTCCCTTCGCAGTTCTTAACAATCATTTGTATCGTTACTCGAATTGAATGTGCTATTTTTGCAATTTCGATGTAAGATTTATTTTTTTTCTGCGCTTAACCACACATTTTCTTAAATCAGAAGATATTTCCTTTTTCGGGCTCATTATTTTGTCAACTTGGCAATACCAGCGACACACAACGAAATAAACAATCACATTTATGTAATAGCAACTCCGATTCATCAACAGAAATTTTTGATAAACGGTACTTTCAGCTACTTTTTCAATGCTTGCTTTGCGTCAGTGAATCAAAGCAGATGGATGTACCCCTAGATCAAAAAGTTTCAGGAATATATTCGAACAATTCGAAATACAAGTTCACTTCTCAAAAGTGATTTTATCGCCTTCAAAGTACTCCTCTACTCCCCATCAACTATTGGATCCGATTCAGCCCTGGAAATCTTGTCTTTGTCGATATCAACGCAGGCCATTTTTTGCATGAAACTGAGGTCCTTTGGGACCAACTTTTCAGAAACACGGCGCCAATCCAAATCATTAACTACAATGACCTGAATGCACCCACAAGCAATGTTCAATTCCTCTGCCAGTTCTCTGATGGTTAATTTGGGGTTATTGATCAATTTTTCTTTCGCTTATTGATGTTTCTTCTGAAGCATTGATGCCCCTCATAAATGATCAATGTAAAATTTAATACAAACACCTTGTTGCAAATTTAAATCCATATACAAAACCTGTAAAAATCGAAAACACTTGCAGAGGTAGGAATGTTAATCACAGATGTAGGCACCTAACAACTATCGATGACATAAAACCTCCGTATGTTAAAAGGAGAGGACACAGGAACCAGCTGTGATCAATAGACACAAACGCGCACAGATGGAGACATAAGAGGATGAGCCTATAGCAGGAAGCTGGCTACGAATATAGTGGACTCATACATTGGTGAATAAAGCTAGTCCGCTTCATGGACGCCGTTATGGGCCGACGTATTGCAGAAAGTAGCTCCCGGAAAGGAGTCTCCTCAGAAGAGGAGGAGGGATTGTTTTAGTGGCCATACCACTCAACACAGTAGACGAGGGTCGGTGTAAGTGCGAAGGCATTTTGAATCCTAACAAAAACAATAAAAGAAAAGGTGCGTGTAGCGTAGTACACATAGCAGAAGTGAAACTTTTAAGGCAGACAAAGAAAGAGACCCGAGAGAGAACTAGAGAGAGAGAGAGGGAAAGAATATATATCTAAATAAATTCACAACATTTGCAGAGAAAACAAATAGACAAAATTTATAAAAAACGGAGAAGCGTCGACCGCCAAAAAGTAGGCAGTGTTATTTCTCACTAGAAATTAGCAAGCACAGGGAAAAACTCGGAAAAAATAGCCTAAAGTGTATCTCAGATATATATAAGGTATAGCTCCCTCTCTCCTTTTCCTCTATGCTATATCTTTTTTCTCTCTCGTGGAACGAAATTGCCCACAAAGTTGCATGACCTTGAAATTTTACTCTCCATTCTCGCTCGTCCATCGACGCCTAAGAAGTTTCACTTCAAACAACAATTTTTGGTTTTGAAATTTCTAATATACCAAATCCTCTAACATCGAGTATAAAGTACTAAGATTTCTTTTCAGAGGGTTTTTTAATTAGGTATAAGTATGCAAGCAAAAAATTCAGTCATAAAAGGCTTTCAAACATATGCTTTATATGGAGAAAATTGTCAACATCGCATGCAAGAAAAAATCTCAAAAATCAACGCGACATTTGAGCGACTAAAATTTAGTGGGCTGTAAAGCTGCATATCCAAAAGTTTTCTAAATACGAGTATTCTAAATCGAGAGTTGAGAGTGGAAGTTTGAAGTAACGGGAAAATATCGTTAGGTTAGGTTGCAGCCGTTGTCCAGTACAGGACAGGCTCTTTACTCATTGTGATGCCGCATGGCGCACTTGTCCTTATCTCTCCTAAAACCAGTGAGAACTTTTCATAAATTTTAGAAGATCTCTGATTTCCACAGTACTCTTGCTATTCATTAAAAAAATGTTCTGCCTAGAATAGTAAACCTACGTCTGGATAGAGCAAGATAGTCGCACAGAAGGTTTGAGATCGTCTCTTTCTCATTAAGACAGCTTCTGGGAAAGTCATGTATCTGCGCGCTCATCCCTTGGGCGTGATTAGGACTGTGCCTATTTGGCTTATCAGAGATTCTATGCGTTTAGCGGTTACCAATTGAGGTTAATAGTTGAAGAACTTAGATACTTTCACTCGAATAAAGGGGCTGTGTGAAAATTCACATCCTTCTTATTGGTGAGGAGTTACCGGCGATGAACAAATGAGGCGTGCAAATAACACCTACGTGCCAATAATTTTAATTTTGTGTTGTAAAGAAATCCGCTGACACGAATCCCTTTGCTGCCACTCTTCCGGCTCGAAAGAGTTCCATTATTTGCTATTTATTACAGTGATTAAAAAATTTAATGCCACTTAAATTTGCGAGTAAAACTTTGGTTATAGTTACGACTCACTTATGGAAAATGCGCTTTTCACGCTTTTCCGCTATTCACACCAGTGGCCTTGTTTTTTGTTTTTTGCTGCTACTTTGCTTCTTGCTACCTTTTCTGACGTTCTATTTATGCAATTTTTCACGTGCAAGCGACATTTAAAATTTCATTAAGCAAACAAAAGGGATTTTCACTACGTTGCGGATGTTGAATTGTAAAAAAAATGCCCGCTAAGAGCAACCGCGTCGTACGACAGGCTTAGCAGACCGCCCGGAGTCAGTTGGCTGGTTGGCTGGCTGGCTGTTTGGCGCGTCGATTGGTTTGTCGGTGTAGCAGCGGGTGAGCTGCATGGTCCTCCCCCCACATGCTTGCACTTCACAAGCCAGTTATCTGCGTTATGTTAGCTTCCTGTTTCAACCTTTCATGGCTGCACCCATCACCCGACGGACGACCATCGTCAAATGCACCCTGTGTGCATGACAAAAGTAGATTTATAAAGTTGAATCATCGTTGTTGCACGTTCGCCGCTTGTTAGCGTACGCCTTTTTCCATTTACCGTTTTCATAACTGAATATATGTGATGAGGGGAGAGCGGTGTGAGGTGCGGTGTGGAAACTGAAAACTTTCTTTGGCACTAACCAAATTGAAAGGGGCGAGCAGCGGCGCGAAAAGCAGCGAACTACATTTTCTGATGTGCCAAATTCGGTTAGAACAACAAGAAAAGGTATCTTTTGTACCGCTGCCATAACTCACCGACCCCAAGGCGCATAGCAAAACACAAAAAATATCACATAGAAACCAGCTGCACACATTATTTTGGATTTTGGCTTAACCCTCGATGGCACCATAACTGAAAGTTTTGGCAGTTTTTACATATTTTTCGCGCTTTGTTTTTTTTTTCTTTTTTTTCAATATTTTAGCTGCTGCATTTTTTCTGCTGTTTTTTTTTGATTTTGTCTTGTTCCCCCGGAGACTTTACATGCGAGTCGTTTCGAGGGCTTGCGTGCTTCCAAAATGCATAACTGCCGTTCTTCGTTGCTTGCATTCCGACAAATTTTCACTTGGTGTCGTAGGCGTTGATTTATACGCCAAGTACTCGTACAGTTAATAGCTCGCATGCGTCCCCTGCCTTTGAGGGTATAATGTCTAGAGGGTAGCTGCAGAGCGCGAGCGCGCGGTGTCGAGCGATGGAAGCGGTGTGAGCGCAGAAGAGTGCTGTTGAAAGCCACCGGCGTCAATTGCAATTCGCAGACTGCAGGTGTTACAGTTTTCGGCACTTTCCATGCGGTCCCGCGCAATGGTAGATGTTGGGGGGGACTCGATTTTGCTAATAAACTGGCTGTAACTCAACTTTTGTCAATGACTGCATGCCTGTCTAAACTATTATTCACCTTTTGCCGCCGCCCGACACAACACCCCAGTTTTTATTTTTTTGTTTTGGCGTCTCTTTACTGAAACTTTTTCAAGCGCGAAACCCACAGCCATCCATATATTGAAAAAAAAAAAAAAATTGCTTGGAAGTTGTTATTATATTTGTATTTTTTTTTTTGTAAAGAAAATCGTTTGGCAACCTAAATTGCGCAAAGGAAATTGAAATCATAAAAAGCGTACATTTTGAAGTGTTTTGCTTCGGTGGGGCGCACCGCGCTTATTACCGTTTGACTTTTTGATAAATAGACCTGCTTTGTGTTAGCCTGCTGACACCCTTTTTCGGTAATCACATTTACTTTCGGTGGCGAAGAGCACAACTCATTGTGCACTGATGCATAAAATTGTAAATTTTTGTTTTTTGATTTTGTTTGGGAGGAAGCAATAAAATGCGCAGTTCGCCATTTTTCGATTATCTATAAATAATTTCTAACTTAATTACAATAAAAAGCACGAAATGCATTAAAGAAATTGAAATGATTAAAAATTGCAATGTAGCCATGGTGAAAAGTATTTTTGACAAAAAACTAAAAACAAAAAAAAAAACAATTAGATCTGAACTACTTCACCCGTAGTTGATTAACACCCAACCAAATTCCTGGCAGAAGTGAGTGAAAATTGCAACCGAAGAGAAAATAAAAACAGCAGCGAATGATCAGTTTGCTTTCAGAGCGGCAGATTCTTGCCTCACGCTGTTGAACCGACGGAGGTAGGTAGGTAGGTAGGTATAGTGGTTGTCGGTTGATACACCTAGGCCTGCTGTAGGCCCATTGTGATACCACCACTCTGTCACTCTACATTGTCCTCATTGAACCAATCTGTGGCTTTGATATATCCAACAAGACTTCTTCTATCCAGAGCCATGTACCCGCATAAGAAGTGTTCTATAGTCTCTTCTTCTTCAATGTCGTTACAGCTTCTGCAATATTCGTTATAGGGTTCTCCCAGTCTACTGGCATGTCTACCAATCAGACAACGCCCGGTTAGGACCCGGAGAAGATTTCTCAACGGAGACGGAGCTCGCTTAAACTCTTGACTTTCGTGGTGCATGCCACAGGATACGGAAAGCTGCTGGCGAAACGTTGAAACCATGGGTGACTGCTCGGACCATCGCATTTTTGTACCAGCTGTGGGCGCAAATGTAACTCAAAAGAAAAATTCGCTTCAAGACATTCACAGCTCTGGCGGCAAACTTAGTCAAGAAGATCTAAGAAATTTGTCTGGCTGACGAGGTGGGGTTGAGATCCGCTGAAAATACAAAGAAAGAAAACTCAATGCGACATGAAACATTTTATTTTGCAGCTATTCTTCATTAAGGGGGGAGCCTGCTTTAGAGGCTTCAAAAAATCGATTTTTTCGTGGATTTTTTTGGGAAGGAAAGAAATATTCAATTGAAACGAAACTTTCTGGTTTTATAGTTATATATTATGTTTCAATAGTCTTCTCAAATTTTTTTATTAAAATATATGTCATATTATACCTGGTACAAGCATTTTGCCGAGGCGCCTCGAGTGTGCATGTGTCGTGCGGCGGGAAAGATGCAAGTCGCAATTTTCATCTGAATCCAAAAACCCCAACAAAAAAAAAATTTTAGTAGTATACTAAGCATAGCTTCTAGTTAAACTAAGAAAATTAAACAAAAAGTGAGAAATTCAACACTTTTTCGCTAATTAAAAAAAAAATCATTTTTTTGGAAAAACAAATTCATTTTAGTTTGTTTAAAAAGTGGGTTAATCATAACTTTCTTAAGGTTTTTTAGGTTCAACTAGAGGATAATTTAATTCCGAATACAATCAATGTTATCTCGTTTCGATAGCACGTTTAACTTTTTCCCTATCTTTCCCGCCAATTAGGAAAAATCGCAAAAATACAAAACCCAGAAATCGCACTTCGAGCTATCCGGCCGCTCGTATACTTGCTCGACGCTTCCTCACAATTTCTTCTGTAACTCCGAAAATATTTTGAATTTGCTTCTGAAATTTTGAGAACACATTCTGGGATAGTTCGGGAAGTCATTTATGCAAAACAAAAAAATCCATTTTTGAAGCCTCTAAAGCAGGCTCCCCCCTTAAGCTCCATACACTTCATCGAGCCTTTCTAACATTTTTTGATACACCCCAAATAAAGCGATTTTTCGAGGTCTTCAAATAAGTGTTTGTTTCATCGCTGAAAAGCACATTCAACTGTAATCTCTATTTCTGCAAATTTGGAAACAAAAAGCACGAAATTATCAAAAGATAAATTGTATTAGTAGAAAATGGTGATAGGACTCTAATTAGCAATCAACCACCGGTAAGAGAGGAGGATATTAATACTCTACCTCACCTCAATAACCCTACCTCAAACTACGGATCCAATGCACCGAAGTCGGTTTCGTGTGTCATCTTTCACAGCTAAAGTGGCTCTTTGATAGTTCAAGCGTCTTAGAATCCAATGTCATCATTGTGCATTCGAAGGGAGTGGAAGGAGCTCTTGAGCGGGAGTCTTGCCCGAGACGCAACCTACTCAGCTCTCGTTCATCCTTGCCAGTAGCACTACTGTTTTTCCGACGAAGTGTTCGCCATCTCGATGCTGGGCTGCTATTGAGCTGTTACAAAAATTAACGATCCGGAAGTGAGCTTTTCATCTGCTCGGAGCTATGCTATTAACAAGCTCTGCTTGAGTACATAGGTAACTCGAAGAATAAGCGTGTGGTCATACACATGCCGAGCGGGCTTGCTAAGTACTATACCATAAATAATACACTACAATGTTTGGCCATCCGAAGTGAAATTGTGCGAGTAACTTCGTCGGCCAGGTCATTGAGTACACGCCAGCAGAATTCTGCCCGCCCACTTCACGCGTATTTACACACTCGTCCAATCAGTCGTCATTCAGACGGCTACAAAGTATCATGAGACGAAATGGTATCAATTTTTTTTACTAAGGTCACCAACACAATCTCAGTTGTGTCGTAAATAAACCACAGTCATATCCCCTGTTGCGTCATTAAATTTTCGGAAGTTACCTGGAAGCTCAAGTCGTTAGCTATTATACAAATATTTTAAACTCACCTCCAAAGTCGAAAAAGTCTCACTAGAACTGGGTACCCATCGGGGGATTAAGTTTCAAGTGGCTCAAAAATCGTTTTAATTTTTGAAAATTTTTTTGCTCGCGATGTTGTCTATTTTCTTCTTTATAAAAAAAAGTTGAGCATTTTCTATTATAAAGGGTGATTAAATTTCAAGGACCGATGTTGAATGTGAACCACACCTAAGCGTCAACGACACCGTTGGACTTCTTTCTTTGGGGTTTTTTGAAAGAAAAGGTGTACGTGGATAAGCCAGCCACAATTCAAGAGCCAAAGGATGAGATAATTCGGCAAATGAACGGCATAGAACCTCAATTATGCCTCAGCGTCATCGAAAATTTGGACCCTCGGATGGAGGTGTGCCGCCGAGGCCATGACGGCCATTTGGCCGATATTTTGTTCCATACGTAATTGAGCCATACCAATATTATCATAATAAAGAGACATGACAATAATTAAAAAAAAAAAAAATTGTATTTTATTCAAAATCAACACCGGCCCTTGAAACTTAACCACCCTTTAGTAAAATACATACCGTCCGCACAAAATATGTTCAATTTTTTAGCACTTCCCCAAGTTTACGCATGGAATGAATCTTTAATAAATATTTATGAGGTATAAATTACAATTTTTCCAGATATAAATCTCTGTTTGTTTTGCCAACCATTACATTTTGATTTGACTGTCCTTCCAAATTTTGTGTGGAATAAGAAAATTACAATTTTTTATTTCGCTCATAACTTTTTCTCAGCTTCTAAAATATTTGAGCGTGCAATTTATTAGTAATTTCAGTAACTACTTCTCTCTACACACACACACACACACACACACACACACACACACACACACACACACACACACACTCGCACACAGGCACACATACGCCCACACTTGCCTTACAATATTTTCGCTTTAACGTCGCTACTTATTGAAATGTGTCAATAAGTTTCGAGTTACATCAAATCATTGGAGTGTAAATCAAAAATGAAATGCCGAAAAATGATGAGATTATCATAGAAAGTGCTTTGGATTTACAGGCCAAGAAATCGTAAAAATACGGAGTAGTGAAATACGCATATGTGTGTGTATGTATGTATGTATGGAGCAGCCTGTGTTGCACTAACAAGCATAATTACATACTTACATATGCGTGCGTGTGTATGTGTGTACACAATCACTAAATTCCCCAACACACTGGCAACGTAAACGGCAAAAAATGAGAAGGACCATAAAAATGATTGCAAAGTGTGCCATTTCATACACTTGTCCTTGCCCGAAGGAAGCGGGCTATAGGGCAAGAGTTTTCCTTTTCTTTTTCCTTGTATGTCCTTCTATTTTCTGCTTCTTCTTTTTTCTTCTTCTTCCGCTTCTTTTGGTTTTTTTGGCACAGCTGGCTCACAAAATGTGTCGAAATGTTGTTTTGCTCAGCCACTGCGGCTTTTACTTTGGCACATTTGCCAACATTAAAATCGTGTTACTGCCTTTTTGGCATTCGCCTTTTCATACTCATCACTTGCGCACCCATATACATGCATATATACACACATAGACGTACATAAAGTATGAATCTGCCATAGCCAAAAAACGTAATGTAATGGAAGCCTTGCTTGCTTGACTATTTGCCAAAATTCGCATTTGCATCTTCATTTCCACAATGAGCCTGCAAAGAGTTGCGACACTTTGCTCATTTCCTTTTTGTTTTTGTTGTTGTGCGCACATCTTATTTATACTCATTTCCTTTTACTGGTTTGCATTCCATTCCTTTGCCAATATGTTTGTGCAA
This sequence comes from Anastrepha ludens, assembly GCF_028408465.1. Taxonomy (NCBI): domain Eukaryota; kingdom Metazoa; phylum Arthropoda; class Insecta; order Diptera; family Tephritidae; genus Anastrepha; species Anastrepha ludens. Next base: position 24,117,036 of record NC_071499.1, on the reverse strand, counting down.
ACAAATTCAAATTAGTGGTTACGGCGAGCGGCAATCGAGAGGAGTGAAGTCAGCGAAAAAGAATGCTGGTTTGCTGGCTGTATTGTTCGTCTTAATGAGCGCACAGGGTGGTCCGAATTTTTAAATTTATAAACTGTATTTATAACGTTACAATGCGAAGAAATCAGAAAACCTCGCAAAAAATTCTACACTCGGTGCCTGGCGGCGACGCTTATACAAACTCGGCTATCCGATCAATGCAATGCTTGTAGGTGCAGAACCATTAAAAACAACTAAGATGAACTACTCGCTAATGAAAAATTTTAGTGGGAGTTGAATGTTTCAGATTTTATATAGTCAAGCAGTAAAAATGTCCTCGGCTTCAGTGAAATTAGCTTAGGCCGCGTGACTCCACTCGCAATCGATTTGCAACAGAAAACCCTGAAAGAACCACCTTAAAATGCATTCATAAACTTCAAACCGAATGGAGGTCAACCAGGAACCGGTACGAAGAAGATAAGAACATGAAAACCCAGGCAAAATACTTTTTAACGAAATATCGAAAAAAAAACTAGCAAAACCGCGCTAGACATCATGAAATTTAATTGACTAGGTTACTTAGAGGTTAGGTCAAAATAAGCATATTTTTGATTTTTTTTTTGTTCAGCGGGAAAATGAAATATTTACCATGTACCCATAAACTATAATTTACAAAGTGTAGGACACTGTAGAGTGCCTATTTTAATAAACAAACAAGTTTTTTCGTGTATAATATTTAGATGCTTCAGTTTCGCTTAAAATTTCATGCAGATCGCTGGGCACATAGCGACAGGTGCCTAAAATTCTAGCTCGTTGAGCTGATGCTTCTCCTACCAGTCTACCTTTTCTAGTGTCAATGCAGCCATCTGATTTGTATTTATTTCGAAAAGCCCACTTAGATTCGACGTTCTTCTTCCCAACCGGGCGGTCTAAGATTTTCCAAGTATTATTTGGCGTTCGGTATTCTTTTAACATGGCTTTCTTCCATTCGATTGCTTTCTTTCTAGTTTTTTCTTGTTTCTGGGCCGGTGCTTTAGGCTAAGGCTTTACTGTGAGGTTCATCTTCGAGCACCGCCTCCGGATCACTTGTTGAAAATTGGTACCTTATTGTTGTATACTAACCCTGATCTGCTGAGGTACTATACCCTAACTTTCTTTCGGCCGCCTGAACTTCGTTTAAGAGCTCGTCGCGCTTGGACACCGAAATCTTCTGTTGCTTCAGGTTGTTGTTGTTAATTTTCGGGAGGATTTAGCTCACCGGTGCCTTTACTTTCTTTTGTTCCAGCTGCGAATGTATTTCGATGTCTTTCGTTAAAATTTCTTTGCATGCGTATCCTTTCGGCTACTCCATTTTGCTGTGGAGTATATCCGATGGTAAACTCTTGTCGTCTACCTTCGGCTTTGAGGAAATTTCTCATGGCATTGCATGTGTATTATCCCATTATCGCTCCGCAGATATTTTATTTTCTTACCAGATTGATTTTATCCCTAAAACATTTTCCATTTTGACTTATTTCTGGAGCTTCGGTTAAATGTCGAGCTTTGGTACAATAAGAAACTTAGGGTATTGATGGAATGTATTTTTCGGTACATTCTACACCGTTATATCTCTCTGTTATGAGTATTTTTGGCACTTTTCCACAAAAGGACCCATCAACTGAAGAGTTAGAGGGTTAAAATGTTACACAAAAATGTTTGGCATGGAAGGAATTATACATAGAAGGAATGTAAGAATGAGTAATGTAAGGATTACATAGTTTCCTAGCCGACTTATCATAAGAATGTGCAAAAGTGTGAAAATAAAATACTGACTTAAGCATTCAAATCGGCAATACACGAATTTTTTGTTTGCTTCCCTCCATCAGAATCCATTGTAGAAACTCTAATGTAATTTTTTGTGCTGTGTAAAGTATAATTTTTTTTTCATCTTTTAATTAGTATTCATGAAAATGTTTTAGTTTAATGTTTTTTCTAATTAAAATTCATGGAAATTCCGCTGCTCAGTTACTTTGGTTGTGAATGACCCACGGCCTTATCAACTGCATATAAAAATATAGCCTACGAAAAAATATAGCGCCGTAATATTTCGATTAACATTTCGACATTTCGACGATTTGAACTTATTTTTGTTTTTATTTAAATAATGTTTTTTTTAATACATAGTTCACTCTGAAAGAAAGCCTAAATTAACCCAAGTTTCAAACTTTGTACAAGATTTCTGAAAAAAAGGACCACTGCCTGCGGGTACATTGGTTTTTTAAAAGGTGCTGGTTTCCCATTAAGTTACGGCCGAGTTGAAAATATGACTCATTGCAAATTCGTTTTCACTTAACGCTCAACCCAGGCTCTCATTTTGAAAATTATTTTTCAATATCTCGCAACTTTGTTGAAGTCCAAAGGGACTAATTTTATTCCCAGGTGGGTTGATGCTCAAGATTTAGGATACAAGAAAATTGTCAGTGCCAAAATCACAAAATTGAAAATCCACCTACATTTGGATCACCCTTTGCATGGATTTCCTTGGTGTATTTGCCGAGGTTAGTGAATTCGCTTGTAATTTGCATTTTGTTGATTAATTGATAAATCGTAAAAGAAGGCGGAAAGAAGGTGAACTCAGCAATTGGGGCAAGAAATTAGTTTGGATTTTATTGCCATTACTGCTAATTAAAAAATTTCTTGCATACTTGGAAAAGTAGTTATGTTAGTGAAAAAACTTAAATTTTCTGTTGTTGTCAAGTACCAGAAATTTGATGACTTTCACGATTGTTTTCAGCCGGAGAGTGAAATGTTGATAACAAAGTCGTAAATAGAGCAAATTTGAAACAGCCGATAAGTTGGGTTAGCGCAACACTTTGCTAATTTTTGACTTTTTATTTATTTGCGATTTAATTTTTTTTTATTTAAAACCTTTTTTTTTACATTTAACATTTTATATTTTATTTTATAAAATTTTTTTATTGCAATGTTTTTGTATATGAATTTTTTATAATTTTTTCTATATACATATTTTTTTTTTTTTTAATTTTTTTACTTTTTATTTAATTTCGATTTTTTTAAATTTATTTATTCTTTTTTTATTTTAAATGTTTTTTAACATTTTGTTTTATTTAATTTTTTGAATTGTATATACATTTTTTATTATTTATTTATTTTTTTAATTCTTTTTTTATTTTTTTAATTCTTTTTTTATTTTTTTACTTTTTATTTAATTTCGATTTTTTTTAAATTTATTTATTATTTTGTTTTATTTTAAATGTTTTTTTACATTTTACTTTATTTAATTTTTTTAATTGTATTTAAATTTTTTATTGTTTATTTGCTATTTTTGTAAATATTTTTTTAATTCTTTCATATAGGTATATTTTTTACAATATAAATAATAAATATATAAATAATTATTTTTTTTTTTTTATTGTTGATATTGTTTTTAATTTTCATAAAAAGAAGTATTTATTGTCTTTTTACTTTTTACTTATTTTCGGTTTATTCTTTTTTCCTATATTTATTACTTTTTTATTTTAAATGGATTTTTCTAATTACATTTTATTTTATTTAATTTTTGTATTGTTTTTTTTGTATTTAAAATTTTTATTATTTTTTTTTAAATTTTTTTTTTTTAATTTTCATAAAAAGCGGTATTTTTAATGGATTTTTATTCATTTTTTTGTTTTTGTTTTTTTACTTTTTATTTATTTTCAATCTTTTTCTTTTATTTATTATGTTTTTATTTTAAATGTTTTTTACATTTCATTAAATTAAATTTTTTCATTTTATTTCGTTTTGTTTTGTATTTTAATTTTTCATAATTTTTTTTTTAATTTTCATAAAAAGAGATATTTTGAATGTCTTTTTATATATTTATTTTTTGTTATTGTTTTTTTAACTATTTATTTTCGATTTTTTTTTCAATTATTTATTATTTTTTTATTTTAAATGTTGTTTTACAATTTATTTTTTTTGTTTTAATATATGGCTTTTTATATATGTTTTTTAATATATATATATATGTTTTGTTTTGTTTTTGGTTTTTATTCTTTCTTTTTAATTTTTATAAAAAGAAGTATTTACTGTCTTTTTATAATATTTTGTTTGGTTTTTTTCACTTTTTATTTATTTTCGATTTATTTATTTTTTCATTTATTTATTATTTTTTTATCTTAAATGTTTTGTACATATTATTATTTTGTAAATTTTCTTTTAACATATTTATTAAATCTATATTATATTTGTTGTTGTTGTTGTTATTTGGTTTTAATTTTCATAAAAATAAACATCTAATGTCGGCTCCGAATGGCAGATAGTCTTTTACGAAAAGCTTTTCTGTACAGAAATTGGTCATTGCCTAACGACCACTATTAGGAAGAGACTTCTCTATCAGTTGGTTTTTTTATACCTATATTCGGTTCCAAACCTGGGTTGTTATTGTTGGTGTTGTAGCATCATAAAGATTCCCCATGCTTGTATTGGGAGTGCTGCCATAGTGACGGGCCTTGGCCGACTGTAGATCCGCCTCGTTTCGGTATCGCAGAACCGCCCGTTGTGGGAACGAACATGGATTCTATCGAATAGTAGCCACACACAGCTTTCGCAGACTCCTAATCTAAAATTGTTTGAAGCTGTAAGAGCGTTTCAATTGCCTAATCAGAACTTCAAGCTCATAGCCCGAATGGATATAAACTAAACGATTCAGACCTGAAAATATTCGCTGTGCTCAATTTTATATTTCATCAGCTGTTCATTGACTGTCTTCTGCTTATATTTTTCGTGCAAAATGCGCATTACGAAACAGAATACAAACAGCTGTAATTTTTAGATTCTATTGAAATAGCCAAATACTCATTTAATCTGCAGTCTCATATTTTACTAAGTTCAGTTCCAATGCTCCTCTAAAGAATTCACTAAACAATATGTATTTCTCCTCTTCTCCACATAGAGTAAATTGGAAATCCTTTGTAATTTTTCTTATCTTTCCTTTGACCAAATGACTAGAAATGTAAAGAAAAAAAGAAAAAATGTATTCCACTCTACGCCACTCGAAACTATTCGTGAATGCGGATGCAAACTGCATTTGGATGATACGAGCAGTAAACCACAAATCATGGTTGGCTATTGGCCACCCCGTTAGGGGTGTAAAGGGTGACAAAGAAGAAGCCAGTTTTTTAATTAAGGAAAAAAAAAATTTAACAAAAATTTTGAATTTATTAAGAACCCACTGTTTTAGTTGAAGAAAAAAAACAATTTTTATAAATAAAAATGTTAAATTTATTAAAAATATCTCTAACATTTTATTATTACCATAAAAAAACCAAAAAAAAAAAAAAAAAAAAAAAAAAAAACCCTCAAACAAAGGAAACGTAGATCTGTATGGTGATAGTGATATCGGCGGTGAGATTTGCTAAAATCACGATTTGCTCATAAGATTACAAAATATTCAATTACTCCCAAAGGCGAGATCAAAACTATTATCAGAGGTCTTGGCAGAGCACGCTGCCAAACTGGGATTAGGGGCAAAGTGAAACATACAAAGCATGCAAAGAAGATAATGCTAAAGTTGCCGTAGAGAAATCCACATTTCTTCTCATTCTTGAACCGCTGACTCGATTTTAGCCGAGTTTAAACAAGCGCGCCAGTCGTTTCTTTCTCGTGCTAATCGGCGATAGTTGGGCACACCAAATGAACCCAAGTTCTTGCTCTTCCTCTGCCACCACCAGGTGGTACCGCATCGAATAATTTCAGAGACTGAGCGTTTGTATCTATTCGGAGGACATGACCCATCCAACGAAGCCCCTGAATCTCTATTTGCTTATGCGTTATGTCGTCGTAAAGCTCATGCAGCTCCTCGTTTCATCACCTACGATGCTCGTCGTCACCATCGTACAAAGGGCCAAAATTCTTCCGCAGAATTTTTATCTTAAACACTCCACATGTCACTGCCCAGCATTTTGCAGATCGCAGCTTAGCTTCCTTACCATGCTTCCTGCATTTCGAAGCAATTTCTGGCAAACGCTAGTTGCCAATGCTGTACTCTTGCCGGAATCGTTTTTGATCATCCAAACTCTTATGAACCTGGCGTTAAATCATAGGAAAATCCTCTATTTCCTAACTCGTCGAAAGAGGCTAAAAATAGTTACGGTGATGCGATTCAATCAAGTCATCTCCCCTTTGTAGGCGAGTGGTAAAGAAATTTTGAAATCAATATTACCATAGTAGCCGATTCTTTTTGAGGCACCCTTTACATACTTGCATGCACCGATACACATGGAAGCAACACATTTCCAATTTTAAGCTAGGAAAGAAAGAAAAAACTGCATCTAAAATATAGAAATGAAAAAACACCCATAAACTGAGTAAAAGAGAAAAACTGCCGCAACAAAACTTTGATAATTTCTCTCGAAAATTTGAATTTTGGCCCCAGAAAATGCAAATGCGTACGCAGCGCCATGCTGCATATAAGCGAGTAAAAATGCTAACACAAAGTGAATGCAAAAAATGGAGAAAAAGTGGAAATAGAAATTATGTGAAACATAGAAAAGTTCAAAACTGCAACACCAACTAACTGGTTTCACACTTGAAAATTGTTTTCAATTTTTTTTTTTTATTTTTTTTTTATTTTCATTTGTTTTATTTTTATTTTTTTTATGTTTCTGCTTATTTTCAAGTTTGCTTTTATTTTTATTTCTTTTTTTTTAATTTTTAATTTTGCTTTTAGTAAATTTTTTTTTTTCGGTTTCCTCTCTATGCAAAACAGCCCACTGCAGTGGTATAAAGCGCTTTAGTTGTTGCAACTTCAAAAGTTTTCATTTTCACTGCAATATGAGTGTACACGCATGTGTGTGTGTGTGTGTGCATGGTGAATTGTGGCATTTGAGAGTGGCTTTGGCATGCATGAGTAAGCATATCCGGCCTGGCGTTTGTTGCAATTTCGCATTTCTGCTCTCTCTTCAAAAAGTTTCTGCTTTGAAGGAGTTTCTGCTAAATGGCAATATGTAAATGCTATTGATTGCTGGATATGCAAAACAATGGCTATGCAACAACAACTCGTAGTTATATAAGATGTCGCATATATAAAATAAAACTGTCCTGCTCCTCACCACTTGTCGCTTGAACTGTTGTGCAACTACAGCCTTGGCCAAAAGTATTAAGCACCTCATTAATTACAGAATTTTTCGTTTTAAAAAGTGAAGTCATGAACTTTTATTAATAAATCAGTAGGTAGGTAGGTAGGTTAGATGGCAAGAGTACCCCAGGTACACTTCAAGTAGCACTTACGCGCCGCTTTGATACCATAATGTGGACCACTACCTATGACAAGATTTAGGGAAGAGAAAACCCGTCTACAGCCATCCAGTGCTGTTGATGTAGTGGAGGAGAGAAAAGGGATATATTCTAGAGAATTTCTTCAAGTCATCCCCAAAGGGCACGCTAAGGAATCTCAAGCGCCTAGCCGCCAGAGGCGGACATTTGCAGAGAAAGTGTTCAACAGTCTCTTTCTCTGCAGGATCCCCACAGCTTTTGCAACAGGTGTGGTACGGAATTCCAAGCTTCTCCGCATGAGCACCGACCACCCAGTGATCAGTGAACACCGCAATGAGTTTCGAAATTGAATGGCGGTGGATTCCCCATCACCTTAAGCGTTCTATTTCTATCGTATTGGGGCCATAATGTTTTCGAAATAGCACACGATGAGACAGATCTCCATCTATCTTGCGCATTTTTTAGAAAGACATTGTGTAGTTTCTCTTTAACAACGGTCAAGAGCACACCGATCTCTGAGAAGCGGACAGCTGAAACCAGTTCTGTCGACCCCTTCCTGGCAAGCTCAGCTCATCGGCAAGTTCATTTCCCTCTGTATTCCTGTGCCCAGGAACCCAGATAAGGGAAATGTTTCCTGCACGTTGGAGACGTTTGAGTTCCTCCATACAGGAGTTCACCAGAAGAGAGCTGTAATACGCCGACGACAGGGCCTGGATCGCAGCTTGACTATCTGAAAAAATATTAATATCTCCCTCCCAACAGCGATCCTGAAGCAGTTTGCATGCTTGCAGGATCGCGAAAACCTCTGCTTGAAAAACGCTGCTTTTTTCCGACAGTTTAAAGGAGACCGAAATGCTGGCTGATTTGGAGTAAACCCCCGCTCCCACTCCAGACTCCATCGTATCGTATCGGTATCTATATCCGTGCCGACTCTCCCCTCTTTCCAATTTTGCCTGCTCGGAAAGATAGCCCTAACACAACCCTAAAACCCAGTTTGCGGATGGAGAGATCAGTACGAAGAACAGAGAAGGAATGGGAGATCTGCTACAAGATGCTACTATGTCCCACAGGAAGTTGTCTCCAGAGACCAATCTCCTTCAACCTAATAGCGCTCTGAGCAGCAATGGATTTAACTTGCAGATCCACTGGAAGTAGGTGCAGAATAACGTTGAGCGCAGCAGTGGGTCAAGTTCTGCAAGCACCAGTGATGCCCACACATGCAGTTCTCTTCACTCTCTCTAGTTTCGTGGCGTTGTAGCCCTTCTGAAGAGCTACCCACCAAACTAAGCAACCGTAGGTCAAAATTGGCAGAACCACTAAGTTGTACATCCAAAGTACGACACGTGGCTTGAGACCCCATTTTTTGCCGAACATAGATTACCAGGCGTAGAAGGCTATACTGACCTTCTTAACTCGATTTTCTATGTGCAGCTTCCAGTGGAGATGGGGGTCAAGTATTACACCAAGATACTCGACTTCCGATGAGAGAGTAAGACACTGGTTGTTTAGTCTTGGAAGCTTAAAAGATGGAGGAGGCCTGTATTTTCTGGTGAATAGCATCAACTCCGTTTTGTCAGAGTTTACTCTGAGACCGCAACTGGCAGCCCAACTACTGAGTGTAGCCAGTACACCTTCTAAAATGTCCAGACATTACTGATAGGAAGTGTCCTGAGACCATTAGGAATAAATCATTAGAAATTATAGAAATTAGTGATAGAAACGTTAATATTTCATAGGTCCACCCTTTGCTTTGAGCACAGCAGCAATCCTCTGGGGCATACCGCGTACAAGCTTTGTACATTCGGCTGGCGCTCCATTCGTGAATTGGAGCATTTTTCAGCGCTGTTTGCGATGTTATGCTGTTTTTCTTTATCTTACGTTTTAAAATAGTCCACAGGTGCTCTGTGGGGTTTAGATCTGGAGACTATGCTCGCCAATCTAAAAAAACAATGTAATTTTCTCTAAACCCACGCATCCTAGTCTCTGATTTGTGACAAGGAGCATTGTCTTGTTGAAATTGAACTCCATCTACATAAATCAGTGTCGGACGCAAAAGTACAGTTTCTAATACATTAATGTAAGTACTTTTGACTGCCCATCCAACCCTCGCAAATGAACATTTTGTCGACATCATCAGCAGTCATACAGCCCCTGATCATAATGCCGCCTGCCCCATGCGTAACAGTGGATACCACGCAATCTGAATGGTACGAGCGCCACACCAGATGTTCCAAATACCTGTAGGAAAGTTAAAAAATAATCGTTTTATAAGATTTGTGTTATTTCGTTGAAATTGGACTAGGGTAAGAAGCTATGGTTGTTAATACTTTAAAACGAGCCTTTCTCAGAACATTCGACCAATCTTCCTCCGTAAAATGTTGGTACCGAAGAGCCCATTCCAAAGGTTTTTCCCCATTTTTTTTCTTTAATCCCCAGCTTCGTTCGGGCTTTGCATACTTTTAAACCTACTTTCAGAAGCCTTCTTCTAGCTGTTCGAGCACTAATGGATTCTCCAATTTCTTCCAACAGGGCAGAAGAGCATTTTTTGCGATGATCCTTGAGAGGCTCGCGTATAATTTTCGGGTCTTCCCGTTCACTAGCGAGGCCATAAATTTAGTTTGGAAAATTACTTTTATTCAATTCAAAGTAAAAAATTTGTGAAAATAATACAAAATAAAGAATCCATTTATTTTTGCTCGATATGACCACATTTTGCCTTGACTATGGCCTTGAGACGGTTCAGAAACGAATCGCAAGCTGCCCGAATGTGACTTGCAGGTATTTTGGCTCACTCGCGGACAATGACTTTTTTCAACGCCTCGAGACTGGTGAATCTTTTAGTTCGGACCTTGCCCTCCAAAATGGCCCAAAGAGAATAATCCGTTGGATTCGCGTCTGGTAAATTTGAAAGCCATTGTGTGGATTTTATGAAGTTCGAAACGTTGCTTTTTAGCCATTCTTGGTTCACTTTGGAGCTTTGTGAGACGGTGCCGAGTCCAGTTGAAGCGTCCATGGTCTGCCACCGAAATGTTTGTCTGCCCACGACTTAAAAGCAACCTCCAGAACACTTTCACGATAATATTTCGCACTCCTGGTGACCAATCGATGACTTAAATTCGCGTATGAACGGTCGGTCAAATAAACCCTATCGTTTTGGGAGTTTATTGACTGCTTTCGGCCAAGCGATACAACTCCTTCGCTCTCTCTAGTCTGACTTGATGCTGCTGAAGCGGGACGTGTGAGATCATGCGTCTTTTGGATCATGTAGGCATGACTTTGAGATCATTTTTCAGTATGCGAGGGATGCTACTGTCAGATATTTTAAATTCTTTCGCCATTTGATTGACACTTCGTCGGGGATTTCGCTCATGCCGCTTTTTGAACCATTTCACGTGGCGTTGCAGTCTTTTGATGACCACCTCCATGACGTTTCGCGATGCTCCCAGTATCATTGTAACGAGTAATGGGGCGATATACTAAAACTTTATTTACTTTAAGGTGTTTAAGCTCACGAACCAATCGCTGGTTGTGATTTTCTAGCCAAATATAATAGTAATATTACGTTTCAAATCCATTACTGATTTTCTTGTTTCGCTGATGAGAAAATTCACAAAAATTTAACAAATTTAAAAAACTTCTCATCAAAATTTTCATCATTTTAAACTGAATTCTGAGTATACAGTTTTATAGGTCATTAATTTTGAGTATAATAAAGTATGCGTTTGAAGTAGCTCAAAAATCGCGTTGAATTTTGATAATTAAAAAAAAAAAAAATCATACACTGTTGACAATTTTCTTCCATATAAATCAGAATTTCGCAATAGGTGGACAAGATGATGGCTACTGTTGTTTGGGAACAGAAGCCAACTTATAAGTCGACTAAAAAGGAACTCAGGGGGTGCCAATATTCTAGGGAAATAGTGCGCTATCCTTAAAGAGAATAATTAGAAAAAGTCAACAGGGAAAATGGAGTGAAAAATTAACTCGAGCGGGTGTGCATATTGACCTTGGCCAAAAGTATTAAGCACCTCATTAATTACAGAATTTTTCGTTTTAAAAAGTGAAGTCATGAACTTTTATTAATAAATCAGTAGGTAGGTAGGTAGGTTAGATGGCAAGAGTACCCCAGGTACACTTCAAGTAGCACTTACGCGCCGCTTTGATACCATAATGTGGACCACTACCTATGACAAGATTTAGGGAAGAGAAAACCCGTCTACAGCCATCCAGTGCTGTTGATGTAGTGGAGGAGAGAAAAGGGATATATTCTAGAGAATTTCTTCAAGTCATCCCCAAAGGGCACGCTAAGGAATCTCAAGCGCCTAGCCGCCAGAGGCGGACATTTGCAGAGAAAGTGTTCAACAGTCTCTTTCTCTGCAGGATCCCCACAGCTTTTGCAACAGGTGTGGTACGGAATTCCAAGCTTCTCCGCATGAGCACCGACCACCCAGTGATCAGTGAACACCGCAATGAGTTTCGAAATTGAATGGCGGTGGATTCCCCATCACCTTAAGCGTTCTATTTCTATCGTATTGGGGCCATAATGTTTTCGAAATAGCACACGATGAGACAGATCTCCATCTATCTTGCGCATTTTTTAGAAAGACATTGTGTAGTTTCTCTTTAACAACGGTCAAGAGCACACCGATCTCTGAGAAGCGGACAGCTGAAACCAGTTCTGTCGACCCCTTCCTGGCAAGCTCAGCTCATCGGCAAGTTCATTTCCCTCTGTATTCCTGTGCCCAGGAACCCAGATAAGGGAAATGTTTCCTGCACGTTGGAGACGTTTGAGTTCCTCCATACAGGAGTTCACCAGAAGAGAGCTGTAATACGCCGACGACAGGGCCTGGATCGCAGCTTGACTATCTGAAAAAATATTAATATCTCCCTCCCAACAGCGATCCTGAAGCAGTTTGCATGCTTGCAGGATCGCGAAAACCTCTGCTTGAAAAACGCTGCTTTTTTCCGACAGTTTAAAGGAGACCGAAATGCTGGCTGATTTGGAGTAAACCCCCGCTCCCACTCCAGACTCCATCGTATCGTATCGGTATCTATATCCGTGCCGACTCTCCCCTCTTTCCAATTTTGCCTGCTCGGAAAGATAGCCCTAACACAACCCTAAAACCCAGTTTGCGGATGGAGAGATCAGTACGAAGAACAGAGAAGGAATGGGAGATCTGCTACAAGATGCTACTATGTCCCACAGGAAGTTGTCTCCAGAGACCAATCTCCTTCAACCTAATAGCGCTCTGAGCAGCAATGGATTTAACTTGCAGATCCACTGGAAGTAGGTGCAGAATAACGTTGAGCGCAGCAGTGGGTCAAGTTCTGCAAGCACCAGTGATGCCCACACATGCAGTTCTCTTCACTCTCTCTAGTTTCGTGGCGTTGTAGCCCTTCTGAAGAGCTACCCACCAAACTAAGCAACCGTAGGTCAAAATTGGCAGAACCACTAAGTTGTACATCCAAAGTACGACACGTGGCTTGAGACCCCATTTTTTGCCGAACATAGATTACCAGGCGTAGAAGGCTATACTGACCTTCTTAACTCGATTTTCTATGTGCAGCTTCCAGTGGAGATGGGGGTCAAGTATTACACCAAGATACTCGACTTCCGATGAGAGAGTAAGACACTGGTTGTTTAGTCTTGGAAGCTTAAAAGATGGAGGAGGCCTGTATTTTCTGGTGAATAGCATCAACTCCGTTTTGTCAGAGTTTACTCTGAGACCGCAACTGGCAGCCCAACTACTGAGTGTAGCCAGTACACCTTCTAAAATGTCCAGACATTACTGATAGGAAGTGTCCTGAGACCATTAGGAATAAATCATTAGAAATTATAGAAATTAGTGATAGAAACGTTAATATTTCATAGGTCCACCCTTTGCTTTGAGCACAGCAGCAATCCTCTGGGGCATACCGCGTACAAGCTTTGTACATTCGGCTGGCGCTCCATTCGTGAATTGGAGCATTTTTCAGCGCTGTTTGCGATGTTATGCTGTTTTTCTTTATCTTACGTTTTAAAATAGTCCACAGGTGCTCTGTGGGGTTTAGATCTGGAGACTATGCTCGCCAATCTAAAAAAACAATGTAATTTTCTCTAAACCCACGCATCCTAGTCTCTGATTTGTGACAAGGAGCATTGTCTTGTTGAAATTGAACTCCATCTACATAAATCAGTGTCGGACGCAAAAGTACAGTTTCTAATACATTAATGTAAGTACTTTTGACTGCCCATCCAACCCTCGCAAATGAACATTTTGTCGACATCATCAGCAGTCATACAGCCCCTGATCATAATGCCGCCTGCCCCATGCGTAACAGTGGATACCACGCAATCTGAATGGTACGAGCGCCACACCAGATGTTCCAAATACCTGTAGGAAAGTTAAAAAATAATCGTTTTATAAGATTTGTGTTATTTCGTTGAAATTGGACTAGGGTAAGAAGCTATGGTTGTTAATACTTTAAAACGAGCCTTTCTCAGAACATTCGACCAATCTTCCTCCGTAAAATGTTGGTACCGAAGAGCCCATTCCAAAGGTTTTTCCCCATTTTTTTTCTTTAATCCCCAGCTTCGTTCGGGCTTTGCATACTTTTAAACCTACTTTCAGAAGCCTTCTTCTAGCTGTTCGAGCACTAATGGATTCTCCAATTTCTTCCAACAGGGCAGAAGAGCATTTTTTGCGATGATCCTTGAGAGGCTCGCGTATAATTTTCGGGTCTTCCCGTTCACTAGCGAGGCCATAAATTTAGTTTGGAAAATTACTTTTATTCAATTCAAAGTAAAAAATTTGTGAAAATAATACAAAATAAAGAATCCATTTATTTTTGCTCGATATGACCACATTTTGCCTTGACTATGGCCTTGAGACGGTTCAGAAACGAATCGCAAGCTGCCCGAATGTGACTTGCAGGTATTTTGGCTCACTCGCGGACAATGACTTTTTTCAACGCCTCGAGACTGGTGAATCTTTTAGTTCGGACCTTGCCCTCCAAAATGGCCCAAAGAGAATAATCCGTTGGATTCGCGTCTGGTAAATTTGAAAGCCATTGTGTGGATTTTATGAAGTTCGAAACGTTGCTTTTTAGCCATTCTTGGTTCACTTTGGAGCTTTGTGAGACGGTGCCGAGTCCAGTTGAAGCGTCCATGGTCTGCCACCGAAATGTTTGTCTGCCCACGACTTAAAAGCAACCTCCAGAACACTTTCACGATAATATTTCGCACTCCTGGTGACCAATCGATGACTTAAATTCGCGTATGAACGGTCGGTCAAATAAACCCTATCGTTTTGGGAGTTTATTGACTGCTTTCGGCCAAGCGATACAACTCCTTCGCTCTCTCTAGTCTGACTTGATGCTGCTGAAGCGGGACGTGTGAGATCATGCGTCTTTTGGATCATGTAGGCATGACTTTGAGATCATTTTTCAGTATGCGAGGGATGCTACTGTCAGATATTTTAAATTCTTTCGCCATTTGATTGACACTTCGTCGGGGATTTCGCTCATGCCGCTTTTTGAACCATTTCACGTGGCGTTGCAGTCTTTTGATGACCACCTCCATGACGTTTCGCGATGCTCCCAGTATCATTGTAACGAGTAATGGGGCGATATACTAAAACTTTATTTACTTTAAGGTGTTTAAGCTCACGAACCAATCGCTGGTTGTGATTTTCTAGCCAAATATAATAGTAATATTACGTTTCAAATCCATTACTGATTTTCTTGTTTCGCTGATGAGAAAATTCACAAAAATTTAACAAATTTAAAAAACTTCTCATCAAAATTTTCATCATTTTAAACTGAATTCTGAGTATACAGTTTTATAGGTCATTAATTTTGAGTATAATAAAGTATGCGTTTGAAGTAGCTCAAAAATCGCGTTGAATTTTGATAATTAAAAAAAAAAAAAATCATACACTGTTGACAATTTTCTTCCATATAAATCAGAATTTCGCAATAGGTGGACAAGATGATGGCTACTGTTGTTTGGGAACAGAAGCCAACTTATAAGTCGACTAAAAAGGAACTCAGGGGGTGCCAATATTCTAGGGAAATAGTGCGCTATCCTTAAAGAGAATAATTAGAAAAAGTCAACAGGGAAAATGGAGTGAAAAATTAACTCGAGCGGGTGTGCATATTGACGTTTTGTTCGTTCGCAAGGGTTATGTTGGAAAGGCTGTCATGCACAAGTATTGCTGGCACTTAACCACTCCCTCTTCCTATATTTACCATTTTTTGAGTATTTTTTTTTTTGTTAATTTTTTTCTTTTAAAAAATGTAGGAGTGCTAATGTGGGCTATTTCTACCCATTTCGAAGTCCTAGTCAACACATTTTTTTATGACATAAATAAACTTTAAGAAATATCTGAGAGGTATATTTAGCTTAAAGAAAAATTTATCAAAAACTAAAAGTAATTGAATTTTTAAATTGACACACCTCTCTCTCCGTTCTGTGCTCTCTTTGAGCTACCCTAGATTTTAAATTTCAAATCTGATTTATACATTTATTCCAAATATTTATTTCGTATTTTATCTATACTCGTTTGCTCGATATGTGTATTTATTAAAATTTGTATCCTTTATATCTCGGTGTATTTGTATGTACAAGTAGATAGATTTACCCTTGCAATAAAATGAACCCAACTTTTAACTTAAGCTAACAAAAATATAAAAAATATTCTAACTTGTAAATCAATGTTGTGTGTATTTGTATTTTGAATATTTGAACTTAAATGTATTCACAAAATTTCCAACGACAGCAAAAACCCTAATTAACCTAAATTTAATCCTTAATGACTAATAGAATGCTTAATGTTGTAACAAACAACAACAACAAGAAATTAAATAAAAATCATCGAACAACAAATTATTTCACAATGCCGCCAGGAATTATTAATTTTGTTTTAATTTGCATTTATATAATTTTTTTTCATTTAAATTGAACAAAATATGGATATTCCACTAACAAGACTAAATTAACGAATGCGTGGGCCTTCTATGGTTAGAAAAAGCGAAATTGTAAAATGAATTCGAACAAAAAAAAAAACTGCGAATTATTGGAGTGTAAATAGAAAACCACTGATTTTGGAATATTACTTAAAAAATATGGGTCTTCTTCTTCTTGTTAAAAATAGTATCCACCGCCAGGCATGACTCTTCCCTACCTTTTTTTGGCATACGAATGTCGGCTCGAAAAAATCTCACGAACTGACTAGATGTCAGGCTTTTCATAGGAAGGATGAGATAAAAGTCGGCAGCAGTAATGTCTCGGTTGCACCGGACGGTGGACGGGGTAAAACTTTCTATGCCACGAACTCACCAAATTTTTAACCCCTTTATAGGAAGGAAATTAAAGAATGAGATAAAAGTTGCCAGGACAATAATTGGGCATTAAACGGTGGGTGGGGGTAAAACGTCCCATCACGTGAACTGAGTAAATTTTAACCTCTTCATTAGAAGGTAATCGAAGAAAGACATAAAACGATGGGTAGGGTAAAACGTCCCATCTCGCGAACTGGGTAAATTTTTAGCCTCTTCGGGGGAAAGAAATTTAACAAAGAGGTAAAAGTCGGCAGGAGCAATAACTCATGGGGAAAGGATTTTTAGAGGTATACTATCTAGCAGACCGTTATTCGGCTCTGAGCGAATTTGACAGATATGCCGACTTCATTCGTTTTGTTTTGTGAAACACATAACGAATGATATAGAATCCAAAGTTAATTTTTAGCCTCTTCATAGAAGGGGCATTGAAGAAAGAGATAGAAATCGGCAGGAGCAATAGCTGGGCTTCACTAAACTATAGGTGGCGGAATACGTCCCGCTTCGGTGTTGTCAGGTAGGTTTGAAAGGCCTGATGACCGAACATTGCCACGCTGGAAAATAACTTTGTCGTTTTTTCCGCGTATCGTTGAAGCATTCCCGTCGAAGCTCAGCTGAAACGCATTAGTTCTTGATTCTTGATCTGCTGCTTCCACGGTGACCTTAGTAATCGTAGTCTGTGCCTGACAGAAGCTTCTCAATAGCACTGTTGGATGCTCCGTGTCACAAAGCGGACACTGACCAAAATATGCTACATTACGTCCAAACTTGTTCTCTACTCTGGCCAGTCGTCTACTCTGGTTTGTGATTTTTCTAGCAACGTATTTGTTGAGTGTGAGAACTACTTTAGATATCCTTGCTGGTATTTCCGAAATGAAAGCTTTGGCTTGTTTGTTACCTTCCAAATGCAATTCCTATTCATTTTGTTGTTCTACGTCCTTGGAGTCTTGCTTGCGAGGATAACTGCAATTTCATTATCCATGGGTCTCCTATATCCAATATGATTCATGTGACCCATGTGAAGTATTCGCTCTCATGCACAAGGAATTTGCATCGAGGTCACAACTTTTGTAAGTCCGTAGAGACCAACTCGATATGGATTCAAAATTGCCGAAGATCTCTTGAATCTTTTCGGCGGAATACCTGCACTGGATTCTGGAACAGAGCAGTGTTTCAGAAAATATGAAAGCGGACGAATGCACGTGAAGAGGGTCAGAGACAGAACTTGAGGGGGGAATAAGTCCAAGCATACAAGTCGCGCTGTGGTCCTCCGGTTTTCACAAAGCACAGAGCAAAATGTTGGAGTTTCACTTTTACTTGAACATTACTCGTGAATGTTGTTGCATGTGGAGCTTACTGCAGTTAAAAACGGCTTCTGATTGTCAGGCTCGGAACCCACATGACGATTGCCATAGGAGTTGTAGAGATGAGCAGATGGGGTAGAGTCCGATCAGTACTTGCTTTTTTCTTTTTACCTTACGCCACTCTTGGAGAAGTACGCTTCAGACGGCTGTTGTTGTATCACTGCTTGGAAGATCTGTACAGCTTCAGCGCAGTCTCTTTAGAGCTTCTGATTGGATGTAAGGAAATATCAATGTTGGCATGGAGCTTTATGATCGATGCCGTTTAATGAGTTTATACGTATACAGAAGAAGTTAATATAAAATTAGCAAAGATTGTTAGAGACATTCAATGAGGACAGCATAGAATGAGGAAGGGGGAACATCCCTGGTGGTAACACAATGGGTCTACAGCAGGAGCGTCAATTGGCAACCGAACCTTTCTGCTGTTCGGTGGTTGCATAAAACTGTAGGCCACTCAGTTTGAAGTATTTGTTAAATAATGAAATAAAATATGATATTCTGTGAAGTATCTGCCATTAGAAGCTACAACTTTACTCCATTTTTCAGGCAGCAGATGTATTCCTCTAACGAAAAATTCGAGATCTTTTGACTTGATCCATTCATTGAGCCAGTTTGCAATGCTCTTGTAAGAAGTGAACCGCTCTCCAATAAGGACTGACTGCATTGATCGGAACAGATGGTAAGCCGAAGGTGCAATGTCTGGGGAATACGGCGTGTGGGGCAAGATTTCCCAATACCGTTTTTCTTTGAGAGCTCGAGCCAAACGCATGATGGTTTGAGATGGTTTAAGGAGTTGGTTCGAGGAAAGATGCACAACATAACCTTTGAAGCATGAATCTGGTTCACCTGGCAGGCTCTAACATTTTCGACTATTAGGGTTGTCATAATAGATTCAATTTTCATCGCCAGTGACGATGCGATGCAGAAAACCTTGTCTTTTCTGTCGTTCAAGAAGCATCTCACACGTCGCCAAACGTTTCTCGATATCCCTCTCCTTCAATTGATGTGGCACCCAGTTACCTGCTTTCTGGACCATTCCCATAGCGTGCAAACGTTTATCGACGATTGATCTGTCAACACCCAACTCTTTGGACATATCATCAAGGGTTCGACATGCGTCTTCATCAAATAATTGTTGTAGTTGAGTATCATCGAAATTTTTCGGTACCCCTTCACGTTCTTTATCACTCTTCGACGTCGTGAGTTGCCACTTTTGGAAGCGTCGAAACCACTATTTACAAGTTGTATTTGATGGACCGTAAATATTGATCAAATACGACACGTTTCAGCTGCACTTTTCTTTAAAAGGTAATAATGAAGCATAACTTCCCACAAATGCTGTTTTTTTCGGGACGAACGTAGACATTTTTGACGTCAGATAAGAGAGGATCTTTAAGCTTCAAATGAATGTCAGATACTACGATCCAGACCTCACATGTACACCTTCAAATCACCAGTATTTTACTAGAGTGAACACAAAAATAGTATCAGCAGCGACAGCTCTTTTACGAGGGCGGAAACCTATTCCCATGCCCAATTCAATATCAAAGATGGCCGCTATTGGCGCCATCTATCGCAAAGCTCAGGTTTTCTGTTTGAGCGTCCAATACTTTACTTTTCTACAAGTTCCTACTCATTTTTTACGCTTAAGCCATTTGAGAATTTTTCTTTTTTTTTCTTTTTTCTATTTTTTCATTCTCTTACTTGTTATTTGTTTCTTTGCCTCACCAAGGACTACACGAACCCAACCTTTCCGTATGCTCTATCCTAACTCACTGATTGTGTCCTTTGTGTATCTAATTATGTATGTGTGTCTGAATGTTCGTTTGCCTGTATGCACTAAGCATCTATGTATGTGGATATGAAGGAGAAAAAAAACTATATATCAAATAATCTCAATGTACTCGTAATATCTAAATGTGTCACTAGCTTGATTTTCTACACATATCTGCTAAATGTGTATATGTATGTGTGTATGCTTGTATGTGACCGTATCTATCTGCATCTATCAAAATCAAATTTAATTTCTCTAATTCTTTCTTCTTCTCTTCTCTGCTCAACTCGTTGACGCCTGCAGCCTTTGTTACTACCAACACCAGATCATCCAAATATGAATGGCTACAGTCGCAAGTCACCATCAAAGCGTCGCTATGAGGGCTCGAAGTATCCGGGTAAGTGCACTACAATATAACTGTATTGGAGCGGAAGTTTTCTCGTTTCCGGCATAGCTTTGACTAGCTTACTAACCAACCGACTAGCTGGCTGGCTGCTGGCTTCTGGCTGTTGGCTGGTTCGCTTGGCTGTTGGTTGTTTGGCTGGGGTGGGAGCTGTGTACGATTCTCAGTATTGCATTTTTTTTTTTTTTTTTTTTGAAAGCGATGATTTTGTCTACTTCGCTTTAGGGGCAATTAATTTGCTTTTATATCCAACTCACGATTTTGTATTATTTATTTATTTGTGTTGGATGTGTTTATTTTTTTTCTTTGTAGTGTTGCCGAAGAAGAAGCCGCGTACGGGCAAGGAGCGTGTACCACAACCGAAGAATACCGTCGCCATGCTGAATGAGCTGCGTCATGGCTTGGTATATAAATTGGAGTCGCAAACTGGGCCGGTGCATGCCCCACTATTCACCATTTCCGTTGAGGTGAGTGGCTGCATATTTTGTGGATTTTTTCTTGTTGTTTTTTTTTTGAAATTATTTCTTTCTGAGTACTTTTTACTATTAATCTTCCATTGCCACACAGTTTCGGGCTTCAAAGTTTTTTTTTTTCGTTTTTTATTCTCTTCATTCGTGCTTTTGTCGTTGGCACGGAAATGTTTCAATTTTAATGGAATTTGCATGATCGCATTTTGGAGTGTTGCAGCGATCCATTGCTGCGGATTGGGGTGAAGTAGGCAGGGTGGGGCGCTGCGTGTTTGTGGCTGTGTGTGGGCTGCGATAACTGAAATTGTTGCTACTTCGTTTTTTACTGAATAAGTGAGGTTTTTTAGAACATTCAGTGCATGTGTTTGGGGCGCGTGTGTGTGTGTGTGCGTGCGTGCGTTTTGCATCAGTTTTTATGTGCTGGGTCTTCAATTCTCTCACTTTTTTGGTTGTGTGCGCTTTTTTTTGTTATTTTTATTTTGTTCTAATTTTTTATTAATTTTTCAAACTTCCTTTCCATTTTGAAATACTTTGGAATCGCTGCACGGATGTTAAGCGAGTTTTTTTTAACCTTTCCTTTCCTTTTTGCCATTTTCCTTTATTTCTTTACCGAACGAAAGCAAATCCAAATTAGTTTATGCGATGCTGAAAAGCGCAATTATTTTTATTTAATGGTTTACGAATTTTCACAAACTTTGTAACAAAGTTCTTTGTCCACCCAGTTTATTAATAAAACGCGTGTATGGAAGGATTCGCCAGTTCTGGCTGCTTTAATCTGGTCAGTTTTTTACAGTAGGGGTCTTAATTGGTTATTTCGTCTGATAGCAGCAGCTTATGATAAATGACTCCCTTCCGAAATTCCTTCTGATAACACGAAATACACATCAAAGTCTTCTTTTTTCCAAGTCCGGGCAAAACGATGCATTTATGCTGACTCACCACACTTTAAGCACGAACATTTTAGGCTCTTTTTTCTCGCAAATATATGCCGCTTTTTGCAACCTCAGCTACCATCAGTTTCAAGAAACGAAGTTTGTGTTTCTTCCATCCAAGTAGACTCTTGCCTGGGCAACCATTTAACCTTAACTTTAATCTATCATTCGCTTCTCGGCATAGAGTTTTTATTGATAAGAATCTCATACTTCAATTCGACTCAATCGATTTTTTTGCGTCATTTCGTGTAACTCCCATACATCGCAGTTCTTCTTCAGATCAGCCTTAAGCAAATGGTCCCGCACAGTCTTCTAGCGAATCTTCAGTTCCTAGACAATAGAATAAGTGCTCAAGTGAAGTTCTAACTGCACGATTTTCATGGCTCACATAAAAGAAAAATGAGGTTAAAAAAAATTCAAAAAGCTTTTGGGCTTTCTTCTATTTCGCCCTAATATCATACTTTTAGCTTAAGTTTTAAAATCATTACGCCCTAAAAATGACAGTTGCTCTCTGTAATGTGTAGATTAGTTATATACCCATAGTGGGCAGCTTATTTTTGACCTGTTGAATCAGACAATTCAAACTTTTTCTGTACATGGCACTGTTTTACCTTCAAAATGTTCTCAATGATAAGGCTCACTTTTAGCTCAATGCCTTCGAAAATAAGTAAAATTTTCACTTTTAAAACAGCCTTGGTTCTTAAGTGACCTATCAACATTTGAAGCCCACGAATAATGCACTAACTCCGAGGGTTCGTTTACCGATTGTAAAACGAAGAAACCGAGCTGTCGGGAGGTGGCGTCTTCCCAAAACCGTTAGCTTATTTTTCGCGACAAATGTGGCGTCGGGCACCTTAATAATACAAAACAAACAAATAAAAGGAAGGGTTGTAAAAACCGTTTCCACAGCTGTTATGATCCCATCATTTGATGAAAAACGTTTTCCACGCATACATTTTTTAGGTTTGGAAACAGATGGAAGCCACTAGGAGCCAAATGTTATGGATGCTTCAACGATTCGAACTCTAATTCATGGAGTTTAGCCATTGTCAAAATGCTCCCGTGACACGGCTTTCATTGTACTGATGAAAAAGTTTTTGGTTTCTTTAGCAAACTGGGGTTTTTATGAATGTTTTGCTTTAGCTGGTCTAAAAAAGTTACAAAAATATTCAGAATTTATTGTTTTTCCAGTTTGCAAGTAATCCACCAAGAAAATTCCTTTCGTATCGCAAAAAACTCTCCACTATCTACCACTCTCCCCGCGGAACTGTCCAAAAAGGAATTACCTGACAGGGCTGGTTAGACATAGGCTGCTAGTTATTTCGTCCACGACCCTCCGCGCGTCTTAGATCATTGTGGATATATTTTGCATGCGCGCAGATTCGCTTCCAACTATCACTCGATTTTAGCATAAAATCAATAATATTTTCTCCGTTTAATATACCACAAATTTCGGGAGCATAGCGTGGGCACTGGAACAAGCCATGATCAGCGTCTTCTTCCTTATCCGTGCAGATTGTGCAGTTTAGGGAACTGTCATGGCCGAATCTATGGAGGTATTTTCGAAACACCCCGCGTCCTGAAAGGAATTAGGTTAGATGGAAGTTTGTTTCCCCATGTTTCTTTTCTAACCGCGTCGTCAGAATGGGTATTAGCCAATCCGTCCATCTACCTTTCGGTGATCTACCAATGGGAGATCGTACGACGCCTTTCTTCTTCTGCAATATTTTTACGACTTGCTCTACCGTCGTGCTCTACTAGTCTTATTGCATATCTTTCGCCAAATGTCAACGAGGACTAGTCCTACTATAACGCTGGAAGCATCCTCAGAAATTGTACGAAAGCCGCAGATAGTTCGCAAAGCGCTTAACCGATAGACGGCTGTCAGTTTTTTTTTTTTTATGAAGCTATTTAAGTTCAGTGCATCAGCTCAGATCGGTGCGGCATACAAAAGAACCGAGCTGACTACCCTGCTAATATATATAGTATTCTTTTGCTGTGGCTTGGTCGGCCATTGTTTGGCATGATTCGCAACAGATAGGACTCCTAGGTATTTAATAGTGGGTTTTGAACTAATCGTTACAGACCCAACATTTACATTTATAGTTTCTACTATCTTTCTGCTGCTTATTAGAACTACTTCGGTTTTATGCTCAGCTAACTCCAACTTCATAGACCTTAGCCAAGTCTTGCTCCTGTTTACTGATTCGCTGGCGATCCTCTCAATTTCGTGGATATGTTTTGCTACCATTACCACCGCGATGTCATCCGCGAATCCAATGACTTTAGTTCTACGGGGCATATCGAGTCTTAGAACGATTTCTGCTGTTGTTGCGGTTTTTGGAAGTCCTTGACGTGGATCGCCTTCAAGGCTTGTACGACCATGTTTAAATTCTTGTATGGGTCTATTCATAGTTCGGGAATTCTAATTGAGTCATCATATCCAGATATTTGATTTCATAACCTCTATTCTACGCGAATGCCTTTCAAGCTTCTTACTCCGCTTGTCCGCATTAGACCAACCCTAGTGGGGAGCTTTTTTTTGTTGGCACATCATTTCATTGAATTTTATTATTTTCAGTACCTGTCAATGCTATACCTATATAAAAATTTTAAGGTACAACAAAAACATTTAACAATAAATTCGCACTCTGGCTAAGAACTGTTCCACGTGTTTGAATGTCAATTTATTCAACACGCCAGCCGCAAATGCGCGATGTATATGACCATAAAACGAGTTAGAGTGCATGCGTTATATACAGGGTGTCCCATATGCAATTATCTTTTTTATGGAATATGGAATATGTAGATTTGGGTGCCTCATTAAAAAAATTGCTATTTTTCCCACCGGAATCATAAAACATATAAAATTCTAAGGTCTCATTAAAAAAAGCTTGGAAATGTATTAAGAGTTAAATGAACTGGTCTGATTTGAAAGCACCTCAAAATCGAGTTTTTATCAATAAAATTAGTTAAAAGAAATAAAAAAATTCAGAAAATAAATAAATGAGTTTAAATTTTTGACAGGTCTGCTTTAAAATCTTGGAAAATTGTAATAATGGCATACAAATATTGAGATTTTTGATGCTATTTTTGAAATTTTTTTAAGGAAAAATTTGAGAAAATTTGGAGTAAGTAGCCAAATTTTACTGATTTTAATTTAGTAAGATAAGATGGAAAAGGTATTTTTCACCCCTTTTATTTCTTGGAAAATTAAACTATGTGCGTCCACAAAAGAAGAAAAACATAAAAAAAGTAAAAAATAGCTTTGATCATTGTAGGTATTTCTTTTCATAACACTTTTTTTAAAACCTAATTTTCTTAACAAAAAAACTCGATTTGAGTCCAAAAAAAAAACAGCAAAAAACTCCTTGATAAAAAATAATTCTTATTCTTATTCATTCATCATTTGAGGTAATTTTTTTTGGAAATAATGTTTTTAAAAACAAATTTTATTAATAAAAAATCGATTTGCGTCAAAAAAAAACCTGGTAAAAAAAAAAATACTTTTACTCATTCATCATTTGAGGTAATTTTTTTAAAGAAAATGTTTTTAAAAACTATTTTTATTAATAAAGAAATCGATTTGCGTAAAAAAAAATAAAATAAAAAAAACCTGATAAAAAACAACTTTTATTCATTCATCATTTGAGGTAAGTTTTTTAGAAAAAATGTTTTTAAAAACTTTTTTTTTATTAATAAAAAATCGATTTGCGTCAAAACAAAAATAAAATAAAAAAACACATAAAAACTTCCATCATTTGAGGTAATTTTTTTATAAAAATGTTTTTCAAAATAAATTTTATTAAAAGCAAAAAATCGATTAGTGCCACCACAAAAAAACAATAAAAAAACACCCTGATAAAAAATAACTCATCTATCCATTCATCATTTGAGGTAATGTTTTAAAAATTAATTTTATTAAAAAAAAGTCCAAAAAAAAAAACACCGTAAAAACTCCCTGATAAAGCAAACTCTTCTATCATCTGATGTAACTTTTTTAGAAAAAATGTTTTTAAAAATTAATTTTATAATAAAAAATCTGAAAACTGAAGGAAAAATAGTACCAATTCATTGAAGTTCATGAAAAGTGATGCCACATAATGAACGTAAATTGAGTGACACCCTGCACGTGTAAGAGTGCTCTGCAAAAGTTGGTAAATTAGTAGATATTCAGTTTGCCAAAAAAATATAAAACGTCAGCATTTTTGACACATTTTTTTCGCTGCTTTTTCGTACATGTAAAGCATAGCACTGTTAACAAAAGAAGAAACCAAAAAAAGAGGGGAAAAAACTTTCTCAGAAATCAACGTTGTTTTGCAGTCTCTTGAAACATCCACTTGTTATACTTCACCTCAATGGGTTATAAAAGTTCATACCCACAAAAATTCTAAAAACTCCACTTAAAATTGCAAAATTATCATGAAAGTTTGCAAAATTTTGAACAAAGCTAAAACTTTGCTTAATGAGGGTTTTATTTTTTTTTTTTTTGTTTTTTTTTGTTATTTGTTTTTTTTTTATTTATTTGTTATTTTTTTTTTTTTATAATTTTTTTTGTTTTTTGTTTGAAGTTTGTTTTTTGAATCTTTTTTTTTGAATCTTTTTTTTTTTTGTTTTTTTTTTGTTTTGTTTTTTTGTTTTTTTTTTGTTTTTTTTTTTTGTTTTTTTTAATTTTTGTTATTTTAATTTTTGTTAAAAAACAGGAATCACGTCTTTTCTTCGATACAAAGTGCATGCTCGATTTTTATTATATGGCAGAAAAAGCCTAGAACCGTCACCAAACAGCATTTCGTAGTCATTTGAATCTTACACTTTTTTTACCAGAACTCAATGGACTATAAAAGAACATCCCCATCAAAATCCTGTTTATAAAGTTGAAAGTTTTGATGAAAGTTGAAAAAAATTTGTAAACAATTTTAAACTCTACTTATCTAGCTTTTGTTGTAGTATGAACTGAATTTCTATAAATAAATAGTGTTCCATGTATACGAGTAATATAAGTTTGCCACAGGGTGTGCGATATGTGAGAAAAAATCATAGGGGTACGACGAATTTATAATATTGAGTGCAAGATAAAAGGATTGCGTGCTCGCTGACCACAAACAATGTTGACTAGCCGCAATCCATAAGAAAAAAAGATATATACATATATATATATGCATGGAGATATATACATATGCATTTACGAACATATGTTAAGCTAATATAGCAGTAATATGGTAAACTGCCGTGAGTGGTCAAGTGAGAGGATGTTCTCTCACACTTCTCCCTCCCAGTATGTGGTTTACCGCAAATGAAATGAGTGTCCATGAGCAAGCGTGAATTATTGTTGCATTCAATGAGTATGCAAGTGTGTGTAGGAGTATTAAATCAAATAAAATATACTATGCAGCCGATTTAATCCAGTAGCTAAGGCTTTAAAGTTAGTCTGCATTTCATTAAATTACAGGAAATGTTTATATTGCGTTATAAATGAAAACAATGTGGTCAACACCTTTGCTTGGACGTTAATAAAGTTTTATTTGTGGATTTGTGAGTAGGGAGAGCGAGTTAGCGTATTTAAATTTGGTCGATATAAGGCAATATTTATTTTTAAATGCACATACAGTGACTCCCAGCTTATTTCATGCAGGTGATAAGTTTTTAGAAAAAAGAAAATGACTGGATGTTTATTAAATTTAATAAAAAAAATGTATACGACTTGTAATGATGTATGTATGTACTGTTTACCACTGCAGTAAGAACAATAACAAAAACAAATAGTTTTCTCACCAAAATATGCTCACAGCTTAAACGATGCAGTGCATTTTATATATTTTCTGAGATTGCATTGCGGTGAAATGTATTTTTTTCTGTTTAGCTTAGCGTCTTAAGTCATTCTCAGAAAATTTTTGTAAAAAGTTGAAAAAATTTAAATTTTTTAAGATGGGGAAAACGGTCTGCACTTGAAAAGGGGAAGGCGTTATTTGTCATTATAAAGAGGGCAAAAGCCAACAAAAAATTGCAGAAATTGTTGCTCAACTGTCCAGCACATTATAAAAAGGTTTCGCCACGAAAACAGGCTAGATGATAAGGAGAGATCTGTGTCAAATAAAATATTTAATGATGCAGATAAGAGGCCGATTGTTCGCAAAGTTAAGGGGACAGATACCTGTAAACGGCCATATTTTCCCTGATTTTCATTAAAATTATTTAAAACGAAGAAGTCAATATATATTTTTCAAAATTGGAATACAGTTTATTTATATATTAAAATAATATAATTTTTTTTTTATTTTAATCATTTAAAATAGCGGATGTACACTCAATTCTTCCAGGAAGGTCGCAGCGGGGTTTCTCAATCGGGGGCCATTGTAGCATCGGCGTCAGTGACCTGAATACAAAAAACCAAACATTTTTGTTTATTATTGTCATAATTTCTATATGAAGTAAACAAAAATGGAAAAAAATTCGCATAATAAAATGTTAAAAAAAAAAAAAAAAATTTAGGGCGAATTTCCTACTATTTTTGCTTCGAAAAAATTATTTTTTCTTTTTAAATTCACATAGAAAGTAATATCATAAAAAAGATGTGTGCGAAATTTCAGGGAGACGGGCAATAACTTTTCGAGTTATCGTGTACGCCGATTCGAAAAATATAGTTTTGAGAAAAACGCGTTTAAAGTCGGCAACGTAACTATACCTCTGCCAGCGCTCGAGCGCAAGGAATAGAGTCGTCATGGTTGACGATCTATAACATAAGGAATACTTAAATTTACGTTCTACATTTTTTTTGACATATGTATTCTTAAAGGATTAACATTTTATAAAAACAAATGTTTTTTTCGAAATTTTGCAGGTATCTGTCCCCTTTAATTTTTATTACTATTTTTTAAATTTCTCATTTAATTTTATTTACATTTTTATATATTTTTTTTAAATTATGTGTATATTTTTTCAGTTTTTTAACAATTCTGAGCATTTAAAAAAAAAAATTAATTTTGACCCGAAATAAAATACGAAAAATCTTCAACAAAATAATTTCATTATTAAAAATTAACGCGATTATTGCGAACCCGAAAAATGAGCTAGAGCACTCTCATGCCAGAAGCACATTAATTTTTCCTTAATAATTATTTAATTTTTACTTAATAATATTTTTTTTGTTTTAATCAATTATTAATATTAACTTTTAAAAATTTAACATCAAAAAAATGCTTTCCAAAGGTGCTCTGCAGAAAGTTTAGGTCAGCAGTACCTGTATATCGATTTGGTACAATGAATGTTGAATAACTCGAAAAGTATTTATCGGATTCACTTCAATTTTTCACACAATATTTTTAAGATATTATACTCTAAGAAAAAACAGAAAAAATCAATTTTTTTTAAATTCTTACTATCTCTAACCCCTTAAGACTATGTTACCTTTTGTTTGGCAAAACAAAATATCCTAGAAGAACTTCATATGCACGTAAACGGGGTGCTTTGCTACCGACTAGAAATATTTTAAATTTGCTTTCTGTGCTTTATTTAATTACGAAAGAGATCTAAAATTTCGGCTCCAACTCGAACGCTCTAAGAATGGCAGCCATTTTTATTTTTATTTTGCCTCATTTTTTATATATAATATTTTGAGTCAGAAGTCTTATGTCTTCTTCTCTTCTTAATTGGCGCGATAACCGCTTACTCGATTTTGGCCGAGCTTAACAAAGCGCGCCAGTCGTTTCTTTCTCGTGTTAACCGGCGCCAATTGGACACACCAAGTGAAGCCAAGTCCTTCTCCACCTGATCTTTCCAACGCAGAGCAGGACTTCCTCTTCCTCTGCTACGACCAGCTGGTACCGCATCGAATACTTTCAGAGCCGGAGCGTTTGTATCCATTCGGACGACATGACCCAGCCAACGAAGCCGCTGGATCTTTATTCGCTGCACTATGTCTATGTCGTCGTAAAGCTGATACAGCTCATCGTTCCATCGTCTCCGATATTCGCCGTTGCCAACGTGCAAAGGTCCAAAAATCTTACGCAGAATCTTTTTCTCGAACACTCCAAGCGTCGCTTCATCGGATGTTGTCATCGTCCAAGCTTCTGCGCCATACGTCAGGACGGGCATGATGAGAGTCTTGTAGAGTGTTAGTTTTGTTCGTCGAGAGAGGACTTTACTGCTCAGTTGCCTACTTAGTCCAAAGTAGCACTTGTTGGCAAGAGAGATTCTACGTTGGATTTCAAGGCTGACATTGTTATCGGTGTTAATGCTGGTTCCTAAATAAACGAAGTCTTTTACAACCTCGAAATTATAACTGTCTACAGTGACGTGGGTGCCGATACGCGCGTGCGCCGACTGTTTGTTTGAAGACAGGAGGTACTTCGTTTTGTCCTCGTTCACCACCAAACCCATTCGCTTTGCCTCTTTATCCAGTTTGGAGAAGGCAGAACTAACAGCGCGGTTGTTAAGGCCGATGATATCGATATCATCGGCATACGCCAACAATGGTACGCTCTTATAAAATATTGTGCCTGAGCGATTAAGTTCTGCGGCTCGTACGATGCTCTCCAACATCAGGTTAAAGAAGTCACACGACAGCGAGTCACCCTGTCTGAAACCTCGTTCGGTATCAAACGGCTCGGAGAGGCCCTTCCCAATTCTGACGGCGCTACTGGTGTTGAGCAACGTCATCTTACATAGCCGTATTAGTTTTGCGGGGATACCAAATTCAGACATCGCGGCATACAGGTAACTCCTTTCCGTACTGTCGAATGCAGCTTTGAAGTCGACGAAAAGGTGGTGTGTGTCGATTCTCCTTGCATGGGTCTTTTCTTAGATTTGGCGTATTGTGAATATTTGGTCGATGGTAGACTTTCCAGGTCTGAAGCCACACTGATGAGGTCCAATCAGTTGGTTGACGGTGGGCTTCAGCCTTTCACACAATACGCTCGCTAGAACCTTATAGGCGATAATTAGAAGACTAATCCCGCGGTAATTGGCACAAATTGCAGGATCGCCCTTCTTATGGATTGGGCAGAACACACTTAAATTCCAATCGGCAGGCATGCTTTCATCCGACCATATTTTGCATAGGAGCTGATGCATGCACCTTACCAGCTCTTCGCCGCCATGTTTGAATAGCTCAGCCGGCAGTCCGTCGGCGCCCGCGGCTTTGTTGTTCTTTAGCCGTGATATTGCTATTCTCACCTCGTCTTGGTTGGGTAACAGAACTACAATTCCGTCGTCATCGATTGGGGTATCGGGATCTTCACATTCTCTATGACATGCGCAGCTGTCACTTTTTAACAGGTTCGAGAAGTGTTCCCTCCATAATTTAAGATTGCTCTGTACGTCAGTCACCAGATCGCCGTCTTTGTTCTTACAGGAAAACGCCCCGGTCTTAAAACCTTCTGTAAGCCGCCGAACTTTCTGGTAGAATTTTCGGGCGTTGTTCCTATTGGCCAGCATCTCAAGCTCCTCGCACTCACGTATTTCGGTCTCTCGTTTCTTCTGTCGGATAATACGTCTCTCTTCCTTTTTCAGCTCTCTGTAGCGACCCCACATGGCTCGCGTTGCGCCCGATCGCAGCGTGGCTCTATAGGCGGCATCTTTTCTTTCGGCGGCTGCATGACATTCCTCGTCGTACCAACTGTTTTTTCGGGCTCGCCGGAATCCGATTTCTTCTTCGGCGGCGTTACGTAGGGAACGAGAAATGTTGCTCCCGCATGCCCATTTGTTGGGCAGTGCTTTCGGAGAGCAGGAGTGAGAGTCGAGTGGCGAATCTTCTGGCTGTCTGTTGTGATTGCAGCTTTTCGATGTCGAACATTCTTTGTGTAGGTAGATGTACGTTTTTTGCTGCACAGAGGCAGGTGCGCAGTTTGGGTGCAACAAGGTAATGATCCGAGTCGATGTTGGCCCCTCGGATCGTACGTACATCTAATACACTAGAAGCGTGTCTTCCATCTATCACAACATGATCGATCTGGTTTCTCGTTTTTCGATCAGGAGACAGCCAGGTAGCTTGGTGTATCTTTTTATGCTGGAATCTGGTGCTGCAGACTACCATGTTTCGGGCCCCGGGGAAGTCGATCAGCCTCTGTCCGTTACCGGATGTTTCGTTGTGCATGCTAAATTTTCCGACTGTGGGACCAAAAATTCCCTCCTTGCCCACCCTGGCGTTGAAGTCGCCAAGCACGATTTTTATGTCGTTGCGGGGGCAGCGCTCATAGGAACATTCCAAGCGCTCATAGAAGGAATCTTTGGTCGCATCGCCCTTCTCTTCCGTCGGGGCGTGGGCGCAAATTAGCGAGATGTTAAAAAATCGCGCTTTGATGCGGATTATTGCGAGACGCTCGTCCACCGGAGTGAACGACAGTACTTGGCGACGAAGTCTCTCTCCCACAACAAATCAGACACCGAATTTGCGCTCCTATACATGGCAGCTGTAGTAGACGTCGCAAGGTCCTATGGTTTTCTTTTCCTTGCCCCGTCCATCGCATCTCTTGGATGGCAGTGATGTCAGCCTTTACTCTCACGAGGACATCAACCGGCCGGGCAGAGGCACCTTCCCCATTAAGGGACCGGACATTCCAGGTACATGCCCTCAAATCATATTCCTTATTTCGTTTGCAGGGGTCGTCATCAGTAAAGGCAGTTCTCATCCGAGGCTTTTTTAATCTTTTCATTGGGGGGGATTTTTAAGTGGCGGGTCCCAAACCCAGCGCACAACCAGCTATCCTGGAATGCTTCGCCTTCTCACGTTAGCTCACTCCCGAACGGGTGTTCGGAAGCTAACCAGAGGATACGTGGGCTAATCCCGGACGTTGTGAGCTGCTTGGACCATGTGTAGAAGAATCGTCCTGGCCACTCCCAAGTGAATGGCGATCAGTAACTTTCCCCACTTGCGTGGACTTCTACACATGGGACCATCCTCCATCGAAGTCTTATGACTACTAATCTATAAATACAATATAATATGAATATTTTTTCTCAAATATTATTTTCTCCTTTGTCGGCATTCTTAGTTTTCAATTTGTCGATTTTTATTTTTGTTTTGAATTTACAATATTAATTTTAACATTCTCACAGCCATTCCATTCTTCAATGGGCCGTCATGACTAAAATTATTGCCGCACTCAATAAATGCAAATGCACCTCCCTCCCTCTCGGTGGACTCATTAATCAAGTTTCGAATGAACGAAATCCCCAAAGTGCGATTGGGAATTTGGCAAATGCACCACCAAATAAAAGCCCAAATAAATTTTTGAAGCTTCATTGAAAATGCCGCTGAAATATATTTCTACGTGAGCGCAGACGCTATCGCCAATAAATAAACGCAACTACAAAGAATGCAAAGCTTAAAAAAAACTATCGAGCACCAAAAAGTATTTTACGTTTTTTTATTTCATTTCAATTTTCGTTTCTTGCAGCAGCTAATTCAGTTGTGAGGTGACTGATTTTGATCATAATTCATTTAAAATGTGAACGGCACCTACAGATGGCAAATGATATTAGAGAGCAGCCGCACAGCAATGGCGGGCACTGCAATAAGAAA
Organism: Anastrepha ludens; assembly: GCF_028408465.1. Classification (NCBI taxonomy): domain Eukaryota; kingdom Metazoa; phylum Arthropoda; class Insecta; order Diptera; family Tephritidae; genus Anastrepha; species Anastrepha ludens. The sequence continues at coordinate 24,083,988 of NC_071499.1, read as the reverse complement.
CTGTAATGCAACAACAAGAGCGAGCAGCCTTACATTTGTATTCAAAATTGTGTTCGAGCTCAGCCCCAAAATGAATTGCAAATAGAGCGCGGCCCATGGGGTTTGCTGGTTGGCTTGTGGACAACGTGGCCGCCAGTGAGCTATGCACCTCCTTATGCATGTGTATTTGTATGTGTGTGTGTTAGGTACTTTATTCGCCTGTTTTGGGGGCCTGTGCGTTTGTTGTTTTGCAATTTATTTGGCAAGTTGCAGTGCAAAGTGAAAACGTTTGCGAAACACCAATTGGCGCAACGAATGTCCGGCTGGCCAGCTCATTTAGGCTGCTTTTAATTGATTACCATTCGCATTTGCCCATCTATAAATTGTGTTAGATGAGTTGTATGTATGAGTTTCAATTAGTTACCATCAAACCGCTGTGCTTAGGTGATGAGAAAACGCGTGGCATCGAACACATTTTTGTATCTTAAAAATAACTAAAATTTTAGGTCGAGTGGATTCAAGAATCATAGTTGACCGAAATCTGTGGCGAGCAGCACTTGTGACTCTGAAAGCTGTAGCAGAAGTCACCTCAGCAGGCAGTTGCTGCAAGCCAAGCCAGCTCGTAGACACATTAAAAGCTACGACGTTCATCGAGAGTGAATAAACATCTTCTTACGCTTTTACCCCATGCATGCCGTTTATCGGAGAGCAACGGCCATCCATTGCAAACGCCGAGCTCAAGCTCGAGTTGCCTTGTAACTTAGATTAGATTACTGCGAGGTTTTCACTTCGGCCTCATAGTCTTTTGCGCCCGCCACTCATCACAATACCTCATCCAGATCCAGTTCACTTATTAAATTCGGGATAGAGCTGGGTTGCATTGAGCGTATGCAACTTTCTTCTGGCTGCAGTTGGCCGAGATGTCTCAACCTTCTCTGCGCTAAAGCGCTGCATTCAAGGAGAAGGTACTTTGGAGTCTCCGGGGATTGGTCGCAGGAACGGCAAGAACTAGTGGACATATCTCGATCATGTGCAGATGACTACACAGTCTGCAGTGGCCTGTGGTAATGTCCGAGAGCATTCTCAGGGGAGGGTTATGAGTTTTGTTGAGTTGGATTTCGCTTCCCAGTAAGGATTTCGCCCGGCGTAGCCCCATAGTTTGGTGCCTCTTAACTTCTTTTAGCTTTAGCTCTTCACTGCTAAGTTTCTCTTCAATAGGGCGTTGCCCCATAGCTAGGAAGGGCTTGGGTCGTATTTATGGCGAGGCTGTAACCTCTCTCGCCAATGCGTCCGCTACTTCGTCCGCTAGACACTGACGCAAGTCTAGATATTGTAACATGTAGCGATTATGTGGCCTTAATTGGTTATGTGCCAGACTTATAATTATCCTGTGTTGGTTGTTTGGCCGAGCTTCTTCTCCAACTTGGGGTATACACGTATGTTTGATGCTCCACAAATGGAGGAACCTATAGGGCTATGTCGTCTTCAAATGTCAGATGATTTTATATTAGGGATTTTTCAAGGCAGAAATACACTCGTTCGTTTCTTACCGAAAGGCCACCTCTATGATGAAGCATTTTTGGTGTTTCGTGCCCACAGATTTATAATTTCTGGGTGGTAGAGCTAAGAAGAATCGCAGGCAAGCGAAGCTATTTGGTTACTCGCTGGGCAGAGCTGCAGGCATGCGAAATGCTTAGGGAACGTGGGAGCAAGGCTCTTATGATGCCATGGTGCGGATTCAAACTAGTAAACTCTTCTAAGAAGATCAAATCAAATGTGCAGGTAACATTTCTCTGATCTGGGTTCCAGAATACAGAAATATAGAGGGGAATAAAATTGCTGATGAGCTTGCCAGGAAGGGGTCGACTGAATTAGTCTCAGCGGTCTCCTACACGGTCATCGGCATCCACATGACTACTGTTAAAGGGGAATTAGACAGTTTATTTCTTAGGAAAACGCAGAAGAGATGGAGCTTAATTTGTTCGTGCGCTATTGGTGCCCTTTGGCACCAGTATAACAGACGCACACAATAGAAAGTCCCGAAAACTCTACGCCATTCAATTTCCAAACTCGTAGCTGTATTTATCGATCATTAGACGATCGGCACACACGCGGAAAACCTAGATTGAGCATTTAACCTCTATTGCCGAAGCTGTGGGGGTCTTTCAGAGAAGGAGACAGTTGAGCACTTTCTCTGTCAATGTCTGGGGTTCGGCAGCTAGACTATTAAGGTCACTGGGTGTTTCTTTCTTCGACAGTCTGGAGCAGTGCGCCCACCTAAACTTAAGCTGATCGCTGGTTACTCCAGCTGATCTCTGTTTTAGATATATGGAGCACAATTGTGTAGAGATGCATAGAATAGAGGTCAACATATCCTGAAGCGCACAACTTTAGCAACATTACACCGGGGACTCTAGAGATAAAAATACTTTAAAAATAACTTTTCAATTTTGTCATAACAAATCAACACTTATCGAAGTGACTAAGTTATCTGTTTTTTCTCCTGTCTATTCTCTCCACATCGGATATAAAACCTATGCACATATTCATACATAGACTTATAATACAAGGTGCCGCAGAATTAATCACCCTATTGAAAATCAATCAATCAAATTTGACAGTAGGAGGCTGCAGCATGCAAACAGAGGAGAGCGTAAAAGTCAAAACCCTCACTCAAAATCATTTTATTGCTTTAATAAACAAGTTAAAAAAAAGGGATGACTAATTTTGCGTCACCTTATATTTCATAGAAAGAAATACGCGATAAATTTTATTCACATTTTTGACATCCTAAAAGGATTACTTTATCGAAAAAAATAATTTTGCTGTCTTATAAGAGTATTATCAAGAAAAATTTGCGCCACCTTGTTTTTGATAAAAAAAATATCTTTTCAAGATTACATGATCGAAAAAAAGATTATTGTGTAAAGATTTCATTCTACATAACAAAACAAAAAAAAAAATATTAATTTTGCCCACCTTGTATGTCATAGGAAAAATACGCAAAACCTTGTATTTATATTTCTGATATCCTGTAGAGATTATTTAAAACAAAAATCAACCCATTAGATTATTAATTTTGTGCCACCTTGTATTTCATAAAAAACAAATATCCTATCAAGATTGATGATGATGATGATGATCGGAAAAAAAGATTATCCTATAAAGATTACATTAAACAAATGGGCTGATTAATTTTGCGCCACCTTGTATTTGATAGAAAAAGTACTCAAAAACTTTTATTTATGTCTCTGATATCCTAGAAGGATTACATTGTTGAAAAAAAAGATTGTCCTATAAATACTAAATAAAGAAGGATGATTAATTTTGCGCCACTTTGTATTTCATAAAAAAAAGTTTGCTATCCTATCAAAATTATATTTAAAAAGGGTGATTAATTTTGCGTAACCTTGTATTTCATAAAAAAAATAAATATCCTATCAAGATTAAAAAACTAGATGATTAATTTTGCGCCAGCTGTATTTCATAGAAAAAATACGCAAAAACGTTTATTTATTTTTCTGATATCCTATAAAGATTACATAAAAAAAATTATTATTTTTGCGTCACTTTTTTTCATAAAAAAAATTTACTATCCCATCAAGATTAGATTAAATAAAGGTGATTAATTTTGCGCCACCTTCTATATCATTAGAAAAAAATATCCTATCAAGATCACATAAAAACAAAGGAAGATTAATTTAGCGCCACCTTGTATGTCATAGAAAAAATACGGAAAAAATAAAAACGCGCGTAAAGGTCATAAAGATTTCCGTCATTTAAAATATATATTTTTTTTATTTAATAAAAAAGTTCTTCAAAAAGAAAATTGGATGAGTAATTTTGCGTTACTTTGTTGAATAATTTATGTCATCACCAGCAATGTAGGCAAACCTTTTCCTTATTCGTCTTCTGATTATTTTTCGTAGTGGTTTTTGTTGACTTCTTAAAGTAAATATTCGTTAGAAAGTCTACGCAGCCAAAATTCTCAAATACAAACTTCGCCATTTAGATGCCTACAAATATATTCAGATAAAAGAAAAAAATTGCTAATATTTTCAATTTAATGCGTTTAGTTTTCACTACCAAAACTATTTTGAAGTTTCACCAAAAACTTTATTCTACTTAAATTGGCTTGACGGCCCACTTTCCTCCTACCCTACCTACTCTGGTATTAGAGAAACTTCTATTTTTATTTTTTTGTTTCTTGATTTTACTAAGCCTTCTGCAGTCATGAATGAATGCAATCATTTTGGTTTTCTGCCTCCTTGGCTTCGTGGCTCCATGGCTTCATAGCTTTAAATCCTCCACTGTACATTCATACATACATACGTGCATATTTGTATCTGTATTTGTTGCTTGACTCCGTTCGGTTTGTTGCTTTTGCTGCGTTTGAGTGTGCGTGCCAATGCATAGAAATCACCAAAATATGGAGAATTTTTGGGCAGGTAACAATACCGACCAATTCATAACAGCTGCTGGGTTGTATGCTAAAATTCATATGCATGTATTTGTAGTGGAATGGTAATTTTTGGGGTCATATGGAAATGAGCGAAACACGCAATACTTCCGCTCGCATGTGTGCCTGTGTATGAACAGCGCAATCAGTGGCAATAAGTTCTACGCACGTCTGGCATCTAATTGTTCGGGCTGTACACGTCAGCGATTTCATTTTTGGTTTTATTTTAAATTTGGGTTTTCATGTTTCATCCTGGGTTGATTGCTATCTTTGCTATTGTTATTACACGATTTGTGGGGCTGGTTGTAGGTTTTCAAGATGTGTGCTTGCGTAGGTGGCTACCTAGAATTGTATGTACAGCCCGTGACGTGCGATATCACCTCCATGTTGTGACCGGTTGGGATTACTTTTTAGGTTTTTTTTTCATGTTTAAAAGTTTTTTTTATAAAAGTATAGCTAACAAAAACCATGTAAATCCAGCCTTCAAATTTGATTCGAATTTCTAGAGCAATTTTTGATATGCAGTTTTATAGTTTAATGGATTTTAGTCCAATAAAAAGCGAGTTTGATGCTACTAAAAATTCCCTTTGAACTTTTATAATGCTTCCCCTGACGGTATTGCGCAATTTCTCCATATAAAAAGTGCATCAGTGCTTCTGTTTAAATTCCAATTGGTTTTCGGGTGATGAGTTTATTAGCGGAACGGGCTGGGAACTGCACTGCCTACCTGTGAAATTGGTTGTTCAAGGTTAGTTCTACTAAAAAGCTTAGTTGAACGCGTACTGTAAAACTGGTCCGTAAACATTTACTAAATTATGGTAAATTTTTAAATATTTTCTTCGGAAATGATTTTTTTCCTTTTGCCAGCCTAATTTGTTTTCATTAATGGCTTAATTTATTCTGTATAATTTAGAAATAGAATTGCAGTAGTGTACAGATACAGGGTGTGTTTTTTGTTTAAGGTATTTTTTTTTTACTTTTAAATGAAATATAAAATCGTTTGTAAGCATTTTTAAATTTTTTATTTTGTTTTTTAATATTTTTTTTATATTTTTTTTATATTTTTTTTTACTATATTCTTTTTAATTAAAAAAAAAAATTTATTTTTGTTCTATTTTGTTTCTGAATAACTTTTTAATGAAATAAAAAAAAAATGTATTAAGTGAAAGAAATCTTTATGACCTTTACGCGCGTTTTTGTTTTTTTGCGTATTTTTTCTATGGCATACAAGGTGGCGCAAAATTAATCACCCTTCTTAATATACATAATTTTGATAGGATAGTAAATTTTTTTTTATAAAATATAAAGTGGCGCAAAATTAATCACCCTGGTTAATGTAAGTTTGATACGTTAGTAAATTTTCTGTTTATAAAATACAAAGTGGCGCAAAATTAATCATCCTTTGTTTATGTATTCTGTATAGGATACTCTTTTTTTCGATAATGTAATCCTTTTAGGATATCACAAACATAAATAAGTGTTTGCGTATTTTTCTATAAAATACAAGGTGGCGCAAAATTAATCATCCCCCTTTTTTTGTATTTGTTTTGTTTTTTGTGGAATGAAATGTTTATTGAATAATCTTTTTTTTCGATCATGCAATCGTGATATGTGTTTTTTATGAAATATTGGGAGGTTGAATTAGTTTTAAAGGTGACACACAGATGGCGCTATTTGTCACTTTATCGCGTTGGCAATACTGAATATATATTCATGACAAAGCCTCATCCCTAGGCTTTGTTTATCAGTATCTGTCATTTCGCTGAAGTATAGACAACGCAGTGTTTTCGTGCTCCGAGTATGTCAACTTTCGTGCCGTCGAAACGCAATTTGCGGGAAGCTTTGCTTTTCTGCTTCAATTTGAAAAAAAAAATACAGCCCAAGCCCGTGAATTGCTGCAGGAGGCCTACCCAGACCATACTCCGTCGATTTCAACATGTGAGTACTGGTTTCGACGATTCAAAAGTGGTGATTTTCACACCGAAGACAAGGAGCGTCTTGGCCAGCCCAAAAAGTTCGAGGACGCGGAATTGGGGGAATTGGTAAACGAGGACTCGTGCCAAACCCAAGAAGAGCTTGCTGAATCATTGGGCGTTGATAAATCAACCGTTTGCAAGCGTCTAAAAGCGATGGGAATGATCCAAAAGCAAGGACATTGGGTCCCGTACGAGTTGAAGCTGCGCGACGTCGAACGGCGATTTTTTACGTGCGAATTGCTGATCGAGCGACAAAATCGGAAGGGTTTTTTGCATCGGGTGGTGACTGGCGACGAAAAATGGATCCACTACGATAACCCAAAACGCAAAAAATCATAGGGTTTGCCCGGCCACGCATCAACGTCGACGGCCAAGCAGAATATTCACGGCAAGAAAATCATGCTCTGCATTTGGTGGGATCAGGTCGGCGTCGTATATTTTGAGCTGCTCCAACCGGGCGAAACAATCACGGGGGATCGTTACCGACTGCAATTGATGCGTTTAAGCCGGGCATTGAAAGAAAAACGGCCGGAAACGGTAAAAAGGCACGACAAGGTTATTTTGCAACATGACAACGCTCGGCCGCATGTTGCTCAACCTGTCAAAAAATACCTTGGAACGCTTGGCTGGGAAGTGTTACCCCACCCGCCGTATAGTCCAGACATAGCTCCCTCCGATTATCATTTGTTCCGGCATATGAGTCTCGATTTGGCGGACCAGCGGTTCTCCTCGTACGAGGCTACCAAAATATGGGTTGAGTCATGGATAGCCAAGCAGCGGCCAGAATTTTGGAGAAACGGCATCCGGAAATTGCCCGAAAGATGGGCGAAAGTTGTAGCTAGCGATGGATGGCCAATACTTCGAATAAAATATTTTGTACCGTTTTTTCACAATAAAGCCCCAAATCTTCGAAAAAAACCTTTAAAACTAATTCAACCTCCCAATACATATTTTATATTTTTTTAATTTTATTTAAAGTTTTTTTTGGGTTTTTATTCTTTTAGAAAAAAACATTAAAAATCAATGAGAACTCTTAACCATTTTGAACTGTAAAACTGCGTACACAATTTTTTTTTTGAATTCTGGTTAATTTTATAATTTTTTTCTTCGTTAATAATTTTTTTCCTTTTGCCAGCCTAATTTATTTGTCTTCATTAATGGCTTAATTTATTCGGAATAATTTAGAAGTAGAACTGTAGGCAGATACAGGGTACGTGTTTTGTTTGGGTATTTTTCTAGTTTGATCATTTTTGATGAAATATAAAATATTTTGTAAGAAATTTTAAATTATTTTTTTTTATGTTTTTGTGTTTTTTCTTGTTTTTTGTTTTTACATTTAAAAATTAAAACTTTTTTCTCTTGTGTTTTTGTTTTTATTTTTATTTTACTTTTTATTTTTATTTGTTTTTATTTTTATTTGTTTTTATTTTTTTTTTATTTACATTTTATTTTATTTTTTTTTGTTTTTAATGTGTTTGGAAATATTTGTTCAACTTCTTTTTTTGTTTTTGAATTTTTTTATTTATGTTTTTGTTTTTTAATTTTTTTTTTAATTTTTTCTTGTTTTTGTTTTTTTAATTTGTTTTAATTTATTAATTTTTTTATTTATTTTTTTTTTTAATTTTTTTAATTAGGTTTTTTTTTAATATTTTTATTTATTTATTTTGTTTTTCTATTTTTTATTTTTTAAAAAGGCTGTCAAAAATCGGGAGCGTGGCATTATTCTGTATTACAAAATTCTGGGTGACAAAATTCTGTAAATTGCAAAAAAATTCTGCTTTTTAAAATTCTGTTTTTTTAAAATTCTGCTTTTTAAAATTCTGCTTTTTAAAATTCTGTTTTTTTTAAATTCTGCTTTTTAAAATTCTGCATGTTTAATGCGAAAAATTCTGCTTTATTCAAGTTTTGTGATTTTCGTCATACAAGAAGTAACAAAATAAACATTTATTCCATAAATATACATATGTATATGTTTAAGCGATAACAATATTTTAGTTTAGCCAATTACAATATTTTTTGGAATTCTTTTTAAATATTTAGTGTGACTTAATTCATTTCTTTTCTTAATAATTCTTCGCAGCTGTTCGTTTTTTTTAGACGAGTTCTACGCAAAAATACTGTGGATTGCGTAGCCGGAGTTGGACTGATGAGGGTTATTTTTTTGAATTCCACGCGAAAAGAAATTCTACGCAAAAATACGGTGGATTGCGTAGCCGGAGTTGGACTGATGAGGGTTATTTTTTTGAAGCGCGGCCGAAGGCCGCCCACGCGAAAAGATGTTCTACGCAAAAATACTGTGGATTCTATCGAAACTGAAGAAAAAATTATTATTATTATTTATTGAATATCTCGAATAATAATAAAAAATAATAATAGTAATAAATTAAATAATTGCATTACCTCTTTAACATTGTTAACATTATATTTTAATACAGAATTTTGTAATACAGAATTTTGAAAGCAGAATTTTAGAAAGCAGAATTTTAAAAAAGCAGAATTTTAAAAAAGCAGAATTTTAAAAAGCGGAATTTTAAAAAGCAGAATTTTGTTTTTAGAATTTTGTACATACAGAATTTCGACACCAACCCTCAAAAATCAATGAGAATTTTTTGCCTCTTTGAACTTGCAATTTATTATACCAAAATTGAATGGACTGCGTACACATTGTTTGATGTATTGTTTTATAGTTTATGTTTTACTGATTAATTGTACGGCCCTTGGCTACTCTGGCTGTCATGCAAAATAAGCACTTTTATGTACATTTATCCCAATTTTTGTACACTCCGGACATCCATCAACATTCCGCATCAAAGTTTTCTGGCTAAGTCAGCTTAGTTATCAGTCAGGCTTTACGCTTAACTCCCAGGGCTTGTAAATTTTCAATATTCTCTATTACACAAGAAATGCTTGACTTTAAATAAAATAAATTCGCTTACTCTTTACGTGAATCGCAAAAGTTATCACGACGTGAGTAGCAAATTTGGAATATAAAAATTCGAATTTAATTCACGAAGATTAAAAGAATGTATATCCTACCAATTTTGAATGAATAAAGCGTGCGCCAGGATGTTTTAATAATTTAACAGCCTGTAGCAGAGTTAAATGGGGCACCAACATTACTTGACACCCTGTCTCACTGCTGCTTTAACAGTGAGTGTCCCACTGTCCTATCCCACGCAATGGAATTGTACGATCAAACATCCACTTTGCTGTTGCTGCTCTGTCAAAGCCATTACAAGCAATTAATTTCTGAATTCGCGGCAACCAGCAGAAAATTTGAAATGGAAATAAATGAATTTAATGCTATGCATTGCAGTGGCTGCGGTTTTGAAAATTAATGTGAGAATTTATATTCAAATACCCGTGCGCGCATGTGTGCGTGTGCGTGTGTACTTGCAGGGTATGTGTTACATTTGGTCAGCGAATATCATTCGTGCGCGTCAAATTACACAGGATAAATGGTCTGCAACGCCTGGCACCGAAAGCGGCAGCAACAAAGCCTCGGAAAGAGAGAGTGCGACAGAGCGGGTTCGTAGAATTTTTGAGGTGTTGTTGGTGAGAGAAAAATGTTCAAGGGGAAGTGGTGGTGTGGGTGATAGTGTTAATCGAATGAAACTAAACGAATTCTTAAAATAATTTGGGAAACAAATAGAACAGATGAATTAAATTTGAAAGGTATTTTTGTATGAGTATCAAATAAATGCGAATTAGATTAAATCTATAATAAATAGAATTGGGATGTCTGTTTGTGATTTTCAATACACAAGCCTATGCAGAGCATTGAAGGGAATTTTATTATCAGCTTTCGAATATATAAGTTTAGACATTTCCATTATCCCCATTCAATAGCGTGAAATACACCATAAAGTATTGCAGAAGGGGTGTTCTGTGCACGATACAAAGTAGAGGGAAAATGCTGATGCAGGATATTTTTGTGGTAATCTTTAATAAATTATTCTTTTTTGGAATTCAATTCAATTCATCAGTTCAATTTGAAACTTCGCGGGCAGAAATTTGCGGATTGCAAGTGTTCAAGTGCTCGAATGTTCGAGAAATATGGACTACAAGATTGGGCAAATTGAACTGAAAAAACTGACTCCACTTTGGAGTCATGTAATTGTAGCTGAGGTGTTTGTTATAGCTAAGAATAAGGGGTGAAAATAGCGAAGTTTTGTAAAGAGAAATAAAATGTGAGGTTAGGATAATATAAATATGGAAAACAGTAGAAATAAGGAGTAGAAATTGGAAGAAAGAGTTATTAGTGAACGAATTAAAAGATGGAATAATTTGGAAAAATCTAGAACTGCCTACATATGTCAGTTCAACAGCTGGTTCTGTCAAATTCATCGCATATAACCTTCTGTATTCTCTCAACGATGAGTGTTATTATTTGGCCCACTCATTGAACTCAAGAGCCGCAATTATTTTCAAACTAAATAAAAAGACTTTGGATCTTCGCTGAAGGACATGAAGATATTGCAGCCGTTCTCAGGCAGATATTTTCTTTCGAGCAACGGTGGTGGATTGTCTGAAAACTAAAATTAAATATGTACAAGGTGAAGTTCAAAATAAACAAGACTGAGCTAAAATAGAAACGGCAGAAGCTTTGTTCTGATAACTTCGAGTTTTTTTTATTCAAAATAGTCTCCCTGGCCTCAAAACACTGTTTTACGCGATCTAAAAGCTTTTCGAAAGTGTTTCAGGTCATTGACCGTAATCCGGAATGCCCTTCAGGATGTCGGTACAAGCCCTCTACGGACGCGAAACGTTTTTCTTTCATGGCCAAATGCAATTATCCGCATAGGCAGAAATCACAGGGAGCCATATCATGCGAACACGGTGAGTGATTGATGGTTCAAATGCGATTTCTAGTCAAAAAATCAATAGTAAGACTGGATCGATGAGATGGCGTAATATCATGCAATAAGCGTCAGCTTCCTCCCTCGCGATGTTCAGGGCGTATTCGACGAATGCGGACTGCCTGGCCATGCTTCCACGTCATTGCGTCTGCCGAATATTCATATTGCGAAGGTTATGCTATGTATTTGGTGGGACCAAGTTGGTGTCATTTATTATGAACTATTAAAACCAAGCGAAACCATCACTGGGGATCGATATCGACTTCAATTGATGCGATTCAGCCGAGCACTGCGCGAGAAGCGGCCGCAATACGCGGAGAGGCATGAAAAAGAGATTATACAGCATGATAATGCTCGGCCTCATATAGACCGGCGCCGACCTAGCAATCCATACTGGATCCGTCAGTGTAAGGTAGGCAGGTGAAATGGTTGAAGTGCCAGTCTGGCACTGCTCAAGTAGCTCTGAACCGTTTTGATGCCATTATGAGACCTCCAACAGGCATATATCAACAGCCAGGCAGAGAGTTGTTGATATGATGAAGAAAATTGGCGCACTGCTACAGAGTAAAGTGCAGTTGTATTTTCTTTGACTGCTGTGAGTTCAAGTCCCCTTTCTTTCGCATTGCCTTAAATATTTTTTTAAAGTCTAAGTTCATCCCACGTAAAACACTATCCTCGCACTTTTTCAAATTTACATAGTTTCCTTCTTTCTAAAACAAAAAAAAAAAAAAAAAAAAGTCTCATTCCTCAACCCCAAAAAACTAATCCTTCTCATCCTTACTCCCGTACAATGGTCAACGCATTATTTGCATTGTGGCTGCTAAAAGAAGCAAAAACAAAGAAAAAACACACAGTTACACAATGCATCATCGGTGCCAGCAAGAAGAAGCGGGCAATCGCAGACACACCAAATTTAGCGAAGTCCGCAACCATCTGTGCAATCCTTCTGCAGAAAAATGTGAAACACAGATGACGCTCCAAGCAGTAAAGAAGGCGATGTTCCTAAGCAACAACAGGTGGGCATTCCCACTACTAAGGACTGGTAGCGGCAGGCTAATCACCTACCGTGTCAGAAATCAAAATAGATTAAGGGGGTCTTCTGGTCCCGAGGCCCTGAAATGGAGGGTTTTTTTGGGGATTGATTGTGACAAATCCTGTGAATATTTAAAAAAAATTTTTTTTTTATTTTAAAGGTACATGTCTTGGCTTTTAAAAACTGGTTTTGACTTTGAAAAAAATTAACACCCGCGACCTTGAAATGGCGCTGAAGACGTCCACCTCCAAACGAAACAGGTCTCCATTTTGGTCACGGTTTTTCCACCTGGGTAATCAGAAAGCAAAAATTAGATATGCGTTGTCTTCAGAGTTGCCCTGGTTAAGTTTTCCCGTGGCAGATTTTTTTTTTTAATTTTTTTCAAAAGTTATGCAACAATTTGCAAAAAAAATTTTTTTTTGCTCATTTTTTGAACTTTAAAAGGTTATAAAAATGGAATGAAAAAAAATTTCAAAAATCGTACACGGGGAAACTTAGCGGTAAGTTTTCCGAACCTTTTAAGACCAAAACCGTTGAAATCGGAGTATAACTACTATGAAAAGTGTGACCAAAATGCTTAAAAAACACGATTTTCGGGGAAACGCGTTTAAAGATAAAGTTTATGATAAAAACGGCCGGAGGAGGGTACACTTCGGTGCCCAGAAAAATGTGAAAAAATGCGGTTTTCAAAAAATCCTTTCTGTGGCGTATTCTCGCATACACATACAACAAAATTATGCAAAAAAAAAAAAATCGATTTTTTTTTCGCTGGAGACCAGAAGACCCCCTTAACGAAACCAAGGCAAGCCAAGTCTTGTTGATGCCCTATGCTTCCGAGAATAGTGAACAAGGAAAAAAAAGTTCATGCCAGCGACCGACCTGTTCATATTTCAATGTCCGCAACTGTATATGCGCCTACAAATATTGTTTTGTGTTGCCATGAAATTAAGAGAAAAATACATCAAAAATGAAAGTGTTTTGTTTTTTTGGCTCAAATTATTTCAGTGGCCCACAACCGACGAAAAAAAAAATAAAACTTTTTACTTAGTTCGACCTGGCGTGCACTTCACCATTAAAAAAAAAACACTAACAAAATAAAATGTGGCTTGCCTTTATTTTACGCAGGCGCAAACTACAGCTGTGTGCAGGCTGCCTTGGGCGCATTTCAAAGCAAGCAATAACTGCTACTGCCACTGAAATTTGTTTAGATGCAAATGTTGACGCTGAGTACACTAATAACTTATTGCACACAAAAGCAACAACAACACCAACAAAAACAAGAAAAGAAGAAAATAAATAGAAATGGTTGTTTGCTTAGGTTTTGCAGCTGTGTGGGTGTATATTTTATGGTTTTTTGTTTTTTTTTTTTGTGCTGCCACATTTTAGCGCCACTTGTCACTTACTCACTCGTATGAGTGGACATCCGCCCATCAAAACTTAGGCGCACCACAAATGACTTGTCGCAATGGCAAAAACACATCTCGTAGAAACGCCACACGCACCCGCCTCGCCGCCCCCACCACATTCACGTTCACATCCACTCGAGTGCATTGTGAAAAGTTGCAATATCATTGCAGTGCTGCCGTCCGTCTCCGCCTCCGCTTCCTTTGCTGTTCTAACTGCCGCCAGTTCTCGTATAATGCATTTTATATCCTTTTATGCTCTGAAATGCAAATGTCAGCTTCCGTTTCAGTATGGATCACTTCAATCAAGGTTGTGCGTTGTGTACAGCCCCTCTGGCCTCTGCCGGCTCTCTTCTTGTGCGCGCGCTCTTGCACCCTCCGATTTTTTCATATGAAATGTTTGTTAACTTACCTGCGGCTGACTTTGGTGGCACACATCCCTACATACATACATACGTACATATGCATGTGTGTAGGTGTGTTTGCTGCCCACGTGCTGCCACATTCATACATACCTTTTCACTTATTGCATTGTACGTGCAACAACAAAAAACAATACTAAGATGCAGCTCGAGTGCCACGCGTCACTTGCAATATTGTCTTCTAAGTATACATCGGTATACATGTGTGTGTGTGTGTGCGTATGGGGCATGTGTGAATGTAATTGCAGGAGTGCTCGGCGTTGCTGTTGCTGCACTGAACCAAAAAATTATGCAAATTCTTCGCACCGCCACGTCCTTACACGTGTAAGAATTTTCCAGTAAACTGCGGCTGTTCGCATGAAAAAGTAGTCGAAGTGGTGGTTGGTGTGGGGGATACGAAATATTTAAAGTCAAGCAGATGCATCTATGAGCATGAATCAAAGTTTCAAACTTTGTACAAAATTTATTAAAATGTAAATATTTTCATCAAAACTTGGAAATAACAAATAGTTTAGAAAATCTTTATTTCAATACCGTCACGAGGATTTCTGGGTTTAAAAAAAAAACACGCACTTCCCATATGTTTGCGATTTTCTTCCAATACTTCTGCCGGGAAAAGAGCTGTGGGGAAGATTTTTTTTAGTCAGAATTTTAAGCAAAGTTTCTAGAAAAATGTGGAATAATCACCTTATAGCCCATTAAATTTTAGTATAATAAAGTGCAAGCTGGAAGTGGCTCAAGATTCTCGTGGATTTTTGATAATTTTTTTCCCTGATGGTGTTCTGAATTTTCTCGTAAGACTTTTTTAAAAGAATTTTTATGATATTTTTGAAGTAAAACTTCTTAGGCGTCGATGGACGAGCAAGAATAAAATTTCAAGGTCATGCAACGTTTTGGACATTTTCGTTCCGCGAGAGAGAGAAAAAAGATATAACATAGAGGAAAAGGAGAGAAAGAGGGTATACCTTATATATATCTTAGATACACTTTAGGCTATTTTTCCTGAGTTTTTACTTGTGGTTGTTAATTTCTAGTGAGAAATAACACTGCCTACTTTTTGGCGTTTGTTTGTTGGTGCAAACTTGTAGGAAATATATTTTTGGTGCCTACTTTTTGGCGTTATATTTCCTTGGTGCCTACTGTTTAGGGCGTTTTTGGTCCCAATTTTTTTTGGTATCCGGCATTTACCTACAGCGGTCGACTCGTCTCCGTTTTTTGTAAATTTTGTCTATTTGTATTCTCTGCAAATGTTGTGAATTTATTTGGATATATATTCTTTCTCTCTCTCTCGGGTCTCTCCCTCTTTCTTTGTCTGCCTTGAAAGTTTCACTTCTGTTATGTGTACTACGCTACACGTACTGTTTTTATATAGTTGGAGAAAAATTTTATGAAAATTAAGAAAAAAAAAAACAAATGAAGGTTAGTGAAAACTCGACAAAATATTAGATTCTATACCGCATGAAAAAATTATAAGGTAATTAAAATGAAATTTACTAAGGCGAAAGATGTTATGACGGATCACTGCGCTATTGGTACCCTATCGGCACTGGCACCCTACCCAGCAGAATGGGTGTACCTCACAATGACTTCTTCAGAAGCTGTGGAGATGAAGAAGAAATTTCGTTGGTACAACAGCTCATCTGCGAATGTCTCGCACTTCAAAGAAGTTATGCCAAATATCTTGGCGACTATTTCTTTGAAGACCTGGGAAATTTGCAAAATTTCTCACTGGAAGGACTGGTTACTTCCTTAAAAAGATGTAAGTGGCTTAAGCAACTTGGTTAGGGGATGGAAATCATATGCAGGTATCAGAATGGACTTTAGGGCCACCGAGTGTCTTGTCTTAGACAAACAACCTGGCTAACCTAACCTAAACTAACCTACTAAAGCGAAAATAGAAAAACGTCCCAATATCGTTTCGTTGATTGCCTGCTTAAAACGGTTTTTTAATAACGTAGAAAAATCTGCATTAATTTGTGGTATTGGCATAATGGACCCTAGGAGTCTAAGTGAGATCTTATTACAGATCAGCCCGCACTACCTAACCTAACCTTACAGGGTCCGGCACTCGAAGTGCAAGCAATTAAAATGGCCATAAACTTAGTTTGGAAAATTACTTTTATTCAATTCAAATCAAAAAGATGTGAAAATAATAAAAATTGAAGCATCAATTTACTTTTGCTCGATATGACCACCTTTTGCCTTGATTATGGCCTTGAGACGGTCCAGAAACGAATCGCAAACTGCCCGAATGTGATTTGCAGGTATTGTGACCCACTCGCCTCGAATGGATTTTTTCAGCGCCTTGAGGCTGGTGAATCTTTTAGTTCGGACCTGGCTGTCCAAAATGGCCCGAAGAGAATAATTCGTTGGATTCGCGTTTGGTGAGCCCTTGTGTGAACGTTACGAAGTTCGGAACGTTGTTTTTTAGCCATTCTTGGTTCACTCTGTAGCTTTGCGAGACGGTGCCGAGTCTTGTTAAAGCGTCCATGGACTGCCACGGAAATATTAGTCTGCCCACGGCTTCAAGGCAACCTTCAGAATACTTTAACGATAATATTTTGCAATTACCTTGACGCCAGGTTCGATGAAAGCGATTGGAGAGTGGCCATCTACGGTTACAGCGGTCCAAACCATTACCTGTGGCGGGTGCCGACTCCTGGTGGCCAATCGATGACTCAAATTCCCGTATGAACGTTCGGTCAAATAAACCCTATCGTTTTGGGAGTTTACGAAATTTTAATATCTGATGAAATGATTTGTAAAATTTGTTAGCCGTGGGGTGTACATGCCGTGAGACTCGGAATTATTTCCAGTCCTTTTTGCGTTAGATGTGTGGAGGATGAGGAGGACTAAGATTCAAGCATCTTGGTTCTCATCTCTTTTCTGCGCCTGCTGCTATAGCAGATCTTGATAACAAAAATCTGATGAAATACAGCAGCAGCATGAAGAGGCTAACACAACCGCAAATTAGTCACCGTTCATAGTCCATAAATACTCAAACCTCTCCACCCCTCTCCTTTTCGTCATAGCGTTTTTTGTTTTCCTTTACCTCTTTTCCCCCTCTTGCAATGGTATCACAAAGGATGAACCAAACTTCTTTCGTCCAAGTGGGCCCACTCTCTGGGGAGCCATTACTACTTAACCTAACCTAGCCTAGCCATTGATAATTTAACGTTTTACAATTTTATCTGTGGTCACTTAAAAACAAAGTATCATTTTCTATTTCAGTATTCATAGCTGTATGTGTGTGTGGCTATGTATGCGGGTGTTTATCTGCCTATGTAATTGGCATGCAGTTATTTTCACCTTGGCATTTCGTCCTTGAAATTCACCACTAAAACCAATACTTGCGTTAACTAAAAGCGCCTGTTTTTTGTGGTTGAATGATTGCCAAGAACTGTTGTGGTGGCAGCAAAATGAGAGCGCCTAATTATCTTCAGTTATTTATTATCGAGAGCAGAAAACCATAAATTTTAAAGATTATTGGTGTGTCAAGCAGTAGGTGCCAATGAAAGTGAAGTATGGCACTGAAAAGAAGGGGCTTGATTTAGACTTTATAAACATTTGATATTCAATATCAGGAGTTACAGTTTAACCCTTATGCATCACCGCTTCAAATGCGATGTACTTAAAATACCTTACTTCCATAATTCTTGCGTCGGCAGGACATTTACTTTTTGTTCTAACGAAAAGGATTGTTACAGGATTATCAAAATTATTTATTTTCCTCAAACTGAAACACAATAAATTATTTATTAGGGTTTTTTTCGTTCTTGGTGATAAGAGAGAGTTTTTGTTGGCGAATTATTCCGTCGAACGATGTAAAAGGGTTAAAGCTTTGTCTTTTGATGTTTGAAATTGAAATTTGAATAGGTCGAGCCAAGGAGCACCAGGAGATTTGGTGGCTCCTAAAACACTCAGGCTAAAAAGCACATTGTATTAAGAGCTCTGGAAAAAAGGTAGATAGTCAAGAAGAGAAGGAGAAAAGTGTCAGAGAAAGAGATAGGAAAGAATAGAGACGGAGATAGAGATAGTTAGTTATGTGAGAATTTTCCAGATTCTTTGGCAAATCTGTAAATATCTAGTTTTACAGAACGAATGTTACTCATTCTCATGATTAGGTTAGGTTAGGTTTGCCAGCCGCATCGCACATAGAGACAGCGATGCCACTTAGACCACGAAAAGCGTCCGTTGTGAGCAAAGACAGGACACTCACAGAGAAAGTGCTCAGTGCTATTCGCCTCCTCCAAGCACGACAGGCACATTGGGTCCTCAATGATTCCAATAATGGTCATATGCTGACTCCATGGGTTGTGTCCTGTAATAATACCGACCCTCAACCGAATGTCTTTTCTACCAAGTTTTAGAAGAAAGTTCGACTGTCTTCTTTTCGGGATTGTCATAAAACACCGTGCAGTTCTGCAGCGTTCTAGACTGGATCATCGCTCTTTATGTAAATTGCATACATAATCGCTGATCCAATTCATGATTCCTGCGGAACTGATTTCGATTATTGGCTCTGGCCCTTGTGGGGGAACCGCTGATCCACGGTTGGGCAATTCATCGGCAATTTCGTTTCCTTGAATACCGGGGTGTCCTGGTACCCATATAAGTACAAGTCTTTGATGTTTACTTGTGCTTCTTTCGGAAAATATTCGCTCCGAATCGTAGATGAATCATTCATTTATTTTTCAGTACCTTCTTCCTACTTTTATAAGCATTTAGCACAGGCATGATTCTTAGCAATACCAATCAGGTGTGAATTCATGGGTTTATTGGGTTTAAAGTGCAATTTGGAAGGCTTAATTCCTTTGGCTTTGATTTTTTGCCATTCATACGAGATTTTGAAGTTCTTTTTTCTAGTACAGTTAAATATGAGATTTTATTTTTTTATTGTGTCATTTATTGGTTTTTTTTTCAATTTTTTTATTGTTTTTAGCAAACCAACAATTTTCCCAAAAATGTTCCACTAAAATTTCTTTTTCCTTGCAAATGATATAAAAATATATAAAAATCTTAAAAATAACCGAAGATGTTTCCATCTAAAAACTCGATGCCCTAATTTTCAACATTCAATAAATTTTAAAATGATCAATAAATCAAAATTTGTTTAGATTAGGCATCGTGGTTGAGTTCAGTTCTAATTATAGGGCGAAGAACATGGTTTCTCTTGAGCTATTCCACAGAATTCAAGGGATTGGCCGGCTTTCATGTAACTAAGAAAGGAGACAGACGAGAACCTGTAAAGGCTTGAACCAAATTGATATGTTTTTGGGGATCATATCAATTTTTGGAGGCAGAGTATACTCCTCTACTTCGGAAATGTTCAGTTGTTGGTATAGCCACTCGTGATCTGTTTAATAATTGAGTTGGATTTATGTGGTATATGGGATGGCAGTCCTGGAACATATCACAGACATCTACCAGGTGGTAAATTCTACGGGATAGTTCATAATTGCATCTGCATTTAGAATGCAGCTAATCCATTTGTATGCCTGAAATTTTTGCTTGATTTACATTGTCGATTCTTCTTCTTCTTTTTAATTAGTCATTGATTCTTCTTAATCAGCCGTTTCTTTCTCCTGCTGACCGGCGCCAGTTGTACACTCCAAGTGCAGGCAAGTCCTTCTCCACCTGAGCTTTCCAACGCAGAGGGGGCCTTCCTTTTCTTCTGCTACTACCAGCTGCTACCGCATCGAATACTTTCAAAGCCGGAGCGTTTGTATTCATTTGGACGACATGACCCACACTGGCTAGGATCTTTATTCGCGGCGCTATGTCTATGTCGTCGTAAAGCTCATACAGCTCATTGTTCTATCGCTTGCGATATTCCCCGTTGCCAACATGCAAAGGTCCAAAAATCTTGTGCAGAATCTTTCTCTCAAACACTCCAAGCCTCGCTTCATCGGATGTTGTCATCGTCCAAGCTTCTGTGCTCTGCATTAGGCCTTGTAGAGTGTTAGTTTTGTTCGTCGAGAGAGGACTTTACTGCTCAGTTGCCTACTTAGTCCAAAGTAGCACTTGTAGGCAAGAGAGATTCTACGTTGGATTTCAAGGCTGACATTGTTATCGGTGTTAATGCTGGTTCCTAAATACACGAAGTCTTTTACAACCTCAAAATTATAACTGTCAACAGTGACGTGGGTGCCGATATGCGAGTGCGCCGACTGTTTGTTTGGTGACAGGGGGTACTTCGTTTTGTCCGCGTTCACCACCAGACCCATTCGCTTTGCCTCTTTATCCAGTTTGGAGAAGGCAGAACTAACAGCGCGGTTGTTGAGGCCGATGATGTCAATATCATCGGGATACGTCAACAATTGTAGACTCTTATAAAATATTGTGCCTGAGGGACTAAGTTCTGCGGCTCGTACGATGCTCTCCAACATCAGGTTAAAGAAGTCACACGACAGCGAGTCACCCTGTCTGAAACCTCGTTGGGTATAAAACGGCTCGGAGAGGTCCTTCCCAACTCTGACGGCGCTGCTGGTGTTGAGCAACGTTATCTTGCATAACCGTATTAGTTTTGTGGGGATACCAAATTCAGACATCGCGGTATACAGGCAACTCATTGTCGTACTGTCGAATGCAGCTTTGAAGTCGACGAAAAGATGGTGTGTGTCGATTCTCCTCTCGTGGGTCTTTTCCTAGATTTGGCATATTGTGAATGTTTTGTCGATTGTAGACTTTCCAGGTGTAAAGCCACTCTAATAAGGTCCAATCAGTTGGTTGATGGTGGGCTTCAGCCTTTCACACAATACGCTCGCTAGGACCTTATAGGCGATATTTAGAAGACTAATCCCGCGGTAATTGGCACAGATTGCAGGATCACCCTTCTTATGGATTGGGCAGAGAGCACTTAAATTCCAATCGGCGGGCAAGCTTTCATCCGACCATATTTTGCATAGAAGCTGATGCATGCACCTTACCAGCTCCTCGGCGGCATGTTTGAATAGCTCAGCCGGCAGTCCGTCGGCGCCCGCGGCTTTGTTGTTCTTTAGCCGCGTTATTGCTATTCTTACCTCGTCATGGTCGGGTAGCGGAACGACAATACCGTCGTCAATGATTGGGGTATCGGGATCTTCACATTCTCTGTGACATGCGCAGCTGTCACTGTTTAACAGGTTCGAGAAATGCTCCCTCCATTATTTAAGAATGCTCTGGATGTTAGTCACCAGATCACCGTTTTTGTTCTTACATGAAAACGCCCCGGTCGTAAGCCTTCTGTAAGCCGCCGAACTTTCTGGTATAATTTTCGGGCGTTGTCCTATTGGTCAGCATCTCAAGCTGTTTCGGACCCCAGCGAAGTCGATCAGCTTCTGTTCGTTACCGAATGTTTCGTGGTGCAGGCTGAGTTTTCTGGCTGTGGGACTAAAAACTCTCCTTGTCATGGCGGGGGCAGCGCTCATAGGGACGTTCTAGGCTTTCATAGAAGACATCTTTGGTCGCATCGTTCTTCTGTTCCGTCGGGGACTGGGCGCAATTGAGCGAGTTGTTAAAAAATCGCACTTTGATGCGGATGATTGCGAGACGCTCGTCCACCGGAGTGCACAAAAGTATTTGGCGGCGAAGTCTCTCTCCCACAACAATTCCGACACCGAATTTGCGCCCCTTTACATGACAGCTGTAGTAGACGTCGCAATGTCCTATGGTTTTCTTACCTTTCCCCGTCCATCGCATAAATTAAATGCCAAAAACAAGCTAATTGACAGATCACGCTCAAATTCTGCGACACACGAGGACAGTTGTACCAACATTCCAACAACTAAAACTTAGACTTAGATAGAACAATTCCCGATATTTTTTTGACAAAATGTATTTCTATTACTTAGAACGACTTGAACTTCCAGGTAGGTGACTTCTTAAAATTTAATTTTCTATCGATTTATGATATAATCTTTTAAAAAGAATCCTTAAACGGAACAAAAAAAAAAGGTTTTAAAAAGTTACGCCTTCGACAAAGGTGTCCAACATGGGTTAAAAAGTCTTTATTCTCTGTGCTAACATTTTTCGCATTGCTAAAAACCAACTGATGAAATTCATAAGCGTAAGTGTCTGTCAAATATTTTTGCAGGTGTAAGCGAAGTGAAAATCAATTCAGCAAACAAACAAAAAAAAAAAATAATAACTGCGAAGGATAATAGAATATTAGAAAAAAGACAGTTTGTACGTGAGATTTGCGACCAAGATGAAAACTGAGTGCTCTGCCCACTTACATATGTTGTTACATATGTGTGCAAACACAAATACGACCACACACGGATGAATTGGAATAGAAAAGTTGAATGGGGTTGATAAAGTGCTGCAGTTTTCTATGAGGTTCTTTCTTTTGTTGCTGCTTTTGTGTGTTGAGGCGAGGTGAGGATTGTCATTTTATGAAGAAAAAACATTGCAAAAGTGCACACATGAACATATGCGCCACACATATGCATACTCACATACATATGCATACATACACATACATATACATGCATACATACACATACATACGTACATACATATACATACATGCACATACAAGTACTCTGCCCATTCAAGGACTCTTCACATGCAGAGCATAAAATGTGCGCTCGATTTTTGAAGCTATCTTGATATAGCTGTATATTTACCGTTTGTCATTTCATGGTTTTTGTTTTTGCAGCGCCATCTACTTTACTGGCACTGCATTAGAAAATCTAATTTTATACAAAATGAACTGTAACGCCATTTGATTTCCGCTCCCACGTACATTTCTCGCTTACACCAGTCCGGGGAGTGAGGCGAAAAACACAAACCAAAAAACCGAAAAAAATTGAAATATTTGCCTTATTTACATACAAATGCGAATGTAAATGCAAATGCAAATGTGAATGTGCACAGAAACGCGATCTCGTTCGACTGTAACGCCAAGGAAATGTTGCTTGTCGGTTCATTTATTGATGACGCGTGAATTTATTTATCTGCCGCAACCGCAGCTGCAAAGTTTTTGGGTCACTAAATACTATTAAACGTGCCTCTACGCGCTGTCCATGCACTTCGGTGAGTGTGTGTGTGTGTGTGTGTGCACTCACACATACTCACACATGGGCACCACTGGACTGGCTTTCAACTATTATTACATACTTAGGCGCATATGGCCCGGCACTCATTTGATTGCGCACTTTATCATCATTGAAGTGAATTTACGATTCCCTTTTTTCGGCAGCGCAAAACAATTCAGTTGATTTGTGTGCTTGTGCATGTGTGCCTGTGTTTGTGGTGTATTTGGTCTCGCTTGCTTTTATATTATTCTTTTTTACTGTTGCCTCGGCTGTCGAGCTGATTTGCATGCGTCGAGCGCGTCTGTGCGCCCGAAAGTATACACAAATTGGCTGTTGGCGGCTGTTGCAGTCAGTTGGTGCAGGATTGATTTCTCGCCAATGCGTACCAGCTTTCATTTCCTGCTTGTTTATATGGCCATTATGTGCAAGTTTATCTGCATTGTGAGTGGAAATGCGTGTGCATACGCGTGGCGGCAAATGAAGGCAAACACATCGGCGAACACGCGTTCACATACGCGTATGGTTTGCGGTCTTCGTGTGAATATACTCGTATGTGTGTATGTATGTATGTGTAGTCTCTCTATAGATGCAAAAAAGGCTGTTTTGGTAACTCAACTGTTTTCTCAATTGGCGTGTTTGCGACTAATTGTGGACTAATATGGAATAAATGTGGATATTAGCGACTATAAGCTGGCGCAAAATTAATCATCCTATCGGAAGTTTTTTTTTAATTTTTGCAAATGGCATCTTCGTCAGTCAAATTTGACACTTGTGAACTAGACAGCTGCTGTATGCAAACAAAGAAGCAATGGAGTGCGTAAAGGTCAAAATAGATATTTTTTTATTTAGTAAAACAGTTTTAGAAAAAAAAAAGAAAAACAATGGATGATTAATTTTGCACCACCTTGTATTTCGTAGAGAAAAAAAATACGCAAAACTAAGCGCAATCACTCAAATAATTTTTTATTTCGTTATTCAAAAAAAAAAAAAAAAGAAAAAAAAAAATTGGATGACTAATTTTGCGCCACTTTGTATTTCATAGAAGAAAATGCTCAAAAAATGCGCATAAGGGTCATAAAGATTTCCATCACTCAAAATTATTATTTTTAATTATTAAAAAAAGGTTATTCAAAAAAACAAAATTGGATGATTAATTTTGCGCCACTAATCTTCTGTTCTCGTTCTTTGCTTAAATTTGTCAACCTTCCATTAATGCCGTCCTTAGACGGTGATTCCTAGGCACTATTGAGGATTCGCAGTGACTGTGTCCTAAAATATTTTCAAGGAATCAATATATTTTTTATAAAAGTATATGGAGTTCTATGACAAAAACTATATAACTCAAAGCTCCAGACTTTTTTTAAAATTCACAAAAATTAACAAAATTAAAAAAAAAAAATTCTAAAGTTGTAAATTTTTGTTAAGGGGACAGACCAGGTGTAAACGGCCATATTTTCCCTAATTTTCATTAAAATTATTTTAAATGAAGAAGTCAATATATTTTTTTCAAAATTGGCATACAGTTTATTTATACATTAAAAAACTATAATTTTTTTTATTTTATTTTAATCATATAAAATGGCGGATGTACACTCAATTCTTCCAGGAAGGTCGCAGCGGGGCTTCCCAATCGGCGGGCATTGTAGCATCGGCGACAGTGACCTGAATACAAAAAACCAAAAAGTTGTTGGTCAATAATGTCATAATTTCTATATGAATTAAAAAAAAAATGAAAAAAAATTCGCGGAATAAAATGCTTAAAAAATGAATTTTGGGGCGAATTTTCCTACTATTTTTGCTTCGAAAAAATTAGTTTTTCGAAAATTTTTTGAAAACTTGTATTCACATAGAAAGTAATATCATAAAAAAGATGTGTACAAAATTTCAGGGAGATCGGTCAATAACTTTTCGAGTTATCGTGTACGCCGATTCGAAAAATATAGTTTTGAGAAAAACGCGTCTAAAGCAAACGCAAAGAATAGAGTCGCCACGGTTGACGATCTATAATATGAGAAATACTTAAATTTACGTTCTGAAATTTTTTTTGACATATTCTTAAAGGATGATATTAACATTTTATGAAAAAAAAAATTTTTTTTTCGAAATTTTACAGGTATCTGTCCCCTTAACAACGCAGTACTTAATTTGAAAATAAATGCATAAATGAAATATATTTACTTTTATATTAATCCTTCTTTTGTGCGTTTATTATAAAGTGCGTAAATTTCAATCGCCTAAGGACCCGAAAATCCCGCCACCTACTAAATAATTTTGTTAAAAATAGAATATTAAATATTTTGCCTTTCTCCACTTCCCATTTGTTGCACTCAAATCAAACCATAATTTGCATTTGAATATTCCTTGCATGCTTTGCATTTCGATTACTATTTGCCCCTTCGCTTGTGGTGCTGTTAAAAAGTTGCCGTTATATGCGCTGAGATGTATACGAGATTTCAATTCCCGCCATGGCCTGGTTATAATTCCTTGGTGGTAAGAGTTTTCAATGCTGCGCTTTTACTTCGTCTACCTGTTTGGGTTGGGGGGTAGAGGTGTGTGTTGCGGCGGAGATTTCAGAATGGATGCGTGCAAATTTAATTTGATGCAACATAAATAACAGTTCAAGTATGTAGTTGCATTATTTATGTACGCTTGTGCAACCTAGTATAAAATTGAGTGCTGCCAGATGGGAAATTAAAGCCAGAAAATGCTATCTGTTTTTTGTTGTTTTTTTGGAATTTTTCAACAAGTCTGAAGTCGATTGCTGCATTAACTTACATTTTACTCCCTTTAAAGAAAACTCAATTTTAAAGAAGTAGAGTTTAATACATTAAAACTACCTTATACAATTTGCTCACATGGAACTCCTTTTGAGATTTTATTTATTGTGACCTAATGAGCGCTCGCAAAGGCAAATCGCTTCGTCCACATACGTGCGTGGTTGTGCCGGAGAATACTTTCAATCCTTGACTCAATCAAACCCAAACTTATCAATGAGCAACAGTATTGAGGAACATCGCTGTAATCTTGGCGAACACTGAATCAGTTGGTTTTCATTTTGCTAATTGCCGCCTTCAAACTTTGTAATTGTTCTTATGTTTTCAACCTCGCTTCATGCCAGATGTGAATGTAACTTTAAGCCCATTCCCTGTATTGCGCATTGCTTGTCCTTTGTCACTTGTGAGTCTTAATTTGAAAGCATTTGTTGCCCAGTCAGTTGAGTCTAACTGAACGACTATACTATTTTCCCATAAGAGCTGGTCAAAAGTTACGTGTTGATTCCAGAAGTTCTTTAAAAGCTTTTCCGCTTGCAAGACGAATTGCTTTCGTAGTTCTGTTAGTTCTGTTGCTTTTCTTGCAAATCAGATTTCTGCTTGGAAAATAGAGTAGTGATCCGGAAGCTTGAAAGCTCCAAAGCTTGAACCCCAGCTCCCAGTAGTATAACCGCAGCTCTTATCCGTTCTTCCGCATTTCTCGTAGCTGTGTTGTAGCATCGGATATTTAATTCATTTCGACTATGAATCAAAGATCCGTGACTACTTTTTCAATGGTTTCAAGCATGAATCGTAATTTCATTCAAATAACTTCCACGTATGGCTTTACAGTGGGCCATTCTGCCAATTAAACTTTTCTGTACATTTTCTGTACACTTCTGGACCTTATTTCACCAATCCACTAAGGGAAGCTCTTCGACAGTGGCGAAAATTTATCGAAATTTCAAGTTTTGAAACTGGTGAAATGGACTAGGCTTTCCTTTTACCCTCTCAAGTAAACTGATTGAATGTTTCTGCAAAAGGATACTAAGTTTTAAAATTCAAGTGATGACTGATTTCTGTTATACGTGAAGTTATGTGCAGCTTATACAAGGTGGAGCAAATTTAATCATCGTATCCGAAGGTTTATAACTTCAAATTTCACACTTGTAAACTAAGAGAGCTGCTGTAAACAAGCAGAGAAGCAATAGAGCGCGTAAAGATCAAAATAATAAACATTTCCATCATTAAAAATCATTTTTTCTTATGTAAAAAAGTTATTCAAAAACCAAATTGAATGATTAATTTTGCGTCACCTTGTAAAAATAACTCTTATTGTACAATTCTTAGCACTTGACCTTCTAATGAATAGCCATTAGCCAGCCTATATTAACTATCAACCGTGATATTGAAGTGGCTTCGCAACGATTTTGTTTCTTGGAGGATCCACTAAGGAGATTCTCTGTCCTTTTTCCAACTTTTTAGATTACGTGCCTATTTTACCTCTGCTTGATTATTAAATTACAATATTATGAAAAATCAGGTTGTCAGTTCGGCTTGGCGTGCAATGCATGCAGCACACCTACAACAAATATTGTTTCCTGGTTCCACCACGAGAGGCTATAAAAATTGTTTTTAAAATTTCAAATATTGTTTTTTTAATTTTCATAGTGTTTTTATAATTTTTTGTTTCTAATTCTCATAGTTTGTTTTATAGATGTTTATAGTTTTTCTTTAGACAAAAACGCATAAAAAAATTAAAAGATTTGGAAAGAACTGGAAATTCAAAAAAAATAATAATTTTTAAATAATAAAAAA
Organism: Anastrepha ludens; assembly: GCF_028408465.1. Classification (NCBI taxonomy): domain Eukaryota; kingdom Metazoa; phylum Arthropoda; class Insecta; order Diptera; family Tephritidae; genus Anastrepha; species Anastrepha ludens. The sequence goes on along the minus strand of NC_071499.1, from coordinate 24,056,269 downwards.
ATAAGTAATAAATAATAAAATAAATAATAATACAGTTTTTGGCTTTCATAGTTTTGTTACAGTTTCTTTAAAAAAATCTTTAACATTTTTTTAATGTTTTTTTTTTAAATCTAACAATTTCTTTGAAGTTTTTAATGCTTTTTTGCAGTTTTTTACAATTTTTTTATTATTTTAATAGGACTATGAATAAGTTCGTGCGGTTTTTTTTCGAAATTTGAAACTTTATTGACGTAAAATGGTTACAAATTTAATATTCAAAATATTGTCCATCGCTTACTACTACTTTTTCCCATCTTTCTGGCAATTCACGGATTCCCTTTGTGAAAAATTCGGTCGGTTTTGCCGCAATCCACGAATCGATCCATTTTTTGACTTCATCGTAATTACGGAAGTGCTGGTCAGCCAGGCCATGTTGCATCGATCGGAAGAGATAGTAATCGGATGGCGCAAGGTCTGGACTATACGGCGGGTGGGGTAGGACATCCCATTTGAGCGTTTCTAAGTATGTTTTGACCACTTGTGCAACATGTGGCCGAGCATTGTCATGTTGCAAAATAACTTTGTCGTGTCTATCGGCGTATTGCGGCCGTTTTTCTCGCAGTGCTCGGCTCAAACGCATCAATTGTCGTCGGTAGACATCCCCCGTAATCGTTTCATTCGGTTTCAGTAGCTCATAATACACAACACCCAGCTGGTCCCACCAGATACACAGCATAACCTTCAGGCCATGAATATTCTGCGCCGACGTCGATGTTGAAGCATGGCCAGGGTATCCATACGTTGCCCGACGTTTTGGATTGTCGTAATGGACCCACTTTTCATCGCCAGTCACAATTCGATGCAAAAAACCCTTTCTTTTGTGCCGTTGAAGCAGTTGTTCGTATGCCATAAAACGGCGTTCAACGTCTCTTGGCTTCAATTCATACGGCACCCAATGGCCTACCTTTCGGATCATTCCCATGGCTTTTAAACGTTTGGAAATGGTTGATTGATCAACTCCCAAAGTTTTTGCAACCTCTTCTTGCGTTTGAGCCGGATCTTGATCGAGCAATTCCTCCAATTCGGTATCCATGAACTTTGGCGGCGCACCCTCGCGTTCTTCGTCTTCCAAGCCAAAATCACCACTTTTAAAGCGTGCAAACCACTTCTGGCACGTTCGCTCAGATAGAGCATGCTCACCATAAACTTCCACCAAGATACGATGACTTTCGGCTGCTTTTTTCTTCATATTAAAATAATGAAGAAGAATTCCCCGCAAAAACACATTATTTGGCACGAAATTCGACATTTTCAAGTGTGGTAAAAATATTGTTGTTTACGCTTCAAATAAAAAACTTATACTGACGTTTGTGCCTTACGACAGTAGCTCTCCAATGAATGTTTGGAAATGTGGATCGATGGAATAATAATCAAGTTACGCCATCTGTTGTAAAACCGCACGAACTTATTCATAGTCCTATTATTAAAAAACTAAAATAAATAATTATTATTTTTTTGTGAATTTTTTTTTTGTTTTGTCATATGTGGTTTTATTAATTTTTATATATTTTTTATTAGTTTCTATGTATTTTTTACTTATTTTTTATATGCTTATATTTTTTATATTCTTTTTAAATATTAAAAACTATGTAACTATATTTGTTTGTTATATTTTTTTCTATTTTTTTGAATTTTCACAGTTTTTTATAGTCTGTTAAATTTTATTTTTTAATTTTCTTTAAATATTTTTTTCCAGTTTTTTTAATTTTTTTATTATTTTATTATTATTTATAACTTCTTTCTGATTTTTTTTTGGGTGTTTCAAATATTGTTTTATTAATTTTTATATATTTTGTATTCATTTCTATGTATTTTTAAACACTTTTTTTTGAATTTATATTTTTTATATTCTTTTTATATATTTAAAAAAAAAATGTATTCTTGTTTGTAATATTTTTTGCTTTTCTTTTAATTTTCACAGTTTTTTATAGCTTCTTAAATTTTTTTAAATATTTTTTGCTATTTTTGTTAATTTTCACAGTTTTTTATAGTTTCTTAAAATATTAATATAAAAAAAATTTTTTTTTTTCATATTTTTCAGTTTTTACAACTTTTTGTTATTTATAGCTTTTTCGTGAATTTTTTTTTGTTTTTTCATATATTTTTTTTATTAATTTTTATATATATTTTGTATAATTTTTATGTATTTCTTACTCATTTCTTTATGTCTTTATATTTTTTATATTCTTTTTATATATTTAAAAAAAATTTTTAGATTTGTTTGTTATAGTTTTTGCTTTCCTTTTAATTTTCACAGTTTTTTTTATGGTTTCTTAAATTTTGTTTTAATTTTTTTTAATATTTTTAGCTATTTTCTTTAATTTTCACATTTTTTTTTAATTTAAAAAAAATTTTTTTCAGTTTTTCACAATTTTTTATTATTTTATTATTATTTATAACGTTTTTGTGAACTCTTTTTTGTTTTTTCATATATTTTTTTTATTAATTATTATATATTTTTTATTCATTTCTATGTATCTTGTACTCATTTTTAATGTGTTAATATTTTTTATATTATTTGTATATATTAAAAAAAATATATGTATGTATATATTTGTTTGTTATATTTTTTGCTTTTTTTTAATTTTCAGTTTTATTATAGTTTCTTAATTTTTTTTAATATTCGTTTGAAGTTTTTTTAGAATTTTTTATTATATTATTATTATTATTGATTATTATATTTTTTTTATTAATTTATATATATATATTTTTATATATATGTTTTTATATAATAGGACTATGAATAAGTTCGTGCGGTTTTTTTTCGAAATTTGAAACTTTATTGACGTAAAATGGTTACAAATTTAATATTCAAAATATTGCCCATCGCTTACTACTACTTTTTCCCATCTTTCTGGCAATTCACGGATTCCCTTTGTGAAAAATTCGGTCGGTTTTGCCGCAATCCACGAATCGATCCATTTTTTGACTTCATCGTAATTACGGAAGTGCTGGTCAGCCAGGCCATGTTGCATCGATCGGAAGAGATAGTAATCGGATGGCGCAAGGTCTGGACTATACGGCGGGTGGGGTAGGACATCCCATTTGAGCATTTCTAAGTATGTTTTGACCACTTGTGCAACATGTGGCCGAGCATTGTCATGTTGCAAAATAACTTTGTCGTGTCTATCGGCGTATTGCGGCCGTTTTTCTCGCAGTGCTCGGCTCAAACGCATCAATTGTCGTCGGTAGACATCCCCCGTAATCGTTTCATTCGGTTTCAGTAGCTCATAATACACAACACCCAGCTGGTCCCACCAGATACACAGCATAACCTTCAGGCCATGAATATTCTGCGCCGACGTCGATGTTGAAGCATGGCCAGGGTATCCATACGTTGCCCGACGTTTTGGATTGTCGTAATGGACCCACTTTTCATCGCCAGTCACAATTCGATGCAAAAAACCCTTTCTTTTGTGCCGTTGAAGCAGTTGTTCGCATGCCATAAAACGGCGTTCAACGTCTCTTGGCTTCAATTCATACGGCACCCAATGGCCTACCTTTCGGATCATTCCCATGGCTTTTAAACGTTTGGAAATGGTTGATTGATCAACTCCCAAAGTTTTTGCAACCTCTTCTTGCGTTTGAGCCGGATCTTGATCGAGCAATTCCTCCAATTCGGTATCCATGAACTTTGGCGGCGCACCCTCGCGTTCTTCGTCTTCCAAGCCAAAATCACCACTTTTAAAGCGTGCAAACCACTTCTGGCACGTTCGCTCAGATAGAGCATGCTCACCATAAACTTCCACCAAGATACGATGACTTTCGGCTGCTTTTTTCTTCATATTAAAATAATGAAGAAGAATTCCCCGCAAAAACACATTATTTGGCACGAAATTCGACATTTTCAAGTGTGGTAAAAATATTGTTGTTTACGCTTCAAATAAAAAACTTATACTGACGTTTGTGCCTTACGACAGTAGCTCTCCAATGAATGTTTGGAAATGTGGATCGATGGAATAATAATCAAGTTACGCCATCTGTTGTAAAACCGCACGAACTTATTCATAGTCCTATTATATATTTTTTTAATTAAAAAAAAAATTTTATATTTATATTTTTCTGTTTTATTCTTTTATTATTCATAATTTCTTAAGAATTTTTGTATTCTTTTTGGTATTTTTTATTTATTTTTTTATGTTTTTATATTTTTTATTTTGGTTTTATTTATTTGATTAATTGTTATGTATTTGGGTTTTTTATATATTTGGTTTGTTTTTACTGTTGTACTGTTTATAGCTTTTTTGTAATTTCAATAATTTTTTTGTTGTTTTTTAACTTTCATAGTTTTCTTATGGGTTTATTTAATGTTTTTTTAGTTTTCATAAATTTTTGCAAATTTTGTTTAGTTTTTAAATTTTTTTTATTATTCTTTTATTTTTATTATTATATTTAGAACGTTTTATGATTTTGTTAATATTTATATATTTTTGCATTCGTTTTTATATATTTTTTTAGTTTTTTTTTAATTTTTTTTATATTCCCTATGAGTAATAATAATTAAAAAAAAAAATTTGTATTATTTTTTATATATGTATTTTTTTTATATTTCTTGTTTTTACACTTGTTTTTTATTCTTTTAAACTTCCTTTGAAATGTTTTTTTTTCTTTTTATTTTAATTTTTATTTCCATTTGTGTTTTATAAATTTTTAGCCTTGAACTGAAACCGCTGCCTCCACGAACCGAACTAAGCCTTCCATTTAGTCATAGCCACAATAGCCATGTACGAAGTTTATGTAAAATCCGATGATTATGTTGAAGAATCGTGCGCCATATTGGTTGCCCCTTTTCAGCGATCGCGAAAACCCTTCAAGCGAAGTTTGGTTAAAAACGACTACTGGCTTGACATTTTCAACACTTTAGAGGGGCTTCTGGCCCATACATCAATGGCAGCTTCGATTTCATGTTTCACCTCGGGAACTATCCCTGTATGGTTGACACAAAATTTGTCTTTAGTGGCGTCCGCCACAAATGGCGTTAAATCGCAGGTCGAGGCGGCCAAATGAGGCCATGTTTTGGCGGCTCAATCGACTTGCTAATGTTTTCAATATTTTCCAACATTTTTCAAGCGAAAAACGACTCGTGTGGCAAACTCTTAAGCATAAACCAATTTTCAAACTTTCATATTTCAAACGCCCATACAAAAGCTTCTAATAAAAACTGTCTGTCGTTCGGAGTCGACTTAAAAGTGCAGGTGCCTGCATTTGTAGAACGAACATCGCCAATTGGAAGAGAAACTCGGCTCGGCCAAATAACAAAGGATGTACATTTAATTTCTTTGCAATTATTATGCATAATTGAGTTCTTTCTAAAAAATATTCATTCCTTGACAAGCGTACATTCAGGAAATCCTTTTTATTCATCACAAATAGAATGGGTATTTCGTGCTGGGCTCAGGGTCTTGTGTGGCGTATTAAACTCTAATCAAAATGGATGTTGTGCTTCGGTGTACATCCTTCAAGTATTCATATTTACATTTTAAGTGCACACAAGCAGACATATTCGGCGTATGCTCGTACACATACATACATAGAAATAACCAAAGGGCTTAGTTACAAATATAGCAGCATTTGATTGATTGCATCGCTGACAATGGCGCCTTCATGTTCACGCGTTTCCGCTGACAAACACATTATCGTTGTACGTCCTTTTATGTTTGTGTGTATGTGTGTGTGTGTGCACCTACGCATGTTGAAATTTGCATTCCTCATCAAACTCGTCTGCAATTAAATACAGATCTCAGCCAACAGCGAAAAAATAAATTTCCTGCGCTTAGATGGCATAGCAGCGCATGCGAGCTTTTAAACTGCGCAATGATTCGATTCTCCTTGGTGTCCTTCAAGTCGCCCTCAGCACTAACTGCGCGCTACATAATTAAAATAAATCTCCTTTGGAATATATTAATTAATTATATGTACATGTGTCATTCACATGTGGGCGAACGCACTGCTTCACTATGCATGAAAATCATTATTTAACATGCTGTGCTAAACGCCTGTAGATAGGCTTCTATGTAAATACCGTAAATCACATAAAAATCTATAGTAATTAATTTTAGTTTAGTTAGTGATAAAGGTGTTGAGTGAAAAATGAATTTGAGGAATCTATAAAAAATATGTGTGCTCATTAGGGTGGGTCTATTTGTACGGAACGACTTTTAGCGACTAGCTGGGAATGATAGCTGATTTGGAGGCTGCATAAAATTTTGCGAAAAAAGTCTCGTACAGCATAGCTGAATATAGTTATCCGTAAGCGCAAAGCTGTAAAGTCAATATCGAACCTCGAAATTTTTTTTCTATTGCAAAAAGTTATTATTATTATTTGACAGCCTGGCCACCTAGCCTGCTATCTTGGTCCCAGACTCGGATGCGGAAGCTACTCAGCTACTCATCTGAAATTTCTAGACTACTACAACCGAGAGGCACAATGTTCCTCCCTGAATCCACGGGAAAATATTATTAAATCATGGAATTCTGTAAATGAAATGTTTGTCAAAAATAATTTCTTGGGACCATTCATAATAGTAATCTTCATTTAACTTCGTATTCTTTAAAGAAAGTTTCTCTTAAAATTTTAGAAACTTGATTTTGGCTTTAGATCTATGCTCTACTGGACCTTTTTTCTTAGAATCCGCTGGGAACGATGGCGAAAAAAATTGGCCCACCCTAATATATATATCTACATATATATATATATATGTGCATCACCATACCCATATAAACATTTAGACCTTGCAGAATTTAAATACTGCACTTTTTGTTAGAATTTTATTTATAATCTGACTCTGAAAAAAAATCGACCCACCCTAATATATAATATATTATTATACATCTATAATCTGTAGCTATTGCAGAATTTCCATACTGCAAGTTTTTTCTTAGATTTTTATGTTGAATCCCAATCTGAATAACAATTGAACCACCCTAATATATAATATTATACATCTGTAACCATTTAGCCATTGCAGAATTTAAATATCGCACTTTTTTTCTTAGAATTTTATGTAGAACCCGAATCTGAAAAAAATCGGCCCACCCTAATGTATAATATATATTGTACATCTATAATCTTAATCCATTGCAGAATTTAAATACTGCACTTTTTCCTAGAATTTTATGTAAAATACGAATCTGAAAAAAAATCGACCCACCCTAATGTATAATATTATACATCTGTAACCATTCAACCATTGCAGAATAGTGTTTGTATAGGTTTAAAATTTACGAATTTTCAGTCAGCCATTTTTATGACCATGGTAATCTCCATTCGCATAATACCAGATAGTAAATTCTGCTGAACTATAACAGCAATCCAGCCAATTTATCATTTTTATCCATTATTGTTGTTGTTCTGGTTTATTTTTTGCTTGAATGCATTGGTGGCATGTTTGTGCCACTGTGGCAGATAGTAAAAGCCGCATTGTCGCCACCATACTGACCTTGATTTGGCTAAAAGGCGGCGATGAAGCAACGCGAAAGTTGCCTTCTGAAAAAGCGTGAATATTTTTTCTTCTCTTATTTCGGTTTTTTTTATCCTTGGTTTGCCTTTGTTTTTGTTTCCTTTACTTTGTGCATACAACTTTTGCAGATGATTCGTGCGCTCTTCTTCAAATGGAAGGCTGACAGTGTAATATTTATGTGTTTAGGTGAGTTTATATGTATGCGTAAATGTGAATTATGCTGGTATTAGTGAGGTGATAATTTTGGCTCAGAAAAGAAAAAAAAGTTGGATTTTTGCTGTTTGTGATTTATCTCTTTTAAGAGGAATGGGGGCAGAGAAATACACGTGCAATGCATATTACGAGGGCTGCTTCTTCAGTTTTGAGATTGGCAAACGAAAATAAGTTGGAGGAGGGACTTGTAATATTGAATTTATGCGAGTGAAACTAAAGTCGCGATGTGTAATATTAAGTTTCCGCAATATTAGTTTACGCATCGCATTTATTTTTGCCGATACGACGACCTCCATGAAATTCGTCCTGTATCAAGGTGTGTCATGCTTGAACTCGTGAAATCAGCGAATCACTATGATCTCATCCCTGTTGGGCATGCATCCGATTATGTCGGAAGATTCTGTTTGAGGTTTGCGCTTCCACCTCATGGTCTTTTGTGCCCGATCATGTCGCAAAATAAATGGAATTTTTTTCGACTGTAGTTTATACATCTAAAATTTCTAGCATTAATCCTTGAATCATCAAGGAGAATTTGAGTGTCCCAAGTTAGGCTTGCTTATAGCTTGAAGTTTTTGCTTGAAAAGTACAAGTAAATTTGTTGAAATTTAATTAGATTTTATTGAAGTGCTGTAGGCTATACAAAGAAATTTTTGAAGTGAAACTTCTTTACGTGCGTCAGAGTGTAATTTCAAGGCCGCGACACACGAGCTAGAGTTACGAAAAACCGTCACGAAATGTATAAGCCTACGGCATACAAGCTATTCTCTTTCTCCCCTTTGTGCGGTAGTTTTTCATGCGACTTGGTTGCGTGAAGACGTGAAATCAGTTTACCGAATTTTAACTGCATTATCCAGTGTAAAAGAAGTAATGTTCGAACCGGAGTAGTCGCTATCTACCACAACAAAAATGATACCGTGAATATCCTCACACCACACTTACGATTTACCGCTGTACAATTAACCTCAAATGCAGCTATAGCAGAAGATGTCGGTGACATTTGTATTTCTGTGTGCCGTGCGATAAATGGTCAAAACATAGTAATTGTCGGTGCCTACATAACTCCGAATTCACATATCAACGACATTATCGCATTTTTACATGGTTTGTTATTAAGATACACTCGTGATGGTAGTAAACTTTTTCCTCAACGCGACGATCTGAAACCTCTCATATTAACTGGATATGGAACAACGATAGATGCCGTATTTTGTCGCTATATCGACACAATCGAGTCAAGAACATATACATCCTATTTCAGTTACCACAAACCGATTGTATCCACTGCTGCTATGGAGTATACCTATGAAATGAGACTATTTTTTCAATTTCAAACTTTTATTAACAAAAAATGGCAACCCTGTATCTTTTGACAAAGACGTCATCGTCGCTTAATGACATACCGCGTTGGAAGCGTCAGTCCAAGCAGATTTTTACTATGGAACAGTACACGCCACGCGAGCGCTCCCAAATTGTTGAAATTTACATTCAACAAAAGAAGTCAATTGTGAAAACTCAACGTGCGTAAAAAATTAAATAATGTGAAAAGTGCGCCTTCTAAGAACACCATTAAACGTTTGTACGAAAGGATGAGAATATTGCTCTTGTACGGGCCAGTGTTGAGGCGTCGCCAAGGACATCCCAAAATCGCTGTTCTCAGCAGTTGGGCATTGCTCGGACCACTTTCAAACGAATTATCCACATTGATTTGCATTTATTCCCGTATAAGTTTCAATTGACGCAAAGATTGTTGCCTGCGGACAAGCCTCGTCGATTGCAATGGTCCCAAAGAGTCATCGATATGGCTGAAGAACCGTCGAATATGGGCATCCCTGTATAATCCTCAAAATAATAGCCATCGCTAGCGACACATTTTTCCCATCTCTCAGGCAATTTGTGGATGCCGTGCCAAAAAAATTGGCCGTCTTTGGCCGCAAACCAATCATCGAGCCATTTTTTAGCTTTTTCGTGAGAATTGAAGCGCTGCTCGGAAAGTGCGTGGCCCATCGATGCAAACAAATGCTAATCGCAAGGTGCCAAGTCTGGTGAGTAAGGCGCTTGCACCAGCGGTTCCCAATCGTACGTCTCCACCAATTCCCCGATCGCTCTTGTTCGATGTGGTGGTGCATTGTCATCAAGAAAAATTACTTTGTGACGCCGATCGGCTTATTCTGGGCGTCTTCGGTGTATAGCGCTGTTCAAATCGGCCAATTGTCGTTGGTAGCGTGCACCGTCAACTGTTTCACCTGGTTTTAATAGCTCGTACCAAATCATACCACGCTGATCCCAGAAAACACACAGCATTGCCTTGCGGCCGAAGCGATTTGGTTTGGCCGTTGTTTTTGGCTTGTGGTCGGGCGGACCAAACGATCGTTTAAGCTTGGGATTGGAGAAATACACCCATTTTTCATCACTTCTAACGATTCGATGCAAAAAAGACTTCCTTTTGAACCGGGAGAGCAGCATTTCACAAGTGGTTTTTCGGTTCTCTCGCTGCCTTTCAGTCAGTTCATGCCGCACACATCTTCCGACCTTTAAAATCATGGCCATGTCTTTCAAACGTTTGGAAATAGTTTTTTGGGTCATTCCCAACTGCTCTGCCATCATTTCTTGCATTTGACCATCGTCTTCATCCAACAATGCTTGCAATTCGGCGTTCTCAAACGTTTTCGGTGGTCGGCCACGGCCCTCGTCCTCCACGCTAAAATCACCATTTCGGAATTTTTCAAACCACCTGAAGCACTGTACTCTACTTGGGCAGGTCCACCATAAGCTGCTATAAACATTTGATGAGCTTGAGAAGCGTTTTTCTTTAATTGATAACAGAAAATCAACGATGTCCGCAAATCGTAGTTTGAAGGCACGAAATTCGACATTTTTAAGAGCTACAAAAATGCATTGTTGTATGAAACGTAACAAACAATGAACTGAATATTGTTGACCGATGAGAGACGAAAAAAACACAAACATTTGGGAAGGTTTAAAAATACTCCTCCTCCGCCGGCAGCCGTAGCCGAATGGGTTGGTGCGTGATTACCATTCGGAATTCACAGAGAGGTCGTTGGTTCGAATCTCGGTGAAAGCAAAATTAATAAAAACATTTTTCTAATAGCGGTCGCCCCTCGGCAGGCAATGGCAAACCTCCGAGTGTATTTCTGCCATGAAAAAGCTCCTCATAAAAATATCTGCCGTTCGGAGTCGGCTTGAAATTGTAGGTCCCTCTATCCCTCCATTTGTGGAACAACATCAAGACGCACACCACAAATAGGAGGAGGAGCTCGGCCAAACACCTAACAGAAGTGTACGCGCCAATTATTTATTTATTTTTTTATAAAAAAATACTCCTAGTGACATCTATGGGCTAATAGCTGAAAGTCTCATTTCATAGATATATTATTTATTAATTTGCTTTCTTTTATTTTATTTATTTTTTTTAATTTTTGTTATTGTTTTACAATATATATATGCTTATAATACTTCATTTTCTTGCGCTTAATTTGCTCTTAAATTAATTTGTATAAACTTGATTTATTTTTTTCATATCATCATTACTTTTACTATCATTTCCACTCTTTATGTAATTTCTCCGCTTCATTAAGTTTGAATGGTTTTGTAAGTTGTCCTCATATTTCTTTTAAAATCATCAATGACTTAATTGCAGTATTGCCTTTGCCAGCCGCTTACACGCTTTGCCTTTCGCATGTTGACATTCGTTCGCTCATTTCGCACAACCAATTTAATTCCTCAATTCAAGCAGCGTCGTAAAAGACGTAAAATACTGGCGCTTGTGACACTCAATTAAATATGCGGCTCTCAAGACATTCACAACATTGGACACTGCCGCCATTGCTCGTTTCATTTTGCTTCTTGTGGCGCCCATCACTTTCACATTTGACAGGAGCTTTGCTTCATTCTATTTATAGTTTTTTTTCTGTTTTGTATTTTGTGAGTTTCTTCTTGGACGTTAAATGTGATTCGTGTGTATCCTCGCTCCTTCCAGCCAGTCCATAAAGCAATACCACCATTACCATCACCAATCGCACTGCTTTGGCTGTCATTGAGTATCTTCAACCGGAAACGGAAGTGATATAAACACTGCTGTGCTGCAGCACACAATTCGAGTGTGCCAAACCGTAAAAGTCAAGCGGTGCTGGCCTGCGCTGCGCTGCTCTGCTCTTCTATTCTATGCCTTGATTGCGCCACAACTAACCTTACTATTATTCTATTAAGCGCTGTCAACTACTGGCCGTCGAGCAATCGAATCTCATCAGTAACATTTCTCGGGTAGCTTTATAAACTACGAAACCAACAACAAGAAAAATAAATGAAATCAATTCATTGGCGGCGGCGCCGCTTCTTTCAAAGGTATTTTCCCATTCACCACATAGTGAAAAAAGTGCATGCTGTTTGTCGTTTGAACTGAGAGCGAGGGGCCCTCCAACTGGCATTGCAGGTTTTTTCCATACAAAAAGTGGGTAACGGCTGTGTGCGGTTAATAAAATGCTTGGACAGTTGTTGTTTTGGTGTTGGTTTCTGTCACTTGGGCTTTAGCTCGTGGAAAAAGTGTCAAAGGAAGTGAGTAAATAAATGAGCTTTAAAATGAGGTAATTTATTCAAAGGACCTCTTGGCTTAAACGACAATTACAGCGTACCGCAGAATGCGCAAAACACTTGGCTATTGTAAATATTTTAAGCTTTCTTGGCTATTGGGATGAAAGCAAATTAATTAACCCTGTGGTTGTTTACTTGGCTGATGTGATATTTTTCATGCATATCTCATTAATTAACAAAAAACTCTAATGAAATATTGAAAATATTGGAAGCATTAAGTAGATTGGGAAAAATTGTGCAAAATCACATAGCTCAACATGTTTTGATGACGCAGCGATGACAAGGACAACTGCCGCGTTGCAAGAAATGCGAACACTGATTGATTAATATTTGTTTTTCGTTTAGCTTAGGCTTCATTTTTGAGCAAGGCTGGCAGTGCGTAAAGGGAAATTTAATTAATTAAATATTTTCGTAGAAAAAGCGATTAGCCTGAGGAAATGAAGGACTGATAGCCCCCCCCCGTCACAGCCACTTTCAATGAAGCAGTGGCATCAGCACTTTACACGTACTGGAATATCTCAGTTCTCTATGTTTGCTGATTTAGACAATCCGTTGTGAGTTTCGGGGGTTGAGAAGACGCGCGCTGACTTTCGTGTGCTTTCATTGGGAAGCTCATTGGCATTGGCATCCATACGTAGGCATCGCCTTGCGTAGTATGGGTCAAGAAGGTGCGCTGGATGGGTGAAGAAGACAGCGACAATGTCATCATCTTCTAGCCCAATGTCACTTGGTTTAGTCCATAAAATTCAATAGAGCTACATTGAGACATGTGAATATTCTATTTTTTCTTCGCAAATTTGATATATTTGCTGCTGTTGTCATCCGAGTTTGCATGCCATCCGAGTGATACTTCTAAAGAACAGAGGGAAATTTGTATTTACTGGAATTGAGACTGATGGATCGCACGTTTCGAACTATTATTTCTTTAGCCTCTGAGTTTGAGTGCTCGAGTGAAATGCACCCAGAGGTTTGCCTGCCGAGAGGGGGCGACCGCTATTAGAAAACACTAATTCACTACGTGAATTCCGAATGGTAGTCACGAAACAACCCATTCAGTTACGGCGGCCAAGTACATATATGCCCTATCATATTGGGTTGGGGAAAAAGTAATGTCGTATTTTTTCAATTGAGAGCAAACTTTTAAACATATCTTGCGTTGTACATATTGCATCGGGTCACACTAAACGGCGATTTCAAGACGATAATCTGTACTATAAGTGCCTCTTTCACAGTGTTGTGCTCGTACGTTTCAGTCTTAAGTTGTAGCGCGTCAAAGATGGAGTCCACCAAACAAGAAATTTGTCATATTTTACGTTTTTACTACCTTAGAGGTAAAAATGCAACGAAGGAGGCGGCAAAAATTTGTGAAGTTAATGGGCCTGATACTGTAACGATTCGCACAGCACAGCGTTGGTTCGATCGATTTCGTTCTAGTGTAGTAGATGTCGAAGAGGCACCCCGTACTGGTAGGCCAATCGTCGTAGAGACTGATAAAATCGTTGAAATTATCCAAAGAGACCGGCATGTGAGCATTCGCTCGATTAGTCAAGAACTAGGTGTAGACCACAAAACCGTTTGGAACCATTTGCAGAAGATTGGATTCCAAAAAAAGCTGGATGTTTGGGTGCCACACGTGTTGACGCAAAAAAATCTCTTGGACCGAATCAACGCTTGCGATTCTCTGCTAAAACGGAACGAACTTGACCCATTTTTGAAGCGGATGGTGACTGGCGATGAAAAGTGGATCACGTACGACAACGCCAAGCGAAAAAGATCGTGGTCGAGAACCGGCGAGCCGGTCCAAACTATCGCCAAGCCCGGATTGACCGTCAGGAAGGTTTTGCTGTGTATTTGGTGGGATTGGAAGGGAATAATCCACTATGAGCTGCTCAACTATGGCCAGACCCTTAATTCGGTCCTCTACTGTGAGCAACTTGACCGTTTGAAGCAGGCGATTGACCAGAAGCGGTCAGAATTGGTCAATAGGAATGGTGTTGTGTTCCACCAGGACAACGCTCGTCCTCACACATCTTTGATGACCCGCCAGAAGCTACGGGAGCTCGGATGGGATGTCCTATCGCACCCACCATATAGTCCGGACCTGGCACCAAGTGACTATCATCTCTTCCGGTCCATACAAAACGCCCTTAGTGATACCAAGTTGGCCTCAAAAGAAGCTTGCGAAAACTGGTTGTCTGAGTTTTTTGCAAATAAGGAGGAGAGGGTTTTATAAAGGGGGGATAATGAAGTTGCCTTCTAAATGGGCAAGTTTGCGAACAAAACGGGGCATATTTGACTTGAATCGGATAATTCTAAGTACTTTCAAAGCGTCAAATTTCGATCACAAATACGATATTTATTTTTCCCCAACTCAATATATTTGATCCTTTAACTCCTATTTAAAGCATAGAGCGTCTACCGCCCTTCTTCGCCAACGGACACGGCTTCGTGCTAGGCATCTCAGTTCGATCGACGATAATGCAAGATACTTCATTTCAGCTTCTCTTGAGTGCCGCCAGGTGGTACGTAGTCTGCCGATTCCTCTACGAGTTTGCTGGAATGGATCCCAGTGCAACGCTTGTTTAGCGACATTGTCATGATTTTTCCTTAGCGTGTGGCAAATCCATTACCATTTCCTTTTTTTAATTTCTGTCGCAACGTCGATTTGGTTAGCTTGTGCCAACAACTCGGCGTTGGTTTCATTGTTCGTTCCCAGAAAAATCGCAAAATGACTTCGTCAGCGTTTGCAGGCGCGCTTCGTGATATTCATAGCAGCAGAATTTGTCAACGGTTTCGAACTGTTGTGGAACTACAGATAGTGGAGTCTTTGCGATGCAGGGATTTCATTTTCCCGATGTTGACTTCAATTTGGTTGGTTTCAATTTCTTCTGCTCCATCTACGCCGGCAACCTTGCCATTGAGTAATTGTTTTAATGCAGCAGAGAGGTCAGCTAGTTGAAGTTTTTTTTTTTTTAATGAAAAGTAACAAAATAACGTTCTCTCTTTTCCTATTACACTGTTGTTTTTTCGTGTTTTTGCCAACACCTAAAGCAAAATCTGACAGACAATCTCGTTAAAGAAATATTACACGAACATCTTCTGAATACTTTTGAATGAAAAAGAACCATGAATAATTTACAAATGCAACGAATATTAAATTACGCTTCAGGAGGCCTTAGGAAATAGTTTAAGAAGCTTATATACAAAGCCCGCAGGATACACTTGGATCTGTGCGTGAGTGTGCGTGTATGGGCAAGTGTACCCAGTGAGACAATAAACTGGTTGAAAGTTGCGTGTTCAGCCGATGTGCTGCTGTGAATTTGTACAGGTTTTCAATCAACCATTAGTATTGAAAATATAACCTGTTAACAGTAAATTAATCAAAGTTCCAACAAAAAGCCTTTTTAAGGGGTTATACGCAGTTATGAAGCAAATAAAAGACGGGTTGTCAAGGATTTATCCTGACGAAACTTCAGAATATTTTAATTTGAAAATTTTTGGCGGTTATAAAAGCATCCTTCAAGAACGTAACAAAATTTTTTATTTATGAAAATGTTGATTATAGAGCGCGCTGCAGACGATTTCTGGAACCTCCTTTAAAAAAAGACGATTTACGGTGTACATCGTAACTCAGGATTGGATTATCTGAAATCAAAAAACCAAACAAATTTTATTAATATATTAGATTATCTAGTAATTAATCGTTCGGCTAATCAAAATAGTGAATTTTCACAAAATGGCAGCTTTTAAAAGAAATGATTTCGATTTTTACGTTAAAATTTGGCCGTAAATTGATTATAAAATGGAAAATAAGTATCAGATTTACAAAAGGAACGATTAATTACTATAAAATGTATCTTTAAAGATTGAGTTAAAACGGTTGACCGATCAAACAAGCCGTTTTCGAGATATCGTGTACATCGACTTGAAAAATGCCGTTTTGAAAAAAACACGTTTAAAGTTTCAATACCGGTTGAACGTGCCTTAAAACGTGCCGAGGCATATTTACATATTTAGGTATAACTCCGAAAGTATTGCTTAGATCTACTTCAAATTTCGTGCGTATACTTTTGAATATATGTACATTACAAAAATGCAATAAAAAAAATCGATTTTTTTGAAAGTCATAACTGCGTATAACCCCTTAATATATCAGCTTTCATTTGTAGAGGTAAAAAAATGTATTTCGAACTGCCAATTTATTATTTGCTCTCGAGCCATTCAGGGTTGACATGCCGGTATATTTTTCTACAATGAAGAGACCCGAGTTTCGTGCAGTGATAGCATCCTTGATTTTAGAAGGTTTATCAGCAACTGAAGGTCATGAAAAAATGTTGAAAGTGTTGAAGAGATCTGCTTTTCCATTACCAACTTTGCATCGGTGGGGTTTAGACTTGAAAAGCGGTCGTATGTGGAATGCTTCATAGTGGGCGTCCAGGAAAAGCAAAAGTGTCAAAAATCATTGAGAAAGTGTATGATATTGTTTGCGAGGATCAAAGTTCGACTGAGCCTGAAATTTCTAAGCCATAGGCATCTCAAATAGACGTGCATTCCTTATTTTAAGAACAGTGCGGAAAGTTCATACGGCATTCATTAACAATTAAAAAAAAGCTATGAAATAGAATTTGGCTGAGCTTTCGTAAAATCACTACAGAAATTGTGTAAAATTATTGGAGTGTTATCAGAAAAGTGTATCAAAATTGAGGAAAGATGATTTAGAAATTCATATTCTTGCATTTTTGTTTCTTCCTTTCAATTAACGAATTCAATTCAAACAATTTTAGCACTCATAAAGGGCTCCAAAAAAAAAGAATAACATTTTATGTTTTTTCAAAATGTCAACCAACACAATCCAAAGATTTTTAGAACTCGTTAAGGGCTCCAAGAAAGGAAAAAAACAAGTGTTACTTATTTTTATGTTTTTCACAATTTATTTGAAGTTTATAAAATATCAAGGCAATGTGGCAAAGTGTTTTTTCAGAGATTTACAAATGTACATCAGCCAAAGTTGATTTTTGATCATTTTTCCCCTGTAGGTTATCTGCATTCTCGTCCATAACAAATGCACGATTTTCATTTTTGTTTTGTGCATACGAAGAAAATTCGAAACATTATCAGGGAAAAATTATCAATAACCAGCAAAAATTTTGAGCGACTTCAAACATGCATTTTTTTGCACTAAAATTTAAAGGGCTATGAAACTGCGTGCTCAGATTTTTTTTTTATTCTAAAAACTTATTAAAGAAAATTTCGTTGAAAATTTAGAGAATTTTCATAACTTTTGCAAAAAGATTGAAATACGATTTAAATGGTTTCTTTCTAATGAGTAAAACTCCTTGCGTTTTTGTACTCTTATAAGTTTCAACTCTGCTACTTCTGAGCTGTTTTTTGGAAATGTTTTTTAAAAAACTAATTTAATTTTTTGACCATATTTATGGAACACTTAAGCTTAAGGCACCAAGAGACGTGAAAATTGAAGGCTTTGAAAATTGAAGAAAAACTATCGGTATAAATTGCAAATCGTTTTTTTGCATTCGATCAATTCTTTATTAAAAAACAAGAAAAAAAAAACAAAAAACCCCTAATAATATTTTTTTTAATCGCAATAATAAAATAATAAAAAAAAATTGCTTCCCCTGACGTAACACATGCCACAGGCGTAACTGATTGGGCTGCTCAGGTACTTCTGAAAAGACAAATCGGTCGATTATTCATCATGAGATATGTCGCTGTGGTGAGTAGCACATTTATCAAAAAAAAAAAAAAAAAAAAGGTTTTTGAATATTTTATCTGTTTATTGGAAAATCAAAAAAAAAAAAAAAAAAGATTCTTTTTGACGTGAAAACAGACGAAAGATTTATTCGACAACTGAAGACAAGCCAGAGTTCTCGCTCTTAAAAACAAAAAATAGAAAAATTGACAGCCGCAAGTCTATTCAATGACATATTAAAAATTCAAATCAATCGGTTCACTACTTTTTGTGAAATTACCAATGCCTACTTCTAAAAATTTGTTTCGAGAAAAACACGGTTGACGCGCTTAAACCTTGGCGTCGTACTCCAAACCGGTCTCGTTTTAACGGACTGTAACGTCTAAACTGCAACGAATTTCAATATAAAAATTTACGAGTATATTTTTGAAACTATAAACTATCATAACATGAAAAATAAAATATCGATTTTTTTCGAAATTCTAGACCAGAAAGGTGCCTTAAACTCTTCTATACTCTGAGCGGTTTTTTTGGAAAAAAATATTTTCAAAACTAATTTTATTTATAAAACACTCGATGTTTGAAGGTACTTTAAAATCGGCCCAGGTTGTGTAATATTTTCCCGAAATACTCTACCGGCTTATAATAGGCTTTAGAATACCGATTTTTTTGTATGGGTTGTGATGCGCCCTATGGTCCATATAAAGAGTGATCAGATTGGAGGTACTTTTTCCAATAGGATTTTTTCACAAATCACGCGTGACTAATGTCAAACTAAGTGGAGTATTCATCATGGAAAGACTTATGCCTCAACAACGTTCGCAAATCGTAGAATTTTATTCCAAAAATTGACGCTCTGTGAAAAGTGTTCATCGCGCACTAAGCCAACGACGACGGCTCAGCGATGAGGCCCATTTTTGGCTTAATCGCTACGTCAATAAGCAAAATTGCCACATTTGAGCTAAAGAGCAACCCGAAGGCATTCAAGAACCAGCCAACAGCCAATACATCCATTGAAAACAACCGTTTGGCGCGGCCTAAGGACTGGAGCAATCTTCGGCCCATATTTCTTCAACGGCGAGGTTGGCGCCAATGTAATAGTGAATAGCGAATGATATCGCGCCATGATAAACGACTTGTTGATGCCGGAAATTGAAGCCAGTGATCTCCACAACATTTTATTCCAACAAGAAGCCGCGGCGCTACTTGCCATACAGCCTGTGAAACTATGGATTCACTGCGGCATCGTTTCGGTGAGCAAATGTATATCTCGTCTCGTCTAAGAACAGTGGATGGGTCACAAAGATCGTCTGTGGGGGTATGTAAAGTCTAAATGCTTTGTGTTTAAACCAGCTTCGATTGACCCATAGGAAGCAAACATTAGTAAAGTCATTTGCGAGATGCCGAGCGAGGTTCTCCAGCTAGTCATCGCTGGGCTAGTGCAAGTTAGCAAGATCCTTCTGGCCACAGGTAGAGCGGGGACGCTCGAGGGAACTCCTAAGGCTAACAAAGCGGGAGCTCTCGAGATTAGTGGTTATGCTTACCGGACATTGTCCGTTGGGTCAGACTTGGGATTACCTCAAGTTCGTTCTGCAGAAGCTGTCTTAAGGACGAGGTAGAATCACCGCAACACCTTCTTCTCAGTTGTCCTGCAACTTCTCTTCAGTCGTCTGGCAAAATTTTAGACATCTGAAGTCTCACTTTTTGGCTAAACCTCCGAATATAGTGGGTTTAAATATCATACATCTGGTGAAATTCATCAGTAGCTTGAAGCGCCTAGTTACAAACGTAAATCAACCAGCGTCGGCGTCGTCGTAAGTGCTTGGCCATCATCTCCTAATCCCAAGGCTCCTTCTGCCTTCGCTTCTTCTCTCTCCTTTCCCCTGTTTATCATCACAATCAACGGATTTTGAATATTTGTCCAAGTGGGCCCCAAGCAAGGGCAGCCATTTAACCTAACCTGGCCTAACCTATGTTTAAAGATTTAGACCAGTAGCCGAGGGCCAGTGTTTTAGTAGCCATAGTAGCCAGTGTTTTAGTTATAATTATTACACTTTTAATAAATAAATTACTTGCTTTCATATCTCGATTACCCAGTAAAACAAACTAGTAAAAATCACGCCCGAGTTTATAGCCCGATCTTACAGGGAAGGCAGTCACAGACACTTCCGTGTGTGTGTGTGTGTGTGCAGGCTCATCAAAAAGCGAGTAACTCATAAAGAATACTTGCTCCAAGAAACAAACACATAACTGCCAGCCATTGTGTGTCTGTAGTAGTACATGAAGCACATAATAATTTACAGAATAAACAAAGAAATTTCATAAAACTATAGAAAACAGAAGTGCTGAAAGTAGCTACGTTGAATGGACGAAATACGTGCTGAAAGGCTGCATGCAGAATATATATTTGTATGTATGTGTGTGTGCACCACTGTACCATACAAGAAAGTTGAGAGCAGTGGATGAGTGAGCAGAAAACGTGCGAAATTTAGCCCTAAGGCAGACTTGGCTGCGTCAAATTCTCGGTTAGCAAAGTTGTAAGCACGAAAGTCTTGCCAGACTCGTTGAGAAGAAAATCGACAAGAAATTGAGTATACATGCGGCAAACACTTGCCACAAGGCGAGTAAAGTAGCACAAAGACGACGCATGCACACACGCACCCATGTATGCACCTATATACACACACAGGCAGCTACTTCTGGTAATTGAAGGAAATAAATGCATTGAAAAGATGATAAAAGTTGTAAAGCAACACAAACTCCTCCACTCCACTCAACTTATTTCGCTCGAGTGTGTTGGTGGTGGTGTTGGTGCAGCACCAACAATTCTTTGGTGTTTTGTGAATATTATTTCGAATGCAGTTGAGCAGAATGAAAGTAAGAAAACTAAGCTGCTGTTGCTGCTGTGGAGTGGTGCAATTTTCAAATTAAATTGCAAAACTGCGAAAGAACTCGAGTAAAGAATACGAATTAGAAACAATGAAAAGGGGGTTTAGTTAATTTATTTCAAATATTACGTGCTTACTTCACTATTCTACTTCCAAAATCAGTGGCGTTCTAATTCTTCAATACGCCTGATAAAGCGCATTCATGCATTTGCCTTTACTAAATATTGAGAAACACAAATCGTTTGCGATCAATCACATTTGTATGCGAAAATTTCCGTTTCGCCGTTCATTTAGTTTATTTTCAGCTGTGTGCAGGTGCGCGCATGCGTGTGTGATTTTCTTATTTGTTGTTTGCTATCAATCATTGCAATCTGCTTTGCGTCCATTTCACTTGGCTCGTTCGCTCACTCGTTCACTGCCAACTGCCGGTTGGATTGTGATAAATGTAATTTACTATGAAAGGGAAATTGGTTGCCATTCGTTGATTTACCAATCGGCACCGATGACAGTCACTGTTGATTTAAAGGAAATTCGGTGTTTCGAATCTATACATTTACACTATATATACCTAAATTGTGTCTGTATGTGTGTGTGTGTGTAAGTGGAGGACTCTTGCTTGCTCAAAGTCATGCATAAATGTTGACCTTAAGCTCCATTCCACTATTTCGAGCTTAAGCTCATTACTCGAGTTGGAACATAGGATAGCATATGCATAACATAGCATGGCATTAGCATATGCATAGCAAAACATAACATACCATAGCATAGCATATGCATAGCATAAGGATAAGCATAGCATAGCACAGCATACCATAGCATAGCATTGCATAGGCATGAGCTTAGAATATCATACCATAAGCAAACGTAGCATGGCAATAGCATATACATATCATAGCATAGCACTGCATAGCATAGCACAACATAGCATGGCATTAGCATATGCATAAATAGCATAGCATACCATGGCATTAGCATCTGCATAACATACCACAGCATAGCATAGCATATGCATAGCATAAGCATGACATAGCACAGCGTAGCTCATGCATAGCATAGCATAAGCATAACATGGCATGGCGTTAGCATATACATAGCACAGCATAGCATAGCATAACATAGAATGGCATTAGCATATGCATAGAATAAGCATAGCACATAGCATGGCACAACATAGCATAGCATAAGCATAACATAGCATGGCATAGAATAGCATTGCACATGCATAGCATAGCACAAGCATAACATAACATAGTCTGGTAGATACATAACATAGCATAGCATAAGCATAACATAGCGTAGCACAACATACCATAGCATAGCTCATACATAGCATAGCATAAGCATAACATAGCATGGCATTAGCATATATGGACATGGCACGGCATAGCATAGCATAAGCATAACATAGCATGGCATTAGCATATATGGACATGGCACGGCATAGCATAGCATAAGCATAACATAGCATAGCACAGAATAGCATACAATATACATAACATACATAAACAATAACATAGCCTGACAGATGCATAGCATAGGATATACATACCTACATAGTATAGCATTGTTATATTTTGTCAATTCTAGTTCAAATGCTAAAAATGAATTCCATGTGAAAGTTGAGTAAAAAACTAAATTTAATCAGAACTCACCAAAGAACAAAAATTGAAAATTTTTTTAGACAATTTTAACATCAACAAACTTAGCCAACATAGCTGAAATTCCCGCCAAGAAATCATTACCCACTTACCTTTTTAGAATTATTCTCATCTTCGCGACAGCCCATTTACTTCTTGTAATGATTATAATGATTACTTATTGCAAATGGACAATTTTATTTGGCATTGCTTTGACACACACAAAAAACACACCAAAGTCCATGTAAACTTGAAGCTTGAACTATTTGAATTCGAATTCAATACAATATGACCTCCCAGTAATCCATATACACGAAACAGAGACGAAGTTGAAGTTAAAACTTGAACTCAGTAGTTTAACTCTGAGCCTAACCTCAATCTTATGCATGAAACACAAGGTCCGGAAATTATATTTTGAGCTCCGAATTCCTTACTTTTCCAAGGTCTCGAAAATACATATATTTTAAACATCGAATTACTTACTTTTCCTACTACGAATAACACTGAACACTGGACTCTCTTTCCACATGATCCACATCCGTCTTTAGTCCGTAGAATTCATCCAGGCCTAATGTGGTCTATGTATTTCTAGTTGTACTAGGGAGAGAGTTGAGAGAAACGACTGACAAAAATTACACTCACTAAGAAGTGCCCTGATTGTGGTATAGTCTATCGTCTTTTAAAAGCCTTGGACATATACGGTTGCCTACACAAACTTAATATCCAAAGGCTGGACATACCAAGATTGTGTAGATGACTTGGAATTCTGTAATATATTTCCGTTTGCTTGAAAAATTTTACTGAGTGAAACAAAACCTGAGCAACGCATGCAAATGGTATGACAGCGCAGCGTTAACTTCTAATCGAAGTAAAACTGTATTATTTCAATTATTCTTCGAAATATATTCAAGCCTGGTACTCACCGAGATTTTCATCGATAACCCCAATAAATGGAATAAAGTAAAATATGGGGTCTCACATAACTATTAGCGATTTCTCAACACTAATATAAAATCGATGGCTACAGAATTTAGAAAATTGGGGCGGCTTGTGCGCCGCCGAATCATTTATTGCGCTGGGAGAGGAAACTTAGGTGCATTGAGCATAAAATTTTTCTATTTTTAAAAATAAGAGCTTCCTAGGTAGGTAGGCAGCTAGATAGAAGTAGCAGTCCGTCTTTAAACCAACTCGCTTGGGCCGCTGCTGATCCCCTGGCATATTTATTTGCTACTCGTTAAACTATTTTGCTTTAAGTGCAAACCCATTGATCTCGCTGATACTTATATCCTTAAGGTCGTTAGTATCATCCAAAAACGATGAGCCAAGGTATCTAAACCTAGTGGCATGCCACGCAGGACAGTGACAAAGAAGATGTCCGATATATTCTTTCTCCTCCTCATTCTTGCAGCTTCTGCAATAGTCCAAATGTGAGGTACGTGCAATCTTTGAGCATGTCGACGTAGAAAATAGTTGCCTGTGATGACAATATATATAGACATAGAAACGATTATGCAGTTTAGGAGCTTCCTAACTCTTTAATAATAGCAATACAAACTTGTAATTCAAAATGTTCCAAACCCTAAAAACCATGAAACGTTGTGATATTTACCTATATCTATTCAAATGTAATATGAAAGTTCAGTATGAGGATGCATCAGAGCTTAATGAATAGTTCTCGCTAAAGGTCGTAAAGTAGAAGACACAAAAAATAGTGCTACAGTATTAAACCACAGCAATAGACATCTTGTCAGAAAAATTGTCTTAAAAACCGCACTCACACACCGGAGAAATGAAATTGTGAGCTACCGATTTCTAAAATAGTCTTGACAGAAATCATTTGTTATTATTAAAACCATTAAATTAGTCTTGTAGCACAATTAATAAAAAATAAATAATTGGCGCGTACACTTCTGTTAGGTGTTTGGCCGAGCTCCTCCTCCTATTTGTGGTGTGCGTCTTGGTGTTGTTCCACACATGGAGGGACCTACAGTTTCAAGCCGACTCCGAACGGCAGACATTTTTATGAGGAGCTTTTTCATGGCAGGAATACACTCGGAGGTTTGCCATTGCCTGCCGAGGGGCGACCGCTATTAGAAAAGCACAAAAGCACAATTAATACCATAAAAAAGTCTAAAGCCTCAATTAATGGCATGGTAAAAATCTCTTAGCATCATTAATGTCATAGAAGAAAAAATGTATCGAATTTATTGTTGTAGAAGTATTAATACCAGAATCAATGATGTGATTGAAGTCCCAATACCTCGAATCAAGGAAAAAAAGATATACCATATTTAATGTCATAGAAGAAACCATGCACCAGAATTTATGTCACGGAAAAAATTATTCACCACAATTAATCAAGTTCAAACTTCACCTGGATTAACTTTTTTGAAAGGAAGGAAATAAAATTAGGTATGAAAAGCAAAAAGGTTTCAATCAGTCTGTCGAGGTGTCCAAAAATATGCGTCGGAATGGGTATGCCTGAGAATGTGGACAAATTACAACTGCAATTGTAAGCTCCCAAGCTGTTCGCCTCCTTAAGCTATTTATTTAGAAACAGGAATCGAGTGGGGTCACATTTACTCCCCTGCATTGCACTTAAATAATATCCAAAAACAATCTTTGCATATGACGGTTTGAGGCGGCTCCCACGCCAGCTAACAAAAGTGGTTTTAAAAAGAAATGTCTTCTGGGCTAAAGTTTGAAATCAAATAGGATTGGCTTACAATTTGAAATGGGGCGAAAGGGTGTTAGAAAAAAGGAAGTGGGCAGAGAAGAGCGGAATATTTCTAAACTATATTAACACTACTAACAGATAGAAAATATTGATTACAGCACTAAACAGTACAGATAGAACACATAAAGAACTGGATCATAATGTAGGTCAAAGTTGTTTTAAGGATGACAATAAAAATTTTAATTTCTTCGATTTCTAAAGCCAGAAGTAAATGCATTAGGGTCATGGTCTTTACAATAAAATCTACTCGTTATGCAACTTGAAGACGAAGGCAATAATATATATAAAAGATATAAACGATTTTTTTTAAATATAAAAAAGATTTATACATTCCTTATTAGTACTTAAACTTTATAAAAAAATGTATTTTAATTTTTCTTTACAAAAACTAGTACTAGTCATGTGACCCAAAGTACAATGCAAAAAATGTTGCTCTGCATCATTTCTCCTCAAAATGTTGATGGATCGGTAAAAAGTAAAAAGAATCTTATAAAGTAAAGTTGAATTTATAATCTGTCCAGCCGGATTTTCGAATTTAGAAAAATTTTACAATTTACGTCATTTAAAAAAAAGTATGCGCTTTACATCATAAATGTCTTACTTTAATTATGTTTATAAAGTTTTTGAATAAAAATATCAAAAATCCGCCTCGACATACTATAGAGAAAACACTTTCGAATATTAAAAAAAAACATCGCTTCAAAAAATATTAAAAATTGTAGGGGTTATCATGCAGACCGTGCCAGAAAAACGAGTTTAAACTTTCAAGTGCAGTTCGCTCGAACTCGCGCGCATTGAAGGCAAGAACTTAAAATTAATGTTTTAATTTATTTTGTTAACTTACGGAATTCTCCCATTCCAGCTTCATATTGTATGCCTTCCTGATCAGTAAGCAGTTGATGTTGTTTATTTTTTCCAGTCGACGAGATGTTCTGGCCTCTTTTGTTGCTTTCATTGCCTTGATTCGTGCGTGTTTTAGCCGGCTCGAATGATCAAAAACAACTACCCTTTAGTTTCATAAACCTTAGCATATGAACCCTACACATACTCTCATAATGCGTTGTAGAAGCCCCTATACATAGTTTAGAATAACAAAAGAACCGACAGGCTGAAAGGCTCCGAAAGTAACGGCCAGCTGCTTGAAACGAAAGACATCAAACTCTCGTTGGGCAGTTACATTTTCTACCATAACTTTGTATCTATGGGGAATTTTTACAATCGACCTCCACAGAAATACGCCTAAACTATAAAGAATAATAATCTTTAAAAACAAGCGATTTTTTTTTTAATTCTGGACGTATGTAACCCCTTAAAGTAAAGACAGTTTATTATATATTAATTGTTTTCTAAGTAAATATCCACCTAATTTGCACGGCAGACGACTTTTAATGACATTGCCATGTGTTCATTTGAATGCAGTAAAAAATATTGTACATACAATAGTTTTGTAAGATTTTTGAGAAAAATAAATGAATCTATCTACACTACTTAGAAAAATCCAGTACGACATCCAGTAAAAATGACAGGAAAGAAATCAAGATTCAAGCAAAACGAAAATTATTATTTTTGTTTCAGTTAAAAAATTGCGCACTTTCACTTAATAAAAATATTTATTCTGGAAATTATTACACAGCGGTATTGCCGATCAAATGTTTTTAGCAAAGCCTTGGGCTAGTAATTTGTCACAATAAATGATATAATTTTGCAAAAGCTTGCAACCTAAGTTACGTATACGCCGTGGAGTAACTGAAATTATGACTTACGCGATGTAGTACATGAAACGATTGTTAGACTTTTACTTATAACACTTAGTTGGTATGTTTTGCATAGGGGGTTTATGCATAGGGGGTTTATGCAAAACATACCAACTAAGTGTTATAAGTAAAAGTCTAACAATCGTTTCATGTACTACATCGCGTAAGTCATAATTTCAGTTACTCCACGGCGTATACGTAACTTAGGTTGCAAGCTTTTGCAAAATTATATCATTTATTGTGACAAATTACTAGCCCAAGGCTTTCTTAAAAACATTTGATCGGCAATACCGCGAGTGTAATAATTTTCAGAATAAATACAATATTTTTATTAAGTGAAAAAAAAAAGAAAAAACAGTAGTTGAGGCAACCAATCAATTTCGCTAATGATAGAAAATGTAAATTCTCATCAAGCCAAATCACTAAGAAATGTATTTTTGCCTAATAAAATATGCGCAATTGCTTCAAGAGCCGGTTGAATGGGGTTACTATCAAAATTACATATTGGAAGAAAACAAAACCATTTTTTTTTTTGTTTTTGCCTAACACAATTCATACCTACTTGTGGGACTACTTACCATACCACCTTCCAAGGTCAATTGCATGCAAATAAAAGTAGAAGCACCGAAGTCACAAAGTCATTGGCATTATGCAAAGTATGTTTGCATGTATGTTTGTCTGTATGTATGTATGTGTGTGTGTGTGCAGTATTTATATGCGAAATCAATGAAAACAGAAAGTCATCACCAATAACCGTCGCAAATGTTCGGCTCGTGTCTGTATTGTTTTCGATTGTTTTCTTAATGAGACGATTTAATGTGCAAACGAGTTACGTACAAAATGGCATTTGAAATGATTTCATGTGGTTTAACGGTAAATTGAATAAAATAACAAGAAAAGTAGATTGCAAGACAAGAAGGCAATAAATCAACGACAATAATGAGCACACGATGCGATGGCAATCGATATCTGATATGCGGAATCCCGCAAGACACTTTTTATTTTGTGCATAGCAAATAGTAGCTAATAAAAACGGTAAAAACGAGCAATGAAATGAATAAAATCATTTGGAGCAGAAATCAGCGCAATGTCTACTTTTAGGCGCATGAAATCAAAAATACGATGAGACGACGAAATGTAATGGGAAAAAAGTGAAACGAAAGTGAGTGGAAATATTCAATAGAAGCGGGCGTGCACGCCGATATGCTGAAAATACTTATTCTGCAAATGTAACGGATTTGGGGTAAGCACAGAAAACAACACCAAAAACAAAACATCACCAAAAAACCAAAAGAGAACAGCTCAATCGCATGAACTCCAAATTTTTGCCACAAATATTCGGCATTGCCAACAAATTTATAAAAAAAAACAAAAAAACATGCGGGTTTGTGGCACGTTTTCTCATTGCCTACCAGCAAATGTGGTTGTGTGGGTGTCCAATGTACCGTAAAACGTCAACGTAGGTGGTAATAAGCATGAAATGCTAAATGTAGATTATCATTCTGTGCACAACAACTAAAATAAGCCTTCGAGAAAAAAGGAAAAGGAAGCTTCTGCAGGAAAAGGAGTAGCATAAGTCATGAAATATACAACCGGGAAATTTATATGTAAAATATTTTGTGGCTTGTTTTTTGTTGCTTGCCGCAAATTGGCATTCATATTTTCGCTGCGTTGATTGTGGTTTTTTTGTCGCTGTATATGTATGTATGTGTGTGCGTGTCTGAAAGTATATAAAAATATGTTAAATGCGAGCGTAAATGAAATGGCTGTTTGTTTATATTTTGCTTTACTGCGCGCCCGTAAAGCAGGATATGGTTGAGCTCTTTTTTTGCTCCAGTTACAAAACGGTTTCACTCGTCCGCGATTCTCCTTTCGTTTGTACATTGCTGTTGTTTTTTTTTTGTTTTTGCTCTTTTCTGCGTAAGCATTTTTGCGCTTAGCGGCGAGCATAAATATTTGAAATAAATATTTAGCTTTGATAATGGAACCTGAGTGCAATTGTAGCTAAATGAACAGAAATATTTTTCTACTCGATGCTTTCTTTGCGAGGTGAGGTCACTCTTGTAGAAATGTAAAAAAATTTATTACTCCTGTTTTTGCTTAAAAGTTAACCTGCTGATACCTTTAAAACTAAATATTCAAAAGATTCGAGCAGGTTTAAAAATTTGAATTGCATAAAAATTAAATAGATTTAAGTGAAAATATTGCTTTATGTTTAAAAAACCGATTGCGATAAAGGAAAGGGGTAAAATAA
The DNA here is from genome assembly GCF_028408465.1 of Anastrepha ludens. NCBI lineage: Eukaryota > Metazoa > Arthropoda > Insecta > Diptera > Tephritidae > Anastrepha > Anastrepha ludens. The sequence continues at coordinate 24,026,969 of NC_071499.1, read as the reverse complement.
AAATGATTTATTTATTTATTAATAGTAAGAATTTCTGAATGATACTATTTTGAATTTTGAGACAGCCTCTCTCAGTACGATGCGTACGTCGATACCGGAATTTTAAGCGGGAATTCTCGAAGCTCCATTTTGCAAGTCGGACGGACTCGTAACTTGGAACAAAATCTTAACCGATTAACTTCAGATTCTATCATTCTTTGTTGAAATGGCATTGATTTTTGCGATATTTGATGTTTAGTTTTTAATCCTTGGACGAACTTTGAAAGTCTTGATTTGGTTTCTGAAATCTTGAATTAAATTTTAATTTTTTTAATCTTTTTTTTCTCTTAAAAATCTTAATTTTTCTTTCTTAATTTAATTTGAAGGTCTTAATGATCTTTATTGTTTGGAATTTGAAATTTTTTAAAGATTTTTTCGTTTTTAAGATTTTAAATTCTCGTTTCTTTTTTAAAATCCTATCTTTTTTAATAATCGTGGGCCTTTTTAAGTAAAATTTTTTTTTAAATCCGAATTTTGAATTTTTTCCCACTTGAAAATACCTATATTGTATATTTTTTTGAAATTCTTGTTTTTTGACAGAAATTTTTTTAAATCCAATTTTTTTAGAAACCTTTTTTTTTAATTTCAATTATTTTCTTATTTTCCTAAATCTCAATTTTGACCAAAAATCCAAATTTTTTTGAAAATCTTAATATATTTTGAAAATCTTAGTTCCGTTTGAAAATCTGTTTTTTTTATAAAAGGAAATCTTTTTTTTTTTCATTTTTCTAAATATTTCTAATCTCTTTTTTTTTAATATTTTATTTGAAAATCTTAATTGTTTTTTAAATCTTCCTTTCCTTTAAAAGTTTAGTTTTTTTTTTTATATTTCAATTTTATTTTCTTTTTGAAAATCCTAACTTTCTTAATAATCCTGAGTTTTTTTTAATCTAGATTACTTTCATATCCATTTTTTCTTTTAATCTTAATTTTGTGCAAAAATCTTAGTTTGCTTGAAAATACAATATAAGGTTTTTTAAAATCTTGTTTTCGACACAAATTTTTTTAAATCCAATTTTTTAAGAAAGTTTCATTTTTTTAATTTCAAGTTTTTTCTTATTTTATTGTAAATCTTAATATATTTTGAAAATCTTAGTTCTGTTGAAAATCTTAATTTTTCTTGCAAATCCTAATTTAATCTTTATTTAGAAATCTAAATTGTTTTTTAAATCTTGATTTCTTTTAAAATTTTATTTTTTTTTAATTTTCCAGTTTTTTATTTTAATTTTTCAAAGTTTTTTATCCTAACTTTCTTGATAATCCTGAGTTTTTTTAAATCGAGATTTCTTTTATATCCAATTTTTTTTAAATCAAAATTTTGATTCCAATTTTTTAGAAAATTTCATGTTTTTAATTTAAATTGTTTATTTATCTTATTTTCCAAAATCTAAATTTTGATCAAAAATCGAAATTTTGTTGAAAATTTTAGTTCCGTTTGCAAATCTTTTTTTTAATATTTGGAAATCTTTTTTTTTTAATATTTGGAAATCTTTTTTTTTTATTTGGAATTTTTTTTTTTTATTTAATTTTTCTTAATATTTAAAATCTTTTTTTTTTTAATATTTTATTTGAAAATCTTAATTTTTCTTGCAAATTTTATTTTAAATTTTCTTAAGAAATCTTAATTGTTTTTTAAATCTTCATTGCCTTAAAATCTTTTTTTTTGTTTTTAATTTTTCAATGTTATTTTCTTTTTGAAAATCCTAACTTTTTTCGTAATCATCATATTGAGTTTTCTTAAATCTAGATCAGCTTTCTATCCAATTTTTTTTTAAATCTTAATTTTACGCGAAAATGTAAATTTTGTTGAAAATCTTTTTATAAATTATAATATATTATATTATTTTAATCCAAATTCTTTTAGAAATTGTAATTTTTTTTAAATCCCGAGTTTTTAAAACTTTATTTGCTTTGAAAATCCTTACTTTCAATAATATTGCTTTTTTTCAAATCGATTTTTTTTTAAATCCAATTTTTTCAAAATTCTAATTTTGTGCGAAGTTTTTAATATTTCTTGCAAATCTAAAGTTTTTGTAAAATTTTGTTTATGAAGATCTTTTTTTTAAATCCAAATGTTTTGTTTTTAAACCCCGATGTTTTTAAAACGTTATTTGTTCTGAATATAAAAACTTTCAATAATACTGTTTTGTTTTTAAATCAAAATTTTTTTCAATAACAATTTTTTTAAATCGTAATTTTTCGCGAAATTTTTAATATATCTCCCACATTTAATTTTTTTTGTAAAATTAAAATTTTTTGAAAATATAAATTTTTTTGATGAGAATGTATATTAAATTTTTTTTTAAATTTAATTTTTCTTTGAAATTTTTTTATTTTTTTTTGAAACTTTAATTTTTGTTGAAAATTTTATTTTTTTCAAAGTTAAATTTTTTTTGAAATCTTAATATTTTTTTTGAAAATTTAATTTTTTTTTGAAAATTCAAGTTTTTTTTGAAAATATAATTTTTTTTGAAAACTAAATTTTTTTTGAAAATTTAATTTTTTTTTGAAATTTTAAACCTTTTTTTTTAATTTTGATGATTTGTTTAATTTATATTCATTTTTAATCGAAGTGTGTTTAGATATCTTAATTTATTTGTTATAAAAATCCTAACCTTGTTAATAAACTTTATTTGTTCTTAAATTGTGTTTTTTTTTTTTGAAAAATCTTGATTTTGCATGAAAATTTACATTTTTCTTAAAATCTAAATTATTTTTAAAAATCTTAATGTTTTTGTTTGGAAATCTTAAGTTTTATTTAATATTAATTTTTTGCCCTAAGTTGTTTTTGAAAATCTTAAGTTTTGGATTTGAAATTCTTTCTGCACAAATCGATGTATCAAAAGAAAGAAGAGAAGCTCACAAAAAATAGAATCTGCGTACTTGATAATCGAAAAAAAAATGGTTTTACGTTCTCTCTAAAGCAAAAATTTGCTGCTCCTGTTAGAAATCTGTGCCGCCGCCATTCTCTTAAAAAACCTGTTTTCAAGCTGGTAAATTCAATGTATTTCTTCATGTACAGTAAAGCTCTTTTTCAGAATCCGTGTACACTTCAAAATTCCTAAAATATCGTATTTTCGCCGCCTCTCCAGGTCACTTTATCAACCTTATCGCCAAATCCATAAAAACAATTCATTCCCATAAATAAAATATCATAGAAAAGCAAAGTGGAATTACTAAAAATGTTTATTTCATCAAAACCTATAATACATTTTTAATTATATTTATAAAAAAAATTGTTTTTTTCTTTATTTTTTCAATTTACATTTTTTTGTTATGATGTTATTTATGAGAATAATTTGTTCAAGCAGCATTCCCGATAAGGCTACATTATTTATGCTATTTCTTAGGACAATATCTGCATTTTACAGCTGCCCTATTTGCATTTTACTAAAAAACTGTATCCTTTTTATCTCATTGCAGGTAAGCATTGTGAATGATATAATCGATTGTTTGCCGTTTGTTAGCGTAAGTATGAAACATTTACGTTACTGGAACAATCCTTTTTAAGCGAACAGCGACTTTTGGTTCAGTCTCACTTGAACTCTTTAACATATAATTTTATAATAAAAATGTTGGTCTGGTCTAAACTAAATTCCCAACGAAGTGAGGATTGTGATCCAGAGTAACAACTATTGTTTTCCCATTTTCTTGAACGCGTTCGGCATGAAAGTCTTATAATTGCAACAGGATGATCGATGAAATCAGGAAAAACAACAAAGTGCAACACATTGTTCTTCACCATGGGAACGGAAAATCTTTTACACAGCAACTCGAATAATTGATTATTTGAAGAAAAAAAAAATTTAATTATTGACTCTTTGCCAGTGTTCTTTTAGCTAGTAACTCCTTTCTGTCCCCATTATGTTCGTTATTTGGTAGATGGATGTCCCCATTCATTGAAATGAATTATGTGGTGAGCGCTTCTCAACACCTGAACTCAACACCTGAAGAGACAGTTGAACCATTAGAAAAGCATGTTTTTGAGATATAAACTTCGGAGAGGAATAAATGTTTCGATAACTCGTTTCATCTGACAAAAATGCTGATGTTTAAGGCGAATATTTGAAAAAAAAAATTGGTATTTTTCTCTGTTTTCCCGAAAACTTGTAGGGTTACCCACGTAAATTAATGAAGTTACTTAGTAATTATTATTAGTAAATTTGTACTTCACAAATTAATTTGTAAAATATATTTTGAACGCTTGGTTACTGCACAATTGGGGCAGTCCTTTACAATATGTTCTATGCTAAGGAGTGTATTACACCGCCTACATTCTCGTGGGGTTACGCGGCTGTAGTGGTGTTCAGATATAAATTTCGTTACACCTACTCTTGCTCTGGCTATTGAGATGCATTTTTCGCGTGAGAGATCTTTGTGGTAATATCAGCTTTACAGTTTGCTTTATATGTTAGGAATATTTTTTTGTAAGCTTCTCGCATAACCGGGTTTCGGCTAGTTATGCGAAGGAGTAGCGAAGTTACTTAATATTGATTTTTTTGAATCTTGACTTTTTTAAGCAATATTTGGCTTGCGAATCCCAACTTTTTTACTAATATTGGGTTTTTTCACCCTTATTTTTTAATCCAAGTTTTTTTTAAAAATCTTAATTTTTCTTGAAAATCTTAATGTGGTGTGAAAGTCCTAGTTTTGTTTGAAGATTTTAATTTTGTATGAATATCTAAATATTGATTGAAAATATTTTTTTTAACAAACATTTTTTTGACAATCTTTCTTTTTGTTTTTTAATTCTAAATTTTCTTTGAAAATCTAAATTTTGTTTGAAAATATTTTTTTTAACAAATTTTTTTTTAAATCCAAATTTTTTGGATAATCTTTTTTTTTAATCTTATTTGCTTAAAGTTTTATTTGTTTTGTGTAACTTTTTTAATATTCTTAGTTTTGGGTAAAGCTTTTAATTTTTTTAATCTTAATTTTGTCTGAAAGTCTGATTTTTTAACTCTATTTCTTTTTAGAAACCTAAATTTTTTTTAAATCTTGATTTTTTAAATTTTTTTATATGTCTTGAAAACCTTTTTTTTTATAATCTTAAGGTTTTTAAATCCTATTTTTTTTACTTTAATATTTTTTAAAAAATCTTGATTTTTCTCGTCGTAATTTTTCTTGAAAATCTTAGTTTATTTTGAAAATCTTAATTTTGCTGAGAATTTTTTTTCTTTAAATCCTAATTTTTTTAGAAATCTTGATTTTTTTTTTTAATCTTAAGTTATAAAGTTTTATTTTTTTTTTAACTGTTTTAATAATCTGACCTTTTTTTAACTATTTTAATAATTTTACGTTTTTTAACTTAAATGTTTTTTTAAAGCTTATTTTATTTTTAGTCTTGATTTTAAAGCTTTACTTGGCTTAAAGTTGTAATGAAATTACCTGCTCCATCGATGCATAAAATGCCCAACTTACACCTGGCGGACAGCAGCTCTTATAAGCCAAAAATAAATACTACGAAACTGTTGCCGTCTCCGTAGTAGACAGTGTAGCCATTCTATAAAATTTTTTTTTTTCGTCAGACTTGCCCGCATCCGATATTCTTCTTTAGTCATTTACTGTCAGCTTAAGGCCTGTATCATTGTATAATAACATTTTTATCATTCCCCTCATAGTCCATGTCTCGAACTGCTTACCTACTCCCACTCTCAGTGTCGATCTCACTTAAGGGTGCCCGGTGGTCTAGAGCACGAAAATTTCACCTATTTTCACGATTTTTTTTTTGCCATTAAAAATTTAAAAAACGATGTTTAAACTTTTTGAGCTTATTAGTGCGTTTATTGAGCACACAAAAAAATTTTTTTTTACTTTTGAAACAATATTTATTATTATAAAAATGCCGCTGAAGATGACCCTCTCGAAAAATCGAACCCGGACGGCGTAGATGATTTCGAGACTTCTACTCATCTGAAACACAAAATTCAAGAAGATTCTTAATCAGAAAGAGTGCAGTTATTGTCGGAACTAGAACTAATCGAAAAAATTAAAAATTGACAAAATGGCACACTTTTGAAAATAAAGTTCGTAAAATCGGGTTTTTTTCACTAGCTTTTTAGTTTACAAAATAGGAAATTATTTAAATAAAATTATGATTCTAGTTCCGCCGATAGCGATACAGGTTGTGAACAACATATCCAAATTTCAAGTGATGAAAAAAGTCGTTTCAAGAAAATGAGTTTAAAGTTTGAGGGACAGGAGAGCGCGGACCGCTCTCTACCTTCTTAATGGGCTGTAGAAGCTATAATATTGGGAATTTCCGCATGAAAGTTTCACAGTATATTCTTAAAAGACTTTCGAAATATCGAAAAAACAAAAAATCGGTTTTTTTGACATTTCTAGACCACGGGGCCCCCTTATGCCACTACTAAGCTTGTAGACCGAGTGGAAGACGAATGAGATGTAATAACAGTCCTTTTTACTCGCCTTCAGATGGGCAATTGAGATAAATTGCAAGTCATCATTTTTTACACGGAATTGCCTAACGATTTAAAACTCTTTAAATTTTTTGAAAAAAAAGAGCTCTTCATATTCTGTCTAAAAAGGCAAAATTCTGCGGAATCTCTATTTTCTTCATTCAAAAATTCACGTTAAAATTTTAATTTCGGTTGACTAGATTTTCGAGCTATTAAGAGAATTCTACAACTTTCTCTTTATCTCATTGCATTAAAAATCTTCACAAGTACTTTTGGAAATGCCTACTCAAGCATTGTTGACAAATTTCAGCGTTCACCCATACATATGCTTTTATTACACCATTGGCACGTGTGCACACAAATTAATTTAATTCATAATTTAAACTCACGCAAATATATAAAAGGACATTTCCATGCGTGGGTGTTCTGCAAGCACTGCGCAATACTGCACAATTAATATTTATTATATTTTCAACAGATAACCTACATTTTCTTGTGCTAATATTTATATGTATGTTTGTACGGACGGATGGACATGCGTATGTTTGTACAGTGGCCTGGTAAACAGTTTAAAACATTCTCGGTGCTGACAGTGCCGGTTTGAGGACAACACAACTTTTTCATTTGACCGGTAATAAAATTTATATTCGATATCATTTCCATACACGCCAACAAAAAAGAATTCAGAAAAGGAGTATAAAGGTGGTGGTACTTGAATTGGCAACAAACAGTGGGAGTACGTCCTTACTGGGACGTATCCAATCTTAAAAGGATTAAACAACTTATAAATTTCATTGAAATAAATTGGGAATGCTCACAGTTATTTTGACTGGCCACTGAAGATTACGAAAGCAACTGCATAGACTCGGGATATGGTCTAATAACTCGTGTCGATTCTGCGATACCATATCGAGAAAAAGAGGTAAAGATTTCGATCTGGTACGGCCGAAAGAGAAGCACGCGCGCTCAGCTCAGCCTAGTGCTAGCATACATAGATTTCTTATGAGAACTGCGTCTGAATGAAGTACTGTGAAGAGTAGAGTGAGCCATGGGCCCTATGGTCGAAGTTCAGACCTCTCTTTCACATTTAGTTTTCATTACTATCTATAATGAAAAATAGCTCTACACATCATTTGTTCGTTCTAAAGTGGAATCTGCATCCTTGCTCTGAAGATCATGCCTGACCCATAACTCGAATTGAAAGTATCCAATAAGTTTTCATTGGTTTTGCTCTACGTTCACTTCGTTTTCATGACCCCATTCACTCATACTATTTCAGATGCCTGCTTATCAGCTTGAAATCACTGCGGTCTCGGCGAACTACTTTGTCTTTATCTTTCGTGTTTGATGTTATTGAAGGTGTTGTGGATTGTCTCTACCTTCTGAACCGAATCTATATTAATACCCCATCTAAAGCGCTTCATAATTTAGATTTTTCTTATATTGGCTTTATTCCAAAGAGTATTGTTCCACTGGCTACGTCAATATCTTTTCGATTTCTCTGGCCTTAGTGGAGATATATGCAGATCTTTTTCTATAGAGGCATAAGAAATTTAGAAGCCAACCACTAAGAAACAGGCTTGGGTTTGTGCACGTGCACCGGTTTGTTCTGATGGCCAGCCCAGGCAGGTAGATAAGTAGATGAGAAATGGTTGAAGTACCACTCTGCCACCGCCCAAACTAGCACTAAAGCGCCGTTTTGATACCATTTTGAGAGCTTCACTGGGCAGATATCTACAGCCCAACAGAGCTGTTGATGTAATGGAAAAAATTGATGGGATTTAAGTTGGCGCACTGTCACAGGCTGTCGAAGAAAGAAGCACTCGGTGCCCTTAATCGTCTAGCTGCCAAATCCGGATATTTACACAGAAAGTGCTTAACTGTCTCCTTCTCTCTGAAAGGTCTCCACAGCTTCTGCAATGGGACTTAAATGGTAAACCTAGCTCTTCTGCGTGTGTGTCGATCGTGTGGAAATTGAATGGCGCGGTCTTCCCTGAACTCGCTGTTGTGTGCGTCTCTTATATTAGAGCCAAAGAGTTTTTGAAATAGCAGACGAAGAAATGGAGCTCCATCTCTTCTGTGCTTTCCTTAGAACTAAGCTGTGCAATTCCACTTTAACAGCAGTCATAAGGATGCCGATGACCGTGTAGGAGACCTCTGAGACTAATTCAGTCGACCCCTTCCTGGCAAGCTCATCAGCAATTTCTTTTTCTTCTATGCTTCTATGTCCTGGAACTCAGATCAGAGTGATGATACCTGCACACTCAAAAGATTTGCTCTCCTCCTTACAAGAGTTAACCACTTTAGACCTGCACCGTCAGTGCCTTGATCGCAGCTGGACTATCGCAAAAAATTTAAAACATCTCCCTCACTGCCACGTTCCCTAAGCATTTTCGCCAGCGTGATTCTGCAAAATTTAATTAAACTCCGGACATGAAACTGAATTGAAAAGTTGTCTTTCATCGTCTTCCTTAGAAACATCATAATCAATTTGTGTTCAGATTAATGCTCTGCTTAGGAAAGAAGTACGAGCACTGTGCGTATGTAGTAAATGTTTATGTTAACAGAGATTAGTGTGAAATGGAGTGTAAGGAAGTTCATTAAAATGAATTGGTTGTGGTGTTTCGTAGTTAAAAATTCGTAAGTAGAAGTAGTGCGTACATTTGTAGGAAACAGAATTTACACTAAATGTGGTTTTTTGGTTAGCCTGCCACGTGTGGCTCTATAGGAGCATAGAACTATGTAGTAATTGATGATGATGATGCCACGCGCTATGTATTTAGTAGATGTGGAGTGTGGATTTAAAAGTAAAAAAAAAATTAGTTAGTACAAAAATTGCCAATATGTCGGCCAGTGAGAATCGACATGGAAATACAATTTTTAACTTGTTAAATACCCCTATAAATATGTCGCATTTACACACTGACCAAATCGCCGAATAATATCGATTAACTTATCAAATTCGCTATGGAGATTTTTGATTCTTCAAGCAGTACAGCGTCAACTCATACCAAAAGTGCTTAAAAAATTTGTTTCAGCAGATTTTGAAGTGGCCAATCATTAGCCCGCATTTAAACACGAATGCGGTTTTGTGTAGAATAACTTTAAGCAGACTCTGTAAGGCATAAACAGCTCAAAGAGACTTTTTAATGGGGTGCGATGGAAAAAAGCATTTAACGGTAACAAATTGGAAAACACCGATAGTACAAGACTGCTTCCTTATATTCTTCTCGATTGCAGCTTCTACATCTATCGTTGTACGGCCACCCCATGTTCCTGGCACGGTCTCCCAAAGCCCAGTGGGCGATTATTCTGAATATTTCTGCTCGTGGCTTTCTTAACAACTCGTCAGTTCTGGATTTGTTGAAATTGGGCCACGTTTGTTTAGTTATTTTGCAGGTATCCGTGTAAGTCCATCTGTCAACGGCTTGCTTCTGGATGCATCTCTGATCTCTCTAATATCAAAATCTAATGTGTAAACAAATAGTGACAATAGAGAGACCAAATAAATGCAATAAAATTAATCTACTGCTACCACGTGCTTTCATTTCTACTTTTAATAAAAAAAATATACATATAAAAAATAATAAATATAAAATAAAAAATAAAAATGAAATTAAAAAAATGAAAAATCTTTATATTTAACATTTACTATTAATAAAAAAAAAATTACAAAATAAAATAAATGAAAAAAAAAATAATTAAATAAAAAATTTAATAAATAATAAAAAATTAAATTGAAACAATAAAACTAAATAAATAAATAAAGTAATAAAAAAAAATTAATAAAAGAAAAAATCTTTATATTTAGTTTTCACTATTAATAAAAAAACAAAAATAACAAAATGAAATAAATGAAAAAAAAAATAAAAAAAAAATTAAATAAAAAAATTTAATAAGTAAAAAAAAAAGTTAATTAAACAATACAAATAAATAAGTAAATAAAGTATTAAAATATATTAATAAACAAAAATAGTTATTTTTAATCTTCACTATTAATAACAAACGTAAAACCAAATTAGGAAATAATAGTAAAAATAAATAAATAAATAAAAAAAAAATTTAATTAAACAATACAAATAAATAAGTAAATAAAGTATTAAAATATGTTAATAAAAGAAAAAATCATAATAACAAAAGTAAAACCAAATTAAGAAATAATAGTAAAAATAAATACAAAAAAAAATTACTTAGAAATATTATATAAATAATTAATAGAACACAAAAAAACATAAAACAATAAAAAAATTAAGAAATTAACTCAGCCTAAAAGCCTAGCTATATGTAATTATGTAACGTGCAGTCCAAATAAAAATGTTTTTGATGGCGCCATCTTTTTAATGTGTTAGTGCGTGGGAAGTTCCATCCCTAGCTGACCTCCAATGAAAGCGTAGAGAGATTCTGTTTAGTGGAAGCGACGTTATTGTGTCTAAAGTGTCAGTAAGTTTCAATCATCGGTACAAAAATGAGTTTCGAACAAAGAGCTAATATCAAATTTTGTTTTAAAATCGGTAAAACGTTTACCGAAACATTTGAACTGATGAAAAAATGGATGTTTATCTCGTGCCAGAGTTCATGAGTGGTTTACACGTTTCAGAGACGATGGTGAGGACATAAATTACAATGAACAAACGGGCCTGCCTGACCCAAAACCAGTAATCACCGAAAACTCCATCGAAATTGTTCGTAAACTTATCAAAAATTAATCGAAATCATCGGTAAATTCATGGAATCAGAGTTGAATATCTCCAAAACGTGGATTTATTGCATTTTTACTGATCATTTGAGCTAACGAAAGGTCTGTGCACGTTTCATTCCTCATTAACTGAGAACCAAAAATTGCTCAGAATTCAACATTCGAAAGACCTCATTAAAGAGGCGAGAATAGACGAGAGCTTCCTCTACAACATTGTAACTGGCGATGAAACGTGGTGTTTCCAATATGAACCTCAAACTAAGCGTCAAAGTACCGAATGGAAGGCCCCAGGCGGGCCACCTCCCAAAAAACGCGGTTGGAAAAGTCAAAAATCAAGTCGATGCTCATTTGTTTTTACGATTCCAAGGGATTTGCGCACAAGGAGTTCGTGCCAATGGGCTAAACCGTCAATGCACTTTTCTATTTCGGCGGTTTGAAGCATTTATTGCGTCGCATTTGTCGAATTTGCCCTGAATATCGCGAAGGAGGAAGCTGGCGCTTATTGCATGATAATGCACCATCTCGTCGATCCACTCTTGTGACTGATGTTTTGACTAGAAATCGCATTTTAACCATCAATCACTCACCGTATTCGCCTCATGGGGCCCTCTGTGACTTCTACCTATGCGGAAAATTGCAAGTTTTACGTCCGTAGAGGTCATCCAAAAGTCTTGTACCGACATTCCGGACAATTATCTGAAACATTCTTTCGAAAACCTTTTAGATCGCGCAAAACAGTGTATCGCGGCCAGAGGGGACTATTTTGAATAAATAAACCCGAAGTTAACTGAATATAGCTCCTGTCGTTTCGATTTTTGCTCAGTCTTGTTTATTTAGGACTTCACCTTGTATATGAACATGCGAATGTTATTACTTAGTCCTGCCATAAGTTCTGTTACAAGTTAAGTCCGTTATAGGTATGAAATTATAAAACTTTTTTTTAATGAACTTAGGTTTATTTAAACATGTAAATATAAAAACGAAAATTTAATTTTCATTCGAAATTGTCACCATTTGCTTTTAGACAAGCCTTCAAACGATTAGGCCATTCAGACTCTTCAAATCTCTGTGAGGTCTTCGACTGGCCATGTTCTCCAGTTCTAAGCACAAACTGTAGTCCAATGGAATCAGATCTGGACTTCGTGAGGGCCAAGTAGATGAACGCCTTTACAAGTAAGACACTCCCCACCAAACGATTAGGGGGCTAGATCAACCCCCTTTGCGTCTTTAGAAGTTTTTTGCTTCTTCAGAAGTTTTAGCATACATTTTGAAGTTCTGCTTATTAAAAACTTCTTCAACAGTGAACATTTTCTTATCTGTGAAAAGAATATTTTCATGGCCGTTGACTGCGTGACACCGAAGAAGCTGCTTGCATCTGTCGAGTTGTCAAAAGTTGACCAGTTGAGCGACGGAAGGCTTTCATGTGGAGATCATCATTAATTAGTCTTGACATGGATCTGGTCGATACATTCCTTTCCCTGTACATGATTTTCTGCTTTCTAAGGAGATTTCTGTGAATTCTTTCTCGAGCGGCTTTTACGGCTGCACTGGTTCGAACCACGCGAGGGCGACGACTTCTTTTTCTGCCTGTCACTTCAGACGTTTGGGAAAAACGATTGATCGTGCGGATCTTGAAATATTAAGTTTTTTCAGGAATTCGTGAATCTCACTTGCACTTTTACCCCCCCCTTGCAATACAATCAGTGCAATACGATTGTCATTAGCTCCCCACTCCAATGTTAACAAACGAAATTTGCCACGAAGCTGAGTAAAAATTATGAGTAGACAATGCATATGAACAAAAAGAAAAACAACGGAACTCTCTTTTTGCGAATGAGGTTCTTGCCGTATGCATTGTAAAGTTTGTCACAGGATTTATGGCAAGTCTAAGTGCATGCGTAACCCTTGCTTTGAGCTGTATTCCGCATGCATTAACAGTGCACTAATTCATGATTTGCAGGGGAGAAACGCTGTTATGTAGACATGCAGGCCAGATTCTGTACGATTTTCAAGGTCGTAGAACCAATTTTTAAGAAATATTTAAAAGAGGAAAGTTTACCTAAGGCAATGAGAAATTAATTCAGAATGCGCAAACAAAATTCGCTACCAGGAAAAATGGCTTTAAATAAAAAAAGGTTTGCTAGTATAAACTTATTTTTAGATTTTTATAAAAAACGAATAGACATTAAATAAATAAAAGTGAAATAACTAAAACTGGTAAAAATGTTGAACACCCATTTCATTGTCTATGAGTATATGTACCTGTATGTATGTATGTATGTCTTAATATCCTAATCATTGAAATTTAGTTTGCTTTTAATAGCCAATCTTCCGTCGGAAATATGTAGAAAATTCGAATTTTGAGAAGTAAAAAAAACAAATTGCTCAGTAAAAAAGAAGACTTGAATTTTCTTCACTCTGTCCATGACAAGTTTCCATGAAAAAGTGTAGCAGCAGCAAGCACACGGCTTCAAAGAGTAAGTTTTTCGCCCCCTTTTTATAATTTTAATAATTGAAGTGCGCCACTTGCAACTTAGCCCAGCGACGACTTAGCTCACTAAGCGTAAAATTTTAATTTTTTGCTCTCTGCGCTCAATTGCCGCAAACGTAGGGTGTGAAATGCTTGCATTTCCTCTGTTTTCATTTTAAAGCGCAGTTTCCAAGAACCTTTTTCAAAGCCTATTTTTCTCGAAATGTGTAACTCTGCTCAAAATTGTAAAGGCTTGCCAATGTTACACAAGTAGAAACATACATACATACAAGGATCTATGTGTATGTGCATGTGTGTGTAGGTGTGGCCTTGTGTTTGTAGAGTAACGTTATATTGTGTGTAGTGTAAAGTTTTGTGGCTGGATGCGTGTGCTGTGTGCCCAACTATTAGCTGCATCAGCATCAACTTTTCACTAGCGACTCGGCCTTTTTGCTACTTGCCTTGCTAAATATTATCGCATAATCTGTAATGTACCGCAACCAACACACGAATTCGATGATTTCGTTTGGTGCCGTTATTTGGGTCCCAATTTCATAATTTATACCTTATAGAATTCGACATTTTGACACTTTCACTCAATCGTTTCACACACATGGACACATTTTAAGATAAGATATAAATTATGAGTTCAGACTAAAAAAACTACAATAAAAAATACATAATCGGCGCTCACATCCTTTTTGGGTGTTTGGCCGAACTTCTCCTCCTATTTGTGGTGTGCGTCTTGTTGTTGTTCCACAAATGGAGGGACCTACAGTTTCAAGCCGACTCTGAACGGCAGATATTTTTATGAGGAGCATTTTCATGGCAGAAACACACTCGGAGGTTTGAAAGAAAACACTTTTTCTATCATTTTGGTGTTTCGTGCAGGGAGATTTGAATTTGCGCACATCCGAAAGGTAGTCAATCACCAACCCATTCGGTTGGTTGCCGTTCAAACTATGGGTGGTCATATTCAATTGATATTTCCTCGTTCGTTTCTCATTTGCTCTCATATGCCAATGAAAGATTTGATTAAAGTTTTCAAGTCGATTATTTCATGTGTCTGACTTTGTACTTTAACGGCGTTGTCATGCGGTAGAATCACTTTTTCATGCCTCTCCGCGTATTGCGGCCGCTTCTCGCGCAGTGCTCGGCTCAATCGCATCAATTGAAGTCGATATCGATCCCCAGTGATGGTTCGCTTGGTTTTAACAGTTCATAATAAATAACACCATTTTGGTCCCACCAAATACATAGCGTAACCTTCCCCATGAATGCGGCCCCATTGTGCGCACAGCTTTCTGAAACCCAATACTTCAATCAAAATATTGCTTGCACTGGCATTTCATTGCCAAGGGCTTCTACTAAATCTCTTTCAGCCGCTGGTCGATATCCTAATACGATTTCCTGTATTTTTTCTACGATTTTTAGTGTTGTTTCAGTGTTTGGACGTCCTTGGGTGCCGTCTTCAAGGCTTGTACGTCCACGTTTAAATTCAGCAACCCATCTTTCTACTGTACTAATTGATGGCGGAAAGTCCTGATACATTTGGAATATTCGTTCTTAAATTTTCGTTGCTTTTAAACCTTCCAAAAATAGCAATGCAAACACTGCACGATACTTAATTTTTTCCATTGTAGAAAATACTGTGACACGTCGATACTAAATGGTTAGCAAACGAAGAATGAGTTGACAGATTGAAATGAAACTCCACATGCGTTTCATATGAACGAGTCTACCAACATAACAACAAAAATGTAGGCTAGTAGCAACTCCAATAATTGAGCAACCTAGTGACTAATGAACTCCATCTGGTAGCGCTATGGACCAAACCGACTACAAGTCAACCAGCTTAATCTAACGTAATCTTAAGTTCTTTTTCTATTCCTTAAGTACAATGGTCATTATTTGCTTGAATGCTTGAAAAATCCCAGTCATCCGCAATTCCATTCAACTCATTCCAATCGTATTTCTCAGTCCAGGTGCATTCTTATCAACGACAGAATATTTTTTATGACATTTAATTTTTTTTGTGCCAAATCTATAATCAGTGTGTTCTTATTTATCTGGCCATGAATTTTCGCATAAATAAATACAACACATGCAAGATATACGTCTATGTATGTGTGTGCATACGTCGCCATATGAGTATCTACACGAAATAAGTAGCAAAAGAAAATTTATGAGGCATCCTGCTTTCAGAGTTTTATTAATGGCGGTTGATGTGCACGTGCACGAGTATGTGTGTAGAACGGCTCTTTTGGTTGGCATGAATGAACATCCATAAATGCATATGCATGTTTGAGTAAACTTACTTATATCCTTCATTTTGATAGGCAATTTAAGTATTGAAAATGATTTAGGGCGTATTCGGTTTTTGGTTGCTTGAAATTCCGTTTTTGAATTTTGGTTAGTCACTGTGTGATTGCTCGTTAGTGAAAAAATAATGGCGGTAATATTTTATAATAGTTTTATGGAATAGAATAGAATCCAAAAATTCAAATGATTACATATTTACCAAAAGAAAAAATGTATATCCGCAACTAGTTTTGGTGTAACAACTGTCGTTATTTCCATCGCAGCTCAAAGTGCATTCAGGTTAAAGAAGGTTGGCCTCTGGAGGTGATCCCCCAAGGGACATGGTAGCATTTTGACTAGTTAACGTCATATTTCTCTGAACCCCAGACATATCTCGCTATCCATAAACTGGAGTTTGAGGGTCGTGCCAGGGCAATCTTTCCTCGTAGGGATGTTTTGGAACGGAGGGAAATCTGTACCGAGGCTGTTGCCACTGTCCTCACTGACGGCTCCAATATGGAAACGGGAGTCGGAGCAGAGGTTTTCTCTAAATTAGGCAATTTATCTATTTCCTTAAAACTGTCGAATACTGCTAGTGTTTTCAGGCAAAAGTCTTTGCGATCCTGCAGGCATGCAAAATGCTTAGGGAACGCGGGAGCAAGGGAGATATTAACATTTTCTCCCATAGTCAAGCCGCGATCAAGGCTCTGACGATGGCATGATAAAGACCCAAATTAGTCAACTCCTGTAAGGAGAAGCTCAAATCCCTTGGATATACAGGTAACATTTCTCTGATCTGAGTTCCAAGACACAGGAACATGGAGGAAAATGAGATTGGTGATGAGCTTGCCAGAAATGGGTCGACTGAATTGGTCTCAGAGACGTCCTACTCGTGCATCGGCATCCTCTCTGACTGCTGTTAAATAGGATTTTCACAACTTATTTCTCAGAAAAGCGCAGGGGATTCATTTATTCGTGTGTTATTTCGAAGACCTTTAAGCAAAGTACAATAGACGCAGGACGCAGATAGTTCTGGGGACTCCACGCCATTCAATTGCCAAACTCGTAGCTGTATTGACCGTTCATTCGGTCCGGACGATCAGCACACACCCAGAAGGGCTGGGTTTACCACTTAACCGCCATTGCAGAAGCTGTGAAGACCTTTCAAAGAAAGATACTGTTGAGCACTTTCTCTGTAAATGTCTGGATTTGGCAGCTGAACGATTAAGCTCACTGGATGCCCCTTTCTTCGACAGTCTGGGGCAGTGCGCCAAATTAAATTCCATAAATCTTGTCCATTACATCAACAACTCTGGTTGGCTGTAGATATCTGCCCGTTGGAGGTCGCATGATAGTATCAAAACGGCGTTTTAGAGCTACTTGGGGTGTGCCAGAGTGGTACTTTAACCATTTCACCTACCTGCCTACCTCACTACCGGGGACTCCCAGTAGTCAAAATAAGTGGCATGAGTACATTTTTAAACATTTCTAATCAAATTTGGTTGAAACGAAGAAGTACAGCGTCTAGTGTTTTTTACGTTAGTACCTGCTGGCGACAGCTAAAACCCACGGTACCCAAAGGCACACGGGACAAAACAATGCGTTGATCAGCGCCCCAAAAATGCAAAAAGCACTTAAGGTACCAATTGGCAGTGTGGCATGGACACCTTGGTAGGGCTCGAGGCCTACCCAAACCTCTGCCGTTCTGAAGGTCCCGGCACCTGGTTACAATGCAACTCTACATCGAGCCAAAGGCTCTACCCGCGCTTTAGGTCTCAACCACAGCCACCACGAAAACATCCCCGAAGGGCCGTCCCCAAGAACAAGTCAGAGCTCCTGTTCCCCGTGGTACCGAGTTATGGTCTCCGGTAAGACATCGTACCCGAAGACACTGCCAGTTGAGCACCCATACTACTCAGGCATTGGTAAACCTAGATTTTAGTCGCCTTTTACTACAGGCATACCTTACCTCGGGCATATTCCAACCGCTGCACCGCTGGGGGACCAAGAAGTACAGTAAAATCTTGGCTTCGCGTGCTTATCCACTCCTGAGTGGTCATTTGAAAAGCACTGCAGCTAGACAACCCATTGATTGTGCCGCGCTGCTTCCAAACTGCAGCAACTCTTTCTATACCCTGCCAGCTGGGTCATATATCGTTGCCTATTTAGAAGAATTCAAGAATATTGACTTTATCATTGTTCATCCGTGCTGGGATCTTCAATACCTTTGTGTATGTAGGAGTGTTTGCTAGCTATTAAGTCTAGTAAATGTCACAGCCAAAGGAGTTGAAAAAATTTTTTTTAGAATTACTCTTGACGTGATGGCTTAAGCCAATAAATTTTATTGCCTTCTGCGACCCGGCAGTTTTTTAAACAAGACTGCAAATTATTTGCAATTCTAAATTTATACGAATATTCTCATTTCCTCAATTCCTCATATTTGCAAAATGTTTATGGCGAAAATCGCTGTATAACTGCGTATTAAAAAGCTGTAGCACTGAATGGTTCATATGGGAATCGTAAACATAATAAAAACAAGTGCATTTGTTTTGAAGGAGTGTGTGAGTACGTATACGTATATATATACATATATATATATATATATATGTGTGTGTGTGTGTGTGTGTGTGTGTGTGTGTGTGTGTGTGCACACATCCTTCATGGCAAGGACGATTGATGGCCGTTTGGGGCAATAAAAATGCAAAAAGGCAGCATTCCGCATTCACAATAGACGTAACACAACGCGCCCAAAGAAGGGTTGGGACGGACGCGCCAAAAGCCAACTAAAGTGTCAGCGCACACACACGAAAGCGGAAGGTGGTGGTGGTGTAATGTCCGGCAACCGAAGAGGTAGCTCAATGAAATGATGTGGAAATGTCTATTCGGGGAGGGGGGAGATAGAGCGAAAGACAGGACCTGTCCGTGTCAGACATTACAAGACAATTGTGTTCGTTCGCCACTTGTTTTCTCGATTGTTGGCATTGTTGTTATGTGGTTATTGTTTTCATTTTTGCCCAACTCAACTCTGTTCTATTCTGTTCTCTTCTGCTCAGTCGCTGCCTGCCCCCTGTTTGATCGTTCGTCAGCGGCCATTGTATGCGGTTTCATATTTCAATAGCCAATGGCTGTTGTTACTGGCGGCTGTCGCTGTTTTTTAGCTGCAAAAATTTGTGTTATGTAGTCCAAGTTTATACGTGTGTGTGTGTGTGTGTGTGCCTTTGTTTTTTGTTAGTTCTACGAAAAGTAAGCGCACCCAGTAAACAATTGTGGGTCGAAAATTGAAGTACATTTCTAAAATTCGCTGTGTTAGTCCACTCCACTGATTTTCTTCGATAGAGCGAACTTTTTCATTGCTTCCCGGAGCGTATTTGAGTGAAATTTGAAAATCTATGGGAATCCCATTATGAAACTTACAGGGATCGCTAAGTATACGGCAGTCTACGTTATTATTAAAGCAAACTAAGAAAAAAATATTACCAAGAAAATTTTTCCAATATTTTTACAAAAAAATGCAATCTTTTCTGTATATTTTATGCTGAAATATAAATTGTTTTATAAAGTACCGAAGATATCTCACTTCACAATTTTAAAAATTAAATAAATCTCAAAATTATGAATTTTTTCAATATTTTTTTTAGTTGTCCTCGTATTATTTTTGCGTAAAATCTTTGCACAAATTATTAAAAACTATTTCATGGTCGATCTTTAGCTCCTGAACGATGTTACGACTACTAGCCGGTCAACCTCGATTGTTTTCGTGATTTTATCGTCAAAAAAAATTGGGACCAAAAAATGCCCAAACAGTAGGCACCACAAATATATTTCCTACATGTTTGCACCAACAAACAAGCGCCAAAAAGTAGGCAGTGTTATTTCTCACTAGAAATTAGCAACCAAAAGGAAAAACTCAGGCAAAATAGCCTAAAGTGTATCTAAGATATATAAAAGGTATAGCTTTCTCTCTCCTTTTCCTCTACGTTATATCTTTTTTCTCGCTCGCGGAACGAAAATGCCCAAAACGTTGCATGGCCTTGAAATTTTACTCTCCATTCTCGCTCGTCCATCGACGCCTAAGAAGTTTCACCTTAAAAAATTTGCACATAATTAGCTGTTGCAGTGTCGGTACCATAAACACCATTCACAATTTCAGCGGCCTGGCTTGCATTTTGGCTTTAACAAAGAAAAACTGTAAAATATACAGAATCTTTACTTTCTTGGCTTCCATTTTTTAACACCCTGTAACTCAATGGAATAAACAAAAACAGCAAACTATTGTTTTAGTGTGAAAAGTCACCTTGAAAACGAGCGTAAATTTTAAATTATTTGACCGATACTTAAGGAAATATCGATCACCACAGCCATCGACCGGGAAGATAATGGATTTCTTTTCCCCCAAACTAATATAATTAGAGCTAACGCCCTTTTCGGGTGTTTGGTCGAGCTTCTCCTCCTCTGCCTTTTCATGCAGAAATACACTCGGAGATTTGCTATTGCCTGCCTAGGGGAGACCGCTATTAGAAAACACCTTTTCTATCATTTTGCTGTTTCATGGACAGAGATTCGACCTTACGCACTCCGAATTCCGAATGATAGTCACGCACCAACCCATTCGGCTACGGCGGACTATATATCATGAGTAGTTAGTAGTCAACAGGCTCTTCAAGACATATCGTCAAGTAGAGAGTGGTAAACTCAAAGACCATGGAGAAGCGGGGGAATACATTTTTATGCGGATAGATCGAAGTAGAAAATAAAGTAAGCTATGGAGTTTTTTCGAAAGTGTTAGGATTAGAATTACCTGTCCGACTTCCGGACTACTGTCGCGTATACCAGGCAGAAGTCTTCGACATAAAGGAGGTGACTAAAACACACGCCGTAGCAAAATAATACAAAATAAATATCTTCTGGGACAACCAGGCGGGCATCAAGGGAGGCAGTTATACTAAGATCAGAAGTTGCTCAGGAATGCCTGGCAGCTTTAAATGATATTAGCACCGTCTTCAAGGTCAGCCTTATATGGGTTCCGGGACAGAGAGGTATTGAAGGAAATTGTAAGGCCGATGAGTTAGCCAGAAAGGGTACTAATCTTTCCGTGCTTATAGACAGAGGCAATACTGGAAATTCTATGGCAACTCGCAAATTAAGCATACAAAAATAATATTCTTCAGAGGAAGCCAATAGTAGTAATGGAGAGGAGAAAATATTTGTGTTACAATCAGGCTAATTTGGCTGCAAATAGATAAGAAAAGATCAGAAGAATTGCTCAAGCACTCAAGAGAGAACATCTCGAAGGATATGGCTTAGGCACAAAAGACCATGAAGTCGAATTGAAAACCTCAAGGAGAATCTAACGAATGTCGTGGCTTCTATCACCGGTCATTGTCTGTAAGGTAGGCTTTATTCTAGGCTAGGAGATTTTTCTCATGAAAACTGCAGAAGTTGTTGAGACGAGGAAGAGGAAGAAACAGTAGAACACTTCCTTTGTAATTGTCCACTCTTAGCTAGGAGTAGAGCAAAGGTTGTTAGGAAAATACTCTTTTAACTCTCTTAGGGAACTATATTACTTGTTTTTTTTTTGTTCAGACTTTAACCAATCGCATGTAAATCAAATTTTAAAGCTTTAAAAAAAAATTAAAAACATTAAAAAATGCATGTGAATTTTATACTTTTAAATCAGAATTTTAAAAAAATGTACAGGCAATAGGAAATTTTCGTAAGACAAGTCTAAGTTTTAAGCGGCTAAAAAATCGCTTTGTTTTAAAAATTTTTTTTTTTTTTTTTGCTGCAGGCTCTTGCGGTTTTTTGTGGGGTTTGACGTGGGTTTTTTTTTAAATTTGGCTTGCACATTTTCGCAAAAAAAAAAAAAAAAACTTTTCTATTTTACGAGAATTTCATGGGTCATTTACAGTAGCATGAAATTCCAAATATTTTCTGAAAATTCGGATTAAAAAGTTTAAAATTTTGAAAAAAAAAATGTTGGGATTTTTTTAATTTTGTATAAAGTTCGAAAGCTTGGCAACACGAGATACCTAGAAAATTCGAATTAATGTTATAATTTATGAAAGTGTGAGGTTTTTATTTGATTCCTCATAAGAATTTTCTGGATCTCGCTCACATTTATGTGTTTTGAGAAAATGAAATTAGAGGCTATATCTCGGAATTTCAGTAAAGGGACGGAATGTCTCACACACAACAACCTTTCAAGGTGTCATTTGCAACAAAGTTTTATTCTGGTCTTGATAAAAACAAAAAAAAAATAAATTGGTAGAAACAACTCAGAGGTTTGTTATTGCCTGCCAATGGGCGACCTCTATTAAAAAAACGTTTTTCTATTATTTGATGGTCATGCACGAAGGTTCGAACCTACGCACTCCCAAATGGTGCTCACAATCTATTCGGCTACGGAAAGTGCTTTGATCTGATCTTGATTAGGTGTGCCCAGGGGAAAAGGTAATTGAGTTCCATAAAGGGACATTACAAAATATCAAAATACCTAATCTTCAAAATCACAAATACCTCATCGTCGTGAGTGACAGAGAGTGATAATACCACTAAATCTGCTTGGGACCTCTTGTGTTATGATAAATGAAGTAAAATGTGGGGTATCATTCAGTTAGTAAAAAAATAATTTTGAATTTGGCCCAATTCCTAAAAGTTTTACTAACTGGGAACAAGCAAATGATTGTCGTGGTTTGCCAATGCGTATGTGTGTGTGTGTATGTATGTATATATATGTGTGTGTATGTATGTATATATATGTGTGTGTAAGTGTGACTATTTCAGT
Organism: Anastrepha ludens; assembly: GCF_028408465.1. Classification (NCBI taxonomy): domain Eukaryota; kingdom Metazoa; phylum Arthropoda; class Insecta; order Diptera; family Tephritidae; genus Anastrepha; species Anastrepha ludens. The sequence goes on along the minus strand of NC_071499.1, from coordinate 24,004,260 downwards.
CCAAATGATTGTGGCTAAAATTTGCGTGTCAAATGTCGGTAACTTTGTGCGATATTGATTGTGTTTTAACATAAACCACAGTTGTCAGGCAGTTTTTACCTGTTTCTCAGTGCTCATATTTGTGTAGCAGTTGGTGTTTGTTTGCTGTTTTTTGTTTTTTCTTTGTTTTGTAGGTGATTTTTTCAGTGATTTTACCGTCATTACTCAAGTTGTTTGTTGTTGGTCAATGCAGTCGTGCTGATTTGTGTAGCTGTCATTTATGTATGTATGTATGTCTGTATGCCGCTTGCTATCATCAGCATTGCCATTCTTTTTTTTTTTTGTTGTTTTTTCTTTTCTAGTTCACTATTGCTGTTCGTATTTATTTCCGTTTCCGTTCCACTAGCAACGGTAGCCGAGCACACAACCACTCACTCACCACTTTCAACTACACACCGTTCGCCAAGTTGACTTTTCTGTTACTTAATAAGAGTAGATACCCTCGCTCGCTTTCCTCTCCCGCTCTTTTGTTTACAACTGTTTTTTTTTCGCAGCTATCGGGCAGATAGATACTCGTGCACATATCGACGCCGCAGCACCTCCTCACACATTTATTCGCTTCGGTTGTGAATTTAATTGGTTTGTGGCGGTAATTTTCCAACGTTTTGATTAATTCAAATAGTCGCAAGTTTTATTGCCTTGCTTTGCCGTGCCTCCTCCGTGATAAATGGGTTTTACGCTTCCAAGGAAGGCGGCGTTCGAGGTGCTTGGTGGCTCGTTTTCGTATTTATTTGCGTGCAAATGCGTGTAACGGCGTGATTGTGGAATCTAAACTGGGTGGGCATTATTTTGAAATGCTAATTCGATTGTGCGTAATTCCATGTGTCCGCTTCCATCCGCTTGTGCTGCCTTTTATATTCACGTGGCATTACTTTGAGATATTCCCCTATCCTTTACGTCATCAATTACTGGTGTGTTTCTGTAAATGCGTCCGTTTTAAATTTGCTATCATGTCAAGGGAGTCAGTGCGTCAGTCTCGTGTAAATGAATTTGTTAGGGCGAGGAAGTGATTGCATTTGATAAAAATTATTTATTACGAAGTGTTAATTGTAACGGTGGAACTTAGGTCTGTTTTGAAGAGGAAATGGAATCGTTCTGCATTAATTCAGAAAATAGTTGTAATGCGCATAATTTAAGGATAATCGCGCTGAGCAACCCTACATAGCCCGATTTGAACGAATAATCTAGATGCCATATCAAATTATTTACCTACACCTGTGTTCACAAAAATAGCAGTGCGATATGTTGCAAAATAAAAAATAAAGATTTTTGCTAAGTTTTTTTTACTTCATAAATTTTGATTTAATCTTTTTATTTGTTTATTTAATTAGTTTTTTATTTATTTATGTTTAATCTTATTTCTTTTTTATTTTGTATCTTATTTGTTTTTTTATTTTATTTTTAGTTATGCGATATGTTGCAATTAAAAAAAAAAAATTTGTATTTAATTTATTTTTTTTTTTACTTTTTTTATTTATTTTTTATGTTTTTTATTCATTTCGTAATTTATTAATTACTTTATTTTATTTTTTTTACGCATTTGGTTACAAAATTATTTTAAATATGTTTTTTTTAATAACAAATTTTTTTCTAAATAATAAAATAAAATCTAATAAAAAGCTTAAATTATTTTTTTTATTTATTTATTTTTTATTTAGTTTTAGTTTAATATGTTTTGCTAAATTTTTTCTATTTAATTTATTTTTTATTTTTATATTTATTTTTATTTTTCGTTTTGTATCTTATTTATTTTTTTATTTTGTTTTTAGTTATGTGATATGTTGCAAATAAAAAAAAAATTTAAATTGTTTTTCTAAATGTTTTCTATTTAATCTCTTTATTTATGTTTTTATTTAACTTTTTTATTTTTTTTTTAATTTTTTTTTTCTTTTTTTTATTTTATTTTGTAACTTATTTATTTTGAACTTTAATTTGGTTGCAACTTTTTAAATAAAAATGTTTTTTATTAAACTTTTTTTTGCTTAAATTTTCTTTACTTATTTTTTTAAATTAAATTTGTTCATAATTTTTTTGTATTTTGTATCTTATTTATTTTATGTTTAGTTATGCGATATGTGTTCTTTTTGTTTTGTTTTTTTGTCGAGACAACTAGCAAGTGCAGCACTCAGACATTAATTAAGTCCATTGTACTAGACTTGGATTCCCTTTTAATTTTCTTTAAATCTACCCGATCTCCAAAGAAATCTGAGTAGATCTTGTGGTGCCAAGGAGCCAAGGTGTTCGCTTCTTAACACATCAGTGCCAAAGACCTCAAACCTGATTCGAGCGAAGGCGGGGCAGACGCACAGGAAGTGGTCCGCCGTCTCATCCTCCTCTTCACAAGCTGGACAGAGTACACTGTCTGAGATGCCCAACCTTTCCATGTGCTTCGCCCACAGAAAGTGGCCCGTCATCAGTTCAACCAGCCGTCTGCACTCCCCTCTGCTTAATGACAGAAGGGTTTGCGACAGTCGATCGGACATGACAGGTAACATCAGTTTAGTCCATCAGCCTCTTTCAGCCTGCCAAGCTCGCTTGTGGGTGGTAGTTACCCATTTGCTAAGCGTGGCTGTGATGGCCGCAGAAGGGAGTGGCTAAACGGGCTCTGGGCCAAAGAGTTGGCCTCAGAGCCCATCCTAGCTAAGGAGTCAGAAGTCTCGTTACCCGCGATACCCACGTGTCCCGGGACCCATGTTAGCATCAGACTATTATGTCTACCGACAAAGTTCAGCCGAGATTTAAAGGACTTGACTACCCCTGATGTGGTCGGGGGGCTATCTAAGACCATAAACGCATACACATATAGATCTGCCTCTCCATCGGTTTTCCACAACAAAGTTCATCGCTTCTTGAACTGCATACAGCTCCGCTTGAAACACAGATCCATGCATTCCAAGAGCAAAGTGCAGTTTTTTCCCGCTGGATTCCACGTAGACCGCAAAAATGCGAAAACAGTGTTTGCCGGGCTCATTTTCTGAGTTTGACCACAACTGAGCCTCTGGCAGCACTACACTGTATCTCTTTTCAAGTACAACTCTTAATGGCATGGAGTCAAGGGGCATGGAGAGAATCGTTAGATCGAAGTCCATGTCTTCTCTGTTTTCCAATGCCGGACATTGTGTTTCAGCCTGCAGATGGCCTTCAAGGCCTCTCCGTGGATGAAAGCATCAAGTGGTAGCAAACGAATCAAAGCCTCTAATGCCGGACCTGAAGTAGTCGGAAAAGCTCCGGTGCAACAAATGGCCACAGTGCGTTGTAGTCTCGATAAGGTCCTCCTGACTCCCACGAAAGAGAGTATACTCATCCAGACCACTGATGCATAGGTGATAATAGATCTTATCATAGTCGTATAGATCCATAGGACCTTGCTAGGATAAAGACCCCACGTTTTCCCAAAGACACCTTTGCACTGCCAGAAGACAACTTTGAGTCATCACACGAGTGTTGGAACCTAACCCAGCTGGGTGGCCACTATTATGATGCCAGGGCTTCCCTATCTACCACCTGGGACGCGCCCGATGGGAGATCAGGCAACTCCACACGGGAAAATGCGATATGGTGCAAATTAAAACAGAAAAAATTAATAAACCTTTTTTTACGGTTTTTTTTTTTCTTTTTTTACGATTTTTTTGTTTAATTTATTTTATTTCTTTTTTTTTTTAATTTAATTTTCTTTATTTCGTGTCTTATTTATTATTTTAGTTTATTTTGCATTTTATTTATTATTTTATTTTATTTTTAATTTTTTTAGCAATATAGGTAACAACAAAAAAATAAAAAAAAAATAAAATTTTAATTCTTAACCAAAAGTAAAAACTAAATTTGAAATCCTAGGGATACTTGGGAGGGCTTCGGTAGAGGAAAAGCGATGTCGTCTAAGAAAATGGAATTGCTGAGTCTACAGCTTCCCCAGATACCCAGAGATGATATCTCCAAAAGATTTGAACGTCTGAAAGGTTGAACTTCACAACAAGGTAAACTGGAGTACATCTGCATAGGAAACCACAGGAGTATACCCTGCACTGGTACACAAATGGCTCGAAAACAGTGCCGATGGGTAGTTTTCGCGAACTTCTTCCAAGCGGAGGTGTACGTCATCTACGTATGCGTAGAGATAAACTTAGAAAGGAATTTCGGGAATGGCCGGATTGCCATTCTGAGCGACAATCAGGCGGCACTCAAGGCTTTCTCATCCTCTGAAGTTAAGTAGTTACTGGTCCTTGAGTGTATCGAGAAACTGAATTTGTTAGGAACGCACAATCGCATCCGGCAAATTTGGGTTTAAGGACTTAGGGGTATAACTGGGAACAAAAAAGCACACACGCTAGACTTTTTATTAATAGGGTCCGAGCTCTTCTTTGCTATGGGACAACAATCCATGAAGGAGAAGCTTAGGATTAAAGAGGAACGGCTAAGGGAGGTTTGCTGGCGCCAAACTATGGGGCTACACCTGACGAAATCCTCACTGAGGCGGTACAACCAAAAGAGGTTTAGAAAACTCATAAGCCTCCCCAATGATAAACTGAGAATGCTCTCGTTGCTAAAGTTGGCCGGTGAAGGGTGTGATTTTACTAACTCTTCCACGACTGGCATCTATAAAAAAAGTATGGTTTACATAAGCACTTCCCTGTGCCTTGCTGGTCTACGAGTATAACTTTGAGCTACAAAAATTCTCATCTCATGAGGTACTTTGAGGAGGATTACAAAGTCGTTTTTCTGTTCCAGTCAAAACATTTAAATTTGCTATGTTGTGTTATTAAACTTTAAAGCTCAAAGAATGTTTATTAAATATCTTCGTTTTTTTTGAAAGCCTCGTCATAAGGCTCTTCATTTTTGTCACACTTTAATTTCAAGTATCCCAAGTGTGTTCGTTTGTTTTCATTTACATTAAATTTAACATTATTAGTATATGTTTTGTCTTCGTTTAGCTCATTCCACTAACGTCGCTTTTTTGCTGTACTTTTAATTAATATTTTATTTAAACATGTTGCCATGCAAATTTTATGTCCAATTAAGTATATAATGCCAGCATCACTTTCGTGTATACATACAAACTTGAACGCTCCCTTAGTGGCATGGCAATGCCCGTTGGTTGGCTCACATGAACACAGCTCCCATTCAACTCAAACTCAGCTCAACGATGCCAACATCGAGGCTGCTGCTGTGCTACTGCTGCTACTTGCCGAAAAATTGCGGCCAACATTATTGTTACACTTTTTAATTTGTTAAAATTTTTTATGCACTCTTTTGGCTGCAGTGGCATTGTGGCGCGAAACGAACCGGTCGCTCCGCTAACAATGCCACGCCAGCACATTGTAATATATTTTAGCGTGGCTTATTGTGCGCACATTTTTCGTTTCAGCCTGTGTTACTGTAAGCGCAGTGCTGTTTTATGTATGTATTGTATGTATGTGTGTGTTAGGTATACTTCATACGCCCAGCAGTCGAACCTACTAATTCTGAGGTTCATACCTTCTCGCCAGTACCAGGTACCAGTGAACTTGGCATGCATCAGTAGTCCCAACCCAGGATACTAGCAATGTTTTCGGAGAGTACATTTCACATTTTCATTCCATCATCACCGTAGATATACAAGTGGTTAAGAAAATACATGCAAAGGGGACAATCGCCACCTCTGCATTACATTTCGTTCATCTTTCGTTAGTCCCTTCGGAGATAGCTAAATACATGTGGAGCAGTAACTGTTAATAATTAAGAGTGTGAAATAAAATTCTTTAAATTATAAAAATGTAGATTCCTTTTATTTGGCTGTTTCATAAATTATTATTTTTTTTGTAATATAAATACTTTTATAAATCTTTTTTTTTTTTGGCTGGATTCTAGTAAAAAAAACAATATGCTCATCTCGCAAAATAGAACTTTCTTCCTGAAGTGGCATTGTACGTGAAAAATTTCTGCACTAAAATTTAATTTTTTTTTATTCGTTACACCCATTTGCTTTTTTGGAGCATAAAAGATTTCTTCTTGTTGTTCAAGGGCTCTGAAACTAAATTATCATAATTTAAATAAAAATTTACGGATCAAAGACACTTACCTTTGAATTGATTCTGTGAAATGGATACTGAAAATTCAGAACACATCCTTTGTAAATCCTTCACTAGGCACAAAACTACTACACCACCGTATTACCGTGCCTCCATATAAATTATGGAACAATAAACCCCAGAGTGTGCTAAAACTAAAAAAAGGCTTAAAATATAGCGTATCTTAGCAGGTCTTTAAACAATAGATCTCTTTTGTTCGCAGTGCCGCGTGCCGCGTGCCCGAATATTAATACCCTTGAAACATATTCGTGTTGTTCACAACATTACAATTTCACTGCCCACAGAAGAACTGAAAAATATGCGAAGAACAGCGCGTGAGTTCTTCTTTGCCTGCAACTTCACGTACTTTAAATTCAGTAAACATAAATTTTAGAACACAATGTAGATTCAGGCACAAATAAATAGTAGAGGTTGCCGGGCATTTCTTTTCATTGTTAGCATATCAATTTTTTTTCTTTACCTCTTCAATTAGTCTTCTGTTTTACATGCAGAGAGCAACACAAAAAGACGGCCGGTGTACAGACGAAATGTAGTGCAGAGAGGGCGATAGACTCCTTGCACGTATTTTGCAATCTACATGTAATGCGGCGGTGGCGATTGACCCCGCCACATGCCTAATTCTATTTACGAAAAGATAATCGCTACTGCGCGTATAAGAGTTCTCCTAGCAATTATTTTCAATGCTAGAAAGTAGTAAATTTTAACGAGGCTGCGTTCTACGAAATGCCAATTGTTAGCACTAATCAGCCTCTGCATCAGCATAATACCAGATTATAGGATTACTAAGCCCATACATCAATGTTACATTAGTTACTGAATTAATTAGTAAGCTTATACACCAGGGTGTTTTATATAACGGGTATTTTTTTAGCTGCATGAGAACTATCGAAAACGATAACTATGATTTGACGAGCTGAGAATGGCAAACTGTATTGACATGTCTGTTCAGTAAGGTTGGCAAGTCGTCATGAATTGTTTAACGCCAGAACCACGCTTCCAAATCGGGGAAATTTACTTTGAAAAAACAAAAAAAAAAAAAAAATCTGTTTTCGATGTTCATAGAGCACTGGTGGGATCATCGGTCTCTATTTTTTTTTTAATGAGGAGGGAACTGCCGTTACGTTGAATGGCGGGCGCTATCGAGCCATGCTGGTGACTGGTCTGCCAAAAAAACGTATATCGCTAGCGACACGGATTCCGAAACTTACAGGTGTCTCAAATCAAAAAGATCAGAGGGTTCTTGTTCAGTATAAATGTCGTCATCGTATGAACTACGATCTTAAGAAAAAAACAATTTTACAAAATGGCGGATGTTTAAAGATGAGAAACCGTTTTTCGACTTTTTTCTTGACTTTAAAGGTCCGAGAAAAATACTAAAAAAAAGTGCGTGTAGCGTAGTAAACATCACAAAAGTGAAACTTTCAAGGCAGACGAAGAAGGAGGGAGAGACCAGAGAGAGAATGAGAGAGAGAGAGAGGGATAGAAGGAACATATATCTAAATAAATTCACAACATTTGCAGAGAATACAAATAGTCAAAATTTACAAAAAACGGGGAAGGGTGGACCGGTGTAGGTAAACGCCGGACACAAACCGTGACAACAACGCGTACCACTCCGAGCGTTTATCACTCGCACAAACTCAGCGATTACAGGACCGCAGCAGCGGCACAAATTACAGCAAGGCAATACCAATAAATCCGACGCCGGAATGGATAGCACTTTATAGTACGCACAAGCACTAGCCAGGAAACGGAAATAAAGGCCAAAAAGTAGGCGCCAAACAAAAAAACGCCAAAAAAAATGCGTCCAAAAACCGCCCTAAACAGTAGGCACCAAGAAAATATAACGCCAAAAAGTAGGCACCAAAAATATATTTTCTAGAAGTTTGCACCAACAAACAAGCGCCAAAAAGTAGGCAGTGTTATTTCTCACTAGAAATTAGAAGCCACAAGAAAAAACTCATTAAAAGTAGCCTAAAGTGTATCTAAGATATATATAAGGTATAGCTCTCTCTCTCCTTTTCCTCTACGTTATATCGTTTTTCTCTCTCGCGCAACGAAAATGCCCCAAACGTTGCATGGCCTTGAAATTTTACTCACCATTCTCGCTCGTCCATCGACGCCTAGGACGAGCGAGAGGTTTCACTTCAAAAATTTGTTCCTGAATGATCTTAGATCAGACGATAGCGACACGAATTCTACGTCATTTAAGTTTTATCTCATCAAAATCGGTTCATCTGTGTACATTGTCCATGTGAAGACCATTGTTTGAAGGCTGACAACCTTTTGAACGTACCTCGTATGGCCCAAAAAAAAATTTCATTTATTAGCAATGGCTCAAAAAATAAAATACTGAAAACAAAAATAAAAAAATCTTTTTTGGTTTCCGTTTTACACGTTTTTAAAGAAACACCCAAAAAGCACCCGATTCTAATTAAAGAACTAAAGGGTTTTCCAATAACAGGTGTTAGGTGTTAAACGGGAGAGATGATTAACAATTTTTTATGGCCGGAATTGGATGGTATTGATCTGGACAACGTTTACTTTCAATAAGACGGCGCTACGTACCACACAAACAACGAAATCATTGATCGTTTACGGGAAAAGTTTGCGGACCGTGTTATCTCTCGAAGAGGTGATCACAATTTGCCACCGAGATCTTGTTATTTAACACCTTTTGACTATTTTCTTTGGGGCCACGTGAAAGAAAAGGTCTACCTGTATGCCAACAACCCAAGGTCGATTCAAGACCTCAAAGTTGGAATTCGTGAGGCTATCGAGGACATAGGGCAGCCAATTAGCAATTCGGTCATGGAAAATTTCATGAAAAGGATATTGTCCTGTAAGCGTGATCGTGGTGGTCATTTGCTTGATGTTATTTTCCACTATTAACGGTAAACCTTCCCCTTTATAATGAAATAAACATCCGATCATATATATTAAAAAATAGCATTTTCCTTTGAATATCAAAATAACACCTGTATTGGAAAACCCTTTAATTCAAAGCGGGCAAAAAGGTTTATTATTCATCTATCTTTATTACGTAGTATTTGAAAAATTCTTAGAAAAAAAATGTTACTTCGTATGCACTTCTAATTCTACACTTTCTAACTGGTACATTTCCGGTCACTCTGCAACTAGTATGACTTCTTCCATCAAATATCACTTCATGAACTAGCATATTTGCTGTGTAGTTGGCTTTTCAATCCAACGTATCTATGTATGTGTGTATTACTGCGAACTCCTTTGTATTATGCGCGTTTGGTCTTACGGTACACAGAGCGCGCGTGTTGTTTGGTTTCATACCAGCAGCTCAGCAGTAAAACTTATTTGCATACAAACACTTTAGTATTAAGGGATATTATGTCACAGTGTTTTTGTTGCAGAGGCATACAATTACACAAACTCAAAAATAAATACTTCCATTTGCATAAATATGCCAGTCGTTTTGTGCGGTCACTGCTTGCTTGCTTGTTTACAAACCTTTTCCGCGTCACCTAATTTCGCAATGATTTGCGAGCTTCTAAAAATGTCCCCACTGACCTCCATCACCATGCAAGCCATGGATTTTCGAAATTAAGCACATTATTTTGATGGCTTTCAAAATGTTGATAAGTCTGTCAGAGTCCAATCGCTCTGACAAAATGACAAGCCAGCCTGTCTTCTTTCGGGTTATTGCTTTACTTCATAATCTGGTTTTTTATTGTTTTTCGTTTTGTGGTTGCTACTTTTGCTATTATTTGCAACTAATCCCAGCAGCATTAGCGTGCATTTTAAATAGTCGCATTTTGTTGGCGAAATTATTCCAGCTAATTACAGTTTTACTTTCTTCAATTTTCTTTGGCTGTCAGCGCGTAAATTAAAAATTTTAATTAGGTAAATATCTCTAAAGAAATAAAAATTTAAACTGTGATAATTTACGTTAAATTTTGGTTTCTGCAGATAGATAATGAAGTTGATAGTGTGCAATGAAAATGCCAAGCACGTCAACTACGCAGGGAATGCGCCAAGCGCACCGTCGTGCCCAAGCAGAGAATTTTCTCCCGCCGAACTGCGTAAACTGAATCTTTGATGATGAAAATGCACAAGTAAATTAATCGAATTTTTTAATTAACATGCATATGAAGGACACTTAACGTGCATGTGTGTGTGTGTGTGTGTGTGTGTATGTATGTGTGGGTGTGTGTGTGTGAACATTGACTTCACATATTTTCTGTTACCAATTGGTTCGTTAGCTTGCAACGTGTACATTTCACTATGCAGCTAATGGACTTTAAAACGCTACATCCCGCCGGTGCGGTGAGAAAGTAAAGATCGAATGAAGCTGAGTGATACAGTTCCTGGCAATGCTGCGCTGCTGTAAATTGGCTGATGCTAAAAATGGCAAGTCTTGAATTTGATAAACTTTCCATTAAAATGTTGAAGTGAGTTGTGTTTAAATGAGATAGGATATTTATTTTTGTAATATTTTATAATATTATTTTCCAACCTGTAATCTTCTTTTTCTTATATTAGGTGCGCAACTAATTTCTCGCTGTTTTTTTTTGATGAAAATACAATTTTATTCTGAAAAAATGGTTACAAGTGAATCATTGAAAGTATTGCCCATCGCTGGCTACTACTTTTTCCCATCTTTCTGGTAGATCTCGTATACCGTCGCAGTAAAACTGATCATCTTTTGGGGCTATCCACGGATCAAGCCATTTTTTGATGTCTTCATATGAATGGAACTGCTGGTCAGCTAGACCATGTGCCATCGATCGGAACAGGTGATAGTCGGACGGCGAAATATCTGGAGAATATGGCGGGTGGGGTAGGATTTCCCATTTCAGTGCCTCCAGGTAGGTTTTAACGGGTTGGGCAACGTGAGGCTGTAGAATCACTTTTTCATGCCACTCCGCGAATTTCGGCCGCTTCTCGTGCAGTGCTCGGCTCAATCGCATCAATTGAAGTCGATACCGATCTCCAGTGATGGTTTCGCTTGGTCTTAACAGTTCATAATAACACCAATAACAACAACTTCGTCCCACCAAATACATAGCCTAACCTTCGCAGCGTGAATATTCGGCCGAGTCGAAGACGTAGAAGCATCAATGGGCAGTCCCCATGACTTTCTTTTCTTGAGATTGCTGTAATGAATCCATTTTTCATCACCCGTCACGATGCGATTAAGAAAATTCTTCCTTTTTTGCCGCTGGAGCAGTTGTTCACATGCGAAAAAACACAGGCGAGGTTCAACATCCCTTGGTTTTAACTCATAAGGAACCCAAGTCCCCTGTTTCTGAATCATTCCCAAAGCATGCAATCACTTGGAAATGGATTGGCGGGTAACTTCTAATACTGAAGCAAGCTCTTCTTGCGTTTGACACGGATCCTCGTTGAGCAATGCCTCCAGTTCAGCTTCAGCGTCTTCGAAGGTTTTTGGCCTTCCTTCACGCGGACGGTCGGCAATATTAAAATCACCGTCTTGGAAGCGACGGGACCAATCTCAGCACGTTGTTTCACTTAAAGCAGCATCTCCATAAACTTTTTGTAGCTCTCGATGCGCTTCAGCCGCCGTTTTTCGTTTTTTTCGAATGAAAGAGGAAAATCAACACTTCCCGCAAATGACGATTATTCGGCACAAAGTCAGACATTTTCACAAAATCAAAAGTATCCGATACCAAAATAAAATCACTAATGTGTCGAAGCAGTTTGTTTACCACATGTCTAAGCTTGGTTTATGACGTTTATGTTATGTTAGAATCGACTAGCGCACACTGCTGGCGGCATCTATTGACAAACAGCGAGAACTTAGTTGAGCACCTAATATTATTTAAAAATGGCAACAAATACATTTTTTCCAACAATTCTTATCAAGAAAATAATTAAATTAAAGTACATTTTCTCCTAAAAAATAAAAACAAAAAATTAAAAAAAATGCTAAGAAAAATCGAGACACTTTAAAAACTATAAACAAAAAACTTCATCAGGGGACAGTCCCAGCTGCTAATAAAAAAATCTGAAATGGAACGTTTTTCAAAAACAAAATTTTTTCAAAAAACTTTAAACTTTTTTTACACTTTTTTATTTTTTAGGGAATAAAAGTAGGAAACAAATACACAATAAATTTCGTCATTTAAACTTTAAATTTTTGTTTTACAATTTTTTTTAATATTTTAGAAAATATATTTTTGTACAAAACTTAAATTTTTTAATAGGTTTTTACAAATTTTTTTAAATTTAAAAATGGCAACAAATACAACTAAATTTCGACATTTAAATGGAGTTGTTAAAAAACAGTTTGAAACCCAAAAATTTAAACTCTTCTTGAAAAAGTCTTGCGTTTTGGTGACCTTTTACGTACTTTTCGTTCGATACCTTACAGGCTCGCATTTGCTGAAATTGTGCAATTAAGAAAAAAAAACCTGGCCCCACTAATCAGCTTTTCCCAGCCGGAACCGCGTGGGTTGGTGACATAAATTCATTGAATTCATGTCATAAGAATTCTGCCCAGATTTACGGTCGTTGGTGTCAATCAGATTTCTGTTAGCAGCGTTACGCGCTTGCTTCCAAACTTTTTTGCTTCGCTATAAGCGTCGGCATTGGGTTTCGAGTTTGCCATGCCCTCGTATATACTTCACATGTATGTGTGCGCACACCCACGTCATAAGTGCCAGGTGATGTGATAAAGTGCTGCCGGCAAAATGCAGAAAAAAGCAAAAAAATTGTATGCGTGTGAAGTAGCAACACTGGCAGAAGCAACGACACGCCTTCGATCTCAATCACTCAAAATTTCATGCAGCAGTTTGATGAAGGCGTTCGTACGTAATAACGAACTATTCGCTTGCCAGTCCAACTTGAGGGAGCTATTATATTGAGCATCGCTTTTGGTATATATGGAGTTCTCAGTTTGAGCCGTAGAGCAGCAGTAATTGGGCGTCAAATTTGGCTAAAAAAGTATTTCTTCTGATAGCGGCTGAGCTAGCAAATAAATTGCCATATCACGTGGGAACAACGATAATGCATCAACAGAGGTTGGGTGCCTGATTGACTGGAGTGGTGGTGTCTTTGGCCCAGTTTTTTGTTTAATGTTACTCTGTAAACGCCACTTCGGTTTCAAAGCTATAACTACCGACCGGTTGTGAGCTGAGATATGAGCTTGGTGGATTATTAGAAAAAAAAAAAACCATGGAACTCGTAGCCGCATTTTAAGTTGCCAAGCTCTTAAAAACACGCAATATGTGTACACAGGGTCCGGCACTCGAAGTGTAACCAATTAAAAAGGCCATAAATTTAGTTTGGAAAATTACTTTTATTCAATTCAAAGTAAAAAATGTGTGAAAATAATACAAAATTAAGGATCAATTTATTTTTGCTCGATGTGACCACCTGTTGCCTTGACTATGGCGTTGAGACGGCCCGGAAACGAATCGCAAGCAGCCCGAATGTGGCATGCAGGTATTTTAGCCCACTTGCGGTAAATGGCTTTTTTCAGCGCCTCGAGACTGGAGAATCTTTTAGTTCGGGCCTTGCTCTCTCAGAGAATAGTCCATCAATTTCGCTTCTGCTGAATTTGAGAGCCATTGTGTGGACGTTATGAAGTTCGGAACGTTGTTTCTTAGCCATTCTTGGTTAACTCGAGCTTTGTGAGACGGTGCCGAGCCCTGTTGAAAGGTCAGTGGTCTGCCATTGAAATGTTTGTCTGCCCACGACTTCAAAGCAACCTCCAGCATACTTTCCCGAAAATATTTCGCATTTGCCTTGACGACGAAAACGTCACTGTTTGAACCATTTCACGTGACGTTGCAGTCTTTTGATGACCACCTCCATGATGTTTCGCGATGCTCCCAGTATCATTGTAACGAGTAATGGTGCGATACATAAAAACTTTATTTATTTTAAGGGGCTCGAGCTCACGAACAATCGCTGGTTGTGGTTTTCCAGTGGCATTTTTACGTTTGAAGTCCATTACTGATTTTCGTTTTTCGCGATTACTCTTGACAAAATACTCCCAGGCGCTTGTAAACAATACTCTGGACTGAAGCGGTCTGAAGTTCGTTACTCTTCGTGTGCCGGAGCCTGTATAAGGCGTGATTTGGAAACCACAAATATTTGCGGAATTATAATGGTTTTTTGGAATAAGGGAAGCAATAATACTGCGAGGTATAAAGAACATTTCCCGAAAACGCCGTGTAAAAACTTCACCATTTGAATTAGAAGCAAGCAAGGCAAGGCGAATCAGAGAATGTCGTGGGGTTCTTTCAAATAAAAAACGCATTCGTTATGGTTTTTGCTGTTAGATGCCTGGAAACATTCTGCTTTGTATACACTTCTAATTCGTAATTTTGCAACGGATACAATTCTAGTCACTCTCGAACTAGTATGACTATTAGTTGGTTAGTGGCCTGTCTTTGCATCTGCGGGGCCCTTAGGATTACATCCACAGAGGCACTAAATATTATGCTTAACCTATTACCAATAGAGCAATTCGGCAAGCTGCCAAGGAAGCTCTCAGATTAAGGGAAATCGGTCTACTTAGAACGAAGCAGACAAGACACTCTTCAATTTTAGGAAAATTCCCCTGCATTCCTGGTACAACGGATTTCTGTAAGACCAAGGATATCAACTTAAATAAATCCTTCGTCACAGTATTTCCTTCCAAAGAAGAATGGGATAACGGGCTGATTGTTAAGAAAAATGATATAAACACCTGTACAGATGGCTCAAAACTAGGCAACAAAGTAGGTGGAGGGGCTTACTCCGATAAACTCGGAGTTAGCCAATCATTTCGCCTACCTGATCATTGCAGTGTATTTCAGGCAGAAGTCACTGCCATAAAAAAAGGACTTACGGTAATAAAATCGCGAGTATTATACACAAATGAAGTCTTCATATACTCGGACAGTAAAGCGGCAATTAAAGCGCTAGAATCAAAAATACAGTCCCAGAATGTTTTAAACTTCTACATGACGTATCTAAGCGCTACAAAGTGCACTTTATTTGGGAGCCAGGCCACAGGAATATAGCAGGGAGCTACAAGGCAAATGAACTTGCGCGAACCGGTACAACGCTTGATCTCCAAGTGGAAAAGACGCTGATACCTATGCCTATCGCCACTTATAAACTACTTATAGGTAGGGAAACTATCAAAAAGGTAAACACAATTTGGCAAAACCTCACCACATGCGAACTAAGCAGACATGGCCGAAATGGAACAGCGGTCGATCACAAAGCTTGTTAAGATTTAACAGAGAAGCTATAAGAAAAATGATAGGGGTATTAACTGGTCATTGTTTAATAGGCAGCCACGCTAGAAGGTTAGGACTCCCGTACTTCGATTTCTGTAGAAGCTGTCTTAACACAGATTTCTGTAGAAGCTGTCAGACACCTTTTATGTGAGTGTGAAAGCTTAGCTATAAAGAGGCTCCGCAGTCTTGGGAATGGTAATGGTAATGGTTGTACAGGGTTGCCCATATTCGACGGACCCGACTGATTTCGATGACTCTTTGGGCCCATTCCAATCGACGAGGCTTGTCCGCAGGCAACAATCTTTGCGTCAATTGAATCTTATACGGGAATAAATGCAAATCAATGTGGATAATTCGTTGTAAAGTGGTCCAAGCAATGCCCAACTGCTGAGATCGGCGATTTTGGGATGTCCTTGGCGACGTCTTGGTCGGTTTTGATTTGGCCTCTTTGGATTAGAAATACATCACCAGTCGAAAATCTTTCGTACAAACGATTAATGGTGTTCTTAGAAGGCGCACTTTTCACATTATTTAATTTTTTATGCGCACGTTGAGTTTTCACAATTGACTTCTTTTGTTGAATGTAAATTTCAACAATTTGGGAGCGCTCGCGTGGCGTGTACTATTCCATGGTAAAAATCTGCTTGGACTGACGCTTCCAACGCGGTATGTCACTAAGCGATCTGACGTCTCTGTCGAAAGATGCAGGGTTGTCAGATGGGTCCATCGAATATTGGCAGCCCTGTATGGGTCCGGCTAAAGCCTTTATGCACAGTGACCAGATTGATCTATATATTGTGAGCCCCTAATTACTTAATTATTATTATTTAGTATACCGAAGAATCGAACCAGCTCCTTAAGAGGGAGCAATTGCAGGCCTTCCTTCTCTAGTAGGTGCGAGCCCTTACCAATTGGTGATTAAGTGTTCCATAGACTCCTCTTCATCACAGCAGATACGCACACTTGATACGGCATTTTTAACTGGTATAGCGGACATAGCGCATCTAAAACTAATGAAGCTTTGCTCGTTTATTAAAGCTACCGGATGGTTTAAAAAGGAACCCAGGATAAGTTCCAGCGATGGAATGATGAATGGACCTACGAAAGGTCTAAGTGTGTCATTGCGATAGTCACCCTACTTACAGGGTTGGATTGAAAAGTAATGAGCCTTATTTTTGTAAGCAGTTTTATTAAACCTTTTGGCTTATACAACTAATATTCTTCAAAAAAGGACCCTTGGGCGTCAATACACCGCTGGTAGCGGTTCTTCCACTACAGGAAACATTTTTTAAACTCATCCGCCGGAATCGCGTTCAATTCGGCTGTCTCAGTTTTTTGGATCGCCTCGATGGAGTCGAAACGCCTCCCCTTCAGCTTTCTTTTCAGGCGCGGGAACAAGAAGAAGTCCGTAGGGGACAGGTCTGGGCTGTAGGGAGGGTGGGGAAGCACCGGAACTCCCATCTTGGCCAATGCAGAGGTGCAGAGGATGGCGATGTGCGCCGGCGCATTGTCGTGATGAAGGGTCCAATTGTTGACGAGGTCGGGCCGAGCCCGGGCGACGCGGGTTTTCAGCCGAAGGAGCACTTCTTTGTAAAATGCCGCGTTTACAATGCTTCGTGGAGGTACAAACTCCTTGTGGACGATGCCTCGAGAGTCGAAAAAGATGATCAGCATAGTTTTGACCTTGGATTTCGACATGCGCCTCCCGGCCTTCCTTAAACGACTTGTGCCACCGTTTTACCTGGGCACTGAACAGAGATTGGTCCCCGTAAGCATCCTTGAGTAGCCCAATGGTATTCGTTTTGTTTAGCTTTACGCAAAATTTGATCGAGTAACGTTGCTTCAACGATCGCTGCATTTTCGCCACTGCAAAATCCTAACACACTTTGAAAACAGCTTTCATGCGCGGAGCGATGTTGACTGCACTGCTGTTGCCAGCGAACTGGGACCGATTTCTAGTGGAAGGGGAAGCCGACTCGGTTGATCGCTTGGCAGATGCTCCGCGCGGGAAGGCTCATTACTTTTCAGTGAAACCCTGTACTACTTACGTGCCTAGTTAGTTGGTGGATAGTTGAAGAAAGATATATAATATTTGCTGTATAATTTGACTTTTCACTACAGGCTACCTATAGTTGCCACTTGTATTCACTCGCTGCACAGCTTCCATCCACCCCTCTCATCTACTACAAGGAATGACTGCAAACCTTTCGATGCCACTGCCTGTTACTTATTGCATTGAAACAGCTGTACCGAGCGCCACGCATAAGGAGATTACAACATCCTGAGTGCCACTACCGGCGTCCAAATTTTGTTACATAATCCTCCCGTCTGCTATCTACCTCATTGGCCGTTCGTCCATGGTTCGCCAGTCAAAATGTCGCTCTGCTAAATGGCGGTAATGACGACAAACGATGCACACTCTTAAGTACCGTAATTCATATCTACCGTAATAGGTGCGCGCATATGTGCGTAAGTGTGTGTGAGTGAACGCATGAAGCGCCGAAAAGCCCTTACTGACATCGCCACTTTTTTTTGTTTTTTTTTCTCTGCTGTGTTTATGTTAGACTGTGCGTCGTTTGCGGTTCCGGTTCGTGTTTCGGTGGGAGCTATCGTCTTTAATGCCATACTTCCGTTTGATTTATGAATGGCAACGGCACGATGACGCTGCTGCTGCTGCGGCTCTCTTCAACCACTAGCCGTAGTCGTTGCTAGTTCCAATTCCACGCACTGCACACATATTTTTGGAATACATACATACACACGCACACACACTCTTATTTTGGAATACATACACACACACACACACACACATATTCACATATGGAATTTGCGGCAAATATATATGTATCCCTTACGCGTCGGCTTCGGTTCTGTGCCGGTTTGTGGTTGTGTGGGTAGCGCACGGTCGTGCAATATAAATGCAGATAAACACATACATACTCGCGCGTGTACGTGTGTGTGTGTGTGGTGGATGTTCGTGCACTCGTGACTTTTACGTAGAGAGCAAGTGCCATTTTTACGTATTACCTCCTATTTCCGCCTCCGGCTATTTGTTGTAGCTGCTGTCAGTAGCCGCGAGCCAAGTTTTTTTTTTTTTTTTGTTTTTTTTTCACTTATTTTGCTTTAAGGGTTTTGTGGCTTTTCCGCATTGCGACTGCTGTATTTAATGTCCCTTTTTAGAGCTCAATTCTATGTACACTTAAGTTTATGTGTGTGTATATGTGTAGGTGCTTGTGCATGTATGCGTACTTATATATTTATTATAAATTTTACTGCATGAAAGTGAAATCTCTAGGCATAAAATCGATAGTGAATGTAAGCCGGCAAATCCCTGTCAATCTGAAATGAATACAAAATGAATTTGAAACTTAAAGAGAATTTCTCTATTATGAGCTGGTTCATTGAAAATTACTTAATAATCTCTTTTGCGGTTTTGATGCGTGCCCACAGAAGTATTGTGCGGAGAAATACAAGGTGGCGCAAAATTAATCATCCAATTTTACTTCTGAACAACTTTTTTACCAAATAAAAAAAAATATTTTGAATGATGTCGCTTATTTTAGTGTTTTTTTTTTCTATGCAATACAAGGTGGCGCAAAATTAATCATCCAATTTTTTTTTTGTTTTTTTGAATAAAATTTTTACGAAATATCAAAAACAAAAAATGATTTTGAGTGATGGCGGTGGATTGTGTGTATTTTTTTCTTTGAAATACAAGGTGGCGCAAAATTAATCATCCAATTTTTTTTTGATAAAATTTTTACGAAATACCACAAATTATGGTTTTGAGTGATGGCGCTGGATTTTGTGTATTTTTTTTCTTTGAAATAAAAGGTGGCGCAAAATTAATCATCCAATTTTGCTTCTGAAGAACTTTTTTACCAAATAAAAAAAAAATATTTTGAGTTATGAAAATTTTTATTTACATATATACTGCAGCTGTCTAGTTCGTCTTCTTCTTGATTAGCGCGATAACCGCTTACGCGATTTTGGCCGAGTTTAACAAAGCGCCCCAGTCGTTTCTATCTCGTGCTAACTGGCGCCAATTGGACACACCAAGTGAAGCGAAGTCCTTCTCCACCTGATCTTTCCAACCCAGAGGAGATCTTCCTCTGCCATCATCAGTTGGTACCGCATCGAATACTTTCAGAGCCCGAGCGTTTGGAGCCGAATGGGTTGATGCGTGACTCCCGTACATAATTCAGCGAGACCGTAGTTTCGAATCTCGATAATGGACCAAAATGAAGAAAAAGTTTTTTCTAATAGCGGTCGCCCCTCGGTAGGCAATGACAAGCCTACGAGTGTATTTCTGCCATGAAAACGCTACTCATAAAAAGAAAATATCTGCCGTTTGGAGTCGGCTTGAAACTGCATTTGTGGAACAACATCGAGACGCACACCACAAATAGGAGCTCGGCCAAACACCCAAAAAGGGGGTCTGCGCCAATTGTATATACAATATATATAAGCTTCTGCGCCATACGTTAGGACGGGTATTATGACGTTTTTACTTTGGGTAAATCCTGAGTTCAAAATTTTTTTGAATTCAAAGATTTTGGTTTCGAAATATAAATGTTTGATTAATCCTGCCAGCCAAAATATACATACAAGAAGATTATAATTAATTTAATTTTTTAATTTTAATTTATATTTTAATAATTTAATTTTCCAACTTTAATTTTTTACTTGCATTTTTCTCACATCTGGAGGCATTTATTATGAAAAATTGTTCTTGCATCTCGCAGCTCTTACCAGTTTTTCTCTGCTTTTACTTTATTTATAGAAAACAAACTCTTTTTTAAACAAAATATTGTCTTCGACAACATTTTCGCTTTTACAATAACAATTTCTCAGTATTCTGTACAAAATCTATGAAAAAGTGTGTTGCCCCATATAAGATAACTGGACAATTTTATGTGCTTGAGGCATATCTAAGTATACATTTTTCAAATGAAAACGGTTTTTTTTTTATTTGGAGTTTAACATTTTAAACTTTTCTCTAGTATATTTTTGGCCCCTACCATACACGGCTTGATTAGCATAGTTGACTGAAAACAAAAATTGCCAAACATTTAGCATTCGAAGAGCACTGAGAAGGTAAATTAAGGCTACTTTTAGTATAGTTTGTGGCTATTGATTAACACGGACTTAAAAATGAAACCTAAACTAAAGCGCTTTTTTCAACTTCCTCGGACTATGTCAGACGCAATTTTGGTCAAATACTCAAAATCGGTGACTATGGTTTCAAAGTAGTGAAGGAATTTAAGTACCTGAGAGTAACCATTAATCATGGCAACCAAATTTCTGCAGAACTTGCTCACAGGATCCTTATGACGAACCGCTGCTATTTCCCTTCGTGCAATCACCTAAAGAGGCTAAAGAAGGCAACTTCTAAATAGGAGCTGGAAGATTTCACTTTACCGCACAATTATTATTCCCAATCAATTATTAAGGATCATTCAGAGATGAGGATAAACAAAAGTCGCTGATCTGTGAAAGGAGAGTTCTATGATAAATCTTTGATGTTCTGTGAAAAATAAAGGCGATTGAGGGGAAACTGTCTGTAATAACCACAAACTATAATTATCAACAGACTGAGATGGGCTGGTCACATATTACGTCACATATGGTCAGAACTGCTACTCTTTGAAATGGCCACCCGCCGCTCAGATGAATTGACGGTGTGGAAGACGACGCAGGGGTTTTGGAATTTCGGGCATGAAAGACGCAGGCATGAAACCAAGACAATTGAAGGCACATGCCTCAGTAGGCGAAGACCTGATCAGGGTTGACCAGCCAACAATGATGATGATGGTGATGATTGATTAAGACGATACCCAAAAAAAAAAATTGTTAAATAGGAAAGAAAAAAAATTAAAAAAAAAAGAAACAAATCTAAGAAAAAAGAAAAACAAACAAAAAAAAACTAAAACAAAAGTTAAAATTAAAAAAAAATATAAAAGAAAAAATTAAAACAACCAAATTTAAAATAAGAGAAAAAAATTCAAAAAACAAAAGAAAATCAAAATTGAAAAGAAAAAAAAATAAAAAAAAAATTCAAAAAAAATAAAACAAAAAATTAAAACAAAAATTAAAAAAAGGAAATTAAAAAAAAATAAAAAATTAAAAAAAAGAAAACAAAAAAAATTAAAAAAAAAAATAAAAGAAAAAAATAAAAAATTTAGAAAAAGAAAACAAAAAGAAATAAAAAAAAAATAAAAGAAAAAATTAAAAAAAAAAATTATAAAAAAGGCAAAGAAAATTAAAAAAAGAAAAAAATAAATAAAAAAAACTAAAAGAAAAAAAAAATTTTTTAAATAAAATAAACAACAAACAAATAATAATAATAAAAATATAAAAAAATAAGTAAAATATTCGGACGGTTCCGAGAAAATTTCAGTAAAATCCAGTCGGAAGTGAGTTATAGCGCATATCCGAATCACTCCTATTATCGAGTGCAAATGAACTTAATCTAGCAAATTGTTGATTTCCTGCTTAACATTTGTTAAAAAAGACGCCACGCCATGGAACTGTGACAATTGTGAGCTTCAGATATCCTGTATTAGTTGCGATTCGCATTGGGTACTGCTAGAAAATATATAAATACTTGAAGGTTATCAATTTAGAGGTACCGGATTTTAAATTGAAATCAAACAACGAAAATTCAAAATGATTGATTATTATTGATAATTTTTGTGTAAAATCATTCACAGCATTTATTTTTTAAAGATAATCCCTTTCAAATGTTGAACGTAACCACGCCCTAATTCGGCCATCCGTAAACACAAATTTTGAATGACTCGCTCAAGGACTTCGGTCGGTCGGCCGGTATCTCGTGAATAACTTCAGTTGGCTGAATGTTGACTTCCAATGCCTCAATCGAAGCTGGTTTATCCACAAAGCATTTAAACTCTACATAGCAGCATAAATAAAAGTCCAAAAGGGTGATATCACACGATCTTGGTGGCCAATCCACTGGTCCGAGGCGAGACGAGGGAAAATTCGCTGACCGCAACGACGCCACAGTGAGTTCATGGTTTCACGGGCTGTATGGCAAGTAGCGCCGTCCGCCGTCTTGTTGGAACCAAATGATGTGGAGATCACGGGCTTCAATTTTCGGCATTAAAAAAGTCGTTTATCACGGCGTGAGAACTGATAACATTCGCCATTCACTGTTACATTGTCGCAGCCTTGTCTTTGAAGAAATATAGGCCTATTATTCCTGCAGCCCATAGGCTGCACCAAACGGTTGTTTTCAATGGATATACACAATGGCTGTTGGTTGATTCTTGAATGGGTTGCTTTTCAGCCCAGATATGGCAATTTTGCTTATTGACGTAGCCATTAACACTTTTCACAGATTTTTCGATTTTCGTAATACAACTTTAAGATTTGGAAACGTTGTTGAGGCGTAAAAGTATAAAAGTATCTCCACTCTGATCACCCTTTAAATGACTTAGACCACCTTCATAATTATGGGCACATATGTAAACAGCAATATCACGGCTAAAGAACAACAAAGCCGCGGGCGTCGACGGGCTGCCGGCTGAGCTATTCAAACATGGCGGCGAGGAGCTGGTAAGGTGCATGCATCAGCTCCTATGCAAAATATGGTCGGATGAAAGCATGCCTGTCGATTGGAATTTAAGTGTGCTCTGCCCAATCCATAAGAAGGGCGATCCTGCAATTTGTGCCAATTACCGCGGAATTAGTCTTCTAAATATCGCCTATAAGGTTCTAGCGAGCGTATTGTGTGAAAGGCTGAAGCCGTCAACCAACTGATTGGACCTTATCAGTGTGGCTTCAGACCTGGAAAGTCTACCATCAACCAAATATTCACAATACGCCAAATCTTGGAAAAGACCCATGAAAGGAGACGTTGCTCAACACCAGCAGCGCCGTCAGAATTGGGAAGGACCTCTCCGAGCCGTCTGATACCAAACGAGGTTTCAGACAGGGTGACTCGCTGTCGTGTGACTTCTTTAACCTGATGTTGGAGAGCATCGTACGAGCCGCAGAAATTAATCACTCAGGCACAATATTTTATAAGAGCGTACAATTGTTGGCGTATGCCGATGATATTGACATAATCGGCCTTAACAGCCGCGCTGTTAGTTCTGCCTTCTCCAAACTGGATAAAGAGGCAAAGCGAATGGGTTTGGTGGTGAACGAGGACAAAACGAAGTACCTCCTGTCTTCAAACAAACAGTCGGCGCACTCGCGTATCGGCACCCACGTCACTGTAGACAGTTATAATTTTGAGGTTGTAAAAGACTTCGTTTATTTAGGAACCAGCATTAACACCGATAACAATGTCAGCCTTGAAATCCAACGTAGAATCTCTCTTGCCAACAAGTGCTACTTTGGACTAAGTAGGCAACTGAGCAGTAAAGTCCTCTCTCGACGAACAAAACTAACACTCTACAAGACTCTCATCATGCCCGTCCTAACGTATGGCGCAGAAGCGTGGACGATGACAACATCCGATGAAGCGACGCTTGGAGTGTTCGAGAGAAAGATTCTGCGTAAGATTTTTGGACCTTTGCACGTTGGCAACGGCGAATATCACAGGCGATGGAACGATGAGCTGTATGAGCTTTACGGCGACATAGACATAGCGCAGCGAATAAAGATCCAGCGGCTTCGTTGGCTGGGTCATGTCGTCCGAATGGATACAAACGCTCCGGCTTTGAAAGTATTCGATGCGGTACCAGCTGGTGGTAGCAGAGGAAGAGGAAGGCCTCCTCTGCGTTGGAAAGATCAGGTGGAGAAGGACTTGGCTTCACTTGGTGTGTCCAACTGGCGCCGGTTAGCACGAGAAAGAAACGACTGGCGCGCTTTGTTAAGCTCGGCCAAAATCGCGTAAGCGGTTATCGCGCCAATTAAGAAGGAGAAGATGTAAACATTTTTACTTTCAAAATGTTTGATCTCAAAATTTGTTCGTCATTTCCGTCTTCGATACTTATGGCTTAAATTTTCGGCTTATCGTGCGAGGACCGAATTTTATCTGGCTAACATCTACCTATAAGTAACAATTGATAGTCTACCCCATTCCACGTAGAAAAAATGGAAATTCTACTGTAGTTGTAGAACAACTCTTTTTTTCTTGCGAATGCTGCGTGCGCGCTTCCCTTTCGTGTTGTGTAAATGTGACAAAGCGAATGAGCATAAATTTCGGGTTAGCAACTGTAAGAGTTTACTGCCAAACAACGCAGTAGTTTATGTGACACAAATACGGCCGCATTTTGGGCTTAACAAAAATGTGAGACCTCATTGCGGTAATCCACAGCATTGTAAGTGCTAAGTAATGGCGGTAAATTGTGTAAACCTGGACGGGCGATTTGCAAGTGTGAGCCTGTGTTTGTGTGTGTAAGCGCACACTCAACACAATAACTGTCTTTATTTACTGCGTGTTACGAAAATCGTGTCATTTAGGGCAGTACATACATATCCCTTCGGCATTGGCACATGACAAACGTGCATGCTGCGGCTGTAGAACTGCGCCTAAAATGCTGCTACTCATCAGCGCAATGCAGCTGCTGCAATACGTTCGCTGGCAACGCGCCATACCGCCACCACCGCGCTGAGTTCATTAAATTTACTCGGTCAAGCCAAATTCGGATAGCAGCGGGGACAAGAATATGTATGTATGTATGTAGCAGCGGACAGGTCAGGTCAATTGGGAGTTATGCCTGAAAGTGCATAGTAAAAAAAAACAAAATGAATTTTTGGCCATAAAAGTAAATCGCACCGAGTGGGCATTGGGAGTAGTGAAAGTGGAAGTGGAAGGATGTAAAAATTACTAAAAAAGAAAAAAATTGAATTTTACTAATTAACCGAAGTAGGTTTCTCTATGCGCTAACGGAAATTCAAGATTAAGAGGTTAGCGGTAGTCAGAGGCCCGAAAAAATGATGATTTTCAATCATTTTGCTTTGCTAGTCAGTTGCTTTATTTTACAAAAATAAAAACATGGCATTAATAAATCATGTTTCGACTTGACTTTAGCAAAATTTCTAAAAAAAAAAAACATTTATAATTGTAAAAGTTATCGCTGTTTGTGTGCAACCCGTTTCTCCAGAAGTCCCTTGCGATGATCGTCACAAGTCCTTGGAGATTCATCTAAAATCAATCGGACAAGAGAAATTAGTTTTATTAATAGAAAATTCTGTGCCTGATCGAAGCTTTGTTTTCAAAATTAACAATGTGGCGACCTCAGGAAATTTTTTTCAGCTTTTCTTAGGCAAATCAACCGCAGAAAATGGCGATGGATAGGTCACACACTGAGAGAAAACCAGCAGATAGCATCACGAAAATGGCACTGGACTATAACCCGCAAGGCACCAGAGGTCGCGGTCGACCAAAAACCACTTAGAGAAGGTCGATGTTGCGCGAACTAGCAGATGCCGACATCTCATGGGACGGTGCAAAAACCGGACGGTGCACAGAACCGTGTACGATGGAAGAGTCTTATCGAGGCACTAGTCTCCCGATAGGAGTGAACAAGGAAAAAAAATACACAAATTAATTCTATTGAAATCTACCAAGCGGTTTTTAACACACTTTTATTAGGTCGGGTTGTATGTATGTATGTATGTATGTAACGGAATCTTTGAGCTTAATTTTCACTGGCTTCTAAAAATCTGATCGACTTGGAATTTTGCACACCTATCAAGGGCCGATGACAATGCAATAATTTGATAAAAGTTTTCCATTATCCTTATTAGGATTGCCAGGATTAATATTTTCTTTTTTTACCTGTGGGCAAAAAGTAAGGTGAATTTGGTTGTAAAATGAAAAATCTTTATTTATTCTTGTAAATCCATTTCATCCCCTTCAAAATAATCTCCTCTCGATGAAATACACTTAATGGTTAATGGTTGTAAAGGGTTAACGTATGGCCCTTTAGCACTGCGACCATATTGATCTATTGTGCACCCTATGCTGTCTATTGACTGTTAAGTATGCTTATGAATTGTACCAGCTCCTTCTGAGGGAAATACACTTATGCCAACGATTTTTCCAATCCCCGAAACATGCCAAATAGTCCATTTCCGGTATAGCCATCAGCACCTTCTTCGATTCAGCTTTTATCTCCTCAATCGACTCGAAACGCGTTCCCCGGAGTGTTCTCTTGAGTTTTGGGAATAGCCAGAAGTCACACGGAGCCAAATCAGGCGAATACGGTGGTTGCGGAACGATATGCGTGGAATTTTTAGCGAAATGGTCACGAAGAACGGGTGCAGTGTGAGACGGTGCATTATCGTGATGCAAAAACCAAGAGTTGTTGGCCCATAATTCTGGTCTTTTTAGATGAATACGTGAAGCAATTCGACGCATAATGCTCAAATAATATTCCTTATTAACAGTTTGGCCAGGTGAAAGGAATTCATAGTGCACCATACCACGAAAATCGAAAAAACTGGCCAATGGAGTGGGGTAGCCGTTTCTCAGGCTCCCTCCACGAAATAAGTTCTTCATCCCGATTACTTCTTTATTACAGCCGATAACTGCATAGCATTAGACTCACAGTCGATAAGAAAGGAATTAAATATAACACGAATATATCGAATCATTAATTCACTGACTGCAATGATAACAATAATTTTCATTCATAATAAAAAAAATAGTTTAAAGAAACTAAAAAACACGCTTTTTTGCTAATCGAACTAAAAAGTAGAAAATAAAAAATAGTTTAAAAAAACTAAAAAACACGCTTTTATTGCTAATCGAACTAAAAAGTAGAAAATAAATTTTAATGACAAGGAGACCTATAATGAAGTAATAGCAAATCGAACGATCAGTCATAGTTTTTTAGTTTTTTTAAACTATTTTTTATTAAGTTACAGTGATCACCAGTTCAAAAACATAGTTTTGAGTAAAAGGCATTTGAAGTTTTGCTATCGTCGGTTGCTTGCAGCTGCTGCTCTCGAACGCTTCGGAGTGACCGAGCGCCCTTTGTTAATTGTTGAATAACTCGAAAAGTAAAGGGTCATTTTTTAAGAACTATAGAAAAGTTTTTCAAAAAAACACACGTAAAATTCAGAAAAAATCCATGAAATTTTTATTTAAATCGACAGTCCATATAATTTAATGTTTGAAGATTATTTCATGCAAATGTTGACCGCGACTGCGCTTCAAATGGTCCATCCGCTTAGTCCAATTTTGGCATACTCTTTCCAATGTTTCGGCCGGTATCTCACATATAAATGCTTTAATGTTATGTTAAAATGCCTTAATTGAAGCAGGCTTGACTGAATAGACGTGAGCTTTAACATAGCCCCACAAAAAATAATCTAAAGGCGTTATATCGCACGATCTGGGTGGCCAATTGACAGGTCCCGAACGAGAAATAAAATGTTCACCGAACTCGCCTCTCAACAAGTCCATTGTTACGCGTGCTGTGTGGCATGTGGCACCGTCTTACTGAAACCACATGTCATGCAAGTCAAGCTCTTGCATTTTGGGCAAAAGAAAGTTGGATATCATTTCACGGTAGCGCTCACTATTCACAGTTACGTTACGATTTGCAGCATCTTTGAAGAAGTCCGGTCCAATGATACCTCTAGCCCATAAACCGCACCAAACTGTGACCTTTTCTGGATACATTGGTTGCTCTTGCAATTCTTCTGGCTGATCTTCACTCCAAAATCGACAATTCTGCTTATTTACGTATCCAAAAATGAGCTTCGTCGCTGAACACAATTTTTCGACTTTAAACTTTCTTAACGGAGCACTCATTTTTATAATAAAATTTAATGATTTGCAAGCGTTGTTCGTTTGTAAGACGATTCACGGTTAAATTATAGACCAAACTGAAGATGTTTGGCAGTGAAACAGAACATGAAACGTGCGTCAGCTGTTTAAACCAACTGTTTAAAAGGATAATGGCTAAAAAAATCACCCTGTATTTGTTGGATTTTCCTCAAATTTTCACACAGTAATTTTAAGATATTCTACTTTAAGAAAATGCAAAAAGCAAAATCCAATTTTTTGAAAATTCTGACTATCCCTAACCCCTTAAGCATTTTCTACTGGATTTTACAAAAATAAAACTTCGCTACAACCATTGCACATCATTTTTACACCATTTTTTACTTCATACCTTGTTTTTTTATTTTTATTTTGTTTTGTATTATACATTTCATGCGAAGAGTTCTGCCTCACTTTCGCAAATACGTGCACGCTTTTAATTTTTTCCCGAGTTAAAATTTCAAATATTTGCACACAAATATCGTCAAGTGCTGCACAAACTAGCGCGTACTAACACACACACACACATCCATACATACACATATTACACACATACAGAGATACGATGAGCGGAGCGGTGGACGAAATGCGAAACAATGTTGCCCAACTGCCCAACATGCGGCACTACAAGCACCACTGCTTGCGGCGCCCGCTCTCGTCGCTTACGTTGCGTTGCGTTACGTTGTGCCACCCAGCGGTTTAGCCTGATTGCTCTAATGTTGCAATAAAGTGCTTGTCAAACAAAAATACAACAATTGAGTTCGCGCAGCTGGCAACGTGCGAGCCGTTTTCGCAAGACTTATCACATGTGCGCCCATTTAATATATTTGTGTTTGTGTGGCAAAGCGGACGAAACAAGAGAGGAGAAAAGGAAGGCAGGTGGCCTGTTGAAAAAGCCAACTGAACGAAGTTGACCATTTGTATGGCTATTGTAATTCTAAATTGGCTAGCAAAATAAAAATAAAATGACTTTTATTTGCTCACTCCAAATTTGTTCTATGAAAGCAGACTGAATGACCGGCGAGTTGCCGGTAGTTTTAAAACTTTAACCAGTTAAACCTAATACTTTGGTTAGTACCACGACTCCGATTAGTCATTGTAGAGATTTTAAATGCATGTACTGATTAAAAGGGATTAGCGTGGTAGTGAATTAGTAGCCACATAAAGAATACGATAAATAAGAAAATAACACAGGGACTGAAAAGTTCCGAACCCAACAGATAGATGGCACTAGTTTTATTGCATGCACCTATTTTTCCGTTAGTAACGTTAAAGAGACAGCTGCTCATTATACTGAATTCATTACCTTGTGAGTTATTGTGCTAAGATTGACGTTACTTTTGTTATTTTCAAAAAAAAAATGGAACAAAAAGTATTTCGTGCTTCAATTTACTCTGCTTTTGAATGCGGAAAAATGCCGTTCAAGCAAAGCAATGGCCTGAAAAGAGTTATGGAGACTTCGATAAATAAATAACTAAATATAATGATGATTTGATGCCTCCAAACGTGGTTGAAGAGTCACCGATGATGCACAACTCAGTGGACGTCCAAATGTGTCAAAGAGGCGGTAACACCAGAAAAAATCCACAAAATCGTTTTGAGTGATCGAAAAGTGAAGTTGCGTGAGTTAGCTGACATCGTAAAGATATCAAAAGAATGAGTTGGCTTTATATTGGATGAGCTTTTGACTCTGAGAAAGCTCTGTTCCAAGTGGGTGGCGCGTTTGATGATTTTGAGAAGTGTTTATCCATATTTAAACGTAATAAATTAAAATTTTTGCATCGATAAGTGACACTGGATGAAGCATGGATCCATTACTTTACTCCGGAATCAAAACGATCGCCAACTGAGTGGAGAGCATCTGGTGAACCTCGTCTAAAGCGCCCGAAAGCATAATAATCGGCTGGAAAAGTTATGCCGTCGGTATTTTGGGATGTGGGTGGTGTAATAGTCATCAGCTATCTTGAGAAGGGAAATACCATTAACAGCGAATATTACATGGCATGTTTGAAAGCCGAAATTACAAAGAAATGTTCGTATATGGCAAAGACATAAATTTTGTTTCATCAAGACAACGCACCGTATCACAAGTCAATCAAAACAATGGCAAAACTACATTAATTGAACTTCGGGTTGCTCCCAAATCCACCCTATTTGCCAGATTTCAGCTCCCAGCGACTACTGCCTGTTCGCAGACCAAAAAAAAAAAATGCTCGCCGGTAAGAAATTGAGGCCTAATTTGAGGTAAAAGATAAATCATTCTACAGGAGTGGCATTGAGATGTTAGAGCTGTGCTGGAATGAATGCGTTGATGTTGATGGAAATTCCAAAGCAATCAGACTTAAGGGGTTGTATACAGTTAGAATTTTCAAAAAATCGATTTTTTTTCTTTATGTACATATCGTCCCCTTAGTATAACAATAGCGTCAAAACGTCAGTCAAAAATAATAAATATTTACAGACATAACGAGATTTGAGTGAAAGCTACTTTCGACAAAAAGTTTGAAATTCATTTTCTCAAAACATCAAAAAATTTATAGGCTATTTTAATACTAAGGGTGAATGTGATATGTGAATATTTTCGAAGTTACACGCAAATTTGAAAGGCTTTTCATGTAAATATATGTAAAGTGCTTTTCAAACCTTAAGCGTGTTTTTCTCAAAATGATGTTTTCAAAGTCAGTGACCAACATTACTCGTTATTAACTTCTTAAATATATTTTTTAGTAATTAACCGACGATTTTCTCTCACCGATAAATATTGTTTTTCATAAACAATTTAAGGCCGAATTTTTGTTCAAAGTGTCTGTCTATTTGGTTTTTTAATTTCAGAGAATCCAGTTCAGAGATATAGTGACCACCGCAAAACGTATTTTTTTAGAGGATCTCCCAGATCAGCTGTAGCTCCTTTTCAAATTGATATTTTTACCAATACTAAGTCTTAAAATACAGTTAAAATCTAACATAATATGTGTACAAATTTTTCGATCAATAGATTTAAAACTTTTCTCAGAAAAAATTCTGGAAAATTCGCTTTTTTCGGCCTTCTAACTGTATACACTTAATGCATGCTTACTTTGGAGAGACTTCAGTTTCCGACACCCGAATATTCTCGGAACTCTTTCTTCCGGGAACACTTAGGGAACTAGATTACAGTGCTCCACAATTCTGTTTTGAAAATAATTTTCCCACACGAATTAATTTACTTAACTTTAAATTATTATTTTTTTTTTTAATTTTTCATTTTAGTTTCCTTAACTTCAAATTAAGTTTTTTTTCATCTTAATTTAATTAACTTTGAATAATTTTTTTTAATTTTTCATCTTAATTTCCTTAACTTTAAATTATTGCTTATTTAATTTTTATCTTAGTTTTCTTGTTGGTTAGATTTATTGAAATAGACTAAATGAATATGATATATAATGAACATAGGCAAGTGCGTATATGAAATGAATTCTTACAGGAACAGAAAGAGATGAGGATAATATAATAGTAATGGGAAGTGTTGCCACATTTATATATTTCCAACATTTCTTGACGTTAAATTAATTTTTTGTTAATTTTTCATCTTAATTTTCTTAATTTTAAATTATTATTTTTAGTTTTTCATCTTAATTTCTTTAACTTCAAATTAATTTTTCTTTTCACTTTTCATTTTAGCTTTCCTCACTTCAAATTATTATTTTTTTTTTAATTTTTCATCTTAATTTCCTTAATTTCAAATTATTATTTTTTTCATCTTAATTTTCTTCACATAAATTTTTTTTTTAATTTTTCATCTTAATTTCCTTAACTTTAGATTATTATTTTTTTTTTTAGTTTTGTATCTTAATTTTCTTAATTTTAAATTATTATTTTTAGTTTTTCATCTTAATTTCCCTAACTTTAGATTATTATTTTTTTCAATTTTTTATCTTAATTCTAAATTATATTATTATTTCCCTAATTTTTCATCTTAGTTTTCTTAACCTTAAATTAATTTTTTGTTAATTTTCAGCTTAATTTTTTTAGTTCTTAAATTACAATTTTTTTAATTTTTCATTTTAATTTTCTTAATTTTAAATTATTATTTTTAGTTTTTCATTTTAATTTCCTTAACTTCAATTTAATTTTTATTTAATTTATCATCTTAATTTTTTTTCACTTAAATTTTTTTTTTAATTCTTCATCTTAATTCCCTTAACTTTAAATATTTTTTTTTCATTTTTCATTTTAATTTTCTTAACTTTAAATAATTTTTTTTTTAATTGTCATTATAATTTCCTTAACTTCAGGTTACTATTTTTTTAATCTTAATTTCCTTAACTTGAAATACTTTTTTTTATTTGTCATCTTAATTTCCATAACTTACATTTTTTTTTAATTTTTCATCTTAATTTCTTTAATTTAAACTTTTTTTTTTAATTTTTCACCTTAATTTTCTTACTTTAAATTTTTTTTATTTCTCATCTTAATTTCCTGAACTTCAAAATTTTTTTTTAATTTTTCATCTTAATTTCCTTAATTTAAATTTTTTTGGTTTAATTTTTCACCTTCATTTTCTTAATTTGAATTTTTTATCTCATCTCAATTTGCTTAACTTCAAATCATTTTTTTTTTAATTTTTCATCTTAATTTCTTATACCCTTCCAGAGTGGTTTACTCCCCTAATGGCATCTAAGTATATACGAAACACGTTTAATATTTTTTTATTTTACACCCATTTAATCAGTAACCTACACATACACATGCACGTGGCATACTTAACAAGAACAACATAATCTTACGACTTAACTTACAAGACACTTCGCCTCTGTAAACAAGAGCAAGAAGAAGAAGACGGTTAATAGATCGCAAGCAAAAAAAAAAACAAAAAAATAAATAAAAGATAAAAATAAAAGTAGCTCAATTTCCTATTGCTTTTGGCACTCCCACGAAAGTCGTTCGAAAAAGGCTACAAAATGAAAAAAAAAAAAAAACGTGCGGCTATGCAGGCAAATCTATGCCTTTCACATCTCGTGCTTTATATCTTGCTTTTATGTTTATTTTCGCCTATCGGATGGCCAATGTAAAGTCAAAGTAAATAAACAAACAAAAGCAAACTCATTTCATGCCATGCCATGCCATGTCTTTTCCACCATTCAGTCGCTGTGATGTCGTCGCAAATGCGGAAATGGCTTTTTTCAACGATTCTGAATGGTTCGTATGTGTGAGTAGAAGATTTTATAAATATATGTGTATGCATATGTGTGTGTGTGTGTGTGTATATATATGTATGTGTGTCTGTATATGTGTATATGTATGTATTTGCATATGCACTCGGCTATTCGCTCTCATTCGAGATTGTGGAAGTGACCCTTAGTCACTGCAATCGCCAGCATCTCCAGCAAAAAATACGGATGGATCCTTTCTGGCACCAGTGTCAGTATAGCGGGTGTTTTCTTAAAAGCTTCAGCACAAAAAATAATAATAATACCAAAAACTAAATATTATTGGAATGAATTTTTTTATTATTATAAAATCAGGTAGATAATTTAAAGTAAAAACACTTTGAATATCTCATAACGGCGCTAGCTTTATTTTTCCCATTCCTGTATGGTGGCCAAGTCTGTGGTGATTCTTCTTCATTTTGCAAAAAAAATATTTTCGAGTAGGGTGCTTAAGTTATGGCCACTACTGTGCCGCCTGCATGTAGTGGTGCGTGCACACTCCGGCGTGTGAGTAAACCTATTAAGCAAACAGATGTGCACGCATTTGTTTGTCCAGCCTACTGACTGAGTGGTTTTGCTTCAACTCTCTGTGTAAGCTGACACGTGGTTTGTTTCAGCTTAACTTTCTTCTGCCCGCCCGCCTACACTTTGCTCTGCTTGTTTTTACATATTTTCCGCATTGACAAGAAAAAACAAATAAAAATTGTTTGATTGCGAAAGAAAGCAAAGGCAAGTGTTTTTGCACAAAAAATATATATAAAAACATTTCTACATTCCACCGTTTTTTTTCTCTTATGTATGTATGTATGTGTGTGTCTACGTTTAAGGATTGGTATTCATTCTAGTAGAAAAACTTTACATATTCCATTTTGTACCTTCATTCGACCCATAACTTGGGGGGCTGAGAATTCTGTATTCAAAAATTCTACTTTAACTTTTTCTGTTTTTCTGTTCTTTGTTTCTCAGCCAACATCAATGTTGAGTGTTTAAGTGAGTTTCCATTGAAAGTTTCTTATGCATTCTTTGATGTTTTTTTTTGTTTGCTTTTTGTAATTTAATACCTTTCATGTGTATTTGTATAGAGTATACGAGCATATTTTCTATCCTTTCATACGTAGAAAAAATAGAAAAAAATTTTGAAGTCGGAAAAATTGTTAGTAATAGAGTTATTTACTTTACTGGTTTTCTTTGTAAGGACCTGGGTTGGAGTATTCTTAAGTTCTGTCTGTCTAGTGGACGTTATTTGCCGAAGTCGATTCAAACAAGTTTCGTTTCATGGCACTAAAAATTCTAGAAAATATTTGGCCAAGTGGGAAATATTTATTAAAGTTTCTTTCTGAAGTCTGTGGCCAAAGTTGACAAATTCAAAATAGCGGTTCTAATCATGCCAAAATTTAAAAACAAATCGGTAGGTTAGGTAGTGCTGGCTAATTTGTGAAAAGATCTCACTTAGACCTCTAGGGGCAATTGTTTTGCCAGTGCTATGTATTTGGAGGCGTAGTTATTATTTCATGTAATTCTTAATGCTCGTCTTAGTATGGTGGACTGCGACAAGAAAACTGGCATATTTAATACCACTGGAAAGGATTCAGCGACTCGCTACTCTGTGTATAACAGGAGCGGTGAAAACCACTCCAATCTGCCACTTTTTGACCTTATGGCGGAAAACCTAGCAGCGAAATCCGCGAGGAGGTTAGTGGCTACTCGAGTATTCACTTGTAGAACCTTCGGACACAGCTCAATAGGAAAGTGGAGCTCATGTTGCACAGATTACGTAACTCCGTACTTTAGTTGGAAGAGAAGGTTTCGCACTACAATTGAAGAGGAGGGATGGCACAAAGGCATGAAGCCTGGCCATAGAACTTTACACTGAGACGGAGTGGGAGCGGGTATTTACTGCTCAAAACTAGGGATAAGGCAGCCTATCAAACTGACTCAATTTGTACTTACGCTCTCGCGAAAGGACTGGAGAACTATCATAGGTATGCTAACAGGTCATAATCTATTGACTGCACATGCGTACAAGATAGGGATTGCTTACACGGACAAATGCAGAAAATGCAGAGAGGATGTTGAGGAAACTTTAGAACACCTTCTGTGCGTTTGTCCGGCATTATTAAAAACGCGACTAAGATGCCTGGGAGCCCCACTGTTTGAGGGTCTGGAAGACGCCTCAAAAGCGGAGCTCCTAGCCCTACTTAGATTCGCCAAAAGCGCTGACATCCTACATGATGTCTACTTTAGGTATTCATAGAGGTCGGTCTTCATCTGGAATCGCTAGGAACCAAAAGGTCTATGCGTGGCTTATTGCCAACCAGGCGAACCTAACCTAACGCTCGTCTTCGCATGTTTTAATAAGCCGTTCAGTCTATTGTCAGAGATATCCTTGAAGGATGAAAGATATGTTATTTTCTGGACTAATTCCATTTTGGTTGCGTGACTGCATGACGGACAATGTCCGTTAATGATACTTACCAAATTCGAGTGCTGCGGCTTTGTTCGCCTTAGAAGTATCGTCGAGCGCCCCCGATACACAGTGGTCAGAAGGATCGTAAGATTTTGCACATTCGCGCACTAGTCCAGCGCTCGCTGAGTTGTCGCCTGGCCCATCTTTCCAGGAGCAGACCACAGGTTCTCAAGGAAACACCAATTCTCTCATTTTGTGATAAAACAACTCCAGGGTCCCCTGTTTAGACAGCTCCCCTCTATGCCGCTGTGACGGCAATCCAAATAGGCCTAATATCGAAGTTTTCATTAGCAATCGAGGGAAAAGGGAGCTCCTCGCGATATACTCCCCCACCAACTCTTCCGTCCAACTTCGTACTATTCATGAACATGTTTGCCATGCCCTGTCTCTAAATGTTACACCCCGGCAACTCTTCCCTTGAGGGAGTTTGAATGGAAAAAGTTTCGCTCGGACCTGGCGAGGGTGTACATTGATCAAACACCTTGGGGACGAACTCAAAGCTGTTTAAGTCTAGTTTATGGCCCGAACTCCTCAATCTGATTGCGACGCGTATAGCGGCAGTTTTTCCTGAAATGACCACGAGTGCCACATTCAGCATAGCGTTGAGCTCTAGAATAGAAGTAGTCCGAAGCGCCCCACTGATTCCAATAACGGCAGACCTTTGGACCCTCTCCAGCTTCTTAACTGATGTCATCCTTTCCAGCAAACAAGGACACCGTAGAACAAAATTTTGCAATTGTGTATAAAGCCGAAACGTAACTTTAGGCGAGAGGTCCCATCTTTTGCCGATTGCGCCCCTACAACCATGCAAGGTGGCTGTTGCCTTCTTAATTTTCTCCTCAACGTTTGGTTTCTATGATAAGCTCAGGTACTTAATCATGTTAGAGAGCACCAATGAAGCGCCCGCTATTGAGGGGCGAAATACTGTAGATATTTTATATTTTCTCGTAAATAAGACAAGCTTTGTCTTCAGAGGACTTATCGCGGGATCGCGATTTAGGGTCTATTTCACAACTTGATTCAGATAACCCTGCATCAGTTCCATCAGAGTATCTAAAACCTTTCCTCCGACAATAAGTGCCATGTCATCCGCGTGTGCAATAACCTTGCAGCCTCTCTTCTCCAGGTCCTCTAGCAAGCCGTAATGCACAACAATCCAGAGTAGCGTCGAGAGAATAGCGCTTACAGAGTGTCTGCACTCAGCTGCCGGCGTGAACTCTTTCTGAAAGAGATACACCTCGACATCTTTAACAATAATATATAAGACAGACCCTATCGATTTACCTTTACAATAGGCATGTTGAGCGTATGATAAACGCTCCGGAGGAATCACACACCTTATATGCAGATTAGTCAGGCTTTCAAGGGCTCTCAGGAAGAACGATGAGAGGCTGATTGGTTTGAAATCCTTAGCGGATACATGTGAGATTTTACCCGTCTTGGGTATGAGAGTAATTCGTACAGCCCTACAGGAACTGGGTACGTAGCTCCTATCTATGCAGCTCGCGTAGGTAGGAGAAGCCAGGAACAAAATACCTCCACAGATTTCGCGAATGGTAGTCACGCACCAATCCATTCGGCTACGGCAGCTCGCAGTAAATATTTTTTTTTGTTTCCTTGTTCACTCCTCTCGGGAGCATAGGGCCAAGGTTCTTCCATCGTATACGGTTCTGTGCTGTTGTTTTTTCACCGTCCCATGAGATGTCGGCATCTGTATCGACCCTCTTCAAGGGTTTTTTGGTCGACCGCGACCTCTGCTCCCTTGCAGGTTCCAGTCTATTGCCATTCTCGTGATGCTATCTGGTGGTTTTCTCAATGTGTGACCTATCCATCGCCACTTTCAGCGTTTGATTTGTCATAGGATGGGTTCATCGTTGGTTAATCTACACAGTGCGTCGTTACTGATAGTGTTTGGCCAGAATATTCTGCAGATGATGCGGTTTCATTTGTTGGATTGAAGGATTGTAGACTCTGTGTGCTGGTGCCATGTTTCGCTTCCGTACAACAATACTGCCTTTACTCATGAACGAAAATATTCGTAGCTTATTGCGTCTTTGCGAACTCTCCCGCCAAAAATATCATACAATTATCAATAAATATATTACATTACGAAAGGCACTAGTAGCTAAGATTATCGGCCTTCCAGTCATAGGTTAGATTATAAGGGTAGCCCCGAAAAGTGGCCCACTTGAACGAAGAATTTTACTTCATCCTTTGTGATACCATTGGAAAGGAAAGGAGGGTAATGAAACCGATACGACGAAAGGAGAGAGGGAGAGGAAAAAGAAGGGAGTTGAGTATTTATGGATTACGAAGTCCTACGAATTTCTGCCAAAGTTATGGAGGCAATCGGCTCCCATTTGACGTCCAACTATTTCTTCTCTTAGTTTTTGCTTGTCTCTGGTTTACTGATTTTCTATTGGTTAAGTATCAAGCATTTGCAAATTCGTCTGTGAACTTCTTTTTGCTCTTTGCTCGCTGCACACATTCGGCTTCGATATTTCAAGTCGTTGCCTTCTTGCTTATTTCTTCCATACATCCGGTCACAGGTGATGGCAGTAAACCGGTTTGGTAAATTTTTTCCACTAACTTTTGGTATTTATATGTGCTGTATTTAATATGTGCTCGCCCATCTTGCGTGCCTCGTATGTGAGAAAAAAATATAAATCTCAAAATCTAACATTAACGTCACTCACTTTGTGGAGCAAATTTCTGATCTATGGCTTTATGGCAGCTATGGCTATGACAGCTTCTGCTCTAGCTAAAGTTGGTAATAAGTGCACATACAGCAAAAGTATGTATGTATGTATACAAAAGTAGGTATGTATGTATGCGTGTGCTCAATTGCAAACTTCCTCAACATCTCAATTAATATCCATTACTTGCAATTAAGCATTTCCTTGATATGGAAGGTGGCAGGCAGCCTTTTTCTCTCAAGTGTTGTTAACCTTTCACCTCCTTTCATGTGGGAAATGTCGAAAGTAACTTTCCTCTTCATATATACATACATTCATGTATGTATGTAGGTTCAGCAACGTGGTGCACGGTAATTACCAGCCAAATTGACTAAGTTAATCCTGCAAAAACAGAGAATGCTTGCTTGCCACATGCCACACATACGCGAGTAAGTGCTTGCGCATTGCCACACTGGCAAATTTTTTAAAATACCAGCACACAAGCAAAACTATCTATTACAGTTTTATGAATATTTTTTGCGCTTATCGCTGCAACAAACTTAAGCTGGAGTTTTTAAAAGAGGAAACAAGTGATATAAAGCGAGCGAAAAAAGCGAGAACGGAAAGCCAGCATCCTTAACGACAATGCACTAGCAGCTGTAGTAGAAGTCGTGGAGGAAAAAGTGAGTTGGGGCAAAAAAGCAAGCGACACCATTATTATTCGATTTTCTACTCAACGCGCGCACAAACAATATTATCTGACTTCACATTACCCACCAACTCAGGCACGAAGTTGATTGGAGTCGCTGTCGCGTTAATGCACTCGTATGCAAGGGGTGTGTTTTGAAGCGCTTGAGAACTTAAAATGGTGATACTAAACAGAAATATTAAGTTAGGTTAGGTGAAACTGGTTGACTTGTAGTCACGCCTCGACCGGTTCGGTCTATAACGATACCACATGGAGTTCATTAGATATGTGTTTTGATTGGGAGGATGAGTGATTGATAGAGCTTCTTTTCGTGCATTTAGAGAAAGATTGCCTACCCAGCCGAAAGTAGCATTTATAGGCAAGAGGTATTCTGCGCTGGATCTCTTGGCTGACGTTTAGTGCTGGTCTTAATTTTTGATCCTAGCTAGACGAAAGTCCTTGACTACGCCGAACTCTTAATTGTCAATCACAGCCTGCCGTTTAATACGCGTAGACTTTTTGATACTTTGTCTCGCCCTCGTTTATTGCAAGACCCAAACAACGAGATTCTTTTTAAAGACTGAGAAAAGTTGCACTGACAACCCGCTGACTAATGGCAAAAATGTCGATATCATCGGGGTAAGTGAGCTGCATGGTACTTTTATAGAGAATAGTCCCGGAGATGTCGATGTTGGCGACGCGAATAGTTTTCTCCATCATCAAATGATGAAAAAGTCGCATGATAAGGAATCGCCTTGTCTGAAATCCTGTTTCGTTTCAAATGGCTCAGAAAGATCTTTGGCAATTCTCACTAAGCTGGTGGTGTTTGTTAGGGTCATCCCACAAAGCCGGATGAGCTTTGCGAGAATCCCAAATTCAGACATGGCGACATACAGGCGATTCCTTACCGTACTACTATTGAATGCATCCTTGTAAAAGGTAGTGCGTGTCGATCTGGTGTCCCCACCACGGTAATTGACGCAGTTTATGGGTCACTTTTCTTGTGGATGGGACAGAGAGCACTGAGATGCCAGTCCATGGGCATTCTTTCATCTGACCATATTTTGCCTATGAGTATATTTGCTTTCGTTAGCTCATCACCTCCGGTCTTAAAGCGCTCTGTCGGCAGGCCATCTGCACTCGCAGCTTTGTTGTTCTTAAGTGGGGCAATAGCTCTCCAAGACCTCTTAATAGTCGGACGATGGAACGTCGTCGACACCGGTTAAAGTTATGTGATTGCCTTTGTGACTACCTGATTGAAAGTTTACTTTGGTAGTTAACCAGTAGTATCACAAACTTCAGTCGGGAATACACTGCGGTGATCTGGAAGCTTATACGACTTCCTTAAGTCTAAGTTTGGACAGTATATCCCACCTACCGCATTAGTCAGAAATATTGAATGAATACATTTTTTTATTATAATCTGGTGGATAATTTCATGGCATTTTTTGAAGTGAAACTTCTTAGGCGTCGATGCACGAGCGAGAATGGAGAGTAAAATGTCAAGGCCATACAACGTTTTGGGCATTTTCGTTCCGCGAGAGAGAAAAAAGATGTAACGAGGAAAAGGAAAGGAGAGAGAGAGCTATACCTTATATATATCTTAGATACACTTTAGGCTATTTTTCCTGAGATTTTCCTGTGGTTGCTAATGTCGAGTGAGAAATAACCCTGCCTACTTTTTGGCGCTTGTTTGTTGGTGCAAACTTGTAGGAAATTTAATTTTGATGTCTACTTTTTGGCGTTATATTTCCTTGGAGCCTACTGTTTGGGGCGTTTTTTGGTCCCAATTTTTTTTGGGTTTTTTTTTGTACCTACTTTTTGGCACTGATTTCCGTTTCCTGGCTAGTGCTTGTGCGTACTATAAAGTGCTATCTATTCCGGCTTCGGATTTATTGGTATTGTCTTGCGGTAATTTGTACCGTTGCTGCGGTCCTGGAATCGCTGCGTTCGTGCAGATGGTAAACGCTCGGAGTAGTGCGCGTTGTTGCCGCGGTTTGTGCCCGGCGTTTACCTACAACGGTCGACCCTTCTCCGTTTTTTGTAAATTTTGTCTATTTGTATTCTCTCTCTCGCTCTTTCTCTCTCGCATTTTCTCTCGGGTCTCTCCCTCTTTCTTTGTCTGCCTTGAAAGCTTCACTTCTGTTCTACGTACTACGTCACACGCACTTTTTTTTTTGAAAATTATATAAGCATATGCTCGCTACGGCTGCGAGTTCATTGGCCCATTGATCATTGCACTTTTTGACTATTTTTTCCAATAAATCTAAATCAGGCCAATCGGGAAGAAGGCAACACAAGCGATGATAATTTCGGTTCAATTCTTACACGAGCTGTATTTTATAGGCGCGTAAACTAATATCTCTACTTAAAATTTTCCACGTAGTCGAGGAACAAAGGCGTTAAGAGCGACGACGTATCGACATTTCGGCGTTTTCTTCGACAATTCGCCCTATACTTCGCGAACAGATTTATTTTTCTTTTCTCTTTTTTTTTCAAAGTAAATTTCCGCAATTTGGAAAGGTTGTTAAACACAGTTTGCCATTCTCAGCTGTCAAACCAATTTATCGATATCGGATAGTTCTCATGCAACTAAAAAAACACCCGACAGTTCTTGCTGCTTTTCTGCGGTTAAAGTGGTGAGTGTTGTTGATGCTGGTGTTGTTGGTGGTGGTGTATGTGGGTGCTAATGATGTTGCTTATAGTACGTCAGTGGTTGCTCAGCTTTTCCAAGTGAAAGGGGTAACTATGCTGTGTTGCTGTTTGGTTTTTGTTGGGTTTGGTGTTTGGTTGTCGGTTGATGATTTGCTTGTTCCATAACTCTTGGCGTTATCAGTTGATGTTACCACATATGGAATAACAATAAATTGTAGCGATGACAAATGCGGTCACAAAGACCGTGTAAACAAAAATAAATAAAAGTCAGTGTGCGCTGATGTTGCCTCTACCAACAGCCAGTGGTTGTGCGGCTAAAAGAGACTTGAAAAATATGTAGTATTGTAAGATTAAAACGTTTAAAGCATTTCAGCTGTTTAAGCCTTAATTGTAACCCAATTGGCCATACAAAAATTCAAATTATTAAAGGAGAAGCATTACTTAATTGAGAAAAAGTGTGTACCAGATTCTCTATGCAACCCTGTGAAGTGTGTTTAATGAAAAGAGCAAAGCATCTGTTCAAAGAGAAAGCGAAATGACAGAAAGAGAGGCTGGCATTAAAATCAAATAGAGAAAAACCCACAATAACGATGGCTGCGAGCAAATTAATGTTGAGTAAATTTAATCAAATCCTATAATAAAATAAAAAACGAATTGGGTGAAAAGAAAGTAAGAACGTATTTAAACTTCTAAGCTAAAGCTTCTAAGCTTCATCACCATTGTTGGCGTGACTGCCCGCGTTGCACTTCGGCCTCTGTCAATAACTTCGATCAAGAATCTTGATCCCTTGCAGACGTCTTCCAGTTTTTCACTAGCCCAAAAATCTTGGCGTCATCATAAACTTTTCCGTCCAGGCGAAATTAAATGGCGAAAGAACTGAAAATATCTGACTGTACCATCCGCCGCTTACAGAAAAATGATCTCAAAGTCAAACTCCCAAAACGATAGGGTTTATTTCGTCGGATTTAACCGACCATTCATACGAGAATTCGAGTTATCGATTTGGCAGCACCCGCCACAGGTAATGGTTTGGGCTGCTGTAACCGTAGATAGGCGCTCTCTAATCGTTTTAATCGAGTCTGGCGTTAAGGTAAATGCGAAATATTATCAGGAAAGTATTCTGGAGGTTTGCTTTCAAGCCGTGGGCAGGCAAACATTTCGGTGGCAGACCCTGGACGTTTCTACAGGACTCGGCACAGTCTCACAAAGCTCCAAAGTGAACCAAGACTGGCTAAAAAATAACGTTTCGAACTTCATAACGTCCACACAATGGCTCTAAAATTCTCCAGATGCGAATCCAATGGATTATTCTCTTTGGGCCATTATGGACAGCAAAGTCCGAACTAGAAGATTCACCAGTCTCGAGGCGCTGAAAAAAGCCATTGTCCGCGAGTGGCCCAAAATACCAGCAAATTCGTTTCTGACCCGTCTCACGGCCATAGTCAAGGCAAAAGGTGGTCATATCGAGCAAAATTAAATGGATTCTTAATTGTGTATTATTTTCACACATTTTTTATTTTGAATTGAATAAAAGTAATTTTCCACACTAAATTTATGGCCTTTTTAATTGGTTACACTTCGAGTGCCG
The DNA here is from genome assembly GCF_028408465.1 of Anastrepha ludens. NCBI lineage: Eukaryota > Metazoa > Arthropoda > Insecta > Diptera > Tephritidae > Anastrepha > Anastrepha ludens. The sequence continues at coordinate 23,960,913 of NC_071499.1, read as the reverse complement.
GACCCGGTAAGGCACACACAGCTTACTATTGTAGATACTTTTTGCAATTTTGGGTCGTTAGGATCCATCCTCAGTACATACCCAGCGACTTAAGACTAAGCTCAGCTAGGCATTCATCCAAGGATATGGCGTAGGATTTTTCGCTCTCTTCGTCCGCCTTACGCATCTCCCAGGTTTCTGAAGCATGAATAACGCAATGCCTAAATATTGTTTTATATAGTTTCAGCTTCGTTCGCTTAGAAAGAAATGGGGAAGCCTGAGCCTTGTATAGCGAAAAGAAAGCTACGTTCCCTGCTTGGAGCCTAGCACTAACTTCTTGTTTGGATGTTGTGTCCGCAGAGATGATATATCTACAAGGTGAAGTCCAAAATATTTAAACAAGATTCGCGTCATTAAACTGTTTTTAATGGCGCCATCTTTTTAATGAGTTAGTCCCTAGCTGACTTCCAGTGAAAGCTTGGCGACATTCGGCTCAGTGGAAGCGAAGTTATTGTGTCTAAAGTGTCAGTATGTTTGTGTCATCGGTACAAAAATGAGTTTTTAACAAAGGGCTAATATCAAATTTTGTTTTAAAGTCGGTAAAACGTTTACCGAAATATTTCAATTGATGAAAAAATTCATGTTTATCCCGTGCCAGAGTTCATGAGTGGTTTACACGTTTCAGAGATGGTTGTGAGGACGTAAATTACAATGAACATACGGGCCCGTCTGACCCAAAAAAAGTAATCACCGAAAACTCCATCGAAATTGTTCGTAAATTTATCAAAAATTAACCGAAATCATCGGTAAATTCATGGAATTGGAGTTGAGTATCTCCAACACATCGATTTATCGCATTTTAACTGATCATTTGGGCTTACAAAAGGTCTGTGCACGTTTCATTCCGCACAAGTTGACTGAGGAACAAAAATTCCTCGACTTTAACACTCGAAAGGCCTCATTAAAGAGACGAGAAAAGAAGAGAACTTCTTTTACAAAGATGTAATTGGTGATGAAACGTAACTGAACCTGAAACTAAGCGTCAAAGTGCCGAATAGAAGGCCCCAGAGGAGCCACCACCAAAAAAATTGCGTTTGGAGAAGTCAAAAATCAAGTCGATGCTCATTTATTTTTACGTTTCCAAGAGAATTGTCCACAAGGAGTTCGTGCCAACGAGCCAAACCATCAAAGCAATTTTCTATGTTGACGCTTTGCAGCGTCTGTTGCATGAAATCCGTCGAATTCGCCCTGAATACCGCGAAGGAGGCAGCTGGCGCTTATTGCATGATAATGCACCATCTCATCGATCCACTCTTGTGACTGATTTTTTGACTAGAAATCGTATTTGAACCACAATCACTTACCGTATTTGCCTGATATGGTTCCCTGTGACTTCCACCTATTCAGGAAATTGCACTTGGCTATGAAAGGAAAACGTTTTGTGCCCGTAGAGGTCATACAAAAGGCTTGTACCGACATCCCGAAGGACATTCCGGTCAATAACCCGGAACAGTCTTTCGAAAAACTTTTAGATCGCACAAAACAGTGTTTTCAGGCCAGATAAGACTATTTTGAATAAATAAACTCGAAGTTATCAGAACAAAGTTCCTGTCGTTTCTATTTTAGCACAGTCTTCTTTATTTAGGTCTTCACCTTGTATTTTCCTTCGAGCCATATTTTCAAATCAGAAAAGAGAAAAAAATTCCAGGAAAGCAGCTCCGCAAGTATACAGAATGGCGCAGCAATTCATAGCGCTGTTGAATGCGCTGTGTCATTATTCTGGTATAAGAGCACAGCTTCTTTATTCAAATGAGGACGTCATTGCTTCAATTTCTTACAAAAAGCCTTTGAAATTTATTAACTTCGAATCCCAAAGAATTTGTAGCCACTTGATTTCGGCCGATTTGGGCGGTTCTTGTCATCTTCGGAGCAGATGCATTGGGTAAGATTTGAAGAAAATTAAATATAATAAAACAAAATAAATAAATGATATCGATAAACCGCCTTATACATCAAATCTGAGCCATGTGATTTTTTTTCCTTTTGCTTAAATCGAGTGTTAAAGGCCACAAAAATAGCGCTTAATAGTAAAAAGAGATTTTAAATAATTTCTTTTGTTCGTTTTATTAGAAAATTCCTGTATGTGTGTATAAAATTTCTTAAATGTTAATTTCTTTTTTTTTATTACATGCGTCTTTAAATAATTGATTAACATATTTTCTCTTCTCCTTCCAGGTGGATGGCCAAAAGTATATGGGTCAGGGTCGCAGCAAGAAGATCGCCCGCATTGAGGCTGCCGCAACGGCGCTGCGCAGTTTCATACAATTCAAAGATGGCGCCGTACTCACACCGCTGAAGCCGACCTGTAATCTTGATTTCACTAGCGATGAGCATCTGGAAAACGGTATTGTCAATTATGAGAACTTAAGCACGGCTGAATTAGTCCCGCTTTTAGACGCACTGTTCAGGCATGCGAAATTTATTAAAAAACTGACACCCTTCATGCGGGTAACCGATTGTGCATTGAGCATGACAAGCAAGTATTTGTTTTTTATCTGTTTGGTTATTGTTTATTTGATTTTCGTATTTTTTATTAGTTCATAAATATTTAAATTTTTTTTTAATTTAATTTTTGATGGTCAATGCGTGTTGTGCTTTTAGGCAGGGTATTTCAAGTTCGAGTTGCTCGACAATTTCGCACCGAAAAGCGAAAACTAACAAAGCCGCAGCGGTGACTGATTTATTAACACTAGAACTACGAAGATTTACCATATACCTATTTCAACTAACCGGTCATTTTGACCGGTTTTTTTGTTTAACTACACAAAACAGTAGAAATTTAGAAATAAAACTAAAAATTCATAATAATTAAGATAATTAAATTTTCAAGCAAAAAAAACATATTTTATTCATTTATTGTAATTACATAACAAAAAACATAAATAAGATAATTTTAAGTTCTTGGCTTCATAAACGCCACGCGCAAATAAAATGGCCAGAAAAGCGTTGAATTTTTCTTCTGATAAATCCAATTCTTCACCAGTAACTCGTAAACCTTCTTGTTTTGTGCATGTTATGATATGATGTATAATATCACGATTAATTAGTAATGAGAAAGCACTACTCACAACATTCTTTACATTTTTTTTTTTGCATATCCTGTAGGTCCTACTTTTTGTTTGAAAATGGTATGTTTTGGTTTTCTCCCTGGATAAGATCCAGCTTTGATTTCATTCCAAATAGTTCCATTAGCAATTTCAGTTTGCTGATCTTCACTCTCATCGGAATAGGACGGAAATCTTACACTTTTTCTTTTACATACCTTGAGTATGTTCTCCTCTTCACTGAATACATAGACTTTCTCTTTATCAAACTGGACCGCTGAAATATTTGTTGATTTGCAGACAACTTCGGATATATCTTCGCATATATTTGTTATATCTTCAAGAAATTTTGTTTTTTTCGAATGTGACGCCATTTTCAGGGTAATAACTTCTAACGGAAAACTACAATTTTATTTCCCTTTCTAATAATGAAAAAAATATTCAATCAGAAACCACTCACAATGTATGCAAGAATAATGTGAGATTATAAAGAAATATAAAAAATATTCAATTTATTGTCATTTGCAACTATACACGGTAAGTAAGAATACTAAATTGAAATGTTTATATGCTACGATTTATGATAACTTATCAGTATAGGGGTTACAGACTGACTGTAGAAATTGTATTCATATTACGGATTTAGTATAACTGTATATACCATATTACAGTTATACAAATTTTCGCATAATATATGGAAAACGCAAAATCTTTGAATTCCGGGAATTTTCCATATTCAAAAAGAATATTTCAAGAATATACAAAAAGTATTCATGATATTTTTATGACCGATAAAAATGACCGGTTCGTATATTTAGGTATAACACATAGTTAACTCTGAAAATTGGAAGCGTAAGAACACAATAATCTATAATATTATTCTATACACAAATTTAATAAAAATCATGACATTATCGAAAAAAATGTAATTGGAATATTTAAGAGGAAATGGGAAATAAATGTTCCAACCGGTCATTTTGACCGGTTCGTAGTTCTAGTGTTAACCAGAAAAAAAAACGAAATTCTTTTCATGAGTAGGAAATAATCTAAAGCCGTCAAGTGTAGTGTTCTTGGCATCCAAATTGGTGCAGGATGTCGCGATATTATTGTTTTTTTCGGAAATTTCGTTCACTGTACATTTTTTTTTTTTAAATTTCACAATCCCGGACGAACGCGCTTTGCTGTTTTTATGTTTTGTGCCGAGGCGGTCGACTAAATTTTTCGGTTAAATCTCTTTATTCTGTTCGACGATTATAACGCCAGAAAATTTTCATAATTTTTCGAAGTGCAGTTTTCATAGCTCGACCATTTTCTTAATGGCTTTTAGTTATTTTTACGTTTCTGGAGCAATCTCGAACTTTATTTGTTTTAAATTGTAGATTTTCGACTGACCAACTGTCAAAAAAGGCCATGGGACCGTAAAATTTATCCAAAAAAAAAAAAAAACATAAACGCTGCTAAAATAATCGAACTTGAAAGACCTTTGTAATAGAAGTATCTACATTGCCAATTCAGTGTTTGTATGAAAGTATAAAGGAGGCTTCACCCTTTCGTCACTTAATGAGAGTTTTTAATAAAACTATTGAGAAATGGGTTTTTGGGGCAATGCTAAGAGTAAGTGTTTGGTACGGGTCCTAAAGCTGATTAAAATGTTTCTTATTATTACCGATATATTTTGGACAAATATGTTGTTAACTTCCTAAATGATTTCTCTTCTTATTGGACGCTTAGGCTCAACGAGTATATCATTTTCTTACAGTACCTTCTGTCGAATAGAGTACAGTGCCTTCTAGGGACGAGGAAGATGATAGATTTGATTAAATTAGATTTGTGACGGGTTGGACAAGTCCAAGCACTCAGTCAGGAGACCACTGTACTACACCCGGATAGATTTTAGTAGAAAGAATAGAGATAGGAAAGATAAAAAGTGGGTGGTAAGACGGATAAATTGAGGTCACGTTTCTACAAATCTCTTGGATTCATTGATGAGTCTTAAGAGATCCGGAAGAGGAAGAGTATAAACTGTATCCATACTCAGCACATCGCAACCCAATATCCGCAGTCTGATTCTGGAAAACGCCGGACAGCTACAGAGAAAATGCTCTGCAGTGTCGTCATTCTCAAAACAGGATAGGAGGCATATCGGGCTGTCGTCGACCCTCTTGACAGTCATATGCTGACCACAGGTGTTGTGCCCTGTGATTACACCCACCAGCGTTCTCAGGTCTTTTCTGCTGAGTTTTAGGAGAAAGGTCGCTGTTCTTCTGTTTGGTTCTTTCCCAAAACACTAAGCTACTCTGCACGAGTTCAACCCAGATCAAAGTCCTCTGTGTGCAGACCTCATGAAGTCGTCAATCCATAGATGAATCGATGTGGAATTGACACCTAGAAAGGATTCAGAGGCTAGTGGCATACTTGCAGAGCCTTCATTAGCCAGTTTTTCAGCTAACTCGTTCCCTGTAATACCACAATATCCAGGCACCCAGATAAGACCAACTTTGTTGTGTTTTGCAACACTGTTCAGTATTGTCTTACATTCACCGACTAACTTCGAAGAGCAAGGGCTTTTAGTGCAACTTTACTGTCACTACAAATTCCAATACTGCTACCCCGTCAGTTTTCCTCAATTAGCCAGTACGCCACGTTCAAGATGGCATAGACTTCCGAGCAAGAGGAAAAAACAGTAGAGCACTTCCTCTGTAATTGTCCAGCCTTAGCTAGGAGTAGCGCAAAGTTTTTAAGAAAATACACTTTTGGCTCTCTTACGGAACTATCCGATGTTGAGATAAAACCTATCCCACGCTTGATAAGAGAGTCTAACTGGTTCCATGAAAAGTAAACAGTAAAGTTCTTGTAATACACAGCGGTACTACAGTGGACCTACATGGATGGGCTAAATGAGTTGGCTTTTTTTAAAGCCGACTGCCACAAAAACCCTAAATCTAAACCTACAATACCTTCTACGGAACGATTTAATGCTGAACGAAAAAGTTTTCGTGCTTTGAAAGTTGAAAAAATCAGCTTTTAAAATTTCACTAAAAAAATGAAAAAAAGTTTGAAAAATGGGCGATGCCATTCCTACTTTTGAATAGATGCTTGTATTTTAATAATGGCCTAGCGAAATTTCCCAAAAACAATGCATACTTTTTATAGGTTAAGATTAAATTTCCGTTCATTCTAGAGAGAATGTGCTTAGGAAACGGCCCAATTTGTGAAAAGAAAACTCATGAGTTTTTGCACCATGACAACGCTCCGTTTGTTTTGACCAAAAGCTCGACAAATATCATCGAACAACCAAAGTTTTTACCGGATTTAGCTCCCTGTGACTAAATTTCCTTTTCTCCAAACTTAAATTCCCACTCCGCGGACGCCGCTTTGAGTCGATAGAGGCCATTAAGGGGAATTCGCTGAAGGAGCTGAAGAAGATCTCTTCAAACGCGTTTAAAAGGTGCTTTAATGACTGGACTAATCGTTGGCATTTGTGCATTGCTTCGAATGGAGCCTATTTTGAAGGCGACAAAATAAATTCTGATAATTAAACAATTATTTTGCGTTTTATTGCACAATTTCCGGTACTTCTTGGACAGAATGTATGATTTCATTGTAGAGTATCCATAAAGAACCAATTCTATTCACCTACGTCTGGGTCCACCGTATTTGTAGCCAGCTTTCATGCTATAGGCTCATTTTCTTGTATCTCTATCCGTGCGGTTTCGCTCTGTTGCAGTGTGTCGGAGTCTTCCCCCTTTCGCTCGGCGCTTCGCAGTATATGCACTTGGAATCGCTTACCTTGCCCATGCGGTATAGGTATCTCCAGAAGTATCCCGATTAAGCCTGAGAGAAACTTAGTTAATAAGTAGTTCACATCCCCGAAGTTCCTTTGGACCCATTTGCCAATTGATGCAATAAGTTTCACCGTCCATATGCCACTCGGTTCAGTGTCCTATCGGCTTTGCCACCGCAGCATTTTTTTTGTCTAGACAGACTAGCAAGTACAGCACTCAGACACAATTAAATCCATTATACTGCACTCGTCTTCCCTTTTTAATTTTCTTTAAATCTACTCGAACTCCGAAGAAATCTGAGTAGATCTTGTGGTGCCAAGGAGCTAAGTTGGTCGCTTCTTAACACATCAGTGCCAAAGTCCTCAAACCTGATTCGAGCGAAGGCGGGGCAGACACACAGGAAGTGGTCCGCCGTCTCATCCTCCTCTTCACAAGCTAGGTAAAGTGCACTGTCGGAGGTGCCCACCTTTTCCATGTGCTTTACCCATAGAAAGTGACCCGTCATCAGTCCAACCAGCCGCCTACAGTCCCCTCTGCTTAGTGACAAGAGATACTGCGACAGTCGGTCGGACATTCCAGGTAACATCAGTTTTGTCCAACTGCAGCTTCTCTCTCAGCCTGCCAAGTACGCTTGTGGGTTAGAGTAACCCATTTGCTAGCCGTGACTTTGATGGCTGCAGAAGGGAGTGACAGAACGGGCTCCAGGTGAAGGAAGTTGGCCTCGGCAGCATGGTTTCGCATCTCCGTTCTGCGACGCTAGTGATGACGTATTTCTTCTTGGCGTTCCACGCATCCATTCGTTCCCGGACCATGAGGTGATCAGAAAGACTACAGCGCCAGAGACAGTGCGGTAGGCTGAGGCAGCTCTGAGTGCCGCTGTACGTTACACAGCCTCCAGTGTTTTGCGCTTGGCTTTGCAGTTTAGCACAATTCCCCATACTGCATTGCCCCGTACAGGAGAATTGAGTTTGTGGCCGTCATAATTTGCCTAAGTGCCCCTTGACCACTCCTGGTACATACTATGAACTACTATATAAAATAATATATGACTCATGAAAAAAATAGTAGTATGTTTATAGTTTTGTGAGAAGAAATCGTAGGCGCTCGCTTTAATAGTGGTTAGGGCACAACTTTCAGAAATATATGGTCGCTTCTCTGTTTCAAAAATGCCTTTGTTATCGAAGGTTATCGATACTTTTTAGACAGCTCTACTATATATTAATTAGATAATTAAGAAGTGCTTTCCGATGCAGGTAATTATGATATTACTTTTTCTTGTTGAATTTTTTCGTTAGTATCCCTTTTTACTTATTTGTTCGTATTTAAATTATTGCCGCCCCCGTTTATTTATCCATTCAATTTACGTTCATAGTTTTATGCTTTTTTTTAATTGTTTTTCTTTCTAATCCCACGTTCATTATGTAGCTTTTTTCCCTCCTTGATTGTTGCCCAATGAATGAAAATAATAATAATAAAAAAAATTGTTTAATAAGCAGCCGCACAAAGTGTCTCTAAAAATAAGTTGTTGCTTATCCAACCTACTACGTTTTTTAGCTAGACAAAAAAAACCCGAATTCAATATTTACTCCATATTTCGTACAGCGAAAATCCTTTTATTAACTTTTCCCTATATTTGTATGCCGCATTAGATGTAAATAAGAGCGCCATCACTGTGGATGGGCAGAAGAAAGTGCCGGACAAGGGACCTGTCATGCTGCTCTACGAGCTCTTCAACGATGTACACTTCGATTGCTCAACAGTGGATGGGGCGCAGAATAATTGTCGCTTTAAAATGACAGTAACGGTGAATAATAGCAAATTCGATGGCACAGGTAATGGTAACTGAAATAAGTAGAGAAATATTTTAAGTGGTCAGGGGTAGTCAGAGGCGCGAAAAAATTATTGTTTTCAATAATTTTGATTTTTTTTTTGCTAGTCAGTGGCTTTATTTTACAAAAATAAAACCATAGCAATAATCGACTTGACTTTAGCAAAATTTTAACGAAAAAAAAATTAATAATTGTAAAAGTTATCGCTGTTTGTGTGCAGCCCGTTTCTGCAGAAGTTCCTTGCGGTGATCATCACAAGTCCTTGGAGATTCAGCTAAACTCCATCGGACAAGAGAAATTATTTTTATTAATAGGTAATCTTGTGCCTGATCGAAGCTTTGTTTTTTTTTTTTCAAAATTAACAATAGGCGACCTCAGTTAATATTTTTCAGATTTTCGAGAAAAAAACCGCCAATTAATTGTTAAAAAAAAAAAATCGAAAATTTTGAAAAAAAAAATCCTTCGATAAGGCACGAGTTTTTTATGTTTTTCAAAAGCAGTATTAATTTGATTGAAATCTATCAAGCGGTTTTTAAGTTACAGTGATCACCAGTTCAAAAAACATAGTTTCTAAAAGTTAAAGTTAGCATTTAAAGTTTTGCTATCGAGCTCCGGAGCGCCCGAGCGCCCTTTATTAATTGTTCAATAACTCGAAAAGTATTTGTCGGATTCACTTCAAATTTTAAGATATTAAAAGGGTTTTCCAAGAGGAGGTGTTATTTTGATATTCAAAGAAAAATGCTACTTTTTAATATAAATGATCGGATGTTTATTTCATTATGAAGAGGAAGGTATGCCGGAAAATTGTGGATATAACATCAGGCAGATGACCAACATGACCACCATGCTTACAGAACAATATCATTTTCATGAAATTTTCCATAACCGAATTGCAAAGTGGCTGCCCTATGTCCTCGATAGCCTCACGAATTCCATCTTTGAGGTCTTGAATCGACGCTAAGTGGGTTGTTGGCGTAGACCTTCTCTTTCACGTGGCCCCAAAGAAAAAAGTTACAAGGTGTTAAAACACAAGATCTCGGGGGCCAATTGTGATCAAGCTGAGCCAAATTTGACAGTCGATACGATAGCTCAGAGGTTAAATTCATCGCATGGAATAGTTCACATGCGCCTGGTTCAGTTGGGAAAGGTTTCAAAGCTGGGTTCCAATGGGTTCCGGATAGACTTTCCGTCGCCAACCTTCAGCAGAGAGTGAATGTGTGTTCTCAGCTGCTGCAAAGGCTTGAAAATGAAAATTTTTTGTACCGTATCGTTACTGATGAAGAAAAATGGATAATCCTGTTCGCAAACGCCAATGATTAAATAAAGATGAAACACCAGAACCGACCCCTAGAGATGACCTTCACCCCAAGAAGATTCTCCTGTCTATTAGGTGGGATATAGCCGGTATTGTTTATTATGAACTTCTTGAACCAAACCAGGCGATAACTGCTGATTTTCTGATTATTGTTCCCATCAGCTATCAAACCTTTAGTGAATAGACGCAAAGTTTTGTTTCACCACGACAACGCAAGACCTCGTACCGCAAGGCAAACATTAGGCAAGCTGAACGAGCTCGGATGGGAGCTAATGCCGCATCCACCATACTCTCCGGATATTGCACCTTGTGATTATCACCTTTTCCGTGGACTTCCATCCCATATGAGCAATAAGAACTACTCCTCAAAAGAAGCTATAAAAAGGGATATCAAAGCGTATTTATACCGCAAACTTTTCCCGTAAAAGATGAATGGTTTCGGTGCTTTTGTGGCACGTAGCGCCGTCTTTTTGAAAATGAACTTTGTTCAAATCAATACCATCCATTTCCGGACATAAAAAATCGCGAATCATCTCTGTTCTATTCAAAATAACACCTGTTATTGGAAAACCCTTTACTTTAAGAAAATGTAAAAAAATTGTTTTCCAAAATTCTGACTACCCCTAACCCCTTATGTAAACAATATTTTTATAACTAATTTTTGTTTTTCCTTTCTGCCTTCACTCATAGGTCCGTCAAAGAAGTTGGCCAAAAATGCAGCCGCCAAAGCCGCGTTAGCTTCGTTGTGCAACATTTCGTATAGTCCTATGATGCATCCGCAAAAGAATGTGCCATTGCCAATCGATGATAAGACATCGTCTATGGAGTTGCCACAAATACACGCCGACACAATTGGGCGTTTGGTATTGGAGAAATTCATGGAAGTCATTAAGGGACAGGAATCGTATTCGCGACGCAAAGTCTTGGCTGGCATTGTGATGACCGAAGATATGAACTTTAGCGAAGCCAAAGTGCGTTGTTGTCAATTTTCCACACTACAAATGACTTGCAAATTCGATGTTCGATGTATTCTATTGTATTTCCCATCTTTTATGCACAGGTAATTTCCGTATCCACTGGCACCAAGTGTGTGAGTGGCGAACACATGAGTGTCACTGGCGCTGTGCTCAACGACTCGCACGCCGAGATCGTCTCGCGCCGTTGTCTAATGAAATATTTATATGCTCAATTGGATCTGCAATGCAGTCAGGGTATGTTGAAGTGATTGCGCCCTTAACTAAACTAAAAAATACATACTTGTTTGTGTATTATTGAAGTAGACAAGGAGCAAACTACATACATATTTTATGTAGAAACAGTATTTCTGTTTGTTTTTTTCTCTTATTATTTATGGGTAGTCGAAAAAGTCTTTTCGTATTTCTAATCAAACTTCAATTCATTTTTTTTATATTTATAATGAACTTTATTAAACCAAATATATACCATTTTGGTCGACCACATCTTTGCCATTTTTCTTCTAGAGACATTATTCCATCAGTGTAAAACTTTTGTGGTTTCTCGGCGAAAAACTGCGACAAGTAATTTTCACAGGCTTCTCTTGCAGCCAACTTTACTCCATTAAGGTAGTTCTGCATTGACCGAAACAAATGTTAGTCCGATGGTGCAAGGTCAGGGCTATATGGTGGATGCATCAAAACTTCCCAGCTAAGCTCTCCCAGTTTTTGCTGAGCCATCAAAGACTTGTGTGGCCTAGGGTTGTCCTGATGGAAGACGACGCCGTTTCTGCTGATCAGTTCTGGCCGTTTATATTTTCGATTGCTTGCTTCAATCTCATCAGTTGTTGACAGTAAAGTCGATGATTCCTTTCCAATCCCACCAAACACACAGCATAACCTTTCGAGGCGTCAATCCTGGCTGTGCGACCATTTGTTGAGCTTCACCACCCTTGCACCATGCTCTTTTTCGCACATTATTGTCGTATTTGATCAATTTTTCGTCTCCTCTTACGAGTACCACTCGCTTCAGAAATGGTTCGATTTCATTTCGTTTTAGCAAAGAATCGCAGATGTTAACTCGGTCCATTAAATTTTTCACAGACAATTCATGTGGTACCCAAACAACGAGCTTCTTTTTGTAACCAGCCTTTTTTAAATGGTTCAAAATTGTTTGATGATGAATGTTTAGTGCCTTGGCGATGTCATGGCAGCTTATGTGACGGTCCTGGTCAATCTTTTCCATAATTTCATCGACTTTTTCAACGATAGGTCGACCGGAGCGAGGTGCATCTTTCGCATCGAAATTTCCAGAACGGAAGCGAGCGAACCATTGTTGTGCTACCTGAACAGATACAGCATCGTCTCCGTAAACTTCACAAATTTCATTGGTGGCTTGCATGGCATTCTTCCCCTTTTTTATACAAAAATTTCAAAATATAACGAATTTCTTCATAATTTTCACTCATTTTTGAACAGCTATAACTTTTTTTCAACTTCTTCGAATTTAATTTTTTTTCGGTTAAATGAAGCTTAAAATGTCACCTTTCTAGCACCATATGATATGACACAATGTGATTGGTAGCACTGGAGATAGATTACTCCAACGACATCTATTGACAAAATACGAAAAGACTTTTTCGACTACCCAATATTATGATTTTTATATGTGTACGTATGTATATAAACTTTGCCTTAATTTCGTACACTAAAAAAACCCTTCTTAGCATACAAATCTACTGAAATTGTAAATATACATACATACATACATCCATGCATGTGCACACACGTATAGCTGCATAAATGCATATGTATGCAAATGTATGTATATATACATACACGCAGAAATATATATATATAATATTATTCAAAGTTTTCGTTTGTGATAAAGTAGTAGTGTAGTTTTCGTTTTGGTTTGTTCAGCGCACATCGCAAAACTTTGCCGTTTTGTTTGAATGCGGTTTTGTGCTTTTGTTACGAAATTCTACAAATGTGCGTTGCACTATGCAGGCTACAACTACAGCAACAACAACAAGAACAAGTGTGTTAATATATGTACATATCAAAGGCATAGGCAAACTATGGTAGAAATTCGTTTCAAGTAGACTTTACAAAAATTCACTTCTTCCTTTGCGAAAACTGCATTTTTGCAAAAACTTATGTTGGCATGATGCGCAGCTAGCAAATTATAAAATATACAATATATAGCAAATATATAAGTATCTGGCTTTCGCTATACATAAACCGATATTTCACTGCCTTGTTTTCTTGCTTTATTTTCACATGCGCGTACACTCGTACTCGTACACTTTTACAAATTCAGTCTTGCATGCAAACTTTGCTACCGAACAAATATTTAATTTAATTTTTTAACAAACAAAACTCGAATTTCAATTGCATGCGGTCACGTATTTTTTAACTAGAAAACTACTTTGTACAAAAAAAATATTCTCTTAATAAAATAAAAAAATAAAAAAAAAATGTTCCTATAATTAAAATTAAAAATGAAAAAAATAATTCCCTATAAATTAAAATAAGAAAGAAAAAAAAATTCCCTATAAATAAAATTAAAAACTAAAGAAAAAATTCACTATAAATAACATTAAAAAAAAATCCCTATAAATAAAATTAAAAACAAAAACACAATTCCCTATAAATTAAAATAAAAAAGAAAAAAATATTCCCTATAAATAAAATTAAAAAAGAAAAAATGAAATATTCCCTATAAATAAAATTAAAAACTAAAGAAACAATTCACTATAAATAACATTAAAAAATTCCCTATAAATAAAATTAAAAACTAAAGAAAAAATTCATTATAAATAACATTAGAAAAATCACTGTAAATAAAATTAAAAACAAAAACACAATTCCCTATAAATTAAAATAAAAAAGAAAAAAATATTCCCTATAAATAAAATTAAAAAAGAAAAAATAAAATATTCCCTATAAATAAAATTAAAAACTAAAGAAATAATTCATTATAAATAACATTAAAAAAATCCTTATAAATAAAATTAAAAACAAAAAAAAAAAAAAATTCCCTTTAAATAAAATTAAAAACTAAAGAAACAATTCATTATAAATAACATTAAAAAAAATCCCTATAAATAAAATTCAAAGCGAAAAAAAATTCCCTATAAATTAAAATAAAAAAGAAAAAAAATCCCCATAAATAAAATTAAAAAAGAAAAAAATATTCCCTGTAAAATAAAATTAAAAAACAAAAAGACAAAAAAATAACTTCCCATACCGGGAATCGAACCCGGGCCTTCTGGGTGAAAGCCAGATATCCTAGCCACTAGACCATATGGGACACCAAAACAATCGTGCCCAACAGCTAGCACGTGAGGTTACTGTATTATTGTTCTTTATTTATGGCTCTCTACCTCTAAAAAATGTAGCTGCTCGCTTAACCAAAATAGTTTGCGCAGCAGAGCTGCCTAGCAAAAATCCATACATTCTGCTACTGTGTTAGTTTTAATTATCCAAGAAAACTGCTTCTCTACCAGTCTTTACTATATTTGAGGTGTTAATTTAACGCGGTTAATCATTACATTCATATTCAATATTCAAATTCCCCTGAAATTGTTTTTGTAAACAACTTATGAAATTAAATTGCCGCTGACATGTGGTTTAACTGCAAATGTTAAGTTAACAGCGCCGGCCAATTGCATAGGTAAATATTTTTAAAGCATGCATTCGGGCGCAAACTAACAACGGGCATGCATGTCATTCTGTTAGATAGAGTTTTGATGCAATCGGGTATGCTTTATTTTTGAGTAAAAAAAAATATAAAAAAATGCTGGAAAAAAGTAACATTAAAACAATAAAATTAAAAAATACAAATAATTTTTTTTTTTTCAAATATATTTTATAAAAAACAATGAAAAAAAATTTTGATTCAAATAAATTTTTTTTCAAATATGTTTTATAACAAAAATAAAATAAATTAAAAAAAAAAAAATTTATGTAATAAAATTAAAAAAAAAAAATGCTGAAAAAAGTAACATTGAAAAACAAAAACACGAAATGTGCAGGTAAACTCGTTTAAATAAAAGTCCAGAGCCCACTAGCAGTTGGCTGACAGCGGAGTACTGACGGATTGGGTACTGTACCTTCGCTTCTTCAGACAAAACTGCGGCCATTCGACCTAAATAAGTTGAATTTTGACTCGTCCCCTTTTGAAATAAAGGGATGTTTCTAGGAGTGTACGCTCTTTATTCGTTACTCTGTAGAAAATCTCTGAGAGGGAGTGGCAGAACGGGCTCCGGGGCAAGGAAGTTGGCCTCAGAGCCAATTCTGGTTAAAGAGTCAGAAATCTCGTTACCCGCGATACCCACAAGTCCCGGGACCCATTTTAGCATCAGGCTATTATGTCTACCGATATACTTCAGCCTGGATTTACAGTACGCGACTACCCTTGAAGTAGTTGGGGGGCTGTCTAAGGCCATGAGCGCAACTGGGCTGTTGCTGCAGACCTATATAGATCTGTCTCTCCATATGTTTCGCCTCCAAAGTTCATCGCTTCTTGAACAGCTTACACCTCCGCTTGAAACACAGATGTGTGCATTCCAAGAGCAAAGTACAGTTTTTTCCCGCTGGATTCCACGTAGACCCAAGAGCCAGAGCCGTGCTTGGTCCTGGAGCTCGGTTCTGCGCAATTCCGCCCTCGAAACTTTTCAACATGAAAGAAGTCATGCTGATGGGTTTAAAGCTTTTGTGGCTGATGTAGTCATATCTTCCAACCTTAGGGATGAATGCGACCCTCACCATCTTCCAAAAGCGTGGTATATAGGCCAGTGCCAGGCATGCAGTGAAGATTTTCTTCAAGGCTGCTGTCGCGGACTCTGCTCCTTCCTTCAGCATGACAGGATATATGCCATCTGCTCCGGGCGACTTGTAACCGCGGAAAGATTTGATGGCAAATCGCATGGGGGCCTCATTCACCACCGAAAAGGTGTAGCAGCTCTGATAACATCCTCTTTCAATAAGGGCTGTTGCCGACTGACGCTTATCTGATTACTGAGATTCCATCAGCAAGCTGAGTGTCTCACTTTGCCTCTCCGTGAAGGAGCTATCAGATTTCCATAGTGACCCCAGCTTTGCTGTTGCGTCTCTTTTCAGGATCCTAACCAATTTCGCCGTGTCACTCAGAGATTCCCTATAAGAAGGTCTTTTCGATTCCCGAATAAGCCGCTTATAGTTCTTCTGAACATCACGGTATCGCTCCCAGTCCTCAGCAAGGTTAGTCTTGAGGACCCGGTTTAGAAGTTTTCTCGACTCACGCCTCAACATCTGGAGCTCTCGATTCCACCAAGGAACGGGGGGAGTCCGGTCAGGGAGAGGTCGAATTGGACAGGTTGACTCAAAACATTAATAGTTAAGGCAGCGTTTCTAGGTAGAGTTTTTCAACAGCCGACTCAATGCCCTCAATGTCTTTCCGAAGTCTTGGTGTCATCACGCCAAGGTGCCTTCATTAGTTTCACTTCATTTTAAAGTTAACCAAAAGTCTTAAAGTGCTAAACATTTCAACCCTGAGCTTTTCAACTGTGTCTCGCATCGCCCTGAGGCATCTTGTGAAGAAAGTCACAGTACAAAAAAGATTGGGAATGCCTGAACTTCTCTTTAAATAATTAAAATACTTATGATTTATAACTAAACATTTAAAATTGTAATAATAATTAATAACTAAAATATCTTTTGAAAAACTTAACACTTCTTGGGAAGTTAAAGTCACCTCCAAAGTTAGTTCAGAAAACGATCTAAGGCGTAAAATATGTACAAATGGTAGTCGATCACTAGCAAAACTTTAATGTAAACCTAACGCACAAACATATTTTGATTATTTCTCAAATAAATATCATACCTTAAGGGGGATATTCTGGTCTAGACGCCTTAATGTTAGCTATTTTTAAAACTAAGATAAAACAAGGAAGAACATTTTTACTATCTATTTCTTCTATGGTTCTATTAATATTGGAAAAGTATAAAAAAAAAATAGTAAACAAAAAATAAAAAAATCGTGGAATTACAGGCTACAGTCGAAATGGTGGGTGTATGCAGACTTTTGTCGGTCACTGTATATGTACAGGGTTTGATTGAAAAGTAATGAGCCTTCCCGCGCGGAGCGTCTGCCAAGCGATCAACCGAATCGGCTGGTGGGGGAAAATGATCGTTGGACCTTCCCCTTCCACTAGAAACCGGTCCCAGTTCGCTGGCAACAGCGGTGCAGTCAACATCCCTCCGCGCGTGAAAGCTGTTTTAAAAGTGTGTTAGGATTTTGCAGTGGCGAAAATGCAGCGATCGTTGGAGCAACGTTACTCGATCAAATTTTGCGTAAAGCTAAAAAAAGCGAGTACCGAAACCATTGGGCTACTCAAGGAGACTTATGGGGCCCAATCTCTGTCCAGTGCCCAGCTAAAACGGTGGCACAAGTCGTTCAAGGAAGGCCGGGCTGGAACCATGCTGATCATCTTTTTCGACTCTCGAGGCATCGTCCACAAGGAGTTTGTAGCTCCAGGAAGCACTGTAAACGCGGCATTTTACAAAGAAGTGCTCCTTCGGCTAAAAAACCGCGTCGCCCGGGTTCGTCCCGACCTCGTCAACAATTGGACCCTTCATCACCTCTACATTGGCCAATATGAGGGCTCGTAGTGCTTCCCTACCCTCCCTACAGCCCAGACCTGTCCCCTCCGGACTTCTTGTTCCCGCGCCTGAAAAGAAAGCTGAAGGGGAGGCGTTTCGACTCCATCGAGGGGATCCAAGAAACTGTGACAGCCGAATTGAACGCGATTCCGGCGGATGAGTTTAAAAAATGTTTCCTGCAGTGGAAGGACCGCTACCAGCGGTGTATTGACGCTCAAGAGTCCTATTTTGAAGAATTTTAGTTGTATAAGCCAAAAGGTTTAATAAAACTGCTTAAAAAAAAAATAAGACTCATTACTTTTCAATCAAACGTTGTATGGAATAAATAAAGGTTGTGTGAGATACAAAAGATTTTATGGAAAGAACGAGTCCTCAAGTCATCCGGTAACATCTGCCGTTCATAGTGCGATTCGCTTCACTCGGCCCGCTTAGACGCCACGTCACAAAATCCGCTGCATCTCCGAAAATAATTCGATAATTTTGAAAAATCCGTTGAAGGGCATATTTTTGAATGGCTAAACTTTGAAAAATCGATTTTTTTCAAATTTCTAGACCAGAATACCCTCTTAAGTCTATTTTCCAACAATTATTTATTAATAATTCATAAATACTTAAGCTCTTCTAACTTTTTTTCCAATAGCAAGCATAGAAAAAAGGCCGGTAGCGTAAACAACAAATACTTTTATTTTTTAGCTTTCTTTTTTAATTATCTAGACGCCTAGTTTGCATTTGAAAAAAAAAAACCAAAAAAAAAAATCGATGACATTTTCACATACTTAATTAACACTTGGCATTTTTTTCTCTCAAACCAACTCAACTCTAGAATCTCCCACCCCACTTAACTTAAGCGTATACTCGAACAACTTAACTACTACAATTACAATTACATAGTACATAGTACATACTAGATAATATTTTAATTATTATTAATGAAAATTAACAATAATACAACAAAACATGACATGCGTCAAACAATTAATCTCGTATTTACTAAAGTCGCATAAACAAATTTTTCTTTTTTTCAACTTTTGATTTTTATAGCCACTGCAAATCAGTCGATTTTCGTGAGGAATCAAGACAATGGGCAATACCCGTACAAACTAAAATCCGGTGTTCATTTCCATTTGTACATCAATACAGCGCCTTGTGGTGATGCACGGATTTTTAGTCCTCACGAAAATGACACTGGTGTTGACAAACATCCAAATAGGTTGGTAAACAAAATCAAATGAAATTACAAAATTCTTAAAGTTAAACAAACTAGACTACTACTACTAAGTATTTGAACAAAAAGACTTGCAAAAAAAAATGAAAAAAAAAAAAAAAATAATAATAAAACTCATACAAATAAGTATTAAAAGTCACTGTTTGAGGAACATTTGAATTGAGTTATGCTTCCCATTTTGTTATTTGTAAGAAATTTATAAATCTATGTATGTATATACTATATACTACATATTTATTTTAGAAAAAATTATATTTGAATTTTTGAGTGAGTACCAATCGAATTAAGTGGAGTCGTTAAAAAGTGAGATGCGCGTATTCGATGTCACGGCATGATTTTTACCTACTGCCACGAATCATCAAAGTGCTTCGATAAAAATAGAAATTATTGAAATTAACCATTATTCTAATATTGCTACGATAGGAATGTACGTAATCAGCGAGAAAAGTTGGGCCACAACCCGACGTATTCATACATTTCACGCGCTCTCGTTTTATAGAGCTCAGAAGTCCTTTAAAAAGGACTTACAAATGCTCAGAGAGGTGCTACTAAAAGTGATTTTCCTTTCATTAGTTCTACTATGTCCAGATTACCTTCCACGAGAAGTTGTAGAACCACTTCAATGCGATCGCAAAGATACTGCAGACATGCAGCATGTTTAGGGATCGCGAAAGCGAGGAAGATTTCAACATTTTGTCCGCGATCAGCTGCAATCAATGCTCTGACGACGCCATGGTGCAGAACCAAACCAGTAAACTCCTGTAAGCAGGAGATCAGATATCTTGCGTGTGCAGGTAACATTTCTCTGGTCTGGATTCCAGGACATATGAACATTGAGGGTAATGAAATTGCTGGTGAGCTTGCCAGGAAGGGATCGACTGAATTAGGCTCAGCGGTCACCCACACGGTCATCGGCATCCCTTTGACTATTGTTGAAGAGAAATTGTACAACTTATTTCTCAGGAAAGCATAAATCAGTCAGATGGAGCTTCATTTTTTCGTGTGGTATTTCGAAAATCCTATGGCTCCAGTACAATAGACGCAGGACGCAGTTAGTCCTACATTCACCACGTCATTCAATTTCCAAACTCGTAGCTGTGTTTACCGGTCATTCGACGATCGGCACACACGCAGAAAGGCTGGGTTTTCCATTTAATCTCCATTGCAGAAGCTGGGGGGACCTTTCAGGGTCCTCCTCTGAGCATTTTCTCTGTAAATGTCTAGCCTGTTGAGAACTTTCTCTGTAAATGTCCGAATTTGACAACCAGACGATTAAGACCACTGGGTGTTCGTTTTTTCGACAGCCTGGAGCAGTGTGCCAACCTAAAGCCCATCAACCTTCTCCATTCTCAACAGCTCTGGTTGACTGTGGATATCTGCCTATTGGAGGTCTTGTAATGGTATGAAAACAGCAGTGATACTTGGGTGTGCCAGACGGGTTCTTCAACCATTTCACCTACTTACCTCAATCCGATCTTATTCCAAAAGTGTGTGCGACAAGTGTAGAAGGTCCTCACTAGTATCTTTCCAGTCATGGTTTTATGAATTTTAAACCTCCGCTCAGAAGATATCAACGATAATTAAGCCTTACAAGAAGAAAGATAAATATTAAACTCTGGTAATTTCCGTTCAATGCCTTTAAATTTAGTTCTAGATTTATTGGAAGTTCGCACTTCGACCTCGCGGCCTTTTGTGTCCTCTACTCATCACTGTACCTCATACAGACCCAGTTCCCTTATTAAACTTAAGATAGAGCTGCGTTGGGCTGACTGTAGGTGCCTTTCTTCCGGCTGCAAATGGTCGAGATGTCTCAACCCTTCTGTGAAGAAGGCGCATTGGAGTCTCCTGGCATTCTTTACAGAAACGAAAAGAATCAGTGAAACATACCCCGATCATGTGCAGATGATTACGCAATCTGCGATGGCCTGTGAGAATGCCCAAGAAAATTTTCATTTTATCCTTAAGGAGGCTTACACGATTTTTAAATAACTTTTGGTGTACGCCTCAGGATTTCGTCTAGTGTAGTCTCATAGTTTGGTGCCAGCTAACCGTTCTTAGCCTTAGCTCTTCACTTCTAAGCTTCTCTTGGACGATGTGTTGTCCCTTAGCAAGGATGGATCCATAAACTGTTGCTACAAAGGTTTGTTGATATGTGCGAATACGTTTGTTGTGTATAGGGTGCGTTTTATGTTTCAGGTCCAGCGAATTTTAGTATTTTGTTTTTGAATAGCCAGCTTCAATATTTCTACAATCTCCTTAAAAGCATTTTTAGATATCTTGTAAAATCTCTGAGATTCATAATCATCCTCTGAAAACTCCATCGTGGCAATGGATGATCGATCGTTTGAGTTATTCCCAATGTGCGGATGCACCCAGCGCTTCCTTTTCTTTTATTTCGCCTCCGAAGGAGTAGATAATATACAGAGTCCGGCACTCGAAGTGTAACCAATTAAAAAGGCCATACATATAGTTTGGAAAATTACTTTTATTCAATTCAAAGTAAAAAATGTGTGAAAATAATACAAAAGTAAGAATGAATTTACTTTTGCTCGATATGACCACCTTTCCCCTTGACTATGGCTTTGAGACAGTCCAGAAACGAATCGCAAGCTGCCCGAATGTGACTTGCAGGTATTTTGGCCCACTCGCGGACAATGGGATTTTTCAGCGCCTCGAGACTGATGAATCTTTTAGTTCGGACTTTGCTCTCCAAAATGACCCAAAGAGACTAATCCAACGGATTCGCGTCTGGTGAATTTGAGAGCCATTGTGTGGACGTTATGAAGTTCGGAACGTTGTTTTTTAGCCATTTTTGGTTCACTCGGGCTTTGTGAGACGGTCCCGAGCCCTGTTGAAACGTCCTTGGTCTGCCACCAAAATGTTTGTCTGCCCACGGCTTGAAAGCAACCACCAGAATACTTTCCCCATGATATATCGCATTTACCTTGACTCTAGGCCCGATGAAAACGATTGGAGAGCACCCATTTGAGGTTACCGCGGCGCAAACCGTCACCTGTGGCGGGTGCTGCCTTCTGGTGGCCAATCGATAACTCAAATTCGCGTGTGAATGGCCCGTCAAATAAACCCTATAGTTTTTGGGAGTTTACGAATTGCGTTCGGAAATTGACCATTTTCGGCCAAGCGAATCAACTCCTTTGCTCTCTCAAGTCTGACTTGTTACTGCTTTGGTGTGAGATCATGCACCTTTTGGATCTTATAAGGTTTAACTTACAGATCATTTTTCAGTATGCGGCGGATGCTGCGGTCAGATATTTTCAGTTCTTTCACCGTTTGATTGGCACTTCGCCGAGGATTTCGATCAAGTCGCTTCTTCACTAAGCTGCAGTTAGTGATGCCGTAGCTGCAACGCCATAGCCGTAATCATAATCTTAGCCGCAGCATTACAGCCTTTATCGATTGGTCATGCTGTAACCATAAACAGTAAATATTGAAGTAGAATCAATGACTTAAATGCATTTTGTCTAAAAATACGGATAACTTTCCACTAAGCTATGTAACTAATTTTTCGTCGTTCATTTCTAATATTCAGATTTTTATCGCAAATATTAAAACAAATGTCAGATATATCACAGCTGCTTACACTCACGAAGAAAACCGAAATTCCAATAGGTACATACGGCCACCTACGGCTATGGTTATGGCGTTATGGTGGGGCACCTAGAACCGTTTACAGTTATGGCCATTTGTTA
Organism: Anastrepha ludens; assembly: GCF_028408465.1. Taxonomy (NCBI): domain Eukaryota; kingdom Metazoa; phylum Arthropoda; class Insecta; order Diptera; family Tephritidae; genus Anastrepha; species Anastrepha ludens. The sequence continues at coordinate 23,938,365 of NC_071499.1, read as the reverse complement.
AATCAGAACAGCTGATTGCTGTGGTTTAGGTTATGGTTATGGCGGTACAGCACCACTAATTGCAGTTTAAATCAGCTACTTAATTTTGAGAATGATGTAATTGAGAGAGAGAATTGTATGATATAAATTTTTCGCTATTTCTTTGTCACTTCGATTTTCCTTGCTTTTCAAAAATTTAAAATTTGATTGCGATATAAAGATAAACAAAAAATTTTATTTTAATAATTAATTGGCACAATCATTATTTCATTAGATTAGGTTAGGTTGACGTGCCTGGCTGAAAGCCATCACATCGACCTATTGGTCCTAAGTGGTACCAGATGGAGCTTGGCCCTTACGTTTCCTTGTAGTAGGGTTTTTGTAATAAGCCTGCGTCTTTTGCGCATCTAAGTACGCTCTGAAGCTCTAACCCCGAGATACAGTCTAAACTCTCATATTTTAGAGCTCCTAAACATTTCATTCGGGTTCTAGCTAATGCAGGGCAAGAACCTAGAGGTAATAGTTTACCTTTCTTCTAGTTTATTGCAAAATTGCATTAGTTAATTGGTAGTTAAACATTATATGCGACTGCTTTGGTATTTTAAATAGGTAACAAATTTTTTGAATTCATTTGACTCCATCAAAAATATTTATTATTAGTGGCGATTGGACCAATCCTACGCTTCATGAGAGCCACAAAATGGTTCTCGAAGAAAAATAAATGAGGTTCCCGTGTCGCAAAGTGGTATCACAACACACCTCTAAGGTCAAAGTGAGTTGGTCGTACAGACCAACTACCACCATAACCTTACCTCACCTAGTGGTAGTTTAATCCCAAGCTCTCTGCGTGCTCTCTCTCAATGACAGACCAAACCAAAATAACAGAGGCAAAGAACACCTGACATTTTATGTAGATTGGCGCATAAAAAGTTCTTCCTTCAGTCTGTAAAGTGTGCCACAAATGAGTGACTAGGAACGGCAAATGAATTGATTTAAAAAAAAATTTAGCGGCAGAAATTTCCTCGAAGATGAGTTACTAACTGCTGAGAGATGGCCGCTGTTAGAAATTCCTTTTCTCTGATTTTCTCTCCTCAGAGGTCATTAAGTCTAGGATACACTCGCAGTATACCTCCCGCACATAATTGACTACTGCCTGAAACATACGAATATAACTTGCCATTCTACCGTCGGTAGAAAAATGAGTCCGTTGCCTTTGGCTTTGTATCGTTAAGCATTGGTATTTCGTTAGAAAATAATAATATATTTCCAACTTAGAGTAGAGAGATATCGACATTTCCTTAATTGTTGGAGATTCAGTATTCAAGACAAACTTACTCGACTGTGAGATTCCACTAACTTTTATGCATAACCCTCCACATCCATACGACGAAAAAATCGGTATTCTCTTCCTCGCTCAACGAATGTCAAATGCCAACTGATTAATGTCTGCTTCTTCTTGATTGGCGCGATAACGGCAGACGCGATTTTTGGCCGAGTTTAGCAAAGCGCGCTAGTCATTTCTTTCTTCCTGGAGCTGGTATATATTCTCATAAACTTAAAATCGAAAGATCTGTGCGTCTTCCTAATGCTTGCAGCGTCTTTCAGGCGAAAGTTCTGGCAATTGGGGAAGCTTGTAGGCTACTAATCGCAGATCCCTCTTTTAATGGTAATATCGCTATTCTTTCGGATAGCCAAGCTGCAATCAAGGCACTGGGTTTGGCTACAACAACCCCTAAAATGGTGGAACAGAGAAGAAATAGCCTTACAACCTTGAGTGAAAACCATAAAGTTACCTTAATCTGGGTTCCGGGGCATCGGATCATTGAAGGTAACGAAAAAGCAGATGAACGGGGATCTGTCATGAATAACGCTCTTGCAGAATCGGTATTCACACCATTGGGTGCAGTCAAGAATGTAATTTCTCTAAAATACCTCCGAACCGCGGATTGTAGATGAAAATACCAGACGAAATGCAAAATTAGCAGAATGTTATGGCCTACTTACAACCTCAAGCAATCGTCGACATTGATAAACATGAAACGACGGGACGCCTGGAGGCTGACGGCAGTAATAACTTCTGATCTGGCGCAAAACAAGCAGCCAAAATGGGCATCCCTCACAACACATACTGTCACAGTTGTAAACAACCGGGGAAAAAGGAAACAATCTTCCATTTCCCCTGCGAATGCCCTACCCTATGGAAGGACAGAATGTTAACCCTGGGCAAACGGCTGTTCGGGAGTCTCGAACAACTGTCTGGCTCAGATGTCAACAACCTAGTAAGGTTAATGAACCGCACAGACTGACTATATCATGCTGTAAATAACTGTTAAACAAGTTGGTAACGAGGATGTGGCAACAAAAAGGTGCGGAAGCGCTAATTGGATTCTGGAAGAATCACCACTCTAACCGACCAATCAACCATTTCTTTCTCGTGCTAACTGGCGCCAGTTGAACATTCCAAGTGAAGCGAATTCCTTCTCTTAGCTAAGTCCTTCTTCACCTGATTTTTCCAACGCAATGGAGGAGGTCTCTTCTTCCTCTGCTACCACCAGCTCGTACCGCATCGAATACTGACAAATGTCAACCGAAAAAAATGGCGGCTAAATAAGATGACGGACCTCGACCTTAAGAATGATAGAATAAAAGATTGCGGCTATCAGCGAGGCGACACGTCACACAAGTGCAGTTGCGTGAGGGAAATGTGAAAATGAGTGCTCTGAATGCGAGAAGAAGATGAAATTACACAAATGTCACATGAAACGTGACGTCAGAAATGTGAAAATGAGAACTCTGAGTGTAAGCAGAAGAAGAAATTATACAAACCTCACACGAAACGTGATGTCACACACAAATCTATTCTGTCAGATTCATTGAGAGTGGAATAGCTATACAATATGGGCGCCACCTTTGTTTTTTTGTTTGTTCGTCGTGCCCAGACCTGAACCATAAAATGCACCCTATAGTTTTGGTACTCACTCAAAAGCTGCTCAAAATTCGAATGGAAATACAAAGAATGCTAAATCTACTCCAGATTTACCACTCTTTGTCCCACTATACTACAATTTGCATAGTGTTCTATTTTGAATTTACTTACACTTGAAAATGCGTGTCTTCCCAAGGCGCAAAATAAAAATAAAAAAACATTAAATTAGGTATGATCTGTATTAAATTTATTTTATTTTACAAAATGTACAATCGATAAATGAATTCTTTCTTCTCTTTTTTCTCTCGATTTCTTTTTTCCAATAATTTAAATATTTTAATTTATTTTTGAAAATATCGTTTTTCCGTTACTCTTTTGTGTTCGCTTCTGTTGCATTGTTGGTGATTTTGCTCATGTCCCTACTATGCCACTCCGCTGTAAACTACTGCGTCTGCGTGCGATCGCTGAAACTGCTATAAAAAATAATAAAAATGCGATTAAATGACTAATCATCACCCTAAATCATATCAAATCAAATTTTAATTTGAAATGTAAATTTTCAAAATGCCATAATCCAATACGCATAAACAATTCGCTGATCGCTCGCATTTTGTGCGGCCGCTGCTGCTATACTTAATTGCTCTTGCTACTTATCCAACGCTTATATGGCATGCCATGCCTTGTAATGGCAGAAAGGCGCGTGGTCAATTGCGTACTAAAATCGAATCGGGTGAGGGGACTATACCGGTTAAAAGCAAAGAGGGTCTACAGACATGGGACGGTGTACTGCAGGTGAGTATCTTTTAAACTTTTCTCTCTTTTTTTTTTTTTTGTTTTCTACCCGAGATTGCCTTTTACTTCGACTTGTGCCAACTTAAATTAATATATTTGCACTTCTTCGCAGGGCGAACGTTTGCTGACCATGTCCTGCTCGGATAAGATTGCACGCTGGAACATCGTGGGCATACAGGGATCTCTGCTGGCCTCCATTATAGAGCCAATTTATTTGCATTCCATAGTGTTGGGCAGTCTATTGCATCCCGAGCACATGTACCGTGCCGTTTGCGGCCGAATAGAGAAATCCATACAAGGTCTTCCGCCTCCCTATCATCTGAATAAACCTCGCTTGGCGCTAGTCACATCCGCTGAGCCGCGTAACCAGGCTAAGGCACCGAATTTCGGCATCAATTGGACCATTGGGGACAGTGAGGTTGAGGTGGTGAATTCACTTACCGGCAAAACGGTCAACAACCAAATATCACGCATTACCAAGCAGATGTACTTCATGAAGTATGGCTTTTTGATGAAAAATTTGCCTGGCATACCAAATCGCAAGCTGACTATCGATTACGGGCAAGCAAAGGAGAGGGTTAAGGACTACCAGGTGAGAAAAAAACTTCTTTTTTTTCTTGTTCACTCCTCTTGGGAGCATTGGGCCTTGCGTTGGTTTCGATAATTTATTTAATTTCTGACAGGGTAGGTGATTAGCCTGCCGCTAAAAAACATATTTTTGTATAAATTTCAAGTTTTCATTCGGTTTTTTTGGCTTTAAAGTATTTTCTTTATAGCTTCAAACGTAGTGGAAATATTTGGAAAAGATTAAAACAAAAACTGTATAAAAGCTTGCGATCTCTTCAATTTGAGTAACCTGGCCCTAACTACTATTAATTCGTTTTCCTACAATTTCTTCTCACATACTCGTCCACCCCATCGCAGGATTATAATCACTTCACTATTTTTTTTGAAGTGAAACTTCTTAGGTGTCGATGGACGAGCGAGAATGGAGAGTAAAATTTCAAGGCCATGCAATGTTTTGGGCATTTTCGTTCCACGAAAGAGAAAAAAGGTATAACGTAGAGGAAAAGGAGAGAGAGAGAGCTATACCTTCTATATATCTTAGATTCACTTTAGGCTATTTTTCCTGAGTTTTTCCTTGTATTTGCTAATTTCTAGTGAGAAATAACACTGCCTACTTTTTGGCGCAAACTTGTAGGAAATATATTTTTGGTGCCTACTTTTTGGCGTGATATTTCCTTGGTGCCTACTGTTTGGGGCGTTTTTTGGTCCAAATTTTTCTGGCGTTGTTTTTTTTGGCGCCAACTTTTTGGCGCTTATTTCCGTTTCCTGGCTAGTGCTTGTGCGTACTATAAAGTGCTATCCATTCCGGTGTCGGATTTATTGGTATTGCCTTGCGGTAATTTGTGCCGTTGCTGCGGTCCAGGAATCGCTGCGTTTGTGCGGTTGATAAACGCTCGGAGTAGTGCGCGTTGTTGCCACGGTTTGCGTCCGGCGTTTACCTACACCGGTCGTGCCTTCTCCGTTTTTTGTAAATTTTGTCATTTGTATTATCTGCAAATGTTGTGAATTTATCTAGATATACATTCTTTCTCTCTCTCTCTCTCTCTCTCTCTCTCTCTCTCTCTCTCTCTCTCTCTCTCTCTCTCTCTCTCTCTCTCTCTCTCTCATTCTCTCTCGGGTGTCTCCCTCATTCTTTGTCTGTCTTGAAAGTTGCACTTCTGTTATGTGTACTACGCTACGCGCACTTTTTTTTTAATTTTTTTAATGTATAGGTACAGTTTTGTAAACTTTCAAACTTTGTACAAAATTTTTAAAAATTTCAGCAAAAATTTTAACCTTTTAACCAAAATTTTTAGAGTTTTTCTGGGTATGTGGTTTTATAGTCCATTTAATTTTGATATAATAGGTCTATTTATAAGTTCGTGCGGTTTTACAACAGATGGCGTAACTTGATTATTATTCCATCGATCCACATTTCCAAACATTCATTGGAGAGCTACTGTCGTAAGGCACAAACGTCAGTATAAGTTTTTTATTTGAAGCGTAAACAACAATATTTTTACCACACTTGAAAATGTCGAATTTCGTGCCAAATAATGTGTTTTTGCGGGGAATTCTTCTTCATTATTTTAATATGAAGAAAAAAGCAGCCGAAAGTCATCGTATCTTGGTGGAAGTTTATGGTGAGCATGCTCTATCTGAGCGAACGTGCCAGAAGTGGTTTGCACGCTTTAAAAGTGGTGATTTTGGCTTGGAAGACGAAGAACGCGAGGGTGCGCCGCCAAAGTTCATGGATACCGAATTGGAGGAATTGCTCGATCAAGATCCGGCTCAAACGCAAGAAGAGGTTTCAAAAACTTTGGGAGTTGATCAATCAACCATTTCCAAACGTTTAAAAGCCATGGGAATGATCCGAAAGGTAGGCCATTGGGTGCCGTATGAATTGAAGCCAAGAGACGTTGAACGCCGTTTTATGGCATGCGAACAACTGCTTCAACGGCACAAAAGAAAGGGTTTTTTGCATCGAATTGTGACTGGCGATGAAAAGTGGGTCCATTACGACAATCCAAAACGTCGGGCAACGTATGGATACCCTGGCCATGCTTCAACATCGACGTCGGCGCAGAATATTCATGGCCTGAAGGTTATGCTGTGTATCTGGTGGGACCAGCTGGGTGTTGTGTATTATGAGCTACTGAAACCGAATGAAACGATTACGGGGGATGTCTACCGACGACAATTGATGCGTTTGAGCCGAGCACTGCGAGAAAAACGGCCGCAATACGCCGATAGACACGACAAAGTTATTTTGCAACATGACAATGCTCGGCCACATGTTGCACAAGTGGTCAAAACATACTTAGAAACGCTCAAATGGGATGTCCTACCCCACCCGCCGTATAGTCCAGACCTTGCGCCATCCGATTACTATCTCTTCCGATCGATGCAACATGGCCTGGCTGACCAGCACTTCCGTAATTACGATGAAGTCAAAAAATGGATCGATTCGTGGATTGCGGCAAAACCGACCGAATTTTTCACAAAGGGAATCCGTGAATTGCCAGAAAGATGGGAAAAAGTAGTAGTAAGCGATGGACAATATTTTGAATATTAAATTTGTAACCATTTTACGTCAATAAAGTTTCAAATTTCGAAAAAAAACCGCACGAACTTATTCATAGTCCATTAACAAAGTACAAAATACTTTTAATTTTTTGGAAACTTTTTTGTTGATGGTGCGAAGAATTTTTATGGATGAAAAATGCAAAAGAAATTCGAGGCTTTTCTTTGTATGGAGGAAAAGGTGTGACACCTCAGAGAAAAATTAAAAAAAAAAGTTAGTTTGAAATCACTTCACTTTAAAACTGAAACTTACCCTTTATTACACTAAAATTCATAAGGCTTTACAATTGCATACCCATACGTTCTAAAATTTTAATGAAATCTTGAAAGTTTTTTTTTTAATTTTGTATTTTTGCATTATATGGTTTTTGTTGTATGAACTATATTTAAAAAAAAAATTAGCGAGACTTTATAACTTTGCAAAAGATGTATTCGACAACTGAAGAGAAGCCAGAGGTTTGAGATCTCATAATGGTATCAAAACGGAGTTTTAGTGCTACTTGGGGAGTGCCAAAGTGGTACTACCTACCTGTATATGAGAAGAAATTGGGCGGAATTAATTGGGCAATCTTCATCTTTCATCTTTTTGCATGTGGTCTCGACTCGACTCTTTGAATATTAAAAAATATTTAACAGTTTCGATGCGTCAGAACGGTTTTGACACATCTTACATCTTTACTAAACATCCTTTGCTTCACACTACTATGATTTAACCGAAAGAAGTTTGAAGCAATTAACTACATGTATTACAACAAAAAACACATGGCCGTCGTAAAAAATCCAAAGGACAAATTACCTGTTAGGATGCTCTCGCGTATAACTACAACCCTTACAGATCACTGGAAGGTAGGGAATCATGCAGCCAGACTTAACCTTCTTTTCAATACCATCTGCAGAAGCAGTCAGGCGGAAGGGGTGAAAGAAAGTCTTTTCCATTATTTATACGAATGTCCAGGTCTGGCTGAGCAAGACTTCGCTCTTTCGATAAGCCTTTTCTACAGCAAATTAATGAGTTAAGAAGGTAAAAAAGACGTAGAGATAAAAAGATTGCCGTTATACTCGTACTTAAATCGCACGAAATGGATCTGAATCAAAAAAAAAAAAAAATACATCACACGAGAACAGTGGTAGTACAACGGCGCTAGTCGCTAATTAGGATTACTTCAACAACAACAACATATTAATTTTAGTCTTACAAAATTGTATCCAGTTTTGCGCCTCCGGGGTTTGCCATTGCCTGCTTCTTCATTTTGGAGTTTCACGGAGATTCGAACCTACGTACTCCAATTTCCTAATGGTAGTCACGCACCAACTCGTTCGGCTACGGCGGCTGATCCTTAAATTTAGCCGCTTTTTAACTCGCTTAGAATCCGTTATACCAAACATATGTCCGTTATATGAAATAATTCCATATACGCCCTCAGGATTCATCAGGTTTAAAACAATAAGGTATATCTTGGCTTCCACTTTTTCTCGATAATACCTCGAGTCTTGATAAAACATAATATAAAAATAAATCCTTTGTTTAGAGATGACTTGGAAGAAGATTTTAAAGAAGTTCAGATCGAACTAAATCTTTGCTATCAAATTATTTGCAATATGAAGTCTGGGGAAAGGCTAAAAAAAGCATTGAACTGTGGCGGAAAGATACATTGCCGAATATACTTCGTAGCAAAATTATAAAAGCACCACAAATTGACTCGTTTTTACTTTACCTCTGCATTTTTTAATTTTAATACATTTTTTTAAAATAAAATTATGGTTATTTTTATAATAAATATGGTATTATAATAATTCAAGTTTCGAAGTTTTAAAAAATTGTAAGAATACGACAACTTTTCATTAATATTTAAACATTTTTATTAAGTTTTTTTGATGAAAAAAATTGGCTGCGCAGTTTTTAGGCCATTAAATTTTGGTATAATAAAATGGAATTTTAAAGAGGCATAAAACTCGCGTTGATTTTTAGCATACTTGTTTTTTGTTGATGATGTTATTTCTGATTTCATCTTTTTTTCATTTGTACGGAAAAAATGTGAAAAAGCGTCAGAGGAAGAATTACCAAAAAATCAACTAGAATTTTGAGCGACTTTAGACTTGCACTTTACTAAACTAAAATTTATTGTGCTATAAAACTGCGTAGCACAATTTTTCCCCGAAATGGTAACTATATATTGTATATATATTGTATATATATTGTATATAATTGGCGCATACACCCTTTTTGGGTGTTTGGCCGAGCTCCTCCTCCTTATTATGTGACTTGCTACAGAATAAGCTATATTTTTTATAAAAAAAAGTGTTTTCGAAGAGCTTGAGAATTTAAAATGATTATACTAAAGAAAATACTGTTGGAATATTGTTTTTTATTATTATAATCTAGTAGACAAGTTCATGTCCGTGATATCCGGAAGACATATCCGTGACCACGAGTTATATAGTCCATTCGATCAGTCGACTACTCAGTTTTGACTACTTTTTCCAATAAATCTTGAATATTGCAATAAATCGATTATTAAGGGGGCAGATACCTGTAAACGACCGTATTTTCGCTGATTTCCATTAAAATTATTTAAAATGAAGAAGTCAATATATTTTTTTGCAAAATTGGCATACAGTTTATTTATACATTAAAATAATATACAATAATTTTTTTTTTTTTTTTTAATTATTTAAAAAAGGCGGATGTACACTCAGTTCTTCTAGGAAGGTCGAGGCGGGGCTTCTAAATCGGCGGGCATTGTAGCAGATGGCAAAAAACCAAAATTTTTTGTGTTAATTAATGTCATAATTTCTATATGAATAGCAAAAAATGGAAAAAAAAATCGCGGAATAAAATGCTTCAAAAAAAAAAAAATTAGTTTGGGGCGAATTTTTCCTACTATTTTTGCTTCGAAAAAAATATTTTTTTGAAAACTTATAAATTCACATAGAAGGTAATGTCATACAAAAAGTTGTGTGTAAAATTTCAGGGAGATCGGTCAATAACTTTTCAAGTTATCGTGTGCGCCAATTCGAAAGATATAGTTTTGAGAAAAACGCGTCTAAAGTTTGAATACAACGTAACTATACCTCGCCCAGCGCTCGAACGCAAAGAATATAGTCGTCACGGTTGACGATCCCTTAAATGCGTTGGATGGCAAGGGTCTTGTTGGAACCAAATGTCGTTGATGTTTAGCTAATTCATTTTTGGAAACAAATATTCGATCTTCATGGCTCAGTAGCGCTTACCATTCACCGTAACGGCAACTCCTTCCTCGTTTCGAAGGAAATAAGAACCGCTGATGCCGCCAGAGCTCTATGAACTTCGCGAACAAATTTTTCCAAGTAAATTACCAGAATTTAGAAGCAAAAAAGTCAACACTGCTTGCCATTCTCAGCTGCCAGGTTGATATCACTTATCGATATCGATAGTTCTCATGCACTTAAAAAAACACCCGATATATAATTTAACTATTCAAGCATCTCTTTCCCATAACAATTTGCGAAAGGGATAGATAGTTTTCATTACTGCGTTGAAAAAGAATCCATGATTTTTGCGTAAAATTTGCGCGCAAATGAAAAAACTATTTTATGGTCGATCTTTGGCTTATGGGTGAGGCTACAAGGCTACCACTACTAACATGTCGGTTAGCTTCGATTATTTTTGTGATTTTTGTGATTTTATCGTCATTTTCTTTAACATAAAAAATTTTAAATTTTCATTTGAAATGGTCATAATTTGCTTTTACACAAACTTTTAAACGATTAGGCCATTGAGCTCTTGCAGCACGCATGGTTTCCATGGCTGAGGACGTCGTTGCACGAGCCAAAGATTGCCTGAGACTCTTCAAATTTCTGTTAGGTCTTCGACGGGCCATGTTCTCCAATTCTGACCACATACTTAGTTCAATGGATTCAATGAATCCAAGAACATTGTTTTTTAGCCATTGCTGGGTGGTTTTTGCCTTATGGGCTGCAGCGGAATCTTGCCGGAAGATCCAACGTTCTCAACTGCTTCACCACGCCTTCTAAGACATCCTCCTTGTACACTTTTGCCCCGGTCTTAACCTCTTTTTTGTAGAAATGAAAAGATGTAACGCCGTTATGAGACACTCCCCACCAAATCATTACGTAGGCTGAATGGTGGCCACGCTGAACTACACTTGGAACAACATTTTCTGCGTCTTTAGAAGTTTTAGCATAAATTTTGTCGTTCTGTTGATTAAAAACTTCTTCAACAGTGAAAATTGTAGCATCTGTGAAAAGAATGTTTTCACGGCCGTTGACCCCGTGCATCGAAGAAGCTGTTGAGCGACGGAAAGCTTTCATGCGGAGATCATCTCTAATTAGTCTTGACATGGATCTGGTCGATGCATTCATTTCCTTGGACGTGATTTTCTGCTTTCTAAGGGGACTTTTGCGATTTTTCTCGAATGGCTTTTATGGCTGCTGTGGTTCGAATCAAGTGAGGACGACGACTTCTTTTCCTGTCTGAAAACATCTGTAAACAAACATTCGCAAAATATCTTAGGTGTGCAACTAAGTTTCCGCTGTTTGTCAATAGATGCCGCCAGCAGTGTGTGGTAGTCGATTCTAACATAACCTAAACGTCATAAACCAAGCTTAGACATATGACAAACAAACTGCTTCGACACATTAATGATTTTTTTTGGTACCATAACTTTTGGTTTTGTGAAAATGTCTGTTTTTGTGCCGAATAATCGTCATTTCCGGGAAGTGTTGATTTTCCTCTTTCATTCGAAAAAAACGGCCGCTGAAGCGCATCGAGAGCTACAGAAAGTTTATGGAGATGCTGCTTTAAGTGAAACAACGTACCGCGATTGGTTCCGTCGCTTCAAAGACGCTGATCTTAATATTGACGACCGTCCGCGTGAAGGAAGGCCAACCACCTTCGAACACGCTGAATTGGAGGCTTTGCTCAATGACGTGTCAAACGCAAGAAGAGCTTGATTCAGAATTAGGAGCTGCCCGCAATACGCGGAGCGGCATGAAAAAGTGATTCCACAGCATGACAACGCTCGGCCTCACGTTACCAAACCCGTTAAAACCTACCTGGAAACACTGAAATGGGAAATCCTACCCCACCTGCGATATTCTCCAGATATTGCGCCGTCCGATTGCCACCTGTTCCGATCGATGGCACATAGTCTAGCTGAGCAGCAGTTCCATTCATATGAAGACATAAAAAAATGGCTTGATCTGTGGATAGTCTCAAAAGATGAACTGGTTTACCGCGACGGTATACGAGATCGACCAGAAAGATGGGAAAAAGTAGTAGCCAGCGATGGGCAATATTTTCAATGATTTACTTGTAACCATTTTTTTTCAGAATAAAGTTGGATTTTAATAAAAAAAACAGCGAGAACTGTAATGCAATCTCTTTGTAATGCAATCACTGCAATACGATTTTCCTTAGCTTCCCACTCCATTGTTAACAAGCGAAATTTGCCACGAAACTGAGTTTAGTTTGTGAGTGGACAATTTCTTATGAAATTTTCTCTGCGAATTTATTCTCGTCGTATGCATTGCCAAGTTTGCCACATAATTTATGGCAGGACTAAGCATTATTGCGGGATGAGTTGTGTAATGTTCTGTTGTTATGGAATAAATTACGCAATTATTTCTCCCATATCGGTGTTTTTCGCTTGTTTCAGGAGCGATTTTATTTTTATCATTGTTCAAAAGTGAGGTAATTTTTCTTCGATGGACGCCACACGATTCTTTTAGCTTTTTTGTGGATGTTGAATTCATCGTATAATTCTTGCAAATCCTCAATTCCTTAACATTTTGCGTCTATCCATATGGATTTGGCTATACGCACTTTACGCCGTATTTATTAACATTTTTTCTTAAAAAGTGTACTCAAATCAAAAGTGCTTTATAATTTTCTACGATATTAAAAAAAACAAAATAAAAAACTAAAAAAAAAAAAAAACTAAAAACAAATATTAATATTTTTCTCCCACTTACAGATTGCCAAGAAAGAGTTATTTGCGGCTTTTCGACGCGAAGACTTGGGCAGCTGGCTGAAAAAACCAATGGAACAAGATCAATTTGCGCTTCCGGAATGACTCCGTTGTCACCATTTTGTTGTAAGTTTGCATAAGTATACGAGATTTGTCAATTTCGTACGATTTGTATGCGTAATGTTGTTAATCTATAAATTCATGATGTTATGCATTTTTAATGGAAGAATGAAGAGGAAATATTCGACAACAGTCGGTGAGTTGATGACTAGTGATGAGGATCAATTCAAATGGTTCATGAAACGAAACAAAAATATGAATAATTTATATGCTGATGAACTAAATGAAACAATAAAAATACAAATGTTAACATTTCAACGCATGAATAGTGAGGAATCGAGAAATAAGTGGAAGGATTCAGGTGATCAATGGCGTAGGAGCGGTAACGAAGAGAAAGTAGTCAAGAATGCGGTTATGAGAGAACGAAATTTAAATTTAATAAAATTTGTTGCTAAAATAAAGCTTAATATGAATAATTGCTCTAGAATATTTCTAGAATAGAATGTAGCTAATATGCTGGAACTAAGTAAAGCAAGTATTATGGCGTTTTAGTCTGAATCAAAAACAAACTCAAAACACTCCCACACACACACACAAGAACACACATTGATGATATCCGCAAAATATGCAATCATAACACAAAATTTTGCTGATAAACTCCAATAAAAGGCATAAATTAAAGCTTAAAAAATTTCCTGCGAAAAAGTTTTTCAAAGATCTAAATTTAGTCATTTTGTGTTGAGAAAAGCGCATTAGTATTAAATTATAGTGAATTTGATTTTTTTGGTTTTACGAATTGATTGTTGTTGTAGAAAACGCATACATATATACCTGTGTGGGTAATTGGCACGTCACTCCTTTCGCCGGGTCTTTCGCCGAGATTATCCTTCAATTTGCTGCTTTACCTCAAATAAAGGGTGGTTAAGTTTCAAGGGCCGGTGCTGATTTTGAATAAACTACAATTTTTTTAGGAAATTATTGTCATTTCTCTTTATTATGATAATATTAGTATGGCTCAATTACGTATGAAACAAAATATCGGCCAAATGGCCCATTCACTGTTGCCATTTCCTGCCACTATTCTGACCATTGACGACGCCTGAAATGGTCAAGAGGCTTTAGTACTTGAGTCAATTGCACCTTGTAAGCGTGAAAATGCAAGTCTTTATTCATAATGTTCATCAAAGACGAGCGTGAGAGGTGCAATTGTTGGGCACGACGACGAGTTGAGGTGGACAGCTCTTCAACCACACTATCGCGAACAGCAGGAATATTTTCTGCAGTACGAGCTGTACGAGTATGCACTGGTCTTTTCAAATTGAGTTTGTCTGAAATTGAAGAATGTCAAATGAAATGCAGAAAAAATCTTGACGTTTAGGTGTGGTTCACATTCAACATCGGCCCTTGAAATTTAACCACCCTTTAGAAGGACCTGCGGTTTTAAGCGCATCCGAATGGCAGTTGGTTTTTATTGGCCGCTGGCAGAAATGTAGTCGGAGGTTTGACTTTGCTATCTGTCGAGGATTTGGCGTTATAAGCAGAATCTTTCTCATAGCCACATGGAGTCCAATCAAATGGTATGACGAAGAAGAAGACATTTCAAAAACTGTGTACACATTTTTTGTTCCATTAGAGCAGCGAAATGGCTTCATCGCATTGAGATTTAGTGTGGGAACTTGAGCCCAAACTAGTGGAATTTGAATAGACCAGCGGACTTTTTTTTTCCTTTTGTCACTCTTCTCGGGAGCATAGGGCCTCGACAAGACTTGTCTTGCGTGGGTTTCGTTAATCTATTTTGATTTCTGACAGGGTAGGTGATTAGTCTGCCGCTACCAGTCCAAAGTGGTGGAAATATGCCCACCTGTCGTTGCTTAGGAATAACGTCTTCTTTACCGCTTGGAGCGCCATCTGTGTTTCACATTTTTCTGCCAGAAGGATCACACAGATGGTTGAGGACTTCGCTAAATTTGGTGCGCCTGTGTTATTACCGCAGTTGCCCGCTTTCTCTTGCTGGCGCCACTGATACAATGTGTTACTGTTTGTTTTTGCTTATTTTAGCAGCCACAATGCAAATAATGCGCTGAATTTTGTGCGGGAGTAAGGATGGAATGGATAGGTTTTGGGTTTGAGGAATGAGACTTTTTTTTTTTAGAAATAGAGAAATTAGGTTAATTTGGGAAAGTGCGAGGACCGTGCTTTACGTGGGATTCGAATCCACAACCTTTGGAATGGCAGGCTAGTGCACTTAAGCTAGACTACCGAGGCCGCTGAAGTGGACTCTTATGAAGGTTTAACACGTCAATATTTTTGGGTTTTAAATTAGTTACAAAAAATTTGGTATAACTGAAAAAAATTCCTGACCAGCTTTAAATTAGGTTAGGTTATACAGGCTGGCCACGCAGAGACCATTTTGGTACATAGCGACACCAGATCAGAGTCCTATTTAGCGAAAATATGCATCACTCAAGACGCGGACACTGTGAATTTTAGGAGTTGCTCAAGATGCAGTTCAGGCAGCGCCCAGGTAGTCAAGGCCTAGTTTTCGAGAGAGTTGGAGAGTAGCATAGAAGATGTTCCAGGGTTTCTCTTGTACCCACTTCATTACATTTTCTGCAATCGTCGTTAAGAGCTAGATTTAGCTTGCAAGCAACTAGGCGGTGCCCTGTTAGTTCTAGTTCCTTCTGAGTTTTACAGTTCCCTCATTGTTTTTGGCTGGACAATCCTGGTCAATCCTTCGCCTACTGTAGCATATGCCTCCAATGGCCTCGGTTTCGTGACAGTGTCCTCCATGCCCGAAATCCCAATAAGCCTGCGTCTTCTTCTACGCCGTCTATCCATCTAAGTGGTGGGCGGCCCCTTCTTCTCTGTCTGTGGCATGTACCAAAGAGTATTTGTTGAGGTGGGTAATCCGTGTTGACCCGTAATATGTAACCTTCCCATCTCAATATGTTGATCATGATTGTGGTTATCACAGATGGATGCGCATATAGTTTTTCGAGTTTATGATTGTATCGTTTCCTCCACTCGCCTTTATCACGTATCGCGCCCAAAAAATTTCACAGAACTCTCCTCTCGAAAATCAGTAGCTTCGGTTTATCTGTATCTTTGATTGTCCACCTTATAGCAAGATGGAAATTATAATTGAGCGATACAGTGAAATCTTAGTTTTTCCGTCTAGTCTACAGTTCCCTCTGTCGAACGACATAACCGATTTAGTACACCTGTCGTCATATGCGTGTTTACACAGGATCCTGGTAACTTTGCAATTGCGATAACGATCTTTAATGGTTTTCTAAAACTCGTAACTGGAACCATGTAGTTTGAATTGGCCTTGGCATTCCCAATAAAAGAGCTACGTGCGAGGGGTCCAGAGGTAAGCTGATCGGCTGTAGCTTCACAGCTGAGTTAGCAGCCCGATTTTCCGCATAGAGATCAATCGGTGTTAAGTTGAGGACAGCCTCAAAAGCTGCCGTTGAAGTTTATTTCATAGCTCTCATAATGCAAAGCGCGGAGAGTCGTTAAACTTTTACGAACGGCTTAAGATATGGCTTGTTGTTGCTGTGGTAGAAGTAATACAAGCTCCGTCAGTGTAGAGTTTATCACCGGTCGTCTTCGTCTAGCTCATCTAAAGGTAAGGAAACATGCTATTTCGACAGGTTGGGTCCAGAGGAGAGGGGTGTTAGATGAGTAGGTTTTAAGGGGCATGTGAAAAGGTGGTTAGTGCCGTGCGTGGTGACTTCACAATGAGATATGTCTTCCTAACCGCCTTCCGTTTCCGTATAAAGCATTCGTCGCCTCTCCTGACCAACTTTTACGGCGCAGTATTGTCGAGATACCTCCGAAGGTTTGCTGGACAGCGTTTTTAACTATATTATGGATACATTAACCGATTATTTTTGCGAGTTCAGTGTTTAGTTGCGCAGTTGCTTTGGAGAGCCATTTAATTTAGAATTGCAAGGAAATCTTTGGTAAAAAATTCACATTTTGCTAATTTGAAAACTCCAAAGCGTAGTTCAAAGGCCAAAAAGCGTAGCTCCCATCCGAATGATTTGTTTTAAGGAAGGGAATTAAAATTTAGCTCAAACACTGTTTTTTGGTTCAAACGCAAATCCTCAAAATTCCTTTTTCTAACACTTGATGTAGAGCTAAAATATTTAGAGATGAACTTCCATTTCACCTTAGAACCACATTTCGAAATAATGACTTACATGTATAGATTGTCTGGATGCTTCCCTGAGAGCTGTAACGTTCCATTGTGCTATTCGAGACCTGGTACGTGTGCCAAATGTCGTCATCATAGGTGACATCGTGTATTAGAGGCTTTGCTAGTTTGACTAGTCACGCTAGCGCGCACTGTCGAAGTGGAGGTCAACATTGCTAAGAGGAAAGCTATGAAAGTCAACTACAATAAAGCAAGACCTTAAAGGTTGACGGATGCTCGGTCGAATTAGTCGAAAGCTGCTGCTACCTCGGCTGCACCATCCGGACAGACGGCGGAGCAGATGAAGATGTCAACTGCAGGCTAAACAAAGCAAGCAAGCAAAGCGAATATTCAGCTCTCGCGTGAAGTTAGTATTGTTGTACGGAAGTGAAACATGACTGGTCTCCAACACCATCACACAGGGGCTACACTCTTTCGCCAACAAACGCCTCCGCATCATCTGTAGAATATTCTGGCCGAACACCATCAGCAACGGCGCGCTGTGGAGATCAACGAATAAGATACCCATCCTATGACAAATCAAACGCAGAAAGTTGCATTGGATAGGTCATACGTTTAGAAAACCACCAGATAGCATCATGAGAATGGCACTGGACTGGAACCCGCAAGGGAGAGCAGAGGTCGCGGTCGACCAAAAAACACTTGAAGAAGGTCGATGTTGCGCGAGCTAGCAGATGCCGACACCACACGAGACGGCGAAAAGCAACAGCCCACAACCGTGTACAATGGAAGAGTCTTTTCGAGGCTTTATGCTCCCGAGCGCAGTGAACAAGGATATAAAAACGATATAGGTTAGCTTAGGTTGCGGTGGTTGCCACTTTCCATTTGGGTGTAGAGGGATTCGCTAAGACTTGCAGGTTTATTCTAATACCACTAGCTTGGGCACAAATTTCCACTCTAATTCTCAACTACTTCGTATCTCTAATAAACGATTAAATGCTGTGGATAGCTGCAGATTCTAAGTCTGTCAGACATCCAAAGAAGTAAGAACTTAGACAACTACATCGAGATCTGGCAGGAGTGGGTTAGTGACAGAATATGTGCTTATCGGCTCCACCTCCTGCTCGTTCCTGTAGGCGCAATAGAAGTCATGGGAGAGAAATCCCATATGACCCAGGACTACACTAATAGAAGATCGATGCAGATTTATGAGGGACCTAGTTCGGTGATTATTCCTTCTAGGCCAGACCTGTCTAGTTACCTCATAAGTGAGCACCGTGGCCCATCTACTATTGGTTTGCACTCTGTAAACCAACCTGATCCTGAGCTTGTTTGGGAATAAAGGAGTATCCAAGTATATCCACACACTGGGCAGAGTTGACTAATTTAAGATCACTTCCCCTCCTAGCCAGTTCATCAGCGATGCACGATTTCCAGGAATGTTTGTGTCCAGGAACGTACACAGTGCATCTCTCAACCAGCTCATTTAGAGTAGAACTACAGTCCGCGAAAAAAATATGCACCTCATCATTTTGACCTCCTTGGACTTCATATTTATTCGTTTAATAATTTTAATTTTGATAAGAGTTTTTTTCTTTAATTTCCAGCCTTATGGCCCTTGATATAACAAAATGTAAGTTGGACGTGGCTCAAAATTGATTGATTTTTTATATTTTTCCCTTTTTTATGGAAGATAAAGAAAAGGTTATAAAAAATTAATAGTATTTTTCAGTATCTTCAAACTAAAATTGTATGGGTCAGAAACTGCATATTTTTATATTCTTCTTTCTTAGCATGACAGTCGTGGGTGGGTCACTGCTTCCGCAACTATCCTTCTCCAGATTTCTCGATCTGCCAGTTTTGTATGTTCATCTCTTTGATGTCATCGCTAACCGAATCTGTCCATCTTTTCGTTAGTCTTCCCTTAGTTCGCATTCCATTTGGTTGCTTCTTGAAGGCGCGTTTTCGTGCTCTTAGCTCTGGCACTCTTTCTACCTGGAAGCTCAAGTTGTTAGCTATAGAAATAGGTTAAATTCTCGACCGAAGTCGAAAAAGTCTGGCCAGGCCCGGATGCCCAACGAGTGTTAAAATCATTTTTTTATTTATTAATGAAAACAACATTCAATTTTCTATAATGTCTCTTCGCATATTTTACATTTAACATTTTGTTTTTAATTTGTTTTTGACCCTTCCATGTTCTTTACTTCCATGTTTATTTTCATCAAATTTTTATTTTTATTTTTGTTTCCAATTTATTATTTTGTACATATATTTTTTTTTCTCCTTCCAGATTGTTTGTATTTGTTAGTGTTCCGAGTGGCGTGTTAATGGAGTGAGCTGCGTAACAGTATTAGTGCCAGTAAAGAAGAGCGAAGCGACCAAATCCCATTTAAAAAAATCTTTACGCGTGTGGAATTTATTTTAGATGATGTGACTGGATTGCAGAGTGCCGTAGACTTTTTGTATTTCATGTAATTGCCTACTGTGAAATGTTTATTTGTATTTAGAATTCAAGTCAATAGTGCCGTCTAAGTCAATAGATTTTCGCATTGAGAATGTGCGTACTCTTACATGTTTTGTAAAGATTTTGTTCAGTGTATTTTTTGATATAATATTTTATTATATCCAATTATGTTTTTTATTATTACGTTGCTTTATTAATTTTTTTTAATAATTACATATTTTTAATAACTATTTTTTGTCTTTATTTTCCACCATTTTTTATCAGCGGACTCAAACCCTTCAACGCCTCGAATTTATGTGTCCGCAAAGTGATTTATTTGTCTGCTCCAGCTAAGCTTTGTTAAAAGAGACAGAGATTTGGTCAGTGTGAAAATTAAAAAAAAATTAAAAAATGTTTAATATTTGAGGAGGCTCGGCCAATGTTAAAGTTTCAAGAACATTTCAAATTTCAAATTTTTGAAGATCAATCAATGTAAAAATTTCAAAATATTTTTTGAAGAGATTTGGTCAATGTGAAAATTAAAAAAAAAATTTAAATATTTGACGAGGCTCGGCCAATGTAAAAATTTATGATAATTTAAAAATTCAAATTTTTGAAAATCAATCAATGTGAAAATTAAAATTTGAAATATTTGAGGAGTTTCGCCCCATGTAAAAATTTCAAAAAAATTTTGAAAAGATTTGATCAGTGTGAAAATTCAAAAAAATTAAAGAATTGTAAATATTTGAGGCGGCTCCGCCAATGATAAATTTTCAAAAAAAATTCAGACTTCAAATTTTTGAAGATCAATCAATGTAAAATGTTTGAAGAGATTTGGTCAGGGTGAAAATTTCAAAAAAATTTTAAATAGTTAATGAGGAGGTTCGGCGAATGCAAAAATTTTACGAAAATTTAAAAATTCTAGTTTTTGAAGATCAATCAGTGTAAAAATTTCAAAAAAAAAATGTTTTTTAATTTGGTCAGTGTGAAAATTTCAAAAAAAAAAATTTTACATTTTAAATATTTGAGAAGGTTCGCCCAATGTAAAAAATTTCAACAGAATTTAAAAATTCAAATTTTTTAAGATCCATCAATGTAAAACTTCCAAAAAAAGTTTTTAAGAAATTTGGTCAGTGTGAAAACTTCAAAAAAAAAATTTTAAATAATTGAAAAGATTCGACCAATGTAAAAATTTCAAATTTCCAATTTTTGAAGGTCGATCAATGTAAAAATTTCAAAACAAAAAAATGTTAATAGATTTATTAAATTTTAAATGTCTGAGAAGGTTCGGCCAACGAAAAAATATTTCAAAACAATTTAAAAATTCAAATTTTTGAAGGTCAATCAATGCACAAATCTCCAAAAACTTCTTGAAGAGATGTGTGTGAAACAGTGTGAAAATTCTACAAAAATTTTAAAAACTTAAATATTTGAGGACGTTCGACCTATGCAAACTTTTTTGTTTTTGTTTTGTTGGCTCTTACCATGAAATTTGACAAAAGCGAACCAAGAAGCATCGAGAGATTTGCTGACTCGTAAAACTCCCAGACTAAGAAGCCTCAGGTATTCGAAGCTCTGGAAAGTAAAAGCGTATATAGTCAAGGAGGAAAGGAGAGAGGATAGAATAGAGACAGAGGCAGAAATAGCCAGCTCTTTGGCCAATCTGCAAATATCTTCCAGTTGGAGAGAACGAATTTTACTCATTCTCATGACATCAGAACCTAAAATCCGTAGCCTTGCACTCACAGAGAAAGTGCTCAATGCTATATGCCTTCCCTAAGCAAGACAGCCAAATCGGGCCCGCAATGATCCCAATGGCGGTCATATGTTGACCCTATGGATTGTGCTCTTGTAATAATACCGACCATCAACCGAAGAAAGTTTTAGAAGAAAGAAGTTTTAGATGAAAGTTTGACAGTCTTCTTTTCGGGCTTGTCATAAAACACTTTGCAGCTCTGCAGCATTCTAGACCGGGTCATCGCTCTTTATGTAAATTGCATATATTATCGCTGATCCAATTCATGATACCCATAGAACTGATTCCTGCTCTGCTCCCTGTTGGGCTACCACTGATCCGCAATTGGCCAATTCATCCAAAATTTGATTTCCTTTAACCACACAGTGTCCAGGAACCCATATAAGTACAAGCTTATGCCGTCCTGCCACAGAATTAAGCTCTTCTTACATTCTTGAACAATTTTTGATGTTCGCTTTACGTTCTTCAGGGTCTTCAGTGGAGTCTGACTGTCACTAAAACTCCAATCTGTTTCCCGCTCCATCATAAGCTCTCTCTTTCCAAGTTTAGTGGTATCAAGTAAGGGGTATAATAAGTCCTCTCTATTTAGGTTTAGGAGCCTATGTGATGCTCTTCTGGAGGAAAGAATAAACTGTTTAGTCTCTGCACTGCCAGCCTTTGAGGGTTTTGCTGAGCCTGCAAAAGGATTCTGGTCCATGTAACTTTGAAATAGTGCCTCAATTTGGTAGGCAGTGCGCCTTTTCGTTGCTATCATCACCTTCATATCCACCCAGTACCCAGTCCAACAAAACGGTGTTTCTCGCTCCCAGGATTTTGAGGAGAGGGAAACATCACTTAACAAGTTTGGTTGTTGTTGTTATTATTATTATTGATTGGCTGTTAGTGAATTGCGACCTGAAGAGATCTATTGTGCAGCCATGTAGTCTACTCAAACAGTTTTAGGCTGTTATCCTAAATCCTAAAACTGCGGTGGGCTTAATTTCTACTAGGAGGTTTGGATGTATAGCCCCATTTCCCAGTTAATTTAGTCTGCGTCGTGCCACTGCTGCGCAGTCGCATAGAACGTGTTCTGCTGTTTCTTGTGCCTCTTTGCAGAGTCTAAAAGAATCGTGTTCTATCGCACCTATCTTTATCATGTGATAATTAAGTTTACAGGGTCCTGTTAGTAGTTCAGTGTAAAGTTTTATGTCATTTCTACTTAGGTTACGGATTGCTTCTGCCTTTATTCGTTCTGGATCTATGAGTCTTTTCGATTGCCGCATACCCGATTGGGCTCTCCAGTAATCGATTAGGCCTCGTTGTTCTTGCTCACGCAGAGAAGCTCTTTTGAAGCTGTTATTTACCCCGCAGAAAGGTTCAGGACCTATGAAGGGAGTGTTTGCCCCCTTTTTCGCTAAAGAGTCCGTAATTTCATTCTCTGGAACCCACCTCAAGGTAGCAACGTTTCTTTATGCTAGGGTGTTGAGGATTTTAAAACATTCCCAGACCAACCTTGATAGGAATGAGAAGCTATCCAGCGATTTAGAGGTGGAAGTAGTTTTTCCCATTGCAATTGCTTTTTTGAAATGAGGTCCGGCAATTCCAGCCACGGCACTGCAGTGTTCCCTTTTGGACCCGGTTTTAAGAATATTTCATTGTTTCTCCACGCTGAGCGGTCACTGAGGACCGCTTTGAATTTCTTGGAGAATTCTAGTTTGCCTTCCATCTTGTCGTGGACTGTCAGGTATGGAAAGATCAGGATTGAACCCAGAATTCTTAGATGCCCTGTAAGATTGCTTTCTTTGAGATTGAATAGATTAGGAAGCCTTAGAGCTGCACTAACTGCCGTCCCTTTGGCTGCACGAATAGTGGAATGAGTCCAGTGACCATTCCTAAAGCCGCTGTGGGGCATGTTCGCATTGCTCCCGTAACGCTCAGGCAGGCTATTCTGTATACCTTTTTAAGTGTTATCTGAGTCTTAGTTTGGTCTGCTTTTGGCCACCATACCAAAGAGGCATAGGCGATCATTGGCACTATTATTGTCTTATAAGCCCATGCCATCATCTTTGGCCGTAGACCCCATGTTTTACCGTAAAGCCTTTGGCATACGTATGTTGCTCTCAAGGCTTTGCTTGTGACGTACGATAAGTGATTTTTGCAGGTCAAGGTTTTATTAAGGGTCAAGGATTACTCTCAGATATTTCATGTCCCCCGACAGAGTTAAGTGGGCGTCGCCTAGTTTAGGGGTCACTAGACTTAATTTCCTTCTTCGGTTGAAGGGTACCACACATGTTTTGTTCAAATTTAACGAAAGTCCTTTCTCCCGTCAGCAGTTTGGCGTAATGTCGTATGTTGTTGTACTCAAGCCTGCAAATAAATAAATTTTTAGAAGTCTTCACGACAGTGTCCAAAATACTTGAACCACTTCACATACATAGAATCCGTCAACCACATAGGTACTTAATGCTTAAAACAAGTCAAATTGAGAGCTACATCACGTGCGGCAAATATTTTCCATCATCGTCGCATTTTTTTTTTAAATCAACAAAAGTCGTAACGAAACAGCACAAAAATTCCGGCACAGGACGTATGTCTAAAATTTAAAATTTACTTATACTCGATTTGCACTCATTTTGACATTTAAGCATTGAGTAAATAAATAGAGTACCAATCTCTAATCAATCAGTTTTGTGCTATAGAAAGGTATAAGGCAAATCAACGCGTCGATTTATAGAAACGAACAAATATGTCTTTGCTAAAAACTTTTTGGTTAGTGGACTAAAGTACGCTGAACCCGCAAAACAAATTGGTTTTTTCACTGCTTTTATCATTTCTGAATTACTCAATGATTTCAGTCATGTCTTTTGCAAAAAATAACTGTATTTATATCTCAATATTATCGCATCGCTTCCAGCGTGCACTCTGAAGCCAGCCTTACATGAATTTGAATAAATTTTATATCGCTTAATTTTAGATAAAAAAGTTAGTTTTAGTTTTAATCTTTTAATCTTCGCAAATTTATTAAGTTCAACTACGAGTTTAATATGCTTTATTAATATTGATTAAGTTTTTTTGTTTTCATTGTAAATTTATTTTATTTGTTTCTTTAATGTATTTGTTTTTTGATGTGTGGAAAATAAAAATGATTAAAAATAATTTTCCAGTTGATGTTATTGTTTTTATTTAAAAATTATAAAACTGAAAACTAAATTCTGTAAAATATGCAAACCTACAAATCGTAAGGGAAACGGCGTTATCAACCAAATTTTGTTTTTTTCTGGTGTATGTATGTATGTACCTACATTTATCACCCTATCATCATCATATCGGCATTACAGTTCGGAGTGGACCATTGCCTCCACTACAATAAGTCTCCATTCTTTCGCTTTATGTTATGAGATTCTGATCTTACGTATCGTCGTCTTCTACGTCTTACAGCCATCGTTGTCTTGGCCGGCCTCTCCTTCTTGCTTCTTCAGGATTTGCTTGAAAAACTTTTTTTGGTCGCTCTTTCGCTGCTCACCTTAACGCAAGATTTATAACACTGGTAAACCGCCATTTAGGCTCAAATGTCTACGTATGTTATCTGAAATAATTTGAGTGTACTGAATCCGAATGGACATGACAATTTTGCTCTATCAGGTGAAGTTTTCTAGATATTGGGAAAAAAATAATTTATGCAAAGATTCAGCATTTTTTCAACAAGATTAACTTCTTTCGTAAAAAACGATAGCAACGCTTCTTCTCTATTTAGATATGAGAGTATATCGTAATTTTACTACCCGGAGCAAGTAAATGTTTAATCTTGATGCTAATAACTCAGATGAAATTGACCTTAAATTGACCATAAATGGTTGATCTTGTAGTCAAATCAAGATTTATTATTTAAAGATTTACTATTTTAAAGCGCAGTGCATCTAGGCACAACTGAAAATATTATATATAAGCCCATCTGAACTCAACTGAATGCAGCTCATACATATAATTACAGAAATAGGTATGTCGCCAGAGAGATCCTGAAATTCAAATACTTATGGATTTTGCCTTCTGGTCGGAAAATATGCATTTTGCACGTCGGGGGATAAAAAATCATAACTTTAACAATTCTTATAAGATTCATTTCATATTGACGACCAACAGTGACGATTTACCTTTGTATTAACCGCTTCAAGCTACTGCTGATGAGTTTCGCCAGATGTGTGATATTTAAACCCACAATATCCGCGGGTGTAGCTAAAAAGTGAGAACCTAAATCTTTGCCAGGCGAGAGCAGGACAGCAGACCCGAAGCAATCCCAAGCTTCAGCGCATGGACACCTAACGGACAATGTTTCTTAAAGATACCTGCCAAATTCGAGAGCTGCGGCTTTGTTAGCCTTAGAATGTGCACGTTTACATACTAGTTCAGCACTCGCTGAGTTGAAGCGAGGCCCATCTTTCCAGTAGCAGACCACAGGTTCTCAATCGAACCCCAATCCTTCCATTTTGCAATGAAAGCGTCCCCATGTTAGCCTGTATAGCCATCATAGCTCATCAGCCCAGCCCTGTCCTGCTATGTCATTGTGACCGGGAACCCAAAGGAGCCTAATATTCGATGTGTTTGGATGCAATTGAAAGAGAAGACAGACAATCCACCGACAAATTTCGATAGCACAAACAACGAGCCCAAGGCCCTATTTGGCGCTTCGCTGTCGGAGCAGATATTTACACCATCTTTTACAGTAATTGCAGAAGCAAACAACCAATCCATTGCTTCCTTCATTGCGGCTACTTCCGCCTGGAAAACGCTACAGTGGTCGCGAAATGGTCTGAAAACGGAATTTTTTTATAATTTGTCGGCCTATAACGGCGTAAGGAGCGCGAAGGCGAAGCATCCCAGCATAGCTGGTTGTGCGCTGGGTTTGGGACCCGCCACTTAAAAAGCCCCCCCCCAATGAAAACAGCAACAAAGCCTCGGATGAGAACTTCCAACACTGATGACGACCCCTGCAAACGAAATAAGGAATACGATTTGAGGGCATGCACCTGGAATGTCCGGTCCCTTAATGGGGAAGGTGCCTCTGCCCGGCTGGTTGATGTCCTCGTGAGAGTAAAGGCTGACATCACTGCCATCCAAGAGATGCGATGGACGGGGCAAGGTAAGAAAAACCTAGGACCTTGCGACGTCTACTACAGCTGCCATGTAAAGGAGCGCAAATTCGGTGTCGGATTTGTTGTGGGAGAGAGACTTCGTCGCCAAGTACTGTCGTTCACTCCGGTGGACGAGCGTCTCGCAATAATCCGCATCAAAGCGCGATTTTTTAACATCTCGCTAATTTGCGCCCACGCCCCGACGGAAGAGAAGGACGATGCGACCAAGGATTCTTTCTATGAGCGCTTGGAACGTTCCTATGAGCGCTGCCCCCGCCACGACATAAAAATCGTGCTTGGCGACTTCAACGCCAGGGTGGGCAAGGAGGGAATTTTTGGTCCCACAGTCGGAAAATTCAGCCTGCACAACGAAACATCCGGTAACGGACAGAGGCTGATCGACTTCGCCGGGGCCCGAAACATGGTAGTCTGCAGCACCAGATTCCAGCATAAAAAGATACACCAAGCTACCTGGCTGTCCCCTGATCGAAAAACGCGAAACCAGATCGATCATGTTGTGATAGATGGAAGACACGCTTCTAGTGTATTAGATGTACGTACGATCCGAGGAGCCAACATCGACTCGGATCATTACCTCGTTGCAGCCAAATTGCGCACACGCCTCTGTGCAGCAAAAAACGTACATCTACCTACGCAAAGAATGTTCGACATCGAAAAGCTGCAATCACAACAGACAGCCAGAAGATTCGCCACTCGACTCTCACTCCTGCTCTCGGAGAGCACTGCCCAACACACCGGCATGCGCGAGCAATGGAGCAACATTTCTCGTTCCCTACGTACCGCCGCCGAAGAAGAAATCGGATTCCGGCGAGCCCGAAAAAACAATTGGTACGACGAGGAATGTCATGCTGCCGCCGAAAGAAAAGAAGTTCGGCGGCTTACAGAAGGTTTTAAGACCGGGGCGTTTTCCTGTAAGAACAAAGACGGTGATCTGGTGACCGACGTACAGAGCAATCTTAAATTACGGAGGGAACACTTCTCGAACCTGTTAAACAGTGACAGCTGCGCATGTCATAGAGAATGTGAAGATCCCGATACCCCAATCGTTGACGACGGAATTGTCGTTCCGTTACCCGACCATGACGAGGTGAGAATAGCAATATCACGGCTAAAGAACAACAAAGCCGCGGGCGCCGACGGACTGCCGGCTGAGCTATTCAAACATGGCGGCGAGGAGCTGGTAAGGTGCATGCATCAGCTCCTATGCAAAATATGGTCGGATGAAAGCATGCCTGCCGATTGGAATTTAAGTGTGCTTTGCCCAATCCATAAGAAGGGCGATCCTGCAATTTGTGCCAATTACCGCGGGATTAGTCTTCTAAATATCGCCTATAAGGTTCTAGCGAGCGTATTGTGTGAAAGGCTGAAGCCCACCGTCAACCAACTGATTGGACCTTATCAGTGTGGCTTTAGACCTGGAAAGTCTACCATCGACCAAATATTCACAATAAGCCAAATCTTGGAAAAGACCCATGAAAGGAGAATCGACACACACCATCTTTTCGTCGACTTCAAAGCTGCATTCGACAGTACGGAAAGGAGTTACCTGTATGCCGCTATGTCTGAATTTGGTATCCCCGCAAAACTAATACGGCTATGTAAGATGACGTTGCTCAACACCAGCAGCGCCGTCAGAATTGGGAAGGACCTCTCCGAGCCGTTTGATACCAAACGAGGTTTCAGACAGGGTGACTCGCTGTCGTGTGACTTCTTTAACCTGATGTTGGAGAGCATCGTACGAGCCGCAGAACTTAATCGCTCAGGCACAATATTTTATAAGAGCGTACAATTGTTGGCATATGCCGATGATATTGATATCATCGGCCTTAACAACCGCGCTGTTAGTTCTGTCTTCTCCAAACTGGATAAAGAGGCAAAGCGAATGGGTTTGGTGGTGAACGAGGACAAAACGAAGTACCTCATGTCTTCAAACAAACAGTCGGCGCACTCGCGTATCGGCACTCACGTCACTGTAGACAGTTATAATTTCGAGGTTGTAAAAGACTTCGTTTATTTAGGAACCAGCATTAACACCGATAACAATGTCAGCCTTGAAATCCAACGTAGAATCTCTCTTGCCAACAAGTGCTACTTTGGACTAAGTAGGCAACTGAGCAGTAAAGTCCTCTCTCGACGAACAAAACTAACACTCTACAAGACTCTCATCATGCCCGTCCTAACGTATGGCGCAGAAGCGTGGACGATGACAACATCCGATGAAGCGACGCTTGGAGTGTTCGAGAGAAAGATTCTGCGTAAGATTTTTGGACCTTTGCACGTTGGCAACGGCGAATATCGCAGGCGATGGAACGATGAGCTGTATGAGCTTTACGGCGACATAGACATAGCGCAGCGAATAAAGATCCAGCGGCTTCGTTGGCTGGGTCATGTCGTCCGAATGGATACAAACGCTCCGGCTTTGAAAGTATTCGATGCGGTACCAGCTGGTGGTAGCAGAGGAAGAGGAAGACCTCCTCTGCGTTGGAAAGATCAGGTGGAGAAGGACTTGGCTTCACTTGGTGTGTCCAACTGGCGCCGGTTAGCACGAGAAAGAAACGACTGGCGCGCTTTGTTAAACTCGGCCAAAATCGCGTAAGCGGTTATCGCGCCAATTAAGAAGAAGAGATAACGGCGTAACGTAAGTAAAGTTTTCCATCAATATTTTGGTCACCAATCATAGGAAAAAAATTGCAATATATTTGCATTACCGCAAAAATTATTTTCTCGCAATATCTTCAAAACAAGACTTAACCGGAATAAATGAATGATATTTTCGGAATCAAATACCCTAGAAAACATATTCAGAACTTTGTCCCAATTATACATTTTTTTTTCGTATACCAGTGAAATTTTTGCAAATGGCGTCGTACGTCAATCATATTGGACACTTGTGAACTAGGCAGTCGCAGTTTGCAAATAGGCAAGCAATGGAGCGCGTAAAGGTCAACATAAAGATTGTTAAAAAAAAGATGTTAAAAAAAAAACTAGATGATTAATTTTGCGCCACCTTGTATTTCACAAATAAAAAAAATACACAAAATCCAGCGCCATCACTTAAAATAATTTTTGTGATATTTCGTAAAAATTTTATTCAAAAACAAAATTGGATGATTAATTTTGCGCAACCTTGTATTTCAAAGAAAAAACTACACAGAATCCAGCGCCATCACTCAAAATCATTTTTTTCGGTATTTGGCAAAAATTTTATTCAAAAATAAAATTGGATGATTAATTTTGCGCCACTTGTATTTCAAAAAAAAAAATACACAAAATCCAGCGCCAATGCTCAAAATAATTTTTTTTGATATTTCGTAAAAATTTTATTCAAAAACAAAATTGGATGATTAATTTTGTGCCACCTTGTTTCAAAGAAAAAAATACATAAAATCCAGCGCCATCACTCAAAATCATGCTTTGTGCTTTGCGATTTTGATATTTAGTTCGTAAATTAAAGTGTACAATTTGTAAACCTAAATTTTTTCATTATTTCATCGCTCATTTAATAATAATTTTGTGTCTGTCGTGTGCCCAATGGACAGAACTCGACCAAAAAGTTCGTTTGTGTCCTCATTTCTTATTTACCTTAACTAGCCGTTTGTGGCCAAGTCTGACTTGTACGTACTTGAATATGTGCATATATATGTGTGTATGAATGCATGCAAGTATGTGTGGTGACATAGACACTGAAGGCAAGTGATGTAATTTAACGAAAAATAGTCATTTAAAACTTAGTAGAATGAGTAGCGAGTAGGACGAGTTTTACTAAAAGCCAAAAAAATAAATAAATAGTAAAGCATTAAATACGTAATTAAAATTTTAAAATACATACATATAAGAAGCTAATATTTATACATACACATTTACTTATGCATAAGTGCTTACGTGTGTACATATCGACATGCGCCAAGTCAATGTTTGGGCAAATAAATTTTAAAATCGGAGTAATGAGCAGCAAAGCGACGTACCAACTGGCATGCACACACACACATACATACCCATGCATGCATGCATACAATTTCTACGTATATATATGTATGTATGTATGTGCATATGACAGCGCAGCCGCCAACGCAAACTATAGGTAGCCCTCCTTCAGCACGGCATCTTATCTCACGGTTTCGCTCTAACCCGAAACCTTGGTAAAGTACTGTACTCGTACTTCTACAGCCGCGGCGAGGCTTGCCGACCCGTCTTAAAGATACAGTGTTGCCACCGAGATGTATACATTTCTATCTCAGTGAGTGTTGGAGAAATTAATTCTCTCATCTCCGTGGCCTGAAAACAAAAGTGTCTCACGCTGCTTTTCGGCAGGCTGCGTCGAGCCGCGGTGTGTTAAGCAATAACTTTTTAAAATTAAGTTTCAGTCCTAAGTCATGTTCTTGGGCCGACTTTTGAAAGCAGAAAAAGCATCTCACATTGGAAAAAGCTTTAATTTGAATGAAGCAACAGTCCCGACTATCAAGAAAAACGAAAAAGAAATAAGAAGTGCAGTTGCTGCAGGATCATTGATATCCGCAAAGCGTGCAACTCGCCCCCGGGCGTCAATAATTGGAATAGGAACTCAGCATTTGAATTGATGATTGCTCGTCAAACAAAAAGCACTACAAATTTACAAACATCTTAGTGAACAAGGATAGTCCTCTGTCAACCCAGATTGCGCGGTGAGACTCAGAGACATAGGAAGCTGGACAACAAGATCGTACGGTCACAGCAAGATCCTCCTACAGGGACCCACGCTGCTCAAAAATAAATCAGATTATACAGTTCCTTAACTTCAAGAAAGACTTTACGGTCTCACAGGGAAGCTGGAGCTCTTCCTCTGCTGTAGGTGGTGGTTGGACTCCGATTACGGCATTCGGTGGTCGGGAGCTTAAGAATGGGATAAGAGTCTCCCGATGAATGTCGTTTATGGTCTGTCTAAACACTGTCTGGCCCAGTAGATGTCTGTTAGTTTTGTCCTGGATCTCGTTGACGTAATTTAATATGTGTCTGACGTGCCTAGGAAGCGGCTCTGGCTCAAGCAGGTATCTGCAAGGGTGAAACCTGCGGTAGCACCCTAACAGGAACTGCTTGCTGAGCAGTTTATTGTGCTCCATTACAGGAAGCATCTGTGCCTCATTGTGAAGGTGTTGATGAGGGGCTATCAGGAGGCAACCCGTCGCTGTCCGAATGGCAGTGTTTTGGCAGGTCTGGAGTTGTATCCACTGCGTGTCACTGGTTCCAGGCGACCAGACAGGCGCAGCATAGTTTATAACCGGCCGGTCAATTGCCTTAAATGTCGATAGCAACAATCCTTTTTTGTCTTTGCCGCAAGTGCTGCCGACAAGCGATTTGAGGACCTTGAGGACCACGTTTCCACGATAGTCGGTTCTACGTTACCGAAACGACCCGGATTTATATCCGGCCAAGGACTGTCACTCCAGCAGCATTCTCCGTGTGTAAATATGGGGAATGTTTATGCTGCTACAACAACAACAACAAGGACCTTATTGCGATTTTGGACTTTAGTGGCAATTTAGGTTGTGTGCGCAGAGAAGGAGAGCAAACTGTCGAAGGTTACACCCAAAATTTTGAGATTGTTTACTGTCGAGATTGGTGTGTCATCGACTTTTACCTTGAGTTGCAGTTTGACCTCCTTTGTCCAGGGTCGCCGTGGACTTTGTGGGTGAAAGTTAGAGATTCCTCGCGGTGAAAAAGCGAGAAAGGTCGGTGAGGTAGATGTTCACTTTGGCGCAAAGGCCATCAATGTCATTGATAAGTCCCAATCAGTTGGTTGATGATGGGTGACGACGAAGAAATTTATTAAATTAGAGTTGTGTTAAATTAAAATAATACCTATTGTTTTTGGTTTTTGTTTTTTGTTTTGTGTTGAACGTATATTTATATTTTTAATAAAAATTAAATTGTTTATGAATTAAAAAAAAGGGTTTTAATAAGTTTTCGGAACATAACGCCTGTTTGTGTATTGGCTCTGGGTCTCATGCAACACGGTTTCACATAGCATCGCATTTTCAGGGAACCTATCTACAGTCATATAGGAGGGTTACCTGTACTTCATATTCGTTGAGGTTATGAAATGCGCTTCTTCTTGAAATTTTCGGTCAAATAAAGAGTTTTCCAATATCAGGTGTTAGGTGTTAAACAAGAGAGATGATTAACGATTTCTTATGGGCGGACTTGGATGGTATTGAGCTGGACAACGTTTGTTTTCTACAAGACGGCGCTACGTGCCACACAAACAACGAATTGATCTTTTACGGGAAAAGTGGACCGGACCGTGTTATCTCTCGTAGAGGTGATCACAATTTGCCACCGAGACATTGTGATTTAACACCTTGTGACTTTTTCTTAGGGGCCACGTGAAAGAGAAGGTCTACGTCAACAGCCCACCCAGGTAATGGAAAATTTCATTATCCATTTCATTGTCCTGTCAGAGTGGTCGTGGTGGTCATTTGCTTGATGTTATTTTCCACTATGAACGGCATACCTTCCTCTTTATAACGAAATAAACATCCGATCATTTATATTAAAAAATAGAATTTTTCTTTGAATATCAAAATAACATCTCTTAGTGGAAAATCCTATACGACGCTTTGGGAAATTTTGAATATTAGCAAAAAAATATATATAACGGGACACAAATTAGCTACATATATACATAGTTGGTTATAAATATATAGGAGTGAAAGGTGTATAGACCACATTTTCCACATTATAACTACAACAACTATGCTAAACCTTTACAAAAGCAACCTTAAATCACGCCTGAAATATCAAACGATCGCGCACACCCATGCGCATGGAGGCGCTTGCAAACACTCATACACGCATACACGCACATTAACCCATACATGCATATGCACTCACACATACACATACATATATATAAAAATATATATATACATATATATGAAATTATATGAATTCGATCTTATAATAAAATACTGTGATACTAAATTTTACTAGTACTTCCAGCATAGCTGCATTTTATCCATTCTAAAATATTCTAAAAGCTTACATTATATTGACGCATCGACGCATTGGCGCATTAGAAATACATACATACAAAACTCTGTAACAAGGAGAAGAAGAACAAGCACGACTCAATGTATTGTTTGGTGGTCGCATCTGTCAAATGGCGGCTGCGAATTACAAGTCTTGCAATGCGCGTCGGCAAAAGTAACGTAACGCAACGTAACGTAACGTAACGATTTAGTAGAAATGATTAAGAAATTGTTGAATTAGGCAAACCCAAAACAGTAAAAAGTCAACAAAATAAATTAATCAAATAATTATTACTAAAACTTAGCTATTAACTCAACCCTTCCACTAAAAAAAAAACAACAAAAACCAAAAATGAAAAATGAAAACTAACTATTATAGAAATATCTACAAAAATGGGCGCTTTAAAGGGCGCAGAAAGTAAAAATTATTAAAATCTAAACCAAATAGTACGAACATATAAACATTTTATCTGATAATTAACGATTTGCAGGCGAGCGAGAGAGTCAAATTCTTTTCTTAGGAACAAAGCGCAGTCGGAAATAATATTTTAAGCTAAATGAACACACACACACACATACAAATGTAAACAGTGTAGTAAACAAATTGAGAAAAATGTAATGAAAACAAAGTTAATGAAAAACAAAAACAACATTTGAAAAAAAATTTCAAACTAAAAAGAAGTAATCAATCAGCTGAGTCCTGAGTGTACGATCAGCTGGGTATACGAGCGCATACTTTTGAGTCATAGGCGCATCTAAATTTGTCTAAGAGCGCACATAGTGCTATATTTTTCAAAGTAATTATGGCTAAAGCAAGAAATTATAGAGTACAATTTCGAGAAAACAAATAAAAAATAGTAACAACGCATACAAAATAATATTAAAAAAAAAAAAATATTAATAAAAATAAAATATTATTTAAAAAATAATAATATTTAAAAACCTAAAATCTTAATAGCCATAGATTTTTATTGAAATTTGTAGAAAATTGTAAAGTGTGGTAAATGCTTGATTTTTTTTAGTCTGAAAAAAAAACGAAAAAATGAATAATGCATGAAAATAGTAAGCACAACCAGTGTACTTCGCTTTTAGTTCTAAATAACTTTTAGAATTTAAATTTAAATATTTGTGCTATCTTAAATTACACTTTAGAAAAAAGGAAATGAAAATTCAGCAGTGCTACAGTGAATGCGCGCTAATTCTGATTAAAAATTTCATGAATGCCGTAATAGCCTAGCCAGACTGATTAAAATTGTAGTCCGACTGACGGTTGTTACGCGCACTAGTGAACAGCTGATTTGGTTATTGAATAGCTTTGTCAGTAAAAGCTGGTTCGCAGGCGTCTAATACGGCTATTAGCTGCCCTGATACTAAAAAAATTATTATTTAAATCATTTGCGAACTCTCCCTATTTGGTTGTTGTTGTTGTTGTAGCAGCATAAATATTCCCCCTACCTACATACGGGCAATGCTGCTGGAGTGACAGTCCTTGGCCGGATATAAATCCAGGTCATTTCGGTAACGTAGAACAGACTGTCGTGGAAACGTATTTGGTCCCTCTGCGTTCAGGTTGAAAGTTTTTTTCTGCTTGTCATTTGAAATTGGAAAAACACATTTTGAAATTTAAAAATAAAACGAAAATGCTGTAAAATACTTACTCCAGTTGTGATCATCTTATTTTTCCAGAATTGCAATGTCTGCAAAGATTGTTTTCAGCCTTTCCTGCTCTTCACTTTCAAAGTTTGTCATTTTTCGGCAATGTTGCTATCGAAAAATCCCCTAAATCTGCTCAAATTAAGTCCAGTTGTCAAACCGTATTAGTTGCACTTAATTCCTGAAATAATTCCGAATTAAGCCGTTAATCCCGATTAACTTCACCGTCTGTCTAGGCTAATGCCCGTTTTTTCTTACGGTTTATTCCAAGAAAATTCAAAAGCAGAAGAAAAAACATTAAAATTTTCAAAAACAAAAAAAAAAAAAACTTAAAAAAAAAAAAAAATCTGATATGCATGAGAATTCCTGAAGTGGGCCACCCAAATATTCTTGCTTATAATTCTCGTTGCGAATTTCGATAACTTTTAGCCCCAACATTCATTTACCAAAACGATTTTTGTTAAAAAAAATTTTATGTCAACAGGAAGTCCATTTCGGGTGTTCCATTTTTTTCGGACCCCTTTCTGGGTTACGGTTTACTTCAAGAAACTTCCAAAGCTTCTTCCAAAAAACACTAAAATTTTCAATAAAAAAAAAGTTTGGCATAGATGAGATTTCCTAAAGTGGGCTACCCAAAAATTCTGCTTCTTGCTTTTCGTGGCAAATACACCATTTCGATAAATTTGAACCCATCTATATTCCTATACCAAAAGGATTTTCTTAAAAACAAAAAAAATGTTTGCCAGTAAAACAAGTCCATATTAGGCATTCCATTTTTCCGACTGTCACGAGGATGAAATTTTATACTCTCAGACAAACCTTTTTTGATCTTCACGAAATGTATTTCTCAGTCTTTTGATATTTGTTAGTTTAAAATGGTTGCTCAAAGAGTGGGACATTTGGGCGAAGAAATCAAATTCATCCTTTGTGATACCCTTGCAAGAAAAATAAGGTGAAGGAAGCCGAAGAGGGACGAGAGGTTGATTCTGGGTTACGAATGATGACTGGTTTGCGATTGTGTTAGCCGCTTTATGTTCCTGATGAAGTTCATTCGAATTTTTAAATCAAGACCTGCTATATCAAAGTGAAAACCAAGATACTTAAATCTTAGACCCCGAGAGCAGGACACCTAGTGAGAAGGTGCTGAGCTGATTCCACCTCATCCTTCAAGTATACAAGTCTCACGGCATGCATACCTCGCGGATAGTGACCTGTAAGGATACCCACAAAGTTTGAGAGCTGAATATCTCTCAAACGCCTCCGATCCATACGTGTCCAGAAGAATTTCGTGACCTGACAAATTTGTGTATTTGCCCAGCGTTCGCTGGGTTGGCGCGAAGCCCATCTTTCCAGGAGCAGACCGCAGGTGGTCAAGGGGATCCCACTCCTCGCCTTTCGCAGGGAAACTACCTCTCTGGTCAGCTCATCCACAGCGCAGTTTCCCGCAATGTCGCTTTGACCAGGTACCCAGATGTGCCTTATGTCAAAGAACTTGGATGCGATCGAAAGTGGGACCAGGCAGTCCCTTACTAGTTTCAAATGCACCGTCTTTGAGTACAGGACCGTAATTGGCGTTTGGCTATCGGAGTAAATATTTACTTTCTTCACAGTTATTACGCAAGTGAATAGCCAAGCAACTGCTTCTTTGATTGCGGCTACCTCTGCTTGAAACACACTGCAGTGATCCGATGAGCTGAATTTGAGCCTGATGGGAAGCTCCTCCGCAAACACTTCCGGCCAACTTTGATCCATCCATGAACAGGTTCACGAGGCCCTGTCTCTAGGTGTAGCCCCACGTCCACTCCTCCTTTAATGGAATATAGGAACCTAACCTTTGATATTCAGCTCTTTATCCTTTTCTTCACGCTCGCCGCCATTTGAAACTTTGAAACTGCTTTATATTTCCTGAGCAGAATTATTATTATTTCCATTTTTTACATTAACAGCTTTCGATTCACCAACCACCTGGTGGTGTCGGTTCGTTTTTGTTTCGATTTGACAAACAGTTATATAAACCCATTGCTTTCAAAAAAAATATCTCTACTATTGCTGGTTAGCACTGACCTAAGCATGTCGCTTGTGAGCTAAGCGGCTAAATACAAAGTGGTTTAAACATCGCTAAATTGTTGTTGCTTTCACAGTGAAATTTTTGGGCTAACAGAGAAGTGGATCGAAAGTAAATCGAAAGCAGCTATTACTAACTCCTAAAACACTCAGGCTAAAAAGCCCATTGTATTCGAAGTTCTGGAAAGTATAAGGGTCAAGGATAAAAGTAGAGGAGTGACAGAGAGAAAGATATCAGATAAAATATAGACAGGCACAGAGCCAGAGATAGCTAATCCTTTGAGAATTTTCCACACTCTTTTGAAAATCTTTCTGTTTGAGAGAACGAATTTTACTCATTCTCATGACATCAGAACGAAAAATTCGCTGCCTTGCTCTAGCAAAGACAAGACACTCACAAAGGAAAATTCTCTGTGCTATTCGACTCCTCTAAGCAAGGCAGGCAAATCGAGCCCGCAATGATCCCAATGGTGGTCCCCATGGGCTGTGTCCTGTAATAATACCGCTATTACTACCTTTTTTTGTCAAAAAATTTTATTTTTGTTCACCACTTTTATCA
The DNA here is from genome assembly GCF_028408465.1 of Anastrepha ludens. Classification (NCBI taxonomy): domain Eukaryota; kingdom Metazoa; phylum Arthropoda; class Insecta; order Diptera; family Tephritidae; genus Anastrepha; species Anastrepha ludens. The sequence continues at coordinate 23,900,740 of NC_071499.1, read as the reverse complement.
TAAACAAAATCCATTGCAAAAACCATAAAATTCAATAATAAAATCTTAAAAAATATTTTTATGATTTTATGACAATCCAAAGTATAGCCGGTTGAATTTTTAAAATCGATAAATTCGAGCGAAAGTTAGCAGTGTCTTTTGAAAAACAAGATGACAAAATTCTATTAGCAAGAAACAATTTATTTAATCAAAATCCTTTGCTATATTAATGAAAGGCACAAAAATCTACCGAAATGGCTTATTTACAACGAAAAACGAGACCCAATGATTTTTGGGCTTTTCCATTTCAGGAACTTGCATCCATAATGGCAAGCCTCCGCGTGTATTTCTGCCACTTGGAATATAGTTGGGCAAGTGCACACTGACATAATTATTTAGTGCCTATGTAGTTCCGAATCCACCTGGTAATATGCTTGGACTCGTCGTTATTATTACCCTGTCGCAATGTCTTTCAGTAGGAATAACTTTTTGGGCATATTGAGGGAGAATTTTGGCAGCAAGAACCTGAAAGTTTTAAAGTTAGTTTAGCCAGTTTGCTTGTCTAAGGCAAGACACTCAGTGGCCTCAGCTAAGACCCATTATAATACCTACACTTAAATCTTTTGAAGAAGGTTTGCAGTTTAAGAAGTTTTCGCCAGAGAGTTTCGGAGACCCTGCAGTTAGTAGTCAGAGACCACCTTCTATTGGTTTCCACGATTACGCTCAATTCAATCGCAGTGTAAAGTTCGTTTAAAATACGAAGTGGCCAATAATGAAATCTTATAGATTTTCTGGCGTTCTTGTTCACATTTCTCTATCAGCTGGGTTGTGTGTATGAAACGTAAAGTAAAGTTTTCTTGGACGGGTATCCTCAGTAAACTCCTGAATGGGACATTTCGCGGGTCTCAGATTTAGTAACTCTACAAAAACTCGTAGTAAGGCGAATGATGGAGGGCACGAAAGCTGGCACACACAAACCTTTGTATTGCCTATTGCCCATTTGGCACGAGCATCGACTGCATTAGTCAATTCTATAATTCAGAAGTTTACAAAGAAGGAATACTTTGAAACTAAATAAACGATTAATTTAGTAACATTTCAAAATAGTATTTTGTGTAAGAAAAACCAAGGCCAATAGAATTTGAAAGGGAACAAAATTCTCTAAAGATTTCATAAACTTCGCTGATTGAAATTCATTTTCTCGTGTAACAATGGGGAGTCAATCAGAGTCTTATGAAATCTAAAACTAAAGTTAGGTAGAGCAAAGTCCTTCTATTATCTAACGAATTTAAGCTAATGAGCAAGTATCAACCTATTTCAATGGAATTGGGCCATTGCAGTGCTATTTTGATCTGCTATCTAAAACTTGACATTAAAAGACAAATGGGAAGAGTTAAGAAACGATCGAAACAGTAAGCCATGGGGGTTGGGCTACAAAATCGTTACGAAAAAGCTAGAAGCCAAATCCCCTGCTGCTGATATGGAAACCGAAGTGGTAAGCAAAATAGTCGACAGACTCTTCCCAACACACTGTGGAAGAGGGTGGTTGGTTTTTTCTTGACCTTTTTTATGTCTTAATTTTCATATATTTCATAGTTCTTTATTTTTTATAAATAATTATTTATAGTTATTTTCATTTTTTATACTTTTTGTAGTCTTAATTTTTGTACAGCTTTTTAACATTTTGTTTTTGGTTTTTAAATTTTATAGTTTTACTATTAATTTTTATCCCTTTTTTAAATTTGTTTGAATACATTTTTAAAATTTTATTTGTATATTTTTTTAATAATTTTTGTCCTTTTTTATTAACTTTTATATTGCATATTTTTCAGAAATTTTTATTACTTTTCATTCTTTTTTCTTTTAATTTTATAAATTTTTAAACTTTAATTTGTATATATTTTTATTAATTCTTGTCCTTTTTTTATTAATCTTTATATTTTTTTTAATAATTTCTATTATTTTTATATTAATTTTTTATCCTCTTTTTGAATTTGAGTTTATACATTTTTAAAACTTAATTTGTAGATTTTTCTATTAATTTTTACATTTTTTTGAAATTTTTATTTCTTTTCATTACTTTTTCTTTTAATTTTTCAGAGTTGATTTCATAAATTTTTAAAATTTAATTTGTAAATTTTTCTATTAATTCTTGCCCTTTTTATTCATAAATTTTTTTTTATTAATTATCGTACTTTTTTTATTTATTTTTATAGTTGTTCTATTAGTTTTTCTCTATTTTTCATTTGTTTTTATAAATTTATTAGAATACACATTGTTTTTATTAATTATTATACTACTGTTTTAATTAATTTTCATATTTTTTTCAATAATTTTTATTACTTGTTTCAATTATTTTTATGCCCTTTTAAAAAGTTGATTTTATAAAATTTTCAAATTTAATTTGTATATTTTTTTATTAATTTTTGCCTTTTTTATTCATTACTTTTTTATTAATTCTTCTAATTTTTTTATTAATTTTTATATTTCTTTTTCTTAATTTTTATATTTTTTCTATTAGTTTTTTTCTTTCTTTTATTTTGTTTTTATATATTTTTAAAACTATAGAAATTTTTTTTATTAATTGTACTGTTTCGATTAATTTTCATTTTTTGTTTTGTAATAATTTTTATTATTTTTTTATTAATTTTTTATCGCCTTTTTAAATTTGATTTTATACATTTTTAAAACTTAATTTGAATTAGTTTTTTATTAATTCTTCTTCTTTTTTTTTATTTATTTTTACATTTTTTTTTAATTTTTATTACTTCCCAGTATTTATTCTTCTAATTTTTTATCCCTTTTTCAAAGTTGATTTTATAAATTTTTGATTTTATTAATTTGCATTTTTTTTATTAATTTTTTACCCTTTTATTCATCACTTTTTTATTAATTTTTATATTTTTTATTAATTTTCATCCTTTTTCTATTAGTTTTAACCTTCTTTTAAATTATTTTTATACATTTAAAAAATATACAATTTTTTTATAATTTTTTTATTAATTTTGCAACCCCTTTTTGAATTTGGCTTTATAAATTTTTACAACTAAATTTATTTACTTTACTTAATTTTATTAATTCTTTTTTTGATTAATTCCTACCATTTTTTATCAAGCTTTACAGTTTTTTTATTAATTTTTATTTTTTTTATTAGTCTCTTTTCCCTTTTTTAAATTGGTTTTCATAAATTTTTAAAATTTAATTTGGATATTTTTTTATATTATAAATATAACATTTTTTTTAATAATTTTTTATCTTCTTTTCAATTTTTTTTTTTAATAAATATTGTAAAAAATTATTAAAATTGATTTATATTTTTGTTTTAATTTTGTCATTTTTTTACATATTTTTTTATTTATTTATTTATTTTTGTTAATTTTGTAGGAATTTTATATTATGCCCTCTATTTCGGAAAGCTCATTTAGTATCATTTAATAAAATTTCTGCTTGACCTTCAGAATAGAAGAATAATTGCCCTCGGAATCAGAACTTTTTGCTACATCTTGAAAAGTTCCATCACTTGGAATTTCTAGTGAAAATAAGCTTTGTGAAAACACTTTTTGGAACCTTTTGTTCGTAAACTTTTTTTTACATTCTTCCTTGATATCAGCGAATTGCTGAGTCCATTGCCCTATACTAGAGCAGATCTATAGAATTTGCTGCTGTGTTGAGGTCTTTCACTACCGAACTAAGCCCTAAATCTAGCCATAGACACAGGGCCTCGCGAAATTAAATTGAAATCGGATGTTTATTTTGAAAAAAAAAAAAATTACGGCGATCACCAATTTCGAAACTGCGAACAGCTCATGAAACACCAAATAATATAAAAGTTTTTTTCTATTAGCTGTAGCCCCTCGGTAGGCAAACCTCCGAGTGCATTTCTGCCTTGGCAAAGCTCTCCATAAAAAAACAACTGCCGTTCGAAGGTAATATGAAACTGTAAGTCCAACCATTTGTGGAAAATTAACAGGAGAACAACACCAATTAGTTTCAGATTTGTAATCGGTGTCCTTAGAAATCTCTCTTCTTCCTCGCATTCTTTAAAATCGTGCAATGTTTTGCTATTTCTGCCACTTTTGAGTGGCTTCTGGCCCATAGTGGATTGCTGCTCGTATCCGGTAAATTAATTTGAAATTAAATTTTGGTATCAACCGAAGACTAGTCACTTTCGAAAATTTGCAACAAGATGTGCGGGTTCATTTTTTCAGTGTTGTACACTGGCTCGTGTGCTTTATTTTTTTATTACAATATTATTATTTTTTTTTTTTGTTTTTATTTTTTTTTTTATTATTTTTTTTTTTGTTTTAGTTTTAGTGCTAGATATGCAAGCACTATTCAATATTTAAGTTAAAGCAAAAGCAACCGAATCCAAATTTAAATTACTTGAAACAATAAAAGCTTTGAAATTTTAAAGAAAAGGTAACAAAGAAAAAAATAATAATTAAATTAAGCAAACAAATTAAAAAAAGAAATCAATAAAATGACGAATTTTTTTTAGCGAAAAAGTCTAACCAAAAACAACAATAATAAATAAACAACGTATTACAACTGTATGTATACACACACACACATACACATACATACAAGCCAGAAGTTATATGAAATGCTTACGTAATAATTACTTAGAAACACACAAAGCCAAGCACACAGCTGCATACAAAAAAACAATAAAAATGGTCGACCCAAAAACCAAAAATATAGAAATAAATTTAAAAACAAAAATGAGGTTTTCAAACCTAAAACCAAAGCTATTTAAACTAAACAAAAAAAAAAAAACAAATAGTTGGCGTAAATTTAAGATTTCGTAAAATTTCTGAATTACAAATGAGTTGATTTCATACTGAGGCAAATCCAAATGTGCTAGCCCACATACAGTGGTTAAGTATCGAAAAGTTGCAAACAAAAAACGAAAGGGGAAAATACCTGGTGCATCCAAAAATCACACCCCATTACCGACCACACATCATCGACTCATTTGTAATGCTCCCTAGTTTTTCAATTAATTATCCAAATGCATACAAAAATACTAATGCTGTAATATGTAGACATGATTTGTGCAACAGTTTCAAATACAAATACAGTAGGACGTACTTATTACTTAGTAACATAAAAAGCAAAAAAAAATTAATAAAAAATTTTAAATTTTTAAAACCAAATATTTAAGAAAAATTATAATAAATCAACTACTCAATAATAAAACCAATGTAATTCATTAAACAAATTAAATTAATTAATAAAAAAAACTTTCCTTACGCCTTTGCAACTAATCGAAACCTTAACTCGAAACTTACTAACTACTTTTCATAAACACTTTCAATAATAACGGCATATTAAAAGGCATTCACGCAATTAAAAGCCAAATACAAAATAAAGCTAATTTTCTTTAAACGAAAACCAAAGCAACTAAGTAGTCGTACTTTAAAATTAACACGCAATTTTAATTTCGCTGTAAAGCGTTGAATGGCGCCGAAAAGTAGACTATTTTAATAGCGCGTGCTGCATATGATTTCTTGCCTTACAATTCATTCATCATTAGCACTCGTAAGAGAAAGCAGAAGTCTACCTGGCATACAAATAACAGGCAAATCATATTTATGTAAAAGTAAAAAATGTAGGAGATGCAAGCAAATAACAGTAAATCTATATATATATATATAACAGTATGAAATTATGTAAAAAAAATATATATAAAATCAAAATTTGCAACTACTTAAACGAAATACGTAGCTTAGAATATTTGAGCGAAAGCTCTTTGCCTTTCAAGCTCTCTTCCCTGCGGTCTCTCTCTGAACACTTCTTCTGCTCTCTTCTTTTTACTCATTTGCTCTCTCACCTGTCTAACATAACTTGTTAAATTTACATATTTAAAAAGTAGCACACAAAATACAGTAGAAATGCGTTGCTTTTTTTCAAACTCCAAAATCAGTAATGATTTTTTATGATAATAGAAAAAAAAAAAACAAATCGAATAAACACGTAAACAATAATAATAATTACAAAAACAAAAAAAAAAGCAAAAACAAGCGCAACCAAAAAAGCTATTTAGTTATTGATACATAAAAAGTATTTAGTAAAAATGTACTTGAAATAAACACAATTACCTACACGCAAAAAAATATACATACATACATACAGACACATATTTCAAAAAACAAAAAAAAAAGAAGAAATTCTCAAAACGCGTCAAAGCGTTTTTCTGCAGCGAAAATTTTACAGTTCTCGATTTCAAAACAAACAAAAAGTATAAATCTGAATAAATATAATAAATAAATAATTGATTAAAATGTTATACGTAAATACTATAATACGTATACACACACACACACATGCATAAACTCACACATATGTATGCATGTGCAGACCTCTAGTCTTATATACCAGATATTCTATAGTATTTATAACTGTGTTGGTGTAAATCAAATAACAACACAGCAAAAATCGAGCAGTGAGCAGACGAAAAGTCTACTCTAACAGTCAGATGTAAACATACAAAAATAAAAACGCAAGCAAAACAAGCAAAAGAGCAAAAATACGAGTATGGACGAGTGAAATGCATATAAAAATGCACGCATACTCGTGCATACAAATCGTTAGAGAAGAGGAGAAACTTGTGTAGTTTTGGAGACCGTATGCAACTTTTAACTGGCGCAACAACAAGAACAACAGCAATAATTAGATGACAGTATAACAGTGAAATCAATACCAATTACACAATTAATTACAGTTACTCAAAATTAAGAATTATTTATTAATTAGAAATTTTAATTAATTGAACAAATAAACAATGAAGATTTTGAGCTAAGAAAAAAAACAACAATAAAGTCTTTTAATAGTCAAACTATTGGAATGCAGCATTTTTTCTAGTTATTTTTAATGCGAGGGTTGCTGCTTTTAATACAAGGGTTGCTATCACTGAATCCATGCAAGCGCGAGAGGTGTTGGCAAACTGAAATGTGGTCAAGGATTTGTGAAGCGGATCACTTTTTTCCCCGACGTAAAGTTAAATAGAATAAAATAAAAAGTTGAGTAAATTAAAATAAAAATTTAAATTAAATAAAATAAAAAATAAACGAAAATAAAATAAATTAAAAAAAATTAAATCAAAATAAAAAGTAAAATTAAATAAATCAAAATAAACCGAAAATAAAATGAAAAATTTAATAAAATTAGAAGTAAGTTAAAATAAAAAGTAAACTAAATAAAATAGGAACTGAAATAAAATAGGAACAAAATAAATGGACTATGAATAAGTTCGTCCGGTTTTTTTTCGAAATTTGAAACTTTATTGACGTAAAATGGTTACAAATTTAATATTCAAAATATTGTCCATCGCTTACTATTACTTTTTCCCATCTTTCTGGCAATTCACGGATTCCCTTTGTGAAAAATTCGGTCGGTTTTGCCGCAATCCACGAATCGATCCATTTTTTGACTTCATCGTAATTACGGAAGTGCTGGTCAGCCAGGCCATGTTGCATCGATCGGAAGAGATAGTAATCGGATGGCGCAAGGTCTGGACTATACGGCGGGTGGGGTAGGACATCCCATTTGAGCGTTTCTAAGTATGTTTTGACCACTTGTGCAACATGTGGCCGAGCATTGTCATGTTGCAAAATAACTTTGTCGTGTCTATCGGCGTATTGCGGCCGTTTTTCTCGCAGTGCTCGGCTCAAACGCATCAATTGTCGTCGGTAGACATCCCCCGTAATCGTTTCATTCGGTTTCAGTAGCTCATAATACACAACACCCAGCTGGTCCCACCAGATACACAGCATAACCTTCAGGCCATGAATATTCTGCGCCGACGTCGATGTTGAAGCATGGCCAGGGTATCCATACGTTGCCCGACGTTTTGGATTGTCGTAATGGACCCACTTTTCATCGCCAGTCACAATTCGATGCAAAAAACCCTTTCTTTTGTGCCGTTGAAGCAGTTGTTCGCATGCCATAAAACGGCGTTCAACGTCTCTTGGCTTCAATTCATACGGCACCCAATGGCCTACCTTTCGGATCATTCCCATGGCTTTTAAACGTTTGGAAATGGTTGATTGATCAACTCCCAAAGTTTTTGCAACCTCTTCTTGCGTTTGAGCCGGATCTTGATCGAGCAATTCCTCCAATTCGGTATCCATGAACTTTGGCGGCGCACCCTCGCGTTCTTCGTCTTCCAAGCCAAAATCACCACTTTTAAAGCGTGCAAACCACTTCTGGCACGTTCGCTCAGATAGAGCATGCTCACCATAAACTTCCACCAAGATACGATGACTTTCGGCTGCTTTTTTCTTCATATTAAAATAATGAAGAAGAATTCCCCGCAAAAACACATTATTTGGCACGAAATTCGACATTTTCAAGTGTGGTAAAAATATTGTTGTTTACGCTTCAAATAAAAAACTTATACTGACGTTTGTGCCTTACGACAGTAGCTCTCCAATGAATGTTTGGAAATGAGGATCGATGGAATAATAATCAAGTTACGCCATCTGTTGTAAAACCGCTCGAACTTATTCATAGCTCATAGTTCATAAATAAAATAAAATAGAAAAAATACGAAAATAAAATTAAAAATAAACGAAAATAAAATAAAAACGAAAACTAAAATAAAATAAAAAATAAACTAAAATAAAAACAACCATTGCTGTTTTCAGAGCACATAACCATTTTCACAAAATAAAGGGTGGTTAAGTTTCAAGGGCCGGTGTTGATTTTGAATAGAATATCATTTTTTAGGAAATTATTGTCATTTCTCTTTATTATGATAATATTGGTACAGCTCAATTACGTATGGAACAAACACTCGGCCAAATGACCGCCGCGGCTTCGGCGGCATACCTCCATCCGATGGCCCAAATTTTTGATGACGCTGAGGCATAATTGAGGTTCTATGCCGTCAATGTGCCGAATTATCTCATCCTTTGGCTCTTGAATTGTTGCTGGCTTATCGACGTATACCTTTTATTTCAAATAACCCCAAAGAATGAAGCCCAACGGTGTCAAATCACATGATCTTGGCGGCCAATTGGCATCGCCGGGACGTGGCATTATACGGCCATCAAATTTTTCGCGCAAAAGAGCCATTGTTTCGTTAGCTGTTTGACAAGTGTCACCGTCCTGCTGAAACCACATATCGCCCACATCCATATCTTCCAGTTCGGCCCATAAAAAGTTCGTTATCATCTCACGATAGCGAACACTATTCACAGTAACTGGTTGACCGGCCTCATTTTGGAAAAAATACGGCCCAATGATGCCGCCGGCCCATAAACCGCACCAAACAGTTACTCTTTGTGGATGCATTGGTTTTTCGGCAATCACTCTTGGATTATCATTCACCCAAATGCGGCAAGCGGCAATTCTGCTTATTGACGAATCCACTGAGGTGAAAATGTTCCTTATCACTGAAGATGATTTTCTTCGAAAATTGGTCATTCACTGTTGCCATTTCCTGTCACCATTCTGACCATTGACGACGCTTGAAATGGTCAAGAGGCTTTAGTTCCTGAGTCAATTGCAACTTGCAAGCGGGTAAATGCAAGTCTTTATGCAAAATGTTCATCAACGACGAGCGTGAGAGATGCAATTGTTGGGCACGACGACGAGTTGAGGTGGACGGCTCTTCAACCACACTATCGCGAACAGCGGCAATATTTTCTGCAGTACGAGCTGTACGAGCATGCACTGGTGCTTTCACATCTCCCACAGACCCGGTTTGGTCAAACTTTTGCACAATTTTTCCGATTGTACGCACATTTGGACGATTAAATTGACCGAAAAAATCACAAAGTGCGCGATATGCATTTTGATTTGAACGCCCGTTTTCATAATAAACCTGAATAGCTTTAACGCGTTGGCCGATTGTGTATCTTTCCATGGTTCAAATTAATTTAGTCTGAAATTGAAAAATGTCAAATGAACTGCAGAAAAAAACTTGACGTTTAGGTGTGGTTTACATTCAAAATCGGCCCTTTATATTAACACTTGCGAAAATTATGAAAGGATTAGTGTGTTTCATTCTTTTGCCGCTAAAACACCTGAAATACCAGAACTGACTACTAGCTTTGAAACTGAGATCGCGCTTGGTCATCACTGATGGCCGATTCGAGATCCCAACTTCCCATAATAATGGTTCATCAGATTGGAGGCACTTTTCCAATGGGGTTTTCTTGAGAATTAATGATTTAGGCTTGCGACATTGTGTTGCAAAGTTGGTCCCAAATGTTCTGCATTTCATGTAAAAAAGAGATCGCGTTGATATCGCTAAAGGCACGATTTCCAAGGTTGAACCCCACCCAACATTCATCGAAATTGTAGACGAGACGTGGGTTTATGAGTACGACACGCAATCCAGACATAAGGCGAGCGGCTGGAGAGCTCTGATTGAACCAATACCGAAACAAAAACACATCGTTTTCAGTCAAAATAGAAAGCAATGCTTGTGGTTTGTATCGATTATCTACATTGGTATTTTACACCAAAAATTTTTGCCAGGAGGTCAGATATTTAATAAAGTCCATTATTTGTAATAACTCTTCCAAACTAAATGTCTGCCTTTATCAAATAATTTACTACATAGTAGGTCTAATTCTCTAAAAGAGTTTAAATTTAAGAAAAAAATATTTTATACTTGTTTGAAATGTGATGCAATTTACGTTCAAAAACTACATGCGAACTTTATATGGTTTTGGTTGCTTTTTTATGGTCTAAATATGAAAAATAAATATTTCTTTTTATGCACCCTGTCTCACCTACATTTGCGCCATCTGGTTGTGAGTTTTCAGGATGTTAATTAACAGTTTGTGAGCGCTTCGGCAGTATTTCGTACATGAGCTTCAAAACTTTTACACTGAAAAAATTTGTTTGTACCTTTAACGTACACTGCGTTTAATGACTTCCTTATGACAACTATGATTTACTGCTAACTTTTTGGTAAGTTTTGAGAATTTATTTGTTTCTTACGTAATTTTCATATTTTGTTTGAATGAAATATAATTCATTCTCCTACAAAAACCATATAAATTTAAGTTTAAAACTTTGTGCACATTTACATAAAATCCCATAAATTTTAATCAAAATTTAACATTTTTACATAAGAATTTCTAGCAAAATGTCGGGAAAGCAGTTTTATAGCGCATTGAACTTTGGTATAACAGACCGAAAGTTTGAGATGGCTCAAACATCGGGTTAGGTTGGGTTGAACTGATTGATTGCAGTCACGCATAAAAAAATTCATGAGTGTCACTCGAACACGAATTCCTCAATCAATATTGGGTCGTGAACCTTAATGCTTTCTGATGTTGAAGATGGAATTCGGCAACTCAAAACATCAACAAAATCTGACGTGTCGCGAAAGGTCTACGACAGAGTATCCGTTGCAGTCCCATTTGTTGTTAACCGCCATTGATAGCCGCGAACTGCTAAATTTCTAATGTGGTTGCTAGTCTTAGGATTGGATTGGTTAGTTTTAGTTTTGAGTTGGAGCAGGGCTTTTCTCTAGATCAGCCAATATTTTAGTCTCCTTTGAACTGCCGAAAACTAGTAATGTATTTCAAGCAGAGGTCTTCGCGATCTTGCTGGCATTCAAAATGCTTAGGGATCGCTGTTGGGAGGAAGATATACATATCCTTTCCGATAGTCAAGCTGCCATCTAATTACTGTAGTCGCCGTGCTGCAGCTTTCTTCTGGTCAACTGCTATGAGAAATGTTTCGCCTTGCAGAAGCTGTGGAAATCCGGCAGATAAAGTTTAAGTTTTGAAATTTTTCGCAGGTACTGAGTGTCGCCGCAGGATCCTGGCCAAGGCCCAAAGAACCGCCGCCCTCCGTGTTGCTTCAGCTTATCGCACGGTATCAGAAGCAGCAGTACTCATTATTAGCGGCACGATACCTATAAATCTGCTAGCGAGAGAGCGAAAAGAACTATGGAACTTTAAAAAGAGCGAGACAACGAGCGCAAAGCAGCAAATTAGATGGGAGTCAGAGACGAAAGGCAGATGCACGAAGAGACTTATACCAAATCTAGACAAATGGCATAACAGACAGTTCGGCGAGGTAAACTATTATACTACACAGATGCTATCTGGACATGGATACTTTTACAAATACCTTAACAAAATAGGAAAGTTCGAAACCACTAAATGCATCTACGGAGATGCACTTATTGACGACGCAGATCACACTTGCTTCAAATGTGAGAGATGGAAACTAGATCGCAAAGCTGTCGAAGGCAGACTAGGCCCCTTAAGAGCTGACAACATCACTGATAAAATGATAGAGACACAAGAAGACGAGCCTATAGCATGAATGCTGGCTACAAATATGGTGGACCCAGACGTGGGTGAATAGAATTGGTCCTTTTCATGGACACCGTTCTGGGCCCTCCCGAAGTAATGCACAAAGCATTTCCGGAAGGGAAGTCTCCCCAGGAGAGGAGGAGGGACTGTTTTAGTGGCCACACCACACGACACAGTAGACGACGCTCGCTGTAAGTGCGAAGGCATTTTGAACCCTACCTCATCCACCAAAAAAAAATGGTATCAAAACTGTACTCTAGTGCTACTTGTGGTGTACCCATGGTACTCTTGTCATTTAACTGACCTACCTACCGATTCCTTTTCTATTGATTGAAGAGTTTTCCCCACTAAAATCCCCAAAATCACAAAATGAAGCCAATTGCACATTTTTCACTTTCAAACGACTTTTCATTTTTATTTAATTCACACAGCAGGGAATGCAACTATCTTGAGGAAGGCTAATAATATTTAGCTTTGCAGACAGAAATTTTTGTTTCCTTGTTCACTTCACTCGGGAGCATAGGGCCTCGACAAGACTCAGTCTTGCGTTGGTTTCTTTAATCTGTTCTGCTTTCTTGAAGGCTGGGGATGCTCACCTGTGTTTGCTTAGGAACAACGCCTTATAACTGTTTAGAGCGCCATCTGCGTTTAATTTTTTTTTTCTGCCAGAAGGATCACACAGATGGTTGAGGTCTTCGCTAAATTTGGTGTGTCTGCGCTATTACCGCGGTTGCCCGCTTCCTCTTGCTGACGCCACTGATGCAATGTTTAACTGTTTGTTTTTGCTTGCTTTAGCAGCTACACTGCAAGTAATGACTTTTGTGCGGGAGTAAGGATTTGAGGGATAAGGTTTTTTTTTTGTTTTTGGGGTTGAGGAATGAAATTTTTTTTTAGAAAGTAGGAAAGTTTGGAAAAGTGCGAGGACTGGGCCTTACGTGACATAAAAAAATAGGAAATTGAAAAGCATTCGCTCAACCTTCAATATTTTACAGAATTTTAGCTATGCACCTCAAAATTAATCCACAAATTAGAGGGCGCAGTTACTCACCCCAGCGTGAAACTAAATCCCTTCTCATCTAATGGTAAGTACACAGATCTGCTTACATACATACACATATACATATGCTTGTGTATGTATGTAAGTATTTAGTAAGACGCGTGCATCAGCGCGCCATTGTGCCGCCTCTGGCGCATTCTCTCCGCGCCTCTCTTAATTATTGTGTCATTATCAAAAACACGTGGTGCAATTATGCCACACACACATCCATACACACACACGAATACACAATAAGCTTTACACCGATAAATCTAGAAATTATGAAAATGAAAATTAGTTTTCCACGCTTCGGCGACAAAGACAATTGAGCGGCACCGCAGCGACAGTGCGAAACAGCCAAATGACAAGAAATAAACAAACAAACCAAGCACGCGGGCAAAGTAGTCGCCCCTTTGCTTCCGCTTGCAGTCGGTTGCCTCTTCAGCTGAAGTTGCACCTCCACGTGATAATTTAGAGCAGATTGTCGCCGCTGAAGATCGTCGCCTGGCTGCGGCGTTTAAATTTAGTTGAACGATCTTTTGTGCGCCCATGCAGGCGTCAGGGGGAGTGCAGTGCATACGCAGCGCGCTGTTGTGCTGTGCGTGTGTGTGTGTGTGTGCAGGACGCGTGCGTTTGTTAGCCGCGCATTTGCTTTCAATTACGCACTGCAGCTGTGATGATTTATTTTTGGTTCCCGTCAGCCAAAATGTCAACCAGTGGAAGATACAATAAAATTAAGGTAGACAAGAACCAAGCGTGCGGGTGGGATGGTGCGAGTGCAAGAATTAGCGGCGGAGAGGGTGACGGGGTATCGTTGGAGTGGCACTGAGATTGAAAGTGCCGGTGACGGTGACGGTGACGTTGCTGCATTGACAAAGGGGACGAATTAAAATAACGGGGTATACTCAATCATAATTATGTGATTTGTTCGAGAGGAATTTCGTGCTCGCAAGTCTGGAAGGAAAGCTATGCCAATGGAATTTTTGGTATGCCACAAAAGTTGTGATTAAAAGAGTTGCTATGGAGGTTCATTGCGGAGGAGTATAGATTTGCTTATGGTACGGCGATTATTTATAACATAGCTCTGGAGACTCGGAAATTATAGCTGCTTTTATTCTTTTGGTGTCGTTTTTATTACTCCGAAGCAATCTGAACGATGCAAAATATTTTTCGACTTTGGACGCGAATTTAATATATTTTTATTATAGCTGACGACTTGAGCTTTTAGCTTTTAATATTCTATCGATTTATGGATATAACCTTTTGCAAAGGATATTCGAACAGGACGAAGGCCAGGCTCGGGTGCCCAACAGAAGCTTTTAAAAAAGATATCCAACGGAGGGTTAAGTTTGTTTAGTTACGTTTAAACTTGGAGCAATTTAACGTATCATTCACATCAGTTTCTTGAAAAAAGAAATACGGAAAGATATGGGATTTGTTTTTGTTTTTTGTATTAAAAAAGTCGTCATGTTTCCCCAACACAACCCATCAAACTTCGATGATATTTTATGCTCCTACAAGTAATTATCAGAATTTAATTAGAAAACTACAATACAGACGAAGAACAGTTTTCGCTGATAGGCTTATAAAGGGTTTTCCAAACAGAGGTGTTATTTTGATATTCAAAGAAAAATCCTATTTTTTAATATAAATGTTTGGATGTCTATTTCATTATAAAGATGAAGGTGTGCCTTTAATAGTGGAAAATAAAATCAGGCAAATGACCACCACGACCCCGCTTACAGGACAATATCCTTTTCCAAAATGAAATTTTCCATAACCGAGTTGCAAAGTGGTTGCCTATATCCTCGATAGCCTCACGAATCCCATCTTTGAGATCTTGAATCGACCCTGGGCTGTTGGTGTAGACCTTCTCTTTCAGGTGGCCCCAAAGAAAAAAGTCACAAGGTGTTAAATCACAAGATCTCGGTGGCCAATTGTGATCACCTCTGCGAGAGATAACTCGGTCCGGTCTACTTTTTCCGTAAAAGATCAATGGTTTCGTTGCTTGTGTGGCACGTAGCGTCGTCTTGTTGAAAATAAACCTTGTCCAGATCAATTCCGCCCATTAAAAATCGTTAATCATCTCTCGATAGCGCAATCTATTCACCTGTAACTCCTTTATATTCGCCGTTGCTATTTACAACCTCTTCCCACCTATCGACTAATTTGTTAATGCCGTTTGGCCAACAATCGCCTGGTCTGGTGTCAAAGAAATTGTTGAGCCAGTTTTTAAGGGCCTCTTTGTTAACGAAGGTAACGCCCTTCATATGGTTTGACGGGGAGCGGAAAAGATGGTAATCGGTCGGCAGTAATGTGCAACTTGAATACTGTTCTTGAGACATGATCTACGATAAGATATATATCAGATATAATACATTTGTGCCAGCGTTTTTTCCAATCCTCGAAGCAGTTCTGATATGTACTTTTTGGTATGTCCTTCATCTCTCTCAGCGATTCGGTTTTTATCTCCTCAATCGTCGCAAAATACCGTTGTTTCATCGGTCTCATCAATCTTGGGAACAGGAAAAAGTTAGACGGAGCCAAATCTGGTGAATATGGTGGCTAAGGCGTGATAACGGTGTTGTTTTTGGCCAAATAATCACTGACAAGCAAAGATGAATGGACAGGTGCATTATCATGATGCAAAAACCATGCATTTTTTTCCACAATTCCGGTTTTTTTTTTTTTATTTCCGCAAGCGGCGCATAACTTCAAGGTAATACTCCTTATTTACCGTACGACCTCGTGGTAAGAACTTCTGATGCACCAAGCCATGGTAATGGAAGCAAACAGTGAGCAAAACCTTGAAATTTGGTAGAACTTGGCGTGCTTTTTTTTGGCCTTGGCTCTTCTGGACTATTCCATTGAGACGATAGGACTTTGGTTTCCATGATTCGCCACCAGTTATAACCCCCCCATTAACCAAATCTGGATCATCGTTGACGTCCTTCAACAATTCCTGAGCGATGCTCATGCGACGTTTTTTTTGGTAAATATTCACAAATTTTGGAACGAAATTCGCTGCCACACGTTTCATGCACAAAATTTCCGAAAAGATTGCACATGAATGAGCCAACCGATATGCCGACTTCTCAACTTCTCTAATTGTGATTTGACGACTCTCCATAACAATTTTCTTCACTGTCTCAATATTCTCATCGGTTGTTGATGTGCTGGGGCGTCCATAGCCAGCGTCGTCATTCACATCTTCTCGACCTTCTGTGAAAAGCTTCTAGCCCTTCTAAACATTTTTTTGATTCAGGATACCCTCACCGTTTTCCACTGTCAACATTTCAAGTGTGTTTGGGCACTTAATTCCATTTTTTACACAAAATTTGATGCAACTTCCATTGATCCATTTTTTTCAATAGCAGAAAATCGCCGAACACGCAAAACACTTGTCTTATTTATGCGTCTCACAAGCAAACTAAATATCCTATTTTGCTAAAGCCGTAAACACATCTTTGAGACGACTGTACCAGCATAAAAAAAAAAATAATAATCGAATGTGCGTAGCCCACGAAATTTGAAATTTCACCTTATTTTTTGAACACACCTTGTATATCATCTCTTACTGTCAATATCCCAACGTAAGTCCTTCTAACAACAAAAGAAGTGGGTGATTTAATTCTTCTAGAGGGGACTAGTCCTAAGGCTGGCAACTGGTCATTGGCGCGAATCCGCAACAACAACCTTGAATAACTAATATTATCAAAAGATAGCGACCCAAGCAACGATTTAATGATTGCGATTTACGTTTTGCTACTTCGTGGAAGCTTCATGGGCTACCCAAGTCTGTAGTGCTAAAAATGATGATGATGATAATTGAAGATGTGGATGTGTTCTGTTAGCTCGATAGTTAATAAAAAAAAGATAGTGGCGCAGTGTCTGATGTGATAGCACGTATTTACTTTTGTAAAGCCATTTCATAAGCGAAACCGACTGTAGTGCCCTCGTATCCGGTCAATAAGAACAGGACAGGACCTTCTTTCGTTCACTGATAGCTAACCAATCTGTTTTAAAACTAAAATACGAAAATGGAACTGGAACTGTTAGGAGTTTGGTTTCAAGGTATAGCAACGTGATATCACACGACCTTGGTGGTCAATCCACGGGTTCGAGACGAGAGATAAATTGCTCACCGAAACGACGACGCAGTGAATCGATTGTTTCGCGGGCTGTATGGCAAGTGGGGCCATCTTGTTAGAATCATCTTGTTGTTGTTGTGGAAATCACGGGCTTAAATTTCCGGTATCCGACATCAAAATGTCGTTTATCATGGCGCTATAGCGGGCGCCATTCACTCTTACATTGGCGCTAGCCTCGTTTTTGAAGAAACATGGGCCGATGATCGGCCGCACCAAATGTTTGGTTTCAATAGATGTAATGCAATGGATGCTGTTCTTGAATGGCTTCGGGTTGCTCTTCAGCCCCAGGAACGGCAATTTTTCTTATTCAGCCTCAAATGGGCCACACTTGATCACCATACGTTGCGCTGAGTGCGCGATGGACACTTTTCACAGAGCCCCGATTTTCGTAATACAATTTTACGATTTGTAAATGTTGTTCAGGCGTAAATCTTTTCATGATGAAATGTCATTGAATACTGAAAAAATTATGTACTTAGTTTGACAATAGTCACGCGTGATCTGCAAAAAAACCCCTTATTAGATAAAGTACCTTCAATTTGATCACCCTTTATAAATAATTTTCTATTATTTACGAATAATAAAAATTATTACAATAAAAAAAAAATGGTTTTATACTCGCATGGTGTAAAATACTCCTCGGACAGAACTACATCATCGGTATTCTCAAATAGAGTATTTTGAAGTGACTACAGTTCTTTGTTATGGAATGCTGTTGGATTGACTCTCCTTGGACGAATACAAATCCGGATCGTCCCGGTAACGTATAACCGGCTGTTACCCCATTATTATATTCTAATGCGGTGATAAGGCCTGCGTTAACCTAGCAAAATACTCGTACTATATATTAGCCAGCTGAGAATTGCATGCTCCTGAATAGTAATCCCATCGCACTGCTTTTCATTTCCTACGGAGCGCATTTGCTGACCTCTTTTTTTTACTTTACTAATTTTAGTATAAATGATTCGATGTTGCATAAAAGGGTTCAGGGACTAACTAATTAAATGGCATACACACGCACACGACAGCCAAATTGACGAATAATCAGTCAGAAGATGAGAGAAAATTATGACATTCAGATTTTTATTTGCTGTTCATCAAAATGATTTACGCAAACTGTAATCGCTTGACGTGAGGTTTGACATGAGGGGAACTGTCGTGGTGTATGACAAACTCGTACAAGCACACATGCACCTACGCATACATATAGAAATTATGCTTCAAGCACTAGTGAAGTGGGGAAGCTGCTCTCACACCCACACTCACATACGACGCACATCAAATGGTTCACGAGTGGTAGCCTGTTTTAGGACTAATTAAAAGAGGTGCACACTGTGGGCAACCCGTGGAGAAATGTGTAGAGCGAAAGGGGCGAGCGATTGCAAACGCTTATGTGCATCGATTGCCTTGATGCTCCACCATTTGAAGTTTATGACACTTTCCACTTTCAGTGCGCTGCTATATGTAGATATGTATGAGGAACAAATGAAAGTGTTCCGCCTGTTGTTTTTCAAACGGTTTTTTTTTTTGTTTTTTTGCTTTTTAATTTTTTATTATACAACTTTTAAATGCTCTGACATAGCTGTTATTGGTTTTTTGGTTGTGTGCTTTGCTGATGAATGCGAGACGCCTGTCGGTAATTGACGACTCTCACACACACACACACACACACACACACATGTGCTCACAAGATCCATTGTAGCTACACGACAAGCCTATTAAGTAAAGGGGTACACAGCAAAATTTACTCTGTTGATTTATGTGTGTGTCTGTGCAGTAGTGGGTGCTCTGCTGTTGCTCGGGGTGAGAATGTTAAGTGTTGAAAATATGACAGCCAATTTGTTTTCAACATTTTGCTACTTAGAAGAAGAAAGTTGAGATGATTTTTATGTAGCTACTATGCGCACACACACACGTATGAATGGACGTACATGTATACGGGGCCTGGGAAGAAATACAGCTAGCAAATGGCGTTTTGTGACGTCTTACTGTAGACATGACAAAGAGGCGTTCGAAGTGTTGTCGGTGATTTAAATAAGCCAGCTGGTTATGCTGTTAAATATTTAGTATGCAGATATATGTGTATTTATCTGTGAGTACTAAACTGGTTCATGTGCTACGCGTATTCTTTACTGAAATTTTTCTATGGGAATTAATGAATTTTTATGTAATGAAGTCTGGTTCAAAACTCTGAGGATGGTTAAATTTTCTCTCATGCTTGGGCTTGGTTAAATTTTCGATCACTTTTAGAACTTTTTCTGTTTTTTTTTTTTGCAGACCCATTTAAAATCATTAGAATTCTTGATTAGGTACGATCAGTAGCTGTACTATGAGGGTCACATGCATCTTCATCATGATACTGGGGGTCTAAAGTTGGCAAGGAACAGAAAATATAGTGCCAAATGTATCGATTATATTCTCTAAGGCCTTACTATTGCTTTCTGAGTGAGTCTATCTTAGGTGTGGCTTAGCCGACAGTTGCTTTGAGGTTCTGAGTTATTTCTCAACTTACTTTTTAAGGTATTACTCATTGAGGAAAGCAAGTATAATTTAATTGAGTCGTATGGAAAGAGTTGCCTAAAGAAATCCCAATACTGAACTTCAGCCGAAGAAGACAAAGGCTACTGTGAAGCACACCGATGGTTGGTTCAGTGCTGGTTTCAAATGCAGGTGTTGGAAATATTCATTTTGTAGAAGGCAATATGAATAAATTTCAATATCTGAACGTCCTTAAAGTTAATATATATTTGGCAAAGTGCCAAACGGTTGTGTATGTTGCACAATTTCGCTTTCCATCAGGGCAACTACCAAAGCCCACCTCCATGCTTCCCAAGACGTGGCTTATCAACAACTGCCCTTAACTACTCTACCCGGCGTCATTCGACTAATCGCTCTATAGTGGAGCCTACGAGGTGCGTTCAAAAAGTATCGCGAATTTTGAATTTTCGCAGCTTACGTATATTCGAATTTCGATTTTTTTGTGGCGATATGTTGCTACTCATGTTTCTCACTCATGCCGACGAGTTCCATTTGGAAATGTTCAGTTAATTGTTGACAGCTCTTTGCTTGCACGTGTCTTCGATTTTTACCTATTCAAAAAGATGGATCAAAGAACCTGTATCAAATTTTGTGTGAAAAACGAAATTAAGTGCGCGGATGCAGTCCGAATGTTGACTGTGTCATACGGAGAAGCTACTTTGGATCAAAGCAACGTTTATCGGTGGTACAAAATGTTCTCCCAAGGCCGGAAAGATGTGAACGACGAAAAACGTGCCGGACGCACGAGCACTTCAACAACAGACGAAAAAATTGATGAAGTGAAGAAAATGGTATTGGCTAATCGCCACAAAATTCGGACCGAAACTGCTAAATTTCGACCAAAAGCAGCATCGCATGAACATAGCTAATGAGATCTTGGACTCTATCCGCGACCACCCAAATTTGCTCCAGAGTGTCATAACTGGTGACGAATCGTGGGTGTAGGGTTATGACGTGGAAACCAAAGCTCAATCATCTCAATGGAAGCTGCCGCACGAATCAAGACCGAAAAAAGCGCGCCAATTTCGGTGGAATGTAAAAGTTTTGTTTACCGTTTTCTTCGATTCTTCGATTGCAGGGGCGTTGTGCATCATGAGTTCTTGCCACAGGGTAAAACGGTCAATAAGGAATATTACCTGTAAGTTATGCGCAATTTGCGCGAAGCAATCCGCAATCCGCCAGAAACGCCCGGATTTGTGAAAGAACAAAAATTGGCTCTTGCATCACGATAATGCCCCTGCTCACACATCGTTGCTTATGCGTGACTTTTTGGCCAAAAACAACACATTAATGATGCCACAGCCACCGCACTCGTATTCTCAAGAGCTGGCCCCCTGTGACTTTTTCTTGTTCCCGAAACTGAAGAGGCCCATGAAAGGATGACGCTACGCTACGATTGACGAGATAAAGACGGCATAGAAGGAGGAGCTGAACACAATAAAAATCAAATGATATTTTGAAGTGCTGCAAAGATTGGAAAAAACGTTGGCTCGAGTGCATAATATCTCATGGGGATTACTTTGAAGGGGACAAAATAGATATTAATGAATAAATAAATAAGTTTAGAAAAAGCAAAAATTTGCGATACTTCTTAACCATACCTCGTATTTACAAAATGAGCATCCTTCCGGTTGGAAAAAACTTAAGAAATATTAAAAACATTCGATCTTCTTCAAAAATGCAATATTCAATCCAATCGGTAATGCCAGCTGGATGTCTGTGTGCTGCGATTTGATTCCTTAAAAATAAAATAAATAATTTGCACGTACACTTCTGTTAGGTGTTTGGCCGAGCACCTCCTCCTATTTGTGGAGTGCGTCCTGATGTTGTCCCTCTAATGGAGGGTTTGAGGGATCTACAGTTTTAAGCCGACTCCGAACGGCAAATGGTTTTTATGAGGAGCTTTTTCATGGCAGAAATATACTCGGAGGTTTGCCATTGCCTCCCTGGGGGCGACCGCTGTTAGAAAAAAACTTTTTCTATCATTCATGAAACAGCAATGCACGAAGATTCGATCCTATGCCCTCACGAATGGTAGTCACGCACCAAACCGTTTGGCTACGGCGGCGGCCTCTTTCTCTCTCTCTCTTAGCTTTACAGTCTGTGGTGGACCATAGCTTCATGAACTATCCTCCTCCAATTCTGTCTCTCTCTAGCCTTATTTCTCCAATTAAGAATGTTCATCGCTTTTAAGTCTGCTTCTACGTCATCAAGCCATCTCTTTCTTGGTCGGCCTCTCTTTCTTCCTCCAATTGGACGCAAAGTAAACATCCTTTTTTGGATTCTTTCGTTGGGCATTCTTATGATGTGGCCAATCCATCTAATCCGCACCGCTTTAATAAAACGTATTACATTTTCACCACCAGTAAGGTTTTCAATTTCTTTGTTATAACGGATGCGATACGTGCCGTTTCCAAGCCGAATGGGACCGTCGATTTTTCTCATTATGGAACTTTCATTAGCAGATTTAATTCTTACATCTGTTGCAACTGATGTGTCTTTGCTCGCTGATAGAACGAATCCTAAGTACTTGAATTCATTTACACTTTCAAAAACAAAATCATCTATGGCTAGATTGTTTTCATTAATATTTCGTGCTGAGTGAAGCATAAACTTAGTTGTTTCGGCGTTGACATTCAGTCCTATAATTTTTGCTTTTGTTTCTAGCAGCTTCAATATGTTTGCAGCTTGTTTTTGTTTGTTGCCATGATGAGAACGACGTCAGCATAAGCACATATTTGAAAATCTTTGTCAAATATTGTTCCGAACAAGTTAATTTCTTTTACAACTGTGTGCAACATAAGGTTGAAAATCCGAGCGGACAATGCGTCTCATTGTTTAACACCAGGCAGGGCCTGGAAGCGTTCAGACATTTCGCCTTGTACTAGCACCTTCCTAGTAGTATTCTTCAACGTGAAGAGAACCAGTTCAATCAATTTCAACGGAACGCCAAGTTTTTGGAAACAGCGTTTGATTTGCTTTCTGTTTAGACTATCAAACGCATGTTTAAAATCAATAAATAGGCAGAATATATCAATGTTATTCTCGAAAGTTTTTTTAAAAATTTGGTTTACCAGGAAACACTGATCAATTGTTGATCGATTGCTTCTAAAGCCACACTGGTAATCATCTATTATTCCATTAGCAGATGTGGACTGTCAACTTTGATACGATCGTACACAATATTTGTGAACACTTTGAAACCAACGTTCAATAGCGATATTCCTCGATAATTTCGACATTCAGTCTTATTGCCCTTCTTATGTATTGGCACTATTACACTTGTTTGCCATTCATTTAGTATTTTATTATTTTCCCAAATGGTTTTTACAAGATAGTGTATTTGCTTGTGCAAGGCTTGCCCTCCGTATTTTCTGAGCTCTGCCGAGATTCCGTCTTCTCCACCTGTTTTATTGTTTTTTAATTTATTTATTGCTGTGGTTACTTCAATTACGCTAGGTGCGTCTATCAATATTTCAGCGGCGGCGGCCTATCGACTCGTTAAGCCTATTTTTATGCACCACTATTAAGGATAAATGTTACAGCGGTCATTCAGAGACGATTTGAAAGGTTAAGCATAAAATCGAAATTGCTATTTGCTAGATAAATATGGAAACTCGCGTAGATTCGTATTAAACCAAAGGTTTTAGGGCCGATTCCAAGTTCCTCAGACACAGAAAAAAGGGTTCCCTAAAAACAATTTTAATTTTTGTCATCAAAAATATATTTCTAATGTAAATAAATTTTTAACGTTAAAAAAAAGAATTTTCAAAAAACCAAAATGGTGAGCAACAATTTTCATAATTTATATAAATCTAAAAATATTTATGAAAACGTAGTTATGTATGCGAGTAAAGATGGCTTTCCATAAAACAAGCATTTATATATAAAATAAATATGTATGTATTTTTCTAAAAAATGTCAGTTGGCAAGGATATTGATACATTTATTAATGGACTTCCATCGAAACTGTCAACCAGAACGCATCGACCGCGCCAACAGCAACAACAATAAAGATAAACGACTCAGAATATTTGTGTAGGAAAAATGGAAGAGCATAAAAAGGGTTTGATTGTACCAAACAAATTCTAGGAAACACCAAAATGCATACTAAACACAAACATAAAGCAAACGCAGGGTAGAGAAAACTAATATAAATGTGTATGTATGTATGTGTGTGTGCGGATGAAAAAAAAATTATAAAAAGTCGATGAAAAAGGAGTTAAAAAAATTGTCAACATGATCATTAAATGCTGAGCGTGGAGCTACAAATATTTATGGCTTTGGGAACATACACAGACACACACACACCAGAGACAGCCAGATAGATGGGCAGACAGATAGACGCACGAAACATGCGTTAAGAGTGAGATTTCTTGTGAACCATATGGCGTGCTTTCATACACACATACTTACCTATGAAACACATACATACATACACATTTACACACATTCACACACACTCATATATGCATGCATTTTATATACTTCCAATGACCGTACAACTGGCCAAGTGATTTGGTTGGTCCATTGGAATGTCGCATGTCGATGCCATAAAACAACAGCAGCAGCGGCTGCAACAACAACAACGAATCCATGACGATAATATCAATTATGTTAAAGATACTGGCGCGCTGATAAGCAAATCAACAGCAGCAACAACAGCAACAATGAATTATAGAAAAATAAAAAATGAAAATATTCTACTTGAGGATCTACAGCCGCGTATGGAGATTCTTGAGAAATTTGGATTGGTTCCACTGTAGTCGAAATTAAAAATTAGTTTATAACATTGAAAAGCAACGTTGAGAGCAGAAATTAACATTTTTCCATGGAAAATTGAGGCCAATTGCATTTGCGTACCCTATAGGGAATTTCTCTAGCACCGAG
Organism: Anastrepha ludens; assembly: GCF_028408465.1. Lineage (NCBI taxonomy): Eukaryota > Metazoa > Arthropoda > Insecta > Diptera > Tephritidae > Anastrepha > Anastrepha ludens. The sequence goes on along the minus strand of NC_071499.1, from coordinate 23,875,859 downwards.
CTGAAGCGCTTTTAACCTTTTGGGGGCTCCAAGTAACGAAAATATTTCCAAAAGGTGCAGGTACTCGCATTGGCTTACATCTCAACAGGGTGGAGAGGGGCGCATGTGGCTTTCATACCAAAATAGGAAAAAAGGACTACTCACCGGTTAAGTTGTTGTTTTAGCAGCATTAAGATTCCTCAAACTAATTTTTTTTCTGCAAGGAGGTTGAAATAAAAATGTCAGGAGCATTTGTCACGCTCCCACTAATACTATAACAATCCTACACCTCGGGTAACACCTGGGACCACAAAAGTATAACTTCTGGGTAGAGCCGCGTTCATGTCCGAAGTCACAACAAGTATCTGCGTCTAGGCTCCTCTCCTGCAGGCATATGAAGGCTATACGGCGTCGATAGTTCCAATTACTCCCACTGTGTTTATAGGTGGTTCCAAAGTAAAGGAGGCATTATACATATACGAGTAACATAAATCCGGGTCGTTCCGGTTACGTGGAACCGATCATCGTGGGAACGGGACCGATAAGTCTTAACTTTTACGTTTGCCCTGAAAGCGACGGAGAAGACTATTGACAATGAAGTAAGATCAAACACTCTGCGAACAGCGTCTGTACATCCAAATGAACTTGCACACAGGAAAGGAGAGTCTACAGACAATGCGCTTGATCAGTTTTCTTCAAAGATACTAATCGCTTTAACTGTGAGGAAACAGTAGTATGTGCCTTTCTTGGCATCGAGAAAGCTTTCGACAACGTTTATCACTCGGGAGTATGTCGCGCCTTAGAGAAGACGAACGTGCAATGACCTATCTGCAAATGGATAGAGCCCCTACTACGGACAAGAACAGCTAAAACCACAAAGGCGGACAGTACTATTCAACTTGAAAAACAAGTAAAGAGTACCCGCAGATGGGTTCTATCACCCTTCCTGTTTTTAACACAGCTAGCTGGCAGCGTATACTAGAAACCCTCGCAAAAATAGGGTCGCCAAGTTATATATTCAGAATAATTGAGAGATATTTCACGGGCCGTCAACTGAAGTTTAGAAGTGACAAGGCGTTGAGGAGTATATCGTATCCACTGGTATCCAGGGTCCACTGCTATGGAACCTAATGCATGACGGGGTTCTAAGACTCGTTATTCCCCCTAGAACTAAAGTCATTGGATTCGCGGATGACATCGCGGTGGTAATGGTAGCAAAACATATCAACGAAATTGAGAGGATCGCCAGCGAATCAGTAAGCAGGATCAAGACTTGGCTAAGGTCTATGAAGCTGGAATTAGCTGAGCATAAGACCGATGTAGTCCTAATAAGCAGCAGGAAGATAGTAGAAACTATAAATGTAAATGTTGGGTCTGCAACCATTAGTTCAAAACCCGCTATTAAATACCTAGGAGTGTTGGTTGACAGCCGTTTAAACTTCAAAACGCACCTGGAATACGCTGAGAAGAAGACATTGAGTGTGCAGTCCTGTCTGTCGCGAATCATGCCAAACAATGGCGGACCTAGTCACAACAAAAGAATACTCTTTAGCAGGGAAGTCAGCTCGGTTCTTTTGTATGCCGCACCGATCTGAGCTGATACACTGAACTTAAATAGCTTCATAAAAAAACTGACAGCCGTCTATCGGTTAAGCGCTTTGCGGACTATCTGCGGCTTCCGTACAATTTCGGACCATGCTTCCTTCATTATAGCCGGTCTAGTCCCCGTAGACATTTTGGCGAAAGAAATGCAGAGAGTGTATATAAGGCTATCCGAGCTCGACGGTAGAGCAAGTCGTAAAACTATTGTAGAAGAAGATAGGCGTCGTTCGATCACCCACTGGCAAGACCGGTGGGACAGATCACCGAAAGGTAGAAGGACGCATGGGGTAATACCCATTCTTACGACGTGGTTAGAAAGGAACCATGCGGAAACAAACTTCCATCTTCCAACTTCCAATGCCCACGCTTTGCTCCCGAAACTTAAGGTATATTAAACGGAGAAAATATATGTCTATATTTTTCTTATGGGTGTAAACCATTGAAACGGCAGAAAAAAGAGCAACATTTAGAAATATTATTCAAAAATAAAGGGTTTGCCAATAACAGGTGTTATTGGTGAAGGGAGTGCGTTATCGAGAGATGATTAACATTTTTTTATGGCCAGAAATGGATGGTATTGATCTGGACAACGTTTATTTTCAACAAGACGGTGCAACGTGCCACACAAGCAACGAAACCATTGATCTTTTACGGGAAAAGTTTCCAGACCGTGTTAACTCTCGAAGAGGTGATCACAATTGTCCACCGAGATCTTGTGATTTAACACCTTGAGACTTTTTTCTTTGAGGCCACGTGAAAGAGAAGGTCTACGCCAACAGCCCAGGGTCGATTTAAAACCTCAGAGGTGGAATTCGTGAGGTTATCGAAGACATAGGGCAGCCACTTTGCAATTCGGTTATGGAAATTTTCATTTTGGAAAAGGATATTGTCCTGTAAGCGTGGCCGTGCTGGTCATTTGCCTGATGTTATTTTCCACTATTAACGGCATACCTTCATCTTTATAATGAAATAAACATCCTACATAAATCCGCATAAAAATAGCATTTTTCTTTGAATATAAAAATAACACCTCTTATTGGAAAACCCTGTACTTATCAACATATAGAAATTCGGTAAAAAGGCCTTTGTTATTACATAAAATTACGCAAAAATGTTTAGTTTTATAAAAAAAAAGGCGGACCCAGCATTTTTCTGGAATCGTATTTTTTCATAGCTGACTGGCTCAACTAAGAACTGCAACCATTTCGAAGATAATACCTTCTGCCCTACGCAACTGTTTACCCAAAAAATTGTAATTTTTTAATAAGATTTATGAATTATGAGTTTATAAGTTTAATTTACTAAATGAAAATTTTATTAAACATGCAATGCGGCGTGAGGATTAACATAATTAATTTTACTGGTTCAGATTTTCCCTACCGGGTGTAAATGAAAATGTGTGTGTGTGCCATAACGATCGATATCAGTGAATGAATGTGAAAACATTCCACGTGAATGATCTGTGAGAAAGTTTTTGTTAATTAGTTTTTTTGTTTTTTTTTAATATACGTTTTAGAATAGTGTTTGTTGTAAATATATATGTATTTACAGTTCGAAGCACCTGTGGTTTCTATCATAACAAGCTCGATAAAACATAAACAAAGTATTAATGATTAGAAACAAAAATGTGTTCTCTTCTCACAGGCAGATATTTACCTACCGAAATAGGCGCCACAATAGAGGGGTTGAATATTAATAGATATAAAAAAAAAAAAAAAAAATAAATAAGTTGAGGTTTTGGAAAAAGCATTCATTTCTTATTAATTAGTATTTATTTCTTGTAAAAAACATAGTAGAAATTTGTTTAAATGCCTTATTTTCTAAAAGTAAATGACTTTTTATGATTTATATTATATTAGATTATAGATAGATAGATTATTATTTATTAAGGAAATATTTCTTAAAACTATTTATTAAAGAATATACGACAATGACCCAAATGGGGGTTATATGACAATGATACCAAATTCGCTTCAAAACAATTGCGCAAAGCTTAAATATATTCGTTTACAATAAACTGTTTATATTTCAAAGCACTAGTGACAAACTAAAAAACAAACAAGTCAAGATTTATATTATTATATATTAGGGCGGGTCGATTTAAAAATCGCTCATTGCTCTGTGAAAATCGTATTCTAGGGATCAAAATAAGAAACGTTGGCGAAGGAACCATACCCTAAAACGAATTCTGATGTCCTCCAATTTGGGTCGAACGAAAAATCCCTCTTTGACCCATTTAGAGTGCTCCAATCGAGTCCAAATGTATGACCGACCCCCACTAACTTTGGACGGCCGATCCACCCATGCCAGTGGCACACCCCCTGAAACTCCCCTGGGGGGTTCCCCATACAATCATTTCAAAATATCACCATTTTTGGCCTTTACATGAGAAAAGAAACTAAAAAGTTCGACCCAAATTGGGGGACATCAGAATTCGTTTTAGAGGTATGGTTCTTTCGGCAAAGTTTCTTATTTTGATCCCTAGAATATGATTTTCACAGAGCAATGGGTGATTTTTTTGCCTCCCCACAAATCGACCCGGCCTAAATGGTTGGGAATATGGGTACCAGGCATGTGGCTGTAATACGTCATCCAGTTGTACACATTTTTAATTATAATACTTTTTTGGATACTTGAGGCCTTATGTTCCAAATTATGCCCTTAATGTTCACTTCCAATGAATTTTAGTTTGTTCAAGTGGATCCATGACAGGAAAGACCCCCACAAAAAGAAACTATATACCATATAGTCCATTCCATTAAGTATATAATCCTATACTAAATTTTGTCTCTGGCAAAAACGGGGTGATGCGTATCGTATGGATTGATAATACTTCATATTCATGAATTTGTACCACTCTCAATGTTGGCCTCGTTGACGACGATATTCTATATATTCTTCCCACTCTACGCAATCCTTTTGGAGGTTTAGAGTCAAAAGGAGTAATTTTGAAGCCGAATGCTTCAATTGGTCGGTGATTAGTGGCCGATAGTCTTGTGTATTTGAAAAATTGGGTAAATTGATTAATGTACATTTTTTACTGAACACTGATCTTGGAAATAAGTTTTCGACATTCGCTTTTGAGTGTCTAAATAAATAAAAAAACAAATATTTAAGAATTATTTTTCAAACGAATTTATTGCAGTCAAACTGTCAAAGGGCTTGGAAAGAAAACACAAAACAAACAAGAAACGAAGGTTAAATTTATGCGATCTAGAATTGACCCATTTTACATTTCAACAGGTGCTACTTTGGAATAAGTAGGCAACTGAGTAGTAAAGTCCTCCCTCGACGAACAAAACTGACACTTTATAAGGCTCTCATTAGACCCGTCCTAACGTATGACGCAGAAGCGTGGACGATGACAACATCCCATGAAGCGACGCTTGGAGTGTTTGAGAGAAAGATTCTGCGTAAGATTTTTGGACCTTTGCACGTTGGCAACGGCGGCGAATATCGTAGGCGATGGAACGATGAGCTGTATGAGCTTTACGACGACATAGACATAGCGCAGCGAATAAAGATCCACCGGCTGCGCTGGCTGGGTCGCGTCGTACGAATGGATACAAACGCTCCGGCCCTGAAAGTATTCGATGCGGTACCAGCTGGTGGTAGCAGAGGAAGAGGAAGGCCTACTTTGCGTTGGAAAGATCAGGTGGAGAAAGACTTGACTTCACTTGGTATGTCCAATTGGCGCCGGTTAGCAAGAGGAAAAAATGACTGGTGCGCTTTGTTAAACTCGGCCAAAATCGCGTAAGCGGTTTACAAGCGGTTGGTTACAAGTGAATCATTGAAACTATTACCCACCGTTGGCTATTACTTCTTCCCATCTTTCTGGTAGATCTCGTATACCCTCGCGGTGAAACTGTTCATCTTTTGAGGCTATCCACGGATCAAGCCACTTTTTGTGGTCTTTATATGAATGGAACTGCTGGTCAGCTAGACGACGTGCCATCAATCGGAACAGGTGATAATCGGACGGCGCAATATCTGGAGAATATGGCGGGTGAGGTAGGTTTCCCATTTCAGTGTTTCAAGCTAGGTCTTAACGGGTTTGGCAACGTGAGGCCGAGCGTTGTCCTGCTGTAGAATCGCTTTTTCATGCCTATCCGCGTATTGTGGCGCTTCTCACGCAGTGATCGGCTCAATCGCATCAATTGAAGTCGACACTGATCCCCAGTGATGGTTTTGTTTGGTTTTAACAGTTCATAATAAATAACACCAACTTGGTCCCACCAAATATATAGCATAACCTTCGCAGCGTGAATATTGGGCAGAGGCGACGACGGAGAGGCATGACCGGGCAGTCCCCATGACTTTCTTTTCTTTGGATTGCTGTAATGAATCCATATTTCATCACCCGTTACGATGCAATGAAGAAAACACTTCCTTTTTTGCCGCTGGAGCAGTTGTTCACAGGCGAAAAAACGACATAAAGAACCCAAGTCCATTGTTTCTGAATCATTCCCAAAGCGGGCAATCACTTGGAAATGGATTGGCGGGTAACTCCCAATACTAAAGCAAGCTCTTCTTGCGTTTGTCAAGGATCCTCATTGAGCAATGCCTCCAATTCAGCTTCAGCGTTTTCGGAGATTTTTGGTTTTCCTTCACGCGGACGGGCGGACGGTCGTCAACATTAAAATCACCGTCTTTGAGCGACGGAACCAATCGCGGCACGTTGTTTCACTTAAAGCAGCATCTCCATAAACTTTTTGTAGCTCCCGATGCGTTTTAGCCGCCGTTTTTTTTCGAATGAAAGAGGGAAGTCAACACCTCTCGCAAATGACGAATATTCGGCACAAAATCAGATATTTTCACAAAACCATAAGTATGATACCAAAACTAAGTCACTAATGTGTCAAGGCAGTTTGTTTACCATATGTCTAAGCTTGGTTTATGACGTTTAGGCTATGTTAGCATCGACGAGCACACACTGCTGGCGGCATCTATTGACAAACAGCGGCAACTTAGTTGCGCACCTTAGAAGAATCGTCCTGGCCACTCATAAGTGATTAGCAATCAGGGACTTTCCCCGCTTTCGTTGACTTCTACATATGGAACCATCTTCCAATTAAGATGAAGAAGAGATTTGAATTTATATCATCTTACAAGATTTAATTTATTTATGTCGCATGCAATTTTTTGAGTGATTTCTTAGTCGAATTTCCAGGCAACCTATCAACCGTGTAAAAAAGAGTTGGTTGTACAGCCTTACATACTTTTTTCAAATTTCATATGGATGCATACATACACATACATAATATACATACATACGTATACACATATATTTTAGTTCGCCCTTACCTTCTTCACCTAAGCCTAAGATCTATCAGACCATTTTTATAATCAGTGAAAACTATGCATTCCAACTATCAATACAGCAAGTCGTAAAATTAATTTTTTCAGTTTTTTCCTTGCATTAACAATTAATAAAAAATATTAAGTTTCCTGAATAATGGATGATTGTTCGAAACGCGAAAAAGTGCCTACCACCGGTGATGCACACGAAAAACGGGCAAATAATAATGAGAATGCCAAAACGGAATCCATCTGTTTGTAAAAATGATCGTAAACAATGAAACAATGGAACGAAAAGTGCAGCGTAGCAGTTAAGTAACCGCGGTAAGTAAAAACGCAGAGACGTGTGTAGGAGAGCAAGAATAACAAATTATACCCAAGCACGAACCTTTGAAAAATGCAAAGAGAAAAATATAAGAAAAATGATATAAGTGTGCAAATCGATGAGGAGTGGGGGTAAGAGACTACACACACACACATACACGAGTATATTTGAAAAAGTATCGCATTTCATGTGCCAACCATAGCAACGCAGAGCAGCGCTGCGCAGCGTAGAGAATGGCAACGAGGCTTACAAAAGCGGATTTCAATTCATGCAGCTGATTAAGGAAACGAAGTTGCGGTCGCAAAGACCAAAAACCAAAGAAACAAAAAACAACAACAAAAAAAGCATCACAGCAAACTGCTCACTCCCCCGCTGCCAGTCGCGCGTGCAATTGATGGCAAGTGCGGCCGTTCACAGCCATCTACCCAACCCGCCAGCCAACCGACCAGCTATTTGGGTCGCTGCGAAAAGCCAGGTGATGCTACAGATGCTTTTAAGTAAAATCACAATTTTTTTTTCAAGTATGTACTATGTATGTGTGTGTTTGTGGGAGCGCTTGTTGGCTACGGCTGCTGGTAGCTATAATAGCGTGGGAGGGGTGGGTGAGTTTGGTTGGCTGCACGTGACCAGCCGAGTAGCTGGTGCTGTTACATGTCGATAGCGCACGTTTTGTGTACTTAAAATATTTTCCGACAAATTATGCTTGCATTATATGCCGACAAAGGCTGACTCGAGCCATTTCACCAGCCACCACTAAAGGCTGACAACTGAGTGAAAATTTCGTCTACTCTTCGAATTTCGGTTTTCATTTATTTGTTTCAGCCGCTTCTAAGCATTTGCCATCATCGTAGAGCGCGACAGTCAAACAAATGTGCCCAGCCCACAAATTGGGCGGCCATACCACCAGCGCGGGCGAGTGGTTGTTGTTCTTTTAATATACGATATACAGTCGATTCTCGTTAATGCGAAATTCGAGTGACTCTTAAAATATTACGAATTATCGAGTGTTTGAAATATTAAATGGTTCGAAATTTTTGAGAGAAAATAAATAAATCTTCGAATTATCAAGTGTTTTTACTTAACTGCTAATGTTTTACATATTCATAATGGGAACTAATTAATCTTTGAAAAGAACTAATTTATACGGGCTTGCTTCGAAACACATTGCTGCTGCTCAGACTTTGCAATAATTTTTTTAAGACCAAAAAGTGCCTGTTATGCTGTTTCATCTGTTTCGTTTTGTAGACAAAAGTTTTGTAAGTTATCGAATGAGGCTCTTGCTACCTTAACTGACACCTCTGCCAAAGGTTCTGATGTATCCTCTTCATCTTCATCTTCATCGCTGCTCTTTTCATTCTCATCTGTCGCAGATCAAATTTCGCCATCGGTTAGTGATCCTGAGACAGCAACAACTTCATCCACTTAAACATAGCCAGAAAAGCTCACACCGCTGATGTCAATTACCATTGTGCCATTTATGGTTCTTCATCATCCATAATTATTTACGAATCGTCCCGATCTTCTTTTACGAAACCCGATTTTTTGAAGCAGTTGAGAATCATTAGTGGTGTTACAGCTCTCCAGGCCTTGTCAATCAGTAAAATAGCTGTCAGAACCGTGATATTCGTAATTAGCTTCTTGTCGAGGGATTCCAAAACGATCTTAAAAATTTCTTTGCTATACAACTTCTTTAAATTATGGATGATCCCTTGGTCCAATGATTGCTGTTCGAAAGTTGTATTTGGCGAAAAGAAGTAGAGTTCTACGTTGGACAATGTAGAAGGACTGTTGTGGACAGTGCAATTGTCTAAAAATAGTAAAATTTTACTCGTTTGTCGTTTCATGTTTCCATTAACTGTTAAAAGCCAATTGTTAATAAGTTCTGCTGTCATCCAAGCTTTTTTGTTAGCACAGTTAACAGTAGGAAACGATTTCACTCCTTTAAAACATCGCGGTTTCATTGCTTTTCCTATTACTAAGTGCTTAAGATTTTCCGATCCATTCATATTTACTGCAAGTAGAACTGTTAACCTCTCTTTACTATGTTTTCCCCATGACACATTTAATCTTTAAAAGTAAGCGTCTTGTCCGGTAAGCATTTGAAAAATAGGCCAGTATCAATTTCAATGTCTCGGGCATCATAGTTTTCTATCAGTGTCTTCAATTTACCATGCCAATCTAAGCAAACAGCATCATTAACAGTTCCACTTTCTCCACACACTTTTTTAAAGACGACTCCATTCCTCTTTTTGAAATTTGTAAGCCACCCTTCACTTGCCGCAAAGTTTTGTATGTTTAGAGTAGACGCGAACTCTTTTGCTTTTTCCTTTAACAAAGTTCCGCTAATAGATACTTTTTGTCCTCTACACTGTCTAAGCGAAATGACCAGGCTTTCTTCCAGGCGAGGAAAGTCACCTTTAGCTGTTCTTTTCCGTACTCCAGCAGTTTGAGCAGCAGTAACTTTCTCCTTCTGCTTTATTATGGTTGAGAGGAATCTTAAATTCTTTTCAAGCAGCGTTTTTCCTCTCACCTCCTTCTACTTTTTCAATTAACTTCTTCTTTCAGCAATCGTCAAACATTTATACTTTTGAGGACTCATATTTAATACAAATTTTTAATCTGCATACCAACGAAGCGATTCGCGCGGAAGCGTGCGTCAAAATGTGCCTATGTTTTAAAGATATTTTGTAGGGGACTCGTGATAACTTTGAATTCATGCGAGTTTCGAAATATCACAGATTTGAATTAACGAGAGTCGACTGTACCTACCCACCAATACTTGCATACATCTGCACACCAGTTACTCGAGGCGCTTTTCAGCACGTGCTGAATAGTCGCTTCTGCCTCTCTGGCGTTCTTTTAATTCTGTCATCTTTTGGCATTTCGTTGACATTTGTTGTGTTTTGCATTTTGTGTGCTAAAATCTCATTTCGGCGACATTTTTGTCCAATGCGGCTTCCTGCTGTTGACATTTATTCACATCAGCGCCTTCGTTTCCGGTGGTTTCCGTTCCTTGGGCGTTTGTGCTTTAACACACTCAAACCCCTGTTCTGTGCACTCAACTTGGGCCCTTTGTCACACACCATACAAATCTCATTCTGAGTACAATAATCTGCCAGTTGGTATTTTTGGTTGGTATTTTGTTCTTTTAACTACTTTTGTTTTAATTGTTTTCTAATGACATTTAAATTAGGCGTATGATTCGTTTCTTTGTTCTTCGCCTTGTGGACTCTTTTGGATTGTCGCGTTGCGTATGCAGATGTGGTTGACAAATTTTATGGGTTCAAAATAACCTTTGTCTTCAGGGAGATTAATTTCAAAAGCAGTCCAGCAATGCCGTAGGGTATAGAGTTTCGGTAAACTGGATGAAAGTTGTTGTGTACGATACGGACAGGTACAGAAGTGCATAATTTTCTCAAATTTTATACGAAATGTGGTTGTTATATAAGGAGTTTGACGCTGTAAAATAGTTTCCTTAGTTTATTTCATACATATTTTCTCACTATCAAATTTAACCGTCTAATAGCCAGGGCTGCCTTTTGGCGGGGTCAACAAATGTTCCTCTTAAAACTACAAAAATAAAAAATTTATCAAAAAGAGATGCCCAAAACTGAATTAATATCTGTTAGCATGTTTGTGCAAAACCCACGGGCTTGGTTTATTTCGATTCGCAGAAAAATCATTTTGAAGACAAATGGTAGTGAAAAATATACATTTTTGTTGAAACAGTGATTTTTATACAATAAAAAGAAAAAAATATATAAATAAATTCATCTTGCAGAGCTAAAGACAATACTGGTGAGTAGGAATTTAAAATATTTATTAGGAGATGAAAAATATACTGGCATTTAGTAAATTCTGCTTCCTCTGCTTCTTCTTCTTCTTAATTGGCGCGATAACCGCCTACGCGAATTAGGGCAAGTTTACCAAAGCGCGCTAGTCGTTTTTTTTTCGTGCTAACCGGCGCCAGTTGGACACACCAACACCACCACCAGCTGGTACCGCATCGAATACTTTCAGAGCCGGTGCGTTTGTATCCATTCAGGCGACATGACCCATCCAGCGTAGCCGCTGGATCTTCATTCGCTGCGCTATGTCTATGTCGTTGTAAAACTCATACAGCTCATCGTTCCATCGCCTACGATATTCGCTGCCGTTGCCAATGTGCAAAGGTCCAAAAATCTTGCGCAGAATCTTTCTCTCAAACACTCCAAGCGTCACTTCATCGGATGTTGTCATCGTCCAAGCTTCTGTGCCCTACGTTAGGACGGGCATGATGAGAGTCTTGTAGAGTGTTAGTTTTGTTCGTCGAGAGAGGACTTTACCTCTCAGTTGCCTACTTAGTCCAAAGTAGCACTTGCTGGCAAGAGAGATTCTACGTTGGATTTCAATGTCAGCGGTTTTGATGCTGGTTCCTAAATAAACGAAGTCTTTTACAACCTCGAAATTATAACTGTCTACAGTGACGTGGGTGCCGATACGCGAGTGCGCCGATTGTTTGTTTAGAAGACAGGGGGTCCTCGTTTTGTTCTCGTTCACCACCAAACCCATTCGCTTTGCCTCTTTGACCTGTTTGGAGAAGACAGAACTAACAGCGCAGTTCTTAAGGCCGATTATGTCGATATCATCGGGATATGCCAAAAGTTGTGCACTCTTATAAAAAATTGTGCCTGAGCGATTAAGTTCTGCGGCTCGTACGATGCTCTCCAACATCATGACTTCTTTGTCACACGACAGCGAGTCACCCTGTCTGAAACCTCGTTTGGGATCAAACGGCTCGGAGAAGTCCTTCCCAATTCTGACGGCGCTGCTGGTGTTGAGCAACGTCATCTTGCATAGCCGTTTTAGTTTTCCAATGATACCAAATTCAGACCTCGCGGCGTACAGGAACCTCCTTTTCGTACTGTCGAATGCAGCTTTGAAGTCGACGAAAAGATGGTGTGTGTCGATTTTCCTTTCATGGTTCTTTTCCAAGATTTGGCATAGTGTGGATATTTGGTCGATGGTAGACTTTCCAGGTCTAAAGCCACACTGATAAGATCCAATCAGTTGGTTGACGGTGGGCTTCAGCCTTTCCCACAATACGCTCGCTAGAACCTTAAAGGCGATATTAGAAGACTAGTCACGCAATAATGGATACAGTTCCAATCGGCAGGCATGCTTTCATTCGACCATACTTTGCATAGGAGCTGATGTATGCACCTTACCAGCTCCTCGCCGCCATGTTTGAATAGCTCAGCCTGCAGTCCGTCGGCTCCCACTTCTTCGTTGTTCTTTAGCCGCGTTATCGCTATTCTCACCTCGTCATGATCGGGTAGCGGAACGTCAATTCCGTCGTCGACGATTGGGGTATCGGGATCTTCACATTCTCTGTGACATGCGCAGCTATCACTGTTTAACAGGTTTGAGAAGTGTTCCCTCCATAATTTAAGTATGCTCTGGATGTCAGTCACCAGTTCGCCGTCTTTGTTCTTACAGGAAAACGCCCCGGTCTTAAAATCTTCTGTAAGCCGCCAAACTTTCTGGTAGAATTTTCGGGCGTTGTTCCTATTGGCCAGCATCTCAAGCTCCTCATATCCACGTATTTCGGGCTTTCGTTTTTTCATTCTGATATACATCACTCTTCCTTTTTCAGCTTCGGGTAGCGACACCACATGGCTCGCATCGCGCCCGATCGCAGCGTCATCTAGTTTGTGAAATTGTTAATATCATAGCCTATACGAGTATAATAAAAAATAAGTGAAATAAAATATCGAAGAAATGAAACATTCATAATGGCTGGAAGTTTAATTTGCTTATTTGAGGTTTTTCGCCTGTCGATGAATTTTTGGTAAATGACGCACCAACATTTACTCCTAGGCCTGGTCAATGGATCAAATGACTACTTTTTGTTGGCGTTCATCAAGGAACAGCTGCGTGGGTAATGAAGTGTTTTGTTCGAACGGAATGGGATAGTGCTTATATTTACAAATTACAATTTTTGTTAAATTTTAGGCGCACGAGTGAAGGGGGGGGGGGGTAACGTTTTTAAATTTGTTTTTTTGCATTTTTTTTTTTATTTGATTTTTTAAGTGAAGAACCTTTCTAGAATATTCTGTGAAAATTTTAGATGAATCGGAGCAAAACTTACAAAGATACAGCCATGTAAGTGTTGCTACCTACTCTGATTTTTTTTGTACTTAAAACTTTAAAGCGTTTTTCCCACAACTTACGTTTTTAAAGTCGATGCCCCTCATAACTTTGAAACTACTGCACCGATCCTTTTGAAATTTTGAACACTTTTTCTGTAGATGTTTTACAAGGTAACGCCGAAGAGTTTTTTTCGAATTTGTTGATACTTTTGTTTTGACGGTAACTAATTCACCGATTTTTTAAGCGAAAATCGTGTTTTTGACTTTAACGTGTTCCCAAAAATCGACAAATTTTTAATTTCAAAAAACCCTCGGCGTTACCCGGAGAAAACGATTATCTAACGAAATAACTTTGGTTTTTTGATTTCAGATGATTTAACACCGAGTTTTGAGGGGCACCGCAAAACTACTTTTTTTTGAGATGCGTCCGAATAATTTCTGCCATTGTCGTATTTTTAAATATTTTTGGATGAAAATTTCATAAAATATACTTCAAATGCTATAGTTTTATGTAGTAAAAGATTTGACGAATAAATTTTAACTGTGTCATCAAAAAAAAAATCATAAAAATGTGCCTTTTTTTCCATGAATTAACGTTACCCCCCCCTTAAGGGGTTACATGGGCTCCGTCGGGTAAAAAAACGCCGATTTTAAATTTTTTTTTCTATGTAAAAATTATTTATTTAATTCAAACTTTTTTCTGTCTTATAGATTCATATTTAAAGAATAATTTCTGAAATTTTCAAAAAAAAGAAAATTAAAACTCCTCCATTCTGACGCCATTTCCGGTGACCCCTCGAAAAAAAGGTGCGTCCGCGTTGTCAGCATAACTCCTGACAGGATCGTCAAAAATGAAAACACAAAAATAAGTGTTTTAGTTAAGACCATAAACTCGTGCTTGAACGAAGGAAAGAAAAAAAAGTAAAAATTGGAATTTTGGCAGACATTTTTCCAAAAAAATGAAAATTTCGGTCAAATTTGCTTGACTTTTTTTTTTTTTTTTAAATAGTTGTAAATGAAAAAAAAAACAAAATCCTTCATTCAAGCACGAGTAAATTGTATCTCGAACACCTGTGTAAAATTTCATCAGGATGGGTTGAGTAGTTTTCGAGAACATTTGACAACCGACTTTGAAAACACGGTTCCGAGAAAAACGCATTTAAAGCTTTGAGTAACAATAAAAGTGGCTTGGAGCGCACACATTCCAAAGGCTGTATCTCCGAATTTATTATCCGTATCGACTTGAAAATTTAGGATAATATTCTTGAGATGTTGTAGAAATTAATAAGCTCAAAAAAATTGATTTTTTTAACCTACGAAACCCATGTAACCCCTTAAATAACGTGTTAATGACCTTACCAGCAATAAAAATTGATTACAAAGTTTTTCTTGTGAACATTAAAAAGTTTTTAATTATATTATATTTGATGAAACATTAAAATTGTATACATTGGTTATAACACTAAGTAATCCATAACAAATTTACTGAAAAATAAATACAATAGATTAATGTTAAAGGTGTTTGTATGTGTGTAGGTATATATGCATATATGTATGTATATATGTGTATATAATAACGTGTATTAAAGAGTTTTATTCACATATTCTATAAATTACCACCTCAGAGTAAAAAGTTACTAGGCCAAGCTGTTGAAATTTTGCAGAGAGGCAAATTCTTTTTTTTATGTTTTATTTTTCTATCTTTTATTTACTTAGAATGCGTAGTTTTGGAAACTTCAGATCATTTTCGTATAAACAAATAAAAAGGAAAGGATAGGATAAGAATTTAGATATCTGTCCCAAATATACTGAGACGATTACTTTTTTTTCGTTGTCGGGGCTGCTGCCGTTGTAAGGATGAAACCCCGTTAGGAATCCCCTCATTATTGAGAGTAGCGGCTGTGCAACTTCAGTGACTCACTCAACCACCTCCCATACACGCCTAGCCAGATAAGCAATGAAACATTACAAATGCTAGTGTTAAGCCAGTTCTCTATGTGTCCAAAAAATGGAAGAGCAGTCGGTATGTGGGGAAAAAACCTCAAAGCCGTCTATGTTCGGATAAATCACCTCGAAGATCCTAGTTAGTTTAATTTAAACAGCAATATAAATCTTATCACCATATCAGTTTTATGGGGGCGGCAGAACCCTGAAGCAACTAAAAGTGAAGTTTGAAGCTATGATAATCGCTTAACTAATAGCTATACGAATAAATGTTAAACTCTTTAAAGGGTAAGTGAGCAACACATTGAATTATTTTATAATGATGGAAGCCGATATTAGAGGTGTATGGCGACGTCCTAATCCTTCACTTTAACTTCGAATAAACTGTGAAAAAGTTCACTAGATCTTAGTTCTTGGTTCTTTGAAGTTCTTAGAAGACTCTTAGACTTTTCGTGTGATATCACATCTTTGGACTTCTATTTGTGGAGGTATGTGAACACTTTTCGTGTAAAAACAAAGACGGAGATCTAGTGATCGACATCCAGAGTATTCTTCAATTATGGAGGGAACACTTCTCAAACCTATTAAATAGTGACAGCTGCGCATGTCACAGAGAATGTGAAGATCCTGATATCTCAATCGTAGACGACGGAACTGTGGTTTCGCTATCCGACCATGACGAGGTGAGAGTAGCGATAACGCGGCTAAAGAACAACAAAGAAGCGGGAGCCGACGAACTGCCGGCTGAGCTAGTCAAATATGGCGGCCAGGGGCTGCATCAGCTCCTATACAAAATATGGTCGGATGAAAGCATGCCTGCCGTTTGGAACTTAAGTGTGCTCTGCCCAATCCATAAGAAGGACGATCCTGCAATTTGTGCCAATTACCGCGGGATTAGTCTTCTACATATCGCCTATAAGGTTCTAGCGAGCGTATTGTGTGAAAGGCTGAAGCCCATCGTCAACCAACTGATTGGGCCTTAACAGTGTGGCTTTAGACCTGGAAAGTCTACCATCGACCAAATATTTACAATACGCCAAATCTTGGAAAAGACCCCCGAAAGGAGAATTGACACACACCATCTTTCCGTCAACTTCAAAGCCGCATTCGACAGTACGAAAAGGAGTTTCCTGTATGCTGCGATGTCTGAATTTGGTATCATTGGAAAACTAAAACGGCTATGCAAGATGACGTTGCTCAACACCAGCAGTGCCGTCAGAATTGGGAAGGACCTTTCCAAGCCGTTTGATACCAAACGAGGTTTCAGACAGGGTTACTCGCTGCCGTGTGACTTCTTTAACCTGATGTTGGAGAGGAGCGTACGAGCCACAGAAATTAATCGCTCAGGCACAATTTTCTATAAGAACAATTTTCCTTAACAACCGCGCTGTTAGTTTTCCCTTTTCCAAACTGCATAAAGAGGCAAAGCGAATGGGTCTGGTGGTGAACAAAGACAAGATGAAGTACCTCCTGACATCAAACAAACAGTCGGCACACTCGCGTATCGGCACCCACGTCACTGTTGACAGTTATGATTTCGAGGTTGTAAAATAACCTCATTTATTTAGGAACCAGCATTAAAACCTATAACAAAGTCAGCCTTGAAATCCTATGCAGAATCTCTTTTGCCAACAAGTGCTACCTTGGACTAAGTAGGTAAATGAGTAGTAAAGTCCTCTCTCGACGAATAAAACTAAAACTCTACAAGGGACTCATCATGAGCGTCCTAACGTATGGCGCAGAAGCGTAGACGATGACAACATCCGATGAAGCGACGCTTGGAGTGTTTGAGAGAAAGATTCTGCGCAAGATTTTTGGACCTTTGCACGTTGGAAACGGCGGCGAATATCGCAGGTGATGGAACGATGAGCTGTATGAGTTTTACGACGACATAGACATAGCGCAGCGAATAAAGATCCAGCGGCTACGTTGGTTGGGTCATGTCGTCCGAATGGATACAAACGCTTCATCTCTGAAAGTATTCGATGCGGTACCAACTGTTGGTAGCGGAGGAAGAGGAAGCCCTCATCTGCTGTGGAGAGATCAGGTGAAGAAGGGACTTGACTTCACTTGGTGTGCCCAACTGGCGCCGATTAGCACAAGAAAGAAACGACTAGCGCGCTTTGTTAAATTCGGCCAAAATCGCTCCAATTAAGAAGAAGAAGTCTTGAAGTTGTTACACAAATGAAGGGATTTACAGTTTCAAGCCGACCCTAAACGGGAGATGGTTTCTTCTTTTCATGGCAGAAATACACGTGGAAGTTTGCCATTGCCTGCCGAGGGGCGCATGCTATTAGAAAAAACTTTTTCTATCAATTTGCTGTTTCATGCACGGAGATTCGCTCGTACGTACTCCGAATGGTATTTACGCACCAACCCGATTCAGCTACGATGGCCGTCGTAAGGGTTTCTTTCAGATGTTATTTTCTCACACTGTTCAGTTCTGGAAAAATATAGTTAATTCACATCGCAAGTTTCTTTCGCAAATTTAATTTTTTTTAACTAATTTTTTTGATTGTGTCGATACAATTTTGAACTATTTTTAAGCATACCTTTTAAATTTAAACTCTCTAATATTTTGGAAAAAATATTAAAAAAAAAATCTTTATTTACAAATTAGTTGCAGTATTAAAAAAATCACAAAAAAAAAAAAAAATTAAATAAACTCAATTTTTGGCGATAATTTTGTTCCTTCCAGCGCACGAAAATCTTAAATTTCTTCCAAACATTTTATAATTCCTATGGAAGAATGGTACAGATTTTTTTTTGTGGAGAGGTGCACCCTAATGTACATATAATGCGTTCCGTTTCTATGCATCCAGTAAATGATCCTATATTTCTAGAGCACTTCTTTGAAGAAAGTTCTATTCTATTAATTTTTTTTTTCAAATTTCAAAAATCGTAATTTTTCACTAAGCAAAATGTTTTTTCTCCCATATGTGTGTATGTGTGTATGTAAGCTTACTGCTAGTATATTAAAGAAGTAGCACTTTTTATTTAAAATTTTCGTATACACAGTTAGAAGCTTAACGGCTTCGTGAAAGCCTTATTGCCTAGTTAGTGAACGCAAAAAATTTGAGTTCAACATTTTTGAGGCATACGCAGAGATTCCAATGCATTAACAGAGGAAGTGGATTTCCTTTCATCCGAACACATGCCCGTATGTATGTGCGTATGCATGCATGTACGAGTTAGTACCCTTTTAACAATAAAAACAAAAAAAATGAAAAAAAAATTACGAGTGCTATGAAAGCAAAACAGAAATTGGACGCATGGATAATCCCGTAGATGACTTTATCTATGACAGCAAATCTAGGCAAGCATGTGTGCGTACACAGGTATGTATATGTGTATGTAAACACATACACAAATGAATAAATACGAGCATTCGCGCTTATATCAGTGTAGATCTGCTTCTTTGCCGGCTGCCGGAGATTTCATGTCGGAAGGTCTGCTAAACTGCCACGAATACAATTTGAAAATGAAGTAGTTTTCTGTTGCAGATTTTATCTAATGCGATTTTTTAGCACTTCATAGAGATGTGGCATGCAGCATGCAAACGAAAACATATGCACATATTCACATATGGACATATGTATGTATGTGGGCATGCATAACCGCAAGAATAAATGTAAGTTCGCCGGTATGGCCGTCACGCCCCAGCCGAACACCAGACTCGCAATGCAATCACACACAGCAGCCAATTGGTACCAATACTTAGGCGAATATCAATGCATTCCAATCAAAAGAAGAACAAAAAAAAACACTCACACACACTCATACTTACATACAGTTATGCACATACATACGAACATAAGCACGAGTTGCGCTCAGCACCTTTAAAATCTGGCGTTCGCACATTTCGCTACATTCGCGCGCCTCTTAATGCCTTCGTTAATGTTAATGTGCGGCGTTTGTTGTTGCGAATTTCTTTGCATTTTTTACTCTATAGGTATTTTTATTTTTTATATTTTTTATTTTTTTTATTTTTTTTAAGATAAATACTCCCAGTTGCTTTAGAGTTTTTCAAATGCATTCGCATTGGTTAACATTTCGCGCGTCAAACGCCAAACCTGCTTCGCGGCCTGTTCGAGCGAACTGGGCGATTTGCCTTTGAACATGTCCAGTGTCGGTAGAAAGTAGTGTGGACATCGACGATATTGTAGACATGAGATCAATTGTAGGAAGATGCCGTTGATGCGATCGGCGATACACGCTTCGTCCCATTCAAAGTCACGCGGATGCTTTTCACATTCGTAGAGCAGCAGATTCTTCAGGTGGTAAGCGGTGATCGGATTGCCGGGCAGATCGAGGTGACGATCACGCAACGTTTTGAGAATACTTAAACAGCGCCGACGGCAGCCACCTGAGAAAGTTGAGTGGAGGAAGACAGAGAGAGCGATAAAGAGAAAGAAAGAGAGAACAAATATATTTTTATGATAGAAATTAGTGCTTATGGAATAAAATGGAAAATTTTACATTAATGTTTGTGGAATTTTTAAGAAAAATTTTAGATACAACAAGTCTTTCATTTATAGCTACAAATCCTTACCTTTAGTCCAGAAGTACCAAATGACTTAAATGTAATAGAATATTTAAAGATAAAGTAATTTAATTCCAGTTTATAAAAAAATAGAGATCTGGGCAGGGTGAAATCAAGATCTAGACTATAAAAAATTCTATTAATTTCTTTAAGAGATCGAGTAATGAGTGCAGAACTTAAAGTATTTGATTAAAAAATATAAATATAAATATACATTTTTAAGAACATAACTTGAATAAATAGGCACATCATTCACTATAAAGTGGCTGGCATGTATTTTGAAAAAGGTGAAATGGCTGAATTACTTTGGTTGTGAGTCACTCTATGTAGACACTTGATGAGTGACGTTCGTCTACATGAAATCTTCCTTCATTTCAAGCAGTTATTGAAAACAGTGCTGAGAAGCCCACTGTATAATGTACAGAAACCTCAGAGGGTCTGTAAGGCAAACATTCAGTGGTCAGTGTGGTCACGCTACAGCTACCCATAATTTAGCACTGGTGGGTGTAGAATAATAAATCATAAAGCGATGCATGGGTGTTATGCCTCTAAGATTAATGAAACTATAACTCAGACCTGATTATATGCACTTATGAATCGATCATCTCAGAAAAAAAACGAGTGTCAACAACTTCCATTCGATTATTTTACACTCACGAAATAATCAGCCTCAAGTCCAATTGAACAAATTATTTCCACCACAAAAACAAGAAGGAAGGTAATGTTAAAACCTGTTCTTATGTTGTCTTATAATTTATGGTAATAAATTGCTCACGCGGAATCCATAAGGCTGAAAAAAACTTTTTCTTGCACGATTTCCCTAACTGAAATTCAGCAGACACCAAAATCTTTATACTCGTACACTTTTACAGCGGCCAATTTCAGTTGAGTTTTGATAGAGAAGTAGGCGTGACATTTTTTGTGTTTTGAGCCATTTATGCAGTTCATATATTTTTTGTCATTATTTAAATGTGAGGTTGGTAGGTCGTGAAAAAAACAAACATTAAAAGATACTGAACCTTAAAAAAATGAGCGAATGTGCTAAAACAAAAATTTTAACTTTGCGTCACAAAAGCTACGCTCTTCGGTAAATTAGTGCTAAATAGTAGATTTAGGTTAGGTTAGACTTGGTTGATTCTCGAGATCGCACTTAGACCAGTAATTGATCCATAGTGTTGCCAAATGTTATGTATAGGGGTTTCCAAATGATGTTTATTTCATTATAAAGAGGTAGGTATGCCGTTAATAGTGAAAAATAACATCAGGCAAATATGACCACCACGACCACTCTTACAGGACAATATCCTTTCTATGAAATTTTCCATAACCGAATTGCAAAATGGCTGCCCTATGCCCTCGATAGCCTCACGAATTCCATCTTTGAATCGTCCCTGGGCTGTTGGCGTAGACCTTCTCTTTCACGTGGCCCCAAAGAAAAAAGTCACAGGGTGTTAAATCACATGATCTCGGTGGCCAATTGGGATCACCTCTTTAGTATGGAAGGTTTATTTTATATTTTTTCTTTAATACACAGTTTGAATAAACAGCTTACTTAGCTAATTTTTTGATCTGCTACACTTGTATAATTTATCTGCCACAGGTTATAATTTTACCTCCTACCATTTGTGGAACAACATCAAGCGCGCGCCACAAGTAGGAGGAGAAGCTTGGCCAAACACCCAAAAAGGGGGAGAGCGCAAATTAAATATACAGTAGAAACTCGATATTGCGTCTCAAATAGTTTTTTTTTTGTTTCATTGCTTACTCAGTACTACCACATTAGAAAAATTTTATTAGATACCTTCAACATCTTTTGATTTGTCTTTCTCGTTTGTTTTTTACGTTGTATTTTTTAGAATAAAGCTGGGGAAGTACCCTCGATGCCATTCTGATAATGACATTTTTGGAGTTGTATCAGCTGAATGAATTTGAGGGTAGTACCGTCTTATTTATTTCCTGACGAAATGACAGTTGTGCGTTAACTTTTGCATGGTGAGGTCTCATAAAGGCAAAGAGAAAATGTATGCTGCTGATAATAAAAGAAAATGCTGACATTCTGAACAAACAAAATGCGGGAGATTCAATTAATGCATTAGCTAAAAACTTTCACGTGTATAGAGCAATAATAACTCGTTTTAAGAAAAAGAACAGTTCATAAAGAAATTTGTTACGCTATCTGAATCCGGTCCAGATAAAAAGAAAACTCTTAAGATCTTTGAATTTCCAAAAATGAAAAGGCGTTGTTCAATTGGTTCGCGGGCCAAATGTCTAAAAAACTAGCAGTTACAAGGGATATGCTAAAAGATAAAGCCAAGTTTTTTCATGCCAAAATCGAGGAAGAGCCTGGAGTCTTCCACGCTAGCTATGGTTGGGTTGTATACTTTAAAAGGAGGCATTGAGAAAGAGGAAGGTAAAATTGTCAAATAAGCGTGACTTAATCAAATCATTTTTGGACAAATTTAACAAAGAAAATTATGGATTTAAGTTTGACAAAAGTGCTGATATACAATGCCGATGAGTCTGGCTTATTTTGGAAACCCTTATCCGATAAAAGTCGTGGGTGTTACATCATACAACTATGGTTAGGTTAGGTTGAAGCGGTTGTCCTGTGGGACACACTTAGGCTCATAGCCCATTGTGATGCCACGTGGGGAGCTTGTCCCTGTCTCTCCTAAAACCAGTGTGTGCTTTTCAAAAATTTTAAAATATCGCTGATTTCTGTAGAACTGAGATTTTCTAACTCATTAAAAAATTGTCTACCCAGAATAGTAAACCTGCGTCTGGATAGAACAGGGCAGTGGCACAGTAGGTGCGAGATTGTCTCTTCCTTGTCCTCATCTAGACAACTCCTACAGAAGTCATGTGCTTGCACACCCATCCTTTGGGCGTGTCTACCTATTAGGCAGTGCCCCGTTATGACTGAGATCAATGTGCTAAGACTGTGTTTATTTTGGCTTAGCAGAGATTCTGTACGATTTTGCAGGTGGTTTCATTATTCTATCATTCTTTTGCTTTCCTTTCGATTTTTTCAAGGATGAGTAGTTTCCATGTTTGTAAGGGTATCCCTTTGTCATTATCTATGTACTCATCAGACAATTTAGTGCCGAGTCGCGCTCATCGGCTCTACAGTTACCCTCAATGTCGCGATGGCCAGGAACCCATGCTACCTTTAGGTGAAATGACTCAGCCATCTCGTTAAGAGAGTCGGGGAGCCGAAAACTGAAGGAGATCCCCAGAATATACACCTCCGCCCACCCTGCCCTCGAGCTCATATAACTATATAACTATTAAAAATATAAAATTAAAAATTCCCATGTAACATTATTGCTTTGTTTATGCTACTGCATGGCAGACGGTTCCAGGTTCGGTTGAGTACCCAAAGGCAAAATGTACTTAGTTGCATTTTTGCTCTTCAAGGCCAACTGAATTTGAAACGAACTTTAGAGTAGAATATACAAGGTGAAGTCCAAAATAAACAAGACTGAGCTAAAATAGAATCGACAAGAGCTATGTTCTGATAACTTCGAATTTATTTATTCAAAACAGTCTCCTCTGGCCTCGATGCACTGTTTTGCGCGTTCCAAAAGCTTTTTGAAAGAGTTTTTCAGCTCATTAAACGGAATGTCCTTCAGGATGTCGGTACAAGCATTTTCGATTGCTTTTGCGGACTCAAAACGTTTTCCTTTCATGGCCAAATGCAATTTTTCGAATAGGTAAAAGTCATAGAGAGCCATATCAGGTGAATACGGTGAGTGATTGATGGTTAAAATGTGATTTCTAGTCAAAAAATCAGTCACAAGAGTGGATCGATGAGGTGATGCATTTTCATGCAATAAGCGCCAGTTTCCGCCTTCGCAGTATTCACGGCAGATTCGACGAATGGGATGCAATAAACGCTTCAAAATGCCAAGGTAGAAAGTTACATTGTCAGGTTGGCCTACTGGCACGAACTGCTTGTCGACAAATCCTTGGAGTCGTAAAAACGAATGATATAGTTTTAAAAGAAAATTTGATATTAGCTCTTTGTTCGAAACTCATTTTTGTACCGATGACACAAATATACGACACTTTAGATGCAATGACTTCGCTTCCACTGAACCGAATGTCACAAAGTTTTCACTGGACGCCAGTCTTGTTTATTTTGGACTTCACCTCGTAAAATAATTTTTTAGTCTTAAGATTCGCACCAACCAGAGCGGTTGATTTATTTAAAAAAAATATTTAATATTAACGAACAGAGTTTTAATAGTTTATGTAGGACTTACAGTTTATTGTAAATTATAATGTATTATTATACTAGTAATAAATAAATTCAAATTCAAAATTCAAATAATATTTTCGTTTTTAATCTAAGTCTGAAGACTTAGAAGATATAAATTTTGTGCTCAAAAGAAACCTCGTCACCGTGGCATAAGATCAGTAAGTTCGTTCTTTACTTCTACAAATGCTGCTGGAAACGAAAAAAAAACCTTAGATGACCTTAGCTTTATTTGATGAAAGGTTTGACAGAATATTTGCTCTAGATGGGTGCCAATTTTTTGTCACAACAAAGAATCCTGTTTTAATCAAAAATTGTTTAAATAAACAGATGAAAGAGTTCCTTCGTGCGCAAAATCTTCCGGAAAAAGCACTTCTTCTTGTTGATACTGCTCCATACCATCCCAAAGAAGGCGAGTTAAGAAGCTATGACACCAAATATCAGTAATGTGCTTTCCTCCAAACTATACGGCTCTAATGCAGCTCATGGATTAAAACGTTACAAGGCTTACTAAATACTAAAAAAAAGTCCCCTTACGTCACATTGTTGTTCGTGGAGAAACTGCCGATGCGTCAGGGCGAAATATTGATCTGAAAAATGCAATATGCTTGGGACGCTCTTACTGCAACTTCAATTCAGTCATCGTTTCAAAAACTGTTTGAGAAAGCGCCTGACTTGGATTGTGAAGAAATCATTCCCCTTTCGGAGTTAAGATTGATAGCTGATGATGCATCCAATATTCAATTCGTGCAACTTTGCTTCGGGAATTAGAACTATTGCAGCAAGCCTCACTAACTGTAATCGAGCAATGGATTTTAGAACCTCATTCGGAACCCAAAGCTTTAAATGAAGAATACTGGATGAAGTCGACTAAAGAGGCGGTGAAAGAACTTACGATGTGGTGTTTAAAATGATACTAAGAAAACTCCATCGACGGAGGCAGGAGCAAAACAATGTTTGTTTAAACGAACAAGCGAGTGCATGCAAAACAAACCGAAAGCGAAAATTTCTCTAATTTCAAATGAAATTACGCTCTTTTAAAATGTATTTAATTAATATAATAAACACGGATAAACTTGGATTCCTATCAGTCAAAATACTATTTTAATCTGTATGGAAAAAATCTCAGTACTTGCGACGACCTCGAAACTTGCACCGAGCCTGGTTTTCGCTAAGTGCAGGAATCGAATTTCCATTTTATAAATATGTACAAATAATTTTTTCTCCAATTAATTTCAACTTCCAGACAGCAAAAATATTGCTTCAAAAATAATTTAACTGAAGGCAATTCAAAATTTCAAAAACCTGTTTAATAAATAAATTATATTACGATTTCCAACAAATACTCTATCTTGTTTTGGAATTTTATATTAAAACAGCTAAGGTATATATATATAAATATATATTAGGGCTCTGTGGAAATCGTATTCTAGGGATCAAAATAAGAAACTTTGCCGAAGGAACCATACCTCTAAAACGAATTCTGATGTCCCCCAATTTGGGTCGAACGAAAAATCCTACTTTGACCAATTTAGAGTGCTCCAATCGAGTCCAAATGTATGACCGGCCCCCACTAACTTTGGACGGCCGATCCACCCATGCCAGTGGCACACCCCCTGGAACTCCCCTGGGGGGTTCCCCATACAATAATTTCAAAATATCACCATTTTTGGCCTTTATATGAGAAAAGAAACTAAAAAGTTCGCTGTGATAACTAATTTTTTTTTTTGGTTTTACTATTTATTTACCTGCTTCTTAAACTCACCTTGCAAAAGTCGATTTTCCGCTTCGAAAAAGCTCAACACCCACGCATCGCCTTCCATGGCGGCATTGTTGTTCTTATTCTGCATGACAATGGACTCTTTGGATAGCAGATCGAAACCTTCCGTTTTCACTTCGGCCACTATATTCGGATGTGGCCAAGGGATGTGCGGCAGTGGCCAATGGGCTGCCGAGCGTGGCCATATGCCGGAACATTTAAAAGCTGGCGTTATTTGTACCATGAAACGTTCACGCACGCGCATCTTTACCTCCGTCGTATCGCCGATCATTTTCACCATATCACGATAAATACTCTTGTCACACGCCTGCGCCACCAATGTCTGGAAGCGAGAGCGTATCTTGCGCGACGACAAATAACCCGATGCTGTGATGAACTCCACCCATAGGGACATGGAACGTTTACGACCGTCACTCAGCTTCAGCACTGCGCATCCGGGCATGGTGCCATCATCAACGAAGTTGAAAACGCCCATTTGATTGAGATACAAAACAATCTCGAATTCGTTGGGCGAAATAACCTGCACGCCTTCAAATCTGTTCAAGTAAAAAAAGTAAAAGAAGTGGAGGATATGCAGTTATAGAATATTTTAAAAATAATTCCTTTCACACTTGCAATGCTTATTAGTAAAATAGTTGCGTGCATAACTGCATGTGTATATGCATGTATATGTACATGTAAATATGTAAGTATATAGTGTTTTCCATTACTTCTTCAAAGAGTCATTAAAGTCAACATATGAAGACAAACCACAGCAATTAGCACGTAATTCAAGTAGGCTCGTGTTAACGTCTCATTTGACGGACAAATTGCACAACTCGTAACACTTTGACAAATCGAAGAAGGAGGAAGGAGCCATACCGCAGACAAGTTGATAATGAGAAACGTGCGGACAGACGTACGGACCCGTAGGCGCTTAATGGGTTTTGTGTCTTCAATAACAAGTGGTACTTTTCCGCCGCCTGAAGTGTCGATCAGCCAGTAAGTGGGAATGTGGGTATGTACAAACATTAAATATTTATTTTTTTTCATTTATTTACATAAGAGGAAATGCACATACGCATTTGTGTGTGTAAAGTATCCATTCAAAACCGCATTGCTTTTCATACCTCCCTTTGATTTTTCACACATTAATATGCTGGAATGCTTGCAGTTCTTTGAGAGAGTGAAACTATGTTCAGATATGCACCTTCATTGAGGCAAACGAAGTTGATGCAATTAAGTTTTTAATTGAGCTATCGACTTTCAATTAGCAATAAATAACTGAAATTGTTGTTTTGGTTGGGCTTATTAGGTACACAACTAAGTTCCCAATAGTAGTCAATAGATGCCACCGGCAGTGTATGCTAGTCGATTCTAACATAACCTAAACGTCATAAACCAAGCTTCGACACATTAGTGATTTTGTTTCGGTATCATATAAAGGGTGGTTAAGTTTCAAGGGCCGGTGTTGATTTTAAATCAAATACAATTTTTTTAGAAAATTATTATCACTTCTCTTTATTATGATAATATTGGTATGATTCAATTATGAATAGAACAAAATATTGGCCAAATAGCCGCTGCGGCCTCGGCCGCACACCTCCATCCGATGGTCCAAATTTTCGATGACGCTGTGGCATAATTGAGGTTTTATGTCGTTAATGTGCCGAATTATCTCATTCTTTACCTCTTGAATTGTTGCTGGCTTATCGAAGTACACCTTTTCTTTCAAATAACCCCAAAGAAAGAAGTCCAACGGTGTCGTTGACGTTTAGGTGTGGTTCACATTCAACATCGGCCCTTGAAATTTAACCACCCTTTACTTTTGGTTTTGTGAAAATGTCTGATTTTGTGCGAATAATCGCCATTTGCGGGAAGTGTCGATTTCCCTCTTTCATTCGAAAAAAACCGCGGCTGAAGCGCATCTGTAGCTCTCTATGCGCTTCAGCCGCCGTTTAGTTTATGGAGATGCTGCTTTAAGTGAAACAACGTGCTGAGATTGGTTTCGTTGCTTCAAACACGGTGATTTTAATGTTGACGACCGTCCGCCCGTCCGCGTGAAGGCAGGCCAACAACCGTCTAAGACGCTGAATTGGAGGCATTGCTCAATGAGGATCCGCGTCACACGCAAGAAGTGCTTGCTTCAGTATTAGGAGTTACCCGCCAAGCCATATCCAAGCGATTGCGTGCTTTGGGAATGATTCAGAAACAGGGGACTTATGAGTTAAAACCAAGGGATATTGATCGTCGTTTTTTCGCCTGTGAACAACTGCTCCAGCGGCAAAAAAGGAAATGTTTTCTTCATCGCATCGTAACGGGTGATGAAAAATGGATTCATTACAGCAATCCAAAGAAAGGAAAGTCATGGGCACTGCCCGGTCGTGCTTCTACGTCGTCGCCTCAGCCGAATATTCACGCTACGAAGGTTATGCTTGGAAAGCTCAGTTGGAGAAGGACTTGGCTTCACTTGGTGTGTCCAATTGGCGCCGGTTAGCACGAGAAAGAAACGACTGGCGCGCTTTGTTAAACTCGGCCAAAATCGCGTAAACGGTTATCGCGCCAATTAAGAAGAAGAAGAAGGTTATGCTATGTATTTGGTGGGACCAAGTTGGTGTTATTTATTATGAACTGTTAAAACCAAGCGAAACCATCACTGGGGATCGGTATCGACTTCAATTGATGCGATTGAGCCGACCACTGAGGCATGAAAAAGTGATTCTACAGCCTCACGTTGCCAAACCCGTTAAAACCTACCTGGAAGCACTGAAATGGGAGATCCTACTCCACCCGCCATCACCTGTTCCGATCGACCAGCAGTTCCATTTCATATGATGTCATTAAAAAATGGCTTGATCCGTGGATAGCCTCAAACGATGAACAGTTTTACCGCGACGGTATACGAGATCTACCAGGAAGATGGGAAAAAGTAGTAGCCAGCGATGGGCAATACTTTCAATGATTCACTTGTAATCATTTTTTAGAATAAATTTGAATTTTCATTAGCGAGAACTTAGTTGTGCACCCAATATAAATGGATATTTGTGCACTGCTACCTGAAAATATACTCGTATAGTGGGCAGCCATGTAGCCTACTAAAACAGTTTTATGCGATTACTTAATCCTAAAACTGCTGTGGGCTTAATTTCCAGGAGGACGTTTGGATCTATAACCCCGTTTACCAGATAATTAAGTTTGCGTCGCGGCACTGCAGTTGTTTCGTGCGCCTCCTTACAGAGTCTACAAGAATTATTTTCAACGCATTTTTGAAGCTGTTATTTACCCCGCAGAAAGGTTCAAGACCTATGAAGGGGGTGTTTACCCCCTTTTTCGCTAAAGTGTCCGCAATTTCATTCCCTTCGTGCCCCTCATGTCTCGGAACCCACATCAAGGTAGCAAAGTTTCTTTATGCTAGGGTGTTGAGGATTTTAAAACATTCCCAGACCAACCTTGATTGGAATGAAAACTATCCAGCGATTTAGAGGTGGAAGTAGTTTTTCCCATTGTAATTGCTTTTTTGAAATGTGGTCCGACAATTCCAGCCCCGGCACTACCATCTTCCATTTTGGACCCGGTTTTAAGAATATTTCATTGTTTCTCCACGCTGAGGGGTCACTAATGACCACTTTGAATTTCTTGGAGAATTCTAGTTTCTCTTCCATCTTGTCGTGGACTGCCAAGCACGAAGAGTTCAAGATGGAACGTAGAATTCTTACATGCCCAGTAAGATTGCCTTCTTTGAGATGGAATAGATTAGGAAGCCTTAGAGCTGCACTGACTGCCGTCCCTTTGGCTACAAAATAGAGTGGAATGAGTCCAGTGACCATTCCTAAAGCCACTGTGGGGTAGGTTCGCATTGCTCCCGTTACGCTCAGACAGGCTATTCTGTATACCTTTTTAAGTGTTATCTGAGTCTTTGCTTGGTCTGCTTTTGGCCACCATACGAAAGAGGCATAGGTGATCATTGGCACTATTATTGTCTTATAAGCCCATGCTATCATCTTTGACCGTAGACCCCATGTTTTACTGTAAAGCCTTTGGCATATGTACGTATGTTGCTCACAAGGCTTTGCTTGTGATGTACGATAAGTGATTTTTTCAGGTCCTGTTTTTATCAAGGATAACTTCCAGATATTTCATATCCCCAGATAGAGTTAAGTCGGCTTCCCCTCGTTTTAGGGTCCCTAAAACTAGGTTCCTTCTTCGGGTGAAAGGTACCACACATGTTTTGTTAGGATTTAACGAAAGTCAGTTACCAGTTTTGTGCAATGTCGAGAGCTAATTGGATGCAATCGGCTATAGTAGAGTCAAACTTGCCTCTAACTATGGTAACTAGATCGTCAGCAAAGCCCTGAACCTCGTAAATGAAGAGAAATTAAACTGTAAAAGAAAATTAAGACGACGATGTGCCCATTTTTATGTTAACTACCATCGTGTAAAGAATTGAGAAGGTATGCTCAATAACAGACCGTTATTCGGCTCTGAGTGAATTTGACAGAATCAGCTGATGAGCTGACGTAACAGTAGATCTACACAATGTCACTGACGGAACGTCTGAAATGATTGTGCAGAAATCGGCTACCGAAACCTCTGTGTCGAGGCAGCTGAAGTTCTTCTCACAATTTTTTTTTCTCAGTAGTTAACCTTCACCAAACCTCCATTCATCCTTGTTGACTACGGAGTCCATTCGCAATCTCTGAAAATCAAGAAAAGTCGCCACACTTAATGATGTTCTTTTCATGATAAAAAACAGTTCTCCCAATTTTCTTTTAAGCTTGCCACATTATAAAGCTTTTCAGAGGAGATTCTGTTTCAAATGTTATATAAAAACAAAGTACGTTTCTAAATATTAAACTCTGGCAACAGTTCATTAATTCGGCGTTTTAAGCTACTCACATACAACTACTCGACTACTCAGGTTATACACAACACCAAAGCATAGCACTAAGTTCGCATTTCACGTGAAATGGCTGTCAAAATGCATACAAATTTCTTTTTTGTGAAAGATGAAACGTATGGCACAGAAGCGTGGAAAACGACAACATTCTTACCTTCCTGTACCTTTGCCCGTTAGTGATGGCGAGTATCGCAGGCGATGGGACAATGAGCTGAATGAGCCTTACGACGACATAGACATAGCGCAGCGAAAAAAGATTCAGCGGCTTCGTTGGCTGGGTCATGTCGTCCGAATGGATACAAACGCTCCTCCTCTGAAAGTTTCCATGCGGTACCAGCTGGTGGAAGCAGAGGAAGAGGAAGGCCTCCTTTGCGTTGGAAAGATCAGGTGGAGAAGGACTTGCCTTCATTGGTGTGCCCAGTGTGGTGGCGCCGATTAGCACGAAAAAGAAAAATCTGACGCTTTGTCACTTCGCTTAGGGTCAAATGCGGGCAAAAAACCCAGTAATCAGTGCAACGGACCTGCGTTCTCAGAGTGGCTTCTTCATACAGAACTGTATCAGAAACAGCGGTTTTAGTTAACAGCGGAACCATCCCCATTGATATTCTAGGATAAGAGCCCAAACGGAGATGGGAGACAAACATCTCAGGAATCCCAGTACCAGGCTTTTCCGACATTAGAATTCAAACCCTCACACTTTAATAAACAAGATGGATCTCTGAGCAATACGGCTGATGGACAGTGAGACTAATATCCGATCTGAAAAAGAAAGAAGGCACAGTGAGGTTAACTATTACACACATTTTTGTCAGGACGTGGGTCCTTTCGCAAGTATTTTGCGAATAGGAAAGGTGAACCTACCAAATTGCATTTATGGAGGTACTGAGGATGAGGATGTGAAGCACACCTTCTTCAAATGCGGAGGTGGAATACAGAGAGGTGAAGAGCTCTGCAACGAGCTATTGGTGTATTTACATCTGAAGAAATAGTTGTGAAATTGGTGATAGGCGAAGAAAAATGGAATGCCGTCGCAAATTTCGTGGAGGATATTATCCGAAAAAAGAGGCGCGGAATGGAAAATTATGCTGAAGAGCATGGAGCAAAGGTTTCTCAAAATAGACTAATCTGGACGCAGGGTGAGTAAGCAAGTATCCTTCTTAGGACGCCGTCTTGGACCTCTACCTTGAAGCAATGCGGAAGCTGTCCCGGGGTTGAGGAAAAAATCCAAGAGAAGAGCAGGGTTGGTTTTCGTGGAATTGCCACGCACTTATTAACGACGGTTAATATATGGTGCGAAGGCATTTTTAACCCAAACTCCCCACTAAATAGGAATTTGACCGAGTCCCTTCTCTGATTTGTCGTGAACGCCTTGACCCTGTTCTACAACAGGAGAACCGACTTCGAACGTCAGTCGGTTGGTTGGTTTATTATGGGAACCTTTTTCATGGCAGAACTACACACGGAGGCTTGCCATTGTCTGCCGAGGAGTGACCGCTATTAGAAAAAACCGTTTCTTTAATTTCATGTTTCATGCTTACAGTGGATTTTGAACCCGAATTTTACCGAATGGAAGTCACGCACAAAAAACTCGGCTTCTGCGCAGTTTGGGGTACAGTATCTTACACTTCTATTATTATTATTATTAGTACACAGTACATTTTGACCTCTTAAGTGCTCCCCTGCGCTTGGCCACGAGTCTATAACTGTATATTGTCAAACAATATCTGATTTTAGCTAGTTCGGCGTTCTGCGTTCTGCTTACCTCTTCACAGCTTCAATGAACTCAAATTTTCGTCTCTTCAATGCAGTTGTCACCCTTGCAAGCAGAGGGAAGACGGACGATGACAGATCCAGCGAATAAAGAGAGTATTTTTCTGAAAGCATATCCAACAAAGGTCTGCTTAATTCCAACATTTCTGAGCAGAATAATAGGCCTGCTTGTGTTGTGAATAGTTAAAAACGAGTAGCCTTTATGGTGAGAAGGTACTTTTAACCCAATTCACTACGAAAACTTTGCAGTAGCAGTAGAAATGCAGTAAATATATTTTTTTATTGATATTGCCATTTCGTTTGCATTACCAGTAAACTTTTACTGATTACTGGAAAGGAATTGCAGTAAAAAATACTAAAAAATAATCAAAGGTGATACGCGAAATTTTGGTTTCGTCGATTCCGTTCAGGCATTTTTGATGCTAAAGAAAATGTCGACAATGTCGATAAAATCACAGAAGAAGCTTTCGATCGACCATAAACAGTTTTAAATCATTTGCCCAAAAATCTTACGCAAAAATAATGGATTTCTTCTTCAACAAACTAATAATTTGTAGCTGATCTTTAATATTTAATCAGTTATGTGTCCAAAACCGAAACAGATTTGCGAGTATTTGACAAAATAAACAGAATTTTTATTACGATGGAGAAACACGAGAAATTATTTGTCCAAGATGTTCGAATTCACTTAAAAAAGTCAGAAATTTAAATTTAAAAAAAATTTTTTTAATCAAAAATTAAAATTTTGTTTTAAAATAAAACTTAAAAAATTTAAATCAAATAAATAAAATTTAAAAAACGTAATTTTTTTCAATCGTATTTTCAGTTTCCTTCCGCGTAAAAGCCCTTAAGCCATGACCTTTGATTTAAATATTTTAAATTAATTGCATCCAATTCATTTGGTTCTTGAGCTTTTGCTGCCAATGGATAAAAAAAATATTGGGCCTAGTAGCCAGTGTACTACAAATACTGTACAAATAATAATAATAATAATATAAATATTACCTTGACTTCAGAGGTAAGAAAACTCTTCTTTTCGCCAAGCCTTAGCAAGTGGCGCGTAGACGAAGCAACTGGTAAAGGGGTTGGGGGTAGTCAGAATTTAAAGCAAAATTGGATTTTATTTTTGCATTTTCTTAAAGTATAATATCTTCAAAACATTGTGCGAAAATTTGAAGTGAATCGAACAAATACTTTTCGAGTTATTCAACAATTAACAAAGGGCGCTCGGGCGCTCTGGAGCTCGATAGCAAAATTTTAAATGCGTTTTTCTCAAAACTAAAGGGTGTTTAATAAGATATTTGATATTCAAAAAAAAAATGCTATTTTTTAATATAATTGATCGGATGTTTATTTCATTATAAAGAGGAAGGTATGCCGTTAATAGTAGAAAATAACATCAGGCAAATGACCACCTCGACCACGCTTACAGGTCAATATCCTTTTGAAATATCCTCCATGAAATTTTCCATAACCGAATTGCAAAGTAGCTGCCCTATGTCCTCGATAGCCTCATGAATTCCATCTTTGACGTCTTGAATCGACCCTGGACTGTTGGCGTAGATCTTCTCTTTCACGTGGCCCCAAAGAAAAAAGTCACAAGGTGTTAAATCACAAGACCTCGGTGGCCAATTGTGATCACCTCTTCGAGAGATAATACGATCCGGTCCACTTTTCCCGTAAAAGATTAATGGTTTCGTTGCTTGTGAGGCACGTAGCACCGTCTTGTGGAAAATAAACCTTGTTCAAATCAATTCCGGCCATATAAAATCGTTGATCATCTCTCGATAGCGCATTTCCATTCACTTGTTATTGAACCTTTATGTTTTTTGCACTGGCGATCCTATTTATACTGCTTCTGACAAACATAAAAAATTCGTGCCTGTTCGAAGGATTTTTTGCAAAATTTCGATTTTTTTTCAACAATTAATTGTCGGTTTTTTCTTTGAAAATTTGAGGCCGCCATATTATTAATTTTGGAAAAAAAACTTCGATCAGGCACAATATTATCTATGAATAAAACTAATTTCTCATGTCCGATTGATTTTAGATGAAACTCCAAGGGCTCCACACAAACAGCGATAACTTTTACAATTATGGGGGTTTTTTTTTTTTTTAATTTTGCTAAAGTCAAGACGAAACATGATGTATTACTGCGATGTTTTAATTTTTGTAAAATAAAGTAATTGCCT
Organism: Anastrepha ludens; assembly: GCF_028408465.1. NCBI lineage: Eukaryota > Metazoa > Arthropoda > Insecta > Diptera > Tephritidae > Anastrepha > Anastrepha ludens. The sequence goes on along the minus strand of NC_071499.1, from coordinate 23,841,161 downwards.
AGCATTTCACGGGTCTCTGACTACCCCTAACCCCATAAAGGAAACATATTTTGGTAACGCAGGAATAGAGCTGCTTCAAATTACAAAATTACATTTGTTGCTGAAAATAGTGAGCTTCGTGTATATAACTGCACCCAGCTTCGTGAGGCATAACTGTACTCACTAGCGCCAAATCTTGCTCGTTAAATTTGCTGTTTATTTCACATGTAAATATTTCGTTCAGCTAGCCGAGCATAGAGATAGCGAGCAAAGAAATGGCGAATAGAAGAGGCTTGAACCCATTTTTATATTCTAAATTAATTTCATCTAATTCATTTGTTACTTAAGCTTTTTCGGCCAATGTATGAAAATAAAAATACCACCTTGGCTTCAATAATTTTCCATTAAAACGCACAGCTAAATTTTCAATCTGAGTTTTACCTGCCATTGCATTCGACCAGACTGGAGATGAAGCGCGGCTCTTGCAGTTCCACTTCTTTCAGTATATCCTGCACGATTTTGCACACTTCCCGTATGGCGGTGGCCGTTTTGAACATGCGCGCCTGTACGCGTTCCGCACAAAAGCGATTCATCTGATAAATCATGCGCGTCTGCGCAGCCAGCATATCCGGCGGTACCAACATGGCAGCGAACGGCGAAATGCACTTTGGCTCTGCGACACAAATAGGAACGAAGAACGGCAAGCGGTGCAACCAACAAACCAACAAAATTTAATGGCGACTCAATGTCTGCGGCGACAGCGGCGTATGACGCAGACAACAATGGAATTGCGCGACGGCGTAAGGGAACCAGGAAAAAAAAAAAAAAAAAAATACAGGAATACAAAAACAAAGCGAGCCAAGTCAAAATCAAATAGACGGCCTCGAATATTACAGTTGGCGATTTTCAGTTAATTAGAGTTGGTTTGTGGCAGCGATGGCGGCGGTGATGCCAACGCGCGCGCTTTGTACTAAGGCACCCCAGTTGTGTTGGCAATGGGCGGCGGATGTGATGTTGCAATAACAATAATTCTTCAGCTACTGTTTCAATGTAAACGCTGCACTGTTTTGTGTACTTTTTCGTTTTTTTTTGTCTTTTGCTTGGCGGTTCCCTTTGTTGTGACGCGTCACCGAGCTGCTGTTGAAGGGGCGATTGTTGCAATGGCTTTTTTGTTTAGTTTGGCCTTATTTTTCGTGCCTTTTTATTAATTCTATTTGACACAATGCACCGAAAACAATTGTACCGGAGTTCTGTTGCGATTCGCTAAAGCAACAAGAACAACAAGAACAAAAAAACAACAATTGAATTCTCTGTGTAAAGCGTTTTATGCGCCGCGAGTACCAAATACTTGGTTGCTCTACACTTTGTACGTCCAATACAGAAGCGACCGTGGCGTTGACAATGCAACGGAATGTGCAACAAACAAAGCGTGCCGCGGATTCACGCTATGTACGCCAACGAAATACTGCCGCCATGCTGAAAGCCAAAAGCCAATATTGTGAGCGTGTTGTAAATCTCACGAATATTTACTGACTTGCCCAGATAAAATTGAATGGTCACATTGGCATACGGGCGGCTATGTATGTATGTATGTATGTATGTATGTATGTACGATTGTGCATATGTACGAGAGCGCATAAACTTTCGTGTATAAATATTTAAGCTTGCGCTGGCATAAACTACCACACACAGCAGGCCATGTTTGTGTCTCTGTATGTATGTATGCTAGTTGCGCTGTGGTAGTAAATCAGTGTTTGCTGCACATTAACACAAATTCACAAGAGATATGGCTTGCATTCGCTGCGTCTGTTGTGGCTGCAGCAGCTGCAGTGAAGGCAACAAAAAACAGGAGAGAAAAAAAAATGGAGAAACCTTCAATGTTTGTTGGCACTACTAACGGCGCAGAGGAGGAGTTCCTAGGCGAAGTCAGCGCTGAAGTTGTCATACGATACGCGCATGCATGTATTTTCACACCAATACTCATACGCAAATAAATTATTCGCCCTCAAATCATTATTTTCACATCGTCTTTTTTCTTGCTACGGTCGCATTTGTCGCGTGCTGCTTTATCTTACACCCTACACTGCTGCCAACACAGGGTGTTTGAAAAAAAAAATCGTATTTAATTGTAAAATGAAATAAAATTATCCGAAAAATATTCTCAAATCAACCAACAGAGCAGCGCTGCATCTGCTCCGATAATCGATCGATCAGCGACAGTGGCTTCTTATATGCACGTACATACATACATATGTACATAGCTACATAAGTATTTGTGTTTTGTGTATGCTTGGTGTTGAATTGCGCGCAGAAGTACAAAGTGCCGCCACTGAAAAGTACGAAAAATGCGCTTCCGCAAAACTGAAGAGTTTGCAAAACTCACGAGAGGACTCACCAAGCATGTCGTCAGCCTATTTGCTACCCTTCGCTTCTCTTACAAACATTTTTATTACATTTTGTTTTTGCATCTTTTAACACTGTGTTTGGCAGAGATTTTATCTACTCATCTATGTGTGCGTATAGATACTTTTACCCATCAACCCGTGCTAGTGCTCTCTTTCGCACAAATGCAATGAGAATGGGTACTCTTACTCAACAGCACCAGCAACCGTAGCAGCATTCATGCTTGGCCTTGTGTGCTCAATAGTTATGCGCGTGTATGCGTGGTTAAGTGCTATTGTTTTCTATAGCCGGTCGCGTGAGCTCCGCCTCAATCGCTTCAACTACTACAAGCGGCCATCGCTTTTGTGACTTCGTTGTGCGTTACATTTTTGTTTTTATTCCTGTTGCAGTGCTGTTACCATTGTTGTTGTTGCGCTCTTTGGTATCATATCGTATGACTATTTCATTCTCAGGGGAATTGGGAGTCTGTTAGGAGTTCGTTGGGTAAATTCAATTTTTGCTGTATAATTTTCATTTATGTTTTATTTATTGAATTGTTTGGTGGAGTGAGGGGAAAGAACTGCGACTGGATGTAATAATTTATCCGTTAGCGCACATGGACATACCTCGTTGAATATATGCATATATAAGTACATATACCTACAAGAAATGTGAGACAGATATGAGCAATTCCCTTTTCTCATGCAGAAATAAGCCTTTGATTTTTTTTTTCGGAGTTCCTTTACATACATAAATGGTTATGTATTTGCATCATTTGTTCGTTCAGTTTGAATATGGAACTTAACTATAAGTTAACAAGTAAAGAAATGAATGGAAGGTACTGAACGCCTTTTAGAAAGTAGAAAAACTATCTAACGTGATTTAAATACTTAAAAAATATTCAGTATAGCAATGAAATTAAAATACGCAATTCGTAGATAAAAAATCCAGTTGGATAGAAGTCGAGATTAAATTCACTTAAGGCTCGAGCAAGAGGAGCATTACGGGGTTAGGGGTAGTCAGAATTTTCAAAAAAGTGAATTTTTTTGCATTTTCTTAAAGTATAATATCTTAAAAGTATTGTGTGAAAATTTGAAGAGAGTCCGACAAAAATCCTTTTTGAGTTATTTAACAATTAACAAAGGAGCGTCCGTAGGCGCTCCGGAGCATTCGTATGCTGAAAAATGGATGCTGCACGTATGAAAGTGGCAGATAAGCGCGCCAAAGATAACACTCGAGAAGGTAGAATGCTACGTAGGTAGCAGCAAATCGATATTTTGGAAGCTGCTCTGACGGCTGAGGAACTATTATATGGCCCAGGAATAGATGACACAGTGTAAGTAATTAAAGAATTCGTATAACTATACGTAAGCCGCTACCAAAACTTTAAATGTGTTTTTCTCAAAACTATGTTTTTTTGAATTGGTGATCACTGTAACTTAAAAACCGCTTGGTAGATTTGAATAAAATTTATACTGCTTGTAAAAAACTCAGGCACGAAGGATTTTTTTTTTAAATTTCGATTTTTTTAAACCATTAATTGTCGGTCTTTTCCTCGAAAATCTGAAAAATATTTCCTGAGGTCGCCATATTGTTAATTTTGAAAGAAAGCTTCGAACAGGAACCAGATTATCTATTAATAAAACTAGTTTCTCTTGTCCGATTGAATTTAGATGAATCTCCAAGGACTTGTGATGATCACCGTAAGGAACTTCTGGAGAAACGAGCTCCACACAAACAGCGATAGCTTTTACAATTATTAATTTTTGTTGTTGAAAATTTGCTAAAACCAAGTCGAAATATGATATATGAATGCGATGTTTTCATTTTTGTAAAATATAGCAACTGATTAGCAAAAAAAATTATTGAAAATCATGATTTTTTCATGCCTCTGACTACCACTAACCCCTTACGCGAATACTCCGTTCTACATTTAGCTCCATAGAAAGGCAAAGAGCTACGAAGTTGACGCTGTGGTATATAGAAATAATTTTTTCCAAAAGAGATGTGCAAACAGTGCTGCCAATGTTGCTGTTATAAGCAAATGAAAGCGAGCGGACTGATCTTCTTTCTTCCAGAGGCTTTAGGCGAATCAAAAGCAAACGAGGTTGCAAGTGAGTTAGGAATTATTTCAATAAATCTCTGCATCGACCTTTAATTCTCTGGCCTCAAGAAATAAGCCCAGAGTGGAAAATTATGCCTTGGAAAAAAACACATTCTACTTTCGTTCCATTAATTTTACTATTACTAATTTTTTTTATTATTGTATTATTTCTCAATTTTACTATTATTTGACCAAAGTGAAGTGTCACCACTAATGTGAACTAATGTGCTTGCCCACGGGCATCTTAATGGAGGCTTCTGATTAATTTGAGCACCTGCTCAAATATTTTGTTCCATATCACCCAAGAATCACACGTCCTCGGTGTGCGAATCTTCGCCTTGCGAGAGCTGGTGAGATCGTCTAGCTCGCGAAAAACTGCAGACGCTTATTTCTATTAATCGTAGTTTCCAAAAATGATAACAAAGACTATATAATGTCCCGCATAGTATCAAGTTAAAGTTCGTAAGTCCCCTCTATCTACAAATACATATGTTGGCTTAGCGGCCTATTTGTTGCTATTTTTGAGGTAAGGTAAACTTTAGGTTACCTCTGTCTCGGACTCCCTCTCCAGCGTCGTATGAATTTCGTGTATTTGCAGTTCTTGACAACTTCTTTTATGCTTTTGGGTGTTTGGCCGAGCTCCTTCTCCTATTTGTGGCGTGCGTTTTAATGTTGTTCCCCTAATGGAGTTTGGTAGGCGTATAAAAAGGCGCTTAACTTCTCTGCCTGCACCACCTAGAAAGTAACAATAACCCTTGACGTTTTGTTGAAGAAAGCCTCACAGGTGAATGTAGCAACCGGAATACGGCAAAGGAAATGACAGTGGATCAGCCATACGCCGAGAAATAGCGACGACAACTTTGCCAAATCGGCCCTACACTGGAGTCCTTTTCAGCAAGCCGGTCAAGGAATTGGCAGACCGCGTACGACCTAACGACGCTTTAGAGATGCAGAAATGAAATCTCTCGAGCTCTCATCGAACGAATTGAGATCGCTAGCACATAACCGGGTGAAGGAGTAGTTGGTGAAGAAGGGTAGTTGACGCCCTATGCTCCAGAGAGGAGTTCAAGTAACCTACATTTACTTATATATAATTTTGCTATGTCATTCGCATGTTTGTTGCCGTCATGTCCTTCTTGTCCTGGTAGCCAGCCCAGCAAGCCGGTACTCCTCGTTACTCCCAGGTTTTTGAGGCCGATCAAATATTCCTCAATTAGTTTAGCCACACAGACGCCTATAAGTTTATTTAATACGTTTTTTTAAGCCTATAAGTTTTATTAAGACATTGCCGGGGAGGTATTGATTTCACGTAAATATGCGCTTATGTTTTTTAAACCTAATTCGCCATTTAATTCTTTATTAAGCGAATTTGCAATAGTTGTGATCACGGAAATATTCCTTCATTGATTTTTACGTAAATAAATTCTGCAAACAACCCGGCTAAGCACTTAAAAGCCAGTCCTACGCCAAAATGAGCGCTTTTATGAAGGTTTTGTTAAGGCTAAGTAAGTATTCTGTGAAGGGATGGGATGGACTTTTGTATTTTTGTAATGGATTTGTAAATTATTATTACTATTTTTAAAATCCTATTTGAATACCAAATAGAAGAATACAAATATTTAACTTGCAAAATGTCTCGGGTAGTCTCAAGTGAGGCAGTGAAAATATTTTGTTTTCTTGGTATTTAATTAATGCAACTTGGAATTTTTTCCATATAATGTTGGTCAGTTGCACAGTTCGAAGTACCTTAAGAAACAGCAAAAATTTGGCGGAGCCAGGTTGCATCATACTCTAGAGGAATAGTATAGAAATCTCTTATTGCTTCAAACTTGAGTAAAATTCATTTTATTTAATTCTATCCCGTCAGGGTCAAACAAGGATATATCAAAGGGAGTGTTCTTTTTCCGCTGTTGTGACGCTTCGTCGTAGATTCTCTGCTACAGGAGATGCAGGAATTCGGATTTCATGACCAAGTATCTGAGGACGATGTCTGTACGCTAACATCCGACAAATCCCTATGAAATGAATGTATGAAAGTGCAAAGAATTCTGGATAAAATCGATGACAGCTGCACGAGAGAAGGTCTTTTTGGCAATCCGAACAAAACTGCCTTAGTCTTGTTCACGCGATAGTGAAGATTGGAAGGGTCTTAATCTTACAGTACTGAAAGGGGTGACACTCAGTCTTGCTAAGGAAGTTAAATAATATATCTAGGAGTAATCTTTGGATAAGAAACTTAAGTGGAAGACAAATGTTTCGTTGGAGGTCGATTACTCATTAAAGATTTTTCAACAATAACGTAGAGCACTTATCAGACCAATCATCACTTACGCTTCTGTGGTCTGGTGGAGACGGAGTATGGTTGAGTCCACAATCCGGGAACTATACAGGCTGCAAAGAAGTGTATGGTTATGCATCTCGGGGGACATGAGTACAACCTCTGGTGATGCCCTAAATGCTATCCTTGATTTGCTCCCCCTGGATCTTAAGATACAACAGGAAGCAACAGGGCCGTAGAGAGCATATCCGGGCCCTGGGGAAAAATTGCAATGCGGGCCCTTTCCAATTATGTCTAATTCATATAAATACGTATAATCTCGAGTCCGGGCCCCTCTGAAAACTCCGGGCCCGGGGAAAAAGTACCCGATCCCCAACCCCGGACGGATATTTTCTTTAACGATTGGTCCAAGAATGAAATAAGTTCTGGAGCCGGATGGTACTTAAACGATAGTAAAAGTATCACTACGCTATGGAAGGAATGGCAACTGTTTTCCAAACGGAAGTTTTTGCCATCGTGAAAGTAGCCGAATGGATAATTGAGAGGTAAAAAGATTGGAGTCTTTAGTGACAGTCAGGCTGCACTGAAGGCCCTAGAGAACGCAAAGTAAACCTCAAAGATTATTCAAGAATGTAAGAAGAAGCTTAATTCTGTTGCAATACGCAATAGGCTTGTCCTTATAAGGGTTCCAGGACACCGCGGTCTAGGAAATGAAATTGCCGATGAATTGGCCAACCGTGGATTAGCGGTTAGCTCACAAAGACCAGAGCCAATAATGAAATCAGTTCTACAGGCATCATGAATTGGATCAGCGATTAGGTATGCAATTTACCTAAAGAGCGGTGGTCCGGTCTAGAATGCTGCAAAACTGCAAAGTGTTTTATGACAAACCCGAAAAGAAGATTATCGAACTTTCTTCTAAAACTTGGTAGAAAAGACGTTCGGTTGAGGGTCGGTATTATTCCAGGACACAATCCTTGGGCACCTACGTGGCACCGCTGTCTCTATGTGCGATGCGGCTGCCAAGCCTAACCTAACCTGTCTTTGCTAAAGCAAGTCTCTGACTTTTGGGTTCCGATGTCATGAGAATGAGTAAAATTCGTTCTCTCAAACTGGAGGATATTTTTAGACTTACCAAAGAAACTGGAAAACTCTCACAAATCTCTGTCTCTATTCTATCCTCTCCCATTTTTTCTGTCACTTCTTTCCCTTTCTCTTTGACTATCTACCCTTTTACTTTCCAGAGCTTCGAATACGATGGGCTTTTAGCCTGAGAGTTTTGAGAGTTGCCAATCTCTCGGTGCTTCTTTGCTCGCTTTAAAAAAAAAAGCTTACTAGCAAACTAAATTTAGCCAAACTGTAAGATTTCATATAATTTCTCAAATAAGAATAAATGTACACCTGTGTTCACAATAACAACAACTATTTATTAATTTTTATTTAACTACTTCTATTTTCTTATAAAACTATAGTTTACTACAACAAAAACCATATAATTTAAAGCTGAAAGTTTAGTTGAAAATTTAAAAAACTGAACCAATTTTGTTTATCAAACTTATTAAAAAAACTTCGAGTAGATGCGAAATTTAAAGCGCATTGCATTTTAATAAAATGAAAAGCAAGTTTCGGATCGCTCAAAACTAGATTTGATTTTTGGGAAATTTTTTTTTACTGGCGGTCTCGTGCATTTTTTCCATATAAAAAATGTTAATCATAACTTAGGCAGCTAAATCACTTCCTCATGGCCAGCTGTCATAGGTGAAAGTTAGGTCATGCCCTCATTAGGGTTAATATCATAATTTCAGTTAGAGGCTTCTTTGTGCTAGGAGCTGCTTTAGAACTTGCCTTCATGGCACTGTTTGCGCCTCTTCAAGAGAAAGGGTCGAAGGGGGTTTAGGCTTATCCTGCGCCGTATTCACTAGTAGCGTAGCGTCCATTCACTAAACGAGCCGTGGTAGTAGATGTGGATCGTTCAGACCATTCTAGAGCCACCGTAGCAGTATTCAAATAAATTTCTCTTGCCCCGTCTTGAGTTTTGAATATTGCCTCTGTAGGTGAATATGTTTTTGTTTTCATAGAAGAAGAAGGCTAGCGCAAAGTCATTAGACAAAATAATAAATTTAAGGAGGAAAAACGGAACATCTTGTAAGTGCGCTTCCGTGCTCACTGGATGAGTTGCAGTCAAGGGCTTCTGATTGCTTTCGAACGGGGCCTTCCAGATATGAATCCGCTTGTGGGAGCAGCAGTGTAGGCACGAAAGCGCATGCCAGCACGGTCCTGTTGTGAAATTGACTAGATACCTGAGGGGTCCTGGGCAGTGCCTCATGCTTCATTTACACCCACTAAGCTCAAATATCTACATACTAATAAAGTATGTATAAAGTATGTCATAATAAAAAAATGCCAGACAATGCATATCTACACACTAAAAAATGGCCACTGGCAGCTATCACTTCTTCAGAGATTTGCTAAAAAATGCTTAAATAAATTTATTAGCGGCATTTATCGGCCAATACACCGCCGAGTTCATTTCCTGTATCAACAACTTTCGGCAATAAACAGAAGTGAAAGAAATTTATGCGATGATTAAATGTGAGGCGAGTGAATTAGTAAAGGATATTAATAGGTTTTTGTACGCGACAGCGAGTTAATATAATTCGAAATAGATGAGCGTCTCGAAATAACAAAAAATGTAGTGAATTAAGAAAAACAAAACATATAATAAATTACCGCAGCCGCGCAGCTAAGACGAAGATCTGAAGAAATTGGAGGTATTTAAAAAGATATTAGAAGCATTAAAATAAATAACGGAATATACTTTACGAGCTCATTTATGCACTGATATGTAAATATTAGCAGAACTGAATGAAATGTGGCTCAACCTCAGCATATGAATTGTGACCGGGAGTGATGAAAGCCATAAGAAAGGCCATAACCACATGAGGAAGTTGCTTGAAAGCTTTTATAAATGAATTTTATTGAGAGGTCAAAATGTATTGAACTTATTGAGAGTAGTTTGTTAACGTTTTTAGCTACATGTGATAGTTTTTTGAGTAATTTTAAATGAAAAATTTTGAGTTATGCGCTGAGTTTCACCAAGCTGTGCCAAGCCAGATCATGATTGCCGTGCAAACTGCGTGCAATTTTCATCTGAAAGAAATCATTTATTGTTATTGTTTGAACTAATTTTTTCCTGAAAATATGAAAACAAAAAACATTACAAAAAAAGTAAGGTGAATTTTGTTGTAAAATGAAACATCTTTATTTATTCTTGTAAATCAATTTATAAATAAATCCAAGTCTCATCTCCCGTAATGATGCATTTGAGCTTGTCCTGATAGTCTGAAAGCATTGTTTCACACACATCAACGCGACGACTTTTTTCCAAGAAATTGAGAGTTTTCGGTACCAAACGAGATTTGACTTTTCGTAGGCCCAAATGGTCTTTCAAAATGGTTTTCACAGATCCTTCTGATATTCCGATCATATCAGTAAGGTCTTTAACAGTCAACCGACGATTTTTGAGCACTAACTCCTTCACTTTATGGACGTATTGGTCATCTGTTGACGTCGATGGTCGTCCGGAGCGCTCCAAGTCAATAACACGTTCTCGATCCTCTTTGAAGTCTTTGTACCACTTATAAACATTTTTCTGCGACATGGTCGAATCACCTAATGCCTTCTGCAACATGCTAAACGTTTCCGCAGCCGAAATTGCATTCCGCAAACAAAATTTGATGGCACTTCTCTGCTCAATCAAATCAGGCATTGTAAAAATCGAAAAATGCACTCTTGGTCGTTTGGTAAACACAAGCGTAAATATATTACTGATAATGACATTCACATGGAAGCTGGCCCAGATGTTATTAACAGTGCTGCCAACTCATGAAAAAAATAACTAGAGCGAAATTTTAATCCCCCGAAGTTTGACAAATAAATTCACCTTACTTTTTGCCCACAGTAATAAAATACGGCTTTGACTGTAGTAAAAGAAGAAGTAAATTGAGAAAAAGGAAAAAAGTACTCGTAGTTATTAGAGAATAAATACAAACAATTAATGCCGTAATTCCATGCAATCAAACATTTTTAAAGTAATCATAGCCTTTTAGTTAAGTCAGTTAAGTCCAGTCTTCATAGTGTCAAGTAATGAGTTCCACACAGGGCCGTAGAGAGCATATCCGGGCCCCGGGCGAAAATTGCAAATGCGGGCCCTTTCCAATGATGTCTAATTCATATAAATACGTATAATCTCGAGTCCGGGCCCCTCTGAAAACTCCGGGCCCGGGGGAAAAAGTACCCCCGTAAGTTTGCACATAAATTTGTAATTCCTAGCAGACAGATCGATTTCAAAGCTGTACCCTAATATCTTTGTTCGCAAGGCAGAGATATGCTCGTATCTACCAATCCAAGATATTGAATTAACCGCAGAGTATTTGAGTCTCGCTTTCACTGCCGTAAATGTTGCAGAGGCTCTCAGCTTACCCAATGTAGCACACACACGTCTCACAATCCTATTTATATGGCCAGCACAGGCAAGTTTTGTGTTAACTAAGGAAACTGGTACCTATCTACAATTTAGTAATATTATTAACATATGCCACACTATTACATATACATAGGTAAGACATATGACTTTAAGGCGATCAAACATAAGATATTTTCTATTCGCCACTTCTCTGCTCGCTATCTCTATGCTCGACTACCTTGACGGAAAAATTTGCACGCAACTTATCGAGCAAGATTCGCCGCTATACTCCATAAAACTGTTAAACTCACACATTTTAGGCAGCTCTATTCCAGCGCTGAAAATAATGTTTATTTATACTAGTTGCTTCATCTATTCGCCACTTGCTAAGGCTTGGCGAAAAGAAGAGGCCTTATTTTGTTCAATAACATAACGAAAAGTTATCCCACCGCAATTGCAACAGAAAGTCACAAACAAATAATTGACAATTGAAGAACGTATAACCTTTCATTATTCAGTGACTAATACATCTAAAACAAAAACTAATTTATACATACATACATATTAGAAGCATGCCATAACATCCGATCCGATATTTTGAGGGAAGCAACAACTGGAAACCTGAATAACCTATAAAATTTCTGAAATATAGATACTCACTTTTTAAGGCCAATTTTAAGTCAATTATTAATAAATTTTATACCTATTATTAATAGAGAGGCAGCGGAAGGGCTTTGTTGCTAGAGCTGCTTAGTAACTATTTGTTAAATAATTTTTTACTGTACAAATATTTTAAAAATTTCACCGTAGCTGAATGAGGATAGTACACGACTACCATTCGGTAGTGTCCGAGCTCGAAAACTCGGGTATGAACCGCGAAATGATAGAAAAAGTTGTTTCTAATAGCAGTCGCCCCTTGACTAGCCATGGCAATGGCAGACCTCCGAGTGTATTTCTGGCATGAAAAAGCGCCTCATAAAAAGATCATCTGCCGTTGGAAGTGGGCCTAAAACTGTAGGTCACTTAATTTGTAAAAAAAATATCAAGACGCACACGACAAATTGAAGGAGGAGCTCGGCTAAAACAACCAACAAATTATATGTAAGTATATATAATTTTATAAACACAAAAATTACCACCAAAGTGGAGAATGACTCAACAACTCATAATTCAAGATAATTTTACAAAAGTAAAATATTAGCTGGTAATATTTAAATTTTCATATTTATTTTAAGTGCAACACGAAATATTAGTTTCATTACATTTATGAATATTAATAATTTTTTGCAATAAATAATAAATTTCATTTGCATTTAAATAAAGAACGACAAACAATACTAATTTGCCCTCTCACGGCAAAAAAAAACCAGATTTGACCTTTTAAGCCTCGCACCCTGTATGTGAGCAGTTTGAGCTGTCAGTCAGTGTTTGAGAATACCAATCAAGCAAAAGAAGAAAGAATATTAAAATGAATACTAAGTGTTAAAAAAATGTATATCGATTACATAGTGTAGCTTTTACCAAAAACATTTCTGAAAGTTCAAAAAAAAAATAACAAAAAATTCCTGTTTTAACCAAACAAAAAAACAAAAAAAACAACCAAAACACTCGGCAGAAACTCAAATGGCCGCAAAATTAATTCGCAAATACTATTCAGTTGACATTTTAGCTCGTCCATGCCCATGCCCGTCGTTCATTATGGCAACTATCTTCCATTAGAATTTTGCCAAAAAAAAAAAAAAAAAAAAAACTGCAAACACACCCATGAAAATATTCAAACATAAAATTTGCATTTATCTACCTGATGGTAACTTACGTACACTCTGTGAAAAAAGTACCGCGATTTGATGGTTTGAAAAGACTGATTAAAGTGATTGTTAAAATTCAACAAAAAGGTCAAGCGCAAATCAAAAATATTATATCGGCGTGATGTGGCATTTGAGAGAGCAAATTTATAGAAAAATTCGAGATTTGTGGAGTAAAACTTTTTTGGTTTTTTTATCGCGCTAATACCCGATTTATTCACTAATAAAATTATTTGCAGTATTTAGCTCCACTTCTGCAAAAAATCGACTCATATAAACCACTGTTTGCACCTAATGTGGCTCTGGCTGAATTTTTCCTCTTGCCAAGACTCTAATTATAACGCATCCGCTTTTAGTTGATAGAAGACTGGCGTGACAGGAAACAGGGTATGAAAAATTCGTTGGCACACTTCGATGTATTTTCGGAAGAGGCCTACTTCAAAGTGGTTGGAATACATTTTCTATATTTTCTGCTATAACTGCTTTCGATTCACTACTTCGTTGCTCGCTAAGCGGGCTAAGCTGGTATGTGAAAGCAACTTTATCTTTAGCCGCTTAGCTCACAATCGACACGCTTAGGCCAGTGCTTCCAAATAAAAGTAAGAATATTTTTTATTATATTTTGCATACTTCCAGGCGAGTTGCCTTGATAAGCAATCGAATTACAAGGTTTGACGGATATTTTTCTTACCGATGGGTTCAAGAATGAAATAAGGTCTGGAGCCGGGTGGTACTTAACCGATATAAGTACCGTAATAAATATCACTATGCTATGGGGGAAATAACAACTGTTTTCCAAACAAAAGTTTTTGCCATCCTGAAAGTAGCCGAATGGATAATCGAGAAGAGATGGAGCGGGAAACAGATTGGAGTTTTCAGTGACAGTCAAGCTGCACTGAAGGCCCTGGAGAACGCGAAACAAACCTTAAAGATTGTTCAAGAATGTAAGAAGAAGCTCAATTCTGTCGCAAGACAAAACAGGCTTGTACTTATATGGGTTCCGGGACACTCCGGTGTTCAAGGAAACGAAATCGCCGACGAATTGGCCAACCGTGGATCAGCGGTGCCCCCACAGGGGCCAGAGGCAATAATCGGAATCAGTTCCGCACGAGTCATGAATTGGATCAGGGATTATGTAGGCAATCTGCATAAAGAGCGATGGTCCGGTCTAGAACACTGCAGAACTGCAAAGTGTTTTGTGGCAAGTCCGAACAGAAAACTGTCAAACTTTCTACTAAAACTTAGAAGGAAAGACATTCGGTTGATGGTCGATATCATTACAGGACACAACCAATGGGGTCAGCATATGACCAGCATTGGAATCATTGAGGACCCAGGTTGCCTGTCGGGCTTGGAGGAGGCGGATAGCACTGAGCACTTTCTCTGTGAGTGTCCTGGCTTTGCTAGAGGAAGGCTACGAGTTTTGGGTTCCGATGTCATGAGAATGAGTAATATTCGTTCTCTAAAACTGGAGGATATTTACAGATTTTTTGAAGAATCTGGAAAATTCTCACAGGACTAACTATCTCTATCTCTATCTCTGTCTCTATTCTTTCCTATCTCTTTCTCTGAGACTTTTCTCCTTCCCTCCTTAACTATCCACCCCCTTTCCAGAGCTTTAAATACAATGGGCTTTTTAGCCTGAGTGTTGGCTCGACCTTTTTAAATTTCAATTTCAATCGAATTACATAACAATTTGAGCAACCTCTGGTAAGAAGCATAACGCGTGTCTTTCGATCGTCCTACGACGGCAATAAAATTACATATTGGAAAATGATAGGTAAAGCAGTCCAGCCCAGCCATATGTAACTTTGCTTTCAAGAGAATTTTTCTTTTGTCCACTACTCACTAAGTGGTTCGTAAATCGAAAGCAGCTCCAGAAAATTTTTTTTTCCACTTTAAAAACCAATTCCCGGTACTTTTTTGTCAGAATATATAGATTTTGAGAACGCCAAAATTTACATCTTGCTCTCAAACGTACAGATAAACGTTTATATAAATTTACATACGGGCATTTATAAAATATGTAGATATGTATTGGAATGTCTACACAACAACTTTGCGGAGTGTCATCGTCCCTAAACTGTTAACGTAGCGGTACTCTCAGTTCGACTCATTCATTACTCAATGTCAGTTGGCTTTTGAGAGATAGTGTCTGTCGCCAGCTGCTTTTGCCGTATCTGTCTATTCCATTTGCACAAACTAGATAGTATTTTGAATGTACAAATTTTTGATAGTGGTAGCCAATATTTCAGTTATAAACGCTGCCTACGCTGAGAGAAATTTATTATATTTTTTGTTTTGTAATTTTAGATGCCATCATGGAACGAGGCTTCATTAAGAGGTATATGAAGTAATTCTGTCAAGATTTGGTTGAAGCCCAATTTAATATTAAAAATTTATATTACTGGTAAAAAAAATATGTTCATACGTAGTATAAATTTCTAAAAATACCGTCAAAAATTTTCCTTTCCTATTTAACTGGCCTTATTCACTTTGAGCGCATGGGAAGAAGCCAGTATGATTTTCTATCTTAGGCAAAGCGCCGACAATTAGTCACTCACGTTGACCCGCCGCTGTGATCGCAGAAGAAAAGAGGCTCAAGCAAATTGTTTAGTTATGATGACATTTAATTTAATTTACATTGTGTGATTTTTTTTAGAAATTTGATAATTTTCATCGCGAAAATTTTTCAAAGTGTCGTTTCAATTACATTTATTTAATGTAGTCTTTGTGTATAGAGGTTTTTAAATTTTGTCCATTTGGTGTGGCCACGAATAAATCGAAAGGTTTTCAGAAGCGTTGAGCTAGCCGCATATTGTAGCATGGATTCTCAAAATCTAACCCACTTGCAGCTGTTTTTTTTCGGGATAACACCTCTGAAGAAGAAACTGCCATGAGTACTGCTATACCAGCTTAGTTGTATGCACGATTTGTAGCCTCACAGCAACATCTACTTACTAAAGATCTCTCCAAAATCGACCACTCTCCCCGCGGCACTGCCAAAAAGGTATTACTATTATACTTTCAGCTGTGGTCCTAGGGCTCTGTTGATGGTCATTGCAAAAGCGAGTAGCATCGGAAACTGCAACCTTTTGAAATCAAACGGCATATTTGTTGGAGTCATTAAAGTTACTTCATTTTTCAATTTGAATTTCGCATTCAGAATTGTAGCTTCGATGACATTATTATTCTTCATCTTTTTCGCCTAAAGTTTTGTAACGTTGCAAAGTCGTAGTGGATTGATATTTCGGAGGAGAGTGATGTACCCAAGAATCATAGAAACAACATTGCGCCCATTAGAGAGTGGGGGCCGTCACACTAGCCTAGTTGTGCAGTGTTACCAACCCTAAATAAATTTAGTGGTGAAAATCAGAAAAGAAGAAGAAGAAGACTCACCACTTTGGAAATAGGTTTTCAATATTTCCCAATTTTGTTCAAGCGTATAGCGTCCCATTTCGTAAATGTCAAATCTTGAAATAAATTATGAACACTTTTGACATGTCATTTGTGTTACGATTCTCAAAAAAATAGGTGGTTCCAAAAGCAAACGCTATATGGCCCGCCCTGAATCAGTAAATTCAAACGGTTTTTAAAATGTGTAAAAAGGTATACAATGTTAAGAAGAGTTGAGAGAGGTGCATTTAATATTCTTGCATAACCTAAAAAGGAACAAAAAATTAAATTTACACTTTCAAAATTTCAAATTTTAAAAGAACCAACAAATTTTCATTGACACTAAAATCTTCTCAGAGTGTCCTTTTTTAACATTCTTTTTTTTAATAATAAAGTTTTTTTGCTAACATAGTTTCGGTAGTTTTAAATTAAAAATAAGAAACAAACACCAAACTTAAAAATTTTCGCATTTTGATATATAAAAAAGCACTAGATTTTTGCAAAGAGCAAATGGTTGGCAACACTGCACAACTTGGCACTCTATGATGGGCGCAATCTTGTTTCTATCATTCTTGTGTAAGTATGCATAAAAAACCATCCTCGTACTTCATAGCTGCATCAAGTCTAACTCTCATCAAATAATTTTCCTAAACACTTATTTATTCCACCAAAAAATTGTTCACTGTGCACTCACACGCGCAAGAAATACGCCTCATACAGCGCAACAACAATGTTGTTGAAATAATTTTTGTATCACTTAGATCTTTTTGTTTCTGGTATAAAGCGAAAATTTGAATATAATTTATGTGCGATCGTCAACTTTTTCAGTTGGCTGTGGTGTTTCTTTAGTTTTTCACCTCCAACGTTTGCCTTGCTTAAGTGCGCCGGCAACGTGTGGCAAAAGAAAAAATAAAAAAATATTACATACACACATACAACCTCACATATGCAGCCACCTATTCACGTTATTTATTTATGTATATAAATTCATTTAATTTTATTTTCGAGAATTAAAATTTATGCGTAGTTTCGAAGACAACTCAAAGGCAATCGAACGAACGGACGCTTTTTTTTTCTCCATTCCGCTTTTGCCGCTGCTTGACTGTCTGCTCAAATTTCGAAGCCGCTTATCAGTTTGTCTTAATCGCTGATATTTATTTTAAAGTATTTGACATTTAAACAAGAGAGAAATTTAATAGTGGCCGAGATAACTGAAAATTTAAATATGGACACAAGCACCCACAAAAACAAAGACAACGCAAGCAGACGCGCATGCAGGAGTGTGGATGTATATACATACATACATGCACATATATATTTATACAATAGCACATACACACACATTTGAGGCCACGCTTGTACTTACATATAAATGTCCTCCTTTCAGGCACTTCAATTTGTGCGCAACGCTGCGCGGCAACGGCAACTGCGCGGCGGCTCCTATGCTTTTGTGAGGAATTTTAAATAAGTTGTCAACATGCCATTACCACAATCCATCGTTAAATGGCCCACAGCACGAAAGTACAACATCAATGCCATGCCATCTATAAGTATTTATATGTGTGTGTGTGTGTGCTTATAGATGAGTGATTTCATAAAACGATTCAGACAAATAAAAGACAAAAAACCATACAGTTACTTCTGCATATTTCCATTTGTATGACAAGCAGCGGCAGTGAGCGAACCCGAGATGCGAACGCCCTCGGTGGATCCGCAGCGCAATGCCACAATGCCACCAAAACACCGGCAACACCTGTCACCTCCATCACTTTGCTACAGCTCAACTGTCACTTGCAACTAATAGGATTATTATTAAAAATATTAAATTGCCTGGCAAAATGCGAAAGCCCTCAAAACAGCAAACAGCCATAGCGGCAAGAATGGCCCAAAAACAAAAAAAAGAAGAAAAAACAAGTGATCACGAATTTGCACGCACTCAACGCAGAGCAAGCAAGGCTGCAAACAGAGCCAGCCGGCAGCAAAAACCACACGCATGCGCTGCACACCAAGAATGCGCTGCGCTCTGCACAGGCGGATGCACCATCGCTGCGACACAAAGTGGCTGTGGGAGCATAGATAGATGTGGTTTATGCCTACAAGACAGCCAGCCAGGCAGCCACATTAAAACAATAACTTGATGAATGTGCGCAGAATGTCAAGCGTTTGGTGATTTGTTATAAAATTTTTTACTTACTTTTCACATTTCTGTATAGGTGTGTGTGTATATATGTGTGGCTTTCATTTTTTTAAGCAAATTGCAAACGTACATGAATCGATTCATAACGACGTAGGCGTGTACACGAAGCGAAATTGGGAGACAAATGACTGGTTCCAATTCAAAAATTCACCAAAATATTGGGCGCAGTGAGGCGATAGTAGAGCGCCAAGCGAATATTGCAGCAGTAACAGCAAAATTCTTTTTAGAGGTTAGCTATAGCTTAAATATACCACCAGTTGTCGGAGCGGTGCACACTGTTCTCGATGCCAGTGGACAATCGGGTGCCTGTGGGTGCTTCGGTAAGAAGTATGATGTTTTGAACCCAGAAAGATATCAATGGTTAAGTCCAGAGAACCTTTTAACGGGATATCAGCACACTTTCTACACCGACGGCTCCAAAACCAGTGATGAAGCAGATCTGGATGGTACTTAGACGAAGACACTAAGTACTCCTATGCCTCATGACAGATGGCCACGATATTCCTTGCGGAAGTCTATGCCATCTTGAATGTGACATACTGGCTAATTGAGAAGAAGTGGCGGCGCAACAGTATTGACAGTCAAGCTGCACTGAAAGCTCTTGCTTACCCACGCTGCTTCTCGAGGTTAGTAGGTGGATGTAAGACAAAACTGAGCAGTGTTGCAAAACACAACAAAGTTAGTCTTATTTGGGTGCCTGGACATTGTGGCATTACAGGCAACGAGTTAGCTGATCAATTGGCTAATGAAGGCTCTGCAAGTATGCCACTAGGCCCTGAACTCTTTCTAGGTGTCAACTCCGCATCGATTCAACTATGGATTGACGACTTCATAAGGTCTACCCATAGAGGTCGAAGGTCTGAGTTGAACTTGTGCAGAGTGGCCAAGTGCTTTGTGAAAGAACCAAGCAGGAAAACAGCGAACTTTCTCCTAAAACTCAGCTGAAAGAACCTAAGAGTACTGGAGGGTATAATCACAGGGCACAAAACCTGTGGTCAGCATACATATGGCTGCCAGGGGGGTCGTCGACAGCCTGATATGCCAATCCTGTCTTGAGGTTGACGACACTGCAGAGCATTTTCTCTCCAGCTGTCCGGCGTTCTCCAGAATCAGACTTAGAATATTGGGTTGGGATATACTGGGTATGGACAAAGTTCATACTCTTCCGGATCTCTTAAGATTCATCAATGAATCCAAGAAATTTGTGGAAAAGTGACCTCAAACTAATTTATCCGTCTTACCACCCACTTTTTATATTTCCTATCTCTATTATTTCTACTGAAATCTATCTGGATGTAGTACAATGGTCTACCGACTGAGTGCTTGGACTTGTCCAACCCCCCACAACTCAAATCTAATCTAATCTAATCTAGTAGCTTAGGTTCAGTTAAAATTGTTGCCCATAGAGAGGGCACACTTGAACGAAAATCAAAAATTCAGAGATGAGAGCCAAGATGCCTAAATCTTAGCTAAAGCAGGGCAGTTAAGGAGAAAGTGCTTAGATGATTTGAAGTAATACCGTGTCTCATAGGATGTACCCATGAAATGAGAATTTTTTTTTAATTTCAAACGTTTATTAACAAAAAATGGTTACAAATTTAATCTTCAAAATAATAGCCATCGCTAGCGACACATTTTTCCCATCTCTCAGGCAATTTGTGGATGCCGCGCCAAAAAAATTGGCCGTCTTTGGCGGCAAACCAATCATAGAGCCATTTTTTGGCTTCTTCGTGAGAATTGAAGCGCTGCTCGGAAAATGCGTGGCCCATCGATGCCAGCAAATGATAATCGGAATGCGTCAAGTCTGGTGAGTAAGCCGCATGCACCAGCGGTTCCCAATCATACGTCTCCACCAATTCCCGGGCCGCTCTTGTTCGATGTGGCGGTGCATTGTCATCAAGATAAATCGGCCAATTGTTGTAGGTAGCGTGCACCGTCAACTGTTTCACCTGGTTTCTCATACCAAATCATACCACGCTGATCCGAGAAAGCACACAGCATTGCCTTGCGGCTAAGCGATTTGGTTTGGCCGTTGTTTTTGTCTTGTGGTCGGGCGGACCATACGATCGTTTACGCTGCGGATTGGAGAAATATACCCATTTTTCATCACTCGTAACGATTCGATGCAAAAAAGACTTCCTTTTGAACCGGGATAGCAGCATTTCACAAGTGGTTTTTCGGTTCTATTGCTGCCTTTCAGTCAGTTCATGCGGCACCCATCTTCCGACCTTTAAAATCATGCCGATGTCTTTCAAACGTTTGGAAATGGTTTTTTGGGTCACTCCCAACTGCTCTGACATCATTTTTTGCTTTTGAACATCATCTTCATCCAACAATACTTGCAATTCGGCGTCCTCAAATTTTTTCGGTGGCCGGCCACGGTCCTCGTTCTCCACGCTAAAATCACCACTTCGGAATTTTTCAAACTACCTGAAGCACTGTGCTCTACTTAGAGCGTATCCACCATAAGCTGCTATAAGCATTTGATGAGCTTGAGAAGCGTTTTTCTTCAATTGATAACAGAAAATCAACGATGTCCGCAAATCGTAGTTTGAAGGCACGAATTCGACATTTTTAAGAGCGACAAAAATGCATTGTTGTATGAAACGTAACAAACAATAAACTGAATATTGTTAACAGATGACAGACGAAAAAAACAAGACATTTGGGAAGGTTTAGAAATACCCCTAGCGACATCTATGGACTAATAGCTGAAAGTCTCATTTCATAGGTATCTACCTTGGTAGACCACGTGGCCAATGTCCTCTAAGGGCACTCACGAAATTTGAGGGCTGAGATTTTATTAACCGCAGGAGATTACTCGTGCGCCTCCGATCCTCTCGTGGCCAGAAAGAGTTCGCGACCTTACAAGTTTGTGCACTTACCCAGCGCTCGCTGGGTTAACGAGAAACCTACCTCTCCAGGAGCTGACCGCAGTTAGTCAATAAGGTCTTATTCCTCCAGTTTCGCGAGGTAACTACCTCACAGGCCTCTTGTTTAGCCAGCTCATCTGCCTCGCAGTGTCCTGCGATGTCGCTATGACCAGGTACCCAGATGAGCTTTAAATAGAATAATTCGGATGCAATTGAAACTGAAGTCAGGCATTTCCCAACCAGTTTCGAGTGCACCATCATCGAACCCTGATTGCCGCTTGGCTGCGGTGGAAGATATTAACCTCCGTGACAGTTCCTCCAAATACTGCACCCCGCCCACTCTCCTTTGAAGGAATATAAGTGGAGAATGTTGCGCTCGGACTAAGCAGGGATGCGCATTAATCAGTCGCCAAAGGAATGAACCCAAAGTTCTTAAGGATACTTGAGTGTCCGTAGTTGAGGTCAAGCTGTAGCCTGAGCTTCTCTGTCTGATTGCGCCACGTGTAGCCGCAGCTTTAGAGATAGCAAATTTTCAAAGCTCCTTTGCCACTCAGAAGTGAATACCTCCAAAACGAGCTGTTTAAAAGCTTCAACAGCTTTTTCAGGTGTTGAAAAACGTTCACTTCGTATTTTATTTTTGAAGTTCGGGAGCAAACAAAAATCATTAGGTGCCAAATGAGGGCTTAAAGGTGGGTCACTCATTAATTAGATCTTTTAAGTGCTCATAAACTCTCTTGTGTGGGCCGATACGAGAGAGCTCGCCTTGTCTTGGTGAAAGGTGATTCGTTTTCGGCGATTGGTTTTCCTTCTTTCCCCCGAAAGCTTCTATTAAACAAATATTTTTGTTGCACTTAGAATTAACTGTTTGAAGTTTCTCAGTAGTACAGCTACAACATGACCAGATTTGCCGAAAAAACAACTCGCGGCCATTTGCTTTGTCTTCAATCCAACCATGTTGCTGGTCCATCTAATCCACCGATGTGCACCAGTCCACCGATGTTGCTTGTCCCCCATATGAACCAATCCACCGATGTTGCTGGTCCGTCTCATCTACCGATGTATACCAGCCCACCAATGTTGCTTGTCCACCGATATCCACCAATCTATCCACGCTGCTGGTCCATCAAATCTCCAATGTTGCTGATCCATGTCATCCACCAATGTGTCTTGTTCACCTTCATCCACAAATCCACCGTTGTTGCTGGCCCATCTCATTCACCGGTGTAGCTTGTCGACTGATATTCACCAACTCACAACTCCATCTCATCCATCTAATCCAACGACATCAACCAATTCTACCGGCGTTGCTTGTCCACCGACACACTCCAATCCAGCCATGTTGCTGATTCACCGATTTTGCTCGTCTATGTCATCCAGCGATAGTGCAGGTCCACCGATGTCCTCCAATTACCAGTTCAAAAACCCAAGCAGTTCTAAGAGATGCTGGAGAACGATCGTCCATTTATATTGGTAGCCATCAAATAATATCGAAAAAGGCAATCAAATATCTTGGGATCTGAACTGGAAATTGCAATAACCAAAGCGGCTTCTGTCTATGGCGATTATTTTCTAATATTGGAAGGCCCCAAGGTAATCGCAAGTGTCATTGGTTGCTGACTCCATAATCCCTTATGTACCACTCAACTGGCAAGGAACCAAAAAGTCCACTCGGCGTGAAACCACCCCGACACATAGATAATGCGCGCTGCGCATATCTTGCGCGCACAGAACTTTGCCTGTTGACGGAATCTGGGTAATAGCTGGAAAGCTCCACCCGGGCCTCTTAGCAGACGAAAATCACTGGCTCTATAACGTGCACGGAGCTCGGCCCACACCACAGAACAAAAAGCAGCTGAGCGTTTGCTGACAGTTGCCCAGGGGCAGCAGCGGTGGGATTAGTCAAAAAACGGGCGTTGGACCTACAAACTCATACCACGTATTGATGAGTGGTTAGGAAGAAAACGTGGACACGCCCTCTATCATCTTTCGCAGTCGCCCATGGCTGTTTTCGGGAATATCTGCACCGTTTTAAGCTCACAGACAACGTTTTCTATCCAAACTGCTCGAATATTGACGAAAGCGCAGAATACGAAGTTTTTTATTGCGACCGCTTCAGAGAGGAACGAGCTCTTCTCGAATAAGTCCTGGGTCATCAACTATCCTCCAGCAGCCCAAACGTCGCAGTTAAAACCATGACGCAAACCCGTTATATTGATTGGGAACGCAAGGCGATGCAACAACAATTACAGCAGCAGCAGCAGAAGGCGGAGGTTTATGACGAGTGGAAGACAACCACAGACTCTTGGGTGAAGCACTCACTACAATATTGCACAGAAGACAAGACGGTAGTGGGTTAATAAAACGGTATTGCAACTTTTCCGACTTCAGAATCACCTATGAACACAGTGCGAGTACTGGGACTTTCGATGGTGTATAGTCTTCATAAGCCTGTAGGAAAGACAGCTCTTGTGTCTTCGGATATGAATGGGGCTCTACCCAGATGTTAAATTTTTGTGATTACAGGTTAGAATTTAGTCGAGGCGGAAGGATTGTTATAGTATTAGTGGGAACGTGCCTCACAGAAGTCAGATGTTTCTGAAATTTTAGTTTAAACCTCCTTCACAGAAAACAAAAGTGTCTTATACATTAGGAGCTGATTGCTTCGTGATAATTGTGATTGCCTTCTGCGGGCACAGTAAAGTTGTCTAAAGCGGTTTCTAAATTCTGGAAATTATGCAGAACTATTCGGTCAACCCGATTGGTAAATTTTCTAGCGAAATTGAATCTTATGTTGCCTTTACATCTACTACGGCATGAGACGAGCTTTTGGCGTCGGATTTGTGGCGAAATGAGAACTACAGCATTTCGCCTCAATCCCAAAATCGTTTTTTTATTTTATCAAATCTTTATTTTCCTTTCAAAGTCCAATTTTATGGACTGCATTTGAAACAATAATTTTTATTTAAAGTGTAATTTAATTGAAACGCGCGCAACATTCACCTTATCTATGAAAAACATAAAAGCTTAAACGCATTTTGCCGCTTTTATTGCCATTTATACGATCACAGGCCTTCGCTGCCCATCACCGTCCACCTGAGTTCGCCATCGCAGTGCATCGCATCCCAATTGGATTCTCCCTCCTATTCTGTGATTATTTCCTTTATTGAATTATGATGGCTGGACAAATCAGCGAAGAGTCGCAAGGCAAAGCCGTACTGATCTCAGGCTCCTTTAGTTGTGTGTGTGTGTGTGAATGTGTGCGGCGAACGTGTTTTGCCTTCACAATTATGCCGATGTGTGACTTTTAGAGATTCGTTAAATGAACATTTTACTTTAAGTTGGAACTACAGGGGAAAAGGGGAAAAATGGCGAAAAGTGAGCTGCCACAAATAATCACATTGTTATGCAGAGATCCATTACATGTCCTTTTATCGCAACGAAATAACTTTTTCCTACCTTTTTCTGCGCTCACTAACTGGCTATCCGTGCTGGCTGGCTTGCATTCCATCGCATTCCTTTGCATTCTCTCTCATTGAGATTTCCAGCATTATCGATTTGCGGCAATGATTTATATCTGATGTGTTTGCTGCCAAAGCTTCTAGCTAACTACTCTACTCTGGTCTTACGCTGCCTGCGTGCCCCCTTTTGGGGGACTTTAATCGCCGAATGATTTTTGCGCCCATTATCCCTGCGATCACTATGCCGGTATGTATGCATGCATGACCTCAGCCCTTATCTGAAGGCTTTAATAAATAAATAAAGTCTAAATCAGCGCTGCACGATAAGGCCGACTCTCATCAGCATTGCGCGCATGTGCCACAGTAGCTGCGTATCGTGAACCTTGGACATGTGTTCCGCGCCGATCTGCTTGGAATATTAATTGTGTGCAAAATGCAGCCTACAAGCGCGCAGGGCAGGGTCACCTCAACCATGCAAGGCAACCAAAAATGTCATGCGCCAAACCATGTAAGCGATATGTATTTATTTTTTCTGTTCCAATTTTTTTTTTTCTTGAATTTTTTCTTAGTCCTTTTTTCGTAGTTTACCTGTTGCTCGGCTGCAGTGGTGCCATAATGAAGGCATTTTTAGTTTGTTCGCCGTGTAACAATGACATGTTGCTCCACTTGGTATGCGCTTCCAGCTTCGGTAGCTAATTTCCTCCACTAAAGCTCCTTATTTGGGCAACGAGATCAAGAAAAGCAGTTCAGTTGGTTTGTGTTTGTCGTACATTGTTTTGAACACGTGTGCACACTTACATAGCCACATTCAAACGTACGCACGTATGGCCATGGGCGGCTGGTTAAAAAATTTAATACCCAATAGTGGATACAGAAATTAAAACGATAAAGAATTGATACATCACTTAACGGCGAGCGGCGATTTAAAATTCGCTGCCCAAGATTTACGAAGAGATTTGTTGAGAAGAGTTGGTGGACTAGCAGCAATTTTATTTGTAAGGCGGCATCTTATGTACATTCACCTTTATTAGGTATTTGGGGAGATGACTGAGGATGTGCTTCTAGTTGGATACACAGACGACATTGCAGTTGAAATAGGAAGTTAAATCAAGTGATGATCTGAGTACAGGCATGGCTAGATTAGATTAGATTAGATTTATGGGGAGCTAGACAAGTCCAAGCACTCAGTTAGGGGACCATTGTACTACACTGGGATAGATTTCAGTAGAAATAATAGAGATAGGAAAGATAAAAAGTGGGTGGTAAGATGGATAAATTAGTTTGAGATCACTCTTCCACAAATCTCTTGGATTCATTGATGAATTTTAAGAGATCCGGAAGAGGAAGAGTATGAACTTTATCTATACTCAGCACATCGCAACCCAATATCCGAAGTCTGATTCTGGAAGACGCCTGACAGCTACAGAGAAAATGTTCTGCAGTGTCGTCATCCTCAAGACATGATAGGCTTATCGCGCTATCTATGACCCCCATGCAGTCTGAGTTTCAGGAGAAAGGTCGCTATTTTCCTGTTTGGTTCTTTCACAAAGCACTTGGCTACTCTGCACGAATTCAACCCAGACCGACGTCCTCTATGGGTAAACCTTATGAAGTCGTCAGTCCATAGTTGAATCGATGCGGAATCGACACCTATACATGGCATACTTGCAAAGCCTTCATTTGCCAATTTATCAGCTAACTCGTTCCCTGTAATACCACCATGTCCAGACACCTAAATAAGACAAACTTTGTTGTGTTTTGCAACACTTTTCAGTTTTGTCTTACATTCACCGACTAACTTCGAAGAGCAGCGTGGGTTAGCTAGAAGAAAGTGTGCTGATATCCCATTAATACGTTCTCTGGACTTAGCCATTGATCTCATCAATTCTAATCTTTCGGTAAACGTTGTACCGATTTTAAAACAAAATTTGATATTAGCTCTTTGTTTGAAACTCTGTACTGTTTGTACCGATGACACAAAGGTACTGACACTTTAGACGCAATAACTTCGCTTCCACTGAACCGACAACGGAATGCCACCTAGCTTTCACTGGAAGTCAGCTAGGGATGTAACTTCCAACGCGCCAATTCATTAAAAAGATGGTGCCGTCAAAGGCATTTTTATGACGCCAGTCTTGTGTATTTTGGACTGAACCTTGTAGATGCATTAATGATTCGAAAAGCGAATTGAAAATAGGAAAGAACCAGCTCAGGCAGGTAGCGAAAGTCATGCTAAGCAGGCACAATATCAGGTCTACAAACTATGTTTTATCTCTTCCCAGCAATGAGTGTAAACGAAACGATACATGGCAATTATGTGACGAAGTCAACGAGAGAGGAACTAAGGAACACCTACTCTGCCACTGCCCTGCACTGAGCAAAACACAAATAAACTGCTTTGGTTCTGCATCATTTTCAACCTTTCGAAAGTGGGGCAGATCAAAAATTAGCAGCCTACTTAAATTATCTAATCTATGCATTAAAGACAAAATAGATAGAAAAATAGAAAATAGATAGTTTAAGGAAATTCTTAAACTCTCTATACAAACACTTGGTATCACTGACGATCAGTTTCTGGTCTATGTGGGATCTATAGGATCAACCAAGTCCAACCTAACTTAACCCTTAAGCAACTTTGTCAAGATTTTTAAGGATCAGGTGCTCACTGAAAAAAAAAAAAACAAAGTTATAATCACCCTACTTTTAAGCTTCTTATTAAGGACGTACTAATCAGTTCTGCAGATCAAAGATGGATTAGCGTTAACACCTGTGAAATTGCTAGACAAACATGGCCAAGGCTAAATCTACGTCTGTCCAAGAATATTATATAATTGAGTAAACTTCAAATCAGGACCTTAGTAGTGGCCCTCACAGGACATTGTCTCATAGGAAATCATGCAAGGAAATTAGGTGTTTACATGCATGATTTCTATCGTAGCTGCAGAAATGAGGAGGAGTGGGAAAAAATTCAACACCTTTTTTGCACACGCCCAGCTCTAGACAGACGCAGAAATCGATTTTTAAGATCCTACTTCTTAACGAATATAGATAATCTATACACTTTCGGCATCAACAACCTTTTACGCTTTGTCAAAAGCTCAGGATGGTTCAATATGGAAGGGGAAATGTAGCCCAGCCCCTTTGGTTCACAACGGACCCATTTCGTGATCTAAGTGGCATCGTTGTCTCTATGTGCTGCTAAACCTAACCTAATCACCCTAAACCAGAATCTATATATGTATATATAATTGGCGCGTACACCCTTTTCGGGTGTTTGACCGAGCTCCTCCTCGTATGTGTGGTGTGCGTCTTGATGTTGTTCTACCAGAATCACTCTATTTAACTTTCCAATATTCCAAAGCGTTACTGTCGCTTACATCGATCACGTTTTAAATGTTCACCATAATTTAATTTGACTATTTAATTACCAATAATTCGAATAATTTCCAAGAACACAAAGTCATAAAGCAATAAAGAAATACTATAAATGTAGTTTGTTCAAAATCACGTTCGAATTCTCGCTTAATTAATTTTTTTATTTTTTTTATTTTTTTTTTATTTGCAGACTTTCAACTCTTTGCCCGAAACATTCAAATTCCAGGCACTCGCTGTGGCTATTTATGCTCGCAACTAATTGTTTATGAGTTCTCGGAACATAGTTTAATAACTTAATTTGGTAAAGTGCTCAGGGCAACGGTAAATTGCCATGCATTAACATAAGCCAACAAAAACAACAAAGTAAAATTATTAATTTTTCATGAGAACCACAAATTGATGTAATGGGAATATTCTTGTGAAGTGAAGCACGTCGCTAATAGACTTTTCAATTACAATATGACCAACAAAAATGTTAAATAAAAAAAGTGTGTACCCACAAATTCTCGTAGCTGGACAAATTAGTATGCAGCTGATAGGCGAATAAGCTGAAAATCGAATTCAATTCAAAGGCTGGAAAATTGTCAAAGTTCGACTGAAAAACGTGATAGCAGCTGTCATGATGAATGCCAGGGAACAGTTAGACTGATATGTTAGGTTATCCTACGATTGTACGCATATACATACACACATGCATACATACATACTTACCCCACATACATACACACACACATACGTATAAAGCAATTCTATAAGTTTCAGCAGTTCAATGCAAGACTTGCAGTCAGCTCAGTAAGTTTGAGAATTCGAATTACCCCTTCACCACCACCGCATCACCGCACCACCCGCCACTCACTCAAGTATTCATCCGATCGAACAACCTTGCCGCTGTCTAAGCGGCGGCTCTTTTGTATTGACATTATCTGCATTATTTTTTGTACTACATCAACCTTTTTTCCAAACCTTTTTACTGTTTTCCCTCCGGGAATCGAGTCATCGATCGACTTTGTGACCACAAATTGCGTAGTGGACGTGACGTCGTACGGCATTTCAGTGGCTCGGCGGCTCAGCGGCAGTTCCCCGTTGACATGGAGAACTCAATGATTGATTTAATGTTGGAGTTGTTCCTTTGCTGCTCTGCACTCCATTTGCTGCTGCTTTTATTGACTACAGTTTGGAGCATTGTTTTAATACAATCGGTGGCATTACACAGCAGCGCGTCCTCTGTGTGGCTCCATCACAGTTTGTTGCTTGAGTCTTTTGTTTTTGCGTACGAGTATTTCGCTGCGTTGCCTGCCCAAAAATGTGTAAAGATAAAGTGAAGAAGGTTTCAGTAGGCAATTGATTTAGCGATCGTTTTTGTTGTTGTTGTTCATATGAATTGTGCGTTTGGTAGGGAAACTGGTGCTTTTGTTTGAGTGTTGAGAGTGCACCGTGGCAGTCAGCTAAGGAAATGTAAATGCTAAAATTTATAAGTTGACTCCCAGATGAGTTCTTGGAAATACAAATCGAGCTTTGTTTAAATTGTATTTATTATAAAACCGTTATTAATACATAGAGTACTTGGAAATATTGGTTTTGCAAGTAAGGTTTGTAAATAATTCAACTTTTATTTCTTCTGCAGGAAAGAGTATCAGGTCAGTCCATAAGTTCGTGCGTATTTTACCCATAATTTTACCTTAATACGATTTTTGCATACAAAAAATTATTCGCGGAATATAACGGAACTATTTATATTTTCTTTGACTGTTCTCGGAGAGGATACCGTGAGTTTAAGGTCTGCGCAAAAGTGTCTTTCAAGATTCCGAAGTGGTAACTGCGACGTGGAGGATGCCTCGCGTGTTGGTCGTCCTGAAGTCTTTAACTCCGACGCCTTTCCCAAACTCGTGGAAGCTGAGCCAAATTTGACAGTCGATATGATAGCTCAGAGGTTAAATTCATCGCATGGAACAGTTCACAGGCACCTGTTCAGTTGGGAAAGGTTTCAAAGCTGGGAAAATGGGTTCCGTATAGACTTTTCGTCGCCAACCTTCAGAAGAGAGTGAGTGTG
This sequence comes from Anastrepha ludens, assembly GCF_028408465.1. Taxonomy (NCBI): domain Eukaryota; kingdom Metazoa; phylum Arthropoda; class Insecta; order Diptera; family Tephritidae; genus Anastrepha; species Anastrepha ludens. The sequence continues at coordinate 23,810,799 of NC_071499.1, read as the reverse complement.
TGTTCTCAGCTACTGCAACGACTTGAAGATGAAAGTTTTTTGAACCGTGTCGTTACTGGTGATGAAAAATGGGTCCTTTACAATAATCCTGTTCGCAAACGCCAATGGTGAGATAAAGATGAAACACCAGAACCGACCCCTAGAGATGGCCTTCACCCCAAGAAGATTCTCCTGTCTATTTGGCCTAATGGACGGACCTGATATTCCTAATTTTTTTTAATTCAAGAAGATTGTTCTGTCTATTTGTTGGGATATGGCCGGTATTGTTTATTATGAACTTCTGGCACCAAACTAGACGATAACTGCTGATTATTATTCCCATCAGCTATCAAACCTGAATGAGGCACCTAACAAAAATCGACCGTCTTTAGTGAATATACGCAAAGGTTTGTTTCACCACGACAACGCAAGACCTCATACCGCAAGGCAAACATTAGGCAAGCTGAACGAGCTCGGATGGGAGTTAATGCCGCATCCACCATACTCTCCGGATATTGCACCTTGTGATTGTCACCTTTTCCGTGGACTTCAATCCCATATGAGTAAGAAGAACTACTTCTCAAAAGAAGCTACAAAAAGGGATATCGAAGCGTATTTTGACTCCAAGGAGAAATAATTTTTTGAGCAGGGAATTAAAAATTGCCTAAACGTTGGGAAGACATTGTAAATAAAGAAGGAAAATATATTATTGATTAATAAATACTTTAAACATCTTTTTTATTAATTTTAAAACCACCTTTAAAAAATGCACGAACTTATGGACTGACCTGATAGTTGGAGTCGAATTATTTTATGTAATAGAACTCTTCTCGAGTCTTAACAGCCGTTCAGCCTTTTCTCAGCAATATCCTTCAACGATGAACAATATGTTGATCCGAGGCACATTTATCCAGTCCTTCAAAAAGCAGGGCTGCGGTAGCCCTAGAGTATTGTTAGCATTCGCTTCGTTGCATGGGTTACACGCATCGCTCTGGATTAATCCCATTTCGGCTGCGTGGTGTGGGGTGACACAGTGTTCCGTCAGTACTCCAAACAATATTTTGCAGTTTTTTTTCTAGAGAGTGATAAAATAAAGTTTGTGGTTTTCGTATTGGAAGTCCTCAGTATAATTTTGGTAGTTTTGTACAAGGTTGAATATGGGAACAATTGACTGCGTTTCATTTAGTACAGTTTTCAGAAAGCAGAGTTATGGGCATATTTCTCACGTACTCAATCTCGGCAAGCAAACACCTGCCTTATCGAGCTCATCGGCTCCCTCATTGGTATATAGTAAATAGAGGCCTGCCCATTTCCGCAGAGTTCATCCAAATTGGATCTGCTTTGTTGAACAAACTCCGAGTTAGTCCAAGAAGGCATAATTGCTTGAATTGCCGCTTGGCTTTCAATGAAAAAGTTTGTCCGAATATTAAGAGAAGTTAATTCCAGAGCCAATTCAGCTGCTTTTGTTGCTGCTTAGACTTTAGCTTGAAATCCCCCCAGCGGTGCAGGGGTTAGAATATGCCCGAGGTAAGGTATGCCTGTCGTAAAAGGCGACTAAAATCTAGGTCCACCAGTGCCTGAGTAGTGTGGGTGCTCAACTGGCAGTGTCTTCGGGTACGATGTCTCACCGAAGACAATAACTCGGTACCACGGGGAACAGGAGTCCACAGAGTTCCCTCTGACCTGTTCTTTGGGAACGGCCCTTCGGGGAGGTTTTCGTGGTGGCTGTGGTTAAGACCTAAAGCGCGGGTAGGTTTTAGGCCGATGTGGAGTTGCATTGCCCCTGGGTGCCGGGACCCATAGAATGGCCTCGTATGGGTATGGGTAGGCCTCCAGTCCTTCCAAGGCGGTTAGTGTGTCCATGCCACACTGCCAATTGGTACCAAATATTGTTTGGGTCCTGAACATTGATAATTGATTTTGATCTGTGTGCCTTTGGGTACCCCGGGTTTGAGCTTATTTGAACAAAAAACAGTAATTATATCCAAAAGTTAATCAATTATATATTCGCCGTTGCTCTTTACACCCTCTTCCCACCTCTCGACTAATTTGTTTATGCCGTTCCGCCAAAAATCGCCTGGTCTGATGTCAAAGAAGTTGCTAAACCAATTCTTAAGCACCTCTTCATATGGTTTGACAGGGAACGGGAAAGATGGTAATCGGTCGGTGCAAGGTCGGGAGAATACGGCGGATGCTGAAGAACCTCCCATTTGCGTTCTTGGAGTACGGCTTTGATGACTTGTGCAATATGGGGACTGGCGTTGTCGTGAAGGAGAAGTTTGGACTATGTCGACCAGGTTTTTCAGCCTCACACACGCGGTGTAGCTGGGCAATGTAGAACTCCTTGTTGATTGTGACATTCTTTTCGAGCATTTCCCAGTGCACCATGTCCTCCCAGACCCACCAAACACATATCGTGATTTTCTTTGGATGAAAATCCGGCTTGACTCTCGGCTATAGCGTGTCTTCGGGAGTCACCCACTCCTTTATTTGCTTCATATTGATGTGTAGGTAACATTTCTCATCTCCCCTGACGATTCGGTACAAAAAACGGTGTTTATGACCGCGAGTTGCCCGATGGCGGGCGAGATGCTGAGAAGCAATTTGAAGACGACTGAATTGAATTTGAATTTGAATTTGAAGAGGTCGAGCCAAGGAGCACCAGGAGATTTGGTGGCTCCTAAAACACTCAGGCTAAAAAGCCCATTGTATTTAAAGCTCTGGAAAGGGGGTAGATAGTTAAGGAGGGAGGGAGAAAAGTATCAGAGAAAGAGATAGGAAAGAATAGAGACAGAGATAGAGATAGTTAGTCCTGTGAGAATTTTCCAGATTCTTTGGCGAATCTGTAAATATCCTCCAGTTTTAGAGAACGAATATTACTCATTCCCATGACATCGGAACCCAATACCCGTAGTCGCGCTCTAGCAAAGGCAGGACACTCACAGAGAAAGTGCTCAGTGCTATCCGCCTCCTCCAAGCAGGACAGGCATACCGGGTCCTCGATGATTCCAATGGTGGTCATATGCTGACCCCATGGGTTGTGTCCTGTAATGATGCCGACCATCAACCGAATGTCTTTCCTTCTAAGTTTTAGTAGAAAGTTTGACAGTTTTCTGTTCGGACTTGTCACAAAACACTTTGCAGTTCTGCAGCGTTCTAGACCGGACCATCGCTCTTTATGTAGATTGCCTACATAGTCGTTGATCCAGTTCTTGATTCCTGCGGGACTGATTCCGATTATTGGCTCTGGCCCTTGTGGGGGCACCGCTGATCCACGGTTGGCCAATTCGTCGGCAATTTCGTTTCCTTGAACACCGGAGTGTCCCGGAACCCATATAAGTACAAGCCTGTTTTGTCTTGCGACAGAATTAAGCTTCTTCTTACATTCTTGAACAATCTTCGAGGTTTGCTTCGCGTTCTCCAGGGCCTTCAATGCAGCCTGACTGTCACTGAAGACTCCAATCTGTTTCCCGCTCCATCTCCTCTCGATTATCCATTCGGCTACTTTTAGGATGGCAAAAACTTCTGTTTGAAAAACAGTTGCCATTCCCCCCATAGCATAGTGATACTATCGTTTATTACTATCGTTTAAGTACCATCCGGCTCCAGACCCTATTTCAGTCTTGGACCCATCGGTAAAGAAAATATCCGTCAAACCTCCCTGCATGCATTCTGGATTGCTCCATTGCTCACGCAATGGAAATCTGACATCAAATTTCCTTCCGAACGAAACTGTGGGTATCAGGTCATCTTTAGGTGCCAAAAACAGTGGATACTGCTCCGACAGCAACTTAAAGATTTCTCTGTGTCCCGAAGTTCCATCTTCGTGCCAGAAACCATATTTATGGAGTCTACACATTGCTTTTATTGCTTCCTGTTGTATCTTAAGATCCAGGGGGAGCAAATTAAGCATAGCATTTAGGGCATCACCAGAGGTTGTACTCATGGCACCCGTGATGCATAAACATACACTTCTTTGCAGCCTGTATAGTTCCCGGATTGTGGACTTAACCATGCTCCGTCGCCACCAGACCACAGAAGCGTAAGTGATGATTGGTCTGATAAGTGCCGTGTATATCCATAGGACCACAGCAGGTTTCAGACCCCAAGTTTTGCCAAAGGCTCTACGGCATTGCTGAAAAATCTTCAATGCACGATTCACCTTCAGTGAAACGTGTGTCTCCCAGGTCAGCTTCTTATCCAAGATTACTCCTAGATATTTAACTTCGTTGGAAAGACCAAGTGTCACACCTTTCAGTGTTGGAAGACTGAGTCCATCCAATTTCCGTTTTCTCGTAAACAAGACTATGGTTGTTTTGTTCGGATTAACGGAAAGACCTTGTCTCATGCACCAATCATCGATTTTGTCAAGGATACTCTGCACTTTCGTGCAAAGCCTCCTTAAGGATTTATCCGATGTTAGCGCACAGACGTCGTCCGCATATGCTTGGACGTGAAAGCCGAGTTCCTGCATCTCCGCTAATAGGGAGTCTACGACGAAGCACCACAGCAGCGGAGAAAGAACACCCCCTTGGGGACATCCTTGCTTGGCCCTGACTGTGATTTGCTCGTCGTCGCTCCCACCAGCGGTTAACAGCCTCTCAGAGAGCATGGAGTATATCCATTTTATAATGGCTTGATTAACTCCGTGTCGTTCGGCAGAAGAACATATCGAGCCGAAAGTGGCATTATCAAAAGCCCCCTCAATGTCCACGAACACGCCCATTGTGTATTCGTCAGCTTCCAGCCCAGCTTCAATCTTGCTAACAAGATCGTGTAAGGCTGATTCACATGATTTTCCGCTCTGGTAAGCGTGTTGATTTCTACTAAGTGGACTTCTCGGCAATACCCCCACTCGAATATGTTTCTCCACCACTCGTTCCAGACTTTTCAACATGAACGATGTCAAACTGATTGGTCTGAAACTTTTTGCTAGGGAATAGTCATCTTTTCCTGGTTTTGGAATAAATACTACTCTTACGCGTCGCCATTGGGATGGTATATAACCAAATGCAAGACAGGCTGTGAAGATCCTTTTCAGGGCCTCAATCAGCCTGTCTCCTCCTTTTTTAAGCATTACTGGATATATTCCGTCAGGTCCAGGGGACTTAAAGTTGTCAAAGGAAGATAAGGAAAACCTTATCGATTCCCTTGTCACTATCCGACTAGCAATATACCAGCTGTACCTAGAGGTTCCACCGTTGCCACCGTCATTGTTCATGCCACTCTCAGCTTCAGAGAGAGTTCTACTACCCGGAAAATGGGTTTCGAGTAGAGCATTAAACGTTTCCGATTTGGAAATGGTGTATGAACCATCAGGTTTTCGAATGGAATCCAGCCTTACTGAGCGGTCTAAATGAAGGACCTTACAAAGTCTCGCTGTTTCCCTCATTTCTTCGACGTTACTGCAGAAATTTCTATAGGATTCAAGTTTGGCTTGCCGTACTTTTTTCTTATATTCTCTCTGTGTAAGTCGATGATTGGCCCAGTCCTCTTCTGTTTTGGTCTTCAAGGCCTTATTAAGAAGTTTCCTGGACCGTACACGAAGCTTCGACAGTTCAGGGTTCCACCAAGGAACCGCTTTCCCCTGTCTGCTTTGCCTGAGTGGACACAGTTCCTCAAAGCAGTTGATTAAAGTACCTTCTAATTTCTTAGTAGCATCTTCAATCATTTCTGCTGATTTGAGTTTTTTCAGGTTTGGTAATCGCTCTGTTACAAGCTCACCATACCTGTCCCAGTCCACATTTCGAGGATTCCTACCGGAAGGTATTGATATTGTGTCAATTCCCAGTCGGAATTCGATAAGACGATGATCAGAAAGAGAGTCCTCTTCCAAAACTCGCCATCGGTTGATTTGATTTCCAACTGACCTATTGGTAAGTGTTAAATCAATCACCTCTTGTCTCCTTCTGGTCACAAAAGTTGGTTTGTTACCAGTGTTTTGGATGACCAAATCGGATGACAGGATAAAATCCAGTAACTTGAGACCTCTGGGGTTGCATTTGCTGCTTCCCCACACAATGTTCTGTGAATTTGCGTCACAGCCCACTATTAGCCCCAGATTATTGGATTCTGCGTACTTGACCACTTCTCTTAGCTCCCTCGAAGGAGGTGGCTGTACAGAGTCATAGGGTAGGTAGGCCGAAACTATGATAGCTTCGACACTGTTCCCACTTTTCCAGTACTTTATTTTTGCAGCAACGATATCTCCAGAGCATAGCTCTTTTAACATCGTGTGTTCGATCAACCTCGGCATGATAATACATGCTCGCGGTCTCACATTCCCTTCACAATGAAGTATTTGTCCCCACGACATAGCACTTAGACCACAGATACGCTTGTGACATACCCATGGTTCTTGTATAAGTATTATGTGTGGGTTTGTTTGCAGTTTTGCATGCCTACGGCACAAGAGAGCCGTAGACGCTTTGCTGTGCTGCAGATTAATCTGTGTAAATATTACTTCAGTCATGAGACTGAGTATATTTACGCTTTGTCCTCCAGCTTATCCTGGACGCGGAACTGGATCCGCCCCAGATGTAGGTGAGGACGGCAACCGTACTTCGACTTAAGCACCTTGAGGGACCCAAGATCGATACCCAGTACCAGGTGGGAACCCGCCTCCGAAGTGGTAGCGGATTTCTGCCTGGTGCACGAGTATACTCTCCAGAGAGTCGTGTCAAGATCCTTATTCTGAACACGGATGCGTTTGAGGAGTTCTGCTGAATTACAGGAAGGACCCGGAATCCAGACACTCGCTCGTACCAGCCTTTCTTTGCTACTCTCAACAAGAATAAACTTGCTGTTTTCGCAGGCTGGAATCTTTGCTATAACTTTTTCTAGCCATTCTCGGGAAAAAGCATTGGAACAGTGCACCTTTACGATGCCGTCTACCACGCTTTTCCCCTCGAACGTCGGCGCGTCTTTCGACTCACCGATAGCTTTCCAAAGATAGCTGTCAAGATAGTCTTGTTGCCCTTTGGACAGTAGACCATCTTGTTTGTCGGTATGTATCTCCACCGTCATTGCCTTTGCTGCCATTCTCGCGAATGATTCGCCAGACGTTGACGGAAGAGTGTCATTCGACATTTGAGGTCCCTTAGCCTCTGCCTTGTCAGGCAAAGGTTTGTCTGCCTTGGATTGGGTCGAGGATGCAGGCATTTCCGAATTCCGTCTCTCGACTTTCCTCTTCTTTGCCTTTCTCCTCTTCCCGGTCGTTGGCACAGACCCCGTTTCGTTTCCGGAAGAGCGCAGCGCTACAGAGGAATCCTCTGTTCTGCCACGCTTTCCCGTTTCCGTTACAGGTGTCGAAGTTGACGGAGCTTGAGTCCTTGCCTTAGCTAGTGCTTCGGCTTGCCTCGCCTTCTGTCTCCTTCGTTTGATCTGCCTTGCGGTTAGACCAACACCTGCGTTCGAATCTCCAATAACTTCGGTCTTTTTACCGGTACTTACCTGATTCGCACCAGGTTTAACCGTTGTCAAAGACTTACTCGGTACCAGAGATCCGTCTGAGTCTACTGAGAGATTGTCCGCCATCTCCACATCCTCCACAACTTGTTCAGTTGCTTCAGATCGTTTCGACGGCGGTGTATCACTCACACTCACTCGGCTCTCCATTGGCATAGCCAATGTGCCATGTTTCACCACTAGTAGTTCGCTTCCTCCGGAACCCTGGGTGTCAGTTCCGGTCATAGGGGAGTGTGGGGTTCGGGCCTGCACATCCGATGCCCGAGCCGTCGATTGCTCGACGGGAGGATTTCCCAGAAGTGGGTTACCTCGTGCAGAAAGATCCTTGTTAAGCCTCCACATTGTAAGAAAATGCATTTTATACCTCCTGCCAGGTTGTCGGTACGGTACTCTCCACATAGTACTTGGGTGGCCACCAATTCCGCCGTTCCGCGGTTGAGTGGATACCCAATTCCTATATGGAGCTGCCCTCTTAGTTCGTGGTAAGTTAATCTCCATAGAATGGGGTTAACTCGCCACTTAAGCCTCATCCCCGCGGCAAGGAGACCGACATGACAAGACGACTGACTTTCTTTTAATTTTTTCGTTGAGCTCGAGAAGCTCAAATATAGGTGATTGAGAATCGTTTTATGATCGCTGGTAATTTTTTTCCGCCAGTTCACGATTGGTTTGGCGACCGTTATCCTTTCAAAGTGATTTGAGATGTTTTTCATTGAATTCACAAGGCCCTGGGTATTCCATTTCCAAGCCTCAAAAGTAATAAAAAATTAAATAACTCAAAAATACAATTATGAGAAGCAAAAATACATTGAAAAACATACTGGTTATAAAATTTTATAGTCTATTTAATTTCAGTCCCTGACTTTTAGTTTTTTAATTTTAGTAAAGTGCAAGTAGCGAGCGGCGCAAAATTCTCGTTGATTTTTGATAATTTTTTTCGCTGAGGTGTTGAGCATTTTATCCCATATAAGTCTATGATTTCCGAGAGTGTGCTTTATATGAAGTAAAATTCTCAGCATCGTATGCACAAAAAAAAACTGTGAAAAATCAATGCAATTTTAGAGCGACTTCAAACTTACTAAAATTGAATAAAGTTTTATAAAGACTCTGATTAAAAACTGGAAAATTTTGACGAAACTTATTTTCAAATTTGTTTAATTTTTTGTTGCTTTGAATTATATGGTTTTGTTGTAGAACCAACTATTATTTTATTATGTCACAAAAAAAAAATAATTCCTTTAAATCTCCCCATTCCGCATAAGCAATGCCTGACGCTCTAGCCCAATGTTAGAATAGAATAAAATGGTGATTTGCATTTCGTGCTTTAGGATCTTTTGCGTCCTAACTCAATTTTACAGTAATGTCACACCCCCTAAAATACGTATTAGTTATATTACAAAATAATTTGTTACTTTAATTTTCGAAAGTGTGTGTATTTTCTATCTGCCTAAATTAATCATTTTTCATAGTAATCTTACATTTAGTCTACCAAAGGTTACAGAAACAAAAACGAAAACGCATTTTACTATACATGAAACACATAAACCGTTAACACAAACAGTGAAATAATCAGTAAATTTCATTTGCATATCAAAAGTGCGAACAATAGCCCCTTTGTGCCCTTTCCTTCTCCACGACAGTTACATACATATGTACATATTCGTTTGCACTGCCGCTCATAAATTTCTTGCGCGTCAAAGCAAAACTGCAGCCAACTAAGTACGTCTGTCACACAACTGAGCCGCGTCCACTTTAACCCATAATTACCTGCCTACCTGGTCGGTTAAGTGAATTTTTCAGTGCACCCATTCTAGCCCAACTACACCCAGCCATCAGCCTAAGGGCATACTTAGTGCGCTCCCCTTTCCCCTGCACTCCGCATTTCATGCACATCGATGCCAACCAAGCCACTACCTTCGCTCATTCACCCATTTCACTGCACTTCACTTCTTTACGCGGCGCGTTGGGAAATTTTAAATTAATATTTACTTTATTTCTTTTTATGCTCGTTTTATTCTGCGCTGCACTTTTTGTTTTGTGGCGAAAACCTATAATCAAATACGATGGCGATGACAACATAAGAGCCTCTAATTACACCCTGTTACCACCACCGGGCGCATAGGCAGAGCGGGCGCGCACGAGGGCCACACAAGTTGTTGCTATGCTGATGGATGGCTGGATGACTGGTGATTGGCTGGCTGGTTGTTGTTGCAACTGCTGTTGCTGCACATTCTTTGGCTTGTGGAAATCGCTGGTGCTTTGGTGCTTTGAAGCGAAGGCATTTGAGTTGGTTAGTGCGCATTATGCCAGCAGCAAGCGCCACTTTGGCAGCGCACCTGAATGGAGGAGCGGCTTTGTAATTTTAACATTTATTGCACACTTTGGCCAGACGATTTGCCATTTAAGCATTTAATTGCAGTGGCCAGCGGTTGTTTTTATTGTTGACATAGCATTTTTCTTTCTCGCTTACATGAATTTACACTATGCAATTTGATTTGAGGCAGTGGAGAAGTAACGTCAATCACGACGGGGATTGAGAGGCGTAATTATTTGGATGATCTGATTTCGCAAGTTATTTAATTTGGTGTAAATAGGAATGGGGATTAGATGGAAGTGGATTAGAGGAAAGATTACATAGATTCAATTATTTCATATATTCGGGTACCTTTAAAAACTAAAAGCCGAAGAAGCTTTGGTGCTATAGGAAACTAATAAACTCTTACAGACTCTTCAAGAGTATAGACCTTCTACCCCCGGCCCATGCCATTACAATTTATGGGTCAATCTTATGACTCACTTGGCACCAAATCCAACTAAGTCCACGCCGTACTCTTTGAACTGTTTTACCAGATTCAGGCTGTTTTACACCTCAAGTCTGACTTTATGAAAAAATAAAAGAACTCCTTATTAGTCAGTTATATTTCTCAAGTTTCCTCGATATTAAATACCACTGGAAGACAACACCGCCGTGCGTAGCTACCGTACAGAACTTCCTTTGAGTGGATTAGCTAAGTATAATCCGACCGCCCCGAACAAGTTCTTTTGGTGTACGATTAGTGGCTATTAAAGAAGGCGGCTGATGCTGTAAAGCTTTTTATTTTGATTTCGTACGCTAAAATCACCTTCAACGAACTAAAGGGTGGTTAAGTTTCAAGAGCCGGTGTTGATTTTGAATAAAATACAATTTTTTTAGGAAATTATTGTCATTTCTCTTTATTACGATAATATTGGTATGGCTCAATTGCTTATGGAACAAAATATCGGTCTCGGCGGCACACCTCCATCCGATGGTCCAAATTTTCGATGACGCTGAGGTATAGTTGAGGTTCTATGCCGTTAATGTGCCGAATTATCTCACCTTTAGCTCTTGAATTGTTGCAGGCTTATCGACGTACACCTTTTCTTTCCAATAACCTCAAAGAAAGAAGTCCAACGGTGTTAAGTCACAAGAGAAAGAGACCCGTATTCAGGAGATGCAGACAGAATAATGGGCTCAGCACTGTTTCAAACAATAACTAAACTATTCACTTGAATCGTTGTACGGATATAGGATAGAAGTTAGGTTGGATAAGTCAGGTTGCTTGTCTAAGGATAGTAAAGCGTGGTTAAATTTTAAGGGCCGATGTTGAATGTAAACCACAACTAAACGTCAAGCTCTCTCTGCATCTCAACTGACATTTTTCAATTGCAGACTAACTCAATTTGAACCATGGAAAGATACACAATCTAGCAACGCGTTAAAGTTATTCAGGCTTATTATGAAAACGGACGTTCAAATCAAAATGCATATCGCACACTTCGAACAAAATCATCTTCCGTGATTAGGCACATTCTCACCTCAGTGGATTCGTCAATAAGCAGAATTGCCGCATTTGGGCGAATGATAATCCAAGAGTGATTGCCGAAAAACCAATGCACCCACAAATAGTGACTGTTTGGTGCGGTTTATGAGCCGGCGGCATCATTGGGCCGTATTTTTTCCAAAATGAGGCCGGTCAGGCAGTTACTGTGAATAGTGAATAGAGTGGACGGAGGGCTACACTTGGGGGCAGGGCCTAGTGAACTTTTTCACGGATGGATCGAAGTTGGAAGGAAAGGTTGGCGGAGGAGTCTTTTGCGAGGAGCTCCCCATCAGACTCAAATTCAAGCTACCGGACCACTGCAGAGTGTTCCAGGCAGAGGTAGCCGCAGTCAAGGAGTCAACCGATTGGCTGCTCAAATGCGTATTAACGGTCAAGAAAGTAAATATCTACTCCGACAGCCAAGCGGCAATAAGGGCCCTCGGGTCTATGACGGTGGATTCGGAATTGGTCAAGGAATGCTTGACCTCGCTTTCGACTGCGTCCGAATTCTTTAACATCAGCCTCATCTGGGTTCCTGGTCACAGCGACATTGCTGGAAACTGTGAGGCAGATGAGTTGGCCAGACAAGGGACATGAGAGGTGATTTCCCCGCGAAGGGAGAGAATCGGGATCCCCCTGACTACCTGCGGTCCGCTTCTGGAAAGATGGGCATCGCACCAACTCAGCGAGCGCTGGGCAAGTACACAAAAGTGTAAGGTCGCGAAATCCTTCTGGCCACGTGTGGACCGGAGGACTCGGGCGAGCTTCTGAGGCTGACAAAATATCAGCTCTCTAATCTCGTGGGCTCTCTCACAGGACACAATGCGCGAGGAATGCATGCTGTGAGACTTGGAATCGCCTCGAGTCCTTTCTGCGCTGGATGTATGGAGGATGAGGTGGAATCGTCTCAGCACCTTCTCCTTAGCTGCCCTGCTCTGGCGGGGCTAAGATCCAGGCATCTTGGCTCTTACTTCTTTGCTACGCCTGCTGATATAGCGGGCGTTGACATTAGAAATCTGATGAATTCCATCAGTAGCACAAAGCGGTCGACGCAAGCATAGTCATCGTTCGTAATCCGCACGCTCCTAACCATCCCAGCACTATCTCTCCCCGCCCTCTCCCTGTATCCCATCGGTCTTTCTCTCCCACCTCACCCCTCGATAATAGCATCACAAAGGACGAATCCTTATTCGTCCAAGTGTGCCCATTCCCTGGGATATGTGGTTTCAACAGGACTGTGCCACTTGTCACACAGCTAACGAAACAATAGCTCTTTTGCGCGAAACATTTGATGGCCGAATAATCTCACGTCGCGGCGATGTCAATTGGCCGCCAAGATCGTGTGATTTGACATCGTTGGACTTCATTCTTTGGGGCTATTTAAAAGAAAAGGTGTACGTCGATAAGCCAACAACAATTCAAGAGCTAAAGGATGAGATAATTTGGCACATTAACGGCACATAGAACCTCAATTATGCCTCATCGTCATCGAAAATTTGGACCATCGGATGGAGGTGTGCCGCCGAGGCCACGGCGACTATTTGGCCGATACTTTGTTCCATATGTAATTGAGCCATACCAGTATTATCATAATAAAGAGAAATGAAAATAATTTCTTAAAAAATTGTATTTTATTCAAAATCAACACCGGCCCTTGAAACTTAACCACCCTTTATGTAAAAAACACTGAACAAAACTTTCGTCGACCATCTTAACCTTCTAATTCCTCAATAGATGGGCCTTTTTTGCTTGTTTTGTGGAGGCGGGAAAAAATAATCAAGACAGAGGAATTTCATGGGCTTTAATATCTATACTATAAAGGGGAATGTCTGTACGTTGTCCGCGCATCACCACGAAACGACAACACCAAATGACGTATAAATTTGTATACATTCATATTTTCACCCAATGAAGGCTATAGGCATGTTTTTATGATGGAACTCCCTTCCCACAGCCCCCAGACCGCCCCACCACTCTCATTCGTCACTAATAATCGAATATTTGCTTAAATTTAATCTAAAAAGTCTTAGTTTATCCTATTTCCCACTATTTATAGCACACTCTAGACTTCATAATCCGCATAAGCTGTTCAACTATGACCCAAAGTTCAAAAACGGTTTGAGATAAAAATTAATAAAAATAATTTTGTTTGAAATTTTTCTGATTGGTTGTTTTGATTTTATTCAACGAGGCATAGCAACGGATGCCGGGTATTGTAATATTATGGTTATTAATAAAAAAATATTTTCTATGAAATTATTGTTTGTAATTCTCTTATATACATATCCTAAATCCCTCAAAACTGCTCCTACGCGAGCGGGGCCGCGGGTTAAAGCTAGTATGATATAAATATTTCCCCTAATCCTATTATTATTTTTCTATTGATAACTAAATAAAATGTGCCACAAAAATATTTGCCATAAAATTCTATTTACTATAAGTCACTTAATACACCAAAGCCCAGAATTATACTTAAATGCCAGTAATGTATGGAATGCATTGAAAGCATTGTTTTGGGAAAATTTCACATAAATTCCCATACAAAGAAAGCTTTATATTGTTAATAGACATTTCGCCATTTATTTTATTTATATTTATTAAAAACAAAAGCAAAACCAACGCTAGTATCGGGTCTCTAATTTGCGCGTGCTCGTAAGAGCTCATTTTTTTGTTGAGATATTCAATATAAACGCCATTGCGTATAACAACGAAAATCAGGTTAAATGGCATCACTGAAAAATTCGCATATTTATTTTCAATATGAAATATTTTCTTTTTAATTTGCGGTTCTTTGTGTTGTGGTTAGCGCCGCAGGTGGTGAAAACAAGCCATCAAATTAACGCTGCTGCCAATGCAAACAGGTGAATGAACACAGAGCGAAAGCCGAACAGCATTTAGAATATGAATCTTTTTATGATGCAAAGTAGATTTGAGCGTTCCAGGCTGTAGTTATAAATACTCGTGAAATGATTTCCTATACACAAATTATTTAGTGTTTCAATTTGCATTTAATCTGAGGCTATAACAAATTGGCGATTTTATGGATCATCTGGTTTTTATGACTTTTTTTGTGATTGACATATATACAGATATACAACATACATGTGTATGTGTTTATACATATGTACATATGTATGTAGATAGCAGCTCGGCTACGGGAACATTAACTTAAATGAAACTACATTAAACTACTAAGCATAAACATAACCACTTCCGATTATATGAACAGACGGAGTCTCGATAAATTTTCATGAGTCCGATTTAGATTTTATTAGATTAACTTTGGATGTAAAAAAAATTGCTGCATTTGGGCGTTGGAAAATTCGCTGCACTATGATGAGAATCCTTCAGATTCCTCTGGTGTTACTGTGTGACGCTCATTGCGGTCTAGCAGTTATGTTAGGTTAAATGGCTGTCCTAGCTCAGGGCACACTTGGACAAATATTGAAAATTCGTCCCTTGTGATGCCATACAGGAGAGAGGAGAAGGGAAGGAAGAAGAAGCCTTGGGTTTAGAGACGATGATGATCATGAATTTTACGACGACGCCGACGGTGGCTGATTTGCGTTCGTAATTAGCCGCAACAAGCTACTGATGAACTTCACCTAATTTATGATATTTAGTCCCACTATATCCGCAGGCGTAGCGAAGAAATGAGAGCCCAGATGTCTAAGTATTTGCCAGACGAGAGCAGGGCAGCTGAGAAGAAGGTGTTGAGATGATTCTACGGCGTCCTCAAGACAGCTTCTGCAGAACGGACTTGAGGCAATCCCAAGTCTCACGGCATGAACACCTAACGGACAGTGTCCGGTAAAGAAATCCACCAAATTCGAGAGCTGGGGCTTTGTTAACCTCAGGAGATCCCTCGAGTGTCCCCGATCTACCCGCGGCCAGAAGGATCTCGCGACACATTTACGCACTAGCCCAGCGCTCGCTGAGTTGACTCGAGGCCCATCTTTCCAGGAGCAGACCACTGGTTCTTAGGGGAACCCCGATTCTCTCATTTCGCGACGAAACCGTCTCCAAAGTTCCCTGTCTAGCCAGCTCATCAGTCCAGCAGTTTTCCTCTATGCCGCTGTGACCGGGAACCCAAATGAGCTTGATAAAGAAGTATTCGGATGCAATCGAGAGAGAAGCCAGACATTCCCCGACCAATCTCGAATGCACAAACAACGAGCCTAAGGCCCTAATTGCCGCTTGGCTATCGGAGTAAATATTTACTTCCTTAACGGTAATTACCCAGGTAAGCAACCAATCCACTGCTTCCTTAATTGCGTATACTTCCGCTTGGAAAACACTACAGTGGTCCGGAAGCCTACATTTAAGTCTGATGGGAGGCTCCTTACAGAATACTCCCCTACCAACCCTTCCGTCCAACTTCGAGCCATCCGTGAATATGTTTGTCATGCCTTGCCGCCAAATTTTGCACCCCGTCCACTCATCCCTTGAGGGAATATGAGTAGAAAACGATCCGCTCGGACCTAGCGTGGGTGTACAGTGACCCATGAACTCAGAATTTTTAAGAATGCTAGAGTG
Organism: Anastrepha ludens; assembly: GCF_028408465.1. Classification (NCBI taxonomy): domain Eukaryota; kingdom Metazoa; phylum Arthropoda; class Insecta; order Diptera; family Tephritidae; genus Anastrepha; species Anastrepha ludens. The sequence goes on along the minus strand of NC_071499.1, from coordinate 23,794,975 downwards.
TCCGTAGCTTAAGTCTAGCCAATGGCCCGAACACCTTAGTCTGATTGCAACGCGTGCAGCGGTAGTTTTTCCTACAATGTCCACGGGTGCCATATTCAGCAGAGCACCCCACTGATTCCAATGAGGGCAGACCTTTGTACCCTCTCCAGCTTCGTAACTGATACCATCCTTTCTAGCGAGTTCCACTAGACAAGGACTCCGTATAGCAAGATTGGTTTTATAACCGTGCTATAAAGCCAAAAAGTGACTCTAGGCGGAGGCCTTATCTTTTGCCGATAGCGCCCCTGCAACCATACAAGGCGACTGTTGCCTTCCTAATGCTCTCCTCAATGTTTGGCTTCCACGTAAGACCTCTGTCAAGGATAAGTCGTAGGTGCTTCACCTTGTCAGAAAGCACCAATGGAGCGCCCACTATTGAGGGGAGAAACACTCTAGGTATTTTGTATTTGCTCGTAAATGAGACGAGCTCCAGAGGATTTATCGAAAGGCCGCAATTTGCGGTCTAGTTCATAGCTAGATTCAGATAACCCTACATCGGTTCCATCAGAGTATCTAGAATCACCTTGCAGGCAATCACCTTGCAGCGCCTCTCCAGCTCCTCCAGCAGACCGTGAAGTACGCCAATCCAGAGTAGTGGCGAGAGAAAAGCACCTTGCGGAGTGCCTCTGTTCACTTGCCGGCGGAGAGAGGTGTCGCCCCATTCTGCCACGACCGTTCTATCGCTAAGCATCATGTGGATAAGCCTTATAAGTTCGGTTCCTACTCCTAGTTTACCCAGAGAGCTGGTGATTACCTCCGGGGGAACTTATAAAACCCCCTCAATGTCGAGGAAGGCGCCTACAGTGAACTTCTTCTGATGGAGGGACACCTCCATGTCCTTAACAATTGTATGCAAATCAGACTCTACCGATCTGCCTTTACAGTAAGCATGTTGAGGGTACGATAAACGACCCCGAGGAATTTCACTCCTTGTCATAAACAGCGCTTTTTGTACCAAATCGTCACGGAATAAGAGAAATGGTACTTATACATCAATATGAAGCAAAGAAAGGAGTGGGTGACTCAGGAATATACTCCAAAGCCGAGAGACAATCCGGACCTTCATCCAAAGAAAATCATGATATGTGTTTGGTGAGACTGTGAGGGCTTGGTGCACTGGGAAATGCTCGAAAAGAATGCCACGGTCAACACCGAGCTCTACATTGCCCAGTTAAACCACGTGAATGAGGATATTCGATTGAAAACACCTGATCGACATAGTCAAACAATACTCCTTCACGACAATGCCAGTGTCCCATGTTGCACAAGACGTCAAAGCCGCTCTTCAAGAGCTCGAATGAAAGGTTCTTCAGCATCCGTCGTATTTTCCGGACCTTGCACCGACCGATTACCATCTTTTCCAAGGGCGTTTCCTTCCATAACAAAGAGCTCCTTAAAAACTGGTTCAACAACTTCTTTGACCCCAAACCAGGCGATTTTTGGCGGAACGGCATTAACAAATTGATCGAGAGGTGAGAAGAGGTTGTAAATAGCAACGGCGAATATAAAGGGTTTTCCAATAACATGTGCTATTTTGAATAGTATTGCGCTATCGAGAGATGATTAACGATTTTTTATGGCCGAAATTGGATGGTATTTATCTGGACAACGTTTATTTTGAACAAGACGGCGCTACGTGCCACACAAGCAAGGAAGCCATTGATCTTTTACGGGAAAAGTGGACCGGACCGTGTTATCTCTCGAAGAGACCGGACCGAGATCTTGTGATTTAACACTTTGTAACTTTTTTCTTTGGGGCCACGTGAAAGAGAAGGTCTACGCTAACAGCCCAGGGTCAATTCAAGACCTCAGAGACGGAATTCGTGAGGCTAACGAGGACATCGGCCAGCCACTTTGCAATTCGGTTATGGAAAATTTCATGAAAAGGATATTGTCCTGTAAGCGTGGTCGTGGTGGTCATTTCCTGGATTTTATTTTCCACTATTAACGGCATACCTTCATCTTTATAATGAAATAAACATCCCATCATTTATATTAAAAATTAGCATTTTTTTTGAATATCAAAATAACACCTCTTATTTGAAAACCCTTTATAATTGATAAACTTTTTTATATAATTATTTTTTTTTTTTCAAATAAAAGTCTTCGGAAAGTTTAGTCGAGCCTTTACATCGGAAAAAGTCTCCTTTAAATCCAGAGGAAATGGGACGCCCAATAATTCGCTTCTAGTGAAACCAATACCAGCTAATAGAAAAACTGATACCACCTTCTACATACTGGGGTATGGTCTGGGTATAAATACTAAGCCCATTTACGATACCTTGAGAAAGAAGTCAAGATAACTTCTAAATTATACACAAATCAAATTGTAACCTGAAAAATTGTAACCCCAAAAAGTCAGAAATAAATAACCAAAACCGAAAACCATATTTTAAATGCCATAGAAATCCAGTTTCTTTCACATAAATTTATTGGGCTCACTTCGGTTGCGGCTCAGTACACGTCGCACTATTTGTCACTGTCGGCGGAGTTCTCTTTTAACTTTTGATAAATTCGCAAATAAATCGCAATTAACATATTAAAGTAAATGTCGCGCTCGATTATTAACCGTTTGAATGAGGTGGAATATCGTGTTTTTTTTCTTGTACTTTCTCGACTTACCAAACGTGAGTGTATTTGTTAATAGGTCCGTTTTTTGGTGATGTGCCCAATTTATCACACAAATGCAAAATCTCAACACTTCACTTGCACGCACACAAATAATATACATATACACAAAATATGATACATACATATACATATATATCTAGCTGTGTATGTATGTAGCTATTTTTATATGCGATTTGTTGTGGGGAGGATCGCACCCGCTGCGGCTCTGCGCTTGTAGCGGCGTATCAACTTTATAATCAATTTTTAACTTTATTGTCATTGTTAAGTGTCGTCGAAATTACTTGTTGCTTGTAATTTATATGCCAAACATGTCATGCGGCAGTCAGTTGGTCGCGTTGGACATGTCAGAGCTGTCATTTCAGGGAACATAAATTCGATTGCATGACTACGAAGCGCATACGCACGCATACACATACACACGAAACAGTGGTGGAACGGTGAGGGAGTGACGTTTTCAGGTGCGATACCCATTTTCAGTGCTCTGGCATAGTCAAATTTGGATTTGTATTTCAGTTGAATATTTGATTTGTTTAGATCTCTGAGGTTTGGCGTGTGAAATTTCTGTTTTGAAGAAGATTGAAAGGCTTTGAGCTGAATATTGGACCATTTTTTGTATCGCTTAGCGCAAAAAAATTGACTTTCTTTAACCCTTAATCCCTTAGGTACGCATTTGATTTGAGAAACTATTTTTCGGTTGCTTGGAGTTGTGTGCAAAAGCAGTATGAATTCAATTAATGTAGAATTAATTTATTTCTAAAATATTACTGGCATTTGTTTGCAGTATTAAGACGACTTCGGGTAATTAGAACTGCAAAACAAAATAATTTAATAAAAACAAAACACTGCATCCACTCCTAGGGCAAACAAGTGCATGACGGCTTAGACGTCAAATATATCTAGGGAGGTCAGCGTTGTTTGTGTCAAATGAAACAATTTTCAAAAACTATGGTGGTGACTGTTACTAAAGGTGACAGTCGCGGCTGCAACAATTATCGCAGAATTTCGTTATTAAGTACGGCGTATACATTTTTCACGAACGTTCTACACCAGAGATCGAATGGGCACGCTGAACAAATATTAGGCGAGTGCCAATGTGGTTTTAGGAGTGGAATGTCGCCGACCGACCAAAGCTTTGTAGTTTGCCAAATGAGTGTTAGAAAAGTTTCATAAGTATATAAGCAGTGTTACCTATGCAAGGAGTACCAAAAAAATTACATTTTCTTGTAAGTTTAACCCTCGATGAGGGCTACTCCAAAGTGCTTATACAAGGGAAAGCAAGAGTAGGGAATTGTCTACGCTTGTGCTCAATCTGTTCCTAGACTATGTAAAATGTTGATTCACCAGAGACTAAAGAAGTATTCCACGCACCCCAAAAACAAACAAAACAAAATTCTTTGGGTTAAAGATAAGTTAAAGAAAAACGAAAGTTTACACGACAGTCGCTCCTACGTAATCGGAATGACCGGATTCATATCCCGACAAGGACTGTCACTTCAGCAGCATTTCCCGTATGTATGGGGAATGTTTATGATGCTACAACAACAACAACAACAACAACAACCTCACAAGACTTAACACGTTAAGAAAAACGTCAGACCTTACAATTGATGATAACAAATATGAAAGTGTGGATCAAATTGAATACCTACATCTTCTACTTCTCAGTAGAACAGATGATGCAACGATTGCTTTGCAAAAACTGTGCACAGGCTGCAATCAGAACATTTTTTGTCCACCTCAAACTGTTAAAAAGCAAAGTTCTTGAGTAGGGAAACAAAAACAAAAATGTATAAAATACTCAGCCCTATCATAGAAACCGTCGTAGAAGATCTTCGAATACGAATGTCTAGTAGGAATACGAAAAAATTGTAATCGTGGGTTCCATGTGAACACGAAAAAAGTGCTGCCAAACTCAAATGTCAAATTTTGATATTTCGACAACAGCTCACTTCAATGTAAACAATACAATTTAGCAAATAATCTTTAATTTTTTTGTCTCGATATGGACGAATTAATGTAAGGGCTTGCCTTTTTGTTAAAAAGAAAGTTTACTTAAATACGGTTTAAAGCAGGTTTATCAAATATTACCGGGTGAATATAGCTGTATTTACATACGTTTTGAGTTTTATTGAAGACAGCGCTTTTATTGCGGAGAGATGTCATCAGCACGGAGTTCGCAAAGATTTCGATGTTCCAATGGGGCAGTCGACATTTAGCTATGTGCTAAAAGGCGTATTGGAGTCACAACAAACACGATTGTGTCCTCAGTGAGTAAATCTCGATATGAGTACCAATGAAAAACGTCAAAGCAAGATGGAATTCTATCGAAAATATAGATTTTCCGGCATCATTTTGTGCGCGGATGGAACGCCCATAAAAAATAATTTCCCCACTAAAGAAAAATTCCTCTACTACAACTGATTGATTTATCCTTTATTAGCTCTAACAAAGTGGCAAACTGCTGCCGTGTTGTTGCAACTTTACACCTCACTTTACACAGTCACATAAAAGTACAAACACCTAAAAAATTCCTTTTTATTTATAGTTTAGTTAATGTAGTACTTACATTTTACCGATTTTTCAGTTGTTTCCTTTTAAACCCTCTTTTTATTACGAAGATTTGACGTTACGAGTGTATTCGGCGAATGCTATTCTACGAATTTCGAATGAACGTTCGGAGCTATTCGAAGTGTATGATTTCAATTTCTTAATTTCTACGAAAAACAGTCTACGATGAATTGCATGATAGGGCTGACTTATTCGACCAATGACAATATATGGATGTGTAACTTGGATATAGAAAGCAGATACAATTACACAATTAAGCATATTAAGCATTTACGGCCTTGTGACCAAAGCTAAGCAGAAATTGTCTACTTGGAAAGGTCGTCCACACGTTTAATATCTTAAATAAAGAGATATATCTTAACACCTCGAACAATCATACACATTCTTGTCTATTTATTAGTAAACTGATGTCAAAAGCAAAAAAAAAGCGAGGATTTTTTTGATTCTGAAACCAAAAATGAATTAGATGTCTAGCAATGAAAAAATCTCCACCGAGAGCTGCTGATGAGATTTTATGGAAAGCATCGGATGAAGGTAGAGATGTAAGAATAATACCAGTTTAGTCTATATTCAAACAGATTTCGGGTCCAACTGTCCATGCTAACACATAGGTTGCGAAGTTCCGACCCTATCACAAAGATATCACGAGTTTTATAGCATTCACCCCTTTTTCAATTAATGCTAACCTTAAAAAGACTGCTGTTCACATTTCACGATATTCAATTCATTAGTTCGTGGGTTTGTGAGTGCTAAGAGTGACGCTCTTTTGTTATTTTCAAAACAATGAATCAGAAAGAATTTGGTGTTTTAATTTTACACTGCTTCGTATCACAAAGGGCGAACCCGTTTATCTTAGTCCAAGTGTGATCATTCCTTGGGCAACCATTCCAACCTAACACAGCTTCTTGAGAGGGAAAAATGCCGTTCAACCGACGCAATGGCTTGAAAAGTGTTATGGGGACTCCGATCCATCAGAAACAACAAGAAAACGATGGTTTGTTGACTTCAAACGTGGCCGCAGGGACACCGATGATGCACCAGGCAGAGGACGCCCAAATGAGGCAATGAGGCGGTAACACCAGAAAACATCAAAAAATTTCACAAAATCATTTTGATTCATCGAAAAGTAAGGTTGCGTGAGTCAGCTGGCATCGTAAAGGTATCACAAGAATGAGTTAGCTTTATATTGTTCGAGCATTTGACTATGAGGAAACTCTGTTCCAAGTGGGTGCCGCGTTTGCTCACTGTTGACCAAAAACAAAGAACGTGTTGATGATTTTGAGCAGTGTTTGCCCATGTTTAAACGTAATAAATTGGAATTTTTGCGTCGATATGTGACAAAGGATGAAGCATGGATCCATCTCTTCACTCCGGAATCAAAACGATCGCTAACTGAGTGGAGCGCATCTGGGGAACCTCATCTAAAGCGTCCGAAAGTACAACAATCGACTGGAAAGCTTATGACCTCGGTATTTTGGGATGTGCGGGGTGTAATATTCATCGACTATCTTGAGAAGGGAAATACCATCAACAGCGAAAATTACATGACGTGTTTGAAAGTCGAAGCTGCAAAGAAATGTCCGCAAAGACAAACATTTTGTTTCATCAAAACAACGCACCGTGACACAAGTCAACCAAAGCAATGGCAAAACTACATGAATTGAACTTCGAATTGCTCCCACATCCAACGCATCGCCAGATTTGGCTCCCAGCGACTACTGGTTGTTCGCAGAACTGAAAAAAAAAATACTGGCCGGTACGAAATTTCGTTCGAATGAAGAGTTTATCGCTGAAACTGAGGCCTATTTTGAGGTTGTGAAATATTAGAGCTAATTTTGATCAAAACCAAAATATGTTTTCTTTTCAGTTGTATAATTCAAATTAATTACTCAGAGTAATTTATTACTAGGAAAACCTAACTTTAAGTTTCTCCAATAAACTTGAAACTTTTTTCTATTTACCTCATAAATTTCATTCTTTTTGACGTAACTAAAAAAATGTATTTTTTTTTTAATTTTTTATGCAATATAAATCGAGAATTTTGACATTTTTGCAAAAGAAAGCAGTTTTAATGAAGAATAAAAAATGTACGAAATATAGCAAATATTTCCAAACCTTTAATTAAATATTAGGTGCGCAACTAAGTTCTTGCTGTTTTTTTGATGAAAATACAACTTTATTCTGAAAATATGGTTACAAGTGAATCATTGAAAGTATTGCTCGTCGCTGGCTACTACTTTTTCCCATATTTCTGATCGATCTCGTATACCGTCGTGGCAAAAATCTTCATCTTCCACGGATCAAGCCATTTTTTGATGTCTTCATATAAATGGAACTGCTGGTCAGCTAGGCCATGTGCCATCGTTCGGAACAGGTGATAATCGGACGGCGCAATATCTGGAGAATATGGCGGGTGGGGTAGGATTTCTCATTTCAGTGTTTCCAGCTAGGTTTTAACGGGTTTGGCAACGTGAGGCCGTGACGTGCCCCCGCAGCATCTCCATAAACTTTTTGTAGCTCTCGATGCGCTTCAACCGCCGTGGCTTTTGAAAAAAAAAACGTTTCCCGTTCGAAGTTCGTGGGGCAAATACTGTAGATAAGAGTTCTTTAGTCTATTCTGTCTTAAAACTTGAATTTTTCTGATACGTGGATTATATTTTACTTAAAGGGTTGTCGGGCCGCAAACAGAAATTGGTGAAAAAATTCGAGCTGTTGGGACCAGTTAGTGATGCGAAGAATAAAACTCGTGCACGTCCCTCAAGAACAGCCGAAAATCGAAAATATTGCTGTTGTAGCCGAGGGTTAAAGAAAACCCAGGTTTGTCCATTCCTCATGGTTCTTTGGAACGTATTTTGCATAAAGATTACGGTCTTAAGGCTTATAAAGTCCAGTTCACAAGAACTCAAGCCGACCGATCATCAACAACGTCGTGCCTTTGCTGATTGGGTCGTTGAAATGCATGAAAATGATCCGGAATTCTATCGAAAAATCATCTTTAGTGATGAGGCCCATTTCTACCTCCGTGGCTTCGTCAATAAGAAAAATTGTCGGGTCTGGGGCTGAGAAAATCTAAGAGTTATTATTGAAAAGCCTCTCTATCCTCAACGTGGAGTGACTGTTTGGTGCGGTTTATGGTCCGGAGGAGTCATTGGACCTTACTTTTTCGAAAATAAAGCTCGAGCAACAGTAACGGTGAATGGATTGCGCTATCGAGAGATGATTAACGATTTTCTGTGGCCGGAATTGGATGGTATTGATCTGGACAACATTTATTTTCAACAAGAACAAGCAACGAAACCAGTGATCTTTTATCAAAATAACACCTCTTATTGGAAAACCCTTTATTTGGTAATAAATTGAAATTTTCAATAAAATACAAAATTCAATAAAATTCAATAAAAAACAATCTAAAGACACTTTTTACTAATATTTCTTTAAATTTTAATAAATCAGCTAAAAAAAGCGGTCATCTTCTTCAACTACACTTCGACCCCTCCTTCCAAAATTTTTTGACTCGCCACTGGGCAGTAATAAATAAGCAGCTGGCTAAGGAGAAATGTTTTTTTTTTTTTGTTTTTCTTCAAAATAATATCTGTTTTGTTTTTGTGTTGTAATTTTTAATAAGTATTTTACATACTAAGATGTAATAATAATTTTATTTTCTTTTGATTTGTAATTTCATAGGCTTACATACAAATAATTGAATTAACGCTACAGAAATACAATAAATAAACAAACGAACTATAAATATAATAGGTCATAAAAATGCAGCGATAAATTCAAAGAAATAGTTTGTTAACAATGCAAAGTTAGAGAGAAAAGCAGCTTAGGTTTAAATAAAATCAATAAATAGAAAAAAAACAAGTTTCGAAAACGGCTACTCAACTAACTAACTAAGGGCGTTGTCCGTTAGAGACGCTAGAATTGCGCTCACAGAAACTTTTGTGGCCGTAAACACTTGGTGAGCACCTCTTCAAAAGGTGCACTAATTTTTTATTTTGATTTTCACATAGACATATACATACAACGACTTTTTTTTTTTAAGCGCTAAATGCTTCATCAGTTGTTGTTGTTTTACATTCGTCGCTCACTTAAATCACTACTTACACTTTTCTTCATTGTACTTAAAAAACATTGAAATACTACGAAATACTTAAAAACAAGGCGCACAAAACTTAAGTAACTACGCACTGATCCCTTAGCAACGCACATACACAAACACACAAGAAGTAAACATAATTTCTAAATTCATTGGCCAGAATATATTAATTAAATAACAACTTAAAGTATTCTTGTTTTGTTTTTGTTTTTCTTCGTTGTTATGCACTTTAATCAGCAACTTCAAAAATTGTTGAAAAACGCCCTAAATTAAAAAGTCTCTATTTAAACATAAATTACTTGATTTGCTTACTTACATATACATACATACATACATATGTGTTTATATTATTATTAAAAATAAAGTCATAACAATCTTATAATTCCTCCAAACAGCGCGCATTGGTGAGCATAATTCGCGTTAGGCGCCACACCTGCTTCGCCGCATTTTCCAGCGCTCCCGGCGATTTGCCCTTGAAGAGGTCCATGTTCGGCAGAAAGTAGTGGGGACACCGACGGCACTGCAAGCAAGAAATCAGTTGTAGAAATATGCCGTTAATGCGATCGGCAATGCAGTTCTCCTCCCATTCCATTTCGCGCGGATGCTTCTCACACTCATACAACAACAAGGTCTTCAGGTGATACGAAGTTACTGGATTGCCCGGCAAATCCAAATGGCGATCACGAAGCGTCTTCAAAATACTCAAACAACGTCGTCGGCTGGCACCTAAAATGAGAAGGAACAGTTATACCATCAATAAAATTTGAATGCATGATTTGCATTTACTTTATAATCTATTTATATATATAAAAATTAAGCCGAAAAAAAGTGGGCAGTTGTCCGGGGTAATCTCAGCAACGCGTGTAAGGAAAACAATGAAAGTTTCACACATTGTTGGTGCTGCTTTGGCAAAGGTTTCTGTGAAGTTTGGTTGAAATCCGATGACGCGTGTGTGTGCGGTGCGTCGGTTAAGTGAGTGTGTTTTTGCTATTTGCCGCACGTATTTTTGCACCGCACATAGCATTCATTAGAATTGAATACATTTTGGTCGTGTGTGTCTGGGCCGATTATTATGAAATTTGGTATGTATGTATATATATTTTTCCACGGTGAATATATTTTTCCACCAAGTGGCGCTGCCGAAGGCCAAAACGAGGACCCGGGTAACCCTAGGATGTGTTTTTACATTATGGGTATCAAATCAAAGATACTGATGAGTGCTTTAATACAGGATATTTTTTAGATCTCTGAGTGACCAGAGTCTCGAGATATAGCCGAAAAGGTGGACCAAGGTACCCTTGGATGTGTTTGTACAATATGGGTATCAGATGGAAGCTGTTGATGAAAGCTTTTAAGTGAAGTAATAAAGGGGATAAAGAAGAAGATGGATCTGGAGATGGAAGAGGAAAAGGAATAGCTGCAGGAAGAGGAAGAGGAAGAAGATGAGGAAGAGGAAGACCACTTATTATTAAAAATTAAAAAAAAAATTCTAAAAAAAATTTAAAATGTTACATATACGCTTATTATATAAACATTAATCTGAAGTCAGTTATAGTGAAAAATTCATTTTATCATTGCCGGCGTGATTGGTGATCGTTTCCTTAACTTTTTGCAGAAAGGTTGTGCTAATATGAGATATTACCTATATCATTCATACATTTACGTATTAGAGTAACTGCGGGTATTGTGGTATAGGCGGGTAATGTGGTATACTAGCTTTATTCGAAAACTAAAGACGTGGAAATAACAGGACCAAGTTAGATATTTCGGCATTTTCATAATCTTAAGAAAGCGTGATTTGATTTGTGTTTTGCAAGGCATACAGTGAGTCAGTTGTAAAAAAATCGCGTGGTCGTTTTTTGTGCTCAGTGGAAAATTTCTGGCAAATTAAAATCCTGTGCTTTAAACTGCATTTATTCATCGGGAAGTAATAAATGAGTTTAATACTAGTGAAGCATATAAGCAATATTTTTGTATAGTTGGTCGATATTTAATTATTCAAAATTAATTTGTTCAAAATCTAATGCGGCTATTGTGGTATAGGTAAAGGCGGCTAAAGTGGTATAGTGTACCATATTACCCTTTCGGAGAAAGGTGAAATTCGAAAATGGAAAGCAGAGGATATGGAAAAACCTATCCAAGCGGTTAGAAAAGGTGAAATGGGTATTCTCTTGGCTTCCAAGACATTTAGTGTCCCCCATACCACTCTGCAGCGCATGTCAAGAAGCGAGAAATCCATCGAGGAGCTGGTGACAGATAAACTTGGCCGGGCTCCGATTTTAACAGCGGAAATTGAAAATGATTTAGTTAAATATTTACTAGAAATGGAGTCAAGGTACTGGGGACTAACACGTGCGGTCATTGTGTTAACAAATTGCCACAAGAAACAACATTCCCAATAAGTTCTCCGTTATTAAAGAGTGCGCTGGCAAGGATTGGCTAAAAGGCTTCTGTAACCGACACCGAAATGTTCTGAGTTTTCGAAAGCCAACTGGAACAAGCGTCGACCGTGCACGTGGTTGATATATTTCTCAAATTGCTGGAAGAAAAAAACGCATTTTCCGCTTACTCGTATCTGGAACGTTGACGAAGCCGGAATATCAGTAGTTCCTTCGCAGCAGGCACAAATAGTCGCTCGGAAAGGAAAAAAACAGATTGGAACAATGACTTCAGCTGAGCGAGGATCGCTTGTTACAGTCATCACTTGCATGAGCGCAGGAGGTGGTTTCGTACCACTATTTTTCATCTTTCCACGAAAACACCATAACCCTCTTCTAATGAAAGACGCTCCCCCTGGCTCAAACTCGGCGTGCCATTTGTCTGGATGGGTTCAGATTCTCATCTTCACGAAATGGTTCAGGCATTTTTTAAGCGTAACGAAACCATCTGCGTCTGAACCTCTGTTTCTAATATTAGATGGGCATTATAGCCACACACGCAATATAGAAGTTATTGATCTAGCTCGCGAACACGATGTGACTATACTTTCTTTGCCACCCCATTCAACACACAAACTTCAACCGTTGGATAAGGCTTTTATGGGACCTTTTAAGAAGTACTATAATGACGAAATAAGACGATTTATGCGTGAACAGGGCAGAAAAGTTACACATTTTGATATCGCAGGACTATTTACTAAGGCTTATTTGAGGGTTCAAACTGGACAAATTGCAATAAATGGTTTTAAAGCCACGGGGATTTATCCGTTTGACAAACATATTTTCACAGATGCAGATTTTATAGCTGGGAACTCATCATCATCAGGTAGAATTCAGTTTTAAATATAAAAAATCTTGCTAGATATATTGTCTCCTCAGAGGATCCAGTTGAAACTATAAATTCAACGACAGAAGAAACCCCAGGCGCATCAACCATGGAAATTGAGCCTGAAATTCGTAAGTTTCGCAATAAAATCTATGGAAATTTTAGGAACGCTATTTAATTTGTTTATAGAAGCAAGCACAAGCCGAGGACTCGTTACTCTCTGGGAAATATCTCCACCACCAAAGCTACGAGATCCTCCACCTAATCAGAAAGGCCGGAAAACAAATGCAACTGTTTTAACAACTTCGCCTTATAAGTGTAATTTGTTACAGAGCATTGAAAGCATTAACAGAAAACGCAATGCTCCGGTTAATCCATCCCCAAAACCCTCTAATAAAAAAATATTTCTACCAAATCGTTTGTTGACTCGCATTCAAGTGACAGTGAAGAGGAGTTTCCAGATGTTCCAACAACAAAAGAATCCTCTTGCAACTACTGTGGCAAAATTTATGGGGAGGATATAATAATGAAGCCTTGGACCTCTTGTCGACAATTCGAACAAATTTGGGTCCACGAAAAGTGTATTCCCAATCGAAGTGCTATTTTTCTTTGCGATTCTTGTAAGTAATACTCTTACAAGTGTTATGAATTTTATTGTTGCGTTTTTTGTCAATTGAAGTTTAAAATATTTTTGTTCAATATGTTTTAATTCAGTTCATAATCCTGTTTTTAAATGGTTCGCAACAAAATTTTAGTTATCAATCAAAAGTAACTGGCTTATTATTAAAGGCATCATATGCGGTATACTATACCACATTACCAGACTAAAGTATACCACATTACCCGCCAATTTCTTCAAGGGCTTGTTTCCGTCTTTTATAATACTTTCTTAAATATTTCTGAAACTCGCGGCTCTAATGCTTTTGAAGCTAGGTTTATTTGAATTTAATAACGGTAGCATATTATTGACAAATTTTCATTCAAATCAAATAAAATTTAACGACTTTATAGACGAAAACAAAATGGGTATACCACAATACCCGCAGTTACTCTACCTGTGTACTCACAAATATACGGTTGAAGCAAATATATGTCAGTTTTTTTATTTCGCCTGGAAAAGTTTATATAAATTTAAGAAGAGTAAATAGAACTTATTTTATATCAGACTTCACGCAAAAAAGTCATTTGCACCTGAACACATAGCTGGGTTAAAGCGGAGGGGAATAGAACAGTTCTCTTCTTCTTCTCTGCTTTTTCGTACACGACGAAGTGTATGTATCATACGATTGATGTTGTTGTTTATGTGTAAAGGGGAGCGCATCTATGCACATGCTAAACTTGAAAATAGGAGCACCGATTATTATGTTGAGAAACATAAATAAACCACGACTATGTAATGGCACTCGATTAACAGTTCAGAGATTGATGAATAACGTCATTGAAGCAACAATTTTGAATGGAAAATACTCGGGTGAAGACGTTTTAATACCGCGAATACCAATTATACCATCGGATATGCCGTTTGAATTCAAACGTCTTCAATTTCCTGTTCGCCTTGCATTCGCGATTACTAAATATTAATAAGTCACAAGGCCAAATTTTATCAATTTGTGGTATTGATTTAGAATACCCATGTTTTTCTCATGGCCAACTTTATGTTTCATGCTCAAGAGTTGGTAAGCCATCGGTATTGTTCATTTATTCAACAACGCATGGAAAAACGAAGAATATTGAATACCAAAGAGCATTACAATAAAAAAAGTAATAAAGTAAATCACATCAAATGTTTTTTAATTGCTACTACTATTCAAAACTTCTTTCATTACTATTCATGCGCGAGAATTTTTATAAAAAACACACAGTATTTTTCGGCTTAATTTAATTAATTAATCTAGATTTTTTTTTAATACGACCAGCGGAACGGGCGGGTTTTCACTAGTATGCATATGTAAATATATTCGTATATACATTTTCTTAGGCAATAGTAGTCGTATCATCGCTCATGAGCTAAATAAACAGTTTTAAAACCTTTGTGCAACAATTTTAGTTAAAAATAATAGATTTCTTTTTCCCCAAAATTAGTATGATTGACATACGACGCCATTTGCAAAAATTATAAATCTTCCCATTTCCTACTAAACTCAACACCTATAGTTGGAAGTCGAAGTATCTGTTATCTAGGATGCATTATTTCGACCTCTGGTGGCTGTGTCGAAGACATCTATGTTATAATAAATAAGCCGCAGCAATCATTCGGACAATGGTAAAACATCTGGAACTCCTCATTCCTGTCGCGTGGCACTAAATTAAGAATATTGATTAGATATAGCCTTTATGGATCCTCTTAAGACCTACTACATAGAAGATATGAGGCGGTTAATGCGATAACAAGACTGAAAAGTGACACAATTTGACGTCATAAAACTTTTTGCTAAAGCTTACCTAAACGTTCAAACGGATCAGATTGCAATAAATGAGTTCAAATGCACTGGTATCTATCCATTTGGTAAGAACGTTTTCCAAAGTGATTTTATATCCCAAAATCACGAAAGTCTGTTGCTTTGGAAAAAAGTTTACTTCTATCCAGTTCAGGTGAAGAACTTTAGGCAGAAAGTCCACCGAGTTATGGTGAAATGTGCGACAAATCCGTCGAGGCAGTTAAGGAAAACAAGTCGTGGACACCTGCAATACTTCTTTGCGCACCTTGTAAATCTGTATGAAATATGTAAAGGGTGGTTAAATTTCAAGACTAATGGATGAGGTAATTCGGCACATTAACGGCATAGAAACTCAATTATTCCTCAGCGTCATCGAAAATTTGGACCATCGGATGGAGGTGTGCCGCCGAGCCCCCATTTGGTCGACAATTTGTTCCATACGTAATTGAGCCACACCAATAATTAACATAATATAGAGAAATGACAATAATTTCCTAAAAAAATGTATTTTGTTCAAAATCAACACCGGCCCTTGAAACTTAACCACCCTTTACAACCCATATAATAGGACTATGAATAAGTTCGTGCGGTTTTACAACAGATGGCGTAACTTGATTATTATTCCATCGATCCACATTTCCAAACATTCATTGGAGAGCTACTGTCGTAAGGCACAAACGTCAATATAAGTTTTTTATTTGAAGCGTAAACAACAATATTTTTACCACACTTGAAAATGTCGAATTTCGTGCCAAATAATGTGTTTTTGCGGGGAATTCTTCTTCATTATTTTAATATGAAGAAAAAAGCAGCCGAAAGTCATCGTATCTTGGTGGAAGTTTATGGTGAGCATGCTCTATCTGAGCGAACGTGCCAGAAGTGGTTTGCACGCTTTAAAAGTGGTGATTTTGGCTTGGAAGACGAAGAACGCGAGGGTGCGCCGCCAAAGTTCATGGATACCGAATTGGAGGAATTGCTCGAACAAGATCCGGCTCAAACGCAAGAAGAGGTTGCAAAAACTTTGGGAGTTGATCAATCAACCATTTCCAAACGTTTAAAAGCCATGGGGATGATCCGAAAGGTAGGCCATTGGGTGCCGTATGAATTGAAGCCAAGAGACGTTGAACGCCGTTTTATGGCATGCGAACAACTGCTTCAACGGCACAAAAGAAAGGGTTTTTTGCATCGAATTGTGACTGGCGATGAAAAGTGGGTCCATTACGACAATCCAAAACGTCGGGCAACGTATGGATACCCTGGCCATGCTTCAACATCGACGTCGGCGCAGAATATTCATGGCCTGAAGGTTATGCTGTGTATCTGGTGGGACCAGCTGGGTGTTGTGTATTATGAGCTACTGAAACCGAATGAAACGATTACGGGGGATGTCTACCGACGACAATTGATGCGTTTGAGCCGAGCACTGCGAGAAAAACGGCCGCAATACGCCGATAGACACGACAAAGTTATTTTGCAACATGACAATGCTCGGCCACATGTTGCACAAGTGGTCAAAACATACTTAGAAACGCTCAAATGGGATGTCCTACCCCACCCGCCGTATAGTCCAGACCTTGCGCCATCCGATTACTATCTCTTCCGATCGATGCAACATGGCCTGGCTGACCAGCACTTCCGTAATTACGATGAAGTCAAAAAATGGATCGATTCGTGGATTGCGGCAAAACCGACCGAATTTTTCACAAAGGGAATCCGTGAATTGCCAGAAAGATGGGAAAAAGTAGTAGTAAGCGATGGACAATATTTTGAATATTAAATTTGTAACCATTTTACGTCAAAAGTTTTACGTCAAATTTATTGAATTTTCATATTCTTGCTTACATACATTCTGTAAAACAAATATCGGGCGTTACACATACAATAATGTCTAAATTTTTCTTGCTGGTATCTTTGTACGACTGTCCTCTATAGTGTCGCAGAGTTTGAGCGATCAGTCAATTAGCTTGTTTTTGGCATTTAATTTTATCAGCCAACCGCAGGTGTGTGCTGCGATTTTCACTATGGATAAAAATATCGAACAAAGACTTTGTCTTAAATTTTGTGTTTTGAACGGGATTTCGTGTGCCGAATTGTTGAAAATGTTGCAGAAAGCCTATGGCGGGTGTGCTTTATCAAAAACACGAGTCTACGAGTGGTATAAGGTTTTGGTAGAGGGCCGGGAAGTCGTGGAAGATTTGCCCCGATCTGGTCGCCCATCAACGTCTTCAACGGATGAAAATAAATTCCTCGACAAAGTCAAGGAAATGGTGCTAGAAACCCATCATTTAAGTTTGAGAGGTAGCTCGTGACCTTAGCGTGTCTCAAAAAACAATTCTTAATATTTTACACCATCAATTGGGCATGAGACGCCAAACGCGTGGCTCGTTTTTCTTTCAAAAACGAATTTCTTTCAAAAACGAAAACGGAAGAAGGTGGCTGAAGACGTGCTTGAGCAAGTAAATTCGGACCCAACGTTTATCCAGCGTATCATAACAGGGATGAGACGTGGGTACATGAGTTTGAAATGCAAACTAGGCGGCTGAATGGCGCTATCCACATGGGCCGAAACCCAAAAAACCACGTCAAAGTCGGTCTAAAGTAAAAGTCATTCTACTCGTTTTCTTTGATTATCTTGGTATTGTGCACTCGGAATTCCTTACAACTGATTCTACGGTAAATAAAGAATATTATTTGGAAGTAATGCGACGTTTAAGAGAGAATGTGCGTAGGAAACGGCCCAATTGGTGGAAAGAAAACTCATGGATCTTGCACCATGATAACGCACCCCGTCTCACAAGGCTCATATTGAGAACACTTTTTTGCCAAAAAATTCGACAAATATCACTTAACAACCACCGTATTCACCGGATTTAGACGCCTGTGACGTTTTCCTTTTCCCAAAACGTAAATTGGCACTCCGCGGACGCCTCTTTGAGTCGATAGAGGCCACTAAGGAGAGTTCGCTGAAGGAGTTGAAGAAGATCTCTTCAAACGCGTTTAAAAGGTGCTTTGATGACTGGACTAATCGTTGGCATTCGTGTATTGCTTCGAATGGGGCCTATTTTGAAGGCGACAAAATAAATTTTGATGATTAAACATTTATTTTGCGTTTTATTGAACAATTCCCGGTACTTTCCTGACAGAATGTAATGTGATATAGGCAATATGATACCCCTCAATTTTGACAAAATATTTTTGGCTTTAATCGAATATCTTCGGAATTGTCTATTGTGAAGGAGTTTTATTTTGGAATATGCTGCATAATGCCTGAACTAAGTTGGTAAAAAAATGTCAAAAAACTGGTTCTGTTCAGAATTTTGCTGCACAAAGGTTTGCTGAATACCTTCAACATCGATAACTCGACGCTCTCACCAATTAGGCATCCACTACTCGACAGTTAGGCGGATTTATCTGTATATCTGGTGCTCATTGTGGACATTTGAATTTAATGTAATTTTTCACACATAATTGTTAAGAGCCGTATTTTAAATGAAAATAGCGAGGCCTGAATGAATCTGAATTTTTGTATATTTTACTTTAAAACAACAGCGCCTTTGAAAGACCCTTTATAATTATAAAAAAATCTTAAATTATTCTTGAATTTTTAAAAAACTACAATAAATAAAAAAACTTTCGCAGACGCACATACGAACCTCCATATGAACTCATACGTAAGGCCGAGTGAAAACCCAAACAAATTATGGCATGATTTGTTCGAAGCTCAAGATAAATGATTATCTGATATTTAGCGATATGGATCATAAAAGTGTTCACTGCTCCACAAACAACTTTCGATTTTCATTTAACACAACACTCACTTCGCTTAGTTCACTGCCGACGGTAAAACGTCGGCTAAACAGCCGCGCATTGAATGGCGCTACGAGGCGCAGGCAGTGAGGCTTCCTTGTTGGCGCTTATCACCTTCCAACGAGTATTAATTTGTTGCGCCGCCTGACAGTTTTATGGGCGCATTTTTGTGTGGCGCGTTGTGGGTTATATGGCCTGCCAGCCAACAGCAGAAGAAAAAACTATGAAATTTCTTGTGTTAGATTCAAATACATAAATACATAAATACAGACGTGCATACATACATACACACATACGCACATACTGACTCTGCTTGTTTTCTAGTCACTTTGTTTTGCTTTAGAAGCGATAAGTTTATGTTAAGCTTTAAGTAAAGAAAGCAAAGATTTTATTGCATATAATAAATTAGTCATTCGTTAATGATTGCTGACATACGTCATAGTGCTCGTACATGCACGACTACAAGCCTCGCTGGCTTAAAAGCTTTGACTCTGTTGGCGCTTACTTAAATAATTACTTTTCATTGGAACTGGATAAGTCAGATAGTTTTAATTGATACAAACAAATGGGTAATCAATTGCTGACGATAAATTTTTTATATTATATTTAAAAGTATTACCATTTTGTGATAATTATTGCAGTTGAGTATTGATAAAAATTGTCTATCTCCTAACAAATGCGATTTTTAGTTTATGAAACAATTTCGAATAGAAGATTTAGAATTTGCATGATAAAATGGCGATGAAATGAGAATTTTTAAGCATTTGATTAGCCCTGCGTTAGGCACCTTTTTTAACACCTTCGGCTGGGCACCCGATTCTGGTCGGTTTTCTTCCTTCCGAAGATCCGTTTTAAAAGTTGTTATCCCTAAATTGATAGAAAATTAAATTTTACGAAGCTATCTAGAAGCTTGTTAGCTATAACAGAAAAATGATCTGAAATTCAAAGTCGAAAAAGTCTAGCTAGAAAAATCTGGCCACAACCGGGTACCCAACGAGCGGTTAGAAGCTAGAGCTCCATACCAACCATTCCAGGCGTTAATGGGTTTATTCAGCTGACAAATTTTACAGCGCCTTAAGAGTGATCTAGCGAACGCCACGGTTGTTGTTTTACTGCTGTAACACCATAAAGTTCCCATTCCCATAATTTTTGAGGCATGCCGCTTTTTCCACATACTTGTAAAAGTCTCCCGTATATGCGCTTTATACGGAACGGCCGCTGTAGCCGAATTAGTTGGTGCGTGATTACCATTAAGAAGTTCGCAGGTTCGAATAGATAAAAAAAGTTGTTTTTCTTATAGTGGACGCCCCTCCACTGGCAATGGCAAACTCCGAGTGTATTTCTCTCCAGCTCCATTTGCCATATGGAGTTGACTTAAAATGTGGGTACCTCCATTTGTGGAACAACATCAAGACTCACCCACAATAAGATTAAGTAGTTTGGCCAAATGTGTGGCTATTATTATTTTTTTTTTGAGGATCGAATTTCTCAACATTGAATGTAAAACAAAAATTGTTAAAAATTAACACGATTTTTGAGCGACTTCAAACTGCAACTTTATAATATTTTATTGTAAAATTGAATGAGCCAGAAAAAAATATACGAGGTGTGTTCAAAAAGTATCACGAATTTTGTCTTTTTTTAAATTATTTTTTATTCATTAATATCTATTTAGCCTTCTTCAAAGTAATCCCCCCTTCAAAGTAATCCCCACTTCAAAACATCATTTTTCTTATTCTGTTCAGCTCTTCCTTCTATGCCGTCTTTATCTCGTCAATCGTAGCGTAGCGTCGTCCTTTCATGGGTCTCTTCAGTTTCGGGAACAAGAAAAAGTCAGGGGAACAGGGGGCCAGATCTGGGGAATACGAGTACGGTGGCTGTGGCATCATTAGAGTGTTGTCTTTGGCCAAAAAGTCGCGCACGAAGAACGATGTGTGAGCAGGGCCGTTATCGTGATGCAAGAGCCAATTTTTGTTCTTCCACAAATCCGGGCGTTTCTGGTGGATTTCTTCGCGCAAATTGCGCATAACTTGCAGGTAATATTCCTTATTGAGCGTTTTACCCTGTGGCAAGAACTCATGACGCACAACGCCCCTGCAATCGAAGAAAACGGTAAGCAAAACTTTTACTTTTTTACTTTTACATTACTTGACGCGCTTTTTTAGGTCTTGGTTCGTGCGGCAGCATCCATTGAGATGATTGAGCTTTGGTTTCCACGTCTTAACCATAAACCCACGATTCGACACCAATTATGACCCTCTGGAGCAAATTTGGGTCGTCGCGGACAGAGTCCAACATCTCATTAGCAATGTTCATGCGATGCTCCTTTTGGTCGAAATTGAGCAGTTTTGGTACGAATTTTGCGGCGACCCGTCTCGTGCACAAATCATTGAAAAAAATCGAATGGGTCGAGCGAATCGATATGTCAGGCCCTCAGCAACTTCTCTAACGGTGATTCAACTATTGGCCACTTTCAACCTTTTTCTTCACTTTATCAATTTTTTCGTCTGTTATTTAAGTGCTCGGGCGTCCGGCACGCCGGCATGCTTTTCGTCGTTCACATCTTCTCGGCCTTCTGAGAACATTTTGTACCGATTGTACCGATAAACGTCGCTTTGGTCCAAAGTAGCTTCTCCCTATGACACAGTCAATATTCGGACTGCATCCGCGCACTTAATTTCGTTTTTCACACAAAATTTGATAGAGGCTCTTTGATCCATCTTTTTGAATAGGAAAAAATCGAAGGCGAGCCGAAACACGTGCAAGCAAAGCAGCTGTCAACAATTAACAGAACATTCCAAATGGCCGAACTCGTCGGCATGAGTGAGAGACATGAGTACGAACATATCGCCACAAAAAAATCGAGATTCGAATATACATACGTAACCTGCGATAATACAAAATTCACGATTTGAACACACCTCGTATATGTACTTGAACATTTCTAAAGATTCTAATGAAAAGTTGAAATTGCTTGAAACATTGATTTTTGTGTTTTGTGAATTATCAAACTTTGCTCAAAAATTTGCAACAGAAAATACAATGTTTTTATGAAAATTACTACGCTCCTCCGGGTTGTGGCGATAGATATACATTTGCCAGAAAAAGTATCCGTGCACATGAAAACAGAGATTCCTCGCAGTATGCAGAGGCATATTCATACCCAATACCAATTTCATTTTAGTTTGTATTTGATTTTGCTGTGGCTTCATCACTTTGGAGTTATTTTAAGGCTTTTGTGTACAATAAATAGCGATGATCGTCAAAACTAAGGAAATTAGTGTTGATGAGAAAAAATTTTCCTGAAACTTAGAAATGAAGGCAAACCATTCCGCGAAATTGGGCAAATCATAGGAAGAAGTCACTCTTCTGTGCCGAAAAAAAATAAAATACAATACAACTGGTTTGATTATGTTAAAGCCACGTTCTGGTCGACCTAGAAAGCTGACTGCACGTTAAAAACAAACCATATTGCAACCAGTGAAAACCAATCCTAGAATTACGGCCTCTCAAGTATGTAAAAATATTACTAATTCCTTTGCCGAGCATCCGCCCGACGATACTGTACGTAAAATACTTAAAAAAGATGGGTAACGCGGGCGTGCAGCACATAGAAAACCGTACATATACGAAATCAACAGAAATAAACGCATGGATTTTGCAACGAATATGTTAACAAGCCTCCAGAAGGAAGGGAACCTGTTCTATTTTCGGATGAAAGCAAATATTGGATACATACTATATATGGCATTAACACTAACCGTGCCGCGCCCGGTCAAATGACCTGTTACAAAATTGAATTTAAAAATATAAACTGACTATTTGTTCCTTGGTTAATTTAACTTTATATAAATTCATGTATTATCAAATTTAGCAATTTGCCTTTTTTTTGTGTTTGATTTTTTTTCTTTTTCACTGATAAACGTTCATCTCTTGACTTGTTTACCACACCCGGTCATTTGACCGGCGAATAAATGAACAGCAACAGAGAGTTCTCGAAAATAAGCAATTGAGAGTCTGACTTACTAACGGTAATTCTCTTTGCAAGTATGTACTTCATGCTGTTGGTAAAAATCTAAAAGGTGCAGTATAAGTTTTAGTGCGTACAGGGAAAATGCCGATTCTGAAAATGTACAAATTGAAGGTGTTTACTTCTCTGATATCAGCGTTGAAGAAGAAAACATTTTGAATGTTTGCAGAGGTCAAAAGCGTCGAAGGATTTTATCAGATTCTGAAAGTGAGAGTTACTACTCTGCCCAAATTACTGAAATAGCTCTGGATGGAACTGTTTGGCAACAAATAAAAGCAAGCCCTATAATCGGAAGGCCTCCATATAAATTCAAAGAAATATCAGGTGCAACTAGCAAAGCTAAAAGAAATATTATGTTCGGTAAAGTTAAGACGGCATTTTTTCTTGATTATTGATAAGTGGATTCTTGAGCACATAAAAACATGTACAGAAGCTGAAGCGTTGCAAGAACTAGGAGCTACTTGGCATTTACCCATACCAAAATTATATGCTTTCATTGCAATTTTATACGCACGTTGCGCTTAACAAGCCAGAAATTTACCTTTATCATATCAAGGGAATTCAAAATGGGGACCTCTTTTTTTTCTCTAAAACTATGAACAGAAGCACATTCTCCGATTTCATAATAAGATACAGAGAAGCCAACGACTAGAAACCGACAAATTTGTGCTAATTTCGGACGTGTGGAACAAGTTTATTGAGAATAGTAAGAATAACTAAAAACTCGATATGAATTTGACTATTGACGAGCCAAATTTTACCAACCAAAGTCAAGTGTAAATTCACTCAGTATATGCCAAATAAACCTGATAAATTTGGCATTAAGCTTTGGTTGGCAACAGATGTCAATAGTAAATATATTATAAACGGTTTTCCATATCTTGGGAAAGAAAAAACTAGAAGGCCGTCAATGTCACTCGGTGAATTTGTTGCCCTCCAACTAGTCGAAGCATTCACCCCATTTGGAGATGTCACTTCGGTAGATGTTACTTTTGAAGCTGTCACATCGTAAAACTCGAACATTTTTGGGTCTTCGTAAAGCACCTTGTCGGACCGCAATACAGAAATTGGTGAACAAATACGAGCTGTTGGGACAAGTTAGTGATGTGAAAAATAAAACCAAAACCCGCGCACATCGCTCAAGAGCAGCCGAAAATATTGCTGTTGTAGCCGAAAGTGCTGAAGAAAACCCAGGTTTGTCCATTCCTCGTCGTTCTTTGGCGTTAGGCATTCCACAAGCGTCATTACACCGTATTTTGCATAAAGATTTGGGTCTTAAGGCTTATAAAGTCCAGTTAACACAAGAACTCAAGCCGGTCGATCATCAACAACGTCGAGTCTTTGCTGATTTGGTCGTTGAAATGCATGAAAATGATCCAGAATTCCATCGAAAATTCATTTTGTGAGTGATGAGGCCCATTTCCACCTCGGTGGCTTCGTCAACAAGCAAAATTGTCGGATTTGGGGCTCAGAAAATCCAAGAGTTATTCGTGAAAAGCCTCTCTATCCTCAACGTGTGAGTGCTGGGTGCGGTTTATGGTCCGGCGGAGTCATTGGACTTTACTTTTCCGAAAATGAAGCTGGAGCAATAGTTACGGTAAATGGATTGCGCTATCGAGAGATGATTAACGATTTTTATGGCCGGAATTGGATGGTATTGATCTGGACAACGTTTATTTTCAACAAGACGGCGCTACGTGCCACACAAGCAACGAAACCATTGATCTTTTATGGCAATAACACCTCTTACTGGAAAACCCTTAATCTTCAAATTTTTCAAAAATTAAATTTTTTCGAATTCACGTTCGTTCCAAAATTATTTATAATGCATTCAAAAAGGTTTTGCATATTAGTTTTAAATTTTTCAATTTTGGTTCAAGTTTTTTTTCATAACCTGACCACTTCTTTGGCATGGAATATGCACAAATATGTGTGTATTTATGTATGCGCGGATATATATTAAACAGACTCATATTTATGAATTTTGCGACTACGTCAATTACGATTTTATTTACTTATTAAAAATCTAAGTCGTCAGTCTTCCGACGCTGATTTACTTTTATATGCGCCAATATATCTTTTCTTCCCCCGCTAGAAATTCTCCATTTCTCCACGCATTTTACTCGCTCGCTCGCCTAATTACACGCAAGTATCTCTCTTATGCGTGTCAGACTACCCAAACCAACCCAAGCGGTTCGCCGTTGTTCGCCTCGTGTGCACGCTCTTCTCTCGATTAAAGCGCGAACGTCAGACCGTTAAATTAAAACAAAACAAATCATCAATACCCCTCATCATCACCGCAAACTCGTTAAGTAGCCACAAAAAGCGTCAAACCACTCGCTTAGTCTCCTCTCGTTTATTTACTAGTGACTTTATCTAATCGTTAGAATTTAAAATATTTTATTAAATTGGACATTTGCCTAAAGCGTTTGGTAATGAATGTGTGGATGAGTATTTGGGCATCAACACAGTGAGGGGGCGCTGCAATGCTTAAACAAGTTTGCTGTGGCCGCTAGCGTGAGACGACGCTCCCGCCGCGGTCGGACAAAGCGACAATTTTACAGATTTATTAGCGAGCAAGCGAAGAAGTCCCACAGCTGCTGGCGAAATGGCGATTGCGTTTATGGTTGCATTTTGTTGGCGCGCTTATCTGTCACTTGGAATCTTAAAAATGTTTCACAAGAATTTATAAAAATGAAATGCTAATAAAAACATACTCGTACATACATACATACATATGTACATGGGCATGAAGTATATGCACACTGACATCTTGACATTTTTTGCTTTTTGCACGCGCTAATTAATTGCCAGTAATCTCACACAGAGAAGAAATTTACACAAATGTGCACAATGACAAACGTTTGATTAGGTAATGAATTTATCAATGCAAAGTAATTGAATTGAATTTACAATTAATCGTCGAGTTGTTTTTATCCGAGCTGTTACATTGAAAAATGTAAAAATGATTTGTGCAGTGAGCGCAAATACCCAGCAGGACTTTTGGAAATTGTGCTCACCATAAGCTTAATCTAACAGGAAGTGTCTCAGTCAGCACTTGGAGAAATACACTGATTCCTTGGCTGTTGCCGCAATGAGCTGAGAGCAGGGATTGATCTCGCTTTGCTACTGCTCTGTACTTGAACAGTTGAGTAGTGGAGCAGGTGGCGCAAAACGCGAGATCTACTGTTTTACTTCGCTCCAAGGTACGTTTCGTTATTGCTTACTAAGTAATATTAAAAACAAAAAAAAAAAAAGAAGTTCAGTGCCTGTCTGTAGTTGTAGTTGGGATACTAGCAAAAAACTTAGAATTAGCTGGTGAGCTACTTTCGGAATTTTTTATGAGTACTCCAACTACCGCTACTACTCTCACTTCTGTTGCGGTACTACTACTCTCATAGCTGCTCTTTCAGCACTGTTCGTTTTTATTTTGTTAGATGCATTTTTTATGCGTTTTTGCGGTGCTACACTGAAAATATAATTTACAAATTATTTATGTATTTTTATTTTTTGTTAGGTTTAAAGAAAGTGCATCATGACCGTCAAAATTCTGATGCCTTTGACTGTCTAGTCCAGGGCAAAATACTAGATACTGGCTGGAGCACTACAAAATAGACACAGTCTTGGTTGCCTTCCTTGTAGTAGATATGCAGTTGTTTTTTTTTTTTGTCGAGACAGACTAACAAGTACAGTACTCAGACACAATTAAGTCTATTGTGCTGCACTCGAATTCCCTTTTACTTTTCTTTAAATCTACTCGACCTCTGAGTAGATTGTGGTGCCAAGAGGCCAAGGTGGTGGTCGCTTCTTAACACACCAGTGCCAAAGACCTCCAGCCGGTCTCGAGCGAAGGCGGAGCAGAAAGCTGTCAGTGCTTCGGATGTCTTTGTGCCAACGTGAGAAGCTTACTATCGAGGATTACTCCAATATATTTATTTCCTTGGATAGCTGAATTGTGACTCCTTTTAGCTTGTGCAGAACGAGTTCATCAAGCTTCCTCCTTATGGTGAAGAGGACAATGCCTGTCTTCGTGGGATTTGACGATAGCCCATTCGCACAGCACCAAGTGTGAGAGATGATAGATAACCTGGTCTGGCACGATTAGGATTAATCTTGGAATAGTGATGGCTATAGTGAACCAGTCAGCTACTAGTTTGATATGTCTCTGCTGCTCTATGAGCCAATAAACA
Organism: Anastrepha ludens; assembly: GCF_028408465.1. NCBI lineage: Eukaryota > Metazoa > Arthropoda > Insecta > Diptera > Tephritidae > Anastrepha > Anastrepha ludens. The sequence goes on along the minus strand of NC_071499.1, from coordinate 23,767,909 downwards.
TCATTTTTAAATATAAGATTTGATGTGAAAGTAGGAGTAATGCGCGTATCCTTGGCAGTAGTATCAGCAAAGGGAGTGTAATTCGCTTTGGAACCATCAGAAAATATTAGCTGAAAAACTAGAGCTTCAAAGCGAGATGAAATTTCTAAGAAACGTGCGCAATACTTTGCCGATGTCGCTTTCGAGTTTTTCACGTAACTTAAGTCGTTTATAAAAGATGATTTTTTCAGTACCCATGGCAGGAGATGGCCCTGTCTCGTCGATAGTAATCTTAAGGGCAGTCCATTGTCTTTTGCAAAAGAGGAGCATTTGTAAATTGAAGAAGCACTCTTAGGAGTCCGTGTGCGCCCAGCTATCGAATGAAAGAATTTTTGTAGAAAAGCATTAGAAGTGAGAGCAGGCTTAGGATAAAGTTTCCTTACATTGTCCTCAATGTTGTCGATTAGTGATTTTCAAATTATGTAGCGTAGGATGAAGGTATTATGCCATCTTGAATGTGGCGTAATAGCAGTATTGGAATTTGTAGTCGGTCAAGCTGCACTGAAAGCCCTTGCTAACCCACGCTGCTCTTCGAAGTTAATCGGTGAATCCAGAGCATTTTCTCTGTAGCTGTCCGGCGTTTTCCAGAATCAGACTTAGGATATTGGGTTGCGATGTGCTGAGTATGAATAATGAACTTTATTCACTCACATACTGTTCCTCTCTCTTAAGGTTCATCAATGAATCCAAGAGCTTTGTAGAAAAGTGACCTCAAACTAATTTTTCCGTCTTACCACCCACTTTTTGTCTTTCCTATCCCTATTCTTTCTACTAAAATCTATCCGGGTGTAGTACAATGGTCTCCTAACTGAGTGCTTGGACTTGTCCAACCCCCCACAAGTCCAGCTTAACCTAATCTAGCCTGAAGGTATGGCTAAATATTAATTAAAATTATATTTTTTATAGTTCCGGAGCGCTCTATTTTTTTATATTTCACAAGTGCCTCTAGGGTATCCAGCTTCAGTCCATGACCTTGAGAAGTATGTATGTGGTTTTAAAGACCGAGTATTTATTTTCTTTTACTCCCATAACCAAGTGGCTTTGGACATGTCTACCATTCAGTTGATTCGGACTGGGCCTCTGTGAGTATGAAATGAGAAATCTTAGAAAAAATCTCTACTAGTAGCGGCTGTCACTCGGCAAGCAATGGCATTCTCTCCAGTGCAGTTATGTATGCCCGCTTTTAATTAAGTCCATCTGCCATTCGGAGACAGCACAAAACTCTGTAGGTAGGTGCCTGTAAGGTAGCCAGATCCAACGCATGGTCTGTTGATTGGTAGGTGAAGGTAGGTAGATGAAATGGTTGAAATGCCAGTCTGGCACTCCTCAAGTAGCACTAAAGCGCCGTTTTGATACCATTATGAGATCTCCAACAGGCAGATATCTACAGCCAGCCAGAGCTGTGGATGTAATGGCGAAGGGTGATGGGATTTAGGTTGGCGCACTGCCCCAAGAAAGGATGTTAATTGATTTAAGCAACAAGTCACAGTCCCAGAGTACACTGGAGCCCATCATGACTACATGGTTCCAAATTGTTCGTTTGAGGATATGCACCACCAGGTGAAAGAAAAAGTTGTTTTTCTTGTTTTACTTTCATTTGTCACTTTCATATTTTTACGTAAATTCGGTCATGAAAAATTTCTCGTAGGAAACTAACTGCGGTTTTTAGCAAGTAAAGGGTGATCACATTGGAGATACTTTTTCCGACAAAGTTTTCTTTACAGCTCACGTCTGACTACTGCCAAACTAAGTACATAATTTTTTCCAGTATTCATTGACATTTCATGATGGGAAATACTTACGCCTCAACAAAGTTTAAAAATCGTAAAATTGTATTGTATTACGAAAATCGACGCTCGGTGAAAAGTTTTCATCGCGCGTTCAGGCCAACTTATGGTGTTCAGCGTTAAGGCCAATTTTTGGCGTAATGGCTACATCAATAAGTGAAATAACCGTATTTAGGCTAAAGAGCAACCCGAGGCCATTCAAGAATAGGCATTGGATTCATTAAAAACAACCATTTGGAGCGGCCTTTGGGATGGAGAAAGCATCGACCCATATTTCTTCAAAGACGAGGCTGGCGCTAATGTAACAGTGAATGACGAAAGCTATCGCGCTATGATAAACGACGTTTTGCTGCTGGACGCCGAAAATTCAAGCTCGTGTTCTCCATAACATTGAAACAATGGATTTACTGCGTCGTCGTTTCAGGCGAACAATTTATCTTTTGTCTCTTCTCGGACCAGTGGAATGGTCACCAAGATCGTGTGATATCACAACTGTAGACTTCTATTTGTGGGGCTCTAAATGTTTTGTGGATAAACCAGCTTTGATTGAGGCATTGCAAGCCAATATTCAGCCAGCTGAAGTTATTCACGAGACACCGACCGAAGCCCTCCAGCGAGTCATTCAAAAGTGGTATTAACGGATGACCGAATTACGGCGCAGTTGCGGCCAACATTCGAAAGGAATTATTAAAAAAAAATAAATTTCATGAATAATTCTACCCAAAAGTAATAAAATGTTTCCAATCAATTTGAATTTTCTTTGTTTTACTTCAATTTAAAGTCTGATACCTCTACATTGATCACCCTTTATAATGACGTCTACTCATGGGATCACAGCAAGTCGCGCTGTTAGTCGACCAAACACCTGCCAAAGCATGTAAGCGCCTATTTTCCTTCCACAAACGCCACCAGGTGGACACCAGGAGTTGAATTTTTTGGCCAAATATTTTATTTTGCTACCAACTACGCCAAAAGCTGAATAAAAAGCAATAACAACTTTCCGCTTAAAATGGCATTAACATCAAAAATCAAATTGAACCAATGGTTTGCAATTTACATTGTATTTTTTACCGCTATTCCTATAAATAATCAATGAAATTCGCACCGTCCATGTGGCCGCAGTTTATCGCAGCTGATTTGTGTGGCGGCTGATTTGTGCGGTGTTTTGGAGGTTTCCATATCAGCGCGATTACTTTTAATTTATAAAAGTCATTATATCAATCACGGTTTTATGGGTTGAAGTGTCGCTGATTACGCGTTGTAAATAATTTACACTTTTACGAAGTTATGGCGTTGAAAGTGCAGGGTTTTCCTCGAAACATCATACGATTTTATGGGATTAACGTCATCGCTTCATCCGCCTTGTTATGCTGGACAGCTGACCCGATTTCCAAGTAATAGGGAAAGAAAGTCGTGAAGTTCACACCTCTCCAGCAATAACATTTACTGGTCTTATTCACAAAAAACATTTGTTTTTAATTTTTAAGTCAAAACCACAGACAAATTGAAAGGCTGAACGAAAGTCGTATGAAGGAAAAATTTCTTTTGAAATGAAAAAAAACGCGTGGTATAAAACAGGTGCAAAACAAGCAAAAATTGCATAAATGTCATCAAACGAAGGACCCTTTTAAGGGGGAAACCGGTTTAGATCGATCAAAAAAATAGATTTTTTTATTGCATAAATCGTTAGTATAACTACTTAAGAATATGGGTTAAAAATTTTAAAGCGAAATTCGCATTACTCCCGATTCTATGAGCACTTAAGAGACTGCCCGTCGGTTACGCACCGTAGCGCGCGTTAGTTAGAACGACGTTTTTCTCGAAACTTCTTTTTTCAACTGGTGGGCATTATAGCTTAAAAAGTTATCGACCAATCGTTCTAAAATTTTTTGGGATTTTTTCTTTATTCAATTCTAATCTATATGAACCTAATCCTGAGATTATATTATTATCTAAAATATGGTTTTTTAAGCAAAATAGATGAAAAATATGGTATAAAAAAACTACTTTGTGTTCAAGCGCCTCAAAAGCATGCAGTTTTCAATATTTTTTACCACAATTAGGTTCATATTCTTAGGAAATATGTTGTTAATAAAAAAAACTTGCTGTTGATTTCAGAGAAAAATTGCAACTTCAGGAATTCCCACCAGCAAGACACTCGGATGGCGATCGTCCATGGACAGCACGCCAAAATGTTGGCCTCCTACACTGGTTTCCCCCCTTAAAGCCTCTCGAGCGATAACGCGGGATATAAATGAGGAATATAGCCCGAAGCAGACTTGTGCGAAGACGCCTTAATAAAAGTAAATTGTTGTTGTAGTGAGAATACATATATGGCAAAGCTATCTCGATATTCTCAAAAAGCATATAATAAAACTGGTGAAAAATTGGCTTCTCAAAGAAAAAATTGCAAGTTTAGATTGCCCAGCACTACGCCCCAACCATAAACCTATTGAAAATATGTGGAACGATATTAAGGATAAGATTGGACAAACAAATTTAAAAGTGCCAATGAACTATGGCAAGGAGTACACGAAGCGTGGAACTCTATTCCTTTTATAGAGAAATACAGAATAACAAAGAAAACATGTTTTTTTGTTTATTCAAAATTAGCTTTACTCATTAGCGTAATTTCCCTCAAGAACAACGCAATCATCCTAGCGCCGCTCTGGCATTTCAATTCCATTTTTTTTTTGTAGAACGATTTATCTTTTGCCTCAAAATAGGCCTCAGCTCCAGTGATACCTCTTCATTCGAGCGAAATTTCTTACCGCCGAGAATTTTTGTAGATATGTGAGCAAACGCAGCACCCGCTTTGAACAGAGATCTTTTATAGTCAAATGCTCATGCGATATAAATAAAGCAAAGACTTCCCTCGAAATCTTTACGATGTCAGCTGACTCACGCAACCTGTCTTTTCAATCATTCAAAACGATGTTGCTGATTTTTTTGATATTTCATGGTGTTATCGCCTCATTGCCTCATTTGGACGGTCACTGCGTTGTGCATCGTCGGTGTCTCTACGACCACGTTTGAGGTCAGCTAAGCATCGTTTTATTGTTGTCTACATGGAACGGAGTCCCCATGATACTTTGCAAGCCATTGCTTTGCTTGGACGGTATTTTCCCCCATCAAGAAGTAGTGTAAAATTAAAACACGAAATGCTTTTTGAAATTCCATTATTTTGAAAATATCAAAAGAGTGTTACTTTTACCACAAGAACTCCCGAACTAATGAATAGAATATCATGAAATATTAACAGCTTTCTTTTTAAGGTTAGTACTAACTGAAAAAGAGGTGAATGGAATAAAACTAGTGCCACCCATGTGTTATGTGTGATGGAATTAGGCAGCAATTCTTTATTATTACTATGCTATCAAAACGGCGCTTTACTGCTACTTGAAAGTGCCAGACTGGCACTTCAACCATTTCACCTACCAATTCACCCATGCTATGCTAACGACCTGGCCATAATATTATATGTAGAGCGAAATTTGAAGATAGGAGTGGAATTTAATGAGGAATTAGATTTATTTTTAGAAGAGTCTGAATGTAAATCCAGCAAATATGAGCATTGTAACATTCACAAGCCAAATAACTTTGACGGATTTGAAATACAAATACAAATTATTGAATATGATACACAAAAAATGTGAAAATCTGTCATATCTTCCAAAAACTACTCTCGTCTACAAGCTGTAAGTAATATATACCCTATGATCAGAAGGTGAAGGTGATATTGAATGTTTTCTTCGATTGCCAAGGCGTAGTGTACCATGAGTACTTTCCATGGGGCCAGACAGTCAATAAAGAATATTATTTATCCGTTTTGAATCGTTTGAGGGATGCTGTACGTCGCAAATGGCCGGAAATGTGGGCAAACTTTTCTTGGATTTTGCATGATGATAACGCGCCATCGCAACGAACCCAAATTGTACTGGATTATTTGACCAAATACCAAGTAAATCCCATGGTGTTTTTTATTAAATTTTTTCCAAGTAAGTTTAACCCATAGGTGCTCAATGTCTTTGACAACCACTAGAGAAATTTTCCAAGGCATCTTTTTGTAGAACATATTAAACCTTTAATACCCAGTTTACTAGGGCTTTTAAACAATTTTTGAGAATATGGGTTAAATAGTCATATAACGGTAGGATTTAACGAGTTAAAATGTTCTATAAAAAAATGTATCATTGAATTTTACTAAAAGTCTTCCAAGACGAAGTTTAAGAAAAATTAATATTTGTACTGGATTTACCATATTATTTAATATGGCATTTGATCAATATTGTGACCCGGTACCCCAACACCAAGTTAGGGTTTTACTATTCTACAAGAATTCTTTCATTTGCAATTGGTATGGTTTGGGCCCGAGCCGATGACCTTAAAATTGACGCACTGTGTTATTTAGTTGTAATAAAAAAAGGAAATTTTTCGGCTTCTCTTATTTCTCATATATCTAATTTTTCGTACATAAGAGAAGGAGTCATTGGTCTTAGATGTTCTTACCCTCCTTTACATTGAGTTTTATATTTGTATATTCTACTTAATAAAAATACAACGGGAAGTAAAATTCTTAAAAAATATTCAATCCCATTGTATAACCAAAAATGACTTTGGAAGGCGCACATAGAAGAATTGGCAAGAAAGTTGAAAAGAATATTCATATCCAATCCGTAGCGAGGAAGGATATCCTAAGAACAACCAAAGCTACCACTCGCTCAGGGGTTTATCAAAATCGAAGTTTGAATCGGGACGTGATGCTGACGATACTCAATTTTGTCAAACGCTTAAAGACTGAGCTGCGCCATAAAACAACTTGAGAAGGGTTATCTAAAATGTATAAGATAAATCCGAACATGACAACATTATGTGGCCTAGGAAAGGCCTCTCTTATTCGGGAAGTAGAGGAAGGAGAAAGAAAAAAATCAACCGGGATAGAAAGTTTTAACCTAAACCGATTTATTTTATTAAATAAGAATACTTCTAGAATCACCGCCGATATTTTAATAGAGGATTGCCTCAGGGAGGCAAAAGTTGCGATTCGTAACCTCAAATAACAAAACGGCCGCCGTAGCCGAATTTATTGGTATGGGACTACTATTTGGAGGTGCGAAGCTTCGAATCTCTGTGCATGAAACACCAAATAATAGAAGAAGTTTTTTCTAAAAGCGATCGCCCTTCGGTAGGCAATGGCAATCCTCCGAGTGTATTTCCGCCGTGAAAAAAGCTCCTCAAGTTGTTCACCAGAATTTGGAGTAGGAGCTTGGCTAAATACAAACTAAAAGGTTGCGTGCCAATTATATATATTTCAATGTAGTAACATAGCTTTAAGTAAAAATATTGCTTAATGTTGAAAAAAACAGATCGCAATAAAGAAATGGATTTAAACAAAAGTAGTAAAACGAAATAACGTAATTATGAATATAACTGCATTGTGGCTGAAAAATTGCACTTTTCACTGCTCTTTACTTTTTTGTGTTCGATTCTAAAATAAGTGTAATCTGACCAGAAATCTCAGTGTTCAAATCGAAGGTTGTCACCGTGGAAGGTTGACATTTTTTCGTAGAAACGAAAACATCATAGAAAAAATGGTGTTACTTTTTTCTTGTCACCTGTATCGTTAGGCTAGTATTTTAGAACTAAAAGTATTAAACCACGTAATATACTTCCACGTCAACATAATTTCAATTCGCGACTATTTTCCCACTCCAAGTGATTCCCCAAAGTCATGTGAGTGCGCATTCAAACGCTTGGCGCCAACTGCTTAAGATACTAGAACGGCCAGCGCTGCGTGAATCACAGCAGCGCCGACGGTAAAACGGTGCCTTGCTTTTGGGCATAATCAACTAGATTACTAAGCGCCCATTCTCTTTAAATATCATTAAATGGTTTCTTAAATATTTATTTTTTTTTGTTTTTGTTAAGCTCTACAACGCACCTTGCAGCAAACGATTTTCGGCATCGGTGAAACTCAGCACCCAGGCATCACCTTCCATGGCGGAGTTCTTGCCCTGCAACGCAATGCATTCCTTCGACAGCATATCGAAGCCCTCAGTCTTAACCTCTGCAACAATATTCGGATGCGGCCACGGTATGCCTGGCAAGGGCCAATGTGCCGCAGAGCGAGGCCACAGGCCGGCGCACTTGAAGGCGGGCGTAATCTGCACAATGATGCGTTCGCGTATACGTAATTTCACCTCCGTAGTGTCGGCGATCATTTTGACGATGTCGCGATAGGCGCACTTATCACACGCTTGCGCCACCAACGTTTGAAAGCGGGAACGTATTTTGCGCGCAGACAAATAACCCGACGCGGTGATGAATTCCACCCACAGCGACATGGAACGTTTGCGGCCGTCGCTTAGCTTGAGCACCGCACAGCCGGGCAGTGTGCCATCGTCGACGAAGTTCAATACCCCCATTTGATTGAGATAAATGACTATTTCGAATTCATTGGGTGAAATCACTTCGAGACCCTCAAAGCGTCCATTGTAATCGTTGAGGGAGGAAATGAAACGCGGCTCTTGCACCTCGACTTCTTTGAGAACGTCTTGCACGATGCGACACACCTCGAGTATTTGTTTGTGGATTTGTGCTTTGCGCACCTGTACACGATCCGCGCAATATTTGTTCATCTGATAGACCATCTTGGACTGTGCCGCAATCATATCCGATGGCACGAGCATTTTAATGAAAGAATGAAGGATGTCTAAGGCTAAGCGAAGATATATCGGATTCGTATGGTTCAACCGCTTTTAAGCGATTATAATGTCGCGAGTGTGTGTGTGGGGGTGAGGTTTTTTTTGGATCAACGGTAAATCAATTTTAAAGTACCTAATCCCATTATTCCTTTAAAATTTACACTTTTTCAAATATTATATTTTGTAACAATTTTTCACTGCTATTTATTTTTGATTCACAATTATTCTTGCTTGCACTCCTCAACACTCTGCACTAGTTGCTATTGTTGTTTTTGTTGTTTGTTATTTGCTTTATTTACTCGGTTACTGATTTGTTTTCACTAGAATTCATTGATTCTTTGCGGTTTATTATTTGGTTATCACCATTCCACACGCGCCATTCACACCCATCATCAGCCGTCGTTAACGCAACAATCGAAAACGCCACCGCCGTCGCGTTCAGGTTTATTCAGTTTTGTGTACACACAACGCCAAGCTCCAATGTGGACTGATTTCGTATGGCGCACTCACCGCAAGAAAACCAACCTAACTCGCCCGCCGTCGCCACTTTGTTGTTCGTTGCTCGCTGTTCGTTGTTCGCTATGCGCTGCTCTGCGCTTGCAAATGCGAGTGCGCTCCACTATCAACGCAAGTATCAAAGCCACGCAATGCAGACTGCCATCTTGCTCAGTCTCTCAGTGACTACTGCATGTAGTGAGTACTCACTGCTTGCTCTGCTGTATTGGTGTGAAAGAGAAAAGAGTATGAACTGTGGGCTTGGCACAAAGCCGGTTTGTATCTGGCATTGTATTTATGTGAATGTGTGTGAAGTTGTTGTTTCTTTTTATTAAATTTAAATGTTTGGTGTGTTGTTTTCGCCACCTCTCTTACATAAATACGCACACACATAGAAACGAACACAAATGTCTGATGCCAACAATTGCAATGGCAGTTTCTCATTGTTTCTGTTTTTTTGTTTTTTTCTTTTTTTTTGCGTGCCGTGCGGAGTTTGCGCTTTTCTTATTGGGATTTTCTACGAAACTCATTTTGGATCATATACTCGTGGCGTATGGATGTGTGTGTGTGTGTGTGTAGTTGGAGAGATTGCAATGAACTCATATGCTTCTAATGGTATTATGGGATAATCCATTATTTACAAAAGTTTTAGTTGGAGGAGTTTGGTTGAAAACGTTTGTATGTAGTTGCTTATGGAGTGGTCAATGCCAGCGTACAGTGCTTATGTTATGTTAAATAAAAACTACACAGTCTTGAAATTTAAATTTGAAAAGGTCGAACCAAGGTGCACCAGGAGATTTGGTGGCTCCTAAAACACTCAGGCTCACAGTCTTACACATTAGCAAATTTTTGTATGTACAGCTGTAATTTATATGACCAAAATATACTATTAGGGAAAGGTACTAAATTCTGCTTTTCAAAATTCTTTTGGATGAAAATTCTGTAAAAATCAAAAAAAAAATTCTGTCCAGCCTAAATTCTTTTGGTTCAATATTCTGTATTTAAAATTCTGTATGATCAAAATGATGGAGAACTGAAATTCTGTATATTAAAATTCTGGAATCAAAATTATTTTCGATCAAAATGCTGTAAAAATATCACCTAATAAGCAGATAACCTGATAAGCACGCTTACCTGAATAGCACATTTATTTTATGAATAATGGAATCCTGATTTTATAGAAACAATGGTATATATACATACGTCAATTAAAGATAAATTCAAAAATTCATTCAAACCAAAAGTTATTACATTATAATGGAGAAACAATTATTATATTGTATTATTAAATTTTTAGCAATTCGCTTTAGAAAGTCTTTTTTTGTTATTCTTTTAATTCTGTTGTTTGCTTCTACAGCCTTCTTCGTTTGACTAATTTTGTGACCATTTTGAATTTTAGCTAGTTGTGCTTTCGCACAACCCAGCTCGCCTTTTAGATCATTAATTAGTTTGTACAACCCTGAGTTTCGTTTCCCAACAATAACTTTTAGCCGTCGATGCCAAGCCTCAATACTGTTTTGCGTTCTGGGGAAAGCGATATTGGACTCATCGTGCACTGACCAAAATTTTGGTGGGTATTTTGGTATACAATGAAAGAATGGGAATTGATTAAAACAGTTAGGTATTTGAACGAAGTATACAGAAAATATTGCAATTATTCTACAATATTTTTTAGCACGGTTGCTCGAATTTCATTCACATTGTTTCTGAATCTATAAATACATACAAACATATGTACATTTGCTTTATGTAAATCTGTTTTGATAATATAGGAAACCATATGGGTCAAGACAAGTCATGTATTGGCAGTATTTTGTTTTGCAAAAGTCTATATTGAAAAATCGGAAGAGCATATGGATAAATAAAAAAAGTGCGCACTTTTTTATTTTTCCATATGCTCTTCCGATTTTTCAATACAGAATTTTGCAATGCAGAATTTTGACAATACATAATTTTGATTTACAAAATTTAAAATTACAGTGTTCCGCAATACAGAATTTTAACATTACAGAATTTTGCATTACAGATTTTTGAATACAGAATATTGAATACAGAATTTGAAATACAGAATTTTGAACCAAAATCATATTGTACCCAACCCATACTATTATACCCAGAAACATTATTTTTATTTTTATTAAAATTTTTTTTTTTTTTTTAATTTAGAAAGGTAGGGGAGAATGGTTCTCAAACTACAGGGTTGCCCATATTCGACGGACTCATCTGGCAACCCTGTATCTTTTGACAGAGACGTCAGATCGCTTAATGACATACTGCGTTGGAAGCGTCAGTCCAAGCAGATTTTTACCATGGAACAGTACACGCCACGCGAGCGCTCCCAAATTGTTGAAATTTACATGCAACAAAAGAAATCAATTGTGAAAAAAAGAAGAAGAAAATTGTGATGCTAATTATTCGTCGAAAGCGTATGAGGCAGTTCTGGTTTCAACAAGACGGCGCTCCACCACACACAGCTCGCACCAAAATCGATTTTTTGAAGAAATTGTTTCCTCGCCGTTTGATGTCGGAAAATGCCGATTTTGACTGGCCACCGCGTTCGCCCGATTTAACGTCACCTGACTTCTTCTTGTGGGGATATTTAAAATCAAAGGTTTATATTAATAAGCCAAAGACCATAGAAGCGCTCAAGAACAACATCCCTGAGGAAATAGCCGCTATTCCAGCCGAAATGTTAGCTAAAACTATGGAAAATGCTGCATACGCCGTACAGGCTCAAGGCGGTCATTTGAGAGATATCATATTCAAAAGGTGATGTGAACGAAATAAAATGAGTATTATCGTCAACGTCAAAAAAATTGCGTTTTTCTTTGATTAAAAAAACACATGGACCCGTCGAATATGGGCAACCCAGTATTAACATCTCCACCGTATGCACTGCCGAAAGGGTAAGTTATGGTGCCTGAAAGCAATTTTCCTACAGACATAATTTCCACTGTCTATAAGTAATCCTCCTCCATTCTTAAAGGGATAACTGCTCTCTAGCAGCCGGCATCCAAAAACGACCTAGGATAGATAATAAATTCGGTGGTATTTTCTTAGAAAATATTCAGATTTCTTTTCACAAAGCTTATTTCATATATATTTAAACTTAAAAAATGGGTTCCTATTACTCGGATGCAAATTGATGATGGTGACAAAATAGTGAATCTCGTAAAGTATTATATAAAAACTCAGTTAGTGTAGACTTAACTTAATTTAACTTAAGAAAATGAAAGTGATTTGCCAAGTCCTGAATTTTTTTTCTTGTGCTTTTGAATACAATTTTTTCAGCAGTTCAGCCCATATAATGCCGCAGGAAAAAAGATATTTTCACAAATAATTTCTACTTGAAAAAATATTTAAATAAATAATGGGCGTGTACACTTTTCTTAGGTTTTTGGGTGAGCTCCCCTCCTATTTCTGATGTGCGTCTTGTTGTTGTCCCACAAATGGAGGGATGGAAGGACCTAGAGTTTTATGCCGACTCCGACCGGCAAATCGTTTTTTATGAGTAGTTTTTTCATGACAGAAATATACTCGGAAGATTTGCCATTCCCGGCCGAGAGGCGATCGCTATTAGAAAAAACTTTGCCTATCATTTTGCTGTTTCATGCACGGAGAATTTACGCATTCCCGAGTGGTAGTTACGCACCAAGCCACTCGGCTATGACGGCCGATTTCTACATTTATGAATTATAAAATCGAAGATATGATAATCCCGATTCACTCATCGCTCCCAATTTACGTAAGGCCGAAACTTAGAAACCTAAAATGTATACGTTTTTAAAAGTTCAGTTAATCTAGAGTTCATTTACATAACTTAACTTAATATTTTATCTTACCTAATACTGTGAACTCCTTTCTAGCGCACACCTCTCATAAGCTCGCACCTTTTTAATTCTTAAGGGGTCCCACTGGTCTTGAATTAAAAAAAAATTGATTTTTTGTTTTCTGATATTTCGAAAGTATAGGCTTTTAAGAATAAACTGTCAAATTTTTGGAAGGATTTTCCAGTATTTCTGATTTTACAGCCGCTTTAGCAGGTCGAGTCGGATTCCTCACGCGGCGGCATCTCAAAACTACTTTTATCGACCTAGTGTTGTCAAAAAAAAAACTATTCAACCAAATCGTCTGAAATTTTGATATGTTTTTCACAACATCAATGGCTATCGCCCGTACTAGCATCATATTATTTCTACTATTTCGTTTTTTTTTTTATTAAAAAACTAAGAAAAACCCCGATTTTTAGAGTGTCAAATTCAAAACCGCGCCATTTTGTCAATTTTTTGTGGTTTATTCTAGTAGCGGGACATAACTACAGTCATACTGATTAGCTTTTTTGGATAAATAGAAAAGTCAAAATGGACAACACCGCACAGTGTGACTTTTTTCACTTTTAGGATGCCAAAATTAATAACAGCCAAACCCATGGAGCAATTCATTTCAAATTTTGCAGTGTGGTTGCAGATACCTAAATTTGATTTGAGAATAAAAATGGGCGTGATACGCCCACTTTTTCTCCTTGCCCACATATAAGGTAAAATTTCACATAATCATATTTTCTACTTTAAAAGCATTTTCCAGTGCCAATTTAAATACAAATTGTTTAGATTTCTTAACTTTAGCTTAGAGGCTTATGACTAATATTTAAAAGATTTCATTCAGCCCCTGGGTACCTTTTTATTCTACATTATACTGCTCAATGAAGGAGATAATCACAAATTGTTTCAATGATAAATATGTCACTAATCTTTATTTTATTAATAGTAAGCCAATGAACAGTTTTGAAAGATTAAACATAACAAAACATAAACACTTATACGAAAGCAATTATTCATAATACTTCTTCCTGGGCCGGCAATGCAATTACATCTTGAGGCAAAGTCCCGCGCTTGGTTTTCGATGGCTTACGTAAGCTGCAAATGTAGGGATCGGATGATATTAGAAACCTGTGCAATAAATCCTCATTGGTTTGAGTTCGTGAACTTTTCATTGTATACCATTCGCGATAATTTCTGACATCTTTATTTCTCGATTCTTGCGCTTCTTCGGAAAGCTGACCAATAGGAACCATGCATGACGATATTATATGTCTTGAATGGAACAGTATTTTATGCAGACTGACTGGCATATTGTACCACTCATATTCCCTCAAATAAAGATCGCGTGTGTCTCTCACGTATACCTCAAAGGCCTCAGCATTTATGTGAAATTCACACCCTAAGCAAGACAATATGGTGAAAAGCCTTTTTAAGAGACATAAGTTAATGCCTGTAATGTCTGCAGTAACTTCTGCATTACTAAAAAAACGTCGTGCTGTGTTTCCGTCATTTGAGCTAATAGAGGATGAAGTTGATGGCCCAACATCAAGACGGTATTTTCCAAAGTCTTCACTCTTGGAAAACCAACTATAATTACGGGCTAGAACACGGGCCTTAACTAGGCAAGACCCCTCCCACTTTGAAGAAAATTGGTAACACAGTTTTTTATACGCTCTCCTAGCTTTTTAGTATCCACGTCTCTTCCGATCACCGCAAAAATTTTCTCTAACACCGCATCACGACGCGTTTCTTTTGAGCTCGTCAGCCAAATTTCAAAAAGTTCTTTCCGAGGAATCGCCATGAAAACTTCTTTTAAAGCTGTGGTAGCAAATTGTAGCAAAATTTTATTCCAGTATCTGAAACACAGAATCCTAAAGGTCGTTTCGCTGTTAAAGAATGGACGGAACTCGATGGACCAATATAAGTTTTTCTCAGTAAAATATATTATCAAAAATAATATTAAGCTATGGCTGTTTTAGTGATATTTTACTGAGCGGATTTGTATCGATAGTAAAAACTTTATAGTCCTCTTACTTACCCCTGAAGTACAAAATTGTTGAAATTTAATCAGCAAATACTCAATTTTATGAAATTAATACTTATTCGTATTATATCTTTTGACAAACTTCACAGCGATGTTCGGATAATAAATAAAAATTATTCAATTGACGCACCGGCTTGTGTTTGTAAACGCTTATCTTTCTTAAAACTATTGTTTTGATAAATTTTGAGTACACTGTCGTAAAATTTGGTAATTTTTACACAACATACCGAAAGAAAATCATTTTCGCAGAACTTTTTTTTTTAATTTTGGCATCCTAAAACGATAAAAAGTCACAGTGTGCACCGTCCAGGTTAAATTTTTCGGGAGGGTCAACTTCAGCGCCATTTTTTAAATTATAAAATTTAAAAACATTTTTGTTTTTATATTTGTATATAAAAGAAGTTAAATAAAAACCCTAACAAATTTAAACCTCGTTTTTCATTTTTTTATTGTAAAAGAACTTCCTCAAAATACCCTAAATTTTCGAGCTCTGACCACCTTAAGATTTTTTTAAATTTTTTTTCTCTTAAGCGGACAACCCTTTCATGACATATTATTAATTTTTTTTACACTTTTCTTATAAGCGGACATCTCCTTTTTTTCATTCCCATAGGTGTCTGCCAAAGAGAGAGTACAATGTATATGAAACTGTATTAGTGGATAGTTAAAACTTTATTTAATTAAAGAAACTTAAGAGCCTGCAGATTTGAAGCACCGAAAATCTTCAAAATGTGTATGAACAACATCTGTATGATGTTCAACTCACTGTTTGGTGTGGTGTGTATGATAGGAAATATTCGGGCTAGTTATTTACGAAGATAGCGAAAACCGTAGCGTAACTGTCAATGGTGAGCGATATCGGCCCATAATCACCGAATTTTAGATTAGACTAGATTCTTTATGAGCTTTGCACTTCAACTTCATGATCTTTTGTGTCCTCTACTCATCACAGTACCTCATCCAGACCCAGTTCCCTTACCAAACTCAGAATAGAGCTGGGTTGGATTGAGCGTATGCGCCTTTCTTCTGTCTGCAATTGGCCAAAATGTCTTAGCCTTCCACGCTCTATAGCGCGGCACCGAATTTTTGCGGCCATTCAAGATGACCGTACCATACGGCTCATTAAAATGAATAATAAACCTCAAAAACTCGACTATCTGAGGGTCAATATTAGCAAATAAATCATCGCCTTAGCCCCAGAAATGCTTGATAATGTAATGAAAAATGTAGAAAAAATAGCCCAAATGTGCATCACTGGAATCGGTGACCATCTTCTCGGTATTGTTCACTGTCATTGACCCAATAAAATGTATTATATCAAATCAGCAGCTCTAAAATCGCTGGACAGATTCTCATTCTAATCAAGGTTGGTCTGAGAATGATTTAAAATCCTTAACACCCTAGCGGACATGAGGGGCACGAAGGGACTGAAATTGCGGACACCTTAGCGAAAATGGGTGCAAACACTCCCTTCATAGGTCCTGAACCTTTCTGCGTGATAAATAACAGCTTCAAAAGTGTCTTTCTGCGTGAGCAAGAACAACAGGCCTAATCGATTTCTGGAGCGTCCAATCGGGCATGCGGCAATCGAAAAGATTCATAGATCCACAACGGATAAAGGCAGAGGCGATCCTTAACCTAAGATGGAAGGGTATACGACTTAACACTGAACTACTAACAGGGCACTGTAACCTGTAATCTGTCCCCTATACCTGTAAAATTTTGAAATTTTTTTTTTTTACGTGTTATCGTCTTATAATTCGATGTATCCGGCTGCACGCACCAAAAAATGCGTCGTTAGCTTGCTCATGCGTCGTTATCTTGCTTGAACTGCAAGCGAGAGCGCGGAACGAACGACAAAAAGGCACAATCGGCCCCGCTTCGGCAACGTTCGACATCTGGCTCTCTCCTACTTGAGTGAGCATATATATGTATGTATATGTAGGTATGTATATGCGCATTTGTATACATATAAATTCACATACTTGTATTTGCATATGCCTTCTTCCTGTAAACCAACTTTACAGACAACCTCTTTTTTTTCTTAAGAAAAGAATAAATAAATCCAAATCACAGTAGAACAAAAACCAAAATTTAATCGCACGAAAACGCAAAAAAAAATAAAATATTATTTGATTTCGATTCATAGCGGGTAAGTTTTTAGAAGAGTTATCCACATGCGGCTAGAAATACATCATTTACATTTTTAATGCGATGATCAAAAATCGAATACTTTCCTATCCAGTGGAAAGTTGCTGAAATTAATAGGGAATGGAAATAAGTTTCCGTTCTTTCTTAGCCAAAGATACGAACTATTTAAACAATTAAATATTACCTGCCATTATGTGAAGTATACGCCATTGGAAGCTTCAACTTTACTCCATCTATCAGGTAGCGTACGGATTCCTCTGACGAAAAATTGGAGCTTCTTTGACTTTATCCATTCATTGAGCCAGTTTTCGATGCTCTCGTAAGAAGTGAGCCACTCTCCAATAAGGGCTGACTGCATTGATCGGAACAGATGGTAACCCGAAGGTGCAATGTCTGGGGGGTACGGCGGGTGGGGCAAGATTTTCCCAATTCAGTCCCTCTAAATATTTCTGGACCGATTTATCAACGTGGGGCCTGGCGTTGTCAAGTAGCAAAATCAGTTTGTCATGTCTACCGTCCCATTCCGGCCGCTTCTCTTGGAGAACTCGATTCAAACGCATTAGCTGCAGTCGGTAACGATCACCAGTGAAGGTTTCTGATGGCTTAGATGACACCCTTCTGATTAAACCAGATGCACAACATAACTTTTAAATCATGAATATTTGTTTCGCTGTCTATGGCCCTGGTTAACCTGGCAGGCTCCAACATTTTCGGCGCTTAGGGTTGTCATAATAGATCCATTTTTCATCGCCAGTGACAATGCGATGTAGAAAACCTTGTCTTTTCTGCTGTTCAAGAAGCATCTCACACGTCACCAAACGTCTCTCGATATTCCTGCAAACGGTTGATCCGACGGTTGATCTGTCAACATCTATCTCTTTAGACATATCATCCAATATTGTTGTAGTTAAGTATCTTGTAATTTTTTCGGTGCCCCTTCGCGACACGTTTCAGCTACACTTTTCTTTAAAAGGTAATAATGAAGTATGGCTTCCCGCAAATGCTGTTTGTTCGGGATGGACGTAGACATTTTTGACGTCAAATAAAAAATGATCTTTAGGCTTCAAACGAATGTTAACTACTGCGATCGACACCTCACATATACACTTTCAAATCACCAGTATAATACTAGAGCGAACACAAAAATAGTATCAGGAGTGACAACCTCTTTTACGAGGGCGGAAACTTATTCCCATACCCAATACTTATTCCAAAGCCTGGGAAGCCTCCGAACGTTGTCTCTAACTTTAGGTAAGTCAGCTGCCTATTGTTTCTAAACTTTTTGAAAGGCTACTTCTGAGAAGACCTTATCCGTTAATTGAGCAAGAAAACTCATTCCAACACACCAATTAGGATTCCGCAAACATCACCACTATAGAGCATGTTAATTGCGTGTAGAAATTCGCTAGACATTTTTCTCTTCCTAACCCAAAAAAATAGTGTCAAGCCTCATTACTAAAACGCCAGAGTGAAACAAAGTGAATATATACACATCCATACATACATGGACATAGTAGTGCTGGAGTAATTCTAAACTTAAACTTGTTCGACAATTTTTTATGTCACACAGGTTTGGGAACTATCACTCTCACAATACCTTTTTATCCTTACTTTTTTACACGTAATTTTTCTAGGATAATTTTGCAAGTAGTATTACTTTTATTTTCACTTCATCATTTATAGTTTCTGCCATAGTGTAGGTCCAAGTTATTTGAAGGATGGCATAGAAAAATTTAAAATTTCATGGATTTTTAGCCATGCGCTGATCATCAATTTTAAAACCTTCGGTTGGGCATCGGGGTTGGGGCTTTCGAGGTTCCTGTTAAATGATTATATCCATAAAACTATAGTTTAAACTTGAGGCAGCTACCTGAAAGCTCAAGTCGTAGTAGTCTGATTAAAAATTGAAAAAGTATGTATATTTTTTTTACATTAAATTTGTTTGTTTTCGTTTTTCTGATCTGTCAACGACCTACAGCAAATTCTATTTAAACGATTGATCTGAAATTTTCATCAGTTATTTCACACATCAGTAGTTCTGGCAGATGCTACTTTTGTTTATTTTCAGTCCTAACTTTCCATACTATTGTGTGATTTCCACCCGAAAAACATACCTTTTTTCGAAAATCCGCCATTTTGGTATTTACAAACCCACAGAATAATAATCAGTTTAACTTTTTCGTTTCAGATGTCCTTAAGAAGCAAAACCCTGTTGACAAGTCATCTATCTTTTTTTAAGACTCTTATTTAGTGCCTACAGTGTAGTAGTGCTACTACAAAAAAATATGTCAAAAACAAAAAAAAATTGTTTTTGTATACTATTTGATGTCAATAATTACATACTAAAAAATCAAAACGATCACATTATATTTTCTTAAAAAAAATTCCTAAAAAATATCCATAAAAATGGGTATTTGACCTTAAAACTCGATGTAATTGCATTATTCTTAGTGGCCTTTACAATAAAAACTGCTCTAAATGTAACTGAAATGAGAGGGTAAAAATCCAATATTTTCTTGGACGATGCCCAATATTAAAACAATGTCGCTATACCTTCCTTGGAAAGACCGTCCCTAGTAATACCGAAGTAGTTCATGTTCTAAATGGTGTAAATGATTTCCAATGGAAAAAATTAATCAATTTTATTACTGGTGCTTTAAAGCACAGGTAATTTAATGTAGTAGATGAATAGTTTTGTTAATAAAAATCGACCTAATTTTCGACTTTTAAAGTCATTGCGGAATTTTCATTAACAAAAAATATTTTAAGTTTTGTAAAATTTTTTGTGAAAAATAAATAAATCTATCTTTTCCATTTCACTATCTATCTATTTTGCACAGCCCCATCTGGCAACGCTACTCGCTCGCACTGCGAATCCATTTAATGTAACGATTCGTAGGCACAAACATAACACTACCGCTTAGACTCCGCCTATTCGCATCAACACTAGCACGCATACACTGAACGTTGGCAGCGAAATGATTTTGCTAGTGCACATAGATAAGCACCAACACAAAGATACGAGATACCCGCACACACTGACACTGACAACCACCACCAGCCCTGCCGGGCAAAAGTAACAAACAGAAGGAGACGTTTAACAAAGCAAACAAACACACCGCAGACAGACAGGCAGTAGCAGCAGCAAAAACCACAACCATAACAGCAGTCAGCAAATACAACAACAAAGACGCCAGCAACAAACGAACTTACGAACAAGGGTTCACAGCGCCGGTGAACGAAACAGGAAAGCAGCCAGCCGATCGATTCATTCATTGCCGCCTGTGCATGCACCGATAAAGGGAGTATGTACGTATGCATGTTCTCCTGGTCTCTTACACCCACACACACACTTGAATAAGAGCCGTTCACCAGTAAACACAAGCAAACTGCGGTGTCGGTGGTTGGCATTGGCTGTTGGGAGTGGGGCTGGTGAGCGCGCGTGCTCGCGAGTGTTGTGCTGTCCACCCCCTTTTCGAGCCAGAGCTGCCGGTGGTCTATTATACTCACACACACATACATGCATACATCACATGTGTTTCTTCATCCGAGTGTTGGCTCTTCTTCCCCAATTTCTTTCCACTTATTTATTTATATTTATTTATGTTTGTACTTCCCATTAAATGACTTGCCCATCCCGCATTCACACAGTTTGTATGTTTGTCAAACGCTCCGGGAGCTTAAAGGCCGAAACGGCTCCAGACAGAGCAACAAACAGAAAACAAATACAAAAGGCAGCAACAATGTTTCCCACAAATTTCTATTGTTTAGGTGTTGGCGCTTCACACAGCTTCAGTTGTGTTGATGTAAACACACACATACATACATGCGTACATATATTTTATCGATTTGCTAGCTTTCCTCTTTCTTCTACTAGTCTTCATTAATTTTCGCTAGGTTTGCGTCAGGTTTAATGCATTTATTGTTGTAATTAATGTGATTTACTCACGATTACCGGCACGACGTACCACCGCGTGGAAGTGACGTAGGCAAAATAAGGGGCTGTAAGACTGCACTTAATTAATTTAATTTCAAAATAATACAGGGGTGGATGAGAGGTATGATATTCATGTGTGTATTCATATATGTATGTAGCTGGAATGCGTTTCTCATCATAGCTGATATTAAATATTTAAATATAGAAATACGAGCTTTGGAACATTTACATGCTTAAAGAAAATCATATGAAAAAAACGAAGTATTGAGTATCTAATTTAAGAAATTAAATATATCTTTAAAAATACGAAGCTTTCATACGAAGCATAGAGCAGATTTCAGTTTAGAAAACCTGGCAATACTCGATGGATACCACCCACTAGCACAAAACGGTCTCCCCCTGTTGATTTGCTTTGAAATATCGCAGAGTATGAAGAAAGGCTTTCAATTACCGTTCTACAAGATGAAGTCCAAAATAAACAAAATTGAGCTAAAATAGGAACGACAGCAGCCTTGTTCTGATAACTTCGAGTTTATTGATTCAAAATAGGCCTCTATGGCCTCGATACACTACCTTCGATCTGCGCGTTCTAAAAGCTTTTCGAAAAAGTGTTTCAGGTGGTTGACCGGAATATCCTTCAGGATGTCCGTTCAAGCCTTTGGATGGTTTCTAAGGACGCAAAACGTTTTCCTTTCATGGCCAAATGCAATTTCCCGAACAGATAAAAGTAACAGGGAGCCATATCAGACGAATACGATGAGTGATTGATAGTTAAAATCCGATTTCTGGTCAAAAAATCGCCAATAGAGTGGATCGGTGAGATGGTGCATTTTCGTGCAATAAGCGCCAGCTTCCTCCTTCGCGGTATTCAGAGTGAATTCAACGAATGCGGTGAACAAACGCTTCAAAATGCTAAGATAGAAAATTGCATTGACGGTTTGGCCCGTTGGTACGAACTCCTTGCGGACAGTTTCCTTGGACACGTAATGAGAACCACAAATGAGCATCGACTTGATTTTTGACTTCTCCAAACGCCATTTTTTGGGTGGTGGCTCGCCTGGGGCCTTCCATTCGGCATTTTGACGCTTAGTTTCAGGTTCATGTTGAAAACACCACCTTTCATCACCAGTTGCAATGCTGCAAAGGAAGTTCTCGTCTTTTATCGCCTCTTTTTTGAGATGTTTCGAATGTTGAATTCTGAGCAATTTTTGGTCCTCAGTTAACTTGCGCGGAATGAAACGTGCACAGACCTTTCGTAAGCCCAAATGATCAGTTAAAATGCGATAAATCGATGTTTTGGAGATATTCAACTCCGATTCCATGAATTTCAACGATGATTTCGGTTCATTTTTGATAAATTTACGTACAATTTCGATGGAGTTGTCGGTGATTACTGATTTTGGGCAGGTGGGCCCGTATGCCCATTGTCATTTATGTCCTCAAAACCATCTCTGAAAAGTGTAAACCACTCAAGAATTCTGGCACGAGATAGACAATCATCGCCATAAACTTTTTTCATCAATTCAAATGTTTCGCTAAACATTTTAACGATTTTAAAAGAAAATTTGATATTAACTCTTTGATCGAAACTCATTTTTGCACAGGTGACACAAACAGACTGACATTTTAGAAGCACTAACTTCGCTTCCACTAAACCGAATGCCACCAAGCTTTCACTGGAAGTCATCAAAAATATTTTTATGACGCCAGTCTTGCTTATTTTGGACTTCACATTGTATATGCCATGGGCCTTGGCCTCCAAACTCTCATATAAGGATGTAAGCGCAATTATATATACCACCGAGATCAAAAAGTTCGCGGAATATATTCAGAAAATTCAAAATACAAGTTTATTCTTCAAAAGCCTTCAAAGTACTCGCCATCAACTGTAACGCAGTTATGCCAGCGTTTGATCCAGCCCTTAGAATCATTTCTGGAACTCTATTTTTGGTATAGCCATCAGAGTCGTAATGAATAATAACTGCGATATCAACGCGGGCCCTTTTTTGCATGGATTTCAAGCTCTTTGGGACCAACTATGCAACAACACGGCGAAAATGCAAATCATTAATTACAATGAGCTATACGGATTCATAAGCAAATTTCATGTCCTCTGCCAGCTCTCTGATGCTTAATTTGCGGTTACTGATCAACTTTTCTTTCATTTTATTGAGCAGCAAGTTTTTGACGTCCACGGCCTACCACTATGTGCGTCATCCTCGATGGACTCACGATCTCTTCTGAGGCATCAATAACACCTGGACATATACACCTGTGCTCACAAAAACATACTGAAGTTTTGACCATTTATATTTTATTTAAAATCGTTGCCATGCCAAAGAGACCGGCATGTGAGCATTCGGTCGATTAGTCAGGAACTAGGTGTAGACCACAAAACCGTTTAGAACCATTTGCAGAAGACTGGATTACAAAAAAAGCTGGATGTCTGGGTGTCACACGTGTTGGCGCAAAAAAATCTCTTGGACCGAATCAACGCTTGCGATTCTCTGCTAAAACGGAAGGAACTTGACCCATTTTTGAAGCGGATGGTGACTGGCGATGAAAAGTGGATCACGTACGACAACGCTAAGCGAAAAAGATTGTGGTCGAGAAGCGGCGAGCCGGCCCAAACCATCGCCAAGCCCGGATTGACCGCCTGGAAGGTTTTGATGTGTGTTTGGTGGGATTGGCAGGGAATTATCCACTATGAGCTGCTCAACTATGGCCAGACCCTTAATTCGGTCCTCTACTGTGAGCAACTTGACCGTTTGAAGCAGGCGATTGACCAGAAGCGTGCAGACTTTGTCAATAGGAATGGTTTTGTGTTCCACCAGGGCAATGCTCGTCCTCACAAATCTTTGATGAACCGCTAGAAGCTACAGGAGCTCGGATGGGATGTCCTATCGCACCCATCATATAGTCCGGACCTGGCACCAAGTGACTATCATCTCTTCCTCTCTAAGTTTTTTGCAAAGAAGGAGGAGAGGGTTTTATAAAAGGGGTATAATGAAGTTGCCTTCTAAATGGCAACAAGTTTGCGAACAAAACGGGGCATATTTAACTTGAATCGGATAATTCTAAGTACGTTAAATAAAGCGTCAAATTTCGATCACAAATACGACATTTCTTTTTCCCCAACCAAATATTTTATGGTATCAGTTGATGTTATATTGTGACCACCAACCTTTACTTGAATGTTTTCAATTTTTCGCCTAGAACTTATGAGAACCAGTTGGTCTTATGGTCTGCTGGTCTTAGCCTAGACGATTGTAACCATTGCTTAATTTTATTGATGGTGTCCTCTACCCTTCGTGAGACACCCCATACTTTGGAAACCATTAAATGTGCGTACTTCTGAGGAAATTATCACTTCTCACTCTGAAATGCATCACCTTCTGTCGCAAAAGTCATTTACATGCAGACAATTTGACTTTTTTCTTCATTGCTGGCGTCTGTCTCAACGGTTAATCAATATTTGTTGCCCATAAATTGTCGATATTTGTCACATTACGGTACCAATGATGAAAACGTGTTCAGCACACACAAACTTCTCTAATCTTTGATGTGAAAAGTAAACGAGACAACCCGCTGTGAATTGACCTAACAGGACCTGTGCACGGGACATTGATAACAAAACATTACAGGACAGCCTAAGGGTGCGGTGGTAGGTGTTGATGCACTTGTGTTTTGACCTGTCGTGCAACGTGGCGCACGGAGCCATCTGCTGTGAACTGATCAAGCGATAAAGATTACAGAAAACTCAATAGTTTTTTTTTTTTGTTTTTTTGTTGTAGCGACATTCTCTTGTACGCATCCTGTTGATATGTGCAACTGTCAAAAAAGGTACATTTGTTGGAGTTGCGCAGCACAAATGTGTACATGCATGTGTGTGTGTGTGTGTCTTTACGCCCGTGTGAATTCCCATAAACACAACTCCATAGTTCGCTTGCGGTGCCTGCTCTAATAGAGTCATTAAAAAGCTCTTCCTCGATATTTTTCATCTCAGTTGCTGTGCCTGTTCGACTGATAAACGCACCAATTAAGTGCAGCCGGCAGTGATCATTTCTCCCATTTACGAAACATAAAACAGATTTTGATTTTATTTAGTGCCAACGTCGACTTCGTGCCTATTTATCTCGCCACATAACTTACACTTCCATTTTCATACACAACTCCCTTACCTGACCGTTGGCGTTGGAGCTTATCGCAGTGACGGAGCGCAAAGTGGCAAAGTGGCACCAGCAACACTCGCATTGGTACAATTTCCGCTGGAGTTAGTAGTCATTATTTATTTATTAAGGCCCCATTACTAAGGTGCATAAATGTTTTTATTTATGTATACCTTCCCCAAACTCCACACATACATACGCACACATACACGGGTATACTCACGTAAAGGCTGCTCAACGTTTAGTTGGAGGCGCTAATTAAAATTATCTTAATGTATGCCACACATTTCAATTTGAATTATAATGATTTTCCGCATTTCTTGTTCATTACCTGCTCTAAGGCTCCTTTTGGTTTCTTTCTCTTCAACTCACAGTTCTCAAGCGCTTGTATTTTTTGTTGCAATTGGTAGATGTGTTTATTTGGCGTTAGCTCGGCTTAAAAAATCTTTATAAGTACCCAACAAACATTTTGGCGAAGGTTCAGAAATAACGTTCGGTACTTAAGATTAGACGCCTTCGATTCGCCACTTCTCTGCTAGCCACAGTGAAGAACTTAAGCAAACAGCAGCATCATTTCTTATTTCCCAGAAGTTGTACAATAGTTGAAAAAACTGTAGTTTTTTCGGAATCTATCTTTTTAATCATAAATTAGAAATAAATAAATTATTTCACGTGCTTTAGAAAAAAAAAACTAACAAAACAACAGAAAAGCGGTATGAAAAAGTCTACATACATGCATCGCTCTGGTTTGGTTCACTCAAGCAGATCACACATTGAAAAGTAGCTGTAAAGTACCGTTATTCCAAAATTTCAATTGATAAATCGTCGTTGCTAATACATATGGAGGAGCTTTTTCGTGGCAGACATTACTTATACATTTATTATTGTATATTCCATGATCGCGTAAAGACTACGACGTCATAAAACCTCCATATGTTAAAAGGAGAGAACGCAGGAACCCATTGTGGTCAATAGGCACAAACGCGGCACAGAGATATAAAAAGCGAGTCTATAAAAGGAATCTGGTGGACCCAGACGTGGGTGAATAGAACTGGTCTACTTCATGGACGGCGTTCTGGGCCCTCCCGAAGTAATGCAGAGAGTACAGGGTACGGCACTCGAAGTATAACCAACTTCAGACCGCTCGCGCAGCTGATGCCCGTCTGTTAGTTGACTAAATGACAGTCCGAAGTGTAGTTTACAAGCGCGCGGAAGCATTTTGCCGGGAGTAAGCGCGAAAAGAGAAAATCAGTAATGGATTTCAAACGTAAAAGTGTGATTGCATTACTTTTGGCTGGAAAATCAAAACCAGCGATTGCTCGTTAGCTCGAGTACCTTAAAGTATATTCAGTTTTGGTTTATCGCACCATTACTCGTTAAAATAGCACTGGTAGCATCGCGAAGCGTCATGGAGGTGGCCATCAAATGACTGCAACGTCACGTGAAATGGTTGAAAAAGTGAAGAAGCGACTTGAGTGAAATCCCCTAGGAAGTACCAATCAAATGATGAAAGAACTGATAATATCTGACCGCAGCATCCACCGCATCCGCCGCCTACTGAAAAATGATCTAACAGTCAAGCCTTACAAGATCCAAAAGGCGCATGATGTCACACCAAAGCAGCAACAAGTCAGCCTTTAGAGAGCGAAGGAGTTGCTTCGCTTGGCCGAAAGCGGTCAATTTCCGAACATTGCCTTTTAAGGTGAGACAATTTTTCAAATTGAGCAATTTGTAAACTCCCAAAACGATAGGGTTTACTTGACCGACCGTTCATTTGAGGCATCGATTGGCCACCAGGAGACTGCACCTGCCATAAGTAATGGTTTGGCCCGCTGTAACCTTAGATTGGTGCCCTCCAATCGTTTTTATCGAGCCTGGCGTCAAGGTAAATGCGAAATATTATCGAGAAAGTATTCCGGAGATTGCTTTGAAGTCTTGGGGACACAAACATTTTGGTGTCAGATCATTCAACTGGACTCGCCATCATCTCACAAAGCTCGAGTGAACCAAGAATGGCGAAAAAACAACGTTCCAAACTTCATAACACCCACACAATGGCTCACAAATTCACTAGACGCGAATCCGATGGATTATTCTCTTTGGGCTATTTTGGAGAGCAGCGTTCAAACTAAAAGATTCAATAGTCTCGAGATGCTGAAAAAAGCCATTGTCCGCGAGTGGGCCAAAATACCTACAAGTCACATTCGGGCAGCTTACGATTCGTTTCTGGACTGTCTCGCGGCCATACTCAAGGCAAAAGGTGGCCATATCGAGCGAAGTAAATCGATTCTTAATTTTGCATATTATTTTCATACATTACTTTGAATTGAGGAAAAGTATTGTAATTTTCCAAATTAAATTTATGGCCTTTTTAATTGGTTACTCTTCGAGTGCTGGACCCTGTAGTTCCGGGAAGGGAGTCTCTCCAGAAGAGGGGGAGGGATTGTTTTTGTGGCCACACTATTCAACGCAGTAGACGGCGGTCGCTGTAACTTCGAAGGCATTTTGGACCCTACCTCACCCAACAAAAAGAAAAGGGCGCGCAAGGCCCGCCCCATTTGCCTGCGAATAACGCTGTGCCATTGATTTCGGACTTTCATCAAAGCTGGTAAAAAACCTGCAGACAACATTATTATCTTTTCATTTCAAACTGACAAACTTCTCATCGCAATTGATTCCGAGTAACATCTTTCCATTGACTTGAAGACTTTTTTATGCACCAGTAGAGTTCCGACTCTTGGTGGAATACGATTTTCGAGGATTGTTCCTGTAGCATCCGCATAATTTTAGATAAGCCAACAAAGCATAACTGCAAATAAAATGTGAAAAACATGTACCCTACGTGACCTATGAGTACCGCAACGCCTTAAGTAAAAAATAAGGTAAACTCTCTGTACTTACAGCCGAAGTGGCTGCGCTACATGAAGCAGTGTTTTTTGCCTAACAAACAGGAGAGAAGTACATAATACGCAGCGATAGCAAGTCGATAATTGACGCATTATTGAGCACAAACAATAGTACGGAGTAGATCAATCGTATAAAGGAAATTTTACACCAACATAGAAACACAATCAAAATCATGTGGATCCTTGGTCATGTTAGTATAAAAAGCAACGGATCTGCAGATGCACGCGCTAAAGAAGCAGGAAGGGAACCACAATTATTATATCCGCACTTCTCTAAAACAGTCATACACAACTTAGTGAAAAAAATTATTAACTCGTCGATTGCTAGAGAGTGGACAAACTGCCACCACCTGTTTGCATGTCCACGGCTCTAATGCAGCTTCTAAAGCATTTTTCCGATAATAAGTCGCATTCACATTGACACCAGGCTCGATAAAAACGTTTGGAGAGCGTCCATCAGCGGTGACTGCGGCCCAAACCAATACTTGCGATGGGAAATTGCTTCGAGGAGCCATACGTAGGCTCAAATTCTCGTATGAGCTTTCGGTCAAGTAAACACGATCGTTTTGAGTGTTTATGAACTGCTCAATGGGGAAATTTTTTTCATCAGAAAAAACAATGTTAAGAAATTCGCCACGTTCGTGCAAGCGCAACAACTCCTTTGCTCTTTCGCACCGAACTGTTTTTTGCTGGGGTGAAAGATCGTGTGCTTTTTGTAACCTGTAAGCCTTGACCTTGAGCTCATTTTTCAACATGCGTCGTCATGCGTTTTCAGTTCTTTGGCCATTTTTCTCCCGGTTCGACGTGGATTTCGTTCATGTCGAGCCTTCACTTTCCGAACCATTTCTGGCGTTGTTGCGGTTTTTTTTGGTCCACCTCCATAGCGTTTTGCAAGGCTCCCAGTATCATAGTAACGTTTGATAGTGCGATACACA
The DNA here is from genome assembly GCF_028408465.1 of Anastrepha ludens. NCBI lineage: Eukaryota > Metazoa > Arthropoda > Insecta > Diptera > Tephritidae > Anastrepha > Anastrepha ludens. The sequence continues at coordinate 23,738,921 of NC_071499.1, read as the reverse complement.
AACATTTTATTCACTTTGAGGTGACTGAGCTCACGAACAATGGCTGGTTGAGATCTTCCAGCCAAATATAAGGCAATCACACTATTACGGTTGAATTCCATCACAGAACAAAAAATTCAACAAAACTGAAATGCAAGTGCTTTTGATGCCTTATAAATAATATATTGAACTGTCATTGGAACAATTTTGACGTTGATGTCCTGAGCTGTTTTATAGATATAAGCAGTGTGAAGTTGGTAACACTTCATATCGTTCACCCTGTTAACTAAAATTTATTTAACAAAATTCAGTTCTTGTTTCATAGTTGATTTCATTAGCTATGAATTTGTGTAAATTTTATTACAATAGTTTGAAAAATTATTATAGCCATATCGGAAATCGGGAATTATTAACTTCTTTTTCGTCACCTCAATTTGACATGCGCAAGCTTCGCTAATTAAACTCGGAATGACAGAAACTAAATTTTTTTTGGCAATCCACAAATATTTTGCATCAAACAATGTTTTTTTTTTCGAATTGATTTCATTCGTGTAAATGCAACGGTAATGTGAAAACTGTAGGTTATTTCGGGCTAATACTGAACTCAGAAGGATCTCATATCCAATACATTTTACCTTCGCTGTTCATTTGAAATTCAACGCTTTCTTGAAGGGAAATTTTAATGAGAGAGTTAAGAGTGATTATTTCAAACGATATTCGTTTTCCAGTCATTTTCGAATTGTTTAACCAAGCCAAATGTTTATTGGGTAAGTATTCGATGCATGTATGTGAGTAGCATAATTTTAAAGTATGTTGTAAACTCTTATTACCAACAGACCCGAACCTGTATAATTTTCTAATTTATTTTAAATTTAATATAAAAACGCAGTTAGGTTACGATGCTCGTTAGGTATTGTAAATATTAGTTTGATTAGGGTTTGAGAGGCGTATTAATCAAAAAGGCACAAAAATGTGCTACTTACAGATAAAATGTGAAAAGTGGCTTTATTTGATTAGAGAAGGACAGTTGTGTTGGTGGAAAAAGTGACATCTTCCTACTTGGCAGATGATACTGGGGGCGTTCAGCTTTGTAAGTTGATAGGTCAAAGTGAATGGTGCACCGTCGGCTGTTTATTTTTGAATTACATATTCGGCCTTATCGTGAATTTCCATGTGAGAATAGTGAGAAAATTCGTTACTGTATTGCACAGAAATTCATGAGAATATTTGCTCACATGGAAATGCACGATAAGGTCGAAGAATATTTTAGCTCTGATAGTTATTTCACGCCCCAAAAAGCCGCCGATGCTCGCTGTCATGTCTCCGCGGTACTAAACATAACTCGTATACAAGTAGAATTGACTTTTTTCGCGCACTAACTTCGATAATCGTGTTTTGTTGATGGCAGTTGGTTTTTCTGCATCAGCGATTTGCCACTTAGCTGTTTGCAAATATTATTAAAAAACTTCTTAGAGTTTTGGTCTAAGTTTCATATTGGAAAATCGTCGAGTGACTGACATAGATTTAGTAGAAGCCCTAGAAACCTCATCGGTCAATGTAAGCAATATTTTGACTCAATTATTGGCTTTTAGAAAGCACAATGGGTGCCGCATTCGCTAGCAAGGGAACAAAAAAAACATTCGAATGCGACTTTCTCAGCAATATTTATGGTGTTTTCGAAAGGATAAAGTGGATAATGCAGATTTTGTGCGTCAATTCATCACCATGGATGAGACATGGGTCTCTCACCATAATCCTAAGTCAAAACAAGAGGCTAAAGAGTGGTGTGAACCTGGTTATTCGGCTCAAAAACGAGTTCGTGTCCAGTAATTGGCCAAGAAGGCCGATCTGTATAGCATCAATTTTTTGAGATGCGAAAGCAATTTTTTTATGGATTACTTGGAAACTGGTGAAACAATAAATTCTCAATATTATTGTAACCTCTAAGACTAGTTGAAGGAAAAAACTCGTGGAAAAATACCGAGTTTGTAAAAGAAAAAAAATATTTTTCATCAGGATACTAAAAGCCGTTTCACAAGAGCATTTTGACAATGGCTAAAATCCATGAATTAAAGCTGGCATTGTTGGAGCTTGAACCGTATTCACCAGATTTGGCCCCTAGTGACTCCCTTCTCTACCCAGACCTAAAAAAATTCATGCGTGAAAAGTATTTTTCATCAAATAATGAGTTCATATCAGCTGTGGACGCGTATTTTGCAGTCCTTCCAGATTCCCACTTCAGGGATGGAGTTCATAAACTGGAATCTTGTTAGAATAAGTGTGTTGATGTGCAGGGATGATGAATAATTAAGTGTATTTCAAACTATAAAATTGTGTTCTCCTTATCAAATCTCAAAACTTTTTCAATAACTCAGTATAATCACTGTGCTGCGTTATTACAATATGATAGGTAAAAATAAAAGGTCTCACAGTGCCACATCATGTTTTACTTTAATTTCCTCCTTTATTCTTAGCTTAATGGCAGATACAGGTACTTTCGTGACAGACTTGACAACGCCTATTTTTCATTAAAAAAGCAAGCGCGGCGGTACCTCATGGAAGCATCCTAGGCCCTCTCCTATATCTCTTGTATACGCAAGACTTACCGGTCCACGAGCAACACGTTACCGCAACCTATGCAGATGACACGGCTATCCTAGCGGATGGAGAATTAATCGAGACTACAACGACGAAATTGCAATGAGCGGTGAATTCTATTGCAACATGGGTAAAAAAAATGGCGTATCAAACTAAATAATTCAAAAGCAGTGCACATTGTATTCGGCCTGAAAAAACAATTTAAAAGCCAGTCTACATAAACAGCGTAAATATACCGTATGTCAACGAAGCAAAATATCTTGGAATAACCCTTGATGCTAAACTGCGTTAGAAGGCGCATGTCAAGAAAAAGCGTGAAGAGCTGGAATTAAAAACAATTTCCCAGGCCGTACGTTAATTAATAAGAACTTGCGAGTTCCCGAAGAGAATGGGTTTTGAAGATATTATTGTATATCTACGCTATAAAGAATAGGGGTATGTCGGAAGTCTTCTGAAAGCCTTAAATACCCATATCTAACTTTTTGGATCGAAGATGCCTTTTAATCTTAAGGCGCTCAAGCGTGCTTCTTTTCCAATGAAAATGGGAAGCGGTGGTATGCATTAGAGCTCTCCTAATACGTCAGTTGGGCATGTTTTCATTGCGCCTGTCATACCGACACAGATGAGGGGATACAATTTGTTGAGATCATTTACCGCCCTTCGTTGCTTAACTTTAGGCCGCCATGCAATGGAAGTGTAGGTGAGTGTAGGTTTAACAACTGTAGTGAATGCCCAGTAAGTCATTCTGGGGCTAAGTCCCCATGTTTTCCCCAAAAGCCTTGTCCAGGCAAAGAATGTTCTTGTGGCTTTTGCAGTAATTCCATGTAACGAGCAAACGAACTGTTTTTTTATATGGAAGAATTGTTCATGGGATATACATAGGTAAGCCAAAATGAGGGATCATCCTTCCAAAAAATCTTTTAAAAGCATTGAACTTTTATGAAAAAGAAATGAAATAAAATAAGTTCTGAAACTATTTACCGAATTCCGAAACAATGACCAAAGACCAAAGGGGAAAAGATGTGGTTAAGTTTCTTCTAGCGCAAAAAATGAAATTTCCAAATAATACTTTTACTTCCATTGGGCTGTTACTGTCCTATAATAATAATCTTACATGTGTGTGTGTGTGTGTGTGTTCATGTGTGTATATGCAATTCAGAAGCCGCCTAATTAAATCACGATCGCGTAAAGACGAAATCAGCAAAACAATGCGCGTACCACACAGTACCAACAATATGCCACACATGGCAACAACTTCATTTTGCTACCGCCAACACAAAACAACAACAAAAATAATGTGTTGCAAATGTCGCCAGCACTATCAGTGGCCAGTGATCTACGAGTGTGGTAGCAATGAAAATGTGGTCCGAACATTCGTCCTTTGCAGGCTGTGGCAAGTTTACCACCTTTACCGTTTTGTTAAATGTTTTTTTTTTTTTTTGGTTTTTTTGTTTGACTTTGCGCAACTTGCCACTGCCTTCTGTGGCTTTTAATTGCGCGCAAAGGCAATGAAACCGAAATTAAAAATCGAATTGTTTTAAGTTGGTGGTTTAAAGGTGAATACTCGCGAGTTTATGTATGTATTTACTCCTATATCATATATGAGGCGTATGTACACCTATGCGCAAAATAATAGGAGCGCTAGGAATTAACAAGTTGTAACTTTTGGGTTTTGTTGTAGCCATATAACCCAAGGCACTTTCATAAAAACAGAAAAATTTAAAAATAATAGCAAAACAAAAGCAACAAAAACCATATAAACCAAAACTCCAAACTTTGTATAAAATTTACAAAAAATTAACAAATAAAAAAATGTCCAACTTTTTATTAAGAGTTTTTTGAAAAATTCTGGGTACGCAGTTTTATGCCCCAAAAATTACAAAAAATTTAACAAAAAAAAAATGTCCAATTTTTTATTAAGAATTTTTAGAAAAATTCTGGTTTTTATAACCCAAAAATTACAAAAAATTTAAGAAAAAAAATTTCCAACTTTTTTTAATGAATTTTTAGAAAAATTCTGGGTTTGCAGTTTTATGGTCAAAAAATTACAAAAAATTTAACAAAAATAAGATGTCCAATTTTTTATTAAGAATTTTTAGAAAAATTGTGGTTTTTATAACCCAAAAATTAAAAAAAATTTAAGAAAAAAAATTTCCAACTTTTTTTAATGAATTTTTAGAAAAATTCTGGGTTTGCAGTTTTATGGTCCAAAAATTACAAAAAATTCAATAAAAAACAAATGTCCAACTTTTTATTAAGAATTTTTAGAAAAATTGTGGTTTTTATAACCCAAAAGTTACAAAAAATGTTACAAAAAAACAATGTCCAAATTTTTTTATGGTCCGAAAATTACAAAAAATTTAACAAAACGAAAATGTCCAACTGTTTATTAAGAATTTTTCGAAAAATTCTGGATATGCAGTTTTATGGCCCAAAAATTACAAAAACCATGTCCAACTTTTTATGAAGAAGTTTTAGAAAAATTCTGGTTTTTATAACCCAAAAATTACAAAAAATTCAACGAAAAAAAAATGTTAAACTTTTTATTAAGAATTTTTAGAAAAATTCCGGGTATGCAGTTTTATGGCCCAAAAATTACAAAAAAATTAACAAAAAAAATGTCCAACTTTTTATTTAGAATTTTTAGATAAATTCTGGGTTTTATGGCCCAAACAATTTAATAAAAAAAAAGATGTCCAACTTTTTATTAAGAATTTTTAGAAAAATGCTGAGAAGTTAATGTTTCAACTGACTACAAAATACCCTTGATTTTTAACAACTTTTTTTCTTCCATATAAAAGACTTTCGAAGACTTCATAATGTGGAAGAAAATTCTCAACATCGTATGGAAGAAAAATTTTAAACAATCAACACCATTTTTGAGCGAATTTTGAATACCCACAAATTGTATATTACTTAGAAGCATTTTAATACACAATTCCAATTAAAGTTCACAAGTTTAATGTCTTTTTTTTAATTTTTGAGATTTTTATAAATTTTGTAAAAATTTGGAAACTGTGAATTATACATCTTTTTGTTGTAGAATGCACTATACTTTCATAAAAACAAAAAAAAATTAAATTAAATTAAAACTTGGTAATTCCCACCGTTCCTATTATTCTGAACACAAGTGTATGTACGTACATGTAGAGATATACATTTGTTAGCATGTATATGTATGTATGTTTGTTTGTATGTATTCATGCCTTGGGTACGGTGCATTGTGTCATGTGTAACCGCTGCTTGTTGAAGTGATTGCGATCAAAACGGCAGCTGCTCCGGATGCTCACACAAAAACATGCCACATGTTGTTGGTGGTGTTGCCGATGCTGCTGGTGTTTTCGCCGCTTAAGTGGAGCACTTTTCGATGCAAACAAGTTCATTTAAATGCAAATAAAATTAATGCTAGTCAATATGTAGGATTTGCAAGGCTTGTGTTCCACTTTTCGTCCATCTTACAGAACCAAATGCCGACATCACAGAATCAGCGAACACGATTTGCAAAAAAATTTCCAAATTATATGCAAGGTGGGATTTGATAGCTATTTTGATAAAGCTGAGGCGATTGGAGTACTATTTGGAGCGTTTTTGTGCCTTTAACTATGGAGCATTTTTTCGCTTATATCCCCGTTATAGCATCTTGGTTGGCATCAGAATATGTGGAACTAAATTTATAAATTAATTCAAATGGGTTACGCGAAATTATTGCTTGTACTATATTTTTGTCATTTAACTCCTATTGGAGCATAGGGAGAAGTGTTGAGGTACTATCGAATAATATGCATAGAGTTTCGAGCAAAAAGCTGAAAATTTCTTAACTGAAGTAATCAATTTGATTACTTGCTAATTTTATAGAATTTATTAATCAGTGAATGCCGCTGCAGGCAGACTTCTTGCTCAAAGAAAGCAACTTGCCATAAAAAAATAATCAGAAAAAATACTTTTCAAATAGCTTTAGAAGCAAAATTGATGAAAGTCGATGCTAATCAATTTTTACCAACCATTTCATGCAGATCATCATTCCAGATTTTTATGGGGTTCTTATGAGGTGTGATTTCTAATGGGGTCCTTACAAATCGCAAGAAGCAAAGATACTATGGATATGACATTTCTATGTCAAATAGGATTTTGTTACTAACAGGCATCGCTAACATAAAGGATTTGAGAGCTTTGAGAAAGCTGAAGCTATGACTGAGTTACCACGGCCAATGAAAACCTTAAACGCTTTTTTCTCAAAACGACTTTTCTGAACACGGTGGACTCGATTTCTCGAAGACTTATGAACCGATTTAAATTTGTTTTTTTAATTTTTGTGCATGTATTGGCTACAGTCGTATATAGCCGTTTTTAAAAATTCCAAAAAGTAATATTTCTTCAAGCATTTCGAAAACAAAAAAAGGGTAAAAACACAAACTCACTTTTCAAACCTGCAACACTTTCTCAAAAAAAAAAAAAAAAAAACCAAAATCGCCACGTACGACGATAGCCATTGACGTATATGTAGACTAAGATTTTTTTTGGTTTTTTGCTTTCAAATGATTTTTCACCGCTGTATCGTGGCCACCAGGGTACATCAGTTTTTTACGACGTTATTGCATTAATATTAATAACAATTGTAATTTTTAATATTTTTTAATAAAAATTTGTGTCAGTATAGTTGAATATATGTTAAATAAATTATAATTTGTCCGCTCCTCAAATAATCATCCCTACTTATAAAAACAAATTCATGAAAATCACTTAATTTCCACGCGTTCACAGTGTTGTTCCCCCTTAAAAGTACCGCTATTCCCGGCGCAAGATTCAACAAACGAAATTATATTCTTAGTATGCGAGAGTTTGTGGAGTGAGTTTGACAAAGGAATATTAAATTTTATGTACGCTTGTTTGTTTGGCCATGGAACCGCGTACTTCGATAGAAAAGCGTGAGTTAGTTTTGAAGCATTTCAAAAAAGGAATTCGTATCGTAAAATAGGTGAAATTGTATATTTAAGTTCGTCAACAGATCAACACATTATTGAACGCCTTATGCATGAAAATCGTGTGGTAAAAAAGGGACGTCAGGAACCAAATAAAACTTTCACAGCGAAAAAGTGTCGGCGGTTCGTACGCCAAGTGAAGAAAAACCCAGCAACAAGCGCTCCAAAGTTAACTGAAATGGCCAAAAAGGATAAAGGTAAGACTTGCCATCCATTTTAACCAGTTTTGACTATTATTCTTCTTTTTTTATAAAAGTATAGATCATTGTCTAACAAAATTCATGTAAATTCAAATTTCAGACTTAATAAAAAAGTTAGAATATTCCAAAAACTTTTGATTTGTTCTCATTGGATTCGGCATAATTTTACAAATTTCCAAAAAGAAAGAAGAATTGCGAAGAAATGTGTCAGCCACATCACACTCGTAAGCGATAACAAATCTTGGATCTATGCATATGAGCTGTGATGTTCCAAGACGAACTTAATGTAACAAAAGTTGTTCGTGGAAGAAGCACCTCAAAGCACCTCGCCGGCTTTTTCGGAAAATCTTATCATGTCGCAACTGTACTACTAAAGAAACTTAAAGCAGTCAATTCTGAGTGGTACACAACCATTTGTGTGCCAGTAGATTTGGGAGAATTAAGGAAAACCAACCGCCAAAGGCGAGTTATCTTTCACCAAAGCAATGCGAGTTCTCTCGTATCAGCTCCCACCAAAGAGTTTTTGAGTACTCAAAAGATCTCGTTTTGTTCCCGAATAACAAAAGTTAAGTTCAAGATCAACGTTTTTCAACGTCTGAAGAAGCTCTTGAAGCCACTAAACAGCTCGTTTTTGAGATATCCACTTCTAAGTGGTAAAAGCGCTTTGAAAATTGGTTCAAAACAGAAGTTTATTGACTTCCAAGAAAAATTCCTGTAACTCCTGTAAGGAGTTGGGTGTGCAGGTAACATTTCCCTGATCTGGGTTCCAGGTCATAGGAGCATAGAGGCAAAAGAAATTGCTGAAGAGCTAACCAGGAAGGGGTCAACTGAATTGGTCCCTGAGGGTTCCTCCCGCGGTTATCGGCGTCCCCCTGACTGTTGTTAAAGAGGGATTAAAAAAAGAGGTTGTCTGTAAAGTCGGTTTACTGACGATAGTTTAACGTGACAACGTCATAAGAAAATATTGATGGAATGGTTGCAATTTTCAAAACAAAATTTTAATTTTATTTGTTTGATAGATATTTTGTATGGATATAGAGGAGGAGGTAAATGGAATTGCAATGGAATAGGTCAAGTTACATTTACACAAACGTGAAAAATGACGAAACATTTATCCAATTCATGAAAGATATCTTCAATTTCGATTGTGCATCAGACGTTAATAAGTCAACAACACTAAGAGGCACCATCATCGATTTGACTTTTTCAAGACACTTTACACTCGAAACACTCCCTTTCATTTCCTACTTTTTCTATCATCGTCCTATTCTCAACAGAGAAATGGTTCATTACCATGCACACAGGAAGAAGGCATATGCAAATACAAGTATGTGAATTTATATACAAATGCGCATATACATACATATACATACATATATATGCTCACTCAAGTAGGACAGAGCCAGATGTCGAACGTTGCCGAACGCGTTGTGCTCTTTGTCGTTCGTTGCGCGCTCTCGCTGGCAGTTCAAGCACATTAGCTTACATTTGCTTGCGTACGGAATAGATTCGCATATTTCATATGTCCATATGACTTGTATGCATCTTTACATATAGATTTGTTCTTTTTGAAAATTGCGCGAAATTGTATGTGTATATGCATGTTTATATATATATATTAGTATACAACATATCTTATAAGGTATGTCGTAAATATTACCATACATTTTTTCCTTCATATATAATAAAAAAATTAATAATAATAACATTAAAACAACAGGTATTATTAACAAACTTGGTTTTATTTTAAATTCTTCAAGTAAATCAAATTAATAATAATCAATAAGAAGGCATATGCAAATACAAATACGTGAATTTATATATGTACATATGCGCATATACATACATATATACGCTCACTTAAGTAGGAGAGAGCAAGATGTCGAACGTTGCCGTTCGTTTGCTTTGTTCGTTCCGCGCTTTCGCTTGCAGTTCATTCAAGGTAACGGCAATGAGCAAGGTAACGACAAATGAGCAAGGTAACGACACATTTTTTCGTGCGTGCAGCCGGCTAAATCGAATTATAAGACGTTATCACGTCAAAAATAAAAAATATACTTCTATTAGGTGTTTCGACGAGCTCCTCCTCCTATTTGTGGCGGGCGTTTTGATATTGTTCCACAAATGAAGGGACCTATAATTTTAAGGCGACTCGGACCGGCAAATGGTTTTTTATGAGGAGATTTTTTCATGGCCGGGGTATTGCACAACTTAATTCTCAGGAAAGCACAGATCAGACGGAGCTCCATTTCTTCGTGTGCTATTTCTTATGGCCCCAGTACAATAGACGTAGGGCGCAGATAGTACTGGGGACTCCACGCCATTCAATTTCAACTCCACGTAGCTGTGTTTGCTGGTCATTGGACTATAGGCACGCATGCAGAAAAGCTGGGTGTGCTATTTAATCACCATTGCAGAAGCTGTGGGGACCTTTCAGAGAAGGATACTATTGAGCACTTTCTCTGCAAATGTCGGGGCTTCACACTGGGTTACTGGGTGACCCTTTCTTCGACAGCCTCGGGCAGTGCTTCAACCTAAATACCATAAACTTTCCCCATTACATCAACAGCCCTAGATGGAGTTCTTAAACTGGTCTCAAAACGGCGCTTTAATGTTACTCGAGGCGTGCCAGTCTGGTACTTCAACCATTTCACCTACCTACCTACCAACAAAGGAGAACGTTTTGAAAAACAGTAAAGCTGTTTTCATTACTATTTTACCTGCCTTCGTGGATACTTTCCAAATAATAAATTTTTTTTACGGACAAGTATATAAAAAACGTATACATTTTTGATTTTTATACTTGGATTTATTTCAATGTTTTTCAAACATGCAATTGACATCAAGCGTTTGGCTGCATGAAAGTACGCATCCAAAAGCAATGAGCTGTCTATCGATTTGGGGTTGTGATGCTTCAACGCTGTCATCAATCACCCTACAAACGCTCGTATGCACTTCTAAATACAAGAGAGATGCTGAACGAACAACAGCTATAGGAGTTTTCTTATTTTGTTGTGACTTGAACAAATGAACTACGATTTATCGCTTGAAATATCCAATTCAGTGGCATCATTGACACGACCATCAGTGATAACGGTGATCTGGCGACAGTTGCAATTGCAAGCGAACTCAAAAGGAGGCACAGTCGCTGAGAAGAAGGAAAAAGGTCCAACCCATAGATGCGATCGGCCGGCCAAGGCATGTAAGCAATCGATCATTGGATTACGCAAGCGCTGGCGACAAGTAGCTGCAGAAGGCAAACGAGGTGCAACTGTTTGCATGTAGTTGCGACAATTGGGTATTCAAAACTAATTGAAAATAAATAAATTAATAAATAAAAGCAGCAGACTTCTCTGACTTCAAGAAATGTCAACATTGGCGACATTAAAACAAGCTACAACAACATCACACCTGACCTGAAGTCAAACAAGCACACCAGGCACATAAGAATGCAGTCACCGCGTGTTTCGTGGAACGAACACCCGAACGCCGCCAGCCATCCAGCCAGGCAGCAGCCAGTCAGCCAAATGTTGGAGAAGACGCGTTCTTGTGAAAGATGCAACTGTTGAACTGCGCATGCGCGAAGGGCATTTACCTGACAATCAACGCTGCGCTCAGATGTGACTGCAGCAAAGCTGTTGCTGTTGCTGTCGCTGTTGTTCTTGCTGTTGTTGTTGTCACTGAGCGATGCCACTGTTGTGTTGCCGCTGCATGGTGTTCTAGAGTGGCGCCTGCATCCCGCCGTGCCGAGTCTGATAATACGGAATGTGCGCCAGCCGCAGCAACACGAACACACACACACACAAACATACGCACATTCATATTCGTATTTGTATTGGCGTGTGTGCGTGTGCTTACGAGTCCATACGTGCATCACATTCAAATCAGCGAACGCCGAAACGCCAATGGAAGCGTGTGGAGCAAAGAGGTCAATGGGCAGCGCAGTCATCGAGCCAACAGAGACAAATGCAGACTCAAATGCAGCTGAGCACGCAGCAGACAAATAGATGGACAGACAGCGTTTCCATATCAACATATCAGTTAAGCAGACGGGTGGCGGGTTAGTAAAAATTATGCAGTGCAAAGTTGTGGTAAATGAATACCCCCGCATTCCCACACTGCAGCTACAGACACACACACACATACAAGCAGCTGATGGCTGTGCGGCGCTTGGCGCTTAGCGCTCAGTGGTGGCTGGTTATTGGAGCAAACCGGACGTTCGCTTGGCCGTTCAGTCGTTCTCGCCGGCTCACCCGTTGCAATGTTGAATATTTAGCCTTGTTCGAGAGTTTGCGCAGCATGCAACATGTCTGCCATGTGGCTAATTTATGTGCGTGGAACTTAAGCACCCATCAACAAGTTTGCGTAAATGCAAGTAAAGCTCATTTTTTATATCCATTAGGTCATTCAAAATGTTGGCTGCATGCAGAGGACCAACCGACTGCCCGCCACTGATGTGTGGCATTTGTGCGAATGGCGGGAATTTTTGGTTTCTTGTTTGTTTTTGGTGGTTTTTGAAAAACGAAGATTTTTATTTACATACAGACATCAGTGTGGAGGAGGGTGTAAGGAGTTAAGATCAAAACGAAAGCGAACTAAAAAAGGTAATGATTTTTATGTTTTCAGTTATATTAAACAAATTTATATTTAATAATAAATGAGTCTATATTGCATACACTAGGTGTCATATTCCTACTATCCCCTTATTTTTAAGGGGACAGATACTGTAAAATTTCGAAAAAAAAATTTTTTTTTCATAAACTGTTAATATAATCCATTAAGAATATTCAAAACATTTATAGAACGTAAATTTACGTATTTCTTATATTATCGATCGTCAACCGTGACGACTCTTTTCTTTGCGTTCGAGCGCTGAAAGAGGAATTTTCATGCATTCAAACTTTAGACGCGTTTTTCTGAAAACTTTATTTTTCGAATTGGCGTACACGATAACTCGAAAAGTTATTGACCGATCTCCCTGAAATTTTGCACACATCTTTTTTATGATATTACTTTTTATGTGAATTTACAATTCGAAAATTTTTCGAAAAAATAATTTTTTCGAAGCAAAAGTAATAGAAAAGTTCGCCCCAAAATTAAGTTTTTTTTTTAAGCATTTTCTTACGCGAATTTTTTCGATTTATTGTTAATTCATATAGAAATTATGACATTAATAAACAAAAAAATGTTTGGTTTTTTGAATTCAGGCCACTGACGCCGATGCTGCAATGCCCGCCGATTGAGAACCCCGCTGCGACCTTCCTGGAAGAATACAGTGTACATCCGCCATTTTAAATGATTAAAATAAAAAAAAAAGTTTTTTTATATTTTTTTAATGTATAAATAAACTGTATGCCAATTTAAAAAAAAAAAAAAATTGACTTCTTAATTTTAAATAATTTTAATGAAAATCAGGAAAAATATAGCCGTTTACAGGTATCTGTCCCCTTAAATACTATTTGTCAGTGCAATTCTAACGGTAAGATCAGTCCAAATTCGAACACGTCGTCTGCGTTATTTACTATAGCAGTTATTGGTCATGCTAGCGACAAAAAATGATCACCTACAATGTGTCGTCATCATTTCTAACGGTACTTATTTTCGGTAATACGTAGTAAAGCGAGTGTCAAAAGTGTACACTCATCATTTACGGACTCGCGTTTTGTGTTGTTAGGACAATTTTTTGGTAAGGAAAGTTATTGTTTTTATTTACTAAGCTTTTCGTTTATGGGTTTTCAATAGAATTCTGTGCGTAGCCTTAGCTTAGGTATATAAGGCTGATCCGAATATATCTCAAATAGACCACAAGAGTCCATAGTGTTATCTGCGTGATATAGAGTGAGACAATGTCCCGCCAGTAGGTAGGTAGGTAGGTAAAATGGTTGAAGTGCACCTGGCACTCCTCAAGTATCTCTAAAGCGCCGTTTTGATACCATTATGAGACCGCCAACAGGCAGATATCTACAGCCAACCAGAGGTGTTGATATAATGGAGAAGATTGATTGAATTTAGGTTGACGCACTGCCCAAGGCTATCGAAGAGAGGAGCGCCCAGTGATCTTAGTCGTCTAGGTGCCAAACCCGGACAAAGTGCTCAACAGTCTCCGTTTCTGAGAGGTCTCCACAGCGTCTACATTGGAGGTTAAATGATAACCCTAGCTTTTCCGCGTGTGTGCCGATCGTCCAGTGATCGGTAAACACAGAAATTGAATGGCGAGGAGTCCAAATGACTTTCTGAGTCCTCCATATCTTGTACTAGAGCCAAAGGGTTTTCGAAATAGCATATGAAGAAATGGAGCTCTTCTGCGCTTTCCTGAGAAATAATTTGTGCAGTTTCCCTTTAACAACTGCCAGAGGGATGCCGATGACCGGGTAGGAGGTCTCTGAGACCGATTCAGTCCCCTTCCTTATAAGCTCATCAGCAATTTCATTTCCCTCTATGTTCCTAAGTCCTGGAACCTAGATCAGAGAGATGCTACCAGCACATCCAAGATATTTGATATCCTGCTTACAGGAGTTGATCAGCTTGGATCTGCACCATGGCGTCGTCAAAGCCTTGATCGCAGCTTGACTATTGGAAAAAATGTTGATATCTCCCTCGCTCCCACATTTTTTAAACATTATGCATGCCTGCAGGATCACAAAGACTTCTGCTTGAAAAACACTAGCAGTGTGCGCCAGTTTAAAGGAGACAGATTAATTGGCTGATTTAGAGAAAACCCCTGCTCCGACTCCCGATTCCATCTAGGAACCGTCAGCGAGGACAGAGGTGCAAGCTTCGGTGCACATTTTCCCCTCGATCCAATCCTGCCTATTTGGAAAGATTGCTCTGGCACGACTCTCAAGCTCTAGTTTGCGGATAGAGAGATCTGTTCAAAGTTCAGAGAAATACGGTGTTAACTGCCCGAAAATGCTACCATGTCCCTTGAGAGATTGTCTCCAGAGGACAATCTCCTTTAACCTGATTGCTCTTTCAGCTGCGATGGAAATGACCCAAAAGTCGATGGGAAGTAAGTGCAAAAGAACATTCAGGGCAGCGCTGCAGTCCTTTGCACCCTCCCCAATTTAATGATATTATAGCCCTTCCGAAGAGTTTCCCACCAAACCAGGCAGGCAAAAGTTAAAATTGGCAAAACCACTGCGTTGAACATCCACAGCACGCCATGTGGCTTGAGTCCCCATTTTTTACCGAACATACATTTGCAGGAGTAGAAGGTCAGTATAGCCTTTTAGCCGATTTCCAATGTGTAGCTTCCAATGGAGTTTGGAGTCAAGTATCACTCCAAGATACATAACTTCCGATGAAAGCGGGAGCACGCGGTTGTTTTATTTGGGAAGTCGAAAGGGTTCAGGTTTATATTTTCTGGTAAATAGTACCAGCTCCGTTTAGTCAGAGTTGACTCGAAGGGCACAAGTGGCAGCCCAGCGACTGAGTACAGCCGACGGTCCCGATATCCCAAGTCATCGGTGTATGCTACTACCTCAACCCCACCCTTATTTAGCATTATCAGAACTTCGTCAATAGCAACAAGCCAAAGTAGGGGCGAGAGGGCATCAAACTGCGGCGTCCCCCTGTAAACGAATCTTGTGACTTTAGCCTCTCTTGCCACCGCATTCATTTGCCTGCAGCCAAGCAGAGACGAGATCCAGGGACGGATAGGTCTTTCCACCTCTAGTCTATCTAACGCAGGGACGATTGACTCCACCTTGGTGTTATTAAAACCACCTTCTATATCTATGAAGGCCACCAAAGTGAATTTTTTGTCTTCCAGAGATTTTTCCACAGTCTCTACGACCTCGTGTAAGGCTGATTCCGTGGGTTTTCCTTTCAGGTAAGCTCTCGATGTGCTCTCGGATATGATAATCAATCAATCTTTCAAAAACATTTAGGATGAATGAGGTAAGGCTTATAGACCTAAAGTCCTTGGCCGAGTCGTGACCCCTCCTCCCCGCCTTAGGTATGAAAACAATCTTCGTTGAAGCATCACAGGCAAGATATCGTCAGAACCAGGAGATTTAAAAGGAGAAAAACTATTTATTGCCCACGTGATTCTGTCAACTGACAGAATTGATTCCAGGGAAACATCGAGTAGCCCTACCTGTCGACTCGTTTCGGCAATGTCACGTAGGGTAATAGAATTTCCCGGAAAGTAATTATTCACCAGGATAGTCAAAGATTCTTCTACAGATTCAGTCCACTCCCCGTCCTCTCTTTTTACATGAGTTCTGCAGGAGTGGTCTCTCGAAAGGATCTTGCTTAGCCTAGCAGAATCCTTCACGGATTCAATGAACTCGCAGTACTCCTTCCAGGAGTTGCGTTTCTCGTATTTAAAGGCTTTTTTGTATTCATTCAAAATTACACGATACTTTTTAAAGTTTTTAGTTTGGTAGCATACGGGAAAAACCCTCCTAACCTTCTTTTTCAAGTCGGTCAGCGTCTTGCTCCCGTCGGTACTCCAACCAATATTTTTTATTTGAATTACTTCAAAAGTGAAAGATGAAAGGAGGAAAAAGTTTCAAAAATATATTAGTGCTTCAACTGCGAGAAGAGTCAATTATATATGAAATAAAATAAAAAATAAATAAAAATATGAAAATATTACATAATTATATAAAAAAAAAAATATATTCTTATATATGCTTTAAAGAAAAATGTAAGTAAAATATAAATATAAAACATAAAATTAAAAAAATATACATATTATACTTACATATACATATATAAAATACCCGAAACTGTTGTAGATGAATTTCAAATGAGTCCACTTGGCCTCCACGGTTGACAAGAAAAAGGCGAATTTTTAAATTTATTGCATAAGAAATTTCAAATAAATTCGTTTTTGTTGTTAAATTACCTTTACAAAAATACTAAAGACGTTCGCTTTGGAGACAACGTATTTTTGATGTTTGCCCACTAAGGTGGCACTGGGTTGCAAAAATCTACATTTCAAAAAGTCGTACCTATTAAATATAACTATTGTTTAATACCTACATACATATATAGAAGCATAATAAAAAAAATGTTTCGTTCGATGTAAATTAAAAATGGCAGATGCATTTAGTTCATCTGTATGCTCGTCTAAACTGGCTTTGTCAAAAAAAACCTGTACAGCCGCAATTTTTCTTTATATTGTGTATGGGAATAAGTTTCCGTTCTTTCTAAGCCAAAGTTACGAATTATTTAAAGAATTAAATATTACCTGCCATTATGTGAAATATGCGTCATTGGAAGCTACAACTTTACTCCATCTTTCAGGCAGCATATGGATTCCTCTGACGAAAAATTCGACTTTCCTTTGACTTGATCCATTGAGCTAGTTTGCGATGCTCTCGTAAGAAGTGAACCGCTCTCCAATAAGGGCTGACTGCATTGATCGGAACAGATAGTAATCCGAAGATGCAATGTCTGGGGAATACGGCGGCTGGAACAAGATTTCCCAATTCAGTCCCTGTAAATATTTCTGGACTGATTTAGCAACGTGTGGCCTGACATTGTCAAGTAGCAAAATCAGTTTGTCAAGTCTACCGTCCCATTCCGACCGCTTTTCTTTGAGAGCTCGATTCAAACGCATTAGCTGTGGTCGGGAATTATCGCCAGTGATGGTTTTAGAAGGTTTAAGGAGTTCATAATAGATGACACCCCTCTGATCCCACCACCCCTCAACAAAACCTCTAAAGAATGAATATTTTTTTTTTGCTGTCGATGGACCCGGTAGAACCTTCAGGCTTAGGGGTATCTTAACACACCCATTTTTCATCGCCAGTGACGATACGATGCCGAAAACCTTTTCTTTTCTGCTGTTCAAGAAGCATCTCACACGTCACCAAACGTCCCTTGATATCCCCCTCCTGCAATTGATGTGGCACCCAGTTACCTGCTTTCTGGACCATACAAATATGCTTATTTTCCCACCTCTACAGTGACCTAAATTCTCAAATAAATGTTTAAACATAGAAAAAAAAAACACTTTTAAGCTGTGCTACCAACATAAAAATAAGAACTCGTTTTAAAAAAATATTCTCCAATTTCTGCATAAAATAAAACTTTGGAAATTCCAATGCCTCTACAACTTAATGCTTGCTCTATTTCTTTAGGAGGTCAATTGCATTTTAATTATAATATTGAGGAAATTTAATGCTGTGCTAAATTCAAACAAACAGTTTGCCATACAAATACAACAACTCTTCGTTAACAAAGAAGCAACGCCAAAGAAACTGAGAAAGGAACAAATGTGAGGCAACCACCACAGGCTATGAAGTGATAAGATATGTACGGGTGGCAGTGGGAAAGGCAGCGACAGAGGAAGGGAAGTTGACTTAAACAGCGATTAAAATCATGAAATCAATTTAACATTTTTTTCGCAAATAGCTGGCAGGCGTGAAATTTCCACTTGTACAAGCACGAGCAGTCAAGTGTCGCTACATATGTACGCACACATGCACACGATCTGCTATTGAGTTGACCAGAAATGTATTGCATGCCAGAAGACGCAAACGTGAGCCATGCAGTTCGTAGGATTCTGTGCGTTCAGCATCACGGCAGCGGTGGCAGGTGAATAAACTGTATGCAAACTGTCCGCCCTTCATAATATTGCACTTTATTCAATGTTGCAATTATTAAATATGCCTATTTGTTTAGCCCCAAACATACGCACACACACACACGCACGCATGCACAGAGCGTGAGGTAGTGAGGCAAGGAGGTCGGTTATGGAGCGTAAACGTTGCTCAGTGCACGGCTGAGCTGCCTTTTCATTGCGTCGCCAGCGTTCGCGTATTTCTTTCAGGCGATTTTTCACTTACCGCCGAGCGTTATTTATTAGGCGTGCGCAGGGGCGTGTTTTGATTGTTGATCGACGACAATGACGACGACGTTGCGCCACGGTGTGCGTTCGCCAAGCTAGCTGGGCGGTTAAGTTGGCTGGCAAGTCGCTTACCACATCGCCGCTGTCTGTCCATTGAGTTCGGACGAGTGGTGGCCGACACTGCATCGGCGCTGCCTGGACATGCGTGGACCACCCTTTTAATGGACGCCTAATTACAGTCTTTATAACAAGTGGTGATTACCAAACCGCCAACTGACAAATAAGAATAACAACTGCAACAACAACGCGCTGCAACAACAGCCAGCATCAATAGCGCCTGCAACAACAAATTAGCTGAGAAGCTGTTGCGCAGCGCGCTCTTTGGCTGGCTTATTTGGCTTATTGCATCAAAAATCCATTTCAGTTGTGGTGGTGTGGGCACAGCCGATTCATATGCGGTTTTGCAACGCAATGCAGCTTTCATCACCCAGCCGCGGGCTATTGTCTTGTTACGGTCCAACCCACCCAACGCAAGGCGCAGTTCGCTGCAGCGGCCTTGCGTTGTTCCTGCATTCCTGTGCTGTTCTGCTTGGCTTGTCACGATTCGAATTATTTATGTAGGAACCAACGTAAATTTGCAGCTACACACACACACTCGCACAAACGCATTTTTACCTGTTTTATATATTTGTATTATTAAATATTGATTTTAATCGAAATTGCCGTAAATTGCTTGTTTTTCTCATCGTTCACTCGGTAATTTATAACACTTGGCTAGCTGGGGCCGGTTAGCCGCATCGCATTGTGTGGTCCCGAGGCGGAGGTGATAACAGACAAGTCGCGTTGAAACGTGTCTTACTACACTTTTTGTTTTTTCTTCTTCTTCTCCCTCTATTTCTTCCTCTTCTTCTTCCCATTCATATTCAATTATTTATGTTTATTGAAAGGAATTTGAAATTTTCGGACCACTTTTGCGTGTTTTTAGTACAAAAGGAGGAGTAGAGCGGATGAGGAAAGGAGAAGGAGTGGGAGAGGGATAGCGATGATTGGAATTACTTTTTTAATTAATATTAAACAGCTACTGGTTTTTGAAGCACTTTTGGACCTGGGGAGTAAACATTTTTAATCATTGAATGCTCCAACATTGATTGTATCGAAAAAAATAAGGAAAAAGTACAAGTCGGAAAACAGCGATTTTGAAATATATAAATTTTTTGTAAAAATAAATTGACTAATGTGCTCGTACCTCAGTATGTAAGCACGTCATTGCTAGAACATAGTTTCTGTGACTTTTCTCAGGGAAATCGACGGCTAATATATAATATAATGATGGTGTTATTTTGAGTGCTTGACCATAAATTGTATAAATTATTGTAATATTCATAAAGGTGCGATTTTCTGTGCTGATGCACAAAAGCATAGCCTTAAATATGGCCTTTTAATACCTTAAAAATGGCACACGCAAGCATTTAGGTAGGAAAAATAACTAAATATTTCTGTTTTGGCGCAGCTTCTCTGAGTCAGATATGTAGATAAAATAAAACAGAGTTAACTTTCAGGCCAATTTATTTTATCTCCTTCAAAATATGACCCGTCTAAAGTAACACACATGTGCCAACGTTTACCCCAGTCCTCAATGCACCCCACCGGTAGGCCGACGAAGGGATGGCCTTCAGCTCCTTCGTTGCATTCTCTTTCACCTTCTCTATCGACTGAAATCTCTTTCCACGAAGTGGTAACCTCAACTATGCATCACAGGGGCTATGATGCTACCCCAACAGCTGTCATGGAAGCACTCCTTAATCTCCCACCACTTCATATAGCAATCCAAGAGGAAGCAGCTACGCAAGCACTCATGCTACACATGAAAGAAAATTTCAAATTGGGCAACCTCACCGGTCACCTAAATATCCTAAATAAAATCAAAAACACCATAAGCTGGCTCAAGTTTCAGACCACATTGACCCAACCCTCTGTTTCACAAAAGGATACACAGTTACCTTTCCTGAGAGGATCGAGTGGAAAACAAACCCGAAATGGATGAATGATGATTCACAAAAATGGTACACTGATGGATCAAAAACACCTTATGGTGTAGGAGCAGGAGTAGTGGGGCCCAGAATCCACAAATCATACACTCTCACCAGGGACACCACTATCTTCCAAGCGGAACTATACGCAATAATGGAAGCAGCAAACATCATGCAACGTAGAAACCACAAGAGAGTAAAGATTAGAATACTCTCGGACAGTCAATCAGTTCTAAAAGCTTTAGATAGCTATACCTACAACTCAAAAACCCTCTTAGAATGCCACAAGGCACTCAATAACCTGGCAGTCAAAAACAATGTTTCATTAATTTGGGTACCGGGACATGAGGGATATGACGGCAACGAAAAGGCAGACTTTCAAGCCCCAGATGTAAATTTCATCAGACCTATTCCCATGTTTGGATTTAACAAAAACAGCCTAAAACAAAAAGTAAAATACTGGACCAAAACTCTAATAAATCAGCATTGGAACAACGTAGAGTGTCTTAGACACTCCAAAAAGTTCTTAAGTTTCAATGCTAAAAGAGCTAATATGGCCCTCACGTTAAACAAAAAGAGCATTCGCACTCTCACAGGCGCCCTCACAGGTCACTTCACCTGCAACAAACACTTATATAAATTAGGCATAACTAACACCAGCACCTGCAGATTTTGCTGCGAAGATGAGGAGTCTATAGAACATCTCATCATCGAATGTCCGGGGTTGACGCATAGAAGGAAAAAGTTTTCAAACAAGTTCATGCTTATAGATGAAGACCTACAATCACTCCTTCAGAAGGAGCTGGTGCAATTCATAAGCATACTTAAAAGTCAATAGATAGCATAGGGTGCACAATAGATCAATATGGTCGCAGTGCTAAAGGCTCATACCTTAACCCTTTACAACCATTAACCATTAACCAACCTCAACTTGGTAAACAAAAATAAGTCGCTCGGAGCCAAACCAAGTGAATACGGTGCTTGCACGATGGTATTTATTTGGTGTTTGGTCAAATAATCCAGCACAATTTGGGCTCGGTGCGATGGCGCGTTATCACCATGCAATATCCAAGAATTGTTCGCCTGCATTTCCGGCCGTTTGCGACGTACAGCATTCTCTCAAACGCTTCAAAACGGATACCCAACATAAGAAAAAAATGGAAATATTAAATCAAACATTCCCGGTACTTTTTGATCATAGGGTACTTACTTACTTAATTGGCGGTAACAACCCGTTGCACAGTCTGCCGAATAAAGTCTCGCCATGTGGCTCTGCTTTCCGCATACCTTTTCCACTTTCTTAAGCCAAGAGAAGCCAGGTCATCTTCAATTTGAACCTTCCATCAGACACGAGGACGTCCTCTTCGCCGTCGATCGCTAATCACCTTCTCATCAGCTTCTTTGCCGGAGCAGTTCCTTCTAGTTGGCCTAGCCACCCTAGCAGCTGCAGGATGACTCGTGTGACTATGTCAATATCTCCGTAAAGCTCATACAGCTCGTGGTTCATTCGAATGCGGTAACAGTCATATACGCGAGCAGGGCCAGAAATCTTGCGAAGCACTTTCGTCTCGAAAAATCCAAGGGCGGGTGCATCTGATTGTTTGACTGTCCAGGCTTCAGCACCATAGAGAAGCGTTGTTGCGTGTTGTAAGCGTGTTGTAAGCGTGTTGTTATCGTTCGTCGAGAGAGGGCTTTACTACTCAATTGTACACCTAGCCGAAACTAGCACCTATTGGCAAAAGTTATCCTTCGCTTGATTTAAAAGCTGACACAGTCGTTACTGTTAATAGCGGAATCAAGATATATGAAGTCCCTGACCTCATCGAATTTAAAGTTTTTAACTTCGACCTGTGGTTCAGGACGACGTGACCCCCTGCAGAACACCAGCACATGCTTGGTTTCGCCCTTAATAGGTCTCCTTGTAGGAAACCTCGAACGGTATCAAAAGATTTGGAGAACTCCTTTCCTATCTCGACGAAGGTTTGTGTCCTGCTCAACGTCATTCGGCTCAGCCGTATCAGCTTAGCTGGTATACCGAACTCAGACAATAAGCAATACATATAATTGGTCACAAATCGGACTATCAAAGGCTGCCCTTTTGGTCTACGAATAGGTTGTGCGTGTCAATTTGGTCCTCATAGGTCTTCTCCAGGATCTGGGGCAGTGTGAATATTTGGTTGACAGTGGAGCGAGCAGATCTTAAACCGCACTGGTACGGTGTAAGGTTTCAGTTTATCACATAGCAGGTGGATAGAATTTTATATGCCTTATATTCCACATAGTTGGCGCAGCTCGTGGGGTCACCTTTCTTTTGGATAGGGCAAAGGGTACTGAGACTCCAATCACCGGGGATGCTTTCTGCTTGCCAGATGTGTACCGTACCGAAATTTTTAATCGCGTTTTGCTCGTAATTATATTTTTCAACCAGCTTTATTTTTGAAATCTTAATTGTGTATTCACATTTACATTCTGCATGGAAATATGGATATACATGCATTTGCGATAGACGTGTTACATAGTTGTTGTATAAATAATATTCGGACGATTTGTTTTGGACAATTTTAACTTAAAAAAACAAAAATCGCTGATAGAACAAAAACCCATGTACTTCTAAAGCTATGATATTAAAATGTAATATATTTAAAATCGGATCTGCCTCAGGTAACGAGATCTCTGACTCTTTAGCTTGGATAAGCTCTGAGTCCAATTCCTTTGACCCGGAGACACGCTTTCACTTCTGCTACTTCTTGCGCCTTCTGCAAGCCACAGTTCGGAAACGGGTTGCTTTAATCCACAACCGAGCAGGCTGAGATGGACTAGAGCGATGTTACCTGCCATGTCCGACCGACTGTCGCAGATCCTCCTGTCATTAAGCAGAGGGGACTGTAGGCAGCTGGTTGTACTGAGGACGGACCTGTTTGTATGGGCGAAGCACATGGAAAAGGTAGGCATCTCAGACAATGCACTCTGTGGAGAGAAGGATGAAACGGCTGACCACTTTCTGTGCATCTGCCCGGCATTCGCTCGAATCAGGATAGCGGTGCTTGGCACTGACGTGTTAAGAAGCGACCACCTTGGCTCTTTGGCACCACAGGATCTACTCAGATTTCTGCGGAGGTCGGGTGTATTTAAAGAAAAGCAAAAAGGTAACCTGAGTGCAGTGCAATGGACTTAATGTTGTTGTACGAGTGGTGTATTTGCTAGTTTGTCCCGAAAAAGAAAACAAAAAGAGAGATCTGAACTGAACTCAACTGAATTGAACTGAACTGAAGGACATGGACTAGATTGTGTGAGAAAGATGAGAGTGCGTGAAAGTTGGTAATTATAGCGTCGGCGCGCTAGCTGTTGACCGAGGTAGTTTTCCCGGTAGCATTTCACAAAAATTATTCAATGTTACCATCTCTCGAGCATCATCACCATTCTGGTACTCTCTACGTATAGATTAGCATCTCAGCAATGATGTGCGAATTGCCGGATTTCTCTCCCTTGCCATTATGAACCCAGCTGTCTTCTCCCCTTCTCATTTTGTGTGTATTCCAGAGTAACCTGAACCTAATATAATAGGCAGTTGCTTTCGCCATCTCTCACAAGACCTTTCTGAGAGTTTGTTACTTTACCAGCCATTCGACGGCTCTTCTTGGAATAAGTTTGTGTTCGTCAGCCTTTTAAAGTAATTCAACTCTCAGCCATTACCTAAAAATGCAACAACAAATCCCGCATTAGCCGCAGTACACCAAACATAACAATTAAATTTTATTTATTTCATTTAAATGAAATTAATACCATTTTAAAACAAAGAGAACAAATAAATACAACAACAAGAACAACGAACACAGTAAAGAATAAACCTGTCCATTCTGTGAAGTTTGAGAATCCTTATTCCGAAAATTTATGTCGTCTTGCTCGCCACAACCGTAAACAGTAAACATGGGGAATTATTTATCAACTTGTTGCACGACAGCGTAATCGATATGCGCATTAAGAGTTACGTTGCAGCAGTTCCACGTTTATTGATCGGCATCAGGAGATAAGCGCCGTTAATCCCACAGCGAGCAGACGACGATGACGGTGATGACGATGATGCTGATGATGCTGACGGTGCCCAGGATGAGCGGCGATGTGGAGATGTGAACAGAGCCAATACAAACAAACGGCAAGATATTGTCATCAGACTGCTTAGCCCAATACAGTTCCATACAGCTATACAAACGCTAGCGATCAATAACCGCTCACGCACCGGCCGCACGTCCCGCACCAGTCGCCGCCAACCGCCAGCCACCAGCCACCAACGACAGTCAACCAACCACACAACAAACTGAGCAAGCGACGCATTGCCGATGACGCCGTTGTAATGTTGATAGCGGCCGGTGTAGTATTTGCGCCCCAGCAGTTGCCGCTGACTGTGTCTGGCTTTGTCTTATTTTCAACGAACAGTCAAATCAATATTATTTATTAGCCTTAAATTACGCTGACATGTCCGTTGGATGCGGTTGACGATCATTGCTGCGATCGCTTGATGACTGCTTTAATAGCGCTGGTGGTGGTGGTTGTTATTGTTTTTGTTATTGCTGAGAATGCCAATGATACGCTTATCGCGACAATATCTTTCGGTGCTAGATAGTGGTTGCCTACGGCCGCTAAGCCAGTTTTGGCTTTCCTCTTTTCGGTTGAGTTACGGTTTTCTTGTTTGTCTTAACCAACAGTTGTTGATACCTTTAAGCCTATGTTTTACTGGCTTCTACAATTTGGTCTTTTGCCATTAGTTTAATTCAATTTCTGTTTAATTTCATCTTGGTTTTGTTGTATTGTTGTATACGCGTCTGTAGATAGCCGAGCTTCTTGACCCGCACATAAAAGTAGCTTTGGTTATACCCAGCAAGCAAAACGACGTAAATTGTTCACAGATTATTGTGCACAGCCAGCCTGCTTCGGACGCAAGACTAAGCAAGGGGGTCTCTATCTGATCATACAATTCCTTCCACTATTTGCAGGCGTAAAACTCGCATGCTACAAAAAAGTCATGGTATGTCGTCAGTGCGATTAACCTCGATTCTAAGCCACATTCTTGTAGAATCAGCGATCGAGGGAGATGAAATTGATGGCAGAGTCAGCACTTCGCTTTCCCTATAGCTTTGAAAGGAAAAATTTCATGTGAAGTTATCCTGGTCGAGCTTAATAAAGTATTTAAACTCTTCCACCGCTGTCATTAAAGAATGGAATCGATTGAATGCGTCGGAAGTGAAGTTGAGGACATGGCATGTGTTATAGAGTAGCAAGTCTGCCTTGCTAGATAGAGTTACTATATATAAGACTAGCGAAAGAGAATACAATACCCCGATTGGAGCCATCTTGGATTATGTCTTCTATATATCATATACTTAGGATAGGTTAGGTTATACTGGCGATACCTTTTTAGAGTCCGGTACATAGTTTAACTTGAAACATCCCTCGTAAATATTCTTCAACCAAGGTATTACTAAGCGCGAAGCTTTTTGTATCATTGCCTGAATGATATAATTTGGTCCAGGCGATTTGAAAGATTCAAATGAATTGATGCCCAATTCAGTTTTTCGTGGGTAATTACGTCTATTTTAGTGAATCCTACTGTCACCCTGGCTGGATCGGTATTGTTTTATTGTTTACGTCAACACAGCCTGGAAAGTGGGTGAGGTCTTTCTAGAGATTCTGTGCTGTTCTTGGTCCATGTACTTTCTTCCTTCCTAGCAAAGGTAGGTACAGAAAGATATTTAGACTTTCTAAGCCTTGCCACTTCAACCGTTTTATCTATACCAGCATAGAAGTACTTCCAAGAGTTTCTTTTAGCAACGCAGATTTCTTTTTTAAAGAGCTTAAGAACATATGTATTGTATATTCTTCCCAAATAATCTCACATTCTGCCAACCTCGCTAGCTTGAGGGTTTCACGAACATATTGCCTTCTAGCACCCAGCTCCTTGTTCTACCAAGGAGGCTGAGGTTTGCGTTTTATTCGTGTTGGAGGACAAAATATATTTGATGCTTTAATAATGGCTTTTGTAAGCCTGCTAAGTAATATTTCGACGTCTTCATCAGAATTTATCGGTGAATTTTTCCCTATTTCCTTAGTCAGACTCTTTCCATGAGATCCCAGTTAGTGTTTCTGAGATTCCTTAGAGCTGTGCTGATTTTTGTGAAATGGCAATCAATATTAAAGTCGATGTAATTGTGATCAGAACCCTCATTCTTCCAGACCTTTCAAGTCCCTAATCATAGTTTTATCATCAGTTATATTGAGAACGTTTTTCGAGGTAAGGCCTACGAAAGTCGGTTTCTCTCCTCAATTTGCAAGACTAAGCCTATACTGAATTATATAGTTAAGAAGAAACTCACCTCTGGGTACTACCTCATATCGAGTGGTGGGTATTGGCGACAGCATCGATGGCATGGTCGGGCTTCCGCCAGATATTTCTACCAGCCTTTGAAGCTCTCTAGATGGCGTTTCTTCTTCGGGTGGCGTGTAGCAGGACGCCAGGAGTATGCAAATATTTAAGTTTCTATTTAATAGATTTCGATAATGATGCAGTATTTTTGAAATAGAAAAGTGTACGTATTTTTAAAATAATATTGCCAATGCTCCGTAGGTGAGCAATTTCCTATCAAGTGATCCAAGTATTTTGCACATTGTCGTCGAGTCTTCTGAAGCAGTAAATCAAACAAATTTTGGAAAAAACTTATTAATTTTGATCCTTAATTGATAATTTATATCAAGTTAAAAATTATGTTATAGAGTTTTTGATGGGAAAAATATCGTCGGTGCTTTTTAACATTTTTATAAAACGATTCCGATACCATTAGGACCAAGTCATCGGCGTATGCTGATAGCTTAGTCAATAGCAACTAGCTAAAGAGGAGGCGAAAGGACACCACTCTGCGGCGTCCCCTGTGCATAAATCATGTGACTTTAGCCCTTCATGCCACTGCATTATCTTCCCTACGGCCTAGCACGGTGGAGATCCAGAGACGTTCTAGATGAAGGCAAAAATAAATAAGACTGAGCTAAAATAGAAACAAGAGGAACTTTGTTCTGGTAACTACGAGTTTATTTATTCAAAATAGTCCCCTCTGGCCTCTTCTGACACTTTTTTGCGCTATCTAAAAGCTTTTCGAAAAAGTGTTTCAGGTCATTGACCGGAATGCCCTTCAGGATGTCGGAACAAGACTTTCGGATGGTCTCTACGGACGCCAAACCTTTTCTTTTCACGGTCAAATGCAATTTTCCGAATAGGTAGAAGTCACAGGGAGCCATATCAGGCGAATACGGTGAGTGATTGATGGTTAAAATGCGATTTCTAGTAAAAAAATCAGTCAGAAGAGTCAGAATTATCATGCAATAAGTTCCAGCTTCCTTCTTCAGGGTATTGAGGGCGAATCCGACGTATGCGATGCAACAAACGCTTCAAAACGCCAAGATTGAAAATTACATTGACGGTTTGACCCATTGGCGCGAACTCCTTGCGGACAATTCCCTGGAATCGGAAGAAACAAATGGCGCCAATCTTGCTAATTTTGGACTTCACCTTATGAGGTGCTGTCTTTCCACCTCTAGTCTATCGAACGCAGTGACAATTAACTCCACCATAACTTTATTGAAAGCACCCTCCATATCTATAAAGGCCGACAAAGTGAGTTGCTTACCCTGCAGAGATTTTCCACAGTCCCTACCACTTCATGTATGACTGTTGCGGTGGATTTCGCTTTCAGGTAAGCGTTTTGCGTTGGAGATAATTGGGATTCATTGTGCTCTCGGCCGTGATAAACGATGAATCTCTCAAACCGCTTCAAGGTAACTGAGGTAAGACTTATAGGCGTGAAGTACTTGGTACGAGTCGTGGCCGCTCTTACCTGCCTTGGATACGAAACAACTTTCGGTTTCTTCCAGTTGGTGAGGACGTAATTAAATGCAGGGTAGAAACCACCAAGGCTCTTGTTTTCCGAAGCATCATCAAAACCAGAAGATTTAAAGTAGGAAAAACTATTGATTGCCCAGGAGATTCTGTCAACAGACAGTATAGATTCCAGAGCAACATCAGGTAACCAACCCTTCCTGTGACGTCATTATAACCGAGAATTTTCGATTTCGTCGATTTCTTACAGAAATGGGTTACAGATCTTTTTATTTACTGGGTTACTAGCAACAAAAAGTCCACTTGCCTACAAACAACGCATTTCTGCTTGTGTGTGGCACTTTGACTAACTTCATTGAATTCCTTGGTCTTAATTCAACGATGTATGATTTTCCTGTTTGCCACACAAATCGGAATTCGTTAAACATTATTTTAATTATCAGTTTTTCATAAACTTCTCACTTCATTCGTCTTGACGATTTCAGGCAAGTGAAGATTCTTTGTGTTTATTACCATATTTATTTAAATCAATATGGCCCAGACAATGGAAATTAGCTTTAAACTCTGCTAGATGGATCTTCGCAGTGTCTCATAAGTATGCATTTCTTACGAGTGTGAGTGTGAGTGTGTGCCTGTCTGTGTGTAGTTTATCATGGACTGTGTGTGACCTGTGCCATGCTTCAGGTTATTATTTGATCGCAGCACCTCATTAATAGTTGATTGATTGTTTTTGTTAATGGCATATGTTACTGCTTTTATGGCCAAAAGGCTGTTTCATACATAAGTACACACGCACACACATAATATACATAGATACATACGTGGCGTGCATTTATGCTCGACGCTGATACAATTTGATTGATATCTAATTTGACAGTTTAAACTTCGAGGGTTAAATTAATTATTTAACTTTTCATGCAAAGCAAAAAAAAAACAAAGCTCGAGTGCTTAAAATAATATGAATAAGCGGTAAATAAAATAAATAGAAAAATGTTAGAGGTACGCAAATTCAATTAGCCATATATTTTTGCGGCAACTATTGCTAACGCTTGCCAGTATTTATATTTGCATGTCTGCATGTAAGTCCATTTACTTTTCAATTCCACATTTCTTATATCCTTTGGTCTGCCACTCACTTCATAAATCATTTCGATTGTCTCCATACACACATGCACACTCGCAAGCATTCGTTCCCCTGACCACCAACTGTAACCAGACACAAACATTATGGCATCACATTGACAACCATTAAGCGATAAGGATCACCATTTCAATTCGTTAAAATAGCCTGTGAAACGACATGGCTACACGTACACACACACACACACTCATCATCAGCAGAGCCATACAAACATGTAATAAAATTAACCTTATTATAGGCCTACTCAATATTTACTTGCCACATCATTTATTTGCATTCCACCTAGCGAGCCAACAAGCGCGGCAATGCATGGAGAGGCAATGCTAAAAAATAGCGGGACAGCTGAGTTACCAAGTCGCGTACCACTGCCTGTGCATACTTGCAGGGCTGGCAGGTTATCCACTAGTGTAGTTCTGCGTCTGTTTGAATGGTTGGTGTTCGGTAAGAAATCTAATTAACATCCATTAAATAGATAAACAGCAGCAAGGTGTTCCCGCAGTTCTCTTGTTCTCCTATTCACTTATTCTATTTTCTATTCATTTGTTTCCTCAAGTATCCACTCTGTTCGTTGGTATCCTTAATGTTTGGAATGGGCACTTTTTAGTATCTCGATTCGACACTTTAATTAATTACATGTCCTCGTGTAATTTAATAGAAATGCTTTTCTTAATTGAATCGAAATTATATTTTAATGCGTTACGTTCGAGTTTTATGTTTCTCCAAGACGGTCCGTATTTAATGTTGAAATTTTCACATGCAAGTCCATATAAAGGCCAGCAGCTAATGGCAGTAGAAAACAACAGTTTCACTAATTATTAAATAGTTGTTGCTTTTAGCATTAACACGTTGGCTGCCACGTATCACCGGTGATCACAAAAAAAATCTACCCCCAGGTGCCAAGCAAAAAAAGTCATGTCCCCGTTTGAATTTTAACGAGATATTTTTACCAGGAATAAAAGTCACGCTCCTGACGCGTATGAGCACGTTTTTGTGCTGTGTTCACCGGTGACCAATTGCCGTTTTTTTAAAACTATTCTTATTTTATTTGAAATGTGATCACCGGTGATGACTGTATTGATGAAGACCTCGATGTTAGTGCTACAAATGTTAATAATACTGCTGATGAAGAACAGACGGAAACTACGACAGCATGGACCTCGCCTGCTACCGGAGAGACTTTGAAGAATTTAGAAGAATTTACCAATCCACCCCAGGTTTTGCAATATGATGCCGGTACGCCATTTCAATATTACAGAAAGTTTTTGACCGATGAGATATTGGATATTATTGTTGAAGAGACAAATAGGAATGCAAACTCTCAAGTAACTGGCATCGGTACTCGCAGCAGCAGTAGGATGAATATGTGGAAAGATACTGATCGCCAGGAGATCATGGAGTTTCTGGCCATAGTCATGTATATGGGAATGGTAAAACACCCTGCAATAACCGACTATTGGAAACCAAGCACATTGTTCAAAAACGCATTCGTCCCACAAGTTATGGCTCGTAACCGGTTCAAGATCTTGCTCAAATTCATTCACTTCGCAGATAATGCCCAGTCCTCTGAAACAGTGTCAAAAACTTATAAAATGCAAATATCTGACTTTCGTCAAATGAGTGGAAAAGATAGCGCTTCAAAGCGCGCTCATCTGCGCAGGGAAAACACGTTTTAATAACGTCGACAGAAGCAACAAAGGATGGTAGGCCCAAGAGACATCGTTGCGGCATGTGCTATTCAGAATTAAAGACGACAAACTCGTCGTCAGTCGCCAGAAAGAAGGCCAAACTAGTGGCAACATACTGCGGCCAATGTCGGAGGTCACCATACCTATGTCTTAAACATTTTCAACAACTACATTAAAATTAAAAACAAAAAATATAGTTTTTTCTGTTTCCAGAATTGAATTGAATTTTCTCATTTTTAATTTCGTATTATTTCAAAACTTTGTATTTTACTATGAAATAAAATATTTTTTCTTTTAAAATAAACTTTCAATTTTCCCAAAACTCCTTCCGTTAGGGTCCCAGCCCCTAAAATCTAGGGGCCTAAGCGTGTATCACTGGTGATACATTGGCACCTTGGGGTAGGTTTTTGAAATGATCACCAGTGATACATTGGCAGCCAACGTGTTAAAATTAGTTATACAGAGCGGCCTATACATTCTTTCTGTAGAAATGCCATACTCACTTTGAAAACTGATCCTTAGGATATGCATATAAATGCGAATAACAAAAGAGAAGAGTTGACACATAAATTATGCGAGGCAAAAAACATATCAGTCATTTACTACAATAGTGCCATATTCCAAAACAAAAACATTTTTTTAGATAAATACAGTGAAACCTCGATATAATGAATCTGAAGGCAACCAGAAAATTTTTCGTTATTCGCTATAGGTACTTATTGGTAAAACCTTGGTAAAACGAAATTTGAAGAAATCTGAAAGAAAATTCGTTATAAATACTGTTTTTACCTGTTTACATCAAAATAATGATAAAACTGCAC
The DNA here is from genome assembly GCF_028408465.1 of Anastrepha ludens. Taxonomy (NCBI): domain Eukaryota; kingdom Metazoa; phylum Arthropoda; class Insecta; order Diptera; family Tephritidae; genus Anastrepha; species Anastrepha ludens. Next base: position 23,706,802 of record NC_071499.1, on the reverse strand, counting down.
TGAAGTGGGGTGGATATAAAAAATAAAAAGTTATACATTTTTTCAATAAGATTTTATTAAAATAATTGGTTATTTTTGTTTGTTTGCGCAAGTTTCGAATGCAGCCATCAATACTTCGCTCAACAGATACTAAGCTATCGAATGCACTTTTTGGTATAGCTTCCTGTATATACATATATAATATATAATTGGCGCGTACACCCTTTCTGGATGTTTGGCCGAGCTCCTCCTCCTATTTGTGGTGTGCGTCCTGATTTTGTTCCACAAATGAAGGGATCTACAGCTTTAAACCGACTCCGAACGGCAGATATTTTTATAAGGCGCTTTTTCATGGCAGAAATACACTCGGAGGTTTGCCATTGTCTGCCGGGGGGCGACCGCTATTAGAAACAACTTTTTCTTAATTTTGGTCTTTCACCGAGATTCCAAGGTACGTTCTCTCTGTGAATTCCGAATGGTAGTCACGCACCAACCCATTCGGCTACGGGGGCCGAAGTAGCTAATATAAAAATAATAAGTCTTGTTAGATATATTAAAGCCACAAGTTGGTTCAATGAGGACAATGTAGAGTGAGCGAGGTGGCTCTTTTCTCATATGAAATATTCAACATTTTCGCGGGGTGCATGGCATGGCACAGTTAAGATTGCTGCTGTCAGGGAGTAAATACTACTTGGAAGGCTGATTAAAGCCATTAGTAATAGCCCAGAGTGGAGGTTGTATGGAAGCCCAGTGAACACCGCTATGAGCTCGGAAATTGAATGGCGGGAGATCCCGGCCCTTTAAGTGCCCTACTTCTGTCGTACTGAGGCCAACGTGTTTTTGAGATAGCAAACGATAAGACAGAATTGCATGTGTCTCGCGCTTTTTGACGTGATAACGTCTTATAATTCGATTTAGCCGGCTGCACGCACAAAAAAATGTGTCGTTATCTTGCTCAATGGGCGTTATCTTGCATGAACTGCAAGCGAAAGCGCGGAACGACGACAAAGAGCACAACGTTCGGAAACGTTCGACATCTGGCTCTGTCCTACTTGAGTGAGCATATATATGTATGTATATGCGCTTCGTATATATTTGCGCACTCGCACATATTTGTATTTGCATATGCCTCCTTCCTGTGTGCATGGTAATGAACCATTTCTCTGTTGAAAATAGGACGATGATAGAAAAAGTAGGAAATAAAAGGGAGTGTTTCGAGTGTAATGTGTCTTGAAAAAGTCAAATTGATGATGGTGTCTCTTAGTGTTGTTGACTTATTAATGTCAGATGCACAATCGAAATTGAACATATCTTTCATGAATTGGATAAATGTTTCGTCATTTTTCACGTTTGTGTAAATGTAACTTGACCTATTCCATTGCAATTCCATTTACCTCCTCCTCTATATCCATACAAAATATCTATCAAGCAAATAAAATTAAAATTTTCTTTTGAAAAATGCAAACATTCCATCAGTTTTTTCTTATGACGTTGTCACGTTAAACTATCCTCAGTAAACCGACTTTACAGACAACCTCTTTTTTTAAAAAAGAAATTGTGCAGTTTCCTTTAACACCGGTCAAGGGGACACCAATGTCTGAGATGGGGACAACTGCAACCGGTTCTGTCGGTAAAGATAACCAGCCCATTTGTGATTTGAGTTCCTTGAATATACTACAGCTGACACTTCTCACACAAAGCACACCCGACTAATGACGATATATTTCCAACACTGAAAAAAATCTCATTCCGCACTAAGTAAATGTGGCATAAACTGCCAAACCTTATAATTGAATTCTCTTTCTTCTTGATTGTCACCGCCAGTCGTTTCTTTCCCGCGCTAATGAAAGCTAGTTGGACGCAGCAAGTGAAGTTCTTCTCTACTTGATTTTTCCAACACAAAGGAGGTGGTCTTTCTCTTGCCCTGCTATCATCAGCGGTCCCATCGTATACTTTGAGAGTCAGAGCATTTGTATCCACTCGGACGACATGACCCAGCCAACGTAGCCGCTGGATCTCTATTCGCTGCGCTATGTCGTCGTAAAGCTCATACAGCTCATCGTTCCATCGCCTGCTATACTCGCCGTCGCCAAAGATTAAAGGTTCAAAAATCTTCCGCCGAATCTTTCTCTCAAACACGCCAAGAGACGCCTCATCGGGTGTTGTCAGCGTTCACGCTTCTGAGTCTTACAATAGGATGGGCTTGATCAGAGAGTGCATTTGCGTCAAAAATTAGATATTCTCACAGAAAAGCCCTGACATCCAACTTTATCCAATGATTAATAAAAAATATACAATTATACAACTTGCCTGAATTGGATTTTGTTTTATAAAAGAGAGAACCGTTTTGAAATAACACAGTTTTTATGGCCTCCTGTAAAATTTGAGTAACTTCGAATTAAGGTTATTCAACCATATTATAGAAGTTTTCCTGTATTCCTTGTGCAAAATACTTTTGTAATATCAAGGACATTAATTTTAATTCATTCTCTATCAAAATTAGATAGCAAAGTAGGTCGAGGAGTCTTCTACGAAAACCTGGTGACAGAGCAATAATTCCGCCTACTCGATCACTGTGGGGTATTTCCAGCGGAAGTCTCTGCTTTAAAGAAGGACATACAGCGATAAATACGAGAGTATTATTCACCAGGAAAGTCGTCATTTATTCAGACAGCCAGGCAGCAATAAATGCGCTAGAGTCCAAAACAAACTCGTCGGAAACAGTCATAGAATATTATAAACTGCTAAATGACTTATTCTAGTACTTCAATGTAAACCCAATTTGTGTGCCAGGTCAAATATAGCAGCAAACTGTAAGGTGGATGAACTTGCCAGAAAGGGTACAACCCAAACTATTCAATCGGATAAAGCGTTGATACCCGTACCCATAGCCAGTTGCAAATTACTGATATATAGACAAACTCTAGGAAGCCTAGCAGCATACGAATTAAGCAAATTGACATGGCAAAAAACTAAATGGTGGTCGCTCAAAATACCTGCTAAAACTGAACAGAGAGGATACAAGAATTTTGATAAGTGTATTAACCGATCGTTGTCTAATAGTTAATAAGGAAAGGTTAGAAGGTTGGGAGTTTCATACAACGATTAATGTGGAAACTGAATAATACAGAAGAGGATGAAACTATTAGACACCTCCTTTGTGGGTGTGTAGGATTAGCCAGAAGAAGACTTTACACGCTTGGTAGTGCATCTTTAACAGATGTAGCGGACTAATAAAGCTAAGCTCGTTTATAAAAGCCACAGAATGTTTTAAAAGGGATCCTGTAAGGTGAGGAGAAAGTTCCAGTGATATCACAACGGACCTGCGACAGGTCTAAATGCGTCATATTGGCAGCCAGCAAACCTACCTTAACCTACCACATAAGAGGTTTTGTCTTATCTTAATACACAATTTTAAATTTTTAACGATGATATATATGTATGTATGTCTGTATGTCTGTATGTATGTATGTATGGGCGAGTATAAATTTACACCCATCTGCTGCATTGAAGTATTTATTTAACCCACAACTCATGTCAGTCTGAATCAGAAACCTCATTTGGGGAATATTTATATTTTCCCAATTGATTTTTTGTGGTGCTAAATCGAACAACAGACATTTGGTAACCGCCGGGCATTAAGCCACAAAAATAAGAAATACAAACACTGAACTTTTCGCCACATCAAATGGAAATGCAAACAAACCAACAGCCTACCTTACACCCATGCACACATACATACACTCACACACACACATACATATACATGCACGAATAGGCACTCAAAGTCAGAAAATGGTATGGCGCTCGCAGTATCGGCAGGATCAAGCAATCCACAACGATAGGTGCGTCCAAGCGAAAATTCTGCAGATTGCGCACATCGTAACGACTAACGTGGAACGATTGACCATTGCCACATCTCGCCATGGCATGCCATGTGTCTCGAGACGTGTCCGATGCGTTCGTGGTCTGTTTGTGGACGCCGGGCGAATGCGCCAGTAAATTGAATTCAGGACAAGCGAAATATCACTTCGATTAATTCAAACAAAGTCCATTTAAAGGGATCAACGTCAGTTGGCAGCCGTCGGCGCATGCGCAAATAAAGTTGGCACGACTCTTGCCGATATCGAGCGGCTAAGAAGTTTATTCGCATGCGGGAATGGCGAATGGAGTTTAGGTGTTGGTGTCTTTTTCGTATCTCGCTGATGTTATTTGCTGTTTTTTTGTTTTGTTTGTTGTTGTTTGCTGTTGATGGTGCTTGGACTGCTAATGCGGCATTGTATCTCAAAGCCTGGCGCGATCCTTCGATCGGCTGCTACCAGCGCACACACTTTCAGCGCCACAGAATGAAGTCAATTGGAAAAATTGCCGCTCGAAAATCCACAAAAGATACTTTGCTACAGAAAAAAGCGCGCCAAAAGGAAAAACAAAAACAAAATCAACAAAAATACCATTTGCAAGCCAGTAGAGGGATGGGATGGTAAGTTCTTACGGTAATGGACACAACGCATTCCCCCGTCCAAAGCAAATTTGCTCGTTCATCTGTATGTATTTGGCGTTGAAAACGCCATCGCATCGGATGGAATTGATAAGTGAGCACAGCGGCTAAGTTAATGGAAGGCGGCGCCTTTCTTCTTTGCTGTTGCGCATGCGCAAATAGCCGGAAAGGCGAAAATGACAAAAAGAAAATGCGAAATACGAAACGAAAAACGAAAGCCACTTGCAAGCGGAAGATTTAAGACGCTTGTTCGTGCACTGAATTTTGCGTGGGGCTATGCGCGAGTCTACACTAATGTACACCGAAATGAATGTTGGGTACTTAGCTTGAGGTTGTCCGGTGTTTGCGTGCGATTATGGCTAAATTTGCATGTACGGCCACTTAACGTTGTCTGCCAAGATGCGGATTTCTTGTTTGTTTTTGAAGAAGCTTGTGAGAACTTCAGCTATCTAGTTGCCTCGAGGATTTATTAGTTGGCAACGTTTGAAGTGGGCGCCTCTTGAGCTGTACACTCTGAGTAACTCATGAATTCGCTGTTAGGAATGGGTTGAGTTTTAAGAGATACATATTTTAATGTTGCAGGCACTTGTTTTTTTTAGATAGTATTATTATTAATTTTATATGGAGTACTAGCGCTGTGACCTAAATGTGCAATTTGTGCTGGTTCTTTCAGGTTTTTTTTGCTTTTGGTTTCGAATTCTTTTTAACTTTATTAAAGCTGTTTAAATATTCTGTCCAAGCTTCGGCATTAAATGAGTAATAATTAAATCTGATGAATTTGGTAATCATTTTAACATAATATAACTTAGTGACAATAGGTAGGTCTGACTCGGAAAATGTTTCCTTTGTATCTTTAGAATTGAACGAACTGAGACCTTTTGCGACAAATCTACTTATACTACTGCGATTCAGTAATACAAATATGCGGACTTATAATATTAGCTCATAAACAGTACCCTCGGCTTCCTTGCCATAGTTAGCCTTATGTAGTTTTGGCCACTAATATTTGTAACCAGCTTCATTATATAGGCTCGTCTTCTAATGTCTCTGAGCCGTCATACCAGTGCTATGTGGGCATGCTGTCAGCTTCCCTCACATGGGCTTATGGAGATTGTACGCTATCGATAGTTTCTTTTCATTCTGCAGCAAAACAGAAACATCGGAAGACGATGTGATAATAGTGTACCCTCGTGAGCACTTGATTCGAGCGTTTGTGACTTGTCGTCAGTTCGTAGATAGTCTCCATTCTGCCGAGGACTGATTTCTTCTCTGCGTTTTGCACTGCCATTCCGCGCGTTGCAGGTGCAACATTATCATCTTTGCAAAACTTTTAACTGCGTTTCAACAGTCATTTGATGCACACATGTTATTGATTGAGCTGTCTGGGCTCAACTGTTCACCCAAGACTAACTCAAGCATTCAACGTTCTTCGTTAAAACGATCACAGAAGAAGAACACTTGCTCAGCGCTTTCTATTGCATTGTTGCAGCTTGGACAGAAGGGAGTACCCACCCTCCATATTAAATCAATGGAGGCTCTCAAAGAAATATATGTGACCGTTTAATATTTGGATTAAGTAGTGGTCAACGTCTCCGTGTCTTCTTGTCACGTACTGGCTAATTTTTGGGACAACTCTATAGGTCCGACGTTCAATGACAGACGAGTCCCATCTACTTTACCATTTTCTAACGAATACAGACGTTCTGCAGCTTTCACTTCAGCTATCGTCTTTACTCCTTATCTGTCATTTCCCCCACAAGTATATCTATTGGGAGCTTTCTAGCGATCACGCAAACCGCGTCGTCTGATACGATCCTATATGCGCACGCAACTCTTAGCGCATTCCGACGGTGCGCCTGAGCTACGGGTCTAACATTCGATGGTTTCGCTTCTACCCATATAGGTGCAGCATACAACATGACTGAATCTACCCCTGAGCCATCTTCCAGGCATGTCAGGAGGCACTTTTTCAATTATGCGGACGAGATCCAGGACAAAACAGATCGACAGCTACTGGATCGGACAGTGCACAGGAAGACCATTAACGATATTCATCGGGAGACCCTTACCACCTGCTTAAGCTCCCGACCCCCGAATGCCATCATCGGGGCCAAGCACCACCCATCGCAGACGAAGAGCTGCAACTTCCCCGAGAGTCCCACGTAACCTTGGCACAACTACGTTCTGGATACTGTAGCAGGTTAAACTCCTACTTATCCACAATCGACCCCGACATATTAAACATATGTCAGGAATGTGAAAGCACCTGCACGACACTAACCACATTTTCACATGCCTCATCAAATCCGTTCATCTAACACCCCTCTCCCTCTGGATCCAACCTCTCGAGACAGCTAAATAGTTTATGGGCCTACCGTTAGAGGAGCTAGACGAAGACGATCGGTGATAACAATACACTGTAAGCGCAAAGTTACTGCTACAAAAACCACAACAACTGAATTCACCCTTGACATTAGGTGCCGTCTGGCGCCTTGCGGTCCGCCTATGATTCGAAGAATGCCGCTGATTTGGAACCATTTTGCTTAAAGCCGAGCCGTGCATAAATCATTACGCCTAGATACTTTATTGCCTCTTGCGACAGTATTTTGTGGCCACCTATCCGCAGTTTCATGAACTATTTTTTTCTTCGCGTGGTAAGGAGGACCGCTTCTGTTTTTTGTGCTGTTAACTTCAGCACCGCTGCAGAGAACCATAGCCGCTGCAGGTGGTCTAGCTTCTTGTCCGTGACCACGAGAGCGATGTCATCTACATAGCCTACGAGTGTCGCTTTATTCGGAAATTTTAAGCTAAGCACTTCGTCGTACATGCCATTGCATAGTGAAGGTCCAAGGACTGATGCCTGAGGGAGGCCAAAATGTTTGTCAAATAGCTCTTTGATATCATACGCAGCTACTGAGTTAAGCCTTAATATTATATATGTATAAATAATGTTAACGATGTAGGTAGCCAACTTTTTGATAGCTTGAACGATGCCCAACCAGCGCTAATATCTGCGCAGTCATATCCACAACAGTGGAACGGATTTTCGTATTCTTTATTGGTACGATAAGATGTCCCCTTCTCCCTTTAAGACAACTTTATTTGTGCTATAGAAATATGCAAGCTACGAAATCAGGACCCAAAAAGCTCCAATATATTCTTATTATAGAATAACAGCCTTGGTACTCAAGAAAAGGAATCGAAAACGAAATAAAGGTACTTTCAACCGTCAAGTATATGCATTTCTGTACCTCATTTTTATGCGCTCGCCGAAAACCGATTTCTTCTTCGGTGGCAGTACGCAGAGAATGAGAAATCTAGCTCCCTTGCGCGTGCATATCGGCTTTTTGAGGAGTATTCTTTGAGAGCAATGCTGATGGTTGAATGGTAAGTACTCTCGCTGTCTGTTGCGATAGTAGTTTTTCGATGTCAAACGTTCCCTGCTAAACCGGGCCGTACCCGTGTACGACCCGAGTCGACGTTCTGGTTTTGCGTTTTTCGATCGGGAGACAGCCACGTAACTTGATGAATTCCTTTGTGCCTGAATCTGGTACTAAACACTGCAATGTTTTGGACTCCGGCGAAGTTGATCAATATCAGTCCATTTGCGGATGTTTCGACGTGAGACCAAAAATCTCTTCTTTAAGTCATTCTAATCTAAAAGTAGATATAAAATTGATCAAGCTGGAATTGGTGGGATGTCGAGAATTCAGAGAAAATCATGAACTTCCGGAAACTTCCTTTGTGAGTGCTCGACGCTTCGATGCCTGATATAAAGAGCGTAAAACGGCTGGGGTTTGTGAATGTTTGTTAAAGCTTATGAGTACTTAATAGCGGCGATATTCTTTTGGAATTTTTCAGCAGCAGTCTCTTTTGGTTTTTTCAACTAACCACCAACCAGATCACGTTACAATTACTGTTAAATTTGCACGCAATCTGACAAACCTCAAATAGCAGAGACAATGCAGAGTTGCATAGTAAATCTTGTGCTGCCATAGCTGCAAAGACAGTGTCAATAAAGTTTCTCACGAACCCAGTTACGTGTTAATCAATGCGCAACTAAGCAGCCAACAGCAGCAACACGCGGCAATCCAACTAGAAGTGCATCCATCTCGCCTCCCGCTAGCTCCCCTGCTCTGCTCCCCGGATTGAAATTGTTGCTACGCCAATGTAGTAAATGGTTGCTCGTATTTCTCTCCGGTACATGCACGTTAATTGCCACCGGACAAAAACGACCAGCAACCAGCAACCAGCAGCCAGCAGCCAACAGCCAAGCAACCAACCATCCACAACCGACAACCAACAGGCATCGGACGACAGCCTTCGGCCATTAACCATCACCACAGCAGTTTGGCAAAGCGTCTGCAGCTACCTCAGCGTTAACAATAATAAAAGCAACAACAATTCAAGTGCAGACATTAGGAATTTCTGGCAGTTAAGTGGCCATTCGGACATATGGAATTTAGCCGCTTGTAAGTTTGTGTTGAAAATTGTTAATAAATTACGTCTAAACTGTGGCTAACACGCAACATTGTACAAGTGCGACTGGCTCGCACTGAGCTACTGGCAAGTCTGGTTGGTTGGCTGACAAAAAGCACGCAGATGTACTCGCAGCTAACAACGCTTGTGACAGTAAACGCATTGTTCGCTGGGTGCACTTTCGGCAGTTGCGGTTCGGCGTTCGAGGTTTGGTAATACGCGACGGGCAGACATATCAGACACACCGATTTCAAAGTTGGTTTTTCTTATTGAGCCTTTTAATTGGTGTAATTAATTAGTTGCGGCTGATCGATGCGATGCTGATGCTGCGAGCTGCGTAAGTGCAGGGAATTACTATTGATTACTAAGTATTGTTGTTATTGTTATTTGCAATCCTTTGGTGGTAGTTAGTAGTTGAGTCGTTAGTCATTTCGCCAAGACCTAAAGGCGGAGGTGATGCAAAGAGTTGGTCCGAGTTAAGTAAAAAGTCGAAAATCATCGCATGAACGATGGGTACATGTGGTAGTTTTTCATTTATTTTGGAGCCCAATCAGCTTTTATGCCTGATAATTCTTATAGAAAAACAATGTTTTACTGCTAAAATTTTTGAAAAAAAAAAATTCTAAAAATTAAGTTCAAAATCTTGGAAGTTCAGGAGAGTTTTGCTGTTAAAATCTTTTTCTAAAAATACTAAAAATAAGGCTTCTAATTCTACAAAGCTAAAGCTGAAGCATTCGAAATGTATAGTTGGGTTCATAACGTACGCTTCTTTAACAGTCTAAGATTTAAGTCGGGACTTAGCGTTGATCGACTAGCAGAAATGAAAAATACAGGGGAAATGTACTGTAATCAGAAAGATAAACTGACTATGATTATACAATTTTGTTTATGAAATTTTTGAAGGGGAAGGAGCAAAAATGTAAGAATAGACATTTCGCCTCTATATCACAGGTGATGCCAGATATGTGATAAATTATTTATTTCAACACTTTTTGCTGTTCTGTCTTCGCCTATTATTTCTCTAGCTAACTTCTTTAAGGGTACATATTGGTTCTTTAGTTGAATCAGAAAGCGCCATATACTCAAGTTCGGTGCTTGACACATCCACTGTGCGTTGTTTGCTGTATTCCCTTCTTATCGCTGCGTTCGCCAATTTAAATGCAAAACCGGTATATGACCTTCTGTAATCAATATTTGACCCCCAATCGGCAACGGCGAATCTTTCTAAGGAGCTGTTTTTTGTGCATTGCTTCGAGTTCTTTCTGCACCAGCTATCTTGAAGATGAGGTGGCACCATATCAGCACCCTCTCCTCACATCTTGGCAACTTACTTAGCTCTAACCTCTTTGAAACGCCCGCTCATATAGTAGGCCTAGATATTAGCCACATAAAGAATTTCATCAGTGGCTTGCAGCAATTTACGCAAAATGTAATTTAGTTATACTCTGCTCCCCCTGTCTTCTCCCCCTTTTTTCTATTCTTTTCCTTCTGCATTTATTTGCAATGTCATCACAAATGATGAATTTGGTTTTTCATCCAAGTATACCTTGTTTTCGGGCAACCATTTAAGCTAGCTTTGCCTTTCATTCTATTTCTAGCTTCATCAATTCTTGAGCATTGATCTCTATTCAACATCGTACCCTGAATTAGTTTCTTAAGAGGTTCAACCAATAATCCGTTTCATAACTTTACCATAGATAGAATCTGATGCCACAATAAGTTCGAGTTACAGGAAGACTGATTTAAAGAGAATGACTTACGATTTCAAGATTTGAATATCTGCTAGAGCGCAGTAAGTTGACGCCGATGTGAGTAGCTCATGTGACGTTCCCTTCCTTTCGCACCTGGTGATGTGTAGTCAATTCTATCTTTCCGATTTCCTCAGACGATCGCTGTAAGTAAAGCGAAGAATGTTCCTATTTTAATTTTTGGTTTATTTCACTGTGAAATTTAAGATTATGTCATACGCAGCTGTCAAACACGAGCAAATAGGAGACGATTTATTAAATATATTCTCTCTAACTTCGTAGCTAGTAAATTTTGCTGCAAGTCGTCAAACTTGAGGTAAATATTTGTTGAAGATTTCCGTATAAATAAATTCTCAGTTTTTTTTTAAATAATTAAATAATCAAACTTGAGGTAAATATTTGTTGAAGATTTCCGTATAAATAAATTCTCAGTTTTTTTTTAAATAATTAAAGGCTTACTCTTAGTGATTCCATGTCAAGTGATCCATTGATTTTTTTTTTACATTGAGAAATTAAATTAAATATTTCGGAAAACTATTTTCAAAGTGAAACTTCTTAGGCGTCGATGGACGAGCGAGAATGGAGAGTAAAATGTCAATGCCATGCAACGTTTTGGGCATTTTCGTTTCGCGCTAGAGAAAAAAGATAAAACGTAGAGGAAAAGGAGAGAGAGAGCTATACCTTATATCAAGGTGGATTTAATAAGGTGACAGCATTCACCCAGCTGAATTTTTCGCCGTAGGTATGGCTTACGTCAAAATGATATGCTTTGTTTGTATGTATTGGTATGTTTACATTCGTATGTTTACATTTGCTTGCTGATTTTGACGTGATGCTTGCACCATACGCAACAGCAAATACTTGTAGGGTTTTACTTATATGTGTTTGCTGTCACCTGTAATAAATTCGCCTTGCCTTATATATATCTTAGGGTGCGTGCATGTCAGAGATGCGATAAGCGATAAGAGCGTCGATAAGAGCGAAGCGTAGAAAATTAATGCATGTATTTTAATAGAAGTGTGCATGTCGGAGCAGCGCGCTAACTCACTCTTCGCTCGCTATCATCGATAAGAGCGTAGAAATTGTAGGCTAGTAATTTCTTCGCTATTATCGATGATGGACACAGAAGATTTTACAAGTGCAGTATTTTAAAAACCTGCAATTTGGGATCAAAAAGATCCAAATCACCACAACACGTTCATTTTGGATAAATTGTGGCAAAGTATTGCAGCTGACACATGAACTGGTTAATAAATCATTACCTATTTATATTGAATGTAACACTGAAAACACCACGGCTAGATATGATGACAATGCACAAAACAATGAATATCCGATTTAGATTCACAATATTCTAAATGTTGAAAATATTTCATTTTTTTTGTTATTTACCAATGAATATGTTAATTTTTCTCCAATAAAATTATTCGTACGTATGTACCTTATTGTAAGCATCAATTGCTCCTCTTGCAAGATTGGTCTGTTGTGGCCAATTATGCTGCAGTCGATCCGAAATTTGAGACAGAATATAATCGAATGTATCGCTTGTTATTCTCATATATTCGAACAACTTTTTTGGATCCTGTCTCAAACTATTATAGAGATGGTGAAATTCTCCGAGTTCTAGTCTTGCTTGGTTTATAGGATGCGCCGAAAACTGACGTTTTTCCCTTAAAATATTATTTAGATGATAATATGCAGCAGTAGGCGTCAACAACAACATATTTTCTTCCTCTGAATCACTCATTATTATAAATATTATAGCTCTTCACTTTTCAAAACTTAAATTGCAAATGCAACAAACGCTCTTATCGCAGCTCTGTTTTATAGACCACACAAAACTAAAGCTCGACGCTATGCTTTTGTCGCTGCTCTTATCGACGCTCTTATCGCTTATCGCATCTCTGACATGCACGCACCCTTAGATACACTTTAGGCTATTTTTCCAGAGTTTTTCCTGTGGTTGCTAATTTCTAGGGAGAAATAAAAGTGCCTACTTTTTGGCGCTTGTTTGTTGGTGCAAACGTGTAGGAAATATATTTTTGGTGCCTACTTTTTGGCGTTATATATCCTTGGTGCATACTTTTTGACTTTATATTTCCTTGGTGCCTACTGTTTGGGACGTTTTTTGGTCCCAATTTTTTTGGCGCCTACTTTTTGGCGCTTATTTCCTTTTCCTGGCTAGTGCTTGTGCCTTCTGTAAAGTGCTATCCATTCCGGCGTCGGATTTATTGGTATTGCCTTGCGGTAATTTGGGCCGTTGCTGTGGTCCTGGAATCGCAGCGTTTGTGCGGGCGATAAACGCTCGAAGTAGTGCGCGTTGAAGCCACGGTTTGTGTCCGGCGTTTACCTCCACCGGTCGACTCTTCTCCGTTTTTTGTAAATTTTGTCTATTTGTATTCTCTGTAAATGTTGTGAATTTATTTAGATACCTATTCTTTATCTCTCTCTCTTTTTCTCATTCTCTCTCGGGTCTCTCCCTCTTTCTTTGTCTGCCTTGAAAGTTTCTCTTCTGTTATGTGTACTACGCTACACGTACTGTTTTTTTAGGCTTGAGTGTAATAACCGATAAATTGAAAAGAATTTGAAAATGTTTCAGATTTAATGTTGAATTTAAGTGTAAAGTATTTTAAAGTTCGGCTACTGATAACAAAGTTAAAATTTTAAAATGTTTTTATTTTATTTTGTTCCCGAGAAATTAAAAAAATAAATAAAAATAGTTTCACAAAATTTTTCTAAAGTATGTTTTATCCAAAAAAAAAAATTAAAAATTAAAAAAATGTTGAAAATATTCAAATATATTTTACACAAAATTATTAAATGTTTATCAAATTTTTTTCAAAGGAATGAAATTTAAGAAAAAAAAATTTTTCACAATATGTTTTATCCTAAAATTACAAAAAAATGGTAGTTTCCTGGCTTACAAATGTATTTACTCCATTAATTACTATGTATGAATGGCCTGCAGACTATTGAAATTGAAAATTAATTTTAATATCCCAGACACCCGTCCAATTAACTTCATTCAACCATCCATCAACAAATCTTAGCCACGCAATGGCAATCGGGGCCTATATTTACAATTCTGACATTTAGAGAAACGACTTGACAGTAACGGGAGAAACTTCAGAAACTTCAGAAACTTCACAAGGCACACGAAATTTGTTTGCTTTAAGCGAATTGCTACCAATTCACCAAATTCAGAATTATAGCCAAAAAATATAAGTAGATGCTACCTTCCGCCACATGCAACATGCACACATGTGGCATGCAATAGCGCCAGTGAAGTAACGCACGCGCACGCACGCACGCACGCACCAGAGAGCCTAAGTTTTTTGGGCTACAAATTCCACTAACTAATTTAAAGGGCGTTTATGTGGCAATACTTACGTGGCACACAAGTACATATATGTATGTATGTGTGCATGTATTGGTGATTGCCATCTCCGCAAAGGTCTTGGCAAGTAGTTGGGCGTTGGTGATACCATTTTCGACAGCATCAAATTTCGCTTTGCTCCACAAACTCATCTTTCCGCTTTGGCCTCGGCTCCATAGGGATGTGCGCGCGTCTATAATTAGGCTCAAACTGTGTGGCTGCAACATGTCAAGTTTACTGATGCACTGTTGTTGCATGTCAAAAGCTTTAACGATTTGGCTGACAGCTGAGCGTGGCTCCGCGACGCAGCCGTCAACGGTGGTCAGACTGTCAGGCTGACGTACACAGCAGACGCCAGCCTCCAACCGTCTCGTTCCCTACTTTGATTACCTGTTGGAAACGAGACGCTCGAATTGTTGCATGCATAATGTGTGCCTCAAGCTTTTTACGTGCTGTTGTTGGTATTGTTGCAGCCATTTATGGCACATTTGTTTCAGCGTTTATTGAAAATTTCATTCATCAGCGATTTTTATTCGAATGAGGCTTTGGTATTTTTTTTTTTTCAGCAACTGGCGTAACCACATTTCGGACACATTGCTTGGCTTTCGAGTTATTGCCGCTGCTTTGTGAGTTATCCCAATAGGGGGTCTTGACTTTCGTTGTGCGCACAAGAAGATGACAGTGGGGCTAAACTATACTTTGATGGAAAAAAATTATGCCGAAGAAATGGTATTCTTGTACGAAAGATGTTTTCGTCTTCATTTGGTTTTAGAGCGCATGCCAACTATGTAGAACAACTTTGCTTTAAAGGAAAGGGCAGTAGGTGATGCCAAATTTAGCAAATATTTATCTAAAAATCTGAATCATAGAACGAATCATAGAAGGTCTAAATGAGCCAGTTCTTAGTTCTTTCGCATAGACATGAGAACGTGGAAAAAGTTTTTAATAGACTTTTAGTGACTTTTGGACTTAACACTGACTAGGACCATAACTCCTCAAGTTATTTGAATGGGTGATTCCCGCCTAAATTAACTTATTCCGGATCGTTTGTTGCCGTTCGGATGACATGACCCAGCCAACGAAGCCGCTGGATCTTCATTCATTGCGCTATGCCTATGTCGTCGTAGAGCTTATACAGCCCATCGTTCCATCGCCTAAGATTCCTGCCGTTACCAACGTGCACTGGTCCAAAAACCTTCCGCAGAATCTTTCGCTCAAACACTCCAACGGACGCCTCATCGGATGTTGTTTTCGGATCATCCCATTAGATGTCGGCATCTGCTAGTTCGCGCAACATCGACCTTCTCCAAGTGTTTTTTGGTCGACCGCGACCTCTGCTTTCTTGCGGGTTCCAGTCCAGTACATTCTCGTGATGCTATCGAGTGGTTTTCTCAATGTATGACCTATCCATCGCTACTTTCTGCATTTGATTTGCCTAAGGATGGATTTCTCGTTCGTTAATCTCCACAGTGCGTCATTACTGATGGTGTTTGGCATTCTGCAGATGATGCGAAAGCATTTGTTGATGAAGAATTGTAGCCTCTGTGTGGTGGTGTTAGAGACCAGTCACGTTTTGCTTTCGTACAACAATACTGCCTTTACGCATAAGCCGAATATTCGTAGCTTAGTGCGAATGGAGATTTTCGAACTCCCCCATACTGTACGCACTCGTCCGAATGCCGCCCAGCTTTGTTTAGCCTGCAGTTGACATCTTCATCTGCTCCACCATCTACCGTGATGATGCAGCCGAGCTAGCAGAAGCTTTCAACGAATTCCACCGGGCATCCGTCAACCAATATC
Source organism: Anastrepha ludens (assembly GCF_028408465.1). Classification (NCBI taxonomy): domain Eukaryota; kingdom Metazoa; phylum Arthropoda; class Insecta; order Diptera; family Tephritidae; genus Anastrepha; species Anastrepha ludens. The sequence goes on along the minus strand of NC_071499.1, from coordinate 23,690,922 downwards.
TGTCTTGCGTTGTTGTGGTTAACTCTCACGGCCTTGGTCTTGGCGATGTTGACCTCCAGTCCGACAGTGCGTGCCAGCGCGACTAGTTTGTCCGCCTTCGCTTGCATATCAGAGAGTTATGAGAGAGGAAGCACATGTTATCGGCGAAGTCCAGGTCCTGAAGATGTCTGGTGAAACTCCATACGATGCCTTTTTTGTGCAGGGTCAGTTGGTTCATGACGTCATCAAGGACGATGGCGAAGAGAAGGGGCGACAAGGGACAACCTTGGCTTACGCATGGGTTGGTAGTGAATGGATCGCTGATATCGCCTTTGTGAAGCACTGCCAGTTCGGAGTTCTCGTAGAAGGCTTTGATGAGGCGGATTATTTTGGCGGGAACTACATACCTTTGTACTCAGTGCCAGCCATATTGCATCTCGTTTGATAGTATCGAACGCCTTCTTAAAGTCTACAAACAGCATGTAGAGCGGAAAGCGTTACTCAACTGATTGTTCTACTATAATTCGAAGTGTGTTGGCTTGGACTACAATTTTGTAGATGGTGTTAAGTAGGGTTATTCCTTGCCAGTTGCCGCAGTCACGCAGGTAGCCTTTTTTGGGCAGCTTCACTATGATGCCTTTTGTTCAGGATGGAGGCCGCTTTTCATTACTCCAGACGGCGGTTATGTGGGGATGAAGAATTTCCGCTGATATTTGCGGCTCAGCTGTCATTAGTTCAGGCTGTATGCCATCTTCGCCCGCCGCTTTGTTGAGCTTCAGCTTCTTAATTGCATCTTTAATCTCCGCTAGGCTGGGGCTGTATGTTGTTATTTTATTGCTGGTTGTGTTTGTGCTGGCCACTTCAAAGCTAGGTATACTGCTAAGACCAATGTTGCTAGTTGCTTCAAAGTGTTCCTTTCATCTGTGGATCTGGTCATCATAGGAAGTCAGCAAAGCACCATTCAGGTCTGTGATCGGCTAGTTGCTGTTACTCCGCTGGTTAAATAGGCGACCAACTATGCGGTACAGCTGTCTCATGTTCTTTACTCCTGCTGCCGCTTCGGCATCGCTAGCAAGGTCTTCAACGAACTTTCTCCTTTCATTTCTTGCCGATTTTTTGACTTGCTTCGCCACCTCTCTGTGGGCTGGCGTTCAGATTTTGTCCGTCAGATATTTTTCTATTCTCAACAGTACCAGTTACTTGGAACTTTTTCACTAATCCCTGAATTGTTGACTCATTCGGACCATTATTTTCACAAAAAAAAGGAAAAAGAGTGGCTGCATATTTTCAAAATGGCCTTCTATTTACCATATCGTTTACGAGCAGGTCACCCACCACTGTACCAGTTTACCTGTGTCATTGTCGCATTCTTTAGTCATTCCTTTTCCCTGTTATTTGATGCCAGCCTCGATTATTTGTCTTCTTATTAAATATATTTAAATTAATACTTTGTCTTCCGCCTTCTTGGCAGCTATTTACTTACCTCTTAGGCAAATTGCACTCAAGCGCCATACTGCTGCATGCCACAAGTCACACTAGATAACGTGCAACATTTTATGATTGACATAAAGTCTGGTCCATAATTAATTATATGTATTTTCATGCAGAGCAGACCACTTGGACTAGTAAAGCCACAGCGACAACAGTTTTGAAAACAAATAATCGTTCTTGGCTTTTCTTTTTTGTTGCTTTTTTGCGTTTGTACGAGTATTAATATGGCATGACTAAAGAATCATTGTTAAAACACTAAATTTATCTGGGGGTAGCTATGAACATAACAACCGCACATAAAACAACTCAATCAGCACCCGCTTGGCATGCTTTTGAGCTCATACAGACGGGCATCTTTCTACCTGCTTCTAAGTGTGTGTGTGTGTGTGTGTGAGTGCTATTGGAGTTTATCGCGCTCTGCCAATAAACCAATTAATTGCTGACAGAGATGGGAGAATAACTTCACTGATTTTACGATCGTGACATTGTCAACATTTCACCAAAGAAAAGTGTTTATTTTGATCGTCAACATTTTAAACGAGCGATAATGAGCGCCGAGACGTGCGCAGAGGCATACCAACTCAAACTCCAACTCCAACTCCAACTCCAACGCCAACTTCTGCACTATCAACGAACGAGCGTAGCGTACGTGTCGCTTACATCACACATACAGACACACCTGAGCAACAGTGAACTGACTGCTAACTGCTGACTGCTGCGTGCACCTTGCGTTCGTTTAGCCACGTCTCAATCTGATGCCCAGCCACTATTCATGCTGCTAATTAATCCGGTTCATATCGAACTCCTTCACCCGTTCGCCGCTTCTTTCAATCCGCGTATTTTCTTCATCACCACCTGCTCGGCTGAGCGACAGATAATCATCGAGCGGTAGGCAGCTGACAAATACATGTTCACGTCATTTAAAATTACCATCAATTGCGGACGATATACGCACGTACATGCACGCGCATATACACACACCCATACCCACATAAAAAACAATCATTCGCACGCATCTATATTTATGCAAAAGTATTTGCATCCCATTATTTTAGGCCCTTCTTTGCCATATTGTGCCTATCTGTTTGCGGCAGTTTGGTCAGGCACTCAGTTGCTCGAGCTTAAAAATATTTGTAGTCCCATAAAACTCCTACATTTGCTCAGCTGCAAGCCGTTTCAGTCACTGCAATCACAGCCCATCATAAAGTCAAGGAATTGATAGTGTCACCGAGTGCGCAGCGTTGATCGGTCAGTGTTGTTCTACGAATTTGGGAAACGCAATGCGACAGAAAGAAGATAAATAATCTGATTAAAATCTGAACAAAAAATGTATAAAAATATAAATAATTATATTCTTCTTCTTCTATAATTGGTGCGACAACCGCTTACGCGATTTTGGCCGAGTTTAACAAAGCGCGTCAGTTTCTTTCACGTGCTACCCGGCGCCGATTCGACACACCAAGTGAAGCCAAGCCCTTCTCCACCTGATCTTTCCAACGCAGAGGAGTCATTCCTCTTCATCTGCTACCACCAGCTGGCACCGTATCGAATACTTTCAGAGCCGGAGCAAAGAAATGGGCCACCCAATAGTACCACTGGATCTTTATTCGCTGCGCTATGTCTATGTCATCGTAAAGCTCATACATCTCATCATTCCATTGCGTAAGATATTCGGCGTTGCCACCATGCAAAGTTCCAAAAATCTTCCGCCGAATCTTTCTCTCAAGCACTCCAAGGGACACCTAATCGGATATTGTCATCCTCCAAGCCTCTGCATCATACAATAGAACGGCATGACGAGGGACTTATAAAGTGACAGTTTTGTTCACCGAGAGAGGATTCTACTACTCAATTGCCTACTTAGTCCAAAGTAGCACTTGTTGACAAGAGAGATTCTGCGTTGGATTTCAAGGCTGACATTGTCAGCGGTTTTGATGCTGGTCCCTAAATAAACGAAGTCCTTTACATTTTTCGACATCAAACGATGAGGAAACAATTTCTTCAAAAAATCGATTGTGGTGCGAGCTCTGGGCCCGTCGAATATGGGCAACCCATTAGAGAAACTGCAGCTAGAAAATATTTATAAGTTAAGTTTTGCCTGAACTTATTTAATATGATTTGTTTTTGTAGTAGTTAATAAATAAACAAATAATTGGCGCGTTCACACACCAGCCCATGCGCTTACGATTGTTACGGACTTCGTTAAGGTCAAATGAATTTGGAAATTTTAGAAGTGGTGGAACATTTAAATCAGGAAGAAAACGGAAATGGTAATATTTGACGTAAATATTTACCCACTAAGTATTCGAACGTCATAAATTCCAGTGCCCCTAAGCCGAAAACAAATAATTCAACAGCATTTCGCCCTGCACAATAATTGCACACCCATACAACACCAACTAAATTAATTACCAAAGTAATTCAACACCTGAATTTACATAATTTTTCATTATCATGCAAGGCCATAATTAATTCAAAATTTCACTTTGGTATCTACACTTCTGACTGCGGGCGCATAAAATGGCAAACTTTATGGACAATTGCAGAGTGAGCGAAATTTACAAATGCAACTCAAAACCTAATAAATTTCTTTACACATTCAAACAAGCCACAGCGCAGAGAAAGATACATGCAAGTATGAAAAAAAATAATAAAAATAAAATAAAATAAACAATTAAAATAAGAAAACCCTGTCTGCTGCCACTACTTATGGCTGCCCGCAAATTTTCGTTATCAGCGACTGCGAGGCTTTCATGCCATTAGCAGACACTTTAAAACCTTCTAAATTACCGACAAATGTACGTACATACAGATGAGCAACAACCAAACATTTTGGAGGGGCACCGGGCATGGCTGCAACATTGCATGTGTAGCAACAATTTTTGCGACGTTGTGGTGTGGTGGCGCAACTGTGTTGTGTCAACGAGGAATAAAATAAATGAAGGAGATAATTTGTGAAAGGTCTAAGCATGTGTGAGATGGTACTTATCTTGAATTATGTCAGCTTACGAGTGGCTCAGCCAGCAGGTAAGTGGGCACAAGTGGTTTACGTGCATATGCGAATAAATGTGTGCATGTGTGTGTGTGTATGTGCATGAGCGGATACATTTATATATATTTAGTGCTACATTTGTCCAAAGAAATTTTAGTGAATTTTAAGCCTCACCGCACAAGATTGACTCAAGCCGGGAAACAAACAAAAGACTTAAGCAACGAACCTGCTAAGCCGTGAAATTCGTATGCCTGCACTTATTGCTATTTTTTATTAAAAAAATGTATTTATATTTGCACACATTTGTGCATATTTGTGATCAAACGATTTCGCGCATCATATCGCCATTTGCGGTGTCATCGAAAATTGCTTAGTTTTCGGCTTTTTATGTTACTTTTATCCCTTTTATGCATTTTCCCCCTTCCGCTGGCCTATAATAGCAAATGCATGTCCATTGCGTGCTTATCGCTACTGCAATGCGTTACAGTTTTGCATTTTCATTGCAAAATCACCAATTCCATGCCACATTTACACTTTGCTTAATGGCTCATCACGCGACCCAGGCTGATGTTAAGCTACGCACGGCAACCGAACGCAATGGCGCTGCATCAACATAAAATGTGGAAGGTAAATGCGTGCGCCAACACTCTTATCACTTCAATGGAGGCAGAAATGTTCTTACACGAAGTTAAATATGCCTTTGCGTGCTATAATTTAACAGGCATGTCTGAGGAGTGCATTTATCTAGGCAAGTAAATATTTAGATGCGAATGTAGATTGATTTTAAATGAATGAAATCGGTATGGAATTAAATAAATTAAAGTTAGTCTGCGCAATATTTGTATTCTATGCACTTACACTTTTTTCTTTATCTGTAAAGTTAGTGCCATTAATTAGAAACTTTTTTATTTTATTTACTTCTTTAGTCAAGTTCAACAATTCAACAATTTTCAAGAGTGAATTTATTTTTATTGTGAACACATTAGAAAGAGCTTATTATCAAGGCTAAATATGTATAATTAAGTATTTGTCTTGAAAACACTGTCTAATTCATACACAAACGCTGGTAAGTACCAGGTATATACCTATGAAATGGGACTTTTTTTCAATTTCAAACGTTTATTAACAAAAAATGGTTACAAATTTACTCTTCAAAATAATAGCCATCGCTAGCGACATATTTTTCCCATCTCTCAGGCAATTTGTGGATGCCGCACCAAAAAAATTGGCCGTCTTTTGCCCCAAGCCAATCATCGAGCCATTTTTGGGCTTCTTCGCGAGAATTGAAGCGCTGCTCGGAAAGTGCGTGGCCCATCGTTGCAAACAAATGATAATCGAAAGGCGCTAAGTCTGGTGAGTAAGCCGCATGCACCAGCGGCTCCCAATCGTACGTCTCCACTAATTCCCGGGTCGCTCTTTTTCAATGTGACGGTGCATTGTCATCAAGAAAAATTACTTTGTGACGCTGATCGGCATATTCTGGGCGTTTTCGTTGTATAGCGCTGTTCAAATAGGCCATTTGTCGTTGGCAGCATGCACCGTCAACTATTTCACCTGGTTTTAATAGCTCGTACCAAATCATACCACGCTGATCCCAGAAAACACACAGCATTGCATTGCGATTTGGTTTGGTCGTTGTTTTTGGCTTGTGGCCGGGCGGACCATACGATCGTTTACGCTTGGGATTGGAGAAATACACCTATTTTTCATCACCCGTAACGATTCGATGCAAAAAAGACTTCATTTTGAACCGGGAGAGCAGCATTGCACAAGTGGAAGGCACGAAATTCGACGTTTTTAAGAGCTGAACTGAATATTGTTAACAGATGACAGACAAAACAAACAAGACATTTGGAAAGGTTTAGAAATACTCCTAGCGACATCTATGGACTAATAGCTGAAAGTCTCACTTCATAGGTATATACCTGGTATAACTAGAGCTTTGATGTTACCTAAGATAGACTTCAGATTAGCTATTTACGGGCATTGCGCATACACCCATCTGAAACGCCTAGAAGCGCCTTATCACGCAGCAGCTAGACGGAGCATTAGAACCTCGGTTCCACGACAGTCAGTTCTACGTTACCGAAACGACCCAGATTTATATGTAAGTATGTAAGTATGGGGAATGTTTATGCTGCTACAACAACAACAGCATTAGAGCCTTTCCTACTTCTCCTATTTATGCCATCTTAGCGGAAGCTGGTCTACCTTGCCTTGTGGAAAGGGTATCAAATAACACGCTGATGTGTATCCCTAGAGTTTTATATTGCAGAAACAAGCTTTTGTTTGAATGCGTTTCTTTATGTCAACACAAGACAAGTAAAAATGGCCAAAAATCACCGATTTCAGAAATTTCAAATCAAGGCAAAGAACTGATCATACTTATATCACCTATTCTCGTAGAAAAACCGTCTCATCCAGAATGGGTCGTATCAAGCTATTTAGTCATAAATACTTTACTGCATCATCAAAAAAATATTCCAGCAATTATATCTTGAAACTGTTTCACCTTTGAAATCAGACTAGGACCTGTTATTTACTGACGGATCTAAAACCGATATCTGTACTCCATTTGTCGTAACAAACGAAATAGGTACCACTATAACCGTTGGAGTTTTACCAAGTTACTGCTCAATTTTCACAATCGAAGCTCCTGCGTTACTTGAAGCGGAACACTTCGCTTCCCAACAATATATAATATGCAGTGACAGCAAATCAACAATCGAGGCTATTCTGAACCCAGCTAACAACTCTCCAGTAATCTCAAAAATGCGCAACATCCTCACACAACAAAAAGGTTCAATCAAAACTGATATCACAATTGAAAAATATTTTTTAATTTACTGAAATCGAAGCTCTAAACTATCATAACAAGAAATGTTTGACTTAATTTTTTTGTTTCTTCGTCGAGTCAACTAGTAAGTATAGCACTCAGACAACCGAAGCACCGAAGAAATCAGAATAGATTTTGTGGTGCCAAGAAGCCTAGGTGGTCGCTTCTTAGCACATCAGTGCCAAAGACCTCAAGCCTGTTTCGAGCGAAGACCGTGCAGGTGCACAGAAAGTGGTCCGCCGTCTCATCCTCCTCTTCACTTGCTGGGCAGAGACGCCTACCTTTTCCATGTGCTTCGCCCACAGAAAGAAGCCCATCATCAGTCCAACCTGCCAAATACCTATAGTTCCTTCTGCTTAATGATAGGAGGATCCGCGACAGGTAGTCGGACATGACAGGTAACATAAGTTTTGTCCATCTACAGCCTCTTTCAGCCTACCAAGCACGCTTGTGGGTTGAAATAACTCGTTTCCTAACCGCGGCTTTGATGGCTGCAGAAGTGACAGAACGGGCTCAGAGCCCAAAAAAGTCGGCCTCAGAGCCCATCCTAGCTAAAGAGTCAGCGGTCTCATTACCCACGATACCCACTTGTCCCGGGACCCATGTTAGCATCACGTTATTATGTCTACCGACATAGTTCAGCCTGGATTTACTGGACTCGACTACCCTTGAAAAGGGTAGGGGCTATCTAAGGCCATGAGCGCAGCTTAGCTGTCGCTGTAGATACATATAGATCTGCCTCTCCATCTGTTTTCCTAATATTTGACTTAGACCACTTTCAAAATGAAGTTCACCAACAGCAAAAAATGTTCTGCCTGCAAAAGTACTCCAATCCAACTGATAACTAATAAAAAAATAGTTAACGCTATTTTTTTCTTTTTTTTGTTCTGAGTGGCATTGCAACACTTGGTGGGTGCTAACTGGTACACCTATTAAAGAAATTTAATAAACTTCTACTAAAGTTGCATAAAATTCCACCGAACTCAAATAATTCTTTCACATCTCTACAATCATACATACATACATACACACACACATACATACATATTCCATATACACTCCTATACTTATAAGTATTTGCATACGAGACGCTTGCCTGCCTGCCTGTCTTCCTCCCCGCGCGCAAAACAATGAAGGTGTAGTAATTAAAAACAACACCAAGACTTCTTTGGAATGGCGCATGCGCTGCTGGAAACATCGTTGCGTCACTTATGTGAGTTCTCGGCACGACTGTGCGACTGGTCCCCCTGGCTGTGTGGGAATAAATTAAGCTACAAGAATGAATAAAAGGCAAATGAAGTAAAATAAAAACGAAAGTATAGTAAACATCAACAGCGCATTTTTAAAATCTAACCTGAATAAAAAATGTTAATTTTACTTGTTAAACTCATTAAAAACCCAGGTAAAAAACGAGAAACAAACAACTGAAATAAGAAATGACAGCAAGTGAGAGAATGTGGTCTATGGGGAAGGGAAGACAAATTCAATAGCCTTCACACACAGTGGCTGCTTTTATTTTAATTAAGTAAGATGTGACAGAAGAAGTTTTTTTTCATTTTTTCATTGTCTATTGCTCGAAATGATGCTCGAGGCTTAAATCAGTTTTAGGTCCTTTCATCAAAACTATTATCGCTCAGTTTAAATGCGCAAGAAGGGCTGATCTCATTTAAGTTTAATCAAATAGTAATAAAATTCCATGAAAATAGGAAAGTGAGTGAGCAAAATGGCATTTTAATGTCCATTGAATTTGAATTAAAATGTTGAAAACTACCGAATGAAAATTAGAGATCGGAAACTATGCGAAGGCACGAAAGTCCCCGTTGAATTTTGGGTATCAGAAAGACATCCAAAGCTCTCAATATTTTAGATCCTTTTTCTTTGTGAGAATAGCTTTAAATTCATATTCTTCACTAAATTTTACAACCAAATCTGTATCTGTTTGCTCTCACTATGGCCTGAATAACAAAAGCTATTAATTGGCATTAGGTTAGGTTGGGTTAGGTTTGGCAGCCGCCTCGCACATAGAGACAGCGATGCCACTTAGACCACGAAATAAGTCCGTTGTGAGCCGCTGAGGGGCTGGCCTACACTAATTGGCCTTACTCTTCTTTAATTAAAATAGAACGCAACCGTGAAAGGTTGAAAAAATTCCAATGTAGTTGAGGGAGTAAAGATTCCTGACCAAGAATTTGTGTCAATTATTGCGAGTGCAAAACGAAGTGGTGCAAGCAGTGACATACCAAAAACCTGCCACGCCGGATTTTTTCGAAAAAAGACTAGAAAAAACTAGTGTAATTTGAGACACGAGTATTCCATTGCGGCAGCTGCTTTTATTTATTTTTTTTTACAGAAATGTTTTTGATTATTATTAACATCTTCAAAAATGTTTTGTTTTATGATATAACTGTTTTTGAATATAGAAACATAGAAACACAGTTCTTACCAGCTATTTGTATAGGAGCTTTAGCTATCAGGCCTCAAACTTTCTCGTTGTATGTATGCTGAGCACGAGAGCCTGCAGATACAGAATCTTCAATCGAGTGGAAAACAAAATTCTGTATTTTATATATTAAAATGTAGCCGTTTCTACGCGCATGCCTGTGACCTGAGAATTGAAAAAGTTAGTTCGTGTTACCCATATATTTTATAATTATAGTAGCAATGGAACACAAAACTTTGTTTAGTCCAAACAAGAATGAATCATAGGATCTTATTAGGTTAAAACATATGGCTGATGCTTTTAAACACAGTTCGGTTCACTTCAATAGAAGCACTCAGTTAGCCTACATTATTTGCGCTTTAAAGCTGTGAAAAGGTATCGTTTAAGCATTCATTGTGTTTGGGCTTCAAAGGACTCATAACAACTTCATAATCCTAATAAACATCTTAATTCTAATGAAACGGGAAAGTAGAAAGATTTAACAGATTGCGAAAAAGGACAAATCGACATTTTGACCTCAGAGGGACTTACAAATCACAAAATTGTCAAAAAGATTGGTCGGAGACCAAATGGTGTGAATTTTTACGTGAATCAAAGTGCCCCCTACGGTAAGAGTCTTTACTGTAATGGCCTCGATACCCAAGGAAACCAGCAAAATTAAAGAAATGGCTAATGTTGCAGACAGCTAACCCACCGTTCGAAGGGTTATTCTAAGCGCGCAACATCTGAAACCTAAAAAATGACAAATGAAAAAAAACCCACCTTTAAATAAATTGCGCAAAGAACGCCACCTCGATTTTGCTAGGGACCACATGGCTGGGTATAGAAAAAAGTAGTATTTAGTAACGAAAATAATTTTATTTATAAAAAGGTTTATGAAAATGGACAACAATTTTAAAACAAAAATGCTTTAATTTGAATCATAAAAAGGGCCTCGTCTGACATTTCATTAGGGACAGCCAGAGGTCCGAAAAAATTATGATTTTCAACAATTTTTTTTTCTGCTATCACTCCTTCATGGGTCCTAAACTTTTCTGCGGGGTAAATAACAGCTTCAAAAGTGCCGAAGCCTAATAAATTACTGGAGAGCCCAATCGGGCATGCGGCAATCGAAAATACTCATAGATCCAGAATGGATAAAGGCAGAAGCAATCCTTAATCTAAGCAGAAAGGACATACAACTGTACACTGAACTTCTAACAGGACCCTGTAAACTTAATTATCACATGAAAAATATAGTTGCGATAGAAAACGATTCCTGTAGACTCTGCAAAGAGGCACAAGAAACCGCAGAACACGTTCTATGCGACTGCCAATCAGTGACACGACGCAGACTGAATTACCTGGGAAATGGGGCTATAGATCCAAACTTCCAGGTAGAAATTAAGCCTACATCAGTTTTAGGATTTATAACAGTCTAAAGTTGTTTGAGTAGGCTACTTGGCTGCACAATAGATCTCTTCAGTTCACAGTACACAAACAGCCAATCAATAATAATAGTATTAATCTCTTTGATTCTAATTGTTATGAGACCTTTGAAGTGCAAAACAGCGTACAATCCAAACCTTGTGAAACTGAAACTCTGAATAGTATTTTGTTACTGCAACTTTTCACACCGTTTTCGTATAACCCCGAACCGTAAGTTCCTGAAAAGGCTCGACGAACGTTTTTTTCACTGTTTTACCAATAATTTAAATGTGTTATTGCTTATGCTCGTCTTAATTTCATATGTAGGGCATTGCCTGCAATTGCATGTACGCACTGTACAACGCGTTGATACAACAAAAGCAGCGTGTATACGTTGCTTTAAGTATTTTTGTTTTAAATTATTGCTTTTTCGGTTTGGGTCTTGATAAGAGCTTCTTTTTTCGCAACGAATGTTTTTAATAACTGATAACTAAAAATAAGAGGGAAACAATTGAAACTAAAATAAAAGTTCCGCGCCGCATAGATTGGTCGCAATATATCAATGGCTGTTTAAGTTGCTTCGAGTTGGAGTTGAAGGGTGAGAAAAGCGCAAGAACGTAGAGTCGGTGTAGGAGCGATTACAAACGGCAGCAATTAGAATCTGGAAGGGCCGTATAAATTAGAAAAACCCAAACATATTTTGAATTTAGACGCTCAAAAATTGGATTTCAAAGTGAATATCTGTAGCAGGGCTAGGCATAGTGCACTAAATAATTAATGCAATAAGCAAATAGTTAAAACACTGAAAACTGAAGATTTAGTGATAATGAAACCCTTATTTTAACTACCACTAAAGAAATAGGGGTAGTGCAAAATACCCAACCCTGGTCTTTAGACACAGACTTCCGGACTCAAGTAATAAATACGATAGCAAATCACTTACATAGCACGAAAATTCTTTATTTAAATTGATTTTTTTTTTTAGTAAAGAAAGCATACTCGATGATTACGTACGGGGCGCGTTGAGAAGATTTGTAAAATATTAGAAAAAATTACAATGTTAAGTAGTTATTGGCTCAGTTTCCAAGCCATACGGCCATATTTATTATGAGTTTGACACGTTTCGTAGCTACTTGTCCTGTACATTGGAATTTTCGACTCACGTCACTTCTTCGAGTCATGTCACCTTCGAGACGAATTATTCAGCCTCTCACATAATTAGGTAGTAGCCGAAAATCTAACTAAGACTACTAATACTAAAAATATGCCCTGCCATATATTATAATTTGATTTATTTATTTATTTATTTACGTCCATGATTACGGCAGCATTGCAAACTAGATGCATATATTTATTCCAAACTTAGAAGTTCAAAATTCTTACAAAATTAGGACAAATATAAAATACCCGAACTAATATGAAGTTCTAGTGATGTGGCGTAGAGAAAAACTTACGTAAAAATTTAATTGAAGGCGGTGTTGATTGCGCGAAATCAAAATTTGAAGCATTGAAGACTAAATTTAGTTTAGGCCTCTTCTTTTCGCAAACGTTAGCAAATGGCGAAGAGATGAAGCAACTGGTATAAATGAACATATCTTGACAACGCGTGTTTGTTAGGCAGTGAGTTATATCAGTCTAATGAGGTATTACCATACTCACTAGCGGCGAATCTTGCTTGATAACTTTGTTGTTGCTTTTACATGCAAATTTTTAATCAAGTGAGCCGAGCAGAAAGATAGCGAGCAGAGAAGTGGCGAATAGAAGAGGCTTAACATATGTAAGTCCATGATGAAGACCTCGATTTAGAGGAAATGAAGTTTCTTCTAGAAATAAGTGCTTCAACTATCTAACGTCTGGTCAGTTTGAATGACTCAACTGCATTTCGTCTATGTATGCACAAGTCGTATTATTTCCATATTGCAACGGTCCGTTCTGCATTATGCGTTAATTTAATTTTTAAGATGTTTAATGAATTTCTCGATAGAACTCGGTGTCGTCTAATGTTTTCGTCGAAAAGTAGTTACATAGCCATAGCAAAAACAAAATGTCTCCCTGATTTTCCAAGAACTGTTTTTCGAGAGTAACAATCATTCGAAAAAATCTGATTTTTTTACGTTTTGTCCCCCACATGGGTTCTACAACTTTGAATTTTTTTAATCGGACGTCACTTCGCATATATCATCAAGTATTTATTCAGTTATGGTTGGATCTGAAATGGTGAAATTAAATTTTTGGAAAATTGTAATATTCTGGTTTTAATGAGAGTTCTATTGAGAAATGCATCAAAAATCCAACAGTTTTGAAGCCCTTAGTCCGTTTCGCCATGAATATTTGCTGCATTACCTCTTTCAGAGTAAGCAGTTTGACCTCTAGATCGATCCGGATGCAGCTCACGACACATTTGGCGACATAAGCGCGAATCAGATCTTGTTAATAAATATTAAAAAATAAACAAATAGTTGGCGCGTGCAATTCTATTAAGTATTTGTCAGAGCTCCTTCTCTTGTTTGTGGTGTGCGTCTTGACGCTGTTCCACAAATGGACATACAGTTTTAAACCGGACCTGAACAGCAGATATTTTTTGAGAAGTTTTTTCATGGCAGAAATAAACTCGGAGGTTTGCTATTGCTTGCCGAGAGGCGACCGCTATTGAAAAAAACGTTTTCTTCATTTTGGTGTTTCATGCACATAGATTCGAACCCACGCACTCTCGAATGGTAATCGCCCCACAACCCATTCATCTACGGCGGAATAATGTCATTATATCTAAGGTTATTTCAAAAATTCTTCGGATTATTTTCGATTGAAATTCCCTACAGTAACGCTGATCTATAAAACTCCACCATTTACTTTTCGATGTAGATATCTTGAGCTCGGTTTGAAGATGTTATTCTTATCTTCTTAACGAATTATTATTCAGTTGCTGGTGAGTATAGTCGAAAGAGATCGAACCAACTCTTAAAGACAAACTGCGAATGTTCACGGGTATTCTCACAGGTCATTGCAGATTGCGCAGCCATATGCACAGGCCGCTGACTCTTTTTGCTTTAGTGGTCAATCCCCAGAAACTCCAACAGATCATCTTCTCGATTAAAATGCTGCAGCGAGAAGAAGGATTACGTATCGTATTACGATCAAATGGGCCCATACGCTCAGCCCAACCCAGCTCCATCTTAAATAAACTAAGGTTAGTGGATGAGGAAGAGTTACTGGACACAAAAGGCCGTAGGGTCAAAATGCAAACCTCAGCTTCCTCCATCCATTCAATTCTGTGCAATATAACTCGTTGGGCGTAAAAATTTCCCACTCATGTGAAGGGTATAAAAAGCTACTTAAACACAAGCAACATGCGACGTAACACATGCGGCGACAAAACCGATGCTGACAAAGTTAACTCTTTGTAACTTCAAGAAAAAAGAATTTACTTCAGATTTGCATAGGACTGACATGAGTCACCACTACAGATGCAGCAGTCAACAAGTAATGGTGTGTCTTTACTAACCAAAGGCACGCAAGATTACCACAAAATCTCGCTCCAAGCGCATAAAACCCGCGCATACTTGGCAATACTGGAGTTCTTCGGACAACAAAAAAAAATTGTCAAGCCAAATAAAAACTTGTTTGCTGTACTGCGCTTTTGTCTTCTGTAATTTATTTGTTTGGTTAATTGGATTCAACAGCGTCAAGGTAAATAAAAAATCAGCAGCCAAGTGTGTAGATGTCGGTGGGTAAGTGTTGCAAAGCGGCGACGATGGCCGGCGTATGAGTGCGCCCACGCGACGCGTCAACGACAACCAGAGACAACAAGCGATACTGCGGTGGGCGAAATTTTAGTTTTGCAAAGAATTAAAATTCAAAGAATATAAAAGAAGAAGATAATTTCGATGGTAAGTATTTACAACCAATGCCTTAGAAGTATTACCATGATGAAAGACTGAAAATTTTAGTTGCCATGCGCTTTGACTTTTGGCATTTTGAATTGTAGAGAAGAGTGGAAATATTCGAATTATGTATAAGATATGGATATGTGGGGTTTGGGTACGTAAGTTGGGCAATCACATCAATTGATGGAATGATTTTTAAATTTAAAGATCAGAGAGCTATGAAATTCAGAAGTTACTGAAGTCCGTGGCTGCAGAGTCAGATCGGATGAAAATTTCTTTAAACTTTGTGTGACGTTCTTGAAAGAGTATCTTTTATATCTCATATTTGCGGCTTTATAGTCTGAGACTTACATTACCAAATTTCCATAGACAGGCTAGAATCCATTTAAAAACAGATTTTACAATTTAGTTGAAGATACTGGCAATATAACCTTCACTAGGCGCCTAAAGCTCATCAATCTTTTCGCTCATCGCTAGTCGTGAAAAACTGCTGAAAAACTGAATAAGTTTTATGCTTTATAATATAAAATAAATTATCCGTACACATTGAATGATTGGGTGTATTTTAAAGTAAGTCATGGAATAAATCCGAACC
Source organism: Anastrepha ludens (assembly GCF_028408465.1). Classification (NCBI taxonomy): domain Eukaryota; kingdom Metazoa; phylum Arthropoda; class Insecta; order Diptera; family Tephritidae; genus Anastrepha; species Anastrepha ludens. Next base: position 23,675,298 of record NC_071499.1, on the reverse strand, counting down.
AAACAGAGCTCAGCTTATTCTCTAGAATAAAGAAGATTTGTAACAAATATACTCGGTGAAAGACCAAAATGAAGAAAAAGTTTTTTTCTAATAGCGGTCACCCCACGGCAGGCACTGGAAAACCTCCGAGTGTATTTCTGCCATGAAAAAGTTCCTCATAAAAATATCTGCCGATCGGAGTCGGCTCAAAACTGTAGGCCCCTCCATTTGTGGAATAACATCAAAACGAATTGGGTATGCAATTTGATACTATAGGTGTAAGTTTCAATAAGCTCATAAATCACGTTGAATTTTCACAAGTTTTTTTTTTGCATTTTTTATATACAGAAAATTCATATACAAAATGTTGTGCATTCATTTTATGGAGAAAGTGCGCAACACCGCAAGGCCAAAAAATTATCAAAAATCAACGAGAATTTGAGTGACTTCTAATTCCACTTTTTCATGCAAAAATTCAATGAACTATAAAAATGCGTACCCAAATTTTAAACTTTTGACGAAATTTTGTCGAATTTTTTCATTATTGCACATAGTTTTAAGGCTGGATTAAAGTAGTTTTTGTTATAGATTTTACTATATTTATATAAAAAAAAATTAATGGAAATTAAAAAATAAATATAAAAATAGTCAAAACTATAATGGCTGTATAAATCTGCAACGGGCAAAGAAGTATGTATTTATAAGGTCACTCCATAAGTTCGTGCGTATTTTACCCATAATTTCACTTTCGTACGAAAACATTACTCGCGGAATATAACGGAACTATTTATATTTTCTTTGATATATTGTGCATTCAACAAGTGATTTTAATCGCGGATAGAAGCACAGTTGTTAAAAAATAAAATGGAATCTTCGAACGCGTATAAGAGGCACATTTTGTATTTTTTTTATAAAAGTGGTAAAAATGCAAAAACTGCTGCACGGAGAGGATACCGTGAGTGTAAGAACTGCGCAAAAGTGGTTTTCAAAATTCCGAAGTGGTAACTGCGACGTGGAGGATGCCCCGCGCGCTGGTCGTCCTGAAGTATTTAACTCCGACGCCTTGCTCGAACTCGTGGAAGCTGAGTCAAATTTGACAGTCGATATGATAGCTCAGAGGTTAAATTCATCGGGAAAGTTGGGAAAGAACTCAAAACTGGGAAAATGGGTTCCGCATAGGCTTTCCGTCGCCAACGTTCAGCAGAGTGTGAATATGTGTTCTCAGCTGCTGCAACGGCTTGAAAATGAACGTTTTTTGAACCGTATCGTTACTGGTGATGAAAAATGGGTCCTTTACAATAATTCTGATCGCAAACGCCAATGGTGAGATAAAGATGAAACACCAGAACCGACCCCTAGAGATGGCCTTCACCCCAAGAAGATTCTCCTGTCTATTTATTGGGATATGGCCGGTATTGTTTATTATGAACTACTGGAACCAAACCAGACGATAACTGCTAATTATTATTCCCATCAGCTATCAAACCTGAATGAGGCACTTAACAAAACTCGACCGTCTTTAGTGAATAGACGCAAAGTTTTGTTTCACCACGACAACGCAAGACCTCATACCGCAAAGCAAACATTAGGCAAGCTGAACGAGCTCGGATGGGAGCTAATGCCGCATCCACCATACTCTGCGGATATTGCACCTTGTTATTATCACCTTTTCCGTGGACTTCAATCCCATTTGAGTAAGAAGAACTACTCCTCAAAAGAAGCTATAAAAAGGGAAATCGAAGCGTATTATGGCTCCAAGGACAAAAAACCTTATATATTTTGTCATTTAATTTAATAAAAATAATTTTAAGAAATTTTAGGAATTAGAATCAGTAAACCCGATATACGAGTATACATCTACAATATGGTCGATTTTGGTTTTAACTAACTGTTTTACTAAACAAAACATGCCGAATACTGCTAGTATATTTCAAGTACAAGACTTGGGTGTGCAGCTAACTTTTTTCTAGTCTGGGTTCCAAGACAAAAGAACATAGAGGGAAATGAAATTGCTGTTGAGCTTGCCAGGCAGAGGTCAAATGAATTGGTCTCAGTGGTTTGCTACCCGATTATCGGTATCCTCCATATCAGAAGGCGCTCAATTTCTTCATGTGAAAATCCATTCATTCGCATATCCTATGGCACCAGTACAATAGACGCAGGGCGCAGATAACCCTGGGGACTTCACGCCATGCCATTTCCAAGTTCGTAGCTATATTTACCGGTCATTAGACGATCGGCACATACGGAGGAAAGCTAGATTCACCATTTAATCCTAATTGCAAAAGCCTTTCAGAGAAGCAGACTATTGAGAACTTTCTCAGTAAATGTCCAAGCACGGTTTCACGCCGCCTTCGAACGGATGATGTTTTTTATGAAGAGGACGGGAGAGGACATTTTGTCTCCCATACTGGTGATACACTTGTGCTTTTTATTCGTAGTTTCAATCTTAAAATTGGCTGCAAAACAATTTTTGTCATTTGCTTCTTTCATTGTCTGTTTTTATTTTAGAAAGTTCTGTGCTGGTTTCCTATCAAATGGAAGAAATAGATGACAAACAGCAAAACGCTTCTTGGGAAATACTGTGTAATTTTTCCTAGTAAAGTAGGTATGACTAAAAAACTTATGGGACATGCTTATATTAAATTCTAATTTTTGTTTTCCATTTCTAGATACTCAAGTTTAGTTAAATTTTTATATATATAGAAGTATTTTTAGTTTAATTTTTCCTTTTATTCAAGTACAAAAATTTGTATATATGTATGTATGTATCATTGGCGCGTACACCCTTTTTGGGGCTTTGGTCGAGCTCCTCCTCCTATTTGAGGCGTGCGTCTAGATGGTGTTCCACAAATGGAGGGACCTACAGTTTCAAGCCGGCTCCGAACGGCAGATATTTTTTTATGAGGAGCTTTAATGGCAGAAATACACTCGGAGGTTTGCCATTGATTGCCGAGGGGCGACCGCTATTAGAAAAAACTTTTTCTTAATTTTGGTGTTTCACCGAGATTCGAGCCTACTTTCTGTCTGAATTCCAAATGGTGGTCACGCACCAACCCATTCGGCCGCCGATTGATATATTAAAACATATATTCTTCTTTTTTTTTCTAGAAAGGTTCTAGCAACTTTTTCCTCCTAAATAAGTCCATAGTAAAACATCTTAATATAAAAATGTACAGCTGCTGTAAAAAGCAGCTAAATTGGGGATTTCCAAAATTACTTGACTGCATTTCAATTCACTCGGCGATGGTGTTGGCAATTTTATTGTTGCTTTCCATACAACTCAAACAATAACAAATGGAGACCCCTTTGCAATTAAGGCTTGATGCAGGGGAAAGGAGAAAAGGCAGTTGCCAAATAAAGGCACCAAAATATTATTGCACATTTTCCTGCTGAAAATTTTGAAATTAAATATGGTTTGATGAATTGAAATAAAAGAGATGCCGCCAGCGGCTAAGCCAACTATTCAAGTACCAACTATCCAAGTGCGTGTAATCACACAGATACATACATATGTGTATCCATATAAACATAAGCCAGTACTTGAATAAAAGCGGCGAAAATGTATATGTGTGTATGTATGTATGTAAGTATGTATATGTGTGTGAGTACATTCTCAAGCATATGCGCATTATTATTATCCTTTGTAAGCCAGTCATACACTCAAGCGAGGCAGTCAGTCAATCAGTCTATAAGATGCATTGTTCTTTGCATGCTTTTGTTGTAATTGCAGAAAATAATTGTTGCCATTATCGGGCTTGTTAATCAGTTTTACATCAGCTTGATTGACTCAACACAATGCCGGCATAACAACAAAAAGTAGTAATATAAAACCAAGTGTAAGCAAAGGCACTACACACACACACACAAGCGCACATTCAGAGGGCGATCTGTGGTGGTGGTTCCAGCGCATGTGCGAAAGAGCAAATTGTGGAAAGAAGGAATTTTCACAAATTGCTTGAAAATAGACTCCATAGTAAAAATACACGCACACATGCAGAGAATAAGTACACATATGCCATAAGCATATCCCCATTTGTGTGTGTGTGTAGGTGTAGATACTTCTGCAAAGGACGCTCGCTATTAACTTTCCTCTTCGCCTCCTGCCTTTACTTATTGCATTGCTCTTGTGCAGAGTGTTGGGCTGTGCGCTTATCTTGATTATGTTCAGGTTTTATATTTCCATCAAAATTTTGTCAAATATGTTTTATACGATTTGACACGTCATTACATTGAAGGTGACATAATGCACACAAATACTTTTGTTGGTGTTCAGAAACATTCATAAGTGCATACGAAAGTAGTTCCTAGCAAGGAAACATGTCTGGTGGCATTTTCCTTGGCAGCTGAAAGATTTGTGTTGCCTTTCTAATATGTAAATATTATTGGTGGCATATACATACAGGGTGGTCAATATAGAGTTTGGAATATTAGCTAAAGAGTTTTTGACTTTGGCAGCTAAAAATTATTTACGTGATGCCTCAGAAATTTAGTTTATGGTTAGACGTTTCAGAAATAAGTCACTTTCCGTTTAAAAACAGTTGGGAAGTACTGAAATCGAATTTAGAAAATCTAAAATTGGATACTAAGCTGAAACGGTGAAGCCAATTGGTCAACTAGGAGCTGCGATTTGACTCTATTAAATTATTCTTTGTGGAGGGCAGTTAATGAGAAATGTTCTACCAACCATCCAGAGACGATTCAAGAATTGAAGCTTGCCATTGGTAAAATAACCGCCGAAATTCACAAAATGCACTCAGTTGTGCCGACAGAATAGCTTATTGTAGAGTCAGCCTTGGAAGTCATTTGAGTGAAATTATTGTGGTAGACTCTCATTGCCAAACTCATTGAATCTCTGCTAAGCCAAAATAAGCACAATCTTAGCACACTGGTGTCCGTTAAAACGGAGCACTGCCTAATAGAGAGATACGGCCAGAGGTCGACTTGCCATCAAATCTTTTGGCGGCTACAAGTCGCCCGGACCAGATGGCATATATCCTGCAATGCTGAAGGAAAACGCAGAGTCCGTGACTGCAGCCTTGGAGAAAATCTTCTCTGCATGCCTGGGACTAGCCTACATACCACGCTCTTGGCGAATGGTGATGGTCGCCTTCATCCCAAAGGTTGGAAGAGACGACTACACCAGCCCCAAAAGCTTTAGACCCACGCTGAAAAGTCTCGAACGACTGGTGGAATTGCGCATACGCCAGAAGTCGCTGAAGTTTCACCCTCCGTCTCCATTTCAGCATGCCTATCAAAGTTGGAAATCCTGCGAGTCGGCACTGCAAAACCTTGTTGCTAGGGTACAGCTGGCCGTCGACAGGAGGGACTACTCTATGGGCATCTTTTTAGATATAGAGGGGGCGTTCGATAATGCCACTTTTGACAGTATGGGAAGCTCTGTTAGTAGATACGGCGTAGACCAGGTGCTAGTGAATTGGATTTGTTCGATGCTGGCGCAAAGAATCGTCTCGGTACGAGCAGAGGAAGATCTGCTAATGTCATCCGGGGTTAACAGAGGTTGCCCCCAAGGCGGTGTGCTGTCTCCACTGCTCTGGTGCATGGTAATCGATCCTCTACTCACCACCTTAAACGACTCGGGAGTCTACGCACAAGAATATGCGGACGATGTTGCCTGTTTGGTAACGGCCCTTCGCTTATGAACATCTGCAGGAAAGTGCAGAAAACTCTGGATCTGATTGACACTTGGTGCTGTGCGAATGGGCTATCGGCAAATCCCACCAAGACTGGGATCCAACGGTCCTTGCCATGCCCCTTGACTCCATGCCATCCAGAGTCGAGCTTGAGAAGAGATACATTGTGGTGCTGCCAGAGGTTCAACTGTGGTCAAACTCAGAAAATGAGCCCGGCAAACACTGTTTTCGCATTTTCACGGATGGCTCCAGGACCGAGCACGGCTCCGGCTCTGGGGTCTACATGGAATCCAGCGGGACAAAACTGCACTTTGCTTAGAATAAACTTTGTTGTGGAAAACAGATGGAGTGGTAGATCTATATGTGCCTGTAGCGGCAGCCAAGCTGCGCTCAGCTCATGGCCTTAGAAAGCCCCCAACCACTTCAAGGGTAGTCGAGTCCTGTAAATCCAGGCTGAACTATGTCGGTAGGCATAATAGCCTGATGCTAACTTGGGTCCCGGGACACGTTGGTATAGCGGGAAACGAGATCTCTGACTCTTTAGCTAGGATGGGGTCTGAGGCCAACTTTTTTTTACCAGGAGAGGCTGCTGATGAACAAAACTAATGTTACCTGTCATGTCCGACCGACTGTGGCAAATCCTTCTGTCATTAAGCAGAAGGGACTGTAGGCAGCTGATTGGACTGATGATGGGCCACTTTCTGTGGGCGAAGCATATGGAAAATTTAGGCATCTCAGACAGCACACTCAGCCCAGCATGTGTGAGACGGCGGACCACTTGCTGTGCGTCTGCCCGCCTTCGCTCGAATCAGGCTTGAGATCTTTGGCACTGATGTGCTAAGAAGCGACCACCTTGGCTTCTTGGTACCACAAGATCTACTCGGATTTCTTCGGAGGTCGAGTAGATTTAAAGAAAATTAAAAAGGCAACTCGAACGCAGTACAATGGATTTAATTGTGTCTGAGTGCTGTACTTGCTAGTCTGTCACGACAAAAAAAAGAGGTCTAGATGAGGTAAAGGAGGAGACGATTTTGAATCTTCTATGTCACTGTCCAGCTCTAACCAGACGCAGTTTTACCATTTTAGATCGACTATTTTTCAATGAGTTGAAAAATCTCAGCTCACGGATCTTTTTAAGTTTCTGAATATTTCACATTGGCGGAGAACCACTACAACCTAACCCGCAGTAAGAAAGTGACGAAAGATGCAATATAGTTTTTTTTTTGTTTTTTTATGAAACAAACTAATTTGGTTGTTAGTTATGACATTATTCAAGTTTAAAAATTAAAAAAAAATATTCAGAAGATTTTGTCTCGAATGTTAATATAACCATTTTTTTGCCTTTGAATCATGACACTCTTGCAGCAATTGAACGACATGTTTTTCTTTAAGTTACCTTCAAGTTAATATTCTTCAAAAATCAACCCCATATCTACTAACATTTTTCAGCACCGATTGGACTAACGCTTTTAATTTGTTTGCCATTGAACATAAAATTTTATGTTTCAATAAAAATTCCGCTTGATTGAACCCAGGGGGGTGAGTCAGTTTCTAATTCATTTCCAAAGGCACTATTATTCGTTTTTTAATTCTGAACAAATTTATGAAATACGACTTTGATAATGTCACTGCCGGGCTCGGCAAATTTCTAGAACGTAAAATTTTATTAATTTCTTCTTCTTCTTGACTGGCGCGACTGACAGCTTATGGTCGTGCTAACCGGCGCCAGATGGGCAAACCAAGTGAAGCCAAATCCCTCCCCTCCTGATCTTACCAACGCAAAGGAGGCCTTGCTCCTCCTCTGCTACCACCACCTGGTACCGCATCGAATACTTTCAGAGCCGGAGCGTTTGTTTCCATTCGGACGACATGACCCAACCAACGTAGCCGATGAGTCTTTATTAACTGCGCTAAGTCTATGTCGTCGTAAAGTTCATACAGCTCATCGTTTCATCGGTTGCGATATTCGCCGTTGCCAACGTGCAAAAGTCCAAAAATCGTACGCAGAATCTTTCTCTCAAACACTCCAAGCGTCGCTTCATCGGATGTTGTCATCGTCCAAGCTTCTGCGCCATAGTTAGGACGGGCATGATGAGAGCCTTGTAGAGTGTTAGTTTTGTTCGTCGAGAGTGGACTTTACTACTCAATTGCCTACTTAGTCCAAAGAAGCACTTGTTGGCAATAGGGATTCCACGTTGCATTTCTAGGCTGACATTGTTATCGGTGTTAATGCTAGTCCCTATATAAACGAAGTCTTTTACCTGTACATGGCTGCCGATACGCGAGTGCGCCGACTGTTTGTTTGATGACAGGAGGTACTTCGTTTTGTCCTCGTTTACCACCGAACCCATTGACCTCGCTCCTTTATTTTCCTTAGAAAATCCCATTGATGTCAATTCATAGTTACATGCCAACAATTGTAGGCTCTTATAAGAAAAGGAGCCTAAGTGATTAACTTCTGCGACTCGCACGATCCTCTCTAACATCAGGTTAAAGAAGTCACACGACAGCAAGTCACCCTGTCTGAAACCTCGTTTGGTATTAAACGGCTCGGAGAGGTTCTTCCCAACTCTGACGGCGCTGATGGTATTGAACAACATCATCCTGCATAGCCGTATTTGTTTTGAGGGGATACCAAACAGCTTCCGCCAAATCTCTCTCTCGAGCACTCCACGAGCCGCCGTATAGGATATTGTCATTGTCCATAAAATGTTATCATTCCTGTACTTATAAAGTATTGGTTCTGCTTTTACTATTCGCCTCGTCTGAGCCCACTTCTTCAATGCAGCATATTTAAAAATTGGAATAATCCGTGCGAGTTTCCGATTAATACAGGCAGAGATTTTATTGGAAAGTGAAATGTTAAACAACTTGTTTTGCTTTCGTTCGAGTCCGATTCGAGCTGCTCTAAAACTCAACCTAAGAGGTTATAAAGCATTGATTTGTCTTCTGCTTAATAGCTAAGAATTTGTTACTTTGCAGTTTACTGTACGTTTAAAGGCCAAGCAACAGCTTGGCTGTGGTCGGCGCTCTAACCACATGTCTCTCAAGACACTGGAAGGTAAAGGCACACGCGGCGAGGTTAAAAATACCACACAACAATATTTGTATTGTAGTTGTTGTGGAGAAGTGGGGGAGAAGGAAACTTATTTTAACTATCTTTGCAATTGTCCGGGTTTGTCAAGAGCGAGATTACGAGCTTTCGGCAAACCATTCCTCAACAACATTGAACAAATTTCGGAATTGGAATGTAAGTCTCTTCTTTTCTTACTAGACACAATGAAGTGGCTATGAGCTAGATAGAGCTCTTGAAAACTCAATCACCAAAACAGCAGCGGATTTTGGGGTAAAAATTGCACGAGACTCTAATTAAGTGTCTCTTAGATCAGGAAAATGGCTTAAGTGGTGTAAGGCTAGAAATAAGAGATAGCACAAATATTTAGGTGTAATTCTCGACAAGAAACTAAATTGGAACATAAATGTAGAGGGAACAGTAAAGAAATCCACTGTATTCTCTATTCTCATGCAAAAAGGGAATAGGATACAGGTAGGATCTTTCTCCGAAGGACACTCACTGGCTGTATATGACCGTTGTCGGACCCATCCTCCTCTATGGAAATATAGTCTGTTGAACGGGTCTCAACAGCGATTGGAAATAGGTTTCTGAGGGTTCAACGTATGGCGCTTATATGTATCAGCGGCGCTCTTAGCACTACATCCTCTGATGCTCTAAATACTCTTTTCTTCGTCGCTCTTCTAGATTTAGTGGGTGAGCAGAATGCAAGTAACAGTGCTGCTCGACTTGCCGCAACTAATCTATGGCGCAATTTAGGGGTTGTCCATCGGCCATAATACTCGGTCTGAGTCCAACTAACGCTATTGACTATTGTTTGAATGAATCATACTTTACTACTGGTTTAGTACCAGAATTTCAGCTAGACGTGAGTGGGTTAACATTATACCTGGTTGGAAAAACTACCTACGCTTCTTTACGGATGGCTCAACGATGGCTTGACGATAAAGTTGTCTTTGGTCTCTAATGTAGGAAGCCCAAAGTAAGCCTTTTGGCTCGTCTTCCTAATCAATAGCTGTCTGGTTAGACAAAAATGTGGCTATCTTTAGAGAAGTCTATATTCACTTCGATAGCCAAACGGCGATTATTAAATCTTTTGGTGGGGTTTGTCTCATAGAGGGCATACCAAGGAATTGAAACACAGGCAAATTAGCGAGAGAGGGCACTGCCACCCGCCTACCTCTTGATATGGGGATTGTATATACACCACTCTCAGCCAGCATTGTCACCTCAGCCAACACGAGATGGGCTGATAGTCTGATGTATAATGCTGCAAAAACGATTTGGAAAAAATGGGACCCAAGTCGCTCAAAGGAACTACTTAATCGGTCAAGGAAAAACATTTCTATGTTAGTTGCTTTAATCACAGGCTACTGTCTGCTAGGCTGACATGCGCAAAGATTGAACGCACCTCATTTCAAAGTACGCAGAAGCTGCAAGAATGAGAAGGAGGAAGAGTCCTTTAGACACCATCTCTGCTACTGCTCCGCGTGGCATGCCATTTTGGCTACTCCAGCTTTGACTTCATTCCTAGTGTTCTTTTGATGTATGAACGCCTGCTGCATAAACCTTATCACCAACTTACATTGGGAGATCGCATCTTCCTCCATCCTCCTCGTGTTTTTTTATTAGCTCGAGCCGAGGAGACATTTCAATAGCGACGATTGACGCGCTCTCTTTTGTGGGGATCGTTTCTGTATTGTCATTCGCTGGAATGGGAGTGACGAGCCGTTCTGCCACTGCAAGAGTGCTGGTGGGCGTATACTGCGCTGATTGTAGCGCTCCAATGGCGGTATTGGAGGCATCCTTCATCGGAAAGCTGATGTTACTGTCCACGTTGCCGTTTGCGGGGCTATCAGCTTTGACATTTTTGAACGCATTGCGGGCTTGTCCGCTTCCAGCTACATTAACGATTGGTGAGAACCTTGCCGGCGGGGATCTTAGTAGTAAACTACTTTTTCTGAAGACCGCTCTTGCATCCACATTATCATTTCGACTATCTCTAATTCCTTCATCTGTTTTCTGCTCGGTAGTTTGTTTTCTGATTTGGTTATTCATTTTCAAATTCTTTTGAGTCGCGACTTCGGGCCACTATCCTTACACGAAAGTGCAGTTTCCCTAAGTGTCCCCATGGTTATCTATGCGAGCAGGGAGGCCATGCGAGGGTTGACTCTACGCTTCATGGTCAATAGAGTTCAGAGCCAGGACAGGAACTAGTCAGGATTTCTCAATTGAGCCTGCACCACCATCTCAATGGTGACGTGTAAGGAACGTACCCGAAGGCTTGCCTGCGTTTTAACGGGACGGAGGCGATTGTAGCATTAGCCTATCAGCCGTTTTCGGTGAGGTGTCACCCTCCTGTACTGAGGTGGTAGAATACTACTTTCACCAGCCCATAGACTTCCTAATCTAATAATATTTTCCAGTACACCGTAATTAGGATCTTACTGGTCTCGATCCTGATGAGCTTTATAGCCCTGCCGCTGGAGGTACTCGAGGTATATGAGGCCTTTCGAGCCGAACCCCCTCCTCTCCTGCCGGATTTTTGTCGTCTCTTGCGACAGGCATGCCTTACCGCGGATGTATTCTTTCCCCCGACCCGCTGGGGTAATGTTTAGATACTTTGGCTCATCGTTTCTAAACGATACTGATGATCTCAGCGATATAAGCGTCTGCCAGATCAATGGGTTTCGACTTAAAGCAAAATGGTTTAGCGAGAAGTAGCAAACAAACTGCACCTGTGCTACCACAATGGATCGACCACGATCTAAGTGAGTTGGTCTAGAGACCGAATGTCACTTCTACCTACCTACCTACCTAATTCAGGAAACACAGCCACTCAAACAACCACAACAACAGCACTCCTAGGTGGACAAAACGAGTTTTCCAGCTTACGCTTTCAACTACTAAATTTCGAAAAAAAAAACAATTCTTTGCATTTTTTTTACTTCGCAATTATTTAATTACACAATCGCTAATAAGCACTTAGTTGCTTTTAATTCCAACTTATTAACACTTTTTCTTATATTTTATATCTCCTCTACGGTGGTGGAAAAAATGCTGCATTCCGCATGCTTAGCTCTATCCCCAGCCTAATTATGCGTTTGCGCCTCGCCAAGCCGGGCCAGGCCGTTTCTCCAGCTGCCAACACGAATAAAAATTCCTGCGTGGCATTGTTGTGCAGGCAAACATTTTAATTCGCGTTGAAATTTTCGTGCATCGCTGCTATTTTTGGCATTTGCCAGCGTTCCTCTTCTACACACGCACAGGCATAGGTTATATAAGCGCATCGGCTCGTTGAGGACTGAAATGCATCCAGTTAACCAGCAGCCATTTACTTTTTTACAAATGCAACAGAGAAACAAATAAAAAAAAATAAACAAAAAGACGAATACATTTTCCAACGCTCCGCTAATCGACAACATGCGCATCCGCACGCCAAGTTATCGCCCAGTCAATTCGTTTGACACTCGACGTTCATCAATACACAGCGACACATTCATCAGATTGTTGCCGACTCGAGTTGCTCAAGTTACTGACACGGCTAGCCTTGTCAATTTCACTGCCGGTGCAGCTACTGTTACCACTGCCGCTGCCTGCTACTCCTGCATTGTTGCCGGCAATTCGGTGCAATGAATTGAGTTGATCTGTTGCTCTTTCGAATGTCTGTCTGTCCACCTCAGCTTGTTCGCCTGCCAGCGGCCAATTTGTTTGTGTGTGTGTGCGTAATTATTTGAACAATTTACTGTCTACCAATTGCAATGCATTCCTGGCCATCCCCAAAGTGAGAAAAGGGGAAAATCGACTGCAGCCAAGCGAACATTGAGGATCGTGGCATGCAACGGCGCAAAAGCGCTAACTTTTCTTTCGTTTTTCTCTTACTCAGGAATGCGATTTTCCTCATGTTGCAGCAACGCAACTATGTAGCTGCTACATACATACATACATACGCACATACATACATGCTTACATCGTTTCTTGCTACTGTAGATCTTCTTATTTCGTTCACTTCTGCGTTTGCCAAATGTGACAGTTGCTCGTAAATTTTCATTTAAAGTGATGCTGACGTTGGCGCATTGGCGTGCTTATATGTATGTGTGTATGTTTATACATAGTGCAATATGTAGGATATTTCATGCATGCACACACACATCCACATGTTTATCAGATGCCTACATCTTTCATCTTTTTTGCCGCAAGTGCGCTTGCCAGTGGCTGGTAGCGATCGCAACGCTCGTACGTAGGCGCTGACATTTTCCGTTGTCAACGCTGATTGCTGTCGGCAGCTCGGCGCAATTGCAGCGGTAAATTAAAGTGGCAAATAATTATGTTAAGTTGCATGTAATTGGCGATTTTTATTGTTGAAATGTACAAATTTATAGCATTCAATCTGCTTGTTTTCGGTTTTTTGTGACTTGTTTCCTGTCTGTCTGTCTGTCTGCCTGAGTGCTTCGTTATCATGGCGCGAATATCAGGTTAATCGGCAATTCTGTTGGCTATTTTTGCTTTTTTCTCTAAATTTGTACAAAAAGTTATTAAAAAATATGGTATCTACGTGAAATCCAGCGGGACATAACTACACTTTGCTCTTGGAATGTACGCATCTGTCTTTCAAGCGGACGTATATGCTGTTCAATGAACTTTGTTGTGGAAAACAGATGGAGAGGCAGATCTCTATGTGTCTGTAGCGACAACGAAGCTGCGCTCAGGGCCTTAGACAGCCCTTCGACCGGTTCAAGGGTGGTTGAGTCCGGTAAATTTAGGCTGAACTATGCCGGTAGACATAATAACCTGATGCTAACATGGGTCCCGGGACACGTAGGTATCGCTGCTAACGAGACCTCTGACTCTTTAGTTAGGATGGGTTCTGTGGTCAACTTTTTTGGCCCGGATCCCTTCTGCAGTCATCAAAGCCACGGTTAGCAGTTACTTCAACCTACAAGCGAGCTTGGCAGGCTAAGAGAGGCTGGAGACGGACAAAACTAATGTTACCTGTCATGTCCGACCGACTGTCGCAGATGCTCTTGTCATTAAACAGAAGGGACTGTATGCAGCTGTTTGGACTGATGACGAGCCACTTTCTATGGGCGAAGCACATGGAAAAGGTAAGCATTTCAGACAGTGGCCCAGTGAAGAAGAGAATGAACCGGCGGGCCACTTTCAGTGCGTATGATCTACTCAGATTTCTTCGTACTTGCTTGTTACCACCAAAAAAAAAATATTAAGAAATAAGAATAGCATATCACTCTGTATATAGAGTGCTTTAAATAACTGCTCACACATTCTGGCTTAGAGCTAACTGAGATTACTCGGAGATCGCTACAAGCCTCAGGCCTCTAGCTAATATACTTGAGCGGCCGCATGACAAATCTAGCCTAAAATCGAGAAAAATCAGAGCTTTTTTTCTCTCCATTCACTTGAAAAATGTTTTGCCGACGAAGAAATCGGCGTCAATACTTCCCTACTCTAGCAGGGCAGGAAGGCACTTCTTTTAGTATCTGATGATGTAATCTGAGTTAAGCGAGTAAAGTTCCCTTTGATATACGAGCCAAAAAACTTAAGCGGCTGTATCACTCACGCGCACACAAACCGACACCTGAAGACAAGATAACCGAACGCGAACGTACGATAGCAAAGACCGATGGGCATATAAGTTGATCCCCAAACTAGGTGAATGGATAAGCAGAAAGCACGGCGAAACAGATTACTATCTAACCCAGTTTCTCAACGGACATGGTGCCTTTCTTGCGTACCTTCATCGTTTTAATCTAGCGATTAATTAGACCTGTCCTGAGTGACACGGCGAAGATGAGAGTGCAGAACACGTGGCTTTTCCCTGCGCAAGATTTTTTGAACAGCAAATGTCCTCGGCGTCGTTCCCACACCAGATAACCTTGTAACGCAAATATTGAACTTGAAAGAGAAATGGGAAGCAGTAAAAAAGTTTGCAACAAGGATTGTAATAAAACTCCGAAACTCCGAATGAGAGCGCAAAGCGGAAGCAGAGCGAATGCGACCGATCTGGAATACCCAACAGATGCATTATCTAAAGAAGCCATTTGGAAACAGATCTCCTGTGGCGGTGACAGCATTCACTAACAGACGACAAGCACTGAGGTAAAGCCCCAAGACGAATCCAAACAGCCGACAAGTCTATATCGCGTAACAATATTCCAACTTTCCGATGCCCCACTGGTCACAAAGCAATAGAGGCTATTAATAGCGTAGGAAGGGAAGCTGGACACAAGTAAAGGGCAGAAACACGGCTCCATCTTGATGAAATGCTTTTAGCAGTGACAGGGTCAGCTGAGAGGGGAGGAATGTTATAGGGTTAGTGGGAGCATGCCACACATACCACTGTTGTGACAACACCTTTGATGGTGGTTCTGACATTTTCGATTTAACCTCCGCTGAAAAAAATGTTCTTCTTTCAATGAGTTATTTAGCTCACCTGTATTCAGCGAGCAAATGTTAATGTTTTAGGTTATTTAAGCCCGCAAATTGGTTCGATTTTGTCTAGTACGAGAAAATGCGGGATGAGCCTCAACAACGGAATACCAATGGCTCCCAATGGCGAATTCAAGTCATGGTTTGCGAGGAAGGCAGCTACAATTACCTAACCTTACCTAAAACTTATACCAATATATGCTATTGCACTGCAAATCGAACGCAATTACAAGCATTTAAGGTCTTATGACTGCTATAACCAGCTATACAGCCAGCAAGTAACCCAACAAGTGAGCCAACACTCCTGTCATTAATGCCACTTCCAAATTATTTCACAATTTTTCAAAAGCCTATCAAGACGAAGGGGCTACATTTATATATACATAGATAATTTATGAGTAAAAAGCTACGAATAATCATTACACAAAAACATAATTAATATCATAGCTCGTGGCAGAAGAATTAACCTCAAGCGATTGTCAAGAGTTTGCTCACCGCAGTGTTGACCTCATTAGGCCGATGCGACGCACAGACAAATTATTTGTACTAGTAGGAAGTCTTACCAACAGAAATGTACATAAATGTGGCTTAAACGATAATGCGATAGCCGATGCCAATACTGTTCATGTTGTTCTTGTTACTGTTGTGGTTGCGGTTGCTGCTGTGTTGTATTTCTTTTTCTTTTTTCTGTGAGTAGAAGTTCAAGTAAATACGAAAGGCAATTAATTGATTACTTGCAATACATCAAAGTAACACTTTGCACTGTGGCTGCTGCTGTTTGTTGTTTGCTGTTTGAGGTGCTGCTACGTTGCGGCCTCAGCTGCTCCCTGTTTTGCCAACTAGAAACATTGCAGTAATTCATCAAAATCTACACGAGGCGATGGTGAGCGATAGAGCGCTCGGGTGTTGGGCACATCGTTTGAGAGGTTGGCCAATGTGAAATACAGGTAGCGCCACTGTGCACGCGCCAACTGTGGCATCGATCACGACGGCATTTTTCATGGTTTAAATACTTTACTGATCGGTTTAAGCCACATTCACTGCTAAAGGGTGTTACAGTGCGCATCTGCAATTGAGTTGCACGCACTTTGTTTTTTTTTTGCACTATTGATGAAGATAATTATCAACCGGTGGCAGGTTGAGTTCTATGAAACTATGTTTTTCGTACACCGCGCGACAAAACGATAGTGCATCGACATTTTTACAATTTACCATTACAATTTTTCTTCTTTTCTTTTGAATATTCATTACCTTTGTATAAAAAATAGAAGTTATTATATTCATTATAATTCTAAGGGTATGGTAAATTGAATCATCGTCTAACTTACCTGGGATTAGACTCCAACAGAACTTGCTACAGAACCTAGCGAGGAAGATGGAACCATCAAGCATGTGCTGGGGTCTGCCAAGTACCCATTATACTGGCTAGGGGGCCAATAGCGCAGTTAATCTGTTGAATCCAAGCAGACATCTAGATTAGATTCTTTATGAGGTTTGTACTTCGAAACATTTTGTCCTTTTAAGATTCATTTTTGGCCAGAGCGTTTTGGAGAACCTGCAGTTAGTAGTCAGAGACCAGTTTCTGATGAGCCAGCTGAGGGGACTCTCGAAATGAGTGCATTGTGGTTCCCTTCAGAACTCGTGGTCTGCTCCTGGCAAGATGGGCTTCGCGTCAACTCAACGATCGCTGGGTTGGTGTGCAAACGTGCAAAATCGCGCGATCCTTCTGGCCACAGGTAGATCGAAGACGCTCCAAAAAGAACTTCTAAAGCTAATAAAGCCACAGCTCTTGATTTTTGTGATTATCCTTGTACTTCAGGTATCCATAGGGTGATTGCTTCAACTCCTTTCTGCAGAAGCTGTCTGAAAGATGAGGTGGAATCTCAGGACCCTTTTCTCAGATGTTCCGCTCGCGCTGGGCTAAAATTCAGACAACTAAGTTCGCACTCGGAGAATTACGCAATTGCAGTTAGCCACCAATTGGTCGTCATCCTCCTCTAATCCAAAGCCGCTTCTTCCTTTTTCGCCTCTGTTCTGTTCTTTCTCTTCGTCTTTCTTCTGTTTAGTATAACAATGGACGAATTTGAGTCTACAATGTCCAAGTGAGCTCCTACATAGACAGCCATTTAACTTAACCTAATCTTCGCTAACCTCCAAGTAAATTTCTGTCAAGAAAAACTCCTCACAAAAAACCGTTTGCCGTTCGGAGCCGGCTTAAAACGCTAGGTCACTCCTTTTGTGGAACAACATCAAGACGCACTTCACAAATATCAGAAGGAATTCGGCCAAATACCTAAGCAGAAGTGTACGCGCCAATTGTTTATTTTTATTTTTCTAACCTTGGTTAACGCAACTGTCACAGATGTAAGTTATACATTTTCTTGAAAAACTAATTCTCACATTTTATTTTATTTATTTTGTTTCTTGTAATTTTAAACTCGATCTACACTCCGAAACTCGAAATGGGTAACCCTATAGTGTGGCTTACCATTATTGACGTTGTGGTGATGCACTTACTGACTCGTCACCTCACCATTATTTCTGGCTAATTTGGCTGATGGGTATTTAGAAGGCAAAAACACAAAAAAAAAATGGAAAACCGACGCTGTTTAAATCATTGAGCGATCGCCATGACCCCAACCGCAGGGATCAGCACGAAGAGGCGCATTAAGATTAACCAGTAAATTGGTGTTAAAATTATTGGCTACGCCCCCTTCGTGTGAAGGTTCACCGTGCAGGCGAACGTGACGAAATCCAAAATAAAGAAAACAGTTATGCCCGCACCAAATTGTTTGCTCAAAACCATAAACAAATTGAACGTAAGTAGTTAATCGCTTACAATAACAACAACAACAACAAAGCAGACACTTTTCGAACATCTCGATCGCTCGAACGATTTGCAGTGCACTGCGACCAAGACTGTTTTGATTTTTCTTTCTTTTCTCTCTTTTTGTTGCTGTTTTTGTTTTCTCCGATGTGGTGCTAAACGTGGGATCTTAATAAGTGGTTTTATGATTTATGTTGGCACACAGACCAGGCGGTTAAAATTCGCCTGCGGTGCGCGCTCATAAAAACCAAACTCTTTTGTTTTAGTGCAGTGAAGTTAGTTAACATTAAAGTGGCGATCACTTTTTTCGTTTGTAGGCTATTTTCATAGGACTTTTTTTCTGTTCTCTTGCTTTGCTGAAAATCACTTAAACCATTTGGGGCAGGTTGCATGAACATAATTGTTGTTGTTTTTTTACGGTTTTCTCAGTTTCGTTTATAGTTTTTATATCGCATTGGTCGTTAGTTGGGGGATAACAACCGATAGCCGATAGTACCTACAAATGTATGTATGTATGTATGTATGTATGCATGTGTGTATGTAGGTATGCGCAAAACAGTTTATACGCGTAGACTTATTAAGAGATCATTAGGTCTCGTTGTAAACTCCACTGAATAAAATTTGTACCGTGCAACATAAAAACCATAATAAAGTTTAATTGTCGCCTGTAAAAATGGTTCGAAACGTTCGTTGATCGTAAAATTGTTTGTTAACTCGTCCATAAAATTGTGAAGCTGAAAATTTTTACTATGAAAACATTTCGTGGGTTAGGTGCAATTGTAAAATGCACTGAATGGGTGTTCAAAAGGTAGTTAATTTCGTGTGGCTGTGTGTGTGGGTGCGTGTGTATGTTTATAGGTAGGTGTGGTGGTTATTAAATAATGTGGAAAGTAAAAAGTTGTTAAAATTTGGGTGAAATTGTTCTAATTTTCCAATTAAAAAAAAAAAGAAAAAGAAAAAAAATCTGAGAAATATGTTAAATGTTGTTGCTTTCCAATCACTGTTGTTAATGGGGCAATTAAATGTAGTTTTCTTGTGGCATGTTTGGGTAATAAAAAAAGCAATAAATAGTAACTCGATCGTCTCACAATAATAAAATAGCAAATAACGGTAAGCTACGACATTAGGCACAACAGTCATTACACTGCCGCAGCGGCAGTCGGCTTGCAAATTGATGAAACTTGGTTTTCATGAGACTTTTTTCTGAAAGTCTAGGTATACGAGGATTGCTATTTATAAGTATATTTCTGGCCTTGGATACTTCTAGTGTTCTGAAGCGTCACCCAACATTTCCACCGGAATGTTTGACCTATTTTACCCTAAACGCACCCGGAACGTTTTGATGTGCAAGCCATTTACAGTGGCAAAAAAATTAATCTCGGCAAAAAAAAAAAACTTAATTGAAACATTCAAAATTTGTATGCGATTATATTGCACAATTTCCAACGCGGATTAACGAGGCAAAATGCATCGATGAAATAAAACCATTACAGGGTCCGGCACTTGAAGTGTAACCAACTTCAGATCGTCTGCGTGGCTGATGCACGGCTGTCTGATGGCTAAATGACAGTCCAGAGTATTGTTTACGAGCGCGCGGAAGCATTTTGCCGAGTGTAAACGCGAAAAAGAAAACCAGTAATGGATTTCAAACGTAAAAGTGTAATTGCATTGTATTTGGCTGGAAAATCACAACCATCGATTGTTCGTGAGCTCGAGCAACTTAAAGTGAATAAAGTTTTTGATCATCGCTCCATTACTCGATACAATGGCACCAGTAACAACGCGAAACGTCATGGAGGCGGTCATCAAAAGACTGCAACGTCAAGTGAAATGGTTGAAAAAGTGAAGAAGCGACTTCCCAACGAAATCACCGATATAAGTGTCAATCAAATGGCGAAAGAACTGAAAAAAAAATAATCTCAAATTCAATTTTGTATGTAAAAGAAGTTAGGTTAAATAAATATCGTTTTCCTTTTTTATTGTAAACTAAAATTCCTGAAAATGCCCTACATTTTCGAGCTATAGACAACCGGGACCCCTTAAGTTTTGGATCAGGTCTTTTAAATCTTCCATATGCATCAGGATTTTTCTAAAAATTGTGGATGGTATCTGTATTTCGATTTACTTTGAGAGTAATTTTGCGAACTAAGCCTCCTGATTCACAATAAGCTAGCGCGCTCCGCGGTAGATAGCTGCGTTCCTCTTGGCATGGTGTCCTAAAAAGTTATTTTTCTCGGATGCAATTATTTATTTGCTAATGGAAACTACTCAACTTACCATAAGGAACCTTTCAATTGTGGAATGTGTATAAAAATATCACGTAATTGTCACAACAAGAAATAAAATCTTAACAAAAGTTTTTGCCCCATTTAATTAGTTTCTTCAAATTTTAAGCAACATTCAAACGTAACGGGACTTGAAGCAAAAGTCAAAATAATTTAAAACTACTACTTATATACATTTTAAGGCAATTCAAGAAAATATTATGCAGCTAATTTAGAAGAAAATTTATGAAGTTGGTATGTCCCATATGTTCCCTATTTCGCTTGGTGTAAACCTCATATTTTTATATTGCCAATGTGTATGTAGATATATCTGATCTAGCTGCCGCCGAATGGGATGGTGCGTAATTTGTGAAGACACACACCACAAATCGGAGGACGAGCTCAGCCTAAAAAACGTGCAAGCACGTAAACGTAAATACATATATATATATACATATATATATACATATATGTATAAGGAAGATCTGAAATTTATTTCCAAGCCAAATCAAATCTATGGAAAGCTACAAACAAAATCGAAAATAAAATTTTATACAAACCACCAATCAGAAAATTTGATGGCAGCTGGACTAGAACAAATCTTGACAAAGCTGAAGTTCTCGCAAAGCACTTCAAAAGTACTTTTACGAACAATGCGCCTAATGCAAACCTTTCCTCGACCCACGCAAAAAAAGATCCATCCAAACCAATAAATGTTGCATTAGAAGAAATGCATATGTAAGAGAACTGATCCTAAGAAGTCGCCAGGATACGACCTAAGAACTGGAAAAATTTTAAGAGAACTTCCAGAGAAGGGGCTTATCTATATAAGGAACTTGTTCAACCAAATCTGGAACTTGAAATATTTCCCAAAAGGATAGAAAGTTGCTCAAATTATCACAATACCAAAACCATGCAAAGATCCTACTCAAGTAACTTCGTACAGACCTATAAGTCTACTACCAGTATTATCAAAAATTTTTGAAAAGTTACTTTTTGACAGAATGGATCCCATTATATGTACAAAAGGACAAAATAATACCTTACCACTAATTCGGATTCAGGCAAAAACATTCCCCCTTCCAACAAGATCACAGAGTTACAAACAACATTTTTGAAGACATCGATAAAAAACGAACGTGTGAAGCAGTATACCTCAACGTAGCCAAAGCTTTTGACACAGTATGGCACAGAGCAGGTCTACAAAAACGACGCGAAATCAAGACTAGGTTTAAACGACTTCATTGGCTTTTGGGGAAAATTTCAACGCTCTCTCTAGAAAATAAGATACTAACATAAAGGGTGTTTTTTTAGAGGTTAGGTTTTCAAGTTGGCACTACTTTTTTCGTAGATGGTCTTTTTGACAGCTGCCACTTGATTTATGCTCAGTTTGGTTTGCCATTTCATAATGAATAGACTTACACCTGAACAACGTTTGCAAATCGTGCAAATTTATTACGAAAATAATGGTTCGGTTCGCGCGACGCATCGAAGAAAATTTTGATCAGCGATGAAGCTCACTTTTGGTTGAATGGGTATGTCAATAAGCAAAATTGTCGCATTTGGAGTGAACATAATCCACAAGCCATTGCTGAGACGCCGTTACATCCTCAAAAAGTCACTATTTGGTGTGCTCTATGGGCAGAGGGAATCATTGGTCCATATTTCTTTAAAAATGAAGCCGGCCATAATGTTACAGTCAATGGAGAGCGCTATAGAGCCATGATTAATGACTTTTTCGTGCCTGAATTGGACGATGTTGATGTGGACGACCTTTGGTTCCAACAAGACGGCGCTACATGCCATACAACCAACGCAACAATCGATTTATTGAAGGAAACTTTTGGTGAGCGCATTATCTCGCGCCGTGGACCTGTGGCGTGGCCTCCAAGATCGTGCGATATAACACCGCTGGACTATTTCTTGTGGGGCTATGTGAAGTCGCTTGTCTACGCAGATAAGCCCGAGACGATTGACGTCTTGGAAGAGAATATTCGGCGCGTTATTGCTGACATACGACCCCAATTGCTGCAAAAAGTGGTCGAAAATTGGGCCTCTCGGCTGGAATTTATTCGAGCCAGCCGCGGCGGCCATCCGAAATCATTTTTAAAACATAATGGCAAACCCTTATCTTTATAATAAAGCCAAATTCTTGGCCATAACATTAAATTATGTACGTTTTATTTCATCTTGAAAACCTAACCTCTAAAAAAAACACCCTTTACAAAGTAATGAGAATACCAATATGGAAATATGCTCAGAGCATTGGGGAACTGCATGCAGTACAAATATAAAAATTATACAACGAACCCAAAATAAGATACTCCGTATAATATCAAAAGCAGAATGGTATATAGGTACTAAATGATAATATTCATCAAGAACTTAAAGTAAAAACAGTCCTTGAAGAAATACACAACAACAACTAAGACACACAAATCGACTACTATAACATTCTAACAGGGAAATTCGGCAACTTCCATTAAAAGAGGAAACCGAGACGAGGAGACTTAAGCGCAAACGACCAACTGACCTGCAGATTTAAATGGTGTCACAATTTTATGAATAAGAATGACTAAATGTATAATTAAATAACGACTTAATTTTTTAAATATGTAATTAATTTTTTGAAAATATAGTGGTATTGGCTTCTAAATACTGTTGAAACCCCAAACGAAAGAGAAATTGTAAATATTTTAAGTTGCAATAGAAACAATAATAAAGGGTTAAAAAAAAACAAAATCTGGAGGAATATTTTACTCTGTGCTCTATTATATTAACTAAATAATGATGTCTTCTATCTGGTTTCTATGGAGAATTCTGTATTAAAATAAGCAAGATTTGAGTGCGCTGTGAAGTTGTGAATAAGAACAGAATAATACCTCAGCATTGTTTCGAGCAATGCAAGATTCACTAGGAGGATTTTAGGGATAGAGGAGGGATGTATCCAGAAGGTTATATTACGTGAATTTATATGAAATAAAAATAAAGTGTAATACAGCCTAAAGTCTCCTTATTTGATACATTCGCGCAACGCACATAAAGACGTACCCACCCATACATAGATTGTACATGTATGCTCGTATGCACCTATGTACGTATGTGTGTGTACATCTGTATATGCTTCAGTTCACTGCAAAAGACTTAATCATGCGTAAGCAGTGCGACTCAAAGAGTTCTAAAGAATTGTGACCGCAAAAGCCAAAAAATGTGTGCAGGTGCCAATCTGCGGTGCCCCAAAGTAATGTAGACTTAAGTAAAAAAAATCTCCTTTTTAGAGCCGAGAGCTAAGCAGTAACAGAACAACAAGAAAAACAATAAGGAGTCATTCAACGAGAAACAAACAAAATTAAGCCTTGTTATCATTTCAATCCACGAATGAAATGTGGAAATAAAAGCAACAACAACAGCAATAAACGATCGACAGACCAACCAACCGCAGTAATTCTTTTGAATGAAATTTAAAACCAAACTCAAAAAGTAAGAAATAAATGTGGGATATACAATACATAAATGTTTATTAGGGTGGTACAGAAAATGGCGGGATTATTCATTCTCAGAAATGGTTTATATTAAAAAAGAATTGGCACGAGTTTTTTTTTTCTTTTTAAATCCGCGTTAAACTTAAGTAGCTGCATCTATAAATTAGTAGTTATATGAAAAAAAATGTATAGAAAAAAATTTTATAGAAAAAAAATTTCATAGAAAAAAAATTTCATAGAAAAAAATTTTATAGAAAAAAAATTGTATAGAAAAAAATTTTATAGAAAAAAAATTTTATAGAAAAAAAAATTCATAGAAAAAAAATTTTATAGAAAAAAAATTGTATAGAAAAAAAAAAATGTTTTTCAATTTTATTGCAAATCATATTCTTATAACATGAAGACATTAAAAAAGTAGTGAAAGGCAAAAAATCAAGTAATAAACTCTTGTCGAACCATTAAATATTAATAATTCTTTAGAAAAAAGTATATTAATTTAAGTAATAATAAAAATCAGTATGATGTATTAATTTTTTATATTTTTTATGCAAGACCAAATAAATGAAAAATGGTGGATATATTCCATGAAACTCGCAAGGGAGCAGAGGTCGTGGTCGACCAAAACACACTTGGAGAAGGTTGATGCTGCTCGAACTAGCAGATGCCGACATCTCATGGGACGGTGCAAAAACGACAACGCAGAAGGAAGAGTCTTGTCGAGTGAACAAGGAAACAAAAAAAACAAATGTTCCACTATAAATTTATAGTAAAGGACTAAAGTCTGCATACAACACGTAACTATAGCACAGGAACTTATTGAAAAGTTTTTACAATTTATTTATTTCTTATTTAATTTTAATAAATTTTTATGAAATAATTAATTCTCCTCCAAAAACGAGAGGTGTTCAAACTTTGAATTATATTTAAAAAAAAAATTTTTAATTTCATCAATACTTCAAATATTTTAATTAGAACAGGTTTAGGCTCATTAAATTTTGATTTAACAAAGTACAAGTTTGAAGGGGTTTCGGTGGTCTAGAGCTCGAAAATTTAGGGTATTTTCAGGAATTTTTTTTTTATAATACAAAAATGAAAAAATATCAAACTTCTTTTACTTACCAAAATGAAAAAAAAAAATTTTATATTAATAATTTAAAAAATGGCGCTGAAGTTGACCCTTCCGAAAAATTGGACCTGGACAGTGTTATCCTTTTTAGCTTTTCTATTTATCTGAAACACAAAAACCAAAAACAAGATTAATCAGTATTAGTGTAGCTATGTCCTGCTGCTGGAATAAAAAACGGGGGTGTAGCGTAGTACACATAACAGAAGTGAAACTTTCAAGGCAGACAGAGAAAGAGGGAGAGACCCGATAGAGAATGAGAGAGAGAGAGAAAGAATATGTATCTAAATAAATTCCCAACATTTGCAGAAAATACAAATAGACAAAATTTACAAAAAACGACTAAGGAGAAGGGTCAACCGGTGTAGGCAAACGCCTGACACAAACCGTGGCAACAAGGCGCCCTACTCCGAGCGTTTATCACCTGCACAAACGCAGCGATTTCAGGGCCGTAGCAACGGCACAAATTACCGCAAGGCAATACCAATAAATCCGACGCCGGAATGGATAGCACTTTATAGTACCCACAGGCACTAGTCAGGAAACGGAAATAAGCGCCAAAAAGTAGGCAGTGTTATTTCTCACTAGAGATTAACAACCACAAGGAAAAACTCAGGAAAAATAGCCCAAAGTGTATCTAAGATATATATTATATAAGATATAGGTCTCTCTCTCTCCTTTTCCTCTACGTTATGTCTTTTTTCTCTTTCGCGGAACGAAAATGCCCAAAACGTTGCATGGCCTTGCAATTCCATTCTCGAAATTTTACTTCGCCATCGACGCCTAAGAAGTTTCACTTCAAAAAAATTGACAAAATGGCGCAGTTTTGAATTTTACACTCTTAAATTCGGGTTTTCTTTCAGTTTTTTAATAAAAAACATATGAAATAATTGAAAATAATAATATGATTCTAGTACGGGCGATAGCCGTTGATGTTGTGAACAACATATTAAAATTTCAGCCGATTTGGTTAAATAGTGTTTTTTTTTTGACAACACCAGGCCGAAAAAGTCGTTTCGAGATAATTGAGTTTAAAGTCTTGAGAGTGGATATTTTCTATTGATGTATCCGCATGACGAATCTGACTCTACCTGCTAAAACGGCTGTAGAATCAAACATACTGCGAATATCCTTCCAAAAATTTGACTGTATCTCCTTAAAAGCCTATTCTTTCGGAATATCAAAAAAAAACAAATCGATTTTTTTTTATTGTAGACCACCGGAACCCCTTAAGTGCCTCGAAAATCGCGTTGATTTGTAACAATTGTTTTGTTTTTTTGTGCTGATGCATTTAATAGATGGGTGGAATAATGGATTCCATAGCCTAACATCGAAACTAATTCAAAACTATTTTTTTGTTGGTTTAATTTTGTTTTAATAAATTTTTCTATAACACTCAAATTATTACCTAAACTGGAACTAACGCAGCGCCAGCTTCGGAAAAAAATCGGTTTTAATAAGTACAACATTCACCGCTTCGACTTTGTTTGGAGCGCCCTAATGCATACGCACATAAATATCACAGGCATGTATGCTTTTGGCAGAAAAAGGTTTGTATGGCATAAACCAAGCGTGAAAATACCGCGAAACGCGATTGTACACAACGAAGACAGCAACAACAATAAGACTTAAACTTTTTCTTACTTTCCTGGTCCTCTATCAGTTGGCCGTCTTGAAGATTTCACAGAAGAACAGAGTCTTAAATTTACGCACGCACAGCAGCCAAGGAGATTCACTGAAGGTTTGCGTTAAGCAAAAAGTAACTTAATCACACACTCGTATCTATACATACATACATACATACATACATACGTACATATAGTACATTCACGTGTATCTTTATAAAACCGAAAAGTAAAAACCACAACCAGCAGCGGCTGAAAACAAAAATTGAATTAAATTCGTGTTTGTTATTTTCCCTTTTAACTAACTGACCGCGGTGGTCTGTCTTAGGAAATGATTTTATTATATCGGTCGTGAAAATAGTTTTGAATAGTTCCCTACTTTGAAAGTTTTATACGAGGGGCTATTAGCGTCAGTACCTTAGAGTAGTAGTAGACAGCAAGCCATTGAGGAACCGAAATGTGGAGGAAAGGTTCAAAAAGGCCAGCAATGCCCTCTACACATGTAAAGGAATGCTTGGCGCAGCTTGAGGTTTATCCCCTTCTTTGATGTATTTGTTTAGGGGAGACCGGGGTAGCTTCGGCTGTGGGGTACATTCGGCAATAGCGTTTTCAGTATGGAGGAGCAGTCTGGCATCACCCTATAGAGATGAACACTTTCCCACCACTAATAACGAATATTGATTCAAAGATTCACATCTTTATTTGAGCAGCTGATAAAGTTACACGTGTTTTTGTGTTTTCGCGAGTGCTTAAGGTGTTTTTCTGTTATTACAAGAAAGTGTTTTCTGCCCTTTGTATTTCACATTTTTAACAAACTTTGATAGTAACTGAAAGGTAAAAATGTATATTTTGTGAAAAAGTGTGATTAAGGGATATACAAAATGTCAAAACGAAAAAAAAATAGAGAAAAGAGAAAAGGGAAGGGTTGGGGTAGATACAGCGTTTTGTCTTGGGGCACATTCGGCGAAACTTTTCCTCCGCCGAATATGCCTCGTATAATGTTCAGTAAATTTTGCTCTCCTTTATAAATTTGTCTAGATAATTAAACCTCTTCAGCTTCAGTCTAATAATAGTGTAGCTATGGCAGACCCACTTCAGCTAGATGAAAGCGTTGGTGGAACCAAAACACCAGAACAAATTCGTCCCATTTCCCATTTGAACGCTTCTAAAGAGACTGCTCAATCTGGATGCTCTCGAATTTTAACTAGTTCTTGTGAGAAAAAAAGGATGGAAGAAATATAAGGTTTTCAGCTAAAGGAAATTTTCGAAACGGCAAAAATACTAAAAATGTTAAAAAGGATTCTCGCCCAAAGACCAAACAGCCTAAACGTATGTTTCGAAAGGAAATTGATTCCTCTGACAAAAGTAACATAAGCATTGAATACGCAGATATTGACCAATCAATTTGATCTTTTGTTGATGGTAAGGAAACGCCGGAGGTGGACAATTTTTCAAATGATAAATTGACAAACGACTTCGAACTTAGTGTAGGAAATTTCGTTCTTACCTTACCTTCTCAAATCTGCAAAAAAAAAAATGTATTATATTGCTTACATTCACTGTTAGCTTTCTTAGGAAGCTTGACATTCCGCAGCTTATATTTGTAAAGCCCGAGAACGAGGATATATCATTGGTTTTGAAAAGTGAAATTTTATTTAAACTTCCAAACCCTGTGAATCCTGCTTCAATATCACGTTGTCGCACTAAATATATTTTTGAGACTGATCTAAATAGTTTCAACATCAAATAACTTTCTATTATTTTGGCCCTGGACGCACTACAGTTAAATGAAATATGCTTTTCGTTTTTACTGATATACTATTTATTAAAATATAATATAAGAAGAAATGTTTGAAAGAACTTTTTATTTAATAACTATACCTTACAACATGAATGACGAAGGTTCCCCCATCAAGTGCCGGAGCTACCCCGCCATGGGGTACATTCAGCAAATTTTAATTTTTTCCAATGACCTTAAAATATTTTGTCTACACTACCATTTCAAAAAATGTCTCCATAACATTTTATTTTTAAATAACGTGGGATTTGTTCAAACATACACAAGTTTCAATTTGTTGAATATCTAGTGAGGTATGGAGTTTCAAAAAAAAAGTGCCGAAGCTACCCCGGTCTCCCCTACTTAGCAGTGGTCAGACTAATACTGCTCTATGGTAATCTGGTGTGGAGGACCTTGACTAAGAAATCTTCATACATGGCGCCTATGACAAAAGCTCAACGACCAGCTGCTTTATGCATTACAGGAGCATTAAAAACAACTCCAACTGCAACTCTTGAATACTTACTTGACTTACCACCTATAAATGTTTTTGCAGAGAACCTTGCATCGAAATCTCCAGGAACACTAAAAACCACAAACGAACTTTCACACAGAACCTAATGGCACAGCTCAATAAACGAACAAAATGTAGTCAATACGGACTATATGGCTGCGAATTGTAAAGAGGAAGCAAGGTGCACAACTACATTCAACAAAGAAGGAGGACGTTGTTAACGAAATATCAAAGTCAATACGAATATTAAATAACGAACTAGATGAAAAAATTATCAGAAAATTCAAGACAAGATGGGAAAGCCTGTTCACTTGCAGGAGTGCTAATATCAACTGTATACATGACGTTCACAGTCACAGTCGCACTCTTATGCTATCACTAACACAAAGAGATTGTAGAATTATGATAGGCGGGCTGATGGGACATAGCCCAGAGATAGCGTTTCCTTACAAGATAGGAACAGCAAGAAATACAAGAAAAGTAGGGAAACTGTAGAGCACCTCCTTTGTGGATGTTCTGCTTCCAAATATTTGGGGCCACCGAAACCTACTTTCTTCGCTCCTGCAGTTCACCCACTCCATTAGACTAGTTTAAATGCTTAGCGAACTGTAACTTGACTATGATTCCGCTACCCGGCCATGACGAGGTGAGAATAGCAATAGCAGGGCTAAAGAACAACAAAGAAGCGGGAGCCGACGGACTGCCAGCTGAGCTAGTCAAACACGGAAACGAGCAGCTTCTATGCAAAATATGGTCGGATGAAAGCTTGCCTACCGATTGGAGTGTAGGTGTGCTCTGCCCAATCGACAAGAATGGCGATCCTGCAATCTGTGCCAATTATCGCGAGATTAGTCTTTTAAATATCGCCAATAAGGTTCACGTGAAAGACTGAAGCCCACCATCATCCAACTGATTGAACCTTATCAGTGTGGCTTTAGACTTGGGAAGTCCACCATCGACCAGATATTCACAATACGTCAAGTTTTGGAAAAGACCCATGAACGAAGAATCGACACACACCATCTTTTCGTCGACTTCAAAGCTGCATTCGACAGTATGAAAAGGATTTAACTGTATTCCGCGCGATGTCTGCATTTGGTATCCCCGCAAAGCTAATACGACTATGCAAGATGACGTTGCTCAATACAAGCAGCGCCATCAGAATTGGGAAGGACCTCTCCGAGCCGTTTGATAACAAATGATGTTTCAGACGGGGTGACTCGTTGTTGTGTGACTTCTTTAACCTGATGTTGGAAAGGATCGTGCGAGCCGCAAAACTTAATAGCCCAAGCACAATTTTCTATGGCATATGCCGATGATATTGACACCATCGGCCTTAACAACCGCCTATTGAGAAGGTGAATAAAGAAGCATAGCGAATGGATATGGTAGTGAACGATCACAAAACGAAGTACCTCCTGTCATCAAACAAACAGTCAGCCCACTCGCTTATCGGCACCCACGTCACTGTTGACAGTTATGACTTCGAAGTTATAAGAGAATTCGTTTAACTAGGAACCAGCATTAACACCAATAACAATGTCAGCCTTGAAATCCAACGTAGAATCTCTTTTGCCAACAACTGCTACTTTGGACGAGGTAGGCAACTGAGTAGAAAAGTCCTCTCTTGACGAACAAAACTAACACTCTACAAGGCTCTCATCATGCCATACGTCCTAACGTATGGCGCAGAAGCGTGGACGATGCCATCATCCGATGAAGCGACACTTGGAATGTTTGAAAGAAAGATTCTGCGTAAGATTTTTGGACCTTTGCACATTAGCAACGGGAAATATCGCAGACGATGCATCGATTAACTGTATGAGCTTTACGACGATATAGACATAGCGCAGCGAATAAAGATTTAGCGGCTACGCTGGCTCGGTCATGTCGTCCGAATGGATACAAACCCTCTGGCTCTGAAAGTATTCGATGCGGTACCGGCTGGTGGTAGCAGATGAAGAGGAAGACCTCCTCTGCGTTGGAAAGATCAGGTGGAGAAGGACTTGGCTTCACTTTGTGTTTCCAACTGGTGCCAGTTAGCACGAGAAAAAAACGCGCTATGTTAAACTCGGCTCAAATTGCGTAAGCGGTTATCGTGCCAATCAAGAAGATACAATTTGGTGAATTCCTGGACTGCTTTCACACCGGAATACCGGGAAGGTTACTTCGAATTACGAAATTTTTGCATTGTATCCAGTCTTTGACAACAGACACCACAACAGATCCATTTCTTTCACCATACCCAGCACCGGCTTAACCATGCAGGGGCCCCTAAGCAGTGCAATTCTCGGAGTCCCTGTACCATTTTTCGTATTTGAAATTTAAAATTTCATATTGTAACACGAGTATTAAAAAAGGAAAAAAATATTGTCACTGAGAAAACTTTCAAAAATCGCAAACGGAACCTCGAATTATACAAGTCCATACATACATGAAAATGTCTGTATGTAGGTATGTATGAATGAGCAAATGAGCCATGTATGCGTTATTATGTGTATAAAAAGGAAGAATGTAAACAAAAAATAAGCGTTAACATGGTAACAATGACATCCTGCTGTGACATTGAAATATTGTTATTATAAATTTTTATGACATTGTCATATGGCAGGCGAACGGCAAGGCAACTAACCAACCGATCGAGCGAATTTTCAAGTGGTCTCTACTCGTGCGTGCCATGGCCCTGTGTATGTGAGTATGTAGTGTTCGAGAGGTGTATGTTCAAGTAAATAAATAGGCAGATGAAGGCGTACCAATATTATGGTACGGTATGTAAATAAGCGGAAAGTGTTGTTAAGTGTACAAGAACATAAAACAAAGGCAGTAAATTTTTTGGTAACAAGCACAATAATGTTTGTTTTTAGAATTTTTTATGGCCGTAATGTGAGAGAGCAACACACCGAAACTGCGGCTTGGCACGAAGGCAAACAGGCAGAAAGGACTTTGGGTAAAAAATTAAATGGCAGCGTAGAAAGTACAAACAGAAACATCTGCATCTGTTGTTAATTAATTGCAAAAGGAGCACAACTTACAAAAAATGACTTTGAACGAATAAAATGGAATGAAATGAAATATTTGGAAAAAGGGTATACTGCTTGTAGGTATAATTACATTCTAGCTGGATGATCTGTGACACGGTGCAACGCTCGAAAATACCTGGCAAGTGATGCTATTATTTTGTAGCTCTTGACGACTAGAACAAGAATCGGTATATGAGATTTGCCAAACACCTCAAAACTTTTAAACTAAGGTTAAAAAGCCAAACCGGGTCTTCGCGTCTTTGTGTACGTGCAAGCCAATAATTTAGTTGATTATTAACTTATTTTAAATTTCTTACGGGTTTTACAAAGAAACAAATTTGAATCTTTCGAATGGTTTATTAAGGGGGGAAGCTGGTCTAGAATTTTGAAAAAATCGAAAAATTTTTTTTTGTCTTAAAAGGTGCTTAAGGGTCTTAGAAATAATATACCAAATGAGGGATGCCAGCAAAAATGTCTAAATGCCCAAATTTTTCATTCGACGGCAGTGCCTCGCAGGTATGCCCCGAACGCTACTTACAACTTTAAACGCGTTTTTCTCGAAATCACTTTTTTTAAACTGGCCGAAGACATAACTCGAACAAATCTTTACCGATTCTTACGAAATTTTGACAATACATTCGAAATACCTTTCTCCGGAGACGTACGTAGGACTTTTTATTTATATTACATAGTTTTTTTTTAATCAACAATTTTATGTCGTTCTTTATAGTGAAAATTGTAACTTTTTGTTCAAACGTGCACCATTTCGCGAAAAAACAAAATATCGAAAAAATCCTACGTACGTCTCTTTCTGTTGTTATATAGAAACTAAAAAAATTTAATTTTTTGATCCAGGACAAAAATTAAGGAGTTTACGTCTTCGGCAATGGACCCACTAGAAAAAAAGGCGCCTTAGGAGAACTGCTGGACAGCGGCCATTTTGAAATTAATTCAGACGAAAAATTTTGTATTTGTACCATGAAAGCTATATTATTAAACCTATTTCACAGATTTTCGATTGATTCCTTTGTTGAGTCAAAATAAATTCATAAAATATGCCCATTTTTTGCGCTCTAGACCAGCTTCCCCCTTAAGAACATTTTCACCAAGAAAACTTAAGACATATTAATATCAATGCGAACACAATCTTTTTCACCTTTTTTCGACGTTGTATGTACGCTATGGACGGAACAAGGCAAGAAGAGCATTAGACCTTGCAATATCTACCACAGCTGCCACGTAAAGGAGCGCAAATTCGGTGTAGGATTTATAGTGTGAAAGAGACTTCGTCGCCAAGTTCTTTTATTCACTCCGGCGGGCGAGCATCTCACAATAGTTCGCATCAAAGCGCGATTTTTTAGCATCTCGCTAATTTGAGCCCACGCCCCGACGGAAGAGAAGGATGATGGGACCAAAGATTCCTTCTATGAGCATCTGAAGCGTTCGTATGAGCGCTGCCCCCGCCACAACATAAAAATCGTGCTTGGCGACTTCAACGCCAGGGTGGACAAGGGGGGAATTTTTGGTCCCACAGTCGGAAAATTCAGCCTGCACAACAAAACAACCGGTAACGGACAGGAGCTGATCGACTTCGCCGGAGCCCGAAACATGGTAGTCTGCAGCACCACATTCAAGCATAAAAAAGTACACCAAGCTGCCTGGCTATCTCCTGATCGAAAAACGCGAGACCAGACCGATCATGTTGTGATAGATGGAAGACACGCTTCTAGTGTATTAGATGTACTACGTACGATCCGAGGGCCCAACATCGACTCGGATCTTTACCTCGTTACAGCCAAACTGCGTACACGCTTCTGTGCAGCAAAAAACGTTCATCTAACTACGCAATGAATGTTCGACATCGAAAAGCTGCAATCACAACAGACAGCCAGAAGATTCGCCACTCGACTCTCACTCCTGCTCTCAGAGAGTACAGCCCAACGAACCAGCATGCACGAGCAATGGAGCAACATTTCTCGTTCCCTACGTACCGCCGCCGAAGAAGAAATCGGATTTCGAAAACACAATTGTTACGGCATAACAACAAAGTCTATACTGCAATACCTTCAATAAAGTTTGGCACGAAGGTCTGACGCATAAACTAGAAACATTACCACCATTTGAATATACTCATACTGTCATTATGTACTGTCGTACATTTTAGATAGATACTTTAGAGAAAAGCAGAAAGAGGCTTACTCAGAAATCAGCAATATGGCGGCGGTTGATCTGGAACCCATATACGTGTCTTAGAGAAATTTTCAAGTGCTGTTGTGAAGTCGGTGAAGCTAAGACTTTGATCGCCACCTGGAAATCAGAATAAATATACGTCTCCTTAAGGAGAATTATATCGCTTCGGTGCATTAAGTGAGATTAGACTACGAAAAGAGCAACTTACCGAGTCACTATGATCAAAACTGATGTATTGTAACAAACGGTCACAGCTCTGCAGATCAACGTATCAATGAGGAACCTCGCTAAGTCCTTTGGCAGCCCGAAAGTGTCTCTATACCAACGCCATGCTTGACAGGGTTGAAGAGTATTTGGGGCCGCGTTACTGACATTTCTGGAATGAGTACTTGGACTTGTTCCTCTAACCCACAAGTGAGCTTCGCAGGTTGAGAGAGGCTGCAAATGGACAAAACTGATGTTACGTGTCATGTCTGACCGACTGTCGGAGTTCCTCCTGTCACTAAGTAGAGGGGACTGTAGGCAGCTAGTTGGACTGATGACGGCCCACTTTCTATAGGCAAAGCATATGGAAAAGATAGACATCTCAGACAGTGCACTCTGCCCAGCATGTGGAGAGGAGGATGAGACGGCAGACCACTTTTTGTGTGTTTGCCCAGCCTTCGCTCGAATCAGGCTTGAGGTCTTTGGCACTGATGTGTTTAAAAGCGACAACCGGGCCATATTTTTTCAAAGGCGAGGCTGGTGCCAATGACTTTTTTATGCCGGAAATTGAAGCCCACAACATTGGTGATCTCCACAACATTTGGTTCCAAAAAGACGACGTTACTTGCCATACAGCCCATGAAACCATAGATTTACTGCGTCGTCGTTTCGGTGAGCGATTTATCTCTCGTCTCGGACCAGGGGATTGGCCACCAAAATGTTTGTCTGCCAACGGCTTCAAAGTAACCTCCAGAATACTTTCCCGATGATGTTTCGCATTTACCTTGACGCCAAGATTGATGAAAACGATTGGTGAGAGCCCATCGGCAGTTACAGCACCGCAAACCATTACTTGTGGCGGGTACTGCCTCCTGGTGGCCAATCGATGGCTCAAATTCTCGTATGAGCGGTCAGTCAATTAAATCCTATCCTTTTGGGAGTTTACGAATTGCTCAATTTGAAACATTTTCTCCTCAGAAAACACAATGTTCGGAAATCGTCCGCTTTCGGCCAAGCAAAGCAACTCCTTCGCACTCTCAAGTCTGACTTGTTGCTGCTTTGGTGTGAGATTATGCGCCTTTTAGCCCGTGCATTAGCTGCGCGAGCGATCTGAAGTTGGTTACGCTTCGAGTGCTGGACCCTGTACAAGTACTGTATCCAATGCTTTCCACAAATTTTGACAAAATCTGGGCTTGTTTAAGTCCCTTAACTTGTCGCACAGTGTATTTTACCTCTATGAAGAAGTTCATTTTTATTTTATTTTATTTCATTGAAGAAATGTTTCAAGCACTGCTGTATTACAACTCTTTCCACATAACGGGAACAGCTTAATGGAGTTGAGAAAGATGTGGGCATTACTTACACCAAAATGTTATAACCATAAAGGAGTCGACTTATTGGCGCCTATCTCCATGACGCCTATGTCTCTGCCCGCGCAAAAGGCAACTCGACGAAAAACGAACTTAAACAATCTGTGATTCTGATTCGGACGAAAATTTATATCTTTCAAAAATTTTAGTTGTTTTAACTTTTTCCTGATACTTTTACATATTTTGCTTTATGACATTAAAAAAATATTAACAAATGCCAAGTCTATAAAGTCCATAAATAAGAATGTATGCGCCTTTAAACGAACACAGAGATGTTTTTATTGTTTTCATAAACAATTTTTCTACACACTCGGCTTCCGAATTCCATTGTTGTACACCATTAATCATGTTTTAATTTTGTTAAAGTGCAAAAGTCAAAAATTTCCGAACTAATCACTGCAAGAATCCAACATTACAATGCAAATTACACAGCAGGGAACTCAGAGACACCATTCAAGTGCCTGCATATGTATATGTATCTATGTACCTATGTATGTATGTATGTATGCATCTTCCGTATATGAAAATATTGTGCATATGTATACATTCATTTAATATCCCCGGGGTGGTTTGTTTTACTTCCAGTTGTCAAAGAAGCTGCATCCTGTAGCAATTACTAAATGACACCCCCGTCGCGCATTGAAACCTTCTCCGCTGATAATCCACTGAGGGGCGATTTGCTGCCATACTAAAATATTTGAAGCGACATTCATTCACTTGTCCCAAATGACATGATCGACAATATTTTCATCATTAACTTGCGTATTTTGTGTCCTTTTTCAAATAGTTAACTTTATTGCAATTTTTTTGTCTTTGTCAAGATTACGAACGTAGAGAAATCGGTAATCGAAAATTGGGAAGCATAAATAAAGTAATCAAATGGTGTGATTTGGGTTGGAATTTATGAGGTGGAAGCTGATTATTTTGAAAACTTCTTGGTGCTTTCGTTGATAGTTAATGGTGTTGTTAGTGTGTTGGGTGGTGGTGTGCACTGTGAGGGGTGGTGTGGAAGCATCCACTAGTTGATTGAATTAAAATAGAGATGTCTTCCCTGACCGCTTCCGAGTTGAATGGTTTGATTGCAATGGGTAATCGGTTCGGTCAAAAGTATTCACATTTTCGAAAAATACCGTTAGCCTGCCAAAAGATGGACAAACATACCAAATCATAAGCACCCTCTGGGTACATTTTTCGTGTAAAAATTATGGAGAAATACCACATAAAACTTGATGGTATGAAAAATTCGCGCACAGAAGTGCAATTCGAAAAGGTCTTACAACATTTCGTTGTAAAAATATAGAAGAAAATTTAAAGCTAGAAAATATCGAAAAATTCCGCGGTTGCCTATGAGTTGATGAGTACCAAACGGAAGTGCCCAGGATCGAATCTTCGTGCAAGAAACAGCAGATAATAGAAAAAGTTTTTTCTAATAGCGGTCGCCCCTCACCAGACAATGGCAAATCTCCGAGTCTAAAAAACCTACTGCCATTCGGAGTCGTCTTAAACCTGTAGGACCCTCCATTCATCCATTTGCGGAACAACATCAAGATGCACACCACAAATAGGAGGAGCAGCTCGGCCAAGCACCCAAAAAGGTTTAAAACACCAATCAGGTTAAAAGTAGTAAAATCCGGAGTTGAGTGTACAAAAACAGAAGTTTTTGAATTGAAGGATTTGTATGAAATGTGGGCTATACGTAGACGCACTATACCGAAAGACAAAAACTCAATACTTGATAATGCAAAATAAATATAAAGTGCGTAGAGAGTTCGGTTCCGAGAGCTTTGGTTACGGGCTACTCTCCATGCGGACTTAAGAAGCCTCTAATTCTCAATGCCATGAGGCCGCTTAATATCTCCAATGAAATAAACAATGAAATGCTGTGGGTGATTGTGGTTTCTAAGTTTGACCTCCACCTACCTCCAACTTCTTCAGGACTACTCTGCCGCTGTTAGTGTTCTCGTCGATTAGTGCTTAAAGAAGGTTATCCCTAACCACCTCGCTAAATGGTCGTTGTTTTGTTGTTTCCTAGATGCTGCTGGACACCTTGGATCTCTTCGGTGGCTTTCGACGCATGGCTTTTCTTGTTGTTGTCCGTTTTAGGTGTTTTGGATATGAAGTCTTCATACTCCTGGTGGTCAGTTGGTATTTTACTTTGTCAGCCGCGTCACGCTCGTCAGTCGCTCCAGCGATATTCTTGCTAGAATGAACCGCGCCTTCGTATAACGAGACTTCATGAGAGCATCCTCTGATTTGGGCTTTTTTGCGGCCTGGCTCTCTCTCTCTCTGAGTGCCGTCTACCGCCTTTTGTGTTGTTGTTGGTAGAATCGTGGCTGGCATTTCTCTTATTCTTTACTGACCTAGCCGTATATTCACTGGAAGCCAGCAGGGTACCTACTTCGAAGGAGGGTATTGTGTCGCAGCGCTGCACGAATTTTTTGTTTCTTTTCTTTAATATTTGACATCATCTGGTTCTTACGGTTGCTGCGCCTGACTGCGTCAAGCTTCACAACCTTCGTGTATAAAGGGAAAGTAATGGGGTCTCCCCCGGCAGCGCCCCTTACCGCGGTAAGGCCACAGTTACCCTCTGAGGCGGCTAGGTATTCGAGAGGGAAGCTCCGTTCGCGATACACTTGTTTTAATTCCCTGCACCTGTCAGTCCTCGGGACATTTCCAAGCACACCTTGACTTGGGAATGTGTTGGTGCGGTACTCTCTGTACAGATGATTGGACAATCGCCACACGCGCTGTTTCGCGGATGGATGGTCAACCAATCCCTATATGGAGCTTCCCTCTTAGTTCATGGAGGGCAAGGAGACCATCAATGAAAAGGAATGAATGCTTCAACTTCCTTGAATATTTGGCGCTGAAGCACCACACTTAGCTACTATGAAACGCTGGTACAACGAGTTGCAACTTGGCCATCAAACCTTGTAGGATGAATTTCGTGAAGGAAGTCCAAAAACGGCTGTTGTGCCAGCATCAATCGATGCTTTGCGTTAACTGATAACTTGATCCGAATAATGTAAATTTTGGAAAAACGTAAAATGTATGTAAATGTGCATCTAAGTTACGTTATACTACAAAAAATGGTTCCCTCGATGAAGCTTCAAACAATCCCATAGTTGTTGACCTCTTCGCGAGGACTATCGACCTCAAATTGCACTACAAAAAATGGTAAGAGGCCTCAAATGAAGAGATCTTGGCGGTCAATGTACAAATCCACTTCTATCAATAATGGTTTCGCCGTTTTCGGCCTATTCTGCTGAAATCAGGGGCTATGAGGCTATACGGATCGCGATTTAATCAGAGTTTCAACTAATTGAAAACAGTCTCAATTCTTTGCGTTACCCGAAATTTATTTTGGAACATTTTTTTATTAGATTTTTAGAATGCCCGTTGTGACTACTTTTTTGTTTTCTTTTTAATTTTCAAGCATTTTTTAGAAAAACTTGTAAGAAAAATGTAGTAGACTCGCCACTGTTTTGACTACTTTTTTTGTTTCCTTTATAATTTTTATTGATTTTTTAGCAAAACTTGTGGGAAAAATATATTAGAGTGAAATATGGTACTACTTTTTGACTACTTTTTTGTTTTCTTTCTGATTTTCATAAATTTTTTAGAAAGACTTGTAAGAAAAATGTAGTAGAGTGAAAAAGGTAGCCACGGTTACTTTCTATGTAAGAATTTCTTTCTTGTAAGAACTTCTAAGAATTGTAGGCCATTCATTATAGAGAGAAAATGCAACAGACCACTAAAGGTAAAATTGTCAAAAATCAGCGCTAGTCTTTACCCACTTTAAAGGTGCACTTTGTTATAATAAAATTAAATGGTGTATAAAACTGCGTACCAATTTTTTTTTTTTTTAATTCTGATTAAAAGTTTTGAAATTTCGAGGAAAATTTATCGAATTTTTATAAATCTTGTACGATGCTTGAAACTTTGATTTTTATGGCGTCACGAAAAATCACGCCATCCAGTGCTTTAGATATCATATTACATCTGCCACCCCATCACCGAACACACCCGTTGAGATCTACACGGACGGATCTAAAATGGGCACCGGTGTAGGATCAGGGTTATATTGCGAAGAGCTTTCTATCAGTGAACCCTTTAAACTACCGGATCACTGTAGTGTTTGTCAAGCGGAAATAAAAGCGATTCATGAAGCCTTAAAATGGTTAGAGATAAACAGAACTCTCATCAACGGATATCTGCATTCTATCAGACAGCCAAGCTGCCCTATAAGCCCTGGATGCATTCCAAATAACATCAAAGAGTGTCTTTCGTTGTCGCTAATCTCTTAATGAGATGGCCAAACAATGTCGTATCATCTTATGCTGAGTTCCAGGCCACAGAGATATACCAGGGAACTTTAGGGCTGACCAACTTGCAATAGAAGGTACCTGTATACCAAACATAAATAATTGTATGGGGGTACCTCTCGCAACTTGTAAGCTTCTTAATAAGGACACACTAATCAGTTCTGTAAATCAAAGATGGTTTAGTGCCAATACCTATGAAATTGCTAAGCATACATGGCCAAGGCTAAATCTACGTCTGTCCAAGAGGATAACAAAGTTGAGTATACTTGAAATTAGGTGTTTTGTAGGGGGCCTCGCAGGACATTGTCTAATACGAAATCATGCAAGGAGATTAGGCGTTTACACGCATTCAGTAAAGATGAGGAGTTAGAAACAATTCAACACCTATGCTCAGCTCTAGCCAAAAGCAGGAACCAATTTAGAAATCCTATTTAACGAATATAGCTAATGTATACACTTTAGGTATCAATAACTTTTTACGCTTTGTCAAAAGCTCAGGATGTTTCAATATGGAGAGAGAAATGTAGCCCAAGCCCCTGTGGCTCACAACGGATCCATTTCGTGGTCTAAGTGGCATCGCTGTCTCTATGTGCGATGCGGCTGCCAAACCTAACCTAACCCAACCTATTTGTGGTGAAATAAACTAAAGGGTGTTAAATTTCAAGGGCCAATGTTGAATGTGAACCACACCTAAACGACAACGATACCGTTGGACTCCTTTCTTTGGGGTTATTTGAGAGAAAAGGTGTACGTCGATAAGCCAGCAACAGTTCAAGAGCTAAAGGATGAGATAATTTGGCACATTAACGCCATAGAACCTCAATTATGCCTCAGCGTCATCGAAAATTTGGACCATCGGATGGAGGTGTGCCGCCGAGGTCGCAGCGACCATTTGTCCGATATTTTGTTCCATACGTAATTGAACCATACCAATATTATCATTATAAAGAGGAATGAAAATAATTTTCTAAAAAATTTGTATTTTATTCAAAATCAACACCGGCTCTTGAAACTTAACCATCCTTTATAATTTTATAAAAAATTTATGGAAATTAAAAAATTTCATTGCTTAATTTTTGAAAAAAAAACGACTCCAAATATCGCGCTTCCTAATTATATAACCGCGGGTGTACTTATATACATACTTACATTTCTACTAAGGCGAGTGGTTTCATCTAATAAAAATATATAATTTTGGACTCCAAATGTAATCGGTACCACTCACCCGGCTATCAACAAATGCACGAGTAAATTACCTATGAAATGTCACAACACCAACACTCGATGCGAAATTGCGCCATCAAGCGAAGGCACTGACGCGAAAAGCACTTAACCCATAAAGTGAACATAATTCTGTAAAATAACAAATGCACTTAACAAATTACAGATGTGAAAATTTCATTTGCACTGCCTAATATTTCCGTCATATACCACAAACATGCATACATACAAACATACATACATACACACAAACAAATGTGTAACCCCTACACTCCACTTCGCTTTTTACCACATCCAGTGAAACCAAACTGAAATTTTCTACCAACTTCTCAACCCAACCAACAAACCCACTCTCGACACCAGCACCAGCAGCAGCAGCATCAGCACTAGAGAACCAGCAAACACCAAAACACCAAGTCGCAATCCACAAATTAGAAAATGATTAATGGACTCAGTCGCATACGCAAGCACACATTCACACACACACACACACACACCAAACAGCAGCGGCGCCGCACCCAAGAGGTCACATTCCAACCCCAGTCTAGTCCTGGTCTGGTTAGTCTCCGGCACGCTTCATTTCGAAATGGTGCTCTGGAGAATTTCGTTGTTGCTGCCGTCGCCGTTGTAGTTTATACTTCTGCGGATGTTATCCTGTCGCAGCGGAAAATCACTCTTCCGTTTCGTTAGTTCGGTCGTTTTCTGCGCTGTAAAGGCTCCCTTCAATCCACTTGCAGTGAGTCTGTGTATCGGTAGTGAAGGGGGTGTATTTGTTTGTTGTCATTACACGGAATGCTTTTGCAGATGTGGTGGCATTAACATCCTTCCTTCCTTTCTTCCGCCTTTCCTTCCATCCACATTACTCTGCAGGGGGTTATTGTTCCTGGTGATGCTTCAATTGCCATTGTTGTTGTTGCTGTGGCTGTGGCTGTTGCTCTTTTACAGCAGTCCACTCCACTCGTTGAGGTCGAATGTTCGTTCGCTTATGAATCAAATTACATTTTAAATCCTTGATTTTTATCTGAAGGGGCTGACAAATGGATTTTTATGTCAATTTTTTGGAAATTACTGTATTCCAAAAGGGGTGCAAGTGTGACAGTGAGGCGGTGGAAGTAAGGGCTGTATGCTGAAGCACAATTGAATTTCGCACTGCACCATTATTTCACAGCAGGATTTGGCACGCCACTCCACATTTGATATAATCTTATGAAAATTAGAGAATCAGGAGGAGGCAGGCGAGGAGAGAGTTGATTATCAGTGATTTTTGAGTTTTGATTGCGTGTTTATGTTGATGTTGTTGATGGTGTTGACAAAGTGGCACATTGAGAAGCGGAGT
This sequence comes from Anastrepha ludens, assembly GCF_028408465.1. NCBI lineage: Eukaryota > Metazoa > Arthropoda > Insecta > Diptera > Tephritidae > Anastrepha > Anastrepha ludens. The sequence goes on along the minus strand of NC_071499.1, from coordinate 23,632,867 downwards.
TGAGTGGAAGATGTTAGTTCCTAAGTGATGCATTTTTTTCTGTATGAACTAAAAAGAGCATCAACATACAGTAAATGAAATGCTCGAAGTTCTCAAAATTTGGAGTGCCTTATATTACTGTCTGTTACATATACAAGGTGGCGCAAAAGTAACCTTGCGATGTTTTTTGGCTGTAATTTAAAAAAAAAAATGAAAAACTTTGATTCTTCTGGTGGACTATTTTTATTTGGTCTTTTAATTTTTTTTACATCGAGTCGAGAATATGATGTCATGTAAATGGCCGCCGCCACAGTTGATTGCCATTTCAGCCCTTTTTATGGCATTTTCCATCACTTTGGTCAAAACTTCCGGCGATAGGTCCTAACATTCTTGACGGATATTGTCTTTAATAGCTGCAAGAGTCTGAGGCTTGTTGACATAAACCCGCGACATCAAAAAGCCCCACAAAAAGAAGTCTGGAGCGGTCAAATCAGGCGATCTTGCTGGCGCCCGGGAAATGCATCCTTCAGCATATCGGTTGTGGCACGTGCAGTGTGTGCCGTTGCACCGTCCTGTTGGAACCACATGTTTTCCAATGCCAATTCATCAAGTTGCGGCAAAAGGAACTCGTTGATCATTGCTCTATAGCGCTCACCATTCACAGTAACCGTTTGGCCCGCGACGTCTTCGAAGAAAAAAGGTCCGATGACTCCTCCAGCGAAAACAGCACACCATACAGTGACTTTGAGCAGGTGTAATGGCTCTTCGTGGGTTACACTCGGATTTTCAGTGCCTCAGAAACGTAAATTTTGCTTATTTACGTACCCGCTAAGATGGAAATGGGCCTCATCACTCATGATTATTTTTGATGAAAAAGCATCTTCCTCTTGGTGGTGATTAAGGATGGCTTGAGCGTATGTAGACGCGATTGGCGGTCAGCAGCTAACAGCTGATGCACCGTCTGAACTTTGACGGAAAAATCTTCAAATCTTGTAGCAAAATTCGCTGTAAAGACCGTCGACTGATACCCATTTGCGTGGCGCGTCGTCTGGTCGCTTCCATGACATCCTCGGCTACAGCAGCAATATTCTCTGCAGAACGACTACTACGGGGTCTGCCACACCTGGCAGCATCTCGTGTTGTGCCAGTCTCTTCGAGGCGAGCGGCTAAACATCGCAGTGGTTTACCAGTAGGCGTTGTGAGCTCTGGAAAATGTGTGAGCTCTGATGAAAATGCAGCTTCGCAGACGCAAGCCATGTAATTTAGATCAACTTTCTCAACAAATTCGGAAAATTTGTAGGTCCTTTCCGGTAGAATATGCAGAAAAACTAGTGGAAAGTATGCCCCGACGGTGCCAGGCCATAATTGACAATGCAGGAGATTGGACTTGCTACTGAGGCATTTGAGGCATTGAATATTGACAACCAAATTATCAATAAATTTGCGAATTTTCGAAAAATCAATCGTTGTTATTATTTAACAGTGACCACGCTCTTATGTAACAGACTGTGAATATTATTATTATTGGGCAATAGTTCACTGCGACCTCTAATGTGGTGTTTTGCGCTTCTCGCGAATTTGAGCACCTCTTTAGGCTTTTTGTTCCAGTCAATGATAACTTCGATCGATGGAATTTCAAACTAGTGGCAAATTTCCCTAGACAGTCCGTCTATTCGCAGCCGTCAGGGCCTTCATTTCTTGATACCAAGCGCAGCAGGGCGGTGTAACTTGTTCCTAGGGTAGTAAATACGGGGAAACATTTCTCAACGAGCTTCGATGTTATTATGTGAAACTGCAGTATACATAAATCTGACTGGCTTTTTGACAAAATACAGATGGATTTGGAAGTTGTACCTCTTCGAGGCAATTAGTTGCTTGGTTGAAGTGGTGATTCAAAGGAATCCAATTAGCCCTTCCGCACCATTTTGTTGACATATCCTCGCTACCAAGAACCCATACGGATATTCCTGCAAGACTATATCCAGTCTGTGCGATTGAGAAATCTCATAAGTTTGTTTACGTCTATACGTCAGCCTCCATTGAAATTAAGAGGTTGGTTGGTTGGTTAAAGTAGTGATTCATCCATAATCCAACTAGCGCTTCCTCACCATTTTGTTGCCACATTCTCGCTACCAACTTGTTTAACGGTTAATTACAGCCTGCCTGGTCCAGGCCATGGCCTCAGGTCCCTTCCCATCAGAAATTTGCGAAGGTGCACTGGCTACACTCAGTAGATGGGCCGCCAGTTGCGGTCTCAGAGTCAACTCTGACAAAACAGAGTTGATGCTATTCATCAGAAAATACAAACCTCCACCTTTTAAGCTTCCAAAATTAAACAAATAGTGTTTTACTCTTTCATCGGAAGTCAAGTATCTTTGTGTAATACTTGACCCCAAACTCCACTGGAAGCTGCACATAAAAAATCGAGTTAAGAAGGTCAATATAGCCGTCTACGCCTGTAAATCTATGTTCGGCAAATAATGGGGTCTCAAGCTACGCGTTGCACTTTAGATGTACAACTTAGTGGTTCTGCCAATTTTGACATACGGTTGCTTAGTTTGGTGGGTAGCTCTTCAGAAGGGCTACAACCCCACTAAACTAGAGAGAGTGCAGAGAACTGCATTTGTGGGCATCACTGGTGCTTGTAGAAAATGTCCCACTGCTGCGCTCAACGTTATTCTGTACTTACTTCCTGTGGGTCTGCAGGTTAAATCCATTGCTGCTCAGAGTGCTATTAGGTTTAAGGAGATTGACCCTTGGAGAAAACTTCCTGTAGAGCATAGTAGCATGTTGAAGCAGATCTCCGCTTCCTTCTTTGTTCTTCACACTGACCTCTCCATCCGCAAACTGTGGGTTGTGGGTAGGGCTAGGGCTATCTTTCCGAGCAGGCAAGATTGGAAAGAGGGGAGAGTCGGTACGGATATAGATACCTCTGTTTTCACTGGTGGATCCAAGATGGAATCTGGAGTGGGAGCGGGGGTTTACTCCAAATCAGCCAGGATTTCGGTCTCCTTTAAACTGTCGGAAACGAGCAGCGTTTTTCAAACACATGTCTTCGCGATCCTGCAGGCATGCAAAATGCTTCGGGATCGCTGTTGGGAGGGAGACATTAATATTTTTTCCGATAGTCAAGCTGCGTTCAAGGCCCTGTCTTCGCCGTATTGCGGCTCTCTTCTGGTGAACTCATATAAGGAGGAACTCAAACGTCTCGAACCTTTCCCTTATCTGGATACCTAGGCACAGGAATATAGAGGGAAATAAAATTGCCGATGAGCTTGCCAGGAAGTGGTCGACAGAACCGGTTTCAGCTGTCCCCTTCTCAGACATCAGTGTCCCCTTGGCCGTCGTTAAAGGGAAACTACACAACTTCTTTCTAAAAAAAGCGCAAGACCGATGGAGGTCTGTCTCATCGTGTGCTATTTCGAAAACTCCATGGCCCCAATACGACAGAAATAGAACGCTTAAGGTGATGGGAATCCCCCGCCATTCAATTTCCAAACTCATTGCGGTGTTTACTGGACACTGGGTGATCGGTACTCATGCGGAATTTCGTACAACCCCTATTGCAGAAGCTGTGGGGATCCTGCAGAGAAAGAGACTGTGGAAACTTTCTCTGTAATATATCCGGCTCTGGCGACTAGGCGCTTGAGATTCCTTAGCGTGCCCTTTGGGGATGACTTAAAGAAATTCTCCAGTCCAGATCCCTTTTCTCACCTCCACTACACCAACAGCACTGGATGGTTGAACACGGTTTTTCTCTTCCCTCAATCTTTTCACTGGTAGTGGTCCACATTATGGTATCAGCACAGCATGTAAGTGCTACTTGAAGTGTACCTGGGGTACTCTTGCCATCTTACCTACCTACCTGCCTACGACTTGACTATATCCAGTCTGCGCGGTTTAAGAATCTTATTAGGTTGTTTTCGTCTAGGCGACACTCTCGACTCAACTCTCGTTTGCCAGGGCATTCACAGAGAAAATGGATAATCCTTTTCTTTTTCTCAGGTTGCTTACAACTTTGGCAGTGGGTGTTGTGAGGAATGCCCATTTTGGCTGATTGTTACCCGATAGACCAAAAGTCAGTTATGACTGCCGTTAGTCTCCAGGCGTCCCGTCGTTTCATGTTTATCAATATCGACGTTTGTTTGAGGTTGTAGCTGGGCCGTAACGCTTTGTTAATTTTGCATGCCGTTGTTGCGATGGAGAGGCCCATCTACGATCCGTGATTTGAAAACATTTTCAGCAAATTGTATTCTTGATTGCACCCAGTGGTGTGAATACCGATTCTCCAAGAGCGTTATTCATGGTAGATCCCCCTCTTGCCAGATCATCTACTTTTTCGTTACCTTCAATGCTCTGATGTCCCGGGATTCAGATTAAAGTAAAGCTTTCACTTAGGGTGGTAAGGCTATTCCTACTTTGTTCCACCAGTTTAGCGGTTGTTGTAGCCGAATCCAGTGTCTCGATTGCCGCTTGGCTATCCGAAAGAATATGGACCTTAAAAGAGAAATCTGCTCTTAGTAGCCTACAAGCTTCCCCAAATGCCAGTACTTCCGGCTGAAAGAAATTTGCTGGTATTAGGGAGACGTACAGATTTTTTCAATTTTAAGCTTATGAGAGGAGTTCTAAAGCTTATTTTGTCGTAGCAGTCCAAGAACCATTTGGTTTCATTTACTGATCTTTGGAAAGTATACGGCTAAGCCTAGCAAAATCGCGGGTAGATTCGATGGAAGAGCACTACTCTCTCCAGCTCTCTTTTATGGCTGCCCTTGTTGCTTTTTTAACTATCTCCGACTTTTCTTGTACAATTCCCAATTACCTGTCGAGTAGCTGAGGTTAAAGGTCAATCTAGATTCTTCTCCTAATTATAAGAGCGCATTGCTTCACCAAGGACGATGAGTTTTTTTACTATATTTTAAAGGGCATGTCGTTTTGTAGGCCCTACTACATAAATGTCTTCTTTAATGTTATAAGCCTACTCTCAAGATTTTCCGGGAGAGTGATTTTGTTGATCGGAATCCTTCTTATTCTGTTATTTACTATATTTTTGAACCACTTTCAATTAATTCTTAATTGATGCCGATAAGGTAAGGGTGGCGCTACTATCTTAAGATTCAGATCGTAGAGGATCCAGCTGGGATCCTAAAAAAGACTTTTTATTAGAGGCCCTCGAGGTAATTCTCTGCCGCATATTTCTATGGCATGGACGTCTGATGAAAAGAATGTGGTATAGCCGCACATGGAAAGCGATCTTTTAAAGTTCGACCCAAAGAGTGGCGCTGGTCTGTCCTACCATCCGCAAGCTTCGGTCCATCTGTGTACTAGATTTCTGAGTCAGTTTCAATGCATGGATTACCTGCCTTACAGTGTGCCCGATCTAAAATAGATACCTTGAAATTTCTAGAGAACTTTAGCGCAAAAGTTATTCCAACACGAATTTGCACTAAAGGAATTTTTAATAATTTAATCGCAGTTTACGTTTTTCCTATGGAATTTTCGACACTTGAACCGAAGTGAAGGGTTTTCTAATAACAGGTGTTATTGGTGAATGGATTGCGCTATCGAGAGATGATTAGCGATTTTTAATGTCCGGAATTGGATGGTATTGACCTGAACTATGTTTATTTTCAACAAGACAGCGCTGCCACACAAGAAACGAAACCATTGATATTTTTCGGGAAAAGCTTCCTGACCGTGTTATCTCACGGAGAGGTGATCACAATTGGCCACCGAAATCTTGTGATTTAACACCTTCTGACTTTTTTCTTTGGGGCCACGTGAAAGAGAAGGTCTACGCCAACAGCACAGGGTTGAATCAAGGCCTCAAAGATGGAATTCGTGAGGCTATCGAGGACATAGGCAGCCACTTTGCAATTCGGTTTTGGGAAATTCCATGAAAAGGATATTGTCCTGTAAGCGTGGTCGTGGTGGTCATTTGCCTGATGTTATTTTCGACTATTAACGGCATACCTTTCTCTTTATAATGAAAAAGACATCCGATCATTTATAATAAAACACCTCTTATTGGAAAACACTTTATTAGAAATGGTAGCATCCTTCTCTATCATACAGGTATGCCAGTTATGCCTCGCAATTTCCTGTTTCAGTTCCTGCAGATCTTTGCGTTTGACACAATAAAGCTTTCAGGTCGCAGTGCTAAATCACCTCATAATAATAATAATAATAAATTTTTATTAAAGGGCATAATTCTTGCCGATAATATGACAATTTTTTCTCTAAAAATATTATGTTAAGAATTCTATTCCTATTCCATAATTTAGCCAACAGCACAAAATTTACAATCTCTCTTTGCACTCTGAATGGTTACAAAATATGAAGTACAGAATACAATTTCATTCATAAGAATTATGAAAGTTATAGAAATTTCAATAAAAATGCCGAATTTGCAGAATTAAAGAAAACACATTTTTTCTGCTTCTTTTTTTTGGTTTTTTTTCTTTGCCATTTCTTTTTCATTTGAAGTGAAATATTACTTTGACGAATCTGGGGTGGTCTTCCAACATAAGCGCGTTATTCACTTTTGATTATCTTCCAACTTAACAAAATAAATGCAAATCCATATAAATCCATAAATAATCGAATTACTTAGTTTTTCCGAGCTCTTGAATAATTTATTTGGAATTAATCTGCATCGCAACATAATAAATTTCCTCTCAAATATTAGGAGATGCATTTTAGCCGAAACATAAATTATAAAATGCAGCCAAGAGTAAATTTAGTGACTTCAAGTCAAAAGCACTCATAAATATAAATAAATAAAACTATGCACTTCCATACAGTTATACATATGGAGAAATATATTTATGTGAATAAAGCAACCGTAGATTAATTTGGTAGCCATATAAAATACTTGGCTGCCATATGAAATGCTCGGCTGCCTGCTGGCTGGCGTATGTTGATTCACCTACAACTCGCAAAAAGAAAACCTATTTCGAATTTCTAATAAAAAAGTTGTTATGCTATGCACGATGTATTAGTACAAAGTACACTTGAGTTCGATAAAATTGCAGCACTTCAACTATTAGGTTAGATTAGATTAACCAGGCTGCTTGTCTAAATAGGGCACTCGATGGCCCTAAGACCCATTCTGATACTCGCATTTGATTTCCATTCCCTAAATAAGTTGCTTAAGCCACTTAGAGTTTTTTAAGAAGGTAACTCGTCCCTACAGTGAAACATTTAGCAACTTTCCCAGGTCTTCAAAGAAATAATCGCCAAGATACTTAGCGCAGCTTCTTTGAAATGCAGAACATTCACTGAGGAGGTGTTGCACCGACTCGTTTTCTTCTTCATCTCCTTCACCTGTGGTAGCCATCTGAACAACCGAAGCTTCAGTAACTTAACCACCGCTAGTGCTGAGTCCAACACACGAGCGACTGAGTCTTCGCGGATTTTAAAATCCTCTTTAAACGGATACGGTTCAAGCTGATTCGACATTTCGGCGGAGGAATTGCATTTTATACCTGTTGCCCAGTTTACACATTGCCACCCCACTAGAAACAGACGCAGACAGGGAGCCGCTCTCTATATGACAGACGCTTCTGGATTTTGCAGACATTGATAGCCATGTGCAAGCACGAATGCGGCTCCACCTTCATGAAATGCTTTTAGCAGTCCCAAAGTAAAGGGGAGCCAGGAGGGAGAAATGTTATAGTGTTACTGGGAGCATGCCCCACATACCACTGGTGAGACGACATCTTTGATGATGTTTCTGACATTTTCGATTTTGACCTCCTCTGAAAACAAAAAACATTGTTAGCCTATCTGAAAGTTCCTCAACAGTAAGATGGATCTTCTGGTTTCAGAATACGGATGGACTCGTACCTATCTTTGTCTGACATCTCCAGGCTAACCTCTCCAGCATGGGTGACCCTTCTTGAGTACCTAAGTATTCCGTTGGCACAGCCCAACCCTTCGCAGATGCGCGCAAGACGAACCACCCCGCCAAGGTTCAGGTACGAGGAAGGGACTCCAACTATTAAGTGAAGTGAGAAATTCCGCAGGACTTAAAAGAACGGAGCGTTTTTTCGCTAGATGACCTAAGTAGAGGTATAAAGAAGAAATTCCGATACATTTTTCAATACCATCATTACTAGCATTTAATTTGGTTCCTTCCCTAGCTGGAGATTCTTTATTCAGAGGGTAGCCGATTACACTACTGATGATACAAGAATCAAATACAAATAAAGCAGAGAAAAGGTATATCCAACGGAAAATATCTCTTGCTCACAAGTGTTAGTTGTGACTAAGTAGACAATTAAGTAGTATAGTCCTCTCTTGACGAACAAAACTAACACTCTACAAGGCTCAAATCATAACCGTCCATTGGAGTGTTTGAGAGAAAGATTCTGCGTAAGATTTTTGGACCTTTGCACGTTGGCGACCAGAAGTATCGTAGGTGGTGGAATAATGAGCTGTATAAGCATTACGATGCCATAGACATAGCGAAGTGCTTTAAAATCCAGCAGATCTATTGGCGGGGTCATTTCTTCGCTCCGGCTCTGAAAGTACTCGATGCGGTACCAGCTGGTGGTAGCTGAGGAAGATAAAGGCTTCCTCTGCGTTGGAAAGATCAGGTAGAGAAGGACTTGGCTTCACTTGGTGTTTCCAACTGGCGCCGGTTAGCACGAATGTCACTCTCACCCTCCCTCTTATTTAAAACGCACGTCCTGATCATAGCCGGTATAACCTTAACACCTTGTGCAGAGGAAATACTGTAGCTACCCAGGCAACTGGACTCGTGTCTGAAAGATCAGCTGGCAGCTCGAACACCAGAATCGGATGCGGATGCCAATCAGCTACCAATCTTAAAACAACGATTACAGAGACCGCAGCGGCCCTTTGTCACTCCCTGGAACCATTCAAAATATTAATAATAATAAATATTATTGCAAAATAAAGACCACCAAGATGGTCTGTCAGATTGACCTATTATTGGATTAACCCTATTAATAAATGGAGAGGTTAGTGAGTGTGTACCTTTTTCCGTTGTCGCACACTGTTTCCGCCTAAGAATGTAGATAGGTGAAATAGTTGGAGGTACTACTCTGACACTTCCCAAGAAGCACTTAAGTGACGTTTTGATACCATTTTCAGACTTCGAACAGGCAGATATCTATAACCAGCCAGAGCTGTTGATGTAATGGATAAGAATTATGGGACTTAGGTTAGCGCACTGCCACAGGCAATCGAAAAAAGGAGCACCCAGCGGCCTTAATTGTCTAGCTGCCAAGCGCGGACATTTACAGAGAAAGTGCTCAACAGACTCCTTCTCTGAAAGATCTCCACAGCTTCGGCAATGGGGATTAAATGGTAAACTTAGTTTTTTTTGCATATGAGCCGCTTATCCAAAGACGGGGAAATACAGCTGCGAGTTTGGAAATTGAACGGCGTGGAGTTCTCAGGACTTTCTACATGCGGCGTCTATTGTACTGGAGTCAAAGGGCTTTCGTAATAGTACACGAAGAAATAGAGCTCCATCTGTTCTGCGCTTTCCTGGGAAATAAGTTGTGCAATTCCCGTTTAACAATAGACACGGGGATGCTGATGACAGGGCAGGAGATCTCTGTGACTGTCTGAGAATATCGCTACTGAAATTTTCCGGGAAATATTTTTATGGAACATTTTAAACCTCCGTCGGCTTTGCAAACTTAATATTTTTCAGATATTTAAAACTATATATATATATATATTAATATATATATAATTGGCGCATACACCCTTTTTGGGTGTTTGGCCGAGCTCCTCCTCCTATTTGTGGTGTGCGTCTTGATGTTATTCCACAAATGGAGGCACCTACAGTTTCAAGCCGATTCCGAACGGCAGATATATTTATGAGGAGATTTTTCATGGCAGGAATACACTCGGAGATTTGCCATTGTCTGCCGAGGGGCGACCGCTATTAGAAAAATATTTTTCTTAATTTTGGTGTCACCGAGATTCGAACCTACGTTCTCTCTGTGAATTCCGAATGGTAGTCACGCACCAACCCATTCGGCTACGGCGGCCGCCGATATTTAAAACTAGGGATTCGATCGCACACGGGTAAGATATATTTCCAAAAATATGCGCCATTAAATTTTCTCATATACTCAAAAGGACAATATTAATCGTAAATGTAGTTTTGTATCAGTTTTTTTCAAAAAATGTAGATCAACTTTTGGCCAAGTGAGGAAAACTTCAATACAATGTAAACAAAAATGCGACGTTTAGGAACAAAACTGCAAGTGATCCAATATTCCATAGCTTCTTCTCTTTCATAATTGCCATGGCGCATTCTTGAAAACTCATAACCCTCCCCAAGGATAAACTGAGAGTTCTCATGGGTATTCTTACACGTCTCTGGAGACTGAATGGTTTTTTGCACATCTCGGATATGGATGCCAGGATACTCCAATGGACCTTGTACTTGAAAGTGACGCTATAGCTCGGAGAAAATTGAGACATCTCGGCTAACTTCCGGCTTCAGAAAGGCGCATACATCCAACCCAGCAATATCTTGAGTTTAATACGGGAACTGGTTTTGGATGAGGTACTGTGATGGGTAGAGGGCACAAAAGGCCGCGAGATCGAAGTGCAAACCTCGAAGTATTCTAATCTAGTAATCTACCGCATTCTTGTCTTTTTTTAGCTATTGCACAGTGCAATTCGGGCACTCAGTATCAGCCACACAACTAATAGTGCGTTTTTATTTCTCCCAAATGTATTGACGATGTGTGTTCTTGTTAGCACACACTCACTCATACAAATAAGTACCTATGCGCGTAGATGTGCCTTCATTCATTTTTAAATCTCCGACTTAAGCAGCAAATCCATGGGCTTAAAAGTGTTAGTCGGTGTCTTTACCGATTTGCCGGTTCACAATGGCAAAACGCACAAAAACAAATCGACAATTTTGGGGTCGATAAAATGGGAAAGACAAAGAAATATTATTCGTTTTACAAATCGCAAAAGCGTCAGGGAAAAATGGAACATTCTTGTAATCTGTGTGTGCGTGTGTGTGTATGTGTGAAACTGGCTGCTTCGGCAGGATATTAAGAAAAATCGTTAAACAAGCGATGTGTGACAGAATCGAGAGACATCTTCATTATCATTGAGAGTAGAAAATGGCTACAGTTACATTTGCTGCAGCTCGTTAGGGGCTTTCGTGTGCTTTGGAGCTTGAAATTAGATTCGTGCAACTGGAAGCGTGGAGAAAGGCAAGTGGACGTGGATACGCATACATCTGCATTTATATATACAATACATAAATTGACGAGCTTAGGTCGACACGTGCAGAACGAATGTTTTGCTGCTGGGTAGGCAAATTTAAAGTTACTTTTCAGCATAACCAAAATCATTTTTGGAATTTTCTACTTTTCAAGGTTATTTAGAAAATTTTGTTTTGGCTTTTGATTGGATTTTTTTTAATTCCATGTTTGTGAAAAGATATAAAAAAATGTATTTTCCACATTTTATTTCTTCTTAAATACTTTCACTGCTTTTTCGCCGTTTTTTTGTTTTTGTTTTTGGAATTTATGGCAGACATTTGCCTCCGCATTATTGAACGCAGTTTGTGGCAGCCGAAATCATTGGCATGCACTCTGTCACATTATGGAGTGGTGTACCCCTTTACTTGCTTGTTTGATTCTTTCACCGGTCTGACTTTCCATTTTACACCTTCCCCCTTTTCTCTTTGCTTTAAGCCAACTAATTTATGACCTTCCGCGTGTTCAACTAGGAAACGGAATGCCGCTTGCCAAATTGGAATATATTTCACAGCATTCACAGAGGCGGTTGTGGATATTTGAGGAGCTTCTAGGCCGCCACAGAATTCTCGTATGGAGGCATAATCAGAGGTCAATCGTTGATTTTGTGAAAGTGTTGTGATATATAAAATATTTTGCCTAGAAGCATCTTGTTTTTGTTGTGCAGTACGAAAAGGAGAATCCGCATAACTTTTCGAGTTACATCGCAACGACAATGCGAAAGTAAATATAAATATAAATTTTATTTAATGCTGCTAAGTGTTAAATACATAGAATAGTTTTCACTTTACATGCATTAGGGTGGGTCAATATGTATGCAACGCTTTTTTAAACAACGTTCCTAGCTGATTCGGATACTGCAAAAAATTCTAAGAAGAAAGTTCTATTACAGCATAGCTCTAAAGGTATTTTTCCCCCTTGTTCACTCCTCCCGGGAGCATAGAACCTCGACAAGACTCTTCCATTGTACACAGTTCTGTGCTGTTGTTTTCGCACCATCCCATGAGATGTCGGCATCTGCTAGTTCGCGCAGCATCGACCTTCTCCAAGTGTTTCTTTGGCCGACCGCGACCTCTGCGCCCTTACGGGTTCCACTCCAATGCCATTCTCGTGATGCTATCTGGTGGTTTTCTCAATGTGTGAACTATCCATCGCCACTTTCTGTGTTTGAGTTGCCTAAGGATGGGTTCCTCGTTCGTTAATCTCCACAGTGCGTCGTTACTGTTGGTGTTTGGCCAGAATATTCTGCTGATGATGCGGAGGCATTTGTTGACGAAGGATTGTAGCCTTTGTATTAGAGACCAGCCATGTTTCGCTTCCGTACAAAAATACTGACTTCACCCGTGAGCCGAATATTATTAGTTTTTATGCACCTGGAGATTTGCGAACTCGCCCATACTGTATGCATTCGCTCCAATGCCGCTCTTACTATGTTTAGCCTGTACCATCTGCGGTGATGATGCAGCAGAGGTAGTAGAAGCTTTCGGCGAATTCCACCGGGCGAAGGGAGAGAATTGGGATCCCCCTGACTACCTGCGGTCTGCTCCTGGAAAGATGGGCATCGCGCCAACTCAGCGAGCGCTGGGCAAATACACAAACGTGTAAGGTTGCGAAATCCTTCTAGCCACGTGTGGACCGGAGGCGCTCGAGCGATCTTCCGAGGCGGCAAAATATCAGCTCTCTAATCTCGTGGGTTCTCTCATAGGACACAATGCGCGAGAAATGCATGATGTGAGCCTTGGAATCACCTCGAGTCCTTTTTGCGCTGGATGTATGGAGGATGAGGTGGAATCATCGCAGCACCTTCTCCTTAGCTGACCTGCTCTGGCGGGGCTAAGATCCAGGCATCTTGGCTCCTTCTTTTTTGCCACGCCTGCTGATATAGCTTTAATCAGCAGCATAAAGCGGTTGACGCAAACATAGTCATAGTTCGTAATCCACATGCTCCTAACCATCCCAGCACCACCTCTCCCTGCATCCCATCGGTCTTTCTCTTTCACCTCACCTCCTGCATAATGGTATCACAAAGGACGAATCTTTCTTCGTCCAAGTTTGCTCATTCCCTGGGCAACCATACCAACCTAACCTAACCTAACCTAACCTAACCACCGGGTTGTTGTGGTTAACTGTCATAGCCTTTGTCTTTGCGATGTTTACCTCCAGTCCGACAGGGCGTGCCAGTTTGTGAGAAATGAGGCAGGTGTCATAGGCGAAGTCCAGGTCCTCAAGATGTCTGGTGACAAGACAAAGCCTCGGATATATATTTTATGCATACAAATATACCACCGAATAGTAATTTAAGGAAAAGGTAAGGTATTTAAAGTTTTCTTGCATTTTTTTATTTTTTAAATTAATTTATAATACATCCCACGAAAAAACTTGAATGCCAAGATAATTTTTTTTTCTTTTTTTTTGGTGGGTGAGGTAGGGTTCAAAATATCTTCGCACTTACAGCGACCGTCGTCTACTGCGTCGAGTGGTATAACCACTAAAACAATCCCTCATTTTCTTCTGTTGAGACTCCATTCCCGGGACTACTTTCTGCATTACTTCGGGAGGGCCTAGAACGACGTCCATGAAATGGATCAGTTCTATACCCCCCACGTCTGAGTCCACCATATTTGTAGCCAGCTTCATGCTATAGGCTCGCCTTCTTGTGTCTCTACGTCAAGTACTACGTTATTGTGAGTAGAAGACTCAAGTGACTGTGGTTGTTGTCGGCTCATCAATTTCGGTGGGCCTCCACTGCGCCTTGCGCTCCCAATCGGAGCAGTCTGGACAGAAAGGGGTGTCTGCCAGCTTAAACCGATCAAGGTATTCTTGGAAACAACCATGCCGTTTACCATATCGTACCGCCAATGCCAGTATAACTTGGAATCCAATAGAAATGTAGCTCACAATTCGCTGTCAATCTTCCTACTGCCTCCCTGCTTTGTAGACCGATCCTGGATGTTATCCTAAAGGTAAAATTGCTTTAATGACTGCTTGATTATCTATGTAAAAGTTAACCTTGGAGTTGGTCCCAGTAGTAGCTGTGCTCTAGTGAACTTTTTTTCTTCTGTTTCTTCTGTTTTTTCTTTTTTAATTTTTTTTTATTTTAAATAAATTCATACTATCTCAAAAATATTGTGTCAAAATTTCGAGTCGATCGTAGCGAAATTTACGCAGTTATAAATATTTGAGCGTCCGTTGCTCCAGGCAGAGTTTCTATACCTGCGTGACTTTACAGCGTGACTCGGAAACTTGTTATTTCTGAAATCCTTGTGCGGCATAGCCCAAAAATTTACTGAACCAATTTTTTTTAAATTTTGCTAAATACTTCGTCATATAATTCACCAGCTATCTCTGTGAGCTCTTCTCCTTTTGTGAACAATTTTTAATCTTAAAATAACAAATTGGCTATTTTTTTTTAGTGAAAATCGGTTTTTGGCTTCAAAGTGCAACGAAAAATTTAGAAATTGGAAAATCGAAAAAATCCTCTCTGAAGTGCTTCGAGAAACATCTCCTTCAACAAATGCATTTTGTTTTTCTTGTTTTGTCTCAAATACTTCTGCTGCGAGTTATGATGTACACCGCCAAAAAACCTTTTTCGAGGCGCCTCCGAAGATTCACTATCCCTGACTCAACATTCAATATTTCAAAGAAAATCTAGGAAGGTGTTGTCCAAATGTTGTATTATGTTATTAAATGGAAAATGAAACTTGCGTTATCTGCAATCTAATAGCCTTAATCCCCCTCAAAGTATAATTTGGGAATTATCAAGAAATTCCAGAAAATTAAAAAAATAGTTTTATTTTTGAGAATCCTTGGTGGTGCTGTTCTG
The DNA here is from genome assembly GCF_028408465.1 of Anastrepha ludens. Lineage (NCBI taxonomy): Eukaryota > Metazoa > Arthropoda > Insecta > Diptera > Tephritidae > Anastrepha > Anastrepha ludens. The sequence continues at coordinate 23,617,798 of NC_071499.1, read as the reverse complement.
GTTTGCTCCAATATGCATTTAAAATATCGAATTAAAAAAATTCTATTAACTGTTTTTATTTCAAAGCAATACGGTTTTCTTTTGTTTTGCATAGAAAATCTATATTTAATAATAAGCAGGTATTTTAAGTTGGGCGTTTCTATCTTACAAGTAGTTACTCTGAGGTCACTTTTGTGATACTCATGAAAGAAGAGTTTCTCCAATATTACTAACCTTTCTAATCTAAATCATACTAATCTTTTGGCTTATAAAAGAAATGCTTCTATAGCGGCGGCGAACCCTTCTAAGTTACAGAGAAGTCGCGCATTTGGCCATATTTACGCTGCTTCTTCCACAAATTGGCCAAAATAATTGTACGGGATAGTTTTCCCCCGTATTTAGGTTAGTCCACTCACCTAAGTACCCAGTCCACCTGAGTCTTTATCTTTTGCTGATGCAAGCCAAATCGCTCTGTATTATGCCCCAATATCACTCAAGCAGGCTGGTGAATAAGTCAAGTTGCATGCATGGCGCCACTAAATCAAAATACGCTCCTGTGCACTGAAACTTCTATGAAGATACGAAAATACGTGCACATAATTTATTTGATCCATATGAAGGGTGTAAGTCGAAAATAATCGTGCATGTAAAACTCAAATGTTTACGAGCAGATTAAATGGGTTTAGGTTGATCATTGAAGCCTAATGAGGCTGAAGATTAATTTATATGAAAAAAGCACTACCATCTACACTTTGCTAAATTTGTTTTCATCCTTCTCCTTGAGCGGTCACAACTTATCTGGCTTAGCTTCATAGTTGCCGAATTTGCATAGAAATAATAAATTCATAAGACGTGGCGCCGGATGAAGTTGAATTGAAAAACTAAATGCTTTCACGTGCTAAAGACTGCAAAGTCCATTGCATTTTATAACACAGAACTATCAATAAAAGTTGAGCAAGAAAACCACATACTAAAACCCTGAAAGACGATCTAGAATCGCATCGATGCGGACATGAAAGGACGGATAGATAGGAGGTGGAACAATCTGGCCACTTGCAAAACCACGAAACTCATCTGCACTGGCTAGGTCTTCTATGTTCTTGCCCTGCGTTAACTATAACCAGATTGAAGTGCTTAGGAGCTCTACAATATGAGAAGTTAGAATGCCTCTCGGGTTAAGAGCTTCAGAGTTTACTTAGATTCGCAAAAGACGCAGACTTATTACAAGAAGCCTACTACAAGGAAACGGAAGGGTCAAGCTCCATCTGGTACCACTAAGGATCAATAGGTCGAAAAACAGCATATCCAAGAAGCCAATAGGTCATGGAGAGATGAAGGTACATGCATAATAGCTGAGCTACTCTGGCCGCATATAAATAAGAAAAATACCAAAGAACAGCTCAGCCTTCCTAGAGAGGATATCTCGAAGGTCTTGGCTTGTAGAACCAGTCATGGCTTGGTTTTCTCCCGTGAATCTTGTAGAAGTTGTAGAGATGAGGAAGAGGAAGAAACAGTTGAGTGCTTTTAGCCTTAGCTAAAATCAGAGCAGGTTTTCTAGGTAATTTTTTTTTTCAATTCTCCTAAGGAACTGTCTGGACTTGACTTTGTCGACGTTTTCATCCGTTGAAGACGTTGATGGGTGACCAGATCGAGGCAAATCTTCCACGACTTCTCGGCCCTCTACCAAAGCCATATACCACTCGTAGACACGTGTTTTTGATAAAACACACTCGCCATAGGCTTTCTTTCATAAGCACACGAAATCCCGTTCACAAAAATCACAAAATGTAAGACTAATTCTTTGTTCGATATCTTTTTCCATAGTGAAAACCGTAGAGCACACCTGCGGTTGGCTGATATAATTAAATGCCAAAAACAAGCTAATTGGCAGATCTCGCTCAAACTCTGCGGCACTATAGAGGACAGTTGTACCAACATTCCAGCAACAAAAATTTAGACATACAGGGTTTGATCGAAAAATAATGAGCCTTAATTTTTTTTAAGCAGTTTTATTAAACCTTTTGGCTTATACAACTAATATTCTCAAAAATAGGACCCTTAAGCGTCAATACTCCGCTGCATTTTCCACTGCAGGAAACATTTTTTAAACTTATCCGCCGGAATGGCTTTCACGCGCGAAGCGATGTTGACTGCACCGCTGTTGTCAGCGAACTGGGACCGGTTGGGACTAGTGGAAGGGGAAGGGGAAGGTCCAACGATCATTTTCCCCCACCAGCCGATTCGGTTGATCACTTGGCAGACGCGCGGGAAGGCTCATTACTTTTCAATCAAACCCTGTATTTCTATGTGCAACGCGCGCTTTTTAAATGAACAATTCCCGATATTTTTTTTTGACTGATTGCACTAATTCGACTATGATTAACCCTTACGAGCATGGTGGGAAGCCAGGTTCCCACCTTCTTTTTTCTCAACTTTTCTCTACAGATTTGATATTTATGAAAATGGGACCGAGAAAATTTATTTATATGATAATCCATATATCAAAGAATGTAACTGAAACTAAGAAAATTGTTTTGCGTGAATTTATAAACAATTACAGATAAACAAATTGAAAAAATCGTCTATTTTCAGGAAAAAATTCATTTTTCAACAAAGTACATAATGTATAAAGATGGGACATGATACTATAAGGTTTTTGGGGTTGCTGATTACGAATCTGAGGTCAGATTTGAGAAATTCAATATGGCGGATACAAAATGGCGGACATATTTTTTGAAAAATTGTTGGATACTCACCAAGTTTGATATTAGGGAGTTTTTGGGGTCGCTGATTACGAATTTTGGGTCAGATTTGAGAAATTCAATATGGCGGATACAAAATGGCGGACATATTTTTTGAAAACTTGTTGGATACCAAAAACTCCCTAATATCAAACTTGGTGAGTGTCCAACAAGTTTTCAAAAAATATGTCCGCCATTTTGTATCCGCCATATTGAATTTCTCAAATCTGACTCAAGGTTCGTAATCAGCGACCCCAAAAACCCCCTAATGTCAAATTTGGTAAGTTTCCAAAAAATTTTTCAAAAAATAGGTCCGCCATTTTGTATCCGCCATATTGAATTTCTCAAATCTGACCTCAGATTCGTAATCAGCGACCCCTGAAACCCTTAAAATTACATGCAATCATAAAAGCGGTTGGTAAGTAAAATGTGTGCTTCAAAGGGTTAAAGTAAACTATGGTTTTTTTTTAACTACTATTTTCAACTATGATTATGTGCCTTTTATATGCAAGTAGTTTAAGGAAGCTTCCTTGTTTTATTCATATATTTTTTCAAAGTTCTTTGGTAAAACCAAAAATAAATTTATTTTTTTCCGACAGCTATAAAACTGCACTTTAGGAGCTCCCCAAAATGTCGCCTTTAATTACTAAATGGATGTTTAATTCAAAAACATACATACATACATACATACATACATAAAAACGTACTTATGTATGTGTATGCATCCGCCTTTTGTCTTCTTGTGCCGCTTGCCTCAGAAGATCGCCGATATCCATCCATCCATTGACACATGACGTTGCGCTGTCAACACTCCGCCGCCCAGCAGCCAAAGCGAATTCCAACCGCCACAGGCTGTCCGCATTCTACAGCTGTCCCCACCCAATTGCCAGCTCAAATAGGTTGCGTTGCTTGTCCTTTTGGGAAAATTGTCGCAGCATCGTTGTTGCCTAATTTATGGATATCAATTTCGGAGCCATTAAAAGTTTTTGAAAAATTAAATGTTGAAAAAAAAACAGCAGAAACACTCGCAGCATGCATTTATGTAAGTGCAGCAATGACAGTAGTTGGGAGACTGCATGCACATATATATGTATGTATGTGCGTTTGTGCATGTGTGCGTTGCCTGTCTTCAATTAGTTGCCAACACATCACATGTACACAAAAGTACAAAAGTACCCTAAAGTGGATGGCGTCAATATGTTTCTTTTTGTTATTACTTTCCACACATACAAACTTACACATGCATGCGAGCCTTTTGGTATTGCGCTGCAGTGAGTACTTTCAGCTTTGCGGCTGTTTGCCCCTGGGAGCTTCTGTATTTAATTTCAGTTGTTGTGCGTCTCACATTGCATCTCACAGCTCGCAGTGCTCGGTGCTCTTTCCCCTGCTTCTGCTTCTTCATCTTCTTCTCCTGTAACTCTCCACCTCACTTGATTGCATGTATGTGTGCATGTGTGTTCGTACTTTATTTTATATTCCTGCTCGATGTGTCTCCATTACAAACTCATATTTTATGTTTTTATTTATTTGCCTGTCACCAGCGTTCAGCTGCTTTGTTGTTTCTTTGTCAAAAATGAAAGAAAAAAGTGTGCATTTCTTTTTGGGTGTCGCGTGTTTGATGGCGGGCGGCATAGTCTATGCCAAAGATGAATTCGAACCTGTTGTCAATTAAGAATTGCTGAGATGGCATGCGAATGTGGACAAGTGACACTTGGAGATGTTTATATTTTCCAAGGTATTTTTCAAAATCGAGCATCAGCTACTTAATGGTGAATGGAAAAAAGGAATGCCAATACCAATGAAAGCTAATGGGGATTTTTTTTCAAAGTATGTACATTGAGACTCCCACTGTTCAAAATGCTAGCAAAAAACAGAAGTTCAACTGAAACGTTTAAAATTTAAATTAAAAAAAAAAATTAAGTTTAATTTAGTTTTAATCGTTTTTGTGCCCATCAAAAAAAAAATAAAGCAAAGAAAAAATTAATTATATTAATAGTAACAGAGTAAAAAATACTGCGGGCGAATCTATCCCTTGACTGAAATTTCTATGAAGATTTCCACTGCAGCTTACTTTAGGGCTTGGTACGAGTGTTTGGGCGCAGGGACCAGCGAAACCACTTGTCAAATCTCATACAAATATCATAACCGAAACCCATTTCACACTCATCTGTTATTGGCCACACCATAAAAATCTTTTCACCATGGACGTGATGGACTATAACTTCGCTCAGCAAAAAAGAACAGCACCAGGTACTCGTTTAGAAATTAATAACTCCTTCGGAATATTTCTTTCATTTTTGCAATTGGCGTCGTACTCCAATCATATTTGACATTTGTCAACTAGACAGCTGCAGCGCGTAAAGACCAAAGTAAAAATTTCCATCACTCAAAATTAGTTTTTTTTTTTTTGTATTTAGTAAAAAGTAGAAAAAATTAAATATATACAAAATATTCTTATTTATGAAAAATTCAAAAGAAAGATTTAAATTTTGCGCCACCTTGTACTTGCGTACATACAGTTAGTAACATAAATAAGTATACAGGAGCCTGATTTATGGAATTGTTTGACGCTACCGCTTTCCTTAATATGTAACCAAAATATTTTACACATGGTAATTGGGTACTGGGATAAGCTTTCATATGTGCCTTAATTTAGCTGTAAATTTTAGGTACCGTTATCCCCGCTTTGCTTTGTCTTTGATGCCAGCGAAATTTATGTCACAAAAGTTAGTATACAGCAAACGATTGTTCAGTTAGCATAACATTTATTTTTACCTATTGATTAAAAAAGTTAAAGCTATTACAAGGAAATAATTAAAGTGAGTATAAAAATTTAAGGAAGTTAGTTTTATATTAATTTTTGCGACATTTATAGTAATGGCACCAAGAGGAAAAGAGATTTCTGATGATTTAAAAAAACTGATTATAATATATCATAAGGAACATAAATCATTGCGAGAAATCGGTCGCTTGATAGATAGAAGTTTTGCTACAGTTCATATAAAAGTGCGGGAAGCACCACTAATAAGTAGCGTTGTGGGCGAGAGCCAAATCAAAACAGAGGAAAATAAAGCAAGGTGTACCGCAGGGTAGTGTCCTTTCTCCCTTGCTGTTCAACTTCTACATCTCGAAGCTCCCCCAACCACCAGCGGGAGTTTCTCTGATCTCATACGCTGACGACTGTACGATAATGGCGTCGGGCAATGACATCGATGGCCTGTGTTCCAAAGTGAACAATTACCTCAACGACCTTTCTCGCTTTTTCACTGCGAGGAATATCCAACTTTCACCCACTAAATCCACGGCGACCCTCTTTACCACCTGGACAAAGGAGGTCAAACTGCAACTCAAGGTAAAAGTCGACGACACACCAATTCCAACGGTAAAGAACCCCAAAATCTTAGGTGTAACCTTCGACAGTTTGCTCTCCTTCTCTGCGCACATAACCTCAATTGCCACTAAAGTCCAAAATCGCAACAAGGTCCTCAAATCGCTTGCCGGCAGCACTTGGAGCAAAGACAAAGAACTGTTGCTATCGACATTTAAGACAATTGGTCGGCCAGTTCTAAACTATGCAGCGCCTGTCTGGTCGCCTGTGGACAAGCTGGACAAAGCTACAGACATGCCAAAATACTGCCATTCGGACAGCGACCGGTTGCCTCCTGATGTGCCCGGTTCAACACCTACACAACGAGGCACAAATGCTTCCAGTAATGGAGCATAACAAACTGCTCAGCAAGCAGTTCCTGCTGGGATGTTAACGCAGGTTTCACCCCTGCAGACACCTGCTTGAGCCTGAGCCGCCACCCATGCACGTCAGGAGACATCTCTTAGACTACGCTGACGAAATCCAGGACAAAACTGACCGCAATCTACTGGACCTGACAGTATTTAGATAGTCAATAAACGACATTCACCGGGAGACTGTCACTACCTTCTTAAGCTCCCGTCCTGTGAATGCCGTAATCGGAGTCCAACCACCACCTACAGCAGATGAAGAGCTCCAGCTGCCTCGACACGTGTAACACTGGCATAATTACGTTCTGGATATTGTAGCAGGTTAAACTCCTACCTATCCAGAATCGACCCCGACATACCAAACATATGTCCGGCATGTGAAGGCACCTCGCACGACACTAACCACCTTTTCACATGCCCCTTAAAACCGACTCATCTAACACCCCTCTCCCTTTGGATCCATCCCGTCGAAACAGCATGTTTTCTGAGCCTAGCCCTAGATGAGCTAGACGAAGATGACCGGTGATATGCCCGACACTGGCGGGGCTACTATTACTGTTAACAAACAAACAAAGCGTTGTGGCCGTCCGCCGCTCTTAAGACCCAGAGAAAAAAAACTTAGTCGTACGGAAAATCAGGACAAACCCCTAAATAAGTGCCCCCTAATTGAAATCTGAAGTTGAAAATGAGACTGGAAAACAATTTAGCACCCAAACTATTCGCCGGGTTTTGCATAAGGCTGGTTATCATGGGCGCAGTGTTAGGAATAAGCCCTTCGTAAGTAGTGTCAATCGGAGTAAACGGATTTCATTCGCAAAAGGCCATGAAAAATATGACCAAACGTTTTGGAACCAAGCCATATTTTCTGACGAGTATAAGTTCAGTATCTGTGGATCTGATGGCGGTGAAAAAGTTTGGAGAAAAGTTAACGCGGCATTGAATCCAAACAATATGACCGGCACTGTGAAGCATGGAGGGGGTTTTGTGAAGGTTTGGGGATGTATGGCTGCTAACAGGGTTGGAAACTTGGTATTTATCGAAAATATTATGGACCGATATGGTTATTTAAATATTTTGAAAAATAATTTAAAAGAAAGCGCTACGAAATTGGACCTTGGAGGAACGTTTATCTTCTAGCAGGATAATGACCCCAAGCACACATCCAACATTGTACGAGAGTGGCTGTTACACAGAGTGCGAAAACAGCTGAAAACACCGCCACAGTCCCCGGATACCAACCCAATCGAACATTTATGGGAACATTTAAAGCGGCAATTACGTCAACATCCGATTAGAAATAAGGAACAACTGAAAAACGTCCTTCAAGAGGAATGAGATAAAAACTGAACTGTATACTTACTTTGGAGACATGAATTTTTATAAAGTTTAATATAAAAACCTCTCATTTTGTTCCTTTTTAAAATTTTGCCATTATTTGGATTAAATATAATTTTTGTATTTCATTCATGTAAATAAAACATAATTTTGTTATAACTTAGGTTATTTGAAGGAATCGATTGGGGGGAACTTGAAAGCGTATCCGGTGTATACTTTCTTCTGTTACTAACTGTATGCCAGTGGAACTTCTATAGAAAAAGTGCGTCACATTTTATAAAACAAAACAATTTTGCTATTTTTTATATTTATTTTCTTACAATTCAAAACTTTATTAGCAACTGTACATATACATATATATGTGTGTGTGTGTATATTTCATTGTATTACTTAAAAATAAATTAGGTACAATATAAGTTCGTATAAATAATTCAATAAATATTAGCGTTATACTGAAACCAGGTAATGGATATGCGGGCGTTCATGTATGGATGTGTCTATGTATACATGTATGTAGGTATGTTATGTAAGCATGTATGTGTGTCAGCATGTATATACATATGTGTGTTAATATTTACAAATGGACTTAAAATTCCTATAGGAATTTCTCAAATCACTGAATTGATTTACTCCTGCGAACGGAAGGCTGCCATGAGGAACAGTTGGAAGTCTTCCCAGGTAATAATATAAAGGAAATTCAGTGCCGAAATGTGATAAGTACAAGCGCTACCGAAATGGTGTGTGCCACTACTAAGCGGAAAGTTCATTTTAATCAACTATCAAACTCTCCACTACTAACCGGAGAGTTCATTTCATACAAGTATCAAACTCTCCACTACGACTCTGCGCTATGAGCTGTACTAAATTAGGTAGATGTCTTTGATAGCGGCAACCAAATCGCCGCTCTCTCCAAATCACACGCGCTGTACCAAGCTTCACTTGTGAGCTGCTAGAGGGCGCCGTTTATTGTTTTTGTAGACTTGCTGGGTACGGAAATGAGAATAAGCGGTCTTCTTCTTCTTATTTCTTCTTAACTGTTTGTTGGCATATATGAATTGTATTTCCAGAGAGAGAGAGAGGGAGAGCGCGTGGCATAGCGCTCAATTAAATGCATTTTACTACGATCAACACTTGGAGCGCCTTCTCACTTAACGGCTGCTCTACGTATGCGCTTGTGTGTGTGCAAGAGCATCATTTGCAATACTTCTCCTGCATTATATTTTCCACGCCGGATATCACAGCGTTCTGGTTGAGTGGACACAGCTGCAACTGCATATCGGGATTCTCCAGCGACTCAATAATTATATAATCCAGGTAAATGCGCGGCGAAGAGAGTATCCGCCACGTAAGTGGATTCAGGAAATTCGTTTGATATTCCCAGTAAACAGAGGCACGCGGCACCGGATTGCGCATTTGCTTGCCCAGCACCATTGCGCTATATTCGAAGCCTGGCTCAAAGTACATGGCCTTCTCGGAGAAACGCACAGAATCCGCTGGCTTTTTGCTATTCGTGCTGGAGTGCAGCCGCACAGAAATGGTGCCAATCTCGCCGCCATGCATGCTACTCTGATCGTGACCGGAAACGCGCACTGTGATGCGGTAGTGATAGCCTGCAAAGTGCAAACAGGAATGTAGATTAGTAAGCAAATCCGCAAGGAATCGCATACACAAAAGTACTTACGACAGAAGGGCTTCTTATCGCCCGTCATCAGGTACAACACGGGTGGCTTCTGTGTGTCTATCAAACCAGCCGCTGACAGCTCCTTGTAGTCCGTGTAGGTATGATGGCCCATACGCATGCAGACTTGTCCATCTTCATCGCAACGCCCGCACAATCCCGCCTTGAATGCTTCATACGATTCGCAACTGATGCCCATGAAGGGGCACTCGTTCTCCACGCTCTCCGTGAAGTACTGATAACTACGAATGTGGTTGCAGCTCAGGAACTCTTGCATGCTGGTCAAAACGGAACTTGAACGTCCTTTCATATAATCGTGCAAGCGCACGTCACAGCCAGGATTATCAGAACCGCCATTGGGATAGAAATCAACATGGCCGACACGCTGATAAATGCCCAAACCACCTTTCATCAATGGATTGGCGTCCGTATGTATGGCATCGACGAACTCGGCATCGGAGCGATCCAAGCGCACAATCGGCTCAGTTTCAGAGAAGAGTGGCGCCGCCGGATCCAAGCCCGTTATGCGTCCGAGCTTCAAATTGAAATCTTGTTGCAAATGATAGCCGGCATAGCCAGCCAAATGCGAGCCTAGCGAGTGACCGATTACGTGCACATTGCGCAGATTCGGTAAGTGCAGCTCTTCCTGTAATGAAAAGAAGATTTTTTTTTATAAAATTTTAGTATAAAATCTAAGAAAATTTCCGTAATTTAGCAGAAAATCGCGACTTACATAAATCATGTGAATGACATGCGCGGTGATAGCGCCAACGAGTCGTATATTCGCAACGGCTTGCACATAGGGAGGACTGGAACCGCCGCCCCAGTCGATCAGCACAACAGCGGCATCGCCCTCGGCCTCACTGTGCAGCAAAGTTTTGCACAACTCCCTCATCTGGAATATGAATTGCAACGATAAATAAATTTGCCAATAAGCGAAGGCCGTTAAAATCAGATATTCTTGTTCTGCACCCAACTGCAACTCACCCAATCGATATTGCCATTTTCTAGGTAGCCATGTGAGATGAAGAAAATCTTCCCCACTGGATTGATGCCCATTTGCGTTATCGCCTCCGGATCATTTAGGTCTATGAATTTCGGATTTTTCATGCTTCGGCTCGTGTAAAGCGTGTAATGTGGCTCTATTTCCGAAGGCTTCTGTGGATGTACGTTGATCTGACGCGTTTCGGTGGTCCAAGGACCATCCAATGGAAAACAGCCATAGACGCCATAGCACCGGACGTTATTCAAATCTGTAAAGTAAGGAGGAAAAGTATTGAATTAACATTTGATAAAAAAAGAAGAAGAATCAAATCAAACCATCTCTAGTTGCCCACGTGAGTGCTAAGAGTGACGCTACTTTTGTTATTTTCAAAACAATGGATTTGAGTGTTTTCATTTTACACTGCTTTCTGATGCGTAAAAATGCCGTTCAAGCGAAGCAATGTCTTGAAAAGGGCTATGGCGACTCCGCTGCATCAGAAACAACAAGAAAACGATGGTTAGCTGACCACAAACTCGGTCGTAGAGACACCAACGTTGCACAATGCAGTGGACGTCCAAATGAGGCAACGAAGCAGTAACACCAGAAAATATCAAAAACATCCACAAAATCATTTTGAATGATCGAAAAGTGAAGTTGCGTGAGTTAGCTGGCATCGTAAAGATATCAAAAGAATGAGTTGGCTTCAAATTTCATGAGTATTTGACTATGAGAAATCTCTGTTCCAAATGGATGCCGCGTTTGCTCACTGTTGAACAAAAACAAGAGCGTTTTGATGATTCTGAGCAGTGTTTGCCCATGTTTAAACGTAATAAAACGGAGTTTTCGCTTCGATATGCGACAAAGGATGAAGCATGGATCCATCACTTCACTCCGGAATCAAAACGAACGCCAAGTGAGTAGAGCGCAATTGGTGAACCTCTTCTAAAGCGCTCGAAAGCTCAACAATCAACTGGAAAGGTTATGACCTCGGTATTTTGGGATGTGGGTGGTGTAATATTCATCGACTATCTTGAAAAGGGAAATACCATCAATAATGAATAACAAATAGCGTTATTGGGGCGTTTGAGGGCAAAATTGCAAAAAAAACGTCCGCATATGGCAAAGACAAAAAGAAATTTCGCTCGAATGAAGAGGTTATCACTGAAGCGGAAGCCTATTTTGAGGCAAAAGATAAATCGTTCTATAAAAAAAATGGTATTGAATGGAAATCTTGATGGAAATTACGCTGATGAATAAAGCTAATTTTGAAAAAAAAGAAAAAACGTGTTTTCTTTGTTAGACCCGGGATTTTTCAGTCCATGTGTTAGGTCAAACAGGTTATGAAAGTTAAAACGCCTGAATGGAAATTGAATTGGAATGTGTAATTGTTTCCATATTCCATTAAAAGTCGTTATATAGTTCTAGAAAAATACATAAATTATATCGAAATATTTAAGCATGAAATTTGAAAACCATCAAATGGTAGTCTCGGGAGTTCCAATGTTAAAAACACCAGCTGCTAGCAGTGAAAAAGGATAGAAGGCGAATTACTGTTGCTGCAAAGCAAACTGGTACTAAAGTAGTGCAGAACTACCCGATTTAACTGCAGGGATACGCTCAAATTCTGTGCTCGCGCGCCTACATACACACATACAAGTGTAAACGCACACATAGAAAAAATGTGTGTTTATGTATATTCAGTTTGATACTCGTTACTAAACGCCAAATACTTTTGGGTTGTGTCGTCAATGTGCCAAACTATCAGTTGCCAGCCTTCAAAAAAACATTTTTAGTGCTTGATATTCTACCCAATACTTGAATGATTTTAATACTTTTTAATACTCGTATGCTATTTCATTTTTGCATGTTTAAAATGATTTTATGACGATTCTGCTTATCAACCGAATTTGAACTCTTTGAACTGCAATGCGCGTCTGGGCTCAAGTTGTGTGTATGGAAATGTGCTGTAACTTGTGCTGGTGTTGTTGTGTGTTAATTGATGTGAGTTTCGAAGGCAAAATTGCTTTCCTGGAGCTTAGCTATATTTAAGAAATTTTTTTTTTTTAATTGTGAATGCTGTTGCTTGCTGTTAGTAACAATATTTGATGCAATTTATGCTCCCACGCGACACAAAAAATAATATTTTTCTATTATGACGCCTATTGAATTATTAGAGGCAAAAATTATCAGTAATTCTGTTTTTTTCTGTTTTTTGTGTCTAACTAAGTAGTGAGTTGCAAACAGAAAAAAAACAAAAAAAAAAAAAAAAAAAAAAAACAAAAAAAAATAAAAAAACAAAAAAAAATACAAAAAAAAAATCCTAAACTGGAACTGCAACTAAATACATTACGAAATCTATTTCATTGAAGGTTTTCCCTGGATTATTAGTCGTATTATCTGCTAGATAAGCATTCCTTTGCTTAGAATTTTTTGCTTAGAATTTCATTCGCTTATTAATCGTAAATGAGTTGATTTAAAACAGTGACTTTTTTTATATTATATCATAAATACGGTTGAAGAGCCCCTGCTCATTATCTTGAAACAAAAAAAAGACATACAATCGTTGTAGTAAGCGAGCTATTGAGGCAATAAGGGGATTGTATAAGTAAATCACAACTCGTTCAGCCATAAATACAGTGAAACAGTTAATATTTTGTACACTACGTCAGAGATGGGGAAAAAATGTATTACCCGATTAACCTACCAAATCAAAGACCAACAAATTAATTGCAATATTAAATCGATTAATCGGCATTTTCGATAATTTTTGATTTTAAGGGCGAACGCCCTGTGAAAATTCAAAAAAATTTATTTTTTTTTTGCATAAATTGTTAATATAACTACTCAAGAAAATGTGGTAAAAATTTTAAAGCGAAATTCGCTTTATTCCCGATTCTATGTGCACTTAAATGAGCGCCCGTCGGTTCGGCTACGTAGTGCTTACGATACGATGCTTTATTTCAAACGCGTTTTTCTTGAAACGACTTTTTTTGATATAGTGGCAACGATTTCTCGAAAACTAATGAACCATTTTGAATTTTCTCCTTTTCAAAATTTTTGTTATCGCATTGGTTATCGTGGTACGTAGCCGATTTTCAAAATTTTAAAGATAACTAATATATTTTTTTGGGTCTGTTTAAAATCAAAAAAATGGTGAAAAACATACATCGAAATTCAAATCACCATCATTTTGTCAAAAAAAAAAAACAAAACGACTACCTACAACGATAGCCTCTATTGTGTAGATTAATAAAATTTTTTGGTTTTTGATTTCAGATGATTATTCATTGCTGTATCGTTGCCACCAGATGACGTCATTTTTTTTCAACTCGTTACGTTTATTTGCATAAATTTGTCAATTTTCAATATTTTTTAATCAAAATTTACATCAACTTAGTTTAATACATATATAATAAATTGCCTTTTGTCCGATCCTCGAATAATCATTCCTACTTAAAAGAAAAAAATTCCCAAAAATCGACTATTTTTTGACCCCCCACAGTAGCGTTCCCCCTTAAAACTTGTATAAAAATTTATTGAGCTATAAAAAGACATTCTCGAAATGTGTTTAGAAATTCTCACTAAAAAGTGTGACATTTTGATTATTTTTTTGTATTTACACAAAATTTTAAACTTGGATCTATGTGGATTTTGTCAGAAAATTTCATATTTTCATAAAAAAATGAATAGAAAAAATTATATAAGAAAGGAACAAATTGTCAAAACCTCTCAATAAGTCCCTATAAGTCCCAATAGTTATTAAACACACCAGGTGGCAGAGCTGTAGTTGCCGGGATATGCTCAAAAATAGACCTATTGATTTTGCAATTATATATTTTCTGATCAATCAACACACTAACACAATTATTTTCCTATTTCTGCACTTAAAAGAGAAATCTTTGTAGCCAGCGCAGATGTTTCAGATTCATTTGTATACCCGCATTCCAAGGCTTGAAAAAAATTGGTTGGGATTTAGGTCCAAAATATACTCTGAGCACAAAATACCAGCTCTACAAAATACCATCTCCTCCAAATACCATAAAACTGTACCCCGATTATTTCATAAGTAGCACCAAAAGCACCATCAAACAACCATTTCAATGAAACCTAAAGACTTAATGAGTTCTTGGTTCCACTTATTGATTCTCTGCTGTATCCACAAACACATTAAATATTACAGTAAGCCGTACATGACTAATGCATTAAAGTGAAAACCTTGCACATCCTCAACTATGTATTTGTTTTCCAAATGATATTTGTGGTAAATATTTATTTAAAAAGAATGCATCGAATTTATTTGGTTGAATGAACAGCGCGTCCTCACAGGCATACAAACAATACTTAGCGAAAAAAATCTTGAAACTGACCACTTACATATGTAAGTGCCAATGTATGTATGCATATGCGTGTGTATGCCCCTAAACAAAGTTTTCATACCACAAATTTAAAAAAAAAACATAAAAAAAAAATCTAAATAAAAATTATAAAAAAACATAAAAAAAATCAGAAAAAAAATTATAAATAACTACGTGCAATTGAGAAAAAAAAATTCAACCAAAACCCGCTGGGACTGTTTGTGAAAGAAACGGTTAACTAACTAGTTTACATATTACAAAATATTTGATTGAACCTTCTAGGCGGTTAGATTGCAGTCGCCAGTCGGCTTGTGTCTGCAATCGCGGCGACGGAAGAAGGGGAGGCAGTAAGGCAGCCGGTGAACGCCGCAAAAATGCAGGCAGCAGACAGCAGAATATAGAAAATAAGAAACTTCAAAAGCAACCAAATCGATTACCAGTTGCCAGCCACAGGTGGATTGCATTACCACACCACGCGCATATTGGCAGTAATGAACTGTCGGATTGGACTAGATTTTCCACTATTTTACTTCCCAAGACATCTTACAAAATCGCCTATTTCCGAGTTGCCTAACTTTTTTGCTATTTCGCAAAATTGCACGACGAATTTGGCCAGTTCTTAAAATCGAGTTTGGTGCGCGGCAGTTAGGTGAATAGGTGACATATGCGTAATTCGATTTATGTAAGTATGTGGTGAATACCCAGTAGTGAAAATATGTGTACCAGTAAGTGGTCAAAAGGTAACTAGTGTTGGCACTAGTACTATTTTGAACTAGTCTGACAAAGATTCGTTTATTTCTAAAATAAATTTTGAATGAATGCCTGTTTTAGAACTAGTTCAAAGCTACTGAAGTATATTTTAGTACTAATTAGATAAAAAAATATCTGCTCTCCCCACATTTTATTCGGGGAGTACATTTTAGTACTAAAAAATGGAGTTTATTTTAGTACTAAAAAAATTGAGTATATTCTAGTACTCTCTCAATCTGCAAATTGATTTTCTTCTTCCCTTCTTCCTGTTTTCCTAACTACCACAAAACAGTTTTAGATACAGTAGTTTTACACTAGTTGGAGACCAATTACGAACTGGTTGAGAATTATACTTTATGTACATATTT
This sequence comes from Anastrepha ludens, assembly GCF_028408465.1. NCBI lineage: Eukaryota > Metazoa > Arthropoda > Insecta > Diptera > Tephritidae > Anastrepha > Anastrepha ludens. The sequence continues at coordinate 23,601,869 of NC_071499.1, read as the reverse complement.
TAGTACACCCTCTCTCTTTGCCTTGTCCCTACTTGAGATCGGCCCTCCTTGTGCGTCAGGTTTCTCTTGCCTGCTTAGTCACATCATCAAGGTGCTGCTCTCTTATGCCCCTTTGTATCGTATTTAGCCAGGCCGATTGTGGCCTTCCTCTAGTTCTTGTTGGCTCAGTTATGTTCATGACGAGCTTGACGATGTGCTTTGTGTCAACGCTTTACGCGTGCGTATCATCTTGCATGCCTTCTCTCATTTTTACCGAGATTGATGCATTTTTCATATCGTCTGGTACCTCGATGTTTTTCACTTTGTCCACGCGCGTTATTCCTCTTGCCCAGCGAAGCATTTCCATTTGCGCCACGTGCATCTTCTGGTTGTGTTTAGCTTGCTTTGCCCAACATTTCGACCCTTACAGCAATACTGATCTCACACAGGTTTTGTACACCTTTCCCTTAATCGTTAATGGCATTTCCTGTCACATATGACGCCCGTCAGGCTGCGCCACAATAACCACGCCACATTAACTCTGTGTGTCACACCTTCGTCTATGCTTCCATTTTTGCTTAGAATCGATCTGAAGTACTTGAAACTTGTTGTTATTGTTATTGGCTGCCCATTGATATAGAGGGCCACTCCTTGGTTTGTTTCCTCTTCGTCAAACGGCAGGTGCAGGAATTCGGTTTGCTGCACATTTATGCGCATTCCGTTCTTGGCCAGTATTTCATTCCAAGTGTTCAGTTTTCTCTCCAAGCACGCGAGGTTCTCTTTAATTAAGACGATATCGTCCGCGTAAAGGATATTCCATGCAGGTTTGTCTTGAACTTTAGCTGTCAGATGATACATAACAATATTACAAATCAACGGGCTGAGGCTGAGCCCTGGTGCACACCGACCCTCGCTGGGAGCTTTTGCTTTAGTCTGCCAAGTGTACATACTTGCGTGGTGGTTTCATGGTACATGGCTTGAATCAGGTTGATGTATTGTTCCGGTACTCCTTTGGCTCTTAAGGACAGCCGTACTAATTGGCCTAGGTACCCTATCGAAGGCCTTCTCTAGATCTATAAAAATCGCAGATTTTTCTTCCTATTGCGGTGTTTCTACGTTAGCAGTCTAATTACCTGTATCATCTGCTGACGACTTTCCGGCTACGAGCCCGCTTTGGTTTGGTGTTATTTCTGCCATATTTAAAATGGGATCTTTTACAACTCTTTCCCATATCTTAAGGGTAGGCGATGTAAGTTTCACCCCTCGATAGTTTTCACATTTTGTACAACTCCTTTGCCTTTACATTCAGGTATTCATTGGTATTAGTTAGCTATTTCTCCATGCATTTGGAATATGACCTTTTTCGTATATTTTGGTAAACAGATCCTTTAGCCATTTTATTTTTCCCACATTGCTTCCACATATCTGCCGGTATCTGGCGGGCCCACAGGCTTTGTTGTTTCTCATGTTGTTGACAGCGGGCGTTATTTTCACTTCTTAAATTTCCTCTGTAGACGATTCGTTTTTCTAGCTACCCATAAACAGTCTTACATACAGTAGTTTTACACTAGTTGGGGACCAATTCCGAACTGATTGAGTAACTCGGTAGTTTCAGAAACCAAAAATATTGTTTTGTTGTTTGTGTGAATAATATCGAAAAGGTATATTTGCAACTAGTCAACAATAGTTTTAAGAAAAATCGTCTATATATTTCGTTAAACTTAAAAGCGTGTGAGGTCCAGTTTCGTAAATACTAGTCGAAAAACTAAGTAGTCTCATAGTAAAATATTGAGCTGTTTGTGGGAATGGTATCGAAAATAATAATATTAAGCGATATAACTGTACTTTTTTAACTAGACATAATTTTGGGAGAGGCTCTTTCCTAACTTGTCTTGTTTAACACTAGTTGAGAACTAGTTTAGAAGTAGTTCCAAACTAAGTGGTGCCATTTTGAAACTCTTCAGCTGATAATGCGAGTAATTTTAAAATTTACAAAAAAATTTAGTAAAACAAAAAAATTTGTAAAAATTTTTTTTATCAAAATTACTCGCGACAGAATTCATAAAAAACCTTCTTTAGTAGCATATAAATTATTCTATTTTATACTTAAAGAATATTTGGTTTACTAACGCATACAAGGATGCTCGAAATGGACCTTCAGCGAGTGGTAGAGGGCATAAGCATTCCTCTAAACAAACTGTACACTGCGATTAACTTGAGTGTAATCGCGGTGACCATTAGAAGATGGTCTCTGACTACTAACTGCAGGGTCTCCAAAGCGCGCTGGCCATCACTGAATCTTAAAATGTCAAAATATCTGCAAAAAGTGCAAACCTCATAAAGAATCTAATCTTATCTGAATGTCTGCTTGGATTCAACAGATCAACTATCAGCGTCTTCACAGATGACTTTTGCTGCAGCTGTGGAGATGAAGAAGAAATTGAGTCGGTACAACACCCAAACGTCAACGTTGGCGCTATCCACATGAGCCTAAACCCAAAAACCCAGGTCAAAGTCGGTCAAAAGTGAAAGTCATGCTACTCGTTTTCTTTGATTATCAGGGTGTTGTGCAGTCGGAATTCGTTCCAAATGGTTGTACGGTAAATAAAGAATATTATTTGCAAGTTATGCGACGTTTGAGAAAGAATGTGCGTAGGAAACGGCCCAATTTGTTGAAAGAAAATTCATGGACCTTGCACCATGATAACGACCCGTCTCACAAGGCTGATATTATGAACAGTTTTTTGACCAAAAGCTCGACAAATATCATCGAACAATCACCATATTCACCGGACTTAGGCCCCTGTGACTTTTTCCTTTTACCCCAAAACTTAAATTACCACTCCGCGGACGCCGCTTTGAGTCGATAGAGGCCTTTAAGGAGAATTCGTTGAAAGAGCTGAAAAAGATCTCTTCAAACGCGTTTAAAAGATGCTTTGATAACTGGACTAGTCGTTGGCATTTGTGTATTGCTTCGAATGGGGCCTATTTTGAGGCCTCAAAATAAATTTGGATGATTAAACAAATTTTGCGTTTTATTGAACAATTCTCGGTACTTGTTTGACAGAATGTAAATAAGAAGCAATTGAAAGGCAAAGAATTTTGCAGTGTCTTGGTAAGAATTCCTCAACGTTTCTTGATAAGAATTCAAATATTTCGACATGAGTTTGTCCACTCCGTTGTTTTCTAATTTTGCTTTTACTTGCTACCACGTCAGGTTGTAGTTCACAGCTTTTATTTCACTTTCGAGGCAACGGCGCCATGAGCCTCTAGGTCTGCCTCGGTTAAGCTGACCCTGGAAATTACAATCTAGTGCTTGTCTGCTGATTTCAGTGCCTCCTTTGCGAGTCACCTCCATTTACTGAATCGCTTATAGTTAAAATGAAGTCTAACGAAAGCAATAGGAAGAGGCTTTCAATTCAGGTGATACTTTACTCCACTATTTTTAATTGCCTCATCTAACATCGCTATCTCAATATAACGCATTGTAGAGCGATTGATATTATTCTTAGTGAACAGGTAGTGCCCCCAAAGCTGTATACCAAACATCCCCCTACTGACTTTATAATGGTTTTGAATAATAACACTTTGTAGTCTAATTTTGAAATAGAAATAAAATAAAAATAAAAAAACACTTGCTTACAGATTACCCGAACTAGGTTAGAACTACTTCCGGACTGAATTAGAGCAGTCCAGTCTATGAACAAATCGTATGAAGATGTTTGCTTATCATTCAACCTATGCAGATAATACGAGGCAGAGGGCGTTCTGAACGAAATACACCGGAAGCTGATGCGTCACTCGAACTATAAATTCATGCAAAGATTATTTTTCCCTTCGCAATGAGAAACACAAAACACACTTGTTTGAAAATCAGCTGATCGTTAACAAAGCATAAACACGTTGCGAAATGTACATATGAAGATATATGAAAAAATGCACGCTCCACATTGTTGCCAGAATGAATTAATGTATTAATGAAATATAGAACGAATAAGGGATTTTTAAATACGCGTTTAAATATGCAAAATTCAGTTCTAAGCAAATATTAGCTGTCGCATATTTGTGTTTTCTTCGGACTAGTTGATAACTAGTTATTTTCGGACTAGTCCAAAATGATATAGTTGCTTGCATATGAACTCCTCCTCTTATTTGTGAAGGATATTGTTCCACAATGGTCCCCCTACAGTTTTAAGTCGACTCCGACCGGCAAATGGTTTTTATGAGTAGTTTTTTCATGCCAGAAGTATACTCAGAGGTTTGCCATTGTCTGCCGATGGGCGACCCTTATTAAGAAAAAACTTTCTCTATCATTTTCCTGTATCATCCACGGTGGTTCGAATCTATGCACTCCCGAATGGTATTCACGCACGCAAAGGCGCTCGAACTAAATATTATTCAAATATAATAGTAATTAAATATTCTATGCAAATATTCGTTCTCACATATTTGTGGATAAATCGTTATAGTTCAGAACTACTTGCGTTCGGACCAGTTATTAAATATGCAAAATGCATTTCTAAGCAATTACCTACTCAACTATTCGAGTATTAATCGAACTAGTTCAAAACTACTTACATTCGGTCCAGTTATTAAATATGTAAAATTAATTTCTAAGCAATTATCCGCTCACCTATTTAAGTATTAATCGTACTAGCTCAGAACTATTTCCATTCGGGTCAGTTATTAAAGATGCACAATGCATTTCTAAGCAATTACCTGCTCACCTATTTGAATATTAATCGAACTAGTTCAGAACTACATTCTTTCGGACCAGTTCGGAATAGTCTAATTGCCTACATATGTACATACATATATAAACGTTAGAAAACGATTTATTCTCGATTTTCAATGCACCGCAACCACACCTAATAAAAGAACCCAACATTTTTGTCTGTTCGCTATCTGTAGAATTTTCGTATGCCTGCTCTAAGCCATTCGCATGGCTTGCCCAGAGCCACACACCTAAATCATGATCATTCACTTACCACTCTTCTGCGCTGGCGGCAGGTCAACCAACGTATTCACCGCCGCTCTACTGGTCTGGTTGGCCAAATACAGCATCGTCTGCAGCATCAGGCCACCGGTGGAGTTTGATATATACATTTTGTTGTTGTTAATCGCTTTGTTATTTAGAAAATATTGCACCAGCAATTAAATTGTCTATATTTTTATTGTAATGTCTTTTTACAACCTTAACAGTTTCTATTTAATTGTTTATATTTTAACAGTTCTTTCGATAGCAGCAAAGTAATGATCACTGTCCAAAAATAGCTTTCGAATTGATATTCAACTCAACGAACAGTTTGCATACATTTTCACTTTTTTTTCGTTTGAACTAAAACATATTGCAATTTAATATTAATGAGAATGCGATCGTTTTTCTTTTATTTGCCAATAAAACCAATTTTAGTTTTTACTTTTCTATTCAGTCAACAAGTGGCAATTTCATTTATTCTCCGATTTTTGCTGTCTTGAATTAAGAAATTTTCAAATATTCAGCTACAATGCACAGTTTACGTTCTTTCAACTTTCGCTTAATTTGCTCTAACTTTTTCGTCCGTCGATCAGCTCAGCTCAGCTCTTTAACTGTTCAATTATAATGTTTCATTTGAAAGACACCGCAATACTAAATCGAATCAGCTGCGTTGCGGTAATTTTATTGATATTTGCGTGTACCGTGACGTGCTCAATCTTCCGCAGCGAAGCCAATGCGAGACGAGCGCAGACGAACACAAAAGTCAGCCCAGTCAATAGCTCAGCGCAAGACAGTTGCTGCTTGTGTGTTAACCAAAAACCAACAAAAAAAAAGGCTGTTGTGATAATTGTGTCTACTCTTCGCATTCGGCTTGTTCTTCGGCTTCGACTTTGACTGTGGTGTGGAGTGGTGCAACGAGCGAGGCATTCGTGCTTGATAGGGGCTCTAGCCGCATATGTTTGTTCGTGTGGATGTTGGAATTGCATTGATAGCTTGTGTTGTTGTGCTTGTAACTGATCTTGATTCTTGCGCGTAAAGTCAGATGGCAAGCGATGGAAGTAAAGGTATTGCACATACTTAAGCATGTACGTATGTATGTATGTATGTTTGTAATTACTTATGTGGGTACATATGTACATATGATAACTGTGTTTACAGGAACTTACATGCTTCATTGCATGCATACAAACGAATATTTACACACACTGTGTACATGTGTACATATGTACATACATATGTAATATTTATTGAAAATACATCTTTGCGCATTTTATTTTGTTATTACTTCGTCAATATGAGAACATTCGAGAATACCGAATGGAGATATCGGAAAACACAAATACATATGTGCATGTGTATGTATGTTTGTATGCATATACTTAAAAGCAGTTCCATCTATTTTTCAATATTTAACTACAAATTAGTTGAAAAACGAGACTATTTCGTGCATTGCTGCGAGTCAATAAGACCCAAAAATTTACCACCAATGGATCTAAAACATTTTATTAATTTTTACTCGTATGAATATGAATGCATTCAAATATTTTGTACTCGCTTGACTGTTGACGAAGCAACGACTTTTGTGCTCTTTGCCTCCAAGGCGAATTCATACAAGGTGGTAGCAGAAACACAAATGTGAAATTAACATTTATTGGCATGGTGAAGATTTTCAGAGGTGGCACTTTAAATTTTGAATTTGACAAAATGCAGGGTTGCCCATATTCGACGGACCCGACGGATTTCGATGACTTTTTGGGCCCATTCCAATCTACGAGGCTTGTCCGCAGGCAACAATCTTTGCGTCAATTGAATTTTATACGGGAATAAATGCAAATCAATGCGGATAATTCGTTGTAAAGTGGTCCGAGCAATGCCCAACTGCTGAGAACGGCGATTTTGGGATGTCCTTGGCGACGTCTCAACACTGCCCCATGGACGGTTTTGATTTGGCCTCTTTGGATTAGAAAGAACATCACCAGTCGAAAACCTTTCGTACAAACGTTTAATGGTGTTCTAAGAAGGCGCACTTTTCATATTATTTAATTTTGTATACGCACGTTGAGTTTTCACAATTGACTTCTTTTGTTGAATGTAAATTTCAACAATTTGGGAGCGCTCGCGTGGCGCGTACTGTTCCATCGTAAAAATTTGCTTGGACTGACGCTTCCAACGCGGTATGTCATTAAGCGATCTGACGTCCCTTTCGCCCCCGCCAGATGGGTCCGTCGATTATTAACAACCCTGTTAGTTGATACGCTGACGTCCCTTTCGCCCCCGCCAGATGGGTCCGTCGATTATTAACAACCCTGTTAGTTGATACGCTGACGTCACTTGGGATGTGTTGTTGGGTGATATAAAGGGTTTTCCAATAACAGGTGTTACACAAGTGAATGGATTGCGAGATCGAGAGATGATGAACGATTTTTTATGGCCGGAATTGGATGGTATTGATCTGGACAATGTTTATTTTGAAGGTCTACGCCAACAGCCCATGGTCGATTCAATACCTCAAAGATGGAATTCGTGAGGCTATCGAGGACATAGAGCAGCCACTTTGCAATTCGGTTAAGGAAAATTTCATGAAAAGGATATAGTCCTGTAAGCGTGGTCGTGGTGGTCATTTGCCTGATGTTATTTTTCACTATTAAGGGGGTCTTCTGGTCTCCAGCGAAAAAAAAATCGATTTTTTTTTTGCATAATTTTGTTGTATGTGTATGCGAGAATACGCCACAGAAAGGATTTTTTGAAAATCGCATTTTTTCACATTTTTCTGGGCACCGAAGTGTACCCTCCTCCGGCCGTTTTATCATAAACTTTATCTTTAAACGCGTTTCCCCGAAAATCGTGTTTTTTAAGCATTTTGGTCACACTTTTCATAGTAGTTATACTCCGATTTCAATGGTTTTGGTCTTAAAAGGTTCGGAAAACTTACCGCTAAGTTTCCCCGTGTACGATTTTTGAAATTTTTTTTCATTCCATTTTTATAACCTTTTAAAGTTCAAAAAATGAGCAAAAAAAAATTTTTTTTGCAAATTGTTGCATAACTTTTGAAAAAAATTAAAAAAAAAAAATCTGTCACGGGAAAACTTAACCAGGGCAACTCTGAAGACAACGCATATCTAATTTTTGCTTTCTGATTACCCAGGTGGAAAAACCGTGACCAAAATGGAGACCTGTTTCGTTTGGAGGTGGACGTCTTCAGCGCCATTTCAAGGTCGCGGGTGTTAATTTTTTTCAAAGTCAAAACCATTTTTTAAAAGCCAAGACATGTACCTTTAAAATAAAAAAAAATTTTTTTTTAAATATTCACAGGATTTGTCACAATCAATCCCCAAAAAAACCCTTCATTTCAGGGCCTCGAGACCAGAAGACCCCCTTAACGGCATACTTTCCACTTAAGAATGAAATAAACATCCCATCATTTATATTAAAAAATAGCATTTTTCTTTGAATATCAAAATAACACCTCTTATTGCAAAACCCTTTACGAAAACAATCTGCCAATGACCTCGTTGCCCTCCGAACAGTCTGAACAACGACTGATTGAACGAGTGTGTGAATACATGTGAAATGCTCGTGCAGAATTCGGCTGTCGAATCACCCCAGTGGCGTGGCAGCCAAAGTTCCCTTCACATCTTTCTTTTTCACCATAGTTAAAGAGCAAACATGGCAAATCTATTACCTTTGATTTATTGGTAAAATGGTGAAATTGTTAGAATACAATGTTGAGCTGCCGTTATAGTGAAGATTTTTTCTTTGTATTTTCCTTTCCATTACCTTCCTTGGTCGTATGTATTAACCTAACTCAGCTTTAAATTTTTGTTTACTATTTCTAAGAGATGTAGTTTGTTTCTGTGAAAGTATTTCCGGCCGTAATGTAGCAATTGAGCAAACAAGGAGGAGGAAAACATAGCAGAACAAAAGTAGAGCCTGTCTCATACCGCTATTTCTGTCTCAGTGAATTTGACTTTGAATAGCTATGCGTTTTTTTACCAGGAGAAAACATCGGAATCCCAACTCCGTCATTATGGGACTTTGTCCCCGTAATAACTTCAAGCATTTCCTCGAGAGGCGATCCGAGCACTGAACTCAGCGGCAGTTACTGTCCTGATGTCATACGTCAGAAGTACAGTTCGAATAGTAAGTGTAGCATCTAGGAGTGGGATTATTCTCGAATAATATTCGAATAAACATTATTCGAATAAAACGAATAATACTATTTGTTTCAAATAATTCGAATAGTTCATTATTCGAATACCTTACTATTCGAATACCTCACTATTCGAATACCACCTCAAAAGTAGGTAGTATTTTCATTTAATATAAGCCTTTGCGTGGTTATTGAATTTGCATACTTAGGTACATGCACTTGTACAGAAACCGATTATTAGTCCGCTAATCTAAGTAAATATTTACCAAAAATATTCGAATAGTAAGGTATTCGAATAAACGAATAAAAAAATCGAATAAATATTATTCGAATTACGAATACCTCTCGAATAAAAGATTTTATTATTCGAAAAATTTTTCTTCGAATAGTCCCACCACTACTAACATCTATGTATCTGTTACCACCCACTGCTAGAAGGGTGTTATACTTATCTTAATACTCTTTCGCCTAGTTTTCTGCTCTTTCGTTTCCTTTGATGTCAAGCAGGAATGCAAGGTACCAATATTTGTATATTAGGACCAGCTCCTTAAAACTTGATTTGAGTTCCGTTGCCGTTCGATTTTTCTTCCTCTTACGTCAGTTCTTCTGGAGGCTGCCCACTAAATTCCATCTTATTGATTAGTTTTCATCGCTTATCTCTTCCCACTTTTGTCTACGGATTACAGTACACAGTTAGGAGTGATTTTTGCGTAGCTCGGATTTCTAATTTTAGTCGTGTTGGACATTGATCCTATAAAATAGATTTCTACTTTGAGAGTCTAGATATGTATGTATGTCATGTATGTATGTAAAATATATAATAAATGCAAGCCGGAAAAATCCATAACATTCTACCTATTAATAAAAACATACACACGTACATATGTATGTACATTAGGGCGGCTCGCACTTCACGAAAATGTTTGAAATTTTATGTATGAAAAGTGGCAAGTTGGGATGGGCTCGGATAAATGGCTGATCACGCAAGGGAGTGCCAGTAGGGCAAAGAATCAAAATTATAGATTTTGGTTTAGAGGATGACGACCAACAGTGGCTAATTTGTGTGTTTGTGTTAGCCACTTCAAGCTACTGCTGAAATTCAGCTTTTAAACCCGCAATATCCGCAGGTGTAGCAAGGAAGTGAAGGCCCAGATGTCTAAATCTTTGTCCGACTAGAGCAGGGCAGCTGAGAAGAAGGTGCTGACATGATTCCACCTCATCTTCCAGGTAACTTCTGCAGAAAAGGCGTGAAGCAATCTCAAGTCTCTCCACATCGAGACCTAACGGACAATGCGCGGTAAGGATACCCACCAAATTCAAGAGCTGCGGCTTTGTTAGCCATAAAAGTTCCCTCGAGCGGCGCCGATCTAATCGTGGATAAAAGGATCTCGCGACTATGCACGTGGCAAGAAGGTATCTGAAAAAAGTTTTATATACAATTTCTGCAAACTGGGTACATGAACTTCGCTTGATCTTTACTGAGCATAATTTCAAATTTGATGAAATCAGCTGAAAAAACGATGCTTTTCATCGATTTTATGGACATTTTAACCCAGGAATTTTATGATCCGCCGAAGTGCTTTCAAAAGTTTTTTTTTTTTGTAGAAATGGTAAAGCAACCTAATGGCGTTTTATCATACTTTGCATATATTTTGATAATTGAAAGAAAACACTTCCAAATTCTATAGAGAACATAACCGTTAACTGGCTCACATCGATTTTGAAGCAATCAGCTGATTTGCTGACGCAATAGGGGATGTGACAACGGTTTATTTACAACAGACGTCGGCAAAACTCATTGGTTTTGTACGAAATTGTTGTGACTGTGTTAATGATGTATGGAAAAAACCAACAAAGCCACTGCCCAAGGTACTTCGTTGCCGTCTCAACAACGAATAATTGGAAGAGCGTGACTCCCCATCTACTTACCCCACAGAGGCGTACCTGGAGGACGTAGCGCCCATGGCAGTGAAAAAATCTCTGAAGGATCTCTCACAGCTAGTAATGGAAACTGCTATTGTCAGTAGAATTTGAATTGCGACGCGAAGATCCGGGAACACGCTTTCATCTGCGAACTGAACAATGAATTCGAGGAGTGCTTCCAGACTTGAAATCGTGTTTTTTCGGCTCGTGAGCAACATCCTGCAGTCAAGAAATTCTTCGTAAAGTTAATTTCCATCAATATCACTCACGTAGAATTGACCTAACTCGTTGCACTTCTTTTTGAGATCGTTTTCTTTTTCCTGCTAAATAACACCTTTCCATCGAGAAGGTATCCAAATTTTTCATCGATTTCATTCAACCGTACGAATCTTCCGTTCATTTCTTGAAATAGTCGATCAACTGTTTCTTTCAAGACCCTTTTCATTTCTTCGATGGCACTCAAACCTGCATCAATCGAAATCTCACCATCCATATTTTTTTATTCTTCTTCGGCGCTTTTCAGTTGGAACGTCTCATTTTTGACATAAAATTATCACTTCCTCGAGTGAGTGAACTATCAACGATGGCCTCGCTTTCATTTTCGAAATATTTTTGCAGAGTCTTCAAATCTTCAGCAGCATCGTGAAAATTCCTCGTGGGATCTTGCAGCCTCTTTTGAACGCGGTCAATGCGGATTAGTACTTTATTCCGAAATCCCAGCAAAATCAAGAAATCAGACTTCAACATTCGGTTGTTTAGGTGCTGGGCATCACTTCTTGTTTCACTTGTTTGATTCTTGTCTTTGGCCATTTCTGCAAAAACTTCCAGAATTTGATCCAAATGGTTGTAAACTGGCTTTATTGCTTCTACGTTTGCACTCCATCTGGTTTTAGATTTGCATTTCATGACAACTGGTATAGCTTCCTTAAGTTTTTCCCAACGTTGTGTTGAACGAGAAAAAAGTTGCATGCAGACTGTCGATCGTTCCAACAAAAGTGACCATTGTTACATTTCCAACTAAGTTGAGTCACTTTGCGCTCGCCCCCCTAGAGTGGCGCCCATGGCACGTGCCCTGCTTGCCATACCCTAGTTACGCCACTGCTTATACACCTTCTATAGGTTACTTTAAAAAAACCCTAGAAAACAGAAACGTCAGGTGTTTGGATGAGCTCCTTCTCTTATTTGTGGCGTGCGTCATGATGTTGTTCCATAAACGAAGGGAATGGCAATTTTAAACCGACTCCGAACGGCGAATGGTTTGTTATGAGGAGCCCCTATTGCAAAAAAACTTTTTCATCTGTGGTAGTCACGCACCAACCCATTCGGCTTCGGCAGTCGAATTAAACATTATCAAAATATAATAATAATTAATTATTCTAGGTAAATATCCACTCTCACATATTTGCATTTTATCGAACTAGTTCAGAACTACTTACTTTCGGACCAGTTCAGAATAGTCTAGTTGCCTGCATATGTATATAAACATTAATTCAATAATTGGCGCACACACTTCTGTTAGGTGTTTGGTCCAGCTCCTACTCTTATTTGTGGTGTGCGTCTTGATGTTGTTCCACAAATGGAGGGACCTTCAGTTTCAAGCCGACTCCGAAAGGAAAATGATTTTTTATGACGAGTTTTTTCATGGCAGAAATACACTCGGAGGTAACGCCATTGCCTGCCGAGGGGCGACCGATATTCGAAAAAACTTTCATTTTGCTGTTTCATGCACGGAGCTTCGAACCTACGCACTTCGGAATGATAGTGTCACACGAAATCATTCGGCTACGGCGTTGCAAATTTATGACAACAACTTCTATTTTGTCAATAAATTGAACGAACGACTCTATGTTGAAACATCTGTCAGTTGTTTATCTTTTAATTATCTTTCATTATATTCAAGTCATGGTTCGGGGCACTCCACTGTATACATTGCTTATTGTGTTCCTTGGTGTACAAAATTAAGCGAATTATCTGTCTGAAATTCGGAATTCCCAACAGTACTTACGAGTATAAATAGATATTTAATTGTGCACTATCGCAAATGCAAACATCCGACAGGTACAAGGAATAATGTGATTGATAGTTGGACTCGTTCCGATTGGCCGACTACCTTTGCGACTATCGAAAATATTGAAAAGGTTGCGAAAATTCAAATTCGACTTGAAGATCGTCGTGTGATCGTTAGGGTGAGAGCAAACGGTATTGGAGTCTGACACGGAACGCTGTGGTCGGTTATGTGCGATATTTATGAGATGAGGCGAGTTGAAGTGCGACTTGTGCCTTGAACGCTGAATTCCATCAAAAAATAGCATCGCAAAGAAATGCCTTCTTCGAGCCAAAGTACTATCAAAGACTTCAGTACCCGTGCCGAGACATGTTTCGACGAAATTTATATCGAAAATAAACAAAGATGCATCGGAAGTGCGCTACTCAGACTTCAGAGACACAGAAAAACCACGACAAACTCTATCTAAAGCCAATGTTTTAGGTAGACCATAATTGGTATGAAACAGGGAGATCCGCTTTCAACCCTGCTTTTCAACCTCGTATTGAACGCTGTTATAGCTGATATAGATTCCACAGGCACAATTGTTTGCAAATCTACATAAATTTGTGCCTATGCGGATGACATCGTAATTATCGCCAGAAACAAAGAGGCTCTGCAAGAAACATTTGTGCACCTATATTCAGCAACTAGGATTGTAGGACTTATCACCAACGAAGAAAAAACTAAAAACATATGTATGTGTAGTATATGGAAGGTGCAGCGCGAAACGCAACACATAACTTACAAGTCGGCAGCTATAGCTTTAAAATGGTCAATGAATTTGAGTATCTTGGAGTTATGCTGAGCGCACAGAGGTAGGATACAGGCGCATACAAAGTTGATGAAGTCGAGATTACTTTGAAGAAACCAGAATCTACGAATTTACAAAACTGTCATAAGACCTACACTCACAATGAAACCGATCAGCTAAATTGTTTTCGTAGAAAGATTCTACGAAAAATAATGTGGACCTGCACGACTTGAAGACCATACTTAGTGCATTCGGTACAACGACGAGTTAGACACATTTATCAGGGGCTTCAAATGTATTCAGGTACATTAAAGCACAAATCATTCGATGGCACGATCACATTTTACGAATGAGCAACAATAGAACTCTAAAAAATATCTTCGAAACAAATCAACAAGGCGACAGATGAAGAGGCTGGCTGAGAAATCGATGGAGAGATGACATTGAATGCGACTTTGGAGCGATGGGCATATCTGATATCAAACGAAAAGCTGATGACCGATTGGCGTAGAGGTGAATTGTAACGGAAAAAACAAAAAGTGCAACACCAAACTGTGATGCTATGATGATGATGATGATTGGTATGATGTGATGTTTGGCCAGGCCAAACAGTAAACGTATAAACTTTCTACTAAAACTTGGAAGGAAAGACGATCGGTTAATGGTCGGTATTATTACAGGACACTGCCCATGGGGTCAGCATATGACCACCATTGGAATCATTGAGTACCCAATGCGCCTGTCTTGCTTGGAGGAGGTGGTTAGCACTGAGCACTTTCTGTGTGAGTGTCCTGCCTTGACTAGAGGAAGGCGCTACGAGTTTTGGTTCCGATGTCGTGAGAATGAGTAATATTCGTTCTCTAAAACTCGAGGATATTACAGATTTACCAAAGAATCTGGAAAATTCTCGCAGGACTAACTATCTCTATCTCTGTCTCTATTCTTTCCTCTCTCTTTCTCTAATACTTTTCCCCTTTCCTTCTTGACTATCTACCCTCTTTCCGGAGCTCTAAATACAATGGCCTTTTTAGCCTCAGTTTTTTAGGAGCCACCAAATCTCTTGGTCAATTTCAAGCGCATAAAGCATTTGAGGGAAAAGGTGCGCCGCAATCGACGGGATTGTTATGGAAAAACCACTCATATTTTTTTCTGTACGACAATACACCGGCGCACTCATCTCATCTTAATTGGCTAGAAGCAACTTCAAAACCGTTCTGCAAGCTTCCTGACATAGGCAAGTATTTTCTTCGTACATTTTTTGGTTGGGAGTATAAGAAACGCGGCCGCTGGATACAGGACGACATAGGAATGTATTTCAATTTCGAAAAACTCAATTTTAAAATTCCCATTTATTACTTGAAACACTTATTGAATATATTTTCAAGAGGTTGTTTGGTTGGGCGAGCCATTTGAAGATTTTTGGAATCAATCGATGCGGCCATCGTCCGTTCATAGAGTTCTTCCACTCCTCCTGCCACGTACGAATGCCTCGCTGCTGTTAGTCTTTCGGTTGGTCAGCTGAGCTGGATCCGTTCGGTGTCCGTGAGCCTTATGTACGCTTAGCTGTGTGTGTTTTTCTCAATGCGTAAATTTCCTAGTGCGAAAATTTATAGCCTGTGGTTATTTTAGTGTGTAGCAGTCTTTGACAAGCACAAAAACTTCATAGAAAATACCAATTTGACTCAGCATAAAAAAGTCAAACTTAAACAATAGAAAACGGAAAGGCATGTAGAGAAAATTTATATATTCATTGTTTTCTATCATCAAATCAAAATATCTACTTCGAAAAATAAACATAAAAAATAAAAAAAAGATTCACTGTGAGCAACACAAAATGAGGCGACGTTGTGGTTAAATTGACACAAGGGACTGATGCGTGTTAAAATTATTTTCTCGTTAGATGGCTGTAGTGATCGATATCTCCTAAAGTATCTAGCAACCAATTTAAAGTTGATGCTCGTTGTCAAGGTGACATTTCACAAAATAAAAAATTCTTTTGCTGTTTTTGGTTTCTTCCATTCAGTTGTGAGTTACAGGGTGTTGAAATTGAAATTTGAAAAGTTAAGCCATGAAGCCTGAGAGATTTGGTAACTCCTAAAATACTCAGGCTAAAAAGCCCATTGTATCTCTGCTCTGGGAAGTGAAAGAGTAGATAGTCAAGGAGAAAATAAGAGAAGTAACAGACGGACAAAGATAGGATAGAATAGAGACATAAAGGTACTAGACCTGTGACACTTTTCCGGATTCTTTGGCAAATCTGAAAATATCTTTCAGTTTGAGAGAACGAGCATTACTCGATCTCATGACATCGAAGCCCAAAAGTCAGAGCCTTGCTCTAGCAAAGACAGGTTAGGTTAGGTTTGGCAGCCGCATCGCACATAGAGACACCGATGTCACCTAGACTACGAAATGGGTCCGTTGTGAGTAAAGACAGGACACTCACAGAGAAAATGCTCAGTGCTATCCGCCCCCTCTAAGCAAGACAGGCAAATCGGGTCCTCAATGACTCTAATAGTGGTCAAATGTTGAACCCATGGATTGTGTCCTGTAATAACGCCGACCATCAACCGAACGTCTTTTCTACCAAGTTTTAGAGGAAGGTTCGACAGTCTTCTGTTCGGGCTTGCCACAAAAAACTTTGCAGTTCTGCAGCGTTCTAGACCGGAACATCGCTCTTTATGTAAATTGCATACCTAATCGCTGATCCAATTAATGATTTCTATAAAACAGATTCTGATTATTGGTTCTGGTCCTTGTGGAGTAACTATTGATCTACAGTTGGCCAATTCATCGGTAATTTCATTCCCTTGAACAACGCAGTATTCTGGAACCCATATAAGTACACGATTATTCCGTTTTGCAACAGAATTAAGCTTCCACTTACATTCTTGAACAAGCTTTGAGGTTTGCTTTGTGTTCTCTAGGGGTTTCAGTGCAGCCTGACTGTCACTAAAAACTCTAATCTGTTTTCCGCTCCATCTTCTCTCGATTATCCATTCGGCTACTCTCAGAATGGCAAACATTTTCATTTAGAAATTCCTCCCATAGCGAAATGTTATTTATTACATTCATTTAAAAACCATCCGGCTTCAGAACCTATTTCATTCTTGGACCCATCGGTAAAGAAAATATCAGTCAAACCATTGCTCACGCAAGTCGCCCTTTGGTGCCAAAAACAGTGGACGCTGCTCAGATAGCGATCACAGAAATAATCGTAGTTGAGCGGCATGTTAAAATCGACCATAAACAATTTTAAGCCATTAACGCAAAATAAAAAATAAAAATAATGGATTGCTTTTTCGCCGAACTATATTTTAATGACCATTCCAAAATTTCCAAAAATGAAAAGGTTAAAGTTGAATTTTGTATTTATACTTTTTTTTTTCTTTGTGAGGCGCCTTAATGTGCACACAATCACACGCTATACAAGCCATTATCATCATTATTCGTCTTTTGTAGCTTAAATACTCCAAGAGTTCGGCTTATCATCTGTGGCGTACGCGCTGCTGCAGCTCATTTGCCTCCGAAAAATTTCAACAGTCCAAAGTTCAACGAGGAGGACCTTGTTTGCTACCTTACGCTTGGTGGTTGTGTTTTTCAATGCATTGGCATGTAAATGTGTGTATTATTTTTACATAAAATTTTAACAGGATTATAATCGATTGACGTCAATCGACTCAAGTTGCGAGACACATTCTTGTAACCGCGGTTTGGGCTTATCAGGAGGTAAACAACTGCTGCAACTGCCGCATGGCTTGGACTTTCAGTCGGAGCAGAGACATCATTTAATTAATTGCTCAATTCCTCATTAGGGGGTCGCATAGCCCCCGATTAAAATATTTACTTAATTACTTTTGCATTTTTGTTTTTTTTTTTGTCTTTGTTTATTTACGCACTTGACTTCAAGGCGATTTCGTTTGAAGATCAACGCAGAGATTTATGCGCCTCGAATACATAACATTTTTGATAGTGGCGAACTCATTTGCTTGCAGTTGTTGTTGTGTGTAAATATATTTAAGAAATTTATGGTGAAAACATTTTTTTATTATTTTTTTCCGGTCTTTTAAATTTATTTAATAGTTAATTTTTTTAAATCTGTTGAGTGGTTTTATATATATATTTTCCCGAGGCTCCTAGATGGAGCATAAGGCCTCAATAAACAAATTATAATTAATTTTATCTAAGGCTACACATTTAATTTCGTTCCACGCACGGCCTGCTTTTTTTGCTTCGGCGTCGACCTGACGCCTCCACGTATTGGCTGGTCTCCCACGTCTGCGGCTGCCTTGGGGGTTCCAATCCAGTGCTGTTCTTGTTATGGCATCGTGGGGCTTTCTCAACGTGTGACCGATCCATTTCCACTTACGGCGTTGAATTTCTATGTGGACTGATGTTTGCTTGGTCACGATCCAGAGATCAGCGTTACTAATAACCTGGGGCCAATATATGCGCATAATCTTGCGTAGGCAACGATTAAGAAGGCTTGCAGCGACTGTAGTACACAGGCCGATATGTTCCAAGTTTCACACCCATACAACACTACGCTCACCGCATGAAGTTTTGCTGTTATGTGCGAATATCTATACGACAGCAGACATTTGTCGTCAGCATATTCTAAATCCTCCAGGTGGCCACACATACCCCAGGGTATGCCTCTGTTAGTCGCACAGGCTTGCCGCATTACTAAATCCAGAACTAAATTGAAAAGCAGCGGAGATAGTACGCAACCCTGCCTCACACCGGTTCGCACCTCGACCCCGTTACTTAGAACGTTTTCGTGTTTGACGCGACAGCAAGCGCCCGCGTACAGCTCTTTGATGATATTGATTATTTTTTCAGGCCCTCTTTTGCAGGCGAGCGCTTTCCAGATAGCTTCGTGCTAAAGAGTATCGAAAGCTTTCTCGAAGTCCATGAAGCATAAATAAAGAGGCGTCCTCCACTCTATTGACTGCTCCGCGATTACTCGCGTGGTGTTAACATGATCAACGCACGCGCAATGTGGGCGAAAGCCGGCTTGCTCCTTGCATAATCCCTGCATCAATGAGTTGGATAGCCTTTTGTGAATTATGTGAGCTATAAGAGAAGAGTGACGATTCCTTCTTTCAACACGGATGGTACCTTTTCTGAGCTCCAAATGCTATTTAGTAGGGGCAACAGAATACGAGCGCTCAGCTCGGGGTCAGCTTTAAGTAATTCCGGGTTGATGTTGTCAGGCCCAGGCGCTTTGTTATTTTTTAGCGTCTTGATCGCGCTTATTATCTCAGGCTCTTCCGGGCATGTGGTGGAGATATCACGCCGAACTATGTGGCGCTGGCAGCTGCAGGGCTGCATTGGCTGTGCGAATGGCGCTGACAGTAATGTCTTATAATAGCGCTCCCAGATGAGGACTTGCTGGTCCTTTGATGTTGTTAATACGCCGTTCCCGTCTTTAAGCGGTTTTAAAAGCGGTGTTTGTCAGTTATCATAACGTGCGGTATAGGTCTCGGATGCGATGCGTTTCCGCGGCTGCTTGCGCCATAGCTGCTAAATGGTTACTCTAGTGGTTTTGGCTTATTGCAAACTTTTCTGATGGGAGAATATAAAAAAGTGTCATAAAAAGTGTTTGCGTTGAAAACCAGCTGCCGGTCTGAGGTGGCATAAAATTGCAGTGGCTGCCATTTTTAGCCGTGCAACATCAGTTACAGGACAGGCTCGTCCTAAACATTTCCTGCCGAAAGAGTATGTTGCTGGTTTTGCATTTCTTTTTAGTTTGTATGAGAATTTTATTCATATCTCAGAACTTTTATAAAGTAAAAAAAATATCAAAAAAACTTTTAGATGCCTCACTTTTTCTTCTTTCTTAGCCTGACAGTCCTGGGTGGACCACTGCCTCACATTTCATGTTGGAAGTCTGTAATCATTGACCTTTAACTTTTGCGTTGGTCTGTTTCGTTGGATTCGGTTATCAATCCCAGGCTGTTGTTGCGGTGACGCGACAATTACTTTCGCTTAGGAGGTTGTCGGAATCAAGACCCTAGTGCGTATCCGATGTTCACCTTGCTTTATTTGCTCCCCTACTCTTCACTGGGTTTTTCCATGCGTTGATGGCCTACCCAGTACCGAGTAAAGCTTAAGGGGTTATATACACTTGTAAGGCTGAAAAATCACGTGTTTTCGAGAACTTATTACAAGAAACGATTTTATTAAACAAATACAATTTTTAATTATTCAAATAATGTCTACTTTAATGTTAATTATAGCACGTAAAGTTAGTGAAAATATTGAAGTGTACGGCTCCTGCAGATGATCTCCCAAGCGTCCTCCAAAAAAACACGTTCGGCGGTGGACAAAATATCTCCGGTTTGGATTATGTGAAATCGAAAAGCTAATTAGATTATTTTTGTAGATGGATAAAGCTAGGTATTAATCGAAGAAATAGTCAAAATTTAAATTTTGGATAAAAGGTTATAGGAAAAAAAATCGAATTTTCTACAAAAATTTTCGCGAAAAATTGCCTAACAAAAATAGAAAAAATCTTCAGAATTCTTATTCCTTCTATTAATACCTGGATAATATATCTGAAAAGGTTGTGTTAAAATTTTGAGACGATCGGTTCAGCCGTTTTTGAGAAATCGTGTCCACCGACTTCGAAAACACGGTTTTGAGAAAGAGGCGTTTAAAGTTTGAAAAGCACTTTACATAGGGTAAAAATTCTCTGAAACGCCTTTTCGAATTTGCGTGTAACTTCGAAAATATTCACCGGAACGATATTAAATTTTCTGTGTGCATTCTTAAACATATGTACATTATGAAAATAAAATAAAAACAAAATCGATTTTTTGAAAATTCGTACTGTATAGTATATGATCCCTTAACAGCACCACCAACGTGAACGAAAAACAAGGGTGAGCTGAAGGTGAAAGGTGAGAAGCACCATTTCGTAGCATGAGCTATCAAGTTGCACATCTCTACCCTTTCGTGTTGCCTTTAATGCCAAACTATTTTCAGCTAATTAAAAGCGCAACTACTTAGCTTCAAGCCCAAGATCCCTTCGCGCAACCGCCATGTGCTCTCCCGCGTACTAACGCCAGAATTCATTTTACATGCACACACCTACTCGTACATACATACATACATACATACGCGCATTATACTCGTATTCTATTGAAATTATGTTCGAATAATAAATAATAATATTTTTTTAATTAACTACGTAGGCAGTATAATCCGGGTCAATTGGTTGTTCAACAAATCCAAAGTACACAAATATTGATTTTATTTCTTCACTTCGAAGTACTAATTTACCCATCGTTCACTATTTATTGCTCGTGCTGCCTTCTGAAGGCAATGTTTGCTGGAATGGACAAAAACAAAAACATATTTCTTTATAAAAATGTATTGATGTAAATCAGTTTCTTAAGAAAAAACAATGTAAGTATCTTGTTTACACACTTCGTTAATTACTTTGTCGTCAGAGACACCTATGTACATCCATATATACATATATGTACATATACATACATATGTACATATAGATGACAGGGCGTAATCTGCTAAATTGATTTGGCACTATAATTTATAGATCAGTTTCAATATTTAATACAACAAATCTTTTATGATGGGCGCGGGAGAAATTCAATGTAAATCCCGATGAATTTGATCCCGATTCCAATTCGATGCCGACTTAAAAATTTCCGACCTTAAATAATTTTTATTCAAAACAAGCCACTTGTTACAGAAATCGAGAAGTCAGTTTATAATAAAGAATTCACACTAGTAGCCTTCCTTGATATCGAGGGCCCCTTCAACAACATCCTACCGGATACCATAATAAAGGCACTGCCGGATTTCGGGATCTCTGGCGCTCTGGTTGAGTTCATCAAAAACATGCTCTTGAGCAGATTTGTGATCGCAACCCTAGGGACCTCAAAGATCAGGAAAAAAAGAGGTTGTCTGTAAAGTCGGTTTACTGACGATAGTTTAACGTGACAACATCATAAGAAAATACTGATGGAATGGTTGCATTTTTCAAAACAAAATTTTAGTTTTATTTGTTCGATAGATATTTTGTATGGATATAGAGAAGGAGGTAAATGTAATTGCAATGGAATAGGTCAAGTTACATTTACACAAACGTGAAAAATGACAAAACATTTATCAAATTCATGAAAGATATCTTCAATTTCGATTGTGCATCAGACGTTAATAAGTCAACAACACTAAGAGGCACCATCATCAATTTGACTTTTTCAAGACACTTTACACTCGAAACACCCCCTTTCATTTCCTACTTTTCTTATCATCTCCTATTCTCAACAGAGAAATGGTTCATTACCATGCACACAGGAAGAAGGCATATGCAAATACAAATATGTGAATTTATATATATACATATGCGCATATACAGACATATACATACATATATACGCTCACTTGAGTAGAGAGAGCAAGATGTCGAACGTTGCTGAACGTTGTGCTCTTTGTCGTTCGTTCCGCGCTTTCGCTT
This sequence comes from Anastrepha ludens, assembly GCF_028408465.1. Lineage (NCBI taxonomy): Eukaryota > Metazoa > Arthropoda > Insecta > Diptera > Tephritidae > Anastrepha > Anastrepha ludens. Next base: position 23,579,556 of record NC_071499.1, on the reverse strand, counting down.
GCAGTTCATGCAAGGTAACGCCCATTGAGTAAGATAACGACACATTTTTTCGTGCGTGCAGCCGGCGGCTAAATCGAATTATAAGACGTTATCACGTCAAAAAGTTAGTAGACGAACACCTCAAGGCGGTGTGTTGTCCCCTATCCTCTGGGTGCTGGCATTAAACTTCTTGGTAAAGAGCCTAGAGGAGAGAGAACAACACGTCGTAGCATATGCTGATTATGTTGCAATGGTAGTAAAAAAGAAATTTCCCATTACACTTTGTGAAATCATGCAAGATTTACTAAACATGGTTGAAAACTGGTCAAAAGCAAATGGGCTAAGCGTCAACGCCAATAAAACGGAACTCATCCTATTTACCACGAAAATTAAAATTCCAAATATAACTCCCCCGACTTTAGGTGGGACGGCACTGTCATTCAGTGATGAGGCCCGATACTTAGGTCTACATAATACTAGACAGAAAACTTAGTTGGAAGGCAAATGTCGAAGATAGAGTAAAAAGAGCAACAATAGCACTCTACTCTTGTAAACAGCTGATAGGACTAAGTTGGGGTCTTTCCCTATCTATCGTATATTGGCTTTACACAGCAATTGTCAGACCAATCCTAACATACGGATAATCCTAACTCTAGATAAGTTACATATAAAAAAACCATGGTACGAGTATATATACATACAAAGAATGGCCAGGCTTTGCATCTGCGGGGCCCTTGGACTACACCCACAGAGGCACTAAATATTACGCTTAACCTATTACCAATAGAGAATTTAGCCAAGCAAACAGCTGCGAAAGCAGCTCTTAGACTAAGAGAAATCAAGACATGAAAAGCTTTCAAAGGAAGCTTGATCAAATAATGGCCCGGCAGGAATGACTTGTTACCTCCAGACACTTCACATTGCAATAAACGAGTCGTTCAAGGAACATAAGACAGTATCTTGTTTTCAGAAACGGTAATATTCGGACGGTAGTAGCGAAGAAGTAATGAGTGAAATTTTCAAAATGAAACCAAAAAAAATTACCTGGTTTCGACCTCATAACTGCCGAAATTCTTCAGAGATTACCCCATAATTGTGTTTTTTATTAAAATATGTTCCTATGTACTGGAAGACAGCAGAAGTAATTATGATTCTGACTTCTTTAACCTGATGCTGGGAAAGATCGTGCGACCCATAGAACTAAATCGCTCAGGCACAGTTTTTTATAAGAAAGATCAGATGGAGAAGGACTTGGTTTCACTTGGTGGCGTGCTTTTTTAATTTGGCCAAAATCGCGTAACGGCACTCTAAGTTTAAATTTTACCGGTCACTTGTCCATTAGACAGACTGTACATACATAAATGTAGGCTTTTTTGAATTATTTGCTAGTATAAATGACGATTATTAATTCCCATGGTTCCAGAGAGGGATAAGGACAATTTTGCTACTTCAAAAATGGCTCCTTAATTTTAATTCATTATATTGATTTTGTATCATTATTGATATTTCAAGTGAATTTGTTTTTTGAAGGTTTGTCGGATTGATTTTTAAATTTTTAATTATCTGTCTGTATGTATTTTTTAAACTTCTCTCATTTCATTGCTTTTCGAATGTATTTTAGGCGTTGTCCTACAGTGACACTTCACGGGCTTTCAAAACTGCATGGCTTTCAAAACTGTTAGCAGAGGTATGCGCGATATTCTCTAATGGTTTTAACCTGTGATGGCAGTCATTATAACAGTGGCTCTCAAACTGTGTTTCATGACGTTGTGCGGACTATTATTTAGACCTTTGTAGATAAATACAATACAAATCATGGCAGATTACAAGAGGATGTACTCGTACATATGTATGTTGAAAGAGAAATATCAATAAGGGTGTCCGGTGGCAGAATCAGGAATTAAAATCTAAATTTATCAAAAATACTAATAATCAAAGTTTATTGCAATAACTACTACAAAAAAGACGAGTTTTTTTTTTGTTATTTTCTCTAAATGTTGGCCGTTACGTCGGATACGCGCTTGGAATCTGGTCTCCATACTCGCTGGGAAAGTGATGTTACGATGAATCGGTTTAATATAAGACTCAAAATTGACAAACATTTCAGAGTACTCTTTGTGGAAGGCGGCCAAATATTTCAATAGGCCAAAACAATACTGTCCTCCGATTGAAATTGATGAAAGGCACTGGGCCAAAACGTGTGAGCAAAAAGCTAAAATATTTGCTTAACATCTTGAGAAAATTTTTAGCTCAAATGACGGCTACGACGTAATTGAAGCAACAAAAAGTTTGCATGAATACGATGTTCATATTACTCCAGCTGCAAGAAAAAAAGTTCGCAAAGAAATCAAGAAAATGAAGTGGAAAAAGTCTCATTACTTAATAAATGATTGAGCTTGAGATATCTGCCAATATACTGAAAATTCGCGGAAGTTATAATTATAACCAAGCTTGGAAAATCTCCCAACGAAGTCTCCTCAGTTATGTCAAAATTAATTGAAAAATACTATCGGCGCGACTTCTGCCACATATCGAAAACAACTACATACTTAATTCCCTTTCAACAACTTGCTTTCAGAAAAAACCACTCAACTATCGACCAAATTCACGTACGTGTTGTAAGCAGAGAAAAGGGTATATTCCGCCGTTTTTCTTGACGTGTCAGAAGTATTTGACAAGGCACTAAGTCACATAGAGCTACTCCAAAAGCTGAATTCGAAGCTGCCAGCACAATTCTGCGAGATGCTGTCGTCATATCTCGACGATTGGTACTTTTGCGTTAAATACGAAAATCTCTATTCTGCATTAAAAACAAAAAAGCCGGCGTACCAAAAGGGATTCTTATGTCAAGGGCATCTAGGGTCCTCTGCTGTATCTCCTCTACACACAAGACCTACCATCGGCAAACCAATATGAAACTGCAACATCTAATCTAAGCTTGATGAACAAGTACGTTGAGAAGTTCGCAGCTAAGCTTCACTGCATCCTTTCGCTTGTCTAATCACTGTAGTGTCTTTCCGGCAGAAGTTAATGCCATAAGTGAGTGTTTGATGTTCTTAAAGAAGAGACCCCTAAATGCATGCGAAATATGTACAGTCTGTGTCAGAAAAAACTAACCGCGATTATTCACGAAGTATAAAAGATATATATTTAAACTTTTCTTTACATGAAAGGATGTACAAAACTACGAGTCACAATTACTCAATAAGCCGTGTAGTTTCAATCGTTGTGGAGTGTAGCCTAGCCACTTCTTCATGCTTTGAACCAACTTTTCTGCGTAGCTCTTCGACAAAGAGGGCCAGACTTTGCGAACTTGACGCACGAGTTGCTTTAAATCATGGACTGGCCTTTCGGCAAGATGCGTTTTCATAATTCCCCACATATTTTCAATGAGGTTGGTGTCTGGTGACTGGGAAGGCCAGTCCATTACTGTGACGCCATTTCCTTGTTTTATTGTTTCTCAATGTGTTTTTCTGAGAGCAGTGGTTTTGATGATGTGGGACGGTAGGATAAGTTCGCCTTCTTCAGTCGACGTTCGATGGTGTTGATACTCACATCTATTCTCTTTTTAGCTAGAACTGATCGTACTTGACGTACTCACAAAGAAGGGTCCCGCTTAAAAAGTTGGATGATCACTTTATCCTGCTTTTTTGTCGTCACTCGCTTCAAGCCGCGCTCGGAAAAGTCATCAACATTTCTGTACACTTTATACCGCTGATTCCACATCAGAACAAATTTGTTTGGTCTTTTAATCACTTTTGCAGCCACTGCGTAAGATAATTCGGCCCTTTCGAATGCCTGCATAAAAATACCCCCTCAAAAAGCTCCGCGTACTTCTCACTCAGTTGTGTTTGGTTGCGTTTACGCGAATGTTTCGAACGACACTAACCTGAGTTAGCACTGGCGTCGAAGCCCTTGAGTGGGACTATTATGCAGCCAAAAGAAAAACGAAATATATATATCTTGAAGTTACAAGAAAAAAACCGGTTACTTTCTTCTGACACAGACTGTACCGATTTCCTTACAAATTGTTAATAGATAGACCTGCTAATGCCCGTTGGCGGCACTCACCTTTTTGCTAACTAAGCAGGCAAACTTGACCAAAATGTAACTACGGCCGCACAAAATTTGATTCCACCCTGGGACTGCTAAAAGCAATTTCATCAAGGTGGAGCCGTGTTAACTTCTCGTCGATGTGTACTCCAAGATACTTTACCTGTATTTGGGAAGCAATGTCACATCTTCCAACCGAGATAGTGAGGCTCACGCTCCGCCTACATTTACTGATAAGGGCTAGCTAAGTTTTTTGCGCTGCCAGCTCTAGATTAGCGTTGCTCAACCACCTCTGGATGGTCGTAACGGCATCATTGCGCACATGCTTCAAGCAGTCAGTTACTACTAGAGCAATATCATCTGCGTAACCCACCACAGTTACGTTTGTTGGCATCACAATCGTCAGAGTCCCGTCGTACATTGCAATCCACAGTGTTGGCCCTAGAACGGATCCTTGTGGGACGCCTCCCATTGCTATGTATCTTTTTAGACCTTCTTCTGTGTTATAAAACAGGACTCGCTGGCTTAGATAGCTGCTAATGATACGAATCAGATAACGTGGAACTGTGAAGCTTGTGAGTGCCGAGAGGATGTTCTTCCAGCTTGCAGAGTTAAACCCATTTTTAACGTTTAGCGTTAACACTGCGCATTTTTTGCCCGAATTGACTGTGTCCTTTGCAATATCAACCACCATTCTTATAGCATCGATTGTAGATCTGGCTTTTCAGAATCCGAACGGGTTGTCTGAGAGTTCGCCAGGCGCTTCCAAATGTTCCTGTAATCGCTCACTTATTATGCGCTCAAAAACCTTTCCAATAGTGTCGAGCATGCAGAGAGGCCTGTACGCTGTGCTTTACAGGCTGAATGTGTCGGATGACAGGCACTCAACCTAACCTAACCTACAAATTGACACTTCCTCGGCAATAAAAGTATTCGAGCATTGATCTTACATATAATAACGTTGTATATATTTATTGCATTCAAATGGCATACATACATACATACGCGGGTATGTATGATACTTCGATATCATAGTTCTTAAGTTTATAAATAAATGGAAAATTTACAAAATAAAGTTTTGCAAAATCGTATGACAGACACTACATGCACTCCAGTGCATATGTATGTGTGTGTATCTATATATGTGTGTATGTATAGAGGCATATGTATATGGGTAGTTAAGTATGTATGTATGTATGTATGTATGCGTGTATTTAATTATGAAGTATGATTCCACATACATACATACATGCGCATGTGTGTGTGTGTGCGTATTTGGGTCACTACAGTTGCATTATTGTCCATTTTTCATTTGTGGTTTTTAAAGCTGGAAGGAAATTCTCTTTTATATAAACATTAAAAAAATTTATATCAAAAGCTTTATTTGAATGTCAATGGCACTGTGGTTTATCGCTAACTTCTATTTTTAATATTTAATATTTTTAATATTTTTTTTAAATTAGTATTTTTGAAAAATTACGTTTTCAAGAAAACAATTTTTGTTTTGCTCTGTTAAATAAGCGCTTAAAACTAAAACTTAACATAAATATTTGTGTGGTTTTTTTTATTTATTTAAATTAATTTATATTTGGCTTGGGTTCTGCGTTATTTGTTGGTGTGAATCTTGGCATTTACTTTTTTCGCAATTTGGTAAAGACTTAAATAGTTTTTGCGTAAATTTCTCATTCATCTCGAAACAAAAAATTTGTGTAGTACAGTTAGTCATTTGAAAAAAAGGCACACGCATTGTCAGTATTTGTATTTGAAGACCAGCTGCTCTGGCAGACGCCACGATCATTCCGTGCGTTGTATGATCAGCTCGATCTTGTCGCCAGCGGCTGCTATCAAAGGCACTGTCAGGCAGCAATCGAAGTCTTGTGTTTTCATCTCATTCACCTGCGTAGAGGAAATAAAGAAATCAAAATATAAAAACCAAATAACACAAAAAAGGGATGGAAAACCCCCCTCACTCACCTGCATAATTCTATCGAAGGGCTTTAGTACGCCACTCAAGTCCGCCGGTCCGCCCGAGCGTATGCGATTGATGAACACCCCCCTTTCGTATAGACCATCCGACACCGAAAATCCATAATCATCATAAACTTTATCCTTTTTCAGCGTCACATGGAAAATGCGATGTTTGCCATCCTTACCGCCGGCCGACGACGTACCATCGGCGTTCGAGGAGGGACTGCGTGGCCGACGTTGCACTTTGGCATAAATTGCTTGTGGCTGCGGCATATTGTCGCCATTCAAGTGCCCACCCGCCATAATGCTGGATATCTCGTGAGCGCGCAATATCTTCAAGTCAACTGTGTCGCCGAGATTCTGCAAAATGTTTGTCGCATGCGAGAGTGGCATGCCCTGCACCGAATCCTCATTGATGGCCAGCAACTGGTCGCCAACCTGAATTTGGCCATGCTTGTGTGCAATGCCACCTAGAAGAAAAGTGTTTTAGTAGTGCGAGAGTTGCCTAATTGTGTTGCACTCACCTTCTACAAGTCCGCTAATCGATATGGGTTTGCTAATATCTTCGCTACCCGCCAGCGTAATGCCCAACAAACCGCCTTTGGGCTCCAGACGCACGGTGAAGATGATCTGGTGCAGACTGCTGCCGCTGCTTTTGCTACTGGAGCTGGCCGCCGAACCGTAGACCTTATTCTCCATGGGTGGCGGCAGGGCGCTGCAGTCGGCACTGGGTGGAGAAAAAATATATTTTATTAATTTAGTGCTATCTTAGGTGTAGCTCCCTAAATAAATACGTGGAAAACTGAGCTGAATGAATGAGAAACCGGTGCTCAGGTCACATTGAAATGAGCCTGGATTGAACTGCTCGCTTATTACATGGATATAATTAAAACAAAAACCGGCTATAGATTAGGCTTTTTTTGTCGGGACAACTAGCAGATACAGCACTGAGAATATTTAGTCCATTGTATTGCTCTCGGGTTCCATGTTTTATTTTCTTTAAATCTACTCGACCTTCGAAGAAATCTAGATCTTGTGGTGTCAATGAGCTAAGCTGGTCACTTCTTAACACACCAGTGCCAAGGACCTCAAGCCTATTTCGAGCGAAGGGCGGCCAGATGCACTGAAAGTGGTCCGCCGTCTCATCCTCCTCTCCATATGCTGGGCAGAGTGCACTGTCTGAAATGCCTACCTTTTCCATTGTGCTTTGCCCCTAGAAAAGGGGCACTCCATCAGTCCAATCAGCTGCCTACAGTTCCTTCCGCTTAATGACAGCAAAATCCACGACAGTCGGTCGGACATGACAGCTAACATCAGTTTTGTCCATCTGCAGCCTCTCTCAATCTGCCAAGCTCGCTTCTGGGTTGAAGTAACCCGTTTGTTAACCGTGGCTTTGATGGCTACAGAAGGGAGTGGCAGAACGGGCTCTGGGTCAAAAAGTTGGCCTCAGAGTCCATCATAGCTAAAGAGTCAAAGATCTCGTTACTCACGGTACCCTCGTATTCCGGGACCATGCCAGCATCAAGATATTATGTCTACCGACATAGTTCAGCCTGGATGTATAGGACTCAACTACCCTTGAACCGGTTGAAGGGCTGTCTAAGGCCATGAGTGTAGCTTTGCTATCGCTGCAGGCACATACAGATCGGCCTCTCCACCTGTTTTCCACAACACAGATCATCGCTCCTTGAACAGCATACAACTCCACTTGACATGCATAGATGCGTACATTCAAAGAGCAGAAGGTAGTTTTGTCCCGCTTGATTCCACGTAGGCACCAGAGCTGGAGCCATGCTCGTTCCTGGAGCCATCCATGAAAATGCGAAAACAGTGTTTGCCACAAGTGAAGCTCTGGCAGCACCGCACTGTATCTCTTTTCAAGTACGACCGTGGGTGGCATGGAGTCAAGGGGCATGACAAGGATCGTTGGATCGAAGTCCATGCCTTCTCTATTGTCCAATGCCGGACAGAGGCCGTACCAATTCCCATTGTGTTTCAGCCTGCAGATGGCCTTCAAGGCCTCTCCCTGGATGAAAGCATCAAGTGGTGGTAGACTAATCAGAGCATCTAATGCTGGGCCTGAAGTAGTGGGAATAGGTTAGGTCAGGTTTTTGTGGCAGTCGGTTGAGAATAGCCAACTTACTTAGCCCATACAGATCCGTTATGGTACCACTGTGTAACACGGCAACCTCAATGGTTATTCATCATGGAACCAGTTAGACTCTCTTATGAATCGGATAATAGGTTTTATACCAACGCCGGATAGTTCCGTAAGAGAGTCTAAAGAGTGTTTTCCTAACAACTTTGCTCTACTCCTAGTTAAAGCTGGACAATTACAGAGGAAGTGCAGTATTCATGAGAAAATAGTCCTAGCCTAGAAGAGTGCCTATCTAACAGCCATTGACCGGAGACATAAGCACTACCTTCGAGATGTTCTATCTTAAGAGGTTGAGTAATTCTTCTGATTCTGAGCTTTTCTTCTCTTCTCTACTTGCAGCCAAATTAGCCTGGTTGTATAAGTGCACGTAAATCCCGCAGCTTCTTTCACTTGGGATGTATGTTCTCTTTGAAATTCACAACCCATACACTATTTTTCAAAATAAAAATAACGTCCAACGAGACTATGATTCGAGTGGATGCACCTGAGGCCCATTTCAGTTCCTTTATATGCGAGGTCCCTGGCTCAAGTTTATATTTTATGGAAACATTCTCTAACAACAAAGCTATGAAAGTGAGCTTCTGAATGGAGTGGGCTAGGTTGCCTATGAGTGGAGCCTCACTTGGACAAGAAATAAAAAGTCGTACCTTGTGATACCATTGCAAGGGAGAAAAGATAACGGGAGGAAGACAGGATAGAGTAAGTGGGGGTACAACACCTGAGAATTAATAGTGCGCAATATCTGCTCAAACTCATCATCATCATCATCATCATATTAACCATGCAGTCCGGGGTGGACCATTGCCTCCTCTACAATACGTCTCCATTCTTTTCGACAGCCCGCTTTCGCTCTATGTTGTGAGATTCTCATTTTACGTATGTTATCTTCTACGTCTTGCAACAAGCGTCGCCTTGGCTGGCCTTCCTGCTTGCTTCATCAGGATTTGCTTCAAAAACTTTTTTGGTCGCTCTTTCGCTGCTCATTCTAAGGACAACTCCATACCACCGTAATATTTGCGACTTTATAAACCGCGTTACATTTCGTCCCTGAGCTAGTGGTTATACTGTATATGGTATGTACCGTCTTCTAATCGTACAGGGCCGAATATTTTTCTGAGAATTTTTCTTTCAAATCGCATCAGTAAATTCACGTCATTATCTTTAAGGACCCATATTTCACAAACGTAGATGACGACCCGTCTTATTATAGTTTTGTCCATCTGGAGCTTTTCGTTCCTTTGATATCAGTGAAGGTATCATACGTTTGATATGACCAAATTATGCTCTCTTAGCTGCCTGAATACGGTCTTGTATCGTTAAGGATGGACGGAAGTATTTAAACTCTTGCAAGAGCTCAAAAATATAGCTTCCCATTCTGATGTGACTATCATGGAAAGGATCGTACCATGTATTTCGTCTTCTCTTAGTTTATCACTAGCCATTGCTCAAACTCAGTACCAATATTTAGGACGGACGAAAGCTAAGCGATGAGAAAGAAGACCCGTAGTTGTGGAAATAATGGTATGCATAAGTCTGTGCTATTGATGATGATGATGACGATGCCTCCTATTCAAAAATCGTGTAGGCAAATCCCTCAAATATTGGTTGGCGAAAGACACAACTATCCTCTTTTTCATTCAAGTTCTTTACTTGCTGCAGGCAAATCAAACAAAACATCTCAGAAACGATGTATAAGCTATCTATCAGTCCTGAACCTGCTCTTTATGGCTCGCTTTATACTCGCTGAGTCCTCGAAAGTGCAGCAGTTCTGGTATTGTACAGCCGTATAAAATGATTATATCTCTCTTTCAGATTTTTCTCATCCGATTATGGAGAAGGTCACTCAGTATCCTAAGTTGTATGGCTCCAAAACCACTTCCTCGCCGCAAGTGTAAGCTTTTCCAACATAGATAGATATACACTGCTTATAATATCAGTTTTGAAGTCCCACGGAGAATATTTCCCACCAATACAGTGCTACTTCAGACTGTGTAAACGATTGAACAGTTTAGTCCGCTCTCGCCAAGCGCAAAATACATATTATAAGTCCGTCACCAAGCTCATCCTAACGTATGACACACAGGCTTGAAATATATGGCTATCCGATGCAGCAGTATATCGAGCGGCGGAGAGAGATATTCTGCGGAAAATTTATAGACGGCGGTGAATAGCGCAGACGATGAAACTACGAGCTGGATGAGTTTTAGAGTCACATAGACAGCGAATAAACATTCAGAGGCTTGCACGAGCGCCCCAGCTCTCAGGTATTCGATGGCGTACAAACTGTTGCTAGCGAAGACCTCTCCGTGTTTGAAATGCCAAGAGGAAAAGAACCTGGCTTCACTTGGTGTTTTTAAGTGGCTTCGGTTTGCACTAGGAAGAAATGATTAGCGAACTTTGCTCAAATCGAGGAATGGGCCAATTAAACAGATGAACAAATGCTTTAAATGCTTGGTTTGCATAGGCACTTGGGGAAATAAAATCTTTCGGCATCAAACTGAAATATTGGTGGCTATACCAGAGGAAGCTGCGTTGTGAGTGGAGGTTCTTTTTTGGTTGTTGTTGTAGCATAAACATTCCATATACAATTATGGGGAATGCTGCTGTAGTGACAGCCTTTGGCCGGATATAAATCCGCGTCGTTCCGATAACGTATAACCAACTGACATGGGAACGGTTCTTTTGGTCTCATAGCGCGGTAAACGATTACGTTTATCTCAGTAGATTTAATTCTTCAAAGTCCATAGTTCTTGGTAAACGCGCACTAGGTGAAGCTTGATTTAGTGATAGAGAGAAATAAGAAGACATCCAGAGGTTCAACTTAATGAGAAATAGGCAGGAATCATTCTGCTTGGTAAGCAGTCGCTTCCTTCTATAACTGGAGCTGACCCCCGAGAAGATCGAAAAACTACTAAAAAGTATTTGTTCTTTTCTAAAGTAGGAAATTGTTGAATAGTTCAGGCGAGTTGACCACCTGGGGTGTTTATGGGGCTGATGTTGGTCTCTGTCAAAACACGCGCACGCAGAGAACTACCGAAGTCAAAGTGCTTAATTTCAAATTTGCGAAAGAAACAGAAAAAATAATGAGGAGAAATACAAGGGTATGCTTTTGTTAGCCAACTCACCTAGCATAACGATCCAGGTCATAGCTCGTGAAGTCTTGGTAATTGTTGTCCTCATTGTCCGGCAGTTCGGTAGTCAGACTCTGTGTATTCTGCGCTGCGAACGAACGACCCATCGCAGACGTGTTGGCGCTCCAAGTATTGCAGGGATGTGGATGATGACGCATTTGCACCGACTGTAGACTGCAGCCATCGTCCGTACCGCCAGAGGTATGGAAGAAGTCTGGCTGTGGCGTTGTGGACTTTAACGACAAGCAATCATTGAACTTGGACGTAACATAGGCGGCTGTGCTGTACAAATCATGTTCACTCGGACTGGCCGGACAATTACTATAGATGGGATTTGGCATTTTTTGCTGCGCGTCGAACAGAAAATCCGGCAACATGACACGCTTCACTGTAAGCGTTGTAAAATCAATGGCTGCTGGACTCTCCTTCAGCAATGAGTCCACATTGTAGTGTTGCACCGGGTGATTGTCCACGGCCAATAGTATATCGCCGCCACGCAACGAACCGGTGCGATGTGCTGGACTACCGGGTTTCACATCGGATATAACAAAACCACCATGACTAGAACCATTCACGCTAATACCCAGTCCCGATTTGCCGGCGCGCAACAATTTCACATTATACACACCGCTTGATGGCACCACCGAGTCAGCCATATCGATTTCGATCTCCAACTCCAACCAATTGGCTGCTGGCGATTGTTGTGATTTCTGTGACTGCAGCGTGCGATTCTCACCCAACAACTGGCGCATCGTTTGCACATCCAAATTATACATTTTATTGATGGCCACAATGCGATCGCCCTTCTGTATGGAGCCACTACGATCGGCCACCGAATCGGGCAACACTTGCGCAATTGTGACGGCGCGTCCGCATACAGTCGACGGGCCGAGTACTATGCCGGAACCTTGACTGCAGTCCAGCAGCACCGGAAATGTTTCAGAGCGACAAATGCCAATGGCGCTGGGATGATGTAGCGTCGTGCCAATCTGCGCTGCGCTGATGATGCCGCCAACTCCAGCCGAAGAAGCAGCACTGCTATTGACACCGGTGCTGCTGCCGCTGGCGCTACTACCGGCGCTGGCACTGCTGGCTGTGCCGCTGTTGCTGCCTGTGCTGCCACCGCCATTGCAGCTGTTACTGCCGACGCCGCAGCCTCCGGCGTTGGTACTACCCGCTCCGCCGCCAGCGCTGCCTCCACCACCACCACCATCAAGTGGGAGCGAACTTTTTCGTACGAAACGTTGGCGCTGCCGTGACTTGCGTGACTCCAATGTGCTGAAACCATACTTCGGACTGCCGAGCGTGGTGTGACCTAAAAGCGCAAAAGTGTGGAAAATGTGTGGAGAATTAATACAAAAACGAACAACAAACAAAAATTGGAAAATAGAAAATTGTTAAGTGAAGATAATGTCTGTGTGTGTATGTATTAGTGTGGGTGAGTGCGTATGATGGGGGGAGCTATGAATTGTGAGTTTTGTGGCAGTTGAGTGAAAGTTCTGTGCATTTCCAACCATACTTGCCCCCATCGCTATTTTTAGCGACCCCATCAATATTGTTTAATGGAAATTAAGTGCTCACTCGCACGCGCACACGTTTACGAGATTTCAAAGATTTGCAGGTCTTTTCATTGTATCTTAGCTTTTTCCGCTTTTTTTTCACTTTCCAACATTTCATCCGTTTCTGATGCCCCATCAACGGGTGAACTGTGCGCGTGTAACAAACACATCGTTTAAGCAGATTCTGAAAGTGAAGCGTTCACTAAATTCGACAACCAATAAATATTTCAATAAAATTCCGAAACACGAAAAAACTATTTTTTTTTTTTTAACATTTAACATTTTTTTCTTGTATGCACCAAAATATGTAATGCATTTATGCTCGATGTCGAAGTTGTTTCTACAGCTCGATGCTGTTACCCAAAATCCCCACAAGTCAAAGAGTTACGCATGTTTGGTTGGGAGAGGAACGAAGGAGGAGGAGGAGGAGGAAAGCTTTATCGAATGCATCCGCATGACGCCGTTAAATCGCCCGACTTGTAGGATGTGACCTTTTAGGCAATTTTAAAATGTTTTCCAATATCTGTCTTCTAAACAATTTTTATGTTTCACTTAATTTATTGCTTTGTGAGTGAAAATATACTACCTATTCAAAATAGCCTACAGTGAGTTTCACTGAAAATCGTACAATTATGTTTGGCAATATTTACTTTTTCGTAAATTTCTTGTAAAAATATGATTTATATGCACACAAAACCTGTGTGAATAAAACTCAGCAAATTTTTACGTATTGAAAATTCCACAAGTTAAATTTGGCAAAGATTCAAGCATCATTTATAGAGTAAAATGGGCGGGGAAAAAGCTGTAGAATCCACATACCATTCATGCAATTTCTCTACAGGTGGGTACAAAATGGCAGAAGGAGCAGAAGCAGCGGTCTTTTGTCCGCAATTTGAACTCTAAAAGTCTTTCAGACTCCCTAATTACTATAGTATATTTCAAGCCAAAATCTATGCTGTTCTCCAGCCTCCATAGAAATTTGAGTAGATCTTGTGGTGCCAAGGAACCAAGCTGACCGCTTCTTAACACACCAGTGCCACAGACCTCAAGCCTGATTCGAGCGAAAACCGGGCAGACGCACAGAAAGTCGTCTGCTGCCTCATCCTCCTCTCCACATGCTGGGCAGAGTGCACTGTCTGAAATGCCTACCTTTTCGATGTGTTTCGACCACAGAAAGTGGCCCGTCATCAGCCCAAACAGCTGTTTAATGACAGTAAAATCTGCGACAGTCGATCAGACAGGACAGGCATATCATTTCTGTCCATCTACAACCTCTCGCAGCTTGCCAAGCGCGCTTGTGAGTTGAAGTAACCCGTTTGCTAACCGTGGCTTTGATAGCTGCAGAAGGGCAGAACGGGCTGCGGGCCAAAGAAGTAGGCCACAGAGCTCATTCTAGCTAAAGAGTCAGTGGTCTCGTTATTCGCAATACCTACGTGTCCTGCGACCCATGTTAGCATCAGGTTATTATGTCTACCGACATAGTTCAGCCCGGATGTACAGGGCTCAACTAGACTTGAAGTGATTGGCGGGCTGTCTATGACCATGAGCGCAGCTTTGCTATCGCTGCAGACACATACAGATCTGCCTCTCCACCTGTTTTCCACAACAAAGCTCATTGCTTCTTGAACAGCATAACCACTCTTAATACTGGGACAAACATTTTTAATGCTAACAAAGCTGTTATTAAAGCAATTATGGCTCCTTGGACTAACTCGGAATGTGTTCGACAGTGCAGTTCCGAAATAGATGAACTCTACGGTAATGGGCAGGCCATTATTCGCTGGATACCAGGACATAAAAGAATAGAAAAAAATGAGAGAGCACGTCAGACATGTACCCATCAGTCCCCTTTCTGAAAACAGAACTATTAGATTGGGGAATAAGTTCATAACGTTTTTATATTTCCTTTTACTTTACAACGCTTTGTTTGCTGTTTGGCAAAGGGTAAGTTTACATTTAATAGAATTCTTTCTGCTCTACAAAACTACAATATGTTAATTTTATTTTTGAGTTATTTAATTATTTATTAGTTTTGAGTCTTAGAAATGGAACACCCAGTAGGCAAAAATCAAAATTTTCGGCACCTGCTCATCTCTGCTTTTCATAGAGGTCAAAAAGCTGCCAAAACTTCCGAAGCACGGTACATTTGCGAGGTGTATACAGAAGGTGTAATAGGCGAGTCTGCAGCACGGAAATGGTTTGCAAAGTTCAAAAATGACAACTTTGACGACGATGATACGTCCCGCTGCAGAAGATCTTCCGAATTTGATGAAGAACGTCTCAAATCACTGTTGAAGGTGAACTGACGCCAAACCAGTCGTGAATTGGCGAAAAAAAATGACCTTCTATCTTAATACGATCAACTTCGTTCAATGCGGTTTACCGAGTCAACCAAACAAAGAAAGTCGCCTTCAAATTACTTCTCAGCATCTCGCCCGACAGCTCTTTTTATACCGAATAATCACGGAAGATGAGAAATGGTGCCTATACATCAATATGAAGCAAAGAAAGGAGTGGGTGACTCCAGGAGATACGCCGAGAGTCAAGCCGGATATTGATCCAAAGATGATCATGATATATGTTTGGTGGGTCTGGAAGGCCTGGTACACTGGGAAATGCTCGAAAAGAATGCTACGGTCAACACGGAGCTCTACATTGCTCAGCTACACCGCGTGTGTGAGGCTGAAAAAACCTGATCGACATAGTCAAACCATGCTCCTTCACGATAACGCCAAGGTCCATGTTGCACATGTCGTCAAAGTCGCACTCCAAGAGCTCTAATGGAAGGTTCTTCAGCATCCGCTGTATTCTCCGATTACCATCTTTCCCGCTCCCTGTCAAACCATATGAAGGATGTTACCTTCGATAACAAAGTGGTCCGTAAAAACTGGCTCAACAACTTCTTTGCCACCAGACCAGGCGATTTTTGGCAGAACAACATTAACAAATTGGTCGAGAGTGGGAAGAGGCTGTAAACAGTAACGGCGAATATATAATTAATTCCCTTATTGATGTAATTATGGGTTTTTGTTCAAATAAAAGTCTTCGGTAAAGACGCTACGCACTTATACCCCAACCTAATACTTCGAATTAATAAATAAATAAGTGTCTTATAAAAGGTGGTTAAGTTTCAAGGGCCGGTGTTAATTTTGAATAAAATTCAATTTTTTTAGGAAATTATTGTCACTATTTATTATGATAATATTCGTATGGCTCAATTACGTATAGAAAAAAATATCGGCCAAATGGCCGCCGCGGCATCGGCGGTACACCTTCATCCGATGGTCCAAATTTTCGATGATGCTGAGGCATAATTGAGGTTCTATGCCGTTAATGTGCCGAATTATCTCATCCTTTAGCTCTTGAATTGTTGCTGACTTATCGACGTACACCTTTTCTTTCAAATAACCCCAAAGAAGAAGGTGTGGCTCACATTCAACATCGGCCCTTGAAATTTAACCACTTTATAAGTGTAGTTTCTTGAAGGAAATAATAATATTTTATATCTCGAAATATCCATAAGTCGAACATTTCCATTGGTTGTTCAAGTCATGGAAGCTTGACTGTATTCGTTTTATAGATTTTTGCTGTGCGTCGACTTTTTTCTTTTAGATGCTAATTGAAGTGTCCGATTTTTTCTATTTTTGTGTTAATCTTCTTAAATGATTCGTCATAATCGTCAGTAAAATTATTAACAAGAACTTGGCCGCTTGATAAATTTTTGATTTTACGATTTTTCACTACTCCCGGTCAATAAAAAAACTTTTTTTTTTGTTTTTAAAAATTAGTGTGCCTTTTATCTATTCAAAATGTTATAATATTGTGAGGCAATGTAATTGAATAGGCCCAGCAGGTAGTCCAACATAAGGAAAACGCGATTTCAAACTACCTGTTTAGTATCTGGCATAATTTAAACAATTGAGAAAGGACGGATAGTATTTTTTGTGTTCGGGAGACCCTCTATGAGCCCTGCCTAAAATAAAATGTTTTACAACGTCTCTCTCATTACTTAATAGCCACACCTCGTATGTCTGCCAAATAAACATAATTTCCCTAACAAATAATTTTATCTCAAAATACACAGCGAGTAGAGTTTCGAAAAACATTTGAAATTTCCCACAAATGAGCGTCTAACAAGTTAAAATAGCTTATCGAAATAATAACTATACATTTTTTCCGCATTTGCATCTTAAATTGCACACGGACAAGTAATAAAACTCAATAAAGTCCCTCTATCCACGGCAGCTACTTCGAATGATCAAAAGAAATTTGTGGAAATAAAAAATTAAAAATAGCAAATGACTTTATGCCGCAGTGCCGGCCACATTTGAAGTGTGTCTTCCCGATTTAATGGAGTTCTCGCAAAGAACCAACTTTGAAAACTTAATCTATGGGTTTTTGGCTGTCTGTGCAACCTCCCACACCTCGATAGTGCGTGACCAACCATTCACTTTGCTTTCGTCATAAGGCAATTTTTTATACGCATCTTATATTTGTATGTATTTATGTATGAATGTATGAATGTATGAATGTATGAAAATGTGCGTGTATGTGTGTGTGGTTGTATTATTTTATGATCAGCAAATGTCACAAACTTCTATTGACATAAGTCAAATTGTGCGGCTGACTGCGGCCTCGCCATGCCAACTCTTAAGTTTGCAGGCGATGATCGTTTTGATGTGGGCGCCGTTGCTGAGTTGCCTATTTTTTTGTTCTAATGGGTACGTGAATTGTGCTCTAAGGCCAGCGAAATAATATTTGACTTTGTTTGTGCGCGGAATATTGAGAAATCATTGAGTTCGATCCGCACTATGGCCGGGTATGTAACATCAAAGTAGCAAAAATTGGCGATCGTCATGCAATTAAAAGCTTTTTTTGTTTTTGTTTTAAAAAATTAAATGCTTACTAACTAACAATTGTTATTTGTATGATGGCATGTGGCGTACCGCAGCCTTTGATTTCCTAATACAAATCAATTTGAACTGGCAATTTTCAAAGCAGCTTTTTTGACACAAAATTTCTCAGAATAATTCGACATTTTTTCCATTCCATATTAATACCCTGCGTACTTAGCCGGCTCTCTGCGGCCTAATCTCGATAATCTGTGGCTTTGTCACGGACGGTGACGACATTCTTCTAAATGCAAGTATTTGAGGGAAAATAAAAATCGAGCCAAAGTACTCGATACTAACCGCATGTACACTAGGCCGGGTCGATTTGTGGGGAGGCAAAAAAATCGCCCATTGCTCTGTGAAAATCAAAATAAGAAACTTTGCCGAAGGAACAATACCTCTAAAACGAATTTTGGGTCGAACTTTAACTTCATTTCTTCGCTAGCAGCATTGGTCAATATTTGTCGTAAACTGTGTTTTTGATTTTGTGTTTTGGAATTAAGCTACCATTATTATTTGAAAAAAGTTAATAGTGACTGGAAAATCTGGTCATGTCACAAACTTAAGAAGTCAATTCTGAGTGATAAACAGCCATTTGCGGACAGAAGTCTTCGGAAAATAGAGCAAAACCAGTCGCCCAAGGCTAAGACAGTGCGAGCTGTTGTTGTAGCAGTAAGAGAAGCCCCGTCAGTGTGGGGCATATTATCGGACGTCTTCGTCAGACTCATCTAAAGGTAGGCCCAAGAATCATGCTGTTTCGACAGGTTGTGTTTAGAGGGGGAGCGGAGTTAGATGAGTGAGTTTTAAAGTGCCTTCACATGCCGGGCATAAGTTCGGTATGTTGGGGTCAATTCTGGATAAGTAGGAGTTTAACCTGCTACAATATCCAGAACGTAATTGTGCCAGTATTACGCGGGTCTCACTGGGAAGCCGGAGCTCCTTATCTGCTGTAGGTGGTGGTTGGACTCCGATTACGGCATTCACTGGACGGGAGCTTATGAAGGTGATAACAGTCTCCCGGTGAATGTTGTTTAATGTCTGTCTAAACACTGTCTGGTCCAGTAGGTATATGTTTGCTTTGTCCTGGATCTCGCCGGCATAGTGTAGTTGGTGTCTCCTGATGTGCCTGGGAGGCGGCTTTGGCTTTGGCAGCAGGTGTCTGCAAGGGTGAAACCTGCGGAAGCACCCTAACAGGAACTGCTTGCTGAGCAGTTTGTTACGCTCCTTCACAGGTAGCATATTGGCCTCGTTGTGAAGGTGTTATATTGGGGACATCAGGAGGCAGCCCGTCGCTGTCCGAATGGCAGTATTTTGACAGGTCTGGAGCTTTATCCACTGTGTGTCCCTGGTTCCAGGCGACCAGACAGGCGCAGCATAGTTTAAAACTTACCGGCCAATTGCCTTAAATGTCGACTTTTACCTTGAGTTGCAGTTTGACCTCTTTTGTCCAGGTGGTAAAGAGGGTCGCCGTGCACTTAGTGGGGGAAAGTTGGAGATTCCTCGCAGTGAAAAAGCGAGAAAGGTCGGTGAGGTAGTTTTTCACTTTTGAGCGCAAGCCATCGATGTCATTGCCCGATGCCATTATCGTGCAATCGGCAGCGTATGTGACCAGGGAGACTCCCTCTGCTGGCTGGGGGAGTTTCGAGATGTAGAAGTTCCCATTGGCAGCCGGCTCTACGTTACCGGAATGACTCCGGTTTTTCCCTACCAAGGCCTGCCGCCCTAGTAAACTAGCCCTGTCTAGTGAACAGTCTATCTAGACAATGCGAGCTCTCACTTATCAGCGCCCACAAGAGAGTGTTTGAACACTCAAAAGATCGAATTATTGGGTCATGTTCAAGTTTCAAACTTTTTGCAAATTCAAAAAAAAAAAACAAATTCAACAAATTTTCATAAAAATATTAAATCAGAATTTGTAGAAAAATTTCAAATTTAAAGGGGCTTAAAAACCGCGTTAAGTTTTGACATACAGTAGGTTCTGTTTTTATGCGGTAGATACGTTCCGCAAGAAACAGCATAAAAAAAACAGCATAAAAAAGCTATTAGTTCTATAGTAAAACTATAGATACGTTTCAAATGCTAAAACCGCATAAATCTGAAATAATGTAATAAAATCGCATAAAAAAGGGCACTAGTCCCATATTATAACTATAGATACGTTCCATAGACCGCATGAATCTGAAATAATGAAATAAAATCGCATAAACAAAATATTGTATTTTTGAAAATTATATCTTTATTTAAGAAACGTCAGAATCGAAAAATAAATTTAAGTCAGAAATAGAATCAGACAATACCCGCATGTTGCGCATTCGTTTAGGATTTGGCGTAAAATCACTTCCGTCACTTGAGGAAATGTACACGTCTGATCTGGATGTTGATGCAGGCGGTTCCATACTTGTAGGGTTAGCATTTCTGATGTAATCTGTGATGAGTTTTTGCTTAGCTGGTTTAGAATCTTGTTTATATGTACAATTCCCGATAGGTCGTCATGCATTTTTTAATTAAAAAAAAACCGCACTATTTCAAAACCGCATAAAAAAAAGCCGCATAAAAACAGAACCTACTGTATTTGTTTTTTGTTTTTTTTTGCAGACGGTGTTGAGTGTATTATTTCACATAAGAATTCAAAATTATTAAAAAAATTAAATAAATTAAATTTCGAGCATTCCCTGTCGTAATTGCACAAAGATAATGGGCTAAAATTTCCACACTGTCACATACATTTTTTTTTTTTTTTTTTCAAAAAAGGAAACATTAAAAATAAAATAAATAAAAATACGTGTTAAAGAGCGAACAGCATTTGTAAGAGGTGGCGCAAAATTAATTACTCTATCAGAAGGTTTGTAATTTTGACTACTTACGTCACTCGGACGTTTGCCACTGCCTGTCAAGGGGCGGCCGGCATATTTTATTGACCTTTTTTATTGCAGTTTATTTATTACTTTTGCATATTTTTATATAAGTTGCAGTTTCGAAAATATTCACCAAAAAAGGGAGGAAGATAATTTATTTTGAAGAACCGAAAAGCAATTTCGTAATTTGCACAGGTTTTCCCTTAAGTAATGATTTTAGAATATAATTAGAAAACCCAAAAAAGTGCCTGCCAAGTAAATTTTGTTTGAAAGTGATCCATCTATAAGGTACTTGTTCATTAAATGAGGCTCGATGGGGACTTGGTTTTCACGAGTTTCCTTAGTTAGAATGCATAATATTTTCATTGACTATTCAGAACTACAAAAAACTAAAAGTAAAAAAAAATCGTATAAAAAATGAAGCGGAGAGAATGAAAGCAAATGTAAATGAATTACGTCATTTCACAACTGATTCTGTCAATTTCACTGACAACCCAGTAGCGGTCCGCATGCTCAAGCTCTCTGTATTCTCTTAACTATGGCTAGCAATTAAATATTCAATATTTCTAGTTTGGGCGCTTTCCCAAATAAACCGCTGCACAGTGGGGCCGTTTGGGAATTTAGCGGAACTCATGGATCAAGAAATATCAAAACAAATGATTGTTCCTATATGGATTTGAGATGCTGAACTCGAAAAAGTTATCCAGTTTTTTTTTTTTAAGTATTCGAACTGGGCCTCTAACGCATCCGTTTTTGAACCACACTGAAAATTGTACGGAATTTAGGCCAAAGCACATAAAAAAACCCTTAGTACTGTGGGAGCTGGTAGGAGTTTGATTCCAGATAACCAGAACAACTGGTATCGAGCCAGCCTTCGGTCAACTTTTTTCTGGCACGACTGTCGCTGTTGGTTCTTTATGTAGAAATTGTAAAAAAAACTTTGAGCCTGGTTATAGTCCTTCGATAAAACTTAAATTTTGATAATAGGGATAAATAAGTTCGGGTTACAATGTTTTCACTCTGAGGAGCTGTGGAGAGAGGAGCGTTTGTGCGCTTTTATCTTTTAGTTCTATCCTGATTTATTTATTAAGAGCTGATACTCCAGAATGTACCTATCTGGGCCTGACCCGAGATGCTGCTGAAAGGCAGTGGTAATTACCAAGACTATCTACCGTCGCTTGGACTACCAGGTAGATCTCAGTAGGGCCCCCAGATGTTATGCCAGCACACACTAAGTCAAAAGTCAGCTGAGAGTTGTAAGACGGGCTTAATGGCAAAGGTTGGGGCTAAATGTCATTTAATGAACAAATATGTAAGAAGAGTTGCTCAGGTCTCAAGCCGTTGTGAATGTTATAACGGGTGATTTTTTAGCTATTATCTTTTTAAACAGTTGGTTTAAACAGCTGACGCACGTTTCGTGTTTTGTTTCACTGTCAAACATCTTCAGTTTGGTCTATAATTTAACCATGAATCGTCTTACAAACGAACAACGCTTGCAAATCATTGAATTTTATTATAAAAATGCGTGTTCTGTTAAGAAAGTTTAAGATCCACTTTTTATCGAAAAATTGTGTTCAGCGACGAAACTCATTTTTGGATCAATGGGTAAGTAATTAAGCAGAATTGTCGATTTTGAAGTGAAGATCAGCCAGAAGAATTGCAAGAGCTACCAATGTATCCAGAAAAGGTCACAGTTTGGTGCGGTTTATGGGCTGAAGGCATCAATGGACCGTACTTCTTCAAAGATGCTGCGAATCGTAACGTAACTGTGAATGGTGAGCGCTACCGTTAAATTTGCCCCAAATGCAAGAGCTTGACTTGCATGACATGTGGTTTCAGCAAGACGGTGCCACATGCCACACAGCACGCGTAACAATGGACTTGTTGAGAGGCGAGTTCGGTGAACATTTTATTTCACGTTCGGGATCTGTCAATTGGCCACCCCAGATTGTGCGATATAACGCCTTTAGATTATCTTTTGTGGGGCTATGTCAAAGCTCATGTCTATTCAGACAAGTCTGCTTCAATTAACGCATTGGAAGACAACATTAAAGCATTTATATGTGAGATACCGGCCGAGACATTGGAAAGAGTATGCCAAAATTGGACTAAGCGGATGGACCATTTGAAGCGCAGTCGCGGGCAACATTTGCATGAAATAATCTTCAAACATTAAATTATATGGACTATACTATCGATTTAAATAAAAATTTCATGAATTTTTCTGAATTTTACGTGTGTTTTTTTGAAAAACTTTCCTATAGATCTTAAAAAATCACCCTTTACATAGTTGGAGTTGACTTGAATGAGAATCCGCAGCTGCTATTGGTAAAAGCCTGACTGTAGTAAGCAAACCGGGTGTGATTTCAACTATTGACGATGCAAAAGTCAGTTGAAAACTAAGTTAGGATAGGTTAGACAGGTTGCTGTGCTAAGACAAGACACTCGGTGGCCTTAAGGCCCATTTTGATACCTGCATTTGATTTCCACCCCCTAACTAAGTTGCTTAAACCAATTAGATCTTTTCAAGAAGGTCACTAGTCCCTCCAAGGAGAATTGAAAACTGAAGGCGGCAATTTATATTTTATTACCTATTTATACAATTTATTGAAAAAATAATTTGTAATATGAAGAAAATTTTCAATTTGGCTCTGAAATCTGAACGTTTATGCATGACATAAAATTAAAAACAAAAAAAAAACATTTTTATGAAAATAGACACCGCCGTTTAACTATTTTCCCTCCTCTTCTTGACAAAATAATGAATTCAAATTTCAGCACCCAATCTTTGAAAAAACTACGCATATTACAAAAATACACACATACTCATAAACACATGTTTCCCCTGATATGCCTGCCTTTAGGCGCCGAACAATGCCCGTTACCGCAAAATGTTGTTAGCAGTCGTGCAACATCGCGCCAGCAACATGACAACGCCATTGTTAAGTGTCACACAGCGCACAAATGTCGCATAAATCAAAAACTTGCAACTTTTTGGTTTTCAGAAAAGAGAGAAGTGAGTGAAAATCGTAACGAATGTAAATTTTGGAATCATTTTCAGCCACAGAACTATGGTAGAATTTGAAAGTATATACAGTGGCGGTCAAAATAATAGACGCTAGCCATGTGGCAGGATTTTGATTTTTTTTTTTTTATAAATTTTTTTGTTTGACTATTTTCCCATTTATTTTTTATTATATTATATATATGTATACTTATTTATTTATAACATATTTCATACTATAAAAAAGTATATATAACTCAAAGTTTCAAACTTTGTAGGTAGGTTAAATGGCAAGAGTACCACGGGGGCACTGCAAGTAACACTAGAGTGCCGCTTTGATACTCATAATGTAGACCACGGCCTGCGAAAAATTTTAAAAACTTAAAGGAAGTAAACCCATCTACAACCAACCAGGGCTGTTGATGTAGTGGAGGATAGAAACGAGATCTAGGTCGGAGAACTGTCTCAGGTTATCCCCGAAAGGCACACAAAGGTACCTCAAGCGACTAGCCGCCAGAACCGGACATTTGCAAAGTAAGTATTCGACAGTTTCTTTCTCTGCCGGATCCCCCCAGTTTCTGCAATGCGAGCTGTACTGAAATCCTAACTTCCCCGCATGAGTTCCGATCACCCAGTGATCCGTGGCCACTACCGCAGTGAGTTTGGAAATTGAATGGCGTGGGATCCCCAGCACCAACTGTCTAGCGATTTTTTAAGAAATAAGAGCAGTTTGCCTTTAACAACTGTTAAGGGAACACCGATGTCTGGGATGGGGACAACTGAAATCGTTTCTGTCGATCCTTTCCTGGCAAGCTCATCGGCAATTTCACTTCCCTCTATGTTTCAATGCCCTGGAACACAGAAAAGATAAGTGTTTCTTATACAACGAGACGTTTATCTCCCCCTTACAGGAGTTGACCAGAAGAGAGCTGCAACATGGCGACGACAGGCCTTAATCGCAATCGATAATCTAGGAAAAGATACGAGGGCGGTCCAATAAGTACCCGTGTTGGATGACAGAGTGCGTTCCTGAGGGAAGTTGAAGACAGCATCGGTGTGCTGCCATCTATCAAACGTCGGCGAAACAAATTTCACACTGATTGATAGGTTATTTTGGAATTGGCAGCTATTCGAGTAAGACGTGTTTCGTGGTTTTCACTAAGATGGAAAAATAGCAGCATCGTTCGGTAATTCGATTTTTGTTTTTGGATGGGAAAAAATGTGAGGAGATAAAAGCAAAGTTGGATGCTGCCTATGGGGACCCTTCGCCATCTCTGACCACAGTTAGATATTGGTTCAACGAATTTAAACGTGGGCGAGCATCCGTTTTTGATGAGGAGCGACCAGGACACCCGGCAGACGTAGTTACCGAGGAAATCATTCAAAAAGTCCACGACATGATTCTCACTGATCGACGAACGAAAGTGCGCGATGTAACAGAGGTCATAGGTGGATTGACTGGAGCGGCAAGTAATATTTTACATGATAAGTTGGCGTATTTGGAACAATTTAAGCGAAATACGAAGGAATTTTTGCGTCGAGTTGTCACCGTTGATGAAACCTGGATTCATTATTACACACCAAAAACTAAGTAACAACAGCAACAATCAAAACAATGGCTTTCTCCCGGTGAATCTGCTCGAAAGAAGGCGAAGATAGTCCCATCGGTCAGAAAAGTTAGGGGCAAGGTTTTTTTTGGATGAAAACGTCGTCATCCTCATGGACTTTTTAGAAAAGGGTAGAACGATCACTAGACAGCACTACAGTGATTTTTTGGACCGCTTTCACAAAAAATTAAAGGAGACACGGCCGCATTTGGCGAAAAAGAAGTTGCTGTTTCACCACGATAACGCACCAGTACATTCAACTGGAATTGTCGCCACCAAACTGCATGAATTGCGTTATGATTTGTTGCCGCACCCCTCATATTCACCCTATGCTCTGGATCTCTACGACTTTTTCTTGTTCCCTAACATGAAGAAATGGCTCGCGCGAAAAAAAATGTACCTCAAACGAGGAAGTCATCGCCGAGACAGGCGAGGGTATTTTGGGAAGTTAGACAAATCGTATTTTATATAGGGGTTAAAAAAATGGCCGGAGCGTTGGGAGTAGTGTATCTTTCTAAGAGGGGACTATGTTGAAAAATAATAAAAAAATCTTTGAAAAAATGGTGCCTTCATTTCTCACACGGGTTCTTATTGTACCCCCCTCGTATGTCTCCCTCCCAACAGCGATCCCTAAGCTCTTTGCGGAAGGGTCGCGATGGCTTCTGTTGAAAAACCTTCTAGTTTTCGGCAGTTTAAAGGCGACTGAAATGTACAAACTTTGTACAAAATTCCCATTTCAGTGTTTCCAGGTAAGTTTTAACGGGTTTGGCAACGTAAGGCCGAGCGTTGTCATGCTGTAGAATCACTTTTTCATGCCTCTACACGTATTGTGGCCGCTTCTCGCGCAGTGCTTGGCTTAATCGCATCAATTCAAGACGATACCGATCCCCAGTGATGGTTTCGCTTGGTTTTAACAGTTCATAATAAATAACACCAACTTGGTCTCACCAAATATATAGCATAACCTTCGCAGCGTGAATATTCGGCCGAGGCGCCAACAAAGAAGCATTACCGGGCAGTCCCCATGACTTTATTTTCTTTGGATTGCTGTAATGAATCCATTTTTCATCACCCGTCGCGATGCAATGAAGAAAACCCTTCCTTTTTTGCCGCTGGCGCAGTTGTTCACAGGGGAAAAAACGACGTTCAACATCCCTTGGTTTTAACTCATAAGGAATCCAAGTCCCCTGTTACTGAATCATTTCCAAAGCATGCAATCGCTTGGAAATGGATTGAGGGGTAACTCCTAATACTGGAGCAAGCTCTTCTTGACACGACGTTTGACACGGATCCTAATTGAGCAATGACTCCAATTCAGCTTCAGCGTCTTCGAAGGTTTTTGGCATTCCCTCACGCGGACGGTCGTCAACATTAAAATCACCGTCCTTGAAGCAGCGACGGAACCAATCTCGTCACATTGTTTCACTTAAAGCAGCATCTCCATAAAGTTCTTTTTCGAAAGAAAGAGGAAAATCAACACTTCCCGCAAATGACGATTATTCGGCACGAAATCAGATATTTTCACAAAACCAAAAGTTTGATGGTACCGAAACAAAATCACTGATGTTTCGAAGCAGTTTGTTTACCAAATGTCCAAGCTTGGTTTATGACGCTTAGGTTATGTTAGAAACGACTAGCACACACTGCTGGCGGCATCTATTGACCAACAGCGGGAACTTAGTTGCGCATCTAATATATGATTGGTGCTATGCATTTTCTTCCAAGCATTTAAAAAACATTTCACGCATTCACGTAATGAACGAAAATGCATATACAAAATAAGTAGTCAAATCTTGGTTACATGCCGCGCTTCAATTATTTTGACCGCCACTGTATGCATATGAATATATAGATATTTAAAAACAACAACAACAACAACATAATCGTACGTCAACAAATCGTCTGCACGCAGCTGTCAACGCAACGCTGACAAACAGCAGCATATTACAAAAAAAAATAAAAAAATAAAAAAACAAAAAAAAAATACAAAAACTAAACTAAAGCGCCAAGTAAAAGTCAAATTGTAGACGAGAGAAATTACACAAGCAACAAATACATTTCGCTCGCCCTACACCCCACACCCGCCCCCAGCAAGACGTACCTCGTCGCGACAACGCGTGTGCCGGCATAATTTGCATTTGTGTGTAGCCGCGGCCTGTGTTCGCATCCAACATTGTCATCACTTCGTCCGGACTGTAGGCTGAGTTCTCGATTAGGGTGTCGTCGATGG
Organism: Anastrepha ludens; assembly: GCF_028408465.1. Lineage (NCBI taxonomy): Eukaryota > Metazoa > Arthropoda > Insecta > Diptera > Tephritidae > Anastrepha > Anastrepha ludens. The sequence continues at coordinate 23,552,120 of NC_071499.1, read as the reverse complement.
AGAGCACTTGATCACCCACTGACAAGGCGCCACATCTACAATGAAGAAAATGAAGCACAAAATTTCATTTACACACACAAGAAGGACGTTAGAAAAAATGTTTAAAATTACATACATACATACACATGCACATACATACATACGTACATATGCGCAAATGTACACGCGCAAAAACTGAAATGCTTATTCTATGGAACTTAGATATTTTCATCACGAGCATCTCCTACCTGTCTGCGATGCTGGCTGGCATTATGCTCGCTATGTAAATGCCCGCAGCGCTAACCTCGTCGATTTTCGTGTGATCCATATGACTGGCCGCCGGATAGTTGCACAACACCAAGCCTAATTTATCATTCATGGGTCGCTCGATTTCAATCAATAGTGGGCCCATTGAGAACTCAACACTCTGCACCACGGACACGTCATATTCGACAGTGAGATTTGTGTAACCGGAAACGTGTCCGCCGCATTTGATGATCTGTTGCGCCTCTGCCAAAGTTTTGCCAATGAGCGATAGCTTTAAATAAATTAAAAACAAAAAAAAAACAAATCACAGAAAAACAAATATTTGTAAGTAGGAACTTTCATGAAACCAGCTGCGCATTGTCAAATGTGCCATTGAGGACACGCGCACATCCGCACATTCGCTTTCATTCTCTGTTGCTCACTCATCAACACTTTTTTCTATGGAATACTCACATTATCCACACGCAGCAGCCGATCGCCTGGTTTGATGCGTCCGGTCTTGTAGACGGGTCCATGTGGCCGTACATGCGTAACGATCAATGGGAAATCGCCACCGCCACGTAACGTTAAACCCAAACAGCCGCTTTCGCGTTCCACGGTGATCTGCGCCAATTTCGATGTGACACACAAACTATTCTGGGAGACTGTAGCGAGTTGGCGGCGGTGACGAAAGACAGCAGTGATATGCAGGAGTGTAGCGCATTTGCAATGCATTCCGTATTAAATCCATGTAAACAATGGATTATAGCCAGCGCAACAACAACAAGTGTGCGTTGAGATTCCATTCAATGGGTCAATCAGAAATGTTGGCACATCGATCGGCGTGGCATGCAGTGGCGTTGATGTTTTTGTCGATGGATGGATCGACAGTTGGTAAGATGCATCGGAAATTCCATTTAGGTCAGGTGATGACGGGCAGACATAAAACCAAGTGGCGAAAAGTGTTGGCGTTAATTGTTGAGAAATTTGCGCAGAATCAAAGAACATAGAGCGGAGAAGGAAAAGAAATTGTAAGTTAAAATATTTTCATATCGGATTTTATTGAACGATTATTCACTTATGAAATATGTACGTACACCCAGTAGCATAAGTCTGCGAACAGTGAGTGATTAGTGCTAAAAAATTCACAATGATTTTCGTGTCAAAAATTTTTCGCTATTTTTTTTATAACATATAAAATAATAGAAGGTAAATCAAGGTTTAAAACTTTCAAAAAAATACCAGACAATTCAACGAATTATTGGGTTGGGAATAAGTTCATAACGTTTTTATACAAGGTGTGTTCAAAAAGTATCGCGAATTTTGTGTTTTTTTTAATTATTTATTTATTCATTAATATCTATAGGGTGATATTTTAACAGATATAGGAAAGTTTTTCAGAAAACACACGTAGAATTCAGAAGACTACATGAAATTTTTATTTAAATCGATAGAACAGTCCATATAATTTAACGTTTGAAGATTATTTCATGCAAATGTTGACCGCGACTGCAAATGGTCCATCCGCTTAGTCCAATTTTGGCATTCTCTTTCCAATGTTTCGGCCGGTATCTCACAAATGCTTTAATGTTGTCTTCCGATGCGTTAATTTAAGCAGGCTTGTCTGAATAAACATGAGCTTTAACATAGCCCCACAAAAATAATCTAAAGGCGTTATATCGCACAATCTGGGGTGGCCAATTGACAGATCCCGAACGTGAAATAAAATGTTCACCGAACTCGCCTCTCAACAAGTCCATTGTTACGCGTGCTGTGTGGCATGTGGCACCGTCTTGCTGAAACCACATGTCATGCAAGTCAAGCTCTTGCATTTTGGGCAAAAAAAGTTGGATATCATTTCACGGTAGCGCTCACCATTCACAGTTACGTTACGATTCGCAGCATCTTTGAAGAAGTACGGTCCAATGATACCTCCAGCCCATAAACCGCACCAAGCTGTGACCTTTTCTGGATACATTGGTAGCTCTTGCAATTCTTCTGGCTGATCCTCACTCCAAAATCGACAATTCTGCTTATTTACGTACCCATTGATCCAAAGATGAGCTTCGTCGCTGAACACAATTTTTCGATAAAAAAAGTGGATCTTAAACTTTCTTAACAGAACACGCATTTTTATAATAAAATTCAATAATTTGCAAGCGTTGTTCGTTTGTAAGGCGATTCATGGTTAAATTATAGACCAAACTGAAGATGTTTGACAGTGAAACAAAACACGAAACGTGCGTCAGCTGTATCAACCAACTAAAGATAATAGCTAAAAAATCACCCTTTATTTGGTCCCCTTCAAAGTAATCCCCAGGAGATATTATGCACTTGTGCCAACGTTTTTTCCCATCTTCGAAGCACTTCAAAAATCGTTTTTCTTTATCTTGTTCAGCTCCTCCTTCGATGCCGTCTTTATCTCGTCAATAGTAGCATAGCGTCGTCCTTTCATGGGCCTCTTGAGTTTCGGGAACAAGAAAAAGACACAGGGGGCCAGATCTGGGCAATACGGCGGCTGTGACTTCATTAGTGTGTTGTGTTTGGCCAAAAAGTCACGCAAGAGCCAATTTTTGTTCTTCCAAAAATCCGGGCGTTTCTGACGGATTGCGCATTGCCTCGCACAAATTGCGCATAACTTGCAGGTAATATTCCTTATTAAACGTTTTATCCTGTGGCAAGAACTCCTGATGCACAACGCCCCTGCAATCGAACAAACCGTTAAGCAAAACTTTTACATTCGATCGAGGCGCGCTTTTTTCGGTCTTGGTTCATGCGGCAGCTTCCATTGAGATGATTGAGCTTAAATCTATGATTCATAACCATAAATCTATGATTCATCACCAATTATGACCCTCTGGAGCAAATTTGGGCCGTCGCGGACAGAGTCCAATATCTCATTTGTTCGAAATTGAGCAGTTTTGGTACGAATTTTGCGGCGACCCGTCTCATGCCTGATATGTCTACGTCCTCAACAATATCTCTAACAGTGATTCGACGATTGGCCAAAACCCTTTTCTTCACTTCATCAATTTTTTCGTCTGTTGTTGAAGTGCTCGGGCGTTCGGCCGTTTTTTCGTCGTTCACATCTTCTCGGCTTTCTGAGAACATTTTGTCCCACCGATAAGCGTTGCTTTGGTCCAAAGTAGCTTCACGGTATGACACAGTCAACATTCGGAATGCATCCGCGCACTTAATTTCGTTTTTCACACAAAATTAGATACATTGATCCATCTTTTTGAATAGGTGAAAATCGAAGACGAGCCGAAACACGTGCAAGCAAAGCAGCTGTCAACAATTAACTGAATATTCAAAATGGCCGAACTCGTCGGCATAAGTGAGAGACATGAGTACCAACATATCGCCACAAAAAAATCGAAATTAGAATATGCGTAACCTGCGAAAATTCAAAATTCGCGATTCTTTTTGAACACACCTTCCTTTTACTTTACAACGATTTGCTAGCTTGTTGGGCAAAGGGTAAGTTTTCATTCAATAGAACTCTTTCTGCTCTACAAAACTATGTTAATCGTATTTTTGAGTTATTTAATTATTTATTAGTTTTGAGTCTTAGAAATGGAATACCCAGAATGCTATGCTATGAATGCTATGAAATCAAAGCTGTAGAAAGAATTACTTATTGTCATACGACAGGTGTAATTAATAAAGGAGGCAAAAAAAAAAATTGTGTGGGCGTCCTTTCCAGACAACGCCCGTCAGGTATCCACGCGGTGAAACTTGGTTTATTTCCCTTCTTTCTGCAGCTTTAGTCCGGAGGATGAGGTGGAATCATCTCATCACCTTCTTCTCAGCTCTTCTGCTCTCGCTGGACTGAGATCAAAACATCTTGCCTTTCACTTGATTCTCTCTACACTCACGGATTTAGTAGGCTTAGATATTACCCACCTAATGAATTTCATCTATGGTATGAAGCGTTAACACCATAACCTTCAAAGCCATCCTTCCTTCCTTCTCCAATTTTATAATTTCTACCACGGATTCAAATGAGACGAATACTGTGGTATGAGCAATATATGTAAGTCCAATATTAGTCGAGATTTAAGCTAAATGGTAGCCAAGAAGAAATACGAAGGACTTTCGGGGCTAGGAAACCAAGTCCACAATTATGGTCTTTACAAGTGAACAGCTTCATGCACAGGCCACTAACACTAAAATAAATAATGACAGTATAACCGACCCAAAAAAACCAAAAAAAAACAATTTTCGAAAAGAAAAGCATAGTAAGTTAATATGTACATATGGATCTACAAACTTCAAGGTGAATAGCTGCATTTTACGAAAAAATATTTTGAATTCCCTTATTTTACTTTTTTAAAGCAAGCTTGTTTCTAGATCACCCTTTTCTTTTGGGAAATAGTAAGCCTCAATCATTTCTCTAATCAATTTGTAACTACAAATACAGTGCATGCTAAACTGCTTATCAGCAACATTTCCATAAACATTTGTGAAACACGCCAGCAACATGCCCCCGAATGCGCGTATGTTTATAAACATTTTGTTGCTCACTTAAACAATTGAATTTAATGTACAAATGTATGTATGTATATTAGCTTGCATACTCACTGTATTCGGGCAATGAATATTCGATTTCCACAACAGCAGGCACACAGCGAGCATCGCCCGCATCAACACCACCACCACCACCAGTAGAGCCAGTCGAAGAGCCATTCCCAGCAGCTGCTGAGCCATCGCAGGCACCGCACAGCATGCTCATGACGTGTTGATTACTCAACCCAATTGTTGAGATGCCGTCAATTTGATGAATACGATCGCCAGGCGCTAGAAAATCCGCAGCATGACCCAGTGGACTCAGCGCGCCAATAACAGGTGGATACGATAGGTCGTTGCGTTCTATCGATATGTGAATGCAATTTATGTCGAAGCGGCGTCGGTGAATGGGTCGTCATCATCGGCATCGTCGTAGTGGTTAAGCATGCAATGAAAGAAAAAAAAAAGAAAAATAGAATAAATAAATAAATAAACAAAATTGCCAATTAGACGCTGAAGCCGTAAAGAAGCGTTAAAATTTGTGGTAGAATCATTAGAAGCGCACCGATTGAGGCGAATTGTGGGTTGTCGATTGCACTTAAGAGAAATGAACGAACATACTATACATGCATACATATGTCAGTGCACATGTATGTGTGTATGTATGCATGGGTGTATGCATAGATTGTTGCAAAGTTGGCTTGCAATGGATGTTTGGATTTCTGTTTATTTACTTAACAGACAAGTGTTGTTTGTAGTTTTATTATTACTTGTATGTTTGTATATATATATATATATGTATGTGTGTATAAGTACAACTGCATATGTTTCAAGTACAAAAAGCGCACGAAAAGTGGCTGCTACAGCAGGAAAGTCCAAATGTTGTTAAAGCGAATTGCTGGCAATAAAATTTCCTGTGTGCCTTGTTGTTGCTACGTTGGCCGCCTTTAATGAATGCATTGAAGTGTTCAATAAATGTGTAAAAGTTTGCTCCACCTTTATACAGACACACACATACATAAGTACTATGTAAAGGGTGGTTAAATTTCAAGGGCCGATGTTGAATGTGAACCACACCTAGCCTTCAAAGACACCGTTGGACTTCTTCCTTTGGGGTTATTTGAAAGAAAAGGTGTACGTCGATGAGACAGCAACAATTCAAGGGCTAAAGGATGAGATAATTCGGCACATTAACGGCATAGAACCACAATTATGCCTCAGCGTCATTGAAAATTTGGACCATCGGATGGAGGTGTGCCGCCGAGGCTGCGGCGGCCATTTGGCCGATATTTTGTTCCATATATAATTGAACCATACCAATATTATCATTATAAAGAGGAATGAAAATAATTTTCTAAAAAATTTGTATTTTATTCAAAATCAACACCGGCCCTTGAAACTTAACCAGCCTTTAGATAAGGAACTATTTGCATTTGGTGGTCTTTGGAGGTGTGCCGCCGAGGCCGGAGCTGCCATTTGGCCGATATTTTGTTTTATATGTAATTGAGCCATACCATCATTATCATAATCAAGAGAAATGCGAATAATTAAAAAAAAATGGAATTTTCTTTCAAATCAACACCGGCCTTTGAAACTTAACCACCCTTTATATGCATACTATGTCCAAGTGTGTTAATATGTATGTATGTATGTACGCAGGTAGGGCAAGTATGTATGTCTGGTCCTCTAACATATAATTCATGCATTTATGTGCCCAAAATGATGTTAAATATGTATGACACCTATGGCTGCGTGGCTGTGAAATTTGATTATGTTTGTACGTAGCCAAATAAATTTTCATTTCCTCCTGCCACCAATCAAGTCATTCATGCGACCGAGACGACGTGGCGCAATGGCCGAGTGCCAAAATGTCGGCCAGGAAAATACGTACGTACGTTTGAAAAACAAGAGACGCACACATAAAATTAAGTAAAAAGCGGTGAAAATAAATTTGCATATATACATTTTCGACAGATTTTATAAATCATCAGTCACAATTGCAATTGTTAAGAAAGCATTTTTATCTGTATTCCGTGTCGCCTTTCAAATTTAATATTTTTCATACAAAAATTTGAAAAACTGGTACCCAGAACCTTTGAAAATAATAACCACAAACAAGTTTATTCGGCTAAAGCGATTTATTGACCTACGGACTCAAGGCAACTGTTTGCACGATTTAAATCTTATTGTTTAATTTTTAGTCACAAAATGGCAGGGTTGAACATTTTGCGCTATAACTAAATTGCACTACCCGTAAAATTTTTGTGGTACTTAAAATAAATGTTTTAATTATCCGCTTATTGTTTTAATTATTTAGTGCAGCTTAGTCCATCTGCAGCCTCTCTCAACCTGCCAAGCTCGCTTGTGGGTGGTAGTTACCCATTTGCTAACCGTGGCTGTGATGGCCGCAGAAGGGAGTGGCAAAATGGGCTCTGGGCCAAAGAAGTTGGCCCTAGAGCCTATCTTAGCTAAGGAGTCAGAGGTCTCGTTACCCACGATACCCACGTGTCCCGGGACCCATGTTAGCATCAGGCTATTACGTCTACCGACATAGTTCAGCCTGGATTTACAGGAGTTGACTACCCCTGATGTGGTTGGAGGGCTGTCTAAGACCATAAGCGCAGCTTGGCCGTCGCTGCAGAAACATATATGTAGATCTACCTCTCCATCGGTTTTCCACAACAAAGTTCATCGCTTCTTGACCTGCATACACCTCCGCTTGAAACACAGATGCATGCATTCCAAGAGCAAAGTGCAGTTTTGTCCCGCTGGATTCCACGTAGACCCCAGAGCCGGAGCCATGCTCGGTCCTAGATCCAATCGTAAAAATGCAAAAACAGTGTTTGCCGGGCTCATTTTCTCAGTCTTCCCACAACTGAGCCTCTGGAAGTACTACACTGTATCTCTTTTCCAGTAGGACTCTTGATGGCATGGAGTCAAGGGGCATGGAGAGAATCGTTGGATCGACATCCATGCCTTCTCTGTGGTCCAATGCCGGACATGGGCCGTAATAGTTCCCATTGTGTTTCAGCCTGCAGATGGCCTTCAAGGCCTCTCCTTGGATGAAAGCATCAAGTGGTGGTAAAAAAAAAAAAAAAATATAGTATAGCATCAGATAATATAGCATAACACAACTTAACATAAGAAACTTTATACAACATAACGTACCATAACATTTTATGTGTTTATAAAAACTTAACTTAATATAGCATAACATAACATAGCATAACTCGACTTAACATACCAAACTTTACGTAACATAACGTACCTTAACATTTCATTTTATTTTTAAAACTTGACATAATAAAGCACAACACAACATAGCATAACACAACTTAACTCAACAACCTTTACACAACATAGCATACCATAACATTTTATTTTATTATAAAAACTTAACTTAATATAGCATAACACAACTTAACATAACAATCTTTATACAACATAACATACCACAAAATTTCATTGTATTATAAAAATTTTACTTAACATAACATAACATAGCATAGCATAACATAACTTAACGTAACAAACTTTACGCTACGTAACGGTCCATAAGATTTTATTTTATTACAACAACTAAACATAAGAAAGCATAACATTACATAGCATAACACAACTTAACATAAGAAACTTTACACAACTTAAAGTGCCATACCATTAATTTTATTATAAAAACTTAACAAAGTAAAGCACATCACAACATAGCGTAGCACAACTTAACATAAAAACGTATAAGAGCAAATACTCAAATGATGTGGCTTATGTGCATACATATACATACAGCGCACGCTCGATAACGTGAACGCTCTAAAGCGTGAACACCCCAAAACGTGAACAGACATCGTGAACAAACCCAAGAAGCTCTATACCATGAACAATAAACGTTACAATTATTTCAATGTAGTTTATATTGATCTCTAGTAATTCCGAAATTGGGGAATCCCCTAATTATAAAATAGGCATTTTATTCGTAATTGTATGTAAGGAGTAAAATATTTCAGTCGCGGTTTTGGTTTTGCAAAGCGTTTTTCGTCTTATGTTTTCTAGTGAAAATGAGTTCTAAAAAATCCGTGTGCTTCACATTAAAACAGAAGGCTAAATTGTCGGCTTTTTAAAAAAGGCTCATCTGTGACGATTTTAGCAACGAAATATAGTGTTGCTAAATCAAGAATTTGTAACATGAAAGCGGAAAAGCAAGTCGATCTAGAAATAGAAAAACACTGCGTTCTTCAGAGTTGTCCAAAAAGGAGAGAGCTCTTTATTGCTCTAATGTTGAAAAAAATGCAAAAACACTGCATGCAAAATTTAAAGAAAATAAAGCAAACTTCTTCTACTGATGGGTGGCTCCAAGGATTCAAGAAGAGGTACGGTAGTCGTCGAAAAACTGTCTTCGCAACCTCAGCTAGTGGATCCGTTTAAAGAAAAACTTAAAGCTAAAATGGCCGAATTGGAGTTGTGCAATGATCAGTCATATAATGTTAATGAGTCGGGGTTATTCTGGAGACTTTTGCCAGAGAAAACGTACGCGTCAAGTTTGGAGAAGAGAGTCCCAGGGGTAAAGTCCGAGAAGCAGCGAATCACGTTTTTATGCTGTTCAAACGCCACTGGATCCCACAAGCTTAAACTTTTGGTAATTGGAAAGGCGAAGAATCCACGCTGCTTTAAAAACGTTCAGTGTCCCACCGACTGAAAGAGCTCGAAATCCGACTGGATGACGTCGGCTATTTTCAAGCAATTGTTTCATGTGTCATTTGTTCCACAGGTGAATATTCCTTTTAAGTTTTGCCCGATTTTTAAGGTTAACTGATAGTTTTTTAAGGTTACATCGTTTTTAAAGGAGAAAGCCTTGCAAATTAAAGCTCTCCTCCTAATCGACAACGCTCCTTCTCACCCAAATGAAGCTGAACTGAGAACGGAGAATGGGCAAATTTCGGCAATGTTTATGCCACCAAAAGATGGATCAGAATGCAATAAAAATCACTAAGTTGCATTACAGTAACAGCCTTCTAGCTTCAATAGCAGCGACAAAGTCTGATTTGCTCGAGTCGTTGAAAAAAATTAACTGAAAAACAGTTATAAATCTTTTGGATGCGGCTTGGTTTCATGTTGGTGAAGCAACATTAGCTAAGTGCTGGAACAGTATTTTAAATTTTGCGGTAAACAATGATGATCCCGAAGATAATGTTCCGTTGGCGGTTTCAAAAGAAAAATGGGAAGCTGAACTTCGCACCTTGATGAGCAACACCGTCGATCTCCTTAGTAGTTTAAATCCTGAGGTTCGCAGATATGCTCAAAGATGTGTCTGGGGGTTATTGAAGCAACTTTTTTTTATTAAAAATTTCAAATTGAATTCACGTTACCAGCCATTTATGAATGGAACGAAGATATCGAGGAGGGCAATGCAGATGACGACCATCAACAAGAGGACGAATCCGATGATAACAGCGTATCAGAGCAACTGGAGAAAATTAAGCCGACTGAAGCAGTTGAAATTCTCAACAAGGCGTTAATATGGGCTGGTCATGAAGTCGTCGGTCACACTGATATGAGTGTACTAAGACGCTTAAGGGAGGAAGCTGTACTTCAAGTTTCAGAAAAACAGAAGATACAAAAAAAGATGACTGATTTTTTTTAAATAAAACCATCGTATGACTTAATTTTCAATTAATATGTAACGAAAATAAGAATAAAATGTGAATTTAAATGTGAAAAAATATATTTACTTAGCCTTTTTGGGCATTCCAAAACGTGAACACTATTGTTAACGTGAACTGCCTTGGTTTGAATTAGTTCGCGTTATCGAGCGTGCGCTGTATATACTTATACATGCATATACTTGTATGGTCTTATATATACTTATATGGATTTATGTATGATTCATTTACTACATATTATTTCTATGTAGTGGAACTTGCCGAATATTTACAATTTTTTCCAATTCTTATGTTTCGCCTTGCTAAATTATTTTTATTATCCTACTTTCTGGTAAAAAAAAAATACAAAACGCCGCAGTGTTAGCCAAAATTTCAGTAACTCGGTTGCGGCTGCTGCCGGCTATGGCTGCCGCTACTGTTTCCCCGCCGTATCATTTACTTTTGTTAAAAAATCAACATACAAACATTTGTCAATATGTGTATGTGTCGTAGCAATAATAATAATAACAATAAACAAAAAACAAATAACAACAACATTTGAAACTAGTCCAAAGTTGTCATTGTCGCATGGCAGGAAATTTGGCTGCACGCCTTCATTCTGGTGTATGCCGTGCCTTGTGGCCTTCTTCATTACATTTAGTCAAACATATGCAAATGCTCGCATTTTCTTCTTATTGTTGTTAATGTTATTTTTCGCTGTTTTGCCTTATTTTTTCTGCTTTCTTTTGTTTTTGTTTCGCTTTATTTTAGTCCGTTTTGCCGGTGGCGACAGTGATTTCTCATCCAACAATCTGCCATGTGGCGATTTCAGCAATAAAGTTGATATGCATGGATACGTCGCGTCGCGCTGTGAATGTCTAGACATGCGGTCAATAGCAAGAAGACAAACAGGCAGCAAAACAAAAACAAAACCAAAAAAAAAAAAACATTCAAATAACTAAATTTAACTTAAAAAATATGCATACTCGTAGTTGTCAAATGGATTTCTCAGCGCCGCCCAACAGAATCTTCTGCACCCGGTTGATTCATGCCAACTGGGCATTGTCAGTGATTATCGGCAAAACCCTCGCCGCCTGCAAAGCCGCAGCCAAAGCTGTGTGTGAGAGCATGAACGATGCTAAGCATGTATGTGTAGGTACATACGTATCGGTAGCATACACAGTAGCAGCGGCGTCACATGGCGTCTGCCGTTGCGCGTTCAGTGGATATTCTCCGCTGCGCCTTTGCGAGATTAGAAATCTCTTTCAATATGATTTATTTAAGCATCCCGCTTAATTTATGATATTTCTTAATCAGTTATAAGCTAAATTGTATTTTATGTACCCATTTTCGTCTTTAAAATTGTGGAGCGCATGCAGACAAAGGCAAAAGGAATTCAATTACATCATATGATTTGATCACTTCGAAAGATTTTGAATGGATTGGAGAATAATCTTATTAGTTATAGGGCGTACATGTTAATACACAGTGGGTCACAGCTAAAATGATGTAGCAATCATTTATGGCAATATTAGGTTAACATCGTGGAAACAGATGTTGCCTAAAATTTTTGTTTGCTATTATTATAATATCGGTCAGTTCATAAGTTCGTGCGTATTTTACCCCTAATTTCACTTTTCTACGATTTTTGCATACAAAAAAACATTCGCGGAATATAACGGAACTATTTATATTTTCTTTGGTATGTTTCGCATTCAACAAGTGATTTTAACCGCGGATAGAAGCAGGTGTTGTTAAGAAATAAAATGGAATCTTCGAACGCGTATAAGAAGCATATTTTGTATTTTTTTTATAAAAGTGGTAAAAATGCAGCAACTACTACTGCAGAAATAAACACTGTTCACGGAGAGGATACCGTGAGTGTAAGGACTGCGCAAAAGTGGTTTTCAAAATTCCGAAGTGGTAACTGCGACGTGGAGGATGCCCCGCGCGCTGGTCGTCCTGAAGTCTTTAACTCCGACGCCTTGCTCGAACTCGTGGAAGCTGAGCCTAATTTGACAGTCGATATGATAGCTCAGAGGTTAAATTTATCGCATGGAACAGTTCACAGTTCACAGGCACCTGGTTCAGTTCGGAAAGGTTTCAATGCTGGGAAAATCGGTTCCGCAATGGACTTTCCGTCGCCAACCTTCAGCAGAGAGTGGATGTGTATTCTCAGCTGCTGCAACGGCTTGAAAATGAAAGTTTTTTGAACCGTATCGTTACTGGTGCTGAAAAATGGGCCCTTTATAATAATCCTGTTCGCAAACGCCAATGGTTAGATAAAGATGAAACACCAGAACCGACCCCTAGAGATGGCTTTCACCCCAAGAAGATTCTCCTGTCTATTTGGTGGGATATGGCCGGTATTGTTTCTTATGAACTTCTAGAACCAAACCAGAAGATAACTGCTAATTAATATATTATATTATTGCCATCAGCTATAAAACCTGAATGAGGCACTTAAAAAAATCGACCGTCTTTAGTGAACGGACGCAAAATTTTGTTTCACCACGACAACGCAAGACCTCATACCGAAAGGCAAACATTCGACAAGCTGAACGAGCTCGGATGGGAGCTAATGCCGCATCCACTTTACTCTCCGGATATTGCACATTGGGATTATCACCTTTTCCGTGGACTTCAATCCCATATGAATAACAAGAACTACTCCTCAAAAGAAGCTATAAAAAGGGATATCGAAGCGTATTTTGCCTCCAAAGACAACAAATGTTTTGAGCAGGGAATTAAAAATTTGCCTAAACGTTGGGAAGACATTGTAAATAATGAAGGAAAATATACAATATTATTTATTAATAATAACTTTAAACATCTTTTTTATTAATTTTAAAACCTCCTTTAAAAAACGCACGAACTTATGGACTGACCTGATATTTAATTTGATATACATACATGGTTTCACTGAAAAGAAATGAGCCTTCCCGCGCAGAGCGTCTGCCAAGCGATCAACCGAATCGGTTGGTGGAGGAAAATGATCGTTGGACCTTCGCCTTCCACTAGAAACCGGTCCCAGTTCGCTGGCAGCAGCGGTGCAGTCAACATTGCTTCGCGCGTGAAAGCTGTTTTAAAAGTGTGTTAGGATTTTGCAGTGGCGAAAATGCAGCGATCGTTGGAGCAACGTTACTCGATCAAATTTTGCGTAAAGATAAACAGGTTGTACCTCCAGGAAGCACTGTAAACGCGGCATTTTACAAAGAAGTGCTCCTTCGGCTGAAAAACCGCTTCGCCCGGGCTCGGCTCGACCTCGTCAATAATTGGACCCTTCATCACGACAATGCGCCGGCGCACACCGCCTTCCTCTGCACCTCTGCATTGGCCAAGATGGGGGTTCCGGTGCTTCCTCACCCTCCCTACAGCCCAGACCTGTCCCCTCCAGACTTCTTCTTGTTCCCGCGCCTGAAAAGAAAACTGAAGGGGAGGCGTTTCGACTCCATCGAGGCGATCCAAAAAACTGTGACAACCAAATTGAACGCGATTCCGGCGGATGAGTTTAAAAAATGTTTCCTGTAGTGGAAGGACCGCTACCAGCGGTGTATTGATGCTCAAGGGTCCAATTTTGAAGAATATTAGTTGTATAAGCCAAAAGGTTTAATAAAACTGCTTAAAAAAAAATTAGGCTCATTGCTTTTCAATCAAACCCTGTAGGGTCTGTAAAAACAATAATTATGTTTTAGACTTATAATAAACGAAATAAACGAAAAGGGACAAGAAAGACCCATCTGTTGAGGAGTTAGAGGGTTAAAATGTACCACAAAAATATGCGCCGTTACTTTCTCCATAGAACAGAGAAACACATCATACTTCTAAAATGTAAGGCTTACATAGTTTCCTATGCCGATTTATCAAAAGAACTTGAAAAAGGGTCACAACTATGACTCTGACTAAAACGAAATTCAAGGACAAAGTTTCTAGTCGCTGATTCATGTACATACACAGTATGTTCAATAAATACCATAACTTTTCAGATGTAGAATAAAACACGTATCGTACTGTGTTTGAAAGTTATTTTTTATTCAAAATAGTCTCCGTTTAACTCGATACAACGTTCAGAACGATCAACCAATTTCTGCAAGGACTTTTTTATGTTATCTAAGGGAATGTTCTTTAACACCTGGAATATCATCATAAAATGCACCTTTCATGGTAGTTTTCAATTTAGGGAACAGAAAATGGTCGCATGGTGATAGATCAGGAGAATACGGAGGGTGGTCGATGACACAAATATGTTTTCGCATCAAAAATTCACGAACATTTTTGGTTTTGTGAGGAGGTGCATTATCATGCAATAAAAACAGCTGTTTCCCCTCTGGATATTCAGGTCTTACACGAACAATTCTTGACCACAAACGATGTAAAACTTGTAAATAGTATTCTCCATTAATAATTTGACCTTCTGCAACAAATTCCTTGTGTAAAATACCATTGGAATCGTAGAACGTGATCAATATTGTTTTGATTCTTGACTTCTGAAAACGCAATTTCTTTGCTTTTGGCTCCCCTTTCGTTTTCCATTATGCAGATTGACGTTTAGTTTCAGGGTCATATTTGAAGCACTATGTTTCGTCACCAGTTATGATCGAATCAAGAAAAGCTGGATTGTTTTCAGCTGTTGAAATGATGTCTTTACAATGCTCTACACGAGCGATTTTTTGATCTTCATTTAATTGGTGTGGAACAAAGCGTGCACAAACCTTTCTTTTACCCAAATCGTCAGTTACAATTTTCCGAATAGTACCAGTAGTCGAATTTAATTCTTCAGCCAACATTCTTACAGTGAAATTTCCGTCAACAGCAATGATTTCGCGGACTTTTTCCACCAATTCAGCACGATTACTTGCTTCTGGACGACCAGGTCTTTCATCATCATTCAAATCTTCACGACCATTTTTAAATCATTTAAACCAATTATATACATTTGAACGAGCTAAACAATCATCACCATAAACTTTTTGCATTAATTCGTACGTCTCACTTAATGTTTTTCCAAGTTTAACATAGAATTTAATATTTGCTCTTTGCTCAATTGTATTTTTACGACACAAGCACGAAACATACTGTCAATAAAAGGCGCGTAACTTTTTAACCTGTCAAACGATTTACATGAAGTTGGCTGCGGTTGGAAGCTGACGCTTGTACCTTTTCAATATGGTCAAAGTTTAATAGATAGCTCTACGTGTTCCATGATTTAAATAAAAAGTTCTGGTATTTATTGAACATACTGTGCATGTACGTATATTTTCTTTTGTTTTTGCTCCTCTACTATATATTAGAATCCATGTTCGGAACTTTGTTATCCTTTTATTATTTATTGTGGTATATTTTTTATAATTATTGTCCTTAGGTATGAATGAACGCTTTTCTAAGGAATGTATCAACCGTGTAAAAAAATAATTGGTTGTAAATCTGTATGTATTGAAAAGCGAAAATGTTTAATGCTCCAATAGTCTGCAAGAAATTATATTTCAGAGACTTAACAAAATAAATATTAAATACAAATACACTTGCATTTCCTTGCAACTCCGGCCTCGTTTTTCCTTTTCGATAGTTAGAGCTTAGTACTTGACGAAGTGCAAACCTCATAAAGACCGTACTTGACTCGATAAATTAGACAGATTTGACTATAAAACTTTATCGTAATTGGCTGCCAAGGATATTTTATTCTATATTCTTCTCACATTATCACAGAAAACCATCCCAAAATAAACGTGATTGAGGGCAAATTTAAAATGTTTTTGCACTTCACTCTAATTCAACTCTTTTTTGTGAATACTTTGGTAATTTTATTTTTTTTTTCAAATATCTATTCGCCCGCCTGAGAAATGAAATCTCTCAGAGGTTTGTCATTACCTGCTCGAGGAGTGACCATTAAAGAAAACAGTTTTTTATATTTTTTTATTTGAATCGAATCCACTCGATTACGACTGAGCTGCTACTTGTTTAAAAAAAACAAAAAAACCAATAACTATGTTTATCAATAGCAAATGTTCTTAAGATTAACTTTGACAATGTAATTCATAACTTACTTACATTGATTTACTACTGGAAAAAACGTTATTCGCCAATGAGCCCCAGTGCAAATGTTCGAAAACTTGCAATGGCCTACTTATGCATGGCTGTCTGGCAGTTATTGGCTCATTAATCAATTATTATGATGGTGAGCACTCACTTCTGATAAGTAGATAAGACTGCATGATAGGTGCTTCATGTAAACCTAACGGCAAATCTGTATAAATACCGCAACAAACTTAGCCAGAGAACACACCAAAAACAAGCTTTCAATCAATAATGAAGACTTTCATTGTATTCGCTTTAGCAATCGCCACCGCGAGTGCGGCCAATCTGGACGTTGCCTCACAACCCGCTTTTGCCTCAGGACGTATCATCAATGGCTATGAGGCTCAAAAGGGTGAGGCCCCGTACATCGTTTCGCTAAAGTCGATTTCCCACTTCTGTGCTGGCTCCATCATCAATGAGAACTGGGTACTCACTGCTGCCCACTGTTTGATCTACGACAGTTTCAGCGTAGTCGCTGGTCTGCACTCCCGCAACGACGAATCGAATGTACAAATACGTAAGGTCACCAGTAAATCCCAGTACGTCGTACATGAGGGCTATGGCGGTGGTGTTGGACCCAATGATGTGGGTCTTATCTACATTCCTGAAGGCTTCGACTTGAACGCTCTTAACCGTGATGGTGTGGCATCTGTTGGTAAGGTTTCATTGCCATCTGGCAAATACGAAAGTACTGGCGACGGCAAGCTTTTCGGGTGGGGACGTGACAAATCCGGTGCTTTGCCCAATGTGCTCCAAACATTAGATGCCAAAATCATCGGTTACTCCGAGTGCAAAGCTGCTTTACCCCTCTTCGCGCCCATCAAGGATGTAAACATATGCTCATACAATGCTGGTACGACCGATGGCGCCTGCAATGGAGATTCCGGCGGCCCGCTGGTTATCAACACCGATGCTGGTGTCGAACAAGTTGGTATTGTGTCATGGGGCTACACTCCATGCGCCATCACCAAATACCCGTCGGTCTACACAAGTGTTAGCGCTTACCAAAAATGGATCACGGAGAAGATCCGTAACTGAATATTGTCTTTGAAGCATTGCGAAAATATGTACTTTTTCAATAAAACTTAAATTCTTTCAAATGTTGGAGCAATAATTTCAGTGATTATTTAGAGAAGAGCGCCGAGTGATCGGTACTCATGCGGAGAAGCTGGAACTTCCGCACAACTCTCATTTCAGAAGATGTGGGATCTGGCAGAGAAAGAGACTGTTGGACACTTTCCTTGCAAATGTCCGGGTTTGGGAAATTGGCGCTTGAGGTTCCTTAGTGTGCCTTTTGGAGCAGTTCTCCAACCTATACCCCTTTTCTTTCCTCCACTACATCAACAGCAGCCACTACAGTCTTTCGCAAGTAGTGATTGACGTTCGAAATCTAGTGACTATCATTCGGAGTGCACAGATTCGAAACCCCAAACAAAGACAAAGTTTTGTCTAATAGCAGTCACTCCTTGACAGAGAATGTCAAATCTTCCATGAAAAAGCTCATCATAGAAGCCAGCTGCCGTTCAGAGGTGACATGAAACTGTAGATCCCTCCATTTGCGAAAGACATTTAGACGCACAGCACAAATAGGAGGAGGAGCTCGGCAAAATGCTAAAGGTTACCAAGGTTACCATAGTGTATCTATTTTACCACTCTCCATTGGGGTGTAGAAGGGCCCACTTAGGTCTGGAGGGCCTTTGTGATGCCATTAGTTTCGGCTCAGGTTTAATGTGGATGATTGCGGATTCTAGATCTGCCAGACATCCCAGGGAGTAGGTTAGGGTGGTAGTCGGTCTGTACGATCACCTCACTGAGGTCCGTTGTGATACCACTGTGTGACAAGAGAAGCTCATTTATTTTGTAAGAAGTAAGAGTTTAGAGAGCGATGTCGCATTCTGACAAGAGCGCGTCAACGACACATGAAGTGTTCAAAGCTGCAGTAGAAGTCATTTTTTTTTGTTGTTTTTTTTTTTGGCGGTGAGGTTGGGTTAAAAATGTCTTCGCATCGTATAGAAATCGCCGCTACTATGTGTGGTTTGATTCGCAGAATCAGCGAAAATTTTTAATGGGCTCGACGAACTCAATTATTTTATACGAATGCGGGCAGATTCGCTAAGGGTGCAACGCCGGCGAAAAACTTTGCAATCTGTGCAACGCACCTGCGCACTCAGAGTAGCTTCTTTAAATGGAACAGAATCTGACGCAGCGATTTTAGATAGATAGATATTCTAGCAGCAGAAGTCATTAGAAACGAAACCATGTACATATGTTACTCCTAGGTCCCCAATATGCTGTGTTCGGCGATGATACCAAATACTGCACTAATGCAAGGCTGGTCTAGGAACATAAAACCTGTTTGGTGTTCATTCCTTCTAGGCCAATCCCATCTAGTTATCTCACTAGTAGGCGGCCTGGTCCAGCTACTGTTGGCCTGCGCAATGTAAACGGACTTGGTCCAGAGTTCGCTTGAGAATAAAGATGAGATCAAGACCGCTCATAACCAATTCCAATTTTCAGGAATGTCGCCGTGTCTAGCGACCAAGACAATGTTCGTGGTGCACCGCTTAGCCAGCTCATTTGGAATTGCTGTAGGTACATTCATTCAATAACTCTACTCTCAAGTAACTTTTCTGCCTCTAGCGAGCAGTCGCAGCAATGGCAGGGTAATTTTTATGATTTTTTCTTATTATTGTTGGGCTTGGTTGTCAAATACTGGCAATTTCTTCACGTTTTGCATGAAGACATCCGTAAGTGCCTCGGCTGCTTTATGTCGGCTCTTCTTGTTCAAGTTGACTCTGCAATAGCTGACACAACAGCGAGGTGGACTAACAGTAAATTTGTTTTTTTTTTTCAAAATATTTTTTTGCGGCTGAATTAGCTGTGAACGCTCTTAATGAACATATTAACATATGGAATATGACACACAATTAACAGCGCGCGAGTGTGGCGAATTCAAAATATTTATGCGAACAATAAATCATTGCAGAGTTAAATGAAATTAATTTATTTATGTCAACATTTTCTGTAGATTTCTGTGGAAATCTTAAATTCTTCTGAGTGCGCCTCATTAAGCGATATACTTTTCATTATTTTTTATATCATTTTTTACGCTATTTTGAGCTCAAAGATATGCAGTGAATGTTAATTATTTTGAGATGCAAAAAGATTTAGGAGAACAAGTTACAAGACTGACGTTGCTATATAAGAGACGGAGCGTAGCTATATACAGAAGCGAGCTGGCGAGAAGCTTTCTCTTTTGAACGCAGGCCCTCTCGCTTCAGTACATAAATTAGTGCAGTCATAGCCTCTAATGCGCCCATTTAGTCCTCGATGTATGCAAAGACATCATCCATAGTACCATTCACCTCCCGTAGCGGAATTGTGCCTTTCGTTTTTTACCTGCTTCCCCAAGTGAAAAGTTTCCTTAAGCTAAAAGAAAACAATTTTAGACGGTTGAGGCTGTGAGAAAGAGACACAACACAACCCAAATCCAGCCAGCCAGAACTGTTGATGTAATGGAGAAGGTTGATGGGGTTTAAGTTGGAGCATTGCCCTAGGCTACCGAAGAAAGAAGCACCCAGTGACCTTAATCATCTGGCTGCCAAGGCCGGACATTAACAGAAAAAGTGCTCAAAAGTCTCCTTCTAATTCAACTTATAAAATCTCAAAGCATAAGAAGGCTCGGACACGTGTTTAGAATGCCAAAGGAGAGAACAACTCGAAAGGCAGCTGAATTACGCCCTGTTGGATGACGAAGAAGGGGATGGCCCAGAAAGAGATGGCTCGAAGACGTGGAAGTTGAGCTTGAAAAGCTAAACGTGCGGTGGTGGAAGAAGGCATCCTTAATCAAATACAGATAGCGCAAGGTTGTGAAAGAAGCAATGGTTCACCAAGTACTGTGATTCTATAAAGAAGAAGAAGTCTACTTCTCTGAAAGATCCCCACAGCTTCTGCAATGAGGATGGTAAATGGTAAACCTAGCTTTTCTGCGTGTGTGCCGATGAGTTCTATAACCGGTAAGTGCAGCTACGAGTTTGAAAATTTAATGGCGTGGAGTCGCCAGAACATTGCGGGAAACTGCGAAGCGGACGAGCTGGCCAAACAAGGGACCTGTGAGGCATTGTCCCCACGAAAGAGAGAATCGGATACCCTTCGCGTCAACTCAGCGAGCGCTGGGCAAGTATACAAACGTGTACAGTCGCCAAAACAAACCTTCTGGCCACGGGTGGATCGGAGATGATCGAGGGAATCTCAGCTCTCAAACTTCGTAGGCGTCCTCATCGGAAACTATCCGCGGGGTGTACATGCTGTGAGACTCGGAATTACTGGGAGTCCTTTTTGTGGCCACTGTATGGAGAATGAGGTGGAGTCCCCGCTCTCGGGGGACTAAGATTTACGCATCTTGGCTCTCACTTCTTTCCTACGCCTGCTGACATGGATCTGACAAAAATCTGATGAACTTTATCAGCAGCATAAAGCGGCTAACACAATCGCACATCAGTCGCGGTTCGTAATCCCCAAATACCTCCTCTCTAGAATTTTCTGAGTCCTCCGTATATTCTACTTGGGCCACAGGGTTTTCGAAATAGCACATGCAGAAGTGGAGCTCCATATTTTCTGTTCTTTCTTCAGAAATAAGTTGTGCAATTGCCTTTTAACAATAGTCACGGGTATGCCGATAACCAAGTAGAAGGTCTCAGCGACGAATTCAGTGCCCTTCCTTATAATCTCATCAGCAATTTCATTTCCCCCTATGTTCCTACGTCCTGGAACACAGATCAGAGAAATGTTACCTGCACTTCCAAGATATTTGATATCCTGCTTACAGGAGTTGACCAGTTTAGATCTGCCCCATGGCGTTGTCAAAGCCTTGATCGCAGTTTGGCTATCGGAAAAAAATGTTGATATCTTCCTCGCTCCTACGTTTTCTAAACATTTTACATGCCTGCAGAATTGCAAAGACTTCTGCTTGAAAAACACTAGCAGTATTCGGTAGTTTTAAAGAAATAGATAAATTGGCTAATTTAGAGAAAACCCCTGCTCCGACCCCCAATTCCATCTTAGAGCCATCAGTGAAGACAGAGGTAACAGCCTCGGTACAGATTTTTCCCTCGTTCCAATCCTGTCTACTTGAAAAGATTGTCCCCGCACAACCTTCAACCTACAGTTTGCGGGTAGAGAGATCTGTGCGAAGTTCAGAGAAATACAGTGTTAACTGCCTGAAAATGCCTCCATGTCCCTTGAGAGATTGCCTCCAGAGGCCAACCTCCTTTAATCGGATTGCAATTTGAGCAGCGATCGAAATAGCGTGAAAGTCGTTGGGAAGTTAGTGCAAAACGACATTCAGGGCAGCACTGGACAGCAAGTTCTACTTGCTCCGGTGATGCCAATACAAGCAGTCCTTTGCACCCGACCAAGTTTAGTGATATTATAGCCCTTCCAAAGAGCTTCCGGCCAAACCAGGCATCCGTACGTTAAAATTGGCAGAACCACTACGTTGTAAATCCATAGAACAACCTGTAGTTTGAGTCCTCATTTTGTGCGAATATAGATTTGCTGAAGGAGAAAGCAAAGCTGGCCTTCATTACTCGATTTTCAATGTGGAACTTCCAATAGAGTTTGGAGTTAAGTATCATTCCAAGATACCTAACTTCCGAGGAAAGCGGGATAATTTGGTTTTTTAATTTGGAAAGTCTAGAGTGTGGAGAATTATATTTTCTGGTAAATAGCACCAGGTCCGGTTTGTCAGAGTTGACTCAGAGACCGCAACTTGCAGCCCGGCGACTGAGTACAGCTAGTGACCTTTCCAAAATCTCAGCCACGACTGAGGGAAACGGTCCCGATACCATTAGGACCTAGTCATTGGTGTATGCTATTACCTTCACCCCACCCTTATTTAACTTAATCAGCAACTTAACTTCGTCAATAGCAACTAGCCAAAGAAGAGGCGAAAGGACACCATATTGGCGGCATCCTCCTGTACATAAATCGAGTGATTTTAGCCTCTCCTACTACCCCATTAACTTCCCTACAGCCAGCAGGTACGAGATCCAGAGACAGATAGGTCTTTCCACCTCTAGTCTATCCAACGCAGAGACAATTGGCTCTCTCCTAATGTTATTAAAAGCACCATCTATATCGATAAAGGCCGCCAAAGTGAATTGTTTGCCCTCCAAAGATTTTTCCACAGTCACTACCATCTCATGTAAGGGTGGATTTCCCATTCAAGTAAGCATGACGAGCTGGAGATAATTTGGATTCAATGTGCTCTCAGATGTGAGAATCGATCAAGCTCTCAAATGCCTTTAGGATAAATGAGGTAAGACTTATAGGCCTGAAGACTTTGGCCAAGGCGCGACCCCTACTCCTGGGTATGAAGACAACCTTCGTTTTCCTCCAGTTGGCGGGGACGTACGCGCGATGTACTGTTTGTGTCAGAAAAAAAGAACCACAATTATTCATGAAGTATAAAAGAGATATTTAAACTTTTCTTTCCTGAAAGGATGTACAAAACTACGAGTCGCGTGGTTTCAATCGTTGTCGAGTATAGCCTAACAACTTCTTCATGCTTTGAACCAGCTTTTCTGCGTAGCTCGTCGTCAAACAGGGCCAGATTTTGAGAACTTGACGCACGAGGGGACTGGGAAGGCCAGTCCATTACTGTGACGCCTTGTTTTGTTGTTTCTCAATGTGTTTTTCTGAGAGCAGTGGTTTCGATGATGTGGGACGGTAGGATATGTTCGCCTCCTTCAGTCGTCGTTCGATGGTGTTCATACTCACATATATTCCCTTTTTAGCAAGAACTTATCATGCTTGGCGTAGTCACCAAGAAGGATCCCGCTTAAAAGGTTGGATCACTTTAACCTGCTTTTTTGTCGTTACTCGCTTCAAGCCGCGCTCGGAAAAGTCATTAACATTTTTGTACACCTTATTCTGCTGATTTCACATCACAACAAACTTTTTTGGTCTTTTAATCACTTTTGCAACCGCGGCGTAAGATAATTCGGCCCTTTCGAATGCCTGCAAAAAAATACCCCCTCAAAACGCTCCGCGTACTTCTCAGTAATTTTTGTTTAGTTATGCTTACGGGAAAGTTTCGAACGACACTAACCTGAGTTAGCATGTGAGGCGTCGTAGCCCTTGAGTGGGACTATTATGCAGCAAAAAGCAGAACGAAATATATCTTGAAGTCACAAGAAAAAAAACCAATTCTTTTCTTCTGACACAGACTGTAGATTCCTTGCAGGACAGGAATCACCAAGGTTCTTGTTTTCTGAAGCATCATCAAAACCAGAAGATTTGAAGGAAGAAAAACTATTGATTGCCCAGGTGATTCTGTCGACAGACACGACAGATTTCAAGGAAACATCGAGTAACCCTACCCGACGCTAAGTGCCGACAATCTCACATGGAGGAATAGAATTTTACGGAATGTGAGTGTTTAAAAGGGTATGGGTACAGGAAGCGAACAAGTTGCAAGAAGTGAAAGTATTTGGTTAGAGAACGCACAATGGCTTGTCGTTTCGGGAGGTTAAAAAAATGCTTCTCAAATTATCACTACTTACTCAATTCTGAATCTGATTTATGACTATAAACTAGGCGTGGGAGAAGCGATAATGCATAGTTTAAATAATCCTTTGCTTGTCAATGGAAAAGCTCTCGAAATTGGTTAAGATTCTCGGACAAACAAACAGGAAGACAAATAACTTGAAACGCCCGTTTCAATTTTGGAAATGTACGGATTTCCACATTTCGATATCCATTCAGATGGCACTGTGCGACAATTTTGGGGTCATCAAAATCAAACCACACCGGACTTTTTTTTTTCTGAAAATATACCTATTCAATAGCAAAACCCTCGCTAGGTTTTTAAAAGTTAGCTCGATTTTTTTTTTATAGCGTTTTGAATTTTTCTATTTTCATGAGATTTTGGAGTTTTACCTGTACGCTAAATTTGACTTATAAATCGACCTTTGTTTGATTTAATCGATTTATTTTATCATAGCTTGATGCAGAAATTTCGTACATGTACAAATAAACTTATTTTGAGAAGAACCTATATCTCAATACGCAATTTTGAATACCAAAATTTCGAAAAATTGTATGTTTTTACCATTTTTTACTGTAATTATGAAAATAATTAAAATTTCTCACTATTTCTTCTAGCAAAAATGTTGCAAAATGTACTAAAAAAGTCATTTATAAGATAAAAACATAAAACTGAACTTTAAGTTTGTTATTTTCTAAAAAAATAAATTTGTAACAAGATTTTTCTTCATAAAAATAATTTTTTTATACTCTGCTTTAAATTTTTTTTTAAATATCTAAAAACTCTGTAGGTAAAAATATTAAATAGATTAAGTAAAAAGAATATAGACTTGAATTCTTATAATTTTTTTTTTTTTTATTAAAATAAGGAATTTTTTTTTCAACATCATCATTATCAGAGTAATCAGATTCATCAGTAAAGAATTCCATGCCTGTCTCTTCTTCTTCTACCTCATATTCTTTTTCCTCCTGGTTACTCCATTTTCCTTCATTTTCTTCCTGGTCGTATTAAAAAATATGTTTACTCCACCAACATATTTCGGCTAGTATGGCACCTGGAGCTCGTTTTCCTCGGTATCTTGACTCAAATGGCATCGCAGTTTGATGGTAGCGCTCTCCTTGCTCATCTGATTCTGTCGACAATTGTTGACTAAAATAGTCCAAATGTTGGTGAAGAAAGTGAATTTTTAGCGACATATGGACCCCAATTTTGGAAAAAGCATCTAGCATTCGTCGCACAGATTCTTTGTAAATTGGAGAACGATGTTTGCCTAAAAGTCCAACTATTATTTCTTTTAACGATTCCCACGCAACGATTTCATTGTTTATTAGGACCCTGTTAAAGTCTTCAGACTTTACCAATTTGCGAATGTCAGGACCATTTAAAACGCCTGAATGAAATTTAAAAAAATATGAAAAAATATATATACAAATAAATGATATATATGTGTGCATCTGGAAATAAATGTATCTCAGAATCTCACCAATTTTCAATTTTGCATCACTGATCTTCGGAAAAATGTCACGTAGGTAGGAAAACCCCTCATCCCTTTTAGCAACAACCATCAGGAAATTTTTCACAATTCCTAGCTTGATGTGAAGTGGTGGCAAAATTATTTTTTTGGATGATACAAGTTCCTTGTGAATTCTATTGGCGTCTTTCTTTTCACTTTCATCTCTCATTTTCCAATCGTTTTTTGGTATTGATCCCCTTTGTAACGACTATCCCAATCACACAAAAAACACATGTGTTTAATGTAGCCAACTTGAAGACCGGTAAGCATAGCAATCACCTTCAAGTCACAACATACACGTCCACAACAATAGCAGAAAACGTTAATATTTGCAGGACAATTGTACATTTTTTATTTTCTTAATTCATAAAAAATTCACGTAAATGAAATTAATAAATTCAAATATGTTAACAAAAACCGTATTGTTCACAAAATATTTAGCGCGTCAAATGTGTTTTAGGAGTTGTTATGCACGAACCTGATCTCGCAAGACTGCTGCGATCTTAGAACAGGTAAAATCGTTGGGAACAAATTTTGGAATTTCTAAAACAAACATTTCCTGATAAGACAGACTACAGCCTTCTTTATACTTTTTATTTTGGAATGTGTGCTAGCCACTTTTCTATGTACTTAACAGGCTAAAAGTCTTGTGAGACCAATCTTGCTTTTCACTACTCACGATCACATTTTGTTACATCCAATATTCATTGGAAAACCGTATCTGGAAAAAATACTAGCAAAAATAGAAAAATCTGAAAATGTGTATAACGGGTGGTTACGTATAAAATTATTTTCATAATTACAGTAAAAAATGGTAAAAACATACAATTTTTCGAAATTTTGGTATTCAAAATTGCGTATTGAGATATAGGTTCTTCTCAAAATAAGTTTATTTGTACATGTACGAAATTTCTGCATCAAGCTATGACAAAATAAATCGATTAAATCAAATAAAGGTCGATTTATAAGTCAAATTTAGCGTACAGGTAAAACTCCAAAATCTCATGAAAATAGAAAACTTCAAAACGCTATAAAAAAAAAATCGAGCTAACTTTTAAAAACCCTGCGAGGGTTTTGCTATTGAATAGGTATATTTTCAGAAAAAAAAGGTCCGGTGCGGTTTGATTTTTTATGTCGCACTGTGTGGTTAGTTTTCATTTTCAAAACTAGTGTCTGAAATCAAGTTTTCTGAAATAAATTTCGAAATCAAATTTGTTTTCTTGAGCCAAAAAATTTTGGCATTCTTGTTGAAAGAATTTTATGGTTTGAGTTTTTTTATTTTATTGTAATTTTTCCTTTACATCCTCAATATATTTGTATAATTACAGAAATACATGAAAAATGTGTGTTTCTTGTGTTTCAATATTCATATAAATACTCAGTAATTGCTTTCGAAAGTCGAAGAGCAACCGGAAATACATCAGTGGCTTTCAACATCAACGAATGGAAAGGAAAAAAAATTGCTTCGAAGAATTTCGTTTCAAAAGTAATTATTCAGTATTCTGTCATTCTTTATATACCTATGTATACAATGTTGCATTTTCACCAATGTATGTATGTACAAATGCACCCTGCAGGAAATCCACTGTTACCCAAGTGGTGTACTTCTAGTGAATTCGGAACCAAACAAGCGACTAATGAATTTTAAAAGGCGATAAGCTGCCTGATCCGATTATGCGAATATTCCGAATCGTGTTCTTCTTCTATTGTTGTTCGGAATCTCTTCACCCAATTGTATTTCGGAGTCATTCGTATTAGTCCGATAACTCATACCTATTGTGCTGTATTGGGCTGTGCTGTAATTTTCAGGAAACTTCGAGTTAGAGAGGCTTTGTTCTTCCATTTTGTTGTTGTTTTACATCCGATTTCCAACCGATTGTCAAAAATGGTTGAAAAGCCTTGAGCCTTACCTATCGCCCAATGAAAGTTTTAGCGAAATCAGAGCAAAATTGAGGAACTTATGGGACTTTTACGGCAAAAAAATGTTCAGGAAACTTCGAGTTAGAGAGGCTTTCTTTCAAGTGCTGCTGAAGGAGTAGTTTTGATTGCCTCTGTCGTGCAGAGTGCTCTAAGACGTTGAATACCTTCCATAGGTGTTGTGTGTGTCGTTTATAGCAAATTAAATTTGAGTATTTTAAAGTTAAAGTTTTTCCATCTGGTATCGCTAGGGACCAAAAGGTCTGTGCGCGGCGTATTGCCAACCAGGCTAACCTAACCTAACCTAAAGTTAAAGTTTAAAGTCATCCAAAAAATTCGTAGATTTTTCACAAATTTCGTTGGCAAAGGATGTTGAGAATATTTTTTTTTTTGCATATAAAAGACTTCCGAACATTTGTTGAGTGATTGGCCGAGCTCCTCCTCAAATTTGTGGTGTGCATCTTGATGTTGCTGATGAGGACGGTTTTTATGAGTAGCTTCTTGTTGACAGGCATCGGAGGCACTCAGAGGTTTGTTATTGCCTGCCGAAGGGCAACTGCTCTTAGAAAGAGATTTTATTTTTGATTTTTGCGTCTATCACCAACACAATCCCTGTTTTTTTGCTCAGAGCCGAACTCGCTCAGAGCCACACCTCTAAAAATTATTCACCGTCATTGGTGAAATCGTTCTAGTTCTGCACTTGAAACTTGATTCACCAGCTCAAATTTTTCCTGCAGGGAACACATCGTATGAACAAATGTAAATTTATAGCAATTTTTCATTGTTAAAACTTCAACACGCGGGCCAAGAGCCTACGAATCTCAATCCACTTAAATGACTTATTTATTGAACTTAAACAAACTGTCATATTTGATAATTAAACGCACATCCATTTTGATGGAATAATTTGCAACCCCGCTTAGGCAGGAATCAAGTAATCTGCTTGCCGATTATGTCGTCAGTCAATCAATCACACAACCAATCAATCAAATAAACTGAGGCAATGCATGTCGTGAATGTTTCGAGGACACGCGTTTGCTTTTAGAGATTTGAAATGTCAAATTTCTTAGAATGAAAATTGAAACTTGCGCGTATTGCACAATTATTTAGCCGACCACGTATGCACATGTATGTGTGTGTGTTGCGTGACAAGGCACACAAACATGCACGAAAATCGGCACGCAGGAAACCCTTCACTGCCGCACGGCAAAGTGGGATGCCGAGGGCGATGAGATTTGGAAATCATTTCGAAATAAATTTGAATGTATGTATGTATGTTTGAGTGTATGTATGTACGAATATATGTTTGTATGTATGTCTGTATGTACTTCAATCTTAATTTAGAAAATGTGGTACTAATTGTTGTGGGTTAAATGGGGGTAAAAGAGGTATTTAGTGAGCGCGCGACAGCACGAGTGCCCACAAGCAGACATGCATACATAGATACAACAGCTGCACAAACCGACATATATATTGTAATTGGTAACACACTCATTTGATTCTATATAATTTGCGGCAAACAACAACAATTTGTTCTACAGGAAGGGGAAATTTCGATTAAAACAAAAAATTAGGGGTTACTCGCGAGGTTATTGCCTTCGGACTCACCTGCGAATGTGATGCCCATATTGAGAGCGCTGTCCCGTGGCAATGTTATTGTTGCGTATGTGGTGCCGCGGTCGGGTGCCAAACCCGAGTCTTCCGATTGTGCCGGACTCATGGCGCGATCCACTGTAAATATAAGAAGGGAAAACAAGATGAAAATTGGTAAATATTAGTAGCTTCCGATTTTTTTATTTATAATTTTTAAAATTTTTTTTAATCTTTTTTTTATTTTTTTTTATTTTTTGTTTTTGCTTTGCGCAATCATTTACTGTAAACACTTTGTCAGAACAATGAACACAACGAATAGGAAAAAGCCAAAAATTAAATAAACTTGAGTTCAATGGTTAAGCAAAAACACGCACACACACACATATACAAAGTATTCGATAATTTTGCTTACACGAAATTAAATTTTTCGGCTGCTGATCGGACGTGCGCTCACTACCAGCCTTATTTATTGTTTTACAAAAGCAGAAAATTGTAAACAATTTTTACAGTTATATGAAAAAAATTTAACAAACACAATCTCACAAAAGAAACATTTTACAAAAACAAATGTACAAAAAAAATTTTACAAAAAAAAAATTTACAAAAAAGGTTATAATATGCAAGACCAAAAATGTTGAATGTAAGAGAAAACTATTTTTACAGTTATATGAAAAAAATTTACAAAAAAAAATTTTACAAAAAAAATGTAACAAACAAACATTATACATAAAAGGAAAAATTTACAAAAAAAAAAAATTACTGAAAACAAATTATAATATGAAAGACCAAAAATGGCGAACTTAAGAGAAAACAATTTTTACAGTAATAAGAAAAAAAAATTTCAAAAAAAATTAATATGCCAGACCAAAAATGGTGAACGTAAGAGAACAATTTTTACAATTATATGAAAAAAATTTAACAAAAACAGATTCACAAAAGAAAAATTTTACAAAAAAAATTATAATATGCAAGACCAAAAATGGTGAACATAAAAGAAAACAATTTTTATAGTCTATGAAAAAAATTTACAAAAAAAATTTTACAAAAAAAAAAAATAAAAAAAAAAAATTATTATATGCAAGACCAAAAATGGTGAACGTAAGAGAAAACAATTTTTCAGTTATATGAAAAAAATTTAATAAAACCAAATTCACTAAAGAAAAACTTTTACAAAAAAAAATGTACAAAAAAAAATTATAATATGCAATTTTGCAACAAAAAAAAATTATAATACGAAAGACCAAAAATGGTGAACGTAAGAGAAAAGAATTTTTACAGTAATATGAAAAAAATTTTCCAAAAATCAAAAATTTACAAAAAGAGATTATAATATGAAAGACCAAAAACCGTCAACATAAGAAACAACAATTTTTACAGTAATATGAAAAAAATTTACAAACAAAAATTTTACACAACAAAAATTTACAAAAAAAAAATTTCCAAAAAAAATTATAATATGAAAGACCAAAAATGGTGAACGTAAGACAAAACAATTTTTACAGTAATATGAAAAAAATTTGCAAAAAAAAATTTTACAAAATTAAAACTTACAAAAAAAAAGTTTACAAAAAAAATTTACAAAAAAAAAAGTTTACAAAAAAAATTATAATATGAAAGACCAAAAATGGTGAACGTAAGAGAAAACAATTTTTACAGCAATATGAAAAAAATTTACAAAAACAAAATTTTACCAAAAAAACAACAACAAAAAATTTACAAAAAAAACAGTTTACAGGAAAAAAAAATTGAAATACGAAAGTCCAAAAATGCTGAACTTAAAAGACAACTGTAAAAACACACAACGAGAGCAAAAAATCGCAAATACGCAATTTTCTTTCTTTTCCTCACTTCACGTCCTTCCTGCCCTTTGCTACCCAAGCGAAATTGCTTACAGCTTCCTGGTGGTCCCATTGTTGCCCCGCTCGTTAACACATTTAACATTGCATTTTATGCTCTTTTTATCGATATTCCTCTTCCTTTTCCTTTTTGGTAATTTTCCTTGTTGCAACGACCGTTTTACGATCATCAGCATTGTTGTAAAATGTGTTAAAGCCATTTTATTGTGTGAAATTCAGACGTGCCGTGCAGTGTTGTTGTTATTGTTGTTGGATGTTTTTTTTTTGTTTGTTCTCGCTGCTGTTGTGGCGTAAATCTCATCAATCATTGAAGTTGTTAATGGCTGCGTCAGTATTGCTGACCGCCTTCCCCGTGCTCGTTTTGCAAGTGATCTGGGTGATGCGAGTGATCATTACGATCGAGTAGCATTGCATCTTCTATGTATTTGTATAAGTGCATATATATGTATGTAGGTATGCATGTATGTGTACGTATGTAGGTGGTTCGTAAATGCATGAAGTTTGGTTTTAGTAAGATTCGCAATCTACGTGCATATATACATACATACATACATATATCAGTACAACACTGATTGGACTCGTAGCTATTTTATTATGGCATATCCAGGCCTGTATCAAGATCATATGTGATCTGGTTCATTACTTTGGGTTTTGACAGCATTGATCGGCAAAAATAGCATCAATAAGTAAAGAAACTAAAGTTTGAATGTCAAAGTACGAGGGAGGTTCAATAAGTACTCGTGTTAGAAATGAAGACACCAATTTCGAAAAAAATCTTTTTTATTTTTCAACATAGTCCCCTTTTAGAAACATACACTTCTCCCAACGCTCCTGCAATTTTTTAACCCCTTCAAAAAATAGGATTTTTCAAACACTCCAAAATACGCCTGTTTCTAGGCGATGACTTCCTCGAATGAAAATTTATCCGCGCGAGCCATTTCTTCATGTTAGCTAACAAGAAAAGGTCGCAGGGAGCCCGGTCGGGTGAATACGGGTGGTGCGACAACAATTCGTAACGCAATTCATGCAGTTTGGCGGCGGTAACTCCGGATGAATGGACTGGTGCGTTGTCGTGGAGAAACAGCAACTTCTTTTTCGCCAAATGCGTCCATGTCTCCTCTAAGTTTTTGTGAAAGCTGTCCAATAACTCGCTGTAGTATTGTCCAGTGATCGTTCTTCTCTTTTCTAGAAAATTCATGAAGATGATGATGTTTGCGTCCAAAACAAACCTTACCCATAATCTTTCCGGCCGATGGGACTGGCTTAGCCTTCTTTGGAGCAGTATCATTGGGAGAAATCTATTGTTTTGATTGCAGCTTAGTTTCTGGTGTGTAATTATGAATTCAGGTTTCAACAACGGTGACAATTCGACGCAAAAATTGCTTCGGTTCTCGCTTAAATTGCTCCAAATACTGCTTCGAAGTCAACAGCCGCATCCGCTTGTTGTCTACCGTGAGAAATCGTGGCACCCATCGGGCCAACAATTTTTTCAGCGCCAACTTATCATGTAAAATATTTATTGCTATTCCGGTCGACCTACCTATGGCCTCTATTACTTCGCGAACTTTCGTTCGTCGATCGACTTTTTCAATGATTTCCTCGGTAAACACGTCTGCCGAGCGTTTTTCCATCTTAGCGAAAATCACGAAACACCTCTTACTCGAATACCTGCCAAATCCAAAATAAACCTATGAATCACCGTGAAATTTGTGTTTCCGTCGTTTGATAGATGCCAGCACTGGATGCTAACACCAACTTCTCTCAGGACCGCACTCTGTCATCAAAGACGGGTACTTATTGAACCGCCCTCGAATACTCTTCTCCATGCGTTTAGATTAGGGAGCGGAGGTCGGGTTTGACGGAGAACAGCAGATGAGATAATGTAGGTATGAGATGGATGTACAGCCTTTTTTATTCTTTTTATACTAACTGAACACTGAGACTATATACCCTCGGTCGACTTTTACTGCCCAGAAATCTGCTGGCACACTATCTCGGTGGCTGATCGAAGCCAGTGGAACACCCAGATTATTACATCAACATGGTTTTAAGTCAGGTGAACTGCCAAGCAGCGCATAGAGATGTGAACATATTGCTTTTTAGCACAGACATAGACAGCAATTTGTTGGAGCACTTGGGGAAAGAACAAAGAAAGTTGTTGCCAACTTTTAAAACAATTAACCGGCTGATGCTGAACTACGCAGGGGCCATGTAGTCTCCAGTGCAAGAAGCTCGAGCCCTGCCAAAATACTGCAAACAGAGCAGCCACGGGATGTCTCCTGATGACTCCTTTACAGCATCTTCACAGAGAGGCTACTGCGCATAGTAAGCTGCTCAGCAAGCAACTCCTGCTGAGTTGCTACCACAGGAACTACCGCTGCAGGCACTTGCTGGAGGCTGAGCCACCTACCAGGAACATCAGAAGGCATCTCATTGACTATACTGACGAGATCTAAAACGACTATATTTACCCACTGGACTCAACAGTTTAAACTTCCACCCACCGAAAGCCGTTCTCGCAGTCCAGCCATCATTCAAGAAATTCAGCTGCCTCGTGAGATCCGCGTCATCTTGGCACAATTACGTGCAGGATATTGTAGTAGGTTAAACTCCTACTCAAAATGCTTCGCACAACACTAATCACCTATTCCTTTATCCCCTCAAACCCTCTTACCACATCCTCGACGAAACAACACATTTCTTAAGCCTCCCGTTAGATGAGATTGAAGATGACGACCGATGACTACACCACAGCGGCAGTTTTGATGAACTGCTACCTGAGGATTTTAGGCATTAAAACAGACTAAACAAATGACAGTTATATTACGGTTAATTACCTACTATAAATTTAAAAAATGAGCTCAGTGAATCCAGCTCTGTCTAGTTTTTAGTGACTAATGGGTTCATTTGTATGGAAAGATCGCAGCCCGCGGACTGCACTGTGCCTACAGGTAGACGACGACAATCGGCGACCTCACTGCACTGAGCAATATTTTGTACACTGCTACAACAACAACAACAACAACAAATACAATCGGACTAATAATACTAGTTCCCAATTAACTATTTCAGAAATTGGTTGAGAATCGCAGAATTGCTATGCGAATGAAATAATAAGCACTACATCCAGCTAAATGTTTATGAGGAAGCGGACTATGTTTTTACACGGATGAGGTTAATTTCTTGCGCGTCAAATTTCTTATGACTATCACTTGAGGTCGTCTCCGTGGCCGAATGAGTTGGTGCGTAAGTACCATTCGTTTGAGCACGGGCCCAAACACCCTGGTATGAAACACCAAATGATAGAAAAAAGTATTTCCTAATAGTGGTCGCACCTTAGCAGGCAATGACAAATCGACTGAATTTCTGCCATGAAAAAGCTTCTCATAGAAACCATAGGCGCCATAAAATTGTATATTAGCTCCCACCATTTGCAGAAACACATCAAGGCGTACACCACGAGTAAGAGAAGGGCTTCTTCCAAACCAATAAAAAAAAAGGAGGAACTCAGCGATCGACCGCATTTTGGATAATTTTTACTTTTACTCTTCC
Source organism: Anastrepha ludens (assembly GCF_028408465.1). Taxonomy (NCBI): domain Eukaryota; kingdom Metazoa; phylum Arthropoda; class Insecta; order Diptera; family Tephritidae; genus Anastrepha; species Anastrepha ludens. The sequence continues at coordinate 23,517,695 of NC_071499.1, read as the reverse complement.
AGCGATTTGAGAATAAAATTAGAAATTAAATTTTTGTGTATCGAAATCTTTAAAGGAAATTGCTGCTTATCAGTTATTTTTATGGACTGTCTGGAAGTAGTTCCGACTATAGTATAGATTGAAAAAATCAAAAATCAACAAATTGTATGCCCTTTTCATCTTGATCCTAACCTTCAAGTTCAACAAATCCTTTCAGATGTACTATATTATCCGTCTTGGGAGACTTGTCGCGATTCAATTGGTTTGCTTGTCTGTGGGGTGGAAGTACTTGCATGAATTTGGTTTTTTCGTTGAGAGCGTTTGATAAAAAATGACTGCTCTGACGACGCGCTAGACATTACGTCTATTTGCGAATTGGTAGAAGCGTCGCTACCTTTATTATAGGTTTCTGGGCATAGCCTCCGCTATCAACAAAAAAACGTTAAAAAAATCTGAAAAAATTAGAAAAAAAATGTTTCTCCCCAAAAAAAATTTAAATGAAAAAAAAATTCTAAACAGAAGAAAAATTAAAAAAATGTTAAAAGGAAGCGAAGATATTTCACTTTAAAGCTCTACTAAAATTTTCAAAAATGTTTCAGTTTACTTCATATTACTTCTTCTCAAGCCTACAAATAAAGCAGTTTTCAGAAAACTTTAAGACAATGTCCAAAATACTTGGACCACTAGACATGGAATCGCTCAAGTATTTCCTCAAAAGAGGTGAAAGAAACCGATAGGACGAAAGGAGAGAGAGTAGAGGGTGGAGAAAGGAGGAGAGGTTGAGTATTTATGGATTACGAACGGTGACTGATTTGCGGTTATCTCAGCCGTTTCAAGCTGAAGAAGTTCCTATCAAGTCTTGCTATATTAGCAGGCGTAGGAAAGAAGTGAGAACCAAGATGCGTAAGTTTTAGTCCCGTGAGAGCGGGACAGCTAAGGAGAATGTGCTCAGATAACTCGCCCTCATCCTCCATACAGCTGACGCAAAAAGAGCTCGAACAAATTCCAAGTCTTACGGCATGTTTACCCCGCTCACAGTGACCTGTGCGGACATCCACGAAGTTTGAGAGCTGAGATTTTGTGATCCTTAGAAAATCCCTCGAAAGCCTCCGATCCACACGTGGCCGGAAGGAGCTCGCGACCTTACAAATTTCTGTACCAGCCCAGCGCTCTCTGAGTTGACGCGAAGTCCATCGTTCCAGAAATAGAGCGCAGGTTGTCAAGAGAATCTTCTCCTTTTGCTGGAAAACTACCTGACAGGTCCCTTGTCTCGCCAGCTTGTCCGCTTCGCAGTTTCCTGCAATGTTGATATGACCAGGTACCCAAATGCGTCTTATATCAAAGTGTTCAGATGCGATCGAAAGTGAAGCCAGGCATTCCCTGACCAGTTTCGAATACATCATAATTGAGCCTAGGGTTCTAATTACCGCTTGGATATCGAAGTACATAAATATTTACTTTAGCAACAGTTATTACGCAAGTGAGTAGCCAATCAGCTGCTTCTTTGATTGCAGCTGCCTCTGATCCGGTAAACTGAATTGGAGTCTGTCTTCGCAGCATATTCCTGCGCCAACCCTTCCGTCCAAGTTCGAGCCATCCGTGAACAAGTTCACCACGCCCTTTCTCCAAGTGTTGCACCCAGTCCACTGCTCTGTTGATGGAACGTGGATTGAAAGCCATTTCTTGGTCCCTATTTGTATATCGCTCCAAAATTGTTGCGCGCTTGTGAAATAGTGACATATATGAAATTCTTAGGTATTCACCTACTTTCAAGTGCTCATTTTGTAAAATAATATTGCGCAGTCTTATGTTTCCACGAATTTGAAAACATTAATAAAAAATCTAGAAAAAACGGTCCAGTTTACTTCACTTTATGTCGAAGTGCACAAATTGAAAGCACATTTGCTGCGTTTGTTAGCTTTTTGAACTCGCACACAAAGCATTCGACATTCGGCACACGGCATAAAAATATCAAAGACCTCGTTTGCCCATACCTAGAAAAAACATTGCAATATTTTCTTAATTTATTCGTCACCAGCAGCGTTAAGAGATCAAAGACGCACCCAATTTGCATGCAGAAGCGCAGAACCGTTGCGGTGAACGGCTGGTGGTTGGTTGGTCGGTTAGTCGAACGGTCGTTTTGATTGGCTTTTGTAGAAGTTGCAGTCACTCACCGGTCGTTATGACAACAAAAAATGCAACACAACGCATGACCAATGCAATAAGTCACAGGAAGATAGCCAAATCGAATTGTAACGCTGCGGGTGGATGAATGGCGCGCGATCGACGCTTGCCACTTGGCTGTTGAAAGTATCTGGGCTTCTGCGCATTCGGTTGCTTTGAAGCTGCCAGTGGCTGCCGTTGGCGAATATAGTGGAATAATTTGTGGGGCAGGCTAAGTTTGCTCAAAGAAAAAATGGAGCACTCACTACAGAACTATTTAAACCATGACTTATGATGCGACTGCTTTGGCCGAATGAGTCAAATGCAAAATGCCAGCGACTGCCAAACGAAATAAGGCGGTAACTCAACTGAGATTCATAAATTACGTGGCATTTTAAGAAATTCTCAACTTTGATATTTTTGTTGATTGTCTATCGTTGGTGACTATTATCGATTTTTGCGAATTTTTTCGTCTTGATGTGCATTTTTTCCATATAACGAACCTCAATTTTTTTTTTAATTTTTGTCTTGAAGAGCAGAGGGCTCAGTTGTATGAGAATGTTTCTAATTTTCTAATTCTAATTTTTTTCTCTTTAGACAGATTTGAGCATAAGCAGCGAAAAAATTAGTATTTACTTATTTTCTTAACTTCCAAACAAAAGCCGCAGAAAATAATCGAAGCTGGATTCTCAGAAATTTGTTGGGTCAACGAGTTCTGGTTCCGACGCTACAGAAGTAGTACAAGGGGTGCCTTTTATATGTCGGGATTAGAGAACAAAAACAAATTTTAATCACCGAAAATCACTTTATTGTTTTTCAAAATATTCTCCATGAAGATCTATACACTTTTGCATGCGTTTGAATCAATTGTCGAAGCACTTTTGCCACTCTGAATGAGGTACCTCCAAAACATGCATTCTGAATGCCGCAACCGTTTCTTCAGGTGTCGAAAAACGTTGACCTCTCAGTTTGTTTTTTACGTACGGGAATAAAAAGAAGTCATTCGGTGCCCAGTCAGGACTATACGGCAGATGACCCATTAATTCGATGTTTTGGGTGCTCAAAAATGGAGTTATTTGAGCCGATGTGTGAGAGCTCGCATTGTCCTGGTGAAGAATGATCCCACTTTGGCGATTGGTTTTCCTAATTTCTTAGAAGACAACTGGCAAACAAGTGGTTGTGTACCACTCAGAATTTACTGTTCTGCGTTGTTCTAGTGCGGTTGCGACATGTCCAGTTTTTCCGAAAAAATAGGCGACCATTTGCTTGGAACTTTTGTTGGATGTGGCTCATCTTGAAACACCCATACAGTCGACTGCTGTTTACTTTCGGGCTCATACGCGTAAATCCATGATTCATCACCTGTCACGATGTCATAGACGTGTTTCGAAGCCCCGCGATCGTATTTTTTGAGCATTTCCTTCGACCAATGGACACGAGCCTTTTTTTGAGCGATTGACAAATTGTGTGGGATCCAACGCGAACAAATTTTTTTGACAGTCAAATGTTTATGCAATATTGAATGTATGCTGGCCCCACGCGCACAGCATCAATGGTTTTCGGAACAACAACTGATTTTGGACGACCTTCACGAAATTCGTCTTGGAGTGAACTAAGACCACGATTGAATTCACCATACCATGGATAAACACTGATCCTTGATGGAGCTTCATCGCCAAAAAATGAATTAAGTTCATCCATGCAATGTTGCTGAGGTAATCCACGTCAAAAGTTGTAAAAAATAATCGCACGAAAATGTTCACGATTTAATTCCATTTTTGGACCGAGATGAATCTTTTAAGTTACTGTAAACAACACAAATAGCGCTGGTATTTCGAAACGTTCTGAGTACGTAAAAGCCAAAAAATGTCAAACTTTGCGATACAGCTGTCAGTTGCCAGATTGCAACACCGGGGTTGCCAAATCCCGAAATATAAAGGGCACCCCTTGTAATTTTGAGACTTCCGACAAGGAATGGACTAGGTTTGGTAGTGCTGGCTGGTCTGTAAAAAGATCTCACTCATATCCCAGGGTCCATTGCGTCGCCAGTGCTTTGTATCTGTGGTCGAAGATATCAATGGGAAAGGAATGGCCGAATTAAGCAAGAAAGTTCGCAACGTTCACGTAGTTTTAGTGGCATTACACAGTGCAGATTTTTATGAAAGGAGGGAAAAACTTAACTGAAATATGACTCAGCATTACGAGAAGGTTTCTATAGCTCTTTAAATTTGGCGCTGGTCTTCTAAGCAATTGTGAGGTCTGTTTAAATCGCCTAATATTAATTCGAAGGTAGTAAAATAATGTATCGACGTTTTGACAGAAGAATCACAGTACTTTGTCATAAACTTGCTCTGGGTGCCGGGTCATAGAGACATAGCAGGCAACTGGAAAAAGCAGATGAACTGGCGAGATTGGGTACCACATTACCGATCCAACCAGACAAAGCGAACATATCTATACCTTTAGCAACTTGCAAGATGCTTATAGACAAACACACTATCAGAGCTGTCAACAAGTAGAATGACGTGGCCGGAATGGAACATGGACCGCACAAACCGACTGTTGAAACTGAACAGGAAGAACATGAGAAATCTTTTCGGGTCTTTCGGTCTAACAGAGCATTGTCTGATTGGCAGGCATGCCAGTAGACTGGGAGCACCCTAAAACGGCTATTGCGGAAGCTGTATTGAAGAAGAAGAGGCTATATATAGAACACTTTCTATGCGGGTGCATGGCTCTGGGTAAAAGAAGGTTCAATATTTTAGGAAAAAGCTCCCTGAGTAACTTGGCAGAAGTAGCCAATATAAAAATAACAAGCCTTGTTAGATATATTAAAGCCACAGGTTGGTTCAGTGAGGGCAATGTAGAGTGAGGGGACAGTCCTGGTGATATCACAATGGTCCTACAGTAGGCGTAGGTGTGTCAACCGGCAACCACTATACCTACCTACCTAGTACTTTCAGGGCGTCAAATGATAACTTTCCCCATTCTCCGTTTCTTGGGTTAAGGGCTAGAGCTAGGGATAGGTTGAAATTGAAATTTGAAAAAGGCAAGCCAAGAAGCACCGAGAGAATGGTAACTCCTAGAACACTCAGGCTAATAACCCCATTGTATTCGAAGCTCTGAAAAGTAGAAAGGTTATTGGTCAAGGAGGAAAGGAGAGAAGTAACAGAAAGAAAAAGATAGGATGGAATAGAGAAATAGAGGTAGCTAGACCTGTGAGAATTGTCCAGATTATTTGGCAAATCTGAAAATATCCTCCAGTTTGAGAGCACGAATTTTACTCATTCTCCCGGCATCGGAACCTAAAATTTGTAGCCTTGCTCTAGCAAAGGCAGGACAGTCGCAGAGAATAGAGTTAGGTTACGCTAGTTGCCACTCTATATGAAGATGTATATGACCTACTTAAGGCTAGAAACCCATTGTGTTACCGCTTGATTAGATTTAAGTTTCCAAACTTAGTTCTCTAATTCCCAATGTAGTTAAACCACCTTGACTCTCTAATAAACAATGAAATATTGTGAATGGATGCGGCTCTGAAGTTTGCCAAACATCTAAGGATATTCTAGGCTCCACTTGTTATCTCTAGTTATCTCGCATGTACGCTCCGTGGTCCTATATCGGTGAAGACGGAGGTACGCCTTCTATGGAGTTTAAGAATTGCAAGATGTGGAAAGCTCACATTGAAATTGGTAAACAACTCCCAGGCGCTGCTGCAAGAGATTTACGAATTGTATACAATTTTTGAACAATACCATTCGTCCCAGGATTGGAATGATGACAATGAATGTTAAAGAGTAATTTCCAGAGTTTACAAACTGCGATCGACTGCTGAGGCTAAGCAAGCAAAAGTTGTTTCTAAAGAAGAAACCTGTAAAATGATATCAGAAAACAGCGAGAAGCTATTCAATCACAGCTAATTGAGTTTTCAATAAATTCTATTCTAAATTAAGAATGAGTTAAAAAACTGTTGCTCGATTCGAATTCAAAGACCGAATACGCAGAGGTTTAAACCCTAACTCGGACTACATTATTCCACAAGCTAACCTCAACAGGCAACCAGAGAGGGTATTAGAAAGGGACGGATTGCGGAAGGACAACTTTCAACGCGCCACACCTTTTAACATATACACAGATGGTTCGAAAATGGGGGAGGGTGTTGGAGCCGCAGTGCTCTGATCGAAATTAGGCCATGAACAGTCATACCAATTATAATTAATACGATAATTATCGGACTACTGCAGTGTGTTCGAGGCTGAGATCTATGCGGCAACGAAAGCAGCAGACTTATCCATAGGGGACACTCCTCCGAACTCTCAAACAAACTTTTACATTGCCAACCAAGCAGCCATCAAAGCAATAGCAGCTGTAATGACAAACTCACACTGTGTACGACAATGCCGGAACAGGATGGATGAGCTAGGAACTGAGAAACAAGCCACCATCTATGTGGCTCCAGGGCACAAGGGAATTGAAGGTAATGACAAAGTGGATATACTGGCCAAAGCAGGCGCAAATCTTTCTGTAGCTAGCACGGCCGGTATACAACCACCTTCTGCAAACAACGACTAGATATTTATAGATGCAGCAATGATTCAAGATGGGAAAGAACCAACTCATGCAGGGTCGCGAAAATCATGCTACGCATGCACAATGTCAGGTCTGCAAACTATGATATTTCTTATCTCTTCCCAGGAAACACTGTAAACTTGTAGTGGGGATACTAGCGGGGCAGTGCTCACTTCATAGTACCCAGTCAAATTGAAGCTGGAGTAGAAAGCTACTTACACAATTTGTAACGAAGTCAACGCGAGGGAAACTCTGGGACACCTACTCTGGCACTGCCCTGCGCTTAGCAAAACACGAATAAACTGCTTAGGTTCAGCCTCATTTTCCACATTACAAAGATTGATGTTGTTCCATAAATGAAGGTCCCTTCTACAGTTTTATGTAGCCTCTGAACGGCAGATGGTTTTTTATGAGGAGCTTTTTCAAGGCAGAAATACACTCGCAGGTTTGCCATTGTCTGCAGAGGGGCGACCTCTATTAGAAAGCAGACTTATTTATTGGCTTGGCTGTACAGGTAACATTTCGATTATCTGAGTTCCAGGATATAAGAACATAGAAGGAAATGAAATTTTTGATGAGTTGTCAAATAGGAGACTGAACTGATCTCAGAGACCTCCTACGCAATCATCGGCATCGCTCTGACTGTTGTTAAAAGATAATTGCACAACTTTATATTTCTCAGGAAACCGCAGAAGATATGGAGCTCCATTTCTTCATGTGCTATTTCGAGAACTCTTTGGCCGCGATGTATTAAATAGGGAACTCACAAAGTGCTGGGGACTCCACGTCATTCAACTTCCAAACTCGTAGCGGTGTTTACTGATCATTGGACGATTGGCACACACACGGAAAGGCTAGGATTACCATTTAACCCCCATTGCAGAAGCTGTGGGGATTTTTCAGAGAAGAAGGCTGTTGTGCACTTTCTTTGTAAATGTCCGGGTTGGGCAGCTAGACGATTAAAGTCACTGGGTGCTCCCTCCTTCGACAGTCTGTGGCAGTGCGCCAACGTAAATCTCATCAACCTTTTCCACTACATCAACAGCTCTCACAGGCTGTAGATGGCTGCCTGTTGGAAGTCTTAAAATGGTATCAAAACGGTGCTTCAGTGCTACTTGGGGAGTGTCAGACTGGTGCTCCAACCATTTCACCTACCTACCGTAAATATCCAATAAATTTTGTTCTCAATATTTCGAAATTTTACTCAAAATCAAAGTATAAGTTCAATAACTTAATTTTCCGATGTACGTCTTGATGTTGATCCACAAAGGTAGGGACCTACAGCTTTAAGCAACTTGAGATCCCCAGATGGTTTTTTATGAGGACTTTTTTTGTGACAAAAATACTCGTATACTCGGAGGCTTGCCATTGCCTGCCGAGTAGCTGACCGCTATTAAAAACAAACCTTTTTCCATCATTTGGGGTTTCATGCCCAGGACTTCGAGTCACGGATCAACCAGTTCGGCTACGGTGGTCGACCATACTCATTCACGTAGTTTTTTTTATATATCAAAAGAAGTTCAAGCTTAGTTCTTTTGCCCACACACTCGCCCAACTTTTTTCCAAAGTGGTTAAGTATCCACTTTACATTTATCCAGGGCCTCTTCACTGCAACGGAAACGATACGGAGTACAAAGTGCTCGCACTCCAAGTGATAATGAACTTTGGGATTATTTCCGCTCACCTTAGCACTTGGAAAAGTAATTAAAGAAAGTAAAATTTCCCTATAACATTTACTGTTAAGTCTTCTTCTATCGGGTACTTTATAGTTTTGGGGAAATGAATGATGCAACATTGCTACTCAAGTGGTTACCGATAAGTGGGAAATCTAGGGGAGAAATACGCAACCACAACATCAAACATCCCAATCCAAAGAAAGAGCAAATTAGGAATGGAGGTAGGGAGATACAAATACATATATATGCACACTTACACACATACATATACTCGTATGAATGCCGGCACTTTTGTTGCCCCTGCGAGAGTGTGGAAAAAAAGAGCGGATGTGCAAATGATGCGCAACGTACGCAATTTGGTGGTCGCACGTAATTATTTCTGTTTTTGCTGTTGTTGCTTGCAGTTATGTAGTGAAGATGAGTATTACACAGAGTACAACAACACCGACCGCCTGCAATCACATGCGCAGGCATTTGTGCATGCAAACTATTGGGCGCTCGTTTGCGGGAAGAACGGCGTAACTCAAAAAAAAAACCCTTTTAAACATAAAAATATTTTAGTATGCAGCAATGGCTTGAAGTTCTGGTTTTATGCTGAGTAAAATATTCTTCACCTTAGAAACTCTTTTAATGAAAATATGCCTCAGTCTTTTACTTCGGATGGCATAGCAAATCTAAAACTTCGGAGCCACTTTTCTCAAATTTTCGACTTTTTGTGTTATGACGTTCTTCTAGCAAAATAGCGATGTGTCCGTATGTTTGTGCTGAAGTCTATGAAGAAGTTACATTTCGTGCTTAGAAGCGTAGAAGTACCTATGTACATAGGTGGCGTATTTGTGTGTATGTATGTATGTATGTATACTTTCACGCTACATTAGGTACGTGCATACACACATGTGTACATACATTTATCGTTAGAAATATACATATAAGTGTATACTAGGGCGGGTCGATTTAAAAATCGCTCATTGCTCTGTGAAAATCGTATTCTAGAGATCAAAATAAGAAACTTTGCCGAAGGAACCATACCTCTAAAACGAATTCTGATGCCTCCAATTTGGGTCGAACGAAAAAAACCACTTTGGCCCATTTAGAGTGCTCCAATCGAGTCCAAATGTATGACCGACCCCCACTAACTTTTGACGGCCGATCCACCCATGGCAGTGGCACACCCCCTGGAACTCCCCTGGGGGGTTCCCCATACAATTATTTCAAAATATCACCATTTTTGGCCTTTACATGAGAAAAGAAACTAAAAAGTTCGACCCAAATTGGGGGACATCTGAATTCGTTTTAGAGGTATGGTTCCTTCGGCAAAGTTTCTTATTTTGATCCCTAGAATATGATTTTCAGAGAGCAATGGGCGTTTTTTGTTGCCTCCCCACAAATCGACCCGGCCTAGTGTATATATAAGTAAATATGTATATTTTTCAAGAATGGAAAAGAATTAAAAACTTACTTAACCACAAAAGTTGCAACAAATGTAATAAAAATAAACTAAAACAAAACAAATACAGAAGTGCTTAAATACGAGTGAAATCGAACTGTGTATACCCGACACATACTCACATACGAGGTGCGTTCAAAAAGTAAGATGACTTTTTACTTTTCACGAAAAATTTTTATTTCATCAATTTCTATTTTGTCCTCTTCAAAGTAGTCCCTCTTCAGACGTTAAGGGTGGTTGAATTTTAAAGGCCGATGTTGAATGTGAACCACACCTAAACGTCAAGCTTTTTTCCGCATTTTATTTGACAGTTTTCAATTTCAGACTAACACAATTTGAACCATGGAAAGATACAAAATCGAGCAACGCGTTAAAGTTATTCAGGCTTATTATGAAAACGGGCGTTCAAATCAAAATGCACATCGCGGACTTCATGATTTTTTCGGTCAATTTAATCGTCCAAATGTGCGTACAATCGGAAAAATTGTGCAAAAGTTTGAGCAAACCGTTCACGATAGTGTGGTTGAAGAGCCGCCCACCTCAACTCGTCGTCGTGCCCAACAATTGCACCTCTCACGCTCATCGTTGATGAACATTATGCATAAAGACTTGCATTTACACGCTTACAAGGTGCAATTGACTCAAGAACTAAAGCCTCTTGACCATTTCAAGCGTCGTCAATGGTCAGAATGGTGGCAGAAAATGGCAACAGTGAATGACCAATTTTCGAAAAAAAAATCATCTTCAGTGATGAATCACATTTTCATCTCAGTGGATTCGTCAATAAGCAGAATTGCCGCATATGGGCGAATGATAATCCAAGAGTGATTGCCGAAAAACCAATGCACCCACAAAGAGTGACTGTTTGGTGCGGTTTATGGGTTGGCGGCATCATTGGGCCGTATTTTTTTTTTTTAATGAGGCCGGTCAGGCAGTTACTGTGAATAGTGTTCGCTATCGTGAGATGATAACGAACTTTTTATGGCCCGAATTGGAAGATATGGATGTGGACGATATTTGGTTTCAAGAGGACGGTGCCATTTGTCACACAGCTAACGAAACAATGGTTCTTTTGCGCGAAAAATTTGATGGCCGAATAATCTCACGTCGCGGTGATGTCAATTGGCCGCCAAGATCATGTGATTTGACACCGTTGGACTTCTTTCTTTGGGGTTATTTGAAAGAAAAGGTGTACGTCGATAAGCCAGCAACAATTCAAGAGCTAAAGGATGAGATAATTCGGCACATTAACGGCATAGAACCTCAATTATGCCTCAGCATCATCGAAAATTTGGACCATCGGATGTAGGTGTGCCGCCGTGGCCGCGGCGCCCATTTGGCCAATATTTTGTTCCATACATAATTGAGCCATACGAATATTATCATAATAAAGAGGAATGACAATAATTTCCTAAAAAAATTGTATTTTATTCAAAATTAACATCTGCCCTTGAAACTTAACCACCCTTTATTACACTTGCGCCAATGCTTTTTGTAATCCTTAAACGACTTTTGATCTAATACAATGAAGAAACCATGGACGAGATTTCCTTAAGAAATAATCATAATCAAAAATTCTTAGAGCTCCAGTGTGGCACATAAAGCCCCAACAAATTTCTTCTATTTGGGTCTATTCTCGCCAATCTCTTAACTTCATTCCAGGTCAAATGTAGACGAAGGTCAGAAAAAGATCGTTTACTTTGCCCTGCCTGCCGTTTAAGCTTAACAGGTGATCCCCAAAGAGACAACCCTGAAGCTCCCGGAAAACTAAAGCAGGACTCCATACTGTTACTGGCTACTCCATTCAGTACCACAAAATTACCAACCTGCGAAATATTACCTAACATAAGCTTGTTTCTGCTTGTAACTAACAGGTTCGTGCTGGACGTCGATTCCACCCTTGGGTACTGCCTTTCTAGGCGATTCCGAAACTTTGCTGCTACTAAGAACTTCAGCCCTCGGGGCTGCCTCCGGGAGGAATTGCGAGGAGGCGATTTCGCTTCTCCTGTCTTCCGAGAAGGGGTTTTGGGACTGGGCCCCGTACCCGCTAACACCTGAAGTTTTTGGTATTTGTTTAGTTTTATTTGTTATATTTGTTTTGTTTGTATGCATGTTTTATTTAAGAGGGTCCCCACTCGAAGCCGCTATACAAAGCCCGTAAAGTGTAGTCGTTCCTGAGAGGTCTCATTCTTGTCTATGCCACGCCAGGGCGACCATGCGAGGGTCGACGAATGCCTTTATGCCTTTATGAGGCATGCGATCAGAGCCAGTTCGGACTCAAAGGCGGAAGTTATCTCCATTTCCATGGCAGCCGGTTCTACGTTACCGGAATGACTCAGGTTTTTCCCCGACCTAGGGCTGTCGCCCCAGTAAACTAGCCCCGTTTATCACGGAAGTCATCTCAACCACACCTACAACGCCTACCCAATGGCGACGTATTTATAACGTACTCTGAGGCCTGTCAAGGTTTTAACGGAATGGAAATTTTGCGTATTTCCGGTGTTTACACGCATGACTTTGGTTTTCTGGATATTGATCTTCAGCCCGGCTTTCACAGCTGCTTCTCGCACTGCTAGAATTTTCGCTGCCAGGTCAAGATAGTTGTGGGACAGGAGACAGATGTCATCTACATAGTCAAGATCCGCTAGGAGCCCTGCAGTCCCAAGTTAATACCGCCCCCAGATGACTAGGCATTCTCCAATGACAACGTCCAAAACGATGTCAAAGAGAAGTGGTGAGAGAACACATTCTTGTCGTAAACCTGCTAATGTTTTGATTTGGTCCCCCAGAAGTTTGTCATGTCTTATCCGACAGCTTGCGTCCGTGTAAAGCGCTTCGACGAGTTAAATCAATTTCGATGGGACCGCTTTGCACTCGAGGGCGTTATGAATAGCGCCGTGATTAAAGTATCGAACACGTTTTGGAAGTCTAGAAAGATCAGACAGAGCGGGGTGTTCCACTCAACTGACTGTTCAAAAATAACTCGGAGACTGTTGATGAGGTCGATGCCTGAACGGTTCGCTCTGAAGCCTGCCTGTTCTTGTCTGACTTTTTATTTCTCACAAAAAAGCATTGTCTTTTACTAATCAATACCTTTTTTGCTCCCTTTTTTGTCGCATGGAGTGAAGTTCGCTGAATGCGGTGTCTGAGGCATGATGACGGTATTGTTTTTGGCCAAAAAGTCACGATTCTTTGATCTCTTTTTCTCGATAGTAAAAATCGCCGAGCCCATCAAAGCTCCTCCAATCTTTGTGTCCGTCAAAAATAGTCTAAATAAGCCAAGTAGTTGAAACTATAAATGATTTCTCGTAATGCGCAATGCGGGAATTTTGTTTGTTGACAAGCCGATGCAGCGTAAAATGAGTTTCATCACCAAAGATGATTTTTGAAAATCCAATATCATTTTCAAAGGAACCAATTCTCCAAACTGTTGCGATGTTGATGATCTCTTGACTTCAATTCTGGTTTTAGTTGAATTCTTTAAGGATCGAAAGGCAAATCCTGAAGTAAAATCCGTCAAAAAGTCGATTTCTCAATGCCTAAAGAAACCTCAAGAACGTCGTGATGCCGATGTTGAAGGCTGTTGAGCAACACTTTGCGCTACAGCGCGAATATTCTCAATAGAATGTCCAGTCTTTGGTCTCCTAGTCCCTTTTCTACCCTCGACAGAACCAGTTTCTTGAAACTTTTTCAGCAACCTTTGAATTTTCGATTTATTCGGACACTGCTTCTTTTCAATTGGCGCGATAACCGCTTAGGCGTCTTTGGCCAAGCGCGTCCCTCGTTTCTTTCTTGTCAGATTTCTTTCTCGCGCCAGGAGGATGGTTCCAAGGAGAGAAAGTTCCTTATTGCCATCGATTTGGGAGTGGAAAGTACGATTCTTCTGCATATGATCTAAGCAGCTCACAACTACCGGGCCTCGCCCAAATATCGTCTGGGTAACTTTCGCACATCCGTTTAAAAGCGAGTGAATGGGAGGAGGCGAAGCAACCCAGGATACCTGGTTGAGTGCTGGGCTTGGGATCCGCCTAGGGAAACCCGTTCACCAATGAAAAACATACGAACGATTATTTTCATCAAAAATATCACGAATTTTGCGATATGTTGTTCTTCAATGTCGACCCCTTTCATAATAAGTTTTAATAATTTTACGGCGTTGTTCTTTCGGGTAAAATTGCACATCTGTCTACTTAACAAATGCCAAAGATGACAGAGAAAAAAGTACCGTCTAGAAATCATTCCCTACTGATATCTAGGCGCCACTTCTGAGAGAGCTTTTATATATTGGTCTCAATTCCTTTGAGTTTGTAACAAAGAACCGTTATGTGCGCCAAGTTTTAGTACCCTAGGGCCAACTATAAAATAATATAGTAATAAAAAATAGGTTTACAAAACAACAACACCAGAAAAACACTACCAAAATATGGAAGTCGTTTTGCATCATCGTAATGCTGCTTCTCCACTTAAGCACCCATCCAGTAGGCACCATCGATTTGGGCACGCCAAAAACCAAAAATAACCTTCGCCCCTTCCGTGGTTGCCTCAACAAGGCTGGCAAATTTAGATCGCTTCAATGCTGTTCTCTGCTCCATATGCCGCTGCTTTGGCATTCCCTCTTTACCGCTTAGCATGGCACCTCTGCTTTGCCTTGTCTGTTTTTTTTTCTTTCAGAAGGTAAATATTTAAGTGGATGCGTCTATGTTCCATTGTTGTTGTTATGTGCACATATGTTCTTATGTATGTTTCGGTGCTTGCTTCCGCACGCCTGTTTTTATGCTTCATCGAACGAATAAATTTGTTTGTTTACATTTTGTTGGGTGCGTGGCGTAAGCACGCAAGTTCTGCTGATAAATACCCTGGCTCGCTGGCTGACCAGGCGTAACGCATGCAGAGTACAAAGGTATTTAAGAAATATCCGCCTACTAGAAATTTACGTATTTACATACAAACTGTGAGTGCTTTTAAAAACATATTTCTGCAGAAGATTCACTTATGCTTTTTTTTTTTTTTTGGTTGTTTTTTGTGGTTCTTTGTGTGGCTTTTTAGCCCAAATGAACTCATTGAATATTGACTTGGGAAATCGCTGGCCATTGGCTTTTCAATTAGCGCAAATTTATGATGTTTCTCTTTATTTTATAGCCAAAATAATAAGTATTTCCAGCTTGGCCATGCAAATACGTGCAGATGATTGTTTTTCGTAATATCTTTGGTTTTGTGCGAGTATCTGTTTATTTTTACTTTATTTACTCTTAAAGAGGACAGGCGAAATGTACTGAAATGTTTGATACAGATTAGTGGCTGATTTTGTGGTTGGCTGCTTCTGTTTTTGAGAAAATTTTATTGATAAATGAAGGTCAAATTTTGGGAAGGAACATTAGGCATTTTGCGCATTTAGATTACTTAATTTAAGGAGCATTTATTTAATGCATACTGTGCATACATACATACACCTCCTATACATAGAAATATCAGTATCTGATTCTTTTTAGTTCATCCGGATGCAATGAAATTTGGTGAATTGTTGCAAGCACCCAGCCAGCGTTGGCGTCGTTATATAGTAAAAGGTCTTTCAGAAGTGACACCCAGATATCAGTAGAACTGTTATCCAAACGAAAATATTTGCCATCCTGAAAGTAGCCGAATGGATAATCGAGAGGAGATGGAGGAGCCCGAAACAGATTGGAGTTTTCAGTGACAGTTAGACTGCACTGAAGGCCCTGGAGAACGCGAAGCAAACCTCAAAGATTGTTCAAGAATGTAAAAAGAAGCTTAAATCTGTCGAAAAATAGCTCAGGCTTTTACATATATGCGTTTCAGGACGCTCCGGTGTTCAAGGAAACAAAATTACCGATGAATTGGCCAACCGTGGATCAGCGGTTCCCCCACAAGGGTCAGAGCCAATAATCGAAATCAGTTCCGCAGAAATCATAAATTGGATCAGCGATTATATAGGCAATCTACATACAGGGTTAAATTGGAAAGTAATGAGCCTTCCTGCGTGGCGCGTCTGCCAAGAAAATGATCGTTGGACCTTCCCCTTCCACTAGAAACCGGTTCCAGTTCGCTGGCAACAGCGGTGCAGTCAACATCGCTCCGCGCGTGAAAGCTGTTTTAAAAGTGTGTTAGGATTTTGCAGTGGCGAAAATGCAGCGATCGTTGGGGCAACGTTACTCGATCAAATTTTGCGTAAAGCTAAACAAAATGAGTACCGAAACCATTGGGCTACTCAAGGAGGCTTACGGGGACCAATCTCTGTCCAGTGCCCAGGTAAAACGGTGGCACAAGTCGTTCAAGGAAGGCCGGGAGGACATCGAAGACGAACAGCGATCTGGAAGGCCTTCGACGACGCAAACAGACGAAGATGTGAACCGGGTTCGAGAATTTTTGAACATTGACCGTCGTGCTAGTCTACGTGAGATCAGTGAAGAGTTAAATTTAACTTATTACAATGTGGAGGCGTTTCGACTCCATCGAAGCGATCCAAAAAACTGTGACAGCCGAATTGAACGCGATTCCGGCGGATGAGTTTAAAAAATGTTTTCTGCAGTGGAAGGACCGCTACCAGCGGTGTATTGACGCTCAAGGGTCCTATTTTGAAGAATATTAGTTGTATAAGCCAAAAGGTTTAATAAAACTGCTCATTAGTTTTCAATCAAACCCTGTAAAGAGCGATGATCCGGTCTAGAACGCTCCAGAACTGCAAAATGTTTTGTGACAAGTCCAAACAGAAAATTGCCAAACTTTCTACTAAAACTTAAAAGGAAAGACATTCGGTTGATGCTCGGTAACATTACAGGACACAGCCCATGGGGTCAACATATGACCACCATTGGAATCATTGAGGGCCCAGGGAGCCTGTGAGGCGGATAGCACTGAACACTTTCTCTGTGAGTGTCTTGCCTTTGCTATAGGACGGCTACGAATTTTGGGTTCCGATGTCATGAGAACGAGTAATATTCGTTCTCTAAAACTCGAGGATATCTACAGGTCAAAGAATCTGGAAAGTTCTCACAGAACTAACTACCTTTGCCTCTGTCTCTATTTTTTCCTATCTCTTTCTCTGATACTTTTCTACTTTCCTCCTTGACTATCTAACCTCTTTCCAGAGCTCTAAACGCAATGGGCTTTTTAACCTGAGTGTTTTAGGAGCCACCAAATCCCTTGGTGCTCCTTCGCTCGACCTATTCAAATTTCAATTTCAGATATCAGTAGTGAATAATTCCTAGGTAGTACATTTTTTTAGGCTGCGACTTTTCCAGGTTGGAAAAAAAAGCAACGCGAATGGGTCTGGTGGTGAACGAGGGCAAAATGAAGTACCTCCTGCCATCAAACAAATTGTCGGCGCACTCGCGTATCGGCACCCACGTCACAATTAAGATTTCGAGGATGTAAGAGACTTCGTTTATTTAGGAACCAGCATTAACACCACTGACAATGTCAGCTTTGAAATCCAGCTGAGAATCTCGCTTGTCAACAAGTGCTACTTTGGACTGAGTGGTAAAGTCCTCTCTCGACACAAAACAGACACTTTATAAGACTCTCAGCATACGCGTCCTATCGTATGACGCAGACGCTTGGACGATGACAACATCCAATTAGGCGTCCCCTAAAGTTTTTGAGAGAAAGATTCTACGGAAGATTTTTGGAACGTCGCACGGCGAGTATCGCAAGCGATGGAACAATAAGAGCTGCGAATAAAGATCCAGCTGCTACGTTGGCTGGTGCACATCGTCCGAATGGCTGGAAGTATTCTATGCGGTACCAGTTGCTGATAGCAGAGGAAGAAGAAGGTTTTGTCTGAAAAGATCACGTGGAGAAGGTATTGGCTTCTCTTAGTGTGTTCAACTAGCGCCGGTTAGCACGAGAAAGAAACGACTGGGGCGCTTTATTAAGCTCGGCCAAAATCGCTGCAATTAAGAAGAAGAAGACGGTTTATAAATAAGTGAAATAAAAGCTATTTGCCGTTCGTCCATGAAAACGTCTGTTTCCAGGCGAAAATGAAGCTTCGTCGAGGCTTTCATTTTCAAATACAAATTTAAGTTTGCAGATATTATTTGAGTTTATGTTTTCTAATTTCTGTTTTGTTTTAGAAACTGGTACATGCTAATGTAGCGGGTGTTTTGATAGCTGCATGAGAACTATGGATATCAAAAACTAGGGTTTGACAGCTGAGATTATCAAACTGTGTGGGATTTCTGTTCAGTAAGGTTTGGCAACTGATCGTTTAACGCCAGAAAAAGGCTTCAAATTGTGAAAATTTACTTTGAAAAAAAAAAAAAATAAATCTGTTCCCGAAGTGTCGCAAAAGACGGATCGACGATTACAATTGTCCATTCCTCGTCGTTTCCAACTTGTTGGCTTTTGCCCTTCGACTACGTGAAAAATTTTACGTAAGGATCTTGGCTTACCTGCCTATAAAATACAGCTCGTGCAAGAATTGAAGTCGAATGACCAGGTTAGGTTAGACCTGGTTGATTCTCTAGATCGCACATAGGCCAGAAATTGATCCATGGTGATACCAAGGGTTGCTGATTGGGTTCATTTCGATTTATTATTCAGATTTATCGGAAAAAGTAATCAAAAAAAAGGATTGCGGACTTCACTCATAGATGGCTTCAGTTGAATTTTTAGGTTTGCAGACGTAGTACAACTTTTGTTATTTGATAGTTGGCAATTCAGCTCTCAATCAGTAAAAAAAGGTTTTTTGATCCGTTGCGTAGTTTTCGTTTGTCGTTCGTTGAAACTGGGAAAATCAAAAGGAACATTTTCGTCATATTTTGTTGTTTTTATTTCCGCAAAGGGAAAACTGCGTCGCAAGCTCATAAAAAGTTATGTGCTGTTTATGGTAACGAAGCCTTAAAAGAACGGCAGTATCTAAATGGGTTTGCCAAATTTCGTTCTGGTGTTTCTTCACTCAAATATGAAAAACGCTCTAGTCGTCCAGTTAAAGTTGATGACGCCCTAATCAAAGCAATAATCGATTCGGATCGCCACAGTACAACCCGTGAGATTGCAGAGAAGCTCCATGTATTACATACACACATCGAAAAACACTTAAAACAAGTTGGCCATGTTCAGAAACTCGATACTTGAGTTTCTCACGAACTGAAAGAAACGCATTAACAGCTGCGATTTGCTAAAGAAATGCAATGAAAATGATCCATTTTTAAAACGACTGATAACTGGCGATGAAAAATGGGTTGTTTACAAAGAAAAAGATCGTAGAGCAGGCCAGGCGAACCAACTCAAACAACATCCAAAGCTGATATTCATCAAAAGAAAGTTTTGTCGTCAGTTTGGTGGGATTACAAAGGAATTGTCTACTTTGAACTCTTACCACCCAACCGAACGACCAATTTAAACAATGCAGTTGAAGAAAAGCGGCCCGAATTGACAAACCGAAAAAGTATTGTATTCCATCAGGACAATGCAAGGCCAGACACATCTTTGGCCACTCGGCAAAAATTATTGGAGCTTAGTTGGGATGTCTTGCCACATCCACCCTATAGTCCTGACCTTGCACCATCTGATTACTTTTTGCTTCGATCTTCCTCCTTGAATGGTAAAAATTTGAATAATGATGATGATGTCAAATCGTACCTGATTCAGTTTTTTGCTAATAAAAACCAGAAGTTTTATGAACGTTGGATTCTGATGCTGCCTGAAAGATGGCAAAAGGTCATTGATCAAAATGGGTAATACATTACAGAATAATGTTATTTAGTTCCATGAAAAAGTTGTGTTTGATTTAAAAAAAAAATCCGCAATTTCTAAGTTGCCAACCCAATAACTTGTAGCCACGGCGGGCATATGCCCATAGTCATTTTCAAAAAATAAATACCACGAATTTATCTACAAGATTTTAACAAAAAAATTCTTTCAACAATATTTCTATTTTGTGTTATCAGTTTAAGTTCACATGCTCTTAAAAAACACCCGATACCTATATAATACATCTTAGATACTTCTCCGAACTATTTTTTATTAAACGCGAGGCAGCCTAACCGAACCACAGCTTTTGCAGATTTAATAATTTTCTTTAGGAATCGCGTGAGGGCTCAATTTTCCACAAATTAATTTTGATTAGCAACATTAATTGATGACAGCTCATCAAAATTTGGCAGCAATACTTAACGAGATACAATAAAAAAGCGGCAATTGAGCAACAAAAGAATTTCAGATCTATCTTTCTTTGCTTTGCGTTTTTCTATGCAATCTTCGCTTCTTTTACTAATTCATGTGAGCTGCCATATTGTAGGAGCTTCTACACACACACACACACATTCACATATACTCTCACACAAACAAGCATGGAAATATGTATTTATCACATGCCATATCACCATTCCATGAGCAACATCGCGTGCCTTTTTCCATTTGCAGGGCTCAATTGCACCAAAGTCGTTCGGGTAGGCATCGTTCGCTGCGTTTCATTGAAATTGCAATGCCATTTGCCGCTAATTTATCTGCAACAGTTGCGCATTTCACAGCGGCAAATTCTATTTGAATTTTATTTTAAATTCGGAAATGTTTTACAATAAACGGAGTGCATTAGGCGGATCTACATGCATGTGTATATGTGTGTGTTTTTGTATATATGTGTGTGCGTAAGTGCACATATACAAATATCTGCTTCGAAATGCTGAGTGAAAGTGCAACAAAACACAAAGACGGATCAACCAGATTCGCGCTTCCTGTGCCTACTTCACTTGACTCGTTTGTTGTAATTAAACAGATCACTTGTCGCAGACGCACGCACTCAAACGGTCACACATACATCGGTACATATGCACCTAAGTATTTATGTAAACATAAACGGTGGAAGATCACTTTCATGGAGACTAACAAACGTCTGAGTCTAACAAATTTTCGCACTCGAAAAGGCAAAAGGCGCTAAAAGCCCCAGATTGCTTTGTGATTTTCCCCCTTCCATTTGTACGAGTAAATATTAAGGTCTTAGATATCTTTCCGCCCTCTTCGGCCTCCTCATCCTAGACACGGATGCCACCTATGCCCTGATCTGCTGGTATAAACATTTGAATTTCGCAGCGTTGAAGCTGTGAGTTGTTACGCCTTTTATGTTTCACTTATTCTGAGTTATGCCGCACGAATGCTGCGGTCGATTGATGCTTTCAGCCACATTGGCTTCTTAATGCCTTAACCTGGATGGTATCAAAAAGTGCACCTCATTGTCATTTTTTCCCCCACTCATCAAATCGCGACGTGACATGTTTAGATTTTCAAGTTGTTTTGGCATCTTTAATGTTGAGAAAGTTGATGGAAGTTTGTTTGCATGTTTTAGGTTTATGGGAAGTGTTTGTGTGTGAAGAGTGTATTTGTGGGATAAACAAGATTGTCGCTCAAGGATGATTGCCCACCGCTTTGATATGCTCAAAAAATAACGGACTGAACTTTTTAAATTTTTCCTTTTTACACATTTCTATTTCACCGACAATCTGAAATGAGCAGGAGTTGAGAGACTTCTTATATTAGGTGCGCAACTAAGTTCACGCTGTTTGTCAATAGATGCCGCCAGCAGTGTGTGCTAGTCGATTCTAACATAACCTAAACGTCATAAACCAAGCTTAGACATATGGTACACAAACTGCTTCGACACATTAGTGATTTTGTTATGGTATCGGATACTTTTGGTTTTGTGAAAATGTCTGATTTCGTGCCGAATAATCGTCATTTGCGGGAAGTGTTGACTTTCCTCTTTCATTCGAAAAAAACGGCGGCTGAAGCGCATCGAGAGCTACAAAAAGTTTATGGAGATGCTGCTTTAAGTGAAACAACGTGCCGAGATCGGTTCCGTTGCTTCAAAGTCGGTGATTTTAATGTTGACGACCGTCCGCGCGAAGGAAGGCCAAAAACCTTCGAAGACGCTGAACGGGAAGCATTGCTCAATGAGGATCCGTGTCAAACGCAAGAAGAGCTTGCTTCGGTGTTAGGAGTTACCCGCCAATCCATTTTCAAGCGATTGCATGCTTTACGAATGATTCAGAAACAGGGAACTTGGGTTTCTTATGAGTTAAAACCAAGGGATGATGAACGTCGTTTTTTCGCCTGTGAACAACTGCTCCAGCGGCAAAAAAGGAAGGGTTTTCTTCATCGCATCGTGACGAGTGCTGAAAAATGGATTCATTACAGCAATCCAAAGAAAATAAAGTCATGGGGACTGCCCGGTCATGCTTCTACGTCGCCGCCTCGGCCGAATATTCACGCTGCGAAGGTTATGATATGTATTTGGTGAGACCAAGTTGGTATTATTTATTATGAACTGTTAAAATCAAGCAAAACCATCACTGGGGATCGATATCGACTTCAATTGATGCGATTGAGCCGAGTACTGCGCGAGAAGCAGCGGCCGCAATACGCGGAGAGGCATAAAAAAGTGATTCTACAGCATGACAACGTTCGGCCTCACACTGCCAAACCTGTTAAAACCTACCTGGAAACACTGAAATGCGAAATCCTACTGTAGATAGCCTCAAAAGATGAACAATTTTACCGGGAAGGTATACGAGATCTACCAGAAAGATGGGAAAAAGTAGTTAGTAGCCAGCGATGGGAAATACTTTCCTGATTCACTCGTAACCATTTTTTCAGAATAAGAGGAAGTGGAGTGTTTGAGAAAAAGATTCTGCGTAAGATTTTTGGAACTTTGCGCGTTGGCAAAGGCGAATATCGCAGGCGATGGAACGATGAGATGTATGAGCTTTACAACGACATAGACATAGCGCAGGGAATAAAGGTCCAGCGGCTAAGTTGACTGGGTCATGTCGTCCGAATGGATACAAACGCTCCGGCTCTGAAAGTATTCAGCATTCGATGTGGTACCGGCTGGTGGGAGCAGTGAAAAAGGAAGACCTCCTCTTCGTTGGAAATATCAGGTGGAGAAGGACTTGACTTCACTTGGTGTGTCCAACCAGCGCCGGTTAGCACGAGAAAGAAACGACTGGCGCGCTTTGTTAAACTCGGCCAAAATCGCGAAAGCGGTTATCGTCCCAATTAAGAACAAGAAGATATTAAAGGCAACTCTTGTAAATGAAAGTTGTTGCTTTAAGTCGTCATATGGCACTCGAGTAAGACATGTTTTTGCGGTGCTCAAGCATTTGCAGTTTTCTTCACAAATATTTCGAAATAACAATGCAATGCAAGAAAGAGAAAAAACAAGTTATTGGAAAATCCATAACACTGCGAGAGCTCTGGAACCCGGGAGTAAACACACCCGCCTTCTTGTTCTCTTCGGAATTGCAGCTACAATCTTAAAAGGGTATGAGTTAATGACAATGAAAGACATGAATTGAAACTAAATCTAACTATTGCTGGGATGTAAGAAATACTTTTCTAAATGTAAATTTTCCCTACTGATTTTTGGTGGGAATCTTGATAATATTAACGAAACGAGTAGCCAATTTAATAATTTTTCCCAAAGAGCCGTTGTAAAAATGCAGTTTTATCGAAGGCATATTTCAGTCAAAGCCTAATAAAATTCATATTTGAATGATTGTTTTCAAAAAACTGTCTGCTGCAACGCCCTTAATGTGATTGTTTGACAAATTAAAAGGGTCATCAACATTTTGTTACACTGAACCCTTACACGTCGGCAGCGATTTGCATTGTAATTTCTAGTAAATGAGTGCAATTGACTGATTGTAATGAGAGAATATTCAAAATAAGAGGACGTGAAACATTTGGGGGAGTTGCACATGCACATGCCCATACTCGTATGTATATGTGTGTCCGTATGTATGCATCTTTCATATCAGCAAATTATAGACATTTGTCTGTTCCCTCTTTCGTTTACTGCTCAGGACTGATGTGAGAAATTGTTGATGGGGGGTAAATACGATATCAATAAAATGAGAAATTTGTAAGTCAAAATCCCAGTGTTTGCTATGCGTAGGTGCGCGGTAGCCGATGCAATTAGGGTGTGACAAAGTGGTTTTGAATTTCTCGCCTCACCGCGATTTTGTGTGGAAGAATTTGAATTTTTCTTGTTTTTTTAAATACGAAGGTTACGCAGCATTGCACAGTTCATTGCAACTCAATGCTTGATTGCACTTTGTGGATTGATTTTTTTGTTTTGTTTTCATGCCTGCGTTTCTGCTGCTGGTTTTTATGCCCGCGCGCACTTGTTCCCAAGGGTATTATAACAAATTTTTTTTTCAGATAAAGTTTTTAAAAATGTAACAGCATAAAGGAGTTGCGATAGATGTGGATATATGTACATAGGAAAGTGAAATAGGTTGGTGAAATGGTTGAAGTGCCAATCTGGCACTCCCCAAGTAGCACTAAAGCGTCGTTTTGTAACCATTTTGAAACCTCCAATGGTCAGATATCTACAGCCCGCCAGAACTGTTGATGTAACGGAGAAGATTGATGGGATGCCGAAGAAAGGAGCACCCAGTAACCTTAATCGCCTAGCTGCCAAGCTCGGATATTTACTCACAGTCTCCTTCTCTTTCAACTAATAAAATCTCAGAGGATAAGATGGCTCAGACACGAGACAGATGGCGCGAAGTTGAGAATGAAGCAATGGTTCACCAAGAACTGTGAGGCTTAGAAGAAGAAGAAGAAGAAGAAGAAGTCTCCTTCTCTGAAAGGTCCCCACAGCTTCTGCAGTGCTGGTTAAATTGTAAACCTAGCTTTCACCGCCTATGCCGATCAAGCAATGGCTGGTAAACACACCTACGAGTTTGGAAATTGAATGGCGTGAAGCCTCCAGAAATATCTGAGTCCTCCATCTATTGCACGGGGACCAGAGGATTTTCAAAATAGCATGTGCAGAAATATAGCACCACCTCTGCTGCGCTTTCCTGAGAAATAAGTTGTACAATTCCCCCTAAACGACAGTAAAGAGGATGCCGATATCTGGGTAGGGGACCTCTGACACCAGTCAACCCCTTCCTGGCAAGCTCATCGAGTTTCTCTCCATGTTCCTATGTCCTGTAACCCAGATCAAAGAAATCTTTACTGTATGTACCAAAATCTACGGAATTATGAAAGGAATCGATTTAGTCATGTCCTTCTGTCCATCTGTGTGCACGAAACCGTGGCCGAAATTGAATATATTTTAATGAAACTTGGCACCCTTCCTGGTGCCTGAACCGTGACGATGTTGGTTGGGCTTGCGTGCATCTGCGAAAGGTTGGACTGTGCCAGCGAAGTGCTTAACTACTCCAGAAGGGTCACCAATGTTGGAGAAGCTAGCTTAAAGATGTCACACAAAGACAGGCACGAGTCCATCCATGTTTTCAAACCAGTAGCTTTGTCTCACTTGCTGAGCAACTTCCAGGTAGATCATCAACGTCCGTAAGTCCAGAAGCGTCTGCTACACAGTGAGCGAACCTCTAGTCTGCGTCTGATCCCAGTGGGGCGGCAGTTTAATGGACAACTGGCAGTAGGTATAAAATGCAACCTATCTTTCGCCCCCTCTGTCTAATGTTAAATCAGCCCGGCCCTCAGTATCCACCTAAAACGAATACTAAAATCTCCGGAGACCCAGTCGTCCGTGTACAAGAATCAGGCACGAGCGATGGTCATGCTACTGAAGCCCCGGTTGTTGTTCAGATGGTTACCACGGAGCTGAACAATCGGCAACTACTAGGCTAAAGCAACCTGTTCTAAGGCAGGCCAAAATTAGGACTGATTCCGCAGACAATCTGTTGGATCGAAGAGTGTTGGGCAACGCCGTCTATACTACGGAGGAAGATAATACTTCTTGGGTATCTGTAGCGTTCAAGGCCCAAACTCCAAGGTCTCCCACTAAACCAAAAACCAAATCGGATGATACTCCATCAAAGAGGCCTGCGGTGAACAAATCCCGGAAACAAAAGATGAAATCGGGTAACAAAAGCTTAATCAAGTTTCTTGAGAAGCTGAGCCAACGTCACACAAATTCTCTTTCCACACGGGATAAAGCGCTGAGGCAGAAGCACGCATTCAACGTCCGAAAAAACGAGAAACAACATACTTTGGGTATGACGGTAGCTGAACGCGAGGTTTCCAATCAAGTCATGTTCGAATACCTGGGAAACTCCTACGACAGCGGTTCTACGTAACCGGAACGACCCGGATTTATATCCCGCTAAGGAATGTCACTTCAGCAGCATTCTTCGTATATGCATGGGGAATGTTTATGCTGCTACAACAACAACCTGGGAAATTTGCACAATGTCTCACTGGAGGGACGAGTTACCTTTTTAAAAAGATCTAAGAGGATTACGCAACTTAGTTAGGGGATGGAAATCACATGCAGGTAACACAATAGGCCTTAGAGCCATTCAGTGTCTTGTCTTAGACAAGCAACCTGGCTTACCTGACCTACACTAATGAAACTTGGTATTCGAAATGATGGAAATCGGTCAATAACCATGTCCAACTCCCATATAACGGTAATTTTCACAAACGAAAAAAATGTGATATCTCTGTAATAACTATTTGGTAAAACTTATGAACCGAGAAAGTCAACACGTTGCAAGTAAAGTTTAAAAACTGTTAAAGACCACGCCCACTTTTCAGAAAATGTAAGGAGATGAAACTCAATAGCTATAGCGACTTGATAGAATACACCCAAACTTGGTCCACGTATTGCTTCCCAACTCTTTTCGATCCGACATACATACATCCCTATGATGAGAAAGTATCGGGAATATTTAAATAAAACAAAACAGAATTAAATTTCAGGCAAATTTATTTTTTCTCCTTCAAAATATGACCCGTCTGAAATAACACACATGTGCCAACGTTTAACCCAGTCCTCCATGCACCCCTGGTGGGCCGACGAAGGGATGGCCTTCAGCTCCTTCATCACATTCTCTTTAATCTCCTCTATCGGCTGAAATCCCATTCCACGAAGTGGTAACTTCAACTTGGGAAACAAAAGGAAGTCGCACGGGGTCATATCAGGTGAGTACGGTGCTTTCACGACGGTATTTAGTTGGTGTTTGGTCAAATAATCCAGCACAATGTGGGCTTGGAGCGATGGCGCGTTATCATCATGCAAAATTCAAGAATTGTTTGCACATTTAGTGAGTTTGAATAAAATTGAAAACCACGCCCACTTTTTGTATGTTAAATATAAATTTTCGTCTTTTACCCCGATGTTACATGCCATAACTTTCATTGCCTGTGAGTTTGTTTAATTCAAAAATTTTAAGAGCCACCCAGAATTGAATTTTACTTAAACTTGGGCTTACAAAGTTCGATTTGGACCGAATTTACTCTTTTCATTAGATTTCTGCCCATCTTACGAGTATTTGGTACATTTTTTCGTTAACAAATGCCCCCAGCTCACATTCCTCTAAGAAATGCGTCATTCCCGTTTCCACGCTTGCATTGACGTCATCGTTTCATAGCTTTGAAGGCAGCCACACTCTTTGCTTTTAAGACTTTTTTCCATTGTTGGCTGCTTTAATTTTCCTCTGACTTTGTACTCCTTATCTAGCACTGCGATATACTTATTATCGCCCCTTTTTATATTCTAAGTAAGCCGCCACTCAAACACACAAACATTGCAGCATTCATTGCTGCCTTTGTCGCTCAGTGAGTTTTTTTCGCAGGCGCTACTGGTTGGTTTCTTGGTTCAGTGCGGCAATTCACTTCGAGTCGCTTGGCCTTCCACCAAACAGCTTTTTTGCCTTGTAAGTGTCCATCCTCTTGCTCCGCTTCTCCTTTTGCTTGCGCTCGCCTCATTGCCACCGCGCAGCGTTCGCTTACAATTCTGCTCAACTAAAATTGCAATAAATCAATTTCACAAAGAGCTTCAGCGAGTTTCCTCCCGGTACGTCGCGTTGTGCGCCGCAGGATGAGCTGGCAGCGCGAGTTGAGCGCATTTCTGAATGAGGGAAAATTGTGACGATTCGCCGCAAGCGCACACAATAACAACAACAACACTTCTTGGATCATCCGCTCGTCTGCTCGTCTACTTTGTTGTAAAAAATTGGCGCTGCCGTCGTTGACGCGCCTCTTTTGCTTTTTTATTTGCTTTTCTGATGTTTCGAATTTTTGCGCTTTTCACGTTCGACTTTTTAACTTAAGTCCAACTTCGTTGTTTGTTTGTTTTTTGTGATGTTTTTTTCGTTTTGCATTGCAACATCAACAAAAATGTGTGCCTCAACTTTTGTAGTCGGATGCGGTGGTGCCGCGCAACACGAGCAGCAGTAGCCGCATTCACCAGTGGCTTGACTTGGCTGAGTGTCGGCATCGGCTTTCGCCAAAACACTTTCGACTTGCCTTCATAATTCATTATTGCGTTTTGCGCACTTCTGACACTCTTCCCCCACTCCCACTCCCACTCCCATTCCTTTGCACTGCTCATACACACTACTGGATGAATGACTTTGTTCGGCTCTTTTTAGAAGTTGTGTGTTGCATTGCAAATTGCACTTACACTTATGCAGACACATGTGTGGGTATGTGTGTGTGTGTGTACTTTGCCCTTTATCAGATGATGACATTTTTGCGGAACCACACTTGAATTAATTTAATTGGTTTTTCTTGTAATGGGCTGGTTTTGGTTGGTGTCCTGGGTTTTACGCTGTCGATGCTTCTGTGTGTGTGTGCGTGTGCTCCTTTCATATGAGTCGGTTGGTTGTGTTTAGTGTCACTTAGAACCACCGCCAACGCTCAGCTGTTGTGTGTGCGATCTGACCTAACGACTGAGGCCATCTCGTGCAATCTACGATACTCCAAATTGAAGTGCTTCTCTGACATATTTTCACATAATGTCTTACAATTAAATTCCTCTTGATGAAATGAATGAATGAATGAATGAAGACTACGTGAGAATGCAGTTGGTTGGCATTTAATTTTGAAATTGCAGTTTTATGTTCATAAACCGCATCACAATGAAAAGAAGTAAGCAGGGAGAGAGAGCGAGAAAGTGAGAGAGAGGGGATTTTTCAGCCAAATATAATGCAATCACACTTTTGTGTTTGAAATCCATTACTGAATTTCTTTTTTCGCATTTACTCCCGGCAAAATACTTCCGCGCGCTTGTGAACAATACTCTGGACTGTCATTTAGCCAACTAACAGTGCCCTGTTTCTTAGCGTGATCATGTTAGAGCACAAAATATCCGTGGTTGTTAGTGCCTTTAACAACAATTGCTTATATGAACTTAATCAGTATTAGTTCCGCTTTCACCCTTTTTTCCTTTTTCTCAATGGTGTTGTTGACTGTAGACCAAAAGCACGAACAAGCCATGTATGAACACGAAAATTCGGAAAGTTGAAGCACTAAAAGTCTCCTTGTATAAATGCGGTCCAATGAAACTCTTTTGAAAGAGAATTAGTAACATTGAATATAGTGAGTTATACCAATTTTATGAGGTGTGACCGGGCATGATAGAATAGGAGATCGCGCCTTCCG
Source organism: Anastrepha ludens (assembly GCF_028408465.1). Classification (NCBI taxonomy): domain Eukaryota; kingdom Metazoa; phylum Arthropoda; class Insecta; order Diptera; family Tephritidae; genus Anastrepha; species Anastrepha ludens. Next base: position 23,488,484 of record NC_071499.1, on the reverse strand, counting down.
AAATCGCAGGAAGGTGAATTACTTATTTGTGAAGAGGAAGAGTAGGCAAAAGCAATAGAAACTACCAAACACAAAAAGTTATACACACGCTCACATTCACTTTCCTGTAACTATTGAATACTTGGCGAATAATCGTAAATCCAAAACTTTATTAAGCAGCCATTTTTAGCTGTCAGGGATCCTCCTCCAATTTATAATGTGCGTCTCGATGTTGTTCCACAAATGGAGGAACTTACAACTGTTTTAGGCCGCCTCCGAACGGCAGAAGCTTTTTTATGAGGAGCTTTTTGAAGGCAGAAATACTACGTTGTCCAATAAGTTGTGCGGTTCGATAAGAGAGTGCGCTGCTACTAACTTATATTTTTTTGGTACGTTGGTACACTCTTCAAATGAATGCAGTCAAATTTCATTTCAATCTGTCAATTAATTCTTTGTTTTCAAGCCATTTAGTATCGGCGTGTCACATGATTTTGCGCAATGGAAAAAGCAAGTATCCTGCAGTGACAGATTTTTTATTTTTGGAAGGTTTAAAAGTAAAAAAAATTTCGAATGCGACTTTCTCAGCAACATTCAAAGCGCTTTCGAAATGATAAAGTGGATTTTGTGCGTCGATTCATCACTGTGGATAAGACTTGGGTCCATCACCATGATATTAAATCAAACCAAGAAGCTAAGGCGTGGTGGGAACCTGGTTCTTCAGCTCCGAAACGAGTTCGCTTCAGAAACCGGCCAAGTATCAATGTTTTTGGATGCGAAGGAAATTTTGTTTGTGAATCACTAGCAAACTGGTGAAACAATCAATTCTGAATATTATTGTAACCTTTTAGAACAGCTAAAAAACAAATTCGTGAAAAAAGACCTAGTTTGCAAAAGAAAAAAATTATTTTTCACAAGAGCATTTTGGCAATGACTGAAATCCATGAATTAAAGTTCGAATTGTTGGAGCATGCACTGTATTCACCAGACTTCCTAGCGACTTCCATCTGTTCTCAAACCTAAAAAAATGCGTGCGTAGAAGGCATTTTTCATCAAATGACGAGGTCATAACAGCTGTGGAAGCGTATTTTGCAGCGCTCCCAGATTCTCACTTCAGTGATGGAATTCATAAATTGTGTATTGATGTTCAGGGAGCCTATATATATACATATATATAAGCATTTAATTGGCGCGTACACCCTTTTCGGGTGTTTGGCCGAGACCCTCCTTCTATTTATGGCATCTTTCTTGATGTTGTTCCACAAATGGAGGGACCTACAGTTTCAAGCCGACTCCGAACGGCAGATATTTTTATGAGGCGCTTTTTCATGGCAGAAATACACTCGGAGGTGTGCCATTGCCTGCCGAGGGGCGACCGTTATTAGAAAAATGTTTTTTTAACTTTGGTGTTTCACCGAGATGCGAACCAATGTTCTCTCTGTGAATTGCGAATGGTAGTCACGCACCAACGCATTCGGCTACGGCAGGGAGACTATACTGAGTAATAAAATGTACTTCAAATCATAAAATTGTGCGTTTTCTTATCGAACCGCATAACTTATTGAACGAGCTAGTAAAATCGCAGATTTGGATTTACCTGCCGAGGAGTGATTGCTATTAGAGAAAACCTTTTTTATCATTTGTTGGTTCCGAATCAGAGCTCCACCGAATGATAGTTCCGCACAAACACATTCGGCTATAGCGGCCGAGTATCGAACGAATAAAGTTTTGACCTACGCCACACGAGAGCTATAACCATTTCACAATTAATTCATTAAGTACAAATGCAACGGAATAAAAAAATTTATAAATATGTAATAAAAAGCAGGAATATACTTGAATATCAATGCAAATTTCAACCCTACTGAAATAACCCTTATAATTACAAGAATTGGCAGACGGGCGTGAGTGCGTAAGCTGCAGCAATGCCAGCGGTTTCTTCCATGCGTGAGAATCTCTTCTGACCTCCAGCAGACAATCCAGCTAAGCTGACCCACCACTGACCTCTGAATATTGCATACAAATGTACATAATTTCATATTTAATTGCATGCACATATGCATAAACATACACACATACATAAAAACATACATGGAAGTAGCAAAATAATTGAAATGAAATTTAATTAAATTCTAAATTACGCGTGCAATACCATAAATTCATCAAATGCACTTTGCACACAAGCACACACACACACATACATACAGCTACTAGGTATGTGTGTGTGTATGAAGGCATGTATTCATCCAAGTGCACTCAGCAGACGCTGCACTGCTGCCATCCAAAAAGTAATGCATTTGCGATTGAGGAAGCAGACATACGAGTAGAACGACGACGCTGACGCCGCTACTGCGCAGCCGATTGCAGCTCAACTAAATTGCAAAGCGTGGCTGCTGACTACAGAATGCGGACTCTTGGCCGCCCTTTCATTCAATGTACACCGCATCGACTTGCGCCCGATGCTCTGCGACTGGCGCAATTGAATGGATTTGTTGCCAGATAAATTGTAGTTGAGGCGCGGGTTAACCGCTATTAGCGATTTCTCTTACTCAATGTCTTTGGCCGCCAAGAGTACTTACTTCTGCCAAGATTGTCGTTCAGACTCCAACTCCAACTGCTCTTGGCATCCACTCTTGTTGTTTTTGTGCTTTTTTGTTGCAATGCGTAGACGATTACTAAATCTGCGTTGCTGTATTGGAGCGTTAAAATGTTCGCTTAAGGGATTCTAATAAAAATTTATGTGGTAGTTATCGTCGCCACCAAATCAACTAATGAATGGCGAACAGACAAACTGGCAGATTGTCACAAATCCGGTGCAAAGGCATTTCAACATGTCCGATGCGCTTCATTAGTGGATTTTTGTGCTGAATGTTGACATATTCCAAAGTTTACGAGTGTTGCGTACAACACAATTTGAAGGTTGCAATGTATATTTGGATATATGTGTGTGTGTGCAAACATATATACTAATGCTTGTATCAACTACTGTGAATGTGTTAATTAGAGAAATCTCTCGAGAATATTCGAAGATTTAAAATTCACGTAGTTGTATGGCCTCTTTCTGCCATCAACATTTTAAAGGTCTGCTAAATTTCAGAAAAATCAAGAGCTTCCCCCACAGCAGAGCTGAGATAAACAGCTGATTTTTTGTATTAAAAGAATATATGCATGCATTTATTTTATACCATAAATGTACAGGGTCCGACACTCGAAGTGTAACCAACTTCAGACCGCGCGCGCAGCTGAATGCACGGATATCAGCTGTCTGTTAGTTGGCTAAATGACAGTCCAGAATATTGTTTACAAGCGCGCGGAAGCATTTTGCCCAGAATAAACACGAAAAAAAGAAAATCCGTAATGGATTTCAAACATAAAAGTGTGATTACCTTATATTTGGCCGGAAAATCACAACCAGCGATTGTTCGTGAGTTCGAGCACCTTAAAGCACCATTACTCGTTGCAATGATACTGGCAGCATCACGCAACGTCATGGAGGTGGTCATCAAAAGACTGAAAGGTCACGTGAAATGTTTCAAAAAGTGAAGAAGCGACTTGAGCGAAATCCCGACGAAGTGCCAATTAAATGGCGAAAGAACTGAAAATATCTGGCCATAGCATCTGCCGCAATCTTTGCAATATCCAAAAGGCGCATGATCTCACACCAAAGCCGCAACAAGTCAGACTTGAGAGAGCGAATGAGTTGCTTCGTACGAGAATTTGAGTCATCGCTTGGCCACCAGGAGACGGCACCCGCCATAGGTAATGGTTTGGGCCGCTCTAACCGCAGATGGATGCCCTCTAATCGGTTTCATCGAACCTGGCGTCAAGGTAAGTGCGAAATATTATCGGGAAAGTATTTTGGAGGTTGGGACGTTTCATCCACCGCCTCACAAAGCTCGAGTGAACCAAGAATGACTAAAAAACAACGTTCCGAACTTGATAACGTGCACCAAATGAGACTTAAATTCACCAGACGCGAATCCGATGGATTATTCTTTTTGGGCCATTTTGAGCGAGGTCCGAACTAAAAGATGCACCAATCTCGATGCACTGAAAAAAGCTATTGTCTGCGAGTGAGCCAAAATACCTGCGGTTGTCAAATTTTCTCGAAAACTACTTATCCGATCTTGATGAAATTTTACATAGGTGTTCGAAATACAATTACTCGTTCTTGAACGAAGGATTTTGATTTGTTTTCAATTACAACAATTAAAACAAAAACAAAATGTCAAGCAAATTTGACAGAAATTTTCAGTTTCTTGCAAAAATGCCTGCCAAAATTCCAATTTTTACTTTTTTTTCTTTCCTTCGTTCAAGCACGAGTTTATGGTCTTAACTAAAACACCTAATTTTTTTTTTCATTTTAGATGATCCTGTCAGGAGTTATGCTGGCAACGCGGACGCACCTTTTTTTCGAGGGCTTACCGGAAATGACGTCAGAATAGAGGAGTTTTAATTTTTTTTTTTTTAATTTCAGAAATTATTCTTTAAATAAATATATATAGACAGAAAAAAGTTTGAATTAAATAAATATTTTTTACATAGGAAAAAAACATTGAACGTAGGCCTTTTTTTAGCCGACGAAACCCATGTAACCCCTTAAGAATGTGTAAACCAAAAAATCCCAATTTTTCGATAATTCTAACTACCCCTATCCCCTTAGGCTGGCATAAGGAAATTTGAATAAAGTTTCGCTGACACAAACAAACATTTTCTTTTACGAGGCTTATCAGAACTTCTAAATGTTTCCTATCGAATGTAATTCGCAACATAAAAACCTAGTTTAATTTTTTATTTTATTTACTCAATATGGCTTTTACCACATTACAACGACTGAAGGCGATAAAAATCCTTACACCTTTTATTGTTTGGCCACATTTTACATTACGAGTACAAGAGCCTAAAGATTTATACAAACCTTTGCTGACAATTTCACACATCATAAAAATAAATGTAAATGAAAACTCGTTTTTGTTGTTTTAAACATCAGGGTTTAAGCTATAGTTTTACAAACACACACACACACACACAAATGAGAGCAAATGGGAGAAATATGCTCTGACATGCGGGTGAGAAAAAGTCCTTTGGGAAGAAATAATATAACTACAACAACACCAACAAACAAACAACACTCAGACTCATATCAAATTCATCAACACGAGAAAACAATAATGATTGTAGGAGCAACGACAACAACAACGCAAACAAAAACAACAACAACAAACAATGAAAGTGGCATTAACAACAACGATGATATACTTATAGATTTGTGTACACGCATACATATCAACACATGCCCATGTATGTATGTATGTATGCATTAAATTGAAAAAGGGGTCTGCCTGAATGCTTGAAACGAGTTGGCAACATGCGGCGGCAGCAACAAACAATAAAAATCAAATAAACACTTTGCGCCCCTAGTGCACAAACACGCATACAAACCGACTACTAGTGCATGTGTGTACAGTGCACACATACACATATCGAGCAGCAACAAACCATCAACACGGCAGCAACAACTGCAACTGCAACTGCAGCAGCAACTTCAACTAGAAGAGCTGCAATAACAACAACTTGAGTGTCATAACAAGCAGCAGTGAAATGACATTCGACGGCGGATGTTCCTGTGTGTGTGTGTGTGTGGCAATCATTACGACGCTGTGGCATATGGTTGCATGCGGGACTTTGTTTACTCCTAAACAGCAGCCCTTGCGGGAAATCCTAATGGACTTGCACTTTTTTTGGCGAAGTTTAAAGCCTTATTCGTTTGATTCTTTGGCTGCTTACTTGCCGTTTTCAATTTTCTTCCTTATGTTGTTGTTGGTACTGTAGCAGCAATACTAAAGCCTGTCAGTGTTGTGTAAATCACCGGTCGTCTTCGTCTAACTGATCTAAAGGTAGGCCCAGGAAACCTGCTGTTTCGACAGGTTGCGTCCAAAGGGAGAGGGTTGTTAAATGAGTGAGTTTGGTGCGCATGTGAAAAGGTGGTTAGTGTCGTGCGGACATACGTTTGGTATGCCGGGGTCAATTCTGGATAAGTAGGAATTCAACCTTCTACAGTATCCAGAACGTAATTGTGCCTATGAATGTCGATGATTGTCTGTCTAAACACTGTCCTGGATCTCGTCGGCGTGCCTGGACGCGGCTCGGGCTCAAGCTGGTGTTTGGATGGGTGAAACCTGCGGAAGCACCCTAGCAGAAACTATTTGCTGTGCAGTTTGTTGTGCTCCTTTACTGAAAGCAGCTGTACCTCGTTGTGAAGGTGTTGAAGAGGGCACATCAGGAGGCAATCCGTCGCTGTCTGCATTGCAGCTTTATCCACTGCGTGTCACTAGTTCCAGGCGACCAGACAGACGCAGCGTAGTTTAGAACCGGCCGGCCAATTACCTTAAACGTCGATAGCAACATTTCTTCGTCTTTGCCTCAAGTGCTGCGGACAAGCGATTTGAGGACCTTGTTCCGATTTTGGACTTTAGTGGCAATTGCGGTTATGTGCGCAAAAAAGGAGAGCAAACTGTCGAAGGTTACACCCAAAATTTTGGGATTGTCAACAGTCAGAATCAGTGTGTCATCGACTTTGACCTTGAGTTGCAGTTTCATCTCCTTTGTTCAGGTGGTGAAGAGGGTCGCCGTGGACTTTGTAGGGGAAACTTATAGATTCCTCGCAGTGAAAAAGCAAGAAAGATTGGTGAGGTAATCGTTCACTTTGGCGCACAGATCATCGATGTCATTGCCCGACACCATTATCGTGCAATCGTCAGCGACCAGGGAGACTCCCTCTTGTGGCAGGAGGAGCTTCGATACATAGAAGTTGAACAGCAAGGGCGACAGGACACCACCCTGCGGAACACCTTGCTTTATCTTCCTCTGTTTAGAGATTTGGTCTCGAAAAATCACTGACGAGTGACGACCACTCAGATAGTTAGCGAATCATTTCTTTAGCCCTGGCTGGAGTGTCGACTGTAAAATGTCATCTGGTAGCGTGGAATGGCTGACAGTATCGCAAGCCTTCTTCAAGTCGAACGCTACTAGGACAGTCCTCTCGCAGGGGCGGTTTTGGTTAAGCCCACGGTTTATTTGAGTGTTTATGACGGTGAGTGCTATGGTGGTCCTTTCTTATCAGATTCGTTTGTGACAATGGGCGCTCCTCGTGGCTCCGCATGCCCGCTATCTCGAGGTCTCTGTTTCTAGATAGTTTTTTTTTGAAATTTGTTGCGGCCAAGGAAACCTTTCGGGACGTTCAACAACCTTGAAATAATCTCTAATGCACTCGAGTTGCAAGCTGGTTATTCTTTCACTAATATTGGCAAGCCAACCTTCAGAAAGTCATAAAATTATCAGTAGTGCAAGTCGTTTTCATCAGGCACCCACGTCGTTCTGTGGATTTTTTGGGCTTAACATTTACAACAAAAGTTTAGGACCATTCAAGTGACTCGGCGATGAATTTATATGGTTTTTTTTTGTTTTCGAAGATTGACAACAAGCCTCCGCTCCTCAACTGAGCAATGCTGAACAATCAGATAAACAGGGATATTATTTAGGTGGCGCAAAATTAATCATTCTATCGGAAGATTTATAATTTTTGCAAATGGCTGCGTACGTCAATCATGTTTGAGCTGACAGCTGCCGTATACAAGCCAAACAAGCAGTGAAGCACCGAAAGGTCAAAATAAAGATTTCCATCCCTCAAAAACACTGTTTTTTTTTTTATATGTAGTAACAAAGGAATTCAAAAACATAATTATTTAAGTGGTTGGCAGTAGTCAAAATTTTCCAAAAATTTGATTTTTTTTTTTTTGGATTTTCTTACTGTATAACATCTTAAAAATATTGTGCGAAAATTTCAAGTGAATCCGACAAATACTTTTCGAGTTTTTCAACAATTAGCAAATCGATATTTAGGAAGCTGCTATGACGGCTGAAGAACTATTATATGGCCCAGGATAGATGACACAGTGTAAGTAATCAAATAATTCGTATAACTCTACAAAAATCGATAGCAAAACTTTAAATGCATTTTTCTCAAAACTATCGTTTTTGAACTGGTGATCACTGTAACTTAAAAACCACTTCCAATTTCAATGGAATTTATACTCGAAGGATTTTTTTTTTTTTTCTAGAAAATCTGAAAAATATTTTCTGAGGCCGCCATATTGTTAATTTTGAAGAAAAAAGCTTCGATCAGGCACAATATTATCTATTAATAAAACTAATTTCTCTTGTCGGATTGATTTTAGATGAATCTCCAAGGGCTTGTGATGATCACCGCAAGGGACTTCTGGAGAAACGGGCGCCACACAAACAGCGATGACTTTTAAAATTATAAATTTTTTTTTTAACTTTTGCTGAAGTCAAGACGAAAGATGACGTATTAGTGCTATGTTTTTTTTTTTAATAAAGCAAACGACTAGCAAAAAAATTATTGAAAATCATAATTTGTTCGGTCCCCTGACTACCCCTAACCCCTTAACTCATTCTGAGCTTCTGAATTGCATCAAATTTGAAATTTGGGCATTAAAGAAAACAAACCCAGTTGAAACTCTTCCATTTACAACGTTTTTCTACATGGCCGTTTATGGTTAAATACCACTTTCAATTTTTTCTCCACCACTTCTTAGCCTCCTATTTTTCATATCTTTCCAGTTTTCAAAATGTAGGTACTTAACGCTTGAATTGGCTATGATCAATAGTCACTACATTAAAGCTCAGGTCAATGACCGGAAACTAATAAAAATTTAACAATTTTTTCATCTCGGTATAAGCGTTAGTATTTTTAAAGGTAATGGGAACAAAAAAATAATTTTTGAGAAAATTGTTATTCGCGGTTGTCAAGGGCGAAGTAAAAAATTAACGCGACTTTGCTGAAAAAAGTTTTACAAGCGAAAATTTGTTGGCTTCCCACGTAAACCGGCGTGCCTTAATAGCTGTAGAAAATCATTCACCTACACATTTACGTGCTCCTTTATTTACTACGGGCCCCAGCTGCACCTACAGCGACAGCAATGAAAATGCTAGACTACTCCAAAGCGCACAGCAAAGAAAGGAAAAACGTCAAAAGTCTCACCGCCTGTGAATCGCCCGTAAATACTCTCTTTGCAAGAAAGAAAAAGTAATGGCATTTTTGATGGTGATGATGAGGCTGCTGATGCTGCTGATAGGGTGGCTCAAACGGCGAATTCCATAATTTCAATATTCGCTAAAAATAACGTCAACGCTCCAAGCAGCTAACAGTTGAATGTGCCACATAAAATATATAGATATACTGTACTTGCATGTAGGTACAAGGTGGTTCATCTAGTATTTGGAATTTAATTTTTTTTTACTTTGAAATTTAGTTTAAATTAGATATTTACGAAATTAGTCGATTCTCGCTGGATAATGTTTGACCACTAATCTAAAGAGTGTCTGGTTGAAGGTCTGCATTTTTATCAAAACGAGAATTTTTCAGATTAAACACATTTTAACCTCAGCGTAGTCAGGAAGAAGACGTTGCATTCAAAACGAGTGACGATTTGGAGCAGATTTTTCACAGGCGGCATCATTCAACCAGTTTTTTTTTTTTTTTTTTTGGAAATGAAAAAGAGGCCACCAACGTCCAGCACTTCCAACCTCACATTCAATAGCTTAACATTCAACCTAAAATTCAACTAACATCGGAAATCGAATAATCAGCCGAAATGGTGATGCCAACTGACTACCTAAGAGTTGCGATTTAACTTCATTAGACAATTTTTTGTGCGACGTCGTTAAGGATAAATGTCACTGCGAATATTCCCAGATGATTTAAGAATTGAAACGTGAAGTCGAAATTGCCAAAACTCGCGAGGAAGTACTTTAAAATTGGGCCGATTGAATAGGGTACCGTAGAGACAGCCGTGAAAGTAAATTTGAATGAAGCTGTGCGCCAAAGTGCACTCCTTCTGGTTGGTTGGTTGGTTGGTTGGTTAAAGTGCTGATTCTTCCAGAATCCAACTAGCGCTTCCGCACCATTTTGTTGCCACATCCTCGTTACCAATTTGTTTACCAGTTATTTACAGCATAACTATATACAGTCTCTGCGGTTCAGGAACCTTTCCAGGTTGTTGACATCTAAGCCAGGCAGCAGACTCTCGAACAGCGGTTTACCCAGGCTTAACATTCTGTCCTTCCATAGAGCAGGGCATTCGCAGAGGAAATGGAAGATTGTTTCCTTTTTCTCCGGTTGTTTACAACTGTGACAGTATGTGTTGTGAGGGATGCCTATTTTGGCTGCTTGTTCTCCGATAGACGAAAAGCCAGTTATGACTACCGTGAATCTTCAGACGTCTCGTCGTTTCATGTTTATCAATATCGACGTTTGTTTGAGGTGGTAGCTGAACCATAACGTTTTGCTAACTTTGCAAGTCGTCTTGATCTACGATCCGCGATTCGAAGGTATTTTAAGAAAATTTTATTATTGATTCCACCCACCGATTTTGTAAGAATATTATTCATGACAGATCCCCCTCTTGCCCTTCAATGTTCCGATGCTCCGGCACCCTGATTAAGGTACCTTTATGGTTTTCACTCAATGTGGTGAGGCTATTCACACTTTGTTCCACCACTTTAGAGGTTGTAATAAGGAATATTCATTTTACCCATTCTTTTTTTTTTACTTTTCTGTTCTATGTTTTTATGTTATTTTCTTTATTTTTTTTAACTTTTCTTTTTTTTTCGTTTATATTCTATTCTATTCTATTCTATTCTATTCTATTCTATTCTATTCTATTCTATTCTATTCTATTCTATTCTATTCTATTCTATTCTATTCTATTCTATTCTATTCTATTCTATTCTATTCTATTCTATTCTATTCTATTCTATTCTATTCTATTCTATTCTATTCTATTCTATTCTATTCTATTCTATTCTATTCTATTCTATTCTATTCTATTCTATTCTATTCTATTCTATTCTATTCTATTCTATTCTATTCTATTCTATTCTATTCTATTCTATTCTATTCTATTTTATTCTATTCTATTCTATTTTATTCTATTCTATTCTATTTTATTCTATTCTATTCTATTCTATTCTATTCTATTCTATTCTATTCTATTCTATTCTATTCTATTCTATTCTATTCTATTCTATTCTATTCTATTCTATTCTATTCTATTCTATTCTATTCTATTCTATTCTATTCTATTCTATTCTATTCTATTCTATTCTATTCTATTCTATTCTATTCTATTCTATTCTATTCTATTCTATTCTATTCTATTCTATTCTATTCTATTCTATTCTATTCTATTCTATTCTATTCTATTTTATTTTATTCTATTCTATTTTATCTTTTCTTTTCTTTTCTTTCCTCTTATTTTTCCTTTATTTTTTTTCTAAAGAACTAAAGTGATTTCAAACCAGTAGATGGGCCACCCTGTATATGTAAATACATATAAATATACTTATAATGGAATGCTGGATTTATACATAATTTGTTGGATTAATTTGCGATGTAACGCATCGTCACACACAACAACAGCGCCATTCCCTCCTCCTCGCATACCTCAGCAGCGTAATCGAGTGCGATTAAATTAGAAAAAAAAATGTTTTTCGGATAACATGAAATTCAAATGATAGAACATAGATATGCTCTTTCTAACATACAATACATATATACATATACACATATTTAATACTACATACATACACACACATGCGTGTATGTTTTCTTTCTGACGCGTCTATAATGCACTTTTGGGAGCATTCAAATCTCAGCAGCTATCTACATACATACATATGTTTGTATGTATGTATGTATGTACGTAGCAACAAAAAGCATCCCGACACTCTCTCTTTGGCACAACCACCCCACCACCTCACCACCGCCCAGACCTTGTTGGCCCTCCATAGCGCCTTCGCATCAAATTGTTTTGTTTTGTTGTGTTTTGTCTTTATGATTCCTTCGACCAAATTTGAATTGTAGACACGTGTTAATTAACGCGAATGCAGACGATGATGGCGAAGACTGCGACAGCGCCACGAGCACCGAACGATCACAACGACGATGACACGATTGTGCATTGAACCCGCGAAGTGCATTGCGATGCGCGTTGACAGTGGCAGTGGTAACAGCGGCGACGGCTGCGGCGACAACGACAACTGTAACAACAGCAACAACGTTTACAGGAGCATCGGCAGCAAGCGAATGTACTTGCATTGCGCCTTCAATTGTGGCATCCCCAGTGCCATAAATTGTAAATTGTGCCGTTGTGCCAGAATTTCACCTCGATACTAAATGACAAGCCTAATTAGTTGAATTTTAATTGCAAATCGAATTTTAATAAATTGCAACAGTTATATTGTAATGGAATAAGCGCATGAATAATTGAATAATGAATTAACGAAGGTATGAATGCCATCACAACCACATATTAAACTATGCATGCATATGTATGCATGAGTATGTGTGTGTGTATGAATATTGTACGAACATGCAGTCATCGTCATTGCAGGGAAAATATTTTTACATGCTTTGCTTGCACAGGCAAAATAAGAGAAACAAATTTATTGTATTAAATTCATTGAAATAATTTGTATTAGGCAAAAAGAGAGTACACAAATATAACTGTTGCAAAATTGTAAACGCACTTTTCGGATTATTTTAAAATACTTAGTCGTGCCATAAGTTCTGTTACAAGCTAAGTCCGTTATAGATATGAAATGGCAATACTTTTTTTAAATGAAGTAAGTTTTATTTCATCATGTAAATATTAAAAAAAAATTCATTTTCATTCGAAGTGGTCACCATTTGGTTTTACACCAGCCTTCAAACGATTAGGCTATTCTGCTGCTCAACAGGCACGGTTCCATGGATACTGACGTCGTTGTTGGAAGCAAAGATTGTTTGAGACTCTCCAAATTTCTGTGAGGTCTTCGACAGGCTATATTTTTCCACTCTGACCACAAACTGTAGTCCAATGGATTCAGAACTGGACTTCCAGACGGTCAATCTTCTGCGACTATGAACCCAGGAACATTATTTTTTAGCCACTGCTAGGTGGTTTTTGTCTTATGGGCTGGAGCGGAATCTTGCTGGAAAATCCAACGCTCTCCATTGATGAGAGTACTGCTCAGGTCCTTCCCCGCGCCTTCTAAGGCATCCTACTCATCCTCCTGGTACACTTTTGCCCCGCTCTTAACCTCTTTTTCGTAGAAATGAAGTGATCCAACGTCTTTTCAAGACACTTCCCACTAAATCATTACGGAGGCTGGATGGTGGGCACGCTGAACTACGCTTGGAACAACATTTTTGCGCCTATTTAAGCTTAGATTTTGTTGTTTTGCTTATTAAAAACTTCTTCAACAATGAGAATTTCCTGATTTGTGAAAAGAATATTTTCATAGCCGTTAACCGCGTGCCACCGATGAAGCTGCTTGTATCTGTCGAGTCTAGTTTTCTTCAAGCGCTTTGTCCAAGGATGACCAGTTGAGCGATGGAAGGCTTTCATGTGGAGATCATCTCTAATTAGTCTTGACATGGATCTGGTGGGTACATTCATTTCCCTGGACATGATTTTCTGCTTTCTAAGGGGCTTTCTGCGAATTCTTTCTCGAAGTTCTGTTATGGCTGCACTGGTTCAAACCACGCGAGGACACCACTTCTTTTTCTGTCTGTCATTTCAGAGGTTTGGGAAAAAGAAAAAGCAAACACTCTCGAAATATTAAGTTTTTTCAGCATTTCGTAAATCTCAATTGCACTTTTACATCACTTTTGTAATGCAATCACTACAATGCGATTTTCCTTAGCTCCCCACTCCATCCTTAACAAGCGAAGTTTTCCACGAAACTGAGTTGAATTTATGAGTAGACAATCCATATGAACCAAAACAAAACTTTCTGTGAATTTGTTCTCACCGTATGCATTGTAAAATTTGTCACTGAATTTATGGCAAAACTAAGTAATACCCATTTTGACGTATGGTGCAGAGCCGCGAGCTCAAAACGAAAACTCGTTTAATTTGCGTATGAAATGAAGCAATGAGGAAGGAGCAGAAGGTTACTGACATTGTTAAACTTGTGATGACTACAAGACGAGCTTGGAATGACCTTATAACAAAGGCACCCGGTGATCGAATAATGAGGGTTGCTGGAGATTCAATTTGCATCAGGTCGAAGTGCAAACCTCATAAAGGATCTAGAGATTCTAAACCCAACGGAAGACTTGGAACGGGAAGGCCTCCAAAACGGTGGAAGGAGAGCTGAATATTTATGTCAATTGAAGAGACATAAAATTCTTTTTATTATATTATATTGGATTTGTGATTTGAATGAGTTTTATGTTTACTCGTGTAATGAAATGTAATTTATATTGCGTGAAGAAAAGCAGACACGAAGCCTATCGTAAAAGACAAAGAAGAAGGAAAAGAAATCGTCTTTCTTCTCTTCTTTGAAATGGTACTGAGGATTCCTTAGATAGCTGTGTATCATATTTTAACCGAGTTTTTAAACATGTATATCATCGATCCAGGGCCGTAGAGAGCATATCCGGGCCCCGGGGGAAAGTCCGGGCCCCGGGGGAAAATTGCAAATGCGGGCCCTTTCCAATGATGTCTAATTCATATAAATACGTATAATCTCGAGTCCAGGTCCCTCTGAAAACTCCGGGCCCGGGGGAAAAAATACCCGATCCCCCCCCCCTCTCGTCGGGCCTGCATCGGTCAGGAGTTGCGAAATAATTTCTGGTAAAAAGGGAAATATTCAGTTCTAAGTTCTTATTTTTTAGTGCACGAGTGAATTGTGAAAGAATTTCTGAAAAAAGGGGAAATATTCACTTCTAAGTTCTTATTTTTTTCGTTCAGAGGCGCGCGATCCTTCTGGCCACGTGGAGAACGAGGGCGTTCGAGGGAACTTCTAAGACAAACAAAGCCGCAGCACTCGAATTTGGTAGATATCCTTACCGGACATTGTCTGTCTGGAGGACGAGGTGGAATCATCCCAGCTGCCCTGCTCTTGTAGGGCAAAGATTTAAACATCTGGGCCCTCACTTTTTCGGAACACCTGCGGATTTTGCGGATTTAAATAGCCACCGTTGGTCGTCGTCCACTAATCAAAAGCCCCTTCTTCGTTTTTTTCACACGTGTATCCTTCTCGCTCGCTCTGAATTTAAATATGCAATATTTATAGTAAATGGAAGCCTTATTACGATTACGATAGACTGCGTCATTTAACTATAGCGCAGGGACTTACTGACAAGTCTTTAAAATTTATTTGCTTCCTATTTAATTTGACTAATCTTTCCACGAAAATATAGTTTATTTTTTTACACAATCTATTGTATATAAATCCAAGTTTCAAACTTTAATCGAATTTAGAAAAAATCATGAAATTTTCATTGGATTGTGAATAAGCCTATTTGTTTTATCAAATAAATAAATAAAAATAAAATATTTCAGTCATAGAGATCATCTTCCATATGAATATCGCCGTAGTAATAAAACACATGACCGAATAAAAGTTCTTGGAAAAAGAGTTGTACAGCCATTCAAGTATTTCCCACAATTATTTCATAAAATTTGTTTTATTCGCTTTTAAATGGGCGACAATCGCAGATAACCGCATAGCCAAATGGAAGCAACCATAGAACGAAATTGACGACATTTACCAGATACAAATCGAAGGCGTAGGCGGCAAACCATTTGCAATTAAGCTACTGCCATCATCAATGGCAAAACGGAATGACTGGCTCAGCGGGCGGCGTATTGGAAGAGCAGGGAGACAGACAGACGATCGCCTCATATGCCAGCCATAAGTTATTGGGAAAAATCGAATATTAGCTCAATCGAACGGAACAGAAAAAACGATGCGATCACTCCAATCTGACTTTCAAAGTTTCAATTTTTTAGCAGAACAATGGAAAATAAAAACAAAAAACGGTCGATGAAAAAGCTTTCGAAAAATACGACGCAGTTACATAAGCGACTAAATAATGGGGCATACATAAATTACATACACATAATTGTATACATACATACATATATTTATATAAAATAAATTTGTATTAGGGTGATTCGCTCTCCATTAAAAAAAAGTGCGTGTAGCGTAGTGCACATAACAGAAGTGAAACTTTCAAGGCAGCCACGGAAAGAGGGAAAGACCCGAGAGAGAATGAGAGAGAGAGAGAAATAGAGGGAGAAAGAATATATATCTAAATAAATTCACAACATTTGCAGAGAATACAAATAGACAAAATTTACAAAACACGGAGAAGGGTCGACCGGTGTAGGTAAACGCCGGACACAAACCGTGGAAACAACGCGCACTACTCCGAGCGTTTATCACTCGCACAAACTCAGCGATTCCAGGAACAGGACCGTAGCAACGGCACAAATTAAGGCAAGGCAATACCAATAAATGCGAGGCCGGAATGAATTGCACTTTATAGTACGCGCAAGCACTAGCCAGAAAACGAAAAAAAGCGGCAAAAAGTAGGCACCAAAAAAAACGCCAAAAAATTTGGGATCAAAAAACGCCCCAAACAGTAGGCGCCAAGGAAATATAACACCAAAAATTAGGCACCAAAAATATATTTCCTACAAGTTTGCACCAACAAACAAGCGCCAAAAAGTAGGCAGTATTAGTTCCCACTAGAAATTAGCAACCACAAGAAAAAACTTAGGAAAAATAGCCTTTATCTAAGATATATATAAGGTATACCTCTCTCTCTCCTTTTCCTCTACGTTATATCTCTTTTCTCTCTCGCGGAACGAAAATGCCCAAAACGTTGCATGGCCTTGAAAATTTACTCTCCATTCTCGCTTGTCCATCGACGCCTAAGAAGTTTCACTTCAAAAAAATAAAAAATCGGTTTCCGTTTTTCTCTCGGAATACTAAAATTTATTATATCCTAAGATTTTCGCTAAAGTATTTCAGAAAAATATCAAAATTTACGTGAGCTGGACTGATTTGAAAGCAGCTCCAAAGATTGTTTTTTTTTTAATAATTAAAATTAGTTTTAAAAAAATATTTTTTTTTGTTCAAAAAATCACCTCAAACGATGGGAAAAATTAAGCTTGAATGATTTGCATGAAAATGTTTCTAAAATTTATCTGCAGAATGTTAATAATATTTAATTTAGCCAAATGATTGGGAGATTGGGAGGTAAATGGAAGTAATAAAAAATCTGAGAAAATGACTTTCCAGTGATGCCTTAGAAGTTTAAATCGGTTAAGATTTATCTGAATTATTCAAGTTTTCCTTAAACCTATTTTTCAAAAAGCAAAAATATCGCAAGTAAAACCGAAAACCTCTTTATTTGAATTCCTTTCAAAAATACATCTTTCATGTCATTTACCAACCGATCGTTTTCAACATACATATTTTCGATACGTCAATTCAGTACGATTTCAACCATGGATCGCTGCACACCGAAACAACGCGCTGAAATAGTGACGCTATCCATCGAAAATAGTTGTTCTGTTTTTATAACTCAAAGCGCATATCGCAAAAAGTATCGCGGCAAACAGGCACCGTCTGACAATACTATTCGTCGTTTGGTGTCGAATTTTTGAAGTGAAACTTCTTAGGTGTCGATGGACGAGCGATAATGGAGAGTAAAATTTCTAGCCCATGCAACGTTTTGGGCATTTTCGTTCCGCGAGAGAGAAAAAAGATATAACGTAGAGGAAAAGGAGAGAGAGAGCTATACCTTAAATTATCTTAGACACACCTTAGGCTGTTTTTCCTGAGTTTTTCCTTGTGGTTGCTAATTTCTAGTAAGAAATAACACTGCCTACTTTTTGGCGCTTGTTTGTTGGGGCAAACTTGTAGGAAATATATGATAAAATTCTTTATCTGCCTTGTAAGTTCCACTTCTGTTAGGTGTACTACGCTACCCGCACTTTTTTTTTGAGCACGGGACAGAGGGCGATCGTCAACATGCCGTTCCTCAACGACCAAGACGTTCCAATGAACTTGTTGAAGCAGTGAGGGAGAGCGTTGCCCAGGAGCCAATAGTGTCGTATTGTCGTCGCGCCCAGCATTTTGGCGTCACTGAAACCACAATGCAGTGCGTTTTAAAGGATGATTTAAATTTGTTTCCGTATAAAGCGCAATAGACATAAAGAATATTGCCGACAGACCATTCACGTCGCTTAGAATACGGCCAAACAGTCGCTCGAATGGTTGACACTGAACCCAATTTTTGAATTTTTGGAAGCAAATTTTAATGACTGACGAGGCACATTTTAACCTCTCTGGCAGCGTGAATAAACAAAATTGCCGCATTTGGGGAACTGAGAATCCACACGAGATCCATGAAACGCCATTGCATGACCGGAAAGTAATGTTTGGGCCGGCATTTGCGGCAAAACCATCATTGGGCCATACTTTTACCGAGAAAAAGAAACGGTCGATGGAGACCGATATCGATGGCTCACTATGTCTGCCCGCAAATGGGGTGAGAAAGGTTTAGACGGTTACTGGTTTCAACAATGACGGTGCACCATGCCACACTGCAAATGCAACAATTGGATTTCTGCAACGAAAATTACCGGGACGACTAGTGTCAAAAAGAGGCGACATCGAGTGGCCACCCAGATCACCTGACAATAGTTTTGACAAATTGTAAATAACCAAACCAAATATTGGGTAGTCGAAAAAGTATTTTCTTATTTTGTCAATAGATGTCATTGGAGTCATCTATCTCCAGTGCTACCAATCACATTGTGTCATATCATATGGTGTTAGAAAGGTGACATTTTAAGCTTCATTTAACCAACAAAAAATTTAATTCGGAGAAGTCGAAAAAGAGTTATAGCTGTTCACAAATGAGTGAAAATAATGAAGAAATTCGCTATATTTTGAAATGTTCGTATAAAAAAGGGAAGAATGCCACGCAAACCACCAATGATGTTTGGGTACTACATGAATTATCTGTGAAAAATTTAATGGACCGAATTAACATCTGCGATTCTTTGCTGAAACGAAATGAAATCGAACCATTTCTGAAACGAGTGGTAACATTAGACGAAAAGTGGATCAAATACGACAATAATGTGCGAAAAAGATCATGGTGCAAGGGTGGTGAAGCTCAACAAATGGTCGCAAAGCCAGGATTGACGCCACGAAAGGTTATGCTGTGTGTTTGGTGGGATTGGAAAGGAATCATCCACTATGATCTGCTCCAGCCTGCTCGAACGATTGATTCTAAACTTTACTGTCAACAACTGATGAGATTGAAGCAAGCAATCAAAAAAAACGGCCAGAACTGATCAGCAGAAAGGGCGTCGTCTTCCATCAGGACAACGCTAGGCCACACACATCTTTGATGACTCGGCAAAAACTGGGAGAGCTTGGCTGGGAAGTTTTGATGCATCCACCATATAGCCCTGACCTCTCACCATCGGACTACCATTTGTTTCGGTCAATGCAGAACTCCCTTAATGGAGTAAAGTGGGCTTCAAGAGAAGCCTGTGAAAATTACTTGTCGCAGTTTTTCGCCGAGAAACCACAAAAGTTTTACACTGATGGAATAATGCCTCTAGAAGAAAAATGGCAAAAGCTAGTCGACCAAAATGGTACATATTTGGTTTAATAAAGTTCATTGTAAATATAAAAAAATGAGTTGAAGTTTGATTAGAAATACGAAAAGACTTTTTCGACTAACCTTTAAAAATACCTCATTTATACAAATCAGTTGTTTCTTTTTTCAAAGTTATTCAATGTTTTCAAACCGACATAAAAGATGACGCACCCTGTATGTAAATATTTCCATACAGGCATTTTAGGCTTAAACTCTTTTTTTTATTTTTTTGGCAAATATTTTGACGCAAATCTTAATGTACAATATAATAAATTTTATAATTCCTCAACTGTTTTTGGTGAAGCGCCCTAATGCGTATGCACACACACACACACACACAGGCACGCAATGAAATCACAACTCAAGCGGAAAGCACCATAGTGCACTCAAAGTAAGCGATCGATTTAACTTCTAAGTACAATAGCAACAATGCCGTATGCGATCTCGTTTACAGCGGAAAATATCGCATGCGATAAAAAAGTTTATTCGGGCACATAACCGACAGATAAGGACGCAGAAGAGAGCAAATGAGCGCGTGAATGATAATAGTTATTGGAATGGTTAGTGGAAAAGGCCAGATGTCACTTGTTTACATATTCCACTCAATGCATGACAACTGTGAACTCAAATAAGCGACAACTATGGCAAGGACAGGCACACATAGTTACATAGCGGGAAGTGGCATAATTTGAAGTGCAACAAAAATGTATAACTACAATTACACACGCGCACACTTTCTCCCGTGTGTGTGTGTGTGCCTGTACGTATGTAAATACACATGCCACTCAAAACTATGCTTTGCTTCTGGGGGCGTCAGTGAAATTTTAGCCGCTCGCAGTCAAATCAAAACAAATAAACGCAAGCCGTTGAAAGGTGTGCGATGTGTGTATGTATTAGGCTGGGTGGATTGTGATTTATGATTACATTCTATGCTCACTATTGACAAAGGGTTTTTGAGTTGTGCACTTCCACACATACGAGTATGTAAGTGTGTATGTATGTATGTTGTACTTGTACATATTGCGATCAATGTGCATTTAGTTTTTGGTATTGGATTACAAACTGACTTGTTGAGGGGGAGTAAAATCCAAAAAAGAAAAAAAACATTTTTTTTGAAGGGCGCTAGAGCGTGAATTTGTTCTGACCAGGTTCAATGTACTTTAAAAAGAGGCAGTTACACATTTGTCATTTTCGGCGTCTTAACAAAACATTGTATTTGTAATTACAAGATAAATTAATTCTCTCCACCATTCACCATTGCGATTAAAAATCGCTGAAGTCGCAATGACACGAAAAAAGGTTAGCTTAAGGGGTTACATGGGTTTCATGGCTTCAAAAAATCGATTTTTTTTGGCTTATGAATTTCCCCAACATCTCAAGAATATTAACCTGCATTTTCAAGTCGATCCGAATAATAGTTTCGGAGATACAGCCTTTGGAATGTGTGCGCTCCAAGCCACTTTTATTGTTACTTAAAACTTTAAACGCGTTTTTCTCGGAACCGTGTTTTCAAAGTCGGTTGTCAAATGTTTTCGAAAACTACTCAACCGATCTTGATGAAATTTTACACAGGCGTTCGAGATACAATTTACTCGTGCTTGAAGGAAGGATTTTTGTTTTTTTTTTCAATTACAACTATTTAAAAAAAAAACAAAATCTCAAGCAAATTTGACCGAAATTCTCATTTTTTTGGAAAAATGTCTGCCAAAATTCCAATTTTTACTTTTTTTTTCTTTCCTTCGCTCAAGCACGAGTTTATGGTCTTAACTAAAACACTTATTTTTGTTTTTTCATTTTTGATGATCCTGTCAGGAGTTATGCTGGCAACGCGGACGCACCTTTTTTTCGAGGGGTCACGGGAAAGGACGTCACAATGGAGGAGTTTTAATTTTTTTTTTTTGAAAATTTCAGAAATTATTCTTTAAATATGTATCTAATATATAAGGCAGAGAAAAGTTTGAATTAAATAAATAATTTTTCACATAGAAAAAAATTTTGAAAATAGGCCTTTTTTTACCCGACGAAACCCATGTAACCCCTTAAGTTGCTTATATAGATTTAAATATCCTTTGTGAGTACAGAGAACTCTCTCATCCATTAAGAGCACTGGCGGCAAAGGTGCAGGTGCATTTACCATGTCAAGGGATTCAAGTATTTTGCACGTTGTCGTACATTTCTATGAAGATTTGTTTATTTGTAGACTTGAGTGTAATAAAAAGTAAACTGAAGGATTTGGGAAAAAATTTTATTTTATAATTTTGAGATTTACGAGTATTCAATGGGAGAGAGAAATTTGGAAAAAATTTTGTTTTTAAAGAAATATCTTCGGTTCTTTACAACATTTTAATGGTCTTTTTTTTTGTTTTAGTTTTTTAAGAAAAACATAAAATGTATGGAATTTTTTTTTCTGAAAAATTAAATTTTTTTGGAAAAATTTTTTTTCCTGAAAAATTAAATTCTTTTGGAAAATTTTTTTTTCTGAAAAATTAAATTCTTTTGGAAAATTTTTTTTTCTGAAAAATTAAATTTTTTTGGAAAAATTTTTCAGAAAAAAAAATTCCATGAAACTTATATTTTTCTTAAAATAGTTTTTTAAAACATAAAATTTATATTTTTCTTAAAAAACTAAAAATAATTACCATAAAAGTGTTATGAAGAACTGAAAATATTTCATTTAAAAATTTTTTTTTGAAAAATTAAATTTTTTTTGTTTTAAATTTATAGATAAAATATTTCTTTCTGTCATTTGTGAAAAACGCTTCTCTCTCAGAGCCAAGCGCCAGCATCTGTACTGGTCTATTATGGCATTTTGCAAATTGGTCGAAGCGTCGCTATACTTAGTACTGCCATAAGTTCTGTTACAAGTAAAGTCCGTTATAGGACTCTTCTTGCTAAAGAGCCTAGAGGAGAGGGGGAAACACGCCGTAGCATATGCGGATGATGTTGCAATGGTGGTAAGAGGGAAATTTCCCAACAAACTTTGTGAAATCATGCAAGATTTATTAAACATGATTGAAAACTGGTCAAACGCAAATGGGCTAAGCGTCAACCCTAACAAAACTGAACTCATCTTATTTACCCGGAAACATAGAGTTACAAAAATATAATAACTCCTCCGACTCTAGGTGGAACGGCACTGGCATTTAGTGATGAGGCCCGCTTCTTAAATCTAATACTAGACATAAAACTAAGATGGAAGTCAAATGTCGAAGATACATAGAGTAAAAAGAGCGACAATAGCACTCTACTCTTGAAAACAGTTGAGAAGACTAAGTTGGGGTATTTCCCCATCTATCGTATATTGGCTTTACACAGCAATTGTCAGACCAATCCTAACATACGGATAATCCTAACTCTAGATAAGTTACACATAAAAAAACCGTGGCACATATACATACAAAGAATGGCCAGTCTTTGCATCTGCCAGGCCCTAGGACTACATCCACAGAGGCACTAAACATAAGTCTTAACCTATTATCAATAGAGCAATTCGGTAAGCAAAGAGCTCTCCGATTAAGAAAAATCGGTCTACTCAGAACGAACCAGAGAGGACACTCTTCAATTTTAGAAAAAATCCCCTGCATTCCTGGTACAACGGATTTCTGTAGGACATCAACTTAGATAAATCCTTCGTCACAGTATTTCCTACCAAAGAGGAATGGCATAACGGGTTTATTGTTAGAAAAAATGATACAAGCATCTATACAGATGTTTCTAGTCTTGAACCGTAGGTGGAGGGGTTTACTCCGATAAACTCGCAGTTAACCAATCATTTCTCCCACTTCATCATTGCAGTGTATTTAAGCGGAAGTCACTGCCATTAAAGAGGGACTTACGGTAATAAAAACGAGAGTATTATCCACAAATGAAGTCTTCATATACTCGGACAGTCAAGCAGTTGTAAAAGCGCTAAAATCTAAAACACAAGCGCCAAAAACAGTCATAGAATGTTTTAAGCTTCTAAATGACATACCTAAATACTACAAAGTACACCTTATTTGGGTGCCAGGCCACAGGAATATAGCAGGGAGCTGCAAGGCAGATGAACTTGCTCGAACCGGTACA
This sequence comes from Anastrepha ludens, assembly GCF_028408465.1. NCBI lineage: Eukaryota > Metazoa > Arthropoda > Insecta > Diptera > Tephritidae > Anastrepha > Anastrepha ludens. The sequence goes on along the minus strand of NC_071499.1, from coordinate 23,464,900 downwards.
GCGCTCGACCTCCAACCGGATAAGACGCTGATACCCATGCCTATAGCCACTTGTAAATTACTTATAGGCAGGGAAGCCATCAAAGTGGTAAATACAAGTTGGCAAAACCTCACAAAATGCGAACTAAGCAGACACACTGATCGAAATGGAACAGCGGTCGATCGAAAATCTTGTTAAGATTTAACTGAGAAGCTACTCGTATAAGAAAAATGATAGAGGTATTAACTGGTCATTGTTTAATAGGCAGCCCCGTTAGAAGGTTAGGACACCCGTACTTCGGTTTCTGTAGAAGCTATCTTAATACTCGTACAGACGAAGAGGAAACAGTCAGGCACCTTTTATGTGAGTGTGAAGGCTTAGCTATAAAGATACTCGGCCCTCTTGATACTACCGAAGCTTTGCTTATTAAAGCTACCGGATGGTTTGAAAAGGAACCCATGGAGTAAGAATAAGTTCCAGTGGTATCACAATGGACCTACGAAAGGTCTCAACGAAAGTGTGTCATTGCGACAGCCACCCTACCTACCTATGTACCTACCTAGATATGAAAGTGTAATACTTTTTTAATGAAGTTAGTTTTATTTAATAATGTAAATATTAAAGACAAAAATTTGAATTTTCATTCGAAATGGTCACCATTTACTTCTACACAAGCCTTCAAACGATTAGGTTATTCAGTTATTGCGCCACGCGCGGTTTCCGCCATCTGGAAGACCAGATCTGAATGCACTGGAATACAGTTTGTGCTCAGAGTTGGAGAGCATGACCTGTCCAATACCTCACAGAAATTTGGAGAGTCTCAAAAAATCTTTGGTTCGAGCAACGAAGTCAATCTCCATGGAAACTCAGCTGCAACAGCTGAATGGCCTAATAAAAGCTAATGGTGACCACTTCGAATGAAAATTCAATGTTTTGCTTAATATTTACAAGATTTAATAAAACTAGCTTCATTAAAAAAGTATTATAATTTCATATCTATAACGGACTTAGCTTGTAACAGAACTTATGGCAGGACTAAGTATATAATTTGGTCCTCTCTATAACTGGTACTTTTTCACACCGGATGACTTGGTTAATTCATTCCTATTCGTTCCTGTTTGACAAATTGACATAATAGTAAAATATTGTAAATCATTTCTAATAGTGATTTTTGCTTTCAAATATTTTGGATATCCCTTGGACTACGAGTTAATGTCATTCCATTGAAAGGTACGATTAGATAAGTGGCTTGGTGTACTTTGACAAGGTGCAGTCCAAAATGAACAAGACTGGTGTCATAAAAATGTGTTTGATGGTGCCATCTTTTTAAGGGGTTATACGCAGTTATGACTTTCAAAAAAATCGATTTTTTTATAGCATTTTTGTAATGTACATATATTCAAAAGTATACGCACGAAATTTGAAGTAGATCTAAGCAATACTTTCGGAGTTATACCGAAATATGTGGAGATGCCTCGGCACGTTTTAAGGTAGGTATTGAAACTTTAAACGTGTTTTTTTCAAAACGGCATTTTTCAAGTCGGTGTACACGATATCTCGAAAACGACTTGTTTGATCGGTCAACCGTTTTAACTCAATCTTTAAAGATACATTTTCTAGTAATTAATCGTTCCTTTTGTAAATCTGATACTTATTTTCCATTTTATAATCAATTTACGGCCAAATTTGAACGTAAAAATCGAAATCATTTCTTTTAAAAGCTGCCATTTTGTGCAAATTCACTATTTTGATTAGCCGAACGATTAATTCCTAGATAATCTAATATATTAACAAAATTTGTTTGGTTTTTTGATTTCAGATAATCCAATCCTGAGTTACGATGTACACCGTAAATCGTCTTTTTTTAAAGGAGGTTCCAGAAATCGCCTGCAGCGCGCTCTTAATCAACATTTTCATAAATAAAAAATTTTGTTCCGTTCTTGAAGGATGCTTTTATAACCGCCAAAAATTTTCAAATTAAAATATTCTGAAGTTTCTTCAGGATAAATCCTTGACAACCCGTCTTTTATTTGCTTCATAACTGCGTATAACCCCTTAATGAGTTAGTTACTCTCTAGCTGACTTCCAGCGCACAGTTTCGAAATTGTTCGTAAGTTTATCAAAAATGAACCGAAATCATCGTTGAAATTCGTACCAAAGTACCAAAATTTGTTCAGAATTCAACATTCGAAAGACCTCATTAAAGAGGAGAGAAAAGACGAGAACTTCCTTTACAACCTTGTAACTGGTGATGAAACGTGGTTTTCCAACATGAACCTGAAACTAAGCGTCAAAGTGCCGAATGGAAGGTTCCATACGAGGCACCACCAAAAAAAACAAAAACGCGTTGGAGGAGTCAAAATTCAAGTTGATGCTCATTTGTTTTTACGATTCCAAAAGAATTGTCCACAACAAGGAGTTCGTGTCAACGGGCCAAACCGTCAATGCAATTTTCTATCTTGGCGTTTTGAAGCGTTTGTTGCATCGCATTCGTCCGACTCGCCCTGAATACCGCGAAGGAGGAAGCTGGCGCTTATTGCATGATAATGCACCACCTCATCCATCCACTCTTGTGACTGATTTTTTTACTAGAAATCGCATTTTAACCATTAATCACTCACCGTATTCGCCTGATATGGCTCCCTGTTACTTCTACCTATTCGGAAAATTGCATTTGGCTATGAAGGGAAAACATTTTGCGTCCGCAGAGGCCATCCAAAAGGCTTGTACCGACGTCCTGAAGAAGATTCCGGTTAATGGCCTGAAACACTCTTTCGAAAAGCTTTTAGATCGCGCAAAACAGTGTCAGAGGAGGCCAGAGGGAACTACTTTGAATAAATAAACTCGAAGTTATCAGAAAAAGCTCTTGTCGTTTCTATTTTAGCTCAGTCTTGTTTATTTTGGATTTCCTCTTGTAGTTAAATTCAAGACTTTCTGCGCACCCTGGGTCTGAAGGTTTGACAAATTAAATAAAATCTTACGTAAATCTTAATTAGGACTATATGGACTACAGGATTTGGAACTCACCTGAAACAATTGGAGTTAACGGTATGCCACCAGCGTTATTGCCGTTATCTACTTTATCCTCATTTTTCAGTGCCGCCGATTTGCCGGGCACGCAGCTAATCGGTTTTTTCGCCTTCCAAAGCTTCATTTTGTTTGTGTTTTATTTTTTTTTTTTTCGCTTCGCGCAAATCCCAATCCAGCAAAAACAACAACACTCAATGCACTACGAACATTGCGCTTCGGGTATCACTGAGCACACAAATTCAAAAAACTTCGTTTTCAGACGTGCTTTTTTGTTAAAATATTATTTCAGAATTGATTTGAAATTTCACAGTTGTGCGAACACGCAGAGGGGGAAATCTAAAAACCAATAAAAACAAATCAAACACAAGACGAAGAAAATGAACAAACAAAAAAAATTGTTTTTGCCGTGCGCCTCAAAGACGCCAAGATGCGTACCCGTTGACAAAATTTAACAGTAAAAAAATAAAGAAAAAAATATGTAGAAACCAAGTTGAAGAATCGAAAAATTTGAAGGCATAAAGTACTTTTCTTGTTTCGTGTTCTTCTTCTTTATGCGACTTTTCACCAGATTTTCCCCTTGGCTCGTGCCTATTCGACTGAGTATTCGAAAACTATTTTTAAACTTAAACGGCGAAAAGTCTGCTAGTCAGTTGGGTGAATGCGCGAATGGGCGGTGGGACGCGGCAGGAACGCGGCACGAACGCGGCGATAAAGCGCGCACGCAGACCTCTAAATTGAAATCACTCCAACAGCAACAACATCACTACTTTATATGCATACCTGTATATGTACACACGCACACACACACACAAGTATGTATGTGTGTGTGTGTAAGTAAAATAAATGTAGTGGAGAATTGCGTAGCCAAAACAGCAATTATAGAAGAAAACACAGCAACAACGTTGACAGCAGGAGCAACATAGTTGAAAGTGGAAAACTGAATACTGAAAACTGAAAACTCAAAAATGAAAAATGAACGCGCTGCGCACAGTTTCCTCAAATGCGAAAACACTCGAACGTAGACACTTCACGATTATTTACTTTGCATTTATGTATGTTTGTATGTATTTATGTATTTCGACGATTTACTATTTTGGACGTAAAATAAGATTCGAATATTGCCAAGTTTTGTGGCAACTTTATAATACGCACACTCGCACACACACATGCACGCAGCACGTAATGTCAATCTATGAGAAATGGTGCTGCAAAATTGCAATTCTTAAACAAAATCATGCAATGCACACACACTTGCGCTTAACTATTTTCGGCCATATGTACGTAAGTAAGTATATTTTCGCTTCTTTATTCTCCAATGCATTCAAATATTCACAAAGTATACAAATCTGATTGCACTGCACTTCAAATTGACCATCAACTCACGCGTTGAATAAGAAACAAAAAATTATCGCAACCACAAACTCGACCGTTCAACAAGAGACGCAACTTCAAAATGAATCTGTGCTGCAGCGCTTACCGTCGTAGAGCTGTAGCGACGCAGCCACACGTCCACGCGGCACACGCACCCACCACCCGTTGCCAAAGCGCTCTCGCGCTGCGCCGCAATTTTCCAACTGTTGCTGCGATATATGGCTGTACTCGCATGGCGTTGCAGTAAGCTTTAGCTGCGACGTCAACGTCGGCTGCGCTGTGCATTTGCAAGTTATATTAGAGAAAAAAGTTCTCTTCTTTCATCATCTGTTGTTGATGAATGCCGGCAACTGTTCACATTGTTGTCTGCTTGTGTTCAGCAGTTTTTCATGGCATGCTGCCAGCATCGCAGCGCTTTTGTAGCTGCCTTTGCTTCTATATGGTGCTCAAGAGAGAGGAGTGAGAGCACTTGTCATGTGCGTGTGTGTTGCGCAGGAAATGCCTAACAGCTGTAGTCATCAGCAACATTTTTTCGCATCATGTTGAGTGTGGCTGAATAAGTGTATATAAACAATGTGAACAGTACTGTTGAGTGTATATAAACAATGTGAACAGTCAAGACCAGTGTTGGACTAGTCCATACGTATATAGTAAATTACCTATTTTTAGCTGACTTTGTCATTGATTGGAGTGATTGCAATGAGTTTCCTCTATTTTAATTAATTCCGGCTACTCTCTAATGAATACCACATTGACTTCTAGAGATGAAACGAAACTTAACCCAACGCAACTGGTTTAACGCAATTCACTCACATTCTAAGAGAAGTAGTCAAGAATGTAGAATCCAATCATCTGGGGCTAATAGTGGGCTGTGATGCAAATTCGCAGAATATTGTATGGGGAAGTAGCAAATGCAACCCCAGATTTCTCAAGTTACTGGAATTTTTCCTGTCATCTGATTTGGTCATTCAAAACACTGGTAACAAACCAACTTTTGTGACCAAAAGGAGACAAGAGGTGATTGATTCAACCCTTACTAATAGGTCAGTTGGAAATTAAATCAGCCGATTGCGAGTTTTTGAAGAGAACTCTCTTTCTGAGCATCGTCTTATCGAATTGCGGCTGGGAATTGATACAATATCAATACCTTCCGTTAGGAGTCCTCGAAATGTGGACTGGGACAGGTATGGTGAGCTTTTAACAGAGTTATTACCAAACCTGAAAAAACTCAAATCAATAGAAATGATTGAAAATGCAATTGAGAAATTAGAAGGTACTCTAACCAATTGCTTTGACGAACTGCGCCCACTCAGGCAAAGTAGAGAGGGCAAAGCGGCTCCTTGGTGAAACCATGAACTGTCGAATCTTCGTGTACCGTCCCGAAAACTTCTTAATAAGGCCTTCAAAACCCAAACAGAAGAGCACTGCACCAATCATCGACTTATACAGAGATAATATATTATAATATAAGAAAAGTACGGAAAGCCATATTTGAATCCTATAGAAATTTCAGTAGTAACGTCGAAAAATGAGGGAAACAGCGAGACTTTGTAAGATCCTTCATCTAAACTGCTCAGTAAGGCTGGATTCCATTCGAAATCCTGATGGTTCAAACACCATTTCCAAATCGGAAACGTTTAATGCTCTACTCGAAACCCATTTTCCGGGTTGTAGGACACTCTGAAGCAGAGAGCGGTATTGACCATAACGGTAGCAACGGTGGAACCTCTAGGTATAGCTGGGATATTGCTAGTCGGATGGTGACAAAAGAATCGATAAGGTTTTCCTTATTTTCCTTTGAATACTTTAAGTCCTCTGGACCTGATGGAATATATCCAGCAATGCTAAGGAGAGGAGGAGGCAGGTTGATTGAGGCCCTGAAAATGATCTTCACAGCCTGCCTTGCACTTGATCATATACCAACCCAATGGCGACGCGTAAGAGTGGTATTTATTCCGAAACCAGGAAAAGACGACTATTCCCTAGCAAAAAGTTTAAGACCAATCAGTTTGACATCGTTCGTGTTGCAAAGCCTAGAACGAGTGGTGGAGAAACATATTCAAGTGGGGGTATACCGAGAAGTCCACTTAGTAGAAATCAACACGCTTACCAGTGTGGAAAATCATGTGAAACAGCCTTACACGATTTTGTTAGCAAGATTGAAGCCGGGTTGGGAGCTGACGAGTACACAATGGGCGTGTTCATGGACATTGAGGGGGCTTTTGATAATGCCACTTTTGGCTCAATATGTTCCTCTGTCGAACGACATGGAGTTAATCAAGCCATTGTAAAATGGATATATTCCAAGCTCTCAGGTTAACAGTCCCTCAACCGCTGGTGAGAAAAGTGACGAACTAATCACCGTCAGGGCCAAGCAAGGATGACTCCAAGGGAGTGTTCTTTCTCCGCTGTTGTGGTGCTTGGTCGTAGACTCTCTACTAGCGGAGATGCAGGAACTCGGTTTTCATATCCAAGCATATGCGGGCGATGCCTGTGCGCTAACATCGGATAAATCCCTAAGAAGGAAAGTGTAAAAAGATTCTGGACAAAATCGATGACTGATGCATAAGACAGGGTCTTTCCGTCAATCCGAACAAAACAACCATAGCCTTGTTCACGAGAAAACGGAATACTGAAAGCTTTGACAATAGGTCTTTCCGATGCACCTACACATTTTCTAGTGCAGGCTAAGAGGCACTTCATAACAGCATTCCTAAAGTCATTAGATCATAAATACTTTTCCTAAAAAATCTAGATCCAGTAAGGACAGGCTTTCAAAGTCAATGTGTTGAAACGTCTCATCGTCCTACAGGCAGTGTCGGCGTTCAATTCGAATGCACTCCAAACGGAATGTTACCCATGATCATAACGGCACACTTAGTTTTTAAAGAAGAAGACGACTTTTTTATGCCTTTTAAAAGCCGTATAAATTTAATTTTATTTACAGTTATCACCAGTACAAACGAACGTAGTTTTGAGAAAAACGCATTTAAAGTTTTGCTATCGATTCCGGAGCGCCCGAGCGCCCTTTGTTAATTGTTGAATAACTCAAAAAGTATTTGTTGATTCATGGATTCACTTCAAATTTTCACACAATATTTTTAAGATATTATACAGTAAGAAAATTTTGACTACCCCTAACCCCTTATGTCCTGGTTAAAATTCACATGAGATAAACATATTTTCGTGCTCTTTGTTAAATTGCCGACAAGAAGTTTGAAAAATCCGTAAAAGTTTCCAGCTCTCAAACTCTTGAGTTATATGTTTTTCGGGCGCACCTTTCCTCTTTGAAGTTTTACCCTCTTTTTTAATGATTAAAATAGTCGACTTCCCCAGCATCCGCTGTTGCCGTTCAAAATCCCGCAACAATATTTTTGCTCAATTGTAATTAATTTATATTAAATAAAGATTTAACCCGCAAGCTTTTTTGGTTCATCTATGTTGGTGTCAAAATTTTTTAATTGATCTTATGTGATTTTTTCTTAAGATTATTTTAGTGATTTAAAAAATATTCAAATATTCAAAATGCCAAGCATACCTTCCCTCAGTGACCCATATACAATATTTTTAAACATAAAAAATTGCCTAGGTAACTACAATTTAAGAGTCGAAAATAAAATATTGCTGATAGGGACCTTCACAAATGAAGGTACGCCATAATCGAAGAATTTGAAAAAAAACACAAAAATAAAACATACTTAATTACCGTAAGCTTAGATGTTTTCGGTCATTTCTTATTATTTCAGCTTCAAAACAAACAGAACAAATTCCGAAATGTGCCACAATGCACATTCCAATATACATTCTGTCTAAAAAGTACCGAGAATTGTTCAATAAAACGCAAAATAATTGTTTAATCATCCAAATTTATTTTGCCGCCTTCCAAATAGGATCCATTCGAAGCAATACACAAATGCCAACGATTAGTCCAGACGTCAAAGCACCTTTTAAAGGCGTTTGAAGGGATCTTCTTCAGCGAATTCTTCTTAATGGCCTCTTTCAACTCAAAATGTTTTTTGTTTTGGGAAAGGAAAAAGCCACAGGGGCCTAAATCCCCTGAATACTGTGGTTGTTCGATGATATTTGTCGAGTGTTTGGTCAAAAAAGTGTTCAGAATATGAGCCTTGTGAGATGGTGCGTTATCATGGTGCAAGGTCTATGAGTTTTCTTTCGACAAATTGGGCCGTTTCCTACGCACATTCTCTCTCAAACGTCGCATCACTTCCAAATAATATTATTTATTTACCGTAGAACCGTTTGGAAGGAATTCCGAGTGCACAACCCCATGATAATCCAAGAAAACGAATAGTATGACTTTTACTTTTGACCGACTTTGACGTGGTTTTTTGGGTTTCAGCTCATGTGAATAGCGCCATTCAGCCGCCTGGTTGCCTGTTGACTGGTTTGCATGTCAAACTCATATGCACACGTCTCATCACCCGTTATGATGCGCTGGATAAACATTGCATCCGAATCAAGTATGTCTTCAGCCACCTTCTTCCGATGATTTTTTTGAAAGAAATTCAACTCTCTTGGAACGAGTCGAGCAGCCACGCGTCTCATGCCCAATCGATGGTGTAAAATGTTGCGAATTGATGCGTGAGACGCGCTAAGGTCACGAGCTATCTCCTTCTAACTTAAATGATGGTTTTCCAGCACCATTTCCTTGACTTTGTCGACGTTTTCATCCACGGAAGGCGTTGAATGGCGACCAGATCGGGGCAAATCTTCCACGAGTTCTCGGCCCTCTGCAATAGCCTTATACCACTCGTGGGCCCGTGTTTTTGATAAAGCACACGCGCCATAGGCTTTCTGCAACATCTTCAACGATTCGGCACACGAAATGCCGTTCAAAACACAAAATTTAAGACAAATTATTTGTTCGATATTTTTATCCATAGTGAAAATCGCAGAGCAGACCTGAGGTTGTGTGATATAATTAAATGCCAAAAACAAGCTAATTGACAGATCGCTCAAGCTCTGCGACACTATAGAGGACAATTGTACCAACATTCCAGCAACAAAAATTTAGACATATTTGTATGTGTAACGCGCGCTTTTTAAATGAACAACTCCCGATATTTTTTTGACAGAATGTATTTTGGACTATTTTGAATATTAAAAAAAAGGTAATGTATGTATGTTTGTATATGTGGCAGAATGTAGAAACACTAACTTGCAGACTGAAAATGCGTGCACAAAAAAGCGGGCAGAATCATTTGGAGAAAGCACAGAGTTGCGCTGACTACATCAATAACAGGCGGAAAGAACTTAAAAGAAGACATTTTGTTGGCAGGCTACTGATTGTACGAGTATGCATCAATGGACACTCAAAAAGACACTCATTTTGGCAAGCGCATTAATATTCCTCCTGACTAGTATCTATTTATGAGTATACGAAACATTAGGGGCCGATGAAAAGACGACAAGATTAAGGGAAGCCGATTAGGATACAAAAAACATAGTTTTAAATAAACTTATTTTCTGCTGGCACTTCAAAGCAGAAGTGATTAAATTTGTTTGGGCATACAAACACACTTAAATACATACATACATATGTACATAAGCATATATATATATATATATATCACCCATACATTTAAATCGTCTCATCAACTGAAATATCTGGGTGTCATAATTGACGATCGGCACAGTTTTGGGCCACATACGGAGTATATAACCCGCAAAGCATCAAGAACGCTCGGTGCACTCTCGAATGCTCCCGAACGTAGGGGGCCGAGAAGCAGCAATCGCAGACTACTAACCAGCGTCATCACAGCGGCTTTGCTATATGCAGCACCAGTATAGGTAAAATCCTTAGAGGCAAAGGCCTGTAGAAGACCACACGAAGCATTGTACAGACTTTGTGCACTGAGGGTTGTGATAAGCGCACACAACACCACCTCCGACGAAGCTGCAATGGTGATCGCAGGCATTCGATATATTGGCAAAAGAGCGTGCAAGAGTGTACGCGCTGAAAGAGCAGGGTCGAACTAACATACCAACGATCTTGAAAACAGAGAAGGCTATATTCTTACTCAAGTGGCAAGAGCGTTGGAAACACGATAAACAAAACTAGAGGAGGATTAAAGTACATTTAAGTTTTGACGGACTGCATGTGAAGAGTAACTGACGTAGAGCCTAGTGTTCAGCCGACTTCCCGACGATTTACTTAACTGTTGTACCGGGAGGGGATCGGTACATTGACGGGAGAAGGTTTAGTTTGGTTTGAAGTGCTACACTGACACGGAACAGGCTTTCGGATTTTCCTCCTCATAAAATAATATAAAAAAACTAAAAATAAAAATATATTTAAATATATATGTATACCTGCCCATGGCAATGCATTGGACAGACATTGCAGAAAATTTATGTGCCAATCGTGCATATCCAACGTCATTTCTGCGGCAGACATAAAAACAGGTATACACACACATACATATGCATTTCAGAAATGTTTTATAGCCTTACAGCTCATTTGAGTAGTTTGAATATAAAATAATGAAGTTGGAATGTTTTTTTGTAAAAAAACACCAAGTGCCAGTGACGAAACATCCGGCGGATGCACACGCACTCACACACGCATACTAAGGAGAGTTTGTGCCAAAGTGAATGGCAATGTATGATTGAGTTTGTCGTAGTGCATTTTGAGAAAATTCTTTTTTTGTGTGGGTGGAAAATTAAATGCCTGCCTACTCTGCTTATGTAGTATGTATGAGTGTGCGTGTGTGTGTGTTCTCTGGTTGGACTTTTGCCATCATCGACATGACGTCTCATAAATTTTACAAGGTTCGGCGATTGAATGATATTTAGTGATATTTTAACGATCCGGTGCCGATTTGGTTGCTTATTAAATTTGTGTGCCGAAGACGAGCAATTTTTTTTTTTAAATATACAAGGTGGCGCAAAATTAATTAGCCTATCGAAAGATTTATAGTTTTTGCAAATGGCGTCGCGCGTTAACCATATTCGACACCGGTGAACCAGTACAGCGTCCGGCACTCGAAGTGTAACCAATTAAAAAGTCCATAAATTTAGTTTGGAAAATTACTTTTACTCAATTCAAAGTAAAAAAATGTGTGAAAATAATGCAAAATTAAGAATCTACGAGTCTTCACTTTTGCTAAATATGACCACCTTTTGCCTTGACTATGACCTTGAGACGGTCCAGAAACGAATCGCAAGCTGCCCGAATGTGACTTGCAGGTATTTTGGCCAACTCGCGGACAATGGCTTTTTTCAGCGCCTCGCGATTGGTGAATCTTTAAGTTCGGAGCTTCCTCCCCCAAAATGGGCCAAAGAGAATAATCCATCGGATTCGCGTCTGGTGAATTTGAGAGTTATTATGGGAACGTTATGAAGTTTGGAACGTTGTTTTTTCGCCATTCTTAGTTCACCAGAGTTTTGTGAGACGGTGCCGAGTCCGGTTGAAACGTCCATGGTCTGCCACCGAAATGTTTGTCTGCCCACGGCTTCAAAGCAACCTCCAGATTACTTTCCCGATAATATTTCGCACTTACCTTGTAGCTATCTGCCGCTAAAGCGGCCCAAACCATTACCTGTGGCGGTCACTGCCTCCTGTTGGCCAATCGATGACTCAGATTCTCATCATGGAAGTGACGTTTCACACTTTTACGTTGGAAATCCATTACTGATTTTCTTTTTTCGTGTTTACTCTATACAAAATGCTTCCGCGCGCTTATAAACAATAATCTGGACTGTCATTTAGCCAATTAAAGACAGCTGATGCCCGTGAAATAGTGACGCCTGAAATATGTAATTTAAATTTAATTTGAAAAAGAATTTTATTACAACATCTAGGGGCGTCTTTTGAAGGACCCTTTATTGCTTCGGTCATGAACTTGCTAGATATTGGATTTGAAAAACAAGAAGGGCGTTTGTTTCTAAATTCGTGAAAAACCTGTTCGAAGCAAATGGGATTTTCGAATGTCGGGAGATTTTTGTCGGATGCTTGCAAGGGACCACTCCAAAGGCAATCACTCCAGTAAATCAGAATTTGAAGGTTTAGCAAGCATATTTTCAAAGTTGTGGTCTCAAGTAAAGTCTAAGGTTTAGTTTTTATAAAATAAAAAACTTCTCTCACAACTGTTTTTCATCTTAAGGAGTCAAAATAAAGTAAAAAAAAATACTAAAAAATGCATGTGAAAAATTAAAAGTTCATTTGTATCGATCGAATGTTGTGAGTCAGTGTTATTTGTTAAAAAAAAAATTATATTGACTATTATAGGAAATCCATTTCGTTCGCGAAACCTTGTTACCCCGTAAGAACCCAAAAAGAACTGATTGGTCTCTTTTTCATAGGGTTTGCAGCAAGAAGTTGACAAGAGTAAGTTTTTGACTACCACTAGTGAACACCTGGGCATGCGAGTTAGCTTAGAGAGATCCTACCAGACTGCTTTTAAAGTGGCCTGTCCAGTATACTTTAGCAAGAAACACTTTTCTACCTGGTGGAGTAAAACGCGGACCGACTTGAAAGAGAAGTTTAGGAGGGTCTTCAATAAATGTTATCAAATAATAAACTTTCAAGATTACCGAGTAATTTTGAAAGAGTATAAGAAAGCCATTATTAATGCGAAGCGCAACTCTTGGAAAGAGTACTACGAATCCATTGAATCAGTAAAAGACTCGGCCAGAGGTAGCAGAGTCCTCTCCAAGGACAATTCATGTAAAACTCTTGTCAAAGGAGAGAATGGGGAATGGGCTGAATCTGCAGGCGAATCTTTAAAAATCATTGTTTATTCCCATTTTCCGGAAAATTCTATTGCTCCAGTCTAGAACAAAGGCGCGAGTCCGCAGGAGGGGTTACCTGCGATGTCCCTGACAACGGTTCTGTCCGTCAACAAAATAAACTGGGCAATCGGTAGCTTTCCCCCATTCAAATCTCCAGGTATCGATGGTATCATGCCAGTGATGCTTCAGAAGACTAAAACCTTGGTAGTTCCCGGCCTTCATAAAATCTTTTTGGCGTGTATCTCGTTAAACCACGTTCCTGCTAGCTGGAAGAAAATCAAGGTGGTCTTCATTCCTAAGGCAGGAAGTGGGCGACACGTCTTGGCTAAGGACCCATAAGTCTTACTTCCTTTATTCTGAAGGTGTTCGAGAGAATGATCGATATCACATTCGAGAGCACTTTGACCTGAAAGGGAAATCCCTTACCTGAAAGGGAAATGTACCGAGACAGCCTTACATGAGGTAGTAGGGACTATAGAGAAATCTCTGGAGGGGAAGCAATTCACTTTGGCGGCGTTTATAGACATAGAAGGCGCCTTTAATAATGTTACGGCTGAGTCAATTGTCACTGCTCTAAATAGACTAGGGGTAGAAAGACCTATCTGCCTTGCTTGGTGGTAGGGAAATAAACATTTTCTTTCTAAAAAAGTTCATCGTGTGCATACGATTGAAACAGAACGCTTAAGGTAATAGGAATTTCCCGCCATTCAATTTCCAAACTCATTGTGCTGTTCACTGGTCACTGGGTGATCGGAACTCATGCAGAGAAGCTTGGACTTCTATACAACTCGCATTGCAGAAGCTATGGGGATACGGCAGAGAAAGAATCTGTTGAAGACTTTCTCTGCAAAAGTCCCGGTATGGCGGCTAGGCGCATGAGTTTTCTTAGTGAGCCTTTCGGGGATAACTTGAAGCAGTTCTCTAGCCTAGATCCCTTTTCTCTCCTCCACTACATCAACAGCATTGGATGGCTGTAGATGGTTTTCTCTTACCTAAAATTTTCGCAGGTAGTGGTCCACATTATGGTATCAAAACGGCACGTAAGTGGTACTTGAAGTGTGCCTTTGGTACTCTTGCCATCTAACCTACCTACTATTATAGGATTTGCCCATAAATAAACTTTTTTCTAAGTTTTTATCAACAGCTTTATTAAGTAAGAGAAAGATCAAGACTAATATTTCATTATTTGGCCATTTCGATTTTTGTCATATGGCAGCTTCTACTGGTTTCGCAGGGACGTAGCCTCTCAGCTAAATTTTACTATACCTGGTGGTGGATGCAATAGATTTTAGCTTTATCTCGCCTTACTCGGCCGAATAGTTTCTAGATAGTCTGAAATAATAGTTGTAACCTTATAGTACCATAAATCAACCACAAATTAGGCTTCTCGAGGTCGTATCACATACCGAGGCGAGCAATTGACAGGCGACCAATTGATATTACAACGATGGCTGAAAACATGACTGCCTAAGCTTACGAGCTAAATTGATTGATTATTAAGTGGTTATAACATTACATTAAAGATTCAAACAGCTTAACTACTTGGAGGCAGTTTAAAGAAGAAAGCATCAATGCTGGTATTTAATATGTCTTAAGCCCTCTTTTTTTTTAACAATCTAATTTCAGATGCAAAAGACTTCGTCATTTTTTATCTTCTACACTCTGTCTTAATTCCAACTGGCCGAACATATAGAACATGCAAACAGACAAAAAAAAAACACTTCATCAAGTACACTATTGCAGATTCAAGAAATAGTTTCTTACTGTGGGCACCGACAAGTAGTGAACTTCAGTCAAAATTGAAATTAATGGTAGATGCAAATTATATGGATAAAAGTACGATTCAGCCAATTATATGTTCCATTGGATTGGATTATTTTTATTGCAAGGAATATTATGTGTATTTCGCCGATATATTTTATAAGTTCGATAACCTAATCAAGTGTATTGATGTGTGTTTTAAAACATTCCATGTACTTAACCTTGAGTATCCGCCCGAATGTAGGTCCATTTGGCTTTTTGTCCAGCAGTATTTCTATAACATTTCCTTGAAATCTCGCGAGAAAAATGGGTCTATTTGTGCAATTTTAAATGATTTGAAAATACAAAATAAGACTTAAAATAAGAAATAATTGGAATGGATGTACACGTGCAATGTTCTCAATGCTTACAAATATTCGAGCATTGCGAGAGTTTGTTAAAGCATATCAAAATTATTCATTGCTTATCAGAAAATGAAAAAAAGGTACGAAAACAATAACGTAGAAAGCTGTGAACAATTTCAAGAAAATGTTTCCTGTGCTACTTCATTGATACCTCATAATATTCTGGCACATGTTAATTATAAGAATGTTAATGTATGTAAGAACCCAACGAATTTTAATGTAAGACTGGAAAACTTGAAAAGTGGTTGCCTTAGTTTTTCTATGAAACAATATGGTAAAAAAAATTTCACTAGAAAATGCGCTATTGAGCTACAAAAAGATATAACTAATATGATTTTACATCCCTTAATGAATCAATTAAAAAATGTTCTGCATAATTTAGATTCGCCGAATGAGATTGTAATAAAAAATGAGATTGAAAAGATAGTGTCCATATGCAGCTAAGATAGTGTCCATATGTAGTTTAAAACCAAAACATCACTTTCTTAACCACTATTGTAGAATTATTGAACAGTCGGGCCCATTGAAGGACCTATGGACACTACCTTTTGAATCAAAACATAGGGAGCTAAAATCGTATACAAAAAATATTTGTTCTAGAAAAAACATAACACTATCTCTTGCATTAAAGTTTTCTATGAACTTTTCTGAAACCATTTATAATTTTAGATATGATACCTACAAGCTAAGCGCAGAAAAATATGAATTAAAATCGTCGTTATATTTTAACGAAATCAAAAATTTACTTTCTGCCGACGTGATCAGTAATTGCGTTTGCTATTCCAATTTTAAACTAAATGGCACAAGTTATAAAAAAGACTATATTGTATTTAATTATATTATAATCCAAACTTTGTATCATACCAAGTTCTCGAAATTTTCATTATAAATGAAGGAATATTTTTATTTTGTGAATTTAGAAATATCTTAGGGTACACAAATCACTACCTATCTTTTAAAGTAGGCCCTAAGAGCGGAAATTTTAGAATTATAAAAGCAGATGCATTAAACTATCCACCAATTCATGTGTATATTGTTAACAATGAAAAACTCTTACGGCCAAAAAAGTTTTTTTAATGAATTTTTCCAGTTTGTGTTTCAAAAATAAAAAACTAAAACCAAATTTTTTGCATTTTTATTCAATATTTAAAACATTTCACAATCTGAAAATTCAGGTAGATTTTTTAAAATTGAGAAAAAAGCTATTTTTCTTTTAGTAAATTTGTACTAGAAACAAAATAACAGTTTCCCTAATTCCAGCAAATTTTACTCTAAAATGAGTAATATTTTTATTTTCTTTTAGCAAAATATCTATTTCAAACATAAAATTTATTACAAATATAAAAACAAATTCCTTAAATCGGGAAAGTTTTTCTCGAAAGCATGTAAACATTTTTTCTTCATTTTGAGAAAATATCAGATACTGAAAAGAGGATGCCTTTTCTTAGGCGCCAAATCATTCCCATATTTCCTCATTTCAATAGTCGTTTTAACTTGAACCGAAGAAGTTTTTTTTTGGCTCGACTGACGATAACTACAACTTTATTTTACAAGAATTTTTTTACTTTTTACAGATCCATCAACATTTTAGTGCATTTTTGGTGCTGCTGGACATATGTAACCCCTCAAATTAAGTTCGATTATTTGATGGGCTGTGTGGCACGACATTCCATTCTGCTTAAACCAGCAGAGGTGCAAGTCCATGCATGCAATCAGTCACTTCCCGCATAAGCTTGTATAGTACTTGGATATTAGGTATAACAAAGTGCTAGTGAAATATATTTTTACAACAAATTTCCTATGCATATTTTGAATTACTTGCAGAAGCAAATGTTGTAAGAATTTTGTTGTTCTAGATCCAAACGTATTACGAAATTTTGAATCTGAATTCATTGGTTTCGCCATATTTCTTAAAGTTCACCTCATCACTCGTCAAATCAGTCAGCCTCAATCAGTAGCAGAAGCGATTATGGACATTAAAATTGCCACTTAGGCGGCGCGACCCTTTATAGCCATCACTCCCAATGTTCATAAATATATTTGCGCACATACACACATACATATGTGCTTTCATAGTTGGGGCTATAACTTAAATTAATGTGCTTTTCGACATCATAAAAAACCTGCCCACGACCACACATTGAAATTGAATTGAAAGCGTCGCTAATGTTTCGTTACCCCCAGCGCCAACTGAAGGCATTCAATTTTTAAATAAATTTATGTGAATATGTGTGTATATTGAACGCCTTTATATGTATGTGTGTATGTTAATCCACTTGGGTGAGTTCATCCAAATTTAAATTTCTTAAATTTCCAACATAACGAAATTTTCATAATGAGGAGATGAGATTTGTCCGCGTACTTACATCCTCGTATGAGATACACCGCACTAACAAATTCTAAGGCCAAGATGATATTGGTGATATCTACTAAAGCAAAAATACAAAAATGTTCCAATATCATTTCATTGATTGTATGTTTAAAACGGTATCTCATAATGAAAATTATTCCTCATTTCTTGTCGATATTTTAGTAACGCGCAAATTCTTGAACTGTGCAAAAGGAAATAATTATAAGACCAAAAGCGTTTGCTTTTAATTTAAAAGTTTAAAGTATGACAACGTTGAAAGTTTTTTGCGATTAGAAACAAAAAATATACCGCGCGAAAAAGCTTTGTCTGAATTTCAGAAGGAACAAATTTTATCATGTAGTTAACTGTAGTTTTGCATTACTTCCATTTGAAAGAAAAGTACAGATGTACCCAGAGAAGTGGTTTTGAGAAAAAAGGACTTTCCAACGTTGCCACTCTCGCCGTAGAGGCCCAATATCCTCCCCTTATTTGCTTCTGGGTTGTTCGAGTTTTATTAGCAAATTTGCTGAATCGAATAGCCAAAACTCGTACATAAACTTACGATATAAAAAAACGCAAAACTCACAGCTGAAAAACTTATTTCAAAAATTAGTTTGCACTCGTAAATATTGACTCAGTTAGATAGATATAATATAAACAGTTCGATGAATTTAGTGAAAATACAAAAAATAACCTCACTTTCAAAAGAATAAGACTAACATAAAATACACGAGGTCGTTTACCATTTCAGGAAAATTGAAAAAAAAGTATGTACATATATAGCATTTTTTGTTAAGAAAAACGTGCCA
This sequence comes from Anastrepha ludens, assembly GCF_028408465.1. Classification (NCBI taxonomy): domain Eukaryota; kingdom Metazoa; phylum Arthropoda; class Insecta; order Diptera; family Tephritidae; genus Anastrepha; species Anastrepha ludens. Next base: position 23,446,445 of record NC_071499.1, on the reverse strand, counting down.
AATCTCTCTTTTGCCTAATTCGAGGTCAACGCAAATGCTTGTAAAATCTTAATTATCTGTGACAGGCGCCAAATGCACTTTAAACTCTTTATTAGCCTTAAAAATAAATGACATTATTTAGCCACTTAGCCACTTATGAAAATGTGCATATGACTATGCCGTGCGTATGTATGTATGTTTGCGCTTATGTCGCTTATGTTTGCGAATGTAAATGCGTGCATGTGCATAAAATAATTTTTCGTGACACTCAATAAACTTTGGCTCTCCCCCAATTTAAACTTCTGTAAAGCAAACTTTCGCACATAAATATCAGTACTACACACACACACACATACATACATACAAGCCAGCACACCTTGCTGTATTGAAAAATTTTTGTTGACCATAATTTTGGTCATGTTAATGGGTAATTAACACCTAACAAGTCTAACAAACATAAACATGCACGGGCATACACACTTCGTTACCTACATACGGCGGCGGACAACTAAATAGAGTCTTGAGTGGGCATTTTTTGGCACCGGTAACATTTGTATGTTTGTATTGTACTTTGGCACATAAAAGTGTCTTTAGGTTAGCTACAGTTTATATATCGATTGTCCCCCTCTTACTACGTAATAGGGATGGACAGTCCATTTCTGCTCTAATTTTACTAAAAACAAAAGACATTGAGAGTATAGACCTTCTACTCTCTAGAGACTTTAAGTTAATTAAAATCAAACGGGAATGATAGGAAGGGATAGGATTTGAGAATTTTAACGACCTGTGAGCATATTTAAGGAACACCTTCTGTACACATTCAATTCTCTCAATAGCAAATTGGTGGCAAGGCCCCAGATAAAAGTTGCATATTCTAATCTAGAGCGAACAAAGGAAGTAAAAAGTAATTTGTGAGTGTAAGGGTCCGAGAACATCGAGCCATTACGCCGTATAAAACCTAAGACTTAGTAAGAAGCGGACACAATAAAGTTAATGTGACTGTTGCAAGAAAAATGTGAGTCAAAGATCACCCCTAGATCTTTGAATTCATGAACAGATTGAAGTAAAGTATTATCAATGCTGTAAGATCACTGGAAAACCTTTTGAGTTTTGGCGAAAGTGGCATGAAAACATTTCTAAGTATTTAGAGAGATGTCAGAGTTATTGCACCAACGAACGAGCGCATTCATTTCCGTTTGCAACATAGGAACATCCTCATTTTTTCTAATGGCCGAAATATTTTCAAATCATCAGCATACAAAAGAAAGTTCGCAAATGAAAAACAGGTACAAATATCATTAATAAATAGAACGAATAGAAGAGGCTTTAGGGCCTTGTGACACCCCTGAAGATGCAATGAAAGATTCCGAACATTCACCCTCAATCGTTACCACATCGTCTATTGGATAAATAAGATTTCAACCATTGAAAGAAAACAGAGCCAAGCGAGGCTAATTTACGTAATAGAATTGTATGAGAAACTGTATCAAATGCTTTCGAAAAGTCGGTGCAAATACAATCGACTTGAAAATCTTCAGCAAAAGTTCCAAAGCAGTATTCATCAAAAGCAGCCAGGTTGGAAACTGTAGACCTACCCGAGATGAATCCATGCTTATTGGGCGAGATTAAGCTCTTAGTTGCAAAGTACATTTTTTCTTTTACAATTCCTTCGAAAAGTTTAGAAGTAATAAAAAGTTTCGAGATCGGTCTATAGTTGCACACATCATTATTTTTGCCACTTTTGAAAATAGAGGTGATAGTTGTGATTTTCCAATCGAAGATAGAGATTTATTAAAAAGTAGTTTGTAGGGAATGACGATAGCCGGGCAGTTTTTAAGAAAAATTCCGGACAGCCCATCCTTTCAGTCTGCGAAGAAGGTTTTAAACCCAAAATCTCATTCTCAATGTCCAGAGAAAGAAGGTTTAAATAGCTTAAATTCAAAGATGAACGTAGATTATCATGACAAGAAGAAAACGAGTACGTATCATCACTAGAGAAATCAGATTTGAAAAAATCGGAAAACAAATTGGCTACATCCACAGGAGTAGTAGCTGATTTGTCATTAAAACTAACCGCAGCAGGGACTCCAGTGCTTGACCTTTTAGATTTAACAAATCGCCAAAACGGCCTTAGGATTAGACTTAATATTCTCTTCAATCCGAAGAAAATAGTTACTGTATAAAAATTTTTTTAAACAGTTGAATTTTTTTCAGCAATGTCGGTAATTTATAAAGATAGATTTTCTGCCCAATCCACAAGAAGAGTGAACTTGCAATCACCTATAAGGGTCTATAGAGCGTATTGTGGGAAGGGCTCAAGCTCACCGTCAACCAACTGATTGGACCTTATCAGTGTTTTGGACCTTATAAATGTTGTTTAGACCTGGTCTTATTTAGACCTGGAAAGTCTACCATCGACCAGATATTCACAATACGCCAACTCTTGGAAAAGACCCATGAAAGGAGAATCGACACACACCATCTTTTCGTCGACTTCATAGCTGCATTCGATAGTACGGAAAGGAGTTCCCTGTATGCCGCGAAGTCTGAATTTGGTATCCCCGCAAAGCTAATACGTCTATGCCGTTTGATACCAAAGGAGGTTTCAGACAGGGTGACTCGCTGTCGTGTAACTTCTTTAATCTGATGTTGGAGAGCATCGTAAGAGCCGCAGGACTTAATCGCTCATGTACAATATTTTATAAGAGCGTACAATTGTTGGCGTATGCCGATGATACTGCTAGTTTGGACTATGTAGCCAATTGAGTAGTAAAGCCCTCTCTCGACGAACAAAGGCTCACTCTATGTACAAGGCTCCCATCATGCCCGTCCAAACGCATGGCGCAGAAGCGTGAACGATGACAACATCTGATTAAGCGACGCTTAGAGTGTTTGAGAGAAAGATTCTGCGGTCGATTTTTGAACCTTTGCAACGGCGAATATCGCAAGCGATGGAACATATGAGCTGTAGAAGCTTTACAACGACATAGACATAACGCAGCGAATAAAGATCCAACGGCTACGTTGGCTGGGTCATGTCGTCCAAATGGATACAAACGCTCCGGCTCTAAAAGTGTTTAATGCGGTACCAGTTGGTGGTAGCAGAGGAAGAGGAAAGTCTCCTCTGCGTTGGAAGATCAGGCGGAGAAGGGTTTGGCTTCACTTGGTTTGTTCAACAGGCGTCGGTTAGCACGAGAAAGAAACGACTGGCGCGCTTTGTTGAACTCGGCCAAAATCGTGTATCCGGTTATAGCGCCAATCAAGAAGACGAAGAAGAAAGTGTCTTGATGTTAGATATCAAATATTAAGGTTAACTTGCGCTAGAAGAATAGGGGGAAAGTAATCGACCTTTTGGAGAATTTCATTTATAAATATTATTCATATCATTTTTCATTTATCAGCTTTAGGCGACTATTGTGTGGGGAAAGTTCATCCCGAGAACGCCAACCTCTTGAGTCAAAAAGTAAAACCTGTTTTTGAATATACATATATTCATTTAGCAATGCAGGTTCCCTACTATCGAACCATATTCCAGTATCAGTCTTACTCGAGTTATAAGAAGCTGTTTAGTAGCATATCGCTTATTTACATCAATAGTGTCGTAGTCCAAAAAAAAAAAATGTTGAGAAAAATAGCTTCAAAGCTTCCCATTTACTATGCCTTGCTCTGTCTTCACCGATGAACCCAAGATGGAGTCTGGAGTGGGAGCGGGAGATTTCTCTAAATCAGCCAATATTTCAGTCGCCTTTAAACTGCCAAAAACTAGTTGTGTTTTCCAAGCAGAGCTCTTCGTGATTCTACGGGCATGCAAAATACTTAGGGATCGCTGTTAGGAGGGTGACATAAATATCTTTTCTGAAAGTTAAGCTGCCATCAAACTACTGTACTGCCATGTTGCAGCTCTCTTCTGGCCAACTCCCGTAAGGATTAGATCATCGAGATCATCTCGAACGTGCAGGAAGCATTTCTCTTATCTGGGATCATAAAGGGAAATGAAATAGCCGACAAGCTTGCCAGGAAGAGGTCGGCAGAACTGGTTTCTGTTATCCTCATCTCAGACAACGGTGTCCCCTTGACCGTTGTTAAAGGAAAACTGCACAAATATTTTTCTTAAAAAGGCGCAGGATACATGGAGATCTCTTTTATCGTGTGATATTTGACATTTCGATATTTTTTAGCAAAAACTTACCTATTTCGCTTACGAGCCTTATTTGTTTTTTATTCAGTGGGTAGTAAAATTCACCTCGACCAAAAGGTGTTCAGGGTCCGGCAGTCGAAGTGTAATCAATTAAAAAAGCCATAAATTTAGTTTGGAAAATTACTTTTATTCAATCCAAAGTAAAAGATGTGTGAAAATAATACAAAATTAAGAATTAATTTACTTTTGCTCGATATGCCCACCTTTTGTCTTGACTATGACCTCGAGACTGTACAAAAAAGAATCGCAACCTGTCCGAATGTGACTTGCAGGTATTTTGGCCCACTCGTGGACAATGGTTTTTTTTAGCGCTTTGAGGCTGCTGAATCTTTTAGTTCAGACTTTTCTTTCCAAAATGGTCCAAGGAGAATAATCCATCGGATTCGCGTCTGGTGAATTTGAAAGCTATTGTGTGGACGTTATGAAGTTCGGAACGTTGTTTTTGAGCCATTCTTGGTTCACTCGAGCCTCGTGAGATGGTGTCGAGTCCTGTTGAAACGTCCATGGTATGCCACCGAAATATTTGTTTGCCCACGGCTTCAAAGCAACCTCCAGAATACTTGCCCTGATAATTTTTCGCATTTACCTTCACACTATGCTCGATGAAAACTATTGGAGAGCGCCCATCTGCGGCTAAAGCGGCCCAAACCATTACCTGTGGCGGGTGCTGCCTCCTGCTTGCCAATCGATAACTCATACGAAGCAGTTTTCAGTTCTTTCACCATTTGATTGGCACTTCGTCGGGTCGCTTTTTCACTTTTTGAACCATTTGCCGTGACGTTGCAGTATTTTCATGACGTTTCACGATGCTACCAGTATCAGTGTAACGAGTAATGGTGCGATAAATAAAAACTTCATTTACTTTAAGGTGCTCGAGCTCACGAAAAATCGCTGGTTGTGAGTTTCTAGCCAAATTTAATGCAACCAGACTATTTAGTTTGAAATCCATTACTAATTTTGTGGTTTTGCGTTTACTCTCAGCGTTTACTTCCGCGCGAGTTAAATGTATACATAGATGGAATGAGCGTTAGAACAAGACTGATTATACTTAAGTTAAGTGAGGAGAAAGCTTGGAATTGTTGGAAGTGGGAGTGGGGAAGTGTGAGAGAATGTAGTGCATTAGTGTGGGAGGTTGGGAATGTGGAAGTTGGGGAGAGTGAGAGTATATTGTAACAGTAATATACATGATGCAAAGAATAATGAGATGGCACCCATCGTGGTCCCGTTACTTTGCGCTCAGCGAATTTGACAACTAGTTACGTGATTTTAGCTCCAGTATGGCCAGATTACCATTTTCGTCACTTGATTTAGCTTTTTTTTTTTTGTTATTTTTATTATTTTTTGTCTCGGAGTTTTAGTTCTTTCTTCATGACATTTTTCTAGCTGTTCTAATTAAAATGTCATGTTTATAATTTTGTAAAATATACATTTTTTAATAATTATTTATTTAGCTTTACTTTTTTTTAACATCTGGTGGCATTGTCCGCGATTGCCGGTATTGTTGGTGTTCTTCTGCTTTCGGCAGTCAAATCTCTCTCTCGCTACTGCAGAGTTGCCTAGCTTTGGATATAAAAACGCACTAAATGCCCATTTAAAGAAAATAAAACACGAAATTTTATTGTGTTAAGTAAGAACTTTGTATGCGTCATGATATTGAGCGTGACAAATTGTCTGTAGAATGTGCGTTTTTTTTTAAATAAATGTGTTATGCTTATGTACAATTTAATTTATGAGTTTTTTTTTTGTTAATCGAAATTCTTTTGTTAAGGGAACGACTTTTTTGCTATATTTGAAGTTATGTAACTAGATAAGGTACTCTTTTTGTAAAAATGGCAGTATGGTTTCTTTAGTATTTTCTGGTATTTTGTTGCTTATTTTTACTATGAATACACCTCTTGATGCTCTATGTCTCACTAAGGATTGATGACCGGAAGAAACGATTACACCTCTATGGTTTCAATTCGCATTCAATAAATTCAAAGGCTTTTTAAAATGTGTAAAAAGGTTTTCAATCTTAAAAAGAGTTGAGAGAGGGGCATTTAATATTTTTGCATAGCCTTAAATGGAGCCAAAAATTAAATCTGCACTTTCAAATTATCAAATTTTATAAGAGTAAAAAAATTTTCATTAGCACTAAAATCTTCTCAGAGTGGCCTTTTTTAAACTTCTTTTGTATAATAATACCGTTTTTTTTTCAACCTAAAGTCTCGGTAGCCTTAAATTAAAAACAAAAAGACTCAAACACCAAACTTAAAAATTGTCGCATTTTCGGTATAAAAAGCACTAAATTTATTGCGAAGAGCAAATGGTTGGCAATACTGCACAACTCTGCAAACGTGACGTCACGTACGCTCTGATGGGCGCAATCTTCTTTCTATCGTTCTTGAGTAATATATATAAAGAGAAAAGAGAAAGTATATATTACTCGAGTTTGTCAACAATACTCTGGACTGTCAATTAGCCAACTAACAGACAGCACTCGAAAAATCGAATTAATGGGTCATCCACCTGATAGCCCTGATTTGGCACCCAATGATTTCTTTTTGTTTCCGAACATCAAAAATAAAATGTAGAGGTCAACGTTTTTCCACGCTTGCAGAAGCCTTTAAAAAGTTCGTTTTGGTGGTATCCCCTTCTTAGAGACAAAAGTGCTTGGAAAATTTGCTCAAGGAGTATATTTTGAAAAACAAACCATTTCCGCAGAAGATTGGGCGCCTGAAAATCCAGATCTGAATCCATTGGACTACCATTTGGGATCAGAATTGGTGAACAGGGACTGTCCAAAACCTCACAGAAATTTGAAGCGTCTCAAGCGTCTTTGGTTCGAGCAACGATGTCAGTATCAATGGAAACCGTGCGCGTAATTTCAAATCTATAACGGACTTAACTTGTAACAGAACTTATGGCAGGACATAAGCTATAAAATTATATACCCAGAATATTACGAAAGACTTTGAATAAAAAGTTTTAAATTTTAATGCATATCTGCGTGAAGTCATACAAAGTACATGCTTATATTTTTTTTCTATGGAAGAAAAAACCAAAAAAAAAGTACCAAAAATCTATGTGCGCTAATAATTATGAACAGAACGTTTTGACTTCCAAAGTATTTTTGTAATTTGAAGTTAATCTCTTCTGGAAGGCTTTCTTCGACATTACGTTAGATTCAATTTGAAGTTTGCACTTCGACCTCATGTTCTTTTGTGGCTTCTACTCGTCACAGTACCTCATCCAAATTCACTGCATTTATTATTCTTAAGTCAGAGCTGGTTTAGACTGAGCTTATGTGCCTTTCTTTCAGCTGCCATCGGCTGAGATGTCTCAACCTATTCGCGCTGTAGCGCTACTCTGAAGGTGAAAGCACTGGAGTCTCCGGTGATTGGTTGCGGAAACGACTAGAGTTAGTATCCTTTGCAGATGACTGCGCAATCTGCAATGGTCTGTGAGAATGTTAAACATTTTCTAAATCTCTTTTAATTGTTCCCCGCCCCACCATTTCTCCCGACGTAGTCCCATAATTTGGTGCTAGCTAAACTCTTTTGGCCTTAGTTCTTCACTCCCGAGCTTCTCTTTGATGCTGTGCTGTCCCATAGCGAGGAAGGGATACTCGCACAATATTAAAAGCCAGTTTAGAATTATTGAATAATGGAAGTTTGAAAATAATTGACCCTTTCTAGCACATCACTGAGAGAGATGAGCAGAAGGATTTTTAGATGTCAGCTAATTTTCCTACAGGGATGTCATGCACATCGATAATTTCACAACATTTTCTTCCAACATCAAACTCAATAACTCTTCATAAACAATTTTTAGCATACTTTTAGGCTAAGTGCTAATGACTACAGTCGATGACTTCACGTACATTTCAATATAAGAGCAGTTTCTCTATTTTACTTCCAAGTGAGTTTCAATGCATTTGACGGAATATTTCAATGAGCTTCACTGGGAAGTGAACTGCAGAACCTGCCCGATTATGACTCTTCTCTCTTCTTCTTGATTGGCGCGATAACCGCTTACGCGATTTTGGCCGAGATTAACAAAGCGCGCCAGTCGTTTCTCTCTCGTGCTAACCGGCGCCAATTGGACACACCAAGTGAAGCCAAGTCCTTCTCCACCTGATCTTTCCAACGCAGAGGAGGCCTTCCTCTTCCTCTGCTACCACCAGCTGGTACCGCATCGAATACTTTCAAAGCCGGAGCGTTTGTATCCATTCGGACGACATGACCCAGCCAACGAAGCCGCTGGATCTTAATTCGCTGCGCTATGTCTATGTCGTCGTAAAGCTCATACAGCTCATCGTTCCATCGTCTACGATATTCGCCATTGCCAACGTACAAAGGTCCAAAAATCTTACGCAGAATCTTTCTCTCGAACACTCCAAGCGTCGCTTCATCGGATGTTGTCATCGTCCAAGCTTCTGCGCCATACGTTAGGACGGGCATGATGAGAGTCTTGTAGAGTGTTAGTTTTGTTCGTCGAGAGAGGACTTTACTGCTCAATTGCCTACTTAGTCCAAAGTAGCACTTGTTGGCAAGAGAGATTCTACGTTGGATTTCAAGGCTGACATTGTTATCGGTGTTAATGCTGGTTCCTAAATACACGAAGTCTTTTACAACCTCAAAATTATAACTGTCAACAGTGACGTGGGTGCCGATACGCGAGTGCGCCGACTGTTTGTTTGAAGACAGGAGGTACTTCGTTTTGTCCTCGTTCACCACCAAACCCATTCGCTTTGCCTCTTTATCCAGTTTGGAGAAGGCAGAACTAACAGCGCGGTTGTTAAGGCCGATGATGTCAATATCATCGGCATATGCCAGCAATTGTACGCTCTTATAAAAAATTGTGCCTGAGCGATTAAGTTCTGCGGCTCGTACGATGCTCTCCAACATCAGGTTAAAGAAGTCACACGACAGCGAGTCACCCTGTCTGAAACCTCGTTTGGTATCAAACGGCTCGGAGAGGTCCTTCCCAATTCTGACGGCGCTGCTGGTGTTGAGCAACGTCATCTTACATAGCCGTATTAGTTTTGCGGGGATACCAAATTCAGACATCGCGGCATACAGGTAACTCCTTTCCGTACTGTCGAATGCAGCTTTGAAGTCGACGAAAAGATGGTGTGTGCCGATTCTCCTTTCATGGGTCTTTTCCAGGATTTGGCGTATTGAGAATATTTGGTCAATGGTGGACTTTCCAGGTCTGAAGCCACACTGATAAGGTCCAATCAGTTGGTTGACGGTGGGCTTCAGCCTTTCACACAATACGATACGATACGATACGATACGACTCTTCTAACTAATTGAAATTAAGGTAAAATATTAGCAGAAGCTGTGAACATTTTATTCGCCACTTTTCCCGCCTAGTTGTCACACATTTTTAATCAACTACTTACGTTGGCTAGGGTGCAGCTAAAACTGCATATCGGGTTATGACACCAGACCTAATTATTTTTTAAATGAAATTTTGGAAATACAGTAGATTCTGTTTTTATGCGGCCAGTTCTATAGTAAAACTATAGATACGTTTCAAAAGTGCTAAGGACCGCATAAATCTGAAAAAATGTAATAAAATCGCATAAAAAAAGGGTACTAGTCCCATATTATAACTATAGATACGTTCCATAGACCGCATGAATCTGAAATAATTAAATAAAATCGCATTTTTTAAATTATATCTTTATTTAAGAAACGTCAGAAACAAGAAATAAATTTACATCGTCAGAAATAGAATCAGACAATACCCGCATGTTGCGCATTCGTTTAGGATTTGGCGTAAAATCACTTCCGTCACTTGAGGAAATGTACACGTCTGATCTGGATGTTGATGCAGGCGGTTCCATACTTGTAGGGTTAGCATTTTTGATTTAATCTGTGATGAGTTTTTGCTTAGCTGGTTTAGAATCTTGCTTATATGTACAATTCCTGATAGGTCGATATGCATTTTTTAATTAAAAAAAAAACCGCACTATTTCAAAACCGCATAAAAACAGAATCTACTGTAATAGCAAATCTTTTTGTATCAGGTCAGTCTATAAGTTCGTGCGTATTTTACCCATAATTTCAGTTGTGTACGATTTTTGCATACAAAAAATTATTCGCGGAATATAACGGAATTATTTATAATTTCTTCGATATATTGTGCATTCAACAAGTGATTTTAATCGCGGATAGAAGCAGGTGTTGTTAAAAAATAAAATGGAATCTTCGAACGCGTATAAGAGGCATATTTCGTATTTTTTTATAAAAGTGGTAAAAATGCAACAACTGCTGCTGCAGAAATATACACTGTTCACAGAGAGGATCCCGTGAGTGTAAGGACTGCGCAAAAGTGGTTTTCAAAATTCGTGAAGGATGCCCCGCACCCTGGTCGTCCCGAAGTCTTTAACTCCGGCGCATTACTCTAACTCGTGGAGCTGAGCCAAATTCGACAGTCGATATGATAGCTCAGAGGTTGAATTCATCGCATGGAACAGTTTACCGGCACCTGGTTCAGTTGGGAAAGGTGTCAAAGCTGGGAAAATGGGTTCCGCATAGACTTTTCTGTCGCCAACTTTCAGCAGAGAGTGAATGTGTGTTCTCAGCTGCTGCAACGGCTTGAAAATTAAAGTTTTTTGAACCGTATCGTTACTGATGATGATGAAAAATGGGTCCTTTACAATAATCCTGTTCGCAAACGCCAATGGTTAGATAGAGATGAAACCCCAGAACCGACCCCTAGAGATGACCTTCACCCCAAGAAGATTCTCCTGTCTATTTGGTGGGATATGGCCGGTATTGTTTATTATGAACTTCTGGAACCAAACCAGACGATAACTGCTAATTATTATTCCCATCAGCTATCAAACCTGAATGAGGCACTTAACAAAAATCGGCCGTCTTTAGTGAATAGACGCCAGGTTTTGTTTCACCACGACAACGCAAGACCTCATACCGCAAAGCAAACATTCGACAAGCTGAACGAGCTCGGATGGGAGCTAATGCCGCATCCACCAACTCGCCGGATATTGCACCTTGTGGTTATCACCTTTTCCATATGAGTAACAAGAACTACTCCTCAAAAGAAGCTATAAAAAGGGATATCGAAGCGTATTTTGCCTCCAAAGACAACAAATGTTTTGAGCAGGGAATTAAAAATTTGCCTAAACGTTGGGAAGACATTGTAAATAATGAAGGAAAATATATTATTTATTAATAAATACTTTAAACATCTTTTTTATAAATTTTAAAACCCCCTTTAAAACGCGCACGAACTTATGGACTGACCTGATATTTGGAATTCAGCTTTATTTCACTAAAAAAATATGTAATCGATTCAACTTCATAATTAATAACTATAACTTTTATTATTTTTACTTACATCTACAAAAATTCACATTTCGTTTATCAAAATTATCACAAACAAGGCAAAAAATATGCGGGTAAACTCTACCGATACATAAGCAAAACCCTTTTTTAGGTCCAGTTAACGAACTTACACAAATTGAATAGACTTACGCGTTTTCCATACATCGGCATGCATCTTAACTTGGGTTAAAATTTGGGCATCAAAAATTCTCGAGTCAAGTTTAGCCTCAAATCAGTTGTTCAAAATAAAAATATGCTAAAACCAAAATCAAATCGCTTAAGAGTTGTTCGTACAAGATGGAACAAAATAAATGAAATACGAGACTCTGATGTTAACTCGAGTTAAAAATTAATCATTTATGCTCATTACTTCTATCCCTGCTGAATATCGGTGAGTAAAAGTGTTGCAAAAACACAGCATAAGATACAATTCGACATTCAAAAATATGTATAAGAAAAATTACAATTCTCAGCATTACAAAATTCAGCCTTAATTCGTTTATTCTTAACCTAACCTAAAACTTTGGTACGAATAGTTTCAAAACCAACAAACTACACTTAATCTTATCTAACTAAGAACTAATTTCTCCCTTCAGAATTTTCCTTCAAGGCAAAAATTTGACCCATTTCGTACGCCGCGCCGTCCATATTGTGAAGATTAGGAAAGCCAATGTACCCCATATGGAACTATTGCAATTTGTGCCATCGCCTATTTGCTCCGAGATCCACTTGCTGTGGTGAGCGACATCGACGAAAGCAGTTGGTTGTAGACTCTGTTTGCAGTCGACGCTCTGAATTGAGGTGAGCGCCAGCAGCTGATTGTTGTGGACCAAAGGTGCACCGGCGTCTTGCTCACAGGCAGCTTCTTGTAGTGGATGTTGATAGCCCATACACACCATATCCGGTCCGTAGAGTGAGCCAAACTTAGCCACACATGGCGCGTCACTCAACTGTGTAGCATTCAGCGACATGAGCTGGGTGTAGGGAATTTGCTGAAATGGAGGGGTAAATCAAAATATAATAAAAAATAATATATAAAATAGCTTGAGGGAAATTTAGGCGGAAAAAATGGGGTAAAAATATGGCATTTCTAACATTTTGGAACGTAATTTCTAGACTTATCTAAATCATTATTTAGCTGAAGCTGAAGTTTCGAGTGAATGAATACAAAGTGGAAAATAGCGGTTTGGCTGTCTTTTAGTCCGTCGCAAGCAGGCTTTAACTTTTTCGTCACGAGTTGGTCGCCGTTCGGAGGTGGCGTAAAACTGTAGGTTGCCCATTTATGGAATCGGAGGAGGCGTTCGGGTAATAAACAAAAACAGGATGCAAGCGCTTATTATACGTACATACATACATATATACAATCGTCTGCTGGAGCATAAATAAGCTGTATAGCTTTTCTTAAGGAGGTGAAATTCGTATTCAGGAACGGAAGGGTTAAAGTTATGCATGCAGAATAGAGTCTAGACTTAAGAGGCTTAGGGGCAGGACTTGACAATAGATTAAGGCCACAACATTTTTAGTTCTTTTAATGTGAAGTTATTTTGCTTTAATTTGATTTATTTTAATTTCAATTTTATTTCACTTTTACTTATTTTTACTTACTTGTTTTTATTTTACCTTTTTTTTTTGGTTACAATTATTTATTATTCATATTACTTTATTTATTTATTTTATTTTACTTTATATTACTTTAATTTGATTTCTTTTATTTCAATTTATTTTAATTTGTTATAATTTTTTTTTTGTTTTATTTTAATTTGTTTTAATTTTTTTTAATTTTTTTTCTGCATTTCATTTTCTTTTATTTTTTTTTATTTTATTTTATTTTATTTTATTTTATTTTTTTTTTTTTTTTTTTTTTATATCATCCCGAAAAGGAGTGTTTCACATTACTTGGCGACAGCTTAGCTGCAAGCCAATAATTTATAACAGCTACAAAATATTACAATTAAATATATTAATTAATATTAAATTAAATTAAATATTATACAAAATAGTTAACAAATTTACTAACAAGAAAAACGTTTACTGTAAAAAGTTTCGGACTATGTGACAAGAATTGAGTAAAGCTGCTTTCTGCATGTCGAAAATTAAATATTCTGGGAGTTGAAGAGTTTTGACGTTGTCTGCTAAGTTTTTATGCACTAGTCCGTGGGCTGAGATGATAATTGGTAGTATGTGCACCTTCCTTAGCTTCCACTGGCGTTTGACATCAATGCCTAAGTCAGAATATTTGGATATTTTTCCTGCATATGTTTTTTGCATGTTTCTGTTTAGAGGAACAGCAATATCAACTATATAACCAGTCGCTTGAGATTTACGGCACTTGTGGCATTTGTTAAAATTGTTCGGTCGGTATTTTATTTTATTTTATTTTATTTTATTTTATTTTATTTTATTTTATCTTATTTTATTTTATTTTATTTTATTTTATTTTATTTTATTTTATTTTATTTTATTTTATTTTATTTTATTTTATTTTATTTTATCTTATTTTATTTTATTTTATTTTATTTTATTTTATTTTATTTTATTTTATTTTATTTTATTTTATTTTGTTTTATTTTACTTTCTATTTATTTATTTTTCCTTTTTATTAAAATTATTTTACTTCCTTTCCATAGCATTCCGCTGATCACCCGCTAACAGAGCTCACTGAACACAATGCATTTCACTTCCCCTCTCTGACTATTGCTCTCCAACTTCCCAAGTATGCCAATAAATTCACAATTACCCCAAATTTAATTTCTCATTCGAAAAAACAAACAAAAACAATTCCATCTCCTACCTTCTCTGTAGCGAACCAGCTGGTAACCTCATACGTTTGCTGCTTCATTGCGTCGCTCAGATTTTCTCCCACTTCACCGCTGCGGAACGTCTTCCAACTCAAACTGGCCGGCTGCACGGTGGGATGCGCGGGTGGAATATCCCGCTCCAGCATTATGATCGCTATGTTATCGCGCAAAGTGCGTGCATTGAAAGTTTTCGGCTGATGGACGTGAGTCACTCCATATACTAGCGTGTGTTCGTCGCGTTGATAACGATTCAATGTGCCCATAACCACTTTCAGTTCAGCCGGGTGACGCGCCGTCTGGGTCTGGTAACTACATAAACACCAACAAATGTACGCATAAGCACAAGTAGTTAAATATTGACATAATTTATAATGGAATTATTGATAAGTACAAGTTTTATATGTTTTTATGATATGCAACTATGCGCGCATGCGTTGGGCGCGTGAACTTACTTATGCACACACTGTGCGACGATGAGCACAACGGAGGGGGCTATTATCGCGCCACCGCAAATATGTCCCTCACCGAAAATGTAATCCTGGATGGCCAAGCGTATGGAAGCCTGATGGCGCGCATGCTCCAGCAATGTTTCGCTACCATTTATGCTGCTGGGATAATTATTGAATGGATGTTCGGCGGCATTGGATTGTGTGAAGCCTGCGTGCGTATGAGTGTGTGTACGTAGGAGAGTAAGAGCAGAGGAGAATAGAAGAGAGAGAGAGAGAGAAAAAAATTTAATTCAGCATAGAAATGATCGAATACTCGTAGATACGCAAATTAAAAAATAAAAAAACAATTTCGCTTTTTAGTTGCTTTAAATTGGATTCGAAGTAGACTTTATGTTATTTGATTGTTGGCACGTAATCACCGTCGAACTAAACAAAAATTCGCATATAAGCGGGCAATGAGCAGCACGTGCCGCGCGTTGATGCTCATAAATGGTTTTATACTTTTTTCGCGTTGCTTTAACTGCGCTCTTTATGTGTGTCAATATATCACTTTTGCTATCGACTTGAAAAATTTTCCAAACCAATTATCGTGATAAGGTGAAGGAATTGAAGGAATTAATTATGTGACTGATAAACTTGAACTTGACCAAGCACGCAAGCACTCAGTTCGAAATCGCACACTGAGCCTCCAAGCGGTTACTAGGCCATAAGTTTTTTGCAAATGTGTGCTAATACTTCTTATCCTCGGTGTTTATGTGGAAGCTTCTGCATTGATAGGATTTTCTTTTATTTTTTTGTTTTGTTTTATGGACACCCCCATACTTTTAAGTTTCCAACTTAAAATTATAAACCTATGTATGCAACTCTACAGCCGGTTCTGTAGTAAATATTTGAGATAATGCGGGTGCAGATAAAACAAAAAGGATAAAATAAAGAATTCCATCATTTTAAATCATTTGTTTTATTTAGTAAAAAAAGTGATAAAAAAAGCCAAAAAGATGATTATTTTTGAGCCACCTGTAAGTATATATAATATTTTTGTAGTTTAAAAAAAGAAACAAAATTCTGCACATACATACGTATCATTTTATGCAACTGCACCCATGAACATATACTTATATGCACTAACTTGACCTTCAATTTAATCTGGAAACCAAAATATTGATAATGAACCGCAGCTACTAAGATGTTTTTGCGGGCAAGCGATCAAAACAAATTCGAAATATAATATTTACTGAATTTATAAAATAATGGAAGTACTCAGATTAAATTTGTTTAAACACTCTATACTATTGTATATTTTGGATTATTTACAAAAACAAAAAAAATATAAAAAAAACAATTCAGATTAGTAGTCTATATCACCTGATAAATATTATTTAAGTCATCAGTACAGTTGATTTTGTTGTTATAGTAGTGCCAGTGCAGTGTAGTCACTGACCGTGTTCGTCTAACTCATCTAACGGTAGGCTCAGAAAACGTGCTGTTTCGACAGGTTGGTTCCAGAGGCAAAGGGGTGTTATGTGAGTAAGTTTGATAGGACATATGAAAAGATGGTAAGTGTCGTGCGGTGTGCCTTCACATGTCGGACATATATTGAGCATGTTGGGGTCGATTATTGATAAGTAAGAGTTTAACCTACTGCAATATCCTGAACGTAATCGGGTCAAAGTAACAAGGGTCTCGCGAGGCAGCTGAAGCTCTTCGTCTCCGACTCCGATAACGGCATTCGGGAATCGGGTGTTTAAAAAGGTAGTATGGGTCATCATCTCTATAAGACCTGTGAGGAGTTGCCCATTGGGCGCGTCCCATGTGATGGCCTGGCATCACACGAGTGGCCTTCCCTGATGGGTTAGGTTCCAATACTCGCTAGGTGGCTCAAAGTTGGCAGAGAATCAGGGTGCCATCCGCGAACCAACTGGCTAGGGAGTAGTCCCGAATTAAAACCATAATCGGTAATGGATATTTACTTCATTGCCACACATGTGGCAATCCACCCGCTTCGGCGGCAGGTGCATGGAGTCTGGAGGTCCCAACCGTTACCAAAGTCTCCCATCTATATGAGCGAGAGCGTATCCTGGAGGAGACGAGGGCTGCTATCGCAATCTCCTGTTGAAAGTCCTTTCCCAGTTTCGTAGGGCTTGCGTTGTGAAGTCAGTGCGGGGACGGAAGCCGGGAAATCGAAGAGCGTGGCAAAGAGGGAAAGGAGAAAGCGGTTGGCAAGGCTCATGTGGAAAAAATCCTCATCTGGCTCTGCCAGACCTTCTGCGTCTGTGTCCTCCAAAAGACCTCGGTCGGCGGAAGTGACACCCACGGAGGCCACCTAGTCCTGGATCTCCTCCCCATTAGTACGGTCCCCGGAGGTGCTGGAAGGGTCTTCAGCAAGGTCCTTCTGGAGGAGAGATTTCTGGCTTCGGATAGTGACGACACTGACTTGGAAATGTTGGAGAGGATTATCGAGGCTACATATTCCTTAGATAAATCTGCAGCTCTCTAAGACAGCGTCTGCCAATTTACTGCTCCCACTTCACCATCTGTGGCATGGCGGTATTTCTGGAATCAATACGAAAACCCATTTACGGATGGTGCATAGGGTGGATGTGATGTGAATAATACATGAAAAAAATTTCAGCCGGTATTAAATGCGTTGTTAAAAAATTTTTTCGACACGTTTCGCAGCATCCCACGCACGTACCCACCGCTACTGGACTAGCTGACGGTTGGTTTCGTCATCCATTGGACGGCGTCTGCCTTCAGTATTAAAATCAGTCGGCATGAAATGATGAGGTCAAAATGATCCTTAGCTTCCGGACTATTAGGTAGTCGAGTTTTATTTTAAATCTTTTAAACTTATTAGTGGCATTATGTTATTAATTTATTTATAATTATAATGTAAGTTTTTCGTTTGGGAGACCCAAGTTACCCCACCCCTCCCTTTATGTTATAAAATCGACTCCGTACTCTAAGGGTTACATTTCAATTTTAAGGTGAAATTTGCAATTTTTGCAACTTTGCCGTGCAATTTTTGCAATTCCATGCATATTTAGTCGCCTACCTATTCGCATAATTTACATATGTATGTATGTACCATGTATGTATGTATGTATGTATGTATGTATATACCATAAATCCACAATTGAAATAGTGCAGAAGGTTGCGCATATCGCGTTATTTGATTCTCAGTGAATTTGATACATTCTCTATTCAGTTTTTGAGTTGATGACATTTTAATGGCTTGTATACATTTTTTTGTTTTTGCAAACAATTTTTTCTTTCTACTCTCTCTGCTGTTATCTGCCAGTGCTCACATTCACCTGAGCTAACTTTTCATTGTTGTTTACTACAGCTGACAATTTTGAAACTCGCCTCTCAGTTCTCTCTCGTAGTTCCGCTTAAATTACATTGACCCGATTTACACGAGGAGACATCTGGAAGGGAGACACTGGAAGTTCTCTTTTGAAGTTTCATTCGCGTTCACACGGGCAAAAATGTTTCCGCGACATTTTGACATTTAACACTTTAGCATCGTCTGGTTCGGATGTATTCTAGCACGCGCTTACATGTAAAGCAGAGAGCGTTCGACAACAGTTTCTTAAATATATGAATGAAAAATGCAAACTGGTTAAATAATAAATAATTTGTTGTTTTTTTATTGAAATATATTTATAAATTCTTATACTTGAATAAAAAAAATTAAATTAAAAATACTTCATATGTAAATAATTAACTTAAAATTAACTTGAGTAACTAGAAATGCGAGGAAAATTAGAATTCAACATAAACATGCCCCATAATATATTTTAAATTATACCTACTTTACTAGCAAAAATAATCGTGCATTTCCCAAGCAGTGTTCGGATGCTTGTCATCTTTGTTATCTTCCGTTTGCTTGAAAACCAACACATAACTCAGAACCTTCTCCCACAAAAGAAAAAAACGAATGAAGCAACTGTCAAAAATTGGAAAGATTGGAAATACGAATAAGAAGAGCAAAGCGTGTCGCCGAGTAGGGGAGACAAAATCCCTTCTCTCTTCCCCGATCGTCCTTCGCCCCCGAACAAAATGTTTTCCTTCCAGATGTCTCCTCGTGTAAATCGGGTCAAAGTGGTGAAGTTTCATAAACTAAAAAAACTTACGTATGACACAAACATACACTCATACATATACATACATATGCATATCAATACATACATGGATGAACTTTGAAACTATGAGGTGTTAGTTGGCTGCTAATGGGACGCGTGTCAATTTTAATTTAAGAAACATTTTTCGGCTCGTGAGTTACTCTAATTACCATGTATGTATATATATATATATATATTGCATGTAAAGTTAAATAAAAAAATCTTCCAAACTAGAAGTAACAAAGCGTCGCCGAAAGCGAGGCAGCAATCACAGTGATATCGTAGGAAATTCTATCGCTTCTGAGGTGGTTAATAGGGTGACCAAAAAATTGCTACCCCTTAAATTTGAGCTAGGGGAAAAAATTAGTAACCTAACCTTTGTTTTAATATCTATGTACCCATACTGCCAAAACTTCGCAAATGACCTTGAAAGTGTTTGAATTCATGGGCATTAAAAAACTAAAGACAAACAGTCAAAACTCACCAAATTGTGAATGTGCTATCGCTTTGTCGCTGGGTGTACATACTTACATATTCGCACACAATCATTTATATATAAAATAGTGACAAGTTCAAAATCAAAGCTCGAAAGCCGTGATTGTTTTTTTTTTCTTTTTTACTTTTCCATTTGAACTATTGATCTCAAATTCTGTATAAATAAAAAGCACACACAAGTACAAATATACAAATGTATGTGAGTAGGTAAAGAAGAAGTGAAATTTGCACCTATTAAAACACTTGCACACACCTACTTACATACATACTCTAAGCGCTTGTTTCCTGCTTTTTTTATTATTGCAAATTAAAATATTTGTTCTAACGAATTCTTAATGAAAGTCGTTGACTAATATTGTAAATATATATGCGCACATCCGTACACTTAACAACAGGCGATTGGGTTTGCTAACACGAAATTCATTATTTACTTCTCACTCGCCACTGTCGGCCCACCTGTTAAATTTGCAAAATGCTAAAGTTAACAGAGAATCCTATTTACAGGCGCATGCCAAAGGGGTATCGTACAGGGCAGTGAACTGTAATAGATATCAAATTATCGCACTCGCTTACTTTATAAACAAATGAAATTTAACAGTAGCAACAAAACAAATAACAAAAAAAAAATAACACGTATAAGGAAGACTAAATTCGGTGGGAACCGCATACATTTTAGTAGAGTCTAATTTGTGTTGGCTGTTAATTTTTTGAGTCCAACCAACTCATGCACAATGAGCGTTACAGCTTGTAACATCAGGGAAAATTTAACAGCATGAAAACTTAGTCTTAACATGTAAGAAGTCGGCTTGTGATGGGGAGAATTGCGTGCACCAAATTTGGATGAGTTTTATTAAGGGATTGCATACAGTTAGAATTTTCAAAAAATCGTTTTTTTATTTTATTTTCCTAATGTTCATACATTTAAGAATACACACAGAAAATTTAATATCGTTCCGGAGAACATGCAAATTAAAAAAAAAAGCGTTTCAGAGTGCTTGAAAGTATAAGGCCGGCGCTTAAGGGGAGAGCCTGCTTAGAGGCTTCAAAAAATCGAGTTTTTTTTGCATTAATGTCTTCGCAAACTATCCAAGAATGTGTCCTCAAAATTCTAGAAGTAAACTCAAAATATTTTCGGAGTTACAGAAGAAATTGTGAGCAAGCGTCGAGCAGGTATACGAGCGGCCGGATCGCTCGAAGTGCGATTTCTCGGTTTTTTATTTTTACGATTTTTTCTAATTGGCGGGAAAGATAGGGAAAAAGGATAGGACGTTTAACCTATCGAAACGAGATAACATTGATTGTATTCGAAATTAAATTCTCTTCTAGTTGAACCTAGAAAACCTTAAGAAAGTTATGATTAACCCACTTTTTAAACAATCTAAAGTGAATTTGTTTTTCCAAAAAAATTATTTTTTTTTTAATTAGCGAAAAATTGTTGAATTTCTCACTTATTGTTTAATTTTCTTGGTTTAACTAGAAGCTATACTATACTAAAATAATTTTTTTTTTGGGTTTTTAGTTTTAGATGAAAATTGCGACCTGCATCTTTCCCGCCGCACGACACATGCCCACTCGAGGCGCCTCGGCAAAATGCAGGTAATACGACATATATTTTAATGAAAAAATTTGAGAAGACAGTTGAAATACATAACAATAAAACTTGAAAGTTTCATTTCAATCGAGTATTTCTTTCCTTCTCAAAAAAATCCACGAAAAAATCGATTTTTTGAAGCCTCTAAAGCAGGCTCCCCCCTTAAACGCGTTTTTCTCAAAATGGTGTTTTCAAAGTCGGTGACCAAAATTACTTGAAAGCGGCTAAACCGATTAGTCTCAAATTTTAACACGAGCTTCTTAAAGATATTTTTTAGTAATTAATCGCAGTTTTTTCTCACCGATAAATATTTTTTTATAAACAATTTAAGGCCGAAATGTTGTCCATTCTCCATTTTGCCAAAAACAAATGTATCTTGCTTATTCCTTCAGTTAATTACTAGATTTAACATTACTGTAACGAAATCTGTTTGGTTTTTTAATATCAGAAAATCCAGTTCAGAGATAAGTGGGCACCGCAAAACGTCTTTTTTGAGAGGAGCTCCCGGAGATCAGCCGTAGCTCCTTTCCAAATAAATATTTTTATTAATACTAAGTCTTAAAATACAGTTAAAAAAACATAATATGTGTACAAATTTGTAGATCAATAAATTTAAAAGTTTTCTCAGAAAAAATTCTGGAAAATTCGCTTTTTTACGGCGTCCTAACTACAGGGTTGCCCATATTCGACGGACCCATCTGGCAACCCTGTATCTTTTGACAGAGACGTCAGATCGCTTAATGACATACCGCGTTGGAAGCGTCAGTCCAAGCAGATTTTTACCATGGAACAGTACACGCCACGCGAGCGCTCCCAAATTGTTGAAATTTACATTCAACAAAAGAAGACAAAAGAAGAACAAAATCAGCATGTCCGATGAGGCTCATTTCTTATTGAATGGGACGGTAAACAAGCAAAATAGCCGTATTTACGATTATTGGGCCGTTTTTCTTCGAAAATGAAGATGGTCAAGCTGTTACCGTCAATCAGGAGCGTTATCGCGATATGATAACCACTTTTGTGATGCCAATTATTCGTCGAAAGCGTATGAGGCAGTTCTGGTTTCAACAAGACGGCGCTCCACCATACACAGCTCGCACCACAATCGATTTTTTGAAGAAATTGTTTCCTTGCCGTTTGATATCAAAGGTTTATATTAATAAGCCAAAGACCATAGAAGAGCTCAAGAACAACATTCGTGGGGGAATAGCCGCTATTCCAGCCAAAATGTTAGCTAAAACTATGGAAAATGCTGTGATGCAAAAGGGGCACAATACGCCGTACAGGCTCAAGGCGGTCATTTGAGAGATATCATATTCAAAAAGTGATGTCAACAAATCTACTTCAACCAAATAAAATGATTATTATCGTCAATTTCAAAAAAATTGTGTTTTTCTTTGATTTAAAAAAAAAACACATGGGTCCGTCGAATATGGGCAACCCAGTATATAGGTATAACCCCTTAAGTCGTTATTGAGATGAACGCAAGTTCCTGGCAGCTAGTGCTCCTTTTATTGTATTTAAAATAATAATTTATTGTTATTTACCGTATATTAAAAAAAAAATTCCAAAAGGAGGGTCAATGTTTTAAAACTTCGCCATATTTCTTCTCTTTGCTTAATTACTTCCACCAAATGTAAGTAATTTTGCGCTATTTATAGCAGAAATATCAATTTTTTAAATTTTTTTTTTTTGTTTTTTTTTAATAACCGTTAAATGGGAGACAGTCGAGGTTCTTGACCAATTTTCAGTACCAAACTGGCTTAGATTGTGAATAACTTTTGTACTAAGTTTCATTGAAATATGTATATCAATTTTTGTTCGTGTTAAGGTGGCTAAATCACCTTCTCTAATCGTTTCGAGTATTTTGATGTATTTGGTAAAAGTCTATATCTATCTCGTTTCCTTGATACTGATATATACAAGCAACATATAAATATTATATACACTTGGTTTTTTAGCCGAGCTACCCCTCTTTTTAGCAGACTCCGAACGGCAACAGCAGAAATACACTCGGAGGCTTGTCACTACCTGCAGAGGGGCAACTGCTATTAGAATAATTGTTTCAATCATTTAATGTTCCGTGTCCGGGGTTTCGACCCGTGCCCCTCCGACTGGTAGTCACGCACCAACCGATTATAATTCCCTTGAACACAAGTGCGCGTTCCGTTCCCGTTTTTATTGTCTTAAAATGCATAACCAGAATAGACCTGCCGAAAATGTCCGATTAAGTTACTGACATCACCTCATCACCATTACACCATGACCTATACCTATCTCGTTTCCGTTAGCCCATTTCAAGTAACCATTCGGTGAACAAAACCCCTGTGCCCCATTTCACCAGTGTGCACGGATAGAAAATAGAAATTAAAGAATCCGAAAAACAAACAAATATACGGCACTTAAGTGACTCAATCATCGTTCGATCACTAATTTTTTTGTTGCATTTTGTTATTGTTCACTTCATTTGCTGCCACTTCAGTGTCTAATTAACACTTTTCAAAAACCACTTGTGCAAATGCATTGCACATACAAACACCAGGTACTCCCAAACACTTGCTATTATTATTAGTTGTTTTTGTTTTTATTTTTTATTTTCGGTTGTTTGCTTTACTTCACAACTTACTTGAATGCATTTCACTGCACAGAAATGCCAAAATGAAGATTTTGGCAAGGCTTTGTAAGCTTTCCGTACGATGCATCTTTCAAGCTGTGTGTCCGTAGTTGCACAATTTTTTTGTTTTGTTTTTGTCGAAAGTTTCCTTAAACCCAATTTGGAAACGATCCTTTTGCCTATCGAAGGAGTAACTCAACCGGCGTTATGTTGCGCTTTGTTGCGGCGTCAATTATGAATTGAATTTTTAAAAGCAACAGCAAATGGAATGAAAGCGACAGCGACGGCAACGCTACTGATTTGACTTGCTTAGGGCAGCATTTGCGTCTGCCGATTGATACTCGCCGAAGTGCGCACATGTATACGTACCTACTCATGTGTATGTGTGTGTGTGTATCGCTTATGTTGATATTCAGGCCCGGTTCTGGCTGAAATGGGAGCTGGGGTGTGCAGTAGCATATAAAGCGCCCTTTTATGTTAGCCATCATCATGATTCAATGATACAAAAAGGTTTGCTCAGTAAACAGCTTTCTCGTTCTCTCTTGACAAATCGGCTCCCTTAGCAAGGCACTGGGTTGCTAGCTCTAGAATTTTTTAGTAAAACTGGAGGAAAAGTAAAATTTGTAGAAAAAACATAACATTTTCAAAATGGTCTGCTTACGAGCAACAACTCGCTAAAGAGTTTTCATCGGTATGTTCAGGACTATGACATGAAATACATATCGCTTAAGTCAAAACATAATAGAGTATTTGACGCAATGCGAGATCTATGAGTGGTGAATTTACAAAGCTTTATTTCTTATGATGTAGTGATTTAGACGGAATTCATGTTTTGCAAACAGCTAGCATTTCCCAAAGAGTTGCAGGGAGAATAATTGGATAGTCCCGACGCGATCGATAACGTTTAAGACCTTGTTATAAAAAAGTTGGGATTGGCGGAACTTGTTTCCAATGAGCCTACCTTCCCATGGATGGATGAAGTGTCCAGAGGAGGCTTAGCAAAGCACAGTACCAGTATGAAAAAGCTACACATAAAAAACTATCTACCGGAATGCGCTTAAAACTGTATGTCCTTCCTTTTATGGAATAACATCAAGACGCGCGCTACAAATAGGAGGAAGATCTCGGTCAAACACCTAACAGTATTGTACGTGCCAATTAATTATTTATTTTTAACAAAAAAGTTTCATATCGGCGAAACTTCGCCACTTCGCGATTGGTTTTAAATTTAAAAATTAATTCACAAAATAAAATCTTGGATTAAGTGAAGTAATTTCTTGTTTAAATGTTGGACTTGGCAATTTCCGCTAATAACTTCTATTTGTACCATTATTTACATTCAAATATTAATAAAAATTTAATTTTTTAAACCGTTCGCAGATTGTTTCCATTTAATGGTTTGCTACCATTTTTACCAAAAAAGATTTAATTTGTTCCACTTTATTCATCTTCTTAAATACAACATTTTGTAAGGCAGTGTCAAAAATCGAATGTCACTAGTGAGCAAACCTTTAATAATTGAATCATGAGCCATCATCAGTTTATTTTTCATTTCTTTATAAACGTCTAAAATTTTAATTTCTGCAAAGTATAGGCGATTGCTACCAGATAATTAAAACTAGTCAACGTCAACTCATACAGTCGATTTTGTAGCTACCTGAATTAAATAACGATACTGAAGAGTCGTAAACTTTTGTTCATAGGGGTATATTTTTTAAATTAAATTGAGAAAATGTTAAGTGCAACAATAGAAAAAGGAATTGTTTTGAAATTTCACATGAAGCTTGAAAAAAACGGCTACTGAAGCTAAACTTGAAGGTCACATACTAGTTAAGATCACGTTTTTGCTATGCTCCGTGAAGTAATAACGAAAAAACGCCCCGAATTGTGAAAGGGTCATGAATTTTTCACCTCATTTCGCATTGTCTGTCAAAAGGTTAGTAGCGAGGATACCAGAGAAATATTTACTAGAACTCTCTTTACTTTCTAAGTATTAAAATCCTGTTGCTTTTAATGAACTTTGAAGTTGCGAAAAAAGGCGCGTTTTCAGAAAGAGCTGACAGAAATCTAGTCCCAAAAAGGGCCCAGTCTGGTACGCCTGAGGTAGCACTGAAGCGCCGTTTTGATACCATTACGAGACCTCCAACTGGCCGATATCTACAACCAGCCAGAGCTGTTGATATAATGGAGGAGATTGATTGGATTTAGCTTGGCGCACTGCCCCATGCTGGAGCGACCTTAATCGTCTCGCTGCCAAACCCGGATATTTACAGAGAAAGTGCTCAACAGTCTCCTTCTCTGTGGAAACAGCTGCTACAATGGGGGTTAAATGATAACCCTAGCTTTTCCGCGTGTGTGCCCATCGCCCAGTGACCGGTAAACACAGCTATGAGTTTGGAAATTGAATGGTGTGGAGTCCCTAGGTCTCTTTCTGAATCCTTCGCATATCGTATTGGGGCCAAAGGGGTTTTCGAAATAGCACATGAAGAAATGGAGCTCAATCTTTTCTGCGCTTTCCTGAGAAATAATTTGTGCAGTTCCCCTTTAACAACTGTCAGGGGGATTCCGATGACCGGGTAGGAGGTATCTAATGCCAACTCAATCCCCTTCCTGCCAAGCTCATCAGCAATTTCGTTTCCCTCTATGTTCCTATGTCCTGGAACCCAGATTAGAGAAATGTTACCTGCACACCCAAGGGATTTGATCTCATTCTTACAGGAGTTTACTAATTTCGTTCTGCACCATGGCGTCGTCAGTGCTTTGATCGCGACTTGACTATCGGAGAAAATGTTAATATCTCCCTCGCTAACGCGTTTCCTAAACATTTTGCATACCTGCAGGATCGCAAAGACTTCTGCTTGAAAAGCACTAGCAGTTTTCGGCAATTTAAAGGAGATGGGTAAATTGGCTGATTTATAGAAAACCCCTGCTCCGACTACCGATTCCATCTTGTAACCGTCAGTGAAGACAGAGATGCAACCTTCGGTGCAGATTTTCCTCTCGATCCAATCCTGCCTATTTGGAAAGATTGCCCTAGTCCGACCCTCAACCTACAGTGTGCCGGTAGAGAGGTCTATTTTAAGTTCGGAGAAATACGGTGCTAACTGCCCGAAAATGCTACCATCTCAACAGCTCTGTAATAGTCCAAAAAAAAGTAATAATAATAAGTGAATGTAGGTGAACTGAAAGCATCATTATTTAAGCGCCAGCGTCGTTTTTCCTTTTTCTTTAAACGATTTTTGATGAGAATCTCTATATAATCTTCCTCCTTAAAATAGTGACTTAAAATCATCAGCCTTCCTGATTTTTCTAATCATACAGATGTACTAGGAATAACAATTGTGGCTGAAGTAGAATCTAACCCATTTCTTTTAGTTGAAATAAAACTTAATGATCCTTCTCTCAAGCATCAAGACATTCAAGTCCCCTTTTATTGAAATCGTGTAAGAATTATGAATTATATGAACTACTTCAATTCTTGGTGCTAATTTTTATATGATATTAGTTTGAGGAAAAAGATCTCCATTATATTCTCGGTAGATGGCTGTAGTAATCGATATCTCGTAAAATATCGATCAATCAATTTAAAGTCGATGCTCATTGTCGAGGTGACATTTCACATTTCGTTTGCTGTTTTTTGTTTGTTCCTATCAGTTGTGAGTTACAGGTTGTCAACAATGGAAGACAGCAAATAGAAAATTCAGAAAATTTTACAGTTTATCTGCTTGTTAATATACAAATAACATCCGGAGTTGCCCCCTATTAGGAGGCACCATTAAATAAAGCGCCCAAATGTCGGCCTCTTTCGTCACTGGCCTTAAACCGTACCTGTTGTTGTATTTCTAATACGAATGCCACAGCAAAGGAAACAGCTTTTGTTATTTATGACTATCGTAGCTGTTTTGTTTTTGCTGCTGTTTCATATGTTCTGAGCTGTACTTACTGAAGTATTTGTTGTTGTTATTTTTTTTTGCTATTGATAACATTTATTGCCTTGTCAAATCTACTTGTACGAAATGCCAATAAAGTTTGTTATGCTTTTTCTATGTACGCATTGGGGCTTGGGGGCAGTGCTTGAAAAAGTATAGGGCAGTATGAATAAATTCGTAATTAAATTAAATATAAATGCATGTTTTTTAGAATTTATTGAACAAAAAAATTAAATAAGCATATCTAAATTAAATTAAGCCAATTCGTTCGGGCGACTGCAAAACTTTTATACTTAGCGCACGTTTTTGGTGAAATATAATTTTTTTATAAAATTATGAACGGAAAAAATTTTATAAAAAAATTTTGCATCCTTGCATTTTTCAATTATTTTTATTTTATGAGCGTGATGAAAATGAAAAATAACAATTATTTTTAGACTTTGTTTCCTTTTCAAAAAATTCGATTTTGACTGACGTACGATGTTTTGCTCCAAAGATTACATAATAATTACTTTTTGATCTCAATTTTTTTAATACTCAATTTTCATTATAACTGAATAAAAAAAATATATATTAAATGAAAAATAAGTGGTTACCATGCGGTGCGAAAATACCCCAGCGGGTCGAGAAAAAGAATACATCCGGTAGGAGAGGAAGAGACTCGCCTGAAAAGGCCTCACATACCCGAGAACCTTCAGCGGCAGCGCAGTAAAGGTCTTCAGGATCGAGGCCAGTAAGATCCTAATTACGATATACTGAAAAATATTTCAGATCTGAACACTATTGCCCATGAAGTGTAGAGTCAACCTTTGCAGGGCCTCCCTGCTTGCATAGTTAACTATGGGCACACTTAGGAAAACTGCTCCTTCCAGTGTGGATAGCAGCCTAAAGTCGGGACTCTAAAAAACTGAAAATGAATAACCAAAATCAAAAACAAACAACAGAGGAAAAAATAAAAGGATGAAGCAGAGATGGTCGAAATTACAATGGCCTTTAATACTTTGGATGGAAAGGTGTCTCTCGAGAAGGAGAGGAGGAACTGTTTTAGTGGCCACACCAATCGGTGCGGTGCGGAAAAGATAAAAATAAATTTAGCTATTATTTCTGAGGCTAAATACTAATATATCAAATAATAATAATTTTTCATAAGCAAAATAAAATAAAATGATTATACAATAGAATTCAATTTCTTAAAATAATTAATATGGGTATTTTTTTGGCAAAAAAACACCATTTGAACAGCGTGAAAGTTAGCTCCAAAACTCAAATTTTACAGGAGAGACGATTTTGTTTTTTTCCTAATCTGTTTGGCATATTTCCGTGAAGGTTTAAATATAGCCTAACCCCGTCTAAAAACAATTTACAGACTCATTTTTAACCCAACTAACTTTATTTGAACAGGTGCAATCACAACAGACAGTCAGGATATTGGCCACTCGTCTCTCACTCCTGCTCTCCGAGAGTACTGCCGAACAAACCAGCATGCACGAACAATGAAGCAACATTTCTCGTTCTCTACAACGAAGAATGTCATGCTGCCGCCGAAAGAAAAGATGCTGCCTATAAAGCCACGCTGCGATCGGGCGCAACGCGAGCCATGTGGGATCTCTACAGAGAGCTAAGAAAGGAAGAGAGACGTATTATTCGACAAAAGAAACGATAGGCTGAAATACGTGAGTGCGAAGGGCTTGAGATGCTGGCCAAAAGGAACAACGCCCGAAAATTCTACCAAAAAGTTCGGCGGTTTACAGAAGGGTTTAAGACCGCGGCGCTTTCCTGTAAGAACAAAGACGGCGATCTGGTGACTTACATCCAGGGCATTCTTAAATTATGGAGGGAACACTTCTCGAACCTCTTAAACAGTGATAGCTGCGCATGTCGCAGAGAATGTGAAGATCCCGAACCCCAATCGTTGACGACGGAATTGTCATTCCGCTACCCGACCATGACGAGGTGAGAATTCAAACATGGCGGCGAGGTGCATGCATCAGCTCCTATGCAAAATATGGTCGGCTGAAAGCATGTCTGGCGATTGCCCAATCCATAAGAAGGGCGATCCTGCAATCTGTGCCAATTACCGCGGGATTAGTCTTCTAAACATCGCCTTTAAGGTTCTAGCGAGCGTATTGTATGAAAGGTTGAAGCCCACCGTCAACCAACTGATTGGACCTTATCAGTGTGGCTTTAGGCCTGGAAAGTCTACCATCGACCAAATATTTAAAATACGCCAAATCTTCGAAAAGACCCACGAAAGGAGAATCGACACACACCATCTTTTCGTCGACTTCAAAGCTGCATTCGACAGTACGGAAAGGAGTTACCTGTAAGCCGCGATGTCTAAATTTGGTGTCCCCACAAAACTAATACGTTGCTCAATAACAGCAGCGCCGTCAGAATTCGGAAGGACCTCTCCGAGCCGTTTGATACCAAACTAGGTTTCAGGCAGGGTGACTCGCTGTCGTGTGACTTCTTTAACCTGATGTTGGAGAGCATCGTACGAGCCGCAAAACTTAATCGCTCAGGCACAATTTTTTATAAGAGCGTACAATTGCTGGCATATGCCGATGATATTGACATCATCGGCCTTAACAACCGCGCTGTTAGTTCTGCCTTCTCCAAACTGGATAAAGAGGCAAACCGAATGGGTCTGGTGGTGAACGAGGACAAAACGAAGTACCTCCTGTCTTCAAACAAACAGTTGGCGCACTCGCGTATCGGCACTCACGTCACTGTTGACAGTTATTATTTCGAGGTTGTAAAGGTCTTCGTATACTTAGGAACCAGCATTAACACCGATAAAAATGTCAGCCTTGAAACCCAACGAAGAGTCGCTCTTGCCAACAAGTGCTACTTTGGACTAAGTTGTCATTTCCGTTCTACTGTAGGGACGTTAACAATATCCGATGAGGGGTCCCTTGGAATGATTGAGAGGAAGATTATGGGGAAGATTTTTGGATCTTTGCACGTTGGGGAGTATCGGAGCTCCTTTTTTGCACAAGCCCAGCTCTAGCCAGAAGCAGGAACCGATATTTAAGATCCTACTTCTTAACGAATATAGATAATCTTACACTTTAGGTATCAACAACCTTTTACGCTTTGTCAAAAGTGATGGTTCAATATGGAAAGGAAAATGTAGCCCAGCCCCCGCGGCTCACAACGGACCCATTTCGTGGTCTAAGTGGCATCGTTGTCTCTATGTGCGATGCGGCTGCCAAACCTAACCTAACCTGCAATTTAAAAACAATAATATAAAAAAATTAAATTTAATACTTACATTTTATTAACTTACTGTATTTTTATGAATAGGAAAAGTAAAAGTGCTTATTCCTTCGGAATTTTAACCAAAACCAACCGTAATAAATTCCTTGAAAAGTTTAAGAACGGACGCTACGAAAGAAATCAGTGATGCCATTCAGCCCATTTTCATATTTACGACATGGCCATTCGAGCTCAGAAATGCATTTTACGTAAAAAACAAATAATAAAAAAATAAATAAATAAAAAAAATTGGCACGTATACTTCTGTTCGGTATTTGGCGGAGCACCTCCTCCTATTTATGGTGTGCGTTTGATGTTGTTCCACTAATGGTAAATCAAAAGCCGAGGGTTTCAGTTATAGGGCTGCTGATCATTAAATGAATATGGGTTGAACATTTTTACTAAAAACATGCACCGGGTTCATTCGATTCGATTCGATTCGGTACTTATATATATATTTTCCCGTGGTTCCTAGGTGGAACAAAGGGCCTCAATAAACAAGTTAAAGTTAAATCTATTAGAAGCTAGGAATTTTATTTGCCGCCAGGAGCGGCCTGCTTGTTGCACTTCTGTTTCTACTAGTCGCCTCCACGTGTTAGATGGTCTGCCAGGTCTGCGGCTGCCTTGGGGGTTCCAATCCAGGGCTGCTCTAGTGATATCACCATATGGCTTTCGAAGTGTGTGACCGATCCATTTCCATTTGCGGCGTCGAATTTCGAGATAGACTGGTATCTGTTTCGTTATAGTCCACAGATCGGAGTTTGATATGACGTTAGGCCAAAAAATGTGCGTGATCTTGCGAAGGCTGCGGTTGATGAATACTTGCATTGCTTGTATGTCACGTGTTGAAGAGGACAGATTTCACATTGGACTCGAAGATTCTCAGTTTCGTGCGCCTCGTTATATGCGTTGCTCTCCAAACTTTATCAAGCATGCCAAACACTACGCGAGCTTTCGATATCCGGTTACGTATGTCAGCCGCTGAACCGCCGTTTTTATTTATTACACTGCCTAGGTAGCAGAATTCATCTACAGCTTCGATGTTAGTGCCGCGTATCTGAAAGATATGTGAATCGGTGGTGTTGATGCGCATTATCTTTGTCTTCGCAATGTTTATTTTCAGTCCAGCCCTCGCTGCGAATTCGCTCACCGCCTCTATTTTTGCTTGCATATGTGAGTGTCTGTGTGATAGCAGGCAAATATCGTCAGCGTAGTCTAAGTCCTCAAGGTTGCCGCTCAGGCCCCAGGATATGCCTCTGTTCGCCGCTGAGGCTTGTCGCATCACTAAGTCCAGTACCAGATTAAATAAGAGCGGAGATAGCACGCATCCCTGTCTTACTCCTGTTCGAACTCGAATAGCGTTGCTCAGGATGCCCTCATGTCTCACACGGCAGCTTGCTTCACTGTACAGTTCTTTGACAAGTGAAATGATTTTTTCAGGTACTCCTTTGCAGTAAAGTGCTCCCCAGATTGCCTCGTGGTTAAGAGTATCAAAAGCTTTTTCAAAGTCGATGAAGCAGAGATAAAGTGGCGAACGCCACTCGACCGATTGCTCGACAATCACTCTCAGGGTGTTGATTTGATCGACGCAAGAACAGCGTGGTCGGAATCCCGCTTGTTCATTCCGTAGGCCACTTTGCAGTGCGTCGGAAAGCCTTTTATTAATTATATGCGCTATTACTTTATTGACCATGCTTAATAGTGTTATGCCTCTCCAATTCTTGCAATCGGATAAATTGCCCTTTTTCGGTATGAGCGTGATGACACCCTCCTTAATGTCATTCGGGATCTTCCCGGACATCCAAATGTTTTGCAGCAGAGGGAGTAGCCTTCGAGCGCTCACCTGAGGGTCAGCCTTAAGTAGTTCAGGATTGATGTTGTCTGGTCCTGGCGCTTTATTGGCCTTTAGGGCTTTAATTGAGTTCATAACTTCGTCTCATCAGGCGAGGTGGTGGGGATATCGCGTCTTACCAAGTGACGTGGACATTCACATGGCTGTATTGCTACGGATGGTGTTGGCGCAAGGAGCTTCTCGTAGTATTTTTCGGTTCTTGCTTTATTAAAATTTTATTTAGAAAAATACAAAAACTCACACCAACAGAATTTTATACCATTTTTTCATATTCGGCCACACAGCACTTGGAGCAGTTAATTTGCATGCATAGAGTCCATTCGTTTCAGCTTCTCCACTGACGAATGTACTTATGTGAGATGTTCAATAGACTGTTTTAGCGTACCGAATCACGATTACCTATTCAACTATTTCCCCGGTTATTTATGCACGCACGAGTATGCGTTTGATATTTTTATTTTTGGCCTGCTCGCTTCAATTACCGCCTGGCGCTGCTAATAGCGCCACTTTGCTTATTTTAGCTTTGCTGTTTCTGTTTTGGTTTTGGTTTTGGTTTTTTATTTTTTCTGCGCGTGTTGCCAAAAGTCAGGGATCCTTATCAGTATTCATTCATTTAGTTTTATTTTGCAATTTGTAGCAAATACGCGCCCATACATAGAAGATTTTGGTATAGAAAAATGTATTTATTCATTAGTATGACAAAGCCTGAGCATATCTTTTAATAAAATGAGTGTTTTTTTTTGTTTTTGTTTATTATTGTTTATTTTTTTTTTTTTTTTGTTTTGATACAAATACTCATACATATGTACGTACATAAATATTTTCTGAAGGAAAACGTAGTCCTAAATTTAAAAATTTTTTTTTCGTGTTTATGTTTTTCTGCGCCACTAAGATAATCCGCCTCATCAGAGCTATTTACGAGAACTCCGAACTAGCGGTGCCTCACAACAGCAACATTAGGGACCCTTTCATCACCAACGCAGGCGTAAGGCAAGATTGTCCCCTGTCGCCTCTTCTCTTCGCCATCGCCCTAGACGACGTTATGAGCCAATTGACCCTGCCCAAAAGAGGCAGCGTATGAAGTTTCACCGGACATCTTGAGGACCTGGACCCTCGACAGTCGGTTCTACTTTACTGAAACGACCCGGATTTATTGCGATCAAGGACTGTCACTCCAGCAGCATTACCCGTACATATATGGGGAATGTTTATCTGCTACAACAGCGACAACAAGACTTGGAATGATGAAATCTGTCTCCTCTCTCACTCACTGGTATGCAAGCGAAGGCGGACTAGTCACTCTGCCACGCACTGTCGGATTGGAGGTCAAACCAAAGCTATGAGAGTAAACCGCAATAAAGTAAGACCTATAATGGTGGACAGGTGGCCGGTGGAATTCGTCCAAAGCTTCTGTCACCTCGGCTGCACTATCACAACAGACGGCGGAGCAGATGAAGAGATCTACAGCAGGCTAAACAAAGCAAGAGCAGCGTTCGGGGGAATACATACAGTATAGGCGAGTTCGCCAATCTCCAGGCGCACTGAACTACGAATATTCAGCTTGTGAGTGAAGTCAGTATTGTTGTACGGAAGTGAAACATGGCTGGTTTCTAACACCATTACACAGAGGCTACAATCCTTCATCAACAAATGTCTCAGCATCATCTGCAGAATATTCTGACCAAAACCCATCAGTAATGACGCACTGTGGAGATCAAAGGGTGAGGAACCCATCCGTAGACAGTGGCGAGAGATAGATCACACTTAGGTCCGGTCCAACGATAGGTCACAATTAGAAAACCGCTAGCAACTGGACTGCAACCCACAAGGGAGCAAAGATTGCGGTCGGCCAAAGATTACTTGGAGAATGTCAATGTTACACGAGCTTTAATCGCATGGTTGGTTGGTTGGTTAAAGTGGTGATTCTTCCAGAATTAAACTAGCGCTTCCGCACCATTTTGCTGTCACATCCTCGTTTCAAACTTGCTTAACGGCTATTTACAGCATGCCTATGTCCAGTCTGTGCGGTTTAAGAACCTTATTAGGTTGTTAACGTCTAAGCCAGACAATGGTTCGAGACTCTCGAACAGCGGTTGGCCCAGGGTTAACATTCTGTCCTTCCATAGGGCAGGGCATTCACAGAGGAAATGGAAGATTGTAAAAAACGCATGGGACAGCGCAAAAACAACAGCCCAGAGCCATGTACGATGGAAGAGTCTTCCCGATGCTCTATGCTCCCGAGCGGAGTCAAGGATATAAAAAAAATATTATATAAAGTTAAAAAAATGTAAAAAAGGCGGGTCCTACATTCAACAATAAATTTCTTTTTAAGTACTTCTGCCGGAATAAATGAATTACTTTCTCAGTTTAATGATTTTTGAGGAGCTCAGAGTTCCATCTTGTTTGCCAAAGTGTGAGCGTTTGAATTCTAATGTTGGTCCTTGAACTCCTGAGATTTTTGCCTCCCATCTTCGTTTGCGCTCTTGTGCTAGAATATCTATAGGGATGGTTCCGCTGATAACTAAAACTGTTGCTCCTGATACCATTCTGTATGAAGAAGCCATTCTGAGAGCGGAAGTGCGTTGCATAGATTACAAAGTTATTCGCCGGCATTTCACCCTTAGCGAATCTGTCCATATTTCGCATCGGTATAGAAGAATCGACCGCCGTAGCCGAATGGGTTGGTGCGTGATTACCATTCGGAACTCACAGAGAGAACGTTGGTTCGAATCTCGATGAAAGACCAAAATTACGAAAAACATTTTTGCAATAGCGGTCGCCCCTCGGCAGGCAATGGAAAACCTCCGAGTGTATTTCTGCCATGAAAAAGCTTCTCATAAAAATATCTGCCGTTCGGAGTCTAGTTGCACTCTTAGGTATTTGACCACTCTTTTTATCGATAAAGTGGCACCGAGTACTTGCATATCTACTTCTAATGGGGCACGTCTGTTTTCTCTGTGGCCAGTTTCAAACCGTCGTCCTCTAGCCATGTCTGCACTGGGATCATCACTTGATTTAACTTCCTTTTGGCTTCGTCAGTGTTACGAGCAGTTATTTCAGTTGTAATCTCGACTGCATATCCAACTAAATGCACATCCCCAGGCATCTCTATTTGAAGAATTTCATCGTAGTTTATTTTCCAAAGTTCAGGTCCGATTAATGATTCTTGGGCTTGACCTGCTGTTATTTGTTTTGCCTTGCATCCTTCGCGGGTTTCGTTTAAGAGTATGCGATTGCTTAGATAGCTGCAAATAATTTTCAATATGTAAATTATTTGGGATTAAGACGGTAGGAACTGAGACCTGGTGGGTAAGTACCAAATGGGGTACTTGAGACCAATGAACTTTGGAACAAATAAAAACTGTCTTTTTGAGACAAAAATATTCCCGTATCATACTCTAAGACTCGAATATAATTGCCGAAAATGTGACGAAAACTGTAAAAAGGCGACCCCTATAAAAGTACGAGTATAATCGGCCAAATGCAAAAAACAAAAACAAATATTCGAAATTGCTTTGCAAAAACACATTAAACTGAGGGCTGTACCGCGAAATGTTTGCCCTTTTGATGTGGTGTGGTCTAATGTACATACAAGGTGGCGCAAAATTAATCACCCTATGGAGCGCGTCGAAAAGTTCAAATAAAGATTCCCATCATTAAAATATATTTTCTATTTAGTAAAAAAGTTATTCCAAAACAAAATTGGATGATTAATATATGTATTGTATATATATATATATATTGTATAATTGGCGCACACACCCTTTTTTTGATGTTTGGCGGAGCTCCTCCTCCTATTTGTGGCGTCCGTCTTGATGTTTTTCTACAAATGGAGAGACCTACAGTTTCAAGCCGACTCCGAACGGCAGATATTTTTATTAGGAGTTTTTTCATGGCAGAAATGCACTTGGAGGTTTGCCATTGCCTGCCGAAGGGCGATCGCTATTAGAAAAAACTCTTTCTTCATTTTGGTCTTTCACCAAGATTCGAGCCTACGTTCTCTCTAAATTCCGAATAGTAGTCATGCACCAATCGATTCGACTACGGTGGTGAATACCCACTATTATTGCTTGAAAGAGGTACATACCTCCTTGTACCGCGGTTCATATAATTAGACTAGGCTACTGTCTATTATTAAAACAATTACTGACATTTTCTCAACTATGCTAACCTCTAAAAGTGCACTCTATCATGGCGAAAAACAAATTTTGGTTCTCGGCCTGATACGCCCATCGAAAAAAGGCCATACACCCCATTTCAGTTTTTCAATAAATATTCATAAAAAATATAGCAAACTCCTTAACAAAAGCCATATTGAGTACAAAATTTTAAACCTTGTACGAAATTCAGAAAAATTTATCAAATTTCCATTTTTTAACCAGAATTTTAACTGTTTTAAAACAATTTAATTTTAGTATGACAAAGAGAATGTTTGAAGTGCCTCAAAAATTGCGATGATTTTGGCTAATTTTTTTGCTTTCATTGTTGAACATTTTTCTCCATCAGAAATATGTGTTTGCTTTTTTTTGCGATGAGTGTATTTTTGAGGAGAATTCTCTTCTTCTTAATTGGTGCGATAACCGCTTACGCGATTTTGGTCGAGTTTAACAAAGCGCGCCAGTCGTTTATTTCTTGTGCTAACCGCCGCCATTTGAACACATCAAGTGAAGCCAAGCCCTTCTCCACCTGATCTTTCCAACGCAGCGGAGATGTCCAGCTTTGAAGTCGACTAAAAGATGGTGTGCGTTAATTCCCCTTTCGTGGGTCTTTCCCAAGAATTAGCGTATTGTAAATATTTGGTCGATGGTAGACTTTCCAGATCTAAAGCCACACTCATAAGGTCCAATCAGTTGGTTGACGGTGGGCTTCAGCCTTTCACACAATACGCTCGCTAGAACCCTATAGGCGATATTTAGAAGACTATTCCCGCGAAAATGGGCACAGATTGCAGGATCGGCCTTCTTATCGATTGGGCAGGGCACATTTAAAACTCCAATCGGTAGGCAAGCTTTCATCCGACCATATTTTGCATAGAAGCTGATGAATGCACCTTACCAGCTCCTCGCCGCCATGTTTGAATAGCTCAGCCGGCAGTCCGTTGGCGCCTGCGGCTTTATTGTTCTTTAGACGTGTTATCGCTATCACATTGTCATGATCGGGTAGCGGATCGACAATTCCGTCGTCAACGATTGGAGTATCGGGATCTTCACATTCTCTGTGACATGCGCAGCTGTCACTGTTTAATAGGTTCGAGAAGTGTTCCCTCCATAATTTAAGAATGCCCTGGATGTCAGTCACCAGATCGCCGTCTTTGTTCCTACAGGAAAGCGCCGCGGTCTTAAAACCTTATGTAAGCCGCCGAACTTTCTGGTAGATTTTTGGAAAAGGGGCGGGTCTCAAACCCAGCGCACAACCAGCTATCCTGGAATGCTTCGCCTTCTCACGTTAGCTCACTCCCGAACGGGTGTTCGGAAGCTACCCAGAGGATACGTAGGCTAATCCCGGACGTTGTGAGCTGCTTGAACCATATGCAGAAGAATCGTACTGGCCACTCCCAGGTGATTGGCAAGCAGTGACTTCCCCCCACTTCCGTGAACTTCTACACATGGATCCATCCTGAGGAGATTTTACTCACCGTAAATTACCAGCTTTGAAAATACAAACAAAAAATTACAAAATGGCGCAAAATTAATCACCCTATCGAAAGATTTATAAATTTTGCAAATGCCATCATACGTCAACCAGATTTAACACTGATGAATTAGACATCTGCAGCAGTCGAACAAACAAGCAACGGAGCGCTGGAGGTCCAAATAAATATCTCTATTACTCAAATTGACTTTTTTTATTATTTAGTAAAATTATTTAAAAACAAAATTGGATGATTAATTTTGCGCCACCATGCATCATTTAATGTATAATTTTCTATTTTAAATACGAGACAAATGGAATTTAGTCACGCGCAAGGCCAATCGGCTGCAACAGTCCTAGTATAAATACAGAAATTTACACTAAACCTCCCAAATTTCAGAAGTTGACCTAAAGGCAATTTTTTCACATTTTATTTACAATTTTTATGTAATTTTTTTTTCTAAACCTACTTTGCAATGCAAAGTACAGTGAATAGTCGAAAAATCGAGAGTGTAAAGAATGATTAGCTAACTTGAAGTCACAGGACTATATTTGCTCTTATCGTCAATTCTTTATTTGCAGTCAAGCCAATTGCAGTCGCATGACGTCACACGAGTGATATAAATTTGTATGTGCGTAGGTATGTCGGATTAAATCCATAAATGTTGTGCATGATTTCGATAAGCACCTGGAATTTCTTTATTTCTTGGTTATCATTAATATTACCTTTATTTTTTGGACATGAGAATATACTTAATATACCCATTTTTATTAAAAAAAACGAATACCAAATCTAACGAAAATGCCATAAATGCTGATCAATAACTACTTCAGTTGTCTATAGCCATAAATAATAAACGTGTAATCGGATGTCTGTATGGATGTATGACTTTATGTATGTATATACGTATGCATGAATTTGTGGTGGTATTTGATAAAAGTAAAACTTATACAGGGTGTCTCGAAAAGCACGACGGTGGTAGACTCTGCGCACTGCATATATGAATAGGTAGCTTCCGAACAAAGCTTTCAAGCAATCTGAATAAAAATAGTTAAATATACAAAGCTGGACAATATTGAAGCCACCAACAAAAAATTCTTGTACGAGTATGCCTAATCGATATTAATCTTAACCTTAATATGAATCTGAGTCATGATTAAATCACTTAAATATCTACTTATCGCCGAGAGATGGTAAACTATAGGGTTTTCCAATAACAGATGTTATTGGTGAATGGATTGCGAGAGATCGAGAGATGATTTTTCATGGCCGGAATTGGAGGGTATTGATCTGGACAACGTTTATTTTCAACAAGACGGTGCTACGTGCCCCACAAGCAACGAAACCATTGATCTTTTACGGGAAAAGTTTCCGGACTGAGTTATCTCTCGAAGAGGTGATCACAATTGGCCACCGAGATCTTGTGATTTAACACCTTGTGACTTCTTTCTTTGGGGCCACGTGAAAGAGAAGGTCTATGCCAATAGCCCAGGGTCGATTCAAGACCTCAAAGATGTAATGCGTGAGGCTATCGAGGACATAGGGCAGCCACTTTGCAATTCGGTTATGGAAAATTTCATGAAAAGGATATTGTCCTGTAAGCGTGGTCGTGGTGGTCATTTGCCTGATGTTATTTTCCACTATTAACGGCATATAATAGTCCTTCCTCTTTATAATTAAATAAACATCCATAAACCACTCTCGGCTGAGGCATTGGAAGCCAATATTACTAAAGTTATTCAAGAGATACCGACCGAAGTCCTGCAGCGAGTCATTCAAAATTGGTGTTTAGAGATGACCGAATTTCGGCGCCGTTGCGGCCAACATTTGAAATGGAGTGTGGGTATAGTGGCAATTGATTGTTTTCGGTTCAGTAAAACGTATCTTTATTTTTAGTTTTTAATTACAATAATACTTAGGTTAAAATTAGGATTAAATTAGATTTAAGGAAAAATGTCTGTAATGCGAATTAATACAAGACGTCTGTACTCGACGGCGATTCGATCAAACTCTTCATTCAATGGCGTTTTTATATTGTCCTGTTTTTGTCAGGGTTGCCATCGGGTCGTCCGTTCAGTCTGGTTGCCACAGGGAGTATCGTTAAAAACTAAATGTCATGAATTAATTTGAATTTTCGTTTCCTTATCCCAATTTAAAATCCGATACCTCTAAATTGATCACCCTTTATGATGTTTTGCACTGTTTTTCTCTGCCAAATGACAGATTTCCGCCTAACCTTGCTAAGGGCCTGGCGCCTTGGTGTACACTGAGTCAAAAAATGGAAAGATTTATCGCAGACTCTGAATATGAAGCCTCTAAATGTGTCTTCCGCTGCTTCCTTGCGGGCAAATATTCCGCAGATAATAGAAAAACTTATTGCCAAAGAATTCTCGGTATTTTTAAATTCAGAAAAAAATCTATGATACATTTCACGATTTGTAATCTGGGCTCGAATCATCACATCAGTGAACGTACCACTCGTCACTGAAAATTGCATATTTCGTACTATGGCATATGGGAACGAGTGTTGAACGTACTCGATTGATCGAACTGTCATTCGAACACCAACATCCGCCCGTAAACGATCAGATTTAACCAAAGATGTAAGTAAATTGTAAAAATATATAATTATATATGGTTTTTGCAATAAATTTATTATAGGGCGAATTTTAATAAAATCAACCCCACCCAAGCCGAAAAAATAAGCTGCCGAATACCGCGCAAGATAGAGCTACAACAAATAGGCTAGGAGGAGCTAGCAACAAAACCAAATGCTATTGGATCTCCAGCTAAAGATGCCAAGGTGTGGAGAAAGGGATGCATATCAATGAGATACAATAATTTCAAAAATTATTATTATTCTTGGTTTTTATAGGTTTTTGGTGATCAGAAGTATCAGACGAAAAAAAGCTTTTCTTCAACAAGGCATCCAAACAGCAGATTGGGGGCGAACGCTTTAGCGAAAAGGTAATTACCGCAAGTGAAGAGATGGTTTGTGAGGCAGCTGTAGACTTGAGGCTAGCGTAGAGCGAAGTGAAAATGTACCAGCATTTGGAAGTTCCTCAACTACGCAAGCACCAAACAGGGCAAATAATATCATCATCTTAAGTATGGTACAAAGATTTCACATAAATTTAATAAGGAATATCTTATTTGGTCTTTTATTGTTGGGCCGTTTCAGGAATATGAAAGGAGAAGTTTGTAAATGAGCTAGAATAATTAACAATTTACATATTAACGCTATGTTTGGGAGTGCCAAAGGATTGCTCTTTTCCCTTAGCTGCCTCTGCTCTATTTTTTCATCTCCATCACTTTCACTAGAACTTATATATATCTAAAAACAAAGTCGCATCCATGACTATATAATATTTTAGTTGTATTTATTAAATTTTACAACAGTTTTATCAGTTCCATTGGCGATTCAGCTTATGCGATTGGCGTATCACATAATTTTCTTTGTATGGTTGTTGATCGGCGCACGGAATTATCATTCGGCCCCTGGTCTATCACTTACA
This sequence comes from Anastrepha ludens, assembly GCF_028408465.1. Taxonomy (NCBI): domain Eukaryota; kingdom Metazoa; phylum Arthropoda; class Insecta; order Diptera; family Tephritidae; genus Anastrepha; species Anastrepha ludens. Next base: position 23,404,671 of record NC_071499.1, on the reverse strand, counting down.
AATATCAGCTACGACTTGTCTACTTATGCTATAAGTTTTATCTTTCGTGGAAAGGAGGGGACTCTTAATCTAAATCTAATGATTATAAAGCTCTGTACAAATTCTTATCAAGCTGCCTCAAATACAGGGACTTTTTTCGTAATGAATTCTCGTAATTTGCTTGTTATTTGTTGTGTACTGATTAATATTTATTTTCCTTTTAGGATTCGTTTTTTAATAAGTATATATATATATAAATAAATAATTGGCGCGGACACTTCTGTTAGGTGTTTGGCCGAGCTCCTCCTCCTATTTGTGGTGTGCGTCTTGATGTTGTTCCACAAATGGAGGGACCTACAGTTTCAAGCCGACTCCGAACGGCAAATAATTTTTATGAGGAGATTTTTCATAGCAGAAATACACTCGGAAGTTTGCCATTGCCTGCCGAGGGGCGACCGCTATTAGAAAAATGTTTTTCTTAATTTTGGTGTTCTGGTGTTTTGGATCTCTCTGTGAATTCCGAATGGAAATCACGCACCAACCCATTCGGATACGGCGGCCGCCGTAGTAAGTAAAAAAATAGCTAGAGTATGCAAAATTCGTATTAGTACACTCCCTTATAAATAAAAAAACCACGTATATTTTCAAATTAATTTTAAAACAAATGCTTTAAACCGTTTCATTTTATAGATAATTAACTAAAATAAGGCCAAATAATAAAACCGCTCACAAAGTGTATTGAATTGCAAAAAAAAATAAGAAAGAAAAATAGTAACACTTTTCACAGAAGCAAAATTCGTATTAGTACACATGTATTTTTAATGATTTAAAGAGTAAATAACAGATAGTTCAAAAAATTAATATTTTGTAGGATACCCTCGTTGCCTTAGAACAGCAGACAATCTCTTCGGCATAGATTCCACTAATTTTTTTGTGAGATTTGGAGAAATCTTCTTCCACTCTGATTTGAGGACTTTTTTTAAATGTTCTCGGTTCCTTATTTGATGATGTTTCAGTTGCTTTTTGAAAATCGACCATAAATTTTCTATGGGATTAATATCCGGGCTTTGTGGTGGTGTTTTAAGATAATTTGGACAGCTATAAAGGATCAATAACCTTGTATCCAACGGCGTGTGCTTAGGGTCGTTATCTTGTTGGAATATAAATTTTTTTTTGCAAACCAATTTTTTGGCACTTTTGCGTAGATTCTTTTTTAAAATATCAATATATTGCCTCGCAGTCATAATTCCATCAATAAAATGCAACTTTCCTACTCCGTTTGCCCCGAAACATCCCCATACCATCAGAGAACCACCACCGTGCTTGAAGGAAGGCTGCAGATTTCATTTCTGAAGGCTAGTTTTACACTTTCTCCACATTTTTATGCGTCCATCGGACATTTTTATATTAAATTTACACTCGTCCGAAAAAATTACCCTTTTCCAAAACCACATATTTTTGTTTAAATATTGCCTGGCGTATATAACACGCTTTCTTCTATTGACTGAGCTTACATACGGTTTTCTAACCGCAGTTCTGCTTCTAAATCCCATTTTTTTTACATAATTGCGCACTGTTTGAGGTGTAACTTTGATAGAAAAGTATTTTTCTAGTTCTGCAGCTAGTGAAACTCCACTGACGGTGGGATCTTTCCTGATAAGGCGTTTCAAATAAGTCTTGTGCCTCTGTCCAAGCTTTGCCCTGTTTACATTTCGAAGCTTTTTGTCAATCCTTCCACTGTCTCTATAAATTTTGACTACGTTTTGTATTGTAGACACACTTTTCTGCAATGTTCTCGCAATTTCGCGTAAAGACTTTCCGTTTTTGTTCATATTTATTATTAATCTCCTAGTTTCGTTTGACTTTGGCGACATTGCAAGCTAACTCCGCGAACTTGAACAAATGGCTACTAAAACGCAACTGCCCAAGGTTAAACATTGAATCGTTTCGAAAATAAAGGTAAATACCAACAAATTGTTTACAAATTCAACGCATACTAAGTGTACTAATACGAATTTTGCCTGCAGTAGAAATAGCTACACTGCTACTAAAGCTATTTTTTTCAATTCTATGCAAATGTTTCGGAGTTTTTGTTACAATATTATTCTATTTTTTTATGAATTATACAATACCGCACTACGATTGAAATTAATTGCTTTAAAGTAAATTTGAAAATATACGTGGTATTCTTATTTGTAAGAGGGTGTACTAATATGAACTTTGCATACTGTATGTGCCAAAATAATATTTTTATTTATTATACCCCCGACTGACAACTAATTTTATAGTCGTACGTTCTATTATTTATTATTATGCCATTGTAATTATTTGAATTTAATATGAAATATAGAATAACAACAGCATATCAACAGCATCATCAATTAGACGCTTGTTTTTTATTTTTTCTTTCCTTTAATATTTTTTAAATAAAGCATATAAACAAAGTAATCACCCTTTCGGAATATTTACAATTTTAACAAATGGCGTCATGCGTCAATCATCAGCTGCAGCATACGTACAGACAATCAATAGAGCGCGGAAAGGTCAAAAAAAAGATTTCCTTGACTCAAAATGATTACATTTCTTATTTGTAAAAAATTTATTTAGAAAAAAATTAAAAATTATTTAGTCAAAAATGAAATTGGATGATTAATTTTGCGTCACCTTTTATATATCTACATATATAATTAATACTTACACACTTTCTTTGGGTCTTTCGTCCAGCTCCTCCTCCTACCATATTTGTGCTGTGCGTTTTGATGTTGTTCCACAAATCAGTTTTATGTCGCCTCCGAACGATAGATGGTTTTTTATGGAAAAGCCTTTTAATGTCACAAATGCACTCCGAGATTTACAATTGCCTGCCGAGGGGCGGCTGCTGTTAGAAAAAATATTTCTCTGATTTGGTATTTCATGCCGAAGGCACTAACGAATGTTTGTCATGCACCCACTCATGCGGTTACAGCGACCACCTAGTAAAACACTGGGGATACTTGTGGGCATTTGCGAAGGGATATTAAAAGATTACATTAAATAATAAGAAACTGTAAACATTTTATACCAAATTTACGAAAAACTGTGATTAGTGAAATCTTTTCTAAATGAAGAACGATGGCAAATGCTCCGACTAGGAGTGATTAATGTATAGTATGTGCAGAGAAATTTTTTTTTCTCTTTTTTTTAGTAGTTCTTTAGTTATTTTTCAGTATAGTATATGTATATTACCAAAACATATATATCTATTATAAGAAAATTATATATAACCCAGGACTAAAAGAAATGGGTAAAAAATTCGTATAAAAAATTGTTCAGCAGTTCGTGTGAATGTGAATTCTAATAAAATATGTACTTATGTATAAGAAAAGCAAAAGGTACAAATGTCAAGTAGCGATTGGCAAGCACGATTCGTTCATGTCGAAACATGTGCGCGGGCAGGAGCAATTGTTGCAGTCTTCAAATTTATGCTCTCCACATATGCTTTTATTGCACTTCAGACATGTAGACTTGGTCATTCCGCTCTCTGCTTTCATAAAATCGTCTGTTAATGTTTTTTGAAACTCATTTTTCCTTGCCTTGAAATAGCAGAAGCACAAAAAACACAAGCTCTTTACCACCAAATCGAGAACCAAATGTTGCTAAAAAGGAGGCTGTAAGTTACGTAAATGTTCATTATTAATCGAATCGAGTAACACGAGCTTTATAACTAGACGATGACAACACTTTCTGCATACAACAAGATAGCATCGGCAAATGAGAAAGCGGTCGGCAAAGTGAGAAAATAACTGTGCTGTGAAATAGAAACTACATTTGTATGTTAGTCGAATCAGCTAACATTGGTACTCTAGGGTTAATAGCATCTCATTAGGCGAAAATGTGCAACTGCTGCTATTTAGGGGGGCATGGTAAATTGAGAGCTTTGAAGCCGCTCGACAGCAGATTGGGACTGGTTATTTTCCCTACAAGGTACGTACATTTAAACTCACATTTGTATCACTTACATGTGTATGTAACTAATTACGTATCAGGAAAATCGTTTTGAGGGCACTATTAATTTCAAGGGTTATCTGTTAACCTTTAGTGGCTATTTCTTTAAATAGCGTTGTAAATTCTAAATGTTTGTTATCTATAAGCGAATCTGCATTACTTAATGTGCGTATGCATGATGGAAATGCATACATATGTACATATTTGTATACCAATACTTATATATTAACGTGTTAGTCTCTCTCCTGTCCATTGAAGAAGTGCTGCTCACAGCACCCGAAAAAAATTAATTTTTTTCTTTGAGGCATTTAAAGCCTTGTTTTTAGCACTTCAAAGTAAAATTCGCTTTGATTTGTAAAAATATGTAGATATGTACATATGCTTATAGGTATATCATATATGTACATACATACATAAATATTTAACAAGAAATAGATTTCCAGTTTTAATTTTTCCCAAATTTTATTTATACAAGTTTTTTACTATGTTTTAAATTACTTAACTCGACGCCCTGCAGTAAATAAAACACGAATTTCAATTATACCTTAAATTTGGTGAAAATTGCTTCCTTACTTTTTATCAAAGATATAATGAGATCAACTGTAAAACCATAGAAAAAACTGACGGCATATACTCCACTCATTGCCAGAAGAAATTTTTATTATTGCATACGAGTACCTCTACTCTACCACTCACAAAATTTCAGCAATACATATGTAAATTTAAATAAAGGGTGGCTAAACTTTAAGGGCCGATGTTGAATGTGAACCACACGTAAACGTCAAGTTTCTTTCTGCATTTCATTCGACATTTTTCAATTTCAGACTAACTCAATTTGAACCATGGAAAGATACACAATCGAGCAACGTGTTAAAGTTATTCAGGCTTATTATGAAAACGGGCGTTCTAATCAAAGTGCATATCGAAGAAAATCATCTTCAGTGATGAGGCACATTTTCACCTAAGTGGATTCGCCAATAAGCAGAATTGCCGCATTTGGGCGAGTTGATTTTCACAAGGGGCGTTGTTGATTGTGAATAAAATACAATTTTTTTTGGAAATTATTGTCATTTCTCTTTATTATGATAATATTGGTCTGGCTCAATTACGAATGGATCAAAATATAGGCTAAATAGCCCCCGCGGCCTTGGCGGCACACCTCCATCCGATGGTCCAAATTTTCGATGACACTGAGGCATAATTAAGGTTCTATGCCGGTAATGTGCCGAATTATCTCATCTTTTAGCTCTTGAATTGTTGTTTATCGACGTACACCTTTTCTTTCAAATAACCCCAAAGAAAGAAGTCCAACGGTGTCAACTCACATGATCTTGGCGGCCAATTGACATCGCCGCGACGTGAAATTATTCGGCCATGAAATTTTTCGCTCAAAAGAGCCAATGTTTCGTTAGCTGTGTGAAAAGTTGCACCGTCCTGTTCAAACCACATATCATCCACATCCATATCTTCCAATTCGGGCCATAAAAAGTTTGTTATCATCTCACAGTAACTGCCTGACCGACCTCGTTTTGGAAAAAATACGGCCCAATGATGCCGCCGGCTCATAAACCGCACCAAACAGTCACTCTTTGTGGGTGCATTGGTTTTTCGGCACTCACTCTTGGATTATCATTCGCCCAAATGCGGCAATTCTGCTTATTGACGAATCCACTGAGGTGAAAATGCGCCGCATCACTGAAGATGATTTTCTTCGAAAATTGGTCATTCATTGTTGCCATTTTCTGCCACCATTCTGGCCATTGACGACGCTTGAAATGGTCAGGAGGCTTTAGTTCTTGAGTCAATTGCTTCTTGTAAGCGTGTAAATGCAAGTGCCTATGCATAATGCTGATCAACGACGAGCGTGAGAGGTGCAATTGTTGGGCGCGACGACGAGTTGAGTTGGACATCTCTTCAACCACACTATCGAGAATAGCAGCAATATTTTCTGCCGTACGGCTTGTACGAGCATGCACTGGTGTTTTCACATCTCCTACAGACCCGGTTTGCTCAATTTTGCACAATTTTTCCGATTGTACGCACATTTGGACGATTATATTGACCGAAAAAATAACGAAGTGCACGATATGCATTTTGATTTGAACGCCCGTTTTCATAGTAAGCCTGAATAACTTTAACGCGTTGCTCGATTATGTATCTTTCCATAGTTCAAATTGAGTTAGTCTGAAATTGAAAAATGTCAAATGAAATGCAGAAAGAAACTTGGCGTTTAGGTGTGGTTCACATTCAACATCGGCCCTTGAAATTTACCCACCCTTTATATATAAAGTAATATAGTACAGTATTTCAAAATAAATCAAAAATGTTTAAATTATCATCAGTTTACAATAATAATTATTATAAAACGAATTAATAAACAGTATGTACGAATATATGTGTGTATGGATACAATTTCTTTTTTTTTTTTTTTAAATGAGTTTAGCACTAAGCATAAACTGTCAATTAAAGCCTACAAGTATGCTACAAATAATGCGATCACGCGGTGTCTAGTCCATTGAAAGCTGTGCTGGTGTTTGTTCCTATAGTAAATCGCGTTCGTGTAGTCAAACCTGCTAGTTCTGAATTGCCTACCAACAACTTTGCTTTGCAGCTTTTGCAGTAATTCGTCTTTCATCTTTTTTCAGTGCTAGTAACTGGCATTTTTAACATGGCGATGCCTTACGAAATGTCAATTGTCCGCCTATGCATCAGCAGTATACCAGTTAACGAACTAGTTCCTAATAGGCAAAAAGAAGAGAGATGATTCACTTCAATATTTTCATGCGCCTAAAGGGCTGGCCCAATGCAGGGCTGGCTTTACTTGCTTGGCGATAACTTCGATAACTGTTAAAAATGAATAGAACAATACTGAAATATATGAAATACGACCAAATGGAGGCTTTGCTTGAAGCGCTTGAAGTACCGCGTTGCTTCAATTAGCTCGCATTCGACTTTCTCAGCATCATTTAAAGCGTTTTCGAAAGGATAAAATGGATTTTGTGAGGCAATTCACCACCATGGATGAGGCTTGGGCCTATCACCAAGATCCTGAATCAAAACCAGAGGCCAAAGATTGCTGAGAAACTGGTTCTTCGGCTGCGAAACGAGTTTATGTCCAGAAATCGGGCAAGAAGATGTTAGCATCAGTTTTTTTGGGATGCAAAAGGAATTTGATTTGTGGATTACTTGGAAACTGGTGAAGCAATAAGTTCTTAATATTATTTTAACCAATTGGACCAGCTGAAGGAAAAAACTCGTGACCCAGTTCGCAAAAGAAAAAAAATATTTTTCAACAGAACAACGCACCGTGTCACAAGAGCATTTTGACAATGGCTAAAATGCATGAATTAAAGTTCGAATTGTTGGAGCATCCACCGCATTCACCAGATTTGGCCCCTAGCGACATCAGTCTCTTTCCAGTCTCTTTCCAACATTTTCGTCATATTTTGTTTTTTTTTTATTTCCGCAAAAGGAAAATTGCGTCGCAAGCTCATAAAAAGTTATGTGCTGTTTATGGTGACGAAGCCTTAAAAGAACGGCAGTGTCTAAATGGGTTTGCCAAATTTCGTTCTGGTGCTTCTTCACTCAAAGATGAAAAACGCTCTAGTCGTCCAGTTCAAGTTGATGACGCCCTAATCAAAGCAATAATCGATTCGGATCGTCACAGTACAACCCGTGAGATTGCAGAGAAGCTCCATGTATTACATACACACATCGAAAAACACTTAAAACAAGTTGGCCATGTTCAGAAACTCGATACTTGAGTTTCTCACGAACTGCAAGAAACGCATTAACAGCTGCGATTTGCTAAAGAAATGCAATGAAAATTATTCATTTTTACAACCACTGATAACTGGCGATGAAAAATGGGTTATTTACAACAACATCAAGCGGAAAAAATCGTGGAGCAGGCCAGCTGAACCAACTCAAACAACATCAAAAGCTGATATTCATCGAAAGAACGTTTTGTTATTAGTTTGGTGGGATTACAAAGGAATTGTCTACTTTGAACTCTTACCACCCAACCGAATGACCAAATTCTGATGTCTACGTTGAACAACTAACGAAATTAAACAATGCAGTTGAAGAAAAGCGGCCCGAATTGACAAATCGAAAAGGTATTGTATTCCATCAGGACAATGCAAGGCCACACACATCTTTGGCCACTCGGCAAAAATTATTGGAGCTTGCTTGGGTTGCTTTGCCACATCCCCCATATTTTTAGTTCTGACCTTCCACCATCTGATTACTTTTTGTTTCGATCTTTACAAAACTCCTTGAACGGTAAAAATTTCAATAAATATGATGATGTCATAGCATACCTAATTATTTTTTTTTATGAACTTGGGATTCTGATGCTGCCTGAAAGATGGCAAAAGGCCATTGATCAAAATGGGCCATACGTTACAGAATAAAGTTATTTACTACTGTGGGCAAAAAGTAAGGTGATTTGGTTGTAAAATGAAAAATCTTTATTTATTCTTGTAATCCCCTCTCGATGAAATACACTTATGCCAACGATTTTTCCAATCCCCGAAACATGCCAAATAGTGCATTTCCGGTATAGCCATCAGTATCTTCTTCGATTCATCTTTTATCTCCTCAATCGACTCGAAACGCGTTCCCCGGAGTGGTCTCTTGAATTTTGGGAATAGCCAGAAGTCACACGGAGCCAAATCAGGCGAATATGGTGGTTGCGGAACGATATGCGTAGAATTTTTGGCGAAATGGTCACGAAGAACTGCACTCGTGAGACGGTGCATTATCGTGATGCAAAAACCAATAGTTGTTGGCCCATAATTCTGGTCTTTTTAGACGAATTGTTTCACGTAAACGACGCATAACGCTCAAATAATATTCCTTATTAACAGTTTGGCCAGGTGGAAGGAGTTCATAGTGCACCACACCACGAAAATCGAAAAAACTGTCATCATGACCTTTATTTTTGAACGACTTTAACGTGCTCTTTTCGGTCTGGCCTCGCCTTTAGCACGATATTCGCTTGATTGGTCGGTTGTTTCAGGGTCGTAAGCATAAATCCAAGTCTCATCTCCCGTAATGATGCATTTGAGCTTGTCCTGATAGTCTGAAAGCATTGTGTCACACACATCAAGGCGACGACTTTTTTCCAAGAAATTGAGAGTTTTCGGTACCAAACGAGATTTGACTTTTCGTAGGCCCAAATGGTCTTTCAATAAGGTTTTCACAGATCCTTCTGATATTCCGATCATATCAGTAAGGTCTTTAACAGTCAACCGACGATTTTTGAGCACTGACTCCTTCACTTTATTGACGTGTTGGTCATCTGATGACGTCGATGGTCGTCCGGAGCGCTCCAAGTCATCAACACGTTCTCGACCCTCTTTGAAGCCTTTGTACCACTTATAAACATTTTTCTGCGACATGGTCGAATCACCAAATGCCTTCTGCATGCTAAACGTTTCCGCAGCCGAAATTTCATTTCGCAAACAAAATTTGATGGCACTTCTCTGCTCAATCAAATCAGACATTGTAAAAATCGAAAAATGCACTCTTGGTCGTTTGGTAAACACAAGCGTAAATATATTACTGATAATGGCATTCACATGAAAGTCGGCCCAGATGTTACTAACAGTGCTGCCAACTCATGAAAAAAATAACTTGAGCGAAATTTTAACCCCGCGAAGTTTGACAAATAAATTCACCTTACTTTTTGGCCACAGTAGTAGTTCCATGAAGAAGTTGTCTTTGATTTCCTAAAAAACTCCGCAATTACTTAGTTGCCAACCCAATATTTTTTTTATTAATTTTTTGGTTTTAAATCTTAAATTTTCTTAGATTTAAGTTTTAATGAAATTTTTTTAAGTTTTAATTAAATTTTTAAATCACACAATGCTTTTCAAGTTTCGCTGTTCACTCTGCTCAATTGAAATAACTCATCAGTGTAGTCCAAGCGACGATCATCACGAGCATCACTGCAGAATGCGACAAGTTGGACATGGCACCGCCTCCGCCACCGCCGGCACCACTGCCACCTCCGCCAGTGCTATTACCAGATGACGTGCCGTTGCCACCGGTAGTGCTGTTGCCACCGGTAGTGCTATTGCCACCGGTAGTGCTGTTGCCACCGGTATTGCTATTGCCACCGGTAGTGCTATTGCCACCGGTAGTGCTATTGCCATAGCTTTGCGTTACATTATCGATCCAGTTCGACCAATACGCGACATCCGTGTAAACGCCAGGTAGACGAGGCTGAGCACAGCCAATGCCCCACGATACAATGCCGGTCAGCAGCGTATTACAAACCAACGGACCACCCGAGTCACCATCACAGGCATCCTGCTCGCCTCTGATGTAGCCGGCACAGAGCATACCCTCGCGTACCAGACCCGGCGCAAAGTTACTTTCCGCTATGCATTCGTTGACATCAATTATGGGCAAATCCACAGACAGCAAATTAGTTGCCAAATTTCCCTATAAAATACAAACAACAACAAAAACAAGAGAATATATGCAAAGCACGATAATAAAAGCTTGAGAAGCGGAAGTGAATTTATGGGCCATGGGCGCTTTTATGAAGTGAAATAGAAATAAAACAATAAAGTGAAGTGATGGAGGGAATTTAATGGAATTGAATGTATGTAGGTATGTGCATATGTACAGTGGTCACACAATTTCTTCGTACACTCACAGTTTATAAACAGATACACCTGATAATTAGCACGATTTATACAAACGAACAAAATTTGTATACATTCGTAAAAAATAATACTTTTATTCAATATTTAAGGCATAAAAACTTCGAAATTCTATTCTGGAATTAGAAAACTTAAAGTAATAACGAAGTAAGGCACAATTTTATGCAAAAAATATTATTCGTTCATAGCCGCCATATAAGAATGTTTTGTTAAAAAAAAATTATGGGAAAAAAATAATGATAAAAATGAGTATTCAGTACTTTGTTGGGCCGCCTTTAGCTTTAAGGGGACAGATACCAGTTAAATTTCGAAAAACAAATTTTTTTTATAAAATGTTAACATAATCCTTTAAGAATATGTCAAAAAAATTTTTAGAACTTAAATTGAAGAATTTCTTATATTATAGATCGTCAACCGTGACGACTCTATTCTTTGCGTTCAAGCGCTGGGGGAGGTATAGTTACGTTGTATTCAAACTTTAGACGCGTTTTTCTCAAAACTATATTTTTCGAATTGGCGTACACGATAACTCGAAAAGTTATTGACCAATCTCCCACATCTTTTTTATGATATTACTTTCTATGTGAATTTACAAGTTTTCGAAAATTTTTCAAAAAAATAATTTTTTCGAAGCAAAAAAGTAGGAAAATTCGCCCCAAAACTCATTTTTTTTTTGGAAGCATTTTATTCCGCTATTTTTTTTCATTTGTTTTTCATTCATATAGAAATTATGTCATTAATAACCAAAAAAAAATTTGGATTTTTGCATTCAGGTCACTGACACCGATGCTACAATGCCCGCCCATTGAGAAGCCCCGCTGCGCCCTTCCTGGAAGAATTGAGTGTACATCCGCCATTTGAGATGATTAAAATAAAAAATACCTGTTTTCCAAATACAATTTAATAACAATTCTACGCATTTCTAATGATAAATCTGCACTTCGTCCCATTTTGTCACTTTCAACCGCAACTGAAAATGAACCGGCTATAAAAACTAAGAAAAACCAATCTTGTTTCGTTTTCTGCAATATTAGTAAAAAAAAGGAGTTTTACTTTTACTGTTGCAGCAACAATATCATCAGCTGAAAGTGTCCGAATATATGTTTTGCAGCATTTTGCTCCATCTGCCTGCTTTCCTTGGAACCCCTCAGTGTGAGTTGAAATAAGGGGAGTTTTGCTTGCGGCAATTCATCAGGAATGTAACTAGCCCAGTAAAAAAATAGCAAAGTAAGTAATTTTAGGAGTATACGAGTTTATGGTTTTATTATGTAAAATCCATCACCGAGAACTTAAATTTCAGTTTTCGGGCTCGGAGGTTGTGTTCCGCGGCCGCCATCTTAGAAATAAGGGTGCAACTGGTTTTTTGCGTTTGTCCGAGAGTTATTCCGAGAGTTACGAAAGTGTTGTTGGATACCTTTTTGTAGATAATAATATTATCTACAACTTTCATTCAAAACTTTTTATTGTAAAATTAATAATAAAAAAGTTATAAATAAAATTACGCGAAAAATTAAGGGATGAATTGTTTTCAGGCGTAATAACTTTTTTTTTTATTGATTTTATGGAAAATATACATCAAAGCTTTTTTATAGAGCATTCTTTTGTGAACATTTTTTATGTGGTCTCCCCTGTAAGCCTAATCCACTAATATTTTATTTATTATTCATGTCTTGATTCGTTTGATGGTCCAGGTTCTGGATCGTCCTTGTCAATGTCAGGTTCTTCCTGTATTTCGATGGGTGAGCTACTATCTGGTGCCGAGCTCTTTATGAATCGACATGCAGATGTAAATCTACTAAGTTACGTAGGAGAGTGATTTTTTATCGCGATCTGCGGTGGCGAAAAATCAGAAGAATCAATCGACACAATACGTTTTAAATGATTTACTAAAGCTATTGTGAAAGGTTAGGTTAGCCTGGTTGGCAATAAGCCACGCATAGACCTTTTGGTCCCTAGCGATACCAGATGGAGCGAAAACTACATTCCAATTATCGTCCCTTCCTCCAACCAAAGATGCTGAAGATGCTGTTCATCATCATAGTATGAGAGTTTACCATCAAATGCAGACTTGGCTTGGAGGGTTTAAAGATCCAGAATGTTGGGGTTGGAAAAAAATATCTAGGCATTTCATACCGATACAGTGCACCAAGCCTGTCGCACCTCCAGAATTATTGAAGTTAATGTTCTGCAGGTGCAAGGCGAAATGCGGTTGTCGCAAAGCAGGGCTGAAATGTTCACCAACATTGTAGTTGCGAAACGTGTGAAAATACAGTAGATATTTCTGAATTCATTGATAACAACGATATTGATGAAGACGATACCGAAGACGACGCACCGACATTACTGACGGACAACATAGCCATTGAACATGACGACCTTAACTTATCACCCATCGACATACAGGTAGAAACTGACATTGACATTGACATGGACGATCCAGAACCTGGACTACCAAACAAACCAAGACTTGAATAATAAATAAAAAATTAGTGGACTAGGCCTATAGGGGAGACCACATAAAAAAAAAAAACGCGCTGCAGACTCTACCTCTTAGGTGGTGCGGAAAGGAGTCTCAATAATTTATATAAAATATGAATATAATTTCGTACAAAATTAACAATACTATAATATATTACATAATAACATCTCTAAGAAAAGTAGATAAATGCAATATTTATGATATTCGTATACGCTTATGCGCTTAGCTAATGTAGTGGTTGCTCCGCTTAGCAGCTCAAAATCATAAGACTGAATAAAGATAGCGGGAAAAACTTATAGACAAAAATGTTCACAAAAGAATGTTCTATAAAAAAGCTCTAATACATATTTTCCATAAAATCAATAAAAAAATTTATTACGCTTGAAAACAATTCATCCCTTAATTTTTCGCGTAATTTTGTTTATAACTTTTTTATTATTAATTACTTAAGTTCACAGTGACGGGTTTTACATAATAAAACCATAAACTCGCATCTATGCTAGGACTATAGTCCTAAAATTACTTACTTAAATCTTCTTTTTACTGGACTAAACATTCTTGCAGTGACCCAAAAGAAACATATTGTCACAGCAAAGCGCAAAGCTAAAGTTGTTTACGTACCACGCAGGGTGTACGAATAAATTGTGTGTCCACTGTATGCATGTATGCATGTATGTATATATGTATGTATGCATTATTTACGATTATAAAGATAATTAATATATTTACTATCACTTGCTTGCTTGAGTATCTATGCAGCTACGTCATAGGCCATAAATATGTTTTAGCAATTAAGTATCATACTAATTGTGTACTAAAGGCAACTTACTTTTTCGGTTCGGCCCCAGCCGGTCGCCTGGCAGACGGTACCCGCAGCTACCGCGGTTCGAGCTCTCGCAATGGCCTCTATGGTGGGATGTCCCGCAGGCACCGAACCATTCAAAAACACCAGCGCAATATCATTTTCATAGGTGGACTTATTGAATATTTCTATGCCGTAAACGATTTGCTCAATATCGAATTGGAGTGTATTGGGTGAGCGTTGAAAGCGGTCCAAGGTGCCCAGTACAACGGTGAAATCAGTGGCCGGCCGATAAGAGCCATTATTGATTTCTTGACTGTTGATGAAATAAAAAAAAAAATAGAGAATATTTTGAATTATCTTTAGAATTTCGCCCTTCCAGACGCCACTCACTTCACGAAACAGTGTGCCGCTGATAGCACCACATTCGGTTCGATTAATGAACCACCGCAAATGTGCCCACTGCCAAAATAGAAGCGATCACTCACACGTCTTCTAATCGACACTTGATGTTTGGTGCCATTCAAAGTGGCCAAAGTGCCATTGATAATTCGACCGCCAAGTTCCTTATCGCCGTCAAGGTCTTGCGCGCCAGCTGGTTAGTGAGAATATTAAAAATAAGTGAGCTTATGCAAGTTATACAGGTGGCACAAAATTAACCAACCAACAGCTTTTAAATAACTTTTTTTCGAGATAAAAATAAAAAAATTATTTGGAATAATGGAAATCTTTATTGGCATCTCCAGCGCTCCATAGCCTCTCTGTTTGTTTGCTGCAGCTGTCAACAACACAAGTGCCAAATACGATTGGTGTACGACGCCACTTGCAAAAATCATAAATCTACCGATAGCCTGATTAATTTTGCGCCACCTTGTAGAAGTCAAAAGAGTAGCATTTCACGTACTTGCGCTATGCACAAAAAGTAAAGCGCCCAAGGTTGCTATGAAAAGCAGTTCGCTTTTCAAACACCAGCGCGCCATCCTCCAGGATTACCAACTAAACCGTTAACGTCAATTTCAATCAATCTCTAATTAGTTCCGCTCGTTTAGCTTCTTCGCTCACTCACTATCGCGACGGTATACAAATTAGTGGTAACCAATTCGATGCAAATAATTTATTTAACAAAAAGACAGACCTTAAAGACGATTATCTAATCTAAGCGTTGTAACTTGTCGAGATATCAGCTTAGGCACATACAGTTACTCACACATTTGATCAGATGTCGTAAATTTTTAGTATAAAAGCAATCTTGTCTATAAACTAAAATGTTTCAAATACGTGGGGGGTTCAATAAGTACCCGTGTTAGAAATGAAAACACCATTAAAAAAAAAAAGGAAGGTGAATTTATTTGTCAAACTTCGCGGGATTAAAATTTCGCTCTAGTTATTTTTTCATGAGTTGGCAGCACTGTTAATAACATCTGGGCCAACTTTCATGTGAATGTCATTATCAGTAATATATTTACGCTTGTGTTTACCAAACGACCAAGAGTGCATTTTTCGATTTTTACAATGTCTGATTTGATTGAGCAGAGAAGTGCCATCAAATTTTGTTTGCGGAATGAAATTTCGGCTGCGGAAACGTTTAGCATGTTGCAGAAGGCATTTGGTGATTCGACCACGTCGCAAAAATATGTTTATAAGTGGTACAAAGACTTCAAAGAGGATCGAGAACGTGTTAATGACTTGGAGCGCTCCGGACGAGCATCGACGTCAACAGATGACCAACACGTCAATAAAGTGAAGGAGTTAGTGCTCAAAAATCGTCGGTCGACTGTTAAAGACCTTACTGATATGATCGGAATATCAGAAGGATCTGTGAAAACTATTTTGAAAGACCATTTGGGTCTACGAAAAGTCAAATCTCGTTTGGTGCCGAAAACTCTCAATTTCTTGGAAAAAAGTCGTCGCGTTGACGTGTGTGAAACAATGCTTTCAGACTATCAGGACAAGCTTAAATGCATCATTACGAGAGATGAGACTTGGATTTATGCTTACGACCCTGAAACAACCGACCAATCAAGCGAATATCGTGCTAAAGGCGAGGCCAGACCGAAAAGAGCACGTCAAAGTCGTTCAAAAATAAAGGTCATGATGACAGTTTTTTTCGATTTTCGTGGTGTAGTGCACTATGAATTACTTCCACCTGGCCAAACTGTTAATAAGGAATATTATGTGAGCGTTATGCGTCGTTTACGTGAAACAATTCATCTAAAAAGAGAATTATGGGCCAACAACTCTTGGTTTTTGCATCACGAAAATGCACCGTCTCACGAGTGCAGTTCTTCGTGACCATTTCGCCAAAAATTCCACGCATATCGTTCCGCAACCACCATATTCGCCTGATTTGGCTCCGTGTGACTTCTGGCTATTCCCAAAACTCAAGAGACCACGCCGGGGAACGTGTTTCGAGTCGATTGAGAAGATAAAAGCTGAATCGAAGAAGGTGCTGATGGCTATACCGGAAATGCACTATTTGGCATGTTTCGGGGATTAGAAAAATCGTTGGCATAAGTGTATTTCATCGAGAGGGGATTATTTTGAAGGGGATGAAATTGATTTACAAGAATAAATAAAGATTTTTCATTTTACAACCAAATTCACCTTACTTTTTGCCCACAGTATAGCCTCCTTTTAGAAAAATAATTTCTCCCAACGCTCCGGCCATTTTTGAGCCCATCCAAAAAATAGGATTTGTCAATGTGTCTAAAATATGCCTCTGTCTCGGCAATGACTTCCTCGTTTGCACTAAATTCTTTTCCCGCAAGCCATTTCTTCATGCTAAGGATCAAGAATTAGTCGCAGGGAGCCAGATCGGGTAAATGCGATGGGTGCGCCAGCAATTCATAATGGGATTCATGCAGTTTGGCGGCGACAACTCTGGTTGAATGTGCTGGTGCGTTATCGTGTTGAAACTGCAATTTCTTTTTCGCCAAATGTGGCCGTGTCTCCTTAATTTTTTGTGAAAACGGTCCAATAACTCATTGTAGCATGCAGTTCAGTGATCGTTCTTTCCTTTTCTAAAAAATCCATAAGGATGACGCCGTTCGAATCCGAAACACTCGTCGCCAAGACCATTTCGACCGATGAGACTGTCTTCCTGCCTTCACCTTCTTTCGAACATATTCGCTTAGTTTCTGGTGTGTAATGGTGAATCCAGGTTGCAGCAACGGTGACAACTCGACGCAAAAATTCCTTCGGATCTCGCTTAAATTGACCCAAATACTGCTTCGAAGTCAACAGCCGCATCCGCTTGTTGTTTCTTATGAGCAATCGCGGCATCCATCGGGTCGACAATATTTTCATCGCCAACTTAATATGTAAAATTGAATTGCCATTCCGGTCGACACACCTATTATAGTCTCTGTTACTTCGCGCACTTTCGTTCGTCGCTCAGCGAGAATCATGTCGTGGACTTTTTGAAAGCTTAATTAATCGGTAACCACGCCCGCCGGGCGTTTTTGTTGCTCCTCATCAAAAATGGATGTTCGCCCACATTTAAATTCGTTGCACCAATATCTAACTGGGTCATAGATGGCGAAAAGTCCCCATAGACAGCATCCAACTTTGCTCGCTTTTTTCCGCATTCACTACTTTTATTCCTACGGCTCTTTTTCCATCTTAGCGAAAATCACGAAACACGTCTTACTTGAATAGCTGCCAAATCCAAACTAACCTATTAATCAGTCTGAAATTTGTTTGGCCGTCGTTTGATAGATGGCAGCACACGATGCTAACACCAACTTCCCTCAGGAACGCCCTTTGCTGTCAAACACGGATACTTATTAAACCGCCCTCGCAACTCTTGCCTTAAATTTCTAAGAATTTCACTATTTTTTGTGGCTTCGACGTTTTTAAGATTAAATATACTTTTTTGTGTAAATTTATAATATAGAAGCACTTCTACTCAGTTCTGCTGAAGGTTAGATTACGATAAGGGGGTATTTAACCCTTCGCTGAACACCTTTTTTAAAACCTTCTGTTAAGCACCCAGGTCTGGCCCTCTAAGTCGATGGGCCTTTGCTTTCTGTTACAACATTTTGGATGGTATGGCATTGGCAACGTTTTCCAATTGCAGGGAAGTTGGTGGACTCAGAAAAAGTGATGCGAGACGAAATTTTTTTGACGTCTTTATCGAACACATTGACCTTTGCAAACAGCGGGAATCGTAAAAATAATCAAGCCGTTATTTCTCAATTCACTTTTTTCAATTCACAATTTGGCTATGGAATCATTTTTCAACAAACCAATTACTTCTTCTTCTTGTTTGGCGCGATAACCGCTTACGCCATTTCGGCGGAGTCATCACAATTAGCAGATTTTATCAGAGGCTTTATTGTCGTTTTCGTGCGGGAAAGACTTTTACGTGGCAGCGACTAATTTTGCTTCTGTCCGGGGTCCGGCTCTCGAAGTGTAACCAATAAAAAAGGCCATAAATTTAGTTTGGAAAATTACTTTTATTCAATTCAAAGTAAAAAATGTGTGAAAATAATATACCTAAAATTAAGAATCAATTTACTTTTGTTCCATATGACCACCTTTTGCTTTGACTATGGCCTTGAGACTATGGCCTTGAGGTCCAGAAACGAATCGCAAGCTGCCCAAATGTGACTTGCAGGTATTTTGGCGCACTCACGGACAATGGCTTTTTTCAGCGAGACTGGTGAATCTTTTAGTTCGGAGCTTCCTCCCCCAAATGGGCCAAAGAGAATAATCCATCGGATTCGCGTCTAGTGAATTTGTGTGGGTGTTATGAAGTTCGGAACGTTGTTTTTAGCTGTTCTTGGTTCATTCGAGCCTCGTGAGACGGTGCCGAGTCCTGCTGAAACGCCCATGGTCTGCCACGGCTTCAAAGCAGCCTCCAGCATACTTTCCCGATAATATTTCGCATTTACCTTGACGCCAGGCTCGATGAAAATGATTGGAGAGCGCCCATTTTCGGTAACAACGGCCCAAACCATTACCTGTGGCGGGTGCAGCTTCCTAGTGGTCAATCGATGACTCAAATTCTCGTATGAACTATCGTTTTGGGTCTGACTTGTTGCTGCTTGGTGTGTGATCATGCGCCTTTTAGATCTTGTAAGGCTTGACTGTGAGATCATTTTTCAGTATGCGGTGGATGCTACGGTCAGATATTTTCAGTTCTTTGCCATTTATTGGCACTTCATCGGGGATTTCGCTCAAGTCGCTTCTTCACTTTTTTAACCATTTCACGTGACGTTGCAGTCTTTTGATGACCACCTCCATGACACTCCACGATGCTACCAGATTTATTGTAACGAGTAATGGTGCAATAATTAAAAACTTTATTTGCTTTAATATGCTCGAGCTCACGAACATTCGCTGGTTGTGATTTTCCAGCAAAATATAATGTAATCAGACTTTTAAGGTTGGAAATCCATTAATGATTTCCTTTTTTCGCGTTTACTCTGGGCAAAATGCTTCCGCGCGCTTGCAAACAATACTCTGGACTGTCTTTTGACCAACTAGCAAACAGCTGATGGCCGTGCATTCAGCTGCGCGGGCGGTCTGAAGTTGGTTACACTTTGAGTGCCTCACCCTGTACGTAGCTCAATGCATACCAAAATCAATGAAAAACGTAAGAAATTTAAAATGTATACCTGCGATACTTAAAAATGAATTATAAATATGGCCCATTTGCCACATAGTCCCATACAAATGCATGTAAATACAGTGCACTCGCGATAACTCGAACTAATTAAAACAGGCGCTGGTCGATTTATCGAATTTGTTCGACTTATCAATTGAGTGTGCTATGTTAAAAAAACAGTCATCGATATCGATTTTTTTCAATTAAATTTATTTATTTATTTACATATGGATATGAACATGAATATGTTTAAAATAATTAATTCGTTTCAATATTTTTCATCAAATATTTGGCAGTCTTTGTGTCAGTTACACAAAAAAAGTCAGCTTTAACAGAAAAGTTAGGCCGAAAAGAAAGTTGTAATGTGTGTTTGTCTTTTCTTGCCTGCAGCAATGTTGAATATGACTTTTTCACGCAGCAATTGAAGAGTGTTAACCTTTGCGGGGCTTACTTGTTCAGTTGTGGCCCACTGAATTACCTTATTGATAGAGCTAACTGCCTCCTCAGATGATATCCGCTCACATGTCTCAGTTGTGTTGTTAAACTCAGACTCAGAATCACTAGTTTCAATTATTACTTCTGTGTCGGTAAATTCGGCACCATCATTCCATTTGTTAACATCATAAAGCGTAAATTCGACCTGTAAATTATGTTTTTCATGTTACGTTCTTTCAAGATGAGTCCACTTATTGGGTAATTCTTTTTTCTTTGGGACAGAAACCATTTGTATAAAGCGGCTTTCATTTTAGGAAACTCAGAAGCTTTTAAAGTTCTCCTCTTCCCAGGACCCAAAAACGTGTTGTTTACTGCTTTTAAAATTGCCTTGTCTTTCTTTTTTATAAGACTTATGGTGGACTTGGCTACCCCATATTCCTTCGCTAGAGAAGTAACACTACATCCACGTTTAATTTTGTTAAGGACTTCAGCCCTCTCTTTTAATGTTAAACACTTCAACCTTTTACGATCCATTACTCACATGCACTGATACACTACAAATGACAAATTTAAAGCAATTTGGTCAATGCAAGATGTTGTTCCCAGAAAACTAACGGGATATTAACGTCTAAATATTCATATGGACAATACACTAGTATACATATAATTTATATACATATACTATTACATATGTATGTATGTACAAAATGTACATGTTTGAAAAGAATGTGTGTACAAATAAATTTGTTTTTTTGTTCGAGTTATAGCGCTTTAATATTGTTCGAGTTACAAACTAGTCAATAGGGAAAAAAATGTGTTCGAGTTAGCACGTCGTTCGACTTAGCGGCTATTCGAGTTACCGCGAGTGCACTGTACATACAAGTAGGGGTTCAGCCAGACTGAAGGCATGACTTTTTAAACGATAACCCAGAATCTATTGATTGATCCTATTGATATTTTCCACAGTACTTCGCGAGGTATCCCTTTTTAATAATTCTATAGGGCTACAAACAATAAAGAGAAAAATGTATAAGATGACAAAGTGGCCGTTGTAGATCTGATAATAATAGATTTCGTGTGATCAATAGATTATTATGGGGGGATTCCCATTTCAAACGCCAAAAAATTCGGTTTTTTTACGAATTTTTATTGGGAAAACTATCAATTTTTCGAACATTCGAATTTTTTTAACATAATACGCATTTTTATAATAAAATTCAATGATTTGCAAGCGTTGTTCGTTTTGTAAGACGATTCATGGTTAAATTATAGACCAATCTGAAAATGTTTGACCGTGACACCAAACACGAAACGTGCGTCAGCTGTTTAAACCAGCTGCTTAAAAAGATAATAGCTAAAAAATCACCCGTTATTATGGAAAAAGTCATGGCACACTTTGTGCGTAAATCCTAAAAAGTTGAAAAGCATACCTAACATATTTTGGCATTTTAATTTGGTAGTCAATGTATGAATAAATAATCTCACAAATAAAAAAAAAAGATTAAAAAGTACGAAATTTCAATGAAAAGTTGTCGAATTTTTATTAGTCTTGTACAAAGTTTGAAACTTTGATTTATATGATATTTCTTGTAGAATGAACCATGTTTTTATAAAAAATTAAGGTGGTTAAAACTGGTTAAAATAACGCGTCTAATTAACTGACTATGTTAGCTGTTATCTATTGTTGTTGGTGGCTGCTGTAAGAATTTTTGTGTTTTCGTTTTGAATCACTTGTCGGTCATTACTGCAGAGACCGCATACATTAACGTTCTCTGATTACTGTGAATTCGCATTTCCCCACTATGTAGGGAATACATTCCGGGCATTTTCCCACTGCTGCTGGTTGGTAAAAATATTTAGTTGTAGGAATTTATTGACATTGACAAGCCAATGCAATTGAAGATGCAATTAATTTTAAATGGAAATTCAAACTCAAAATTCTAAAATGGGTGATTTTGACGAAACTGAAGTTAGCAGATCCAGGAGTAATGGGAAAAGATGTCCTAACATTTCAAAAAACGTAAAACTTATGGCTACTAAATTTGTATTGTATAATGAGAGGGAAACGTGAAAACGTGAAAGCAGCGCGAATAACTTCCGTAAATATAAACATGGCAAAAACCATAATTTTACAACATAAAAAGAGCGATTGCAAACTAGTGCAATATTTCATAATATTTTGCGAAAATGGAAAAACAGACAGTGCAGATATTTTTTTTTTATTTTGTTCTATTTCATTTCTCAAAATAAAATACAACAAAAGTGTGCACTCATTTCAATGTAATCCGAAAAAAAGCATACAGAGAATTCACGCCGCAGCTTAAATGATACAGACCTCTCCTTTCATGAGAGCCATATCAGGCGATTACGGTGAGTGATTGATGGTTAAAATGTGATTTCTAGTCAAAAAGTCAGTCACAAGAGTGGATCTATGAGATGGTGCATTGTCATGCAATAAGCGCCATCTCCCTCCTGCGCGGTATTTAGGGCGAATTCGACAAACGCGATGCAACAAATGCTTCAAAACGCCAAGAGAAAAAATTGCATTGACGGTTTGGCCAATTGGAACGAACTCCTTGTGACCAAATCTCTTGGAATCTTAAAAACAAATGAGCATCGACTTGATTTTTGACTTCTCCAAACGCCATTTTTTGGGGTGGTGGCTTGTCTGGGGCCTTCCATTCGGCACTTTGACGCTTAGTTTCAGGTTCATGTTGGAAACATCACGTTTCATCACCAGTTGCAATGCTGTAAAGGAAGTTCTCGTCTTTTATCACCTCTTTAATGAGGTCTTTCGAATGTTGAATTCTGAGCAATTTTGGTCCTCAGTTAACTTGTGCGGAATGAATCCTGCACAGACCTTTCGTAAGCCCAAGTGATCAGATGCGATAAATCGATGTTTTGGAGATATTCAACTTCGATTCCATGAATTTCAACTATGATTTGGGCTCAGTTTTGATAAATTTACGAACAATTTCGATGGAGTTTTCGCTGATTACTGATACTGTCCATTGTCATTTATGTCCTCACAACCATCTCTGAAACGGTTTCTATCTTATCTCTATTGCTTATGTGATGTGTGCGGATATTTGTTTCCAGTAATGACCATTAATTCTCGATGACGTTCATGTCAGGTGATTGAGCCGGTGGTTGCATTAAATGTGGACAGTTCCCTATGAGCCATGCCTGCACGATTGCCGTCTTACGTTTAGGGTCATTGTCCTGGTAGAAACGGAAATCTTGAGGTATTCCAAGTTTCGCAGCGCTTTGGCATAGATTACACAGGCCAACAAAATCTCGCTTTTTTACAGCTTTTAAAACGGCTATGGGTGTTTCTTGAAGGTTTTTTTATGCTGACAACGAATATGACCTTGAAAATGCTCCAGCACGTCAGGATTTTTGGCAATTTGAGGTTAAAAAGTCAAAAAATGCAGATTTGGGCCATTTTTTTAATTTTTTTTTTTGGGCAAGGTAAAGTTTTTTTTTACTTTTCCGCAACAACATCGCAAAGTACTAATCTTCAGCTTTAAAATCTATTTTTAAAAATATTTTTGCGATTAATATAAAAAAAGTTATACTATTTTGAATTCGCCCTTTACAGGGGCGTTATAGAGTTAGAAAGGTTGAATTTGCATATCTAAAAGTCTCCAATTCAAAATAGAATAACTTTTTTTATATTAATCGTAAAAATATTAAAAAAAATGGATTTTAAAGCTGAAGACTAGTACTTTGTGATGCCGTTGTGGAAAATTAAAAAAAAGCTTTACCTTGCCCAAAAAAAAAAATTAAAAAAATGGCCAAAATCTGCATTTTTTGACTTTTTAACCTCAAATTGCCAAAAATCCTGACGTGCTGGAGCATTTTCAAGGTCATATTCGTTTTCAGCATAAAAAAAAGCTTAAAACGTTAGTTAAAATTATCGAAAAAGTTTTTTAGTTGTTGGCCTGTGTTATTTTTTATAATATTAAGATCCATTGTTTTGTCCATAATACCCTCGACAAACACTAAATTTCCTACTCCGGCTCCTGACATACATGCCCATACCATTACACTGCCACCTCCAAGTTTCACGGTCGGTTTTATGTTGCTTTTGTGGAGCTCTGTATTAGGTTTCCGCCAGACGTAAGACATTCCATCAGAGCCGAATAGGTTGAATTTGGACTCGTCAGAAAATATTACCGTTTTCCGGAAATCAAAATCTTCAATTTTGAGCTCTCTGGCGAAGACAACTCAGCTCAATTGATTTTTTTTATTTATGAATGGCTTCTTTCGTGCTACTCGACCATTAAAGTCCTTTTCACGTGGTACCCGTCGCACTGTTTCGACGCAACATGATTTGTCCACTTCCTGCTGAATTTCATTTAGCAATTTTGGAGCCGATAGCATTGGGGTTTCTTTTATTTTTCGAACAATTAAACGCTCATCGCGTTCGTCAAAAATTTTATTTGGGGCATATCGGTCTTTTATTTCGCTGTTCAGTCGTAGTACGTCGGCCCATTTTTTATATATTTTTATATTGTCCACTTGGCGATCACAAGCATACTAAAAATTGCATAGAACAATTACTGTGCGCTAGTTACATAAATTAGTTGGATCGAAATACCGTTAACCAATCGACTAGCCATCGCCGCAACATAAACAAGTGCTTGCATCAAATAAGCTGTGAGCAAAGATACCGCATTGTGGTTGCATTTCATATCGTGTGTGAGTGGGACTAATATACATTTCCAGAACTCTGCTCTACTCATTATGTTAGCAAACCATTTTACTAAATATTGGGTAGTCGAAAAAGTCTTTTCGTATTTTGTCAATAGATGTCATTGGAGTCATCTATCTCCAGTCCTACCAATCACATTGTGTCATATCATATGGTGTTAGAAAGGTGACATTTTAAGCTTCATTCAACCAAAAAAAATTTAATTCGGAGAAGTTGAAAAAAAGTTATAGCTGTTCAAAAATGAGTGAAAATAATGAAGAAATTCGCTATATTTTGAAATTTTCGTATAAAAAAGGGAAGAATGTCACGCAAGCCACCAATGAAATTTGTGAAGTTTACGGAGACGATGCTGTATCAGTTCGTGAAGCACAACAATGGTTCGCTCGCTTCCGTTCTGGAAATTTCGATGTGAAAGATGCACCTCGCTCCGGTTGACCTATCGTTGAAAAAGTCGATGAAATTATGCAAAAGATTGACCAGGACCGTCACATAAGCTGCTATGGTATAGCCAAGGCACTAAACATTCATCATCAAACGGTTTTGAACCATTTAAAAAAGGCTGGTTACAAAAAGAAGCTCGATGTTTGGGTACCACATGAATTGTCTGTGAAAAATTTAATGGACCGAATTAACATCTGCGATTCTTTGCTGAAACGAAATGAAATCGAACCATTTCTGAAGCGAATGGTAACAGGAGACGAAAAGTGGATCAAATACGACAATAATGTGCGAAAACGATCATGGTGCAAGGGTGGTGAAGCTCAACAAATGGTCGCAAAGTCAGGATTGACGCCTCGAAAGGTTATGCTGTGTGTTTGGTGGGATTGGAAAGGAATCATCCACTATGAGCTGCTCCAGCCTGCTCGAACGATTGATTCTACACTTTACTGTCAACAAAAAACGGCCAGAACTGATCAGCAGAAACGGCGTCGTCTTCTATCAGGACAACGGTAGGCCACACACATCTTTGATGACTCGGCAAAAACTGGGAGAGCTTGGCTGGGAAGTTTTGATGCATCCACCATACCGCCCCGACCTTGCTCCATCGGACTACCATTTCTTTCGGTCAATGCAGAACTCCCTTAATGGAGTAAAGTGGGCTTCAAGAGAAGCCTGTGAAAATTACTTGTCGCAGTTTTTCGCCGAGAAACCACAAAAGTTTTACACTGATGGAATAATGTCTCTAGAAGAAAAATGGCAAAAGGTGGTCGACCAAAATGATACATATTTGGTTTAAGGGGGGGCGGGGGTAGGGTCACAAAATCGAAATTTTTTTTCTTCACTCATCTTATAGTAAATCATTTCAAGAATGTTGTGTCAAAATTTTAAGTGGATCGGAGCAGAACTCTCAAAGTTATATCCTTTGTAGGCACTCTACCTCGAATGCGGAGCATCGATAATTTCTCAGAGTAATTTTTTCAAACGGGTTTTTCCCGAAACGACTTCTTAAAAGTCGGTGCCAATCACAACTCCGAAACTATTCAACCGATTCTTTTCAAATTTGGCACACGTTTTCTAAATCAAAAATACCTCCCCCCCCCACTGTTTTTTTTTTATTTATTTTTTTTAAGGTTGTTTTTCACTTACAAATATGGCGAAATTTTTCGCCAAAAATGCTCGTTTTACGTTTTTTTGCCACCAAAACTACTAAAATGAAAAAAAAAAAATTTTATTAATGTAGGGGGGAGCATTACGTCATACTTTAACTGAAAAATTCGACTTTTTTAGTTTCAGATGATTCTACGACGAATGCCGATTGGCACCGCAGAGCACCTCTCGAAAAACATATCTCCAAAAAAACTCTGTCATGGGCTTATTTGTCAATATTTTATTATTAATATTTTTTAAAAACTTATTGAAAAGATGTACAATAACATGCAACTGATTTTATTAAAGTATCTTAAGCCATATTTCTGTAAAAAATTAAAAAAAAAAGTGTTTTTTTTTAGCGCTAAACCCTACCACCCCCTTAATAAAGTTCATTATAAATATAAAAAAAAATGAGTTGAAGTTTGATTAGAAATACGAAAAGACTTTTTCGTCTACACGATATTTACGTTAAAATTTTTTTTAAATTGCGACAATTTTTCATTCTGCAATAATTTAAATTCATAAGCTGAAACTGCATGAAATAAGCTGTCAGCCACTGTATATAAAAAACTACTAAATGAGTGAGAATTGAATTCACATACCTAATCATACACATACAATAAGTGCTTAAAATCCATTATTTTCACTTTTTTAACAAATATTCTTGGGATAATATTTTTTATATTAAATTCCGCATAGCCTTGCCGTATCGTTCATGTGTTTTACGTGATCAAATGTGTGAGTCACTGTATACTGCACATTTTCTCTCCTAGTAGTGAATAGTTACTAGTGCATTTGGTTATCTCGATTTGGTTTTCTTCATAATTTAATAGCAGTTTATAAATACAGTCAATAAATTACAAGTTCGGTCATAAAAGTTGTGTGGGTTTCCCAAACGAAAATTTATTAGAGCTTAGTTTTGGGTTGTCGACATTTGGCGAACATACCAACATTTATTATTAGATACCGAAGATGGTGAGAAGCGTACAAGCATACATACGTGTATATGTGTGCCCTGCGGGGAAAAGCCAAACTAGTTTAGAAAAATTCCAGTTCAGAGGCTGATATTTAATAAAAGAAATCAAACCAGTTCGTTATTGATTAGAATAATACCAATAGTAAAATATCAATTTGCCTGCAAATTAGTTTTTTTTTTTTTAGATACAAAAGTTTAACACCTGCAAACTGGACCTTAAGGGTCGCACCAGGGCATACTTTCCAAGTGGGCAGGATTCGAACTAGAGGAAAATATGTAGAGATGCTGGTACCTCTGTCTTCACTGACGGCTCCAAAATGGAATCGATAGTTGGAGCATGAATTTTCTCTAAATCAGTCAATTCATCTATTGCCTTAAAACTGCCGAATACTGGTAATGTTTTTCAGGAAGAAGTCTTTGCGATCCTGCAGGCATGCAGGGTGCTTATGGAATGCGGCAGCGAGCGAGATATTATACTAACATATTTTTCGTTTCCACGAGAGTCGGTTCTACGTAACCGGAACGACCCGGATTTATATCCGGCCAAGGGCTGTCACTCCAGCTGCATTTCCCGTATGCAAGTATAGGGAATGTTTATGCTGCTACAACAACTAACATATTTCCCGATAGTATAATCAAGGCACTGACGATACCATGATGCAGATTCCATCTGGTCAACTCCTTTAAGATGGAGATCAAATCTCTTAGGTGTGCAGGTAACATTTTTCTGATCTTGGATCCAGGAAATTAGAATATTGAGGGAAATGTAATTGCTAATGAGCTTGCCAGGAAGGGTTCGACTGAATTAGTCTCAGAGGTTTCCTATTAGACAACGGCGCCCCCTTGGCTGTTAAAGGGACAGTTAAAGACGAATTGCATAACTTATTTCTCAGAAAAGTACATGACTGAGGGAGTCCCATTTCTTCGTGTGTTATTAAGAAAATCCTACCCTAATCCCCCAGTATAATAGACTCAGGACTCAGAAAGTTCCACGCCATTCAATTTCCAAACTCGTAGCTGTATTTGCCGGAAATTGAACGAAAAGCACACACGCAGAAAAGCTAGGTTTACCATTTAACCTCCACTGCTTCTGGGGACATTTCAGAGAAAGTACCATATACTTCTTCTTCTTCTTCTTAGAATCACAGGCCTTGGTGAGCCATTGATTCATTCACAACCTTGCGCCATCTGTCTTTGACTAAGGATACCTCCTTCCACCGCCGAACGTTTAGCTTTTCAAGCTCAGCTCACACGCCTTCGAGCCATCTCTTTCTGCGCCGTCCTCTTCTTCGGCATCTAACAGGGCGTAATTCAACTGTCTGTCAAGTTGTTCTCTCCTTGGGCATTCTAAACACGTGTCCGTTTGACAGCTAGACGACTAAGGCTACTGGATGCCCTTTCTTTGACGGCATGGGGCAGTGCTCCAGCCTAAATTCCATCAACTTTTCCCGTTATATCAACATCTCTCATAATGTATAAGGTTTCAAAAATATATATTTCTTTTCTTTTTTTTTGTCGGGACAACTAACAAGTGCAGCACTCAGACATTAATTAAGTCCATTGTACTACACTTTCCCTTTTAATTTTTTTTCAATCTACTCGACCTTCGAATAAATCTGAGTATATCTTGTGGTGCCAGGGATCCAAGATGGTCGCTTTTTAGCACATCAGTGCCAAAGACCTCAAACCTGACTCGAGCGAAGGCGGGGCAGGGGCACAGGAAGTGGCCCGTCATCTGTGCAGCCAGCCGTCTGCACTCCCTTCTGCTTAATGACAGGAGGGTTTGCGACAGTCGATCGGACATGACAGGTAACATCAGTTTAGTCCATCTGCAGCCTCTCTTAGCCTACCAAGCTCGCTTGTGGGCTGTAGTTACCCATTTGCTAAATGTGGCTTTGATAGCCGCAGAAGGGAGTGGCAAAACGGGCTCTGGGTCAAAAAAGTTGGCCTCCGAACCCATCTTAGTTTAGGAGTCAGATGTCTCGTTACCCACGATACCCACGTGTCCGGGATCCATATTAGCATCAGGCTATTATGTCTACCGACATAGTTCAGCCTAGATTTACAGGACTCGACTATCCCTGATGTGGTTGGGGGGCTGTGTAAGGCCATAAGCGCAGCTTAGCTGTCGCTGCAGACACATATAGATCTGCCTCTCCATTGCTTTTCCACAACAAAGTTCATTGCTTCTTGAACTGTATACACCTCCGCTTGAAACACAGATGCATGCATTCCAAGAGCAAAGTGCAGTTTTGTCTTGCTGGATTCCATGTAGACCCCAGAGCCGGAGCCATGCTCGGTCCTGGAGGCATTCGTGAAAATGCGAAAACAGTGTTTGTCGGGCTCATTTATAATTTTCAGATAAAACTAAAACCATTTTGTATCAGAGAGACGTCAGAGACATCAATGCACAACATTCAGAAATTAGTCACATCGCATGTACGAAATCGCTGATATGGGCGTTTGAATTGTTAGCTGCGTAGACTACTTCTCTTGCCTTGGTTTTCGGTACTTATTTTGAACACGAAAAATGTCCCAAAATCAACTTTAGTAACAATTCTAGGACCAATCAAGCGCTAAAAGTTAGGCATATATGTATTCTAAATAATAAAAAGAAACCTGTGGATTTTTCAATTCGAATCCGTACTATGGTCACGATCCACATAATGGAAATACCCTTAAATGTATATGTGAATTTATGGCATCTTCTAACTGAATAGACGGTCCAACTAAGCGGGACTTCCGTACAAAATATTTAAATCAAGCGGATATCCCTTAATTAGATTCCCAGATGTATAAAAATCTCGAACATTTGTTAAAATTTGAGTTTAAATTATTATTATTAAAATAAAGCAAATCTATCTGTTCAATGTTAAAGCACAAAATAAAGCCACAAAAATCATGAGACCAGAAGTGTGAGTGAAACTCGCTGCGCTATTAAGGTGTGAATCGATCCATTTCGCCCAATAGGAAACATTTGTATAGACACCTGGTAGGCTTGGTTGTGCGCATTCGATTCCCCATGACACAATACCAGCCAATTGTTCATTGCACACCAGTGGACCACCAGAATCACCGCTGCATGCATCACGCTCGCCCTCCGAATAGCCCGCGCAAAGCATCCCTTCACGGAGCATACCTTGCGAGAAACTCGAATTGCTGGCACACACGTCGAAATCTATGATGGGCACATCCACAGTCAGCAAGTAGTCGGACAGAGTATCCTGAAAAATAGCGGTCAAATTGTGCTTTATAATGAACAAGACTAAGGGCGAATAATTATAATAGACGTACATTTTCAGTTTGGCCCCAGCCGGTCACCTGACAAACAGTACCGGCGGCCACTGGCTCCGTAGTTATATTAATTGCCTCGGCTCGAGTGTACGTTGCTGGCACTGAATCGTTCAGGAACACCAAAGCAATATCAGACTCAGAGGTGGATAAATTAAAGTAGCTCACATCATAAACGACTTCTGCAATGTCAAATACGAGCGTGTAATTATTGCGTTCGAAGCGATCCAAATTGCCCATGACGACAATGAAGTCTGTGGCCGGACGGAATGAGCCATTGTTGATGTTGTAACTGAGCGATGGAAAAGGAACAAATTATTTGTGGAATGAAAGTTTTTGTATTAAATTAATTTAAATGAAATTAAAGTAGAGTTAAAAATATTAAAATTAAAAAAATACATAAAATAAAATAAGAAAGGAAAGTTAAAGAAAATTAAAGAATTTAACATTAAAATTAAGTTAGGCGAAATAAAATAAAATAAAGTGGAATGAAACAGAAAATAAAATAAAGAGAAAATCAATTAAAATGAAATAATTCAAAATAAAATTAAATTAAAAAATTAAATTAAAAAAATTAAAATAAAGTTTAATAAAAATGAAATAAAGATTAAATTAAAATTAAATAAAAACATTAATTTATTTAAATAGAAAAAATAAAATCAAATGAAATAAAATTAAAATTAAAATTTAAGTAAATTAAAATAATAAAATAAAATAAAGTAGAATTAAACCGAAACAAAATAAAGAGAAATTCAATTAAATTATGTTAAATTATAATAAATTTCACAAAATTAAATTAAATTATTAGTCGAAATAAAAAAATGAAAAAATTAACTTAAACTAAATTAAAACAAAGTTTAATAAAATTGGAAAAAATTAATTTAATCAAATAGATAAAATAAAATAAAATAAAATAAAATAAAATAATGATGAATCCGAAGAAAACTACGCAGTAGACCAAAATATTATTATAGACAACTTGCATAGCAGCCAATCTTATAAATATTTGGGATTTCTGCAACTTACAGGAATCAACCACACGTTAGTAAAGCAAAACCTTATTAACAAATTTGGGGCACGACTGAAAGCTGTATTAAAAACTAGTCTGAACAGTGGAAATAAATGCAAGGCAATCAATACCTGGGCCATACCCCTTTTGACATACTCGTTTGGAGTAATAAAATGGTCTCAGACAGACATCCTTCGGATTGAAACGCTGATACGCACCACTTTCACAAAGTTCCAAAGTCATTACCCTCAAAGCGCTGTGGAAAGAATATCGCTTCCTCGAAACGTTGGTGGGAGAGGAATCATTAATATAGCGCGCCTACACTTTTCGCAAACTTTGAAGTTACGTACATATTTTCTAAGCAGCGAGTCCCATCTATTTAAAGCTATCGCTATGGCAGATAATGGCTTTACCCCGCTAAGTCTGATGGAGCAGAATATCCCAGTACCTGAGGGGGTTAAATCCCCAGCAGAAATGATCGCAGCATGGAAGGCAAAAACAATACACGGTGCCCATCCGCATGATCTCGAAATGGAATGGATAGACGCACAGTCATCCAATTTATGGTTGAAAAGAGGAAAACTATTTTCTGAAACAGAAGGTTTCGCAATCGCTATCCAAGACCGAGTTATTCCAACAAGGAATTTCCGAAGGTCGATACATGGTGAGGCAATAGAAGATAGGTGCCGAAGGTGCGGCATTTACGGCGAAACAATCGACCATATAATTGCTGGATGTAGCGTACTTGCCCCCCGTGAATATGTCATGAGACATAACAATATAGCAAAGATCCTCCACCAACAACTCGCGATCAAACACGGTCTCTTACAAGCAGAAGTCTTGTATTTTAAATATGAACCAAAGGCAATAATCGAAAATGCAAATTTTAAACTGTACTGGGACAGATTTATATCCACAGATCAAACAGCAGCTGCCAACAAACCTGACATTATCTTGTTCGACAAGACAAATAAAACGATCGAAGTAATCGATATAGCGGTGCCCCTTAATCGCAACATCCAAAGCACATACTCCACCAAAGTATCGAAGTATGCAGCTTTGGCCATAGAACTGAAACGAACGTACAAAGCGAGGGAAGTGAATATAATCCCAATAATTATATCGTCCACTGGATTAGTGCCTAAGCATTTAATAAAAAACTTGAAGAAGTATGACTGTCAACACCTCTTAGAAGACATGCAGAAGTCGACCATACTGGACACATGTGCAATAGTTCGTAGATTTTTAAATATTTAAGCAATAGCAATCGCATGGGCGTAGAACTTGGACTACGCTCCACCAGAGCACAATCCCTTGAAAATTTTATCCGGGATGTGTAATCTCCGGCAATAGCCGAGATGGATTAAGCTCAAATTAAAAAAAAAAAAAAAAAAATAAAATAAAATAAAATAAAATGAAATGAAATAAAGTAAAATTAAAATTAAATTAGACTAATAAAAAAAATAACATAAAATTAATTTGTATTCAATTAAATAAAAAAGGGATATTAAAACAAAGTTATTTAAATTAAATAAAATGAAAAAATAAAATAAAACTAAAATAAAGAGAGGCATTGCTGATCGGAGGTGGCGAGTGGAAACTACTTGCGTTACGATCAGACAAATCTGGCCATCCTGCAATCTGAAACAGACAAAAACCCTTATAAGTCTTTCGAAACACGAACTAAGGCATATAATATCTTTTATCACCGGCCACTGCCTTTTGGGCACTCACGCACGTCGGCTCGGGGTTCCTCAAAACAACCTGTGCAGATACTGCGAGGACGAAGATGAGGAAGTATCAAGCAGGCATTTGCTGTGCAGTTGTGACGGTATAGCCAGAAGTCGACTCGCTCTTCTAGGCTCTCCAACAATTGAGAATCTTTCAGTACTCTCGGACTTGAAAATCGAATCTCTTAAAAAATTCTCGAAACGAATTAATATCTTTGACCAAAATCTACAATAAAAATCTCGGTTAGGTGGGGAAATCATATAACATAATGAGCTCAAGGGCAACACAACGGACCCAACTTGCGGTCTATGTGGCACTCCGATGCGGGGTCTTCCTTAAACCAACCAACCAACCAAAATAAAGAGAAATAATATTATATTTAATAAAATGGAATTAAATTAAGTTAAAAGTAAATTAACTTAAATAAGATTAAATAAGATTAAATAAAATAAAATGAAATAAAGGAGATTAAATTAAATTGAGGTAGATCAAATAAAATATAATATAATTAAATAAAATTAAAATAAAACAAAATTAAATAAAATGAATTAAAATTAAAATACAGCTAAAGTTAATAAGGGTTAAGGGGATAAAGGCTAGTTCCCTACACGCCATCACAATTGGACATGAGCCCGACTATGTCCGACAGTGGACAACCGCTTCAACCTAAGCTAAAGTAATAAATTAAATTGAAATAAAATAAAATAGAATAAAACTAAACAAAAATCAAAAACGACAAGGCACCAGGACTGGTTGGAGTACCCGCAGAAGCCCTCAAGCAGATCGCAAAAATGCGACCACAAGTCTTACTAGATATGTACAACTTATGTCTAAGAGACACAATTTTCCCAGAAATGTGGAAAAAGCAGCAGCTTGTGCCAATAAGCAAGGGGAACCTCTCATCAGCATATCGGCAATTATGTATGCTCGACATAGCAGACAAACTCCTTGAATGATTGATCAGGCCTCGACTGGCCGCGGCCGTAGATAACGCCGGTGGACTATCAGCAAGACTGCCCGGCCTTAGACGCGGAAAGTCTACAATAGCGCCAATCGAAACAGGACAGTATTTAGTCCAGAAGCATAGTCCTTCTTGCCAACTTAGATGTTGACGCTTTCAATAGCGTAAGAGGGGTGAACATATTAGCCACCTTAGCCGCCTTTTCCCGTTAAAGATCAATGGTTTCGTTACTTGTATGGCACGTAGCGCCGTCTTGTTGAAAATAAACGTTGTCCAGATCAATCGTTAATCATCTCTCGATAGCGCAATCCATTCACCTGTAACACCTGTTATTGGAAAACCTTATAAAGGGTTTTTCAATTGGCGCGGGTCGATTTTGGCGCCCTGTGGCAGCCATTTTGTTGTGGTGACATCTCAAATCTTTTGTTTATTATTCAGTTGTTTATGCCAAATCACCAACCAACCAAACAACAAATAAAATAAAGAGAATTTAAATTAAATTAAATAAAATAAAATAAAATAAAATAAAGCACAATAAATTAAATAGACTAATAAAGTAAAATAATTCACATTAAAATAAAATTAAACTAAATTCAATTAAAATTAAGTGAAATAAAAAAGTATATCAAAATAAAGTTATTTAATTAAATTAAATGGAAGGAAAAAAATAAAATTAAAATACAGAAAAGAAATAAGTTAAATTAGATTAGATGAAATAAAATTAATTAAATTATAAAATAAGTTGATTTAAAAAATATTAAATAAAATTTAATTAAAATAAAGAGAAATTAAACAATTTCAAAAAGATTAAACAAATGAAAAAATAACAAATAAAATGAAATACTTTTAAATTAAATTAAACTAATAAAAAAAATTAAATTAAAATAAAATTAAGTTAAAATAAAACTGAATCATATTAAGTTAAATTTAATTGAAATAAAAGAAGATAAAAAATTTTATTAAAATAAATTTACTTTACATAAATATTAAAGTAAACATAAAAAATCAAATATGTTTAAATTCTTAAGTTAAATTAAATAAAATGAATTGAAATGAAAATACCGTTAAATATAATTAAATTAAATAAATAATAATAAAATAAAATACAAAGAAATAATATTAAAATAAAATCACATTAAATAAGATAAACTTAACAAACTTGATAAAAAATTATAATTAAATAAAACAAAACAAAATAAAATAAGTAAACATAAATAAATTTAACTCACTCGACAAAACAATGTGCGGCTGAGAGCACCACATTGGCTCTAATCAGTGAGCCACCACACAAATGTCCGGTACCAAAGAAATACCCGTCATTTGTACGACGGCGTATTGAGACCTGATGCTTGGTATCATTGAATTCCGCCAAGGTACCGTTGATAATACGACCATCGCGCTCGAAACTCACTTCTCGACCACGCGGTGTGGCCGCTGTGCTTAAAAATCCATTTTTTTTAGATTAGAATTTACATACACACACACATACATATGTAGCTCAGAATTTTTCTTCTAATTTTACAACGTGCAACACTACTTGTTGCCCGACACTAAAGGGTTTTCCAATAACAGGTGTTATTTTGAATAGCCCGCTATTTCGGTAGATGTCACTTTTGAAGCAGTCATTTTTTGATATTTGACCAGTAGAAACTACGCCATTAATAAAAATGGATCGATGTACGCTCAAACAACGCATTGAAATTATTAAAATTCACTATAAAATGGTGAAAGTTTGGCAGAGATGGTTCGTAAAACTCGCACATTTTTAGGTCATCGTGAAGCACTTTGTCGAACCGCAATGCATAAATTGGTGAAAAAATTCGATCTGTTGGGACAAGTTAGTGATGTGAAGACTAAAACCAAAACCCGCGCACGTCGCTCAAGAACAGTCGAAAATATTGCTGTTGTACCCGAAAGTGTTGAAGAAAACCCAGGTTTATCCATTCGTCGTCGTTCTTTGAAGTTAGGCGTTCCACAAATGTCATTACACCGTATTTGCATAAAGATTTGGGTCTTAAGGCTTATAAAGTCCAGTTAACACAAGAACTCAAGCCGGCCGATCATCAACAACGTTGAAATGCATGAAAATGATTCGGAATTCCATCGTAAAATCATCTTGTTAGTGATGAGGCCCATTTCCACCTCGGTGGCTTCGTCAACAAGCAAAATTGTCGGACCTGGGGCTCAGAAAATCCAAGAGTTATTGTTGAAAAGCCTCTCTATCCTCAACGTGTGGCTGTTTGGTGCGGTTTGTGGTCCGGCGGAGTCATTGGACATTAGTTTTTCGAAAATGAAGCTGGAGCAACAGTTACGGTGAAAGGATTGCGCTATCGAGAGATGATTAACGCTTTTTTATGGCCGGAATTGGATGGTTTTGATCTGGACAACGTTTATTTTCAACAAGACGGCGCTACGTGCCACACAAGCAACGAAACCATTGATCTTTTACGGGAAAAGTTTCCGGATAACAGCTCTTATTGGAAAACCCTTTATAACTCAATGGTAGTAAATCTGCGTTTTTCGTTTTTCACTACTACGGCAGAATTTTTTTTTATTTTTATTAATTATTTTTTTAATTTTTATTTTTTTCATTTTATTTTATTAATTTATAGCAGCTCAAAATTTCAGTTAGAATTCAGCATTAAAAAAATTATCCTAATCCTATAAAATTATATGAAATATATGGAAAGAAGAATGCCACGAGTACTAAAAAATATTTTTTTATGCAAATCCTTAAAATCCTTAAGAAATATATTTTTCTTGCCAATCCTTGCTAAAAACGAAAAAAATGTGTTTTGAACTTTTCATCCTTCAATATAGAAGATTTTCATGGTGTATAATAAAAAAAAAAAAAAAAAAAAAATGTGACTAAGATCATTTTGAAAAAACAAAACAAACTGTGACTAAGATCATTGTGGACAGGTTCCACAGTCATAAGTTAACTAATTCGGGTCAACCAACCACTTTTCATTTTACAGTTCAAATTGGACCAATAGTAGACTGTAGTTTGCGCACCCATTAGTTAGCCAATAGTCAAAAGGACTGATGGATGCTGCAGGACGAAAATTTCAAAAAACAGATTTCACATCTTTCGGCAAGAATTTTTAAAATATTTTTGAATTATCTTAACATTTTTCATCCATTTCATTTGTACGCATCATAAATTTTTTTTAAATAAAAATAATAAAAAAAATCCTGACGCGAATCCAAAACCACAGTTTTACCACCTTTGAGTCATTTCAACACTCACATATAGATTTTCTCATCTGTGAGTTAATAAATAGAAATTTTTCGCACTGTATTCTTTTCGAAAACAACTCACATGTCAGCAAAATATGCACGAAACCACAAAATATGACCAGAAATATGAAGTTTTTGTACATATTTTCTATCTTATCGAAAGCGCGAAAACCAAAAATTCCCAAATTTCTGCGTTCGTAAATCAAATTCTGTTTTATATGAACTTTGCGAATATTTCGCTGCTTTGCACGCCGGTATGAATTGAAATGGCATCAAGTTTTCGGAACGTTGGATAAACAACTTAATTTCGTTTCGGCTATCTGACTATTTGACGTACGAATATTAATCTAATCAAGAAAACTAATTTCTGTTCATACTCGTAACAACACCGATTAGACCGATACCATAAGTTAATACACAAAACAGTATCGGCTATAAAGGAGCCATCAGACATGGCAAGGAAAATGCTTTCAGCGAGCCTATCCGGATAAGCTACATTTTTATTTGAAAAAAGTAGCGCGCAGATAAATTTTCATTTCTGAAACCTCATTTTATACATTCACACTGCAATAGCAAACACTTACTGCTGTTGTTGTCTTTGTTGAAAAAACATTAATACAGTGAAACCGTTCCTAACGGACATCCATCTGGACAACGCAGCATCTAAGGAATATCAACATAACTTTTCTACTTAGCAATACGACTTTAGTTCGTCAGACTTTAGATCAATAGGTAGGTAGGTAGGTAGGTAGGTAGGTTAGATGGCAAGAGTACCCCAGATACACTACAAGTAGCACTTACGTGCCGTTTTGATACAATAATGTGGACCACTACAGAAAAAATTTAGGGAAGAGAAAACCATCTACAGCCATCCAGTGCTGTTGATGTAGTGGAGGAGAGAAAAGGGATCTAGGCTGGAGAATTTCTTTAAGTCATCCCCAAAGGGCACGCTAACAAGTCTCAAGCGCCTAGCCGCCAGACCGGGACATTTGCAGAGAAACTCTTTAACAGATTCTTTCTCTGCCGGATCCCCACAGCTTCTGCAATAGGAGTTGTATAGCATTCCAAGCTTCTCCGCATGAGTACCGATCACCCAGTGACCAGTGAACACCGCAAAGAGTTTGGAAATTGAATGGCGGGGGATTCTCATCACTTTAAGCGTCCTACTTCTGTCGTACTGAGCTCAAAGTGTTTTCGAAATAGCACACGATGAGACAGACCTCCATCTGTCTTGCGCTTTTTTTAGAAAGAAATTGTGTAGTTTCCCTTTAACAACGGTCAAGGCGACACCGATGTCTGAGAAGGAGACAGCTGGAACCGGTTCTGCCGACCCCTTCCTGGCAAGCTCATCGGCAATTTAATTTCCCTCTATATTCCTGTGCCCAGGAACCCTGATAAGGGAGACGTTCGAGACGTTTAAGTTCCTGCTTACAGGAGTTTACCAGAAGAGAGCTGCAATACGACTACAACAGGGCTTTGATAGGAGCTTAACTACCGGAAAAATGTTAATTAAATCCCTCCTAACAGCGATCCCTAAGCATTTTACATGCTTGCAGCATCGCGAAGACCTTTGCTTGAAAAACGCTGTTCGTTTCCGGCAGTTTAAAGGATACCGAAATGTTGGCTGATTTAGAGAAAAACCCCGCTCCCACTCCAGATTCGATCTTGGATCCGCAAGTGAAAACAGATGTACCTACATATATACGTTCCAAATCTCCCCTCTTGCCTGCTCGGAAAGATAGCCTTAGCACAACCCTCAAAACCCAGTTTGCGGATGGAGAGATCAGTGCGAAGTACAGAGAAGGAAGGGGAGATCTGCTTCAGGATACTACTATGTCCTACTGGAAGTTGTCTCCAAAGACCAATCTCCTTCAACCTAATAGCGCCCTGAGCAGCAATGAATTTAACATGAAGATCCACAGGAAGTAATTGCAGATTGACGTTGAGGGCAGCAGTGGGATATGTTCTCCAAGCACCAGTGATGCCCACACGTACAGTTCTCTGCGCTCTCTCTAGTTTAGTGGTATTGTAGCCCTTCTGAATAGCTACGCACCAAACTAGGCAACCATATGTCAAAATTGACAAACCCACTAAGTTGTACATCTACAGCACGACCTTTGGCTTGAGACTCCATTTTTTGCAGAACATAGATTTACAGGCGTAGAAGGCTATACTGGCCT
Source organism: Anastrepha ludens (assembly GCF_028408465.1). Taxonomy (NCBI): domain Eukaryota; kingdom Metazoa; phylum Arthropoda; class Insecta; order Diptera; family Tephritidae; genus Anastrepha; species Anastrepha ludens. The sequence goes on along the minus strand of NC_071499.1, from coordinate 23,365,009 downwards.
TCTTAACTCGATTTTCTATGTGCAGCTTCCAGTGGAGCTTGGGATCAAGTAGTGCATCAAGATACTTGACTTCCGATGCGAGCGTGAGAAACTGATTATTTAGTCTTGTAAGCTTAAAAGGTGGAGACTTGTATTTCCAGGTGAATAGCATTAACTCCTTTTTGTCAGAATTGACTCTGAAACCGCAACTGGCAGCCCAACTACTGAGTGTAGCCAGTGCACCTCTCAAAATTTCAGTCATTATTGGGTCATTAGGGAAGGTTCCTGAGACCATTAGGTCCAAGTCATCGGCATATGCTATCACCTTTACCCCACCCCTGTTTAAGCAAGTTAAAGCTTCATCAATAGCTACTAGCCAAAGGAGAGAGATAGGAGAGAATAGAGACAGAGATAGAGATAGTTAGTCCTGTGAGAATTTTCCAGATTGTTTGGCAAATCTGTAAATATCCTCCAGTTTTAGAGAACGAGTATTACTCATTCTCACGACATGGGAACCCAAAACTCGTAGCCTTGCTCTAGCAAAGGCAAACACTCATAGAGAAAGCGCTCAGTGCTATCCGCATCCTCCAAGAACGACAGGCACATCAGGTCCTCAATGATTCCAATGGTGGTCATATGCTGACCCAATGGCTTGTGTCCTGTTATAGTACCTCCCATCAACCGAACGTCTTTCCTTCCAAGTTGTAGTAGAAAGTTTGACAGTTTTCTGTTCGAACTGGTCACAAAACACTTTGCAGTTCTGCAGCGTTCTAGACCAGACCATCGCACTTTTATGTATAACTAAACTGCACATATAATCGCTGATCCAATTCATAATTTCTGCGGAACTGATTCCGATTATTGGGCTGGTCCCTGTGGGGGAACCGTTGATCTACGGTTGGCCAATTCATCGGTAATCTCGTTCCATTTAACACCTCTGTGTCCTGGAACCCACATAAGTACAAGCCCGTTCTGTTTTGTGACAGAATTAAGCTTCTTCTTACATTTTTGAACAATCTTCAAGGTTTGCCTCGTGTTCTCCAGGGCCTTCATTACAGCCTGACTATCACTGAAAACTCCCATCTGTTTCCCGCTCCATCTTCTCTCGATTATCTATGTAGTTGCCTACTTTCAAGATGGCAAAAGTTTTCGTTTGGAAAATAGTTTCCAATTCCCCCATACTTATTATTACTACCGCTTAAGAACCACCCGGCTCCAGGCCTTATTTCATTCTTGAACCCATTGGTAAAGAAAATATCCATCAAACCTCCCTGAATGCATCATGGATTGCTCCATTGCGTGAGCAATGATTTTATATTAGTCTTAGAAGAAAATAATTTACTTCTATACAGATCAGGTTTTAATATATAAAATTTGAAGCTGGGTTCAGAAAATCCATCCTTCGAAATTTTTGCATTCGTACTTCAGAAGCAACTTGACTTTGTAAGTATGTGAGAAGGTGCGACTGCATGTTAAAAAGCTAAATACATCTTATTATTATAAAGGGTGGTTAAATTTCAAGGGCCGATGTTTAATGTGAACCACACCTAAACGTCAACGACACCGCTGGACTTCTTTCTCTGGGGTTATTTGAAAGAAAAGGTGTACGTCGATAAGCCAGCAACAATTCAAGAGTTAAAGGATGCGATAATTCGGTACATTAACGGCATAGAACCTGAATTATGCCTCAGCGTCATCGAAAATTTGGACCATCGGATGGAGGTGTGCCGCCGAGGCCGCAGCGACCATTTGGCCAATATTTTATTTCATACGTAATTGAGCCATACCAATATTATCATAATAAAGAGAAATAACAAACATTTGCTAAAAGAATTATATTTTATTCAAAATCAACACCGGCCCTTAAAATTTAACCACCCTATATATATTATAGAATCGCTGTTACTATATACCTGATTGGGAGCTTCTGATGAATTTGTGTACCTCTTCAGACTGTTTTTTCCATATTACCAAAGGATTTAGAGCCCCATCATTGAGCCTTCGCTTTATGTTTTAGAGTTTCATCACCCAATTCGTTTATTGTTTCTACTTCCCAGTTTCCTGAAATGATAACGAAGATTGCAGTGCCCAGTTCAGTACCCAGTAAAAGTTCGTTCTCTCTATCCAGGTTTAGGAAAATCTGTTTAGCCTGCCTCTCGCTTGGACACTCCACTAAGTGTCATATGAATTCCTTATTCTCCCAGGTTTTGATAAAGCCTTTTGTGTGAACTTTAGCGAGCCCACATAAAGGTTTTGGTCCACGGAATTTTGAAGTAGCGCCTTACTTCGATATGCAGTCCGCCTCCTCATTACCAACATAACTTTCATGCCATGGTACCCAACTCAACAAAATAGTGTTCTTTGTACGGATATTGACGGTAGTGAAGCATTCCCCAAAGAGTTTGGATGTTGTTATTTGAGATTCAATGGCACATAAGATTGAGTGAATGTCTGACAAAATGCGGATGCGCTTTGAAGTTGAGCCTGTCAGGAGAGACTATCGGAAAACCGTGCATGGGTATTGATCTTCTAAAGTTTGGTCCAAAAACATGAGCACAAGTTCTGCTACAAAGAATATATTTTTATCAGAATTTATTTGTATGAAAGAATTCATTTTTAAGCATAAAATTACCTTTAAATCACTTTGTAGGGTGGATTGTATATTACATCGTGCGATACACGAGTATGTAGCTCACAACAAAAAAAGCACTTTCTAAAAGTAACAAAAAATATTTTTCAACAATCACTACCTTTTTTTTGTGTGGTTTTTCATACCCGCCAATGTACGAACACATGCAAGAATTCAAGACTGAAACACGTGTTGCCAACAAAAAACTTGATTACTTTTAAAATATTGATCAAGGAAAGAGATTAACGGGCTAAACGTATCAACAAAACTCATTTTTATAATTAAATTCGAACAATTAAATATCTATTCCAAATGCAAAACTGTACCAAATGAGATTTCAACAGGGTGACTCGCTAGAAAAGTTTGTACGAGCCGCCGAACTTAAGGTAGTAGTCTGGTAACTTACACGTTTTTTGAGGCCATGTTTGGGAAATTTTTTGGAAGGGAAAATAAAATTCAATCGGTTTGATTTTCTGATATGTTATTAAAGGTATCAGAAGGTGTACAAAAAAAATTTTTTTTTTTTAAATTAGATACTATTTTTGTACACTGCAACAAGCGGCAAAAAAAGAGGTACAGTGGCTGACCGGCGTGATTTCGTCACTTGTGGTCATCTGAAACAGAAAAAACAAATTGCTTATTAATCAGTGTGCTTGTCGTTCTGGCGGGTAGTAAGATCAAATGATTTAGACAAAAAATAACAAAATGGCGGGCTTCGTAAGAAAATTGCCTTTTTTTAAAGTGGAAATCGGACTAAAAAATGGAAAGTTGGGGACGAAATAAATTAAATCTACTACCCGCCAGAACTATTGATGTGTAGAAAAACATATCTAAATTTCAGCTCAATCCGTTAGATAGAAAATTTGTTTTCACGACGGCCATCCGGAAAAACGTTGTTTTGCGAAAAACGCGTTTAAAGTTTTAGCGGCTGAGCGCGCGCAAGTACGTGCCACTCTCATGTATGTGCTATAATTTCGTCAATATTTCGAATTTCAGTCTAAAATTTGTCAGTATATTACCAATATATCGCACTTTCAAAATATGTAAAAAACCGAAATTCGAAATTTTCAAAATAAGTTACCAGACTAAAATTGCTAGCGTACGCCGATGATATTAACATCAACGGCCTTAATAACCGCGCAGTTAGTTCTGCCTTTTCTTAGCTAGAAACAGAAGCAAGCAAAGCACAAATTGGATGGTGAAGAAGGACACCGGAAGATTTTTGAACCTTTGCATATTGGCGATGGCGAGTATCGTAGGAAATGGTACAATGAGCCCTACGAGCTTTAGGGCGGTCTAGATTTATTGCAGCGAATAAAGATGCATAGCTTCGCTGGTTATGCCATTTTGTTCGAATGAATACACACGCTCTCTGGCTCTGAAAATATTCAGTATTCGATGCGGTACCAGCTGGTGGTAGCAGGGGAAGAGGAAGGCCTCCTCTGCGTTAGAACGATCAAGTGGAGAAGGACTTGCCTTCACTTGGTGTGTTCAACTGACGACCAAAATCGTGTAAGCGGTTGTCGCGCCAATCAAGAAGAATACTTAACTGTAAGCGTACGTACTTGGTTGCTTGGTAACAATTATGCCCTGTTAATCTTAACGAGAGAGCAGTTACAAATTTGTTAAGGAACGCAAAAAGCACTTTTCCAGCAAAAAGTTGTCAGTCGGTGTATTCACAAAATATTTCATTATTTAAGTGTAAAATGCTCATGCTTCCCGGGTTTTTATTAGTACCACACTGTTTTGGCCGGAAGATCAAATAATAGTTATTAAAATGTATTAGAAATAATTAATTACATTTTGAAATACTTTTTGCGGAAAAACAAAACCATTATTTTCTCGGTAGATGGCCGGATGGACAATTTAAAGTTTTTGCTCGTTGGCAAGGTGACATTTCACTATCAAAAAAATATTTTGCTGCTTCTTGTTTGTTTCATTCAGAAGGAGAAAATGTTGCAGTTTTTCTTGAAAAAGGCGAAAACGCAAGCCAGGCCGCTGAAATTGTGAATGGTATTTATAGCGGCGATACTGTAATAGCGAATTACGTGTAATTTTGGTTTCGTCGATTCCGTTCAGGCATTTTTTATATTAAAGAAGCACCTCGCACAGGCAGGCCCGTCGTCGAAAATGTCGTTAAAATCACAGAAATAATCGAGGTTGACCCACATTTTAGTAGTCGCAGCATCGCCCAGGATCTAAAGTTCAACCATAAAATAGTTTTAAACCTTTTGCGGTAAATTTTTACGCAAAAATAATGGATTCCTTTTTCCCCAAACTAATATTTTGTTGTTGACATTCATGTTTTTTTAATGAATATATAAAATTATTTAGTTTCACCACTTTCTGTTTTTGTTGACAAATGCAACAGAGCTTGACACTTTTCATGAACTTGCCAGAAGAATTACTTCGTACTCACTTCTGACTAGGAAGAGTTGCTCAGTTCCTCTCTCAAAACTGTTCTCAAGTACAGGTTGTTTGAGTAAAGGAAAGATTTCCTATAAATTCTGAACTCATCTCGTAAACCGAACACTTCGAGGTACAAAATAAGTATTTTTTGTTGCATTAAGCAATAAATTCACGGCACCCAATCATGTTTTGCATGTTGTTGACTGCGTTAATTTTTTTCTTGGTGGATGAGGTAGGGTTCAAAATGCTTTCGCACTTACAGCAACCGTCATCTACTACGTTGAGTGGGGTGATCACAAAAACAACCCCTACTTTCCTTCTGGCGAGACACTCTTCCCGGGACTACTAACTACATTACTTCGGGAGGGCCCATAACGGCATCCATAAAAGACCAATTCTATTCCCCCACGTCTAGGTCAACCGTATTTGTAGCCAGCTTTCATGCTATAGGCTCATCTTCTTGTGTCTCTATCTGTGCGGCTTCGCTTTGTTGCACTGTGTCGAGGTCTATCTTTTTTCCATAGTACGTCTTCGATATATCCCTTTACCGCTTTCCAGCTGTTCTCGCGTGCGATTATTTTGTTGAGTATGCTGCTCAGCGCAATGTCGCCAGTCTGCTTCCTCAGAGCATCTCTTTCCGCGAGCCAGCTGACGCAACCAAAAAACGTGTGTTCAGTGTCATCGCTCAACGCTTTGCAGTATATGCACTTGGAATCGCTTACCTTGCCAAGGCGGTATAGGTATCTCCGGAAGTATCCGTGGGTCGAAAGGAACTAAATTAAGAAGTACATCACTTCCCTGAAGTTACTTTGGACCCATTTGCCTAATGATGGAATGAGTTTTGCCGTCCATCTGTCACTCGGTTAAGTGTCCCATCGGCTTTGCCACCGCGACAGGGTTTGGCATCTCCGTTCCTCGACGCTAATGATGACGTACTTCTTCTTGGAATTCACCTCATCTATTCGTTCCCGGGCCATGAGGTCGACGTGTATCTCCAAGCTGATCACAAAGACTGCCGTGTCAGACACAGTGCAGTAGGCTGAAGCAGCTTTGAGTTCCGCTGTTCGGTGCACAGCCCCCAGTGCTTTGCGCTTGGCTTTGCAGTTTAGCGAATCTCTACATACTTCGCTGCTCTGTGTTGGCCCACCGACGTTTGCCATTAATGTGCTTAGCATTCCTGTGACCTTTGCTGATTTGGTAGCCGCATGTCGTATCTGGGCCCAGAAAGTAACCCTGCAGTCAAGTTGAATTTCAAGTTGTATTTCACTACTTTTTTGATCACTAGGGACTTATCGCCTATTTGCCTGCTGACCTCGAGTGATATGTGATCTCATGTCAGCAGGATGACTTCGGGCTTATGTTTGGCGAGTTCCAGGCATAGTCCTCAAGCCATATTTGTATCCTTATCACAGCTTGGTCCAGCTTCCTCCTAGCGTCTTCAGTGTCCTCGACTGTTATCTATGGATCTATCTGGATATCACTATTGACAGCGTTAATAGTGCTTTAGAATTGCAAGATTACCCGAGTTGGTGCCGACTTTCGGTAATAAAATTTCCGATTAAAAACTTTCTGATAACGTGTAGGCTAGACCTGCAAGCAATAAATTTGCCAATATATTAAGTTTTTCCAATTGACGTCTTTCGGAATGTGTTTACAACATAACTGAGATTGGGTTGGTGATATACGAAAAAAATCAACCAATGACACTTCGTTGCCGTCTGAACAACGACTGATTGGACGAGTGTGTGAATACATGCAAAATGATTGTGCCGAATTCGGCTGCCAATTGTCCCAAATGAAGGGGCAGCCGAAGTTCCCCTCCCCATTTTTTTGTTTCACCATAGTTAAAAAGCAAACCTGGTAAATCTATCATCCTTGCACAGCCTATTGATTCCGGAAATGGGGAAAAAATTGCTTATATATCAATTTATCGCTCAGTACTGTAGGTACTTTGAGAATTCTGAGTAAAACACAAATAAAAAACGAAAAAAAATTCAAGATAATTGATAACCAATGGCAATAAAGAGTGTGTCAATAGCGAAAATGATCTATTTAATTTATTTACAACCAACTATTAACATATCTGACGCGAATTTTATTACCCTGGCAAATTTGTTTACAAAATCAAAGTAAAATTTATAATAGCGCCAACGAAGCCTTATCAATTACACATAAATTACACCACATCTAAGTAAACGCAACCATACAATACATTCTGTCAAAAAAATATCGGGAGTTATTCATTTAGAAAGCTTGCGTTACACATACAGTGACCGACAAAAGTTTACATACACCCCGCATTTCCAATGGATTGAAAGTTCAAAAACTTTACTGAAAAAAGTGTTTACACAATTTTATTTGAAAGGTTTTTCTAATCTTTATAAACTTAAAAAAATCCATAAAAAAACCTAAAACCAACGTTGCCAAAAGTCTACATACAGTGCACAAATATCTTACTCCAGTGAGAAAAACTTCACTTAACTCTAAGTAATATTGCTTCTTAGTATTTAGTTGGTCCACCATTAACATCAATTACAGCTTGAAACCGTCGCACATACCGGTATTTTGATAATCTAGGCGGCCAAAACTATTTTAACGTTTTTTATAGTCTTAAATACTTTTATTCATCATCATTTAGACAATGGACTTTTTTTATTGAACTATTATATTATTAACCCTTAAATGACCGTGGTATCTTTAAAGATACAACCATTTTTTACTAGAATAAATAGAAAATGAACTTTTTTTTGGGTATTTATAGGTTAAATTATATAAAATAGACATCATTATTAATGTTTTAATTATTTATTATCAAATGCCAAGTCTCACAGAAGGTGTCAAATAAAATACATTATTTGAACCAAAAAAAAATATTTAATTCAATCAATAATCTTACGTCAATAAGAACTAAAGCAAAATGAAACAAATTAAAGGAAAAAATTAAAAATTTTCATTATCTGATGAATCAGATTCGTTAGGTTGGGCCGGAATGAGTAAACTTAACGTTTCCGGTAAATATGATTTTAATTTTCCTCTTTTCACATTTCTAGTGCTGCTAAATAAAGGGTCTGAACTTAAAACAAGTCGATTAAAAATGTAAAATAAAAAAATTTCTTGCTAAGTCTTGGCGGTAAGTTCTAAAATGTTTATTCCTTGCTTCTGCAGCTTCCTCCGAAAGTTGCCCAATAGGCACCAATGCATTTTTTATGATTAATGCCCCATGCACAAGTATTTTGTGCATTGTCGGTGTCATCGGGTGCCATGGGTATAATTCAACGTACAACTGAGCTGTGTCAAATGCATATTTATCATACTTCTCCGAGTCCACTTTATGTCCGCATGAAATTGTCTCCAATATGACTTTTAACCGATAAATGAGATTATAGTTGATTCCGGTTATTTCAGCAGCTAACTTTGGATCTTCGAAAAATCTCTTGCTTGTGTTACCATCATTCGTGTTTCCAAAGTTAGCTTTTGGCATATCAACAAGCAACCCAGTCTCGTTACGGAATCTCCGTTGGATTTCAAGTTTCCTGTCTTTCTCGAGCGTTTTTCCCGCTTCTGTCTTTCTTTCTCTGTGTTTTCGAACAGGCAACTTGTAGGCAAGATGGAGTATACTCTCAAAGAGTCTTATCCTGGCGTGCAAAACAGATAAACCAAACTCAAGGCATTCGTGGTTAATATCGTGCTTTAAATGCAGCTGATTAAAATGTTTGGATGTAGCGCCACAAATATAGCACTTATTGGTAGAAGTTGTGCCAGAAGCAGCGTTGCACACTTTGCCATCTACCATTGTCAGGACGAACACGTGACTGACCTTAAAGGTTAAACTATTTAATTCTAAATCCGTAGCTGACAGCGATTTCAAAGATTCAGTTACGGAGTCAATGTCCTCTTTAGTTATGTCCACACTTTCTTTCACAAACCGGAACCTCAAATGACGACAAAAACAAGCTGAAGAGGGCGTTGGATTTTCCCAAACGACTTTATCACTTTTTCCACAGACTAACCTTAATGGAGGCTGGCGAAAATCCTCCACTGAACCCTCCCCGAGGGTGCCAGCTGGTAATAAGTACCACAGTTTTCCTATTTTCAGGAGGTACTTAGCTAAGTTAAGGGTACTATGGGTAGGGTTCGATACTCCTCAATAGTACAGCACTACTCAAAGTACCTTCAACGTGGTCGGGGGTGAAGGGCTGGATTAAGGTGTGATGCGACCCGTGCCGAGAATCTGTCAGGCTTGGGGCCCTTCTATAAAATAACCAAGTCTCGAACGGAGCTTACGGATAACTGGCGCCCTCCGTAATAATTAGCCTTACCCGTGTAGTTCGGAGCTATGCACGGGCGGACATCCTTTCTCCGACACTCGTGGGTCCAAAATGCAAAGAGATCATAAAAACATAAATAAAAAAAAGGAGATCGGTCCTCCTTCTAATAGACCGACAGGAACAAACAGTTCCGCAACAAGAGCAACGGTCGCACCGAGCTCAAAGAAAACGCCATCCATCGGCTTAATAAGTCGATCCAAACATACAACGACAGCCTCAGCGAAAGCGAGGACAGCTGACACGCACTCAGAACTGGACACAGGTCCAAGTACAAGTAGGGGGGCACTAGCCCGGCAGTCAACTGCGATTCAGCCCCCAAAAACGGTCCCGACCGGAAGCAATGCTACTGCTAGCTCCGGTACCGAAGGATGGCCGCTTGTGAGGGTGGTAGACCCAGCGAAAGCGAGCTACCAGGATCGCAGAAACGCGGCTAGGCTCCTAAGGAGGGTGCACGAAACTCACCCAAAGGAAGGTGAAATGACACAGGAGTTGAAAGAGGCGATTGATAGAGCGAAAGCGATCAACCCTGACTTCAAACCAACACAATCGGCTCCGAAACGACAGCGGTCCTCGGAGGAAAATAAGCCAAACGCAAAAAGGCACAAATCAATGGGCGTGACGCCCAGAAGATCATTTGCGGAGGTTGCAAAAGACCGCCTGATCATAGGAGTCCTAGACGAGAACCACCCAGAAGGTATGATCCCCAGGGCCCAGTGGAAATGGATCGAGGCCGAGCTAACGAAAGTGGCACTGAAAGTTATTCTGGAGAACCCCGGTCCCCCGCCTGCGTGCGAAGACTTAGGCTGGCACCAAGGCCAGATAAAAATTATAGCTTGCGACGATGAGAGATCGGTTCAACTGTATAAAGAGGCCATCTCCAAAGTCGGCGAAGTGTACCCAAATGCCAAGCTAGTGGTGGTGGACAGGAAGGATATTCCGTCCAGGCCGCGAGCAAGGGTTTGGTTACCTTCAACCGTCGAAGACCCGGAAGAGATTATGAAGCTCATTCGGGTCTGCAATCCGGACATCCCAACGCAGGAATGGAGGTATGTCAAAACTCTCACCAACAAAAATAGCGCGGAAGAATCGAAAGAGCAGAAGCGCGCCACCATGCAGGCTCTCCTGCTCCTCACAGAGAATTCAATCGAACCATTAGCGAAATGCGATGGGCATCTGAGATACGGTTTTGTAAAGGTGAAGCTTCACATTTACAAAACAGACACAGATGCAATGGAGTTCCTCGCCACTAAGGAAGGTGAAAAGCACATGGGCGAAGTAGAACCCATGAGCGAAACCGAGCCAATGGGCGAAGACGACCGGCCCACCGAAGAAGAATACGCCTCTTCAGGCTCAGAAATGGGCTTAGGGAGGCTGTACTTCGAACGGGAGGGTAAGTACCACACACAACAGCGTAAGTATTCCGAAAGGGAACTTTTATGCGAAAGCAAAGAAGACCCAGACATAACGCTAACAGCTGATGTATCTTCTACAGATAAACCTTCATCACTGTAAAGAAGCCTGCCTTGCCCTCCTGGAGCGTCTGGCAGAAGATCAGCCGGACGTAGTCCTCATCCAGGAACCCTGGGTACGGAATGGCGAAATCTGTGGTCTGAGGACATCAGGGTATAAAGAATACAAGACCAATGGTGAAGGTACTAAAAGAGCATGCATAATGGCAAAAGCACATCTTAATATATTTATGATTCAAAATTTCAGTAACGCAGATACTACGACGGTTAGCTGGGAAGTGAGCGGAAGCAACATCTGGCTAACCTCGTTCTACTTTGCCGGAGACGACACAGGTCCACTGCCGTCGCCGCTAATAAGAAGCCTTGTGGAAGACTGCAAAGCACACAACCGCAAACTAGCCCTAGGAGGTGATGCCAATGCCCACCATACCGTATGGGGGAGCTCGGATACAAACGAACGAGGTGAGTCTCTCTTTAATTATATTATATGTAGTAAGCTTTTAGTGTGTAACAAAGGCAACGAACCTACATCTATTACGCGCAATAGACAAGAAGTTCTTGATATTACGCTAGTTTGTCAAACCCTCTACGAAAAGATGACGCAGTGGAGGGTTCTGAATGAACACTCTTACTCCGATCGTCGTTACATAGAAATAAAATTTGGGGGAAAAAACTCACGGGCCCCCCCCGCCAGCAGGAACTTGAAAAAGACCAACTGGCATATATATAAACGGGAACTTAAGAAAAGACTTCCAAACTCCCAAAATATTACTATTGAAGACAGAGAATCATTGAACGAACACGTACAAATCCTTACGGAGGTCTGTAGAACTGCGCTAAACAAGGCTTGCCCCTTAATTAAGTATAAGGGGAAGAAAAAGCCGCCCTGGTGGTCAGAAGACCTGTCTACACTAAGAAACGACAGCAGAAGACAGTTTAATAGAGCGAAAGCGACACGAGAGAGTAAAGACTGGGACTGCTACTACACTAAGCTAAAAATTTACAAAAAAGAAGTTAGGAAAGCGAAAAGGTCTGGTTGGAGAACGTTCTGTGGAGAAATCGAAGGAACCACAGAGGCCTCCAGACTGCGTAAAATCCTTTCAAAAAAAACACTATACCACCGGATACCTCCAAAAACCGGACAGGAGTTGGACTACTTCGAGTGACGAAACTCTGAAGTTGCTAGTGGACACACACTTTCCCAGCAACGAATCATCTAACGTGTTAATCAACAATGGTACAGAAAGACCAAACTCTGACATTGAAGAAATAATCACTGAATCTAGGATAACCTGGGCAGTGAACACGTTCAAACCATTTAAATCACCGGGCCCAAATGGATTATTCCCGGCCCAAATACAACATTCACTAAACTACATCATGGAGTGGTTGACGGTCATATTTAAGGCCGCTCTAAAACTGAAAAGTGTCCCATCAACATGGAAAGAGGTAAAAGTGGTATTTATCCCTAAAGCGGGAAAAAGTTCACACACGACACCTAAGGATTTCAGGCCAATAAGCCTATCCTCCTTTCTGCTAAAAACATTAGAAAGAATTTTAGAAGAGCATATTAGGGCTAACATCAGCCCTTATAAGCTCAGCATCTCACAACATGCGTACTGTAAAGGGAAATCAACCGAAACAGCACTTAACTCACTTGTTACAGAAATCGAGAAGTCAATGTATAATAAAGAATTCACACTGGTAGCCTTCCTAGATATCGAGGGCGCATTCAACAACATCCTACCGGATACCATAATAAAGGCACTGACGGACTTCGGGATCTCTGGCGCTCTGGTTGAGTTCATGAAAAACATGCTCTTGAGCAGATTGGTGATCGCAACCCTAGGGGACTCAGAGATCAAGAAAAAAGTTAGCAGAGGAACACCTCAAGGCGGTGTGCTGTCCCCTCTCCTATGGGTGCTGGCACTAAACTCATTGCTAAAGAGCCTAGAGGAGAGAGGACAACACGTTGTAGCCTATGCGGACGATGTTGCATTGGTAGTAAGGGGGAAATTCCCCAATACACTCATAGAAGTCATGCAGGATTTACTAAACATGGTTGAAAACTGGTCAAAAGCAAATGGGCTAAGCGTCAACCCCAATAAAACTGAACTCATCCTATTTACCAGGAAACACAAAATTCCAAATATAACTCCTCCGACTCTAGGTGGAACGGCACTGTCATTTAGTGATGAGGCCCGCTACCTAGGTCTAATACTAGACCGAAAGCTAACATGGAAGGCAAATGTCGAAGATAGAGTAAAAAGGGCGACAATAGCACTATACTCTTGTAAACAGCTAATAGGACTAAGTTGGGGTCTCTCCCCATCTATCGTATACTGGCTTTACACGGCAATTGTCAGACCAATCCTAACATACGGCATATTAGTATGGTGGCTAGCTTTAGATAAATTGTACGTCAAAACAACCATGGCACACGTACAAAGAATGGCCAGTCTTTGCATCTGCGGGGCCCTCAGAACCACACCCACAGATGCACTAAATATTATTCTTAACATTTTACCAATAGAGCAGTACGGTAAGCAAACAGCTGCCAAAGCAACTCTCAGACTAAGAGAAATCGGCCTACTCAGAACGTACCAAAGAGGGCACTCCTCAATTTTAGAACAATTCCCCTGCATTCCCAGCACAACGGATTTCTGTAGGACCAAGGACATCAATTTCGATAAATCCTTTGTCACAGTATTCCCTTCCAAAGAGGAATGGGATAACGGGCTCATTGTCAAGATAAATGACTTAAACATCTTCACAGATGGCTCAAAACTAGACAACCAAGTAGGCGGAGGGGTCTACTCCGACAAACTCGGAGTATGCCAATCATTTCGCTTGCCTGATCATTGCAGTGTATTTCAGGCGGAAGTCACTGCCATAAAAGAGGGACTTAAAGAGATAAAAACGAGAGTATTATCCGCAAATGAAGTCTTCATTTACTCGGACAGTCAAGCAGCAATAAAAGCGCTGGAATCAAAAACACACTCGTCAAAAACAGTTCTAGAATGTTTTAAACTGCTAGATGACGTATCTAAGTGCTACAAGGTGCACCTTATCTGGGTACCAGGCCACAGAAACATTGCAGGAAATTGTAAGGCGGATGAACTTGCAAGAACCGGTACAACGCTCGGTCTCGAACCGGATAAGGCGCTGATACCCATGCCCATAGCCACTTGTAAATTACTTATAGACAGGGAAACCATCAAAAAGTTAAATACAATCTCGCAAAACCTCACAACATGCGAACTAAGCAGACAGACATGGCCGAACTGGAACAGCGGTCGATCGAAGATCTTGCTACGATTCAACAGAGAATCTATAAGAAAAATGATAGGTGTTTTAACTGGTCATTGCTTAATAGGCAGCCACGCTAGAAGGTTAGGACTCCCTTACTTCGATTTCTGTAGAAGCTGTCTTAATACAGAAGAAGAGGAAACAGTCAGACACCTTTTATATGAGTGTGAAAGCCTAGCTATGAGAAGGCTGCGCACTCTCGATACAGCATTTCTAACCGATGTAGCGGACATAGCCCATCTAAAACTAACGAAGCTCTGCTCGTTTATTAAAGCAACCGGATGGTTTGAAAAGGAACACGTAGAGTAAGGATAAGCTCCAGTGGTATCACAATGGACCTGCCGAAGGTCTAAGTGTGTCTTGCGACAACCACCCTACCTACCTACCTACCTAACCTTAATGGAACAAAACAGATTTGGAAGATATTTGAATCACAATCAGTATCACTTTCTTGTTTTTGTTTAAGCTGTGACTGCTGTGGCGCCGAGGTGACTAAATTTGTTAACTCTGCAGAAGTTTTATTGTTCCAAGCGTCTATTAGTCGTTCTTTGAGTACTGAAGCGCTTGAAATCGGATTTTTTTCTAATTTTTCGATCTAAAATTTCCCAGACATGTTAAATAATATTCAAATCTGGGCTTTGCGGTGGTGTATTTAATTACCTTGGAGCATGGTAAAGCAGCCAAGCCTTCACACTGTGTGTTGTGTGGACCAAGCTCCAAATCATCCACCGAAGATTTCAGACTGACTTCCAATAGTGATTCGTATTTATAACGATCCATATTACCTTCAATAAATACTAATTTTCTCACTCCAGATGCAGCAACAGCTCCCCAAACCATTACATTTTTTCCAAAAATCCATCCCCTTTTCCCTGTGAGCTTTGGCGAACACCAGGCGAAGTTTACGGTTTATTTTCAGAAATAAGAGGCTTTTTTCGTGGTGTTCTACTATGAAAGCCGTTTTTGTTCAGAGCTCTTTGAATTGTGCTTGGATGAACACACTTGTTGGATGAGCTTGTTATATCCTCGGCCAATTTCGGAGCAGAAACTTCTGGATTTTTGTCCACTTCTTTTAGAATCAAGCTGACGTCTCTGCGAGATAGTTTGCTCGGGCGGCCACTGCGCGGCTTGTTTTCGGTGGAACCACTATTTTTAAAGTTTTTTACAATGCTCTGGACCGTTGCACGACTTCAGTTTAAGATTTTTGAAATTTCGCCATATATTAGCTGTGCTGAGTAACTAAATTGACAACGTACGTTGTACAAGTATGCCTAAATTTTTTTTGCTGGAATGTTGGTCCAACTGCCCGCTATAGTGTCGCAGAGTTTGAGCGACCTATCGATTGGCTTGTTTTTGGCATTTCATTATATGAGTCAACCACAAGTGTGCTCTGCGATTTTCAATATGAATAAAAATATCGAACAAAGAATTTGTCTTAAATTTTGTGTTTTGAACGAGATTTCGCGTGCCGAATTGTTGAATATGGTCCAGAAAGCAAATGGCGAGTGTGCTTTATCAAAAACATGGGTCTATGAGTGGTATAAGGCTTTTGCAGAAGGCTGAGGACCGAGAAGTCGTGAAATATTTGCCCCGACCTGGTCGCCCATCAACGTGCAGTCTTTTCGAGAGATCGTAAGTGCGAATTGAGTCAGTTTTTTGTCGTTAGTTCTACACATAACTTTTGCTGTTTTGCATGTCCACCTAGCTTCCACTCGCCTTTTCATGTAGTCGTCCATTTCGTTGTATATAGTATTTAGCGGTTTTTGTATATCGTTCTCTTGTTCAAATGGTAGTCTAACAGCACTTTTTGCTATCTCATCTACGATTTCGCTCCCCATAATGACTTTGTGACCCAATATATATGCAGCCTACCGTTTGCGGCTAGCCTTTCTATGGCCTCCCTGCTCTATTGAACATTTTTGGACTTAATACAATATGAGCTTATTGCTTTTATTGCTGCTTGACTGATGAGTTCTTTCTTGCTCTTGTGTAGGCTAGCTCCGTGGTCTGGCAGCTTGATGGGCTGCCTTATCCCTAGCTTTGAGCAGTAAATGCCCGCTCCCACTCCGTTTAAAGTTTTAGAGCCGTCTGTATAGATCTGAAAAGTCCTATGGCCAGGCTTCATGCCATTGTGCCATCCCTCCTCTTCAATTGTTGTACGTAACCTTCTCTCCCAATTAAAGCACGGAGGTACGTAGTCTGTGCAACCTGAACTTCTCTTTCCTACTGAGATGTGTCCGAAAGTTCTGCAGGTGAATACTCCCGCAGCCACTAATCTCCTCGCGGATTTCGCTGCCAGATTTTCCGCCATAAGATCAATAGGTGGCATGCTGAGTATCATTTCCAGCGCCGCCGTTGGAGTGGTTTTCATCGCTCCTGTTGGGCACAGAGCAGCAAGTCGCTGAGTCCTTTCCAGTAGCATTAAGTATGTCAGTTTTCTTGTCGCAGTCCACCATACTAGTGCCCCATACAGCCATATCGGTCTAACTACTGAGGTGTAGCACCAATTCATTAGTGAAGGTGGTAGACCCCAAGTAACGCCCAGCATTCTTTTACAAGCGTACAGCACATTACTGGCCTTTTTCACACTTTCCTCAACATTGTGCCACAGCAATTATTGTTGATCTTTGAGAAGTCGTTCGTTGTTGTCTCTGCTCGTATAATGGCCTAGATCGTCTATTATGCATTAAGCCATGAATAATGAATTTGTTTGCTGTTTTTTCTTTTATATTTTATTTAAAATTTTCGAACAAAGATTTCAATTCATGCATTCAGGCCCCTATGAGAAATAACCAAAACGAAAATGCCAACATAAAAGTACTACGCGCAATGGCCGCATTATTGCCAACAACTCCACCATAACCAATGGGACTAGGATTGCTATCGCCATCATCACTAAAACCAGCACCATCTTCAGTGAAACCACCCAACTCCTGGAATGAGTTCGTTTCGTTTTGTATCCACTTCACGTAGCTGGCCACATCAGCGTACACGCCTGGGTAGCCGGGTTCTGCACAGCCTACGCCAAACGACACTACGCCCACCAGTTTGCCAACACAAACCAGTGGCCCACCAGAATCACCGACACACGCATCGCGTCCACCTTCCATGTAACCAGCACAAATCATGACATCGCGTATGAAACCTCCATAATTAGTGGCGCATTGGCTCCTATTCACAACGGCCACATCAACCACCCTCAACTCAGGAGAGTAGCCGCCCTGGAAAATGATAAGAAATTAATGCATTTGAATTTAGCAGCAACTCCCTCCCACTCTGTTGTCGTACGTTTTCGGTGCGGCCCCAGCCGGATACCTGGCAAACGGTGCCTGCATTCAAATTGCGTTCGTCATTTAGTGGTATTGGGTAGACCTTTGTAAAATTCATCGGCACTGCAGCGTCCAAATGCAACACTGCCACGTCAGCTTCGTATGTGGTTGCATTGAAATTGGGGTGCACGGAGATTTTTGTCACGCCGAAAACTAACGAGTTATTGTCTCGCTGATAACGATTCAAATTTCCCAGAACCACTGAGTAATCGCTGGCATTGCGAAAACGATTGGCACTAGAATGAAAAAAAAAACAACAAAAACAAAAACCTTAAAATGCATAAACGCAGTAGCTCTACTGACTTTTTTTTTCTGTGGTGTTTACTTGACGTCGATCTATTCGTCTACATTCTTTCGTTGACATTCTTTTGAACACTCACCTCCATATGCAATGTCCGGCCGTAAGCACGGCTCTGGACGAGATAAGCGTACCGCCACATATGTGCCCGGCACCAAAAAACCAATCACTCGTCGTCAAGCGCACCGACACCTGATATCTCGTCCCTTCCCATTGCGCCTCAGTGCCATTAATTATTTTCGGTTCATTTTTGTGCAGGTTCTCAAGTGGATTGCTCAAGTGGCCAAACTCTTAGATAACAGGGGAAAATAATACATTTTTTCGATTATCATTCCAATTACTATGAAAATAAACTGTCTCCGTAGAGTTGGTCGCTTTTGAAAAAATATAATGAAAATTTACTTACCTACCCAACAAAATACTTACTTGCAGATTGTGCTACTTGAAATCCCAAGCAGGCGTAAAATATAAACCGAAAAAACCTTAGGAAATCCATACTTCTGAGCTGATTTATTGCAGAGAAATCACAAAAGCTATGATTGACAGAGCAATAAATCTGATAGGTTATTTAATCAGCAATGCATCGATTCCGCTACACCTCGAACGTAACTGTTGATATCACAACTGCGATTGGTACACCAACACCAAATGCAATAAATAAACGGAAGTTCACACTAACATAATTCAAAGAGGCGGATTGAGGAATTTTTGAAAGGGGGTTACCAAACATTCCTATTTTTCCGTCCTCTCGGACGAGGCCCATTTTTGGCTCAGTCTCTATGTAAAAACGCAAAATTATACAGTCCACAAGTGTTCTGTGAAGGAACAATGCATCCGCAGAAATTGGCTCTTTCATGCGGTTTACGTTTAATATTTTCGAAATGAGGAAGAAGACATTATTAGTCTTTAGTCGCCCTTGATATCTTCCTTTCCTTCTTAATTGGCACGATAACCGCTTACGCGATTTTGGCCGAGTTGAACAAAGCGCGCCAGTTGTTTCCTTCTTGTGCTAACTGGCGCCAGTTGGACACACCAAGTGAGGCCAAGTCCTTCTCCACCTGATAATTCCTTCCTCTTCCTCTGTTACCCCCAACTGGTACCGCATCGAATACTTTCAGAGCCGCAGCGTTTGTATCCATTTGGACGACACGACCCAGCCAACGAAGCTGCTGGATCTTTATTCGCTGCGCTATGTCTATGTCGTCATAAAACTCACATAGCTCATTGTTCAATCGCCTACGATATTCGCCACCGCCAAGGTGGAAAGGTCCAAAAATCTTGCGCAGAATCTTTCTCACAATCACTCCAAGCGTCGCTTCATCGTATGTTGTCATCGTCAAAGCTTCTGCGCCATACGTTAGGACGGGCATGATGAGAGCCTTGTAGAGTGTTAGTTTTGTTCGTCGAGAGAGGACTTCACTACTCATTTGCCTACCAAAGTAGCACTTGTTGGCAAGAGAGATTCTACGTTGGATTTCAAGGCTGACATTGTTGTCGGTGTTAATGCTGGTTCCTAAATAAAAGAAGTCTTTTACAACCTCGAAATTATAACTGTCAATAGTGACGTGGGTGCCGATACGCGAGTGCGCCGACTGTTTGTTTGAAGACAGGAGGTACTTCGTTTTGTCCTCGTTCACCACCAGACCCACTCGCTTTGCCTCTTTATCCAGATTGAAGAAGGCAGAACTAACAGCGCGGTTGTTAAGGCCAATTATGTCAATATCATCGGCATAGGCCAACAATTGTACGCTCTTATAAAATACTGTGCCTGAGCGATTAAGTTCTGCGGCTCTT
Organism: Anastrepha ludens; assembly: GCF_028408465.1. NCBI lineage: Eukaryota > Metazoa > Arthropoda > Insecta > Diptera > Tephritidae > Anastrepha > Anastrepha ludens. The sequence goes on along the minus strand of NC_071499.1, from coordinate 23,345,465 downwards.
ACGATGCTCTCCAACATCAGGTTAAAGAAGTCACACGACAGCGAGTCACCCTGTTTGAAACCTCGTTTGGTATCAAACTGCTCGGAGAGGTCCTTCCCAATTCTGACGGCGCCGCTGGTGTTGAGCAACGTCATCTGGCATGATCGAATGGACTATGTAACGATGAACTATATGACTCAAGGCCGCGACGGACATCGTATTCAAAAAATAAATGACTTGAAATTATCTACCAGATTATAATAGAAAAAAATTCGCTCCAACCATATTTCTGTTTTGTATTATCATTTAAACTCTCAAGTTCTTAAAAATACACCCGCTACTTATTTATCTCTAATTAGTTGTATTTTTTTTTTATAAAATTATAGTTCAAACTACAACAAAAGCCATATAATTCACTGTTTCAAAGCGTGTGCAAAATTTGGAAAATATCAATAAAATTTTTTTCAAAATTTCAAAAACATTTCCAAAAATTCTGGTCATGCAGAGCAAGTTTGAAGTGGTCCAAAATCACATGGATTTCAGATTTTTTTTTTTGGCGATGTTGTTCTTCAATTTAACAAAAAAAAATTCGAGTGCTGCTTCTATAGAAGAAAATACATAACAAAAAAGATGTTCCCGATTTTTTAACCATTTCAAACTTGCACTTTATTATAACACAATTTTATAGGCTACGAGAAATCCCAAAAGTCTGACTAAAGGTTTGAAATTTTGATGGCATTTTTTTAATTTTCATTGACTATTGTACAAAATTTGAAAGTTTGAGTTAAATGGATTCTGTTGTAATATAAACTACCTTCCTCTTCTTCGTCTTCGCCATGGTCCCTTAGTTGGGGTCGGTCGTGTTCGTATGCAATCTCCAGGTTACTCGGTCCTGAGTTTACCCTTCGTTGACTTTGCTTAGCTGCATATCGTTTTTAATAGTGTTTAGCCAGGACTTAAAGGGTCGGCCAGGTAATCCCAAAAGTGGGTGTGAACCCGCATTCCACTCCTTCGCCTAGTTCCGCCACTGCTACTCGTAGATATGAATATTAAGTGCTTCAATATTTTCAATTAAATCGCGGTTCTGAGGCCATTTCCATGATAAAAAAGTTTAGTTAATGATTAGATAAAAATTCAAATCAAATCAGTGACCAGGCTGCTGTTTTTAAATCAAACAACTCAACACACAAAATTCAACTCAATGATAAAGAGAGTCTGCTAGATTGTGACCCACAAATTTCAGCAAACGCCAAATAATAAAATAACAAATTAATAACTTAAAAATATCTCTTTGAATACTTTAACTCAGCGTCCGCCGGTATGCAAATCTTGTTCTCAGCGGAGCGATAAATAAAAAAATGGTAGTTCTAGGGCACTGACTTTACCATAATTTGCTGTAGAGTACGCGGTGGACATATTGAATAATTCTATTTTGGGAATAATAAAAACCTTACGATAACCGAAAGTAGAACTTTTGCAGCCTTTCATCGGTGAAAATCAGCTGGCAGATTATTAGTTTCGCGATGCCATACGGCTCGGTAGGCGATGAATCTTCTAAATTAGCGATTTCGATTGGAATTCTCGCTCACCTAGATTTAACCGCAGCAGACTTTTTCCCTTAGGACTGCCTAGATGGAAATATGCCTACTCATAAACCTCAAACTCGACTCTCAATTTATAATCGTGCAAATACAGAAACAAAGAGAAAAAATTCAGAAAAAAAAGCCCAAGGTGCCGCAATACAAGACCAACTGCTTGATATTGTTAATGCGCGCTGAACCCATAAATCGGACTGAGAGAATTGAAATTTATGCATTTTGCACTGAATTATTTATAGTTCTCACCTGACAAGTATACGTAGTTGGAACAGCCGCGTCTCGGGGTATTCGGCAGTCGAATTCTTCTCGCTCATTCACACACTCGTCTAATCAGTCGTTGTTTAGATTTCAACCAAGTAACGTGAGGGCGTGCTATGCTGATTCTTTTCATATAATACCAACACAGTTTCAGTTTTTTCCTAAACAAACCGATTCAAAACGCCTAGTCGTCAGCCCACTAGCTGATTCTATAAAGTTCGCTGAGAGCCGGTTAACCGGACATACCTGCACAAATCTTTTCGTATATAATTTAATGGTATATAATTTTAATTTAAGGGGGTATTTTATGTAGTCTAGAAATTTGAAAAAATCGATTTTTTTTTCAAAACTCGATAGTTTAAGTATTCAAAAATATCTCCCTAAAAGAATTTTTCAAAATTCAAATTACAGTTACAACTATTTTATTGACGCCACAGCTAGACTGGCTTGAGTGGATGGCTGTAACAATAGGCATGTTTTTCTCGAAACTACTTCTTTCGATACGGTTGGCACGATATCTCAAGTTCTAATCAACCGATTTGCTTCCTTTGCCTTCTAGACTAGAATACCCCCTTAAGCTGATGGCCTAGCCGCTAATGCTTTAAAACCATTGTGATTGTAATTCATTACTTATCCAATTTTTAAATAAAAAAAAAAAATGTTATAAATAAGTTTAGGAATGCTCAGTATATAGAAATCTCCAAGGATGATAGATTTGAACCGTTTGCTTGTTAGCTATGGGGAAAAACATTGTGAGGGAAACTTTGGCTGGCACGTCATTTGAGAGAGACGAATGAAATGAAAACATGCCAGCTTACCAAAAAGTGTAAAGTGTGGTTAATTGAATACAAATTTGGAAAAAAAAGAAACAGCATAATTCGCGCATCGTTTTCAAAAGTATACGCATACCATGTTGCAGCTGCATTTACCCTATGATCAGAAAGTACCGGAAATGTTTAAATAAAGCAAAGCAGAGCTATTGTAAATTCCAGGCAAATTTATTTTATCTCCTTCAAAATATGACGTCTGAAGCAAAACACGTGTGCCATCATTTAGCCCAGTCCTCCATGCACCCCTGCTAGGCCGACGAAACGATGACCTTCAGCTCCTTCGTCGCATTCTTTTTGATCTCGTCTATCGACTGAAATCTCATTCCACGAAGTGGTAACTTCAACTTGGGAAACAAAAACAAGTCGCACGGGGCCATATCAGGTGAATACGGTGCTTGCACGACGGTATTTACTTGGTGTTTGGTCAAATAATCCAGCACAATGTGGACTTGGTGCGATGGCGCTTTATCATCATGCAAAATCCAAGAATTATTTGTCCACACTTCCGGCCGTTTGCGAGGTACAGCATCACTCAAACGCTTCAAAGCTGATAAATAATATTATTTTATTATTTATTGATTGTCTGGCCCGATGAAAGGTGCTCATAGTGCACTACGCCTTGGCAATCAAAGAAAACAGTCAATTAAACATTCCCGGTACTTTTTGATCATAGGGTATTTGCAGCACAGTGCAGTACTTCCTTACCTGTTCAAGGGATTTTAGACACACAGTGTAAAACTCAACTACAGCAATTCAAGGCAAGAGAATTAAAGAAAAAAATATATGTGGGCGATTTCTATAACATTGTTTTTTTCAGAATAGCTCCTCTTATGACGCTTAAAACCAAACACAATTTTATCCCCTGAAGCTTGCGGGCACATAATAAGGTACGGTGATACTTACACAATGTACTGTAATACGACCCGCGTGCTTGTGGGTTGCAAATAAAAATCAAAAGCAACAGACGATCCATGAGGAGTATAATAAAATTCGACTCATAACTGAAGTATTTAATCTATTTCAACTTTTTTAAATACTACCCTCCAAATATCGGGTTTTCCAAAAAAAAGGTGTTACTTTGATATTCAAAGAAAAATACCATTTTTTAATATAAATGATCGGATGTTTATTTCATTATAAAGAGGAAGGACTATTATATGCCGTTAATAGTGCAAAATAACATCAGGCAAATGACCACCACGACCATACTTACAGGACAATATCCTTTTCATGAATTTTTCCATAACCGAATTGCAAAGTGGCTGCCCTATGCCCTCGTTAGCCTCACGAATTCCATCTTTGAGGTCTTGAATCGACCCTGGGCTGTTGGCGTAGGCCTTCTCTTTCACGTGGTCCCAAAGAAAAAAGTCACAAGGTGTTAAATCACAAGATCTTGGTGGCCAATTGTGATCACCTCTGCGAGAGATAACACAGTCCGGAAACTTTTCCTGTAAAAGATCAATGGTTTCGTTGGTTGTGTGGCACGTAGCGCCGTCTTGTTGAAAATACCATCCAATTCCGGCCATAAAAAATCGTTAATCATATCTCAATAGCCCAATTCATTCACCAGTAACACCTGTTATTGGAAACCCCTATACAAACCACAGTTATTAATTTTTTATATTTTAAAATCGTTTTGTGTTATTAAAAATAATTAAATAAATAAACATTTCATGTGGCTCCCTTCACAAAGAAATTGTTAAAATAAAAATAAAATAATAATTACTTGTGAATTTATCGTATACATATATGGTATAGTATTTGGGCACCTCTCCTTAGAAATCGTCTATTAGAAAAGCCTAAGATATATTCCGTAATGCGTTATTGTTAGCTGCACAAATCATAAGTAAACTATTTTTTAATCAAATTAAATTCCATTTCATTTCCTACGTATTCTTCAAGTACATTAAACTCCTGCAACAGTTCATTCATTTGGCGCTTCAAGCCGCTCACCTAAGAACACCGCTATATAATCTGCACAACACCAACTAAGCATCTGAGCAAAAGGCTTTGTAAACAAAGAGTGAGAGCCAATTTCATTGCATCACTCTACATTAAAGAGCGAGACATTTTTGCTTTTGTAGCTCATTGTGCTCAGAAGTCGAATGGCAATTGATTTGCCCAATCGCACCGCACACAACAATACATTTACAACAGCTTAAAAACAAAGCTTATGTAATTAAAAAAAAGCAGAGCTTACTTTATTCAAATACAATATTTTTTTAGTTCTGTTTTATAAAAGTACATTTATTTATAAAAGTATTCCTTATATATGTAATGTTAAGTGCATAAATTGCGAAGCTCTGCAATTATTTCCGAAGGGAAATTTCGCGCTGAATGAGGAGCTCTGTTGGGGATTGTAATACATAGTAGACGAATGTATTCATTACGGTACGCCATGTAGTATGAGCAACATTGAATTCTGATATTCTTAATCACTTGCACATATCGTTTGCGCCATGGAAGAGTATGAAAATCGGCGGTCGGTAATCAAGAATAATAAAATAAAGAAATTACACTTTGCCCCCGACCCTTATTTTTGCCTTTATAGATTTTAATAATGAGCCATACAGTCGTCTACGTCATACTATTAAAATTTTCTAAAAAGTAGAATGGGATTGGTTACAAATTGTGATAATTTAATTATATTGTAATTAAGTAAATTAAAAGAATTAAATGCGCGGTGTCTGGTTACACTAATGGCTACGAAAAAATATATGCCCATAATCATGAAATAGGTCTGAGTCATATAATATATTTCTTGTCTTGAGATATTTAATGAATTGCGTTTGAACGAGTTAAGAAATATTTTTATATTATGCGATATTTTAATTTATAATGTTTTTAGTCTTGATTAATGGAAATTTATTATCAATATGAAATTTTATATGAATTTCATATGGAAATGTAATGTTTAAAACTCTATAATTGACTTAGACCATTTTCAAAATTAATTAAATGTCCTATAAATGACTTAATGCAATAAAGAACTATGAGTTTTATTTGAAACAGAAACTTTAATGAAATAATTAGTGAACATTTATTAATTATTTTTAAAACGTAATCCATTTTTATAATTTGTATAGCTTTTAAAATTCTTAAAATGTTCATGATAAATTGGAGGGATGTATGTAAGGTAGTAACATATAATAATTTTGTTTTTCTTCCGTTACTGGTCTAGGGGTGGTGTATAATGAAAGTAATTTAATATTTTCGTATATTTTTGGTATTCCTCTTTTAGGTGAAAGATCCAAAAGGTGGAATTTAGAATCCCCTAAAAAAGTTTTGTAGAACATTTTATAAGGTTCATTTTTCAAAAAACGCATCCATAGAATTTTCAACTAAGAGGCAGATTCGCCCATGGTATTTTTTACACTTTTTGTTATTGATTCTTCTAGTGACTTCGTCAAAATAAAGTCCGGCTGCGACATTCGTTTTACCGAAAATGGCTTTTTCCTTCTGCACTTTTCTATCAATTCATAATAATGCTTAAGGTTGTATAAGTAGTTGTTTTTTTTTTTCATTTCTATCAAAGCGAAATCACGGTCACTCGGTAAAAAGGAACGACCCGATACCAAAAACTTGAGGTCTATCGTTTCGATGTTATTATTATTTGACTGAGCAATTTTCATTCATGTTCATGCGACTTTAATGTTACAATTTTGGCCTGAACACGCGTCACTGTAAGCTATTACGTGTTTTTGAGTAGTTATAATATCCTCAACAAGCGCTAAAATTCATGATGATACTTCCTGTCCACGTCTTGATGCTATGTACATATACTAGAGTGGGCCGAAAAAAAACTTTTTTTAGGATCGAATTTTAATAGTGCGGAAAAGGTGCACTGTTAGACTAATATAGTGTGTGCCAAATTTCAGCCAAATCGAACGATATCTTCTGTCGCCAGCAGAGGCCTCAAGTTTTGAAATTTCAGTTTAAATTCTGAAAAATTTTATTTTTCCAGGATATTTTTTTTTCTCTATGCATACATTCCGGAGCACATTTCGTATACCTCACAGAAATAAGTATTTGTGCAAAGTTTTTTATACCGATGCCTTTCTTGATAGTAAAGGTTCATTTTTGTTTAGTATGCCAAAGTCTGTATTTACTGTCCAACTTAACTATTCCCTTGCAAAATTCTTCTTTAGTCATTATTCTTAGTAAAGTTATTACAAATTTGTGTTGCGAGATTTGGTTTTCATATGAAATATGTATACTCGTATGTGCAATCAGATATCAGTATTGATTTGGCAAGCATAGAGAGCAAGTTATCAAAAAATTTTGTGTTATTTGCGTTAGTATCATAAAGAAAAATGTCAGTAAAATAGATTACTTCGTTTGAACAAAGAATAATTGAATTATTGATGGGTTAATCTGTAGAATGCCACGTGGAAGACATTTATGCGTTGAAGAACGTGGTCAGATTAAAGGACTAAGCGAAAGTGGCAAAAGTATTCATGAAATTGCTGCTAGAGTAAATCGGCATAGGAATACCATCAGCAACTTTCTTAAAAATCCAAAAACATATGGACAACTCAAACGAAGCGGCAGGCCTACCAACATCGACAGCAAATGGAAACGAGAAATTCGTCATCTGGCTGCTTAAAAAGAAATGCCTTGCAAGAAAATTAAACACCATTTAAGTCTTAAGTGGACTGTCGACAGCCATATTTTTCCTGATTTTCATTCAAATTATTGTATATAAAATGAAGATGTCAATATATTTTTTTCAAAATTTGCATACAGTTTATTTATACATTAAAAAAATATAAAAAATCTTTTTTTTTATTTTAATCATTTAAAATGGCGGATGTACACTCAATTCTTCCAGGAAGGTCGCAGCGGGGCTTCTCAATCGGCGGGCATTGTAACATCGGCGTCAGTGACCTGAATACAAAACACCAAAAAATGTTTTGTTTATTAATGTCATAATTTCTATATGAATAAAAAAAATGGAAAAAAATTCGCGGAATAAAATGCTTCAAAAAAAAAATTAATTTTGAGGCGAATTTCCCAACTATTTTGGTTCGAAAAAATTATTTTTCGAAAACTTCAAACACATAGAAAGTAATATCATAAAAAATATGTGTTCAAAATTTCAGGCAGATCGGTGAATAACTTTTCGAGTTATCGTCTGCGCCAATTCGAAAAATATAGTTTTGAGAAAAACGCGTCTAAAGTTTGAATACAACGTAACTATACCTCTCCCAGCGCTCGAACGCAAAGAATAGAGTCGTCACGGTTGACGATCTATAATATAAGAAATACTTGAATTTACGTTCTAAAAATTTTTTGACATATTCTTAAAGGATTATATTAGCATTTTATGAAAAAAAAAATTTTGATTTTCGAAATTTTACAGGTATCTGTCCCCTTAAGGTCACCGATAGACGAATACAAAAAAAAAACGAAAAACAAACATTCTCGAAATATCAAGATTTTTCAGCAATTCGTAAATCTCACTTGCTCTTTTTCCACTCTTTTGTACTCCAATCACTGCAAAGCGATTATCCTTAGCCCCCCACTCCATTGTTAACAAGCGAAATTTAAAATTCTACCAGCTGACAAACTTCGCCATGGTGAAGGAGCTGAAGTATTGTGAGTCGGTTGGTCAGACACTTGTCGTCACCGAATCTGTTAAGAATAAGTCCCGCGAATTCATTAAGAAGTACATGGCGAAATACGGCGGCTCATATGTGAAACCCGCCAATGACCCGGAGTTCAAGGAGATACCATTTACCATTTTCATATATTAGTTTTTTTGTTTTTTTCTTTTTTTTTTTGTTTTAAGCGGTTACTACCCATTACGCAATCTAACTGGTAGTTAGTTTATTTTTAAATTTTATAAACAAACTGGGTTGTTATTCCAAAATCTATATTAATAAGCACTTCTCCATGAACTAATTATGCGCCTAGAATGGGAGATGCTAAAAAATGCATGTTACGCATTGGAATTGTTTTCTTTAAACGCGCATGTCAAAGAAGCCCAATTTATTCATAGAGATTTTTTTTTTTTTGCATTGATATAGCGGTAACGTCGACGTTACCAATCTTACAAATCCTTTTGCGAAAATTGCGCGGATTTTGTGTATACGTTGCTAAATATTCCCAAAACGATGCTGCATACCACTTTCTTACTTTACTTTAAGAATGAACACCACTGTGATTTAAAAAAAAAAATCGATTTTTTTGCATTTTCTTAAAGTAAATATATTCAAAAATATGTAAGAAAATGTTTACTTAAAATCTTGAAAATTGACAAAGTTATACCCAATACAATAGGTGCAGGTAGTGAGATACAATGGCCAATGAAAACTTTAAACGCGTTTTCTCAAAACGACTTTTCTGACCACGCGTGGCCTCGATTTCTCGAAGACTTATGAACCGATTTTAATTTTTTTTTTTTTTTTTAATATTTTTACATGTATTGGCTATAGTCGTACATAGCCGTTTTTAAAAATTGCAAAAACTAATATTTTTTCAAGCCTTTCGAAAACAAAAAAAATGGTAAAAACACAAACTCATTTTTCAAACCTGCACCATTTTCTCAAAAAGAAAGCCAAAATAACCGCCACGTACGACGATAGCCATTGATGTATAGATTAAGAACTTTTTTGGTTTTTTGCTTTCATATGATTTTTTACCGCTGTATCGTGGCAACCAGGGTGCATCAGTTTTTTATGACTTCATTGCATTAATATTAATAACAATTGTAATTTTTAATATTTTTTAATTAAAATTTGTGTCAGTTTAGTAGAATATATGTTAAATAAATTAAAATTTGTCCGATCCGCAAAAAATCATCCCTACTTATAAAAAAAAATTCATGAAAATCACTTAATTTTCATGCATTCACAGTGGTGTTCCCCCTTAATGGATGACTTCGAAATAATATTTAAAAAAAAAAATAATATAACTGTAATGCCTAGTAAACCAATATGTATGTATTCCCTTTTTATGTCGTATGAACAGGGTATATTTTTAGGGAATACTGAAATATTGTTTTTATGTTATAATTAGTTACATTTTATAATTCACCGCAAACACACAATTATGCAAACCTTGCTGAAATAAGCAGTAACTTTAACTTTGTTCTAATGACCGGACACGTTGAGGATTTCTTATTTTTCTTTTTACCAGAGCTTTTTTGCACTTCACGAAATAAATTTGTCACCCACATTCCATTTTCTTACTTTAGTATGTGAATTCCCGTATTTTGTTGCTTTGTTATTGAGAATGTCCACTAGACAAGGCTCTACTTTCATACTTGCACAACTATCAATGATCCAGTCCAATCACCACCCATTGCAGACGAAGAGCTTCCCGTTTTCACCACAGTTGGTTCTACGTAACCGGAACGACACGGATTTACAGGGTTTGATTGAAAAGTAATGAACCTTATTTTTTTAAGCAGTTTTATTAAACGTTTTGGCTTACACAACTAATATTCTACAAAATAGAACCCTTGAGCGTCAATACACCGCTGGTAGCGGTCCTTCCACTGAAGGAAACATTTTTTAAACTCATCCACCGGAATCGCGTTCAATTCGGCTGTCACAGTTTTTTGGATCGCCTCGATGGAGTCGAAACGCCTCCCCTTCAGCTTTCTTTTCAGGCGTGGAAACAAGAAGAAGTCCGAAGAGGACAGGTCTGGGCTGTAGGGAGGGTGGGGAAGCACCGGAACCCCTATCTTGGTCAATGCAGAGGTGCAGAGAAAGGCGGTGTGCGCCGGCGCATTGTCATGATGAGGGGTCCAATTGTTGACGAGGTCGGGCCGAACCCGGGCGACGCGGTTTTTCAGCCGAAGGAGCAACTCTTTGTAAAATGCCGCGTTTGCAGTGCTTCCTGGAGGTACAAACTCCTTGTGGACGATGCCTCGAGAGTCGAAAAAGATGATCAGCATGGTTTTGACCTTGGATTTCGACATGCGTGCCTTCTTGGGTCGTGGCGACTGGCCACCGTTTTACCTGGGCACTGGACCGAGATTGGTCCCCGTAAGCCTCCTTGAGTAGCCCAATGGTTTCGGTACTCGTTTTGTTTAGCTTTACGCAAAATTTGATCAAGTAACGTTGCTCCAACGATCGCTGCATTTTCGCCACTGCAAAATCCTAACACACTTTTAAAACAGCTTTCACGCGCGGAATGATGTGGACTGCACCGCTGTTGCCAGCGAACTGGGGCCGGTTTCTAGTGGAAGGGGAAGGTCCAACGATCATTTTCCCCCACCAGCCGATTCGGTTGATCGCTTGGCAGACGCTCCGCGCGAGAAGGCTCATTACTTTTCAATCAAACCCTGTATATCCGGCCAAGGACTGTCACTTCAGCAGAGTACTCCTCGTATATGTTTATTCCCCATGTTTATGCTGCTATAACAACAACAACTGTTTATTTTAACAAAATCAACAGAACTACGTTTTTCCATCAATTTCCAATTAAGCGATTTTATTGCAGCTCTCTGTATAATAACAACAACAATAATAACTTGTTTCTCCCTAAATATTTAGATTACGTAAATATAAAAAATTTAAGTATTAAGTTAAATACACGTAAAAGCTGTTTCATATCAAATAATTATTATTTGTGCGCTACTTAAAAATGAATAGCAAAAATATGCAACAGTCATACGCAACAACTCTCCTCCTTGGCAATTTCATATTCACCTCCAATCAACACATTTTAAATCTATGCCACTTTTGACCATATCGAACTAATCAACACACAGAAAATTCCCCACACTAGTTGCTGCAGCCTACAACTTCGGCCCATAGCACCACTGTAATAGGTGTAATTAAATGTGGAGTTCGTCAGCAACACCCAGTCATAGTACTCGGAGACATTCGCATAGACACCGGGGTAGCCGCGCAGCGCACAACCATTGCCCCAAGAAACAACACCTGCCAAAGTGTCATTGCATGCCAATGGACCACCAGAATCTCCCTGACAGGCGTCTACACCGCCAGTCTCCAGGTAGCCAGCACAAATCATACCCTGAGTAATGGCGCCTTCATAGCTGGTGTTGCACTGGGACGAAGCGACAATCGGGACGACAGCACTCAATAGTTCTGGCCAAACTATGCCCTATGGAAGCGTAAAATAATAACCAAGTAAATAAATATGAACAATTTGTACTCACGCTTTCCGTTATGCCCCAACCGGTCACCGTACAATTGACACCCGCTGACAAGGCCAGTCGGTTAAGCGAAATTGGTGCTACAGTTGCATAATTTTTAGGAATCAAGCCATCTATGAAAAACAATGCCACATCGTTTTGGAGTGTTGTGCGATCGTAATCAGGATTTGGCACCACTTCCAGTACATTGAACTGCAGCGTATATGGAGTGACCTCGTACAGATAAACAGATCCCATAACTAAGGTAAACTCGCTGGCGGCACGATATGTGTTTGGCGTCACAGCGGAGCTGCGGGGAAACGCAAAAGCTGCTATAATGCGTAATATATGAACACACGTAGATACATATACATACATATGTATGTATACATATTTACGCAGTATATATATATGCTTGGGTGTGTAGCCTGTAAAATATCGATACTCACTTGACGGTACAATGCGCCGCTGAAATAATCACGCGCGTTGTTATCACCGATCCTCCACATATGTGGCCATAGCCGTAGTTAAACTCGTTTTTCTTTAGACGCACCGAAACTTGCCATGGTGCACTTGTAATGCCCACAGGCGAGCCACCTATAATTTTTGAACCATTTTCCGTTAGCAAATAGGGACGAGGTACTTGCGTTTGGTTGCTTTCATTGTTGGGTTGGGCTGTGAAGATAAAAAATATAGCACAGATAATCGAGTATCAAACGGAATTTCCCGCTATTTGATTTTAAGTCGCTCCTCAGTACAAAGCTTTGTCGTCATACCAAGAAATTTATTTCATTTTCCTTAAGACAACAAAATGTCCTTTCCTTGAGGATGCAGAGTATGCATAAAATGTTTATAAAAGCATCACTTTGTTTTCCACCCTAAAGTTACTGCACATTTTTAAACTATTTTTTTTTTATCACTCACATGCTTGGATTGACGCAGCGTTTTGTAAAATACACCAAATTGTGAAAAACCCAAATTGTAGCCACATTTTCAAGTGTACACTAGTCTGCGAATGAAATGGTTAGTCATACTCCCACCCGTATTATGTCAACACAAATATATATACATATCTACTTGAACACCACCAGCAAGTCAAAAGGCGCCGACCAAACCACTGTTACCGAACGAATGATTTCTTCCTTGCAGAAATGTAGCTATGAAGTAACAAAAGCTTATACTGCTACACATACGCACATACGCACATATTATATGTAGGCAAACATATTTTTGGCGTTATGATTACACACGATATCATTTATCATTATTGATAAATATGTATGTAAGTGTATGGAGAATAAATATATTAATACCGAAAGTGACACAGTAAGCTAACAATGGCTTCAATATTTAAGTTATCAGCCATAGTTGGTAATATAATTGAAAGGCATATTGGGAAGTCAACTTAATTTCCGACTGAAACTAAATTTCATTTATTACAAAATACAAAAAGTGTTAAATTTGTTTGTACATATTTGATAAAATAATAAGATATATTACAAAAACTATGTTTCGATTATAAATTGCGACAAATACAAACTGTAACATTTACATATTCTAGAATTCTTAAAAACACACACACATATGTACAACAATTTCGCAATAGTAATTTAGCATTTCAACCCCTTGAGTGGAAATAACGGACCCCGCCCGTCAAGATTTTCTGTACTAAATTCGAATTTGACGGGCGTCGCCCGCAGTATATTTTAACGTTTAGAATCACATGAATTTCTTTAAACTTGTAAAAATAAAAATATTATTATGGTATTTTTTTTATATTCTAGCTAAATTGACTTTAATATAGATAACGGTTTTAAGAGTTTTTTTTTTTTTTTGTGATAAATCATTCATAGAATTGCGCTAAATTTAATTGTCTACACGCGTACTATTCTTCGAGATTTAATCGTAACGCAAGGGGTTGAGCTACTTTTATTGCAAGTGAGTTTGTAGCGCTGGCCTTCGATGCCAGCACATTTGCATTGCGCATTCAATTCTTCATGTTGTTGTTGTTGTTGTTGTTGTTATTATTGTAGCACTTTACTAATCCCTTATCAATGCATCCAGTTTACTAAGCACAGAGTCCACATAAGCGCTTATATCATTCTTAGGGTACTCCTTTGTGTGCACTAACTGTGATGCTGATAATTTTTGTGAATTAGCTAAACATTTACTTTTCGAAGCCTTATCGGGAACAACACTTGTAACACCACTAATTTTTACCGGCTCTGTACACTCATCCACCGTGTAAACCTCACTTTGTGCAGGGTTTTCAATCACCTTCAACTCAATTGAATTATTCTCATGCATTGCACATTCGCGACGTCTTTGGCGGGTATTCGGTCTTTCGACGACACGCGGTGACAAATTTTGTTTTTTACTGCAAAGAAGAGAGAATCGGGCAAGTTTTATAACGGAAGCACACATATTGCGAGCAATTATAAGACCTTGCTACCTCCTTTGCAGTCTCGCTTGCGCTATTGTTAATGGGACTTGGCACTGTTTTCGCTGCATTGCTTGTTAGCTTTTCGGTTGGCAATCTGATGTTGGTTTGACCATAATTCTCCGCGTTCTTTTCGTTATTTCGTGCGTCATCCGTGCAATTATCACTGTTAATCACATTTTCCGACACTTTTGGTATCACTTCATCGGTTCCTTGTGGCTGCTCACTTTCGCTTAACGTTTGACTTTGACTTTCATATTCTAATTTTTGTCTGCGTGATTGAAGTGTGCGTGTCATTCGCGCTTTTTGCATTTGCATTGCTTTGCGTTTTCTATTAAATAAAAATAAACAGTGCATATTAATCCGGGGTTTGTCGCTGGGCAAATACATAAACACAAACGGTCGCAACCAGGTAAAAATTACCACATAATATACAGGTGTATAATTAATTAAATATTTATTTTATATAGGGAGCGCGTCTTTTGTTTCTATGCAAAAAGGTACTTGAAGCGGCAGGTCACGATATTTTTTAGAAAAAAAGTTAGAAGTGGTTTTATTACCTCTGTGGTATTTTTTACCTAGTAACGACGAACGCCGGTTTAAAGATATTGCGCGCTAATGCGAACTAACAAATTATTCACCTATTGCGTGGACTTTCGCGTACATTTTTGTGGCCACTTGGTGAACTCTTATCCGCATCTTCTATTTTAACTCTATTCGTTGGACTGCCATTGTTGCGTATTGAAGTTTCTGCCTCTTGAGCTGACTCTGTTTCCCCATGCTCCGCTTGCCAACGTGCTATAATTTTTTGCAAAATCTTCACTTTGTTATCAGTTGCAGCATATCGTTCACGAAACTTATCAACATGAAAGGCATTTGTTGCAACGGTGGCTAGAATAATAAATCAACTAACTAATTAGATAGGTTGTTGTTGTTGTAGCAGCATAAGCAATCCCCACACATATACTGGGAATGCTGCTGCAGTGACAGTCCTTGGCCGGATTTAAATCCGGGTCGTTCCGGTTACGTAGAACCGACTGTCGCGGGAACGTAGTTAGTTAGGTCGAATAATTTGCACCGAACTTAACCTACATCTGCGCAAACTTCCATATTCGGTGCGATACTGCTTTATTTCGTCCTCTTTACGCCGCAACACATCCAGTAGCTCTTCAACTTGCGCCGGCAATTTATTTACTACACTGGCAACTTGATGAACGGGTAGTGGAATAGTAAGAGTGTTATCTTGGCGCTTTAAGCACCACTCAAAATTCAATCGGCAACCTTTAACGCGATACTTTAGTTCCAAAATACGTTCACATGCAGCATGCACATCCACTTGGTTCGTTTCAACGTCGCTCTCTGCCCAGTTTGCCGATTCCGGTTCCGTATTTTGCAAAGTATCGTAAGCAGTGGCCACATCAAATTTTATGCGCTTATTCAGGTGCTATATTTTAAAGAAATAAATAACATTAATAATGGTTATATGCGAGATAAACAAATATAAAGCTGTATGGCATAAGATTTATCTGTAGAACCTGCAACGTCTGCGCCACTTCCTCTTTCGTTTTCGATGCTACCCAATTTTCAACGGAATCATATAACATATACTCTATCACATCTCCATTCACTGAACACTCAAAGAAAAACGTTGTATCTCCCACAATCAATTCCTTTAACATCCTATCAAAAAAATAGTAACAAATATTTTATTTACAAATTTAACAAATAATTGTGGCATGCAAAGACTTGCACTCTCTGACACTTGTCGAGTGACACGATATGTTGCTTATCGATAACACTATTGTGAATGGCCACGCAAATGGAACGTCAAACTGACACAGGGTATTCTCGATAGTTATTTAATAGTCGGAGGAACCGGATATCGCTAACGAAAATAAATAGTTGTTACAATGCTTTTAGTCCGTAAATAAGTGATCTTGCTATAATTAATAATTAATATTGCTGCAACATTTGTTGAATGTGTTGTGAGTGTCTTATTCTGTGCCAATGTGCATAAAACCTTAAGTAGTGCAAGTAAAGTAAAACATGAAGTTTAAGAACTGCATCCGCTCAAGGTTTCCGACTTCCGCCGCTATGAACCAGTTTCTTGTAGTTCAGTGATTTGAAGCAGTTAAAAATACATTACACATTTATCGGCTTATCGTACTTGTTTCGTGAAGAATCGACAACTCCACACTGTTGCGTCATTTCGATATCAGAATTTTTGGTTTACTAAAAATTTGTGTTGTGTTTAAGGTGTTAGGGGTAATCAGAATTTTCAAAAAATTGCATTTTTTTTTAATTTTCTTAAAATATAGTATCTTAAAAAAAATTGTGTGGAAATTTGAAGTGAATCCGAAAAATACTTTTCGAATTATTCAACAATTAACAAAGGGCGCTCGGGCGCTCCGGAGCTCGATAGGAAAACTTTAAATAATAAACTTTAAAACTTTTTCTTAAAACTATGTTTTTTGAACTGGTGATCACTGTAACTTAAAAGCCGTCTGGTAGATTTCAATATAATTTATACTGCTTTTAAAAACATAAAAAACTCGATCAAGGGTTTTTTTACAAAAATTTAAATTTTTTTAAACAATTAATTGTCGGTTTTTTTCTCGAAAATCTGAAAAATATTTCCTGAGGCCGCCATATTGATAATTTTGAAAACAAAAAGCTTTGATCAGGCACAAGATTATCTATTAATAAAACTAATTTCTCTTGTTCCCTTGATTTTAGATGAATCTCTAAAGACTTGTGATGATCACCGCAAAGGACTCCTGGAGAAACGGGCTCCACACAAACAGCGATAACTTTTACAACTTTTACTTCTTTTTTTTTGAAATTTTGCTAAGGGGACAGATATCTGTAAAATTTCGAAATTTTTTTTTTCATAAAATGTTAATATAATCCTTTAAGAATATGTTAAAAAAATTTTAGAACGTAAATTTAGGTATTTCTGACGACTCTATTCTTTGCGTTCGAGCGCTAGGAGAGGTATAGTTACGTTGTATTCAAACTCAAAACTGTATTTTTCGAATTGGCGTACACGATAACTCAAAAAGTTATTGACCGATCTCCCTGAAATTTTGCAAACATCTTTCTTATGATATTACTGTATATATGAATTTACAAGTTTCCGAAACTTTTTCGAAAAAATAATTTTTTTTACGCAAAAATAGTAGGAAAATTCGCCCTAAACTTAATTTTTTTAAGCATTTTATTTTATTTATAACTCCTTCATTTTAAATAATTTTAATGAAAATCAGGGAAAATATGGCCGTTTACAGGTATCTGTCCCTTTAAAGTCAAGTCGAAACATGATGTATTAATGTTATGTTTTTATTTTTGTAAAACAGAGCAACTGACTAGCAAAAAAAATTTTTGAAAATCATAATTTTTTCGGACCTCTGACTATCCCTAACCCCTTAACACACATCATCAAGAAGAAAATCATGCGGTAGTAGGATTCATTCTTCATCTTCGAAGTCAGCAAATTACGAGCTGTAGAGCATTTTGGTGGCATTCCTAAACATCCTTTACGACTTTTTCGAATAAAAAATCGGCGTTTGCCTGCTCCGTTAGAAACTTTTGACAGAAACTTCATCAGCGAATACAACAATTTTGCGACTTTCATCGCTTCCTCTCCTGTTTTCTCTGAACGTAAAAACCTTGTTGGCCTTCGTTCCAGAACACCTATTATGTTTCGGGCTAAATTTTTTTCAAATAATTCAATCTTAACTTATTTATAATGGAAAGTTTATTATTATTAGCGCACCATCGGTGTTATTTTTATAAGAAACGACAAATGCAATTTGGGATGCACTCAAGGGCCCATATATATGGAAATTCCAATGCGCGAAGGGTGCAAGATCTTATCACAACGAGTTGTGTAGTATTGTTTGACTGACTCAATGCAAATGGTTTACTCGACAGTGCTAGTTCGCAGGGTATAACAAAGATGGGGGGTTTTTAAAGGTTTAATTGCGCTGTCTACTTTTTATTAAAAACATTTGTTTCGTTCATACATTAATTTATTACTTAACTCTCTTTACGAATCATATATTAAGTGTTCTGGAACAACAAGCTCAAACGGGAGTTGTTTACATGAACTTTGCCAAGGCGTTCGTGAAAATCGATTGGGTAAATTGTATAGATATGGCATAAGTCGAAATTAGGAGATTTGTTCTTTAGCTTTCTGAATGATCGTAAGTTTGTTGCTAAAGTTGATCCAATTGAGTCTAATATTTTAGTTAAAGGGTTAGGCGTAGTCAGAGGCCCGAAAAAATGATGATTTTCAATAAATTTTTTTTTTGCTAGTCAATTGCTTTATTTTACAAAAATAGAAACGTAGCATTAATACATCATGTTTCGACTTGACTTTAGAATTAAAAAAAAAAAAAAAATTGTAAAAGTTATCGCTATTTGTGTAGCACCTGCTTCTCCAGAAGTCCAAAGGAGTCCAAATATTTTTTAAATTCTGACTACCCCTAATCCCTTAACGCATGGGCAACCTTGGTTTGCTGCTATTTCTATCAATAAAAATTGGTTCCAAATTTTTTCAGTTGCTTAATGTTTGCGTTTTAATGTGCTTTGATCTGGAATATCTCTACTAAAGGGTGATTAGACTGAAGGTGCATTTACCAATAGGGTTTTTTTTAACACGACATGCCTGACTACTTTCAAACTAAATACATAATTTTTTGCAGTATTCATTGACATTTCATCATGCGAAGACTTGGGCCTCAGCAACGTTTACAAATCGTGCATTTGTATTACTCATATCGACGCTCTGTGAAAAGTGTTCATCGCACGCTCAGGCGATGAGGCCCATTTTTGGTTTCATGGCTACGTCAATAAGCAAAATTTCCGAATTGGGACTGAAGAGCAACCCGAAGCCATTCGAGAACAGCCGTTTGGCGCGGCCTATGGACTGGAAGAATCATCGGCCCATCAAAATTGGTGTTTATGGATTATCTTTAAAAATAAATTTCATGAATTGTTCCACACAAAAATAATAAAAATTGCTCAATCAATATGAACTTCCGTTGTTTTATTTCAATTTAAAATCTAATACCTCAAAATTCATCACCCTTTATGTGTTTTTTATGAATTTTGTATGTATTGAATTTGTATTCTACATTAATTTTAATATTTTTTTGTAATAAAAATGATTTGTTTTTGTTTTATAAATACTTATGGAATATGGATTTCATTATTATTTCTTTTGCACGGTTTTTTTTGTTTTTAAACCGGCTCCGACCGGCAGATATTTTTTATAAGGAGATTTTTCATGGCAGAAAAGCACTCGGAGGCTTGGTGGTATCTTTTTTTCGTGTTCACTCCTCTCGGAAGCATAGAGCCTCGACAAGACTCTTCCATCGTACACGGTTCTGTGCTGTTGTTATAGCACCGTCCCATGAGATGTCGGCAGCTGCTAGTTCGCGCAGTATCGACCTTCTCCAAATGTGTTTTGGTCGACCGCGACCTCTGCTCCCTTGCGGGTTCCAGTCCAGTGCCATTCTCGTGAAGGAAAGTATCTACCGTGGAAAAAAATAGTTGGTTGTATTTTATACGCTTACCCACCTACCAACCTTTCGGCCAGATATGCGACATTGAAATTGCCAATGGATGACCCCATACCGTCTTAAATTCTCGCTTATTTCGCGTCTTGCATTTAAAACCCTTTTGTTATTCATCGCCGTTATAATGTAATGAGAGTTAGCCGTCCGTTGGGCACCCGGGTCTAGCCAGACTCTTCTGGCCAGAATTATTTGACTTTGGTTGTGAATTTAATTAATTTCAATTTCTATTAAAGGTAACGACTTCAACTTCCAGGTAACTAAAAATTTAATTTTCTATCGACATAACCTTTTAACCCTTTGGGGACGAGTGTCGGCATATAGCCACCCCAATTTGTTCACGAGCCTGTCGTTCTTAGCGATAAGATACGCATAGGTATCGTAAAAGAGTCACGTTTTCATTTAAAGACATTAGGGGCCATTAGTGATTATGTCTTATCTTCCTTATAATGTAAACTTACGATGTGAGACGACGGTAGAGTCAAAACGAATTTCAGTTCTTCGATTCAGTCTCTCAGTGTCACTGCCAAAAGACAACCAGCAGAATTTTTATTTAAAGGGTTTTCCAATAACAGGTGTTATTTTGAATAGGATTGCACTATCGAGAAATGATTAACGATTTTTTATGGCCGGAATTGGATGGTATTTTCAATAAGACGGCGCTACGTGCCACACAAGCAACGAAACCATTGATCTTTTACGGGAAAAAATTCCGGACTGTATTATCTCTCGAAGAGGTGATCACAATTGCCCACCGAGATCTTGTGATTTAACACCTTGTGACTTTCTTCTTTGGGGCCACGTGAAAGAGAAGGTCTACGCCAACAGCCCAGCGTCGATTCAAGACCTCAAAGATGGAATGCGTGAGGCTATTGAGAACATAGGGCAGCCACTTTGCAATTCGGTTATGGAAAATTTCATGACAAGGATATTGTCCTGTAAGCGTGGTCGCGGTGATCATTTGCCTGATGTTATTTTCCACTATTAACGGCATATAATAGTCCTTCCTCTTTATAATAAAATAAGCATCCGATCATTTATATTATATTAAAAAATAGCATTTTTCTTTGAATATCTAAATAACACCTCTGTTTGGAAAACGCTTTCTTTTATCCTAATCACGAAGGCTAAGCGATCTAAAGATGATACGTTAGCTAGTGACAGTTCTGACGACTCGATGACGGCATTACTTCGTCAAGTGGAAGCGCAATCCGCGCAATAAGGAATCCACTCAGGCATTTCAACATTAGTAGTGATAGCAACAACAGGGTCATGTCGTCCGAATGGATACAAACGCTCCGGCTCTGAAAGTATTCGATGCGGTACCAGCTGGTGGTAGCAAAGGAAGAGGAAGGCCTCCTTTGCGTTGGAAAGATCAGGTGGAGAAGGACTTGACTTCACTTGGTGAGTCCAACGCTTTGTTAAACTCGGCCAAAATCGCGTTAGCGGTTGTCGCGCCAATTAAGAAGAAGAAGTGATAGCAACAATAACAAGCGTAAGTATGTACGATAGAAATTAAATATATATTTTTATTAATTATAAGCATACCAACACACATTTAGTCGTCAAGTTTTGTTGTATCCGCTCTTGAAAGTTTATATTATAATAAAAAGTATTTTGCATTATTTGCATTAATCGACTATTTACAGCATCTTAAATCTATATTACATAAATGTATTTTTTATGTTGTCTAAAAATACAAACTTTTCTAGTCAGTTAATTTGAATTTAACTACAAAAAACATTGCAAACAAGTAATACGCGACCAAATTTAACAAATTGCCTCGACAATCATTTCAAGAATTTTATTTGCTAATTAAATACATTAATTTAATTTAATCCTTTGCACTTATACTTTAAGTTATTCAAATTTTCAATATGATTTAGCTAAAAATTACGATTTATGCAGTAAATCTAAACAAATCAATAACTACTTCAGTACCTTCACTCCTTCACTTCATGTAAGCAGCACTCGTCCTATAAAAATACAATTACGTACGCCACTTTTTATGTGCGTGTGTCGATTGGGAACAACTAAAACTAGCCTCACACTAAACTTACAACTTTTACGTGTCTTTTTCAATGTCTTTTTCCATGCTTAAGCCTAATAATAATTTCTTCTTAATGGATATTCAGATGTGTACGTATGTAAATACTTATGTGTGTTCTTGTTTGATAGTAAAGCAATTGAAAGAAATACAAAAATTATGAATAAATTAAGAATAGTCTAGTAACACTTTTCCTCTACTCTACAGCTCTACTGCAGACAACAACACTCGCTTATTACTAGTGAAGAGCTAATTTATTTACAGGTTGCAATCTTTAGTTGTGGTTTTTTTCAAATTTGGGGCCTCGTCCATAGTTCACTTAGATCCTTTGGACGTATTTTACCGATTTCTGTAATGAAAAGTAGCAGATAGTTTAGTAAAAAAATGTATAGATCGAGTAAGTGAGCCATTTATACCGTCAGACCTACCCAACTGGCCGGGCAATAGGCCGCTGTCACGTTTAGGAGAAGGCCAGACCATGTCGAAACGCGGCTGCACGGCTAACTGGTTTGATTGCGTGGGACGAAAAGTAGTGCTGCTGTAAAAGAAAATACGAAAAGCAAAATTAATTTTATGTTTTTGATTAAACCACATCTTAAATGTAATTTCGTTTTCGAACGGCATCCAGCGCACTTTTCCAATTCAAACAAAAACAAAAAAATAGAATTTCTAATAAGGCCCGCTAAAAGCAAACGTGTTCGATAGCAAATTAGACATCATCAGGCAGGCATATCAAGCCAAATCGAGAACATAATAGTCCGAGAGCCAGGGGTCATTTTGACCTCATCATTTCATACCGACTGATTTTAATACTGAAGGCAGGCACCATCCAATGGATGACGAAAGCAACCGTCAGCTGGTCTAGCAGCGGTGGGTACGTGCGCGGGATGCCGCGAAACGTGTCGAAAAAAAATTTCTACCAACTCATTTCATACCGACTGAAATTTTTTTCATGTATTCTTGACATTTAGTAGAACAAAAAAAATAGTTAGCTGCGCCGTAGAGAGGGAAAATACGTCGCTGAACAGGCGAACCTGTAAAACAAATTAAAAAGTACTAAAACTACTTTATGCCGATTGAAATTTGTTCACATAATTTTGGACACATATGAAAATATAATAATGATAGTGAGCTGCGTTTATAGCGGTGGGAAGACCGTCAGCCGAAGCAAGAATGTATCATTGCGTTCATACATCTCGGCGGCCCGCGGAATTTTCAATGCTACGACTGACGTCTTTTCCCCCAACGGACAATCAGCTGACGATTATTTTTCCATTTTCATTTATTAATACTATAATATTTGAAAATTTCAATCGGCATAAAGTAGTTTTACTTTTCAATTTTTTTTACAAGTTCACCTGTTCAGCTGACGTAGAGGGGGGACTACCGGCAGCTGACTATTTTTGTTCTACTAAATGTCAAGAATACATGAAAATAATGTCAGCCGGTATAAAACGAGTTGGTAGAAATTTTTTTTCGACACGTTTCGTACCCTCCCACAATCACACCCACCGCGGGTGCGCCAGCTGACGTTCACTTTCGTTATTCATGAAAGCTAAATCACAAGTATAGTCAAGAATTTAACGGTATACAAACGCAGTCCAAAATCGACCCTGGCTCCCGGACTATATGCTTCACTTCCAAAGAGAAGAAGAAGCAAAAAAAGTTTACGAACGAAAAATTTGTTATCACTTGCAAAATTGGGTAGCAGAAAACGCAGGTTGGCTTTCCATTTCTACCACGATAAAGTTATTTTTAATGTCTAAGTGCGTGAACCGAATTTAAAAGTTATAACACGCAAATGTCGTCACTATATCAACCTTTTGATTGATTGTTATAGTACCTTTCATAAATTACAATTAAGAATTAATAGCAATATTTAACGTTAAAAATACTTTTTTTTTTGCATAAGCTTGAAAAAATGCCCTATAACAATATTCACTCATAAACACTCTTTATTAATTGAAGATTCGATTTAAAGCTATTTTTACTAAATAATACTCCAAATTCTACAATATTAAAATTCTATTATTACAAATGTTCCTCTAAACGTTTGAAATACCGTGCAGAATAAATGTGAGGAGCGAACTGTCAAACGTACGATGATTTCAAATACATACATACACATTACAAAAAAAATTTTTTAAATAGTCAAATAGTGTAAAATCGGACAATTTTTAGCCGAAATTTTCCCCAGTGGCTCTTATAAATTTTACGATAAAACCACATTTTCATAAGTGCTATAAATTATAAAATCTAAGTTAAATGCTTGCTGGGTTGACGATTGTATTTCAGTACAAACTGCAAATGCGGTCGTAAAAAGCCTAATTTTTAAACTTCTCGTGGGGGTTCTATAGGGACCCTAGGAGGTTGGGACTTTCACAGTTTTAATAGTGTGACTTTGCTCTTTCTAATGGGCGTGGTGGGTGGTGCCACGCCTCCTCCCCTTGCGCCCACCATTCAAATATCTCGTGATAGTAATGGAAAGTTTAGCCGAAATAAGTTTGCTTAAAAATTTGTGAATTGTCCAAAAAAATTACCATAAATATATCTTTTTATCTACACTCATGTTTTTTTCTTTTTTTTTTTTTGTTAAATATTCCTTTTTAAGGTTTCTGATTATGTTTTTTTCGGGCTATTATTTAAACGGCGGGAAGAAAATCCTCGAATTGCCAGGGTGTTCCATTTATTTTTATTTTATTTTAACATTAAGCTGTTCTCATCTAAAATTACTCGCCTGTCCGTTACTACTTTAATCTCATGAATCTTCAAAATACCGGGTAGGCGCGTACGCCATAGCCGACTGTTGCTTCGCGACTGCAAAATTTACTTTACCTTGCGTTTCTGTCTATAAACTGCAAACTGGCGAAGTGCAAATGGCATAAGTGCACAAAATACCAGATTTCATAAAAACTGAATTTGTTTGTTTATAAAAAGTTTCGTCATATGCTTGCAGCTCATATGTTTCCATGATTAACAATTTTTACTAACTAAAATTTGTCGAGTACAAAACTAACGTCTCTCTCGCATCGAACTGTTACTTTGACCTCTCAAATTTTTAAGTGATGGATAATTGGTTGGTGTTAACGAACACGACTACAATCACATCGCCATATTTGCCCTAAGTGAAAAAAATGAAAAAATTGAGAAGGTGTGGCCAATATTACGCCAAGCTAAAAGTGACAGCTAATAGCTGTCAAAAGAAAAAATTAAAATAAATAGTCACGAGCTGTTCAAAACATTTATCAACGCCGTCTATATGTAATATCGGCAATTACTTTCGAGACAACCGTGCATTCGTGGTGTGCGTGTTGATGTTGTTCCACAAATGGAGGGACCTACAGTTTCAAGCAGACTCCGAACGGCAGATATTTTTATGAGGAACTTTTTCATGGCAGGAATACACTCGGAGGTTTGCCATTGCCTGCCGAGGGGCGACCGCTATTAGAAAAAAAATTTCCTGCATTTTAGTCTTTCACCGAGATTCGAACCAACGTTCCCTCTCTGAAATCCGAATGGTAGTCACGCACCAGACCATTCGGCTACGGCGGCAAGCATATTTTGTTACGAATTCGCAGAAATAGTTTAACAAAAAAATGTTTATATCTAAAAGTGAGTTTCATACCAACCTATAGGGGTGTTTCAAGCATCCATAAACCTCTCGATATCGTCCATACAAAGTGCCATAGGACACCCCCAAAATGCGTGCAGCTTTCTTCATTTCCAGTCGTTTATTTTTGATAGCATCCAATACCTGAAAAAAAAGTTTACAATGAAAATAATACGAAGATGTCTATAAGGTAATATTTCTAGGCAAACTTACACGTCGTGTGAATGGCTCTTCCCAGAATTGCGGTCGTCGTCCTTTGGCCAAATAGTCATCCATTTTAATCACATCCTGCCACTCGGACATTTCTTCGGTGGTCAAGCGCAAATCAGTGCCGTCGTACTCTTCCATTTTTATATCCACATAGTCTTGGTCGTTGCCGTTAGCAGCTGCCGCCGCCGCTGCCGCAGCCGCAGCTGTTGTGCTGCTCGACGAAGACGTCGTTGCACCCGTCGACGGTATGGCAGCGGTGGGCGCATGTACGAAATCGTGCGTCATCAGCATGCCGTGCTCGTTCAGCAGATAGCCCTCGGGCACATATTTGCTATAGGCATGCGCCGTGTGATGTAGCGAAGGTGGTGGCGCGATTTGGTCGCTGCTGATACTCGTGCGCTTATGTGACCCACTCGAGCTGGTTGCTGCATTATTAGCAGAAGCGCTGTTAGTCTTCTCCGCGGATTGTCGCACGCTTTCCATTTCTTCAACTGGCTGCGGCACACTAGCAACAACAATTGCTTTTTGTTCGTCCTCCTCCTCAGCGGTGGCTAAGCGCTCCGGCGGTTGCTCAGGCATTTCGTTTTGCGTGATATGTTCACGTGACTGCTGTTCGTCCCGCCCATGCTCGCTATTTTCTACGTTGCTATCGTCGCGCTCCTCAGCGCTTGGACGTTTACGCGTAAGCGAGCGTTCATGTGACTGCAGTTTTTCGTGTTCCTCCGAGGAGCGTTCCTTCCGCTTCTTTGCATCTATTTTCCCTATGCGATTTGTTTCCTTTTCCTCAACAACTTCCGACTTTTGTTCCTTTGCCAAGGCGGCTTCACTGCCGCACTCCATAGCTGGCTCACTATCGCCGTCAGCACCTACGTTCACCTCCAAATTGCTGGTAATCCATTCAGGGTCGGCTTGCACATCATCCTGTTCCGCTTCGTCCGCTTCTGCTTGCAGCTGCTGCTGATGGTGGTGGTGGTGGTGATTATGGTGTTGTTGTTGTTGTTGGCGTTGCAATTGGCGCATGCGCTTATTATGTTGTTGCTGCTGGATGTGTTGGTGGTAGGCGGCCGCAGCTGCGACAGATGACACCGAAGGCGGCGGTATAGGTGAAATTACAGCAAGGCGACGTTGCTCATCGTTGTAATGCCGCTGCGCCTCCAAGTAAGCTTGATGCTGATGATGATGATGCGCATCAATGTGGTTGCCATAGTGCGCCAGCTTTCGACTAAAAGCGAGAATTTTAGTATAAAAAGAAGAAACAAAAATGGATTCCCAACCCAAACTCACACATTGAATACATCGTAGGCATCGTCGAGTGGCGGACGGCCACGCTTGCGTTTCGGCCCCAAGTAATGTTCCGCCGGCGATGCGACTGACGCCACAGCAGCTGCAGCAGCGGCGGCCGCAGCAGCCGCCATTGAAACGCTACTCGTAGACGGTATAGGCGTTAGGGTGGGCAAACGCTGTTGCGCAGGAGCAGAAACCTTCGGCGATGACAGCTTTCGTTCGCGTTGCAGTTGTTGTGGTTGTAGTTGTTGCTGATCCATCAGACTCGGCGAACCTGCACGCTGCTGTTCGTGACGGGAGCCATACAAGTCGTGCACGAGTGTGGGTGAGTGAAACTCGGTAGCAGCAGTGGGCAGCGGTGGACCGTCGTCGTCATCACGCCACGAAACTTCCGCCAAACCTTTTATTTTGAGATCATCTGCAGTCTTTAAGAGTGATGCCAAATTTGCCTGCACAAGTAAATATTTTATATTGAATTCATTGTTTTTCTGCTTATAATTCCACTTACATGTTCCACATTTATTTCGCCTTTGTACATAAATTCAATCAGACACTTCACATCGGCGAATGTTACATCCTTCATGATGATGATCGGGTCACGCTCGCTGGCGTAATTGGTCAGCACTGTGTCAAAAAAGCTGCTGCAGGCGCACAACACGACGCGATGAGCGCGAATTAGCTGTCCCTCGCAGGCCAACGTGACATCGCAGAAGCAGCCACGATCCAGCAGCTGTGAGAACATCGTCTGTAAGTTGCTGTGATGATATTTCCATCGCAAGCAATATTGTTGTGGCAACATGGCGACTGGAAGAGAGAGAAAACACGGCATGCATTCAGTCAACTGGATAGATATGAGAATCTTCATTAACATAGGGTGATCAGTTTAGAGATATCAGATTTTAAATTGAAATAAAACAACGAAAACTATTATAATTTTTGTGTGGAACCATTTATGGCATTTATTTTTTAGAAGATAGTCCCTGTCAAATGTTGGCCGCAACTGCGTCGTAATTCGGTCAACCGTAGGCACTAATTTTGAATGAACTCGCTGGGGGACTTCGGTCGGTATGTCGTGAATAACTTTAGTTGGCTGAATGTTGGCTTCCAATACCTCAATCGAAGCTGGTTTATCCACAAAGCATTTAGACTTTACATACCCCCAGAAACAAAAATCCAAAGGTGTGGTATCACACGATCTTTGTGGCCAAACCACTGGTTCGAGAGGAGAGATAACTTGCTCACCGAATCGACGACGCAGTGAATCCATTGTTTCACGGTCTGTGAAATAGATGACAAGTAGCACCGTCTTGTTGGAACTTTTTAAAATGTTGTGGAGATCACAGCCTTCAATTTCCGGCATCAAAAAGTCGTTTATCATGGCGCCATGGCGTTAAATGTTCACTCTTACATTGGCGCCAGCGTCGTCTTTGAAATTCTAATTTGAAATGAGACCTTAAGTTGTGGGTATGATCCATTCGTCAGATAGTTTGAGATGTTAAATATAACCAAAGAGTCTTGAAGATTTACGATTGCAGTTCGGGCACTACATTGTAAATTTCAAGGCTTTACGCCGCCTGCCCTACAGATCCATTAAATCATAGCACTCAAAAAACCAGGAGCTGTCTTCTATGCACAACCTCGACAGTGAAACCCCAATGCTTTTCAATCACCTTCAAACATATAAGTTGATTCCCAAACTAGATGAATGGATAAATAGAAAACATGGCAAAACAGATTTCTATCTAACCCTGCACCTCAGCGGATATGGTGGCTTTCTTGCGTACCTCCATTGTTTTAATCTAGCAGATAATTCGACCTGCCCGGCATGCCACAGCGAAGATGGGAGTGCAGAACACGTAACCTTTCACTGTCCTAGATTTTACGAAGAACTCTCCGAGTCCGCAAATGTCCTCGGCATCGTGCCGACGTCAGAGAAACAGATAAAGTAAATGCTAAACTCGATAGCGAAATGGGAAGCAGTAAAAAAGTTCGTAGCAAGGATTGTATTAAAACTCCGAAAAATAGAAGGGAAGCGCAATGCGGAAGCAAGGCGAATGCGACCGAGCTAGAGCATCCAACAGATGCGTCATCCAAAGAAACCATGTTGAAACAGATCTCCTGTGGTACTAGCTGAGTTTACGAACAGACGACAAGCACAAACGCATGGGGTCAGCCTCAAGACGACCTAAACAGACGTTAAGTCGATATCGAGCAATGTGTCTAAAAAGCACGAACGTTCCTCCACCTTGATGAAATACTTTTAGCAGTCCCAGGGTGGAATCAGCCGAGAGGGAGGAATGTTATAGTGTTAGTGGGAACAAGCCACACATACCATTGGTGGGACGACGCCTTTGATGATGTTTCTGACATTTTCGATTTTAACCTTATCTAACCTATATAATCTAATCTGAAAAAAAAACGATCCTTAAGGAGTTTTCGTAGAGTTTTACGATAGAAATTGAAGACACCTGCTAGAGGCTGAGCCACGTCTTAGACTCATCAAAAGTCACTTTCTGCAGTTGAAATCCGAATTTTAGCGATACTTACGCCAATTGTTGGCCCCGGCGAACTAACGACATTAAACGAGCGTCAATTAACACCTTGACTAAACCTCTCCACATGAATCTGCAATCGGAAATCAACCACAATACATCGCAGCTGAAAAGCTCGAGGTACCTCATGAGACCCTAATAATGCTGGCACAATTATTGGTGCGCAACTAAGTTCAATAGATGCCGCCGTGCAGTGTGTGCTAGTCGATTCTAACATAACCTAAACGTCATAAACCAAGCTTAGACCTATGGTAAACCAACTGCTTCGACACATTAGTGATTTTCTTTTGGTATCATATACTTTTGGTTTTGTGAAAATATCTGGTTTTGTGCCGAATAATCGTCATTTGCAAAAAGTGTTGATTTTCCTCTTTCATTCGAAAAAACGACGGCTGAAGCGCATCGAGAGCTACAAAAAGTTTATGGCGATGCTGCTTTAAGTGAAACACCGGCCGAGATTGGTTCCATCGCTTCAAAGACGGTGATTTTAATGTTGACGACTGTCCGCGTGAAGGAAGGCCAAAAACCTTCGAAGACGCTGAATAGGAGGCTGAATTGGAGGCTTGCTTCTGTATTAGGAGTTACCCGCCAATCCATTTCCAAGCGATTGCACGCTTTAGGAATGATTCAGGGGACTTGGGTTCCTTATGAGTTAAAACCCAAAGATGTTGAAAGTTGTTGTCGTTTTTTCGCTGAGAACAACTGCTCCAGCGGCAAAAAAGGAGGGATCTTCTTCATCGTATCGTTACGGGTGATGAAAAATGGATTCATTACAGCAATCCAAAGAAAAGAAAGTCATGGGGACTGCCCGGTCATGCTTCTACGTCGTCGCCTCGGCCGAATATGCACGGGACCAAGTTGGTGTTATTTATTATGAACTATTAAAACCAAGCGAAACCATCACTGGGGGTCGGTATCGTACGCGAGAAGCGGCCGCAATACGCGGAGAAGCATGAAAAAGTAATTCTACAGCATGACAACGCTCGCCCTTACGTTGCCAAGCCTGTTAAAACCTACCTGAAAACACTGAAATGGGAAATCCTACCCCACCCGCCATATTCTCCGCCGTCCGATTATCACCTGTTCCGATGGATTGCACATGGTCTAGCTGACCAGCAGTTCCTTTCATATGAAGACATCAAAAAATTACTTGATCCGTGGATAGCCTCAAAAGATGAACAGTTTTACCGCGACGGTATACGAGGTCTACCAGAAAGATGGGAAAAAGTAGTAGCCAGTGATGTGCAATACTTTCAATGATTCACTTGAAACCATTTTTTCAGAATAAAGTTGTATTTTCATCAAAAAAACAGCGAGAATTTAGTTGCGTACCTAATATAAAAAATTTATGAAAATGTATTTATACATTTTTTGTAACCATATTTTTAATCATTATTTTATTCATTTTATTTTTATACTTTGAATTTCATACAATATATTTTATGCATGAACGCTTGCATTCGGTAACGAATTGCAAATAAAAAAGAAGGAAAAGAAGAAGAGAATATTAAAAAAAGCAAAATCCCAAAGCCTCAAAAAGCTAAAAAGCAACGTCTCTAAAAACGCTTAGTCAAATTTCAGAAGAGACGTCACGAAAAACATAGCGAAGTTAACATTTCCATACTTCAAGCACCGAATGCACACACACACACACACAATCATTAATGTATATACATGCACACATACATGCAGGTTCGCCATTGCGAATAACCCTTACTAACGTCCTGAATAAAATATCGAAAAACTCTATAAGGAAAATTGTGAAAACCTAAATCTTATACTCGCTTACTCGCAAAAACTAAGCAAGCATATCCAGCCTTTACTTGCTAGAGATGCCAAGAAAAAAATTGATTCCCTAAATTTAAGGAAAGGGTTAGTTTTAGTCAAATCAAAATGATGAAAACCCAACCGGAAAAAGTCAAATTATTTTCCTTTCTTTTCATATCAAAAAACAAGAAAAAATGTTGCTGCAGAAATGAAAAGAAATGTAGAAACTGTCCAGCAAGTGTCCATCCGTTCATACTCCCACTCGCGCGCTCTTATCAGCTCATCTCATAAAATTTTTACATTTCTACTCAATGCAAGACTTACATTATGAGTGTACATATATATTATATATATATATTGATATATGTACGTGCACAGGGTGCATGGTATGTTCAAGGTAAATGTTTTTTGTTAATAAATTTTCAATGAAATAACAAAAAAAAAGAATAATAACATCCACATGCGGCAAATATCTTTCAACTCTAATAAGCTGTCTAGATGAGCTCTAAATAGCGATTTGGGTGTGAGCCCACAGAAAGTGATATTTTCAAGGAAATGCAAAATTCCACAATATATGAAGCTAACACTAAATGGTGGAAGGCTAAAAATGGGTGATAGCGCCAATTATTTAGGTGTAATTCTCGACAGGAAACTAAATTATACTATGAATGTAGAGAAGAGAGTAAGGAAAGCTACAGTAGCTTTATTCTCATGCAAAAAGCCAATAGACGCAGGCGTGATCTTTCACCGAAGAACACTCACTGGCTGTATAGGACAATTATAGGACTGGTGGAGGGTTCTCGAAAAGACTACCATTAGAAACAGCTTGGCGCTTATATGGAAAAATTCCCTACGATTATTTACCGATGGATCAAAGCTTGACTATAAAGTTGGCTTTGTTGAAGCCAAAAGTAAGCGTTTCGGCTTTTCTTCCTAATCGCTGTCGCGTATTGCAGGCTGAAATTCTTGCCATTAATGAGGTAGCTGTCTGGTTAGGCAAAAATGTGACTACCTTTAGAGAAGTGCATATTTACTCCGTTAGTCAAGTGGCGATTAAATATCTTGGTGGGGTTGTCACTAACTCCATCATAGCGTGGAAATGCCGGGCGACTCTTAACGAGATGGCGAAATATTTCCGCATCCATTTAAATGGCTGCCAGGGTATATAAGTTAGGAATTTTAAGGTAGACAAATTAGCGAGAGAGGGCACTACCACTCACCTCCCTCTTGATATGGAAAGTGTAGGTATTCCTCTCTCAACCGACAAACTGGGTGGAGTAAGTGGCATTGTCACTTCAGCCAATACGAGATGGGTTGATAATCTAACATGTAAAGCTACAAAAAAAATTGGCCAAAATAGGATGCTAGGCGCTCAAAGGCACTACTTAAGCGGTCAAGGAAAAACGTCTCTATGTTAGTTGCTTTGATCACAAGCCACTGCCGCATAGGTCGACATGCTCAAAGATTGAATGCACCTCCTTTTTTACTAGTACAAAAGCTGCAAGAATGAGGACTAGGAAGAGTCTGTCATCTGACATCTTCTCTGTTACTAACCCGCGTGGCATGCCACTAGGTTTAGATACTACGACTCATCGTTCTTAAATGATACCGATGCCACATCAAGGGATTTGCACTTGCAACAAAATGGTTTAACGAGTAGTAGGTAGGTAAACTGCTGCTGTAGTATCAGAATGGTTCGGTGGTTAGTTGGTTTAGAGACCGGCTGCCACTTCTACCTACTACCTACCTACCTAACATCTAGTTGGTTCTATGGTAGAAAAATATTTTTAAGAGGTTAAATTCTTATTTTTGCCACACCGCCTAGTAAATGCTGGTATAAATTTAAATGTGTTTTTCCCGAAGCTACTTTTTTCATATTGTAATATATAAGTAGGTACAAAGTCCCGCCATAGCCGAATGGGTTGGTGCTAGGCCACCATTCGGGAGTGCATAGGTTAGAGTGCATGAAACAGTAAACAGTAATAGCGGTCGCCCCTCGGCGGACAATGGCAAACCTCCAAGTGTATTTCTGCACACCACAAATAGGAGGAGGAGCTCGCGCCACTTATTTATTTATTTATAAGATACAAGGTTTGATTTGAAATAGGATTGACTTGAAATTTTTCGAAATTTTTATTGGTTTAAAATTTACAAGAGTCTTCATAATTGCATTTAACTTGATAAATTTTCCTTTTTATAAAAAACTGATTACTAATTTTTTGGTCGAAAGTTGAATAAACTTTTAAAAAATAGTTATTTCTACAAAATGTTATTGGAAAAACGAACACTACTGGTTTCTTTAGAATTACGAGCAAAATGCGTCCACTCATGAAGAAGTTACAAGAAAGATGATTTCGAAGATTGGCTCCGTCCCCGCCATTTTTCAGCAGAATGATAAGAAGCATTTTTTCATACACCCATACAGCGGTACAAAAAACCTCTGAAACAATTCCACACCTCTTTTAAATTTTCCTAAAATACATCGTTAAGTTAGGCCTTGTTTTTGGCCGCTAAAGTGGTGCTACTCCTTAATTTGAAGCTCAAATTGCTGGTCTGGTTCTCATAATTCAGCTTGAGCATCTCCCTTTAAAAGCATACCCATAAAGTGGACCAAGCATTGCTTCTTTCTAGATGCAATGGCATTTCAGCAGTGGTTTATCGATAGTCATCACGAATTGAATCCTGTTTTTTTTTAAATATATGTACAATTTTCTAACGTTACCACGTCATGAGGCAATTCATGATGAGCCGCCAAGCCAAGCTAACCTCAAAACAATCGAGAGCTTTCGAATTGGCCTTCGTAGACTTTATGAAGGCATTCGACACTATCAAATGAGACGCAATATGGCTGGCACTGAATAGGAAGGGAGTTCCCGTCAAGATAATCCACCTCATCAAAGCTTCAAGAACTTCGAACTGGCAGTGCTTCACAAAGGCGTTATCAGCGATCCATTCACTGCCAACGTAGACGTAAGGCAAGGTTGTCCCCTGTCGCCCTTTCTCTTCGCCATCGGCCTTGATGATGTCATGAGCCAACTGACTCTGCACAAAAAGGGGTTGGTATGGAGTTTCACCAGATATCTTGAGGTCCTGGACTTCGTCGATGATATCTGCCTCCTCGCTCACAAACTCTCTGGCATGTAAGCGTAGGCGGACTGGAGGTCAACATCGCCAAGACCAAGGCTATATGTATGAGTTAACCACAATAACGCAAGGTTGACGGATGAATGCCCGGTGGAATTTGTCGGCGAAGCAGATGAAGATGTCAACTGCAGGCTAAACAAAGCAAGGGCGGCGTTAAGAGCGAACGCATACAGTATAGGCGAGTTCGCAAAACTCCAGGCGCTCTAAACTACGAATTTTCGGCTCATGTGTGAAGTCTGTATTGTTGTACGGAAGCGAAACATGGGGGGTATCTAACACCATCACACAGAAGCTACAATCCTTCATCAACAAATGCCTTCGCATCATGTGCAGAATATTCTAGCCAAACACCATCAGTAACGACGCACTGTGGAGATTAACGACCGAGGAACCCATCCTCAGGCAAATCAAACGCAGAAAGTGGCGATGGATAGGTTACACATTAAGAAAACCGCCAGATAGCATCACGAGAATGGCATTGGACTGGAATGCGCAAGGGAGCAGAGGTCGCGGTGGCCCAAAAACTCTTGGAGAAGGTCGATACGAGTACTACGCGAACTAGCAGATGCCGATATCGCATGGGACGGTGCGAAAACAACAGCACAGAACCGTGTACAATGGAAGAGTCTTGTCGAGGCCCTATGCTCCCAGGAGGAGTGAACAAGGAAAAAAAATATCTGTCTCCAGCTTATTGTACATTTGTATGCAGAATCCCACTGAACTCGAGTTGCACGGCGTTTGGTTAACAGCAAAAAGGTCACGTAATTTCCTCTCAGTCTTCACAAAACTTTTAATAATTTCAACACGCTGTAATGCCCAGGATAAGTGACATTTTGTAGACCACTGTCTCCAAACTAAAATTTGGCCAAAACAAAATCGATCTGAAACAGAAAACGCACCCTTTATTTTTCTTACTTCCAATTTTTTTGCTACCCAAGAAATTTAGATGAGTTAAAAAAATGTACGCTCGCAAAAATAGAGTAAATAAAAAGGAAAAATTTAATATAACCAAATTGTAGATGGAAGAGAAAAACGAAATAAAAAAAAGTTTAGTAAAATAAATGAAAAAAAAACATCTCGCATGTACTCGTATAATGTGAAGCTAAAAATTTGCAGTAAAATGAAAGTAGACATAAAAATGAAATAAAAAGAAAACTAAAAGGAATTCGAGTCACTAAAAACACCCCAAAATAGCTTCGAAATTTTGCAGTTTTTATAGTAAAAGGAGTGTCAATCTTACACACACAGACAGCCTTACATACATACACACATACACATATACATCATCGAAGGATTGACCACTCAAAGTCACAAAAAAAACCAACACAAACATAAAAAAGCAAGGATATAAACATCGAACGACATCAACTGGGAACTTAACGATAATAGAAAGTGACGCATTTGAGACAGTGACATTTCACAACTTAAGCGAAGGGGCTAAGGCTTGCGGTAGTAAAAAGCAAAAAATATCTATCTATATTTTTGTATGTATGTATGTATGTATATATGTATATGTATATACAGCTATGCATACAAAGGTAAATTTCCTTATAAATTATATCAATTTACCAAAGTTGATTGTCATTCTTTTTATGAACTCTGTCGTAAGTGGAATAAGGACAAAATTAGGAATGAATTTATTGGACGAGCCAGAAAGTTGTTTCTTGAGCGGCATAAATCAATAAAAATAACCATATTAGCTAAGTGCTATAGTAGTACTATATGAGAGTCAGTAGTTTCACAAGCTAAACTCAAATTGGACTTAAGTTTTAGCTAAACAAAATCGGAGCAAGGAACAACTAAATAACTCTCACAAATTTCCTTTTCACAAAGCACATCATAGATGCAGGTATTAAACGAAAAACATTGGTAAGAAAAAAAAAACATGGAAGTTACGCAAAACAACAACAAAAGATGGCATAATGAAGCCACTTGCAAAATCGTCCAACAGCTACGGCTGACTCTCAACGCACGGAACTTCTACTAAGAAGAGATAAGAGGTCACAGCCTTAAGGGGTTATATATGTACAGTTAGGAGCCCGAAGAAAAGCGAATTTTCTAGAATTTTTTCTACGAAAACTTTTAAATTTATTGATCTAAACATTTGTACACACACCCTATGATCAAAAAGTACCGGGCAGGTGATGTTGACTGTTTTCTTCGATTGCCAAGGCGTAGTGCACCATGAGCACCTTCCATCGGGTCAGACAGTCAATAAACAATATTATTTATCCGTTTTGAAGCGTTTGAGAGATGCTGTACGTCGCAAATGGCCGTGCGACTTCTTTTTGTTTCCCAAGTTGATGTTACCACTTCGATAGAAGAGATCAAAGAGAATGCGATGAAGGAGCTGAAGGTCATCGCTTCGTCGGCCTACCAGGGGTGCATGGAGGACTGGGTTAAACGATGGCACATGTGTGTTACTTCAGACGGGTCATATTATAAAGGAGATAAAATAAATTTGCCTGAAATTTAACTCTGTTTTGTTATTTAAGTGGATTGTAGTGGATAGAAGGGCTTTCAAAGTCGCCCGACTATCTGAAATTATGTAAATGTGGGTCCCCCCTCTCATATGTCGGAAGTATTCTATCTTCTACTGGATATTTGGCGAAAGGTGGCGAGGCATTAAAATCGGGATCTTTAGTGACAGCCAAGCTGCTCTAAAGACTTTAGAAACTGCTTACATCTCTTCCAGAATTATTCAGGAATGTAAGTTGTGACTAAAATCCGTTGCAAGATGGACAGAGCTTCAACATATGTAGGTGTCGGGCACTCTGGTGTTCAAGGCAATGAATTGACGAATTGTGCTTCTTTGGAATATTCAATTGGACCAGAGCCAATTTGAGGGCTTAGCGTGGCGAAAATAGTTGACTTTGGGTACATCAAAGCTCTCAGTAAGAAATCGGGAAATAGAAAACGTTGGTGCAGTACTGACACTGCAAAACAACAAAGTGTTTCCTGAAAAGCCTTCACAGGGTGGTAGCAATATTTCTTCTCAGCCAGAGGAGCGGAGAACTGCACTACGAGGTGTGTTCAAAAAGTATCACGAATTTTGTGTTTTTTTTCACCAATTATTTATTTATTCATTAATATCTATTTTGTCCTCTTCAAAGTAATTCCCATGAGATATTATGCACTTGTGCTAACGTTTTTTTCAATCTTCGAAGCACTTGAAAAAATCATTTTTTTTATCTTGTTTAGCTCCTCCTTCGATGCCGTCTTTATCTCGTCAATCGTACCGTAGCGTTGTCCTTTTATGGGCCTAGGGAACAAGAAAAAGTCACAGGGGGCCAGATCTGGAGAATACTTCTGACTAATGATGCCACATAGTGTTTTGTTTTTGGCCAAAAAGTCGCACACAAGATACGATATGTGAGCAGGGGCACAGCACAAATTACGGAGCAACTGCCGTAGCCCAATGGGTTGGTGCGTGACTACCATTCGGATGTGCGAAACACCAAAATGATAGAAAAAGTTTGTTCTAATAACACAGGCCGACAAAATTTAACCAACATTCAGACCCGCTTACTAATTTTCTTGGGTTTGAGGGCCTGAAATATATGGATTAATAGTATGTAAATTTGGAGTTTGTGGGAAAGCCTGCTTGCGGTTATGTGGGTTAGCCTGCTCGCGGTATGATAGGGGTGGTTTCTAGGGGTTAGGGCTGTGTGTGACTCGGTACCCAAAGGTTAGATAGTGTAGGGATGTGGTGAGTCAGCACACTTATGGTGTGAGACAAAATTTTAAGAAAAATAAGACTCAATTCAAGAAAATTAGTAATCGAATATATCATGTCTATGTTATCTTAATCGATTTTCAGGTGTAGGAAAATTTCGAAACATGAAAATTTCAAAATGCGATATCTCTGCGAAAAAAAATGATATTTGAGCAAACAAAACGCCATTTGAAAAAAGAAGGATTGTATTTAAAGATGCCATCCTTTAACTTTGGTGAAAGAAAACATCTGCAAGGCTACATAACCTCAAATATGGGCAAAAATGGGGTTTTTGCACTTTTAGGTTAGGATATCTCGAAAACTCAAACTAATAAATTAATTTTAGTTATCAATTCGAATTTTGCATGGACAGAGAAGCAGATATTAGTTTAAATTATTTCGGATACTTTTCCTTGTAGACTAGTGTAATTTATGGTCCACGACCCACAGTGTGTAGCTTGATTGGAGTATGGAGATAGTAGAGAGCATTTTCTCTGCCACTGTACCCCATTTACCAAGCTTAGATGGTTGCTCATTGGGTCGGATGTTTCGAGAATGGACGAGTTGCACTCTAAGATTCATTAAAAAAATATGGGAAGTTTGTAAAGTTAAATTAAACGAATTAACTTAAATAAAATTACAACAATTAGACGAAATTTATTAAGGGGACAGATACCTGTAAACGGTCATATTTTCCCTGATTTTCATTAAAATTATTTAAAATAAAGAGGTCAATATATTTTTTTCAAAATTCGCATACAGTTTATTTATACATTAAAATAATACAAATTTTTTTTTTTTTAATCATTTCAAATGGCGGATGTACACTCAATTCTTCCATGAAGGTCGCACCAGGGCTTCTCAATCGGCGGGCATTGTAGCATCGGTGTCAGAGACCTGAATACAAAAAACCAAAAATTTGTTTGTTTATTAATGTCATAATTTCTATATGAATTAAAGAAAAATGGAGGAAAAAATTCGCGGAATAAAATGCTTCGAAAAAAAAAATGAATTTTGGGGCGAATTTTTGTACTATTTTTGCTTCGAAAAAATAATTTTTCGAAAAATTTTCGAAAACTTGTAAACTCACATAGAAAGTAATATCATAAAAAAGATGTATGCAAAATTTCAGGGAGATTGGTCAATAACTTTTAGAGTTATCGTGTACGCCAATTCGAAAAATATAGTTTTGAGAAAAATGCGTCTAAAGTCTGCATACAACGTAACTATACCTCTCCCAGCTCTCCCAGCGCTCGAACGCAAAGAATAGAGTCGTCACGGTTGACGATCTATAATATAAGAAATACTTAAATTTAGGTTCTAAAATTTGTTTGATATATCCATAAAGGATTATATTAACATTTTATGAAAAAAAAATTTTTTGTTTTCGAAATTTTACAGGTATCTGTCCCCTTAATGCATAATTGAATTTTTTATATAGTTATTAATGCATACATTTTTGAACAGAAAAAAAAGCGATGATTCATTATGAAAGTTTATTTCAATCAATCCACCCAGCAACACTGAATTTAATCACAATAAATATTCTTTTTTTTACGAATACTTCCGCCTTGAGGAAGTTGCTTTTGGATAATTTTACGTAAATGAAAAGAAAAAAACGAAATATGCAAAAAAATCATACTTTGCGTTTAATATGAAATTTCTCTGAAAGATAAATAATACAACAACAAATACAATTAAGGTGAAAAAAACGCAACCAACAACGGCAAAAGTAGCAAAAATGCGAAAAGTGCAATTTACAGTTGCCGTGTGAGAAAAAATTAATTAAAAATAAAAATGGCCGCGGCTACTTTTTATTTTATTTTTTTATTTTTTTTGTTTGTTTTTTGTTTGGCAACCGTTGTTTTTGTCTTTATCGTTGTTGTTTTCATCAGAATTTTATGACTACAAAATGAACTTTTGGTCCGCGCATCGCCAACAGGGCAATCGCTTGCAAGCACAGCCACACACACGCAGCGCACACGAATTCAGCAACAAGCGCGCACACAGGCATACATACGTATGTATGTATGTATGTATGTAGATAAATGTGAACACCACAACACAAAGAGTGAGAAAGACGAAAAAAATGAACGCATAAAACCTTCGAATTTTTTAATTTGCATTTTTTATTTTTTCACATAAAGCGTAAAGGTTGTTTTTTAATGTAAATTTTGTTGTTGTTGTTGTTAAGGATTTTCTCATTTCTTTTTTTATTTTGTGTTATTACTCGTTCGTCTTTTGCATTTTTATGACGTTAATGAATAAGGATGCGCGCACACACACACACACACAGACAAAGGGAATGCGCACATACATACGTGTGTGTGTGAAAAATGAAAAACCTACAGACAGCAAAATCGCATATGTATGTATGTATGTAAATGCATATAAGTACGTGTGAGTGCAAATTAATATGTGTTATATGTATGTATGTATGTATATGTAAATACATATAAACACACATACAAAATCCATTTACAAATCTACATTTTAACATATGTATGTATCTGTATGTGTAGGCACGTGTAAATAATAAAAAAAAAATATCCAACATACGCACATAAATGTTCCGCATGCATACATACATACATACAAACATATATACATACATACATAGGTACAAACATACATCCATACTATCATACACACACAAGTCTATTTGGCTTTGGCTGGGCGTTCAGGCAATCGCGCGCATTAAGTCAAGCAACCACCTCATTCCTCATTTTTTTCCAATTTTTCTTTCCAAAAGAAATTTACAAATTAAATTCGCGCGAAATTTTCTGCATTTTCATTTTAATTTTTTTTTCTTTTTTTTGTTGTTGCTTTTACTTATACGTGCTTTTAAAATACACGCGAAAGGACAAAAAGCATGAAAGGTAGTGTTGAACGTGAAATGGGGCAAAGACAGCAAGTGCCGTGCAGAAATCGTATCATAACGGCAAAGGATAATGAAAAACTAAGGAGGTGTGCGCTTGCTGTCAGAAGAAGCAGCAATGCGCTCTGGCCGGCCAGCCAACTCGGCGAACGGGTTGTGTAGTGCCGTTAATAAAAATTCGTCCTCATTTCCTGCAACAAGAAATATTTTATTTCTTTTTCGTATTTTTATATTTTTCATCTCTACATTTTCATTATTACTTACTTGAACTTTTCCCCCCTCTTTTCCTTTTTATGGCGATTTTTCACATTTTTCTTTTGTCACTTCTTCGCCACCATTTTTTGCTTGTGTTTTATTACCCTCGCTTGATTATTATGCCTTTTAAGTTTTGCTTTTATCCCACATTTTTACCGGGGGGAAACTCAGCGCAACAGAAAGGACAAAAACTATTTCAAGAAAGCCTATGCTTGCCGCCCCAATTCAATATTTTTTTTTTTTTTTTTTTGTGTCCCTTTGCTCCGAATAATTTGAGTCTTTTGAATTTTTCTTCTGCGAATATTTTCCCTTCGGATTTTTATTATAATTGCGCAAATTTTGTATCTCTCACGAAAGATTGGTGAATATGAAAATTATGTAAAGGAAAAAGTTTTTAAGTTATGTGGCGAAGCTGGATAAATTTTTGGCCAATATGGCGTATTGTGTTTGTGAGTGACTTACAATACAGGCACTGGGCTCGGAATATTAACAAATATAATTTTTCCTCAAAACAGCGATCGTCACACTGGTAGTCATTATCAAACCCATGGGTACAACTCTGCATGAAAAAGCTTCGCAAAACAAAAATCTACAACATAAAATTCGAGGGCCTACATTTTTGCGACAACTTTCGCTTATCATCGATCTTTGTTTGCACATAATTCTAGTTTCAGGTATTGAACAACCACCAAAATATAGCTACCAGATTAGATTAGATTTGTGGGGTCCAAGTCCAAGTCCAAGCACTCACTCAGGAGACCATTGTACTACATCCGGATAGATTTCAGTAGAAATAATAGAGAGATAGGAAAGAAAAAAAGTAGGTGGTAAGATTAGTTTGAGGTTTGAGATTAGTTTGACATCACTCTTCTACAAATCGCTTGGATTCATTGATGAATCTTAAGAGATCCGGAAGAGGAAGAGTATGCACATTATCCATACTCAGCACATCGAAACCCAATATCCTAAGTTGGATTCTGGAAAACGCCGGACAACTACAGAGAGAATGCTCTCAGCCACGGAGCAAATGCTCTGTGTCGTCACCCCCAATACAGGATAGGCATATCGGGCTCTCGACGACCCCATGACAGCCATATGCTGGCCACAGGCGTTGTGCTCTGTGATTACACCCACCAGTACTCTCAGGACTTTTTACTGCTCAGTTTTAGGAGAAAGATCGCTATTTTCCTGTTTGGTTCTTTCACACTTTCACTTGGCTACTCTGCATGAGTTCAATCCAAACCTACGTCCTCTAGGGGTAGACCTCATGAAGTCGTCAATCCATAGTTGAATCGACGCAGAATTGACACCTAGAAAGGGTTCAGGGGCAAGTGGCATACATGCAAAGACTTCATTAGCCAATTTATCAGCTAACTCGTTCCCTGTAATACCACAATGTCCAGGCACCCGAATAAGACTAACTTTGTTGTGTTTTGCAACACTGTTCAGTTTTGTCTTACATTCACCGACTTACTTCGACGAGCAGCGATGGTTAGCAAGGGCTTTCAGTGCAGCTTGACTGTCACTACAAATTCCAATACTGCTACCCCGCCACTTTTTCTCAATTAGCCAGTACGCCACATTCAAGATGGAATAGCCTTCCGTAAGGAATACCGTGACCATCTGCCCTGTGACATAGGAGTACTTAGTGTCTTGGTCTAAGTACCATTCAGATCTGCTACCATCACTGGTTCTGGATCCGTCGAAGTATAAATTGTGCTGATATCCCGCTAATGGGTTCTCTAGACTTAATCATTCATCTCTATCTGGGATCAAAACATCATACTTCCTACCGAAGCTAATGAAAGGCACCCGATTGTCCACTGGCATCGCGAACAGTGTGCACCTCTCCGACAACTGGTGGTATATCTGACGATGGCCATTGCTTTCTTCATTTCCCTAGACTTCGTTTAACTTGATCCTGTACGCCGGCTTCATCGCTTCCTTTGGAATTTGAAGATCTAGAGGTTGCAAGTTCAGAGTGGCATTAAGGGCATCACCAGATGTCGTACTCATGGCACCTGTGATACCCAAGCACACACTTCCCTGTAGCCTGTTTAGGGGTTTTACGCTGGAATTAACCATTGTAGCCTTCCACCATACTACAGATGTACAACCATTGTACTATCGCCAGTCTTAGACCCCATGTCTTGCCAAAAGTTCTCTTACACGGCCAGAAGACTTTTAGTGTTCGAGAGACCTTCTGATGGGCGTGCTTCTTCCAGGTAAGCTTACTATCTAGGATTACTTCTAAGTATTTAACCTCAGAAGACAGTTGCAGTGTGACTCCTTTCAATGTGGGTAGTAACAGGCCTTCCATATTGCGTTTCCTAGTGAAAAGCACTAAGGTACTTTTTATAGGATTCACCGAAAGGCCATGCAATTC
Organism: Anastrepha ludens; assembly: GCF_028408465.1. NCBI lineage: Eukaryota > Metazoa > Arthropoda > Insecta > Diptera > Tephritidae > Anastrepha > Anastrepha ludens. The sequence continues at coordinate 23,301,824 of NC_071499.1, read as the reverse complement.
GCATGTTCTTATTTAGAGCTACCTGCATTTTATTGCATATAACTTCAAGTGATCGTCCTGAGATTAATACGCACACATCGTCCGCATAGGCTTCGATGTGTCCAAATTTCCTGCAGATCATTAAGAAGAGAGTCCACAACGAAGCACCAAAGTAGCTACCAGAATAATGAATGATGCTTGGCAGTCCCAGTGATGTCTCCCTTTCCGAGCACGGAAGGCATTTCAATCTACCTTCGTCACCAATAGTTTTGGAGCAGATTCATAGATAAGTCCTCTTAAAAAATCTGCCGCGACGTTTCCAAAACGATTCATAATCGAACAGACAAAAAAGTACTTCTCATCCAGAAGAGTTTTAGTTTAATGGATTTGATTAACGAACGACGAAAATAAATAAATTCTGAGCAATGGTATTTGAGAGCAGCTTGAGAGTAAAACTAATATTGTGAACAATCCAGCATTGGACAACAGAGTAGGCATGGACTTCGATCCAACGATCCTTGCCATGCCCCTTGACTCCATGCCATCCAGAGTCGTGCTGAGTCCGGCAAAGACTGTTTTCGCATTTTCACGGATGGTTCCAGCACCGATCACGGCTCCAGCTGTGGGATCTACATGGAATCCAGCGGGACAAAACTGCTCTTTGCTCATGGAAAGTACCTCTATGCGTCTGTGTTTCAAGCGGAGGTGTATGCTGTTCAAGAAGTGATGAACTTTGTTGTGGAAAGATCTTTATGTGTCTGCAGCGACAGCCAAGCTGCCTGAGACAGCCCCCCAACCACTTCAAAGGTAGTCGAGACCTGTATATCCAGGCTAAACTACAGACATAATATCCTGATGTTAACATTGGTTCTAGGAGACGTGGGTATCGCGGGCAACGCGATCCTTGACTCTTTAGCCAGAATGGGTTCTGAGGCCTACCTCCTTAGCCCGGAGACCGTTCTGCCACTCCTTCTGCAGCCATCAAAGCCACGGTTAGCAAATGGGTTGCTCTAACCCACAAGCGAGCTTAGTAGGCTGAAAGAGGCTACAGATGAACAAACCTGATATTACCTGTCATGTCCGACCGACTGTCGCAGTTCCTCCTGTAACTAAGCAGGAGGCTGGTTGGACTGATGACGGGCCACTTTCTATGGGCAAAGCACATGGAAAAGGTGGGCATCTCAGGCAATGCCCTCTGCGCAGCATGTGGAGAGGAGGATGAGATGGCGGACCACTTTCTGTGCGTCTTCGAATCATGCTGAAGGTATTTGGCACTGATGTGTTAAGAAGCGACCACCTTGGCTCCTTGGCACCACAAGATCTACTCAGATTTCTTTGGAGGTCGGGTAGATTTAAAGAAAATTAAAAAGGGAACCCGAGTACAGTACAATGGACTGAATTGAGTCTGAGTGCTGTTCTTGCTAGTCTGTCCCGACAAAAAAAAACCTTCTTTGTATCTATAAAATCTTTCAATAAAATTTCCATTAGCAGCCATAACCTCCACGATCCGGATCCAGAAACGATTGCATACCCGAATGAACTTAACAGACCACTTCTCGACAGGTAAGCGTTCAGTAGAAAAGATGTTTAAAAAAATGTTCAAAAACGCAGATTCATTCTGAGAAATTGATGGTGTGTAAAACGACCCATAGGTGAGGACTAGGCTCCTTAATTCAAAAGACTTGGGACTACCAGCAAACGAAATATTTGACTCAACATTCAATCCAGCAAACACTCAGCGAATAAAGACAAAGGCAAAGGTGCAAGAACTTAGTATGTTCAGTGACCCATTCAACTCCATAGAAACAGTTCTGTAACAAATCAGCTTAGATCCAACGCAGCCATAGCTTAGAATGTTTGTTGTAACTAAGTTTTAAATATAAGTACAACTTTCTTAATAAAAAAAAATTTTAGTTCTGTAACAAGTTCTCGCATAACTAGAAAACTAGTTAGTCCAAGATTTTTGGCGAACACCTATCGTGAGAATCTGAACAAGCTAAGCACCGTTCTAAGCTGAATTCACACAGAAATAGAAATATAAGCGCAACTCAAAATTCGGTTTCTATCAAGGTTTTTTTGCGACTTTTGTATTTTTGTTATACAATGGAAGAGAACCACAATAAAAATGTATTTTATTTTGGTTTGCTTGTTTTTTTTTTTTTTTGCTGCCATTCAATTCGCAAGTCTCCTTGGCAATAAGAAAAAAGAGAAAACTACTATTCATTGAATAGATAGCAGAGATTAGTGCAGCGACTTTTTGGTTTGGGGAAAATTTTAAAGCATTGATGACTCTTTTCTTTTGCGGCTTAAAAAATGAACAAATTGTACAGGCAAAGAAGCGAGGTAGGTATTTTTCAAGTTTTAGTCTTTTGAATTGGAGTGTATGGTATATTGTTTTTTAGCTGCTGACCGAAACTCACCTCCAATTTATGGTGTTTGTGTGTTGATGCTGATGTCACTCCACAGAATTGCGCGAGAAGCTTTTTCGTGGCAGAGGTTTAGTTTTGCTTGACGAGGCGTGATTGCTATTACAAAAAACTTTATAATTTGGTGTTTCATGTCCAGAGAGGACTTTAAGCCCAGGACGTACTTCACAGAAATCACTCAAAGCCCCATAAGGTTATGGTTTTTTGTTGGTGGGCATTAAGGGGTCCCGGGTGGTCTAGAGCACGAAAATGTGGGCTATTTTCAGGATAGTTTTTTACAATAAAAAAATGAAAAACGATATTTAAATTATTTAGGCTGTCTTTTAATTACTTTTACATACAAAAATGAAAAAACAAAATTTTTTTAGTGACAAATGAAAAAAAAATTTTCTAGTGACAAATGAAAAAAACAAAATTTTTAATGAAAAATGAAAAAACAATAGAAAAGTAAGATAGGGCTGTTTGGACTAAACAGATCTTGTAAATGATCCCACTTTTATTAAATAATTTTATCACAATTTTCTTATCATACTTATTTTCATAATTTTTGTTTTTGTATTATATAATTTTTTTCAAAAAAAAGTGTCAGGTAGGGCGTTTTGGATTAAGTCAAACTCAAAGTATTTAATTTCTACACAAACAAATAAATCGTGAAACATCGAATAAAAAGAAGATAACAATATTTCATTTCATAAGTTATCACTATCAAAAGTAGACATTTCTCAGATCCTGTAAATAGTCCCATTTTTTATAATTTTTTGTTTTAATTTTTTTATATTTTTTTATTATTTTTTATATTTTTTGTCTCATTATTTTTATTATTTTTTTATATAATTTTTTTTATTATTATTTTTATTACTGTTTTTATTATTTTTTTGTACTATTTTTTTTTTTAATTTTCTTAATATTTTCTATATATTTTTTTATTATTATTTTTGTTACTTTTTCATAATATTTTTGTATTATTTTTTTAATTTTTTCTATACATTTTTATTATTTTTTATACAATTTTTTTAAATTATTTTTTTATATTTTTATTATTATTTTTTTATATAATTTTCTTTTATTATTTCTTATATAATATTTTTTTCATTGTTATTTTTATTACTGTTTCCATTATTTTTTTGTATTATTTTTTAATATTTTTTTTCATAATTTTTTATATATATTTTTTTTTGATTATTTTTTTATATATTTTTTATTATTATTTTTTTATAAAATTTTTTTGTATCATTTTTTATACATTTTTTTTTATTATTATTTTTTATAATTTTTTCAATATTTGTTATATAATTTTTTTTTATAATTATTTTCACAATTTTTTTATTATATTTATATATTCTTTTATTATTATTTTTGTTATATTTTTTATTATACTTTTGTATTATTTTTTTTTTCATTTTTTTATAATTTTTTTATTATTACTTTTATATTTTTTTAAAATTTTTTTTTTTTTTGTTCAAAAAAAGAATAAGATATGGCATTTTGTACTAAGTATTTCATTTCTTACAAGCAAATAAATCGCAAACTATCGAAGATAACAGCTTTTGAAAATTAAATTGTCATAAAAGTAGTAGCTATGAAGTGGTAGAAAACTCTCAGATCCTCTAAATAATCGCTTTTTTAATTTTTTTAATGTATATTTATTATTTTTTTAATAATTTTTTATCCTTTTTTATATTTTTTTAATAATTTTTTTATATTTATTATTTTTTTTCATGATTTTCTTTTATAATTTTTTTTCAAGAAAAGGGTGAGATAAGTCTAAGTGGAACTCAAAGTATTTCATTTCTGTACAAACAAATAAATCGCAAACTATCGGAGATAACAGCTCTTGAAAATTAAATTGTCATAAAAGTAGTGGCTATCAATAGGTAAAAATTTCTCAGAGCCTGTAAATGATCCCATGTGTTTAATAATTTTTTATCCTTTTTTTTATATTTTTTTAATAATTTTTTTTAATAATTTTTTTGTAATTTTTTTATATATTTTTTTAGATATTTTTTTATTTTTTTTTATTTTTGTTATATTTTTTACACTTTTTTATATTTTTTAAAGATTTTTAACACTTTATTTTTATAATTTTTTTTTTAATATTTTTTTATAATTTTTTTCAAAAAAATTAGGGATATTTATTAATTAATTATAATTAATTAAATAGGGCTTTTTGTTCTAAGTAAGACTAAGCATTTAATTTCTATACAAACAAATAAATCGTAAACTATCGCATAAGAAGAAAATATCAGTTTTTGAAAATTTAATTGTCATAAAAGTGGTGGCTATCAAAAGGTAGAAATTTCTCAGATCCTGTAAATAAACTTTTTTTATATTTTTTGTTTTTTGTATTTTTGATCATTGCATCTAAAATTTCTTGTTCTTCTCTTTATAAGTTTCCTCGCTTTTCATTAACAATAGATATTAAATTTTTCGGCATTAATCATTTTTCGGCTTACAACATTGCCGCTTAAATTATGAGAATTAAGTCTAGTCGTCAAACCGCATCAGTTGCACTTAATTCCTGAAATAATTTCGAATTAAGTCGTTACTCCCGATAAACGCCATCGTCTGTCTAGGCTATAAGGGTAACCACCACAAAAGTAACTACACTTTCACTTCGGCTTGCAATGTGCTTTTGTGGCCACTGAATGACCTCAGCTCTTTTGATATAAACAAACTCCAGACACCTACTTCAGCTATAAAAAAGACTTCTTAACCTATTCCGAGATGAGACTGAAATTCCTTCATAGACATTTTTTTTTTTTTTTTTTAATTTTCTAATTTGATAACTCACCACCATCATTGCATCCACCCCAATTTTCCAGAAACCCATAAAATGTAGCATTCACCTTTCAAGAAGCCAAATGTCCAAATAGAAAGACATAAATTTTACTTAACCCTTTTTGCCAATCATTTTTCTTCAGCAAACTGAATGCACTGCCTTGTCCGCACATGTAACCCAATTAACTTTCGCAGAGAAAATCCTTCTCGCCACTACCCATTATCCTTTGCTGAAATATACCTGAACGCCTGTATATTTAGGTATGTGTGCATGTGTGTATGCATTTACGCGTGTGTTTTTTTATACACATCCAACATTTAAAAGGAAAAACTTAAATTCACGCATCACATAAAAAACGGAAGAAGTGCAAAAGGAAACAAAAACCTTTCGAAACGAGAGCCAACGTTTCGAAATCTCCTTGGAAAGAAATTTCATGCAATTTCTCATTTTCAGTTTTTATGTTGTTTTTATATTTCGCATTTTTCAACTTTTTCATTTTATCGCAAATATCAAATTTTTTACGCCATACCATTAACGTACGTTCCTGGCAACGTCCACCAACGCCCGCCAATATAATATTCTGAAGCTTTACTTTTATTAAAAATAAAAAAAAAAACGGAGCCATAAAAAATTTTAGCTAACAAAAAAAGAATGAAAAGAATGTGGCAATAAGTAAAAAAACGGTAAACAGTGAGGTTGCCAACAAAATAATGCAAACAACAAAAACAATTTTATTATACAGCAACACTACCAAAACGAATAGCAAAGTAAAAAGATTTTTCATCTTCTCAAAAAATTATATACTATGAAAAAAGTAATATCAAAAAAAGCGCTCAAACTCTGCCAACACACGCACACACACGCGCGCACAAATACACCTACCGAACTGTATTTTGACATAAATGTACGTTCGCCGCCCCAAAACTTGCCTCCTGGACGCGCTCAAAAAAGATCTTAGCCCACTTTTTATAGCGGGTTTTTTGATCCCACACAAATACAAACGCGCACACACACACACACACACAAGTAAGCTGATACATGCATATTAAGTTGGCTCTTGCACAATATAATCACATACACGAACACACTCCCACTACTAAGTAGATTTACATAATCACATACACACACTCATACATGCATACATACATACATGCATGCCCAATTCACCCTTGGCTTCACGCGCCACTCTTGGCTCAGTCATTCGTCATCCACATACATTTTGAATCTTTAAAATAAAAATACTCGCACATGCATATGCATATATGTACATATGTATGTATGTGTAAGAGAGAAAATTATAAAAAATACGAATTTTTATTATAGTCTTTTTCCCGCCATGACACATGAGTGCAATGGCAGGACAACGGGAAGGACATCGACGTATGGTTTAAAAACCTCCAATCCAGCCATCTTGCCCCGAACTGCTGTGCTGGCACTGCCGAACAACCACCCGCCGCGCCCAACGGCTGTCCATGCCAACTTTTCCAAAACACCCATCCATCCTCACACTCTTCTTCTAGCCATTTCTTTTGGATTTTCTCTCGTCATGCCAATGTGGAAAATGGAAAATATTTTCCGTACCTTTTTTTTGGCTTTGTTGTATTTCACATTTTTTGTTTATTTTTATTTCTTTTTTATATATTTTTTGTTGTTGCTTTTTGTGTACTCCTAGTGCTGTTCCCTTCTTCCATTTCCTTGGCTTTGCGCATATCTCTAATAGTGAATGAAAAAGCTGTTTGGGCGCCAGGGCACTTTGTACGGGCCGGTGGCACGGGCGGCACGACGTTGTGGACATAAAAAGGTTGGCGCGCGGCAAGTATAAAAATAAAAATGAAAAACATTCAAAACCAAGACAAGAAACAAAAAATGGGCATTAAAGCTACAGCAACAGCAACAGAAACAGCAAAAATACGAAGAAGAACAAGAGCAGCAACTAATGGCGAAGGCAAAAGCAAAAGCAGCAGCAGCAGCAGCGCCAGCAACATAACGACAGTTACGCCTTTGTTGTTGATGTTGGCTGTTGGCTGTTGTTGTTGTTGCTATCATTGTTGGCACTTTTATTATTATTATTGTTTTTGTTGCTTTTATTTGTGTTTTTGCTGTTGTTTTTGTTGTCGACGTTATTGCTATTTGCGCCGTTGATGTTATTTTATTTCTCCAGTTGTAATTTTTTACTTGGCATTTTTGCTGCTCCAGCCGTTGTTGCTTCTATTGTATTTGTTGTTGTTTTATCCATTCCGTATTCTTTCTCCCATGGCTGTTTTCCTACATTTTTTTGCAATGTTTTTTTGGGTTTGTTGCCTTTTACTCATTTGGTTGGCGCTTTTTATTTGCGATTTTTGTTCTTTGCCTTTTTTTTGTGTTGTGTTGGTGAATTTATTTATTCTTATTTTATTTCAGTTCATTCTTTTTATGTAAAATATCGATTTTTATGTCAGCACATAATAATGAAAGGTGCACATTTTATTAAAAAAAACAACAAAACCCAAAAAGAAATTAAGGTGTGCAACGTAAAGTACGGGGGTTGCATCATAACCACAGCCAGCAAGGAAAATGGCAAAAAAGATAATGGAAGAAGAAGCACAGATGTGCGATTTTTCATCGAAACGCCATACAGAGTAATAATAAAAATAATATATGAAATATGTGCGTGCGTGTGTGTGAATGTATGTATGTATGTATGTGTGTGTGTGCATGTATGTGTGCGTGCATACATATATTCAGATGTAAGTACTATAAAAATGCGAATTCCCAGGATATTTTCCTCACAAGCGCAATTGACTTCCTGCGCAAGCAACGCATGCAATCAAGTAAAAACAAAAACACTGTTATTGTTATTTGAAAAATGGATTTTGTTTTTTTTAGAACTTTAGTTGTACACCATTTTTTTATTTATTTTTAATTTTTTTTTTTTTTGATAAAAGAAACATTAACTATTTAGCTCAAAGGAACTCTTTTTGCACACTTCCAAAGATTCAAAGGTCGACTTCCAGCTATAATATATTAAATGTAGTTGCATGAAGATAGTATTTAGCGGCCAAGCACCACATCTCTAAGAATGGACTTCTTTTACGAACGAAAAATTCCAAAACAAAATATTTAATCCTGGTTCTGAAATATTGAAATATTAAAAAAAAAGTAACAAATATCTATTTTTTCGAAATGGCAGATGCTAGTGCCGGGGCTGGAATTGTCGGACCAAATTTCAAAAAAGCAATTCCAATGGCAGAAACCACTTCCATTTCCCAGGCGGAAGTCCACGCCTTAGAGCTGTGTGCCAAAGAAAGTCTACGGAGAGACACGCGTGGCGCCAATATTAACATTCTCTCTGACAGTCAAGCAGCTCTAAAATCGCTGGATAGCTTCTTATTCCAATCAAGGTTGGTCTGGAAATGTTTTAAAATCCTCAACACCCTAAAATCAAGAAACTTTGTTCCTTTGATGTGGGTTCCGAGACATGAGGCGCACGAAGGGAACAAAATTGCGGACACTTTATCGAAAGATGGGGCAAATACTCCCTTCATAGGACCTGCACCTTTCTGTGGGGTAAATAACAGCGTCAAAAGTGCCTTTCTGCGTGAGCAAGAACAACGAAGCCTAATCGATTACTGGAGCGTCCAATCGGGCATGCGGCAATCGAAAAGATTCATAGATCCAGAACGGATAAAGGCAGAATCAAGCCTTAACCTAAGCAGAAAGGACATCCAACTTAGCACTGAACTACTAACAGGACACTGTAAACTTCATTATCACATGAAAAAGATAGTTGCGATAGAAAACGATTCCTGTAGACTCAGCAAGGAGGGCTATAGACCCAAACCTTCTGGTAGAAATTAAGCCTACAGCAGTTTTAGGATTTATTAATAGCCTAAAACTGTTCGATTAGACTCCATGGCTGCACAATAGATCTATTCAGGTCGCAGTGGTCGAATGTTTGACGTTATTTATGGAACGTGATTTCATTCAAGTTTCCGCCAGAGACTGGCTTCACAGTAGCGCATCCTATTTACCCAGATTTCCTCAGTTCGCTTTGGTGACGGTTTCTGGTTCTACCCCACGCCATGAATAGCTTGCTTGACATTCGCCTTGTCTTGTCATGTTCTTACGACAACGGTCCTTCCCGTCGCAGCTCCGAAGTGGCCAATTGACATCGCCATGACAAGATTACCCAACTTGGTGCGCAAAAGATCGATTGCGGCATGGTGCACCATCCTGCTGAAACAATAGATCGTCCAGGCCAAAACTTTACTTTCTGGTCACAAAAAATCCTTTATCAAGCCTGTGCAATGCGTACCGTTGCTCCTAACGTATGGCGCAGAAGCTTGGACGATGACAACATAGGAAGGGGTGCCCCTTGAAGTGTTTGAGAGAAAGATTCCGCGGAAGATTTTTCGACCTGTGCACGTTGGCAACGCAATGCAACAATGAGCTGAATGAGCTTAACGACGGCATACAAGGCTTGATTGAAAAGTAATGAGCCTTCCCGCGCGGAGCGTCTGCCAAGCGATCAACCGGATCGGCTGGTGGGGGAAAATGATCGTTGCACCTTCGCCTTCCACTAGAAATCGGTCCCAGTTCGCTGGCAACAGCGGTGCAGACAACATCGCTCCGCGGGAGAAAGCTGTTTTAAAAGTGTGTTAGGATTTTGCAGTGGCGAAAATGCAGCGATCGTTGGAGCAACGTTACTCGATCAAATTTTGCGTAAAGCTAAACAAAACGAGTACCGAAACCATTGGACTACTCAAGGAGGCTTACAGGGACCAATCTCTGTCCAGTGCCCAGGTAAAACGGTGGCACAAGTCGTTCAAGGAAGCCGGGAGGACGTCGAAGACGAACAGCGGTCTCAAAGGCCTTCGACGACGCAAACACACGAAGATGCACCTCTGCATTGGCCAAGATGGGGTTTCCGGTGCTTGCCCACCCTCCTTACAGCCCAGACCTTTTCCTTCCGGACTTCTTCTTGTTCCCGCGCCTGAAAAGAGAGCTGAAGGGGAGGTGTTTCGACTCCATCGAGCCGATCCAAAAAATTGTGACAGCCGAATTGAACGCGATTCCGGCGGATGAGTTTAAAAAAATGTTTCCTGCAGTGGAAGGACCGCTACGGTTAGCGCGAGGAAGAAACGGCTAGTGCGCTTTTTGAAACTCGGCAAAAATAGCGTAGCTGTTATCGCGCCAATTAAGAAGAAGAAGAATGCTCACCGTTGATCTAAATGGCGTTTCCAGAATATAAACATAAATCAATTATATCACCGCTCCAAAATCCATACCAAATTGTCACTCTCCGATAATGCATTGGCTTGCCGACAATCCCGCGTGGTCGTGTCGACCGATCCATAGATCGGGTTTTTCGATCCGGCAGTTTTGCTTGTTGGAGCATGGTCCCATATGTAGAAGTTCACGCAAGTGGGGAAAGTCACTGATTGCCATTTACTTGGGAGTTGCCAGGACGATTCTTCTGCAGACGGACCAAACAGCTCACAACTTCTGGGATTCGTCCAAGTATCCTCTGTGTAGCTCCTGAACATCCGTTCGAGAGCGAGCTAATGTGAAAAGGCGAAACAACCCAAGATAGCTGGTTGTGCGCGCAGTTTGGGACCCGCCACGTAAAAATCGCGTCCAATGAAAACGAACCCTCAGATGAGAACTACCTGCACTGATGACGACCACTGCGAACGAACTAAGGAGTATGATTTGAGGGCTTGACTTTCAAGAAGAAGGGTTTTGCTTGCTAACTTAGCTGCCAAGATAAAAATGTGCTTCGTCAGAAGAGATGAGTTTTGCTTCTTCTCAATAAACGCGCTGGTTGGGCTATACAACACTGACTTTGGAAATAAGTTTGCAATATTTAATTACATAATTTCGTTTCGGGGAAATATGATACAGCGTTTTTCACTATCCAGATTTCCAGCGGAAAGAAGCTGTAACTATCAAAACCCCACTGTACTTGAGGATAGGTTCAAAGGTGTCAAATTAAAGGTGTACTTTTGTCCGTTATTGCACACTGCTTTTGTTTGAGAAGACCTTGGCTGAAATTTTACAGGAAATGTTTTCGTGGAACATTTTAACCCTCCAACAACCCTGAAAAATTAATAGTCTTCAGATTTTTAGAAATAAGTGTCCAAATGCTACCCACGAGTTAGAAATCTTGGGTTAAAATATTTCACAAAAATACGCGCCATTAAATTTTAAAAGTCTGTCGAAATTCGGTTGAATGCAAAAGCGTACTGTATATTGGAGAATATTTTGGAAAATAATAAAACGTTTTTAACCACGAATGCTCATTTTTCCATTGCTAGGCCTGTAATAAAAATAACAACCCGCGTAAAACATCGCGGACTTCGAAAAACTTCGATGGAGTAGGGATGGACTGATGTATCAACTATCACTTGCCTCATCGATTTCGGTCGGTTTCAACCGTTGGTGCTGCTGATCCCACAGTCCTGTATCCAACTCTAGTGCGGCTCTGGTTACCCTGTGTAAGCTGTTGCTGTTGTTTTGCCCGTCTTTGAAGATTGTTGCAATTTTTGGAGTATCAACTCAAACAAAATTATGCGGTAAGTGAAATATATTCGATCAAAAATTTTCCAAAGAACAAAAAGGATTTTTTAATGCATAAAAACGCAGCTCTGGGGTGACGAAAAATCATCAGATGATGACTTCTGTTACATGTAAGTTCGAACTGTTCCAAGGCGAATCTATTAAAGGTGGTATCGGCAAACCAGCTGATTTGTTTTTTTTTTCTTTCGCCGTGTCCATGTGGCTGTCAGCCCAGAAAGAATCAAGGCGAATTCATATTTTGTTTTCTACTTTTCCAATACTTTGCTTTGACAATCAAACGTACAAAATATTGTTGTTGGTCTAGTGTACCACCTTGAATGAATGCGCCTTGAACTCTTTTAACTCAACTTAAAAATATTAACAAAGCGCGAAACTCGCATGAAGCCAGTACATCAGAGCTTGAATGTCTCCTGGTTTGAATTGCACACTCTCGGCCAGAACAGTCACATTCCACAGTAAGTGGGACATTTCTCAGTTGATGCTTCCAAAAAAAGTTGTATTACTTTTATACTTTTAAATAAATAAAAATTGCAAAAAACGTTCCAGCCCATTTTGCAAATTGAAGTCAACAAAACACACATCAAAAAAATGTGAATTTATTTATCAATATTGTTGCCATAACACCCCGTGAAGATATGAAAGAAATGCGAAAAGAAGATAGCATCAAACGGTCATTATGACATCGTCGCGATGGGACAGCAGGCCATTGATGAGATAAGGGCCAACAACACGCAACAATAAAAAATGCAACAATAATGTAGCTTGCGAAGAGTTGGGGTACCGGGCGAAGTCCAACGGTGTTCAGCGCTATTAAAGAAAAAGCATTACTCATGTGTGTACATAGAGTACCAATGCCAATGTATGTATGTATGTTTATATGAGTGTATATGCACTTACAGTATTGGGCAAAATTTAAGCAACTATTTTTGTATTACTCTAAAAGATAATTGGAAAATTCTTCAAATCAATTATAGTATGTCTTCCATGCACATTTGCAAATTAAAATGCATGTAATATGGATTCATACTTCCTTAACCGCTAAGGAACATTAAGGCCCGTGCCTCATTTGAAAAACTAATTTTAGATTTTTTCAAAGCTCCTAATATTTCCGGAGATATAGCCATTTTAGTGACGCAACCTGTACAGCAAAACTTCAAAATTAGTTTTCAGGCAAAACAAAGCAGTTGTTCGAATTCAGGAAAGAACGCGCAATTTTGTTTGTTAGTGATTGTTTGAACGTCCGCAATTTTGTCAAATTTTTTTTTAAGATAGCACTTTAGACGATGACGACATTCATACTAAAGAAGAACCTTTTGTGTTCAGACATCTGTAAGTCGCGGAATCCCTGTCGCCAGCGACATACCTTATTTTGGAAGACCATTTTTTTAAGGCTGACTACTTTTGGACGAACCTTTTATGACCAAAAAAAATTTTTAACAATGGATCAAATCATGAATAAAATACTTAAAACAAAAATAAAAAATCTTTTTTCGTTTCCATTTTAGACGCTTTGAAAGAAATACCCAAAAAACACCATATCAAATGAGGCGAGGGCCTTAACACATTGACCGGTCAGGAGTTAACTCGTGTTTTCGAGCCCAAGCGTTGATGACCGGTCACGAGTAATCTCGTGATAGACTTTTTTCCGCCACTTTATTGTTGTCACGGCACACTGTTGGAAATGTTGTAGAGTAATTATTTGGTCTGTATACCTTAAAAAAAAATAGATACCAAATGAGGCGGTAACACCAGAAAACATCAAAACAATCCACAAAATTGTTTTGATTAATCGAAAAGTGAAATTTCGTGAGCTAGCTGACATCGTAATGATATCAAAAGAATGAGTTGGCTTTATATTGCATGAGCATTTGACTATGGGAAAGCTCTGTTTGAAGTAGGAGCCGCGTTTCCTCACCGTTGACCAAAAACAAGACAATAAAAACAATGGCTAAACCGAACAAAACCACCACAGTCTTGTTCTCGAGAAAACGGAAATTGGATGGGCTTAGTCCTCCAACACTGAAAGGTGTGACACTTGATCTTTCCGATAAAGTTAAATATCTAGGACTAATCTTGGATAAGATGCTGATTTGGGAGACTTCAGTGAAACATGACTGAAGGTGAATCGCGCATTAAGGATCTTTCAGCAGTGCCGCAGAATTTTTGGTAAAACTTGGGGTCTAAAATCTGCTGTGGTCCTATGGAGCACTTATCAGACCAATCATCACTTACGCCTCTGTGGTCTGGTGGTCTGGTGGCGACGAAGCATGATTAAGTCCACACTTCAGGAACTATACAGGATGCAAAGAAGCGTATGTTTATGCATTACGGGTGCCATGAGTACAACCTCCGGCTATGCTCTAAATAGTAGGCTTGATTTGCACCCTTTGGATCTTAAGATACAACAGGAAGCAATAAAAGCAATGTGTAGACTCCACCAAGGCACGAAGACGGAACTTTGAGACACAGAGAAATCTTTAAGTTGCTATCTGAGCAGTATCCACAGTTTTTGGCACCCAAAGACGACCCAGATGAATCAGGAGCAATCCAGAATGCATTCAGGGAGGTTTGACGGATATTTTTTTTACCGATAGGTTCAATAATGAAATAGGGTCTGGAGCCGGATGGTACTTAAACGATTGTAATAAGTGTGACTATGCTATGGGGGATATAGCAACTGTTTCCCAAACGGAAATTTTTGCCATCCTGAAAGTAGCCGAATGGATAGTCGAGAGGAGATGGAGCCGGAAATAGATTGGCCCTGGAGAAGCTGTATTTTGTCGCAAGACAGAACAGGCTTGTATTTATATGGGTCCCAGGATTTTTTTTTTTTTTTTTTTTTTATCGGGACAACTAGCAAGTGCAGCACTCAGACATTAATTGAGTCCATTGTACTACACTTGGATTCCCTTTTAATTTTCTTTAAATCTACCCGATCTCCGAAGAAATCTGAGTAGATCTTGTGGTGCCAAGGAGCCAAGATGGTCGCTTCTTAACACATCAGTGCCAAAGACCTCAAACCTGATTCGAGCAAAGGCGGGGCAGGCACACAGGAAGTGGTCCGCCGTCTCATCCTCCTCTTCACAGGCTGGGCAGAGTACACTGTCTGAGATGCCCAACCTTTCCATGTGCTTTGCCCACAGAAAATGGCCCGTCATCAGTCCAACCAGCCGTCTACACTCCCCTCTGCCTAATGACAGAAGGGTTTGCGACAGTCGATCGGACATGACAGGTAACATCAGTTTTGTCCATCTGCAGCCTCTCTCAGCCTGCCAAGCTCGCTTGTGGGTGGTAGTTACCCATTTACTAACCGTGGCCGTAATGGCCGCAGAGGGAAGTGGCAAAACGTAGCTAAGGAGTCAGAGGTCTCGTTACCCGCGATACCCACGTGTCCCGGGACCCATGTTAGCATCAGGCTATTATGTCTACCGACATAGTTCAGGTCCCAGGATACTCCGGTGTTCAAGGAAACGAAATTGCCAATGAGTTGGCCAACCGTGGATCATCGGTTCCCCATAGGGACCAAGCAAATAATCGAAATCAAGTCTACAGAAATCATGAATTGTGAGTGTCCCGCCTTTGGTAGAGCACGGAGATTGAGTAATGCCGTGAGAATGAGTAATATTCGTTCTCTAAAACTTGAGGATATTTACAGATTTGCCAAAGAATCTGGAAAATTCTCACAGGACTAACTACCTTTATCTCTGTCTCTACTCTTTCCTATCTCTTTCTCTGACACTTTTCTCCTTTCCTCCTTGACTATCAACCCTCTCTCCAGAGCTTTAAATACAATGGGCTTTTTAGCCTGAGTGTTATAGAAGACACCAAATCTCTTGGTGCTCCTTGGCACGAATGAAGAGGTTATCGCTGAAACTGATGCCTATTTTGAGGTAAACGAGAAAATGTTAGAGCGACGCTGGAATTACTGTGTTATTTTTGATGGAAATTACGTTGATGAATAAAGCTAATTTTGAACAAAAGAAAAAGTGTTTTCTTTATTAGACCCGGACATTTCAGCCCATGTGCTATGATTGCTTCACCAATGGGCGGCTTATTTTACACTCGGCACTTTATTTCGTATCGTTTTATGACTTCGTGAATTGTAAATATTTTCTTTCAACCTTTCTCTGCAACTAAACTCATTGTTAAGCCCTCGCCACTGTTAAGCTTACGAGCTACAACAACATTTCGGCGCTAAAAGTAGCCTTGCCGACTTAATCGCGAAAAATTGAATCTAATTTTTTGTCGAAAATTTTCAAAATCAATGCCAAGGCACAACAGGCAGTTATTAATGGAATAGAATAAGCCACAAAACATTAAATCCAATAGAAACCCACATTTTTCTAAACAGAATTTTGTTGTGCGATTATTTTATTGATGTAGAAAACCGCATTCCAGGTAATTTCTGTCAGTTCAAAGGTTAAACGAATCGTCACAAATTTAAAAAGACTAATAAAGTACAAGAAATTTAGATAAAAATTAACGTTAATACCGTGCGTAGTTTTGGAGACTTTTTTTTTATAATTGATAAAGCCTTTATTATATCATTACACTGCACAACAAAATTATTTTTTTTTTTGTTCAAAATAACAAGGCTTATAATAAAAGGACTACAAAATAATACAAAATACCGTTATTTTACCACTAAATTTTTTTACCGTTATTATTTTTTACCATTAATTTTGTATTTTTGGGTATCAAAATTTTACTCCTCTAAGGATGACACGGAATAAAAAATTAAAATATTGTTTCATTACACTGCACAATAAAATTATTTTTTTTTTTTTTGTTCAAAATAACAAGGCTTATAATAAAAGGACTAAAAAATAATAACAAATACCGTTATTTTTTTTCGAAGTAAGATAATAAAAAGGATCAAGAAGTAAATTCAATTACCGTTATTTTTTACAACTCAATTTTTTTAAGCCTAAACATTTTTCTTCTTCTAAGGATAAAACGGCATAAATAATAACATTATTATTATTACACTGAACAACAAAATTAATTTTTGTTTTTTTTCTTCAAAATAACAAGGCTTATAATCAAAGGACTAAAAAATAATAACAAATACCGTTATTTTTACCACAAAATTTGTTTTAGCTATTTTTTTCCGCAAAATTTTTTTACCGTTATTATTTTTTACCATTAATTTTTTTAGGTATCAAAATTTTTCTCTTCTAAGGATGAAACGGTATAAAAAACAAAAATATTGTTTTTATTACAATTTTTTTTTTTTTCGAAATAATACTTATAATAAAAAAGATCAAAAAATAAAATCAAATACCGTTATTTTTTTACAACTCAATTTGGGCCTAAAAATTTTTCTTTTTCTAAGGATAAAAAGGCATAAAAAATAACTATATTATTTCATTACACTACACAACAAAATTATTACTTTTTTTTTCAAAATAACAAGGCTTATAATAAAAGGAATAAAAATTAATATCAGATGCCGTTATTTTTTACCACAAAATTTTTTTACCGTTATTATTTTTTACCACAAAATTTTTTTACCGTTATTATTTTTTGCCATTAATTTTTTTTGGGTATCAAAATTTTTCTCTTCTAAGGATAAAAAGGCATAAAACATAACAATATTATTATTACACTGAACAACAAAATTAATTTTTTTTTCGAAATAACACTTATAATAAAAAGGATCAAAAAATAAAATCAAATACCGTTATTTTCTTACGACTCAATTTTTTTGGGCGTCAAAATTTTTCTCTTTTTAAGGATAAAAGGGCATAAATAATAACACTATTATTATTACACTGAACAACAAAATTAATTTTTTTTTGTACAAAATAACAGGGCTTACATATAATAAAAGGACTAAAAAATAAAAACAAATACCGTTATTTTTACCATAAAATTTTTTTTACTGCTATTATTTTTTACCATAAAATTGTTTTACCGTTATTATTTTTTACCATTATTTTTTTTTTTTTGTATCAAAATTTTTCTCTTCAAAGGATGAAACGGCATAAAAAATAAAAATATTCTTTCATTATATTGTACAAAAAAAAATAATTTTTTTTTCGAAATAAAACTTATAATAAAAAGGATCATGAAATAAAATGAAATACCGGTATTTTTTTACAACTCAACGGTTTTGGGCTTCAAAATTTTTCTCTTTTTAAAGATAAAAAGGCATGAAAAATAACAATATTACTTCATTACACTGAACAACAAAAATTTTTTTTTTTAAATAACAAGGCTTATAATAAAAGGAACGAAAAATAATATCAGATCCGTTATTTTTTACCACGAAAATTTTTTAACGCTATATTTTTGCCACTAATTTTTTCACATCACAATTTGCTTCTTTTTCAGTGTGAAACGACATAAAAAATAACAATATTATATGAACGAGGACCAAAAAATTATGTCAGATACCTCTTTTTTTTGGTCTAAAATTTTTCCTCTTTCTAAGGATGAAAATACATACAAAATTGCAATATTATTTCGTTACATTGCACAACAAAATCACTTTTTCTCCAAAATAACAAGGCTTATAATAAAAAAAAAGCCTACGCTTTTTTGGGTGTTTGACAGAGCTCCTGCGCTGCGTCTTGTTGTTGTTCCACGAATGGTTTTTAAGCAATAGCAATTTGAAAAACGCAGTGCAGATTGTCCGATTATGCGATTGGGCCACTGTACACACTCGTATATACATACATATGCCCATATTTACCCCCTCAGCTAACGACAGCAAACCCCTATTTTACACTCACTCTTGCCATTGCACACCTCCCCCTGCCTCCCCGCGCAAATTTATTTGCATTTTTGTTCATATTTTTCATACACACGCACACACATACATATTTTCCACTATGAATTCGAGCTTTTCTTTCTGCTTTCATTATTTTTTTGCTCTCGCATTTCGCGAATACTTTTGTCGCAGTTGTTGCCGCTCGTTTTTCTGTTGGCATAATTTTTTTTGCTATGCCGAGCCCTACTGTAATTAACAAACGACAAACAAAAACATAAACATAAAAAATTTTACATAATATATTTTCCTATAAGAAAAAAACGCATTCAAAGAAAGATGGAGAAAGAATAAAATAGTAGGGCACAAAAAAAGGCAAATTTTTTCTTAAAAGCAAAATAAGAAAACAACAAAAACGTAATAAATAAATAAATATGACAATAACAAAAACGTTTTTAAATTATATTCGCTGCAACAAATCGAAAAAGCAGCACAAAGCAGTCGAAACAAAGTAAATAGTGAGTGGAACAGTGGGACAAAAAGTTAGAAATACGTGTACGTAACTACCCACACATATGATATTTGATATTCTAGTTTCGAGCTCCAGCTTATACTCGATTGGAAAACAACTGGCGCGGCAAACGGTTTTAATTTTAAAAATCTCTTCTTTTCACTCACTTCTGCTCTCTAATCTAAAAAAAATAATGTGCATACGTATAAGAATTATAGGTACCCTGTTAAAAAAGGAAAAGTAAAGAATAGACCCAGATCACGGCTGAGATAAGGCAGAAAGTACCGCATATCGCGATTCCGCTACTCGGTTCTCATTGAATTTGATAGAATCAGCTGTTCAGCTGGCGAGATAATAGAATTTTATTTACATTTCTTGCTTGTATTGTAAATAACTTTTTTCTTTTTGTTGTCTCTTCTATCATCTTCCATGTTAATATTAACCTAACCTTACTTTTAATTTTTCCTTATAAAAGCCAATTATTTTGACATTCTCTTTTCAGCTCTTTCACAGAACGCATCTACAGTTTCGTCACGGCAAAGTTACGCTCTTCTCTTCCACTTGAATTTGTGTAATCTTGTATTCTATCATTCCTGAATCCAGGTATTCTTTTAGAGTCGAATCTTCATTAAGAAGAACTCTTTGAAGGGGGCATATATGTATGGGTCGCCTTCATCCCTAAAATTGGAAGAGAGGACTACATGCTGAAAAGTCTCGAACAACTAGTGGAATTACGCAAACGTCAGAAGTCGATAAAGTTTCACCCTCGATTCAATGCTAGCCCAAAGCTTTGTCAAGGTGCGAACAGAGCAAAATCTGCTGGTGTCATCCGGGGTTAATAGAGGCTGCGCCCAAGGCGGTGTGCAGTCTCCATTGCACTGATGCATGGTGATCGATCCTTTACTCACCAACTTAAATGATATTGGAGTATCCGTGCAAGCATATGCGGACGACGTTGCCTGTTTGTTAACTCGCTTATGAACATCTTTAAAAAAGTGCAGAAAACTCTGGATATGATTGAGACTTGGTGCTGTGCCAATGGGCTATCGGCAAACCCCACCAAGACTGGTATTGCCCTCTTCACCAGAAGGAGGAAGCTTGATAGACTCGTTCTGCCTAAGCTAAAGGGAGTCACAATTCAGCTATCCAAAGAAATCAAATATTTTGGAGTAATCCTCGATAGTATGTAAACTCTTTTGGAAGTTACACTTTGAAACAAAGCCATCCAAATCACTGACACCATTACTTAATCTTTTCATCCAAGGAGAGGCCTTGAAGGTCATCTACAGGCTGAAACACAATGAGAATTGGTACGGCCTCTGTCCGGCATTGCACAACAGAGAACGCAAGGACTTCGATCCACCGATCCTCTCCATGCCCCTTGACAACATTCCATCAGGAGACGTACTTGAAAAGAGATAATAGTATGGTGCTTCCAGAAGCTCAATTGGGATCAAACAAATGAGCCAGGCAAACACTGTTTTCGCTTTTTAACGGATGGTGTATACTATTCAAGAAACAATGAACTTTGTTATGGAAAACAGATTGAGAGGCAGATCTGTATGTGTCTCATGGCCTTAGACAGCCCTCCAACCACTTTAAGGGTGGTTGAATTCTTTAAATCCAGGCTGAACTATGTTGATAGACATAATATCCTGATGCTAACATGGGTTCCGGGGCACGTGAGTATCGCAGATAACGACATCCCTGACGCTTTAGCTAGGATGGACTCTGAGGCCAACTTTTTTACCCGGAGCCCGTTTTGCCACTCCCTTCTGCAGCCATCAAAGCCACGGATAAGAAACGGGTTACTTCAACGCACAAGCGAGCTTAGTAGGCTGAGAGAGGCTGCAGATGGACAAACTGATGTTACCTGCCATGTCCGGGCGACTGTCGCAGATCCTCCTGTCATTAAACAGAGGGGACTATAGAAAGCTGGTTGGACTGATGATGGGCCACTTTCTATGGGCAAAGCACATGGAAAAGGTAGGAATCAGGCTTGAGGTCTTTGGCACTGATGTGTTAAGAAGCGACCACCTTGGTTCCTTGGCACCACAAGATCTACTCGGATCGGAGGTCGGGTAGATTTAGAGAAAATTTAAAGAACATGAAAATAATTAAAGAAAAAGGAAACGCGAGTGCAGTAGAACTGACGTACTGTAGTTTGAGTACCGTACTTCTAATTTGTTCCGACAAACAAAAAAACAAGGGTCTACTCAAATCCATTAAAGTGACAACCAGACACTGATTTTACTCCAAATTTCCCAGTTTTTACTCTTTTTCGTTAATTTGTTTCGATGGTAGTAGAAAATTTATTTCTATTTTTTTTTTTTTCTTAATAGGCAAATCTGATAAAAAAACATGATAGGCCTTGCACCTTCAAAACTCGCTTTCTTTGTCAACAATCAGATTGCTACCAAAGCTCTTGGGTCTGTCTGAAAAGCCCATTTTGGAGAAGTGGTATTTCGGGAAATGAGAAAGCAGATGTGCAACGCCGACCTTCTAATTTTCACAGTTTGTGGAAGATGTTAGAGCAGCTCCTAATCTGAAATCCTCCAAAGTAGCGCCTTTCTTTTAGCCAACAACGAAGCAAAGAAAGCGAACCTTACTGAGGCTTTCAAACAAATGAATGGCTTTTCAAAAGAATGCTGGACTGTTGGCCATAAGGCCATTTAGTTAAGAGGCCCACATATCGATTTCTGTAGAAGCTCTAGACGTGAGGAAGAGTTAGAATTTTAATCTGTACTCACTAAATTATCGCTTTTCGAAAGTTGGATAAAAAAAAACGCTCCAAGACATCGCCTAAGACTAAGTGACTTTCTGAGAAGCTCTGATCGAAGTTCGAATATCTATAAAGGGGGACTAACCAGCAAAGATACTTTTATCAATCGTTAACTGCCAAAATGCGCAAACACAATCCACAAGTTTTCATCCAAGCTTCAATCCTCAAAGATTGATTGATTGTTGTTGTTATTGTTGTTGTTGTAGCAGGATAAATATTCCCCATACATGTACGTAGAATGCTGCTATAGTGACAGTCCTTGGCCGGATATAAATACGAGTCCGTAGAAAAGACTGCCGTGGGTCGATTGTTTGCACGGTTTATTAGCATGGCGGCATCAATGGACCTTATTTCGAGTCAAAACTACCAACATGTCTTCAATGGACCTCAGTAGAAAGTGATGTTAATGTGGCTGCAGCACCACTACATCGATATATCCGAGCTGTTGTTGCAAGAAGATGGCGCTACATGCCACAAAAGCGACGCAGCACTCAAACTTGTGCAGGAGAAATTTGGCTACTGAGACATCGCAAGGCGAGCGTTCGATCCTGCGACTTGACACCTCACGATTATTTTCACTAGATTTACGTCAAGCATCCAGTCTACGCTTATAAGCCAACCACTATAGCTGAGGTAGAGGCCAATATTCGAGACGCAATTGCGGGAAGTCATCAAATATTGGACGGAGTCACCAAAAATTGGACCGACTGCTTGGAGCATTGCCAGTGAAGCCGGGATGGCCATGTGAATAATGTGCTATTAGATACTACTGGCGCGCTTTGCTAAAATAGCCTAAAATCGCTTACGCGATTATCGCGCCGATCATGAGGAAGAAGAAGATACATCTACATGGCATGAATGTAGATTCAAAATGAAGCTTCAAGGAAACTTTCACCGACAACAAAACCTACCATTGATTACATAAGGCATGCAATAGTATTAGTGAAAGTGGCCAGCAAACGTTTCGATTAGTTTGTAGAGATCCTAACGCTCGTTTGTGGATATTTCACAAAGCCTTCAGTTGAAAGGCTAACGAAAACTTCATCAACTTCATTCATATGGTCGACAGTTCACAAATTACTGGGTACTAGGGCACAAGTGAGAGAGTTGACGAGCTTGCTAAGACAGGCACCCGCTTGCCTAAGATGAGTACTTCATACACATATCCTCTCACTCTCGGTTTCGAAGACGGAATTAGACGAGAAACTAACTCCGGAAGCATCGCCTATATGAGAGTCGAAGCCCACTTCCACAGGAATGATTGCCAAAATAATGCTACGAACTTGCAACATGAAAAGAACCAACTATATTTTATCACTCCCAAGAAAGGAATATACAGTCTATGTCAGAAGAAAAGATCCGGGT
Source organism: Anastrepha ludens (assembly GCF_028408465.1). Classification (NCBI taxonomy): domain Eukaryota; kingdom Metazoa; phylum Arthropoda; class Insecta; order Diptera; family Tephritidae; genus Anastrepha; species Anastrepha ludens. The sequence goes on along the minus strand of NC_071499.1, from coordinate 23,278,712 downwards.
TTTTTCTTGTAACTTCAAGATATACTATATTTCGTTCTGCTTTTTGCTGCATAATAGTTCCACTCAAGGGCTACGACGCCAGTGCTAACTCGGATTAGTGTCGTTCGAAACTTTCCCGTAAACGCAACCAAACAAAAATGAGTGAGAAGTACGCGAAGCGTTTTGAGACGGTATTTTTATGCCGCGGCTGAAAAAGTTATTAAAAATCAAAAAAGTTTGTTGTGATGTGGAATCAGCGGTATAAGGTGTACAAAAATGTTGATGATTTTTCCGAGCGCGGCTTGAAGCGAGTGACGACAAAAAAGCAGGATAAAGTGATCGTCCAACTTTTTAAGCGCGGCCCTTCTTTGTGACACGATCAGTTCTTGCTAAAAAGGGAATAGATGTGAGTATCAACACCATCGAAGGATGACTGAAGGAAGCGAACATATCCTACCGTCCCACATCATCAAAACCACTGCTCTCAAAAAAACACATTGAGAAACAACAAAACAAGAAAATGGCGTCACAATAATGGACTGGCCTTCCCAGTCCCCAGGCGCCAACCTCATTGAAAATGTGTGGGGAATTATGAAAACGCATCTTGCCGGAAAACCCGTCCACGATTTAAAGCAACTCGTGCGTCAAGTTCGCAAAATCTGGTCCTATGTTGGCGAGATACGCAGAAAAGCTTCAAAGCATGCCAAGAAGATGTCAGGCTATACTCGACAACGATGAAGACTACACGACTTATTTAGTAATTGCGACTCGTAGTTTTGTACATACTTTCATGTAAAAAAAATTTTAATATTGTATATATCTTTTATACTTCATGAATAATCGCGGCTCGTTTTTTCTGACACAGATTGTAAAATATTGGTTGGAGTACTGACGAGACATTGTCTCACTCCATATTCCGGAGCTAAAATGGGTTTGGTCCAGAACGACGTGTGTTAAATTATGCGAAGAGGAAAGGGGAACGGTAGTACGCCTCCATTGCCCTGCTCTAAGCAGAACTCGTTACAACTACCTGGGATCGGTAAACTTTTCATTTCTGAAGGATATTGCTGACAAATGTTTAAACTGTTTATTAAAACTCGCCACTGGTCGCTCAACGGAACCTTGTGGTCTACGTGAGATCTTTTCAGATCCGCCAGTGGCGCCAGCAAGAGGAAGCGGGAAGCCGCGGTAATAGCGCAGACACACCACTTTAGCGAAGTCCTCAACCGACTGTGTGATCCTTCTGGTAGAAAAATGTGACACACAGATAGCGCTCAAAGCAGTAAGAAGGCGTTGTTCCTAAGCATCGAAAGGTGGGCATTCCCACTACCTAGGACTGATAGCGGCAGGCTAATCACCTACCCTGTCAGAAATCAAAAACAGTTTAACGAAACCAACGCAAGATAAGTCTTGTCGAGGCCCTATGCTCCCGAGAGGAGTGAACAAGGAAAAAACAAGCCTTCAGTTTCACTCCGGTGTCTCCGACTCCCTAATCTATGCCCATTTCACAAAAACCTCCGTCACTCACGCACGAAGCCCAGATGGAAGATTTTGCACAATAAGAATGAAATTATTATACAAACTTTTAGGCACCTCGTGCAGTGAAGTGAGCCACTGTATCAGTAATTGTTGTTTGCTGCAACTTCAATTGGCGTAGCAGCGACAACGACCCTACTACTACACGACTGCACAATACTCAAACTCTCACACACACAAGCACATTGCAATTTGTACTTCAACGTCAAAGCATTGATTACCACAACGGCTGAGTGCGTGTGTGTGTGTGTGTGCAAAAGATGCATTTGTATCTGTAACTATGCATGAGCGCCTTTTTTTTTGTTATGCCCAACTTTTTTGCAATTTCTCGAACAATTTGCACTTTTTACGCAATTTAAAAAAAAATTTTTTTTTGTATTTGCATTTTGTTTTATTTTTGTTATACTTGCAAAAATTCAGAGCTGTGCTTGAGAGAGCAGATATTTACATTATTTTACATTCGTTGCAAAGGTCAAAAATGAGTTCTCACTCAAAAGAAGAAAAATTTATTTTATGTATGAATGGGCTCGTATGTATGTGTATATGTGCATAGAAACCTTTTGTAACATGCATTTTTTCATAAAATTTTAATACTTACATTTATTGTTTGGTTATGTATTGGTTTAAAAATTTATTATTCTAAGAATCTTCGACCAGATTCTATGTTTGTCCATGTGTGTGGATGTATGTGTACATTCGTATGAATGGGTATAAATAATTGTATCACTGTGTAGATATGTTTTCGGTATGCATTTTTAGGCACGATATTTTTTCAAAATTTTTTCAAAAACTTGCGCAGCAAAAAAATAAATATATGTACATTTGTATGTATGTATGTATGTATGTATGTATGTATATAGGAACCATTGTCTAAAATTTTGAAAAAGACGCATTGTTTAAATTTTAACGCCGGGAGGTATTTTAGTGTTGTGCAAAAATTTAAAAAAATGACATACATATGTATGTATATGTACGTACATATTTCTCTAAACACTGAACGCACTAGGGCAGTTCTCAATTAAGTGCAAATAACTCGGCGCCATAGCACAAAAATTTATTTACACAAAACAAATTTACGAATGACATATTGCGAAATCATTTTCACTGAATTGCAAGTTGATCTTTTGAATTTATTTAAAAATTATTGGGTAGGTATAGGAATAAGTTTCCGCCCTCGTAAAAGAGGTGTCGCTGCTGATACTATTTTGGTGTTCGCTCTAGTAATATACTGGTGATTTGAAGGTGTGTATGTGAGGTCTCGATCGCAGTAGTTCACATTCGTTTGAAGCGTAGGTTAGGTTAGGTTAGGTTGTAATGGTTGCCCAGAAAGTGAACCTAATTGGTCGAAAGAAGTTTGGTTCATCCTTTGTGATACCATTGCAAAGGAAAAACGAGGTGAAGGAAAGCGAAAAGACGAAAAGGAGAGGGGTGATGGGGGGTTGAGTATTTGTGGACTATGGACTTGTAGACATCGCAGCCAGAATTGCCGATCCACGTACCGCAATCAGACTGAGGGGGTGCGGGCTATAGGCTCAATCTGACATATGGGCACTCAAGCGTCCCTAAAAACTTTAAGTTCATCCCCCGGTCGACGGATCAGTGTGTACCCTCACTTAGTCCAGGCGGAACCTGCTCCACTCATATTCCATCAAGCGAGGAGTGGATCGGGGGCAACACCTGGGGACAGGGCCTGGTTAACCTGTACACGAAATACTCGAAATTGGACGGTAGGGTTGGAGGAGGAGTATTCTGCAAAGAGCTCCCCATTAAACTCAAATTCAAGTTATCGGATCACTGCAGTGTGTTCCAAGCAGAGGTGGCCGCAATCAAAGAAGCCGCTGACTGGCTACTTACTTGCGTAATAACTGTTAAGAAGGTAAATATTTACTCCGATAGCCAAGCGGCAATTAGGGCCCTTGGCTTTATTATACTGCACTCGAAACTGTTCAGGGAATGCCTGGTCTCATAAGGTTAATCTAGGTACCTGATCATAGTGGCATTGCTGGAAACTGCGAAGCAGAGGAGCTGGGACTTGTGAGGTACTGTGCTCACAAAAGGAGAGGATCGGGATCCTCTTTACAACCTGCGATTTACTCCTGGAAAGATGGGCTTTGCACCAACTCAGCGAGCGCTGGGCAAGTATACGAACTTCTAAGGTCGCGAACTCCTTCCGGCCACGTGTGAATCGTAGGCGTTCGAGGGATATTCTGAGGATGACAAAATCTAAGCTCTCAAATTTTGTGGGCATCCTCACGGGGCACAATCCGCGCGGTATATATGCCGAAAAATTCAGAAAAATTTCGGGCTTAAAATCAAAAATCTGAGGAACTTCATCAGCAGCATAAAGTGGCTAATACAGTCTCAAATTAGTCACCGTTCATAGTCCACAAATTTGAAGCGTAAAAATCCTTTTTATCTGACGTCAAAAATGTCTACGTTGGTCCCAGCATTTGCGGGAAGTCATACTTCATTAATACCTTTTAAATAAAAGTGCAGCTGAAACGTGTCGCATATTGATCAATATTTAGGGTAATCTCGATCCATCAAATACAACTTGTCAAGAGTGGTTTCGACGCTTCCAAAGTGGCAATTTCGACGTGAGTGATAAATTTCGCGCAGGGGCACCGAAAAAATTCGAAGATACTCAACTACAACAATTATTGGATGAAGACGCATGTCGAACGCTTGCTGATATGCCTAATGAGTTGGATGTTGACAGATCAACCGTCGGTAAACGTTTACACTTGATGGGAATGGTCCAGAAAGTAAGTAATTGGATGACACATCTACAGACGTGTGTGGCCTTACGTTGTCCTGATGTAACACAGAACCCCTCCTTTGTTGACCAATTCTTGGCCGTTTCTGGCCAATCGCTAGCTTCAAATGGTCCAGTTGTTGCCCGTAGAGCCCTGAATTTAGTGTTTTGTCATACGGAAGCAACTCATAATAAACTATGCATTTCAACTCCCACCAAATACACAGTAGATCCATCCTGGCCTCTAGTCCTGGTTTGGCCACCGTTTGAACTGTTTCATCACGCTTTGGCTACTCTCGTTTTCACACTATATAGCCCTATGTGACCCATTTCTTATCCCCATTCACCATCCGTTTAAGAAATGGGTCGATTTCATTCCGTTTGGCCAAGGCTTCGCAGATGGAAATTCGATCCATCACTTTTTTTGGCGTTAATTGGTGTGACACCGGCGGTCTGGCGGCCTGGCCTTTATCAAAGAAAAACTGTAAAATATATCGACTTTTCTCTTTCTTCCTTCTCTTCCTTCTCCTTCCTTTTCTTCCTTCCCCTTCCTTCTCTTCCTTTTCCTTCCTTCCTTTCTTGTTGACTTCCATTTGTAACACCCTGTAACTCACAACTGAGTGGAACCAATTAAAAATTATTAAAAACAGCAAACGAAGTTTTTTAGTGTGAAATATCACCTCGACAACGAGCAAAAACTTTAAATTGTTTGATCGATACTTTATCGGATATCGATCACTACGGCCATCTACCGAAAAAATAATGGTTTTCCTTTTCCTTAAACTAATATTATTTTTTCAATTAAAAAAAGGAATTTCCCCTATATGCCAAATGCTATTTTTTCATATAAATTTTAACATAAATGTTTTCTTTCATTTCTATTTTTTTTCTTAAAGTAAATTTTTTTTCCCGAGTTTTTACATTGAAATAGGCATCAAATAATGAATTTCTAAGCCTTAAGAAACGAAAAAACCCAAATTTTTAAATGTAAAACCATAAAAAATAGCGAAAATTGTTTCATACAACAGCGTAACCCAGCGTAAGTTTTAGGTGCAAAATCCGAAATGAACTCCTCAACCCCAAACACAATAAAATATCACAACTTTCCAGAAGAAGTACGCAGGTTTTTCTGTACATAGAGTATTTCAAATATCACCGACCTTAAATACGAGAAAAAACAAACAGTTCCGTTATTTAAGGTAGTAAAGGGAAAAGCATTTGGAGTCACGCAAAATAATAATGAAGCATTTAACCATTGCGTATGGAATTTGGCTCCAAAACATATTTTTGTTGGGCAAAAGACCCTTGAAATTGCTTCATTGACAGCTGCATGCACTTTCAATGAAGAATTTCATACTATTTTGAAAATTATGGACATAATCGGTCCGCACGCTGCTAGCTACGCTACGAAATACAAAGCCGCTCGGGTATCAAAGGCGGATAAAGACGCAGCTAAGGCCTCTAAAGCGGCCAGGTGAAGTCGTAGAGCAGCAAAACTTACTGAAAATGATGCCTACGAAAAAAACCGAAGGTTTATTATACGCACCAGGCATAGACGAGTAATGTAAGTACGAATTTTATCACTTAACACTTTAAACGCGTTGTCTCAAAACAATGTTTTTCTGGTCTGTCAACGACCTACAGCAAATTCTATTCTAACCGATTGATCTGAAATTTTCATCAGTTATTCCACACATCAGTAGTTCTGGCAGGTGCTACTTTCGTTTCTTTTTAGCTCTAACTTTACATACTACAGTCTGATTTCCAGCCGAAAAACATAGCTTTTTTCAAAAGTCCGTCATTTTGTTATTTTTCAAACAAATTTCCCCATTGTAGCACCTGCCCGAAGGACAAGCCTACAGAATAATAATCAGTTTAACTTTTTCGTTTCAGATGTCTTTAAGAGCCAAAATCCTGTTGACAAGCCACACTACTAAAAAAACTATGTAAAAAAAAAACAAAAAATGTTTTTGTATACTATTTGATGTCAATAATAACATACTATAAAATCAAAACGATCGCATTTCGTTTTGTTAAAAAAAAATTCTAAAAAATATCTATAAAAAATGAGTATTTGACAAGTCTACGAGTACTACCTTCAAAATTCTATGGGCAGCTGCTATGGGAGGCATAAACTTCCAATAACCGCATTTTAGGCAAAGAAAAAAAATATCTCCATTGTTGTTGTTGTTGTTGAAGTGGTTGTATATTTTCAGTGAAATAATTTTAATTAGTGACCAGCACCGTTTTATTACCACTGTCTCGTGTAATGATGTCTTTTTTTTTTTTTTGTTTCTAAGTCAGATCCATTTAGAGAGGTCCAAGTAAGAGCGCTTCAACTTTTTTTTTTAATAAAACACAAACGGTTTGATTTTTTTAACTAATTTTTTTTTTACTATCGAGTTTGAACATATACATTTAAGTATGAAATTCGATTTCTTTTGCATGACCACCGCGTGCACGTTTTACGAAGTCCAATCGTTGAACCCAATTTTCGACCACTCTTTTGCATAAACCGGCCTAAATTCCAGCAATTTCGCGTTCAATATTGGCTCTGAGCTCACAAATCGTCGCCGGCTTGTTACTGTAGACCAATGACTTCACATAACCCCAAAGAAAATAGTATAGAGGCGTCAAATCACACGAGCGCGGCGGCCATTCGACCGGTCCATTTCTGGAAATAATGCGCTCATCGAACTTACTCTTCAACAAAGCAATTGTAGCGTGTGCTGTGTGGGTTGTGGCCCCGTCCTGTTGAAACCACATGTCGTCTAAGTCCATACCATTCAATTGCGGCCAAAAATAATCGTTTATCATGTCGCGGCATCGATTTCCATTCACAGTAACGTGGCGATCGTTCTCGTCAACGAAAAAATATGGGACAATTACGCCGCAGCGGCATGTAAACCGCACCAAACAGTGATTTTTTCGGGATGCAACGGTGCCTCATGAATCACGTGTGGATTGCTTTCTGCCCAGTAACGCATATTTTGCTTGTTGACAAAGCCATTGAGCCAAAAGTGAGCTTCATCACTGAAGATGATTTTTTGGAATTATTTGGATTTAAAGTAGCAGCAACAGAACGATTATTTTCATAAAAAATTTGCACGATTTGCAATCGTTGCTCAAGTGTGTAGCGTTCTATGATGAAATGTATACTAATGAAGTTTACAAATGACAAGCGAAAAATAAAAAATATTGCGTCGTTCGCCCTCTCTATCGGAAAAAAGTTGAAGCGCACCTATTGAAAAACGCCTTATAACAGCAAATCCTTTATCTCGATGTCTGAGATCTCCTTAGTTTACTGTAGGAAAGGCTTACCAAAGGAGCGGAAGTCGTGCGCCCCAGACATTCACATAAGTAGTGGAAAAGACTTTCCTTCGCCCCTTCCGCTTGACAGCTTCAGAGGTTGAGTCTGGCTGCATGTTTCCCTACTTTCCAATGACCTGTAAAGGTTGCAGTGATGCGTGAGATGTTTGGCCGAGAACATCCTAGATGATTCGTCCTTTGGATTTTGTATGTGTTTTTTGTTGTAATGCATCTAGTTATTTGAGTAGTATGTATATTCCGGGCTACAGGACAATATCAAAAATATTAAAATTTTAATATTTTTATCATTTTAACTCAAAAATTTAACATTTTTACCATTTAACTCATTTTTTTAACTTACAGTTACTCAAAATTTTAACATTTTTTAACATTTAACTCATTTTTTTAGCTTATATTATCTCAAAAAAAAAGTTAAAAATTTTGAATTGGGTCGATTTAGTCCACCCCTAAATTATAGTTACTCGTAGTTAATATTTTTAAGATATTAAAGATATCTATTTTTGAAGTACTCGTAATCAATATTTAGGTTGGTACAGTTAAAATTTTGTGTTGGGTCGATGTCTATTAAGTGAAAAAATGTTAAAATATTGATTACAAAATATTTAAAGTAATCTATTCAAACAAAAATAAAAAAAAAAGTTAAAAATTTTGAGTTGGGTCGATGATAATTTTAAATATTTATTACAAAATATTTAAAGTAATCTATTCAAACAAAAATAAAAAAAAAAGTTAAAAATTTTGAGTTGGGTCGATGATAATTTTAAATATTGATTACAAAATATTTAAAGTAATCTATTCAAACAAAAATAAAAAAAAAAGTTAAAAATTTTGAGTTGGGTCGATGATAATTTTAAATATTGATTACAAAATATTTAAAGTAATCTATTCAAACAAAAATAAAAAAAAAAGTTAAAAATTTTGAGTTGGGTCGATGATAATTTTAAATATTTATTACAAAATATTTAAAGTAATCTATTCAAACAAAAATAAAAAAAAAAGTTAAAAATTTTGAGTTGGGTCGATGATAATTTTAAATATTGATTACAAAATATTTAAAGTAATCTATTCAAACAAAAATAAAAAAAAAAGTTAAAAATTTTGAGTTGGGTCGATGATAATTTTAAATATTTATTACAAAATATTTAAAGTAATCTATTCAAACAAAAATAAAAAAAAAAGTTAAAAATTTTGAGTTGGGTCGATGATAATTTTAAATATTGATTACAAAATATTTAAAGTAATCTATTCAAACAAAAATAAAAAAAAAAGTTAAAAATTTTGAGTTGGGTCGATGATAATTTTAAATATTGATTACAAAATATTTAAAGTAATCTATTCAAACAAAAATAAAAAAAAAAGTTAAAAATTTTGAGTTGGGTCGATGATAATTTTAAATATTTATTACAAAATATTTAAAGTAATCTATTCAAACAAAAATAAAAAAAAAAGTTAAAAATTTTGAGTTGGGTCGATGATAATTTTAAATATTGATTACAAAATATTTAAAGTAATCTATTCAAACAAAAATAAAAAAAAAAGTTAAAAATTTTGAGTTGGGTCGATGATAATTTTAAATATTGATTACAAAATATTTAAAGTAATCTATTCAAAAAAAAAAAAACAAAAAAGGATACATTTATTTTTTAAAGTACCTTTCAAAAAAAACGACGAACTCCTCAAAACAAGAGTCTTTGAGTCAGATTTGAACTTGCAACAAAATTATTGTTATAATTCCAACTGCTTAACCAACTCATCTAAACATCATATTCTGAAGTAATGTAATTACAGCTGAGTAGTATGCAAAGCAAGCAATGCTGATCTTATCAACATTGCTCACAATCTATAAATAGAATAAGCATAAGCACAAACCAAAAAAAAATGAAATACTGTTGAATACGAGTCACAAACTGCAAGATAAGCATAATATTTGATAAGCTTTTATACATCAACACATGTTTCGACTCTGTCGAAACCGTTTGACTTTGTCAAACATGGTTACAAGTGCAGTATGTATTTAGCGTTAGAAGAGGGTGGACGCAAAATAATTGAAACTTCAAATTTGAACTCTTTGAAGTTCAAATTTATAAAATTTACCCAATATTGGTTCATAACTTAAATCTCTTATTAAATATGTTATTGGATTAGATGGATAAATTTTACTAATATAAAATATTTCTCGAGTCCAATTATTTTTATATTTGTTTTCAAATTGTTTTTTATGTGATTGAATTCTTACTTTTTCTCCAATTTTAAAAACTGGTTTTTCTAAATTGTTTCTATTAATTTTAAAACAATTATCAAAAATTAATTGTTCATTTTTTTCATTTACTTCACATGGTTTCATACCAATAGTTCTATGTACATCTTTGTAATTATATTCATATAATATTTTATCAATTACATCAATCCAATTAGTATTTTTCTGAATTTCAAATCGTATTTTTAGTTTTTCATTAATGGTTCTATTAAATCTTTCTACAATTGATGATTTCTTTTCACTAAATGTTTGATACATGTTAATATTGTATTTATCTAAAACTTCTTGGAAATGTTTATTTAAAAATTCTTTACCAGAATCTGTATGAAGTAATTTTGGTGCACAACCTGCTTTTTTAATAATATTTAAAAATGCTTCAGAAGTTGTTTTTCCATCTTTCTTTTTTAATGGTTCTATATAAGCAAATTTAGAAAATGTATCAATTACATTAAGCATATATTTGTATCCTCTATTAATTCTAACATTAACTGTTGTCATAATTAGTAAATCTGCTGCCCATAGTTCATTTATGCCTTTAGTAATAATTTTTCTTCTTTCAAAATTTTTTCTTACTGGTTTATGCAACTCTTTTGCTATTTTAAAATCATTATTTTTAGTATCAATAAATTCATCTTTATCCATTTCAAAAATATTTAAAATTTATTTTAATTAAATAACAATGATATCAGATAAAGTTTTAAAAGAATATATTAAAACACAAAAAGACTTAAAAAATAAACTTCAACAATTTAATTTAAACAAAGTAATAAAACAAGAAAAAATTAATGAAGATCTTCAAGCAATTATTCAACCATTAAATCAATCAGTTATTAATGTTCACAATTTAAATGATAGCTTTAAAAATTTAATAGTAGATTTAAATCAATCAAATCAATCATATAAAAAAACAATAGATAGACATTCACAAAGTGAACATGTTTCAACGGAGTCGAAACCGTTTGACAATAATATGAATTTACAAACTAATGAATTTAACGAAAAGCAACTATCACCAATTAGAAAAACAAACAAACAAAAATTAGTTGAAAGTACACCAACAACTAGCACAAGTTCACGAAGCGAACAGTTGACTCCATCAACATCAAAAGACGCTCTTTTGCGTAGTGCAAATGAAACGTTATCTACACCAGTACAATTTATTTCAGACAAAATTGGAAATATGGCAATGAAATATTTAAATTTAAATAATTCTGATATGAAATTATGTGACAATATTTTTGGTCTAAGATCTGAAGATGGAAAAGATTTATGGATTGGTAATACTGAAGTAAAAATTAGTAATAATGATATTATTTTAAGTAATAAAACTTATAATGGAACAAAAGGGTTATGGGAATTAATAACTTTAAAAGAACCATCAACAGCTGTAACAAATAATGATTTACAAAATTATGAAGAAATTATATTATCAACATATGCTTACATGCAAAATAATGACAAAAGTTCTAAACGTATTAAATCTAGCGTTGGAAATAAATATATGAATTTTATTAGACCAATATTGATTAAAAATAAAATTATAAAAGAAAAAGTAGGATCTGGTTTAAATTCAAAAAATAATCTTTCAAAATCATTACAAAATTTTAAAATTAAAACTAGTTTACCTACTGAATATGTTCGTTTTGCGAATCGTTCACAATGTGAACGTGTTTATTGGAATGATATTAATGAATTAAAAGATAGATTAAATTTGTTGTTAGGAGAGTATAATGCAGGAAATGATAGTCCAGAAATACATAATGAAATTATGAATATTATTGAGGAACTAAGAGAAGAAAATATGTTGACTCTCTCCGAAGGAAACGTATTAACTGTTTAATTAAATTACATATAAATTTAAATAAATTAAAAAATTTTTTTCTAATAAATGGGAATTGATAAGTTTGGACAAAAATCTTTTTCAGAAATAAATTCATCTAATGAATATTCTCTTAATAGAATAATATCATTAGAAAATGAAGTTGAAGAAATTCGTTCAAATAGTGATCAAATGAAAGATATTATTAGTAAATTAATGGAATTAAATCAACTACTTCAAAAAGAAGTTGAAAAACAAGAAAAAGATAATGTGGTAGCTTTTGGTGTTGTATATAAAGAAATAGAACAATTAGAAAATAATTTAAATCAAGATATTATTAACATAACTAAACAAGTAGATTTTATAGAAACAAATATTGAAAATTTTAAAAACAGTTTAGAAAAACAATTGGATAGTTATTCGGAAAAACAAATTTTAATTGATAATTATCTTAAAGATTTAGTTTTACAAAATAAAGACAATATTAATCAAAATAATATTACTAAACAAAATGATGAAACTAATAATAAGATTGATAAAAGTATTCAAGTAGATGAATATATAAAACAATTAAATATTGAAGAAAGTGAAACAGATATTCAAGAAAGTAAACTACAAATTGAAACAAATATAATTCAAAAATAATTTAAAAAATTCATACATATATAAATGATAAACAAAAATAATAAATCAAAATAAAAATTCAAATATTCAACATCGTTGAAATATGTTCACATCATATTTCATTTGAAATTAAAAAAAAAACTTAATCTATATTAATATAATTAATAATTTAATGTATAGTAAAAAGGAGGGGGTTCGTTTTAGTTACCTACATTTCTTATTTTATAATGTCCCCAGGGTAATTTGTAAGTCTTATTTAACTTATCGTTATCATTATTATTCAATTTTTTATTAAAATAAAACTTATCATCATAGGGTGACAATCCTATTTTATTCTCTTCTGTAGTATATAGTTTATTATCATATGATCTAATATTATGAACAGTTTCATTTTTATTTTTTAAATTAATTAAACAATTCTTATAATCTTCAATTGTTAACTTTTTAATATTATTTTTCTTTATTCCTTTACAAACTTTTTTATCACAAACATCGGTCTTAAATGCATACATTTTACTTCTAAGTCCACAAAATTCTCTAATTGGTATTCCATTATATTCATCTTTAAATTTTCCTGGTACTTTTTTATTAATATTAGATTTTAAATCTTCAATTGGAAAATTATCTATATAATCACTGGTATCATAATTATCTAGATCATCTTTCATTTCAGAATAAATATCAAAATCATCATCAATATGTTTACCTTCAAAATAAAGAATAAATGAATCAGTATCTGTTCCTAATAATTTCATTCTATTACCATATTTAGTTTTAAGTTGTACATACATTTTAAACATTAATAATTTTGATAAATCTAAAATATTTTGACCTCCAAAGATAGGTTTATTTAATTTAATATTTGTATTTTTACCAAACACTACACACATATTATGATCTATTATTTTTCTTGATTGATATGTATTTCTACTTATTAGTTTTCTCATAATTTTTTCAGTTTTAACTATTCTAACATTAAGTCTATTTCTAACATTTTCCATTTGCTTACCATATACACTATTATTCATAAGTTTGAAAAAATCTTTTTCAAAATCGTTTTTAGCTTCTTTTCTAAGTGTTGTATTTTTTTCAATATAATTTTTTAACCATGCTTCTTGTCTACATTTAATACCTCTATGAATTTTAGTTAAAATTACACCATTATTTAAATATTCTTTTAATAATCTTATATCAATTATATAATTTTTCTTTGGTAACAACGTACACATTAATTTTTTAATTTTATCATTTGGTTTACTACCAATCCCTTTATTAATTAAGTCTGTTTGATTTGGTGATAAATCTTCAAATTGTGGAACATAATGATGAGGTGCTGGAGCATAATCATTATAAAAGTTGTGTAATTCCGGAGGAATACTTATATCAACTTCTAATGTATATCCAATATTATTATCATCAAAATTATTATTTAAAATATTATTAACATTACAAAAGTATTTAATTTCATCTTCATTTAACCATTCATGATTACCAACACTTAATTTTTGTGACATGGCCCATCCATATAAATTATTTGCATCTAAATATAAAATATAACTTGTTAATTTTTTAGAATCGTATATACCTTTAAGAGAAGCTTCCTCTTTACTTAATTTATAAACTTGTTCTACAATATCAGCATGTTCCTTTCGGTAACCGTTGACATGGTCAATATGTTCACTCTGTGAACCGTTGACAGAGTCAACGTAATAATAACAATTATTAGCTTTAGCATAGTTATGTGCAATTTGTGATATTCCACCTCTAGTTCCACTTTCATAAAATTCATACATATCTTGATCTGTTAATAATTCTAATTTTTGTTTGGTTAATTTTAAAGCAGATGAATTACTTAAATGTGGTGAACTTATATAATGTATAGGATCTAAATTATAATTTTTAAAACATTCTTTTCTAAAATTATCAAATACATCACTTAAAAGTATAACATCTAATTTCAAATACCAGTTATGATAGTCTCTAAATGTTTTACAATTAAAATGTTTCCAAAATTTATTTGCAAATTTATAATCGTTAATATTAATATTTCCATTTAATGATGAATGAAAATCTTCAAGATTTGGAAATTCTGTTATACTTAATTTTTTATAATCATCAATAAATTCATATGGATATACACCTTTTCTAAGTAAATAACATTTATTTTTTAATGATAGATTTTTAAAAATATTATTAAAGTTTTCTAAATGATCAAAATTAATAGGTTTTATATTTTTAGTATTACAAACTGAACAAATACTACAAGCATATATTTTATTCTCAGTATTTTTACCAACTTTATAAGATACATAATCTATATTTCTTATTTTCTTACATGTTACACAATATATATCATTAACATCTAATAAATTTTTAACAGCTTTATCTAATGAAGTATTTATAAATTCCATTGAATCTATAAATCTTAATTCTATTTTTTCGACAACTGTATATAATTCTAAATCTGTTGAATTACAATTACGACAAGTGTTTCTTGTCTTTAAATTATATTGATATTTACATTTTTCATTTTTACATTTTAAATATTTAGTTTCACCTACAATAACTGGTTTTTTAATTTGTTTAAATTTTTCAGTACTCGTTGCTAGAACACTAGTTTCAGTTTCAGGATGAAATTCATCTAAATATTTTAGAAATAATTTTGAATCATAACCTTTTAAATTATGAATAATAATTGGTAAAAATTTTGGCATCTTTAACTTTAGATTACATTTATTACATAAAGCCATTCTATATTTACCAGTTGTATGGTCATGATCCCAACATTTTTTATTTTCTTCAGAAAATGGAATATCACAAATTTCACAATTGTTAGTATTATCAAACTTTAATATCGATTCTTTATCCTGAATTATATTATTCAATTTTCTTACTTCATAATAATCTTTAGCATATTTTATTAAATTATCTAAGAATGATTTCAATAGCACTTTTCTATTAGAAGTATTCTTTGAAATATATTGTTTGTTATAAGTGTTATAAATACCATAACTATTTGGAATGTGTTCATGAAGTAATATTGTATTTTTACATTTGCCAGATTTTTTTTTATTAATTTTTTCCAAAGTACATTCAAAATCAGCATATAAAGTATATGGATGAAATAATTCTGCACCATTAGATTTATATTTTAAAATATTTTCACCCTCTTTAGGTAACTTTATATTTTGTATTATATTATTATCATCTTTTAATAAATAACATGTTTTTATATGTTCTTCTAATTCATCAGATTTTTCAAAATGTTTAAAACATTTATTACAAATATGTAGATGTTCATGCTGATGATGAATTTTACCACTTAAAAATCCAGATAAATTTTTAAGTGGTACAAAGTGAGATTTGTATGTTTCTTCTGTAATATTTTCTTCTATATATATAATATTAACATGTTTTTTTGGCAAACCATTAACGAAATTACGAAAAGAGTTACTTTTATACATTAATTGAATTTGGTAATATTCATCATCATTTTTTTCTGAATCATAATGATAAAAATTCATGGTAATATTAAAATAATCTTCTAATTTTTTAACATTTTCTTCATTAATTATAAATGGAAATTCTAAATTTAGATTTTTAAATGTATCATCATTTTCTAAATCTTCAAGATATTTTTTATATTTTGTTGGTCTTTCTGGATGAATTTTTAACACATCTTGATAAATAGAATATAAGATACAATATAAAATACATTTATTATCAGTATTTTTAATATTAACACAATTTCTATTAGTAAATGGAATATATGATCCAGCAAGAATTTGAGACTTATCTCTACTAATATGTGTTTTTACTATTCTAACAAAGCTAGCTGTAGATCCTTTTGTACATTTTTCTGAGAATTTATTATTTATTTCCTCTATCATTAAATAAAATTCTTTTGTATAGTTTAATCTATTAACATAATGTATTTCTGATCTATACCAATATTCATAACTTTCTTTAATTTTATTAGTTTTTTTATCAATAATCACAATATTTACCGCTGTTGCTAAAGACACTTTAAAATTACTATATTTTTTAAAACCTTTGAAAAAATATTTGAAACAATTTCTTTTTATTAATTCTAAATGTCTTTTAATATTAAATTCTTCATTATTTGTAAACTCTAAATCAGCAACCATATTGTTAAAACATGAACCATTTAATTGTTTTTCTTGAATATCAATAATATCAAAATCATAATCATCAAAATTTTGAAATATATTTTGAATAACATCATTATTATGCTTTTCTATTAAAACATTTATTATGTTTAATAAACTATTTTTATTTTTATTATACCAATATTTTGGCAATTGAAAAATATGTTTATTTGCTCTAATATATTTTTTTAAATTTTTTAAATTTTTAGATTTCAATTCTTTAATATTAAATGGATTCATTTTTATTTGGTTGATATTTTTACTTAATTTTTCCTTATTTATATAGAAAAATTTTTTTTAATAATTTAACTTCGCACCTCAAACATTTTAATACTTTAAATTGTGATGTAAATACTAATTAAATTTATTTAACTTAATTAGAAATTAATTTTTATCAGAATTTTTTTCATTATTTTCTTTATTATTAATATATTTAATATGAAATTGAGATTTTAAATGACGTTGTTTATGTGGAAGAGTATAATTTACACCACATTCACACTCTACGTTTGTAGTTCTACTTGGTAATGAGTTACGATATGCGAATTTTTGATTGTAACATTTTTTACAATACCCCTTATTCAAATTAGAAATAGTTGTTTCTTCTAAGCATGAAAAACATATTTTTTTACCATCTATAATAGATAAACATATTTTTTCACCATTTATTATTTTATGATATAATCTTTGTTTTGGTATGTTTCCTTCGTGAATGGTTTCTTTTGAAAACATAATTTCACTCATTATTTCCAATTTATTAACAAATATTTTTTTTAAATTTATGTTAACTTTGTTAACTATTTTCTTCGAAAATATCAATTTACATTTCTAATATTTAATCTTATACTAATTTTTTCTTTTCTAAAATCAATGAAATTATTATCCTGATCAACTATATAAATAGTTATATTTCTAATAGTATTTGTATTTACTGGATAGTATATTAAATTTGTAGGTATTTCATTTATTTTTTCACCAGGTTTATCATTGATAAAAAATTCATGAATAATATTTGTTTGTTTATTATTTTCATAACTACCTCCTACAATATTACATTTTATTCTAATAGAATTAACATTCATAATATTTACTGGTAAATCAGATGATACTAATGTATTAGGTTGAATAATTTGTTCACTAAATCCTAGTAATGAAGCTATGGAATTTTTTTGTGTAAAATCAATAATATAATCACTTTTAATTTCAACTTTTAATGTTGTCATATTTGGTTTAATAGTAATACCCTTTATTTTCTCTTTTATAAAATTGTTTATATCATTTATTTCATATGAACCAGTTGGGAATGTAATTATTTTGTTAACACTGTTAATTGTTTGTAAATTATCTTGTGAATCATTTCCTTCGAAAATATGTTCACTTTGTGAACCAATGACAGAGTCAACATAATGTAAAATATTATTTTTTAATTTTTCAGATATGTTCGGTATAGAATTATAAGTAGAAAAATTAAGCAAACACATTTCAAAATCATGTTTATTATCTAAAATTATTGGTTCATCAAAATTACATGAAATTATTGAAGTATTTCCATCTAATGATATAGTCGGCATTATTTAATTAAGTAAAAATTTTAAACATAGATGACCACAAATTATTTCATTTATTTCTTGATCAATATTATTATTAAAAATTACAGTATTTTCATTAGTTTTGAAATATTTTTCTATTAATATTGGTAATTTATTTATAGCAAAGGAATCATAGTAAAAAATATGATTATTATATTTTTTATATGCTACCCAGTGTGTACCATTACCATCATTATTATCTAAATTTATTATTCCACATTCTTTATCTTTTATCTTTTCTGGTAATCTATCTTTCATGAATACACCCCTAAAATTTGCTATATTAAATTTTCTAGCATATTTTTTTAAATCATAATTACTTAATGGTTTAATTGGAATTAATTCAAAATCAAATTTTTTTTAAGTAACATACCATTACCAGATTTTTTAAGTAACATACCATTACCAGATTTTATATTTTTTTCTTCTAATGCTTTATTATGACGTATTTTTTCTTCTAATAATTTATCGTTAGTTTTTTTATCATTATATGCTCTATATAATGTTGTTCCTGCAGTAACTGCAGCTCCTATTGCTGGAATAAATGGTAATAGTGCTGGTAAAAATCCACCAATTTTTTCATTATTAAAACTTTGTAACTGGGACATAGATAATTTTAATATAAAAATTTTAAAAGTAGTTTTATTATTATCTAAATGTTTTTTTATAGAATTAATTTGTTTTCTAGTTAATGGTAAATATGTTTCATTCATTACACTTTCTTTAGTTCTTTGTAATTGAATTGGTTCTAATTTTATAGTAATATCTGTTTTATTTTTCATAGCATCATAAACTTGTTTTTGTTGATCTTCATTTAGAGATATTGGATATTTAATGTATCGTCCACATTTTGGAATAAAATAAATTTTATCTTTATTCTCATTTTTATTATATTCACTTTGTGAACCGTTAACATTTATCAATTCTTCAGTTAATGAATTGTGAGTTGTTAAACCCATACCCATTTTTCTTTTAAATTTCATAGCATTAGTAGTTAAATATGCATTTACTTTTTCTGATAAACTAGCATCTTTTGCTGAAACTCTTGACCATGCTTTATCTTCTAAAATTTTATCAGCTTCATGTCTTTTCTTTATATCGTTACTTTTAGAATATGCAATATCATGTTCTTTAGCTGCTTCATCTAATTTATTAATTGGATGTATATCTTTTTCAAGTTTTAATTCAAGATTAGTACCAGGTCCTAAATAATTATATCCTGGAGAATGTAATTCAAATGGAAGATTATTTATAAGATTATTTATAATACCACTACCATAATATCGCACCATTTATTATAATAGAAAATGTGATGTATTTATTTATTTATTTGGATAATTATTAATCATGAACTGAAGGTAAACTTGAAATATCATCATCAACTTTTTTATTAATATTAGACAATTCGTTTTTATTTTTCTTATTTATTTTAGTTACATTCTTTAAAAGTTCCTCTGTTAAACTATTTGATTTAGTCTGTCGAGAATTGTATTCATTTGTCGAGAATTGTCGAGAATTGTCTTCTTTTGTCGAGAATTGTCGAGAATTGTCTTCATTTTTAGTGTTTTTGCCAATAATTTCAATACCAAGTAATTTAAGTCCATTATTAAGAGAATCGCGTGAAATATGATTTTGTTCGCAAAATTTTACTTTAGTTAATTTTAAAGTACTAGCTTGTTCTAAATAATTAATAGCTAAATTTCTTTCTCTAATTTGTTTAAGTTCTTTAGCATTTTTTGGAATATGAATATTTTTTGAATTTCTAAAACTTTTTGTTTTCCCTTGTAGTGATACAAGTGGTGAAACAGTTCTAGTAGAAGGGCTTGGACGATTGTATAAATTAGTTATATTCTTATACATTTTATTAATTTTAATTTATTTATAAAAAAATTTTTTAAAATAATTATATTTTTCTTAGTGTTTCAATATAAAAAAATATTAAAAATTTTTATTATAATAAATGTCGAATATACATACAATTGAAGAATTTAAAACAAATACTGATGTGCCTATCTTGAAATTAAGAGGATCTAGTATAAAACTATTAAATAAAGAAGAAATAGAAAAAGAGGTTAAACAAACACAAGAATTTATTAGGCAACATAAATCTCAGTTTAATAATAGAAGTGGTTTTGTTCAATGTTTAAATGATGCACTTAAAAATAATGATCATGTATGGCATGAATATGCTGTTTGTATTATGAAAAGTGTTAAAAATATTAAAGATTATAATATTGAATTACATTCAGAATCAAATAAAATATTAGTAAATGAATTATTAAATGAGAAAGCTATATTAGAATTTAGTTTAATGAGTTATGAAGAAATTATTGGCAAATTAAATGATGATATGTATGAGTTACAAGTAAATTATGATATTCTTGAATCAGAACATAATAACCTTATAAATAGCATTGAAAATAAAAACGCTGCATTAGCTGAAAAATATAAGAACAATTTTATTAAAAGACAAAAAGCTATTGAAGAATCTAAAACAATGAAGATTGGACTAATAAATAAAAAAATTACAACACAAAAACTCAATGATTTATTGAAAAGTGTAAGTAAAATGAAATAAAAAAAAAAATATTGTTAATAAATGAATACTTGTGTTAATATTATTCCATATCAAAATGATTGTATATCACAGTTATACATAATTGATGCTAATAATAAATATAATGGAGGATGTAGATGTGTCATAATGGATCCGTCTTTATTAAAATTAATTTCTATTGTAATTTTTATTGTAATTGCAATTCTTATATTTTATGCAATATATTTAGATATACAAAAAAAGGTAATTGAAAATGAATGTAAAAAGATTAACAAAAAAAAAAAAAATATTAAAAATATTTAGGATTTTTTCTATTGCATTAAATGAATAATTGTAAAAACAATTTTGATAAAAATAATCAATTATCAAAAATAGATTTTATTATTTCAAATGGAATAGATAAAATAATGCAAAATGAATACATTTCAATGGTACTAATTATTATTCTATTAATAATGTTTTTTTATAATTTGATAAGACAATTAAATGCAAGACTACAATTATTTTAAACATTGGTTTCGACCTAGTCAAAACATATTAGTAAATTTTTAATAATATTTTTTAGTTAAATAAATGAAAGAAGAAAAAGGTATCGAATCTTATGACTTTTATGAACATTTGCCATCTAATTCTACACTATTAAATGAATATGGAAGACCAATAGAAATAAATATTAATAATCAAGACATTAAAACGTTACCATCAAAAAGTTTACTTAATATTAGAGGTCAAATTATTGCTAAAGATAAAGATGGTAAAATATTAGATAAACTTAATCCTGATAAAATAAATTTTGTGAATAATGGTATAATAAATCTGTTTAGTAAAATTACATATTTTATTAATTCAGTTGAAATTGATAAAATTGAAAATCCTGGAATAACAACAACAATTAAAGGCTTAGCATCATTTTCTAATGATTTATCATTAAATAATGCTGGTTGGCAAATTGTAAATAAAGGTAGTGTTTGTAATAAGAAAGGTTATTTTTCTGTTAGCATTCCATTGTGTATATTAATTGGGTTTTTTGATGATTACAAAAATTTCATTTTTAGAATTAATCAAAAATTAGAATTAATAAGATCAAATGATGATACAAATTGTTTAATTATTGATAGTAGTTTAAGTGATCATACTTTTTCTATTGATATTAATCAAATTATATGGAGAATGCCTCATGTTAAATTTTCAGTTGAAGTTGATCATGAAATTAATAAAAAAATTTCAAATAATACAAACTTTCAAATGTATTTTAGAAATTGGAGATACTATTGTACTACTGCAATTCCAGCTGTAAAGACTTATACCTGGAATATAACATCATCTAGTGCTAAACCTAGATATTTTCTTATTGCATTTCAAACATCAAGAAATCAGAATAATTATGAAGACAATAGTAAATTTGACCATTGTAATTTAGAAAATGTTGTAGTTAAATTAAATACAAATAGATATCCAAACTATGATATGCAACTATCTATTAATCAAAATAAATTTGATACATTATATAATATGTTTCTAGATTTTAAAAATTCATATTATGGTTCTAGTATAAATAATTTACCAATAGTTAATTGTGATACATTTTTAAAAGAATATCCAATAATATGCATTGATACATCTAAACAGAATGAGGTAATTAAAGAGGCTGCTATTGATATTAAAATTGAATTTAAATGGACAGAAGATTTTCCATCAAATACAGTCGTTCACTGTTTAATTATTAGTGATGATAGTTATTCATATAATCCACTAACAAATCAAGTAATGCATGTTTGACTTGTTTTTTTTTAATTTTTATAAAATTTAAATTAACTAAAAATTAATTGAAATAAATATGTAATTAATTATATTAATAGATTAAAAAAATTTGTCTAAAATTCTAAATTATGGATGGTCATTTAAAAGTTACTAAATTAGATAATAAAATTAAATTAACTATTCAAAATTTTGATACTCATAAACCAATAAAAAGATTAAATGAAATATTTCCGAATATTATTAGAGCAATTATTTGTGGACCAAGTAATTGCGGAAAAACAAATGTATTATTAAATATATTATCAAAGATTTATTATTCTGATATAATAATTTGTTCAAAAACTTGCTATCAAGAAAAATATAAATTTTTGGAAGATATGATAATTCAATTCAATAAATTGTGTGTTAAAAATGATTTGGAATCTAAAGATATAAAATGTTTATCAATTCAATCTCTACCAACACCTGAAAATATTAAACAATATTCTGTAATAATATTTGATGATATCTCTACAGAACAACAAGATAATATTTCCAATTATTTTGCTTATGGTAGACACAATAACATTTCTTGTTTTTATTTATGTCAAACATATTCAAAAATACCTAAACAATTGATAAGAGATAATGCAAACTATATAATTTTATTTAAACAAGATAAGACTAATCTGAAACACATATTTAATGATCATTGTAATGATATTGATTATGATATTTTAAAAAATATGTGTATTCAATGTTGGAAAGAACAGTTTGGATTTTTAGTAATAGATAAAGAACAAGAAACAAATGATGGTAGATATAAAAAAATGTTTGAATTTTTCTTTACAATATAAAAAAATGTTTGAATTTTTGTTTGAATAAGATTTTTATTTTTTATTATATCCAGTTATTTTGGAAATCTTTATATTTTTCATTTTTTTCATCAAAAACTATATCTAATATTTTTCTATATTTATATAATCCATCAATGGTTATATCTAAATTTTGCAATTTTTGGTATTGTGTTACCAAAAAGCCTATATAACGTAATTTACAAGCATAGCTTTCGCTTATCTTAAATTTTTTATATATATCTTTCATAGTTGTATATTTACATTTTACACCAATTTTTTTATAACCTTTTTCTAATTGCAATTTTCTTGCATATTCTTCTAAAATTAATCCTATTGTACAATTTATATAAAAAGTATTTTTCTTATTTTGTAATAATAATTTATTAATTTTATATAATTTTGTAATATTATCATCAATACTATCTTTTTGTAAATTTTGTATAAATTCATTATCAATTTTAAAATCTAAACCAACTGGTTTAGATTGGTTTACACGTTTTGATTCCAATAATTCTTTTAAATCGATGAAATCAAATTCTCTTTTATCTTTCTTATAATTTTTTTTATCTTTTTTATCCATAAACATATTATCCAAAAAATTTTTATATTTTTCATTTTTTAATTTTAGGCCATTGCCTTCAAATATATATTTTTCTTTTAGTTGATTAAAAGAAGAAATACGTTTTTCTATACAAAAACTGGTGAAGGTTTCAAGATCTTTAAAAAAATTTTCCCCTTCTTCATCAAATCCATCCTTGCTTTCATCGAAATCCATACTTTCTTCTGAAACAAATAAATAAATTAATAAAAACTTAAAAAATTACAAAAAAAAAAACTTACCAGCCATAGTTATAAAATCTTTTTGTTTTGTTTTTTTTTTGCGTCCACCCTCTTCTAACGCTAAATACATACTGCACTTGTAACCATGTTTGACAAAGTCAAACGGTTTCGACAGAGTCGAAACATGTGTTGATGTATAAAAGCTTATCAAATATTATGCTTATCTTGCAGTTTGTGACTCGTATTCAACAGTATTTCATTTTTTTTTGGTTTGTGCTTATGCTTATTCTATTTATAGATTGTGAGCAATGTTGATAAGATCAGCATTGCTTGCTTTGCATACTACTCAGCTGTAATTACATTACTTCAGAATATGATGTTTAGATGAGTTGGTTAAGCAGTTGGAATTATAACAATAATTTTGTTGCAAGTTCAAATCTGACTCAAAGACTCTTGTTTTGAGGAGTTCGTCGTTTTTTTTGAAAGGTACTTTAAAAAATAAATGTATCCTTTTTTGTTTTTTTTTTTTTGAATAGATTACTTTAAATATTTTGTAATCAATATTTAAAATTATCATCGACCCAACTCAAAATTTTTAACTTTTTTTTTTATTTTTGTTTGAATAGATTACTTTAAATATTTTGTAATCAATATTTAAAATTATCATCGACCCAACTCAAAATTTTTAACTTTTTTTTTTATTTTTGTTTGAATAGATTACTTTAAATATTTTGTAATAAATATTTAAAATTATCATCGACCCAACTCAAAATTTTTAACTTTTTTTTTTATTTTTGTTTGAATAGATTACTTTAAATATTTTGTAATCAATATTTAAAATTATCATCGACCCAACTCAAAATTTTTAACTTTTTTTTTTATTTTTGTTTGAATAGATTACTTTAAATATTTTGTAATAAATATTTAAAATTATCATCGACCCAACTCAAAATTTTTAACTTTTTTTTTTATTTTTGTTTGAATAGATTACTTTAAATATTTTGTAATCAATATTTTAACATTTTTTCACTTAATAGACATCGACCCAACACAAAATTTTAACTGTACCAACCTAAATATTGATTACGAGTACTTCAAAAATAGATATCTTTAATATCTTAAAAATATTAACTACGAGTAACTATAATTTAGGGGTGGACTAAATCGACCCAATTCAAAATTTTTAACTTTTTTTTTGAGATAATATAAGCTAAAAAAATGAGTTAAATGTTAAAAAATGTTAAAATTTTGAGTAACTGTAAGTTAAAAAAATGAGTTAAATGGTAAAAATGTTAAATTTTTGAGTTAAAATGATAAAAATATTAAAATTTTAATATTTTTGATATTGTCCTGTAGCCCGGAATATACATACTACTTATTTGCTTCCATCTTCTTTCGGCTAAAGCACGATAGTGTGAAGCAATGGATGATACTAGTGTCGAGCTTTTTCTTGCTAGCTCATCCGCTATTTCATTACCCCGCATGTTCCTATGACCGGGACCCCATATCAGAGTGGTTTCAAGCCAATGACCAAGCAATTCCAGCTCCTCTCTACACTATAAGACTAGTTTGGGGATGAAATGGAGCTGGAGTCTAAGGCCTTTATAGCTGCTTGACTGACTGAGAAGTTAGCTACTCTTGCACCAACTTCCTTGTAGAAATTTAGTGATTTGCATACTTCTCTGATCGCTAAAAATGCTGCCTGGAACACGCAGCCATAGTCAGGAAGACGAATTGACTGAGATAGGTTGAGTGGCTTCGAATGGAAGCCAGCTCCCACACAACAGTTCATCTTAGAACCATCGGTATAGATTGCGATATCGTATCTTCCAATCACCTTCCCTTTGCTCCATTCGGCTCCCGGTGGAAATCGTACCGTAAAGTCTTTCTTGAAGTTAAGGTCGGGGACTGTGTAGTCTAATCTGTTTTTGAGCAGCGAGGGTCCCTGTAGAAGGATCTTACTGTGACCGTACGGCCTTGTTGTCCAGCTTCCTATGTCTCTGAGTCTCACCGCGCTGCAAGTAGCCATTGTTTTAATGTGTAAATCTAATGGTAGCAGATGAGTTAGTACATGGAGTGCTTCAGTAGGACTGGTGCTAAGCGCTCCTGTAGTTACGTTCCACGCCGGTCTTTGTATCTTGTTCAGCTTGATTTGTTTGTATTTCTTTTCTATTACGTGCCACCAGATTAGTGCCGCACATGTTAGTATTGGCCTTACAATGGCTGTGTAGGACCAATTGGATAGTTTTGTCTCCGTGCTCTACGTCTAAAAATTTAAATCAAATCCACACTACGTTTCGAAAAACCCAATCTTAGCGTGATTTGCATGTCAAAAATTATTCTCGTAAATTTTAATGGTTTTTGTTTGCGTCGCAATTTATGGGCATGATTTTTTTCACATGAAATCCCGGATAAGGTCAAATTTGCTTCAGGAAAAAACAATTTTTTTTTTTCAAAAATATATGATCTCATTTTTTGGTTTTTATTGAGGCGCGTATGTATAAATATACATAAATACACATACATATGTAAATTTTGTGTGTGCACATTTGTACAAATATTAGTTGAAAATTTTTAAAAATAACTTCTTATATTGTTGTTTTCTACCAAATGCTACCAAAAAAATTTAGAAAACAAACAAAAATCAACGATTATGATAATAGGCCTAGCAACACAAAAATATGCCGCTTTCCAGTTTTTGATTTTCACGCAATATTATTTTGCGCCCAAAAGCATACATACTATGTATGTGCGCATGTGTGTATTTCTCTCTAATTTGGCAATAGCAAAATAATCTGTTTTTTTTTACTGCTTTGGTTTTTATTTGTTTTTATTTAATCTCTCGCAAAGGCCACAAATACCAGCAGCACAAACAAAACCGAGAAACGAAAAGCGAAACACACGAAAATTCTTTACAATACCATGGCCGCTTTTTTATGACTTTCAAAACAACAAAAACTCAAAAATATCAAAATTAGGGAAAAAGGAGGCAAAAAAACCAACAAAAAATACAAAGCAAAAGTTAAAAAACGCGATCTAATATAAAAAAAGGAATAACTTATAAATCATATGCGCATTGATGTATTTCGATTGCTGTTTTGTTGTTGTTGTTGTTATTTTATTTATTTTCAAGGGAATTTGATATTTTTACAGTTTGGCATTAGTTTCGCATTTGATTGCGAAAGTGTGTGAATGCCTACAAATGGCCATACATATGTATGTGTGGTGTATGTATGTGTGTGCGTGTGAGTGATTGTTTTGGCGGTCTTTTTCAACCATTTGGCAAATTTATGTATGTATGAATATTTGTTTCCGTGCAGTTACGCGCGTATTTGTTTTTTAAATATATTTTTTGATACATTTTTTCTTTGTTTTATTTTTCTCAGCTCTTTACTTTTCACCACCAATCTGTTTCTTCATGCCATTTAATGTGATTTGGCCTAAAAGCCGAATAGCTGTTTTGACATTGTTTTCATTCGATTCGATTTCTACCTTCTTGTGTGTGTATGTTTGTTGCTTTTTGCTATTTTTATTTGTTATTCCCGTAAATGCCGCTATTCTCACTGTGTCGTTTATTGTTTTTTTATTATTTGCTCTCATAGCTGTTGTGATATATGATATTACCGCTGTTATCGCCGCCCTTTGTGAAGAAATGTCAACAACAAATATCATCAAAAACTCTATTCAACAACAACAGCGGCATTAATTTTATGAGTAGTTCAAAGTAACAACAAAAATCTCACAAAGTAGCCGCCCGCTACTAAAGCACCAACGAAACACCATCTCTCAAATCCAAACTCAACAGATCGAGAGGCGAGAGGCGAGAGGATGCAGCGTGCATATGTATGACCATAAAAAAATATTGCAGATTATTCTCTCGAGAGTCGTAAATACAGAATGTGGGTAAAAAACAAACTTAGCGCCACTACAGCAACAAAAAATAACACGTATTGCTATAGTATCTAATGGCTAATATAATTTGCTGTAAAATGTTATAATATTTATTTAGAAGACACACACACACACACACATACGAATGTATTATAAAAGCACATGTATGTATGTATGTCTGTACAAAACATTCTGTCAAATTGAGTATTTTTGCTGGTTTTTAGCTTGCTTAAGATCGCCACTCTATCACGGCACATTTTACCGTTGGAACTTTCTCAAGTAATACACATACTAGCATACATAAACATATGTGTATGTACACGCTGTCAGCCTCAAAAGAAAATGTACACCACATTTTGGGCAATTTTGACTATTATTTTTTTTCAATTTATTTTATACTAGCAAACCCGGCCGCCTTCGCTGTGCACACTAAAATAGAATAGATATGGTTTAGAACAGAAAATATATATTTATTTCTTTATTCTTTACTCAAGCGCTTTGGCATAAACAATACTTTTTGTTTTTCTATTTGTTTTTGAGTAAATATAAAATATAAATTGAAAATCAGGAAAAAAGAAGATTGTTTTTAAATTTCAAATCATCGCATATGAATAAACAATCGTCTTTTTTCCTGATCATCCATGAATTTTTCGTTTCAATTTATATGTTTTATTAAGCATTGGAGCTTTTTTAACCATTATCCATTTATATTTTTCAAAAAAAAAAACGAAAAAAAATTTTTTTTTCCACGAACACATAATTTCGTTCGGATTTCACATTAAATTCTCAAATTTCGTAAGAAATTATTCACTGTTCCAAAATCCACTCCAAAAAAATTCACAAATAATTTTTACATGTTGCACTTACGTTTTTTCCTTATGGCATCCAAATCAGAAAGAAATATTGACACATTGTAACTCACACTGTCAATTTGACAGTTCAGTTCCGCCCCGAGCGTTAAAAAGGTAAACGACATTATGGCTGGTTCAAAAGAACGCTGTACCCGTTGCCAGTGCTCCGAATTACAACCAAACTTTTCAATACTTACTTAACAATGTGTGTAAGTTTGGTTTAATTCGGTGCAAAGACACGGCGGGTCCACGTTTTGGCATATATTTCCAGACCCTAGTCATCAATAGGTATGAAAATTACCCCGTATTAAAGCACTTATCAACAGCTTTCATTTGATACCCATATTGTACATACACAACCAAAGGTTACCCGGGTCCACGTTTTGACCTATATCTCGAGACCCCAGTCACGGAGCGGCATGAAAAATACTCTGTACTAAAGCACTCACCAACAGCTTTAATTTGATATCCATATTGTACAAACACATTCTAGGGTCCACGTTTTGGTCTCTATCTCGAGACCCTAGTCACGGAGCGGCATGAAAAATACTCTGGACTAAAGCATTCACCAACAGCTTCCATTTGATACCCATATTGTACATACACATCCGAAGGTTACCCGGGTCCACGTTTTGACCTATATCTCGAGCCATATTTCCAAAATAAAATATAATCCATGTTACTCGTGGATGATGTAGCTTTCGAATGGTGAAAGAATTTTTAAAATCGGTCCAGTAGTTTTTGAGCCTATTCATTACAACCAAACAAACAAACAAAGTTTGCCTCTTTATAATATTAGTATAGATTTAAAAATTTTTTTTTTTTCAATTTATTTTATATTTTTAATTCTTTTTTTAATTTTTTTTCAACTTTTTTTTTTATTTATAAATATAAATCATACTATGTACAACAAAAACCATTGGAACTTTTTCAAGTAACACACATACTAACATACATACACATACATATGTGTATGTACACACTGTCAGCTTCAGAAGAAAGTGTACACCACATTTTGTGAAGTTTTGACTATTATTTTTTTGTTTTTTTTTTCAATTTATTTCATATTTAAAATTTTTTTTTTCAATTTATTTTATATTTTTAATTCTTTTTTAATTTTTTTTCAAGTTTTTTTTTATTAATAAATATAAATCATACTACAACAAAAACCATATAACGCAAAGTTTCAAGCTGTGCACAAAATTTATAAGAATTCGGCAATTTTCATCGAAATTTCAAGTTTTTTTTATCAGAGTCTCCCATTAATTTTTAGTATAACAACATGCAAGTTTCAAGTAGCTCAATACTCGCGTTGATTTTGGGCAATTTTATTCCGCTGATGTGTTGCGCATTTTCTTCCAAACAAAAAAGTCAAGCATTCGCTATATGGGGAAAATGCGCAACAGCTCAGCGAAAAAAATATTAAAAATCAACGCGAATTTTCCGCTCTTTTCTAAAACTTCTGAAAAAAAGTTTGAAATTTCGATGAAAATTTGCCGAATTTAAAAAAAGGTTGTACAAAGTTCGCAATTTTTCATTGTACGTTTTTTGTTGTAGAATGAACAACATTTTTTTTTTCTTCCAAAATTTACAAAGTTTGCTAATCTTGTTAAATTATTGTTAAATAATCGTTTATACGCTATATTTTTATAAAAAAATAATAAAAACAAGAATAATATTAATTCAAAATTTGCCAATATGTGGTGTACAGTATGTATGTATATATAAAATCCATACACTTCTAGATTCAATGTGCTCAAATAAATTTCGTAAAATTTTTTGTCTTTTCCAAAATTTTCAAAAGTTTACCTCATCATTAAATTTTATTAAAAATATCATATAGGCTATATTTTTATAAAAAACAATAACATTATATTTTTATAAAAAAATTTGTTTTTATTCTAAATTTGACAATATGTAGTGCTCAAATAATTGCTCGTCCCATTTTTTTCTTTCAAAATTTTCCCAGTTTACTTATTCTTATCAAATTCTATTAAAAATATCGTTTACATGCAACAACAAAATAAAAAAATATAAAAATATAAAAATAGTCAAAATATGTCAATACGCTATGTACAGTATGTATAAATAATATGTATACACTTCGTATGGGACTAGGTAACTCCTTTTGGGAACCAGAGGCATAATTTGGCAATACTTCTTTAAAAATGCATGCTCTTAAAAGGAAGCTGATGGACAATGACGACAAGTAGAGGACTACCATGGATGAGATTTCGTTCCCAAAAGCCGGTGTTCAGCACTTAAAAGGCCTCTGGCTACAATACATAAGAAGCAAAGCCATCTCATACTGCCTGCAAAGCCAATGAATCACTGAAGAAAAGGTTCTGCTCTATTAACCCTGCAATGGCTCAGGCATTGTGTAACCCTCATATGTTCCACCTACAAAAATAATAGTTTGATAAAATGACAATTTGATCAAATCAAAGTGTATTACTTTAAATCTCGGTTTGTGATTTTGAAGCAGGTTCTAAAAACTCGAAAGAATTATATAAATAAAAAATATAATGCCATTATTTATTTATTATAATTTTTAATCAAGTCTCAAGAAGGATGTAGTAGTTTCAAATTTATAAAGATTTGTCTAATAGTGTAGCATTTCTATAATGCCAAAAATACTAATATCAATTTCACTATAAATCTGCGGTTACAATAAGCCCTAAGTAAAGATACTCTGTTCCAATATTATCTACTAAATTTTGACCTCAGATTCGTAATAAAAGTCTCAAAAACTATAGAAACCTGATTTTAACTGACCTTCTGACCTTTTCCAATGATTACAAGGGTTTGGTCACTCACTCAAGACATTTGGCCCACAGTGCAGAGAAGGCCAAAAATAATCAGAATTCGAGGTTGTCTCGTATGTAACTAAGGATTTCTAGAGAATACGTCAGTATTTCCCTAATTCACAATTAGGCTTCGCAATTCGACGTCCAAAAGTGTACATTTTTCGCAAGTAGTTGGTTGGTTGGTTAAAGTGGCGATTCATCTAGAATTCAACTAGCACTACCGCACCATTTTGTTCTTACGTCCTACCTACCAACTTGCTTAACGGTTATTGACAGCAAGACTTTATTATATTAAGTCTATGCGGTTCAAGAACTTTTTTAGGTTATTGACGTCTAAGCCAGACAGTTGTTCGAGACTCTCGAACAGTAGTTCGCCAAGAGTTGGCAATCTCTCCTTCTATAAAGCAGAACATTCATAGAGGAAATGAAAACTCGTTTGCTTTTATTTCTGGTTATTTACAACTGTGACAGTTGCAAGTAGTAACGGATTTAAACAAAATGATCTCTATATTGGATCCGCCAATTTGAATTTGTAACCTTTCATTCATTTCCAGCCACTAACACACCTTAGAAAATGATTTACATTTTGTTTAATCTACTTTCTTGACTAATTAAGCCTAAAATTACTCATAGTATTTTAATCTAATGGGCGTATGTAAACATATCGGGTGTTGTTTTTAGCTGCATGAAAACTATTCTTATCGATAACTGTGGTTTAACAACTGAGAGTTGCAAACTGTGTTGACATTTCTGTGCAGTAAGTTTTACCAAGTTTTTTCACCAACCGCGCTGCCTTTTCCAAACTAGATAGGATCTGATGGTGAACGAGGGCAAAACGAAGTACCTCCTGTCATCACACAAACAGTCGGCGCACTCGCGTATCGGCACCCACGTCAGTTGACAGTTATGACTTCGAGGTTGTAGGAGAAATCGTTTGTTTATTAACCAGCATTAACACCGATAACAATGTCAGCCCTGAGATCCAACGTAGAATCTCTCTTGCCAACAAGTGCAACTTTGGACTAAGTAGGCAACTGGGTAGTAAAGTCCTCTCTCAACGAACAAAACTCACACTCTACAATGCTCTCATCAACCCGTCCTAACGTATGGCGCAGAAGCTTGGACGATGACAACAACCGATGAAGCGACGCTTGGTGTATTTGAGAGAAAGATTCTGCGTAAGATTTTTGAACCTTTGCACGTTGGCAACGACGAATATCGCAGGCGATGGAACAATGCGTTGTATGAGCTTTACGGTGACATGGGCATAGCGCAGCGAATAAAGATCCAGCGGCTTCGTTGGCTGGCTCATGTCGTCCGAATGGAAACAAACGCTCCGGCTCTGAAAGTGATCAATGCGGTACCAGCTGGTGGTAGCAGAGGAAGAGCAACGCCGCCCTATGTTAAAAGGATCAGGTGGAGAAGGACTCGACTTCACTTGGTGTCCAACTGACGCCGGTTAACTCGAAAAAGAAACGACTGGCGCGCTTTGTTAAACTCGGCCAAAATCGCATAAGCCGTTCTTGCGCTAATCAAAAAGAAGTAGAAGGTTTGGCAAGTCATCATGAATCGTTTAACGCCAAAACAACACTTCCAAATTGTGGAAATTTACTTTAAAAAAAAAACTCTGTTCGCGAAGTTCATAGACCTAAGTGTTGAAAAATATGCTGAGATGTCGACTCGTCGTCGTTCTCCACTTGTTGGCCTTTATCCTTCGACTAAGTGGAAAATTTTACACAAACATCTTGGCATGCCAGCCTATAAAATACACCCCCTGCAAGAATGGAAGCCAAATAATCATCGTTTGCGACGCATTTTTGCTGAATAGGTTAGGTTAGGTTAGACTTGGTTGATTCTCTAGATCCCACATGGGCTAGAAATTTATCCATAGTGATATCAAGGGTTGCTGATTGCGCTCATTTAGATTTATTATTCAGATTTATTGGAAGAAGTAGTCGCTCGTAGCTGCAGCGGACATATGCCGGGCATCGTATTCAAAAACCAAATGTCATGAAATTATCTACCAGATTTTAATAAAAAAACATGCATTCCAACAAGATTTCTATTTTGTATTTTCACTTTAAGCTCTCAAGCTCTGAAAAAGCACTCGATATTTTATTATGCACCATTCCGAAATGAACCACTTCTGCAGTAGTCTGAAGCCAGTTCGATTTACTGAAGGGTAGCAGTTCGTAATTGCCACAAAGTTGTCGTAAAATATTTTATTATCACACATACATATACATACGGGTATATGCATACATATGCACATATTTACATACATATTTTTTAGAAATTTTACGATATTACTTTGACTTTTCCGTTTAATGCGAAGAAATGTTCTCTACTAAAAATGTGGTGTATTGCCCAAATGTAAATTTATAGTGAGTTCAAAGATACGAGTATGTACAGTTGGTTGCACAATAATAGCAGCGCGATATAGTGCAATGTTCCGACTACTCATCTATATATTTTTTACTTTTATTTTTATTTTTATTTTATATAGTTAATGCTACAGGGTTTGATTGAAAAGTAATGAGCCTTCCCGCGCGGAGCGTCTGCCAAGCGATCAACCGAATCGGCTGGTGGGGGAAAATGATCGTTGGACCTTCCCCTTCCACTAGAAACCGGTCCCAGTTCGCTGGCAACAGCGGTGCAGTCAACATTGCTCCGCGCGTGAAAGCCGTTTTAAAATTGTCTTAGGATTTTGCAGTGGCGAAAATGCAGCGATCGTTGGAGCAACGTTACTCGATCAAATTTTGCGTAAAGCTAAACAGTTTGTACCTCCAGGAAGCACTGTAAACGCGGCATTCAACAAAGAAGTGCTCCTTCGGCTGAAAAACGGAGGCGCCCGGGTTCGGTCCGACCTCGTCAACAATTGGACCCTTGCGCCGGCGCACATCGCCTTCCTCTGCATCTCTGCATTGGCCAAGATGGCGGTTCCGGTGCTTCCCCACCCTCCCTACAGCCCAGACCTGTCCCCTCCGGACTTCTTCTTGTTCCCGCGCCTGAAAAGAAAGCTGAAGGAGAGGCGTTTCGACTCCATCGAGCCGATCCAAAAAACTGTGACAGTCGAATTGATCGCGATTCCGGCGGATGAGTTTAAAAAATGTTTCCTGCAGTGGAAAGACCGCTACCAGCGGTGTATTGACGCTCAAGGGTCCTATTTTAATTAGCCAAAGGTTTAATAAAACGGTTAAAAAAAAATAAGGCTCATTACTTTTCAATCAAACCCTGTACAATAAAAACCATACAACTTACAAAAAACTTAGTACAAAATTTTAAATATTTCAACCTTTTTAATCAGATTTTCGAAAAAACATTTCGAGTATGCAGTTTTATATTTCATTAAATTTTGCTGTAATAAAGTGCAAATTTGAAGTGGCTCAAAAATCGTTCTGACTTTTTACATTTTTTTTGCTGACGGCCTTGTATGAAAAAAAATTCGAGCTTTTTTATATGGAGAAAATGCATAACACCTCCAAGAAAAAAAATTATCAAAAATCAACACGAATTTTGAGCTACTTTAAACAGGCACTTTATTATCCCACAATTCAAGGGGCTATAAAATTGCATACCCAGAATTTTTTTAAAATTTCTAATTAAACAGTTTTTTAAGTCCCAAAGCTTTGAAATTATAAGAAATTTATTTCTGAGTTACACTCAACGAGTCTGTTGGGTTCTTGTTGCGCCTGTTGGCGAACTTTCTCTTGTGCGTCCTAAAACTTTTTCATACATACGGACAGCGCCTTATATTTTGTATAGAAAATGCTGTATTTGTAGTGTTTAAATAATTTGCTAAAAGTTCCTAAATTCACCATAATTTTCTAAACTGATTCGACATAACGCAACCGCCAATTTTTTGAAGTTCTTTGCTTTTCGCGCAAAAAGAAATACGCCACGCAGTTAGAAAAGGCAAATGTAATAATAAAGAACTGTTTAGAGATGGCTAAGCTTTGTCACTTTCAACTTTTATTGCATATCGAGGTTCTATATGCTTGCATAGAATTGCGGAAATAATAAAGAAGGTTACGGATATCGCATTACCGCTACTCGACTCTCAATGAATTCGACAGAATCAGCTGTTGAGCTGACGTAATTGTGGAGCTTTTTCTTCGATTCTCTTTTCTATTGGTGGTTTTTAGAAATCAGAGAAACCACTCCGATAGATTTAGCTTCTGACTAACAGAATGGCTGAACAGTTCATAAACGCATTGTCTACTCATGTCTCAGCTTTGCAAAAGAGCTTACAAAACAGCTGATTTTGTGAGAGAAAGCTGAAAGAGATGTGATGTAAGCAAACGTCATGCACAGAGTTGAATTTTGGCTGTAGTAAATTTTCGAATCAAATTTATTTAACGAGAATTGAGTAGCAAAAGAGCCAACAGGTAGCAAGCCCATGTAAAGAGTGATCAATTTAGAGGTATCAGATTTTAAATTGAAACTGCTCAATTTTATTTTTCAAAGATAATCCCTTTCAAATGTTAACCGCAACTGCGCCGTATTTCGGTCATCCGTAGAAACCAATTTTGAATGACTCGTTGGAGGATTTCGGTCGGTATCTCGTGAATAACTTTAGTAATGTTGGCTTCCAATGCAGCAATCGAAGCTGGTTTATCCATAAAGTATTTAGGCTTTACATACCCCTACAAATAAAAGTCCAAAGGTGTCATATCTCACAATCTTGCAACGAGTACGTCGTAAATTCATAGTTTCACGGGATGATGGCAAATAGCGCCGTCTTGTTGGAAAGCGTCGTCAAATAGTGTGGAATTCATGCCCCGAATTTCCGGCATCCGGCATCAACAAGTCGTTTATCACGGCGCGATAGCGTTCGCCATTCACTGTTGCATTGGCGCCAGCCTCGTCTTTGAAGAAGATAGGGGAAATGGTTGAAGTGCCGGTCTGGCACTCCTCAAGTAGCACTAAAGCGCCGTTTTGATACCGTTTTGAGGCCTCTAACAGGCCAGCCAAAGCTGTTGATATAATGGAGAAAATTGATTGGGTTTAGGTTGGCGCACTGCCCCAGCCTGTCGAAGAAAGGAGCGCTCAGTGACCTTAATCGTCTAGCTGCCAAGCCCAGCCATTCACAGAGAAAATGCTCTACAGTCTCCTTCTCTGAAAGGCCCGCACAGCTTCAGCATTGGGGGTTAAATCGTAACCCTAGCTTTTCCGCGTGTGTGCCGATCGTCCAGTGACCGGTAGCACAGCTACGAGTTTGGAAATTGAATGGCATGGAGTCCAAAGGACTTTCAGAGTCCTTCGTATATCGAAATAGCACACGAAGAAATGGAGCTTCATCTTTTCTGCGCTTCCTGAGATATAATTTGTGCAGTTCCCTTTTAACAACTGTCAGGAGGATCCCGAAGACTGGGTAGAAGGTCTCTGAGGCCAATTCAGTCAGCCTTCCGGACAAGCTCATCAGCAATTTAAAGGAGATAGATAAATTGGCTGATTTAAAGAAAACCCCTGCTCCAACTCCCGATTCCAACTTGGAACCGTTAGTGAAGACAGAAATATGGATCGAGAATTCCTTTGAAGAAATATGGATCGATAATTCCTCTAGCGCAAACGGCTGTTTTATTGTTTTCAATAGAAGTAATGGCTGTTCTTGAATGGCTTCGGTTTGCTCTTCAGCCCAAATACAGCAATTTTAATGGACTATGAATAAGTTCGTGCGGTTTTTTTTCGAAATTTGAAACTTTATTGACGTAAAATGGTTACAAATTTAATATTCAAAATATTGTCCATCGCTTACTACTACTTTTTCCCATCTTTCTGGCAATTCACGGATTCCCTTTGTGAAAAATTCGGTCGGTTTTGCCGCAATCCACGAATCGATCCATTTTTTGACTTCATCGTAATTACGGAAGTGCTGGTCAGCCAGGCCATGTTGCATCGATCGGAAGAGATAGTAATCGGATGGCGCAAGGTCTGGACTATACGGCGGGTGGGGTAGGACATCCCATTTGAGCGTTTCTAAGTATGTTTTGACCACTTGTGCAACATGTGGCCGAGCATTGTCATGTTGCAAAATAACTTTGTCGTGTCTATCGGCGTATTGCGGCCGTTTTTCTCGCAGTGCTCGGCTCAAACGCATCAATTGTCGTCGGTAGACATCCCCCGTAATCGTTTCATTCGGTTTCAGTAGCTCATAATACACAACACCCAGCTGGTCCCACCAGATTCACAGCATAACCTTCAGGCCATGAATATTCTGCGCCGACGTCGATGTTGAAGCATGGCCAGGGTATCCATACGTTGCCCGACGTTTTGGATTGTCGTAATGGACCCACTTTTCATCGCCAGTCACAATTCGATGCAAAAAACCCTTTCTTTTGTGCCGTTGAAGCAGTTGTTCGCATGCCATAAAACGGCGTTCAACGTCTCTTGGCTTCAATTCATACGGCACCCAATGGCCTACCTTTCGGATCATTCCCATGGCTTTTAAACGTTTGGAAATGGTTGATTGATCAACTCCCAAAGTTTTTGCAACCTCTTCTTGCGTTTGAGCCGGATCTTGATCGAGCAATTCCTCCAATTCGGTATCCATGAACTTTGGCGGCGCACCCTCGCGTTCTTCGTCTTCCAAGCCAAAATCACCACTTTTAAAGCGTGCAAACCACTTCTGGCACGTTCGCTCAGATAGAGCATGCTCACCATAAACTTCCACCAAGATACGATGACTTTCGGCTGCTTTTTTCTTCATATTAAAATAATGAAGAAGAATTCCCCGCAAAAACACATTATTTGGCACGAAATTCGACATTTTCAAGTGTGGTAAAAATATTGTTGTTTACGCTTCAAATAAAAAACTTATACTGACGTTTGTGCCTTACGACAGTAGCTCTCCAATGAATGTTTGGAAATGTGGATCGATGGAATAATAATCAAGTTACGCCATCTGTTGTAAAACCGCACGAACTTATAAATAGACCTATTACTTATTGACATAGCCATGAAACCAAATATGAGCCTCATCGCTGAACACCATAAGTTGGCCTGAGTGCGCGATGATCACTTTTCAGAGAGCGTCGATTTTCGTAATATATATATAATTGGCGCGTACACCCTTTTTGGGTGTTTGGCCGAGCTCCTCCTCCTATTTGTGGTGTGCGTCTTCATGTTGTTCCACAAATGGAGGACCCACAGTTTCAAGCCGACTCCGAACGGCAGATATTTTTATGAGGAGCTATTTCGTGCTGATTTTTGTAATACTCGTACAGTTTTTAAACGTTGTTGAGGCGTAAGTCTTTCCATGATGAAATGTCATTGAATATTGAAAAAAAATATGTATTTATATTAGTTTGACAGTAGTCACGCGCGATCTGTAAAAAACACTTATTTGAAAAAGTACCTCCAATCTGATCACCTTGTTTCATTTACCTAACCTAATTTTTCATTCTTCCCTACCAAAACTAAAAATTGTATACTACACCTCATCATACAATTAAGTCATGGCAAAGTTAAGCTCATTTTTCCATTTCATTCTGCGTAATCTTGTATTATATCATTCTTAATTTGTACACCAATACTTGCACATACACACATCCATACATATGTACATATGTCATTGACATAATCTTTAAATCGACCGAGCCATAGTAAAAATGGCTGAAAAAGAATTTTTCAAACCAGTCGCCACCGCCAACTACCCAGTTACAAAAAAAATTGCAAAAATTCGAGTTATTTTATTCTGACCATTCAGAATGGACATAAATAATAGTGAATAGCTTCGATTTTTTTCGCTACCTAAAATTAAGAACTAATGCATATTTTCCTTGCTCTTTAACAAAAAAAAAGGTTTAAATAATTATGCCTCATAAAAAATTTCATTAAAGCGCAAATGATATTAAAACTGGAGCTGGTGCCCGCCTCGCAGTAGCTTCCAGACAGCTCGCCAGTAGTCGGCAGTTAAGTCACTTCAGCACACTGGCCCCTATACGTTGCGGCAGTTCCGAGTGTTGTTGCCTTATTTTACTCTCTTTGCCAGCCACTTTTTCTACACATTTTCATGGCGCTTTTTCTGCATTGCTGCCCGCTGACTGTTGTCTGCCGCCTGCTGCCTGCTGCCCATAACGCATTTAGGTACGTAATATTACAACTTTTTATGTGAATTTCCGTTTATTACGTTAGGGGTACTTTTTCTGAAATGTTTTTCTGTGCATACTTTTTTATCATTACGCTCACGAATGGGTAC
This sequence comes from Anastrepha ludens, assembly GCF_028408465.1. NCBI lineage: Eukaryota > Metazoa > Arthropoda > Insecta > Diptera > Tephritidae > Anastrepha > Anastrepha ludens. The sequence goes on along the minus strand of NC_071499.1, from coordinate 23,238,971 downwards.
TTTTTTTCATATAATTTTTTCTCCGGCTTCACGAAATTACCGCAATGTTATTTTTCAATGCCTGCGACTACTATCTTGCCGTTGTCTCTCTTCTATCTCTCGTTTGGTGTTTTTTATTCACCTTCTAATTTTTTTTATTTCATAATTTCACAGTATGTTCGATTTTTTATCGTTTCTGTAATAATAAAAGTACAGTACCGCAGCAAAATTAATGCGTTGAAAAATGTTGGAGGTTAACAATTCTTTTTTTTTTGCTTTTGTGTCGATAGTGAATGTGTAAAAATGTATTAATGCTAGTTGGATAGTTTGTATATATTTGCGGAAATTATTTGTTATTAATAAAACAATAATAAGAAGTCTAAAGTTGGGTCGAAACCTGGTATCACAAAGAACGAATTTTTGATTTTCGTGCAAGTGCACCCTTTCTATGAGCAACCAGTTCAACCTAATCTAACTTGGCTCGAAACCGCACCATATCCAGGGTATTTTAATAAGAAATGTTCCAGTTTTTCGATGCTGTCATAGTTTCTGTTTTTGTTATATGGGTGGTGGGTGCGGTTGTGGTTCGATTTCCCTACTTTTCAAATCTTGCCTAGTTGGTCATTTATGCACCACGAACCATTATTTACGACATAGTTGTTTTTAAAACACACAAATTTATTTGAGATATACAAGGTGGCGCAAAATTAATCAACCAATTTTTTTTAATAACTGTTTTGCTAAATAAAAAAAACATTATTTTGATTTATGGAGATCTTTCTAATACACACAAACTTATCTGAGATATACAAGGTGGCGCAAAATTAATCACCCACCTTTTTTTTAATAACTGTTTTACTAAATAAAAAACATTGTTTTGATTTATGGAGATCTTTCTAATACACACAAATTTATTTGAGATATACAAGGTGGCGCAAAATTAATCATCCATTTTATTTTTAATAACTGTTTTGCTAAATAAAAAAAAACATTATTTTGATTTATGGAGATCTTTCTAATACACACAAATTTATTTGAAATATACAAGGTGGCGCAAAATTAATCACCCCCCTTCTTTTTAATAACTGTTTAAAAAAATAAATAAATAATTAGCGCGTACACTTCTGTTAGGTGTTTGACCGAGCTCCTCCTCCTATTTGTGGTGTGCGTCTTGATGTTGTTCCACAAATGGGGAGACCTACAGTTTCAAGCCGACTCCGAACGGCAGATATTTTTATGAGGAGCTTTTTCATGGCAGAAATACGCAGATATGCCATTGCCTGCCGAGGAGCGACCGCTATTAGAAAAATGTTTTTATTAATTTTGCTTTCAGCGAGATTCGAACCAACGACCTCTCTGTGAACTCCGAATGGTAATCACGCACCAACTCATTCGGCTACGGCGGCCTGTTTTACTAAATAAAAAACATTATTTTGATTTATGGAGATCTTTCTAAAACACACAAATTTATTTAAGATATGCAAGGTGGCGCAAAATTAATCATCCATTTTTTTTTATAACTGTTTTACTAAATAAAAAAACATTATTGTGATTCCGAGATTTTTTTAAAACACACAAATTTATTTGAAATATACAAGGTGGCGCAAAATTAATCATCCATTTTTCTTTTTAATAACTGTTTTACTAAATAAAAAAACATTATTTTTATTCCGAGATCTTTTTAAAACACATAAAATTTATTTCAGATATACAAGGTGGCGCAAAATTAATCATCCAATTTTGTTTTTGAATATCTGTTTTACTAAATAAAAAACATTATTTTGATTTATGGAAATCTTTTTAAAGCACAAAAATTTATTTGAGATATACAAGGTGGCGCAAAATTAATCACCCAATTTTGTTTTTGAATAAGTGTTTTACTAAATAAGAAAAACATGATTTTGAGTTATGGAGATCTTTCTAATACACACAAAATTATTTGAGATATCAGAGGTGGCGCAAAATTAATCATCCAATTTCGTTTTTGAATAACTCTTTCACTTAAAGAAAGAAATGACTTCGAGTTATGGAAATCTTTTTAAAGCACAAAAATTTATTTCAGATATCAGAGGTGGCGCAAACTTAATCATCCAATTTTGTTTTTGAATAACGGTTTTACCAAATAAAAAAAATATTTTGATTTATGGAGATCTTTTTAAAACACACAAATTTATTTGAGATATACAAGGTGGCGCAAAATTAATCATCCAATTTTTGTTTTTTTGTTTTTTTTTTTTGGATGTGATAAATAGGTCCTACTCCATTCGAAGAAAAGCATCTCCAAATCATTATGTTGCCGCCACCGTGTTTGACTTTTTTTTGCGAACCGCGGTGAGATCTTGTCCTTTAGCACTTCTTATATTTCGCCCAGCATAATTTCCAAATAAATTTATTTTTATTCCAACGCTCCAAAGTATGTTGTACCATTTTTTCATACCCCCTGGTCCACATCATGACTTGTGCTCTTGAGCAAATCTTTTGTTCTTCCTTAAATTGGCTTGTTTCAAGAGAGGAATTTTACGAGCTCTTCTGCCTGGTAGGTTCATGTTGTTACCATCGACGCCGAACAGTTCTCGCTGATACTACGTTGTTGATTTCACTTGCAATGGGCTTTGATGACTTAAAAGTAACCCTCTTGGCAAGAATCAAAATTCTGTGGATTTTTTAGACTTAAGGGCATTTACAATACAATTTTTGGACCAATTTAGTAGTAGTCCAGCATCGCTTGGCGACGTAATAGTCACCTTTGTTTTATCCATAAATCCTCTTCGTCGCTTTGTTCATTTCTGCTTATAGTTCTCCACAATTCAACAAATATCTGTTTTCTGTTTTAACGTTTTCTGAATTAGTAAGAAATTTTTTTTTTACAAAATATGAGCACATGCGTGATTTTGTTATTTTAATTTCTTTCACTTCGTAAAAGCGGTGATTTCAATTGTTGTTATTGCGGACGAAAGATTATACTCACTAGCAAATCTGGCATTCCCAGAGGTATCCGGTTTCTCCTATTAATTTGCATATCATTGTTTGTAGGACTTTTTTTGTTTCCTTGGGTCCATATTCATTAAATATTTTACATTATTTTTTAACACCCTGTATATTTCTAGGTATGTTGTAAAACTGATAGAAACAAGATTGCGTCCATCAGACAATGCGTGCCGTTACACTAGCCTAGTCGTGCAGTGTTGCCAACCATTTGCTCTTCGCAATAAATTTAGTGCTTTTTTATACCCAAAATTTTTGAAATTGGTTTTTGGTTTAAAAAAAATTATATTTTACATCATTATAAACATCATATTTTAATTAGAATAGGCTAGAAAAATGCCAGGAAGAAAGAGCTAACACTCCGAGGGTATAGAACAAACAAAATGCGAAAGTTACCAAAATACTAATCTGGTCACACCGCTATTCACACTGTTATTCTCTCCATCGTGCGTTTTGCAAAACAAAAATATTTTGTGATCTTAGTGTACAAAATTTGCCATAATAACAATAACAACAATAATAGTAATTTCTTACGCTTAAGTTTAGAGATATGCGAGCGATCCCTTGAATTGGCACCTTTGATTTTTTACATACCTGAAAGAAAACAGATTTTAAAAATTGTTAAATCTCTATACATAGAAAAAGAAGTTTGCATTAAAACTATTGTAGAAATGGCTGAAAAATATTTAAAAAGATAAGGCTGGACTATTGGCTGCTGGTTTTTATATCACATACAATATCATTTATGTAAATCTGAGGATGGTGTCGATGCGGTGCATAATAAGTACTTGTATGATTACCGAGCGCTCTCTGTGTTAGTTCTATGCTCACCATGCGAATAGCATGCAGGGTTCGGCACTCAAAGTGTAAGTGCACTGGCATCAGCTGTCTGTTAGTTGGCTAAATGAAAGCCCAGAGCCGTTCGTGAACTCCCAAAACGATAGGGTTTATTTGACCAACCATTCATACGAGAATTTGAGGCATCGATTGGCTACCAGGAGGTAGCACCCGCCACAAATAATGGTTTGGGCCGCTGTAACCGCAAATGGGCGCTCTCCAATAGTTTTCATCGAGCCTGGCGTGAAGGTATATACGAAATATTATCGGGAAAGTATTCTTGAGGTTGCTTTGAAGCAGTGGGCAGACAAACATTTCGGTGGCAGCCCATGGACGTTTCAACAGGACTCGGCACCGTCTCACAATGATCGAGTGAATCAAGTATGGCTAAAAAACAACGTTCCGAACTTCATAAGCCACACAACGGCGCTCAAATCGGAATCGGATGGATTATTTTCTTTGGGCCATTTTGGAGAGTAAAGTCCGAACTAAAAGATTCACCAGTCCCGAGGCGCTGAAAAAGCCATTGTACGCGAGTGAGCCAAAATACCTGCAAGTCACATTCGGGCAGCTTACGTTTCATTTCTGGACCGTCTTAAGGCCATAGTCAAGGCAAAAGGTGATCATACCGAGCAAAAGTAAGGTCACAGAGACATAATAGGCAATTGCAAAACAGATGAACTAGCCAGATTGGGTACCGCATTACCGATCCAAACAGACAAAGCGAATATACCTATACCATTAGCAACTTGTAAGATGCTTATAGACAAACACACTATCAGAGCTGCCAACTCTGCAGTCAATATTAAAAATAACAAGCCTTGTTAGATATATTAAAGCCACAGGTTGGTTCAATGAGGACAATGTACAGTGAGGAGAGGGGACAGCCCTGGAGGTATCGCAGTGGGCCTACAGCAGGCCTGGATGTGTCAATTGACAACCACTATACCTACCTACCTAGCAGCTTGGACAAACCGTCAACAGATGCTGACGCTTGAGTAAAACACTCACTACAACATCAAACAGAAGACAAGGCAAAAGTTTGTGTTAATCCGACTATTCTACATTCTCCGATATATCATTACCCCCACGACCGCTTTTGAAAGCAATGAGAGGAGTGGATAGTATCGATAACGTAAAGTCTCCATACGTCCACAGAAGCGAATAAGAAAAACTGCTTCGGCCTTGATTTGTATCAGTAATTCTCTAAACCTTAAGATGTGCGCTTAATTATTAAATAAGGTTATGGTGAAAAATTCCGTTACATTCCTCTAACCCTTAATACCACGGTGGTAATCAGAAACGTGGTACGGGAGTTTAAGGTACTATTACACTTCTACTAATTCTCCTCTACGCTTCTAATAATTCTCCTCTTTTAGGAGTAGCATTAAATCATGTACATTTATTGGATGTTTATATAGTGTACGTGCGTATATTGATACATACATACATACATACACACATGCATACATACATACATTCATACATACATACACCTCATATGCGCCATATGTAGCCAGTAAAATAACTCAAATCTCGCGAGAAATGCATCATTCGCACATCTGAAAGCAGGAAATGTTTCTATTCAATAAATATTTCCACTTAATGGTTGCTCTAAAAATTTCCAAGAATTTAACTAACAAACATAAAAGTCCACTTTAAATCCATAGCCTGAGAAGTGCATCAAAAAAAGATCAAGCACGCACACAAATCAAATACACAGCAACGAGACGAAGAAAAGCAGAAGGCAAAAGAAGTTAACCACCAAGCAATAGAAAGGAGTTGGAAAATATGTTTGCTATTATTTTTTACATTTTTTTAATTTTTGCGCTTTTTTTTCTCATTAAGTATAAATATCTATGTGCGTATGTATGCATGTAACTATATTTGTACGAACTTGCAAGCATACACACACAAAAACTAGTATAAACTATGAGTAACCAGCTTTTGAAGTGGCAACACCGACTTGCCAATAGAATAAATTACAAAAACAGAAAGCAAAAAAAAAAAAAAAACCAGGAAAAGAACATCAAAACGAAATAAAAGTGGCGGCCACGCATCCATATAAGCGCGAAAGTGGAAAACTGCAAGCTGCATGCAGCATAGGTAGAGCTGGCCACAGCACCATCGCCATGCTGCATGCGTTTGGCCAATTGCTTGCGGGTCTGCGCTGGTCATAAATGGTCGTAAATCGTAGCTAGTATGCTGACATTGCTGCTGGACCAGTCGACTACTAACCTTACAGCCAGCACTAAGCAGCGAACACAACGACTAAGCGACCGACCAACCGACCACCGCCGCCCATCAAACCAAAACACACATCCACAGCTGAGACGAAACGCAGCTGTTCAGCAGCACTTGCAACAAAAGCAATAAAGCAGCAAATAGCAAAGGCAAAATCAAATCCAAATTCAAAATCAAAGCCAAAGTCACTGCGATAGCCAAGCAAATAAGGCCAAGTGCAATAACCAACTCATTTATCGACGAGTTGCGGATGCAAGTGAGTTCACGCTCGCACAAACAAAAACAAAATAGAATTACAATACATATCTACACACTTCCATATGTGCCTGCGATGTACGCCGATGCATTCAGCTCGTGTAGCTCCATTAGATTCTACGTAGTGCGATGTACGCACTCGCACTCGCAATTGCGAAAATGTGAAAATGCGGCAAGTCAGGAATTCGCAGAGTTCTTGGCAGCGTAAAAGCCACTAGGGCTATTGTACTCGCACTCGCACTCGTACTCGCATAGTCTTCAGTTTTCCGGGCATCTCTGCAATTAAGAATTGACCAATGCTTGATCTCGCATTCGCTTACATATTTGATTTTTTAGTTATTTTTCTTGTTGTTGTTATTACATAGAAAGCTTCGTATGTATATGCAGGGTCTTTCAAGTTCGAGCTTCTTTTATAGCAGTGTTTTATTTTGCCCTGTGCTACATTTCGCTGGCGAATTTCAAGTGGAGAATCTGCAATTTTCTAAAATCAATTCGATTTCGCTCGCGAACCCTATAAAAATAATTACAACCCATTTCTAAAATAGTGGATCTGTGAAAATATGGATATTTTCGGATAATATGATATAAAGTCAATTGGAAAATTTTATGGAAACAGAAGGAGAAAAAACACACGTTTTATCCAAGCCCAACAGCCTAGAAATCCAACGTAGAATCTCTCTTGCCAACAAGTGCTACTTTGGACTAAGTAGGCAAATGAGTAGTAAAGTCCTCTTTCGACGAACAAAACTAACATTCTACAAGGCCCTCATCATACCCGTCCGAGCGTGTGGCGCAGAAGCTTGGACGATGACAACATCCGATGAAGCGACGCTTGGAGTGTTTGAGAGAAAGATTCTGCGAAAGATTTTTGGACCTTTGCACGTTGGCAGCTGCGAATATCGCAGGCGATGGAACGATAAGCTGTATGAGCTTTACGACGACATAGACATAGCGCAGCGAATAAAGATCCAGCGGCTACGTTGGCTGGATCATGTCGTCCGAATGGATACAAACGCTCCGGCTCTGAAAGTATTCGATACGGTACCAGCTGGGGGCGGCAGAGGAAGAGGAAGGTCTCCTTTGCGTTGGAAAGATCAGGTGAAGAAGGACTTGGTTTCCCTTGGTGTGTCCAACTGGCGCCGGTTAACACGAGAAAGAAACAATTGGCGCGCTTTGTTAAACTCGGTCGAAATCGCGTAAGCGGTTATCGCGCCAATTAAGAAGAAGAACAACAGATTGGATGGATTGGGCACGTACTGCGCATGCCGGAAGAGCGAAATGGTAGGATTGCTTTTCTTTTAACACCCATTGGAGGAAGAAAAAGAGGGCGCCCACGAAAGAGATGGCTAGGTGACGTCGAATCAGATCTTAAGGATGTGAACGTACACAAATGGAGAGAGGAAGCCATGGATAGAATAAAGTGGCGAAAATTTGTTGACGTAGCTATGGTCCAGCACGGACTGTAAAGCCAAGAAGAGGAAAAAAAAGAAGGAAAACAACCAAACAGGTGGAGTAAGACAGACGGGGTTTTGGATTAGAGGATGCCAGTCAACAGTGACTAATTACGTTCGTATTAACCGCTTTAAGCTACTGCTTGAACCGCTTCACCAGGTGTGTGAAATTTAAACCCGCAATATCCGCAGTTCTTGCAAAAAAGTGTCAGCCCAAATGTCAAAATCTTTGCCCAACGAGAGCAGAGCAACTGATATGATTCCACCTCATCCTCCACATAGCTTCTGCAGAAAGGGTTTGAAGCAATCCCAAGTTTCATCGCACAGACACCAAACAGACAATGTCCGTTAAGGATAGCTACCAAATTCGAGAGCTGCAACTTTGTTAGCCTTGGAAGTTCGCTCGAGTTTCCCTGATCTACCCGTGCCCAGAAGGATCTCGCGACTTTGCACGTTTGCGCACTCGTCCAGCGCTCACTGAGTTGACGCGAGGCCCATCTCGCCCATATCGAGTAGATCACAGGTTCTCTTTTCTATAGTTTTGCGATGAAACCGTCTCCAGGGTCCCTAGTTTAGCCAGCTCATCAGCCCAGCAGTTTCTCTCTATGCCATTGTGACCGGGAACCCGGAGAAGCCTAATATCGAAGCATTCGGATGCAATCGAGAGACAAGACAAAATTAAGCACATTCGAAACCTACCTTTTGAAAATATCAAATATGAATGAACAGAATAAAAATACATACATATATCGTACGCGACACCGACAAAAACGGAAGTGACTTTGAGTCACGCCTAAAAACTGCGAAGCTGTGCGAATCATGGGAGGTATTTGTAGTTCTTTTTTTTTTGGTATTTCTTACACTAAACCAAGTTGCAGAAGGTGAGGCCAACATCAGACTGTTAATCGGCTCTCAGCGATTCTTAAGGAATCAGCTGATTTGCTGACGTAGCAGGGGAGGTAACAGCGATTTATTTACGACTGGTTGAAAGACCGATTGTATTCAACTAACCTCACTTTACACATTTTGTTTTCATTTCATTCGCCCCTCTCTGTCAAATCCCTTATGACATAACAATCAAAGTTGTTCTCACAATTTTGCTTCGGATGGCCAAACCTTATAATTTGTCATCCTTGGATGTTTACGCATTTCAAAAGGACAGACGCAGCGATAAAACCAACGAAATAATCAAACTATTGCAAATGAAATTCTGAAAAAAAATTATTTCATAATATAAAGCAGTAATTTAGGCACCAAGAGCGCCCGATTTAAAACCATTGAACTGATTTCTGAGGTACTAAAAGCTCAAATATGGAGTTTATGCAAAGAAATCAGAAACCATAGATGTTTTGAAATGTGACATTTGGCGCAAAAAACATAAAATATCAACAAAGTCTGCTACAGCTGCCAATAAATCGATATGGAATTCCCATTCCATACCCATTCCTATTCAAAATATGCGAGCCTGAGCTCAAAATTTCATTTTACGAAACAAGCTCTAACTTGAAAGACCTTGTATTTTCATATGCCGTCGACCTGCATCACATCACACCCCACACTTTCAATCTGCATCTCTCGTGCGCTTTTGGAGCGTACATTCGCCTTTATTTCATTTGTCGTAAAAGCGGCTTACAATTGAAGTAGAGGAGACTTAGAATATAACCGCATATTCTTGTAGAGGAATAGCAGAATATGAACAAATACTAACAAACAAATACATGAAGGGTCTCTCAAAAGACGCGCCTAGATGTTGTTTTAAAAAAACAAACATGTAAAAATTTAGTTTTTTTTTTTTTTTCTACTTGCCGAATGTCAAAAATTACATAAAAAACAGGTACCACCTAGGAATTATGCACTACTGGCATCTAGGCATCACTTTGAAAGACCCTTTACAAATAAGACTGGTAGAGTACATTTGAACTGGATATATATTATTTTAAAGATATTGAAAAAAAAACACACAAAACTATTGACATTTTAAGGCAAATGGGCATTAATGAAAAATAAATAAAGTGCATTTCCAACTTGTAACGTGAGGCGACAAATGTTGTGACGAGTGATGTTTCAATCAAAAGAGGAGTTCGCCAAGGATGTATTTTATCACCAATGCTCTTCAATTTATACTTGGAATATATACATATTTTAAGAAGCTTTGGCATCAGTCAACTTAGGAATAAAAGTCAACGGCGTAATAACAAATAACATACGATTTGCCGATGACACCACAATATTGGCTGACAAAATTAATGACCTGCAATATCTCCCTAAAGAAGTCAGCGGAAAAAGTCTGCAATACGGCCTAAGTATTAACATCCAAAAAAAATGCATGGTTATTTCAAAAACACTCTCAACAAATCACCAATTCAAACACTTATGTGCTTATATGGCAATCCGATCCAAAGAGTATCTCGATTTAAGTGCCTAGGATGTTGGCTTAGCGAAACATGGACAAAGTACAGAGAAATTTGCTGTCGGATTCAAGCAGCGACGGAAGATCTCTTGAATAACAGAAAAGTTCTTTCCAATAAAAGCTTGAACATAAAATTACAGGTCCTCGGTACCTTAGTAAAATCGAAGGCAAACGAGGAATTGGAAGGAAGCAAATGTCTTGGCTACGCAACATAAGAGAATGTGGGCAGGACTAAGAACTATTGGACAGTTGGTTGAAGCAGCCCGAAGCAGAGACAATTACCACAATATTGTATCCACTATTTTATAGTTTAGTTAAATATAATAAAAAATAGTTTAAAAAAACTAAAAAACACGCTTTTATTGCTAATCGAACTAAAAACTATAAAATAAATTTTAATGACAAAGAGACCTATAATGAAGTAATAGCAAATCCAACGATCAGTCATAGTCAACTACCTCACAACAGAATTAGATCACAATTCAGATTAGAGTTAAAATTACTATGAATTCCTTCCACCTGGCCAAACTGTTAATAAGGAATATTATTTGAGCGTTATGCGTCGTTTACGTGAAGCAATTCGTCTAAAAAGACCAGAATTATGGGCCAACAACTCTTGGTTTTTGCATCACAATAATGCACCGTCTCACACTGCACTCGTTCACTCCATTTCGCCAAAAATTCCACGCATATCGTTCCGCAACCATCGTATTCGCCTGATTTGGCTCCGTGTGACTTCTGGCTATTCCCAAAACTCAAGAGACCACTTCGGGGAATGAGTTTCGAGTCGATTGACGAGATAAAAGCTGAATCGAAGAAGGTGCTGATGGCTATACCGGAAATGGACTATTTGGCATGTTTTGGGGATTGGAAAAATCGTTGGCATAAGTGTATTTCATCGAGAGGGGACTATTTTGAAGGGGATGAAACTGATTTACAAGAATAAATAAAGATTTTTCATTTTACAACCAAAATTCACCTTACTTTTTGCCCACAGGTAAAAAAAGAAAATATTAATCCTGGCAATCCTAATAAGGATAATGGAAAACTTTTATCAAATTATTGCATTGTCATCGGTCCTTGATAGGTGTGCAAAATTCCAAGTCGATCAGATTTTTAGAAGCCAGTGAAAATTAAGCTCAAAGATTCCGTTACATGCATACATACATACATACATACATACATACATACATACATACATACATACATACATACATACATGCATACATACATACATACATACAACCCGACCTAATAAAAGTGTGTTAAAAAAGAAGAAAGAATTATTTATCACATTTGTATTGAAATTAATGAAAAATTTATTACGGTAATCGCTTACATTCTGTATTAAGAATTTCCAAATAAAGAAGAAGACATTTCTCAATACTTTCGGTGACTGCAGAAAGAAGCTAAGTAAACTTGTTATTCACAGAATCTGTGCGAGCCCAGTTTATAATGTTTTTTACAATTTTTTAGCGAAAATCAGCTTTTGGTTTTTAAGGTTATGAAAAGTTTAAGAATCGAAAAAAAACGATCCTAAGGATATCTCGTGACCGTCCCGTTTAACAAATGCATTTGGATTTTTTGCTTGAGATAATTCTGTTGCGAGCTATCATTCACATGGCAAAACAATCTTTGTGGCGCATTTGGAGATTCACTTCCATTCGCACTATTTCCAATATTACGCAATGAAAATTTGAGAAAATATTATTCAAAAATTGCACTATTATATGAAAATTCCTTAAATGCACTAAAACCATCCGTACATCCAAAAAAAAAAGTTCTTAAAAACATGCCTGTTTTCAACGAATTAACCTTAACCCCTTGATCGCTCGATCACTTGATCTCAGAGTCCTGCATTTTCAGTCGTACGGCATTATTGCTAAATGTAAATATTAGAGTTTAGTCATGATAATCATCTGCTTTCGAAATGTTGAGAATTTTGCGCAGGCAGTCAAAAGTGGTTGGCACGCGCCAAGGCGATGTGAGTTGGCTACGAGGAAAACGAAATTTAATGGAAATTTGATGAATTGGGTTCTTTGTTTCGCGGGTACTTTAAAGCAAAGCTGCATGCCAATAAATCAGGAAAAATTCACCAAAGTAACATTAGGCATGAAGTGGCTGTTTCTCAGTTATTATGTTGCACTTACCCTAACACCCACTAATTCGTACTCCTACGATTTCTTCTCACATACACCATGCTGCAAAATTATAAACACGCTACTATTTTTTGGATAAAAATATGGTTCATACTACAACAAAAACCACATAACGCGACACCTTCGACGCACCTTGGCCAGTTAGAGGCCCCTTATAATACCACCGGAACTATCCTATCCTTACTCTTTTAGGTCCTCTCTAAACCATTGTGCGGCCTTTAAAAAGCTGGATATTCTACCTGCGTTAAAGATTCGCAACATCCGCAATGCTGTCCAGAAAAGCAAGATCGAGCAATGGCGTATATAGAAGAATAAATCATAGGAGTACGAATTAACAGTGATTTCATTGACTTTCAGAAGCAAAAATTATACTACAATTTGCTGAGCTATTCCAGATTAAAACAGTAAAACCCAGTAGATTTGTATGTGTCTCTGAAATATAATAAAAGAAAGTCTTAGATATTCTCACAGACTTAATCAATGTGCAATGTCACAAAAAGAGTAAGGAATAGCTGCGCTGTTTCCATCTTTATTAGAAGCAGAGCAAACTTTAAGTGCAAAAGGCAATTTTGAGCTAATCAACAGCAAAAAAATTGAGCATTGGGTAAGGCTAGTAAAAAATAATATTCAATTTACAAAAATGTTATTTGTTTTTATATTGGAATGTTGGTACAACTGTCCTCTATAGTGTCGCAGAGTTTAAGTGTGATCTGCCAATTAGCTTGTTTTTGGCATTTAATTATATCAGTTAACCGCAGGTGTGCTCTGCGACTTTCACTATGGATACAAATATCGAACAAAGAATTTGTCTTAAATTTTGTGTTTTGAACGAGATTTTGTGTGCCGAATTGTTGAAAATGTTCCAGAAAACCTATGGCGTGTGTGCTTTATCAAAAACACGGGTCTACGAGTGGTATAAGGCTTTTGCAGGGGGTCGAGAAGTCGTGGAAGATTTGCCCCAATCTGGTCGCCCATCAAGTCTACATCGCATGTTCTATAGATCCATCTGAATCTATGAGTGGTATTTTCATACTACAGAGCGTTTTGGAGACCACTTCCCCTTTGCCATATCTCTTGCTTCCGCTTTTCTCTTGCTCGTGGGCACCTGCGCACAATGGGGATTTTTCGACAAATTTAGTTCATAAGCCCTAGAGAAGGCAATTATTGACCGATTTTAATAATTTTTTCTGAAAATGCTCCTAAGTGATTTTGAATGAGATTGGATATGGTCAAATTTCATTTTTTTTATTATATCTAAACACACCCATGAATAGGGTATCTTTGTGAAAAATTCAGAAAAAAAAAATTAAAAATTGTATGTATTCAAGTTTGGTTTGGAATTTTTTTATTGTAATTCTAATCAGCGGTAATACATCTTGGCAATTCAATTCATCTCCTGACTACATAAAAACTTGGACACTAATTTTTTTCAAGAACAAATTTTCTAGATATTCGCCGGAAAATTTTCAGAAAATCGATATAAACGAATTCGTTGTCAGTTTGTCCTTGCGGGGTCAAATTGAAGGGCAGTTCAAGGTCAAACATAGAATATTCAGCAGAAATAACAAAAAAAAATATAGAAATGTTTGTGAGGTTGCTGAATCAGAATTCATTGCCCGTTTGTTCTTGCGAGATCAATCCCAGCTGTTTATCATCCACCTGGCTTTATTCCAAGGTAATCAATAGCTTTGACATCGGGGAAAACACTGCTCGTTCCGCGTTGATTTTTGCCAATTTTTTTCTACTATTTTCTCGGTATAACGAATATTCGACTTTTTTTTCAATGAAGAAGCAGCAACTGTGGTTCAAAACTAGCACATAAATATGTTAACCCAGATTTATAACACGACATTTTGTGTACATGAAATAAAATTTAATTTTTCTGCAACGTCTCCTCCTTTTTACAACCCTTTTTTGCGTGTGTGGTCTTGCACAGATGGCGCTTTTAGCATTTTACTCAGTGCAATCATTTTCTTTCATTGAGTTTACTGTTAGAAATCAGTGATTCCCAAGCCCCAAATTTTAGAGCTGTTAAGTTAAAAGTTGCTTTTGGGCAAGAAATGTCTTGAAAGGATTTAGTAAATTGAACAGCAGCCACTATTCGTGAAGGAAACACTGAAATTAGAAGCATTTTTGGACAAAAAAAGAGAATTATTTTTAATTTTATTATCATTCTACGTAGAAGAATGTCCTCAAATGCCAGCGCTATGTAGAGCTGAAAACAGGTAGACTCATTTGAAGACCCTGTATCAGATGGCTGAGGGAACGTTTCCACGACAGTCGATTCTACGTTACCGAAACGACCCGGATTTATATCCGCCCAAGGACTGTCACTCCAGCAGCATTCCCCGTATATAAATATGGGGAATATTTATGCTGCAACAATAACAATAACGGCTGAGGGAAATCAAGCGGATGGACACAAACAAAGTCGCTATGCTTCAAAGGGTTAATACAAATTTTTTCATATTTTGTTGGCCGCTGTCAAGCAGAGAATAAAAACAGACGGATATCCTAGCTCAAAGATAGGACAGGCCTATTTGAAAAAAAAAACCGTTACATACATATGTGCATATGTAGCTTTTTCAGATTATTCTACCTCGCATGAAGAACCTTTTTCGGGCACATATTAATTTAGCAAAAAAGTTTCTTTAAAGCATTTCTAATCCTCCAATAGTTGTTACAAAAACAAAACACAAAAAAAACGCAGCCAGACCTTGCCAACAAATCAACATAAAAAGGTGAGCTAAAAATGTTTCTGCTTGCGTTGCCAATAAGAATGTCAAGTAATTTTTCATATACCCTAAAAGGCACACACACACAGCTAAGTTCCAACACAGGCACAGGGGCTTATGAACCAACACATGTTTATAGTTCTGTTTTTTTATTTCTACTTTTATTCCTGTGCCAGAAAAAATTTAGAAACCTTGCCAACAGTGTCATTTTGCTGCCTTATCTATCCTAACTCTTCCGCTCTGCTCCAACATTCCTTTTTTTATGCTGCCACACTTAAATTTATTGGCAAAATTGCAAATACCAAATTCGTAATATATTCACACAAATCCATAAAATACTACAAATTTAATGCCGCTATGTATGTATGTATGTATGTGCATACAAACATACACAGGCATATACGAACATAAAACCCACTATGGCCAGTGAATTTTCTCAACTATTCTTGGCATTTAATATGTCCACTACCTTGAAGTCGCCTTCGCAATTTATTGTATCCTGCGCGCGATCCTTCTCGTCTTTCAACAGCCGCACACACACACACAAACACACTTACTTCATACATGCATACATACATATGCATGCGCTGACAGAGACGCAAAGAAGAAGTGTGCAGCGTGTGACATTCGTCAAAACCAAAAATGTCATTGCTCTGCTTAGTCCGCGAAGTTGCTTTCAAGTACTTCTATGGATACCAGCTCGCATATCTACACACACACACACACACACATACTCTCACTAAGCCACATGGATATGAAATACTACATTTATTTATATGTCTGTTTGTAGCTCGTACGTAGCTATGAGTGCTCATGTCGGTGCACATATCCCCATTAGATATTTATGTGTATACACACACATACGCATATGTACCTACATGCATTTGCCTACACTCTGCCCAAGTAGGTTCGCAGCCATTCACATACATTCGCCCGGGTATTTGCGTACATGTGCGCGTTCGTTAGTGCGTTAGCCTCTCAGGTTCGGATTTCTAACTGACATTACAAGTTTTTGCCAAGATTCTATCCGTCCGTCCATCCATCCACAGCGCCCCGAACGCCCCACCGCCCGCTCGCTCGTTCATCCATTTCGCTGTTGCTGTGTGTTTTTCTACTTTTCGTCGTTCTGTCGTCAAATGCAATTTTTTCCTCTTATTTTCACTTCTTCTTTGCCGCCGTTTCTTCGCCAACTTCTTGTTATTTTTCTATTTCTACTTTTTTGATTTAACTACAATTTTCTATAAAAACAAAAAAACACTGCGCACATCCACCCAACAACAACAGTAAGACTCAGCCGCTGCAGAAAGTGAATGACTGCAACAACGACTTCACTCACCGCGCCGCTCCGCCCGCAAACATGCACATTTTTGCTTTTTGCGCTGTCTAATAAGTCTACATCTGCAGCACCTTCGTCGCGACCTCCACTATATCAACTTCTTTTTTAAAAAAAAAAATCTTAGAGCTCGCCGTCGCATTTGCCTTTTTTCTCACCTTTCTGCCTTAACGCAGCCGTTGCACCTTCCTTCTGTGTAGTTCAACGCACAAACGTAAGTAGTTTTCATAGCAGGTTTTCGCTTCTGATTGTTTACACTGGCGCACAGTGTGACAAACCGTAACAAATTAGCAATACAATTTATAGACCTTAATTTTGGAAAATATTTTAAATTTATTAGGGACGAGTTTTACAATTTTTTTGCGACTGTGACACACAGTGTGACAAACTGTAAAAAAAACTTACAATAAAATTTATAGACCTTCAATTTTACAGGAAATTTTAAATTTGCTGGGCACGAATTTGGAAATTTTTTGTGGCAACTAAAGCTATTTGCCTAACGCACAGTGTGACAAATTCTATAAAAGCCAACAACAAAATTTACAGACACTCAATTTTGGGGAAAATTTTAAATTTGTTAAGCAAGAGTTGTTAAATTTGTTACAAAAGGGATGCACAGTGGGACAAACTGTGAAAAAAATTAAGAATAAAATGTATAAACACTTAACTTTAAAGAAAATTTTGAATTTCTTTGGACGAATTTTATATTTATTTTTGGCAACTAAGACTACTTGCCTGACGCGCAGTGTGAAAAACTGTAAAGCACAGTGTGACAAATTGTAACAAATTAAAAATAAAATTTACTGACAAAAATTTAGATTTAGGAGACAATTTTAAATTTGTTAAGAAAGAGTTGTTAAATATGTTACAAAAGGGATGCGCAGTGGGACGAACTGTGAAAAAACGTAAAATTTATAAAATTAATAAACCCTCAATTTTGAAGAAAATTTTGAATTTGTTGTTTAGGGAGAAATTTTTAAATTGTTTGCAACTAAAACGCACAGTGTGACAAACCGTAAAAAAACCTACAATAAAAATTATAGACCTTCAATTTTGAAGGAAATTTTAAATTTGTTAGGCACGAATTAGGAAATATTTTGTGGCAACTAAAACTATTTGTCTAACGCACAGTGTGACGAATTGTAACAAATTAAAAATAAAATGAACAAACCCTCAATTTTGCAGAAAATTTTAAATTTCTTACGGAGAAGTTTTAAAGTTTTTTGAAACAGTGACGCAGAGTGTGACAAACTGTAAAAAAACTTACATTAAAATTTATGGAATTTTAAATTTGTTGGGCACGAATTAGGAAATTGTTGGTGGCAAGTAAGACTATTTACCTAAAGCACAGTGTGACAAACTGTCAATTTTGGAGAAAATTTTAAATTTGTTAGGGTTGAGTAGTCACATTTTTTTGCGAGTGTGACAAAGTGTAACAAACTAACAGTAAAATTTATTGACAATTAATTTTGAAAAATATTTTTACTTTGTTGGAGATGAATCTTAAATTTTTTTATGGCAACTGAGACTATTTGCTTAACGCACAGTGTGACAAATTGTAACAAATAAACAATAAAATTTACGGACCCTTAATTTTGGAAAAAAAATTAGAGATGTTTTTTAAAATTTTTTTGCAACTGTGAAACAACTAGCAATAAAACTTATAGACTCTCAATTTTAGAAAATATTTAGAATTTGTATTCAACATGAATTTTCAGTGACATAATTTTGAAAAATTAACAAGCTTTAAAGTTTTTTTCAACTGTGGCGCACAATGTAACGAACTGTAAAAAAATTAACAACAAAATGTAGAGACTCTCAATTTTGATGAAACCTTTAAATTTGTGTGTTGAATATTGTGCGATGAATTTTCAAATTTTTTGCAACAGTGACATAATTTTGAAAAATTCACCTTAAAATGTGTGGACTACTAATATTTAAGAAAATTTTGGATTTGTTAAGAACAATATTTCAATTTTTTTTGCAACTCTGCTTATTTAAAATTACAAAAAGTATATAAAATGTGTTCAAAATTACGAGAAGTTTATCATATCCGACCCACTGTGTCCCTTTCCAAATAATTTAATTTCAATTTGAAATTTGAAAAAAGGGGCATTTCAATAAATAACAATGAACAATACAAATAAGTTTTCAAAAAAAAAATAGACGCAATCATAACATATCGAAAAGAATTCATTGCCCACACATTGAAACTGATACTAAATAAATTTAACACGAAAATTCTCAGAGTTTTCCCATAATTTGGCGCACGTGATGTCAGTCATGTCGCGCCATACGGGAATATCAGTTGACCGATCATCTCATCGCACACGCCCCACTGTGCAGGTTTGCAACGTCAATGTAATACGCTGACTTAGCGTCACATCGTCGCTAAGTCATTCGGTTGTTTCGTCACAAAGGTAACTTTTTTGCTCCAGCGGGTAAAAACTCAAAAAACAAAAATTGTCGACAAATAAAGAAAAACGCCTTAGAAAAGGCAGCAACTATAATAGCAGCAACGACAACAAACCAACTATAAAATTGCCTTTCCTTAAAGGTTTTTTCCGCGACGCTACACAATTTATTTTTGCGTTTTTATAAATTTTCCATTTTTTGTACTTTTCGTTTTTTTTCTCGACTTTTACTCGTAAGTGTTTTTGGTTTTGTTGTTTTTAGTGTGTTTTTTGCTGCTGCTATTTCTGCCTTTGCTGCTCTACAGCTTTTACTGCTGTTTTTCTTATGTGTACAGCTTTTCATTTATTACTATTTGCCTGCCCCCCTCGCCAACCAACGTTTGTCCGTCCAAAGTCGACTTGACTTTCGAGTGCGAGAATCACTGGAGATACCTAAAAACAAATTGTGTGCGTGTGTGTATGTGTGTGTGTGTTTTTATACGAATGAGTGTGTGAACCCTCCGCCGGCCGTCCAACCAACCGACCGACCGACCGTCCACAACCTCAACTCCATTGCCGGCTAACCTCAGTTTTTGCGCTGCCACCCAATTCGCAGTTCGCCTATTTGCGTTTGTTTATATGTATGTATGTATGTGTGTGTATTTAGATATGTATGTATGTATCCACCGCTAGGTGAATTTGTTTGTGTATATGTATGCATGGATGTGCGTTAACTTTTTTCGCGTAATCTCACCGTATACATATTGAGTACCTTTTTTCTACAACTACAACAACTGCACTTTTTACGAAATAATTTCGCAATTTGTTAAAGCAAAGCGTTGGAGAAAAAAACATTCTACCATTTTCGTTATATAAATTGGATTCTCTTCTTCTTACGATTTATTGCTGCTGGGTATTCGTATACCGCAGCCTGTGTAGTTGATAGATTCAGTGGTTGTGCAGTCAGAAGCAACAAACAGCAGCAGCAACAACAACAACAACACAAATAACAGCAATACAAACTACAACTATTTTCTATAGAGTTCTTTCTACCTCTAAGTTTTGATGTTTGGTTTTTTTCCTCATAATTTTAAGAAAAACTAAGGACCAATCAAGCAAACACGTGTGCGTCGTGCAATGTGTGTACAAGCACGTATGCTAGTGTGTGAGTGTGCATTACATTCATTCTATAAACATAGAAGTGCATTGTGTGATATCAATTATTCTATAACCGTAAATACCATATAAAGCTAGTAAAGGGGAGTTTTCAGTGGTGCTAGAAAGTTATGCAGGTGCGGGCACCATTTTTTTTGTTCACGAATAAGTTTGGTGCATAGTGTATAGTTATACATACATATATACATATATATGTACACACATACATATATAATCGTACACATATATATGTAAGTATGTATGTAAGTGCATTTAATTTCGCCAAAATCCCCCAAACCGAATCAGCTGAGAGCAAATGACTGGTACTAAAGTATAAGATTTTGCATTGACAGTCGAGTGCACGTTAATGGAACCACCCAGAATAATGCCTAGGCATGGATTATCACTTAAGCAGCATGCCTCAAAAGTTTAAACACCTAAAATAATAATAACAGCAACAACAAATTGAATAAAAAATTGATTTCGGTTTGCGCCCGGCTTTCCTTGGAATATACAGGGTGTCCGGCGGGAGAATAAGGAATTAAAAACAAAATTAAAAAAGATTTACTTAAAGTTTATTTCAATAAATATTAGTTTGGCGAAAAATCTATTATTTTCGCGTAAAATTTTTGAGCAAATGTCTTAAAACTGTTTTATGGCCGGTCTTTAGCTCCTGAATGATGCTACGAATAATTTGTATATGGTTTTAATACCTTTTTTCAATATAATGGTAGGTATTTTTGGGAAGTTTGAAGAAATAAAATACAGGGTCCGACGCTTAAAGTGTAACCAATTAAAAAAGCTTTTATTCAATTCAAAGTAAAAAATGTGTGAAAATAATACAAAATTAGGAATCAGTCTACTTTTGCTCGATATGACTACCTTTTGCCTTGACTATGACCTTGAGACGGGCCAGCAACGCAAGCTTGTTGTAGTATAAACTACATATTTGTAAAAATATACAAAAATTAAAAAGAAAAATAGGTAATTAGTCAAAACTTTCCAATATGTCGCGCTGCTATTACTGTGAACACACGTAGATGTACAAGGTGGCACAAAATTAGTCAATCAATTTTGTTTTTGAATACCTTTTTTACTAAAATCTTTATTTCCACCTTATTT
The DNA here is from genome assembly GCF_028408465.1 of Anastrepha ludens. Lineage (NCBI taxonomy): Eukaryota > Metazoa > Arthropoda > Insecta > Diptera > Tephritidae > Anastrepha > Anastrepha ludens. The sequence continues at coordinate 23,217,913 of NC_071499.1, read as the reverse complement.
TTATACCACAGCTGTCAAGTTCACAAGTGTCAAATGTCAACTTCACGTCTGTCAGATTTGCAAAAAATATAAATCTTCCGTCAAGGTGATTAATTTAGGCCACCTTCTACTTTTACAAAAACACGGTTTATCAGATGAGAGCAAAAAATCTACATCTGTTTTAAGTACTAAAATACAGTCAAGGGGAAAGAACTCTTGACATTCAGCACCCTGCTCTTTAGGTTGAGGACGATCAACCTTTTCTTGGCCACGCACACACATGACATGCTTATGTGGTTTTTTTTAAATTTTGTTAAATGATTTGAGTGCAAGTCGTCAAGGATATTCAAGAAGAAAAATTTCAAAGCACATTTTTGATGTGTTTGACCACAAAATATATATTAAAAAAAATTTAGCACTGTTTCAGAATAACTGCCCGAATGTGACTTGCAGGTATTTTGGCCCACTCGCGAATCATGACTTTTTTCAGCGCCTTGAGACTGGTGAATCTTTTAGTTCGTACGTTGCTTTCCAAAATGGGCCAAAGAGTATTCTCTTCTATCGGATTCGCGTCTGGTGAATTTGAAAGTCATTGTGTGGGCGTTATGAAGTTCGGAACGTTGTTTTTTAGCCATTCTTGGTTCACTCGAGCTTTGTGAGACGGTGCCGAGTCCTGTTAAAACGTCCATGGTCTACCACCGAAATATTTGTCTGCCCACGGCTTCAAATCAACCTCCTGAATACTTGCCCGATAATATTTCGCATTTACTTTGACGCTTGAACTTGCTTAAAACAAGACGGTCGTGTGTTGTATTTATTCCTTGGACACTCTATTGCACTAATAATTATATAAGAAAAAAAAAAAATATTTTGTTGTTTACAAAGAATTTTGGTAGTGAGGTTTTTAAGAATTACCAAAAAAATTTGTTCTAAAATTTATATAAACGATATATATAAAATATACTTATTACAAAAATCGGCCACCGTAGCCGAATGGGTTAGTGCGTGACTACCATTCGGAATTCACAGAGAGAATGTAGGTTCGAGTCTCGGTGAAACACCAAAAATAAAGAAAAACATTTTTCTAATGGCGGTCGCCCCTCGGCAGGTAATGGCAAACCTCCGAGTGTATTTCTGCCATGAAAAAAGCTCCTCATAAAAATATCTGCCGTTCGGAGTCGGCTTCTAACTGTAGGTCCCTCCATTTACGAAACAACATCAAGACGCACACCACAAATAGGAGGAGGAGCACGGCCAAACACCCAAAAAGGGTGTACGCGCCAATTATATATATATATATATATCCGAATGAGAGATAGAACCTGGCCAGTAAGTGCTCTGATGTTGAAAGAAAAGGGAAAAACACTGCATGCAAAATTTAAAGAAAATGAAGCAAACTTCTTCGCTAGTGATGGATGGGTCCAAGGATTCAAGAAGAGGTACGGTATTCGTCTTCTAAAAATATCAGGCGAAAAACTGTCTTCGCAACCTCAGCTAGTGGATCCGTTTAAAGAAAAACTTAAAGCTAAAATGGCCGAATTGAAGTTGTGCAACGATCAGTTATATAATGCTGATGAGTCGGGGTTATTCTGGACACTTTTGCCAAAGAAAACGTACGCGTCAAGTTTGAAGAAGAGAGCCCCAGGGATAAAGTTCGAGAAGAATCCACGCTGCTTTAAAAACTTTCAGTGTCCCACCGACTAAAAGACCTCGAAATCCGCCTGGATGACGTAGGCTATTTTCAAGCAATGGTTTCATGAGTCATTTGTTCCACAGGTGAATATTCCTTTTAAGTTTTGTCCGATTTTTAAGGTTAACTGGTTGTTTTTTAAGGCTTACCAAGTAAAGCTTTCCTCCTAATCGACAACGCTCCTTCTCACCCAAATGAAGCTGAACTTGTAACGGAGAATGGGCAAATTTCGGCAATATTTATGCCACCAAACGTTACTCCCCTCATTCAACCGATGGATCAGAATGCAATAAAATTACTAAGTTGCATTACAGAAACAGCCTTCTAGCTTCAATAGCAGCGACAAAGTCTGATTTTTCTCTAGTCGTTGATAAAATCTAACTTAAAAACAACTATAAATGTTTTGGATGCGGCTTGGTTTCGTGTTGGTGAAGCAACATTAGCTAAGTGCTGGAACAGTATTTTAAATTTTGCGGTAAACAATGATGATCCCGAAGATAATGTTCCGTTGGCGGTTTTGAGAGAAAAATGGGAAGCTAAACTTCGCACCTTGATGTGCAACACCGTCGATCTCCTTAGTAGTTTAAATCCTGAGGTTCGTTCGTGTTCGCAGATATGGTCAAAGATATGTATGTGGGTTATTGAAAAAACTTTTTTTTTATTAAAAATTTCAGATTGAATTCACGTTAAAAGCCATTCATGAATGGATCGAAGATATCGAGGAGGGCAATGCAGATGACGATCAACAACAAGAAGACGAATCCGATGATGACAGCGTATCAGAGCAACTGGAAAAAATTAAGCCGACTGAAACAGTTGAAATTTTCAACAAGTCGTTAATATGGGCTGGTCATGAAGACGTCGATCAAAATGATATGAGTGTGCTAAGTCGGTTAGGGGAGAAAGCTGTGCTTCAAGGTTTAGAGTATTATAGAAGATACACAAAAATATGACTGATTTTTTTAAATAAAACCATCGTATGACTTAATTTTCAATTAATATGTAACGAATACAAGAATAAAATGTGAATTTAAATGTGAAAAAATATATTTACTTACTCTTTTTGGGCATTCCAAAACGTGAACACTTTTGTTAACGTGAACTGCCTTGGTTTGAATTAGTTCACGTTATCGAACGTGTGCTGTATATATTTTGGTATTATGGTAACTTTTAAAAATCTTAGAAGCAAAAAAACATTTTTTTTAATTTTTAATTTTGTATGATAAAATATACGCATTAAAACATTATATATATATTTTTTTTAATTTTTGGAAAACAAAGTTCCTTGGTGCTGAGGTTTTTAAACATTAGAATTTTTCCAGAATTTTTAATTTCATGATAAAACATACTTATCAAAAACCATATTTTTGATTCAACGTTTTTGGAAAACTAAATATTTTTTGGTTCTCAAGTTTATAAACATGACCAAAAAAATTGCTTTCCTACATTTTTTAGCAAAACTAATAATTTTTCTCAAAAAATTATATTTTTTAATACTATATATTTTATCGTAAAAAATTAAAAAAAATAAGATATTTCATTTGAAAAGGCTCTATAACATAACTTTCAATGTTGTTCGCAAGTTTCCCAAAATTATTAAAATTTTTTCAAAATTTGTTTCAGTTTATTTCTTATTTAATCAGGCTTGCAAATAAACTACAATAGTTTTCCGAAAAATGCACGAGTCGCATGGAGTACTTTACATGGAAACGTCCATATAATAAAAACATCAGTTGCGGGATATTTCATAGTTTCCAGAGTAGTTTACGCCATTTTTTAAATTTATAACTGTTAAATGTCGCATTTATTAAACTTTTATGAGTGTATATAGTGATCGCAATATTAGGTTATTTATTCAATTTAAATATTTGTATGTAATATCAAAAAAAAATTTTCTTGAAATATTTAAATTTGTAATAAATCTATGCGCCTTCTGCCTAAAATGTTCGCTTTCAGTAGAAATTGAAAAGTGTGCATTTGTCAAAACAACCACAAATGCATTTCAATTTAATGATTATTTTTCTGTTCTGTTATATCATCGCTATGGGAAATCCACCTAAGCAAATGCAATAATTTCAATAATACCCGCTGAAAAATGAGCTTAAAAATACATTTCTCACTAATCAGCTGCGCAGGCAAATCAGATCGATTGCTTAAAAAACGAGCAGCGATTTTGTTGGAGGTTGAAGCGCAATAATTACTAATCTTGCATAGAAAAATTGTATGCAATTTTCACTGAATTGCAGGCAAACAATTTTATTTTTGACAAGTAAATAAAAACTGCCACTTCGATTTATGTGGTTTTGCCGAGAATCGATGGGAAATTTGAAAGCCACGAGAGGTGTTTATATTTCATAGAAAATTTCGAAGAAAGCAAAACAAATGTATCTCACACAAATACATTTACGCAGGATGACTGTTTTGCGTCTTCGCTTAGAACACTTCAGTATTTTTCCGAAGCCACAAAAAAAGAACCAACAGATATACCAACTTTCATGGCCGGTGTAGGCGAATAATTTGTTTGTGATTTTCATTCGGTACGACCAGCGTTCGACGGCCACTGTGGACATGAAACTTCAACTAAAAAAATTTGAAAATGCTTGAAAAGGTGATTAACACGGCGGTTGCGACAGAACATCCCATCCAAACTCTCAGAACTGCTGACACTTCAAAGAAGTTTGCGGCTTGGCGTTGACGTAATGGAACACAGAAAGAGTTCTACGCGCCGTTTCTAGCCGTTTCTGGTTAAACGCCTGCTTCAATTTGTTTAGTTGCTGACAGTAGAGATTCGAATTCAGATGATTGGCCTATCAGAGTGTACCTCATCTTCACCGTCCATAATATCAATAGAACCAACCACCGCTTCGAAGCCAAAAATAACACAATTTTTTCTTTCTGCCTGCTTCGACTTTATACCTTCGTCGTATTGGTACTGAGTTATGTACTGGACTTTTTTTTATTTTACCTCCACTTTGGAGGTACTGGGTTTTTTTTTCATTTTACCTCCTTAAAAACTCTCAAAGCTTTCAAACTTTTGTATTTCGAAAGTGATAAAAATTCTAGTGATATGGATTCTAATATTCTAAACTCGACGAAGGTAATAAAAACTAAAGCGATCTTGAAGCATCTACGCAAGACTGCACAAGGTGACGAAAAATTTATCATAAAATTTTGTTATTGAATAACTTTTTACTAAATAAAAAAATAATTTTGAGTGATCTTTATTTTCACCTTTCCGCCCTCTATTGCTTGTCTGTTTGCAACTTTCAATTTCACAAGTGTCAAATATGAATGACGTACGACGCCATTTGCAAAGATTACAAATTTTTCGATAGAGTGACTAATTTTACGCCACCTTGTATATGAGCGATTCCATGTTAAGGGATCTAAGTATTTTGGTCATAGCCGTAAATTTTCTGAAAATAGGTTCAATTGTAAGTTTGAGTGTAATAAGAAGTAAACTGCAAAAATGTTGGAAAAAAAATTAATAATTTTGAGATTTATTCAATGTTCAAAATTTTGATGCAGAGATTTTTAAATAAAATATCTTTGGTTGTTAAGATATTTTTATAATTTATAATCTGTATTTTATTGTTTAAAAAAAATTTGGAAAACATTTGGAAACTTAGGAAAAAAGATTTTTCGGGAAAAGTGTAGATTTTCGAAAAAAAAATTATTTTTGGGGAAATATGTTTATTTGGAAAAATAAATTATTTTTGACGAAAAATGTTCATTTTGTAAAAAATTTATATATTTTGCAATTTTTTTTTTTTTATTTTACTAATTAAAACATCTTTGGTTGTTTTTGATATTTTTATAATTTATATTCTATTATTTGAAAAAAAATTTTAAAATTAAAAAAAAAAAACAAAAAATAAATTTGGAATTTTTTTTTTCGGGAAAAATGTAGATTTTCGAAAAAACTTTATTTTTAGGGAAAAATGTTGATTTTGGAAAAAATTATTTTTGGGGAAAAATGTTGATTTAGAAAACAAAATTAAACTTATATATATTTATTATTAAAAAATATATATTTATTATTAAAAAATTAATATTATAGAAAAAGAAATTATTTATTTGAAAAAATTTTATTTGTGGAAAAAATGTAGATTTTGAAAAAAATGCTGATTTTGAAAAAATGTAGATTTTGGAAAAAATGCTGATTTTGAAAAAAATTTAGATTTTGGAAAAAATGTAGATTTTGGAAAAAATGTAGCTTTTGGAAAAAATGCTGATTTTTAATTTTTCTGTTCAAAATTTTTGGGGAAAAAATTTCTTTCTGTCATTTTTGAATTGAATTAGAATTTTTTTTTATTTCTTCATTAACAGCTGAAAAAAATTTTGGGAAACAAATATTTTGCTGTAATTTTTGATTTTGAAAAAATGTAGATTTTGGAAAAAATGCTGATTTTGAAAAAAATTTACATTTTGGAAAAAATGCTGATTTTGAAAAAAATTTAGATTTTGGAAAAAATGTAGATTTTGGAAAAAAATTAATTTTTCTGTTCAAAATTTTTGGGAAAAAAAGTATTTCTGTCATTTTTGAATTGAATTAGAATTTCTTATTTTTTCCATTAACAGCTGAAACTATGCTCAGAAATCACTGAATGCTTCTTCTGTGAAATGACAGAACTCCGCCTTACTGGAATACTTCTTAAGCTCAGGCAAAGCCGAACTTAATAATTTTGAGATTTATTCAATATTAAAAGTTTGATGTCAATTTAATTTTTTAGATTATATTGTATTAAAAAAATAATTTAGAAAAATTGTTACTTAGAAAAAAAAATTATTTAGAAACATTATTAATTTTTGAAATAACAAACTTATTTTTGGTAAAAAAGTTTATTTTCAGAAAAAAAATTATTTTTGAAAAAAAAAAAATTTGGAAAAAATGTTGTTTTTAATTTTTCAGAATATATTAAAAAAAAATCTAAAAAAATTGTTATTTTTTGAAAAAAAAAAATTCTGGAAAAGTTCTTTAAAAAAAAACAATTGATTTAGAAACATTGTTAGTTTTTGAAAAAAAAGAAATTATTTTTTGGAAAACAATATATTTTTGGACAAAATGTTGTTTTTAATTTTTTAGAATATGTTAAACAAAATCTAAAAAATTGTTATTTTTTGAAAAAAAAATTTTCTAACATAGAAAAATTGTTATTGTTTGAAAAAAAAAACAATTGATTTAGAAACTTTGTTAATTTAAAAAAAAAACTATTTCTGGAAAAAATGTTATTTTTGGGAAAAAAAAATTATTTTTGCAAAAAATGTTGGTTTTGGAAAAAAATTATTTTTGAAAAAAATGTTGCTTTTGGAAAAAAGAATTATTTTTGGAAAAAATGTTGCTTTTGGAAAAAATGTTGGTTTTGGAAAAATGAATTATTTTTGGAAAAAATGTTGTTTTAGGAAAAAATTTTGGTTTTGGAAAAACATTATTTTTCTGTTCAAAATTTTTGGAAAAAAAGGAAAAAGGAAAAGCAGCCTCCTCAGATTTTTTCACTAACAGCTTTTACTATACTCAGTAATCACTGAAAGTTTACAATAGAATTGCCATAGCTGGGCTTGAAAGGTTGGGTTCCTCCTTAAACTCGAGCGAAGCGAAACCACTAGAATTTCCCCTCAGCCGGATTAAAGAGGAACTAGTCTCACTTTTATAGCATTGTAAATAGCAGATAGAGGAGACTGCCACGATTCGAATTAGGTATCTTTTTTTTCTTTTTAGAAACGAAGTGGACATCGGAAGAATCTCGCTTAGAAACTCACCCACCAAGGCAACAGCGGACTGTAGTATTAAAACGATGTTAGACGCCACTTTAGTGTTCAGCAGTTCATGAAACGCAGCCACTCAAACAACAACAACAACTGAATGGTCTATCTAGCATTTATATACATATTATATAATTGGCGCTTACACCCTTTTTGGGTTTTTGGCCAAGCTCCTGCTCATATTTGTGGCGTGCGTCTTGATGTTGTCGCACAAATGAAGGGATCTACAGCTTTAAGCCGACCCCGAAAGGCAGATATTTTTTATGATGAGTTTTTTCATGGCGCCTGCCGAGCGGCGACTGCTATAAGAGAAAACTTTTTTATCAACTTTTTTATTAAATTTGCGCTTTGCATAAAGCAATGAAAGACACGCAAATATATTATTAAATTTTTTTATTTTATTTTTTTTTTTATTCTCACGGCTGGCTCATTCTGTCAATCCCATTCTCGAGCGCTTATCTCACCAACGCAACTTTTATCCTCATGGCTGTCCCACAAAAACTAGTCGAATGGTGTCAAATCGCAGTTGCCGTGCGCCCAATTAACGTCACCGCTACGACTGATGATTCGATGTCCGATTTTCGATATTCGATTTTAATATTTTCAAACTTTACCCAAGTGAAAAGTGATTTATTTTCTAAATGGCTTAACATAAACAAAATTTCTAACCCATCACCGATACTACTTCAGTTGTCAAAGCAAGCAAAATCGTTAGTTCAAATTCCAAACACTAGATGCAGCACCCTGTGTCAAACCCTACTGAGATAACATCCGTACCTTCGACTCACCCTGTATAAGAAACGGGGACTTTTATTTTTTTATAAATTTTTATAAATTCATATATATATACGTACATTTATGTAAGTGCATTAATCCCTGACTCAATACAATTTGTCTGCGAGGTGAAGGCATTTTTTCATGCATTTAAATTTTTCTTTTTTATTTTCTTGCGCCACTATTTACTTCATTTTTATTTCATTTTGTATCTCGACCGTAAGAAAAAATTCCCCCCACCTTGGCGAGTAAACAAATAGAATTATTATGAAATAAAATGAATACAGCCAATGAAAAACACTCTTTGCTTTTGTAGAGCTACAGATAGGCCCGACACAAACAGCGACCACACACCCGACCCCACTAACCCAGAATCAACGGTTAACTGAGAGACGACTGCGCTTGACTATTCTACTTGATTTTGTTGGGCGCGAGGTTGAATTTCTGAAAAACTGACAAAGGGCAATGTGGCATTGAGGAGAGTGGAATGAGTGATTGAAATGGGAGGGTGCAGAACGCTGGGTGGAGAGAGTGAGGGGTGGACAGTGGGATTACGAATGACTCATAAAAAACACTTTCAAATTTATACTATTATTACACATTTTGCTTATTTTTCATTTATTTACGCCGTTTTCATTTAGTTTTATGTGTTTGTTTGTGTGTGTGCGTTTTTTTCTCTCGCGGAAGTATAATTCATTTAGGTTTTTTGATTATTGTTGGTTTTTTGTTAAAGTATTTTACGAATTTACGTTTTTCATCTTAATTTTAAATTCAACTACAGCTTGAAGAATTTTTTCAACAAATATACTTGTGCTTACATACATACATACATATTTATTTATTTATAAACATATTTACATTATATAAGTATATAGAGGCTCAATATATTTCCCTGTTACTTATAAATTTAAAAAAATAAGCACGCAGTTTTTTTTTTAATTTTCGCAATAAGCTTTGTAAGTGCATATGTTTTTGTAATTTGTTGTTTCGCTGCTTGATGAACGCAATCTTTATTTATGCCGTTTGTTGTTATTGCAGGCAGTGCCCAGGCAACAGTAGAAATATCTCTTTGCATGCTGAATCAATGAAAATGTCTATGTAAACTGTAGCAACATACAGAAGTGTCAGAAATATAAGTAAAAGGTGGCGCAAAATCAATCACTCTATCGGAAGATTTATAATTTTCGCAAATGGCGTCGTACGTCAATCAAATTTAACACTTGTGAATTAGACAGCTGGAGTATACAAGCAAACAAACAGTGGAACACGTAAAGGTCAAAATAAAGATTGCCGTCACTCAAAAACATTGTTTTATTTAGTAAAAAAGTTACTCAAAAACAAAATTGCATGATTAATTTTGCGGCACCTGGTATTTATGTACATATGTGTAAAAACTATGTCAGAATGTATTAGGCAGTGGACAAAAAAATCTTTGAATGAAATCAAAAATGTTCATTGTTTAAATGAACGCTACAAACAAACAATTACAACAAACAATTCGAGGGGTATGGCTATTAAAGAACGAGATCGGCACTGCTGTGAGAGAAGAACGCACGCACCGAGCATCGGTGACCGCCAGCTATTGAGAATTGTTTGTTTGTGCATGCTCTCTCGAATGCAATGCCCCTCTCTTCAGTAAACAAATCAGTATAGAGATAGCTTTACTATGCATTGTAATTGTTTTTTTTTTTTTACCGGAAAAATAGAATACTTTATCAAGATGGTGCTCACCTAAGAACAACAAAAAGCTCGCATTAATAGGTATATGCTGGACCCTACGCTCTTATGTGAAAAATAGGAGCTGATGATTATGATATACTATTGAAAAAGGTTTAAAAGAAACTGATTAGAAAACATAATAACTTGTGACGATCCAGAAAAGGAGCGCCCATTTATTCGTTAGAAGAGTCCTACCGCATGGAGAGCCAAAGACACTTGACTATGTGAAGCGAATTGAAAGCAACGGTGATTGCTCTTTCAATATTACTTTGGCCAAAGCGCGCATGCCATTTTTCAATCATAATATTGCTAAATTTTACTTCATTCTGTTCATGAGTTGCAAAAGATGTAGGAGTGATTTTTGATTCACATTTTTCATTCAATAGCTACGTTAATTTTGTTGTATCTACTTCTTACTCTGCCTTAGGTCTTGTACGGCGTAATAGCTCTAAGTTATCGGACCCTCACAAATAACAATTTACTTCCCCCGTCTGCCCTATGTAGCTTAGAATATCCAATATTTATCTAGAGGCCTTCTCACCAATTTGCAATCAAGAGAATGTAACGTGTACACAAAGGTCTCCTTCAAATATGCTCTCAGTTCGCTAAGTTCCCCAGAGAGTGGAAAGTATATACTCTCACTGTCTTTTGGTTTTACTGTAATTAAAGGAGAAAGTGATTGTTCATCTCTGTTACTAGGCATTCACTTTCATTTACCTACGTAACACTTATACATTTCATCTTAAATGGCTTAACACGAATTCCGCGGGTAATGCTCCTATTGGGGGGTGGTTAAGTTTCAAGGGCCGGTGTTGATTTTGAATAAAATACACTTTTTTTTAGGAAATTATTGCCACTTATCTTTATTATGATAATATTTGTAAGGCTTAATTACGTATGGAACAAAATATCGGCCTCGGCGGCACACCTCCATCCGATGGTCCAAATTTTCGATGACGCCGAGGCATAATTGAGGTTCTATGCCGATAATGTGCCGAATTATAGAATTATCTCATCCTTTAGCTCTTGAATTGTTGCTGGCTTATCGACGTACATCTTTTCATTCAAATAACGCCAAAAAAGGAAGTCTAACGGTGTCAAATCACATGATCTTGGCGGCCAATTGAGATCACCGAGACGTGAGATTATTCGGCCATCAAATTTTTCGCGCAAAAGAGATATTGTTTCGTTAGCTGTGTGATAAGTGGCACCGTCCTGTTGACACCACATATCGTCCACATCCATATCTTCCAATTCGGGCCATAAAAAGTTCGTTATCATCTCACGATAAAGAACACTATTTACAGTAACTGCCTGAGCGGCCTCATTTTGGAAAAAATACGGCCCAATGATGCCGCCGGCCCATAAACCGCACCAAACAGTCACTCTTTGTTGGTGCATTGGTTTTTCGACAATCACTCTTGGATTATCATTCGCCCAAATGCGGCAATTCTGCTTATTGACGAATCCACTGAGGTGAAAATGTGCCGCATCACTGAATCACGAAGTGCGCGCAAGGCCGTAGAGAGCACATCCGGGCCCCGGGGGAAAATTGCAAATGCGGGCCCTTTCCAATGATGTCTAATTCATATAAATACGTATAATCTCGAGTCCGGGCCCCTCTGAAAACTCCGGGCCCGGGGGAAAAAGTACCCGATCCCCCCCCCCCTCTCGTCGGGCCTGAGTGCGCGATATGCATTTTGATTTGAACGCCCGTTCTCATAATAAGCCTGAATAACTTTAACGCATTGCTCGATTGTGTATCTTTCCACGGTTCAAATTGAATTAGTCTGAAATTGAAAAACGTCAAATGAAATGCAGAAGAAAACTTGACATTTATGTGTGGTTTATATTCAACATTGGCCCTTGAAATTTAACCACACTTTACTTAACAAAAAAACCTTTGCAGTACTGACGAATTGGCTTTAAAATTTTCATATAAAGTGAATGCTCAAATGCTTAGCAGATGAATATTCAAAAAAATACTGTATTTTACTTATATGCTCCCATAAATGAACACCAACGCTCAACACTCCAAAAGCCTTCAAAAAAGGGTACCACTCTGCTTGGCTTGCCGGTCTGTCATATACATACATACATACTATATGCACCATACTCTCAATTTTTTTATATCATAAAAATATAGTTCATGTTGCAACAAAATATGGCGCAAAGTTTCAAACTTTGTTCAAAACTTTTTCAAAATTCCATCAAAACTTTCAACTTTTTAACCAGAATTTTTAAGATTTTCCTAAGTATGCAGTTTTATAGCCTCTTCAATTTCGGTATAAGAAATGCAAGTTTCAAGTGACTACAAAATACTATCGGTTTCTGGCAATTTTTTCCACCCTGAGGTGTCACGCCTTTTCTTCCCTTCAAATTGCATGCTCGAATATTTTAGATGGAAGAAAACGCATAGCACTTAATCGGTTAAAAGGTTTTTTCAATGTTCAGATAACATCCGATTAAGCTTATCCGGGGACGAAAGGCTGCCGATTAGCTGCTGATAATCAAAACAAAATCCCGCGGTTGAAAATAATTATTGTAATGAAGAAATGTGGATTGCAGTCGTTGTACACGCATTTTTAAGGTGAATGAACTATTGGCAGAACTTTCGCTCTCATTGAGAAAGTGCCGCTAACTGTTTTATTCCAACTACATTGAGGTCGTATGCTTAATTTTTAATACAAGAATAAATTATCTGTTTAATGAGTGTAATGACGAAAAGGTGGCATAAGAGAGAGCTTTGGGGTTAAAGCACCCAGCCACACCAACAGTTCAAAAGTTTTATTTCGCCCTTGATCAGAATTTGCACGCTTGAGCTTGAATGCGTATATATGCATATGCATATATGCATACGTACGCACATACATACATATATGATAAAGATCTTTGCATACGCTTGCATACATACATATGTAAGCGAGTGATTCTTATACATAATTACATATATGACAATATTTATGGCAATTTATAAGAACCGTTTGGTTCGAAATCAAACAGCGGGCGATAATAGTCGTTATTATTATAAGTGGATTAATATACACTCACCGAAAAAAGTATTGGCACAGTGTACATATAAAGGTATAATTTAGCATAGCACATAAACTTATTTATTTTAACAATTTTATTTTTTTATTTTTACACTACATCTTAGTTTTATTTTATTTCTTAAAACATTCGATATCAATTTCTTTATTTTTGAGAAAAGAGAAAAAAAAATTCTAAGTTAATTCCATATTTTGCGACAAAAGTATTGTCACATATGTTATTTTGCCATAGTAACTTTAAAAGCAACCCTGCTATCCAGGGCCGTAGAGAGCATACCCGGGCCCCGGGGGAAAATTGCAAATGCGGGCCCTTTCCAATGATGTCTAATTCATATAAATACGTATAATCTCGAGTCCGGGCCCCTCTGAAAACTCCGGGCCCGGGGGAAAAAGTACCCGATCCCCCCCCCTCTCGTCGGGCCTGCTGCTATCATTTTCGAAGTAACGGGATAGGGGGATGTATCAATTTTCAAACCGTTGCAATTAATTGACAATTTTCGTTATTTGAATATGCGCCTGAAAATGGGTAGAAAGAGTAGCGAAACTAAAGGGTTTTCCAATAAGAAGTGTTGACAAAGATTGTTGCCTGCGGACAAGCCTCGTCGATTGGAATGGGCCCAAAGAGTCATCGAAATCCGTAGGGTCCGTCGAATATGGGCAACCCGTATGCTTAATAATGTACAAAAAGTTTCAATAAATTTGCTCAATCCATATTTAAGAAAAAAATTCCCAAACATAGTGTTTTTTTTCACTGAAACCCTTCTGACTTCAATTCAGCTTCTTTTTTTACACCAATAAATTTTTTATATCAAGGAGGTAATAGATTGGTAAACTTCAAGGGCCGATGTTGAATGTAAACCACACTTAAACGTAAAGTTTTTTTCTGCATTTCATTTAACAATTTTCAATTTCAGACTAACTCAATTTGAACCATGGAAAGATATGTACATAATCGAGCAACGCACATTTTTACCTCAGTGGATTCGTCAATAAGCAGAATTGCCGCATTTGGGCGAATGATAAACCAAGAGTGATTGCCGAAAAACCAATGCACCCACAAAGAGTGGCGGCATCATTGGACCGTATTTTTTCCAAAATGAGGTCGGTCAGGCAGTTACTGTGAATAGTGTTCACTATCGTGAGATGATAACGAAATTTTTATGGCCCGAATTGGAAGATATGGATGTGGGCGATATGTGGTTTCAACAGGACGGTGCCACTTGTCACACAGCTAACGAAACAATGGCTCTTTTGCGCGAAAAATTTGATGACCGAATAATCTCATGTCGCGGCGATGTCAATTGGCCGCCAAGATCATGTGATTTGACACCGTTGGACTTCTTTTTTTTTTGGGTTATTTGAAATAAAAGGTGTACGTCGATATGCCAGCAACAATTTAAGAGCTAAAGGATGAGATAATTCTATAATTCGGCACATTAACGGCATAGAATCTCAATTATGCCTCCGCGTCATCGTAAATTTGGACCATCGGATGGAGGTGTGCCGCCGAGGCCGATATTTTGTTCCATACGTAATTAAGCCTTACAAATATTATCATAATAAAGATAAGTGACAATAATTTCCTAAAAAAAAGTGTATTTTATTCAAAATCAACACCGGCCCTTGAAACTTAACCACCCTTTTGAATCCCATTTGAATGGCGAATAGAAAAATATGAAAATAAAAATTTTCAACTTGCATTTCTTACAAAAATTTTGAATTTGGAGCTGCATACCAAGCATGTCCGAGTTCTTTATTTAGCCACTATATGTATTGACTCATAATTGAAGAGATGCATTTTTTAGGCTTATAAAATTTCCAGCCCATGTACCTATACAAATACACATACACACATACGCGTACATTCATGCATATGAATTGTCTTATTTTTGATATGCAATTTATTTTCTACTCAGCACTGCAACAAGTAATTACTACTAAGTGTTTTTCCTTACTATATTTATTACATTTTTGAAGGAAAAAAAAACTCAAACAAAAACAAAAAAGTCGATTTCTACTTGGAGTTTCACTACTTACATAAAAATGTATACTGCGTTTCTACGACTTTTTGTGAGTCTACCAGTAAGAATCTCAAGGGGATTTCACTTGAAGCTTTTCATTATTTTCAATTTGCTTTGTTCATGTTTTTGTTCTTGTTTTTGCTATTATTTTTTTTTTAACATTTTTTTTGCGTTTTTTGTCTTGCTTTTTTGATGTTTTTCGCTTTATTGACTTTTTTCGCATGAATTTTGTTTGTTGCTTTTGTTGTTGTTTTTTATATCTGTCAGCTATTTAATAATAAAATTGCGGTGCTTTTTATGCATATTTATTATTTGTTGTGTTTCAGTTTTGTTACTGTAGTTATGGTAATTTTTTATAGAAATATTTCTTGATACACACACATATAAATACGGTCATACATACTACATTTTATTTACATACATAACTGCAGATATAGTTAATATGTACTTAAATGCAAGTAAAATTGTAGGTATGTACGGATGTGTGTGTATATATTTGTAGGTGTGTATGTATGTCTATGTGTGTATATTTGCACTGAGATTTGTTCTACACTCTCATCTGGCAATCAGAAAATATATGTATGTGTATGCGTGTGTGTGTGTGTTTACTTTTATATATCTGTGCTACAAATTTATTTGAAATGATAAAAATATTTTTAATTGAATTTAATTCAAGGAGACTCTAGTTTTTGTTGCCAGATTCTTGTTTTTCTTTTTTGTTCGGCTTTGTCTTGTTTCATTTTTGTACGTTTTATAAAAATTTAATTTCCTTGTTTTAATGGGAATTTCGTAATTTTATTTATTAATGCAAAAACAAAATATGAAAACAAAAAAATTGCGTACCCAACACGATAAATGAACGTAACGAAACTTGGAAACTGACGCATACACACATACATATGTATGTATGTATATATGTATGTATATACATATGTATATGTATACAAAGTTTTTGCAAATATGTGTGTATGTATGTATGCACTTACGCATGTATGTATGTATATAGATTTCATGACAAATTGAAAGGTTTTTGTCTCGCACAAATAGGCTTTGTTTCTCGTTGTGCAACACTTAGCAGGCCACCCCACAGTATAACGGTGCATGAGTGCGTACATACATACAAGTACATACAATGAATATACAGTGCACTCGCGGTAACTCGAATAGCCGCTAAGTCGAACGACGTGCTAACTCGAACTCATTTTTTCCCCTATTGACTTCTTTGTAACTCGAACAATAAAAAAGCGCTATAACTCGAACAAAAAAACAAATTTATTTGTACACACATTCTTTTCAAACATGTACATTTTGTACATAGATGCATATGTAATAGTATATGTATATAAATTATATGTATACTAGTGCATTGTCCATATGAATATTTCGGCGTTAATATCCCGTTAGTTTTCTGGGAACAACATCTTGCATTGACCAAATTGCTTTAAATTTGTCATTTGTAGTGTATCAGTGCATGTGAGTAATGGATCGTAAAAGGTTGAAGTGTTTAACATTAAAGAGAGGGCTGAAGTCCATAACAAAATTAAACGTGGACGTAGTGTTACTTCTCTAGCGAAGGAATATGGGGTAGCCAAGTCCACCATAAGTCTTATAAAAAAGAAAGATAAGGCAATTTATGGCTTGCACTAACGCTACCGGCAACCATAAGCTTAAACTTCTCGTTATTGACAAAGCAAGAAATCCTCGTGTTTTCAAAAATTTTAACTGTCCGGTGGAGTACAAAAATTCCAAATCAGCCTGGATGACTTCGGCGATTTTCAAAGACTGGTTTCATAATTCGTTCGTGCCGCAGGTAAAATCCAGATTCATTAAAACAATTTTTTTAACCAAGTTAAATGACTTTAATATTTAGGTAAGAAAATATTTGAAAGATGGGGGACTACCTGAGAAGGCTCTTCTTCTAATTGATAATGCCCCATCACATCCCAACGAAATCGAATTAAAGTCCGAGGATGGTTTAATTTTAACTATGTTTATGCCGCCGAATGTGACACCATTGATCCAGCCAATGGACCAAAATGTAATTCGTATAACGAAACTATACTACAGAAATTTTCTACTGGCTTCCATTTTCAACAATCGATCGAAAAATCGATATCGATGACTGTTTTTTTAACATAGCACACTCAATTGATAAGTCGAACAAATTCGATAAATCGAACAGCGCCTGTTTTAATTAGTTCGAGTTATCGCGAGTGCACTGTATATATTTATGTATATGCGCTATAAAGCAATACTTATTAGCACCTACTTGCACATACATTTGCTTTCATATAAATAATAAAAATAAATAATAAAAAAACAATACAAATCGGGAAGTCCGCATATTAGAGGCTTAATTTATATTCTGGAATTTCCATAATTCTCCGCTATTATGCATGAATTTTTATTTACAAATTAAAATACAGAGCAAAAAACCCGCGAATATAACTTAAGAAACCCAGATTAGATTAGGTTATTTCTTTTTTATTGCGGGTATACATCACACGCCACATACATTCTGTCGAAAAAGTGTCAATATTTGGTGAATAAAGCACAAAATATTTATTATTCATCCAAATTTTGTTTTTATCGCATTCAAAATAAGCCTCTTTCGACGTAATACCATTAATGCCAATGACTAATCTTATCATCGAATATTTTTTGAAGCACATTTCCTGGAATCACGTGGTGAATTCTCATTTATGGTTGCCTTCTATCGACTGAAAACGGCTGTTTCGAAGTAGAAAATTTAAGTTTTCTTCTTCTTCTTCTTTTTCTTGATTGACGCGTTAACCGCTTAAGCGATGTTGGCCAACTTAGACAAAACGCGCTAGTCGTTTCATTCTCGTGCAATGTCTATGTTGTTGCAAAGCTAATCATACAGCTCATTGTTCCATCGTCTGCGATGTTCGCCGTCGCCAACGTGCAAAAATCCAATTCCGCTAAATCTCTCTCTCAAACGCTCCAAATGAGGCCTCATCGGAGCGCGCGACACTGCTATCTATGATCTTGACAGGAACAAGCATAAACTACGAATTCTTTCGATGTTGGCACTGGTTTCAAGCAAGGAGATACGCTATCTACACGGTTTGATTGAAAAGTAATTAGCCTTCCCGCACGGAGCGTCTGCCAAGCGATCAACCGAATCGGCTGCTGGGGGAAAATGATCGTTGGACCTTCCCCTTCCACTAGAAACCGGTCCCAGTTCGCTGACATCGCTCCGCGCGTGAAAGCTGTTTTAAAAGTGTGTTAGGATTTTGCCCGATCAAATTTTGCGTGAAGCTAAACAACACGAGTACCGAACCATTGGGCTACTCAAGGAGGCTTACGGGGGCCAATCTCTGTCCAGTGCCCAGGTAAAACGGTGGCACACGTCGTTCAAGGAAGGCCGGGAGGACGTCGAAGACAAACAGCGATCTGGAAGGCCTTCAACGACGCCTTCCTCTGCACCTCTGCATTGGCCGAGATGGGGTTCCGGTGCTTCCCCACCCTCCCTACAGCCCAAGGGTCCTATTTTGAAGAATATTATATGTATAAGCCAAAAGGTTTAATAAAACTGCTTAAAAAAAATAAGGCTCATTACTTTTCAATCAAACCCTGTACTATAATTTTTGGTTTTACATTTTGTCATCTGCGAAATCAACCCTGGCGCAACTAACTTCACAAAGAGCATTCAGATCTGTTGGTATGCTGGCAGGCTTGCTATTGTTGCACGAAATCAATGCACATTTGCTGTTTGCGCCTTAAAACTTATTATTACAGGGTTCGGCACTCGAAGTATAACCAACTTCAGACCGCTCGCGCCTGATGCCCGTGCATCAGCTCTCTGTTAGTTAGCTAAATCAACGTCCAGAGTATTTTTTACAAGCGCGCGGAAGCATTTTGCGAGAGTAAACGCGAAAGAAGAAAATCAGTAATAGATTTCAAACGCAATAGTGGGATTGCATTATATTTGGCTGGAAAATCACAACCAGCGATTGTTCGTGAACTCGAGCACCTTAAAGTATATAAAGTTTTTGTTTATCGCACCATTACTCGCACCAATGATACTGGTAGCATCGCGTAACGTCATGGAGGTGGTCATCAAAAGGCTGCAACGTCACGTGAAACGGTTCAAAAAGTGAAGAAGCGACTTGAGCGAAATCCCCGACGAAGTGTCAATCAAATGGCGAAAGAACTGAAAATATCTGACCGTTGCATCGCCGCATACTGAAAAATGGTCTCAAAGTCAGGCCTCAGAAGATCCAAAAGGCGCATAATCTCACACCAAAGCGGCAACAAGTCAGACTTGAGAGAGCGCAGGAGTTGCTTCGCTTGGCCGAAAGCGGTCACTTTCCGAACTTTGTGTCTTCTGACGAGAAAATTTTTCAAATTGAGCAATTTGTAAACTCCCAAAACGGTAGGCTGTATTTGACCGACTGTTCATAGGAGAATTTGAGTCATCGATTGGCCACCAGGAGGTAGCACCCGTCACAATTAATGGTTTCAGCCGCTGTAACCGCAGATGGGCGCTCTCCAATCGTTTTCATCGAGACTGGCGTCAAGGTAAAAGCGAAATATTATCGGGAAAGTAGTCTGGAGGTGCTTCATGTGCTATTTCGAAAACCCTTTGACCCCAATACGATATACGAAGGACTCAGAAAGTCCTTTGGACTCCTCGCCATTCAATTTCCAAACTCGTAGCTATGTTTACCGATCACTGGACGATCGGCACACACATGGAAAAGCTAGGGTTACAATTTAACACACGTTGCAGAAGCTATGGGGACCCTTCAGAGAAGGAGACTGTAGATCATTTTCTCTGTAAATGTCCGGGTTTGGCAGCTAGACGACTAAGGTCACTGGGCACTCCTTTCTTCGACAGCTTGGGGCAGTGCGCCAACCTATATCCAATCAATCCATTCTGCCATTCTCCATTATATCAACAGCTCTGGCTGGCTGTAGATATCTGCCTGTTGAAGGTCTCATAATGATATCAAAATGGCGGTTTAGTGCTAATTGGGGAGTGCCAGACCGACACTTCAACCATTTCACCTACCTACCTACCTATTCTGGAGATTGCTTTGAAACCGTGGACAGACATACATTTCGGTGATAGACCATGGACGTTTCAACCGGACTCGGCATCGTCTCGCAAAGCTCGAGTGAACCAAGAATGGCTAAAAAACAACGTTCCGAACTTCATAACGTCCACACTATCTCAAATGGTTCTCAAATTCACCTGGATGGATTATTGTCTTTGGGCCAGTCTCGAGGCGCTGAAAAAAGCCATTATCCGCGAGTGGGCCAAAATACCTGCAAGTCACATTCGGACAGCTTGCGAATCGTTTCTGGACCGTCTCAAGGGCATAGTCAAGGCAAAAGGTGGTCATATCGAGCAAAAGTAAATTTAATCTTAATTTTGTATTATTTTCACACATTTTTTACATTGAATTGAATAAAAGTAATTTTCCAAACTATAGTAAATATATTTGGTTACACTTCGAGTGGCGGAACCTGTAAAGCAAAGCCAGTGGGTCTGGAAATTAAGCTCGACAAAATACTTAATAAAGTCAAGCAAAACCGCACTCTACAGCAACCTGGAATTTGGTCCACATATTTTTCAAAAAGTGGTAACCTTCAAATACCGGGATATGAACCTTAGCAGCATGGCGGAGCTCCTAATCTGCGTAAGCGACAGAATCTAATCTGGCAAAAGAAGTTCCTTTTCACATCTTAAATTGCTCGAAAACCAACTGATCTCATGGTCGCGTAAGTTGCAAATCTATAAGACCCTAATAAGACCAATAGCAACGTATGGCTGCGTGGGTTATGACCACCAACATTAAGAACCACATCCTACGCTTTGAGCGAGTGATACTGAGGAGCGTATTTGGTCCAGTAAAGGAAGTTGATGGGACTTATATACATATATATTTTTTTCCTTGTTCACTCCACTTGGGACCATAGGGCCTCGACAAGACTCAGTCTTGCGTTGGTTTCGTTAATATATTTTTGCTTTCTGGCAGGGTAGGTGATTAGCCTGCCGCTACCAGGTGATTAGGGGACTTATATAGAATGAGATATAGCAGCGAAATCAAAAAACTGATTTATTTATGGTTTTTTTTTTATTCTCCTTCCGCATTTTTTTAATTTTTATTTCATTTATAAATATGCGTTACAGTTATGTTAATAAAAAAAATCTTTCTTTAATTAATTAGCAGTTCAGTCTGTGCAGCGTACGAGTTTCTTTCATGGTGATTCCTTTCAATGTAAAAAAATATCTGATTTGATTAAATTTGTGTTCAAGAAGATAAATTCAAGTGTCGTGACAAATTTATTTCTCTCTCTCATAGCTCCACAGCTTCAGCTTCTTCATCACGTGAAACATTTATTTACATAATTTAATTATTTAAAATATTTTTTTTGCTCGTAGTGAAAATGTTGAAGGCCGGAAAGTGCAAAATTTGTCTATGAAGAATAATGCTGAATTAGTCAACTTAATCACCAAATTTAAGGCCGATAGAGCACTTGTGGTCAGCTCTGGAGTCCCAAATACCAGTAGCAAAAGCTTAGGATCCAGAACAAAGGAAAGACTTCTAAATCAATTTTTTAATCTAATCATATTAATTTACATTTTTTAAGAAATATACCAATTTTTAATGTAATTTATGAAAAATGAGATATGTACATATGTATGTGCATATGTTAATTATTTTACATTAAAAAAATTATGTAAAACTTACAAACTTTGTATGCATACACCCATATTATTTAATAAATTTATGTAAAAAATATGAATGGAAGAAGAATCATTGCATGTACTACTTCCATTTGATGCCTAATGTATGAAAAGCAAAATCAAATCATACCTACATACATAAATTCACAAAACCCATATGAGCAAGTGTAGAGGCCGAAATGCAGGCCAGACTATCAGCTGTTTCGAATATGCCGAATTTATTTGTCAGTAGCACATAAACAGCCAAAATCAACAGTCACCCAGCACTACCCCAAGAATGACCAACTAAGCATGTAAGCAGAGGGTGTTTTTGTTGTTTGTTGAGGCGTCGCGTCGTCATCGAGTTGTTGATGCTACTGCAGCTGTTGCCGTCGGCGTCACTGCTTACGGAGCACGTTTTTTTTGGGCATTGAACTTGAATTAGTCAACCCGCATATGTTTATATGCATGTGACTGTGTGTGTATGTACATATAAACGACAGCCGACAAATCGCAGCTACACAGGCACGACGCGTGCACAAACAAACATTGCTACGTCAACACTTTATGTCTGGCTGGATGTATATTATAATATATATGTATGGATACGTGTGATTGTGTGCATGTGCGAGCGTTGGTTCGCCACGATTACAAAAACAACAACAACAAATTTAGGAGGCAGCAAGTGCATACGAATATATGCGGCATGAGAATGTCGAACAGCAACAACAATGCCAAGAGGCTTTGCTGCGCAGCAGTAATAGCTACAATAACAACAGCAACATAGCCGAACAAATTGAATGCCAACATGCGAACATACATACATACATATATATGGATGGATGGCTGTGTATAAGCACATGCATATTTGTACGATTGTACGATGTATGAACGCGTGGGTATTTGTTGAGCGACTAGTGCTGGCACAGTCGCTAGTTAGCGACGTCGTTGTGACGTTAGCAGCAACAACAGTCACAGTAGCAGACTGACGTCGCACGAATGCCGTTATGAAAACAAAAAATTCAAGAGGAAACAGCGGATAAAAACAAATCGCAAATTACAAACAGCAATAGCAACAAACACGCAAACAACAACAACCACAACAACTCGTACAACATACAGAACAAGAGCGAAACGAAGGGGAAAGCACAGTAGGCATGTGACCTCGCTGTTGCACGTGCACCAAAGCCGAAAACCAGCAAATAAACCGAATAGCAACATTAGTATCTAACAGCAATAACAATAGCAACATTAGATACTCTACCAAAGAGCGAATAATGACAAGAACATTTATTTATTAACTACAAAAAGCTATAGGTAAATGATATTAAGGAAGACCAAATTTTATTTGATTTGTATAATTTGAATTGTGTAGGGTAAAAGGCGTTAGTTGTCGGACACTTAACTTGATTAAAGACTTTAAAAAATCATAACTTTGATACCCCTGGTATGCAACTTTAGATTCTGTAAATATTTTTTTATGAAATTCATTATTTTTAGTTATATTTTCTTTATTTAAGAATGCCGCTAGTAATTAGACACT
This sequence comes from Anastrepha ludens, assembly GCF_028408465.1. Taxonomy (NCBI): domain Eukaryota; kingdom Metazoa; phylum Arthropoda; class Insecta; order Diptera; family Tephritidae; genus Anastrepha; species Anastrepha ludens. Next base: position 23,194,674 of record NC_071499.1, on the reverse strand, counting down.
TGTTTTAGTTCTCGCACACTTCGGCTACTATTTTTGAAGAAGTTTTAATTGTAACGGGTTTTGAATTTTAAGAGTACAAAGTGGAAAGTGTTCGACTGTTGGCGCACTTACCTCTTTATTTTCTACGTTGAACTTGGAATAATAATTTTAATATTCCAAAGTTACTCCATTGCAAGCGAACGCTGGTTCCCTATACTTTTGTTAATAAGTTAGTTATTTTGTACACTCTCTTTAACCTGCTAATGGAGCAATGAAAGAGATGAGAGAGTTTACCCCGCTGGGGAATCATACCGCAAACCTTTTCATGGAGTAACGGTTAAGAATGGCTTTTTAAGTTCAAATGAAAAAAAATTACTTTTAAGTTCAAGTTTTTTTTTTTGTTCATTAATTTATTTAATCTATACATATATATAATTTATAAAACCAAGATAAAAGGTGCTTTTATAGAGACATTTAGCTTTACATTTTATTAAGATACTAGCTTTAACCCGCGGCCCCGCTCTCCTAGGAGTAGTTTTGAGAGATTTAGGATAAGTATATAAAATGTAATTCTTTTAACAATAATTTCATAGAAAATAATTTTTTATTAATAACTATAATATTACAATACCCGGCATCCGTTGTTATGCCTCGTTGAATAAAATCAAAACAACCATTCAGAAAAATATCAAGCAAAATTATGTCTATTAATTTTCTATCTCAAACCGTTTTTGAACTTTGCATTTGTGGGAAATAGGAAAAACTAAGATTTTTTAGATTAAATTTAAGCAAATGTTCGATTATTAGTGACGAATGAGAGTGGTGGGGCGGCCTGGAGGCTGTGGGAAGGGAGTTCCATCATAAAAACATGCCTATAACCTTCATTGGGGGTTGTCGGGGTCGCTGATTACGAATTTGATCTTAAAATTTTGAAAATCCACCCCCTTCCACCCCTATTGGCCACCCCCTCACGTGAAATAGCGTATATTCAAGAACATAATCAAGATGCATGTAAATTTATATGTTGTCGGGGTCGCTGATTATGAATTTGATCTTAAAATTTTGAAAATCCACCCCTATTGGCCACCCCCTCACGTGAAATAGCGTATATTCTAGAACATAATCAAGGTGCATGTTAATTTATATTTTCAGGGTCGCTGATTACGAATTTGATCTTAAAATTTTGAAAATCCACCTCCTTCCACCCCTATTGGCCACCCCTCACGTGAAATAGCGTATATTCAAGAACATAATCAAGGTGCATGTTAATTTATGTTTTCAGGGTCGCTGATTACGAATTTAATCTTAAAATTTTGAAAATCCACCCCCTTCCACCCCTATTGGCCACCCCCTCACGTGAAATAGCGTATATTCAAGAACATAATCAAGATGCATGTAAATTTATATGTTGTCGGGGTCGCTGATTACGAATTTGATCTTAAAATTTTGAAAATCCACCCCCTTCCACCCCTATTGGCCACCCCCTCACGTGAAATAGCGTATATTCTAGAACATAATCAAGATGCATGTTAATTTATGTTTTCAGGGTCGCTGATTACGAATTTGATCTTAAAATTTTGAAAATCCACCCCCTTCCACCCCTATTGGCCACCCCCTCACGTGAAATAGCGTATATTCAAGAACATAATCAAGATGCATGTAAATTTATGTTTTCAGGGTCGCTGATTACGAATTTGATCTTAAAATTTTGAAAATCAAAAAATGTATCTACGTATAGCTGCAGCTAAAAATTTTGTGTCGAGGTATTGATATGTACTAAAGATTTCTCGTATTTTACTAACCTTCCGAAGATGATTCCATTTGGTTTTGTTCAATTTACTCCATTACAAAATCTTTCAAATGTGTACAACTTTCACTATTCATCGACAGTAATACGATGCTCAAACGAAGGCCACGTTGCGACTGAAAATACAGAGGATACATAGGGTACAGGACGTTGCTATGAACGGTTTTCACTACTCAAGGCATTACTGTAGCCAACCCAAAGACAAAAAAAAATCTATCTAGAAACTTTTTTTTTCGACTTTTGGCCAGCTTTTTGGGAATCGGCCGCGCTGTGCAACGTACAGACATTCACCTTTATAGTATAGAAGATGTTTCATGACTTGGAAAATCTTTTTAACGCATACTCCAGGTAGTTTTATAAAATAAAAATATTTATAATTTTATATAAATATATATAAAATATGTAATATATATATAAAAATATTATAATTTTTCAAGATATTCTCCATGACTTGAAAAATCTTTTAACGCATAACCCAGTTGGTAAAAATAACGTTATGCAATGCAAAAGGATGCCTTCATGGAAAACTTCGCTATTTGTAGCACCAGTATTTTTGCCAGAATATTTTCATTTTTATTCACTTCAAAAATGCATATTCTTTATGTATTTTAACCCTTCACGGCATGAATTAATATAGGGTTGAAAAGAAAAACGTTAAGACATATTAAATGAAAAATAATGAAAAAGTTGTGTTTGTATTTTGGTTTTTTACGGAACCTTCCATATATAAAAACTAGTTGTAAGGTATGGAAAACAGTTGGAAGGTGAAAAAATTATTATTCGTCGAGATAGTTGAGTAAATTGACTTCATGAAAATATTTTTTTTTTTTTTGCCAAAAAGTACTTACGCTTTACTCTGTTATCGTTTTTTTTTTTCAAATAAATCACTCGCACTGTGAAATGTCATAAAATCGTAGACAATTTTTTTGCGTTTTATTATTGCAAAATATATATTGGATGGGTGAAAATAGTTTACATTATTTTATAATACACCTGATTCTCTTTTTACACGAATTTTTTGGGAACGTTACTATTGCATTGAAAACAATATTAAAAAATTCTTTTTAGAGTTCACTTAAGGGGATAGATACCTGTTAAATTTCGAAAAAAAAAATTTTTCTTCAAATATGTTAATATAATCCTTTAAGAATGAGTCAAAATTTAGAACATAAATTTAAGTATTTCTTATATTATAGATCGTCAACCGTGACGACTCTATTCTTTGCGTTCGAGCGCTGGGAGAGGTACCTATAGTTAAGTTGTATTCAAACTTTAGACGCGTTTTTCTCAAAACTATTTTTTTTCGAATTGGCGTACACGATAACTCGAAAAGTTATTGACCGAGCTCCCTGAAATTTTGCACCCATCTTTTTTACAAGTTTTCAAAAAATTTTCGAAAAATAATTTTTTTTAAGCAAAAATAGTTGGGAAATTTGCCCCAAAATTCATTTTTTTTAAGCATTTCATTCCGCGAATTTTTTTTTCAATCTATTGTTAATTTATATAGAAATTATGACATTAATAAACAAACAAATTTTTGGTTTTTTGTATTCAGGTCACTGACGCCGATGCTACAATGCCTGCCGATTGAGAAGCTCCGCTGCAGCCTTCCTGGAAGAATTGAGTGTACATCCGCCATTTTAAATTATTAAAATAAGAAAAAAAAAAGATTATATTATTTTAATGTATAAAAAAACTGTATGCCAATTTTGAAAAAAATATATTGACTTCTTCATTTTAAATAATTTTAATGAAAATCAGGGAAAATATGGCCGTTTACAGGTATCTGTCCCCTTAAAAGCCTTGACTTTAAGTCGACAAAATATTTCAAGGGTAAGGTGACAAATAAAATTCCAGTATTTCAAAAGCAGTTTCAAAAATGCTTTATTTATATGTGCATACACATTTGCGACTTTAATTATCGCTAATAAAACGAAATTCACATTAATTAACTTATTTATTATTGTATGTCTGGGCTAAAATTGAGCCTGAGTTATGGGAAATGTGACGGAAGGAAATGCAAAATTTTTATTTATTATTTTATGGATTTTTTTTTGTTTTTTTGTTTTTTGCCGAACAACTGTCCAAAAGGCGGAAGCATTTGTCAGCTGCAACGGCGTACCGCCTACCACCACCCATGACAAAGTTAATCGTACAAAAACAAGTATACCCAGTCATTTATTTAAAAATAATAATATTTGTTTTTGTTTTGCTCAGTGTCAATACTTTTTATTATCTCATGTTACTCACCTGTTATATTTTACTGAGATTTTTTTGCAAACTTTTTTTCGCTGTTTTTTTTTGCCTTTCCACTAATTGCCTTTTTTTTTTGTTTTGTTTTTTGGAATGATTCGCTTTTTATTCTCAAATGCGAGTAAAAGGAAAATATTTGCTGTGTTTATTAATGTTGACGTTTGGTTGCGTCACTTGTCACAGTCACTGTCACTTTTTTGCCGTTTCGTACAGGCATTAAAATTTAAAAACGAAATTTCAAATCGAAATTAACAGCACTGAGCGACTCGTCGAAAGCGAGTTCAGTACTTGTAGCTGAATTTTTTATATTTTATTTTATTATTTTATGTTGTTTCTTTTTTCACTTTTGCTCGCTGCTTAAATTGTTTTAATGAATCTCCGCTTTAGGTATTTGCATACATACATAAATAAGCTGGCATATGTGCGGGCATGTCCATCCATATGTATGTATGTGTGTGTGTATGTTGATTGAAAAATTATTATTTTACTTATTAACAGTTAATTTTCTTTTTTTTGCTACTCCTTCGCTAAAAGTTCGCAGCCACGATATGCGTTAACTAAATTAAGAAGAAATCAGAGAACTGTTTAAAATATTAAAATATATTTATATACATACATAGGTATGTATATATGTATATATGTATATGTACGTACATATCTATATATTTTTAATTTTTGATTTTATAAATTCAGCAGAAATGTCATTAAACCCGGAAATATTCTTTCAATAACAAAAAAGCACAGCAACAACGAAATAATCACAAGCAACAAAAACAAGCACTCAAACAACACTGAATGAATAACATTTTATCGTTTTTGCAAAACGAGAAAAAAATTAAGCAAAATAAATTCATCAAAAAATATTCTCTCATTTTTGTTTTTTGTAGCTGTTTTATTGCAATCTTCAAACCGATATGTTTGTAAGACAGCTGCTCTTTTATGAATGTCAAAATTTTTTGCGCTTTTTTATTTGTGAGCTTAAATAATTTAATATTTTTTTTTTTTTTTTGGTAATAAATGGCAAGCAGCTTAAGTTATTAAAATTATTTATTAATGTATTTCCATATGCGCCATAAATCTGCCCTTTAATTCACTCACTATGCAATTTTGCAATTAAAATATCTATCTTCACACATACCTACGTGTATGTATGTATGTTACACCAATTAGCACAGTATGAACGTATTTGTTACATATTGTTGTTGTAGTTGTTTTTTAATCTTATACTTTTCATACGCTTTCTCACTGCATAATTATGATATGGAATTTTCCTCCCATTCAAAACACTGTCTCACATACAATCTCCGATTAACAGTTATGAATTAAATTTTCTTCCTCTTCTCCTCTTTTTTAATTCTATGATATTTTTTTCCCCCAACTTCCGACTTCCGCCGACGGTTAATAATACAAATGACAACTGAAGGCGCGTACCGTTAAATTCTGACTGACGCGTTCAATTTGCGCGCACAGTCACTTTGAGTGTTCAACATTCGATACAGATACATTCACTCCCAATTCCCTCCAACTCACAATCACGATTGCCAGTCGGCGACGCTGCTATATTCGTTGATGCTGGCTACCTCGTTTCATCGTTTGTAGCGAAGCCAAAGAATTTCACGCAAAAACAAACTTTTTTGCAATTGCTTTTTGTGTTGTCATCGTCGCTGTTTTTCATTTCAAGAATTGTTATTGTTTTCCATATGGTTGCCAACTTATTCGGCTAGTGTTGGTAACGAAGTGCATCTATCAGCTGATGTACATGTGAAGTTAATTGGTAAGGCAGTGCTCGGCGGTGTTTATTGAATAATTTTAGTTTTGATGGTGGAGTGAATTAATATGCAGTTATCAGTAAATAACAGTACATTTAAACGAAGTTTTAGATCACATTCGGCAAGAGGGCAGGTTTACAGTACTGCTTGGCATGAATTACTCGCAATCAAAGGAAATAAAAAATAAATTTGACGACGTGGAACCATTGTGCAGATTTTGTACAACGCGTGGAGCATTCGAAGAAAGAAGTGAGCAGATAATAGGGTAAGAAACTCCCAATTTCGTTATATTCTGATTAAATAAAGCGCGCAAAACGTATGAAAGATTAAGTCAATTTATTTTTAATGTTATTTGTATTTTCTTTAGTTTTTATTTTAGTAAAAAAAAATATAAATGGTGGTTAAGTTTCAAGGCCGGTGTTGATTTTGAATAAAATACAATTTTTAAAAAATTATTGTCATTTCTCCTTACTATGGTAATATTGGTATGGCTCAATTACGTATGGAACAAAATATCGGTCAAATGGCCGCCGCGGCATCGGCGGCACACCTCCATTCGATGGTCCAAATTTCCGATCACGCTGAGGCATAACTGAGGTTCTATGCCGTTAGTGTGCCGAATTATCTCATCCTTTAGCTCTTGCATTCTTGCTGGCAATTCTGCTTATTGACGAATCCACTGAGGTGAAAATGTGCCTCATCACTGAAGATGAAGTGTGCGATATGCATTTTTATTTGAACGCCCATTCTCATAACAAGCCTGAATAACTTTAACGTCTTTCCATGGCTCAAATTGAGTTAGTCTGAAATTTAAAAATGTCAAATCAAATGCGGAAAAGAACTTGACGTTTAGGTGCGGTTAAAATTTAACCACCCTTTATAATAAATGTGTTTTTCAGCTAGCAAGTACAGCACTCAGACACAATCAAGTCCATTGTACTGTACTCGGATTCCCTTTTAATGTTCTTTAAATGTGCCCGACCTCCGAAAACATCTGAGTAGATCTTGTGGTGCCAAGGAGCCAAGGTGGTCGCTGCTTAACACATCAATGCCAAAGGCCTTAAGCCTGAAGTGGTCCGCCGTCTCATCCTCCTCTTCACAAGCTGAGCAGAGTACACTATTTGAAATGCGTACCTAGTCGGTCGGACATGACAGGTAACATCAGTTTAGTCCACCTGCAGCCTCTCTCAGCCTGCCAAGCTCGCTTGTGGGTTATATTTAGTAATCCATTTGCTAACCGTGGCTTTGATAGCTGCAAAAGGGAGTGGCAGAACGAGCTCCAGGCCAAAGAAGTTGGCCTCGTTACCCACGATACCCACGTGTCGCGGGACCCATGTTAGCAACAGGCTATTATGTCTACCGACATAGTTCAGCCTGGAACAACAGGACTCGACTACCCCTGATGTGGTTGGGGGGCTGTTTAAGGCCATGAGCGCAGCTTGGCTGTCGCTGCAGACACTTATAGATCTGCCTCTCCACCTGTTTTCCACAACAAAGTTCATCGCTTCTTAAACAACGTACACCTCCGCTTGAAACATAGATTCAAGCATTCTAAAAGCAAAGTGCAGTTTTGTCCCGCTGGATTCCACGTAGACCCCAAAGCCGGAGCCGTGCTCGGTCCTGGAGCCATCCATTAAAATGCGAAAACGTGCCGGCAAACACTGTGCATATTTTCAGAGTTTGACCACAATTGAGCCTCTGACAGCACCACACTGTACATCTTTTCAAGTACGACTCTTGATGGAATGGAGTCAAGAGGCATGGAGAGAATCGTTAGATCGAAGTATATTATATTTCAGCCTGCCTATGGCCTTCAAGGCCTCTCATTGGATGAAAGCATCAAGTGGTGGTAGACCAACCAGAGCATCTAATGCCGGGCCTGAAGTAGTCGGGAAAGCTCCGGTGCAACAGATGGCCACAGTGCGTTGTAGTCTTGATAAGGTCCTCCTGACTCCCACGACAGAGAGTCTGCTCATCCAGACCACTGATGCATAGCTGATAATAGGTCTTATCACAGCCGTGTAGATCCATAGCATCTTGCTAGGAGAAAGACCGCACGTTTTCCCAAAGACACCTTTACATTGCCAGAAAGCTGTCAGTGCTTTGGATATCTTTGTTTCAACGTATGACTTCCAGAACGAGTCCATCAAGCTTCCTCCATCTGGTAAAGAGGACAATACCAGTTTTGGTGGGGTTTAGCGATAGCCCATTAGCACAACACCAAGTGTCAATCATATCCATAGTTTTCTGCAGTTTTTTACAGATGTTCATAAACGAACGGCCCGTTAACAAACAGGCAACATCGTCCGCATATGCTTGTGCGTAGACTACCGAGGCGTTTAAGGTGGTGAGTAGAGAATCGATCACCATGCACCAGAGAAATGGAGATAGCATACCCCCTTGGGCGTAGCCTCTAGTAACCCCGGATGACACCAGCAAATCCTCCTCCGCTGACGATGCTTTGGGCTGGCATCGAATGAATGCAATTCACTAGCACCCGGTCTACGCCATGTCTACTGGCAGAGCTGCACATACTGTCAGAAGTGGCATTATCAAAAGCCCCTCTATATCCAAAAAATGCGCAATGGAGCGTAGTCCCTCCTGTTTTTCAGCTAAGAAGTGGTGAAATTCGTATGTACCTAACTATTAGTACCTCCATTTATGTCTGTCTCTTGTGCATTATTTCAAGACATGGCTTTGTTGCCAGCTCATAAGATCATAATACGAGATCATGAGAGACTCCCAGCAAAAATCCAATGCGTTTGATAGCACACAAATTTGTAAAAGATATTCCAAAAACTGTCCATCACTCAAAAATTGAGAAAGCAAAGTGACAGTTCGAAGCAAAAGAGAAGTCCATTTTGTGCGGGAGAAATTCTAACCAGCAAATCATCTTAACGTTACAGTCCGGGGTAGACTATTGCCTCTTCTACAATACACCTTCTTCTCGACAATCTGATTTCGCTCTATGTTGTGAGATTCTCATCTTTCGTATGTCGACTTCTACGTCTTCCAACCATCGTCTCCTTGGCCGGCATCTCCATCCTGCTTCAAATACTTTTTTGGTCGTTCTTTCGCTGCTCATTCTTAAAACGTGTCCATAAAACACTGAACTCGTGGTTATACCGTATACGGTATGTACCGTCTTCTAATCGTATAGGGACGAATATTCTTCTAAGAATTTTTCTTTCAAATCGCATCAGTAAATTCACGTCATTAACTTTAAAGACCCATGGTTCACAGCCGTAGGTGTGAACCGAATTTATTATGGTTTTTGTTCCTTTGATATCAATAAAGACTTCATATTTTTAGTATTGATTGGCTGTTTGTGCACTGCGACCTGAATAGATCTATTGTGCAACCATGTAGCCTACTCGAACACTATTAATAAATCCTTCAACTGCTGTAGGCTTAATTTCTACCAGGAGGTTTGGATTTATAGTTTTATAATCAATTTTTTAAGAGCGAGAACGTGAAATAAATCCTTTTTTTTTTGTTTTTTCCAATAAACAGATAAAATATCTAGAAAAAAAATTTTTTTTTGTAAATCTGCTACCCACCATAGCGACATATCTTCTGATGAATAATCGACAGATTTTTTTTTTCAGACGTACCTCGCAGCCCAATCAGTTACGCTAGTGGCATGTGTCACTTCAGAGGAAGCAATCTTTTTTATTATTGTCATTGAAAAAAAATATTTTTTTTTTGTTTTGTAAATAAAAAATTGATCTAATGAATAAAAACGATTTTCAAATAATACCGATTGTTTTTCTTTAATTTTCAACGCCTTCAATTTTCACGTCTCTAGACCAGAAAGGTGCCTTAAAGGTATCAAACATTGTTGTTGGTCTAGTGCCTCCATACGATGCCTTTTTTGTGCAAAGTCAGTTAGCTCACGACGTCATCAAGGACGATGGTGAAGCGAAGGGGCGACAATGGACAACCTTGACTGACGCCTGCGTTGGTAGTAAATGGATCGCTGATATCGCCTTTGTGAAGCACTGCCAATTCGGAGTTCTCGTAGAGGGCTTTGATGAGGCGGATTATCTTGGCGGGAACTCCCTTTCTACTCAGTGCCAGCCATATTGGGTCTCATTTGATATGAATGTTTATCTATCTACATTTCTATTAAAGTTCCCAAGATCCCACATAAACTTAGCGAGTGCACTTGAAAGGCCACATATCTGTTCGATTTTTCAAAAAATTACGAAAGTCTGTTCATTGTGAAAATGCATTCACCCCTTAAAGAAAATTCATTATTTCATTATAAATAAAACAAACAATCGAAATATTTTTCACAAAATGATTTTATTTTCATTCATTATCTACTGCCATTTTCTTTACTGTCATTCTTTACTCGTACATTTGGTTCAATTTAGCGTTTCCCACTCGTTTTTCCATTACTTATCTCTAAGGGCTTTAATTTCGTTCCCATAAGCACTTAAAATAATTATTAGAGCTGTGCGTGAGTTTGCATCATTTTGACAGATCTTCTTCAAAAAGCCCGAAAGAATTCGAAAAGGCTCACACACACAGCCATAATATGACATTTTTCAGGCAATCAACTTGTCTACTTCCTCAATCTTCCTTATCGAAGCGATTCTTCGACATTCTTCGTGCTTTTACGTTGTAGTTTGTCCCTAATTGCGAATATTTTTAGAAATACTATACTTAACATTTCCCTCCCGTCTTCTTCTGCTTGCCCCCCCATTCATATGTATTTTCTTTGAATTCACCTTCGCTCTTAATATTAGACCCATTACCAAATATTATTCTGTCATTTATTGCGCTGCTACTTAGTAATCTTCTCTTATTCTCATATTTGGATTTAAAGGCGTATTTCATATCTTACAGCTACGTACATATATATATTTATAAGTATATCTCCTTATCAAGTTAATCGCTTTTCTTAAGTCTTTCTCTGTAATTTTCTTATTTCTCAAAATTGTTTTTGCTTTTGTTTGTCTATATAGCCTTTCAGTTCCGTTCCATTAAACGTCAATCAAAACTTAGTTCTAAACCAATAATGGTTTTGTTTTTTTTATTTTGTTTTTATTTCCCATATTTTGTATTCTAATTTTTAATTGTTCGTACATTTGCTATTTACTTATTTAGTTTAAAGTGGATGAATACTTTTATGAATGTCTGTATGTATGCACGGTTAAGTTGTATAATAATAAATGTATCTTGAGTTGTTTGTAAATACGAGATTGTGTCCAGTTGAATTTATAATTTTAAGGCATAGTCTCATTACCAACCATTGCTTTAGTTTGGAAATTAAAATAAAAATAAAAATAAAATATTTCATTATGTTCGCATTCAGTAGAATAGCAGGACTAAAAAGGAAATTGGGTGAATCCCAAACATTCGTTTCGAAAGCTTTTTTTCAAATTCTCGATACTTCAGTCGAAAAAATTATATTTTTTTTTATCTTCGTGATACAAAAGAGTTGCAAATAAAACCTTTACCAATAAATATTTACAAAATTTATTCTCAATGAAGGTTGATCAATTTTCAGTTTCCATACTCCACACATAATCACTGAAAAATTTTAAGATGAACTAACAAAAACATTTTGAAAATTTTAATACAAAAAATATTAAAAAAACCCAATATTTAAACAGAAAATTAAGAAAAAAAAATCAATTTAATTCAATTTTAACTTTACGAAAAAATGTATTTAAAATTTATTACCGAAGAAGATAGGTGTATTTTCAAGATAAGGCGGCAGAAAAATTTTTAAAATTTAAATAAAATACTATTTTAAAAAATTATACCGAACGTGAAAAACAAAATAAATTTAATTAATTTTTAACTCTGCCAAAAAATGTTTTCAAAATTTATTTCCTAGCAAATTTATTATATTTTCAGCTTTGATTAAAAAAGCACTGAAAATTTTTAAAATGAGCCAAAAAAAAGTTACGAAATTTTCGTAAAAAAAAAGTCTAGAGAAAAAATACCAAGTTAACTTGATTCATTTTTAACTTTAACAAAAAAATGTATTCCCAAAAAAAGATAGTTGCCATACTATTGAATAATCACTGAAAAATTGTAAGATTGGCTAGCAGAAATTTTTTTTAAATTTTAATTAAAAAAATATTAAAAAAAAAAAATAAAAATTTTATAAAATGAATTTATGAAATGAATTTAGTTAAAATTTAACTTTTTTTACCGAAAAAATTGGTGTATTTTCTAGATAAGGTAGCAGAAAAATTTGTAAAATTTTAATAAAACAAAATATTTGAAAAAAATTATACCGGACGTGAAAAATAAAATCAATTTAATTAATTTTTAACTTTACCAAAAAATGCATTAAACATTTATTACCGAGAATATTTATAATATTTTCAATTTTCGTGCTATTAAAAAAGCAATGAAATTTGAGTAAAAAAAAAAAATTCAAGAGATGGTATTTTTTCTCCTGCAATTTTTACAAAATTAATTCGCGAACAAATTTATTATATTTTCAGTTTCCGTACTATTAAATAAGCACAAAAAAGTTTAAAAATTAAACAAAACTAACTAAAAAAATTTTAGTAAAAAAAAAAAATTCAAAAGAAAAAAAGCCAAGTCAATTAAATTAATTTTTGACTTAAACAAAAAAAGTTAATTCCCAAAGAAGATTGATCTATTTTCAGTTTCCATACTATTGAATAATCACTGAAAAATTTTAAAATTAAGTAGCAGAAAATTTTCGAAAATTTTATTAAAAACAAAAAAAAAATGCACAGCGCAGAAATTAAAAAAAATCAGCTTAAATTTAAACCAAGCTCATTTTGACTATCTCATTAAAAATTACCAAGCATTTAAACCATTAAATGCCCGGTAAAATTCGGCAATAACTTCTGCTACCTCAGCTGCACTACCACGACAAACGGCGAAACAGATGAAGATGCCAACTGCAGGCTAAACAAAGCAAGGGCGGTGTTTAGAGCGAATGCATGCAGTATGGACGAGTTTGCAAATCTCCAGACCCTCTAAATTGCGATTATTCAGCTCATGCGTGAAGTCAGTGTTGTTGTGCGGAAGTGAAACATGGCTGGTCTCCAACACCATCACACAGAGGCTACAATCCTTCATCAACAAATGCCTCCGCATCATCTCTAGAATATTCTGGACGAACACCATCCTCAACGAATGCGGAACCCATCCTATGGCAAATCAAATGCAGAAAGTGGCGATGGATAGGTCACACATTGAGAAAACCACCAGATAGCATCACGAAAATGGCACTGAACTGCAACCCTCAAGGGAGCAGCGGTCGCAGTCGGCCAAAAACACTTGGAGAAGGACGATATTGCACGAACTAGCAGATGCCGACATCACATGGGACGGCGCAAAACCAACAGCCCAGAACTGTGTACGATGGAAGAGTCTTATCGAGGCCCTGTGCTCCCGAGAGTAGTGAACAAAGAAGAGATTTAACGACACTTTCATTCCTTCAAAATCACAAATCGGATACTTTTACAAAAATTGTGATTGAATTGGCATTGCCTTGGTACATTTAGACAAAAAATTATTAAAGTTCGTTGTATACCGGACATATAGTAGATCTCTTAATAACAATAATCCAATAATCCATTTGTTTAAAATCTATTAGCAATGAATAGTCCCTAAAACTTAAAAGCGATTTTTAATGGTAGAGCCAATAACAGACCGTTAGTCGGCTCTCAGCGAATTGGACAGAATCAGCGTATGGGCTGACGTAGTCCGGGTAATGAATCGGTTTGTTTACGAAAATACTAAGAATAAGTTAGTGATATACAAAAAAAATCAAAGCAATGTCCCTTCGCTGCCGTCCGAACATGCGTAAAACTATCGTGCAGATTTCGGCTGGCGTTCAGATTGTGTTAGTGATATTCGAAAAAACATCAACTCAGTCTCGCTCATGTTACTTTGTTGCTATCTGAACAACGGCTGATTGGAGGAGTGTATGAAATAATCGTGTAAAATTCGGCTGGCGAATCACCCCAATTACGTGGCAGCCGAAGTTACCCTCAGAATTTTGCTTTTCACCATAGTTATTGGCCAAAACTCAATCTATCATCTTTGCTTAAAAGCTTTCTAAAATGGAATCCGAGATGATTAAAAGAGGCTCTAGAAAAAACTCAAGGGAAAGTTTGTTTCAGCGAGTCGAAATTTAAGTTCCTCGAAAATCTATGATTCAAAGTTTGCTACTCAAAGTTCCGAATATTTAAATTATTCCTATTTTTTATTTAATAAGTCGCTTGCTTTCCACATCTACGTATGAGTACATACATAAGTACGAAGAAAAATATACTAAACGAGTAATGAAAAGTGCTTAAAACCCAAATTCTTATCACTAGGATTTATATAGTAGCTTGAGACGAAGATCAGCAGTGCAACTGTCTAAAATTTCAGTTCCTCCAAGTAATTGCATACCATATCGTTCTAAGTTATAATATTTTGATATTAATTTAATATTTGCTTAGTTAATTTTTAGTTCATAAAGTTGAACCCGTTTACTATCATTTCTAATGACACCTAATCTCTTGGCTCCAATAGCAGAAATCAAGGACAGTTTCTTGTAATTCTTGCTTTTTAATCTGGGATGCCCTCTGAAATTTTTGTGAGTTTGTCTCATCTATCGTTAAAAATTATGGGATATAAAACTCTCTAATTTTCTACAGAGAGCGGATGGCTGAACTCGTTTTTTATCCTGCAACAAATCCAAATGAGTTCTCCTATGAGCAGCTGACAAAGAAAAAATAGTTATATACCAAAAATTCAAGGCGCATTCATTAAAGGTGGTAGAAATGACAAAAAATCATGACAAAAGAAAGTATAAAGGAAAAAGAAAAGCACGAACTATGCCGACATGAAGTTGGAGCTAGAAGCATGCGACGATAGTGCGAATGGAACGGCTTATCGTCATTTCATTCTGCCATGAATGATGGAATACAAGATTGCGCCTTTCCATGGGCCGTGACGTCAGTACAAAATAGTAAACAAACAAAAAGAAGAGGAAGAATGAGTGAAATCTCTACAACGCGTTTATATAGCAAATTCACGGTTATATAGCAAATACAAAAAAACTCAGAGTGCTGTGTGTTTAAAACTGCCAACAATTGTAGCAGCGATTGTAGAAAACAATAGAATATTAAAATTTAATAAGTTTTGCAATTTTCCTTTATTTCCAAAGTCACTGAAAAATCTTCCATTATTGCATTTTTCTCATTCGAGAAGTTTTTCCATTGTATATATTCCATGTCAAGCCGACTCCGAATGGCAGATACTTTTTTTTATAAAGAGCTTATTCATGGCAGAAATACACTCGGAGGTTTGCCATTACCTGCCAAGGGGTGACCGCTATTAGAAAAAACTTTTTCTTAATTTAAGTGTTTCACCGAGATTCGAACCTACGTTTTCTCTAAATTCCGAATGGTAGTCACGCACCAACCCATTCAGCTACGGCGGCCGCCTTTTTCCATTGTTGCTTTTAGAAAAATGGTATACAAAAATTGTAGTTCTGATAGCGCAATTTCGGCGTTACGTTATAGAGACAGGGGTACTTCATTGGCAAGAGGTTTTCCTCGTATGGTTATTCCTCGAGTGACAATAAATTCTGATCACTATTTTACTGCAGAGCGCTCTAATAATAAACTTACAATTCCCACCAGTGGCATGCTTTCCGAATTCGTGAAGAAGCTTTGCTGCCAGAAAATACTTTAATTACCACTACACCAACATCACATGGATAAAAGATTTTTTAGAGGCGTGCTATTTAGCAGACCGTTATTCGGCTCTCAGCAAATTTGACAGAATCAGCTGATGGGCTGACATCACTTGAGGTGTATTTACAAGATTAAAAAACTAAGATTGTATTGGTGATATACGAGAAAAATCAACCAATGACACTTCGTTGCCGTCTGAACAACGACTGATTGGGCAAGTGTATGAATATGTGTTTGGGCGAATGTCGGAATAGTTGTGAAATGATCGTGCAAAATTCAGCAGCCGAAGTTCCCCTCTTTCTTTTTCCCCTTCAATTTTCGTTTTCCCCATAGGTAAAGAGCACACCTGGTAAATCTATCATCCTTGGGGTGAAATGATCGTGCAGATTTCGGCTGGCGAATCTCCAAGTGACGTGGCATCTACAGTTCCCCTCACAATTTTATTTTTCACCATGGTTAAAGAGCAAACCTTGTAAATCTTGCCATCCTTGCCAACTGCAACTTCTCGCTTTCTCTATTCAAAAAATTGTATGTGAAAGCAACAAAGTTTAGCGAAGTTTAAACAACTTTGAATTAGCTCACAAGCGACATTCTAAAGCCACTGTTTCCAAGACTGAGACAGGTACTTTTTTTGAGCTTGTTAAGCATACTTTCAGGCGGAATGCTTTGAAAATGCAATGCTGCCAAATCATACGCAATGTTGGACTAAATTTTGTTTTATTCAGTACTCGCTAGATGATTAGTGATATAGATTAGTGATGATAGATTAGTGAATAGAAAGCAGTTATTGTTGTATTCGTATAAACATTTCTTCCTCATACCTTCGATCATCCTCACCTGACATGTTAAAACTCACAATTGAAAAGTTTAGATCAATTACAAGGTTTTGCATAATTTCCCATATTATTGGTCAAGAATGAAGTAAAAAAAAACAAATTTTAATCGGAGATTGAGGGATCCGCGGATAGCGGGAGTTCTACTGGGTATCCGGCTCGAAGGGCCTTGATTAGCTTAGCAAGAGTTGGGAAACTGAGGGAATAAAACCTGAGTTTCTGGGTGTGCTTCTTTTTGTGTTTATTTATTTGAGCTTTAAATCCCCTAAGTTTTGTTAGCGCACATCAGCGGGGTGTGACTAAAAACCGTTGGATAAATTTATTGAGGCTTGTGGCTCGATGAGTCATGGAGTCGCTCTCATAGGAAGAGCTTGATACGATGCGTCGTTACGCTTTAAATTTATCATTTTATAAGCCCATTAAGAAATGCTGCGATCGGTTCGACAAATTAAATGATAAACAAAACCGCAACTTGCTCTTTACTTTCAGGCGGCAAAGAGTGGTTGCTTAAACAGCAAACGATACCACAATTTAGAGAATATCGGCTGTGGCGCCTTCCGAAAACCGAAAATTTATTTAAAAATTCAAAAAATTCAATAGGCGATCTTTTGAAAATGAGAAAATCTATCTTTACAAATTTAGAGATTTTATTAAACTCAATTAAGGGGGTATTCCCATTCCCCGGCGTAAAAAAATCGATTTTTTTTGACCGATTCTTGTTTTACATATATGCTTTCAAAGAACTCTGTGCAAAATTACATGACAAAATTCGTTAAAGTGACGAAGTTATGCGTGATCAATGAACTCGGCGCGCTCCATAATACTGAGAAAGCGCGCGAGCAATAGCCGAGCCTTAATGCAACGAAAGAAGCTCGAATTTTACGTCGGGGTCAGCAAATGGTACAAAATCAATTTTTTGAAGAGGAAGAGGGAGTAATATATGGTCCTGGAATAGCTGATTAACACGAAAATGCTGTGAGTCTTAAATATATACCTTTTTTCACATAAATATTTGAATGCGTTTTTCGCGAAACAGCATTTTTCTATAAAATCGACCAAAAATTCAAGTTGATTTTATATAATGAATAATAAATATGGCTGTAAATTTTCCAAAAGATTCAACTGATAGTTTTCGCAATAAAAATTCGTAAAAACCCGTAGTTTTTGGTGTTTGAAATGGGAGTCTCCCCTTAAGTTTCTAGTAATAAAAGCATTTCGGGCATAAAAAGATTTTGAGAGACCAACATAGAAGAACTCCGAACTACGCAGAGCTCTGGGCGGAATATTAAAGAAAATCCTCTCAAGAAGCAACCACACCACGGATCCAATCAAAAATGAGAGGCAAATACAGGATTATGCTTATGTTCTGCAACGCTTTTAAGTTAATAGAATAGAATCCAAAAAGCGTAAATTACGCAACGCGAAATGTAAAAAAATTATGACATTTTTTTTTTTTTTGTAACAAATTTGAAAAATATCGTTTTAAGAAAGAAACTTTTAAAGTAAAAAATATTAATTTCATTCTTATAAATCAATATACATTTATTATAAAATTTTGAAGTTGTAAACTGCAGAAAAATTATTATTATTATTTATAGGGGATATATATCAGAAAAATATAATAAAATGATAAATATAGAAAAAAGGAATAAATTTTTCAAAAGGGTCACGCTAATTGAGCCCCTTAAAATTGAATAACTCTTAAAGGCTAGATGATTGTTGAACTACAAGGTGGCACAAAATTAATCAACGAATTTTGTTTTTGAATAACTTTTTTTACTAAATAAAAAAGAAACTTTCTTGAGTAATGAAAATCTATATTTTGAACTTTACGCGCTCCAATGCTTGTTTGCTTGTATACTGCAGCTGTCTAAGTCACAAGTGTTAAATATGATTGACGTACGACGCCATTTGCAAAAATTATAAATATTCCGATGGCGTAATTAATTTTGCCCCTCCGCTCAGCCGTTGTTCAATAGGTATGTTTTATTTTTCATTTTTGAGCTAGTGAGCTTAAAAACGACATGCTCTCTCAATAGAGCGTAAACAGCCCAAAAGCACTGGAACACAGAAAACACCATTTTGTTGCTCGAAACAAAACCTTAAAGTTATTTGTTATTGTTCATATTTTTTTTTTTAATTCCTCTTCTTATTGCATTAAACAGTTACCAACTCAATTTGAGAGATTTCACAAACTCGCCCGGACTTTTTTTGTGTGCGACTTGGGGATAGTAATCAAGAATGATAGAAGTATTCTTTCCATCATAAATAAGTAATAAATACAAATTAATCTCTCGAAGTGGTTCACAAGAGCGCGAGCGCCAACAAAAGAAACACGTTCCCACGACAGTCGTTTCTAAGTTAGCCGAACGACTCGGATTTATATCCGATCAAGAGCTGCCACTCCACCACCATTCCCCTTACATGCATGGGGAATACATATATATGCTGCTACAACAACAACAACAGTAACACGATATGGGCAGTTTCGAGCACTCGCTTGTGAGTAAAGAAACCGAATGCATGCTGTGCATGTGAAAGCATTTTCTTTTTTTTTTAATCTATTAAATGCCTTGAAGTAAAACGTTTCACACAGATATGTATGTATGTATGCACATATTTATGCCGATTTATTTCGTGACAAAAAGGTAAAATTTTGTTAGATTAATTCAAATATGGAACAAAAGAATAGAAAGAAAAAAGTAGCTTGTAAACAAAAAATGTAAGCCAAACTCTACAACTGGGGGTGGCACTCAATAGCCGATTATTTCAAATACACTGAGAGCCAAGCCAAATAGCGGTACAACGATATGCGGAATCTTCTCTATACACTCAGCAAGCAGTGCTCTCAAACTCCGATAAAAAAAGTTATATAAATAAATAAAAATAAAAACAGGTAAGTTATTGTAATTTTTGACAATCGCTTTATTGCCGTTCTTTGCAAGTTCACTTTTTTATTCATAAATTATATTCTACATGAATGCATGTGTGTATGTACGTGTTTTTATGTATTTATATGTGTATGTATCGTATATGCAAGTGTATTTATCTTTTATATATATGTAAATATTTGTATTATTGTTTATACATATGTATGTGTTTAAACGATATTAGCAATGTTCGTTATTTTTATATGTATTTATATATATATGTATGTATGTATGTATGTATGTAGATACAGTATGTACCTGGTTTAATGATAACTAAATTGTGTGGTTTTGGCATAAACCAGTAAATTTTTTGGCGTCCTTAATTTACAGTTGCTAAGAAAATATGATGGAAGGCAATATTTAAAAAAAAAATATTATTTAAATATTGGAAATTGTTAATCAAACGTAACATAATATTTAAATTTTTAATTAAAATGGTATTATACATACAGATAAACGTATGCATGCATTTGTAAATATACACTAGCGGCAGAAACTAAAGCAACCAGCTGATTTACAGTACACAAAAATGTGAAAATAATTAAATTTTGAATTCTATAAGAAAATTAGCTCTTATAAATAAAAAAAAAAATTTAAGTTATACCAGAATTTTTGGATGGCCTAAGTGAGTTGGCTATTCTGAACCGACTGCCACAAAAACCTAACGTATACGAAAATTTAAATTTTTTTGCTTTTTAAGACAAATAATTTTCAATTAGAGCGACGGAGTACCCAAGAATTATCTGAAAAATTTTATAATCAGCAATGTTCGGAATTAAAAAAAAAAACGGAAAACGAGTAAGGCCAGAAGTGATAAATAAATTTTCGGTTCTACGTAACTGGAACGTCCCGGATTTATATCCGGCCAAGAACTGTAACGGCAGCACATTCACCAAATATGTAGGGGAAATATTTATGCTGCTACAACAACAACAGCACTAATCAAATTTCAAGGGTCTGACGTCAAAAGGAGATTTGAATCCAAACTAAATACTTCATTGGTAAGCAGAAGCATTATGCGGAAGCCAATAGAAGGTCCCACGAGAGGCAGTTGTAGGTAACCGGAATGACCCGGATTTAAATCCGGCCAAGGACTTCGTGCATTCTTCGTATATGCACGGAGAATGTTTATGCTGATACAAAAACAACAACAGAAAGTGGCTACTAACTGCAGGGTCTGAATCTAAAAAGAACAAAATGTCTGTTTGGATTCAACCAGCGACCTCACAGGTGTTATAACGCGTCACTGCGCTATTGGCACCCTAGCCAAGAGAATGGGTGTGTACCTCACAGTGACGTCTGCAGGAGTTGTGAAGATGAAGAAGAAATTGAGTCGGTACAAAACCTCCTCTGTGAATGTCCCGCACTTCCACACGAGGAAAGCGCTGAGGAAGAAGCACGCGTACAACGTACGACGGCAGCTGAATGCGAGATTTCCAATCAAGCCATCTTTGAAGACCTGGGAAATTTGCAAAATGTCTTACTGGAGGAAATAATTTACCTTCTTTAAAAAGATTTAATTGACTCAAGCAACTTAGTTAGGGGATAGAAATCAAATGAAAATCAAAATCAGACATCACAACGGGCCTTTGGGCCATCGAGTGTCTTGTCGTAGATAAGGAGCCTGGCTAACCTAACCTAAGCAGAAACGTGATGATGGAATTGTAATGCTGTGTAAAAGTGTTTCCCACAGTGGAGGAGTCCCTTTACAAAACTCTGAACTCTTTGATATTTCTATATTGAAAATATTTTTGCGTATGTCTTGCTGGAAATTTCGTTTATATGGCAAGCATAAATGCTCCCCATGGCCAGCGAAATTTAATTCAAAAAAACTTTTGCGATACAGCAGAGTGTAGAATAAAATGAGTTATAGGTCATTAAAGGCAGATTCTTTTAGCAAATAAAAAAGTTTTTTTGGCAAATAAAAGAAGTCTGGGAAAGCATAGTCAAAGATCAAATAGGAGCCTACACCCCTCTTCCTCTGGACCCAACCCGTCGAAACAGCAAGTTTCCTGGGCCTTCCGTTAGATGAGCTAGAAGAAGACGACCGGTGATTAAACTACACTGACAGGGCAAAGTTACCGCTACAACAACAACAACATCAAATAAGAGCCAAGTCGACATTGAACTGATCTCACGCAAGACATGAAAAGTGCATTTAACAGCTACAACAGAAACAAATGGAAATAATAATAGACTCTCTCGCCGATGTGCAGATATGTATAAAAATAATGATATGCTATTAACTATTTGGATAATTTAGGTAGTTTTGGTCGCTTTGATAAAAACAAAAAGAATTTAAAATATTTATTAGTTATCGACAAAAATATGAAAAAAAATCGAAAAAATATAAAAAAAATTAAAAAAATATAAAAAATTAAAAATTAAAAAAAAAATTTCAAAAAAAATGTAAAAAATATAAAAAAAATTTAAAAAAAATATAAAAAAATTATATTATTGTACAAAAAAAACTATTCAAAAAACAGAATTAATTAAAAAATAAAAATAAAAACTTTAGTTATCGACAGTCAGAAATGTTATATTCATAAATAAAAAAAATTAAAAGATAATTAAAAAAAAAAAATACCATATATACAGTAGCTTTCACTGAAAATCGTACAACTATTTTTTGCAACGTATTTAGCGCTTACTTATTCTGTTAACTTCTCAGAAAAAAATTTGGATGAAGCAAACTCTCAAACTTAGGCAGGCAATTTGAGTTAATGAGTTCGTTCCCTCCCGACAGTCGGTTCTACCTTACCGCAACGACCCGGATTTACTTTGTATCGGGCCAAGAACTGTCACTCCATCAGCACTCCAGTACATGGATGGGGAATGTTTTGCTGCTACAATATAAGTTAAAGAGTTGGAAGATCTTTGTACTGCGGAAATCAGGGATCTTCTAAAATTTTTGAAAAATTTACACTGCTTTTAGGAGAGATAAGGGTAAGTTCTCCACGCGGCATCACAATGGGTCTTAAACTTAGGCAGACAATTTTTTGATGCATTGGAAGATCCCAGTACTGTGGAAATGAGAGATCTTCTAAAATTTTTGAAAAGTTGGCACTAGGAAAGATTAGCAGAAATTCTCCACGCGGCATCACAATGGAATACGAGCTCAAGTGTGTCCCATAGTGGGCAACCGCTACAGCCTAGCTCAACCTAAGTCTCAAACTTACAACAACAAAAATTAAGAAATATCAACAAGGTTGGTCTTCTTAATACAGAAGGGACTTTCCTTGGAAGGAGTGTCGCTTCAGCAGCATTGCTTCAGGATTTATAGAGAATTTTTATGCTGTTAAGCCAACAACCAAAACCACCGCGACGAATACTTTCAAACCTGCATTTCTTGGGTTTAAAGCTGAAGAAAACGTTTTTGTGATTCTGATCAAATTTAATCGATTTTTTTAAGTTTTTTTTAAAAGTTTGAGACTTTGTTTTTCGTATTCTTTTAAATGAACTATATTTTATATTATATTAATTCTTTGAAAAGGTAAGCATTGCAAACATTGCAAAAAAAATTGCGGTTTTGTTGACTTTTTCAAATTTTTAAAAAAGTTTGCAACTTTGATTTTACCTGTTTTTATGAAGTTATTTTATTAAGTTTACTGAAGTTCTTTTTTTCGGAGGTTTTAAATGTTTAAAAAAGTTTGAAATTTTGATTTAATTTTTTTTTTTTTTTGTTTTTTGTTTTTAATGAACACTATTTTTATAATTAATTTAAAAAAGAAAAGTCAATATTAAGAATATTTCAAAAAAATTGATTTAAATTTTTTTTTGTTTTTGGTGAACTCTATTTTTAAAATGAATTAAAAAAAAATATTAAGAATATTGCAAAATAGTTGATTTAAATTTTTTTTTTTTTTTAATTAGTGAACTCTATTTTTATAACGAATTTACAAAAGAAAAGTCAATATTAAGAATATTGCAAAAAAGTGCTGTGCGATTTTCAGTGATAGCCACTGTATTGTTTTTAATTGTAAGCGGCTCTCGTGAAAAAAAGAAGGCTGAATGAAGTTGTTGTTTTGCCGAATTTTTAAAAAAATTTAAAACAGTTTGATACTTTGGTTTTTACTGTTAAAAGAACTGAAATTTTATAAAAACTTAACTAAATAAGTTAACATTGATGTGAAATGGTTGTAGTGCCCGTCTAGCACTCTCACGTAGCACTGAGAATATTGCAAAAAAAAAGCGCTGCGCAATTTTCAATGACAGCCACTGTAATTATTTAAAATTAAATCGATTCTCGTAGAAAAGAAAGTGCTGAAGTTGTTATTTCGTCAATTTTTAAAGTTTTTTTTTTAATTTTGAGATATTGATTTTTACTATTTTTTAAATGAACTATATTTTTTCAATAAATTAACAAAAACAAGTAAACATTGAGAATATTGCAAAAAAAATTGCTGTACGACTTTCATAATATATAATAACTAATTTTAAATTTTTAAAAAGGTTTCAAATTTGTTGTTTACTGAATTTCTTCATTTTTTCAATAAATCAACTAAAGTAAGTAAACATTCGCGCTGAACAGCGAGTGCTGAAGTTGCTGTTATAATCTTTTTTTTTTCTTTGCGCAATTTTTGTGTAACTGTAAAAGTTGTTTTAGTTTCTGCCGCCACATTTACAGGTTTTCACATTTCGCTTTTCTAAATTCTTACGAAGCTCATGATTCACAATTAATTTTTTTTTTTGTTTTTTTTTGTTATAAGCATAGCTCATCGTCAAATATGTAATCAATTTTATTAATTTCATACTTCTTGCTTCCTATAATTGTTGCCCGCCCATTTTTTATTTATTTAATATTCATTTTTTCCGCTGATTTTCTCCTTATGCCCCCCAAAAATTGTTGAATGAGTGTATGTAATTTTTTTTTTTAAGTATTTCTATTTATATGATTTGTATTTTTTCTTCATATTTTATTTTTTATTTTAATATACTCAAATGTTAAGGCTTTTCCTTTATTGCTAAAACTTTCTTTAATTTTTTTGTAATTTAGCTTATCAACTAGATTCCTCACTTTCACTTTTGCATTTGTTCTCATTTCTTACTTTTATACTTTTATTTCATTACATTTGAATTCTTGAATTCTCGAACTCCTTATTTATTCAATATACACATTTTCTTAAGCTAGTAAATATTTTAGTATTGTGTTTCGCATTTTTTGTTTGTCTGTTTGTTTTTATTTTACTTGCTTATTTTTATTTTTATTAAAAATAATTGTTTGTTTCATTCATTATTGGTTGGTATAACGCAGTCTTTACGGCAAAAAAGAAAAGCAAAATTATTTGATTACAAATATCTAATGTATTCCCTTCTTTTCAATTATTTCTATTTATTTATTACAATTACAATAGTTTTGTTTCTGTCAGAAAACATTTAATTTTACAAATAAAATAAATAAAGCTAGATTTTTCAGAAAAATCAAAATAATTACATTTTTAAACAACTAAAAAAACGAAAAAAGCATTTTCTTGCAATATCAATTATTTTCCCGAAATAAATTTGTGTTTCATTTTACATTAAAATCAAAAAAAAAAAAAAAAAAAAAAAAAAAAAAAAAAAATTCGAAATATTCAACTTTTCGACTACCTCTTTTGTTTTTCCGATATTTTTCAATTTTTTGTTCATATGTGTTACTCTATAATGGTTTATATGTGTTTACATTTTAAGGCAGTTATTTCATTCCTTAATAATCGTTTATCTGATTATGCATACAATAAAGTATGTTTTTTTTCTTCTTTCCTCTTATTTTTGTTTTCTCTCTTGACGAAAAGCGATCAGTGATAACAGAGTTTTTGTTTTATTAGCGAGAAATATTAAAGTATCTACAAATCATCCGAAAATATTGCATTTTTTTTCTTCCAAGTGTTGAAACCAAGCAAGTTGGAGTAAGGAAAGCTGGCGTGTGTGCGTGCACCTGTGTGTGCCTATGTGTCTCTCCGCAATTACGGAGTGTGAGTAGCAAGCGGAGGGGCGCAGCGCATAAGCAAGAGACAACAAAACTATGACCAATATGAACAATTCAATTGATTCTCAATAGCCAGCGGAGAGGCGCATAAGTAATAGGCAATAAAATTATTTTCAGTAAGAAAAATTCAGATAATTTTCAATATTAAGCGGAGGTGCGCATAAGCAAGAGACAATAAAACTATTTTGAATAAGAAAAATTCAAATAATTCTCAATATCCTCCGAACGGCAAATGCGCGTCGCAAGAATATACAAGTAAAATGACACAGCTTTGCAACCATTGCAGCAGTGAAACGCTTGATTATTAAACTAAAAACAAATGTTTCATTGGAATCTGTGTCATTCGAATTTTCAGTACATTTGCTTTATACAGTGAATATATTAATATATTTCTAGCTCAATAATAATTTTTAATTTCTTCCTGAATTTTCAATTGATTTTTCCCGCATTATCTTACTGTTTCACCGTTGGGCCGCCACTTATTATGCCTGATATTGTCAATTTATTTCTAGTTTTAATTTTTTCAAATTTTTCTTCTCCGTTACGGTACATCATTTCCTCTCTCGCATGAACAAATTAAAATGCTTGCGCGCTCCGCTCTTAAGTTTCACACTAATTATGCTCACATAAGCCGCATTTCCCCTGACTTCCAACCAACAATTGAGTTTAGATTTTTAACTAGAAATATGCATATAAAAATATTCAGTATGATTTTGCTCGGAAATCGTTAAATGCAAAGCAAAAGTTGCTTTTATTTCTAAACGTTAGCAAATGAAAATGTTCCATTTGCGCAACTTGGCCTTTGTCACCTATGTACATTTTAACTGTGGTTTATAGAGAAACAAAAAAAATTATGATTCGTATTTTCGCATTTCATACGAGTATTTCATTTCAGTAGCGCAATTTTCGAAAATTTAGTTTACTAGAACGACTAGGCCAGCAGCTGTGGACTTCTGGCAAAGCAAATGTTTGGGTTACAGCTTCAGTGCTTTGTTCAGTTTTTGCTTTTACAACGAAAATTCGTGGATGTGTAAATATGTTGATACAATTTTTGCTCAAATAGTTACCCAATTTTTGCTAAAATATTTACCAAAGCTACAACTGTAAATGACGAACTGTATAAATATGGCATAAAAGCCTTGTAATTTGTTGCTTGACAGCGAGAAAATGCCAAGTCCAATTTAAATTGTGGGTGTGTTTTTTTTTTTTTTTGCAAAAGTCCACAGTTGTAATGTTGATTTAGCGCTTTAATTTGAAGTGATTTTTTTTGTGTTTTTGTTTTTATTATTTTTGGTTGTACATCATACTTCTAAAACTTGGATTTTTCTCTCTTTATTTAGTTTTTTTTTTTGCTCCTAAATTATAAAATTGGTTTTAAGCGGCAATTTGCCTGTTATTTCTTTTGCTTTTTTGTTCTTTTTTGCAATACGCAAATTATGATTTGTTTATGCTTTTGATTTTTCTTTTTTTTTTTAACTTGAATTTTACACCTTTCGCTTTTCATTCTTGCAGGCCACTTTAATTATTTATTCTTTTCTTTTTGTTGTTTTAACAGTTTTTCATTAAATTTATGCCACTCAAATAATTGCATACACAAATTAGGCGTATAATTTCTTAACAATTCGAGTAAATCTTTCCTTTTTACGTTCTTTCTAAAGAATTTGGTTTTCAAGTATCGATAAATTTTTTTTTATAACTAATTTTTTTTCTAATTTTCATATGTATGTTTAGTATATGTTTGTATTTATGTATTTATATATATGTATGTAGTATGTGTCGTTCTCATATGTATATGTTGTTAGTGTGTGTGTGTGTGAATTTGAATATGATTGTGTGTGTGTGTGTGTGTGTGTGTGTGTGTGTGTGTGTGTGTGTGTGTGTGTAGTTTCTCTACATACATATGTATGTATAGATTTGTATGCATTTAATTATTATTGTTTTTTTCTTTTAATTATCAAATACTAAAAATGCGCACACGGCCAATTATTGCGAAACTTATTTGAACAAAAATTATAATAATTAACAGAATAACTTCCATGAATTCAATGCATTCTAAATGAAATGTGATATTTCTGCGCTAGTTATGCATTCCATCCAATGCACATACATACACAACGTATGTATGCACATATACATATACATATAAAAATATGCTTTGAATAAAATTAGTGAATGATTGCTTTTAATTTCAGCTAATACGATTTGCAATTAACTAATTTGTTTAATAATTATTCTTTATTTGTGTATGTGTGTGTAGTAAGTTGAAAACTTTTAACTTGCATATATTAAATGAAAAGGAACAAAAATTTATAATTCTTAAAGTTTGATTAACTCATAGTGCGTAAATACATACATATTTGCGTATATATTTGATTAGGTAAAAGGCATTAGCCAGCACTGCAGCGCTGCACTGCCCTACCCCAACACTTCTTCTCCTCACGCTGTGGTAGCAGCATTCCCCGCCGCACATGTATGGGGAATATGTACGAGTATGCTGCTACAACAACACGTATTGCTCCGCTACTCGGCTTTGCGAGTATTGATTGTTACACACAGATTTCAACGCAAAAGGAATCGAATACATTTATTCAAATGTTACACACACACAATTCATACATTTGTATATTCTTATGTATGCATTGCATGTGGTATATGTGTTTTTTTGTATAGTGAGTGTTTGGGAATTATGCAACAGGAAACTGTCAGTTGGCAGCACGTTGAATTTACTGGCATATAAAAATTACTTTTGTTTTTGTTTTTCTCTTCAAGTCTGCAGCCGTGTGTCTTTGTGTTTTACAACAATGCAATGAAAGGAAACGCCAGCATGAAACACTTTAAATTAATATTTTAATTAACTTGCACACACAAATGTTGCGCTTTAGTTGCGTAGTGGTGGCGCATTCAATTTGTTTAGTCTCTTTGAGAATTAGTGTAATTTTCTTTTATTTTTATTTATTTTTTTTTTTAACATATAAAAACCTAAGCATTCGCGTTTTTGCTAAAGCCGACGACTAACTCGCTGGATCTTGAAATCTTGCCCCTTATGGGTGGTGGTAGCTCATAAAAACGGTAGCGATTAAGGGGTACATTTCCTTTTTGTAATTGCCAAATACACGTGAAGAAACACACAACGAAGCTTGCCGTTTAGCAAATAGAGACAAAAGCGCGCGCTCCTGTTCATTTTTTTTTTTGTCTTCTACTTTTTGCAACATGGCGCCAAAACTGTTTTCGCATTTACCACTATTCTCTAAAAAACTGCGCAGTTCCCTCATAATGCCTTGTTTGCTAGCGTAACACCTTGCCTTCCCTACCCCTCCCTAGCTGTATACTGCAGAAGGTTCATTATTTACTTATTTTGTTTTTGTGATTTTAAATATTAAATTGTTTTAGTGATTATATGTACTTAGTATAAATATAACAAATACAATGTATGTTTTTGTGTGTATGCTAAATATTGTAGTCTATCATTTTTTGTTTTTTTGTTTGTTTTTTTTTTTTTCGTATTTGCTTTTAGTTTGTAGGTAATTGGTTTGAGTGTGACCAGATAAGTGAAGATATACATATGTACTCGTATTTTATATAAATTAGTACTTTTAACTCTGTTTACAATAACCGTTATTTGCTTTCATTCCTCTGCAAACCACATAATTGCGATTTCTTTGCTTTTTGTTTGTTTGTTTGTTTGCTTTTGCTTTTGTTTGTTTGATTGTTTATATAATTTATATAAATTATGTTACATGTCTTATTAAAATAGTGTTAGTTGTTAGTTATGCCCATTTGGCTATTGGCTGTTGGCTGTTAGCATAACAGATTTGACTGTCTGTCTTCTTTGATTGCCATTCTATGAAAGTAATAATAATGTTTACTGCTACATAAATCATTAAATTATATTACTAAACTAAATATACGCATGTATGTGTGTTTATACATATACATATGTATATATTTATATATATATATATATATAAATGTATGCGTGTGTGTGTGTGTGTATGTGTATTGTACATCAAAGCACTTTCTCATTATAATTGATGCTTTAAAATAATTGAATTAATTAATATAATTAAGTATAACTCGAATTGATTTAATAAAAAAAAAATGTTTGTTATTACAATATTCATTCGTTTGAATAAATCAATTGAAAATTTTTTACAATAGCTTTCCTTGCGATACAATAATACATAAGTATAAGTATATAGGTATGTATGTGTATGTGTATTTCTTGCATCGTACATGTAAAATAAGAACTTAAAACGAATTCATGCTAAACGTTAGGTAAATAAAGTGCTATGATCGATCGATTAATAAATTATGTAACATTCTACGATTCTTCATAGTGAATAAATCAATTATGTATATGTGTTTGTTGCGGTGGTTTTTCTTTCTCTTATGAACGCAATTTATATATGCATATATATGCATACGCGTATACATATTGGTATGTATGTATATTAGTCATCATATATATATGTATGTATGTATGTATGTGTATAGCTAATAATTCTTAGAATAAATAACCAACGAGCAGCAAAGCCGTTTTTGAACAAATAAACTAATCAGTGAATTATTAAAACTAAATTTACGCGCAAAAATACATTTACATACGAATAATCAGAATTAATCAGTAATCATACAAAAAATTTTATTCTTTATTCTGTTTAAATTATTGTTACATGGTAGTTGTTGTTGTTGTTTAGTGTTATTTGCTTAATTCCTTAAGTGAAACATTTTTAATTTGAATGCACTTTCGCAATTTTCGGTAATCTGATGTTGTTGTAGATCTTTGTTGTAGCAAATAACGTTGGTAACTCAGCAAAGCACACTGGAAGCTAAAAAATATCTAAAAAGAAAAAAAGTCCATATACTTAAATGAAATTCTATTGAATTATTGAATATTAAATATGATTTTAAAAATTTAAAATGTGTAAGCAAAAAAGTAAAGGGTTTTCCAATAACAGGTATTAGATGTTAAACAGGAGAGATGATTAACGATTTTTTATGGCCGGAATTGGATGGTATTGATCTGGACAACGTTTATTTTCAACAAGACGGCGCTACGTGCCACACAAGCAACCAAACCATTGATCTGTTACGGGAAAAGTTTCCGGACCGTGTTATCTCTCGAAGAGGTGATCACAATTGACCACCGAGATCTTGTGATTTAACACCTTGTGACTTGTTTCTTTGGGGCCACGTGAAAGAGAAGGTCTACGCCAACAGCCCAGGGTCGATTCCAGACCTCAAAGATGGAATTCGTGAGGCTATCGAGGACATAGGGCAGCCACTTTGCAATTCGGTCATGGAGAATTTCATTAAAAGGATATTGTCCTGTAAGCGTGGTCGTGGTGGTAATTTGGCTGATGTTATTTTCCACTATTAACGGCATACCTTTCTCTTTATAATGAAATAAACATCCGATCATTTATATTAAAAATAGCATTTAGCTTTGAATATCAAAATGACACCTCTTATTGGAAACCCCTTTATGTACAGTAGGGTGCATCACTCATCGGTGAAATTGTTCCATTGCAATTATAAACTTTCTTATATTTTCTGCAAGGAATTTTCTCAATGAAAATTATAATATTTGTAAATTAATTTACACCTAAGGGGTTAGGGGTATTTAGAATTAAAAAAAAAATTGAATTTTCCGACAAATACTTTTCAAGTTATTCAACAATAAACAAAGGGCGCTCGAAGCTCGAAAGCAAAACTTTAAATGCGTTTTTCTCAAAACTATGTTTTTTGAACTGGTTATTACTGTAACTTAAATACCGCTTTGTATATTTCAATGAAATGTATACTGCTTTTGAAAACATAAACAACACGTGTCTGATCGAAGGATTTTTTTCAGGAAATTTCAATTAATTGTCGGTTTTTTTCTCTAAAATCTGAAAAACATTTCCTGAGGCCACCATATTGTTAATTTTACAAAAAAAAAAAAGCTGCGATCAGGCATAAGATTATCTATTAGTAAAACTAATTTCTCTTGCCCGATTGATTTTAGATGAATCTACAAGGACTTGTGATGATCACCGCAAGGGACTTCTGGAGGAACGGGCTCCACATAAACAGCGATACCTTTTACAATTATTCATTTTTTTTTTTTGAAGTGCAACTTCTTAGGCGTCGATGGACGAGCGAGAATGGAGAGTAAAATTTCAAAGCCATGCAACGTTTTGGGCATTTTCGTTCCGCGAGAGAGAAAAAAGATATAACGTAGAGGAAAAGGGGAGAAAGAGATATATACCTTATATATATCTTAGATACATTTTAGGCTATTTTTCCTGAGTTTTTCCTTGTGGTTGCTAATCTCTAGTGACAAATAACACTGCCTACTTTTTGGCGCTTGTTTTTTGGTGCAAACTTGTAGGAAATATATTTTTCGTTCCTATTTTTTGGCGTTATATTTTCTTGGTCCTACTGTTTGGGGCGTTTTTTGGTCCCAATTTTTTTGGCGTTTTTTTTTTGTGCTACTTTCTGGCGCTTATTTCCGTTTTCTGGCTAGTGCTTGTGTGTACTATAAAGTGCCATCCATTCCGGCGTCGGATTTATTGGTATTGCCTTGCCGTAATTTGTGCCGTTGCTGCGGTTCTGGAATCGCTGCACTTGTGCGGTTGATAAACGCTCGAAGTAGTGCGCGTTGTTGCCACGGTTTCTGTCCGGCGTTCACCTACACCGGTCAACCCTTTCCCGTTTTCTGTAAATTTTGTCTATTCGTATCGATTTAGATATATATTCTTTCTCTCTCTCTCTCATTCTCTCTCGGGTCTCTCCCTCTCAAGTCGAAAATTGGTGTATTAATGCTATGTTTTTATTTTTGTAAAATAATACAATTGACTAGCAAAAAAGACAAAAATTATTAAAAATCATAATTTTTTCGGGCCTCTGACTACCCCTAACCCCTTAAAACAACATGTAGGCGCGTGTTTTGAAAAACCCTTTCCTTTGACTGTCCTAAAATCCAATGGCGGTTCTTTCATTTAGCCACCTTTTGGAAGCGAATAGAAAAATATCCCACTTTTGATTTTTTAAAACATTTGTGTGCCACATACATTTTTTTTTATAATAATTTTATATATGAAGGCTTAAATATTTTTGCATTGCACAAATGTGAATAAAACTACTGTGATATATTATAAATGTGTCATTTCGCTGTTCATGCACTCACATAAGTGTAAATGTTTATATGTATGTATGTACTATGTACTTATGTATGCAAATATGCTCATGAGTTGTAGTCTGCAGCAAACATATCATACAGTTGTATCTCATTGCCAGGGCTTACCTTAAAAATAGTTGTAGTTATTTGGCTCACAATTCCCATAGTAGATCGCAGTTCGCAGACTCCTCAACATTTGCGTTCAATGTTTTCATTGCTTGTATTTTTTGCGCTGAACTCGAAACCTCATCGCCACCACGTTGGAACGTACATACTTACATATGCATTATATGTATGGTGGCGTTGATGCGCCGATTGTACATGAGTTCTTAAAATATACGCATATAAGAATGTGTAATCACACACAAAAATAGTAAGAGCAACAAATTATAATCGTCGTCCATGTTTTTTTGTTTGCTTGTTTGTTGTTTGTTTGTTTGTTGGTTTCTTTGCTTAACAATAAACTCCATTTGTTTGATTAGTTTTGATTTGATTTGGTTTCTGATGTGTTCAAGTTGTGTTGTAATATGCAATTTGTAAGGCGTGAAACTGAATAGTCAATTCACTTGCTTTCCTTTGTCATTCGAATCATTTATTACAGTTACTATATTATATCCTATGTAGTTTTCTTTCCTTTCTTTCTTTGTGTTTGTTGTTGTTTTTGTTGTCTTGTTTAATGCTTTTCATATTTCGTCTGCATTACAGCAATTTGTAGTAAACTCATTTTCGTTTTAGTTTAAATATTATTTTAATATACGATATATAGAAATTTTGTTTGAAACCATAATACTACATAATCAAACGACATGAATGCTTCATAACTATCCTCAATCAATGCGCATGCGTATCACATCTCTCATCTCTCAACTCTCATTTAAAGAACCTCATCCTCATCATCGGGTCCTTCAATCAAATCATCCGGATCATACATCACAATATTATCATTCTCCTTTGCTTCGGGATCATCAACTTCTTCATCGGCAGCCAACGATCCGCCGCCTTCGCCATCCATTTCCACATCCAGCCTTCTGCGCTTCTGCTTAAAATTGTTAACTGCACTGTTACTTATACGCCTACGCTGCAATGTTGGCACACTTGGGGTAGTTTCAACGACATTGTCGTTAGTTAGCACCTCTTCCACATCAGTGGCATCGACCAAAGCGGCCTGTTGTTGCTTAATGCGCAACTGTTCCAACTCTTCGGGTGAACGTTTCTTGCGAAACTCGTAGACCAGTGGGAAAATGTGTTCAATGGCAGCCTGTACATTAGCAACACTTGCAGCTATATGTATTACAAAACAAAAATAAAGATTTTTATGAAATAATAAAACCAAAACAGACAAATTTTAAACCAACTCACCCGTCACAGTAATACTGCCAGTGGAGAAGATCTTCAAAGTGGCCTTTGGATAGCGTAATTTATACGTAACACCGGGATGTAATTCGGGTTCGTAACTGGCCTCTTTCTTGTACTTTTCGGAGAAGTTTAAAATTTTAATGGCCCACGGCATGCTGCAGGTGCCCAGGACATTCACCACTCGGAAATTGTGGAAACGCGATCGAAAGCCGAGTTTTTCAAGACAGCGAGCATAGCGGCGTGCAGCAATTTTTGCCTAAAAAATATTAGTTTTAATACTACTGAAGTGCAATTTTAACATAAGTTGTCTACATTCCAACGACAGTCGGTCTACGTTGCTAAAACGATACAATTGTAACATTTACATCAAGGCGAATCTATTAAAGATTGTATCGGTAAATCCAAGGCGCATTCATTAAAGGTTGTGGCACTAGACCAACAACAATGTGATGTACGTTTGATTGTCAAAGCAAAGTATTGGAAAACTAGAAAACAAATATGGAATTCGCGTGTTTCATTCTGAGCTGTCAGCCAGATGGACACGGCGAAAGAAAACAAACAAATCAGCTGATTTACCAACACTACCTTTAATAGATTCGCCTTGGGTTAATCAGATTTTTTTCCTTCACCGTATTCAGGATACTGTCAGCGCAGAATGAAACAAGGCGAATTGATTATTTGTTTTCAACTTTGCCAATACTTTGCCGTGGCAATCAAATGTACAAAACACTGTTGTTGTTGGTCTAGTGCCACCACCTTTAATGAATGTACCTTAATTTATATGCCACCAACTACTGTCCCTCAGCAGCCTTGATTAAAAGTTTTTAGGTTAGTTTTATGTTACTGCAAAAATGACAATGCTGACAACAGCTCACTTCTACATCTTCAAGATATTTCGAAAATTGATCTTATTTCTTCGCACTAATCTGTAATAAAATTCATTTCATGCCGAAATTTGCGCATTTTAGGAAGAAGAAGGCCTAGTAATAAACACTTTTCACTCGTTCTCGAAGTAACCGCATGAAGCCGACAAATAATGAGTACTCACTGAATCAAACATTTGTTGATCGGTTTAACAAAGTTTCCTATTAAGCTTAGGTTAGTACGCGACTACTCCGACTCTAGTGCTTAATGCAACGCTAAATGTGGTACCTGTAGACATTGCAGGCAAAGCTGCGGCTACAAGGGCCGCGATCAGACTGAGAGGCTCAGGCTACAAGCTCGACCTCAATTCCAGGCGTTCAAGTATCCTTAGGAACTTTGGTTTATCCCTTTGTCGACTGATCAATACGCACCACTGCTTAGTTCGAGCGGTACATTCTTCACTCACAGTCCTTCAAAGGGGAAGAGTGGGCGGGGTGCAGTATTCGTAGCAGTGAACCTGGTGAACCTGTTCACGGATGGCTCAAAATTTGATGGAAGGCTTGGAGGAGTATTCTGCAAGGTGCTACCCATTAGACTCAAGTTAAGGTTACCGCACCACTCCAGTGTATTCCAAACAGAGGTATCGGCAATTAAAGAAGCATTTGATTGTCTGCTCACTTGTGTAATAACTGTCACAGAGGTTAATACCTACCCCGACAGCCAAGCGGCGACAATCAGAGCCCTAGGCTCGATGATGGTGCACTCGAAACTGGTTAGAGAATGTCTGACTTCACTATCGATTGCATCCGAATTCTTCGATGTAAGGCTTATCTGGGTATCTGGTCATAGCGACATTGCGGGAAACTGAGAGGCAAGGCAAGGGACCTGTGTATTAGTTATTCCGCGCAACGAGAGGATTGGGATTCCGTTGACTACCTGCGGTTTGCTCCTGGAGAGATGGGCAGGAGGCGATCGAGAGATCTCCTGAGGTCAGAACAAAGTCTCAGCTCTCAAATTTCGTGCGTGTCCTTACAGGACATTGGCCACAAAGTATACATAGTTTGAGACTCGGCATTACTTCCGAGTCCTTTTTTCATCAGTTGTATGAAGGATGAGGTGGAATCATCTCAGCACTTTCTCCTTAACTGCCCTTATTCGCAGGGTTACGATTTAAGTATCTTGCCTCTCATCTCTTTGCTACGCCTGCTGATATAGCAGGCATTGATTTAAAAAACCTGACGAATTTCTTTAGTACAGGGTGGGCCATATAGCGTTTGCTTTTTGAACCACCTATTTTTTTGAGAATGGTAACACAAATGACATGTCAAATGTGTTTATAATTTACTTAAAGGTTTGACATTTACGAAATGGGACGCTATACGCTTGAACAAAATTGGGAAATATTGAAAACCTATTTCCAAAGTAGTGAGTCTTCTTCTTCTTCCGCGGTTACAGTAAATGGCGAGCGTTACCGTGACATGCTCAACGAGTTTTTGTTTCCAAAAATTGAAGAGGATGACATGGACGACATTTGGTTTCAACAGGACGGTGCAGCTTGTCACACTGCCAAAGTTACACTCGAACTTTTGGCTACCATTTTGTATTCCGATATCAATTGGCCGCCTCGGAGCTGTGATATAAGCCCGTTGGACTATTTTTTGTAGCGAGCCGTTAAGGACAAATGCTATGCGAACCATCCAGAGACGATTGATGCTTTAAAACACGAAATCGAAGTTGCCCTTCATTAAATCTAGGAGCCCAAACAATCGAAAATATGCATAAAAATTGGGTTGATCGAATGGCCTACTGAAAAGCCAGTTGTGGCAGTCATTTGAACGATATTATTTTTCATTCATAAATGACAATGTTCAATCTTCAAAATAAAAAAAAAAGTTTCATAAAATATTGATTATTGTTTTTTTTATAGCCGATTCAAAAAGCAAATTTTACATGGCCCACCCTATAGTACGAAGCGGCTAACCGCTTCCGCGGCAAATCAGTCATCGTTCGGATGTGTTCACCAAATACACAGCACCCCCACCACCCATTCTTGCTTTGAGCATGTCGGCCTAGGAGTTAATAGCCTCTAATCAAAGCAACTAACATCGAGACGTTTCTGCATGACCGTTTGTGCAGCGCCTTTGAGTGCCTAACTTCCCATTCTGGCCAAATACTTTTTGTAACGGTATATGTCCAGTGCGCATGGTCACTCAAAATAACAGCCATCCTTCAGCTACACTTATCTAAATATGGGTGTTGCGTACCCTTACGACACCCTGCACATTTTCATATTTCATCATATTTTCATCACACGTCGATCACTCTACTGTTTTGGAATTAATGAATGTTACAAACATTTTAGTTTTTTAATTATATTCACCTTAGATAATTGCAATGTCAGGCTGACTCACCTGTTCTTCAGACGTAGCTCCCGTACACGTGATACGTCCAGATGACCAGATAGACGCAGTTGTATAAGGTCGGCGCAGCTTCATCGTAACCATACCGTTCTCTCGACGATACTCCACATTGAGACCCTTGAGTGCAATATCACGCAGATTCAAATGGCAACGTACGCTGAACGAGCAAACCACATTGTTAATGACAATATCGATCTCTGGTTCCACCTCAGGCTCAGTACTCGCGACTTCTGCGCTAGCTGAGCCATCGGCAGCTGTCGCAACAACCAGATTGGCAGTTTTGTTGGGTGCAACATGTGTCGCTGCATGAGATGTGGCGGGTATGGTGCGGGAATGGGCAACTATAGGTTTTTGTTCTTGTGATTGTCCCTGCTGCTGATTTTGACGCTGTGGATTTTGGCTTTGACT
Source organism: Anastrepha ludens (assembly GCF_028408465.1). NCBI lineage: Eukaryota > Metazoa > Arthropoda > Insecta > Diptera > Tephritidae > Anastrepha > Anastrepha ludens. The sequence goes on along the minus strand of NC_071499.1, from coordinate 23,157,230 downwards.
TTGTTGTTGTTGCTGCTGCTGCTGCTGCTGCTGCTGCTGCTGGTTCTGGAACTGTTTTTGGGGCACTACAGCTGCCGTTGGCAACGTCTTCGGCTGCAGCGTTGCTGGCGAGGCAACTGCCACAGTTCCACTCTTATTATTAATGTTGCCCGAGATACTATTACTGTTAGGAACTAAATTGAGGCCACCGTTCACCTGGCTCCCACTCGATAAGTTACGCAAAGCGGCAGAGGTGTTGGCAACTGTTGTCGTTTTCGTTGCAGTCACTGTCACCGCATTGCTGCTGTGCACGTTAGGTTTAACTAGTTGTATCTTCTGTTGTTGTTGTTGTTGGTTTTGAGCCAGTTGCTTAATTTGTTGCAAGGCTGTAATATTTTGGCGTAGTGGTTGTTGTTGCAGCTTCACAGCTTGTATGGCAGGAGAATGAGAATTATGATTAAATTGAGACTTATTAGCGACAACGGAATTTGTTACGACAGCAGCCGCAGTCGCTGCAATATTCATCGGTGGTTTATTTAAAATTTTCGCATGCTGCAAACGTTGTGTAGTATTACCAGCAATGATAGTGTTATTGGAGCGATTGATGAGTACGTGAGTGGTACGGTTGCCAGCAGCTTTTGTGGCAACAATTGTTGATGTTGTAGTTCCGGTGCTAATGCTAGACGTAGGTTGTTGCTGATTGCTGAATTGCGAAAAGTAACGGGTTGTAGGCACCGTGGAGACTATGCCTGTAGTGGCTGGTTGTTGTGTGTAAATTGTAGTTGTTGTACGACTATTTGGAGCTGATGACACCACATTGTTGGTGGTAGTGGTTTGATGTGCGGCAATTTGCTGTTGGAATTGCTGCTGGAAGCTACTAATATTACCACTACTAGTGCCCATTGTGGTCGTTTGGATAGGATGTATCGCAGGACTAGCAGTTGCTGCCACCAAGAAGTGACCTTGTGTCGGCGTAACACCTCCACCAGCCGTGTTAGCGCTGGTTATCAATGCTAAGCCGCCACCGCTCGTTGTTACAATGCTACTAATCGGAAGGGTCACCATTTCGTGCGGCATCAAAATGCGTGCACCGGATGCTGCGTTTGTAGTAGCGTGACTTGAACCTGTTGATGCTATTTGTTGCTGTTGTTGCTGCTGCTGCTGCTGTTGTTGCAACAATTGTTGATATTGTTGATAGTTTATGATACTACTAGCACCAGTTGTGCCATTTGTGAGAACAATGGCCTGCCCTGCGGACAGCACTAGATTTCCACCCACGCCGCTGTTACCTAGTCCGCCTACATTTGATGAGCCACTGGCGCCAACAATAGTTGCGACCGTTGCTCCGCCCACCTGAGAAGTTCCTGCCCCAACGCCACTTACTAGATTGCCAACAACTATGCCTGCGTTGTTGACGTTGTTCCCGGGGTTGCCGTTACTACTCCCGCCGCCATTTATAAGAGTCTTCATGCAAGTAGCCTTATTCTGCTGCAACAACGTGGCCATACCAATGTTGTTGCTGTTAGTGATATACATTTGCTTTGTCCAACGCGTGAGTGTTCGGTTTTTGCTTAGGGAAATCAAAAAATGTTTGTTTGTATCACTCTTTTTACCCAACACTCGAAGACTTTGCTCCACCAGGTCACTTTTATGATTCCTGTAATTCAAGACAAGTTTTGTGTAATGTGTACAGCTTACGATGATATGCTTGAAGGCTGGATTATTAGCTTGATGGTCTTATCAATAATTATGTATGCATATATAGTTTTTTGTTTTTTTATTTTGTTACGCCTGTCACAATTTTCCAAACTTTGCGTATGATGTATTTAGTCCATGCGAGGACAAATAATCGTTATGTAGTGTTTAATGTGTTCTTTATTGATTTGCCACTTGCTCAATTCTTGCTTTGTGTTTTGTATGCTACGTATTTAAAAAGCTTTTGGTTTTGTTTTGTTTCTCTGAAATAAATCTTTCAACTGTTTGTAGTTCATTCCAAATACTAGAAAAATTAAGTCTTCCTTTCTTTCTCCTTTTGTTGATTTCTCAAATATTTGTTGTTCCTTATCGCAGTCTGAAAATAAGAAACGGTTTGTGGTTAGAAATTGAAATTGATAAGTGAATTCAATAAAAATTATTTACAAGGTTTTTTATTCAAATAGCAATACCTCTGATTCGTTCTCAGTACGAAAACTGGGCAGTTATTGTCATTTTTTCATTCTGCCTAATTATTGAAAAATATTTTGAAAAATGAAAATAAACAAACTTCAAAAATGCGTACACCAACAAACTGGCTGTTACATTTAGTATTATTACACTGTGAACAATACCAGCGAAAATTAAGCAGCCAGAGGATAAATACAAAATAAAAACAACGAGACACAAATTATTCAGAAAATGTATCCTTCCACCAGCAAAAATAAAAGCCAGTAGGCGACCCCTACACGTTCAACAAATAGCGCGATTTTTCGATCAACGAAACAAATCGATAGTGATGGATCACGCTACGCTCGCGGTGTACCCTTCACTTTCAATATTTAGCACGTCAGTATTTATATAATTTCTCTGTTGTGAGGTTCTAAGTTTGCAAAATGGAACAGGAATATTCAAAAAGTTTCTAATGTCAAAAAAAAAAAAAAAAGAATTCAAATAGGATTGATCGTTTATCACCGTCAACACTGACAGTGATTGCCAATCCAGACTTAAATTTTTTGTAATATTGCAAGGCGTATTCATTAAAGGTGGTGACACTAGAACAACAACAATGTTTTGTACGTTTGATTGTCATGTAGTATTAGTATTATAATAGTATTGTTTCATTCTATGCTGACAGTCACATGGACACGGCGAAAGAGAAAAAAAAACAAATCAGCTGATTCACCGATACCACCTTTAATAGATTTGCCTTGTAATATTGTGACGTTTTTATCAAAATAAAACCTCTTTTAATTATTCCTCTGAGTTCGATCACTAGATTATTAAATAGCAGCTAAAAACTAATTGCCACGAAATTGGCTGCACTTAATCGCTTTAGTTTACGTTTACACGCTTAAATTACAGCTGAATACCCTATGCCCGTGCACTTCTGCTTAAATATATGCGCTTTATAATAACTATCGCAGTTTCTGGAATTGGCAACTCGTTTTTTCTAACGACTTCTGTCTCGCCTTGTTCTATTCCATTTGATGTCACGGCGAATTCATGTTTTTTTTTTGTTGCTAGTCGGTTGTCAAGAATGATAGAGTAACAAGGCGAATTGAATGGCGTCTACTCTTTTTCGCGATTTTGACAAGTCTAACGTCAGGCTCCTTTCCAATACAAAACAAACAATAGGAAGAGAAATTATGTTTGTGCAAATTCAGTCATCTCTGATAAAAGAAGAGATTGCATCTTCCGAATTCACCGCGACGTCAGGTTCCGAGAATATGCAAATAAAAGAAAGGCGAATTACTTGTTTTGTAATTTTATAGTTTTTTTGTATAAGACAGTCAGGGCTCAAATTATATGTTCGGTGAACGAAACACTAATCAAGTAAAAAAGTTTACATTACTGGCCCTACGCATCATATTCTTGGAAGTATGGCAAACGTTTGCTGACGCATCGTAATTTATTACAGTGAGTAATAGATTCAAAGCGAATTGCAATAGAGAATTTTACAAGTAAATGTCGTTTCAATGTTTGTAAGAAAAAAACTAAAAAAAAATTTAATAATAATAACTTGAATGCCTAGCCAATATTTAGATGATAAGACTAATCCGATTTCTTTGCCCCAAAATGTGGAAGCTGATTTCAAAGATAAATCTCACATGTCAATGTCAATGTCAAAATGTCAATGCGAATGCTAACAAACACAACAACAATAAAAACCAAATCACTTTGACATTAATACCTCCAAATGGTAAGTAAAAATCAGCTGCTCTACCGATACCACCTTGCATTGAATCGGCTTGTATCGTAACATTCGCCTTTCCCTTATATAGTAATAGGCCTCGTCTTTTCGCCAAGCATTAGCAAGTAGGGAATAGATGAAGCAGCTGTTATAATGCTGAAATAGAACTGCCTTAAATTACATGTGTTTGTAAGATAGTGAGTTATACCACTCTGATGAGGCATGACCATACTCGCTTGCGGCGAATCTTACTCGACAGATTTGTTCAAGGTGGATTTAATAAGGTGACAGCATTCACCCAGCTGAATTTTTCGCCGTAGGTATGGCTTACGTCAAAATGATATGTTCGCCTTGGATTTGTTGTTGCTTTTGCATGCAAATTTTTCGTCAAGTTAATCGAGCATAAAGATAATGCCGAACAGAAGAGGCTACTACTTTTCTATCATTTCAATGCCGTGATGTCGTTCTCTAAACATCAACAAAGTAATAAGTAAATAAAGTTTCGACACTTTAGAGAACATAAAAAACTATATAAAACAAAGTCGAATCAGTTGCTCTACTACTACTACATTGTCCTTGTACCTTGCCAGGGAGATAACTAAGTTTTAGGAGAATAAAAACAGCTAATTTCAAATTAATCAAATTACACACTTTCAATAAAAGCTAAGCAAATGGCTAAAGTCTTTAGATCAAAGTTTTGATGGGAAGGACTAAAATCATTTACATTTTTTTTTATAAACAACATAAAAACTGTCTATGTATAGCATAATTTTGTGCCAGCCAAACTTAGAAATGTAGGTCAGAAAACACACAACAACAAAAAAAGAACGAAAAACTGTTTCGCCAACCAAAGTGGAATTGTAATAAAACAAAGTATGAGTGATCGGAAGTTAAATGTCGACGTAATTGTGAGAGAGATGAGTAATTGGCACTAAAGTAGGAAAAAGATGTAAAATGAGAGACTTTAACAGTAGTGAAAAAGCAAATCTCCGCGTACACGTGTTTTCATGTGATTGCTTCACCAAAAAGCGCTGCCCTCTTTTAATTGTTCTATAGTAAAAATGCTCAGCACAAAGTTCTCACTCGTGGCTCGAATTAGGCGCATTTTTTTTTTTAATCGCTACGGTTCTGTATGATTGCACGCCCATTTACATATGTACATACATATACACATGCATACATACACACATATGTGCATTCATAGCTAAATACTCAACTTTAGCGATTTCCAATAAAGATAATATTAAAATAGTTTTTATTTTTACATATGTGTGTATATACGAGTATAAGAACGAGATGAGTGAATCTTAATTTTCTTCTCTATGATCTGCTCCATTAACAAAATGTCATAATTAAAACATTGACGTTTGATTGCTTGTACATATGATCTATATGCATACATACACATGTAAATTTATGCGGTCAATTAACTCGCTTTATTTTTATACATACAAACATATGTATATTGGATTTCGAGATTTATAATAGCAACTGCGAGAGTTTTTCGAGCTGCGCAAAGTTCTCGATTTTTTTCTTCTGCTCTATCAATTTGTCTCCGTATAACTGCTATGATGCACCTAATTGCGTCAGCGACTGCAACCGACCGAACGAAAAGTGTCATTGCAGCTTAGTGCTACTAGTCAAACGCGCCGCTGCAGCTACAACATCATAGCAATGACTGCGACGCCAACGCTGTTCCACTTTATGTTAGCATTTTTGCCCTTGACCCAAAATTGTGCACGAGTATGCGCAAACATACGAACTTAGTTACAAATGTAAACATCTATTTGTACATGGCAATTCTTTGAGAGCAATAATATATCGCGCAATGTGCAAAGTTATAGGTGATTTTTCATTATGCACAACCAAATAGGTGTTGCAGCAGTTCTTTTGCACATATGCAATATTGAAAAATTGAAATTATTCTAAACTTTCACAAATACCAACATATTTTGAAAACGAAATATGTATGTATCTTAAAAAAAATTATAAATACCGAGAATTGAAATTTGAAAGAATTGGTAGTGAAATGAAACCAAGGCGAATCTATTAAAGGTGGGGTTGGTAAATCAACTGAGTTGTTTTTTTTTTCTCTTTCGCTGTGTCCATGTGGCTGTCAGCACAGAATAAAACAAGGCGACTTCATTATTTGTTTTCTAGTTTCTCAATCCTTTACTTTGACAATCAAACGTACAGAACAGTGTTGTTGGTCTAGTGCTACCAAATTTAATGAACGCGCCTTGATTCAAATACCAACATATTTTGAAAACGAAATACCTTAAAAAATTACAAATACCGAGAATCGAATTTTATCAGAATTGGAAGTGAAAAGATATGTCAATAATCAAATTTTGCGTAATAATTTTAAGGGAGATTAGAGCCAGCTCAAAAACTACAAACTCGGTTTCACTACCGTCCGCAAGTTCAACTTTGAATTTGAATTTGAATTTATTTATTACTAGTACATATAATAATACATTATAATTTACAATAAACTGTAAGTCCTACAGAGACTATTAAAAGTCTGTTCGTAGGCTAGTAGCATTTATAATGACAATCTTACAAACTAAATATAACATTTAACAAAATAAGTTTTGTATGTAACATACGTAACATACATTTGACTTACTAACTAACTAACAACAAACTTACTTATACCTAGCGGTTCTATGAAGAACATAAAATAATTTTTTTTTTTTATTTTACAATGAAATAGCGCGATATTAACAAATATCATAGGTGTAAATTAGTTTTTGTTAACCAGATTTTTATAATATATCTTTTTTATTTTTGTCGTTAATTACATCATAGGCTTTTAACTTAGATTAATATAATATTTTGCAATTCATTAACCATTTTTGTAAAAAAGAAAATTAGACCGTTTTCTTAAATGTCTGATTAATATCCTCTCTAACCGGCCGTAACTCGGCCTCTCCTCTCTAACTGGCTCGAAATTTCTACATATTTAATTTTCACTAAGGTCTGGTTAGCAGATATCGGGGTCGTTCGCTTTTTGGGGATGTTTTACAAAATAACTCCCCAAACCCTATTGTGAAAATATAAAAAAAAACAAGAAACGTGAGTATATAAAATTAAAAAAAAAGTGCGTGTAGCGTAGTACACATAACAGAAGTGAAACTTTGAAGGCAGACAAATAAAGAGGGAGGGACCCGAGAGAGAATGAGAGAGAAAGAAAGAATATATATCTAAATAGGTTTACAACATTTGCAGAGAATACAAATAGACAAAATTTACAAAAAACGGAGAAGGATCGATCGGTGTAGGTAAACGCCGGACACAAACCGTGGCAACAACGCGCACTACTCCGAGCGTTTATCACCCGCACAAATCCGACGCTGGAATGGATAGCACTTTATTATACGCACTAGCCAGAAAACGGAAATAAGCGCAAAAAAATAGGCTCCAAAAAAAAAGAACGCCAAAAAAATTGGGACAAAAAACGCCCCAAACAGTAGGCACCAAGGAAATATCACGCCAAAAAGTAGGCACCAAAAATATATTTCCTACAAGTTTGCACCAACAAACAAGTGCCAAAAAGTAGGCAGAGATCTCACTAGAGATTAGCAACCACTAGGAAAAACTCAGGAAAAATAGCCTAAAATGTATCTAAGATATATATCTCTCTCTTCCCTTTTCCTCTACGTTGTATCTTTTTTCTCTTGAAATTTTACTCTCCATTCTCGCTCATCCATCGACGCCTAATAAGTGTCACTTCAAAAATCTCAGCTGATATCTCTTCATCTCCCCCCACAGGATACTTGGGCTAGCCCCGGGAGTTGCGTGAGCTGCTTGAATCATATGCAGAAGAATCGTCCTGGCCACTCCCAAGTGAATGGCGATCAGTAACTTTCCCCACTTGCGTGGACTTCCACATATGGAACCATCCTCCACTCTATCTACCCTAGCAATTATATTATATATATATACGCGTACACCCTTTTTGGGTGTTTGGCCAAACCCATCCTCCTATTTGTGGTGTGCGTCTTGATGTTGTTCCACAAATGGAGGGACCTACAGTTTCAAGCCGACTCCGAACGGCAGATATTTTTTATGAGGAGCTTTTTCATGGCAGAAATACACTCGGAGGTTTGCCATTGCCTGCCGAGGGGCGACTGCTATTCGAAAAATGTTTTTATTAATTTTAGTTTCACCGAGATTTGAACCAACGTTCTCTCTGTGAATTCCGAATGGTAATCACGCACCAACCCATTCGGCTACGGCGGCCCTAGCTATTAGTGCTTAATTAATTATAATTTTAATTGAAATTAATCTAAATAAATAAATAAATCTCTTCTTCTAGCGGCTTTAACAAGTAACGCGAAATTTTACGTTCGTAAAGAGCTTTTTCTGCTCTTTGGGAGAGAATTTTCGCGTAAGCTCTTGATATGGATTGATAGCTGGTGATGTCTAATTTTGTGTTCGAACACAACTATCATTCCAACATTTAGTGACACTGTAATTGAGACAACACCGCATTAGGGGTAGGCCAATGGCTGCTTTAAAAAAAAATCCAATAATTCTCTCTTATAATTATATATAATTCTCTCTTATAACAATATAATAATAGCAAAGGTCTATAACAGAACATGCAAGATAAAAGAATATCGTACTGCTGATCTTAAGGCCTAATAAAGTAAATATTTGTATGTACATAGTAAACGTATGTATGAACACATTTGCAAATATTTATGTATAGAACAAAGAAAGCCTTTTTAGGTCAGAATTTAATAAAACTATTCGATATAAGTATATATTATATCTCTGTTCCGTCCTCCATGAATTTTAACGAAAACTTTCAAAATTGAGAATTTGCAAAATTTCGTTCACAACTTAATCACATAACATACATATGTATGTACATATGTTTTTTTTACTACATTAATCGGCAAGCAAATATCACTTGTACGAAGCATGAAGTGGGATTTTGAAAGTAAATAAAATCTAATTTACAAATGCATTATACGAAAATACATACATACATACATAAGTAAGAAATGGAAAAGTGCTATGCAAATTTTTTTATGGTATCAAGCATTCTCAACGAAAATCTCACTTCAAAATGAACTAAGAGAAAGAGCAACAAACTTCAGTGCTCATGTACTTCTACCCGATGCATAGCTTTTCTAGCTAGTCCATTATGGATGTCGTCATTGTTACCATCCAATTGTTTCTATTACATAGCGTCGGTCGCTCTCTGAAGGTTCTATTTTTATAAAACTCAGCAATCTCATTGACAATTCATCGCGGATAACAATGAAAAGAAAATAAGTTTATCAATTTTTTTTTAATGCTTAGGAATTCTCAAGTGAATTCGCGTCTACTAAATAAATATATGTACGTACATACATATATTTCTTGCAAACATATGAGTCTCACCGACGTAGGCGTCGATGCTCTATAAAAGATAATACAATTTAAAAAAATATGTAAATTGCGCCTAAGAAAACTGTCTCACAATAGTATTTTTTATACAAAATAATCAAAAGTAGCTATAAGGCGCATAGGTTGTAAGAAGACGCAATGAGGAAACGATTTTTTTCTTTTAATTTATAGCGATTTTCAAAACAAAAATGTGGAAGCAGTGCAATACGCAATCGTAATATCGTAATTCAAGGCCCCTTCTATTCGCCATTTCCCCGCTCACTGTCTCCATGCTCGATTAACTTGACGAAAAATTAACACGCAAAAGCAACAACAAAGTTATCGAGTGAGATTCGCCGCTAGCGAGCTTGGCTATAGCTCATTAGAACGCACTGCCTTACCAGCGCATGTAATTTAAGGCAGTTCTCTTCCCGCGTTGCCGCCGTATCTTCATTTGCTTTATCTACTATTCGCCACTTGCTAAGCCCTGGCGAAAAAAAGAGGCCTTCACAAAGCTAACCTTGTAGCTGCATTTGGCGTAAAAAGAGATTTTATTATCAATACAACAATACACCAATCAACATTTATCGATTATGTTCGTTCTTCACTACGACACATCTTTATAAAGTGCAGTCCACATTTTCGATGATGCTCGTCATTCAAAAAGAATATATGTAAGTAATGTATGACACCAAATCATGGTGAAAAGATTTTTAAATCTATCTTCCTTGAGATCAAATCATCATTCAACCCTCGAAATATTATATGTTGACTAAAAATATTGAGTGTTAGCTAATAAAAGAGATAAGCGCAAAAAAGGAAGTAAATGGCCGAAGTAAAGGGTTGAAACTGTAGGTCCCTCCATTTGTGGAACAACAACAAGACGTACACCACAATAGGAGGAGGAGGATATATATTATATATATATATATACATATATATATATTATATATGTATGAAAAGTTTAATTACTTGTATTTTTTGTTTGTTTGTAAAAAAACGTTTGGCTTATTTAAATTTTTCTTATTTCATAAGAAAATAGAGCAAGAAAAATTCAACACTTTCACAAATTATAGACATATTTAATCCACTAAAACTTATATTCTCCAAATAACTGTTCTATTGATAGCATCTTTTATGGAGGCGTTAAATGAGTGGGTTTAAGTAGCGATGCGAAGAAGTTGCCAAGGTGGGTTATGCTAGGCGTATGTTAGATACAAGGTAGCACAAAATTAATTTGGTTTTGAATAACTTTTTACTAAATAAAAAATACAATTTTGATAGATGGAAATCTTTAAGCGTGTCGGTTTGTTTACTGTAGCTGTCGAATATGATTAACGTACACAATAAGGGCTAAAATTATAAATCTTCAGACTTCGAAGTAACATCTGGCTGTTTTGGCAGATTCTATTGATTTTTAGCCCCGCTTTTGTGGTTTTTTTTTTTAAACCTTGATTGAATTCTTTTTGAAATTAATTTATAAAACTTCCTTTATCGAGATATCAAATTAATCTAAATTAGGGTTTCTCTATTAAATTTACATATCTAAAAAGCGCTTCAGTTCGTGTAGAGCATCCAATGGATTCAAAATAATTTTGATAAATATTATTACTAACACCGAAAATTGATACATTTTTAAAATGTCTTTTGAAGAGAAACATCGTAATAGGTAGTAATTATTGCAAAGCAAAAGATCAAGAGAAAAAAAAATAAAAATTGTGAGACATCATACACATTTGTATAAAAAAATATATTTTCTACATACATCACCAAACTCAATCATTCAGGCAACACATATTTCAAGTTCAAGGTTAAAAGCGCATAAGGTATTAATGTTGAGTTTGTAATAAAAGGCTAAAATAAATTCAAACACTTGGATAAAGTCTAGATTTTATAACATGCAGGCGAATAAAAAATTTCGCGAATTTGTTTCAAAAAAAATATGCACAAGTCAATGGGCCCGAAATAGTCTTCACAATAGAAAAAAATATGTCTAGCAGCGACATATTGCTACAAGTGTGTTCTTATTTAAATATATGTATATACGAACGTATATGTGCTCGGCTGTCGTTAATACAGCAGTATTTTAAAGTACGAAAATTCGCAAAATATGAGTTTTGCGAGAGACTTCAGTCACAGTACTCAAATTTGTAGAAAAGTTCAATAACATTTTATTTAAACTCTCACTGCACTAAGTTGAGTAGCACATTATTTTAAACACGTTTTTAGCTATTTAGTATATGCCAACAGACGTACCTTAATTTTGATTTGTAGAAAAAAATACAGATTTTTACAGAAATTCTTCGGTGTACGTACATTTTTTTGACGGCGTAGTTTTATTTAAACGGCACAAGAGTCTATATGCCAATAAGGGCACCTAAATTTTGAGTTGTAGAAAAAAAGGCCGATTTTTTATATTGAGATATTCTTTAAATCTGATGCGCTGCAATGCGAGTTCCGCGTAGTATCTTTGATTTATGTAAATTTGCTTGACGGCGTATTTTTATTTAAACGGCACAAGAGTCTGTTTATCTGTGCAGATCAAGGCGAATTGGGTGCCATCATCTTTGTTTGAATATTTAATCATAAAAGGATATTGGCAACCCTAGTTAACGGGTGTAAGAAGTTTATTGATCTTAGTTTTAATTTTTAGAATACTTTGTGTTTGAGAAATAACTATTGCACTTATATGAGACACTATAGGAGGTACTTTTATTTGTAAGAATTTGTGAAAATGTGAGTGGCAACCTGCACGCACGTTGGTTCTAAATGGAGGGAACGACGATCAACACTCCTCAATCGCGAAGTTCGATATTGTTTCCATGAATGGCTTATCTGCATTCAAGCGATCCTTACGAGATTTCAGTACGACGTAAACAGAAATGGATATGCACGTACACACGTACATATGTACATACATAGGAATTGTTTAAAGTGAGTATGGTTACAATTGTTTTCGATTTGAAATTGCTGCTAGTTCTTTTGTGTATTTCGAGAAACCGATGTCCATCAAGTATACTTTATTTATTTCAATATCTGAAATTTTAAACGAAAAAGAGTACACGAAAAGGAAAACAAAAATCTAAAAAAAAAGAAAACGAAGTCGTTGAACTCGTTATCCACGTATGGCGCATCCAAGTACGCAGTTATGTATGTACTTAATTATATACTTACATACATACGTAAGTTATATGAATGTTCATTTAAACCGCTATGGGCAGGAGCGCAGACAGATGTCAACGCCACCTTTGTTGTCCCAGTACATATTTACTGTAACAAAGAATCACAATATTCATATTTGCGTTGTGTGAGCACTTATGTACATATACATATATATGTATGTATATCTACATACATACATACACGTACTAAAAAATGTGTGATAAACATTTTCAGGTACATATATACATTGGATCGCACTCTCTTTGCAGGATGTGCGTCCGAGTAGCATTTCTTTCACCACCGAATATTGCCATGAACGCATAAGAAGTTGACAGACACTAGCGCATTAGTGCACCTAATGTGCAAAGGTCAAAGAAAACCAGAATAGCAGTTTTATGAGCAGCGAGACAAATCTATTAAACAGCAAAGGTAATAATGTATGTATGTATGTAGGCAACTTGGGTGAGTTTGTGTGCAGAAAACCTTTAGCAAAGCATTAAGAGCTATTGAAGAGGGCACCACACAGAATGACCTTGAGAAATCTAAATATACTCACTAAATTCCAAGACAAAGAAGTCTGGCATAAGTTTGTGCGCAACATGATTTTCAAGCAAACGCTCAAAATGAATTGTATTCAGATAGGTAAGGGAAATAGGCGCAAATTTAACACTGGAAACCATGTGGCCATGTTAAATATCGGTTCGAATTACATAGTTCGAATTCTACTGCCTTTGGTGGTCGCAAAGGTGCATTAGTTCATCCTTTGAATAAAACAGGATTTTGCTCAATGATATTCCTAAATGATAAGTACGGACATTTGCCTGTTAGGAAATGGCCAGGTAGGTGAAATGGTGGAAGTGCACCTGGCACTCCTCAAGTAGCACTAAAGCGCCGTTTTGATACCATTATGAGACCTCCAACAGGCAGATATCTACACACAACCAGAGCTGTTGGTATAATGGAGAAGATTGATTGGATTCAGGATTAGAAAATGGCCAAGTCTTGGAAAATATATTTGCACTGTGCGGCCGCCGTAGCCGCATGATTTAGTGCGTGATTGGTGCTCGTACTCAACTAACTCAGAAAATCGAAAAACATTTTATACTCGATATACGATAGAATTTTTAGAAACTGGCAAGCAATAAAATTTGAAATTCCTCAATTTAACATTGGTTTAAACATGGGATCCACTTCAAATACATATGTAATTAATAAACCTGCAAATGGCATACTTTATTCTGGTTTATTTTTATGTAATGAGATCACATGTACCGAAGATACAAATTCATTGAAAGGCACACAAAACGAAATCGCTTTTGTCAATTAACATAATTACATTGAGCTTATACATACATACATATGTATGTATATGTGTGTGTATTGTGCAATAAAGCGTAAACTTTTACTTTCAAGTCTTCTTTGTGCTTGTTTTTTACCTTCTGTTCGCATTTCGCTCTCTCTGTTAGACCTTCTTTCACTACAATGCAAAGCCAACTACTACCTGGCGGCTATGTTTTTTGTTTTAAATTTTACCGTAAATCTAATCTATGGTACCACATAAATACATACATACATGCATATTTACTTCCCCTCGCTTATACTGATTGCTCTCTTCAAACATGTTTAAGCATATTTTCTCCCGTATCGGTTTATTCTTTATCGCTAATTTTTTGGCGCCTTAATTCGGAATTATGTGTGTTCACTCTGAAAGTGTGTGGTCGTCCAACCCGTTATGTGCTCACACCAATAACGGTTTTGTTTATAGCTACTGCCAACTACACTAGTGGCTTGATTCATATGAAACGTGTGCTAATGTCACACACGAGCTCTAAATTCTGCCAAACTTTAATTCACTGCCATTCATTTGATTGTTTTAAAATTTGCAGTTGATTTCTAACGCATGGGACTGATCCATATCTGTTTATGACAATGAAGTCTACGCTATCAGAACAATCTGGATTTATACCCGGTCAAGAAGGGTCACGTCAGTTTTATTCTCCCAAACAGTATTTAGTGAGTGCTTCGTGCAGCATGTGACCCGAACATCACATTGCTCCCTAGGAAGAGTTTCTGCTGGGTACTGCTGCTAGACGCTGAGTCGCCCAGGAGCGTTAAAAAATGGTGAGGTTCAAAAATACTGATCACAGATTTTTGTTTTTTAGAAATGCCCTAAAATTTATTGAAACATTATTAGAGCTTCAAAACTGTAGACGCACTAATTGTTGTTGTTGTTGTAGCAGTAATGAAGCACTAGATCTTGATGTTTACTTTGATGTCTTTTGGTTTATGATACGATCTTCAATAATTTTTGTGTATGGCAACACCACATTTTACATTTGTTTGGCTGGACAAATTTTGTTAGCTGGGAGAGTCTGGCTGTGTTCGCCAAACAAAATTTCCACGGCCGTCCTTACTTACATTCCACCAATGGAAATAGCAAAACCTCGAATTCTAAAAGAGAGTACACATTTTCTTTTGTTAATAGAAAAGTTGACGAAGATATATCGCCGAGCAGTTGAACACTTGTGTATACTCATGCTTTTTGTATAAGCTATAAGCATATATGTACATATGTATGTATGTTGTATGTATGTATATGGATATGAACTAGGGATGTTTAAAAACAAGTTGGTTTCCTAAAAACAGGATTTTTTAATTTTCTTAAACATGGTTTTCGATCTTTTTATTAATTTTGATGTTCATGGAAATTTTTTTTTTCTTTTTTAGCCAAAAACCTTTTTCGAAAGAAACAAATTGCCTACGAAACCTATTATTTCCCAATTTTTGTTGCAAAAATTATATTTTCGGCAATATGAAAATTCCTATCTTTTTTTCTTTTTGCTTTCTAACCTTTTAGTTTGCTTCGACAGCACAGAATAGTTACTGGTTTGACACCCGATGTACAAAATTCAAAGGTGTAACCAACATCAAACCGTTAATCGGAATAGAAAAAAAAAAACATACATACATACATATATATATTTGAAGGTTGGAAGCCTGAATAAAAAAACCCCGGTTAATCACAAATCAGTTTTTTTTTAACTGTGTTCATCCCTAGCCTGTAGGTTAAGAAACGCAAATACATAGATGTAAAACTGCTGCAAAGGGTAGAAAACTCAATGCTTGTAAAAACACAAATTAACACCTGCCTTGAACAGCTGTTTTCGTGTCTCTCTGCTGCTCCTGCTGTTGCTGTTGCTGTTGCTGCTACCAAAAAGTAAACACGTTGGGTCATACATAATCGTAAAGATATACTCGATACAGATGTATGTGTGTGGTTGTGAGTTGGTGAATTTCGACTCGGACTGTGTCGTTCACAGTCGTGTGCAAATACATGTCGATAGATCAGTACAATGAAGGACCGACAACAACAAAGGCACAGCAACCGATTATCGTGACGTCACGTGGTTGTATGTTATTGCAAATAATATATGCCTACATAGAATTGTACATAAAATTGTGCTATAACTTCAGTTGGACATATAACTCGTCGTACATACATATGTATGTATGTATATATGTATGCGTTTTATGTATGTACATATAGTGCTAATACGGAGAAGCAAATTGCACTTAATTTTGACGTGCCGTTTACTCAGTATTATTGTCCTCCTAATTAAATCTGATAAATCTGAAAATAATATTTATTTATGTAGGCGCATATATTTTGATTTCCAAATTCTTCCATTAGCCACTGTGTAAATAATACGATTACCTAATAAATACCAACTCATGATAATGGCATGTGATCTTGCACAATTTCCTGTGCTCCGTTTTATGGTTTTGCTTGAAATATTGGGCAGATTTTCTTTTAAATATATATCATATGTTAATTAAATGATTAGCTAATTTTTACTAAAGCAATATTTAGTTTTAAATTAAATTTTCAAGTACGTATATATTAATATATATATATACATATGTACATACATACATACATATACATACGTACATGTATGTATATACTATGGTAACTGATATGTAACTTTAAAGGAACACTGATCTTGCTTTTTTCTTTTTGTCGAATAAACACAACCAGCGATCTATGTATATGCTTGTACACATGGCTGTGTATAATTACATATAAGATTGTAATGCACATACATAAATACTCAGAATGTTTAACACGCGCACACACATACATACATATGAAACATATTTATGATTATATTTTTACTTAACATAATTTGTAGGGTGAAATAAATCAGGTTACACATACATATGTACATAGTCCATAAGAAAACAAAACTTATTTGGTATTTAAACAATCGCTACTCTACTAAGACCTTTGAGAAATTTTTATATATAAAGTTAAGGCAATTGCTCTGAAAATTTAATCTTAATAATGGTATTCAAGGAATAAAATCAAGGAATAAAATGTAAACTAAATAATATTAATTTGATTTTTTCAAGGTCAAAAAATATCGATTTGAAACTAATGAAACTATAATATTTAAAAAAAGATTAATTTTAATGATAAAAGACAGATTCATTAAGTAGATATTTTTATTTTATAAGGAACATACATACACAACATTGGATTTCTTCGGAAATTCTTCAAGATGTACAGGGTGGGCCAAATAAGACCTACTAATGTTAAGCACAAATAACTTTTTATTTTTTGACATATTTATTTTTCTCTTTTTGTAGGTTATAATTGAATTGTTGGAAATTTATTATGGAACCCTACAGTACAATACAACGCGTTAAAATTATCGAGTTTTTTATTCTTGTCAACGATCAATTGCTTTAACGCAGCGTAAATATTGGCATATGTCTGTAGATTGTGGGGCTCTGAAAATCCAAGGGCAACACTCCAACATCAGTTGATCCCATCTAAATGTACTGTTTGGTGCGCTTTTGGCGTTTGAAAAATATCGGAACAAAAGTGAGTAGAAAACCTTTTTTGTGCTTATCATTTTTTAATGTCTAATTTTCTTTTATAAGGGCGTACAAATGTTGGTGTATGCTGATATCATCGATAACAAAAGCGCTGTTAGTTCTGCCTTCTCCAAACTGGATAAAGAAGCAAAGCGAATGGGTCCGGTGGTGAACAAGAACAAAACGAAGTACTTCCTGTCACCAAACAAAGAGTCGGCGCATTCGCGTATCGGCCCCCACGTCACTATTGACAGTTACGATTTCGAGGTTGTAAGAGACTTCGTTTATTTAGGAACCAGCATCAACACCGATAACAATGTCGTCAGCCAAGAAATTCAACGTAGAATCTTTCTTGCCAACGAGTGCTACTTTGGACTAAGTAGGCAACTGAGTAGTAAAGTCCTCTGTCGACGAATAAAACTAACACTCTACAAGGCTCTCATCATGCCCGTTCTAACGTATGGCGCCAAAGCAATATCCAATGCAACCTTGGCACAACTACGTTCTGAATACTGTAGCAGGTTAAACTCCTACTTATCCAGAATCGACCTCGACATACTAAACATAAGTCTGGCTTGTGAAATCACCCCGCACGACACTAACCGCCTCGTTCCCACGACAGTCGGTTCTACGTAACCGGAATGACCCGGATTTATATCCGGCCAAGGACTGTCACTTCAGCAGCATTCCTCGTATATGCACGGGGAATGTTTATGCTGCTACAACAACAACAACACTAACCGCCTTTTAACATGCCCCATCGAACCCACTCATCTAACACCTCTCTCCCTCTGGAAACAACCTGTCGAAACAGCAAGTTTCCTGGGCCTATTTTTAGTTGAGCTAGATGAAGGCGACCGGTGATTACACTACACTGACAGGGCAAAGTTACTGCTACAACAACAACAATATCCAATGAGGCGTAACTTGAGTGTTTGAGAGAAAGATTCTGCGGAAGATGTTTAGGCCTTTGCGCGTTAGCGACGGCGAGTATTGTAGGCGATGGAACAATGAGCTGTATTAACTTTACGACGACATAGACTTAGCGCAGCGAAAAAAGATCCAGCGATTACGTTGGTGGATCGGTTCATTCATGAAAGTAAAATATGTAGGTATTTTAGGAACTTTTAATTTCGTCAACTATTAAATTCGTTAACACTTTCATTTACGTGTTCTAAAATGCAATCAAAGTATATGTAAGCAAAATGTTAACATTTACATACATGTATCTGTTGCGTCATGCATAAGTATGTATGTCAAGTCTGCAGCGTTGGTATTGGTGCGCTTACTCCCAGTCGTCAGGTATTTCCGAAGGGACCCACACCTGAGAAAATGCTCTCACTTTTAGCAGCAAAATATTTAAATTTAAATTTACTCTCAGACGTCAACAAATTTAATTCGCTTGTTGGTTCCTCTAATCAATTTCAAATTTGTGATTCTAATCAGCTGATAGTATTTGAACGAAAAATGCAAAATGTGTAGATAGAAAAGTAACAGTTGCGTGTTAAAAAATCAAAATGCTTAATTTGCGTCAATTTAAAGCTCAATACATTTTTTTCTCAAGCTGATGCGGCACGTGCGTATACATATGTATGTATGTATGTAGTTTCCACGTGCTATTTCTGTGTGTATGTATACATACAGTAGAGAGGCAAAGCCCCTATATGCATGCATACATGGCATGTCCCATGTACAATTAAATATGTGAAGCTATGTGTAAATCCAAAATATAACACATGTTTACTTTGTCCAATAAAATTGTGCATACATACGAACCAAACACATGAACACATGTATGAACGTAAATGTGTAGGTATATTTATGTGTCAACGCATAAATTTATGAATTTGCTTATACATACATATACTTAAATACAAGTTCAAATCTACTGCTCTTTTTGCAATCTTTGCATACAATCTGCAAAATTATTTACTTTAACGGTTATCTTTTTGTATTAAAAGCATGATTTCTAAATTTCTTATCTTGCTCATAAATATTTTAACATGCATCGTTCACGCCCACAAATACAATATAATCGGTATGTGAACCACTTCCTTTTGTGGATACTTACATCACTAAGTGAAATGTAAAAGAGAGCAAGAGGAAATCTTATTGAGCCAGAGTGCAACTGTGAATAATGAGAGC
This sequence comes from Anastrepha ludens, assembly GCF_028408465.1. Classification (NCBI taxonomy): domain Eukaryota; kingdom Metazoa; phylum Arthropoda; class Insecta; order Diptera; family Tephritidae; genus Anastrepha; species Anastrepha ludens. The sequence continues at coordinate 23,137,795 of NC_071499.1, read as the reverse complement.
AGATAAACGTGTGATTGAATAGTATGTACATATGCATATGTAATTGCTTAAATTCTTTTATTTTTCACTAAACTATTTTTGCTATTTACGTCTCAGCTGAATCAGGGACATCACTTATTTATTTATTGGCTTTTACTATATTATTGTATTTAGTCGTGAAGGGTCAAGTGAAGCAAATCTAATACACCAAAAAAAATATACCTACTTATATATATGTACATACATATGTAAAAGATAAGCAAAAGAAAAATTGGCATATTTCAGACGGTCATATGAATATAAATATGTACTAGCCAGCTACATACATATGTGTATAAACGACTTCATGTACATGTATGTACATCGTTCGGTGCATTAATCCACTAGTTGTATTACACATACACATTGATTCTCTCACAGTCGCTCGTACGTTTTACTCTCATCACAGACGTTTTCTCTAAATTATTTACCTCTCGTTGAGTCGCTAGCTTTCTAAACGATATGATTAACCTGAAATAAATGCTATTGTTGTCGAGTTCGTTGTTGCCGACACGAAACAGTTGCTAGTTCCGATTCACACTCATGGCTGTGTTTCTGTATTTCTATTTGAACGATACGTTCAGTCGTCTGCGGCGTGTGTACAGGCTGCGAACAGCGCCAAAATCGTTGGAGGGGATATACTTCGCTTGTTGGTAGCAGTAAAACGGTGTGGTTGACGTAAAAATTCAACCTCTCCTTCCACCGTTGGCAACAACTGCCGCCGCCGTCGTCGTCGCGTTGTGTTGATTATGCCGTTGTATTTATGGTGGATGTGTGCGAATATTCTTTCTGTTATTCGTAAAACATTTGTTGTATTTGTTATTCATCTTTGCCTCGGCCTTTGTATATTTACAAAACATATACGCCACACTAATTGTAGGCAAGCACATGCGAACAAAACCTGAAGACATCACATTTTCGAGCCAGGGAACTTGACTTATATATGAAGTTAAATTTAGAAAAAAAAAAAGGAGGGTGGTAAGCACGGTGACATAGCTAATCTTTGTCAATTCAAGAATTTGAAGTACGAAATACAATAAGTTTTGGTAAAGATGCGAACTAATGGCATTTATGAAAACACATTACTTCTGTGTTTAAGTTATTAATAGAGTCTATTAATTTTAGATCTCATAAATATAAAGTAGTTAATTTATCTTCAGCATTGATTCTTTGATACAAAGTGTTTCACTACATCTGCTTGGAAATAAGTTGGAATATTACGTCATTAGAACGGAAAAGGTTTTTCCCCTCTAACAAAACATTCGTTTTCTTATCTTAAGATTAGTTAAGACATTATTTTTGTTAATATTTCAGAACTTATTTTCATTATTTAGTCGTCATATTTTATATGTACATATGACGAAATCGACGGTCATAACCTAAACCACAAACTGCTCTCACATTTTTTAGTGAAAAATTCGGCGTACTAATTTTTGCTTCATTATGAAGATATGTATGGTTCTCATGCGCTTACACTCATTTTCTCAAAAGTATGCACGCTAATGAACAGTTAGAGAAAGCGACAAAGCAACAATTCATCGAACAAGCGACAAACTACTCGCGTTGGTCGTGCTGTGAGAGTGACTACAGATTACGGGTACGAAGGCAAGGTAGTAGAAATGGGCACACATATATACGCACATATATATAAAATGTTTCAAAATCGTTATTATATATATATCTCGCTCTTTGGTCATTCATTTACACCGATGGTGAAAAAGCGACGAAAATTATGATTTCATTTTCATCTCGTCTGTGAGTGAGATTCGTACGAAACGACGAGAAGCAAAACAATTTCTTCCTTTTTTGTGCATTTCCCATTCGTTTATTTGCGTATTATTTTCTCTAAATGTCAAAATGATAAAAAACTTTTGTCCCATTTCCGCTCGTTCAATGTAAATTTAGCCTTAGTACAAAATATTAAATAAAAGAATTCATATTACATTTATTTTTCTGCTATTTTTTGCCTTCAGAAGCAAAATGCAACAAAAATTTTTATTCAGCAACTTTTCCGATTTCTGCAATGAATCATCGAGCAATCAACTTATGCACTAGATTATACAAAGACAATAAATAAATTCAACTCAAACTACGCATACGCTTAATTTACATGTGTATATACTATATATAAAACAATTTACGATAAGAGATTTATTTGGGTTCCAAATATTTAATTTAAAAAATGAGATTCACTTCACCTCTTTTTTATTTCATTTATTTAACAAATTATGGTAAATTTGCATATATCGCTTTATGGTCATCGCTTTCAGCTTTCCCTGTGGTTGTTGCTGCTGCTACAATGAAACGTTGGGTGTAGGGTTTTTTTTAGATGCTTTATGCCAGACTCCAAACGATACACACCTTTTTACTACATTTGTATCATTATTTTTTTTTTTTTTAATTTTTCAAGCCCGAGAAAAGTGTATTGTTAATATTTAAAAAACACCACGCTAAATGATAACAAATAACCGTATTTTTTTAACTAGCGATTAATATACCCGAAAATAAAATATTAGTTAACCCGACGTCGCTGTGTCAGCGTCAACAACGAACGTGGTGCTTCTTCTTTTGCAAGTTTTAATTTTCAGCACATGAACTCATACACGCGCACATTTAATTTTCTCTCGCGCACTATCAATTCTGTTCCAGAGAGAAATTTGACTCTCCGAAGCGTATCGGCTCTAGTCTCGTTTGCAGCGTTGCGTTATTGAATCTTTCGATTTTGATGTGCTGCTATGCCTTTTGCGCGCCGTTGTGGCGGTTACTGCTTGACACTGAGCGTAGTTCGTCGCCGTGCCGCGTCTCGCGGAGCGAACAATTCAAACGCGACTTGAGGAACAGTTGATTTTTGGCTCAGCGACGAGCACGAGAAACCGTCGTCGTTTCACTGCGTAGACCTTCCGTCTTACGAGTATAAAATTTTCTAGTCTTCGCCGCCTTCCGTGAATTTTCTTTAATTTTTTGTGACTTGTGCTGTGCCTTATATTGCTTTTATAAGAACCAAATTATATTTTACTTAAAATTTAAAAGCTCACTATATCAACGTTTCGTGCAATATTGCAAAAAATGTGTTTAATTATCGATACATATATGAAAGACTGTGGTACTAAATCTCACTTTGATTAGTCATATAAGTATACATATATGTATATTCATATATTTTATACGTAATTTAGGAAAAAACGGTTAAACCATCAAGTTTTTCCGTTGTTTGGTGCAGTGTGCTTACTTTGGTGAAAATCTGAAAATCGTATTCTCGTTGGAATCGCATAAAAATAAAAAAAATGAAAGCGAAAAGTATTTACATAAAAGTATCTTTGTAACTCCGATTAAGCATTTGCTGTGTTGTTCTTGTTGTTGTAATACCGGCTGGCGTTTTAAAATGAACGTGTTTTTAACACTTTCTTATTTTTTTTATTGGAATTAGAGTTTATTGTTCAATTAATTAAAATTTATTGTTAAATATTAATTAGAGCGATGAGCGAGCGAGCGCACGTACGACACACAACGAGCAACGAACGACGAACGACACAGCCATCGCCGGAGTGTTGTGGCCATTTTGTACTATGCTACAGCTCAGCTAACCAGACAGGCGATTCATATTCGGTCTGTCGTTCGTTTCGATTCTGTCGCGTAGCGTAGCAGAAAAATGGAGCGAATGTCTGCTGCTAGCTGTCATTGCTGACAGTCAACTACAATGGCAACACCACAAGTGAGGAAAAGAAAACGTGTATATGTATAAGCGCAGAAATACTATGTTTCGTATTCGTATTGTGTCCAGCAATGGCTAATTATAATAATATTATTAATTCTGATCATTTTTAAGACATATTTAAAAGTTAGAAGAGTGAAGTGTTGAATACAACGAAAGTATTTGACAAAAACAAAAAATCACCATGCACCGTTTCGTTTTGTCTTGGCAACATTACAAAAGTTTTCATAAAGAAATACATCCCTGGTAGTCAGTCGTTTGTATGAACTTTGACAGCGGTGCTGCCAAAAACAGCTGCAAGGAACGGGCGTAAAAAGCCAAACAACGAAACATTTGAGGAAATGTGATTCTTATTTCGTCACGTGCAATTAATGTTTTCCCCAAAAAATTAATAGTTTCTCTGCTATGTTTTAGTATATATAATAGCGATTCTATAAATCTCTATTTTGGCTGGATTTCTGTTACTATAACGAAAGTTTTGCTGGGACATACTTAGACCTCATTTAAAAATTATTACACACAAATATGTATGTATGTATATCCAATATATCAGCTTTTTGATTTTTAGTTCTTTGTTTTTATAAATTATCAGTAGGATTTACTTTTGCGATAGCAAATTTTGTTGATTTTCGAAAATTTTTCTGACGACGGTGTTAGTTGGGTGTTTTCTTCCATATACAAAAATTTCAAGCATTTGTTATTCAATAGACTTGAATGGACTACAAAACTGCATAGTTGAAATTTTTTGATATTTCGATTAAAAAAAGTTTGAAATTCCGATGAAAATTCACCGATTTTTTATAAATTTTATATTATTTTTTTTATATTACATTATTATTAAAAATACAAATTAAAAAATAAAGTGAGTAGCCAAAACTTATAATATTATATGATGTACACTTTATTTTGACGCTGACTGTATAGAAGCACCTAATTTTTACGCGTTTCCCGGGGGGTACCCCATGGTTCTACTATCCGAAATACATTATGGTAGTAATGAAAAATTTATTTAACATTTATCCTTCGATGAAAACCAGCGGAAACTAATGCAATTTCAATTTCGTTGAATTTGAGACCAACAATATGCAGATACAGTAAAGCAACATATGATTAGGAACTCAGTTACCGACAGTAAATTTTTAAATTTCGTTGGAAAAATGCTAATAAAATTGTTTCAATAGCTTATTTGATAATTCTCTTCTCTCTTTCCACAGATTATCTATTATAAATGTAACGCTTGAGTGGAAGTCAAATCGTCAGTGCGTCTGTTAATGTTTCTAACAACCGAAATATATAAGCTGCATTTTCAGGGTAAAACCTGATAGACCTGACAATTATCAAAATAACTCGCACAAGGGAGCGGGAGAGTAATGAGGGAGCAATCAAAGAAAAGTACTGGAATACACAAAAAACAAAAAATGAAATTTTCTGCAAATTTCAATCGAAAAACTCAGAATCATTGTGAAAGCATACAAATAGGTGGTGGTACTAGACCAACAGTAATGTTTTGTACGTTAAATTGTCAAAGCAAAATATTGGCAAAGTAGAAAACAAAAAATTAATTCGTCTTGTTTCACCCATATGAACACGGCGAATGAAAAAAAAACAAATCAGCTGATTTACTGATACCACCTTTAATAGATTCGTCTTGAATAGGATCAATTTCAAGTGCACGTTGATGACTTTTATTTTGCCCACTTTTGGTGTTGGACTACACTACTCATAATTTCACTGCTTTCATGCATTTACCAGGAGAAAAAATATGGACCAAGGGTACCTCGGTTGATTGTAGATTTTGAATGTCAAATTATCTCTTTTTATATTTGTTTCATTTGTTTGTTCATATTTTGATTGAAATTTTGACATTCAAAGTGCCGAACCACAAAAACAAAATACACAAATGTACTGAAAGCAGAGCGTTTAAAATAGCACTCGAAATAATTCAAACCGAATCAATTATAAAACGATAAGTGCATACATCAAATGATCTAATTTAATGTTAAAAAGTTAATTTTGTTTAAAAACTACAGAACATTTCACTTTAACTGTTTTTCATAAAATTACAGGTGCTACGATACGATTGGCATGAATAAGCTTTGATCAATGCGGTCGATAGTGAACCAATCATTGCAGGCATAACCCCCAACGAAAAGGAAGAAGTTTTGGTCAATTTTAATATGAATTTTGGTGCTCACACTCGCCAACGTAAACGTACGCCCGTATCAGCTGATACGATGAAACTAATGGATTCTCACCATCGTTCCGTTTCGTAGTATCTTAGATGGTTGTGTCATGGAGTCAGCTGATACGGGCGTACGAGTGTACGTTTACTAAGGTGAGTGTGAGGACCATTTCTATCAACATACAAAGGTACGCACATGTTTTGTACAAACTTGCAATTATTACGTTTGTATATAAGTATTTAATAATCAATTTTATAGTTTAAGGACACGTAAGTGAATTCAATAAAGTTCAATATTAGTTTTTAAATCCTTGTCTTTATTTTTCCAGAGAAAACTTGTTAATTGTAGAGTTGAAAGAAAAACTGCCCAGTGATTTTTCCACTAATTTCGAAAAACATGGATGTTGACCAGATATGAATGAAAATGTAGCTGTCGTTCCGAAAAATTTTTTCTTTTTTTGATTATGAATGGCAGCCAAGCGAACAAACAAAAAACGTGAACGACGAAAGCCGCTGACAATGTAATGATCTCCTCGGTGGTCGAAAATTTTTAGGCAAGCTTTATGAGTTTTCTATTACAAAGTTAGAAATCGCTAACGATAAAAAAATGTGTTAGGCTTTGCGGTAGAATGTTCAGTCACGTTTAGTTTAAGTAACTGCCGATTGACAAACATTTAGTAAGAATATAGGGGTGTATTAATTTCTACTGTGCATACCTTTAAAGCCGCCGTAGTCAAAAGGGTTTGTACACGACTACCGTTCGGTAGGGCCGGATTTGAAATTCACCGTGGGCATAAAGGCAGGCAAGGCCGTCTATTTCGACATGAAAAAGCTTCTAATAAGTAAAGTATTTACCATTCGACCAACGTCAGGACGCACATCACAAATTGGAGGCGATCGGCCATACAACGGAAAAAGAATGAACACGCCAATTATGGATATAGTAGTTTCGCAGCCGTTGAGTTTCCAGCAGAGGAGTTTGTTTAAATTTTGCTCGTAAGTAACTTGCTAAGATCGGCACTTCCAAATATACCTATATATTTGTGGATATTCTCGGAATTGCTACAGCTTCCATCTACTTTTGCTACTAGCAATTTCAAAGCAATAATTTCGTTTTTAGGTGGTACTTTTTTTTGTTATTGACATTTTGTTTCTGACAAAGTAAACCAGCAACAACAAGAATGTTTCGGATAGAGTTGCCCAAGGCATTTATAAAAGGTGGTAGCACTAGACCAACAACAATGTTTTGTACATTTGATTGTCAAGGCAAAGTATTGGAAAAGTAGAAAACAAAAAATTAATTCGCCTTGCTTTATTCTGTGCTGACAGCCACATGGACTCAACGAATGAAAAAAAAAACAAATCAGCTGACCACCTTTAATAGATTCGCCATAGACTTGCCTGTGTTTTTATGACCTCTTTCATACAGTCAGCCAAGGTGGATTTAATAAGGTGACAGCATTCACCCAGCTGAATTTTTCGCCGTAGGTATGGCTTACGTCAAAATTTACATTTGCTTGCACCAAACGCAACAACAAGTACATGTAGGGTTTTACTTATATGTGTTTGCTGTCACCTGTAATAAATTCGCCTTGCAGTCAGCACAGAACTGCCTTCTTCCACAAGTTACGAGCTTGTTCAAAAAAAGTTGCTCCGTGTGAAAATGGTCTTGGTTTAATTTTAAAAGAAGAATGATGAATAGAAAATTGCACAGCTACTAGCGAAAATCCGACAGTAAAGGTACTGCCCCAATGCAGGCTGGCTTTGAACGCTGTTCGAGTGTTTCAAGCAAAGCTGCTATTTGGTCTCATTTCATACATACATTTCCGTATTGTTCTATTAATTTTTAAAAGTTATCGAGTAAACCTGCATTCTACCAACACCTTAAGTTTACTGTGCATGTAATTTAGGAGTTGCCTTGAAAGCAAACTGTGAAATCGCAACAACAATGCAAAGCAGAAATGTGACTTCGAAATAATGTCATTTAAGATCATTAATAGTGACTTTAGTACTGTAATTGCTCAAGTTCCGAGTGTTTTATAAGATTTGTGTGCAACGGCGGTTGGCGTTTGTTTTCGTGTACAACCTTACACTCCTACCGTTCATGGCCGCCAACATGTTCTTATTTTGTTTCCTCACAGCCATCTATTGCAGTCGCGTTTACTTAACTTTTATTGTCATTGTTACAATTCAGCACCGTGCATCTCACATACGTTTATAACAAAAAGCAAAGAAAGCACAAATTATTATGCAGAATTTTCAACTGAGATTTAAAATGGCAGCGGCGGTTACCAAGGCGAATTTAGTACTAAAGGTGGCGCCATTATAAAACAGTTACTTTACTCTGATGTCAGCTCCATTCGTAATGCAAATACATGTTTGTGAATAGTCAGAGAATAGCTTGGTAATATTGTGAGTTGGTTGTTGATTTAAACTAAACAAACTAATGCAAACAAAGAGCCGTGTGTTAAATTGTTAAAGCACAAATTACTATAAAACCTCCAAATGCAGTGTGTTGGCGTTTTTATGCAGAAGACGCTGTGACAAGGAAATATGTATGTGTGCATATAATTCTTGTGTTTAGTTGTTTCCATTGCTTTCGCCTACTCTTCTTTTTTACACACAAATAATTCCCCTTCCTTTTGTTTTCGCGGGCTCTTACGACACAGCCATTTCGGAAGGAGTAAACATGTACTCGTATCATCCTTGTGGTGGTTATACTGGGTTTGGAACAGCGTTGCATTCTGGAAAATTGAAATAAAGTTTGGGCATTGTTTTCCCCTTCTATTGGCAGTACTAATTAAAGTAGGTAGTCACAAAGAGCGTTAAAAAAGAGGTTGTCTGTAAAGTCGGTTTACTGACGATAGTTTAACGTGATAACGTCATAAGAAAATACTAATTGAATGGTTGCATTTTTCAAAAGAAAATTTAAATTTTATTTGTTTGATAGATATTTTGTATGGATATAGAGAATGAGTTAACATTAACATAACATAATATACTTTAACATAACATAACATAACATCACATAACATAACATAACATAACATAACATGCTGTTCAAGCAAGGTAACGACGCATGAGCAAGATAACGACGCATTTTTTGGTGCGTGCAGCTGGCTACATAGAATTATAAGACGTTATCACGTCGAAAAATAATAATAACATTAAAACAACAGGTATTATTAACAAACTTGGTTTTATTTTAAATTCTTCAAGTAAATCAAATTAATAATAATCAATAAGAAGGCATATGCAAATACAAATAAGTGAATTTATATATGTACATATGCGCATATACATACACATATACGCTCACTTAAGTAGGAGAGAGCAAGATGTGGAACGTTGCCGTTTGTTTGCTTTGTCGTTCGTTCCGCGCTTTCGCTTGCAGTTCATTCAAGGTAACGGCAATGAGCAAGGTAACGACATATGAGCAAGGTAACGGCAATGAGCAAGGTAACACTAATGAGCAAGGTAACGACACATTTTTTCGTGCGTGCAGCCTGTGAAATCGAATTATAAGACGTTATCAGGTCAAAACGTTTAACGAAATATACAATATTTAATAAGCATGCAAAAAATTTTATATTTCGGACAGAAGATCACAGAAATGTTATAAGAATAGCCGCACTACGCTGCATCGCGATAGTTATTTTGCTGCCTATTGGTTTACAATTCAATAAGTTTTGTGTATGGCAACACCACATTTTAGCAACAGCAATTGGCGCCCGGCGTAACCGCAACGGTTGGCGTATGACTACCATTCCGAATTCAGAGAGAGAACGTAGGTTCGAATCTCGGAGTAACACCAAAATTAAGAAAACGTTTTTTCTAATAGCGGACGCCCCTCGGCAGGCAATGGAGTGTATTTCTGTTATAAAAAAGCTGCTCATAAAAAATATCTTCGATTTGGAGTCGGCTTGAAACGCACACCCAAAATTTTTGCATTACCATGGACTTATATGTATATGTGAAATGATTTTTTGCTTTTAGGCGAAAAAATAATATGTAAGTATAGAATTAAGTGTATTTCATATAAATTTATTTTAAAGTATTAGAATTATGGTGAACATTCAAATCATCCAAACTCATTAGCGCAAAAGCTTTAAATTCATATAATTTTAACAAGAAAGAAGAGCAACGGATTTCTTTAAATTCTAATACGTTCACATATAAGTAGATTATCTACAATAATTTTTCGTGCTTAACTCCCAATCCGTAATTAAAAAGCGAGATTACCTATATACAATTTCTCTTCCAAAATCTAATATTAAAAATAATCCTATAACTATACTTTTTTGCACACAACCCTGTAATATCGATAATTATTATTAATAATTTAATTATAATAAAATGTTTGGTAAAAATTATTAATTATGCATTCACATTACAGGAAAAAGCGTGTGTCCCTAAACGCTTTGACCTGTTATTGCTTATTATAAAATTTAATATCGAATTTCCCTTCTAGACGTCGTTTACGGATTTCCACCCACAATATACCAGCTAGCTATTCTTTTCCTTGTCTTTTCTATTTACATATCGATAATAAACAAACCAAAAACTGCAAAATATGCCACCAAAGCAATTTTTATGAAGGAAACCCTTTCAAAGCAGTATTGACAGCTGATTCACAATTTTGGGGGTAATCTGTAATGTGAGCGGGTGGATTAATTTTCAGGATTTATTGCTAATTACTGCATATGTGAGCGTACTTTTAATTATTAAGGATATCGTGACCATATAACAAATCGATTATCTTAAAAGCTAATCGACTTAACTAATGATATTTTCTTTTCTTCCAATAATTATTTTATGCCATGTTACCACGACACGTTATTCGCGAATTTCCGTTTCCACGGCGCATTCGTAATTCCCTTTGGCATCTCTTCTTGTTCTAATTATCTGATTTTTATTTGCTCTGAATACCAGTGATGGAGAAAAAAAGTAAGTTAAAAAAGGTTTACTCTATTTTATAGTGAAAATTGTATTTAATTCCCTCCATTTTTTCTGCAATAAGTGCCAGCAAAAGGGAGCAAGCCTACGAAAATGCGCTTACATAGAAATGGGTCGAGAAGAGGAAAGAGTTGCGTGGCTGCTCGAAAAACGGTGATGTACCATTATAAATGGTACATGAGTTACAAAAACAAGGATTTATACATTCAGAGGTGCAGCTGAAAGACAAAATAGTAATTTCATAGTATTTAGAAAGTGCAGTTACTAGGAATGCTGCATTTGCTTCTCGTGGATGTAGAACAGCTCCCCAGAAGACAATTTCGTCTCCTCCACAATTCTGTATTTAATACAACTTTCTCGTTATTATTCAACGTTTGTAAACTTTGCTTCTTTGTGTAGTAAACTCCTTCGTTTGCGTTTAAGAGCTAATTTCGATAAATCTCCGATAAAATTTGGTAACACAACGAATTGTTCGTAATCCCCATGGTAATAGAAACTGAATTACTTACCATGAGGTGGTTCGCTAAAAAAATTTGGTTGAATTTTTGATGAGAGAATGAACTACGACTGGTCCTGCATCCAAAAATTATAGAATGCAAGATTGTGCCTCCCAAATTCGCTGCGACATGATGCTCCGAGAATATTTACAAACAAGTACAGGTATCCCTTGTATAACGCGGTTTCGATATAACGCGATTTGGAAAAATTAGGTTTCAGTACATCGCGAAATTTAGGCTTATATAACGCGAAGGGGAAAATACATAATTATAAAATCTGGTAACACTAATTTGCGTACCACATATTTATAATATGTAATGTATTTTTAATGTAAACCGGGAATTACCCTTTTTTGCCTTAGATAGATAGAATAGATATTAATCTAGCACCATATTACGAAATTGAAAAGGAGCTTAAAAAAACCACCCACCAAAAACTGATAACAGATTTTGCAATTATAAAACCAGTAGAACAACCACAAGGTCCCACAACTAGTTTCTTATCCAATAGCGAAAACTATGTTGAAGAAATATCTTCTGATGAAGCTATTGCTCCCCCAAAACGCCCACGTGCAAAGATCTTTGAAGACAGTGAAACAGATTAATTACCATAAGAAGTTTGAAGAATAACAATAAAGTTTTTAATAAACCTTTAATTAGTTTTAGTTTGTTTTTAAATTTTTTGTTTTGTGTTTTTAATTGTATAAGAAAGTCTGAACTTTAGTATTGAGTTGATATATATGTGCATCTGTTATTTTGTATGTATTTTATTAAAAAAAAAACCTATTGGAACATAACCCCCAAATTTATATGAAAACTATGTTTTAGATAACGCGGAATTACATAACGCGCAATTCTTCTGGAACGTAACTATCGCGTTATACGAGGGATACCTGTAATTTCTCTTCCTTTTGTTTGTTTTGCGTTATTATAGCGCATGCCGTAGTCGGTTGTCAAAATCTCGAAAAATAAAGTTACGATTTTCGGAAGGCGCGTTATTCTGTATTCTATTCGCCTTGGAGCTATAAAATTTTCCTTTTCTTTTCTCAGCATATTCAGAAGATGGCAAGGCGAATTCGTTAAAAGTAATGGCACTAGATAAGCTGATTTTATGATTTTTTGTCTTGATTGTCAAAGATCCTACTTCTTTATTCCTGTTTTGTTTTTTTGTATGTTTGTTGAGATTCGCAAAGAAATTTTGACATTAAGAATTAGTTTGACAAAAACAAATTACATGTAAAAATTGTTGTTGCTCAAATGCTATCCCCTTCAAAAGATAAGATGCTATCACATCTGATAATTGTCAGCGAAAAGATGAAGCTTGTCCAACTTTACGCTTTGTTGTTGTTGTTGTTGTTGTTGTAGCAGCATAAACATTCCCCATACATATATGGGGAATGCTGCTGTAGTGACAGTCCTTGGCCGGATATAAATCCGGGTCGTTCCGGTAACGTAGAACCGACTCTCGCAGGAACGAACTTTACGCTTTGCTTTGGCATTGGCGTTGTACAACTTTGTCTATGTGAATATTTTCATATAAGTGTAAGTATTCACAGGCAACCGTAAAAGGCTTTAAAGTTTTAAATAGCGTATTTTTCTATTTCGAGGCCTTTGTCAACTTTTGGCATTCCAATTTCAAGCGTCTTTTCGCTTTTTGAATATTATTCCGAGCAAGGCGAATTCATTTGTTTGTTTACGTTCTGATTAAAATTTTAGCTTTCCAAATACCAAATCGCACAAACGCAATGAGCGTAATGTTGTTGTTGCTCTGATGACTTCACTTTGTATAGATTATTCTTGGTTTATAGCTGTTATCTGATCATAGAAGCTTTCGAGATAAATCAAAGCGAGCAAAGTTAGTATTGCACACCTTATAGGTGCGTATGTAAACGCAATATTATAAAGGCTAGATTATAAACATTCGGATATTACCATTTCGAACTTAATTTCGAGTTTTGTAAATTGGCTAGCCGGTAACATCAAAAGGCAATCCTATTCCTTGACGTTTAAAGGATTTTGTTATTTATGTTTAATTTTAGTGTTGGAATAAAAATACGTGAAAATGTGGCTCATTATCAGTATTATATATTTCATCACCATACTTGCTTTGCCAACTGAAGCTGTAAAAGAGTCTAGCGAATTTCATGAGGAGCTATTTGTACGGCCTATGGCAAATGGGCATGTCAACACTTTTTTTCAGTTTACTACCCGCTGGCACTACGGGGACAGGGATAATTGTAAGTATAGTTTTAACAAAATATGAAAAGAGAAATTTCAATGAATATGATTTTTTTTAGTACGCAACACGCAGCTTATTCCCCGCCCGATAGCAGAAACACTACTGCAGTACGATGTTAAGGAATTGCATATCAGTTTGACACAAGGCCTTTGGAGATATGAGACTTTTGGTTATCCTGTGGTGGACGCTGCACCGGGCGCAGAAGTTTGGGCCTGGTTCGAGAGAGAAAATTTAACGTCAAATGATGTGGATGATCAATGGACAAAGCTGGCCAGCACATTTTCGGGAATTTTGTGTGCTTCACTTAATTTTATTGACCAAACCAATAGTGTAGAGCCTAAGTATAATTTTCGACCGCAATTTGTCACGGGCAGTAAGGAAAATATACCACAATTTATACGTTATGCCAGTTTGCCGCGTGAAAACGTTTGTACGGAGAATTTAACACCATGGAAAAAATTGTTGCCTTGTAATAGCAAACAAGGATTCGCTTCTTTACTGAACTCCGGCTACGTACACAATACAAATTATCACTCTTTGGGCATAAAAATGCGTACGATATGTGAATCATATGATAAAAATTGCATTTTGGAGTTCACTGAAACTGCAAATTTGGTTTACGATCCAAAGTTATTAGGCACAAATGGTGATTTTTCGTTACGACGCCTCTTTGGCCAGGGATTAAATGGCCACTGCTCATTGGCAAAAAATAGTAAAATCTTTATTAATTTGGATGATCAACCTTACGATTTAACACCGACACCAATGTACAATATAACTTCTAGTCGTGGTGGTACTACCACCGCCTTGGGTGTTTATGATATTAAACGTTTAGATGCAGATAAATTATTTAATATCGCCTGGATACATCGCAAAGCAAGCAAACCAACCGTATTATTAACGCCACCACCGCCCATATATGCACATCGTTATGTGCTAGGGCATGGTCAGGAAAGAGGTCAAATCGTGACGCAAATTACAAATAAACATTATTCTTCACTGCCAATTGTTTTGCAAGAAAACATTCCATGGTTTGTTCCATCCTATATGCACACTCTGAAGCTTATTGTACAGCCAGAAAACGGGCAAGAATACAGAATAAAACCACGAGCCATGCATTATATACCAGGCGTACAGCGAATGCGGCCCTATCATTTGGAACTGGTCTTCGAGATACCCGCACTAAGTACGGTGCAAGTATCTTTTGATTTTGATTATATTTTTTTGAAATGGCTCGAATACCCGCCTGATGCAAATCATGGTCACTACCTAGGATCCGCAGTAATCGCCACTCAGCTACCAGTAGGTCGCAATTTCACTGCTATTCCCGTGGATAAACATCTTTTTGCTGATTCATTCAATGCGTCACGCCCGTCATATTTCTTAGAAATTCGCACTGAATCGCTTATATTATCGCTGCCAACTCCTGACTTTAGTATGCCATACAACGTCATTTGTCTGGCTTGTACGGTGGTTGCTTTAGCATTTGGTCCAATTCATAGCGTGGCTACCAAACGCATAGTTGTAGAGCACAAAGACGCGCCTCCACAGTCACTGATTGGCAAAGTAATGCGAAAGTTGTTCAAGTGGAAGCGAAATGAAGCGGACAACAACACCGCACAGCCACAATCACAGGATGAGATGTTATTTCAGCACGCAGATGCGCAAATTATACACCAAAAATTTGAATAATTTAAAAAAGATTTTTATGTCTATAAAAGAATAAATTTATATGCATAAATATTCCAAAAACTTTTGTTTTAATTAATACAAATAATAAATTTAAGTTTACATGCATCAACGATGATGGGCTAGCTAGGGCACGACTCCGCTCTTTTGCTAAGTCTTTCTTGCAGCAAATTAATGAGATCTCAGACATCGAGATAAAGAATTTGCTGCTCTACTTGGGCCTCACTAAATGGATTTGACTAAGAACAACAAAAAAAAAAAAAAGCATCATTATACGAGGACATCATCATCATCACGTAGCGATTACAGCTCAGGGTGAGCTTTAGCTTCATTCACAATCCTCTTCCAATCTGCACGGTTCATAGCAACAGATCTCCAGCTCCTTTGGGATTTAATGTATTTCACGACGTCTTCTCCCTGGCATAGGTTTAGCAACTCATCGTTGTAGCGTATTCGGTACGTTCCATCGTTGCAGCGTATGGGACCAAACACCCTTCGGAGTAATTTTCGTTCGAAAACTCTTAAGCTGCTTTCGTCTTTGCTTGTCAATGTCCAGCACTCGCAGCCGTAGGACAGCACCGGTAGTATTATAATACGAGGACGGTGGTAGTAAAACGGTGCTGGTCACTAATTAGAATTATTTCAGTGGAAATACCACTTCAACATCCACAACATAGACTATATTACCTGCAGCGTTTATTCAATATTAGTCTCTTCACGTTACATTAGTCCTTAGTATCCTTGAGTAGAGGACAGTAGATATAATTCAATAATTTGAGTTTTGCGCTTACTCATCACAATACCTCACTTAAGCAGAAAGGACCTGAGAGTACTGGTGGGTGTAATCACAGGTCACAACGTCTGTGGTCAGCATATGGCTGCCATGGGGGTCGCAGATAGCCTGATATGAGTATCCTGTCTTGAGAATGACAACACTGAGTATTTTCTCTGTAGCTGAGAGCATTCTCTCTGTAGCTGTCCGACGGTTCCCAGAATCAGACTTAGGATATTTAGTTGCGATATACTGAGTATGGACAAAGTTCATACTCTTCTTCTTCCGGATCTCTTAAGATTCATGAATCAATCTAAGAAATTTATGGAAGAGTGACCTCAAACTAATATATCCTCATTACCACCCACTTTTTATCTTTCCTATCTCTAGTCTTTCTACTGAAATCTATCCGAGAGTAGGTCAATAATCTCCTGACTGAGTGCTTGGACTTGTCCAACCCCCCACACATCTAATCTAACCTCATCTATAACCTAGTTCTAACTAATCCTTACTACCCACTCTCGACAGTTCGGTTCTACGTTACCGGAACGACACGGATTTATATCCGGCCAAGGACTGTCACTCCAGCAGCATTTTCCGTATATGCCACAACAACAACAACCCACTCTCGACGAACAAAAATGATATCTCTTCACACGATTAGCGAGGAAGCTACTTGGTATCAGGTGAAAGCCAATTCAACATTTCATTATCTCATTATGCTCTTTCCACTCTATACATCTTCGGCTTCGTTGTTTGAGTTCGTTGTCTGCCTGTAAAATCCAAGGTTGGCTAGTTCATCCAAATATCTTTGCAGCTAATGGCAGTGTTGCTTTTTGATCAATTTTATTCCGCTTTCTAAATTTCTCACAAAAGTAATAAATATCACAACGCGTATTGCGAAAAGGATACGTCTATGCAGCAGCATTTAATTTTTTTTATTTTATAATGGAACTTTAATTTTGAATTTAGCCGGTCACGCTTTTTTTTTTACAAGATATGCAAACGTCAAAATTTTTAGTCTGTAGATCAACTGAATTAAAAAAATAAATAAGAGAAATATTCACTAGATGTTTTAGTGACGAATTTCCCTATTTGTTAAATTCCTCCATTTTTAGCGCTGATTCAGTTCGAATGAGGAAGACTTATTTTTTTTTTTCCTTTTCACTCCTCTCGGCAGCATATTGTGTAACTGTGTATTTTTTTTCTTTGTTTTAGTAGAGTAGAGTAAAGATAGAAAGGATAAGTTTTTGGGGTTGAGAAATAAGATTTTTTTTTGACAAAATCTATAAATGAGTAAAAAAAAATTAGACACAAGAAACTCAATGTGGGTTTGTATAAATGTGGCGTATACACACAAACAGTTTTATTAGGATAGTAGCGATATTAAACGTGATTAAAAAAAAATTATTTGCCCGACGGCTTGTCATTCGAACGTAAACTACAATATCAGATATGATTAAGCCTAAAGTTGCATAATTAATTACGTTTCAATAATTATATATTGTATATGTAGTAGTGCTCATCACATCATTCCGTCTACATTATTTTCTGTAATCGATATTTAAATTTGAATTCATATTTATATTTTATTTGATTAAGAAACGTTCCACTAAAACGTTATTACATATTTTTATTTGTATTTTGGATTACTATCGTCGTGAAAATATTACACTTAATTTGATTTTTTTTAATAATTTTTTTCGAGTTTATGAATTTTCCACATGGGTGGCGTTAAACAAATGCAAATTTTAATTTTTAACCTTTTATAGCAAACGAAATCGGGCGCCAAGTTATAATTTGGTCGTAATTAGTCTCTCTGGAAACTTATTCAATAATACTACATTTATTAAATTTCTCATTTTCTACTAATAAAATTAACATTTTATTTTATTTTTGAACTTCAATATTAGATCTTTAAGTTAGGAGCACACGGCTTTATAATTTTGTATCTGACAAGCGTTAATACAGTTTTCCCTTTACACTTTGTTTTCGAACTTTTATTCATTAATTTCTTTCACTTTGTCATAATCCAAGCAAAATACAAAGAAGTAAAGGCTTCGCATAATTTCAATTTAAAATTCACAATTCAATCATCCGTTCTTCAAGGAATTAAAATCCTCAGTGTCATTCGAAACGGGCAAAGAATAATCTGGAAGTTTTGCACCTCTAATTCCCAGTGGACAAAAAAAAGAAACAAAAATATTTGGTCACGATACACGTGAATATTGGCATTCAGTACTGCATTGAATTCGAGTACTTTTTGATTTAACCGTTAAAAAATGGCCAAACATTAAAAGGAAGTAAATTCTTAAGAACCATCAACGTAGACATATGCAAATCTTACAATTCATTCAGTTACATTTCTGAAGTTTGTGAATGATTTGGGAAAGGATCTTGAATGAAATATTTTAATTTCGCACGTCTACACTATTAATTTCCTAATTTTGATCCTTTCCTTTTCAGCCGTAACTCTTGGTGTTGCGTATATTGAAGTCATGTTATCCATTCTAACTTTCTGATCCTAATTAAACTTGTTAGTAATTGCCCAGTGGTATTGGTACCATTCGCTTATCTATGTTTATATGTTTATGAATTTTTCAAGAGCATAATCATCCCGTTCTCGCGCACTATCTTTTATAGCAACCGCTTTAAATTACATTCACTTATTCGTTGCCACGACCGTCGGTTCTACGTTGCCGGACCCTCCCGGATTTATATCTTCATTAAGGGCTGTCACTCCAGCTGCATTCCCCCAACATTTACGGGAAATTTTTATGCTGTTACAACAACGACGACATTCACTTATTGTGGTGGCTGATTACTGTAGTATGAATATGCGTTTGTTGGCGGCCCTTGTGGGGCGCCCGGAGGTGGCATTTGCCCACCCGTTGGCCGATATCCTTGATAAGCTTGCGACGGTGGATATTGCCCTTGTGGCATAGCTCCATATCCGCCTTGCGGCTGATGGTAGCCGTGACCAGGATAACCGCCACCAGGTGGTGGAGGCCCATAGGCTTGTGGTGGAGGTGCACCGTAGGGTTGTGCTGTTGGCGGCGGTTGATATTGTTGGTTGGGCATTGGTGGCGTACCATTTGGAGGTGCAGTTGTATTTGGTGGTCCCGTAGGAGGTCCACTTGGTCCTGGCGGTTGTTGTTGCTGTTGCTGTGATGGAGCTCCGTATGGCGATGGACCACCAGAAGGGGTTCCTCCGGATGAATATACAGGTTGTTGTTGTTGCTGCTGTGGTGTAGATCCATGTGGCTGCGGTGGTCCGCTTGAAACTGGTGGCTGCTGAGTACCGTATTGTTGTTGTTGTTGTTGTTGCTGCTGCTGCTGAGTGGGTGGTGTTTGTTGGTTTGGTGGACCACTATTGACGCCAATATTTCCAGACGATGTAGAAGGAGATGTGGATTGCACGCTTACGGGCGGAGCATTTGGTCCATTTGGATTGGTCGCATTTTGTGCTTGTTGATTTGATGTTGGTGGTGGTGTCTGACCAGGGCTCGGCGATGTACTATAACCAGCAGTCGTTCCCTGGGACGTTTGTGGCTGCTGTGGCGACTGTCCTGGATAGCCTGATGGTGCTCCGCTCTGCTGATAGGGTGACTGCGGAGGGTAGGGAGATTGTGCAGGGCTTTGTGGAGGCGGCCCGTAACCTCCCGGTAAAGAATTCGTCGTTTGACCATAACCACTAGGTGGAGGAGCACCGTATCCACCGTAAGCCATTGGAGGAGGAGCGTTGCTACCACCTTGTGGCGGGCCGTACTGGTTTGGTGGTGGTGGTGGTCCCTGCCCACTAGTGGGCGGACCATACAACTGTGAAGGCGGCGGTTGCTGACCTGGCGGAACTTGTTGATTTGGCGGAGGAGGTGGATACGCACCTGGAGGACCTTGTTGACCACCTGCAGTACCATAGCCGTGTTGGCTTGGCGGACCAGCACCACCAGATGACGTCGGAGGCATGCCGGCATGGTGATAACCAGCCTGGGTATTTGGTGGAGGAGGTCCATAGCCTTGAGTCGGGGGTCCGTAGGGATAGCCGCTTTGCGGTTGGTATGATGGTTGACTTTGTGGAGGATATCCAGAATAATGGCTGTGTTGTTGTTGTTGATAACCGCCACGATATTGTGATTGTGGTGGAGGACCTTGTTGCTGCTGTTGAGGTGTAGGCGGCTGCTGTTGTTGTGGCCCCTGACCTGGCTGTTGCCCAGCTTGCACACTTAAACGTTGTTGATCTGAAAAAAATATTTGCTTTCATGAATTAATGTTATTATTATTGTAAACACTTTGCACGTACTCGTTCCAGCACCCGACACGGGTGGAGGTTGTTGATTGGCTGATTGGGGTGTAGAACTACCTCTATACGAACCGGCTTGTGGCTGTTGTTGCGGTTGCCCAGATTGCTGGGAGTTGATTCCTTGTTGTGGAGGACCCTGTTGAGGTTGTTGGGAGCTTGGCGGCATACCAGGATGCGGCTGCGGAGGTTGACCACCATAGGGCATTTGAGCTCCCGATGGTGATTGAACATTTCCATCTGCATGTGACATCGGTGGCATCCCCCCGATTTGTGGTTGGCTTCCGCCAGTCGGTGGTCCACCCTGTTGAGGTGGCTGTGGCCCGCCCATCATCCCATGTGGACCTTGCTGTTGAGCTGCCTGTTGCTGAAGTACATGTGGATGCTAAATAAATCTCACAATTACTTTCATATTAAAATATAGACGAAATGAAGTCATCTTAGTAAAACTCACCGGCAATATTAGGCCGATATTCATTGTCGGATCTGCCAACTGGGCCAAGTAGACAAGATTCCTATGTAGTGCCATATGATATGTCATACACTCCTGCGCCTTGCCCATAGTTTGAAAGTCTTGAATTGTTTGTATGAGACCACAATTATCATCAAGTATTTTTTGAATTTGCGCTGGACTCGGTGATTGCGGCATGCCGCCACGTTGAGAGGATGGCGGAGGTGCAACCCCGCCCATCATGCCACCACCTCCGACAGAGGAAGGCGGCCCGACGGGTACGCCACTACTTCCAACCATGGAAGGTCCTCGTAGCATTGGGCCTCCGGAGCCCATAGGTACTCCTGTCGGTCCGCCCATGACAACACCTCCAACTCCCACACCGGAGCCAACACCCGGTGGCTGTTGCTGTTGTTGTTGCTGCTGCATCGACGTTGGCGTTGGTGGCTGCGGCGGCTGCAGTACAACGCCCGGGGGCGCAGTCTGCTGCGGTGGCTGCGGCGAATAAACTGCAGACATTTTACTGGCTGCAGCCTTCTTCTTCCGCTTGGGAGTTTTCTCCTGTTTTTCCACAATTTTAGCGGTTTCTACTTAACCCGGAAAGAAAAAAATATATATTTCGACTATTCAAGTCGAAATCAGCACTATATTAGGTTCTATGAAAATTTTCTTGGCAGCAACTTTATCGGCCTTTGCGGTTTGAACGCTCACACAATATTCTGTACCCGTTTATATGCACACCTTGAGGAATATTCTCCTCCGTTTCAATCACTTGTTATGTTTTAATTTAAGGAACTAGACTCCACATAGTTTTGTGATCGATATTATATATTTGAACAATTATAATAAATGTTTCAAAAAATTTAATATCTGCTAAAAATACTAACTCCACATTTTTCGCAACCAAATGACGCTTGGTAATTACTTCTACGAGTTGACGTTGACTACATTTTAAATTCGCCGAAGAACTCAGAGGTGCATTTCTAAATATCCTATAATTTGTATGTAAGAAATAAATGGTATAACAACGATTGGCCTGGATTTATATCTGGTCAACTGAAATTTCAACACAATTTAAAAAAAATATGATGAGGCATATTAGATTCTCTATTTTTTTCAAGTTTAACTCTCAATCCGTTATTAAAGAGCGAGGTTCTCTATACAAAATTTCTCTCCCGAAATTCGAGATAATACAATCCGGTTCATTTGATTAGGGCAATAATTTTTATGGAAAAATTGGTTATTTAAGCAACCGTATTTAATCTAGTAATTCAAGGTTTTCTGATAAATCCAGTGAAGACTGTACTTTCCTCGAAAAAAAACATGCTTCAAAATATTATTCCATTTAACGGTATTTCACAGCAGTTAAACTTAAGCAACTGTAATATAGGGCTCGATTTATTGGTTCACTTGAATAGGGGCATTAACCAAACAAGAAAAAATAATAAGAAATATAGGAAATTTTTAATAGTTGTCATTTCTTTGATTTTTGTTGTTGGAAGTACGGAAAGCCATCGCAGTTCAACCTTTGTAGTTATTACTATAGGAGATATCTTGTTTCACGTAAAGAGCCACAACGTTTGAACTTCGACCAATATTTTTGGCAATGTGGCGATTTGAAAGTACCTCTGAGGTAAAGATATCGGTTGGTATTTTTCCGCGATCTGTTAAACCTTTCTGCTTTCCCATTTAATTACAATTAAGAAGTTTCGACCAAACTTAATGAATGCTTAAAACACGATCTCTTTTCACAGCGGTAATGGGCAAATAATGTAGGCAAACTGAGTGCCTCTATACAAGTGAACCAATAATTCAAGCACATTATTACAGCTGGTGAGCAAAGTACAGTTTTCACTTCAATTATCAGGAACCCTTTTGTTACTAGATCAAATACGGTTGCTTTAATAACCATTTCCTTCCATAAAAGTTATTGCCTCTAATCAAGTGAACCGGATTTTATCTCAGATTATAAAGATGCTTTTCTCCGTGCAACTCTGCGTTTTCTGTGTTATCGATTATATTTACGAATGTGAGGAGAAACGTCAATGTAAAAACTAAATAAAATAGATGCCGGCAAAGAAAAGAGGTTTGTAGACATAATTCTAATAAAATTTGTGTCAGATATTATTAGTTATGCATTCATACTACAGAAAAAAAGCATGTGTCCGTAGACGCTTTGACCTGTTATTGCTTATTATAAAATGTTGTCACAAATTTCGTAAGCGTATATTATTCCTTATTATTACTAACCTCAGTAAACGTCGTTTATGGATTTCTTCCAACTGTCTATTACTAGCAGCAAATTGCGCACCTAAATTAATTACTATTTCTCTTTGACTTTTCTTCGTATCGTTAATTAAAACAAAAACACTAACATGTTCCATCAGACAGCTGATTGTAGATAATTTTTTGAGAGGCAGATTAATTTGTTAGGATTTATTGCTAATCACTGCATATGTGAACGTAGTTTAAGGCGCTCACCTCATTTGAAATGGAGTTTTTTGGGTATTTCTTTGAAAGCGTGTAAAACGGAAACGAAAAAAGATTTTTTATTTTTGATTTCAGTATTTTATTTTTTGATCCAGTGTTGACTCCAATCTCGTGGAGTTGCTTGTCCTTAGATGTTGCTGGTATAAAAAATAAAAACGGAGATCTAATTTAGAGTAATTTTTTACTTATCGTAATTATAATTGATATAAATATAATATGAAATAAATTTTAGAGTAATCTTTTACTTATTATAATTATAATTAATATAGCAAAGGTTAAAAAATTGAAATTAAATAACGAAGTATTAAGTCGATATGGCAACGTTATCGAGTTAAAGATTCGCAGATATTTACTCAACAGTATTTGTAGAGAGATAGTTGAAGTTGAAGCGGTTGATGGGAAATCGAATTGGTTTTGTGTAAAATTTACGTTCTATGGACAAGTTTTTCTAAATGTTAAGAAAAACTTATCTAAATCTAAGTAAATAGACGGAAAGCTGGTGGTGTAACTGGATAAAAGATCGGTAAAATCGCAGTGATAAAGTCGGAAAAACGAAGTGGGCAATAAAGTGAAAGAGAAAATAGAAACGAGCGAAAACAGCAAGAGAATAGATAATATGGAACAGAAAAAACTAAAGGAGCGTGTTATTGTAGTGTGGCGAAGCGCAATTTAAAATGTGCAATATGTACATGGTTGCCAGTGTTCTGTATAGCATTTTTTGCTTAAATTTACATATAGCAAATCAAAAAAGGCAGACAAACGCTTTAAAGAGATTCTCAAAGTAACTCAGATTTGTTGTATGTTTGGAATTTAGAATATAGAATTTTGCCATAAGATCTTTGTTAGTTTTAATGCGCTATAGGCGATTCACCCGCTCCCATTAACGGTGATTAGTATTTATTTGGCCAAAGGCCAAGAGCGCATTTTCTTTCAGCTCCTTTTTTCGTTTATTTACATAATTATGACGTTCGGCAAAAAATTTAAAAGTCAAAAAATGTTTATTATTTACGCCTAATATTTATTTTGTATTGATTTTTTAAGAAAATTATTTCCAATAAGCTTAAATTTAACATTAATTTAAAGTAGTAGGGTTGTGAAATACGATTTTTTTCGTTTCCGCTCTCCATCGGTCATAGTTCGGATTTGTTTGAGCGTCTCCTTACTTGTGTATGAAAAAAGGGAAAATATGTAAAAGAGAATGGGGGAAAAATAAAGCGGAAAATTATAAAAATTATACAAATATTGGTGAAGTGCAAATTAAATTCTTTTTTGCTGTTATTTATTTTTAAGGAACCATTAATCCAGGGTTTTAAAGTGACACTCACCGTTTTATTTTACTATTGCTTTTCGCTTGAACATTTTTCGGAATAGTCGTTTATTGATTTTGTTGTTGGCCGTCTGGAGGCATCAATGCCGCGCTTTTCTAAATGCCACACTTAGGACGCATACTCGTATATTTCCAGAATTGAAATATTTATAATAATAATTAATTTGGACGACAGCATCCTCTCATAGAAAATAACAATATAAGTGCAAAATAAAGTGAATCAGCAAAAATCACTAAAAGATATTCGGACTTCTCTTCCTTGCAGCTGCTATTAATTTATGTATATGATTTATTGGTAAGACGCCATCGACGTCGCGTACCAATGTTTTCTTTCGTACAAATGAACTTCAGCGCTCTATCGGTACTTCTGTCAAGAGTGTGGACATGCATCTGTTTTATGTTCAATAGACAAGTTCGCTCGGTAAGTTATTTTATTAGTGTTAACACAGAAGGGAATACAGTTGGAGTATAGAAAGTTTTTACAATTTGTATTAATTTTCTTGACAAACTTTATTGATTTTGATTAAAATTATTAATAAATCCCATTGGAATTGAACAACACGAAAATTAAAAAAAATTTTATATTTTATGAAATTCTATCGAATAAAAACACGAAAATAGCATAACTGTTAAATAAAAAAAATTTAAGCTAACACTTTGGCTGATAAATAGTTTCTGATACAATAAAATTGACTTTTTTTTTTTTTAGATTGTACAATATCAACCAGTCAAATATGAACTCTTCCCACTGTCGCCGGTGTCACGGCATCGGCTTAGTATCGTGCAGCGGAAAACGCTTGTGCTGGATCTGGACGAGACGCTTATACATTCACATCACAGCGCAATGTCAAGAAATACCGTTAAGCCGGGCACACCACATGACTTTACAGTGAAAGTAATTATTGATCACCATCCGGTACGTTTCTTCGTTCATAAACGGCCACATGTCGACTATTTTTTGGACGTGGTAAATAATTGCGTAATCTAAAAGCTTTTCGAAAAATATTAAAAAATATTTTTTTTTTTGACTTTCACAGGTTTCACAGTGGTATGATCTAGTTATATTTACAGCCAGTATGGAGATATATGGGGCAGCAGTTGCTGATAAACTGGACAACGGACGCAATATTTTGCGTCGGCGCTATTACCGTCAGCATTGTACACCTGATTTCAGTTCTTATACCAAAGATTTATCTGCTATCTGCAATGACTTGAATAGAGTAAATAAGAGAAAACTTAATCTTAGTATTGTATTTTCATTTTAACTAAGTTGTATTTTCAATCCACGTGCAAAAAAAACTATAGATATTCATAATTGACAATTCCCCTGGTGCATATCGTTGCTTTCCTAATAACGCGATACCAATCAAGAGTTGGTTCTCGGATCCAATGGATGTTGCGTTGCTATCACTACTTCCAATGTTGGATGCCTTGAGATTTACAAAGGACGTGCGTTCGGTTTTGTCAAGAAACTTACATTTGCATCGTTTATGGTAGCAGGTGTGTGCGTAAAATAATATCATAAGCCATAAATAAATGCATGCTCAATATCATATATTATTAGTATAAGAACATATTACTAATTTAAAACATAAATTTACAGTTTTACAGATTGAAAATTTGGTGCTGTGACGCTTAAACGAAGTTTTAGTTTGTTTTATATGATAAGCATTATAAAACGAAAGGAAGGCAAATACAAAAACAGAATTTTTGACATACATGAATATCTATGAAATCTTTTCAATCCTAACCTCTCCTTGATAGCTTCCACCCACAGTTCGGTTTTCCATATTCGCATTTTAAGTGATGTTAGAATGAAATTCGATAGAAATCATTCGATAAATTCTTGGAAAAGTTATTTATTTAATAAAATATAATTTGTACATTATCTACTTAATTTTCTAAATGATTATCCACTTCTATGTATATTGTAATAAACATGTGTTTTGATTTAAATATTATTTATTAGTAGAACAAACAAAAAGAAATATTTAATTAGGCTAAGTTATAACAGTGTTATTTAATAGAAAAAATTAGGAAGAACGTATTGATATGAACTTTATATGCTTTTGTTGTGCGTTTTATGTAAATGAAAATTTGAAAAAACTATGTTACATATATAATTTTTTAGCATTTAACGACAGCGCAACTGAAACTAGTTTAGTTACTGAAAATGCTCTATGCTAAGCAAAATGAAATGTCAAAAGGAATTTCAAAACTGACTTGAAAGCCGTGTATGTATATTATGTACATATATAAAAATGCGGGCTATGAAGTTATGAAAAGGGTTTAAAAATCCCTAACTGCAAATATTTAGTATAACACCAAAAGTACGCATCCTCTTGATATAATGTTTTCATAAAAAAAAAAAAAAATATTTACATATATATGTAAAATATTTAAGTGCATTGTCTTGAAAATGAAACAAAACTATAAATAAGAACAAAATGACTCAGTTATGATTTAGACATATTTCAATGTCAAAAAAAAAAAAAAAAAAAAAAAAAAATTAATTGACAAAAATTTAGCTTGTAAGTTTGTAGTAAGTGTGGAGTAATATATAAAGCAGAATAGTGGAATGATACGGGTCATATATCAAGCATAGTCGTCGCTTACGGAAATGTTTTACAACGGCTAGGAAAGATTAATTCTCCTTAAGAGCGTATATTAATTAGGGCTGTGCGATTATTTCATTACACAGAATTTTAGTCAATAATAGATCCAGTTACTTCAGCTCATAAAATAATTTTTTTTTGTCAATCATAAATCCAGTTCCCTCAGCTGATCAAATAATTAAACGTTTTTTTTTTTTTGTTAATCAAGGAGGAAATTTACTAAAGTAATTAATCGAAACGTAAATAAAAATAATCGAATTTTTAATTAAACATATCTTTGAATAAAATGATTAGTCACAGTGTTTTTTAAATGTACCATATTTGTATATAAAGTTTGAATATCATTGCGTGTGTTTTCTATAGCAGCCTTTTCATGCTTGTTTTTTAAAGTAATTTTTTTTTAATATTTTCCAATTTTTCATTGAAGGTGGTGGTAATAGACCAACAACAAGGATTTGTACGTTTGATTGTCAAAGCAAAGTATTGAGAACCTAGAAAAACAAATAATTCGCCTTGTTTCATTTTGAGCTGACAGTCACATGGACACGGCGAAAGAAAAAAAAAACTCAGCTGATTTACCAGCACCACCTTTAATAGATTCGCCTTGAGACATATGAACAAAATTAACAGTTTCTTTTTTATAATTTATTAACTAAGCAATAAATTAAACGAATAATCGAATAAGCGCACAGCCTTAATATTAATAAAAAGTGTTTTTGTCATGTTTTTATTTTATTAAAAGTTACTGCAGAATTGGGGTAGAGCATTTGAATATATTCCTTTACTTATTATATTAATTTTTCAAAATTCAAAATTTTATTATATACTTGCCACCAATAAGGAAATGTAAATTAAGTTATTGAAAAAAAATATTGTTTCCGTTCGACCGACACACAACTCGGATATGCTCAAAATTGTTTCAATAAATTGAAGGCAGTGGTCTGTTCGGAACCGGCATTGCAACTGGTTTTAAAGACAGCTTTTGTAAGCACAGGTTGGAGCTTATACATATTTATTGTAGTTACTCAACCATAAAACCTAAGTATAATTATGGATAAAAATGCTAAACATAATTTTTTTTTTTTGTTAAAAATTGAAATAAATAATTGGAAGGAGGGTGTGCTAACTCTTAAAGTGCGCGTGTTTTTTGAATTCTTGTAGGTTATGATGTAATAAGTAGGTTAAGGCTTATATACTGTTAGAATTTTCAAAAAATCAATATTTTTCTCTTAATGTTCATATATTTAAGAATCCACACAGAAAATTTAATATCGTTCCGGTGAATATTTTCGAAGTTACACGCAAATTAGAAAAGGCGTTTCAGAGTGCTTGTAAAGTGTTTTTCAAACTTTAAACGCGTTTTTCTCAAAATTGTGTTTTCAAGGTGACCAACATTACTCGTAAACGGCTGAACCGGTTAGTATTTATATATATTTTTTAGTAATTAATCGTAATGTATTTTATATATTTGATAGTAATTAATCGAAGATTTTTTCTCACCGTTAAATATTTTTTTTTTATTAGCAATTTAAGGCCGAAATTTTGGCCAAAAATGGATTTGTTTTTTTGAGAAACCGCCATTTTGTCAAAAAAATTTATTTTGCTTATTAATTCGATTAATTACTAGATTGAACATACGAAATTTGTTTGGCTTTTTCATTTCAGGCGTTCCAGTTCAGAGATATAGTGGTCACCACAAAACGTCTTTTTTGAGAGGAGCTGCCGGCGATCAGTTGTAGCTCCTTTCCAAATAAATATTTTTACTAATACTAAGTCTTAAATTACAGTCAAAAGATGACATAATACGTGTACAAATTTTTAGAACATTAAAATTAAAAGTTTTCTCAGAAAAAATTCTGGAAAATTCGCTTTTTTCGGCTTTCTAACTGTATAAAACCCCTTAAGACAGCCGGGTGTCTAACTGTGAAAACGGCTCAAAGTCAAAACAGAGATTTAATAAATATCTAGACACATTTAGTAAAAGGTGTACATGTGGAGTTACACTGTGCAATTATTACAGCACGAACACACTACATGTAGAATACATGTCCCTTCCGCAATACATCACGATTTACAGGATGCGAATAGAGCGCAACGCTGCAGATTTGACATAAGACGGAGCTAATATAAATGCTGATATTTTCACTTACATTTTGATTGCATTTCAGACCACGAGTTTTGCTTCAGTAAGTAAATTGAAAATGCTATTGAATTTTATAGTAGCATAAATAATAATATAATTTTTTGGTAAATGTTAAAAAAAGGACAAAACGCTCGATTTTTTTAAATATTCTAGTTAAAATAAAAATTCGTTAAAAAAAAAATAATTTTTTGGAACATTTAATTTTATCATAATGATATATTTCATTCTCATTTCCGAATGAATCCATTCACTTTCAGTATATGGCGTCTTCGATTTGCCATTTTTCCGCTCGCTAGCAGAGCCCAAGCTCACTTGGCGCAAAATTTGCATGTGAAAGCAACAACAAAGCTATCGGGCAAGATTTACCACTAGCGAGTATGGTTATACTCATAGAATAAGTGTAATCATTGTACAGATTCATAAGTAAAAACTCTCTCAGCTGGTCGTCAAAAAATGCCCACAGCTGAGATCACCTGATTCCATGGTTGCATAAAAAATGATTACATTTCATAGAAAATTTTATCAAAAAGTCTAAAAAATTACGTAAAAATTCAAATATTTTTCAATAAAAAGCGTTATTATAGATAAGAATAATATTAAAAATATTTGTGAATGTAAATTTTCCAAGTCAAAGATATTATTTTCCAGTTTCTCCTACTATTTTTAATGTTACCATAAAAATTCTAAATTGGCGTAGCATACTCAAAACGCTCAAGCAAAAAGACTAAAAGTGCGTTCACATATGCAATAAGTAGCAATAAGTCCCCAAAATTAATCCATCCGTTCACATATGGCAGATTACCTGCAAAATTGACAATCAGTTCTCAATACTGTTTTGCAAGGTTTTTCTTCTTAGAAATTGCTTTCATGGCATATTTTGGAGTTTTTGGTTTGCTTAATTATTATTGATATGAATAAAAAACTAGCAGAAAGAATATCTAATTTAATTAGGACAAAGCGTTTAAGGGCGCACGCTTTTTCTGTAATATGATTAATAATATTTAACAAACATTTTATTACCTTTTTTCTTTGCCGGCGTTCATTTCATTTAGTTTTTACATTGATGTTTCTGCTTAAATTCGTGATCATAATTATCGATAACACAGGGTTGTATGTTAAAAAGTTATTATCTAGGATTATTTTATAATCTCAGATTTTGGGAGAGGAATTTCGCATGGGAAATCTCGATTTTTAATTACGGATTGGGAGCACGAAAAAATAGATCATCTACTTGTATGTGAACGTATTATAAGCACACACACACTATCACGTACTTGGATGCCTGTCAAAATATAGGAGGTTGAAGAGTGTTTTTACTTGTATTTTTGCACAAAAGGGTAACTCACTATGTTTAATGCTACCAACTTTGTTTTCTGATATTAGGCAAATTTTATTAATCCGAGTTCATATAGGGAAACGTTTGTTACTTCAACTTCGCGACTTCTTTTTCGGTTTTGACCGTTGTATTCACCAGTAGCAACTCTGCTTCCACCAAATAACTCATGTTACGTTCCTTGTTTCAAAAATGCCCATACATTAAGTAACATTATTTCTAACATGACTCAAAATCTAAAAATTTTAATAATTTCAACCGTAACTTCAACATTAGAGCTTTTCTTTCCGGTTAGCGTTAGCAAGTGGCGAATAGATGAAGCAACTGGTAGAAGTAAACATATCTTGGCAGCGTTCGAATATACAGGGTTGGCCATATTAAACTGACCCATTGAGTAACCCTATAACTTTTTACTGTAATTTCAGATCAGCTAATGACATACCGCGTTGGAAGCGTCAGTCGAAGGAGATTTATACCATGAAACAGTACACCCCAATAGAACGCGCTGAAATTGTTCAGCTGTACATTCAAAATTCCTTCTCGATTGTAAAAACGCAACGTGCGTGGAGAAAAAAAAATAAAGTTTCCATTTCTCCTTGAACGGAACCGTAAATAAGCAAAATTGCCGTTTCAACGCCACTGAAAACCCTCAAATTATTGAAGAGGTACCTCTCCACGACAAAAAAGTTACAGTCTGGTGTGGCATTTGCGCTGATATGGTCATTGGGCCGTTCTTCTTTGAAAATGGTCAACACCAACCATTGACCGTCAATCAAGAGCGTTATCGGGCCATGATAACCGATTTTGTGATGCCGATTGTTCGTGAAAATGGTATGGAGCACTTCTGGTTTCAGCAAGATGGCGCACCACCACACACAGCACGAGCCACCGTTAACTTATTGAAGACTTTGTTCCCTGGCCGTTTGATATCAAAAAGCGGCGATTTTGACTGGCCGCCACGATCACCGGATTTGACGCCACCGGACTTTTTTCTTTGGGGCTATTTGAAATCTAAGGTTTACGTCAACAAGCCAAAGACACTAGACGCACTTAAGGCCAATATCCGACGGGAAATAGCCGCCATATCGGCCGAGACGCTGGCCAAAACTATGGAAAACGCCGAAAAACGGGCACATTACGCTATACGAGCTAAGGGCGACCACTTGCGCGATATCATATTCAAAAAGTGATGTAAACGAATCTCCTTGAACTAAATTAAATGTTTTTCACAATGAAACACAAAAAAATGTTTCTTTTTCCATATTTTTTTAATAATCACATGGGTCAGTTTAATATGGCCAACCCTGTATATATTATATATATATAATTGGCGCGTACATCCTTTTTGGATGTTTGGCCGAGCTCCTCCTTCCATTTGTGGTGTGCGACTTGGTGTTGTTCCACAAATGGAGGGACCTCCAGTTTCAAGCCGACTCCGAACGGCAGATATTTTTATGAGGAGCTTTTTCGTGTCAGAAACCTCTCGGAGGTTTGCCGTTGTCAGTCGAGGGACGACCGCTATGAGAAAAATGTTTTTTTCTTAATTTTGGTGTTTCACCGAGATTCGAACCTACGTTCTCTCTGTGAATTCCGAATGGTAGTCACGCACCAAGCCATTCGGCTACGGTGGCCGCTCGAATAGAATTGGTCAAAACTACATTTGTTTGTAAATTAATGAGTTATTCAAGTTCTATGAAGTGGCGAATCTTAGTCCATAACTTTGTTGTTGCTTTCGCTTGCAAATTTTAGAACCGCCAGTAAAGTTGTTGTTCTGTTGTGAATGCGCGACTAACTAATTTTATCTATTTATCATTCATTCCATTCTTCTATCTCTATCTCTTTCCCTTGACATATGTTATTTTATAAAAATTTATTGTTGCTCGAATGCAGCCACTTTGAATAGATGCGCTTTATTCTTGACTGTGCATGATTTTTCTGAGGCAGTACAGTTTTGCAAGTAATTTGATGCAACTTGCCCATTCGTTGACGTTTCATTGTAACTCGCAAAAGAAGCAAAGTCAGAGTAAGTAATTTGTACAAAACGACAACAACGGGAATTGCTTAAAATTGAGTTTTGTTTATACCTGTCTGGACGCTTAGGCTTTGCAAAGAATTTTTTTTTGACAACTAATATCGTATTCAATTGTCTTCAAAACATTGTCTTGTGTAACCCAAGGTCAAGTAATTTGGTAGAAAACATTCCGAACTTTGCACTTCACCTAATATATTTATATTTATATCTTTTCTGTTTTGTGCATATCTGCGTAACGAAACGGCGAAATAGTATAATGTGGCAACTCCATTTGCATTTGTTTTTTCTTTCTATTTCGTTAGTAATTTCGGAAGATTTTTGCTGTGGCCGCATGTATATTTAATAGAATCGGATATTTGCATGTTAAAAATAAGAGATACCACGAAAAATTGGTAATTATTTATTTACAACAAAAGTATGTTTCATTATATTCACAATTCGTTAATATTTTCATGGTCATTTTTGCAGTTGAAAAGTATTTGAAACGGAGTCTCGGTGGGAGGGGTGGATAGTGATTGTTTATATAAATGGTGTATAGTTTTAATGAACATTTAAGGAACAGTTATTGAAGGAGATTTGGTGGGGTGTGCTGATGTCACCTCATATAAGCCGTTTATATTTCGCAGAATAGTACGGAGGCAGCGTGTTTCCTGGTTTGTTGAATAGAACGGAAGTATTCGCGATAGCATGTTCCTTGCATACACCATATGCGAGTATCGTGAATACTTACCCATTAAGTATCACACATAATTTTATCAGCGAACGAAATCGATTTAAAGTGCGTATATTTTCAATTTTCCTTTGGAGCGCTTTGTGTAAAATATTTTAACACACATCTACATATACGTTTTTTTTAGTAATTTTTCGTAAGCTGTATCTGCATTATAGTTTTACGAGATGAGTTCTTCGTCTTCGAAGTCAGATATGACGCCACAGCGGAAGCGTGCTGGCAGGCCACCGAAAGCAACACACCCCAAGCAAGGTAATAACGAATTGGCAGTGCCAAGTGAAGGAACCGCATATTCAACAAAATTTTCAGATAATTTTGCAACGGTTATGAGTGGAAAGGAGAGTGAGAATCTAATGGAAGTTGATAGTGCTGCCCTGGCCATATCACCCGTTTTGGATGTGTCAACTGATACAGGAAATCCACGTGCGCCCGCTGTGCCAAATACCAGCGGCGAGTGTCGACGAAGTTCGCGTAAAAAAATAATAAAATTTGACGTTAGAGATTTACTAAATAAACATCGAAAGCCACACAAAATCCAAATAGAAGCGCGTATTGACTCAAATGCACCCCAAACATCAAAAACCATTGCATCAACATCCATGGGCGGTGGTAGTGCTCTCGGTTCTCCGGCGGCCATTGCTACCACTTCGGACTTGAGTAGTAAACAAAAAGCATTTATGGAAAAATCAGCAATATTTCGTCGCATATCAATATCGGAGCAACAAAGTAGAATAAATGCGCCTCCACTACCACCACCTTTGTCGACAGTTCCAACAATGAGTATGCTGGGCACAATAAATAGAAAAAATAATGCTGAAGTCTTAGCCGCGATGGACCCAGCAAAAATAGCCCAAGCACGCCGACTTAGTCGCACACAGGAAATATTCAATGCCAGTTTGATGAAGTCGAAGCAGAACTCTAGTCTGATTGTCGCACAAATAGAAAGCAATAGTTGCAGTTCCAGCAGTGGACTAATGTGTCAAACAGTCTCGACGCCCCCGCAGCAAAGAAAGGCTACAAGTAAGTTAGAGTACATATACACATATAAACATATATCGGAATTTAAAAAATATCAATTTGCCTACGTACATAGATACATATAGTAGGTTAGGTTAGGTTAGGTTGGCCTGGCTGGCTGAAAGCCATCACATAGACCTATTGGTCCTTAGCATTACCAGATGGAGCTGGACCTTTACGTTTCTTTGTATATAGTAAACATCTTGCAATACGTCTGCGTCTTTTGCGAAGCTAAGTAAACTCTGAAGGTCTAATCCCGAGAGGCATTCTAACTTCTCATACTGTAAAGCTCCTTAGCATTTTAATCTGCTTCTAACTAACGCAGGGCAAGAACAAAGAAGGTGTTCTAGCGTAACCCTCTCTTTCAGTTCATTGCAAAATCTATATACATATATTACACTATAATCTATTTGGAAAAACCACCTAAAACTAAAAATATTTAGTGGATGCTTATTGTAGTAAATGCTGTGTTGTCTAAAAAGTGCGGTAATGCACTTGAGCAAAATTATAATTTTTTTTAAAGGAATTTGATCGTTGATATTTTGCAGTTTATTGTTTCTCTATTGCGATCCTCTTACACGAACAAGAATCTCGGCCTCTTAAGGCCGGAAAATAGGAAC
Source organism: Anastrepha ludens (assembly GCF_028408465.1). Taxonomy (NCBI): domain Eukaryota; kingdom Metazoa; phylum Arthropoda; class Insecta; order Diptera; family Tephritidae; genus Anastrepha; species Anastrepha ludens. The sequence goes on along the minus strand of NC_071499.1, from coordinate 23,102,675 downwards.
ATTCGCTCACCCTATCCCGGTACCATCTTAGGTTTATGGAAAAAACTGGGTCTGGATGAGGTTTGTAATGAGTGGAGGGCTCTCGACTTCTATTCTGCTTGACTTTTCTATGCTTTAGGATGATTTTTATGATTATCTAAGCCCTTTTTGTCTTAAATTTATTTATTTCACTATCTGTAGAATTTAAGCTCTTATTGGCTCTAAGCGGTCTGTAAAAACTATGATTTATGTTTTGGACTGGAAATAAACCAAAACGAAAACAAAAGGTAGTTAAAAGAAGTAATTGAATTGAATACAAATGCTGAGAAGGATCGGAAGGGACCTTATCAATATCCACTTTTGAAAATATGTATTTATTTGTCTCAAAAACCTCCATATGTTGGTGTCCTTATGGCATTTCGTTTTGCTTCGTCACGATTTGTAGGTTAAAGAAACTGGAAATTTCTAGATGTGTGAAAAAATATTCGCGTTGACGAAACAAAAATGAGTATTTGCGACCTTTATAGGTTAATAATATATCACACTAACATAATTTTTATTTGATTTCCTTCCACAAGCGCTAATATTTTGAAATAAAAATGTGGTGTGTTTGAAAATTCATTTCGCCCTCTTTGAGGAATTTTCTTTAATTAATACTTACATGATTTGTGTAGGTGAATGTATATGAGTGCTAATCTTTTTCTATCTAACTATACAAATCGTTGGTTTTACGATGTTACCTTCTGCATAAATACGGATGGGATACTTCATTTAGCTCAAATGCGCTCTTTATTCTTTAATTAGTTAATTCCAAATTTTAGGTGAAATTTATTAAATAAGTTCTTTGATGTTAATACCTGAACCTACTCCCAATATATAAGCAAATCGTGTAATACACATTTAATTTATTTAATAGGTGCACCTAGCAAGCGCAAAAACATTTCCAATTCATTTGCTTCGTCCACGCCAATCGTTGATGTGAAGACTTTCACACCAGAATCTGGAGTACAAAAGCGTCGAGGTCGTCCGCCGAAAAATAAAACCCCTACAGCACAAAACACTTCCTCGAGATTAAGCCAGAAATCAGCTGATAAAATAACGACAAGGGACAAAAATGTAGATGAGCACCAATTCGCAAAAGATATAACCAAAGAGTTGGAGAAGAAAGCGACTGTTAGTAAATCGACTTTGAATAGTGCCACAAATTGGAAAGAATATAAAGCCAATTTAAACCGTACCGACAATATAACAAAGACCAGCGAATCAGTGACTAGTAGGCAAAGTGAGGACTTAATTTTAGAGATATCATCCACCTCATCCTTATCTGAACCAGAACTTCAGCCAGACACACCGACGTCTAAAAATGAAGTAAACGAATCGCAGCAAAGAAATTTCGCATCTGTATGTATTTGGCAAGAAAGTGCCAATGTTTGCGAAACTTCCTCCGCACCAGAATTTATTGTGGCCGCTGTTGAAGAGATAACAACCGAAAATTCTCAACCTCATCAATTTACATCTTTAGAATCCGTAAGCCACCTAAATTCACAAAAAGATTCTAATGTGGGAGCAGAAGCTGATCAAACTACTATGACTACCACTTTGGATTTGAAACCTGAAAAAGTGGCAGTAATCGAATTAGATTCTTTCTCAGCGGAAACACATAAAGGGATTTCTGTTAACCGTAAGTCGAGTGGTTCGGAATCAGAAAGCGGCTCGGACCGCAGTAATAAAAGTTACAAGAAAGGTGATAAATTGCGCGTTTCCTTAAAACGCGTAACAATGCCTCAAAGTAGTGAGCCCACTTCGACAATATCACTATCATCGGCGTCTAACAGCTGCAGCGATGTCATAGTTGGCAGCAGCAACAACAACAATAGTGGCGAGAGTAACGGTTCTGCTACTGAATTAAGTACCGTAGCAACAAGTAAAGCTCTCCCTACAAGGCGATCTCATCGTTTACCCAAAAGAAGTGTTGCTAACAAATCGGAAGAGGAAGAATCCAAATCAAAATTAAAAACACCTTTAAATAAACATTTTGATATAATAGGTGAGCTCAAAATGACAGACATAGAAGCGGATAAGAATAATGCACTGCCAGTTGAATGTAATACGTCAAATACTGCCGTTAAAACGGGCAGTGAGTTCGAGACATCAGTCGCAGAAAATAACAACGTTACCGCAAACTTTGTTAGTGAAGCGCTGATAACGCAACAACCGGTTGGCGGAAGACAATTAATAAAAAGGAATGTACGAAATTCGCCAGTGGAGTTACCGCCTACCGAACAAGCAATTGAGGTATCACAGACTGCTAATTCTAATGTTTCAGATCCCATGGGGGTGTTACCTGCTGTACAAACTGACACTATGGAAAATGAAGATGAACGTAAAGAGTGTGAGAAGCAAAGTGCTGTCTTATCAAATTGCGTGGATTTTCCTGCTGCATCGAATAACACTAAGAAAGAAAGGATTACTTTGCCAATAAAAAAACAAGTAAGCAAATTTAAAATGTACGAGGCAGCAGTTCACAACGTGGCGGCCAACGTCGAGACAAGCACTTTGTTGGACATCCTAAAGACTGTTAAATTGAATGACTTAACAATGGGAACGAAGACGTCACAACATTGTGATGAGGTGGCCACTACGTCGGAGTGTGAGCAATTGCAGCCACAAACATTGGTTCAAGAGGCAGGCAAGATTAAAGCTACGCGCGCTGAGGATGGAACGCATGTAGTTGGTGATTTGTCAAGTACCAATGAATTAAAATCAAGCGAGCAGCCCAGTGAAGTCAAAATTGATACTGAAAGTTCCTCGCAGCAGAGTATCGTGGAAGAGCTACCAAGAGGAGAGAAGGTTGAAGCAGCATTTAAAGATGAGCACGCAATTGAAAAAATTTCAATCGGAAATTCTGATGCTTCGTCTAATAAAATGTCAAAAATAATGGTGGAAACTGAGTTTCCAAACGCAAAAACACTGCCACAGGAAGAGTCACTCACGAAAACAGCTGTTCAAGATAAATCTTTAGAAGAGCTGCACAGCGACACTACGGAAGCGAATACAGAAACAATTGTTTCCAGGGAGCAAACAGATTCGCATACATCGGGGATCGCAACAAAAGTTTCGAATATTTGTGAGGAGTCTGCGAATTCAGAGCAACAGTGCTTAACTAATGAGTCTGAGACAGAGAAAGGGCTGGATGAGAGTAGCATGGAAGAAATAAATCCAATGACTGGTGCACAGTTGGCTACCGGTGAACAACCCAAAGTCGGTGCCAAGAAGACACCCTCTCCGACACCTTCGGAAAATTCCACAGGACATTCTTCAAAAAAGCCCACTCGGCGTTATGAAAGGCGTTCACAAAGGGGAGAGGCAACTGCCCATAAAACATTAGAAGAGACTTTTGCTGAAATAGCAGCAGAGAGTTGCAAAGCAGTTTTAGATTTAAAAGCTAAGGAAGTGGAAATTCCGGAAGGCAGTAAGGAAAAAGTAACCGAAACTGTAGTGGAAAATGCTGAATTGGAAGAGGATTTAGAAAAGAGAACCTCCTCCGTCATACAAGATGTCGCAAGCCCTGTCACACTAGACGCAGATAAATCCAATGATAGTGTTCAGACAAATTCATCTACACTTGTCGAGCCGATCCAATCTCCATTGAATTCTTCTGAAAGTAAAAAGGTAGAAATCGATACCACTGCCACGAGTACGGAACAAAATATTATAAAAGTGGCAGAAGATGATACATCCTCGGAAATACGCGCTAAGGATTTGCTTGCTATTACGGACTTTAGTGTTTCGAAGGCGCTAATAGCAAAAGAAGACACGGATAGCAATTCCAATCATTCCTCTCCCTCTCGCCGGCGACGCACGCCGAGGAACCGAAAGGAAACCAATGCGACCACATCCAGCATTGCAGTAGAATCTAATGAAAACTCGCAGAATAGCAGCGAAAGGGACATACCTTTGACCTCAGAGTGTAATGTTACAATAACAACAACACAAGATATACAGACGTCAGTGGCAGGCGGAGTTGCAGAAGCCGTAGTGGCAGAGGGAAATGAAAAAAATGAGGTCACAACTAATGACACAACCGAGCATAGTACTACAAATGTAATGGAACAGGATTTACATACTTCGAGTGCAGGAAAAGTCGTGGAATCAGCCGACAGTATTTCGCATGAGGCACCGATTGTAAATGCATCAGAAGCCGAACTAATTTTGGAACCAGCTATAGTCTCAGACGTTCAGAATATCCAGAGCGATATGGGCGTAAAGTGCACAGACTTAGATACATCAAAAATCGAACACCAACAAGATGATGATGTTGCGACTGTGAAGCTCCAAACTGATACAACAACTGAAACGCTTCCCAAAACCACCAAACAACGGCAAGAAAAATTGAAACCATCACCATTAAAGTCTCGCAAGCAGAAAAAAGGAATGAGCGCGAAGGTTGAAGACTCCGCAGATATTGAGCTTGAAAGCAAGAGAAATGACACGAGCAGTGATGGTGATCATAGCGACGCTACTAAACCGGAAACACAAGACGAAGGGCAGCTAAAAGTTTTAAAATCGCCTGAAAATGCGCTTCAAAACGCTTCAGTAAATATTCCGCCGAACGTGGTGGAAATTGTGCCGCCACCTACGTCAAACGACGAATCGATGGCTGTTCTTGAAGTAAGCGCTGATATTAGCAGCGAAGCAGTAGCACAGAATGTGGACCAGCAAATGCTAGAAGAGCGCTCGCAATCAGGAACACCAAATGACAAGCCGAAGAAGGTAAAGAAACGCAAGAGTACAAAATATCCTTCCGATGAAAAGCCAGCTGAGGCAAATGAACCTCGCCCATCTGCAGTTCTACAGTCTACAGAAGAGCCCAAAATCGTAGAATGTAAGGAAAAAAGTAATGAAGAAGAGGATGGTATGGGAAAAACACGAAAGCCGCGTAAAGGCAAGATCTCAAACGAGCCAATAGAGGAAGGTGTGAGCAATGCGGCTAGCGAAATCGTTGCTTATCCCAATTCAGTTGAAGCCGTTGAGAAAGAAGTTTTCGCAAAAGCACCGCCCAAAAAACGCCTACTAAAAATGCAGATGCAGCTTGAAGAAAAGTCAGCCTACGATTCTGCTAGTTCAGAGTTGCCTACTACCAGCACACCTAACGTCGATATGAAGCCGTTAACTGCCAAGAAAACTTCGACTGATTCCAGCAAGTCGAAAGAATCATCACAGAAAAAGACGAAGCGAGAGTCACAAACGGCTGATGATTTGAAAAAACGGTCCTGCTTAGAGAGCTCTCACGAATCGTCGATGGATGAAGAGAGCCGTTCAGCGACATCCACTCCTGTAACAAAACAGTTGAAACACCACAAAACTACAGAGAGAACACCTGAGGATAAATCAAAATCCAGCGGCAAAAGAAAGTCCAAGTCGGATCAATCGATTGGCAGTAATGAGAAAATAAATACAGCACACGCTGAAATTAAGGATAAAGACAAATCTTTTACGGTATCGAAGAAGTCAGAGAAAAAGAAATTTCTGGCAACTGAAGACACTACAAGTAACGAGCTGGCTAAGAAGATGGAAGAAAAAAGTGCCAAGAAAAAAAGGCAAAAGAAACTGAAAGAAGCTTTTGAGGCCGCGCTGAAAGATGTTTTGACCAAATCGGAGAGTAATTCCGACCTTGCTAAAGCAAAGGAAAGTAGTGTTGTTACAGAAACTGATGGTGCGCCAGTGGAGGAAGTGAAAGTAAAAGAGTCGCCGCCCACCGCAGCAGCTGCTGCTACTGAAGACAGTCAAATTGCGATTGCCGAAGCCGTCGTAACCAAGGTTCATGAAGCTGCGTCTGTCAATGAGCCAGAGGAAGAACCGGATCCATTGAAGGATATCGAGAAATTTATCGAAGATGGTGTAAATCTGTTAAAGCGCGGTTATAAGATCGACGAGGATAGTGTGGATGAAGTTATTTGCCCGAAAACACTTTTGCAAAAGGATGAACTCAAAACCGAAGTAGCAAAACAAGAAGAAGCAGCCACCACAGTTGTAGAGGCCATGCAAACGCCCAATGAAAGCATAGCTGGAGATATAACACCAGCTGGAAAATCTTTTGAAGAAGGAACGTCAACTCTTACTGAGCAGCTTTACTACGAAACTCCAGCAGATACACCAGTAGCCACTCCAACAACAACGCCACCATCGAAAAGCCCCATTCATGAGTCAGCATTCGACGAGATATCTGGTGTGCGGCGTTCGCATCGTATCAAACTAATAACGAAGACACCAAAAGCACTTGTGGGACGCGGCTTGGTGCGCGAAAAAGAACGATTCTCAATAAAAGATGATGTAGAAATGAAAACTCACTACAGTCTGGATGACCACCTCACAGATCTGGCTCATGTAGAGGCGAAGAATGCCAAGTTTCTCAAGGAGATGGAAGAGCGTTTGAGCAACTTTCACGTTATTAAAGAGAACGAGTACAAATGCGAGCGTGTGGTTAGTAGAGAAGCGCGCAAAATGTTGTGCGATTGTTTCTTGACAGCCGAAGAGGAAGAGCGTGGCGAGTTGGGCTGCGGCGAGGATTGCTTGAATCGATTGCTTATGATAGAGTGCGGTCCCGACTGCAACGTGAAAGATCGTTGTACAAATAAACGTTTTCAGAAACTTTTATGTTCACCGTGTCGCGTTTTTCGCACAGAAAAAAAGGGCTTCGGCATAATGGCTGACATTGAAATATTGCCGGGTGAATTTATTATGGAATACGTGGGTGAAGTGATTGATGGCGATGAGTTTGAACGCCGACGTACAGCTTATTCCTTGGATAAGAATCGTCACTATTATTTTATGGCGTTACGTAGTGATGCCATAATAGACGCCACCATAAAGGGTAATATATCGCGCTTCATAAATCATTCTTGCGATCCGAATGCGGAGACGCAAAAGTGGACTGTGAACGGTGAATTGCGTATAGGATTCTTCAGTCGCAAGTCCATAATGCCGGGTGAGGAGATCACGTTCGACTACCAGTACCAACGGTATGGCAGAGAGGCACAGCGCTGTTATTGCGAGTCGGCAAACTGTCGCGGCTGGATTGGTGAGGAGCCCAATTCGGACGAGGGTGAACAAATCGACGAAGACAGTGATGCCGATAACTTGGCAGATGGCAGTGACGAAGACGAGAGTGACGAAAGCATTGCTGATACCGAAGATGCTCCCAAACGTTTAGAAATTGATGCGACTACAGGCAAACCAACGATAAGCGCAGATGAAGGTGGAAAATTGAAATTGGACGAGAAAGTGGATGCATCGAGTAAAGACAAGCGGAAGAAATTGGACGAGGATGAACTGAGAGATGGTGATGACGATGCTAAGGCTAAAGTTAAGAAGTTGTCAGGCAAATCCACAGATAAAGTATCACGAAAAAAGAAACAAAATAAGGAAAAGAAAGAGAAGAGACTACGTACAACTGCCTCAGGTGAACCGACCAAAACTGCACGCTATTTGGAAGACCCCGATATTGAGGACGAGGTCAAGTTCCTTAGTCGCGGTGGGTTACGAAATCAATCGGATACATTGCGTTTTTCGCGTTTGGTTGTGCGCGCTAAATTGCCACAAACACGTCTTAATCTGCTGAAAATCCTACGCAGCGCAGAAGTGCCGTGTCGCCGCCTATTTTTGGACTATCACGGGTTGCGTTTGCTGCACGGCTGGATGAGCGAGGACGGTGGCGATATGGCTATACGCCTGTCACTCTTAGAGGCGCTGGAGAGTTTGCCTATCGCAAATAAGACTGTACTCACTGATAGTAAAGTTTATCAGAGTGTACGCAATTGGTGCGGCAATGCGCTGCCAGCTGCTATTGCCCCGACTGGCAACACTTCGTCACCCAGCGACGAGTCATCCAAGGAAAGCTCGAGCAGCAACTCGCAACAGGAGATAGTTAGTGGACAGGAAGTACCATCCGAATTGCAAAAGCTGGCTATGAAATTAACTGCTGCATGGAATAGTTTGCCGGAAATATTCCGCATACCGAAACGTGAGCGCATCGAACAAATGAAAGAGCATGAACGCGAAGCCGATCGACAGTTTGCAGAAGCCTCTGTTGACACTAGTCGATCTGTTATGAGTGATCGTTATCATCGGGATCGATTCGGACGTGGTCCTGCAACTTCCCGTTATTCCAAACCAAGTTTCAGCAAAGACATACGAAACAACAATATAACGGTAGTAGGCTCAATGCCTGTCAGTGATCCGCGTAGACGACCGGCACAGGACAGCAATAACTCGAGCAACGACAGCACGAAGCATTTGTCGAAGGAGCAAAGGCGAGAGTTGTTCGCAGCCAAGGTAAGAAAGAGAGGAATCATATATTTTGTATAAAACAGCATAAAAACTAGTTTTTTTTTAATATTTATGGACTTGTAGGTAGCACGCGATGAGGCTGAGAAGCGCATGGCTGAGGAGCGTCGAGAATTCGAAACGAAGTGCCGTTTCTTTGGATTGGAACCCAAGAAGACGCGCCCACAGGATGTCCCTTTCTGTGTAGACCCCTCAACAGGACAATGGTATTCCGTGGCTCGCCAACCAATACCCACTCCGCCATGCTATGCGCACGTACAAGTGCAGCCGAAGCCAAAGTCTACAGATCCATCAGACTACAAGTTACCTGCGGTGGTTTCCAGCTTGCCGCGTTTATGGAAATACGCCATTACCCCGCAAGGCCAAATCTATTATTATCACGCCAAGCAACGTGTACCACAATGGCATCCGCCCACGCCAGAACAATTGCGTGCCGTAGTCGATGAGGCAGACAGCTCGGACAGTGAGTCTTGTGAGGAAGCCAAAGTAGTCAACGAAAGCAGCGAAGATGATGATGTGCTGATGGGTAAAAGCTACTAGCTTTATATTTCTCGAATTCCCCTAAAATATGTTTTATTTTGCGTTTTTAAAGGTATGGATGAAGCACAACTGAAGGCATTTATTGACAGGAAGGTGGAAAATCGTAGGCACAAGCGCTACAACCGATTGGTAGACGAACGTCCTATTAGTGTGAGTATTTATTGGCGCTTTGTTTTTTTTTTTCCTTGTTCACTCCTCCTGGGAGCATAGGGCCTCGACAAGACTCTTCCATCGTACACGACCCATGAGATGTCGGCATCTACGGTACACTAGACAGGGCTAGTTTACTGGGGCGGCAGCCCATGGTCGGGAAAAACCCGAGTCATTCCGGTAACGTAGAACCGGCTGCCATGGGAATGTGGCATGCCGTTATCGGAGTCCAACCACCACCAATCGCAGACGAAGAGCTCCGACTTCCCCGAGAGTCCCGCGTAACCTTGACACAATTACGTTCTGAATATTGTAGCAGGTTAAACTCCTACTTATCCAGAATCGACCCCGACATACTTAACATATAATATGTTCAGCATGTGAAGGCACCCCGCACGACACTAACCACCTTTTCACATGCCCCATTAAACCCACTCATCTAACATCCCTCTCCCTCTGGACCCAACCCGTCGAAACAGCTAGTTTCCTAGTTACTCAAGTAAAATTCAGAAAACTGCATGCAATTTTTATTTAAATCGATAGTACAGTCCATATAATTTAATGTTTGAAGATTATTTCATGCAAATGTTGACCGCGACTGCGCTTCAAATGGTCCATCCGCTTAGTCCAATTTTGGCATACTTTTTCCAATCTTTCGGCCGGTATCTCACATATAAATGCTTTAATGTTGTCTTCCAATTCGTTAATTGAAGCAGGTTTGTCTGAATATACATGAGCTTTAACATAGCCCCCCAAAAAATAATCTAAAGGCGTTATATCGCACGATCTGGGTGGCCAATTACAGGTCCCGAACGTGAAATAAAATGTTCACCGAACTCGCCTCTCAACAAGTCCATTGTTACGCGTGCTGTGTGGCATTAGGCACCGTCTAGCTGAAACCACATGTCATGCAAATCAAGCTCTTGCATTTTGGGCAAAAAAAAGTTGGATATCATTTCACGGTAGCGCTCACCATTCACAGTTACGTTACGATTCGCAGCATCTTTGAAGAAGTACGGTCCAATGATACCTCCAGCCAATAAACCTTTTCTGGATACATTGGTAGCTCTTGCAATTTTTCTGGCTGATCTTCACTCCAAAATCGACAATTCTGCTTATTTACGTACCCATTGATCCAAAAATGAGCTTCGTCGCTGCACACAATTTTTCGAACATTCGAATTTTTTTAACATAATACGCATTTTTATAATAAAATTCTATGATTTGCAAGCGTTGTTCGTTTGTAAGACGATTCATGGTTAAATTATAGACCAAACTGAAGATGTTTGACAGTGAAACAAAACACGAAACGTGCGTCAGCTGTTTAAACCAACTGTTTAAAAAGATAATAGCTAAAAAATCACCCTTTAGTTCGCGCAGCATCGACCTTCTCCACGTGTTGTTTGGTCGATCACGACCTCTGCTACCTTGCGGGTTCCAGTCCAGAGCCATTCTCGTGATGCTATCTGGTGGTTTTCTCAATGTGCGACTTATCCATCGCCATTTTCTGCCTTTGATTTGCCTAAGGATGGGTTTCTCGTTCGTTAATCTCCACAGATGGCACTTGGGGCTTGAAAATATTCTTTAAAAACCGTTAAAAAATTTAATTCATGCGATTCATAAACTGTTTTAGTTGTAATTTAATGAAACTTTATGCTACTTGCAGCCCCGCAAAGAAGAAGATCGCATTTACAACCAAATGGAGATGCGCAAATACAAAGAGAATAAAGAGAAAATACGCAAACGTAAAGAAGAAATTCGGCGTAAGCGCCTCGACGCACTAAAAGCCAATCCAAATGGTACTGGAGAGAATGCAAATACTGATGTGACCGGCTCCAAATCCAAAAATATTAATGACTCCGACGACCCGGGTGGTGCGATACCAATACAGGACTATTTGCTGTCATCCGATGAAGAGGACATGATGAAGGCCGAATGCGATAACAGCCCATTGTTGGACAAAATTGTACAAGGTGACAAGATTGTCGACGAATTGGATGCACTCACGACAAAGCGTACGCTCAAACGTCCATTGCCGCCACATCGGGATCTCAGCGCTCAGCCGGGTCAGACGAATGCCAGCAGTAGTAGTGGTAGCGGTGGCGGTAGTGAGCATAAACGACGAAAATCGGATAAGAAGGATAAAAGGTTGGTTATTTCAAATCTATAAACTAACTGAATATATTTTTTCAATAACTTTATTTCTTTTGCAGTAAAAAGAGCAAGGACTCGGATTCGAAGTATCGTCGAAATAAAGAAAAGTTCCGTTGCGAAATAGCGGGGATTATTGTGCAACATTTGAAACCATACCGCAAGGAGTCATGTGCAATGGGTCGCATACAGAGCGACGAAGATTTTAATCACCTAGCACGAAAGGTCAGTGTGCTTACATATTTATGATTTTTTAGTATAATAGCTAAATTTATTGAATTTAAAATTCCACAGCTGACACACTTCGTCATGGTGAAGGAGCTGAAGTATTGTGAGTCGGTTGGTCAGACACTTGTCGTCACCGAGTCTGTTAAGAATAAGTCCCGCGAATTCATTAAGAAGTATATGGCGAAATACGGCGGCTCATATGTGAAGCCCGCCAATGACCCGGAGTTCAAGGAGATACCATTTTCCATTTAAACATTTCATTTTTTTTTTGTTTTAAGCGGTCACTACCCATTAAGCAATCTAACTGGTAGTTAGTTTATTTTTAAATTTTGTAAACAAACAGGGTTGTTATTCCAAAATCTTTATTAATAAGCACTTCTCCATGAACTGTGCGCCTAGCATAGGAGATGCTAAAAAATGCATGTTACGCATGGGAGTTGTTTTCCTTAAGCGCGCATTTCAAAGGTGCCCAATTTATTCATAGAGATTTATTTTTTTTTTGCATTGATATAGCATTAACGTCGACGTCGCCAATCTTACAAAAATCCTGTTGCGATAAATCGGATTTCGTGTCTACGTTTCTAAATATTCCCAAAACGTAGCTGCATATCGCTTTCTTACTGGTTTAATGGGTGACTTCGAAATAATATTTAAAAAAAATTTAATATAATTGTAATGCTTAGTATATTTTTTTCTTTAGTTGTAAACCAATATGTATGTATTCCCTTTTTACGTCGTATGAACGAGGGTGTATTTTTAGAGAATACGGAAATATTGTTTTTATGTTATAATTAGTTACATTTTACGAGATAAATTCACCGCAAACATAATTATGTAAACCTTGCTGAGATAAGCAGTAACTTTAACTATGTTCTAGAGTCAATAAAAGTGAAATAATGAAAACTGAACTCGTGGAGGATTTCTTATTTTTGAAGTGAAACTTCTTAGGCGTCGATGGACGAGCGCGAACCGAGAGTAAAATTTCAAGGCCATGCAACGTTTTGGGCGTTTTCGTTCCGCGAGAGAGAAAAAAGATATAACGTAGAGGAAAAGGAGAGAGAGAGAGAGCTATACCTTATATATATCTTAGATAAAGGCTATTTTCCCTAAGTTTTTCTTTGTGGTTGCCAATTTCTAGTGAGAAATAACATTGCATACTTTTTGGCGCTTGTTTGTTGGTGCAAACTTGTAGGAAGTATAAATTTTGGTGCCTACTTTTTGGCGTTATATGTCCTTGGTGCCTACTGTTTGGGGCGTTTTTTGGTCTCAATTTTTTTGGCGTTTTTTTTTTGTGCCTGCTGTTTAGGGCGTTTTTTGTTCCAAATTTTTTTGGCGTTTTTTTAGTGCCTACTTTTTGGCACTTATTTCCGTTTCCTGGCTAGTGTTTGTGCGTACTATAAAGTGCTTTCCATTTCGGCATCGGATTTATTAGTATTGCCTTGCGGTAATTTGTGCCGTTGCTGCGGTCCTGGAATCGCTGCGTTTGTACGGGTGATAAACGCTCGGAGTAGTGCAAGTTGTTGCTACGGTTTGTGTCCGGTATTTATGTACACCGGTCAACCCTTCTCCGTTTTTTGTAAATTTTGTCTTTTTGTATTCTCTGCAAATGTTGGCAATTTATTTAGATATATATTCTTTCTCTCTCTCATTCTTTCCCTCTTTCTTTGTCTCCCTTGAAAGTTTCACTTCTGTTATGTGTACTACGCTACACGCACTTTTTTCTTTTTATCAAAGCTTTTTTGCGCTTCACGAAATAATTTGTAACCCACATTCCATTTTCTTACCTTCGTTTGGAAATTCCTTTATTTTGTTGCTTTGTTATTGAGAATGTCTACTAGACTAGGCTCTACTTTCATACTTACACAACTATCAATGATCCAGTTCAATCACCACCCATTGCAGACGAAGAGCTTCTCGTTCCCACAACAGTCGGTTCTACATAAGGGGAACGACCCGGACTATAACTTCAGCAGCATTCTCTGTATATATATGGGGAAAAAATTGAAATTTGAATAGGTCGAGCTAAGGAACACCAAGAGATTTGGTGGCTCTGAAAACACTCAGGCTAAAAAGCCCATTGTATTTTGAAAGAAAATCAGAGAAAGAGATAGGAAAGAATAGAGACAGAGATAAAGGTAGTTAGTCCTGTGAGAATTTTCCAGATTCCTTGGTAAATCTGTTAATATCCTCCAGTTTTAGAGAACGAATATTACTCATTGTCACGACATCGGAATCCAGAACTCGTAGCCTTGCTCTAGCTAAGACAGACACTCACAGAGAAAGCGCACAGTGCTATCTGACAGGCACATTAGGTCCCCAATGATTCCAATGGTGGTCATATGCTGACCCCATGGGTTGTGTCCTCTAATACCGATACCGATAATCAGCGGAACGTCTTTTCTACCAAGTTTAGTAGAAATTTTGACAGTTTTCTGTTCGGACTTGTCACAAAACACTTAGCAGTTCTGCAGCGATCTAGACCGGACCATCGCTCGTTCCCACGACAGACGGTTCTACGTAACCGGAACGACCCGGATTTATATGCGGCCAAGGAATGTCACTTCAGCAGCATTTCTCGAATATGCATGGGGGATGTTTATGTCTCTACAACAACAACAACACCAACCGGACCATCGCTCTTTATGTAAATAATGCATACATAATCGCAGATCCAATTCATACTTCCTGTGGAACTGATTTCGATTATTGGCTCTAGTCGCTATGAGGAAGTCGCTGATCCACGGTTGGCCAATTCATCGGTAATTTCGTTTCCTTGAACACCGGAGTGTCCTGGACCCCATATAAGTACAAGCCTGTTCTGTCTTGCGACAGAATTAAGCTTCTTCTTACATTCTTCTTGTTTATGCCGCTAAAACCATCTCTTTACATGCCCTATTAAACCTACTCACCTAAAACTCCCTCTGGACCCAAAACGCTTTCTGGGTCCACCGTTAGATGACTTAGACGAAGACGATCCGTGACTATATCGACCAGACAGGGCTTAGTAAGCTGCTACAACAACAATAACATGATCCAGTAAACGACTCACAATTAAAAAGTCAAATAAATATATTTATTTTTTGAGAATTATCTGTGTGAATCCCTTATTAATGTTGCCAAACATTCATTCACAACAGTTTCTTTTTTCGCTAATTATCAAGTTGCAATGCCGTCCACTTTAATGAATTCAATTTTTTGTATCAGTTATATGGTTGCCTTCGCTAGGTGGTTGTGTGCGATTAGCCTCCTCTGGCTTCATAGCGGGGAAGAATAGTACTTCCTAAAGTTCAAATCATTTGTTAGAAGTTGCATTGCTGTATTATTATCAAAAATACAAACAAAAAAGTACCTTAATGTTATTGGTATCTGTGAGGAACATAGTTAAGCGATCGATACCCAAGCCCCAGCCACCAGTTGGTGGTAGACCATACTCCAGCGCTGTACAGAAATTCTCATCGATTAGTTGAGCCTCATCATCGCCTGCTGCTTTATCGCTGGCCTGTTGCGCAAATCGTTCACGCTGCACCATCGGATCATTCAACTCGGTATACGCATTACACACTTCCTTCTTCATGACGAATAATTCAAAACGTTCTGTCAACCCGGGCTCGCTGCGATGATACTTGGCTAGTGGTGACATTATTTGCGGATGCTCACATATAAACGTGGGATTTATGCAGGTCTCTTCAATAAATTCACCAACAAGTTTATCGAGCAGACGTGCCGTTGTTCTTGGTGCAGGGCATTCAATTTCATGCTTGACGCAGAGCTGTGAAAGGAATTCAGTTGTTTCTTTCCTACTAAACTCTGTAGCTGGTGGAAATTTGACATTTAATTTTTCTTCCAATGTTTTTATCATCGAAACTCGTTTGAATGGTGGTGTAAAATCAATTTCTTCTTCTGGCCCTTCAGGACCATCGGGATGGTATTTAATTTTATAAGTGCCATGGATGGCTTTCACCATGCCTGAAACCATTTTCTCTGTGATCTCGATAAGATCGTTAAAATCAGCATAAGCCATATAGAATTCACATGTTGTAAATTCTGGGTTATGCGTTAAATCGATGCCCTCATTCCGGAATTGACGGCCGATTTCGTAGACTCGATCCAAGCCACCGACAACAAGCATTTTATGGTACAATTCAGGAGCAACGCGCATATACAAATCCATATTTAAGTCATTGTGATGTGTGACGAAGGGTTTTGCGGTTGCGCCACCAGGAATCATATTCATCATAGGAGTTTCCACCTCGAGGAAGCCCATGCGATCCAAAAATTGTCGAACATATGACACGATCTGAACAATAAATACTGTTAAAACTTTAAAAAATACCAGATAAACGCAAAATATTTACATTAGCTCTAATTTGGAAAGTTTCCCGCACTTTTGGATTCATAATCAAATCTAAATATCTTTGCCGATAACGTGTCTCTTTATCCTTGAGGCCGTAATGCAAATGTGGCAACATATGCAAACATGGTGAAAGTAGTTTTATCTGTGGGTTCAAAGAATTAGTAAACAATGTGCATGCGTCTTAAATGAACCCACCTCTTTTGGCACAACTGAAAGTTCGCCCTTCTTGGTTTTGCCTGGGTAACCATTAATACCGATTATATCGCCACGCCTTATCTTGGATGTATCCGGTTCGAAAGCACTTTCGGTATGATACAATTTGGCATTTGCCATTACTTGCAACTTAACGCCCTCTCCACGCAAATCGTAGAATATTAATTTTACGCCAGATTCTCGTATCGCATGCACGCGCCCAGAAACACTAAACCAATGAATAATTGTTTGTTAATCACATCTTTTGGGCTTGTCACATATAGGTTACCTCAGGGAAACGTCTTCTAACATTTCGCCCTCTTTGAGACTCTCGTATTTATTGATGAAATCTTCTAAGGAGATACTAACGTGGAATTTGTGAGGGTACGGATGCGTTTCTGGCGATTTCTTCAGATCGATCACGGCAGCCGAGCGTAGTTTGAAATATTCGTTTGGCGAAATTTCTTCCTCTAAAGCGCCTGCCGACTTCTTTTTTGTCGCATTGTTGTCATTATTAGTACTGGCCGCCGCTGCTTTTTGCGCTTCTTTTTCTGCTTTTTCCTTGGCTTTCTGCTCGGCTTTTAATCGTCGTTTTAGCTCACTAAAAATATTTAACATGGAAATATTTTAGAAATATTTGGAAATGGTTTAATTTGATTGAAAAATCGGGCTTTTGGAATAAAGTGCTATTCTAAATTTCCATTACTCTTTACTAGTAACTGTAATGTGTGTTTTTTGTTTACTTGCGATTCTTACATATTTTCAAACTCGAACTTATTTTTTTTTTCTTTTTAAATTTATATATAAATAAATTAAGCACACGAGTTCCAACTTTTTACTTAATTTATCGAAACGGTATAACCTTACCACTACACATTCTTACATTTTTGTACGCTTACTTGGTGATTCAAGGTGTTTAGTTGTATGCAGATTTCGCGTAATTAAACTTACATTCTGCATCCACGTTTTCAATGGAGTTTCAAGTGGCTTAAAAGCCAACTCTTGAAATACCGTATGCAACTGACGCAATCTTAGTAAGTTATTACTTACGCTATACATTACGACAATCTTTTTGATATTACACGAATCTTCTTCTTGTTTATTCTCCAACTTAAGCTCAAAGTGACTTAGTGGTTATGCAGAAGATTTCCTTCGTATTAAGTTTGCTATAATTATATTTATTTAAAAATAAATATTTTCTTAAGAATCCTCGCATTCGTGTGAATTTGTATGCTGAGTATCGCATGTGTTTCGACATAACCACACATTTAGTGGCTTGGATTTGTGCTAATGAAGGAAGGCCTTTTTCAATCCTTGTTGTAAATTTGTCCTGAGCAATACTTACTTCTTCGAAAGTTCACCAGTTGCCACGGACATTGTTCTTTAGATTCGATATCACTTTTTTGTTGAAAAGAACAATCCAAAAATAACTTAATTGAAATACAATAAACTTGCGTGTTAAATAAACGTCAAAATTCGTGGTAGACAATGTTGCTTCTTTTTCGAATAGTTTGAAGAAAAAGAAGAGCGTGATATTAACTAGGGTGTACAGAAGAAAGGCGCACTCTTGTATTCTATCATTTTTGGATATTACCGATATTTTGAAAAAAGATATACAAAATTTATGAATATGCATAGCAAAATTATTTCAATTTGGTAGGTCAACATTAAATACATCTAAGCAAAAGTCTTAATATAGTAAATGGGGAATAAGTGGTATGCTGCCATACGCCCCGAAAATAAGGATGTAAAGAGAGGTGCATCCGGTTCTCCGGAGGCGTATAGATTTTAAGTAATTTTTTGCTAAAGTTGAATTTTAGAAGTGTTGACTAAAAAGGCCCTACGCACTATTTTTGCGTAGAACTTCATATTTTGCTTGTTTGTTTGTTTGTTAACAGTAATAGTAGCCCCGCCAGTGTCGGGCATATCACCGGTCATCTTCGTCTAGCTCATCTAGGGGTAGGCCCAAGAAACATGTTGTTTCGACGGGATGGGTCCAGAGGGGGAGGGGTGTTAAAAGAGTCGGTTTTAGGGGGAATGTGAAAAGGTGGTTAATGTCGTGCGGGGTGCCTTCACATGCCGGACATATGTTTGGTATGTCGGGGTCGATTCTGGATAGGTAGGAGTTTAACCTGCTACAATATCCAGAACGTAATTGTACCAGTGTTACACGTGTCTCACGAGGAAGCTGCAGCCCTTCATCTGCTGTAGGTGGTGGTTGGACTCCGATTACGGCATTCACAGGACGGGAGCTTAAGAAGGTGGTGACGGTCTCCCGGTGAATGTCGTTTATTGACTGTCTAAACATTGTCAGGTCAAGTAGATTGCGGTCAGTTGAAACCTGCGGTAACATCCCAGCAGGAACTGCTTGCTGAGCAGTTTGTTATGCTCAATTACTGGAAGCATTTGTGCCTCGTTGTGTAGGTGTTGAACCGGGAGCATCAGGAGGCAACCGGTCGCTGTCCGAATGACAGTATTTTGGCATGTCTGTAGCTTTGTCCACTGCGTGTCACTAGTTCTAGGCGACCAGACAGGCGCTGCATAGTTTAGAACCGGCCGACCAATTGCCTTAAATGTCGATAGCAACAGTTCTTTGCCTTTGCCCCAAGTGCTGCCGGCAAGCGATTTGAGGACCTTGTTACGGTTTTTGGATTTTAGTGGCAATTGCGGTTGTGTGCGCTGAGAAGTAGAGCAAACTGTCAAAGGTTACACCCAAAATTTTGGGGTTGTTTACCGTCGGAATTGGTGTGTCATCGACTTTTACCTTAAGGGACAGTTTGATCTCCTTTGTCCAGGTGGTAAAGTGGGTCGCCGTGGATTTAGTGGGGGAAAGTTGAAGTTTCCTCGCAGTGAAAAAGCGAGAAAGGTCGGTAGTTGTTCACTTTGGAACACAGGCCATCGATGTCATTGCCCGACGCCATTATCATACAGTCGTCAGCGTATGAGACCAGGGAAACTCCCGCTGGGGGTTGGGGGAGCTTCGAGATGTAGAAGTTGAACAGCAAGGGAGAAAGGACACCACCCTGCGGTAATCCTTGCTTTATCTTCCTCTGCTTCACCTTTTGCCTTCGGCAGCGCTTTAAAAATATAATATATAATTCTTCAGTTCACCTCTGTCTAGGCTATCCACAGTATTTTTGCGTAGGTCTCTTTTCAACGTAGGCAGCTTTTGGTTGCACTTCGTAACAATAACCCTGATATATTAAAAACCTTAAATCAAAATGTCATAAGTATGTGTATGGAGGCACGATAACCCCCATCCCAAAGATTGAACAGCATTGAACGGAAATATTTCAGTTTCGTTGGCATTTTTATTTTTATTATTGTCAGCTCCAATGAATTGTTATTCTCGTTTAAATGTGGAAAGTGGTGATTTTGAGGAATGTATTTGGATATGATTTTCATTGAATTATTTATAATACAAATATAAAAATGAGTGAAAACATATGTGTGATTGCATATTTTATGAATTGAAGTGAAGTCTAGACTAATATAATGTATAAAGTGACGAAGTACAGTGAAGTGCTAAAGACATTTAAAGGCAAATAATTGCAAAACTATTATTTCCGCAATGTTGCAAAGGTTGTTTAGAAACCACTCCCTAACATTCAAGTTTCATTAAATAAATCAGCATGATTTGCGTAAAATTTCTCATGCGCCATTACAGTAAAGCCAGACTAATAAATATTTGTTTAATGCAGAAAGCCCCAATGAATAAATCAGCTAATTAATCGATATTTTGAAAAGAATTTTTAACTATGTATGTAAATATTTTTTACTCATTCTTAAACAATTTATTTTAAGGAATTATAAATGTATACGTTCACCGATATAAGCAAATTAAAAGCAATTATATTTTCATATTTAAAAATTTCATGTTAAAATCTTTAAAGCAAAATGTCGTGCACCCTGTGATTTTGTTGCTGTTTAACCAGAGAATGAAATTCATTAACATTCTCTGGTTTAACATAGGCAAGGCAGAGAAGCTCCAAGTTGCGCGACAACTCTGCAAATTTATCGTTAATAAAGAAAGTTTCTGCAATGCTTGAGTGAAAAAATGAAAATACTGCGTGAAAAAGTGTAAATTAATATAAATAGTTTTATATAAGAGTTATTAAGCTCTTGCCGATAGTGACTAACCTAATTTCTAGCCAACAGAAACGGATTTCACTAAAGAAATCTATTGTAACAGTATCAGCAAATTTCGGTGCGGAAGTAGCTGTAGAAAGTGCGACATTAAAAGTGAAAAGCGTTGAATAGGCTAAACGAGCTAAAGAAGAGTAAATTTTAAAATAACCCATTTGTTGAAATAAAATATAACTATTATTTACGAATCGTGTGGAAATTAAATCTAATTAGTTCAACTAGAAAAATCTATAAATTTACATTATCTGTGTGTGCGCAATCAAGCAAAAAACGAGGGGACAAGTGTGAGTTTATGTGAGGAACAGAACGAGCTTAAAAAGAGGACAAACAAATGAGAGAGCATGAGAAGAATACTGCGAGCAAAACAAATGGCGAAAAAACGTGCCTTTGGAGCTTGTAAAGCACTAATTTATAAACCATATGCTCAAAAATTGTTTTAAGTAACAATACCGGCTTGTCTGGCAAGGATAAAAATTGCAGCATTCGAATATTTACACATGTTGGCTGAAGATATGGGTTATAAAGCGAATGGGGAGAGTGGTCATAACGGCAAAGGTCGTATTGATAGTCGTGGGGCCGGGGACGACGACGATGGGGCGGATGAAGAAGAGAGTAGCACGTTTTATGAGGCAGTCAGTGAACCGGATCTTTGCTTAGATGCTCTTAAAATAACGAATGACGTCACGTCTGTAAACAAAATTACGTCGAGTGCTGCTGTTGATGGAGATGGTGCAGAAGAGGCTGAGGGTGCACGTTGCTTACCGCAGGCGACAGATGTTATTGACACCGAATCTGCTTCGGCATTGGTTTCGGATACGTCAGTGGTGATCTGCAAAGCCACTGACATTGACACCAGTTGCACTCTGTTTGTGGGTAACCAGCGGGTGGAAAATGGGGAAAGTAAAGAGCCGTTTTTTGAAGAAAATTTTACAACACGGCCGAAACGAAATAAGAGTAAGTACACATTTTCTTTTTTTTTGTTTATAAAGAAATACATAAATATAAATTTAATTTCAGATTTAAAAGATTTGAATAGAATAAATCAAACAATAATGTCTGATGATCAACAACAACAGAAACAACGTCAGCAGACGCTACTTACAACAAAATCGTGTGAGACCCCTGCGACTGCTTCAATCTCACCAACTAATTCGCACAGCGACAGTGGAAGTGTGGGTGGTGGTGCTCGCCGCAAGTCATGGACACTTTCGCCACAGAGTGGTGACTCCACACCACAAAGCGGTGCAAAGAAAAAAATTAAAACAGTAAGCGTAAAATCTCCAACGGCGGCAGTGTCATCAGTAGCTGGTACGGAAAACTTGAACTTATGGGTTGCACGTGAATGCTATGAAACCGTTCCGGCCGAAACGGTTTATGAAGTAGAAGATGATATAGTAGCTGTAGACGATGAGGAGGCTGCTGTCGAAAGCTTACTTGGTGCAGCAGCTGCTTTCCAGCCTAACACAACCAGTAAAACAGTGCAGCGGCGGCAAAAACATCTACGACAGCCACAGCATAGGCCCTTAGAACGCTCTTGGCCTCCCAGAGCTTTTGGTAAAGATTTGAACTTGCAAGGTGATGTATTCAAATTTGATATACTCGACACGGATGAACGGATTGATGTGTATGGTGGAATTGGAAGCGGCTCCGCTGATGGTTTTAGTAGCGCTACAAGCAGTACAAATAATTCGCCACTACTACTCCTAAACAATGCTGCCCCTTCATCCACTAGCCCGCAATATGATCTGCCTTCTGGAACGATATCTCAGGCTCCGGTGAAATTTAAGCCGTTAATTAAGAAAAAAATTGGTCCTGATAGCTATATAAACACAATTACAACAAAAAAGGTGTCAGCTTCGGAAACTTATGAATTCCCAACATTCCCTGTAAAAGACAACGCGTCGGCTGGTATAGGAAACGCATCGCCAGTAAATCAATTTCCATACATACGTCAGCATCGGCCACTAACGCGCGCCTTGTCAAATGGGAAAGGCCCCGCACCATGTAATGCGATTAACTATGATGATTTGGGGGCTGGCACCACGCATTCGCCACGTTTATTGCTCTCTCCCAAACGTCAACGCAGTCCACCTTCCGGTTGTTCGACACGCAGTGCATCACCTTTGGATGTTATCATAAGTCCGGAAACAAGTTCGCCTTCTACGCCACAAACTCAGTTTAAATTTGTTTCGAGTGTCGTTGGTAGTGGTGCGCCATCGTCGCCTGCAACGCATATACGCCCTCAACAGAGGCTGTTAAAACGTGTTGGTGGTGGTGCCGGTAAGTGGTGTTAATCATTTATATGCACTTGGGTATCTGTTACAGCTCTATGTTTAATTTCGTATTTAATAGGAGCGAATCTTGTATGCCCACCAACCCCCACACATCATGCTCGACGCCAGCAACGCTTACAATCTAACGCTTCTGCATTTGCAGCACATGCTGATAATTCATTTTCTAGTACCGCGACACCATATGCATCGCCCAACAATGCCAACCAAGGCGAGTACAACCTGGCTATTATTCCAAGGTCTCCACCCATAGCCTTTGGGCCTGCCGTAGGGGGTGAAATAACTGCCGCAGCGGCGGAAAACCACACGTTTGACTCGGGTTTAGAAGAATCACTTGACACTAGCGGCGCAACAAATGAAGCCTGCAGTACACGCTTACCTTCAATCCCCGAACGGGGGACCGCTGCTGGCTTTCTTCAGGGCAGCGCTGTTTTCGGTGAAGGCGAAACTGCGTCAGAGCCCTTGCCCCCGGCATGGGAGGCGCGTATGGATAGTCATGGACGTATTTTCTATATTGATCATACGACACGTACAACGTCGTGGCAACGCCCCGGCACGAATGGTGGTGTAACCCTAAATGGGGCAGGTAAGCTGGCCGAAATAAAAATATAATATTTGTCTAACAAATATCAAAAATATAATTAACATTTAACTATTTTTCTGCACTTTTAGGACGTGAGCACCATCATCGCCAACAATTGGATAGACGCTATCAGTCCATTCGACGTACTATTACCAGCGAAAATCGCCTATCGAATGCTTCCGTTTTTAGTGCGAACGATAGTTCCGGTTGCAATAACACTGCCAGTCCATTTGCAAATGCTATTCATAACAATCAAAACACTGCTAATAGCAGCAATCAGCAAATGTTTAATCTTTCTGTACATCCAGCTGTTGTTATGCTCTGTCGTCCCGACTTTTACTCCATGCTGCATACAAACGAAGACGCTTTATCGATATATAATCGAAATCCGGCACTAAAACATATGATTATACGTATACGCCGCGATCCGCAGTGTTTTCAACGTTACCAATACAACAAGGATTTGGTGGCATTAGTAAATACATTCGCTCAGCTTAATCGCGACTTGCCCTCATGCTGGGAGACCAAACTCGATCAATCCGGCAAACAGTTCTTCATCGATCACAATAACCGTAAGACGTCATTTATGGATCCACGCTTGCCGATCGAAAGTGCGCGCGTAGTACGTCAAAGGCATCAACATCCTTCACATCAGTCACCACAACTTTCATCACATTTTTCACATGCACACCATCAACACCTACACTTACATCCACACCAACCGCAACAATATCAACAACAAAGTTCTCATTTTGATGTTTTTGATGGGAATTGCATGTCTTCTTCTGGTGTGCCGCCATTGCCACCTCCTAGGCCGGTTAGCACTGCACGTACCGGACCAAACGGGGCAATAGGTGGCGCCAGTGGAGGTGCTGTTGGTAATTACGAGCAGTACAACGAGGTGCCTGTAGCTTATAATGAAAAGGTAAATGATTCAGTGCATAATTTTCTAAAATTTGTATATTTTAATTATTTTTTCTTTGCATGAAATATCGCAGGTGATAGCGTTTTTGCGTCAACCAAACATTTTGGAAATTTTGCGTGAACGACATGGCCAGAATACAGTTTCGCGATCTTTACGTGAGAAAATTAATATTTTACGTGTGGAAGGTGTGCCAGCTTTGGAGAGATTAGGTCATGATTTGCAGCTGACCATTCTACTAAGGTTAGTTATTTTAATTTCTATTTACTCTACGGCTTCGGCTCTTCTTAGAATTAAGATAAATCAGATAGCATACTGGTCTGAAGAATCATCATCTCTGTTAGCAATGCCCTGCTTTTGGCATGTATTGGTGCACTAGCATGCATGTCTTCTTTAACACAAGAAAGGAAAACTTCTCGGCAATTTGTTTCACTCCCCAATTGCGAGAAGCAACACATGGACGGAAAAATCCCGAGCCTAACACATAGTTGGCACCAGTTTAAAAGACAACTGTTAAGATTTCATGATATTCTATTCATTAGTTCGGGAGTTATTGTGCTAAGAGTGACGCTATTTTTGCTATTTTCAAAAGAATGGATCAAAAAGAATTTCGTGTTTTAATTTTACACTGCTTCTTAATGGGGGAAAAATATGATTCTAGCGAAGTAATGGCTTGAAAAGTGTTGTGGGGACTCCGTTCCATCAGAAACAACAATAAAACGATGGTTTGCTGACTTCAAAAGTGGTCGTAGAGACACCGACGATGCACAATGCAGTGGAGGTTCAAATGGGGCGGTAACACCAAAAAACATCAAAAAATCCACAAAATTGTTTTGAATGATCCAAAAGTAAAGTTACGTGAGTTAGCTTTATATTGCTGATGTCGTTGGCTTTATATTGCTCGAGCATTTGACTATGAGAAAGCTCTGTTCAAAGTGAGTGCCGCGTTTGCTCACTGTTGTCCAAAAACAAGAACGTGTCGATAATACTGAACAGTGTTTGGTCATGTTTAAACGTAATAAACCGGAATTTTTGCGTCGATATGTAATAATGGATGTAACATGGATCCATCACTTCACTCCGGAATCAAAATGATCGTCATCTGAGTGGACACAACGGGTGAACCTCGTCCAAAGCGCCCGAAAGCATAACAATCGGCTGGAAATGTTATGACCTCGGTGTATTGGGATGTGCGTGGTGTAATATGCATCGACTATCTTGAGAAGGGAAATACCATCAACAATGAATATTATTTAGCGTTTGAAGACCGAAATTGCAAAGAAACGTCCGCATTTAGCAAAGAAAAAAATTGTGTTTCATCAAGAAAACGCACCGTGTCTCAAGTTAATCAAAACAATGAGAAAACTACATGAATTCAACTTCGAGTTGCTCCCAAATCCATCGTATTCGCCAGATTTGGCTCCCAGCGACTACTGACTGACCTAAAAAGTACTCGCCGGAAAGAAATTTTGCTCGAATAAAGAGGCTATCGGTGAAACTGAGCCCTATTTTGAGGCAAAAGTTAAACCGTTCTACAAAAGCAGTATTGAAATGTTAGAGCGACGCTGGGATGATTGCGTTGTTCTCGATGGAAATTATGTTGATGAATAAACCGAATTCGGAACAAAAAAAAACGTGTTTGCTTTGTTAGGCGCGGGACTTTTCAGCCCATATGTTATGTACCTGTTAATAAACTACTGCGCCATAAAAGTATGAGCAGCGCAACGGGTGCCCTATTACCTGATTTGAATATGAACTATACGACAACTACAAAGCTGAAGTAGGCAAAAATATTTCATTATTTCCCACGCTGCAATGTTCAACTGAAATGTCACCAGTATTCAATAATTAATTTCAATATTAAATCCTATTTACTTAGCCTCATTGCCTTTAAGTACACGCCCACATTTTTTGCGCTCAATTAATTTAATATCTATTGAAATATTACAATTTAGCTGCTGCTTACATACGTACATACACAAATTGTTACCACAAAGCAAGGCTCTGGAACTTCCTGTTCGCCATGATTCACATTGTTTTGCGATTCTCGCCGTCGGTTAATGTTAATAACCGCACCAATTCAAGACCAAATTCTGTCTGTCTGTCTGTCTGTACATTTTTCTGAACCACAACTTATTCGTATATACATATGTAAATGTGCGCTAGATAGACAAGTGCAGGGCTTAAGAGCCGACAACAGTAATAAAATGTTGGTCCTGCATGAATGATTTTGCGTTAAGTGTGCTATGGCTAAGCCAATGTGGCAAGGTTGAGTATGCGCCAAACAAGGTTGAATAAAAATTTCCACTAAATGCCAAATATTGTTAGTCCGTGTGACTAACATTCGCAATTGCATTACCTTTTATTTTGCACTTATTAAGTAATTAAATAATTACAATGTAGAATCGTACAGGCCAAGTCAATGCACTTTAAGCTGTACAAGTTCAATAAATGGTGCAAAAAAATCTGTCTATTTGTGTCGCTTTTCATGCTTCATCTGAAATTAAGGAAGTAAGGCTTGTAATACATTGAACTGTTCAAACTGAAGGTTAGGTAAGGAACAGCAACAATAAATGGAAAATGGGCCCGAACTTCTTCAGAAAAAACAACGTTTTAGAGATATGTGCATTCGAAAATAATAATACATCTCACTGATATGGCAAATGAGGATGAGAGGTAAATTTAAAAAATCTCACTTACAGAGATAAAACAATAAAAACTGTAAAGGACAATAAATTGCCTAGATATGATCACATTTCGGAAAGAAATATTAACCATATGCCTGACAAGGCAATAATTTAACAGTCCCGAGCTCAACAAAGAAAACTCGTTTTTTTATTCAAAATTAGCTTTATTCATCAACGTAATTTCCATCAAGAACAAGGGAATCAGTCCAGCGCCGCTCTAACATTTCAACATCACTTTTGTAGAACGATTTATCTTTTGCCTCAAAATAGGCCTCAGTTTCAGTGATAACTTCATTCGAGCGAAATTTCTTACCGGCGAGTATTTTTTAAGGTCTGCGAACAGCCAGTAGTCCCACCGGATGTGGGAGCAATGCGAAGTTGAATTCATGTAGTTTTGCCATTGTTTTGATTGATTTGTGATTCACTTGTTTTTGGTCAACACTGAGCAAACGCGGTACCCACTTTGAACAGAGCTTTCTCATAGTCAAATGCTCGAGCAATATAAAGCCAACACGTCTTCACTTTTCGATCATTCAAAACGATTTTGTGGATTTTGTTGATGTTTTCTTGTGTTACCGCCCCATTTGGACGTCCACTGCGTTGTGCATCATCGGTGTTTCCATGACCACGTTTGAAGTCAGCAAACCATCGTTTTATTGTTGTTTCTGATGGAACGAAGTCCCCACAACACTTTTCAAGCCATTGCTTCGCTTGAACAGTATTTTTTCCCACCAAAAAGCAGTGCAAAATTAAAACACGAAATTCTTTTTAAGCTGACTCATATAGACTGAGTGACAGAGATTACCAAACAAAAAACAAAAACAAAAAAATCCGCGACTCTTAAAGGTATAAACTCTTCGCTAACTGCAAGAACCGTGGTCCCATATCTTTTGTCAACTCCAGTGTTCGCGGTTTAGCAATTATAACGCGAAACCACATAAGCTATATCGTATATGCCGTATGCTGACATGAATTAGATAATACTACTAAGACAAGGGGCTGTCTTCCATTTTTCTCTGGAACTTCTGTTAAACCTTCTTCGAGTAGACCTCTATGGTAAACATCAAACCCTCATTACCATTCCTTAGTTTTAGCTTACGAGAATTAGCCGACGAGCAGACAAATGTTTTCAAAGATTGATGAAAAAGGTCTAAATAAATCACTAATAGCATTGACAGGTGGCGGCGTTAATCCGGATTACCGGGGCAGTTCTCTTCTCCTTCTCTTCTTAGCATCACAGTCCTTGGTGAACCATTGCTTCATTCACAACCTTGCGTCATCTGTCTCAGAGTTGTTCTCTCCTTGGGTATTCTAAACACGTGTCCGAGCAATCTTATCCTCTGAGATTTTATACATCTTATCACAGTTTCGTTTTTTGCTAAAAGTTCTATCCCATGATTATATCTAATTCGATAGATACCGTCTTGCAGTCTTATACCTTCTGCTCAAATATGACTTTATCAATAAAACGGTCCGCGGATGACATATGGCAAAAATACATTTTTTGTTGGATGGTAGGACTGTTATAAGCTTACATGGCAAATTTCAGCGTGATATGTCACATAGTTTGTTTTCTGTGCTACTGTAAACAAGTCAAGCTCGAGTGTGTTTTTCGAATTTAACGATGGAAATTCAAGTTGAACAAAGAATTTGTTTGAAATTTTGTTATTCCAACAAAATTTCGGCTTCAGACGCCTTAAAAATGTTGCAGACAACCTATGGGGACTCTGCTCTATCACGTGCACGTGTTTTCCAGTGGTACAAATCGTTCAAAGAGGGCCGTACATCCACCCAAAAAACCACGCCAAAGTCGCTCAAAAATTAAGGTTATGCTGACTGTTTTTTTCGATTACGAAGGTGTGGTGCACTCGGAGTTCCTTCCGCAAGGCCGATCGGTTAACGCTGAATATTATTTAGACGTTTTAAAGCGTTTGCGCGAGAACATTCGTCTTAAAAGGAAGAAATTGTGGGACAACAAGTCATGGTTCTTGCATCACGATAATGCACCAGCTCACACATCACGTCTTGTTCGCGATTATTTGAACAAAAATAATGTTAATATCGTTCCGCAAGCACCGTATTCGCCTGATATGGCTCCATGTGACTTTTTCCTGTTTCCCAAGCTCAAGTTGCCGCTCCGTGGAAAACATTTTGAGACAATTGAAGTCATAAAAGAGAATTCGAAGAAGGAACTGAAATCCATACCGAAATCGGCCTTCCAGAAATGCTATGATGATTGGAAAAAACGTTGGCATATGTGTATCGCCTCCAATGGTGATTACTTTGAAGGAGATAAAAAACAATTGAACAATAATTAACCGTTTGTGTTTTATTAAATCAGTCTCGTTCATATTTGAGCAGAAGGTAGACCCATAAATTTTTGGCAATATTTTTTTTTCAAATACCATTAGCTGATTAATGCCAGTAGTTCGTATGGGGCACGTAAGCTGATCAAAATTGTAGTTTGACAAACGGTTGTTACGCGGATTAGTGAACAGCTGATTTATTTATTGAATAGTTTTGGCAATAAAAGATGGACCGCAGGCAACAAATACGGGTATTAGCTGCCCCGATACTAAAAAAAAAATTATTTAAAAAAAAGAAATTTTAATTGCAATTTCTCAAACTGCTCCAAAATATCACAACAATTAATCCCCTGAAGAGAATTGTAACGAACGGATTGACGAGTACCCGCTGTCAAAATTGCATAGAACCGCAGCGGGGACGGATTTCTTGCCGTCGGTTATTTTTACGGCAGGAAAATAATTAGATTTATTTCTATTTTCTATCAGATTTTATTTCCATGTTATATACTCAGGGCTGAATTTTTGATGGCTTGATGGCAATTTATTTATTTACAACCAAAAGCGGGCAAATAATGCGCAAATAAAATTTATTCGATTTGCGCAAGAAAACCCAGAAGTTGTCAGTAATTTAGACAATTTTAATTTAATAAATTTTTAAATTAATTTTTAAACAGTTGTTTATTGGTAGTAATGAGCTTCAACCAGTTGCTTCACACAACTAGTAAACGAAAGGATTTCACTACAAAATTAATTTTAATGCCAGCTGAAAACCGTCCTGTCTTAATAGTGTTTTCCGCCCCCGTCGCAATTGTGTTCAATCGATCGAATTTTCTGACGGAAATGGATCAGCTGTTCACCACCCGTCAATCCGTTGTCTGTTACCCGCTGTCCGCTGCAATTCTGATTCGGGCCTAACGTAATTTCGAATGTGTTAGTGCAGACTAGCATTGCATCCAGTTTTTCTTGTCCTTCCTTGTAAAAGCTTTATTATTTTTCATTCACAATAGATATTTACTTTTTTTCGGTGGTGCTGCCATCGAAAATTCCCCTAAGCCGCTTAAATTATGGGAATTAAGTCTAATAGTTGATCCGGATTGGGTGTTTGGCCAAGCTCCTCCCGCTATTTGTGGTGTGCCTTCTCCAGTTTTAATCCGACTCCGAACGAAGACTTTTTCAATGCAGAAATACACTCGGTTTGCCATTGCCTGCCGAGGGGAGACCGCTTAAAAAAAAACACTTTTTCTCTCGTTTTGGTGTTTTATATACGGAGATTCGAAACTAAGTACTTCGACATGGTAGTCACGCACCATCCCATTCGGCTACGGCGGCCGATGATCCGGATTATTTGCACTTAATTCCAGAGAATTCCAAATTAAGTCGTTAATCTCGATTACCATCATTTAATCTTGATTGCCACCGTCTGTCTATGCTAAACCGCTCTGATCGCATCCATCAAGTCAATGGTCGCTATGTTGACTGAACCTTGCTAATGGGTGTAATGGATATTTTCTAATTAATGGAAAAAACTGCAAAATTACCCACTGTATATTTGATTTGGTTCGTCATTCATTGGTTTAGGTTTAGGTATGGGCATACCAGGTTCTCAGAGATAGGTGCGATCAGCTGCCCCCAAGCACGTGCACTTCTTATTTGTGTCTCATAAAATTCGTATACAGTCAGACTTCTGAATGCTAGTATACGTATTTGTAAATTATAATATAATTCTTTTTTTATTTGCCAACCTGATGAAATGAATTCTCTGCGGCATCCGTTGAAGGCTTCACAGTAACTGATTGATGACTTATACGCTTTTAGGCGTTATAAATTAATTAGCATACACTACAAATGTTTAATGTTTGCACATACGAAGATTCATATGGTTGATTTTATATTGGAGCCTCAATTTTGAAATTGTTTTTCATTTATTTTTTACACTCATTTCTACTTAATTGTTGTAATTGGTTTGTGGTTATTGAACTGTAGTTACAATCATACATATTTATCTGTGATTGCATACGTGGGTGTGTAATTATTGTAGTTAGTTACCCCGTAGGGAAGCATTCCGCTAGTGACAAAATTTTCGGTACGGTATAATTAATTTAGTATTATTTCGGCATTCGCGAACCACTTCACTGCTCAAGTAACAACGGCCGAACCCAAAAAGACACCAAATCGACCTCGTCAGTTGACACATAAGAAACCGTACTGCATATTGAGCTGCTGGTTAGAGCCGCAATGGAGCAATAGATGGTTGTTTTCAAATTCAAAAATATTAAAAAAATATTATACAATAAATCTTGTTTACCGTTTCGAAATATAGATGGTAGTTTTGCTTTCTCATGTCACTTGCTCAAGTCCTTAAGGTCAGTTATTCACTGGGATCTTCAGAAGTTTAACTCCGTCAGTGGACAAATTTGGCCATCAGTGTTTTTTGTTGAAAATTGATTTTGGTAACTATATTTCATACTGTAGGCAAATGTAGTTAGGTAGTTAGGTGAAATGGTTGAATTACCACTTTGGCATTCCTTGAGTAGCACTAAGCGCCGTTTTGATACCATTTTAAGACCTCCACAGTCAGAGCTGTTGATGTAATGAAGAAGATTGATGGGATTTGGGCTGTTGAAGAAAAGAGCTCTTAGTGATCTTAACCGTCTGGCTGCCAAATCCGGACATTTACAGAGAAAATGCTCAAAAGTCTCATTCTCTGAAAGGTTCCCACAGCTTTTGCAAGGTGAGTTAAATGGCAAACCTAGCTTTTCCACGTGTCGTCCAATGACTGGTAAACACAGCTACGAGTTTAGAAATTGAATGGCGAGGAGTTCAAAGGACTTTCTGAGTCCTTCGTATGTCGCATTGGGGCCAAGGGTTTTCAAAATAGCACATGAAGAAGTGGAGCTCCATATTTTTTGCGCTTTCCTGAGAAATAATATGTGCAGTTCCCCTTTAGGCAGGAGGTCTCTGAGACCAATTCAGCCCCCTTCCTGGCAAGCTCATCAGCAATTTCATTTCCCCCTATGTTCGTATGTGCGAGAACCCAGATCAGTGAAATATTACCTGCACACCCAAGAGAATTGATCCTCTCCTTACAGGAGTTGATTAAGGAGTTAATAATTGTCACTGAAACTGAGTACGAAAGTTAAGGGTTGAGGTTCAGCAATGGCACAGTTGGATCGTCTTTCAAAGTGAACGATTATCTCGCCAACCTTTCTCGCTTTTTCACTACAAGCAATCTCCAGCTCTAGTTTTCCAAGCATATTTCAAGGGGAGGTGTTTGCCATCTGTCTACGTGCAGGGATTAACTTAGGCAGTAACTTCCGGAATGAGCGAATTGCATTATGCGCGCCAGGAGAAGCTTACGAGAGAAGAGCTAAGGTTAAGGCAGGTAAGCTGACACCAAACTATGAGGCTACGCCAGTCGAAATTCTTACTTCGAACTGCACATGATCGGGATATGGTCCTCGGACTCTTGACTCCAATGCACCGTCTCCTTGAATGCAGTGCTATGTGAATCTCGGCCTTTGCAGCCAGAAGAAAGGCGCATACGCTCAGTCCAACTCAGTTCTGTCTTAAATTTAATAAGGCAACTGGGTCCAGATGAAGTACTGTGATGAGTAGAGGCACAAAAGTCATGGTCCATGGACGAAATGGAAACCTCCAATAAATCTAAATCTAAGCTTTTCCCCACTAAATCCACGGCAACCCTTTTCGTTCCTCCTCGAATATAACGGCAATTGCATCTAGGGTTCAAATCCGTAACAGGCCCTAAAGTTGCTAAGTATTAGCACTTGGGGAAAGACAAACAAATGTTGCTGGCGACATTTAAAGCAACTGGCCGGTCGATTGTGAATTAACGCTGCGCCCGTCTGATCGCCTGGCATTAGAGATTCGCAGTGGACAAAGTTTCAGACCTGTCAGAATAAGATGGTAATCGGTCGGTGCAAGGCCCGAAGAATAGGCGGATGCAAACAATTTCCGTGCTGTAGACTTGCCTGTGACACTTTCTCCATACACGTCGCAAATGTCCCGGGCTGCTTCGGCAGCTTTTTGTCCTCTATGAGCAAAGCAAAGAAGAGCAGATGCCGAAAACGTTGATTTTTGCTTCCTAGGTAATCCATTTCTAAGGCTCAAAACCAAAACAAAAAATTAAATAACTCAAAAATACAATTAACATAGTTTCGTAGAGCAGGAGGAGTTCTATCGAATGAAATCTTACCCTTTGCCAAAAAGCAAACAAATCGTTATAAAATAAAAGAAAATATAAAAATGCTATGAACTTATTCCCTAACCCAATACTTCGCCAGACAGTTTACAGACGTACATTATACGACATTCATCGGGAGTCTCTCACCATCTTCCTGAACTCCCGACCCTCGTATGACGTCATCGGAGTCTAACCACCACCCATCGCATACGAAGAGTTTCAGCTGCCTCGTGAGAATCGTGTAACTTTTTCTCAATTACTTACGGTATATTATAACGGGTGATCAATCATGAGGTGCTTTTTTCAATAGTTAAAAAAAAAACAAAAATGTAAATTATGTTCAAAACCTTTATTTATCATTTGAAAGGACATTCTTTGACATTTACTTTTTGAATATGACTTCATTCAAATGTTGGCCGCAACTATGCTTAAGGTGGTTCATTCTGAAGGTCCAATTTTCAATCACTCGTTCGAGCATTTCGACTGGTATGTCGTGAATAACACGCGTAATGTTGGCTTCCAGAGCTTCAATCGTAGCTGGTTTATCAGCATAGACCTTGGACTTCACGAATCCCCAAAGAAAAAAGTCCAAAGGTGTGATATCACAAGATCTTGGTGGCCAACTCACAGGTCCTAAACGTGAAATCAGCTGCTCTCCGAAATGACTTCTCAATAAAGTCATTGTTTCACGAGCTGTATGGCAAGTGGCTCCGTCTTGTTGAAACCAAATGTCGTAGAGATCATTAGATTCAATTTCAGGTAGCAAAAAGTCCGATATCATGGTACGGTAGCGAGCACCATTCACAGTTACGTTGCGGCCATCATCATTTTTGAAAAAATATGGACCGATGATTCCACCAGCCCATAAACCACACCAGACCATTGTTTTCTCTGGGTGTAAAGGTAGCTTTTGAACCTGTTCTGGTTGCTCTTCATCCCAAATACGGCAATTTTGCTTATTGAAGTAACCATTGAGCCAGAAATGCGCCTCATCGCTGAACAAAATTTTGCTCGAAAACAGCGGATCTTCTTCAATCTTTTCAAGAGCCCAATCAACAAAACGGTGACGTGCAGGAAGGTCATTTGGCTTTAGTTCTTGTACGAGCTGTATTTTGTATGCTTTTAAATGAAGATCCTTCCGTAAAATTGACCAAGTTGTTCCATACGACAGTCCAAGTTGCTGAGAACGGTGCCGAATCGATTCATCGCGGTTTTCACGTACACTCTCTGCTACTGCCGCTATATTCTCAATGCTTCTTGCTGGACGTGGTCTATTCGGTCGAGAATTATCCACCAATGAATATTCGGATTCAAATTTGTTGATGGTATGTCGAATAGTGTTTAAGGCAGGCCGATTATGTTGACCATAATGCGGTCTAAGCGCACGAAAAACATTTGTCACAGAACGCTGATTTTCATAATACAGTTGAACAATTTATAGACGTTGTTGCGGTGTGAGTCTTTCCATGATGAAATGCCAAACGCTGTTCAACAAATCCACGATGACAGTTTGCCACAACTCGCGCGCGATCTGTAAAAAAAACGCAAATGAAAAAAACTCCTCTTAATTGATCACCCGTTAGTAGGTTAAACTCCTACCTTTTCAGTATCGACCTCGGCATACTCAATATATGTCCGGGATGTGCAGGTACCCTGCACGATATTAACTACCTATTCACCTGCCTTCTTAAACCTACTCACCTAACACTCCTCCCTCTTTGAACCCAACCCATCGAAATGGTAGGGATGCAGCGTAAGTCTCGTTATTTAATACCCACCCTTGCACGTATGTATGCAGGCTGTATATGTGTGTTTGCTTTAACTTCAAGTTGCAGTAAGCCAATGCATCAGCTCGCAATTATCAATAGTTTGCTCATTCGATTAGCTTTGCCTAAAATTATGAAATAATTTCTACACTTACAAACACATTTTCATATATTTTTCACCTGCAAAATGATTAATAACAATTTGCATACATACATACATTTGCATAGGCACATATCATTTTAATCATTTAAATGCATTTACTAGTGAAGCTGAATGATTACAATATAAAAAGTAATAATTGAAATGACATATCTACGTTTACTTCTCGATTTCTTATAAAATTAGCAGGTAATTACATTGAAATATTTTTAAAAATAATGAAAATGTAGGGAAAGTGTAGTATTTATTCAAGTTAGACAATTGTTGAATTCGATATCTGTTTCGCATACTACTTTGGTAATGCAAGGTGGCGCAAAATTAATCATCCAATTTTCTTTGTGCATATTTTTTACTAAATAAAAACAAAAAAATATTTTGAGTGATGGAAATCTGAATTTGACCTTTACGCGCTTCGTTGCTTGTCTGTTTGTATACTGCAGCTGGGCACTTCAGAAGTGTCAAAAATGATATGCATTAATTAATTAAAACATCTTTCGGTAAGGTGATTAATTTTGCGCGACCTTATAGACTAATTCCAAAATTACATATGAACATAACATAATAAAAAAAAGTAAAAAATAAAAAAATTAAAAAAAAAATAGAAAAAAGAAATTTTTTAAATAAAAAAATTAAAAAAGTACAAAAAATAAAATAAAATAAAAAAAAAGGTTGTCTGTAAAGTCGGTTTACTGACGATAGTTTAACGTGATAACGTCATAAGAAAATACTGATTGAATGGTTGCATTTTTCAAAAGAAAATTTTAATTTTATTTGTTTGATAGATATTTTGTATGGATATAGAGAATGAGTTAACACTAACATAACATAATATAACATAACATAACATAACATAACATAACATAACATAACATAACATAACATAACATAACATAACATAACATAACATAACATAACATAACATAACATAACATAACATAACATAACATAACATAACATAACATAACATAACATAACATAACATAACATAACATAACATAACATAACACAACACAACACAACACAACAACACAACACAACACAACACAACACAACACAACATAACATAACATAACATAACATAACATAACATAACATAACATAACATAACATAACATAACATAACATAACATAACATAGCATAACATAACATAGCATAACATAACATAACATAACATAACATAACATAACATAACATAACATAACATAACATAACATAACATAACATAACATAACATAATATAACATAACATAACATGACATAACATAACATAACATATCATAAAGCATTCACCAACAGCTTTCATTTGATACCCATATTGTACATACACGTCCGAAGGTTATCCGGGTCCACGTTTTGACCTATATCTCGAGACCCTATCTACCAATAGGTATTCAAACTATACGGAAATCATCTTCAATACCTACTTAACAATGTGTGTAAGTTTGGTTTAATTCGGTTCAAAGACACGGCGGGTCCACGTTTTGACATATATTTCGAGACCCTAGTCATCAATAGGTATGAAAATTACCCCGTATTAAAGCACTTATCAACAGCTTTCATTTGATATCCATATTGTACAAACACAGGTTACCCGGGTCCTCGTTTTGACCTATATCTCGAGACCCTATCTACCAATAGGTATCCAAACTATACGGAAACCATCTTCAATACCTCCTTAACAATGTGTGTAAGTTTGGTTTAATTCGGTGCAAAGACACGGCGGGTCCACGTTTTGGCATATATTTCCAGACCCTAGTCATCAATAGGTATGAAAATTACCCCGTATTAAAGCACTTATCAACAGCTTTCATTTGATACCCATATTGTACATACACAACCAAAGGTTACCCGGGTCCACGTTTTGTTCTATATCTCGAGACCCCAGTCACGGAGCGGCATGAAAAATACTCTGTACTAAACCATTCACCAACAGCTTCAATTTGATATCCATATTGTACAAACACATTCTAGGGTCCACGTTTTGGTCTCTATCTCGAGACCCTAGTCACGGAGCGGCATGAAAAATACTCTGGACTAAAGCATTCACCAACAGCTTCCATTTGATACCCATATTGTACATACACATCCGAAGGTTACCCGGGTCCACGTTTTGACCTATATCTCGAGCCCTATTTCCAAAATAAAATATAATCCATGTTACTCGTGGATGATGTAGCTTTCGAATGGTGAAAGAATTTTTAAAATCGGTCCAGTAGTTTTGAGCCTATTCATTACAAACAAACAAAGTTTTCCTCTTTATAATATTAGTATAGACAACATATCTTATAAGGTATATGGTAAATATTAAAATACATTTTTTCCTTCATATATAATAAAAAAATTAATAATTATAACATTAAAACAACAGGTATTATTAACAAACTTGTTTTTATTTTAAATTCTTCAAGTGAATCAAATTAATAATAATCAATAAGAAGGCATATGCAAATACAAATACGTCAATTTATATATGTACATATGCGCATATACATACATATATACGCTCACTTAAGTAGGAGAGAGCAAGATGTCGAACGTTGCCGTTCGTTTGCTTTGTTTGCTTTGTCGTTCGTTCCGCGCTTTCGCTTGCAGTTCATGCAATGCAATGAGCAAGGTAACGACAAATGAGCAAGGTAACACTAATGAGCAAGGTAACACTAATGAGCAAGGTAACACTAAAGAGCAAGGTAACACTAATGAGCAAGGTAACACTAAAGAGCAAGGTAACACTAATGAGCAAGGTAACACTAAAGAGCAAGGTAACACTAATGAGCAAGGTAACACTAAAGAGCAAGGTAACACTAATGAGCAAGGTAACTACATATGAGCAAGGTAACACTAAAGAGCAAGGTAACACTAATGAGCAAGGTAACGACACATTTTTTCGTGCGTGCAGCCTGTTAAATCGAATTATAAGACGTTATCACGTCAAAAATAATAAATATATTAGGTTGGGGAATAAGTTTATAGCGTTTTTATATCTTGTTTGATTTTACAATGATTTGTTTGCTGTTTGGCAAAGGGTTAGAATTCATTCGATAGAGCTCTTTCTGTTCTATGAAACTATGTTAATTGTATTTTGAGTTATTTAATTTAATTGGCGCGATAACCGCTTACAGGATTTTGACCGAGTTTAACAAATCGCGCCAGTCGTCTCTTTCTCGTGCTAACCGGCGCCTAGTTGGACACACCAAGTGAAGCCAAGTCCTTTTCCACCTGATTTTTCCAACGCAAAGGAGGCCTTACTCTTCCTCTGCTACCACCAGGTGGTACCGCAACCGAATGCTTTCAGAACCGGAATGTTTGGATCCATTCGGACAACAATCAACGTTTTCAACACCTGCTTTTCTTTGCTTTTCATCAAGGACAAAAAGCTGTCGAAGCAGCCCGGTACATTTGCGATGTGTATGGAGAAGGTGTCAAAGGCGAGTTTACAGCTTGGAAATGGTTTGCAAAGTTCAAAAATAGCAACATTGACGCCGATGACAGCGGAAGGCTTTCTTAATTCGATGTAGAACGCCTCAAATCACTTTTGAAGAAGAACGGTCGCCAGACCAGTCGAGAATTGGCGGAAAAAATTAACTGCGATCATAAAACGATTCTTAATCACCTTCATGCAATAGAATTTACCGAAACATTGAAAGCCTGGCTGCCTCACGAGCTCAACGAAAAGAATAAAGAAAGTTGCCTTCAAACTGCTTCTCAGTATCTGACCCACCATCGAGCAACATGCGATCATAAACAACACTTTTTGTACCAAATCGACACGGGAGATGAGAAATGGTACCTATACATCAATATGAAGCAAAGAAAGCAGTGGGTGACTTCAGGAGATGAGCCAAAGCCTAGAGTCAAGCCGGATCTTCATCCAAAGAAGATCATGCTATGTGTTTGATGGAGCTGGGAGGGCATGGCGCACTGAGAAATGTTCGAAAAGAATGTCACGGTCAACAAGGAGCTCTACATTGTCCAGCTACACCGCTTGAATGAGGCTATTCTATTGAAAAGACCTGATAGACATGATCAAACAATACTCCTTCACGACAACGCCAGG
This sequence comes from Anastrepha ludens, assembly GCF_028408465.1. NCBI lineage: Eukaryota > Metazoa > Arthropoda > Insecta > Diptera > Tephritidae > Anastrepha > Anastrepha ludens. Next base: position 23,063,618 of record NC_071499.1, on the reverse strand, counting down.
GTTCATGTTGCACAAGTCGTCAAAGCCGCACTCCAAGAGCTCGAATGCGAGGTCCTTTAGCATCCGCCGTATTCTCTGGACCTTGCACCGACCGATTACCATCTTTTCCGCTCCCTGTCAAACCATATGAGGGCGTTACCTTCGATAGCAAAGAGGTCCTTAAAAAGTGGGTCAAAAATTTCTTTGACACCAGAGCTGGCGATTTTTGGCGGAACGGCATCAACAAATTGGTGGGTAGGTGGGAAGAGGTTGTAAACAGCAACGGCGAATATATGATTGATTAACTTATTAATATAATTATTGTGTTTTTGTTTAAATAAACGTCTTCGGTAATAACGCTACGAACGTATTCCCCAACCCAGTAATATTTCTGCCATAAAAAAAGCTCCTCATAACCATTTTCCGTTCGGTATCGGCCTAAAACTGTGGGTCTCTCCATTTTGTGGAAAAACATTAAGACGCATACCACTAATATTCATAGGAGGAGGAGCTCGGCCAAACACTTAACAGAAGTATACGCACCAATTAGTATTATATTTTTTTTTTATATTCGACTTGCTAACTGCGGGTGGTGTACGAATACATTGTGCAACCACTGTACTTACGATATGCGCATCATTCTTAAACTGCTTTATGTTTTCCTTCAAAGCAATGCGTGTGATTTTCTATGCAAATTTATCCGTAAGAATATGGAAATACGGATACATTTATTTCACACCTGTTCGATTCGGACTTCATTTCGTATTCAAAACGCTTCGTTTTTAATTTAATGCAAAATCAATTTCTTCGTTCAAAATTTGGCGTGTACAAAATGTGCAAAATAAATGTTAAATTTTTTAATTAAAGAAAAACCAATTCACGACTGGTTTGCCGTTTCATCGAATTCAGAAGACCTTCTGCCGACTCCGAACGGCAACTTTTTTTTATGAGTAGCTGAGCAGAACTACACTCGGAGGTTTGCCATTGCCTGCGCAACCTTTTATTATTGAATCATAGTTTGGAAGAAAATTCTTAATATGAATACAAAAACAAACAAAAAAAGGCCAAAACTTCATGCCATTTTTATATATAAAATTAGTTTTTGGAAATATTGAATTGATTAGCTTGAAAGGTCTGCATAAAAATGTTAAAAAATTGTATTAACTTTATCAAAGTTAAGGAAAACTTGAATAACCCAGCCAAATCTTGACCGACTTAGATTTTTAAAGTACCAATGGAAAGGTATTTTCCCACCGACACTTTATTTTTTGACAAAAAAAAAAAAAAATGAATCCCCTTGCATCCCAATTTTTGCGCAAATATCACGAAGAGAAAAAATATTTTACCGCCCAATTTATCAAAGTTTAAAGTTTTCAAGAAAGTGCAATTTTTTCTCAATTTCGCTCAATTTCGCTCAATTTTCGTGGCCTATGCCACAGCTTAACCCATAAAGCATAAAATTGCGAATGCTTGACCTTCAAAATTTAGGGTAACATTACGCATACATAAGCGTAGTAGAATAATATTTACATACCTCGAATTTGATAAAAAAATGGGTTCAGTTGAACCCAGTAGGAAATGGAATTGATTTACAAAAAAGTCCGTTGCAAGATACTGAATTTGCAGGAGGCAAAATTATTTTGCAAATAAATTTTTTCTTCATTGCATGAACATAATTATTGTAGATTCTCACGTTTGCCTCAATTTGAACTCAAACAGAATTGTTTATTGTCGTGAATATGAACCTACATAAGTAAATATAGAAATTCATGTATGAATGCTCGCACTCATTCGCATATCTGCCAAAAATTATCATTTACTTGCATAAATATGAATGTATGCGTGGGTGTATGTATGTGTGTATGTATGAATTGTTTGAACTAATCACCGAAAAATATGGGTGGATCCTCTGTTATGAATACTTAATTGTTTTTATTTGCCAACTTGTCGCAGTAAAGCTGCTGCTATATATACACATATACAGGGTCCGGCATGATGACCACCCCCATGACGTTTCGCGATGCTACCAGTATCATTGTAACGACTAATGGTGCGATAAACAAAAACTGTATTTACTTTAAGGTGCGCGAGCTCAGGAACAATCGCTGGTTGTGATTTTCCAGCCAAACATAATGCAATCTCATTATTACGTTTGAAACCCATTACTGATTTTCTTTTTTCGCGTTTACTCTCGGCAAAATGCTTCCGTGCGCTTGTAAACAATACTCCGGACTGTCATTTAGCCAACTAACAGACAGCTGATGCATTTCAATTGCCCGTGCATCAGCTGTGCGAGCTGTCTGAAGTTGGTTACACTTCGAGTGCCGGACCCTGTAGTATGTGAAGTATACATACATATGTATGCGTAATTCGCGGGCATAAAACATCGGGTTAGGCAGGTACATACCCCAAACTTTAGTTATTGCTATGTTGCTCTACCATCTGTTACTGCCGCTAAATGGGTTTGTGAGTGGTGTCTAAGTGGGTTTTGAGTGACTGGTGGGTTCAGGTTTGAAGTGCATTGTGATTATGAAACTTCAAATCAGGAAGTCGAAAATATCCAAGTACATTATTGCTATGAAGAAACTTTCTACGAAAAACCAACTGTCGTTCGGAGGCGACATAAAACTGTAGATCTCCTCTATGAATTTGGAGGATGCCATCAAAACGTATATAACAAAATAGAGGAGAAGCTCGGCTAAATCCTCAAAAAGGAATCATGCACCAGTGAAGTATTTATACATGCCTATGCATACATATAAATGCTGGAGAACATATTTTTTATGAAATATAAATTAGTCAATTAAAGAAAGATTTTGAAAAGTAAAAACCGGGCTGGTATGCTTTACAAGGTGAAGCCCAAAATAAACAAGACTGGCGTCATTAAAATGTTTTTAATGAGTTGGTGCGTTGGAAGTTACATTCCTAGCTGACTTCCAGTGAAAGCTTGGTGACATTCGGTTCAGTGGAAGCGAAGTTATTGCGTCTAAAGTGTCAGTATGTTTGGCTAATCGGTACAAAACTGAGTTCTGAACAAAGAGCTAATATCAAATTTTGTTTTAAAATAGGTAAAATGTTTACCAAAACATTTGATTGGATGAAAACAGTTTATGGCGAGGATTGTGGATCTCGTGCCAGAGTTCATGAGTGGTGTACACGTTTTAGAGATGTTTGTGAAGACATAGATGACAATGACGGACCGCCCAAAGTCAGTAACCACCGAAAACTCAATAGAAGTTGTTTGTAAATTTATCCAAAATGAATCGAAATCATAGTTGACATTCACGGAATTGAAGTTTAATATCTCCAAAACATCGGTTTATCGCATTTTAACTGATCATTTGGGCTTACGAAAGGTCTGTGCACATTTCATGCCGCACAAGTTAACTGAGGACCAAAAACTGCTCAGAATTCAACATTCGAAAGACTCATTAAAGAGACGAGAAAAGTCGAGAACTTCGTTTACAACATTGTAACTGGTAACGAAACGTGGTGTTTCCAACATGAACCTGAAACTAAGCGTCAAAATGCCGAATGGAAAGCCCCAGACGAGCCTCATTTGGAGAAGTCAAAAATCAAGTCGATGCGCATTTGCTTTTACGATTGTCTTCAAGGAGTTCGTGCCAACGGGCCAAACCGTTGGCGTTTTGAAGCGTTTGTTGCATCGCATTCGTCGAATTCGCCTTGAATACGGAGAAGGAGGAAGCTGGCGCTTATTGCATCGTAATGCACCATCGCTTGGATCCACTCTTGTGACTGATTTTTCGACTAGAAATCCATTTTAACCATCAATCACTCACCGTATACGCCCGATATGGATCCCTATGACTTCTACCTATTCGGAAAATTGCATTTTTCCATGAAAGGAGGCCATCCAAAAGGCTTGCACCGACATCCTGCGGGACATTCCGGTCAATGACCTGAAACACTCTTTCGAAAAGCTTTTAGATCGCGCAAAACAGATTATTTTGAATAAATAACCTCGATGTTATCAGAACAAAGCTCCTGTCGTTTCTATTTTAGCTCAGTCTTGTTTATTTTGACCTTCACCTTGTAGTTAAGAAAAAAAACATAAAAACCTAAGTCTATAATAGATTTTTTATTAAATTTATGAAAATTTGTCGCGGAACAAATCCCGGTATTTCGGAATTACTACCTGGGATTTCGGGACTCCCAGGATTAACAAGCATTGCTGACATCCCTTGTGTAGTAATTTAAGTAGGTAGTTCCTGAGATTCCAACAGCCGTTTATATTGAGATGATGTCACGCTGTTGTAGGCAAGTCCAGACTGTTATTTGATTAGAACTCTTTTTGGTCATTTTTGTGTGTTCCACTGCAATTACATACAAATAAGTAATACAACTAATTACCGTTTGATAGCTATTACACGTTTTTTGCTGTATCAATGACTACTGCAAAAGCTCCAATAATAATTTGTTTATATTTGTATTTAATATCCATCCACATACACGCGGATATATACATACACATATACATGCATACAAAACTAAACAGTGGCAGAGTGACTCAGAATTTTTGGTGTAATAAGCAGCGCCTCGCCACCTACACGGTGGTCCAAATAAAAGTATCTTTTAAAAGTGAAATAAAGTATGCAAACTCAGCATCTTTTGACATTTTGAGGCTTAAAAAAATGAAATCGAAAACTTTGCGGAAAAGTAAGAAATGTTTAGAATGAGTTGAGTTTGGGCATAGTTTTCGTCCAGTAAAGCTTTTAGTTCGGCTGGTGTCTTGAAATTTGTTTGTTCTTCCTGAGCATTCCTTACTATCGACATCGAAGTAATTGCTTTTGAACTGTTCAAAACAATCTTCGCACATAGTTTTCGATGGCGCATATTCAACGTAGGCCTCCTCAAGAAAACGACGTGCTTCAGCTGAATTTTTCTTCCAAAGGTAATAGCGAAGCAGAATTTCCTACAAAAAGGTGCTTGATCGATGCTTTAAAAAATTTTCGGTTTTGTTAATATTACGAAAGATTAATACTCAAAGGCGAATGGATTGGTGCGTGACTACCATTCGGAGTTCAGAGAGAACGTGGATTCAAATCTCGGCGAAAGATCAAAATTAAGAAAACGTTTTTTCTATTAGCGGTCGCCCCTCGGCAGGCAATAGCAAACCTCCAAGTGTATTTCAGCCATGAAAAAGCTCCTCATACAAAATTTCTGCCGTTTGGAGGCGGCTCGCAACTGTAGGTCCTTCCATTTGTGGAACAACATCAAGAAGCACGCCCCAAATAGGAGGAAGAGCTCGGCCAAACACCCAAAAAGGGTGTACGCGCCAATTATATACATACTCTTATAATGCTCACAAATGCCCAACTTCCGGTCAATCCAGTTTTGCAAAATCTGGTTTTTGACTTTCTCTCATGAATAACTTGGGCAATATCCGCGTTAAGGGGATTTTAATCGTATCTGGATTATCTGCGTAATATTGATGATAATGAAACTGCACAAAAAAGTTTTCCTGTGTCACCGAATTGAGAAGCAAAGTAGGCTCGATTACCGAACTTGGAGCGCAAAAGATAGTTTGCTTGTTCAGCAGTTTTTCGTGGTACGCTTGGCTGCCGAAGCCAAAGATTATCCTCGTTTATATCTTCTTCGCTCTCGGCAGTCTACCGTAACTGCACTAGCCTGCCATCCCAGAGGTTGTGGGTTCGAATCCCACGTAAAGCAGGTCCTCGCACTTTTCTTAAAAAAAACAAAAAAACAAAAAAACATCTCATTCCTCAAACTCAAAAAAATGTATCCTTTCCATCCTTACTCCCGCACAATAGTCAGCGCATTATTTGCATTGTTGCTGCTAAAACAAAGAAAACCACACAGTTACATATTGCATCAGTGGCGCCAGCTAGAGGATATTTGCAAATAGGTTTGCAACCGCGGTAATAGCGCAGACACACCAAATTTAGCGAAGTCCTCAACCATCTGTGCGATCCTTCTGCCAGAAAAATGTAAAACACAGATGATGCTGCAAGCACTAAGAAGGCGTTGTTCCTAAGCAACGACAGGTGGGGATTCCCACTATTTAGGACTGGTAGCGGCAGACTAACCCTGTCAGACATCAAAGTCTTGTTCACAAGTCTTGTCGAGGCCCTATGCTCCCGAAAGAATTGAACAAGGAAAAAAATATATATATCTTCAATTTCAGCCCAAAAAAGGTTGGAAAATATGGCTCTGCAATCGAAGTTGTGATTCTAGTTGCATTATTGGAAAAATTAAACCAATGATGCCATCCTTCCAAAATTCTCAATAAATTGTCATCAATGCATTGTCTTTACGAAAATCACGTGCGGCTTGTTTCCCGTTTTCAAGATCCGGAAACTTTGATTCTTAACATAGTCGCCGAGATGAAATGCAAATAGGTTTGCAATATTTTTCCCAAGTTGTTCCAACGCACAGCGATTCATTACGTTTCGTGGGGTATCCTACTGAGTAGATCAGTAAGGCTGCGCATTTCGCTGTACTGCCACCCCACGGTGGAGAGAATACAGAGGATGTGGTCAATATCAGACAGTTAACCGGCTCTCAGCGATTTTGAAGGAATCAGCTGATTTGCCGTCGCGGTTTATTTGCGAAAGAGGTCGGCAAAAACTGAGGTTGTGTTGGTGATGATCAAAGGTTCAGGTCCAATGAAGGGAGTGTTTGCGCTCCTTTTCCCTAAAGTGACCACAATTTCATTACCTTCGTGACCCTTATATCCCGGTACCCACATCAGAGTAACAAAGTTTCTTGATGATAGATTTTATAAATTTTCCGATAGGGTGATTAATTTTGCGCGGCCTTCTATTTTCTACAACAAAAACCGTGTATTATAAAATTTGTCATTTCATTTATCATTTTCTGCCACACCAAATTTTTTTCATGTGGAAATGGAGTTTACACTGTCCTGTTAGTAGTTTAGTGTAGAGTTTTATGTCTTTCCTGCTGAGGTTATACTCGTAGATTGCCGCTACCATTATACGTTCTGGATCAATGAGTCTTTTCGATTGCCGCATGCCAGTTTGGGCTCTCCAGTACTCTATTAAGTGTACACAATTTCATTCCCTTCGTGCCACTCATGTCCCGGTACACTCATGTCCAGAGTAACAAAATTTCCTGATGCTAGAGTTTTAAAATATTCCCAGACCAACCTTGATTGGAATGAGAAGTTACCTAGCGATTTTAGAGCTGGTTTTAGACTGTCAGAGAGAATGATGATATTGGCACCATGAGTGCCTCTACGAAAACATTCCTTGGCACTTAGCTCTAAGTCGTTTTTCCTATTGCAATTGCCTTCTTGAAGTGTGATCTGATAATTAAAGCACCGACACTGCCGTCTTCCATGTTGGATCTATCAGTAAACCACTAAACCACTGCTTGTGCTACTTCGTTGTTATCCGAGAAACGGTTGACTGGAAGACTTATTGTATTCAACTAAACTCACTTTACACATTTTGTTTTTTTTTTCATTCGTAATTCTCTCTCTGTTAAATCCTGATAAAAGGTAACAGCCAAAATTTGTCTCACAATTGTGCCTCGGATGGCCAAAACTTGTTATCTATTATACTTGCTGCCTCTCAGCTTTCAAGGAATTTGACAGTATCAGCTGTAGAGTTGATGTAATTTTAGAGTTGTTTTGCATTTTTTGTGTTTTTTGTTTGTGTTTTTTGCAATCAACTTTCCCCTTTTTATAATCTTCCATTTTTTATTCCTTTATTATTCTACTTGGAAACATCGGGGCTCAACAAAACATTTATATCCTATTTCATTAACTGCTGTTCTCTTTGCGACATCCCACCTTTGGTTAACTGCTTCTAAATCACGACGGTTAGAACGCCACCAGGTACTTCATGGACGACCGTGTCGTCTGTTTCCTTTTGGGCTCCATTCCAACGCTGTTCTGCTTGTGCTTTCCTTGTCCTCTCTGAGAGTGTGCCCGATCCATCGCCATTTACGACCTCTTATCACCTTTTGGATTGGTTTTTGCTCGGTGACCTACCACAAGTCTACATTTTGGATAGTCTTGAGCCAAAAACTTTACATATAATCGAGGGCATTTGTTTGTGAAGCTTTGTAATTTCTGTGTAATGATTCTCGACACCAACCATGTTTCACTGCCATATAAGAGTGGTGTCATATGGAGGTATTTATAAACCTGCGTTAAATATTCTTACTTTAGTTTTCTGTGAAATTTGTCTTCTCACCCAATAACCTAACTTTTTATTTTTGTTGACAAGAGTTGACTATTTTGACGCTCTCTTCTTAATTCGGTCACACACTTTATCTGCAATTATATACTCGTATGTATATATATAAGGAATCACCCTTTCAGGCTGTTTGGCTGAGCTCCTCCTCCTATTTCTGGCGAGCGTCTTGATGTTGTTCCACAAATGGAGGGACCTACAGTTGTGAGCCGCCTCCGAACGGCAGAAATTTTTATGAGGACCTTTTTCATGGCAGAAATCCACTCGCGACCGGTATTAGAAAGAATTTTTTCTTAATTTTGATCTTTCACCGAGATTCGAACTTACGTTCTCTCTGAATTCCGAATGGTAGTCACGCACCAATCCATTCGTCTACGGCGGCCGCCTTATCTACAATTACGTCACAGAAAACCTGCGCTCATTTTTCCACTTCAGCATAATCTTATTTTCTCTCATTCCCGCATTGGGAGTCAAGATTTTGTGAGGCGAACCGCTGTCAAAATGTAAGGCCGAAAAGCTGTCATTGTTTATGATTCAAAAAGATGCTTGCACTTGGACCATCCTGCACTCGAGAGTACTTGCAAGTCAGAACACAGGCCGAGTATTGTTATTGATTTGCAGATTGACTTAGGGGCACAATGAGACACTCGATCGGGGTGTGTGACTATCCCAAGATGCAAAGTGTTCGCGCTGTATTAGCTGTGCGTACATACCAAAATACATAAGTCAATATTATTTATTTTGTCATCTTCTCGCTTCGCTTTATTTATTTGCTCATTTTGGCTGTGAAAACTAAGGCTACTTGCCGCACTAAAGCAATTAAATAATAAGCCTTTCTAACTGGCGTTTATCACCAATGACGCGTACAACAGTAGCACTCATTCACCAAGCTTTTATTTGTAGAGCTTTGCATGTGTGTTTGTGTATGTATGAATGTATATTCATATGAATTTGGGAGGCGCGCGCACACTACTCTACGTGGCAGTCGTAGAGTCATCCAATGCGAGCATGCAGCGGCGACTGCCACACGCCAAACCACACCACACCAGAAGCAGCACATTCATCTGTACATACATACGTACATATGTATGCATGATTGTTGTGCATGAATGTACGTATACATATGCATGCCTATCGATCGCCTGCGTTCTACTGCCGGGTGATTTCGAATTTGAATTGGATTCGCGCGCGCACACTCCCAAACAACTGTTCACCCGATAACGTTCGCGGCGCATTGCTGTAGTGCGTTTAGAATTCTTGAGACCTCGCTGGCGGTAGGTTTTGTTTTGAAGCGTTTGCGACGCGCGATGAAAATCGAAAGTTTATGCTAGTGCGCAAAAAAGCAAAAGAACAAAAAAAAAAAAGAAGAGAACGATAAGAGACATGGTGAAAATATTGTCTTTCAAGGATGATCAAAGGAATTAAGTTGACTGGCAAACGAGTGTTAATGTTCTTTCCCTTTTAATGAAAGATAAAAGTGCGTTGAAAAACGAAGTTACAAAGTTACAACAACAAGTGAAATCAAAGTGACAAATATCAACATAAACGTAAATAGTACATAAATCATGAATTTAAGTGATTGATAGGTTTTAAGATTTCTTCTACGCGTTTAATCTTTGCCGAAAGTTATGCAGCTTGGGTTTAATATATGAAGGAAGATGATCAGTTTAGAGGTATCGGATTTTAAATTCAAATAAAATAAGGAAAATTCAAAATGTTTGGGCAATCTTTATAGTTTTTGTGTAGAATCATTCATGACAATTATTTTTTAAAGATAATTCCTTTCAAATGTTGGCCGCAACTGCGTCGTAATTCGATCAACCATAAACATCAATTTTGAATGACTCACTGGAGGACTTCGGTCGGTATCTCGTGAATAACTTTAGTAATGTTGTCAATCGACGCTGGTTTATCCATAAAGCATTTAGACTTTTCATATCCCAACAAATAAAAGTCCAAAGTTGTGATATCACACGATCTTGGTGGCCAATCCACTGTTCCGAGACGCGAGATAAATCCATTGTTTCTCGGGCTATTGGCAAGTACCACCGTCTTGTTGGAACTATTGGAACCAAATGTATTGGAGTTCACGGGCTTCCATTTCTGATATCATGACGCCTGTTACAGTGACACCAGCCTCGTAGGCCGCACCAAACGGTTGTTTTCAATGGATCCAATGGCTGTGCTTGAATAACTTCGGGTTGCTCTTCAGCCCAAATACTGCAATTTTGCTTACTGACGTAGCCATTAAGCCTAGCCTAGCCCTGTAGTCATGCGTGTTCTGTCAAAAATATCCGACTGAAAGAAGTATGTCGAATCTGGTCACTCTTCACATGTAGGATCCTCTAACTCCTAGTTGGAGCATAGTGCGTCTGAGGATTTGTTAGCATATTCTGCTTTAGGTAAGCAGGTTGCTAAACTTTCTTGCCTAGCTTGGTGATAGTTGAACTATCCGCACCTACATGTCGGTGTTTGTCGGTTTCGGTCCGAGAGTGGTATTTTATTTTTCACGCACCCTGCATGTTGCCGAGCCTCACCCGATCCGCCACCTGAAGATGCGTCCGATGGGAAACAAACAACTCCACACCCCTTTGGTTTAAGCTGATTTAAATTGAATATCTTAAGACAGGTTTATATGTACGCGGTAGTCTGGGCTGGTTGTTGTTGCTGTTGAAACAACATGAAACATTTTCCATACATTTTTGGGGAATGCTGTTGAAGTGATAGTTGCAAGTTAAGTTCGCGTCATTCCGATAACATAGAATTGGCTGTTGGGGGAAAGGGCATGGGTTGGTAATGCACTCCCTTCGTCCTTTATACAAATTTGTTAACTTCGATGCTACTACACATGGCTCCAAAAATTTAATTAAAGCAATAAAATAATTTAAAGAAATTACAGCAAATACAAAATTAAAATTTATTTTTTTATTATTATTAAATTTATTTTTTTTATAATTAAATTTATTTTTTTTTATTATTAGGTTTATTTTTTTTATTATTAAATTTATTTTTTTATTATTAACATTTTTTATTATTAAGTTAAATTTTGTTATTGTTAAATTTAATTTTTTTATTGTATTATGATAAGTTTATATTCGGCCGCCGTGGTCGATTTGGTTGGAGCGTGACTACCATTCAGAATTCAGAGAGAACGTAGGTTCGAATCCCGGTGAAAGACCAAAATGAAGAAAAAGCTTTTCGCAAGAGTGTTTCAGGTCATTGACCAGAATGTTCTTCAGGATGTCGGTACAAGCATTTTGGATGGCCTCCACCGACGCAAAACGTTTTCCTTTCATGGCCAAATGCAATTTCCCGAACAGGTAGATGTCACAGGGAGCCATATTAGGCGAATGCGGTGAGTGATTGATGGTTAAAATGCGATTTCTAGTCAAAAAATCAGTCCCAAGAGATGAGGAACGATGAGATGGTGCATTATCATGCCAGCTTCCTCCTTTGCGGTATTCAGGGCGAATTCGACGAATGCGATTCAGCAAACGCTTCAAAACGCCAAGATAGAAAATCGCATTGACGATTTGGTCCGTTAGCATGAACTTCTTGTGGACAGTTACGTTGGAATCGTATAAACAAATGAGCATCGACTTGATTTTTGATATTTCCAAACGCGATTTTTTGGTGGTGGCTCATCTGGGGCCTTTCATTCAGGACTTTAACGCCTAGTTTCAGGTTAATGTTGGAAACACCACGTTTCATCACCAGTTACAATATTGTAAAGGAAGTTCTCGACTTTTCTCGCCTCCATAATGAGGTCTTTCGAATGTTGAATTCTGAAAAATTTTTGATCGTCATCTAACTTGTGCAACATGAAACGTGCACAGACTTTTTGTGAGGTTTGTTTTCGAGGTATTCAACTCCGATTCCATGAATTTCAACGATGATTTCGGTTCATTTTTGATAAATTTACGAACAACTTCGATGGAGTTTTCGGTGATTACTGATTTTGGGCGTTCATTGTCATTTATGTCTTCACAAACATCTCTAAAACGTGTACACCACTCATGAACTCTGGCACGAGATCCACAATCATCGCCATAAACTTTTTTCGTCCAATCAAATGTTTTGGTAAACATTTTACCGATTTTAAAACAAAATTTGATATTAGCTATTTTTTCGGAGCACATTTTTGTACCGATGACTCAAAGATACTGACATTTTAGACGCAATACCTGCGCTTCCACTGAACCGAATGTCTCTAAGCTTTCACTGGAAGTCAACCAGGGATGTAACTTACAACGCACAAACTCATTAAAAAGATGGCACCTTCAAAAACATTTTTATGACGCCAGTCTTGTTTTTTGGACTTCACCTTGTATTATATCGAAACTTTTCGAAGGAATTATAAAAGAAAAGATGTACTTTGCAACTTAGAGCTTAATCGCTCCCAATCATCATGTTTTTCTCACGGATGGGTCTACGCTTTTCAACCCAGCTGCTTTTGGTGGTTATTGCTTTTCAACTTTCGCTGAAGGCTTTCAAGTCGGTTGGGTTTACTCAAAATTTTCTAAAGCATTTGATAGAGTTTTTCATATTTTTCTAATACTCGAATTAGCCTCGCCTAGCCTGATTTTCATTCTGTTTTCTTTCAATGGTTGTTATCTTATTTATCCGACAGACTCCCTTTTTTCACTTCTACTTAATCTTAGGTTTTATACGACGTATCACCTCGAAGTTTTCGGACCCTTACCCTTGGAATTACTTTTTACTTCCTTTGTATTATTCCATCATTATGTTAAAACTATATGTTTTTAAATAAAAAACTTGCTCCAACAGTTGATGACTTCTGGCTTGAAAAGTTTCTTTTCTGGTATGAAGTTGAAAATTTTTTGAAGTTTGTTAAGGGGAGACCCGAAAAAAATTATGATTTTCAATAATTTTTATTTGCTGGTCAATTGTTTTATTTTACAAAAATAAAAACATAGCTTTAATACATCATTTCGATTTGACTTTAGCTAAATTTCAAGGGAGCGTGTCATTATTCTGTATTACAAAATTCTGGGTGACAAAATTCTGTAAATTGCAAAAAAATTCTGCTTTTTAAAACTCTCCTTTTTTAAAATTTTGCTTTTTAAAATTCTGCTTTCGAAAATTCTGCTTTTTCAAAATTCTGCTTTTTCAAAATTCTGCATGTTTAATGCGAAAAATTCTGCTTTATTCAAGTTTTGTGATTTTCGTCATACAAGAAGTAACAAAATAAACATTTACTCCATAAATATATATGTTTAAGCGATAACAATATTTTAAATAGTTCATTTTAGAAGAGTTCTACGCAAAAATACGGTGGATTGCGTAGCCGGAGTTGGACTGATGAGGGTTATTTTTTGAAGCGCGGCCGAAGGCCGCTCACGCGAAAAGAAGTTCTACGCAAAAATACTGTGGATTCTATCGAAACTGAAGAAAAAATTATTATTATTATTATTATTTATTTAATATCTCGAATAATAATAAAAAAAAATAATAATAATAAATTAAATAATTACATTACCTCTTTAACATTGTTAACATTATATTTTAATACAGAATTTTGTAGTACAGAATTTTGAAAGCAGAATTTTAGAAAGCAGAATTTTAAAAAAGCAGAATTTTAAAAATGCAGAATTTTAAAAAGCAGAATTTTGTTTTTAGAATTTTGTACATACAGAATTTCGACACCAACCCAAATTTCAACAACAAATAATTAATAATTGTAAAAGTTATCGCTTTTTTGTGGCATCCGTTTCTCCAGAAATCCCTTGCGGTATTCATCACAAGTCCTTGGAGATTCATCTAAAATCAATCGGACAAGAGAAATTAGTTTTATTAATAGATAATCTTGTGCCTGATCGAAGCTTTTTTTGCAAAATTAACAATATGGCGGCCTCAGGAAATATTTTTCAGATTTTCGAGAAAAAAACCGACAATTAATTAAAAAAAAATTGAAATTAAAAAAAAAAAAAAAAATCTTTCGATCAGGCACGATTTTTTATGCTTATCAAGAGCAGTATAAATTTTTTTGAAATTTACCAAGCGCTTTTTAAGTTACAGTGATCACCAGTTCAAACAACATAATTTTGAGAAAAACGCATTTAAAGTTTTGCTATCGAGCTCTGGAGTGCGCGAGCGCCCTTTGTTAATTGTGGAATAACTCGAAAAGTATTTGTCGGATTCACTTCAAATTTTCACACAATATTTTAAAATTATACTTTAAGAAAATGCAGAAAAAAATGCAAAGTGCATAATTCTGACTACCCCTAACTCCTTAAGTGATTTATGATTTTTATAAAAATTTTAGAAAAAAATTTTGCATGAAAAATATTGCCAATATCGTTAAAAAGGTAAAATGACTTAATTATATAAGCACAAATGTGTACATATTTTTGTTGTTTTGTCACTTTTTTTGTTGTTGCAGTTTTCCATTTTTTTCCTATTAATTGCAAAGCTTTTCGTGCATATAATTGTTTGTTTAAACAAACAACAATAAAAATATTACCTATTTTTTGCAATAGGTTTTTAGCGCCAACCTTATTTTGTCACAGCATGTTAAGCAAAAAATGGAGATGCCTATGCAATGGCAAATATGCTAGAATCGGAATTTGAGCTATAGAAACTGTCAAAAACTATGCTGACATAAATTATATAATAATATAACATATAGTATGTGCCCATAATTATGAAAGTGGTCTAAGCCAAAATAAAAAAAAAGCACTCAATCAGTAGACCATTGCACTACACCCAGATAGATTTCAGTAGGAAGAATAGAAATAGAAAAGATAAAAAGTGGGTGGTAAGACGGATAAATTAGTTTGAGGTCACTCTTCCACAAATCTCTTGGATTCATTGATGAATTTTAAGAGATCCGGAAGAGGAAGAGTATGAACTTTATCCATACTCAGTATATCGCAACCCAATATCCTAAGTCTGATTCCGGACACCTAGAAAAGGTTCAGGGCCTAGTGACATACTTGCAGAGCTTTCATTTGCCAATTTATCAGCTAACTCGTTCCCTGTAATACCACAATGTCCAGGCACCAAAATAAGACTAACTTTGTTGTGTGCAGCTTGACTGTCAATACAATTTCCAATACTACTACCTCATCACTTTTTCTATTAGTCAGTAGCTGCATTCAAAATGGCAACGACTTCCGTTAAGAACACTGTAGCCATCGGTCCTATAGCGTAGGAGAACTTAGTGTCTTCGTCTAAGTACCATCCAGACCCGCTACCATCACTGGTTTTGGATCCGTCGATGTAGAAAGTGTGCTGATATCCCGTTAATATGTTCTCTGGACTTAACCATTGATCTCTATCTGGGATCAAAACATCATACTTCCTACCGAAGCTAACGACAGGTACCCGATTGTCCACTAGCATCGAGAACTGTGTGCAGCGCTCCTACAACTGGTGGTATATCTGATAGTGGCCATTGCTTTCTTCATTCCCCAGACTCCGTTTAACTTGAGCCTGTACGCCGCCTTCATCGCTTCCATTCGAATTTGAAGATCTAGAGGTTGCAAGTTCATAAAGGCATCGCCAGACGTCGTACTCATAGCACCTGTGACACCCAAGCACACACTTCTATGCAGCCTGTTTAGGGGTTTAGTCTGGAATTAACCATTGTAGCCTTCCACCATACGACAGAGGCGTATGTTATAATGGGTCTAATCAGGGTGATGTACAGCCAGTGTACTATCGCCGGTCTTAGACCCCACGTCTTGCCAAAGGTTCTCTTACAATGCCAGAAGACTTTTAGTGTTCGAGAGACCGTCTGCTCGACGTGCTTATTATCTAGGATTACTCCTAAATATTTAACCTCAGAAGACAGTTACAGTGTTACCCCTTTCAATGTGGGTAGTAACAGGCCGTACGAGGACGTAGATATTTTTAGTTTTCCAGCTTATGAGAGCCACTGCACCAGAGCTCGTCACACTCCTGGTCGAGAATATTTGAGTCCTGACTTAAACATTTGTAAAATGTAGAGAAATGTGAGGAGAAGAACCAATCCTTTGTTATGTAATGGATCTACAGGAAAATATTTAATACTGAATTTAACTTAAATTTCCATTCTCAAAATACACATGCCAAAAAGGTTATTTTCTGAATGGAAAAACCCAAGCATGCAATAATGAGGAAGTCATGATGTACATTTACAAAATGCCGAAAGAGCTAGGAACTGTCTTGCAGAGGACCAAAAAAAAAAAAAATTCAGCGAATACTATGGATTCTCCTTTGATTTACTAACTTGGGCTTCCATAATTTCCATAACCACAATGTCAAGATGTATGTATAGCATGAAATTATAGCTATATGTTCTCTATCCATTCGTTAAGACCTATGCCTGTGCCTAACATATTAAGAGCCTCAATTATGGGTCTTGTGCGTACAGTTCTTGAGTTTATGGCTACATTATGTTGTTCTTCTAGGTGGTTTCCATTTCTATGGGAGTTTTAAAAGCAATTGTTTAAACGAATCCTACGAATAACACCATCTGTTCGGGGAGATGTCTTTCTCCAACTTTCAGTCATCCTGGTTCTTTTATATTGAGTAAATTTATTACTGTTGGATGGCTACATGCAATTTTTCCCGCTATCTCGCGAATAGGCACTCGTTCTTTTCTTTAAGTAAAAGTAATCAAATTTTGATCATGAGTTAATTGCTTATATTTAGCGCACATTTTTTAAGTCGTTGTGTTTAATGCCCAATTTCTCGAAACTACTGCATTTCAATTTCAAATAAAAGAATTTGTTTATATTATATCAAAATAAATTTTAAATCATTTCGACCAGCACCGCTATAACTACAGTTGTTGAAGAGCATATTGACACGGAAAAAAATTGCTGGTAAGGTTTGTGTGGCCACGAGTATATGTATATTTCTGTGTACTTTTGAAAAAAAAAACTTAAGTCGACTTAGCACTTTTCTCTATGAGGTACTAAACTATTTGCTTTTCTCGCAATATTTAATCAATTAAACATTCATAGCCGTAGCTTGAGTAACCATCTTAAAGAAAGTTTTAGAAAAATACTCTAAATTTTCATTGATCTTAAAGCAAAACCTGTTAAAGTCACATAAGTTGTATTACTAAAAGATGCACAGATTTATTATAAAATTTCCAATATCATATTAGAAATTTGCTCATTAACACTTTCTCTTAGCCGCCGGAAATAATTGATCAATTTTGCTTGGTAAAAATTATTACGAAAATAGAGTTGCATAGAGAAAGTTGAGAGAAAATTCAGAGCTCAGAATTCAGAAGTTACGGGGAGTGTCTGGGCTATGAACCACTCGAAATCAGTATTCATATAGTTCAGTATACCTGTATTATGGTGCGATTTATTAGTAAAATTACAATTTTTTATTTTAGTAATTATAATTTGTTTACTACGACCTTTAAAAAATGCCCGTGGGGAGTTGCGTAATATACTTTGCGGCCCTATACTTTTGCGGCGAGCATCGCTTTCCTATAAAACTTAAGTGGATTGGATATTTAGTAAACTTTACCAACATAAATCGTGTCAAAAAAGTATGCAGTCCTATCTTCTTAAGTTTAGTGAAATTCAATTGGCTACTTCTCAAAACAACTCAACAAACTTTACATGGTTATAAACTCCCTGAAAAACTCACCAGATCTGGTAATCTAACCAATTTCTCCACAAAGTATAACTGCTCCTGCTCTATTTGTGCGTGTTTAGTTTTTACATAAATTTGCAAGTTTGTAATTACCTGAATTTGACCATTTTAATACTTTGTCGTCCATCAGCTAAAAGAAAGCAAATATGAGATTTCACAGCCTTATGAAAAACTACCCGTTTCCACACCACTGCCAATAATGATTTGTTCGCGCATATCCGGTTTGCTCATAATCAAATAGTTCGAATAAATATTGATATGTCTGTATGTACGAGTGTGTATGTGTGCATATATTAATTGGTCTTTCACCAGCTTTTACAACACATGCGTTGTGGACGGGATGAAGTTTTTTGCTTTGGCTTATCAGCTATTGCGAAGTACGTAGAAGTGTGTAAAGGTTTTGCTTTCCGATTGGTAATATGTATTGCGAAGGCAGAAAAGTTAAATGAACTTGTGATATCAGCAGATCAACGCAATAAGCTACACCTGTGTTCAAAATAATGGGAGTGCGATGAAATATCTTCTGGTATATGTCTGTCATGAAAAATCTGTTCAGAAAAAACCATTTGCGGCGTATAACTGTACGTCACGCTTTTTACTAAATAAAAAATTATTTTGAGTGCTGAAAATTTTTAATTTAAACTTTACGTGCTCCATAGCTTTTCTGTTTGTATACTGCAGCTGTCCAGCTCACAAGTGTCAAATATGATTGAAGTACAACGCCATTTGTAAAAATTATAAATTTTCCGACAGGGTGATTTATTTTGTACCATCTTCTATATTCCACAACTAAAACAGTATTTCATTATAAAATGGCTATTTGCCATTTCATTTATCATTTTCTGCCACTCGACATTTTTTTTTTCATGTGCGAATGGAGTTTAAAATGCCCTGTTAGTAGTTCAGTGTAGAGTTTTATGTCTTTTCTGCTGAGGTTAAGGCTCTACCTTTATACGTTCTGGATCGACCAATGAGTCTTTTCGATTGCCGCATGCCCGTTTGCGCACTCCAGTACTCGATTAAGCCTCGTTATTCCCGCTCACGTTAAAAGCTACGCAGAAAGGTTCAGGACTAATGAAGGGAGTGTTCGCTAAAGTACCTGTAATTTCATTCCCATCATGCCCCTCTTGTCCGGGTACCCACATCAGAGTAACAAAGTTTCTTGATGCTAGAGTTTCGAGAATTTTAAAACATTCCCCGACCAGCCTTGATTGGAATGAGAAGCTAGCGATTTTAGAGCTGCTTTACCGTCAGAGAGAATGTTGATATTGACATCACGCGTACCTCTGTAAAGACATTCCCCGGAACTCGTTTTTCCCATTGAAATTGCCTTCTTAAAGTGTGGTCCGACAACAGTGGTCCCCGGCACTGCCGTCTTCCATTTTGGACCCATCAGTAACGCACACCTGTGTGCCCTGTTTTAATGATATTTAGTTGTTTCTCCATGCTTAGCAATCACTGATGACCACCTTGAAATTCTTGGAGAATTCTAGTTTTCTTTCCAGGATTGAACCCAGACTTCTTGCATGCCGTGTAACATTGCCTGATTTAAATTGAAATAGATTAGAAAGCTTTAGGGCTGCACTAGCTGCCAACCATTTGGCTACAAGGTGGAGTGAATGGACTCCAGTGACCATTTCTAACCCCGTTGTGGAAGAAGTTCGCATTATTCCCGTTACGCTCAGACAGGTTATTCTGTTTACCTTGTGAAGTGTCATCTAAGTCTTAATTGGTAAAAGTCTACTTTTGGCCACCATACCAAAGATGCGTCGTCGGTGATCATTGCCACTATTATTGTCTTATAAGACCAGGACATCATCTTTGGCCGCATACCCTATGTTTTACCGTAAAGCGTTTGGCATATGCGTATTGCTCTCAAAGTTTTATTTGGGGTGTACGATAAATAATTTTTCCAGGTCAAGGTTTTATCAAAGAAACCGTATAACTTTGCAACTGACAACTCCAAACTTTGCACGAAACTCACAAAAATTTACAATAACAAATTTAAAAAAATTCCCATTAATAGAATTTTGAGAATTTTTTCCATATAAAACACATATTTGGAAGTCTTTTATATGACAGAAAATGCACAACACCTTAGCTAAAAAAATTGTAAAAAACCAACGAGAATTTTAAGCCACTTAAAACTTATACTTAATTATACTAAGATTAATTTTGGGTTCAGATGTCAAGAGAATGAGTAAGTTCTCTCAAATTGGAGGATATTTTCAGATTTGCCAAAGAATCTGGAAAATTCTCTCAGGACTAGCTTTCTCTATTTTCGTCTCTATTCTATCCTATCTCTTTATCTCTGTCACTTCTCTCTTTTTCTCCTTGCTTATCAACCCTTTTACTTTTCAAAGCTTCGAATACAATGGCCTTTTTAACTTGAGTGTCTCGGTGCTTTTTGGATCGCCTTTTTCAAATTTCATACTATTATTGAGCATACCGAGAATTTTTATCCAAATTCTGAATAAAAAGTTGGCAATTTTAATGGTTTCTTTTTATTCATTTAATTTATAGTAATTTTGTACAAAGTTTGGAGCTTTAAGTTATAAGGTTTTTGTTGTAGAATTTGCTTTACATTTTTAAAAACATAAAAAAATGTAGATGCACAAAAAAAAATTAAATTTTGTTCCTATTATTTTGCCCACAAGTGTAGCTAAATACGTACTTACCCACTATTAACGCCCATAGTTGCCGTTCAATTGGACGCGTATTGACGCGTACTAACAATGACAGTGCCCAGCCGACGCGCGACTTATCTAGTTCGTATTCGCCTCGATGTGTATTAGGGAAATCAAAAGGCTGAGTCGATATTTGCCAGAATTCGAAAGTGGATTTTAAAAGATTTCTTGTTCAATACTATAATTCAATATATGTGAAACGGCTGCTTTCTGCAGTAAAAGGACTTTATAAGGAAAAAGGATATCTATTCTATTGCATGTTTGGGAAAGAGGATGGAGTTTCTAAGATAAAGGATATCTAAGGATATCGAAGTGAAATTACCATATATTTGTGCCTTCAAGCCAAAAGTGAGCAATGCAAAAGGAACTAAGTTAGAATTTTTATTTTAAACTTGGTAAAGCTTTAAGCGAAACATTTCAGAAAACAAACATGATGGTCCTTCCGGTTAATGATCACTTGGTTACTAAAGATTAACTCAGTGTGGCACAGTTTGTGAGTAGTATAGACGAAAATTTGAAATACAGCGAAATTCGTGATTTGATTCCCAACAAAAAAGTGCGTAATTTCATCAAATATCAGCAAAAACTTCACTGACATTAATCAAATTGGATTTAAATAAAGGGTGATCAATTTAGATGTATTGGATTTTAAATTGAAATAAAACAAGGAAAATTCAAATTGTGTAGAACCATTCATGACTTTTATATTTTAAAGATAATCCCTTTCAAATGTTGGCCACAACTGCGCCAATTCGACCGTCCGTAAACACCAATTTTGAATGGCTCGCTGAACACTTTTTTACGATTTGTAAACGTTTTTGAGGAGTAAGTCTTTCCATGATGAAATGACAATGAATATTGAAAAAATTATGTATACAGTTTGACAGTAGTCACACGTGATCTGTCAAAAAAATTTAAATGGAAAAAGTACCTCCAATCTTTATAAGATATGCTTGCTGTAAAGTGTCGCTTTAAAACATTTTTTTTTATTATAAATTCATAAAAATTTACTTACTCGTACTATTGGTTCCACCCCTTCCCTATAGCTACATGTGTCACTGAAAGTCTTCTGCTGTTAACTTCGTCATGGCGTGTGCCGCACTCATAGCTCAAATGGAGTCAACATTTTTTAGACATACTTTTAATGCTAATTTTGCCTTAAGGAAACATACAGAGATCGAACGATGCACGTTCCAAGCACATGGTTTAACCCTAGAAAGCTGTATTTAGTTGGAAACAACTCGACATTCGGAATGAGCTGACGCATGATCTCGCGCTTGTGCTACACTTGGCACTTTTCTGAACACTAAATCGAGCAAAAGTTCTGGCCATATTTGTCTGTTAATAGACACTTTAATATAATTGTCGCATATATTCTTTGTTGGGTGTTTGGCTGATCTCCACCTGCGATTTCTGGTGTGCGTCTTGAAGTTGTTCCGCAAATGGAGAGATGACAGTTTTACGCCGCCTTCGAATGACAGATGGTTTTTTATGGAGAGTTTTTCAAGAGAAGGTTTGTCGAGGGACGACTCGCTGTTAGAAAAAACCTTCTTTAGCATTTAGTGTTTTATGCCAACAGTGGCTTTTGAACCCGGGAAATACTGGTGACCAGCGGTCACCCCGAACGCTGGACTACCTAAAATTATATATTATACACTGCTTATTTCGCGTTAATTGACTGCGCCATCTCATTGATCGGCACTTATGAGCCTTTTCTGGACTAAAAATCGTGGTTAAAGAGTCAATCTCTCGCCGTATTGGACCGATTTCATCCCACGTAACATTTGATGATGACAATTAATTGCTATAGCATAGTGCCAGTTCTAGTTTCAGTAACAATGGGATTTCTGAGTAATAGGTTGCTGTCTTAGATGTTAGAGGTCTGGCCAATATCAGACCATTCGCTGGATCTCAACAAATTTGACAGAATCAGATGATGGGTTGACGTAGCCGGATTAATAAATCGTTTTGTTTGCGAAAAAACAAAGAATGTGTTAGTGATATTTGAAAAACATGAATACAATGTCACTTCGTTGCCATTTGAACAACGACTGATTGGACGAGTGTATGAATACATGTCAAATAATCGTGCAGAATGCCCCCGTGAAATGGTAGTCGAAGTTCCCCTCACAATTTTCTTTTTCATCATAGTTATTGGCCAAACCTGGTAAATCTAGTATTCTTGGTTAGCTTAGAACTCCGATCTTCGTGGTGGGACGGCCACTTTAGGTATAGCTTGCGAGGAATAGCAAGAGACAACCGCTCGCTAAGAGACAGACGTTGTTTGAGTCGCTCCGAACATGCAGATGTGGAATTCGGGCAGAATGGTTATTAGGGGAACAAACCTTTTCGTTTGGAATTATCGGGTGGATTTTTTTAAGGACTTGCTATAACCCACCTATACCCATTATTACCCGCTGCTTGTCCGAGATTGCTTATTGACACCCGAAAAAAAGCGTCCGTCCAACGATTTGAAACACTCAATCGACATTCCTTTCTTCTACTTAATTGGCGGGATAACCGCTTATGCGATTTTAGCCGAGCTTAACAAAGCGCAGCAGTCGTTTCTGTTAACCGACGCCAGTTAGACACACCAAGTGAATCCAAGTCCTTCTCCCCTCGATCTTTCCAACGCAGAGGGGGCCTTTCTCTTCCGCTGCTACCACCAGCTGATAGGTAGGAAGGTAGCTGGGGTGACTGTCGCAATGACACACTTAGACCTTTCATAGGTCCATTGTGATACCACTGGAACTTATCCTTACCCTATGGGTTCCTTTTCAAACCATCCGGAAGCTTTAATAAACGAGCAAAGCTTCGTTAGTTTTAGATGCGCTATGTCCGCTACATCAACTAAAAAATGCCATGACAAGAGTGCAAAGCCTCCTTGTCGCTAAGCTTTCACACTCACATAAAAGGTGCCTGACTGTTTCCTATTCTTCTGTATTAAGACAGCTTCCATAGAAATTGAAGTACGGGAGTCCTAACCTTCTAGCGCGGCTGCCTATTAAACAATGACCAGTTAATACCCCTATCATTTTTCTAATAGCTTCTCTGTTTAATCTTAGCAAAATTTTTTTATCGACCGCTGCTCCATTTCGGTCATGTCTGTCTGCTTACTTCGCATGTTGTGAGGTTTTCCCAACTTGTATTTACCTTTTTGATGGTTTCCCTATCTATAAGTACATATGTAGTTTACAAGTGGCTTTAGACATAGGTATCAGCGTCTTATCCACTTGGACGTCGAGCTGGTATCGCATAGAATACTATATCCATTCGGCCGACAAGACCTAGCTAACGAAGGCGCTGGATCGTTATTCACTGCATTATGTCTACGTGTCGTAAAGCTCATATAGCCCTACGATATTCGCCGTTGCCAACGTGCAAATGTCCAAAAATTTTGCGCAGAATCTTTCTCTCAAACACTTCAAGTGTTGCTTCATCGGATATTGTCATCGTCCAAGGTTCTGCACCATACGAGAGGCCGGGCATAATGAGAGCCTTATAAAGTGTTAGCTTTGTTCTTTTACACTGAGTTTATTGCTGTATTGCTGTACTGAGTTAGGAAAAGACTATTCTGACTATAAAATAAATCGGTTAAACAGAAAAAGTTTTCCTTGTTATTATTTTTAAAATGTGTGGCTTACTTGAGAACGCACCTTCTATATCTGTGAAGGACACTTGCGCTTACGCAAAATTCATTATCTATGCAGCTGTAAAAAAATGTATATGTTTTTAATTAAATCTACTTAAGGCAAATGGTTTCATTTAACAGGCGCCTGCGAGGCATAAATATGGACAATTTCCTATAAAATTTATCGCAACCGGCTTTAAATGCATGCATAAACATTTGTGTTTTGTTGTTTTTTTTTTATAAGAAATAAATACAATTACAATCACAATTATTCACGATTTATGTATGTATTTAGTAGAAGAAGAGGAAGAAGAAAAAACACAATTATATAAAATATTGTAAAATAAACAGAATAATTGGAGTGCTTTATCTCTGGTGGTGAAGTGGTGATAAAAACAAAGGGCGCAAGTGAGCAATACGACTTTACGCAACAAAATAATAACAATAAAAAAATTATAATAAAAAACTGAAAAGATTTGTTAACACATATCTGCAAATACAAAAAGCACCGCCCGGGGTGATATCAGCCGCACATGTTGGTAGCGGTCACGCGTCGCATAGCGAAAAGCCGGTGTGTTTTGTTGGTTGTTGCTGTTGTGTCGCTAGCGGGCGCGAGGTGCATGCCTTTACAGCGGTACCCTGTGCTCTGGGCATATTATGCAAAGCTGCATCTAATACATCCGTTGGAGCGGCCATCTTTAGTTCAGCTAATTCTGTTACTGCGAAAGAGTGCAGGTCAAGATAACCAAAATGGGATTCCTTTCCAAGGCGGCATACATTGTGTGGGCTGTGTAAGTTTTGAATTAAATTTATAATTACGAATGTTTTGTGAAAAAATTAATACTCGTATGTACATTTCTCCGGACCTATGAAATATATTATGTTTTAAGATCGTTGCCAAAACGATTCGGAAAAATATTAAGATTTACGTGAGCTGGTCTGATTTGAAAATACTCCCAAAAAAAGAATTTTTTTTTAATAAAATTTGTTTTCAAAATACTTTAATACAAAAAATATAGGGTGGGCCATGTAAAATTTGCTTTTTGAATCGGCTATGAAAAAAAACTTGAAGATTGAACATTGTCATTTGCGAATGAAAAATAATATCGTTGAAATGACTGCCACGACTGGCTTTACAGTAGGCCATTCGATCAACAAAATTTTTAAGCTCATTTTCGATTGTTTGGGCTCCAATTCCATGAATGGCAACTTCGATTTCGTGTTTTAAAGCATCAATCGTCTCTGGATGGTTCGCATAGCATTTGTCCTTAACGGCTCCCCACAAAAAATAGTCCAACGGGCTTAAATCACACAATTCAAAAACGGTAGCCAAAAGTTCGAGTGTAACTTTGGCAGTGTGACAAGTTGCACCGTCCTGTTGAAACCAAATGTCGTCCATGTCATCCTCTTCAATTTTTGGAAACAACTCCTTGAGCATGTCACGGTAACGCTCGCCATTTACTGTAACCGCGGCTCCTCGCTCATTTTCCAAAAAAAAAAATGGCCCGATGATGCCGCCAGACCAAAAACCGCACCAAACAGTGACTCGTTGTGGATGCATTTGCTTCTCTACAGTAACGTGTGGATTTTCTGAGCCCCAAATCCGACAATTTTACTTATTGACGTAGCCACCGATGTGAAAATCAGAAAAGAAGAAGAAGACTCACCACTTTGGAAATAGGTTTTCAATATTTCCCAATTTTGTTCAAGCGTATAGCGTCCTATTTCGTAAATGTCAAACCTTTAAGTAAATTATGAACACATTTGACATGCCATTTGTGTTCTCATTCTCAAAAAAATAGGTGGTTCAAAAAGCAAACGCTATATGGCCCACCCTGTACTTTAATACAAAGAAGAGAGTTTAAGCTCAAAAAGTCTGCGTAAAAATGTTAAAAAATTTAATCATTGGAATCATGAGATTGAGAGTTTTGGTGCTATTTTTGCCCCTGTTTTGGAAGATAGGCTTAAGGACAACTTGAATAACCAAATTTCGACCGATTTAGACTTTTAAGGTATCATTGCAAAAATATTTTCCCTCTTTTTCATTTCTTGAAAAATTAATTCATAAATATCACTAATTTGATTTTTAAAAAACTATATTCCTTGTGGTACTTTCCAGTCGCTCCAGCTTACATAATTTGTATTATTTTTTATTTTGCCTATGGTAAGTGTTTTTAGAATAAATGAAAAAGAGAGTTAAAATATTACATTTCAATACATTTTTAGATACATTTCGAAGAGAAATATGTTGTTAAGGTGAATTTACAGGGCCCGGCACTCGAAGTGTAACCAATTAAAAAGGGTCATAAATTTAGTTTGGAAATTACTTTTATTCAATTCAAAGTAAAAAATGTGTGAAAATAATACAAAATTAAGAATCAATTTACTTTTGCTCGATATGACCACCTTTTGCCTGGACTATGTCTTTGAGACGGCGCAGAAGCGACTCGCAAACTGCCCGAATGTGACTTGCAAGTATTTTGGCACACTCTCCAAAATGGCCCAAATCAATCGGATTCGCGTCTGGTGAATTTGAGAACCATTGTGTGGACGTTATGAAGTTCAGAACGTTGTTTTTAACCATTCTTGGTTCACTCGAGCTTTGTGAGACGGTGCTGAGTCCTGTTAAAACGTCCACGGTCTGCCACCGAAATGTTTGTCTGCCCACGGTTTCAAAGCAAGCTCCAGAATATTTTCCCGATAATATTTCGAATTTACCTTGACGCTAGGCTCGATGACAACGATTGGAGAGCGGCCTTCGGTCGGAGTTTACGAATTGCCCATTTTGAAAAATTTTCTCGTCAGAAAACACAATGTTCGGAAATTGACCGCTTTCGGTCAAGCGAAGCAACTCCTTCGCTCTCTCAAGTGGTTGTAGCAACATAAAAATTGCCCATACTTAGATACGGGGAATGCTGCTGGAGTGACAGTCCTTGACCGGATATAAATTCGGGTCGTTTTGGTAACGTACAACCGACTGTCGTGGAAACGCTTTGATTTTCTCTCAAGTCTGACTTGTTGCTGCTTTGGTGTGAGATCATGCGCCTTTTAGATCTTGTAAATCTTGACTTTGAGACCTTTTTTAGTATGCTTCGGATGTTGCGGTCAGATATTTTCAGTTCTTTTGCCATTTGATTGGCACGTCGTCGGGGATTTCGATCAAGTTGCTTTTTCACTTTTTGAACCATGCCGTGTCATTGCAGTCTTTTGATGACCACCTCCACGACGTTTCGCGATTCTACCAATATCATTGTAACGAGTAATGGTGCTATAAACAAAAACTTTATTTACATTAAGGTGCTCGAGCTCACGAACAGTCGTCGGTTGTGAATTTATAGCCAAATATAATACAATCACATTATTACGGTTGAAATCCTTTTCTGATTTTCTTTTTTCGCGTTTACTCTCGGCAAAATGCTTCCGTGCGCTTGTAAACAATACTCTGGACGGTCATTTAGCCAACTAACAGACAGCTGATGCCCGGTCTGAAGTTGGTTACACATCGAGTGCCGGACCCTGTAGTAAAATTTTACAAGGCAAGTTTTTGTAGAAAATTTGAATCCATTAGCTTCTCGCAAAAGGGTCGTTTGGCCCCGTTTTTAGAAAGTTCATATAAAGCGCAGTTTGAAGGTCACTAGAGGTTTAAATTTAGCTAGAAAATTATTTGCCATAAATTTCCACTAGGGGTCCCTTCAGACCGCAACTTTGTAATTATTGCACCCCCAAAAATTCGCTTGTTAATAGCGTTATTTGTAAATCTGTTAATAGTCAGTCTCCATATCTTCTTATCCAGCTTTACGTTGGGCATACATATATGTATGTATATTAGTTAGAAGGAAATCCATTTTGTGATCTTGTGGAAAAAGAAATCCATTGTTTTTGCGTAAACTTCAAAACTTTATTTATGATGTCTCGGCTGGTCAGATTTGGGTCAAATATGTACCATTTTGTTGTATAATTTGTGGCCATTTTGAAGGTAGCGTCATAATACCTCTCTCATAGAAGTCTTTGGTACTTATTGGCGAAAAACTCTAGCAATCGATTTTCACAATCTTCTCTTCATCAAAATTTCTTATCACCCAGGAAGTTTTGCAATGAGCGAAAAAGGTAATAATCGCTTGGTGCCAGGTCCGGACTATATGCTGGATGAATTAAAACTTTCCTACCAAGCTCCCGGAATTTTGGCGAGTCATGATAGACGTGTGTTGTGACCATGCGTTGTCCTGAGGGAACACAACACCTCTTCTGTTGGCTAATTCTTGCCCGTTTCTTATCAATCGCTAGCTTCAAAGGGTCCAGTTGTTGACAGTAGAGATAATAAATGATTCTTTTTAAGTCCCACCAAACACACATTAGAACCATCCTGCCGTTAGTCCCGGTTTGACCACTATTTGAGGTGCTTCATCACGCTTTGACCACTAGGGTTTTCGCACAATATTATCGTATGTGACCCATTCCTCATCCCCAGCCACGAACCGTTCAAGAAATCTGTCGATTTTATTCCCGCCAAGGCTTTGCAGATGGAAATTCGATCCTTTACGTTTTTTGGTGTTAATTGGTGTGACACCCAAACAACGAGTTTCTTTTTGAATGCAGCTTTGCGCAAATGGCTTAAAACTGTTTTATGATCGATATTTAGCTCCTGGGCGGTGCTACGACTAGTAACCCGCTGGTCAGCTTCGATTATTTCAGTGATTTTATCGACATTTTCTTTAACATCCAAAATGCCTGAACGGAATCGACGAAAACAAAACCGCTATAGCGAAAACTGCAGCATTTACAGTATAGGCACCATAAACACCATTCAGCGGCCTGGCTTGGATTTTCGCCTTCATCAAAGAAAAACTGTAAGATGTACCGAGTTTCCTCTTTGTTCATTTCCATTGTTAACAGCCTGTAACTCACAACTGAATATATAAATATAATTGGCACGTATCCTCTTTTTGGTTGTTTGGCCGAGCTCCTTCTTCTATTTTTGGTGTGCGTCGTGATGTTGTTCCACAAATGGAGGAAACTACAGTTTCAAGCCGACTCCGAACGGCAGATATTTTTTTATGAGGAGCTTTTTCATGACAGAAATACACTCGGAGGTTTCTCATTGCCTGCCGAAAGGCGACCGCTATTAGAAAAATCCTTTCTTTTCATTTTGGTCTTTCACAGAGATTCGAGTCTTCGTTTTCTTTGAATTTCGAGTAGTAGTCAACCCATTCGGCTACGGCGGCCGCCTGAATGGAACAAACAAAAACCAGCAAACGAGTTTTTTTAGTACGAAATCTCACGTTGACAACGGGTATCAACTTTAAATGACTTATCGATGGTGTATTGATAATTTACGAGACATCGGCCAGTACAGCCATCTACCGAGAAAATAATGAATTTGTTTTTCCCCAACTGAGGCTGACAGGCAACACTACACAATTTACTTCGTTCACTAATTGCAAACCGGAGCGACTCTTCGGTATGGGACATTTTGGGGGCAAGTTCAGTTTTAAATACTGGATGGTTGATTTGTTAGAGGAATGCGGTTCGTTTGCCCACCGACTTAGAGTCCCTAGTGTGTGTTGAAGACCGCTATGGCGAAAATTCGAAAATTTAATTGTTGGCCA
The DNA here is from genome assembly GCF_028408465.1 of Anastrepha ludens. Lineage (NCBI taxonomy): Eukaryota > Metazoa > Arthropoda > Insecta > Diptera > Tephritidae > Anastrepha > Anastrepha ludens. The sequence goes on along the minus strand of NC_071499.1, from coordinate 23,033,893 downwards.
ATATTTTTTCTTTTTAAATAAAATATACATCTTACTGAAAAATTTTACCATTCTTCATATCATAAGTAATTATGTTATAACAAAAACAACTTAGTTTATTCGGTAGTTCACATATATTTAAGTATCACAAGTACGAGTATGGGTACCTGTCCACTGCCACGTGCGCATATTCATTTGTATCGACAAAAATTAATGCCAATTATTATTATTTTTTTCTTAGTTTATCTTATTCTCACCTAAAACCGAAAACAATCAAACTTTTACTTGACCTTCATCGTTAGAACATTTTTTCCGTTCTCTAACTTTGTATGTTCTTATGCAATTTTCGCCTTTTCCGATTAGCCACACGCAAAAATAAACAAATATCTTAACACTGTAAATTTAAAGTTGAAAAACGGAAACAATTATAATAAATACTTTCAATTCAATTCAAATTACCCACCAAAGGGGCGAACCATTTTTAGCACTAATTTAGAATTGTTTTTGCTTGCCAAAAATTTTTCATTAGCCAATTAGTTTGGCACTAACAGGTCACTTAGTAGTCAGCGACGGCATCAATTACTCATTCGGCTGGTGCTTAGTGATATGAAGCTCATGCTGGCTAATTTTCTGCTACCGTTGCAGTTCCATTGGCTTATATTTGTATTTGTTCATGCACTTGCCGGAAGTGTTGAGAACTAAGATCTAAAGGGGAAATACCAAGTTTGTAAAAATGTGTAAATGGAGTAAAAACAAATATTTTCATTAGTAATGCAAACCTTTGTTGTTCTTTTTTATTATTTATTATTCTTTTTTATTTTATTGCTCTTTTTTATTATTCTTTATATTACTAGAATTTCACAAAAAGTGGGATGTTCGAACCATGAAAAGCCAAAAAAAGTTATTTAAAAACGGGTTGCCTAGTTTAGTGGGTAACTCTTCGAAATTCGGCTATAACACCACTAAATTACTGGGACGTGAAGAACATGCCCCACTGCCGCCTTTAACGTCATTCTCCATTACTTCCCGTTGATCTTCAAGTTCAATCCATTGCCGTTCAGAGCGCTATTAGGTTGAAGGAGGTTGGCCTCCTGTAGAACATGGTATCGTTTTGAGACAGATTTGTACTTCATTCTCTGTACTTCGTACAGATCTCTTCATCCATAAACAGGGTTCTGCTGGGGTTACCTTTTCAAGCAGTCTGGATTGGAAAGAGGGGAGAGTCTGCACGGACATAGGTACCTCTGTTTTCACTGATATGGAATCAGAAGTTGGAGCGGGAGGGTTTTTTTTATAGATCAGCCAATATTTCAGTCTCCTTTAAACTGCCGAAAACCTTTAGTATTTTTCAAGCAGAGGCCTTCGCGTTCCTGCCGGCATGCAAAATGCTTAGGAATCGCTGTTGGGAGGGAGATATTCAAATTGTTTCGAATAGTCAAGCTGAGATCAAGGCCCTGTCGTTGCCACTTCTGGTCAACTCCTGTAGGAAGAAGATCAAACGTCTCGAATGTGTAGGAAATATTTCCCTTATCTGGGTTCCAGAGCATAGGAACAAAGGAGTCGAGGAATAGTATTAAAAGGTTACTGCAAAATTTCTTTCTTAAAAAAGCATTAGACAGATGGAGTTCTATCTTATCGTGTGCTATGTCAAAAACACTTTGGCCTCAGTGCGACAGAAGCATGACGCTTAAAATGCTAGAGATCCCACGCTACTCACCGCTTGCGGTTCTTTAGTGCGCCTTTTGTGGATAGCCTATGGCAGTTCTCTAGCCTAGATCCCGTTTCCCTCCTCTACTACGCAAACAGCACTAGATTTTCAGTTTGGAGACGCATTTTGACCGAAAATTTCTTAAACTTTTTTGTTCAAAAAGTATCAACAATAAAGAAAAAGTGAGTTTTTATTGTTCTGAAATACCATCTGCTTCTTCAACGAGTCTGGAGTGTGAAGTGCAATTGTTGCGTGCTTCCAGTTAGTTCTGTACCGATAAGCTGGTTCAACTTCTTCCTGATTGGCGCAATAACAGCTTAAGCGATTTTGGCCGAGTTAACAAAGCTTTTTCATGGCCGAAATACACTCGGAGGTTTGCCATTGCCTGTCGATTGGCGACCGCTATTAGAAAAAAATGACAGCCACGCACCAACCCATTCGGCTTTGGCGGCCGCAAATATCTAAACAAAAGAGGGGAAATGGAAACCACGGAATGAATTTACGGAGATGCACCGATTGACGTTGCAGATCGCAGAGATGAAAATAAGATCGCAAAGCAGTCGAAGACAGTCCTTTTAGAAAGCGCAGAAAATTGGCTACTTATAGAGCGAGTCTTGCGCCGCAAAGAACTTGACATGGACCGATATGGTAACCCTAACCTACCTACCTAATTAGAAGATGAGCCGATAGCGTGATGGTGACTCTAAAACTGGACCTGGACGCAGTCAGAGTAAAAGAGTTGTTTTTCAGACTACATTTTTTGCGTTGATTTTGTTTGAAAATTACAGAGTTGTGTCTGGCTTAAACGTCAACAACCCAATAAGGTTCTCAAACCGCACAGATTGGATATAGTCAGGTTGTAAATAACCGTTAAACAAGTTGGTAACGAGGACGTGGCAAGAAAATGGTGTGGAAGCGCTAGTTCAATTCTGGAAGAATCACCACTTTAACCAACAAACCAACATTGAAATAAAAAAAATTATAATTTTTTGTATTAAAATTCCGAACTGGATCATCCATGGGCTCGTTGTTTGTGCTTTCGAAATTAGCTGGAGGAATGCCTGACTTCTCTCTCGATTGCATCGGAATACTTCGATATTAGGCACATTTGGGTTCCCGGTCACAGCGGCATAGAGGGAAACTGCTGGGCCGATGAGCTGGGTAGAAGGGAACTTTAGATACGTCTTCATCGCAACAAGAGAGGATTGGAGTTCCCTTGAGAATCTGTGGACTACTACTGGAAAGATGGGTCTCACGTCAACTCAGAGAGCGATGGTTTAGTTCGCCAACGTCGGGGGCACTCGAGAGAACTTATAAGACAAACAAAGCTCAGCTATCGAATTTGGTAGGTATCCTCACCGGACATTGTCCGTTAGGTGTCCATTTCTTTCTGCAGAAGTTGTATGGAGGACGAGGTGGAATCATCTCAACACCTTCCTCTGCCTTGCTCTCGTCGGGCAAAAGTTTAGACAGCTGGGCTGTCAATTTTTGGCTACACCACCGGATACTGCACGTTTAAATTCAGCACATCTAGTGCAATTCATTAGTAGTCTGAAGCGGTTAGTACAAATGTACATCGCCACTTTTATTCCACGTTTTTGATTTCCTTTCCTTTTCCTTGTTGTTGTTGTAGCAGCATAAACATTCCCTGTGCATATACGAGGAATGCTGCTGAAGTGACAGCCTTTGGCCGGATATAAATCCGGGTTGTTCCGGCTATGTAGAACCAAATTCCATATTTTTGTCCAAGTGGCAAGGGCAGCCATTTAACTTAACCTAACTTAGTAAGAATTTAACATTTTCTTCTGGTATGCAATTTTACTATATAGCTGAATGGCAACGCAGGTGTGCCCCTATTGTTCGGGTTATTTCAGATTTGTCAGCTGGTCAACTGGCCAACTGCTCGACTATTCCATTCTATTTCTACAACACTAAGCGTCCGTCATCATTTCGTTCGTGTTTCCATATTAGATCGCCAGTTCTTGGCGTTAATTAATTGAGAAAAAACTACGATTTTTTCCTACTTTCAATTAATTGGTCAGCATGAACGCGAAAATGATTCGTAGCATAGCAAAACAAAACTGAGAATCGAATAACTAAACAAAAAACAAAAAAAAACGTAAATGAAAGTAAAGTCACCGCCAGCCCCTCGCCACGCTGATAACCGCCAACGAATGAGGGCTGAGTTTAAAATGCAATTATTTCATTAAGACTTATTTTGATCACAATTAACTGGCTGGTCAGTCATGTGCATGATATTTAGACAACACTAACAAAAACAAAGCCATTGTAGCTTTTTTGTATTGATGAATGGAGTAATATAAATATTTTCGGTTGGGTGATGCGATTCCCGGCAGGAATGTGCGTGCTTTGGGGATTGTGCTTGCGCTTGGGGAAGGGTGGTGTCGATGATGAAATTCATACCACTCATATCCACATTAAATAGTAAATAAACACATATGTACATACATATGTAGATGTGTGTGTGTGCATATAAATGCATGTTAGTATGTATGGCTGTATGGCTGTGTGACTCTTTGTAAGCGCCGAGGTGCCTATGGCTCATGCACACACGTGTTTGATGGCTGAGTGAGTGTTTATCGTGACCGCTGAATGACGGTCTACCGGCAGCTGGTGTGTTTGTGTGTTTTTGTTTTTTGTTGTCTTGCATACGGTGGTGTAATTTGAACTGAAAACATTCGCATTAGATATTTAAGTTTTCCATTTGTTTACTTTTTCGCCTGTACGCCCAAGTCTATAATTTCGTGTAATTTTGCTGTTTGCATAAATTAATGTGTGTGTGTGTATGTGCGCTTTTTGGCAAATTAAATTGGTTGGCTGCCTAATTTAGTTTATCAACTCTTTGCAATTATGTGCCGTAGTTCAAGGGCAATTAATGTAAATTAATTTTTTTTTCGGAATCCACCTGACACTATCGGGTTGAGCTGCGCATGCAGGTAGAATTCGGCAATTAATCAAATTTGCGCCTAAATTAACTTATGTGGTTTTATTATAAAGAAATATTAAAAAAAACATATAAGAATTATTTTTTTATGTACAAAGAGTTGGGTTTTTATCGATTTTTGTCTTAAGGGGGAACACCACTGTGACTTTTCAAAAAAATCGATTTTTTTTTGCATTTTCTTAAAGTAGATATATTCAAAAATATGTAAAAAAAAATTTAACTTAAAATCCTGAAAATTGATGAAGTTATACCCAATACAATAAGTGCAGGTAGTGAGTTACAACGGCCAATGAAAACTTTAAACGCGTTTTTCTCAAAACTATCAGGTCAGTCCATAAGTTCGTATGTATTTTACCCATCATTTCACCGTTGTACGATTTTTGCATACAAAAAATTATTCGCGGAATATAACGGAACTATTTATATTTTCTTTGATATATTGTGCATTCAACAAGTGATTTTAATCGCGGATAGAAGAACGGGTGTTAAAAAATGAAATGGAATCTTCGAACGCGTATAAGAGGCATATTTTGTATTTTTTTTATAAAAGTGGTAAAAATGCCACAACTGCTGCTGCAGAAATAAACACTGTTCAAGGAGAGGATACCGTTAGTGTAAAGACTGTGCAAAAGTGGTTTTCAAAATTCCGAAGTAGTAACTGCGACGTGGAGGATGCCCCGCGCGCTGGTCGTCCTGAAGTCCTTAACTCCGACGCCTTGCTCGAACTCGTGGAAGCTGGGCCAAATTTGACAGTCGATATGATAGCTCAGAGGTTAAATTCATCGTATGGAACAGTTCAAAGCCACCTGGTTCAGTTGGGAAAGGTTTCAAAGCTGGGAAAATGGGTTCCGCATAGACTTTCCGCCGCCAACCTTCAGCAGAGAGTGAATGTGTGTTCTCAGCTGCTGCAACGGCTTAAAAATTAAAGTTTTTTTGGACCGTTTCGTTGCTGGTGATGATGAAAAATGGGTCCTTTAAAATAATCCTGTTCACAAACGCCAATGGTTAGATAAAGATGAAACATCAGAACCGACCCCTAGAGATGGCCTTCGCCACAAGAAGATTCTCCTGTCTATTTGGTGGGATATAGCCGGTATTGTTTATTATGAGCTTCTGGAACCAAACCAGACGATACCTGCTGATTATTATTCCCATCAGCTATCAAGCCTGAATGAGGCACTTAAAAAAATCGACCGTCTTTAGTGAATAGACTCAAAGTCTTATTTCACCACGACAACTTAAGACCTCATACCGCAAGGCAAACATTAGGCAAGCTGAACGAGCTTGGATGGGAGCTAATGCCGTATCCACCATACTCTCCGGATATTGCACCTTGTGATTGTCACCTTTTCCGTGGACTTCAATCTCATATGAGTAACAAGAACTACTCAAAAGAAGCTATAAAAAGGGATATCGAAGCGCAGGGAATTAAAAATTTGCCTAAACGTTGGGAAGACTTTGTAAATAATGAAGGAAAATATATTATTGATTAATAAATACTTTAAACATCTTTTTCATTAATTTGAAATTTTGCACTCATCTTTTTTATAATATTACTTTCTGTGAATTTACAAGTTTTCGAAAATTTTCCGAAAAAATAATTTCGATGTCCGCCGATTCAGAAGCCCCGCTGTGACCTTTCTGGAAGAATTGAGTTTACATCCGCCATTTTAAATGATTAAAAAAAAAAAATTTATATTAGTTTAAGGGGGAACGCGACTATGGGCGGTCAAAAAATAGTCGATTTTTAGGAATTTTTTTTTTGTAAGTAGGAATGATTATTCGAGGATCGGACAAAAGGCAATTTATTATATATGTATTAAACTATGTTGATGTAAATTTTTATTAAAACATATTGACAAATTTATGTAAATAAACGTAACGAGATAAAAAAAAATGACGTCATCTGGTGGCAGCGATACAGCAATGAATAATCATCTGAAATCAAAAAACCAAAAATTTTATTAATCTACGCAATAGAGGCTATGGTTGGTTTGGTTTTTTTTTTTTTTTTGAGAAAACGGTGGTGATTTGAATATCTATGTGGTTTTCACCATTTTTTTGATTTTCAAAAAGCTTAAAAAAATAGTTATTTTCAAAATTTTGAAAATCGGCTACGTACAACGATAGCCAATGCGATCGCAAAAATTTTGAAAAAAACTAAATTAAAATCGGTTCATTAGTCTTCGAGAAATCGTTGCCACAAAAAAAGTCGTTTCGATAAAAACGCGTTTGAAATAAAGCATCGTATCGTAAGCGCTACTGGGCCGAACCAACGGGCGCTCATTTAAGTGCACATAGAATCGGGAATAAAGCGAATTTCGCTTTAAAATTTTTACCACATTTTCCTCGTAGTAAAGCTACTCCTATTAAATCTATTTTTTTTATTTATATGAAATTGCGCATATTTGACATCCAATGAAAAAGAAAAATATTTGTGTGAATATGAAGTTATTAAAGGTAGGCGGAGCAGCTTGATTAACCGAAATAACCGCATTGTGAATACACAAAAATATCCAACTGAAATCAATTTAAAAATCAACGCTTGAACTCTTGTAGGGCTACGAACGAATATACTTTCCAGACAAATAAATGTGATAGTCTCGAGGCGAACATTGGCTCCATTTGTACATGTATGTGTGTGCCTGTACATGTGTGTTAATGTGTTGTGTTTTCTAATATGGATGTGCAACTCATTTAATATGATTAAATTTAAAGTCGACAACAAACATATTGGTTTCAAATTATTGCAGGTGTTAATGAAAAAAAAAAAAATAACAAAAATATGGATTCAAATAAGTTTCAGTGGCAACAAGGTGGCCATATGCGTGCATATATACAGGCTGTCTAATGGAAGAGTTAGTTAGAGTTAGTGTAACCCACAAGCGAGTTTGGCAGGTTGAGAGGGGCTGCAGATGGACAAAACTCATGTTATCTGGCATGTCCGACCGACTGTCGCAGTTCTTCCTGTAACTAAGCAGAGGGGACTGTAGGAGGCTGGTTGGACTGATGACGGGCCACTTTCTATGGGCGAAGCACATGGAAAAGGTGGGCATCTCAGACAGTGTACTCTGCCCAGCTTGTGGAGAGGAGGATGAGACGGCGGGCTACTTCTGCGCGTCTGCCGAGCGTTCGCTCGATTCAGGCTTGAGGCCTTTGGCACTGATGTGTTAAGAAGCGACCACCTTGGCTCCTTGGCAGATTTCTTCGGAGGTCGATTAGATTTAACCGTTTGAGTGCGATTCGTCGATATAGCGACGATAACTAATTACTCCAAATTTGCGGCGCGTTGCTATAGCGACGATTGCATCACTGTGCATTTGGCGTTCGGCTAGGAACGTGTTGAATATTATTTTGCGATATTTATAAAAAATTTATGTCATATAAAAGTATAAATTAGTTGAGACCGTTAAAAACAATTTTTATTTTTCGTTCAATATCGATATTTTGAAAATAAATTGCGCAAATGTGTAGTATGTAGTGTAAAAGGATCTAAAAATCCAAAGCGTTCCCGGCTAATATGCAACATTTGCAAAAAAGGTGTGCATGGTACATGTGTGGGGAACCACAAATGTGCCAAAATTTGAATAATAATGCCGGAACTTGTTGTAAAAAAAAAAAAAAAGATGATATTAAAAAATGTAAATAAGTTTTTCTTATAATCATAACTAATAGTTTAGTCTACAAAATAAAAATAAAATTATTGAAATATGTAATTTTTTGTGTTCTCTATGCTTATATTTGTAAAGCCATCATATTTCAGTTTTCTTAGACCAAATTTTGCTTCGCAATTTTCGTATGTATTAAAGAAAATCGCTTAGCACTCAAACGGTTAAAGAAAATTATAAAACTGTACTTGCTAGTCTCTCCCGAGAAAAAAACAAAAAAAAAAAAATAGAAGAGTAAAAATAGTTGTTTTTGTTTTTGTAATTGATAAAAGAATAAAGAATGGAAGTGGAAGAAAAACAGGTTTTGCGTCGGAAACAAAAGCCAAAGAATGGCGTATCTCGGTAGGAAACGTCCAAGAAGTGCGCAAAAGTGAAGGTCTACGATCATGTAAAAAGATTGTAGGACCCAATCGCAATGATAAACAAAATAAGAGTGATAAAACATGTGCGGGAAAATTATTCCTTCTGTCAAAAAAGTGGCGGGAATTGTTCAATGAAACCCAAAATAATTGTTTAATGGGGGATCCTGCTTTAGAGGCTTCAAAAAATCGATTTTTTCGTGGATTTTTTTGGGAAGATAAGAAATATTCGATTGAAACGAAACTTTCAGGTTTTATTGTTATATATTTCAATAGTCTTCTCAATTTTTTTCATTAAAATTTATGTCATATTATGCCTGGTGCAAGCATTTTGCCGAGGCGCATTGAGTGTGCATGTGTCGTGCGGCAGGAAAGGTGCATGTCGCAATTTTCATCTGAAACCAAAAACCCAAAAAAATGTTTATTTCAGTATAGTATAGCTTCTAGTTAAACAAAAAGTGAGAAATTCAACATTTTTTCGCTAATTAAAAAAAAATCATTTTTTTGGAAAAACAAATTCACTTTATATCGTTTAAAAAGTGGGTTAATCATAACTTTCTTCAGGTTTTTTAGGTTCAACCAGAAGAGAATTTAGTTCCGAATACAATCAATGGTATCTCGTTTCGATACGACGTTTAACTGTTTCCCTATCTTCCCCGCCAATTACGAAAAATCGTAAAAATTAAAAACCGAGAAATCGCATTTCGGGCGATTCGGCCGCTCGTATACCTGCTCGACGCTTGCTCACAATTTCTTCTGTAACTTCGAAAATATTTTGAATTTGCTTCTGAAATTTTGAGGACACATTATTGAATAGTTTGAACAATAATGCAAAAAAAAAAACGATTTTTTGAAGCCTCATCAATATATAACTCGCAATGTTGAAGCCACAAAAGCCTCCCTGTATAAACGCGGTCTAATGAAATTCTCTTGAAGTGAATATAGTGAATTACTCAAGTTGTATGAAGTATAACCATACTCGCTAGCGGCGAATCTTGCTCGATAACTTTGTTGTTGCTTTCACATGCAAATTTTTCGTCAAATGAGCAGAGCCCAAACATAGCGAGCAGAGAAGTGGCGAGTCGAATACGCCTTTATTTTGTTTATTTTTATAAATTCTACAATAATACGATAGGCCTCGGTAGTCTAGCGTAAGTGCACACGAATCCCACGTAAAGCACGGTGCTCGCACTTTCTCAAATTTACCTACTTTCCCTGTTTAAAAAAAAAGAAACCTCACCCCAAAAAAACGTATCCTTTCCATCTTTACTCTAGCACAATAGTCGGCGCATTATTTGCATTGTGGCTGTTAAAACAAGCAAAAAATAAAGAAAAACACACAGTCACACATTGCATCAGTAGCGCCAGCAATAGGAAGCGGGCAACTGCGGTAATCGCGCAGACACACCAAATTTAGTCAACCAAGTCCTCAACCATCTGTGCGATCCTTCCGGCAGAAAAATGTGAAACACAGGTAGCGCTCCAAGCAATAAGAAGGTGTTGTTCCTAAGCAACGACAGGTGGGCATTCACACTATTTAGGACTGGTAGCGGCAGGCTAATCACCTACCCTGCCAGAAATCAAAATATATTAACGAAGCCAACGCAAGACTGAGTCTTGTCGAGGCCCTTCGCTCCCGAGAGGAGTGAACAAGAAAAAAAAAAAACGATAGGAGTTCGATGTTTTATTGAAAGAAAAAGCGAATTTGTGTTGCTCTATTTTATACCGTATACTGTGCTGTACTGGCGGCCGCCGTAGCCGAATGGGTTGGTGCGTGACTACCATTCGCAATTCACAGAGAGAACGTCGGTTCGAGTCTCGATGAAACACCAAAATTAAGAAAAACATTTTTTCTAATAGCGGTCGCCCCTCGGCAGGCAATGTCAAGCCTCCGAGTGTATTTCTGCCATGAAAAAGCTCCTCATAAAAATATTTGCCGTTCGGAGTCGGCTTAAAACTGTAGGTCCCTCCATTTGTGGAACAACATCAAGACGCACACCTCAAATGGGAGGAGTAGCTCGGCCAAACACCCAAAAAGGGTGTACGCGCCAATTATATATATGTATATGTATATATATACTGTATACGGGCATACACACACATATACCTATCTAAGTATTAAATTAATTAACATCACTTTCATGCGTAGTTCAAAGTTTTAATATTTTGTTCATTGTTCGTTTCTCTCTTTACAGTCTTTTCGAACAGGAGATTATGAGCTATGTTCCTATTGAAGAACGCAGTCCACAGGGTTCTCCAGTGCTCAACTCTCGCATGCCGCAGCGTGCCCCACCACCATTCCGGCGTGATTTCGAAGCCAAATTGCGCGGATTCTACCGCAAACTGGAGTCGAAAGGTTACGGACAAGGTCCACACAAATTGAAGTAAGAACTCTGCCACCTGTTTTGTTTTTATTTACACTTATTTGCTTAATTCTTAACACAGATTACACATTCGACGCACACATCTGCTGGAGGATGCTTTCCGGCGTATAATGTCTGCCAATAAGAAAGATCTGCAGCGCGGACGTCTTGCTGTTCTATGGGACACTGAGGAGGGCTTGGACTATGGCGGCCCCTCAAGGTATCTAATATATCTAATGCATATAAAAAATCACGCAATTCTCATGAAATGCTTTTGCTCGTACCGTACAGAGAATTCTTCTTTCTGCTCTCACGCGAGCTGTTCAACCCCTACTATGGACTATTCGAGTATTCAGCTAATGATACGTACACCGTGCAAGTTTCACCGCTATCGGCGTTTGTGGACAATTGTCACGATTGGTTCCGGTTCGGCGGTCGTGTATTGGGCTTGGCACTCGTACATCAATACCTATTGGATGCCTTCTTTACACGCCCATTTTACAAGGCGTTGCTGCGTTTGCCCGTCGCGCTGAGTGATCTGGAATCGCTCGACAATGAGTTTCATCAATCGTTGCAGTGGATACGTGACAATGACATCGGCACCGGCATCGATCTTGGTCTAACGTTTTGCGTCACCGAAGAGTTGTTGGGACGTGTGGTGGAGCGTGAATTGAAAGCCGGCGGTAAGAATATTATTGTTAATGAGAAAAATAAAAAAGAATATTTGGAACGCATGATTAAGTGGCGTTTGGAGCGTGGTGTGCAAGAGCAAACGGAATCGTTGGTGCGTGGCTTTTATGAGGTGGTCGATGCGCGCCTTGTTTCCGTTTTTGATGCACGCGAATTGGAGTTGGTGATTGCCGGTACGGCGGAAATTGATATTAACGATTGGCGTCTGAACACCGAATACCGTTCGGGCTATCATGATAATCATCAGGTGATCATTTGGTTTTGGCAAGTCATCGAGAAATTCACCAACGAGCAACGTTTGCGTCTATTGCAATTCGTCACCGGCACCTCGAGTATACCGTATGAAGGCTTTTCGGCACTGCGTGGCTCAACGGGACCACGACGCTTCTGCATCGAAAAGTGGGGCAAACCGAACGCTTTGCCGCGTGCGCACACCTGCTTTAATCGCTTAGATTTACCGCCTTATCCGACACCCGAGCTGCTCTATGAGAAGCTGCTGTTGGCCGTAGAAGAGACGAATACATTTGGCATAGAATAGAAATGCATAGTATGTGTGTGTGTGTGTAGATGTGCTATGATATACAGTAGCGTTTAGGGGATTAGAGTCAGTCGCAAGTTCATCTTAATGAATTAAGTTAATTTATTGAAATCGTTGATATAAACGAAAGAAAAGTGATATTTTTAATTACAAATATTTATTTATTTTCACATTTACATACTTACATACTATTTTTTATATTTAAATATTGTAGTTATTTAATATATTGTGACCAGGTCTGTTGTTTTTTCGTAGTTAAGAAATAATCGAAGTCATTATTATTTATTGACGTTATGGATTAACGGTTCTTTTTATATCGATGAAACAAGTGTTTACAACAAAAGCAATAATCCCAGTATTTCCGCTTTTTATTTTTATTAAATGTAATAGCTTTGAAACTTTATGTCGTGCATGCTTTGAATTGCATTTAAAACCAAGAAATTAACTGTTGACAACAAAGTAACAAAACTTATTAAATCACGTGTGAGTAGAACTGTGCGATTATTTTTCGTAGAAATTTGATGAAAATGAACATTACAAAAAATTCCCCATACACTTTTGCGGGTCTCATATTAGAGTGAGACTGCTTGACCGACATAAATTCAACACAAAGAGCGAAAAATTACTATTGTTGTTGTTGTTGTAGCAGCTTACAAAAACTCTATCAGTGCAATGTAGTTACCGGTCGTCTTCGTCTAGCTCTTGTGTAGACCCATGAAACATGCTGTTTCGACAGGTTGGGTCCAAAGGGAGAAAAGGTGTTAGGTGAGCAGGTTTGATGGGGCATGTGAAAAGGTGGTTAGTATCGTGTGGAGTGCCTTGGGTCTGTCGGGATCAATTCTTGATAGGTAGGAGTTTAGGCTGCTACAGTATCCATAACGAAGTCGTACCCATGGCATTCGGTTCTACGTTACCGGAGTAAATCGGTTTTTTTCCAACCAAGGGCTGCATCCCCATTAAACTAGCACTGTCTGGACTAGATGACTATTCTTTGCCTTTGCAATCGGAACTCCATATTTAAAAAAAAAAAGTGCACCAGTTACTAGACTACTGTGATTAAATAGGAGTGCGACTATGTGACAATATTAATTTATTTATTCTTTCCAAAAAAGATTTAGTAGTTCACAGTTGGATTTAGATTTCAGCTTATCCTCAATTACGTACACTAAAGATTCTTAGAAACTTTGGGTTCATCCCTTTGGCGACTGGTCAAGGCGCATCCCTGCTTAGTCCGAGCGGTACATTCTCCATTTACCTTTCTGCAAAGGAAGAGTGGACGGGGTGCAGTATTAGGAGGCAAGACCTGGTGAATCTGTTCACGGATGGCTCGAAATCGGATGGAAGTGTTGGGGAAGGAGTATTCTGCAAGGCTCTCCCTATTAAATCCAAGTTCAGGTTACCGGACCATTGAAGTGTGCTCCAGACAGCGGCAATTAAAAAAGGAACTGATTGGCTGCTCACTTGAGTAATAACTGTCAGGAGGTAAATATCTACTCCGACAGCCAAGCGGCAATAAGAGCTCTGGGCTCGATGATGGTGCAGTAGAAACTGGCTTCACTTTCGATTGCATCCGACTTATTCGGTGTAAGCCTCATCTGAGTATCTGGTCATGGCGATATTGCAGGAAACGAGCTAGCTAAGCAGGGGACCTAGATGGGGAAGGTAGATGCCGCGAAATGAGAGGTTGACTACCTACAGTCTGCTCTTGGAGATATGGGCTTCATGTCAACTCAGCGAATGCTGGACAAGTAGACAAAGTTGTAAGGTCGCGAAATCTTTCTGGCCACGAGTTGATTGGAGGCGGTCGAGGGATCTACTGGGAAATACAAGTCGGTTCAGTCGGTTAGTTTAGGTTAAATGGCTGCCCTAGCTTGGGGCCCACTTGGACAAATATTCAAAAATTCGTCCGTGCCATACAGGGGAAAGCAGAAAGGAGAATGACGCCGATGGTGGCTGACGCATGGTAAGGATACCCACCAAATTCGAGAGCTGAGGCTTTGTTAGCCTTAGGAGTTCTCTCGAGCGTCCCCGATCTACCCGTTGCCAGAAGGATCTCGCGACCTTGCCTGCTAGTGCACTAGCCCAGCGCTCGCTGAGTTGATTCGAGGCCCAACTTTCCAGGAGCAGACCACAAGCTCTTAGGGGAACCCCAATCCTCTCATTTCGCGACGAAACCGTCTCCAAAGTTCCTTGTGAAGCCAGCTCATCAGCCCAGCAGTTTCCCTCTATGCCGCTGTGACCGGGATCCCAAATGAGCCTCATATCGAAGTATTCGGATGCAATCGAGAGAGAAGCCAGACATTCCCCGACCAATCTTGAACGCACAAACCACAAGCCCAAGGCCCTAATTGCCGCTTGGCTATCGGAGTAAATATTTACTTCCTTATCGAAGTAAGCAACCAATCCACTGCTTCTTTAATTGTGGCTACCTCCGCTTGGAAAACACTATAGTGTCCGGAAGCCTGAATTTGAGCTTGATGGGGAGCTCCTTCAGTTGGTACAAGTCGGCAGTCGGTTCTACATTACCGCAACGGCCCGGATTTAAATCCGGCCAAGGACTGTGTCACTTTAGCGTCATTCCCGTATATGTATGGGGAATATTTCTGCTGCTGCAACAACAATAAACAACAACATAATTGTTTTCGTGCTTTTTTAAGAAATAGTCAAGTAGGTATTTTTAGTGGTGACCCTCAAAAAGAAAGTAAACTAAATTCTCAAGTCGGCTCATATCGAAATTTATTTTTTATGTTTCTTATCTATAAATGAACACTCAAATAATCGCACAGCATTTCCAGAAATTCTAGTTGCATGACAGATTAATTATTTCATTCCAAATAATCAAAGAATTTTCAATATTACTGACGCGCTGGTTTTTCACTTTTGTTCGATAGGAAATCACTATTTTTATGATTTTATATAATATCTTTAAGATTAGGATAAAATATTTATATACTGGAGCGCTTATTTCAAACTATAAATGCAGGTTCATTTATTGTTTAATTACAAAATTTGTCAGTTATAACTTGGCCAATTAAGGCCTGCAATGCCCTACGTTGTGGGCTATGTAGGTGTACGCAGAGGTTGAGTATCTGATAGGTGGTCTAAAGGCAACAGCCTTGCCTTCTAACTGCTTCTAAAATGGTTCAGTGATATGAGGGAGTCTATTTGCTGAAAACGCTGAAATAAGACTGGCTCTCCAATATCTCTCCTTGATATATTCAGCTTGCCGCTCCCAGAAATTTTGCTGAATCGGTTGAACAGTGCGAGCATTTAAGTAGCCCAACTTTGACATTCGATATTGTTGGCTCTGTGACGGCGCTCAGGGTTCTGCCCACTAAGAAATGTGCAGGGATGAGTGCACGAAGATCATCGCGCTGTTTCGGCAAATGTAATCCGGTTTCCTGCTATTTCGAGGGTCGATGAAGGAGTGCAGAATAGCTATGTTAGATAGTGTTGCAATAATAAGTCCAGAATCGCTTTAACATTTTCCTCTTTACATTCTTACACCCTTTGTTGGGTGTTTGGCCGAGCTCCTCCTCCTACTTGTAGCGTCCGTCTTGTTGTTGTTCCACAAGTGGAGGGACCTACAGTTTTAAGAAGAACGGCAGATATTTTTTTATGAGGAGCTGTTTCGTGGCAGAAATACTCGGAGGTTTGCCATTGCCTGCTGAGGGGCGACCGCTATTAGAAAAAGGTTTTTCTTATTTTTGGTGTTTCACGGAGACTCGAACCAACGTTCTCCGAATTCCGAATGGTAATCACTCACCAACCCATTTTGCTACGGCGTCCGCATGCTTTACCATTCATCAGCTCCATTTTAACCACGTCAGAAGACGTCCCGTGAGTAGAAACCAATAGTTTAATAGATTACAGCCCACCCAGTGCCAGATGGGAGTTGTTAGGTGTGTGTGGTGCATGAATTAATCATGACTTTAGCGGTAGATGGTAACATAACTAAAATAATGGGTGTCACAGATATCGTGATTCTAATCTCAAATAACCTAGGCACCTTCAAATTGCTCAACGAGGGCTACAGATTCCAGATTATCGCATACTTAGGTAGGTAGGTGAATTGGTGGAAGTGCCACTCTGGCACTCCAAAAGTAGCATTAAAGCGCACCCTCCAACAGGCAGATACTTACAGTCAGCCAGAGCTGTTGATGTAATGAAGAAGATTGATGGGATTTAAGGTGGCGCACTGCCCCGGGCTGACGAAGGAAGGAGCGCCCAGTGACCTTAATCGTTAAGCTACCAAAGCCAGACATTTACAGTCTTCTCTCTCTGAAAGATTCTCGCAGCTTCTGCAATTGGGGTTAAACGGTAAACCCAGCTTTCCGGTCCGTCCAACGACCGGTAAAAGTGAACACAGCTATGAATATGGAAATTGAATGGCGTTGAGTGCGCAGCACTTTCTGAGTCCTTCGTCTATTGTACTGGGACCAAATGGAGCTCCATATTTTCTGCGCTTTCCTGAGAAATAAGTTATGGAATTCCCTTTTTACAACATTCAGGGGGACCCGATGACTGGTTAGGAAGTCTCTGATACCAATTCAGTCCCCTTCTTGGCAAGCTCATCAGCAACTTCATTTCCCTTTAAGTTCCTATTTCCTGGAACACAGATCAGAGATATGTTACCTGCACACCCAAGAGATTTGATCTCCTCCCTGCAGGAGTTAACTAGTTGGGATCCGCGTCATGGCGTCGTCAGAGTCTTAATGACGGCTTGACCAATCGGGAAAAATGTTAACACTCATTGAATCAGTTATGATTTTCTTAGAAAATATTTACCTTAAAAGTGCTAGGGCTGGAGATTCTAGTAAAATGTGTTGAGACGTCTCGTCGACCTCCAGTCATAGTCGGCATTCTGTTGCAATAAACGGATGCGTTCGATGCACACTTGAACGCAGTCGATTATGAGGGGTGAATTAATCTGTGATCACTACCAAAGGGGAATTGTTACTGGAGTGATAGTCCTTGGCCGAATACAAATCCGGGTCGTTCCGGTAACATAGAACTGACTGTCGTGAGAACCATCAAAGGGGTATTCAAAAAGTTTAACTTGTCTCAGGCGCCCAATTTACCCCCACACGGTGCTTATCCTGCTTTTAGTAATTTTAAAGTTTACTGGGGCGGCTGCCCTTGGTCGGGAAAACACAGAGTCATTCCGGTAAAATAGAACCGGCTGCCATGGGAATTCGTTTAAAGTGTCCTTTAGACTGGTTCTAAGTACATTGTTACACACAATGTGAATTGTTGTAACAGCATAAAATATTTTAATAATAAAATTTTAATAAAAAAATCTAATACCTACAGTCTGTGTCAGAAAAAAGGAACCGCGATTATTCATGAAGTATAAAAGAAAAAAAAAAAAAAAAATTAATAAAATTTTTTACATGAAAGTATGTACAAAACTACGAGTCGCAATTACTCAATAAGCTGTGTAGTCTCGAGTATAGCCTGGCATCTTCTCGGCATGCTTTAAACCACCTTTTCTGCGTAGCTTGCCGACAAAGAGGACTAGATTTTGCGAACTTGAAGCACGAGTTGCTTTAAATCATGAACTGGCCTTCCACCAAGATGCGTTTTCATAGTTCCCCACACATTTTCAAGGGGGTGGCGTCTGGGGACTGGGAAGGCCAGTGCAATACTGTGACACCATTTTCTCGTTTTTTCTCAATGTGTTTTTCTGAGAGTAGTGGTTTTGACGAAGTGGGACGGTAGGATATGTTCGCCTCCTTTAGTCGACGTTGGATGGTATTGATACTCACATGTATTCCCTTTTTAGCAAGAACTGATCGTGCTTGGCGTAGTCCCGAAGAAGAGTCCCGCTTACAAAGTTGGACGATCAATTTATCCTGCTTTTTTGTTGTCGTCACTCGCTTCAAGCCGCGCTCGGAAAAGCCATCAACATTTTTGTACACCTTATACCGCTGATGGACCTTATACGAAGAACTCAAAAAGGTCTTTGGACTCCTCGCCATTCAATTTCCAAACTCGTAGCTGTGTTTACCGGTCATTGAAAGATCGGCTCACACGCGGAAAGTTGGGTTTACCGTTTAAGCAAGAAGCTGTGGGAACCTTTCAGAGTAGAAGACTGTTGAACACCTTCTCTGTAAATGTCCGAGTTTGGCAGCTAGGCGATTAAGGTCACTGCTCGGATTAAGGTGCTCCATTCTTCGACCGCCTGAAGCAGTGCGCCAACCTAAATCCAATAAATCTCCTCCATTATATCAACAGCTCTGGCTGGCTGTAGTTATCTGCCTGTTGGAGGTCTCATAAGGGTATCAAAACGGCGCTTTAGTGCTACTTGAGGAGTGCCAGACTGTCACTTCTACCATTTCACCTACCTACCTATACCGCTGATTCCACAACACAACGAACTTTTTTGATTTTTTAATCACTTTTGCAGCCGCGGCGTAAGATAATTTCGGCGCTTTGGAATGCGTGCATAATAATACCGCCTCGAAACGCTTCGCGTACTTCTCACTCATTTTTGTTTGGTTGCGTTTACGGGAAAGTTTCGAATGGCACTAACCTGAGTTAGCACTGGCGTCGTTGCCCTTGAATGGGACTATTACGCAGCAAAAAGCAGAACGAAATATATCTGGAAGTTGCACGAAAAAAAGGTTCTTTTCTTCTGACACAGACTGTAAAATTTGTATACCTCATTTCAAATATAATTAATTTGCTCAAACCTGCAACTGTAGTCAAAAAAAGTAATGAAAATTGGCGATATGTTGATTTAATTTGCAAGGCCTTAGAAAAATCATCGAATAAAAAAAAGAAAAAAAGAAAACAAAAACAACAATTATTATTATTATGTAATCGTTGCGTACTTTATTTATTTTATTTTTAGAAATAACTATTTAATTTGAAAACTCTACCTCTTTTAACTATAAAAAAACATAAAAAAAAACATTTGCTCTCTCACTGTGTGACATTAGTTCTAAGCAAAGAAATAATAATTAATAAAAAAAATATATATAAATAGATTATTATGAAATTTACTTAACTATTTCGAAATGTACGTAGTTTAACCCGTCCATTTCTGTACCAAGATTTAGGCGAATCAAAGTCAAGGCGCGACGCCATTGAAAAAGCTAAACAAAATACAAAAAAAAAAAAAACTACAACAAAACGAAAATCAAATTCTCAATAAAATGTTCAATAAAGAAGAAAACTTTTAGAGCAACTGCAACGTTTATCTATGTATGTAGTAGTGACGCAGTTGCGCATCTCGTCGACGCATTATTGATTGCTTTCGTATGAAAGGCATAAATTATTATAAATAGAAAAGATACCACACGCATACATATCTACATATGTATGTGTATGTCATGATGTGAAAAATTAATTGAATTGCACTAATGCGGGTAACTGCAATCGATTAGCAAGCGGATAGACGAAAATTGTGACTGAAACTATGGGCGACGCATTGTAGATATTCAAGCGCGCATAACTGAATCGATTAGATATTTGTTTTTATGCAAGCGACAGTCGTTTATTAAATAATGTTCAGCTTAATGTAGTGCCGCGTTGTTTGTACTCGTATTGAGAAAATGCATAGAAAATAAATATTTATTAAAAATACTAGCATTTCGTTAAATTTGCTTTCGTTGCTTTGTTTGTTTTTCAACTGAATGTACGAAATTTAAGGCACAAACCGAATTTGCATTGCCGTTGGGTTGAATCGTAATGTGCAGCCTTGCAATAATTGAATAAAAATAAAATCGAACATGTTTTGTATTATATAGAACAAATTATATTAATGAATTAAATTAATTATTTAAAAATATTTTAAAAATTATAATTGCATTATTTTCTGATTGGTGTGAATTTGTGAAATTTATAAATAAATTATTTTTTTATTAATGTGAATTTGTGAAATTTATTATAAAATATTTTTTTTAATACAATATATTATAATAATAATAATTTTTTTAATACAATTTGTAAATTTTTCAATTAAATTATTTTCTTTTTTTTGTAAAATTTGTAAAACTAATATAATATTTAAATTATTTTCTTATTGGAGAGAATTTGTAAAATTTATAATTAATTTTTTTTTATTGGAACCAATTTGTACAATTGTTAATTAAATTATTTTCTTGTTTTTTGTAAAATTTGTAAAATTAAAATTATTTTCTTATTGGTATGAATTTGTAAAATTTGTGATTAAATTTTTTTTTAATTTGTAATTAAATTATTTTCTTATTGGTGTGAATTTTTAAAAATTTTAATCAAATTATTTTCTTTTTTTTTGTAAAATTTGTAAAATTTATAAATCAATTATTTTCTTACGGGTGTGAATTTTTAAAATTTTCTGTTAAATTATTTTCTTATTGGTGTGAATTTGTAAAAATTTGTAATGAAATTATTTTCTTTTTTGTTTTGTAAAATTTGTAAAATTTATATAGGGTTATTCAATAGGTGCGCTTCAACTTTTTTCCGATAGGGAGGGCGAACGACGCAATATTTTTTATTTTTCGCTTGTCATTTGTAAACTTCATTAGTATACATTTCATCATGGAGCGCTACACACTTGAGCAACGATTGCAAATCGTGCAAATTTTTTATGAAAATAATCGTTCTGTTGCTGCTACTTTAAGAGCATTACGGCCATTTTACGGTCCATTTAACAAGCCGTCCCGTTTTGGAGTTATGTGAAGTCATTGGTCTACAGTAACAAGCCGGCGACGATTTGTGAGCTCAGAGCCAATATTAAACGCGAAATTGCTGGAATTTCGGCCGATTTATGCAAAAGAGTGGTCGAAAATTGGTTTCAACGATTGGGCTTCGTAAAACGTGCACGCTGTGGTCATGCAAAAGAAATCGAATTTCATACTTAAATGTATATGTTCAAACTCGATAATAAAAAAAAAATTAGTTAAAAAAGTCAAACCGTTTGTGTTTTATTCAAAAAAGTTCAAAAGTTGAAGCGATCTTACCGAAAAACCCTATAATTAATTTATTTTCTTACTGGTGTGAGTTTTTAAAATTTTCAATTAAATTATTTTCTATTAATGTGAATTTTTAAAATGTAATATATAATTAAATTATTTTTTTTTTTTGTAAAATTTATAATTACATTTTTTTTATTGGAGTGAATTTGTAAAATTTTTAATTAAGTTATTTTCTTTTGTAAAATTTGTAAAATTTCCAATTAAATTATTTTCTTATTATTAAATTATTTTCTTGTAAAAATTACACAGTACAACAAATTCACTTAGATGACTATTTGGTTGCCTTTCTGTTCCAAAAATGGTGTTGAACAGTGTTTGATATAAGTATATACATTGTAAAAATTATAATTAATATATTTTTTATTGATATAAAATTGTAAAAATTATTTACAAAATTATTGTATTTTTGATTGCCGATTATTTACAAAAAAAAAAAAAAATGTTATTAAAAAAAACACACAAAAAACGATTCCGTGTTACCTGATGAAGATTCCTTTACACAAAACAGACGAGAAAAATCAATAATAATATTCAAGTGGAATTGCACTGCTTATAGTCGAAAAATGGCAATGTCTCGGCAATATTTCTCTTAATATTTCCGAATACAAATGGCTTGCTTCAAAGCAGAGGATAAAATAAGCACTTTTCTTGTTTCAAAAAACTTGCATTATTGCGATTGCTGATTTTCGCAAAACAATGAGATCAGAAAAAAAAGTTTTGGCCAATATTGTATGTATGTAAAGTGCGTTTCATAATCATAAGACAGAGGAAAATAAAAATTTTACACATCGATTAAAGTATCAAAAGTTATCTGTTTCATTACAGAATTTAAAACTTTTTTTAATATATAAAGAAAATTTTTAGCAAAAGCGTATTTCCAGGCATTTCAAAATAATAAGACACTGTTTAATGAAAGTGATCGTTTAACAAAAGTATACTTTTTACGAGTTTTTTTTTTCTGTCGTCTAGAATCATTTAGTATTCTATGGAAGCACCATTTGCTTTAGCGACACAAAATAACATTTTTTTCGTCGATTCTGCTAACTTTTTAAGTAAATTTACATCTATAGAAGCCCATTCTACCTTAATTGCCGCTTTAAGCTCGTTGGTGTTGTTAAATTGGCGATTGTTGGCGTAAACTCTTCTGACTAATATATGTACCTCAAATGTTTTCTATTGGGTTTAGATCCCGAGAACACGTCGGCCAGTCCATAGTTTCTATGGAACAATCGGTCAAATACTGCCTTGTTTCCCTGCTTACGTGGATTCGGGCGTTGTATAGGTGAAAAACGAAGGGCACTTCCCGATTATCCCGAATAAAAGGAAGAAGATTATTTTCCAAAACGTTTTCGTAGTCCCCACTATTCATTCGCGATGATGTAAACTGTATATCCAGGGTTCCTCTCGATATAAATGCATCCCAAATCGCAACAGAACCTCCACCGAAGTTGCGCTTGGAAAATAAGAGGGAGCTCTTGCGCAAATCTCTCCAAAACCATCGGGTCCATCGAGGTTAAATTTTTTTTTATCCGAAAATATAACCTTTTTAAAAAATTAAATTAAATTGGGCAACATTAAATATATTCCAAATATCTTACTGTGCCCCAGTTGGTGTCTAGGTGTTTTTCTGCAAACTGAACTGGCGCTTCAGCTTGTGGTGTGGCAAAAGATGGGGTCCTTCTCTGATTTTTGATAATTTTAAATGATTGCACCTCTGTAATGTGTGCCAAACTGTTGTTTTTGAAACCTTATTTTGAACAACAGCGGCCAAGTTGGCACAAGACTTAGAATCTTTTCTTATGATTGCTCGCTGTTCTCGACTTTCCTCCAACGGGCTTCAAAATGTGGGTAATTCTCAGGTCTCCGTAAAAAACTCCGGATAACACAACGACTTCTGTCTGGGTTTTTGCAATAAATTTGATTGACAAGTCTGAAGCCTTGTAGGCCAAAAATTTTCCACGCTCCTCTTGTGATAATATTGAACTCCTCGTTATCAGTCCAACCAGCTGCCTACAGTCCCTGCTGCTCGGTGACAGGAGGAACTGCGACATGACAGGTAACATCAGATTTGTCCATCTGCAGACTCAGCTGACTCAGACTACTGCTTGGTAGACCCTACAGTAGTAGTGGAAGTCGGACAGATAATTCTACTTCTAATTCAATTCAAGTTCAATTCAAAATTCATTGCAGGCGCAAGAAACTTGCTGTTTCGACAGGTTGTGCCCAAAGGGAGAGCGGTGTTAGATGAGTGGGTTTGAAGGGGCATGTGAAAAGATGGTTAGTGTTGTGTGAAGTGCCTTCTCCATGGTCTTTAAGCTTGTCACTCCCTTCTTGTCACTCCCACTTGAAAAACTAACCCGTCTCGATGCAATGACCGCCAGCTGTTGGATTTTTTAAACACTTATTGAATTACTCGTATTTTATTTATTATTACCTTGGGTATACATCCTACCTATATCTCTACAACGCTTGATGTGAGGGACCTACAATTTTAAGCAGAACGGCAGATATTTTCTTATGAAGAGCTTTTTCGTGACAGAAATACACTCGGAGGTTTGCCATTGTATACCGAGGGGCGACAGCTTTTAGAAAAAACGAAATTGTCTATCATTTTGGTGTTTCATGCTCGGAGATTCGAACCTACGCACTCTCGAATGGTAATCACGCACCAATCCATTCCGCTACGGTGGTATACTGAATAGAAATGTCAAAAGTATTTTCTTACTTGCACAGCTGGTTTGTTGTCCACAGAAAAACACCTTTTATAAAGATATTTAATTTCGGTTTCAATGCATCGTTGGTTGGGGGAGCGATGATTTGTTGATGAAATCACAAATGAGGAAAGCTGAAAAGCAGCAAGCAGTTCTCGGCAATAAAACAAATAATAATTTTATCGTATTTCATTGAATGCGAATTTGAAACTCTTTTGCAGCTAAAATTATTTGAATCACAGCTTGAAATTTTTGTAGTTTTTCATGCGCGTAATGAAATCCTGATTTACGCTTATTTAAATCCTCTGTTTCGTAGTAAATTTTTACAGAATACTATGATATAAATGTATGTACATAGGCGTAATACTGTAACTTCACTTGACCAACATAAACGCACTGCCCTTTTTTGATCCGAACCGATTTGCGGCTTAAGCGAACACCATTTAATGCCTCCATTCATGTCTCTATATGTGAAATTCGAAATGTCTTAGTACTTAGATATTATAAAATAAACGAAAAAATTACTATTTATTATTTTAGCAGCATTAAGCGCAAAAAAACAAAGACGGAAAAAAAAAAGAAAGAACGTATCCATGACTCAAAATAAGCGAAATTAGCTAAAAAATTATTTACTTCCTACTCGATTGCGGCCAAATTGTTACGTTAAATTTCCAAAACAAAAAAAAGACTCACATTCCATGTATATTTATTTTCCGGCAATATTTGCGCCTGTAACAACAACAAAGAAAAGGAGATATTGTTACTAGTAATGAATAGTTGCAGCGCTTGGGCATGGATACTGATATTAACGGTACGCATACCTACACATACGAGTATGAATATTTATATATTATTAAATTAGTCTTATATATGAAGTGTTACTTATTTATTGCATATATTTGTGTATATGTATTTATTTATTTATTTATTTAAAAAATCAAAGAAAATCTGTAATACAAAACTAAAAAAAAATATTTTTAAACAGACGAAGCGATTTTCAAATAGCCAGCTTGTTCTAGATGTATTACGTAAGTACGTGGAAGGTCGGCGGTCATTTGCTTTTCTAAATTTAAAAGTTTGCGTATGTTCTGAATAAAAATAAATTACCTAAATATATAAAATACAAATAAAATATTAAACGCGAAATAAAACATCTTTTCTACTTCATTCAATAAGCATTTGGAGATGGGCAAGTTGGGAATAAAAGGGACAAAAAGAAAAAGGGAGAGATTAATAAATTTCGATTCGGGTTCGTTCTGCGTGCCTCAATTTTGGTTTTTGAAAGATGCTTGAATACTCGACATCACAGTAAACATTTGTATTAAGGGGTTAAGGGTAGTCGGAACTTTCAAAAAATTGTATTATTTTTTTTAATCTTCTTTAAATATCATATTTGTTAAGCCAGATTCTGGCAAATTGAGTGAAAATTTGAAGTGAATCCGGCAAATACAATACTTTTCGAGTTATTCAGCAATTAACAAAGGGCGCTCGGGCACTCCGGAATCGATAGCAAAACTTTAAATGCGTTTTTCTCGAAACTATGTTTTTTGAAATGGTTATCAGTAGAGCTGTGATAGTCATGCAAATGCATGTTGCATGCATATTTTGCATGTTTCGTCCATAAAAGCATATTTCAATTTAAAATGCATGTTTGCATATTTTTTGAATAAGTTTAAGAAATTTAAATCATTCTTCTAACCAAAACATAAATAAAAACAATTCGAAGATAAACTTTCGTTTAAAGAACAGATCTATAACATTTTGTGCGCCCATCTATTACAAAATTTTTTTATTTGCTTTCTCCAATGAGGCGACAAATTTCTTTATAAAAATAAGACTCCCAAATTTCCACGAAATGAGTTTGGCGCAATTATTGGTTACTATGATTTGTGCGTCACTTGTGGTAGTATGAAATGCATAGTAAACGCAGTAAGTTACATCATATTCTTCTCAGTTATTGCATAGTATTTGAAGTAATCGGTTGATTGAAAATTGCGTTAAGATGCCAAAAGATAGAAAAGAAACGCCGGGTGAATTTATTTTGCGTATGAAAAACCAATTTCCCAATGTCGGACAAATCAGTTTAATTTTGTTCATATTGCAATTGTTTGGTTTCTGCGAAAAAAATATTTCAAGTCAAACAGCACATTGATTCAGTGAAACACAAGGATGCTCAACAAAGAAAAAAACAGAATTCTAAATGTGAAATGAGCCAATTGTTAATATCAAATTATCAACAGAAACATGGGCCAAATCTTTCGGAACTCAATATGGATTTATGTAAAACTTTAATCGAAGCCAACATTCCATTAAATAAAGTGAATCATCCGAGTGTAGTACAATTCATAGAAAAATACACTTCACAATCAGTTCCAGATCAAATTACACTTCGTCGTAATTATTTGCCACATTTGTATGAAATATCGATTGAAAAATTGCGTTTAAAAACTGATGGAAAATATATTTGGGTTACTCTGGATGAAACAACGGATATCGAAAAAAGATCAGTTGCGAATTTTGTTTTTGGCATATTGGACGATGAAAACGAGCGCGGAAAATCTTATTTGTTGAACGTTAAAGAATTAGACAAATGCAACGCTAACACGGTCGCAACATTTTTTACTGAATCATTGTTACGTTTATGGCCTAAAGGTGAGTCTTTACCTAAATGATATATGACAATGTTATGCTCGTTACTACCGATGCTGCTGCATACATATATGATTTCGGCGATGAAGTCTCTTCAAGTTTTATTCCCAAAAATGCTACACGTTACATGTTTTGCCCATGGATTGCATCGATTGGTAGAATTTATTCGGTCAGAGTTCCATGAAGTAAATTTGTTGATATCAAAAGTAAAGGCTACCTTCGTCAAAGTACGTATTGCTATTTTTATCTATAGTTCAAATTCTTATATTGAATAAAACATTAAATTCCTTCACAGTCAGCAGCTCGACGACAGCTGCTTGAGCAAGCAAATCCGAACATTCCACTGCCACCCGAACCAATTGTCACTAGATGGGGAGCTTGCCTACAAGCATGTGATTACTATGCTGACAAATTTGACGCTGTAAAATCGGTTGTTGATTATTTGGATGATGCAGATTCGGAATGTATTCGAGATGCAAAAAAAGCGTTTAGAGCTTCCAATATTCGACAAGATTTGGCATTCATAAAAGCTAACTTTATGTTCATCGCAGACAAGATCAAAATATTAGAATCGAAAGGACTTGAATTGAAAAAGTTTATAGAGCTGTATGAAGAAGTTCATTCTATCTTAGGCACAATGACCGACGACCGTTTTTTTAAGAAGTTCGAAGAAGTGTTATCTCCGATTGTTGTTAACAGCACTGAATGATTCTAAATTAATTAGTTTTAATCGAGATTCACATGCAGTGTAACCAATTAAAACGGCCATAAATTTAGTTCGGAAAATTACTTTTATTCAATTCAAAAGAAAAAATGTGTGAATATAATAAAAAATTAAGAATTAATTTACTTTTACTCGATATGACTACCTTTTGCCTTGACTACTGCCTTGAGACGGTCCATAAATGAATCGCAAGCTGCCCGAATGCGACTTGCAGGTAAGTGTCCCACTCGCCGACAATGGTTTTTTTCAGCGCCTCGAGACTGGTGAATCTTTTAGTTTGAGCTTTTCTCTCCAAAATGGCTCAAAGAGATAATCCATCGGATTCGTGTCTGGGGAATTTGAGAGCCATTGTGTGGACGTTATGAAGTTCGGAACGTTGTTTTTTAGCCATTCCCGTTTCACTCGAGGTTCGTGAGACGGTGTCGAGACCTGTTGAAACGTCCATGGTCTGCCACCGAAATGTTTGTCTGTCCACGGTTTTAAAGAACCCTTCAGAATATTTTCCCGATAATATTTCGCATTTACCTGGACGCCAAGCTCAACGAGCACGATTAGATAGCGCCCATCTGCGGTTACAGCATCCCAAACCATTACCTGAATCGGGTGCTGCCTCCTGATGGCCAATCAATGACTCAAATTCTTGTATGAACGATCAATCAAATAAATCCTATCGTTTTAGGATTTTACGAATTGTTCAATTTGAAAAATTGTCTCGTCAGAAAACACAATGTTCGGAAATTGATCGCTTTCGGTCAAGCGAAGCAACTCCTTCGCTCTATCAAGTCTGACTTGTTGCTGCTTTGGTGTTAGATCATGCGCCTTTTAGATCTTGTAAGGCTTGACTTTGAGATCATTTTTCAGTATGCGGCAGATGCTACCGTCAGATAGTTTCAGTTCTTTCGCCATTTGATTGGCACTTGTTCGGGGATTTCGCTCAAGTCACTTCTTCACTTTTTAAACAATTTCACGTGACGCTGCAGTCTTTTGATGAACACCTCCATGACGTTTCACGATGCTACCAGTATCATTGTAACGAGTAATGGTGCGATAAACAAAAACGTTATATACTTTAAGGTGCTCGAGCTCACGAACAATCGGTGTTTGAATTTTTCCAGCCAAATATAATGCAATCACACAATTCCGGTTGAAATCCATTACTGATTTTCTTTTTTCGCGTTTACTCTCGCCAAAATGCTTCCGCGTGCTTGTAAACCATACTCTGGACTGTCATTTAACCAAGTAACAGATGCCCATGCATGAAGTAAAATGATCATTTTTCGATAGAAACTTAAGAGTTGTGCTGGCAATATTTTCTTAGTAGTGAAATTACAGGGCTAAAGAACAACAAAGCGGCGGGCGCCGACGGACTGCCGGGTGAGCTATTCAAACATGGCGGCGAGGAGCTGGTAAGGTGCATGCATCAGCTTCTATGCAAAATATGGTCGGATGAAAGCATGCCTGCCGATTGGAATTTAAGTGTGCTCTGCCGAATCCATAAGAAGGGCGATCCTGCAATTTGTGCCAATTACCGCGGGATTAGTCTTCTAAATATCGCCTATAAGGTTCTAGCGAGCGTATTGTGTGAAAGGTTGAAGCCCACCGTCAACCAACTGATTGGACCTTATCAGTGTGGCTTCAGACCTGGAAAGTCTACCATCGACCAAATATTCTCAATACGCCAAATCTTGGAAAAGACCCATGAAAGGAGAATCGACACACACCATCTTTTCGTCGACTTCAAAGCTGCATTCGACAGTACGGAAAGGAGTTACCTGTATGCCGCGATGTCTGAATTTGGTATCCCCGCAAAACTAATACGGCTATGTAAGATGACGTTGCTCAACACCAGCAGCGCCGTCAGAATTGGGAAGGACCTCTCCGAGCCGTTTGATACCAAACGAGGTTTCAGACAGGGTGACTCGCTGTCGTGTGACTTCTTTAACCTGATGTTGGAGAGCATCGTACGAGCCGCAGAACTTAACCCTACAGTAGTCGCGCCCCTGAAACTGTCGTAATTGGTCGCGCGGTCTACATATGTAATCCATTTTAAAATTAAAAAAACAAAAAATAAATATTTAATTCTTCCATTTTTTTTGTTTTAAATATTCTTGTTATTGTTTAATTTATTAATATTAATCAAAAATAACATAAATAAACTTTCTGTTCTTACACAAAATAAATAAAAACCAAAACTTCATTTTTTAACAAAAAATTAAGATACTTCACAAAAGTATTAAATATATATAAAATAACCACAAGATAATTCAGATGTTTTAATTGTTTTCGAAACATGGCAAACATACAGTCTTGGAATGATCAGAACAAATGCGTTTATTGCAAGCGTTACACACTTTACGGGTGCTTTTATTACGGGCCCTTCCACAATCGTAGCAACGACCGGCGTAGTTATTGTGCGTTGGTCCTTGATGAGTTACAACTTGTGGAAGATCCAGGAAGTCTTTTATTTTAAATGTCAGTGTTCTAGGTAGCGTGGTAAGTGTTAATCTTTGGTGAGCCAGTGGTTTCATCCAAGGCAAGGCTAAGTCTATGAGAAAATCACGCCTTTCGACAGATTCATAGTTACTGTTTGCAGTGTAAATGCATAACGGGTTGAGAGCACTGAGGTTTACAAGATTATATTGTAGAACTTAGTCAGCGGCCACCTTCTCCAATTCCTAGATACGTCATAAAGGGAACACATCTTGTCAACCAGATCAACGCCATTTTTAGTGCGATTATTATACTATATTATTTCCGGCTTGCGTTGATCTCCGGTGTCAGAATCAATCGCTGTATCGTTGTGCATTGTAGACATGGCTATTACCACTTTGTTGGCTTTTGGTACATAAGAAATCAGAATATATGGAGAGTGGAATCAACATTTTGAGGAGCATATTGGATGCCCTCTAGCTATTCTAAATTCCCGGGGAACTTCTCTTTTATCTTTTCGAACGGTAGCAATCATTGTAATTCCATTATCAAATAATTGCTTTGCAATTTTCAGAGAGGAAAACCAATTGTCCATTGTAAGATTGGTATGTCTATCCAAAATTGGTTGCACCATTCTCATCACGATATCAAACCTCTCATTGCTTAAGTGAAATGGACCTTCGGGTTGTTGGCCGGCGTAAATTTCTAAGATATAGGTGTATGGGTAATGAACATCTACAAGTGCAAAAACTTTCAGCCCATACTTAGCAGGTTTATTTGGAATATACTGCCGAAAAGAACAACGCCCTCTGAAGGACAAGAGTTGTTCGTCCAAAGTCATTTCAGCAGAGTAGCATACATACATATATATTACCAGAAAAGTTCCACAAAATTGTAAAATCAAAAAGTATGCCAAAAGTCCTCTTTTCTTTACAAAGTATAACTAGCTATTAGCATAAAACCTAATTTAAAATACTTACGTAATCGGTCGCGCGGCATACATACGTAGACCATGAATTTCACGAACCTCTAGCGACACAACTGTACGCGACAATTAACTGCGGAACGATGAGAGTGACTCTCTATTTGTTAGTTACAAGTAGCAAAAATCTCCGATGAAATTGATGCACGATTTTCAAGAAATTTAAAATTTAACAATGGTGGATTACATATGTAGACCGCGCGACTACTGCCGGGTTAATCGCTCAGGCACAATTTTTTAGAAGAGCGTACAATTGCTGGCGTATGCCGATGATATTGACATCATCGGCCTTAACAACCGCGCTGTCAGTTCTGCCTTCTCCAAACTGGATAAAGAGGCAAAGCGAATGGGTTTGGTGGTGAACGAGGACAAAACGAAGTACCTCCTGTCTTCAAACAAACAGTCGGCGCACTCGCGTATCGGCACCCACGTCACTGTTGACAGTTATAATTTTGAGGTTGTAAAAGACTTCGTTTATTTAGGAACCAGCATTAACACCGATAACAATGTCAGCCTTGAAATCCAACGTAGAATCTCTCTTGCCAACAAGTGCTACTTTGGACTAAGTAGGCAATTGAGTAGTAAAGTCCTCTCTCGACGAACAAAACTAACACTCTACAAGACTCTCATCATGCCCGTCCTAACGTATGGCGCAGAAGCTTGGACGATGACAACATCCGATGAAGCGACGCTTGGAGTGTTCGAGAGAAAGATTCTGCGTAAGATTTTTGGACCTTTGCACGTTGGCAACGGCGAATATCGTAGACGATGGAACGATGAGCTGTATGAGCTTTACGACGACATAGACATAGCGCAGCGAATAAAGATCCAGCGGCTTCGTTGGCTGGGTCATGTCGTCCGAATGGATACAAACGCTCCGGCTCTGAAAGTATTCGATGCGGTACCAGCTGGTGGTAGCAGAGGAAGAGGGCGGCCTCCTCTGCGTTGGAAAGATCAGGTGGAGAAGGACTTGGCTTCACTTGGTGTGTCCAACTGGCGCCGGTTAGCACGAGAAAGAAACGACTGGCGCGCTTTGTTAAACTCGGCCAAAATCGCGTAAGCGGTTATCGCGCCAATTAAGAAGAGGAGAAGAAATTACAGGGATATACAGGGAGAGTGAGGGTGTGAAATTATAAAAAACCAATTTGGCAAAGAGGAGTTTTTAAATATTTGAAGAGCCCTAATATTATTTTTTTACCATCCATGGGCTTCATATTGTAAAATTTAGTTTGTTAGGACTGTTGTTTTTCCCATTGCGGTGCGTGTTAACTGCGTAGCAATAAATTTAGAATTTGTAGAATTTAAAACACACAGTACTGCCTAGTCGCATTGCTTCTTTGACGATTACTGCCACAGCCATTGCCACAGCCGCTGTCACTCACTGCTATTGTACATTGAATTTTCACTATAATTTTTAACTGATTTTGTTGATTTGAGTATCTAATGATAGGGTTGAGTTCTCTTGAGTTTCATACAAGACTGAAAATCAATTCTTTTTCCATGATTTTCATAAATTTTCAATTTCTTGTGGTGTGCATCGCTTGCTCTAATCAATACTTACCTCATCTCACTAATCTTATCCGATAAACAAAAAAAAGTTTCTAACGTTTGATAACTTGTAACATTTTATTTGGATTAAATTTTACGTATGTATGTATGTGTATAATTCAATTAATTTTCTATGATTAAAATTTGTATTTATATGAGGAAAAAAACATTAATTACGGACTGAACACAATTTATCAGGTTAGTTAAGCGGATGAAAAGTTGGTTTAGGAAAATTTTGCGGCATAAAAGACTAAAAAGTATGTTGTGCTTTAACAAAATTATGACTAAAATTTTCGCAATTTTTAAAATATTATTAACCATATAAAATTGGAGAATTTACAGCTAAGGTTGGAAAACGTTTTTTAAAAGAAATTTTAAGGTTTAAGATTTTAAACGATGATTTAAAAACAACATAGTGACGTCACTATTCAATTCAAAGCTTTTGAAGAAAGTCTACATAACTTAACAAAAAGGTTTGCTTATGAAGTTTGAAGTATTTAAATATGTACACACAGGGTGGTCTAAACACAAGTTTCTTCTTGCACTATATTATTATGCTTACAAGGTCCAGTTAATGGCATCGTAACAGACGAAGAATCTTGGATCTATGCATATGAGTTGAAAACAAAACAGCAATGGACAGTAGGGATGTACCAAGACGAGTTTGATCCAACAAAAGTTGTTCGCGGAAGAGGCGCCTCAAAGCAAATGGTTGTCTATTTTTTCGGAAAATCTGGTCATATCACAAAAGTACCACTAGAGAATCTTAAAAATGTCAATTCTGAATGAGGCAAAATAATTTGTTTGCCTAAAGTTTCCGCTGAATTAAGGAAAACTTATCACTAGAAATGCTTTCAACAGTTTAAGTTGGGACGACGTAATTGAAGCCTTAAAGGTAAAATTCAAGATCCTGAATAATCTTTTGAAGATTATTCGTAGCTATCTAAGCAATCGCGTGCCCTTATACGAAACCCGAGAAGGATGCAAGACTAAAAAAATAACAGCAACGCGGCCCAAGGATCAATACTCGGACCTGAACTTTGAAATATAAGCTACGATGAAATCCTTCGAATAGAGATGCCTGAGGATGTGATTTAGTGGGAAACGCAGATAACATTGCAGCTTTAATAAACGTCCGAAACACTGACGAAACCAAAAGGAAGTTAAATCAGGTGATGATCCGAGTTCAGACATGGCTAGAAGACCATGGATTAAAGCTGGCCACAGAGAAAACAGAGCAAATCCTTCTTACGAATAGACTTATCCCATTAGAAGTAGGCATACAAGTACTCGATGCCACTTTATCGACAAAAATAGTGGTCAAATACGTAGGAGTGCAATTAGACACAAGGCTAACCTACTGGGCGCATATAAACCATGCTGCCACAAGAGCTGCCAAGGTAAGCGGCATGTTAAGTAAGCTCATGGCAAACCTTGGAGGTCCAACGCAGAACAAGCGAAAGCTTTGAATGGACACGACGAACTCGATTCTCTTCTACGGATGCGAAATATGGGCAGATTCGCTAAGGGTGCAATGCCGGCGGAAAACTCTGCAATCTTTGTAACGCACCTGCGCTCTCAGAGTGGCTTCGTCACACAGAACAGTATCTGAAGCAGCAGTTTTAGTTATCAGCGGAACCATCCTTATAGATATTCTAGCACAAGAGCGCAAACGGAGATGGGAGGCAATAACCTCATGAATTAGAATTCAAACGCGCACACTTTGGCAGGCAAGATGGAACACTGAACGGTAAGGTAGATGGACAGCGAGACTAATACCCGATCTAAAAAAGTGGGTAGAAAGAAAGCACGGTGAGGTTACCTCTTAGCTCAAAAGAAAAGTGAGCCTACCAAACTGTATACATATATGGAGATACTGAGTATGATGATGCGGGGCACACCTTCTTTAAATGCAAGAGGTGGAACATAGAGAGAACAGCTGTGTAACGAGCTATTGGTGTATTTACACCTGAAAATAATCGAGAAAATGATGATAGACGAAGAAAAATGGAATGCCGTTTCGTGGAGGATATTATCCGAAAAAAAGCGTGAAATGGAAGAGCTGCAGAGCATTGAGCATAGATATCTTAAAACAAGCGACCCTGGACGCAGGGTGAGTAAGTAAGTGTCCTTCTTAGGACGCCGTCTGGGCCCTCTACCTCGAAGCAATGCGGAAGCAGTCCCGGGGTGGAGGGAAACATCCAAGAGAAGAGGAGGGATATTTTTAGTGGAATCACTACACACGTAGTAGCGACGGTGATTATATGGGTGAAGGCATTTTTAACCCACCCTCACCGCCAGCAAAAAAATAAAAACAAAAATAAAACGGCTACGTTGGCTGGGACATGTCGTTTGAATGGATACAAAGGTTTCGGTATTCTCTGCGGTACCAGCTGGTGGTAACAGAGGAAGAGAAAGACTTCCTCTACATTGGAAAGATCAGGTAGAGAAGGACTTGGCTTCATTGGGTGTGTCCAACAGGCGCCGGTTAGCACGAGAAAGAAACGATTGGTGCGCTTTGTTAAACTCGGCCAAAATCTCACAAGCGGCTATCGCGCCAATCAAGGAGAAGGGTGAGTTGCATCTGCTATTGAGTAGCTACAAAAAAAAAATGGTGCAAACTCCGATGTTTTTCATTTTTTCCTTTGATATTATATTATTTAGAAAAAAAAACTTGTATTTAGTCCCATATTCGAATTTAAAACAAACGAAAAATCGGATTTTTGCAAATTCTTACTCATACATAAGTATTCATGTGTACAATGTACTGCTATTATTTTTGTTTTTGTTTTATTTTGGTTTTTGTTTTTGTTTAAATTCACATTTATATTTTTAATATTTTTTGTATTTTTAATTCGTAGCGCAAAAATTCATAAGACTTTAGTTAACATTCGCAATAACAATTTGACAAATACATTTTTTTTCGATGCAACTTCAAAACTATTTCTCTTTGCTTACTTATACATATATTTTCATATGCGTATGTTTGCGTATACGCTGTGTGTGTATTAGACGTTTTGGCTTTACTGAAGTTGCAAATGAAAAGTGGCGTAGCTAAACGTTATAGCAATGTTTAACGGTTTAAAATTTAATGATATTTTAATTTGTGTTTTTGGTTTTTCTATTTTTTGTTTTTCACTTTGCTTAAATTTTATATTTTATTGTAAATAATTAGCGTTGATATTTGACGATTCACTGCTTCATCATCGTATTATTAGCCTTTATTTTCTGTTGAGCGGCAAATTGCAGTTACTCTCTCTTATTACTGTTTTATGTGAATGTGCTTAGCATGTGCCCTATGCAATGGGCATATTAACGTTCTCTGTGCCTAGCATGCGCCTAAAAACACACACCACTTAAAATTGTTTTGGCAAATTAAAGTCTACCACTTAGACTAGGCAAAAGCAGGCGACACGTATGCAGTGCCCAGCTTTGAGAGCGCTTTTTTGTTTTAATTTTTTTTGTGATATTTCTATTTTTCCTGTTTAAGTATAACTTAAACAAATAACGCTGCCATATGTATTTTTTTTATATCTCATAAACTTATAAGCTTATAAACTTTCTATACGTCCATTAAAACATCCATACACTGATCTTTGGAAACACACTTATTTACCTACGGGTATTGTTTTTATTTCAATAATTTCCACAACATTCAGCAAGACTATATAGACTTTCATATTTTATTTATGTACGTAACGAAATTTCAAAAATCAGCGAAATTCGCTTGCAGTTTTCTTAACTTTCTTAATTTTAAATACATTTTTTATACCTAAAAAATTTTTTTCCACAAAATTATTTCATTCGAATTTTGTATATCATGCAAATTTTGTCTTTTACGAAACCTCAAATTGTAATTGTTGTAAAAATATCCTTTGAAAATGTGCATACTTGAAAAAATTTGTATTCGATGTGAGAACTTGCGTATTCAGCTTAACTGTAAACTGAACTTTGTGCGTTCGTCGTTTCACACGCTTGTGTTTATTGCATAATTTCCTGGTTTTCTTGTTCATTGACTTGCATTAGAATTAACGGGTTTTGCAATAGCGGTATCCTACCTTGGAACTGTCATAACGGTTGTGTTGTTCACGAATATGCAGAGTCAAAAATGTTGAAATTTTGAAAATTACCTAAAATTGGGTTCAGCGGGGTGCAGTATTTGAAGCGAGGTCGTGTTAGCGCATATGGAAGAAGCCATGGAAGAACAATCATGAGCACCAGTGGACAAGTGTTTCTTGAACTAGTATGGCCCATGACCACCAGCGTCTTGTTATTTAAGATATTTTAGCTAATAAAATGGGTGCGCGATTTTTGTGACTTTTGACTTAAATCAGAAAGAAAATATCTAAATGTTTATATTTCGTGCTCTTGTTCTGGTTTTTGAATATCTTTATTTGGGCCAATTGAAAATACTTATTAGCTGCCGAAAAGTAGAAAAATTGTTTGCGTAGCTTAGGCGTTCAGGTAGTTATAGAGACAGTTCCCTGAATGGTAACTCTTAAAACACTCAGGTTAAAAAGCCCATTGCATTCGATACTCTAAAAAGTAAATGGGTTGATAGTCAAGGAGAATAGGAGAGAAGTGACAGAGAGCAAGAGATAGGATAGAATAGAGACAGATGCAGATATAGCGAGTTCTGTGAGAATTTCGCAGATTCTTTGCGAAATCTGAAAACATCCTCCAATTTGAGAGAACGAATTTTACCCATTACCCTGACATCGCAACTCAAAATTCGTAGTCTTGTTCTAGCAAAGGCAGGTCATTCACAGAGAATTCCGGCTCAATGCTACCCGCCTCCTCCAAGCAAGACAGGCACATCGGGTTCTCAATGATTGCAATGATGGTCATATGCTGACCCCATGGGTTGTGCCCTGTAATAATACCGACCATCACCCGAACGTCTTTCTTTCCAAGTTTTAGTAGAAAGTTTGACAGTTTTCTGTTCGAACTTGTCATAAAACACTTTGCAATTCTGCAGCGTTCTATACCGGACCATCGCTCTTTATGTAGATTGCATACACAATCGCTAATCCAATTCATGATTTCTGCGGAATTGATTCCGATTATTCGCTCTGACCCTTGTGGGGAAACCGCTGATCCACGGTTGGTCAATTCATCGGCAATTTCGTTTCCTTGAACACCGGAGTATCCTGGAACCCATATAAGTACAAGCCTGTTTTGTCTTGCGAAAAAATTAAGCTTCTTCTTACATTCTTGTACAATTTTTGAGGTTTGCTTCGCGTTCTCCAGGGCCTTCAGTGCAGCCTGACTGTCACTGAAAACTTCAATCTGTTTCCGCTCCATCTCCTCTCGATTATCCATTCGGCTACTTTTAGGACGGCAAAAATTTCCGTTTGGATAACAGTTGCCATTTTCCTCATAGCATAGTGATACTTATTACTATCATTTAAGTACCATCCGGCTCCAGACCCTATTTGGACCCATCGGTAAAGAAAATATCAGTCAAACCTCCCTGCATTCATTCTGGATTACCCCATTCCTCACGCAATGGAAATCTGACATCAAATTTCCTTCCAAATGAAACTATGGGTATCAGGTGGTCTTTAGGTGTCAAAAACAGTGGATACTGCTCAGATAGCAGCTTCAAGATTTCTCTATATCTTCGTGCCAGAAACCATATTTATGGAGTCTACACATTGCTTTCATTTCTTTCCTGTTATTTCTTAAGATCCAAGGAGAGCAAATCAAGCATAACATTTAGGGCATCGCCAGAGGTTGTACTCATGGCACCCGTGATGCATAAACATACGCTTCTTTGTGCGTCGATTCATCAGTATGGATGAGACCTGGGTCTCAAAACAAGAGGCTAAAGAGTGTTGTGAACCTGGTTCTTCGACTCCGAAGCGAGTTCGTGTCCAGAAATCGGTCAAGAAGGTGACAGCATCAGTTTTTCGGTATGCGAAAGAAATTATGTTTGTGGATTACTTGCAAACTGGTAAAACAATAAATTGTGAATATTATTTAGACCACCTTTTATATTAGCTGAAGGAAAAAATTCGTGAAAAAAGACCCAGTTTGCAAAACTCTTTTTCATCAGGACAATGCACGAATCCACAAGAGCATTTTGACAATGGCTAAAGTTCATGAATTAAACTTACTCTTAGCGACTTCCATCAGTTTCCACACATAAAAAAATGCATGTGTGGAAAACGTTTATTATCAAATGATGAGGTCATAACAGCTGTGGAAACGTATTTTGCAGCCCTTCCAGTTTCTCACTTCAGGGATGGAATTCATAAATTGGAATCTGATTGGAAGAAGTGTTCTGATATTCAGGGAGACTATGTTGAAAAAGGTCGAGAACGTACTACGAAAAAAAAGATTGACCTCGACAGAGTGCAACAAAGCGAAGGCGCCCATAGCATGAAAGCTGACTACAAATATGGTGGACCGAGACTTGCGTGAATAGAATTGGTCCCTTATGGATGCCGTTCTGTGCCCTCCTGAAGTAATATAGAAAGCAGTCCCGGGAAGGGTGTCTCCCCAGAAGGAGAGGAGGGATCGTTTTAGTGGCCACATCACACGACGCAGTAGACGGCGGTCGCTGTAAGTGCGAAGGTACTTTGAACCCTACCTCGCACCAGAAAAAAAATTTGAATAATCAAGTGTATTGAAAACCATAAAATTGTGTTTTTCTTATCGAACCCCAAAACTTATTGAACAACCTAGTATTTAATTTTTAATAT
Source organism: Anastrepha ludens (assembly GCF_028408465.1). Lineage (NCBI taxonomy): Eukaryota > Metazoa > Arthropoda > Insecta > Diptera > Tephritidae > Anastrepha > Anastrepha ludens. The sequence continues at coordinate 22,994,909 of NC_071499.1, read as the reverse complement.
ATTTCTTAGCTATAATAATGGTTTTTACTGAGAAATATCTGGATTTCTACGACATTTTTTAGAATTTTTGAAACAATTTTCTATGAAATTTCATTATTTTTTATGCAATCAGGTGATCTTCGCTGTGGTCGTTATTTGACGATCAGCTGAGAGTGTTATCACTTATGAATTTGTGGAATGGTTACGCCAAATCATTTGCTTAGTTTAGTGTTCTCGAAAAATCATAGCCCGAGACGAAGGCAATGAGAGAATTGTCAAAATGTTAATAAAAAAGTGTGAATGTATTGCTATTGCCTTTGCAAAACTGTCCCGTGTAAACGCCACTTTAGCAATGACGGAGTCCGGTTTAACGAAAAAATCAATGTCATTAGCAAAACTTTCAAAAAACCGAAAATTTATGCTCTACCCTACTCCATATTTGTTGTTTTTACCAATGACAGTTTAAAGATAGGATCCGCTTATTCAAACACCCTATATGGGACCATTTCGCAATTCTTTGTATTAAGCACCAAAGTTGTGCTGAGTAAAAATCCCAAAAATGTTTGATTGAGTAACTTTTTTTTACACTTTTTTCTACTCGAAAATTTTGAATTGATTTATTCGTATTATTTCTTAATTGTGGTTCTTAGTGTTAATTGACTGGAATCGTTGCGTTTGTATTCGTGCTTCGCTAATACTTTCAAAAGTATCTACCTGCACTACCCGACCCCTGATTTCTCTCACGTAAATATTTTGTATGTTGAATGGTTGAATGCTTGATTGCGGTGAAAATTTCAACATAGGAGAACGACGTGTTTAGGTATCTGTGGCCTCTCCACACATTTCTCAAATTTCAATCTTATAAATTAAAAATGTGGGCTTTGAAACTTTTTCTAATTTAAAACCTCATTTGGGAAAGCAAAAATTAACACGTTGAGTGCCATACGGCTTTGACTAAAATCGTTACCAGAGGCTAGGCCGCTTTATGGTTAGAAATGTGTGTAGTATTGTATTCCATCACGACAATGCAAGGCCACACACATCTTTGGCCACTCGGCAAAAAATTATTGGAGATTTTGATTGGGATGTTTTGCCACATCCACCACATAGTCCTGACCTTGCACCATTTGATTACTTTTAGTTTCGATCTTTACAAAATTCCTTATATGGTAAAAATTTCAATAATGATGAAGATGTCAAATCGTACCTGCTTCAGTTTTTTGCTGATAAAAATCAGAAGTTTTATGAACGTGGAATCATGATGCTGTCTGAACGACGGCAAAAGGTTATTGATCAAAATGGGCAATATATTACAGAATAGAGTTATTTAGTTCCATAAAAAAATTGTCTTTGATTTTCTAAAAAAAATTCACAATTACTTAGTTGCCAACCCAATAGTAAGAAATGTGGCGAGTTTCCAAAATTTTAACGAAAATAACAGGTTATGAAATAAATTCAGTCTTCATTCTGGGTCTACGCAGCATAAACCTTTTGCGTTCGCTAATGAAAGTAATAAAGTGTCGGGCGGTACCACGAGGTAGATAATATAAAAGGTGGCGCCTTCTGAAAATCGCTACTTTGTTTTCGGCAAATTTACTATTGAGTGACGTCAGACTCCTTTGTGTGCGAGTTATTCCCACATTTTTGGTCTCGACTCACTTACTCACTTCTTCCTCTTCTTTTCATTTGCTTATTTTCCGTACTGACGTCACGGCGCATCTGGTATTCTGTCATTCTTACTGCACATCCATCTATACTTTACTTACATCTATTTTACACAACATTTTAGTTTTTTTTAACATGGCCTAAAATTTCTTTCTTATCAGATAAAACAAGTTTGATATGTTTTTATATTTCACACGAAAAAATTAATACACATTTTGCATTCTCAAAACGTTTTAAATCTACAAATTTGTGTTTTTTACCAATATTTTTTTTTAATTTTGTATTTTTATAATTTTGTATTTTTTACCAATATTTTTTTTAATATTTCAGATATTTTCGGATTTTAACTTGACATGTTTAACAGTCTTAAAAAATGTAGTAAATAACTACTTTTTAACTTCCAATTTTTTTTAATTCTACCGCGTTTTTTCAAAATAATTTCTATGACAACTACAACAATGGCGTTGTGTATTATAAGTAAATAAATTCATCGACGAATGGAAGTCTGAAAAGTTGAAGCCTGCCAGAAAGACATATTTTACAGGAAATTTAAGCAACTGCCTGACTATGAAGCACAAATTGAGACCTGTCGGGTAGTTTTTTGTCTCACTAACTACGTACCTAAGGCGTGAGACCTACCGGGAATTTTGTTTTGGGCTTTAACTACATAATTGAGGCGTTGGCAAATACAAAGTTTGAGCTCGATCGGTTTAGGTTTGGTGGATCTGACGTGAGATTGAAAATGAAAAAAAAAGTTTTCCTGGCAAAACATTGTTTTTTCTAAAACCTATTAAACCACAAATAGAGATTTTTTAATTTAATTTAATTTTTTAATCTAAGCAAATGGTAGCTACGCACAAACTCACTCGGCTGCGACCATCATTGGGCAGTTCTGTAAACATTACAAAGGAATTAAGAGAATAGAACTTATCCTTCAAGCAGCCATCTTAGCTCTAAAGTCACCTATAACCAATTCAAAAATCGTCAGACAACGCAAAGAAGAATTAATGCTTTGGTGCGCACGACAGACATCACTCTCGTCTGTGTACCTGGTCATGGGAACATAGAAGGAAATGAGAAAACTGTAGAACTGGCACGACAGTGGGTATCCAATAACGAATCCGAAGCGGTAGAAATAGGCTGTCCGCAAGGCGTGCCCAAAAGGGAAATCTTCCCGCTTTTCCAGAGGCAGGCCGTTGGCAGATGGACTAACACGGATACCTGCAAAATAACTAAACAAACATGGCTAAATTTCAGAAAATCCAGAACTGATGAGTTATTTAGAAATCCACGAGCAGGCATACATACGTATGTAGAATTACCTCAACAATAACCGGCCACTGACCTTTGGGAGCCCATGTCAGGAAGATGGGGTAGCCGTACAACAATACAAGGTGAAGTCCAAAATAAACCAGACTGGCGTCATAAAAATGTTTTTGATGGTGTCATCTTTTTAATGAGTTAGTGCATTGGAAGTTACATCCCTGGCTGACTTCCAGTGAAAGCTTGGTGACATTCGGTTTAGTGGATGCGAAGTTATTGCGCTTAAAGTGTCAGTTTATTTGCGTTGTCGGTACAAAAATGAGTTTCGAAAAACGAGCTAATATCAAATTTTGTTTTAAAACCGGTAAAACGTTTACCGAAACATAAAAATTAATGAAAAAAAGTTGATGGCAAATGGCATGAGTGGTGTATACGTTTTAGAGATGGTTATGCAGGCATAAATGACAATGAACATACGGGCCGCCCAAATTCAGTAATCACCGAAAACTCCATCGAAGTTGTAAATTGGAATATCTCCAAAACATCGATTTATCGCATTTTAATTGATCATTTGTGCTTACGAAAGGTCTGTGCACATTTCATACCGCTCAAGTGAACTGACGACCAAGACCTCATTAAAGAGGCGAGAAAAGACGAGAACTTCCTTTACAACATTGAACTGGTGATGAAACGTTGTGTTTTCAACATGAACCTGAAACTAAACGTCAAAGTGCCGAATGGAAGGTCCCAAACGAGCCGGCACCCAAAAAATCGGGTTTGGAGAAGTCAAAAATAAAGTCGAGGCTCATTTGTCTTTACGATCCCAAGAGAATTGTCCACAAGGAGTTCGTGCCATCGATGAATTCGCCCTAAATACCGCGAAGGACGAAGCTGGCGGTTATTGGATGATAATGCACCATCTCATCGATGTCCTCTTGTGATTGATTTTTTGACTAGAAATCGCATTTTAATCATCAAACACTCACCGTATGCACCTGCTATGGCTCCCTGAGACTTTTACCTAATCGGAAAATTGCATTTAGCCATGAAAGGAAAACGTTTTGCGTCCGTAGACTCCGATATTTCGAAATTCCGATCAATGACCTGAAACACTCTTTCGAGAAGCTTTTAGATCGCGTATCGAGTGTATCGAGGCCAGAGGGGACTATTTGGAATAAATAAACTCGAAGTTATCAGAACAAAGCTCCTGTCGTTTCTATTTGAGCTTAGTCTTGTTTATTTCGGACTTCACCTTGTAGTTGTAGAAGCTGCAATCAGGAAGAATCTAAGGAATCAGCCTTTCACAATCTGTGTGTGTGCCCAAGTCTGGGTGCTCTACGACATAGAATGCTGGGGGAGATCACCGATGGTTAACTTGAAAGAAATTGCAGAAAAGAAAATATGCGACTTGGGCAGATTCGTAGTCAAATTAAGTTGGCTCTACTAAAAAAAAAAAAGTGGTTCTACTAGTTGTGTATCAAAATGGCATCTTTTGTGTGAATTGGGTCTCGGCTGTGTCACTCAGGCAACACCTCCACCACCAGAATTTGTCCTAAACCCTATTAATTCGTACCCTACGATTTCTTCTCACATACACCCTGTTGCAAAATTATAAACATACCACTTTCCTCTATATAAATCAGTTCATGCTACAACAAAAACCTTTATACTACTTTATATTCGGATTAATTCTCATAATACTTTAACTACTGACTTCTAGCTACACATACTTTTTCTGCTTCTTCTTAATATTGTATTTATTTGCTAGCGCATATTTTATTTATCTATGGTAGTATATTTCTTTAATATTTTTTACATTAAAAGTAATGAACACCATTTTTTTCCAAATTCGTCGCACAACATTTAACTTCTTACAGTTTCACCACATTACAAACTAAAACGTGCAGAGCTGTCCAACAACAAAATTACATTCACTTATACACACATTGAGTAACGCGAGAGTAAAAGTAGTACATTTATTATATATAACTCACATCGTAAAAGATTTTAGGAATATCGTACATTATTAGTGAGAAATATTCGAAGTCTAGAGTTGTAACCTAAAAAAACGCCCTGATGTGTCAGAAATTTAATTTATGGTGAGACATTAGATTTGTTCATGAAGCAAATAATTATCAAGTCAGGTGTTCATGTATCCAAAAAACTTACAATACAAAGTAGGGGAAAGTGAGAGAGCAAAATGACATTCCATATTGAGGGGAAGCTGCCAGTTTTTATCGAATAAAAAAAAAAACAAGTAAAGAATTTGCAAGTGAGAAAAACAGCTGATCGCAAAGTAAAAATAAACACGAATTAAAATTAGCCAATTGAGTAAAAGCTCTAAATTTAAATAAAAATTGTGATTAAAGTGGTGAATGTTAGCAAATATATTTTAGACAAAACAAATCGAAAGTATTGAGGGTATCCTTCGTGTTTTATGCTTGCACTTCTTGGTTATTAACTAATTTGGGGGAAAGAAATACACTATTTTCTTGGTAGATGGCTGTAGTGTCATCGTCGATATCTCATAAAGTATCGATCAAACAATTTAAAGTTTATGCTCGTTGTCAAGGTGACATTTCACACTAAAACAATTACTTTGCTGATAGCAAATGGCCGCAAATTTTTTCGGAAAATCTGGTCATGTCGTAACTGAGTGGTACACAACCATCTTCTGTTTGCCAGAAGTTTTCGGTGAATTGAGGAAAACTAAACGCCGCAGACGAATCATCCTTCAGCAAGTTTTTGAGCACTCAATAGATCGAATTAATCCGCCTTATAGCCCTGATTTGGCGCCTATTGCGTTTTGCTTCTAATTTCTTTTTATGTCTGAACAACAAAAATTAAATGCGCGATTAACGTTTTTCAACGCCTGAAGAATCTGTCGAAATCTTTAAAAAGCTCGTTTTGGTGGTGGCATCTCCACTTCTGAGTGGCAAAGGTGCTTCGAAAATAATATAAAAAGGTCACCCTCGTATATTTAATAAATACATACTGAACAGTAAGCTATAGATAGAATCAAACAATTTTGCTCTCATGAAAATCAATCTCAAAGTAGTTTTCCAGGATGGACACAAAAGATCTTTTAAGTCGAAGTGTCCTGTGTCGCACAGTGGTATAACAACGGACCTGTAAGGTCTAAGTGAGTTGGTCATATGGGCCGACTACCAACGCAAACAACGGTCATTGGGCACGCTACAGATACAAAAAATTGTTTATCCCGCCAGGATTTAGTCAGAAGTTACAGAAAAGTGTTTCCAAATGCAAAAGCCCTGCAACTTAAACACTCTCTTAGTGCAAAAAAAATTAATAAAAGTTAAATAAAGTGAAGATCTAAAATAAAACAAATGGCCCTTCAAAAAAAAAAAAAAAAATAAATAAATAAATAAATGGAAATTTTAGTCCTCCTTTAGGCATCCGGGTCTGGCCAGACTGGCTTTTTCATTTTTAGCATATTTCTTAATCGAATTTAAGATATTTCTATTATAGCTAACGACTTGAGCTTCCCGGTTCAAAATTAAATTTTCTAACGACTTTTAATAACCTTTTAAAAAGGATCCTCGATCCGGGTGTCCATCCAAAGGTTTTAAAGAAATAAGGAAAATGCTAAGCTAAAACAAAAAAAAAACTAATATAATAAAAAAATTAGAAAAGTGAGTTCTAAAAAAATGTAACCCTTCGACACAAAAAAAAAATAAATAAATAAAAAAAAAAAATAATAAATAAAAAAAAAAATAATAAATAAAAAAAGATTAAATAAAGTGCCGATCTAAAAAATGCTCCTCATCGAAAAAAAAATTAAATAAAAGAAATTAAAAAAAATTTAAAAAAATGAAATAAACGAAATTAAAAAAAATATAAAAATATTAAATAAAGTGAAGATCTAAAAAATAGCTATCCTTCAAGAGAACAAAAAAAAAAATAAAAAATTAAGAAAAAAAAAATAATAAAAAAACTTAAAATATGTTATAAAGTGAAGATCTAAAAATGATATTCTTCGAAAAAAAATCAAAAGATACATAAATAAATAAAAAATAAAAATTTTAAATGAAGTGAAGATCTAAAAAATGATACCCTTCAAGAAAACAAAAAAAAAAAAACAAATAAATAAAAAATAAATAAAAAAATAAAAAATGTGAAATAAAGTGAAGATCTAAAAAATGCCTCCCTTCGAAAAAAAAAAATAAAATAAAAAATAAATAAATAATAAAAAACAATTTAAAAATATTAAATAAAGTGAAGATCTAAAATATTCTACCAAAAAAAAAAACAAAACACAAAAATGATAAATAAAAATATAAAATAAAAAATAAAAAGAAAGTTTAACAAAGTGAAGATCTAAAAAATAAACAAATTTAAAAAAAAAAAAAAATAAATTAATAAAATAATAAAAAAAAATAAACAAAACAAAGAATGTTAAGGACGGCGGGCCAATTAAAAGGTCAAAAAAATCGATTTTTTTTTTCCTGAAATCAATAGCTTAGATATTCAAGAACATGAGACACAAATTTTCAGAGTTAAATTCCAAGTATTTGCAGAGTTACAGAGCCGAGCGTAGTGCGGCGTCGAGCAACCGTGCGCTTATTGTTGTAGTGCTCCGCCCATTGGCCATTGACTTTGAAGCGCGTTTTCTCGGCTTTTCATTTTCACGATTTTACCTAATTTATGTACACGATTGCAAAAAAACTAAACGAGCTATCCATTTCATTCAAAATGCGTTATCTTCAGTATTGTTTTCTCTTCTATGTGAACTAAAAAAAACATCCAAAAACTTTTTTTAAGCGACTTTTTACCCAGTTGAAGAGTTTTTTTTTCCTTGAAAAACCACTTTTTTTTTCTATATTACCTTCGCCAAAAATTCGAATTTTACGTGTTTCTCCCAATTTTCTTAGTTCACATCGAAGATAATTACATCAAAATTAACAATCTTTTTTTTTTTGTTTTCAGATGAAAATTGCAAGTTGTATCTTGTACAGAAGTTGGATACTTCAGTGGCAAGGCGCTCTGGGAATCTATTGATAACTCGGCTTACAATATATTGTTGGAGATTGTACAAATTTTTTTTTTTATATTAGTTCAAATATATATTAAACTATCCCCAAAACTTCATTTGGCTAATTGTTTTTTTTCTCATCCTACAACGCTTCGCGAAAACTACTGAATTTAGGACATCTAATTGGCCCGCCGGCCTTAAATGAAGTGAAGATCTAAAAAATTCTACCCTTAAAAACAAAACCAAATAAATTAATAAAAAGTTAATAAAAAAAAATAAAAATAAATGAATAAAAAAAAGACAATTAAAAAAATGTCACATAAAGTGAAGATCTAAAAATGCTACTCTCCGAAACAAAAAAAAATTAAATAAAGCGAAGATCTAAAAAATGCTACCCTTCAAAAAAACCAAAAGAACAAAAATAAAATAAAATAAATTAAAAAACTCTTACCCTTCGAAAAAAACGAGTACAAACGAAATGAAAACAAACAATATTTCATAATGCATTACCAAATATAATGGATTTCTTTTATTCGTTTATGTGTTGATGTGTTGACAGAAAGTAAACCACAAATCATTTTCATTTCAATTCAATTTCAGTTATTATCAATTATCATAAATCAATTAATTAGTAACTATTTGTCTACGATCGGCGCAAATTTGCATGCCTGTAGATATGTACGTAATTATTTATTTCAATAATGCCGCTTTTAACTACAAGTAAAGGTAGGTAAATCATTTCATATTCAGATTTTCATCTTGTAAAGTTAACCACTTCTGCTACTACGCAGAAAAAGTACATAGAAGATATGGTAATTATATTAAAAATATAAGTGAAAAACTTAAATCATACACAGCAGATGCTGCAACAAACAAAAACAAACCAAAAAAAAGAGAGTAATAAAAAATACAGAAATCAAATAAATCGCATAAATCGCATATAAATCTCAACTAAGCGCAGCTGCTTGGCAGAGCAGCACATAAGACAGCCAACGGCAGCGACACCAACAATTTGAAGCCTTAACAGCCAATACAACTACAATACATTTCTATATTAACTAATTCACTAAAACTTAATTAATTAAGAGCAGCAGCGCGGACTTGGATTTGCTTTGCAATGCACATTTCTTCTAAATTCTGCCTACTTTATGTTTGCATTAAAACTAGAAGTTTGGGCATTTCTTTGTTCACAATTCACAAATTCAATTCAATTCAATTCAATTTTAACGTACAATTTTTTATTCTATGCAAAAATTAATTGTGTTTCGATATGGAATTATCATAAAAAATAAAGGCTTCATAAAACTAAACCAACTTAAAGAGATATATTTTCATTTATATATTTATAAAAAAAGTGTAAGCATAATAAAGTAAATGAACTAAATAAATAAATTAAGAGAAGTAAGTTGAAAGCGCGCGTGGGGTGAAAACCCAATGACGCAAACGACTGAATGCGTAAGAATCAAGCAGAAGCTAAGGAAACAAACAGTCACAGTGTTGCTTCAAACAAAGAAAAGCATAAAAGTGAAAATAAAAAGCAACAAAAAGCGAAAGCAAAACATAAATTGAAGAAAACCTTTCAACTTTTCAAATTCAAATTTACTTAAGGGAACATTTATTTACGATTCCGCTAAGTATGCGCGCATTGTAGCTAAACATTTGTTCGGAAACATTTATGTATGTACCTATGCGTGTACACATGTCGCAAGTTTTGTACAACTACGATGCCTATCGCGCCATCCCATGCATCCATCATTGAACTAATCAACTAATTCAATTTCAACTTATCCATTTCACGCTACAAGTTTTGCAACTATTTCACATTAATTTAAATAAAATTAGCTGTAAAGTTATAACACTTAACTACTCGTACATTAAGCAGCGTCGTGTGCAAATCACGCGCCATCAATAGTCATTTAGTAAGCGCGCATGCGTGTGCTGCTGGGGGGCGTTCAGTCAAAGTGGTGTAGCGGTGTGTGTGTGTGACAGAGTTTGGAACGCATATTTTTACAACAATACTTATTTAAATATATAGATTTTTTTTAATCACTTTTTATGCATTATTTTAACAAGAAAAAATTGAGTTTAAGCAAAGAGTAGGAAAAACTATGCGCTCGCTGCTCCTCAACAACTCCACGCCACAACCAGAAAACCCAACGCCAGCAAGCGGCTAGGCTGCATAGCCTGCATTTGTGTTGGCCAGCCGCTTACACAGCATCCACGCAATACTACATACAACAAAGAAATCGGTTAAAGAAATTTCTGGCATTCCTACGCGCCCGGCTGGCCCTTAGCTAACAAATAATACCCTGATCCAAACTCAAATTGTTGGCTGCAGCACTCTTCGCCGCCACATGCATGTGATGGTGATGGTGGTGGTGGTGGTGCGGATGATGGTGTACGCTATTTAAGTGGTGATGATGGTGCAGCTGCTGCTGATGATTGCCCAGCAATAAAGCAGTAGTTGTCGACGTCGATGAGGTGCTGCCGTTGCTGCTGCCGTTGCTGCTGCTGCTGCTGCTGCTGCTGCCATTAACGATGGCTGTTGCTGTGCTGATGGCAGTGCCACTGGCAGTGGCGTTGGCGTTGCTGTTGCTATTAGCGATTTTACTACTCTTAGTGGCAGTGCTGTTGCTGTTCCCGTTGCTTGCTTTGCTGAGCTTGCCGCTGGCGTCCACTGAATGCCTGCATCCGTTCGCGGCGCTGTTCGTTGTCGCCTTGCTGCCGCAGCTGAGACAGAGCACACAAGTCGATTTGTAGCTGGTTGGCAGACTGCCGCCACCGCTGCCGCTGCGATTATGCGCTACCATTACGTGCGTCACGGTATTTGTTGGCTCAGAAGCGCGTCGTCCATTGGCTACGACATGACCAATGTTGCTGCTGCTGTCACCATATTTTCTCAACGCATCAGATTTCTTGGCGTTGCCATTACTGTGCGGCGATTTCTTGCTACCAATACCTGCGCCGCCACCAATGCTAGATCCACCATTTATTTGCGGTGAAGTTGCATTTGCATGCTGTGTCTGCTGATTTGTTGATTGTGCCTCTTTCAGATGTGTGGTTGTTGTTGTTGCGTGCTTCTCCACGCCGTGCGGACTTGTGTTGCCACCTTCCAGTTGAAACTTTTTCACCAGTGCCTTCACCGAAGTGGGCGATGCCTCCGCGTTGGGAGCTTTGCGTATAACTTTCGGTGTTGTGGGTGCGTCGGGGAAGAGGCAATGCGCTGTTGTAGTGGTTATATATTTTTCGTTGTTGGCACTATTGTGGCTGTTGACGTTGCTGCTGCCGCTGCTGCTGCTGCTGTTGGCGTGGTTATAACCACTGGGTAGGGTGAATGTGGCAACCATATTAGCAGATGCAGCAACTCCTGTCGTCGCTGAAGTGCCGCCCATTTCGCTGCCTCCAATTACAATTGTTGTTGTTGCTGTAGCCGAAAGTGGCTTCTTCACCACACCACCAGCAACACCAGCCGTTGCGGTCGGCGTTATTTTCTTGGTAGCCAGAAAAGTGTTCTCCTTATTGGAGTCTGAGGATGAATGCCGGCGTGCAGGTATCTGTAGATGCTGTTGGTGATGCTTTTGCTGTGCAAATTGGTGCTGTTGTTGTTGCTGCTGCTGCTGCTGATAGTGATGATGGCCGCCGTTGTACTGCAACGGTATGGTTGTGGCACGCATTGCGGGCACCGTCACAATTGCGGTGGCTCTTTGTGTTGTTGTTGTATTGGCGCTTGAAGCGAATTTTGTGCCATTGCTGTATCTCGAAGCATTGCCAGCACCGGTGGCATAGGTGGAGTGGGTGCTGCTATTGTGGCGCGTGGCGTTATTTGTTGTTGAGCTGGTATTAGTGGCACTTCGGCCATTATATTTGCCATAGCCATTGCTGTTGTTGCTATTGCTGTTGTTGTATGCAGCCTTGCCATTAGTGATGACCACAGGCTTGATTGGTTGTGGTGCTTCCTCCACTTCCTCCGCATCGGATGATTCCATTTTGCTGCCATTTGTGCCATTCAGCTGGCTGGAATCAATGCTAATGTTGACTTCTTCGTCTTCATCGCCGTCATCATGCGACATTTCGTTTTCATGTTCAGCTTCATCCGCTCTCACCTCATCCACATCCTCTTCCTCTTCTACCTCATCCTCCTCGTCGTCGTCGTCGTCATCATCATCGACATCTTCGTCGGCTGCAGCTGTTGCTGAGTTGACTGTCGTTGGTTTGGCGATGTCTGTGAGGATTTGTCTATCGATTGAGCATTCGTCTTTCAACCAAATGTGCTCGAGACATCCTGCAGCATTCATGCGATCACTGTAGAGCAAAAAAAAATTGATCAATAAATTTTTAATGCTGATGCAAAAAGGACTAGTTTGAGGTTCACAATGGCGCGATAGAAGAGCCAGAAATAGCGAGGGTATGCTGATTTTTCAATTGTTTTAATTCGCAAGTGCTTCACTCAAAAACGGGATTTCCATAACTTTAAAATATTTAGAGATGTTTAATTTACACAAATAATAACATTAGGGCTTTACGAATTACAATAAAAAATAAAAAAAATCAATCAAAAATATTTTGCAAGCTTAGATAGTCTCCACATCCACATCTCACTATTTTTGGCGATTTCGCTACCAACCAACTTCACACCTCCAAACCACTGTACAACAACATCCACTTACTTTGGCTTTATTCGCAAAGCGCGACGTATAAAATCAATTGCCGCAGCGGACACTCCGCCAAACAGTTTGTCCGGAAATGTCAGCGCACATTGCGAAATGTTGAGGAACGTTTCCTGTTTTGTCTCGCCGCCGAAAGGCGAGAAACCGGACAGTAGTACATACGCCAACACGCCCACCGACCAAATGTCCGTCAACAATGAGAGCGGCTCGTATTGCAACACCTCGGGTGCCACGTAATCCGGTGTGCCGACAATCTCACGCACATTTGTGCCCTCGGCGACGACGCGAGAGATGCCAAAATCGCACAACTTCAAGCCGTCTGCAAATACAAAACAAGCAGAAGAACAAAATTAAATAGTATAACAACAATTTCATAAACAATTGCAATGTGCACACAGTGTGCACTAAAAGATACGCACCTTCGATGTGCTCACCAGTGAGCAAAATATTTTGTGGCTTCAGATCGAGATGTGCAATCGAACGTTTGTGCAGGAACTGCAGTGCTTTAAGTACTTCACGCATGCAATAGCGGGCATGTGCCTCACTGAGGCACTCCTCATTGTCTAGAAATGTTTGTAGCTCACCACCGGTTGCCCTGGAAGAGAGAGTAAATTGCATAATTAGAATAGGTGGCTTTTCAAAAGGCTTTCAATTTGCTTAACGCTTACAGTTCCAGCAGCAACGCCGTATCGGAGCGTGACTCGTGCACCGCATTCAATTTGACAATGTTGTCGGCGCCATCACAGAGCATCAGTACAGCGATCTCATGTTTGATCTCCTTGTCTGAGGATTGAGCGCGTCGGCGTCGTTTTAGAAATTTAGCAGCAAAATGTACACCGGAATTTTTGTGTATTGCGCGGCGTACAGCAGCGAATTTGCCTCTGTAGAAAAAGAGAAGGAAAATTGGGAAAATGAGAAATATTAAAAATGGGAAAATACTAAAAATTAATATATATTATATATCAATTTTTTTTTTTAACTAACAAGACAAATAGATAGGCAGGTTATACAAGCTTTGTACTATAATTTATTTATGATAATTTTTTCAAACCATTTCATTTTCTTGGTTAAGGGACAGATACCGGCCCATTTTGAGCCGACAGTTAAAAATTGTTTAAATGACAGACGGCCAGTGCATGCCAAGAAGGACACGCTGTTTCAAATTTTGCATAGTTATATTTTTTTCGTCTGCTATTTTCATTAATCGAGCATGCGCTTTTACTCTCATTTGAGCATACGACTATTTGATCCCACCTTACTCTTACTCCCACCTTACTCTTAAGGAAAGTACTATATTAAGTTTACATCCGCGAAATTTAACCAGCAACATGCATTTGGCTTGCCGTGAAATGTTGCTAGCAACATTGATTGTCAAATGAGAAGAAGCGTCAAATTTATAAGCACTACCCCAGAAGTAATTGGCAAATTTTAGCAAGAAAAGTGTGTTTAAATAAAATATATGTATACAAAAATTGGCGCGTACACCTTTTTTGGATGTTTGGAAGAGTTCCTTCTCCTATTTCTGGTGTGCGTCTTGATGTTTTTCCACAAATGGAGGAACTTACAGTTTTTTTCGAACGGCAAATGGTTTTTTATGAGGAACTTTTTCATGTCAGAAATAGACTCGGAGGCTTGGCATTGCCTGCTGCGGAGCGACCGCTATTAAAAAAACTGTTTTTATCATTTTGCTGTTTCATGCACGGAGATTCGAACCTACGCACTCCCGAATGCTAGTCACGCACCAAACCATTCGGTTACAGCGTCAGCAAACTGAAACAGCGGTGAATTGAAATGTTGCTAGCAACATGTTGCGAGCTTTTTCACAGCGTGAACAGAGCACAACTTTGTCGTGAAATTATTAATATATTATTATTAAAGAGAGAAAATTTACGCATATTTCACGTATAAGAAATTTATATCTATTTTGACAGCTAATTTCTCGTTAAATGGTAACAGAAAAACCAATAAAAAGAAAAACTTCATTATCAAGAGACATGTGATTTTACTTGAGTAGATTTCACTGCATGTAATGCAAAAAAATTTTAACTTAGTTAATTTTTGCAATGCTTTTGATGTCAGTTGTTTTCTATTAATTTTGTATAAAAAATATGGTCCATACTACAACAAAAGCAACATATTTTAAGGTTTCAAGCTTAATAAAATAAATTCATCAAATTTTTATCGTATTGTATTGTCGAACCGGTAGGTAGTTTTATAGCCAATTTAATTCTAGTGCAATAAAGTATACGTTTAACGTTGATTTTTAATATATTTTCTTACTGACGGTCTTGCACATACCTATACGTACATACAACGTTTGAAAGCTTGAAGGAGTGAAAATGCAGAGACTGTCAACAGAAAAAATAAGTAAAAATCAATGGGAACTTTCAGCAAATTCATACTTGTACTTGAACTAAATGATATATACAATTGCATGCCAGAAAAAAAATTAAAATTCTGAGTAAAAAGTTAGAAAATCTGATGATGATGCATGAAGCATTTTTTTTTAAATTTGGTAAAAAGTTTGAAACTTCGATTTATACGGCTCTCAATATACTAAAAATTATATTCTCATACAAAGTTCAAGAAAAGTCTAGCATGACAAACATTATTATAATTATTGATTATTATCATTACGGCTCTTTGAGCCTAGATTTATACAATTAAAGCCTATAGTCAATAAAAAAAGAGAAAGGATGAAAAAAAATATATATTAAGATCAAAATTTTATTCATTTAACCTATGTACAGGCACAGTTACATATATCCGAGGGCATGAATATGTAGAGAAAAAAAATTCGATAGAATAACGAGACCGGCATTGTTTTAGAGGAAGTACGCATAAGTCAAACGCCAGCTGTTTAGCACGAAACCTTCTCTTTCGAATGCAATACCTTTTGTTCCAAAGCGCATATTGAAGGTGGTGGCACTAGACCAACAACAATATTTGCGAAATAAAAAACAAAAAATTAATTTGCCTTATTTTATTCTGTTCTGACAGCTACATGGACAAAAAAACAAATCATCTGATTTACCAATACCACCTTTAAGAGATTCGCCTTGTTTTGTTCTGTAAACAAATCAGTATAGTAAAAGCCTTCGTTAGCATGAGCGTGTTTTGTTTTTGTTTCTCCAAAAAAATGTAAAGAGAAGAATAGAGCAAGATAATGCACTGGCTGACACCGCATTGTGTGGCAAAAGGTTTCTAGTCAAGTGCAGCAATCCAGTGTGCAAGATCAGACCGTTAACCGGCTCTCCGCGAATTTGATAGAATCAGCCGATTGGCTGATGTGATAGGGTTCATGAGAGCGACTTCTGTATGAAGAAACTGAGATTGTGTTGGTGATATATGAAAAAAAAAATCAAGGTTCTTCGTCTCCGTCTACTACACCGACTGATTGGACGAGTGTGGGAATACGTGTGAAATGAGCGGGCAGAATTCTGCTGCCAAGTACTCGATGATGTGGCAGCCGAAGTTACTCGTACATTTTGTTTTTCACTATAGCTGATGGCGAAACCTAGTAATCTATCATCCTTGGTATGAGGCCAACCGCTTTATTCGTACGATAGTGCGCCGTGCGACTGTTAAGTGTTGTCTAAGGGGAAGTCAGCATTTAAGAGAACAAGGTTTGAGTTCGTTGAATCTGGCGTAACGGCAACCGTTTGTTTTGAAGCAGTTGGCCGAGCAAAACTTCAAGCATTTTTCTGAACAATGGATGAGACGCACAAAGCGTTGCGCGAGGGGTGGTACTAAGTAAAAACGAATATGTAAGAAATCAAAATTAACTAAGTAAATTTACAGCGTCAGTTTTTAATAGCCATACCTCGGTACACTCTATATTCATTAACTTTTGTTCGAGGCACTCAAAGTACTTAGCACATTAAATTAGCCTAATCTTCACACTTAACTAGAAATGATTTGTTGTGCTTAATAACGGTGCAATTTAATTAAATAATAAAAAATTAAATAGTGAAAAGAATGAAGTAAACAGCTAAATACCGAGCACCGGTTTCAAAGAACCGTTGAGTTGAGTGGTTAGGTAACCGCCGCGCAAAATACTTCATTAATGAAATTCTTGCAATGAGAGCAAATGCATGTACACACACACATCCATGTTTAATTTGGTAACGGTCTGGGGGCGCATGACGAGTGACAGAAGTCACCAGACAGCATAGTCCAGTTTTGGATGGGTGGATAGACAGACAGACAAACAGACAAACAACATAAGAACAGACACAATTCATTTTGCCGGACGATTTGGTTTAAATGTCAATGTTGCATTTATTTGTGGACTTAGTGGCGATGTTAGGCAGTGTTGCAGTGGAAGTTAATACTCAAATATGCACAAATGCACGTATGTATATTATGTGTGTGCGTATGGGTGTATGCGGCATAAATTGTAGACTTTATTGTAAAAGTGTGAAAGACTTGCGGACATTTTTCACGTTTTGTCGCGTACACTTACGGCATTAAGTGGTAGCTTGATGACAGTAATAAAAACAACAACAACAATAAGAGTAAGAAGAACAACAAGCAGAATGACACTTGGCGTATGACGCATAGTAATGTGCCACGCAACGCAATTGTCACAGTGACGTTGAAGAAATAATAAAAACATTTGTTTGTATGCACGAGTGTGTGTATGCGTTTAGCCCAACTGCAAGGAGTTCATGTCAATAATAAAAGCCAGAGCAACGGCTTGCTTCCGGCATACACCACACGAATAGCAACAAAAAAAGTTGTGTAGTTTGCTATGAAATATTAGAGTAAAGTTTGAAAAAGCGATATGAGTGACTTTTTGTGCATACAACAGTAGTGATACAAATAGCGGCACTTAGAGGTTAGTGAAAATTTAAAACTGTAATAATATGAAAAAATAGTCTTTTGGAGAGACTTTAAAGAAAATATGAAAATATATTTGTATTTTAAAAAAATTTTTAGTAGCAAAAGTTTAAATACAAAGTTTTTTTTTTTAATTTGGTAAAACTAAAATCTATGTACAATAACAAAAACTTAAATTTAAAAATAAGTAGGCTTAAGGGGTTACATGGGTTTCGTCAGGTAAAAAGAGGCCTATTTTCAGTATTTTTTTTTTTTTTTTATGTAAAAAATTATTTATTTAATTCAAACTTTTTTCTGTCTTATAGATACATACATATTTAAAGAATAGTTTCTGAAATTTCCAAAAAAAAAAAAAATTAAAACTCCTCCATTGTGACGTCATTTCCGGTGACCCCTCGAAAAAAAAGGTGCGTCCGCGTTGTCAGCATAACTCCTGACAGGCTCATCAAAAATGAAAAAACAAAAATAAGTGCTTTAGTTAAGACCATGAACTCGTGCTTGAACGAAGGAAAGAAAAAAAGTAAAAATTGGAATTTTGGCAGACATTTTTGCAAAAAACTTAGAATTTCGGTCAAATTTGCTTGACATTTTGTTTTTTTTTTAAATAGTTGTAATTGAAAAAAAAAAAACAAAATCCTTCGTTCAAGCACGAGTAAATTGTATTTCGAACACCTGTGTAAAATTTCATCAAAATCGGTTGAGTAGTTTTCGAGAACATTTGACAACGGACTTTGAAAACACGGTTCCGAGAAAAACGCGTTTAAAGTTTTGAGTAACAATAAAAGTGGCTTAGAGCGCACACATTCCAAAGGCTGTATCTCCGATTTTATTATTCGGATCGACTTGAAATTTTTGGATAATATTCCTGAGAAGTTGTAGAAATTAATAAGCAAAAAAAAAAATATATCGATATTTTGAACCAACAAAACCCATTTAACCCCTTAAATAGGGTTGGCGGATAACTTTGTGCAGCACAAACGAAATAAAAAAAAATTAATAACAAGGTTCCGACTCTGGTAGAGGCGGAAGCGCTAGTAGGATTCTGGATGAATCAACCCATCTACCAAGCAACCAACCAACATCTGGTATTCTGTCATAACGACGTCGTTTAATCGATAAATCGATAAATTCTTATCGATTTATTTATTATCGAGTAATTTTGTATCGATATTTTTTTTTCGAATAATATTTTTATTATAGATACATTTTAGTTATGGATCCAGTTCTTACTATCGAGTAAGCTTTAATTATCAATTTAACTCTTTTGTTATCGATTTAACTCTTAACTCTCTTGTTATCGATTCACATTTTTTATTATCGATTAAACTTTTTGATTATCGATTCAACTTTTTTATCGACAATTCTTTATCGTAAATTTTTTCTCACAGTAAAACTGTCTTTTAATCGATTATAAATTTTTATTCATTTATTTTTTATCGAGTAATTTTATATTATCGATAATGTTTTATGGAATAATTATGTATTTGATTATGGATACATTTTATTTATCGATTTAGTTCTTATAACTGTTCGATATAACTGTTTTATCATTGATTTACCTTTTTATTATCGATTAAACTTTATTATCGATAAAACTTCTTCATTATCGATTAAACTTTTTCATTATCGATTCAACCTTTTATCGACAATTCTTTATCGTGAATTTTTTCTCATAACAAAACTGTCATTTAATCGATTATCCACATCTATTGATTTATTTTTTATAGAGTAATTTTATATTATCGATAATTTTTTATCGAACAATTCTTTTATTATAGAAACATTTTTATTATCGATTTAGTTCTTATTATCGAGTCAGTTTTTATTATCGATTTACTAGAAATTCTCAAAAAAAAAAAAAATCAATATAATTGGAATTTGGAATAGAAGAGTAGTCATTTTGTAATCCTTCCTTGCATTTTTTCAGTTTAGGAAACATACTACACTCGACATATCTCTGTGTTCAATATATCCTATTTCGACGAAAACTTCTTACATTTTGCACAATACTGTACGCATGAATTGATAGAATACGGGCATAAATACTTAGTTATTATGCCACAATCCACCTAACACGTTCCAAATCAAGTTCACGGCATCGAATTGCCGCATTTGCTAGGCACACACAAGGCATGCATACGAGGGCCACTACTTTAATATTTCGTGGTTTCGAAAGCACATTATCTACTGTGTAGTCCAATCCAGTACTGTCCATCCAATTTCTTTGCCCCATTCAGGTGTTGCATTTTGTAAAGGGGTGTCCTAAATTTGCTGTTGTCCTACGAATTAAGGAACTCAAAGATTTATGCTGCCTCCCAACTGCAGTGTTTTATTATAAGTCTTCCTTCTGACAAAAAAAAACTTCTGTGGCAACAAAGTGCCTTCTTTAATCACAAAATATCAATAGCGACCCTCGTGCGCAACACAAATAACTGCGCTTATGTTTGCAAGTAGTGTCCAGTTCAGCTTGCCAGACTAGCAGCAGCAGAGAGACAGACGGCCAGAAAAACAAGCAGCGCTCAAACGGATGTGTACGTTTTGTCTGGACGCATCGACTTGGGCGTGAGTAGCCAGCCGCCCGGTTTTAGTAGCTCTGGCGCCGACATCCATTCATTGATAGAACACCACACAATAGAAGCAACATCGGCGCGCAATAACAAAATCGACTGCCTGCTCGCTTGCGTGTTCGGAATGATGAGTTGAGTGAGGCGTGCTCTGGCACTAAGCAGTCTTAATAATGAAGGTTTTTCGTTGTTTTTTTGTTTTTGTTTTGTATCGGGAAATACAAATAGAAACACTCATAGAGGCATACGGTAAATAGCGTTGCAATGGTGCGGGGTCTGTTGTAGGTAGACAGTGTAAGGATGCGTGCTAGAGCGACGGTAGCAGCTGTTAGCACATCCATACACACTAATATATGCAGGCACAAACTCTCAATGTGGTGACAATTTATGACCAAAGGGAATGCAACACGTAAGACCAATATCGCCGCCTGCCTATTAGTGTTGCAGCTGCGATTCTTCGTGGTCACTGGCACTAACGCGAGAGTTGGCTGCTGATTGGTAGATGTTAGCCCGGCGGCAGCTGTGTGCATTTTATTGTGCTTCACTGTAAGCTGCTGATCTGTTGATTGGTATGCGGGTTTGGTTTGACGCAAATAAGTACGGCTTTAGTCACGCAAGACATTTGAAAGCATTTGCGTAAATTATGTTGCACTGGTGAATATAAATTTTTCTCGAGGAAATCGATGCATTTATAACAGAATTGCATTAGGACGAACAACATGGAGCGAGATTGCTGAATGTTAAGTAGAATCGAGTCGAAAATAAAAATAAATTAATTAAGTAAAAGAAATAAATTAAACTAAAAGAAAATAAAATGAAATAAAATAAAATAAAAAAAAAATAAAAAAAAAATAAAATAAAATTAAAAAAAAAAATAAAGTAAACTAAAATAAAATAAATTAAAGTAAACTAAAAAAATAAGATAAAACCCAAAAAAAGATTAAACTAAATAAAAAAAAATATTAAAACAACAAAAAAAAAAATTAAATGAAATAAAACAAATAAAATAAAACCAAATACCGTAAACTAAAAAAAAATTAAAGAAAACTAAAAACAAGATAAATAAAAAAACAAATTATATTAAAAAAATTAAATAAAATAAAACAAATAAAATAAAATATAATAAAAAACCGTAAACTAAATTAAAATAAATTAAAGTAAGCTAATAAAAAATAAGATAAAAACAAAAACGAATTAAATTAAATTTAAAAAAATGTAATCAAATAAACAAAAGAAAAATATATGAATTAAAACAAACAAAATAAAACCAAAAACCGTTAACAAAAAAAAAAAAATAAAGAAAACTAAAAACAAGTTAAAATAAAAAAAAAACAAATTACATTACAAAAATAAATGAAATGAAACAAATAAAATACAATAAAAATCCGTAAACTAAAATAAAATAAATTAAAGTAAACTAGAAAAATAAGATAAAACTACAATATAAAAACGAATTAATTTAAATAAAAAATTTAATAAAAAAAAATTAAACTAAATGAAATAAAACAAATAAAATAAAATAAATTAAAGAAAACTAAAAAAAGCTAAATAAAAAACAAATTAAATTAAAAAAAATTAAATGAAATAAAACAAATAAAATAAAATAAAAAACCGTTAACTAAAATAAAATAAATTAAAGTAAACTAAAAAAATAAGATAAAACCAAAAACAAATTAAATTAAATAAACCAAAAAAAAAATAATTATAAGGAAATTAAAACCAACAAAAAACAAGACTAATGTGAGCAATTACAATATTTCCAATCATCTATTTTCAATCTTTCAGACTACCTGTAATTTGTTTGAACGCATTGTAAAAGATAAGAGAATTTTTGCTGGTAAAAAGCTTAAGGGGTTATATTTAAAAAAAATCGGGTTTGCTTTTATTTTATTTTCTTAATGTACATATATTTAAGAATGCACACAGAAAATTCAATATCGTTCCGATGAATATTTTCGAAGTTACACGCAAATTTAAAAAGGCGTTTCAGAGAATTTGTACCCAATGTAAAGTGCTTTTCAAACTTTAAACGCGTTTTTCTGACTAGCAAAAAACAAAATATTGAAAATCGTCATTGTTTCGGGCCCTAGCCCCTTAAAATGTCTTA
Source organism: Anastrepha ludens (assembly GCF_028408465.1). Classification (NCBI taxonomy): domain Eukaryota; kingdom Metazoa; phylum Arthropoda; class Insecta; order Diptera; family Tephritidae; genus Anastrepha; species Anastrepha ludens. The sequence continues at coordinate 22,972,829 of NC_071499.1, read as the reverse complement.
TTGATAAGTAAATAAAGTTATTTCTATAGTGAAACAATTTTTTTTTCAACGCTTTATTAATTTATGCATTAAAGGCTTAAATTTAAAAATTAATTCACCAAATATAACTAAGGGATTAGAATAAACAATTTTTTGTTTAGAAATCGCACTTGGTGATTTCAGCTAATAACTTCTTTTTGTACCACATACAAGGTGGCGCAATGGCTTATGGGAAGAAGCTCACTGCTGTCTCTAAAAAACGAACTTCTTCTGTACAAAGCCGCAATTAAAGCCATTTGGACTTACGCCATCCAAGTATGGGGAGTGGAGACGGAAACGGACATTGACATCATAGAGAGGTTTCAGGCAAAGACACTGCGATTAATCACTGGAGACTCGATTTACTCCAGCAACGAGCTAATACGGAACAAAACGAGGATATCTTCAATACAGGAAGAGACAAAACGATTCAGTGACAAATACATCAGTCGTTTGTAGAGCCACCCCAACGCACTTCCCAGGGCCATAATTCAGCCAAACACCTACGTACCGCGCTTCAAAAGGGGCACACATCTTCATTCATATAAACAAAAGCAAAAAATAATAATAGTAATAAATAAATAAACGGCGACCGCCGTAGCCGAATGGGTTGGTGCGTGATTACCATTCGGAATTCACAGATAGAACGTTGGTTCCAATCTCTCTAATAGCGGTCGCCCCTCGGCAGGCAATGGCAAACCTCCGAGTGTATTTCTGCCATGAAAAGGCTCCTCATAAAAATATATAATATCTGCCGGCTTGAAACTGTAGGTCCCTCCATTTGGGGAACAACATCAAGACGCACACCACAAATAGGAGGAGGAGCCCGGCTAAACACCCAAAAAGGGTGTACGCGCCAATTATATATATATAATAAATAAATAAATAATAATAATAAAATGTCATGCCTCTTACTTCATGCTTCAGTATGCTATTTCTAGACCATGGGGTGAGCAAATTCTGTAGGTTAACTTGGACTTCATCTATCTCGCGCACTTCAAGATCGCTTTATTAGCTTAAGTTATGTAAATTAGTTATTGTTTAAATTTAAAACAGATTGCAATAAAATTGGAAATTAAAAAAATATATAGGTATATACATTATATATACAAGGTGGCACAAAATTAGTCATCCAATTTTGTTTGTGAATATATTTTTTTTACAAAATAAAAACAAAAAAATAGTTTGAGTGATGGAAATCTTTATTTTGACCTTTACACGCTCCATCGCTTGTCTGTGTGTACACTGAAGCTGTGTCTGGTTCGCAAGTGTCGAATATGATTGAAGTGCGACGCCATTTGCAAAAATTGTAATTCTTCCGACAGGATGATTAATTCTAAACCACCTAATATTATACAAAGCAAGTATAAATTTGTGCTCAAAAGTTGCTTAAATTCAAAAAAAATTAAAAAAAAAATATATATATATATAAGGTATCAAAACAATCTCCAATTTCAAGCTGTTTACATGCAAAATGCTAAATATAACATTTCCAGGCTTAATATTTTCATTTTGACAGCTAATACTAAAAATAATCGCAAAAATTGCGTAGTAAAAACAATCAAGGGGTATTGACTCTGAAAAACAAATAATTCAAATTAAATATGGACATTTACGAAATCATCAAATCATAGATTGTTTGTGTTAGTAGCCTATTTGTGTTTTAGTCGTTTAAAGGCTTTGGGCTTTGTTGACAATCTTAATTTTTTGGAGTCATTTTTTTTCGCGCTAAAACTGTGACATCGTAACTGTAACGTGGGTGTGCGATTTTTATGCGCCTCTGTTTGGGCGCTACATCAATAATATGAATCTAAAAAAATACTTGTAGATATATATGGATACTTAGTTGAGAATACCTAGCTACATATCTACACACACACACATACATACATATATATATACATACACACATACAGCACAGGAAGCAAACACACAAATTTCTTCAAACAGTTATTGAACCTTTGGAGGCTGAGAATTTCGCATAATTAATTATAAGCCACATTTTTGCGTTCGAAATTCTTTTTTGCGAGTCTTTGTCGAGTCCGCGACTGCGCTTGAGCGGTCGATTGGTAGAGACTGGTCGAACGGAGTATTGACTGCTTAGGGCACTTAAAGTTCATGGTTCGTTTCGCTGGTGATTTGGTAAGCGCGCGTGCATTCGTTAGTCGTTAGAATTGTTGTTGTTGCTGTTTTTGTTTTTTCTTTTTTCAAAATACTGCTTCGTCTTTTTGCGGTATTCTATTGCGAGACGTTTGCACTCGCAAAAGCTGAAGCTGTCTGGCCAAAGCTGAAGTTGAGTTGGCATAAACAGTGGACACTCCCACCCACACGCCACTCACAAAAACAAACAAAAAAAATTTACATACTTATGCTTATATGAATGAGCATGCATGTCATGTATGTATGTATGTGTGAACATATGTGTGCAGATATATAAAATACCAATGTAAGTCAGGAAAAATGAAACGGTGAGTGGCACTTACTCGAGTGGCGGTGGTGGCCTTTTACACTTTTCCAACAGCGCCGCAAGGCGCAGTGGCGGGAGGGTATGCAGCACGTTCTGCGCGCTCTTTGCCGTTTGTTGACATTCATATATGGCCACTTACATGGACGCACATATGTATGCTTCAATATATGCCTGTATGTATGTATGTATGTACATATGTATGTATGTATGCGCAAGTACAGTTTGCAGCGCGTTTAACTATTTGCCTCATTAATTTTTCGCATATTGTGCGATTCTTCCACCGCTGGACGGCAGCGCTTTTCTTAGTGCTTAATATCTATGCATACATACATACGCACGCAGCCATATATATTGCACAATTGTTGTTGGTAGGTTTATGAATGTGTGTCAGTGTGTGTTTATGTATGTTGTCGCTTGCTTTCGGCTTGTTGACGCGTCTCAAAGGTAAATGCGCAACAATGTGGCCAACCTTAAATGGCCAAGATTTCTGTTGTCTTCTACTGATCGATCACGAATATACGAATGTATGTATGCGTGTGTGTGTATATATATGTATATATTCAAGTGAGTACGTAAGCAAAGCAAACAACAAACAGTAAACAAGTCGCGCTTTTGCGGCACTCATTTTTTTCGCTTTGGTTTTGTTTTTTTGTTTTTTTTATTTTCTAAGTAGGTATCTTTTTGCAAACTACTGGCGACATTTTGTCAACCGTAAATGGCGGAAGATATCACTTTGTTCGATGCCGGCTTCTTCCAAAAAGTAACCAAAGTGGATGCGTTTGAAAAATGGACACAAACTTTTTGGCAATTAACGAATTTTCACGAAATATACTTTTGATGCGTAAAAAGGTTGAAAAACTAGGGACATTAAAAAAAACAATAATTTTATTTAAATTCTATTTGTTCAAAATAAATCAAAAAAATGTTTTTCTCCAATATTAGCTTTGCTTAGGTTATGGTGGTAGTCGGTCTGTATACGGCCAACTCGCTTTGGATTGGTCCCATCCCAACGCCGAACAGTTCCGTAAGAGAATAGAAAAAATATCTACCTAGAATCGTCTTCCAAACGAACAACGCTTGCAAATCCTTGAATTTTATTATAAAAATGCGTGTTCTGTTAAGAAAGTTCAAGATCCACTTTTTTATCGAATTGTGTTCAGCGACGAAGCTCATTTTTGGATCAATGGGTACGTAAATAAGCAGAATTGTCGATTTTGGAGTGAAGATCAGCCAGAAAAATTGCAAGAGCTACCAATATATCCAGAAAAGGTCACAGTTTGGTGCGGTTTATGGGGTGGAGGTGTCATTGGACCGTACTACTTCAAAGATGCTGCGAATCGTAACGTAACTGTGAATGGTGAGCGCTACAGTGAAATGATATCCAACTTTTTTTTTGCCCAAAATGCAAGAGCTTGACTTGCATGACATGTGGTTTCAGCAAGACGGTGCCACATGCCACACAGCACGCGTAACAATGGACTTTCAATTGGCCACCCAGATCGTGCGATATAACGCCTTTAGATTATTTTTTGTGAGGCTATGTTAAAGCTCATGTATATTCAGGCAAGCCTGCTTCAATTAACGAAATGGAAGACAACATTAAAGCATTTATATGTGAGATACCGGCCGAAACAGTGGAAAGAGTATGCCAAAATTTGACTAAGCGGAAGGACCATTTGAAGCGCAGTCGCGGTCAACATTTGCATGAAATAATCTTCAAACATTAAATTATATGGACTGTACCATCGATTTAAATAAAAATTTCATGAATTTTTCTGGGCTAAGGCTGGACAATTGGAAAAAAGTGCTCAACTATTTCTTCCTCTTCCCCATCTTTACAACTTCTACACTGTCCATAAGAGAAAACTCCTAAACAGCCAGGTCTGTGTATGTGTGTGGCACATGTTTGAAGCTCTTGGGGTACGAAATCTATGTTGGACAAATATATGAGAATGTTTCAAACTTTTGCGTGCCTTGGAAAAAAAAATTTAAAATTAGTTCATCATATTTTGATATTCCTTCCTTTACCATCAAGAAAACGATACTGTGCTGTGCCTATGTCATCCGAAAGTTCATACATCGCCTACGATACTCGCCGTCGCCACATTGTAAAGGTCTAAAAATCTTTCGCAGAATCTTTCTCTGAAAAACTCCAAGTGACGCCTCATCGGATGTTGTCATCGTCCACGCTTCTGCGCCATACGCTCGGACGGTCATAATGAGAGCCTTATAGAGTGTTAATTTTGCTCGTCGAGAGAGGACTTTACTACTCTTTTTCCTACTTAGTCAAATGAAGCACTTGTTGACTAGAGAGATTCTTCATTAAATTTCAAGGCTGACATTTTTGATTGGCTTTGAGGATTTGTCCAAGTCTGAAAAATAGCCAATCGTTTCTGCAAACAGCCCCTCGTTTGAATAAAAACTTTTTCCTGTCAGGAATTTCTTCAAGTTGGGGAACAAATAGCGGCCCGAGGGATCCGAGGGAGCCAAGTCTGGAGAATAGGGAGGATGTGAAACAAGTTGGAACCCTATTTCCATTAATTTCGCGTGCACAAGTGCTTAGACGTGAGCTGGTGCGTTGTGGTTATAAAAAAGGAAAATCACTCGACTTTTCTCAATTCAAACGAATGGCAAACCCAAAGAAATGCTCCGATCTGGCTGAAACTTGGTGTGTGTTCTTTCAAAAGATGCTACTAACTGAAAATAATTTCGATAAGCGCCAGTGATGCCATCTCTCTGACTTTGCACGTACTTTTCAAACGACCATCGTAACGTCGGAAATCATCTGTGATCATTTTGAACCTTCTCAATGACCAACTTGTCATGTCTAAGATCAGCGCGCGATGGGTATCGAGAAAGAGTACACCACTTCAGAATCAACAGCAAGTCGAGTGTTTACGTGGATTTTATAGTCTGTGTAACCAGAACAGGAATGCATTTATGAGTCAGATTATCGCTATAGACGAAACTTGAGTTCATCATTATGGAAGTGAGCCGAAACAAGAATGTAATTAGGCAGTGTCAAAAATGTGTCCGGTCTCAAATTTTAAAAAGTAAAATAAATATAAATTATAATAAAAAATAAATTCGCAATCAAAAAAATTAACAATCGTACTTTCAGTTGATTTACATACATACATACACACACCTGTATATGCACACGCTTAGCTATTTTTCTTCAGTTCGTTTCCACAGAATAGCCACATTTGCCATACAAAATGTCTTATCTCACATTTTTAGCATATTTTACCTTTGAATTCATATTCGCGATGTTTACAATTAAGCTTAATTTATAATTTTTAATTATTATTACTGTGTTGTATTGTAATTTCGAGTGCGAATTTATGTCGTGTGCCTTTCGGCCACTTAACTCCATTCAAGGTTCACAGCATTCGCGAAGCGTTCAAAATCATGACAGCAATTAACGACCTGCCACCACTTACACATTGTTGCGTTTCCGATTGCATAGTACATACAACGGTACATAAATACAACATGCATACATGCATACATACATACATACATACATACACACATAAATTTGTGCCCATATGAGAGTACAATAATTCGGCAGCAAGTCCTTGGGTCACAAAATTTCAAGTGCAAAACTGAAGTATGTTTTTGTTTGCTTATAAAATGCCGTTGACCTCTGACCTTCATTCATGGGCAACATAATACGGAAAAAGGATTTAAGGCTATTCACTATGAAATGCGCAATAGGCCTGTTATTTGATGTTATTGCTTGGGAAGCACTAATGCTGATTTTATTCTAATCTACTAGAAATCTCTTTGTAGTTGTTTTTTTAGTATTTTAACATGGATCGAGGTTGCACAGTTTCGTGACGCCTCCGAATGGCAGATGATTTTTTACGAGAAGCTCTTTCATGCCAAAATACACTCGTGGTTTTGCCATTGCCTGCCAGGGGCCAAAGGTCTTAGAAAAAACTTCTTCTATCACTTGGTGCTTCATGCACGGCGATTCGAACCTAAGCGCTTCCAAATGGTAGTCACGCACCAATCCATTCGCCTATAAACGAATAGCTTAAAATTGAAGGTATTACTTTTAGAAAACCCGCCCAACGGACACGAGGGTTCCAGTTTATTTAATGTACGGATCATTTTTATTTTTTTAGCAAAGACAGGCAGGTGTGTGTTAATCCCGTACCTTATGAATCTAATAACAATTGAGTGTGCCACTTTCGATAAAAGCTTTTCGCGCTTCTCGTGTTTGATTTCTAATTTTGGGCACGGAGGTAGGGCCACGCCTCCCGCACACTGTTTTAAGGCAAAGGGTTAAAGGTCGAGCTCTACGATAACAACTAGAGATATACCATCATTTATTAAAAAAAGCTAGTACCGATGAGTGCAAAAAAAGAAGGAATATCAAAATATGATAATCTAATGTCAGCCTTGAAATCCAACTTAGCATCTCTCTTGCCAACAAGTGCTACTTGGGACTAAGTAGGCAATTGAATAGTAAAATCCTGTCTCGACGAACAAAACTAACATTCTACAAGGCTCTCATCATAACCATCCTAACGTATGGCGCAGAAGCTTGGACGATGACAACATCCGATGAGGCGTCACTTGGAGTGTTTCAGAGAAAGATTCTGCGTAGGATTTTGGAACCTTTGCACGTTGGCAACGGCGAATATCGCAGGCGATGGAACGATTAGCTGTATGAGCTTTAGGATGACATAGCGCAACGCATAAAGATCCAGCGGCTTCGTAGCAGAGGAAGAGGGAGGCCTCCTCTGCGTAGGAAAGATCAGGTGGAGAAGGACTTGGCTTTATTTGGTGTGCCCAACTGCCGCCGGTTAGCACAAGAAAGAAACGATTAGTGCACTTTGTAAAACCAAAATCACGTAAGCGGTTATCGCGCCAATCAAGAAGGAGAAGAAGAGCAAATCTTATTATTTGAAGGGGATAAACAAACTAGAACACCGTTTGACGAAGTGTATAAGTGTAAGAGTAGACTATGTCGAGAAATAAAAAAAAGGCTTGCCTTAAACAGTTAAGTAATTTTTATTTCTCATGTACTTTTCAAACCAACCTCATATTGCGATTTGTAGCTTTTTCAAATATGCTACGTTCTAGAACCAGTTTTTGATTTTTCAGCAATGCTTGAGAACGGCTACCCCATTGGTCGGCCTGAGCGCTAATCGTCTTCAATTTATTTACTACTTTGGGTTAATAGATTATAGATAAGTATTTTCTCGACAAGACTCCAGGTAAACAGTTGGCATCTTTTCCCTTTCGATTTGTGGTATTTCTTCTTGCTTAGTAAGAAACTTAGGTTAGGTTGGCATGGTTGCCCAAGGAATGAGCACACTTGAACGAAGAAAAACGGTTTCGTCCTTTGTATTGCCATTATGAAGGAGGTGAGGTGATGGTTAAGAGGGTGGGTTTAGAGTATGTGGATTACGAACGATGACTGTGCTGCGTTTGCGTCAACCGCTTTGTGCTGCTGATGAAATTCATCAGATTTTTAATGTCAATGCCAGCTATATCCGCAGGCGTAGCAAAGAAGTAAGAGCCAAGATGCCTGGCCAGAGGAGGGCAGCTAAGAAGAAGGTGCTGAGATGATTCCACCTCATCCTCCATACATCCATCGTAAAAAGGACTTGAGGTAATGACCTGTGACCTGTGAAAAAACCCCCGAGATTCGAGAGCTGATATTTTGTCAACCTCAGAAGCTCGTTCGAGCGCCCTCGGTCCACACGTGGCCAGAAGGATTTCGCGACCTTACAAGTTTGTGTACTTGCCCAACGCTCACTGAGTTGGCGCAATGCCCATCTTTCCAGGAGCAGACCGCAGGTAGTCAGGGGGATTCCCATTCTCTCCTTTCGCGGGGAAATCACCTGACATGTCCCTTGTCTGGCCAGCTCATCCATCTCACAGTTTCCCGTAAGAAACTTAATTACGAAACAAAACTCGAATTTCTTTGCAGTTAATTTTTCCCATTGACTTCCCTATCTGGCGATAGCTCAAAGGCTAAGACCGCGTTCTTACAGGGCGACTTTTGCAGCTTCAACTTTGCAAATTCTCTTTTGGTGTTGCTTGTCGAGTTCACACACATCAACTCCGTTGCTTGCAATTCTGTTAGTTTTTAGTTTACAGCTTACAAAAACCTTGAGAAGATCAAGATCAGAAGGCAGGTTGACCGACCATGAGCAACTCGGTGCGCCTCTCTTTTCTTCATCACCGTTTCTTCCATAAGTTACGAGTTGAAGCAAGTTCCCCTGTGTAAACGCTTTCTAAGCCGATTTGACTGGAGATCAGTATTTGCACAGAGGGGTCTACCTAGCGTTTGAGATTTCAGTTATTTCGACTATAAATAGAAACACGGAATATTTTTTTATTTGAAAGAGTAAACCTTGCCATTAAACATGGAACATATTTTCATTCAAAGGAATTCAAGCAGAATTTTTTATATTGGTTTTATAGTCAATTTTATATTTTTAGTAGTTGGAATAAGTCACCAAGTAGAGCTAAGTAAAGAAAAAATTATTCTCTACTCTCGAACCCTTCCATTATGCAAACTTTTTGACCTACCCTCCTATGTATTTTTTGTGATAGGCAATACATTTTTTGTTTGGTTTTTCAGTGCTCCTTTCTTGCCCAACCAGCATTCGCAATATTTGCTGCACAACTCCTCTAAGGTTCAGAAAAAATTTAAATAAATTAAAAAATGAAAGAAAAACTAAGTCAACATTTACACAACCACAGCAAATAGTGAAGAAGTGTTGAAAGCTCCTGAGTTGTGAAAAAACGTGACCCTTCGCACGTAGTGCCCACTTGTTTTCTTTTTTTATAATTTTCATTATTGTTGTTGTTTTCTTCATGTAAGCAAATTATATTATATAAGTCAATCAACTGGGCTGTCACACAAGTAGCGCATAATCGACGTATCTGCAAGATATCAAACGGCATGGCAAATGAGGCAAGCGCCACAACGTCAACAGGTGGGTGGTTGGGCGGGACTGTTCCGCATACGCCACTATGAATGCACAAGTAGGCTGGCAGGCAGGCAGGCAGGCAGGCAGGCAGGCAGGTGATTGTGTGTGTGTGTGTGTGTGTGTGTGGACACCGTTCTGTTGTGGTGTCCAATTGATGAGGCGTTTTGGCCACCTGCCAACAGTGAGTGCGGAAAATTTGTAAACGCTTTGCTATTGTTGGGTGTTGCACAAATGCACTTAGATGCTGAGTATATATGTGTGTGTGTATGAAACGCAATGTTTGGCTACTTAGCGGTTTTGTTTTGATTTCGTTTTTATGATAATTAAGTGCGAATGAGATTTTAAAGTTCACCAAGTCAAAAGGCTTATTGCCGAGAGGCCTTAGAAAATTTAAACTCGCATGGTATTTTAACTGAAAGTTTGCTGCAAGTATTTATTTCCTGCATTTGCCTGATATATTTGGAAGAATCCAAAGCGGCGGAAATGTGAAGAATTTTCTTTGCTTCGAATTGGCCATTTTAGATATTTTTCAGATATTTTTTCAAAAGTTGCGGAATGTTTAATGGATTTGCTTAAGGTCAGAAGCATAAATTTTATTAAGGCAGGAAGTTGCAGGTGGGTATTGCAAAAACTTGCTTGTGAAACTAACTCAAGTCTGATGAAATATTGGAAATATTATTGCTTAAATGGTATTTTAAGTTGAGTGAATAAAGGATGGCGTAATATATTTGAGAACTCCACAGTATTTCAAAATATGCAAACATAAAAGGCGAAATAAATGAATTGTTGAAATTTTGTATTTACCTCGCGGCGCCCAAAGGAGGTTTTTGTAGAAATGTTGTTCAATAATCCCTGAGAAGGCGATTTTGGACCGATTTTAATAATTTTTTTTTAAATGTTTGTAAATAATTTTGGCAGAGATTGTCTAGGCCATGCGCTACCTTAAGTATCGCCGAAAATTGCTAAGACCGGATATTGAAACTTTCGAAAGTTGTAGAAAACGCGTTCTAACAAACCCCATTAGCAACAGTTTGTGTGTGTGGTAAATTCCGACAAAGCCTTCCATTTCGACTAGACGCATGCGCAATGAATCTTTTTACTGTCGTCGTATCAATGCCGCATTAATGCAAGCACGTGCGTGAAATGACCATTCAAACAGTACTTAATGTCAGTTTTTGCGCTTAATTAAATATAGAAATACATACACGCACTTACATACAAATGTACAAATATCAGCTTTTAGATAAGGATTTCAATTTGCTGCTTGGGTGTGAAGTGATTTGGGTTTCCGCTTTTGTTTGCTCTAATCTGATTTCGCTCGCTCCATTTAATGGCATTTCAATGAGTGGAACAAAAGTTGTTACAGTTTTTTTTTTTTAATCGTTCGTAGGCGAAAATTATGAATGAATAAGTGGAGGCTTCCTATTTTTGGTGCGATAAGTTTACACGAGATTACCCAATTTGGCAAGGGTTAACACAAAATGAATCTGTCAAAATGATTATAAACTTTCAAGCTGCTAATCAAATCAAATCAAATCAAATGCAGAACAGTAAAATGAAATTAAACAAAAAATAATATGAAATACAAAAATTTGCAAAAACGAAATAAAATAAATGAAGAACATAGAAAAAAATATAAAATAAAATTGAATAAAAATAAATAAAATGAATAATTAAAAAACATAATTAATTTTTTTGTGCTATAAAAATTCATTTACAATCTAAAGAATATCTTTTCAAGGTTTTAAGCTTAATGGAAACTCTAAAAAGTCCTATATAATAATAAAATATTTTAATAAAATTAAAAAAAAAATAATAAAAAAAAATTAACAACAAAATTAAAAAATAAGTGTGACCATTAATATAATAAAAAATATGAAAGAAAATTAATTTAAAAAATTCAAAATTAACTAAAATTAGTCAAATTTAAAATAAAATAAAATCAAATGAATAAAAATAGAATAATAGATCATAAAAAAATTAACTGAAAAAGGAAAAAATTAAACAAAATTCATTAAAAAAATATGTGATTAAAAAATAGTACATAATAGCAAAAAAACAAAAAACCAAAAATGAATAAAAAATTAACCAAAAACATACAGTAATTAAATAAAATTTAAATGTAACTAAAACTATAAATAAAATAAACTTAAATAAATGAAGAAATAAATGTAAAATGCAATTAAATAAAAAAATACAAAATTAACCAAAATAAAACAAAGTAAAATGAGATAAAAAAATATGACTAAAATAAAATAAAATAAAAAATAACGAAAATAAAACAAATGAAAAATTAAACAAAATTCAATAAAATAATGCGACATAAAGAAAATTAAATAAGAAAAGGATAATACAGGGTGGGCCATATAAATTAGCTTTTTGAATCGGCTATAAAAAAAAAAAACTAATCAATATTTTTTCAAACTTGTTTTTTTATTTTGAAGATTGAAAATTGTCATTTATGAATGAAAAATAATATCGTTCAAATGACTGCCACGACTGGCTTTACAGTAGGCCATTCAATCAACCCAATTTTTAAGCACATTTTCGATTGTTTGGGCTCCAATTTCATGACTGGCAACTTCGATTTCGTGTTTTATAGCATCAGTCGTCTCTGGATGGTTCGCATAGCATTTGCCCTTAACGGCTCCCCACAAAAAAAAGTCCAACGGGCTTAAATCACAGCTCCGAGGCGACCAATTGATATCGGAATTCAAAAACGGTAGCCAAAAGTTCGAGTATAACTTTGGCGGTGTGACAATTTGCACGTCCTGTTGAAACCAAATGTCGTCCATGTCATCCTCTTCAATTTTTGGAAACAAAAACTCGTTGAGGATGTCACGGTAACGCTCGCCATTTACTGTAACCGCGGCTCCTCGCTCATTTTCGAAAAAAATGGCCCGATGATGCCGCCAGACCAAAAACCGCACCAAACAGTGACTCGTTGTGGATGCATTCGCTTCTCTACAGTAACGTGTGGATTTTCTGAGCCCCAAATCCGACAATTTTGCTTATTGACGTAGCCACCGATGTGAAAATCAGATAAGAAGAAGAAGACTCACCACTTTGGAAATAGGTTTTCAATATTTCCCAATTTTGTTCAAGCGTATAGCGTCCCATTTCGTAAATCTCAAACCTTTAAGTAAATTATGAACACATTTGACACGCCATTTGTGTTACCATTTTCACAAAAATAGGTGGTTCGAAAAGCAAACGCTCTATGGCCCACCCTGTATTAAAATTAAATTAATTTAAAGAAATAAATGTGGTCACAGGACATTTTCATAGCAAAACAAAAAACCAAACAAAAACAAAAAAAAATTAAATATAATAAAAAAACATGAAAAAAAAAATAAAATTAACTAAAATAAAAAAAAACAATAAAATTAACTAAAATAAAATTAAAAAAAAAACAACAAATTTAACTAAAATAAAACAAATTATAAATACATTAACTATGTATTAACTAAACTAAATATATTAACTAAAAAAAATAATAGTGTATAACTAAAAATAAGTGACCTTATCATTGCAAAGGTTAGGTTAGGTTAGGTTGAAGCGCTTGTCCTGTGGGACACACTCAGGCTCATAGCCCATTGTGATGCCGTGTGGGACGATTACACTATTTCTCCTAAAACCAGTGGGTGCCTTTCAAAAATTTTAGAACACCTTCTATATCTGCAGAACTGAGATCTTCCAATTCGTTAAAAAATTGTATTGAAGCGCTTATTATCTGATCAGCTAGCCCTGATACTGTGCGGTAGGCAGACACAACTCTCTGAAATTGGATGACTACTATCTATAAGTATATTAAGAGAAATATATGACTTTCAATCAAAATCAAGTCTGGTGTTGTTTTTAATTTTTTTTTTTCAAGGAAATTTTTTGTACTCTTCTAATTGAAGCCGAATGCCAATAACACCACCAATGCTAAGGAAACGCATTTATCAATTCAATTCATCTGTATTTCTGAGCATATAATTTGAAAATCGCAAGCCACCTACAAAAATCATAATTAATAATTTCCTATAACTTATTTGCACACATACACACATACATATGCACACACAATATAACTGTATTTAACCTCCATAATAACGTATCCTCAATTGTACAACCGGCGAGCTTTGCGGCTTAGTTGACGCGCCTGCTTAGACGCCAAAATCAGCGGCGGTAATTGTCAGACGCTGGGTGCTGTGGTGAATTAAATAAGTCAGTAAGCCATAATCAGTCACTAGGTCGATTACTTGTTATTCGTACGTTCATTTCATTGTACAGCAATAAAAAAAAAACCGATTGTTTCGGTCATAATTTTAAAATTTTACACTTTCAACAATTCAACCAGTAAATAAACAAACTGGTGCGCGATATACGAGAGTACGGACATATTTACTGATTTGCTTACAATTAGCAAACAACCAGTCAGTCAATCAGTTTGTCAGTCGTGCGTGTGTGCTCTTAACCTTGTTATCAATTTCTATTGAATGCGAAATGCAATTAGATGTGGGTAAGTGTGTATGTATGTATGTGCATTTGTATATTTGTATGTATGCATACTAAATTGATGCTGAATGCGGCTCAAGCGCAGGTTGTTTGACTGCGTCACGACAAAAATTGACGCGTCTTTAGCAATGATTGCTAATGCGAAGCTACTATGAATTGTGAATGTAGGTAAGCAGCAAATGAGGCATGGGTGGAACGAAAAAATGCGCCGAGAGGAGCGCACTGGTACATAATGACTGTGAATAGGTATATCAAAATATTCAGAATGATGAGATGATTCGATTCAACTATTGCATGTCTGCCTACCTCTTCTATTGGTTCGTTCGTTCATTTGTGCACAAAAAGTGGTAAAAAAAAAAGATTTCTGAGCGAAACTTGTACGCATCAAGGGGTTTATCCGAGTTCCGTAAAGTCCGGTATTAGCTCATTTTAATCTCGGGATTCAGTTTGTGGTGGACTGTGGAGAGGTGCCATCCTGTTGAAAATTCAAATTCGATCAACGGTGAGTACTACAGAGGTGTGATACTCGACTGTTCTTAGGCTGTTCACTAGACAGGGCTAGTTTACTGGTGCGGCAACCCTTGGTCGGGAAAAACCCGAGTCATTCCGGTAACGTTGAACCGGCTACCACGACACTAACCACCTTTTCACTAGCCATTTAAAACCCACTCATCTAACACCCCTCTCCCTCTGGACCCAACCTGTAGAAACAGCATGTTTCCTGGGCCTACCTTTAGATGAGCCTGACGAAGACGACCGATGATATACTCTACACTGATGGGGCTTCTCTTACTGATACAACAACAAAAACAACAATGACTGTTCTTCTTCTTCTTCTTCTTCTTGATTGGTGCGATAACCACTTAAAAGATTTTCACTGAGTTTAAGAAAGCGCGCGCAGTGTTAACCTGCGTTAGTTGCACCGAGCACGTGAAGCTAAGTCCTTCTCTTTCTCTGCTACTACCAGCTGGCGGCACTATATCGAATATTTTCAGAGCCGGAGCGTTTGTATCCATTCGGGCAACATGACCCAGACAATGAAAATACGATTTTTGGCATGAAAAATTGAAAGCGTGAACTACGACGCAGCAGGTCATGCAACAATTGATCTTTTGTACGCCAAGTTCAGCGATCGTGCTAGCAGCCGTCTCGGTGATGTAAGATGATGACGGAGCTGCGATTTGACGCTGCTAGACTTCTTTTACGGAGTGTCGTAAAGGGCAAAGGAAGTTGGCCTTAGAGCTCATTCTGGCTAAAGAGTCAAAGATCTCGTTACCCACGAGGCCATGAGCGCAGCTTGACTGTCGCTGCAGACACATGCAGGTCTGCCTCTCTATCTGTTTTCCACAACAAAATTCATCGCTTCTTGAACAGCATACACCTCTACAGTTGCATGCATTCCAAGAGCGAAGTTGTCCCGCTGGATTCCACGTAGACCACAGAGCCGGAGCTGTGTTCGGTCATGGTGCCATCCGTGAAAATGCAAAAACAATGTTTGATGGACTTATTTTCTGTGTTTGACTACAGTTGAGCCTCTGGTGCCTCACACTGCAGCTCTTGTCAAGCATGGCATGGAGTCAAGGGGCATGGCGAGGATCATTGGATCGAAGACCATGCCTACTCTGTTTTCCAATGCTGGACAGTGGTCGCACCAATTCCCGTTGTGTTTCAGCCCGCAGATGGCCTTCAAGGCCTCTCTTTGGATGAAAGCATCAAATGGTGGTAGACTAATCACAGCATCTAATGCCGGGCCTGAAGTAGCTTTTCCGACGCAACAGCTGGCCACAGTGCGTTGTAGTCTCGATTAGGTCCTCCTGACTCCCACGAGAGGGAGTCTACTCATCCAGACCACTGATGCATAGGTGATAATAGATCTTATCATAGCCGTTTAGATTCATAGGACCTTGCTAGGAGAAAGACCCCACGTTTTCCCAAAAACACTCTTGCACTGCCAGAAGGCTTTCAGTGCTTTGGATATCTTTGTTTCAACGAGTGATTTCCAGAGGAGTTTCCTATCGAGGATTACTCCAAGATATTTAATTTCTTTGGATAGTTGGATTGTGACTCCTTTTAGCTTAGGCGGAATACCTGCATTACCACTGGAACACCTCTTTGTAGGACTCGAGTAGAAAGGCCTGGGATCAACATATTTTTTACCCTTTAAAGATATTTCTGACAAGAGGCTGAATGGCTTTTTAAAACTCGCGAAGAAGTGCATTTAGGTTTAAGAACACCACCCTTTGAAAATCGTAAATGTTGCAGAACTAACAACAGCGAAGATTGGGCTTGAGCCTCCTAAAAACCTCCCTAGATCCGCCTTTGCATGCATACATATTTCGTTCAATTATATTTGTTATATTTCCCCATTTTGTGGGCTGTTGATTTTAACATTCGAACTGCAGTTTACATTACAGTAGTTTTATGAAAATTAGCAATTTACAAGTTCGCCGCTGTGCTGTGTAGTAACAACTTGTAAGCCACCTACAACTCGACAGTTACCACCCGCAACAGCATAAGCCACCCTAGCACTGAAATCAAGTACAGCTATGTACAACATATGTATGTATGTATGTATGCATGTGAAAATGTATGGGAGTGATTTTGCATTAGCACCCACGACGACCAGCATTAAAAAGCTCACACGATGGCGCTCGCTCTACATACACACACACACACACACACCTACTAAGTACGAATGTGCATTTATGCAATTAAACTCGCACCATATTGCATTCAAATAGGCGAGTAGAATTGAAATCGTGCGCGACCTCAGCGCACCCGCTTAAATTGCCATTTCGCACCTTGTTAACGTGCAATTGTGATACTCCTCGTACATTGCGACATACAGACATTTACAATATGTTTTGTATATGATATTATTAGCACTTTTTTAATTTGCGTTTGCGTATTTTAGGGGCTTTCACACACACGCACAGAAACACACACAGTGCTACTGCAAATGGAATTGTTGCAGAGACTAGTGAATAGTGAATTTATGCTTGCGCTACTTGCGAACTTAATGAACTGCTATGCAGTGATGGCGATGGTGTTTGTGTGTTTGTATGATCTGTGCCTGGCGGTGTTTGTAGCGTAGGCGCGTGCGCAGTGCAATTGCACTGTTTACCAACTAAACGACATGTCATACAAGCATACATACTTACATACATGCATACGTACATACATACATATACACATTCATACAGCTGCGGTCAAAACAATAGTAGTGCCCACACAATGGGAAAGAAATGAAGAATATTTTTTTTCGTTAAATATTTTTGTTGTTTTTATTTTATGGAATTATGACTGTTAACAATAAAGTCATGAAAGTAAACTCAGTAAAATAAATCACTATTACGTTATTAAAATGAAAGCATATGGGCAGTCAAAACAATTCAATTCAATTCAAATTCAATAAAAAAATATTTAGAATACATTTTTCATTTAATCAGAACAATTGATTACCACACGATTCATTGATTTATCAGTAAGTGTTTCAAGTTGGGATTTATATTTACAAATCATTGTCGGCGAACAGCCCACAATATCTTCAACGTCTCTGTGAGTTTTTTTTCGAAATTAGTTTTTGTTTTTAAGATTCCGCCTCGTCCCAAAGCTGAACAATTTTCAATCAGATTTTCACAAAATGATATGGAAATACATTAAGGCCCTCACTTCATTTGAAATGATGTTTCTTTAAAAGCGTGTAAAACGAAAACGAAAACAGATTTATTATTTTTGTTTTAGTATTTTACTTTTTGATCCATTGTTAAAAAATAAAATGTTTTCTTTTGTTCATACGAAGTTCCTTCAAAAAAATGTTAGCCTTAAAAAATGGTCTCCAAAAAAACAGATATGTCGCTGACGACACGGAGTCCAGGACTAACAGGTGTCTGAAATCAAAATGACAAAAAGGTTCTTGTTCAGTATGAATGTCGTTACGTGTGAATGATGATTTTAAAAAAAAATGTGACAAAATGGTGGACATTCAAAGATGGAAAACCGTTTTTGATCCTTTTTTTACTTTAAAGGTGCGAAAAAATATTAGATGCGCAACTAAGTTTCCGCTGTTTCTCAATAGCTGCCGCCAACAGTGTGTGCTAGTCTATTCTAATATAACCTAAACGTCATAAACCAATTTTAATGATGACGACCGTACGCGTGAAGTAAAGCCAAAAACCTTCGAAGGCGCTGAATTGGAGGCATCGCTCAATGAGAATCCGTGTCAAACGCAAGAAGAGCTTGCTTCAGTATTAGGAGTTACCCGCCAATCCATTTCCCAGCGATTGCATGCTTTGGGAATGATTCAAAAACAGGGGACTTGGGTTTCTTATGAGTTAAAACCAAGGGATTCGAACGTCGTTTTTTCGCCTGTGGACAAATGCTCCAGCGGCAAAAAATGAAGGGTTTTCTGCATCGCATCGTGACAGGTGATGAAAAATGGATTCATTACAGCACATCCAAGGAAAATAAAGTCATGGGGATTGCCCGGTCATGTTTCTACGTCGTCGCCTCGGCCGAATATTCACGTTGCGAAGGTTATGCTATGTATTTGGTGGGAAAAAGTTGGTGTTATTTATTATGAACTGTTAAAACGAGGCGAAACCATCACTGGGGATCGGTATCGACTTCAATTGATGCGATTGAGCCGAGCACTGGGCGAGAAGCGGCCGCAATACGCGGAGAGGCATGAACAAGTGATTCTACAGCATGACAATGCTCGGCCTACGTTGCAAAACCCGTTAAAACCTACCTGGAAGCACTGAAATGGGAAATCCTACCCCACCCGCCATAGTCTGCAGATATTGCGCCGTTCGATTATGGTTTAGCTGACCAGCAGTTCCCCTCATATGAAGCGAGCCATCAAAAAACGGCTTGATCCGTGGATAGTCTCAAAAGATGAACAGTTTAACCGTGACGGTATACGAGATCTACCAGAAAGATGGGAAAAAGTAGTGACCAGCGATGGGCAATACTTTCAATGATTCACTTGTAACCATTTTTTCGGAATAAAGTTGTATTTCCATCAAAAAACAGCGAGAACTTAGTTGCACACCTAATACTAAAATTTTTTTCCGAATGTTCGTAGTTCACACGATAAAGACATCAATTCTAAGTCATTTAAATTTTATTTCAACCAAATCGGTTTAGTAGAACCGGCTATATCTGTGACGAAACATAGTTTCGAGACAAACAAAATTGCGCATTTCTTCTTGAATTCGAACAACTGGTTTTGTAAAGATTTCAACCCGAAAAAAATCGAATTTTTATTTTTCAAATGAGGTGAGGGCCTTAAAAAAATGCAGTACTTACCAATTTTTTATACAAATAAATATTTTTTTATAAGTACAACAGTAACTTAAGTAAAATACAGCACAAAGTAGACAACGAAAAAAAATAAAAATATTCAACTATGAGCAGTACTAGCACTTCTATTATTTTGACCACAACTGTAGATACATACATACACACATACATACCTATATCTCTTGGTATTGACACCACTACTGCTGGCTAATGACTTGATAGTCATATTCTCAATCATCATTTTTCACCTGCATTTGCATTTGCATTGATTGTTTGCAGTTGTTTTAGTTTTCGTTTTTTTTTGTGCATTTTTAATTTTTAGCGACTGCGTCGAATGTCAATGCACTACCGCCAAAGATGGCATTTGTTTTCGCAATTACAAGTCGTACTTTCATTTGTAAACAAATTTTGAATTAAAGCAAATAGTTTTAATGACTTTGGTAACCTTTCACTAAGCGGTTGTTAGACAGCCACGCATAAGTAAGTAGTTGCACACAAACATACAAATCGAAATAAAATACAATAAATGATTAAATAATTTTTTTTTTAATTCTATAATTTTGCACTTGTAAGCATCATCATCGGCACACACTGCAGGTAGGTGGATGGGTGGTGCTCGGCTGGCGTTGCCGCGTTGCCAATGTAATTAACCATTTTCGGTTAACAAGCCGGAAATTATTAAAACGGTCACAAACACAAGTTTGGCGGCTAAGCCCAAATGCGGTGAGGGTGTGCGTTTTTGCGTGTATGTGTGTGTATGTGTGCTCTCTATACATATTTATGATTTGTGAACTTGCAAATTTTTGCAAAGTAAATAAACATAGCAACAATGGAACCGTTAATTAAATAGTGAAGCGAAAAAATGTGGGTGAATTTGATGAAATCTCACTTGCCTTGATTGTTGATTGTTTTGTATTCGCTAATTACGAATGTAATATGATTAAGCAAAACTAATTACGAGTATGTTTGTGATCGGAGCGTGTAAGTACGGATTTAAATGCTTCCTTTGAATAAAAATAGCTATTCAATGTATGAGTCACTGCAAAACGTATCGCTATTTTTTGCAACGTATATCGTTTTTTTTGTTCAAAGTTAACTTCTTTTGTTAATTTATTAAATCGGTCTTTTTTTTAGTTATATCAGAACAATCGATATCGGTAACTACGGTTTGATAGCTGAGATTGACAAACTGTGTTGACATTTCTGTTTAAGAAGGGTTGGTTGACTAGTCATCATAAATCATTTAATGCCAGAATTAACAGGTGACAAACTTCAAAATTGTGGAAATTGAAAAATTTACTTTGAGAAAAAAAATAAAATAAAAAATAGTAATAAAAAAAATAATAATAAAATAATAACAAAATAAATTAAAAAAATATACAAAAAATATAAATAAAACATAAATTTGTTCGCGAAGCTCATGAAGCACTAGCGATATCATCGTCTCTTATTTCTATCGAAATGACTAAGGAGCTGCCGTTACAGTGAATGGCGAGTGCTATCGAGCTATCCTGATTGATTTTTGGATTCCAAAAATTAATCAGCTAAATATCGACGACATTTGGTTCTAACAAGACAGAGCTTAGAAATAGATTTACTGCAATAGTCAAGCCACCACTGACGCCAAACGCCCAGATTTATTGAAAAAAGGGAGAAAATATTCAAAAATTTTACTGATTGAATGAACCATACAACTCGTAGCTACGGCGGACATATGCCGGATACCAAATTCAGAAAATAAATGCCATGGAATTATCTACTAGATAATAAAAAAAAAAAATCATTCAAACAATATTTCTGTTTTGAATTATCATTTTAAGTTTTCATGCTCTTAAAAAACCACCCGTTACATATAATCTTGCTGACAGCTGGTAATACCCGGTTTCATCAAACAATCTTAAACTTTATCAGGCTGCTATCATTTAATGTCAAACTTAGCTCTTTTGAATTTTAATAGTCTGATAAAGTTCTAGTTGATTGGTGAACGCGGGCATTAGACTAAAAAAAAGAATTGAAAAAAACTGTCAAAATTCTTCAAGAAAAATATTTACAAAAAACTGATAAAATTAAAAAAAAAAATTTTCCAAGTACGAGTATGCAGTTTTATATGTCATTCCATTCTAGTATTAAATAGTGTTTGCTTTAGGAGTTATGACATTTTTCGATCAGCATTTTCTTCATTCTTCATTTTCCCGTGCTGACGTCAAGCAGAAGCAGTAACTTTGGTTGACTCTATCCTCAAGATTTTATTTACCTGAAAAGATAAAAAATATGAAAATTTATTATTGAGATTGTTGAAGGAGAGAAATATTTATTTTAGAATTATATTGATAAAATTATAATGAAATTTATATTTATATTTATTGACATGAGAACATACTTGACCCTTTGCCTTTGAACAACTTGTGGAAGACTTCATCATACTTCCGCGTCTAAAGTGAGAACCTCGTATCAAATACGAGATGATTTTTTTAGCGCACGAGAAAAGCTTTCATGGAAAGCGGCATACACAATCGTGGCTTGGTTCATAAGGTCGCTTGATTAAAAGAGTGATTGCTTGAAGTTACGGATGAGTTTTTTTTTCAAAATTGTTGTTTTAACAAATCTACAAATCCGAACCCCAATTAAGCACCTATCAAATTAAAAAGTTTGAAATTTCGATGAAAATTTTGGTATTTTTATTAATCTTTTACAAATTTTGAAACTCAACCCAAACAAATTTAAACAACATTAAAGACGACATTTCCTGCGACTTTGCAGTTGTCTGAATGAAAACTAGTAAAAACCCTAAATTTACTAGTAACGCACCCGATCGCAACTAGTGTAGATTCCCGCAGTGGTAGATAAACACACACACACCTACATATACGTACACACAATCCGCTTCTTGCATCTTCAAAGCCGGAAGAATTAAAAATAAGCGATACCAACTGAGTACTAGAAAAGCGGCTTGCCTCTTTCAAATGCCAACTGAAAGGCTACTCGCCTAAAAGACTCCACTGCACATTTGCATTATTATCTGCATTTCAAGGAAGTGAGTGGGCATAAAACTCTGAGCTCTTCTAAAAGCATGTATTGCTTTACTTGCTTGCAGAAGCCGACAATGCGTTTTGTGGTTAAAAGCAGGAAAGCTGTATGGAGAACACAATAAAGTAAAACTAAAGAGCAAGAAGAAGAAGAAGCGAAGACCCGAGGAAAGGAGCAAAGCACCACTAAATAATATTTTGTGTTAAGAAACGTCATACAAAAACAAAGCAAAATTTTGCTTCCTGTACTAAAACATGCACGCACACACACATACATACATGCACGCGTACGTTCTTTTACTTTTCGTTCGGCGGGAATCCACGCAGGCTTTACCTAGTGGAAAGTACTCAACTTCGCAGCGACTTCTACGTACTTGTAAACTTTCAAAGAAACTTCGACTCAGGTGGCAGTTGTTCTAAAACAACAATAAGTAAAAGCGTTGCATTAAAGTGAAGTGGAAGTAGAAGAGTTGAATCGGAATAAAAATAGGAACTGAGAAATGGGAATTGTTTGTTTACTTGCTGCGCGCGACTGCGAATTAAAGCGACCAGATGGTAGTTGTTGGAAACTGGAACTACGTTTCCGTTTGACAAATAAGAAGAAACCTGCTAAAGAAGTAAATACTGAGGGTAGAGCAAAAGTAGATTAATTGAGAGTGGGAAGCAAAATAATGTTGATGGATGCGAAATGTAATGCAAACAAAAATTTCATAAAAAAAATAAAAACTATTGGAAAAAAATAGAAGTAAAAAATTAAAAAATGCAATATTATAAAAAAATAAAATAAAAAAATTCAGTATAATACAAAAATAAAATAAAGAAAATTTTAATAAAATAAATAAAATAAAATTAGGAGAAATAAAAAATAAAAAAACAACAATAAAAATGAAATAAGTTGAAATAAAAAAAGAAAAATTAAACAGTAAAAAACTAAAACAAAAAAATTAAATTAAATGAAGAAAAAGAAGTTAAAATGAAAAAAAATTTGTAAAAACCAATAAAAATGAAGTAAATTAAAAAAAAACTTTAATAGTAAAAAAATAAATAAAACAAAAAGTAAGAAATAAAAGATATAAATAAAAAAAATTAATTAAATTAAGAAAACGAAGTAAAAATAATTAAAAAAAAACAATAAAAAATTAAGACAAAAAAATTAAATTACATTAAGAAAACGAAGTAGAAATAATTAAAAAAAAAACAATAAAAATGAAGTCAGTTTAATTTGAAAAAAAAAAAATTTGAAAAAAAATTTGAAAAAAAGATAAATAAAATATTACAAAAATAAATAAGAAAAGAAGCACGAAATAAAAAATAATTTATAAAAAACAAAACAAAAAAGTTAAATAAAATAAAGAAAATTAAAATAAAATAGTAAAAAAATAAATACGAGAGAAGTAAAAAGCAAAAAATAAAAAAATTAATAAATAAAATAAAAAACAAAAAAAAAATAATAAAAAAAAGAAATGTAATATAATATAAAAAACAAAACAAAAAAAAAAGTAAAAGAAAGGAAGAAAATTGAAAAAAATTAAATATCATAGTAAAAAAAATAAATTAAAAATAGAAGTAAGAAATAAAAAATATTGTATAATATAGAAAAAATTTCACAAAAAACAAAAATTAACTTAAAAAATAGAAATAAAGTTAAGAAACCTAAATAAAAAAAAAAGAAGTAAACTATAAAAAAATTTAAGAAAAAATAAACAACAAAATAAAATAGTAAAAAAAAATAAATAAAATAAAAATCCGAGTGCCCAAAGGAAGGTTAAACACAATGCAATAAAATTAAAAAAAAAAGAAACATACAATCCGAAAAAATTGCAGCACAGTGTCTCTTCCTCTTAGTGGTGCGAGTTTTAGTTTTTTACAAATGAATGTATGAACAAACTTCCATTGCATGCAAAAGATGCAATTGGTTTTCGGTGTCAGCTTATATTATATTAGATAAAATTAGTATTAGAAAAAGGAGCGCAAGGCACCTTTTGACCACTCAATGCGACCAGAGCTAGTTTTTTGTAACAAAATTCTATTCGCAACCTTACTGATACAATTATTAATCATTATGGAACCTCCTTAAGTGTGGATGTAAAATGTCGTTTCGGCTGTGCACTTAGAGGTGGCGACCCTGCGAAGCAAAGGGCGTGATAGGTTTTCAGAGCTGGGTTACATCAGATAGCAAAGTATGAACTTGGTATAAGAGCTTCACAGTGGTACTTTATGTATACTTTTGTTTGCTGTTCTTCTTCACACAATCAGCATTGGTCATGGAATGTGGTGCTACGCCCAAATTTGACAAAAGAGTAGTACTGGTGTACTCTGCAATGATCAGTGGAAAAGAGTTTGACTAATCGAACGTCGTACTTGGTATAGCCAGTCAAACAGTGCTTTGGACCTCTTTGCTGAAATTCCGAAATTAAGGTACTTGACTTTTCTGTTACATCTTTTTTCATCCAGATATAATAGTTTGGCGTAGTTCGAGGGAGGGTTCTGGGTCTATTAATTGCTGAGTTTAGACTTTGTTTAATCTTTGCTCTGGGTTGCCCCTCTTCCTAGGCTACATCTTTCCCTCGACTAGCCCTTTTTATGCATGTAAATACTATCACCAGGTTTCCGCATGCGGTATGCCCTGTTTCAGAATGCGGTGTTTATTAATAGTTAAAGGTAAGCTCATATTTTATTAGAGGTAACATCCTCTGCTTTTAAGGTTCAAGGCAGTCCTAAGGCGTACAACTGCAGTCTTAAAATAAAATTTAAGGAAGGCTTCCAATGCAATTCTACTGACTTTAGAGCTATGCTCTATGGACTTTTTTCTCAGAATTTTATGTAGAATCCGAATCTGCTAGGTACGATGTGAAAAATAAAATAAAAATAATGACCAGCCCTAAGTACACTCGGCTTAGTAAAAACTTTACAATTTTAATATTATATTACGTCTACAAATAGTAGTCGATATACTAAGCATAATCGTATTCTCATACTCGTATTGAGAAATTAAAAAAAACAAAAACCAAAAGAAATGCAAAAGGAACATCTTTAGCCAAGCCATACCTTCTTCGGAAACTTAATGACTTGCTACTAGCAACGACTACAACAACAACAGGAAAACATAATTTCCGATATTATCGCAACGTACAGTGCAATGACGTTGCCACCACCTGATGATCATCTGCTTTCCCATCATTTTTTTCCAACTTCTCTCCTTTTTTTTCCTTTGATTTCATTCGGACGCTGAAAATCGCTCTGCTCTCAAGTTCGTTCAACTTTTTTCGCAGTTGTTTACATTAACCACATATGCATGCCCATATGTGTGTACTCACATATGTATGTATGCAAGCTAGTTGTCGCCGTTGTAGGACCATTAAGTGACTCGAAGTGGAAGAGTTAAAACAATGAAGAAGCCGTGACAAAAGGTAGAAGAAAAGGTTTGATATGCACTTGTGTATAAAGGTGCTGACAGACGAGGTAAAGAAATTGGTTTCAAAAAGCTTCTCAAAATTTAAGAATTTATTTCTAAAAAGTGACTTGAAGATCAGCTTTCTGAAACAAATTTTTTACTTTTCGCACTGCTGTGGCCAGTACTTTCTCACAGTAATTTTAGAAATTAGTTTGAATCTGTATCATCGGACGTTTTTTCAATCCTTGTATGCTACTGTGATATTCAGACAATGCAATACCGATATTTTTTTTAACTGAAAGCAAACTGTTTTTGAAGTAAATGACTGCAGTTTCAACAATAGAGACATTTATCTCTATCCGACACAGGTTAGTTTGAGTTAAAAAGATTTTGCTGGTGTTGCTCAGAAAATGTGTACCCTGAATTGCTGACTAAAGGTTTAGAGCCTACGACAAACCATTTTTTCTTGTTGTCTTTTCAATTTCACAATAAAAATTTTCTCTCCTAAGTCGAAGTCAAGTTTCCAAAATGACTGGCTTTCTGATTTTAATGGAATATTAAAAATAACTGGCTTCAACTACTTTTAGCATCAGAAAGTAAAGATGTTTGCACAGCAAAGTGAGTAGAAAGCGCTTTTTTTACGTTGTCTGAACGCACCTTAAACATACGATTATGTAAATCTTTATGTGTACTTGTATGTCTAACTGTATGTCATTACATTAGTTCCAAGTACGCTGGTGGCGCCAACTAAATGTGAAATCCAAAAGCTTTGTTTCACTTTAATGGTGAAGAAAACAGGAAAAGAACTGAAAGATGAAATCATGGCAAGGCAAGCAATAACAACCGAAGGTAGGCATCGACTCACCGTGTACCCTATAGGACCAGAGTAATCTGATTTGTGGTTTGATTATGAATTTTTTTTTGGGCTAGAAGTTTTAAACTGGTATAAAATTCATGCAGAACCATGCTTTTTGAAACACGCTCCAAGCGCTCTTTAATAAATTTTTGGTTTTCTTTCATGGAAATGCGATATTTATAAATGAAGGTTTAAATTAAAATTGCTTTCAAAGCAATTGCAAAGTAACTAGTGGCTAACTAGTTCAGAACTAAGTCAAGTGAACTAAAAATTCATAGAAATGCGATATTTTTAAATGAAGTTGGGTTTAAATAAAAACTACTTTCAAACTAACTTTAAAGTAACTAGTTGTCAACTAGTTCAGAATTGAGTCAAGTGAACTAAAAATTCATAGAAATGCGATATTTTTAAATGAAGTTGGGTTTAACTAAAAACTGCATTCAAACTAACTTCAAAGTAACTAGTTGCCAACTAGTTCAGAACAAAGTTAAGTGTACTAAAAATTCATAGAAATGTTGAATGTAATATTTTTAAATGAATGGTTTAAATAAAAACTGCATTCAAACTAACTTCAAAGTAACTATTTGCGAACTAGTGCAGAACAAACTGAAGTGTACTAAAAATTCATAGAAATGTGATAATATTTTTAAATTAAGGTATAAATAAAAACTGCTTTCAAACTAACTTCAAAGTAACTAGTTTTTAACTAGTTCAGAACAAGGTGAAGTGTATTAAAAATTCATAAATTTTCAAATGAAGATTTAAATAAAAATTGCATTCAAACTAACTTCAAAGTAACTAGTTGCCAACTAGTGCAGAATAAAGTGCAGTGTGCTAAAAATTCATAGAAATATATTGTTTTTAAATAAAGTTGGATTTAAATAAAAACTGCATCAAATTAACTTCAAAGTAACTAGTTGCCAACTAGTTCAGAACAAATTACTTTAAAAAAAGTACTTTCTTAACGAAAAAAGTTATAAAGACACTGCAATTTTCAACAAGCTGATGAAATAATTTAAAGACATGCTGTGCGCTTGAAAAATAGCTCGAACTAAATAAAACTGTATAGAAGCACATCATAAAGCTCACATTAGCTCCCCATACTCATCAAGCGCAACTGACTGCTGCTGCTGAAGGTGCATAAGAATATTTATGGAGACTAAAAATCACCAATAACGGTGAATAGTGATCACATAAAGGTATCAGTTGTCATCTATAGAAGACTCGTTTACTTTAAACCAGTTTAATTCTCTACAGGGTATGTATGTATGTATAGTAAGCATGCAATTGCGAATTGTGTAAGTACATATGTATCTATGTATTTATGTATGTGTAAAAATTGATGAAGCAAATAAATTTACATATGATTTCTACCATGGAAGAAAATTTGGTTTGCTTGGAAATCAAAACGAATTGAATTTTAGACTTATAACTTTTGCTACAAAAGCATATACTCACAACAACACTACACATATGTAAGTAGTTAAAAAGTTGTATGGACTTGGAAATTATTTTACAATGAATCCTCTGCTTTAAGTAAGTTTTGTGCTAATATAAAACAAAAATTATTAAATAATTTTCAGTTTCATTTGCGACACATGGGCTAAAAAGTTACGGGCCTAACAAAGAAAACATGTTTTGTTTGTTCAAAATTAGCTTTATTCATCAACGTAATTTCCATCAAGAGCAACGCAATCATTCCAGCGCCACTCTAACATTTCCTTACCGCTTTTGCAGAACGATTTATCTTTTGCTTCAAAAAAGAGCTCACTTTCAGCGAGCCCCGCAGGTTCGTTTTCTTGTTCTCTTCCCTGCATAGTCTACAGATCTCACGCGCGTGAATTCTCAGCTTATTCAATGGATCAGCTTGCAATATTCTGTCAGAATTCCCGTGATAGTTCAAAGGTTCTTAGCTCATGCATTTCCTTAAAGAGTTTTTAATTGTAAGATCCCGAAAGCCCTCTAGAATAGTCCAAACTTGGTGGATTGTCTCAGTACAGTTCTCTATTAGATTCTTCCTATTCTTTTGCTAAGACGTATAGAGTCTCTACGTCTCCCACGACGTAAAGTAGCTACTTACTTACTACTGCTGGCACTACAACCATATGTCGGTTTTGGCCGAATCTAAAACATTGCACCATCTCTCCAACGTAAATTAGTTCGTTCTCTTCCTCATCTTCCATCAGTGGGTTCCCTCCCGAAGGATTTTGGTGCCGGACCACTTTCGTGCATCCTCGCGACATGACCAAGCCAACGCAGCTGCTGTATTTTAATACACTTCACTATGCCCACATCTCGGTATAACTCATACAGCTCGCTGTTGCATCGCATACGGCACTCATTCTCACCTGCACGAAGAGAACCAAAGTACCTATGAAGCTATAATATAAACAGAGTCTGTCACCAATCTCATTTCCTGTTATGCCAGTGTGACTCGGTACCCAGATAAGTCAAACTTAATTGGTTATGCTAAGTGTATTTAGCACTCCATCATCGCCTGTCTAGAGATTACGTCATTGAATTTGAGGGTCTTGTTGGCAATTCGAGAATATTGTAATGTGCCGCTTCCTGATATTGACGTCAGCACATCTTTCTGTTTCCCATGGTTTCAAAGTATCTCAGCCTCGGTCCAAATACACTAATTCCCATACCTGCTACAGTTACCGACCCACACATGTACGTGGTTATCATATATTGGTTTGGCTGGGTTCTCTATTTGTTATAAAATTTCGTTCTAAGTCTTTTTCATACAGCTAAGCTTTGGTTGCATGCAGTACCGGGGACCCATTACCCTGTGTCATTGAGGATGCAACTAATTAAACTGCCATTAAACTTTCACTCGATAAAATATTTTCAATTTTTTTTCTCGATGCCCTTAAACCCCAATATAGGTATCAGTCATCATCAGTGTAGCCTTTAACCCTTAAGAATTGCCTATTTTTGTAAGACTACAGTAGGACCAGATTATTGAATTTGACTTTGGAGGAGAGTCCAGCGTTAACTTCTACTGCTAATTAATTTGTTTGTCCTATCTGCGTACTTGCAAACATAACTGCACATATATGTAGTTGTTGTACAATGACCAAGCAATCAGCAATAAAATGCTGAAACTAGGCCACATGATCCATGCCACATACCGACACATACCCACACACACACACATAAACACTCATTAAATTCATTCACTAAATTCGCAAATGCAAGAAAACCATTAAACTTCTTGTATCCTTGAAATGCCAGCAAGCACAACAACTCCAACAACAACAACAACAACAACAATAAAACACCAATTACGATCTATAAATATTGTAGCTAGTAGATATCATACAAAAAACAAAAGCCAGCGGTGAGGCGACGGCGAAAAAGTGGCAAAAATGTGAGGAACTGGCGCGCGCAAGCGCATTAAAGTCGCAAACTTGTGCCCATATGGATGTAGTACACGAATATTTACTAGCTGTAAACGTGTATGTATGTATGTACCTTCACTAGATCACATTTGTCCGTCAAGTTGACTTGCAACTGTTCATTACTGTTTATTATTAGCTGCTACTACTCATTGGCTCATTCACTCAATCATCCAGTCAAGCGAAAACGTGACGTTGACGTTGTCGTTACTGTCACTTTCGGCTGCTATATTTCGAATATCGTATTTCAAGAAATTTGTTAGTAGATTTTATATAAATTACCATATCCCTTGGTAAAATTATTTGACTGAATTCTGCCGAATAATAAATGGAGTAACAAAACAAAGGAGTTCACTGAGCAAAAATCAAAATGGCCTCAAATGTTCATTGGTTTCATTGGTCTAATGGGTTTCAGTGTAATGGATTCACAATATTTCTTTTTGATAAATCTGTATCTCTAATATGCATATGAACGCACATGCCTACTTGCTAAAGTAACAGCATTAGGGTGCAGCAATTTTCATACAAAACAAAAAAAGAAAAAAATAATTGGTACAATTTTTCATCGGAATTGTGAAGAGGAGGATGAGACGGCGGACCACTTTCTGTGCGTCTGCCCAGCCTTCGCTCGAATGAGTTCGAATTTGAGGTTTTTGGCACTGATGTGTTAAGAAGCGACCACCTTGGCTCTTTGGCAGCACAAGATCTACTCAGATTTCTTCGGAGATCGGATAGATTTAAAGAAAATTAAAAGGGAATCCAAGTGTAGTACAATGGACTTAATTAATGTCTGAGTGCAGCACTTGCTAGTTGTCCCGACAAAACCAAAAAACAAAAAAAACAAAAACACAACAAAAACTGGTTTTAAGACATCCACTAAAATATTTCGGAAAAATATTAAGATTTAAGTATACGGAACAGATTTTAAAGTAACCCAAAAAAACTGCATTTTTTATGTGCAAAATTAGTTTTTGGAAAATCAAAAAATATTCCTTTCAAAAATTCACCTCAAATAATAGCGAGTTTAAGTTTAAAAGGCCTGCATTTTTTTTATTTTTTTGTTTTAATTTAACAACGGAATCAAAATATTGAGTGATTCGAATTTTTTTTTTTTTAATTTTTTATAATTTTTAATTTATTATTTTTTTAATTTATTATTTTTTTGAAATTTATTATTTTCTTCGATTTTGGTGCATCGTGAAGCCTTTTCACGATTTTAAATATTAAAAAAAAAACAAGCGCTTAAAAATTTCACGATGTTTATTTATAGAGTTCTGTCAATAGAATGATTCTTGTTACTAAATTAAATATATGCATAAGCCAAGACGCTGGAAAGGTCCTGCTATTTCACCTGTTACAATATGAAGGTCACATATCGTATAGTAGGCAAAAAATACAATGAGTGAAAATAATTCGACAAACTTATGCTAATGGTGTTATTTATTGGGCAAAAACAATGCATAAAGAAAGGTGCGAAGATAGTGGAAGTAAGTAAACGGGAGCTCCAGCGAAGACAATAGCGACTAACGACGTTAGCGACGACAACAACAACTGCGGTGATGAGAGAGTGTGAATGTTAATTTCATAGCTGTAACGACAATTGGAAGTACAGGGGTACGATGAATTATGAAGAGGGGCGCGAACAAATTTATTATTATTTTGTTTTAATTTATTATTATTTTTTTTTAATTTATTTTATTTTTTTTTAATTAACTATTTTTCTTTAAATTTATTATTTTTCTTATTTTCCAATTTATTATTATTATTTTTTAATTATTTACTTTTTTTTAATTTCTTAAAATATTTAATTTATTTTTTTTTATTTATTACTTTTTGAAATTTATTATATTTTTAATTTATTATTATTTTGTTTTAATTTATTATTATTATTTTTTTTTAAATTTATTATTATTTTTTTTTTAATTTATTATTATTTTTTAATTTTGTGTTTTTTGTGATTTATTTTTTTTTTATTTATTATAATTTTTTTGTAATGTTTTTTTTTTGAATTTCTTATTTTTTATTGTTTTTAATTTTTTTTATTTTACTTTATTATTCTTTTTTTTTAATTTATTATTTTTTTTGTTATTTCTTTGTTTTATTAATTTTGTTTTTTTAATTTATTATAGTTTTTTATTTTTTTTTTATTTTCTCTTTTGTAATTTATATATTTTTTAATTTATTAAGTTTTTTTTAATTTATTATTTTTTTGAAATTAATTTAATTTTTAATTTATTATTATTTTTTAGTTTTGTGTTTTTTATAATATATTTTTCTTTATTTATTATAATTTTTTTTTAATTTATTATTTTTTTAATGTTTTTTTGTAATTTATTATTTTTTATTGTTTTTAATTTTTTTTTTTATTTTAGTTTATTATTCTTTTCTTTTAATTTGGTTGGTTGTTGGTTTAAGGGTGACCCCGCATCGGAGTGCCACATAGACCGCAAGTTGGGTCCGTTGTGTTGCCCCAGAGCTCATTCTTTTAATTTACTATTTTTTTTTTTTTTTGTTATTTCTTTGATTTATTAATTTGGTTTTTTAATTCATTATTTATTTTTTAATTTTTTTATATTAATTATTTTTTTAATTTATAATTTTTTTAATTTAATTTTTTTAATTTAATTTTTTTAATGAATAGTGAGGCACCCTAATGTACATACATATAATACTAATTTTACTACTTGCATACATATGAACATGTATACACACATACTTACATGCCTCGTGAGGGTGCGCCGCGTTTTCAAAATTATGCTACCGCGCAATCCAAACCCATTTATCGTTATTTATTTGCCTAAAAAAACACAAAAACCTAGTCGGCCTAAAAGACTTGTAGGGGAGCATTGGTCACTCACTCGAATGCTTGATTATGCCCCTCTGAGTATGTCCAAACTGTTTTATTTAGTTGTAGCTGCTCGTTAGAGTGTCAGCGCAAAGTAACAAATAAAAAATAAATACCATAAAATCTGTTCCCTTTTCTTTTCTCTTTTTTTGTGAAGTGGGTGCAGTAAATGACTGATAGCCTCTAAATTTGTGTACTAAAGCTTGTCATTAAATTTTACAATATTTTATAATAAGCGTTTCTTTTACTAATTGGTAATGCGAGCACTGATTGCCAGAGCTCAAATTAAGACGCACAGCTAAATGAAGGAGGCATCAAAACCTGGTGCGTGCGTCGTCGCAATACGAGCCAAGCTATTTATGCTTAAATTTCCTTCATAATTTTCTTCGTAATTGCATTTACGTATGGGCAGCATCTTTGAAAATTTCATAATTCAGAGTTGATTAGCGCAGTAGGCAATGGTAAAGAGGGGGGAAAGAAGCGAGGCGAGGCGTGGAGTGCATGGGTTAATTACCCTTTACTTGCGCTTTTGTGCCTAGACATGAGTCCATATGGCTGATATGCACTTATCAAG
Source organism: Anastrepha ludens (assembly GCF_028408465.1). Classification (NCBI taxonomy): domain Eukaryota; kingdom Metazoa; phylum Arthropoda; class Insecta; order Diptera; family Tephritidae; genus Anastrepha; species Anastrepha ludens. The sequence goes on along the minus strand of NC_071499.1, from coordinate 22,939,479 downwards.
TCAGCTGTGCATTTCAAAAGCTGGAAGATGGATTGCGAAGAGAGGGCAGGCATCTAATGAATCTATCGTGAATATTGCGGCCAATATTCAATTTATTGACAGCGTGAGCCTTGCAGCTCTGGCGCCCCATGGGAGAAATTGTGATGTTACCAATAAACAAATTTAAAGTGAGAATACCAAATGGGCTGAAAAGTCACATAGATGGCACTAGTTTTATTTCATTCACCTCTGTTTCAGTTAGTACTAATCTTAAAAAGGGGCAGCTGTTAAAATTTCATGATATTCCACTGATTAGTTAGTGAGTTGTTGTGCTAAGAGTGAATCCGCCTTTTTTATTTTTAAAAAATGGATCAAAAAGAATTTCGTGCTTCAATTTTACACTTCTTCTTGATGGGGGAAAAATACCGTCCAAGCGAAGCAATGGCTTGAAAAGTGTTATGGGCATTCCGCTCCATCAGACACAGAAAAAAAGGATGTTTTGCTGACATCACCGATTTGCTGGCCATAGAGACACCGATGATGCATAACGCAGTGGACGTCCACATTCAGATTGGGGTCCCAGCGACTACTGGCTGTTCGCAGACCTAAAAAGTACTCGCCGGTGAGAAATTTCGCTCGAATGAAGAGGTTATCGTTGAAACGGCGGTCTTTTTTGAGGCAAAAGATAAATCGTTCTACAAAAGTGATGTTGAAATGTTAGAGCGGCGCTGGAATGACTGCGTTGTTCTTGATGGAAATTACGTTGATGAATAAAGCAGATTTTGAACAAACCAAAAACAAGTGATTTCTTTGTTAGGCCTGGGACTTTTCAGCCCAATAATTTCATTACATGTCCATACAGATTCAATTCACATCACAGGAAGAGATTCTCACAAACTGTCAGCGTCAAAAAAAAAAAAAAGAATACATCGCATATTGAAAAGTTTTAAGGGGGCAGATACCTGTAAAATTTCGAAAAAAAATTTTTTTTCTTTCATAAAATGTTAATATAATCCTTTAAAAATATGTCAAAAAATGTTTAGAAGGTAAATTTAATTATTTCTTGTATTATACAATATTATATATCGTCAACCGTGACGACTCTATTCTTTGCGTTCGAGCGCTGGGAGAGGAATTTTCATGTATTCAAACTTTAGACGAGTTTTTCTCAAAACTATATTTTTCGAATTGGCGTAAACGATAACTCGAAAAGTTATTGACCGATCTCCCTGAAATTTGAAATTTTGCACACATCTTTTTTATGATATTACTTTCTAAGTGAATTTAAACTCTTCGAAAATTTTTCGAAAAAATAATTTTTTCGAATCAAAAATAGTAGGAAAATTCGCTCCAAAAATGTTTATTTTTTTTTGAAGCATTTTATTCCGCCGTAGCCAATGGGTTGGAATTCAAAGAGATTTCGTTGGTTCGAATCTCGGTGAAAGGAAAATTAATAAAAACATTTTTCTAATAGCGGTCGCCCCTCGGCAGGCAATGGCAAACATCCGAGTGTATTTCTGCCATGAAAAAGCTCCTCATAAAAATATCTGCCTTTCGGAGTCAGCTTGAAACTGTAGGTCGTTTCATTTGTGGAACAACATCAACACGCACACCACAAATAGGAGGAGGAGCTCGGCCAAGCACCCAAAAAGGGTGTATGCGCCAATTACATATTTTTTATTTAATATATTTTTTTATTTTATTCCACGAATTCTTTTCTTTCCATTTTTGTTTAATTCATATAGAATTATGACATTAATAAACAAACAATTTTTGGTTTTTTTTATTCAGGTCACTGACGCCGATGCGACAATGCCCGCCGATTGAGAAGCCCCGTTGCGACTTTCCTGAAAGAATTGAGTGTACATCCGCCATTTTAAATGATTAAAATAAAAAAAAATGTTATATTATTTTAATGTATAAATAAACTTTATGCCAATTTTGAAAAAAATATATTGACTTATTCATTTTAAATAATTTTAATGAAAATCAGGGAAAAAATGGCGGTTTTCTTTTGGCGTATTTCTTGTTTATTTTTTTTTTAATTTTGTTATAAAAAATATAGTTCATACTAAATATAATAAAAACTATTTAACGTATGTATTTTCAAATTTATAAAAAAAAAATTTATATTTAAAAAAAAAAACTTGAGTACATAGTTTTATTGCTCATTAAATTTTAATATAACAAAGTACAAGTTTCAACTGGCTCAAAATTCACGTTGAGTTTTGACAACTTTTTTGCTTAGGTGTTGTGCATTTTCTTCCTTAAAAAACATATTGGGAAAACATTTGGTGTTTAAGAAATTCTAAGTTTTTACGGTAACGGTTTTACAAAGTTGTAAAATGTTTTGAAAAATTTCAAGAAAATGTGGCGAATTTTATAAATTTTTTACAACGTGTGAAACTTTTAGCTGCGTGGTGTTTGTTATTGTACGTGATATTTTTTTATAAAGCAATAAAAAAAATATTACAAATATTAAATTGCAAACATCTCAAAATGCAGTGCACAACTTTCTTTTGACGCTGTTAGTGTACACAATTCCATTAAAAGTCCTTAGTGCCGCCGCTTTACATTCGAATGCAATTTCCGTTTTTAATGGGATTTCTTTATTTTCAACTTCTTGCAGTACCTTTAAGGCCTTTGTAAGTCAACCAAATCAACAAAAAGCGCTTATTCGTACAAAAAATTCAAAATATGAAAACAGACAGTCAGACGTAATCACATAATGTATGGGAGGTATGTGCATATGCGTGTGTGCATTGCTCCCGCGCAAATTGACACACATTGACGGCCGCAAACAATAACACAAAAAATCGAGGCAAAGAGGAAGGCCGGAAGACAGAAAAAATATTGAAAAAAAACACACACAAATGGAATGCAATGAAGGTATTACAGCAGATAAAAGCAAACATTCATACATACATACATAAATTATTTGCACTAACACACACACATACACAAGCGCACGTACTAAATATGTGAATGTAACCGCCATTACTGGCACAGAGGCATAGAAAGCTCGTTAAGATTGCATAACGCAAAATGACTTCCTGGTGCTTTATTTGCATTCATACTCGTGCGCACAACAACACACACACATACACACATACATGGAAGCGTGTTTGCAGATATATTGCATTTACTTCTGCTGCTCAGTACGAGCGCGCGCTCATTGTCTGCAAATCCATTCTGAATGCTGCCGCGTGAATGTGAATGACTGCTTGCATGGATGACTGAATGACTGACTAAATGACGCCTGACTATACAGTAAAGTATGTGGAAGTTGCAAAAGCCTCTACTGGCCGCACCAAGTGTCAAGAGGTTAAGAGGGCGTTCGCATCGTTGTCATCGTCTTCGTCGTCTTGGAGCGCATGCAATCGGATAGGATGTGTCATAGAATTGGATAGCTTGGCTTAGAAGCGAAGTGAAGTGAAGATAAGTGGGTGCTCGCCCCGCTGAAGTGCGCCTACTGGAGTCGAGTCGAGTGCAAGTATGTGTCAAATTGTTATCTGCTGCTGAGCGCTCAGGCGATGAGTATTAATATATGCTTTTGCTTAAATTAGAATGGTTGAGCAGGTTGGGAAAAAATCGCATCACAAAAGAAGGATGAAGCGCTCAAAAGATATTTACAACATCGCTGAGGTCAATGCTTTAGCATGAAAGGTGGGAAATACGGGCTGTCGGCGAATAAAGTGATGTAATAATAAATTTAATTTATATAAATAGCAATCAGACAAGTTTTACACCTACATAATTTTAAATGTTTAAGAGTAGCAGCAAGAAAGGGTTGGAAATGTTTAAAATGAAAAACTGTTAAAAAATTGAAATGAAGCCACATAATAATTTAAAAAAATAGGCAAAAGAAAAAAAAAATAAAAAAAAAATGAATTTAATAAAAAATAACCGAAATAAAAAAGTAATAAATAATAATATCATCAATACAATAAAAAACAAATAAATAATAATAAATAAAATAATCAAATTAATAACATAGCATAGAATAAAATAGGATGATATAAAATATAAGGGAATAACAAAATTAATTGGAATGAAAAACAATGAAATGCCATGAAATAGTATTAGTTAAAATAAGATAAAAATAATATATTAATAAAACAAAATTAACCAAAAAAACATGTACTAAATTAAATTAAAATAAAGTGAATGAAAAGGGTACTAATAATGTATTAATGAAAAAGGAATTAAAAAAAATTGAATGATATAAAAAAAAAAAATAAAATATAAACCTAAAAGGAATTATTAAATTCAATACCATACAAATAAATAGAACAAACGAAAACAAAATTAAATTAAGTTAAATAATAAAATAACATAAAAAAACCCAGAAAATAAAACTTAGAGGCGAAATATTAAATATTTATAAAAATATTTATCATAAAATATATTAGAAAATATAGTAAATATACAACAACAAGCACAACAATATTAAAAAAATTAAAAACTGAAACTTCTCGTAAAAAGATTGTCAATCAAATAAAATGAAATATCCGTAAAATAAAATCAATTGAAAGGGCATAGAATGATATGAAATAGCACTAATTAAAATAAAATTAAAAAAGTAGGTATTAAATTAAGTAAAAAAAAGCAACAGAACAGAAGCCAGGAATGAAAAAATAATACATAGGAATTTCAGGATAAGTAAAAAGAAATAAAACAAAACAAAATTGCTGGGTATGGGAATAAGTTTCAATCCTTTCTTAGCCCATTTCAGTACCTCTTAATATTTCTGGACCGATTTAGCAACGCGTGGGCTGGCGTTGTCATGCAGCAAAACCAGTTTGTCAAGTCCACCGTCCCATTCCGGTCGCTTTTCTTTGAGAGCTCGTCGGCAATGATCGCCAGTGATGGTTTTAGATAGTTTAAGCAGTTCATAATAGATGACACCCTTCCGATCCCACCAGATGCACAACATAACCTTTAAAGCATGCATATTTTTTTTCGCTGTCGATAGACTGGTTCACCTGACAGGCTCCAACATTTTCGACGCATAGGTTTATCATAATAGATCCATTTTTTATCGCCAGTGACGATGCGATGCAGAAAACCTTTTCTTTTCTGCCGTTCAAGAAGCATCTCACACGTCACCAAACGTCTCTCGATATCCCTCTCGTTCAATTGATGTGGCACCCAGTTACCTGCTTTCTGGACCATTCCCATCTTGTGCAAACGTTTACCGACGGTTGAGCTATTAACATCCAACTCTATAGACACATCAAGGACTCGTCATGCGTCTTCAGCCAATAATTATTGTAGTCTTCAATTTTTATCGGTGCCTCTTCGCGATCTTTATCACTTACGTCGAAACTGCCACTTTGTAAGCGTCGAAACCTCTCTTTATAAATTGTATTTGAGGGAGTTTGATTACCGTAAATATTGATCAATATAAGAGACGTTTCAGCTGCATTTTTCTTTAAAAGGTAATAATGGAACATGACTCCCGCAAATGCTGTTTTTTCGGACCGAATGTAAACATTTTTGACGTCAGATAAAACGATGCTTCAAACGAATGTCAACTACTGCGATCGAGACCTCACATATACACCTTCAAATCACCAGTATATTACTAGAGCGAACACAAAAATAATATCAGCAGCCACACCTCTTTTACGAGGGCGGAAACTTATTCGCATACCCAATAAATAAACAAAAAAAATTTTATTTTAAAATTAAGTCAATAAACTTGAAATAAATAAAATGAAATACAGTAAAAGAAAATGAAATTAATTTTTTTTCACTATTATTGAAATGACGAAAAAAAATTCACAAAGTGCCAATTCCAATTTATTTTCATTTCATTTAATATCCAGCTGTACTCGTCTGCGACGTTATTATGGCAGCTGCTTCTAACAGTACTCGTCTGTTCGTTCTTACGACAACTCCTTAAACTTATGAATCTTCAAAACGCCGGGTAGGCGCGGACGATGAAATATCATTAATTAAAACAAAAAAATAAAATAAAAAAAATTCTTCGCACAAAAAGGCAACACACAAAGTTTAATAAAAGTAGCTTTAATGATTGGTTTGGCCAATCAATTTTAAAATTTATCAGGCTGTTGAAATTTAAATTCTTATAATTTTAATAAGAAACTTTGCTATTTTATATTTTTAGACCTTAAAGGGATTGGTGTAGCCAGGTGTGAGAATAATTAATTTTTGGGAATTTTATATTTCATAAAAGAGGCAATAAAACTTTACATAAAATATAAAATTAAAATAAAATAAAATAAAAAATAAAATTAAAAATTAAATTAAATTAAAATGAGAATAAAATTTTAAATTAAATTAAATTAAAATGAGAATAAAATTTAAAATTAAATTAAATTAAAAATTAAAAATTAAATTAAATTAAAATGAGAATAAAATTGAAAATTAAATTAAATTAAATGAGAATAAAATTAAAAAAAATAATATTAAACCAATTTTGAAAATAATCAATAATCAATCGGCGCGATAAATAATATAAAATTATAAAAAATTTAAGCCCTCGCCTAATTTTTTTAAAGGTGATAACTTTTTGAACAAATCTCGTATGACCAAAAAATTTTTTTTTAGTTTTTAGAAATGGATTAAAACATAAATTACTGTAATCAAAAATATAAAATCTTTTTTCGTTTCCGTTTTATATGCCTTTAAAAAAACACCTAAAAACACCATTTCAAACGATCCGAGGGCCTTAAAAAATTTACTAAATTAAAAATAAAAAATAGTACGAAAAAAAGAAGGAAAAGATTAAGCTAACACTGAAAATAATCAATAATCAATCAGTGCGATAATATAACTGTATACAAAATGTTCGCAGCAATTGTAATTTTACCTAAAAGGCATTTTAAAAAAATTATTACAATATAAAATAAAATAAGGTAAAACAAGAAAAGAAAAAAAAATGCTCCAAAAAACCTTAAACACATTTTTTTTTTTTTTAATATTAAAAAATATGTGCAAAAAAGGAAAAAAAAACTAGCTTCATAAACCATTTAAATCAAACCGACTAATACCGAGCAAACAATGCACATACCAACAATAACCAATCAATTCAATCTTTCAGCAATCGATATCTCACACAAAAGGCATTGCGAAAAAAAATTTAAATACAATATAATTTTTTAAATCAGTTAATTCCATACCGACGCTGCCACGTTTGCACACCTATTATATTTCGCCACTTACATTTTTGTGAACACAACCAAAAAAGGCATTCGCGTATTAATATGTGTTTCGGTGGTGGTAGCGGTCAGTCAAGTGCCAGTTTTTTAGCACTTCCTTTTTTGTTGCCTCAATTCGATTTGAATAAAAAGCGTTCGATATTATTTCAAACATCGAACGTTGCCATTTTTGTAACAAAATCTTTCTGTAATTGCTATTATTCGAATTTTTTTTTTTTGTAATATATATTCGATAACTGCTGCCAAATTCGAAAGCAATTAGCGAAGGTAGCATTTGGGAGCGTAGGCGGCGTATGAGTAACATTTCAGCATTTCATTTCATCCATAGCAGTGAAGTGCATAGCGAATTTCGCATACGAATGTGTGGAAATTAAATTTAAATGCTAACCAAATATGGTATGCGCTACAAAAAAAAAACACAATTTACATATATTCCCAATTAAAAAAACAGATAAATTGAAAAGATTTTAAGGACTAGATTCGTTGGGCATCGATTCGCATTTTTGACCGCTTTGCCAAAAGTGTGGACAGGCTGAGTTTGTCGAGTGTTGGATGACGCGGTGGCACTTAAAGCGGAAATGGCAAACACATTTATGTCGAACGTGTTTGGGAAATTTTGCTATATTTGACCACGCAAAAAATGAGACAATGGCATCGCAGAATCGGATAATCACAGAGAGGTCGATGGCTACTTTAAAGTTGTCATCTAAGGGCTAAAAGCAAGACGAATACTAGAAATTTGTTGGGGGTAGCTAAGCGCAACTTGTTCATACTAAATATGTACGATAGGATTTGAATTTACCATAGAGCGATTTTAATATATAGCGCCAACAAATTTAGTTAAATGTTTTTATTTCTAATGGCTGCTAGCACGAAATAGAAGCGAACAGAATAAGAATAAGATGTTAAGATAAAAATTTAAATGGGCTGCTTTTGGGCTGATAGCACTTTTTATTGCTATAATCTACTAAAAAGGCAGCTGCTGGCTGTCAAATTAAGGTAGCAGCTATTATTTGTTGGTAATAAATAAAATAATAAATTCTTACTGGTCAATAGCCAAAGAGTAATATCGGCCCCTAAGTAAAATAATATGTAAAGCTACTTTTGCGCAAAATATTGCTTGATTTCGGCATGACCAAACACCATCCGAGGAATGTGCTGGGCCATTTCTTCTTAAAAACAAATTTCTCGACGTAATGTACGTTTTATGAGAAAAAATGTGTAACATCTCAGCGAGCAAAAAAAAAATTGTTTTCAAAAATCTATTATTACTATTCTATTCTATCTATTAATACTTCCACTTATTCAATGGGCAATAAAGCTGCATACCCCAAAAAAAAACTTACAGAAACTATTTAAAAAATTTAAAGCTTTGATGAAAATTTGAAAAATTCTCCAAAATTTGAAAAATTCTGCACAAAGTGATCTTTAAACTGATCTCCACCTGATCTTTAAAACGCTAAGGAGACCTCCTTCTTCCTCTGCTACCAACAGCTGGTACCGCATCGATTACTTTCAGAGCTGGACCGTTTGTGTCCATTCGGACGATAAGAGCAAGCCAGGGGAGCAGTTACAGCTTTATTCGCTACTCTTGTTCCAACGCATGGGACATTCGCCATCACCAACGTGCAAAGGTCTTCTGCAGAATATTTCTCTCTTCGGACGCTTCGTCTCATCGGATGTTGTCATTGTTCAAGCTTCTGTGCCATCCGATTAAGCGGATGTGAAAAACACCTTATAAATTGTTCGTTTTGTTTAACGAGGGAGGACTTTACTACTCAATTGCCCACATAGTCAAAACTAGCATTTGTTGGTAAATGAGATTCTCAGTTGTATATCCTTTGGTAGTCCAAACCCATCATTCTTGCGAAATACGAGCTTTGCTGAATTTGAGCTCAGGCGAGGTGGGTGAGCTGGGTTTGTGCATGATTTGAAGTGCGATGGCCAACGCAGACTTGAAATAAAAAATAATAGGAAATCCCTCTTTTAATGGAATTTATTGAAGAATATCAAATAAAGATGCCAAAACAACAAATGAGTTCTCGAGGTATCTCTTTACCGCGTTTTAGCTGTCCTCATGTTCAGGCAGTTTGCTGGTTGTGCTGCTCAGCGCGATGTCGCTCATCTGCTCCCTCAGAGCATCTCTTGTCGCGGGACATCTGTGACAGCTAAAAAAGTGTACTCAGCGTCATCGCTCGGTGCTTCCCAGTATATGCACTTGAGGTCGCTTAATTAACCCATGCGGTATAGGTATCTCCGGAAGCATCCGTGGCCCGAGAAGAAATGAATTAAGAAGTAATTCACTTCCCCGAAATTCCTTTGAACCCATCTGTCTATTGTTGGAATGAATTTCGCCGTCCATCTGCTACTCGGTTCAGTATCACATCACCACAGCATGGTTTGGCATTTCAGTTCCGCGACACTAGTGATGACGCGACATTTGGAGTCCCACTCATCCTTGGAATTCCACTCATCCTTGGAATCCCACTCATCCATTCGTTAACGGGTCATGAGGTCGATGAGGGTATCTCACAGCTGATTACAAAAACTGACAGTATGGCAGGTTGAAGCAACTCTGAGTGCCGCTGTTCGTTGTACAGCCTCCAGCGCTTTGCGCTTGGTTTTGCAGTTTAGCGGAACGCCCCATACCTCGTTCAAGAGTTGTTGTAGTAGCAATGATCAGTCTTCTTTTGCTCTGTGTTGATCCACTGATGTTTGTCACTAGTCTGCTAAGCATTTCCGTGACCTTCGCTGCTTTGGTAATTGCGTGCTGTATCTCGGCTCTGGACGTACGCCTGTTTAGGTAGTTCACTGCTTTTTGAGTCACTAGGGACATGCATCGAGTGGCATGTGAGCTTGTGTCATCAGTATGAATAAAAAAAAACACCAAATTTTCATCGAAATAAAAAAAAAATGTTATCGAATTTAAAAAAAAAAAAATGTAATCAACATTTTAGACAAATCCTGAGTATGCAGTTTTGTAGCCCATCGAATTTATGTGTAATAAAGTGCAAAATTTAAAAGGCTTCAAAGTTTTTTTGGAATTTTTATGTAATTTTTTGCAAATTTTCTATATTCTTTTAAACTTTAAGTTATATGGTTTTGTTGCTGTACACTTCAAGCTAAAGCCAGTTGAGTCTGTAAATTATTTATCAACGCACTGTGATTTTTTATTGTTTTTATTATTAATTTTTATTTTTTCTTATTTTTATTTTTTTCTTATTTTTATTTTTTTCTTATTTTTATTTTAATTTTTTTATTTTTATTTTTATTTTTCTTATTTTTATTTTTATTTTATTTTTATATTTTTGTATTTTTGTATTTTTTACTTTTTATGTTTCTCGTTTTCGTTTTCATGACGAGCGAAGCGTAATTTTTGATAATAAATTTCGTTATTATTCGAATGATTAATTCGTTTTGTTTTGACTTCAGGACGAAGTGACTAAAAAATTGATAAAGGCCTTAAGCAGACTTGCTCCCTGAAACACAAAGAGCTCCTCAGGGGCTGAGTTACCTCGCCAAAGAGAGGCGATTGGCGGGCTCTACGCGCTTTGATGTCTTAGCGACGCGCGAGATGTCACTGTTGTCAATGGAATTGGCTGAGCTGCCTGGTGAGTTTAATTGGCTAAAAAGGCTCTTGGCAAATCTTAAACACTTATCACTTAGGGGTTTACGTGGCCTACATACCTTACGTACAACTACGACCTATTTGGTTAAGTGAGAAACTCAACTCGTGTCAAATACAGGCAACAGGGGACGACAGCTGATTTGCTAAAGGGAAATTAACCAGCAAACTCAGCGATGACTTACTGAGCTAAGTAAACTTTAATGACTCTCTATTCTCTCTATCCTCTCTCTCTCTCCTAGCTTCACAGTCTGTGGTGGACCATATCTTCATCAACTATCCTCCTCCAATTCTGTCTCTCTCTTGCCTCATTTCTCCAATTACGAATGTTCATCGCTTTGAAGTCTGCTGACGTACAGTCATCATGCCATCTCTTTCTTGGTCGGCCTCTCTTTCTTCCTCCAATTGGACGCAAAGTAAACACCCTTTTTGGATTCTTTCGTTGGGCATTCTTATGATGTGGGCATTCTATCATCTGATTCCCCTATTTACTACCGGCTTCGTATGCCCACTCGGCCAAAGAATTTGTTCCAATATTTTTAGTAGTGAGTTAAGTTTTCCCAAGTTTTTATTTGCCATTGGCCAAAAGTGTAAAATTACCACGAAAGCATTTGCTTTAATCTTTCGACGAGTTTTAATGAGTTGCGAATGAGTTTATAATGAATAGAACTGTGCAATTTATTGCTTGACAGATAGAATGCGTTAAGTCGACTTTTGATTGTTTTGTTAGAGGCTCCCAGCTATGCGTTCTGAATATGTGCGGATTTTAGAATTCCCCAGAATTTCACACAATCAGATTATTTGAATGTTCCAAAGTATTTTCAATTTTTTTCCCCGTTTTTTTTTTGTTTTTAACAAAAAAACAGTTTCAAAGAATTTGTGCGCCGCATTCCCTCTAATTTGCTTCAGTTATTTTTGCTCATTATATAATAGTTTTTGCATTCTTTACCTACTATTTTTTGTTATATACGTACAAGTATGTATGTATGTGTATGTGTGTATATGATTTAAAGCTCATCAACCGACATTGAAAATGACCATAAAGTTCAAAAATCTTTTGAATTCTCCGCTTCATTTTGTGCTGTTGTCCATCAAACTCTATAAGTACTCGCAGATTTTTGTTTTATGACCCCTCAAGCGCTTCAGCTAAATTAAGTCATATTTAATGGTCATTTATGCGCTCGTAAATTCCATTTTAATGAATGTTAGCGAAAAACAATTTCTTTTTTGTAATTTTTTTTATCGTCTCTTGCTGCTGTGTTTAGTGCTTCTTTGCTTTGTTTTTCCCCGTTTTTGGTTAGCTAAGCTACTGGATACATATTTTTGCTTTCAGTGTTTTAGTGGTGTTTTTAAATTGTTTTTTTTTTATATTTAAGCAAAATTAGTGTTTTTAATTTTCAAACTATGGCAAGTCCGAGCTAATGTCTCAATAAGACAGGGTGTTTGTGTTGTCAAAAGTGCACGAATTTTGCCTCAGCCTACGACACTGTCTCAGGCGCTGCATTCTTTGCGAGCAGCGAGGAGATACCCGTCGACGATTGGATGAGTGGGACTCCAAGAAGAAACACGTCATTACCAGCGTCGTCGATCGGAGATGCCAAACCACGCAGCGGTGCCAAAGCTGAGGGGATACTGAACCCAATGGCAGATGGATGGTGAAACTCATTGCACCATTAGGCAAATCGACTCAAGGGAACTTCGGGGAAGTGAACTATTTCATTACTCAGCTCCTCTCGTTCCACGGATACTTGCGGAAATACCTATACCGCATGGGCAAGATAAGCGATCGCAAGTACATATACTGGGAAGCACCGAGCGATGACACCGACACTATCTTTAGTTGTGACAGATGGCTCGATGTAAGAGCTGCTCTGAAGAATCAGAATGGCGACATCACGCTGAGCAGCATAATCAGCAAAATGCTTGAAAGCGACTACAGCTGGAGCGCGGTAAAGAGATAGATCAAGGACGTACTACGAAGAACAGATAGACCTCGACACGCTGCAACAAAGCGAGGCCTCACATACAGAAACACTGGAAGACGAGTCTATAGCAAGTATCTGGCTACAAATATGATGGACCCAGACGTGGCTGAAATGAATAGACGTCGTTCAGGGTCCTCTCGAAGTAATGCAGAAAGTAGTTCCGGGAAGGAAGTCTCGCTAGAAGAGGAGGACGGATTGCTTTAGTGGCCACACCACTCAACGCAGCAGACGATGGTCTAAGTGCAAAGGTATTGTGAACCCTACCTCACCCACCCAAAAAAAAACACCAAGAAGCTCCTTCTTAGGTTTATTGAGGCAACTTGGTTTGGAAGAGGTATTCGCGAAGTGCAAACTTTGACTTTATACTCTTCTAAAAACATTGATAGTTAAAACTCCAAACGGTAGATAGGCGGCCACCGTAGACGAATGGGTTAGTGCGTGATTAACATTCGGAATTCAGAGAGAACGTAGGTTCGAGTCTCGGTGAAAGAAAGAAAAAGCTGTTTCTTTCTAATAGCGGTCGCCCCTCGGCAGGCAATAGCAAACCTCCGAGTGTATTTCTGTAACCAAAAAGCTGCTCATAAAAAATATCTGCCGTTCAGAGTCGGCTTGAAACTGTAGGTCCCTTTATTTGTGGAACAACATCAAGACGCACGCCACAAATAGGAGGAGGATCTCGGCCAAACACCCAAAAAGGGTGTAAGCGCCCTGTATGCGACCGTCTTGTGTCATTGCATTGCTTATTGCATATACATACATACATCTTCATAGTAAGACGCTTCTCTACTGATCGGTCGATGACTAAATTGTGGTTTTCCTACACAGCTGGGCTGATTGAAATGTTATGCAGTCGCATCACTGTTAAGCTTGCTGATGCCTCAAAGTAGGTAGGCAGGTAAGACTCTTTTTTTCTTTTTTTCACTAATAAAATAACGATAAAGCAAATGAAGAAGAAACTGCATGAAGGCGAATGAGAAAGCTTTGACATACCACGCGCTTATGGTATGCCAAGTGGAGAGAGCGCGGTCAGCTAGTCATGTCATGACACATTTTGACCTATTTGTTGGCAATTAAGACAGAAAAAACAAACGCAAATCAAAGTTGCGGTCAACATCAACTGTTTGTCACTTCTTTATTTAACATTTTCGTAAGTTTTTTTTTGTTTTTTGGTGGCATCATTTGTCGGTAACTTAAAACTACGGGTGAAGGTCAAGCGGCTTAAAGGCATTTCGTCATATTTACGATAAACGTACGTACACACATGCTTACACACATCTGTAATGTGAAATGTGGGGGGTTTTCAAGCAGCATTTGACGAAGTTGGACACATGTTTTGGTATGATGAACCAACGGAGACGTGTTACATAAGCAACGCTGTGTGAGTGGCGGTTGAGTTTACAAAAAAAATGTTTAATGATTTTTACTTATAGATGTAAGTAAATAGATAGGTAGGCGAAATGGTTAAAGTATCAGACTGGCATTTCCCAAGTAGCGCTTAAGCGCCATTTTAATACCATTTTTGGACCTCCATAGGGCAGATATCTACAGCCAGCCAGAGCTGTTGATGTAATGGCGAAGAGTGATGGGATTTAGGATGGCGCACTGCTCCAGACTGTCGAAGAAAAGAGCAATCAGTTACCCTATTCGTTTAGCTGTCAAGCCCAGACACTTACGTAGAAAGTGCTTTACAGTCTTCTTCTCTGAAAGATCCCCACAGCTTCTGCAAAGGGGCTTAAATGGTAAACCTAGCTTCTCCGCGTGTATGCTGATCGTCTAAGGGTTGGTAAACACAGCTATGAGTTTGAATTGAATGACGAGGGGTCTCCAGAAATGTCTGCGCGCTGCATCTTTTGTGCTGTGGCCAAAGGGGTCTCGAAATAGTACACGAAGAAGTTGAGCTGCATCTGTCCTCCGCGCTATTCCGAGAAATAAAATGTTCAAGGTGATGCCGGAGGGGATGTCGGAGTAGAGCACTTCCGATACCAATTCAGTCGAGCTCTTCCTAGCAAGCTCATCAGCAATTTCATTTCCTCTATATTCATTTCCTCATTTCCTATGTTCTGGAACCCAGATCAGAGAAATGTTATCTGCACAACCAAGAGATTTGATCTCCTTCTTACAGAAGTTCACTAGTTTGGATCTACACCATGCCGCTGTCAGAGTCTTAATCACGGCTTAACTAGCAGTGTTCGGCAGTTTTAAGGAAATAGATTAATTGGGCGATTTAGAGAAAACCCGTGCTCCGACTCCTTATTACATCTTGCAACAGTCAGTGAAGACAGACATGCCAGCATTCGTATAGATTTCCCTCTCGTTCCAATCCTGTCTAATTGGAAATACTGCGCGTGCACGACACTCAAACTTCAGTTTGCGCATAGAGAAATCTGTGTGAAGCTCGGAGAAATGCGGTGTTAACTGCCTGAAAAATCTAGTAAGTAAATTTGTTTTTTTTCCTTGTTCACTCCTCTCGGGAGCATAGGGCCTCGACAAGACTCAGGCTGGCGTTGGCTTCGTTAATCTATTTTGATTTCTGACAGGGTTGGTGATTAGTCTGCCGCTACCAGTCCTAAATAGTGGGAATCCCCACCTGTCGTTGCTTAGGAACAACGCCTTCTTACTGCTTGGAGCGTCATCTGTGTATCACATTTTTGTGGCAGAAGGATCGCACAGTTGGTTGAGGACTTCGCTAAATTTTCGTGTAACTGTGTGTTTTTCTTTGTTTTTTGCTTTGTTTTAACTGCCACAATGCAAATAATGTGCTGACTATTGGGCGAGAGTAAAGATGGAAAGGATAAGTTTTTGGGGTTAAGGAATTGAATTTTTTTTTGTTTTATTTAGAAACAGGAAAAGTAGGTAGAGTGCGAGGACCGTGCTTTACGTGAGATTCGAATCCACAACCTCTGGGATGGCAGGCTAGTGCACTTACGCTAGACTACCGAGGTCGCTAGACTAACATCAGTTTAATTTATTTCACTGCTTTCTGAGAGACGAAGATCTAATATTCTTGGGTAACCTCAGAAGGAGCAAAAAAATTAGATTTACAGTTTCAAAACATCAAATTCAATAAAAATCAAAAAATTTTCAATAACACTAAAATCTTCTCGGAGTGGCTTTTTTAACCGTTTTGTAAATATACACATTTTTTTAACTTACAATTTTGGCAGCTTCTGACTAAAACGGAAACAAACACCAAACGCAAAAATTTTCGCATTTTGAGTATAAAAAAGTAGAGTATACCTGTAGACCTGGTAGCCAAACATACAGTCATTTTTACCAGTTTTGGACACTTTACTTTTGTTTATTTAGTGGCCTTTTATTATTTAAAAAAAATTTTTAAATTATATAAAAAAAAATATAATTCGGTTTTTCAAGCTTTGCGCAAAAATTATGAAATTTATCGTTCTGTTATTGGCTTATATAGGTAAAGATTATAAGTTCACATTTGTAGATCAGATGACCATTTAATTATGACTATTTGCCATGAATCACTTTGCCAAGAACTCGGATGTTCATTTTCCTCGTTAGAACTGACTAGGTGCCCTGTCATTCTAAGTGATGTTCAGATTCAAATTTTCGCAGAAGGTTCTAAAATGGATATTGAAACAGTATTTGGCATTTTTTCGCAGCAGCTCTTACTTAGTGAAGCATGCAGATTTCCAGACTAAATAAATAAATAAGTAATCGATGACTGTTTTCAAGTCGAAACTTAGGCAATTGACATGGGAGCAAAGCTGATAAGCGTTTGGCCCGAGCACCTTTAAAATCGCTTTCTTTGTAGATCAACATTTTGCAAGCGAGGCGTTTAAGTCGGTGATTACTCACTGGAAATGTGTTAGCGCATTGCAATCTCTTCGACACCAAAGAACCAATCTGCATTGGGCCCATGTATATAGTGGCATGTATTTTGAGAATAGGATGTAATAGAGTATACCTCGATGCCAGACTGGCACTTCAACCATTTCACCTACCTACCTATACCTTGATACTTTTTTGGAAAAAGAGCTCAGACCACGAACGCTTAAAAAATGGCACATAAGCAACAAAAAAAAGACATTAGCCACGAAGGCAATGAAGAAAGTTATAAGAAAAATGTATCTCTACCAATTATAAAAAATATTCTAATTTGTTGCTTACATTACAACCTTATTAACGTCAAACAACAACGTAAGGCAAAAAAAAACCAGCCATCAGCCCCAGGCCTCGAACCCTTAAAAAATGGAAATAATCAAAAAACCCATTAGCCTGCCTTCGTAGTAAAGAAAATTATTAGAAAAATGTATCTCTACCAAGTCGCTAAAGTAATTATAAAAATATTCTAATTTGTTGCTTACAAATTACAACCTTATCAACGTCAAACAACAACGTAAGGCGAAAAAAAACCAGCCATCAGCCAGTCATACAGAGCGCGAAAAATTCCAAATAACAAAAAGCAAGAAGATAAATAAATACAACGAAACTCGTAAGCTAAAACAAAACGAATTAACAAAACAACGGATTACTCATCGAAGCGATTGACCGTGTGGCGACAACGAGAAATGCATTGCCAAGATCACTTGCCGTCGACAACAACAACAACAGCAACTTTAGTATTTAGTACAACAACGCATAGTGGCACCAGGAAGCTTAGGCTTTTTTGTTTTTAATTTGAGTGCGACGGGGAGAGTCACACATAGAAACTAAAATAAAAAGAAAAACAAAAAAAAATATTAAAAAGAAACAGGTGGAGGGGGAAAAATGGTTGTTACATGTACGGCAGTTAGAACATACAAATGTTAGAAATGCAAATGAATACATAAAATGCTCACACACACACACATGGATACAAAGTAAGAAAAAGCAAAAAGACGGATGGTCGGAGATGCAGGCGTTCAACGAACAACAAACAACGATCTGTAGGAATGCAACTCGCAGTGAGCAGTGAGAGTAAAAAAAAGTCGAATGATCAGCAGGAATGCAACTGCAAAGTGGAGAGACATAGTGAAGAAAGAGCCAGTGGAATTGTTGGATGTTGCTTTCATGGTTGCCATATCTACTACTTAAGGAATAGCGGGTTTTCAGCTTTTGAGATATTAACTTCAGTAGACCCTCGGTACAAATTATTTTTTATTTATTTATTATTTTTATTTATTTAATTATTATTGAAGTGAAAATTCTTAGGCGTCGATGGACGAGTGAGAATGGAGAGTAAAATTTTAAGGCCATGCAACGTTTTGGGCATTTTCGTTCTGCGAGAGAGAAAAAAGATATAACGTAGAGGAAACGGAGAGAGAGAGCTATACCTTATATAAATGTTTTAGATACACTTTAGGCTATTTTGCCTGTTTTTTTTCTTGTGGTTGCTAATTCCTAATGAGAAATAACACTGCCTACTTTGTGGCGCTTGTTTGTTGATGCACACTTGTAGGAAATATATTTTTGGTGCCTACTTTTTGGCGTTATATTTCCTTGGTGCCTACTGTTTCGGACGTTGTTTGGTCCCTAACTTTTTTTATATTTTTTTTTTTCTTTGAAAAAAGTTACTACAATAGATTAAATTATAACTTCTAACAATAGCAGCTGAAGACCCTCGTCTAGCCATACAGAGTCGAACACAATTGCATATTTTCAATTTTTTTCTTTACTTTTTTTTATAAAAATATAATTCGTACTAAAAAAATGATATGACTCGAAGTTTTAATCTTTGCGCAGCAGTAAAAAAAAAAAAACTGATCGACCATATCGCGATAGATGGGAACACGCTTCTAGTATTTAAGATGTCCGTACGATCCGAGGACCAAACATCGACAAAAAACGTAAAACCAAACTACTCAAAGAATGCTCAACATCGAAAAGCTGCAATCACAACAGACAGCCAGAAGGCTCGTTACTCGACCCTCCCTCCTGCTCTCAGGGAATACTGCCCAAAAATTCGGCATGCACAAGCAATGCAGCAACATTTCTCGATCTCTACGTACCGACGCCGAAGAAGAAATCGGATTCCGGAGAGCCCGAAAAACCAGTTGGTACCACGAGGAATATAATGCTGCCAGAAAGTAAAGATGGTGCCCATAGAGCTACGCTGCCATGTGGGATCGCTACCGGGAGCTAAAAAAGGAAGAGAGACGTATTATCCGACAGAAGAAACGAGAGTGCGAGGAGCTTGAGATGCTGGCCAATAGAAACAACGCCTGAAGAAAATTCTACCAGAAAGTTCGGCGGCTTACAGAACCGGGGCGTTTTCCTGTAAGAACAAAGACGGTGATCGGGTGCCTGACATCCAGAGCATACAAAAATTATGGAGGGAATACTTCTCGAACCTGTTAAATAGAGACAGCTGCGGATGCCACAAAGAATGTGAAGATCCGGATACCTCAATCGTAGACGCCGGGACTGTCCTTCCGCTACCCGACCATGACGAGGTGAGAATAGCGATAACGCGGCTAAAGAACAACAAAGCTGCGGGCGCCGACGTACTACCGGCTGAGCTATTCAAACATGGCGGCGAGAAATTGGTAAGGTTCATTCATCGGCTTTTGTGCAAAATATGACCATATGAATGCATGCCTGCCGATTGGAATTTAAGTGCGCTCTGCCCAATCCATAAGAAAGATAAGAAAGGTGATTCTGCAATCTGTGCCAATTATTGCGGGATTAGTTTCTAAATATCGCCTATAGGGTTCTAGCGAGCGTATTGTGTGAAAAGGTGAAGCCCACCGTCAACCAACTGATTGGACCTTATCAGGGTGGCTTTAGACCTGAAAAGTGCACCATCGACCATATATTCCTAATACGCCAAATCTTGGAAAAGACCCATGAAAGGAGAATCGACACACACCATCTTTTCGTCGACTTCAAAGCTGCCTTCTACAGCACGAAAAGGAGTTACCTGTGTGCCGCGATGTCTGAATTTGGTATCCCCGCAAAACTCATTCAGCTATGCAAGATGACATTGCTCAATATGAGCAGCGCCATCAGAATTGGGAAGGAACTCTCTGAACCGTTTCATACCAAACGCGGTCCAGACAGGATGACTCGCTGTCGTGTGACTTCTTTAACCTGATGCTGGAAAAGATCGTGCGAGCCGCATAACTTAATCGTTCAGACCAATTTTTTATAAGAGCGTACGAGAGGCGCCGCTTGGAGTGTTTGTGAGAAAGATTCTACGAAAGATTTTCGGACTTTGCACGCTGGCGACAGTGAACATCAATAGAATTTTGCTGATTTTTTGTGCATCCAACATTAAAAGAGTGGCAACTATGATACCTGCTGCTGGTGGTGCGTTGTGATGTTGCCTGCTGGCTTGCATTAAAATGTTATTCTTTTACGGCGAGGTTGATGCTTTTGCCATGAGTCATCTTTGTTGCCGATAGTTGCACACACACACAGCGAGAATATTCTGATATATATATAAATGTGTAGACGTTAATAAAAAATGTATCAGCATTTCAAAATCAAGACGTTAAGTATCAAAAAACAAGAAAAAAATATTTGATACCTTTACTTCTTCAGCGAATAAATATGAAAAAGGAAAGCGGAAAAAACGCAATAAAGAACAAATATGATAAATAAAATGGACCTCCTGGACACAGATTAAGAGAGAACAAAAAAGATAAAAATCGAGCATATGAAATGTCCAAATCTCACACAAATTACCAGCTGAAAGTATAAGAATATGCAATAAGACAGAATTAACACGATTCCTTTAGTAATCTGCCCAAAATTGGTTTGCTGAAATATTTACGGGATTTACTTGCGATGTGCCGTTGGTGTCTTTCTCGATTCCTTTTTATTCCTGTCCACATTTTTTATTTTTTTTATTGATAATTACGCCTGGGTATGCATTTCACCGCCCCCAAACTCTGTTTAGGTTTCTTTTGGCATTTCATTTGATTCGATTCGACTCGCGGGAGTTATGATGTAATCTGCAGTGTTCAAAAGCCGGTTCGGTTCGATGCGGTGGCCCTCAGGTAAATACTTGCATAATAAATACCATAAATAATCGTGCATATGTATGCGTGTATGTGTGCATGCGTAGTAGTTTTATTTTGTCAAATGAGTCATTTCGATAACTCGAAGTTGCTTTTTTTCTTCAAGTATTCCGTTAGTTGTTGCGCTGTGATCAGTCATAAGTGCGGAACAAGTGTTAGTTTACAACAACAGTTATTGAAATAAATGATTAGAAGAAGTTTAGACACACAAAAAATAAAAATTATTGCTATGAAATATATGTGTAGGTTTTGAAATTCTACTTTCATATACAAAAATTTAGTAAACCCATTTTATTCGAGTTTCTATTTTAATACGGACCCGTAAAATTTGTTTCCATTTATAGCAAATAACAAAAATGTCGAATTTTTTTCTTATGGAGATCGCTGAGTAATTTCACCCAAGGTTAGGTTAGGTTAGGTAGTGCTGGCTGATCTATAAATAGATCGCACTTAGACCGATAGGGTCCATTGTTTTGCTAATGCTTTGTATTTAGCAACAACGCGCTGTGGTGATCAAGGAATGAGGAGCCCATCCTATGGCAAATTAAACGCAGAAAGTGGCGATGGATAAGTTACACGCTTAGAAAACCACCAGATACCATCACGGGAATGGTGCTGGACTGGAACCCGCAAGGGAGCAGAGGTCGCTGTCGGCCAAAGATCGCTCTGCGAAGGTCGGTGTTGCGTGAACTAGCAGATGTCGACATCACATGGGACGGGACGGTGCAGAAACAGCAGCCCAGAACCGTGTACGATGGAAGAGTCTTATCGAGGTCCTATGCTCTTGAACGGAGAGAATAAGGATAAAAAAAAAATGTATTTGGAGTCGAAGATACGATTTTATGTAATTCGCGAGTTTTAACCAGCAGTTCAGCCTTTTGTCAGCAACATCCTTCAAGGATGAGAAATATGTTGATCCTAGGCAGATTTGTCGAGTCCTACAAAGAGCAGTACAGCGGCAAAGTAAGTATTCCAAAGTACCCTTAATATTCGATTCGTTGCATGCATTACACACATCGCTCTGGCTTCATCCCATTTTGGCCGCGTGATATGGGGTGAGACAGTGTCCCCTCAGTACTCCAACCAATATTTTGCAGTCTTTTCTAAAGAGTGACAAAAGAGTGTACGAGGATAAGGTTCCCATATCGACTGCGTTTCCAGAGTTTGTTCCTTATTTAGATCCGTTTTCCGAAAGGAGAACGAAGGGTACACGTCTGACGTCAATTCACCCAAAGATAACATGGGTTCCTGACCATTGCAACTGGCCGATGAACCAGCGAGATTTGGCACCAATCTGACTGATTAGTGTACATACAATGGCAGAGGCTTACCCACACTGACATATAAGCGAATTATTTTTGAGAAAATTGAAAGAAGAGCACATGCAAGTTGGCGTAATGAACCCATCTGCAGAGTTGCCCAACAATTGTGGTCAATTCTCAATATTAAATGCTGCCTAATAGGCAGCCACGTCCAGAGGATGGGCGCGCAGACACATGACCTCTGCAAAAGTTTTCGAAATGACGACGCGGAAGAGACGATCTCCCATCTTCTGTGCCACTACTCTGCTCTCTCTCTAGACGTAGATTCCCCACTTTAGGTAGACAATTTTTTAATGAGTTAAAAGATCTCAATACTGTGAAATCAGGGATCTTCGAAAATTTTTGAAAACTTCACATTAGTTTTGGGAGAGATAACGAGAAGTTCAGCGCGAGGTATCAAAAGGGGCTATGAGCCTGAGTGTGACCATAGTGGACCACTGCTAAAACATAACCTAACCTAACCATGGTAATGGTAATGATAATAGTTGTACTGGCTAAGCTAAGGCCTTTATACGGCAGTAATTACTTAATCATAATTATTTAGTATACCGAGGAATCGAACCAGCACCTTAGCAGGAAGCAATTGTAGGTCTTCCTCTTCTAGTAGGTATGAGCATAGGATTCTGTATCTCCTGTGGCCTAATGCCTCACAGTTGGTGATTAAGTGTTCCATAGACTCCTCTTCATCACTGCAGAACCTGCATAATCTTTGCCCCTTTTTGTGGCATAAAAGTCTGCCTTCTCGTTTCCCTCGTGCCCTTCATGTCCTGGTACCCAAATCAATGAGACTTGATTATGAGTGGGCAGTTTGTTGAGTGCATTGTTACGCTCTATCAGGACTTTTAACTTGAATGTGAAGTTATTCAAGGCTTTGAGAACCGATTGGCTGTGCGAAAGTATTTTAATTTTAACTTTCTCGAACCCTCTTTTGGATATGATTTCCACTGTTTCCATTATGGCGAACAGCTCCTTATGGAAAATTGTGGTATCTGTACTTAGTGTTACGGATTTGTGTGCTCCACGCCCCACTGTTCCTGCACCTATTGCTTGGAGCGTTTTGGAACCATCTGTGTACTATTTTTGTGAGCCATCATTTATCCATGTTGGGTTAGTGTTCCACTCTTCGCTAGATGGGAAGATAACCTTGTACATCTTTATAAAATTGAGTACGCGTTCCGTGTGGCCATTCGCCTGGGTTATGCATACTGCATGTTGACGAGGTTTTTGGGTCTGGTGGCTGAATGTGAAATTTTGGTTTTCTTTACTTTACTTAATAAGTTAATTTCAATTTACAAATACAGTAGATTCTGTTTTTATGCGGTAGATACGTTCCGCAAGAAACAGCATAAAAAAAGCTACCAGTTCTATAGTAAAACTATAGATGCGTTTCAAAAGTGTTAAGAACCGCTTAAATCTGAAATAATGTAATAAAATGGCATAAAAAAGGGCTCTAGTCCCATATTATTACTATAGATACGTTCCATAGATCGCGTGAATCTGAAATAATTAAATAAAATCGCACAAACAAAATATTGTATTTTTGAAAATTATATCTTTATTTAAGAACCGTCAGAATCGAAAAATAAATTTACGTTAGAAATAGAATCAGACAATACCCACATGTAGCGCATTCGTTTAGGATTTGGCGTAAAATCACTTTCGTCACTTGAGGAAATGTACACGTCTGATCTAGATGGTTATGCAGGCGGTTCCATACTTGTAGGGTTAACATTTCTGATGTAATCTGTGATGAGTTTTTGCTTAGCTGGTTTAGAATCTTGTTTATATGTACAATTCCCGATAGGTCGACATGCATTTTTGAATTAAAAAAAAAACCGCACTATTTCAAAACCGCATAAAAACAGAACTTACTGTATATTTTTTTAAATAAACTTGGCTACTGTAGATACCCGAGCAATATTTCTATTTGTTAAGAAAAATTATCGATTTTTTATAATTTTACTAGCATCACCCAGTGGGCTTCGCACCACCATACATACAATGTTTTTTTTTATATCGCAAGAAATTTTTCATATTAAGTTTTCTTTATAGAACTCGTAAAATGTTTAAACAGTTGAATTAGTTGATTTTTTTCATTCAACATACTTTCTAAAGATGTCACAATAGCCTTTTCTGTACTTTTTTAAAATTTGATTGTAGTGGTCACCTATATACAGGTAAGGTGAAAGAGCCGATAAAAACTTGTAATTAAACTTTGATTCTTTAATTTCCATTTCAATTTTTTACGCTAAATAAATTTTGCTAAAATAAATAAAGTTAAAAATGTTTTTCCAGTTCCTTGAATGCTCCAGTTTTTATTATATTTTCGCCCAAAATTAATATTAACATAATACACTTACAACCACAACAGTACAACAGAAACGCTCATAAGCGGCTGTGTATTTGTTATTGTTTTTCCCATACGGGCATTTCGTATGAGAGGAAACCATTACTCACATAAAATATCATAACTCAGGAACGGCTACACCGATTTCAATCAAACTTCACACAAACCACCTCCTCAAAGATAGAAAAGGACTCTAAAATTTTTGTGTCAATCGGTTCGACAACTTGAAATAACCCAGGATCAGCAGTGTGGTTAGGAATTTCAGCTGATATAAGGCTATCGATTTGATTCGGAGTTATTTTATGTACCAGCCAAATTAGTATATGTGCGTGCGGCAATCCCCTTTTCTGCCATTCGATGGAGTACATATGGCAACGCACCTCCCCAAATACATATAATTTCACAATTAAATCCATAAGTGCTTTACATTTTTGCCGAAATGGATACTCATGTGGTTCAAACATATCCTAGGTTATCCAGGTCCACGTTTTGGTCTATATCTCGAGACCCTAGTTACGGAGGGGCATTAAAAATACTCTATACTATAGAATCATCAGCAGCTTCCATTTGCTACCCATATTGTACAAACACATCCTAGGGTTACCCGGGTCCACGTTTTGGATTATATCTTGAGACCCTAGTCACGGAACGGTATGAAAAATACTCTATACTATAGAAATCATCAACAGCTTCCATTTGCTACCCATATTGTACGAACACATCATTAAGTTATCGGGGTCCACATTTTGGATTATATCTCGAGACCCTAGTCACGGAGCGGCATCAAAAATACTCTATACTATAGAATCATCAGCAGCTTCCATTTGCTACCCATATTGTACAAACACATCCTAGGGTTACCCGGGTCCACGTTTTGGATTATATCTCGAGACCCTAGTCACGGAACGGTATGAAAAATACTCTATACTATAGAAATCATCAACAGCTTCCATTTGCTACCCATATTGTACGAACACATCCTTAAGTTATCGGGGTCCACATTTTGGGCGATATCTCGAGACCCTAGTCACGGAGCGGCATCAAAAATACTCTATACTATAGAATCATCAGCAGCTTCCATTTGCTACCCATATTGTACAAACACATCCTAGGGTTGCCCGGGTCCACGTTTTGGATTATATCTCGAGACCCTAGTCACGGAACGGTATGAAAAATACTCTATACTATAGAAATCATCAACAGCTCCCATTTGCTACCCATATTGTACGAACACCTTAAGTTATCGGGGTCCACATTTTGGGCGATATCTCGAGACCCTAGTTACGGAGGGGCATTAAAAATACTCTATACTATAGAATCATCAGCAGCTTCCATTTGCTACCCATATTGTACAGACACTTCCTAGGGTTACCCGGGTCCACGTTTTGGATTATATCTCGAGACCCTAGTCACGGAACGGTATGAAAAATACTCTATACTATAGAAATCATCAACAGCTTCCATTTGCTACCCATATTGTACGAACACATCCTTAAGTTATCGGGGTCCACATTTTGGGCGATATCTCGAGACCCTAGCCACGGACCGGCATCAAAAATACTCTATACTATAGAATCATCAGTAGCTTCCATTTGCTACCCATATTGTACAAACACATCCTAGGGTTACCCGGTTCAACGTTTTGGATTATATCTCGAGACCCTAGTCACTGAACGGTATGAAAAATACTCTATACTATAGAAATCATCAACAGCTCCCATTTGCTACCCATATTGTACGAACACATCCTTAAGTTATCGGGGTCCACATTTTGGGCGATATCTCGAGACCCTAGTCACGGAGCGGCATCAAAAATACTCTATACTATAGAATCATCAACAGCTTCCAGTTGCTACCCATATTGTACAAATACATCCTAGGGTTACCCGGGTTCACGTTTTGGCCTCTTTCTCGAGACCCTGGTATCCGATTCTTAAAATTTTAAAACACAAACCATCTACTGAATAGTCCAAACAAAGCCTAAAAATTTGGTTTGGATAGGTGAGCCCGTTCTTGAGTTATAAGATTACCAAGGAAATGTAACTTCTTTTTATATATATAGATTACAGGGAAATTCTAATAAAAATTTTGTTTCTTCTTAATTCATTAACGATGAGTAAAAGTAGCACAAAATTAAAACAAAAAACACCAGAAAACCAGAAAAAACCAAAAACAAATGTAAAAAAAAACTTTCTTAGTGATTTGTATGGACTGTGTCATATTAAACTACTACCGATGTAAAATAGACAAAACTGAACTCTAAAAACAGAGGATCGATAATTTGGTGCTTTCGATGCCTAGAATGTACTAAAATGGAAAACCAGAAAAAAAATGTTTGACGTATTATTTGTGTAATTTGTCTAAACTGTGAGTAGCAATACCTTTAGAGCAAACCTTAACTTTCAACTTTGATAAATATCATATTTTGCTCCTTCATTAGTTGTGAGGAACAAATCAAAATGCGACATCTATGAGGAGCGGATAAAAATTCCAAGATATGCAAATCAGTTCCAACAGGTGCCCAAACTTACCATTTGTTACTTCTGAACAGATATTTTCGTCAAACATAGTTTTTTTTATGTATTATTGAATACGACTGTAGTGGCTTTGCGGTAGCTGATTACCAGCGCAACCCAAAATATGCTCTTGGCACTTTATTTCAAGCGCTTAAAATGTGTCATGAAATTCTCAATAAACGCTGCAAAAATTCTTTTAAAATCCAGGAGCGCTTAATCCAACGAAAGTTGTTAGCGAAAGAAGCACCTCGAAGCAAATGGTCGTCTGTTTTTTCGGGAATTTTAGTCATGTCACAAATGTATTACTAGAGAAACTTAAAAAAACTAAAGTCAATTCTGCGTGGTACACAACGATTTTCTGTTTGCCAGAAGTTTTCGAAGAATTAAGAAAAACTAACCGCCGAAAACGGATCATCCTTCACCAAGGCAAGGCAACTTCGCACGTATCGGCTCACACAAGAGAGTTTTTGAACACTAAAAAGATCGAATTAATGGGTAATCCACCATACAGCCCTGATTTGGCACCTAATAATTGCTTTTTGTTCCCGCACATTAAAAATAAACTACGAAGTCAACGTATTTCAATGCCTCAAGCAGCTGCGGAAGCCTTTGAACAGCTCGTTTTTGGACGCATCTACTACACCAAGTGGCAAAAGTGCTTTGAAAATTGGTACAGGCGCATACAGAAGTGTTTCGATGTGCAAGCAAAATATCATAGTTTGAAAAACAGTAAAGCCATTTTCATTATTACTTCATTGCGTTTTCATTATTGGGCGCAAGATGTAAAAGGCAACCCGCGTCTGATGTGCAAGCTGCAATTCAACTCTGCTCTGCTCTTCATACTCACACAAGCAGTGTATTATATTTCTACTATACGGGCAGAGCTCTTTAAATTTAATCGCTTTCCAGCCCACCTCTCTGCTCAAAGGGCCCCTCATTACATTGTTGAGTAATACCCCAAAAAGTCATATGCACTTTCTGTCAGCAACCAATTGAAACTGTCAATCATAACAAGAGCGCAGAAAAGCAACGGAACCTTGACCTCATCAATAATTTTATGAAGTTTACCAAATGTTGAGTGTGAAGAAGGGATACCAAATGCTAAACGAGCGATTGTGGCGGCCAGTGAGCAACTGCGTAAATGACAGCTGGCGAACTTTAACGTTAACCTTTTCCCTCAACATTCAACACCAATTTTGAGTACTACGCAGACGTTGGGTAGGAAGCTGAGCTGCTTTGAACAGTGCAGCGTAATGACGCTCAATCCCCACCGCTTTTGCATCGCTACTGCAATTTGTTGCATATCATCACTGATTTGAGAGTTTTGTTATTTGTGGGGAACATTTTGAATATCCATGACGGTGCAATAATGATAATAATTCAATTATTCACGCCGCCAAAATGTACACGTATGTATGTATGTATGCGTGTATGCTTATGGAGTCAAGTCAAGTAGCAGCCAGCCAGTTGGTGAACTGCCTGCCTGCCTGCTGGTGCGTTCCGTTTGTTGCTCTTTTAGCACAGCAACCTTAAGCTTTCGAAAATATTCCCTAAAAACAAATTTCAAGGTATTTGCACACACATTTTTGATGGTCTTTAACTTTTAATTAATTTTGTTTGTTTATTTTGTACATCTCCTACCTTTTCCCCCCTGTATAACTTGTTGTTGGTATTTTTGTTTTGTGCTGCACTTAAAATAGTTTTGGTTTTGCTGTTTTAACATTTAAATGTCGCTGCCGCTGCCGCTGCTGCTGCTGTTGGTGTTGTGGCTTCGCTTAAATGACACCCAAGCCACCGCAAATTTGTTGCTGCTGCTGCTGCTACTACTTCACAGCACACCCACAAATTTGATTGACAGATTTGGGCCAAACATACACATCGAGCAGGCGCACAAATACATACGTGCATATATGAATATTTTAACACACACACACATGCACATATCTGCTAATTGTCTCGCAGCATTCGCTCGCCTGCGAAGCGCCACACAACTCACTCGTCGCGTTCGTCGAACTCTTTTTGCCCGCTTCCATGCCTGTGCAGTTGAGCGCAGCGAAAAACATTAAAAATATTAACGCTGTGATGGTTGGAAACAAAAAAGGTGCTTGGCCTCAGGATTAGGTTACCATTAAATATCTGACCGAAAATGACAACAACAACAATGCGAAAATCACAAAACCGATTGCTTTGACTTTGACTTTTGTTGGGATGCCTGTCTCACTTACGTATCTTTACTTATGCACGGATTGCTCGCTTTGAGGTTTTTTCATTTTTAATATTTACGACTGAATATGTAAATAGATGCGTCGCTGTAATAATAGTAAAAAAATAAAGCCCATGAGCGCGCGCAACAGTGGCAAAAAGAAAATGTTCGATTAACTTTTTGACAGAAAAATACCACAATTCTTTCGCTATTTAATTACAGCAGATTCAAATTTGGTTCTACAGATAGACCAACGGCAGGTTTTTTTAAAAAGGAGAACTCTTTTGGAGAGTTTTTCTCAGTTAAAGCTTTTCTTCAAACAATTTCGAGGGATTCATATATCGGAATAAAATCTTGGAGAAATTTCAAAGTATGAAGCTAAAAATCCCACCGCATCGATTTCCTCATTAAAGCACCTTAACTTACATCTCTCTCACTCAGCTACACGAGACAGATACAATAGAGCACACGTTCGTTCATTGAATATTTCTGTGTGGCAGCACCGAGTTTACCCTAGCCGAGGACGATTACAATGTAACGAGAACATTTCCGAGACTATGTAACAAGCTCTGTGACTGCTCGAGATCTGTTTAAATTGAGAGATAGACTGTGAGGAATTTAGGTAAGGAGACTTTGAGCTCAAATTTGACTCTCAAATGGCGAATAAAGAGGAGGCAGTTAGATATAGGATAAGAAGGATAAAAACAGTTCAAATCCCGGTTAAAAGGTAGACTAAAGTACGGATAAAGCACCTTGAAACTGACTAGTCGATTTACGAAATGCCTGCTCGATACCTAAACTTGCAAGTGTCGATAGATTTCTTAAGTTTGGTACTTGTTATCGATACTTTTTTGCAGTATTTACTATATGGCAACGCTAAAACTATTAAACGCATTAACTGTAAGTTTCTTCATTTGTAGAATATCAGAGCGAATACCACGAGCTGGAGTGGAAAGTTATGCAAACATCTAACTCCTAACGGCGCATATCAGAGAATATTTTTTGACTGAGCAAATGGTAAAACTAATAGTCAAAAATAAAAAATGTTTGCGATCCAAAAGGTCATACAAGAAACTGGGTGCCTTATGCTAAGGCATATAGAACGAAATTCGCAGGGAGAATAAGAATGTTTAGTTGATTCAACGGAGTTCTAAACTGAACCTTTTATGGTCACGACGGACAAAAAGAAATACATAAGTATAGTCCCAAAAAGTTCTATCCATTCTGTCAAGAAACTACCATGATTTAGTAAAATTCAAATTTGGGTATTTAAAGGAGCTCGTGTTATTTGCGGTGTGGGTCTCGATGTTGTTCCACAAATGAAGTGACATACATTTTGCCGAACGGCAGATATTTTTCTATGAGGCGCTTTTTTCACAATATAAATACACTCGCAGGTTTGCTATTGCCAGTCCAGGGGCGAATGCTATTAGAAAATACTTTTTCTATCAACTGGTGTTTCGCGCCTCGGGTTTCGAATCTGTGCACTTTCGAATGGTAGCAATGCACCAATACATTCGGCAACATATATAAAATATATAGGGTTTTTCAGTAAGAGCCCTTCAACTTTTGAACTTTTTTGAATAAAACACAAACGGTTTGACTTTTTTAACTAATTTTTTTTTTATTATCGAGTTTGAACATATACATTTAAGTATGAAATTCGATTTCTTTTGCATGACCACCGCGTGCACGTTTTACGAAGTCCAATCGTTGAACCCAAATTTCGACCACTCTTTTGTATAAATCGGCCGAAATTCCAGCAATTTCGCGTTCAATATTGGCTCTGAGCTCACAAATCGTCACCGGCTTGTTACTGTAGACCAATGACTTCACATAACCCCAAAACGGGACGGCTTGTTAAATGGACCGCAAAATGACCGTAATGCTCTTAAAGTAGCAGCAACAGAACGATTATTTTCATAAAAAATTTGCACGATTTGCAATCGTTGCTCAAGTGTGTAGCGCTCCATGATGAAATGTATACTAATGAAGTTTACAAATGACAAGCGAAAAATAAAAAATATTGCGTCGTTCGCCCTCCCTATTGGAAAAAAGTTGAAGCGCACCTATTGAATAACCCTATATATAAAAATGCAAACGAATAACTCAATTATCAAAACATTTTCAAACGCATTTTTCGGTATCGACTTCAGTTTTATTCGCCAATTTTCTTTTTTATTTTCTATCAACTCAAAGCGGTTGGCTCGAAGTGGAAGATTGAGTTTTGGAAAGCGAAAGATATCAACCAAAGCCATGTTAGTTCCAAATGGTAGGTTTTATGATATTTATTTGACCAGAAATTTATTCCAAATTTAGCTTTGGGCCGTATTGAGACTCAAAATCCATACGTTTTTCCCACAAATCTGATCTTCTTCTTCTTTGGCGAACTTGCTTTTTGAAATTCCGCACAATGACTAAATAATATTTTTCGCCTTTAGTCGGTTTTTGGTTTATTTCTTGTTTAATTTTGACAATTGCTTTCAGCGAGCTTTTCCAATACCCATTTCCTTGGGACTTTTTTGACAAAATGTACTTCTCAACAATCGATAGGGAGGTGGGGTGACTGTATGTTCGAATAAAAACTGTGATCTTATTCAAGGTTTAACTGTATTTGAAGACACACAAATGCTGACAAAAATGCAGAAATGGAATCAAGACATACACGCCTGTTATGTTCCCAGATCTGAAGAGGTCTTCATACTTTGTAGTAAATACTCGTAATTGTGGATCTTTGCACAAATCAACTTATTGTGCTTTAATTATTTTTGGTATAGTTGAAGATTCTTGCCAAATTTGTTTCGCGCGCTTTTGGTTTGGGGGCTTAAAACTCCACGGTCTTGGCGTATAGAAGAGTTTTCATATCGATACCAGATTTTGGCTATTAAGCTAATTAAGAAAAATTCCTCATCTGTGGATGATATTTTTTGCAAATAGTGCGAGAATTAAACCTCGGAAGTGATTAGAAAAAGATTAAAAAATATGGCTGCTGTGCAATGTTGAAAAATTTTATTTATATTTTGTTTATAAGATATATGCAAATGCATACATATAAATAATTTTAATTAATTCAAAGGCTAGTTTGTGGTGATGGCTACCACACAATTTTACTAAAAAAGCTGGGATGGCCACCATTGGATTCATAATATTTATCTATATTCATTTATTTTAGCCATACCACAGGAGGCCACAAAGTTCATTTAATACTCTCAATTTTACATCTGTAACGCAATAAAAAAAATAAAAATCTTAGAAATATATTATAAAAACTATGTTTTGTGACCGCAATCTATGTGGGTTACGGTCAACTCAATTTTGACCACTACAATCGCAAAATAATATAACGAGCAGATCTGTGCCACGATTGAAGGTATTTTGTGTACGGCGCATGCGTGCCATTTTTTCAATTAAATAAATGCAAGCGCCGCCAACAAGGGCGGAAAGGCGGACGGACGGACGAAAGGGCAGTAGGGGGCCGATATGACCGCACACGCTGAGCTGTCAATTGTGAATTAGGACAAATGCCACCAGCAGCCAGCGGCTAGCGGCCAGCCAACTAGCGTGCACAATGGCAATCGTGTGTGTTCGACATACATAATTGAGTACTATTGTAGAAAAACCGTTAACAATTTATGAAGATTGTTTGCAGGCATACACTCAAATATACATACGTATGCAAGTACAGTGAGTGTCACTGGAAATTGCACAACTAATGTTTTTGTAATATTTGGAAAGTTTGGTTGCGTTAGTGGATAGTTTATCATAAAAATTAATGCGGCTGCAGTAGAAGAGCGCATTCGAGGCATACTTTGCAAGTTGTGTATCAATTTCATGTAAATATATATGCACATTTTCTTCAAAATCCTCCCTCCGATTTCGAGAGTATTCACTCCCTTGTATGTAGTTGACTTATGCTGAACTTGAAAGCAGTAAAAACTTGTAAAGAGAAAAAAAAAATCAAACATAAACAATTTTACTGCTTTTTTTTAATATACATATTTTCTCTTATAAGGCAATACTTCTAATACTTTTTGAATTAAAAAATAAGTGGCAACGCCACGATTAGATTAGATTAGATTTTTTGGGGGTTGGACAAGTCCAAGCACTCAATCAGTAGGCCATTGTACTACACCCGGATAGATTTCAGTAAAAAGAATAGACATAGGAAAGATAAAAAGTGGATGGTGGCAACGCCACTTAAAAATACTTTTTAATTAAATTGCTCTCAATACTACTTTGGGTGATACCCACATCCTAATACTTCATTCTTCTGCGCTAATATTTACCATTTGCACCTCAAGACTTAGGTGACAACACCGTACACAATTAATTTCAATTATAACTTTGTTCATGACTGTAAACAATTTTGATTGGTACCGATATCCCAACCTCTTAATAAATTTTGCTGTCAATTTAAATTTTAATTTAAACTTAAATGGCAACGCCTTTTAAAAATTTTTGGATTAAAGCTGGCTTTACATTGATATATGCACTGATATACTTAGTTTTTACTATTAATATTTTTGTAATAAATTTCCAAAAAACAGGTGGCAACTCTAGCTAGTTTTTTTTATTAATATGCGATCAAAAACCTTTTATTTCATACTTAAATCTAAATATTCAACTAAAATTTTTGATATATGGGTACGAGCCATAGGCTAGGATTTCCAACTTTACGAAATTTTAATCATTTAAAAAAAAATTTGCATGCACGAGGTGTGTTCAAAAAGTATCGCGAATTTTGAATTTTCGCAGGTTACGTATATTCGAATTTCGATTTTTTTGTGGCGTACTTCGACTCGTCTTCGATTTTTACCTATTCAAAAAGATGGATCAAAGAACCTGTATCAAATTTTGTGTGCAAAACGAAATTAAGTGCGCGGATGAATTCCGAATGTTGACTGTATCATACGGAGAAGCTACTTTGGACCAAAATATTCTCAGAAGGCCGAGAAGATGTGAACGACGAAAAGCATGCCGGCGTGCCGGACGCCCGAGCTCTTCAACAACAGACGAACAAATTGATGAAGTGAAGAAAATGGTATTGGCCAATCGTCGAATCACTGTTAGAGAAACTGCTGAGGACTTAGACACATCAGACATATCGATTGGCTCGTGCGATTCGATTTTTTTCAATGATTTGAGCATGAGACGGGTCGCCGCAAAATTCGTACCAAACGCAGCATCGCATGAACATTGTTAATGGGATGTTGGACTCTGTCCGCGCCGACCCAAATTTGCTCCAGAGGGTCATAATTGGTGACGAATCGTGTGTTTCTTGTTCCCGAAACTGAAGAGACCCATGAAAGGACGGGGCTACGCTACGAGGAGCTGAACAAGATAAAAGAACAAAAATGATTTTTTAAAGTGGTTCGAAGATTGGAAAAAAACGTTGGCACAAGTGCACAATACTTCATTGGGATTACTTTGAAGGGGACAAAATAGATATTAATGAGTAAATAAATAATTTTTGAAAAAACATAAAATGCGCGATACTTTTTTGAACACACTTCGTGTGTATGAAAAATTCCTTGTTTTTGCTTGGCAGCCCCACGGGAATGAAGCAGTTTTAAATACATAAATTTGAAAATCCAAAATTTTGTGTTTTTTACAAATAAACTAACAATTTTGGTAACATAAAGACAATTTTGTGAAGAGACTTTCATAGTCCATTCCTTAAGATAAGATCCATAATGCCAGCTCATATGCTTTAATTCGGTAGAGTCACCGGGCTAGGCCTGAGGTGTTGAGAAGTTTGCTGGCTTCCTCAATCACGTGACTTTGAAAACTGAGGGAATGGGCTTCTGCTTGTTTTTTTAATTTCTCCAGCGATCGTAGAGATCTTTCTTAATTTCTTAATGAATTTTAATAAATAATTTACATTCTGACGAACCCTTTTTAAAGTTCACCGTTGCTGAAGTGTTGAAATATTACAAAAACATTTATACGCCCAATATTCGACATAAAATTGTTGCCCATATCTTATACCTCAGCTGAATAAATCTTGTGAATTTGTATGCTTTTTCAGCCTAAGAATGGATAAACTTAAAATTGAGCAAAAAATTTCACGTACGTTTTTCAGTCGCACGCACTGTATGTGCCACTCTAAGTACTCATATGTATGCATACACACACTACACGAGGGCAACGATCAAATGCATTTGTAATAAAATGATTACAATAGAAAAATGGAAAAGTTGGCCATTTCTAACAGCTTTGTGCCAATTACACTAACAAATAAACAAATATAAATTAAATTGTTATAGAAGACAAATCTACAATTGGATGGTCATAAAAATGTGTTTGCCCGGTGTTTGAGTGGCGCAGAAAGCATAAAAAGTCACAATAGCGCAATAAAAAAACGGTAACAGTAAAAGTAATTAAAATGCTTTTACGACGCGAATAAGTACAAAGTAAAATATGAAACACAAAAAAAAAAGAAAAAAGGACTGGTTACCTTTCGGCCAGATAATTACCAGAGCCAGGTAGATAAATATAAAACATAAAAATAAAAAATAATTCTATAGCAATCAAACCACCATTCGCGCAATCGTCGTGCAGCAAACGCGTGCGGTGGCCTCAAGTGCTGTAACTCGAGATGCATAGGACGGACATGCACAGGACGGGGGGTCAAGGTGAGTGGGAGTGTTAAACACGCACCTATACCTATAGCATAGCACGTATGTACTATATGTTTGTTGTATGTTTCTCTAAAGAGCCAATTTTTTATTATTTCTATTTTCTTGATTTTTTTTATTTTGACCGCACGCTTGCGCAGTTCCACTTTGAAATGTTTGTAGCTTGGCGCCAATGCACACATGCAGGTTTACCTAAGCATCTACTGTGCCATGTCTCTTCAATAACAGTACTTCCCTCATTCAAACTTTCAAACGCCAAAGGAAAGTTATGTCGTTTTTATTAACAAAAAATAAAAAACTCTTAGAATAAAATTAATAAAAATTCTCGATTAATAAACAATTAAATGGTTCCCCCTCAACCGACAATGCAGCGAATTTTTATATTTCTTCTGTATTTTTATGCATATTTTAAAAGCTAT
This sequence comes from Anastrepha ludens, assembly GCF_028408465.1. Classification (NCBI taxonomy): domain Eukaryota; kingdom Metazoa; phylum Arthropoda; class Insecta; order Diptera; family Tephritidae; genus Anastrepha; species Anastrepha ludens. The sequence goes on along the minus strand of NC_071499.1, from coordinate 22,903,291 downwards.
TCAATTTTCGTTTTATTAGTAGCCAAACTGCGTCGTGCCTACCTGCTTCAGATCCGGCTTTGATATCGAATTGAGTTTAAGTGAAATTCTGGTTTTATTTCGTATTTTGTGTGCTTGCTAAGACTTACTAGTGCCACCACCAGTAAATTAAAATTTTATGAATTTCGTGACGGTCGCTAAAATTTTAGTGCCTTTTAAACGATGACGTTTTTTGTGTCACGAAAAGTTTCCTGCTCAATGAATACCGTTTACCAAAAATTCAATTTTTCGAATACTTAAAGTATGTAAAACTTATAAAGGGTGGTTAAATTTCAAGGGCCGATATTGAACGTGACCTACACCTAAGCGTCAAGTTTTTTCCTGCATTTCATTTGACATTTTTCAATTTCAGACTAATTCAATTTGAACCATGGAAAGATACACAATCGAGCAACGCGTTAAAGTTATTCACGCTTATTATGAAAACGGGCGTTCAAATCAAAGTGCATATCGCGCACTTCATCTTCAGTGATGAGGCACATTTGCACCTCAGTGGATTCGTCAATAAGCAGAATTGCCACATTTCGGCGAATGATAATCCAAGAGTGATTACCGAAAAACCAATGCACCCACAAAGAGTGACAGTTTGGTGCGGTTTATGGGCCGGCGGCATCATCAGCGGGCCGTATTTTTTCCAAAATGAGGCCGGTCAGGCAGTTACTGTGAATAGTGTTCGCTATCGTGAGATGATAACGAACTTTTTATGGCCCGAATTGGAAGATATGGATGTGGACAATATATGGTTTCAACAGGACGCTGCCACTTGTCACACAGCTAGCGAAACAATGGCTCTTTTGCGCGAAAAATTTGATGACCGAATAATCTCGCGTCGTGGCGATGTCAATTGGCCGCCAAGATCATGTGATTTGACACCGTTGGACTTCTTTCTTTGGAGTTATTTGAAAAAAAAAAGGTGTACGTCGATAAGCCAGCAACAATTCAAGACCTAAAGGATGAGACAATTCGGCGATTCGAAGCGGGCTTTTATACCATCTTTTTGAGGAGGGACAGATGACATTGCAGCTAAAAAAAAAAGCTGGTAAAATTATATAGAGCGACAGACATACCAGTGCTGAGTTCTCTGTAGCTTATCTGACTCTCAAAAGTAGGTATGTAATTCACAATGCGGAGATCAACGCACTTCGACACTTTTCCGAGTCAACTTTGTATTAAGCTACAGTACCCGGCCATTGAATTATGACCGATGGCATTTTTTCTGAAAACCTCAAATATCAGGAAAAATTTTCAATCTAATTTGGCCTTTCCAAATGAAAAAGGTGCGGTCAATTGCTCTGCTACGATTAGAAAAGGATCAATTTTTTTGCTTATAAGTGGAAAGTTAAGTGCGCGAGTGCCAGTGCGAATTTGTGAAGTGAAAGAATTGAATAGCGAATATTCATATATCTAAAATATAACAACAGTAAGTACAAAATATACATATTTTTTGAATTTTTCACGTGGATTATCCTTTTTTTTCAATTTAACCAGTTTGTTTTAGAAAATGGGCCGAAAGTCAGATTTGACATCGGGACAAAAGCAACAAATTGCAGTTCTTTTGAAACCTGAGCTAAGCAGACATAGCAAAAACCGTTGGCATATCCAAGGCGTATGTGGTAAATGTTGCCAAAAGGTGGAAAAATACCAACAACGTTTTAGCGGTAACTTCAAACAATCGCCAAAATTGTCGCCGAGAACGCATCACCTCAACAAGGCAGGATCGCAAAATCGTCCAAACAGTTCGCTGGAACAGAAAGGCTTCAAGTCAGATGATTTTAAGAGAGGTTCAGGAATCTGGAGTAAATATTTCGGAAAGAACGTTACGACGACGCTTATACGAAAATGGACTTTTTTACAGACGACCAGCAGCAAAAAAGCCAAAACTGACTTGGTGTATGCGAAATCGGCGGAAACTTTGGACGCAACGCCACAGAGACTTCGCGCGGAATATTGAAAACAAGTAATTAAAAAAAAAACATGTTTTTCCTTTGCCAAATAGCAGTAAGAAGATGTGAATATTCATCCTTTTTTTGGGGTTTTGTTTTTCTTCTTACAGCTCATCTTCATCAGCAATGAATGCCGATTGGAAGCGGTCACAAAAACAGCAAATTTTATTCGCAGAAGAGCCGGAGAACGATATTCTGAAGATTGTGCGCTTTCAGGGGTCAAACACCCCCCAGTGTTATGGTTTGGGGCGGCTGTATAACCTCAGAGGGACCAGATCCGCTGCATTTTGTTGAGGGAACAATGCGCTCTGTCCAGTACGTGGACGTGCTGGAAAACGTTTTGCTGTCATATTTAGAAACCCTGAAGCGTCCTAGAGACGAATACACCTTCATGCAAGATGGAGCGCCACGTCACACATCCAGGATGAGTATGAATTGCCTGAATTCAATGGAAATAATGGTTTTGCCATTGCATGGCAATTTACCGGACCTTAACCCCCTCGAAAATTGTTGGGCGTACCTTAAATCGGCAGTATACCAGCGGGGTAATATCACAATACAACAGCTGTTTTCCTTAAGCGGAAGATGTGTGGTATAACGACCAAAATCTTAAGATGAAGATAACGCAATGCGTAGCCAGTATGCCTCAACGAATTGCGGCCGTCTTAACAGCAAGGGGAGGAGCCACGAAATATTAGTTTAAAATAAATATTTTAATGCAAAAATATCAAGAAGCTTTTAATAAAAACAAATATGTAAACTTTTTTAAATGCGTTAAACCCGTTTGCTTTTTATTCGCTCTCAAAGCCATAAATATGTGTAATTTTTATCATCGGTCATAATTCAATGGTCAGATACTGTATATTTAGATTTGCGTTGCCAGCTGTGATATAACGAAATTTACAGAAGTTGCAAGTAATCCACCTAAGAAGAAAAACAAAAAAGAAATCTTTGTTTCGGATTTTTTTGAGTATTTACTTGTGGCAAAAGTATCGAGAGAAATCACTCTGCTTTTCAGCAATTGGCCACTGGTTAAGGTTACCAATCACAGCAGACACTACCGAAATCGCGCGCTAAATCTTAATTTACTAAAGCGTGAAAAATAAAGCCAAGGACGTCTTCAGACGCAATCAGCTATAGCGCGCGTTTAATTATCCACCAAACTCCACGCAGATAAAGCAATCAGGAGAAGAGGAAACCCAAAAAAACTTCACTTAACTCAGAGCTTAAGTATTAACTAATTGCTGGTACTTTTCAATACAAAACTTTGCGGCAAACTTTGCTGTTGATGGTAACTAAAAACAATATAATGTAGACCTAAAAGCCCATCAACACGAAGCAGCTGTTGCACGGCTGGTCGGACTTGCGTGCAACGAAATTGGCCGTGACACAAAATGCCCTGCCGCCTGACCGCAACAAAGCTTCCATATGCAATTTTTCACTCTGCATGACTGCAGCGACGGGCGAGTGATATTCGAAGAAATATTACACCAAAATAAAGCAGCGAAGACGTCATATTTCGCATGCTCGTCTATGCAGCTTTAATTTTTCATATTAATTTAAAAATATTTTTTTTTTTGGTTTATTAGCAAAATTATGAACAAAAGATTTAATAAGCGAGAGATAATGGAAACGCAAAAAAAGAAGAAGTAAACAGAAGTAAGCACACAAAAATGTGTATGTGAAGGGTGAAAGTGATATGAAACACAATCTCGACAGAATGGCAACGAGAGAGCCACCATCAAGAGGTGGTTGAAGACATTGAAGACGGTCCACTAATGTTGCTGATGCTGCTGGCGCGCTACCGTCGCCAACACCACCAACACTGCAACCGGTACCGTTGAAGAGTTGATGGTGTCGACGATAATGGATAAGTGGAAGATACCGATGGAAATTGCAGTTGAGTGGTTGACTGCTAATAATTGACGCGACGCATGCGTGCAGGACAGGCACTTGAATTGGCCAAAAATGGGTGAAAAAGTGCAGGCGACAAGCGCGCAAAGTAAAAGGAACAAAGGAAATATGAAAAGAAGAGGTCAAGTAAAACAAAGAAAACTTGAAAAATGAAGAGTTCAAGTAAAACAAAGAAGAATTCAAAGAAAAACATCAGAAAAGAAGAGTTCAAATAAATAAAGAAAAAACTCAATTCATCAGTCAAAGGCAGCAGTGAAGGCGATTTACAATGCGGAGGCAGGCAATTTTTAATTGTTAAGCTTTTAAAAGGACGCTGCCGCTGATTGAGGTGGCACTGAATGGGTTAAGGTGGTGATAGTTGAAGGTTGCAAAGGTAAAGCAAACTGGTTTGTTGAAAATATGAAAATATGCAAATCTATAAGAAAAACAAAAATATCTTTACGGCTTGTCAATTTATCAATCATTGATGGACCAAATCGACAGAGAACAAAAAGTAAAGGGTTTTCCAATAACAGGTGTTATTTTGAATAGCGCGCTATTTCGCTATCATTTTTTGATATTTGTCAAGTAGAAACCACGCCATTAATAAAAATTGAACGATGCACACTTAAACAACGCATTGACATTATTAAAATTCACTAAAAAAATGGTGAAAATCTGACTGAGACGGTTCGTAAATTCGAACATTTTTGAGTCATCGTGAAGCAACTTGTCGGACCGCAATACAGAAATTGGTGAACAAACTCGAAATTCTAGCTGTTGGCACAAGTTAGTGATGTGAAGAATAAAACCCGTGCACGTCGCTCAAGAGCAGCCGAAAATATTGCTGTTGTAGCCGAAAGTGTTGAAGAAAACCCAAGTTTGTCCATTCCTCATCGTTCTTTGGAATTAAGCATTCCACAAACGTCATTACACCGTATTTTGCATAAAGATTTGGGTCTTAAGGCTTATAAAGTCCAGTTAACACAAGAACTCAAGCCGGCCGATCATCAACAACGTCGTGTCTTTGCTGATTGGGTCATTGAAATGCATGAAAATGATCCGGAATTCCATCGCAAAATCATCTTGAGTGATGAGGCCCATTTCCACCTCGGTGGCTTCATCAACAAGCAAACTTGTCAGATCTGTGGCTCAGAAAATCAAAGAGTTATTGCTGAAAAGCCTCTCTATCCTCAACGTGTGACTGTTTGGTGCGGTTTATGGTCTGGCGGAGTCATTGGTCCCTACCTTTTCGAAAATGAAGCTGGAGCAACAGTTACGGTGAATGGATTGCGCTATCGAGAGATGATTAACGATTTTTCATGGCCGGAATTGGATGGTATTGATCTGGACACCGTTTATTTTCAACAAGACGGCGCTACGTGCCACACAAGCAACGAAACCATTGATCTTTTGCGGGAAAAGATCAAAATAACGCCTCTTATTGGAAAACCCTTTAAATTTTTCTGTGATCTGGCAACGTATAAAATATTCTACGTTAACATTTCTAGAACAGTGGGCAAGCAGCGCTTTAAAAATTATTGTAGATTACCAACGAAATTCTGAATTGATAGTCACAACTAAACCACAATGCCCGTGGGTGCTTTTTCTTGGTGCATCGGTTCTCTTGTTGCCTAGAAAAGTAAAAGTTAAACCAAGTTTGACAGCTTAGAAAACACATAGAATTATGGAAAAGGGGGTTGAGTATACGTAGTTGAGGGGATTACCAACGATGACTGCGTTGCGGTTGAATTAACCGCTTTATCCTGCTGATAAAGCTTATCAGGTCTTTAATATCAAGCCCTGCTATATCAGCAGGCGTAGCAAAGCAGCCAGAGCCAAAATGCAAGCTAGAGCAGGGCAGCTAAGGAGAAGATGCTAAGATAATTCCAAATACTCCTCCATACAGCAGGCATAAAACGGACTCGAGGTAATTCAAAGTCTCGCGGCCGCCGTAGCTGAATGCGTTGGTGTGTGACTACCATTCGGAATTCATAGACAACGTAGATTCGAATTTCGGCGAAACACCAAAATTAAGAAAAAGCTTTTTCTAATAGCGGTCACCCCTCGACTGACAACGGTAAACCTCCGAGAGGTTTCTGCCATGAAAAAGCTCCTCCTAAAAAATATCTGTCGTTCGTAGTCGGCTTAAAACTGTAGGTCCCTCCATTTCTAGAGCAACAGCAAGACGCACACAACAAATGGAAGAGGAGCTCGCTCAAACACCCAAAAAGGGTGTATACCTCGCGGTTAATGTCCTGTAAAAACACCCACGAAACTTGAGAGCTGATATTTTGTTAACCTCAGAAGATCCCTCGAACGCCTCCGATCCACACTTGGCTAGAAGGATTTCACTACCTTAGAAGTTTGTGTACTTGACAGCGCTCGCTGAGTTGGCGAGAAGCCCATCTTTCCAAGAGCAGACCGCAGGTAGTTAAGGGAATCCCTCTGCTTTCGCGGAGAAATTACCTCACAGTTCCCTTTTTTGTCCAGCTCATCCAACTCACAGTTTTCCGCAATGGCGCTGAGATCAGGAACCCAGTTGAGCCTTATGTCAAAGAATTCCGATGCAATCGAAGTAAAGCCAGACGTTCCCTGACCAGTTTCGAATGCACCATCATTGAGCCGAGGGCCTTAATTGCCGCTTGGCTATCGGAGTAAATATTTACTCTGCTTAGAGCACATTGCAGTGGTTCGGTAACCTGAATTCGAGTCTGATGGAGATCTCCTAGCAGAAACTCTTCTGCCAACCCTTCCTTCCAATTTTGAGCCATCCGTGAACAGGCTCACCAGGCCCAGTCTCCAATTGTCGAACCCCGTTGCAACTTCAAATAGAAAAATCAAGGATGATAAATTTACAAGGTTTGTTCTTTAACTAGGAACCAAAACATGTATTTATCTGTACTTTTCGTAAGCCTAAAATGATTTGTAAGGACTTAATTCAGCAATGGGAATAGACTGCCATCCAAAAGTCTTCTACACCATTTACTCCTGGTTTCTTCACGGGTTTTTATTTTCCTCTTTTGCATAGAGATCATAATTTTTTCTGTTGACTATTTTCACAAGCAAAAAGCATAACCCGTTGTATTAAAACAAAAACTCTTCTCGCTCTATTGTGGTGTGGAAGTTGATATGCGTTTTTCTAAAGCGAGCTTTTCAAGAATGAAAGCACAAAAAATTGTCGCAAGAAAAACCCGAAATTTGGAATGACATTCAATTGTGATATGAGGTCAGAATAGGAATCTAATTTACATATTCCTTCACCCAAGTCAAATCATCCGAATATGACAGATTTACCAGGCTTGGCCAATCTGCTGTGGTGAAAAACAAAATTGAGCGAGCAACTTTGGCTGCCACGTCACCGGGTACTCGGCAGCTGAATTCCGCCTACACATTTCACACACTCGTCCAATGAGTTGTTATTCAGCCGGCAACGAAGCAACTTGAGCGAAGAGTGCATTGATTTTTTTCGTATAACACCAATACAAACTCAGTTTTTTTTCGTCAACAAACCGCTACAATGACCCCGGGGACGTCAGCTGATTCTTTCAAATGCGCTCAGAGCCCAGTTAACGGTCTGATATTGGCCACACCTGCTGAATTCTTTTCACCATGAAATCTACGGAGTCGATTAACGAAGGATAAGCCAAATTGTGGCACAAAAATTATATTTTTTAATAAAGTGTCAGGGGCCTCAAGCACCGTTGCACCTTCAAGAATTCGATTAAAATTTTTTACCTTCAATTCACGCCATTCAGATCGTCACTGCGGCGTGGCGTGAATTTCTTAATCAACAAACAAATCTGTCAACGTCAATTGGCAACAGCAAAAAAAGAAAAAAAAAACAACAACAATAAAAAAAAGAAATCAAAATAAATTATTATAGTAAATGAAAATTACTGGACAATTTGGATTGATGAGAACATCCGTTAAGGCAGGGCGGGGACAGCTCTAACTGAGGGCAAGCTAATGCCTATTTGTGAGTGAAGAGTTAATGAGAAGATGAAAGGAGGAGGCGAAGTATTATGAAGCCGTTGGCCCAGCTCGAGAGTTAAGCTAAGGGACTGCAAAGTAATGAAGAAGGGATATTTTTTAAATTACTTTTAAATGGAGTGCAAAGGGGATTTTCTAAAGAGTGGCGCAGGGAAAATGAAAATAAATTGCAAAAAGGGGAGTGATTGCAAACGTACAAAAACGAACAGCAACAGGGAAGCTAGTGAGCTAAGAAAATAAGCAATGATTGATGGATGGATGGACGCAGCAATACGAGGTAGGAAGAAGAATTGCACGGCCAGATGAGTTCTGTGTTAATAAAACAAAAAAGAGTTATGAGGGAGTAAAGCGAGAATACAACAGAATAGTTTGTTCTCAGGCAAGTGAACAAAAAAAAAAAAGAAAAAAAAAGACTAAAATAATAACAAAATGCACTAAAAACTTGCGAAGTCACAGCCTATCAGCAAATTTCATTTGGAAAACTTTACAAGCTGACAGATAAATGCAATAGGGGGAAAGAACAACGCAAAAGGAATGCCAATAAAATGAAAAAATATTAAAATAACGCAAATTATGCCAGTCAACTAGCAAAGGCAGCGACAAGCAAGCAAACGGTGGAGAAATGCAAGAATGCAACAGCCAGCCAAGCGGCGGCAGCGGGCATGACGGCGTTTATTTTCGCACACAAATCACTCGCACCACGGCAAAGGCGCAAGAGAAGCGCACCAGCCGCAATGCACGCCGCAGAACAGAAGGCAGTTACTGGTGGTGTAGCAGTGGGGCAAGCAACAGGCAGGCTGCCTAATGCAAGTTGCATGCAACACAAATGACTGCAGCAATACAAATGCAGTCAAAACGCGAAGAAACAGTAACACGAAAAATTGCCGGACTCTCAAAGCAAAAAAAAAAAAAAAAAAAAAAAGAACTAAAAGAAAACTAACAACCAACAACTTCAACGATTCATTTGGACGCAGGAACGACGCTGTCACTCGCACCACAACTCGTATTTTCACTCACTTCACACTGAACCACTAAATCAGCTGCTACGGCATGCAGCACTAACAACAACAGCAGCTACGAACGAACGAAGTAAGCTCTATACACTTTATTATGCATACATAAATGGCAGAGCAAGTCTATAGCGTCGACCACGTTTGGTGTGGGTCAGCAGGAAGCCGTCAGTGTTGGCTTGCTTAGACTGACTCGTCGTTTGGGCATTTGATCGTTTGATTGGTTGAGTGGTTCGCGTGGGAAAATTCTATGCGGCAGCACAACAAATGCCATACTCATATTCGGCTATACATATGTATATGTGCATGTGTACGTGTATATCATTAAAACACTCAACTACGTATGTATGTATGCAGGTGTATTCACTTGTAAGTAGTCTATTTGTTTGCTGCAAATTGAAATAGAAAGCAAAAGCAAGACGAGCAGCGAGTGGAGCAGTCGAGTGCAGAGAGTTGACCGCAAGTACCCCAAGCACGTTTAGGCTCTCAAGCACTTAGGCTCAGTTAGTTTTACTTACTTAGTTAAACTTGTTAATTGACTCTAATGGGCGTTACAGCAAAGAATATTCATGGAAGTTTGACGCTGGTATGTAGTGATTCATAAATTGAATTCCAAAGCCAAAGCAAAAAAAATTTACCCACGAAGAGTAGGAAGAGATTCACGCAGCGGTCAAAGTTATAAAATACTTTCAGAACATTTAACTTTTTTTCTTTTTCACGCTGACTGCTTCAGTGAAATGTTGATAAGAGTCTTGAGATTTAAAAACAGGAACAAAAGTATTTGCTAATGATAATAGCCATAAAAATAAAAATAATAGATTTAGTCAAAGTTCGTCCTCCCAATGTAATTACATCATGGCAGAATATTTTTGTGTAATCATGGTAGTGTAATTTTGCGTTACCCCTACAGGGTCCGGCCATAAATTTAGTTTGGAAAATTACTTTTATTCAATTCAAAGTAAAAAATATGTGAATATGTATAATACAAAATTAAGAATCGATTTACTTTCGCCCGATATATTCACCTTTTGCCTTGACTATGGCCTTGAGAAAGTCCAGAAACGAATCGCAAGCTGACCGAATGTGACTTGGCCCACTCGCGGACAATGACTTTTTTCAGCGTCTCGAGACTGATGAATCTTTAGTTCAGGCCTTGCTCTCCGAAATGCACCAAAGATAATTCATCGGATTCGTGTCTGGTGCATTCGGGAGCCATTGTGTGGACGTTATGAAGTTTGGAAACGTCCATGGTCTGGCACGAAAATGTTTGTCTGCCCACGGCTTTAAAGCAACCTCCAGAATACTTTCCCGATAATATTTCGCATTTACCTTGGCACCAGGCTCGTAAAGCGCCCATCTGCGGTTACGGCGGCCCAAACTATTACCTGTGGCAGGTGTTGCCTTCTGGTGTGCAATCGATGACTCAAATGCTCGTATGAACGGGCGATCAAATAAAGCCTATCGTTTTCTGAGTTTACGAATTGTTCAATTTGAAAAATTTTCTCTTCAGAAAACACAATGTTCGGAAATTGATCGCTTTCGGTCAGGCAAACCAACTCCTTCGCTCTCTCAAGTCTGACTTGTTGCTGCTTTGGTGTCAGATCATGCGCCTTTTGGATCTTGTAAGGCTGGACTTTTTCAATATGCGGCGGATGTTACGTCACATATTTTCAGTTCTTTCGCCATTTGATTGGCACGTGCATCAGCTGCGCGAGCGGTTTGAAGTTTACACTTTGAGTGGCGGACCCTGTAAAATAGGTACTTTGCGGAAAACTCTTTCATTTTAACGAATTGATTAAAAAATACTGAATGTAACGTAAGTAGCGAATGTGAAAGTTCATTAAATAACTAATATGAATTTCTTTAAAAGATGAGTCGTGTGCAATATTGCAGTTTCCGCGTAGGGTTGTCTGTCAGGCGGCGAATCGGGGAAGGCTCGGCATCAAAAATGAAAATAAAATACCACTCGGGGACCAGACAAACATCTGCTTGGAGGTGCGGATAGTTGAACTATCATCAAGCTAGGGTTTGAAGGGTAGCAACCTACTTACCTAAAACATGAGCGACCACGCAGAAAAAAAAAAAAAAAAAAAAAAACCCAGAAGCATCTGCCTCAGATTGAGCGTCTCTGTTACCTGAGTATGCGGAGTGAAATCTTGCAAAAATGGCTTTGAGAAGGGTTCATGGTCTTTTCCGCCTCGTTCAAATTTTGGCAGGTCTCCAAAACGCTCAAAGCGCGTAGTCTTAAATGACAACGTAGGTTGGGTTGAGATTACTCCCCTTTAATTCCAGCTTCAAGTCTGGCTCTGAACACTGGATCCCATAAGGACCAGTGTCAACCCTCACATGGTCTTCCTGTTTACAAAGATAACCATTGAACTTACGATAACTACGTACACACGCTGAGATAGCGGCTGTGAGTTGGGGGCCATACAACCATAAACAACAACAAAGATGTAAACCGTCGAAAACAAAAAAAAATCGTACAAATTTATCGCTGAGTCACTTGGATGGTCCAACATAGCTCGTAAAGCTCCTCTCTTGATACAAGCAAATTTAACGAAGAAAAGGAGAGGCAGATCTATAAGTGTCCGCAGCGACAGTCAAACTGCGCTTCTGGCCTTAGGCAGCCCTCCAACCACATCAGGGGTAGTCAAGTCCTGTAAATCCAGGCTGAACTATGTTGTAGGCATAATTGTCTGATGCTAACATGGGTCCCGGGACACGTGGGTATCAAGGGTAACGAGACCTCTGACTCCTTAGCTAGGAATGGTTAGCAAATGAGTTACTATAAGCCACAAGCGAGCTTGGCAAGCTGAAAAAGGCTGCAGATGGACAAAACTGATGTCCGACCGACTCTCGCATTTCCTCCTGTCATTAAGCAGAAGGGATTGCAGACAGCTGGTTGGACTGGTAGGCATTTAAATTAAATCTGGGTTCTCGTATGCTAAAATAACTGTTCACTCCTAAAACGTAATCGCTGTATTCGTCTTGGCACTGGCCATGATAAAATATATTTAATAATCTTCCCAACTAATTGTTAAAAAATTTACTAGTTGTCAGTATGCCAGATGTATGATTAATGTAGGAAATAACAAAAACAAAAAAAAAACTTATTTTTTCAATTTTAGTTTTGATAAAAATGCAAATATCTACGAATTCTTCCTCTCTCATTTTGGATTAAATTAGTAGAGGTTTTTTGGGTTTTGGCTAGCCGTCTTCGTGATAATTTCGATAACCTTTTTCTCTTAAGGGGGTAGTATGGTATTTTTTTTTTTTCATTTTTTTTTTTTTTTTTTTTTTTAATTATTCTATAACATCTTAAGATTATTGTGTGAAAGTTTGAAGTGCATTAGAGTAAAATTGACAAAGACACAAAGGATTAAGTATCTACCTGTCCAACCGGATTTCACGCTGTAAAAATCTTCACAAATCTTTAAACGCGTTTTTCTCACACTTGCCTTTTTTACGGTCGGTGTCCACTGTAGATTCATATCTACTGCACCGATTCTTTTCAAATTTGGTTTTTTTGTTTCTTTACTTTATTCACGAGGTAATGACGTCGAGTTTTTTTTTTTTTTTAAATTTTGTCATATTTTAAAACAACAAAGTTTTCAAGTTTTTTTTATGAAAAATCGGTGTTTTGACTTCAAAGCGCTTTAAAAAATTTAAAAAAAAAAAAAAAAAAAAAAAATTCGACGTTGTTACCTGCGAAACTTTATTAGCTGACGAAATCAATTTGGTTTTTTGATTTTAGTTGATCCAGTAATGAGTTCTGAGGGACACCGCAATAAAACTGTTTTATGAGACGTCCGCGAAGATTCGCTGCCACCAACTCATTTCTTCATAAAAATCAATGAAAATTTCACACAATATTCTTTAAATATGACTTTATAATGAAGTAATTTTAAAATTTTGAATAAATCAACTGTGTCGACAAAAAAAATTTCGAAAAATATGCTTGTTTTACACCGAATTAACCATACTACCCCCTTAAAAGGCAGCATTTTATAGCAACAGCAGCGTGATAGAAGTGGCATTCACATGGCTTTGCAGACTTTGGCGGGACGTTCGAAATAAATAGGGAACGATTTGGACTCACGTGAGTCAGTAGCATTTTGATCTGACTATCACTTGAATTGTGTCCCTTGGACTTAGTGAGATTTTCATAAAATAAACAAACTATTGCATCCTTGTAGCATTTTCGCCGATCGATTGGAGAATATGAGCGTCTTCAGCTTATATAGCTGACTGGTTTGTATTGGAACAACTTACGAAGATATTTTTGATATTTATTATTTATTGTTGTTGTTGCTTTTGATGATATTATATTTATCTTTCCTGTTGTTGTTGTTGTTGTTGCTTTTGATCATATTTATTATTTTTTGTTATTATTGCCTTTGATGATATTTATTATTTTTTGTTTTTGTTGCTTTTTATCATATTATTATTTTTTGTTGTTGTTGCCTTTGATGACGTTATATTGATCTTTCCCGTTGTTGTTGTTGCTTTTGATCATATTTAGTATTTTTGTTGTTGTTGGTTTTGATGATATTTATCATCCATTTTTGTTGTTGTTGCTTTTGATGATATTTATTATCTTTTTTGTTGTTGTTGTTGCTTTTGATGATATTCTATTTATTTTTCCTGTTGTTGGTCTTTTTGATCATATTTTTAATTTTTTGTTGTTGTTGCTTTTGGTGATATTTATCATCCCTTTTGTTGTTGTTGCTTTAGATGATATTTATTACCCTTTTTTGCTGTTGCTATTTTATAAAACTCTAAGCGCTAGAAAAGCGAAAGCGCTCGTATTGCCATTGACGGTGTTGCCGCAGAGTATCCGTGATGAGCCATAAATGAAATAATGCAGAGTTGCCTGAACGACCAATTAAAAGCAACAAATTTGAATGCAGCCAAAGTGTGTGTCATTGCAAAAGTGGCGAAAAGCGCACTTAAATAAAAATTGAATTTAAAACACACGCACGCACCCGCACACACACACCCATATACATATGGAAAGGAAGAACTGCTATGCAGCAAAAGTCAAGCGACAATCAGCTTCGTTCGTAGTTAGGCATTTTCATTTACATTTTTACATTTTACGTGTGTGTGTGTGTGCAATAACAGGCAAACGTTAGAAAACCCGGCATTTATTTTAATTTTTATTGTTTGCTCGTTTACGAAATTGCAAATATGCGCATAAAAACGCGCTGCACTTGGCACTACTGCCCCGCATAAGCGCCTGTCACTTAACGCTGTCAGCCGGCTATTAATGCTGGCCATATACTCACACACACACACACACAAGCTCATATGCAGCGCTATGCATAACTGCTTGCATGCGCAAATCTATGTATGTATGTGTGTATGTGTGATTATAAGCACCTGCGTATTTGATTTGACTCCTTGCAAATCCAGTTATGCAGCGGACAGACAATCGAACTGCAGTGTCTGTTGCAAACAGAGAGTCGGACAAAAAGTCAGTTGGTCGTTGGACGGACGCGGCGCTCGTTTGGCCGGTTGGTTAGTTGGCGCAAAACTAGTAATAATTGCCGGCTTTCCACGATCGAAATATTGAAGAAAAATACCAAACAACAAAAAATAAATAAATAAACACAAACGCTTCACGTTGGCCGGGGGTGCTAGCGATTGCTAATAGACGCCACTATAGCCACTATCAAGCGCTACTAAGTATTGTCCAATCGCACTACGCGCCACGTCTGTATTGATGAGGCGGCCACACCGCCGAAACTGGGCCGTAGCGCCGCGTCTAATGCACGCTTTAAAGAGCCATTTTAGTTGCCGGCACAAGAAATGCATATTGCAGCATATACACCGATGTGTGTGCGTGTGTTGCACGCATGCGCCGCATAATAAGTCGAATCCGCATGAACATTTTGCCAGCCAATGCATGCAAACTCGCCAACAACTGCCACCGGCCGGCTAGTTAGTTTAGTTGTTGTAGCAGCTGCGGCTGTTGTTGCAAATAAAAATCCAATAAAACACCTCGCTTCGTGTGAAAGCGCCGTGTGTGGTGGGTGGCGGAGTGTGTTTGCAATGAATGCAATTTCAGGTTTCCAACATCTACAGGTGGCTGGCTCGATAGACGAGAAATTGCAGAAATAGCAATCAAAACTTGGCCATTGAATGGCAGAAAAGTGTTGCTTAGTCGTAAAAATACTTACACTTACACATTAACGTATGCTATTTGTCATCACAAAAGCCTTTTCAAGTGTGTATGTATGATATGTATGTATGTAGGCATGCGTGGATTTACGCAGTAAAAATCAGCTTCGAATTGCAAAGCAACTTCAGATCCTCTAAACGATTAGTGTTGGAATTCTGTAATCATTTAATTACCTGCAATGACAAGAGAGTAAAGATTTCATTAGATTTTCTACAAATATTTTTGTATATACAAGGTGGCGCAAAATTAGTCGGCCAATTTTGTTTTAAATAACTTCTTTAGTAAATAGAAAAAAAGGGGTTTTGAGTGATGGAAATATTTACTAGGCGCGCCATTTACTTCTCTGTTTGTGCTTATATAAGAATACTTCTAAGTGGATAGTCCTACGTACTTCTTATACTACATACATACATATACTTGTATGTAAGTATGTGCTACTGGTGTATAATATTTTCTTTGTTGTGGCTGAGTCGGCGCTTAATTGCCAGCTTTCGGTGCCAATAAAACAAAATGGCAATTAAGCTGCATAGAAGGAATTTATATTTATACGAGTATATATGTACCTATGTATATATCTCCATATATAAGCTGCAGTTTAGCACACAATGAAGCAGGAAAGAAGCAAAACGCAAATCGCAAACATTCACACACACACACGCATACCTATGCTGTTCGCTTAGTCTTTCAAGAAGGTAAATGAAGCAATTAAAATGCTGAGGCCTAAACGAGGAAGTTCAGTAATGCTTATGGGTGGGTAATTTATTAAAAATGATGATGAATGGACAAAATGAAAAACAAAAAAAAAACAATCAAATTTAATTTAAAATATTAATATTAACGTTAAATTAAATCACGTAAAACAAAAAAACATATAAAAACAATAAAAAATAATATAAAATAAAATAAAATGGAGTCAAATAAAACAAAAGAAAATAAAGTAAAATTGAAATTCAAAAAATTTTATTTCTTATATCTGGTCAGTCCATAAGTTCATGCTTTTTTAAAGGTGGTTTTAAAATTAATAAAAAAGATTTTTAAAGTAGTTATTCATCAATAATATATTTTCCTTCATTATTTACAATGTCTTCCCAACGTTTAGGCAAATTTTTAATTCCCTGCTCAAAATACGCTTCGATATCTCTTTTTATAGCTTCTTTTGAGGAGTAGTTCTTGTTACTCATATGGGATTGGAGTCCACGAAAAAGGTGATAATCACAAGGTGCAATATCCGGAGAGTATGGTGGATGCGGCATTAGCTCCCATCCGAGCTCATTCAGCTTGCCTAATGGTTGCCTTGCGGTATGAGGTCTTGCGTTGTCGTAGTGAAACAAAACTTTGCGTCCATTCTCTAAAGACGGTCGATTTTTGTTAGGTGCCTCAATCAGGTTTGATAGCTGATGGGAATAATAATCACCAGTTATCGTCTGGTTTGGTTCCAAATAATAAACAATACCGGCCATATCCCACCAAATAGACAAAACAATCTTCTTGAATTAAAAGAATTAAAACAATTAGGAATATCAGGTCCGTCCATTAGCCCAAATAGACAGGAGAATCTTCTTGGGATGAAGGCCATCTCTAGGGGTCGGTTCTGGCCTTTCAACTTCATCTAACCATTGGCGTTTGCGAACTGGATTATTGTAAAGGCCCCATTTTTCATCACCACTAACGATACGGTTCAAAAAACTTTCATTTTCAAGCCGTTGCAGCAGCTGGGAACACACATTCACTCTCTGTTGAAGGTTGGCGGCGGAAAGTCTATGCGGAACCCATTTTCCCAGCTTTGAAACCTTTCCCAACTGAACCAGGTGCCCGTGAACTGTTCCATGCGATGAATTTAAACTGTGAGCTATCATATCGACTGTGAAATTTGGCTCAGCTCCCACGAGTTCGAGCAAGGCGTCGGAGTTAAAGACTTCAGGACGACCAGCGCGCGGGGCATCCTCCACGTCGCAGTTACCACTTCGGAATTTTGAAAACCACTTTTGAGGAGTCTTTACACTCACGGTATCCTCTCCGTGAACAGTGTTTATTTCTGCAGCAGCAGTTGTTGTACATTAAAATAATTTTTTCGAAACAAAATTAGTAGGAAAATTCGCCCCAAAATTCATTTTTTTTTAAAGCATTTTATTCCGCGAATTTTTTTTTCATTTTTTGTTAATTCATATATAAATTATGACATTAATAAACGAAAAAAATTTTGGTTTTTTGTATTCAGGTCACTGACGCCGATGCTACAATGCCGGGGAGAATTGAGTGTACATCCGTCATTTTAAATGATTAATATAAAAAAAAAAATTAAATTATTTTAATGTACATATAAATAAACTGTATGCCAATTTTGAAAAAAAATATATTGACTTCTTCATTTTAAATAATTTTAATGAAAATCAGGGTAAATATGCCTGTTTACAGGTATCTGTCCCCTTAACGACTTCCCTTGGCGCAGGCTGAGACAACACGAATTAACTGTGATATCAAGCCAAGTAATCATAAGCAATACATCATAAGCTTTAGTGAAGTGTTTCCACGCTGAAGTTCTGGGAAAGCAAATTTCAACTCATTTATGGCGTTTCCTGTTTACAAAAGAATGCCGCAGTAATTCAAGAAAGTTTCGTATTCTCGCTTTTTCTGCTCTTTGATGCAATGTTCGCGCCCCGATCAGACGAAGTGTGGAAATAAATTTTACTTATGTTAATTATTTGTATTTCATTTTCTTTCTGCTTTTTATATTTTTCATTACTTTATTATATTTTTCTATTTTTTTTTTTTTTAATTATTTTATATTTTATTTTAGATTTTTTTTATTTTTATTTTAGATTTATTTTTATTTTTATTTTATTTTTTCCACATTCTTATTCATTTCTATTATCTCATTTCTAAGCTTTATTTTATCCTCAACTCATCCAACGCCTTTGCTGTCTCATTATTAGTTGATTAATTTTTACTACTTGTGATTCACATCGCACCACTACACCTTTAGTTGCCTCATAATTTGTCTCATATCTTCAAAACCGCAACTTGAGTAATGAACTTCCATGGCCAGCTCATCAACTTTGGCATTGATTGCCGCTCTACTGCAAACTTCTTTTTTATTTGCTCGTACACTTTGCGCTTTTTACTTATCCATATTTCATTTTCATGCCGGTATTTGCTGTTAATTGCAATTTGTGCATATTTTTTATTACTGTTTTATTTGTTTTTTACCGTTGCAAGTACTTTCTGAAAACGAAAGCCTTTATCTTAATAATCTTTGGATGTTGTGACAAGTCTTCCTTATTTGCATGCAATTATTTTATTTTTAATTTTTTTTATTTTGCTTACTTATTACCACTAAGAATAAAAGGAAAGGCATCTTGAAATGCACTTTTCTTTGTTATACAATTTCGTATTTCTTTAGTTTTAGTCAGATTGTTTATGGCACTTAGTACTGAGAGTAAGAGGGGTGTTCCCACCCTATTTCAATTAAATTTTTTCTCCCTATGTAAATCCCAGCGACGCTTTTGCTTAGAATGCTTCAATAAGGCTCATTTAAAGGATTATATTTGAATACATTCATTCTGATTACATTTCGGTTACTGTCGGTCCACCACAAAAACTGTAACGACCGTAGCCGGCCAGGAAGAAAGACCAAAGCTCAACGCGTAAAACTTGCTTAACATAACACACACAGTGGCTCAGAGCTCATTTCATGCAGTTTCAGTTTACGAATTTAAATTATTGCAGAATGAAAAATTTTCGCAATTTAAAAAAAGGTTTAGGTAAATATTCAGTAAAGGTAAATAATGAGTAGAGCAGCATTCGTGGAAATATAGTCCCACTCACACTACGGGATGAAATGCAACCACAATGGCAATTGTGGCGGCGGCTAGTCGCTTAGTTAACGGTATTTTGAATTTTTAATTCATGTAACTAGCGCACAGTTATTGTTCTATGAAATTTTTAGTATGTTTGTGATCGCCAAGTGGACAATATAAAAATATATAAAAAATGGACCAACGTTCTACGATTGAACAGCGAGAACTGGTCATCAAGCACTTTCAAAGCGGAAAGTCGCAGCGTAAAATTGCGGAAATAGTTTGTTTGAGTAGGGCTACTGAACAAAGTATCATTGAACGCTTCGTTCATGAAAATCGAGTGCAAAATAAAGGCTGATGTACCCCAAATAAAATTTATGAGCGTTTAATTGTTCGAAAAATAAAAGTAAACCCAATGCTATCGGCTATAAAACTGCTAAGCAGAATTCAGCAGGAAGTGGGCAAATCATGTTGCGTCGAAACAGTGCGACGGGTACTACGTGAAAAGGACTTTAATGGTCGAGTAGCATAAATAAAAAAAATGAGCCGAGCTGCCTTCGCCAGAGAGCTCGAAATTAAAGATTTTGATTTCTGAAAAAACGGTAATATTTTCTGACGAGTTCAAATTCAACATATTCGGCTCAGATGGAATGTCTTACGTCTGGCGGAAACCTAATACAGAGCTCCACAAAAGCAACATAAAACCGACTGTGAAACATGGTGGTGGAGCTGTAATGGTATGGACATGTATGTCAGCAGCCAGAGTAGGAAATTTAGTGTTTGTGGAGGGTATTATGGACAAAACAATGTACCTCAATATTCTAAAAGATAATCTACTCCAAAGTGCTGCGAAACTTGGAATACCTCAAGATTTCCGTTTCTACCAGGACAATGACCCCAAACGCAAGGCGGCAATCGTGCAGACATGGGTCATAGGGAACTGTCCACATTTAATGCAAACACCGGTTCAATCACCTGACATGAACGTCATCGAGAATTTATGGGCATTACTGAAAACAAAAATCCGCACACATCACCGAATAAGCAATAGAGATCCTCCGTAATTTTGGAGGAGTGGAACAAAATCGGACCGGAAGTAACGAAAAAGCTAGTGGAGTCAATGCCAGAAAGGTTAAAATCTGTTAATAAAGCCAAAGGAAAAATCATTAGTTTAACTTAAATTTAAGAAAAAACTAATACTACATGAAATAAGCTGTGCCATAAAATTTTGAACTGCTCTGTGTTTTTGTTTTTTATATTTTTTAGCTTAAAGCTTAAAAAAATATTATATATGAAGTACCTTTTCTATACTGAAATTGCGTATAAATTATTTGATATTTAAATTTTTTCAAAAAAAGTTGTAACTTTCAAAATACAGCATTCGAAGCTTTAGTAGTTCGCCTGCATGAAATAAGCTGTCAGCCATCTAATAAGCTTCTATAAAAAAAGGTGTAAAGCAAGCCACCGAAATTCGGCACAACAGTTAAAAAATAAATGCAAATGCAAAGCACCTCATGAAAAGTAGTAGGAAGAATCGCGTCAAAAAACAAACAAACAAAAATTTTTTAGCAACAATAAAGAGAAAAATTATAACTCGTTAATAGCCCAACACACCGTAAATTATAGACAGGCCAGTTGACATTAATGGCGCATAAACTTGGCTATAGATGGGCAACCCCAGCCGTTGCCGGCCATTCAAGTGGCAGTGCTGTACAATTTCACCGTCCATTAAATGGCAATAGATGAATCGAACAACGCTACTTATGTGTGTATATATGTATGTAGATATGTGTGTATGTATGTGTATATATAGAAAGCGGTGAAATGTTTACTATTATATGGGCATCTGTGACAAATAAATACTCGAATGTTTGAAAAGAATTTGCATACCCAATTTCCAAGGCAATCGACGACGACAAAGTGCTTTACTTTCGAAACGAAAATGGCAACAAACTTAGCAAATACATTTTTGAGCAGAGACAAAAGATGGTGGCAACTGAACACAACACAAACAACAACAACAATGGCGAAGAAAGAAAGTCAGTCGTAAAATTTTGTAGAGCGCCAAATGATGAAAAATTGGGCAGCCTTTTCTGCAGCGCAATGGAGGAGGAAGGAAGCCAGCAAACGAGTGAGCGCGTGAAGTGCATTTCCCTTTTGCCATTACCCCTTTTGGGTCACAACAGCAAAACTACTAGCAACGCAAAGGCAGCAGGCAGCACTCCAGCTGACATTTGCAGAACGTAAAAGCAGAAGTGGCCGCAGAACAAATAGAGAGACTCGCTCGCTGCTACTCCTTTCGCTGATTGGTTTATTTTTTGCTTCCTTTTTTTTGTTTTTTGCTTTTGTTTAACTTGGATTTTCACTTTTCACAGGCTGACACAGTCGCCAGCAGTGTTCCTGACAGCGTGACACACTTTTGACGGGTTTTCTTGACAGTGTATTTTTTTTTTTTTTTTGATTTTGTTTTTTTAACGCTGCATTTCCCTTTTTGCAATTCAACCAAACTTTTGCGCACACACAATTTTCACTGAAACCTCAAACGGGGCGAAGGAATGCGCGCGGCCATTAGCAGCATAGAATGACTGCTCATGCAATAGTCACAGCTTGAGCGCAGGCAGAGTGGGTGGTGGTTGGAGGCGGCGGTGAGTAGTGCTGGTCTGCCAGCCGGCAAGCGCAAACAACAACCAACAATTCTTCTTCATGGCAAATCAGGAAATTTTTCATTTCCTTTTCTCGCCACCAGCACTGCTGCTGATATGGAAAATAGGTCAGCAGTAAAATGCGATTACCGGCACATTTACAGCTGGCTCTAGCAATAGATAGCTGCCCCGTTGTTGCTGGCTTCGTTTTTCACTTGTTTTTATTTGCAATTTTTTTTCGTCGCTTGCCTGGTGGGTGTTGTCGCCTCCTTTTTTATTTAAGTTTTTTATTGCGTTTTTTTTTCGTTTGGTGACAGTTAAATTTTTGTACTGTAGCAAATGCAATTTGTTGCGCGGTAGGCAAGTAATGCGACTTGTTGGAAATGTGAAAACGTTTCACTTTCGTGCGCGCAAGCCATATTTTTTATTATAGTTTGGGAAGGCGGCGGAAAATTCAGAAATTGAAAGCGTAGCAAGCAGCATGAAATTGGCGAAGTTTAAATGGATAAATGGGCGGAAAATGTGGCAGAATTTAAATGGGTAAAAATTTGAGTAGTAAATAAGCACAAAATAATATGTCGCTCGTTTGCTGGCAGAAGCACGCAACTCAAAAAATCGGGAGAATCGGCTTTAATTTTTCATTTTTTTTCCTCTTTCTCAAAGTAAAAATAAATAAATAAATAAAAATGATTTCAAAGTAAAGTAAATTTTTTACACAGCATACAAGAAAAGCTGCTGGTAAGTTCTCCATATTTATTTAAAAAATGTTTCTTTTGGGGTTACTGTTTCCAAAAAAAATATTAAACAAAATTTTAATTAAAAAGATGTTTCAAAAACCCTCACAATAAGTTCTAACATTAAATTTCTCTGCGTCCTACTATTTGAAAAAAATATATTTCTGAAGAGAGTAACAGCTTTGGGCCACTCGGTGCTGTCTGTGAATCAGCCTTCAATTCTTTTCAAAGTAAACTTCTAATAACTTTTTAATAAACATTATTAACCCGTTAACAGTTACTCAAATTCTAAAACAGATCAAACCAAACGCAATAATATTTTTTTTTCTTTTTAATTTGTTGCTGTGCTGAATTCAAATGTCTGGTCAAAGTTAACAAATTGAAAAATGCACAAAAATTTAACAAATTGAAAAAAATCGTGGTAAAAATTCTCTACTTTTTAAACAACTAAAATATTTAAAAAACTTCAAGCAATGCAGTTTTATATTTTCAACCCCATTCGATTTTACAATACGCAGAATTTTTCTAAAAATCTACTTAAAAAGTTGCAAATTTTTAGGTATTTTTTGTGAAATTCGTGCATAGTTGAGAGCTTCGAGTTGTATGATTTTGACAAAGCCAAGAGAGAAGGGAATACCTAAGGGTAATTAGCATCCCCCCGCCTGCTAAGCATTCCCTTTTGATGGAGTCTCTAACTTTACGATAGGAATGAAATCAATTTAGGCATCAAAAAGTCATCGTTTTGACTTCCTTTTGAAAAACTGATGGAGAAACATTTGCATTTTTCGAGATATAGCTTACAATATCACCAGTCTGAACACTGGGCTAGTATACTCATACCAATAAAATAAATAAAAAAATTAAATTTAAATCAAATAAGAAATATATAAAAAAGCCCAACAAACGACTTGCAGAAAGAATTCTAAAACCTTCTCGCCAACCAACCTGTTCTGCTACTTGAATAAAATTTTAATCCAAAAAAGCATAAAAGGTTGGAAACCTAACCAGCAGGCAATCGCAGCTTACATAAAAAAATTTACTTTTATAGCCAAACAGCAAGAAAATACTTAAAAAAAAAAAAATAACTGCGCTTGTATAGAGCGAAATGGATTCGATGAATAGTAAAAGAAAATACAATGAAATTAAGTTTGAAAAGAAAAAATGGAGTTAAACATGAAATTGACACCCACACACAAAAATAAAATAATAATAACAACAATGGATATTTTTACGTATGCATGTCTATGCATGCGCGTGTGAGTACACTTCAAATAACCAGCTGGTTGAAAAAATTTTAAATTGGAAAAAATCAAAAATACCTTTAGAAACCTGAATAACTTGTCAAAAGGCAGAGTAGAAAAAATATCAAATGAAAATTAAACTGCACTGCTGGCAATTTGTGACAAAGTCCGGTGTGCTTAGCAGAACTGAGATAATAAGTAAAAAAATCTAATTACCTTATAGAAATAGTAAAAAAGCAAGGCGATAAAAAGTTTAACAATTATGCGCGATGTATGTACAGATAGTAACAGAAGTAAGTATACACCGGTCACGTTTTCAATTTTTTCCCCAATCGATTCCTTCAAACAACCTAAGTTATAACAAATTGTGTTTTATTTACATGAATGAAATACAAAAATCATATTTAATCCAAATAACGACAAAATTTTAAAAAGGAATAAAATTATATTGTAGCTTTTTATATTAAACTTTATAAAAATTCATGTTTCAAAAGTAAGTATAGAGTTCATGATATTATTAATTTGTGAAATCAAAAACATAATTAAAATCAAATCCTAGTATTTGGTAGGATAACCATTAGACTTTACAATCGCTTTAAGTCGTGATGGCATTGATTTCACCAAGTTTTCAGCTACAGGTGGTGGTATTTTATTCCATTCCTCTAGAAGGACGTTTTTCAGTTGTTCCTTATTTCTAATCGGATGTTTACGTATTTGCCGCTTTAAATGTTCGATTGGCTTGGTATCTGGGGACTGTGGGGGTATTTGCAGCTGTTTTCGCACATTGTATAACAGCCACTCTCGTACAATATTGGATGTGTGCTTGAGGTCATTATCCTGCTGGAAGATAAGCGTTTCTCCAAGACCCAATTTCGTAGAGCTTTCTTTTAAATTATTTTTCAAAATATTTCAGTAACCATATCGGTCCATAATATTTTCGATAAATACCAAGTTTCCAACCCCGTTCACAGCCATACATCCCCAAACCAGAGCCCCCTCATGCTTCACAGTGCCGGTCATATTATTTTTATCCAATTCCGCGTTAACTTTTCTCCAAACTTTTTCACGGCCATCAGATCCACAGATACTGAACTTACACTCATCAAAAAATATGACTTGGTTCCAAAACGTTTGGTCATATTTTTCATGATCTTTTGCGAATAAATTCCGTTTACTCCGATTGACACTACTCACGAAGGGCTTTTTCCTAACATTGCACCCATGATAACTAGCACTATGCAAACCCCGGCGAATAGTTTGGGTGCCAAATTGTTTTCCAGTCTCATTTTCAACTTCAGATTTCAATTTGGGGGCACTTATTTTGGGACTTGTCCTGATTTTCCGTACGACTAAGCTTTTTTCTCTGGGACTTAAGAGCGGCGGACGCCCACAACGCTCTTTATTAGTGGTGCTTCTCGCACTTTTATATTTATTCACAATCTTTTGAACTGCAGCAAACCTCCTATCTATCAAACGACCGATTTCTCGCAATGATTTATGTTCCTTGGGAGTTACCTTACTGAAATAAGATAAACGTTGGGTTTTTGTTTTGGGGATTTGTTTTGTTTGACATTTGGGCTATAAGACGGAAAAAAATTAAATTTTACACGCACTTTTTTAACCCATTCCATTTTACATATGTGCACTACTAAGATTTTGACCGCAGCTGTAGTTGAATTGTTGCTTCTTAAGGCCAATCAAATGTTGTCGCCCTGCGTTATTTTCTTTTGTCTTTTCTAAAGCCTCCACAACATTTTCACAGTCACTGTAAGCGCGTAAATCTTAATTTGTTATACATTGCGGCATAACTGCAATTTATTTTCTCCCCTTTCAACGCCCATTGGAGCAGACAAGAACATTCGATATACTAATATGTAAGTGTGTGTGTGTGTGTGTATGTATGCCTGTACGCAAGAGCGAATGAGGTGGGCAGAGCAGAGTAGATGTGGTGGGAAAAGGGGATATATTGCCACAAATTTCATTTACTCACTCATTCACATTTATTATGCAGCCAATTCATGAATGAATGAACGAATGCACGAATTCAATGTGCGAAGAATAAATGGAGAAAATTTCAATTAAATACGTATAGAAATGAATGGAGAGCGCGGCGATGGGGTAGCAAAAAGTGCATGCGGAAAGAAAACAATAAAATAAAAAAAAAACCAAGACAAAAAAAAAAAAAACAACAACAAAAAATCAAGTTATAGACAAAAAAATAAAAAACAAAAGAAAATAGTAAACAAGACAAAATAACAATAACAAATATACAGTGAGGCAACAAAGCCACAAAACAGTGCATTGCAGGCAGACTGGCAATGAATCGACTATTGGTATGGTTGTGAGGCAGTCCCACTTGCATATGTATGTATATATGTGTGTGTATGAGTACGATAGTGTGTTGCTCGTTGGCTTGCTGCAACAAATGCAACGCGCACAACAACAATTCACGCATTTCATATGCAATGTAATTCCAAACAGATATTTTTTGTGAGGAAGAGGCAAACACAAACACAAACTGCAAATGCATACATGTGTGTATGCATGTATGTATGTATGTATGTATGTATGTATGCATGTATGTATGTACGCGTACGTGCGCATATATATGAAAAAATATGTAAAATACTCGCATTTCTGTTAGTTTGTAGCACCGCTCAATGACTTTTTTCCTCCAATGTTTTGTTTTGTTTGCGCGCTTGATTTGCATGAAATGCATTTTCAATTTCCTTTTTCAACAAAACTTTGCTTTTCAATTGAATTGCACGTGTGGCATACAGAAACGGTTGCACATTGTTGGCCACACGGAGGCAGACAGCGGCATAGGTGGGTGGGTAGTGGTGGTAGAGCCCAAACTGCGCTACGCTCTACAGGCAAGTAGCGGCCAAAGAACTGGGTGATCGATCACGCATGTAAACATACATATGTATGTATCGGGTGCTTTTTTTAAGAGCGTGAGAACCCAAAATGGTAATACAAATCAGAAAAAAAATTTTTGAAATTTTGCAAAAAATCATAAATTTTTCGGTAGTGTGATTAATTTTGCGCCACCTTGTATTTTCGAGGTATACAGCGGCAGCCATTTCGATGCTGAAGGGTGATTTGCCAGAAGATAGGGAATATATTAATGGCACATATTCAACTAGTTTTAAAATAGCAAAGAGATTTCGTTGTGTAAATTTTAGGACGAGACCGAAATCAATAAGTGTGGAGTACATCTCTCCGATACCTTTATTATATTCGATGATATTTGTCTTCACCATTTTAAAAGAGATTTGCAAATATCGAGTACATGGCGGTCTCGGAACAACAACTACTACAGATATCACAAAACATACAGAAGTTTTTATTGCAACTCATATTTACATGTATGTATGTATGTTTATGTATATATGGAGCAAAATACGCTTCCAATTCATCTAGCTTCGCTGTTGCCTTTTTTTTGTTGTTTCGTTTTTTTCACTTTTTTTCTTTTTTTAATTTTTTTTTAATTTTTTTTCTTTGTTTTGATTTTGTTTTTATTTTTTTTTTTCTCTCCGTTTTCAATTTTTTTCTGTTTTTCAAATTTTTTTTTTTTTTGATTGTTTTAATATTTCTTCTTCTTTTTTTAATTTTAAAAATTTTTTTTCTTTGTGTTAATTTTTTCCCCTTTTTTAATTTTTTTCCTTTTTTTTTCTTTTTTTTTTTAATTTTTTTTTTACTTGTTTCTTTTTTTTTAATTTTTTTCTTTTTTTTAATTGGTTTTTTTTAATTCTTGCTTTTTTTTTAATTTTTTTCTTTTTTTTTATTTGTTTCTTTTTATTAGTTTTTTCCTTTTTTATTTAATTTATTTCGATTTTTTATTTTTTTCTTTTTTTTTTAATTTTTTTATTTTTTTTCTTTTTTTTTAATTTTTTTCTTTTTTATGTGGTTGGGGTTGGTTGGTTTAAGGGTAACTCCGCATCGGAGTGCCACATAGACCGCAAGTTGGGTCCGTTGTGTTGCCCTAGAGCTCATTATATTGCATGATTTCCCCACCTAACCAAGATTTTTATTATAGATTTTGGTCAAAGATATTAATTCGTTTCGAGAATTTGATGAGAGATTCGATTTTCAGGTCCGAGAGTACCGGGACAACTGCACAGCAAATGCCTGCTCGATACTTCCTCATCTTCATCCTCGCAGTATCTGCACAGGTCGTTTTGAGGAACCCCGTGCCGAGGCAGTGCGGTGAATGCCCAAAAGGCAGTGCGGTGATAAGAGATATTATATGCCTTAGTTCGTGTTTCGAAAGACTTATAAGGGTTCTTGTCTGCTTCAGATTGTAGGATGTTGCCAGTTCTTTTTTATTTAATTTATTTCTTATTTAAATTTTTTTTATTAATTTAATTTACTTATTTTTTTTTTTTTTCTTTTGTTTTTAATTTTTTCCTTTTTTTAATCTTTTTTCCTTTTTTTTTAATTTTTTTCCTTTTTTTAATTTTTTTTTTTTTTTTTTAATTTTGTTGACTGTTCGATGCTTAAAAATTACATTGCCATGAAACGCGCGCCTCACTCGCCCCTACTTATGTACACACTGCATCTGCATTTTGTTAGTGTATGTGTGTGTGTGTGTGCTCTCGCGCATTGGTCAATGTCAACATCGTTACAGCTGGCGCAGTGTACATGAATGTGGTAATATTTGCGGAGCATTTGCCTCCTGCCAGCACTACTACATACACACGTCACCATCTCGCTTTGATGGATTGATTCAAATAAATTTAAAAGAAAAAACTAATAAATAAACACCGGAAATTCAATTAAATCGAACGACTGCCTGGTCTGATTGCTTTGCCCGTTAGAATGCGACAAGCCGTCATTCGAATGAGTCTCCGAAATCGAATCTTCACATCGTCCATCAATATTTACTTTGCCCTGCAGCTGCGACTGCTACTGCAGGAGAGAGTGTCAACGATATTTCACTTTCACGGAAATCTGTCTGTAATTGAATGAGGCGAGTGCATGGACTTTTCGTAATCCCACACAAAGTGCGGAAATGGTTGAACGATTTTTTTTGTTTTTTTGTTTTCATTTATTTATACAAATTAAACTCCAGCGGCATTGGCAGTCAGCCCTCGGAGGTCAGCTGCTGCATTATTAACACCCTTGCAGACATGTAACACTCTCGCATCTGTGCCCGAAGCCTTTTTTGATTTGGTTGTCAATCATCATTTCTAAATCACATAGCTTACCACATCACAGTTTGGTTGCAAAGTGGGTAGGCGTGACTAGACAAAATGTCGCTACATGAGTTGCCATTTTTATGAAATTTTTGTTATTATTAATACAATGAGAATTTCGGTACAAAATGCAGCTATGAATACAATGCCAATATGGCGATCACTGTGGACAAGTAGTGGGTAAACTGAACCCAACTTCTTTCTCGTGAAACAACGATAGATGAGAGATAATTTGCTCTTTGAAAACTCGCTCTAAATTTATTAAAGATGAAGTCGTTATGCTTTTGTTAACATATCACGGGTAAGCAGAAAGGATTTGCAGGAAGAGCATCGCTTCATATGCCCCCAGCCCACCAATGCTCAAAATTTTTTTTTAATTTTTAATATTTTTTTAATTTTTAATATTTTTAATATTTTTTTAATTTTTAATATTTTTAATATTTTTTTAATTTTTAATATTTTTTAATTTTTAAAATTTTTTTAATTTTTATATTTTTTTAATTTTTAATATTTTATACTGTTTAATATTTTTTAAATTTTTAATATTTTTTTAATTTTTAAAATTTTTTTAATTTTTATATTTTTTTAATTTTTAATATTTTTTACTGTTTAATATTTTTTTAATTTTTAACATTTTTTTAATTTTTAATATTTTTTTTAATTTTTAATATTTTTAATATTTTTTTAATTTTTAATATTTTTTTAATTTTTAATATTTTTAATACTTTTAATATTTTTTTAATTTTTAATATTTTTTAATTTTTAATATTTTATAAATTTTTAATATTCTTTTAATTTTTAAAATTTTTTTAATTTTTATATTTTTTTTATTTTTAATATTTTTTACTGTTTAATATTTTTTTAATTTTTAATATTTTTTTAATTTTTAAAATTTTTTTAATTTTTATATTTTTTTTATTTTTAATATTTTTTACTGTTTATTATTTTTTTAATTTTTAAAATTTTTTTAATTTTTAGTATTTTTTTTAGTTTTTAATATTTTTTAAAATTTTAATATTCTTTTAATTTCGAATATTTTTTAATTTTTAATATTTTTTTAATTTTATCTGAGGGGTTCTCGGGGTCTAACAGTTGATTTTTGTTTTAAATAAAGCATTTAAATAACGAGAAGACTAAATAATATCGATCTGTAAAGAATTCACAACAAATTCACGGAAAAGTGCATTTTCCCCATCGAAAAAATTTAAGGGGTCACATTAGTAGGTTCCATGTAAAGCAAACGACCTAAAGAAGAGTTATCACTCCAGCAGCATTCTTCAAAAACGTATAGGGAATCTTCATGAAGTTACAACAACCACAATATAACGGCTCCTTGTAGTAAGACATTGCGCTAAACTGTACCATCTTAAGCACTGCAAAAACCCTTGCTGAATTTCTTCACTCCCCCTAAATCGATATCCGCCACTTGTTTTCAGAAGTTTGTAGCAGAAGTTTTCAAGTGCTGTCATTCATCTTTCTTGCGTGCTTCGTCGTTTTTTAAAGCGAAATATGCGCTCTGGCAACTCTCAAGCCATATGAGTTCATAGGCCGCTTTCTACCTGCTATATGCAGTCGGTGTGAAATTATAAATCCTAGAATTACGAAGGATTTAACATCGTAACGACAGTCGAAATTACAACTCACAAATTACAAATAGCAACAACACACAGCTTACACGGAATGTAAATGTGTCTCCCCTCAGGTTAAACCGAAAACCCCCGTACATGAAAGGGGAAATATGGAAAACTAAATAAGTACAAGTGTCGGATTTGCAATTGTCTGGGTCGTACGTACAGCTGGTAATGGTGCGCTTCTGTGGGCAAAGGCGATGTGTTGCAATCAACCCCAATGCAATTGCCTTTGACACATGCGGTAGACAGCAGGAACACTCAAGCGCACACACCAGTCGATAGACAATACAACTAAGGCTCACATAGCCATAGGTATAAGTATGTATGCGTGTGTGGATTATAAGTGAAGAGGGGAGCTCAGATGAACTGCTGTGATTTAAGGCTTTGGGCACCCATTCAAGTGAGAGCGAGTGTTGACAGCATTTAGTTAAGTGCCAAGTTGTGGTTACAAAAACAAAAACATTAAACATAAAAAATAAACGAAAACAAATAAAATGCAATTGCTAATGTGAAAATGATAAAAAATTACAACAAAAAACAAACAAAAAAAATTACAACATAGAAAACCGTTGACGGATTAAATTTTTGCGCTGAAGGGCGTTAGTAAATTAGCATTACGAGATTTAGTTTTCGCCTTTTCCACTAACTAAATCGAATTGAGCATTGCCTGCATAGGCCAGCCAGCTGTCTAATAAAGGGAAGTTGTATGCAACAAATTTGTAATGTTGCAGCTATGGCTGCCTTAAATGTCAGTTGGTGTTAATGAATTGACACTAAGTGTTGTTGTTTTGCGGTGAGTGTAGGTACATACATACATACACATGCACGTAAATAAGCGTGCGGCGGGCATGCAATCAATACGGCACGGCACTCATCGCAGTGATTTTCTTCTTCTTCGCACATTGTTTTAAAAATGCGCATACATACAGATCTCCTTATCAGTGAAGCGAGTGAGTACGCGCATATAATTAATTAAAATAAATTTCAATTAAAACTTGCATTGGCGTGAGCAGATTGCGATAAGGCAAGGTAAGAAGTGCTTGAAGCGGAAAATAGAAGAATTATAATATATTCGATTTTATCTACAGACGTGCGACTTGCTTTTTGTTCGGAGCCCTTGAGAAGTGACCTTCGTAAAAATATGGATGTAGATGTAAATATGTATAATAGAAAAACGAGATTTTATGTGAATTATGTTGAGTGTAAATTTTGAATTTCACGAGCGTGAAAATTTAAAAATTTTCAAAAAAACATTTTTTTTTTAGTTTAGGCTCAATAACTCTGCGATGGATGTTTTTTGGCCACATTTTTTTTTCAGAATGTTTTACTGTTGTGACTAATGGAGAGTGATTCTAGAATTTTTGGAATCATTTTTTGTTTTTAGTTTTAACTGAGACTACTGAAGAAAAAAAATTTGAGTTTTTTCGAAATTTTTCTTCCTTCATTTTTTGTTTTTTTTTTCTTCAAAATTGTAGCACAATATTTTTCTACGACTAAAAAGGAGTGACGATTTTCAAATTTTTGGAAATATTTCGTTTTTGTTTTTCTAGGCTTTAACTCAATGCCTCTCCTTGCCACTAATGAAGAAATAAAACTTAGAGTATTTTCGAAGCTACTGAAAAAAAAGTATGCGTGTTTCCGAAAAAAAACAACAATGACCAAAAATTGAAAAAAAAAAAAATTTTTTAGTCCATGCCCAAAAATTAAGTTTGTTTTCAATTTTTTTGTAGTTGTTTTTTTTTTGTTTTTAAATGGTTTTTTAGAAAAACAACTATGTCCAAAAATTAAAAAAAAAAAAATGTTTTAGAAAAACAACTATGTCCAAAAATTAAAAAAAAAAAAAATGTTTTAGAAAAACAACTATGCCCAAAACCGAAAATTAAAAAAAAAGTATTTTTTAGTTTTTTTTTCAATTTTTTTGTATTTTTTTTTTGTTTTTTTTGGACATAGTTATTTTTCTAGGCACTCAATGCCTCTCTGCGCTTAACGAAGAAAATAAAATTTTGAGTTTTTTCGAAATTTTTTAAAGTTTTTCGAAATTTTAAATTTAATAATTTTCTTCGACTACTGAAGAAATAAAATATGAGTGTTTTCGAACCATTTTTCTTTTTTTAAGTTTTTTTTCAAATTTTTGGACACAGTTTTTTTCTAGGCTTTAACTAAATGCCTCGCTTTGTGTGTTTTCGAAATACATTTTCCTTTTTTTCAAAGTTTTTATTCAGTAGTTTTCTGTGACTACTGAAAAAATAAAATTTAAGTGTTTTCGAAACATTTTGTTACATTTTTTTCACAATTTTGAAACATTTCAGGAATTATTTTTTGCTTAGGTTTTAAATCAATACCTCCCTGCGCCTAATGAAGAAATAAACCGTTGACCTGCGGCTAATGGGGAGTGATTTTCAAATTATTGTATTAAATATTTTTGTTTTTGTAGGTCTCAACTGAATATCTCCCTGCCACTGCTAAAGAAATAAAATTTCAGTGTTTTCGGAAACATGTTTTTTTTATTTGGGTTAAAGTTTTAAACTCAATGTTTTTCTGCGAGTAATAAAGAACTAAAATTTTGAGTTTCTTTGGAAAATTATTTTCAATGTTTTATCTCAATGGTTTGCTGAGGAGAGTTTTAAAATGTTTTGATTTTTCTTTTTAATTTTGACACAATACCTCCTTGCGACCTGAGAAGAAATAAAATTTTGAGTGTTTTTGTTTTTTAATTTAAATTCAACGGTTTTCTGCCACTACTGAAGAAATAACATTTGAGTGTTTTCGAATTTTTTTGCCTTGTTTTGAAGTTTTAACTTAATGTTTTACTGCTACCAAAGAGTGAATATTTAAAAATTTCAAGTATTAAATATTTTTTTTTGTTTTGAACATTATTGTCAACGTTTTATCGGAATATCTGGGTGCGACTAATACGGATTGAAATTTTTGAGATTTTTTTTCAGAACATTTTTGTTTTTTTTGATTTCAAAGTTTCGAAATAAAATTTTTATTTTTTTTTGTTTTTTAATTTTGTTCAAAGTTCTGACTCAAAGACTATCTCGAAATTGAACCAAATCTCTATCACGGTCACATTGTTGTTGTTGCATTTGCGTGCAACATTTTTATACGGATCCCGATCATTGACCATTGGCTCACAGCTGCTACTCTTTTACGTTTTGTTTTTTAATAAATTTTATAAGTTTAGAAAAATATTAAATAAATGAAAAATAATGCAATTCAATAAAATTTTATGCAAACGTACACTGTTCCTCTGAAATTTCATTTAGTAGTACTTGAAAAAAATTAAGTTTAAGAGTCTCAAAAATTAAAATGCATTAAACTTATAAAAACCACATATTTTGCTTGCAAATTTTTTTAATCACGGCATATTAAAGGAATGGTATTTACATTTATGAGTTTCAAAAATATATACATTTTTATGAAAACATAGTTTTATCGCTAATATTTTTTTCAAAACTTAAAAAGAAATATAAATTTTTTTTTTTTTTAATTGCATGAAAGAAAGAAAAAAAACAACATTGATAACTAGGAAATTTTGGGTAAACTAAATTTTATTATTCTGATGGAATTTTCATATTCAACGCCTCAAAGTTATTTCATCTTAAAATTATTTCATTGGTTTGAGCTCTTAAATCACGAAAGTCAAATTTTCTATGCACGAACTGCATTATTACTTCACGTCTGGTTAAGTCTTCACGCAGATTCTACAGTTATACTCTGCCACAGCATACGCACCCATTTCACCCCGTTAATTCTTAGCACGTTTTGCACATTAGCAGCATCAAAGCAAGAATTTTCTGCAATTTTTTCTCTAACACCTCATTCATTTGTTTACTTCATTGTTTTCGTATTATTTTTGCTGCTATTCTTTTGCAAATGCATGGCACATTACCGATAGAACAAAATGCAAAAAACCCCAAACGCAAAACTTTAAGGAAATTGCCGCAACTGTAAGAATTATATTTTCTGCTCAAGTGGCTTTCCAGACTCTCTTTTCTACACACTTCAGTTGTCTGCTAATGCTGTCTTTTAGCTAGATTTTCCAGACAGACACTCGGTGCGTGCGCCAGGTAGTCAGTTAAAGCTACAGGCAGTTATCTAACAATCAGTCAGACGGTCTTTTTATCACAGCCACAGTCACACAATGCGTATGAGTGTTGCTTTTTACTCGAATGCTTTGAATGTGTGCAGGCAACTTCTCCCACTTCTTGTGCTTACTGTGAATGAAGCTGCAGTTTGCAGCGTATTGACAGCAACAATTGACATATGTATGTATGCATGTATGTACTTGGATCTAAACACGCGTGGAGTTTTGTGGAGGAGTGAATATAGAACACAAAAATGCATCGTAAGCCGTATGCCGCCAACCAACCCAAACTGCAAAAACATTTGGAGAACGTCTAATACCGTTTTCATTCTCTCTACTTCTCCTCTTTGGCACAACAAATGGCATGGGAATGCTCTTGATTTGCATTGCTATGCTTTTATTGCATTGATGTAGAAATAATACTCCTATGCGCAGAATTTTTGTTGTCATATTTTTGCATCACTGCACTCACTCACTTGCCAAAGAGCGGCAGCAGCGCAGTTGGCGACTTAGCGTTAAAACTTCCTTGAAAGTGCTTTTGTTTAGTTAAAATTTCATCTAGGTGGTTAAGTTTCAAGGGCCGGTATTGATTTTGAATAAAATACAATTTTTTTAGAAAATTTTTGTCATTTCTCTTTATTATGGTAATATTGGCATGGCTCAATTACGTATGGAATAAAATATCGGCCAAATGGCCGCCGCGGCCTAGGCGGCACACCTCCATCCGATAGTCCAAATTTTCGATGACGCTGAGGCATAATTGAGGTTCTAGGTATGCCGTTAATGTGCCGAATTATCTCATCCTTTAGCTCTTGAATTGCTGCTGGATTATCAGCGTGCACCTTTTCTTTCAAATAACCCCAAAGAAAGAAGTCCAACGGTGTCGTTGACGTTTAGGTGTGGTTCACATTCAACATCGGCCCTTGAAATTTAAACACCCTTTATAAGTTATTTTTAGCGTTTTTTTTTTTGTAGTTGCTTTCTGCTCTGCAACACAACATTGTTGTTGCTTGCTTTTGTTTTTTTTTTATCGTACGTACACAAATTGTTTCATTTTCCAGCAAGGGCATTATTATATCGCTTGCACTCATCACCATCACACAATGACTACTGACTGAGTGTGAAGACATTTTTGCCTCGCACCAACCACAACAAGTCGATCAAGTAGTTCATGACACCTACACAACTTGCCTCCTCCAATGCCAGCCAGCCAAGCCATGCAAATGTGTCGATTCGACAAAAAGAAAAAAATAATAATTTGCATTGGAATTTGTATGCATATTCACAATTTATGTGTTGCATCTGCTCTGTGGTGTGTGTTTTTTTTTTGTTTAACTTTTGCCATTTGCTAGCATTGACAACTGACAACCACCGCACAATGACACCTAACTAAACACCAAAACCACAAATTATTATTACGAGTCACTAAATTCAATACATTTTACAACTCAATACTCTGCAAAGCATTTTTGGTTTTTTTCATTATATTTCAGCTTTTACATAGTTTCTCACCTTTTTAAAGCGCCCATATAAGATTACAACAATTTTCAACGCATGTCAATCATTCGCGCATTGAAGCGTAAGGTTAAGCGGCTATTAAATCGCCACTGCCACAATGGGGGTAAGCAACATTAAAGCGCTGCCTCACTTAAAGTTGGTACGCATAAATGAGATTATGGTTTTTTGTTACAATTATTTATATAGGGTGGGCCATGTAAAATTTTCTTTTTGAATCGGCTATAAAATAAAAACTAATCAATATTTTTTCAAACTTTTTTTTTATTTTGAAGATTGAACATTGTCATTTATGAATGAAAAATAATATCGTTCAAATGACTGCCACGACTGGTTTTACAGTAGGCCATTCGATCAACCCAATTTTTAAGCACATTTTCGATTGTTTGGGCTCCAATTTCATGAATGGCAACTTCGATTTCGTGTTTTAAAGCATTAATCGTCTCTGAATGGTTCGCATAGCATTTGTCCTTAACGGCTCCCCACAAAAAATAGTCCAACAGGCTTAAATCACAGCTCCGAGGCGGCCAGTTGATATCGGAATTCAAAAGCGGTAGCCAAAAGTTCGAGTGTAACTTTGGCAGTGTGACAAAGTTGCACCGTCCTGTTGAAACCAAATGTCGTCCATGTCATCCTCTTCAATTTTTGGAAACAAAAACTCGTTGAGCATGTCACGGTAACGCTCGCCATTTACTGTAACCGCGGAAGAAGAAGAAGACTCACTACTTTGGAAATAGGTTTTCAATATTTCCCAATTTTGTTCAAGCGTATAGCGTCCCATTTCGAAAATGTCAAACCTTTAAGTAAATTATGAACACATTTGACATGTCATTTGTGGTACCATTCTCAAAAAAATAGGTGGTTCAAAAAGCAAAGCCCACCCTGTATTTTTTCTTTCTGACAGCCTTGTATACTACATATTCGTCCACACAACGTTTGAACGCTTGAAGGAAGGAAATTACAAAGTTCGTCAACAAAAATATTAATAAAAATCAATGGATATTTTCAGTAACTTCAAATTTGCACTTCGTTACACTAGAATTATATAAAGAACATAATAAAAAAAATTAATAAAATATTAAAAACTAAAATATAAAAACATATATAAAAAACATAAAATATAAAGAATTTAAAATGAATATAAAAAACAAATAAAATAAAAAAAAATATTTAGATATAAAAAAAAAATATGAGAAAAAAATAAAAACTAATAAATAAAAACAAAATAACAAAAAAAAATAAAAAATAAATAAAAATATTGTATATATATAAAACTGAAATATGAAGAAATTAATTAAATTAAATATCAAAAAAAAATAAATAAATATAAAACAATATATATGCACAAATAAAATATAAAGAATTTAAATAAAATATATAAAAATAAAATTAAAAAAAAATTTAAAAAATATATAAATAAAAATAAAATATAAAGGATTTTAATTAAATTAAAAAAAAATTAAATGAAATACAAAAAAAATATATAAATAAAAAAACAAAAAATTAAAAACAATTAAAAATAAAAAAATATAAACAATTTAAATTAAATATAAAAGACATTCAATATAAAAAAAATTAAATACTTAAAAAAATAATATAAAAAAAAATAAAAAAAAAAATTTTTAAATTAAAAAAAAATAAAATATTAAATAAATATAAAATTTTATCCCAAAAACCAATTTCAAACTTTTGAGCAAACAATTCGGAACTTTGATGAAAGTTTCATGATTTGATTTTAATTTTCGACAAAGTGTTATAAGTATTTTGGTTTGCTAAGAACTATATTTTGATACAAAATGAAGGCGAAAACTCTTGCCTTGAATACACTGTAAATATTGTAAAAAAAAAACATTTACTGTGCCAAAACTGTTTTGACTGACTGTTCCAAATAAATGGGAGCGCAGCAAATTACGAATTTGAAATTTTTTAAATTTAATTTATTTATTTATTTATTTAAAAGTATGGTTCATTCTACAATAAAGACCATATAACTCAGAGCTTCAAATTTTGTATAAAATTCACAAAAGTTAAAAAAATACCTCAAAAAGTCCATAATTTTATTAAAAATCTTCAAAAAAATGTTCCAATAAAATATGCAATTTCATAACGCATTCAATATTAAAGTGCGAATTCCCAAAACAAAATATTTCAAAATTTCATAAAAACTTTCAACTGTTTTACCAGAATTTTTTTGACTACAAAACTCGATTGATTTTTGGAAGTTTTTTTGTTAGGGTATTGCAATTTTTTGCATATAAAGAAAGTGAAGCATGTACTTTGCATGGAAGAAGAGGCGTCACTGAGGCGCAGTCAAAAAAAAAATTGGGAAAAGGCAACGGACTCCGATGACGGCATCCGGGGGTCAGGAGCTTAAGAAGGCGGTAAGTGTCTCGTGATGAATGTCGTTAATCGTCTGTCTGTGCACGATCCGATCCAGTTATTGTCAGTCTGTTTTGTCTAATGGCAGTGTTTTGACAAGTCTGCAGGTTCGTTCACTGCGAATCACTGGTTCTAGGCGACCAGACAGGCGCAGCATAGTTTAAAACTGACCGGCTGATTGCCTTAAATGTCGATAGCAACATTTCTTTGTCTTTGATTCATGTGCTGCCGGCAAGCGATTTGAGGACCTTGTTGCGATTTTGGACTTTAGTGGCTGAGAAGAAGGAGGAGGAAGAGTACATTCTCGTGTCCGATGAAAGGATCAAATTGAAGATGACCTGGCTTCTCTTGACTTAACAAACTGGAAAAAGTGTGCGGAAAACAGAGACACCTGGCGAGTCTTTATTCGGCCGGCAGGCTGTAACTCGGTACCGGTTGTTGCGGCCAATTAAATAGGTTGCGTAAGTAAGTAAGAAGCAACCACTTCAGTTATTCAAATGGGTGTCATAAAATGTTATGAGCTGATCACGGAAACGAGCATAACTAACTGCAAAGTAGACTGAAAATGGTGGCCCTTTAGTAAGTACTCGCTATTTGTACTATAAAGCCGTTATTTGCCACAAATAAGAAACAAAAAAAAAAACATCTTTTTATGAACACATTAAGGCTGTAAAGTTTAACAAATGGCGCTGTGATACGAAAGGGAAACAGCACCAAAAAAACCAAAACAAAACTTGCCCATTGTGTGTGTTGCAAGCTCATAAAAAAATGTTGCAAAAATTGTGCAATCGCACATAAAAATGAAAATTAGTAAACGACAGTAATGGCAACAACAACAACTTAGATTATTTGTTAATGTGCAATAGCGTTTTTTCTGCTGGCAATGGCGTTGCCACATCGCCAAATGGCATTGAACCATGAAAAAGAAGTAAAGTTGTTGGCGTTTTTGAGGTGGCTGCAGATGTTGGCATCGTCAAGTTTTTGCAGTTGCTACTAACTTTAATTAATTGTTTTCAATTTAAATGCTCATCAACGCATCGCCGCTGGCGGGTAGCGCACCTACACAGGCACAGCAAGGGCGCCCCTAATTAAAAATATGCAGCAGAAAAAAGACAAACACAAAACTAATTTGTTGAAGATTTTGTTGTTAATGTGTAATTGTCTAGAAATGTCTGCTAAACACGCAGTTACACAAACGTTTTGCGCTTGTGTTGCTTGTCCCGCTTTTTTTTCGTAGCCACTGGGCGCGTCCCAAATACACACTTTTTGAAACCCAAATCTATGAAATTGCTAACTGTGCGATGCTTATGCTTTTTCTTGCTTGACTGAAATTGTTGTTGTTGTTGTTGTTTTTTCTTGCTTTTGTTGCTTTGCTAAACTTTTGGCTATTTCTATAGCTTCCTCTGAAAACCATTTTCGCGTTTCTTCGGATTGCTTTTGTTTTTGCGCTCATTTCGCATTCGTTTTTACAAAACACTGTCCGTCCGCCCTGCAAATGTGCCGCTTTACCCACATTCATGCATTAGCAACCATCCAACGAAGCGCGAAACCACGCAGGTAACCAATTGTTTCTACTCCAACAACTCTGCTACAAATTGCCAAATATCGCCCGCCATTACAGCGCTTTGGCTTTGTTTAGCCGCCGCTGCTGCTGCTGCTGCTGGCAATTTGTACGCGCACTGGCCTAGCGGCCGTTTGATGCGTCTGCATTTAATTTTGTACCAATGTTTTGTTTTTTTTTTTGTGCAGCCCAGGTTGTAGGTAGTGGCTGTGTAGCCGGCGTAAAAATAGCCAATTATTTGAATGTTGCACGCAGTTGTTGAGTCTTTATTTCGGCGGTATTTTACGTTTTTCGTTTATCTGAAATTTTAATATTTCTCTATAACTTTTTATGCTCAGCATTGCAAATTTTGATAAATTTTTTTCTTTCTTTTTTGTCTACCTGTTAAGTGTTGATGGCTTGCGTTGTTTAGCGATGTTGCCGCGTAAATGTGGCAAACAAGCGGTGGGTATTTTCGTTGCTAACTCTTTCATCTGCCCTTTGCACGCTTCCCCACTCTCGCAAAATAACTTCATTCACGTGCTTTCGAACTGTTGTGAATCGCTGGAGTTTTTTCCCCTCTTCGGTTATTAAGTTCCACAAAATATGTCCGCCGCAATGGCGTGCAATTATCACCCGAATAACCGAGTTGGTTTAATAAGAGTTGACGATAATTTGAGTTTGTGAAACTCCTTTTTTGTTTTTTTTGGTACAGTGAAATCTTCATATGACGTACAAGGTGGCGCAAAATTAATCAGCCCATCAGAAGATGTATAATTTTTGCAAATGGGATCGTGCGTCAATGAAATTTGATACTTGTGAATTAGACAATATATATATTAAAAATCAACTTCAATACACTTTATTACACCAGAATACACACTGCATACCAGAAACAAAATCTAAAAATTCGAAGTAAATTGGAAATTTCAATGAAAATTTGGTGAATTTTCTTTTAAGTTATGCTAAGGCGGCCGCCGTAGCCGAATGGGTTGGTGCGTGATTACCATTCGGAATTCACAGAGAGGTCGTTGGTTCGAATCTCGGTGAAAGCAAAATTAATAAAAACATTTTTCTAATAGCGGTCGCCCCTCGGCAGGCAATGGCAAACCTCTGAGAGTATTTCTGCCATGAAAAAGCTCCTCATAAAAATATCTGCCGTTCGGAGTCGGCTTGAAACTGTAGGTCCCTCCATTTGTGGAACAACAGCAAGACGCACACCACAAATAGGAGGAGGAGCTCGGCCAAACACCCAAAACGGATGTACGCGCCAATTATATATATATATATATATAAATTTGAAACTTCAAAATATGTTGCTTTTGTTGTTGTATGAACTATATTTTTATACAAACAATCAAAAGAAAAAAATTAAACAAAAAAATGTAAAAGAACTCGTTTTACTCATTGCATCCATCGTTAAAGTAGTACTTGGCAGAGAATATTTAAAAACATGATAAAAAAAATGGAATGGTTTAAGTGCCAGTCTGGCACTAAAGCGCCGTTTTGAATATTATAAAAAATTACTGTGCCAATACATTTTTGACTGACTGTACACCTACATACATTCAAAATAATAGAGCGTGAGCAAAAAGTAAGGTGAATTTGTATTCTTGTAAATCAATTTCATCCCCTTCAAAATAATCCCCTCTCGATGAAATACACTTATGCCAAAGATTTTTCCAATCCCCGAAACATGCCAAATAGTCCATTTCCGGTATAGCCATCAGCACCTTCTTCGATTCAGCTTTTATCTCCTCAATCGACTCGAAACGCGTTCCCCGGAGTGGTCTCTTGAGTTTTGGGAATAGCCAGAAGTCACACGGAGCCAAATCAGGCAAATACGGTAGTTGCGGAACGATATGCGTGGAATTTTTGGCGAAATGGTCACGAAGAACGAGTGCAGTGTGAGACGGTGCATTATCGTGATGCAAAAACCAATAGTTGTTGGCCCATAATTCTGGTCTTTTTAGACGAATTGGTTCACGTAAACGACGCATAACGCTCAAATAATATTCCTTATTAGCAGTTTGGCCAGGTGGAAGGAATTCATAGTGCACCACACCACGAAAATCGAAAAAAACTGTCATCATGACCTTTATTTTTGAACGACTTTGACGTGCTCTTTTCGGTCTAGCCTCGCCTTTAGCACGATATTCGCTTGATTGGTCGGTTGTTTCAGGGTCGTAAGCATAAATCGAAGTCTCATCTCCCATAATAATGCATTTGAGATTGTCCTGATAGTCTGAAAGCAACGCGACGGCTTTTTTCCAAGAAATTGAGAGTTTTCGGTACTAAACGAGACTTGACTTTTCGTAGGCCCAAATGGTCTTTCAAAATGGTTTTCACAGATCCTTTTGATATTCCGATCATATCAGTGAGGTCTTTAACAGTCAACCGACGATTTTTGAGCACTAACTCCTTCACTTTATTAATTTGTTGGTCATCTGTTGACGTCGATGGTCGTCCGGAGCGCTCCAAGTCATCAACACGTTCTCGACCCTCTTTGAAGCCTTTGTACCACTTTTAAACATTTTTCTGCGACATGGTCGAATCACCAAATGCCTTCTGCAACATGCTAAACATTTCCATAGCCGAAATTTCATTCCGCACACAAAATTTGATGGCACTTCTCTGCTCAATCAAATCAGACATTGTAAAAATCGAAAAATGCACTCTTGATCGTTTGGTAAACAAGCGCAAGTATATTACTGATAATGACATTCACGTGAAAGTTGGCCCAGATGTTACTAACAGTGCTGCCAAGTCACGAAAAAAATAACTAGAGCGAAATTTTAATCCCGCGAAGTTTGACAAATAAATCCACCTTACGTTTTGCCCACAGTAGTACTTAGCTTAAACATTTTTTTTTATCCGTTTATATTTTTGTAAAAGTACGGTAGGCCTTTAAAATACTAGTTGGCAAAAAGCATTGAGTAAAAGAGTACTGACACCAAAATCTACTTGGTACTGACTATGCGATTCTAGAGTATTTGGAAACAAAAGAACACAATTTCGAATAAGGTTTTAGTATCAAAAAAAAGTAGCTGGTATCAAAAGTCCACTTGGTATCCACTTTGCGCTTAAAGACGAAATCCAAAGACGTCAGGGGGCACAACAAATACAACCCATGAGTGCCGCACTGGTTAGTCAAATCAAAAAAATTTACTTCAGCTGCATTTCATTATTATTATTTTGCTTTTGTTTTGCACTTCTCATTTGAAAACACTGTAATGACTCAAGCTAAAAGAACATTTTATTAAACAGTATTTCATGCTTAAGAATGCTTCAGACATTGACTGTAATTACACAACCCGTCTCATTTCATTCCTCGCATTCATTCATTCCTCTTGCAAATGAGCTTAGGTAATCTGTATGTAATTAACTGGTAATTACCACTTAGCCAGCAACAATGCATCAAAAGAATAGAAGTAAATAAATTGCGCACGCGCTTACTGCTGCTGCTGCTCGCACTGTCGACAGACGTCAGCCTGCCAGCGCAGCATCGCAAATCACATATCACAAATCAGCAACTGGACACACATTGGCTCATTTACGTAGTGCCAGCCAGACGGGTGCGCGATTACGTACACTGCTGTTGATGGCTCCTTGATTGCTGTCTGATTTATGCCTGCACTCACGACTCAGAACGCAAGCTGGCGCATGACAAGCTTTCGAGCAACAGTACATCTAAATTTGCACGCGTATTAGTGTGGCAGGCAAAACTCGGCGCTGGACCCGAGTGACAGTTGCAGTAAATAGAATAATAATAGCAAAGTGGCATTTAAAATTTAAATTACAATGAGTGAGTAAAATAATAAATACAATAATTGCATGTAGAGAAGAAAAAAAAGAAAAAAAAAACAGAGGCTGCCAATAGCCAGTGCGCCCTAGTAAAGGCAAGCAAGCGCGGATGGGCGGGTAAAGTGAGCATAGCAGATTTAAGCATTTAAGGGTGGCGCGAAAAACAGGCAGACAAAGTGTGAAAATGTCAACAGATCATTTTGACGCAGTTGATAACGGTCTTACTATGTTCGGATAGACGGGGGACACCTTTAGAGATGTGACTTGTCATTTGGCTGCAATGATTGACAACACAATTAATAATGCAATTGCAAGTTTTTGTTGTTGTTGCTGCTGCTGCTGCATACAATTCAATGCAATACGCTTTCTGTTGTTTTGTTTTGGTTTTTTGTTTTTTCTTTTTTTTTTTACAAACACCTTGGTGGTGGACGCCAACTAATAGTGAGTCCATTTTATTTTCATTTATTTTTCCCATTTTCATTTACTTATTTTTTTATGATTGCTTTTATGAAGAGGTTCTTGACATCAATAAATCAATTTAGCATCACTTCAAAATATTCCACAGCACAGCTGATGGCACATTCGATTTATATTGTTGTTGCTGTTGCTGTTTTTTACTGCATAAAGGTGGGCCATTGATTAATTGCTGTCGTTTCTCCGTGTTGCGTTGTGACTTAAGCAGCTACTGCAGTTGCCGCTAGACGGCAATTACAGCACACACACATATACATACACACACACATATACATACATACACACATATACACACACGCATACACATATACACACATTCATTCATACATACACATATATATAGAGATGCGCATACATATGTAAATATATATGAGTTGCTGGAGCAGCAAAAACAAAAATAGTTTACGACTTTTGAAAATTTATTGCTTGCGATGCTTGCGAAGCTTGCGACTCTTAAATTACATTTAAATTTTTGTTAATTTTTTTTTTTAAAATTTTTAAGCTTGACTTAAGTCGTTAACTTCTGCGTTTACATGAAAATTACGTTCTTGCTAGGCACCTGCAATGCGAAATAAATTTTATTATAAACATTTTATTAGTCAGCTTTTTTATAGCAGTAGTGGAAAGTTTGGAAAGCAGTCGGAGCATGAGAATGCGCCGTTTTTGTTTTGGCCTCTTGCAGCGCAGGTTTTTTATGAAAAAACATTTCGTTACCGCTTTCGACGTGCATATAAACAGTCTTGGGGAGAGAAACAGAGTGCGATGGAAAATTTACAAAAAAAAAAATATGAAAAAAATTTTAAAAATTAAAAAAAAAAAATTTAAAAATGAAAAAAAAAATTTAAAAAAATTA
Organism: Anastrepha ludens; assembly: GCF_028408465.1. Taxonomy (NCBI): domain Eukaryota; kingdom Metazoa; phylum Arthropoda; class Insecta; order Diptera; family Tephritidae; genus Anastrepha; species Anastrepha ludens. The sequence goes on along the minus strand of NC_071499.1, from coordinate 22,858,328 downwards.
TTAAAAAAAGTTTTTAGAACTAAATTAAAAACAAAAACAAAATTAAAATAAAAAAAATTTAAATTAAAATTAAAAAAATTAAAATTAAAACTAAAAAAAAATTTAAATTAAAATAAAAAAAAATTTAAATTAAAATAAAAAAAATTTTGATTAAAAAAAAAAAATAAAACTAATATTAAAATATAAAAAAAATTTAAATTAAAATAAAAAAAAATTTTTATTAAAATAACAAAAAAACATAAAAAAGACAAAAAGAAGAACAAAACCGAAAAAATGTGGATTCTTTTATATAACCTGGACAAGTTTTATTTTGCATGAAATTTTTTTTATTTATTATTTTAGATGAAATTTTCTTATTTCATTTATGTACTATTTTACATGATTTTTTTTGTATCTATTTTTTATTAATTTGTTTTAACATTTGTTTTTAATTTATTGGACCTGAATTTTTTTTGATATTTATTTATTATTTTGTATGAATTTTTTTATTAAATATATATATTATTATATATGTATATATTTATATATATATATATATTTATTTATTATTTTGCATAATTTTTTATTTAAATTTATGTATTACTTTGCATGAAATGTTTCTTATTTTATATATTTGTTATTTTACACGATTTTTTTTTTGTATTTATTTTTTTATTACTTTGTATGAAAATCTGTTTTTTTTTCAATTTATTGTAGATCCTTTTCTTATAATAGGTCTATTTATAAGTTCGTGCGGTTTTACAACAGATGGCGTAACTTGATTATTATTCCATCGATCCACATTTCCAAACATTCATTGGAGAGCTACTGTCGTAAGGCACAAACGTCAGTATAAGTTTTTTATTTGAAGCGTAAACAACAATATTTTTACCACACTTGAAAATGTCGAATTTCGTGCCAAATAATGTGTTTTTGCGGGGAATTCTTCTTCATTATTTTAATATGAAGAAAAAAGCAGCCGAAAGTCATCGTATCTTGGTGGAAGTTTATGGTGAGCATGCTCTATCTGAGCGAACGTGCCAGAAGTGGTTTGCACGCTTTAAAAGTGGTGATTTTGGCTTGGAAGACGAAGAACGCGAGGGTGCGCCGCCAAAGTTCATGGATACCGAATTGGAGGAATTGCTCGATCAAGATCCGGCTCAAACGCAAGAAGAGGTTGCAAAAACTTTGGGAGTTGATCAATCAACCATTTCCAAACGTTTAAAAGCCATGGGAATGATCCGAAAGGTAGGCCATTGGGTGCCGTATGAATTGAAGCCAAGAGACGTTGAACGCCGTTTTATGGCATGCGAACAACTGCTTCAACGGCACAAAAGAAAGGGTTTTTTGCATCGAATTGTGACTGGCGATGAAAAGTGGGTCCATTACGACAATCCAAAACGTCGGGCAACGTATGGATACCCTGGCCATGCTTCAACATCGACGTCGGCGCAGAATATTCATGGCCTGAAGGTTATGCTGTGTATCTGGTGGGACCAGCTGGGTGTTGTGTATTATGAGCTACTGAAACCGAATGAAACGATTACGGGGGATGTCTACCGACGACAATTGATGCGTTTGAGCCGAGCACTGCGAGAAAAACGGCCGCAATACGCCGATAGACACGACAAAGTTATTTTGCAACATGACAATGCTCGGCCACATGTTGCACAAGTGGTCAAAACATACTTAGAAACGCTCAAATGGGATGTCCTACCCCACCCGCCGTATAGTCCAGACCTTGCGCCATCCGATTACTATCTCTTCCGATCGATGCAATATGGCCTGGCTGACCAGCACTTCCGTAATTACGATGAAGTCAAAAAATGGATCGATTCGTGGATTGCGGCAAAACCGACCGAATTTTTCACAAAGGGAATCCGTGAATTGCCAGAAAGATGGGAAAAAGTAGTAGTAAGCGATGGACAATATTTTGAATATTAAATTTGTAACCATTTTACGTCAATAAAGTTTCAAATTTCGAAAAAAAACCGCACGAACTTATTCATAGTCCTATTATTTTCTTTTTATTTTGTATGAAATGTTTATTTATTAATTATTTTGCATTAACACTTTTTTATTTATTTATTATTTTGCATGGAACTCCTTTTATTTATTTATTATTTTGCATGGAATTTTTTTTTTTATTTATTATTTTGCATGCAATTTTTTTTTATTTATTTATTATTTGACATGAACATTTTTTTTATTTGTTTTTTTTTTTTTATTTTGCATGCAATTTGTTTTCCATTTATTTATTATTTGCATGCAATTTTTTATTTATTCTTTTGCATGAAATTTTTTTTTTCTTTTTTATTATTTTGGATACATTTTTTTTTATTTATTTCTTATTTTGCATGAAATGTGATTTTATTTATTTATTATTTTGAATGAACTTTTTTATTTATTTATTTATTATTTTACAGGCAATTCTTTTATTTGTTTTTTAGTTTGCAAGCAATTTTTGAATTTATATATTATTTTGCACACATTTTTTTTTTATTTATTTCTTATTTTGCATGAAAGTTTTTTTATTTACTTAGTTTGAAGATAAATTTAACTTTTTTATTTTTGTTTTTCAGTAAATTACAACAGATTTTCATAAACAATTGCACCAAAATTTTTAGTAAAATAAGGGAGCTTCAACCGAATCAACCTCTAATTTGGCATTGCAAAACTCGTCGTTAAAATTTCTAGAGTTCATTTCAGCTGATGCTCATAAAATAAAAATTTTTCTTAGATGAAAACAAAAAATGCCCACACGAATGCTCAATCGCATACTTGAAGCCCGTTTCCTCAACTTTCTTTAAAAATGTATCTGCTCTTAAAACACCATTTCATTCTTTCGCCTCTCCGTCGAGCACTAATTAATCTTTCTCGCAATAAGCACGCCATCTGTTTTCTTTGATTAACAAAACAGCTGATTCACAAGTGGTATTGCCAGGCCTTCGGTATGAGAAAACGTGCCACTTGGTCTGGACGAACGTCATCGTCCGCCACTCTTCTTAGATCGAAAATTGATCACTCCATGATCTCACAAAATAAGAGACGAACATTTCTTGATGTTCAGGTTTTGCTCATATGCTAAGTTAAGCCGAGGAGAGATTTTCTACAAATATATCTCTAACACAAAATTCTCACATTCAGAGGAGATAAACGCTTTTAATATAGAACCGCCTTACAATGATCTGGAAATTCTGATCCATATGATCCATGAGTTTTCTGTAAGTCCCAATAATGACCGCTCATAATAATAACACCTGAAGATATCTATGTTAATAGAGGGCCGCTTTCTTGTCTAAACAATAAGAAGTTTATTAGCCAAGCCGATAAAATATTCCTCATTTTAAAGTGCTTTTCCTTTTCGCAACCTGAGAAAGACACATGTTTTAGTTCAGAAACTATGGCAGAGCTGAAGTAAGAGTTCACTATTTTTAAAGCTGGTAATGCTGGTTTCCAAAACGCAACTATTCCTCATTTACACTACCCTAATTCAACTCATCTCACCTTATCTCAATTTAAACTCATCCATAAATTTTAAAAGGCGCAGCAACTATTTAATCTTTAAATTTAATGGCCCAAGAGACATATTTAACATGCATTTGAGAGAGCTTTGAGAGAGCAAAAATGCGTTTATTGGTATGAGAAAGTTGGCTGTAATGTTACAAATTAATGAAGTAAACGACCCCCGTAAAAAATATATATAGTTTCCCGCACTCGCTTCAAGTGCATTCACCTATACACGGAAACTTTCGTGCGCCCCTTTGATCTCTAAGGCTTTTTATTTCTACATCCATAAAAGTACTCATACACTAAGAATACCCTGGGCATGCACTGGCTTATACACCGGCACTATGTATGGTTTCCTTTTCGAGCTTATTAAATTTTATTTAGAATCATAAAAAATTTAGGCACGGCAAGTGCAAGAATAAACTTTTTAATTTTTGTGTACAACTCAGTTTGGTTTTTATTTTTTATGGTGCGAATATTTGATAAACCACAACAATGTACTTTTTTTCTGATTGTAACTTTATTTAATGAATGAATTTCTTGTGGTGGAAATTTTAGAAAATAATAAAATTCGTGAGATTTGTGGTTGATGGCGCTTTTGTTTTGCTTCAACAAATTTTTACACTCAAATTTTTATATAAAATGAGGCCTTATTTTGGTAAAGAAAATTGTAGGGATTTTATTGCATCATAAAATAGAAAATAATGAAAATGAAATATAATTAACAGCAAAATTTAGTTGTAGCCACGCGTTTTGCTTTCTACTGTCGATAATCGTAAAACGTGTTGTGTGTTTGGATATTAGAAAATGTGCCGCATTGAGGGTTGTAGGCTGAGGGCTTAAGGACTTAAGGAGCATTAAAATTTAGTTACAAATACCTGAAAAAATTCGACGGAAGGATTAGTACTTTTCAAGAACTACGATAAGTGAACCAGAGTACAGCTACACGGGCGGTGAAGGAATTATATAGCGGCTGTATTTTTCATAATTGGGAGCTCAGTTTTGAATTCGTGCTAGATAAGAAACTTTGCCACGAAATGTAAGAGTTCAAAGCGGATTTGTTTCACCTTCCGAACAGGAAGAAAATAACGACATATTCTCAGATAAAATCGATGCTAAGATTGAGATTAGTTGATGTAATTCGCGCAGTAAGAAGTATGCGCTTAAGCGCAGCGTTAACAGAAAAATCATTTATGTACATTGTAAAGGGTGATCAGTTTTGTCCAAGAGGGTTTTTTTGTGACAAATCCCGAGTGACTATTGTCAAACTAAATATATAATTTTTTTCAGTATTCATTCACATTTCATAATGGAAAGACTTACGCATCAAAAATCGTAAAGTTGTATCTCGAAAATCGACGCTCTTTGAAAAAAAGTGTTCATTCAGCACTTCGCTATACCGTAGGTACTAATACCAATTTAACGTGCCTTAAGCTACTAAAGAGGTCACAGATTAGCGAATAAGAGATATATATTTTAAAGTAAGTGAAACGTTGTCAAATGGTTGCAAACAGTTTTCAGGCTAATTTACTACTTCTGAGTAGTGAAAAAAGTGCTCACATGCCTGTCTGACCCGCCGATTTCCATGATTTCATGAACAATTTCGACTAGATTCGATTGACTAGAATGGAGTTGTTGGAATAACCTGGAGCCTTTCTGTTGCATTTGATACTGTATTGGGCCCAAAACATCACCAATTTTTGGCCATTTGCCCTGACTATTCACCTTAGTCGTCATGATACTGAGGAAAGTAGCGAATTTTCTGTTTTTGTACCTCGTGTTTGAAGCGCGATCACACAGGTTTTTTTTTTTTTTTTTTTTTTTTTTTGACAAAATTTTGTTTGCATTGTGAAAACACTTTTGAAAAAAAAAAAATGTTACAATAGTTTTTTGTTCGCAATTTTTGAGAAAGTTTTTTTGTTTTGGTCTGTTTGGAGAAAACAATTTTCGGAAAATTTTTTTTATTTTTTCGTTCACAATTTTTGGGAAAACCATTACAAACAAAATTTTATTTGTTTGTAAACCAGTTTTGAGAAAAAACATTTTTTTGTCAGTTGTGAACAAAACTTGAGAAAAAGTGTTTTCAGGAAAAAAATGTTATTTTTTTGTTTAAAATTTTTTAGGAAAATTTAATTTTTTTATTTAAAATTTTCGACCAAAATTTTTTTCAGTTTTTCCAAACGCTTTCGGAACAAGTTTGTATTTCTTTTATTATTAAAAACATTTCAGAAAAGAATTTGTTTGTCTGTTTAGAAAAAAACTGTTTCGGAAAAGGTATACATTTTTTTGCTCACAATTTTTTTGTACAAAACTTTTTTTTTGTCAGCTTTGAAAAACCATTTCTTTGTTACAACTTTGAGAAAAAATTTGTTTTGCCAGTTGCGAAAAAAAGTCGAGAAACAAGTTTGTCGTGAAACAAATGTTATTTTTTTTGTTTAAAATTTTTGAAAAAAAAATTTTTTGACAGTTTTTCCAACAACTTTAAGGAAAAGTTAGTATTTTTTATTGTTGAAAATATTTCAGAAAAGAATTTGTTTGTCAGTTTTGAAAAAACAAAACTGTTTTTGAAAAAAAAAAATTAAAGTTGTTTTTTCACAATTGTTTTGTTCAGTTTTGAAAAACCATTTCTCTGTAGAATTTTGAGAAAAAATTTGTTTGATAGTTTTGAAAAAAAACTGGAATAAAACAATTTTTGGAAAAACGTTTGGAAAAAAAATTATTTGTTTGTAGACTATTTTGGAGGTGAAAAAATTTTATTTTTTTGTTTAAAATTTTTGTAAAACAATTTTATTTTCTTGTTTAAAATTTTTGTAAAAAAAAAATTAATTGTTTTGTTCACAATTTTTTTTGTCAGTTTTGAAAAGCCATTTTTGTGTTAGAACTTTGAGAAAAAATTTGTTTGATAGTTTTGAAAAAAACAAGCTGGAAAAAAACAAAATTTGTAAAAACGGTTGAAAAATTCTTTGTTCGTAGACTATTTTTGAGAAAACATTTGTTTTTGTCAGTTGTGAAAAAACTTGAGAAAAAAATATTTTTGTCAGGAAAAAATTTTATTCTTTTTTTTTTAAATTTGTGAGAAAAAAAATTTTTTTGGTCAGTTTTGCTTAACACTTTCGGAAAAAGTTTGAATTTTTTTAATGTTAAAAATTTTTCAGAAAAGAATTTGTTAGTTTTGGAAAAAAGAATTAGTTGTTTTGTTCACAATTTTTTTGTCAGTTTTGAAAAACCATTTTTCTGTTAGAACTTTGAGAAAAAATTTTATTTGTTTGTAGACTATTTTTGAGAAAAAATTTGTTTTTGTCAGTTGTTAAAAATTCAAGAAAATAAATTTTTTTTTTTAGGTAAACAATGTTATTTTTTTTGTTTAAAAATTTTTCAGGAAAATTTTATTTTTTTGTTAAAAATTTTTGATGAAATTTGTTTTTTGTCGTTTTACCAAACACTTTCGGAAAAAGTTTGAATTTTTTTATGGTTAAAAATTTTACAGCTGTTTGCCAGTTTAAAAAAAAATTAAATTTTTCTTCACTATTTTTTTGTTCAGTTCTGAAAAACCATTTTTTTTTAAAACTTTACTAAAAAATTTCTTTAGACAGTTTGAAAAAAAAACAACAAACTGGAGAAAAAAAATTGTGTGTTTTGGAAAAAAGTTTAATTTATTTGTTAAAATTTAAAACAAAAAAAAAAATTTTTTTTGGTTTCAAAAAAACTTTTGGAAAAAAACTGACTTCAACAAACACAAAACTGTCCAAACCTCTTTTGAAGCATATTGTCACCCGTAAATCGCCGTATGGTATGATCTGTTGCGATGTACATGCCGCGAGATAAGTAAAAAAAAATAATAATAATAATGGCTTGCCCACTTCTGTTAGGTGTTTGGCCGAGTTCCTAGTCCTATTTGTCGCGTCGTGCATCTCCATTCTCTCACAAATGGAGGGACCTACAGTTTTGAGCCGACTCCGAACTGCAAATGTTTTTATATGAGCTCAGAACTTTTCACTTCACCCAATATTCAAATCGAGAGATAATATTTTATATATTAGAGATAATAAAATTTATAGCTAATTTATTGATTTTACATATAAATGCCATTGAACTTTTAATACAATACTTAGGGTACATACCCGCACACACGCACATATAAGCTTTGCTAAATTCATTATCAAAACAAAGCTTCAACGAGAGCTAACAACAACCAGCGCAGTCACATTAAATTTTGATTGCATACAACGAAAGAAAACTGAAAACTGAAAACACTGAAAAAGGCCATTAAACGCTTTAAACTCTCCTTCAACGACAATAAAAACTTGTAACAGCTCAACGGTACTATTTAACATATGTATACATTTACTATTTATGCACACACATACATACACATGCACTCATACATATGTAACGTCACTATAAAGTAAGCCGAGTGCATTGTCAACTCCATTTCAGTGACACGAAAGTGCAATAAAAATTGAAACTTTATTTTCATGTGTCTACACTTTTCCTGCTTTTCCACAATCTTTCAACTATCAACACATTTAACCCGTCATCGTTTCATTTTCACTCTGCAAGGGGACGAAGACAAGCCAAACAGTCTGCTTCAATCGCTAAGAATATTTCATCTGCAATTCATTTCCGATTTGTTTTTTTTTTTTTTTCTTTCAAGTTTTCGTGTGCAACCTTAAGGTTTTCTTTTCTCTATGTATTCAATTACTTTATTTCTTCTTCTTATTTTTCTGCCTCATTCAAATTCTTAGTTGCTTGTTATTGTTGCACACTGTTGCTTTATTGTTGTTGTTGTACCGCTACCGGAAGTAATTCTTTTCCCATCGTTGCTGTAATACAAAATTGAATAGCTGACTGACGGGCTGTTTCGTTTTACTTTACAAATGAAGTTTTTATTGGAAATAATTTGATGGAGAATTGATTTTTTTCTTACTTAAAAGTTTGATTTGCAGCATTTCTTTGTGCTTTTATTTAAAACATTCTTTAATATAAAGTTTTTGTTTTTGCTCTTTTTATTGAGAATTGATATTGGAAGGAATTAGCAGAGGCACCTGCCTGCGTCCTGGCACGTGCATAAAAATAAATAAATGAATAATTGGGGTGAATACTTCTGTTAGGTGTTTGGCCGAGCTCCTCCTCCTCGTATTTGTGACGTGCGTCTTGATGTTGTACCACAAATAGAGAAACCTACAGTTTCAAGTCGACTCCGAACGGCAGATATTTTTTACGAGGAACTTTTTCATGGCAGAAATACACTCAGAGGTTTGTCATTGCCTGGCGAGAGGCGTCCGCTATTTTTCTTCTTTGTGGTGTTTCATGCACAGAGATTCGAACCTTCGCACTCCAGAATGCTAGTCACGCACCAGCCTATTCGGCTACGACGGCTAAGGAATATGCCCTGAATAGACTGAATATGAAAGAGAGTCTACTGGAAGACGAATTCGTAAATTCCTAACGATCCACGTACACAGAATTGAAGAGTTTCACTCTCTGTCTAGCCTGTTTCCCTCTGAAAATTTTGAGCACAGAAATTATGGTTCGATATCTCATCATCTTCAAGACTGAAAAATTTGAGCATAGAAAATATGGTTCGATATCTCATCATCTTCAAGACTGAAAAATTTGAGCATAGAAAATATGGTTCGATATCTCATCATCTTCAGGATAGACAGAACCAATCTGTGCATGCTGAAACGTAGTCAATTGTGGCAGCGTAACATTACGTTTGGTTCATCGCACAGCGCCAATTCTGTTTACCAAAAATGGCCCACTGGGCACATTATATCATAACCTCAACCTTCATATCAAGAAAGGTGAACTTCTGTGGCTGCTGAAATGTAGTTGATTGCAATCGGCTGGATAACCAGTAACCTAATGTCAGTTGTAGCCCCAGCAACTCAAAGCCATTTCTACCGAATGGGCTATAGCTTCGTGTGTCCGAGACTGCCTTTTGTTCTCGAGTCTAAACACCGCTTTGAGTTTACCCACTCGGTAATTGTTAATCCTTATTTGCCTTCGCTGCCGCACTGATTAGCACAGACTAGATTAAAGAACTGATAAGGTACTATAACAACATTTTTGCTGTGTCTTAAGTCACTCTTTGACCAACATTGGCGTAGACACTCTATTGAGGAGGCTCTTGTACGAACATACAATTTTGCTATTTTTTAATCAATATTTTCGAAGACATACTTTACACTAATGTATAACTCAGCTGCTTGCTTCTCCATGCCGCAGGAAATGTAGTGAAATTATGCCTTTGCTATTTTCCTCAGAACTGATGCTGTCTGTACTTTTCGATTATCTTTATAGGGTTTTGACTTTCGCATCAGCCATCTAAGCCTAAAAATGAGTTCAGCTACTCCATAGATCCTAGATATGACAAATTGTTGTCATTTCTCTTTATTATGATAATATTGGTATAGTTCAATTACGTATGGAACAAAATATCGGCCAAATGGCCTCCGCGGCCTCGGCGGCACACCTCCATTCGATGGTCCAAATTTTCAATGACGCTGAGGCATAATTGAGGTTCTATGCCGTTAATGTGCCGAATTATCTTTTAGCTCTTCAATTGTTGCTGGCTTATCGACGTACACCTTTTCTTTCAAATAACCCCAAAGAAAGAAGTCCAACGGTGTCGTTGACGTTTAGGTGTGGTTCACATTCAACATCGGCCCTTGAAATTTAACCACCCTTTACAACTCTCGTTTTAGTCGCATAATGTCCCTTGGGCAAGGTGGCTAAAGTGCCCATTTCACACACTACCAATTGGTACCATGAATGCTTTTAGCGTTTTTGGGGCGCTGATCAACACATTAATTTGATTCGCTGTGTTGTTGAGAACCTGCGGGTGAGGCCGACGTCGGCAGGTGCAGAACGGAAGCTGTCTGGACTTGGTCATTCTTGCGCTGAGACTCAAGAAAAAGAGTTATTGAGCATTGATTAAGTGTAGTCATCTCAGCATCTACTCCTCGACTGAGCCTACTTTAGCTGTTATGCAGATTTTTACATCTTTGCTTTCGCTTTTAAAAGAGTTTGTACGCCTGCGAAAGTATCAGACTACGATATTTGCTTGCGTATTTCACTTAGTGGGACGCAGCGGTTTACAGAAAAAATTCTTAATAATGTTTTTATTTTCTTTTTATTATGTTTTTATCTCTATTTAACTGTCCAAGTTGTTTTTGACGGCTTAACCCAGCTCAAATCATCTCCTAAAACTGAGTTCTGTAACTCCACACAAAATTCAGCTTCGTATAAATTTCGGTCACAAATTCTATAGGCTATCCAGCTGCCAAGGTTAATTCCATGGTAACCCGATTTACATATTTATTAACAAATCAAAGAATTTTTCATTAAATGCCAGACTTCGGAGGTAATTTAAAACTGTGGGTCTTTCCATTTGTGGGACAATATCAAGGTGATGTCAAAAAGTGGAGATCCGGCTTTAGATTTAGATCGGTTAACATTCAAACTCAATTGCCAGCAACTTTTATCAGTAATTTAGCACCCGCTTATTTGTATTTTTTTAATTTTTTTTATTTTTTATTATTAAATTTATTCTTTCCTTATCCGTCCTTGGCAACTCATTTTTGCGCTCTTTCATAATATTCTTACATTAGCATTAAATTGCAAATTGTTGTTAATTTATGAACACTCGCCTAAATGTATGTATGTATGTATGTGTGTGTGTGTATGCACGCGTATAAATGGCTTGTGCTCTTGTAGCTGGCGGAGACAAATTGTTTTTTAATCAAGAGCTATAAATTATGACCCAAGCCAATGAAAATACTTATACATACATATAAAATCTCTGTATGGGTCGATTGAGTACCATGAAAGGAGAGTATCAGGTTACTAAACTATTTGCTGAGTAGATAGAAATGTCGACTGGCAGTGGATTGTGACAAAAGTGCTTAAGGTAAAGATTTAGCAACATATTATGATAAATTAAAAATTGAATACAAGCAATAAAGAATAAAAAAACAAAAAATAAATAATGATAAAATGAATAATAAAAAATATTAATAATAAAAAAATTATATATATGCACACATATCAACAGCTTGCAGATAAGCGCACAAAATTGCTTAAAGTGCAGGTAGTGAATGTGATCGGTGAGAGGTAGTGGCCTTAAAAACACGCCACATTTTTCATAGCCAATTAGCAAGATTCTCTTTTTTTTCACACCTTAAACGATTGCTCCATTTTGAAACTGTGAAATGTTTGAATGTTTGCAAGTGCAAAACTAGCGCAGAGCAACATAAATTTAGGGACACGAGCACAACACTCTACTGTTGGAGTTGTGATTTGCTCTGTTTAAGTTGTGATTTACACAATTCGATGCATTTCGCACAGTGCCAGAATTGAAGGTTGAACTTATGACCGATTTTCTTTCTCGGTTGAAGCATGTTTTTGAAGGCCAACACGGGATGGGCGTTTTAGAAATTAATATAACAGGTACGCATTTTTTTCGAAAATCAGTAAATTTAATTCTTTTAGAGAGAAAAATATTGGAATAAGCCAATTCACAAGTATGTTAATTAGGATAAAGGGCTTGCCATTTATAAATTATAGTGGTAAATTTACTTCTATTTAAGAGAAAAATAATGCAATATTCACAATTAATAAGAATACAGGACTTTGCTATGGTGGCATATACCCCTATGATCAAAATAATAAATACACGTCAGTGTGGAAAATTTTTCATTTTTTTTTTTAATTTTTTCAATAAAAATATAGCTCATTCTACAAAAAAAGATCATATAAATCAAAGTCTAAATTATGCACAAAATTTATAAAAATTCGACAAATTTGCAACAAATTTTCAAACTTTTTAATCAGAGTTTAGAAAAAAATTTGGGTACGCTGTTATAGTCCATTAAATTTTACTGCAATAAAGTGCAAATTTGCACTAGCTCAAAATTCTCCTCGATTTTTAAGCATTTTTTCTCGTGACTGTGTTGCGCATTTTCTTCATGTACCGAATGCGCGTTATGTACGGCCGCCGCAGCCGAATGGTTGGTGCGTGACTACCATTCGGGGGAGCGTATGCTCTAGTCTCCGTGCAGGAAACAGCAAAATGAGAAAAAGTTGTTCTAATAGAAAAATAGGATAAATCTAAAAATAGATAATTTAAAAATAGAAAAGTTTTTTCTAATAGCTCTCGCCCCTCGGCAGGCAATGGCAAAGCTTCGAGTGTATTTGGGCCATAAAAAAGCTCCTCATAAAAAATATCTGCTGTATTTGGGCCATACAAAAATCATTTGCCGTAGTCGGTTTAAAACTGTAGGTCCGTCCACGTGTAGAACAACATCAAGACACACACCAATAATAGGAGGAGGAGCTGGGCTAAACACTTAAAAGGAGTGTAAGCGTCAATTATTAATTTTTTGTAATGCGCAAAAACTATCAAAAAAAAACAAAAAATCTGATTAAAAAATTTTAAGCTGAAGCGTAGGTATCAAGGCAAATATTTGTAGAAAAATGCATTAAAAAACACATTTTTAATAGCCCTGCCACCTATATTTTATTGCGAAAAAGCTACCTATTCCAAATTTCACTTATATCAAATATTTCAAATGAAATATGTTTAACCAAGCTTTAATGAAAAAAATATTTTAGCTGCTGTTGCCACATGATTTTTATTGCATAATTGGCGATTAATGATACATTTCATTTGAATTAATATCTAAATATATGTATTTTATTAAGATGTGAATAGAAGATAAATGGTATTTAAAACAGCTTTCATTTAAAATATGTTTTGCTAGAGTTGCCACGCATTTTTTGAAATTAAAAAAGCCATTGCAAAAATATATTAATTGGACATAGGTTACTTTACTTGAACATTTGATATCAGAAGAATCAAGCTATAATATAAATATTTTTGGTGTTGCCACGTGATTTTTATTGCATAATTAGCAATAAAATTGCAAAATTAGTAGTAAAATATGGGTAGCAGATAAAGGATATTTAAAACTAATTTCATTTAAAATATCGTTTGCTAGTGTTGCCATCTATTTCTTTGGAAATAAAAAAAAACTATTACAAAAATATATTTACTTGAATATTTAGATATAGGTATCAAACGAAATATGTTTAAACAAGCTTTAATAAAAAAATTTTATCTGATGTTGCCACATGATTTTTATTGCACAATTAGCAATCAAATTGGAATAATTTTTAGTAAAATATGGATATCAGATAAAAGGTATTAAAAACAGCTTTCACTTGAAATATGTTTCGCCAGTGTTGCCACTTATTTTTTTGGAAATTAAAAAATCTATTACAGAAATATATTAATTGGAAAAAGTATATAAACATTTATCAATGCAAAGTAAAAGTAGCTGTAATTCAATACGATTTTTAATAGCGTTGCCATCTGATTGAAAAATAAATACAAATAATATTAAATTTAATTAGAGGTGAGAGTATGACTTTTAAACAAAATGTGTTCAAAAGAATGAACGAAGCTTTAATTGTTTTAGCTAATTTGCGTATGGCGTTGCCACCTAACTCTTAAGTGGAAATAATAAAACAAAAACTAATTGGAAAAAAGATTATATAAGTATTTCCAAAGTGAATGTAGCTTAATTAACTAATAGTTTTAATAGCCTTGCCATCTAACTAAAAATTAAGATAAAATGAATAATAAATATAATTACATAGAGGCGACTATCATTAACGACTATCAAACTAAATGTTTTTAAAAGAGCGAACGAAGCTTTAATTATTTCAATTAATTTACGCATGGCGTTGCAACGTAACTATTAAATCGGCATAATAAACAAAGTATTAATTGGAAAAAAATTATATATATGTAATAAGTATTTCCAAAGTAAATGTAGCTATAATTAACTATTAATTTTAATAGCGTTGCCATCTGATTAAAACTTAAAAATTCAATTATTAACAAAATTTAATTTGAGGTGAGAGTAATGACTATCAAACTAAATGTGATTAACTAAATGCGTTTAATTATTTTGGTTAATTTGCGTATGGCGTTACCACCTAACTCTTAAATCGAAATAATAAAAAAATTTTAATTGAAAAAAAAGATTATATAAGCGTTTCCAGAGTAAATGTAGCTGTACTCCAATATTTTTGAAAGCGTTGCAATCTGATTGAAAATAAAAATAAAATTTAATTAGAGGTGAGGGTAATGACCATCAAACAAACGTTGCCACCTAACTTGTGATTCAACAAATATTTGAATTTTCTTATTATAGTAAAATTGATTTACATCTCATTTTTAAAGCAGCACTAGACAACAATTTTTGAAATAATAATGCATGACGTTGCCACTTAATTTATGATTCAACAAATATTTAAATTTTCTTATTATAGTAAAATTGATCTACATCTCATTTTTGAAGGTGCACTAGACGCCAATTTTTAAAATGACAATGAATGACGTTGCCACTTATTTTGTATTTTAACAAATGTTGGAATTGTCTCATAGTAAAATTGATTTACATCTCATTTTTGAAGGTGCACTAGACAACACTTTTTAAAATGACAATGAATGGCGTTGCCACTTATTTTGTAATTCAACAAATGTTGGAATTGTCTCACAGTAAAATTGATTTACACTTCATTTTTGAAGCTGTATTAGACGACTATTTTTAAAATGCCTGCCTCTCATTATTTTGAGCCGGTACTATTTATATTAAACTGTTATCGAATATTTCGTTTAAGGCACCGATTTTCGAAGTCTGTATACCCGCATCTCTATATTTTTCTTTCTTCAATAAAATACTTCAACTTTTAAAATATATGTAAATATGTACTGCACTTTTTCCTAAAATTTCAAAGTAAGCACTCTTAATCGCACACCCTATATTAATGTGTTTTGCACTACTTTTACATCCACCGGCGTTGCGACACAATTGTCACTTATATGAGAATTACTAAAACCAGCTTTACGGTAAAACAACACGTGTCCCATTAACATGCGCAAGTAGTTGCTAAAAAGTTTCGGTGAATGCCACATTTTTTACTCACTCAAAATGTTTAAGCCGCAGAAAAAATGCGCCTAAAAATCTTGTGTAAATAGCGAACGGCTTCTATTTTTTGTTTGCCATTTAAAGTGTGACAAAAAATTAGCAGTTTAACGGAAAATTTCACACCAAAAGGCAGAGCGGAGAAATCTTTGTAAATTAAAATAAAAAAAATAAAAAAAATTTAAATAAAATAAAAAATAAAAATAAAAACCATTGAAAAAGTACTACAAAACAAAAATTGTGTGAAACACTGCTTGCATGCATAGCCAAATATTTACAATTACAGCTGTGACATAATTTGTCCTATAAAAATTACAACACAAACTGGCAACATTTCAAAATTAAATAGCAAATAATTTCAAATTAAAATGTAATTTATAGACACAGTTTGTTTGCTATGTGCGTATGTATGTATGTAAATGCATAACACATTTATGCTATTAAAAATTTATTTCTCTTGAGGTTCTCTTCAAAAATTTTTCACATTTTAATGCAAACCAAGCGTTGCCATTGGCTTCACGCAGCAACAAATCCTATACAGCTAAGGCGCCGATTTCCTCAGTCCGTCGACTGTTGTTAATTCTTTTCAGCCACTTTGTGGCATTTCTGAAATCCTTGAACTATGTTTTAGCGCCAAGAACAACGCAAATTCTTCAGATTCCTCTGCTTTGCTGTGGGCCCTCTGGCTACGCAGCAAAAAGTTGTGACAAATTGCGAGTTATACACGATTTAATGGCACAACTCAAGCCTGAAGGAGGACGGCATGCGAATGAGTAATGTCATGCGGACCCTGAAATCTCTTTCCTTTACGAAATTTTAAATGCCAAAATAGAAAAAAGAAAACTCATAGCGGTTAGATTAAATTTGACTTGTTTACAAGTGTCGCTAAAAATCGGTTGGTGTGTTAGAAAATATTGAGGCTGAGCAAAAACTTGTACTGCACGCTTGAATAAGACCTACTGTAAGATTGAGGCAGCCTTAGCAGTTTCCAAGAGTTTTTCATATTTCACATTTCATAGAATAAAATAAAGAATATATTTAATCCACAAATTATTGAGCTGGCTTCGAACTAAGAGCTTTGACAATGAAGTCAAAGTTTTTGAAGTGTGCCCAAAGTATCGACAATCAATAATTACCGCCGTTGATATGTATGAATGACAGATTAAGGTGTTTTCACACAACAATTTATTTTTATTTGTTTGACAATTTATTTGGTTCTTTAAAACAAAAACATTATTTGCGCGCACACTTCTGTTAGGTGCTTGGCCGACCTCCTCCTCGTATTTGTGACGTTTCTGATTTAATTAAAAAAATTATGAAAATGTAGTTCACAAGGATTATATAAACATGCACATACATAAATCCAAGTTTCAAACTCTGTGAAAATAAAAAAACCAAAATTTAAAAAAATGTTTATCGACTTCTTAAAAATCTGACAAAAAAGATTAAAATTTTAAGGAATTTTTTGTATTTGTTTTTAGTTCTGTACGGAGTTTAATAGTTGGAATTATCTGATTTTTGTTGTAGTTTGAAGTATAATTTATAAAAAATTGCAAAAATTATAAAATAAAAACAAAAAAAATACAACAAAGAAAAATAAAAAAAACTTAACCAGAAAAATTAAGTTAAAAATAAATAAATCATCAAATAATAAATAAATACAAAAAATCAAGTAAACAAAATTAAATAAATAATAAAAAATAGTCCATACTTTGGCTAATATCTACTGCTATATTTTATAAAAAAATAATAAAAAAATTAATAAAAAAATAATAAAAAATAGCGAAATAGAAATCAAAATTTTAAAGCAAAAAATTAAATAAAAAATAAAAGTAAAAAAAACAACTTTACGAAAAATAAGTAATAGAAAATAGAAAAGCAGAACAAAAAAAACATAATATAAAAATAATGATAAAAAACAATTAAAAACTAAATAAATCGTCAAAGCTTTGGCAAATATTTTATACAAAGAAATAAGGAAAAACAATTAGAAAAAAAAAATTAAACAATAAAATAATTAACATAATAACATAAATAAATTAAATTAAATTAAAAAATTAATTATTTTATTTATTTATTTACAGACGTGAAAAAATAATACAATTATTCTTACACGTAAAAAAGGAGCATTGGCTGTCAGGACCTTCGGCTCGCTGATGTAAAAGTAACAGATAGTTAGCTTACAGGTCTTACATGCAAAAGGCTGCTAGAAAACTTAATTAATTAAGACTATGTTAAAAATATAGTAACTATGTCAGAGGAGCAAACATCAAATCAAATTGTTCAATCCGGATTTAACTAGAAATTTTGACATTTTTGATATATTTTCTGAGGAAGTAGTTCTTAACAGTGCAGAAGGTCTTTGGTTTCGGAAGATACTTTTCCTGATTTCTTCAAAATGTGGGCAGTCGTCGAGTAGGTGGCAGACCGTTAAAGATGGTGAGTGATAGTGTTGGCAGCATGTAGGGCTAGAACCATGGAAAACGTATGAATGTGTGGTGATTGTGTGCCCTAAACGAAGGCGGACAAATGATTTAATATCGTTGCAACGGCAATTTAATGGGTAGTTTGATTTTATCCCGATTGGGTTATTGACGATATAATGATGAGAAGAGTATCCCCAATTGACCCCAATTTGTGCATTATTAATTGAAAAATAAATGAATAAAAAAATAATATATAAAATAATAAAAAAGTATTAAAACAATAATGAAATAAAAAAAATTATGAAATCAAAATGAAAAAAAGCATTAAAAATAATAATAATAAGATAAAACTAATAATAAAAAATAAACAAATAATAAAAATAAATTAAGTAAAAAACATTAAATAAGAAATAAATAAATAGTTCAAACTTGGAAAAATATCTACCGCTACATTTTATACAAAAAAATAAGAAAAAAATTAGAAAAAAAATTAAACAATAAAAAAATTAACATAATAACATAAATAAATTATATCGAATTCAATTTAGAAATAAATAAATAAAAAAAGTATATAAAAAATTAAAATAAAATAATATGAAAAATAATTAAGTAATAAAAAAATAATAAAACGAAAATAATAATGAAATAAAAATTATAAATTTAAATAAAAATTTTAAATAAAAAATAAATAAATAGTCAAGGATATAAAAAATGAAAAGAAATAATAAAAATGTTAAAATTACAAGAAAAAACACATTATAAAAATCATAAAAAAATTGAAATAAAAAGTATGTCCGTAGTCAATATTTCAGAAAATATCTCACTGCTATATTTTCAACAGCAACAACTTTTTTAATAAATATAAAATTAAATTGAAAAATAAATAAATAATAAAAAAATATATATAAAAAATAATTAAGTAATAAAAAAATAATAAAACGAAAAAATAATGAAATAAAAATATTAAATAAAAAATAAACAGTCAAGGATATGAAAAAAGAAAAAAAGTAGTAACAATGCAAAAATTACAAAACAAAAACAATAAAATCATAAAAAATTAAATAATAAATCACTGCTATATTTTAAACAGCAACAACTTTTTAATATATAAAAAATTAAATTTAAAACTAAATAAATAAAAAAACAATTAAAAAAAATATAAAAAATAATTTCAAAAAATATAAAAAATTATTAAGTAATAAAAAAATGGCAAAGAAAAAGGAACAAATGCTTGAGTGACTGTAACTTAATTAATGCTTTGGAATTTATTGCGCTGTTCATTTTTTCTATTACATTTACTCTTTGCAAATTCGCTTGAAACAATCAACATAAAATTCTGCAGAAGCACAAGTCGATGCTTGACAAAAGTCACAGCAAATCAGCAACAACAAACACAGCTTAATTGAGTTTTGATGAGCCAGCAACAAAAACAAAAAAAATATATGGTATAGTATAACACATATCTTGTGCTTCTTCTTCTTACATACACTTCGAATATATTCGACTGCAGCAGCTAGATCGGCAGCTGTGCCGAAAACGACTTGGCTGGCTGCAAAAGAACCAAAAAGAAACAAAAATATCCAAAAAATGCTGATGACATGACACAAAGACGACGCAGAGACATACTTATACAATAGTCACAAAGGAATCAACAAATACTCATAAATAACAACAAAAAATGGCTGGCTTAAAATTATGAAAAGGAAAACGTCAACGATTCATTCAATGTGGTTTGGCTGGAATTTCAAGAATGAGTCGCCAAATACAGCATTTCACAGCGGCAGCGAACAACAAAAGACGCTGAATGCTGGACGATGGGAGGACGACGGCTGGTTTTCAATGGTCAGCGGCTGCTGCAAAGCTTGAACGGCGGGCAATGTGTCTATGAAATTGCAAAGCCTTCTCCTCGCACACACACACGCACACAACAACAGTTGTTAAAATACATAAAGTGCCTAAATGAAGCAGCGCGACGAACAATGCCCGGCAAAGTGCATAAAAGTGCAGACAATAGCAGCGGAGGCATCAGCGAAGATGAAGAAGTAGAAGGGGAAGTAGAGTAAGGAGAAGCAGGGGCAGAAGCTTTTTGGTCTTCCCTACTTTTTAGGTCAACCGTCTGACGAGCGCACGCACAGTGGCGAATGCGCATCAAATATGTTGGCCAAAAAGATATGCCAACGATGTCGTGAGTGGGAACGCAAGCAGCATAAAATGTTGCATGTAGGCATAAGTACAATAAGTGGCAATGCTGCTATGGCCAACACTATGATTATCAGGCACTATGCTGCTATTAGTGTTATTGGTGGTATTGTTGTTGTGGGACCAGCATATCATTGTTGTTTGCTACATTGCTACTCCTGCCTGCCGGCCCGTTGCTGCTGCTAACGCATAGCCTACTTCACTCATCTCTGGTGCGGTTGTTGTTTGTGTTGCCGTCGCAATCTGTGTCCGCGCTTTTGTATTTTTTTTTTTTTTTTTTTTTTTGTATGCAACGCAAATAACAATTCAGTGGTGTACGATGTTGCAAGCATTTTAATATGCTATTGTTGTTGTTGTTGGCTGGCGCAGCTGCTGATTGCTTAATTGCATTTATTGTGTAATTTGTTCTTTAGTAGCCGCCGCCGCCGCTCCGGTGCTGCTGCTGCTTTCCACTTACTCGCCACCATTAGCCGGAACAGGCAGCAACAGGCCCCATCGAATCGCTGCATCTTCCCACAAATTAATCAGTGAAATTTCAGAAAAAATATAAATATAAAAATTTTCTTTCTTGCACAACCGTGTATGTATGTATGTATGCACATACATATGTGCATATGAATGCATATAAATATTTTTCTGTGCCTGCTCAAATGCATTAGTGCATCTGTATGTGTGAGTGCACTCAAGTTTGTGGCATGCAAACATTATTTATAATTTTCTCACAATTTTCTGAAATTAATTTGTTCGCACCACCATTCACTTAACTAAATTGGATTTTTATTTTGTAATTGCTTAGCTATCAGCAGCACGCGGCTAATTTGAACAAAGAAAAGTATTTTTGAGATGTGAATGATAAAATTGTAATTTTATAATTTTATTTAAAATGGGATTTAAAATATTTATTAATACTTATTTGATGAGTCCTTAAGAAGTGTGTGATTGTCTGAAATGGCACTAATGATTATTTTTTTAGTGGTTGAGACGAACGCATTCCGAATATCCGATCGATGATAGAATTACCAGCTCTCAAGCCAAACTGAGTAGGTCCAATCATTTCATTGGCTGTTGAGGACTTCATTTACTTGGGTTAGTTATTAGATTTTACTTGCTGCTGGTTATTAGCGCCGTTTATAATGTCAGCCTTGAAAACTAATCGCTTGCCCTATGGAGGAGTAAACTTCAATTTCCTTCTTTGAAGGTTACAACTTGTAATAAGGGGAAGCTTAGAGTCTCTGAGAGAAAAACTCTCTCAAATATTTATAGACTTTTACACCTTCGCGACGGTAATATCGCAGACGATGATTATTCATTTTGCAGCACCGCTCGAAAGGCGCGATGCACTCAAAATACCTAGCATCTATAAGAACTTGGGTGGGCAAGACTTTTACTGATTGTTCTAATGAAAAATTATGATGCAGGATTACCAGAATTATTTATCTTCCTCCTTATTGAGGATTATTCCGTCGAATGATGCAAAAGGGTTAATGAGCTGGAATTGACACCTAGAAAGGGTTCAGGGCGTAGTGGCAGGACTAAGTAAAAAAAAAAACAATATAAAAAATAAATAAAAAAATTAAAATAATTTTTTTTTTAAATAAATAAATAAAAAAAATGTTTAAATAAATAAATAAAAAAAAAATAAATTTTTAAAAAATAAAAAAAAATAAATAAAAATAAAAAAATTACAATAACAATAAAAACTAATTATAAAAAATAAATAAATAAAAGAATAAAAAAATAATAAAAACTAAAAATAAAAAAAATTAAAATTACATAATGATAAAAAAATATACAGGGCCGTCGAGGTAAATCCGGAAAACATTTCGAAAGCTCTGTAGCAGTAGCGTTAAGTCTAAAACCGCTGATAAAGGGACATATTTTTAGTGTATTGTTTCCTGATTGACATTGGGGTGCCGGAGCTAGCACTTACGATGAGTCGAGAGCAGGCCAGAAGAGCTGCGATACTAGAGTCACTTCGCGTCGGAAAAAGCCCTAAAGAGATAATTGAGTGGTTTGGCTACAAAAAAAACGCAAGTTTACGACATTGCTAAAGTTTTTCGTGAAGCCGACTGCAAGGATGATGTCTTTTCTGATCGAGCAAATCATACAAAGACTCAGGCTTGGCTCCCGAATAACCTACCCTACCACTGGTCACCAGATTTTTGGCCACCTTCAAGCCCAGACTGCAATCCTCTTGATTATTACGTGTGGGGCATAGTTGAAGCAAACATCATAACACTAAGGACGCTCTGAAGACAACCATCGAGGAAGCGATGACCACAATGGACAAAGAGGAGGTAGCTCGCGCATGTGGGCGCTTCAGGTCCCGGCTGGAGCAGGTAATTGCAGGGGATGGAGGTTACATTGAATAATTTTCAACTATGATATGTGTACTCATATTATACAAAGTTAAGTGCAAATAAAATTATTTTTGAGTAAATATCCAAGGGTTTTGTTTTTAAGTTCAACATTCCGGATTTACCTCGACGGCCCTGTATAAAAAAACTAAGTCATGGGATATTGTAAACATAAAAATAAACAGTAACAGAAAAATAAATTGAATGCCGTCTTCCGCATAAAAAACAAAAGAGCCCAAAAAAACGGTATTTTTTAAACTTCTTTCCTTTTTTTTTCTTTTTACATTCTTTTTTAAGATTTACTCATTCTACTTCCCCCAATAATAAAGCAATTTGAACAATTTTGAATATAAACAAAAACAATCACAAAAGATGATGGATTTTAAAGCACTGCCCAGCCCAGCATTAATTAGCTGCTCTTGTAATACAACGCATACAAAAGGAAAACACCAGCACAAATAGTTCAGTTGGCCTAAATATACTACACACGTGTGTATGTATGTTTGTATACATCTTCGTTACGATATAAGGCTCGTTATCACAAAAAGTAACTGCCCCAGCTGTGTAGCAGCGCAGCATAGAACTCACAAAGCCCACAAGCAAAACGCACGTATCTACATTTATGCATACGTGCGAGCATATCCAAATTTACAAGTGTGTGTGTGTGTGTGTGCGTGTGTATGAACGTGCATTTGAAGAGCCAGCGACAGATGTTCTTGGCCCACTTTTCCACTTGCAAGTACAATAACAGCGCGACAACAGCACTACAATCACTAACCAACAATAGTTGATATCAGTAAACTTCAGATGAATGTCAGCAGAACATCAAGCAAAATAAACAACTGGCTTTGGTATGGGTATAGAAAAAAGTACTAATACATATGCATGCATACAAGTATGTGTGTAATAAGCCGAAATTGGCTATAGAAATTCATATGATTAGAATGGTTTTCTCTTTTTACCGGCAGTTGACAAATTCTTTAAAGAAAGGTTGTAATTTCAACAAAAAAAAAATTAAAATTAAAAGACCTGAAGCTCTTGTGCTGTGAGGTCCCCGATGTACAACTAATACGAGTTTTTTTTCACTTCTTCTTTCTTGTTTTGTCTTTCCAATCGTGGCTTTATTGGCTCCCATTATGTGCTATAATGGTTGCCGTTGTTTGCTTATTGTTGTTGTACTTAATACATACTTTCAATTATTTTTAAAAATAATTGACAAAGCATTCATTCATTCTCATTACTTTGTTATGCTTCGTCGTATTGAACCATGACTTCTTTATTTGTTTTTCATTTATAGTGTTTTTGCTACGTTTTTTCTTTTTGTTGCTTGTTTTACATTAAAAAAAACAACAGCATCGAAAAAGAAAGTGGCTGTTGGCTTATTTTCTTCATTGTTTTTCTACTCATTATTGTTGTTGTTGTTCTTTTATTTTTTTGTATTGTATTATTGCAATTTTGCAAGCTTACAGCCTCTCATCCTTTCACATTACTCTGCTGTTCGACGCTTAACAGCAGCAAACGTCAGGAGGGGCAGCACGAGACGGAGAAAGAGTTCGCCACGGTTCAATAACATAAAAGTACAAGAACAATCGAAGCGCAGCAAACCATGTTCAATCACTCGAGCAGAGGAAAACAGAAAAGCAGCAGCAATAAACAACCAAGAAACAGTAGGCGCGCTTTGTCTGCTGCGGTAATGTGTAATTACTGCGCCATTGGCCATT
Source organism: Anastrepha ludens (assembly GCF_028408465.1). Lineage (NCBI taxonomy): Eukaryota > Metazoa > Arthropoda > Insecta > Diptera > Tephritidae > Anastrepha > Anastrepha ludens. The sequence goes on along the minus strand of NC_071499.1, from coordinate 22,834,137 downwards.
TCAATTATCGGTCATTTATAAATTGGTTAAAAATTCGCTTTTGTCGCGGCCTCCTCAACCCTGATCAACATTTTGACTTGAATGAATCTTCACATCCTCCTTTTTACATCCTCCATATGCCACGGACGAGATCACAACGCGTGCGAAAATTAAAAAGTTCTACACTCTAAATAGTTACCTTTTATCGCTGGCCACAATGGCCACTTTGGCTTTCTACTGGTTGATTGTCTCACTGGCTGACACAGTTGGTGGTGGTTGGGTTGGCCTTTGTGCGCGACGAGCAAATATTTTAACCGTGTGTGTGTGTGCTAAATTGCCGTGATGACTCTTTTTCCCCATTTAATTTATGTAGTCCAGTTTATATGTATTTACCTTTGCATAAAACGAGCACAAACGTGTTCCACTTTGTTTTTTCTTTTTTTTTTTGTGTAATAGCCGTACATGGACATACACAAAAACAAAAATAAAAAAATACAATAAAATAAAAATGCTTAAGAAACTGTTTATTGTTGTGACGCGCGCTCTTTGCGCTCTTTTAATGATGATCTCTGGCTGCGCGATAGGTGATCTCGTCGTCGTCGTCGTCGTATTTATTTTCACTAGATAATTTTTATTGCTGTTCTCGATTTTATTTACTACAGTATATATATGTGTGTGTGTATGTAAGCATGTAAGTAAGTATTTGCATTGCTGTCATTTTTCTCAATCACTATTAATGTCAAATGTTTATCGCTGTGCGTTTACATTTGCTGATTTCTGTTTTCACTCTTCAACGAGTACTGCTTTTGTAGACTTGTGCTTCTATAGGGATCTGTGCCATGAGAAAGAATGCGGTTGCAAATAAATAGCCAACTCTATTATTTGAGAATAGTTGGTCAGAAAGCGTTAAGTCTCCAGCAATAAATTTGTTGCAATAAAAAAAAAACGCAATAATTGTGTTTGTAATTAAGTAAGTGGGATTAGCAATTGGTATGAGAGGTAGTGACAGAGGGAGAGAGAGAGAGAGAGACAGGGCGACAAAACGGCTGTTATTACTGAAGAGTTTTAATGTAGCTGCTGTAGTGAACTAATTTGCTGACCTGTGAAAATTATACTTTTATTCCTATTATTGGGTATTAAAGGGCCACCGTTACATTTAAGCAGTATGGAAATTAGTTTTTATTTTTTAACGACGTTTTTTTTTTTACACAAAAGTAACATTTCATAAAATTGACAAAGTTATGAGTATTTGATCGTCCATTGCTCCAGGCATTTACTATACTTCTATCTCAGCGACTTTAAAACGTTTTTTGAAACTTTTTAATATATTTCCCCAAGTTCCTGTACGTCATAACTCAAAGTCTACTAGACCAATAATTTTAAAATTTTTCACCGTACGTTTTCATACAGTTTAAATTAAATTTTTTCATTATTCGTTTTCCAATAACAAATAATTTTTTTAATATTTTTTTCCAAATCAGCGTTTCTGATTCCAAGTTTTACGAAAAATTGACAAATGAAAAAACTTTACAAATAACTTTTTTAAAGAGTTTTTTTTTTGTCAGCTTTTTGGCTTCCTAGTCACTCTTTGGCTTTTTGGCTTCCGTGTTCACTCCTCTCGCGAGCGTATGGCCTCGACCAGACATTTGCCTTGCGTTGGTTACGTTAATCTATTTGATTTCTGACAGGGTAGGTAATTAGCCTACCTTAGCCAAGTCTTAAGAAATTGAATATGGAAAAATCGAAAAAAAATTATCCAGAGATAAGATTCTCGATATCTTATTATAATTTGATTTTTTTTTTTGCTGATTCTGTTACGAATTACGCTGTGCACCGAAAAACATCTCCGGAGATCCACTCGCTTTGTCACAAAAGTTAAGAAAATATTTTTCAAATATTGCAGTATTATATGGAAATTAACAAAATAAACTGCACTAACTGCATAGCCAAAAAACATGTTGTGCGAAAAAATTTTTCTTAAAAACATTCCTTTTTTTTGTCGAACTAACCTCACTTAAGTAAATACCTACATTCGATCATTTACGAACATTCAGCCTTCCGGTATTCGAATATAAGTATGTCGCAATTCTTTCAAGAAAACATTTTTAACACTTCAGTCGAAGTTCAGTTTTTATACATTCAACGAACACGGAAGAGTTGCTTACCTGAAAAGATAAATAAAAAAGAAGATATAAGTCAACTGAAACTTATTGTGTGAAAGAATTTTTTTTTTATAAAATATTTGTTTGTGTTGTGCTCATTAATAAGTATTCATAATATTTTTATAAGTCTTCGCTCTCTCTCTCTCTCTCAATTCAGCAAATTCTTGTTGAACTTTTATCATTTACAAGTCAAATAAAAATAAGCTGCTGGATAAAGTCCAGTGTTGAACATTTTTCGAAACTTAAAGTAAAGAAATAATAAGTTTAAGATAAGAATTACGAGGAAAAACAAAAAATAACTGCATACAACAATGCACTGTGGTGGCCTCAATTTATGGACGCATAAATGTTGTTGTTGGCATGACAATTGAAGAAAATAGTATAATTGCAAACTTACATACGAGTACACATAACCGTATAAATATTTGCATATGACCAACTCAGCGCGCGAGTTCTTATCGCTCGTCGTATGCCAGCCCAGACGTAGCTGCGCCACTCAGATGGGTAGGCGAGACAAAGACAACCAACAGGGGAATACCACCGCTGCTGTGCAGGGGAAGCTGAGCGCTGTTGTGAGTGGCTGTTGAGTAAAACAGGAGCAACGATACGAATTCTTTGGGACAATAACAACTACCTACAGCGGCTTATCGCTGTCGTGCCAGGCACACAATACATTCGGCGGCGCGCAAGCTTCAAAGGGGCGCAGCAGCTGTTGGTACTAGTAAAACGAAGATGATATAAAATGATGGGAGGCAAGGCGATTTGTTTTGCGCATAGCAAGAGAAGAAGAAGAGTAGGAAGTTTTATGGAAACACACAAAGTGCAAGAAGTGTAGGCGAAAAAGTGGAATGTGTTGAAAAGAACGCGCAACCAAGCATTAGACAAAAAAAAATGCGGGTAGTGGTGGGGCTGCAGTTGCTACTTGACTTGCACGCCGTGGCGATAATAAGTCAAGCACACCCGCCGCTAATATGGCAAAAAAATATTAAAAATGAAAAAAACACGCCAACAACAAAAGTAACTGTTGCAGCATAGCTACGCAGCATTGTACAGATGTTTGTATGTATGTATGCATGCATGTTGTTGCTGTTGTTGTCGCTGCATTACATTATAATTCCTTTGCCGTTGTTTTTGCGTAGTTAAATTTGCATTTACAGCAACGCAGTACGCGTTTATAGCCTCCAACCAACCAGCCAGCCAACCAACCAACAACCAAGTAACCGCCCGTTGCCCTTCTCACCAGAATCATACAACAACTACAACTTGTGCACATGTAAATAAATGCACGCGCAACGCGGCGAAACATCAAAGCTCGCAACGATTTGTTTTTCATTTTAATTTTGCTGTTTTTGTTATATATTTGTTGTAGTTGTTGTTAATTTAAATATGCAAACGCGTTTGTGGAAAAACACCAGATTATAAGTCGCAAGCAGAAATTAGTAAAACTAACAAGAACACAACAACAAAAACTGTTCACTGACAACAACAACAACAAATTGGCCAACAGCTGCAAGCAACAAGAAATCCATTAGGCGCATGCGCACCGCAATCGCTACGGGGGTAAGAAGTTGGCAGTAGCAAGCCTTACCAGTACAAGGCGCGCAAGTGGCTTTAGACTTAAAACTGAATTAATGCGGCTTATCAACGCGGTTGTGTGTCAGATAGTCGCTGCTGCTGCTAGCGATACGCGGAATTGTTAATTACCCAGAAATTTTGTTACTCAAAGTAAGGAAAATAATTGCATAAATTTGGCAAAATTAAAAAAATTAAGAAAAAAATTAGATATATATTAACCAGTATGCAATTGACGGCGTACATAAAAGTCTTCCGAAATGCTAGTCCTTCCAAAGGAGGCGCAAGATTATATATAATATATAATTGGCGCCTACACCCTTTTTAGGTGTTTGGCCGAGCTCCTTTTCCTATTTGTGGCGTGCGTCTTGATGTTGTTCCACAAATGAAGGGGCCTACAGTTTCAAGCCGACTCCGAACGGCGGTTATTTTTTAAAAGGAGTTTTTCCTTGACAGAAATGCAAGGTTTGTCATTGCCTGCCGAAGAGCGACCGCTATTAGAAACATTTTTTTCTTTATTTTAGTCTTTCACCGTGATTCGAACCTACGTGCTCTCTCTGAATTCAGAATGTATGAGTATTAAGCCACAACCACAACGTAGGAGCCTTCCCAAGGAAAATTGGAACAATCTTCAATGGGCATCAGTTTCTCTGAATTATGTTTCCACAACTGAAGCCACTAACTACCAATCGAGCTTTCATCCTATTCATCAATGCTTATCGTATTCTATAAAATGTCAGTAGTCCGGTAGCTTGAATACTTGAATACCATCTCGTGTAATTTTGACCCATGTTGCGTAAACAAGTTCACTAGGTCCTACCTAGAAATACTGCACCAAGCGAGGATGTGCATTAACCAGTCACCACGGAGGTGACCTTAAAGTGTCTAAGAATACTGGAGTGCCTATCAGGTTTAACTCGTAGCTCAAGTCTATCGAGGGGTTAGCAGACTTATGGTCTATTGTATTTTAAGACAACAAAGTGGAAGTTGCAAGTGGCTCAAAATTGTCGTTAATTTTTGATATATTTTTTTTCTTTGCTGAGGTGTTGAGCATTTTCGTCCATATAAGACTTCATTTAACAGATACTACATACAGAAAATATATTTTCTTATATTTACAAGAAAAAGAAAGAAACAACAAGCATACTTTTTTACTTATTTTTTATTTTTTAATTTTTAATTTTTTTATTGATTATTCAACTTCTGATTTCCCCCTAAACAGCTGCATATGACATGGCCCATTATTGTTATTGAGGATTAAAATGCGATGGCGCAAATTTGCTGTTGCATCATCACAATACAACTGGAGTGCACTCGAAATGTGCCAACCAAATTGGAGCAAACAAAACGGAGGCAATAACAAACAGCAGAAGAAGAAACAGAGGGCATCACTGAAAAGCAGCAACAAACAATGCCAAGCAGAGATGCGAACGTGCGACAGATACAATCAAACAATTAAGCACATCTGTATGTACATATGTAAACGCACGGCATATAACAAACGGAGCAGAAGAAGCAATACAATGCAAAGTATAATCGACGAATAAAAATTATTGAAAACGAAAATTGAATGCATCGCAGACAAATAGAGGTGGACAGGCACTAAAGTGAAGATATGGAAACAGTTGCAGCAGGGCTGCTCGTAGGCAGTTAAGACCAGCGTAGCCAACAGGCTTAACTCGCAAGAAAATGGAATAAAACAAGCAACACAATTTTTTCGAAAGATATTATAACAAAAGTAGGGCTGCATTTATATGTAAATCTTAACAATTATGAGTTGGAAAAGGAAGTGAGCGGTGAAAAGGTGTGTCGCGTGTAGTGAATAGGTATACATAGATTTTTATTTTTCTTCTTTTTTTTTTGATAATTCTTATTATTTTTTTAATACAGTGCACTCGCGATAACTCGAACTAATTAAAACAGGTGCTGTTCGATTTATCGAATTTGTTCGACTTATCAATTGAGTGTGCTATGTTAAAAAAACAGTCTTCGATATCGATTTTTTTCAATTAAATTTATTTATTTATTTACATATGGATATGAACATGAATATGTTTAAAATAATTAATTCGTTTCAATATTTTTCATCAAATATTTGGCAGTCTTTGTGTCAGTTACACAAAAAAAAGTCAGCTTTAACAGAAAAGTTAGGCCGAAAAGAAAGTTGTAATGTGTGTTTGTCTTTTCTTGCCTGCAACAATGTTGAATATGACTTTTTCACGCAGCAATTGAAGAGTGTTAACCTTTGCGGGGCTTACTTGTTCAGTTGTGGCCCACTGAATTACCTTATTGATAGAGCTAACTGCCTCCTCAGATGATATCCGCTCACATGTCTCAGTTGTGTTGTTAAACTCAGACTCAGAATCACTAGTTTCAATTATTACTTCTGTGTCGGTAAATTCGGCACCATCATTCCATTTGTTAACATCATAAAGCGTAAATTCGACCTGTAAATTATGTTTTTCATGTTATGTTCTTTCAAGATGAGTCCACTTATTGGGTAATTCTTTTTTCTTTGGGACAGAAACCATTTGTATAAAGCGGCTTTCATTTTAAGAAACTCAGAAGCTTTTAAAGTTCTCCTCTTCCCAGGACCCAAAAACGTGTTGTTTACTGCTTTTAAAATTGCCTTATCTTTCTTTTTTATAAGACTTATGGTGGACTTGGCTACCCCATATTCCTTCGCTAGAGAAGTAACACTACGTCCACGTTTAATTTTGTTATGGACTTCAGCCCTCTCTTTAATGTTAAACACTTCAACCTTTTACGATCCATTACTCACGTGCACTGATACACTACAAATGACAAATTTAAAGCAATTTGGTCAATGCAAGATGTTGTTCCCAGAAAACTAACGGGATATTAACGTCGAAATATTCATATGGACAATACACTAGTATACATATAATTTATATACATATACTATTACATATGTATGTATGTACAAAATGTACATGTTTGAAAAGAATGTGTGTACAAATAAATTTGTTTTTTTGTTCGAGTTATAGCGCTTTAATATTGTTCGAGTTACAAACTAGTCAATAGGGAAAAAAATGTGTTCGAGTTAGCACGTCGTTCGACTTAGCGGCTATTCGAGTTACCGCGAGTGCACTGTATTTGTATTAGTTTTGTTTAAATATTTTTATTTATTTTTTTAATATTTATATTTTTTTTAATATTTTAATTTTTTTTTTTTTAATATTTGTATTTTTTTTTTTAATATTTTTAATTTTGTTTTTTAATATTTTTTTGTAGTATTTTTGTAGTTTTTTTTTTAATATTTTAACTGTTTTATTATTTTTTTAATATTTTGATTTTTTATAGTTTTTTTTTTGTAATTTCTCTTTTTAATAAACATATATATTTGATATTTTTATTATTATTATTGTTTTTCAATACTTTTAGGGAATATAATATTTGGTTTTTGCATATTTTTAATTTTTTTTTTGTTAATTTTTATGTCTTTTTTTTTAATTATTGTTTTATTATCTGATTTTTGTGATCATTTTATTTTATTATTATTATTTTTCTAATATTTTTATATATATTTTTTTAATATTTTTATATATATTTTTTTAATATTTTTATTTTTTTTATATTTATTTCGTTTGTTGTTAATTTAATTTTTTTTTGTTATTTTTTAGTATTTTAATTCTTTTATTTTTTTTAATATTTTGATTTTTTATAATTTTTTTTTTAATTTTCATTTTTTCATATATATATATATGTTTAATATTTTTCTAATTTTTTTTTTATTCTTTTACTGAATATAAATTTTTATTTTTCTATTTGTTTTTTATTTTTGTTACTTTTAATTTTTTATTTCTCTTTCTTTTCTGTTATATTAATTTTTATGTGTTTTTTGTTAATTTTTATTTTAACATTTTTTTTTTCATTTTATATACCTATATATATATATAATATATAACACTTAATTTGTTTTTTTTTTGGTTTTTTGTTAATTTTTTTGTATTTTACATTTTTTATATTTTTTTATTTGATTTTTTATTTTGTATTAACATTATTTTATATTATTATTATTGTATTATTATAATTATATTTTTATTATTACTCTTTTATAATTATTATTATTTTTTTTAATATTTTTCTATATTTTTATGTTATTTGTGTTTTAGTTATATTTGTGTAACTATATTATTCATGTTCTATTTTTTGTTTTAATATTTAAATTCTTTTATTGTTATTTTTTTTTTTTTCAATATTTAAATTTTTTTAATTTTTTTTTTATAATTGTTATTTCTTTTTTTATTGTTTTTGTAATATAATATTTTAATTTTTTTATATATATATATTTTTAACTTTTTTATTATTATTGTGTTTTAATACTTTAGGAAAGTAGGTTCGAATCTCAGTGAAACAGAAATTAAGAAAAAGTGTTTTCTAATAGCGGCCGCCCCTTGGCAGGCAATGTCAAGCCTCCGAGCGTATTTCTGCCATGAAAAAACTCCTCATAAAAAATAACTGCCATTCGGAGTCGGTTTGAAACTGTAGGTACCTCCATTTGTGAAACAACATCAAGACACACACCACAAATAGCAGGAGGAGCTCGGCCAAACACCCAAAAAGAGTTATTGTATATATATATATTTTCTTTTTAATATTTTCATTCTTTCTAAATTTTTTTGTAAATTTTTTTTTTTTTAATATTTTTATAATTTGTTTTTTATTATTTGTATAATTTTTTTTTTTTTTTAATATTTTTATAATTTGTATAATTTTTTTTTTTTCATATTTATGTTTTTAAATATAATATTTTTTTACAAACATATTTAAAGCATTTTCGCATCTTAATTGTTGCAATTAAATATTAATTTTTTACTTTGTAATCTGCTAGTGATTGAAAGCATTTCCAGGAATGAGGGCGTGTAGCGCAGTTAGTTGATAATAAATTTATTAAACACAATTTTGTACCAAGCGATTAAGCCGCCCACATCACAAAAGCTGAAATACATGCACTGCCGTAGCCAAGCAATCGAGCCATTATGTAAAATAAAAATAAAATTGCCTTTTTAGGTAAACAAAACGGTAGACCAATGGCTACTAATCAATGTACTCGTGCACTGTTCGCTTGTAAACCAATTTTTCACCACCTGATTTGCATACAACGCAGCAGCAACAACAGCGATTTGCAGAAATGAGTCAAGAAGTAGTTTCACGAGAATAAATAATAAAATTAAAAAAACGACTTCATATCTATTATAAAATTAATTCATTTGAAAAAAAAAAAAACAACAAAAAAGTTAAGGCAATCACAGCATAAACTTGACCACCCGCAATTATTTGAATTTGCTGCAATTTTTCAACACAACACAATTACTTATACAGCAACAATTGCAATTACAAGGAGACAGCCTTTAATGGCAACAGCGAACGCTAAACAGCATTGGAGTTGGCAATAAGAAAAAAATAAATATAAGAAAAAAATGGCATGAATGAAGAAATAAAAAAATAAAAATATTAAAAAAATAAAAAATAAATTCTAAAAAAATATAAAAAATAAAGTAAAAAAAAAATAATAATAGAAACTGATCAGAAAGCCAGTTAAAGTCGCTATTCACACTTAAGGTACTTGACCACCTTATAAGTTTCAAAAAATTAAATTTTTTTTTTTTTACATTTTTTCAATCCTTATACTTTTAAAAATCATCACCTGAAACTGTTTTTTTAAATTCGAATTCTAACAAAGTGAAATCAGTGAAAATGTGCAGGCGCATCCTGCACTCATTACTTGCTGACTCAGCTGAAAGAAAATAGCAAGTTTTAACTTTAAACGCGTTTTTCCAGAAATTACTTTTTTTCGAATGGCGGACACTTTATCTCCGAAACTGCTTAGCCGATTTTAATGATTTTGGTCTTGTTTTATTTATTAAGATGTTTTGTATGCCAATTTACCACATTTTGCAAAAAAAAAGTTAATAAAGTATTGCTTTTTAAGCATAACATTGTGAAAAACAGGGGTGTTTTCTTAACTTTTTTTCAAACATCCGCCATTTTTTTATTATTTTTTTTTTTGTCAGTTTGTCGTAAATTCTCACGCAAGGAACCTTCCTTTTGAAAATTTTGTTTCTCTCTTTTGTTTTAGAATTACCATTTCTAAGATTAACTGTCCGCCGCAAGACATGATTTTCTTCAGGCCTCGACTTTGGCGCCTCCTGGATATATGTTAAAAAAAGAAATTTTAATAAATCAATTTTTTTTTGTATTATATAAGCTCTAAATAAAAATTAAAAAAAAAATTTATTTTAATATATTATACAGAACATGAAAAAAAAATTATTGAATATGTTGTACTTTTTAGCTTTCGAAGGTGGTCAAGTACCTTAACATAAAGCAGATAAAAATAAGTATACAAAATAAGAAGTAAATGGAAAAACAAAAACAATCTAAATACAGCTAATAACGCGTGCCTTGCCTTCTATTTATAGGATCGTTATTTGTAACAGAACCCCAAAGCCTTGCGGTCCCTTGCAAAAAGATGCGACGTTCTTTGTGAAATTTGTTCAAAGCTAGCTTTTTTTTTTGTAATTTTTATGCTTCGCATTTAGAATAGCCCCTCGAACAGTAGTTTTGCTGGCCGTAAGATTTGACATTTCTTTAATTTTTCTTGTTGGAAGGTCGGAATTCGAAGCAATCCTCAGAATTTTGCGGGTTTTCTTCGCGGGCTAAAGCAACGCAGTTCTGCCTTTGCTGTTCTTACCATAGAAGGCATCTTTACGTTTCAAGTAAAGATCCACAACGTTTGGACTGCGACCAAGCTTTTTGGCAATTCGGCGATTTGAAAGTCCCTCTGAGGTTCAGATATCGATTTGTCCTTGTTCGCGATCTTGCAAACAATTTACTTTCCCATTTTATTAGAATTAAGAAATTTTTGACTAAACCCAATAAATGTTTAAAACGCGATTCCGCTTCACAGCTTAGTACGCAAAAACTGTAGGCTAACTGAGCGCCTCTATTCAAGTGAACCAATAAATCAAGCACAATAGATGGAATAATATTTTGATGCATGTTTCTGTTTTCGAGCAAATGACAGTCTTCACTTGAATTATAAGAAATCCTTGTGTCAAAAATACCCTTGCGATCAAATACGGTTGCTTTAATAATCATTTTCTTCCATAAAAGTTATTGCCTCTAATCAAATGAACCGGACTGTATAATATCATTGGCTTACTTATTTCTATGTTACTTCAAGAATGCACAAAAATGCAGAAACCACAGAAGAGTCGCCGGAAATTCAAGTATCACTGAGAGGTTTTTGGACCCAGAGCGCCCCCGAAGTAACCCGGGTGGAAAACCCTACCTTTCAGTAGAAGCAATCTGCGTAATTTAAATTTTCGCCTTTTTGCGATCAAATGCATCTGTCCTTTTTGATCTTTCCCTTTCATATTCTTCGAGGCATCCTTCGGAGTAATGATTTTTATCTCTCTAGAGCGAGCTAAAACTACTTATAAGTACTTCTCATGCCCCAATTTTGAGAGCTTTAAAAGAAGCTAACTTATTCTCGGCCGTCGTAGCCGAATGGATTGGTGCGTAACTTGCAATCGGAATTCAGAAAGAACGTAGGTTGAATCTCGGTCACCCCTCGGCAGGCTGTTTATTTCTAGAGTTTTAATTGAATATTCAAAACATATTGTAATTTTTGTCCAAGCACATCAATCACTTCTAGCAATCAGCTCTAGGCAAACCAGAACGCCTGTAGAGGAGATGCCCCATCGCTTCTTTCACTCCAGAGGAGTTACAGCTAGAGAAGGAGTTGTGCTTAAATCCGTCTGGCTGCGTGGGCTTTTCCGATGCAAATCGCGGGATTTATAAAGCATATGCATGCTTCGGGATTCCGGTATTTTTATATTCCTGGAAATTCCGGGATCCCGAAAAACTGGATATATGAAATAGAAAAAAGTAAAAACTTGTTTATTGCAAACTTTGATTTTAATAAAAACTTTCTAATTTCCGAGAAACGAGTTTTAATTTTCTCATACTCGTATAATATTGAAAACTGCATCAACTGCTGAGAAAAATTGAACTATTTTGAAATGGTGGAGATAGATGTCATCGTCTTCAAACGGTTTATGATTGACTATACTTTGACAGTTCAGCCGACAAGGGAATGTGAGTTTTAAAATTAATTTATCTTAAATTTTGAAAGGTTTTATTTCATGGTATTCTTACATGCTTTGAGTTATTTGTATTCATGTTAAACAAGTTATGTTCCAAGGCGAATCGAGGATCTCTGATATACTTTAAAAATATCCCGATCGAGATCAAAAGTCCCAGTATTCCAGGATTACTTTAAAAATATCCCGAAATCCCCGGATTAAAATTTTCCGCTAATATTGGCATCCCTAGCGAGCAACCAATATCCCGTGAAAACAGCGGTTAGTGGGTATAAATCCTTCTTTCCACTCCCCGATTATAGTTAAGGAACGTATGGCGCGATAGAAGACCACAGACATTTGTGCATCCTTCCGAATACAATCCTACAAACTTAGTCTGTGTCAAGAGATCCAAAGTCTGATACAACTCCGAGCAACAAGAACCTCTCCCGACGCCGAGCCAATCCGGGCCAGCTCATCAGCCATTTCGTTAAGATTAATTTTGAAGGACACACAAATCTGGTACTCCCTGTCGATGATTATCGTCCAAGACCCTTATAGCTGCTGGGTTGCCCAAAAACGACGATAACACCAAGTACATTTTAGTATTTCCGAGACTACTCTACAAAACTACAATATTTTACAAACCTTTAAAATGGCAAAGGCTTCCGACTGAAAAATACTCACAGAGTCTACTAGTCGCATAGACCTCCTCTCGATGCGAAGTTCAGCAAAATAGATTTCTACAACTACTCAAAGGCACTTTTTAGAGTCATCCGTGTAAATAGACGCTCTGATTTGTTGCATAAATAACAGCTTCTTCCAATACTCTCTACTACTTAAAGTCTAAGTCTTAAGGTTCCTGTTGAAGATCTTCTAAGGTAGATGTGATTCGGGTTCTGCGTCACTGAAGGCGTTTAGAATACAGCGTACTCTCTCTTAAGCGGACACCGAAGGCATCGAAATTGTGTCCGCTTATGGGAGGTGCTCGCTTATGAAAGAAGTGCAAAAAAAATTAATTATAAGCTGTGGGAGAGTTGCCCGCTCGATAGAAAAAAAAATTTAAAATTGGTTTTAATGATTTGTGGTACTGAAAAAAGTGTCCGCTTATAGGAAGTGTCCAAGGTGTCTATTAGGAGAAAGTACACTGTACGTCCATGTTTTGAATGGGTTTTTCGCTGAGGAGAATAAAATCTCTATGTCCAAAACCAAAATTCCACTCAAGAGCATAAAAATATCAATACTGCTCGTTGATTGATCAACATCTTCTGTGCTGAGTGCTGCAAACTGCGAGTGTGCTTTTGTGAGAGCATTGTTGTTTTTTTTTTTTTTTTTGCTTTGCCTTTGTAACTGTAAAACGGTGTGATGGCGATAACAACCAGTTACTTGCCTTTCATTCACATTCATTATAAATCTCGAAGTTCGGCCTCAATCCGTCAAAGTTTAATGTGTCACATTGTTATTATTTTCTAGATATTTCATTTCTTCTTACTTCCCATTAGACTACTTAGAAAATAAAATCCTTGGAAATTAGAGTACAAACAAAAATTGCATAAAAATCAAAAAATAAATTGTGCTAAAAATGTCAGTAAGCGCATAATTTAACATAAACTCAAATTCAGGCAAAATTTCCCAACAAAAGCAAGCAAATGAACTTCTGCCATGTGGCCAGAGGCAACAGTCATCATCTTTGAAAGCTGCTGTGCAACAACTCAAATTACAGTCGTGTGCAAATTTATAACTTTATCTGTGAATTTTCACAACTTTCCGATTTTCACATGCAAGCAAAATTGCAAAGAAACAAAACAAAGCAAAAAAAAAAAAATTATAAAAAGTAAGACAAACTGAGCATTAAAAGCAGTAAAAAGCAAAATGGATGTTTGGCCACTCAGTCAATCGTAGCGAAGGACGTATTTACACATTTTTCGTTTTTTTTTTTAAATTTTTATTGGTAATTTTTGTTATTTGCTTTTTTATTTGCAGCACAAAAAACACTGATTTCTTTCGGCACTGCAAGAAAAATATTTTGCATTAACTTCCCGCGTTTGGGTCAGCGCATTGCCGGTGGGGTCCTTGTCAGTAGTACACAGCTGAATAGTAACCGAATTCAACTCCACGCTCCGCGCATTTGCGTCTCATTTTCCGCACAACTTCGATGACTTATGAGTGGTGTTTGTTGCAGCCGCGTTACTGTGTGACCAGCTACTCGTCAAGCGTTTTCATTTTCTTCAACGGCACAACACAACAACAGCCAACTTGGACGTGGCAAAATCATTTTGGCACTTTTTCGCGTCACGCTTGAAGTGGCCAAGTAAAAGCGAATGTGCGAATATTTTGTGTGGAGTCACTTCAACTTGAATTTCACAGTCAACCAATCATACATTCAACAGCATACAAACAGACAGACAGTTAGTGAGTCAGTAGTGAAATTTTAGCTGCCAAGCGCATAAAAAATGAAATGAAATTTGCTAAGACATGGAAGACAATCTGCCCATTGATGGCAAACTTAACCAGTTATCCCAATCGGTCCGAGAGCAACAATTCAGCTGCCACATCTATCTAACGATCGCCACCGTCATTTACACTGTGATCCACCGACACAGCCTCCACCATTGCCTTTCGCCGACGGATCTTGATAGTTTCTGGTCTTGTAGTTTCCACTTTTTAGCAAAACAAACACCAAACCACACAAATCACCGCGAAAATTGGCGTGAAGTTTATGGCGAGACGTGGAAAATTTTTCTGCTACCGCTGCTAGCCAAAATTCCTTTTAAATGTGTGTATATAAATTGTCTGGCTTACGCCTACTGCGCTGCTCAGCGCGCTATTTGAATTGTAATAAATTCGTATGCGCATTGGGTCGTGTACACTTCATTTTGTAGTCACACCGATAATCACCTAAAAACTGAAGTTTTCATATCCCAGCAAAAATTTACACTTGAGATACATATATTGGGGATAGCGACGAACCTCCTCAAATTCAATTTAATCTAGCGCTGAGGGCATAAAATATAATGTGAAATATCGCCAGTGTACCTAGCGCGTTTTTTGCAAAGAAACAATTATTACTAATTGCAAATTTTCATTTCAAATGGTGTTAAATTTTGTAAGCACTTGCTCCAGAGAGTTCTGCGCTACAATTTTAGACGCAACAGAGTGGCGCTTACAAATTCGCGTGAGAGCTTACATTCAAAAGTTACTTTTAAATTGTAAGCGTTAATGATATATTAAAGTTTGCACTAAAATCAACATTAAACAGCTAGTGCTGACAACATAAAAGCGCATATTTTCGCAATATATGGCATTTACTTCAACCAGTGCGTTTTTGGAGAGAAATAATGAACACTAATCGCTAAATTTTGCTATAACGCAGCGTTATTTTTTGTAAGCACTTGCCACAGAGCGTTCTACACTACAGTCTAATACACAAGAGAGCGACGCTTGCAAATTCGCCCCAGAGCTTACATTCAAGAGTTACTTAGAAATTGTCAGCGACAATAATGGATTAAAAATTACTTTAAAATCAACATAAAGCAGATAGTGCTTACAACATAAAAGCGCATATTTCCGCAAAACATGGAATTTATTTGAACTAGCGCGTTTTCAAAGAAATAATAAACACTAATTGCAAAATTTGTATCTAAAGCAGCGTTCATTTTTGTAAGCGTTCGCGGCAGAAAGCTCTGCACTACAGTTTTATACACGAGAGAGTGGCGCGTACAAATTCGCGTGAGAGCTTACATTCAAAAGTTACTTTTAAATTGTCAGCGTTAATGATATATTAAAGTATACACTAAAATCAACATTAAACAGCTAGTGCTGACAACATAGAAGTCCATATTTTCGCAATCAATGGCATTTATTTAAACCAGTGCGTTTTTGGAGATAAAAAATGAACACTAATCGCTAAATTTTGCTATAAACCAGCGATATTTTTTGTAAGCGCTTGCCACAAAGCGTTTTACACTATAGTCTAATAGACAAGAGAGTGATGCTTACAAATTCGCGCGAGCGCTTACATTAAAAAGTTATAAGAATTTCATTAAAATCAACATAAAACAAATCGCGCTTACAACAAAATATGCAAAGTTTTGGAACTAGTGCACTTTCACAGAAAAAATTAACACTAATAGCAAAATTTTTTTATAAAACAGCGTTATATTTTGTAAGCATTCCCGGCAGAAGGCTCTGCGCTACAGTTTTATACACGAGAGAGTGACGCTTACAAATTTGCGCGCGCGATTACATTCAAAAGTTACTTAGAAATTGTCAGCGACAATAATGAATTAAAAATTACTTCAAAATCAACATAAGGCAGATAGTGCTTACACCATAAAAGCGCATATTTCCGCAAAACATGGAATTAATTTGAACTAGCGCGATTTCGAAGAAATAATAGACACTAATTGCACGCTTTTTATATAAAGTAGCGTGAATTTTTGTAAGCACTTGTCGCAAAACGCTCTGTACTACAGTTTTATGCACAAGAGAGTGATGCTTACAAATTCGCACGAGCGCTTACATTAAAAAGTTACTTAGAAATTGTCAGCGTTATTAATATATTAAGAATTACTTTAAAATCAGCATAGAACGGATAGTGCTTACAACACAATATGGATATTTTTTTTAATTAGTGCGTTTTCGTAGAAATGAGCGTTCAAGTTTGCAAGCACTTGTCGCAAAACGTTTCGCTCCTTGATTTCAACTGTATTCAAGTGATGCTTACAAATTTGCGCAAGGGCTTACAAACTAAAATTTACAAACAACTAGCAAAGCATTGTGTCATTACGAAAACTACTTTAAATCAATATAAGCACATATATCTGGCAGTGCTTTCAAAAAATTAGCATACATTTCCTACAAAATTTGAGATTTTGTTCACTGGGCTTGCAACTGACTAAAGAGACTCAAAGGAGTCTGTGTAAGAGCACAAGGCGAGGGCGCGAAATGCGTGAAATCGCAATCGAATTTAATCAAATGTAATTGCAAATAAGGCAACAAAATTGCCAAAATAAAAACTAGCTAAAAAAAAAGCAAACGAAAAATCTCAAATCACAAAATATTGAAAGCAAAATTGCCGATTTAACAGAGCGCAAAACGGTTTCCGTGTTGCATGCAGCCACCAATCAGTTTTTAATTTTTTGCAAATTTTTTTTATTTTTTCCCTCTCTTTCTCAGTGTGGCTTTTTGTTTTTGCAACGCTTTTAATTTCGAAATTTATTGCACATAAATTGAACAAAAAACTTTCGTGTAATATGGGCCAATCATGCAACACCAATAACTCGCCGCAAACTTCGGCATTGTGGCGGGCTGCGCAGCAGTGCGGACCTTCATGCCAAAACGATATAACAGCAGTAAAGACTCAAAAGCCAACTCACAGCGATAATTAACCGAGTTATGCTGCGTTGCAGTATTTGTTTTCGTGCACAAATTTGTCTTTTCTTTGAATGGTTCGAAAAGTGAATTTATAGCTGCTGCGCTACCTTTTACTGTTTGTTGTTGCTTTTTATTTTGTTGTTACATACCACACTTCAAGTATTGTTAAGCTGTTAATTTACAATTAGAGTAGATAAATATTCGCTGTAGACACTTTGGAATGGATTTTTATTATTGAGTGGGAATTTTTATGGTCAATTGGGCATTACATTCGTTAAAGTTTTTACAGTTTGTGTTTACACAAATATCTGTGTATAATAGTGAATTTTGTGAGCGGTTTAAGTTATTTCCAGTATATAAATTAAAAGGAAAAGCTCTAAATTTTGTAAGCACTAATTGTAGCGAACAGTTAAGTGTATGCCGAGGTGTTTGGAAATAGTGCTTACAAAAATTGAAGTCGGTTAAGATACTAAAACTTTTTATTTTGCCGGAAATCTACTGTGGGAAAAGTAAATTACTTTTGGAACAGGCGCTTACAAATTCTGGCGATTGCTTACAATAAAAAAATAAGAAAAATGTTTTAGGGTTAATAAACATTATTATAAATTACTAAATTTTTTTGGGAGGCACTTAGATGATAAAAAAATATGTAAAAAAATAAATAAAACGCTAAATAAAATCACGTGAATGCCGCATTTTGCAAGACAGAATCTTAAAGGAACCCGTACAAACTGAACCCGATGTGAGGCACGCGTGCATCTCATCACCGCTTCTTTCACTGGTCGTCATTGATGGAATTCTACCCACTTCAAGGGTTAATATAGAAAGAAGGACATTAATGTGGCACCCGATTTTCCATCCAAATATTTCATCTTGAAAATTTAGATTTTGCCGCCGATATAGCACCGCTCTCACAGCGCAGATCAGACATGCCAAGCAAGCTGAAAGACCTTGTAAGGCAACCTAACACTCCTGGACTCTTCTTCATTTTTTAGTGCATTGGGAAGCTACAAAAAGGCACCCGAACCACATTTTAGTTTAACTTGTCTTGAAAATCGGCTTGAATTTTGTAAGCCCCAATTACAATCGTAGCTTCTGCGTTCTAAAAAGCATTGTAAACTAGTGCTTACAAAAAATGTGTCCTCATTTTCGAACCAAAATCATTTAAATTTTGAAAGCGTTTGATTTAAAACAAAGTCTGTGCCTGTCGGAAGCATATAAAAGAAGCGCTTACAAAATTAATACAGCGCTTACAAAAAAACGAACAATTTATAAAATTTCATTTCAGATCTGCATGCATTTAAAACTGTGAAATAAATAGTTCTACGTGATTTTCAAATTTCTTAGTGCACTGGTAAGCTGCAAAAAGCCGCACGAACAACATTTTAGGTTAACTTGTCTTGAAAAATGGCTTGAATTTTGTAAGCCTCAATTACAAACGTAGCTTCTGCGTTCTACAAAGCATTGTACGCTAGTGCTTACAAAAAATGTGTACTCATTTTCGAAACAAAATCATTTAAATTTTGAAAGCGTTTGATTTAAAATAAAGTCTATGCCTTTGGGATCCACATAAAAGAAGCGCTGACAAAATGAAAACAGCGCTTACAAAAAAATATAAATAAATAAAAAAAAAACATTTTAAAAAATAACAAACAAAAAATTTAAATTTCTGAATTCGCATTTGCATGCATTTAAGCCTGCGAAATAAATAGTTCTTTAAGCTTATAAACGAAGCGCTTACAAAATGAATACAGCGCTTACATAAAAAAAGTCATTAAATTTCATTTCAGATTTGCATGCATTTAAAACTGTGAAATAAATAGTTGTATGTGATTTTTTAATTTTTAGTGCACTGGTAAGCTACAAAAAGCCGCATAAACAACATTTTGGGTTAACTTGCCTTGAAAAATGGCTTGAATTTTGTAAGCCCCAATTACAAACGTAGCTTCTGCGTTTTACAAAGCATGGAAGGCCAGTGCTTACAAAAAATGTGTGCTCATTTTCGAAGCAAAATCAATTGAATTTTGAAAGCGTTTCATTTAAAATAAAGTTTTCACCTGTGGGAAGCATATAAAAGAAGCGCTTACAAAATAAGTACAGCGCTTACAAAAAACAAAAAATAAATAAATAAATAAATAAAAATAAAAAATTTAAATTTCTACATTCGCGTTTGAATTCTGCAAAATAAATAGTTTTTTAAGTTTCTTTTTACCTTTGCATGCATTTAAATAGGCGAAATAAATAGTTTTACTTGATTTTTTAATTTCTTCATATTCTGTTAATATATCAATAATAAATACGCCCACTACGAACTGTAGTGCTATAAAAAACACCTCCACTTACTGAAAAGTACGAGTAACGCAAACGGCCCGTAGCTTAACCCAAGCCGTGGGATTAGCAACGATTTGTTTCGGGTTCAACAATCCAAAAAGAATGAATAAAAATCAAACAAACAAACATTTCCAATCGCACATTACCCAAATGGGCATATCTAATGCGGAACAAATGCGCTGAATGGTGTGCACTAGCTTCAAATCAGCTCCTTTACCGCTGAGCCAACATTGCGCCACTATTTAGAAAAACGATTTGTAGGCATGCGCGGCGGCAACGGCAATTTTCCTAGGCGGCGACAATAAAAGAGTCACCCGCGCATATTTCTACGTAAGTACTTGAGTTACTATGTATGTATGTATGCGTGTAGTTGGTATGAACAATCGTGCATGCACACACACACAGAAACATTTGCTATGGTTTATAAGGCGCTGGTACATTTGTGACAATCGACAGCTGCCGATCGACGACGACATGGATTGATTGTCAGCGGCATAGCAGTGACATGAATGCGTTGGAAATGGAATTGATTCGAAAGCGCAAGCACAAACGCAATTACACTCGCGTTACCCGCATGAACGTAGAACGTTTAAGTGAATTGTAATTTTTTTTTCTATTCGGATCAATACTTTTTCATTTTTTTTGTTTGTTTTTTAAGTGTGTTCAATTGTCATTTGAGTCACTCGATTTTGATTTATTATTATTGCCATTTTAATAAATAAACTAGCAGCAATACAACCCCCAACGCGGGCGGTGGCGGGTTCAACACTAAACATGCGCATGTGCGCACGCCACCTTATTTGTAACACTTCACTCGCTCGCTGCAGCGCTGCATGACGAGCCGCACAAACAACCAACAACAACCAGTGCCTGTGCATGCTAACTTTGTCGTTTTCATTACAAAAGTAATTATATTTAATTTGACATTTACCCGCATCGACGATTGCCCGAGCAATTATACCTGTTCAAGGAAGACAGATGAATGTGATTAGGGCTTATATAGAGTAGTTTTTTGTATGGAGATATCGTGTATCATATTAATGTGTGTGCGTGTGTGTATATGGGCGAAGGGACGGCGGTAAGTGCGTTTAAATTAGATTTACCTTTAACGGTATAAGACGACATGTAAAATGTTGAATGAGTGAATTGAGAAAAAAAATTATATTTATAAATGAGTGCATAATGTCGCATTGCTGCCTTTTATGCGCATTTGTATGCCTATTGAACAGTAAAGTAACCCCGAACTCTATTTTGTTTCATTTATTTATTTGCATATTTAGTCTATGAAACAATCATTTCTTAAAGAATAAATAAGAATTATACCTTAATTAGGGCAACGTATTTAGAATATTAGCCCGAAATTGTTTTATACAAAGAAAAATCAAGTTCGACAGATGTTGAGATTTGATTCGCAAATAGCCCAGCCAATAGGAGCTTTACATGCATAATTCATTCTAGCATCATCTGCATATAAAGGCAACGAAGCAGGAAGATACCTCTGCGGAACATTAAAATTTATTCTTTCCGAAAGTGACTAACAGTCATAAACTCCTCTTCGGATAATGCAAAAAATAAAAGTTAAAGATAATATTGACCTTCTATTGCCGAGCGATTTCAAATTGAGCAGCGCTAAAAGTGCAATAGGTATACTATACAAAGGCATAGCATCCGAGAAACCCAATGAACGTAAGGCAAAGCACTCGCTCTATCTTTCCTAATGTGGAACTGGTGGAAAAGGCGCCAGTTTATTGCAGCATACTCCAGCTGCGAGTTAACCAAATTGGGAATAAATCAGTTTTTGAAGACAATATGACTAATAAATCAAAACTTAAGGGGTTGGTTCAATGTACAATATGTCTAACGAAAAATCCCACTTTGACCCATTTAGAGTGCTCCAATCGAGTCCAAATGTATGACCGACCCCCACTAACTTTGGACGGCCGATCCACCCATGCCAGTGGCACACCCCCTGGTTCCCCATACAATCATTTCAAAATATCACCATTTTTGGCCTTTACATGAGAAAAGAAACTAAAAAGTTCGACCCAAATTGGGGGACATAAGAATTCGTTTTAGAGGTATGGTTCCTTCGGCAAAGTTTCTTATTTTGATCCCTAGAATATGATTTTCACAGAGCAATGGGCGTTTTTTTGCCTCCCCACAAATCGACTCGGCCTAATGTACATAGTCAGTATTTTAAAAAAAATGATTTTTTTTGCATTTTCTTAAAGTCGATTATCTTAAAAATAGTGTGTGAAAATTTGAAGTAAATCCGACAAATACTTTTCGAGTTATTCAACAATTAACAAAGGACACTCGCGCGGTCCGGATAGCAAAACTTTAAATGCGTTTTTTTTTTCAAAACTATGTTTTTTGAACTGGTGATCACTGTAACTTAAAAACCGTTTGGCAGATTTCAATAAAATTTATACTGCTTTTGAAAAACATAAAAAACTCGCCTCTAATCAAGGGATTTTTTTTTTTAAATTTCGATTTTTTTAAGCAGTTAATTGTCGCTTTGTTTTCGAAAATTTGAAAAATATTTCCTGAGGCCGCCATACTGTTAATTTTGAAAAAAACCCCAAAAAAAAAAAAAATTATTAATGAAACTAATTTCTGTTGTCCGATCGATTTGAGATGAATCTCCAAGGACTTGTGATGAACACCGCAAGGGACTTCTGGAGAAACGGGCTCAAAACAAACAGCGATAACTTTTACAATTGTAATTTTTTTTTTTTTAATTTTCTAAAGTCAAGTCCAAACACGATGTATTAATGCTTTGTTTCTATTTTTGTAAAATAAAGCAATTGAGTAGCAAAAAAAATTATTGAAAATCATAGTTTTTTCGGGCCTCTGACTACCCTTAACCCCATAATCTAGCTATAAGCTCAAGAACTGTACGCAGGAGGCTGTAGGTATACAGCTTGAATAAAAAAAATTTCATTTGCTCGATTGGAATGGGCACATACGCACCGTAACTGATCCACGGTGTAGAACGACCGGATGCAAATCTGTGTTGATTCGGGAAAATCTTCGATTTCGAAATATTCGCAACTGAGAAATATATTTTATTTTTGATGACGCATTCAAAAAGCTTGGACACATCAGTGAGCGTCGAGATAGGTCTAAAATTGCATACATCACTTTCATTGCCGCTATTGAATCTAGCGGTTATGGAAGCGTGTGCCCAAACAACAGCCAATATTTCCAGGAGATATGACTTATTGAAATTATTTTCAGCGGAGCCACCAGAGCAGGGCAATTTTTAAATAAAATAGTCGAAAGACCATCAAAGTCAGTTTGGGTGGAGTTTTTGAGTTTTGTGCTCCCAGTTATTATATCCTCAGTTGAGCAGATCCAGAAAGTGGACGAAAACCGAATGGTGTAAGCTCATAAAATGAAAATTTATTGTTGCAAACAGCGTCATCAGAAACGTAGTTTGTAGAAATGAAATTATCTTTTGAAATCATTTGTTGGCGAATTATAAAAATGTTTCTTCCACTCCCGAGCTGTACTTAGGGCCCAAACCCACACTTAAGTGGTAACTGAAACGCATACCATGTTTGTGGTCGCCTGCTCTGTACTCTTTAAAATCTAATCTGACTTATGAAACAAAAAAAAAAAAACAGCGATTTATAATTAAGATCACGCAAAGTTAAAAACTGATATTGAAATTTTTAATTCCGCTGATAAAACAAATTCCTGCCAAATACAAAAAGGCATGAAAAAATGGATAAATATAAAATTATAAGATAGATTAAGATGTATGCAAAATTGTAATTTTGTAATAGCGCGTCTAATAGCTTTTAGAAGTTCTACAAAGCTGCGCTTACAAAATTCAGTCGCGCTTACAAGCTACAAACATGCGCAGAATTTGTAAGCAAACACCAAATTACAATAACTACATTGAAACCATCACAAAATGTTTATTGCTTATAAAATTCAGCAGAGCTTACTAATAACAATTTGCACAAAAATTGTAAGCGAACCACTGTTTACAATAACTACATTAAAAGTAGCAAAAGCAATTAATTGCTTACAAAATTCAGCACATGCTGACAAAAAACAACTTGCGTAGATTTTGTAAGCAACTAAATGACTGTAATAACTGCATTAACTGCAGTATACAGATAAGGTTGCTAACAAAATTAACCATAAAAAGTCGGAAAATTGTGAAATTTATTAGCCGAGTGAAATACAGACACACATTAAAATTGCAGATGTCATGCAAAAAAATGGTCGCCATATATTTACTTATATCTGCACACAATTTTGTATGTATAAGTACCTAAATATTCTTCTAAAATTAGCAATTATTGTCGCTAATTCCACTACCAATTTGACACTGTTCGCTAGCGCTTCATCACCGCCAGCACTTTCGATTCGTTTCGCTTGACGCTTCTCTATTGCTGGCTTGCTGGCTTTGTTAAAGCGCGGCAAATTATTATTATGGTAATTTAATTTACAATAGCAAATGTTGGCGCTGATGATGCTGCTGTTTTGTTGTTAACACAAATAAACTGCCAACAATCGGTAAAGTGCCATTGTCTACGGCTGCTGATGGCCTCTTTCGTTCAACGACCTATCATAATTTCTTTTCTGTGACTTTTGAAATTGAAAACTCAAAACGATTAGGCAGGCAGCAAACCAAAAAAATGTTTGGCTCTTCAAATACAATGGCTAATTATTTAATACATTGGCATATGGCACCGGGCTTTCATTGCTGTGTTACTCGGCTGGTGTGTCGCTTTTTGATTCATCCTCCCTTCGCGAGTAGCATAGAAATGAAATTTTCTTTTGAAACGAAATTTATTCTTTTTATATTCACTAAATTATTTTCTCCTTTCTATATGTAAATATTTGTTAGTGGTTTCGTTTGCTAACAAATGTTCTTTATAAGAAAAACAGAACAGGGCTAATCATATGCATGAAAAGAACGGTATTGAGGAGATTGGAATGTAACTGCGCTTTGTGAAGATTCTGTACACTTTTCGCTTCGTTAGATGTCAGATGTGTAGAACTTTAGCAGAGATACGTTTTGATATGAAAATGAATGTGAGCAGTTACGTTAGGGGAAAAAATGTTGTTCAGAGAGGTAAGCGATTGATGTTGGGGTCTCGCAGTTGCGTATTGAACACTTGAAAGTAGAAAACAGTTAACTTTTTGCGTAAGCTTTTGAAACTAGTATAAATATAGTGTAGAACAAAAGTAATGATTATCAAAGAGACAAATTTTATTAGAAATTTTTTTCATATTTTCTAAGAAAAAATATAATTTTTTTTTCGGTTTTTGTTTTTTTGCGCCAAATGCAATAAGAATACGTTTTACTAAATATCACAAAACAAAAGAGATTTCGGCTATAGACAAGCACACATGTTTTTCCTTTTTGTTAGTATTAGCTCGGGGAAAAAGAAATCCATTATTTTCTCGGTAGATGGCTGTAATGATCGATATCTCATAAATTCCCGATCAAACAACTTAAAGTTTATGCCCGTTGTCAAGGTGACACTTCACACTAAACAAATTTTGTGCCGCTTTTTGTTCCATTCTGTTGTGGGTCACAGGGTGTCAATAATGGAAGTCAACAAGAGAAAATTCGGTACATTTTACAGTTATTGATTATTGATAAAAGCGAAAATGCAAGGCGAGAAAATCACAGAAATAATCAAAGTTGACCGGCATGAGTGTAGAACTAGCTAAAGATCAACCATAAAACAGTTTTAAACCAGTTGCGCAGAATAAAAAAAAAAATTTAATTAATTGAAATTTTGAAAAACAAAAACTTGTAAGTAGAAACGTGCGCTTTCACTTATAACACAAAAAATAATATTGAGCTTTTCTATGAACACTTACAAAAGTAACCGCAGGAGCGCTTACAAGAGTACCCGTAGTTTAAAAAAAAACTTGGCATTAAAATTTGTAAGCGTTACATGCAAAATAGAGGTTATAGTTTCATAAAATGTCTAAAAATATTGCTTACAAAAAAATGCTATTTTAAATAAACTAACAGTCAGTTAAGCTTCCAAACCAAGAACCTGCTTTTTAATTGAAGTTGGCTAAAAAAATAGTTAGCAGAAAAGTGCACTTTAGATACACAAAAAAAATTGTTGTAAATTGCGTTTTTTTATTTAAAATTTTCATAAATTTTGTAAGCTTTATGCCAGCAATGATTTAATATTAATTGGGAAGCAGTGTAAGCGAGTGCTTACAAAATTACTTTTTGGCCTATAAAAAATGACATTCAATTTTGTAAGCGCTAAATGCGAAATGGAGGAACAAGTTTCATAAAATGTATAGGATTACCGCTTACAAAAAAGGAATTTTAATTTAAAAAAATTAAAAAAAAAAAATCCTTAGTTATGCTTACAAACCAAGAACCTATTTTTTAATTGAAGTTTCCTAAAACATCAAAAATGGTTAGCAGAAAAGTGCAATTTAGCTACAACATAAACACAAAATTTAATGAAATTGAGTTTTCTTATTTAAAATTATCATGAATTTTGTAAGCTTTATTCTAGAAAGCATATAATAACAACTGGGAAGCAGTGTAAGGGAGTGCTTACCAAATTGCACTTTCGCTTTTAAAAAAAAATGCATAAAATTTTGTAAGCACTAGGCGCAAAATGGAGGTACAAATTTCATAACATGTATAGGAGTACCGCTCTCAAAAAAAGGAATTTAATTTAATAAAAAAGTGTCAGGAATACTGCCAAACCCATTTTTGAACTTTGCCAAGAACTTGTCAAACAAAAAAAAAAAAAAAAAAACAAATGGTGACGAAAAATGCACCTTAGCTACAAAACAAAAAAAATTAATTAAATTGAGTTTTCTTATTTAAAATTATCATGAATTTTGCAAGCTTTATTCTAGAAAGCATATAATAATAACTGGGAAGCAGCATACGGCAGTGCTTACAAAATTACACTTTCGCTTATAAAAAAAATTGCATTAAATTTTGTAAGCACTAGACGCAAAATGGAGGTACAAGTTTCATAACATGTATAGGAGTACCGCTCACAAAAAAGGAATTTAATTTAATAAAAAAGTGTCAGGAATGTTGCCAAACCAATTTTTGAACTTTGTTAAGAACTTTGAACTTCCCAAGAAGCAAACAAAAATGGTAAAAGAAGTGCACTTGAGCTACAAAACAAAAAAAAATTAATTAAATTGAATTTTTTTATTTAAAATTATCATAAATTTTGTAAGCTTTATTATAGAAAGCATATAATAATAACTAGGAAGCAGTGTAAGGGAGTGCTTACAAAATTGCACTTTCGCTTTTAAAAAAACTGGCATTAAATTTTGTAAGCACTGGGCGCAAAAAGGGGCTGCAAGTCTCATAAAACACCCAAAAATACCGCTTACAAAAAAGAGTTTAATTTGGAATAAAATATAAAAAAATTGTAAGCATTGGTCCCAAAACAAAATTTTTTAGTTTAGGCAACTTTTCAAACCTACGCTTATAAAATTTTATGTGTGCTGACAACGAAAAAATGGCTTACAATTTGTAAGCAACGAACTAAAATGAAGCATGTACATTCAATGAATGAACTGATTGCAATGCTTAAAAAACACTGGTAAAGATTTCTAATAGAAATTTAGTTTTCCGCTGCACACTTTTGACTACACTTTGAACTGCTACTTTCGAGGGCATTTGAAGAAAACGCTTACAAAATAGGTCATTCGCTTACAATAAAATAAATAAAATTGAAAGAGGGAATTAAAATATCGATCAATTAAGCAAAATAAAAGTAAATTGGCAAAATTTATGCATTCACATTTTTAGGATTATAACTAATATTTCAGTTATTTAAATTAATCTTTTTGTTCAATTTATATTTTTTCTGTTAAATTTACTTTTATGTTTATAGATGTGTTTAAAAAAAACGATAATCTGCAAATATGAGTCAATAAAATTTATTTATGCACGCTGTCGCGCATTTTATTGCCAAACTGCTGGCAACCTTGAACTTCATGCAGCTTAGCGAGGTCAGCTATAAAGATGCTAATGAAAATTTGCTACAAAATTACACTGATGATGATAAGTTGACAAAATTGTCGTCAAATGTACCAAATCATGTGCATGCATTCACTTGTATATGTGTATGTATGTAATTGTATGCATGCATGTGTGTATGTGCAAAGATAAATAGCTTGAATTATTTGTATATTTCAAAAATTATAGCGCAATAAATTTATAATAAACTCAAATATAACTGAAAAATCGGCAAGCGTATGCATACACAAACACACACACATATATACACACATAAATGCATGGCAATTCGTGTTCAGCCGCTTGGCACATTTTTTGGCAATATTTCCCAGGCACCGGTGCCCCTACTACTATCCCTCCATCACAACTCCGTTGCAGCCCACAGCCCACAAGCGGCAACGATTGGCTTTGCTCCAACTGGAATTGCACAGCAAATGTCAGCAGTTATGACACGATGGCGCCGCCGTTGCTGAGCCTCCCTCTTTTAATCGTTTTTTTGATGTTTTTAATATTTTTTTTTTTTTTTACTTTAAATTTATAATTTTTTCGTCGCCTTTAAATGTCGTCCGATCGATGCTGCGATACGGATTTAATTCAATTCGTAACAGTGCACTTTGCACATAGCCGCATTGCTTTGAGTGGAAACGAGTGGAGTTGAGGCGTTTGCTGCGCATGCGTGCAGGCGTCACTGCACAGCGCACAAATGCCAACGGCAACAAGTTGACAAACTTAAAGCGTGGTAAAGCAAAGACAAAAACAAAAAAGAATTATGAAAATAAAACAATAAGGGCAGGGCAGCGTAATAATTGCGCCCACTCGCAATTGCGCGCACACACACACACACACACCGCCAGCAGTCAGAAACGAAGAAAAGCAAAAACTTTAACAGCAAAAGTGTGACAGCAGTGACAAGAGTTGCATGCATTTTATAAGCAGCAGCTTGTTTTCAAGCAAGCAAAAAAAACAACAAAAACAATAACAAGCAAGTTGACAGCACAGTGCAAAGTTGCAGCTTGGCACACATACACATACACACACATGCATACAAAGCTAGAAGAAATGCCACAGGCAAGTGCCGACGCGACGCCCCGCTGCTAAGCGCCTGCTTGCCTCCGATTTGGTGACGGCGCCAGAGCGTTGAAAGCAGCGCATTAGTATCAACGTCGACAAGTTTGCGTTTATTTAATTTCTTGTAATATTTTGCATAATTTATATTAATAAAATTTAAACAAACACCGGCAAGAGGTGTTTAAGCGGAAAAATCAGTGAAAAAGAATACAATTTGAATTCGGAAAAGCCACCAACAGGCAGCTGCTCATGCGAGACTTGAGCGCTAGTGGGCGAAGACTAAGCAGCTGACATGAACGCACTTACACACATACATACGATAAGTATGTATACAAATTACTCACATGTACATATGTATGTATGTATGCATTGTCGCCAGCTACACGCCGTTTGTATCACAAAGCAAATTTGTGCTTTATTTTAATCGAGTGGACTGCCTTGAATAACCTTCAGGTCAAGTCGCACAATCGGTAATCGTCAATCGTCGGCGATTAGCGATCGTTCATTAAGTGCGAGTATGCAGTGCAAGCAAACAGCTTTTCGGCCAGGTGGCTAAGGCGGCGCTGTTGTTTGCGACGCCAATCGTCCGTCCAATTTAGTGCGTAATGATGACTAATTCGACGACACATTCACTTGGTTTTTTGGTCAAAACCACAGCTGACCGGTTTCTTTGTGTTTCAATTTTGATTTCGATTGCATTTTTAGTAATAGTCCATAGTGATTTATGTTCAAGAATACCCCCGTCGTACCAGTTTGGAGTTGGTCAATGAAGGCATCAATTTTTCGAGCAGTGGCCGCATGAAGTGCGCAGCGATGTTCGAAATTATAGCAACTCCGCGGTGGTAGTGGGATACTATTTAATGCACTGGGTTTATAAATAGTTTTTTTGTGATTTTTTTTGGATTTGTGCTGCTGCTACATGCGTACGCTTTTAAGTGTCAAACGTGTGGGCGGTGTTTTCAAAATTTCGTCAAATAAAAAGTCAGTTCATTGTTGGCGCCTATAAAGTTGATGGGCAAATGAATGGAATTTCTGGTGTGGAAGATGACACCAACAAACGCCCACCCGTGACATGGGCAGATAATTTCAGATATGCAGTCAGTGAATTTATGGAAATAATAGAAATACAATTGGCACATTAAGTAAATAAAAATTCGAATAAATGTAGATGTGCGCATACATAAAATAAAATGAAAAAAAAGAAACAAATTAAACACCTACAATAAAAAACAAATAAAAAAAATAAAAGAGCGAAATAAAGCAAGTACAGGGTAGCAAATATTCGACAGACCCATCTGGCAACCCAGGATCTTTTGACAGAAACGTCAGATCGCTTAATGGCATACCGCGTCGGAAGCGTCAGTCCAAGCAGATTTTTACCATGGAACAGTACACGCCACGCGAGCACTCCCAAATTGTTGAAATTTACATTCAACAAAAGCAGTCAATTGTGAAAAATAATGTGAAAAGTCCGCCTTCTAAGAACACCATTAAACGTTTGTACGAAAGGTACGACCAAGGCGATCGGATGAGAATATTGCTCTGGTACGGGCCAGTGTTGAGACGTCGCCAAGGACATCCCAAAATCGCCGTTCTCAGCAGTTGAGCA
The DNA here is from genome assembly GCF_028408465.1 of Anastrepha ludens. NCBI lineage: Eukaryota > Metazoa > Arthropoda > Insecta > Diptera > Tephritidae > Anastrepha > Anastrepha ludens. Next base: position 22,803,933 of record NC_071499.1, on the reverse strand, counting down.
TTGCTCGGACCACTTTACAACGAATTATCCGCATCGATTTGCATTTATTCCCGTATAAGATTCAATTGACGCAGAGATTGTTGCCTGCGGACAAGCCTCGTCGTTTGGAATGAGCCCAAAAAACCCATGGGTCCGTCGAATATGGGCAACCCTGTATACAATTAAATGAAAGTAGTTAGGTTAGTTTATGGTGGTAGTCGGTCTGCACGACCAACTCCCTTAGACCTTACAGGTTGTGATACCGCTGTGATATCACTGTGCTGCACGTGTACCCCATTTACCTTCCTTCGTGGAATCATTTTGTGGTTCTTATGAAACGTAGAATTGATCCCAACCCCACGCTAGACAGTTCTATAAGAGAATTGAAAAAGTATTTACCTAAAAAACGTGCTCTGATTTTAGTCACAGCTGGACAATTGCAAAGGAAGTGCTCAACTGTTTCTTCCTCTTCCTCATCTCTGCAACTTCTGCAATATTCATAGGAGAAAACTCCTAGTTTTGATTGAGGAATACCTGCCAAATAGCCAATGACCGGTTAAACAAGCCACGACCTTCGATATATTGTCTGTTGAGAGACTAAGCAATTCCTTTGTCCTTTTCTTGTTTATTTGCGGTTATAGTAGCCTAGCTGTTACACATGTATCTTCAACTCTCCATGACCTATTGGCCTCTTGGATAATGCTGTTTTTTATTTTTACTTTACTCTTGGCCAAAGGTATTCTAATGTACTTTTATCACTGACCAGTTCAGGAGCAGTACCTTTTCTGGCTAGCTCATCAGCTTTACAATTTCCCTCAATATCTCTGGAATCCCAATGTTAACCAACATACCTCATGTCCAACGAGTTACTTGCGTGCTAAGCTCGTTGACATATCTCAAATTTTACTTGAACTACTCGTTTCATATGCAGCTGAATGGCCGGAAATAACAAAAATTTGTTTGTATGGGAAGTGCGTGTGATTTTTGTTATCATCACCGATAAAGTCAAGTGTAAAAATTGCAAGTTTGATAAAGTAGCTTTTTTATCGATATAAATTCCATAATTTCCACGAATGTAGGCCTTTCATTTGCCTTCATCGATATCATCACGTACAAGGAAGCAGTTTGAGTAAATTATCTGTGAAATACATTTCTTTGGCAGGTTTGTAAAATTTTCGGTTTGCCCATATTCGACGGACCCTTGTGCTTTTTTTTTTAAATCAAAGAAAAACCAAATTTTTTTGATGTTGACCATAATAATCATTTTATGTGGTTCAAGTAGATTTGTTGTTATCACTCTTTGAATATGATATCTCTCGAATGGCCGCCTTGAGCCTGTACGGCGTATTGTGCCCGTTTTGCAGCATTTTCCATAGTTTTAGCTAACATTTCGGCTGGAATAGCGGCTATTTCCTCAAGGATTTTGTTCTTGAACTCTTCTATGATCTTTGGCTTTGATTTTAAATATCCCCTTAAGAAGAAGAAGTCAGGTGGCGTTAAATCGGGCGAACGCGGTGGCCAGTCAAAATCGCCATTTTTCGATATCAAACGACGAGGAAACAATTTCTTAAAAAAATCGCGAGCCGTGTGTGGTGGAGCGCCGTCTTGTTGAAACCATAACTGCCTCATACGCTTTCGACGAATAATTGGCATCACAAAAGTGGTTATCATATCGCGATAACGCTCCTGATTGACGGTAACAGCTTGACCATCTCCATTTTCGAAGAAAAACGGCCCAATAATCGTTTTCGCACTAACGCAGCACCAAACAGTGACTTTTTCGTCGTAAAAAGGTACCTCTTGAATTTCGTGAAGATTTTCAGTGGCGTAAATACGGCAATTTTGCTTGTTTACCGTCCCATTCAATAAGAAATGAGCCTCATCGGACATGATGATTTTGTTCTTCTTCTTCTTCTTTTGACTACTTTTGTTGAATGTAAATTTCAACAATTTGGGAGCGCTCGCGTGGTGTGTACTGTTCCATGGTATGAATCTGCTTGGACTGACGCTTCCGACGCGGTATGTCATTAAGCGATCTGACGTCTCTGTCAAAAGATCCTGGGTTGCCAGATGGGTCCGTCGAATATGGGCAACCCTGTACTCCAACAATTCTACGCGCTTGCAACAGGCGGTAACTGAGCTGACACAATTCTGTAGCCTGAACTATTCTGCTCTTATAGAAATAACACGGCAGCGAGTCAGCCTCACATTGGTCACCTTATCCTAACCTAACCTAACTCTTTGCCTTTATTGTGCATGCCAATAGTAGAAGTATTTGGTTGGTTGGTTGGTTAGAGTGGTGATTCAGCCAGAATCCAACTAGCGCTTCCGCACCATTTTGTTGCCACATCTTCGTTACCAAATTGTTTAACAGTTATTTGCAGCAGGACTATATCCAGTCTGTGCGGTTTAGGAACCTTATTAGGTTGTTGACGTCCAAGCCAGACAGTTGCTCGAGACTCTCGAACAGCGGTTTGCCCAGGGTTAACATTCTGTCCTTCCATAGGGCAGGGCATTCACAGAGGATTGTTTCTTTTTTCTCCGGTTGTTTACAACTGTGACAGTATGTGTTGTGAGGGATGCCCATTTTGGCGGCTTGTTCTCCGATAGACCAGAAGCCTGTTATGACTGCCGTAAGTCTACAGGTGTCCCGTCGTTTCATGTTTATTAATGTCGACGATTGCTTGAGGTTGTAGGTGGGCCATAACGTTCTGCTGATTTTGCATTTCGTCTGGTCTCTCCATCTACAATCTCCAATTCGAAGGTATTTTAGGGAAATTGCGTTCTTGACCGCACCTAGTGGAGTGAATACTGGTACTGCAAGAGCGCTATTCATGGCAGATCCCCCTCTTGCCAGTTCATCAGCTTTTTCCTTACCTTCTATGTTCCGGTGTCCCGGGACCCAAAGGTTACTCTATGGTTTTCACTTAAGTTGGTGAGGCTATTCCTACTTTGCTCCACCACTTTAGAGGTTGTTATAGTCGCGTCCAGCGCCTGGATTGCGGCTTGGCTATCCGAAAGAATAGCGATATTGCCCTTAAAAGAGAAATCTGCGATTAGTAACCTACAGGCTTCCCCAATTGCTAGTACTTCCGCTTGGAAGACGCTGCTGGTATTAGGGAGACGCACAGATTTTTCAATTCCAAGTCTATGAGAATATATACCAGCTCCAACACCACAATCCATTTTACTGCCATCTGTATAGACTGTGGTGTCGAAGTGGTTTAGAGAGAATCCCTTATTCCATTCTTTTTTAGATGGAAAGAGTGTGGCAAAATTTCTATTGAACGTTACCATCGGGACGATGTAGTCAGTCCTCACCGAGGTTAACTGAGTTTGTCGCGATAATAGACTAGCGTGACCATAAGTTTTTCCTTTCCATAAAATTTAAGAGCACACGTACAGTCTCAGTAAATAAAAACAAAAATACGTAAAAATAAAAATTCCAATTAAGCAGACATTCAAATTAATTTAATATTTAATATTTATCTGCTAACAGCACACCGTCACATACGCATTATTGCAGCCTCACTGTCACCTCCATTTCCAAGCACAAAACTCATAGCGTGCAAGTGCCCTTGACAGGCAAAAATAAAATTATAAAACGGTGAACATTACTCGTATAAATAGAAAAGTTTAGCAAACATTTAATTAACAACAATAAGTATAAGACTCTCCGCCCAGCCCCCTCTAACGTAATACATCACCTGCCAAGCCAAGCCGAGCAATGCAACTCAAACAAGCTTCAACGCTTCAACAAGAATAATTGCGCAAATAAATTTAGAGAGTGCGAAAGAGAGGTGGGCAAAATGAAATCTGTAGAAGTCAATAAAAACGCTAACTGGGGAAGCTGTGAGAAATGGGGGTTAGGTTGTTGGCTGGCGTGGGGAGTGCAAGCCATTGGAGCTTCAGCAAAGTAATTACTATTTAAACAGCGATGAGTAGAAAGAGAACAAAGCAATGATTAATTAAACAAAAATTGCGTGCGCACAATAATATTTGAAAAATTTTTAAATTTCAAATACAAAACAAAAAAAATAATAATAATAAATTCATAATTACTACACTGCTAACGTGTTTGAATACAACATCATTACAGACAGACAAGCAGACGGGGCATCAGATGTGCTGATGAACTTGACAGTGTCAACGTATGCGACTGATAAATTGCAAATGTGCACTCGAGCACGCAAAGTTTGTTTGCAAGATTGCAAAAGCATAAATACCATTTAAAAAACAAAAATAAAATTACAAATCATTAAAATAAAAAAAACACATATTTTGTAATGCAAACAAAAAAAAAACACATACGAGACGAAAAGCTTGAGTTCGACTTTGGCTCGTGCTTGATGCCGGCAGCAAGCGGCAAAGTGCATGTAAGGAATGAAAGTATAGTACAAAAAAAAAGCAAAAACGAAATATAAAACAATCCAAAGAAATTTAAAAGTACTAATGAGATTTGCAATTGACTTTTAAAATATTGCAACCCGAGAGAAAAAAAAAATTAAATAAACCTAAATCGCCATTTCATAATAACAGCTCATTAGTCCCCATAATGACAAAATTTGTAGCAACACACAAAGTTGACTTGGGCGCATTATGAACGTAATTTTTACAAATAAATATTTCTTTACAGCGCCTAATTTCTTAAATATTCATATGTTGCTGAAAAAAGTGAACAAACTCAGCGAGCGATGCTGTACATATTAATGAAAGTTGATAAAAAGAAAAGTTTCAACGAGTTGAAAGAGTTTTCGCAAGCTGCTAACCGTCCCGCAGCCAAAATGCCGGCATTTAATACAGAACTTTAGGTACAGACTTTATAATCCCACGTGGATGTCGTTTGGATTTGTACGCTAATCCAATACGCTTGCAATTTAGACGCTCAGCAGAAAATGCAATTTTAATATAAGGAAAGTTCGATGTGGAAAAGCTACAATCGCAACAGATTGCCGCCAGCAGATTTGCCTCTCAATTAGCCAACCAACTTCGGTCTTCAGACTAGCACCTTCTGATATTATTCGCGTTCAAATTATCCGCGTTAGCAATGCTGTCACCTTTCTTGATCGCTACATACTTCTGCCGTTGAAAAAATTGGGCTTCGGCAAACCCGAAAAAAAAAAACAATTCGTACGATGGGGAGTGCAAAGCTGCTGCTGACCGGCGTCGTGAAAAGAGTTCAGATGGTGTGACCCATGATGAAAAGAATAATGAAATGGCGCCTATCGTGGTCCCGTTACTTTGCTCCCAGTGAATTTGATAACGACTTACGTGATTTTAGCTCCAGTATGGCCAGATTACCATTTTTGTAACTTGATTTAGCACTCTTGTTTGTTATTTAGTCTCGGAGTTTTAGTTCTTTCTTCATGACATTTTTCTAGCCTGTTCTAATTAAAATGTAATGTTTATAATTTTGTAAAATATACATTTTTTAATAATTTGTTAAATAATTCACTCAGCTCTTTTTAACTTTACTTTTTTTAACATCTGGTGGCATTGCCCGCGATTGCAGGTGTTGTTGGTGTTCTTCTGCTTTCGGCAGACAAATCTCTCTCTCGCTACTGCAGTGTTGCTTAGCTTTGGATATAAAAACGCACTAAAATGCCCACTTAAAGAAAATAAAACCACAAATTTTTATTGAATCACTTAAAGAACTTTGTATGCGTGACAAATTCTCTTTAAAATGTGAGTTTTTTTTTAATAAATGTGTTATGCTTATGTACAATTTAATTTATGAGTTTTTTTTTTGTTAAGCGAGACTTTTTTATTAAGGGAACGACTTATTTGCTATATTTGAGGATATAAGGCACTCTTTTTGTAAAAAAGCACTAAATTTATTGCGAAGAGCAAATGGTTGGCAATACAGCACAACCCCGAAAAACGTGACGTCACGCACTCTCTGATGGGCGCAATTTTCTTTCTATCATTCTTGGATAGATACGAGGTTTGCTCGTTAGGTATGGTGAATTGGAAACCTCTAAAAACCTTTTCACCATGATACAAATCGGATATTCAAATAATGACAAAAGTAAAAAAGTATAATAGTTCATATAGCTTGGGCCAAAAAAAAAAAAAAAATTTCAAGCCTACTCAAAATTTTATAAAAAATTACTTTAATACCACAAAAAAAACCGTATAATTTCCATACGAAGTTTCGAGCTTTGTACAAAAATCCTAAAAATTCAGCAAATTTTCAAACATTGCCGGACATTTCTACGCATACCGTTTTATAGCCAATTAAATTTTACTATAATAAGGCTCAAGGCACGTTTCAAGAAGCTCAAGATTCGACAATTTATTTATTTTATTTTTTGCTGAGATATTGCGCATTTTCTTCCACTAGAACCCCCAACTTTCGAGCTCTTGTAAGCAATCGAATAATAATGATTTTCTTTACGAGTTTTTGAAGAAGTCAATGGCTTGAAAAGTACTCATATAAAGTGCTTATATATTTATCTTTTTATAGCATCAATACCAGCAATCGCAATTGGAGGCGAATATGTAAATTTGTGCATCAATATATGCCCCTGTAATGCATGTACGTGCATAGGTAGGTGGCAACGCTGTGTACTACAAGCAAGCACAGCGCTAATTGCTGTCCCACACTGTTGCAGACTATTTAGCAAGCACAAGAGAGAGGGGAAGCTGCGAGTCGAATGAGTGAGTTAACTGTCACTGCTAAGCTTATTTTCTTGTTTTTAAGCTTAGTGTTGGCTGTCTAGCTGATTGTATTGTTGCTGTTGTTGTTTCCAATGTTTTGTGTAATTACAAATTATTATTGATGTTTGCGTTCTTAAACAAGCGACAGCAACAACAAGCATCAGTTGAAAACAACAAACAACAGCATTAGAAGCCGCGCACAGAAGATCAACAGTCAAGATATGCCATTTTCGGTGTCGTTGCCGTTGCCGCTGTGCAGATTAAAGTTCAGCGCAACACACACACTCAGCAAAATCAGAAAGCATACGAATGAGTGATCACTAAAGAAAAAATATGTATGCTCATATGTAGATATTTAGAAAAAAAATTAACATTTCCTCAAAATTATGCATAGATTTGGCGATTAAACTCGAGTCGTTGGTGATAATTCCGTATTTGAAAAAAGTTGTTATGAAAATTTCAAAGTGTTCATATTTTTAAAATTCTGCCAACTGAAGTGAGGTGCGATAAAATGTGGCTGAAATACAAGTAAGCGACAAGATAATCTATTTCTAGTTTGGGAATTTTTCCGTTTGAATTTGTTTGTCGGCCAATTCACTTTGATTTCCCCGCTTTCGCAGCAACCGTGCAATTAAAATGGAAGGCAGTCAACATTTTGCGCCCTCTCCCTCGAAATTTCAACTATTTCGCCTACTATAATAAAATCGTACAAACAATACGAATAGAAAATTGCGCTTCAGTAAAAAAAAAAATCGCTTCAAGCGCTTTACGATTTTCACGAAAATATTTCCACCAACCTCAATTGAACTTATTTATGTACGTACATATGTATGTATGTATGTATATATTTTATTAAATAACCCGGATCCAGCCGTGTTTAACTTTAGCGCAGCCACGAGTCAGTCAATAAATAAGTACACACACACACACACATACCAACATATTTTAAAAAAGGGGAAAAAAGCATAAACGCTTTGCAAATATTGAGACAATAAATTGTTTGCATGCAACTGCAATTACAACAAGCAAACAGCTAACAACCAACAACAACCACAAATGCCACCAATAGAGTTACACCACCAACAACTCTCGCTTTAGCGATATGATGAAGTGCTTTGCTCTGTCCATATGTACGTTGTAGTTGTATCAATGAAGTCGATCATAAAGTTGGCCGCTGCAAATTGTTGGCGCCGTCTGCGTAATTTTCCGATGAGTGCGATAGCTTTGCAGCGGAGCCGACGACGGCGGTGGTACTAAAGGAGAAGCATAGAAGAGTACGCACGCGAATGCCGTCGTGCATTGAGTAGACGAAGCCGGTGCGGGCTAGCGCGGCGTCGTACTCTTTTAGCTCCGCCTTTGGCATGTGAACTATTTGCGCTGCTGCGGGTTGATTGACATGGGAAATTGCTGAATGTAAGCGCCACCGCCGCCGGCACCAGCGCTAGGGACAAGCAGTGAGCAAACGTCGGTGGTGCCGACTGATAAGCAATGGCACACGCGAAGCGATCAGGAATCTAGGTGCTGATTGCCAGGCAGTGTGGTTTAGCAGGCGACAGGCGGCGAAGCTTAAAGCAAAAAAAAAGAAAAAAACAACAGGCGACAGGCGGCGAAAAGCCGTCAATGCTGAGCATCAAGCAAAGTGCGCTCTATGTTTTAGGCGCAGGCGTGGAAAGTCATCCAGCGAAAATGCTCAATACTGCAGTGCAGCACTTAAGCAGTTCTTAAGCCCTTAAGCTTTTCCAAATATTCAGATTCCGACTAGTTTTGCATGATCACTGACTTAGTTTAAGGTCGTGTGCCATCGAGTCAAGAAAAGCAATCGGCGCTCAACACTCTTCAAATCACTAGTGCGTGAGACTTAAGAGAAAACAAAGTAATAATGGTCGCGTACACCTGTGTGATGTGTTTGGCCGAGCTCCCACTCCTATTGGTGGTGTGCGTCTTGATGTTGTTCCTCAAATGGAGGGTCCTACAGTTTCAACCTGATTCCGAGAACGGCAAATGGTTTTCCATCAGGAGCTTCTTCATGACAGAAATACACTCAGAGGTTTGCCATTGCCAGCCGAGGGGCGACCAATGTTAATTTAAGCGAATGGCTTTGAAAAATTTACTCTGCGGCAATAAATGATTTACTTAAGATTACTGCAGATCTGTGTTAATCAATTTTTTAAGTTTCTTAGAATTTATTTTTTGTTGCCCCGAAGTTGTTTTTGTTATCTGTTCATGTTAGATTTCGCATTATTGCTAAATCTTAGGCTTTAGTGATGAAAAACATGTAAGTATTTCTTGAAGCGATATAGCATATTATTTGCAGAGCCCAATCGGGGAACTTTTGACGCTTCAAATGATTATAAGTTAGATGGAATGGTTAAGTACCACTCTTGCACTCTCCAAGTAGCACTAAAGCGCCGTTTTGATACGCTTATGAGATCTCCAACAGGCAGATATCTGCAGCCAGCCAGATCAGTTTATGTAACGGAGAAGATTGATGGGATTTAGGTTGGCGCACTGCCTCAAGCTGTCAGAGAATGGAGCACTCAGTGACCTGAATCATCTGGTTGCCAAATCCGGATATTTACAGAGAAAATGCGCAATAGTCTTTTTCTCCGAAAGATCCCCACAACTTCTGCTATCCTGGTTGAATGGTAAACCTAGCTTTTCCGCGCGTGTGCTGATCGTTTATTGACCGATAAGCACAGCTACGAGTTTGAACATTGAATGGCATGGAGTCTCCAAGACTTTCTGAGTCCTCCATCTATTGTACTAGGGCCACAGGGTTTTCGAAATAGCACACGAAGAAATACTATTTTTTCTGCAATTTCCTGAGAAATAAGTTGTGCGATTCCCTTTTAACAACATTCAGTGGGATACCGATGATCGGGTAGGAGACCCCTGAGACCAATTCAATCGACCCCGTCCTGACAAGCTTATCAGCAATTTCATTTTTTTAGATCAGAGAAATGTTACCTGCACACCCAAGAGATTTGACCTTTTGTAAGGAGTGGACCAGTTTGGATCTGCACCATGGCGTCCTCAGAGCCTTGATCGCGACTTGACTATCGTAAAAAATGTTAAGATCTTCCTCACTCCCACGTTTCTTAAGTATTTTGCATGCCTGCTTCAAATGATTAATGAACAAGAAAATTGTTTCGACTATAAATGAAAAAAGAAAGAAGATGATTTAATTTCACTATTCCCCGGACCAGAGGGACCACCATGCAACTTCACATATCTCGCTTATTGCACAGCGATTGTTAAAATGATATGAAATCTTCTGCTTCTTCTTGATTGGCGCGACTCCAACTCCGAACGGCTTACGCGACTTTGGCCAAGTTTAACAAAGCGCGCCAGGCGTTTCTCTCTTGTGCTAACCGACGCCAGTTGGACACACCAAGTGAAGCCAAGCTCTTCTCAACTTGAGCTTTCCAAAGCAGAGAAGGCCTTCCTCCTCCTCTGCTACCACCAGCTAGTACCGCTTCGAGTATGTTTGTATCCATTCGGATGAGAAAACCCAGCCAATGAAGCCACTGGATTCACGATATGAAATCGGGTAGTGCAAGAACAATTCACAAGGAACCCTTGCATGCTCCTCGTTCGAATCCAACTAAATTTCGTATTGCCAGCTAATTCATTACTCATGCAGCTTCCTGCAAAGCGACTTTAATTAATAACTGAGACTTTCAATTTGGTATGAAAGTAGTTAGAAGCGGCCAACAGGGATGTCGAGCATTCTCCTCAATTAATTTTGAAGGCACTGTCAATAATTCCGGGACAAAACTAGCCGAAATTTATTAGACCCGACAGTGTTTAGACAGTCAATAAACGACATTCACCGGGAGACCGTCACCACCTTATTAAGCTCCCGTCCTGTGAATGCCGTAATCGGCCAATCCAACCACCACCCATTGCAGATGAAGAGCTCCAGCTTCCTCGTGTAACACTGGCACAATTACGTTCTGAATACTGTAGCAGGTTAAACTCCTACCTATCCAGAACTGTCCCCGACAATGCTTGCCGATTCACTTTCAGTGTAAATGATCTCTTTAAATGGGAGCAGGGAGCAGATAGTCACCAACCACTTCCCACGATAGTCGGGGTTCTACGTTACCACAGCGACTCGGACTTATATCCGGCTAAGGACTGTCACTCCAGAAGCATTCCCCACATATGTGGCTGCTACAACAACAATAGCAACGACGACTAACTCTTCCGACTTCGAATACACTATGGTAATCTGGAAGCCTAAGCTTGAGATTGACGAAGAGTTAAAGTAATTTGGAAGCCTAAGCTTGAGATTGACGAAAAGTTAAAGTAATTTGGAAGCTTAAGCTTCAGATTGACGAAGATCTTCTGCAAAAAAAGAACCTCCATGCACACTTTCGACTAATTTCGAACGATTTGCGAATGATTTTATCGAAATTTCTGTCAGTTACTATCTACTAACCTCCTCCTACAGGCGATAGGCATGAAGAGGTATCTACTCGGATCAGAAGCAACGACATATCAAACATATCGAATCGAAATCGCAGTTTTTAAGAATTTTTTATTGTCTCTCGACTGAGTTAAACATCAAATAGGTGCCAGTTAACCTGCGTGCGGTACGCGCAGCAAGCACTTGACCTGCAATGCTGCACTATGAGGGCAAATTAAATCAAATAGGCATAAAAAATTTTATAATATGCGGTTCCGCCTACATCCCGCCGACTGTATGCAATAACTTTTTTTCTGAGACTTTGCACACAAGTAAGCCTCTGAACTACGAATGCCATAAAAACGAAAGGAGAAAATGAAACTACAACCAACTACATTTCATTTACAGCAGGTAAAGCACTCGAAACGTTCACCTTGCCGCCGCCTGCCGCCTGCCGCGCAAACGTATCAAACGAAAATTAATGAAACGACGGAGTTCAACAAACTCGACGGAATTCCGCTCCAATGCCCTGAAAAATGCGAATGAGACAAATGTCTCATAGCCACGACGACGAACGTAGATCGAATTGTAGATCGCCGTTCGAACTGGCATAATAAATTTCAATAATCAATAATCACAAACGAAAATAACAACAAAAACCGAAAAGGGAAAAAAACGAAAAAAGGGCAGAAAAAACAAATACACAAAAAATAGTTACGTGCGCGCGCAGCTGGGAATTTATCGATTCCATTGTTCTCGCCATTTGTACTCGCTTACAAGTGGACCACCAAACAATTCAATGACCAAAACTCCACTATTCGAACTCCCCCAAACGGCAAAGCAGAATTACATTGCCACACACACAAATACAAAAAAATGAAACAAAATGCAACGAATTGTAATAATAAATATGCAAACGTACCACAAATAGGCGGTGAACCGACGAACTCACCCAATGGCAGGCAATAATCAAACGCAATTGATCGGCGATCGAGCGATCGAGCTATCGGCACAGCGATCTTTCCATCGTTTGGACTTGAACGCGCTTTCGATGCGATCGCTGCATCAAATAACGCTAATTAGCCACAGCTGCCGCGGCTAGTGGAGTGTGTGTGCGTGTGTGTGTGGGGTGCGCTGATGTGCCACCGATCGCCAAAAAGGTTGCGAACGGGTGAACTTGCGTTGTGAGTGCGTGTGATATCTACATGAAGCGATCGCAAACGTGCGATCAGTTAGCACACAAATATATGTGTGTGTGGTTGCGTTGGGAGCATCCAGTCAGCACAATTTCGGCACAGCTAACGGTGCTGTGGTTTAAAGACAAAGACTGCCAATGAGCGGGAGAAAAAAATTACAAAAAAAAAACAACAAAGAAATTCAAGTCACAATTATTTACATTCGGACGTGAATTTAGGTCATTGTGAGCGCACTTAAGGCGTAGCGGAATGGCATAATCTGAAATCAAATCCAAGTGATAGCGACCTCCCGCCGTCAACTAGAACTGATTTAGAACGCTTTGTGGTGTTACATGTTTTTTGAAGAGGGTGTTGAACTTGACTTGTGCCACAAATCAGCGCGCTGAGCTATCAGGTGAGCCACACGGCGGTGAGCAGTCAGCTAATTTGCATAATTTAACAAGCATTCCAGCTTATTAACGTTGATTGTTGTCCAAGCTGTTATCTTAACCGTCATCTACCTCTCTGCTTAATATCTTTATTAGCTTTGGGACGCGCGCGCTATACAATGATTGGCCGCCTGCGATTGAAAGGCGCATACAAAGTGTTTGCTTACTCCATTGATGAATGGCGTGAAAAGAAGCTGTTTTATGCGCATTGGAGTGGAGACAAAGGCATGGGGCAGTGAGGAGCGCAAGATCATAGAAAATAGTATATCACTCGATCATTTGCAAAGTCACACACACACACACATACATACTCACATTTGTGTCAGCTAACGGTCTCTTGTTTATAAACTCCACGGTGGCGGCAACTTGAATAGCTTCAGAAATTCCACAGCCATTAGTAAAGAATGTGCATACAATTGATATCTGCAGGGTCTTTCAAGTTCAACACTTTTCGTTTTTACAATTCAAACTGCTTCTTGGAAACCCAAGTAAAGTCAGAGACGAATATGTACAGGTAATCAACTCTTGTAAAATGATCAAATCTCTTGGGTGTGCAAGTAACATTTCTTTAATCATGGTTGTAGGGCATAGGAACATAGAGGAAATGAAATTGCTGATAAGCTTGCCAGAAAGGGGATTGAATTGGTATCAGAGACCTCCTACCCGATCATCGGAATCACCCTGATTGTAGTTAAGGGGTCCCGGTGGTCTATAGCTCGAATATATAAGGCAGTTTCATGTTTAGCTTAAGGTTTGAGGTACAGGAGCGCGCGGACCACTCTCTACCTAGTTAATGGGCTGTAGAAGCTATAATATTAGGAATTTCCGCAATAAAACTTCACAGAATATTCTTAAGATACTATACTTTCGAAATATCGAAAAACCAAAAAAAAACTATTTTTTGAAATTTCCAGACCACCAGGTCCCCTTAAAGGGCAACTGCACAACTTATTTCTTAGGAAGCGGCAAAAAAGATAGAGCTCCATTTCTTCATATGCTATTTTGAAAACCCTTTGGCCCCAGTACAATAGACGCAGTACGCAGAAAGTTCTGGGGACTCCACGCCATTCAATTTTCAAACTCGTAGCTGTGCTTACCGTTCATTGAACGATGGGCACTCATGCAGAAAAGCGGGGTTTTACCCTTTAACTCCCAATACAGAAGCTCTGGGGATCTTTCAGTGAAGAAGGCTGTTGCGCATTTTCTTTGTAAATGTCCGGATTTGGCAGCTAGACGATTAACGTCACTGGGTGCTCCATTCTTCGACAGCCTGAGGCAGTGCGCCAACTTAAATCCCTTCAATCTTCTCCACTACATCAACTGCTCTGGCTGGCTTTGGATATCTGGCTATTGGTGGTCTCATAAGGGTATCGAAACGGCGTTTTAGTGCTACTTGGAGAGTGCCAGAGTGGTACTTCTACCTTCAACCTACCTAACATGCACAGGTGGACTACCGGTGGTCCCACTTATAAACTTCGATTTTTCAATCACATGAGTTTTTTGGATTTTTTTATATTAAAAAATGAGAGGCAGCTTATGGACCTCAAAAATTTATTTCATTCTGAGTCGATGGTTTTGATATTGGCTTTCTGTGGCAAATTCTAAAATGTTTACAAATATTGCAAACTAACAGAAAAAAGCATTTATAATACGAAATCTAGCTATTCAACGCTAGTCATGGAAGACGCTACCTGCGGTTCTTAGGCTAAATTGACTTTGAAGCTCCATCAAGCGCTATAGGTAATGCCCGGATGAAACTAAGTTTTTAACATGAAGCAGAAAGGCGGAGCTATAAATTAGAAACGTAATATCGAGTCGCCCAGTGGAAACTTTGTGAGGTATTTACATTTAAACACGTCTTGCGGCTGAGTGGTCCCACCTAGGAAATTCATTATCAGTTTATTGACATGTTTAGGAATGCCTATTAGAAATGCCAGGAATCATATTTATTTATAATTAAACTGCTCCCAGGGTCCAACCTCTAGCCCACTTCTTCTAGCAGAAGTTCACCTTCATATATTCTCTAAAGCATCAAGCTACTTTAGGACAAGGATGATATATTATCAGGTTTGGCATTCAGCTATGATGAAAAATGGAATTGAACTAGTAACTTCGGCTGCCACGCCACTGGGTACTCAGCAGCAGAATTCTGCGCGCTCATTTCAGACGACAGATAGATTACCAGGTTTGCTATTTAGCTGTGGTGAAAAAGAAAATTGTGAGGGAAACTTTGGCTGTCACATGGAAGAAAAAAAATTATAAAACAATTTAATAAAAAAAATTTAAAAACAAAATTTAAGAAAAATTAAAAACCAAATAAAAAAAATAATAAAAAAAATTTAAAAACAAATAAAATAAAAAAAAATTAAAAAATTAAAAACAAAAGTATTTAAAAAAAGATAAATAAATTCAAACAAACAATATAAATTAAAAAAAATAATTTAATTCATTTAAAAACAAAAAAAACACGTTAAAGAAAAAATTGTATTGAAAAAAAAATAAATAAATTAAAACAAGAAATATAAATTAAAAAAAAATGTTTTTTTATTAAAAAACAGATAAAAAAAATTAAAACAAATAATTGTATTTTAAAAAAGATAAATTAAAACAAAAAATATAAATTAAAAACAAAAATTTAAAAAATTTAATACAAAAAAATTTAAAAAAATAAAAAAAAACATTAAAACCCAAATAAAAAACTAACAAACAAATTTAAAAAGAAATAAAATAAAAAAATTAAAAACAAATGTATTTAAAAAAGGATAAATAAATTAAAACAAACAATATAAATAAAAAAAAATTTTAATAAAAAAAAAAATTTTTACAATTTAAAAACAAAAAAAAATTAAAAAAAAAAAAAAATTTTACAATTTAAAAACAAAAAAAACACGTTAAAGAACAAATTGTATTTAAAAAAAAAGATAAATAAATTAAAACAAGATATATAAATTAAAAAAAAAAAAAATTTATTTAATTAAAAAACAAATAAAAAAATCAGAACAAAAACTTGTGTTTTAAAAAAATATATATAAATTAAATCAAAAAATATAAATTAAAAAATATATAAATTAAAAAAATATATATATTAAAAATCAATATAAATTGCAAAAAAATTTATAAATTAAAACAAAAAATATAAATTAATACAAAAAAGTATATAATTTAAAACAATATATTATATATAAATAAAAAATAATAATATAAATTAAAAAAATATAAATTTAAAAAAATATGTATATAAAAAAATATATATAAATTAAAAAAAATGTAAATAATAATTTACAAAAATACAAAAAACAGTTAAAATATAAAAAAAATAAAATAAAAAAAGTTTTAACAAAATACAAAACAATAAAAAATAGGCGAAATAAAAATATATTAAAAAATTTAAAAAGGCTTGTAAAAAAAACATAAAATAAAAATTGAAAAAAAGAAAAAAATATAAGATAATACGAAAAAAGTATTAAAAACAAAAATTTAAATATAAAAAAATCTAAATAGTAAAAAACAAATTAAATATTAAAAAAAAAAGTTTAATAAATAAAAATAAATGTTCAAAATAATTTAAAAAAGTTCCAGATTTTAGGTATAGAAAATAATATATTAAAAAAAAAAAATTTAAATATATATAGAAAAAAAATTAAAATAAATTTAAAAAAGGTTTTAGATTTCCCACCTCACATCTGTCAAAAGCGACGTTATCGAACTGTGAGACAGCTCTCAGAACTCGAAATTCCAACTCGAACTTGGAAGACCCTGTTCATAAGTGGTAAGGGATGCCTGCCGCCGCTTGTCCGTAGTGGAAGCATACTACTAATCACGGGAGCCACTACACGTACTCGCACTTACATACCAACACACATACATGCATACAAATGCACTTATAAAGTATGCATCCGCAATAAAATAGCAGAAATGTGAGATTATTTACGCTTTTGTTTTACGAGTATGTGGCACTATTGCAGCTCATTTGCATACCGCCAGCCACTTTTTGTGGCCTTTCATAGATATCTCGCACCACCGTACGGTTTCGCGATTCTTGGTACTTGACTCTTGGAACTCTGTGCAGTTTACATACACACACACACACACACACACACGCATACATACGTGCATAGCCTAATAGAAATGTCAATGTAACTAGACGTGTACCTGTATGTGTAGATATGTATAGTATGTAAGCAACTTTAGAATGCCAAGAAATCCAGCATATCATGACTCAGCAGAGAAACATGCTGCCCAGGGGCATGCTTTCGAGCCGCATACCAAAACACAATGTAAGTCAAATGTGTATGGACACAGGCCATACTACCGGTCCGGCCCTGGCAGAGGCACACATGCCACATTCGATTTGCTTGCCACATATGAATGTATAATACAAACAAACGCATTGGCGCACACTCAGGGCTCAGCAGCCGAAGAATTCTTACAAGTTATCAAGCGTAAATATTGTCATATGCGCGCATTTGTCATAGCTGTTTGTGTGTGTGTGTGTGTTCAGTGAGCTTACCCTCTATGCCCTCGGCATACCCACATACCTCGTATGTATGTATGTGTGTTCTTGCGTTCTAGCGGTTTTCCCCTACCACGTACTATCGATCGTGCGAGCGCATGTTCTGCTGTGGCGCTGTGTTTCTTGTTGTTTTTCTATTTGATAATTTTGTAATATAACCGCATTCTTGGCGACCCTCATAAACTGGCTGCAAAGTAGAGTGAAAGGGCGCAGGAAAAAAGCCAATGCGCTGCGCCAACGCGATCACCTTAACGCCGCCGAGATCGCATAGTAACATATTTACAATGCACACTGCAAGCAGACACACATACAAATGCACCCAGCCCTGCCTGGGCTTGTGAATGCTACGTTTGACCATGATGGGTTTCTAGCATTTCTGCGCGCCGCGTACGCGTACTCGTAGTCAGCCGATGCAAGCGCTCTAAACGACGTTGTCGCCGGTGAACCAATCGGCACATTTATAAAGGGTGGGTCGCCGGCTGATTTATTTGCAAATTATAGATTCTTTCTTGTACCACCTCACAGTTGAGAGATTACAGCAGGTTGCGCTTGTTGCGGTAACGCTACTCGTGAAATTCGCCAATTTGATGCTGCGCAGACGTAATTGCACAGGGTATCGCGAATTAACAGAAACAAAATGTTGTTATATTGGCGAAATTTAAGGAAAGTAAAAAGAATAACATTGCTACTGGGGACTACTAATTTCCTTGTGAACCGACTTCAAAGTGGGCTTCCTAGCTAACAATCTTCTTCTTCTTCTTGATTAGCACGATAACCGCTTAAGCGATTTTGACCGAGTTTAACAAAGCACGTCAGTCCTTACTTTCTCGTTGGATTCACCAAGTGAAACCAATTCCTTCTCCATCTGATCTTTCCAAGGCAAAGGAGGCTTTTCTCTTCCTCTGCTACCACCAGCTGGCACCGCATCGAATACTTTCAGAGACGGAGCGTTTGTGTCCATTCCCGACTAGAAATTTTGGTAAGGCGGTGATTAGGCGCAAATAAGGCAGACCGCATTCCAAATTTGCCCCATAAGGCAGCTAAACTAGGCCCAAGGCCACACATCTGCCCAAACTAGGCCACACATCTGCCTCAATAGGTGCAGGTTCGAAAAACCGAACTTCGGTAATACTCCGGAAGCCCTTCTACAAATCAGTTAGGGATTCCAGTTTATGCCTAAGTGAGATACTGCCACAGATTTTCGTGATCAACACCAAATTTGGTATTGTTCTGGCATGCCAATCTTAAGCTCATACAGCTCATTGTTTCATCGCCTGCGATACTGGCCTCACCAACATGCAAAGGTCCAAAAATCTTGCGCTGAATCTTTCTCTCAAACACCTCATCGAATGTTGTCATCGTCCAAGCTTCTGCGCCATACGATTATCCGGGCATAATGAGAGCCTTAAAGTCTGCTAGTTTTGTTCGTCGAGAGAGGACTTTACTACTCAATTGTCTACTTATGGTGCTCACATTCACCAACGTAAACGTACGCCTATATCAGCTGACACGATTAAACCAATGAGAGACTCATGTAAATGAATTTTCCCCACCGTTCCGTTCAGTAGTATCGTAGATGGTGCTTTCATCGTGAGTGTGAGCCCCATGAGTCCAAGGCAGCACTTGTTGGCAAGAGAGATTCTTCGTTGAATTTCTAGGCCGACTATTGTGGGAACACTTCGAACCCTGTCCCACCGAATTGTAGTCACGCACAGTCTGTAACTCGACTACGGTGGCCGCTCATTCTAATTGGAGAAAAGGTCCGACTTATTTCGGACACGAAGAAAAATACACAATTAGGTACCTATTCCAATTTGCCGTCTTTAATACCCAATCTTGCGCAATTATGGGGTTGAGTTGTTGAATATTACAAATACTGACAGAAATTTTGTATATTTCTTCTTCCTCACACGAAACGGGAGGTCGCTTTACGCGCGAGCCACATTTCGAAATTCAATACTGGAAACTCACTCATGCCCCCAAAGACAGCATTTTTTAGTTAATTAAACCAAGATCTCGAGACAAAAGACCATCCGCTTCGAGATAGTTTCTCTGTATGGGCCTTGCGACAGCTTTAAAATTGCCTCGAATATGCACAAATTATTGTATTTTTTCAGATGAGGCACATTTTCGTCAAGTAAAATTGCCGCATTTGGGCGCCATACACCCATGCACAGGCGGAGAGAAGACACCCAATGCGTCTTTGGGGATATTTTTAGTGAAATCACCACACACGTAGTAGCGACGGTTACTACATGGTGCGAAGGCATTTTTAACCTAACCTCACCGCCAAACAAAAACATGCGTCTTGTGGATGTAGTAGGTGGATTGAGCACAAAAGAGCTTAAAGTCGAAGTGCGATTTTCCTTTTCATTCTTACTTTTTTGGAGCATTTTTCCTAAACCAAACCAAATCCATCCCGAAAATATACCCACCAATTTCTATTGGCAGCACTTTGAAGAATTATGTGTAAGCTCTGCAATTCAGCAAGATGGCTGAGCACGTTCTACCCCAAGAAGTCCAACAATCGATATTTTACCGTTCTAGTGATGTCATTTGACCTCTAAAAGGATCTCCATTTAGATGGCGTCGAGTATTTTTTGTTGTTTTATTGGATAACGAAAAAGATTGGTCGATGTTATGCTTCGAATTTTAGAATCAGAGAACTATTCCGACACTTAAACATCCTACTGTGCGCGCTATTGCTGAAACAACAATCGAAACTACCGAAAAAAACCACCAAAATTGGCCTGATAAGTTCGGCTACGGTGCCGCCAATCATTTGAAGCTTCTGTTCACTCCACTCGGCCCGCGCATAAGGCCTCGACAAGACTCAGTCTTGCGTTGGTTTCGTTAATCTATTTTGCTTTCTGACAGGGTAGATGATTAGCCTACCGCTAGCAAAAATCATTGAAACATATTGAACGGCGTTTTTAGAGCGTTTCAAAAAAAAAAAAGAAACCCCCGCGTGATACACCCTGTATATTCGTTTATATGAAAACAAATCACAAATGTGATCGCATTTTTTCATGTCACGAATGCGTACACGAACGCGAACGCAATTGTAATCGCAATCATCAGTGCCGTATATCAGTCAGACAGCACCACCAACAACAACAAAAACATAAACATCATTATCATCCATGTCACTGGCGATCTTTTGTTTTTGCCATTGTGTCGTCGCCCGCTTCAGCGCTGCGCTGGCAAAGGGCGGCGGCAACGGTGGGCTATTGCCGTTGTTGGATGATATATTGCGGATTTACGCGTATACCGAACATTTCAGTTCAGCTCCGCTCAGTCGTGCTCGTCGACGCAATTGATATTTGATGAGCTGTTGGCCAATATGGCATTTGTGGTGCACATTGTAGGGCGTCTACGATGAATTGTGGCCGCGGAATTTCTGCTGTCAATTAGCATACGACGAATAAGAAGACAAATTCTCATTTGACTTGTTGCACGTTTCATGACAATGGCCACATGTGGAATGCTAATGTGTTATAGGCCTTTGTGTCTGTTGTTGTGGACTTTTTGCAACAAATGAAAATAATCATTACAAAACATATGCAATGTGTGTGTGTGTGTGTGTGTATGTATGTATGTTTGTATGAACGAGGAGATATTCCCGCAACGCGTGGGAGGTTCGCGCAATTGCATGACTTGAAATTGACCTTGTAATTAGGGGCTCGTGGTTGCGTATTATATCTTTTTTTGTAGGCATAAATAAAGAGCCGGCGGAATTGTATTCAATGAATAGGAAAATATGTATGTATGAATGTGTATATATGTCACATAAGTTGTGATGCAGAATAAGTACCGTTTGGTTTTCTTAATATGCACCGTATTTTATTTTAAGGGACGTCAACGTCGTAGACGACAATTGGCAATGCAGAAATGTAGCAGATAAGAGATGTTCTTCTTCTTCTTCTTAGCTTCACAATCCTTGGTGGGCCATAACTAATTCGACATTTTTTCTCCACTTTATTCTACCCCTAGCTACATCTCTCCAGTTCTGTATGCTCATTTGCTTAAGAACTGATTCGATGTCATCTAACCAACTCTTTCGTGGGCGCCGTCTTTTTCTTCCTCCAATGGGTGTTAATATAAAAGCTTTCCTAGCATTTCGCTGTATCGGCATGCGCAGTACGTGCCCCGATCCATGGTAAAATATTTTTATAGATAGATTTTATGAAACACAAAACGATTGCCGTAGAGTTCAAAGTTCCCCTCGAAAATTGTTTTTTACACCATACCTAACGAGCATCCTTGATCTAATCCGTTGGGCTTTGATAAAACGGGAGATGTTCACAACCCAAAATAAACTAAATTTAATGTAGATATCTTTTCTGTTCCACTGTGAGATGAGATTTGGACTCCCCACCAATCATCAAGTGAAGAGAAAATTGCGGTCAATCCAAGCCTATTATTCTGTGTGTTAACAAATATTTTATTACCAGCAGATTATCATAGCGAATGAATAATAAAATATTTTGACCGGCATTCTGGCGCACTGGTAACGTTGTCAACAGCACAAAATATGCCAGAGGGTGTGGTGAAAATATTTCTCCGCCACCAATCGTCACCATCGTACGATGGAGACAAGGAGAATAGATTATCAGATTTGCTAGTTAGCTATGGTAAAAAAAACCAAATTGTGATGGGAACTTTGACTACCCCGTCACTTGGGGATTCGGCTGCCGAATTCAGCACGATAATTTCACAAGGATGATAGATATCAGGTTTGCTCGTTAGGTATGGTGAAAAAAGGCTTAATTTTGTCAAATTCGCTCAGAGCCGAATAACGGTCTGCTAGGTGTACACCTCTAAAAATCTCTTCACCATATTTTCACATGTATTCGCATACTCGTCCGTGACTCAGATAACAACGAAGTGTGAGTTGTTGTGAACACATCCCAAGTGACGTCAGCCCATCAGCTGATTCTGTCGAACTCGCTGAGAGCCGAATAACGGGCTACTAAATAGCCCACCTCTAAAAATGATTTTTGGAGATACATATTTCGATTCTAGCGCCACCATCTAGTCAATTTTTGAACAAAATTACCATTCAAAAGTTAAAACTTTGTACACACTTCATAAAAAAATTGTCTTCTGATTTTTGTTTTTTTGCCAAACAAATTTTCGTCGCTTTAATCAGAATCTCAAGATGACTTTAAAGTATGCAGTTCAACTCTAAAATAACAACACAGGCTCGGAACTCTGTATGTGGAAGAAAATACTCAGTAAAAACACAAATTATTAAAAATCAATGCTATTTTGAAGTCACTTGAGACTTGCACTTTGTTATACTAATATTGAATGGGCTATAAAACTGCATGCATGGAATTTTTATAAAAATTTGTAATGCTATGTAATATTGGTCGCTGAAAACGTGAATTATAAAAAATTTTTGTAAATAAAAACATTGTATACAAAATTCTGAATAATTTCCATGCCTAACAAATTTATGGATCGGCGATCAATATTACATTCCAGCATTCCATATTTGGTTTGGATTGAAGCAGTTTGCAGTCATGGATAGTAGCGCTCCGGAGGGGGGACTACTTTTACCTAGAGTAAAAGCGCTACCTACCATGACTGCAAACTGCTTCAATCCAAACCAAATATGGAATGCTAGGTAATATTGATCGCCGATCCATAAATTTGTTAGGCATGGAAATTATTCAGAATTTTGTATACAATGTTTTTATTTACAAAAATAAAGCGCTACTATCCATGACTGCAAACTGCTTCAATCCTATTCAGACAGAGCTAACGGATGTAGAAATTTCGAATCTCTTAAATGTAATTGTTAACAGAGATACCTTCTTCTAGCACAGTAGATAATTTTCACAATGGACAATACTGTCTGGAAAAGGATACCTTTGAAAGGCTTTAGAGCAGATTTTAGTTCTTTGTAGATGATAACATTTTGAAGATGCTTCGCTAGACTGTCATGAATGATGTAAAATGAAATTAAATGAAGATTTCGTCGATAGTTCAATGTAGTGCGAATACAATTTAGATATTTCAGAGGAATTACTTGATTTCCCCTGCACATCTTCTCCATCTAACCAAATTCAAATGAATGATGAGATCATTGGAAGTGATGGATCGAATAACACATATTGAGAGAACTGTTAAAAAAAAATATTGAGAGAACTGTTCAAATTACAGCTACAGCGAGCGCAAGTATGCTCTGCTCAACCGACAGCTACTAGCACAGGGTGTAAATCACGCTCCTCTAGGTAAACTATTCCTCTAACTTTTTTCCGCGTTGTGTCTATATCGCATCTGGCCTATTAGCCGAGTGTATTGAACCATTTTATTAGCTGAATAGTTTCACTTGTGTCGTTGAGATGGCAGAACACTTGCAAATTTGGTTGAGGTGCCGACGACCTTGGCTCCTTGGCGCCACAAGATCTACTCAGATTTCTTCGGACGTCAAGTAGATTTAAAGATTATTAAAAAGTGAGTCCGAATGCAGTAAAATGGATTTAGTTGTGTCTGAGTGCTGTACTTGCTAAGCTGTCCCGACCAACAACAAAAAAAAAAAAAAACAATAGCATACTAAGAAATCTGTGCGAGTAAGGTAAGTAAGTAATATCAAATAACTTAAAAAGCTCGTTAAGTGCAAAAAAGAAATTACCAACGTTTGTCTTCAAGACTCTCCTTGCCAATCGAAGAAGTCTGAATATCGAATAGAATCCTCCCTAAAGTTTTCGAACGAAAAGTACTCCGAAGGGTGTTTGGCCCCATACGCTGCAACGATGGAACGTACCAAATACGCTACAACGATGAGTTGCTAAACTTATGCCAGGGAGAAGACGTCGTCAAATACATTAAATCCCAAAGGCTTCGATGGTTAGGGCACACTGTGCGCATGGAAGACAGCCGCCCCCAAAAATTTTTTTTATCAAGGAATTGTCTAATCACCCGAGCCCGAGGACGTCCAAGGTTAACCTGGCTTGACCAAGCCATAGCCGACCTGAAAAAGCTGCGAGTTAGGAGCTGGAGATCTGTTTCTATGAACCGTGCAGATTGGAAGGGGATTGTGGATGAAGCTAAAGCTCACCCTGAGCTGTAATCGCTACCTGATGATGATGATCCTCCCTAAACGTTCCACATATTTCTCTTGCAGTTTCGGTTCTATTTGCACTCAATTTGAACTTGCACAATGAACGAGTCAAGGCGCATTTGTGTCGTAGGCGCACAAGGAGATAGAAGCATACGACGATAGTGCGAATGAAATGGCTTTAGGCATTTCACTTTATGCTGGCATCAGGACGGCGAATGAAAACAAGCCATCCAGCTGGCTTACCAATACCACCTCCAATAGATTCGCCTTGGAACAAGTCCTAATAACTGCATTAATACACAGTTATGCTCAATTTCGAATTTATGAACTCTCAATGCCAATGTGTCGATGCAAAAGCTTTCAGAAAACAGTCAATAAGAATACACCTGCCTCTCCCAGTGCATGGAATTACTACAACACTAAAAGGAGGGGCAATTTTAAAAACCACGCAAACTTTGAGGTAAACACAAATAGGACTTGTCAGCTTCTGTCTGGTATGATTAGGGACCATGGCCGGTGTATGAGCGACCAATGGAACTAGAAGAATAATTTAACCTTAATTCATTGTATGCGTAAATTCATGCAAGGAGAAAAACAATGCTGTAGAGAAGTAGGAAGGTCGAGAACAGAAATTTATGTAGGCCGTCGGATGAGATAAAAAATGTACTAAGTAGATTAGTCAAAAAAAATAATACAAATAAAAAAGAGTCGAGTTTTTAAAATTGTGTTAATAAAAACAAAACAACAACAAATTGTTATTTGCCAAATCGTTACCGCACAATAATCTTTCATTAATGGCCAAATCTATTCAAAAATCACTCAACCAGTGAACAAGATTTAAAACGCACGCAAACAACAAACGTTTTTAATGGATTTCTTGCGCAGACACCTATTATGCAACCACTTTTTCGCAATTATTTCGAATAAGAACCAAACATTAATGTATACAAAAAAAAAGAAATAAAAAATCTGAAAAAATACATTGGCATTGAAAATAAATCCCCAGCAAGACCACAGTGTACAGATTAAAATCAAAGTTACGCCAAAGAAGAATCAACACTGTGGCTACTATTTGGCGGTTGGGTGCTATAAATTCACGTTCAAAATTATGCTGGTGTATTTTTTTTTTTTTTCATCCACACTTGTTATTCAATTCTCATGGCAGCGCGCATGCGGCCAACATTTTAAACACGCATGCAGAGTAAAAAGAACAAAAAAAACACGATTTTTTGTTAGCACAAATGCGGTGGCTGAAACATCATAGCCAAGTAATTATGGGCAATATAAACTGAAACCATAGAAATCATTGAAACTGAGCAGAAATTCAACGCAAAACACCTCGAAAATCGAGAATTTCTTGAAAGCCACAGCCAGCGACGAACAAGTCTGATACAAAGGTAAGCAGATAAAAAACACAAAACACAAAACAAAAACAAAGGCAAGCAATAAGCAATAAAAAAATGTATGAAATGAGCTAAACCAAACTAGAGCCACTAATTAAAGTTATGGACGAGTTTAAGCGAGTAGAAGCCACCAGCCAGCATTAGAGGAATGCCAAACGTATACGTACGTACGTACAAGGGACTGATAGGCAGGCGGACAGACAATAACTTGAAGGCAAACCGATACGCATTTGAAGCACACAAAATCAGCTAATAGATGCGTGCGGGTAAAATAGAAATACGCACGCACAAGTAAGGAAGTAGGAGAAGGAGAAGGCGCAAGGGGAAGGCGAGACATATTAATAAGCCAACATATGAATTGGACGATCAAGTTGAGTATGAGCACATATGTATGTATGTGTGTGTATATATTTGTGAACCGCTAAAAAAACTGCAAATTTCGGAGCGCAATTCTCCTTGTGCGTTAAGAGCGCGCTAAAGTGTGAGAGAGTGTGCGCGCACAAAACTGTATTGAACAAATCAACAGCAACGAGTTAAGAGTCAGCCAGATGTTTGGATCACATTGCGCTGCAGCGCAGCAACAGCTTCAAAACGTTGTTGGTTGTCGAGCCAGCCAAGAGATTAAATCGTGAGATACACGATGCCATCCATGACAGCAGCTGCAGCTGCAGCGAAGACTGTCAATTGCAAGAAAATCACATTAAGGTAGGCACTACTACTAGGTATCATATGCATTTTATATGCACGCACACACACGCACGCACATACCAACATATATGATGGCTGAATATACAAAGGCATATGGGGGCTGGCTTCAATGCGCGCGAGCACAAAAAGTCAAGTCGTCGCTGAGTGGCGACGAAGCGCGTCGTCGGAGTCGCTGAACGAGTTTCTGCGCGCTTTGGTTTCATCTTGGTCGCCTGATATGCGGTATATTATTAGATTTAACAGAGCTTTTTTTCTGTTTTCGTTTTTTTTTTTTTTCTTCTACACATTACAACACACATGCGCTATATTTACAATGAGAGCAACAACATTGAAATGTGGCGCACTCGTCTGAAACGACCTTTGAAAATATTTGCTGCTGCGGGCTAAGCTGCGGGCTCACCAAAGCGCTATAACAGCCCACTCGACGACGACGGCGGCGACGAGGCAGCAACGAGAGCCATATTGAAAGGAGGAGGGAGTTGAAGTGGGAGATAGCATTCATGTCGCGGCTTGGCTTGTGGTTTCATTTTCTGCTTCTTCTTCTTCTTGTTTTGGTATGCGATCGCGAGTAGAAAAGAAGGCGAAATGTTGCATGGTCGCGCCGTAGCAGATAACTGCAGCTTAGACGGTGCGCATAAACTCACTTACATACACATACATACACACATACATACATTTCAGTCCGTGTCGTTGTCTTATGCGCAGCCGCACGGATTAGAGGTGAAAATGTGTGCAAGGAATTTTTATCTCCGCTGCAGCTGTGCTTGTGGCCGTCGAGATAAATTTGTGGCCATATGCAGTAGGTAAGTCTCCAGTGATTTGCACACGCATCCGCTTAAGACTTGTGCAGCAGTTAGCGTGCAAATATACATACACACACACACACATAGAAGTACATATATTTCTGTAAAGCTTTAAATTGGCATGGAAATACATTCAACGGCTAATGAGAAATGGTTGAGGTCCAGCTAATTGCTTTCTGATGTCATTTGGCAAGCGTGTAATAAACTTACGAGGATAAAATGAACATTGGCTGGATATTAGGCGCGGATGTATGCACATAAATTCTGTGCGAAAAGTTCACGAAATTTGCAAATACAACGAAAACTGATGATATGCCTTCAGAAAAATCTCTACGATAAGCAGTACAAAGATTGTAATGTTGTTTTTCTAAATATTAATTCTAATTTCCAATACTCAAATAATTTTTCATACATCGATTTTGGAATCGGCTTCAACTGCTTCCACAAATTCTCTCGTCTCAATTCTATCGAAACGATTTCTGAGAAGTGGTAACTCGAGTTTTGGGTGCAGGAAAAAATCTTATGTTAGGTGAATAGGCAGCTTTCGGAATGGTTTTAAAGTTTTTTGTTGTTGTTGTAATAATTCCGAAATAAAAAGACGAAAATGGAGTTGGATTGGTTATACTCTCCGTAGATAAGACAATACTTAGGGCATTAAAATATAGGGTACCAAAATGGGTTTTCAATGGTAACCGCAAGGAAGTCGACGGAGAGGTAGTCCACGTTAAACTTGGATGTAATTCAACACCCACAACACAAGCCGTGCTTAAACTCGTCACTCAACTTACGCCCTTAACTTCTTCGATCTATGGGTTCTACATCTCCGACCTAAAAAGTGGCGATATGAAAGGACCTCTAAAGATCTCATAAGACTTCCGACATACTCCTATTCTTTTATAAAGTAGATATACATTATCTGCTAAGCTCATTCTCTTCAGGAACTTCCAAGTTCGCATTAATGAAAGTATGGCCTTGTAAAATAATTCTACCACCTTCAAACCTGAATCCCAGATATGGTACACTGATGGATCGAAATTAGAAGATGACAGAACAGAGGCAGGAATCAATGAGCCTAAATTCAAAAATTTTTTTCCAACGGCTCGCTACCCAACAATCTTCCAAGCAGAAATGCAAGCTATTGAGATATGTGTGAGGGAATGACTTCGCAGAAATATGAGAGGAGCTCACGGCGCTTTGAAAGCCCTTCTAACAACTACAATCACCTCAAAAATGGGACAAGACTTCTTGCATCTTCTTAACATGTCAGGGAACTTTAACACATTATTAGTAGGTTGGGTTCCTGGACACGAGCGTAATGAAATAGCTGAGCATCTAGCTAAAAAAGGGGCGAACGTGCCCCTATTCTGTGGGCCAACAAAAGGCCACATCAATGAACCACTCAGGAAATGACAGGCGAAACTCTATCGGTCAGGGACATGCTAAACAATTCCTAACGCCGAACAGAGGCATTTTTGATAAGCTACTTTCACTTAGCAGCGTAGGCTTGAGACTTTTAACTGGTTACTTTACCGGCCACTGTAGCCTGAGATACCACTTAAACAATATTTGTCTCACGCTTTGAGAAAATGGAATTAAAGAATATTATCTTGAAAATCTTCAGTAATCCATAAGTTTAAGATGAGTAGAGGATTAGTCAGTATTCCGCATCCGAGAGTGGATCCGGCGCTGTCGGCTTTGCCACCTGACTGGCGAGGCGTAGCAATTTCTTTCTCGCTGTTGGAGAGTTTACAACGCCTCGTTAGCAAAAAAGAAGAGGGTCTAAGTCCAGTGAAGGTTGTCGTTTGGAGAGGAGTGGCTGTGTTATTCTTATCACTTTCCTCTTAACTACACTATGTGCCACCTAAGAATCACAAAAAAACACCTCGAAAACCCACTGCTTGAAACACTATGGTAAATGCCTTCTTCTTCTTAGCCGTGAGTGGCTCTGTAATAATGCGGACCAAACGCTAATTCACAAAACCGAGCACGACTTGGAACAATAGTGCCATTTTTATTTGCTGGACATTCACTGATAGAAATGACCCAGACATAATCGGAAGTCTGCCTGTGAATCGTCGATTGAGTAAACGCGTGAAAATGACAGGGTCTGAACTGCACTACACAAACCCTTAGCCTTTTAGATCGCATTTAAGTTTATCGCACTGCCATTTAAATTTCCACATCTAATCCGAATACTACGTCAATTGCATTTTCTTTCACTGGTGACTTTTCAACCCAGAGCTACAGTCGCTATTACCTTTCTGCATTCAGTGGATGTCTCGTCGAGTAGTCTAAAGATTCGTATAATAAGGGGAGTGGCGTGGGAATAATAATAATATGGGTTCTGCAAGCGGCCACCATTTCCCTATGTCATAAGAAAAAGTAAAATTCATTCACTCAAACTGGAGGATGTTTTCAGATTTGCCAAAGAATCTGAAAAATTCTCACAGAACTAGCTATCTCTGTCTCTGTCTCTATTCAATCTTATCTCTTTCTATCTGCCACTTTTCTCTTTTCTTCCTTGGCTATGTGCTCTCTTACTTTTCAGCGCGTTAGAGTGTTTTAGGAGTAACCAAATCTCTCGGTGCTTCTTGGCTCAACTTTTTCAAATTAAAAATTTTCAACTTCTTCGATGTGTTTTCACTTATATAGGTGCTCGCCTATCCACGAGATTCATTTAAATGAGAAATTCTGTGTACTTTTGAAGCAGAACTTATAAAAAAACAACATTTTTCTTTAAATTACAAAAACATTTCTGAAATCTACCAACAATGACGAGAGCAACATTTTGTTCCTACAAAAACAAGTTAAGAAGAATTAAAAAAAAAAAACAAAAAAAAACATTAAAAAAAAACCAAAAAATAAAAAAAAAGAAATTAGAACAAAAAAAAATAACAAAAAAAAAATTTTAAAAAACCTTTAAAAAAAAAGTTAAAAAAAATGAAAAAAAAAGTTAAAAAAAAATCAAAAAACAAAAACTAAAAAAAAAAATACATACATATATTAAAGCCATCTTTAATTGACGTTGCTATTAATTAATATAAGTAAACAAAATTATCAAACATCCATTTAAGGGGGAAGTCTACTGTGACAAGGGAAAAAACAGGCTTATTTTCCGGATTTTATTTCTAACAAAATATTGCTCGTACATAAAATCTATTTAAACTCTTATCTTTATTATATATTTAAGTTTTTGAAAAAAAAATTTTAAGTCAAAATATTCAAAATGGCCGCTGTGGCACTTCTGCAAGCGCAGGTCCGCTTTTCTTAGGTGCCTAAACGGTGTACATGAAATCTTACGTTTCGGTGATCTAAAACAAAAAAACAAAATATTGTTATCATATACATAGTATTGACTCTCGTCTGACGTAGGATTATGTCGATAAAAAATTTTGGCGTTGAAAAAAAAATTCTTGAAATTTTTTTCTTTTTTTTTGCCTAAAATTGATGTTACTATTGTTTATAACAATTTAACAAATAACGATATCAAAAAAATCCTATGTCAGACGAGAGACACTATTACAGATTAGCTATTAAATTAGATTAGACTATTAAATTTTTAAGCTGATTCATTTATCAGAACTCGAGATATCGTGTACACCGTATACAAAAACTTAGTTTCGAGAAAAATGCGTTTAAAGTTTCAGTATAGCAGGTACGCGCTTTGGAGCGCTTCGGAAAAAGGTCGAAATTTCAACGAAGAAAACTTTAGCCAGCTGTAACACATATTGTACCTTATTTAAGAGGGTTCAAAGTATTTTTTAAGCTAATAAAAAAAAAATCGATTTTTTGAAAAATTCACAGTAGACTTCCCCCTTAAGTATGTAAGTATCTAATTAATTCGGCAGCAGTTGTTTTTTGTTTTTTTTTCTGCACGCATTTTTATGTCCACAACTGTATTTTTCATGCCACTTTCTATAACAGCCAATTTTTCCGCGCTCCACTCGTTTTCATAGATCTCCCTCCCCAACTCCCCTCTCTAGCGTTCATTTCATGTGACCAACGACGATTCTATGCGCCAACCTTTTACAGCAACTCATAATAACCCAATTATAACGCCAGGCCATATACAAACATATGTATATATATACATACATACAGAGGCAATCAACAAATAAATGTTAGAAAATCCGCCAAGTCTCCAAGACCCATAAACTTTCACTATATGGCAATTCTTTTTGCCAATATTGGCAATGGACACCGAGCACAAGGCCGCTGATGCTGGCTGCATGTCATATGAATGTTATCCCCTCCCTTCCCCTCATTTTATACTAGACCTCGAAAGAGCATGTGAAGATACGCATGCAATAATGGGGGAAAAAAGTCAAACGCATTCCAATATCGCTTTTTATGCGCACGCCAATATGCAATATTACACATACATACATACATAAATACGAGTATATATGTATGTACCAAATATATATATATGTATGTATGTATGTACGTACAGCAGCCACAACTTTTCATGGAAACTCCATAAATGGCAGCATAGAAAATTCCGCCGTGCAACAAGAAAAAGCAAATCGGCTTTAGAAGCAACAAAAAGCGCTTTCGAATAAAGAATAAGAAATTACTTGAGAATTCTGCTTACAAGATTCTGCTTGCCATTCAATGAACTCTCATACAAATTGCAGAACAACAAATGGAAGAAAGTTCGGTGTAATAAGAATGGCAGTAGCGATAAAAAGGAATAAGAATTGTGCCACCACATGTTGCACGCCACGCTTTGCCATAAGAACGACTTAATGAGACAATGAACAGACACACAACACACACATACAAACACACGCATATGCATACAAGTAAAATTGAAGCTTTGAACTAAACTTTGAACCGTCAAGCCAACTCAGGTTAGGTACGAGTATCTGTGTAGAAGCCATTAAATGCGTGTACAGCAGCAGTCAACTCGCCAACGCTGGGTAGCTCAACAACCCACTTGATCAATGAATGGAAAATTTTACATATACACACACAGCCACAGGCAGAGCCAAAGTCAAATCCAATTTCTAGCTAAAGAAACTTCTAAAACTATCAGCACGCATGTCGAGCCACTACAACCACTCAAAAAGCCATAAAAGAAAGTGCACAGCATAAAAAAATACGGTAAAAACGGTAAAATTCATCAAGACACTTCTTAGCTTTGATTCTTTGCCTGCTTACTAGCACAAACTTCCGATGTTCTTTGTATGCTTTGCTTTTGTGGCAGAAAATGTGGTTTTTCATTGTTTTTTATTTTTTCAAATTTGTTTTTTTTTTTTCTTTATAGTTCTTTGGACTTTTTGATTGCGGTAGCTGTTCAATCGGAGATTGACAGGCATTTTGTACAGTAATTGCATCGAGTGTGATTGATGTGATTGAAAATTAATTCTCGTGTGTCGTTCTGAGGTGGCGCATTTGAATTTCAGAATTTCCATATAAATGTTGAAGAAGTTAGGCATGCACTTAAACGCACTTGATTAGATCTTGAGAATTTGTTTGTTAAGACTTTGATGTAATTAGAGCTTAAAACTTGTTGTAATTATACCTTAACGCGTATATGTAACCCATGGTGACAAAGGAACTTCATGTCGAATGTTACTTTGCTTTGTGGCATAAATGCTTCCCCCGTTACTCAACCACTGCGTTTTATTTCGAAACAAGCAAATCGGGCATTTCATATTTCGTAATATACAAATAGTCATATAGTAATAAAATGTTGGATTTATGAAAAAAATGTTTTGTTTAAATGAAAATTCGAAAAAATACTTGCAGATGAATGTCATGAATGGGCCATTCAAATGGTCATTGGATGGCACAAAAATCAAAAATTTTTGTATGCCACTTCCTAAAAGTTTTCTATGGCCAAAAACTCTAGATACCAATTTTTATTGTTATTCAATATTTAGGCGAGCCGCCAACGCTTTGAAAATTAGGTTAGGTAGCGATGGTAGCCCAGAGAGTAGGGCCCACTTGGACGAAAAAAAAATTGAAAATTACTAAGTACGGAATTATTAATTATTATTATTGTAGATCGTTGTTATTTAATTCCCCTTCAAAAACGTCCAACAAACTTAATTTATAAAAAAAAAAAAACTATTTTTTATAGCGACCCTGAGATCCATTCCGGAAAACTACAACAAAATTTATTAAAAAGAAAAAAACTAAAAAAATTAAAACAAAAACTAAAAAAAATTTAAAAAAAACTAAATAAATTAAAAAAAAAATATTAAAGAAAATTAATTAAAAGAAAACAATTATTAAAACAAAAACTTAATTAAAAAAAATTGATTAGGTTTTTTATTTTTGGTAGACATTTGCCCAAATTACTTTAAAAGAGAAGAAAACGTCCAACAAATTTTTATTGTTATTCAGTATTTATCCGTGCCGCCAACGCTTTGGAATTTACCCTAGAATCATTAATTATTATTATTGCAGACCGATATTATTTAATTTCCCTTCAAAATAGTCCAACAAATTATACCCTATGCTTAATTTCAAAAAAAAAAAAGTTACTATTTTTTATAGCAACCCTGAGTACTCCGCAAAATTCAAAAAAACAAAAAAAAAATTTAAAAAAAAAATTATTAAAAAAAAAAAATTAAAAAAGAAATAATTAAAAGAACAAATTAATTAACAGAAATTTTTTTTTTCTATGTCATCTTTTGGACTTTTGCCCAAATTAAAGGAGAATATAAAATAATTTCGATCTGAAAACATTTTATACCAAATTTAGTGCAAAGTGCATTTTTCCCAATAGGAATTCAATAATAAATTTTGAAGCGTGGACGGCACGGGTAAAAATTAAATAAAAATAAAAGGTGTCTCGGTTTTTTAGAACGCATTTCGCCCTCTATACCAACAAGAAACAATTTGTACATACATACATACCCAAATACATACACACACACCTACATACATACATACATACATACATACTTATACACATATTGTTCTTTGGACATTCATAGATTTGTATAAATTGTTGTTAGACTGTTTGCTCGGTCACTGTTAGGCGTACGTGAAAATGTGGAAATTTATGCGCATATGACTAACAAGCGTTTTTTTTTGTTGTTGTATAAACATTAACTTTGTGCAGCAACCCCGAAAGCCGCTGATGGTCATGCCGCCGGCCGTCGGTTAGCCAAGCAACCAGCCGCTCAGCCAACCAACCGATCAGCCGCGCAGTGAACAATTCGTTCCGCCACACCAGCATACAAGCATAGATAGAGTTGAAGCAATCAAGGCAGGCAGGCAGGCATCCAGCAAAGTAACAACAAAAACAATAGAAAGCAGTCACTCGCGATTGTTTGACGATTTGGCTTATTGTCGCTACTTTTTTGTGCGATTGTAACAACATGTCGCACATTTTTATTGGCATTCAATGACAAGAACATGTAGCTGGAAAACAAAAACAGAAACAACAACAGCAAAACAAGCCGGCAACAAGCCAACCCAGCAACATGCTGCGAACAAACACACAACTGCCGAGCGGCTTCTGTACGCTTTGCCTTTGATTTGCACGTACGTGTTGGTAGTGGCAGCAGCAGCAGTGCGACAAATGCAGGCCTAGCCTTTGCAATCAGTATGCGTTTCTATAGCCACATATGTGCATATGTATGTGTGTGTCTGTGTGTATTGGCACAATGGTCTGCGGTGCAGCGGTGTTCATCTAACAGCAATAAATTGTTCCAATATTGGCGCCAATATTGGTGAAATAACAGAAAGAGCGGGGGTGGTCGATGGCGGTCTTTGTGGTTGAGTTAGTTTTTCCAAAGGCCGTCACCGCCACCATCGCTACCACAATCACTATTAGCCACACTCTTGGCACGGCCGCCACGACATGCCATTTTTTTTTGTCTACAATAACAAATCAAACGACATATGAACAGAAGAACATGACAACGACAAAATGTGGTCGCTCTTTTTGCGATTTGATTTCCAAATACAACTCTTATTATTTTTATTTTTTTATCAAATTTTTATTGTTTTTTCTTTGTCTTCTTTTGTAAGTTCAATATTTACAATAATTACATTTAAAAATATTTTTGTATTTCCCAAAATAAGTTAATTGTTTATTCTTGTTTTAGTTTTTGTAATATCTTATCATACACAAAAGGGGAAGGTATTCGGAACGCACTCGTTGCTTCGTTAGTCGTTGTTGCTTTGATAGAGAGATAGATCGGTTATGTAATAAGAATAGTTTAGGCAAGTATTGGCACTCGTTGCTCATCACATGGCGAAGAAATGTTCATGAGCCGATGACTTGCAAACACGGCTGAGCGGGTACTCGTACACTAGATTGCACATGTCGGGGTAGTACCGTTAATTACTTTTCTGTGAACTTAATAGAATAAGTCGTGGAGCTGACGACATTGCATTAATGTTATTGCTTACTAATCCTTTCTTTGAATTCTCTTTTTCGAAGCCAAGACACGCTTGGTCCACTCAAGTTCAACTTAAATCAAAACTTACATACATACATACGTGTGCGCACTTCACAAATATTTAGTGGCTGAATTTAAGCCTGGAGAGCATTTACATACCTGAAAAGAAAAAAATACATAGTATTTAAAAATCAGTTGGAAAGGTAGAAATTATTATTAAATATTGTATATATAATTCTCTTAACTTAAAGAAATAAATAAAAAAACTAAAAAATAAATATAAAAAAACTAAAAAATAAAAATAAAAAAAAAAACTAAAAATAAATAAAAAGCACTAAAAAATAAATAAAAAAAAACTTAAAAATAAATATAAAAAAACCAAAAAATAAAAAAAATATTTACAAAATTGTAACACACTCACAGTAGGTAAAACACTTATCAAAATGAAAAACGTTTATCAAAATTTAAATTTTTTTTATAAAAATGTAAAAATATGAAATTTTTTTTATCAAAATTGAAAATTTGTTTGTCACAATTTTGCGAAAACTTCTGTATATGCAGTTTTATAGCCCATTCTATTTTAGTATATTACAATAAAATAGTAGGCGCGCAACTAAGTTGTCGCTGTTTTTTTGATGAAAATACAACTTTTTCTTTATTCTGAAAAAATGTGTACAAGTGAATTAAAGTATTGCCTATCGCTGGCTACTACTTCTTCCCATCTTTCTGGTAGATCTCGTACACTCCGGCTACGCAATCCATAGTATTTTTGCGTAGAACTCCTTTTCGCGTGGCCTTTCATCTTTTGAGGCTATCCACGGATCAAGCCATTTTTTGTTGTCTTCATATGAATGGAACTGCTGGTCAGCTAGGCCATGTGCCATCGATCGAAACAGGATAATCGGAGAATATGGCGGGTGGGGTAGGATTTCCCAGGTAGGTTCAGAGTTTCCAGGTAGGTTTTAACGGGTTTGGCAACGTGAGGCCGAGCGTTGTCATGCTGTAGAATCACTTTTTCATGCCTCTCCGCGTGTTGCGGCCGCTTCTCGCGCAGTGCTCGGTTCAATCGCATCAATTGAAGTCGACTTGACTTCCTTTTCTTTGGATTGCTGTAATGAATCCATTTTTCATCACCCGTTACGATGCGATGAAGAAAACCCTTCCTTTTTTTCCGCTGCAGCAGTTGTTCACAGGCAAAAAAACGACGTTCAACATCCCTTGGGTTTAACTCATAAGGAACCCAAGACCCCTGTTTCTGAATCATTCCCAAAGCATGCAATCGCTTGGGAAATGGATTGGTGGGTAACTACTGAAACTGAAGCAAGCTCTTCTTGCGTTTGACACGGTTCCTCATTCAGCAATGCCTCCAATTCAGCGTCTTCGAAGGTTTTTGGCCTTCCTTCAAGCGGACGGTCGTCAACATTAAAATCACCGTTTTTGAAGCTGCGGAACCAATCTCGGCACGTTGTTTCACTTAAAGCAGCGTCTCCATAAACTTTTTTAGCTCTCGATGCGCTTCAGCCGCCGTTTTTTTTCGAATGAAAGAGGAAAATCAACACTTCCCGCAAATGACGATTATTCGGCACAAAATCAAATGACGGCACAAATGTGTCGAAGCAGTTTGTTTACCATATGTCTAAGCTTTGTTCATGATGTTAAGGTTATATTAGAATCGACTAGCACAAACAGCGGGAAATTAGTTGCGCACCTAATACAAGTTTGAAGCCACGTAAAAAGCGCCTCGATTTTTGAAATTTTTTTTACGATGTTGAGCATTTTTTTTTTTCGAAACAACAGATGCTTTATATGGAAGACGAAGATTTTTATGATAGTTTTTTTTTTTGTTTTTGAAATTTATTAGATTTTCAGATTTGATCACTGTACACCCACGATAGGTCCGAGCGGACCTTTTTCTACTCGCATTCCTTCAAGGGATGAGTGGGCGGGGTGCAACATTTGGCGGCGAGGCATGACAAACATGTTCACGGATGGCTCGAAATTGGACAGAAGGGTTGGTGGGGCAGTATTCTATAAGGAGCTTCCCATCAAACTTAAATTTAGACTCCCGGACCACTGCAGTGTTTTCCAAGCGGAGGTATCCGCAATTAAGGAAGCGGTGGACTGGTTGCTTACTTCGGTGATTACCGTTAAGGAAGTAAATATTTACTCCGATAGCCAATCGGCAATTAGGGCCTTGGGCTCGCTGTTTGTGCGTTCGAGATTGGTCGGGGAGTGTCTGGCTTCTCTCTCGATTGCATCCGAATACTTCGTCATCAGGCTCATTTGGGTTCCCGGGCAAAGCGGCATAGAGGGGAACTGCTGGGCTGATGAGCTGCCTAGACAGGGAACTTTGGAGACGGTTTTGTCGCGAAATGAGAGAATTGGGGTTCCCCTGAGAACCTGTGGTCTGCTCCTGGAAAGATGGGCCTCGAGTCAACTCAGCGAGCGCTGAGCTAGTGCGCAAACGTGCAAGGTCGCGAGATCCTTCTGGCCACTGGTAGATCGGGGACGCTCAAGGGAACTCCTAAGGCTAACAAAGCCCCAGCTCTCGAATTTGGTGGGTATCCTTACCGGACATTGTCCGTTAGGTGTTCATGCCGTGAGACTTGGGATTGCCTCAAGTCCGTTCTGCAGAAACTGTCTGGAGGACGAGGTGGAATCATCTCAACACCTTCTTCTCATCTGCCCTGCTCTCGTCTGGCAAAGACTTAGACATCTGGGCTCTCACTTTTTCGCTACGCCTGCGGATATAGCCGGTGTAAATACCATAAATTTGGTGAAGTTCATCAGTAGCTTGTTGCGGCTAACTACGAACGCAAAACAGCCACCGTCGGCGTCGTCGTAAAATGTATGGTCATCATCGTCTCTAATCCCAGGGCTCCTTCTTCCTTCCCTTCTCCTTTCTCCTCTTCCATGTATGTCACCACAACGGACGAATTTTTAATATTTGTCCAAGTGAGCCCTTAGCTAGGGCAGCCATTTAACCTAACCTAATCTAGATTTTCAGAGTTTTGTACATAGCCTGGAATTTTGATTTCTGAGGGTTTTGTTATACAATAAAATATACCCGTATATTTGAGAAACACTTAACGAAAAAAATTTTCCATGAAAAAAATTCCAAATATTGTAAAAGGGTTAAGTGACCTAATTATGTGAACGCAACTGTATCTTCGAATAAATAAATCGTATTATTCAATTTCTTCACTCTTTGAAAAAAAAAAAAAAATAAAAATTATTAATCTTTTCAAATGTCTATTTAATTAATATTATTAGTTTTTAATACATGCCAGAGGTGGTTTTTTTTTTCTTTTCTTTTTTTGTAACATTCCACGCTTTACACAAGTGATCATTATCATCTCTCGCCCTTTCCCCCTGTCAACAATTTATAATCCATAAATATTCAATAATTGTGTTTTGACTCAAATATTCTAAAAAAATTCGAGCATAGGTACTTGAAGGGCGAAAGGCAACCGAAGTGTCGCCGCAGGCATTCCTTTGTTGTTGTGCCGATTTAAAAAGAAATTTATTTCAGTTTTTAATTACGACACACATACACACAATAACAAAGAATGCTAAGCATGAGCTAATGCAACTCTTAGGAACACAGGATTGTTTTGAGAAAATCATTGAAATGGGGAACACGGGTCGCCGCCAGCCAACGTCAATAGGAATGTCGATAAGAATGAATTGTTTTGCTATCCAACACTCCAGCTGCTACTCATTCACGGGTATGACGCGCAATGAATTTCGTAGAAGTGCTAGAAGGAATGCGAGAGGCGGAGAGTATTTGCAGGAGAAGGCAATACAAATTAATCGAAATTAGATTAAATGGAATTTGTGATGTGGTGATTTCATAGAATGTGGTGAATAATGGGAGCCATAGACGAGCTCGCTATTGAAAGGAGAAACTAATACATGTGTGTGTATGTATGTATGTATGCTCGTAGTAAAGACTCAACACATAAATATGTACGTATCTAAAAATGAAGATCGCACATTTGCACTTGAACGTGGGGAAAAAGCTATAAATTTGCAAGCGTTGGGCGCTTCGAAAACAGTTACACTTGTTTTTTTTTTTAATTTCGATTAATTAACGCCAAGTGAAAAAATCGTTTTGCAAATTTATGTATCATTAATTTGAGCGTTGTTTTTGGTTTTTTTTTCTGCTCGTTTGCTTCACTGGCCTGCAAATTTGAGTTTATGGCCATCGCTAACCTTGAACTGCTTTCCATTTCAGCAGATATCCCTTGATAAAAAAAAATGTTCTTTCTTTGTTTTGTAATATATTTCGCCAAATCGGTAATCACATAATTAAACAAACTATAAAAGAAGCGCGTGAATTCGTTCAAAATATAAATAAATACATTGCATAAAAATTTTTTTTATGCCGCATTTGCTTTTTTTAATCACTTGAAGCGATCTTTGGAAATTGCATATAATTTATCAATTTCAATTAATGGCTTCTTTGCGCGCAAACACAGATCACTCTTACATACCTTGCATATGTATATATATATGTATGTATGTATATTTTTAGCTAAAGCGTCACAGGGTGCTGTGTATTTGGCGCCAGTGTGGTGTGAAAGTGCATTGAACAATCGTAAATTAATTTATAATGAACTCAAATTTGGTCAATTAATTGGAAATATCGAGCGAAGAAGCATTCAAACAAACAAAGACAATTAGTGGATAATTTGAAAGCCATAAAAAACTAAAACTAAAGCATAGAAAAAAAACTGTAGCAAAAATTTAAACCAAATAATCAAGTGTTTAAGTTAGGGCGTACACACGGTGGCGCGAAATTAATCATCCAAACATAGGGCCTCAAACACCATATAGGAAAATTTACAATTTTCTCAAATGGCGTCGTACGTCAATCATACAGCCATGGTCATATTAATAGCACATTTAGACTTTGAAGCAAATATAAAATAAAAAACTCATTTACTTCCACTTTAAAACAAAAAACATCGTCAAAAAGAATTTCAGTTCTGATTTAATTTACGAGACCGTTGATAACTCACGAAACCTCCTGGACATATAAATAGCACATCCTAAAAAATTCCAAATAAAATCAAAAATAGTAAACAAATCAGATAGTTAAGTAATAGTACAGAGTTGCCCATATTCAACGGACCCGGCGGATTTCGATGACTCTTTGGGCCCATTCCAATCGACGAGGCTTGTCCACAGGCAACAATCTTTGCGTCAATTGAATCTTACACGGGAATAAATGCAAATCAATGCGGATAATTCGTTGTAAAGTGATCCGAGCAATGCCCAACTGCTGAGAACGGCGATTTTGGGATGTCCTTGGCGACGCCTTGGTCGGTTTTGATTTGGCCTCTTTGGATTAGAAAGAGCATCACCAGTCGAAAACCTTTCGTCCCAACATTTAATGCTGTTCTTGGAAGGCGCACTTTTCACATTATTTAATTTTTTATACGCACGTTGAGTTTTCACAAGTTGTTTTGTTGAATGTAAATTTCAACAATTTGGGAACGTTCGCGTACCTGTTCCATGGTAAAAATATCCTTGGACTGATGCTTTCAACGCGGTATGCCATTAAGCGATCTGACGTCTCTGTCAAAAGATACAGGGTTGCCAGATGGGTCCGTCGAATATTGGCAACCCTGTATTGGTTTACCAGATTAGTATTCTGTACTATATCCACCGTTTTTGATTACTTCTGTCGCGTCAAGAGTGATTGCCGAAAAACCAATGCACCCACAAAGAGTGACTGTTTAGTGCGGTTTATGGGCCGGCGGCATCATAAGCGGGCCGTATTTTTTCCAAAATGAGGCCGGTCAGACAGTTACTGTGAATAGTGTTCGCTATCGTGTGATGATAACGAACTTTTTATGACCCGCATTGGAAGATATGGATGTGGACGATATGTGGTTTCAACTCGGACGGTGCCACTTGTCACACAGCTAACGAAACAATGGCTCTTTTGCGCGAAAAATTTGATGGCCGAATAATCTCACGTCGCGGCGATGTCAATTGGCCGCCAAGATCATGTGATTTGACACCGTTGGACTTCTTTTTTTTTTGGGTTATTTGAAAGAAAATGTGTACGTCGATAAGCCAGCAACAATTTAAGAGCTAAAGGATGAGATAATTTAGCACATTAACGGCATAGGACCTCAATTATTATGCCTCAGCGTCATCGAAAATTTGGACCGTCGGATGGAGGTGTGCCGCCGAGGCGCCCATTTGGCCAATATTTTATTCCATATGTAATTGAGCCATACCAATATTATCATAATAAAGAGAAATGACAATAATTTCCTACAATAAAAAAATTGTATTTTATTCAAACACCGGCCCTTGAAACTGAACCACCCTTTTTAAAAAATTCTATAAAAAAAATAAAACTCTCAGATTTCAATTATTCGTATTTTATTTTTTATGCTTCACT
Organism: Anastrepha ludens; assembly: GCF_028408465.1. Classification (NCBI taxonomy): domain Eukaryota; kingdom Metazoa; phylum Arthropoda; class Insecta; order Diptera; family Tephritidae; genus Anastrepha; species Anastrepha ludens. Next base: position 22,761,973 of record NC_071499.1, on the reverse strand, counting down.
CTAACTCCTTAATAAGGGAAATGTTTGCAAATCCCTTTGCTTTTGCCCGACTCAAAAGAAAATCCACAATGGATCTCCTCTTCTGCAGGAACAAACTGAAATGGGTTGTACCACTGGGTGCCGAAATGAAATTAAGACAAGGTTTCTAATAATCTGATAGTTACTAAAGATTTAGTAGCCCTACAAAGGCAAACCATGTAAATGCTGGACTTGCATAACTGTAACAAAAATTTTGAAATTTCCCAATTTTTTTTGTGTTTTTCAAATCAAAAAACTAGAAAAGAAATGTAAAACAAAAATACATAATTGGAAGTTTAGTAGAGATTGTTAAGGTTTTTTTCTTTTTTATCAGATAAGCAAAAAAGAAGTGGTCGTAAAATGTACGAGTTTATCTTTCTTTATCTTGAGAGTTAAGAGCATCGGTAAAAAAAGGAGCAAAAATAGTGGCATAAAAGTCAGCTCGCACAAATACTAAAAAAAAACTTTAACTAAAAATGAGGTATTTTTGTAAATTTTTTGCAGACATTTATTCATTGTGATAAATTGCGATGGGAGATAGAAATCACAGCGCAATTGAGTGATTGGAAAAAGAACGCAAATACAAAAATATTTATGTATGTGTGTCTAGGCAACAATGGCAACTGCTGCTGCTGACCGCAAACATGCGATGGAAAAAATTGCGTTTTGTGGTGGACCACAAGAAAGAAAAAAACAATTAAAATATGAAGAAAAAACGAGCGAGAATCTACATAACAGACGCACCTTAAAGAACCAACAGCTTGGCAAGCGCTACAGCACAGCGTAACCCGCAGCTCACCTCAATGCGCATTCAAAGGTGCAAAGCCGTAAAGGTCTACGAGTGCAAATACATAAATACACATATATGTATGTACGCACCCATGACTTTAAGATGGATTTGTAATTGTATTCGTAGGTATAGTAGAACAAAAGCCCAGAAACAAAAACAAAAAACACTAAACATTGCACCTCGAGGCAGGATGGTAATTTTTCAAGCTCAATTCAATCTGAGTTCTTCCTTCAGCTTTGCTGATAATGCTGGGCGATTATTTTGCTGACCGTTCAACTTTTTTGCATCTCCACAGCCCATAAAGCAGCTCAACACAGCGCAACAACAACAGCACAGCACGATAAAACAGAATATAAAAGCAATGGAATGTGCAGCGAGCGAGTCAGCCCGCTGCTCTTGAAGATACGAATATATGCGTATGTATGTATGTATGTAGGTGCACAAACAACACATATGTGTTTGCAGACTAGAAGCAGACGACGACGACGACGAATGCAGCAGCGAGCCGAACAAACCAACAACCGAACTAAGCTGTATAGGCCGGCTTATTTTTTAGGAACGCCGTTGGACAACGTGCGACCTTGAAAGTTTTTTCTTGTACCACATTTTTTGTTATCTAGTTTTTTCAGTTTCTGTTTCTGTTTTTTTTTTTTTATTTGTTTCATTCAATGGTCATACCTAGATTTTGTAGCATTCTTCAACAAGTTCTGCACGCTTGCCAGCCAAGTCTGAGAAGTTGGTTTAGCGTTTCGCCGTTTTATGCAACGATATTTAAGTGTATTTCTTAGCAATTTTTTTCACATAGTTTTTTGTTTTTCTGACACACACAATACGTTGTGTGTACGCCGCTGTACGTTGTAGTTTACGCCATTGTTTTAACATTGGCCTTCTTCTCCACTTTTTCACTTTTGCATTAAGCGATGGGTGATTTGCATTGTTGGTGTGGTTGATGCTTTTTCTTGGCATTAGTGGTACGTACGAAAACATACCACAAACTGAGTTATGCATTGAGGGGAACCCTTTTTTTTGTGAACTGTGATAATGGTAGGTGGTAGTGGAAGCCACTGATATACTAGAGTGTGTATGTATGTAACTTCTGGTGTTCAAAAATGAATACTGCCTATCAAATATACCATATACATATATATAACAAAGTCAGTTTGAGATTCTACAAATATTTTGCATAAAATAAATAAAAAAATATCGCAGGCTTTCAAAGATAGAACTTTTCTGAAACAAAATCGTCACAATCTCAAAATAATTGGATTTTAATAAACATTACCCATAAATGGAGGGGGAATGCTGCTGCACTGACAGACCTTGGACGGACCCAAATCGGCAGTCGTGGGCACAAAATAATAGGTGTTGTTGTTGTTTTAACAACATAAACATTCCCCATAAATGTTTAGAAAATTCTGCTGGAGTGACAGCTCTTGGTCGGATATAAACTCGGGTCGTTCCGGTTATGTAGAACCTAACGTCGTGAGCACAAAACAATAGCGGTCTTCAGACTGGGTTCGGTAACATTACAATATGGTATTAAAGGGGAAAAGGCAACGGAACTCTGCTGTAAGGTAATTGGGAGTTGTGGTGTTAGAGAGTGGCAAAATAGTCGGCTTTTCTAAAAAAAAAATTAAAAGTTAATTTAAATTAATATAAATTGAGAGAGCCAACGGAAAAGAGAATAGGGAGAAAAAGATATTTGTGCACGAAAATAAATGTAAATTTAAAATGTAATGTAAGACTCCACAATTACGTCAAACAAAAAAAGCAAAAACAAAAATTAATAACAAATACTAATAATATTTCATGTTAAGTAATCTAAGTATGGATTTTGGACATTGTTGTACATTTTTTCTGAAAATTTGTTCATTTTCAGGCTTAAGCTGCTAACTCAAAATATTTCGAAAAAAAAAAATTGTTCTGAGATTGTTTTTTGGTAGAGAGTTTTTACAGTGAAATATCTTTGGTTCTTATTATATTATTTAGAATAAAAATTTATTTTTGAGGAAAAAATATTCTTTAAAAAAAGGAAACAATTTGAGCTTTCGGGAAATTTTTTTGGTTATTTGGAAATTTTTGTTTTTTAATTTTTTTTTTTTTTGAGAATAAAATATTCTGTAAAATATGCAAATGTAACATTTTGTAGCTTTTTGGAGAAAAGTTTATTTTTTTATGTTTTAACATTAAAACCCCCAAAATTTTTTTGAGAATAAAATATTCTGTTAAATCTAAAAATGGAAAATTTTGTAGCTGTTTGGAAAGAAGTTTAATTAATTGGATTTTTTTTTATTTCTTTCAAGTGCTTTTCTGTGAAGTGATCAAAGTATGTGTAATCGTAAATATTTCTGAAAAGCAAACTGATAAAATTTCGAAAAAAAATTTAATTGTTTTGAGATTTATGCAATGTTGACAATTTTTTTGGAAACAAATTTTAGCTTTTCGGAATTTTTTTATTTCTTTGTTAAAATTTTTTCGGAAAAATATTTTTTTTTTCGTCAGCTACCGAGCTCTTTTTGAATGTCCTAAAATAAAAAAACTTCCAAAAATTCGTTTTCCCCCCGGAGTTATAAAATTTATTATATTTTAGGATGTTTGCCAAAATATTTACGTGAGCTGGACCGATTTGAAAATATCTCCGCCAAAAGTTGAGCTTTTCATGCTTATAAAATAGTTTTTAAAAATATTTTTTCCAAAAAATGGCCTCAGATAATAGAAGAGTTTAAGCTTTAATGCAGGCCTTTTTTTATAAAATTAACAAAAACAAAATAATGATATTTTTGAAAAAAAATTAGGATGTAATTTTTCAAGAAATAATAGGAAAATACACTTCCACTGCTCACTAGAAGAAAAAATAAATAAATGTTACATATATATTTCCAGTGTGAAAAACAGCAACTTTTTTTGGTGAGGCCCCTAATATACATACATATACATATGTACGTATGTATGTGAAGAATTTGTCCGCCTATTTGTCGCTTTGGCTCATGCCTCTTGAGCAGCATTAATTAATTAACTTAAGCGCCTACACACACGCACCCATTCACACGTATTTGTAAATATACTCTGGCGTATCGGCGATGATTGCCACTTGATAATCAATTATCTGTCAAATGATGTTTAATTTTTACAAGCTGCTAGTGTTGATTTTATTTTACCGTTTAGCGAGTGAGGGTATGAGAATTGCGCATTTAGAATACTTTAGATTCATGCATTTGTTTGTATGTATGCATAAACAGTAAACAGCTTAAAGTTCGATTTACTGAATATTTCCGGTTGAAGGCGCTCGAGTAAAAACAAACAAAATTGGAAATAGAAAAAAAAATGTACATCAGTAGAAGCAAAATAGGAAATTAATTAAAATGGAATCTGAAAAAGTGAAATCAAGATAAAACGTAACGAAAACAGAAAAAAAGTTAATACCAAATTAAAAAAATTAAAATTAAAAAAAATTAGAAATAAATTTAGTAGCAACTTTACACAATTAAAAATGCAAATAGCGCAAAATTAATCACCCAATTTTGTTTTTCAACCACTTTTTTTATTAAATAGAAAAAAAACAATAATTTTGAGTACTGAAAACCTTTATTTTGACCTCTCGGTAATGCAGTATTCGCAAAATTTTACACATTAATTACAAGGCGGCGCAAAATTAATCGTCCAATTTTATTTTTGATTAACTTTTTTATTAAATAGAAAACAAGAATGATTTTGAGTGCAGAAAATCTTTATATTGATCTTTACGTAAAGCGGCATTCGAAAAGTTTTACAAACACTAAATAAAAGGTGGCGCAAAATTAATCATCAACTTTTTTTTTGCTTAACTTTTTTATTAAATAGAAAAAATAATAATTTTGAATGCTGAAAATCTTTATTTTGACCTCTCGGTAATGCGGCATTCGAAAAGTTTTACAAACACTAAGTATAAGGTGGCGCAAAGTTAATCATCCAATTTTATTTTTGATTAACTTTTTTATTAAATAGAAAAAATAAAACGATTTTGAGTGCCGAAAATCTTTATTTTGACCTCTCGGTAACGCGGGATTCAAAAAAAAATTTAATAAACACTAAATACAAGGTGGCGCAAAATTAATCACCGATTTTTTTTGCTTATTTTTTTTATTAAATAGATAATTTTGTACTCTCGGTAATGCAGTATTCGAAAACGTTAACTTTTTTATTAAATAGAAAACAACAAAAATTTTGAGTGCTGAAAATCTTTATTTTGAGCTTTTCGCACTCCATTGATTGCCTGCCTGTGCATATATTTCAGCTGTGCAGTTCACAAGCGTCAAATATGATTGACGTACGATGCCATTTGCAAAAATTATAAATCTTCTGTTAGGATGATTCATTTTGCGCCACCTTGTACATGTTTTTATTATTAAGTAGAAAAATTACTTTGTTTACAAAATTTTACAAATGTTTAGCTATTCGTACAAATCTATTTCGTTACCGTCAAAGTGGTTCCCCTTAGAAAGAGTAAACTTAACAACTTCTTTTTCTAATTTTTAAAACTCTATTTCTTACATGATTCTCTTTTCATGTAGCTATTTACTCTCATCATCATCATCATCATCATCATAATAGCATCACAGTTTGGAGTGGACCATTGATTCCGTTACAATTCGCCGCCACGTCACTCGGACATCAGCTTTTCGTTTGATATCAAATATGCCCACGTCTCCAAAGTCGCCTTCAATGTCATCTCTCTATCGTTTTTTCGGCCGGCTTCTTCTTCTGCCGCCTGTGGATTTGTTTCGAAAATCTTTTTTATAGCTCTATGGTTTCTCATTCGTAGAATGTGACTGTACCATCGAATCCTTTGCGCTTTGATGCACCTGATTACATTTGCACCCCTGACAAATGTGTCTAATTCGCGGTAACTACCGTCTTCCAGCCCTACAGGTCTATATATACTTTTCTTAGAACCTTTCTTTTAAAACAATTAAACTGATCAGTTTCATTGGACTTCGGCACCCAGACTTCACACGCATGTGTGTGTATGTCTTATGACTGTTTTGTAAATTTGTAGTATTTGGTTTCTAGAAAGTAATGTCAAGTTCATCAACTTTGTATGCGCGAAGTAAGACATACTATTTGCAACTTGTATCCTTTCTTGTATGGCACTAGATGTATCTTTCAACTCCAAGATACGTAAATTCATTGACTATTTCAAAGCTATAGCCGCCGATTTGTAAGTTATGTGTCTCTATGGACTCGAAAATATCACAGTGTCGACTTTGTTTTTATTAAATAGTCGGAATTCTCACAGAGCTACTTGTTTTCATAATTCCAAGTCTCATCTCGAAGTAACGCTGATGATGGGTAACCCGAGACAGTTTTCTTCGTCGATTTCACTGCGTTCATATTACATTTGATACTTAATTTGCCTTATAGACTGGCTCGAGATTTAATTAAACGCTCAAGTGCTAGAGTTGGCAATTATTTACCCCTTTTGGAAGAAATACTTCAAACAAGAAAAACTGCTATTCATAATAACTTCGCTGTGTATCTAAGCCACTGGTCCACAATAAGTGAGAGACTTGTCGGCAACCAGTACTCACCCTGGCAGCGTTAGTAATGAGCCCATTGCGAACTAGTGAAGCCTCTCGCACGGTGAATTGGGTGCCGATAGAAGCAAATCATTGCAAATAGACTCACAAATATGTACGTATGTACATTTGCGTGCATTTCATTACAATAGTAAATTTCCGCTGAATTAATTAATAAGCATCCGCATAACAATATATTTTATTTTGTAAATACTCGTATAAACAAACAATTGCTACAAAACAATTAACTCCAGCAACTCGGCAAAACAAAAACAGCGAGTGACACACGCTAGCCGCTGTACTCGATACTCAGAGGAGAAGAGTTGACGAGTGAACTGAGATAGATATGTATATATGTATGTATATAATATATCCCCGAAACAGCTGGAATGAATGTCATAAAAAAAGAAGTTAACTATGTAGAGAATGTAAAAAAAGCCTTAATAAAAAACCCCTGAATACGAATATTCCACGATGGATGTTAAGAATAGTTGAGAAAAGAAGATCCAAACACATCTGCACCAATGTGACGGCACGCACTCTCTGATGGATGCAATCTTGTTCCTAACATTCTTGCGAATACTCGTAGTAAGAGAGTATGAGAGCGTTGTAGCTAGAGAGAGAGAGAGCGCGCATTTTTAGAGAAAACATCGATGAATTACATTTAACTGAGTAGGAGAGATAATAACTTCGGGTATACTAAATCTGAGAAATTCAGGTGAAGAAAGGGTATGAATTTAAATAAATAAAAATATTGAAAAATAGAATTGGATAAATATATATACTACGTAGTGGAATACTTTACAAAAGCAAACAAAACGTATTAATAGTATCCTCAGATCTTCAATAAATGCATTTTCTAATGATAAACCGATTAAATTTATTAACATTCCATTCTACTGCACACGTGTAGCTTTTTATTGCTTTTACTAATGCTTTGAATTGAAATTTATTACCCCGGTGCATGCCTTCTGCAGTTGGATAATAGCAAACTGTCCCATTACGTTGCAAATTTTTACTATTCATTCAAACGACTTTGCTACTGCTTTCGTAGGTATTTTTATGTACAGTATAATGCGATTAATTGCACACCCCGTTAAAACAAGTGAAGTGATGCAATTATCACCAATGAGCAGTTAAGCAAACAAAAATGAAAAATGCTACTTTTAATGACATTTTAAATATACGAGTACACCCGTACACAAATAACGAATGCACGGCATTTTGATTTTATATGGAGAAAACACGCAACAGCGTCGGGGAAAAACTATCAAAAATCAGCGAGAAATTTGAGCCAATTGAAACTTGCACTTTATTGGAGTAAAATTTAATGGGCCATAAAACTGCGTACCCAGATTTTTTTTTTTTTTTTTAATTCTAATTGATGTTTGAAATTTTGATGACTTTTTTATTCTGTTAGCAAAATTTGAAATTTTGATGACATTTTCTTTTAATTCTGATTAAAAATTTGAAATTTTTAGGAGATTTGTTTTTAGTTCAGGTTAAAAAGTTTGAAATGTTGATGAATTTTTTTTAAATTTGAAATTTTCATGCACGTTTGTTTTTTGTTTTTAATATGCAAGTTTCTTTTAATTCTGATTAAAAGTTTGAAATTTTGACGAGATTTGGTTTCAGTTTTGGTCAAAAAGTTTGAAATTCTAATGCATTTTTTTTTAAATTTGAAATTTTCATGCACGTTTGTTTTTTGTTTTTAATATGAAAGTTTCTTTTAATTCTGATTAAAAGTTTGAAATTTTGATGAGATTTGGTTTTAGTTTTGGTCAAAAAGTTTGAAATTCTAATGAATTTTTTTTTAAGTTTGAAATTTTGTGATATTTTTTTTAATTTGAATTTTTTTTTACTTCTGATTTAAAGGTTGGAAATTTTCATGAATGTTTTTTAAATCTGATTGAAAAGTTTCAAATTTTGGTGAACCTTTTGTTTTTTAATTTTTGCAAATTTAAAATTTTGATGAAATTTTATTTTTTATTTTTTCACATTTGAAATTTTACTGAAATTTTTAATTTTTTACATTCTGATTAAAAAAATTAAAATTTTGATGTAATAATTTTTTTTTAATTCCGATTAAAAAAATTTAAATTTTGACGAAATTAATTTTTTTAAATTTTTAGTTTGAAATTTCGATGATTACAATTATTTTTTAGTACTATTATTAAAATTAATTTTTTCAAATTTTGATGTAATTAATTTTTTTTCTAATTCTGATTAAAAAGTTTAAAATTTTGATGAACATTTTTTTTAATTCTGATTAAAAACGTATCAAGTTTCGATTAAATTTTTAATTTTTTACATTTTGAGTAAAACGTTTGAAATTTTGATAAACATTTTTTTTAATTCTGATTATAAAGTTTGAAATTACGATGAAATTGGTTTTTTTTAATTCTGATTAAAAGGTTTAAAAGTTTGATAAAATAATTAATTTTTTAATTCCGATTAAAAAATTTGAAATTTTGATGAAATTATTTTTTTTTTAATTTTGGTGTTTTTTTTAATTCTGATTAAAAAATTTGAAATTTCGATGATTAGAATTATTTTTTATTATTATTATTAAAATAAATGTTTTCAAATTTTGATGAAATTTTTAATTTTTTACATTCTGATTAAAAAGTTTGAAATTTTGATTTAAATTAAAATTTTTTTTAAATTCTGATTAAAAAATTCGAAATTTTGATGTAATTAATTATTTTTCTAGTTCTGATTAAAAGGTTTGAAATTTTGGTGATTTTGTTTTTTTTTTTTTTTAATTCTGATTAAAAAGTTTGAAATTTCGATAAAATTTTTAATTTTTTACATTTTGAGTTTGAAATGTTGATGAAATTTTTTTTAATTTTGATTAAAAAATTTGAAACTTTGCTTTATATGATATTTGTTGTAGAATGAACTATATTTTTATAAAAAATGTATTAAAAAAGGCAAAAAAAAAGTTGTCAAAACTGCTCAAAATAACACTCTTCTAATTAGTTGTCCTCGGCTGTCCTAGCATACATGTTTATTTTAACTTTTATAAATAGATTCTAAAAAAGTTCATATTTAATATAAATATTTAAAAAATTATAAAATATTGGCTATAATAAAAATTGTGCAAATATCTGTTGTTCTACAATTAAATTACAAAACGAGCATGAAATTTAAATAAAATTTTAATGCTTCAATAAAAAAAAACATTTACTAAATATATTGAATAAAAAAAAATGAAATAAAAATAAAAAAATAATTAAAAATACAGTCGAACTTCTCTACAGTGAACTTCCATATAATGAAGCTCTCCTTATAATGAACTGGTTTCGAAGACACTGCTTTTTCGTTCTACTTTCGGTGTATTTTTGTCTCCTTATAATGAATTTCTAATATATATAGTGAAGTTTTCTATATAATGAACAAATTTTACAGCTGGAAATTCAAGCGTCCTAAGTTTTTGTCTCCATATAGTGAATTTTTTCAAAAGTTTTCTGTTGCAAAAAATTACAGTTAGATGTGGAAATTAAAACAGAAAGAGCTGAGCTATTACAGTTTTATTCCGTGATTGAAGTTAAAATGATGCATCGAAGCAGCATTTCGCTTGAAAAAAAGTTATTAATGATTAACAAAGTTAATGAAGGAAAGAAAAAAAAAAGATATTGCCAATGAATTCGGAGTTCTTCCCAGCACTTTATCAAATATTTTAAAAAATAAGGAAGTGATTTTAAAAAATGCGGAGGATTTGGCAGTAAATACCAAACGCAAAAGACTTCGACCTTGCCATTTTGAGGATATTGACGAAGCAATGCTGAAATGGTTACTCGTTGCACGTGGTAAGAATCTCCCTTTATCTGGACCATTATTGAAGCAAAAGGCCAAAGATTTTGCGGAAGCACTAGGACACCACGAATTTGAGGCAAGTACAGGTTGGTTAGACAAGTTCAAAAGTCGGCATGGCGTTATTCAAAAGACATTATGTGGGGAAAGTGCTGACACCAACATAGAAAACCGTGATGAATGGGTGACGAACGTCTTACCGAAATTAATTGAAAATTACAACATTAACGACATTTTTAATGCCGACGAGACTGCTTTGTTTTTCAAATGCTTGCCAACTAAAACACTGGCATTCAAAAATGAAAAATGCTTTGGTGGGAAGCAATATGACTGGATCAGAAAAGCTAAAATTGCTGGTAATCGGAAAGGCCAAAAATCCGAGGTACTTCAAGGGAATAAAATCTTTAGGTGTCGATTATGAGTTTAACAAAAAAGCATGGATGACCAGTGAGATTTTTACGAAATGGATTGTAAAACTCGACAAAAAATTTTGTGATCAAAACAGAAAGGTGTTGTTTTTTGTTGATAACTGCACTGCCCACCCTAAAGATGTAAGAGACAAGTTGAGAAACATTCATCTCGCTTATTTTCCTCCCAACATGACTTCGTTACTGCAACTAATAGACCAAGGCATTATCTACAACATGAAACCACATTACAGAAAACGAATTTTAACGAATATATTGACTCAAGTGGATGAGTGAAATTCTGTTATGGCCATAGACTTGCTGCAAGCAGTTCGAAATCTTAGCAATGTATGGAATGTCTATGTTAAACCAGAAACAATTGCCAACTGTTTTAAAAAGGCTGGATTTTCAAAAGATGCTATGCAGATTCCATTTGAGCATTGGGATGAAGAGGACCTTCTTTCAATATCGGATTTGGCTGCTTTACAGTCTTCATTTAAAAAAGTAGCAAATATCGAAGCATCGTTTGATGACTACGCAAATGTTGATAATGGTGTGCAGACTTCGGACAACCCACCCGAAGAAGATATTCTCAACAGCATTTTTGAAAGTCGCGGAGTTCCAGCTGAACCTGGTAAGCATTTATCTTTTTATAGTTAAACAAAAATTTAATATGTAAATATTATTTCAGATAACGATGAACACGATTTGACCGTTGAAGAATTGGCAGAAACTGAGGAGGCATTACCTACGTTGATACAAGCTGCTTCATCCATTAGCGTAATTAGAACCTTTGTGGAAATGAGGAGTGACGTGCCGATTAATGTTTTCAACTCTCTACATGATTTGGAAGCTTTTATTGAAAATGAAAAATGGAAGACTGTAATTCAAACCAAACTCACTGATTATTTTAAATAAAGTTACATAAAAAATCAATGTTTCTTTATAATGAAGTTTCTATATAGTGAAGTGATTTTCAGGTCCCGTGCGAATTCACTATATGGAACTTCGACTGTATTTAATAAAAATAAATAAAAAAATAATTAAAATATTTAATAAAAATTAAAATAAAAAACATGAATTACAAATATTTAATAAAAAATAAATAAAAACAAAATTAAATTAAAATATTCAATAAAAAACCGAAGTTTTTGCAATTAACAAGAAATTTAAATGGCGTTCAATGTACAATAAAAGTGTCGATGCAACCAAGCACATTTTACGGTATATGTATGTACATATATTTGTATCTAAACGGTAAATAGTTTCACTGACACAGCTGATTTTGCAATGGTATCAAATAAAATGCAAACACTTTAGCAATTAATGAAAAATGCGGTAATAATCATTTCGCACGCCACACTTCATTTTGTGCTGGTTTCTGTTGCACAGAAAATTGAAAATCTTAATAGGATAAATTTAAAAATTCATCTAAAAATGTTTCGTTTAGTTTAGGTAATTTTAAGCAACTAATTTTCATTGAATTTGACATTAATTTAATTGAAAGTAAAATTAACAGTTAGATTTAGATCTATTATCCATGCCTAGCGATCTACTCTATTGGTAACTTGATGCTCATTGGCAAGCAGTTCGGGAATTAGGTGAATTACAGTTATTACACTCATTTTCTCACTCTCATTTTTTCAATTCAAGCTTTTTGCAGACATAAATCTAAGGTTAGGTTCTGCTTATAACTGAAATGGCATTAACTGAATAAAAACTTTATGAAAACTGTCTTAAATGTACCCATATGAAATATATTATTTTTAATATTCTAACATATAAGTACTTATATATTTATTTGTTTTTAAATTCAATTCTCAAATATGCAATCGTAATGTTAAATTACGAAAACCAAATTCTGACCGCATTTCTTATTAGAAGAATTCAAACACTCCCTACTACTGCCATAGTCTGCCGGCCTGACAATCTGTCTATCCAAATGCCAGCATTGCCTGTGAGTGACTTGCTCGACTTTCTATCTGTCTGTCACAGTTTGTGACAAAACAATAACCGACACTGACACGCTGGTGGCTGTCGCCCGAACACCAACTATCAGCTACCGTTTGTGAACGTAGTCAAGCTAACACACATATATACAACACAGCAGGCACAAAATATGTATGTATGTACGTACATAAGTCACTCAACCAGCGAATACTTTTCATGCTCGTGCATGACGACATGTTCGTTGCCAGCCGCCAATATACGACGTACAAATAAACAAATAATAAAGTAATTCAGCGCAAATGCACAATTCTTGCATAATAGATAATCAAGTATTACATCTGCAACATCAAGTCAAAGTTAAAAAGAAAAACAAACGTCAGACACAATGCAACAACACAAACAGGAGTAATAACACAAACAATGTAATGAAAATGTGAATGCAAACTTCAGCCGAAATGAGGTGAACCAAAAACAAAAAAAAAACTACAAGAAAAATAATTTGCAAAGCAAAAAATGGATTAAATAAATAAATAATAAAAAATTAATGTGCGCGTGAAATAACTTCGTAAACGTTTAGTCGCCAAACGTGTCAAAGCAGGCGGTGGGTGGGAGTTGGTAAACAGCAATCGTTTGCTGCCCGTTACTAGTTAGAGTGAGGACTCGTATGTAGTCGTCGCTTGACGGCTCCCACTGGCTCATGTACTCGTTGAACCGAAGTTCATTGATATGCAGTTGGCACATGTATGTATGTAGGTACATACGCAGAGTTCGCTGTCCATTTACATCGCCGAATTTTAGCAAAATCGCATCATTAACAGCGTCGTGGGTATTTAAAATAATTGTAAATATGTACAAAAAGTAAGCAGCGAGCGAAGAGCACCAACAAACAACAGGTACCAACAGCTGTAAGGTAACTCGCACGCGCGCTACTTTTATTATTTTTGCACAAAAAAGTACCAAAGAAGCAAAAGGTGGTGTAGCCAATTGAAAAAGTAACTGACTGGTGACTCGCGAAACGAAATGTCGTCTGTCCACCTCTTTACCGCATAGCTTCGCACAGCACAGCAGCGTAGTAGTACCAACAACTTATTATTCTTTTTCGCTTGCGCAAGTGGTGTGCCACTTTTGTTCTTTTTCCAAAGCCAGTTATTGCCGTTATGAAACGCGCATTTGTAGCAAATGATAGGTAATAATTACAAAAACCAAAAATTAGCAGCTCTTCTACTTTTTTGACAACGTTACTATTACTGCTGGTGGCCTTTGGTGGCTTCGCGTCAAAATGGGAAGCCAAAAAATATAGGTCTAATGACAATCGCCACGAACGCGCTACTTGTTGTAAGCACTCAGAAATGGAAGAAAGAAGAAGCAGCACCTGTAAATAGAGACTTTGTTGCTATCAGCCACCTTCACTCACTAAGCGTTTTGCCGTCAGTGGGATTATTTTCACATTAAATTTGCAGGTAGTTGACTTTTCCGCCATAAGTAATTGCCGTTGTTCTTTTTGCGGTTGGAACACTTCTTTCTTTTTGTCAATTCTTATTTCTTTTCAAATTTGTTGAATGCGCGTATACCAACAGTTGCTGCTAATGACTGCAGATTACAATTGAAGACTTGAAAATAGTGCGCACAAATACTGAGAGCGCACAAATGCCGTAGCACGGTGGGGTATTGCTGGTAAAGTAAATATGTGTGTGTGTAATGCGTCAATCATACGTTTAATATTACTCGCTACTGGTAAGATGATGGAGGTGCTGTTGGTTCCCGTACTCGTGGAGAAGTGATAAATTTAATTGTTCAAGGATTAGTTGATGTATTGCCTTTTTGCTGATAAATGTATTTGATGAAAGTGTTGAATACTCCCGTTGCGCAGTTGCCAAATATTTGCACTTGCCGCAATAATGTGGACATGCATATAACTGAAATGGAAATTACATACATACATACACACGTACATTTAAAAAAACAAAACCTTGTCATATTTAATGTGGCTTGATGTACTACTGACACTTTCGCTTTACGGGGGATTTGATGCGATTTTTTATCAATTTCATACCACTTTGATCAAAAAGTTCCAGGAATATATTCAGCAAATTCAAAATAAAAGTTTTTTGTTCAAAAGTGATTTTATCGCTTTAAAAGTACTCGCCATCAACTGCAAGGCACCTATGCCAGCGTTTGATTCACCACTCGAAACATTTCTGGAACTTTATTTTCGGTAACGTCATCAGAGCCGTCTTCTATTTCGTGTATTTCAAGTCTAAAACATAATTCTAGTTCTTACAGACCACTTAGAGCTAATATGAGCTTAAATTACTATAGAATGTTAAATAAATTAAAAAAAGAAGGGTTCAAAAATTTATAAAATTCATTCTTTGACACCGAAAAGTCAAGCGGACTAGAACTCGAGATCTCATTGAATTTAAGATGAAAAGGGTAAGTGTTGCGTAGAGATCCACATAGTAGGGATATAAAAGGGAATGCTCCCTAATAGGAATGAACCACCAATTTTTCCTTTAATTACAGATGTGACATTTGCGAGCAATGGTGGAATTAGTGACAACCCAACCAGGAGATTTAGTCGCCGCTTGGCTATCAGAATAACTAGAGATTTCTCTAAGGGTAGTCACATTTTTGCCTAACGAGACAACTAAATATCTCATTAACTACGGTGATTAGGAAGATAAGCCTGACGACAGTCGAGCTCACGACAGTCGGTGCTACGTAACCGGAACGACCTGGACTTATATCCGGCCAAGAACTGCCACTTCCGTTCCCAGCAGGAATGTTTTTGCTGCTACAACAACAACAACGAGCCTAACGACAGTCGGTTCTACGTAACCGGAATATATATATAATTGGCGCGTACACCCTTTTTGGGTGTTTGGCCGAGCTCCTCCTCCTATTTGTGGTGTGCGTCTTGATGTTGTTCCACAAATGGAGGGACCTACAGTTTCAAGCCGACTCCGAACGGCAGATATTTGTATGAGGAGCCGTTTCATGGCAGAAATACACTCGGAAGTTTACCACTGCCTGCCGAGGAGCGACCGCTATTAGAAAAAATGTTTTTCTTAATTTTGGTGTTTCACCGAGATTCGAACCAACGTTCTCTCTGTGAATTCCGAATGGTAATAAAAACGGTAACGGCATTTAGCAGGGGTTTTTTTTTTGTATTTTATTTTTTCTTAATTCGGTACACTCATTGGAGCATCTTATTAGCACAGCGCGCGAAAAAAATATAGTACCACCGCATTTTGACCAATTTTTACTACTTTTCGTTTGTTTTTTGTTTAATTTTCATGCCATTAAAAATAATTTAAATAAATAAAAAAACTTTATTTAAAAAAAATTCATTAATTTTTTTATAAACAATATAGTTGATTCTACATCAAATACCCTATATGCAAATGTCTCAAATTGTGCAAAAAATTTATAAATTTAAAATTTTTGTTTATCAAAATATCAAACTTAAAAAAAAAATGTTGGATACCATTTTAAACCCCATTAATTTTGGTATAATAAAGTGCACGCAAAACAGCCACCGTCGGCGTCGTCGTAAATGCATGATCATCATCGTCTCTAATACCAAGACTCCTTCTTCCTTCCCTTCTCCTTTCTGCGCTCCCCTGTATAGCATCACAACGGACGAATTTCTTGAATATTTGTCAAGTGTGCCCTAAGCTAGGGCAGCCTTTTAACCTAACCTAACCTAAGCAAAAAATTTTAAACTGGCTAAAAATTCCCGTTGAATTGTAATAATTTTTTTCTTCCCCGCCCGCCTTGCGTATTTTCCACCAAGTCGTGTAATCATCTAGTCAAATTTCGGATTATCAAAAAAAAAAAAAAAAAATTTTTTAAATCGGATGTCTATTTCAACCCACTGATATTTTTACTGCCCCTGAAAGTGTTTAAGCATATCGTCCCCTTAGTATAACAATAGCCTATGTGCTCATAGGCTATTATTTTTTTATTGAATTTTTGGATTCTCCATCGTCGATTTTATATGTGGTCAAAATTTTGTCAAATTCTAGTTCCACAAAGTGGGTCAAAACGTCAGTCAAAAATAATAAATATTTACAGACATAACGAGATTTGAGTGAGAGCTACTTTCGACAAAAAGTTTGAAATTCATTTTCTCAAAACATCAAAAAATGTATAGGCTATTTTAATACTAAGGGGACGATATATTCGCATCTACTAAATATTGCATTCGAGTGCTTTAGTTATATGACTAAGCACTGCTACCTGTTCTAATTGCCGCAGCATTCCGCAGACGCGACTGCATTGTTTAAATTCCACGGGATTTCTAGTGCGGAACTACTTTAGTGGCAATAAACGCGCCCAAGGAAGCGCGCTAATAATTGCGACTACCGAGTACAACAGTAATAAAACAAAATTGTATGTAATAAGTAATTCAGCGCACATTGTAAGCAAAGCTGACAGCGTTTGTCGGCTGTTGGCGGTTTTGCTGACAACCAACCGCCGCTTAATAGTCGAGGCGAACGAACAAAGCTAAAACAATAAAAATATATGAATTTTACAAGCGAAATGTGCACTGATGCACAATACTATGAAGCGTTATTGTTGTTTTCACTAGTAAATTTATTGCCACTTGGAAAGTGTAAATTTAGCCATTAACATTACTTTTTTGCAAGTAAGTACGAGCGAAGATTTGCTAACATAAAACGCACGCATAAAAAAACGTTTATATGTTGGCGCCAACTCTCAATTTTAATACTCAAAATATGAGTATAAAAAAGAAATTTTATTAGAATATTTCTCAAAGTTGCAAATGGCTGTTACAACCTTGTTATTGGAGATACGCATTGGAAGGGGAAGGAGTCAAACGACGAAGCACGCAAATGGCGGCTGAATAACGAGCGAGTTGAGACGCAACTCATTAGTTTTACTGTCAAAGTTTACGTTTGGGTTTTGAATAACATTTGCAGACGAATATCAATTTTTTTTATTTTTTTTAAATTATAATTTTTTATTTTTTTATTAGATATTATTATTTTTTTTTTCATTTAAAGCGCGCACACTAAATAACAAATAGATTTTCATATCAAAAATCGCAACAAATTGCACAAATTTCATATATCAAAATTCAAATCACGTACAGGCATGCAAATTTTTAAAATTTTGTGTTACGGAATTTAGAGTGGTTTTTAACGGTGCTGTTGCACAAAACAAACAAAGAGCGTGAAAAACTGAAATAAATTTGTGACTATTTTTTTATTTTTTTATTTTTTTATAGCTCTGCTTAAAGTGCATGCACAAATTTGCAATTTTTTTTTATTAAAATTTGTTTATAAACAAATTTATTTTCGACCAAGAAGCAGTTTATAAACTGCGTGCGTACCTCCTAACGACTTCTTAGCTAATAATCACATCCGTAACTGTACATGTACAATCATTATTTGTTTTCATTATCTACATGTGTTGTTTATGTTTTTGTACACTTTTTACCCACAAATGCGCCAACAATTATTCATTTTAAATACACACAAGCACAAAATCACGTCAAATCACTTGGCTTATGATTTTAATTACTTTTTCTTTTTGTATTTGCATTTGTGTGTTTTAGTTGTCGAAACGGTGCATGTTACTGTTTTTGGTTGTCTGCTCGCTCTAATGCGTCATAGCGGGAAGTTTGAACGACCGGTGAAACACGTACGCGCAATTTTCAACCAAATCGGGTTAGCCTAACCTCAATGTCGTTGGAAGCGAAAAGCATGCAATAGCTTTGAACTACATTTGTATTAAATAGAAACTGATAAATACATAGAAACATATGTACAAACAAATTTGTAATTTTTAAAAGCAATTAATCTTTTCAGTCATTTTTGGTTTATTTAGTGGTTATCCATTGAGTTTACTGGCCATTCTTAACGGACGCATGGTGAACAGATTTTTGAAAGTGTGCTCTGTAGCAGACCGTTATTCCGCTCTGAGCGAATTTGATCGACTTAGGCTAATGAGAAGGACCTCTCCGAGCCGTTTGATACCAAACGAGGTTTCAGACAGGGTGAATCGGTGTCGTGTGACTTCTTTAACATGATGCGGGAAAATATCATGCGACCTGCTCAAATTAATTGCTGAAGTACAATTTTTTATAAGAGCATACAATTGTTAGCGTATGCCGATGATATTGACATCATCCCACGTCACTACAGTTATGATTTTGATGCTATAATAGCATTTTGCTTATTTAGGAACCACCGATAATAATGTCAGTCTTGGAAATCCAAAGTACAATACAATAAATAGTAGTAAAAAGTAGATAATTGCTGTCAACGATCTGAAGCTGTCAACTGATCAGAACTCTTGAATTACTCGATGCAGTAAAAATTTCTCGAAGATTTGTTAGTCCTGATGCACACACAGAGACATCTGGAAGGAAGAGACTGGAAATTCTCGTTTGATGTATCATCAGCGGCCACACGGGCAAAGTTGTTTTCGGTAACATTCGTTGATTTTGTCATTTACTTCTTTAAGTTGACAATACGAATAAGAAGCACGAAGCGTGTCGTCAGTGCGGCAAACAAAAACCTCTCTCTCTTCCCCATCCGTCCTTCTTCCACGAACACAATGTTTCCCTGTGCAAATCGGGACTTAGTAATTGCAGAATGGGCATTTTAAAATTCCCAGAGGTTGTGGAAATATTTATTTTTATATTTATTGGGAGTTATTAACACAAAGTTATTAAATCGTGGTGGATTAGATACATAGATAGTTCATTTTAATAGATTTTTCACTATTGCAAACATTTAATAGTTTTGTTGTACTCCCCCATCTGTACTCCAGTTATGCGGATAAAAGTAGTAGGTACTCACTCCTCTTGAGCTTCACTTTGAAATTGGTTCTCTTTCATCAGCTCTCTTGTAGTTGCCTTTCATTTTTACCATCTGTGGTAATTAGCTAATATCCAACCTTTTTCCGCATTTCAACTGTCCACAAATTACGCTTTGCTGTCTGTTCTTTTCCAGTCCCTCTTTCGCTGTAAAGTAAATGTGCATGTCAGCCCCTCTTTCGCTGTAAAGTAAGTGCACATGGTTGCCTCAACTAGCAAACTAGTTGCACTAAACTATTCTATGAATGAAAGTGTTTGAGGTTTCCTGTCTTTCTCCTCCACACTCCTCAGACTGCTTTAACATTTTAATTTTCAACGAGCCTCTAGACGCTTTGTATCTATGCAATTAGTTTCTTAGCGAAAGCAAATAAATAAAAATGAAATAAAATAAAATAAACATTAAACATTTAAAACGAACTGTGACTGCAGCATTTCCAGCCATATTCTCAGGGCCGTTCTGTGTTGTTGTTTGTATGTGTGGAGGTTGTTGAAGCGTCAGTGCAGAGCGGCATTAATCATTATTTTCAGCATTTGTCCACAATTTCCTGCTTTTCCCGCTAATACTTGCACTTACACACAAACTCCGAAATAGAGTTCCTCTCACCGACCGCCGTAAACTTACTACGAGTGTTGTTTTTATTTTCTTTTATACTTCTGCAATTGCACACTAAGAATTTGCGCAGTAATTTCCGCCTTTCGCAGAATTACTGGTAAGGCTCCTAGGCTGTGCTGCTTGCACACGTCTGTGTCGTCTGCATCAATGGCGCTCCACCTCCTCCAGTTCAACGTGTATATGTAGTAATATAATGCCTGACAGTTTTCTCACTGCGCCTAATTGAGTAGGAAGGCAGGCAGGAATTGCAAGCATCATAAACAACAGTGTCGTCGTCTCATCAGCGCTTGCTGCCTGGCAGCCTGCCGCCTGCCGGCGGCCACCTTTCTCAGTCATCGACATTCCCTGCTGTTCCTATTGTTTTCGCCAACGAGCTTTCCAAGTGCACTACTTAACTTCAACATTTGTGCACCGTCCCCTTCCACTCTGCACTCTGCTACTCTCCCTTTTGCCTCTTGCATTTACTCATTCATTCATTCACATGTCGTGGAGTGGATGTAACATTTTCCGTAGAAGCATATTTTCCGGTTGCAGCGTTGATGTTGGTAGTGTCGGTAAATTAGCTCACTGCGGCATGTGCAGTATTGTTCGTGTAATGTAGTCTGTAGGGCTGATGCTGCTGCTTGTGTCGAAGGCTGAAAGTCTTTGGCTGGAATGCGTCGTTTGCTACTTGTGCTCGCTTTCTTTTGAATCATAAAAACTTTGTGAGTTATTTTAACGCATTAGAAGTCATTATAAAAATATTTGCCGTTTTTATTATTGCACCAAAACCCGCTCCGCACCACTTTGCTTTCGTAAGCGAAATAATTCTTTCGGTTTTTTTTTATTTACTTATACTCGCAATTTAATGCTTCGCTTTGTCTGTCTACTCGTTGCTTAAATGCCTCGTAGATGGCTTTGACGTTGCCATATTGCATAAAGGCCAGTTATAATTATTTTTAAGTTTTCGAATTTGTACGATGATATTTAATTTAGGTAAATGAAGATACAGAGAAGTAGGAGTATGCAGCGTGCGGGGAGGATGCAAGGAAGTGTGTGAATGAAAGCAAAAAAGGAAGGATTTTAACCGAAAGATCTTTTGGGTTTAGTGACAAGAAATCGAAATTTTATTAGTTCAGCTGTTTCGTGAGAACCTTCTTTTTTCTAAGGAAATTAATACGTCCATTACAATGATGATAGATTTACCTGGCATGCTCTTTAACTATGGGGAAAAGAAAATTGTGGGGAGAACTTTAACTGCCGCGTCACCCGACGTGATTCGGCAGCCGAATTCTGTACGATCATTTTACTTGCATTCGGACACTCGTCCAATCAGTTGTTGTTCAGACGTCTGCGAATTGTCATTGGTTGATTTTCTTTCGTATATCACCAACATAATTTCAGTTTTTTTGTAAACACATCCCAAGTGACATCAGCCCATCAGCTTCTTCTTCTTCTTAATTGGCGCGATAACTGCTTACGCGATTTCGGCGGAGTTTAACAAAGCGCGCCAGTCGTTTCGTTCTCGTGCTAATCGGCGTCAGTTGAACACACCAAGTGTGTTCCCAAGTCCTTCTCCATCTGATCTTTCCAACGCTGGGAAGGCCTCCTCTTGCCCTGCTACCACCAGCTGGTACACACCAAGTGTGTTCCCAAGTCCTTCTCCATCTGATCTTTCCAACGCTGGGAAGGCCTTCCTCTTGCCCTGCTACCACCAGCTGGTACCGCATGGAATACTTTCAGAGCCGGAGCGTTTGTATCCATTCGGACGATATGACCCAGCCAACGTAGCCACTGGATTTTTATTCGTTAGATCTTCATTATGTCGCCGTAAAGCTCATCGTGCCACCGCCTGCGATATTCGCCACTACTAACGTGCAAAGGTCCAAAAATCTTGCGCAGAATCTTTCTCTCAAACACTCCAAGCGTCGCTTCATCGGATGTTATCAACGTCCAAGCTTTTGTGCAATACTATAGGATGGGCATAATGAGAGCCTTGTAGTGTTAGTTTTGTCCGTCAAAAGAGACTTTACTGCTCAATTGCCTACTTAGTAGCATTTATTGGCAAGAGAGATTCTACGTTGGATGAATGGTTCCATGTGTAGAAGTCCACGAAGGTCGGGAAAGTCCTTGATTGCCATTCACTCGGGAGTGGCCAGGACGATTCTTCTGCATACAGCCTCACAATTTTCAGGCCTCGCTCAAATATCCTCTGAGTAGCTTCCAAACATCTCTTTGAAAGCGAGCCAATATAAGAAGGCGAAACAACGCAGGATATCTGCTAGCTGTGCGCTGGGTTTAGGACCCGTCACTTAAAAATCCTCCCCCAGATGAAATTAAAAAATATCATTTCGACAAATTTTTTCCAACTTTCATTTATAAATGAAAATCACTCTGCAGTTCAGATGTTGATGTTTAACGTCATTCTGATCTTGATCAATGAAAATTGTCCGATTGAATGTCAAAAAGCCACAAACAGTCATCGTGTAAATGCACGAAGTTTTCGAAGGCTTCTTTGAAGGCCTTAAAAAAAACTTTGTTGACACACAAAAGTTAGCTTTTTGTTGAAAATGCCGCATTGTTCTCCATTTGCATAACTGCTGAGCTTCGACTTTCAACTTTGAAGAATTGAAAACTCATCACCTTAACCTCAAATTGAACTCGAACATAAAAGTTGATTGGGTTAAGAATGGATGGCTGCATTTATGACCGGCTCCGTGCGATAAATTTAATTGTAATAAAATGGTAATCCATATGGTAAAAGCGCCAATAAACACTAAACCACGCACAAGAATGTGGGAAGATGCGTACAGAATTGTGCTTACGCATTAATTGCACTGCGTTCCATGCACACACACGCGAAATGGACGCACATTGCTGGACGTTTGTACGAAGAATGAATCGAGTGGAGCGAATGGGCACACATCGCATGTCTATGAATAGTGTTGCAGAGTTAGGGCCATGCATGAATGAATGGATAATCAAGTGGTGCAATGGCTAGGCGAGTTGCTTTTCTGCTCATGCCATATCTCCTTGCCAGGCGGCTCCAGAAGTCTGCAATGGCATAAATCATTACTCTTTGTACGTCCAAGGCAGCAAGGGCCGCGCGGTATTTTATGGCATTTATTAGAGTAAGGGAAACAGTTGTAGGTGAAGAGTAATTGAAGAGTGAGGCAATCATTATTAAAGTCCTCACTGACCATGACGTTGATATTGATTGGGTTTTTAAGTCAAGAAATTAATGATTAATTGATTGGTTGGATGGTCAGTCAAGCATAAAATGCTGCACTAATTCGGCGGATTGATTAAAATACTTTTTTTATCACTTTTGCTTTCGTATCTGCAGGTATTCACAAGGATTTGTAAATGATTACGCGAATGGATAAAATATATTTTTTTTGTTTTTTGTAATAGGAAAAAATTGCTTATTCAAGGTAAACGTTTTTTTAAAGTCTTGTAGAAGCGTTTAACAGGCATTTCCTCAAGACAAAAAGAACGTTTTCCGCTACATTTCAAGCATCTGAAGCCGAATGGATTGGTGCGTTAAGGGGAAAAGCGAATTTTCCAGAATTTTTTCTAAGAAAACTTTTAAACTTATTGATCTAAAAATTTGTACACATATTATATTATCTTTTAACTGTAATTTAAGACTTAGTATTAGTACAAATATTTATTTGGAAAGGAGCTACAGCTGATCGCCGTGAGCTTCTCTCAAAAAAGACGTTTTGCGGTGATCACTATATCTCTGAACTGGATTCTCTGAAATTAAAAAACCAAACAGATTTCGTTAAAATAATGTTAAATCTAGTAATTAATCGAAGGAATAAGCAAAATACATTTTTTTGACAAAATGGCGGATTTTAAAACAAAAAAAATGGATTTTGACCAAAATTTCGGCTTTAAATTGTTTATAAAAAAACAATATATACCGGTGAGAAAAAATCTTCGCTTATTTACTAAAAAAATATATTTAAGAAGCTCGTGTGTAAATTTGAGACAAATTGGTTCAGCCGTTTTCGAGTACATAATGTTGGTCACCGAGAGTCAAGCACTCTGAAACGCCTTTTCATATTTGCGTGTAACTTCGAAAATATCCACCGGAACGATATTAAATTTTCTGTGTGTAAAGTTAACAAAAAAAAATAATTTTTGGAAAATTCTAGCATTATATAACCCCTTAATGCTATGCGGGAGTGCGTAGGTTCGAATTTTCGTGCATAAAACAGCAAAATGATAAAAAAAAGTTTTTTCTAATAGCGGTCGCCGCTCGGCAGGCAATGGCAAATCTCCGAGCGAATTTCTGCCATGAAAAAGCTCCTTATAAAAAACTATTTGCCATTCAGAGTCGGTTTGAAGCTGAACATGCCCCAATTTGTTGAATAACATCAAGACGCACAATCCAAATAGGAAGATCAACTCGGCCAAACACCCAACTGAAGTGTATGCGCCTATTGTTTCTTTATTTTTCATCCAAAAATATTCTTAGAATTCTTTTTAGTCGCAAGATTATTGCAAAAGGATGCAGAAGAAATATTTTTTGAGGTAAAATTTCTTTTTACTTTGTTGTTGTAGCAGAAAAAAAATTCCCCATACATGTACGGGGAGTGCTGCTGGAGTGACAGTCCTTGGTCGAATATATAGTAAATCCGCGTCGTACCGGTAACGCAGAACCGACTGTCGGGGTTTTTTGTTTACTTCGTGCCAGCTGGTGCCGAAACCTTAAACTTTGGCAGCACTTTCTCCGAGTTCACACGACTTCAGTGGGCGCAAATTTTTTGTAGTCGCAGCGGAGAATCCTATTCGTAAATTTTCCACGACAGACTCGGTGATACGGCTGAGTGTTCTTTGATCACTTGGTAGTCGGAGCATGGAGCTAAAGTGCATTTGCTTTGGTCCAATGTTATCCAACCTTTCACCAAATTCATTTGTTCGCTAGAAAGTTTAATTTTCTCTTCACAAACATTTCTCTCCTTTGTAAATTTACACAATGAAACGTACAATGTGTGCGAAAATTTGCCGCTATCAAATCTTCGTATGAAAACATACAACTTTTCTCATTTTCTACGCGACTGACGTTCGGTCATAAAAGTGTTATGATGTCCTTGACATTCCACACTGTGTGTGCAGCAACACCAAAAAGACATTGATGAGCGTTCGGCTGGGGATCACTGGCGCACATACATACGCACACACACATGTACACTTTTCCTACACATATGGCAACATTTGCAATGGGGGGAAAAAAACGCATAGGCTTTATATCTGCAACTTCAGTTTATGATTTGCTGTCACACTCCCCCCCCCCTGCATACACAGCGTCGTGCTCATTTTCACTTTACTTTTAATGCCTTGTAACATTTTTGCATTTTTTCATTTTATTTCTCTTAATTTTATGATAATCGCAACGATGATGACGACGCGCATAACAACGCTGGCACTAAACGGCAACAGCAACTCGTTGCTTCGCTGCTACACTGGCTGTTGCCAATGCATTTTTACATATTCATACATGCACACACACATACTTACCTCATATTTGCATGCGAGTGTGTGGGTAATCACAATGCTTACGATTGTGCGCGCAATATTATCAGGCCGCTATTGAGGCCGCCGGCGTTGCTACCCTGCTACGCACAACAGTGCCATGCTGCTTTGGCTGCTATGGTGGGAAAGTGCAGCATAGACTTGACACCCAACACAAAATCAGCAGCCCAATCGGTTACAATAAACAACATACATGCGCGTCTTGTTGCTTTGTTACTTTGAAACTTTTATTATCTGTTTGTGTACACAAAATGCAGATTCAATCGTCGTTGTTTGCCTTCCTTGCTTGCCTTCGTTTGATTTGACATTTGCTCACTCGCCAGTATGCTTGCAGCTTGCACGAGCATACGCGACGACATCAATGCTTAGAATAATCAACACTCACAGTGCAGCAACAAACACTAAACGACGAAGAAGCAGCACAGTAAGCAATAACAAAAACAAAAAGAGCATCGCCGCAATGTTTCATTTTTAGTATCGCAACGATTGCACACAACGAGATTTGAGTTTTCTCCGATTCCGTATTGATAGCGCACATTCTCCAGATTCGCTTTTTTTTTTTTTTTTTTTTTTTTTTTTTTGAGTGCAATGGGATGCGTAGCGTCGCTATTTAGATGTTATTTTTACACGACTATGTCGGACGGACGGACGTACGTCTGTATTTGGGGGAACTCGAACTTTCTGCGATAATCACAGTGCAAGTGTGCTTTGTATTGCGCCATGGTTTTCTTCTTTTCTGGGCTGCTGGTGCTGCTGTTGTTGGCTTGCAATGTGCACCTATTGTATGGAGAGTGGCATATAAACATGGCTAAATATACATAAGTATACATATATGTAAGTATAAAAGTGGAAATTCCTGTACTATTTACATTTGTAATGTTTTTTTTTTCGAGTAAAACTTCACTCCAGGGGTGCTGCTTTTTCGCAGATCAAACGACCCGCGCAGCTAACCTTACTCAATTTTAAGTACCAGAATGCTTTAAGATCAGTTAGTTCTTAGTTTCATATTTTTACATTAGAAAATGGATTTCGTATCCGCCATAGAAATAAAATAATTTTTATAGATTTCTTCTCACACTTTAATTGTAAAAAAAGGCTAAATCTGATTCTTAAACTATGGAATGAAGCAGTAAAAAAGTTTGTCTTAGTTGAAAATTTAATTTCCTGTAGAGGGAAAACCTTTTCGGAGCGATCGATCAGTTATAAGAATCAATTTTTCTCTTCTCCCCAACGCCACCTCAAACAAGAGAATAAATTAACAAAATGGGTTTTACCTACCATTAAATCAGTACTCGTTTGAAAAGTTAGCTGGAAATTAATTCATTTGAATACTTCAAAAATGTTGACTTCGAGAAAATCTGGTTTTTATGAGGTAAATAACTGAACGACCCGAATTCATATCCGGCCAAGGACTGTCACTGTCAATGTTTATGCTACTACAGCTACAACTTGTGAAAAAAAAAGAAATTTCCAAGGCAGCCGGTTCTAGGTACTGAAATGGCCAAGGGCTGACGCCTCAGTAAACTACTGGACCATCTCTATCCAGCTAGGTTGCTGATCAAGACTGGAATCGCATAAAACACTGAACTCGAAGTATATTTCTTTTGCGTTTACCAAGGAGGTCCCACGCGAACTTAACTTCAGTTAGATGCATTCAGTGCAACTTGTGTAACCAACTTAAAACCTATTCAGGGAGTGGATGGATCACATGGTATATGTGACTCCATGCTGCTTCGCCAATAAACGCCATCGACCGCCACACCTTCTACTTCGCGCAACGCGTCGGTGTCTTCCCAAAGCACACAAGATGGAGTTTACGTCCACCACCACTACAGACGGCATTTGCTCAAAGCTGATTCACCTCTTAAGCACGTCATGAGACATTTTATTGGTCTCTTTTTGATGAGATCCGTACATGTACGCAGCAAACACTGGACCGCACAGTACAACAACCTCATTTTGAAGCTACTCAGCAGATTTTGGCCACAAGGTCACAAATTGGCGTAAAGAACCAACAGTTTTCGTTACTCATCATAGGTGGATTATAACGCCCAGACCTTTTCACGAGCCCAATCAGCATTTCCACTGAGTTTGTATCTAAACAGTAAAGATCTTCAAATAAATGAGTGGAGCTTCAAACATTTTTAGCACTTTTTTGAAGTGCGAGACGTTCGTATAGAATGTGCTAAATGGTCTCTCAGTAACAGAAATCGTTATAAGAAGCTCCGAATCTGACCAGCGCTTCGTTAGAAATGTTCGCCTTTAAGTAGTCGATATTTTTAGTTCATCGAATGTTGACCTAAGACGACTCGATTATAATCAATGGGTGTTCACAATAGGTTACATGTTGTTAGCAGATTTTCTAGCCAATTCAACTTTGTAAAGACAGGAAATCCAGATGGACTTGTCTGCTTCGACTCGCTGAGGTGCCATCTCGGAGCTTTTTCGTATACCTGTCCTTTCTGATTGCCTGAAATATCTCTATGACTCGAAACCCAGTAGATTAATGCATGGATCTTGGGCATTCGTAAACACATTTCGAGTCAATTTTAGTCACTGGAAAGTGATGAGAGCATTGATTACAACCTGACTGCTTACAAAGAAGACAAGTTTTGAAGATACGAGATTCGGTTTGCCATATTTACCAGCCGTGAAGTCATGTAAATTGCATAACCCTTGGTTTGCCAAATATCGTAGTCTCGAAGTTTGTCAGTTTCTCGCAATGAGAGTAGCTAAGAGCAAATGCCAGATAATTGTGTTAAGTTCGTATAAGACAATCGTATAACGCAATTGAGGTAAGTCCGTTTCTCTATTCATCATCTTGGCATTACAGTCCGGAGTGGACCATTGCCTCCTCTACAATACCCCTCCACTCTGCTCGACACTCCGCTTTCGCTCTATGTTGTGAGACTTTCATCTTTCGTATATCGTCTGCTACGTCTTGCAACCATCGTCTCCTTGTCCGACCTCTCCTTCTTGCTCCTTCAGGGTTTGCTTCAAATACTTTTTTGATCGTTCTTTCGCTGCTCATTCTTAGGACGTGTCCATGCCACCGCAATCTTTGGGGCTTTATACACCGCGTTACATTTCCTTCCGCGATTAAAACACTGAGCTCGTGGTTATACCGTATACGGTATGTGCCCTTGTCTAATAGTATAGGGCCGAATATTCTTCTTTTTCTCTCAAATCGCATCGGTAAATTCACGTCATTAACTTTAAGGACTCATGTTTCAGGGTCGTAGGTGAGAACCGGTCTTATTATAGTTTTAAACGTCTGGAGTTTTTGTTCCTTTACTAAAATTTCTAATAGTCATTAAATTTATCGAAATTATTCATTATGACTTTAGTAACTGTCAAATTGCTAAAAAAGCTCGCTCGGTAAGCAATGATAAATACCGATTGGCGAGAACTTGCCGGCTCGTAGAAGCAAACATTTTTATTTTAAGCTTCCTGACTCATATTCGTATCAATTAAGAATGTAATAATAAAAATTTTCTTTTTTTTTCTTTTTTTCACATTATTTTTGCCCATTTTATGAGATAGTAGCTCTATATATTCATATATATTTTATTACAACTATAAAATTACCAGCATTTACAGCCAACCAACTGAATGTACAAACCTAGAAAGAGAAAAAAAAAATGTGTTTAGCAGCAGTACTTTTGAAGCTTATCTATTAAAAACTTATCTACATTTGCTAATAAAAATAAAAAGAAAAATAAGAATGCCACTTTCAGCACAACAGGTAAGCCCTATTGTTGTTTTCGATAATCAACGAGACGTGTTTTTTTTTTTTTTAAAGGAAATACACGTCACAAGCAATTTAAGAAATCTCCACAATCACCAACTCATGAAGAGAGTAGAGCAAAAATTAGATAAAAAGTATATCAAATCAATGGGGTATTTTAACGACAGCTTTAACATCTGCGCTCTGCGTAATAAATTGTGTTTTTAGAAAGTTTTTTTTTGTGTGCGAAGATTCGTAAATTAAATAATGCCATAATTTGCACATGAAAACAAATTCGTGGCAAAGTAAAAGAGAAAAAAAAAAAAAAACAATAAAATAAAAAACAAAATAAATAAAATTTTAAACTAAATAAACAAAAGCCAAGCAACGCAGACAAAACGTGCGCTTGAAGGAAGTGCTGAACGAATAACAACAAAGTCTTAAACAAACAGTAACTGTAAAAGGAATTATTAAATTTGTAGGGGAAATTTGAGTTAAGAGTTGATAAGTCGGTTAATTGACACTGTCAATATAAAGGGTGGTTAAGTTTCAAGGGCCGGTGTTGATTTTGAACAAAATACAATTATTTTAGAAAATTATTGTCATTTCTCTTTATTATGATAATATTGGTATGGCTCAATTACGTATGGAATAAAATATCGGCCAAATGGGCGCCGCGGCCTCGGCGGCAAGCCTCCATCCGATGGTCCAAATTTTCGATGACGCTGAGCCATAATTGAGGTTCTATGCCGTTAATGTGCCGAATTATCTCATCCTTTAGCTCTTGAATCGTTGCTGGCTTATCGACGTACACCTTTTCTTTCGAGTAACCCCAAAAAAAGAAGTCCAACGGTGTCAAATCACATAATCTTGGCGGCCAATTGACATCGCCGCGACGTGAGATTATTCGGCCATCAAATTTTTCGCGCAAAAGAGCCATTGTTTCTTTAGCTGTGTGACTAGTGGCACCGTCCTGTTGAAACCACATATCGTCCACATCCATATCTTTCAATTCGGGCCATAAAAAGTTCCTTATCATCTCACGATAGCGAACACTATTCACAGTAACTGCCTGACCGACCTCATTTTGGAAAAAATACGGCCCAATGATGATGCCGGCCCATAAACCGCACCAAACAGTCACTCTTTGTGGGTGCATTGGTTTTTCGGTAATCACTCTTGGATTATCATTCGCCCAAATGCGGCAATTCTGCTTATTGACAAATCCACTGAGGTGTAAATGTGCCTCATCACTGAAGATGATTTGCATTTTGATTTGAACGCCCGTTTTCATAATAAGCCTGAATAACTTTAACGCGCTGCTCGATTGTGTATCTTTCCACAGTTCAAATTAAATTAGTCTGAAATTGAAACATGTCAAATAAAATTCAGAAAAAATTTGACGTTTAGGTGTGGTTCACATTGAACATCGGCCCTTGAAATTTAACCACCCTTTATTTTGATTTTTGGGAGAAAGAATAACAAATAATTTCGCACTAATTGGTTATGAAAGAATTTCAAAGAGAATGGTAAAATTAAAAAAAAACAATGTACATATAGATTAAAGTGAAGGATATTCATCACATCCGCTGTACAAGTAAACACTTTTGACATTTCTCTTCACACAACTGAACGCGTGAAAATTGAGGTCCTTCTTTTTACATACGAAGTATTCTTCGAGAAAAACATATTTTATTGATTCTATTCAGTAACAAAAGAAGCCACTACCAGCCAAGATTTAAGAATCTTGATTCTTACTTCTTTTCTGCGCCTGCTGACATAGCAGGTCTTGAGATTAAAAATCTGATGAACTTCATCAGCAGCATAAAACGGCTAACGCAACCGCTAATTAGTCACCATTCATAGTCAACGACCCCTTTCCTTTTCGTCCTATCGTTTTTTCCTGCACTTCTTTTTCGCTCTTGCAATGGTATCACAAAGGCTGAACCAAACTTCTTTCGTCTTCTGGGCAACCACTACAACCTAGATGCCAGCCAAAGATGATAGATTACCACGTTTGCTATTTATCTTTGGTGCAAAAAAAAATTGTTAGGGGAACTTCGTCTGCCACGTCACGGGAGTGATTCGCCAGCCGAATTCTGCACGATCATTTCACATGCATTCGGACACTCATCCAATTAGTGGTTGTTCAGATGGCAATGAAGTGTCATTGGTTGATTTTTTTCGCATATCACTAACATAATCTTAGTTTTTTCGTAAACGAACAGCTTCGTAGCCACAAGAGA
Source organism: Anastrepha ludens (assembly GCF_028408465.1). Lineage (NCBI taxonomy): Eukaryota > Metazoa > Arthropoda > Insecta > Diptera > Tephritidae > Anastrepha > Anastrepha ludens. The sequence goes on along the minus strand of NC_071499.1, from coordinate 22,730,478 downwards.
CGTCGACCCAAGGATGATAGATACCAGGTTTGCTCGTTAGGTATGGTGAGGGGAACTTTGGATTCTACGTGGTGAAAAAAAAATTTTGAGGGGAACTTTGGATTCTACTTCATTCGTTTTGTGTTTCACTAAGCTAAAGCTAAATTTTGTGAAACACAAAACGAATGAAGTAGAATCCAAAGTTCCCATCAAAATTTTTTTTTCACCATACCTAACGAGCAAACCTGGTATCTATCATCCTTGGATACAGCGCGTTATTAGCGAGTTGTACTGGAATAAGTACAAAATTGGCTCGCTAGAGGTGAAGTGGCGCAAATGCACGAAAATATTTACAAACACTAAATTCCATGAAATTTGCCAGCTAATAAAGCCAAAATATTGCAATTTCATTGATTTTTGTGTAATTTTTTTTTTGCAATTATTTTTATTAAGAAAAAAACTTTTTTATTTATTTTTACATGTTATGTGTAATATATTTTTTAATATTTTAAATAAAAAATATTTAATATATTTTTTCCGTTAACTGTTAGTGGGGAAAGTTTATCGCTTCATGAAGCTTTTTATGAATTAACGATTTGTTTTATTACTTTTACGAGTTCATTTGCTTTGGATATACTTTAGCGTAAGGTATAAACATATGATGCATGCATACATACAAACACACATACATACATATGCATTTGTGTATGTAGAAAGTGCCAACGATTAACCGAAAGCCACTAAATAGTTAGATTATCTAAGTTTTCCTACTCTAATGAATAAAAAAAAATATAAAAAAATTGCGAATGAAGTGCATAAAGAAGCGAGTGAGTGTAAAGGTGGAAAGCACGTAGTCCACGTAGAAGCCTGCTTGTGATAAATTCAGTGATCGATAAGATATTGCAGTAAGTTTATTATATAAAAAAAGTTTATATATATAAAATACTGGGGCAACAATAAGTGACAGCGGAATGTACAGGGTGGTGAAAAGGCAGATACATTCTTTAGGGATATTTTTTCGTTGACAGTGACAGCTTAGCTTTTACTCGCTCAAAAGGTCGACTGTCACTGAATGTAACAAAACGAAATGAGCCGTTTAAGATTAAACAACGATTGAAATTATCACAAACTTATTGCCAAAGTGAGTGAAGACACACAGAAAGCGCTCACAAAACCTTAGGAGAATTGGGTTCACAATATCTGGTGATTTAAAACCAGCCACATTAATCAAATTGCGTTTCATAAATAAAAATTAAAAAAAAAAAAATTATTTCTAGTAATTTTATTTCATTTACAAAATAGGTATACTTCTGCATGGAAAATTCTGTATATGCAAAAATGTGCTACACAGTGAAACCTCTTTTGGGCGTACAAAAGCTGACTGACGTTGAGTGTTGGACGAAGAAAGGTGTCCACTCAAAGGAGAGTAACTTCTTCCGATACATGAGATTTGGTATAGAAAAATATGGCCGCTCAAGGGAGTTGTCTGGTTAATAGAGGTGAACGTTTGGAGAGGTGATTGTATATGCTTTTCGAATGACAGAATTGAAGTTTTTTTTTTTTTTTTGAGTAAAATAATATTTTAACACCTTTTTGTAATTTGTTAAATTTTTGTGAATTTTTTAAAAAGTTAAAACCATTGAGTTATATGATTTTTATTTGAAGAATACAAAATAAATATAAAAAATAAATCCAATATAAATATAAATAAAAATATTAAAAAAAAATTAAATAAAAACAAAAAAATAATTGAATACAAAAAAAAATTAAATACAAAAAAATTAAATACAAAAAAATTAAATACAAAAAAATTAAATACACAAAAAAAAATTAAAAAAAAAATATAAAAAAATAAATAAAATATTGTATAAAAAAAATTAAATAAAAACAAATAAATTTAATACACAATCACACAAAAAACCGGCTAAAACTGGAATTCGTCGTGCTCCTAATAATTCGGAAACCGCTGTATATCCAAAAAGTATTTTTATTTAATCGATCATTTTATGATGTCAACGTATTTTAACGTTTTTTAATTTGTTAAATTCTTGGAAATTTTTTACAAAGTTTAGACCATTGAGTTACATGTTTTTTATTTGAAAAATACAAAATTATAAAAAAATATATTCAATATAAATATGCATATAAATATTAAAAAAAAAAAAATTAAATACACAAAACAAAAAAAAATAAAACAATTATATACACAAAAAAAAAAATAAAACAAAATTAAATGCAAAAACAAAAAATACCAATAGTCTGCGCTGCCATAAAATCACCCGAATAAAGCCTGATCAATGAGGAGAGAACAACAAAGAATTGCATCCGGCTAAGCGTTCTCACTCTAGCAACATTCTCAAAAAACATTTTCGGAATCTTTTAAAAATTTATGCCCCAGCCCCCCAGAAGAAACTTCGACACTGCATATACGTGGATAAAAATTCCGCGATGTTACGCCACTGTCAACAGAAATAATTAGATAATCAGTAAACCATTTTTAGTGCCAACTGGTTATGAGTAATAAATAAATAAATACATAAGAAAAATGTATATTAAATTTTTTAGTGTTGTTCAAAACTGCAAATAAAAATTACTTAAATTTTTTTTATTACATTTTACAAATATTTATTTACGTTTTTAACGCATTCAATCTACCTCACACGTAACTTCAATTTACGTAACAGCAAATAATGGTTACAATTTAATTATGAAAACCAATAAAATGCGAAGCAAATTAATTACAAAAATAAACTGAAATAAAAAATGAGAAAATCGATAAACCGTGGAAGCGAGAAGCAAGGAAGATTAATAATTTGTAATTGAAAAGCAATTGTCCGTAAGTCGTTGGCCAAAATGGGTTAATCTACTGTGGAATGTGGGTCACAAGGCATGTCGTGCAATTAAATTTGTGTGCAAATCAAAAGGTGTAAATATGCACGAATGTGAGTGCGTGAATGCCTTTGGCAAATACATATTTTATGTAATCCAAAAATAAGGAAGTACAATAATATATTTTGCGAAACCTACAATTCAAATGCGATAAATAGCAATACGCGGGGTATATTTCTCCACATTCGACATTCGAAGAGGTGTGAATAAAAAGTGGAGTATTTTTGTTTTAGAAAATGTTGGTAGGCATATACTTAAATAAGTATATATTCAACATATATATGAACGATATGAAGTGTTACCTATTCAAAACACCACAAAGACAAAATTGTTCAAAAATGATTACAATTTTAACATAAATTCACTTTAGCTCGATATGACCACCTTTTGCCTTGTCTATAGCCTTCAAACGGTCAAAAAATGAGTTGCATGCTGCACGAATGCGATCTTGAGGTATTTTAGCCCATTCTCGTATAATCGCTTTTTTCAGCGTATCCATACTGGCATATTTTTTAGTCCTCACCTTGCTCTCCAAAATGGACCAGATGGAATAGTCCATCGGATTTGCGTCTGGCGAATTCAAAAGCCATTCTGTGGACGAAATGAAGTGTGGAACATGATTTTTTAAGCATTCTTGGTTCACACGAGCTTTATGAGACAGTGCCGAGTCCGGTTGGAACGTCCATGGTCTACGACCGAAAAGTTTGCGTGTCCACGGCTCTAAATCAGCTTCTAAAACATTTCCCCGATAATAAGTCGCATGCACTTTGACACCAGGCTCGATAAAAACAATTGGAGAGCGTCCATCAGCGGTCACTGAGCGTTTGGTCGTTTATGAACTGCTCAATTGGGAAATTTTTTCCATCAGAAAACACAATGTTAGGAAATTCGGCACGTTCGTGCAAGCGCAACAACTCCTTTGCTCTGTCGCACCGAACTTTACTTTGCTGGGGTGAAAGATTGTGTGCTTTTTGGAACTTGTAAGCCTTGACCATGGAAAGAATAATTTTAAGAAAGATCTTTAGCTCAATAAGAATGGATGATGGTACCTATAGAACCCGATTAAACTCCGAACTGAACGATCTAACTCAGAACGAGACAGCTGTGCGTTTTGTTTAAGCGCAGCGCATAAGATGGCTAGGTCATGTGATCCGTATGCCTGTTGACCGTACCGTGAAGAAAGCCTTGACAGGAAAGCTAATCGGCGTGAAGGCCAAAGGCAGACCGAGGAACCGTTGGATAGACGCAGTGGAACAGGATCTTATATTAAGAAGCTGGGAATACGTAACTACGAACCGCTTTGGAGGAGCATTTTGAACGAAGCTTTGAGGCACCCCGCGTTGTAACGCTATGAAAGGAGAAGAAGAAGCCTTGTCCTTGAGCTCATTTTTCAATATGCGTTAATGCTGTCTTGCGATATTTTCAGTTCTTTGGCCATTTTTCTTCCACTTCGACGTGGATTTCGTTCAAGTCGAGTCTTCACTTTCTGAACCATTTTTGGCGTTGTTGCGGTTTTGTTTGATCCACCTCCATAGCGTTTTTCAATGCTACCAGTATGATTGTCACGTTTTATAGTGCGATACACAAACATTTTATTCACTTTGAGGTGACTGAGGTCACGAACAATGGCTGGTTGTGATTTTCCAGCCAAATATAACGCAATCACACTATTACATATGAATTCCATCACAGAAAAAAATAAATTCAACAAAACTGAGACGCCCTTGTCATGTCGGTCTCCTTGCCGCGGGGATGAGGCTTAAGTGGCGAGTTAACCCCATTCTATGGAGATTAACTTACCACGAACTAAGAGGGCAGCTTCATATAGGAATTGGGTATCCACTCATCCGCGGAACGGCGGAATTGGTGGCCACCCAAGTACTATGTGGAGAGTACCGTACCGACAACCTGGCAGGAGGGATAAAATGCATTTCTTTTCTTATGTGGAGGCTAAATAAAGATATTTCTGCACGAGGTAACCCACTTTTGGGAAATCCTCCCGTCGAGCAATCGACGGCTCGGGCATCGGATGTGCAGGCCCGAACCCCACATTCCCCTATGACCGGAACTGACACCCAGGGTTCCGGAGGAAGCGCATTACTAGTGGTGAAACATGGCACATTGGCTATGCCAATGGAGAGCCGAGTGAGTGTGAGCGATACACCGCCATCGAAACGATCTGAAGCAACTGAACAAGTTGTGGAGGATGTGGAGATGGCGGACAATCTCTCAGTAGACTCAGACGGATCTCTGGTACCGAGTAAGTCTTTGACAACGGTTAAACCTGGTATGAATCAGGTAAGTACCGGTAAAAAGACCGAAGTTATTGGAGAGTCGAACGCAGGTGTTGGTCTAACCGCAAGGCAGATCAAACGAAGAAGACAGAAGGCGAGGCAAGCCGAAGCACTAGCTAAGGCAAGGACTCAAGCTCCGTCAACTTCGACACCTGTAACGGAAACGGGAAAGCGTGGCAGAACAGAGGATTCCTCTGTAGCGCTGCGCTCTTCCGGAAACGAAACGGGGTCTGTGCCAACGACCGGGAAGAGGAGGAAGGCAAAGAAGAGGAAAGTTGAAAAACGCAATTCGGAAATGCCTGCATCCTCGACCCCATCCAAGGCAGACAAACCTTTGCCTGACAAGGCAGAGGCTAAGGGACCTCAAATGTCGAATGACACTCTTCCGTCAACGTCTGGCGAATCATTCGCGAGAATGGCAGCAAAGGCAATGACGGTGGAGATACATACCGACAAACAAGATGGTCTACTGTCCAAAGGGCAACAAGACTATCTTGACAGCTATCTGTGGAAAGCTATCGGTGAGTCGAAAGACGCGCCGACTTTCGAGGGGAAAAGCGTGGTGGACGGCATCGTAAAGGTGCACTGTTCCAATGCTTTTTCCCGAGAATGGCTAGAAAAAGCGATAGCAAAAATCCCAGCCTGCGAAAACAGCAAGTTTATTCTTGTTGAGAGTAGCAAAGAAAGGCTGGTACGAGCGAGTGTCTGGATTCCGGGTCCTTCCTGTAATTCAGCAGAACTCCTCAAACGCATCCGTGTTCAGAATAAGGATCTTGACACGACTCTCTGGAGAGTATACTCGTGCACCAGGCAGAAATCCGCTACCACTTCGGAGGCGGGTTCCCATCTGGTACTGGGTATCGATCTTGGGTCCCTCAAGGTTCTTAAGTCGAAGTACGGGTGCCGTCCCCACCTACATCTGGGGCGGATCCAGTTCCGCGTCCAGGATAAGGTGGAGGACAAAGCGTAAATATACTCAGTCTCATGACTGAAGTAATATTTACACAGATAAATCTGCAGCATAGCAAAGCGTCTACGGCTCTCTTGTGCCGTAGGCATGCAAAACTGCAAACAAACCCACACATAATACTTATACAAGAACCATGGGTATGTCACAAGCGTATCTGTGGTCTAAGTGCTATGTCGTGGGGACAAATACTTCATTGTGAAGGGAATGTGAGACCGCGAGCATGTATTATCATGCCGAGGTTGATCGAACACACGATGTTAAAAGAGCTATGCTCCGGAGATATCGTTGCTGCAAAAATAAAGTACTTGAAAAGTGGGAACAGTGTCGAAGCTATTATAGTTTCGGCCTACCTACCCTACGACTCTTTACAGCCACCTCCTTCGAGGGAGCTAAGAGAAGTGGTCAAGTACGCAGAATCCAATAATCTGGGGCTAATAGTGGGCTGTGACGCAAATTCACAGAACATTGTGTGGGGAAGCAGCAAATGCAACCCCAGAGGTCTCAAGCTACTGGATTTTATCCTGTCATCCGATTTGGTCATTCAAAACACTGGTAACAAACCAACTTTTGTGACCAGAAGGAGACAAGAGGTGATTGATTTAACACTTACCAATAGGTCAGTTGGAAATCAAATCAACCGATGGCGAGTTTTGGAGGAGGACTCTCTTTCTGATCATCGTCTTATCGAATTCCGACTGGGAATTGACACAATATCAATACCTTCCGGTAGGAATCCTCGAAATGTGGACTGGGACAGGTATGGTGAGCTTGTAACAGAGCGATTACCAAACCTGAAAAAACTCAAATCAGCAGAAATGATTGAAGATGCGACTAAGAAATTAGAAGGTACTTTAATCAATTGCTTTGAGGAACTGTGTCCACTCAGGCAAAGCAGACAGGGGAAAGCGGTTCCTTGGTGGAACCCTGAACTGTCGAAGCTTCGTGTACGGTCCAGGAAACTTCTTAATAAGGCCTTGAAGACCAAAACAGAAGAGGACTGGGCCAATCATCGACTTACACAGAGAGAATATAAGAAAAAAGTACGGCAAGCCAAACTTGAATCCTATAGAAATTTCTGCAGTAACGTCGAAGAAATGAGGGAAACAGCGAGACTTTGTAAGGTCCTTCATTTAGACCGCTCAGTAAGGCTGGATTCCATTCGAAAACCTGATGGTTCATACACCATTTCCAAATCGGAAACGTTTAATGCTCTACTCGAAACTCACTTTCCGGGTAGTAGAACTATCTCTGAAGTTGAGAGTGGCATGAACAACAACGGTGGCAACGGTGGAACCTCTAGGTACAGCTGGTATATTGCTAGTCGGATAGTGACAAGGGAATCGATAAGGTTTTCCTTATCTTCCTTTGAGAACTTTAAGTCCCCTGGACCTGACGGAATATATCCAGCAATGCTTAAAAAAGGAGGAGACAGGCTGATTGAGGCCCTGAAAAGGATCTTCACAGCCTGTCTTGCATTTGGTTATATACCATCCCAATGGCGACGCGTAAGAGTAGTATTTATTCCGAAACCAGGAAAAGATGACTATTCCCTAGCAAAAAGTTTCAGACCAATCAGTTTGACATCGTTCATGTTGAAAAGTCTGGAACGAGTGGTGGAGAAACATATTAGAGTGGGGGTATTGCCGAGAAGTCCACTTAGTAGAAATCAACACGCTTACCAGAGTGGAAAATCATGTGAATCAGCCTTACACGATCTTGTTAGCAAGATTGAAGCCGGGTTGGGAGCTGACGAGTACACAATGGGCGTGTTCATGGACATTGAGGGGGCTTTTGATAATGCCACTTTCGACTCGATATGTTCTTCTGCCGAACGACACGGAGTTAATCAAGCCATTATAAAATGGATATACTCCATGCTCTCTGAGAGGCTGTTAACCGCTGGTGGGAGCGATGACGAGCAAATCACAGTCAGGGCCAAGCAAGGATGTCCCCAAGGGGGTGTTCTTTCTCCGCTGCTGTGGTGCTTCGTCGTAGACTCCCTATTAGTGGAGATGCAGGAACTCGGCTTTCACGTCCAAGCATATGCGGACGACGTCTGTGCGCTAACATCGGATAAATCCTTAAGGAGGCTTTGCACGAAAGTGCAGAGGATTCTTGACAAAATCGATGATTGGTGCATGAGACAAGGTCTTTCCGTTAATCCGAACAAAACAACTATAGTCTTGTTTACGAGAAAACGGAAATTGGATGGACTCAGTCTTCCAACACTGAAAGGTGTGACACTTGGTCTTTCCAACGAAGTTAAATATCTAGGAGTAATCTTGGATAAGAAGCTGACTTGGGAGACACACGTTTCACTGAAGGTGAATCGTGCATTGAAGATTTTTCAGCAATGCCGTAGAGCCTTTGGCAAAACTTGGGGTCTGAAACCTGCTGTGGTCCTATGGATATACACGGCACTTATCAGACCAATCATCACTTACGCTTCTGTGGTCTGGTGGCGTCGGAGCATGGTTAAGTCCACAATCCGGGAACTATACACGCTGCAAAGAAGTGTATGTTTATGCATCACGGGTGCCATGAGTACAACCTCTGGAGATGCCCTAAATGCTATGCTTGATTTGCTCCCCCTGGATCTTAAGATACAACAGGAAGCAATAAAAGCTATGTGTAGACTCCATAAATATGGTTTCTGGCACGAAGATGGAGCTTCGGGACACAGAGAAATCTTTAAGTTGCTGTCGGAGCAGTATCCACTGTTTTTGGCACCTAAAGATGACCTGATACCCACAGTTTCATTCGGAAGGAAATTTGATGTCAGATTTCCATTGCGTGAGCAATGGAGCAATCCAGGAGGCATGCAGGGAGGTTTGACGGATATTTTCTTTACCGATGGGTCCAAGACTGAAATAGGGTCTGGAGCCGGATGGTACTTAAACGATAGTAATAAGTATCACTACGCTATGGGGGGAATGGCAACTGTCTTCCAAACAGAAGTTTTTGCCATCCTAAAAGTAGCCGAATGGATAATCGAGAGGAGATGGAGCGGGAAACAGATTGGAGTCTTCAGTGACAGTCAGGCTGCATTGAAGGCCCTGGAGAACTCGAAGCAAACCTCAAAGATTGTTCAAGAATGTAAGAAGAAGCTTAATTCTGTCGCAAAACAGAACAGGCTTGTACTTATATGGGTTCCAGGACACTCCGGTGTTCAAGGAAACGAAATTGCCGACGAATTGGCCAACCGTGGATCAGCGGTGCCTCCACAGGGGCCAGAGCCAATAATCGGAATCAGTCCCGCAGGAATCAAGAACTGGATCAACGATTATGTAGGCAATCTACATAAAGAGCGATGGTCCGGTCTAGAACGCTGCAGAACTGCAAAGTGTTTTGTGACGAGTCCGAACAGAAAACTGTCAAACTTTCTACTAAAACTTAGAAGGAAAGACATTCGGTTGATGGTCGGCATCATTACAGGACACAACCCATGGGGTCAGCATATGGCCACCATTGGAATCATCGAGGACCCGGTATGCCTGTCGTGCTTGGAGGAGGCGGATAGCACTGAGCACTTTCTCTGTGAGTGTCCTGCCTTTGCTAGAGCGCGACTACGAGTATTGGGTTCCGATGTCATGAGAATGAGTATTATTCGTTCTCTAAAACTGGAGGATATTTACAAATTTGTCAAAGAATCTGGAAAATTATCACAGGACTAACTATCTCTATCTCTGTCTCTATTCTTTCCTATCTCTTTCTATGATACTTTTCTCCCTCCCTCCTTGACTATCTACCCCTTTCCAGAGCTTTAAATACAATGGGCTTTTTTAGCCTGAGTGTTTTAGGAGCCACCAAATCTCCTGGTGCTCCTTGGCTCGACCTTTTCAAATTCAATTTCAAATTCAATTCAAACTGAGACGCAAATGCTTTTGATGCCTTATAAACAATATATTGAACTGTCATTAGAACAGTTTTGACGTTGAGCTGTTTTACAGAAACAAGCAGTCGTACTTATTTAAGACTGGATTTCTTAAATGAAGGTATATTTTTCTATTCTCGTCCTATGTGAACTACTTCTCAGGCGCCAGAGAAAAATGAAAAAGATAACGAGAAAATGGCCGACTTGGCATGCATAATAGGGTACCTCATATATTTTAACATTTAATTGGCATTATGCAAACAGTGGGTGCTTCAGAGAACTTAGTATTTATTTATTTGCCATTTGTAACGCAAACCAGAGTAGAAATGCTGGACTCGACAAACTTTTTTTAATTGAAATCTTATGCGATTTGCGTATCGTATAAATTTGACAGATCGTCAGCGCTGACTGAACGCTAATAGAGACATCGAGAAAGAAATATTATATGAGAGAAAATAAAAAAACAAACCATGGTAAAAAGTTGTTCGCTCCTAACCTAAATTGAAAACATACAAAATCAAAAGTTAAAATAAAACAAAAACCAGCGGTATGAAAATGAAATTAACTGATGTACTTAAATTCCAGTTTGCATTTCAACCCATTCTCTTCTGAAAATAGTAGAAATTGCATGTTGCCGTACATACAAATGCATATCGATAGCGAAAACCCAAAAATAGCATTTTTTTATCTCACCCCTATATACAGTTACACTTATCAGCTGAACGCGATTTTTTTTCTTTCTTTTCAAAGCTTATCAAACAAATGACTGTTAAGCAAAAACAAAAACACTTAACACAAAAGTAAAACAAATATCGAATCGGACAGATATCGACTCGTGGCATTGCATGCACATACATGCATACATACATACAGACGTGCTATATACAACGCGAAAAGCAGAAAACCGTTTGAGAGTGCCTTTGTTCGAACGAAACAGGTTACCTATTTAAATTCTTACAATTTTTTATTTTGTTTTTTTTTTTGCTATCCACAACGTCGCTATGCCCTGCTTCACAAAACACGGTCGAGTATACAAGTTTTGGTAAAGTCCGATAAAATTGGCTAGCAAACAGCTTTGAGTTTTTAATCACTCATTCATTACTGATAAAAGTATAAGTTGAAGCAAGCAATCGCTGGTATTTTCAGCTTTTTGATTTACTAATTGGCAACTGGTTCGAGCACTGGTTCTTTGGCTCTTGAGGTTGTCTGTTGTTTTGTTGTTTTAATAATTTGATTTGTACACGTGCGTGTATGTTTTTTATTCCAAATTGCCGAGCTCTTTGTTGATTTACCTTCAATAGTAGAGTAAAATTGGCGATAAAAATTGTTTCCGTACAAAAATTTTTGTGGGCGGAATGGTCATAAAATAAATGTTCGATTTGATTTAAAATATGCTGAAGTTAACAGCTCAAAACCTTGAATTTTAAATATGAGCCGCTCAGTGCATACATCGATTAACTCCACTTTTTGAAAGATCTTAAATTTAAGTGTAAAAGCTCTTGGCATAGTCATAACTTTTTATATTTATAATAACTTTCCTGAATAATAAAAATTAGCACCGTTAAATGGCAAATTTTTTTGGCAACTGAATAATAAGTAATTTATTTCAGAAGCCAATTCGATTAACTCCATACTCTAATATAAATCGTTTCAGTACATACATATAGACTTACGCTGCAAATTTCGAAAAAAAATAACATATTCGGATTCGTGTACCGGTCAAAACAGAAATATTAAAACCGTCTTAGGTTTATTGAAACTTGTTCAAAGCACGGAAATCAAAGCTGAATCAATTGACATGAAATTTTTGGTAAGTAGACGCAGCTATTTGCCCAATGACTCAGATGTTGCCATTATTGAGTCTTGTGCAAAAAAAAATCAAAACATTTTTTCACCAGATGATTGGCACCATATAATCAAAGCATGTAAAAAGAAAGCGCCGTTTCATCTACTCCAAATGACTCACCAAGATTTTTTGTCAACAAAACCTTTAGAACAGTCTATCATTAACAGAAAAGTACCCGTCACAGGGCTTCCAGTAAATTGGCATAAAATGCGCTGGATAAACAAATCAAGGGTCCAAACCCTATCTCATACAATTCAAATGTGACTATAATGAAGATACAGAATTTCAAGCCATTAATGTAAGAAAATCTTTAGTGGGTAGACAGCAAAGTTTGAAAAATATAGATCAGCCTTTATTATATCCTAAAGGTAGAACTGTGACAAAGGAAAAATGGAGAGATATGATGGAACTTGTCAACAAATCGAAATGGCGAATCCTCGCATACAGCTGATGAAGAAGACATTATTTATAATATTGCTGAATCATCCGAATCATCGGAATAATACCGCTAACATAAAGTTGCTATAAATTAATTACGAAAATTATTTTATAACCGAACTTCCAACATTCATTTTTATGGAAAAGCTGTGATAAAAATGTATAATAAGTAACTTTTTCTGTAATAAAAACTTAAAAATGAAAAGACTAAATTTATCTTTATTACATTTTTCAGTTACCAAATCGATTAACTCTATCAGTCACATAAAAACTGTCACATTACTAACGATTGCTTGTTGGCTATTCTTTCTTATTCATTCATCGTTAGATGAAAGCTATATCTGCAATTATGCATTCCACATTTTAAATTTGAAGTCATATTATCAGAGGAATTTTTAAAAACAATATACATTACATCATCGCGTTTCTCAACTTTTCGTGTTATGGAGTTAATCGATGTGTGCACTGAGCGGCTCATATATTTCTAATTTCAATTCCAAATTAGATCAGCTAATCCATTTTGAAAAAATGTAGACACGGCTTAATCGCTCAATTCGTCGATAATCAGCGACTTTCGATACTATTTGCTCACATTTCTCATCTACTATAACTCTTTCGTTCCCACGACAGTCGGTTCTACGCAAGCGGAACGAGTCGGATTTATATCCAGCCAAGGACTGTCACTCCAGCAGCATTCCCCTTTCATGTATGGGTAATATTTATATGCTGCAGCTGCTACAACTACTACAACAACAACAACAACAACAACCGCTCAATTCATTTGTAAGCTGCAATCGAACAGCTTTGCATAGAGGGAGAATAATTATTTTCCATTTTAAGGGGGGAGCCTGCTTTAGAGGCTTCAAAAAATAGATTTTTTTTTTGCATAAATGTCTTCCTGAACTATCCAAGAATGTGTCCCCAAAATTTCAAAAGCAAATTTTAAATATTTTCGGAGTTACAGAAGAAATTGTGAGCAAGCGTCGAGCAGGTATACGAGCGGCCGGATCGCTCGATTTGCGATTTTTCGGTTTTTTATTTTTGCGATTTTTCTAATTGGCGGGAAAGATAGGGAAAAAGTTAAACGTCCTATCGAAAAGAGATAACATTGATTGTATTCGGCATTAAATTCTCTTCTAGTTGAACCTAAAAAACCTTAAGAAAGTTATGATTAACCCACTTTTTAAACAATCTAAAGTGAATTTGTTTTTCCAAAAAAATTAATTCTTTTTTTAATTAGCGAAAAATTGTTGAATTTCTCACTTTTTGTTTAATTTTCTTGGTTTATCTAGAAGCTATACTATACCAAAATAAAAACTTTTTGGGTTTTTGGTAGCAGATGAAAATTACGATCTGCATCTTTCCTGCCGCACGACACATGCACACTCGAGGCGCCTCGGCAAAATGCTTGTACCAGGCATAATATGACTGACATATATGTATTTTAATGAAAAAATTTGAGAAGACTGTTGAAATATATAGCAATGTAACCAGAAAGTTTCGTTTCAATCGAATATTTCTTTCCTTCCCAAAAAAATCGACGAAAAAATCTATTTTTTTTGCCTCTAAAGCAGGCTCCCCCCTTAATGTAAAGTTCGGTTTTCCCACAACAACAAATGATAATTTATGACAATTGAATGAAAATGAAATTGAATATGAAATTAAATGCTCAATCATTTAGAGAAACTAATTAAGTTAAACTTATAAGTAGGCGCTGGGATTTAAAACTCCAATATTTGCCTATTTAAATCTCATTTCGCATATATATTTCATTAATGAATTTTTCAACTTACATACTTATATTAAAAAAAAAACCAATACAAAACTACTAACAAGTACTTTTACGCCTACCTCTTTCGTTATTAAATATTTAAATTTAATAATTTTTGCCAGCCACTTCCACGCTCGAGTGACCACTACATTTTCAGATGAAATTCCTTCAAGCGCATATTGAATTACGAAAAATCCACTTTCGCCTCCTACAATTTCTCACCTTCCTTTTACCAGCAGCCACCCTCGCTAACACTGCCGCAGCAACCTCCCCATCCCACACAATTGGCATTCAAATGGCACACACACACCCACACAGACACACTAATACAACACCACTCATTCATACTCACCACATAAGCTCGAGTGTTGCCATTGAAATCAAATTCCATACCGGGTAAATGATATTTTAGCCACAAACATGAACAATTTGAACCGCAGCTATTTGCATACTCGTCGCCGCCAATTCATTCCCTCACATTTTACATTTTGGTGCTACACACACACACACAATATTGTTATTATTTTCGCTTTCTTGTTGTCTTGTGGCTATGTTTATGTATGTAGTTATTACATTTTTTTTTTGCATTTCTTTTGCTTTCTTTGTGTGCGTCTATTTTAATACCGTGCGAAACCACTATTGAGCCTGAGTGGGGACGAGGCGAAAGGCACGCGAGCCCAATGCTTGTGCCTTAAAGTGTTGCTTGAATGTAAGTGGTTGTTTGTATACGAGTATGTGTGGGAGTGGAGTAAATAAGTTTACATACCATACACACACACACCCTTTTCCCGACGTTAATCAATTCCTGTATTGGATATTTTTAGATGTAATTTTTGCAGCCCGCATGAGAATAACAAAACTATTTTTAGCTCCTTTAATGGCCTTTGGAAGTGAAACAAATTTATGCTAATTTAAATGGCATTTATTTATAATTTAGTTGTTACAAGTGTTATTAAATGTTTAACAAAAATAAAAAAATATGAAAATAAATATCATATTTAACTCTGACGTAAAGTTCCTTTGAATTTCAATCACAAAGAAAAAAGTAGGAATTCCCCGTAAACGGTAAGTTATACCAAATAGTTGTTATGGTTTCGATACAACGAATTGTTCCCCGCCTACAGCTGCACTACCCCACTCAACCATACTTTTATCGAGGTTGAGTCAGTCATCGCTCACGAACAGCTGCGAATTGGCACTGCTGTTGCTCAAAACTTTTCATATTTCGACATTTTGACAATCGCGTTACATTTATTTTAAGGTCCTTGCTGTTGGCTGGTTGGCTCATGGTTTTGTGGGTGTTTCTGCGCACGTTATTATCAAACTTCCGTGCATTCATTTCATGGCAGCAACACACATACATACATACATATCTACACATGTCACTCGTTGCGTGTGTCGCGTGGGCTTTTCATTTTCTGGGTCGTTTGTCAAAAATGCCACACATTAGGACGAAATGAGAATATGCCATGAGAAATGCGGAAAGAGAAGGCCGCGGAAATTCCGTGGGTGACGTTAGCTACCGCAGTTGTGTGTGTCCTAATTTAATACCATTTGAGGCAGGCATAGAGTAATATTTTTGTGTCCTATTTTTGGAGGACCGAGTTGCTGTTTATTAGGTTTTGTGTGAGTTGATAAATGATGAGGATTTAAAAGGTTTTTCCTCATTAACAAATATAACAGTAACTGTGATTATTGCTAGCGAATTGGAGAATTAAGAGTCGCTAGTACAGAAAATAAAAAAAAAACGTTTGTTATTTATTCTATATGTGCCGATGTTGAATGTGAACCACACCTAAACGTCAAGATTTTTTCTGCATTTCATTTGACATTTTTTAATTTCAGACTAACTCAATTTGAACCATGGAAAGATACACAATCGAGCAACGCGTTAAAGGTATTCAGGCTTATTATGAAAACGGGCGTTGAAATCAAAATGCATATCGCGCACTTCGTGAAGAAAATCATCTTCAGTGATTAGGTACATTTTCACCTCAGTGGATTCGTCAATAAGCAGAATTGCCGCATTTGGACGAATGATAATCCAAGAGTGATTGCCGAATAACCAATGCACCCACAAAGAGTGACTGTTTGGTGCGGTTTATGGGCCGGCGGCATCATCAGCGGGCCGTATTTTTTCCAAAATGAGGTCGGTCAGGCAGTTACTGTGAATAGTGTTCGCTATCGTGAGATGATAACGAACTTTTTATGGCCCGAATTGGAAAATATGGATGTGGACGATATGTGGTTTCAACTCGGACGGTACCACTTGTCACACAGCTAACGAAACAATGGCTCTTTTGCGCGAAAAAATTGATGGCCGAATAATCTCACGTCGCGGCAATGTCAATTGGCCGCCAAGATCATGTGATTTGACACCGTTGGACTTCTTTCTTTGGGGTTATTTGAAAGAAAAGGTGCACGTCGATAAGCCAGCAAAAATTCAAGAGCTAAAGGATGAGATAATTCGGCACATTAACGGCATAGAACCTCAATTACGCCTCAGCGTCATCGAAAATTTGAACCATCGGATGGAGGTGTGCCGCCGATTTGGCCGATATTTTGTTCCATACGTAATTGAGCTATACCAATATTATCATAATAAAGAGAAACGACAATAATTTCTTTAAAAAAATGTATTTTATTCAAAATCAACACCGGCCCTTGAAACTTAACCACTCTTTATTTCCTCTTCGTTTTGTTTGCTTATTTTCAAAAACGTTAAAACTCTTCTTACCTTCAAAATTGTGAATTGATTTTAAGGGTTCGGGGAAAACGTTCAAAGAAAAAATGCTTGTATATGTGTATATGAGCGTATAAATATGATATTTTAAGTTGTAAATGTTTAGTTAAAGAGTCTAGCTAGCCCAAAGCTACGTGTAGAAATATTATCTCATTTTATTAACATTAATAATTAGTTCTGTTGCCTTTTGTAGCTACCTTTGCGCTCATTATTATTATTTTTTTTTTGTTGCTTAAAGCATTATCGTGTGGCCATTTTGGCGAGTACTCATATACACGAAAGTTCCTCTTTTCCCTATTTTTTACATTACTTTGAGAGATTTGTCTGCGGCGATTGAGCGCCTATTGCTTCACATACTCATAGATGAAATTTAGTTCTTAGGTTACCGTTTTTGATATGTTACTCTTTCGTTTGGTCGTCATCAAAAGGTGAGTGCGAGAAGAGAAAGAAGGTTAATGGCCTGTTACGAGTAGTTCCTACGAGTACTCAAGTATATACGTGCTAATTGCATACACCTCAATGACACCGAACAACTGAGCATTGCGAAATTCCCATTTAGCGTATGTTTCAGGTGCCCTGCTTATTTAAAAGTATGCGTTTGTTCTTCTTGTTGTTGTCTGACAGCTGTTATTTCTTGCTGTTATATTGTTGTTTATAATTTTATTTCATTCATTCTGGGGCTTTGTAGCCAAAATTGAGAAATATTCTTAACAGTTTTGTTTGTGTCGTAATTGGACATTAAAAACAATATTACAGATAGACAGTTAATTTTAACTGGCTGACAGCTAGTAATTATGGTAGTTCTGGGAAAGCATAGCTGGAATTGGTGCACATAATTATGTTTTATTATAAGTGGTAAACGTGGAAAAGTGTCGACAAGCGGGCTTCAAACTTGACATTCGTGTGAAATTTTAACCGCTTGAAAGTTTCGAAAGAAAATAAAATGTCACGAATTCGACATGGCAGTCGCACTAACAGAAAAAAAAAATGTAAAAGTGCATGAGAGCTTTTCGTACAACGCAGTTATTTTCGAACTTCATTTTTAGTTATACCCTCAATCACTATGAAACACCTTTTAGCTACAGAGTGAAAATAAATAAATTATTATTATTTATAGGGAATATACAGGGTTTGATTGAAAAGTAATTAGCCTTATTTTTTTAAGCAGTTTTATTAAACCTTTTGGCTTATACAACTAATATTCTTCAAAATAGGACCCTTGTGCGTCAATAGACCGCTGGTAGCGGTCCTTCCACTGCAGGAAACATTTTTTAAACTCATCCGCCGGAATCGCATTCAATTCGGTTGTCACAGTTTTTTTGGATCGCCTCGATGTAATTCAAACGCCTCCCCTTCAGCTTTCTTTTGAGGCGCACGAACAAGAAGAAGTCCGGAGGGGACAGGTCTGGGCTGTAGGGAGGGTGGGGAAGCACCGGAACGCCCATCTTGGCCAATGCAGAGGTGCAGAGGAAGGCGGTGTGCGCCGGCGCATTGTCGTGATGAAGAGTCCAATTGTTGACGAACTCGGGCGACGCGGTTTTTCAGCCGAAGGAGTACTTCTTTGTAAAATGCCGCGTTTACAGTGCTTCCTGGAGGTACAAACTCCTTGTGGACGATGCCTCGAGAGTCGAAAAAGATGATCAGCATGGTTTTGACCTTGGATTTCGACATGCGCGCCTTCTTGGCGACTGGCCACCGTTTTACCTGGGCACTGGACAGAGATTGGTCCCCGTAATCCTCCTTGAGTAGCCCAATGGTTTCGGTACTCGTTTTGTTTAGCTTTACGAAAAATTTTAACGAGTAACGTGGGTCCAACGATCGCTGCATTTTCGCCACTGCAAAATCCTAACACACTTTTAAAACAGCTTTCACGCGCGGAGCGATGTTGACTGCACCGCTGTTGCCGGCGAACTGGGACTGGTTTCTAGTGGAAGGGGAAGGTCCAACGATCATTTACCCCCACCAGCCGATTCGGTTGATCGCTTAGCAGACGCTCCGCGCGGGAAGGCTCATTACTTTTCAATCAAACCCTGTATACAATATAAACCTAACTAAATTAGCACACTGGCTACTAGGAATAAATTAATTATTACTTTGAATCTGTAAAAAAAAGAATTTGATTATAATTTTATCTAAGGAAGTTGAGCAATATCAGATAGACCCTGTCGTTCTCCCAGTACGATTTATACCCGACCAAGGACTGTCACTTCGTCAGCATTCCCCTTACATGTAGGAATGGCTATGCTGCTACAAAAACAACAAGACTCTGTTCTCTCGACAAAAGGGGTAATTTACGTATAAATATGAGCACCAATAAAATTTGAGTGAACAGATTTTTTTAAACTAAGTAATTCATTAAATTTAATTGAATCAAATAACAAAATATATCGAAATAATAATTGTAAGTATTTCATTATTGTAAATTTCCTATTATCTTTTTTTGTGATTTTTTGGTGCAAAAAAATTACCAACTTCTTGAACAATTCGCGATTTCACTCTTCAGTGTACTTTTCCCATCTTTCAGAATGCATCTTCCCTTTCGATTAAATGTACAAACATACGGACACGTGCATGTATATAAGTAAATACATATGTAGTTGCAGCTGCAGTCAAGTCAGCTCAACCAACTTCCTCTTCACATTTGGCTGTTCAGCACGCCACTGCGCACGCCACTGCGCACCCCGACAAACCAACACACACACTGCCCGACTCTTAATTTTCAACTTCCTGAGTGGAGGATTTGCTTTGTTAAAAAGTAACGTATTTTCGCCACTTAACATGCAAAAACATTCCGCAAATCAACTCTGCAGAAATTAAGTGACGAAAAGGGCAAAATAAATATAATATAAATCCACAAGAAGTTTCCGTGGTGTAAGAAGGGAAGCCAAAAAGCTGGAAACTGATGTTTGCTAATAGTAAAATGAACGTGAAAAATTCGCAATACTTCATAAAACAAATGAAGCAAAAAAAAAAATTAAGTATAAAAGAAAACAGCTGAAAAGTGGCTAAAGAAACCATAAGCACACAAGCGAACGACCTTCACAGTCATTGGACCCAGAATTGCAGACTCCAAAGCAGGCAAAATCAGCGAATAGCAACAACATCAATAGCGGCAGCAGATAGCAACAGAAAGCACGCAGGCAGGCAGGCAGGCAGGCTAGGCAATCAAGACAGCGAATGCCGCGCTCAGCAGCTGAGCTAATCTGGAAAAGTGACTGGGGAAGTTGCAACAATAAAATGAGAAAAAGTTAAAAAAAAAAAAAGAAAATAATAAAATAAAATAAAGAGAAAAAGAAAACGACAAAGATATGTAGAAGAACTGCCATCGCCGCTGTTGCTTCTCTTGCGACTTTGCTTTTGCTGTTGTTGGAAGAGCTGCAGCGAGTTGATTATATGCACGCAAAAGCCAGAAAAACAAAAACAACCACGGCAACCGGCAGTAGAAACTCAACTTTTTAGCAAGAAATTAAGAAAGAAATGTGTTTTTTTTTTGTTTTTGTTAATTCAAAATACAAGAAATAAAACGTCAGCGACGTTGCTGTTGCGCTTGACGAACTTTACGCGCTCAGTGTCGAGAGAAAGGGGAACAAAATTTGCTAAAGAGACAGTACCACAGAAGGGATGAGAAGAAGTTGAGTGGAGTAGTGAAGGCTGTCGTAGACGACTTTGCGAATGCGTAGAATGCCAGTTTGTTTTATTTGTTAATTTTTTGTTTTTTGTTTGCTATAAATTTCTGCACCGTCTTGCATATAGAAAATATAGAGAAAAAGCACAATAACAATATTAAAGGTAAGAAAGTTGACAAGCCGCAAAAAAATACGCAAAACGAAACGTTATAACAAGCAAAATCAGACAACAAAAATATAAAGACAAAGGAAAATAACAACAAAATACTATATGCAATATACAGAAATAGGGGGAAGTGTTTTTGCGCGAACGAAGTTTGCAATCGGTGAAGGGGTAAATAAAGACACATGCGAGCAAAGATATTGTGAAGTGGTAAATAAATGAAAAAAAGTCAAAAAAGAATATACAACGCTGACGATAAGACGATGAAAATGTTGGGACTTTTAAAGTTAAAGCGAATTTAGCCGACAGCAATTAACAGAATAATTGTGAATTTTTTTTTTTTAATGGCAATCGCTTGAAATTTGTGTAGTGCCGATAATACAAAAAAAATAACTCGCTTATTTTATTTGAACATCAATTCAATTAAAACACGGTGCTAATTTCATCATAAAATAAAGATTTGAAGACTCAATAAGTAAAGAAATACAATGAATTAAGAATTAAACAACTATAGTAACGGCACAAAATTGCGGCCCAACTCGAAAAATTCCAAACGTTCAGGAGAGGCAAAACAACAATTGCATTACAGTCAAATTGAGCTGCTGAAGTTTTATTGATTTTTTATTTTTTTTTTGAATTGTCAAATTTTTCATTTCGCTAGTGGTTGCTTAAGCTTAGAAAACTTGCGTAAGCCATTTTTCATATAATATTATATGTGAGAGCTGTTTAATATTATATGTTGAAAAGAATTCGGCAGGGGTGGCCAGCATTAGACAGTTAACCCGCTCACAGCGAATTTGAAGGAATCAGCTGCTTTGCTGACGTAACAGGGGATGTGATGACGACAGTTTGGTTACGACACAACTGAGATCGTGTTTAGGTGCATACCCATACAATTTTGCTCTATATATGTATGTATATACAGTTGCGGACAAAACTCTTCGTACGACCCCTTTTTTCTTAATTTCTCCCGATCGTCAAGGACTGGCGGCTGTAATATGCTCCACTGCAACTATATTCACCTCCACAAAGCCCAAAACTTAAACATTATTAAGCATGTTTGGGAAATTTTGGAGCGAAAGATTCGGAAGCACTCTATTACTAGTGCTTAAATCGTCAAAGAGAAGTTGCTGGAGGAATATCTTGTTGGAGGAGCTTGAAAATTTACCAGCTTCAATGCCCAGACGTTTGCAAGCAGTCATCGATGCTGGTGGTGGCCCAACAAAATATTAATTTCCGCAAATTTCATTGATCATAGATAATTTTTCTAAGTTCGTATGTACACTTTTGTCAGTGCCTTTTTATGGTTTTTCGTGAATAACTTTTAAAGTAAATGCTGAAAATAATTTTTTTTTTTACATTTGTTATATAATTAGACTTAAAGCAAAACTGCATCATTACATTCCTTTTAAATGCTTTAGATCGGGAGAAATTAAGAAAAAGGGGTCGTACGGAGAGTTTGTCCGCAACTGTACATGTATTTGTTGAAACCAAATCGAGAATACTTTGTAATTTACTTAAATTATAAAAAAATAAAATTCTTATGCGTCAATGAAGAAATGAACCAATGACGAAAAAAAAATTTAAAAAGAAAAAAACAGCTGCTTCGACTCAAACATTCCCATGACATTCGGTCCTACGTTACCGGAACGACCCGGTTTTATATCCGGCCAAGGACTGTCACTCCAACAACATTCGCCGTGCATGTGTGGGGAATGTTTATGCTGCTACAACAACAACTACTACAACCCAATACAAATCTTGGTAGTTAGGCTGACAAGAAAAGCGTTCTATGTAATCGCAAAACATTCTCTATTTGTTAATGTACTATAGTTTTACGAAAATAAACAAACACACAAACGAACATCGCATGGGCTGAGCAAAGAATACAAAATGAGGGCTTAATTTCAATGTACACAAAGATTGCCACTGTGCAAAGCGGACGTTATGAAGGAAGTTCGTGGCAAAATATGAAAAGTGCATATGCATTTAAATACAGTAAAACCGCGATATAGAGAAGCTGAAGAGAATGGATAAATATTTTATTACAAATATCGTTGAGTTCGTTATACTCATTTTATCATCTTAACCATGGTTTGTTTATATTCGAAAATCGATTCATAGTTCATGGAAGCTATTGATTTAAAAATTTACTATGTAAAAGCTATTAATTCGACTTTCTACGGCATTGCTCCATATTTTCTCGTTAAATCTATGGAAAATTTTTGTAATAAAAACTAAAAAATAAAAATTTTTCTATCCAGGAACACAGCAAATAATGCCTTATGCATGGATTCCACTGTACGCACATACATACTTATGCAAATAGTTATCAGTAGTATGTGTGTAAATGTGTAACGTGAGTACAAATATTTATGCAAATTGAGAACACACGGCTTGGTCGGCCTCAGTCTTAAAACTAATGAGTAACGATATACTTATACATGCATACATACATACACGTACATGTAAATTTCTGCAAAAACGCGCATATGCACACACACAGAGGGGAAAAGCAATATTCATTCAAAACAAATAGAACAGGGCACTGATGTGGCGAATGGGAAAAGGGCGAGTCATTACGGCAGCAGTGATGTTGAAGCAGAAAAGGTGCAAATTCAGTTACATATTCGAAACATAACACGAGCACAATTATCTCATAAGCAAACAAAAAAATGCAACAACCAAAGAGAACGATATACACGTACAACAACAGTCAGACAGAACAGAGGCAGAGGTATAGGTGCTAAATGGTCAGTAAACAAATGCAGATATTACAGTTACTGTGCAGTTGTTGTTATACGAGTAGTTATTAGAACAATATTGAGATGAAGTTATGTATGTATGCGTGTATATACTTCCACACCCTAAGATTATCTTCATTTCTTCAATATGTATATATTCTGCTTGTTTTAGAAACCCAAAAAAAATGCAAATTTTGCTTGACTGCGATATTCAAAATAGGCAAAACACTCAACCAACCAAAAGAAACTGAATAACAACTCAAGAAATATAGCAACTAAAAAAAACATGCAAGTGAAATAAAAATAAAATGCGAGCACAAAAAAATCAAAAACAAAGAGAAAAAAAAACGTAAACAAAACTCGTTTGTGCAGTTGTCTGCGCTCGAACTTACACTCTGTTGGGCACTGGTCGAGCCGGGTCTTTTTTTATTGGACTGGTCTTGTTGATGTTGTCTCGCATCGAATTGCTATAGCTTTCGAGTTGGACTACTGGCAGTTGCTGGTGATGCCGCTGCTGCTGCTAACGACGTTGTCTGACCACCGCCAATGACGGTAACGGCGCTGCTATGATGCCATGTAGCAGCCAGCCAATATGGTCGCTCTAACCGGCGCGTCGCAATGCATAGTCCCTCTAAACGCGACTGCAGTTTCATTTTACGACTTTCTTTTAAATGCTCTGACTGTCGTTGTCGTATTTGTTGCTTTCGTCTGATTCAGTTTTCGCTTTTGGTTACCGAAATCGTCTTCTCAGTCATCCTCCGGCTACCTTTGTTTGCTTTTGCTGTATTTAGCAAGTTTTCGCTAACCCATTAGAAGAAACTGAACTGATGCCGGTGAGACATTTCATATTTATATGAGATTTCAAATGATGTTTTTGAGAGGTAACATGAAATGAATGGGAGTTGCTATGTACATTTTGAAATGTTATTTTTTTGATCTGTGGAATTTGAAGGCCGGCACTGCAGTTGAAAACGTTCATACATATGTACATAGTACTAAAGGGTGATTATGCTGTGTACATAGTACTAAAGGGTGATTAGATGGGAGGTACTTTTCCCAATAGGGGTTTTTTGACACTATATTTTTTCAGTATTCATTAGATTTCATCATGGAAAGACTTACGTCTCAATAATAAATGGCCTCAAATCGTATAATGGATTTACTGCGTCATCGTTTCGGTGAGGAATTTATGTCTTATCTCGGACCAGTGGATTGGCCACCAAGATCGTGAGATTTCACACCCTCGGAATTAAATTAAATTTATTTGATGGATAGTAACAGAAAATATAAAATGCAGAATTTTACTTAAGCCCATGTTTCAGCGACGATTGTTAATGATTTTAAAATTGTTTTTTTACATTTTACATTTTTTTTTGTTTCATATTTTCTATTTTTCACATATTTTTCATTATTATTATTTTCTTATTTTTTATTACTTCTTTGATTTTTTTTTATCATATTTTTCATTTTTCTTTTCTTTTTTTTTTATTCTTTTTTTATTTTTTTTTCAGTTTTATTATATTTTCATTACAATTTTTTTCATTTTTTATTATATTTTTCATTTTTTTCCTTTTTTTATTATATTTTTAATTTTTTTCAGTTTTTTATTTTTTTTCATAATTTTTTAATTTTTTTTAATTTTTTAATTTTTATTTTTCTTTTTAATTTTTTTAATTATTATTTTTTTTTTTCATTTTTTTATTATTCTTTTTTTAATTTTTTTACTACTTTATTCGTTTTTTTTCTATATATATTTTTTCTATTTGTATATATTTTTTTATTTATTGATTTTTTTTACTTTTTTTCTTATTTTTAACTTTCTTATTTTATATTTTTTATTCATTTGTTTTATTTTTTTATTTTATTTTTTCTTATTTTATTTTATTTTTTGGAAAACTAATTCACCGTCAATTTTTTTCTCTCTTTAATACAGTAATCATAAAACCAACATTTCGCAGACACTGCCAAGAGAATGTGGGTTTGGTCTTAGTGTCAACAGTGTTGCTTGTCAAAGCTGTTAGGTAGCGTGGCTTAATTAGAAAATATGATACCAATGCCCACAGACAAAAGGAGCACAAGCAAAAACACGCACTCGCTACTCGCAGTTGACCATATAATACTCGCCACAAGTGGCATTGACTTCCTGTTGTCAGCAATTTGTTACATTCTGCCACGCTGCTCTTAATTTAAATTATGAAACTGAATGCATTTTGACAAGTTCATACATGCATGCGTGCGTGGCTATGTATGAATAGTAAATGTGATACATTATTTATGCAAATTACGAACAACAACAACATACACATTGGCAAGCTGAAAAGCGCAAGCGATAAATTCAAATCTATGTAATTAAATTGCATGTTCATTCAGATGTACGTAAATATTTATGGCAGGAACCCATCATTATATGCAGGTAAAGATGCGCAATGCTAATAAATTTTATACTCTAACGCATATTTGGTAAATGCAGATACTTAAATATGTGATGAGCCCATGAGTGAAATTTTTACATTCTGAAAATCTGAATGTGACACTTTTTGGTGAAGCTAAACCCACTGGAATGTTATCACGTTAGATAACTGAAGCAAAGAGATATGCAAACACAGTTTAGACAAAAGAGTGTATGTATATGCAAACACACTTACATTCGTATGTATATACCGAAATAGAACATTCGCTCATGACACAAATTTATGAGATGATTATGGATTCTAATGGTGATTTTTTTTTCTCAGACAAAATTTTGCCTTTTTTTTTTGCGTTTTCGATGCAAAAATTAATGTAATGAGGCGAGAGAATTTTGTGTTTGTTTCAAAAATGCAAATATTCTCTCTTGCGAAGCTCTGTTGCTGTTGTTGTTGTAGCAGCATAATTATTCCCCTTACTTTTACGGGGAATGCTGCTGAAGTGACAGTCCTCCGTCGGATATAAATCCGGGTCGTTCTGGTTACATAGAACCGACTTCGTTGCCCTGAAAATCAACTATGTAAGTAGTCAGTTAATTTTACGAAACACGGCAAAGATAAAAAATTAGGTATCTACTCGACAAGGCGAATTGAGCACTGATTGTGGCTTCTTCCCAAAACAGTTACTTTATTTTTCGCGTTTTTGAGAAGTCTGACGACAGATGTCTTTCGAATACAAAAGAGATTTAAACTAAACTAGCTAATAAAATTGTGAAGTACAAATTAATATAAAGCGTACAAATGCAGTTTTTTTTGTTCTTTTATTCCATCATCCTTGACTACTCGCACAGTATTGTGCTTTTTTCTGGGTAGGCAAAGGACATGCCTTTTTTTACAGGGTCGAGTGCAATATTGAAGAATAATAATTTTTTAATAAAATATTTTTGTTTCAATAAAATAATTTTTTTAATAAAATAATTTTTTTTTAATAAAATAATTTTTTTTTTATAAAATATTTTTTTTTTAATAAAATAATTTTTTAATAAAATAAGTTTTGTTTTTTTTTATTGGTATAATATTTTAAAAAAAGAAATTTTTAAATAAAACAATTTTTTTTTTAAATAATTTTTTTTTTATTAAATAACTTCTTATTTTTAATAAAATAATTTTTTTTGAATAAAATAAGTTTTTTTATAAAACAATTTTTTTTAATAAAATAATTTTTTTTAATAAAATTATTTTTTTTTCATAAAATATTATTTTATTAATAAAATAATTTTTAACAAAATCCTTTTTTTTTAATAAAATAACTTCTTTTTTTTTAATAAATTATATTGACTGATGTAAATCTCTAGTTTGACTTTTACGCGCCCCACTGCTTCTCTGCTTGCTTGCTGTAACTGTCATAAATACGAACATTTCCTAAAATTTTTCTAAAAATCTTCCGATAAGGTGTTTAATTTTGCGCCACCTTTTATTAAGTTCACATTATTATTGTTTTTTTATTTAGTCTAAGAAAATCAAATTCAGCACCAAAAATGTGTGTGTATTGTCAAAATATTTTTCCTAATTCACACAAATATGCTTATGATTTTTGGACCACGCAGACAAAACACGAAGCATAATAATAAAACCAACACTTTTGCAATTCCATTATCTCATTCAGATAAAATTCCAACGACTTGTGAAAATACTACAGCTTTAGGTTTGCTTCGTTTCATTAGGTAGACAAGATGCACACACTAGATTAAATATGTACTCGCATTAGAAGCAGGCAAGAGCGCAGAAATAATTGTAGGGAAACAGCGAAAAACAAAAACGCACACAAGCGCACCAGCAAACAAACAAAACAATGCAACAATGGAAAACCACCTGTTTGTTAACACTTTCCGTGAGCTATTGCTGTTGTTGTTGTCGTGGTTGTTATAGCTGCTACTGTTTATTTCAGCGTTTTCGGCACATAAGAAAACATCTGCGTTTGCATACATACATACAAATGTAGATATATTCTATATAAAAACCAACACACACACACAAAGAAATGGCAGTGAATATTTCGTGTTTGCTTTTGACAAAGTCTATAAAGTTGAGATGACAAAATGTTATAAATTAGCAGACTTTTGCCAGGTTTTTTTTTTACAGATAACATAAATAAAAACCAAGAAGTTGAATAATGAAAACAACCAAAATAAATTGTTAACTACCTTTAAAAGTTAAGTACAAATTTAATTCCTGAAAAGAAGTGACATTAAAAATGATGATGAAGCAATGATGAGGACTTAACAAACGTACACAAATACATCCATATGTACCTACAGTGGTGGCCATATCATATGCAACAAACACAGTATTAACGAAAAATTGTTTGCACTTTACCATTAAACTTTACAGAATGTTGATTGAAAGTTAATTTATTTTAGTTTGGTATGTACACTTTTAATTTATATTTTTAAATTAAACAAAATTAATTCAGATATAAAAAAAAATGTTACCTTTATGACACAACTTAAAAAGTACGTGGACAAAACAAATGCAACTTTTTGAAAGCTATCGTCAAAAATAGTGAAACTAGTATTTTGTTGCAAACCCATTGCATTTTATGACTTCGGCGCATCGTTTCGGCATTGACGCAATTAAATTATCAATGGTTTTCATCGGGATCGATTTCCAGGCTTCTTGGAGTTTATTAAAAAGTTCATCGCCATTTCTAATGCTAGTCCTGTCTATCCGCCTGTTAAGCAGTTCCCACAAGTTCTCAATCGGGTTGAGATCCGGGGACTGTGGTGGCCATTCCATAACATCAACTTTATTTTCGGTAAACCAAGACTTTACATTACGTCTTCCAAAATGTTTTTGTAGCCATAGCGGTCCATAATTCCATTAATTGTATGTAATGGTCCTACTCCATTTGCAGAAAAGCAGCCCCACACCATTATATTGCCTCCACCATGCTTAACCGTTTTCTTGCAATAACGAGGATCATACCGTTTATTCACTGGTCTTCTCACATTAGACATTCCATCACTACCTATCAAGTTAAATTTTGACTCATCGCTGAAAAGGACTGTTTTCCATTTGCTGATCGGCCAATTTAGATGCTCATTGGCAAATTTCAAACGCTTTGCCTTGTTCTTCATTGAAATCATAGGTTTGTGTGCAGGACGGAAACCTCGCAGTGAAGCTTTCAAATGGCGTCTACGCACACTTCTCGTAGATATTTGCAAATTTAAGTCTTTTATTATCTGTCTTGGAACAATTTCAGGATTCTTTTTTGCCAGTTGTACTATCAGGTTGTCTGTCATTTGGCTGGTTTTGCGTGCGCGCCCTCCTCGGTGAATAACAGCAACCTCTTTTCTTGTAACAAACCTTTTAATTATTCGCGAAATCGTACTTTTGTGTATGCTGTATTTTGCAGATATGCGTTTCTGTGTCATTCCTGTCTGAAAATCTGCAATAATTCTCTTCCGAAGTTCAATTCCAAATTTGTCTCTTGCCATTATCAAAACCGCGAAACTTTATTTAAATAAACACACTAATTTATTTGCAGGAACGGTTGGTATTATATTATATACAGTATACAAGCTATTTTGGGTGACAGATAAACCAAAGACAACGAATAAAGTACCGTTACAATAGTGTTACTTAAACTATTTTGAAGAGTTGCATTTGTTTTGTCCATGCTCTTTTAGGATTGATGTAAAAATGGGAGTCTATCTTCTTTAAGAGAACAAATACTTTTCGTTTGAAAACGTAAAATAAAAATATACATTCGAAACTAATATAATTTCCCATTAAATCAACATTCTGAAAATGTTAATGATAAAATATGTACACATTTTTGCAAATAGGATGTTAGTTGCATATGATATGGCCACCACTGTATATGGATATGCACACGCAAGAGCTGAACGAAGAGCTTTGATAATATAACTGCAATACTCACACTTTCAGCACACACACACAAACAATGCATTGGTGCAAAAACAACTGGCCACCAACAACTGAATAACAAACTAAAAAATCTGCTAACAAAGCAAATTTAAATCGCACACGAAAAGAATTACGGCAGTTCGGTTTGTCCAACTGACTAACTGTCAGGTTGACTAACTGAATAGATGCTTTGCTTTGGTGAGCGATCATTACTTGTGTGACGGAAAAGAAGACTAGGCATTAAAACAGCTTTGCGCGTTAACCAGTTATAAAAGATACATACATACACTCATACACACACACAAAAGTTTCCAATAAGGTTCCGATAGAAACTTATGAACGTATTTAGCTACAGACGATTGCGAAAAAGCAGTTGTTTACTTTTGCGGGAAGCGGCAGCGAAAAAATCGCAGTTAATAAGATATCTTTCTCTTTTTTGGTTTGATTTAAATTTGGAAGTGACGAGATTCAAAAAGAATCCGTGAAACGACACGGATTGGAAAAACTACAACTGGGTATTATTGAAAAGTTGATCAGTTGAGAAGAGAAGAACAAAAAAAGATGGGTTTAAAAAAATTGCGCCTTAGGTTTTTTTTTATTTCTAATTGGAGATGTTTTTTACCTTTGTGTACTAAAATTTTAAAATTACATATTTTGCCTTTGTAAAAGCAAATTTCCAATTTTGTTTTATATTTACAGCGCGTACACTTTCGTTAGGTGTTTGGCAGAGCACCTCCTCCTATTTGTAGTGCACGTCTTGAAGTTGTTCCATAAATGAAGAGACCTAAAATTTTAAGTCGACTCTGGACGTTAAATGGTTTTTTATGAAAAGCTTTTATTACAACTCGAAAATATCGTACGTAATAATATTAAACTGTTTTTTTATGGAAGAAAATAATTTTCTTGTCAGTGCGGCGTAGTTACCGTCATCTTCGTCTAACGGTAGACCCAGAAAATGTGCTACTTCGACCATTTGGGTCCAGAAGTAGAAGAGAAAAATAATCTTAAGGACTGGATTCAAATGCATTGGCTTCTGTTTCCTTTTCTTCGTTAAGGTATTTATTTTTAATAATAATAAATTAATTAATAAAAATCTTTCTAGCGCTTAGCAGAATTAAATGCGACAAAAGCAGCAAATCTATTTTCGACAGAAAATCCGGGCTTAATGCAATTCTGTGAGAAACCCAAATTCATAATATATCTAAAAAAAAATTTAAGAATTAATCTACAAACATTTTCAGAATAAATCTAAGCTGAATAAATTTAATTTAATTTATAGGAAAAAATTCTAAAGAAATACTTTTGCAAAATTTACTCAGTTTTCGTGACTAAACGAAAAAATCAATTTTTTGTGAACTTTGTGAATTCGCCAGATTTCGTGTTATAATTTTAGGCAGTTAACACAAGCTCAACTATATATCTATAGATTTTTTAAATCTTTTCAGTATAAAACATTTCTCATCAATTTTTAAGAAACGAAAAAAAATCCCCTTCGTTACAGATCTTAGAATGTATTTTACTTATTTTATTATCGAAACATTTTTATTTATAGCGGGTGTTTTTATTTAGTTTAAAAATTGTGGAAATGCATTTAGAAAAAAAAAATGTTCGCGCAGTTCATAGAACGTAGTTCTTAACTTGTTGGCCCTTGACCTTCGACTACGAAACGTCGACTTCGAAAATTTTACGCAAGAATCTCGGCTTACGTGCATATAATGGTACTCACAGTCACCAACGTAAATGCAGGCCCATGTCAGCTGACACGATGAAACTAATGAGATCGTCATGTAAATGAATTCTCACCACCCTTCCATTCCGTAGTATTGTTTCATATGATACGGGCGTACGTTTACGTTGGCGAGTGTGAGCAGCCTAAGACAGCTCGTGCAAGAATTGAAGCCAAATGACCATCGTTTGCGTCGCATTTTTGCTGATTGAGCTCATTTAGATTTATTATTCAGATTTATTGAGAAAAAAAAAAAAAAAAAAAAAATTGGTCCATGTAAATCGTAGCCGCGGCGCACATTTGCCGCACATCAAATAAAAAGTAAATGTTATGAAATTATCTAACAGATTAGAATAAATAAAATTCATTCCAAGACTATTTTTGCTTTTTATTATCATTTAAGGCTCAAGCTGTCAAAGACATCCGAATTCGTAGAAATGACTGCGGTATAGCAAAAACTACATTTACATGTTGTTATTGTATTTCAAATATTCCCCATATATATATACATATATATACGGGGAATGCTGCTGAAATGACTGTCCTTGACCGGATATAAATCCGGTTCGTTCCGGTTACATAGAGCAGACTGTCGTGGGAACGACTATATACATGTATTTTGTTGTTTTTGCAATTTGGTAATTCGAAGAACAAAACTACAATGTGAATGTAAACAAACAAATAAGGCAACTACAAAAAGCAGTGCACTTTGATATTCTAACCAGGAAATCGGAAGATGAAAATTCCATTGAATTGCTATAGCGAAGCCATCTTATGAGAATCTATAGCGAAGTCACCCTATGGGAATTTCCCTTAACATGCAAGGCGCATTCCTTAAAGGTGATGGCACTAGACCAACAACAATATTTTGTGCTTCTGATTGTCAACGATACTATCCGGCAAAGTAGCAAACAAGGAATGAACTCGGCTTGTTTCATTCTGGGCGGATGTCAGCCCATGGACTTGCCGAAAGAAAAAAAAAAAAAAAAACAAATCAGCTGATTTACCGATACCACCTTTAATAAGATTCGCCTTGCTTGACGTGTATATGTTATCATTTTCGAACTCGCCTACCTGGCAAATGGTGTCTGTTCCAATTCGTAGATTTCATTGATATCGTCGGCGACCAGCAATTCTTTAAGTCGTTCTTCGTTGATGTCCAATAGGCCATCACCAATTGGAAAAATGCCCTCGGTAAACATTTTGTTTACTTGTCGTTTGAAGTTTGGTTTTTTTGAAAATTTAAGATATTTTTTTATAGATGCTTGAAATTGAAATTTCACAACTGCGCTGTTTTGCTATGCAAAATAACTTTAATTTAATAATTTCAAAATAAAACTTTTTTACACTTTTAAAAAACTAACTTTTGAATTTATTCGCTGCGCGCAGGCGTACACTTTATAGCACTAATTGGTTTGATATTTTTTTTTTTCAATTATTGTACTTCTTGGTTCGATTATGAATTTTTGGAAAGGAAGTGGACGCTTTAGGGAAATTTTGCCAATACTGAGAAATTGACCAACTTGTGATGCTGCGAAGTTTCTTTCCAAGAACTGCACACTCAGCGCAAGTTAGAGACGTGGTGTTTATCTTTGAAAAAAAAAATACTTTAAAGCGTTGTGATGAATAATAAGAAGCGTAAAATTTCGACTGGCTTTATTTCACAAGGCAGATTACAACGCGACACTAATTGTATTGTTTCAAAATTTTCATATCCAATCACAAAAACTTGTCTCAAATTTGATATTCTCGTTTGATTTTATTCTACGCCTTCAATGCTGCGTTTCCTCACTGTTTTTGTACATTTGTATTTTAAGATTCGTTGTCAGGCAGTTACGTCCCATGTATTTCGCATTCAATTTACCACTTCTTCTTTCTGGTCTACTACATCCTCTACTTCTTTTTTACAGCTTTCGTTTTTCTTTCGTTTATTCGCACGTTCGTTTCTACACTTGGCTATGCTATGTTCGTGGGTCAACTCAACATTTTTTGAGTTTAGCTACTAACTTCAATGAATTCAATTTTTCTCCACAATTTAGTGTTCTATGCATTTGCGCAAACACAATTCACTTTATTCGTTTGGGAAATTAGTCAAAATAATATATTTCATTTCACATTTAGACAATAGTCGAGGTTTGAATTCGTTGTCGAAATTGTTGGTGCAGCTGCCAATAGGAGTTGCAATTTATTACAATTTCTTCTTTCCCCCGTTTTCCTTTTATTTTCCGTTTCACAAACAACGCAACGCGACGAAAGGCGGGCGGGCGAACGAGCAAGCAAACGAATTTAATTAAATTTTTACCAAATCATGCGGCTTTTTCTATTACAATTAACACAAATTTCTCTTTGTATCCAAATCGATAGTTTTGTATTTCCGAAAAGAATAACTTAATTCCAGATTTAGCTTTAAGAAAACATGTTTTGTGCTGCGTCCGCTTTGAACATTATTTTCACCTTTACGTACAAAGAGTCATTTTCGAATGCCTCAACATTTTTCTCTTCAAGCTCAACAGCGCCATTTCAGCTCGCTGACTGCAAACAGCTGCGGTGTTGCCAGCCGCATGATATGTATTTTTCGTTTGTTATGTTTTCTGTTGAGTTTTACAGAGCGGCACTGAAACCAAGTGGCAGCCTTGGGTTACAATTGATGGGAACTCGCACGCAAACCTTGTATTTAAATATTTTAATTAAGTATTATGGATAAAAATCAGTTGATTATTAATATGACAATGCTAATTTCATATTTCAGTTCATAGCACTAAATAACGCTAACTCTCTTCTGATTGGAAATTGCGCTTATGCTTATTTTGAGTCTTATTGGTAGCATTAAGCTGTGTTTATTATGAACTTGGGTTGATTGCGCGTTGCCAGATAGAAATAACAATTACAAAGTTTTAAGTATTAGAGCAAAGAATTAAAGTGCTTTATATTTAACTACTTTACTAACTACTATATTTTATACCATAAGTAAACTCGAAGTGAGTTACTATGCCATGAAACTCGAACGAAATATTAAAATAAAAAAATAATATATTTTTCTATTTTCGTTTAGAATTTTTTTTTTTTCAATTACTTTCTAATAATTATGCCATAACTTTACATCTTTTTTTTCTAGTTTGGTTTACAAGTTTTCTACCAGCAAAATTGCCGTATTTGTGCTGACGAGCAACCCGAAGCCATGCAAGAATAGCCACTACATCCCTTAAAAACAACCATTTGGTGCGCCCTATGGACTAGAGGACTCAGCGGCCCATATTTCTTCAAAAACGAGACTGGTGAAAATGTAAAAGTGAATGGCGAACGCTATTGCGCCATGATAAGCCACCTTTTGATGCCGGAAATTGAAGCCTGTGATCTTCACAAAATTTGATTCACTGGTTCCAACAAGACGGCGCTACCTGCCGCACAGCCCGTGAAAAATAGATTTACTGTGTCATCGTTTCCGTGAGAAATTTATCTCTTTATTTGGGCTTTTATTTATGAGGTTATGTAAAGTCTAAATGCTTTGTAGATAAAGCAGCTTCGATTGAGGTCAACATTTGAAAGGGATTATCTTTAAAAAATAACTGTCATGATTGATTCTACACAAAAACAATAAAGATTGCCCAATCAATTTGAATGTTCGTTGTTTTATTTCAATTTAAAATCCCTTTACTTAAACTGGAAACGGATTCTTAAACGGTTACAGGAATAAAATCGGTTAAGTTGCTGGAATGACAACTAAAGGCTGGTTGAACGGTAAGAAAGCAAAAATAAAATAATGCGAATTTCTCAATGAAATCACTTGTTTTAATCAATATAATCTGCCTCAACTGCCATACACTTATGCCGATGGTTCTCCAATAATTTTGAACCATCTCGCCCGCCGTAGCCGAATGGGTTGGTGCGTGACTGACATTCGCAATTCATAGAGAGAACGTCGGTTCGAATCTCGGTGAAACACCAAAATTAAGAAAAACATTTTTCTAATAGTCGGAGTCGTCTTAAAACTGTAGGTCCCTCCACTTGTGGAACAACATCAACACGCCCACCACAAATAGGAGGAGGAGCTCGGCCAAACACCCAAAAAGGGTGTACGCGCCAATTTTATATATAATATATCTCTGCTCGATAGCTTTTAACACTTTTTACGAACTTCTGTTGCGGATAAACTTTCCAAATCCGAGAATTTTGTCACTGCACTGTCTTTGGTTTTTTTTCCATTTTAAAAAATTACACTGACACAACAAAAAAAATGTTGATTCCTCATCTAGTCAACATTTCATATCGCGGTAGTGGAGGAAAAGTACCTTTACCACTACTAAGTACTAAAGAGTAAACTTCAAGAAGTTGATTTTCATCGCGGCAGTTGTCGCTTACTTACTTACTTTTTCTTACTACATCGCTTCGGGAAAAACTGTTCCCCGTAAACGTTACGTCCTTGTTATGAGATAACACACCATCAGGAAAATACTTAGAAGTGAAGAGCTAAGGCTAAGAGACGTGAGCTGGCACCAAATTATGGGGCTACGGAGGGAGGTAAAAGTCGACGACATACCAATTCCGACTGTTAACAACCCTAAAATCTTGGGAGTTACCTTCGACAGTTAGCTCCCCTTCTCTGCGCACACAACCGCTATTGCCGAAATCGCAACAAGGTCCTCAAATCGCTTGCCGGCAGAGACAAAAAAAAGGTTGCTATTGACATTTGAGGCAATTGGCCGGCCGGTGCTATGCTGCGCCTGTCTAGTCACCTGGAACCAGTGACTCGCAGTGGACAAAGCTACAGACTTGTCAAAACACTGCTATTAGGACTGCGACAGGATGTCTTTTAATGCCCCCACTTCAACATCTACACGACGTGGCCCCTGTGCTCCCTGTAAAGAAGCATAATAAACTGGTCGGCAAGCAGTTCCTGTTAGGGTTTTACCGCAGGTCCCACCCATGCAGACACCTGCTTGAGCCTGAGCCGGTTCCCAGCCACGTCAGGAGACACCTCCTCAATTACGCGGACGAGATCCAGGCAAAAAAAAAAACCATCAACTACTGGATCGGTCAGTGTACAGAGAGCCAATTAACGACATTCATCCGGAGACTCTTACCATCTTCTTAAGCTCCCGACCCCTGAATACCGTCATCGGAGTCCAATCACCACCCATTGCAGACAAAGAGCTCACACTTCCCCGAGAGTCCCGCGTAACCTTGGCACAACTACGTTCTGGATACTGTAGCAGGTTGAACTCCTACCTGTCCAGAATCGATCCCGACATACTAAACATGTGTCCGGCATGTCAAGGCATCCCGCACAACAATAACCACCATAAAATCATGTTGCGTGACCTTCCGTTAGAATAAAGAATATTACTTCCTTGCAAAGATTACTAAGTTCATCTTGTCTGGATATACTTCCAGTCCGACCATTACCGTCCATTTGCAGATCTCTCTAAGCGTCCTTGTGAGTATTTCACTTATCGTTTGTGGACACCTACCTGAGATCATAACATCCAAGCTTGATGAGAATCAGTTTTATCACTAGGTTCCATAGAGTTCCAAAGCACTGACAGCCTTCTGGCAAGAGTTCTTTTGGGATATCGTGGGGTCTTTCTCCTAGCAAGGAGAGTTCCAAAGCACTGACAGCCTTCTGGCAAGAGTTCTTTTGGGATATCGTGGGGTCTTTCTCCTAGCAAGGTCCTATGGATCTACACGTCTATGATAAGACCTATTATCACCTATGCATCAGTGGTCTGGATGAGTAGATTCCTCCACGTGGGACTCAGGAGGGCCTTATCAAGACTACAACGCACTGTGGTCATCAGTTGCGTCGGAGCTTTTCCGACTACTTCAGGCCCAGCATTAGATGCTCTAATTAGTCTACCACCACTTGATGTTTTCATCGAAGGAGATGCTTTGAAGGCCATCTGCAAGCTGAAACACAATGACAATTGGTACGGCTCCTGTCCGGCATTGGGCAACAGAGTATGGATGGACTTCGATCCAATGATCCTCACCATGCCCCTTGACTCCATGCCATCCAGAGTCATGCTTGATAAGAGATACAGTGTGGTGCTGCCAGAGGCTCAACTGTGGTCAAACTCAGAAAATGAGCCCGGTAAATACTGTTTTCGCATTTTCACGGATGGCTCCAGGATCGAGCACGGCTCCGGCTCTGGAGTCACGTGGAATCCGTATGCTGGTCAAGAAGCAAGGCACTTTTTTATGAAAAACAGGCGGAGAGGCAGATGTGTATGTATCTGCAGCGACAGCCATGCTGCGCTCGTGGCCTTAGACAACCCCCCAACCACATCAGGGGTAGTCGAGTCTTGTAAATCCAGGCTGAACTATGTCGGTGGACATAATAGCCTGATGCTAACCCGGGATACATGGGCCAACTTCCTTGGCCCGGAGCCCATTCTGCCATAGCAAACGGGTTACTCTAACCCACAAGCGAGCTTGGCAGGCTGAGAGATGCTGCAGATGGTCAAAACTGATGACAGGTAAATCCGATCGACTGTCGCAGTTTCTCCTGGGACTGTAAGAGGCTGGTTGGACTGATGACGGGCCACTTTCTATGGGCAAAGCACATGGAAAAGGTAGGCATCTCAGACAGTGCCCTCTGCCCAGCACCTGGAGAGGAGGATGACACGGTGGACCACTTTTTATGCATTTGCCCAGCCTTCGCTCGAATCAGGCTTGAGGTCTTTGGCACTGATGTGTTAAGAAGCGACCACCTTGGCTCCTTGGCTCTTTGGCACCACAAGATCTACTCAGATTTCTTCTGAGGTCGAGTAGATTTAAGCGACTATACAATTGGTATATGAAAAGAGGACTCACACAACACGAAGATACCTCTGAATACGGCCGATGAAGACAAATGATCTAATC
Organism: Anastrepha ludens; assembly: GCF_028408465.1. Taxonomy (NCBI): domain Eukaryota; kingdom Metazoa; phylum Arthropoda; class Insecta; order Diptera; family Tephritidae; genus Anastrepha; species Anastrepha ludens. Next base: position 22,692,219 of record NC_071499.1, on the reverse strand, counting down.
ACCCATCTCCCTTTTGAATCGAACCCGGCTACTTCGCAGTAATCGATGACCGGACTTGATAGACTCACTGCTCTAGGCAGAGCTTCATTTAATACTATTTTTTAGTCATACACATAGGCACACATCCATTTTTTACAACTATATAAATGCATTCTAATATCTAATTTAACAACAGCGAATACAACCCAAAAATAAATACTAAAAATATGCAATTAAATTGAACATTTCGTTTTTCACCAAAAATAAGCTGGCATAATAAAAATCGGTAATGAATGCATAAATTCTGTAATGACTAATAAAAGCGAGCAATTGAAATATATCATCGTGCAATAATACAGCTAATTGTGACTAATTTTACATCTCAAATATTTTCCGCACGAAAATTTGAATTTGTTAGTGAAACACGGCAACGGACGAGTGCCGGCAGTGCGTGCGTACGTTCGTTGATATGCGTTCGGGTATGCATGCCTGTGTGTGTGTGTGTGCGTGTGTGCGGGATATGCAAGAATGCGAAAATGCACGTTGCATTTAAAAATAGTTTACAGTATTTTTATACGCATACATACAAACAAACATTTATATTTGTACTCTCTGCAATTGAAGCGCCGACAACGGCTAAGTGCAAAAACCTCAAACGGATTTACGCGAATTTGGATTTTCAACACAAACAACTCAATCGAACGAGCGCGCGCATCCAACAGCCATAGCCGCAGTCACAGGCTAAGTGGGATGGCTGTCCGCCGGCAGCTGGCAAAAGTGCATTAGCGGATATGCCTTAGGATGCTGTAAGTGAAAGTCAAAACGGAATGGAAACTCAGTAAGGGGAAGGGCAGTTGTGAATGTGCGCTAAATTCCACGATTAACCAAATGTTGATATTTCTAAATTCCCCATACACTTCTTACGTGCTTACGAATACTGACGCATGCGAGTGATTTTTTTTTTTGTAGCAAAGAGTATTTAAGACCTGCAGATTTCTGTGGATTTCATGAGCTATCAGAAGGTGTTTATGTTTAGTTTTCTGCTGCGGCGCACAAATTTAGAATATGAAGTTAATAAGCAGGCAAATACTCGTAGGGGCGACTGTGGCTATCAACCCACTCAAATGGTCGGTCTGTCTGTCTGGAGTCCGTCTGGCGGCAGAGTGCTAAAATCAGGCTGTTCTGTTAGGGTTAAATGACTTTACGTATGCGAGTTTTTTCTTCTATTTTAAAAAGAGAACGTGAGCTATTAGAATTTGTTAACTGTAAAATTCTCATTAGAAACCGTTCGAAACCACAATACTCCATCATATCCACGAAGAACTCGACATACCGACGCATCCTTGTACTATTTGCTCTGTAGCAGAAAATTTATCAGAAGCAAAGAATTTTGGTAAATCAAAGGACTTTTAGACTTTTATATATAATATAATAGAAAAAAAAACTTAGCTGTGATTGCCTAAAATAGCTCAAATAGCTGAAAGGTATTTGGTATACCATCATTATCATAGCAATTACAGCTCGGGGTGAGCCAATGCTTCCTTCAAATCGCGCTCCGCACAATCTTTTGACCTGATGTCAGTTGTTCGATCTGATCATTGTATCTTATTCTGGAAGGATTTAATGTGGAAAAGGTAGTTATTTATGTTAGATGTAAGTACCCATGCTTCGAATATTAATTCTTTATTATAGAAGTATTCACTTTACAGGCGCGTGTCGTCGCCCTTGAGTAACTTATCCCTTCTATTTTGTCGAAACTAAACGACTGACAATTCACAAACCTCCGAGTGTATTTCTGCCATGAAAAAGCTCCTCATAAAAATATCTACCGTTCGGAGTCGGCTTAAAACTGTACGTCCCTCCATCTGTGGAACAACATCAAGACGCACACCGCAAATAGGAGGAGGAGCTCGGCCAAACACTCCAAAAGGGTGTACGCGCCAATTATATATATACATATAAACGACTGAAACATACAAAATATATACAGATGCATAGTTATAGAGCACAATGTACTACTTTTGGTTTTGAGTTCATCCGATTTAAGAATACATTTGATTAGATGCAACATCTTCTTGGTGCTCGTAAAACTAATGCCCAAGAATGCCTTAATCTGACGGTATGTGATGTGATGATCTTGCTCAACCATATGTATAAATAGGTACCCTTGTATTCCCTATGCTACCAAGGACGGCTTCGGTAGAGGAAAAGTCATGTCATCTAAAAACATGGAATTGCTGAGCCTGCAGCTTCCATTTACCAATTACCCAGAGATGACATCGGTAAAGTCTGAATTAAACTGGACGACAAGATGAACTGGAGTTGACCTAGATTTGAAAGGAAACACCTGGAGAGTACCATGCACTGGTACACATATGGCTCGAAGGCATAGTTGCTGGAATATATGGCCCCAGAACTAAGCGTACTGCCAAGCATCTTCCAAGCGGGGATGTATGCCATCTTAGACAGAAATTTCCAGAATAAGCAAACTGGCATTCAGGCGCCACAGTCAGACGCCACTCAAAGCTCTATCATCCTATGAGATTAAGTCCTCACTGATCATTGAGTGTATCGAGAAACTGAATCTACTAGGAACGCACAATCGCATCCAGCTAATTTGGATCCCATGACACAGGGGTATAACAGGGAACGAAGCAGTGGACGCATTGGCGAGAGAGGCTGCGGACGCGTCATTAATAGAACCCGAGCCCTTCCTTGCTATGGGACAACACACTATCAGGGAAAAGCTTAGGAGTGGACAGCTAAGGCTAGGTGAGGTTTGCTGGCATCAAACTGTGGGGCTACGATAGGTGCAATCTTTACAAGGGTACAACCAAAAAATATTTTAAAAACTCAGAACCCTCCCCAAAGATGAATTGAGAATGCTCACGGGCATTCTACTAGGCCACTGCAGACCTCGTAGTCAACTGCACATTATAGGGATATGGTCCACTGATTCTTGTCGTTTATGTGACCAATACCAGGAGACTCCAATGCGCCTTCTCCTTGAATGCAGCGCTATAGGCGCGAAGAAAGTTGAGACATCTCGGCCAGCTGCAAACAGAAGAAAGGCACATACGCTCAATCCAACCTAGCTCTATCTTGAGTTAAATAAGGAAACGCTGTGCAAACTAATATACATCTAAATCTCTACCCTCGTATTAGTTTCCAAATTTGCACCTTTTCGAAAAGTTTCCCTCAAATCTGACGCGTAGAAGGTGTCCCGCCACCCCCTTCTCCCCTAAAAGTGAGGGAAGCAAATGGGATTGTCATGCATACGCAGCCGTTTGGGCCATGAAAATTTACCAACCAGTCATTTCAGAAGTTGCATACAGACCAATTTATTCACAGAGAGCAAGACACCTAAGTAGTTGGATCTTCTGAAATTGCGGGCTATCGCTGGCTCCCAGTATCACTGCATCACTAATAGAAACATTCATTGATTTTGACACATTTGTTAATTATTCCCTTCGTTGCGCACCAACTAAGGAACATTTCATCTTAGCCGTTGGTTGGGTATCAGTTACATACCTATATGAAAGAGTTGTTATATATCCGCGCCTTAAAACGTTTTACAAAATTTACATATTTTATCACGGGCTCAGGATTTCCGATCCACAACCTGAAACACAGACACAACTGACGAAGTATTGGACTTATGTATGAATTAGCTAAAATGTTCTTGAAGTACGAGGTGTGTTCAAAAAGTGTCGCAAATTTTGAATTTTCGCAGGTTAAGTATATTCGAATTTCGATTTTTTTGTGGCGATATGTTGGTACTCATGCCTCTTACTTATGCCGACAAGTTCGGCCATTTTGAATGTTCAGTTAATTGTTGCTGCTTTGCTGGCACGTGTTTCGGCTCGTCTTCGATTTTTACCTATTCAAAAATATGGATCAAAGAGCCTGCACCAAATTTTGTGTGAAAAACGAAATGAAGAGCGCTGATGCATTCCGAATGTTGACTGTGTCATACGGAGAAGTTACTTTGGACCAAAGTAACGTTTATCGGTGGTACAAAATGTTCTCAGAAGGCCGAGAAGATGTGAACGACGAAATCGTGCCGGACACCCGAGCACTTCAACAACAGACGAAAAAATTGATGAAGTGCAGAAAATGGTATTGGCTAATCGGCTGAGGACCTAAACATATCGATTGGGTTGTGTCATTCGCTTTTTTTCAATGATTTGGGCATTAGACGGGTCGCTGCAAAATTCGTACCAAAACTACTCAATTTCGACCAAAAGCAGCATCGCATGAACATTGCTAATGGGATTTTGGACTCTGTCCGCGACGACCCAAATTTGCTCCAGAGGGTCACAACTGGTGACGAATCGTAGGTTTATGGTAATAACGGGGAAACTAAAGCTCAATCATCTCAGTGAAAGCTGCCGCACGAACCAAGGCCGAAAAAAGCGCGCCATGTTCGGTCGAATATAAAAGTTTTGCTTACCGTTTTCTTCACAGGGGTAATTGCAGGGGCGTTGTGCGTCATGAGTTCTTGCCACAGGGTAAAATGGTCAATAAGGAATATTACCTGCAATTTATGTGCAATTTACGCGAGGCAATCCGCCAGATACGCCCGGATTTGTGGAAGAACAAAAATTGGCTCTTTCATCACGATAACGCCCCTGCTGCCCCTGTGCCCGCTTTTTTTGGCCATAAACAACACACTAATGATGCCACAGCCATCGTATTCCCCAGATCGAGATAAAGACGGCATCGAAAGAGGAGCTGAACGAGATAAAAAAATGATTTTTTGAAGTGCTTCGAAGATTGGAAAAAACGTTGGCACAAGTGCATAATGTCACACTCAATAATAAAAAAAATAAATAAAAATAAAAGATTAGCACTTCATAGTTCAGGCAGTGCACTGATTTGTCACCAACTCAAATCTCATTTGTGTGTTACAAATTTACTCTCATTGACACATTGATTATTTTTTTTGTTCTAGCCGAATGTTTGTTGTTCTTGTCGTAACCGAATGTATTGGTGGGTGACTACCACTCGAAAGTGCGTAGGTTCGAATCTACAGGCAATGGCAAACCTGGCAGACAAATGAGAACCTCAATTTCTGCCATGAAAAAGCACCCCAAAAGGGTGATAATGCCAATTATATATAGCAGTGAGAATTCTTGGTCGGGTATAAATCCGGATTGCTACGTTAGCGTGGAGCTGACTGGAGCCGTGGGAACACACCTCTTTGCTCTGCATCATCACCAGTAAACGCATGATACGAAGTTTCAGAGCTGGAGCGGCACAAGATATTTCTTGCGGTGAAGGTGGATTTTGATTTGATGCACTAAGTCTACGTCATTGTAGACTTTACAGAGCTCATTGCTCCATCGCCTGCAATATTGGCGTCGTCAATGCGCAAAGCTGGCTGTCTCCTCATCGAAAAACGATCATGTTGCGATAGATGGAAGACACGCTTCTAAATGTACGTACGAGCCGAAGATCAAACATTGACTCGTATCATTACCTTGTTGCAGAAGCAAAAACCGAACATCTTCGACACCAAAAAGCTGCAATCGCAACAGACAGCTCTCCACTCCACTCTCACTCCTGCTCTCGGAGAGTACAATCCGGCATGCACGAGCAATGGAACAACGTTTCTCGCTTTCTACGTACCGCCGCCGAAGAAGAAATCGGATTTTGGTGAGCCCGAAAAAACAGTTGGTACAACGAGGAATGTCATGCTGCCGCAGAAAGGAAAGATGCTGCCTATAAAGCCACGGTGCGATCGGGCGTAACGCGAGCCATGTGGGATAACTACCGAGAGCTAAGAAAGGCAGAGAGCGGTATTATCAGAAAGAAAAAACGAGAGGCCAAAATACGTTAGTGCGAGGAGCTTGAAATGCTGGCCAAGAGGAACAACGCCCAAAAATGCTATCAGAAAATTCGGCGGCTTACAGAAGGTTTTCAGACCAAGGCGTTTTCCTGTAAAAACAAAGAGAGCGATCTGGTGATTGACTTCCAGAGCATACTTCAATTATGGAGGGAACACTTCTCGAACCTGTTAAATAGTGGCAACTGCGCATGTTACAGAGAATGTGAAGATCCCGATATCCAAATCGTTGACGACGTTCCATTACCCGACCATGACGAGGTGAGAATAGCGATAACGCGGCTAAAGAACAAAAAATCCACGAAGGGTAATACTGCAATCTGTGCCAATTATCGCGGGATTAGTCTTCTAAATATCGCCTATAAGGTTCAAGCGAGCATAATGTGTGAAAGGCTTAAGCCCACCATCAACCAACTGATTGGACCTTATTAGTGTGGCTTTAGACCTGGAAAATCCACCATCGACCAGATATTCACAATACGCCAAGCATGAGAAAAGACCCATGAAAGGTCTTATTAGAATCAGTTCTCTTGCTAGCGGCACTACGTTAAATGGCCTTTCGATTTCTAAAGTAGACTTGATCAGATATATGAAACCTGTTTGTTGTTGTTGTAACAGAAATGTTTGAGAGATGCTGCTGTAGTGATAGTCCTTAGCTGGTTATGAGTTCGGGTCGTTCCGGTAACGTAGAATCTGTTTGTTCTCAGTTTGCTGCTGCCGCTTTTTCGCGTGCCTTCTGTTTCTCAATACCCCTAGGTAACCTCTTGGTATATTTATAGTTGAATATAGTATATTTTTAGAAACCACGCCTTTACAAGTATTTGCACGCTCAATTCCATTTCTAACAAATCCGATAGAGTTGAATAGTCGGACCAAAATATACCGCGCGATTCGCTTTCAATTCGAATTTTTAAGGAAGCAAATGTCTTGGCAAATTTTCAAGTTTAAAAGATCACAATCGCGGTTTCTTTTGTTAACCTTTTGCATTGTTATCAAAGCAATACCCTCTTAGAAAAGTATTGAAAAAATATTTCATTTGGTTCCGCTGCCAAATGCCAACCGCACGTAGTTTGTTGAACTGAAGCGCTGAGAGAGTGCGGTGGTGGCGAAAAAGCTATAGCTGCCTCATCCCCATTAGCTGCATTTGCTATTTACGATTTGCTTTTTTACAAAATATTTGAAAGTACGCCCTGTCGACGAATTCCTCTGCGCTGTCGCCGTCGGCGCACCTGCTAAAAATAAGTGCAAACACCAAATGGCTTTACTTTGGCAATGTTGATCCAAAAACGTGGTGCATTCTTGCCGAACCTCTGTGCGTATGTATGTATGGATGGATGGCGCGCACCGTGCGACCATACGCATATACGTGTGTTTAGTTGATGTACTTACATACATAGGTATATGAATAAGATATACGTAAGTGCGTGTTCGTATTAACTTATTTCTGCAATGCGTCTGCATTTGTTGACGACAATCATGAGCGCCTAACCGCAGATGAAGTGCAGGAATGCAGCGGCCGCGTGTTCGCAATTCTAATGGCTTAGGCGCCTTAAAATAGACATATTTTTCTCAAATTTATTTACTTGTTTTCGTCAAAGCAAAACAACAACAAAAGCATTAATGTGGCCGCCTTCGCTGTCGCTGCTCATATTGTGGCCGCTGTCGTACTCATCATCTTCGGCCCATAACAACTCATAGGTGGCGCCGGCACTAATATTGGGAACACCAAAATGTTGACATCACGCTGACAGTGAAGTGTAGTGAGGTGAAGTGACGTAGTAGCTGTAAAGACGAATAATTTGGCAGATAATTGAAGAACTTCACATATACACACCCTATGATCAGAAAGTACCGGGAATGTTTAAATAAAACAAAACTGAGTTAAATTTTAGGCAAATTTGTTTTATCTCCTTCAAAATATGACCCGTCTGGAGCAACACACATTTGCCAACGTTCAACCCAGTCCTCCATGCACCCGTTGTAGGCCGACGAAGGGATGGCCTTCAGCTCCTTCGTCGCATTCTCTTTGATCTCCTCTATCGATTGAAATGTCCTTTCACGCAGTGGTAAGTTCAACTTGGGAAACAAAAAGAAGACGCACGGGCCGATATCAAGTGAATACGGCGCGTGCACGATGGTATTTACTTGGTCAAGTAATCCAGTACAATTTGGGCTCGGTGCGATTGCGCGTTATCATTGTTTGATCACATTTCTGGCCTTCCAGGCAGACATTAATGGTCCGATGGCGCTAAAAAGTGAGATTCCTAAAAAGTTACAGTTCTACCAACGTAAGAAAAAAATATGGACCGGTTCCCACGTGCGCGGTTTGTTTAAATTAAACCTTCCTGGTACTTTTTGATCATAGGGTGATATAAAGGGTGATCAGATTGGAGGTACTTTTTCCAATAGGGGGTTTTCCACAGATCACGCGTCACTACTGTCAAGCTAAATACATAATTTTTTTCAGTATTCAGTATTGAAATTTCATCGCGAACAACAAAGTTTACAAATCGCACAATTGGATTACGAAAATCGACGCTCTTAGTCCGGAAGCCAGGGGTCGATTTTGGACTGCGTTTTTATACCGTTAAATTCTTGACTATACTTGTGATTTAGCTTTCATGAATAACGAAAGTGAACGTTAGCTGGCGCACCCGCGGTGGGTGTGATTGTGGGAGGGTACGAAACGTGTCGAAACAAAATTTCTACCAACTCATTTGATACCGGCTGAAATTTTTTTTGTGTATTGTTGACATTTAGTAGAATAAAAAAAATAGTCAGCTGCGCAGTAGAGGGGGAAAACACGTCAGCTGAATAGGTGAACTTGTAAAAAAAAATTGAAAAGTAAAACTACTTTATGCCGACTGAAATTTTTTTACATAATTTTGGACACATATGAAAATACAATAATGATGGTCAGCTGGGTTTATAGCGGTGGGAAGACCGTCAGCCGAAGCAAGAATGCATCATTGCGTTTAGCTGACGTATTTTCCCCCCTCTACGGCTTAGGTGACTATTTTTTTTTATTCTACTAAATGTCAACAATACACAAAAAAAATTTCAGCCGGTATTAAATGAGTTGTTAAAAAAATTTTTTTTGACACGTTTCGCAGCATCCCACGCACGTACCCACCGCTACTGGACCAGGTGACGGTTGGTTTCGTCATCAATTGGATGGCGTCTGCCTTCAGTATTAAAATCAGGCGGCATGAAATGATGAGGTCAAAATGACCCCTGGCTCCCGGACTATCTGGGAAAAGTGTTCATCGCGCGCTTAGGGCAACTTATGGCGATCAGCAATGAGACCCGTTTTCGGCTTAGTACCTACATCAATAAGCAAAATTGTCGTATTTGGGCTGAAGAGCAACTCGAAGCCATTCAATAATAGTCAATACCACCATTGAAAGCAACCATTTAGTGCGGCCTATGGGCTGGAGGAATCATCGGCCCATATTTCTTCAAAGACGAGGCTAACGCCAATGTAACAGTAAATAGCGCGAACGCAATCGCCCATGATAAACGACTTTTTGATGTCGGAAATTGAAGCTTGTGATCTCCATAACATTTGGTTCCAACAAGACGGCGCTACTCGCCATACACCCCGTGAGACAATAGATTTACTGCATCGGCGTTTCGGTGAGGAATTTATCTCTAGTCTCGGACTAGTGGATTGGGCACCAAGATCGTGTGATATCACACCTGTAGACTTTTATTTGTGGGGGTATGTAAAGTCCAAATGCTTTGTGTGTAAACCAGCTTTGATTGAGGTATTGGAAGCCAACATTGCTGAAGTTACTCTCGAGATAACGGCCGAAGTCCTCCAGCGAGTCATTCAAAATTGGTGTTTGCGGATAGCCGAACTACGGCCAATGACGGGAATATACCATAAAAGCGAGCAGCTTAAAAATGAAAAACAACAACAACAAAAGGGGTTAGTTTCAGGAATTTGAATTTGTCTATACCCTTCAACCAAGGGCTAAGGGAAAGATGAACTTAAAGGGAAAGATGTACCTTCTTCATAAATCTCAAATATTCGATCTTCTGAAGACCAATAAAGGTTGGTTAAAAAATGAACAATATTTAAAAAAACCAAACCAAAAAAAATAAAAAAAATAAAAAAAATTCTAACCCGAAAACCATTGTAAATAGTAAAACAAATCATCACTGAGCTATGATCGCCACTGCATCTACGTGTGTATGTATGTATGTACTATATACATAAGTACATATGCAGGTCGTCTAAATGGGTTTTCAATCTCATATATATTAAAACATTTTAATAAATATCAATATATTCAGTCAGTCCACAATGTGTTGTGTTGCAATACTTGCCTGCAATCGCTGTCGGTTAATTCTTAAAAATTTAGGGTACGTGTACATATCGATGGTTTTCGAGAAAAAAGACATAATTCAAAAATACAAGTTTTGTAGAAAATCAATTTTAAAATTACGCAAATAGATAATTTAAGTTTTTGATTACAATTATGCATATTTTCCAATTCTACTGGTTTTGTGCAATCATAATACAACAGTGCTTTGTGGAAATAACATATTATATTTTACATTCTTAGCTTACTTTAAAAAAAAATATTGTAAGTTTTTCCCAAATGTGTCATTTTTCCTGAAAAGATTTAAAAAATGTATATTATATTTTTTTCAAATTTTGAGATACGTTTCGAAGAGTAGTAGGGTCAAAAGCAAAAAAGCAATTTATTTTTGATTATTTTTTATTACAAAATAGAAATTGTAACACAACATTTACAAACTTCCTCTGAATAAACTAGTAAAACAAAAACAAAAACAATTAAATTCTTTGGTAATAGAATGGTAGAACATAAAAAGTACTTTTTTTAAGGCATAATGGTAAGAAAAATCCTATATGTTATTGTAGAACTGAGAGTAATACTTTGGAATGATATTCTTCTCCATCAGTTTTAATAAACCTTCCTTGTTTTATCCTTAACTTTCTGTTTAGCCTTGTAGGCGCGATTGAGCGCAGGTAGAGTTGTTAATTCGCTATTACTGCTAGTACTAGTGGATTGGGTAGACGATGTTCGGGCTTTTTTTACTTCAAATTTCATAAAATCAGTCTTGGAAAATGATGTTTTATAAAACACTGTAAAAGGGGACACTTTTTCCACTCTGAAAATACTAATATCATTTATTTTTACAAGTTCTCCATCTAAGCTTTTAAGGACTTTAAAGCCGGATTTTTTGAGTTGGGTCAGTTTTCTAAATAAGTGACGCGTCAATTCGATCACCTGACAAAACGATACTAACGCCATCTCTCATAATTGATTCAAGATTCGCTTATGACGTTTTTCCAGATAAAAATATATAAACTCTGTAGTTGATTTTTGCTTTTAACGGCAAAACTCCGAATTTTGAGTTGTGTCGCTTTTCTCGAAAGCCATCGATATGTATGTGTGTGTGTATGCTTAAGAATCTTGTCGCTGAATTTTTACGATTTATTTAGCACACAGTCCCTTGGGATGCGGCATTTGCATTCAGCACGCAATGTCTCTTTGCGTATTTGTTCTAAATATTTTTCTGCAGTTTTATTTTTACTTTCGAAAACTCAAAAATGTCTAAAAGCAAATGAAACTACATGAAATGGGAATTTAAATAATGTTAAAAATAAAAATTAGGTAAAAAATATGTAATAATAGATTATAATAGGCAAAAATGGAAAATAAAATATTTCTATTTCATATAAGTAAACAAAAAAAAAAAAAAATAGATCTAAATAAAACAAAACTAAAATAGTGAAAATATCATAGTAAATATGGAATAGAGTAAACCATAATACATCAAGCCAAAAACAAAAAATTCAGTATTGCTGATATCTAAACAACATTTTTCAGCTTTTTGTTACCATCTCTTCTAACAAAATCATTGAATGGACTATGACACTAAATCAATAGATTCTACCAACAAAAAAATGCAATATCGTCCTAAATACCTTCTGCTCAAATATGAACGAGACGTTATCAATAAAACGGTCCGCGGATGACATATGGCAAAAATAAATTTTTTGTTTTTTGGTAGGACTGTTATAAGCTTACATGGCAAATTTCAGCGTGATATGTCACATAGTTTGTTTTCTGTGCTACTGTAAACAAGTCAAGCTCGAGTGTGTTTTTCGAATTCTCTTTTATGACTTCAATTGTCTCAAAATGTTTTCCACGGAGCGGCAACTTGAGCTTGGGAAACAGGAACAAGTCACATGGATCCATATCAGGCGAATACGGTGCTTGCGGAACGATATTAACATTATTTTTGTTCAAATAATCGCGAACAAGACGTGATGTGTGAGCTGGTGCATTAGCGTGATGCAAGAACCATGACTTGTTGTCCCACAATTCCTTCCTTTTAAGACGAATGTTCTCGCGCAAACGCTTTAAAACGTCTAAATATTTAATATTCAGCGTTAACCGATCGGCCTTGCGGAAGGATTTTCAAGCACAATTTCCTTTACTTTTCCGATGTTTTCGTCGTTTACTGATGTTGCTGGACGACGTTCATGAGGCAAGTTTTCAACCGATGTACGGCCCTCTTTGAACGATTTGTACCACTGGAAAACACGTGCACGCGATAGAGCAGAGTCCCCATAGGTTGTCTGCAACATTTTTTAAGGCGTTTGAAGCCGAAATTTTGTTGGAATAACAAAATTTCAAACAAATTCTTTGTTCAACTTGAATTTCCATCGTTAAATTCGAAGAACACACTCGAGCTTGACTTGTTTACAGTAGCACAGAAAACAAACTATGTGACATTTCACGCTGAAATTTGCCATGTAAGCTTATAACAATCCTACTAAAAAACAAAAAATTAATTTTTGCCATATGTCATCCGCGGACCGTTTTATTGATAACGTGTCGTTCATATTTGAGCAGAAGGTGCATATCAGGCACTCAAATGCCGCACTGCAACACTGAGAAGTACTTAGGAATGACGCTTGATGCCAAATTAGTGCTGGAAAGAGCACATTAAAATAAAAATTGCTTCACACTTTATGTACGGACAAATTGGATAACAGATTGCACCTTAACCGGCCCGATACTGTAATGTTCATACACTTTCTTGTCTTTAATGATATATTTAATATTTTTTCTATTTGAGAATGATATATGTTTGATTGGCTAACCATATACTCAAGTAAATCTTCTCCAATAAACAACTCTAGAACATGTGCTACGCATACTTGCGTTTTTGGCATAACTTTTATTCCGCAGTTTCCCTCAAAAGGTGCCAAATTAATTGGTTTATCAGTCGTTGACCAACTTTTATCACATGTCACATTAACATCATCTTCTGAAGCGCTGTATTGTAGTGGCAATCAAGAATGCTTTTGATAACTTATCATACCGCTATCATCACTGAAATCACTGCTCACAGAACATTCAGACAAAGAATCAACAAATACTTCTTCGTTTTCGCGAGTTAAATCCATTTTAAAGGATTAAAATTTGAAAGTACGTAAATGCACCGTAAAACACAATCTATTTTAAATGAGACACCGATAACGAGTCTCTTCAATAACTACTTTTCTTTTCACGAATTCCTCTAGGACACTATTACACTAACGACAAGCAATTCACCACTGGTTGTTTATACCCTACAGTTTGCCACATATTACTTAACAGGTAATTAGGATGCATTTCGTTATCGGCATTTCATAATCTAACGAAAACATTCCCTTCGGCCACTCATCATCGCGGCACCTTTATCCTATCATACCAATGGTACGGTTTAATTATTTTGTTTGCTCTACCGCACTCAGCTGGTAGGATCTTAAAGACGCCTGATAGTTAAGTTTCCTGTTTATAACAGGCCGAACCAAAGATCGATGTTGAGTTCCGAGATTCTTATTCAAAATTTTAAGTAAAGGGTTTTCCAATAAGAGGTGTTATTTTGATATTCAAAGGAAAATGCAATTTTTTAATACTCGTATAAGATAGCCGGGTGTGACGGGTTCAAAAAATCGATTTTTTATTTTTACATTTTTCGGAAGAAAAACATCTCAAAAATATACTATAAAAATGTCAGACAGAAATTTTAATTATTTTTAAAGTTATAGCTAAAATAAGAGAGCGCGCCGTAGTGGGTATGAAAGCGTGTGACACTTCAGCAGCAGCTGCTCTGACCGTCTTTAAACGCGTTTTTCTCAAAACCATGTTTTAGAAATTTCTGGGAATCACTGATTCAAAACTGTTCAACCCATTTGGCTAAAAATTTAACGCGTTATTCTAGACACACATATCTAGATCCCTTACCTTTAAAACATTTAATTTTTTAATAATAAATTATTTAATTTAAACAATTTATGAAGAAAAAAAATTAGATTTTGAGAACTTTTTCACAAGTCCACCATTTTATTTTTGTTTCTTTTTTTTATGTATATTTTAGGTTCGGGACCAAAAATAAAGCCTACAGAATAAAAATCTCTTTGAATATTTTATTTCAGATGACTTTGGAAGGCTGTGTGTTTCCCCGAACCAACTGATGTTTTTTTAAGTACTCCACTTTGACGTCAAAAATTTTAAACGAATTAATATAAAATTAACTTTAAAAAAAAAATTGTACATACTTCAAAACACCAATAAAAACATGTAAAAACTTTAAAACGATCGCATTTTATTTAAAAAAGATTCATAAAAAAACGTCGAAATTTTGGTCGTTACACCGGACTACTACCATAAATGATCGGATGTTTATTTCATTATAAAGAGGAAGATATGCCGTTGATGTGGAAAATAACAGCAGGCAAATGACCACCACGACCACGCCTACAGGAAAATATCCTTTTCATGAAATTTTCCATAACCGAATTGCAAAGTGGCTGCCCTATGTCCTCGATAGCCTCACGGCATTCATCATCAACCATTTCAGCTACAGAAGATATCTATGTACATTCGGTACAACATCAACAGCCTGCGGGCTCGCCGTCGCATAACTGATCTGGTGTTCTTCTATAAAGTAGTAAATGGTATTATTGAGGCCCCGGAAATACGCAGCTCCTTCGAGCTTGCCCCGGCTGGTCTCAATCTTAGAAATAGTCGTCTACTGAAAACTGTCGCTACCTACAAAAGCTACGTCTATTACGGCCCGAGCAGGAGAATAGCCATCAGCGTCAACTCACTTCATGGTGTTCTCGATTTCTATGGTGGAACCTACGATACTTTTCTGCGAACTGCCAAAAATATCATCCTATAATAATACCCTGATTTTTCTCAAGAACCTTCTGTCCCATAATCTTTATCATTGTATTTCTTACCAACCCTCTATAAATTCTGTACTCCCTTTTTTATTTGTATGTATATTGCCGATTGGCGTTTGTTTAATAATAATAATAAATTCCATCTTTGCGGTCTTTAATCGACCCTGTTGGCGTAGACCTTCTCTTTCACGCGGGCCCAAAGAAAAAAAGTCACAAGATGTTAAATCACAAGATCTCGGCGGCCAATTTTGATCACCTCTTCGAGAGATAGCACGGTCCGGAAACTTTTCCCGTAAAATATCAACGGTTTCGTTGCTTGTGTACCACGTAGCACCGTTTTGTTGAAAATAAACGTTGTTCAGATCAATACCATCTAGTTCCGGCAATAAAAAATCGTTTATCATCTCTCCTATTTAACACCTAACACCTGTTATTGGAAACCCCTATTATTATTTGCTAGCGCGCCGGCTTAGGGCGCAAATTGTCGGTGCAAATAAATTCCATTGCGACTGATTTCTAACTTTTAGCTTTATTTGCGGCCATGTCAGCGAGTCGTCAGTTGTCGTGAATTCATCGTAAATGGTTTCCCTCCAAGATCCTTTGCTGCTGAAGTGACAGTCCTTGACCAGATATAAATCCGGGTCGTTCCGGTTACGTAAAACCGACTGTCATGGGAACGAGATTCTTTGGGTCGACCTCTACGGCGTGAGTCTTGCGGATTGCTATCTATGGACATTCTGTTGATGTTAGCCGCAAATTTTTGCAAATTGATCTCTATTTATGCTCGCGAATCTCAATTTCAACTGACCTTTGCCTACCTCGGGTGAGAAGCTGATCATTTGTCACCCAGTTATCGGCGCACCCTATGACATGCAGGATGACTCTAAGGCGGCGATTTATAAAGGTCTGAAGTTTTTGTAGTTGCAACGGCCACAGGTCATGACCAGATCACCAGACTCTTTATATTATCATTCCCATAGCAGCCAGTTCTACATTACTCGGGGTTTTCTCGACCAAGAGCTGCTACCCTAGTAATCTAGCACTGCCTGGTGTACCGCACCTTACCTTACTCTTGATTGTATGTTATATAATATTTAAATATATACATATTTATTTTCTCACTTTTTTTGCATTACGTACAATTAAAAATGATTTGAAAACCCAAAAATGTGTATTTTTTGTATTTATAAGGTTTTTATAAACCTATAATAAATTCTAAAATATACAAATTTGTGTATATTTCGTAATTGGTACAATTAAATATTTTCCAATTTTTGTTAGTGAAAATACTTAATTAACAGTTTGTATTTATAAATGGTTACAGCCAGTCGTAGAAGTTTATATCATTGATATACAGTCACTCACACCTTATTTGATACAGATGCGATTTTTTAATTGGTTTTATATTTCATAATATTACAATGTACAATTTTTTTTATTTTTTTTTTTTTATTTTTTTTTTAAACATAGAATATAAAAAAGTGCAAACAAAACAAAAAATAAAAAAATTAAAAAAAGAGCAGCAGCCTAAATGATACAGTTAAAAGTACCGCTATTCCCGGCGCAAGTTTCAGCAAACTAAATTGTCACATACATATAAATACTTTAATCTATCTAACTAAGACGTTAATTTTAAGTAAAGTCGTTAATAGACTTTATTTCTATGGGAAATCCCCACAGTCAACGATAACAGCCTTTAGCCCGGTTTACCATCAAGCCGCCAAGGAGTGCATACGTGTCTTCAGAACTACGTGCGTAAAAAACATTTTGGCAGAAGCGGGTCTACCAACACTATAGGAAAAAATACGCGTAATCCACACTCACTTGGTACCTAAAATAACATCTTCATCCTTTTAACCCACCCACCATGGATTATTAAAAAGACATCATTGTGACCACAGTCTTTCAAGACTCAAAAAATTCAATGTTTCTGCTGATGCTTTTCGTCAGTTATTCCTGGAACGTAAAGCTCGCTACAGGGTTTGATTGAAAAGTAATGAGCCTTATTTTTGTTTAAGCAGTTTTATTAAACCTTTTTGCTTATACAACTAATACTCTTCAAAATAGGACCCTTGAGCGTCAATACACCGCTGTTAGCGTTCCTGCCACTGCAGGAAACATTTTTTAAACTCATCCGCCGGAATCGCATTCAATTCGGCTGTCACAGTTTTTTTTATCGCCTCGATGGAGTCGAAACGCCTCCCCTTCAGCTTTCTTTTCAGGCGCGGAAACAAGAAGAAGTCCGGATAGGACAAGTCTGGGCTGTAGGGAGGGTGGGAAACACCGGAACCCCCATCTTGGCCAATGCAGAGGTGCAGAGTAAGGCGGTGTGCGCCGGCGCATTGTCGTGATGAAGGTTCCAATTGTTGACGAGGTCGGCCGAACCCGGCCGACGCGGTTTTTTAGCCGAAGGAGCACTTCTTTGTAAAATGCCGCGTTTACAGTGCTTCCTGGGGGTACAAACTGTTAAGCTTTACGCAAAATTTGATCGAGTAACGTTGCTCCAACGATCGCTGCATTTTCGCCACTACAAAATCCTAACACACTTTTAACACGCAGCTAAACAGCTTTCACGCGCGGAGCGATGTTGACTGCACGGCTGTTGCCAGCGAACTGGGACCGGTTTCTAGTGGAAGGGGAAGGTCCAACGATCATTTTTCCCCACCAGCCGGTTCGGTTGATCGCTTGGCAGACGTTCCACGCGGGAAGGCTCATTACTTTGCAATCAAATCCTGTATGAAGCGGAAAAATGGGTGTTATGGTACACAGATGGCTCCAAATCTAAAGACTCGTCCCGCGGATACGCAGTTGTCGACACAATTGGTCACGCCCTAAAAATGCAAATACTATCAGACATTGCATCTGCGTTCACCGCAGAAGCGACCGCCATCCGCAGCGCAATCATCATAGTGTTAAAGACCGCTTCCAAAGTCCTCATATAGTCCAACAGTTTGTCAGTCCTGAAAGCAGTCCAAAATCCAACTCATGCCTCGATTACAGTCAATTCAATTAGAGATATGCTCATCGAAAACGATCAAAAGATTAAATTGCTATGGATACCTGGACACATTGGTATCATGGACAACGAAGCAGCAGATCGTGTTGCAAAGTCGACTAACTCAACACCTGTAGCAATAAAGAACACAGTCGAAAAAGTAGATGTCAGGCAATTTACATTAAACCACATTCGAAACGTAAGAGTATAGAATTGGCTTAATTTCAACCACCATTACACAGCGATAAATCGAGAACTCACGTCGGCTACTTATCCCACAAATGTTTCAAAAAAGCACTTTCAAACGTTCATAAGACTCCGGCTAGGTCACACTCTTTGCACTCATCAACACCTTGTAACAGGCAATCCACCACCAACTTGACCGCTCTGTCCACATGTTTTGACTCTGAAGCACATTTTTTCCGAATGCACTGCTCTCGAAGAAACTAGAAACCGTCTTCTTAAACACAATTGGATTGAACTCCTAAAGATTCCCGATGAAGTGAACATAATTTCAATCAACAACTTTATGAAAGCAACAATCTAAAATTAGTAGAAAAAAAAATTATAGCAATATATTCGTACAAGAAGAGTTAATAGCAGCTAATTCTCATTAGAACATTTTTAACAAGTTAATTTATTTAATTTTGTTAATAAATTATAATAATAATAAAATATATTTAGTATTGGTTACAGTGGTTAGAGCGCCAAATGAAAAAAAAAAATCCAGCAACGAGCGCTCCAAAGTAAATTGAAATGGCCAAAAAGTATTAAGGTAAGACTTGCGATCCAGAAACCGTTCAAAAAATATTAAGGAAATCAAATTTAGATGATGGAACACATCTTTTCAAGTGCAAGGGATAGAAGTACGAGATTGCAGTTTGCGCATGGCCATCTAAATAAGACCACAGCATTTTGGAGGACAGTACTTTTTGCAGACGCAGCAAAAATAAACTTATGTGGATGGCAGACCTTTTATATGGTGCGAAGGCAATATGGAGCACAAACCTCAAAATTTGCGAGCTACCACGGCGGCGACGTTATGGTTTCGACATGCAAGTCATCAAATAGAGTTGGAAATTTGACCTTTCGGGAAGAAACAATGAACAAATATGTTTATTTAAAACTTCTCCAAGAAAATTTAGTTCAAAACGCAAGAAAATTACAAATTGAAGATGACTTTCGCTTTTATCAAGAGAACTACCCTAAGCATAAGTCACAAATAATACAAACTTTCGAAAATTTCTGGTCGGTTTTAAAGACAAATATGGGAATATATGACATCCATAACAAATCTGATCGTAAAAAGGCGATACTTGAAATGTGGAACCAAATTAGTCCAGAATACACAAAAAAATTGGTTGACTCCATGCCACGTAGATCTCAAGCTGTAGTTGATAATAAAGAATACTCAACAAAGAACTTCTTCTTAATTGGCGCAATAGTAGCGCCAGTTGGGCACACCAATTGAAGCCAAGTCCTTCTCCACCTGATCTTGCCAACGCAGATGACGCCTCCCTCTTCCTCTACTACCACGAGCTGGTACCGCATCGAATACTTTCAGAGCTGGAGCGTCTGTATCCAAGCGGACGACATGACTCAGCCAACATAGCCGCTGTGCTATGTCTCGGACGTCGTAAAGCTCATGCATCTCTTTTTTCCATCGTGTGCGATATTCGCCGTCACCAACGTGCAAAAAATCTTCCGCAGAATCTTTTTCTTGAACACTTCAAGCGACGCTTCATCGGATATTGTCCCAAACAAAGAACTGAATGCATTAAAATTTAAAAGATTCGAAATGAATCATTGCTCATTTTTAAGTTGCACCATTTAAGCAATCAGGCAAATTCTCTGAATGATTTTTTTTTGCATTACACTGAAATGAGTGAACACTTTTTTGTATTTTTTATTGGAAAATGAAATAAAATAAAATAAATAAAATATCTGCATACTCCGTTTTTCCATTTTCGCAAAATATTTTGTAATATTTTGATTTTTTACAAAAAAATCATATCTGTATCAAATAAGGTGTGAGTGACTATATGCACATTCATTTAATTTATGCATTTATATATGTATATATTATTTTTGTTGTTTTTTTGATATCGTAAAACTTAAGTAATTATTATTTGCAAGTGAATGTAAAAAGTTGAATTGCGCTAAGCTATTTGCATTTTTATTTCGTTTTGTAAATAATTGATAACGGTAAAGGTGTGAAAAGTGATTTAACATACAACATTGCAACGTCTCATATAAAACATCAGGGGCCAGCTAACAGCTATTTAAGTGATAAATTTGTATTAAATATTCGAAAATCGCCTTCGTAGCATAAAGTTCGCTTCAAATGTGCTTTTATTCAGTTTTTGTTTTATTTATGATTTCTTGCCGCTTGGCGGACTTCATACTCGTAGTATTTATTATATGTATGTACATATTAATAAGATGTTCAAATGCTTTCGTAAAATTCTGTTAAAATGCTGCTCTACACGCATTTGTGTATTAGCTTCAAAGTGATCTCATTTAATGATTGATCCATTTCAGTAAATAGTTCTATATGTAAGTGGTAAATTGTTTCAATTCATGTAAATTACATTTAGTCGTATTTGTTTGTGTGTATAAATTACATAACAATGAAGTTCGTATATGGTACATATGTATGTGTGTATTTGTCCAGCGCGCATATGCTAAATTTATATTTATGTAACTAATTAGGTATTTTATATACATATGTACATATGCGTGCAATACAAAGGACATCGTAGTCATATCAATAGAAACATACAAACATATTTTTGTATAGTACATAAAGATATTCTACAATTCAAAGCTCTGTGCAAGCCGCGAATCAATAGTTTCTCTGGTCAGTATAAATACATATATTTTAAATAAGTATAATAATCTTATTTCATTTTGCTAATAATTCACATAGCTATTGTTTTAAATAACAAATGAAGAAGTAAAAACAAAAATAAAAAACAATTTACTATTATAATCTGCTCTAAGTTTGGGTACAATAACAAAGGCGTGCTTGTAAATCAACTCTCTATTGTTCATTGTTGTTGTGAGCATAGTAACGTTTTGCGAAATTCTGCATATGCATACACATATACATATGCATACTATATGTGTGTGATAACAATTCTCTTTCACATTAGACAGCCACGCGCTTATATAAAATCTAACTCAGATAGAATTGTAATATGTTTTCTAATGCATTTTAAAGCAATTGTTATCAAATATATATAAAATAATATATATATAAAGAAAAATTCTGTGCGAAAGTGCTTAACAATTCACAGATTTATCAGCATGAAAAAATAAAATTTTTTTCACAATTCAGATTAGGTGCTTTGGTTAAATGTATGTCGCTAATTTTATAAATATTTTTCCAATTAAGCCAAGCAATTTACCGCCTTCACGCATCTCTTGACACCGAATCACTGATAAGTGTCCTGTGTGAATTCAGTTTGATTTCGACGCAGACAAGCGCACTACGCACTTGCATATCGCACACGCAATGCAAGAGGGTAACAACTCGCAGTTTTGAGTTTTTTGTTGCTTTTTATTTGAAACACTCAGTACAATTTGCGCATTCTAGGCGCTATGGCTTTCAGCTTTAAAACGCTTGGCATGAAATTCTAGGTTAGGTTCGGTAGTACTGGCTGATCTGTAGATTCACAGCAAACTCGGCATCCTATCAAAACAACAAATCTAAATTATTTATGTCTGCGAAAATGTGAATGCAATTCAATATAATTGTGAATGCAACCATGCCAACGCAAGTTTCCGAGTTATGTCTCTATTGCATTGAGCGTGCGACAAATTGACATCTTAAGTTAAAAAAAAAAAATAGTGTGCGGAATTGTTTTGCTGTGCAAGGTAATGACACAACATAAATGACTTTTCAACAACTAAATATCCAACAACCAAATAGCTTTGTTTTTCTCTTTTTGACGCTGTAAAATTTTCGCGCAACTGGCAACGTGGCCACTTTGTTACAGGAACTTGCGATAATTCCTTAAATCGGCTTGCTCATCACTTACACCAACACCTGTTAGATCACCCATCACACCCACCGCCGCTGCAGCACTTTCAAAGGAGGGCGGTTCACTATTCAATCCCGGACTGGGTGGATCACAGACATTTAAATTGTTCACTTTTGTACGACGACGCCCACGTGTGCCACCTGTACCGCGCGGTCGCCGCCCAGTACTACTACTCGATGTTGGCGTTGCTGTAATGTCACCAGTTAAGCCACTGCTGTTACCATCATTTGTGTCCAGTGCCGAGAGTGATGCATCAGAAACGTTTGCTGGTGTAGAGGCCGCTGAGCTTCGGCCGCGATGCCCGCCAGTACGACGCCGTCCACCACCGCCGGCGCCGCCGCCGCCTCCCTCGCCCATTCCAGTTGAGTTGCGTTTATTTGGACGCCGCTTTCGACGTTTTTTGGTGCCATAACGTGGGTCATAGTCGAATTCATCATCGGCAGGTGACTTGGGATCTTCCAGTGTATCTAGCTCGTTAATTTCAATATCATCGTAGAACCATTCCTTTGACATGTCATCCTTCAGCGGCTGATGCGCTTGCTGCACTATTAATTGCTGACTATCTTTGCTGTCTGATGTGTCGCCACCAGCTGCGCCCAAAGAGAGCGATTCATCTAGCAATGTGCCATTCAAATCGGCATCAAGTATCGAGCTAACACTGGACCCAACTAAAGGCGACGTAACTAGGCCAGTGGTTACGGCGCTGGTTTCGTTATCTTTGCGCAATGCCTGAAATGGCCGATCGGGAAACCTGTAAGGACAGCAATTATTTTAGCTTAAGAAGTTCACAAGTTAATGACACTAATAGTGATTAAGTCGGCTTACCGGTACATTTTATTCAGATACTGGCGCCGGCTTTTGCGCCAACGCGTTGCCGGGTATGTGTAGATTTGCCCTTGACGAAACCCCGGCATCCGTTGCCGTTTGTCCATGAAGAGATGTGAATGATTTTGTGCCACACGGGTTTGAGGATCGAAAAAAGGTACGCGCAGTCGGCGTTCTAAACATAGACGTGTATTAAAGTTAGCACTGAATTCGATTGTCTCGCGATACGAAACATCTTTGAAGAAATTCTCAATTTTGTCCAGGTTGGGTGCCGAAACTATTTGTATATCCACGGCTGAAGTCATGTTTGCTGTCAGCAGTGTATCACCTAAAATAGCCTCTAATCGCAAATCAAATGTCGAAAAAAATATTCTTGCCTAAAGGGCTTGCGTTGCCCAAAGGCCGTGTAGTTTGCAGCGACAGCGGCAGCAGCAACAGTTGCTGTGTGAGGTGGCTGTTGCTGTGCCGTCACAGTTCAAATTATGTTCTTATCTATTTGTGGATTTCTGCTTTGATTTTCAAATTCTACTAGCAAGCAATTTTTTTTTTATTTTGCGTTCTATTAATTTTGCCGATGCGTCTACGCTTTTGAGCGTAGTGATTTAAACAACATTTTTAATGGATATCTAGAGATTTTATTAATTAAATTTCGTAGAAAACTTAATTCCTTATATTTCTTCTTCGACACTCCTTTCACCACTTCACACATTAATAATCCTGCTGTTCCTTTTTTCACAACTTTCGCCGTTTTCCTTTTGCTATGACATTTTTAGACGACAGGTGATGTACACGTTTGATATCGATAAATATCGATTGTTAATGATAATCTGAACTACAAATTTTGTCGACTTTGGATATTATTTTTAAATGCATACGAATTTCTAAGAAAAGAATTTATAGGAAAAGAAAATATTCATTTAAAAAAAAATATACGGTAAAATTATGCATAAAAAAGAACAAAAATAAAAAGAAACATTTATATTGAAAGTTACTAAATCAAATACAGTCGAACCTCAATAAGTCGAACTTCGATATCTCGAATATTTGATATCTCGAACCAAATTGCTTGGCAATAGCGTTTAGAGTGAGAATTGTGTGTTATTTTTACTTGATAACTCGAACTTCTATTACTCGAATATCTTGATAACTCGAACAGAATATTTGGCGCCAGCTTTGATAAGTCGAATTTCCGGGGGAATCCCCTTATTACGTGTTGCTTATTTTATAGCAAACTGATGTCAGCAGTTGGGTTGCTGCATTGTTTAAGTCCACAGGAATTTCCGGGGGAATCCCCTTATTACGTGTTGCTTATTTTATAGCAAACAGATGTCAGCAGTTGGGTCGCTGCACTGTTTAAGTACACAGGTATTTTATTAGTAGTTCTTACGCGAAAATAAACTCTGTTGACATGTCTTCAAAACGTTGTTTAAAAACTTTATCTATTGATGAAAAATTTAAACTAATAAAGGAAGTAGAAATGGGTGCGCGAAAAAAAGATGTAGCTGTAAAGTATGCTATTCCGGCAAATACAGTGTCAACTATTTTAAAAAATAAACAAACGGTTATTACTGCAATCGAAAGTGGTGGTGCAAGTGGGAGTTCAAAGAGACTAAAAAAGCCAACATACGTAAATGTGGACAAAGCAGTTTTAGAATGGTTTAAATCGGCAAGAACACGGAATTTGCCTATATCCGGAGGATTACTTAAAGAAAAAGCATTGGAATTTAGTCAAAAATTAGAACAACCGAATTTCAAGGCAAGCACTGGTTGGCTCGATAGTTGGAAACGAAGGTATGTACATTCATAAAATAAATGTGCAAGCTGGCACCCAAAGTTACTTTTTTTTTCTAAGATCTGGTATATGTCATAAAAAGGCGTGTGGTGAGAGTAATGATGTAAGCGAAGAAGACTGTATGAAATGGCAACGTGATGTTTTACCTTATTTATTAGAAGGTTATCAAGCACGGGACGTATTCAATGCAGACGAGACGGGCTTATTCTTTAAATGTCTTCCAGATAACACCTTAACTCTTAAAAACCAGAAATGCCATGGAGGAAAGCACAGTAAACAGAGAGTTATGTTGATGATTGCCGCAAACATGGATGGATCAGAAAAATTGAAATTACTCTTGATAGGTAAAAGTAATCAACCCCGCTGTTTTAGAGGTGTTAAATGGTTACCTCTCGACTATAAAGCAAATTCAAAGGCGTGGATGACGGGAGCTTTTTTTGAAGAATGGCTTCTTAACTTAGACAAACAATTTGGAAAAGCCGGAAGAAATATTCTACTTTTTATTGACAACTGCCCAGCCCATCCTAAAGACATCCAACAGAGATTAAAGTTTATCCAACTTGCATTTTTTCCCCCGAATATGACATCAAAATTACAACCACTCGATCAAGGTGTCATACAAAATTTAAAATGTCATTATCGTCGCAGAATTTTAAAAAATACTATAAAATGCTTTGAAGTAAACAAAAATCTTAACATTACGTTAATGGACTGTGTTGATGAAATAACTAATGCATGGAATATCGATGTTAAGCCTGAAACCATCTCTAATTGTTTTAGAAAAGCCGGCTTCGGTCAATATTCTGAATGGCAGGAAGAAGATGATATTCCTTTGGTTTTCATAAGCGAACGCATAAAAGAAAGGAGTAAGGAAGAAATTCAACTGCAGAATGAATATGAAGCTTGGCAAAATATCAAAGGTACAGAAGGTGTCACCTTTAATGATTTTATGCATGTGGATGACGATATTGTTACTTCAGAGTTTCCCACAGATGAAGATATTGTAGAGCTATTGGGATCTAAATCCGAATTTGAGCTTGATAGCGAAAGTGATATAGAAGATGATTTGCAAGATGATATGCTGCAACCAGTTTCAAACGAGCTAGTTGCAAATTCGTTCAAGATTTTGCGGTCATATTTAAAAACCAATGAACATACAACCGATTCTCTGTACAATGGCTTAAATAATATTGAAGCTTTTTTTGAAGATCAGAATAAAAAATCCTCTCGTCAATCCCAAATAACTGACTTTTTTACTTTAAACGAATGAAAGCTATACATCTATTCATACTATGTTCTTAATTATGTATATATAACTTTAAAATATACACATACAATATTATATAGCAACTATACATAATTCGAAGCATGTTCTTGTTTTATCAATAAAATTGTTTGCTAACCCTTGAGTTTTGTGGATTGTTTTATTTTTCCATCACGTTTAATTTTGTTTATGGATTTTTATGTATGTATGTACATATGTATGTTATATTTGATAACTCGAAATCTTGATAACTCGATTTTTTTTTGTGGCATGTCATAGTTCGAGTTATCGAAGTTCGACTGTATGTGTTGTTGTTTTTGTAGGAGCAGCCAAAAAAATTCCCCATACGAATACGTATACGGGGAATGCTCCTGAAGTGATAGTCCTTGGCCGGTTATAAATCCGGGTTGTTCCGGTTACGTAGCACCGATTGTCGCTGAAAAGATCAAATGGCCGTAATTTCAATCGATTATCTATTGACATTTTTCGTTCCGAGCTATTATTTATCCTAATAGTATCGAACTTGTAGATTTTGTGGTCGACAAACGGATTTTCGCGCATTTTAGGAGTCCTCTAATATACTCAACTTTACCCTATTAAGGGTGATACATAAGCAACTTATACTTCGTGGGTATAAAGTCAGGAATACACAGTGATCAAAGATGTATATCTGCCATCTAGGTTAGTCTGGTTGGCAATAAACCACGCACAGACCTTTTGGTCCCTAACGATACCAGATGGTGACCGACCTCTATGAATACTGAAAGTAGACATCATGTAGGATGTCGCTTTTGGACGTCCTCCAGATCCTCATATAATGTTGTGACCTTTTTTTATACGTTTCCATTCACCCGTTGGGTACATTTGACGCCTGAGGCATGTCATACACTTGTTTGCCCTAGAAGCGGACCGCGTGTTTTGCTTTTATTAATTAATTTTTGTTTTGCAATTCTAATTACGTGAAGTCTTTTTAAAATTACATGTCACTAATATTTTAAAAATAAATGAATTCTTATGTAAAATGAACTGCTTTTACCTGCTACTCCAAGCAATCAAAAATTCAAGCCGTTCCATATGCAAATATTTTCGCAAATAAATCCGTGCCCAAATTGTTAAATTGCCCACTTCTTCGTCTTCTTCTTAGCATCACAGTCCTTGGTGAACCATTACTTCATTCATACACTTGTTTGCCCTAGAAGCGGACCGCGTGTTTTGCTTTTATTAATTAATTT
This sequence comes from Anastrepha ludens, assembly GCF_028408465.1. NCBI lineage: Eukaryota > Metazoa > Arthropoda > Insecta > Diptera > Tephritidae > Anastrepha > Anastrepha ludens. Next base: position 22,665,018 of record NC_071499.1, on the reverse strand, counting down.
TTGTTTTGCAATTCTAATTACCTGAAGTCTTTTTAAAATTACATGTCACTAATATTTTAAAAATAAATGAATTCTTATGTAAAATGAACTGCTTTTACCTGATACTCCAAGCAATCAAAAATTCAAGCCGTTCCATATGCGAATATTTTCGCAAATAAATCCGTGCCCAAGTTGTTAAATTGTCCACTTCTTCGTCTTCTTCTTAGCATCACAGTCCTTGGTGAACCATTACTTCATTCACAAACTTGCGCCATCTGTCTTTATCTAAGGCTACCTTTTGAAGGTCAACTTCCACGCCTTCGAGTCATCTTTTTCTGGTGTGTCCTCTTCTCCGGCCTCCAATATGACGTAATTCAAGTGTTTTTCGAGTTGTTGATGTAGCAGCATAAGCATTTCCCATACATATATGGAAAACGCTGCTGAAGTGACAGTCCTTGGGTCGTTCCGGTTACGCAGAACCGTTTGTCGTGGGAACGGCTTTTCGTGTTGTTCTCTCCTTGGGCATACTAAACACCTGTCCGAGCCATCTTATCCTTGGAGATTTTATACATTTTATCATATTTTATCAATAGTTTCAGCTCATGTTTATGACTAATTCGATAGGTACCGTCTTGCAATCGTACAGGCCCAAATATTTTTCGCCATATTTTTCTTTCAAATACCGAATTCAATCTGAATAATTTTGTATAGTAGAGATTAGAACTCATCGTTTGGGTAGGCAATAGTAGCTCAAATTGCAGTGTTATTTTCTTAAGAGGTTATGTACAGTTAGAAGGCCGAAAACAAGCAAATTTTCCAGAATTTTTTCTGAGAAAACTTTTAAATTTATTGATCTAAAAATTTGTATCTTTTAACTGTATTTTAAGACTTAGTATTAGTAAAAATATTTATTTGGAAAGGAGCTACAGCTGACCGCCAGGAGCTCCGCTCAAAAAAGACATTTTGCGGTGACCACTATATCTATGAACTGAATCCGCTGAAATTAAAAAACCAAACAGATTTCGTTAAAGTAATGTTAAATCTAGTAATAATCTAATATAGAATAAGCAAAATATTTTTTTTTTGACAAAATGGCGGTCTCTAAAAACAAAAAACCGATTATTGACCAAACTTTCGGCTTTAAATTGCATATAAAATAATTTTATCGGTGAGAAAAACTCTTCGATTAATTACTAAAAATTATATTTAAGATGGTCGCGTTGAAATTTGAGAATAATCGGTTTAGCCGTTTTCGAGTAATGTTGGTCATCGACTTTGAAAACACATTTTGAAAAAAATGCGTTTAAAGTTTGAAAAGCACTTTACATAGGATACATTTTTTTTTTAGCTTACATGGAGTTGTCTATTCCAGGACCATATAATAAGCCCTCCGTCACTTTGACAGCTTCTAATAACTTGAGCTGATGCTGTCTGCGGGCCATTCTTCCATCTCGGGTGCTCTCACGCGCTCTGAGATCGGAAATGGGACAGCGCTGCCGCTCCGGCCTTGTACTTTCAAACACTCTGAAACGCCTTTTCCAATTTGTGTGTAACTTCGAAAATATTCACCGGAAAGATATTAAACTTTCTGTGTGTATTCTTAAATATATGTACATATGCACATTAAGCAACAAAAATTGATTTTTTTTTAATTTTAACTGTATATAACCCCTTAAGTTACCAATAAACATACATCGTTGCATCCTTGACATTTCGTATTATACGGCAAAGTTCAGCGGCATCATTATTTTTTATTCCCGTAACAGCATACATTTATAGTGCCACGGAAATTGGTTTAGTAAAAGTATGTGCAATTAAGTGGTGGTGATCTCTTAGATCTCTTCTGCAAATACTCAGCGGCCTGCTCCGCTTTAAGGCTCAAAGCGAGCTCACAATGGAGGATTGTCACACATGGACATTCAACCATCTTAGACTCCTACACGGATATAACCAGTGACTGTGATTATCACTCTCCCATTCTCTGCTTCGAAAAGAATTTCTTATCGGAAATGTCTTCTGGACTGGAATGACTTGAAGAAGATCCATCACCCAACACAACTGTTAAGATCGACACGGGCCTTGTTGCGATTCTGTACTTAAGTTGCAATAGCGGTTGTATGCGCTGAGAAGGAGAGCAAGCTGTCAAAGGTAACTCCCAAAATTTTGGCGTTGTTAACCGTCGGAATTTGTGTATCATCGACTTTCACCTGGAGTTGTAGCTTGACCTCCTTTGTCCAGGTGGTGAAAAGGGTCGCCGTGGATTTAGTGGGGGAAAGTTGTAAGTTCCTCGCAGTGAAGAAGCGAGAAAGGCTGGCGAGGTAGTCGTTTACCTTGGAGCATAGGCCATCAATGTCATTGCCCGACCCATTTCGTGGTCTAAGTAGCATCGTTGTTTCTATGTGCGATGAGGCTGCCAAACCTAACCTAATCTAAGTGGTGGTGATAAATTAAACAATATTTGATGTTTTATTAAAACAAAACTTTTTTATTTTACCTTACATGTGAAATCATAAAACGTTTCGTTTCCTCGTCATAATAATAATAATAATAATAATAGTAATATTAATGTCTGTATAATATTTTTGATGCATATATTAATATTTATGTAGTATTTATTTTATATAACTATATCTGCAAGTAACTAATTTATATATATGTATATATATATATATATATAGATATTACCTAGCTTTCTTCATTATTATTTTTAATTTATGCAATAGTTCACTTGCTCCTTTGTTTTATATCCCACACACTGCACTTAAATGTTACATAATATTTCGCCTTATATATTTTTAAGTACATTAGCGCTTTTATTAATTAGCTGGTCTTTGCTTAAACTAAGTTAAAGAAATTACAATAAAATGTTTAAAATAAGCGCAACGGACAAACAATAATTAAAGGAGGTCAAAAAAAGAACAGAAATTTTAGCAAATATTGTATAAATTAGCTTTAGGAATAGCCGCAAAATAAAGCCGCTAGTTATGGTAAAATCGGCACGTACATTAAAAAAGGGTAAACGCTATGTGCCTTAATATGTAAAACACTATTTCACACATAAGCAAACCGTTTTTTGTTTAACCTTTAGCACATACTAATATACATAACTATAAATACACAAGTAGCATATCAGCCTAATTGCAGGGTGTCTACAAAATTTCAATAATAAAACCAGTTACAGCTTTAAGTGTTTTTTCTTTTCTCTCTCTCTGTTCTGCATAAAAAATCAACCGAGCGCATACATATTCCAATAACTTTGCCAAATAACAGTTAATATTCACTTTATTCACTAACAAAAGCTTGCAAATATAACACAATAGCATGAATTTCTCCATTACCAACATTATTTATTATCTTAATACACCACACAGATATTTTGCCGATCAATACACATTGCAAAAAAATAGTAAAGTGAGTACGAAGCGCTAAGCGTACAACAACATACAATTCGCAGTTTCCCAACAAAAGTGTCTTATGTTTGCGTATACTGCATTTTATTTAGTTTTTTTTTTCATGTGAGAACAAGAATGTAGGTTTGGACTTATAATATTTATTATTATTATCATTTCTATATTTTTTAATCGTTTTTTTCTGTTTTTTTTTTTGTTTGCTTTTTCATACGCTTAATACATAATACAGTTATATGGGGGGTGCCATGTATATTTTACAAATTTCACATGAGCGTGTAATGATTATGGACATGGATTTGATTGACTATCTTGCATCGTATATCCTTTGTAAACATTGAAAATAGAGTGTACGCGTGTTTTTGTTTGAATACACGCAAATTTATCAGTTAAACTGCGTGTGTGTGTGTGTTACCGAATGCTTCGTTAATGTATATTACAAAATATATATTTATAAAGAATATATAGTTTGTGTAGTTTACGAAGAACACATGCATACCATACTTGTATGAAAGGAGAACAAGGAGAGAAAAGGAGGGAACAAAGGGAGGGATATAGTTTTTGTTTTTCTCAGTGTTTTGTTAGTTTCCAGTTTCGATCTTTTTGTGTTTCCTGCTTAAACGCTCTATTAACATTGCATATGCTTATACTGCAAATTTCATTATTTATATTTTGATTCAATCCTATTCGGGTGCAGTGTCGGGGAATCCGCTAACTTCTGTTTGCTCCGCCACGGGTTGCCCATCGACAACATATGATATGCGTAACCTCATACGAAGGGTAGCCTGAAAAAGGTGACAACGCTTATTAATGAGCTGTGTAAGTGATTTAATTTGTTGTGATTTTTACGCACATTGGACGTACTAACAACACGCATCTCTTGCGTTATAACACCACCTGGCGGTAAGACCGACCCAGAAGGCGATATCATTTGTAGCGTGAATACTCTAGGAACTGCGGCCTGTAAAATAAATAGAAAATAGTAAAAGACGATTTCGAAAATGCAATATTGTTTATATAATAATTTCGCTAGAATAGCAAGCCTAAATGTATGCTATACCAGCAGCAATTTATATAGTAGTTTGCGGAAAAAAACAAATCCATTATTTTCTCGGACTTCACTTAATATAATATTTCAACTCAAAAACTTTAATTTTTTTCTTTTAAAATAATTAATCTCATCAGAAAAAGGATATTATAGAAGATATATATAGAAGACCATAAAATATGTTTCAGTAAGTAAAATTTGCTGAGCTTTTTGCAAAAGCGCAGAGAATACAGAAAGCTGGGAATTACAAATACATCCAACTCTTTCTTACACGATTTTGAAATAACGCGGTTCATCAAGAAGAATTAATACATATTTTTGCGCGAGTTTTTGAAGTGAAACTTCTTAGGCGTCGATGGACGAGTGAGAATGGTGAGTAAAATTTCAAGGCCATGCAACGTTTTGGGCATTTTCGTTCCGCGAGAGAGAAAAAAAAAAAATTTACGTAGAGGAAAAGGAGAGAGAGAGCTATACCTTATATATATATCTTAGAAACACCTTAGGCTATTCACGTCTCCCTTTTGTGCGGTCCTTCGTCTTTTCTCCCACTCCTACGCTAAGGCTCTAGTCTAAGTCGTACGACGTTAGAACCACGATACATTATATACAAGGCGTTAGAATATAGCAGAGAGAGAAAGTGAGTGACGCTTAAACGTCCAGCACTAACGCCATATTACTATAATAGAGCGAAAGAGAGCAACATATTGTTAGAATAGGATAGATAGTATTGCGCATGCGCTTGCCTTGTCTATGCACGTTAGAAAATTAGACGCTATATGTTCGCACGGCTCTAACGCCACGCTAATACATCGGAGCGAGAGAGAGCAACATATAGTTAGAATACGACAGATCGTATTTTTGTAAATAAATCCAGAAATTATTGATTGTCGAATGAATTTCTCATTTTTTCTAATTGTTCTTACAGTCGCTTCGCTTAAACCAACAGCTTTGCCAACAGATGTGGGACGTTCGCCTCTCTTCAGACAGTCTAAGATTTTTATTTGATTCCTAACGAAATTGCTTGTCTCTTCGGAATATTTTGTTGTTGTTTAGGCATTTTATCGACAAGGGTACAGTAAAAACGATGTAAAATAATATTGCTTATAGAACTTTTCTAAACCGAAAATTTAACACAATATTACCTTTTTACTAGTAAAAAGTTATCAGCAATATAAATCAAACTAAAAATTTCATCACCTAAGGAAAGAGGTAAAGAAAAAAGCGATAATAAAAATCGGATATTCCCCGTAAAGTAAACAAGCAATGAACCGACCGACAGTTTGTTTACATATCTATACCGGGGGTTACGGTAATCCCCCAATTGTATTTTGTTGTTGTATAGATAAGTTTTTATAAGACACTGTCAAAATTAGAATTAAAATAGTTTTTTGAGGGATTCGTGCTAGAACAAAAAAAAAGGTGCGTGTAGCGTAGTACACATAACAGAAGTGAAATTTTCGAGGCGGACAAAGAAAGAGGGAGGGATCCGAGAGAGAATGGGAGAGAGAGATAGAGAAAGAATATATAACTACATAAATAAATTCACAACATTTGCAGAGAATGCAAATAGATAAAATTTACAAAAAACGGAGAAGGGTCGACCGGTGTAGGTAAATGCCGGACACGAACCGTGGCAACAACGCGCACTACTCCGAGCGTTTATCCCCCGCACAAACGCAGCGATTCCAGGACCGCAGCAACGGCACAAAATATCGCAATACCGATAAATCCGACGTCGGAATGGATAGCACTTTATAGTACGCACAAGCACTAGCCAGGAAACGGAAATAAGCGCCAAAAAGTAGGCACCAAAAAAACAAAAACACCAAAAAATTGGGACCAAAAAACGCCCCAAACAGTAGGCACCAAAAATTTATTTCCTACAAGTTTGCAACCAACAAACAAGTGCCAAAAAGTAGGCAGTGTTATTTCTCACTAGAAATTAGCAACCACAAGGAAAAACTCAGGAAAAATAGCCTAAAGTGTATCTAAGATTTATAAAGGTATAGCTCTCTCTCTCCTTTTCCTCTACGTTATATCTTTTTTCTCTCTCGCGGAACGAAAATGGCCAAAACGTTGCATGGCCTTGAAATTTTACTCTCCATTCTCGCTCGTCCATCGACGCCTAAGAAGTTTCACTTCAAAAACCTTTCCTATCATTTGGCGTTTCATACATGGAGATTCGAACCTGTGCACCTCCGAATGGTAGTCGCGCAACACTACGGTAGTCGCTCATATATTAGATATATAGTCAACGAATATTTGCTATCTAGAACGAAACATACGCTTTACATTGGGATATAGAACGCCTCTGGTGTTACATGCAAAACATTTAAAAGCACAATGAATAACTTATAAATGTTGAAATTATTTTGTAAAACAATTCTTGAATCGGCTTCTACCGATCGTTTACCATTTGCACACGAAGCAATAGCTACCTGAAACTTATCGCAAATTTCGACTCACCTGAAAGACGTATTGCTCCAATGTATTGGCTGAATTATTTGTGGTTGTCATAAATATCTGTAAGCAGTCGTTGCTCCTAACCGGCACCAGCTGCACCAGCAAGCCGTTCTTATCCAGCACAGTCAAAGTGGGACCCTGAGGAGGCTATGCATAAACAAAAACAAAAGCAAATTTTTGTAGTAATTTAAAAATAAATATACATTCGACATATTTACCACAGCAATATTGTTTGGTGGTGCCACATTCGCAATTGGCGCCGCTAACTCGGAAAGTAACGCATTGCCCGAAATAGCGCCAGGCTGCGACAAAATACTGTTCGACCCTAATAGACCACCAACACCGATGCCACTACCAACACCACCACCACCTCCATTGCCGCTTAACGACATAATATTCGCCAGATCGTTGCCATTTGTCGCTGCGGTCGCCGTTGGTATTGTCGGCGCCGACACACCACCACTCAAGTCCAGGCCAAGCACATTATTCATATTTGTTGCCGTATTAGTGGTACCAGCTGATATATCCAAATCGAGCAAGTCAAGTATGGCTTGATTATTTGACGTTTCATTAGCATTCTTCGTATTCTTCTTTTGCACAGCCACAGAATTGGATAAATCTGTCGCTGTGGGTGAGCTTAAATCGGCGCCACCCAGCAAATCGAGCAATATATTCTATAGTAAAGCAAATAAAGGTTATTATAAGTAGGTAGGTAGAAGTGGCAGTCGGTCTCTAGACCCATGAGCAAGTGTAGTCTTTTTATCTGTATGGCAAACAATGACTCACCGTATTATCACCCATCGTATTCATATTACTCTCTTTGCCTATTTGTTCATCGCCAATGCCTATGCCATTCTCAATCAAATCCGGACTATTGTCATCGTATGAACCGCTGCTCTCGCCATTCTGCGACGAGATGCGACTGATTTGCATTGGTGGCATTTTTTCTAGCAACGGTGGACGCAAATTTTTATAGGTGCCAAATAATTGTGTAAACTCGACGCCACGCTGCTGCAAATCTACATTCAGATGGCTGCCGAATGAGGTAATCAATGCCTGAATTTCTCTAAAAAAACCAAAAAGAAATGAAATAATTAGTTGATGATTTCATCTTTAAACCAAAAAGAAAAAAACTATTAATTAGTTTAGGCGATACGTACTCGACACAATTCTGCAGACGCGTGCTTAGTTTAGCGAGTGACACTAAGGCGTATTGCTTGCTGGTTATTGATACTTGAGCAGAGGTTAAAAACTTATGGTACATGCTAATTAAATCGCTTTCCGATGGACGTTCAAATTCTGTGGAATGTTGAAAGAGAAAAATTGCACATTCAATAAAGATTATTAAATTTAAAATCATGTACGCACCATCTTCGTTGGGACCGTACATAAAAAGATCGCCATATTCGCCAATGGCCCACACGGCTACTTGCAACAGCGGCTGCTTGTCTTCGCAGTGATTTGCAACCTGCAGCGATTCCCAGAAACGATTCGTTATGTATGTCTGCTCAGCGACCGGGCTACTCGAGACCAGCTGTATGGTCGAAGAGACCACATCATCGCGCACATAGTTGCCAGCCTGTTGTAGCACATAAACATAAAATAAGACAACGAAATTATTATAGTAGTAAAATTAAATGCTTAGTTGTAAAAGGCCACCACTAACCGCATTCAACACACTCAATTGCGTGTCCAGATGCCATCGCGCATTGGGCGAATAGCGTTCAGCAGCCAAAATCATGCCCGAACTGCATTGCGCTTTGAATTCGGGATCAGCCTTCTCAAGGAACAGCAACAATTCTTTCGTCATTGTACGAATATTTTGTGCATTGATTAGCGCAAACGAGAGTTCCATGGCGCGACGCCTTATCGAGACATCCGGATCTTTCAGGCACTCCAAAATAGTGGTGCGATGACGCTGCACCGCCGACGTATCCGCATGAACTGTACGCAGCAACGTATTCAATGCGACATAACGAATATTCTTGTCGGAATTAAGTAGAAAACGTCCAAGAATGTTAACAGCCAACACACGGAGGCCACCTTCCGAACTGTGTTGCAGATTTAAGCAATTTAAAAAAACTCGATTATTTCATTGATTGATAAAAACTGATTTGTGTACGCACCGTATATCCATGATGGAGAGCACTGTCTCGTACAGGATAGTGTTGCCGACATTTTTACTTGTCTCCGTATTGGTGGCTACCTGCGCCAAGATATCATTCATGGCCTCCGATGCATCCACATCATTGTGGCCGAGTATGCGCAGCAAACGCAGAATTTTCACCTGCAGAAATGGATCGCTCACACCGCTGACGTCATGCTCCGGTGAGTAGCCGCCCAAAATAAGATTCTTCAGAATGCGTACCAAATTTGGCACAATCTAAATGGAATTTACGGATAGTATTTATTAGAAATTAAATTCATTTATATACAGAAAAAATGTGATTCTTTTAGGATATCATTGAAGGGAGAAGAGAGCACGAGTATAAGAAAGTGAGGAAAATATTTGAAAAAAGCGCGCAACATGAAATATTTGCTTAGATTGAGCGGGTGGTGAAAAAAAGTTCGTTAACGTTGATGTCTGTGAGAGTGAGTGTGTGGTGTGATAACTATACGAATTACCATGGTGAAAAGATGTTAAATAGAAGCTCTAAGTGAAAAGTAACTCGGGTGAATTTGATGAAGCAGTAGAAAGATCGGCAAGTGGTAGTGGTGTGCAGACAAAATGGTATGACTAGAAACTTATTTTGAAAAACGAGTTTTATAGATAACTTTTTTTTTTTTTTAAATAGTAAAGAGTAAAAAACTTTCAAAGCATACTACGCGTAACGAAAACAGCAGTGATTAGCTAAACAAAGTGTGGCTAATAAAAGTGAGGTTATCAACATTTGTGAAATTCTTAAAAAATTGTTATTAAATCAAGTACTTCAACAGGTGCAAACTTTTATTCGAAATATAAAGCGGGGAACAGCCTGAAAATTAGTTTTTTTTTTATTGCATTAAAAAAGCAAGTTGAATCGCCCACAAACCAAGGAATAGCACGAGCGAGTTTTTTTTCTTATTTTAATTGGAGAGCCTGTTTTTAGTTTTCGAATGGAAAGCCGAATTTTCGAAATCTTTAGAAATCTTCAAGTTAAGCATTCGCATTGATTTTTGAACTTTTTTTTTTTGCTTGCTTCTTTTTAAGTCAGCGTAATTTTTGTTACGAACAGTCAAATTTATTTTGTTCACCTAAAATTTGTTTTTTCTAACGGAAAGCAAGTGGAAAGAGATGTACGTACATCTGTGTTTAAAATAATTGGAGCGCGACGGGTTAAGAAATTTCAACAATTTTTTTTTATAAAATTTTTTTTTAATAAATATTTTGTTTTATAATTTTTTTTTCTGAATGTTTTTCTTTTATATATATATATTTTTTTTATGAATGTTTTTATTTTATAAATTTTTTGTTTTACAAATTTTTTTATAAATTTTTTTTTCATAAATTGTTTTTATGAATGTTTCTGTTTTATAACTTTTTTTTTTCATAATGTTTTTTTCTGAATGCTTTTATTTTATAATTTTTTTTTAATTTTTATTTTTGTTTTATTATACATTTTTTTATAAACTTTTTTTTTATGAATGTTTTTGTTTTATAAATTTGTTTTGTAATAAATATTTTGTTTTACAAATTTTTTTTTATAGATTTTTTTCATAATTTTTTTTATGAATGTTTCGGTTTTATAAATTTTTTTTTATAATTTTTTTTTTATAATTTTTTTTTTATAAATTTTTTTTTATAAATTTTTTTTTATAATTTTTTTTTTTAATTTTTTTTATGAATTAAAAATTGTTTTTGTTTTTTAATAATTTTTTTTGTTTTAAAATTTTTTTTTTTAATAAATTTTTTTTTTTAATAAATTTTTTTTTTTAATAAATTTTTTTTTTCATAAATTCTGTTTTTATGAATGTTTTTGTTTTATAAATGTTTGTGTTTTTATAAAAGTATAACTCATTCTACAATAAAACCTAATAACTCAAAGCTCCAAATTTTGTACAAAATTCACAGATATTTAACAAATTTAAAAAAAATTGTTCGAATTTTCAAACAAAATCTTTAAAAACCTTCAAGGTATGCATTCGCGCATATTTTTGAATATTTTTTTCCTTGCAAAAGATATTGAGAATATTCTTCCATATAACCGCTTGAACAGAATTGCAGCGGACAGCGGGTAACGGGTTGACGGGAACACATTTAGCATGAAATTGCACAGAATTGCGGCGGGGTCGGATTTCTGGTCGTCGGTTATTTTTACGTTGGCAAAATAAATAGATTGATTTCTATTTTCCCCGAAGGGTTGAAGACTCAGTGTTGCTTTTCTGATTACTTGATAACAATTTATTTGTTTACAAGCAACATTAGGCAAATAACGAACAAATAATATTCGATTTGCACAAGAAAACCTGCAAATTATCAATAATTTGTTTTGTTTTATAACAATGAGTTTCAACGAGTTACTTTACAAATCAAGCAAATGAAAAGATTTTACTATAAAATAAATTTTATTGCAACCACAAAATGTCAGCTGAAAACCGGACCGTCGCAATAGTATTTAACCGACCGAATTTTCCGACGGAAGTGGATCACCTAATCACCATCCGTCAGCTCGTTACCCGCTGCAATTCTGTTCCGGGCCTAAAACACATGTACATGGATACAAATGCGCAACAGGTCAGAGAAAAAAAAGAGTTTTCAAAAATTAACGAGAATTTTGAGCCACTTGAGTGCAGATTACTTGGTTGTTGGAAATTTTGACGATGATTTTGTCTTTTGAAATCTGTTAATTTTTTTTGTCTATAAAACTGCATACCCAGAATTTTACAAAGCATAAAAAAAAATATGTTGGAAATTTAGATGATGATTTTGTTTTTTGAAATTCGTTAAATTTTTTCGTTTTTGTCTATAAATCTGCATACTCAGAATTTTACCACTAATTTTGAATAAAAAGTTGGAAATTTCGATGTATTTTTTTGAAATTTGTTAAATATCTGTGAATTTTGGAAAAAGTTGAAGTTTTGAGATACGTGGATTTTGTTGCACCATACTTTTATAAAAATTAAAGAAAAAAAAAAATTAAATAAAAAAAAATTAAATAAAAAAATTTAAACGAAAAAAGTGTAAAAACTTGTTAATCCGTCGCACACTTATTATTTGGAAAACAGAGGTATGTCGTACACTAATTTATATTTTAAAATATACAGTAGACGTTGAAGCATTTCAAATCTATGTAAAAGTATATCCGAGATATGTATTCGAAAAAGTACAAATACAAGGTGAGTTCTAAAGCAAACACGATTTATTAAAAAATAACAAAAAAAAAGAATTATAAAAAAAAAAAAATAAACAAAATTTAATAAACAAAAAAAATTAAAAAAAAAAACAAAAAATTTTAATAAACAAAAAAATTAAAATAAATAAAAATAAAATAAAACAAAAATAATTTTCTTTTCGGCGAAATTCCTTCATTTTATTCATTACAATTATATTTCGACTCAACTCAGCGATTAGAGCGCCTACAAATTAATATAATGAATGCGTGTTTTACATAATAGGCAGAAAGTCCTTAAGAATATTAATATTAATCTACGCGCTGCAAAACACTTTCCCCTGATTGTCAAATTATATCTCCCCAAACGGAAAAATCAGGATATACATATATCTGACCAAGGGACTTATATCTGATCACTTCAGCAGCACCGACACATTTATGGCGAATGATTTTTGCTGTTCAAGAAGTAACAACAACAACAACACAAACCCAAACCAAGTGCCAAAATCCAATTGCGCATACACGGATTGGCGCTAGGGATGGGGCTATTTGTCTACCTTGGGCCTTGGAGTCGTAGATTAGGTTAAGTTAGCCAGGTTGCTTGTCTAAGATAACACATTCGGTGGCTCTAAGACCCATTTTGATACCTGCATTTGATTTCCATCCCCTAACTAAGTTGCTTAAACTACTTAGACCTTTTAAAGAAGGTAACTAGTCCCTCCAGTGAGTCATTTTGCAAAATGCCCAGGTCTTCAAAGAAATAATCGCCAAGATGTTTGGCATGGGTTCTTTGAAGTGCAGAACATTCACAAAGGAGGTTTTGTGCCTACTCAATTTTTTCTGCATCTTCACAACTCCTGCAGAAATTATTGTGAGGTAAACCCATTCTACGGCTAGGGTGCCAATAGTGCAGTAACCCGTTATAACACCTGTGAGGACGCTGGTCGTTGATCTGTTGAATTCAAGCAGACATTTTGTCCTTTTACGATTCAGTTTTGGCCAGAGTGCTTTAGAGACCCTGCAGTTAGTAGTCCGAGACCACATTTTATTGGTTTCAGCTATTACGCTCAAGGCAATTGCAGTGTACAGTTCGTTTAGACAAGAATATTTGTCGGCGGTGCAACCTCATCTCATCACTATTTTGGGGTGCCTGAAAGATCCTTATGTCCTCTACCACTTACTGAAGGTCAAGCTTGGAGTCGTAAAATCACATCAAATTAGCCTTCCTTCGTTCTCACGGCAGTCAGTTCTGCCGGTAACCGGAACGACCCGGATTTATATCCAGCCAAGGACTGTCACTTCAGCAGCATTCCTCGTATGTATATGTATGGAGAATGTTTATGCTGCTACAACAACAACAACAGTCTTTTTTTTGCCTCTTCTAAGCAATTTTTTAGATTTTAGCTTATCTGGCACCTTCAGCACTCTGGTGATCGTTTTTAAAAATCGTGTCAATTACACAGGTCAACAATGTTTTGTTCTAGGAAAGTGTAGGGTAATTTTCGAAGTAATTTTTTGCGTAGAATCCGAATCCGGGGTTTAAATTGCTCTATCACGTCAGGATTTTGAGATATCCTAACCTAAAAGTGCAAAAACGCTGTTTTTGCCCAATTTTGAGGTTATGTAGCTACGCAGATTTTGCTCTTCATAAAAAAGTAAACATAGTATTTTAAAGTACAAGTCTTCTTCTTTTAAATGCCGTTGAGTTTGCTTAAATATCTTTATTTTTCACTGAGATATCGCATTTTGAAGTTTCCATGTTTGTGAATTTTTCGATATTCGAAAATCCATTGAGATAACATGAGACGCGATACGGTCGATTACATAGTCGCACAAAAAAAAAATAAAAAAAACTACAGCCATGTGCCGAGAAAATAATGATTTTTTTTGCCCCAAACTAATTTTTATACATTTTCGAAATCATCTTGTATTTCATGGTACTTTTTCCACAGCAGATACATTTACAAATGAACGAAATTACTATTTGTTATATTTCTACACATTAAACTGAAAAAACAAAATCGCAAAAAGTGAAATATATTTACGTATAAGGTAATTGCAACACATTACTTTGGTTCAGTTACAAGGCTATGTATGGAAAATAGGTGGGTCTTAATTTAACCATTTAAAAGTCAACTGGAAATTTTTATAAAAAAAATAATAAATTCAAGCTCTGGTGTTCGTATTTTGTTTAAGTGTATACATATATATGTATGTGTGTGTGTGTGTGTGTGTGCGTATATGTGATAATTGTACTATGTGTATTCGTGGTGTAAGTGTTCATAACTTTTGTCAAGGTCATACCTCTCGATTTCCGCTATCCTGGCAAGCAAATTACAAAAAATTCGGTTTTGGATTTGTATTGTATGCGGGTTTTCAAAAGAGTTAGCGATAAAATATTACAAAAAGTTGTAGTAGTTAATGTTGTAGTTTGATTTTGATAAAATTGTTTTTTTTAGTGGAGAAAAGCAAGTTAAATATATGTTTAAATTATATAGCGAAAAATATGTATGTAAAATGTAATGCCTTTAATCAAATGGTATTTAACCAAAGAAAGAAATTTTTATCAAATGAGACATACAAATTTTCAAAAATCATATGAATGGTTAACAATAATTTAAAATAAAAAATGGAGTTTGTTTTGAAATCTCCGTTTAAGTTCATAGTGTTAAAGGCCGCTTGGCCTACGACAAGTATTTGTTTGTTTTTTTTGCGCAAATAGCTTGGCACAGAGCTTACATACATAAATTGTATTTACAAGAGCTTATGTGGGAGACCAAATAAACTGATAAATGGAAGCGAGTCTAGTAGCAAATGCAAATAGGAAAATTTACGTTTTAGGGTTGCAGTTAAAATTTTATTTGTTTTTTTTTTTTACTTTTGAGCCAATAAATAATTTCTTAGTAAGCCAATTTTATTTTGAAGGAAATGGTTAATGTGTCAATGAAGCAGGTGGAGGAGTACATTTGAAGATTTTGATTTTTCTTTTTCGCTGTATATCGTAAATGTGTATTTATTTTACAATTGTGTAAGTAATATTGTGGTCAATTCCAATAGAGATATATATGAATATGCCTATGCAACATAATCTGTCTTGTTTTTTTTTATTTTTTATTTAAGGTACATTTATAATCAGCTACTTCACGCACCCTATTTGAGCCTATTTTATAGTAAAATAAAACTGAGTATTTGTACAATAATACAAAGTGTCTCATAAATACATTTCCTTTGGCATGAAATGAACTTCAATGTAAATTAGAATAGGCAACTGTAACTGCTCTTCTTAGCAGTAGATAACACAAACTTATGCTGTATCCGTTAATTTTAATACAAGGTGAAGTCCAAAATAAACAAGTCTGGTGTCATAAAATTTGTTCTGATGGCGCCATCTTTTTAATGAATTAGTGCGGTGGAAGTTACATCCCTAGCTGTTTACGGCGATGATTTTCTATTCCCTGCCAGAGTTAATGAGTGGTTTACACGTTTCAGGACATGAGGACGTGAGGACATAAATGACAATGAACCTATGGGCCGCTCAAAATCAGTAATCACCGAAAACTCCATCGAAATTGTTCGTAAATTTATCAAAAATGAACCGAAGTGATCGTTGAAATTCATGAAATCGGAGTTGAATATCTGCAAAACATCGATTTATAGCATTTTAACTGATCATTTGGGCTTACGAAAGGTCTGTGCACGATTCATGCCACACAAGTTAACTGAGGTCCAAAAATTGCTCAGAATTCAACATTCGAAAGACCTCATTAAAGAGGCGAGAAAAGACGCTTTATTTTACTTTATTTACTTTACAATATTATAACTGGTGTTTCCAACATGCATCTGAAACTACAATAACTAAGCGTCAAAGTGCCGAATGGAAGGCCCCAGACGAGCCACCATCCAAAAAACCGCGTTTGAAGAAGTCAAAAGTCAAGCCGGCGCTCATTTGTTTTTACGATTCCAAGGGAGTTCCTGCCAATGGGCCAAACCGTCAATGCAATTTTCTTTCTTGGCGTTTTGAAGCGTCTGTTGCGTCGAATCCGTCCTGAGTACCGCGAAGGAGGCAACCGGCGCTTATTGTACGATAATTCACCATCTCATCGATCTACTCTTGTGACTGACCTTATTCGTCTGATATGGCTCCCTGTGACTTCGACTTATTCGGGCATGAAAGGAAAAGTTTTGCGTCCGTAGAGGCCATCCAAAAGGCTTGTACCGACATCCTGAAGGACAATCTGGTAAATGACCTGAAACACTTTTCGCACAAAACAGTGTATCGAGGCCAAAAGGGGCTTATTTTGAATAAATAAACTCGAAGTCATCAGAACAAAGATCCTGAAATTTCTATTTTAGCTCAGTCTTGTTTATTTTGGACTTCACCTTGTAGGGTCAAGCAAGGTGATACTTTATCCACGTCGGTGTTCAACTTGTAACATACATTTTGCTATAAGGAAGGAAGTAAAAACGGGAAACCTTGTTTAGTAGATCAGACCTAACAAACGCGTACGCCGACGACATGCAGATAAATGAAAGTAAAACGAAGTACCTAAGCTTTCGCGATGCGAAAGGAAATGCTAACCGAAAAATATAACTATTGGAAGTTATTGTTTTGCAGGAATTTAGCAATTTAAATACCTCAGTGATTTACTAAAAAACGGCAAAAATATGCATGACCCAGTACAGGACCGATTTGTGGCCTCAAACAAAACCTAATTTGCCAATAGAAATCTTACCAAGTCAAAAGTTCTTACACGGATTTACCAAGCGATAATACGCTCCGTTCTTATCTATGGATGCGAATCATGTACATCTGCTTGGTGCAAATGACATGAGCAATGCCTACAAATTTTTGAACGTAAAATACTTCGAAAGATCTTCGGACAATTTCGGGAAGTGATGGCACATATTGAATATGGTACAACGACGAACTTTTATCTTTATGCAAAGGAGAAAATGTTATTAAACACATGAAATCCCAAAGAATACGTTGGTTGGGTCATACCGAACGCATGAACAATGACCAATTCAAAAGCACGAGTACGCGAAAAACTGTACTGCCTGGAGCAAGTCATCATTGATCTAAAAAAGATGTACGTAAACGACTAGAAATAGCCGCCAAAAAATTGTGACGCCTGGAAGAAAATTGCGAATGAAGCTAAAGATCACCCCGAGCTTTAATGCCGCCTGATAATGATAACTCATACCAGCAGTAAGCAAAGCACATCGCTGACAAAAGCCCTTGCTAAAAGAGTACAGCCACAAAAGGTTTAAGTAGCTAACTAACACCTCGTGCTTAAAGGACGAAAGGAGAAAAGTTATATGCATAACAAAGAATCTAGTGCTGCTGTAAAGACATCGCAGGTGCCTTACTACACAAAAGCAATGTCAAATAAGCTACAACATCTTGTGCTTACCAAGGAATAGAATAGTAATTGTGATAACCACGAAGAGAGGGAAACGTTAGAGCACTTTCTATATTGTTGTCTTGCGTTAGTTAGAACCAGATTGAAATGCTTAGGATCTCTACAATATGAGAATTTAGAATGCCTCTCAGGATGAGAGCTTCAGAGTTTACTTAGATTCGCAGACGTATTACAAAATGTCTACTACAAAAAAACGCAAAGGTCTATCTCCAACTGGTAACTCTAATAGGTCTATGTGGTGACTTTCAGCCAGCCAAGCCAGGTAAACCTTTTTTTCCTTAATCACTCCTCTCGAGAGCATAGAGCCTCGAGAAGACTCAGTCTTGCGTTGGTTTCGTTAATCTATTTTGATTTCTGACAGGATAGGTGATCAACCTGCCGCTATCAGTTCTAAGTGCTGGAAATACCCACCTGTCGTTGCTTACGAACAACGCCTGCTTACTGCTTTGAGCGCCATCTGTATTTCACATTTTTCTGCCAGAAGGATTGCACAGATGGTTGAGGAGTTCGCAAAATTTTGAGTGTGTCTGCGCTATTACCGCGATAGCCCGCTTCCTCTTACTGGCGTCATTGATGCAATGTGTAACTGTGTATTCTCTTTGTTTTTGCTTGTTTTAGCAGCCACAATGCAAATAATGCGCTGACTATTGTGCGGGAGTAAGGATGGAAAGGATAAGTTTTTGGAGTTGAGGAATGAGATTTTTTTTTAGAAACAGGGAAAGTAGGTAAATTTGGAAAAGTGCGAGGACCGTGTTTTACGTTCGAACCCACAGCCTCTAAGATGGCAGGCTGGTGCACTTACGCTAGACTACCGAGGCCAGGTCAAACTAACCTAACCTAATTGTGATGAGCAGTAAATGTCGTTTCTTTGGCAATGACTTTTGAAGATGCAGCTTGGGTTGTCTGATTTCAACAAATGTACATAATTTACTTTTTAAGCTATGGACACATTTTTGAGGGAAAATAGAAATTTACTTTTTTGGCTATGCACCCATTTTTGACGGCTAATCAATTACATTATAGTGAGCAGGAAATGTATTCATGAGACAACTTTTAAAAAAAATTTTCAATTACATTTTTGTTGTGTACCCCATAATTTAATGCCACTCACCTTCTTGAAATGCATTAAAGTGTCGGCGCTGTTCTCACACATCTCGGTGATGAGGGTTACGCCAGTAATTAATATGCCTAAAAAATGAATGTTGTTACTGTAAATACATATTCAAATAGTCGTTTTTAATAAAATTGCATGTTTATTGCGCACTTTAAATTGACGCGGCTTAAAAAGGCATTAATTCAAAGCTAACACAAGCCATGCCATTGTATGACTCAAGGAGAAACTCAATTTCAAATGCGCAATATTTATGCATATTTAACAGCTTTAAGGTATGGTATACCATGATTCTTCTCGCTAAGCAGTGAACGTGTGGCCGGTAAGAAGATTTCCATCAGTTCTGGTACTCGTCGTATAACACGAAAGGCGCACAATGTGGCCTTTTTGCGAATGTAGGTGTTGGGCGACTTCATTAGACGCTCAACCTCGCTAGCCAAATCACGTGCCATTTCGGGCGATGCTATGGCGCCCAGTGTGCACAGCGCCAAACCCACCACAAATTGTGTAGAACTATTTAAATCACTGTAAAAGGCACAAAACGAATGGAATACATGAAATGAAACTAATTAAGTATTTAGAGACCAAAAACAAGAACAAATAAAAAAAAAAAAGCCGAAAGCACATCAAACTACAAAGCTAATGCCAACTAAGGCCGCCAGCCAAGCGTTTTAGGATCAAAAGCAAAAAAGCACTAATAAATAAAAACAAAAGCAAAAACGGCGTTTTGTAGCCAAGCAACTGCGGCCAACAAGCCAGCCAAACAGTAACATTTTTCTGTTTGTTTTTGTTTTTGTTGGTGGCAATGACTTTGCTCAACTATTCGACTGCATTTACGCGCGTGCAAACGAAAGTTCATTTCCGCCAATTTAAATGGCAATAATGGCGGCGACCTAGGTATGATTGTTGTTGTTGTTGTTGTACCTTGGCCAGGTATGGTAGTGCACAATGATGCTTACTTTTTGAGGCAATTCGTTATCAGTAGATGCACATCCTGACGTTCGTCCAACAACAGCATGGCACCCAAATAGCCGATGCGTTTGTCGGTGAATCGTGTGCTGGCGGTGAGTTTCAGACATTCCAGCTGCCCGAAATGCGCTGGATAGCCCAACATGTGAATATAGAGCAGCTTCGCAATGTTGCGGCATCTAAAAATGAAAACGAAATTAAAAGAAAACCAGTAAATTAATGTAATTTAAGGTGGAACTTAAAAAAAAAAAGTGTATTTTAGGTTATTTTAGGTTAGGTTCATATAGGTACATACCCCGATGTAGGCATGCTCTATTAGTTGACTTACCGCCACACCGAATCTTCCTCCCGGAAAGTACTGCGGATGTAGGCACATTCTTTGTTAACTACAGCGCGCTCCTCCGCGGCTGTCCTGGCGGCGCGTATTTGCCGTATGAGATCTCGCAGGCGTGTGGGTGTTGGCATTCTCACTGCAATCGCAAGATTCATTCAAATGCAAATATAAAAGAAACAAAACAAAACACCAAAAAAAAAGCATGAATAATTTGCACAAGAAGCAGAGAAATTTTACAAGTCTCTTGGTTGCTCTACTGTGTGTGTGTGTGTGCGTGTGTGGGCTAAGTAAGTACACATTTTGTGTCAAAGACGCTCCTATCGTTTCTTTTCGTGTACGTTAGCAATCTGTTGTGTCTCATGTGTTTGTGTGTGCGTGTGTGTATGTAGGTTGATGCGCTTAAGTACGCTTTAGTGGGTGGTAATGATTTATGAAATTCGCTTAACGTCCGACAAGTGTTAATTGAATAGATCTTTGAATTCTCTATCCCATGCATGCTGCCTCATTCAATTAGATCGAAATATGCATACACACACACACACACACATACATACATACACAAATGTATGTACGTTCGTTCAGAGCGAAAAGCAGAGCTAGTTTTTGTAGTAGTGCCGCAGTAGCAGACAGGGTTAAGCTATACAAAAGCCCTCGAATATCTAGTGTAACACGTATAGGCATTTCTAACAATCGCTGCACTCTGTCGGATTCTTTGCATTTTCTTATTGCATTTTGTTGTTGTTATTGTTCGCTATCGATGCACCTACCTCGTTCAACGGCCTCTGTGAATGCTTGGCGTATGGTCGCCATATTAAAGGCTGGATTAAATCTGCAAATGTACAAGAAGATGGCGACAAGCGGAGCGGGCAAGCACCACAGAAAGGAAGAAAGTGATTAGTTCAACATGCAATGGATATGTGGCTTATATGTAGGTATAAGTATTTATGTACAAAACAAATAGGTAAGCTGGCTTTGCGATTGAATTGATTTAGTAAATACAGTAAATGATTAAAAGGAATTTTCTCGGCGCCCACGCGATAGAACTCATGTACTCGCAAAACATAAAATAAAATGGAACCAATTTATTCGCAAATTTATTTTTAATCAAATTTAATTAAATTCACGGTACTCTACCGTAATGACTTTCATTCGATCACGAGCGCTGAGCATACAAAAGGACTAGCCTATTTTATATAAATATTTTAGAAAGGATATCTTTTTATAGGATAACACACAATAACTTCAGAAAATATAAAAATTAAAAATAAAGCGATATGTAAACGGGTGTCTCATTCGTATCATTATAGAAGCAACCAAGGCGAATCTTTTAAAGGTGGTTTTGTTAAATCAGCCGGTTCTTTTTTTCTTTCACCGTGTCCATGCGGCTGTCAGCATAGAATAAAAGAAGGCGAATTAATTTTTTATATTCTACTTTTCCAATACTTTGCCGTGACAATCAAACGTACAAAACATTGTTGTTGGTCTAGTGCCACCACCTTTAAAGAATGCGCCTTGGAAGCAACCTGTTTTTTTTTTGTTTTTGTCGGGACAACTAGCAAGTGCAGCACTCAGACATTAATAAAGTCCATTGCACTACACTTGGATTCCCTTTTAATTTTCTTTAAATCTACCCGATCTCCGAAGAAATCTGAGTAGATCTTGTGGTGCCAAGGAGCCAAGATGGTCGCTTCTTAACACATCAGCCTAAAACAAAAAGTAAAATACTGGACCAAAACTCTATTAAATCAGCATTGGAACAACGTAGAGGGTCTTAGACACTCCAAAAAGTTCTTAAGTTTCAATGCTAAAAGAGCTAACACGGCCAACACGTTAAACAAAAAGAGCATTCGCACACTCACAGGCGCCCTCACGGGTCACTCCACCTGCAACAAACACTTACATAAATTAGGCATAACTAACACCAGCACCTGCAGATTTTGCTGCGAAGATGAGGAGTCTATAGAACATCTCATCATCGAATGTCAGGGGTTGACGCATAGAAGGAAAAAAGTTTTTAAACAAGTTCATGCTTACAGACGAAGACCTTCAATCACTCCCTCGGAAGGAGCTGGTACAATTCTTTAGCATACTTAACAGTCAATAGACAGCATAGGGTGCACAATAGATCTATATGGTCGCAGTGCTAAAGGGCCATACCTTAACCCTTTACTATCATTAACATATCAGTGCCAAAGACCTCAAACCTGATTCGAGCGAAGGCGAGGCAGACGCACAGGAAGTGGTCCGCCGTCTCAACCTCGTCTTCACAAGCTGGATAGAGTACTGTACACTGTCTGAGATGCCCAACCTTTCCATATGCTTCGCCCACAGAAAGTGGCCCGTCATCAGTCCAACCAGCCGTCTGTACTCCCCTCTGCTTAATGACAGAAGGGTTTGCGACAGTCGATCGGACATGACAGATAACATCAGTTTAGTCCATCTGCAACCGCTCTCAGCCTGCCAAGCTCGCTTGTGGGTGGTAGTTACCCATTTGCTAACCGTGGCTATGATGGCCGCAGAGGGGAGTGGCAAAATGGGCTCTGGGTAAAAAAGTTGGCCTCATAGCCCATCTTAGCTAAGGAGTCAGAGGTCTCGTTATCCGCGATACCCACGTGTCCCGGGATCCACGTTAGCATCACGCTATTACGTCTACCGACATAGATCAGCCTGGATTTACAGAACTTGACTACCCCTGATGTGGTTGGAGGGCTGTCTAATGCCATAAGCGCAGCTTGGCTCACGCTGCAGACACATATATGTAGATCTGCCTCTCCATCGATTTTTCACAACAAAGTTCATCGCTTATTGAACTGCATACACCTCCGCTTGAAACACAGATGCATTCATTCCAAGAGCGAAGTGCAGTTTTGTCCCGCTGGATTCCACGTAGACCCCAGAGCCGGAGGCGTGTTTGGTTCTGGAGCCATCCATGAAAATGCGAAAACAGTGTTTGCTGGGCTCATTTTCTGAGTCTTCCCACAACTGAGCCTCTGGTAGCACTACACTGTATCTCTTCACTGATGGCATGGAGTCAAGGGGCATGGAGAAAATCGTTAGATCGACGTCCATCCCTTCTCTGTGTTTTAAGGCCGGACAGGGGCCCATTGTGTTTCAGCCTGGGAAGCAACCTTATGCAATTTTGTACTCACATTTTCACTAATTTACACCTATGTAAATATTCCATAATAAAATAACTTAAGTCGACTCAACACTTTTCTTCTGCCAAGCACCGAATTGCTTGACTCCAATGGGGTATTCAAATGTAATAAAAGTTGAATAAAAATAACTATTAAATTTTTCTATGATTTATTAAATATTACATTTCCGGATTTATTGACATAAAAGCAAAAACTGTTCAAGTCAAATAAGTTATTCTTTCAAATGCCTGCCATATTAAATATTTTAAATTTAACTTTTTTGAAAGCCCCGGGAGGGGGTCCGGGGTGTTACTCTAGGATCTGGAGGTAAACTTCGGCGATAGCCTCCTCAATCCACCTCCATTTTTCCTTAGGAATGTTCCCTTCCTCCTCTCCCTTGTCAATGACGGCCAGTATCTCACCGCCGCCTTTTACGACCTCACTGAACGTTGGGTATTTATGGCCACCTATTTTTTGCTTTTCGCCGACCTTTTCTTCTGCTTTCTCTGCAGAACATTGCCTTTTAGGAGTAGCACCAGCCGGTTCTCCCCAGTCGGATATTACTCCCTTTGCCCATACCAGCGATTTAGCCTGTTCTTCTGTTAGCTGTTCTGTTGCTACTTCTCCTAGTTTAAATAAGACCCTACTGGCCGCCTTTTTCTCGTAGTAGCTTTGCTCAGAGAGACGGACATGTTTAGCCTGTCTCCCCTGCCCTACTATAGTGCTTCGCCTAGAGGTACTAGGCCCTTCTATGGCAACTTGCCGGTTAAACCTGGAAGCATGTGCCGACCCCCGTCCCCTGAAAGAGGTTGAGGTGAAATGGGGATTGCTCGTCCTAAGCGGAGTTGATCCCGTAACTCCTGGTGTAGGTCGCTTGGAGACCGGTTGCCCCAAGCCTCCTCGTCCCCCGCTGCCTCCTGCAGTACCCGTACTGGGACCAGCCCTATCGCTCAAGCCCCCTCTGTCTCCTATTAATGGCGGTCTGACCACTACCTAGCTCGCAGCTGTGGCAGCAGTCGGGTTCACCATCGTCGGTTTTTTGGGAGGACCGTCCTGCTTGTTAGAAATATGTTCCCACGAGTGTCGGACAAGGGAGATCCGCCTGCACAGAGGTCCGTGTGCACAGGTAAGGCTAGATAGAACCGGAGGTCGCCAGGTATCCGGAGCACTCCGTTCCCGACTGGGATATTTTTGATCTGGGTCCCCAGCCAGGTTGAACCTCGGCACGGGTCGTATTACACCTTGTTCCAACCCAGAGTTTTTTTTTCAAGAGGTTTACTCCTCCGGTTGGCAGAACTTGGTCATCGTTCAAAAAGGCAGTCCGAACCATAGGAATGGAATGAACTCGTTTATTACTGGAATGTACGTAAACGAACCCACTGCCATCCAATGATAAGGCCTGATTAATGATTCGACTAAGCCCCCGCACCACGGCAAGGTGCCTATCCTCGCGGAGGCGGTGGACCGGGGGGGATATCCCACCCCGGTTACTGGACGACGTTATGCTGTACCATAACGGCCCAGTTTCCACCCCACGGCGCGTGCAATATTGCCGCGTCTCGTGGAGGGAGTCGCTCGCTCTACGTGAAGTATGACGACACGCCAAAGGCGTGCCGGGTCAACGTGGGTTATTAGGCCCACCGAGAATCCGGTAAGTGCGTCGATTCCATGTAGGACGGGGTTCTACCCCCTACGACAACACCGTTCCCCTAGGCATCCCTCCTAGGGCGTTGACCGAGCGGTGCGCATATTGGCTACCATCCTGTAGGGGATGGCGGGTCTCGCTGAACCCGTTAGAGCCGCGCGCGACTGATCCGCACCCCCCTCTCAATTTTGGGGGGACTAGGATCACCAATGGCAGGGACGCGAGTATAATCGGCAAAGCCGACTCGTCGACCTGTTGTTGACAGGGACGCACAGGTGTATCAGACCTGTGAACTTCGACCATTGGTCCACTTCACTTGACGCTATAATATTGCATACTTGAACTTTTTTCAGATATTCTGAGTAAAATATTTGAAATATAGCGAGCCGCTTGATGCAAGATGGACGCCTGCTGCAACCGCCACTAACCTATGGTCAGACCCTACAAGGTAGATTGTTTTTAGTTTCGGTGCTCACCATCGAACTTACTGGCGTCAGAAGCCCTACCAGTAGCTACGCTACGCCGGCACCGCTCTCAGAATCACTACACCTACTAAGCCTCCTCAACAGGGCACAAAAGACCACGAGGTGGAATTGCAAGACTCCTCACCGCAACAAGATAACAATCTCTCGAGGACCCTACGGTCCACTTGGCGTTAAAGAATATTATAAAGGGTGGTTAAATTTCAAGGGCCGATGTTGAATGTGAACCACAACTAAACGTCAATTTTTTTTCTGTATTTTATTTAACATTTTTCAATTTCAGACTAACTCAATATGAACCATGGAAAGATACACAATCGAGCACCGCATTAAGGTTATTCAGGCTTATTATAAAAACGGGCGTTCAAATCAAAATGCATATCGCACACTTCGAGATTTTTTCGGTCAATTTAATCGTCCAAATCTGCGTACAATCGGAAAAATTGTGCAAAAGTTTGAGCAAACCGGGTCTGTAGGAGATGTGAAAACATCAGTGCATGCTCGTACAGCTCGTACTGCAGAAAATATTGCTGCTGTTCGCGATAGTGTGGTTGAAGAGCCGTCCACCTCAACTCGTCGTCGTGCCCAACAATTGCACCTCTCACGCTCGTCGTTGATGAACATTATGCATAAAGACTTGATTTTACACGCTCACAAGGTGCAATTAACTCAAGAACTAAAGCCTCTTGACCATTTCAAGCGTCGTCAATGGTCAGAATGGTGGCAGGAAATGGCAACAGTGAATGACCAATTTCTTCAGTGATGAGGCACATTTTCACCTTAGTGGATTCGTCAATAAGCAGAATTGCCGCATTTAGGCGAATGATAATCCAAGAGTGATTGCCGAAAAACCAATGCACCCACAAAGAGTGACTGTTTGGTGCGGTTTATGGGCCGGCGGCATCATTGGGCCGTATTTTTCCCAAAATAAGGCCGGGCAAGCAGTTACTGTGAATAGTGTTCACTATCGTGAGATGATAACGAACTTTTTATGGCCCGAATTGGAAGATATGGATGTGGACGAATTGTGGTTTCAACAGGATGGTGCCACTTGTCACGCAGCTAACGAAACAATGACTCTTTTGCTCGAAAAATTTGATGGCCGAATAATCTCACGTCGCGGCGATGTCAATTGGCCGCCAAGATCATGTGATTTGACACCGTTGGACTTCTTTCTTTGGGGTTATTTGAAAGAAAAGGTGTACGTCGATAAGCCAACAACAATTCAAGAGCTAAAGGATGAGATAATTCGGCACATTAACGGCATAGAACCTCAATTACGCCTCAGCGTCATCGAAAATTTGAACCATCGGATGGAGGTGTGCCGCCGAGACCGCAGCACCCATTTGGCCGATATTTTGTTACATACGTAATTGAGCCATACCAATATTATCATAATAAAGAGAAATGACAATAATTTCCTAAAAAAATTGCATTTTATTCAAAATCAACACCGGCCATTGAAACTTAACCACCCTTTATATATATATTATATATTTATATATATGCACTTCCAAAGTGCTGTTATTCAAATTGCGGGTTTATTAAAAATAAATATCGTGCCGTGTCGCTTTTAATACTGGCGGTTATACTACCAGATGTTGAAAGTGGAAAACCTGCACGTATTTGTTAGTAAAGATGTCAGTGCATCTACAGAGATTTTCCAACTTAGATGCCGATTTTGGCGTGGCAACATCATTGGCGATGCCAATTAATCGCCTCGGAACTGCGATTTATTTACCTATTTGTAAAATTTTGGCAGAAATTAATTGCAGTTTAAGTTAAAAAAGCGACACTAGCTAAATATTAGGCTGTTAAGCCGGGAATTGTGATTGTACGCGATTATATATTATATAATACAGGGTGAACGAAATGACACACACTGCTTGTATCTGTAAAACAGCTAATGACATCAACGTCAAAATTATTCTAATGACAGTTGAATATATTTTGTTTATAAGCCACCAAAAGCATTTGCGTCTCAGTTTTGTTGACTTTTTTTCTGTGATGGAATTCAAACGTAATAGTGTGATTGCGTTATATTTGGCTGGAAAATCACAACCAGCCCTTGTTCGTGAGCTCAGTCACCTCAAAGTGAATAAAATGTTTGTGTATCGCACTATAAAACGTTACAATCATACTGGTAGCATTGCAAAACGCTATGGAGGTGGATCAAACAAAACCGCAACAACGCCAAAAATGGTTCAGAAAGTGAAGACTCGACTTGAACGAAATCCACGTCGAAGTGGAAGAGAACTGAAAATATCGCAAGACAGCATTCGACGCATATTGAAAAATGAGCTCAAGGTCAAGGCTTACAGGTTCCAAAAAGCACGCGATCTTTCACCCCAGCACAAAAAAGTTCGGTGCGAAAGAGCAAAGGAGTTGTTGCGCTTGCACGAACGTGGCGAATTTCCTAACATTTTGTTTTCTGATGAAAAATATTTCCCAATTGAGCAGTTCATAAACACTCAAAACGATCGTGTTTACTTGACCGAACGCTCATACGAGAATTTCAGCCTGCATATGGCCACTCGAAGTAATTTCCCATCGCAAGTAATGGTTTGGGCCACAGTGACCGCTGATGGACGCTCCCAATCGTTTTTACCAAGCCTGGTGTCAAAGTGAATGCGATTTATTATCGGGGAAACGTTTTAGAAGCTGCTTTAGAGCCGTGGACACGCAAACATTTCGATCGTAGACCATGGACGTTCCAACAGGACTCGGCACCGTCTCATAAAGCTCGAGTGAACCAAGAATGGTTAAAAAATCATGTTCCACACTTCATTTCGTCCACAGAATGGCTTTTGAATTCGCCAGACGCAAATCCGATGGACTATTCCATCTGGTCCATTTTGGAGAGCAAGATGAGGGCTAAAAAATATGCCAGTATGGGTGCGCTGAAAAAAGCGATTATGCGAGAATGCGCCAAAATACCTCAAGATCACATTCGTGCAGCATGCAACTCATTTTTTGACCGTTTGAAGGCTAAAGACAAGGCAAAAGGTGGTCATATTGAGCTAAAGTGAATATATCGCACCCTAAATACAAAAGGGGCACAACTCAAAATTTTCCACACTCGAGCTTGACTTGTTTACAGTAGCACAGAAAACTAACTATGTGACATATCACGCTGAAATTTGCCATGTAAGCTTATAACAGTCCTACCAAAAAACGAAAAATTTATTTTTGCCATATGTCGTCCGCGGACCGTTTTATTGATAACGTCTCGTTCATATTTGAGCAGAAGTACATTTTGAGTAGTGACCCTTTTGTATTTAGGGTGC
The DNA here is from genome assembly GCF_028408465.1 of Anastrepha ludens. Taxonomy (NCBI): domain Eukaryota; kingdom Metazoa; phylum Arthropoda; class Insecta; order Diptera; family Tephritidae; genus Anastrepha; species Anastrepha ludens. Next base: position 22,636,421 of record NC_071499.1, on the reverse strand, counting down.
GATATGTTAAAATTGTAATCATTTTTGAACAATTTTGTCTTTGAAATCAATAAAAACTAATTTCACACAAAAAAGTTATGGTGTTTTGAATAGGTAACCCTTCATATCGTTCACCCTGTATAAGGATAATATCGCAAAAGCCATTCATGAGATATACCGAAACCGTCAACATGGTTTCGGAAAACTGGGTTCACCGCAGTGCGACTACAAATAATATTAATAAGTTATAACTTTATTAATGAAGCTTAAAAAAATATCTAATTTGTTTTTGATGTTGTTTTTGATTTCGAAGGAAAACTATATTACTTAAAATTTAAATAATAAATGTATTTTAAAGGTGATACAATATTTTCTTTAACGTCAACATACATATTTTCAGTATAACAAATAGTTGTCTTATAGCCCTAAACAATATGAATTCCATCCTCAATTAGTCTTATCTGGGCAATTAAGTAAATTAAGCGTGTTTCCTTGTTTAACCAAATACTGTAGCCTTTTTAGTGGTACATTTTAATTCTTAATGGTCTGCCAAACTTCACCGATAAAAACCTTTATACTCTTTCTCCTAACTTTCTCATCGAAACTTGCATTATTTATTTCTATAATTTTAATTTGAACTGAGCTGTATCAACAAGTTTAGACAGTCAATAAACGACATTCATCGGGAGACTCTCACCACCTTCTTAACCCCCCGACCCCCGAATGCCGTTGTCGGAGTCCAACCACCACCAATCGCTGACGAAGAGCTCCAACTTCGCCGAGAGTCCCGCGTAACCTTGGCACAATTACGTTCTGGATATTGTAGCAGGTTAAACTCCTACTTATCCAGAATCGACCCCGACATACCAAACACATGTCCGGCATGTGAAGGTACCCCGCACGACACTAACCACCTCTTCACATGCCCCCTCAATCAGACTCATCTAACCCCCCTCTCCCTCTGGACCCAACCTGCCGAAACAGCATGTTTCCTGGGCCTACCCCTAGATGAGCTAGACGAAGACGACCGATGATATACTTACACTGACAGGGCTAACTATGCTGTTAAAACAACAACAACAAGTTGAGAGTTTGAACTGACAAAATACATTCAAATCCCGTTATTATGATGTTGGTATTGAGCGGACGTCACAATAGCTTTCCTTGGAAATTCAATTCAAACTCAAATCATGAGATGAATCTTATTTATTTAGATATGTAATTTGGTCAAAAACCATAAAAGTTCTTACTGACTATTGACAAATAAAACAATAAAGAGAAATAAAACAAAGAAGAGAATTCATTTTTAATTATTGTAAAATCTAATGATATGGTATTCGAGATCTCATTCAATTCGTGCAGAGTCCGAGCAATAGGACTTGAAATATCTTGAGGATAAAAAGGGTAAAAGCTTCGTAAAGTTCTCGTTGGAATAAGAACAAAACTAACACTCTACAAGTCTCTCATCACGGCCGAAAGATTCTGTGGGAGATTTTTGAACCTTTGCACGTTGTATCGCAGGTGTTGGAACTATGAGCTGTATCAGCTTTACGACATAGACATAGCGCAGCAAAAAAAGATCCTGCGGCTTCGTGAGCTGGGGCATGTCGTCCGAATGGTTGCAAGCGCTCCGGCTCTGAAAGTATTCGATGAGATATCAGCTGGTGGCAACAGCTCTGCCGCTTCTGCGTTGGAAAGATCAAGTGGAGACTTGGTGGACTTGGCTTCACTTGGTGTGCCCAACTGACGCCGGTTAGCACGAGAAAGAAACGACTGGCGCGCGCTATGTTAAACTCGGCCAAAATCGTTTAAGCGGTTTTCGCGCCAATTAAGAAGAAGAAAGTTAATGCGTTGCAAAAGAAACGCACAATCAATACAATCTTAAATTAAATTAAGCACAAAAGAAAGCGACAGAATTGTCTTTCTGAACTCAAGCGAATTTAATCCAACTAATAACAAGCGGGAGCTGTAAGACGGTTATGGGACAGAAAATTTTAGAGATCTTAGAGCATATTTAAGAAATTTCATTATTTATATGACAAAAAAATTGTTGATAAAAGGCCATTTTTTCCTCGAGGAAACCCATGTAACCCCTTAAAGGGCTCAACAAAGTGAATTGCATAAAATTTAAATGCAAAATGAATTATGAATAGATTTACATGCACATTGACAGTTTTGTTTCAATCATGAAGCGTAAATCAATGATAGGAATGAACTTAAATGATTGACATTTTTTACAAAAGTTTGATAAAAATAAATACACCATATCAAGGCGCATTCATGAAAGGTGGTAGCACTAGACCAACAACAATATTTTGTACGTTTGATTGTCAAAGCAAAGTATTGGAAAAGTAGAAAACAAAAAATGAGTTCGCCTTGATTCATTCTGGGCTGACAGCCACATGGACACGGCGAAAGAAAAAAAAAACAAATCAGCTGATTTGCCGATACCACCTTTAATAGATTCGCCTTGCACCATATATATGAAAATGTATGCAGATAAATTCACAATTATAAAAGCATCACATATTGACAAGTTTCGAATATTTATTTATTTTTTAAATAAAAACATTTACAATCGGCATAAATAGCCTTCTATTTTAAATCAGGAAAACAATCAGAAACAATAATAGTGGTCAGGCTCTAAAGTACATATTAACATGCGAACTGAGGAATTATGTTGAACACGAAGTTTTAGTCGATATACTATACATATCTGAAGGACAGATGAACATATAACAATTCACCTGGATTTTATTTTATTGTCAAGTTGTTGTCCTTATTAAGGGGTTACATACGTCCAGAATTTTTAAAAAATCGATTTTTTTACAGATTATTCTTCTTTATAGTTTTAGGCGTATTTCTGTGAAAGTGGATTGTAAAAAGTCCCCATAGATACAAAGTTATGGTAGAAAATTTGACTGCCCGACGAGAGTTTGATGCGCACAGGTAGCTGCCCTTCGTTTGAGGCAGCTGGCCGTTACTATTCGTTTTTCTTGAAACTACTTTTTCCGACACGGTCTGCATGATAACTCATACAGTTTTTAATATTTTTTGATGCCGTTTTTTTAAATATTAGAAAGTGTTTTCTCTAAAGTCTGGCGAGTCTGCCAATTTTTGATACTTTTATTAAACAATTTTAGAAACATAATTAAAGTGTGACATTTATGACGTAAAACGCATACTTTTTTTGTTTAAATGCCGTAAATTACAAAATTTTTCGAAATTCAAAAATTTGGCTCGGCAGACCATAACTACAACTTTATTTTACAAGAATTTTTTTACTTTTTACAGACCCATCAACATTTCAAGGGAAATGATGCAGACCGTGGAGCAACTTTTTTTTTATTATACTTTGAGTCACGTGATTTTTTACATACTAATTTTTGTAAAGAAAAATTAAAATACTTTTTATAAATTTTGAGTACTAATAAACAATGTTTAAATTTGTTTAATATTTATTTCTGATGTTATCCCTTCTAAAAACAGTTTTTCTTTTAGCGCATTTTTTGAACTGATGTAAAAGTAAAAACCGCACAAGTTTATCTATTAATAAAATTAATTTCTCTTGCCCGATTGATTTTAGATGAATCTCCAAGGACTTGTAGTAATCACCGCAAGGGACTTCTGGAGAAACGGGCTTCACACAAACAGCGATAGTTTTTATAAAAATTTCTTTGTTTTGAAATTTTGCTAAAGACAAGTCCAAACATGATATTAATGCTATGTTTTTATTATTGAAAAATAAAGTCAAAAAATTATTGATAATCATCATTTTTTCGGGCCTCTAACTACCCCTAACATCTTAAAACATAACTTGGTTACACAATTTATAATTTTGGCTTAACAGTGAACTAAAAAATTAAAACTTATTGTATAGAAGTTATTTAACTTTACAAAAAATTAAGAAATTATGCATTAATTTCCCCAACTAATATTAACATAAAAAATCTACATACATATGTAAGTGTAATAAAAATATAAATTAACTTAAAAATGTTTCTAAAGGAGAGCATATGATATCTAAGTAGAAGCGCAATTACAAAACAGCATTTACCCGTGTTCGGAATTCATTTTGAGCTGTGATTCACTGATTCAGTTGACTTTAATGGTTATTGTTGCTGTTGCTGTTGCTTTCACAGTTGTTGTTTTTGCATATATTATACTCCAATAGCTGTTGCTATTGCGGGCGTGTTTGTTGTTTGTTATTGTTTTTGGTACTTGGTCGTAGGCACAGACACGCGCTAAAATCTTTCACTGCTACACCATCAGTTTTTCACCCGCCTTTAACTCCACTACTCACCTCTATGCTCTGCTCAGTGCAGAGATCGTTTGTAGTTGAACACAGGAAAACACAACTTTTTTTATGGATTTTATATTACTATTATTTGATTATCACTGTTTTTCGCTTTGTTACTGTTGAATAGATTAATCCAAGTGTTATTGTTAGTGTGGGGGGTAACAACTGAACTTCAATAGCAATGACGACGAGCAATACAAACGCGCTGCGTCGCTAGTGCCGCTGCCACAATACTACAATGAAAACGTATGGGAGGCTTGGTTAGCTAGCCGCAAAAATGAGACTGTTGGCCTGACTGTATGAGAGTGAGCAACTCAATTCCGATACTCAGCTACAGCCGAAGCGAATATATCATATATTAGTTACGTTGACAAATAAAGCAAAATAATGGAAAGGCTGGACCTAAGTGACTTAGTGATTGAGACACGCTTTATAAGCTGATTGCTAAATGTTATGCAGCAAAAACAACAGCAAACGGTTAACAAATTTTCCGATGTCTATCAGATGAGATACTCAATTTTCGGGAAGCCATGCAGTTATTCAACCAGATAATTAAACTATCTATCATAAATGAAGTGCGAAAATGGTGTCTGTGCATGCGAATTTACAGGTATTTGCTGTTGCTAAGTGTATTTTGTAAAAAAAGTATAATAATTCTATGTAACCAATGTGCTGTTTTCAGGCTTATTTCACAACTCTAACAAATAATTACGGTATTCATGGTTAATTCAGATCTTGTTGATATTAATTAGTAAACAAAGAGGTATAGAGACAAACATCTTTGACTTTGACTAAAGGAGCGAGCGACGCAGTGTCCTAATAGTCATCAATTATTTGTGTGATGTGGCTTAAGAAGCTGAACGCATCTGGCATTCGCACGTAAATTTAATAAATAAAGACAAACTGAATGCCGATGACAGATGGTGCAAATTGAAAGACACGTAGGTATGTACCTACAACTACTCGTATTTATTGCCCTCAAGCATGACAATTGAGTGGACTAGTACTATATATTCAGTTCCACTGCAGCACACACCACCCTTTTGTTTTCATTCAAAGCCTCATACTGACAAATTACAACGTTGCGGCTATTGATGCTAATTGAGCTAGAAGGCACAATTTTACCAGAAAATGCACTCAAGTACTGAAAATGGAAAATATAAAGCTACTTGTTGTGTAAATTTTCGCCGTATAACCTCCTTTCGCCATTCTTTAGGCCTTATTTGCGCACTGCACACCTCTCATTTACTCCTTGCATTCAATTGTGCATATTTTAAATACATCTTTTCACTTTTTTATATGCATTCGTAAGCATTTATATGCGGTGGCGAAGCCCACAACTAATGCCAACTACCAACTTGCAGTTGCAATTGTTACTCGTGCACTAAGCGCAAGTTGAGTGGGTGGGCTGCTTGGCATTTGGCCACACAGGAACGGAAACAGGAATGGTGGCATACAAATGCTCACCAAACAGAAACGTACAGCGAAAAAAAAGGTAAATCGGTGTTCCTTCCTGAGTTGATATTCCTCCGCTTTGTTTGCGTTTTTCCCGTGCCTCTTGGCCAACACTAATGAACACAAACATGGCCAAAACTAAGCAAAAACCCAACAGCAGACAAATGACAACTTAGTAAGTTGTGGTGAATGGAAATCATATGCGTGGTGAATATCAAACTAATATTAGTTGGCATTTAACCCATTTATTTTTGACTGTTCAAAGGAATATGTGGCCTATAATTATTTTCAAGTAGCATTAATAAAAGTTGCTTAATGGATTAGCACTTCTATGCGGTGTTTTTAGTTGTGAATTATTCAAAAACAATTTTAATTTTATGCATAAGGGTACTATTTTTTGTGCATAATACATTCAGCTTTTGACTTTTAAAATCTTAATTTGAAAACAATTATTCGGGTACATACAACTCGCGTGTAAAAGTTAAGAAACTGAAACAGTAGCCAGTTATCAGTTGATTTAATGTAGACGTTCATTTGATTTATAAACTGTTTTCGTCCACGTTGATAAGAATTTCTAGGAAAATGATAAAAGTGGTAAACTGATAAAAATGGAAAAAATTTTAGTTCATAATATCTGTCTAATTTAAATAGACACAATTAGATCTTTGGAATCCGCTTACGCGCTTAGCGTGTAAGGAAGGGAGGCATGCATTCCTCTGATATTCGAAGTTAACACTTTTTTATATACATCTTGTCAATTTAACAAAACGGTTACGGTAAAGTAAGAGCATGGTTGTGAACAAAAATGCTTAAAGACATAAGCAGGGCATGTACTTATGCATATATGGGTAAAAGTAGTCATAGAGTAGAAGACTAGAACCGTTGACCACAGGTGCTAAAGCTAGGCTAGAGGCTGCAGTGGCGGCAAAAAAATTCCTTGCACTCTTTAAAGGCAAAATCTTTGTACGTTGCACCAGCACAGTGCATGCCTTCAGTGCTCCAATTGCGATCAAATGTCGAAAATGGATTTCCATTTCTTGAATGCGTCAACTTTCGTAAAACACTTTTTTGGTTTTATGCAATATGCTTACATGATATTTCAATTAATTTGCACTTTTTTTTATCCAAATTCACGTATTTAACCTTTTCAGTTGCGAATCTCTTGACGTTTACGTTTTCCTTTGCTTGCACATACAATTGTTCACGTTCACTGCTGCTCCTTTACCTACTCTTTTTAACTTGTTTCGTCTTTTCTACGCTTATTTTTTCACAACGCATCAATTTACATTTTCTTCCTTGTGATGTGTTCGCCCGATTTTTATTCACTTATTTTCTACTGGAATGTAGCGTTTATTTCGTAGTTTGCCGCTTACAATTAACTTTTTACGGGTTTTCAACGAATTTACACACAAACAGGTGTGGGGAAAACTAAAAATTAAACAAATAAATTGGATTTTCACAAAATAAAACCACTTTTTTGCTAACCGATGACAAACGACCAACACGACTGACGGAACTTGTCAAGTGGCAACGAACGGGGCTAAAAAAGACGAAACAACGTTGACAGCAAAAAGCGAAATCGATAAAAACGGTGCATTTCGGGATGGTGTATTTAGTAGGGTTACTAATTTGTGAAATTTATACACAGTGGTGCAGAAATTATAGAAAGAAAATATTTTAAAATTATAAAATAAGTTAATATCGTAACTCTGATAATAAAATAAAATTTCTTATTGAAATAATTTTTTAAATTTGATTCTGGACAATAAGTTTGGTCTTTTATACTTTTTTTAATAAATAATAATAATAATAAAAATTTAACGAGTTTTACTCATATAAAATGTACATATTTGAAGGAGTTAAGAAATTTAAGGAGGAAGTTAATAGTATATATATATGTACAAATATTTTATTAGTGACCCTATTAATTCAACAAACATTTCACAAAAGCGTCTATGAATTTTTTTCGCAGAGCAGTAGAGTGCCTCAAATTAGAGTAGATTAGGCGGTTAGGGGTAGTCAGAGGCCCGAAAAAATTATAATTTTCCATAATTTTGCTAGTCAATTGCTTTCTTTAAAAAAAAAATAAAACAATAGCACTAATACATCATGTTTCGACCCGTTCAATGGGACAAGAGAAATTAGTTTTATTAATAGATAATCTTGTGATTGATCGATGCTTTTTTCTTTTAAAATTAACAATATGTAGGACTGAGGAAATATTTTTCAGATTTTCGGAAAAAAACCGAAAATAAATTTTTTTTAAATCGAAATTAAAAAAAATTCAATCAGGCACGAGATGTTTATTTTTTTCAAAAGCAGTATAAATTTGATTGAAATCTACCAAGCGGTTTTTACGGTTACAGTGATCACCAGTTCAAAAAACATAATTTTGAGAAAAACACCTTTAAAGTTTTGCTATCGAGCTCCGGAGCGCCTGAGCGCCCTTTGTTAATTGTTGAATAACTCGAAAAGTATTTGTCAGATTCACTTCAAATTTTCACACAATATTTTTAAGGCGTTATGCTTTAAAAAAATGCCAAAAAAAAAACAATTTTTTGAAAATTCTGACTACTCCTAACCTCTTAGGTTGGGTTCGAAATAGGAAGAAGGACTTCGGCCAAACATCTAACTGAAGTCCTCGCGCCAATTATTTATTATTATTTTTTGTTTTTGGGTGGGGTTCGAATCAGGGAGGCACTTTAGCTCACGGCACGTAGGCAAATCTGCCATTACAATAACCATGTATATAATCACGCCCAAAAGCAATTTGAACAAAGCAGGGAATTATACCGAATATCGTAAATAGTAACCGTATTTCTACCAGAAATTCACTTGCTACGTTCCGCAATATCTGAGAAGTTCCAATGTTACAAGCGATTATTCCAAACTTTTTTTAATACTTTGAATAAGCTGTAAAAAATTTTAATCTAAAACAGATCCTATGAAAAATGGTAAGAAACAGAAGTAACGGTTTAAAACGATACATGTAAACGCATTGCTTTTTTTATTATGCTAAAATACTTCCAGACTGAATTATAAATATTAACTTTCTAAAATTAAGGATTATGGTGTTTTATCCTTGATAGGTGCTTTAACTGGAGATCCAAATATGCTATTTTGCAAATGAAGGGCGCTACAGTTTCAAGCAAGGCCTTTACCACCCAACTTGACACCTTGACACACACAGGCGAACTTTCAATCCAATTTCTTTGACGATTTTATTTCGCTCACTATTTTTATAGAGAAGTGTTAAAAATCGTGGTAATAAAAATAGACACAGTTGCGTCACTTATTATTGATGTAAAAATATAAGAAAAAAAGAAAAATCCACTAATAAAAAGCGAAAATTGTCAAAAGAATGGTTTAAGGGGTCATATACAGTTAGAATTTTCAAAAAATTAATTTTTTTGTATTTTTATTTTTTTTTGTTCTTAATGTACATATATTTAAGAATACACACAGAAAATTTAATATCGTTCCGGTGAATATTTTCGAAGTTTAGTGCAAATTTGCAAAGGCATTTCAGAGTGCTTGAAAGTACAAGGCTCCGGCAGCTCTCAAAATGGTGTTTTCAAAGTCGGTGACCAACATGACTCGAAAACGTCTAAACCGATGTGTCTCAAATTTTAACGCGAGCTTTTTAAATATATTTTTAAGTAATTAATCGAAGATTTTTTCCCACCGATAAACCTTTTTTTTATAGACAATTTAAGGCCGAAATTTTGGTCAAAAATCGATTCTTTTTTGTTAGTTTGTTTTGAGGAACCGCCATTTTGTCAAAAAAATTTATTTTTCTCATTCCTTCGATTAATTACTTGATTTAACATTACTTTAACGAAATCTGTTTGGTTTTCTTATTTCAGAGACATAGTGGTCACCGCAAAACGTCTTTTTTGAGAGGAGCTCCCGGAGATCAACTGTAGCTCCTTTCCAAATAAATATTTTTACTAATACTAAGTCCTTAAATACAGTTAAGTCTTAAAATACAGTAAATACAACATAATATACATATGTACAAATTCTTAGAGCAATAAATTTAAAAGTTTTCTCAGAAAAAATTCACTTTTTTCGGCGTTTACAGTTACGTATACAGTTACTTAATATTATGGAGGCATTTCCTAATGCGCAACCTTTAAAAACTTTAAAAGTACCTGAGCACTCACTCTTGAAATAGGATTGGAAACGGAAAATGTATGAAGGTAGTGAAAGTTAAAAGCCCTTAGACGTTGCAATCTCTGCAAATTTTTAGCAGTTGTTTCAATTAGCTGAAAGGTTCCGGCTTCACATTAGGACCCCTTTGAACTGCAAGTGGTTTTTATGAGAAGCATTTCCATGTCATGAATGCTCTCCGAAAATCGTTATTGCTTGAGGCCCGTTATTAGAAAAAACCTTAGCGTTCCCACGACAGTCGGTTCTACGTAACCGGAACGCCCCGGATGCATATCCGGCGAGGGACTGTCACTTCAGCAGCATTTCCACTATATATATGGGGATTGTTTAGACAACTACAACAACAACAGCCACAGCAGAAAAACATTTTGTATGATTATGATTTTTTTGATTTTTATAACTTTTCACTGATTTTAGCAGCAGTGGGGATCGTGCCCAGATTTTACTGCCTCTATGTGACCCACACAGCTGCCTCGGTACTCTAGCGCAAGTGCACTATCCTGCCATCCCAGAAGTTGTGGGTTTGAATCCCACGTAAAGCACGGTCCTCGTACTTTTTCGAATTAACTTACTTTCCCTGTTTCTAAAAAAACAAAACAAATATCATTCCTCAACCCGAAAAACGTATCCTTTCCATCCTTACTCCCGCACAATAGTCTGCGCATTATTTGCATTGTGGCTGCTAAAACAAGCAAAAACGAAGAAAAACACACAGTTATACATTGCATGAGCGGCGCCAGTAAGAGGAAGCGGACAATCGCAGTAATAGCGCAGACACACTCAAAATTTAGCGATCTCCTCAACCATTTGTGTGATACTTCTGCCAGAAAAATGTGAAGCACAGATGGCGCTCAAAGCAGTAAGAAGGCATTGTTCATAAGCAACGACAGGTGAGCATTTCCAGCACTTAGAACTGATAGCGGCAGGTTGATCACCTATCCTGTCAGAAATCAAAATAGATTAACGAAACCAACGCAAGACTGAGTCTTGTCGAGGCCCTATGCTCCCGAGAGGAATGAACAAAGAAAAAAGTGCGACAAAGACAAACAAAGAAAGAGGGAGAGACCCGAGAGAGAATGGGAGAGAGAGAGAGAGAAAGAATATATATCTATATGAAGTCGCAACATTTGCAGAGAATACAAATAGAAAAAATTTACAAAAAAAGGAGAAGGATCGACCGGTGTAGGTAAACGCCGTACACAAACCGTGGCAACAACGCGCACTACTCCGAGCGTTTTTCATCCGCACAAACGCAGCGATTCCAGGATCGCAGCAACGGCACAAATTACCGCAAGGCAATACCAATAAATCCCAGGCCGGAATGGATAGCACTTTATAGTACGCACAAGCACTAGCCAAAAAAAAAGGCCAAAACAGTAGGCCCCCAGGAAATATAGCGCCACAAAGTAGGCACAAAAAATATATTTCCTATAAGCTTGCACCAAAAGAAAATCGCTAAAAAATAGGCAGTGTTATTTCTCACTAGAAATTAGCAACCACGAGGAAAAGCTCTGCCGAAAGTGTATCTAAGATTTATATAAGGTATAGCTCTCTCTCTACTTTTCCTCTACGTTATATCTTTTTTCTCTTTCGCGGAACGAAAATGCCCAAAACGTTGCATGGCCTTGAAATTTTACTCTCCATTCTCGCTCGTCCATCGACGCCTAAGAAATTTCACTTAAAAAAAAAAAACAATTTCACCAACAAGTAGAATTGTTGTTGTTGTAGCAGCATAAATATTCCCCATTCTTACACATAGGGAATGCGGCTGGAGTGGTAATTTGGCCGGATATAAATCCGGGTCGTTTCGGTAATGTAGAACCGACTGCCGTGGAAATGAACAAGTAGAATTAGTTGCGCTGGCTGGTGGCGTACATATAAGGAGATTATAATCTGTGGCTACTTACTTATACATAGGTACTTATATATATTGAGGTTATAAAAGTCGAAGTTAAAATTTGTTGTTATTTGAATATTATATTTAATCTAATTGACTATCCGAATAATGCCTACAATCACGATATATTTTGATTTTTTTTTGCTTGCGAATTAGACGACTCTTTTTGCGCCTAGTGTACTATAGTTTTTTTTTTTTCGAAAATATGAACAATTGATTGATTGTAATATTCTTTAGCTTATAGCAAAATATCTATTTATTTAGACATACATATGTACATATGTATAAGCAGCATATCGTATGAAAAATTGCATAGATTTGGTGGGCGTTCACATTCCCATTTCCCTTTGCTTTAACAGCCAATAAGACAAACTACTTGTAAATATTTTCTAAAACAGATAAAAAAAATGCATTAACAATGTTAAGTACCTGCGATTATTTTCAGGCGGCAAAACACTCCAATCTGGTTCGTAATATGGGTACATCGTGGCTCAACTGCAGGAAATTATGAAATTTAGTGTCACGCACAAAACTATTTTAATTTTAATTCTACTTAATTTTAATATTTACTTATACTCTTATTTGTTTAACACATATACATATGAACGTAACTAGTTTTTGCAATTCACACCATTCACCAAAAATGTACAAGAAACCACGAAAAATTCGATATCACTCACTGACTGTTGCTGATAAGCGGGTAAAACGATGTCGCGATAGTAGCTATTTGTTATCTTAAATGAGACTTTTTATATATGTTTGTCTTTTTTTATGTAGGTAATACCGTTTTGATTCCTTCGACGACTTGTTATATTTATTATTATATCCACTGAAATGAATGGTTGGTTCTCGCCCTTAGAGAGTAATATTACAATAATATTTGCACAATAATTTTTAAATGCACTTCGAAAAATGAATCATTTATAGAATATTCAGCATGTTAATCTATTTCATATATAGAGACATATACCGAAAAACCACTTGTTAACACGTTTGTATTGATGTAACGCTAGCACACCTGTCGATTCCTACCGCATACAATAGCGTCTAAGTTATACTGAATAACATTTCAAACCCTAGTGAAATCGACCTCAAGAGTGCACGAGCGCCTATTTAAAGAACGCTCTGCTCTATTAAATGCAAGTTGTGCAGACCGATGAGCTAATTCGCGTTAGCAAGCACCAAAAATTCTGACACATCTCCTACTACCTGCTGCTCTACATTGATATCAAAAGTTTTATGTTATCTGGAAAGCATGTGTGTACATGTAGGTAAATAATGTTAAAATGGCTTGAGAGAGCAAGCAGTGGGGAACACTTGAAAAAATAAAACGTACGAATTTAACAAAAGTCAGAACATTTTATCAGCTACTCGGTAAAGTATTAATTGGAGTACCAACTGATAAGCAGCAAAGGTAGAGTGGTTGCGCTTGAAGAGGGGTTGACAGTTTGGTTGTATGGAAATATTCTCTTAATCTTTTTAAAGTCCCATCTGCATTCTCTACTTATGGTAATTGTGATTTTGCATTTATTACAAAATGTTTGATTTTATTAAAATTTAAAATTGTTTGCATTTTTCAATATACTTATTATGACGCCTAAAACTAAAATTTAGTAAAAGTTATTTTCCATAAGCGAATAACTAAACGTAATATGTATATGGTATACTTGTAAATACTTATTATAAAAATTTACACATACAAATTTGCACAAATATGCACAATTTACAGTTTCATATTTTCCATTGTAAAAGAGCTGCATACAAAATACTAAGCGCTCGATCAATCATTCTCGCGTGGCGGCCTCACTATGGAATGTCGCTTGATTGCTTCAACCAACCATTTAATGCCTTCATCAACGCCTTCGCTGTAGTGTAATAAGTTGACAAATTCAAAATATTGTCATGGTACTATAAAACGCTATTATTTTTATTGCCTACCCTGTGAGCGCTGACACTGGCATTGTCAAACAATCGCGACGTCCGATTAACGCGCCAGATTGTTGGAAAACAGGTTTGATATCGCGCACGCCCATTACATCAGGCAGATCCTGCTTATTGGCTAGAATTAGTAGTGGCACCCCTGAGAGCAATTCGTTTTTGATCATTTTATCTGCAAGTAATCAAGCACTCATTTTCACTTCACTTTGCTTAGAAGACAATTTGCTATTTCATATTAACCAAAAATCGCCTTCGACTCATCCATGCGTTCGCGATCATTCGAGTCTATCACATAAATTACACCATGCGATTCCTGGTAGTACTTATCCCATAGTGATTGCAACTCTTGCTGACCTCCTAAATCCCAGAAATTCAATCGCACACCTGCTACGTCTATTGTGCCAATGTTCAAGCCTACCGTTGTTGTGATCTTCGTCGGATTCATACCCTTGTAGTTCTTTGTAAATTTTGTTTTCGCTGCCTCCAGATAAGTCTGCATATAAATGAAATATGTTGGTAATTAAACAACGATAAGCGGAGCAACCGAACCGTTTTGCCAGCATTGTCCAGTCCCAAAATTACTACACAGTATTCCTCCTTTTGTGTGAGGTACTTGTAGAAGCCATGCAGTAGAGTATACATTGTATTTGTTAATTATGTTAAAAATTCTCCGCTCAACACTAACAAATCGCAGGATTATTTAATTTTAGGCTGTAATATTAGCTTTAATTCTAATTGAGGCGAAATAAATAATTCTGCCAACCAATAGCAAACACAGCTGATGCTTGTTTTGGGGTATGTTCAGTTAATGCTTTGTTTGGCTTAATTACTCTACTGTCGGCAATAGTAGGCGTTGATTGACTGAGTAGGAATGGATTGGTTAGAATTAGACGCTCCGTATTATATTCTTACCAGATAACACATCTTCTGATTAGCCTTATTTACAAAATATTAGCGCTATCTTCAAAATACTTTCCTGTATGGAGAAAAGAATATTTCCACATATCTTATTTAAATTTATAAAAACTAAAACTTCTTACTATTGAAATTGCAATCTCAGTAGCTAATTAGTATACAGTTATTTTTTTTATTTGCACAATTCAAATTTTTACTACTTGTTTTGCTATTATTTAAATATTTCACTCAAAAACCTACGTTAATTTAATGATATAACGAATTTTCGCACAACCACATCAGTTAAGCATAAAAAAATCTAATATCAAAATTTTAATCCAAGTGAAACATGAATTCAAGGGAAGATAATATTGCGCGAGAGTATTTTTGCAGCTCCTCTCAAACTGCAGTTAGAAATATCGATAAAAATCGATGCACAAAAAATATCAATGTTTTGCTTCGAGGCATCGAAAATTTTCCACTCGATGCATAAATATGCGATTGAGTGTTTTTGAAAACTAGCATCTATAGTATCATACATTGGCAGCTATTTAAGTTTTCAATTGTACAAAATAAAAAAAAACAAAAAATGATCATTTCGATTTTCAAAACTGTGGAAAAGAAAATAACAAAAAAATGATCATTTGAATTTTTAAGCGCTAAGCGGTTATAGCGCCAATTAAGAAGAAGAAGAAGTTTTTTTTTTTGAAAACTTTTGATTACAGGTTTGGTATCCACCCTACTCAAACAAATTAAGTTTCTTAAATGAAGCAATTTCAATTTTTAGGTTATATTTTGTGGTCGTCCCCCATATAATATTAAATAATAAAATAATATCAACCCTAACCTAACCCAAACATTAAGGAAGAATTAAAATTGTTATCATTTCTATGGTTTTAAGAAAAAGTTTTTGGCCCGATTCAACACAATTAGCTCTTCTTCTTCTTATTCTGTTTTTCTTCACACAATTACATAGTAATAAATTACAAAGTATTATTAAAAATCAAAATGACGAAATGTTATTGTCCTTCCGCTGATGTCAAAATCCAGCTTTCGCGCCTCTTTGGTGGTCTTCCAGGTCCGCGCTTTCCATATGGTATATAGTCCCTTGCTATTCGGATAATTTTGTTGTCACTAGCTCTAGAAACGTGATCATTCCAAGCTCGTCTTCCTGTTCTTATAAACTTCACTACGTCATTAACACCAGTTTCGTCGCGAATGACCTCGTTTCTAATGCAGTCAAGACGTCTTTTTCTTGCGATGAATCGTAGAACTTGCATTTCAGCTGTACGCAGGAGCTGTTTTGTTTTTGCATTTTCAGCTCGTTCTTCGGCTCCATAGGTCAGGATTGGTCTTTTTACAGTCTTGTATATACGCGTCTTGCTTTCAGTGGTCATATATTTGTTCCACCATACAACATCCCCAATGCAACCTGCAATACGTGCGCCCTGCATACATCTCGCTTCCTTAATAATGTCGCGGTTACTGGATATTTCTATCCCCAGGTATTTAAATTTCATAACTTGCTCTATCATCGTCCTTTCTATTTCAAGTTTGTATCTGATCGCATTCTTGGCAACTACTAAACTTTTTTTTCTCTCTGGAGACCTCCATATTAAACTGTTTGGCTGTAACTACAAACTTATGTAGTAATCTTTGCAAATTGTCTTCAGAGTCCGCAATTAATATGGCATCATCTGCATAACATAAATTTGGTATGCTCATGTTATTAAGACGATACCCATCTAATGACTTGACTTCTTTTATTATTTAGCTCAATTACAGTAATTAAATTTAAATTTTGTTAATTTTGCTAATACCTTTTTTATTGTGAAATAATACCTGCAAAATCCTACGCAAATGGATGTATGCCCTCTGATGTATTAAAAAATATCGATGCATCGAGTCAAAAAATACATCGACGATGAAACACACTGCATTTTTACCATTGAAATCTTTGGCGCCAGTTTTCCACGAAGTGACGTTTGGAGCCTCTAGAAACACCAGACTGTAAATGTGTTTACATTATTACTGTATTAGCCCCTTGTGACGCTCAAGCATGCATGTCCAGCAGGCTTATATGTGTGCGTGTCGGGTGACACTCGTACTTGCTTCGTGTCACACATACTTGTTGTCGGCTTTTGCATGATGAAAATCAAAAATTTTAGATATTAGCGACACGCACACATACATATAAGCTGCAGAACATTCATGCTTGAGCGTCACCAGGAGCTATATGTGATTCATTTTCCATCGTGAGCAGTAGTCCTCTTTGAAGATTTCATCCCAATGATTGGTCGACCACAGCGAAATTTTCAAAAGTGAGATAAAGAACAAATTTCGCTGCAGTTGTCATTGCTATGAAAAAAGATTTTCATGAAAATATCATAAATTTTCAATCATATTCAAAATAAATGTTTTTTGCGAAATAAGTTTTTTTCCTCGTTCACTCCTCTTGGGAGCATAAGGCCTCAGGAAGACATTTTGGTTACTTGCATCGGTTACTTTAATCGATCAGATTTCTGACAGGGTAGGCGATTAGCCTGCCGCTACCAATCCTAAACTGAGGAAATAAATAAATAATACATATATCCATTTTTTTACTTTAATCTGATCATCTGACATCTTTCAAATACAGAACGTAAACGGAATGATTTTGTTATTAATGCAGATATATGGAAATATTTTCCAAACAAAATATTTAGCTTTTGCTAAAGAAAACAAAAAATGAAAAAAATTTGCTTTTGCCAAAGAAAACACAAAAAAATTTTTTTAGTCTTTGCCAAACAAAACAAAAAAAAAACAAAAATTTTACCTTTTGCCAAAGGAAAGGCAAAGACAATTTTTAGCTTTTGCCAAAGACAAAAAAAAAATTTTTAGCTTTTGCCAAAAAAAAAAACAAATTAGCTTTTGCCAAAGAAAACAAAAAAAAATTTCAGCGTTTGTCAAAGAAAAAAAGTTTTGTCAAAGATAACAAAAAAAAAAAAATTTAGCTTTTGCCAAAGAAACCAAAAAAAAATTTTGCTTTTGCGAAAGAAAAGAAAAAAAAATTTAGCTTTTGCCAAAGAAAAAACAATTTTTATATTTTGCCAATGAAAACACAAAGAACAAAAAAAAAATTTAGCTTTTGCCAAAGAAAACCAAAAAAAAAAAAAAAGAATTTAGCTTTTGCGAAAGAAAACAAAAAAAGTTTAGCTTTTGCCAAAGAAAAACAACATTTTCAGCTTTTGTCAAAGATAACAAAAAAAAAAATTTTAGCTTTTGCCAAAGAAAACAAAAAAAATTGTTTAGCTTTTGTCAAAGAAAATAAAATTTGTTCAGCTTTTGTCACAGAAAACAAAAAAAAAATTTTAGCTTGGCCAAAGTAAACAAAAATAAAAACAAATTTTTAACTTTTGTCAAAGATAACAAACAAAAAAACAAATTGTTCAGCTTCTGTCAAAGATAACAAAAAAAAAAAAAATTATAGCTTTTGCCAAATAAAACAAAAAAAAACAAAAATTTTAGCTTTTGCCAAAGAAAACAAAAAAAATGTTAGCTTTTACCAAAGAAAAAAATACAGCATTTGCCCACCCAGGTTACCCCTTTGAAGTCATTAATTTCAAATTTATGCCAAATAAACCAAACAGGTTAACCCTTTGAAGTTATTAATTTCAAATTTACGCCAAATAACCCTAACAGGTTAACCCTTTGTAGGCATTAATTCCAAATTTATGCGAAATAATCCTAGATTAACTAATGCACACCTAATCTTACTGCCAAAAATGCCATTGAAATCAATCGATGTGTGTTTGGAATGCCTTTCTTTAGCATTCCTTCTTTTCAAGTTAAGTTTATTTATTTTGTAAATAAAAATAATAGTTTTTACTTAGTTTCGGCATCGATATTCACCAATTTGCAGTTTTAAATACATACATAACTTAGTTTTAAAATTTACTTTACATACTCATAACCTCAAAATCAAACCAGCGCACACATAAATATGTAATAAAATAAAAATATATTTTTTCACATTTATTTGCTAGATTTTGAGGCTTTAAACTTGTTACTTTGAAATTAGTAATTGATGAGTTTATAGAAACAATTATTGCCATTTGCAAACAGTTTTCAATCGATTATTGGGGTCTCAAAGAGCTTCTTTTCAATATGCAACAAAATACTAAATTCAATAAATTCACGCACTACGTAATTGCAAAAGCGCTGAACAATCTAAATACGCGCGCTTCATATAAATACATTTTAGGCTATGCTGCGACATTCTATAATGAACTTTTTTACATTTAATACAATTTTCAGTTGATTACAGTCATAATGGTGGATGGCGTGCAATTCATCACGTAAATTATTTAAGCACGTAAATATGTATCGCTCAATACAAACGCAATTTATTTCCGAACAAAAGATCACATAGTTTTTGAAAATACTAGAATAATAAGCTATATGTTTTTTTTGAAACATAATTCGTGCTAAAAGACAATCGTCAAACCAACAATAATACAAAATGGAATGTGTATGCAAATGTGAATTAAAAAAGAAAAAAAAAATTGTATTGTATAAGGCGAATATAATCGACGCAAATGATGTAAGTACATTTCATAATGTTAGTACTTTTGACTTACCAAACGAATTTAACTAATTTTTGAAATCGCACACATTTTTGAAATACTTCACAAAAAGTAAGTTAATATTTTTAACACAAATTTACAATTAATGCCATGTTAATGCTACATCAGAGAAGTTTGTTAATTGAATTTCTTAATCAGCTTAATATTATAATTCTTCGTGTATATGTATGTATATATGTATGGTTTTCCAAAAATTTTATTGTATAATTAAGATATAATTTTACTAATAAACTGAACTCTAATATTTTACTTTATATTACATTAACAAGTTTTACATACACATTTGCCACGCTTTTTCTTTTCTTTTACATTTTCGCTATACCATAAACTGGTTTGATTACCGTTTAAACTTTTTGCTAATTTCATAAATTTCGTTAAATTGTCGATATCGTATGTTTACTGTTACATATATTTATATATATACCCGCGCAAAATATTACTAACATGAATGCAATAAATTATATGCAGTACGATTCTGGCCAAAAGCTTTATTATTTTTTTTTTTTTAATTTTAATTTTTCGCTTGTCGTTATATCCTGCTAGCTTTAGTATGTTATTAACGTACATACAAATGCGCATACATGCATGTATGTATTACACATTTGCAGTTATGTAGGTGTATCTGAATGAGTTATGTTTGTATGCATGTAAATATTTGTTTAAACCTAATTAGAATTGCACCCAATTTGCATTTGTAGTATTCTGTTGCTGTTGTGCCTGGCCTTGGCCACTGTAATCAGGTACAATAGTAAGTTATTAATATTTTTTTTGATTGATTCAACGGCAAAACTTACCCTGCTGAGGCGTAATCCGTCCATTCGGTGCCTGCACTGCCAGGTGCTTTGTGTGCAGGCGATGTACCCGGACTTTGTCGCACTGAACCGCCGGCTCCCGAAGGTGGTGGTGCAATCTTGCCGATGCCACCTGGCGGTGGAGGCAAAATACCAGAAGAAGGTTTAGCTTTGCCAGTGCGTGCAGTGCCCTCCGAACCATCTTTTTTCTATTGCATAAAATAGAAAATAACAGAAGCCACATTAATTTTTATGGTACCAAAGTTGTTTTTATACTGCGTTAGTTCTCACTGTTATTCGCATGTTAATTTTGATAGTTTCGCCTTCTTTGAAACCCAAATCGAGCTGTTGTTTGGGCTCCGTTTTCTCTTTTTCAATTTGTTCCTGGTTTTTCACCCACTTGAAATGATCCTGCAATGCTACATTTAAGTCGAATGAATCTGAACGATCACCAAAACCTAGACCCAAAAAGGCGGAGCGACCTACGAGTACACAAATATATAATATCTTCTAAAATATATAATATTTTTACATCTGCTTATGTTAACTACCGTTATCGTCCTGCACACGTATTACGAAGTAACGGGAACTGTCTGAAACCGCCTCTATAGCAACACCAGGATATGTATCAATTGGGCAATTGGCGAAAAGCGCACCCGTCGTCTTGTCTTCCAGCTTAAGATTGCATGCTGTGCCTTTGGCCACCAAACGCATGCGGCCAGTCCATGTGGGTTCACCAAGATTCCAATCTGCAGCTCTGTGTATAAGTAGTAGAAAAAAAACAACAACATACAACCATTATTTGTAAAGTATTTTAAATATCTAAGCAAAATGTTTGACTAATTCGAAAAGCACATAAAAGCGGCAAAAGTTTATTTAAAGGCCTTGACGCATCCATATTTCCCATAAAAATTGTTAAGATCCCATTCAAACAAGAGATTTGATGCGCCGAAAAATCAATTGCTTTTGAACTTGAAACGTAACCTTGCCGAAAAGAAGCTGCGGTTAAGGACAATCAATAAAGCGCTCTCTCTTATTGACCATCTCATCGAATTCTTTTAGATATTCGTCACAATTTAATGTAAACTTTGCTATGCTCTCGTTGACGTGGTCCATTGCTAGCAGTAGCAATTTAAATTTTTTTCAACTTAGATTCTTTGTCGTCGTTGCTTGGCAGTGGCAATGAAAAACAAAAAACCATGGCAAGCAAGAAATGGGGAAAACGAACAAATTTTCCACGAACACACTTTTCCCACTGGAGCACCGCCACCGCGAATCGCTTACCTGTAACCTCTGTTGCTGGCGCGTGGTGGGATTTTGTAAATAAATACCTCCGGCTTCACAATCAAAACGCTTTCGTATTCCATTTTTACAAAAAATTACGCTCAAATTTTGTCCAGATAAGTTTCCAACTAATTTTTCTGATTTTCGCTTTCTTAGTTGACTCCCCCTTTTTTCTTCGGTTCTCGTTTGTTGGTATTTTGCACAGCACCAGTGTTGCATTGACACGATGACGTTGTTCTAATTTTTGCACTATTTGACTTACCCAAATAAATTTTATTTTAATTAATCGAAAATAAAACAATGTCATAATTATAGGGCTATTCATATCTATATATATATATATATACAGAGCATGTTTATTGCAGCTTAGGGCATTAAATGCTATAATTTATATTTATTTATGTAGATTGTTTTTCAAACTCAATAAAGAATATAGAAATTTATGAAAACATAAAAATATAAAAAAATAAATAAATTTAAATCCTCCAAACGAGGATTATTGCGTTTACTAATTCAACTATTTAGGGTCGAAACATAATTGAACTGTCAGCGAAAATTCTTAACATTAGTGTAGTTAGGCACAACATAAATATATAACGGTATCTATGAAAATGTGTCCAATGTGGAAGTTGTAAGTAGGCGCCCAGCCTGAAATTGAATTTTTTTTATGAAATCGTGTTAGCTTATATATCTTTAAATTAACAAAAAAAAAGTGCGAAAGTGCCAAAAGTGTATCTAAACGATACTTGGTAGTTGTATTTGTTGTATCAGCAAAAACATTCCCCATATATGGACGGGGTGTGCTGCTGGAGTGACACTCCTTGGCCTGATATATAATAAATCCGGGTCGTTTCGGTAGTACTTGGTAGTGCTACTAAGTGGTTGAAGTCCTCAAGTAGGTTGAAGTATCAATTCTGTAAACCGTTTGTGTAACTATTCTCGATGGAAAAGTAGATTTCACGTCATAATAACGCCTCTCGTACTTCTGTTTTTTTTAAAAAATGAGTCAAAACGGTGTTGTTGTTGTTATTGTAGCAGAAACATGTATGAGGAATGCTGCTGTATTGACAGTGCTTGACCGTATATAAATCCGGATCATTCTGGTAACGTAGAACAGACTGTCATGGGATTGCCGAATAGATCGACAACCGTGATAGTTAGCCGACGTGTCCCATTGAATTTCAGTACGAATTCTCAATTGAGAGAGTTTCTATAACCAAATGAATTGAAATATATCGGTCTTGAGGTGGGACAACACACATTTCGTTCATTATATACGAGTATGTATGAATACTTTATAACAAAAACTAGCAAAGTTTTTTGTAATCTATAACATTTTACCTTTAGCCTTTTTTTTTAAGAGGTTAGCGGTAGTCAGTGGCCCAAGGAAATGATGATTTCCAATAATTTTTTATTTTACAAAAGTAAAAAAATAGCATTAATATATGTATTATCTTTCAACTTGACTTAAGCAAAACTTCAAAACAAAAAAAAAAAAAAGTACTATTGTAAACATACAAATACATATACAAAATTTTTTCCTCACGAAATCTGAGATTATAAAATAATCCTAGATAATAGCCATACTTTTTCACATACAACCCTGTGTTTACTGTGTAATTGATCATTATTTTTACGAGTTTAAAGAAAAACGTCAAAGTAAAAACTAATTAAAATGGATGCCAGCAAAGAAAAAAGGTTTGTAGACATAATTCTAATAAAAAGTTTGTTAGGTATTATTAATTATGCATTCATATTTCAGAAGAAGCGTGTGTCCATAAACGCTTTGCCCTGTTATTACTTATTATAAGATGTAATATCGAATCTCGTATGTGTATTGCTGCTGTAACTTTTTGAAACCTCAGTAAACGTCGTTTACGGATTTCCTCCAACTGTTTATTTGTTTATTACTAGTAGGCAATTGCGCAATGAAATTAGCTATTATCTTTTTTTCCTTGTCTTTTCTTCATGTCGTTAATAATAATTAAGCAAACCAACAACTCAAAAATATTCCACCAAAGCAATTTATATGGAGAAAAATCTTTCACAACAGTATTGACAGCCTGCCAACTTTGTAGGTAATCTGCCACATGTGAACGGGTAGATTAGTTTTGTGGATTTATAGCTAATTACTGCATATGTGAACGTACTTTTACTTTTCTCTATGCTGCCACAGGCAATTGTTGATTTATTGTAATTTCACATATTCCTGTTCAATTGATGTAATCTTTCTCTCGCTGTTCCACATTTTGTCGATTAATACTTATAGAAACACTTTCTCGACCGATCGAGCAAATTGGATCGACGTCATTATGTTCGACAGCTTTGCCGATTTCTTACAGAAACGATTTAATGGATTGGAAAATAATTACACTACATTTTTGTTCTGTGTCACACTTTACTGTTAACGCCTTTATCAAGATGTTATAATAAATCAAATATAGGTATGATGAAATCATGACGGAAATAATAATAAGATGGCGCCTATCGTGTTACCGTTACTTTGCTCTCAGCGAATTTGACAATGAGTTACGTGGTTTTAGCACCAGTATGGCCAGATTACCATTTTCAAGTTGATTAAGCATTTTTTTTTTTGTTATTTAGTCTCGGAGTTTTAGTTCTTTCTTTATGACAATTTTTTAGCCTGTTCTAATTAAAAGTAATGTTTGTAATTTTGTAAAATATACATTTTTTTAAAATTAGTTCAGTAATTCACTCAGCTCTTTTTAGCTTTACTTTTTTTAGCATCTGGTAGCATTGCCCGCGATTGCAGTTGTTGTTGGTGTTTTTCTGCTTTCAGCAATCAAATCTCTCTATCGTTACTGCAGTGTTGCCTAGCCGTGGATATAAAAACGCACTAAAATGCCCATTTAAAGAAAATAAAATACCAAATTTTTATGGAATTACTTAGAGAACTTTGTATGCATGATAAATTGTCTTTAAAATAAGCGTTTTTTTTAATAAATGCGTTATGGATATGTACAATTTTATTTATAAGTTTTTTTTTGTTAAAAGAAACTCTTTTGTTAAGGGAACGACTTATTTGCTATATTTCAGGTTATGTAACAAAATAAGGTACTCTTTTTGTAAAAATGTCGTTATGGTTTTTTCAGTATTTCCTGAAATTTTTTTGCTTATTTTTACTTTGAATACACCTCTTGATGCCCTATGTCCCACTAAGGATTGAGAACCGGACGAAGCGATAACACCTCTATGGTTTTAATTCACATTCAGTAAATTCAAACGCTTTTTAAAATGTGTAAAAATGTTTTCAATGTTAAGAAGAATTGAGAGAGGGACATTTAATATTCTTGCATAACCTTAAAAGGAGCAAAAAATTAAATTCACACTTTCAAAATATCAAATTTTATAAGAACCAACTAATTTTCATTAGCACTTAAATCTTCTCAGAGTGGCCTTTTTTAACCTTCTTTTGTATAATAATGGTTTGTTTTTAACTTAAATTTTCGTTAGCTTTAAATTAAAAAAAAGAAACAAAACGAAACTTCAAAATGTTCACATTTTGGGTATAAAAAAGCACTAAATTTATTGTGAAGAGCAAATGGTTGGCAACACTGCACAATTTGGCAAACATGACGTTACGCACTCTCTGATGGGCGCAATCTTGTTTCTACCATTCTTGTGATTAAACAATGTATTCCTTTTTGCTTAACAGTCTGGCAATCACTTTAGCATTCGCTTACCAACACTTCTTCGTCGAGGTTTTTTGTTGACATATAAACTTCGCGTGTGATTTTGTTGGTTTGTCCATGCTCTATGCGGAAGTCAATATAATCAAAAGTTGCTCAAGAAGTGTGGAGGAGTAACATAAATAAAAAAAAGAGTGTCTCAAACTCTAACAAGATGACTCCAGGAAACCAAGCAAACTCAGACAGCGATTTGGAAAGTGTTATTTCATTTAAGGAAGTACCCAAGCTTCGACGCAACAGCAGTGGTCCCAAATACGTTTGTAGTATTGAAGGCTGCAGTCAGAGTTTTAAGCGGTTAGATAAATTGGATCAACATGAATTCCATCACACAGGAATAGTAAGTCTTACTAAAAAAAAAGCATAAATATGTAACCGAATTTATTTCGCTTTCCAGAAAAAACATTACTGCATTTATGATGGTTGCGATAAGGTCTATTCCATTTTGACACATTTGAAGCGTCATTTGCGTACAACGCATGAACGCGTTGGGCCGGCAGAGAAGAATGTGCCTTGCCAAATACCCGGTTGTTTGAAAATGTTTCAAACTGAGACCAACATGCGTCGCCACATACGTGAAGTACATGAAAATCCAAAGATCTATTCATGCAAATTCTGTGCAGAAAAGTTCACGCAGAAACTGAAATTGCGAAGGCACGAAATTCAAAAACACACTGGCGATTATCCGTATACGTGAGTTTAAGAATTGTTATTGTGTTTGTAATGTATGTAAAAATGCAATTATCTTACAGTTGCGAGAAGTGTGCAAGGGGATTCTATCAGCAATGGCAACATGACCGGCACATCTCTTGTTGTAAAGTGTACATTTGTGCCAACTGCGAAATGCAGTTTAATAAATGGACGCAATATGTGAAGCATTGCAAGGAGAAGCAACATGGGCGAAAGTTTTACCAGTGTGAAAATTGCGAGCGTGTATATGGCAGACCAAGTGAATTGCAAAAGCATATAGCGGCGAAGCACATGGATAGCGAGAAGAAAATGATTTTCAAATGCCAAACCTGTGATCGCAGTTATGCGTATGAACGAAATCTGAAGCAGCACATGCGCGTTGCGCACGATGGCAAACATTTTGAGTGCACTGAGGACGGTTGTGAGCGTGTTTTCAGCAGTGGACAAAACTTGGCAAAGCACTTAGAGCGTGAACATAAACGTCCAGCCATAGAAGGCACAAATGTGATTCAACAGAAAAAGAACAAAACCAAAGTGGCGCGAAAAAAACGCAAGGACGCTGGCCGGTCAATTATATCGAATCTATCAAGATTTAGCGGTGTTGTTGTGGACAAAAATTTAGATAAATTATTGAGAGAACGTGAAGATGACGCTTTGGATATGGCTGGAAAAATGTTAGTTGAACAACATAGTGAGAGCGATGATAGCGAAGATGATTTGCCACTTGCAAAATTTGCGCGAAAGCAGCAACCTGAAATCACAAAACCAATCGAAAATGGGCTGGAAACATTGATGAGCGCAATTTTGACCGATGCATAATATTTGTAATATATATTATTTTATTTAGTTAGCTGTAAAATGTACATACTTAAACAAATTATAATTAAAAAACTCACTTTATTGTAACAATGAAATTACATTAATTAAGCACAAATTTCTAAAGGGAATTCGTGATCTTGCGTTTACGCATTTGCTCGATCCATTTTTCCAACTGCTGTTCAGGTGTTTGCACAGGTAGATAATAGTCTTTGGGTGGCTCACCCTCCTCCAGACGCACGAAATAGTGGCAGTGTTTGTATTCAACCCTCCCCGTACGTCCACGCGCATGCCGGCGCACACCGCGGAAATAACGTCCTTTGCCCACAAAAGATTCAGCTGTAAATTATAGAATAATTGATTGTGATATGCATTTGTTGATAATCAAATTTTGCATACCAATCCATAAATTGCTTTTATATTCCACATTGTGTTGGCGCACAGCCATTTCTTGTGCTTCTTGTATCACCTCCTTGACATGTGTGGCGCCTTTCTTCAAAACGAAGCTTAACTGCTTTACAGCTTCATCGACGGACATGCCACGCACAAACGAAGCGATATACCACATTTTATCTGGACTATATTTAATGTTGGTGCGCAAATGGCAAACATACTAAATGAGGAAGTTTAAAAAAAATTAAATTAATTGCAAGTTTTCTATGGCATAGCAATGACTTACCGCCTTTCGTGGCTCTTCATCTGGCTTTTGTGGTGGATGTACTACTTTATTGTACTGCAGCCACTTGCGTGGTCCGTAATTTGCTTTATTCCAATTAGCGTTTAGTGCGTCGGAAGTGTGCAGGCTGTTAGTTGCGGCGAGTAGCAGTTTACACGAACCTTGCAACAGATTTTGTTGTGTAAGACTGAGGCGCACCATCTGTCGCACCAACGAATTCATTGTTTTTAGTTAAGTAAATACTTTTAAGTTAATTTAGAGAAAGATAAAAACAAGCAAATTACGACATAACCCCAAAGAAATTGTTATGGAGCCCGATTGGCATTCGATGTGCATTGACAGCTGCTAACAGCTGATTTTAACAGTACTGCTAGTGTTGTAACAGGATAAAAAACCACAGGGTGTAATACAATTCAAATAAAATTAATATGTGATTTTTTAAATTTATGCTACATAAAGCAACAACAAAAAGTTACTTGGTTGAAAAACGCAAGGACAAGGACTCTGATGTTTATATTTAATTTTTTTTTTATTTTAATCAACAAAGAAACCATTTATTTTTTATAATTATAATTTATTATGAATATCTTTTTATTGTAAGTTTTTCGTGGCAAATGCGGTGTATTCAAATGGGAATTTTTGTGAAAAAAATAATAATGAAGAAAAAGGAAAAAGGAAGTAAGGTGTAGGCGGATATACAGATGAATTGCCTGATGAATATAGCTTTTAAGTACACAATTTAAGTTAGAAAAATTCAACAAAATTATACATTAAAATGCATGTAGCAAGCACAAAATAATGTAAATAAAACTTTGGAAGAAATTTTGATTTGAAGGAATTTGTCGATTTATTGCTTATTAATTTATGTATTACTCGCTATTATCTCGCATTTGTTCTTTAAATTATAGAAAATATGTTGAAGGATTCACTAGAATCGCCGTGGAGCTCTACGAAAATGAGCAGACTTATATAAAACTGTTTTTAAAAAATTTTTGGGATATGAAGAAAAAAAAAATAAAAAATGAGTGCGGGAAAGCACAACTTATTTTCTCAGGTTTTAAACATAAAATAATTTTTAATTGGAGCCTATTTTTTGGCTTGAAATATTTAATATTTTATTAAATTTATTAGTCAGCACTTTTGTCATTACTATGGTCTGGTGGTTATTATTATTATATCAATTTGCTTAACCCTGCCAGAGCAATGAAATTACCGATCGCCATCATCCAATTCATCTTACGGTAGGTCCAGGAAACGTGCTGTTTTGACAGGTTGGGTCCAGTGGGAGAGGCGTGTTAGGTGAGTAGGTTTGATGGGGCATGTGCATAAGTGGTTAATGTAGTGCGGGGTGCCTTCAGACGCTGGACATTTTTTGGGTATGTTGGGGTCGATTCTGGATAAGTAGGAGTTTAACCTGCTAAAGTATCCAGAACGTACAATAGTTGAGCCAAAGCTCTTCGTCTGCAATAGGTGGTAAGGGTCTCCCGATGAATATCGTTTAATGTCTGCCTGTATACTGTTCACTACAGCCTGGTATTCCAACGCTGATTTAGGTGAATCCACAGCGACAATCCATCTTTTTTGTGATTGGTGCGATAAGCGCCTAAGCGATTTTGGCCGAATTTAAGAAAGCGCGCCAGACGTTTCTTCCTCGTGCTAACCTGCGCCGCAATTAATTAAACCAACGCAAATGCAAATGCAAAGCAGAGCATCCTCATCTTCTGCTAAAATCAGTAGGTACCGCGTGGAATAGTTTGAGAGCTGGAGCGTTTGAATCCATTCGTGCGACATTTTCTAGCCAGCGGAGCCGCTAGATCTTGATTCGTTGCACTACGCCAATGTCGAATTAGAGCTTATTCAGCTAATTGTGCCATGGTCTGCGATATTTGCCGTCGTTAACGTGCAAAAGGCTAAAAATTTTCCGCAGAATCTTTCTCTCGAGCACTCCAGGTGTCCCCATCATCCGAGCTTCTTTATTTTATCTTCGGATGGGGGGTAAGCATTATTAGCGCCTTTATACAAATTTTGGTGTACATTTCTAAAACTATTCCCCTCTTTTTTATTCTACCTATTCCTAAAAGGCTACCCATAGTCAAAGGTGATAGATTACCAGGTTCGCTATTTAGCTATGGAGAAAAAAAAAATTGTGAGGGGAACTTTGACTGCCACGCCACTTGCCGGCAGCCCCATGCATGTATTCATACCCTACTCCAATCAGTCGCCGCTCAGATAGCAACGAAGTGTCATTGGCTAATTTTTTTCTTATATCACTAGCTCACATTTCAAGTGAAGTTAGCCCATCAGCTGATTCTGTCAAATTCGCTCAGAGCCGAATAACGGGCTGTTAAAGAGCTCACCTTTAAAATCTGACGAAGCCAAAGAATAAAGAGTGACCCCTATAAATTTTCGTGAACCTCATTTTACATTTTTTATCTTCTTACACTTTACTTGGCTTGTGCGAAGATCTGAAGCATATTTTTAAATTTCTTTTTCCATAGTAATCGCGAAAAGTCGATTTTTCCACCCGAACTCAGAAATTTAAAAAAAATGTATAATATTTATATATTTTTTAGAGACCTGCAAAAAAATTCCGGGTTCGATAAATCTTTAATTTCCTCTTTGCTCGTTTTCTATATATGGAGAAGCTTTGAAGTTTTTGCTTTTAATGATAAACTAGAATATACTGCATTTCTTATAGATTCAAAAACATTCTAGGAACTATTTTTTAATCCATTTAATACCAAATTGAAGTTTTATCTAGTATCAGACAACCTTAAAGATGTGCTCCCTCTTCCAACGTCTTCTGTCATACGCATAATTCTTTATTTGACTCCAGGAACCAAAACGCATCAGTACGCACCATTCTCACCCAAGTCATCTTCGGTCGATCATGCGCTTTTTCCCCTTGAGGGTTCCACTCGAACGCCATTTTTGTAATGTTGGCGTTGTCTTTTCGAAGTGGCCATCCAGCTCCATTTAATCTTTTTTTAATTTCTCCCGTCGATGGGCATGTTGTGTGTGAGCGCGTAGAGAACCTCATTTGAGATGGTGTTTGACCAGAAAACTCGGCAGATTATAAAGGGTGTTTTTTTTTAGAGTTTAGGTTTTCAAGATGAAATAAAACGTATATAATTTAATGTTATGGCCAAGAATTTAGCTTTATTATAAAGATAAGGGTTTGCCATTATGTTTTAAAAATGATTTCGGGCAAGTGGCCGCCGCGGCTGGCTGAAATAAATTCCAGGCGAGAGGCCCAATTTTCGACCACTTTTTGCAGCAATTGGGGCCGTACGTCAGCAATAACGCGCCGAATATTCCCTTCCAAGACGTCAATCGTCTCGGGCTTATCTGCGTAGACAAGCGACTTCACATAGCCCCACAAGAAATAGTCCAGCGGTGTTATATCGCACGATCTTGGAGGCCACGCCACAGGTCCACGGCGCGAGATAATGCGCTCACCAAAAGTTTCCTTCAATAAATCGATTGTTGCGTTGGCTGTATGGCATGTAGCGCCGTCTTGTTGGAACCAAAGGTCGTCCACATCAACATCGTCCAATTCAGGCACGAAAAAGTCATTAATCATGGCTCTATAGCGCTCTCCATTGACTGTAACATTATGGCCGGCTTCATTTTTAAAGAAATATGGAATGAATGATTCCCTCTGCCCATAGAGCACACCAAACAGTGACTTTTTGAGGATGTAACGGCGTCTCAGCAATGGCTTGTGGATTATGTTCACTCCAAATGCGACAATTTTGCTTATTGACATAACCATTCAACCAAAAGTGCGCTTCATCGCTGAACAAAATTTTCTTCGATGCGTCGCGCGAGCCGAACCATTATTTTCGTAATAAATTTACACGATTTGCAAACGTTGTTCAGGTGTAAGCCTATTCATTATGAAATGGCAAACCAAACTGAGCATAAATCAAGTGACAGCTGTCAAAAAGACCATCTACGAAAAAAGTAGTGCCAACTTGAAAACCTAACCTCTAAAAAAGACACCCTTTATGTAGCTATTTGTGAATAAAAACGAGAAATGTGTTGCAGATTGCGCCAGTAACTTTGAACCAGTCTTTAAACCATACAGAAGGACAATTTAGTGCTAGTGTTAAAGTTCTTCAGTTTAGTATTTCGGGAAATAACATTTGAGTCGTAAATTCGTTTGAGCTGGAAGAAAGCTGCGCGCGCTTTGCTAATGTTGGAATCTACGTCAGCATTTGCTTCACCACCCTTTGTTATCACATTGCCCAGATAAGTAAACTATTTAACGTCATCAATTGCTACAGTGTCGACATCCAGACAGATGATTTGAGACAGCGGTGACATGTCCATATGCGCATGAGTTTTGTCTTAGCCATATTTACCTTCAGGTCCACCAGCTTTGCGTTTTCATAGAGATTTTCTAATTTCGTCTTTATTCCGTGCAGCGAATGAAGGCTCAAACTTTAGAAAGCAACCCTCCTAAACTTGGCGCGATCGAGAGACTTGTCATTAAATCAATCAGTAAGTAAAAGCTGAACAGTTCTTTAAAAGGATTGGCGATAATCCAACAAGGTGAGTTTGCTTTGTCGTTTTTATTAGCCTGATCCCATTTTCTACGTAATTAAGTAATAAAGAAAGTGAACGAAAATAATCTGGCAGTTGGGCTCGGGAGGCAATCCACTCCTCCATTTAACTATACTTCGAAATTAAGCCGGGAAAATCTGCAAATAGATTAGCAGCTTCTAACGAAGAATGGGCTTGCATTTCGTTAAAAAAATTGTAGATGGAATGCTTGAGTATATTGATGATGCATCTTCAAAAAGCCTTGGGGCTTCATTTTTTTACTGACTCAAATTACCGAACTTAGTTTCTCTTAAGAACTGGACGTAACGCTTTGAAGTACAAAGACAAAATACGCAAGTATCCTTCCATATAGAGAGAGGAACTTGACATTTAAAATTTTCTTCGTCGAATTTTTCAGTGCCCTTAATTCTTTAGTATACCTTGGATTCTTATATACATATATAATTGGCACGTACATCCTTTCTGGGTGTTTGACCGAGCTCCTCCTCCTATTTGTGGTGTGCGTCTTGATGTTTTCCCACAAACGGAGGGACTTGCAGCTCTAAGCTGACTCCGAACGGCAGATATTCTTTATGAGGAGCCTTTTCATGGCAGACTTACACTCGTAGGTAGGGCGACCGCTATTAGAATAAACTTTTTCTTCATTTTCACCGAGAACTCCGAATGGTAATCACGCACCAACCTATTCGGCTACGGTGGACTCTTATATCTACATTATATGGTAGGGATTAGTGGTTGTTGTTGTTGTCGAAGTGGTTCAGTTTTTCCACTGAAATAATCCTAATTAGTGATCAACATCGTTTTACTACCACTGCCCTCGTGTGATGATGTTTTTCTTTTGTTTCCTAAGTCAGATCCATTTAGTGAGGTCCAGCAAATTTTTTATCTCGATGTCTGACATCTCATTAATTCGCTGCAAGAAAGGCTTACCAGCGGAGGCGCGGAGTCGTACCCTAGCTAGCCCTGGACATTCACATAAGTAGTGGAAAAGACTTTCCTTCGCTCCTTCCGCTTGACAGCTTCTGCAGATGGCATTGAAGGGTAGGTTGAGTTTAGCTGCATGATCCCCTACTTTCCAATGGCCTGTAAGGGTTGCAGTGATGCGTGAAGATGTTTGGCCGAGAGCATCCTAACAGATCATTCGTCCTTTGCACTTTGTACGACGGCCATGTGTTTTTTGTTGTAATACATGTAGTTAATTGCTTCCATCTTCTTTCGGCTTGTTGTGAACCCCTGATTAGTTGTAAAAATATTGGGAACCCCTGATTACTTGTAAAACGTTGGGAACCCTTGATTAGTTGTAAAAATATTTGGTGTACTATATACTTTATGTATTTGATTCCCGCTAATTCTGTGTATGCGTGTTTGTACACAACTAGTATGTCCGCACAATAGGTAACGGTCAATGCAGAGTTCCTATTTCGTTGTTTCTTGTTCGCGTACATATGTACAAACGCGCATATATAGAATTAGCGCTAATTTGTATGTGTCCTTCGCCGAATTTGCCGCTGCGTTAATGACTGGTTCGATTTCAGAAATCAGTCGTTAGCCAGCGGAGGGAGGACACACTGCGAAATAAACGCTACAACGCACGGAAAGTTAAATTCGCAATTCCCTCTTTTTTTTCACAAAAACTTTATTTCGCACGTCCGTTCGAAGTCATTTGTTCGCCACTTGTTCCAGCCAGGACCTAGGTAAGCATGGCGACACCAGTTTCAAAGGCCACTACACCTGCATCAGTAGCCGACCAGCAAAGGGTGTCGGATACTGGCACTGCCGTCGGTGTAGTGGATTTGCCAAGTGCTCCCGTTGCCGAGGGAGTCACCACTCGTGCTTCATCTGCCGCCCGCCAAGAAGTGATGTTCCAGGCTATGCAAAAACGCATCGCCGCGCTTGAACGTAGCCTGAAAGTTGCCCAAGACAAAATAAGGGAACACGAGTTAACCAACGAAGCCCAGCGCGCTGATGCGCAAAGCATAGCCAGTGCACCCAGCGACAGTTCCGCCAACGAATCTGCCTTGCCGTCATCAAGCCTGCCGATGACACAGATCCAGTTGCTTCAGCCGCAATCGCCGTTAATAACATGTGCTGCTACCTGTGTGCATACGGTGCAGCCGCCGCCGCCTCAGAACGCTACACGTTATCAGATGTACACCGCTACTCGTTCCTCACCGCTTATTTACACATCCTCAACAAATGGGACGTACAGCAGCTCGACTTTGCCTCCGGGCGACACATTTGTTAGCAGTCTTCCGTCAACGGTGCCAATTTCCGCTAATGTGGGCTCCTTACCCTTGCAGTTTTCAACCCAGCCAAGGAAATTGCAAGATTTGCCGGAGTTTAGCGGGAAACCAGAGGACTGGCCGATATTTTTTACTGCCTACACCGAGTCAACCACTGTCTATGGGTACAGTCGCTTTGAGAACAACTTACGCCTGCAGAAGTGCTTAAAGGGTGAAGCCCGAGAAGCTGTTAAATCGCTACTAATCCATCCAAACAACGTGGCCAATATCATAGAGCAACTTAAGTTCCGATTCGGTCGCCCAGAGCAATTAATTCGAAGCCAGCTAGCCCATGTTCGAGAAATTGCCCCGATATCGGAAAGCTCAGTGGTAAAGTTGATACCATTTGCGACGAAGATTAGCAACGCCTGTGCATTTTTACGTTCTGCATGTGGCGGAGAGCAGTATTTAGTGAATCCAACACTCCTCGATGAGCTCGTCGGAAAGTTACCCATGAGCAAGCGTATCGAATGGGCAGTCTTTGCGTCATCTTTACAGCCTTACGCAACTGTTCAGCATTTTAGCGATTGGCTCACTCAACTTGCCAACGTCATCTGCACGGTTTACGATGGAGAAGCAGCGAAAGATTCGAAGCGTCGGGTTGTGTTGCACGCTGCCGAATCTCAACGTCATTCAGCCTGCCCTATTTGCCAGGGCCAACATAAGCCAGCCGATTGTACGCAGTTTAGTCAACTTACAGTGCCGGAAAGGTGGGAGGAAGTGAAGCGACGTCACCTTTGTTTTTCTTGTCTCAACGTTGGACATGGGTCGCGCAATTGCCAACGGCGCAAACTATGTTCAACTGACGGGTGCAAACGGTGGCATCATAAATTGTTGCACGATATTGGGAAAATAATCGATGGGTCATCAAACCAGTCACCGCGGCCTCGAGATCGCCAACGACGTACTTCCATTGCCGATACACATACAGGTATTAGTACGAGGACGCAGCCAGCGTCTCGTATTGAACAGCAAGGTGATGCGGGTGCAGCGGTCCTTAGTTGCAGTACAGATAACAATAGTAAGTTATTATTTCGGATTCTGCCGGTCGTGCTGTATGGGAACCAAAAGCGCGTTGAGACGTACGCACTTTTAGATGAAGGTTCGTCAATAACAATGATTGATAGCACACTAATTGAAGAGCTCGGCTTACGTGGCCGGACTGAACGCTTGAACCTACAGTGGTTCGGAGGACGTGCCGCTCAGGAGTCGGCCATGGTGGTAGATCTACTCGTGAGTGGTGCCGGTATGCAAAAGAGACATAAGTTACGAAGGGTTTATGGTGTTTCAAACTTGCAGCTGCCTTCTCAGAGTCTGAATAAATCCGATTTGCGTTGCCATGAAAGCCAATTGAATAAGCTGGCAGTTGAACCATACGCACAAGTCAAGCCAAAGCTGCTAATCGGACTCGACCACTGCCACCTCGGTTTGCCGTCAACTACAATGCAGCTAAACAAGTGTGGGCCATTCGCTGCGAATACTGAGCTAGGATGGGTTGTATTTGGGCCAACAATGAACTCCGATCCATCATTGCCATCATGCTTATTCGTTAACTGCCACACTGATCAATCTCTACATAATATGGTTGCTGAATACTTCGAGACGGAAAGCTTTGGTGTTCGAGCTGCACCTATCATGGAGAGTGAAGCTGACGTCCGTGCTCGGGAAATCTTGAAGTCTACTACATGCCGTGTTGAAGGAAGGTACCAGACTGGTCTGCTCTGGAAACGTTCCGACATACAGCTACCTGCCAGCTATTCTATGGCTTTGAAAAGATTAGCGGGTGTTGAAGCAAAAATGAGGCGCGATACAGACTTTGCCGCTGAATATAACCGCATCATAAGTTCTTACGTCATGAAGGACTACGCACGAAAGCTGTCGCCAGAAGAAGCCGCTTTAACTTGCAATAGAACATGGTACCTGCCTCATTTTGCCGTGAAGAATCCAAATAAGCCAGGCAAGTTACGCATGGTGTTCGACGCAGCTGCTGAGGTGGACGGTGTGTCCCTTAATTCACAGCTTATGAAGGGTCCGCAAGAGTATCGGTCTTTGCCTGCTATACTATTCCACTTTCGGGAAGGAGCAACGGGCGTGTGTGGGGACATCAAAGAGATGTTTCACCAGGTGCTGGTTCAACGTGACGACAGATGTGCGCAACGATTTCTTTGGCACCAAGGTGATACTACCAGACAGCCCGAGGTATATGAGATCCGCGTAATGACCTTTGGAGCAGCATGTTCGCCTTGCGCCGCCAATTATGTGAAGACGATCAATGCGTTGGAGTATGGCAACAAAGTCAAGGGTGCTACCCGAGCCGTGAAATCGATACTGGACTACCATTATGTCGATGACTATGTCGATAGCTTTGACACAGAGGAAGAAGCAGCTGACATAACGAAACAAGTTCGCGCAATACATAAGATGGCCGGTTTCGATCTTTGTAATTTCGCGTCAAACTCATTAAGAGTGACAGAAGCACTTAGTGGTGACGGGAATATCCGTCAAATAGCAAATAAAGAAGGAGTACTGGTGGACAGAGTCCTCGGTTTGTTTTGGCAGGCATCAACCGACACTTTTGGGTTTAAACTGAGATTCAACAACGTGGATTCCAACGTTTTGGACGGAGGGCGCCGTCCGACGAAGCGAGAACTTCTCAGTGTGGTCATGTCGATCTTCGACCCGCTGGGCTTTCTTAGCAACTTTGTAGTGAGCGCTAAGATCCTCATGCGGGAAGTGTGGAAGAATGACATCCGGTGGGACGAGCCACTGCCAAACAACGTAAACACCGCATGGGAAGGATGGCGTAAACAACTGCCAATGGTCGCCGAATATACCGTCCCTCGATACTATTATCGAAATGGGAAACCTGAAGTTTTGCAGCTCCATGTTTTCGTCGACGCCAGCGAGGATGCCTTTGCCGCGGTAGCCTACTGGAGGTCAACTAATGCCGCCGGTGAGGTTGAAGTCGCATTTATATCTGAAAAAACTAAATGCGCGCCGATGAAGTCATTGACGGTCCCTCGATTGGAGCTTCAGGCAGCTGTATTGGGTACGCGTTTGCTGAATTGCCTACGAGAGGAGCACTCCTTGCACATCGATGACTGCGTCATTTGGAGTGACTCCAAAACAGTGATCCAGTGGCTTCGAAGTGAACATCGACGCTATAAGCCATTTGTGCAGCATCGGATCGCCGAGATATTAGCCACAACTACTACTGCAAACTGGAGATGGCTACCTACCGAGCACAATGTCGCTGATGAGGCTACTCGAGCTAATAACTTTGTCGACTTCAGCTCGTCCGCCCGTTGGTCCTGCGGCCCACCATTTTTGTTACGAGAAGAGCAGTATTGGCCGACAGAGAGCTCTACATGCAATCATCATGAGGAAGCTGACAAGGAACTACGTCCTAAATTCGCCCTTGCAATCGTAAGCTGTACGTTTCTAGACTATAACCGATTCTCTACATTCAGTAAACTGGTGAGAACGACAGCATGGGTCCTGCGATTCATTGACGTTTGCCGCCGCCGTAAACCGCCAGACCGAGGCTATGGGTTGACTGCCAAAGAAGTTGAGACTGCTAAGCTTTGTTTGTGCCGCCTCGTTCAACGCGGTGAATACGCCGAAGAGTTTCAGCACATCGAAAGCGGTCGCAACCTGCCACGCACCAGTTCGCTCATTCAACTTTCGCCGTATATAGACGAAGATGGTGTTCTTCGTGTACGAGGACGCATAGAAGCTGCCAGCTGGCTCCCAATAAGCGCGAGACGCCCTATCATACTACCGCCAAAGCATTGTTTCTCAAATCTGGTCGCCATGCACTACCACGTCAAAATGCATCATCAAAATCTAGGAGCTGACGTACGCACTTCGAGTGGATTAAAGCGCCGTGCCGTCTCCAAATTGGCAGTTCTGGACGTTGATGATGGTGAATCGGGTTGATTCACGGAGGCGGGAATGTTGTGAACCCCTGATTAGTTGTAAAAATATTGGGAACCCCTGATTACTTGTAAAACGTTGGGAACCCTTGATTAGTTGTAAAAATATTTGGTGTACTATATACTTTATGTATTTGATTCCCGCTAATTCTGTGTATGCGTGTTTGTACACAACTAGTATGTCCGCACAATAGGTAACGGTCAATGCAGAGTTCCTATTTCGTTGTTTCTTGTTCGCGTACATATGTACAAACGCGCATATATAGAATTAGCGCTAATTTGTATGTGTCCTTCGCCGAATTTGCCGCTGCGTTAATGACTGGTTCGATTTCAGAAATCAGTCGTTAGCCAGCGGAGGGAGGACACACTGCGAAATAAACGCTACAACGCACGGAAAGTTAAATTCGCAATTCCCTCTTTTTTTTCACACGGCTGAATCATGATAGTGTGAAGCAATGGATGCTTTTAATGTGTGGAGTGGGGTGGAGACTGCCACCGCCTCTGCTATGTCTAGTGTCGAACCTTTTCTTGTTAGCTCATCCGCTATCTCCATAGCCCGTATGTTCCTATGATCGGGAACCCATGTCAGAGTAATTTCAAGCCGGCATTAGTGGTATAATATGTATGTATGTATATAAATTTCATTTATTTTAGGCTTAAAAATATCAAAACATTCGAATACTTCGACTACAGTAAACAACGCATCCCAGTCAAGTAAGAAAATGGTATCATTAAATATATCGAAATTGCAGTTTGTAAACAAAAAGACGCTACCATAGCCGAATGAGTGAATACCATTTGGAAGTGCGTAGGTTCGCATCTTCGTGTATGAAATACAAAAATGATAGAAAGTTTTTTCTAATAGTGATGGTCCCTCGGCAGACAACCGTAAGCCTCCATGAAAACTCTCCTCACAAAAAATATCTGCCCTTCGGAGTCGGATTTGAACTCATAAGATTCGAATTACAAAGTAAGTGGAGCATGATGGACACCGGGTGTCGACAAAGCGTCGAAGCATTCATGTAATGAAAAAATCATGCTGTTACTAATAAAATAATTAATATAATATTATAATAAAGAAGATCTAAAATTCGTAAGAGTTTATTCAAAAAGCTATTTACTTGAGTCCGATCAATATTTCAAAAATTCAATTGAAATTGGAAAAAATGTTTCTAGTAGCGACTGTCAGCTTCCCCTCAAAATGAAATGCCACTTCACTCTCTCAATTTCTCCTACTTTGTTGGAGTTTTGCGTACGTGAACGCGAAAAGCTGTTACTTTGGGACCATCATCATCATGCACAGCACTAAAGTTCGGCACAGCACCGCAATTTTTCTCCATGCATTTCGGTCCATAGCCATACTACGGTAGTTGGTCGCTCAAAGTCTTCAACGCCATCTAATCATCTTTTCTGCGTCGCCCTGTTTGCTTTTCACCATACAAGCGTGCATCCAAAACTTTGCGAGATATTCTTTCAACTGACATTCTGCGATCGTGTCCTAGTCATCGGATGAGCTGTGATTTTACAAACCGCACGACGTTTTCACCTTGTAGGAATTCTTTTAGTTCGGAATTATATCTGATGCGATAGAGACCAGTTTCTTCTAATACCGGATCCAGTATTATTCTTTCCAATATGCTTAATTGTGTAATTGTATCTGCTTTCAGTGTCCGCGTTAAGTCCATATGTTGCCACTGGTCGAATCAGTGTTTTATATATTTTGATTTTTGTTTTTATACGCAAAAAGCTGGCTTCTTAACAGTTTAACCCCTTGCCATGCCATTTAGCTCGACGCAACTCGAGCCCAAGTATTATGCGTGGTAAACAGATCATAATAATATACATGAACTACTTTGTAACAGCAATTATGAGACTCGTGACTAACTCTGGTGGCGTACCGATAGAAACTAACATTCAATCACGACCCGGGCTCGTGAAGTTTATGTTTGATTCGACTGACTGTACACGACCTCGGCTCGTAATATTTATTTTTGGTCCGACGATCTTTTCACGAGCCTGGCTCGTCATATTCAGGCTTGGACCAAAATTTGTATCAAAAGTCAGATTCGTTAAAGCACGGCAAGGGGCTAACGTGGCTAAATATGCTCTGTTTGCAGCCTGCACACATTCTTGGGTTGCAATCGTTGTTTCATGCGTTCTACTGAGAAGAAGTCCTAGATATTTAATATGATCAATACTTTCAAGTTTAGGATCGCCGATTGTAAGCTCTGGCGCTTTTCTCAACGTCTTAAGTCTTGCGAGGTATTTCGTTTAGCTTTCATTGATCTTTCATCCAAAGAATTTTGCTTTTATTTGAAGTGCTTGGAATATTTCTTTTAGAACATTCATATTTCTCGCGAGGATGACCAGGTCCTCCACAAACTCAATTCTCCTGTACGGCAGCCAAATATAGGGAATTGTGCTAAAATTGCAAAGCCACTCTCAAAGCACTGGAGGCTGTACAACGAACTGCGGCAATTAGAGTCACTTCAGCCTACCGCATTGCCTCAGGCGCAGCAATTTTTGTGATCAGCGGGGAGGTACCCGTCGACCTCATGGTACGGGAACGAATGGATGCTTGGGACTCCAAGAAGAAACACGTTATTTGCGTCGCGGAACGGAGATGCCAAACGTGCTGCGGTGGCAACACCGATGGGACACGGAACCGAGTGGTAGATGAACGGTGAAACTTATTCCATGAATAGGCAAATGAATCCAAAGGAGCTTCGGAGCAGTGAGTTGCTTCTTAACTCAGTTCGACAAAGAAATACATCGAGAACGTACTACGGAAAAAAAATAGATTTCGACACAGTGCAACAAAGCGAAGCCGCACAGATAGCGACACAAGAAGACGAGCCTATAGCAGGAAAGCTGGCTACAAATATGGTGCGCCCAGAGGTGGGTGAATAGAATTGGTACTTTATGGATGCCATTCCGGGTCCACCTGAAGTAATATAGAAAGCAATCCCGGGAAGGATGCCTCCCCAAGAGGAGAGGAGGGATCGTTTTAGTGGCCACACCACACGACGCAGTAGACGACGGTCGCTGTAAGGGCGAAGATATTTTGAACTCTACCTCACCCACCAAAGAAAAAAATTACCAGATCATCAGCAAAGCCGCTTATTTGGGAAGTTTTGGTGAATGTAGTCGCTTATGGATAAACATCTTTAATTACATAATCTAGGATCAGATTGAAGACAAGCATCTCCCTGCTTTACTCCTGTTTCAACTCTGAATGAATAATACCCTTTGCCTTGTAAGAGGCGGCGGGTTACACTTAATAGCGAAGCCAATGTTTTCGGTATTCTTTGCATGCGTGACACGCATTCAATTTTTCTTCTTTGAATACTATCGAAAAAATCTATAAAGATGCAAGTTAACGAAACTTTTTAAACTTTGGCAAAGCTTTAACCGGCCGTCGACCTTCCACTCCTAAAACTACGTTGCTACTCGCCTAATATTTGTTCAGCGTACCCATTCAGCCTCTCAGTAACTGGATATTAGTTTATTCCTTGTTTGGGAAATTTTACAAAAACAAAATACTTGGAAAGCATTGCCGAATACTGGAGTTGTAACTTTAGTGATAGAAAAAGCGGTTGTCTCTCAGCAGGCAATGGCAAGCCTCCGAGTGTATTTCTGCCATGAAAACTATGGTCATAAAAAAACATTTACCGTTTAGAGTCGGCTTGAAACTGTGGGCCCCTCCATTTGTAGAATAACAGCAAGGCGCACGCCATAAATAGGAGGAGGAGCTCGGCCAAACACCCAAAAAGGGTGTACGCGCCAATTATTTATTTATTTTTGATTATTAAATTTCGATCTGAAAAGCCTCAACGTATTATTTTTATACACAAATATCTTCTTTTATATTGCCTGACTTTTGTATTTGACTGTAATATTTTGAGAAGTTTTTCACATAGTACAATCGGCCTCACAAATACGAGTGCAACAACGACGTGCACATGACAAATATGGCGAATAAAGTGAAAAGGAAAATCCATGGTGACATAACAGCAGCACATCCTCAAAGCAACACTGCTTCCGCGTATTGTGTAAGACTGAAGCGGAAAGTGATTGAATGTGGGGAAAAATCGAAATCGAAATTTGTTATTTAGAAAATTTTCAAAAGTCGCTGACTAAGTGAATCTAAGTGAATTGATTATAAAACCCATGGATATGAAAAAGTAAAAACAAGACGCACAATTCATAGTGAGGCAAATACATAGTTGATGGTGCACATGCGAGTATGCGTGTATGAATATTTGTTCGCCACCCACGCATATAGTTGAAGAAGCGACGGCTTGCAGCCTCACTCAGGCAGCGTGTTAGCGAAAAAATCGATATTTCTTGAATATTTACGTAAAGTATAAATAAAATGCAAAGCATGTGGCAAGTGCAGGGCAAAGTGAAATTTTAGCATAAAGCCAATTTAAAAACATACGTTCAGCGAGCAACCAGGCAGCAAAGCCTTGCTATTATTTTGTGAGAGTCTATCGGCGGAGTGAAGTTTGTGCAAATA
Source organism: Anastrepha ludens (assembly GCF_028408465.1). Taxonomy (NCBI): domain Eukaryota; kingdom Metazoa; phylum Arthropoda; class Insecta; order Diptera; family Tephritidae; genus Anastrepha; species Anastrepha ludens. Next base: position 22,593,891 of record NC_071499.1, on the reverse strand, counting down.
AAGTTTATTTGCGCATACGAGCACTCGTACTCACCTACATATAAGTTTTATTCATAGCGGCTGTGTTCGGGTGTGTTTTTGTTTTTGTGTTTGGAGCGTCAGGCCTGTGCTGCAATGATGGATGGTGTGACCGCGAATGCTGAATTGAAAGATATGTCCGACTCCAGTGATAGGCCGAGTTCAGCTTGTGACAGCAGTGGTGCAGTCTTGCGTAACTCAAAGAATTTGACGGCATTACCGCTGGCTCAGCAGGCCAACGAGCACTCGAATGATGATGAGCAGTTGGTAAGCATTAAAGTAGAGAGGAGGGGAAGGGAAAATTAAAATTAAAGTTTAAGTTTAAGCTACACTTTTTATGTGTGTAAGTGTGCGTGCAGAGTGCTTGAGAATGGATTTAACCATCCGTTGGACATCTTTTTTAAAACCGTCGGTTGGGCACCCGGATCTGGACTTTTTTCGTGCTGCTCAGGAGCCTTTTTAAAAGAATATTTTTTATATCCATAAATTGATAGAAACTTAAATTTTAGGAACCTACCTGGAAGCTCCAGTCGTTAGCTATAACAGAAATATGTTAAATTCTCATCCAAAGTAGAAAAAGTCTGGTCAGACCCGGGTGCCCAGCGGAGGATTAATGCCCTTAATAATTTTTTTTAATATATGTACTTATTTTCATGTTTATATGTATGTAAAATCCTGTAAGCAGGAGAAGGGGTCGACTGAATTGGCCTCAGAGACCTTCTACCCGGTCATCGGTCAAAGGGGAGCTCCACAAATTATTTCTCAGGAAAGCGCAGAAAAGATGGGGAGCTCCATTTCTTCCTGTGCTATTTCGAAAACCCCTTAGCACAAGATGACCTCCTACCCGGTCATCGGCATCCCTCTGAATGTTGTTAAAAAGGGAACTGCACAAATTATTTCTCAGGAGAGCGGAGAAAAGATGGGGAGCTCAATTTCTGCGTGTCCTATTTCGAAAACCCTTTGGCCCCAATACGATATACGAAGGACTCAGAAAGTTCTTTGGACTCCTCTTCATTTAATTTACAAACTCGTAGCTGTGTTTACCGGTCACTGGACGATCGGCACACTCGCGGAAAAGCTAGAGTTACCATTTAGCCCCCATTGTAGAAACTGTGGAGACCTTTCAAAGAAGGATACTGTTGAGCACTTTCTCTGTAAATGTCCGGGTTTGGCAGCTAGACGATTAAGGTCACGATAAGGTGCTCTTTTCTTCGACAGTCTGGGGCAGTGCGCCAACCTAAAGCCCATCAATCTTCTCCATTATATCAACACCTCTGGCTGGCTGTAGATATCTGCTTGTTGGACTGGCACTTCAACCATTTCACCTACCCACCTATGTATGTATGTATTAACCTCATCGCTCGGCGCTTCGCAGTAAATACCATTGGGATCGCTTACCACCGGATCGGTATCTCCGAAAGTATCCGTGGACCGAGAGGAACTGAGTTAAGAAGTAACTTACTGCTCCGAAGCTCCTTTGGACTCATTTGCCTATTGATGGAATAAGTTTCGCCGTTCATCTGCCACCCGGTTCCGTGTCCCATCGGTGTTGCCACCGCAGCACGTTTGGCATCTTCGTTCTGCGACGTATGTGGTGACGTGCTTCTTCTTGGAGTTCCACGCAACCATTCGTTCTCCGGCCATGAGGTCGATGGGTATCTCCCCGCTGATCATAAAGTCTGCAGTGCCAGCGACAGTGCTGTAGGCTGAGGCAATTCTGAGTGTCGCTGTTCGTTGCACAGCATCCAGTGCTTTGCGCTTGGCTTTGCAGTTTTGCACAATTGTCGAGACTTCGCTGCCCTAAAGGAGAATTGAGTTTGTGGCCTAACCACCGATAAGTGTTTGAAGGACGCATAGGTGTATACCTCTTTTTACATAGTCAAGCGGCAATTAAGGTAACATCTAAACTTGCTAAGTGGACACTCTTGAGCTTCTGGCAGAAGAAAAAAATGCTGTTATTTCGTCCTAGCCACCTGGTAAACACCTTTATGTGACAGAACTCCTTGTGTGGCACTAGCTAACGGTTTTCCATATTTAAAATTAGTGAGTGGTTAAAACCAGAGCAAACTAGGTACTGTAGTCCGATGAGGAGCCTCAGTCAGGCGCCACTATGTGGTCATACGCTCAGTAGAACATTAAGGCACTGTGTGGGGCTGACATTAAGTTGCTCTCTGGTTAGCCATATGGACAGCGGTTTTACGAGCACCGATTCATCGATCTACTGCATTAGATTTCCTTCTAAATATCCGAGCTCGGATCATCATTTGATGTTTCATGCCCGGAGATTCGAACCTGTGAACTTCCGAATGGTATGTCATGCAAAAAACCAATCGGCTACGGTGTTCGCCGTACGAGAAACTTCTTGAGAAGCCTTGTCTTGCTATTTTACAATGTGGTACCAGTGGAAATTGCACCAGATATAACTACCACTGTACGAGCCGTAATCAGACTAAGAGGCTCCGACCTCAAGCTTGACCTCACTAACGGACATTCAAGTATTCTCAGAAAAGATACATTCTTCACGCAAATTCCATTAAGAGAAGAGTAGGCGGGGTGTAGAAATTGGAGACAGGGGCTGGTGAATCTTTTTACGGATGGCTCACAATTGGATCAAAGAGTTGGTGGAGGAGTTTTCTGTGAGAAGCTCCTCATCAAACTCAAGCTATGGCTACCGGATCACTGCTGTGTATTCCACGTGGAGGGAGCCGCAAGCAAAGAAGCAACTGATTCGCTGCTTTTTTGCAGTAACTGTCAGGGAAGTAAATAGTTACTCCGAGCGGCAATTACTCCGAACATCAATCAGGATCCTAAGCTCAATGATGTTGCACTCGAAACTGGGCGGGGAATGTCATGTCTCTCTTTCGATTGCATCTAAATTCTTTGATATTAGGCACATCCGGATAACTGGCCGCAGGAACATTACAGGAAATTGCTGGCCGTATGAGCTAGTTAAACAGGAAGCCTGTGAGATGGTTTCTTCGGTAAATGAGAGAATTGGGACTATGACTACCTCTGGCCTGCTTCTGGAAGGGTGAGCTTCGCGTCAACTCAGCGATCGTTGGGAAAGTACACAAACTTGTAAGATCGAGAAATCCTTCTGACCACTTGTGAATAAGTGGCGCACGAAGAGCTTCTAAGGTTAGCAAAGCCTGATCTCTCAAATTTTGTAGGTGCCTTTAGAAGGCATTGTTTGTGAGATATGCATTATTTCAAGTTCTTCGAGCTGTTCTATTTATGCGAGGCATCTTGGTGCTTACTTTTTTGCTACGGTTGCTGATATTAAGGGTGCCAAATTTATAGCTATCAAATTTTAAATTGAAATAAAACAATGAAAATTTAAATTGATCAGGCAATCTTTATTATTTTTGAGTAGAACCATTCAAAGAATTAATTTTTTAAATACAAAGTGAAGTCCAAAATAAACAAGCTGGTGTCATAAAAATGTTTTTGATGGCGCCATCTTTTTAATGAGTTAGTGCGTCGGAAGTTACATCCTTAGTTGACTTCCAGTGAAAGCTCGGCGATATTCGGTTCAGTGGAAGCGAAGTTATTGCACCTAAAGTGTCAGTATGTTTGTGTCATCGGCGCAAAAATGAGTTTCGAACAAAGAGCTAATATCAAAGTTTTAAAATCGGTAAAGAGTTTACCGAGACATTTGAATTTATGTACAAAGTTTATGGCGGTGCTTGTCTATCTCGTGCCAGAGCTCATGAGTGGTTTACACGTTTCAGGATATGAGGAAGTGAGGACATAAATGACAACCAACCTACGGGAGGCCCAAAATCAGTTTTCACTGAAAACTCCATCGAGGTTGTTCGTAAATTGCTCAAAAATGAACCGAAATTATCGTTGAATTTCATGGAATCCGAGTTGAATATCTCCAAAGCATCGATTTATCGCATTTTAACTGATCATTTGGGCTTAAGAAAGGTCTGTGCACGATTCATGCCGCACAAGTTGGCTGAGGACCAAAAATTGCTCAGAATTCAACATTCGAAAGACCTCATTGAAGACGCGAGAAAAGACGATAACTTCCTTTACAACATTATAACTGGTGATCAAACGAGGTTTTTCCAACATGAACCTGAAACTAAGCGTCAAACCGCCGATTGGAAGGCCCCAGACGAGCTACCACCCAAAAAATCGTTTTAGAGAAGCCAAAAATCAAGTCGATGCTCATTTGTTTTTACGATTCCAAGGGAATTCTCCACAAGGAGTTCATGCCAACGGGCCAAACCGTCAATGCAATTTTCTATCTTGGTGTTTTGAAGCATTTGTTGCATCGCATTCTTCGAATTCGCCCTTAATACTGCGAACCACCTTCTCATCGATCTATTCTTGTGGCTAGAAATCGCATTTTAACCATCAATCACTCACCTTATTCGCCTGATATGGTTCACTGTGACTTCTCTCATGAAAGAAAAAAACGTTTTGCGTCCGTAGAAGGCATCCAAACGGCTTGTACCGACATCCTGAAGGACATTCCGATCAATAACCTGAGACACTCTTTCGAACAGCTTTTAGATCACGCAAAACAGTGTTTCGGGGCCAGAGGGGACTATTTTGAATGAATAAACTCGAAACTATCAGAAAAAAGCTCCTGTCGTTTCTCTTTTAGCTCAGTCTTGCTTATTTTGGACTTCACCTTGTATAATCCCTTTCAAATGTTAGCCGCAATTTTGAATGACTGGAGGACTTCGGTCGCTATCTCGTGAATAGGTTCCCAATACCTTGGTGTTAATCTGCGATTTTCGTTAATACCTCACACATAGTTTTTTTATTTTTTTTCGACTCACCTGGCAAACTCAATGGCAAACCTTTTTGCAAACCTAAGTTTATTTTTATTAACTTCCAAACTTTAATAGCAAACTAAATTTAATTTGAAATTAATATTTTCTAATTATTTATATTCAAATTAGTTACAAAATAAAAATTGTTCATTGTCGCGAGCTTCGTTATATCGAGGTTTCACTGCATTTAAATATCAGTTTTCATGCGTTATTTACTTTGTAATGGAAATATTTATTTAATTTTGCAATTTATTAAATTTGTGTAATCCGTTTCAACCTCCCCGCAAAAATATACCATTTCCCCACTACTTATCTACCGTTCATGCTCGTCCTTCTCTCGAATGACCTGAATTTACTTGTCAATGTATGAATGTAGCCACATACATTTACTGTCACCGCTGATGAGTTGTCATGATGAGATGCTTTTATGTAATTTATTACTTGCTATTGATTTTCAATGTTTGTTTTTTGCTTGTTTGCGTGCCTGTCATGTTTTCGCCCTCCCACGGCGAACAAAAATGCTAAATGGGGTGTTGTGGGCAGACATGGCGTATGAGTGACATTAACAATAGCGCACGACCACAATTAACGAGCACAATTTAACTTGCTCTTCTTCTTCTTCTTCCTTTTATTCCTATTCATACAATTCTTCTCGTTTTTTTTCATTGTTTTTTTGCGCTTATTCTACGCTTTCTCGCTTCCTTCCGCCGCTTGCAGTTTTGCGCAACAGCAACAAAAACAACAACAGCCGCAACGACAGCAGCCGCCGCTACCGCTACCGCTAACGCCACCGCCGCAGCAACAGTCACAAATATGTCTTCGCTGTCATCGACGTCCACCACGTCTGCAGCGCTCCCCGCTGCCGTGCATTTCTTGGCCAGCTTCCATCAGATTTGTGTGGTGACTGCTCTGCTTCCATTGGTGACACTATTCACCTGTTTCGTCACCGCGTACGTCTTCCAATATGACGATGTGCACGAAACGCATTGCCGTGTAAGTTTGTAGAGTTCGTAGTTGTCCTTTACAGTGCAAGTCGCATGCAAGGGCACTTTCACTCTAATATGCGATTGCCCATTAGGCAGCTAATGAATTTTCAATTGTAATGCCTTCGATTGCTTGATGTTAATGATTTTTCTTTTTTTTTCGTTTCGTTTCGTATGCAGGTCTACAACGTTGTACCATCGATAAGTGCCATTACCGGCGTCAGTCCACAACGCTACTTCTGGCGCCTGAGTATTGCCTTACACATCGGACCACGTTTTCCCATCGCCTTCGTGTATAAGAATTATTACCGCAGTTTGTTGGGCAATTTGCAGCAACGTCGGCCGCATCTGGTGGCGAAGGCCGATAAAATGATTACGTTAATTTTAGTTTTGAATATCATCGAAATTTCATCGTTGGGCGGCGTCACCTACATTTCGAATAGAGAGAATTACCGTAAGTAAATACATAGAAAAATTTATTTAAGTTTGTGCAGGGATTTTTGTGGTGGTAAATCAGGCGGCAGGCTAATCGCCTACACTGTCAGAAAGCAAACTAGATTAACGAAACCAACGCAAGACAAGTCTTGTCGAGGCCCTATGCTCCCGAGAGGAGTGAACAAGGGGAAAAAATAAAAAAAATCAGGCGTTTGGAATTCAATTTAATTCGGCTATAAAAAAAATGCATGAATACTTTTCAAAGAAAACATTTTTCTTTACAAATATGGAAGTCATTTTTAGCTTCTTTATTTTAAGAAAAATAATTGAAGAAATTTTACTAAAATGAAGTAAAGCCACGAGTTAAGACAAAGAAGTTTAGTGAAGAAGTGAAAGAAGATTAATGAGTTAATAGAAAGGCAGACATGGTGAAGTTTTCAAAATCACAGAGGATTAAATAGTCAAGACACGTGACACATACGGAGGCGGAGAGAGTACAGAAGAGATCATCAGAGACTAATGACTAAGGACTTGGGACAAGCGAAAGAAGTCAAGAAAGTCTAAACTATAGTGGAAAGATGAAATAGCAGAAAACATTCTAAAAATGAGAGTTAGAAACTGGGAAAAGACTGCTTGTGAACGAGAAGAATGAAGAAAAGCCGTCTGGCAGGCAAATGCTCACAAGTAGCTGGAGCAGGCTTTGCACTAACCTAATCTGCCAACATCCCAGGGAGTGTTTGATAGAAAGATTCCGTGGAAGATTTTTGGACCTTTGCACGTTGGCAACGGCGAATATCGCAGGCGATGGAACGATGAGCTGTATGAGCTTTACGACGAATAGACGTAGTGCAGTGAATAAAGATCCAGCGGCTACGTTGGCTGGGTCCTGTCGTCCGAATGGATACAAACGCTCCGGCTCTGAAAGTATTCGATGCGGTACCAGCTAGTGGTAGTAGAGGAAGAGGAAGGCCTCCTCTGCGTTGGAAAGATCAAGTGGAGAAGGACTTGGCTTCACTTGGTGTGTCCAATTGGCGTCGGTTAGCACGAGAAAGAAACGACTGGCGCGCTTTGTTAAGCTCGGCCAAAATCGCATAAGCGGTTATCGCGCCAATTAAGAAGAAGAATTGGATGGTATTGATGTGGACAACGTTTATTTTCAACAAGACGGCGCTACGTGTCACACAAGCAACGAAACCATTGATATTTTACGGGAAAAGTTTCACAACCGTATTATCTCTTGAAGAGGTGGTCACATTTGGCCACCGAGATCTGGTGATTTAACACCTTGTGACTTTTTTCTTTGGGGCACGTGAAAGAGAAGGCCTACGCCAACAACCCAGGGTCGATTCAAGACTTCAAAGATGGGATTCGTGAGGCTGTTGAGGACATAGGGCAGCCACTTTACAATTCGGTTGTGGAAAATTTCATCAAAAGGATATTGTCCTATATGCGTGTTCATGGTGGTCATTTGCCTGATGTTATTTTCCACTATCAGCAGCATACCTTCCTCTTTATAATGAAATCAACATTCGATAATTTATATTAAAAAATAGCATTTTCCTTTGAATATCAAAATAACACCTCTCATTGGAAAACCCTGTATAGCTGAACACTTATATTATTTTAACTTGTTTCTATTTAAACTTTTTCACTACAGATCATTCAAAATTGGGCTTTTTATTTGTTTATTGTATGATTTAATGATTTGCTGTCTATTTCTTACAAGTAAAAAATTATCCAATTAAAGTTAACTTCAAACTTCCCCGTAAAGTTAAACACCACTCTACGCGCCCTCAATTTCCCCTTCCTTGCAAGTTTGTCATGTAGAACAAATGCAAAACGTGACAGTTAGAAACAGTTGGTATAAACAGTGGCTCAGGAGACCACTATTTATATAACTTTTATAACTTTTTCTAACACTTTCCCTACTTTCTATGTCTTCCAGCAATTCACGAAAAAATCTTCATTACATTTATGGTTTGCTCACTCTGCTACATGTTGGCCACAATCAAATTGCACGGCATACTCTTCGAGGATGAAAGCCAACTATTGCCCCTACAACGCGATTCAATCAAATGGAAGAAAATACTTTTCACCACCTCCATTATCAGTACCGTTGGTTTGTTGGTATTTTTTGCCAAACACCGTTTCTACTGTCATGATTTGGGTAAGTTGCAGCAAAATTGATCATATTTTTATTACTAACTAATTACTAACTATTTTTGTTTTTGAATTTTATACATTTACTTTATAATTCGTACAGCATTCAGTTGGTTCGCTTTCTTCGAGTACGTGATCGCCTTTGCGAATATGCTTTTCCATTTCACAATCATTTGGGATTTCCCATCGCAATTTATGCTAATCGTGCAGGGATCGAGAAATAAAGTTGAGGAAATGATCGGTCGAGTGAGCGCGAAGTGGGATTAAACGCAATCGGAATTACATACGTAGGCCGTTGATATTTCACGAGAGCACGAACATGTACACGAACACATGTAGAAGGTGCTCGTGTGTAGTATTCGTTGTGACTTGGATATCAAGCGTTATACACACAATCATATGTGTGTAGGTATGCAGTTGGATTCGGTGGTTTGGTAACGGAATAAATCAATTTATTTTGATTTGTTAGTGCTTGACAGACGTGTTTGAGTAACTTCGGAGAGCGCGCTTCCACTGTGAATTATCACCAATTCATTTTTTTAAAGCATTTCTTTTTGTTTTCGAGAAGTATATACAGAAATACTAGTGCATAGATAAGCGTAGTGTGAAGGTAAAAGTCTCCTAACAGCAGCTTGCGAAAAGCCATAGTTAAATTCATTTCAAAACATGCAAATATATTCACAAGAAAATGTTTGTATATATAAATTTAATTGCACATATTTATAAATAATCATAAATAATTTAAATTATTTTCGAAATAAGTTTTAAAATACAATAACACTTTTATTCCGTTGTTAAATATAGATTTCAAATAGTTTTGTGAAATTTTTAAAAATAAGGCAACGACACAAGTTTTAAATGCACTTAGAAAGCAAAAGTAGTTGCAATTTACATACATACAAAATGCTAAAAATATCTCAATTACTCAAAAACGTTATGACTTATTGTACATGTACATACACAGTGATGAATATTTTAAAAATAAAGTTGTTACGTACTCAGTGAATTTGTAATAGAATCTTAGCTCTGTATACACAAACAATTTTAAATTTTACAGCTAATTTAGTGAAACGAGTTTCTATAAAATAAATTTAGCATTATTTCTACTTAGCAAACTAAGGTTCAAATGCTGTACAATGCTTATAAATCCTACAAGACAGCTGACTAGCATATAAGCACTCATATTATCATCATCACTATCCTCATCTGATAGTTTCCCCTTGTCGGTGTGATATTCAATCTCTCTTTTACCAATAAGAAATTCCTCTTATAACTGAAAAAATATATCTACTATGCTCTAAAGGCAAGGCAACTAATCATTTTTATTCTTACAATGTAATAACTGCTGACAACTAAACTCCTCATTGTCGTCATCACAAACTTTTCAGCACTAATAATCATACTTCTCATTTTTGTTCTCAAAAAGTAATCAGCACTGATGGGCCAAACTACTCATTTTCATTATCAAAAAGTAATCAACACAAACTCCTCATTTTCGTAAAAAGTAATCAGACTGAGGAGTTTTTGTCATCATAAAATGTTTTAGTTAGAAATATATACAATTTATAGTTTTTTGTTTATTTTGTTTAATTTATGTTTTTTGTTTAGAAAACTTTTACATATCAATTTGGTGTTTTATCCACGGGGATTCGCGCTCACGAATTTTTTCAAATGTTAGCCTAGCATCTACTCATTCGGCTATGGTGACTATACAACAAAGACAGCCCAATTTCACACTAGTACTTTTTTCAGAGCAGCCGCATTATATCGTTGAAATCGTTAAAATTAATCAACACTGATGACAAAAACTCCACATTCTCGTTAAAATCGTTAAAAAGATACAGACTGAAGAGTTTTTTTTATCATAAAATGTTTTATTTAGAAATATATAACATTTATATTTTTTTGTTTTCATTAGAAAACTTTTACATATCAATTCGGTGTTTCATCCACGGAGTTTGGAACTCACGAGTTTTCAAGTTTTACCCAAGCATCTACTCATTCGGCTATGGTGACCAGTCAAATTTCACACTAGAACTTTTTTCAGAGCAGCCACATTATAAGCATACAAATGAGTGGCCTTGGCGTTTAAAGTACAGTAGATATATTTTTCACCTTTATAAAATTGCTATTGGTAAAAGAGAGGTAGAATTCACACCGAATAGGGGAAAAGAATATCAAATGAAATATTTGATTTCCCCATTAAAAAATGTTGTATTTGCTATTCTGATAATGCGCATGTATTAAAGACTAATAAAATACTTGTAAATGTGTTGGAATTTTTGCCGAAAGTGCTCAGCACTGTCTTGTAGGGAAATAGTTTCACTTACCCATATACATATATGCAAATATTTTTTTTTAATACGCTCCCTGCAGAGAGATCTCCAGTAACACCAAACTGATGCGCTTTTAGTTATATTAGAACTATCACTAATTTCTCTTTTTCCCCTTTCTCTATATGCAACTGGAATGGTAGTAAATGTAGTCAAGCCAATTGGTGAGCGTAGAGTGGCATATCCACAGTGAGTGCAGAGTTCGCTCTCCACTGCAATGAGCAACTTTCCAACGGTATTTCTGTCATAAACAGTTATTCATAAAAACGCTATCTGCCTTTCAGAGCGCGCATGAAATTTTGAGGTTCTCCTTTTGGTATACCTATACCTATGAAATGAAAATTTTTTTCAATTTCAAACGTTTATTAACAAAAAATGGTTACACATTTTATCTTCAAAATAATAGCCATCGCTAGCGACACATTTTCCCCATCTCTCAGGCAATTTGTGGATGCGGCGCCAAAAAAATTGGCCGTCTTTGGCCGCAAACCAATCATCGAGTCATTTTTTGGCTTCTTCGTGAGAATTGAAGCGGCTGCTCGGAAAGTGCGTGGCCCATCGATGCAAACAAATGATAATCGGAAGGCGCCAAGACTGGTGAGTAAGCCGCATGCACCAGCGGTTCCCAATCGTACGTCTCCACCAATTCCCGGGTCGCTCTTGTTCGATGTGGCGGTGCATTGTCATCAAGAAAAATTACTTTGTGACGCCGATCGGCATATTGTGGGCGTTTTCGGTGTATAGCGCTATTCAAATTGGCCAATTGTCGTTGGTAGCGTGCACCGTCAACTGTTTCACCTGGTTTTAATAGCTCGTACCAAACCATACCACGCTGATCCCAGAAAACACACAGCATTGTCTAGCGGCCGAAGCGATTTGGCTTGGCCGTTGTTTATCACTCTTGGATTATCATTCGCCCAAATGAGGAAATTCTGCTTATTGACGAATCCACTGAGGTGAAAATGTGCCTCATTACTGAAGATGATTTTCTTCACGAAGTGCGCGATATGCATTTTGATTTGAATGCCCGTTCTCATTATAAGCCTGAATAACTTTAACGCGTTGCTCGATTGTGTATCTTTCCATGGTTCAAATTGAGTTAGTCTGAAATTGAAAAATGTCAAACGAAATACAGAAAAAAACTTGACGTTTAGGTGTGGTTCACATTTAACATCGGCCTTTTAAATTTACCCTTTCCTTTATAAGCGAGTTATTTTGGTAATTTAATTAACAATTATTTCAAGACGGCTTGGTTAGGTTAGCTAAACAGCAATGATCTCATTTATACCACATATATAACTAGTGTTTAGTGTTGTTAGATAATGGAAATTATGAAGGCATAGACCTCAGCTTAGATTTACATACTTATATCTCGAAGCAAAAGTTCTCCTACTCAGATACTCTCTGTTAAAATACCCCTCAATCAGTGGAAGATTGACATCGCACACTTTTACGCAATTCGTAATTTCATAACCAATTTGATTGTTCAAGAAAATCTCTACTCTCCTTGTCTTCTTCCAAGTCAATTTGAGCTCTACAATATTCCAGTTATATATAAGGATTTTTGCTTAGTACATTTAAAGTTTTTTCTTCAAATATTCCCGAGATTCAAAAGCTTTTGGCACTATCTCCAACTTTCATTTTACAGTGGAAAACTTTTTTGCCTTACCTTTGTGATAGAATTAGTGTTAGAACATAATAGATCCTCTACCTGCTTCCATTATAGTAGTTTATTGACTGCCTTTTGTGTTATATCGAACGGGATTTACCCCTATAAAAAGCTGCAAATTGAATTGGAACACTCTCTAAATTTGCTCACAATTGCTCGCTCTGCGAAATCTTGATCCTAAAAAGCAAATTAGAATTGCTTTATTAATTGAGTCGCAGGCTTTAAAAGTTATTATTTCGCGCTTGTTAACACGAGTGGATTCTTGTTAATGTAAAAACTAGTGGAAATTAATCCCATAGCCACCCTTGCTTGACTTAGAGCAGCGCCGGTGTGTTGTATTAGTACAACACAACTCAACTAGTCGTTGCTTGAGGGGAATTGTGGAGAGCAGCTGTGAGGCTGGCCAATGAAAAGCTACCATTAAATAATGTAACATTCAAATGTGTTTCAACATATTGGGGAAGCGCGATCTCAATCCTCTTGTGACGAGACATTCTGTAGGGGTGTACACTGCTTGAATGATGATAATTTTTTTTTATATTATATTTGTCTTGTTTTCAAGCAAAACTTTTTTTTGTTATTTTTTGTTCTTAATACTGTCAATTCTTTAACCAAAGCCATATACTTATACAGGGTTGCCCATATTGGACGGACCAAACGGATTTCGATGACTCTTTGGGCCCATACCAATCGACGAGGTTACTCAAAATTTATACAAAGTTTAGAAAAATGTATCAAATTTTCATCTGAATTTTTAGAAAATTTTCGGCTACGCAGTAATAGGTTTCACGAAATTTTAATAAAATAAATCCAAGTTTTAGGTGGCTAAATTAACCCATTAATTTTGAAATGTTTTTTTATTTCGGTGACGGTTCTTGCGGTTTTAGTGGAAGATGAAGTATCAGAAAACATTCTAAAAATGGGAGTCAGTTACTGGGAAGACTGAGAAGACTGCTTGTGAAAGAGAAGAATGGAGAAACATCGCCTGGCAGGCTAAGGCTCACAAGGAGCTGTAGCGTCAAACGATGATGATGACCTCCACGGCGGGCTTTTGCAAAAGCCTCTTCTCTCAAAAGCCTAAGCTCCTGTATCGTGTTTTTTGTCCATAATAAATGCAATTTATAAAACCGGTATTTTTTTTTTTGTCTTGCACATTTTCTTCCTCCACAAATTAATTTTTAAATGAAATAAAGTGAAATTTTTCCAAAGATTCAGATTAAAAAGTTTAAAATTCAGCTGAAAATTTGTTAAATTTTTAAAAAATTTCTATAAAATTTGTAAGTGTGATTTATATGATTTTGGCTACAGAATGAACAATGTTCCAAAAAAAAATATAACAACAAAAAATCTTAGTCGCAAAAACATTGTAAATATTAAAAAAAAATTATCGTGCACTCAGTTATGCTCGTCACTGTAGCGTCTCATTATTATTGACAATGTCAGCCTTCGCTTAATTTCTATGAATGCTGGGAGTTCATTGGCATTAACATTTTGAAATTAAGCTAGTCTTCGGCTTGACTTAATTAAGGTGAAAAGTAAAATTTCATGCTCAAAGTCGCTGATCAAAGCAAATGACCCCCTTAATTAAGGGGAAAAGCAAAAAATTTCAGGCTCAAAATCGCTGATCAGAGCAAATGACCCTCTTAACCAAGGAGAAAAGCAAAAAATTTCAGGCTCAAAATCGCTGATCAGAGCAAATGACCCCCTTAACCAAGGAGAAAAGCAAAAAATTTCAGGCTCAAAATCGCTGATCAGAGTAAATGACCTCCTTAATTGAGGTGAAAAGTAAAAAATTTCAGGCCCAAAATCGCCGATAAGAGCAAATGCCTTTCTACCAAATGCCTGCTCCTAGTGAAGTGGTGGTGAAACTGCACATTAGTCTAATTTCCCAACCTAACATGCATACATACATAATAATAATTACATTCCTACTCCTTAAGTGAGTTACTTGCTGCCCCTCTTACTGATAGGAGAATTTCATGAGAGCAACAATCAAATAAGTACCCCTTAAGTTGCATAGCTAGCCAGCCACCTGCTCGAAGGCAGTCTCTAAATTCTGTAGTCTCCTCACAGTCATACAAATTATGACACACTTTAGTAGATTAATTTTGTTTAGAAAAATATTGTAATTATAATAAAATTGAAAAAAAAAATCGTTTATCACAAGGCAAATTACAAATACAAACTTTAAATAATATATACACTCATACATATGTACATACACACTCATACAGTCTAGAATTATCGCTTGAGCAAGTTTTTGTGTAGATATGCATTTCTTCTGGTGAATAATATAATTTTTTTCTAACTATCTCAAATGAAGCTCGTAATTCAGAAATCAATTTAAACAAGTTTGTAATAACTCGAACCACTTTTACAACTTTTTGCTACAATAATAGAAATTTTTGTTCTAATTCTAACTAAATACTAAAACAACGTTTCTACTGCTGTGTGGCAGCCTCATTTTTTTTATTTAACTAAACTATTAGTATATTCGCAGTACAACTTTCTAGCAACTCAAAATAGTTACAATTAAAATTAGAGAAGAAAAATAAAAATAAGCAAATAAATATTTAATGAACTAAGCTACATCAAAAAAGGTTAAACAAATCTGATACACTAAAATTACAGTACATGAAAATCGAAATTTAAATAAAAATAGAAAATGTAAAATTGCAAAAACCAAAAAATAAAAAAATAAAAAAAATGAATAATAATATTAATTAACATATCGTACAAGGTCTGCAAACGAAAAAAGCGAAACAAGTAATAGACAATAGGGGTAAGTAGCAAGAGAAAATATGTAGTTAAAGAAATCAGGAAAAAATGTATTAACACAAATTAAGTAGAAAACGTAATGCCGCAGCAGTTTAGCACATTTTGGCGAAATTTTAGAAATATTTAGTTACCAAAAGTAAATGTATATGAATACTATTATTTTCTAGTATTTTTTTATTTTTCTATATTAGTATTTTTTCTTTTTCTTGTATTTCAGTTTATTCAGCCAATAAGGCCAAGTCAAGTTTTTATTTTAATATACGAGGCGTGTTTTTAAAGTAAGTATCGTTTTGACATAAAAAAACAACAAGTAAATTTTTTCCAAAAATAATTTATTCACTTGAAAGGCCATACTTTACTCTACTTTTCTACATAACTCCCATTACTATTGAGACATTTACGTCAGAGACGTCAAAGAAGATTGCCGCCTGATTAGAGAACCACTGCTTCACAGTCGTTTTCACTTTGTCATCATAGTCGTTTTCACTTTTGTGCACATCAGTCAACTTTTTGGTACCCAGCGTGAACACAATTCGCGATCATTTAAGGGAGTAGTATGGTATTTTTTTTTTTTCATTTTTTTTTTTTTTTTTTTTTTAAATTATTCTATAACATTTTAAGATTATTGTGTGAAAGTTTGAAGTGCATTAGAGTAAAATTGACAAAGACACAAAGGATTATGTATCTACCTCTCCAACCGGATTTCACGCTGTAAAAATCTTCACAAATCTTTAAACGCGTTTTTCTCACACTTGCCTTTTTTACGGTCGGTGTCCACTGTAGATTCATATCTACTGCACCGATTCTTTTCAAATTTGGTTTTTTTGTTTCTTTACTTTATTCACGAGGTAATGACGTCGAGTTTTTTTGTTTTTTAAATTTTGTCATATTTTAAAACAACAAAGTTTTCAAGTTTTTTTTATGAAAAATCGGTGTTTTGACTTCAAAGCGCTTTAAAAAATTAAAAAAAAAAAAAAAAAAAAAAAATTCGACGTTGTTACCTGCGAAACTTTATTAGCTGATGAAATAAATTTGGTTTTTTGATTTTAGTTGATCCAGTAATGAGTTCTGAGGGACACCGCAATAAAACTTTTTTATGAGACGTCCGCGAAGATTCGCTGCCACCAACTCATTTCTTCATAAAAATCAATGAAAATTTCACACAATATTCTTTAAATATGACTTTATAATGAAGTAATTTTAAAACTTTGAATAAATCAACTGTGTCGACAAAAAAAATTTCGAAAAATATGCTTGTTTTACACCGAATTAACCATACTACCCCCTTAAACGTTCGAACACAATTTCGTAAAGAACACTTCTTGAAACAGCAGGAAACTTTTCAGCTAAGGACGAAAACGTGAATCGTCTGTTCTCTTTCATTTTACAGTCCACTTTTTGAATCAGTTCATCGGTAATGACTGAAGGTCTTCCACTTCGTTCCTCATCATTAATGTTTTTGCGGCCATCTTTAACCCATTTCCGCACCATTCCATCACTCATAATGTTTTCACCATACACTTCACTGATTTGGTAATGAATGTCAATTGATTTGAAGTCTTGAGCACGGAGAAACCGTATTACAGCACGCACTTCACAGTCGGCGGGATTCTCAATAGGTGGAGGGACTTTAAAATCACGTAAACAGATGTGGACTCGATCGGATGGTTCCGTAATGGCGTCTGTGGCTTTCCAACAGATGTTGTTACACGACGCGCATGCGCTAAACGGCGACCGCAGCGTTGTGGCGGCGTAATTTAAAAACGGTACTTATGTACTTTAAAAACACGCCTCGTATTATTGATTTTTCAGGAGTTAGTGGATATATAAGTAGATATGCCCTACCAACTATTTAGATGGTGCGGAAATGGAAAATAAAATGTATTGAAATTTATCAAAAAAAAAAAAATATATATATATTTAATAATTTTTTTGAGATTTTAAAGTTTTCAATAATAATAATGCATTTTTGAGTTTTTTTGTATTATTCAGAAAATACATATGCATAATCATAAATCATCATCAGCATAACATCACAGTTCGGGTGAACAGTTGTTTTCGTTACATTTCGCCTCCACGTTACTCGGTCAGCAGCTTTTCGTTTGCTAGCAGATATGCCCATAGCTCCAAGCTCTCCTTTAATGCCATCGCTTTCTCAGCCGGTCCCTTCTTCTGTTACCTGGTGGATTTGTTTCGAAGTTCTTTTTTACAGCTCTTAAAGGGGGTTATAATTTTTTGATCAAAAGTAAAACTCTTTTTTCAAGCGTTATTTTTTCGCTCTTAAATAATGAGTATTTTTTGTGTTTTGTATTTTTCATCAACGACTACTTTTTGCGTTTTATTTTTTTGATCAAAAATGAAACTCATTTGGTGAACCTTACTTTTTTGCCCTGGAATAAAAATCGATTTTAGAGTTTTCATTTTTTGGCAGATTGAAAAACGCAAAACGCCAATCGCACTTAAACTCAGAGAAACTCTTTTCAACTCACCATAACTACCTTCCTCTCATTTTATGAAACTTAAGTCGCAGTCCATGAAAATCTTGATGAAGCCCCGCTCAACCCAGTGTTATGTTATGTTAAGATCCAAATATACATACAAATATCACAAGGAAGATAGATTAGTAGGTTTGCTATTTAGCTATGGTGAAAAAGAAAATTGTGAGGGCAACTTTGGCTGCCACGCCACTTGTGCATTCGTTAGCCGAAATCTGCTCGATTGGTATTCACACACTCGTTCAATCAGCCGTTGCTCAGACGGCAACGAGGTGCCATTGGTTGTTTCATTTTCGTATATAACCAACACAATCTCAGTTTTTTGTAAACATATCCCTTGGCGGCTGCCGTAGCCGAATGTGCCGACAATTTTTTTTCTAATAGCAGTCGCCCCTCGGCAGGCAATGGCAAACCTCCGAGCGAATTTCTGCCATCAAAATTTGCACCTTAAGTAATTCGATTTATGACTGCCGTTTTTGAGCGCTTAATTAGAAATCGAAATTTGATTTTTGTGTGAAAAAGTTTGGAAGAAGTACCTCCAATCTGATCTCCCTTTACTTCGCGTGACTTAATCAGTTCGCAGTTGCTTTGCTTGAAACTCCCAGCGCCCTTATAAGGCCGTTAACAACATGAAAGCTTCAGCATACGAAAGTTATTAAGTTCCTTAAAATTAAGATAAGGAAAAGTCTCTTCGACAAAAATACTATTCGAAATAGTCTCCATTTAGCTTTACACTTTACACTTCATTCAACGTTTCTCGCCTTCTAAATAATTCGCTTTCTCGCAGCTCTCAAAGCAGACATTTGTTCCATGAATGACCGCTTAATTTGACTCAAATCTCTTACTGTCGCGCCATTTCTTTCTATTTCGAAAGTTTTCGCATGGGACTGCATCTGAAATACGGAGCTGGCTGAGGCAACTGCTCGTAACCTGATTAATGCATTTTTATGACAGCGGGCTCCTACGACGGCGTGTTGCACTTACTGATGGAAGAAAACTTTTTCCTCCACAATAAAAAAAAAATAAACTACGCGGCTATTCGATATGGTCCTCAATACTATGGCTAGATACTGTAATTTATTACAAACAGTTTAAGAAACTAAAAAAAAAACTAAAACTATTGAAAAAAAGTGATTCAAAGATTTATTTTTTTTTATTATTTGAAGCCGGCAAATTAGTTTTCTCACATTTGGTATTTAATTTGAAAAATGTTTTTTGATTTTGATAACCCAAAACCATTGCTTGATAATCTCAAATTATGTTTATGAAAGCTAAAATTAGTGCTAGAAATATATATTAAAAATAATTAAGGGTGGCGCAAAATTAATCGGGTGGCACAAAATTAACCATTCAACTTTTTACTAAAAAAAAAAAATTATTTTGAATGACGGAAATCTTTATTTTGACCCTCACGAGCTCCATTGCTTGTCTGTTTGTATGCTGCAGCTGTCTAGCTCACAAGTGTCAAATATGATTGTCGTAGGACGATATTTGCAAATATTATAAGTCTTTCCATAATTGATTAATTTTGCGCAACCTGTTACAATAGGAAATAGGAAAATCAACATTAGGGCTGTTCACAATTAAGTGCAAATAACTTGGCAGCTTAGCATTTGCGCATTACCATGACAAAAGCACAACTGTATGGGCAAGTAAATATATGGCATACAGTGCGGAAAAAAAGTTTTGACACAGCGGGTTTTTTTGTGCAATGTTTTCATGCAAATTTTGTTTTCGTTAATTTTGTATAAAAATATGGGTCATATTACAACAAAGGCAATACATTTTAAAGTTTCAAAATTTATGCGGCGAAAAAATGCATACAATTTTCTAAAAAATTTCAAACTTTTCACGACGAACTAAACATTTTTTTGAATGCAATTTTATTGTTCATTTAAGTTTAGGGCGAGGTGTTGAAAGTTTTTTTTTTCAACAAAATTTTTGAACAAAAAATCTTGAACGCTAGACGGGAAGCAATGCAATGCAGAGATCGTCAGCAGAAAATTATTAAAATGGAATTTCAAAACACAAAAAAAAAATTTTTTTTCTGAGTAAGAAATTACGATGAGAGTTGGAGGAAATTTTTTGAATTTGAACTTTTTACTTGAAACTACAATAAATATATATTTTTTAAATATAATTTTATTGCTCATTTAAGCTTAGTGCAAAAAGTGCAAGTTTAAAGCTGCTGAAAATTTCTCTTTTTTTTGTAAAATTTTTTTTTGGAATTTCAAACCTGCACCTCAGCACACTAGAATTAAATTAGCTACTGAAGAGGTGTCGAGGTGGCGAGGTTTTACAAGAAACTGCTGCCTTCAATATCATCGCAGTCATGAGAATGCGCACGGGACTAAGTTAAACGCGATATTCCACCACTGGCCTTAGTCTTAGCGAAAAGCCATTGGCGCACTAAAAGCTAACAAGGCGCCAGGGCCAGATAATATCAATGAAGAACTTCTCAAGGTTAATCCGGAGGCGGGAGCCCGATGCCTACTCTCCCTACTACAGGATATTTAGAACTCAGAAAAGATATCCAGTGAACTAATGGAAGACGTCGTTACGCCTTTACCGAAAAAAGGCAATCCACCTGAGTACACAGATTGGAGAGGCATTACGTTGCTGACTTTGACGAATAAAGTCAGCTAAAGGGCTGTGAGCCCTAAGGAAAGAACAAAGCGGATTTCGGCGACGGTGCAACGAGTTGGAGTTGTGCTGAGCGGACATAACGATAGATCTACTGCCATACAAGCCAGGATACAAGCTGCAAATACGTCTTACTTCGCACATACAACGTTCATGCATTCATTTTTTTCTTCTTTTTTTTGCATTCATTAAATTCGTTAAAAATCATGAAATTAAAAAAATTAACGAAAAAATGAATGAGCAAAAAAAAAAACAAACAAAAAAACGAAAAAAGCATCATTAATTTTTTAAATTAATTTTTTTCCCTAAATTGTTTTTTGCTCATTAATTTTTTTCATTAATTTAATGAATACTGATTTAAGAAAAAAAAAGATTAATGAATGTGTTTTTTTTTTTTTTTTAAAGTTAATAATTTTTTTTTTTCGGTTTTTGCTCATTAATTTTTTTTTCATTAATTTTGTCATTCAAAAATGCATTAATTTTTCTTAGTCTTTTATTTTGCTCATTTTTATTTTGCAAATTTTTTCAATTTCATGATTTTTAACAAATGCAAAAAAAAGGAGAAAAAAATAAATGCATGAATTTGTTTGAAAAAACAAAAACAAAAAAAATTTATGAATTTGTTTTCCTCATTAATTTTTGTTTCCTTCATTTCCGGTAATTCAAAAATGAATGAATTCTTTGTTTTTTTGTTTTGCTCATTCATTTTATTTTCTTTAATTTGAAAAAAAAAAATAATGAGCAAAAAAAAAAAAATAATGAATGTTTCTTTTTTTTCAAATTTAAATTTTTTAAATTAATTAAATTGATTAAAAAAAAATTAAGAATTTTTTTGCGCATTAATTTTTTTTTCGTTAAGTTTTTCAATTTCGTGAATTTTAATGGATGAATTTTTTTTGTTAAAAAAAATTGATGAATTTGTTTTCGGTTTTTTTGTTTTGCTCATTAATTTTGTTTTCATTAAGTAAAAAAAAACATCAACGAGCAAAAAAAAAAAAAATAAATGAAATTTTTTTATTTTTGTTTTCAAAAAAAAAAAAAAATGAATTTTTTTGTTTATTTTTTTGCTCATTTTTGCTTATTGAATGAATTTTTTCCATTAAAAAAAAATGAAAGAATTTTTTTTTTTTAATTAATGATTTTTTTTTGTTTGTTTGCTCATTTTTACCCTGAACCTATTTTTTCTGTTAAAAAATAAATGAATTTGTTTTTGTTTGTTTCTTTACTCATTACTTTTTGTTTCATTCATTTTGTCGTTTTGAATGAATGAATTTGTTTTTCTTTTTGCTCGTTTATTTGTTTTTTCATTATTTTCTTTAATTTCATTAATTTGTTTTTAATGAATGAGTTTGTTTTTTTTTTTCTAGTATAACTACGAAATTGCTAATAAAAATTTTTTTATTATGGTTTTGAGTAAAAAGTTAGAAATTCCGACAAAAGTTGCTTAGGTTTTTTTTTTGAATTTTGGAAAATATTTGAAACTTCGATTTATACTGCTTGTAATAAACCAAAAGCCTATATTTTCATACAAAACTAGCGCAAAAAAACCATTGGAAAATTGTAAAAAAAATCGCTATGCCAAAACTTTTTTGACTCACTGTACTTCTATATAATTGCCATTACAATATAAAACTGCTGTAACGCCAAATTATTTGCGCTGAATTGTGAACCGCCCTAATGTTGTGCTGCTTTTCGTAGACCAGCCAGAACTGGTATTATAAACTGACACAAGAAAAAAGTACTAAACAGTACTCGAAAGGACTTTGAACCAAAAAGTGAAATACATAAAATAAAAAAGGGAATACTAGTTAACGAATATATTATTCTGTATTCCAAACGAGATACTCAGTTAAGAGCATTAAAGCTGTTACAAAGGCAAAAAGAAATACAAAAAACACAACTTAAATACTTAGCAAATAAATTTTGCTGTAGAGTTAAATCAATTAAAAAATAATTAATAAATGAGTGAAAGTAGTAGAAAAAAAATACTGAAGCATAAGTAAAAAAGATTCTTTTGCGAATAATAAAAGAGAATTGCGAACAAAGTAAATGCAGCAAACGCAAAAAGGCGCTAAAAAATTGCACGCAATAAGTTTCAGTTCGTATGAATTTTCAAAAACTGTTATATGAAGTTAAAAAAAAAAACAATGAATAAAACAAATGAAGATATTCAAGCAAATAAATCTTTTTCCTTAAATTTAGGTTGCAAATAAAATTTGTTTTAAATTTAAATATAATATTTGTGTATGCGAGTATTTGTAACGCTACCTGCATAGAATAAGTAATCATTATATAACTCTTGTATTCCAATTACTTATATATTATTTATTTAAATTATAAATAGAATAATATAGCGCGCACCTAACGGTTAATTACAATACATTGATTCGCGATATTTATTTTCGTTGAAGGAAGTCTGAATGAGCAACAAAAATTGGCCCAAGTGCTGAAAAATTCGTTTGCATGGGATTGAAAATGTGAATGTTTGAAAAATGTAAATTTATTGTATGCAAAAGTCGCAGTGAATATATACAGACATACAAAAATATGCGAATAAATAAATAAAAATACTTTGTTAAAGCGAATATTTTCCCCTCTTCCTCAAAGAAATGTAATAAATGCAATTTATTTCCAAATAATTCAATAAAGCATTACTATGAAATTAAAAAAAAAAATTAAAAAAAAAATATTAAAAAAAAAAAAAAAAAAAATCTACAACATTTAAATGAAATGTTTTTTCTTTATATCTGGTCGCCACTGGTGTAAATATTGGGTATGGGAATAAGTTTCCGCCCTCGTAAAATAGGTGTCGCTGCTGTCCAGTCCATGAGTTCATGCGTTTTTAAAGGTGGTTTTAAAATTAATAAAAAAGATTTTGAAAGTATATATTTATTAATCAATAGTATATTTTCCTTCATTATTTACAATGTCTTCCCAACGTTTAGGCAAATTTTTAATTCCCTGCTCAAAAAATTTGTTGTCCTTGGCGCCAAAATACGCTTCGATATCCCTTTTTATAGCTTCTTTTGAGGAGTAGTTCTTGTTACTCATATGGGTTTAAAGTCCACGGAAATGGTGAGAATCACAAGGTGCAACATCCGAAGAGTATGGTGGATGCGGCATTAGCTCCCATCCGAGGAGCTTCGCCAACAAGCAAAATTGTCGGATCTGGGGCTCAGAAAATCCCAGAGTTATTGTTGAATAGTCTCTCTATTCTCAACGTGTGACTGTTTGGTACGGTTTATGGTCCGGCGGAGTCATTGGACCTTACTTTTTCGAAAATGAAGCTGGAGCAACAGTTACGGTGAATGGATTGCGCTATCGAGAGATGATTAACGATTTTTATGACCAGAATTGGATGATATTGATCAGGACAACATTTATTTTCAACAAGATGGCGCTAAGTGCTACACAAACAACGAAACGATTGATCTTTTACGGGAAAATACCTCCACCTTTATTTGAAAACCCTTTATAAAAATGTCAATGTCACTTTTGCTGAGAAAACATCGACTACGCAAAACTTATTGTATTTCTTAGGAAACCCCAGAAAAGATGCAGCGCCATTTCTTTATGTGCTATTTCGAAAACCCTACAATAGACGGGGGACTCAGATAGTCCTCGGGACACCACGCCATTAAATTTTCAAACTCATAGCTGCGTTTACCGGTCATTGGACGATCGACACACGTACAGGAAAGCTAGGTGCACTAATTAAACCCCATTGTAGCAGCTGTGGGGACCTTTCAGAGAAGGATACTGTAGAGAATTTTCTCTGTAAATGACCGGGTTTGGCAGCTAGACGATTAAGGTCGCTCTGGGTGATCTTTTCTTCGACAGTCTGAGGCTGTGCGCCAACCTGAAGCCCATTAATCTTCTCCATTACATTAAAAGCTCTGGTTGGCTGTAGATATCCGCTTATTGGAGGTCTCAAAATCGTATCAAAATGGAGTTTTAGTAATACTTTGGGAGTGGTACTTCAATCATCTCACCTACCTACCTACCTTTCTACAGTAGGCACTGAAGAGCCTTTTGAACCAGTAAGAACAACAACGAGCATCACAACATCATGTGTGCATTTTAGTAATAGGTTAAATACGTATCTGAAATTATCGCTACATGGCACCGTACCTACATATGTAGTTCTCGTTCCAACGACAGTCGGCTCTACGTTACTGGAGAGCTAGCACTCCAGTAGTTGGTAGTTGGTTGGTTTAAGTGGTGATTCGTCCAGCATCCAACTAGCGCTTCTGCACCATTTTGTTGCCAACACCTCGTTATCAACTTGTTTACCAGTTATTTGCAGCATGACTAAATCCAGTCTGTGTGGTTCAGGAATCTTATCAGGTTGTTGAAATCTAAGCCAGACAGTTGTTCGAGACTCTCGAACAGCGGTTTGCCCAGGGTTAACATTCTGTCATTCCATAGGGCAGGACACTGTGGCAGTATGTGTTGGAACTGGGACATTATGTGTTGTGAGGGATGCCCATTTTGGCTGCTTGTTGTCCGACAGACCAAAAGCCGGTTATGGCTGCCGTTAGTCTCCAGACGTCCCGTCGTTTCATGCTTATGAATGTTAATGTTTGCTTGAGGTTATAGGTGGACCATCATGTCGCCTGGTGTCTCCATCTACAATCCGCAGTTCAAAGGCATTTTGAGCAAAAATTGTATTCTTGACTGCATCCAGTGTTGGGAATACGGATTGTGCAAGAGCGTTATTCATGACAGATTCCCCTCTAGCTTTCAGTTCATCTGCTTTTTCGTTACCTTCAATGCTTCGATGTCCCGGGACCCATATTAAGGTAAAATTATGAGGGATCCCTACAAAATGCTGTATATCAAAATCCTTTTCGTACGAAATACTGTAAATTAACGTAACAAAATTCTGCAGGGACTAAATTCTGTATTTACAGAATTCTGTATTTACAAAATTCTGTAAAAACAAAATTCTGTACTGTCTTAAAAAAATTCTGTATTGACAAAATTGTGTATTGACGAAATTCTGTACTGACGAAATTCTGTACTGACGAAATTCTGTATTAACAAAATTCTGTATTGCAAAAATTGCGTGTTGACAAAAGTCAACGAAAAAAGGAGTTCTACGCAAAAATACTGTGGATTGCGTAGCCGGAGTTGGACTGATGAGGGTTATTTTTTTAAAGCGCGGCCGAAGGCCGCCCACGCGAAAAGGAGTTCTACGCAAAAATACGGTGGATACTATAGAAACTGAAGAAAACAAGTGCGCACTTTTTTATAAAATTTGTTGAATTTCTTATCATTTACTTACAGCATTTCGTCAATACAAAATTTCGTCAATACAGAATTTCGTCAATACAGCATTTCGGCAATACAGAATATTTTTTACAGAATTTTGAAATACAGAATTTCGTAAACAGAATTCTATAATACAGAATTCTGAAATACCTAATTTTGTATACAGCGTTTTGTAAACAGAATATTGTATCATACAGCATTACGTACCCAACCCAAATTATGATTTTCACTCAAAGTGATAAAGATATTCCTACTTTGTTCCACCAGTTTAGAGGTTGTTGTATCCAAATCCCGTGCCTGGATTAAAGCTTGGCTATCCGAAAGAATTGCGATATTGCCCTTAAAAGAGAAATCTGCGGTTACTTACCTACAAGCATCCCCAATTGCTTCCGCCTGAAAAACACTGCAGGCATTAGAGAGGCGCACATATTTTTCAATTTTGAGTCGACAAGGATAACAAACAGGCAGACAATCATTTCTTCGGATGGACGCTCTCAATCGTTTTCATTAAGCCTGGCGTCAAGGTAAATGCGAAATATTATCGGGAAAGTATTCTGGAGGTTGCTTTGAAGCCATGGGCAGACAAACATTTTGGTGGCAGACCATGGACATTTCAACAGGACCCAGCAACGTCTCACAAAGCTCAAGTGAACTAAGAATGGTTATAAAAACAACGTTCCGAACTTCATAATGTCCACACAATGGCGCTCAAATTTATCATACGTGAATCCGATGAATTATTCCCTCGGGGCCATTTCGGAGAGCAAAGGTCGAACTAAAAGATTCACCAGTCTCGAGGCGCTGAAAAAAGCCATTGTCCGCGAGTGGGCCAAAATACCTGCAAGTCACATTCGGGCAGCTTGCGATTCGTTTCTGGACTGCCTCAAGGCCAAAGTCAAGGCAAAATGTGGTCATATCGAGCAAAAGTAAATTAATTCTTAATTTGGTATTATTTTCACACATTTTTGCTTTGAATTGAATAAGAGTGATTCTCCAAACTAAATTTACGACCTTTTTAATTGGTTACACTTTGAGTGCCGGACCCTATAATCACATTTATATTCATATGCATATCCCGATTCATTTTTGTGTCCGCAATCGTAATGGTTTTCAATTCATACTCGCGTCAGTATTCGTAGAGATGGAATGGTCCAAGGTGATGTCACTATTTTCGAAAGTGTATCCTGCAGTGTGACAAACATCATTTATGACTGTGTGTCCGTATGTGTGTGTGTCACACACACTGTGTATATCTGTCAATATCCCATTCTTCCTATCCGGTCACGCTCTACATCGCACCAGCACTACAATACAAGTTTTTATTATTTTCACTGAACTGCCAATATTTTTTCTTTTACTCCCTACACACACTCGCCCATAGGCACTAGTTAAATAGAATATGTACATATGTATTTTATACATACATACGTACAATCTGTCTGCATGCGCGTCATCTTTGCAGAATGCTGATAAGTCGGTGTTCATTTTGTTCTTGCTTTGCCGATCTTTCTTTTCTTTCGATCTCGGCTTCCAATTAAATTATTCGAATCATCTGTGGAACTCCAGCGATCCAGTCGCATCATCTGTTATTACGTGTGTATGTGCGTATGTATGTATATAATAAAGTATGTATGTATTTGGTATTTGCTGATCGTTCCTTGTACTTAGTGGCCAGGCCAAATCCATTGATGCTGCCGCGTCTGCTACGGCGGTGACTGTTATGTACGCGTCCACATGGTTT
The DNA here is from genome assembly GCF_028408465.1 of Anastrepha ludens. NCBI lineage: Eukaryota > Metazoa > Arthropoda > Insecta > Diptera > Tephritidae > Anastrepha > Anastrepha ludens. Next base: position 22,566,572 of record NC_071499.1, on the reverse strand, counting down.
GCGATAACTTTGTTGCGGCCCCAAAATGCCGCCATTGAGGCGATATGTTGTGTGTTGTTGTTGTTGTCCCCGCGCTTCGTTGACCTCTGCTAAGGCACTGACTGCATTTTGTTTGTTCTTTCTGTGTTTTTGTGTTTTTTGTTTTTGCCATGTTGTTCTTTCGTAATCTGCACATATTTTTGTTGGGGTTTTGTTTGGATTTTGCAAATTGTTCCCCTTCTTGATTTCTGTGTTGAAATTCTCTAAATTGTTGCGCGTTTTCGTTTCGAAATTCCAGTGCTCTCTTTTATGCTTCTTGCGTATTCGCAAATTGGAGGGGTCTGTAGTTGGTATTGCGATCGGATTGAATTTGTTGTTTTGTTTAGGAATTGCGTGTGCGTTTGGCTAAGAGAAGAAGGAGACTTTCAAATGAATATAAGGAAATATCTTGAATTTTTGTAGCAAAAGATTAATCTGAAAGTTTTTCATACATACACATGCACATATATATGTAAGTATGGGTAATCTTATACATATATCCTATATATGTACGGGTATTTTACTTGTAGGTTATGGCTCACGAAGAAAATCATCTCATAGTCGTTTTTTCGCCCTTTGCGTTACCAGATTTATGGCAGCCTACTATGGGTAGATGGTCAGCAGTAGTGATATTTTTTCAACAAATTCGGCCTCTGGAGAAAGAAGTACCTAAGTCTTTCATCCCAAAGTCATTTGCGTTATCAGGTTTATTGCAACCTTCTATAAGTAGATGGACCCTATTTCAAGAAGTAGTGTTTCTTCTTCAATGAATTCCTGCAGAAACAAGTACTCAAACCTTTCCGCCTTAGTCGCTTCGGAAATACTGGGTAGTCGAAAAAGTCTTTTCGTATTTTGTCACTAGATGTAGTTGGAGTCATCTATATGCAGTGCTACCAAGCACATTGTGTTATATCATATGGCGTTAGAAAGGTGACATTTTAAGCTTCATTTAACCAAAAAAAAATTAAATTCGGAGAAGTTGAAAAAAAGTTATAGCTGTTCAAAAATGAGTGAAAATAATGAAGAAATTCGCTATATTTTGAAATTTTTGTATAAAAAAGGGAAGAATGCCACGCCAGCCACCAATGAAATTTGTGAAGTTTACGGAGACGATGCTGTATCAGTTCGTGTAGCACAACAATGGTTCGCTCGCTTCCGTTCTGTAAATTTCGATGTGAAAGATGCACCTCGCTCCGGTCGACCTATCGTTGAAAAAGTCGATGAAATTCTGGAAAAGATTGCCCAGGACCGTCACATAAGCTGTCATGACATCGCCAAGGCACTAAACATTCATCATCAAACGGTTTTGAACCATTTAAAAAAGGCTGAAATCGAACCATTTCTGAAGAGAAAGAAACGAAAAGTGGATCAAATACGACAATAATGTGCGAAAAAGATCATGGTGCAAGGGTGGTGAAGCTCAACAAATGGTCGCAAAGCCAGGATTGACGCCTCGAAAGGTTATGCTGTGTGTTTGGTGGGATTGGAAAGGAATCATCTACTATGAGCTGCTCCAGCCTGCTCGAACGATTGATTCTACACTTTACTGTCAACAACTGATGAGATTGAAGCAAGCAATCGAAAAAAAACGGCCAGAACTGATCAGCAGAAAGGGCGTCGTCTTCCACCAGAAAACTGGGAGAGCTTGGCTGGGAAGTTTTGATGCATCCACCATATAGCCCTGACATTGCACCATCGGCCTTCCATTTGTTTCGGTCAATGCAGAACTCCCTTAATGGAGTAAAGTTGGCTTCAAGAGAAGCCTGTGAAAATGACTTGTCGCAGCTTTTCGCCGAGAAACCACAAAAGTTTTACACTGATGGAATAATGTCTCTAGAAGAAAAATGGCAAAAGGTGGTCGACAAAAATGGTACATATTTGGCTTAATAAAGTTCATTATAAATAATATATAAAAAAAATGAGTTGAAGTTTGATTAGAAATACGAAACGACTTTTTCGACTACCCAATATATAAACTTCCTCTTCTATTGTTTATCGACAGGAGCTTTGTTCTAATAGCTTCGAGCTTATTTATTCAAAATAGTCCCCTTTGTGCGCGATCTGAAAGCTTTTCGAAAGAGTCCAGGATGTCGGTACAAGCCTTTTGGATGGCCTCTATGGACGCAAAACGTTTTCCTTTCATGGCCAAATGCAATTTTCCGAACGGTGAGTGAGTGATTGATGGTTTAAATGCGATTTCTAGTCAAAAAATCAGTCACAAGAGTGGATCGATGAGATGGTGCATTGTCATGCACTAAGCGCCGGCTTCCTCCTTCGCGGTATTTAGGGCGAATTTGACGAATGCGATGCAACAGACGCTTCAATCCTCCAAGATAGAAAATTGTATTGAATGAAGGAATTACCCATCAAAAACATTTTAATGACGGCGCTTTAGTGCTACTTGAGGAGTGCAGGTGCACTTCAACCTTTTCACCTACTTACTACCTACCTATTGGTTCAATTCTCTCGAGAGCATAGGACGTCGACAAGATTCCTCCATCATACACGATTCTGGGCCATTGTTTTTGCACCGCCCAATGAGATGTCGGCATCTGCCAGGCATCCGTCAGCAATATCTGCCTTGCGTTATTGTGGTTAACTCTCATAGCCTTTGTCTTGGCAATGTTGACCTCCAGTCCGAAGTTGCGTGCCAGCGCGACTAGTTTGTCTTCGCTTCCATATCAGTGAGTTTGTGAGGGAGGAGGCAGATGTCGTTGGCGAAATCCAGGTCCTTAAGATATCTGGTGAAACACTATACGATGCCTCTTTTGTGTAGGGTCAATTGGCTCATAACGATGTCTAGGAAGAGAAAGGGCGTCAGGGGACAACCTTGCTTTACACCTGCGTTGGTGGTGCATGCGTCGCTGATGCTACCGTTGTGGAGCACTGCCAGTTCGGAGTTCTCATAAAGGGCTCTAATGAGGCGGATTATCTTGGCAGAAACTCCCGTAAATAAAATCGCCTTAATAATGGGAATGTTTGGTCTTTCGAATAAACGAATAATGTGCCGAAAAAAATGGTTTTTGTTAATTTTTTTTGAATTTTTAAAAATAAGTTAAAATTCCAAGTGAATTGGTCAAAATTTGTTCGAGATGGTACGTTACGCGTTACGCACTGAGTGGAGCTGCACCTGAATTTCAAATGAAATTATTCAGTAATTTTTTTGCGTTTTTTAGGGTTTTTGGACTGCTTTTAAGCAAAAAAAAACTCTGGTTTTGCAATTTTTAAAAAATTTCTATAAATAAATAGAGTAACACAAATGATCGATATGACAGTTAAGAGATCGGACATCCCTATTGAAAAACCAGTGACATGTTCCATACGTATGTATGTGTGTACGTATGTATGGGAGTAGAACGCCCTTTACCCTCCATAAAATTCGCACGATCGCCAACTGATGGCTACTATTAGCCAATCGTGTGCGTCGTTTTGTTTCTTTTTCGCTTTTTGGAGTTTTATTTTTGATTAATTTTCTTTTCTTCTTATTTACTGCCGTTCGTGGAGGGCTGACTCATGGCACCCCTGCTCGCTCAAATACATACTTACACACACGAAAATATATGTATATACACCTATACCTAAATACGTTCATATGTCTCGATGCGGCCACTTTTTTGCAGCAAACTAGCAGCTCCCCTTCAGATGCGCCCTGCCAACATTGCCCTCTAGTCTGCCTTTTCATCTTCTTCTTCTACTTGTTTGATGAATTCAATGAGATCATGTATTTCTTTTGTTTTAACTATTCTCATCTACAATAAGTCAACAATTTACGCGGATAGCGGCAATAAGCGAAAAAAAACCTCATTGCGAATGCACCGCCGTTTGCTGCCGCATCGAACTGGTTCTCCTCTTAGTACCCCATGCACGTTTCGGTATCGGCTAACTACTTAGTGTCGAATGTCGCTGTCGATGCGCCGCACTGCATGTGTTGATGTTGCCATACATGGCGGCAACCACCAGCCAACTGCTCAGATGGCAATGTTGGGCACAGCAATTCCATTCATTGGCCAAGCAGTCCATTGCCTTGCCACTTGACGCTTGTCTGCTTGTCTGCTGGCTATACGCCAGTCAAGTCATAGCCACGATTCGATTGAATTGCATGCAACTGTTGCCTCTGCCTCTGCCGTTGCGTTTGCCGTTTGCGACTGCAACATGTCGATTGTTGTTGCTTGCAAGCGGTTGCTGCATCGACCGCATCGCTGGGATTCTTTTGTGCCATTCCACAGATGCCACAACAGCAAACCAGCTAACAAGCGAGCGAGTAAGCGAATTTTTTTGTCTTCTCACTTCGCTGAAATGCTGAAAGAAGGAGAAGTTGCAACTGGCAACACAGTGCATGTGTGTGCGTGTGCGTGCGTGTTTAAGAGAGTGCACATGTGTATTGCCGCATTTGTGCACGACAACGTGAAATTCCAAACGGTGAATGCAGCGATACGTTCACTTGCCTCCACTGATAGGTTCGGGCATTCGAGCAGCACAGGCAGCGACGTGTATCTGAGAAATTCTTTGCTGCGCGCGAAAAGCTTGTTCGATACAGTGCGGCGATGTTGTGCGCCAAGAATGTGACAGAGAAAAACAAAAGCCAAGTGGCTGAAAGAAAAAAACGGAAAACAAGTACAAAAAAAAAACAAAAAAATTCTTCAACTACAATAACAAGAAACGCAATTAAAGAGACGCTGAAAGGTGGAGTTTGTGGACAGCGGCAGTTAACACGCCGCCAACAAGTTGAAATCAACGACGTTGCCACATGCTGGATTTTTTCCTCCCTTTTGAGCCAAGACTTGAATTGAATTAAAAAAAAAAAAAAAACTTTGGAATTCTACTTTTTGTGGGCGGAAATTATGTAACCTACCAGATATTGGAGATGGCCCCTAATAGAGGATTTTGTGCGTCGATTCATCACTATGGATGAGACTTGGGTATATCACCATGATCCTAAATCAAAGCAAGAGGCTAAAGAGGGGTGTAAGCCTGGTTCTTTCAGCTCCGAAACAAATTCATGTTCAGAAATCGGACAATAAGGTGTTAACATCAGTTTTTTGGAATACGAAAGAAATTTTGTTGGTGGACTACTTGCAAACTGGTAAAACAATAAATTCTGAATGTTTATGGTAACCTTCTGAAGGAAAAAATGTGTGTTAAAAGACCCAGTTTGCAAAAAAAAATATTTCTTTTTCATCATGACAATACACCGAATCACAAGAGCAGTTCGACAATGGCTAAAATCCATTCATTAAAGAGCGAACTGCTGAAGCTTCCACCGTATTCCCCAGATTAGGTCCCTAGCGACTTCCATCTGTTTCCAGACCTAAAAAAATTCTTGAGTGGAAAGCGTTTTTCATCAAATGTTGAGGTCGTAACAGCTGTGGAAGCGTATTTTGTTGCAGCTCTTCCAGATTCTCACTTCAGGGATGGAACTCTTGAATTGGAATCTAGTTGAAAGAAGTGTTTTGAAGCTCACAGGCCTATAATTAATAATAAAGTGCATTTCAAACCATAAAATCGAAACGCCAAACTTATTGAACAACCTAGTATATCTGGTATATAACATGAGCGGATAATATGGATAGAGACTAATAATATTAGATCGACTTTCTTTTGCATAGCGAGGTAGAGAAAATGAGATAGATGAAGAAACATGTCTAGAAAAATGTTAAAAATTAAGGAGCAACTATTTAAGCCTCTCGGGGTGTTCGTTCGCCACAGCGAAATGATTAGTGCGTAACTACCATTCGGAAGTACACAGGTTCGTAACCTCGATACGATACATCAAATGATAGAAAAAAAGTTTTTTTCTAATAACGGCAGCTCTTCGGCAGGTGATGACAAGCCTCCGCGTGTATTTCTGTCCTGAAAAAGCTCCTCATAAAAAACCGGCTGTCGCTTGGAGGCGACTGAAACTTTAGCTTCCTCCATTTCTGGAACAATTTTTAGACGTACAGCACAAATAAGAGGGCGTATCAGGTTTGTGACCGTATTCTCTCTGTTCTTTACATTCGCGTTACTTCCTTCTTTTCCAAACTAGGTTGCCATTTTTTTGAAGACTCTTTATTGTAAGCGAAAAAGAGAGGGATCAGAGTTCTCCGACTATTCTTATACAAAAGTTCGCCTCTTTAAATATTTAATTTCTTCTTCTTCTTCTTGATTGGCACGATAACCGCTTAAGCGATTTTCGACGAGTTTAACAAAGGGCGTCAGTTGTTTCTTTCGTGCGCTAATCGGCACCAGTTGGACATACCAAGTGAAGTCAAGTCCTTCTCCACTTGATCTTTCTAACACAGAGGAGGCCCTCCTCTTCCTCTGCTACCACCAGCTGGTACCGCATCGAACACTTTCAGAGCCGGAGCGTTTGCAACCATTCGGATGACATGACCCAGCCAACGTAGCCGCTGGATCTTTATTCGCTGCACTATTTCTATGTCTGCGTAAAGCTCATACTCCATGTTACTCCATCGCCTGTGATACTCGCTGTCACCAACGTACAGAGGTCCAAAAACCTTCCAGCGAATCTTTCTCTCAAACACACAAAGGGACGCCTTTACCTTGCTTACCTTCTATGTACTTGCCAACAGACACCACTTTTGATAAATTTGAATCCAAATGGCAACACTACCACTAGGCGGCATTACAAGCAATGCCCCTCATATCAGTCGCGTCTATTAGTTATTTACCGTGCATTCTCTAACCTCCGGTCCGCACCCGATTCTCTCCCTAGCCTTGGTTCGTCTATCACAGTACGTCAGAGAAAATTTACGCGCGGCATATTGGGCGCTAGTATCCGCGCGGCCACTAAGCTACCACTGCTGCTGTTGCTGTTGCTGCTGCTATGCAATTCGCCGCCATTCGCCGCGACACATCGAACAGCTGAATTTCCAATAGTGTTGTCAACACTAACGTCATGGCTTTTACTGTTGGCTGTATGGCTGTGTGACTGCGTCTGGTTGCTGCGACTATTGCTGTTTTCGTTGTTGGCTTTATCGCTGTGAGCCGTAGTCGTGAATTCCTTGTCTCGTTTCGGAATTTTGTTTGTGTTTTGCGGTTGCAAGAATTTTTCGTTTTTCCATTTAGCTTGGCTATCGTATCGAGTGGAGTCGCGCCGTGTTGTTCGTACTTTAATTGGCAATGAAAATTCCAAATGTTTTTTTTTCGTTTTTTGCGCTTCAAAAATGCGTTTCATACCGCCTTGCAGAGTTCGGAGCGCCGCTGTTCGTGATTGAACATTTGCGCGCATTTAGTTCTGCAAGTTGAGCCAAAGAAATATAGCAAAGAAAAAAGAAAGAGCGAAAAAAACAAGTAAATAAATACTGAAATAATAATAACAAAAGCCACTGAGGACCGCCTCTGTCCGCTGCGGCCACTTCGTTCATTCGTTCGTTTGTTTTTAGTGTTGGGGCGGCGCGTTCATTACATTGCATTATATGCGTTATTTTTTATTGTAGTTTGTTGTTTTTGCAAACACTGTTTTTATTTGCGAGAGTGAAGAGGAGTTGGGGTGCGTGCTCGCGCGCTCACTTGCGTGCGTGTGTTGGTGTAGTGAAGCGAATTAACCGGCAGCCGTTTGCAGACTGCCTTCATTAATTAAGCCCAGTTAGTGTGGGGGGGTTGCTCAAAAGGCATTCGTGTGGTGCGCGTTTCCCGAGAATTAATTAAAAGCAACAACTATGCAGCGCGCTACAAACGGCAGTGATATAGTTATGTGAAAAAAAGCGCACTGAGCAACGCAATAAAAACAATAAAAAGTGCATATGAGAAAAAAATCGCGTGAATAATGAAACTATTGTGCCGCTAAAAAGTGAATGCATAGGCGTACGTGTGTGTGTGTGTGTATATGTGTGGCTGTATTGAGTGGCAAAAGTGCGGTAGCACAGCTCTTGTTGTAGTTGTCGCATAAATAATAATTTGAGGCAGCAAGAAGCAACTGCTGCCGGCCATCTGTCGTCCCGCCAATTGTCATTGTGCATGGCTTAGTGCGAAACCATGCTTAGTGCGAAACCTCTGCTGCATACATATCTACATTAGGATGGCTCAAAACAAACATCAAATTCTTTATGCCATGGCCTAAATTTCTTTAACGACCGAAAAAATGACAGACTGATTAAAATTTTTTTTTTCACTTAAAAAATTTGATATAAAATTTTTACATTATCGCTACTACAGGGTGTTTGTTTTAGTTGCATGAGAACTATCGAATCGATAACTTTGGTTTGACAGCTGAGAATGGCACACTGTGTTGATATTTCGGTTCAGTAAGATTGGGCATTTGTGGAACAACATCAAGACGCACACCACAAATAGGAGGAGGAGCTCGGCCAAACACCCAAAAAGGGTGTACGCGCCAATTATATATATATATTGTATATAAGATTGGGCAACCTCAAAGATTGTTCAAAAATGTAAGAAGAAGCTTAATTCTGTCGCCAGACAAAACAGGCTTGTACTTATATGGGTTCCGGTGCACTCCAGTGTTCAAGGAAACGAAATTGCCAATGAATTGACTACTCAGCGGTTCCCCACAAGGGCTAGAACCAATAAACGGAATCAGTTCCGCAGAAATCATGGATTAGATCAGCGATTATGTATGCAATTTACATAAAGAGCAGGTCTAGAATGCTGCACAACTGCAAAGTGTTTTGTGACAAGTCCGAACAGAAAACTGTCAAACTTAATACTAAAACTTGGAAGGAAAGACGTTCGGTTGTTGGTCGGTATTATTACAGGACACAACCCATGGGGCCAGCATATGACCACCATTGAAATCATTGAGAACCCAATGTGCCTGTCGTGCTTGGAGGAGGTGGATAGCCCTGAGCGCTTTATCACTGTGAGTGTCCTGCCCTTGCTAGAGCACGGCTACGAGTTTTGGGTTCCGATGTCGTGAGGATGAGTAAAATTCGTTCTCTAAAACTTGAGGATATTTAGAGATATGCCAAAGAATCTGGAAAATTCTTACAGGCCTAACTACCTCTGTCTCTGTGTCTATTCTTTCCTATCTCTTTCTCTGATATTTTTCTCCTTCCCTCCTTGACTATCTACGCTCATTCCAGAGCTCTAAATACAATGGGCTTTTTAGCCTGAGTGTTTTAGGAGCCCCCAAATCTCCTGGTGCTCCTTGGCTCGACCTTTTCAAATTTCAATTTCAATTTCAGATTTGGCAAGTCATCATGCATCGTTTAATGCCAGATCAACGTTTCCAAATTGTGCAAATTTACTTTGAAAAAATAAAAATAAATCTCTGCGCGAAGTTCATAGAGCACTTCGTCCATTTTATGCGCTCTTTACACGCTGGCGGCATCATCGGTCCTTATTTCTTTCGAAATGAGGAAGAAGCTGCCGTTACGGTGAATGGCGAGCGCTATCGAGTCATGCTGATTGAACTTTTGTTTCCAAAAATTATTTAGCTAAACATCGACGTCATTTGGTCCAAACAAGACGGCGGACTCCCATAGTCCCGATTTACACATAGAAGAGGAAGAGAGACACCGGAAATTATATTTTGATGTTTCATGTTTTTGGCAATATTCGTTGATTTTGTTATTTCTTTTTAGAGGTTTAACAATACGAATAAGAAGCACAAAGCGTATTGTTAAACAAAGCGTGTCGCCAATGCAGGATACAAAATCATCTCTTTCTTCCCCGTTAGACCTTCACCCACGAACAAAATATTTCACTTCCAAATGTTTCCCTGTGTAAATCGGGACATACAACGCGCTTAAGAATCGATTTATTGCAATATTCAAGCCACAGTTGACGCCATACGCGCAAATTTATGGAAAAAAGGCCAAAAATTTGACTGATTGAATGGTCTGTGGAGCTCGTAACCGTGGCAAACATATGCCGGGTGCCATATTCAGAAAAAATGCCTTGAAGTTATCTACAAGATTATAATAAAAAAAATCATTCCAACAATATTTCCGCTTTGTATTACCATTTCAAGTTCTCCAGTTTCCGATACTTAATGTCGCCCTCTAATTTCTTCTTCAAAAATGTACAAAAAATTATATTCCTCGAGGCTTTATTAAAAATAAAAAAAGCACTATCTGTATTTACTTATATGGGCCCTTACCCCCAAAACTAAAAAAAAAAATAATAAAAAATAAAAATTCTTTACTATCTTTATAGGGAACCTAAAACTCTCAAAATATAATAAAAAAGTTCTAAAAAAACAAAAACATCCGATACCTTATCTTCTCCTTTTATTTGACATTCCAAAATGCACAAAAATGATACTCGATGCTTTATTAAAAAAAAAGTATCTACTATTTTTATTATATTAATAGGTCTATTTATAAGTTCGTGCGGTTTTACAACAGATGGCGTAACTTGATTATTATTCCATCGATCCACATTTCCAAACATTCATTGGAGAGCTACTGTCGTAAGGCACAAACGTCAGTATAAGTTTTTTATTTGAAGCGTAAACAACAATATTTTTACCACACTTGAAAATGTCGAATTTCGTGCCAAATAATGTGTTTTTGCGGGGAATTCTTCTTCATTATTTTAATATGAAGAAAAAAGCAGCCGAAAGTCATCGTATCTTGGTGGAAGTTTATGGTGAGCATGCTCTATCTGAGCGAACGTGCCAGAAGTGGTTTGCACGCTTTAAAAGTGGTGATTTTGGCTTGGAAGACGAAGAACGCGAGGGTGCGCCGCCAAAGTTCATGGATACCGAATTGGAGGAATTGCTCGATCAAGATCCGGCTCAAACGCAAGAAGAGGTTGCAAAAACTTTGGGAGTTGATCAATCAACCATTTCCAAACGTTTAAAAGCCATGGGAATGATCCGAAAGGTAGGCCATTGGGTGCCGTATGAATTGAAGCCAAGAGACGTTGAACGCCGTTTTATGGCATGCGAACAACTGCTTCAACGGCACAAAAGAAAGGGTTTTTTGCATCGAATTGTGACTGGCGATGAAAAGTGGGTCCATTACGACAATCCAAAACGTCGGGCAACGTATGGATACCCTGGCCATGCTTCAACATCGACGTCGGCGCAGAATATTCATGACCTGAAGGTTATGCTGTGTATCTGGTGGGACCAGCTGGGTGTTGTGTATTATGAGCTACTGAAACCGAATGAAACGATTACGGGGGATGTCTACCGACGACAATTGATGCGTTTGAGCCGAGCACTGCGAGAAAAACGGCCGCAATACGCCGATAGACACGACAAAGTTATTTTGCAACATGACAATGCTCGGCCACATGTTGCACAAGTGGTCAAAACATACTTAGAAACGCTCAAATGGGATGTCCTACCCCACCCGCTGTATAGTCCAGACCTTGCGCCATCCGATTACTATCTCTTCCGATCGATGCAACATGGCCTGGCTGACCAGCACTTCCGTAATTACGATGAAGTCAAAAAATGGATCGATTCGTGGATTGCGGCAAAACCGACCGAATTTTTCACAAAGGGAATCCGTGAATTGCCAGAAAGATGGGAAAAAGTAGTAGTAAGCGATGGACAATATTTTGAATATTAAATTTGTAACCATTTTACGTCAATAAAGTTTCAAATTTCGAAAAAAAACCGCACGAACTTATTCATAGTCCTATTAGATTCCCTAAAAAACCCCCAAAATTAAAAAACAAAATAATAAAATAAATAAAAATAAAAATTTTCATTTAATTTTTTTCGTTGGCCATTTAAAAGAAATTTAAAAACTAAAAAAAATTATGTCTTTTTTTTCTGTTTTTTTGGCCATCTAATGTCCATATACTAAAAGTCCCAAAATAAAAAAAATTAAAAAATAAAAAAAAAATTCAGTATCTCGTTTTCGTTAATTTGGTCATCCTAATGTCCATATACCAAAACTCCCAAAATTAAAAAAAAAATTTTTAAATTAAAAAAAAAAAATTACATCTCGTTCTTTGTTTCTTGGCCATCCTAATGTCCATATACCAAAACTCCAACATTAAAAAATTTAAAAATTAAAAAAAAATAATTATATCTCGTTTTCGTTTTTTTTGCCATCCTAATGACCATATACCAAAACTCCCAAAATTAAAAAAAAAATTATATCTCGTTTGCGTTTTTTTGTCCATCCTAATGTCCATATACCAAAACCCCCAAAATTAAAAAAATTTAAAAACTAAAAAAACAAAAATTACATCTCGTTTTTTGTTTCTTGGCCATCCTAATGTCCATATACCAAAACCCCCAAAATTAAAAAAAATTAAAAAAAAAATTATATCTCGTTTTCGTTTTTTTGTCCATATGTCCATAAACCAAAACTCCCAAATTACAAAAAAATGTTAAGAACTAATGCCACCATACTAAAACCATCAACATTAAAAAAAATTTAAAAACTAAAAAAAAATGTATTTTTATTTGATTTTTGTGTTTTGACCATCCTAATGTTCACATACTACATGTATGTATGTGTGTATGTATGCACACACAGGTAGCTTTCAGTGTTGTAAACAAAGTTCATGTATTGCTTTTGTTTTCATTGTTATTGCACTCTTCACTTCACGTCTTGATACGCTTCTTTTCCCCAACTTGCTTTTGTTGTTCCCATTCAGAGTTTCTTTTGTTTGTTTGTGCTGCAGCAACGCTTGAGAATTGCATTCGACCTACTCGATTTTCCTTCACTCGCACAAAGCTTTATTAACAACAACACACAGCCACAGACACATGCATACATCTATATGCAGTTGCGCGTGTGCGCGTTTGTTTTTGTTTTCGTTGGTGGCATAAACAGTGTTGCAACAGTTGTAGAATTCGCCGTAATTTTATGATTTGTTTTGGCCCGCTTTTCCAACTGAGTAGCAGCTGCTGAAACGACAACACACTCACACAGTGACATCCGCGGATAATAACAAACACACAAACAACAAGCACAGTGGGCGTGATTGCGTACGAGTAGTGTTTTTAAGGTAAGTCAGATTTTAAGAATTTTAATTAATTACAACTATTAAATTTATTGAATTAAATTTTCCATCTGTGAATGAAAGAGCGCAAAAAAAAAAAGATATTTGGGTAGTAAAATTTTTAAGGCTTTTCTGGAAGCAAAAAGTCTGATAATTGGGGAAAATTTTAACCGCCTAAGGGAAAATTTTGCTTCAGGGAATTGCGGAGTGTCTCAATCGAACTGAAACTTAAAAAAATGATGTGTTTTGTAGGTCAAATGAATTTTTATTCAAGCAGAATGAACAGAGGAAGAAGAAGAAGAGCAAGAAAATGAAGAAGAAATTAAAAAATTACCAAAAACATTTGTAATGTATTCCTAAATTTTGATTTAGCATCATTTAGCTTGAACTATGATTTTATGCCAGGCAATAGATGAGTCGCGTAATCTGGAATCTTTTTACTACTCATAAAAAAGCGATGCCTTATGGACGTCAGATCCAAGCAGAATCAAGTTGAAGGTTCACTTTTCCTCTTGGAGGTGTTTGATTGATCACTGCTTCAGATTACCTTTCATAACTTTTTTGCAGCAACCAATCGTATACTAGAACCCCGACGGAGTGCTACCAGCAACACGAGTATACAGGATAACTGAATTTTACAAACACTTTTGCTTGACTTCTTGTGTTCGAATGTTTAAGGCCCTCGCCGCATTTGAAATGGTATTTCTTTAAAAGGGTGTAAAACGGAAACGAAAAAAGAGATTTTTTATTTCCTATTTCAGTATTTTAATTTCTTGAACTAATTTTAAAAAACCAAATATTTTTTTTGGCCATACGAGGTTTGTTCAAAAAGTTGGCAGCCTTCAAAAAATGGTTTTCCAAAAGAAGGTATTTAACTGGCGACACGTATTCCGGGCATCGTTACTGTGTGAGCTACGGCTTTTAAAAAACAAAATTAAATTCGACAAAATGGCGGACGTTCAAAGATGAAAACCCGTTTTTTGACCCTTTTATTGCTTTGAAGGTCGGAAAAAAATACTAAATTTCTTTTTTTTCGAATGATCGTAGTTCACACGATAACGATATGAATTCTATTTCACTTTAGTTTTATTTCATTAAATTCGGCTTAGTGGAACCGCCTACATCTGTGTCTATTGTCCATTTGAAGACCATTTTTTGAAGGCTGACAACTTTTTTCACGAACCCTGTATGGTCAAAAAAATTTTTTATTTTTTAATAATGGATCAAAAAATAATTTACTCAAAACAAAAATAAAAAATCTTTTTTCCTTTCCGTTTTACACCCTTTTAAATAAACTAGGGGTGTGCGAATCCCATTCTATTCGAATCGAATCGAATCCTAGTCCGAAATATTCGAATAATTCGAAATATTCGAATAGTTCGAAATACTCGAATAATTCGAAATATTCGAATAGTTCGGAATTTCCGAATAGTTTGAAATATTCGAATAATTCGAGCGATTTGAATTATCCGAAGAAATAAAATCCTAAACAGGTTATTCTATTATAGTAATTCTACATAATAAAAATAAAATAAATTTTCTATCATTTAATTATCGTTGAATATAACATTTATCAATAACATTTTGAACAATATAAATAATTATAAGCTAATAAACTTTTCTAATTAAAAATTTCTTTCTAAGAATACGTTTGCTCGCGTGTCTAAATAGAATAGCGTTATTTTATTTAAAATTTCGATATAATATTCAATCAAACATAACGAGTTATATTTTTATTTAAAAATAACAACCGAGCAACATTATCAGGTGATAATGAATTGCGCTTTTCAGTCACAATGTCTCCAGCAGTAGAAAACAGCCTCTCACTCTCAACAGACGTAGATGGAATTGGCAAATAACGTCGAGCCAGCATTGATAAGAGAGGATATTCAACTGATTCTTTTTTCCACCAATGAATAGGATCATCCCAAGGATCAATATCTGCTGAACACAAATATTGAATAAGTTCTTGATCAATGTCTTTCTCAAGGCGCAAGGTTACTGTTTCTTCTCTATTAGCTCGTCGCTGTTTCATGAAGTCCCAAAACTTGGTGGGTTTGATTACAGGAGGTTCAGCAACAGTTTCATGTTCGTTTTCAAAAACACTATTAAAATACTATTCACAGACTTGATAATTCTAGTCCTTGGAGTCCGGGACAAAGTTAGGACTCCAAGTATAGTTGCCATCAACCACCAAATAGTTCGCTGATAGTGGCTGTAGATACACTTGTCATGTAAAATAATACTATATGTTTGGAAAAGCCAATTGCATTCGGCATTTTTTTGATATGAAATTAATGGTATTTTATTCATGAACTTTAGTATTATTTTTTCCTTTCCTAAGCAGATATATGTAGCTTCCAAGTATAAACTTGAATGTACACTCATTAAAATTAGAAAACAGGTTTAAGAACAATACTGTAGTGGAGAATTGTAATATGCATAAGAGATTAGTGATTAACCATTCATCTAAGATAGAAATCATTTCATGTGTCGATCGATACGTACGATTAGAAGAATCGATATCATTTAAAAACCTATATCAAGTTATTTAAAACTACTAATTCTATAAAAATAATGATATCCTAACCGAAGATTAAACAATGAACTTTAAGCCATGTTAATTTTGCTTTTATTAGACCTGAAATCTTCAGAAAAATCGTTTAAAAAAATAAAAAAAAAGCATGCACTCAGTTAAATATTCGAATTATCTGAATTATTTAAACTATTCGAATTATTCGAATAGTTCGAACTATTTTAACCATTCGATTAATTCGAATAGTTCGAACTATTCGAATAGTTCAAACCATTCGAATATTTCGAACTATTCGATATTCGACTCGAATATCGAATCGAATCCTAGGATTCGATTCGCTTCGAATAGTTCGAAATTTCGAATATTCGCACACCCCTAAAATAAACACCCAAAAAACCCCATTTCAAATTTTTGTAGTAGCCTTTTGTCAAGCGGGATTGGTCATATCGCGAAATGCGATGAGAAGTGTCGTAATTGACAAATTTGAATTTTTAAAAAGTTGACTTTAGAAGAGGTACCATCCACTTTTTAATAAATGTTTATATTTCGAAAATATAGGGTTTTTCAGTAAGAGCGCTTCAACTTTTGAACTTTTTTGAATAAAACACAAACGGTTTGACTTTTTTAACTAATTTTTTTTTTTTATTATCGAGTTTGAACATATACATTTAAGTATGAAATTCGATTTCTTTTGCATGACCACCGCGTGCACGTTTTACGAAGTCCAATCGTTGAACCCAATTTTCGACCACTCTTTTGCATAAATCGGCCGAAATTCCAACAATTTCGCGTTCAATATTGGCTCTGAGCTCACAAATCGTCGCCGGCTTGTTACTGTAGACCAATGACTTCACATAACCCTAAAACGGGACGGCTTGTTAAATGGACCGTAAAATGGCCGTAATGCTCTTAAAGTAGCAGCAACAGAACGATTATTTTCATAAAAAATTTGGACGATTTGCAATCGTTGCTCAAGTGTGTAGCGTTCCATGATGAAATGTAACTAATGAAGTTTACAAATGACAAGCGAAAAATAAAAAATATTGCGTCGTTCGCCCTCTCTATCGGAAAAAAGTTGAAGCGCACCTATTGAATAACCCTATATTATACGTTTCATCAAAGCGCACGGGTTAAGATGGCTGGTCATATAACAAGAATAAACGCAGAAGAAGCTTTTAACACTAGAGCAAGAGGAAGACCGAGAACAAGATGGGCCGATGAACTAGAGGAGGGTATCAATAAACTTGGGATAACGAGTTGGAAAAAAGTCTCAAGCGATCGAGATGTATGGAGGTCCCTCGTGCAGCAAGCCAAAGGTCACAAAGAGCTGTAGTGTCAAAAGATGATGATGATGATATTCCAAAAATCTCTTTATCAAAGCAATGGTACTATCTTATAAAATCGGACAACAATCACTATTGCCTGCAATATATAAGTATTTATTATCCGTGATTTTTAAGGAACAAATATATGATATATTAAAATTGAAATTTGAAATTACATTGAATTAAATTGAAACTGAAAATAAAATTGAAATATTTGCAAGTACTCGCGTACTTGCAAATATGCATTTTTATACTAAAATTTAGCTTTATGTGAGTTTCATATTTATTTCTATCAATTGTATGTCTTGGAAAAAAATTAAGAGGGGGCAGTTCCTCCAGCACTTTAAAAATTTTTCATTATTTTTTTGCTTTAAAAAATCGTTTTACAATCTAAAGAATATATTTTCAAAGTTTCATGCTTAATAGAAAGTCTAAAAAGTCCCTATAAAGCCAGTGAAATGATAAGCGTCGAGCGAAAGATGAGATTAGATTAGATTTGTGGGGGGTTGGACAAGTCCAAGCACTCAGTCAGGAGACCATTGTACTACACCCAAAAAAATTTCAAGACAGACAGAATAGATATTACATGGATGGGAAGACGGAAAAATTAGTCACGCTTCCACAAATCTCTTGAATTCATTGATGAATCTTAAGAGATCCGCAAGAGGAAAAGTATGAACATTATCCATATCGCACATCGCAACTCAATATCCTAAGTCTAATTCTGGAAAACGCCAGACAGCTACAGAGAAAATGTTCTGCAATGTCGTCATCCTTAAGACAGAATAGGCATATCGGGCTGTCTACGACCCCTATGATAGCCATATGCTTGCTGAGCACACACGTTTTGCCCTGTAATTACACACACCAGTACTCTCAGGTCCTTTCTGCTGAGTTTTAGGAGAAAGGTCGCTATTTTCCTGTTAGGTTCTTTCACAAAGCACTTGGCTACTCTGCACGAATTCAAGCCAGACCAACGTCCTCTATGGGTAGACCTCATGAAGTCGTCAATCCATAGTTGAATCGATGCCGAATTTACACCTAGAAAGGGTTCAGGGCCTAGTGGCATACTTGCAGAGCCGTCATTAGCCAGTTTATCAGCTAACTCGTTCCCTGTAATACCACAATAACCAGGCACCCAAATAAGACTAACTTTGTTGTGTTTTGCAACACTGTTTAGTGTTATCTTACATTCACCGACCAACTTCGAAGAGCAGCGTGAGTTAGCAAGGGCTTTTAGTGCAGCTTGACTGTCACTGCAAATTCCAATACTGCTACCCCGCCACTTTTTCTCAATTAGCCAGTATGCCACATTCAAGATGGCATAGACTTTCGTAAGAAATACCATCTGTTCTGTGGCATAGGAGTACTTAGTGGTTTCTTCTAAGTACTATCCAGGCGGCCGCCGTAGCCGAATGGGTTGGTGCGTGACTACCATTCGGAATCCACAGAGTGAACGTAGGTTCGAATCTCGGTGAAACATCAAAAATAAGGAAAAGATTTTTCTAAAAGCGGTCGCCCCTCGGCAGGCAATGACAAACCTCCGAGTGTATTTCTGCCATAAAAAAGCTCCTCATAAAAATATCTGCCGTTCGGAGTTGGCTTAAAACTGTAGGTCCTTGCATTTGTGGAACAACATCAAGACGCACACCACAAATAGGAGGAGGAGCTCGGCCAAACACCCAAAAAGGGTGTACGCGCCAATTATATATTTATATTGTATATACATATATACCATCCAGTTCCGCTACCATCACTGGTTTTGGATCCGTCGGTGTAGAAAGTGAGCTGATATTCCATTAATAGGTTCTCTGGAGCCATTAATTCTTATCTGGGATCATCGAAAGATGCGTAAAAACGAAAACTTTAATTCTCGAAAACCGTTTTTTCCGCGCTGTCGAATATAACTCAAAAAGATAACAACTTAAAATTTTACAGAGATATTCTTTAACATATTGGCCTTTGCATTTACCTCAAATTGTATATTAATTATCACTAAAAATTTTGTTTTGATCAATTGTAATTGATCAAGTGTAATTTTTTTCTTTTTCACTTCAAATTCGTATTTTTTTCTTTTGTTTTCGTTAAAAATAGGTAAATGCAAACCGGAATAACTTATTTTAATGAAAAAGTTTTGCCTGGTTGATTTCAGTTGATTACAAGAGGCTGTACATTCCACGGCACAAATTAAAATCGCCACATTTGAGCAGCTGTAGCGCCGCCATTTTATTTTTTATTTTAAACAAACTTTTGTATATTCATTTAAACATGAATATTAATATATAATTTGTTTTCAGATAATAAATACTCTCAGTTTATGGCAAAAATGGATTTAAAAACTCGTTGTCCGAAGGAGTTCCCCCCCTTAACATACCGATATACGATAAATTGACGTTGCCTATGGCTAAGAAATGCTAAAATTTATTTCAATTTGGAAATTTAGTACCTTATGTCATTTTAAGCTCTTATTGGTAAACTCAATAATAGAATAAAAGTTTATCAAAAATCTTCATCAGTTTGTTTGTTTGCCCGTATGTTCCTTACATGACAACCTCCAGAATGGTTGAATCGAGACTGTTGAGACTTTCAATGGCAGGTAAAGGACTCTTAAAGACCACTTTATCATCCACTAGGTGGATATGGGCCATGATATTTCGAAAAAGCAAATTTATGTCCCGAATTGTATTCCACTCTAAAAGAAATTTCACATAAGTCATCATATGAATGAAATACAATTTTGTTTTGTATTGACGTCAGGCTAAGCACCAGGCGCTCAGAGCAATTAAATTTTTGAAATATATATTTACTCCATTCAATCTTGGTAAAGCTTTTCTCAATTGACAATAATGGAGGTAAAAAGTTTTTGGGACTCTAAGTCCGTTGCTGGCATGAAAAGAAAAGCCTGAGAAAGTGCTCAAATTCATGAGAAACCTCCAAAGAAACGAACATTTTCGCATAACGTCGAATAAACTCATCGTGCGATCGTGCGTACAAAAAAAATTTCACATTCTTATTATTATTCAACATATCAACTGCAATTTTTTTCCGTGAAATATTCCTTAGTCTGGCAACCTTATTTATTTTAATACACAATATATTGTATTAAGCTGAAATAACGAATTCTGATTGTGTGTTGAATAAAAATATGTATTTTCCAAAAAACCAACAGGCAACGTTTGATTTTTGGTCATAATTGCCTACTTTTACAGGCAGAAACATTTTACTCTGTTTATGTCAAGTACACTCGTCTACGCTGGAAGAGAATGTTTTTCGAAACAAAATAAAACAGTTACAGGGTTGATAAACAGATTGTGGAGGATACTGGAATTTTTATTCTAAGTTAAATAAAATCTATGGCTTCATCTGTTTTTACACCGAAAATTTATTTCAAGTAAGGCTTCGTAAAGCCATTGGAATAGATTCCTGTTAACTAATTGAATGCCATTACTCACTATAAATCGCGAAGTTTTCCAAACTTGACTTTCAAATCAATCGTCTTTGATAAAACAGTATTCCATTGAACTTAACACGTAAGAGAACTGTTGCTGGTCGATTTTGTACTTCAATCTTAGTAGAACTTTCACACTTAGTTCTAATATTAGTTTGGAGAAAAAGAAATCCATTATTTTCTCGGTAGATGGCTGTAGTACTCGATATCTCATGAATTATCTATCAAACAATTTAAAGTTTATGCTCGTTGTTAAGTGGACATTTCACTTAAAAAAAATTTTGTTGTTTTTTGTTTGTTCCATTCAGTTGTGAGTTACAGGGTGTTAACAATGAAAGCCAACAAAGAGAAAATTCGGTACATTTAACAATTTCTCTTTGATAAAGACGAAAATGCAAGCTAAGCTGCTGAAATTGCGAATGATAAAATGTTTATGGTGACTGCAAATTACATACAATTTTCGTTTCGTCGATTCTGTTCAGGCATTTTTTATGTTAAAGAAAATGTCGATACTGTCGCTAAAATCACAGAAATAATCGAAGTTGACCGGCATTTTAGTATAGGGTTGTTCAATAAGTGCGCTTCAACTTTTTTCCGATAGGGAGGGCGAACGACGCAATATTTTTTTATTTTTCGCTTGTCCTTTGTAAACTTCATTAGTATACATTTCATCATGGAACGCTACACACTTGAGCAACGATTGCAAATCGTCCAAATTTTTTATGAAAATAATCGTTCTGTTGCTGCTACTTTAAGAGCATTACGGCCATTTTACGGTCCATTTAACAAGCCGTCCCGTTTTGGAGTTATGTGAAGTCATTGGTCTGCAGTAACAAGCCGGCGACGATTTGTGAGCTCAGAGCCAATATTGAACGCGAAATTGTTGGAATTTCGGCCGATTTATGCAAAAGAGTGGTCGAAAATTGGGTTCAACGATTGGACTTCGTAAAACGTGCACGCGGTGGTCATGCAAAAGAAATCGAATTTCATACTTAAATGTATATGTTCAAACTCGATAATAAAAAAAAAAAATTAGTTAAAAAAGTCAAACCGTTTGTGTTTTATTCAAAAAAGTTGAAAAGTTGAAGCGCTCTTACTGAAAAACCCTATAGTTGTAGAATCGCCCAGGAGCTAAAAATCGGCCGTAAAACAGATTTAAACTATTCGCGCAAAAATTTTACTCAAAATAATGAGTTTTTCACCAAACAATATTTTGTTTGCCGTTTTATTTTTCTTAGTGGTTGATGCAATTTATTACTTCAATTCAGTACTCCTACATTTTTTATACTAGGACAATTCATTATGTCGCTACGGCCAAGCGGCGCAACTCATTCGCTCTTTCAAGTCTGACCTGTTGCTGCTTTGGTGTGAGATCATGCGCCTTTTGGATCTTGTAAGCCTTGGCTTTGAAATCATTTTTCAGAATGCGGCGGATGCTACGGTCAGAAATTTTCAGTTCTTCCGGTATTTGATTGGTACTTCGTCGGGGATTTCGCTCAAGTCGCTTCTTCTCTTTTTGAACCATTTCACCTGATGTTGCAGTCTTTTGATGACCACCTCCTAACGTTTCGCGATGTTACCAGTATTCTTGTAACGAGTAGTGGTGCGATAAGCAAAACCTTTACTTACTTTAAGGTGCTCGAGCTCACGAGCAATCGCTGGTTGTGATTTTCCAGCCAAATATAATGGAATCACGCAATTATGTTTGAAATTCATTACTGAATTTCTTTTTTTGCGTTTACTCTCGGCAAAATGCTTCCGCGCGCTTGTAAATAATACTCTGGACTGTCATTTAGCCTTTTTACAGACAGCTGTTAACATTTAATTAAACAAAAAATAATTATTGAAGTAAACTCAATAGGCCACCACATATTTGAATTCAGGACGTTGAAAATGTTTGGAAAATTGTGCTTTGGTTTCTGGTAAAATAATTTCCTTTAATTTTCTCGGTGAAATATTTTTCTTTTAAATTTATGCTTTAGGTTGCGGTAAAATATTTTTCTTTAAATTTTCGGTAAAATATTTTGTTTTGGAAAATTATGCTTTGCCTTCTGGTAAAATAATTTCCTTCAATTTTCTCGGTCCATGTTAATTTGCGCACCGAACTACCATTCCCATGTCACTGTGTCACTCAATTGAGTTTACATACCCATATACGTATGTATGTATGTGTGCATGTGTGAGTATTGCAAGCGCTTTTCTGTTTATACATTTCACTGTCAACTTTAGTCAACAAAAGTCACTGACTAATGTAGTATTTCTGCATTTCCCTTGTTACAATAACACAATCACATACGTGCGACTACCAAGCCTCCTGCACCAATACCAAAACAGTTACATTAACAAAATCGCCATTTCGCCGCAGTTGCGCACCAAGCCAATGCTTTGCGCTGAATTACTTGCACATGCAGCTCCACTTCCAGCCTTCTCGTTCGCACGCAAGCAGCCCCCAGTGCATTGGCACCGTTGTACGCACACCTGTAAATGCTTTGTCTACTATGGATATGCCTTCATTTCGCTCGCACAGCGTGCAACAGCTGACAACAAACAATGCGACTATAGCCATCTCGCTCGCACAATACCAATTGCGAATACATACTGTTGAAATATTTTAGATATTTTCGCCGCGCATTCTTCAGCGCATTTTTCCGGCACATTTCTCTAACATTCCACAAATATTTGTAGTAGAAATTTTGTGTGTATAGCAGAATATGCCGTTAGATTAGTTGCAAATATTTTGAGCCAGGTGGCGCTGTTAGCAAATATATCGACAAGGTAAGTGGGAGGTATGAAGAGAAAAACAGAGAGAGCGCGAGAGAGAAAGCGAGAGAGAGCAAGAGAGCATGGTAAAAAGTAAAAGAGCGTGAGTGGGTGGTGGGTGGGTGGTTGTTAGTGATTGAGCTGTGAAGTTGTGGGGAGGCGATGAGTAAAAGAGCAACCTGAGTGGAGTGACTGCTGCAATAAATCTACGTATGTCTGTATGTATGCATGTTTGTATGAAGTGAGCGCTTCTTAAAGTGAATTAATCATTTTGTAAGATACTTTTGTAAGTGGTTGTTGTTATTTATTTGTGCGAATTTATGCTATGTGCCCGTTCAATAGTTTGCGCTGCACCGCGTTGCTGTTTAGCGTTGGCTTTTATTTGTGATTGCATACGCACAAATGCATTCAAATATTTTTTGATATGGGTATACATACATTCATACATATTTATGTACATATATACGATACAGCCAACAAGCAGGGAGTTTCAGTTCAACTTCCAGTTCCGCCTACCGGGGGTTATTTCTGTCTCTTCTACGCACCAAAAACATACAAAAATATTTGTATACACGGTAAATATTTATATACATGTGCGTATGTATGTATGTATGTATGTATGTATACATGCTTGTATGTATGTATGCACAATACACAACTTCGACATTACTACTTGTTTGCTTCATTCAGTAGAAGTTTCTGATTAACCGAATCTGTTTTATTGCTTGTTTGTAATTGAAAATGATCGCGCTCCTGCTGCCACTGCGGCGCTACTATTACTACCTTAGTTGTTTTTGTTGTTGCTGCTGATGATGCTTGATTGCTGCACTTCTTCTCGCCGTCGTAGCTTACAAAGTTTGGTAAACTCTAAAATGGCATAACTCAAACTCATTTTTCTCTAACATAATTTGTCAAAAACCCCTTCCCTCCACACAACAACAAAACTTGTGTATAAAAAATTCAAAATGTTGGCCAAAATTGATATAAGTTGCTTGATGAGCCAATTATTTCATGATACCCACCCACTATGAAGCCTGCAATTTATAATAACTGGCTTAGGAATCAAGGAATCAGAGTGACTTCCGAGCAGACCTCACTACACACGGATGTCCGTAACTTATCCAGGGGACGCCGCGCGGAGGCAGTGTCAAATTGAAACGAGAAAGGAACAAAGATCGTTTGTGACATTTCCCACGTTAAATATAATCACGCACTTTGCTTCGAGGACCCTCCTGATTGCGCTTTGTTCAATATAAAGGCTGATTTTTTAAGAGCTATAGCAAGGATTTTCAAAAAAACACACGTAAAATTCAGAAAAATGCATGAATTTTGATTTAAATCGATAGTACAGTCCATATAGTTAAATGTTTCAAGATTATTTCATGCAAATGTTGACCGCGACTGCGCTTCAAATGGTCCATCTGCTTAGTCCAATTTTGGCATACTCTTTCCAATGTTTCGGCCGGTATCTCACATATAAATGCTTTAATGTTGTCTTCCCCTGCGCTAATTGAAGCAGGCTTGTCTGAATAGACATGAGCTTTAACATAGCCCCACAAAAAATAATCTACAGGCGTTATATCGCACGATCTGGGTGGCCAATTGACAGGTCCTGAACTCGCCTCTCAACAAGTTCATTGTTACGCGTGCTGTGTGGCATGTGGCACCGTCTTGCTGAAACCACATGCCATGCAAGTCAAGCTCTTGCATTTTGGGCAAAAAAAGTTGGATATCATTTCACGGTAGCGCTCACCATCCACAGTTACATTACGATTCGCAGCATCTCCGAAGAAGTACGGTCCAGTGATACCTCCAGCCCATAAACCGCAACAAACTGTGACCTTTTCTGGATACATTGGTAGCTCTTGCAATTCTTCCGGCTGATCTTCACTCCAAAATCGACAATTCTGCTTATTTACGTACCCATTGAACCAAAAATGAGCTTCGTCGCTGAACACAGTTTTCCGATAAAAATTTGGATCTTATATAGGGTGTTTTTTTTAGAGGTTAGGTTTTCAAGTTGGCACTACTTTTTTCGTAGATGGTCTTTTTGACAGCTGTCATTTGATTTATGCTCAGTTTGGTTTGCCATTTCATAATGAATAGACTTACACCTGAACAACGTTTGAAAATCGTGCAAATTTGGGCCCAAAACGAGATGGCCACCGATCCCGATTTTCACAAGAAAATTTTGTTCAGCGATGAAGCTCACTTTTGGTTGAATAGGTATGTCAATAAGCAAAATTGTCGCATTTGGAGTGAACATAATCCACAAGCCATTGCTGAGACGCCGTTACATCCTCAAAAAGCCACTGTTTGGTGTGCTCTATGGGCAGATTTGGCAGACCATATTTCTTTAAAAATGAAGCCGGCCATAATGTTACAGTCAATGGAGAGCGCTATAGGGCCATGATTAATGACTTTTTCGTGCCTGAATTGGACGATGTTGATGTGGACGATCTTTGGTTCCAACAAGACGGCGCTACATGCCATACAGCCAACGCAACAATCGATTTATTGAAGGAAACTTTTGGTGAGCGCATTATCTCGCGCCGTGGACCTGTGGCGTGGCCTCCAAGATCGTGCGATATAACACCGCTGGACTATTTCTTGTGGGGCTATGTGAAGTCGCTTGTCTACGCAGATAAGCCCGAGACGATTGACGTCTTGGAAGAGAATATTCGGCGCGTTATTGCTGACATACGGCCCCAATTGCTGCAAAAAGTGGTCGAAAATTGGGCCTCTCGGCTGGAATTTATTCGAGCCAGCCGCGGCGGCCACTTGCCCGAAATCATTTTTAAAACATAATGGCAAACCCTTATCTTTATAATAAAGCTAAATCCTTGGCCATAACATTAAATTATATACGTTTTATTTCATCTTGAAAACCTAACCTCTAAAAAAACACCCTTTCTTAACAGAACACGCATTTTTATAATAAAATTCAATGATTTGCAAGCGTTGTTCGTTTGTAAGACGAATCATGGTTAAATTATAGACCAAACTGAAGATGTTTGACAGTGAAACAAAACACGAAACGTGCGGCAGCTGTTTAAACCAACTGTTTAAAAAGATAATAGCTAAAAAAATCACCCTTTATAATAACGGTAGTCCTGCAATCCTGTGCTCGCTTGGTTTTATTGAACGTATTGTGTTAGGGAAAGAAACCCATTGTCTACTCACGAAAAACAACTCAGCAAACACCAACTTTTCCTTCGCCTTGGATAGCACAGATAGAAGTCATCTCTATGCCGCTGTGTTTGAGTTTGTTATCTCCGCAAAACTAATGCAGAATTGGAAGTAACCTCTCCGAGCCGTTCGATACCAAATGGAGTTTCAGACAAGATGATTGTCTATTCTGTGACTTTTTCAACCTCTTACTGGAAAAAATCGTTCGGAGGTACGGAGCTAAACTGCACTGGTACTATCTTCCACAAAAGTACCATGCTGCTAGCTTATGCGAATGACATTATCGGCGAAACCAAACGCGCTGTATGCTCGGCATATGCCAGCTTAAAGAGAGAGGCGAATAATGTGGGTTTTGAGGGCAAAACGAAGTACCTGCTGTCAACACAGAAGAAGTCTTCGCGTCTTGGACGATATGTCACTGTTGCCAACCGCGAATTCGTAATGGGGAAGGACTTGGTTTATCTAGGTACCAGTGTTAAGCCACACCGACGTCAGCCTAGAGATTAAATGAAGCTTAACTCTTGCGAGCAGGTGTTACTTTGGGCTCAGTAGACAATTGTGAAGAATAACTCTCTTTCTAAGGGCCAAACTGACATTCTACAAAGCGCTCATCATTTCTGTACTGTTATATGGCGCAGAAAAATGCACGATGTCAACAGCAGATGAGAAAGTTTTGGGAGCTTTCGGGAAAAAAATCTACGTAAACGAGCTGTATGAGCTATATGGAAACCTGTAACATGTCACCCGTGTGACCGAAGACGTTCCAGCAAGGCGAATCTATGAAACGGTAATCCAAAAAGGAAGACGAGGAAGGGAACGACCACATCTGTAGGACCTGTCAACGCTCGGGATTTCTAACCGGCACCAGCGAGCGCAGGACAGCGCTATTTTGCATTCGTCCAAAACCGATCGGTTATAGCGCCGCTTCAGTAAGTAAGTACTGAATCACTGTTACCAAGTTTTACGCTTCTGAAATTACAATGAAGTGTTTGTACCCGTGATGAATAAGAGACTGTTCTATTGTTCTCTTGCTGTAGCCTTCGTACGCGAACTCTACTTTTCGCGACTGTATGCGAGCCGTATTTAAGACACGCGTGTATGGCGAGAGATAATTTCAGGCTGCCCAATTTTGAACGAATATCCACTAGCCGCTTGAAGTTTGAGAAACTGAAAGGGCTGAAATTTTTTGGTAGCCGACTCGCCTCTTCTTGACTACCTTAAGAATGAGTATCGCCTTTAAAGTTCTCTATTTAGAGGTCGAAGATACTAAAGTCCGGTATGAAGGCCTCTTGTAGCCGGATAAATTCTCTTTGCACCTGAAACTTTTGCAAGGTGAGTGGGTTTGACGGGGTATGGGATTAGGTGGTTAGTGTTGTGTGGGGTACCTTCACATGCCGATATACGTTGAGTATCTCAGCAACAATTCTGGATAGGTAAGAGTTTAGTCTGCTAAAGTAAACAGAACGCAACTGTGTAAAGATAACGCAGGCCTCATAAGGCAGTTGAAGCACTTCGTCTGCGAGGAATGGCTGGCTAGACTTTTTAGACTTGGGGCGTGAATTTAACATATTTCTATTACGAGTAACGACGTGAGCTTCCTAAAATTTTACTTTCAATCGATTTATGGATATAACTTTTTGAAAAGAATCCTCGAACAGAACGAAAAAGGCCAGACCCGGCTACTCAACCAAAGGTTTTAAAAAAAGTGTCCAACTGAGGATGAAAGAGGTGGTAAGAGATTACCAATGAAAGCCGTTTAAGACCTGCCCATATACTGTTTGATCGAGCAGGTGTGTTTGGGCCTGCATTTCGTTAGTGTATAGAGATGTGTGTCAGAGATGTAGGGGCTTGCACGATGACAGTATCCGATGAGGCGTCTCTTGAAGTATTAAAGAGAAAGATTCTGTGGAAAATTTTTGGACCTTTGCACATTAGCGACGGCGATTATCGTAGACGATGGAACAATGAGCCGATATAGACACATCGCAGCGAATAAATATCAAGCGGCTTCGTTAACTGGGTCATGTCGTCCGAATGGATACAAACGTTCCGGCTCTGAAAGTATTCAATGCGGTACCAACTGTGCTAGAAGAGGAAGGCCTCCTCTAAAAAAAAATAAAAAGAAATAATTGGCACGTCTACTTCTGATAGGTGTTTCGTCGATCTCCTCCTCTTATTTGTGGTGTGCGTCTTGTTGGAAAATGGAAAGACCTTCAGTTTTAAGTCGATTTGAAAAGGTGTTGAACTGATGTTCATGCACGGAGGTTCGAACCTACGCACTTCTGAATGGTAGTCACGCACCAACCTATTGAGCTACGGAAGGTCTCCTCTGCGTTGAAAAGATCAGCTGGAGAAGGACATGGCTTCACTTGGTGTGTCCAACTGGCGTCAGTTAGCACGAGAAAGAAATGACTGGCGCGCTTTGTTAAACTCGGCCAAAATCGCTTAAGCGGTTATGGCGCTAATCAAGCAGGAAAAGAAAGTAGACAGCTGCCAGTATACAAAGAGACAAGCATTGGAGCGCATAAAGGAAAAAACAAAGATTTCCATTGCTCAAAGCCAATTGCTTTTTTTTTTTTGAAAGTCAAAAGTTATTCAAAATCAATATTGGATGATTAATTTTGCGCTGCCTGTTATTAGCTCAAATAATGACAACTCGAATTCCTTGTACTTATTTGAATATAACTCGAAAAATTATGAAAATCCCACTATGAAACTTGCGGAGATTACGGGGCACAGTCTAGTAATATAAGAAACCATAAAAATTAAGATCGGACATAAGGTGTTTCCCGAAAATTACACAAAAATATTCCTAAAACATTTTTAACGAAAAAAAAATTTGAACGAAAAAAAAGTTTTAACGAAAAAAAAATTTTTTACGAAAAAAATTTTTAACCAAAAAATGTTTTTTTGTTTTAATTTCAATTTTTTATTAAAAAAATTTTCAATAGAAAAAAAGTATTTTAAAAAGTTTTACCGAAACAAAAATTTTTTTACAAAAAAAAAAATTTTAACAAAAAAAAAGATTTTTACGAAAAAAATTTAACGAAAAAATTTGTTTTTGTTTTAATTTCAATTTTTTATTTAAAAAAATGTCCAATAGGAAAAAATTTTTTAAAAAAATTGTTCGATTAAAAAAAAACTTAAAAAAAAGAAGTCAAAAGTTATTCAAATTAATACTTGATGATTCATTTTGCGCTGCCTGTTATTGACTGTTATTGTTAATGACAGCTCGCTGTACTTATTTGAATATAACTCGAAAAATTCTGAAAATCCCACTATGAAACTTGCGGAGATTACGGGGCTTAGTCTAATAAGAAACCGTAAAAAATAAGATCTGAAATAAGATGTTTTTCGAGAATTACAAAAAAAATATTTTTCCCAATAAATTTTTAATTTAAAAAAATTTGTAACGAAAAAAAATTTTTAACTAAAAAAAATAATAAAAAAAAATTTTTTAACGAAAAACAATTTTCTTAACGAATAAGATCTGAGATAAGTTGTTTTCCGAAAATTACAAACAAATATTTTTTTCCCAATAAATTTTTAACGAAAAAAAAATTAATCGAAAAAAATGTTTAACGAAAAAAAAAATTTAACGAAAAAATATACAGTGCACTCGCGGTAACTCGAATAGCCGCTAAGTCGAACGACGTGCTAACTCGAACACATTTTTTCCCCTATTGACTTCTTTGTAACTCGAACAATAAAAAAGCGCTATAACTCGAACAAAAAAAAACAAATTTATTTGTACACACATTCTTTTCAAACATGTACATTTTGTACATAGATACATATGTAATAGTATATGTATATAAATTATATGTATACTAGTGTATTGTCCATATGAATATTTCGGCGTTAATATCCCGTTAGTTTTCTGGAAACAACACATTGCATTGACCAAATTGCTTTAAATTTGTCATTTGTAGTGTATCAGTGCACGTGAGTAATGGATCGTAAAAGGTTGAAGTGTTTAACATTAAAAGAGAGGGCTGAAGTCCTTAACAAAATTAAACGTGGACGTAGTGTTACTTCTCTAGCGAAGGAATATGGGGTATCCAAGTCCACCATAAGTCTTATAAAAAAGAAAGATAAGGCAATTTATGGCTTGCACTAACGCTACCGGCAACCATAAGCTTAAACTTCTCGTTATTGACAAAGCAAGAAATCATCGTGTTTTCAAAAATTTTAACTGTCCGGTGGAGTACAAAAATTCCAAATCAGCCTGGATGACTTCGGCGATTTTCAAAGACTGGTTTCATAATTCGTTCGTGCCGCAGGTAAAATCCAGATTCATTAAAACAATTTTTTTAACCAAATTAAATGACTTTAATATTTAGGTAAGAAAATATTTGAAAGATGGGGGACTACCTGGGAAGGCTCTTCTTCTAATTGATAATGCCCCATCACATCCCAACGAAATCGAATTAAAGTCCGAGGATGGTTTAATTTTAACTATGTTTATGCCGCCGAATGTGACACCATTGATCCAGCCAATGGACCAAAATGTAATTCGTATAACGAAACTATACTACAGAAATTTTCTACTGGCTTTCATTTTCAACAATCGATCGAAAAATCGATATCGATGACTGTTTTTTTAACATAGCACACTCAATTGATAAGTCGAACAAATTCGATAAATCGAACAGCGCCTGTTTTAATTAGTTCGAGTTATCGCGAGTGCACTGTATTTAACAAAAAACAAACATTTGTAACGAAACAATTTTTTTTTTGGTTTTAATTTCAATTTTTAATTAAAAAAACATTTAACGAAAAAAAGTGTTAAATAAAAAAAACATTTTTAACGAAAAAAAATTTTTTTCGAAAACAAATTTTTTCTTAACGAATAAGATCTGAGATAAGGTGTTTTCCGAAAATTACAAAAAAAAATTTTTTTCCCAATAAATTTTTAACGAAAAAAAAATTATAACGAAAAAAAAAATTTACGAAAAAAAATGTTTAACGAAAAAAAAGTGTTTTACAAAAACAAAAAACCTGACGTGTTTGGTAGGTAGCTCAGCGTCGAGTTGGTGCCTTAACCTGCAGAAAACTGTTGGGTTACTAGTAAAAGTTCTTTAATTTTGTCGGCATAAGTCTAAAAGTCGCTCAGAGACTTCGCAAGAATGAGCTGCAAAACTTTTTTGCTAACTTTTTCCCTATAGCCTGCATTGAGGTTACACCTCGCGACGCAATGAAAATCAACATTTTGATAAATTTTTACTATTTTTATTTTTTTCTTGTTTTTTTGTTTTTGTGTTCTTTGAATGCTCATTAGTTTTGTAAAAAAAATTTACCTAATGGTCTAGCAAAAAACCATTAAATCCAATTGCAGAATTTTATGCAAAAATTAGAAGCATGCATTTCACAAATTTTTCGTCCCAATTCAACAGTTTTTGCTTTGAATTTTTAGAAAGATTTTTCATCCCAATTTCATAGTTTTTTGTTTCTTTTTTATAATTTCTATAGAGATTTTTGGTATGCAGTTTTGTAGTTTACCAAATTCTGAATAGAGTTCCAGTTTGAGGTTGCCAATAAATCCCTTTGAATCTCTATAAAAAATTTGTAACTTGAGAATATCTTCGATTTTGTGTTATGTCATTTCAAAGCTCAGCCTGCATGTAGTTACATATGCACATAGAAACATCGACATAAATGCATATTATTGCAGTCAATTATTTGTTGCCGTCGTTATTGTTATTGTTGTCACTCTTCTACTGCTTTGGTGTTAGTTCATCATTCATTCACCTTCCACCATCAGCTTCATCACCACTTAGTTACAATGTTTCTGCTGTGCTCATAGATACATACATACATACATACAAACATACATACATACATACACACACTTACTCATACATACACGTACGTCACACACATTCGTATGCACCCATACATATCTCTCTTTTGGCCGTCGACACGAGCATTGCTAAGATTTCTTCTTGCACCGCCATAAGTGTTCATGAGGTTTTGTGGCTATCATTACTGTTGTTGTTGTTGTTGTGGTTCTTGGAAAACAGTGAGCATCTGTTGTTGGTGGCACTTTTGCAGATTTCTAAAGTTGTCTTTAGATGTGTTTGTTGCTATTACCCGGCACGGCCTGTCCTGGTCTGGCCTTGCATCAAGTGTGACTACGATGTGGCCAGCAGGCCGCCGCAGCTGAACAGCTGCACCCGCTTTTCGATGCTTTTGGCCATTCGCAGTGCAAAGTGGAAGTGTAGAATGCACGTATGTGTGCACATAGAATCATTCTGCCACTTCAAAGCAAAAATTAAAAACAAAAAAATTCACATAAAAAAATTGTGTTTTGATTTGTATTTCTACGGTCACAAGCAAAAATGGCGTAAGTGGGAAATCAGCCTGCCTGGAAAAATTATAACAAAAATCATAGCAGCTGTATATTATTTTGAAACTCGCCCTCTCGGATCAATATGTTTTTATTACTAGTTAACTTACAAAAAATGTTAGCTCGCGATTGCGCATAAATACGCCGTTTTGTTAGTGGCATAACCAATACTTTCCTAAATCGACTAAGGCAGTTATTGCGAGTCATTTGCAAATTTCATGGCAATCAATGCAAATTGTTATTGCTTCTACTTCTAGATTGTAAAGTTTTACAATGTTGTTCATGTTTGCTGATTTGCCATAAACAATTCAGGGTGGTGGCTTCCTTTCATATAAAAAGTTTTGTATCACGAATTGGCGGTGCAGAAAACATAAAGAGTAACAGCAGCCAGACCTCATTTTGTGAACTAGTAGCATAGGGTATCTAACCATCGTGAAAAGATTTCAGAGGTGAGTTCAATAACAGACTGTTACACGGCCCTCAGCGAATTTGGCAGAATCAGCTGATGCGCTGACGTAGCTGGGGTACCTAATCGGTTTGCTTACGAAAAACTTAGAATTTCTTAGTGCTATCCGAAAAATATCTACACAATTCAGTTCGTTGACGTCTGCGCTACGACTGATTGGCCGAGATTTCGGCTGGTGCATCCTGAACAAATCCTGATGGGGTAGCCGAAGTTCGCCTCACAATTTTGTGTTTCATTAGTGTTATTGGCCAAACCTAGTAAATCTGTCCTCCCCGGTATCTTACCATTCCATATGAAGTGATCCAAGTACTTTGGACATTGTCGTCAATTCTTGTAAAATTGGGTTTCTTTGTAGGCTTAAGTATAATGAAAAGAACACTGGAAAAAATTTTGAAAAAAAATTAATAGCTTTAATAATGTGAATAGAGTTTTTTTAAAACGAAACTTCTTGGATTTGATAATAATATCAATTTTTAACATTTGTACAATTTTTTTTTAACTTTTAGGCTAAAAAAGAAATTAATAATTTTGATAATTCGAATAAAGTTTTTTAAAGCGAAATATCTAAAAACTAATAATAATATCTACTTTTTAACATTTTTAGATTTTTTTTTTTTAGGAAAAAAATTACTGTTTAAAATATTTTTTTGGAAAAAATTTTGAAAAAAATGAATAATTTTAACAATTGAAATAGAGTTTTTAAGTCGAAACATCCTGGATTTAATATAATAAGATCTAATTTTGAAATTTTTACAATTTTTTTTTAACTTTTGGGCTAAAATAAATTTTTTTTTTTAAATTTTTGGAAAACATTTTGAAAAAAATTAATAATTTTAATCATTCGAATAAAGTTTTTTAAAGTGAAGTATCTAAGATTCGATAATAATATCTACTTTTTAACATTTTTTAATTTTTTTTTAAACACAGTTTTGGAAAAAAATTTGAAATAAAAATAACTTTAATACTTGAAATAGAGTTTTTTAAAGCGAAATATCTTGGATTTAAATTAACATCTAATTTTTACATTTTCAATTTTTTTTAACTTTTAGGAAAAAATGTACCTACTATAAAAAATTTTGAAAGAAATTAAAAATTTTAAGAATTGAAAAAGAGTTTTTTAAGACGAAACATCTTGGATTTATTAATCACAAACATTTAAAATTTGTATAATTTTTTTTTCAACTTTTATGCTAAAATAGACTTTTTTAACCAACTTTTTGGAAAACAATTTGAAAAAAATTAATAACTTTAGTAATTGAAGTAGAGTTTTTAAGACGAAACATCTTGAATTTAATAATATTAATTTGTATATTTTAACATTTTTACAATTTTATTTAACTTTTAAAATAAGATATACTTTTTTAAACAAATTTTTGAATTGAAAATTGTGAAATTAAAAATTGTTTTTACTCAAAATTTTTGGGAAAAGATATATTTTTTGACATTTTTGGGAAACAGCTGCTCTCAGATTTAATTTTTTATTTATTATTAATAGTTTTGACTCTGCTCAGTAGTCTCCGCAAGTTTCATAGTGGGATTCTCATAATTTTTCGAGTTATATTCAAATAAGTACAGCGAAACAAGATTTCGAGCTGTAATTATTTGAGCTAATAAGAGGCAGCGCAAAACTAATTGTTTTTGAATAACTTTTGACTAAAAAAAACAAACTATTTTGAGTGATGGAAATTTTTATTTTGATCTTTACGTGAGACACTGCTTAACTGGTTGAATGGTGCAGCTGCCTATTTTCTTCTTCTTCTTGATTGGCGCGATAACCGCGTAAGCGACTTTCGCCGAGTTAAAAAAAAATGCACCAGCCTTTTCTTTCCCTTGCCAACTGACGCCAGATGGACACACCAAGTGCAGCCAAGTCCTTCTCCACCTCAAACGTAAAGGAGGACTTCCTCTTCCTTAGCTACCAGCAGCTGGTACCGCATCAAATACTTTTAGAGCCGGATCGTTTGTATCCATTCGGACGACATGATCCAGTCAACGTAGCCAGTAGATCTTTATTCATTGAACAGACATATTCAAATAGTTTCTAATTTATGGCGGCCATGCTTTTACGTCTTCCGCACGTGCCCGAAAGATTCAATTTTACCTGTAAAAGACTCCGATGCAGAAGAGCACCTATATTTACTTACAGAAGGTCTTGCTTCGAAAGCGTCGGAAGTGACTCACAACGAAAATGGAGTCTATAATATTATATAAGTATAATTTATAGGTATAATTGAGGCATACATCTTCAGTTAGATGTTTGGCGGAGCTCTCCCTTAAATTTGTATTGTGCATTTCAGTGTTGGAATGGGAAGAATACTCGACGACAGATCAGATTTGGCGACGCAAAAGAAGTGGATACTCATTAGATGATGGCGAAGGTGTAGCTGGAAGAAAAAAATTAGCTTGCACACACACACACACCCATACACATGCATACATACATACCTACAACGCCCTATTTGTACTTGAGATATAAATGGAAAAAGTAAATATTTAATAGCAGTGCTTCCGATTCGTACTCGATACTACGCAAAGGGAAGATAATTTGTTTTATTTTTGGATCTAATGATCGCTTTCGTGGCACACATGACGCTCGCATATCACTTCGAGTGGCTGGCTGTGCGTGCAATGGAAATTTCGTAGCCGCTGCTGCTGCGTAGAGTGGGGATTTTATTTTGAGTGCTCTGGCGTTTTGTTTTGCTTACCAACTTCGACCACTATGCGCATCTATGGAAACGAGAACGTAAGTAGGCATATAATGATTCGGTGCCTTGGTTCTTTTTGGTGTTTGTAACGACTTGGTGGCGGCACGCTTCGAAAACAAGAGAGCAACAACAACCAAGTGAGTAACAACAGCGGGGATAAAAAAAAACTACGCTGCATAAAACAACAACCAGTGCACTGCATTGATGATTTTTATGGTCACATGTATGTATGTGTGTGTGCATGTGTATTAGGATGGCTCAAAAATGTATTTCTTTGCTTGGTGCTACCCCCGAATTTGTTCTATGTCCAATAAAAGGAATCACCCATTTTTTATTTATTTCGTATTTAACCGCGTCGCCAATTCTTTGAAAATGATCATTGAATTACCAAAAAATAAAAAATAAAACACGAGATTTATTTTACTTAATTTTACTCTTTTAATTTTTAACATTTTTTGTAATTTGGCTGGATTTTGGGAAGATTTTGGGGTGCCTACTGAAGGTTAGGTTAGGTTGACCTGGTTGTTTGAAACTAATCATATAAACCCCTTGGTTCTTAGCATACAAAGCTCGACTGTTACCTTTCTCATTATTCAATACTGTTTTTAAGTTATTTTAATAAAAATTAAAATTTACTTAAGTTTATTTTGTAAATGATTTCGAAATGTACTGTTTGGCAACACTGTGTGGCGAGAGAGCAATCAGCTGACACGATTCTACGGAAACTATCCGAAATCCTACGATAAAATCTACGATACTACGGAACGGAAGGGGGGTGAGAATTAATTTACATGGATTCATCGTGTCAGCTGACAGGGGCCTGCGTTTACGTTGGTGACTGTGAGCACCATAAGCACTTAAGTTCAAAGCCCGATTGACATTCTAACTTCTTATATTGTAGAGCTCCCAGGCATTTCGTTCGGGCTCTAGCTAATGCACAGCAAGAGCATAATATGGGTTCTAGAGTTTCCCTCTAGTACGAATCTGGCGTTTATTTATCTGCATTCTGTGCACGCATAATTTTCGCGATTTCGCAAGTGGCTAGATTGTTCCACCTCCTGTCTATTCAATGGGAGCAATGGGATTTATTTGTATCGGCACTTTGCGCCCCCAGCTGGCGCGATAGCAAATAATACTGGGCCCGGCACTCGAAGTGTAGCCAACGTCAGACCGCTTGCGCAGCTGATGCACGGGAATGACCTGTCTGTTAGTTAGCTAAATACCAGTTCAGACTATTGCTTACAAGCGCCCGGAAGCATTTTCCCGAGAGTCAAAGCGAAAAAAGAAAATCCGTAACGAATTTCAAACGTAATAGTCTGATTGCATTATATTTGGCTGGAAAATCACAACCAGCGATAGTTCGTGAGCTCGAGCACCTTAAAGTAAATAAAGTTTTTGTTTATCGCACCATTTCTCGCTACAAGAATACTGGTAACCTCGCGAAACGACATGGAGGTGGCCATCACAAGACTGCAACGTCAGGTGAAATGATTCAAACATGAAGAAGCGACTTGAGCGAAATCCCCGACGAAGTGCCAATCAAATGGCGAAAAAACTGAAAATATCTGACCGTAGCATCCGCCGCATACTGAAAATTGATCTCAAAGTCAAGCCTTATAAGATCCAAAAGGTACCTGACCTCACACCAAAGCAGCAACAAGTCAGACTAAAAAGAGCGAAGGAGTTGCTTCGCTTGGCCGAAAGCGGTCAATTTCCGAACATTGCGTTTTCTGACGAGACAATTTTTCAAATTGATTAATTCGTAAACTCCCAAAACGATAGGCTTTATGTGAGCGACCGTTCATACAAGAATTTGAATCACCGATTGGTCACCAGACGGCAGCACTTGCCAAAGGTAATGGTTTGGCCCTCTGTAGCCGCAGGTGGGCGCGCGGCAATCGTTTTCATCGAGCCTGGCGTCAAGGTAAATGCGAAATATTATCGGGAAAGTATTCTGGAGGTTGCTTTGAAGCGTGGGCATTCACCAGTCTTGAGGCGCTGGAAAAAGCCTGTTTCCGCGGGTGGGCCAAAATACCTGCAAGTCACATTCGGGCAGCTTGCGATTCGTTTCTCGACCGTCTCAAGGCCATAGCCAAGGCAGAAGGTGGTCATATCGAGCGAAAGTGAATTGATTTTTAATTTTGTACTATTTTCTCCCTTTTTTTACTTTGAATTGAATAAAAGTAATTTTCTAAACTAAATTTATGGCCTTTAGTAGGAATGAGGTCAAACTGCTGGGCCTATATTCCTTTGAGTGAGTGGGGTTGTTTTCCTGCTCGAAAATATTCCATCTATGACGCCTGTAAAATAATTCTTAGCATATTTTTTTTTAAATAAAACATAAGGTATAATTTTTTGGACACTTGTGAGGGGGGAATAAAAGAGGAGTTTAAATAAAATCTATCTATAAACTTTTATAGCAAATTTACAGAGAAATACATTTTTCACCACGAGTTGTCTTAAGTAATTTTCAAAGCTTTAGCAATAACTATTAAATAAACCACAACAAAAAAAAAAAAAAATAGGAGCCTCATATTTTTAGCCGTAGAACGAATTTAGGAGGTGGCATTAAGAAAAACGAGTTTTTTTTGTTTTAGTATGAGCCATCCTAATGTATATATTTGTGTATATGCATATATATTTATGCACCTACATACGCAATTCTCGATCGGAAGCCTCCACACGCTGTTTAGTATGATTTGGGTGTGTGCCAACTTTGCGGGTGACCACACGAAATCAGCATCAGGCATCCGACAAACTTATATACGAGGAGTGTTGAATAAATTCGCTGCCTAAACTACTACTCATGATTCAACACCTCGTTGTTGATAGCAATAGTTATAAAATTTATGGTATAGGGCTATCTAGTACAAGATTATGCAGGTTCTGCTGTGATGAAGAGGAGTCTATGGAACACTTAATCACCAACTGTGAGGTATTAGGCTACAGGAGACACAGAATCCTGGGCTGGTACCTACTAGAGGAGGAAGACCTACGTATGCTCCCTCCTAAGGAGCTGGTTCGATTCCTCGTAATACTAAATAATTAAGTAATTAGGGGCGCACAATAGATCAATCTGGTCGTAGTGCAAACCTAATCCGTACAACCATTACCCTTACCATGATATATTTTGTGCCTTTTATTTTTTTATTTTCGAACACTCAAAATTCCCACAATTAGCCGCGTTTTTTCTCTCATTAACTACCTCAGCCTACGAACTTCTCAAAGTACCCTCGCATGCGTATGGCACTTGAATGCTCTGCTCTTTCTTCACGCTTGCTTCTTGATTATAATTTATACGATTCTCATATGGAAGCGTACTTTTACAAATTCGGCTACTAATTGATTGTCGTTGCCGTCGAAATCGATCTTTAATACTTGAAATGCGACAATCTTTATCGTTTGGCCTGTTTAATTAAAATTAATGACCCCATCATTTTTATTACTATACAGTTAAGTTATTGTGGCTCCCTTTTGGGAGGCAGAGGGGCACAACGCAGCTTGGTGCTGAGTACTGGGTGAGCGGACTATGCGTTCACGTTCACATGCACATCAATCTATTCTACATATTTTTATAGTACTCTCGCACGCACCTGAAAAAATTTTGACACAAGTATAGGTTTCTTGTTTCATTGTATTTGTTTGACCAAGGGTGTGAGAAGAAGAAAAATGGTGACTGAAGTAAGTACACATCTGCCGGCTCCTCGACTCCATCGATTATACCAGAGAAGGAGCACCAGGCCAAGGAAAATCTACTACCAGTCAGTCAGTGCCCACTCCCATGTGAACATTCGTAACGATCCCGATCACGCCAAGCGGACTTAGGATCTTATAACGAAGCCTTTGCGGTGTGATTTGGCAGATGAAGGGGACCAAAAGTGTCATTGCCTTAGTCTTGATATTTGTTGTTGGTTATATCAGTTATTAGGCGGTTGCCGTAGCCGAATGGGTTGGCGCGTGACTAGCATTCGGGAGTGCATAGGTGCGGATCTCCGTGCATGAAACAACAAAATAATAGAAATTGTTTTTCTAATAGCGGTCGCCCCTCGGCAGGCAACGGCAAGCCGCCGAGTGTATTTCTGCCATGAAAAAGCTGCTCATAAAAAAACATTCGCCGTTCGGATATACTACTTGACTCTCTAATAGAAACGTTGAAGTGTGTCTTTGAGCCTATTGGTGAATAGGAAGATGACAACTGATTCATTTTCTTTACTCTCCCTTGAACCCTTCGAATAGCTAGTTTGTAGGTGTCAAATCGTCCAACAAAGTCAATAGGCTGATACTTTAAGCCTTCGTAAATATGGAGGTCTAGGCGTAGTTCGTTGCTTGTCTTATGGTAACTTGAGTTTTAGTTTAAAAATCAGATTATTTGTGAAAGTGGTAGAGCCAGCATATAAAATATGTTAGTATGTTCCGTGAAAGGACCGGAAAGAGAGAGAGAGAGGGGGGGGGGGGGTCCTTTCTTAACCTGTGGAGGTAATGTTCTCGAATAGATTTCGGCGCGGAATTTTACACTTCTCAAAATGTCACTCTGGTATAGTGGTATACACAGGCGGGTCTCTAATGAACTACAGTGTTGAAGCTGGAACTTCTTCCAAGCCTCTTCGTCTTGTCTTGTGTTTTATCGCCATTGCGATCGTAATATCTATACCTGATGCAAATAGTGTTTAAGAGAGTTAAATCATTTACCTGCCTGAGTATTTAAGCAACTATTAAGATCTGTTCGGTTGATGGGTATTGCAGACTAGATGGGGTTGACAGGTGCAATACCATTACACTCATGTGGATTTTGTTGTTGTTGTGGGCCACTAAACCACTCCCAGTCCTCAGCAAGATTAGTCTTGAGCGCCCGGCTTAGAAGTTTTCTCGACTCACACCTCAATGTTTGGTGTAATCGAGAGTTCGATCAAGGAGAGGCCGAATTGGACAGGCTGACTCAAAACATTCAACTAAGGCAGCGCTGAGTTTCTCAACTGCCACCTCACCGTGTTCTCGTCACGTCAAGTACGCAACGCCCCCTCTTAACTTCTGCCAGTCTGTTTTCCTGGGGTTTCTGAAAGGCAATGGCATTTGTGCCTCCTCGCCACACTGAAACTCAGTATACCTGTGGTCCGAGCACAAATTTTCGGCAAGGACTCTCCAGTACCTAATTGACCACCCAAATTTTGAATTTGATAAGGTGAGATCAATCACCTCCTGCCTTCTAGTAGTAACAAACGTGGGCTGTCTGCCCTTGTTGTGTATGTTTAGGCAAGAGGAAGCGATAAACTCGAATAGGCGCGAGCCCCGCTCATTGGTTTTGCTGCTGGCCCAGATTGTATGCTGGGCATTGGCATCGCAGCAGAGACCGAGGCCCAGACTGCGCCGCTTACAGAACCTTACGAAACTGATGGGCTTCACAGGTGGTGGCCCTTCCAGGGCATCGTAAGGAAAATAAGCAGATCCAATCACAAATCTCAGCCATCCGCTTATACCCTTATAACACACCTCAGCAGCTACCAGGTCCTGACAACAGAATTGCTCAAGACTCGTTACAGTGAGATGGGATGATACTATAAGACCGGTCCTAGATCTACTCGAACTCCTGTCATATAATACCGTAGCCCCATTCAACGTGCTAAAGCCACAGAGGCGGCCTCTAAAGACCCAGAACTCTTGCACTGTTGTTATATTACATTGCATTTTGATTCAAGCAGAATATCATCCAGGTTGTTAACTTTAATTGGTTTCTCTATTTTATTTCTCAAGTCAACCCTTTCGGTGTCAAACTGCGGACAGACAAAAAGCAATGTTCTGCACCTTCAATAACGTCATTTGCACAGAAGGTGCAGTATGGATGGTCTTCATGTCCGAATTTATGTAAATACAATTTGAAGCAACCATCAATATTTGGGAAGGTGGTCGTCTGTCCAGCCAACATCGTACAGAAGTATTTCAGCGGTAGGCTCAATGTCCGTTCGGTGAATTACTTCACCGACTCTGCCGTTTCTGCCAACTACCCTCCTTCACTGCTTGACAACTCATTTTACTTCTTCAGGACTCGTCCATCTCCCGCTCCAAAATGTCTATTGGGTAAAGCCCAGATATTACAAGCGCTGCTTTTTCTGATGTAGTTCGCAATGCGTTACATACTCTAATACCCCAAAGCCCGTGTGAAGGATCTCATTTCGCGTGAAGGATCTCATTTCGCATTTCAGAGGCTTTGTCAGCGCATCAGACCTGATAACTCCACCGTACATACGTACATACGTTGTCTTGGCCCTTCAGAGTTTATCATGAGCCTAAGATAGCGCCGCTGGTACTTTTTCGGCTTCTCTTCTGCATCCTCAGTATGTGGCTTAAATGTTAGCCTAGCATCAAAAATAATGCCCAGATATTTGCGGGCAGCTTTTGAGACGACTTCATGCCCCCCGAATGTGATATTAGCAACCTCACGCACCTTTCTGCTGCTTATTAATATGGCATCTGTTTTATGTTACGCTCACTCGAGGCCACTTCTGCTAGCCATGTCTGGATTTGTAAAATTACTACGTTTGCCACTTCTGCCACATCCTTTGTGTATTTATCTACGACTACAAGAGCTATGTCGAGTCGTCTGCAAAGCCAATAATCTTGGCATGTTTAGGGATTTGCAATCGCAGAATGCTGTCATACATTACATTCCAGAGTAACGGGCCTATGACTGTTCCTTGTGACATCTCCTCACAGACTTTATATTCTTTGACGAATACCTACATGTGGGTGACTTGACGAAAAAGTTGGCGCGCTTGTTAGGGCTGCTTCGATACTTCGTCCGCAACTGGCAATGGGATATTGCTCAGTCAGGCACAAGCCTGTATTCAGATTACTTTTGTCTCAGAAGGATCATAACTACTGCCAAAATCTCAACAATCGCTGGCAGTCTAAGAGTTGGCAGAACTAAACTTCTGATGATGCTGGGCAAACGTGATTTACATACCTTTATTAGCCTAATCATGGTTTTTTATTTTCTTGAACGAGTATCTCAACGGAATTGGCGTAAGAGACAAGACCTTATGTGATATATTCCCAGAAGATGACGAGACTGCGTTCTATTACATGTTCAAATGACAAGTCTCCAGTCGAGTAAGTTAAATGTGCATCAGTAGGAAGATTCTCGTGGATGTTGATTTCATGGAAATCAGCCTAACGGGCCTTTCTCTTAAAGCAAAAAAGCACCGCTTCCATTAGTTGAGCTTCAGAGGATTTGAGTACCTTAGAAGAAGCGGGTGGTCAGCGTTGCGTTCTAAAAAGAAAAGTTCCAGGTGGAGCTTCAAAGAATTTGCAAATCTTAGTAGTGGTGAATAGTGGTAGGAAATTGATGTGAAACATGCGCTAATCTGGAATTGTAGCTTGGTAAGATGGAATCATCTCGCCGACGTACAATGGACAAATAAATAAATCAGGTCCGGCATTAGATGCTCTGTTTAGTCTACCACCATTTGATGCTGATTGATGCTGAAAGACAATGGGATTTGGTACGGCCCCTATCCGACATTGGAAAACAGACTAGGCATGGACTTCGATCCAACAATCCTCTCCATGCCCCTTAACTCCATGCCATCAAGAGTCTTACTAGAGAAGAGATATAGTATGGTGCTGTCAGAGGCTCAACTGTGGTCAAACTCTGAAAATGACCCCAGCAAACACTGTTTTCGCACTTTCACGGATACCTTCAGGATCGAGCACGGTGCCAGCTCTGGTGGCTACGTGAAATCAAGCGGGACAAAGCTGCACTTTGCTCTTGGAATACACGCATCTGCGTTTCAAGCGGAGATGTATGCTATTAAAGAAGCAATGCACTTTGGTGTGGAAAGCAGATGGAGGGGCAGATCTCTTTGTGTCGGCTGCGACAGCAGAGCTGCGTTCAATGCTTTAGACAGTCTTCTAACCACTTCAAGGTTAGTTGAGTCCTGTAAATCTAGGCTGAGCTATGTCCGTAGACATAATATACTGATACTTACATGGGCCGCGGGATACATGGGTATCGTGGGTAACAAGACCTCTGAATTTTTAGCTAGGATGGTTGCAGATGGGCAAAACTGAGGTCACCTGT
Organism: Anastrepha ludens; assembly: GCF_028408465.1. NCBI lineage: Eukaryota > Metazoa > Arthropoda > Insecta > Diptera > Tephritidae > Anastrepha > Anastrepha ludens. Next base: position 22,522,826 of record NC_071499.1, on the reverse strand, counting down.
CATGTTCCAGTGACTATCGCAGAAAAAGGTAGCTATGGAAAAGGTAGACATCATAGATTGTGCACTCTGCCCAGCACCTGGAGGAGAGTATGAGACGGTGGACCTGTTTCTGTGCGTCTGTCCGGCCTTCGCTCGAATCAGGCTTGAGGTCGTTGGCACTGATGAGTTAAGAAGCGACCATCTTGGCTCCTTGAGATTCTTCGGAGGGCGGGTAGATTTAAGGTACAAGGAGGCGCAAAAGTAACCTTCCGATGTTTTTTGGCTGTAATTTAAAAAAAAAAATGAAAAAATTTGATTCTTTTTGTGGATTATTTTTATTTGGTCTTTTAATTTTTTTTACATCAAATCGAGAATATGATGTCATGTAAATGGCCGCCGCCACAGTTGATTGCCATTCGAGCCCTTTTTATGGCATTTTCCATCACTTTGGCCAAAACTTCCGGCGATAGGTCCTCACATTCTTGACGGATATTGTCTTTAAGAGCTGCAAGAGTCTGAGGCTTGTTGACATAAACCTCGCGACTTCAAAAAGCCCCACAAAAAGAAGTCTGGAGCGGTCAAATCAGGCGATCTTGCTGGCCAGTGCAAATCGCCAAAACGGGAGATTTGGCGCCCGGGAAATGCATCCCTCAGCATATCGGTTGTGGCACGTGCAGTGTGTGCCGTTGCACCGCCCTGGTGGAACCATATGTTTTCCAATCCCAATTCATCAAGTTGCGGCAAAAAGAACTCGTTGATCATTGCTCTGTAGCGCTCACCATTCACAATAACCGTTTGGCCCGCGACGTCTTCGAAGAAAAAAGGTCCGATGACTCCTCCAGCGAAAACAGCCCACCATACAGTGACTTTGAGCTGGTGTAATGGCCCTTCGTGGGTTACACGCGGATTTTCAGTGCCCCAGAAGCGTAAATTTTGCTTATTTACGTACCCGCTAAGATGCAAATGGGCCTCATCACTCATGATTATTTTTGATGAAAAATCATCTTCCTCTTGGTGGTGATTAAGGATGGCTTGAACGTATGTTAGACGCGATTGGCGGTCAGCAGCTAACAGCTGATGCACCGTCTGGACTTTGTACGGTAACATCTTCAAATCTTGTACCAAAATTCGCTGTAAAGACCGTCGACTGATACCCATTTGCGTGGCACGTCGTCTGGTCGATGTCGACGGCGCTTCCATGACATCCTCGGCTACAGCAGCAATATTCTCTGCAGAACGGCTACTCCGGGGTCTGCCACGCTTGGCAGCATCTCGTGTTGTGGCAGTCTCTTCGCGGCGAGCGGCTAAACGTCGCAGTGTTTCATCAGTAGGCGTTGGACGACGAGGAAATCTGCGACGAAATTCACGTTGTGCCGAAGTCACCGACCGATTATTGGACAAATAAATAGTCAGCAATATTCTGCGTTCTGGAGCAGTGTAGCGTAACATTGTTTATTAACGTGTATTTCGCATGTGTTTACTACACAAATGTTAAAACAGAACTGACATTAGGGGCCAATCGCAAAATTTATAGCATTTTCTGATGGGAGGATTACTTTAGCGCCACCTGTTACATTAAAAAGGGAACCCGAGTGTAGTACAATGGACTTAATGTTGTCTGAGTGCTGTACTTGCTAGTCTGTCCCAACAAAATATAAAGAAATAAATAAACAAATAAATAAATGAAAAATAAATAAAGAAATAAGCAAATAAATAAATAAATAAATAAAAATAAATAAATAAGTGAATAAAAAAATAAAAAAAAATAAATAAATAAATAAAAATAAATAAATAAATGAATAAATAAAAAATAAACGAAAACTCATGTGGTCGATGCCCATTTATTTCATGACGTATGAAAAAGTTTTCGTAAAAGCTGTTTGTCGTCTGTTTGCCGTCCGCGCTTAAGTTCTTCAGTTTAAGGAAGTCAACGAATCCCTCTGACAAATTTTATATAAATAAACTTTACCTACTTTATTTACTGCTATAATTGAAAAAAAAAACAGACCGAAAAAAAATATCCCAGCTCCTCACGTGCTGTCAATAAATTCGACTCAATCCTCAAGTGTTGTGCAACAGGGTGGAAGCATGTTTTCAATAAGTGAAGTGTCAACTACCGAAGTAATCGAGCAGCAATGATAGAAAACCTACAACAACTTTTTTATTTCATGTACAATTATTTATTGATACTAAACGTTCACGAAAATAAGCCTGTGGAAAATACCATTACACATTGTAGGAAATTTTAGCGAGCGCTAAGCAAAAATTGCGCTCTAAGCACCTCAAAAAGGATATACAGTTTTTGCGGAGCGAATTTGCGTGGAAAGGTGGCTTTTCAATTGAGTGAGTGAATAAGTGTGAGTTGAGTAATTGAGCGCCTGAGTGAGCTAACTGCGCGTGAGAGCGCTTCTACTCAATATTTTCGTCACTTGAGTTGAGTTCGATTTTGAGTATCTGCCAATTTTGCGTGAGTTTGCGCAATTTTGCACTTTCTCTTTCACTCAAACGCCAGTCTCTGCAAAGAGTGTGTTGACATACAAATTAAATGGGTGCACATACATACACGCACACACACACACACATACACACAGGCACTCTTAAATGCGCTGCTTAGCAAATGTTGGCGAACGTCATGCTTTCATATTATTATAGTGAAATTGACGATGGCACTTCGGTAATTTATGTATGCGCTTTCTTGTTGTAGTTATTTTACTTGCCGACGGACGGACACAAGCGAGTCAACATGGACGTCAATATGGCAATGCAAGTAAGTGAGTGTAAGTGTGTTTGCGCGCGCGTCGTGTGTATGTGTGTGTGTATGCGCGCTCGCATTATGAGGTTGCTGTGTTAGTTTGCACGTTGTGAGGATATCCGCTCAAAGGACCTTTCAACGCCACGTCTTTATAAAATACGATAACGTTTATCACCTACTCCCAAATCGCCACCCCCGCACACCCACTTTCCCTAGTCATTTGTTGACGGTAGTGTCCTTTGTCGGTCGTTCGGTCGTTCGTTCGCTTGCTCGCACATTGCTGCTGTAATCGTTGTTGAGTGCGCGAAGGAGGCGGGGCGCGGCGCGTTCGTTTTTCCGTTCTTTCGCTCGTTCACTTGCTCGCTTCTACGTGCGCGCTTCGTAGACGTTTTGTTGCTATTGTTGTTGTTGTTCTCCCTCTTGTTGCTTTGCCTTTTGGCACGCACGCCGCCACTTGGTCTTCTTCGTGCTGCTTACGGCATTCCCTTCCTCCTCCTCCATCATATCTCTCCAACTAGCCGCATTTATGGCTCTGCCTCTTAGCACACATTTATATGTGCGAACGTGACACAAACACTAGATTAATTTTTAAATGCTTTTTTATTGGTGTTCTTTGGGGAGAGCTTTGTGTAGCAGAGCAGTCGTGCAGAAGGAGAGGCGATCCGAGAGGTGAAATGCGCGTCAAGGCGCGGCTGGAAGGGCGTACGCGTACTGTTCCAGTGCTGGTGTAGGGTTATGGCAGGTCCTCTACGGTGTTGCTGTTGCTTCTTCGTTGTTTTTTGCTAAATTTGTGACTTTAGTGCAATATTTCGATTTCTTGGTATTGTGGAAAGTGCGTGGAGGGGAGAGGTGTTTGGATACTAGAAGCATATTGTTGTCTACGAGACAGCAGCTGAGCCGTTTTTGGTTGCGTCTCGTCATCTAGTGTTTTCGTTACTGCTGCTGTTGCTGTCGTTGTTGTAGTTGGTCGTTGTCGTCGTTCATCATTGCAGCTGTTAATGTGCAATTTCTCGTACTCGAACGGAAGTGTGGCGAGTGTGAGTGTAATTTGGAGCGGAAGTGAGAGTGCGAAAGCGGCATTTGCGAGTGGTTTAGTTGTGCACAAAAGGGAGAAAGGGGGAAAAAGGCGAGTAGCTGCAATAGATTGGAATATGCGTGTTTGTGTAGATAAAAGTTCTGTGCAAGATTTCGAGAGTGGGAGGAAGTGTTATCGCAGCTATAGCTAGCGCGGTTATTTTTGCTTTACGAGTGCGCTTTCGCTTGAATGAAGTAGCGCAAATCTATTTGTAACTGCACATCTTCATACATACATACATGCAAGCATACCCTGTAGGGAATTTCATACCTAGTATTTGTTGTAATTTGCCTCCTTTTTGTGATTTGCATTTATTACTTTGACATTTTATTGGTAGGTAGCTGGTCAGCTATATTTGAAATATAAATACAAGGTGGCGCAAAAGTAATAATTCAATGTTATTTTTGAATAATTTTGTTTTTTTAATAAAAAATATCATATCAAGTGATCCAAATATTTTAGACAGTGCGTCAATTCTTTCAGAAATTGGTTTATTTGTAGTCTTAAATATAATACAAAGTAAATTGGAACAATTTAATTATTTCAATAATTGGAATAGAGTTCTTTAAAGTGAAATATCTTTGAATTGGATTTTTTTTTATACCCTTCATTATGGTTTCTATTTCAACTTAAAATATTTAAAATTTTTCTTTCTTTTTGGGTTTCAACAGTATTTAGAAGCCAATACCACTACATACATTTATCTAAGAAAAAAAAAAAATTAACTCGTTATTTAATTAATTTAATTATTTAATGAATAAATATATTCATAAAATTGTGACACCATTTACATCTGCAGGTCAGTTGGTCGTTTGCGCTTAAGCCTCCTCGTCTCGGTTTCCTCTTTTAATGGAAGTTGCCGAATTTCCCTGTTAGAATGTTCTAGTAGTCGGTTTGTGTGTCTTAAGCTGTTGTTGCGTATTTCTTCATGGACTGTTTTTACTTTAAGTTCTCGATGGATATTATCATTTAGTATATACCACTCTGCTTTTGATATTATACGGAGTATCTTATTTTGCGTTTGTTGTATAATTTTTATATTTGTACTGCTCGCAGTTCCCCAAAGTTCTGAGCCATATTTCCATATTGGTGTTATAATTACTTTGTATATTAGTATCTTATTTTCTAGTGAGAGCGTTAAATTTTTTCCCAAAAACCAATGAAGTTGTTTAAACCTAGTCTTGATTTCGCGTCGATTTTGTCCAATGTGTAACTTCCAGTTAAGTTTATTGTCTATAATCATACCCAAGTATTTTGCCATTGTGTCGTGGTGGATTTGTTTATTCTTTATGAATATTGGATTGTATTGTTTTTTTCTCTTGTTAGTGTATGTGACGTGGGCGGTTTTATCTTCGTTTATTTTGATTCCCCATTTCTCGAACCATTGAGTGGTGTTGTCAAGTAATTCCTGAAGTTTATAAGCAGCCGTTCTTGGATCTTTGTCTGATGCTAACAAGACAGTGTCGTCTGCATTGTTGCTATTAGAGAATTCTTAGTTGCTGGTGTAGGGATATCAGCTGTGTAAAGAAGCGACCCAAGGATACTACCTTGCGGTACACCTGCTTCCATTGTTAGTATATCAGAATACTTATCTTCGAATTTTACATAAAATTGTCTTCCAGTTATATAACTTTATGAAAAATTTTAATATTGAAAATTAAAAAAAAAAAATTAATTGCAAAATAAAAAAAAATTAAAAATAAAAATTTTTTTTTTGCTTTTTTGTTTTTTAATTTTCAATTATATTAATTATTGAGTTATTTAAATTGTTTTTAATTGAAAATTGAATCCAAAAAAAATGAATTTGAAAAAATTTTATATTGAAAATTAAAAAAGAAAAAAATTATCTGAAAAGTCAAAAAAAAAAATTGAATTGAAAATTTAATACAAATTATTATTTTTCAATGAAAAAAGTTTTTTTTAATTGCCAATTTTCAATTTAAAAATTTGTTGAAAAATATTGAAAATTAAAAAAAAAATAATTCAAAACTGAAAAATAAAAAAAAATTGTTTAATTGATAATTTAATAATTACAAAAAAAATTTTGACCGGTCCTAAGTCTACTCGAACTCCTGTCATATAATAACGTGGCCCATTTCAACGCGCTTAAGCCACAGAGGCGGCCCCTAAAGACCCAGGGCTGTTGCACTGTTGTTATGTGGGGTAATGTGTGCAGCTGGGTAAGCCTTCTACTTAGTTGTGCGGTAATGGTTTTGGAATGCTGCAAATGTTGTCACCGTCAAGGGACGGTAGCTACAGGAACCGTCCGAGCTAATCATTTGGGAAATGACCGTCCCAAAGAAGAGAAGGCCGTCTCAGAAGGTTCCCGTAGCCTGAGCCGATGACATCAGCACTGGCCTCATCCACTCGCACCACAAGAGCAGGTCCTTCTTTTCCTTCCCGGTTCTTACTCTTGGTGTAAGAAGGGACTCGCCAAAGCTTCGTGCTGATGCCCGGATTCTGGGCACGTAGACAGAACAGGGCATTCACCGTACACAGATCTAGATCCGGAATCCAGCAGATGGGGCCACGTTTTTGACCACTCGAAGTTGGCCAGAGACGCGCAAGTCACCCTTATGGTGCCGTCGTTTGTCTCACAGCCCTTTTCGTAGGCTTCAGAACCGGAGGCAATAATCTGACGCATCAGTCGACTTTTGCAGTATGTATTTGCTTTCTGCATCCGTGAGCTGATGGTCAGGCCCCAGTTTTCCAATCACAGCCACAGGTCGTGGGCCAGCAGTCTTCTTGCTATAGGATGGCTTGGCTGCACCCTTGGATGTGCTCGGGCGAAGGTCCAGCTCACCATCCTCCACTGAGGAAAATTTCGCTAGGCAGACAGCTGTGCTGGACATTTTGTCGAGGCGCCGATAGGGACGTGGCTCAGCAGAACCTTTTCCCGCCACATTGACTGGTGCTAGGACCGCGCTCGTACCTTGGGGAGGTCGTGGCTCGGCCATTAGCAGCAGCTGCTGGGCAGAGATATGTACTGCTTTTTTTTTAATCACATATTTTTGTCAACGCGTCTCCCTACAGGGTCATGCAGCTTTAACCTGCTGCACGAGTACGCGAACAAACAACAACAATAAAAAGAGTAATACCGCCATTGTCGCTGCTTCGCCGGCTACAGATAAGCGCAGAAAACCCGAATGGGTAAAAGGGATTTTCTGGTATGTAGCTCGGCTCTGCTTGGCTTTGCTTGGCTTGGCGCGGCAAAACGCGGTAAACTACCGTTGAGCTGCCCGTTTCATTATTGACTCTTATTTGCTGTTTTTGTTTTTGCCATTTTTGTTGCTGTATGCATTGTAAGTGTTTTATTTGCTCATCGTTGCTTTGTGCTACGTTGTTGTTGCTACGAGTATGTTGACTTGTTCGTTGTTGTTGTGGTTATGTTTTGCTTAGCTTTGTTGTTTTGCCCGCCGTAACTCGTCTGCTCTCCACCGTTCATTTGCCAGCAAAGCGAAGGAGCGCAGTATGAGTAACGCGGGGCCTGCAGTCTGTTGCTTACATACATTTATGTACATTTGTATGTGTGCGTGTGTGTGTTCGTATCTTCGGCATTCTGGGGTGTCGATATTTTTCGTTGTTGGATTAAGTGGTTTGAGCTGTTGTGTCTTTTTTGGCCCAAATTAAATTGAAATTTTCGCTTGATTTCAGTGAATTGTGTAAATGGAAATGTGATTGTTGCATGCACTTTGTACGAACGACATGTTCGCATGTATGTGTGTGTGTGTTTGTATGCATGTAAAGTTTGGCCACGTATCGCTGTCGTTTTCGAATGTGCTTTTTCGTATTTGAAGAAAATCGCAGGAGAAGTTTGCATAAACATGCATACGTACATACATACACACACATACATACATATTATACTTATCGAAATACTACCACACAGTGATTTGCGTTAAAATAGAGCTACCACCCGTTGATGGTTCCACTTGAATTTTACTACTTTTAATATTTTTCAATAAAGAATTGTAATTCAATGTAATCAATCTGATATAATTTTTTCCCATTAACTTAGAAAAAAATGCCACTTTAGTATTTTAACACTTGAACGGCTCTAAAGCACCTACAGTGCCTTAAAAAATATAGCACTAAGACTCATTAACAAGTTTTCACATTTTCTTTAAATTTTTACGTGTCGGGTCTCAAACCCAGTGTACTACCTGCTATTCTGAATGGTTTTCCCTTCTTACATTAGCTTGCTCTCAATCGGATGTTCGGAAGCTACACAGAGGATACTTGGGTGAAGCCCGGTAGTTGTTGCTTCGATGTCCTGGCCACTGCCAAGTGATTAGCGATCAGAGTTTTGCCCAACTTGCGTGGATTTTTACACACGGAACCCTCCCCCAACTATATCACATAATGTCTGAGTTCAGTATCCCTGCTAAGCTGCTACGGCGGTGCAGAGTGACGTTGAGCAGCACACAAAACGCCGTAAAGATATGACGTCAAGGACCTCTCCGAACCTTTTGTTACCGTTCGAAGTTTCAGACAAGGCGAAGGCGAAGTTTCATTGTTATGCGAACTCTTCAACTTTGTTATACAGAGTGTGGTTCGCAGGGCGGTGGTAGAATTTTTTTCTATGAAAATGTCCAGCTCCTTGTGTAAGCTGATGACATCGACATTATCGGTTCCACAACAGTCGGTTGTACGTTACCGAATCGACCCGAACTTATATACGGCCAAGGACTGTCACTCCAGCAGTATTCCTCGTATGTAAGTATGGAGAATGTTTATGCTGCTACAACAAACACAACAACAACATTATCGGGCATACCAAGCTGGATGTTGCCGTCGATTTTACGGCTATTGAAAAGGAGTCCGCACAAGTGGGTCCAGCGGCTAACGAGGAACGAGGGCAAAACCAAGTATATGCTGGCGTCCTGCAAAGAATCGCGGCGTCTTGAACCTCAGGTCGAAGTTAACAACTATAAATTCCACATGGTCTAGGACTTCATTTAACTTGGTTTCACTATTACCAGCAACAACGGTGTCAACCTTGAAATCAAGCGAAGGATAACTCTTGCCAACAAGGGCTACTTAAGGCTAAATGCGCAACTGAGTAGTAAAACCCTCTCTCGACGAACGAAAACAACACTCTAAAAGACGCTCATCATCGCGGTGTTCCTCTATGGCGCTGAAGCCTGGACTGTGAAATAATCAGTTGGAGTCGCTCTGGGAGTTTTCGAGAGAAAAGCACATCGCAAGATCTCTGGCCCTGACGATTACCGCATTCGAATAAATTACGCGCAGTATGAGCTTTGCGGAGTTATTGACATAGTCAAACGAGTCACCCCGCAGCGGCTAAGGTGGCTGGGTCATGTCGTCCGTATGGAAGGAACTTTTCCCGCGAAGAAGGTGTTTGGGAAGGTAGTTAGCGGTCGACAGCGAAGAGAACGTCCTCGTCTTTGGTGGACCAAATTGAAGATGACCTGGCTTCTCTTAGTTAACGAAACTGGAAAAGGTGTGCGGCAAACAGATACACCTGGCGAGACAAACTGTCACTCGGTTATGGGTTGGTACGACCAATTAAGAAAGTAAGTAAGTAAATTTTTCATAAAACCATAGCTTAATCTCTTCTACAAAAGCCATGTAAATCAAAGTTCGAAACTTCATGGAAAAAATCAACAAATTTTCATTAAAATATAATATCACGCTTTTAAAATAGAATTTTCCTAAAAATTTCAAATATGCAGCTTTATAGTCCATTGAATTTTGGCCTAATAAAGTGCGAGTTTCAAGTGGCTCAAAAATCGGCTTGAGTTTTTGGATTTTCTAGATTTAACGAATGCTCGAAAATTTTGTATATGGAAGAAAACATCCAACATAAAGAAAAAAAGCGCAATTTCACTTCACTTTACTGATTTCCAAGGGTCAGTCCGGTTCACTTTATTAGTGGTAATAATTTTTCTGGAAGACAATTGTTTTTTGGTAACTCAAGTGAATACTGTATTTTGCTCGGAAATAAACACCTTGTTTATGGCTGCCGCCTTGTTAAAAAATTACTTCGTAAATACGTCGATGAATGAATTTTTACAATTTCCCCAGAAGCCTAATGAAATTTCAGACCAGGCCGTTTTAATGATTCGAATTAAAGCATTTTTGTCCTCCTATTGTTGCTTATTCTCATGAACCTTGCGCGCAAGCCATCCTTATAGATTTTCAGTAATGTTCAGATCTGGGAAATACAGTGGTCATGCTGAAGTTGCCTGCCTTTTTGGAATGCAATTCAAGTTTTGACCACACTTGAACGTGTAGGTGGTGCATTATTCTGTTGGAAGATCCAACTAATCGGTCCAAATGTTTTACCAATCTCTCTCTGGAAAAGATGATTCCAATAGAGCTTTATAGCTCTTTCGCGTCATTTTGTAGTCTTTGCGTTTTCAATTCGAACGCGCCATAGTACGGAGCCATAGTGCTCCCAATACTATAGCACCACCGTCAAGGCTGTTATGTCAACTCAAGTATCTTTCCTTCTTTCTTACCTTTCTTAAGTCATTAAAATAGTAGTTTTATCCATCCGGCCCATCCAGATTGAATTTTCTTTCGTCACTAAAGGCTACTTGCAAAATCGAGGCGGCGTTCTTTGCGAAATTTATTCAAAGGTGGTTTTTTTGTAATTTTATATGCTGCAGATGTGGCCACTTCGAATAGTGGTTTTGCTGGCTGCAACATTAGTCATTTCCTTAATTTTTGCTATTGAAAGGGTGGAATTTGATGCAATCTTCAGGATTTTGTGGGTTTCCGCTGCTGTTAAAGAGATCGCAGTTCTCCCTTTATAGTTCTTACTTACTCGTTTCACGTACATATCCCAAACGTTTGCTGCTATTTTTGGCAATTTAGCGATTGGAAAGTCCCTCTGAGGTCGAGATATAGATTTGTCCTTTTTCGCGATCTTGCAAACCTTTCAGCTTTCCCATTTTATTTGAATTAAGAAGTTTTCGACCAAACACAATGAATGCTTAAAAAATCGATCTCTTTTCACAGCTTTAGTGCGCAAATAATGTAGGCTACCGAGCGCCTCTATGCAAGTGAACCAGTAAATCAAGATCGGCTCCAATTACCTTTTACTCTGCAATGCTTGCGCGATTTGGTATGAAATTCTATGCATCCAGTTTTAAAGCTCGCATACACTGCCTTTACGTTCATCTTGGTCTTCAGCGTCTACTCTGCGGGTGCCCTTAAGCATCGAATAATACATCGAATGAACTGTAGACCCATCAGGCTCTCTATTAGCTTGAAGAGAAAGGATCAGAGATCGATAGGTCTCGATCGTAGAGTCTTACGCCTGTTATCCATATCCTGATTTGGATGTGAAGATCGCTTCCTAAGTGAGAGTTTAATCTTATAAATTGTGACTGGCCGAGATCTCTCGTTTTTTTTGGAACTCGGTGGTTATATGGTATCATTCGGTGTCGGAGATTTAAAGGGTTATTTGTTCTCAATAAGTTTTCCTGTACGCTGTTTTCTTCGTATGGCCTACCTTGCCAGCATGAATTGGACAAGTAGTTGCGGAGTCGACTGTACATATTTTCCATATTGGTTCAGCTACTAAAGTGAATGTCGATTTGGGGATCCCAGCTGAGAGGAGTAATACTCTTGGAGAGATATTTTCCTTCCAATTGTAGGCCTGCTTTGCTTGATTCTAAGAACTCGAAAAACTGTACCATGGAAGATTCTTAGTTCCTTGTTGAGTTTTTCGATTTTCTTAAACCTGCTACTATTATATAAGCATTCCAGTTTCTTGCATTTCCCGTGAACTTCGCTCTGCTAAGAACTTTTCTAGCTGCTTTTATTTGTCCTACTTTAGATATAAATAAGACGCTGACCTCTCTCCATAGATTTGATAAAATCTCATTTTTTTTCTTGATTGGCGCGATATTGGGCAGTTATCAATCATGGCTGAGTTCAACAAAGCCCGCTAGTCGTTTTTAAATTATGATAACCAGCGCTAAGTGGATACGCTGGTTCTTCTCCACCTGATATTTCCAACGCAGAGGAGGCCTTTCTCTTCCTCTGCTACCGCACCAGCTGGTACCGCATCGAATACTTTCAGAACCGAAGCGTTTACATTCATTCGGACGACATGATCTAGCCAGTGGAGCCGTTTAAACACTCATTGAAAGAGCTAAAAAAGAAATAAATAGTTGGCGCATTCAATTTTGTTAGGTATTTGGCCGAGCTCCCCCTCTTATTTGTGGTCTGCGTCTTGATGTTGTTCTAAAAATGGAGCGACTCGCGTTTTAAGCCGACTCTGAATGGCAAATGGTTTTTATAAGTTTTTCCATCGCAGAAATACACTCTGAGGTTTGCCATTGCATGAAGAGGGCGACCGCTGTTAGAAACAACTTTTTCTTCATTTAAGTATTTCACGGAGATCAAATGGTAGTCACGCACCAACCCATTCGGCTACAGCGGCTCAAATAGCTATGGAGGTAAAAATCAGTTCGTCCAACTTAAGCTAAGGAAGAAGTTAACTTTATATACAACTCATCGCAAAATTACTACAGCGGCTTGTGTGTCTTAGAGCGAAGAAGCAAAGGAAGTCAGACATAGCTCCGCTCGGAACAGTTTTGATTTGCTCTTGTCTGTAGCCATCGAACCTCCGGCTAAGAATGCTTCGTAGACGCTCACGGGTTCGAGTTGTCATACAATTTGTTCCACTAGTCCGTCAAACAAAACTTCTGTTACTCAGAACTAAAGACCTCCGCATTAATGAGAAATAACATTCGAAGCACAGTATGTGGGACGTTTTTCTCCGGTATTTGGCGCATATCCAAAACGGAACGGTGTCTTCAACAACTACAAAAGGTCATGTCGTCATGATTTCCAACGATAATACTCAGCATCATTGTTTTACTTAAATGCACGACCAAGAGCTGTGCCGTTGGCAAGAAGGCAAACAGGCACAAAGTTCTTGCGGAGCAACCAACTACAGTAAAACAAGTACAGGAAGTTTAACGATAGGAGGAGTCGCCCAAAATCCCAACAACGACAACTAAGATTACAAGAGTGTAAACGATTAAGAAATCCATACCAAGTACGTTGTTGCAAGTACGTAGGGATGTAGGGATGGAGGGATGTATGTAATTTGCAATTTTCTCTGCTCCTAACGTAAAGACCGACCGATGGCGCATTAACTTATGCTGCTGGAAAACAGAATAGTGAAATGAAGTGTTGGAGGAAGAGCAGTGCAAAGTCCAAGAAGGAGGCGGTAGTTGGTGAGCTGGATGTTGCTTGTGTGCGGCAAGTGTGGAGTGATGACGCACTACGATGGTGGCGATGGAGACGATGGAGGCGACTGAAGTACAAATGCTCGAAAGGCGTGCAATTCTGGCAGGAGCGAGATATATGAGTTTGGAGACAAAACGTCGCGAAAGCTATTAAAAGCGCCATGAGCCAATGGGTCGAACGTAAAGAACGGGCAGATGTTTGTGATATGTGCGCAAGGGTAAAGTTAATGCAATGTGTGCAAGTAAGGACACAAATAAAGCAAGCACGGAAAAAACAAGAATAGTCAAGCCGATTTTAATAAACGCCGTCGGCGATGCTGTCAACAGCCACAAAAACAGCATAAGCGCCGCGATACGCTTAAAGGTGTGAGAAGATGAGCGTTTAAGATGACAATACAAGCGGCAAAGGATGAAAGCACAGATCCGCGACGTGGCAGATGCGCGGCACGGAAGGTGAATGGGCAATGACGAAGGGACGAATGTGCGCGGGCAAACGAGTTGTGCGAAACTTTGGTTCAGGGGCTGGCGCTCATCATAGTGGAAACGTGTTATGTGTGCGCGCGCTACTCTGCATTTATTGCTTTTGCACGACAACAAAAACAAAATGAAATATCACTTGATAATGGCACACAGCGGGACTGTATGTTTGTGTATGCGGCGCGAGGAAAGTGTTGAGTCAAAAGAAGAAAAACGGGGGAAAAAAATTAAAAATAAATTTCAACTCAAAAGCAAGCCACTCCGCACCTCTCCGCTCCTACTTAACTAACCGACGGCGGCCGCATGTAGGCGCAGCCAGTGGAAGTTGGCCCACAAACTGCTCGCACTGCTGGCACTGCTAGTCCCAGCTCGCGCGCTTTAAACTCCTGGCAAAACAGTGACTTATAAAGGGAATCGGCGTCCTGTGCTATGCCGAGCCGCCGCGGAAGCGCTGATGGTGTTGTTTACATGGTCACACACCACAGCGTGCTGCTGCCACTGCCACCGGCGCTAGTGGTGTTGGCGTTGTCTTACAAATTATCATTTTGTTGTGGATATTAAGTTAATGGGTCGCATTTAGCGCCAATTTCATGGCCGCATTGCTCTTGGCGTTGCTCCAGGCCAGGCCCATGCCATCCTCAGTGAATCGCAATATGAGCGGTTTATATTACAAGCCACGGGGCAACCGGCGGCTGGAGCTGGCGGGCGGGTAGATCAGCGTGCACGATGTCAGTTTGGTGTTTAAAAGGTTTCATCATTTCACGCTTGCTGCTGCTACCACTACTACCAGCATATTTTATGATTCGAGTGGTTGTTAGCGCCTTCGTTCAACTGTCTCGCAATTAAGGGCATAATGAGCGCTCATAAGGACTCACCAGCGATGAGCAGAAGAATAGAGTAAATGTAATTCCACTTGTTTTAGTGTTTGTATTTATGTGTGTACGGATTTCGAGGGGGGTGTTGGAGTTCGATGTGCCGTAAATTTCATACAAACACACATACATAAGCATGTATGTTTATATGTATCTGAAAGCTTGTGTGTGTGTGTGTGGGTGTGCGGCATGCTGACTTTCTTTCTGAAATTCTTTTCAATGTCAAATTGGAAATTGAAAGGTTGCGCTCTCCTTCGAACTCCTGCTGCGCACCTCATTTTAGGTGAGTGTTTTGGCTCTTTGCGTTTTTCTGCTTTTCCCCGTAATTTGTTTTCCTTTGACTTCATATAACTGTGCTTCATGTGCGTGTGTGTTCTTCAATTTAGTTTTTTGTTTGTTTTATGAGTACTCCGAACTCCAGGTTGTCTCTGTGGTATGTGGCATACATACATATATATGTAAAGGGTGATCAATTTAGAGGTATCGGATTTTATGATAAATTGAAATAAAACAAGGAAGAATCGACAGTATTTTGAACAATCATGATTTTTTTTTTAAGAATAATCGCTTTCAAATGTTAGCTGCAACTGGTCCGTAGTTCGGCCATCTGTAAACACCAATTTTGAATGTCTCGCTGGAGTACTTCGGTCGATATCTCGTTAATAACTTTAGTAATGTGAGCTTCCAATGCCTCAACCGAGCTGATTTACCCACAAAGCATTTGGACTTTACATACCCCCATAAATAAAAGTCCAAAGGTGTGATATCGCAGGATCTTGATGGCCAATTCGTAGGTCCGAGACGAGAGATAAATTGCTCACCGAAGCGATGACGCAGTAAATTCATTGTCTCACGGGCTGCATGGCGAGTAGCGCCGTCTTGTTGGAACCAAATGTTGGGTTTAAATTTTCGGCAGCTGAAGCTCTGCGACTATGATGGGTGGTGATTGGGCAGCAATGACGGCATTCGGAGTCGGGCGCCTGAAAGGTGGTAAGAGGCTCCCGATGAATCTCGTCTGCCACAGGAGGATGGAAGGAAGATGAAATACCACTTTGAACGAAAAGTTCCCGGAATATATTCAGAAAATTTCAAATAGAAGTTTATTCCTCAAAAGTGATATTATCGCCTGCTAAGTACTCGCCGTCAACTGCATTGCCAGCCAGCTGTCGATCCATTGATCCAGCTCTCGAAACATTTTGGGAACTGTATTTTCGGTATAACCATCAAAGTAGTCTTCTAATTTTTCCCATTACTTCTTTTCTGATGTTAAAACGCGTTATCCGTAGTTATTTTTTGACTCGATCAAACAGAAAAAAACAACGCAGGGAGCCTTAACAGGTGAATTCGTTGGGTTTTTCATGCTATTCGTTTGGTTTTTATTTAAACATTCACCGATAATCATGGCACTGCGCAACGGTGCGTTATCAAGGTGCAAAATCCAAGTGTTGCTTTCCCATAAATCCTTTCTTTATTGGTTAATTGCTGCATACAAACGTCTCATAAAGCACAAATAATAGTCTTGATTAACTGTCTGATTTTCAGAAAAAATTTGGGGTGCACTAAACCGTTTTAATCCATAAAAACCGTGAGAATCGCTTTCTTTTTTTGACTGATATGGCTGTGGTTTTTTTGATCTTGTTTCAATCAGAGCCTTTCCCTCAAAGCTCGCCTGCCGTCCTAATTGCGTGTCGTACTCACAAAGCAGTCTCGTCTGCAGAAATTATGCGTTTAATGGATGTTGGGTCGGATTTAGCCCTGGAAATTACGACTTTAGCAGGCATGTCAACGCGGTCTCTTTTTTGCATGAAATCCAGCAACACGGGCCAAACCCAAATCATACTACTAACGGTTTCTACCAGCTATCTGAAGCCCGCGATATACTCGGATGAGAGCGAGCTAATAAATGCGATAAAGTCTCTAAAAACTGTAAAGCTGCCGGGTTCGATAACATCAACCCGGAACTACTAAAAGCTGACCCCAAGATAAGCGCTCGAATACTTCTGCCCCTATTGAAAAAACATCTGGAACTCAGAAAGAATACCATCTGAGTTAAAGGTGGGGGTTATCACCCTTCTGCCGAAGAAAGGCAACCTATCTGAGTGCAAAAATTGGCGAAGAATCACGTGGCTAAGCATGGTGAACAAAGTGACAGCATACGTAATTCACAAAAGGCTGTCCAACTCATTGAACCAGGGACTCCTTGAGAGTGATCGTGGAGCAATCGATTGAGTGGCGCTTGCCTCTTTACCTCTGCTTCATCGACTTTGAGAAAGCATTCGACACACTCAATCATGAAGCAATCTGGAAAGCTCTTGAATGCAAAGGAGTACCTGAGAAAATTGTCATCATCAGAAAGAAAAGTACTCGTGCGCTTCATGCCGCATGAAATACGAAAATGCTCTAAGTGGTAGTATCGAAGTTCAAACCGGTGTTAGGCAAGGATGTGTATTATCTCCACTCTTGTTCAACCTAGTCCGGGACCTGGCAATGCGCCAAGCGTGTGCGGTCAGCAGGCGCATTTCCCGGGGCTTATGGGGCCGGCTTGAAGACCTAGATTATGCGGACGATATTTGTTTACTATCGCACAAATACTCAGATGCATCAGCTGAACTACAAGCGGTATACCATGCAGTAGCATAGACAGGTCTAAAAATGAACATAGCAAAGACTAAAGTAATACAGATTAACACCACCAAACCCAAGTCCTTCAAATTGCCGACTAGCCGCTTAAAGATGTAGATGAATTTTGCTACCTTGGGAGCATAATTTCAGAAAACGGCGGATCAACAACTGACATACGCAACCGAATATCTAAGGGACGCGTTGCACTTGGCATACTAGACAAGGTAAGGAGAGCAACCCATATCTTCAGGCACAAAAAACTGAAAATATTTGATGCCAACGTGAAGTCGCTAGTTCTGTATGGATGTGAAACATGGAACTTAACAACAAGCATATCACAATCATTGCAATCCTTCCTAAAACAGCGTTAGACTGGTATCCTCAAGGAAGCCGTAAGTATGGGAGACCTGCTAATACATAAAGGCGCCTAGTAGCAGCAGAGGCGGACAAAGCAGGCCGCTCCTGGAGTCAAATTAAGCATCGAGCTCTAAACAAACGAAATTATAACTTGTTTATTGAGGCCCTATGTTTCATCTAGGAACTGTGGGAATATATATATATATAAAATTAAAAATATACAATATATTATAAAAATGTGAAATCGATTGGAGTAAAATTGATGTAGTTATGAGTATTAAAACGCCCGCTGCTCCATGCCGGGTTTACCGATTTTCCGGAACTGGTAATTTCTACTGGACCAATTGTTTTGAAATTTTGTATAACACTTTCTCACATAATTCACCAGATAACTCAGGGAGTTTCTTTGTTTGTAATAAGTTTTAAACTTACAATAACAAATTAGCCTATTTTTTTCAGCGAAAATCAGATTTTTGGTTCCAAGTGCTAAGAAAAATTTAAAAATTAAAAAAAAAAACTCTTTCTAGGGATAGTCAGGATGCTTATTTTTTATCAAATGTATCTTGAGTTTTTTGTTTCAGATGATTCCGGTGCGATTTGTGATATACGCTTTAAGTCAACTTGCCTTCGAGATGTCTCCAGTGATTCACCGTCGCTCATTTAATTTGCAACATTTTGTAATCAAAATTTAGGAAAATATTGGTGAAATGCCGCATCTCCGCAGTGTTCGGTTCAATCGCAGTGATGGCTTCGCGTTTACTGGTTTTAACAGTTCGAAATAAATAACACCAACTTGATCTCACCAAATACTTAGCATAACCTTATTCGGCTGAGGCGATGACGTAGCAGCATGACCGGGCAGTCCCCATGACTTTCTTTTCTTTGGATTGTTGTAATGAATCCATTTTTCATCACCCGTCACGATGCGATGAAGAAAACCCTTCCTTTTTTGCCGGTGGCGCAGTTGTTCACAGGCGAAAAACGAACAAACGACGTTCAACATCCCTTGGGTTTAACTCATAAGGAACCCAAATCCCCTGTTTCTGAATCATTCCCAAAGCATGCAATCGCTTGGAAATGGATTGGCGGGTAACTCCTAATACTGAAGCAAGCTCTTCTTGCGCTTGACACGGATCCTCATTGAGCAATGCCTCCAATTCGGCTTCAGCGTCTTCGAAGGTTTTTGACCTTCCTTCACGCGGACGGCCGTCAACATTAAAATCACCGTCTTTAAAACGACGGAACCAATCTCGGCACGTTGTTTTACTTAAAGCAGCATATCCATAAACTTTTTGTAGCTCTCGATGCGCTTCGGCCGTCGTTTTTTCGAATGGAAGAGGAAAGTCAATCAACACTTCCCGCAAATGACGATTATTCGGCACAGAAATCAAACATTTTCCTAAAACCAAAAGTATATGATACCAAAACAGAATCACTAATGTGTCGAAGCAGTTTGTTTACCACATGTCTAAGCTTGGTTTATGACGTTTAGGTTATGTTAGAACCGACTAGCACACACTGCTAGCGGAATCTATTGACAAACAGCGGGAACTTAGTTGCGCACCTAATAGCTCAGTGGAAAAAGCGGCTTTGAAAGCTCTTCTATAAACTACAATCACCTCAAAAATGTTACAACATTACCTGAACTGTCTCAGCATGTTAGGGAACCTCAACGCAGTATTATTTGGTTGGGTTCCTGGACACGAAGGACATCAGAGAAATTAAATTGTAGACTATCCAGCTAAAAAGAGGACAAACGTGCCCCTAATTAGTCCTGAGCCTTTTAGTGAACTTACAAAGGGCCACATCAACGAACTTCTTAGGAGGTGGGAGGAAAAGAAGTTCGTTGAACGCTGACGAAATTCTAACGGTCAGCGATAAGCGAAAAAATTCCTAACGCCGAACGGAGGAATTTCTGATAAGCTACTTTCACTCAGCAGCGTAGATATAACACATCGGTGAATAAGTCCCGGGCCTGATCTCTAGATGGCGCCACTAATAGCATATCGATTTTTTTATTTCATAGGCTAACCTCTAAAGGTATACTGTCAAAATTTCAAGACATTCAGTTTATTCGGTTATGCTATTCGATATGCTATTAGTGGCGCCATCTAGAGGTCAGACCCGGGACTTATTTATCGATGTGTTAAGACTTTTGATTGGTTACTTTACATTCCACTGTAGCCGGAGATACCACTTAAACGAAATTTGTCTCTCTGAGACCATCATTTGCCAATTTTGTGAAATGACCACTGAAAATTCAGAGCTCACAGCACCTTGGCCTCCATATATATTAAAATAAACCAAAGAATAGGGCAACATTTTAAAAAATATATAGGGCACCTCAGCAGGCTTTGCACAAAAAATCTACTTTGGTCGCAGTGCGCAGTAGTCTATTAATAAAAAATAAAAAATAATAATAATGACCCGAGTCCTGAGGAACACCACCCGTTATTTCGACATTTTTACGCCCCTTTGATGTTCTGCACCATAGAATTCTGCTATCAAAGTAACTTCGCCTTATTCTCATCAGCCAAGTGGATACCTTATTTCGCTCCAGCTCATCTAGAAGCAGTAACTAGTGGCTGCTGGTATTTGTTGCAAATTTACACACCTCTCCTTTAAAGTCATAGAAATATCTCTACATGCCCCAGAGCTCTCAATTTGCCCTTAAATGCGAACAGACCTCGATTGGTTCGTATTTTTGTATCTCCTCAGCAGTTTGTTCTTCCTTCGCTTCCGCCTATTCTTGGCTGTCTACTAAATTTGTACTTATTTTGCTAGAATTAATTTATTTTTCAACTCCTGCGAGTAATTGGATATACACACACATACATGTGCTTGTATAAATGTGTGTGTAAGTTCACTCCAGTGTATATTTCTATACCCCGCCACCATTTGATATCATTTGCTAGTTTTGCGTGTCTTGCGTTTGGCCGTAAAAAGAATGACTCCTTAAGTGTTTTCACTCTGCTATTGACATTCATTCATTCATTCACACATACACACACACACACACACACGCATACTCGTACATATGTGTGTGTGTAGTTTTCACTAAGTGTGGCATCCTAATAATCGTGATTATTGTTTGTTTACTTTGTCTTCTTCGTTTCTCTTAATTTATTGGGCTTGGCTTATTGTGTGTGCAGGCGTGTGTGAGTGTGTGACATTTATCAATGTTGCGTATACGCCACAGCATATTGAATTCGGTTATTCTACGCCAGTAAAGCGATTTGAATGCATTTGTGTTTGTTGTGCGCAAAATGCCCTGTAGGAAAAACTAATTATACTGCAGTGCTTTTGCTACAACAACAGCAACAACAACAGTGGTTTGATACTAGTGAATTTGGAATCACAAGAAGTTTGGTTCCTTCTCTTTTTGATCTAAGCAACTGGTGAGTTTTAGACGGCGATAAATTATTTTTGCAATATTTCGTAATTTTTACTAAATTCGAAAATCTACTTACTTATATGGGAAATACAACTATAACTACGCTCTCGCTTTCGTCGCTGTTTAGTAGTTGATAATATTCAAATGTTCCTTGGGCTTCTGGATTCAATTCATGGAATAAGCAAACCCAATTTCAGTTCTTATTTTAAATTTTTTTCTTATACTTACTTTAGTGACATTATTTGAAAGAATCATAGTTATTAGAGGCTACTTTTCAGACTCACAGAATCTCACAGCCCGAAAGCAGATGTCTCTGTATGCAAAATAAACAGCGAAGTGATTCGAAATTGTCAAAGTCATTTTAGTTCCGCAGCGGGAATTTTTTTAACTACTTCAGGTTTCCTTGAATGATTCTCTTATGCGCACACATATTGTACAAATACATACGCATACATATGCACACATATATGTATTCATGTTGTGAGATATTTTATTACCGTTGTGCGTGTTATTAATTCGTTTTTACGCTTGTCATTGCGCATTAATAGAGAATTAATTGATTCCTTAGGCTCGCGTGTGGCAAGCAGTTATGCGTTTTATGTTGTGTGCCGATAATTTTACATATATGGAGATGGGTGTATTGGGAAAAATTCTGCTCATGTACAAGTAATAAATGGCCTTTCAGCTGCATAATAAATTCTACTAAATTATTCCTTACTCTATTCAAGACGCTGCACCCCGTTTGGGACGGCAGAAGATTAAGAAGGCATAAAGCATAGGAATGCGTTGACTTTTTGTTATGTAAAATACTTAAAGCTGCTGAAGTAAAGGACTTAGTAAGTATGTATGTATAAAATATATCAGCATATGTGAATAAAATTGAAATAAGTGTCTGTCTTTTTTTATTTCGGGTAAATTTTTTAGGTTTTAAGTGTTTTCGAAATATTTTTTTGCCTACTGATGGAAAGACTAAGGATCTATAAATTGCATTTTATAACTCAAATTGGAGGATAGTTTCATATGTAGAAGCCCACGCAAGTGAGGAAAGTTACTGATCGCCATTCACTTGGGAGTGGCCAGGACAATTCTTCTGCATATGGTTCAAGCAACTCACAACTTCTGGGATTAGCCCACATATCGTCTGGGTAGCTTCAGAACACCCGTTCGGGAGTGAGCTAACGTGAGAAGGCGAAGCATTCCAGGATAGTTGGTTGTGCGCTGGGTTTGGGACCCGCCACTTAAAAAGGCCCCCCAATGAAAACAGCAACAAAGCCTCGGATGAGAACTTCCAACACTGATGACGACCCCTGCAAACGAAATAAGGAATACGATTTGAGAGCATACACCTGGAATGCCCGGTCCCTTAATGGTGAAGGTGCCTCTGCCCGGCTGATTGATGTCCTCGTAAGAGTAAAGGCTGACATCACTGCTATTCAAGAGATGCGATGGACAGGGCAAGGCAAGAAAAACATAGGACCTTGAGACGTCTACAACAGCTGCAATGTAAAGGAGCGCAAATTCGGTGTCGGATTTGTTGTGGGAGAGAGACTTAATCGCCAAGTATTGTCGTTCACTCCGGTGGACGAGCGTCTTGTAATAAGCCGCATCAAAGCGGGATTTTTGAATATCTCGCTAATTTGCGTCCACGCCCCGACGGAAGAGAAGTACGATGCGACCAAAGATTTCTTCTATGAGCACCACGACATAAAAATCGTGCTTGGCGCCTTCAATACCAGGGTGGGCAAGGAGGGAATTTTTGGTCCCACAGTCGGAAAATTCAGCCTGCACAATGAAACATCTG
This sequence comes from Anastrepha ludens, assembly GCF_028408465.1. Taxonomy (NCBI): domain Eukaryota; kingdom Metazoa; phylum Arthropoda; class Insecta; order Diptera; family Tephritidae; genus Anastrepha; species Anastrepha ludens. The sequence goes on along the minus strand of NC_071499.1, from coordinate 22,500,264 downwards.
GTAACGGAGAGAGGCTGATCGACATCGCCAGGACCCGAAACATGGTAATCTGCAGCACCGGATTCCAGCATAAAAAATACACCAAGCTTCGTGGCTGTCTCCTAATCGAAAAACACGACACCAGATTGATCATTTTGCGATAGATGGAAGACACGCTTCTGGTGCTTTAGATGTACTTACGATCCGAGGGCTCAACACCGACTCGGCAGAATATCTTGTTGCAGGCAATGGATCAGACTGGAAGTTACTAGGTTTGTAGTTGCAATGAGGTGGGAATTGAATTTGCATTCAAACACGACAGGTATAAAACAACAAATTTGTGAATCAATCTGGAATTGACTAGTTAATAACTAGTTGAATTGGGACCAAAACAAATTTTTGCAATTATGAACCACAGCGAAAGTGGCTAGTTTTTCACTAGTTGGAATGAGGGAGAAACAAAGAGAGTTTTAAATAGGGAGAAACAAGAAGAGTTTAAAAATATGCCAATACGGCTGAACTAGTCCAGAACTGATGCAAATAAATCATAAATAAATCTGCAATTGACTAGTTTACTACTAGTTGAATTGGGACCAGAAAATATTTCTTTAATAAACTTGCAAGTGAGACTGAGGTAGCCGAGAACTACTGCAACCTAGTTATGAACTATACTGAAAGGGACTAGTTTTCTACTAGTTGCAATGAGGACGAAATTAAATTTGCTTAAAAACATGTTAGTAGTAGGTTGAGGCTGCACTGCTGTAACTGATGCAACAGAATTCTGAACCAGTCCAGAATTGACCAGTTTGCAGTTTATTTAGGACCAAAACAAATTTTCGCAATTATGAATCACAGTGGCTAGTTTTTCAGTAGTTGGAATGAGGGAGAAACAAAGTGTGTTTAAAAATATGCCAGTACGGCTGAACTAGTCCAGAACTGATGCAAATAAATCACAAATAAATCTGCAATAGACTAGTTTACCACTAATTGAATTGGGACCAAGAAAAAATTTCCTCAAAAAAATGCAAGTGAGGCTGAGCTAGCCCAGAACTACTGCAACGCAGTTTTGAACTATACTTAAAGGGACTAGTTTTCCATTAGTTGCAATGAGGACGAAATTAAATTTGCCTAACAACATGGTAGTAGTAGTTAAGGCTGGCCTATAACTGATGCAACAAAATTCTGAACCAGTCTGGAATTGACTAGTTTACAACTAGACGAATCGGGACCAAAACCAAATTTTCTTAAAAAATATACAGGTACAGCTTAACTGAAGCAGGGCAATTATGAACTTAAACGAAATTTACTAATTTTATATTAGGCGTATTGACAGCAGTTTACTAAAAATTATGCAAATTCCGTGGGCACAGTGGCCGATTGAGAACATAGTTTAATAATTTCATAGAACTTATTTGAGATCATAGAATTTATTTGTGCTTAGTATATAGACTTATCCGCCGCATGTGGTTTGATTCTGAATGGTTAAAAATTCAATTAGTGATCTAGTGTCAGGCGAATCAAACAAATTTTTGTTCCTACCTTTTACAACATCGTAAGACTTACTCTGCTATTAGTTTGCGCATTTAGATACCAGGCCTCTAAGAAAGGTATCAGAATAAATTCGTTACCTGTTTAACAGTTTCCCATCTTTCTCTTGCCCGTTTTTCGGCTACATCGTTAATGAAATGGAAGTGTTTCGTAATTACCGCTCCTTAACAATCTTCTGTCAATCTTAACAATCTTCAATCCACTGGTAGGGGCATGTTAATCACCTACCCTGCCAGAAAGAAAAATAGATTAACGAAACCAAAGCAAGACTGTTTTTTGTCGAGGAGTGAACAAGGAAAAAAAAATCTTCAATATGTACATTCCTCATGATCCATTGGCCATCTGAAATGATACAGAAATATTATCCCTTCCATTTTCTAAAGATTTTTTTAGTGGAATTTCTGATGCATAGCTAGCACCTACACCTCAAATACGGTAGACAATTTGATATCAGATCCAAAAATAGCTTACCTATCTTCCACCCGTCTGTATATCAATTTGCATATCAGGTGGCAACTGGGAGCATACGCAATTTATCGATCGGAGTTTTCTTATACCTTAGTAAGAAATATCTCTTTCTCACCAGGATAAGAACTATTCTAATTAACTAACGAACTCTCCTGCTACTTTTTCTGCATGGAACTGTGTAGAGAAGCCCTCAGAGACTCCTCGGTAATTAGATACAAAGTTAGAGTCACTCTTCCTGAAAATACTAACAATGACAGCTTTACGAAAGAGGAAGCGATCTGCTTTCTAAAATAGATATAATTATAGAATGATAAAAGTTCACTTAAAAAGCACAGAGGAGCAAATTTATTAAATTTCATAGCTAATGCGGTCTAAGCCCGGCGCCTTATTCTTATCAATCACTAGAATTATTTACTATATTTAAGGGGTTACATACGTCCAGAATTTTCAAAAAATTAATTTTTTTACAGATTATTATTCTTTATAGTTTTAGGCGTATTTCTGTGGAGGTCGATTGTAAAAATTCTCCATAGATACAAAGTTATGGTAGAAAATTTAACTGCCCGACGAGAGTTTGATGGGCACTGGTAGCTGTCCTTCGTTTGAGGCAGCTTCTTGTTTTTCTCGAAACTACTTTTTCTGGCACGGTCTGCATGATAACTCATACAGTTTTTACAGTAAATTGCAAAATTTTCGAAATTCAAAGATCTGGCTCGACAGACTATAACTACAACTTTATTTTACGAGAATTTTTGTACTTATTACAGATCCATCAACATTTCAAGGAGAAATTACGGAGATCGTGGAGAAACATTTTTTTCATTGTACTTTGGGTCACGTGATTTTTTATATACTAATTTTTGTAAAGAAAAATTAAAATATAATTTTTTATAAAGTTTAAGTACTAATAAACAATGTATACATTTTTTTTTATTTATTTCTATTGATATCCCTTCTAAAAACAGTTTTTCTTTGACCGTATTTTTGGCGCTGCTGGACGTATGTAACCTCTTAAGTAATCAATTTCCAAACAGTTCCATTCCAGTGTCTTTTCATTGCATAGCTTGAAGTGAGTTTTTTTTGTAATTTAGATAATTCTATTGTATCTATCAGCCTCCTCATTTGATTTGCTATAGTGTTTGAGATGAGATATCATTGAGACACTTGCAGTCAAACCTCAGACTTTTAGCATTGAAAAATCTACTCGTGCGACTTTGCGGGGCAGTTGACTTAATTTTCTTAAAAGAATTTCAATCTTTTATCAATTATTGAGTCATGTGCGATAGAAAAGCAATTCGACATAGAAGCGAATGTCTCAAAATAAGTTTTGTATTGTTTTTCGAGCCAAATCAGCTTTGAGGGAATGTATTTACAGCATAAGAAAGCAACTTGTCCTTGCTAAAAAGTTCCAAGACAAGTGGCTCAGGTGTATCAGTGATCAGAGAATACTTTAGAACCAATACGGAATTCTTCTACTATTAAGTTGTTCGGAAAGTAATTTCGTTTTTTCCCGATAGACGATTTAATTGTATTTTTTCACAGCTAACTTCACACTTAATTCGCATTGTCATTATTTGTCTTGACAGATGATATAGCAAGGCTTGTGTGAGAATAAGTTCAACTGATTTTGGGCAGTAGTTTTTGGTCGGTGCCCTTTTAAATATGGAGAGCAATAATCAGCATTTTCGTCGAAATTCACTTTTTCACTATAGAAAAGGTAAAAATGCTGTTCAAGCCAGAAAGAAATTAGCCGAAGTGTATGGAGCAGATGTGTTGACAATACGCCAGTGCCAGAACTGGTTTGCAATTTCGATCCGGCAATTTTGATGTCGAAGATGCACTACGTTCTGGAAGGCCGGTTGAAGCTGATAAAGACGCGGTAAAGGCATCAATTGACACAAATCGGCGAATAACAACACGAGAAATCGTTGAGAGTTAAAATTTATCGAATTCAACTGTTTATGACCACCTGAAAGGCCTGAGTTTAACCTCGAAGCTCGATATATCCACAAAAAAGCCAAATTACTTTCCGAACAGCCCAATAGTTTCATCATATCAAATGCATATATAAGTTTAGAATCACTTTATTATTTGGTTTTATTTTGTATTTATATTAAATACTTCTATGTATCTCCATATAAATAATTATATTTATATTTATATATTGAATCAATCGATTGGCGCATCTTTCAACGTTGACTTTGCAACTGTTAAACAGATGCTTCCATTCAGAATTCAATTTGCAGTTGCATGACTAACATATTTACACACGTATATGAAATGGGCACACACACATGCACATATCAACAAAAGTTGTTTATACAAATTCTAATAATAAATGTGTGGAAATCTTTGAAAAAGTTAATTAGCTTCAAATGTAAATAGTCCAACTAGTTCAGGATCCATACATATACACACATAAGTCTGTAGTACACACACTTGCTTATACATATGGAATAAGTATACAAAGTGCTTATACTATACATATATGCGCATATATACAATGTTTATAATATGCAAGGTGGCGCAAAATGAAAAATATTTGAGAAGCTACTTTTTGAATGCATAGAGCCTATCATAGCAAAAATAAATTTAATTCCCCACCATCAGTTTGGATTTAGACAAAAACATTCAACAATTCAGCAAATGCACAGAGTCACTCACAAAATTATTAAAGACTTCGACAATAAACAAGTATGCGTGGCTGTATATCTCGACGTAGCTAAAGCCAAAGACAAAGTATGGCACCCTGGATTACTGCACAAACTCCAATCTTGGTTGTCATATGACTACTTTCTAATGCTGAAAAGTTACATCCAAGATACATTAAACCTATCAACGCAGGAATTCCCCAAGGCAGTGTATTAGGGTCCAATCTGCATCTTATCTACACCGCTGATTTACCGGAGCCGTCTTCAGGAAATACATGATTGCGACGTTTGCAGATGACACTGTTGGGTTAAATGGCAGCCCTAGCTTAAATCACACTTGGACCAATATTCAAAAATTCGTCCGTTGTGATGCCATACAAGGGAAGGAAGAAGGAGCTTTGGGATTAGAGATGATGATGACCATGCATTTACGACGACGTCAACTGTGGCTGTTTAACGTTCGTAGTTAGCCCCTTCAAGCTACTGATGAACTTCACCAGATTTGTGTTATTTAGACCCGCTATATCCGCAGGCGCAGCGAAAAAATGAGAGCCCAGATGTCTAAATCTTTGCCAGACGAGAGCAGGGCAGCTGATAAGAAGGTGTTGAGATGATTTCACCTCGTCCTCAAGACAGCTTCTGCAGAACGGACTTGAAGCAATCAAAGTCTCAAAGGCAAAAGTCTCACCGCATGAACACCTAACGGACAATGTCCGTTAAGGATACTCACCAAATTCGAGAGCTGGGGCTTTGTTAGCCTTAGGAGTTCCTTCGAGCGTCCTCGATCTACCCATGACCAGAAGGATCTCGCGACCTTGCACGTTTGCACATTAGTCCAACGCACGCTGAGTTGACTCGAGGCCCATCTTTCCAGGAGTTGACCACAGGTTCTTAAGGGAACCCCAATCCTCTCATTTCGCCACGAAACCGTCTCCAAAGTTTCCTGTCTAGCCAGCTCATCAGCCCAGCAGTTTCCCTCTATGCTGCTGTGATAGCTCCGCTTGGAAAACACTACAGTGGTCCGGAAACCTGAATTTGAGTTTGATGGGAAGCTCCTTACAGAATACTCCCTCACCAACCCTTCTGTCCAACTTCGAGCCATCCGCGAACATGTTTGCCATGCCTTGCCGCCAAATGTTACACCCTGCCCACTCATCCCTTCAGGGAATATGAGTGGAAAAAGGTCTGCTCGGTCCTAGCGTGGGTGTACAGTGATCCAGCACCATGGGGATGAACTCAAAATTTTTAAGAATGCTAGAGTGCCCGTAACTTAAGTCTAGCTTATGTCCTGAACACTTTAGTCTGATTGCGGCGCGTGGATTCGAAAAATGGAATATAGAAATTAATAGCGACAAAACAATTCAAGTCAATTACACGAACAGAAAGGTAACCATAGACGTATTAAAGATTGGAAACTCTGACGCGAATCCTGATATGAAAGCTATGATACTAGGCATTACAATTGACTCTTAACTAAACTGGAAGGACCATATAATAAAAAAAAGAAATGAAATTAAAAATAGTTTTCGACAAGTGTATTTTCTTAATTCCTGTCCTCCCTGATGGGAAATAGGGTCTCTGCAAAACGCTTCCCACCGTCACGATCCTTCGCGATGACTTTGACTACTTTGAAAGATTTCCCTGCAGCCTAAAGTTCTTTTTCGAGAGTTCTGCTTCTAGGGCGTCCTTTTTTCTGCTCCCTTGCCGGTTCCAATCGAATGCTTGCTTGCATATTTCTCTTTTCGAAGGGCTAATCCACCTCCACCTCTGCTTTATTTCAGTCTGGATGGGTAACTGCTTACAATTCGCCCAAAGCTCTCTGTAGTTCATTGTTTTGGGCCACATAATCCGCAATAAACATCTTAATTTGTTGACAAAAACTTGCAGCTTATTTGCGAGCAAGTCTGTCTTGAGCCAGTTCTCACAGCCATACAAAAGGACCGAGTTTACATTTGAGTTGAAAATACGCAGCTTTGTATGTGTGGAAATCGATGTAAAATTCCATATCTATGTCGTCTGCTGCACCTCCGTCCGTAGAAATTACACTTTCCAGGTAGGTAAAGTTGTTTACGTTTTGAATGCGGCAACTGTACTGGCTGCTAGGATCTCAGTCAAAGCTCTCGCTGCAAAACAAAACCTTAATCTACAAAGCCACAATTGCACCCATATGGGGTTTGGAGGCACAGTCGAAGATACTTAGGACAATAACAAATATACGAAACGCTGACATTCACCGCGACTCAAACATCGATACAGTTGATGAAGCAATACAAACCGCGAGCAGAAGACACAAAAGCACACTTCTGACGCACACAAATCCGACGATGAGGAAGCTTTCTGCTGCAGAAAAATTCACTAAGAAGAGACTTAAGCGAAAAACATCAACTGATCTTTTGTAATATAATAATAAGAATTATATTTAGGTACTTATCTAAATTATCATAGTAAATATTTAAAAAATGGATTACATATTCCGAAATGATCTTGAAGAGCAATGGCCTTACAGTATCACTTAACTATCCAAATGTCTGTTAAACAAATTACTTATTGTTAATATACCATACATGTAGACAGATGTAGTATTTTTGGAAGCAATAAAAAAATTTGTTTTTGAATAACTTTTTTACTAAATAAAAAAAATGTTTTCGAGTGATAGAAATATTTATTTTGATCTTCACGCACTCCATCACTTGTCTGTTTCTATGCTGCAGCTGTCCAGTTCACAAGCGTCAAACATAATTGACGTAGTGCAGCGCCACTTCCAGAAATTATGCATATAATAGTTTAAATCATAAATAACATAATTCTATGCCCTGTATTTGATTTTATTCATTAACCCATAAGACAGTATTCGTAATTGTTCTGCAATGGAACGCATTTCTGGAGCAATCCTCGTTAAATCAAATGAAAAGACCAAGAATTGAAAATACAAAGCAGGAAATTGGCCCAAGAATATATTTATATACAGGGTGGCTGATGAATTTTGCTACATTAAGAAACTCAAATAACTTTTTTTTTAGTGTATGGAATTCATTTTTTTTTTCAAGTTGAAGGTCATTAAATTTTATTAAATGTAGCTTAACTAGTTTTAAAAATAATTGAATTTAAATGCCCCCCATGCTCGTTGACACAAGTGCGGCATCTTAGTAAAAAGTTGTTCATTGCTGCTTTGAGAGTTGCGACAGGAATAGCCGCAATTGTTGCCCGAATGGATTGTTTTAGTTCATCCAAATTTGTTGGCTTTGTTTTATAAACTTCTTGTTTACATAAACCCCACAAGAAAAAGTCAGGTGCAGTAAGGTCAGGCGACCTGGGGGGCCAACGAAATTCGGAGTTTCTTGAAATCAGTTTATTGGGAAATTTTCGTCGCAACTCTGTCATAACAGTCTGGGCTATGTGAGACGTTGCCCCATCTTGTTGAAACCACACAGAGTTGAAAGGAATTCTCTTTCGGCGTAGTTCTGGCGTGAAGAAACCGCACACCACACTGTCACGCAAAGAGGATGCAATTCCGTCTCGTGGAGTATCTGTGGGTTAGAAGTACTCCATATTCGACAATTTTGTTTGTTCACATTGCCGTTTAAATCGAAATGGGCCTCATCAGACATGAAAAGGCAGTTTAACATGTTTTGGTCTTCTTCCACCATTTGCAGGATCTTCTGGCAAAATTCCAAGCGAATCGGCAAGTCTGCTGCATTCAGTTTGTTAACCATTTGAATTTTGTAGGGAAATAAGTCTAAATCTTTGTGCATTATTGTTTGCAAAGACTGTCGGCTGACACCAAGTTGAGCAGATAAGCTTCTTGTTGAAACCCTGGGATTGCTTTGTATAGCTGCAGCTACAGCAGCGATCGTTTCCTCCGTCCGAACTGGTGGGTTTCGATGATAAGGCCTTCTTGCGACTGTTCCTTGCTCAGCAAAATTATTCACCAGTCTCATTATGGTCTATCTGCTCGGGGGATCGCCGCCAAACATCCGCCTGTACTCTCTCTGTACCAAAACTACGGACTCCAGTGCGTGATAGCGGCGGACTATCCAAATTCTTGTTTGCGTGTCCCAGTTATCCATTTTAATAAATTTTAAAGATCAATCTGCAAATTAAAACAAAAATGGAACAGATAACTTAAAAAGAAAAAAAGTTATTCAATTTTTTTTTGGTAGCGGCTTTCATCAGCCACCCTGTATTTATATTTTACGAACGTGCGTAATGAAGTGAGTGCTATAAAAGAAAAAAATTCACTATATTTTTTTGAAATTAATTTATATTATTTTTTACAAAGAATACAGTTGATGCTTATTTGTATTATATTTAAATGACATCCATAAAGAGTTAGGAGGTGGTATATATATCGATTATATGAATATTACAGTGAAGTTATGTGCAGATAACATAGTGATAATGGCAGATGAAGTTGACGTGTTACAAGCAATGATAAATAACTTAGAGATGTGCTGCAATAATTGGAATATGTAGGGGAATTTGGAGAAATCAGCAACAATGATGTGTAGATAGGGCGGAAATTTATCGCGTCGGAAAAAATTGCAATGTAAAGGTGTAAATATAACAACTAAAACAGAGTATTGCTATCTGGGAGTAGCACTGACTACCCTAAAATGGGCTTTCAAAAACACCTAATATATAAAGCAAAATAGAGTATAAATTCAACTAGGACAACCTTCTATTCTATAAAATGAAATAAAAACCTTCTATCCTCAGCTCAAAATGGCAAATGTTTCAAGCCGACTCCGAACGGCAGATATTTTTATGAGAAGATTTTTCATTGGCAGAAATACAGTCGGAGGTTTGCCATTGCCTGCTGAGGGGGGACCGCTATTTAGAAAAATGTTTTTCTTAATTTGGTGTTTCACCGAGATTCGAACCAACGTTCTCTTTGTGAATTCCGAATGGTAGTTAATTAAAGGTTAACTCACGAATGATAAAAACTTTAAGTTTAGTAAGATGAATAGTCCAATGATTATTAAGCTTTATTGCAATACCGCTAAGATCTACTAAATCAGTTTCAAATCACGTTAAGCCGTCTCAGTTCACGCAATACAATCCCATCGTATCACCGCTGGAATACTGCATTTTGCTCTTTGCTCTCTGGCTAATTTTCAGACTACTACAGATATTTAGTTTTATTGCGTCATATACGAAAATTCTCTTCCGGTCCCATTGGCTACTTACATATATCGGCTCATTAAAAATACAGAAATCGTTAACTCCTCAGGGGTAACTTTCTGCAGATTATTCCCATTTTAAATGCTTTTTTTATGGCCAAATTTTTTGTTACTCCAATGTGCGATATAACCCAGAAGTAAATTAATGTTCTCGTTAAAATTTATAGCTAAAACAAGCAAAAAACAAAGAAAAAATACACAGTTCCACATGGCGCCAGCAAGAAGAAGCAGGCGATCGCAGTAATAGCGCAGACACACCAAGTTTAGCGAAGTTCTCAACTATTTGTGCGATCCTTCTGCCAGAAAAATTTGACACACAGATGGCGCTTCAAGCAGTAAGAAGGCGTTGTTCCTAAGCAACGACAGGTGGGCATTCCCACTACTTAGGACTGGTAGTGGCAGGCTAATAACCTATCCTGTTAGAATTCAAAACAGATTAACGAAACCAACGCAAGACTGAATCTTGTCGAGGCCGTATGCTCCCGAGAGGAGTGAACAAGGAAAAAAACAATTTTTGTTTTTTTAATTTTATATTTGGTTGTAACGCATTGTAGCTTCGAATTCTCAAGGCATTGCCTTGATGCCACATTTCCTGCGCACTGCTTTATTTCACTTGAAAGTTTTATGCCTCTAAAAAAATCATAGTTTGCAAAGGTTATCTTATAGAAAACCCCGAATTTCACTCTATTTAACACTTACACTAACAATTCTGTTGAACTGCTGGTTGGACTGATTACGGGCCACTTTCTGTTGGCGGAACACATGGAAGAGGTGGGAAACTCAAACAGTGTACTATGCCAAGCTTGTGAAGGGAAGGATGAGCGGTGCACCACTTTCTGTGCGTCTGCCTTGCCTTCGCTCGAATCAGGCCTGAGGTCTTGGGCACTGAAGTGTTAAGAAGCGATTACCTTGGCTCCTTGGCACCACAAGATCTACTCAGATTTCTTCGGAGGTCGGATAGATTTAAACGAAATGAAAAGGGTTCTATGTTCTACAGTTCTATGAAATACTTTGGTTGTCTGCACACAATTTTAAATTCCCATGTCAAAGCACTGCTTTGTTGCCACATTTCATGCACTCCGTCCCACTGTGCGTCGCTGTCATCTGTGTTGACAGGCAGTCAGGTGCTTTTCTTATCTTCAATTGCCTGTTAAACTCTTCGAAATGTTTGATTTTCGGGCATTTCATTGTATTGCTGCTTATTTGACTGTTGTCTGGCGGTGCCATCGCTTGGGTGAGTGTCAATTTTCGCGGTGACTTCCTGGCTTGACTTTTGTCTTGCGTTTTTGTTTTTTTTTGTTTTTGTATTTTTCTTACTTATTATTATAATTTTTTTATTCAAACAGGTTTCTAATTTCTTATTAAGTATTTAGTTTATTTCTTTTGTTTTTATTTTCTTCTTTTGTTGTTTAGTTAATTTATTTGCACAAGTGTTCTCGCGCCCGCCGCCCGTCGCTCGTTGACGTTCACGACGCCCCAACTCACCAGCTCATTTATGGTCGTTTTGTTGTTATTAGCTTCCAAGTCTTTCTCGCTCGCTTCTTTTCCCGCTTGTTTGCTTTGTAATTATGCTGTAGAAATATTTTTTATTTGCTTTCTGCTTGAGGCTTCATGGTACCTGCGGTTAGGCATACGGCCGCAGCTTTTCTACTTTACCAACTTATTTTTCTTAGAAGCGATATGGGGTCTGGGAGCGATTGCTGTTCAATAGCACGAACATACATGCACACATATGCTCACAAATAGTGAGCTGGTAATAAATATTATTTCCTCTGCTGATACCTCAAATTATCCAAGGAACACTAATTCATTTGTTCCACACCGTCCTCCATTTGAATTGTGTTTGTTAGGCTAATCAAGTAGCGTCAATTCCTTACATAATTAATTGTATTCACTTGTGTGTATGTAAACATGCAATACAACAACAATTCAAGATATGTTGTTGGGTTTTTTTAGTTGCCAGTCACTTGGCAGACTTCATGTCGTCGTTGTCGTAGTTGGACATTGTTTATGTCAGTGACGTTGTCAGCCTGCGACATAATTGAAATTCTAGCGAAAATGTACTGAATATTGAACAAAACTCGGTACTTAAGTAAACTGTTTAGCAAGTGATTATATATGCATATGTGTACAGGGTGGTCCAAGTAAGAGTTTTAGATTATTTTCTTCTTCTTCTTAATTGGCGCGATAACCGCTTACACGATTTTGGCCGAGTTTAACAAAGCGCGCCAGTCGTTTCTTTCTCGTGCTAACCGGCGCCAGTTGGACACACCAAGTGAAGCCAGGTCCTTCTCCACCTGATCTTTCCAACGCAAAGAAGGCCTTCCTCTGCTACGACCAGCTGGCACCGCATCAAATATCATACTTTTAGAGCCGGAGCTTTTGTATCCATTCGGACGAAATGACCCATCCAATGTAGCTGCTGGATCTTTATTCGCTGCGCTATGTCTATGTCGTTGTAAAGCTCATACAGCTCATCGTTCCATATAGATTATTTTGGCACCAGCAATATTTTCGTAAGAGGCATAGAAATTAAGCTCCGGAATATTGTCCACAAAAGAAGACAGTAATTTCCTTTCACAATATTCACTGTCGTTTAAAATAGCCTCTCTCTAACTCTACTCATTGATTCCAACGTAGTTCCAAATACTCGAAGCAGCTTGATAATTCTATGAAGTTTATCTATTGATCTGCTCAGCTATTGATTTCCTGTTCGCCGTCGAGATGAATTCTCTTGAGTCCCCACCTTCATCGTTGGAAATAAGAAAAAGTTGTATGGGCGATGTAGGGAATCGACATTTTTATGTGGCAGAAAACACCTTCAGCAAAAAAATTGTCAAAAATCAGCGCAATTTTTGAGACACTTCAAATTTGGGTGACACATCCATTAAGAAATGTCTGATCAATCATTAAACTTCCTTCCGGTAGATCTGCAGGCAATATATAACGCACACAGTGCGGCAGTAAGGCTGAACACTCTAAGTAGGTGGTCAAACACGGATTATGGTCACGGTAAGATCTTGGCTGGCATTTTAAGGCTTCCTGGACTGGCGAACTATGCACTCCCGCCAACACTTACCATTACAGCGTTTACAACCCTCCAACCCTCAAGGGAAGAGTGGGAACGGGACGATGGAAGACAGGGCGCATCCGTACAAGATGGCTCAAAGCTCGAGGGCAGGGTGGGCGGAGATGTATATTCCGAACATATGGGGATCTCCTTCAGTTTTCGCCTCCCCGACTACTGTAGTGTCTTTCAGGCAGAACTGATGGCAATAATAAAAGCCGCGACACTGATACAGTGTGATGCGATATCCGGAAATGGTGTCTGCATTTTCACTGATAGCCAAGCGGCGATAAAACCCCTCACAAAACAGTCGACAACCTGGCCGACTCTAAATGCTAAACGCACAGAATCTCTGCTAAGCCAAAATAAGCACATATTAGCACACTGATCTCAGTCATAACGGGGCACTGCCTAATAGGTAGACACGCCCAAAGGATGGCTGTGCAAACACATGACTTTTGTAGAAGTTGTCTTGATGAAGACGAGGAAGAGATAATCTCGCACCTACTGTGCCACTGTCGTGCTCTATCCAGATGCAGGTTTACTATTCTGGGTAAACAATTTTTTAATGAGTTGGAAGATTTCAGTTCTACAGAAATCAGAGATATTCTAAAATTTTTGAAAAGCACACACTGGTTTTAGGAGAGATAGGGACAAGTTCCCCACGCGGCATCACAATGGGCTATGAGCCTGAGTGTGTCCTACAGGACAACCGCTTCAACCTAACCTAACCTAGGTTAGATTAGGTTAGCCAGGTTGCTTGTCTAAGACAAGACACTCGGTGGCCCTAAAGCCCATTGTGATAACTGCATTCGATTTCCATTCCCTAACTAAGTCGCTTAAGCCACTTGGATCTTTTTAAGAAGCTTCTAATCTCTCCACTGATACATTTTGCAAATTTCGCAGGTCTTCAAAGAAATAATCGCCAAGATATTTGGTACAGTTTCTTTGAAGTATATAACATTCGCAGAGGAGGTGTTGTATCGACTCAATTTCTTCTTCATCGTCCTTCCTGCAGAAGTCATTTTGAGGTACACCCATTCTACTTGGTAGGGTACCAATAGAGTAGTCACCCGTTATACCATCTGTAAGGAGGCTGATAGTAGATCTGTTGAATCCAAGCAGATATGTTGCCCTTTTAAAACTCAGTTTTGACCAGACCGCTTTGGAAATCCTGTAGTTAGTATTCAGAGGCTATCTTCTATTGGTTTCCGTGATTACGCTCAAGTCAATCGCAGTGTACAATTCGTTTAGAGGACTGCTTATGTCCTCTACCACTCGCTGGACGGTAAGCTCAGAGCCTTTACTTGCACACTCATCAGCTCTTTCATTTTGCTTCACTGAAACCAACATTTTATTATAGTGAAATTTAATAAGCTATAAAAACGCATACCTGAAATTTTTGAAAAATTCCGTTTTAAATCATTTCAGATTTTACTAATATTTTAAGAATGTTTTTTTTTTAATTTACACGGGGTTTTAAAGCTTATATGAGTTTTAAAGTAGAATGAACTATATTTTCACAAAAAAAATAAAAATAAAATAAAATTGAATAGAGAAACAAACTAATTGTGAAAACATGTCAATTAGTCCCTGTGCTATATCTATGAAACGCACTTTGTGTATACGTACATACATACAAACATACCCACATACATATATACACAATTTCTCATTTACATACCTACTTACCTACCTTCTATATGCGAGTACGTGTGTATGTGTGTACATGTGTACCTGCCATTTAGTACAACTGTTGCCAGTTCGCCGTCCGGTGTCAATAGTACATTTTAATTTGTAATTCTTAACATTGGCGGTGATTATAAATAATTCAAGCATTGCCTTGTAAATTAATCATTTACAAGTTGCTTTGGTATTTTTGTATACGGCTTTGCCTTAAAATGCGTCCAGGCCGCTGGGAATGTACGACGCGTATTCGCAAGTGTTGCAAATGCCATCACATACATACATGCACACACACAGTATACATACGTACAACATATGTACATATGTATGTATGCCTTCTTCTATTACTATTCATGATGCTGGCGGTGCGGTTGAAGTCGCTGAAAGACCCCTCGCAGCTGATATCTGGAGACATCTCATGGAAATATAGAAATTTTTATTACAAAAAACGGAGATGATAAAACAAAAATAAGTGCAAAAATTTTCATGTATAAATATATAATAATAAGTAATTAAAGAGGGCATATTTATTGAGTAATTTGAAAGTAGCAGCCTGCCAAGCTTAGCATAACAGATCGATGGGAGGAGCGCATGGTTGTTTGTGGGCTTCAAGACGTTAACGGCAAAAGTGAAGAGACAAGTTCAAAAAGGTGATCACAGTTCCTATCTCGTGCCTTAGCAGCGCCGAACACATTACGGAAATCCGTCCCCACTTTCTCTCCGAAGCAGCCTCTATAACCACTGAACATCATCACCTATACCAGACCGATACTAGATGAACTTTACTATTCGGGTTCTCAATATGAGGATTCTGCAAATGGCAAATCAATATAAGCAAACCAAATGATCAGTGGCTGATCCCGGAGTTCCCCTTAATAGAGACATCAATCTAGCGATTCTGCAAATGCTAAAATAATCTAAGCAAATCGAATGAGGACAACATCTCAGGCCTGTGTGGTCACCTGGCAATAGTAATTCGCAGTGGGCAAAGCTTCAGACATGTCAAAATACTGAAATCAGGACAGCCGCGAAATGCCTCTTGATGTCCCCCTGCAACACCTACACAATGAGGCATCAATGCTCCCCGTCAAGGAGCACAATAAAATGCTCAGCAAGCAGTTTCTGCTTGGATGCTACCCCTGCATACACTTGCTAGAAGCTAAGCCGCCCCCCAGGCACGTCAGCTTCTTTAACTTTAACTATTCTAACGAGATTCAGGACAACACCTTCCTAAACTGTCGACCTCTGAAAGCCGTCATCAGAGTCCAATCACCATCTATTGCAGTCGAAGAGCTTCAGCTACCCCAAGAGACCTGCGTAGCTGTGACCCAATTGCGTTCTGAATACTGTGGAAGACTAAACTCCTACATGCCCGGAATCGACTCTGACCTACCTAACATATTTGCAGCATGTGAAGGCACATCGAATGATACTAACCATCTTTCCACATGCCCCATCAAGCCTACTCACTTAACATCTCTCTCCCTCTGGAGCCAATCAGCACGTTTCTTGGGTCTAGAGTTGAGATGGGTTAGATGAGTTAGACGAAGATGACCGGTAACTGTAAGTACATCACACTGAGAGGGTGTAGTAAGCTGTTACAACAATAACAATAATAATATCTAACGACATGTAACTTCATCTCTGGTACAGTGAGTGAAGTTTGCTTAGCCAAGGTTACAATAGTTGAACACAGGAGGAAAAAATTACAGAAACAAAATAGCCAAAATAAGAACCTAAATGAAATCGAGTTGAATCGTGAATGTGCGAAACTCGTGCAGCCGGAGTCTTATTTTATTTTTTTTCTTATTTTATTACTCTGGTGGTAAGACATCCATTCTTTCTCGTATTCTTTGTAAATATCCTTTAGAGCTAACCTTACTTTACTAATTTATGCCAATACTTTCAGCTTCAAATGGTTCGACCTAATGATGACAAGAAATAAGTTCAATGACAGATTTACTAAGCCTGAAACCACCCTGATAGAGCCCAATGAGTTTGTTGACGAGGGCTTTCAACCTTTCACGAAGTACGCTTGATAGAACTTTTCATGTGATACTGAGAAGGCTTATCCCATGGTAGTTGGCGCAGTTCCTGGGGTCATCTTCCTTGTGTGAATACTAGTGGCTGGGCATGGTTTTATCATCCCATATTTTGTCTATAAGTATTTACATGCTTTTCGTTAGCTCATTACCTTTGGTCTTAAAGAGCTCTGCCGGCCGGCCATCCACAACAGCAGCTTTGTTGTTCTTAAGCCGGGCAATAGCTCTCACAACCTTGTCATAGTCAGAGGGGCAGTTCGTCGACACCGTCATCAAAAACTGCACTACTCGGATATACTTCTCAATTGGTGGGGTTTTCACGTCATCTTCATTTAGTAGTTTTGAGAAGTGACTCCTCTGTATCATCAGCATGCTCTGTATGTCTGTTACCAAGTTTCCGTTTTCATTTCTGCGGGAAAAGCTCTCGGTGTGGGAACCATTAGCTCTGCCCTTTCAAACTGGATAAGGAGGCAAAGCGAATGGATCTGGTGGGAAAGAGGGCAAAACGAAGTACCTTCTGTCATCAAAAAACAGTCGTCGCATTCGCGTATCGGCGCCAACGTCATTGTTGATAGTTATGATTTCGAGGTTGTAAAAGACTTTATTTAGGAACCAGCATTAACAGCGATAATAATGTCAGCCTTGAAATCGAACGTAGAATCTCTCTTGCCAAAAAGTGCTACTTTGGACTAAGTAGGCAACTGAGTAGTAAAATCCTCTCTCGACCAACAAAACTAACACTCTACAAGACTCTCATCATGTCCGTCCTAACGTATGGCGCAGAAGCTTGGACGATGTCAACATCCGATGAAGCGATGCTTGGAGTGTTTGAGAGAAAGATTCTGCGCAAGATTTTTGGACATTTGCACGTTGAAAATCAGGTGTGGAAGGACTTGGCTTTATTTTATGTATCCAACTGGCGCCGATTAGTGTGAGAAAGAAACGACTGGCGCGCTAAACTCGGCTAAAACTTCGGCGATCCACAAACGCAGTTAAGGAATGGTTACTATCAAAACAAAATTTACTGCAGTTCCAATTAAAATAAATGGCAAAGCAATATCAATAAAACCAACTACTAAATACCTGGGAATTCACTTGAATTCGAAACTAAATTGGAATCACCACATAAAGCAAAATATCAAACAAATAAAAGAAAAACTTCGACAACTTCTTTGGTTACTCACCACAAAATCCAGACTTACAATACGAAACAAGCTATTAGTGTACAAAACTATGATTAAACCAATCTGGCTATATGGAATACAGGTGTGGGGAACGGCTAAAAAGTCCAATATAGTAAAAATTCAACAACAACAAACGAAGATTCTTCGATTTTCGGCCATATCTGACAGGTACACGAAAAATGATGACATCCACAGGACGTTTGATATAACAACAGTAGACGCAGAAATCAAAAAAATAAAAACAAGGCACTTTGTCGAATGTGGGTACTATTAAAACCAACACAACGACTGCACAAATTTCGCGTTTTGTTTTACATCCAGCTATGAAATTCAGATGCGCATTGGGAATTTGAAAGCCTCTAAAGTCATTGGCTCAGCCGAAATTTATCTGCGAAGGCAAAAACTTCTGAGTAATCGACGACACATCAGACACTTAGGACAGCGGTGGTCCCCAGCTCAGTAGCGAGGTCCAGCTAAGAAGCACACTCTAGTGCCAAGCATGCATTTTCTGTTATGTTTGTACCGCCGAAAGCACTCCAGCAGTCAAGTACCGATTATCTCCTATACACTTCTGGCTGCGGAGAAGTTGAACGCCTCTTAGCAGCATCACGGGAGTGACCGCCATGAGCTTAAAGACAAGGCTCGGCAATTCGCATACCAGTCGCTGGTCCAACGGACTATCGACAGACATTAAACGACATGCATCGAGAGCTAATTTACGTTCCACTCGACATTTGGTTCTACGTTATCGGAACGACCCGGATTTACTATATATCCGGCCAAGGTGTGTCACTCCAGTAGCACTCGCCGTACATGTATGGGGAATGTTTGTGCTGCTACAACAACAACCGTCGAGAGGACATATTTCTTGGGAGCACCGTTAGACTGATCTGATTATAATATTAAGCGGAACAGCAACCGAGGTAGATTACAACAACACCAACAACAACAGCAAAGTCCTGCACACGGCTCAGCTGACCTTTAAAACTCTGCAAGCAAATTTCTTATAAAGTATTATGGATTTTCCCTAAGGCTCAGCGGCCTGTTCCGCTTTAAGGCTCAGAGCGAGCTCTCTGTGGAAGGAGTGCCTTACATTGTCGCCATTCTCTTAATGAGATGGCCAAACAATATCGTATCATCTTATGCTGGGTTCCAGGCCACAGAGATATGCCAGCGAAGGGCTGACCAACTTGCAAGAGAAGGTACCTGTATGCCAAACATAAGTTCCTCTCGCAACTTGTAAGGTTCTTATTAAGGACGCAGTAATCAATTCTGTAAGTAAAAGATGGATTAGTGGCAATACCTGTGAAATTGCTAGGCAAACATGGCCAAGGCTAGGCAAGGGGCCCTCGCAGGACATTGTCTAATAGGAAATCTTGCAAGGAGATTAGGTGTTTACTTGCATGATTTCTGTCATAGCTGCTGGAATGAGGAGGAGTTGGAAACAATTCAACACTTTTTTGCTCATGCCAGGCTCTAGCCAGAAGCAGGAACCGATTTTTGAAATCTGACTTCTTAATGACTATGGATCTATACACTTGAGGTATCAACAACCTTTTACGCTTTGTGAAAAGCTCAGAATGGTTCAAGGTGAGAAGAGAAATGTAGCCCAGCCACTGCGGCTCACAACAGACCCATTTCGTGGTCTAAGTGGCATTGTGGTTACTATGAGCTATGCGGCTGCCAAACCTAACTTATTATGGATTTTGAGCTTGGTCCTTCAAAGCGCTGTTGGTTGGCAGTCCAGTGTTAATCCAAAAGATCCCTTTGGAAGACAAGCTTCATGCTTCAGTTCAAGGGAAATCTTGTTTGTAGCGAAAAACCTGAAACAAAAAGGCTTCTAAACGCCTCGAACTTGGCTGCGCTAGAATTGCCGGTTTTCCTGTTGCCTGTGGGTTTCATTTGCGGGATCGATTCAAGTAAGTCATTGAATTCATTTCACATTAAAAATTAGTCAATTTAAATATTCTTCTGCACTCCCCACAAATATATTATATGTAAATACTCGTATGGCGCCCGAGTCAGCGAAGTTTTTTAAGCGTTGAAGTGTGCCAAATGCGTTGCACGTCTCACAGGCAATTGCCAGCAGCTTCTCGAGTTTGTTATTGTTCCTCGTAATATTGCGTTAAGTGTTGTTATTGCAATTGCTATTGTTGCACAGATATTGTTGTTGCTATTTCTATTTTCTATGCTGCAATAAATCGACAGCAACACGTAAAGACGATTGTGTGTACACAAATTGCAAAATCGTGCTCGACGACTGGCGCTTTGGTGCTGTGTACGCTGACGTGGTGTGAGGCGGCGGCGGCATGTGGCGCAGATCTGGGTGCTTTAGGTCGTTCGAATGACGGCAATTGTTGCTGCACACTGCTTTTGTTGCTGCTCGCTAGTGCTCAATGCTGTGTGCAGCATGTGCTGCTTTATACAGCAACAGCAATAAATGACACTAGCAGACGATTATCGTTAGCTTAGCCGATTGTACCAAGCAGAAACGAGTTGAATTGAATAGAGCTGTAATTTGCTGAGTGAGTAAATTTCCAACAGCTGCTGATGCTTACGCTGTGCCTGTGGTTGGGGTATAGTGAGCACTACCGTTGTGGTGCCGCTCTTCTACTCACGCTCACTCATTGCCACACACACACACACAAACAAGCAGCAGAGCTCTCCGCGGTATGCTCTTGCTCTACGCCATGGAGTAACTCCATTTGTACCCCACACATGGCTCCAACACTCACTCAATACCAAACACATACACACGCACACAGGCATGAATATCAACGGTGCTGGGCGTGAGTGAGTGAGCGAGCAAACGACAACGAAACTGAGCCATGCACACACAAGGCAAGCAAATAAGGCGTACATACACACATACACATCTGCTTACATGCGTTGTATTATTCATACATACATACATACATATGTATGTGTGAATGCCTGTATATAGAGTGGTACTGTGTGCGGTATTGTGAATTTTGCCTGATGCGATTTGAGCCAATTTTGTGTTGGCAGTTTTGTTTATGCCGTCGTCACAAACGTCGCGTACCGCCCGAATCGTCGTTATTCGAAGCGCCACACAGCAGCAGCAGCAGTGGTAGCTTAAAGCAGAAATAGCAACAATTGCCGTCGCAGTAAACAAACATTTTTTTTATTAAAAATGAAAAAATGCAAGTGTACATTTTGAGCGTGGACAAGACGCCCAGAGCAATAAATCTTTTCTATTTAAATGAAATTCTTTTCTTTAGTGCGAATTTTTGTTGCATTTTTTGAAAATTACAACAAGAAAAAAAATGAATTGTTTACAAAAAATGCTTACTAGCCAAAAAAATATTGTGGGCAACTGATTTTGTTAAACGTTTGCGGTTTTTTAGAATTTTTTTGCTGCTTTTTCGGCTGCTTAAATTTCTGTTATCGCGGGAGCAACTGTTGCTCGTTGTCGTCGGTGTGCACAGGCGTTCGTTGTTGCTGACGCGCGCGCTTTTCCTATGGCTGGCTAAGGCTCGGCGTTTCTCGGTAGGCAAGTAAAAATGCAGGCAAAAAGTAAAAAAAGGGTGAAATGAAACTCAAATGACAAAGTTTTCAATTGAAACGGAAAACGAAATAAAATAATGTAAAAGCAGCAAAAAGGCAGAAAACGAGAAATTTCAAAAAAAGTGTAACAAATTATGCGATTTTGTAAATGAAATTATTGAATATATAATTATTAATGTTGAAGCGTAAAGAAAAAGTATTAAATTTTAAAAATTCTTAGAACTAAAAAACATAAATTAAAAGAACTAAACAACATAAATTAAAAAAAAGAAAACAGCCTTAGACAGATTTAAAAAAATAAGAAAAATTAAGCTACAGCAAATGAGTGTAAAGAAAAAACATTAAATAATTAAGGGCTTTAAAGTTCAATGTTTTTGAATTGTAAATTAAAGAAAAACTGAAAAAAATTATGTATTAAAAAAACCGTCGGAAAAAATTGAAAGTACTAGAAAAGTCAACTAAAAATACAGCGAAGGAGGTAAAGAAAAAATATTGAATATTAAAAAAAAATATTAAATATTAAAAAAAATATTAAATATTAAAATTAAAAACTAAAATAAAAAATTAAGTAAAAAAGTAAAAAAAGTAAATATTAAAAATTAAAAATTTTTCAAACTAAAATATATAAAAAAGTAAAGCAAGAACCGTTAGACAGAATTGAAAATAATTGAAATAAATAAACAGTGAATGAGGGCAAAGAGACAATATTAAATATTTTTCAAATCTAAATTAAAAAAAAAAAAATTTTAAGTAAGTAAAAAGGAAATATCAAATATTAAAAATTCTTCAAAATAAAAAGTAAAGCACAAACCGTTAGACGAAAATAAAAATAATAGAAACAAATAAACAATGAATTAGGGCAAAGAGAAAATATTAAATATTTTTTAAATCTAAATTAAAAAAAAAAAATTAAAAAAAATTTTACAAAAAAAAAAAAAAAAAAAAAAAAAAATTAAAAAACAAATTTTTAATAATTTAATATTTTTGGACAAAATTAAAAGTAATTGAAAAGAAAAATTAAATTCCAGCGAATGAAGTGAGGAAATTATAGAAATATTGATAAATGCATAAATTAAAAGCACCTGAAAAAAAAACTTATAAAAAACCGTTGAAAGAAATTAAAAATCGAGAGCCGAAAAATCTCATTCTTTAACATAAAAATTGAAATCTGAACAAAAATTTATGAAAAGTTTTTTTTTTTATTTAAACATACGAAGCAAATAAGAGTAATGGAAAAATATTAAATTGTAAACATTTTTTGAAACAAAAAAAAAAAATAAAAAAAAAATTTATTTTTGGACAAAATTAAAATTAATTGAAAAGAAAAATTAAATTACAGCGAATGGGGTGAGGAAATTATATTAAACATTCATAAATTTGTTATTTAAAATCACTTGAAAAAATTAACTAATAAAAAACCGTTGAACGAAATTAAAAATCGAAATCCGAAAAATCGTCATAAAAATTAAGAATTTGAAGAAAAATTCATGAAAAAAAAATTAAAGCAAACTTAAAACGACGCAGCAACTAAGAACAAAAAAAAATATTAATTGTAAAAATTTTTAAAACTTAAAAAAAAAATATATAAAAAAATAAAAAACAAACGTTAGAAAAAATTTAAAATAGTATTAAAAATGAAAATAATAATAGAAAAGAAAACCAAAAGTACAGTAAACTGTACAGTAAACTGCAACAAACTTTTAATTTAAAATCATTCAAAAGTTTAAACAATAAAAACCCGTTAAAAGAAAATTAAAACTCAAAAGCAGAAAAAATCTCATTCCTTAACCTAAAAATAAGGAAATTGAAGAAAAATTTAAAACAAACTTAAACAAATGCAGCGAATCAAAGTAAGGAAAAAATATTAAAAAAAATTGAAACTCAAAATAAATATATTAAAAAGAATATAAAAACTTCAGAGAAACTTAAAAATAATAGAAAAGGAAGTTTACAGCGAATGACGTTAAAGAAAAAGTAATAAATTCTAAATATTTTTAAAACTAAAAAAAAATTAATTAAATTAAAAAAACCGTTAGACAAATTGTAAAATAATTGAAAAGAAAATATACAGCGAATGAGGGTGAAGAGAAAATATTAAATTTTTACAAACTCTTAATTTAAATTCACCAAAAAATTTAAACAATGATAACAAAATTAAAAATCAAAAGCAGAAAAAATCTAATTTTTTAAACTAAAAATTAAGAAATTGAATAAATTAAAAAAAAAAATGGAAACAAACTCAAACAAATGCAGCCAATCGGAGTAAAGAGATAATATTATATTAAAAAAAAATTCAACCTCAAAACAAATAAAAAAAAAACATAAAAAAACGTCAGAGAAACTTAAAAATACTAGAAAAGAAAATTTACAGCGAATTACGGCAAAGAGAAAATAATAAATTTAAAAAAAATTACAAAAAAAAAACTAAAATAACAAATTTTTGAAAGTAAAGGAAGACTTAACTAAGAAATTTTTCTTCACATTTTTGCATAAAATTAAAAATAATAGAAAAGAAATCCAATAGTAAAGTTAATGAGGTAAAGAAAAATTTCATGAAAATTTAAACTGCACAAAAATTAAAAAAAAAAATTTAAAACAAACTTAATATAAAGAAGAAGAAAATAAAAAAAAATTATAAAATATCAAAAAATTTTAAAAATAAAAATATTATTTATTATTATTATTAGAAGGCCATTACACACTGCGACCAGAGCTGATCTATTGTGAAAGGCCTATTTTTGTAACCCTAGAGTTTTAGGGTTTTTAAAAATTTTAGCACAATTTTGGGTTTGTTGTTCCAAAGTTTGCATGGAGATACCACCAAGGTGATAAAGTCTCTGTCTGCCCAACGCAGGACATTCATCAAGCCTATGTTCTGAGCTTTCTATGTCTATAAATAAATTTCGCAAAAGCGGCAGACATTGGTCTCAGATAGACCAATATTATTTAGATGATACCTCAGGCTGCAGTGACCTGTAAGATATCCTGTAAAAAGACGCAAATCTACTCTGCTAAGTGAGAAAAGCTTGTCAGATGTTCCTTTGTTGGGACTTAGGAATAGTTTGGCTTGACGCTGACCGGCACAGTTTAGCCAGTGTGCAGCAAATTTCCTTTCTTCCCATTTCCTAAGGAATTCATTAATGTGGACTCACAGAAAGGCTCAGGAAGAGTAAGTTGCATATTTGCTCCTTGTTTTGCAAGGTCATCAACCATTTCATTTCCCTCATGTCCTTCATGTCCCGGAATCCAGCCTAGTGTAACTATGTTGAGGCTATCTGAATAAAAATAAATAAAAAGGACCAATAGAAAAATTTAAATATAATAGGGGAGAAAAAATACAGCGAATTAGGGTAAAGAGAAAATATTAAATATTTTTGGAATACAAATTACCAAAAAAAAAAAATTTTTTTAATCTAAATAAACTCAAACTTTTGGACAATATTAAATATATTAGAAAAAAAAATTCAAGAAAGCGAATGAGTTAAAGAAAAAATACCAAATATTTCTAAATTCTTAATTTAAAAACATTAAAAAAAAATTGAGTTTTAAACCCGTTATATGAACTTAAAAAATAGTAGGAAAGAAAATTGACAGCAAAAGAGGGTGAAAAGAAAATATTAAATATTTTTTAAGTCTAAATTGGTAGCGGCAGGCTAATCCCTTACCCTGCCAGAAAGCAAAATAGATTAACGAAGCCAACGCAACTCTGAGTCTTGTCGAGGCGCTATGCTCCCGAAGGGAGTGAACAAGGAAGAAAAAACACTCTAAATTGAAAAGAACTATAAAAATATTCAAATATTAATATTCAAACTTTAGACGAAACTAAAAATAATAAAAAAGTGCAACAATAAACGCCAAAAACAAATTGAAAAAAAGACATTCAATATAGTAGACATTAGAAAAACAGCCTTTTAAAAGGTTGCGAAGTAAAAACATTAAATAAAAAATATATAAGGAATACAAGCAAGTAAAAATTATGATAAAACACTAAGCTTTAAACTTTAAAAATACATAAGGAAAATCACAAAAAAAAAATTAATAATTTACCGTCGCAAAATATCGTGCGAGAAAAATTTATGTGCAGATATTTTGCGTTTTTGTTTTGAATAATGTTTGTTTATTTAAACGAAGGAAAAAAACAAAATAAAAACACATACTAAAACTGTAAATAATTTACCGTCGCAAAATATCATGCGAGAAAAATGTATATGTAGTTTTAAATTTTTTCGTAATGAACAAACAAAAAAAAATTAAAAATACGTGAAAAAATTTTTAAATAATTTACCGTCGCAAAATATCGTGCGAGAAAAATTTATGAGCATATATTTAACTTTTTTTTTAATAATGCTGTTCATTCAAACATAAAATTAAAATAAAAATACATAAAAAAATTTAAAATACTTACCGTCGCAAACTATCATGCGAGAAAAATTTATGTGCAGATATTTTGCGTTTGTTTTTTAATAACGTTTGTTCATTCAAACAAAAATAAAAATAGGTAAAAAAAAAAAATTAAATGATTTACCGTCGCAAAAATCATGCGAGAAAAATTTATATCCTGATATTTTGTGTTTTTTTTATAATGTTTGTTGATTCAAACAAAATAAAAGAAATAAAAATTCATAAACAAAATTTAAATAATTTACAGAGAAAAATTTATATGCGAGAAATTTTTCATGCGAGAAAAATTTATATGAAGATATTTTTCTCTTTTTATAATCGCACAAGAAAAGACACGAACAAATATTATATAATAAAATAATATTTCTTTTTTTTTCAACTGCAAAAAATAGCAAAACGAAAAAATTTAAACATTTTTTAATTATGTCCTCTGGATTCTATAAACCAAAAAAGCAATGAAAATTGGTAAAAAAAAAATTTGAAAAATTAATTTGCGCAAAGCGAACAACGAAACACTTAGCGTATTATTGAAAATTATACAAATTGCAAGCCAAACCTCCAAAATGAAGTGTAAAAAATTATTACCTATTAATTAGCGCTAATTTTATAACCAGACAGCTGAGCAAAAGCCGATGATTTAGCAGAAGACTTTTTACGTGTGAACAAATTTTGTTATTAATGAAATCACTGACGTGCGTGTTTTTTGTGCGTTTTACATTAATTAAGAATATTAAACGCAAGAACAAGAACAAAAATGAAATAACAAAACAGCACTGAAACTTAGCCAAAATGAATAAACGACAAATAGATATTCTAAAATAAAAAATTTCAAGAACAACAGAAAATGAATAAAATGCAAAGAAAACAAGAAAAAGTAACAGAAAACAGAAAAACAGAAACTCGACAGTGACTTAAAAATTGGATTCGAAAAAAATAAGGTAAAAAAATATAGACCAAGCGGAAATGAAGAGGAGAAAAAATGAATGAATTAAAGTAAAAATGTCAATAAAATGAGTATGAGAAAGTAACAGAAAGGTGAGGTAAAAAACCTTTAAAAAGACAAAAACGCAAACACTGTAAACAAATTTCTTATTAAAAAAAAACACGCCGAAGCAAGAAACGCCAACTATTTTAAATCGAAAGCGCTAAGAAAATAATATTTTTTTTTTAATTTGTGGTTGGAGAAAAAGTGTGCAAATATGAAAAAAGCGGTGAGAACTGCAAAAATTGAGTTGTGATTTTATTAAATTAAACAAAATTAAATTAAATTGAACAAAATTAAATTAAATTCAATTAAACAAAAATTAATGCACGTAAAACAAAAGCAATGCTAATCATAACAAAATGTAAAGTCTCGACCTTAACCGCCTTAGAAATCTATAATAGCAATGAGAAATTGACTAGAAATGCTGAATTTCAATAAAAGTAGGTAAACGCAGATTTGACAGTAAAAGATAATGAAAAAAAATTTAAGAGTATATAAAAAAATTAAAAATACATAAATAAATAAAGAATTTGGTATACGCAGATTTGGCAGCAAAATATTATATTTTAAAAATTATGTAAAATAATTCAAAAATGAATAAATAAATAATTAAATATAAATATCAATAAAAATATAAATAAAAAATAATAAGAAACAATAAATATAAATGAAATTTTAAGACATAAAAATGCTTTACAGGTTTTTTTTCAAAATAAAGCAAAATAAA
Source organism: Anastrepha ludens (assembly GCF_028408465.1). NCBI lineage: Eukaryota > Metazoa > Arthropoda > Insecta > Diptera > Tephritidae > Anastrepha > Anastrepha ludens. The sequence continues at coordinate 22,472,818 of NC_071499.1, read as the reverse complement.
CAAAATACACTTTTTGACGGTCAAGAAAAAAAAAACAATAAATAAATAATAATTAAAAAAAAGGTACAAATATCACGAAATGTTTAGAATCAATCAGGTAAATGTAATCTAGAAATTTTAGTAAAGAAATAATAAGAACAGATGTAGTTTGAAAATACAAAACTTTATTGAGATATTTAAGTAAAAAAAATAAATAAATTAAAGTTTTTATAACTAATAAAAAGTAACGGCAATAGTAAAAATTAATGTAACATTAAAAAAAAAATGAATCTTGAACAGTAATAATAGAAATAAAGACTAAGTAAGATACTAAAATTAAAAATTCGTTAAATAAAATAAAATAAAATGAAATAAAAAAAATTAATTAAATTAAAATGAAGTAAAATATAACAAACGTAGCATACAAAGTTCAAGCACATAAAATTGTATACCTATGAAATGAGACTTTTCTCATTTTCAAACGTTTATTAACAAAACATGGTGTTACAAATTTAATCTTCAAAATAATAGCCATCGCTAGCGACACATTTTTCCCATTTCTCAGGCAATTTGTGGATGCCGCGCCAAAAAAATTGACCGTCCTTGGCCGCAAGCCAATCATCGAGCCATTTTTTGGCTTCTTCGTGAGAGTTGAAGCGCTGCTCGGAAAATGCGTGTCCCATCGATGCAAACAAATGATAATCGGAAGGCGCCAAGCCTGGTTAGTAAGCCGCATGCACCAGCGGTTTCCAATCGTACGTCTCCACCAATTCCCGGGTCGCTCTTGTTCGATGTGGCGGTGCATTGTCGGTGCAAGAAAAATTATTTGTGACGCCGATCGGCATATTCTGGGCGTTTTCGGTGTATAGCGCTATTCAAATCGGCCAATTGTCGTTGGTAGCGTGCACCGTCAACTGTTTCACCTGGTTTTAATAGCTCGTACCAAATCATACCACGCTGATCCCAGAAACACACACAGCATTGCCTTGCGGCCGAAGCGATTTGGTTTAGCCGTTGTTTTTGGCTTGTGGCCGGGAGAAATACACCCATTTTAAACCACCCGTAACGATTCGATGCAAAAAAGACTTTCTTTTGAACCGGGAGAGCAGCATTTCACAAGTCGTTTCACGATGTCGGAAAATCGTAGTTTGAAGGCACGAAATTCGACATTTTTAAGAGCGACAAAAATGCATTGTTGCATGGAACGTAACAAACAATGAACTTAATATTGTTGACAGAGGACAGACGAAAAAAAGGATGACATTTGGGAAGGTTTAAAAATACTCCTAGCGACATCTATGGACTAATAGCTGAAAGTCTCATTTCATAGGAATGTAACGAAAAATAATTTAAGTAAAACTTAAAATGAATAACACAATTAAAGCTTTATGAAAATTTATGGAAAATTAAAAGTTCACTAAAAGTAATATAAAGAAAAATTAATTAAATAAAATACTTAAATTAAAATTTTATGGAAAACTATGAAATATAATAAAATTAAAAATTGATAAAAAAATGAAAAGTTAATGAAAAATAATATAAAGAAAAATTAAATCAAATAAGAAATTTATGGAAAACTAAAAAATTAAAAATTGGCGGAAAATAATATAAATAAAAATAAATCAAATTAAAAATTTGTGGAAAATTAATAGTTAGCGAGAAATAAAATAAAAAAGAATTAATTAAAATAAAATAATAAAATTAAAGATAAAAGATTAAAAATGAAAAGTTTCAATTAAAATAAAAATGTTATGCAAAATTATGGAATATAATAAAAACTTATGAAAAGTGAAAAATAATATAAAAAAATTAATTAAAATAAAATAATAAAATTAAAAATTTATAAAAAATTAAAAATTTGGGGAGAATTCTAAATTAAAAGCTAGTGAAAAATAATATAAAGAAAAATTAATTAAAATAAAAAATCTATGGAAGCACCAGAATAATTGAAAAACAAATTTAAATCTGCACATGCCCTAAGAATTGAAGCATTCACACCGTAGTTGGTTCTCGAGAAGCCAATTTTAATGGTTTCGTACTATCAGAGTTTCTTATTAGGAATATTAAATTGAAATTTACTTAAAAGATAATGATACGAATGAGCAGGATAGAATAGAAGTCAATCAATAAACACCGAGAGCGGTTCGATGGTAAAGGTTCAGAAAAGTTTAAAAATCGGAGCGCAAAACGAAGAAAAACTTTCTGAACTCTCTCAACCCGATTAGAGAGACCTATTTGGTACGGTCTCCAAATAATTTAATCTTGATCTAACAAAAGCACGTTTAGCTCGATACACTTTAACTTCAAGTGGTTGATGCCTTCTAAAAAGCCTTCCTTCCAAATAATAACTGATCTCAAAAAATTATTTGCTTCCACCTTCCATATTTTAATATGGAAGCTTGCGTCGAAATATTTACTATTTCGGTAAATACAAAGTATATCCCATAGAGGTGGACACAACCGGAGTAGTTCTCAGCTGAATGGGCGCGCAGCAAAGGCCAGTGAACCGAATTTGTGCGCTTAACGAGAAACCACCGGCTTTTTTAGGGATTATTAGAAGGGTGGGTTTAGAGTGTGTGGATTACGAACGATGACTGGGCTGCGTTTTCGTCAACAGCTTTGTGCTGCTGATGAAATTCATCAGATTTTTAATGTCAACGCAAAGAAGTAAGAGCCAAGATGCCTGGATCTTAGCCCCGCTCGAGCAGGGCAGCTAAGGAGAAGGTGCTGAGATGATTCCACCTCATCCTCCATACATCAAGCGCAAAAAGGACTTGAGGTAATTCTCAGTAAGTCTCACAGCAGACATTCCGCGTGCAAGTGAACTGTGAGAAAACCCACAAGACTCGAGAGCTGATATTTTGTCAACCTCAGAAGCTCGCCCGAGCGCCCCCGGTCCACACGTGGCCAGAAGGATTTCGCGACCTTTCAAGTTTGTGTACTTGCTCTCGCCGCTCGCTGAGTTGGCGCAATGCTCATCTTTCCAGGAGCACACACACAGGTAGTCAGGTGTATCCCAATTCTCTTCTTTCGCAGGGAAATCACCTCACATGTCTGTTGTCTGGCCAGCTCATCCGCCTCACAGTTTCCCGCAATGTCGCTGTGACCAGGAATCCAGATGAGGCTTATGTCAAAGATTTCGGACGCAGTCGAAAGTGAGGTCAGGCATTCCATGACCAGTTTCGAATGCAGCGTCATTGACCCGAGGGCTCTTATTGCCGCTGGGCTGGCGTAGTAAATATTTTCTTTTCGGACTGTTAGTATGCATGTGAGCAGCCAATCACCTGCCTCCTTGATTGAGGCTACATCTGCCTGGAACACACTGCAGAGGTCCGGTAACTTGAATTTGAGTCTAATGGGGAGCTCCTCGCAAAAAAAAAACTCCTCCGCCAATATTTCCTTCCAACTTCGCACCATCCGTGAACAAGTTCACCAGACCCTGTCCCCAAGTGTAGCCCCCCGTCCACTCTTCCCTTGGTGGAATATGAGTGGAAAAGGTTCCGGTTGGACTAAGCGAGAGTATACACTGATCCGTTGACAGGGGGATGAACTCAAAAAAGTCGAAAATGTAGTGGAAGAGAATTAGTCCAAATCCGAACGGGAGGGGGGGGGGTTGGGTGTTGATCGTCATCGTTCAGGAAGGCCGTTGAAGGCCGCAGATCGTTTAGCGCTACCCAGGGTGCACCACGCGGAGGCGATCTGCCCTGAACCCCTGACTGTCAGTCTGTCTCAGCAGAAAATGGCTTCTACGCCACCTGTTTATTCTTGCAGCCGCGCCGTAAGAGATTGAGAAATCGGTGAAAACACATTTTAAATGAAATTCTGTGCTTTTCAAAAACTGGTAAATTACTAACATATTAAATAAATAAAATAAATTAAAATAAATAAAATAAAATAAAATAAAATAAAAATAAAAAATAAAAGCTTTTCAAAAACTGGTAAATTACTATTAATTAAATTAAATAAAATTAAAATAAAATAAAATAAAATAAAATAAAATAAAATAAAATAAAATAAAATAAAATAAAATAAAGTAAAATAAAATAAAATAAAATAAAATAAAAATAAAAAAATTAAATAAAATAAAATAAATTAAATTAATTTAAATTAAAAATTGTAATTAAAAACGATAAATATATGAAAAAGCATTCGCAGTTCGGTCTTCTTCAATTTAATGCATTTTTTAATGTGAAATGAGAAAAGAATAAAAAAAATATAAAAAAAAAATAAATTTCATCGTTCAGCACTTAGTGCCGCTTGACAGCGCAAATCGCAGTCACATTAGCAACAATTCAATAAAACGGTAATTTTCAATTACAAACTGGATATTCCAATGTAATTCAAGGAACGCGCACAAGCGCAGCAACATTCTGCAGATATTATAATATTATAGATATATCTGATATATATCTGTATCGGTGTGCATACCCTCGTACTTCGAGGCTCAAGCTGAGCGCTCAACCGCACCGATTGCCGGTCGTTGTTGAGGGACGCCAAACCAAATCAATCAAGCGTAGCAATCAAATGTGGCAAGGCAACGGCTGCAACAAAGCAAAAAAAAAAAAAACAACAAAAAACATATGCGAACATACAACAGCAATAGAAAAATATGCAAAAATGAAAACTATAAAATTTAGTAAAAATTTGCAATAAAAAAAAAATATTTCATATTAATGGCTGAGTCAACTCAAGAGCATAAACAGTTATTTGCAGTTTTATTTACAATATTTTGCGCTCGGCCGCCAAATGATTGGCTTGTCTTGACAACCAAACTAACAAACAAACAGCGCCTACAACAACAGCAACCAAGTAATAATAACAACAATAAAGAAGTAATAACAACAAAAATAGCAACAACAACAGCTTTATATCTATAAAGCGCGTGGGGGTGGACGAGCGCCTGCTCAGTTGTTGGCGGCACATTGTGCCTTTGTTGTTGTTCTTGGGCGCTGACTCTTGTCACAATTAATTGTGACGCCTGTTGCAGCCGCGGCGCGATAAGCGACGATAAGTTACGCCGCTAGCGAAATGTACACATTGCCGTCGCATAGCGGCAACATCGAGCGCCGCGGCAAGAGCTGCGAAGCGGCGATGCGGTGCTGAGCGAGATAAGAATTACACAAAAAATAAAAACAAAAAAAAAACAACAAGTGAAAATAACCTGCTGTGGCTGATTTGCGATGCTGATAAGGGCGACAAAGAGCTGAGAAAACTGGGGCTGATATGCTGAGGAAATATCAAAGCAAATACAAAAAAAAAATAATAAAAAGGCAAAAACAATGAGTAGTGAGTGCGTGAAGAAAAAGCGTGGAAAAGTAGAAAAAAACTTGCGCAACGCTTTTTAAATAATTAAAAAATTATGTGAAAAAAATAATAAAAAACAACATACAATTTTATGAAAGCCCAAATTTGTGCAAGAAAAACTAATTTGCATCTTACCGACGGACGAGTAATAACGAAATTTTCCAACAACCAATAATTTTTCATCTTAACGATTAATAACAAATTTATTGAAAATGTGCAACACATTCAAATAACAAAAATTATGAAACTGCCACAACAAAAAACAAAGTAAAAATAAAAATAAAACCATAAAAATTTTCCAAAGCGCATTTTGGCGTAGTGCCGTCGCTAGTTGCCAAGCGGCAAGTAAATGCAAAAATATTAAAAAAAAAGAATTGAGACAATGAAAATAAGGCGGTGTACTGGCACTGTAGTAAACAAAAATTGCGTAAAATGTTGCAAACCCAAAAAAAAAATAATAATAATAATAAAGAAAATATAAATACAAAAAAAAAAAATTATAATAAAATTAAATTAATTTAGTTGCTTCAATTCGTAGTTATAAATTAGTTATGAAAAATGTGCCACAACTGCGTACAAAAAAAATGTGAACATTAAAATTTTTTTTTTTTTTTTACAATTCAGGAAATATACTAAACTTACGCACTTTAATTTCAGCAGCCAGTTTTTGCAATTTAACCTAATTTGAGGAAATAAAGTTTTATACTAAAAAAAAGTTTTTAAAATTTTAATTTAAATTAAATTAAATTAATTTAAATTTTAAAAACTTTTTTTCTCTAGCAATTTGACAGTTTGAGAAAATAAAGTTTTATGCTCAAAAAAAAGTTTAATCTATTTTTAAAATTTTATTTTTTCTACAGCGGATTCATTCAGATAGAAAAAATAAGCAAAGCAGTGAATAAAATGTTAATGGATAATTTAAAAAAGTGCATGCAAAGAGTAACTACTGAGTTTTAAATTTAAACAAAAATATATATAAAAAAATAAAAAAAATAAATAAAAATAAAAAAACAAAATTTAAAGAAAATTTAAATACAAAAAAAAAATTATCAAAAAAAAAAAAATTAAGAAAATATAAATCCAAAACAAAAAATAAAAATAAAATAATAATAAAAATAAAGAAATAAAAAATTAAAAATTAAACCTAAATAAAAGTGTGCGAATTTGCCGGAAGCAGGCAGCAGGAAACAATCAATTTTCTTTTAGCATTTCAAACATCAAATCAACAACGCAGCAACGGAAGCAGCAGAGTCAGCTAAAACATGGATTGCGATTATTCGAAATTTCTATATAAACGTAAGTGTAAAAACAACACAAAAATTAATAATAATTAGAAAACGACCGAGCAGCGATTTTTAAGGAGTTACATACGTCCAGCAGCGCCAAAACTGCGTTAAACGAAAAACTATTTTTAGAAGGGATAACAATAGAAATAAATATACAAAAATTTTTTACATTGTTATTAGTACTTAAACTTTATAAAAAAATTTATTTCAATTTTTTTTACAAAAATTAGTATATAAGAAATCACGTGACCCAAAGTAACTACAATAAAACAAGTTGCTCCACGGTCTCCATTATTTTTCCCTGAAATGTTGATGGATCTGTAAAAAGGTAAAAACAAATTCTTGTAAAATAAAGTTGTAAAGGGTTTTTCAATTGGCGCCCTGTGGCAGCCATTTTGTTTTGGTGACATCTGTCAAATCCTTTGTTTATTATTCAGTTGTTTATGTCAAATCATCATGGCAAGTTACACGATTAAATAGCACGCTAAAATGATACAACTTTATTATAAAAATGAGTGTTCATTAACGCAAACGTTGCGCGCATTGTGCCCATTTTTCGATAGACGTGGTTGCCCTTCCAATTTCTTATGGCCCATATTGAACCATATGGTTCTAGACGACATGTGGTTCCAGCAGGACGGCGCTACGTGCCACACAGCAAACGCCATTTTATTCCATTTCAACATCTACCCGCCCTCATTGAAAAACCCTTTAGTTATAATCTGTCGAGCCGGATTTTTGAATTCCGAAAATTTTGCAATATATAAAAAGTATGCGTTTTCATAAATGTCACACTTTAATTATGTTTATAAAATTTTTTAATAAAAATATCAAACATCAAATGTATAGAGAAAACACTTTGGAATACTTAAAAAAACCGCATCAAAAATCATGCAGACCGTGCCGGAAAAAATAGCTTCGAGAAAAACGAGTTTAAAGTTTGAGGAGCAGGAGCGCACGAACCGCTGTCTACCTAGTTAATGGGTTGTAGAAGCAATAATATTGGGAATTTCCGCCTGAAGATTTCACAGTATATTCTTAAGATACTATACTTTCGAAATTTTAAAAGAAAAAATCGATTTTTTGAAAATTTTGGACGTATGTAACCCCTTAAAGCTGAACCGAGTCAAACCGAACATTTTAAGGAGCCCTAGTAATCAAGGAAAGGAAACAAGCAATGATTTTTTAAAATTCAGTTGTTTTATCAATAAGAAAGCACAAAAGACAAAAAATATACTAATATTGGCTTAGCGACACTTTCATCTTGTGAAATGATTAACAACTGCTCGCTATTCACACTTGACAGAAGAGTAGATAATAGGTTAGGTTAGGTTTGGCAGCCGCATCGCACTTGGGGACAGTAATGCCACTTAGACCACGAAATGGGTCCGTTGTGAACCACAGGGGCTGAGCTCGTTACATTTCCTCTTCCAGATTGAACCATCCTGAGCTTTGGACAAAGCCTAAAAGGTTGTTAATACCTAAAGTGTATAGATTATCCATATTCATTAAGAAGTAAGATCTTAAATATCAGTTCCTGATTCTGGCTAGAGCCGGGCATATGCAAAAAAGGTGCTGAATTGTTTCCAACTCCTCCTCATTCCTGCAGCTATGACAGAAATCATGCATGTAAACGCCTGTGAGGCCCCTACTAAGGTCTTAATTTGAAGTTTACTCAAGACTTGGCCATGTTTGCCTAGCAATTTCACAGGTATTGTTACTAATCCATCTTGGATTTACAGAACTGATTAGTGCGTCCTTAATAAGTAGCTTACAATTTGCGAGAGGTACTTATGTCTGGCATACAGGTACCTTCTCCTGCAAGTTGGTCAGCTCTACAGTTCCCTGGTATATCTCTGTGACCTGGACTCCAGCAACGATATTGTTTGGCCATCTCATTAAGAGATTGGCGACAACGTAAGACACTCCTTGATGTTGTTTGGAACACATCCGGCGCTCGTAGGGCTGCTTGTCTGTCTGATAGAATGCAGATATCTGTTGATGATATTCTGTTTATCTCTAACCATTTACGGCTTCATGAATAGCGTTTATTTCCGTTTGAAAAACACTACAGTGATCCGGTATTTTAAAGGATTCACTGATAGGAAGCTCTTCGCAATATAATCCTCATCTTATACCGGTGTCGATTTTAGATCCGTTCGTGGAGATTTTAACGGGTGTGTTGGGTGATGAATCTTCTTGAAGCCATTCTAGTCTAGAAGGGATTTTCATTAAGAAATTCCTTTCGAAGCAGAGAATGGGAGGATGATAATCACAATCACTGGGTATATCCGTATAGGAGTCTAAGATGGTTGAATGTCCATGTGTGACAGTTTTTCATTGTGAGCTCGCTCTGAGCCTTAAAGCGGACCAGGGCGCTGAGTATTTGCAGAAGAAATCTAGGGGTGGCAGATGTAATATGATATCCAAAGACATGGATGGCGTGGTTTTCATGACACCACATACTGCTAATTACGCTGATCTCTGCACCTTATTCAAGAAATTATATTAGAATAGGTTTTTTTCTGCACAGCACACCACTAGACACCACATCCATATAAGAGAATGGGTCTGACGACAGCAGTATAAAGCGAATGAGCAATTTTAGGTTTGATTCCAAAGGTCTTACCTAAAGTTCTCTTACAGGCATAAAAAGCTAGATTCGTTCTCCTAACTCTTTCTAACATGTTTGACTCCTAAGTTAATTTCCTATCTAGACAATATAACAAGGCGATTAAAAATATGTGGATTTTGATACAAGTATTAAAAAATTTTGCAAACACTTAGGTTAGGTTACTTATGATGGTAGTCGGTCTGTACGATCGACTCACTTTGACCTTGCAGGTCCGTTGTGATACCACTTTGCGATACGGAATCCCATGTATTTTTCTTCGTGAAACTACGTTATTGAGGCTCTTATGAAGCGTAGATTTGGTCCCATTCCCACGCCAGGCAGTTCCGTAAGATAATTGAAAAAATCTTTTACCTAGAAAACCTATTCTGATTTTAGCTTAGGCTGGACAATTGCAAAGGAAATGCTCAACTGTTTCCTCCTTTTCCTCATCTCTACAACTTCGGCAACATTTATGGGAGAAAACTTGTACTCTTAAGGAATACCTGCCAAATAGCCAATGATCAGTTATACAAGCCACCACCTTCGAGATATCAGCCCTTGAAAGGTTAAGCAGTTGCTTTGTATTTTTCTTATTTATTTCCCGCTATAGTAACGCTTGTGTCTTCATCTCTCCATGCCTTCCATGACCTCTAGGAAAATGTTATTCTTAATTATTAATTTGGTCATGGCCATAGGTACTCCAATGGTACTCCCATAGTTAAGCAGTTGAATAGTAGAATATTTCCTGGCTACCTCATCGGCTCCATAATTTCCCTCAATACCTCTATGTCGCCGAACCCAAATAAGGCTGGCATTGAATGCGACACTAATATCATTTAGGGCGGTCCGGCATTCCTGTGCAAACTTTGATCTTAGTGTAGCCGAATTCATTGATTTAGTGGCCGCCTGGCTATCCGAGAATATATTTAAGGGAATTTTTGTTGCGGCATGCGTATTTAGATATGTAGCCACTTCTTTTATAGCTAGAATCTCTGCCTGATAGACGATGCAGTAGTCTGGTAGTCGAACGGACAGTTCTAGTGCTAAAGTTCTTCGAAAATACTCATCAGTCAACTTTATCGTCTAGCTTGGAACAATCTGTATATAAATTTAATTCCTCCCTTCTTCATGACTCATCCTGAAGAGTCTGTCGAAGGTGAGTCTAGGCATAGAGTAGTCCATTTCTTGTTTGTGACCCTTCAAAGTATGCAAAACAGAGGCGTGGCTAAACGGCCGGTATTTTCATAGCGTCATTCTTTTAAGTTCGGCTCTTTTTTGACGCAAGCCGCAGTGAACGTTAGTGACCGAACATGGCCACAGCCGAACCCGAAGTTCGGTTGTTGTCTAATATTAATAATAATATAAATAAAATGGAAGTGTCTGCCAATCCGATTGTGAAATAAACGTATTGTAGGGATTGAAGCCACCGTAGCTGCGGAATAAATTAGCACATTTTGATCATTTTTTCCAGCGCAACAAAGAAATACATTAAAGTTCTGGGAAAGGTCCTTTATCGAGTAATATTTTTCTTTTTTTTCAAAATACTACAATAGTAAACTACGGTTTTTCTTCGACGAAGTATTTGTGATTAATACCTTTTGAGATATAGATTTTTGCGAGAACAGCAAGTCTACGTTTTTAAATTGAAAATTTTCAAAACAAATTGGCCGACATTTTTTTATAATAAAAACGATGTTAAAAAACAAAAAAAAAAAAAAGATTATCATTATGATCGCGAAAATAGTGAACACTTAAAATTGTAATTAATCTACTAGTGAATTAATCAACTATTAGAGGTTGGTCATCACTTTATCATGCTGAAAACGACGTGGTTTTTTGGTGCTGGTTGATTGGGAGCTATCCACTCATTTACCTGATGTCTGGATTGCGTGCCGTATACTCATAGTCATAAATCCATGTCTCGTCTTCAGTAATGATGCGTTTGATGAATGTTGGGTTGGATTCAGCCTTCCCGCTGACATATATTTTGCGGCGACATCAACGCGGGACCAACTTTGCAGTAAACAACCAATACGCCGCAACCCCAAATTAATAACTATCATACAATGCCTTGAAGGAAACCATAAGCAATGCTAGTTTGCGGTTTTTGATCAACTTTTTTTCAATTTACGAGTATTTATGTTTTCATCACTTACCACTACGTTGGTTGGCCGAGCCATCGATGGACTCACGATCTCTTCTGGAGCATTCATGCGACTCGTAAACGGCTGCCGGCTGCTTTCTTTAGAGTATCATTACCGAAACGGTTTTCCAACATTTCTAAGGTTGTAAAAAATCGCAAGCACACGCAGAGGTAGGTTACTTAAGGCGACGTAACTTTTACAAAAGTCAAAGAATGGCGGTACAATTTTAATAGGAATATTAATCACAGATGTGGCAACTTAAACCACAAAAAAAAAAAAAAAAAAAAAAAACAGAACTCTACTCATTTGACTTAGCGCGTCTCCTGGCTATTGTCCGCGAGCTTTTCGCTAAGAGTTGGTATGGCGGGAATTATCATTTTATTATTTTTATATTTTTATTACTTTTATCACATATTCAATTAACGCTTTAATCATTGTGCCAGGTCAGGTCACTTCTGTAAATTCTGAAATTTTGTTTCCACTGCGCAGCTCCCTCCATAGGGGGCATAAATGGGGCTGGAAGCCAGCTAACACCTTAGAGAAAATTTATTTCATATAAATTGAAGTGAATTTGAAAGAAAAAAACGAAGCCTCTAATTATTTCCCTGCTGATCGACTAAAAATAGCGGCGCCAGTCGCGGCATAAAATTATAAACAAGAACATTTTTTTTCGATCGTAAATATTTTTTCCCTATTTTGCAATGATTTCCTCCCATTAAAAACTGCTCATTGGGCCGCGCCACACCTCAAAAGTTAAGCGCCGGCAAATTTTTAAACAAAAACAGTGATTTTTTGTTTTTGTCCAAAACAAAGGGAATAAAATGCGCTAAGTCAAAAAAAAAAAAAACGAAAAAAAGAAAAAAAATATATAAATTTATGCCTCGCTTTGCTGCTGATTTCGGCAAAGCGCTGATGCTGCCACCGCCTAGTGTTAATTACAGCAATTTGGCGCTTTTCTGGGCGCACCATACGCATCATATGTGCGTTACAACAAAAACAGAAACAAAAACAAGAAAACAATATGCCTAAAATGCCGAAAAATTAACCAAAAAGCCGGCAAGTTTGTTTATAAATACAAAAATGTATGTACAGGCGCTTGTATGTGGGGAGGCGTGCGTACAACACATAAATTTAAATGTTTTTACGAACATTCACATACATGTATACATACATACATACATGGTAGGTAAACTACAGCCCAAACTAAGTGTTTATCTGCCGCCTGGCTGCGCGTTGGCTGTGTATTCGCACCTTTTGCGCTCACTGTTGCCACTTAATGGACCTCCTTGGCGCTGCGTACATACATATTTACATACACACACACACACATAGGAGCACATAAATATTCATCCCACATGTAGTCGCTACAAAAGTCAGACAACATATGTAACGTATGTATGTATGTGTGTGTGCGCGCGTAAATTCAACTGCGTGTCTCCGCCAGCCGTCGGCAAAGCCTCAGTGACTCGCCTTTAGGCTAATTTTTGGCAGCGTCTTTATTAGTGTGGTTTTTAGTTGTTGTTGTTGTTACTTTTGCTGCTGTTACACATTTTGACAAAAATGATGAATTGGTTGCCGTTGACGTTGATCTTTGCTCTTTTTTTGCGTTTAATATTTGCTTTGACGCTAAGAAGTCATTTTTCTTTATTTATTCTCACCTTTGTGGCCAATTTCGTGCAACTCGCACAAACGTGCACACACGTATGTATGTGTGTATTGTATATAAATAAGCACTCGTATATCTACATGCGATATATGTATGTGTGTATGTGTGTCTGTGTATGTGATTTTGTTCACACCCACATTACGGGTGCCTTTAAGTTATTTATATGCAGTGATTACCCTGAAAACGTTTTCCTGCGTTCTAATTGAAATTTGTAAGCAATATTTTACGTTGCATGTGTGTGTGTGTGCGTGTGTGTTTGTGTTGAATTAGTTTTGAAAATCTTTAAATATTAACGAGTGTAAATATTGTTTCTTTGAATGTTTGCTTGCGACTTGGCCGACGGTGCTGTTACTCGTATGATTGCTTGAAAGAAAAACTTTTCAGTCTGTGTCAGAGAAAAGGAACCGCAATTATTCATGGAGTAAAGGGTGGTTAAATTTCAAGGGCCGATGTTGAATGTGAACCACACCTAAACGTCAAGTTTTTTCTGCATTTCATTGGACATTTTTCAATTTCAGACTAGTTCAATTTGAACTATGGAAAAATACACAATCGAGCAACGTGTTAAAGTTATTCAGACTTATTATGAAAACGGGCGTTCAAATCAAAATGCATATCGCGCACTTCACCTTCAGTGATGAGGCACATTTTCACCTCAGTGGATTCGTCAATAAGCAGAATTGCCGCATTTGGGTGAATGATAATCCAAGAGTGATTGCCGAAAAACCAATGCACCCACAAAGAGTGACTGTTTGGTGCGGTTTATGGGCCGACGGCATCACGGGTTGTATTTTTTCCAAAATGAGGCCGGTCAGGCAGTTACTGTGAATAGTGTTCGCTATCGTGTGATGATAACGAACTTTTTATGACCCGCATTGGAAGATATGGATGTGGACGATATGTGGTTTCAACTCGGACGGTGCCACTTGTCACACAGCTAACGAAACAATGGCTCTTTTGCGCGAAAAATTTGATGGCCGAATAATCTCACGTCGCGGCGATGTCAATTGGCCGCCAAGATCATGTGATTTGACACCGTTGGACTTCTTTATTTGGGGTCATTTGAAAGAAAAGGTGTACGTCGTTAAGCTAGGAACAATTCAAGAGCTAAAGGATGAGATAATTCAGCACATTAACGGCATAGAACCTCAATTATGCCTCAGCGTCATCGAAAATTTGGACCATCAGATGGAGGTGTGCCGTCGAGACCGCGTCGACCATTTGGCCGATATTTTGCTCCACACGTAATTGAGCCATACCAATATTATCATAATAAAGAGAAATGACAATAATTTTCTAAAAAAAATTTATTTTATTCAAAATCAACACCGGCCCTTGAAACTTAACCACCCTTTATGTAAACTGTCTAAATTTTATGAAAATATATAAATTTCGCATCAAAAGTGTGAATAAGCCATGTAGTCTCCATCGTTTTCTGACATCTTCTCGGCTTGCTTTGAAGCAGCTTTTCTGCGTAGCTCGTCGACAAGCAGGACCAGATTTTGCGAACTTGACGCACGAGTTGCTTTAAGTCATGGACTGGCTTTCCGGCAAGATGCGTTTTCACAATTCCTCATACATTTTCAATGGGGTTAGCGTCTGAGGACTGGGAAGGCCAATCCATTATTGTGAGGCCATTTTCTTCTTTTATTGTTGCTCAATGTGTTTTTCTGAGAGCCAGGGTTTTGATGATGTGGGACGGTAGGACATGTTCGCCTCCTTCAGTCGACGATCGATGGTGTTGACACTCACATCTATTCGCCTTCGAACTGATCGTGCTTGGCGTAGTCACAAAGAAGGGTCCCGCTTAAACAGTTAGACGATCACTTTATCCTGCTTTTTTGTTGTCACTCGCTTCAAGCCGCGCTTGGAAAAGTCATCAACATTTTTGTACACCTTATACCGCTGATTCTACTTCACAACAACCTTTTTTGATTTTTTAATCACTTTTGTAGCCGCGTGGTAAGATAATTTCGGCCCGAAACGCTTGGCGCACTTCTCACTCATTTTTGTTTAGTTGCGTTTACGAGAAAGTTTCGAACGACACTAACCTGAGTTTGCACTGGCGTCGTAGCCCTTGAGTAGGACTATTATGCCGCAAAAACAGAACGAAATATATCTTGAAGTTACAAGAAAGAACCGGTTATTTTCTTATTATTCAAATGCGCGATTGGGTATTTATCTTTCCCCGATCTAATATTATTTCTTCACCACTACCAAAGACTTTTCTACTAAAATTTGTATTAATTTTTGGAATAAACCAGAAATCACAGGATGTCAGATCTCGAGAATTTGGCAATGAACGAATTTCTTCAATGTCAAAAAGCGCAATGAATGAATTTTACGTTTCATTTTAGCAGTGTGAGCTGTCGCATTATCGGCGTGTAAGAAGTAGCGGCGCAGTTCCTCGCTACACTTTTGGTAAGCAGTTTTCAGTTTACCATTTGGCAGTTACTGTCTGAGAATAATCTAATGGAATAGCAGCCACTTTTTTTGCTTTGGTGAAGTAAACCGAGATCATCACTTTTCTTGCTGCCTGGCTATCACAGGTGGATTTGCTTTTTTCGGGCTCCATGCCATGCTTGGACTGCTGTTTAGTTTCCAGTTCATACTTAAAACCCAAACTTCGCCACCTGTTGCGATCAAACTAAAGTTGCTAGACTGTCTGTTGTCGAATTTTCTTTAAAAATATTTAGCAAAATTTACTCTACTTTTCTTTTTGGCTCTCATTTGAAATTCATGCTATCCGTCGAGCAGATTTATGTGTATTGGAAATTATTATGCAATATTCGCCATACTGCCATGGTATTCAAGCCCAATGTACTACAGATGATTTTCAATTTTTCGCTTCACCTTCGCCACAGAAAAATGTTCAGTGTGGAATCTTTGACACCATTTAAAAATAGTCTTAAGAGATGGATTGTTCGTTTTATATGCGGTTGGGAACTCATTGAAAATGTTCAAAGGCTTGAATTGACGCCAAAAGCCGTGAAGTATTGAGCCACGAATTTCCTACTGTCTATTCACACTGATGCTTCTAAAAATTTAAACGGAACCTCGTAAGACTATAAGAAAACGAATGCCATTTTAAATAAAACAAGTTTTTTTTTTAAATCCCCTTAACAAAGTTTTGTTAGTCCCCCTATGTATAGAAGTGTTTTCAACCATATTTTTACAAATATGCCAGGTGGCGCAAAATTAATCCCCCCATCGGAAGATTTATAATTTTTACAAATGGCGTCCTACACCAATCATATTTGACACTTGTGAAGTAGACAGCTGCAGCATACAAACAGACAAGTGAAGGAGCGCGTAAAGGCCAAAATACAATATATTTTTTTTATTTAGTAAAAAAACTATTTAAAAAAAAAATGTTGATTAATTTTGTGCCAAATCAAAATAATTTTTTTTGTTAAGAAACAAAAAAAACTAAAAGGAAAAATTGGATGATTAATTTTGGGCCACCTTGTGCATACATATGTATATACAATAAACGTGTAAATTCCAGGCAAAGACAAAGGTCAAAATCATTTGTTTTGGTAAAAACAAAAAAAAAAAAAAAAGAAAGGAAAATTGGAAGATTAATTTTGCGCCACCTTGTGCATACATATATACATTAAACGTGCAAATTCGTGGCAAAGACTAAGCTCAAAATCATTTTTTTAGTAAAAAAATAAAAATTGGATAATTAACCTTGACCTTGCCATGGTAGAGGGGACGCCCCTTCCCACCCCCTAAAAAACTTAGTCCACCACGCTCGCCACGTCGAGCAGCATAGACGGTTATGAAAAATGAAATGAATAAAAATAGCCTTGCCTTGGAAAACTAAGGCACAGCAAATACAATACCCAATCCCTTGGGAAGGTCAGGTCTTTCTATAAAAAATACCATTCACACGAGGGGAGTGAAGCCTGTGGCTAAGTCAGGGCCTAGTTCCCGCACCGTTCCTTCAGGGGCTGCCTCTACGGCAGCGAGGCATCTCACTTGCCAACATCCCAACGTGCTAACCATCGGATTAAGCCAAAAAAGCCAATGTGCTCGCCATTCAGACGATTAATGTCACGGCAAAGAAGTCTTTCGCGAAAGAAAGCCACATACGGGCGGTGATTGATCACAGTTCCCACGATGGGGCGATCTCTCAAGAAAACTGGGACCTGATAAACAGGAGTCTTTGGAAAGTGTACAGGGACATCCTGAAAGAGAATCCAGGACACCCACCCAGTTGCTCGGATGCGGGATGGTTTCAATCCCGCGTCAAACTAATAAGGTGCCCTGATCAGCGATCCGTGGACCTTTACACCCTGGCGATTAATCGCATAGGCGAACCTTGGCCGGCGCCCGCCTTGATGTAGTCCCTCGAGAAGACATCCCCAACCGGACAAGATCAACAGCCTGGATACCAGACTTCCATTCTGATCCAGAGGAATTGATAAAACTAGGCCACCCTGTGCTATCTACCAGCGACTGGAAGGTAGCAAGGATTGGCGAAGTGGATGTCAAGAGAAGACTAGCCGTGATAATCCTAAACGAGGAATCATTAGACCCACTCGCCTACAGAAAATGTAATATAAATTATGGATTCTAAGCACTGACTCTCCATGGCTACAGACTTAATGTAGCTAGCAAGAACACCTCCGCAGAAAATACGACTACATCTGCAGAGGCGAACCAGATTGCCACAGACAACGACGAGGTGGAGTTGGATCTCCGGCATGGTTGACGAACTCTATGAAAGGGTTACCTTAGAGGACATGGGGGAGTACTCTGATCTCTCTTTTATGGAGGATGAGGAGTCTCTCCCCCCTACATCCGATGAAGAGAAAGCTGACTAAACCGTGGTTGGCTGCCCTTCAATAACGCATAAAAGCGATGCTGGGGGTTGTACAAACCAATCTTCATACAATAAACTTATCAATTCATGGCCAAAATAATTTTTTAAGAAAAAAATAAAAATAAAAAAAAAAACAAAAAGGAAAAATTGAATGATTAATTTTGCGCCATTAAACGTTCGAGTTCATTGGAAAGACAAAGTTCAAAATTATTATTTTTAGTAGAAAAAAGTTGAAAAAAATGGGATGATTAATTTTGCGCCACCTTGTACATGCATATATACAATAAACATATCAATTCATGGCAAACACAAAGCTCAAAATCATTTTTTAGTGAAAAATTAATAAAAAAATTGGATGATTAATTTTGCGCCACCTTGGGCATACTACATACAATAAACGTGTCAATTCAAGGCAAAGACAAAAATCAAAATCATTTTTGAAGTAAAAAAATAAATTGAAAAAAGTAAAACTCAGATGACTAATTTTGCGCCACCTTGTACAAACATACATACAATATATGTGTCAATTCATGGCAAAGACAAAGACAAAGACTTTAACTGCAGTCAAAAGGTATTAGGCACAAGTTGTTCGCTGTGTCACTACAAGTAGACAAGCACAAAATCGCTAATCCCTTACCTTCTGCGCACACCCACACCATACCCCTCGCGCGCACTGCTGCTTTTAAGCCTTCAAGAAATTGCCAATATTAGAAACATTACTCATAAGTACGTACATAAGTACTATGCAATACATTAATTATCCGGCGACGCATTGGCAACACCAGCAATGACAGCCTCGTGCAACGAAATTCGCCGAATTGCGAGACACCGCAGAAGAAAAACATAAAACATCACCAACAACACTAGGGAAATGACTACAGTACACGAGTACAAGTAAGTGGGTACTTACGTACAAAAACAAATTCCGCTATAGAGACTACTGTGCAATGGCAATTGTCAACATTTCGGTGACACCATCAACGGCATCACCTCCAGCCATTAACAGCCAGCAACAACCAAACATCGACCACCATTCCACATTTCCACTTCATCCAAACGAGCGAATTGTGTGGGGCGATTCCATTTCTTTAAGTTGCACTCGAAGAGCAGCGCTAAGAAGCCGAGAAAGTTAATTAAATTTAGTGCCCAGTCAGGCAGTCAAACGCCAGCAAATAGTCAAACGTCTAACGGTGAAGCAGCACGATGCAACGCGGTGGACAAGTTGCAAAACCATTGTTGCAACAAGCAATTCGGCAGCTAGCCACAGTCAATGCGGCGTGAAAGTCTCTATTGGTGTTATGTAAGGCATTACTAACGGCCTGATTGTTTATGTACCATACATGTATGTATGTATATGTGTGTGTGTGTGCCTGTGGAGCTGACTATCGGCTGGTTGCCTCCTCAACAACTGCTTAGCCGTTGGGCGAATGGGGCCAACGTGGCCCTAACGCTATAGGCTAAACGAATGTTTGTTTGTATGTGCTTTAACTACTTGGACGGCTGAAATGCGGGATGACGTGTGTGTGTGAGTGTGTGCGAAAGTGTGATGGTATGTATGTACATATCTGCTTGGTAGTAGGTTAAGAGGTCAAAGCTGTCTACTGCTGTAGCTGGCGATTTGGCGCGAACGCGTGCTCATTCACACTTTCTTATATAATACATATACATGTATATATACATACATATACATATATATTTATATCTATACATACACACATTTATATATGATTCTATGTATGTATACGTATACGTGAAGCTTTGTATGCGCGCGTTTGCCTATGAGTTTTTACGTATACGCACCGCACATCGCTTCCGTAATACTCATTTGTTTCAAACAGATGTCCACCTTTCTATGCTTTTTCATGTATGTATATATGCACATCTGCGCTCATGTATGTGTTTTCGCCAATGCTTATTGACAGTAAATGGTTAACAGGGTCACCAGCACCTGATGGCTCTTTGACAGCCGGCAATAACTTTATTCAACTCGTCTGTTGTTCTTTCGAACGGGCAGCTGTTAGCCGTCGCTCATCATCACAGCACACAATCGTCAATGGATCTGAGTGTTCGTTGATGATTTTTTTTTTAATTTTTCGAATATATTTTAATGATTTCATATCTACTTATATGTGTATGTATAAGTATATTTTCGATTTGAAAAACTATTTAAATCAGTACAAGCCTTGTTGTTGATCGTACAAGCCTTGAAGAACATTAGAAATCGTCGGAAAAATACAGGAAATCGTATTGGAAAATCGTCAAGTGATTGAGGGAGTTTTAGTAGAAGCACTAGCCATCTCATTGGGCAGTGTAAGCAATAGTTTGACTGAAGTGTTGGGTTTGAAAAAACTGTGTGCACAAAGGGTGCCGCATTCGCTAACAATGGAGCAAAAACTCGTTCGAATGCGGCTTTCTCAGTAACATTTAGAGCATTTTCGACAGGATAAAGGGGATTTTGTAAGTCGATTCATCATTATGGATGAGACTTGGGTCTATCACCATGATCCTAAATCAAAACAAGAGGCTAAAAAGTGGTGTGAACCTGGTTCTTACAAACCTATTTTCGAAAGGAATTCCTGTACGGAAATCGGTCAAGAAAGCATCATGAAGTTAGCATCAGTTTTTTGAGATGCGAAAAGAATTTTTTTTTTGTGGATTACTTGAAAACTGGTTAATAATAAATTCTGAATATTTTTGGGACCTTTTAGACCAGCTGAAGTTTGCCCAGTTTGCAAAAAAAGGAAGCAAATTCTCTTTCCTCAGGACAATCCACCGCATCACAAGAGTAATTTGACGATGACTGAAATTCATGAACTCCAGTTCGATTTGTAGGAGCTTCCATCAGATTTGATCCCTAGCGACTTCCATCTGTTTACAGACCTAAAAAAATGTATGCGTGGTAAGCCTTTTTCATCAAATGAGGAGGTCATAGCAGCTATGGAAGCAGTGCTTCCAGATTCTCACTTCGGAGATGGAATTCATAAATTGGAATCTCGTTGGAAAAAGTGTTTTGATGCGCAGAGAGGTTTTGCTGATTTTTGCATCGGCCTCTGACAGTGAGGAAAATATTTTCTTCCATATACAACCATCTATTGACTTCGACAAGCTAGTATTGTCCACTGAAGATGTCTTTAGAGGCATTACACGACTTAGATCTTCTTCAAACACTGATGTTGATGGTTTATCTGCGGTGTTATTCAAGCAGTGTGGTTCTTTACTATATCCTCTGTTGATAATCTTTAACAAATCTCTATCATCGGGTACTTTTACTGATGCCTGGAAATTGACTTTCATTTCACCCATTTTAAAGAGTGGTAATAAAAACGATATTAGTAGCTACAGGCCTATTTCAAAGCTTTCCGCCACTGCAAAACTTTTTGAATGCATCATCCAGGACGAATTCCTTTTTGCTGTCAAGAACATGGTGCGTCCGGAGCAGTAAGGCTTCTCTCCGAGCCGCTCAACAGTGTCTAATTTAGCTGTATTTTCGGATGATTGTATTGCTGCCTTCCAATCAGGGTATCAGGTTGACGCCGTTTATACCGACTTCTCTAAGACCTTTGATCGGGTTTCCCATATAATACTTTTATACATAGTTTCAAAACGTCTTGCTGAGCAACTGTCAATAAACCTGTAGGGTTTTCTTGCATTTGGCACGGGCCATCTTGGGGAAATGTCTGCATTTGTGCGCCTTCAAAGTGCTGCTCGAAGCATTATTTGTCTCCGAAGCACGCCATAATTATTACTTGTAAGTCAAACCAGCCATGCGCGGCATATTCTGTCCCCCAGCATTGGGCTTCTGCATTAAATTTATCTTTCAGTAAGGCATTCATAACAAAAGCCCCTCTACATCAACATTTTTTTTACATATCAAATTTTTTTTGAAATCGCTATTTCACTTAAGTTGTATCGTTCCGTCGATTACATTTAGATAATTTTTGGTAAACAGATTTGATTACCAAATGCTGGTGTGTATGTATGTGTTGCATGATATATCTGCACTGACATAAATATCTTTCTCGTGGCAAAACTCATCAGCAAAAACAAAAATAAAAAAAATAAAAATTCATACATCTCAAGATTTCTTTGAATTTATGACATAATTAAAGTCTATTTATTACAAACAAACGGAAGCCTTCAAGCTGCAGAGTTGTTGTTGTCGTCAACTCGTGTTTAGCTGAAAAATTGTGACTCAGCAGATTTTTTGGCGCCAAAATGAATGAAGACTAAGTCGGACAGCAATAGATGGAGTCAAACATTTTTGATTTTGCAATGAGTGCTACAAAGACATGTAGATGTGTAAATATGGCGCTGGAGAGCCAACTGAAGTAAGTGAAATAAATCTCTAATTCGCAACCTGCGTGACTTTGGCGAACGGCAACTAGTCTGATATTGTCCAGACTTACCACCAGTTGAAAATAGGGGTTTGTGGGAGTAAATTAACTAAGATTGTGTATCTTTGTGAGTGGGTGTTTAATTTGCTACATTTTACATTTACTTTTGTTATATTTTTTTAATAACATTTGAATATTTTAATAATCATTTATTAATATTTAAAATTAAATAAATAAAATGAAAAAAAATTTCTCCGAAGGAATATATCAATGAATTGCTCAACGAATATTACCGGAGTAAAAAAAGCTTAAACCTAACATACATCGAAGACACCATCCTGGAAAAAATATCAAAAGAGATAGAACAACTCTTAACTAAAATGGCAAACGACAAAGAAATAGGCTAAGGTTAGGTTAGGTTAGTTTGAAGCGGTTGTCCTGTGGGACACACTCAGGCTCATAGCCCATTGGCATGTCGCGTGAGAAGCTTGCCCCCTTCTCTCCTAAAACCAGCGTGTGCTTTTCAAAAAAATTAGAATATCCCCTATTTCTGCAGAACTGAGATCTTCCAATTCGTTAAGAAATTATCTGCCTAGAATAGCAAATCTCAGTCTAGATAGAGCAGGATGCACAGAAGGTGCAAGATTGTCTTTTCCTTTTCCGTATCAAGACAACTTCTACAGAAGTCATGTGCTTGCACTCCCTTCCTTTAGGCATGCCTACCTATTAGACAATGTCCCGTTATGACTGAAATCAATGTGCTAAGGCTGTGCTTATTTTGGCTTAACAAAGATTCTTTGCGTTTAGTATTGAGAGTCGGCCACAGTTGACGGGCGATTTTGCAGGTGGCTTCATTACGCCATATTTCGTTCGCTTTCCTTACGATTTCTTCAAGGATAAGTAGGTTACATGTTTGTACTGCTATGCCTATGTCATTCTCTATGTACACATCGGTCAACTTGGTGCCGAGTCTCGCTAGTTCATCGACTCTGCAGTTACCCTCAATGTCGCGATGGCCAGGAACCCGAGCGAAAAGACTCAGCCATCTCGTTAAGAGATGTGCGGCATTTCATGGCTACCTTGGAGGTTGTCGATTGTTTTGTGAGGGATTTATCGCCGCCTCGCTGTAAGTGGAAACGGAGATCATTTCCAGATATCGCATCACACTGTACCAGTGTCGCGGCTTTCATTATTGCCATCAGTTCAGCCTGAAAGACACTATAGTAGTCGGGGAGCCGAAAACTGAAGGAGATCCTCTGATGCTCAGAGTATACACCTCCGCCCACCCTGCCCTCGAGCTTTGAGCCATCTGGTATACATGGACGGACGCGCCCTGTCTTACATCATCTCGTTCCCACTCTTCCCTTGAGGGCAAGAGGGTCGTGAACGTTGTAGTGGCAAGTCTGGGCGGGAGTGCATAGTCCACCAATCCGGAAATCTCCGAAGTTCCAGCTAGGTTTTGCCGTGACCGTAGCTCTTATTTGACTACTTACTTAGAGTGTTCAGCCCTATTGCCGCACTACACTATTTTGCCTGCAGATCTACCGGCAGGAAGTTTAATGTCAAGTTTTTTGAGGTTCACACCCTTTTCAAGAGCATTCCGCCATATTACAATACCAAGATAACATTTATTTTGTCGGGACAGGTAGCGAGTACAGCACTAATACAAGATTAAGTCCGTTGTACTGCACTTGGGTTCCCTTTTTAATTTTCTTTAAACCTACCCGACCTCTGAAGAAATCTGAATAGATCTTGTGGTGCCATGGAGCCAAGGTGGTTGCGTCTTAACACAGCAGTGCCAAAGATCTCAAGCCTGATTTCTCCCCAGGTGCTGGGTAGAGCGCACTGTCTGAGATGCGTACCTTTTCCTTGTGCTTCGCCCAGAGAAAGTGGCCCGTCATCAGTCCATCTAGCTGCCTGCAGTCCCTTTTGCTCAAAGGAGGATCTGCGGCAGTCGGATATAGATAACATACCAGTCAAGGTATGGAAAAGTTTTGGGTCCAATGGGTATCAGCTTTCTAAAACCCATATTTCACGACATACACACCATACGGGAAAACTCCAGCCTCTGCTCCCTTGCGGGTTCCATTTGTTAATGAAGGATTTCGCTTCCGTACAACAGTACACATGACCCGAATATTCGTAGCTTAGTGCGCCTGGAGATTTGCGAACTCCCCCAATCTGTATGCATTCGCCCGAACGCCGCCCTTGCTTTGTTTAGCCTGCAGTTGACATATTCATCTGCTCCGCCATCTGCCGTGATGACAGTGCGTGCCAGCACCACTAGTTTGTCCGCCTTCGCGAGCATGTCAGAAAGTTTTTGAGAGAGGAGGCAGTTGTTATCGGCGAAGTCCAGGTCCTCAGGATGTCTGATGAAACTCCATGCGATGCCTTTTTTGTGCGGGGTCAGTTGGCCGATGACATCATCAAGAACGATGACGAAGAGAAGGGGTGACAGGGGGCAACCTTGCCTTACGCCTGCGTTGGTAGTGAATGGATCGCTGATATCGGGTTTGAGAAGCACTGCCAGTTCGGAGTCTCGTAGAGGGATTTGATGAGACGGATTATCTTATTCCAATTTATCTCGTTCCAATCCTGCCTACTTGGAAAGATTGACTTGGCTTGACTCTCAAACTTCTCCCAATTTGCGGATAGGGAAATCTGTACGAAGCTCAGCTTAAAAATACTATAATTGCCTCCAGAGGCTAACCTCCTTTAACCTGATAGCACTTTGGACAGTTATGGAAATAACGTAAACGTCCATGGGGAGTAATATAGCTCGCTTAGTTTCAAGTCAAGCTCTTCTCGTTTTTTCGATTGCTTGATAACATCACATTTAGCACAACGCACTATTCATTTGAAACCAAAGATCGTCCAAGTTCACAGGGCCCGCCATGGCAGTATTTTTCGGTAAATGGGCCAATGATGTCACTACTCCAAATTCCGTGCTCTCTAGTTTGTAACCAGTGGTAGCTCCTACTGGGCAAGTTTAAAGTGTGAAAGAACTGCCTTCGTCAAATTCCAAGTATCATCGCAACTCGCTCTTGTCAGCGCCCGCACAGTCAGCGGATCTGATCTTTCAATCACTCGCTACTAAAAGATTTGCTCTTTTCATTTTCGACATTATTATTTATGTATTTCCACACATTTTTGTTTATTTCTTCAACTTTTTTATCGACTTTTTTCAACTTTTTTTCAACTTTTTTGCGATGCTTTTTTCTTCTTACTTATTTTTTACTAATTTTCGTGTGTTGCTGGCTCGCTTTTGGTTCATTGAATGCGCTTTTGAAAGGTTAATTAGCCGCAGAATCAGCGAATAGACATTCTGGGGCGCGCGAGTGCCAGTCAGTCAGCGCCAAATCCCTCGGCATTGCCTTGCAAACTTTGTTGCCAACTGGCGCTTAGCTAAGCATTTCTTGTTTCCTGACGCCACCACCACCACGCCATGTCTTCCCCCTCTCCACTCTGTGCGCCGTGCATGTGCATGTGTGCCTTGGTGAGCGTTCTTGCGAATAAAAAACAAAACCAAAAAAAAAAATAGAAAATAAAAACAAAAACAGTAAACAAGAATTACAACAACAACAATTTATAATATATTCTAATTTATAATTTTCATCTAATTGGCAATTTTTTTCGCTGCTCCACTACTGTTTGTCCATTGTGGTTGTAGTTGTTGTTGTTATCTTGCGCTTGCTGCTGTCAATAAATTTGCTGTCATTAATTTTTTGAAAAGTGCAAATTATGCAAAAGAGCAAAAATCAGATAAACCTTTAGAAGTTGGTGGCTGTAAAAGAGCGGCAAATCACAAATTAAAAAATGAAGTAATGAAAAAATAAAAAGTAATATAAAACACAAAAATTGCTATTGGTTACAGATTTCCGGTGTATCTGTCGATTTCGAGTGGCGTTCGCTCGCTCCAGCTGGTCAATTGTACATTTTTTTTGTTAATTCTGACGCAAAATTCATAATCGCATTTAGAGTAGAAAAAATTGAAAGCAGCCAGCAAAAAAATTTGCTGCGGGCCAACAACCTGTTTGATCTTTTTTTGTTTTACTTTTGAAGCTTTAGTATTCGTTGGCGCGTGCACTTGTGAAATTTATTGAATTTTTTTTTCACATCTTTCAGTAACTGATGTACCATAGTTTTAATGGATATTTCCGGTTGTAGGAACAATTTTTGAAAACGAATTTGTTTGCTTGAATTTCAGGTTGAACGATAATTTTTAAACTTTATTGCGTAGATTGGGATTTCTTTTTGCTCGTCTTCATTCTGAAGCTACTTTGCTAAGAAATTTTGCCTCTATGCCGCTTCCGAATAGCAGATAGTTTCTTAGTGGAGCTTTCTTCATAACAGAAATACACTGGGAGGTTTCTCATTGCCTGCCTAGGGGCGAATGCTATTAGAAAATACCCATAACCCGGCCTCTACCGTATGACAGTCGGGCATGAATCCATTCGCCTACTGCCTCTCATCCATACTTTAATTTACTTAAAAAATCTGGCAGATCTAGCGAAGCCCACAGATTCATATTGAACGCCTTGCGACACTTAATCGTCCTCCAGACATAATTGGCACTCCGCCTAAGCATACAGATTCGCCCGGTGTAGGTGCAAATGTAGCCGAATATGGACACTGAGGTAACATTGGAGCAAAAGTAAGTCGATCCAGCTCACGTTTATTCCCACTAAAAGGGTATCAAACATGTTTTGTCTGCCTAAGCCTCCCTAATTGCACCTGCACACTTAACTCGCTCACTCATTTAATCTGCTTCTTCTTCTTCTTCTTAGCATCACAGTCCTTGGTGAACCATTGCTTCCTTGGCACCTTCTTGCCATCGATCTCGATTTACAGCCACTTCCCTCCAACATTGCACGCGCATTTTCCTAAGATCCGCTTTCACATCTTCTAGCCACCTTTACCTTGAGCATCCCCCTTTTCTTTCTCAAATTGGGCGAAGATCTAGTGCATTTCTCATTGAACGCTCCCTTGGCATTCTAGCCACATGTCCCAGCCATCTACGTCATTGAGGCTTAATAAATCTTATTAAAGTTTCTTTCTGAACTATGTCTTCCAGTTCGGCATTATGCCTAATGCGATAAGTGCCATCTGCGCGTACTCATTTAATAGCCTCCTGAAAGTGGGAAAGGATTCACTTTCTGCGAATGAGCAACGAGAGAGATAAACAAAAGATCTTCGAAACGAATCCACAAGGAAACAGAAGAAGAGGCCGGCCGAGAAAACGAGGGAGAGATGACATTGAAGGCGACTGCGGAGCTATGGACATATCTAATATCAGTAGAAAAGCTAACGATTGAGTGACGTGGAGGCAAATTATAACGGAAGTAATGGTTCACACCGAACTGTGAAGCTATGACGAACGTAGGCCAGCAAATAGCCACCAAATGGGTTATGGGTCATAGCGTCCTTTTACTAGTTTGGATGTAAAGATCTACTGAGACAAAGACTTTGTAGCTGCTGGTTATCTAAGAGTAATTTTTTATATTCTAACTATTCCATTTTAAAAAAGTTTGCAAGGCTTCTATTAGTGAAGTTAAGATCTCAAGAACAGAAGCCGGAAACACGATAGGCCACATGTCCATACACCGCTAAAAAAAAAAAAAATAATTGGCGCGTACACTTCTGTTAGGTGTTTGACCGAGCTCCTCCTCCTATTTGTGGTGTGCGTCTTGATGTTGTTCCACAAATGGAGGGACCTACAGTTTCAAGCCGACTCCGAACGGCAGATATTTTTATGAGGAGCTTCTTCATGGCAGAAATACACTCGGAGGTTTGCCATTGCCTGCCGAGGGGCGACCACTATTAGAAAAATGTTTTTCTTAATTTTGGCGTTTCACCGAGATTCGAACCAACGACCTCTCTGTGAATTCCGAATGGTAATGGCGGCGGCCGCCATACACCGCTACCTTCCGAAATTTTTGATACATCTGAGTACCGTATCTAGAGTCAAGAGCTGCAATGCCTCTTCTTCAATCTTTACGAAATGGTAATTCGACTGGAACTTTTCTATCAAAGCAGAACTGAAGCAGTTTATTCTATCGACTGGAACTTTTCTTTCTGGTTCTAGGCATTGAAACAAAAATGCGATAATTTGCCAACCCAGTTTATGCGGAAAAGAAGATGGAAAGGTCTCAATCTTTCAGTGCTTAAAAGCGTGAACCTAAGTCTTCCCGTGGAAGTGAAATATCTGGAGCTAACTTGAGGCATGAAGCTGATTTGGAAAACTCACGTTAAGCTGAATATAAATTGGACGCTGAAAGTTTGCGGACAGTGTCGAAGAACCTTTAGCAAGAGATGAGGTTGGAAACCGGTCAAAACAAAACTCTACTATAAATGAGCTACAAAAGTGTGTAGAGGCATTACGGGCGCCCCTAAAGACTAGGTCCGAGAACTGATCATTTTAATGCTTTTTTCGATTTGTTACCTACCGGCTTAGAAATACAAGCGAATGAACTGAAAACGGTGTGCAGGCCAGCATTCTTGTAGAATGTGGGAAAATGATCACAGTTTCGGGCACAGACAAGCCTACCTGAGGTCTCTTTCGTATGTCGTTGGCTTTCCTATGAGGAAACTATAAAGGAGTTCAGACTCTTCCATGCGGATCTCGATAAAAGTGATCCACCTGTATATCCACGACTCAAAGACTGAGAATGGTACTGGAGTGGGACTGGACAGTAACTTCAGATGAGTTACTGCTTTAGATATGATGACAGCGATATTCAAATTGGACGTTTTTGCAATATTTAATGTAGTAGACTGGATAATTGGTGAAAGAGGGCGAGTATTTAAAAGCAAGCTCTGCGATAGTCGCCCAACTGCTCTAAAGGCCCATCGCACGCCTTGAAAAATAGTCGAGGAATATACGTTGATCTAATGACTGTGAGCTTCTGTGGGTGCCCAGGCGGTATGGTATCTGAGAAAACAAACAGACTGGCGAATTGGTGAACTGAGGTTCTTCGGAGCCTTTTGAATTAAACCGAAGCCTATTTTAGTGTCAAGCATAGCGAGAACAGTTAACAGACAACCAAATCAAGGTTTTTATTATTAATCTCATGAGAACTGTTGGAGCAGAGCTGACACCTGCAGAAGAACCAAGTATTTCCTGAAAAGGCTTGGCAGAGTGGTGGGGAAATTGCTTCTCAGCCAGGGTGGGTGTGAGTTCCCTATGAACTAGGACGTGATTATTTATGGAGGAGGCTTCTAGCCACCATAGGTATCATCGATGATGTATGGAGGTTGAAGATAGTACAGAACACTTTCTCAGCTGCTGTTCAGCCAGTTGAGTAGAATGCATTGAGAATGGGCGAGCTGTAATCTCCTTCCTTGTATCTGTGAAGATTAAAGTTTCATTGTAAAACCAGGTAAGTTTTCAGAGGAGAGATTAATTCCCACCCCAACCGTCTTTTCTTGCCCTCCAATTCGTGTTCTAAGGCATTAAGTACAATGTACAATGTGCCTGATTGGAAATTTCGCCCATCTACAATTCAATTCTACTCCATTCAGTGCCAAGCAAAGATTATTTTCCAGAATACCTGTTTATATTAGAAGATTAAATTTAAAAAAAAGACCGCTACAATAATTGGATAAGCGTCTAGAGCTGACTCAACCGAGGTATAATCATACTTTGTTAGATGTTTGGCCACCAAACTACACGGGCACTCGACGTGACGGTCGTACTGAAAACCCAGTATATCAACATTGATTTCTTTTAAAGTGGAGTAGGTTTTAACAATGAGAACTATGAGCTGTATGAGCTTTTCGGCGACATAGACCCAGCGGCTTCGTTGGCCGGGTCATATCGTCTGAATAGATACAAACACTCCGGCTCTGAAAGTATTCGATGCGATAGCAGCTGGTGGAAGGCAGAGGAAGAGGAAGCCCTCCTCTGAATTGAAAAGCTCAGGTGGAGAAGAACTTGGCTTCCCTTGGTGTGTCCAACAGGCGCTGGTTAGCACGAGCAAGAAACGATTGGCGCGCTTTGTTAAACTCGGCCGAAATCGCATAAGATTTTAACTGACTCACACATTTGTATGCACTTTCTGTGAAAAGTGTTAGTGTCAGGACTCATCTCCAAGTTGTCGTTCTATGTACAGCTTTATATCTCTTTGGTCGGTCATCTGATGACAGAGTGGTTGCCATGAGAAGCTTTTTGTGGCCTGCTGGAGAGCGAACGCTGTTAAGAGAAAGTTTTTTGATGTGAAAATGGTTCAGTAGGAATCGAATTCAAGACCTATAGCCTATAAGCCGTGCACCTCGGTCGCAAAATGGAACATTTTCTGCGAATCTTCTGCAAAAAACTGAAGATCAACCGAATTTTGGTTTCGGCCTGAAAAAGTGGCTCTAGATAAACCTGTCAGTACCTCAAGCCTCTCAACCTCAAGTCCGTTTTTGAAACTTAAAATTCGTTTTTTTTCTTCCTTGAAGTAGTTTGAAAGAATTAGTCCATAAAATCATTTTTGGGGCGCAATTAATACTGCCGTTCTACCTAAACGGCCGCCGTAGCCAAATGGGTTGGTAAGTGAGAGTGCAAAGGTTTGAGCCTCCTAATGATAGAACAAATTTTTTTTCTAATGGCTATCGCTCCTCGGCAGAAAATGTCACACCGCCCAGAGTATTTCTGCCAAGAAAAAGTTCCTCAAAACAATCCATATGCCGTTCGGAGGTGGCGTAAAACAGTAGGTCGCTCCATTGGCGGAAGGTGTGCACACCACAAATAGGAAGAAGTGCTCGGCCACACACCCAACGAAAGGTGTAGTCACCTTAATAAAATTAGTGAAAATTGCAAAATCTAGAAACATTTTTACCCGAAACTCGAATACTCTTTTCATCAACTTTTCACTTTTCTCGGTTGTTTGTTGCTGTGCGAAAGTTAATTAAATTTTTGGTAGCTAATCGGCCGAGTGCAAACTTCCGCTTTGCACGGTAAACAAAATTTATCCGTCTCAATTTTGTTTTTTTGTGTATCGATGGTGGTCATCACAAAGGCTAAAAACAAGCAAGAGAACAAAAAGAACAACAAGCACAACTTCGTTTCGTATAACAGCCAACTAACTGCTGCCAATCTCATTCAGAGCGTCCAGCAAAACACCTTTTGCGTACCCACATCCATTCGTAACCCTTTCCGACGCCCTTTGGTCATCAATTTGCACATAAAATATACGCGCCTCAGTTCCGTTAACTTTCGTATGTGAATATGTGTGCGCGTGTATTTGGTTCGGTGCAGTTTTAGTTGAATTTTAGTGCCATTTTATTTGCGCTCATCATTCGACAACAGACCCTGGCGCTCGCATTGCCTTCTGTCATTGGCTGGGGGCGCACTGAGGGCCCTTTATTGCTGCTGCTTCTGCTGCTGCTGCCAGGCCATGATGTGCCATGATGGACTTACGAACATGCCATATGTGCATACGCAGCCAGCTAAGCCAATGCTAATCTAATCCACTAATAAGCTTTTTTTCGTTGCCTCTCGCCCGTTTAGCTGCGCTGTGCACTTGTGTGTGTGTGTATGTATGCATGAGCGAGTATATAAATTCGTTGGATTTACCGCTTTTTAACATTGCAATATAGACGTAGTACTGGTTTGTTTTTGTGTTGATTTCTGGTTTGTTGGCACAGCGGTTCAGCACCTGAATGACTGAATGATTGGATAAGCGTTGGTTTATACCTTTTATACCCACTCCAGCGCCCTTCGTCAATTCGGTGCCGCTAAATGTGAGTTAATAGAAAACCAATAAGAGAAAAAACTACAGAAAAAGCAAAAAAAAAAAAAACAAATGCATCGGTGGAAATTAATCAATACCAATGCTAGTCAAGCTAAATAATTGCTATTTGGTTAGAAATCAATTTTCACTACTAAACGGAATTTCCAAATGCAAATCGTGCGATCGATGTTTGTTGGTATTTAGTATTTAAATTGAATATTGACTTTTGCCTGAGAAGGCTGTGGAAAACTAAGCGTAAAACAAAAGAAAATAGCTTTGAATAGCTTCTTTAATCGGTGAGGTAATGTAAATTGAAAAAAAAAAAAAATTTATAAATAAACAAAAAAAAAAAAAATTAAAAAAAAGATTAGAAAAACAAAAACTAAGAAACACCACAGAAAACTAAGCATAAAACAAAAGAAAATAACTTTGAAAAGCTTTTTTAATTTGTAAGGAAGTGTAAATTGAAAAATATATATAAAAAGAAAATTAAAAAACAGAAAAATAAGAATAAGAAACAAATTAGAAATAAAAAAGTAGGGAAAACAAATATAATATATATAAAAAGAAAAATTAAAAAAAAAATTGAAATAAAAAGTAAAAACAAAACTAAGAAAAACTAAACAAAACTAAGCATAAAACAAAAGAAAATAGGTGTGAATAGCTTTTTTAATTGGTGAGGTAGGTAAATTGAAAAATCATATATATAAGAAAAAAAAAATAAAGAAACAAACAAATAAACTTAGAAATAAAAGAGTAAGAACAAAACTAAGAAAAACAAAGGAAAATAGCTTTGAATAGTTTCTTTAATCGCTAAGTTAATGTAAACTGAAAACAAAATTAAGAAATAAAAAAAAAATAAAAAATAAAAATAAAAACAGGACTCAAAAAAAAAAAAAAAAATTATAATAATAATAAATCTAAAAAAAAATATATAAACAAAACTCAGAAAAACAAAAGAAAATAGCTTTGAATAGCTTCTTTAATTGGCGAGGTTGTGTAAATTGAAAAAAAATAAAAAATAAATAAATAAAAAAAAAAATTTAACTACTATAATAGCAAATGCAACTCACCCTTCTCCTTGATTGGCGCGATAGCCGCTTCCGAGATTTTGGCCGAGTTTAACAAAGCGCGTCAGCCGCATCTTTCTCGTGCTAACCGGCGCCTGTTGGACACACCAAGTGAAGCCAAGATCTACACCAGTTCTTTCCAACGTAGAGACGGCCTTCCGCTTCCTCTGCTACTACCAGCTGGTACTGTAAAGAATACCGAAACCTTTGTATCCATTCGAACGACATGACCCAGCCAACGTAGCCGTTGGATCTTCAATTGTTGCGCTATGTCTATGTTGTTACAAAGCTCATACACCCATTATTCCATCGCCTACGATGCGATGCCATCACCAATGTGCAAAGGTCCAAAAATCTTCCGCATAATCTTTCTCTCAAACACTCCAAGCGCCGCTTCAGCGAATGTTGTCAGCGTTCACGCTTCTGCGTTATAAGTTAGGACGGGCATGATGAGAGCCTTAGAGTTAGTTTTGTTCGCGAAGAGAGGCCTTTACTACTCTATTGCTTACTTAGTCCAAAGTATCACTTGTTTGCAAAAGAGATTCTCCGTTGGATTTGAAGGTTGAAACTTACCTTTAGGTTAGTTAAAGTAGGTTAGCCAGGTTGCTTATCTAAAACGCTCCGTGGCTCTAAGCCCCATTGTGATATGTGCATTTGATTTCCATCCCCTAACTAAGTTGGTTCAACCACTTAGATATTTTTAACAAGATAACTAGTCCCTCCAGCAAGACATCTTGTAAACTTCCCTGGTCTTCAAAGAAATAATCGCCAAGATATTTGGCACGACGTCTTTGAAGGGCAATTACAGAGGATTTAATTTTTCCTTTATCACCACAACTCCTGCAGAAGTCACATTCATTCTACTGGTTAGGGTGCCAATGGCGCAGTGACCCGTTATAACACGTTGTGAGGATGCTGGTAGTTGATCTGTTGAATCCAAGCAGACATTTTGTCCTCTTAAGGCTCAGTTTTGACCAGAGCGCTTTGGAGACCCTGCAGTTAGAATTCAGAGGCCAACTTCTATTGGTTTCCGCGATTTTTGCTCAAGTCAATTGCAGTGTACAAGTCCTCTACTACTCACTGAAGGTCAAGCTCAGAGACCTTACGAGTGTGCATCCGCTCTTTCATTTCGCTCCACTCCAGAGTGGCCGCAGACCTAACAAAGAGTGGTGTTGTGTTGTTAACTTACTCCTTTTTTGTTCTTCTCTTTTTCGTTTTTCTTATGTACTACATTGTGTAAAATAAGTACCCGGAATTTATAATTTAAACTCTCCCGGGAATACCTGACACTTCAAATTTGGTTTTTTCATGTTGGTACACATGTCCTTGAATGCACAAGCCTTATTAGAACGGGATCTATTACTTAGTGTGTTTTATTCTGCAGTCAAAGTGAGTTGATATTTTGTTTACTTGGCGAATTTTACTATGGATAAACTTGTGGAGCAGAGGGTTTGCATTAAATTTTGCGTTGCGAACAAAATTACGTGTGCCAACACATTAAATATGTTGCGGGAAGCCTATGGTGACTCGTGTTTATCCAAAACACAAACCTACGAGTGGTATAAGACGTTCAAAGAGGGCCGTGAAGTGGTAGAAGATTTGCCTCGCTCCGGACGACCATCGATCGTTACGACCGACGAAAACGTCGAAGAAATTAAGAAAATTATATTTGAAAATCGTCGTTTGAGTACCAGAGAGATCGGTCGTGAGCTTAACATCTCTCACATGACCGCTCAGAACAATTTGACTGGTGTGTTGGGCATGCGCCGCGTCGCCGCTCGGCTTGTTCCGAAAGAGCTCAATTTTTTGCAAAAAGAGCATCGGAAGGAGGTCTCTGAAGACATGGTTTCCCGAGCTAATACGGACCCTACGTTCATGAAACGCATAATAACTGGTGATGAGACATGGGTCTACGAGTACGATATGCAAACCAGTCAGCAATCGTCTTCGGGGAAGGCGTTTTGAGTCGATTGAAGACATTAAAAAAAATTCGCTAAAGGAGCTGAAAGCCATCCCGGCGCCGGCCTACCAGCGGGCCATGGATGACTGGGTTGTTCGTTGGAATATTTGTATCGGCTCAAAAGGAGCCTATTTTGAAGGCGATCCAACAAATAATGATGAATAATATGAAAAAATGTGTTTTTTTTTTTTAAATTCCGGGTACTTATTTTACACAATGTATATTTATTTTTTGTTCTAATATCCAAATTAATAAAAATTGTAAATTGCCCAGGGTATACGAAAGTGGGCGCAAGAGTCGGAGTTGAGTATAGTCGCACAATTGTAACCTACAAGCACAATTATATCCCATGACACATCTGCGGAAGAGTTTTGGAGATTTGGCGAATAACGCAGTTTCTGCAAAAATCGGCTGCATTGATCCAGTGGCTCCGCCGGCTAGGTCACGTCATACGAATGGATAAAAACGCCCCAGCTCTGTAAGCTCTCGAAGCGCTACAGTTGGTGGTAACAGAGGAAAAGAATGGCATTGGTGTGTCCAATTGGCGCCTGTTCGCATGTGAAAGATCCACTGGTACGGTTTGTGAAACTCGGTAAAAATCGCTTAAGGGGCTATCGCACCAGTCATTTAGTTATATATAAATTTAGTCTATGAAAATACAAGTTTCTTACAGACTATAGACCAATAAAAAGTTTATACTTAAAGAAGTAAAAATTTACAAAAATGACAATAAAGTGAGTAATACACGTGTTTTTTATTATTCAAAATATTCCCCTCTGGCCTTAACACACTGTTTTGCGCGATCTAAAAGCTTTTCGAGAGAGTGTTTCAGGTCAATTACCGGAATGCCCTTCAGGATGTCGGTACAAGCCTTTTGGATGGCCTCTATGGACGCAGAACTTTTCCTTTCATGTCCAAAGGCAATTTTTCGAATAGGTAGAAGTCACAGGCAGCCATATCAGATGAATACGGAGAGTGATTGATGGTTGAAATGACATTTCTAGTCAAAAAAGCAGTCACAAGAGTGGATCGATGAGATGGTAGTTCGTGGTATTCAGGCCGAATTCGACGAATGCGATGCAACAAACGCTTCAAAACGCCAAGATAGAAGTTTGCATTGACGGTTTGGCTCATTGGCACGAACTCCTTGTGGACATTTCCATTGGAATTGTAAAAACAAATGAGCATCGACTTGATTTTTGGTTCTTCCAAACACGGTTTTTTGGGTGGTGGCTCGTCTGGGGCCTTCCATTCGGCTCATTGACGCTTAATTTTAGGTTCATGTTGGAAACACCACGTTTCATCGCCAGTTACAGTATTGTAAAGGTAGTTCTCGCCTTTTCTCGCCTCTTTAATGAGGTCTTTCGAATGTTGAATTCTGAGCAATTTTTGGTCCTCAGTTAATTTGTGCGGAGTGAAACGTGCACAGACCTTTCGTAAGCCCAAATAATCAGTTAAAATGCGATAAATCGATGTTTTGGAAATATTCAATTCCGATGTAATGAATTTCAATCATGATTTCGGTTCATTTTTGATAAATTTAGGAAAAATTTCAATCGAGTTTTCGGTGATTACTGATTTTGGGCGGCCCGTTGTTCATTGCCACTTATCTCATGAACTCTGGAACGAGATAGACAATCGACGCCATAAACTTTTTTCATCAATTCAAATGTTTCGGTAAACGTTTTATCGATTTTAAAACAAAATTGGATATTAGCTCTTTGTCCGAAACTCTTTTTTGTACCGATGACACAAACATACTGACACTTTAGACGTAATAACTTCGCTTCCACTGAACCGAATGTCACCAAACGTTCACTGGAGGTCAGCTAGAGATATAACTCCCGACACACTAACCCATTAAAAAGATGGCGCCATCAAAAACATTTTTATGACGTCAGTCTTGTTAATTTTGTACTTCACCTTGTATAAAAGAAAGATGATTCAAACTGCAGGGATGTGTGCAGTGGTAATCTAATGCTTATAAATTTATTATGCATTAGTTCATAAACAGATTAACACTGGTGTAATGGTATGATATTTCGTGTTAAAAATACCAGTTGCCAGTATTGAAAGAATTTTGAAGCGGAACTACCTCAGCTGCAAAGCAAACTGGTTGTAAAGTATGTAGTTACCAACTAGTAGGTATGACTGGAGAGATATCCCCTAGCTATCGTATACAAAAACGCACCGTTCTATGTCGTTTACCTAGAGGCTGTGAGGAAATAAAGGCAGACTTGGTGATAAAAATATTAGCTGCTAATAACAAAGACGTATGCGCATCAAACCGGCGAGGTATTTCTCAAAATATCTACCCAAATACTCTAAAAACCACCGCTTAGCCGAGTTCGACGCAAAGCTACAAGCGTATAAACCCTAAATGGTTACAAATGTGTCTGTTAAGCGCTTGAGCTAAAAAATTGAATATAATAAAATACCAATACTTTTCTAAAAAAAAAATAAAAAAAATCAAAATACGCCAAATTATTGCAAATTTAATACACATTTTTAATCACTTATTTCATTCACAATCTGACCGACTTTTTGATTATTTCGTCATAATATTTGCACAAAAAAAAAAAAAGGTAATATAGTACAAATTTAGAATGCGCAAAGAGAGACCAAACATAGAAAAAAGGAGGAAAAAAATGAAAACAATTACCTACTAACAGAAATGTTACAAATTTCGATAAGGAAAA
Source organism: Anastrepha ludens (assembly GCF_028408465.1). Lineage (NCBI taxonomy): Eukaryota > Metazoa > Arthropoda > Insecta > Diptera > Tephritidae > Anastrepha > Anastrepha ludens. The sequence continues at coordinate 22,435,215 of NC_071499.1, read as the reverse complement.
CAATATTTTTCGTTACTTTATGGCAAAGCGCTTTGTAGATCTGCTGAATGCGATAGCCCAAACGTAAATCACAGCAAAAATGCAATAAAGAATTGGCGCGAAATAAAATCTGAATCACGTATTTTCAGGCAAAATGTTGGCTATGAAATAAAAGCAAAAAAAAAAAAAAAAAAAATTAGTAATAAAAATATAGCGAAAACACAAGTAACTAAATGGAAGTAAATAAATTTGTTAGCAGGCAGGCAACTGACGAACAATTGAATTTCCATGCAGCCTAGTAACTCCGTTGGTGCCAGAGTTTCGTGTGTGCTTGAATGGCAGATTCAATGAAGTGAGGAAACTAAAAATGAAACCTCTTGCACGTTTTCCAACGAAATGTTCAAACAACGTAGAAGTTGAGATATCCGCTTCAAGCTATGGGTGTGTGTGTATGTTTGTAGTTGTGAAAAAGCTGAGAATTAAGACTACAACAGCGAAAGGACGTGAATTGTGGACAAAGGCATTGGAGTGTGGATTTCAAGTTGTGACAAAAAAAAAATTTTTAGTAGATGCAGGGTATTTTTTTGGTGTTGAGCGGGAGTGAGCTGGCGCGAAAATGTAAATGAGATATTAGAATCAACACCTTGTAACATGCAATCATCGGCAATCAGGCAGGCAATCGCTTGGCAAAGGGATAATTTTTCGTCATTAGACGTGTGACAACAAGTATTTACCGGTAAAGAGTATTTTTGGTGGAGACGAAAATGAAACACAGGAAAATGATTTTTATATCCATAATTTTGATCATAGATGAACTACTATACTTGCTGAATAATAAAGGATTTGGCATACCAGGTAAGGAGGAAAAAATGTTGAATCTTATGCAAGCAGCCCTGCGCATTACACAACAGAGTCGTTTGAAAGGTAGGTAGGTAGGTTAGATGGCAAGAGTACCCCAGGTGCACTACAAGTAGCTCTTACATGCCGTTTTGATACCATAATGTGGGCCCCTACCTGCAAAAAAATTTAGGGGAGAGAAAACCGTATACAGCCATCTAGTGCTGTTGATGTACTGAAGAAGTGAAAACGGATCTAGGCTGGAGAATTTCTTCAATCCATCCCCAAAGGGCACACTAAGGAATCTCAAGCGCCTAGCCGCCAGAGCCGGACATTTGCAGAGAAAGTGTTTTCTGCGGGAACCCCACAGCTTCTGCAATAGGGGTTGTACGGAATTCCACGCTTCTCCGCATGAGTACCGATCACCCAGTGACCAGTGAACACCGCAATGAGTTTGGAAATTGAATGGCGGGGGATTCCCATAACCTTAAGCGTTCTGTTTATATCGTATTGAGGCCATAGTTTTTTCGAAATAGCACACGATGAGACAGACCTCCATCTGTTTCGCGCTTTTTTTAGAAAGAAATTGTGTAGTTTTCCTTTAATGACGGCCAAGGGGACAGCAATGTCTGAGAGGGGGACAGCTGGAACTGGTTCTGTCGACCCCTTCTTGGGAAGCTCATCGGCAATTTCATTTCCCTCTATATTCCTGTGCCCAGGAACCCAGATAAGGAAAATGTTTCCTGCACGTTCGAGACGTTTGGTACAGGAGTTTACCAGAAGAGAGGTGTAATACGGCGAAGACAGGGCGTGAAGACCGGCAGTTTAAAGGAGACCGAAGGCTGATTTAGAGAAAACCCCCGTTCCCACTCCAGACTCCATCTTGAATCCGTCAGTGACAATAGAGGTACTTATATCCGTGCCGACTCTCCCCTCTTTCCAATCGTGCCTGCTCAGAAAGAAAGCCCTAGCACAACCCTCAAAACGCAGTTTGCGGATGGAGAGATCAGTACGAAGTACAAAGAAGGAAGGGGAGATCTGCTATATCCTACAGGATGTTGCCTTCAGAGGCCAATCTCCTTCAACCTAATAGCGCTCTGAGCAATAATGGATTTAACCTGCAGATCCACAGGAAGTAAGTGCAGAACGACGTTGAGGACAGCAGTGGGACATGTTGTACAAGCAGCAGTGGTTTCCACACATGCAGTCCTTTGCACTCTCTCTAGTTTAGGGGTGTTGGTGTCTGAAGAGCTTGATCGCAGCTTGACACATCTCACCATACTAGGCAACCAAATGTCAAAATTGGCAGAACCACTAAATTGTACATCCAAAATACGACACGTGGCTTGAGACCTCATTTTTTGCCGCACATAAATTTACAGGCGTAAAAGGTTATACTGGCCTTCTTAACTCGATTTTCTATGTGCAGCTTCCAGTGGAGCTTGGGGTCAAGTATTACACCAAGATACTTGACTTCCGATGAGAGAGTAAGACACTGGTTGTTTAGTCTTGGAAGTTTAAAAGGTGGAGACTTGTATTTTCTGGTGAATAGCATCAACTCCGTTTTGTCAGAGTTGACTCTGAGACCACAACGGGCAGCCCAACTACTGAGTGCAGCCAGTGCACTTTCCAAAATTTCAGCCGAGGACCAAGTCATCGGCATATGCTATGAAAAGTCCGTGCAAAAATTAAAACTGCTTAATGGTTCGGGGCAAACCTTTTTTATTATATATATTTTTTTTTATTTCTTTTTTTCGACATATTCCCTTTCAGGCATATACACTTCGTTCAATGCTGTTCTATTTTGTTGATCACTTCCGAATAAGAGGATTTGTCCAAGTCTGAAAAATAGTCATTCGCTCCTGCAACCACCTCCTCGTTTGAAAAAATATTTTTCTCGCCAGCCATTTCTTCGAAGTGGGGAACAAATAGTAGTCCAAGGCATCCGAGGAAGCCAAATCTAGAGAACAAGGTTGATGTGAAACGAGTTGGAGCTCTATTATCATTAATTCTGCGACCACAACGGCTCAGACATGAGCTGGTGCGTTGTCGCGATGGAAAAAGAAAATCACTCGACTTGTGCGATTCAATATAAATAGGCCGATCTGGTTAAAACTTGATGTTTATTCTTTCAAGAGAAGCTATGAACAAAGCATAACCTCGATACGCATGGACCTTGCTCGGAAGGACCTTCAGTTTTACGCCACCTCAGCTTTGCCTTTTCATGGCAGAAATACGTTGGGAGGTTTGCCATTTTCTGCTGAGAAGCGACCTCTACAAGAAAAACATTTTCCTATTATTTGGTGTTACCTGCACGGGGTTTCGAACCTATGCACTTATGAATGGTAGTCATGCATCAACCGATTCGGAGCATTATTTTTATTTCCTATGGTTCCAGGAATCACAACAAATTCCTTCCATTCAGATCTATTCTGCGCCAGATACTTAGATTCATTCCATATTAAATTCACGGCGTTTCCAAATCCTACAATCGTCTCCCAGTGTTCGATGGTCTTCCTCGTCTATGGCTGCCTTGAGAATTCCACTCAATAGTGGCTCTTGTCAAGTCATCATATTGCCTACGAAGGACGTAGCCAATCATCATCATCATAGCATCACAGTTCGGGGTGAACCATTGCTTCCGTTGCAATTCGCCTTCATGTTACTCGGTCATCAGCTTTTCATTTCTCCATCGATTTCACGGCGGGCCTCTTCTTCTGCCGCCTTGCGTTTTTGTTTCTAAGATCTTTTCTATAGCTCTGGATGTAGGTAATTCAACTCCAGTTTCTTCTCCATATCTCAAGGAGTATTGGGGCTTGCAGATTAGTTCTTTACAGATCAGCATTCGTGGTTGTGTTTGGCCAGAAGATTTTCATGATTTTGTAAAGGCTTCGGTTAATGAAAACTTGCAGTTCATTTATATCGGCCGCTGTTGTACTCAACGTTTCACAGGCATAGAGTAAAGGTGATTTGACATTAGAATCAAAAACCCTTAGCTTTGTGCGTTGCGAAATGTGTGATGTTTTTCAGACTGGGCGTGGAGAGCCAAATGTTGCTAAAGCTTTCTTAATGTGGTTTTTGATGTGTTCGCTTGAGCCACCTGACACCGAGATGATACTGGGGTTTTCAATTGGCGCGGGTCGATTTTGGCGCCCTGTGGCAGCCATTTTGTTTTGGTAGCATCTGTCAAATCTTTTGTTTATTATTCAGTTGTTTATGCCAAATCATCATGGCAAGTTACACGATTAAACAGCACGTTCAAATGATAAAACTTTATTATCAAACTGAGTGTTCATTAACGCAAACGTTGCGCGCATTGCGCCCATTTTTCGGTAGACGTGGTGGCCCTTCCAATTTCTTATGCCCCATATTGAACCATATTGACCTAGACGACATGTGGTTCCAGCAGAACGGCGCTACGTGCCACACAGCAAACGCCATTTTATTCCATTTCAACATCTACCCGCCCTTATTGCAAACCCTTTAGCAAAAATATTGCAATTCCTCCTGTTAGGTACCATCGATGAGTAACCGTTTAGTATGTGATAGTAGGCAGTGAGGTGACCTAATGATATCTAAACTATTTGAGAAATGTTTCAGTGGCTTCAATACTTTGGGAGCAAGGGACTCTGTTTTGTTGGGCTGGGTGCGATGACATAAATGTTGTGATGGGAACAAAATCAGACGCTGTTTGAAACTTCTATGAACCAGAAACTTTTTGTGGGCCTGCGAAGCCCACATAAAGGAAGTTGTCAAAGACTAGGAATTTTGTATGTGTTTTCGTTTTATTGAGAAACGGAAAGGCAAACCCACTGAAGCTGTTCATCATAACTGAGCTCGATTGGATGAAATAGACCGTAGTTGCCGTCGACTCTGATAATTTTGCTTGATAAATTTTACTATAAACCTCATGCAAGTTTTAGTCAACGATTATTGAGCTAATCGAGACAGCACTGGCTGACATATTTAGGCGGGGAAGGCAGAACGAGCTGGAGGTTAATTAAAAAAAATTGTCAAAAACAACGCAAGTTTTTAGCCACTTCAAACATGCACTTTTTATATCAAAATTTAATGTGTTAATACCCAGAATACTCTAAAAATTCTGATTACAAATTTTTAATTTAATGAAAATTTCTTCAATTTTTTTTAATATGCGAAAAAACAAAGTCAAAACTTGTCTGTAAGTCTCTATGCCCTGTATATCCCTGCCGTAAACACAAAGGGAACTATTTGGTTCAAATCGGTTTAATTGCTGGCTTACGCGGACGACATAGGCATACTCGTAGAATCGACTCCTTGCTGACGAGTTTGAAAGAAGCCTTCGCAAGTATTGAGAGAGCAGCAAAATGTATGGGTTTAGAAATAAGCGAAGCCAAAACTAAAGCACTAGCTTTAACTGCATCAGCCTCTGTCAGACACAATATGGGTCAAATATTTAAAATTGGTGACTATGGTTTCGAAGTAGTGAACTAATTTAAATACCTTGGGGTAATCATTAAACATGACAACAAAATTTGAAAAGTTTTTGGCGCGATATGCGATAAAGGCGAGTGGCGGATACGCTACAATCATGAACTCGAGAAAACTATATGCGCACCCATCTGGGATAACCGCAATCATGGTCAAAAGATTGGGATGGGCAGGTCACATATTTCGGGCTAACACGGATTACCCACCTCAACAAAAATTCTTCGGTAAATGACACAGATAGAGAAAAAGGGGCCGCCCGCCGCTTAGATGGATAGACGGCGTAGAAGAAGACGCAGGCTTATTGGGATTTCGGGCAAGGAGGACACAGTTACGAAATCAAGACAGTTGGAGGCATATGCTACAGCAGGCCCGATCATGATGATGTATATCCCTTCCCAATCTAACTATATTTTTTTTGTTCTATTCGAAAAGTTATGAGCCAAACCATGGCCCCTGAGTCCCATAGCTGGGTTTGGTTGGTTGAAGGGTATAGACAAATTGAAATTCCTGAAACTAATACTTTTTGTTGTTGTTGTTGTTGTTCGTTTTTATGCTGCTCGCTTTTATGATATATTCCAGTCATTGCTTTATCATTGCATTTTGTTGTTGTTGTCATACATGCACCTCGCTACTGTAACTAATCGGCTGCTCTGTCGCTGCTGCGTTGATGCGATTTTAATGATTACTTTGCACAATTTGTTGCAAACTCATTGGCGTACTTATATTGTTGTTGTAGTTGCTACAATTGTTGTTAGTCGATGTAAAAAATTTTGTTTTAAATTCGCTGAACTTTTTGTTAAACTTTTTTGCGTTTGCTTTAGTTTTTTTGATAAAAGGTGTTTTTTCGCAGAACGTTGTTTTTTTGTTTCCTCCAAATCAACCACCCCTTCCTCCAACCACCAAAACTGCCAATTCAATGTTCTATGGTTTTTTCAACGCAGCATCTTTTGCGCAATTCATTAGGTGGCTCATTTTCCAGTGTTTGGCTTATGGAACAGCTGTCAAACGCTGTGAAGTTGTTGTTGCGGTTGCTGCTGGCCCATAAGACCAGCTGTGTGTTTTTGGAATTGCTTTCTCTGCCCATTCTTTGGCTTGCTGCTTTAGGTGAACATTTCGGAAAAAAGCAATGCAACATTTTTTTCCACCTCTGTGAGTGCTCCACCAGCTTTCAACGGGTTTGTTGTTTTTGTTATCTTTATTATGTCTTCCGATATTTTGCTAGATTATCCTTTCGGACGCTTTAAGTTAGGAACGAATTCTGTTGCCTCTTTTTCTAAGCCATTTACTATTTGCCGGTCATCATTGTTTTGCTTTTTCAATTTTCCATTTCTTCTGGTTTTGCTTGCGTTTTTATTTCTTTTTTCAGTATTTTGTGATTGCGTTTAATTTCTCACTTACCTGTTTTTTCATGACCATCTCACTCAGGTTCTTCATGCTTTCCGTTGCAATTTACAAGCATGATGACGCAATATTCATGATATCTCTAGTGCGCACTGTGGTTAAAATGGGGGAAATTGAACGTAAAAAAATGTAAAAAAAAATGCATTCATAAAAAAAATTAATTTTTCAGAAGTACTTGGTTCAAAAGGACCTGCAGCATACCAAATAGTGATTGTGAGATGAAAGTGGATGCAAATAGCCAAATAGCCAAAGAAAAATTGCATGATATGTAGGGCTTATTAACTCGACAGCCCACATTCCACCCGCCTAGGTTCTATCCTGCATAGAAACTTCTTTTTTCTTTTTCATGCTAACCGGCTCCTGGTGAACATACCTAGTGAAGCTAAGTTCTTCTCCTCCTGATCTTTCCAAGGCAGAGGAGGCCTTCTTTTTCGTCTGTTACCATCAGCTGATACCGCATCGAATATTTTCAGAGCTGGAGCTTTATTCGCTGCGGTATGTCTATGTTGTCGTAAAGCTCTTGCAGCTCATCGTTCCATCGCCTACGATACTCAGTGTCACCAACGTGCAAAGGTCCAAAACTCGGATATTGGTATCGTTCGAGGCTAGAATCATAAACGACAAATTGAGCAGCGCCAGATTCTCTCTTGTCAAATCAACAGCAGAAGCACTGCACCACTCCGTCGGAGTACTCAAAAGAGGACTACACAAATGGCTGAAACTGGATGAAATAGAAAATGATCTTACAAAACCTCAAAGCAGATGCGATCTGACCCCGACTAATGAATCACAGAATTTCTTAGTAGCGCAAGAAGATAAAAATAAAAGTGTATCTGAATTAACAGTCACGATTAGGGAACATTTATTTGACTTTGGGCCTGTCATTACCATTTATGTGGCTATATTGGGTCATCCGTACAATAATCTCAGCCACTGCTAAGATGAAGTAAAAGCTTCATTACAACATTTGGGAGTGTTCAACTTTCACGCACAATAGAACTGGCTCAACTGCTTCGAAATGAGAAAACTGATGAACTGGCAAGACAGGGGGCATCCTATAACGAATTCGAAGCCGTAGAAACAAGCTGTCCCCAAAGCGTGCACAAAAGGGAGATCTTCTCGTTATTCCAGAAGCTGGCCGTTTACAGATGGATTAACATGGATACCTGCAAAATAACTAAAAAAATGTGGCCAAATTTCAACAAATCCAGAACGGACGAGTTGTTAAGAAAGCCACGAGCAGACATATTCAGAATAACGTCAACAATAACCGGCCACTGGGCTTTGGGAGACCATTCCAGCAAGATGAGATGGCCGTGCAACGAAAGATGTAGAAGCTGCAATCAAGAAGCATTTAAGGAAACAGTCTTCAGCTAACTTTGTGAGTGCTCAAGTCTGGGTGCTCTACGACATAGAATGCTGGGGGAATTCTCGCTGGTCAACTTGAAAGAAATTACAGAAAAGAAAATATACGGCAAGGCGGATCCATAGCCAAATTCTGACGGTTCGACTTATTAGTCAAGCAGTGGCAAAGCAGTGGTCCTACAAAACGTGCATCAAAATGGCATATTTTGTACTAACTGGGTATGGGATGTGTCACTCAGGCAACACCTCCAACTCCACCACCGCAAAGCGAAGTGTAAAAGAGATCTTCAAGTGACTGACATAAACAAATTCTCTGATAAGCCCAAGTGGCGTGAATATAACACCGAAGCGAGAAGTTATCAAAGATTAGCGAAGAAATCGTATTACCCCTTAACGACTCGGACGTAGTTCATATTTTTCATACTAAGAGAAATATTGAAGCGGTTCAAGAAGCGATTAACTTTGTTGTGGGAAACCGATGGAGAGGCAGATCTATATGTGTCTGCAGCGACAGCCAAGCTGCACTTATGGCCTTAGACAGCCCCCCAACCACATCAGAGGTAGCCGAGTTCTGTAAATCCAGGCTGAACTATGTCGGTAGACATAACAGCCTGATGCTAACATGGCTTCCGGGACACGTAGGTATCGTGGTAACGAGACTTCTGACTAATTAGCTAAGATGGGCTCTGAGGCCAACTTCTTTGGCCCAAAGTCCGTTTTGCTACTACCTTCTGCGGCCATCAAAGCCACGGTTAGGAAACGGGCTACTCTAACCCACAAGCGAGCTTGGCAGGCTGAGAGAGGCTGCAGATGGACTAAACTGATTTTACCTGTCATGTCCGATCGACTGTCATTAAGCAGAGGGGAGTGCAGACGGCTGGTTAGACTAATGACGGGCCACTTTCTGTGGGCGAAGCATATGGAAAGGTTGGGCATCTCAGACAGTGTACTTTGCCCAGCTTGTGAAGAGGAGGATGAGACGGCGGACCCCTTCCCGTCTGCTCCGCCTTTGCTCGAATCAGGTTAGGGGTCCTTGGCACTGATGTGTTAAGAAGCGACCATCTTGGCTCCTTGGCACTATACTATTAAAATGGGAATCCAACTGTAGTACAATGGACTTAATTAAAGTCTGAGTGCTGCACTTGCTAGTTGTCCCGACAAAACAAAAACAAAAAAAAATGAGAGAAATATTTCCATAAAATTATAGAAAAAAAAACTTTATTTTGGTGAAATTTTTATATTTAAGTTTTAATTTTTTTGGAAAAAAAAACCTCAGTACTTGCGTCAGCTTCGAAATTTGCACCGAGCTCGATTTTCATTACGTGCAAGAATCGATTTTCTATGTATTTATATTCCACAGTGACTGAATTTTAAAAGAATTTTGGATTTAATCCTATTTTTGAAATTTTAAAATCCTTTCTAAAAAAGTCCTCATATCAGAGAGCAGAATTAAAAACGCAGTTCTGCTATATTTGGCCTATAGTTCCATAAGCGTATTAATTTTTTCCTATACCTAGAAATTTTCCAGTTTTTGTCGCACGGAGTAATCATTTTCTGTGAAGAATCCTGCGTTATAGGAAAATTTCTCGGTTATTCCGCTATTTTATGCCACATTTGCGGACGTAAGACTCACTCACTTGAGTAGCGCAGCTCCATTACTTACTAGTATTTACACATTATTCACATCTTTTTCGCCCACTGTGCTACCCATTGCCTTTCTGTTACAGCTGCTTCCCTCGTGCATTGCTGCCAGCTGTGGATGCTGGATTGCTCGCGCTATTCCAACCATCTATGCGCCTTGGTGCTCCTATCTTTTTCATGAGTGTTTATAATTCCTTGCTTCCTTTCTACAGCATCTATCCACAGCTGACGCTATTTCCTGTGTATTTTTTTCCTTAGCATTTTTCTTACACATTGACTATAGGTTGTATCTCCGTTGGACTCTTCGGTGTGCTGCGCCGCTTAGAAATGAGCAGTTGTCTCTAGGGCCTACGCTGATGCAACAGTTGGCTTTCATCTACTTTTGCTCGCATTTAATATGCCACGCCGTCCACACCTCCTTCGCTCGCTCACTCAGTTACTCAGTCACTCATTCACTTATTCGCTTAATCATTTATTCATTTTGCTTACGAAACTTTGATTTGCCATTGCCACTACTTTGCTTTTCACCCACCCCAATGAAGATTTGCATCGCTAACTCTGCCGTTTCTGTCTTCTTTTGCGGTGTTTTTGTTTTTGTTTTTTTGCCCTCCATCCATTAGCTTACTTCAGTCTTTGGTTTTAATTTTTTTTTTTAATTTTATTAGCTGAAAATCTTTACATTAATCTGTTGGTGTTTAATACACTGTACAGAAATTTTTGTGACTATTTTTACGCCCTCGCAAATGGTACTAAAAATTTACTTAATGACTTTACAGCAAAAAATGTTGTCGAAAGACTGAAAAATAGACAGCGGAGCAATGGTTGGTGTGTTCAGGGATTGTGTGCTGACAGATAGCAGTGGGTGGTAAAGGCAAGGGCAATTTTATTGGCAAAAATTATGGCGCCTTTATGACTTACTCAAGCGGTTTGATTCCATTTGCTATTCAAGGATGAGCTGCATACATTTTAAGGAGAGAAAAACAATTTTTTTGTTTATTTAACTAAAATTTGTTAATCAATGTTTTCATTTCGAAATGTCTCTTTAAATTTCGTAAAATACTTGATTGGCTCACTTTCGCGACCTCTTTTGTATCATCTAAAATATTTTGCAAATAATTGGAAAAGTAATAATCGCTTGATACTATGTTTATATGCGTTATTCAACCTCCCACCCAAACTATCGAGTCTCTTGGCGTGTCGATAACAGATGTCTGTGGTCTCACGCTACCTTATTAGAACACATCGCCCTACCTTTTTGGTAATTCTGGCCAATTGTGTCTAGTCGATGAAAATAGTTCACAGTGGATGATTCCCTTTCGATCCCACTACGAGTAAACACTCAGCACTCTTGGTGGTTAACCGTCTTTGGACTCCTCGCCATTAATTTCCAAACTCGTAGATGTGTTTACCGGTCATTGCAGAAGCTGTGGGGACCTTTCAGAGAGGGAGCCTGTTGAGCACTTTCTCTGTAAATGTCCGGGTTTGGCAGCTAGACGATTAAGGTCACTGGGCGCTCCTTTCTTCGACAGCCTGGGGCAGTGCGCCAACCTAAATCCCATCATTATTCTCCATTACATCAACAACTCTGGTTGGCTGCAGATATCTGTTTGTTGGAGGTCTCATAAGGGTATCAAAACGGCGATTTAGTGCTACTTGAGGAGTGCCAGACTGGCACTTCAACCATTTCACCTATCTACCTTTCGATTCAGAGAATAATCTTTTTCGTTACATTCCAGCAACGTAGCGCAATTCAGTCAAAGGTTTTTTGGTTTTTCCATTCGTGGGTCACCGAGACATCGAGCTCCTTCTTGAAATCAGCCTTCAAATTTGCCAGCCTTTTACTTCTTTAGCAATGGAATATGTGCTCATACGGCGGTCAGTCTAGACGATTCTCATGATTTTATCTACATTTAAGACGATTGGCTTACTAGAGCGTGACTCATACCCGGCGCCCACATTAACAGAAGTGAATGGTTGGAGCTTCCGCTTTGTTATATTTTACACTCTCCTGGGTTTATAAATATCAAAAAAATCTTGGTCACTTGCTCCGATTTTGTGCGGTCTTAGCCGAACGAGTTTTGCGGGTAGCTTCCGAACACCTTTTCGAGAACGGGCTAATGTGAATAGGCGCAGTAGGAGCTGGTTGGTGCTGTGATTGGGACTCGCCACGTACAATTATTATTATTAGTTGATATCGAGCCATCTTTGGGCGCATAGTGTCCAAACAAATGCTTTCCAATGTTGCCTACTTCTCGCTTTCGTCTTAATTTGGGCCCATGAGGGAGATTCGTCGATTTCTAAAAACTCTTCATTAAAGCTACGTCGCTAAGCTCCTTTAGGGCATCCCTTGCGGCGCGAACCTTGTGGGTTCCAGTCCAGTGCCATTCTACTTATGCTGGTCGCTGGCTTGCGCAACGTATTGCCAATCCAATCCAATTTGTGTTTTCGTATTTCAATGTCAATTGGCTTTCGTCATCCCATCAGCTATCAAACCTGAATGAGGCACTTAAAAAAATCGACCTCTTTAGTGAATAGACGCAAAGTTTTATTTCACCACGACAACGCAAGACCTCATTAGGCAAGCTGAACGAGCTCGGATCGGAGCTAATGCCGCATCCACCATACTCACCGGATATTGCACCTTGTGATTATCACCTTTTCGGTGGACTTCAATCCCATATGAGTAACAAGAAGTACTCCGCAAAAGAAGCTATAAAAAGGGATATCGAAGCGTATTTTGGCTCCAAGGGCAAACAATTTTTTGAGCAGGGAATTAAAAATTTGCCTAAGGGTTAGGAAGACATTGTAAATAATGAAGGAAAATATATTATTGATTAATAAATACTTTAAACATCATTTTAATTAATTTTAAAACCACCTTTAAAAACGCACGAATTTATGGATTGACCTGATAGTTTGTCAGTCTGTTTGCAAAACCAGGTCCTTTTGAGGCTTGCAAGAGCTACTTTGGATTTTTTGGTTCTCGCATCGATATAGTCATTTACTCCACGCAGTATAATACTAAAAAAGATTTTGGCAGAATTGGTTTATTTTATTCCAAGTAGTTCTATTCAGACTCTATGCAGCGGTTTGCATGAACAAGAACTATATCCCACCACTTATTTAACTCCTATTTGGAAAGCTTGTCCAGGATGGTTGAAGTCAATCTTTGAATGACTTCGTAGTTGATTTCCTCTCATGGGCAAATGTAATTTTCCAAGCAAAAAGAAGTCCCGCGTAGATTAGTCAGGCGAATACGGAGAGTGGTTGATGAACAGAAATCCATTTTTTTGTGAATAGCAAACTTCTCCGATGGGAGTACCAGGTAGTCGAAGCGAATTTAGCTTTGTCGGAGTTATTTCTCTCTTAATGATTTCAAGCAAATATTTGTATATTAGAAAACACAGATTTCGTTGAAACTGATTTATTGGGTTTAATTTTAAAACAAAATTACTGATCTCAACTCTACTGATCCCGGGAATCTTTCTCTTCCTCTTAATGGCATCTGACCGCTAGACTGGCGGCACCGACTTTTACGACGACTTGTGAATGCCGTTTTTGTGGCGGCATCGATCACAAAGAGTTAAAGTTCAACGATAAGTAGGCGCATTATTACATTTTCGCGGTATTCTGGCTGAATGCGACAAATTCGCGATAGTCAACGAGCAAAATCTGAGGAGTCGAGTAGTTCGTGCGTTAGGACTAATTAAGATATCTAGCGGAAATATTTTGAAAAATTATGTTAGTTAGCCTGCAAATAAGTGGAAAAGTATTATAATAATCGAAATATGAATTATTAAGATAATCAACCCCGCACCCAAGCCATAGCAGCTATTGGTGTGTCGTTAAAAGATATCTGTGGTCTGGCGGATTCCTTTTTGACGAAAACGTAAACAAATGTGTGTGATTTTTCGGATGAGAGTTTCATAAAATTGTGTGTAAATAATATATACATTTTTCTTATTGCTGTAGTTGTAATTTATAATAATTTATAATTGAAAAAAAGCATCTCCAATAAGTTTTTACAAAACTTACTGTTTTATTTGTTAATCAAAGAATTAATTTTTAAATTTTTAATTAACCTAATTAATTCTTATTCTTTCTCTTTACAGGTAAGTAAATATGCCCATGCTTTTGTAAAAAATAACTACTTACCGATAAATTTACTTTAACTCCATTTGTGTGTTGGCCCTCTTGTTAAGAAGCTGAAGTGGGTAAGCTTTTCATACAAATTTTCGAAAAAGATATTAAATTTCGAGAGGTACTAAAAATATATCGCAAATATGATGGGAGCTTCGATCTATACCTGCTAAAGATACATTTCCGGCCGGCCAGGCAGACACTAATGATCCGATGACGCTACAAAGTGACAGATGTGTGTCTTACAGTCCTACCAACATAAGAAAAAAATATGGACCGGTTCCCACGTGCGCGGTTCTTTTAAATTAAACATTCCCGGCACTTTCTGATCATAGGGTATACTGAATTTTTTTTTGAAAAAAATGTAATAATTTTGAGATTTCTCAATGTTGGAAAATTTGGTAAAGAGTTTTTAAGAGGAAATATCTCAAATTCATCGGCGGCCGCCGTAGCCGAATGGGTTGGTGCGTGATTACCATTCGGAATTCACAGAGACGTCGTTGGTTCGAATCTCGGTGAAAGCAAAATTAATAAAAACATTTTTCTAATAGCGGTCGCCCCTCGGCAGGCAATGGCAAACTTCCGAGTGTATTTCTGCCATGAAAAAGCTCCTCATAAAAATATCTGCCGTTCGGAATCGGCTTGAAACTGTAGGTCCCTCCATTTGTGGAACAACATCAAGACGTACACTACAAATAGGAGGAGGAGCTCGGCCAAACACCTAACAGAAGTGTACGCGCCAATTATTTATTTTATTTTTATCTCAAATTCATATTAACATTTAAACATATTTTTTGTTCAAATTTTTTACGATAAAATTTGCGAGGCGTGTTTTTAAAGTAAGTACCGTTTTTAAAATACGCCGCCGCAGCGCTGGTCGCATGCGCGTCGTGTAGCTACATCTGTTGGGAAGCTATAGACGCCATTACGGAACCATCCGATCGAGTCTACATTTGTTTGCGTGACTATAAAATGCCTCCACCTATTGAGAATCCCACCGACTATTAAGTGCGTGCTGTTCAAGTCTTTAAATCAGTTGACATTAATCACCAAATCAGTGAAGTGTATGGTGAAAACATTATGAGTGTTGGAATGGTGCGGAATTGGGTTAGGGCCTTTAAAGATGACCGCACAAACATTCATGATGAGGAATGAAGTGGGAGACCTTCAGTCATTACCGATGAACTGATTCAAATAGTGGACTGTAAAGTGAAAGAGAACAGACGATTCACGATTTCGTTCTTAGCTGAAAAGTTTCCTGCTGTCTCAAGAAGTGTTCTTTACGAAATTGTGTCCCAACGTTTAAATTATCGGAAATTGTGTTCACGCTGGGTGCAAAAATGTTGACTGATGAGCACAAAACCAAAAGATTGGGTCAATGCACTGCACTGTTTTCTCGAACGATACAGTAACGATGAGGATGTTTTTCTAAGGCATATTGTCACAGGCAATGGGTAGCCTACATTACACCGGAATCGAAGTAGGAATCAATGGAAAGGGGGCATTCATCATGCCCTAGGAAAGTGAAGTTCAAACAGAGAATTTCGGCTCAGAACATCATGTGCACTGTGTTTTGAGACAGAAAGGGTGTGTTTTTGACTCGCCCCAACACGATCAATGCAGCAGCGTACTGTGCGACTTTACAAAAACTGCACCGCGCAATTCAAAACAAAAAGCGTGGCATGCCAAGCGCAGTTGTCGATTTGCTCCACGATAATGCCGGTCCAAACACAGCAAATCAAACCCAAGACCTCAGCACTTCTTTTGGCTTGGAACAATTGGACCACCCTCCATACAGTCCCGATCTAGCGCCGAGCGACTACCATTTGTTTATGCACTTGAAGAAGCATCTGGCGGGGTAGCGTCATTCCGATGATGACAAAGTGAAAACGACTGAGAAGTAGAGGTTGTCTAATCAGGCGGCAATCTTCTTTGACGATGGCATATAGTAACAGTTTCGCAGGAGTCAAGAATTGGATCAGCGATTATGTAGACAATCTACATAAAGAGCGATGGTCCGATCCAGAACGCTGCAGAACTGCAAAGTGTTTTGTGACAAGTCCGAGCAGAAAACTGTCAAACTTTCTACTAAAACTTGGAAGGAAAGACATTCGGTCGATGGACGGTATTATTAAAAAGGACACAACTCATGGGATCAGCATATGACCACGATTGGAATCATTGAGGACCCAGTGTGCCTGTCATGCTTGGAGGAGGCGGATAGCACTGAGCACTTTTTCTGTGAGTGTGCTGCCTTTGCTAGAGCAAGGCTACGAGTTTTGTGTTCCGATGTCATGAGAATGAGTAATATTCGTTCTTTACAATTGTAGCATACTTACAGATTTGCCAGAATCTGGAAAATTCTCACAGGACTAACTATCTCTATCTCTGTCTCTATTCTTTCCTATCTCTTTCTCTGATACTTTTCTCCTTCCCTCCTTGACTATCTACCCCCTTTCCAGAGCTTTAAATCTCCTGGTGCTCCTTGGCTCGATCTTTTCAAATTTCAAATTTCAACGGTTATTATGTAGAAAAGTAGAGTAAATTATTTCAAGTGAATAAATTATTTTTAGAAAAAATTTACTTGTTGTTTTTTTATATCAAAACGGTTCTTACTTTAAAAACACGCCTCGTATGCACTTTCTAAACATTTTTTTGTGGAAAATATATTAAATTTATTTGCTAAAATTTTTTGGAAAATAAATGTTTGTCAGTTTTGAAAAGTCGTTGTTTTTTTATTTCTTTTTTTATTAAAAACTGAGATTATGCTCAATAATCTTTTTACAAACTTGTTGAGAATTGCAGGCAAGTGTGTAGGATGAATGGAATAATAAGCAAATAATGATTTGATATTTGACATGGGTTGATTGCACAGTTCAGCCTGCTGCTGCAAAAAATTAAGTTTAAGGCAAACGTTGGCCCATTACAATAACCAAACTTCATCGATAATACTATTGTCATATATTCGTACATTTTATTGTAAATTTATTATTTCTTAAGTACTATTTTTCAAGGTAGTGAATTTGAAGAATTTGAAGAAGAGGTCGAGCCAAGGAGCACCAGGAGATTTGGTGGCTCCTAAAACACTCAGGCTAAAAAGCCCATTGTATTTAAAGCTCTGGAAAGGGGGTAGATAGTCAAGGAGGGAGGGGGAAAAGTATCAGAGAAAGAGATAGGAAAGAATAGAGACAGAGATAGAGATAGTTAGACCTGTGAGAATTTTCCAGATTCTTTGGCGAATCTGTAAATATCCTCCAGTTTTAGAGAACGAATATTACTCATTCCCATGACATCGGAACCCAATACCCGTAGTCGCGCTCTAGCAAAGGCAGGACACTCACTTTCAAGGTAGTACTTAGCGCTAGAGGTTATATTATTTTCTGCCACGTGAAGGCTCATCGCGAGTGGAAAACTTAAGTGCAAAAATTACCTGAAAAAGGAAGGGAATATAAAACCTTAGTAGATATCACAAACAAACAAAAAAGTAGGAATAAATTGTGATGGGTTTACCTTTATATTCAGCGAATAGCTCTTTGTTAACATGGATTGGATATGTGAAAGATAAAAAAAAAAACTGTAATCTTATTATGAATGTAAGCAAATATTTGCTTACAAAAATAAATAACCAAGCGCCAATATTTATCATAAAAATAATTGAAATTTTTATAAAAAACGTGTTAAGTAAATTGCACCTAAGGTTTGTTTGCTAGTTGGTGTGCACAATCGTCTTCATAGATATGATTTTTATATTCTGTAAATATAGGATATGTATGTATGCATACGCTACTGCTGTCTTGTAAAGGCATTTATTCAGCTTTTTTTCGATTTCGCTATTGATTGTATGGATTGATATGAAAAGCCTATCCACAAAGCAAGGCATTTAGGGCATGAACTGGTATATGATGGAAGAAGTCATACTAGTTCGATTGGGACTAGTTGCAAAAGGACTAATTCGAGTTGTATATAGAATATATATTCTTATATTGCAGTAAAACGCAGCAAACATATTAGTTCTTGAACTGGCATGTGATGGAAAAAGTCATACTAGTTCGAGTGGGACTAGAATTGCACTAGTTGCAAAAGGACCAATTAAAAATGGATGTAAAATAAATATTCTTATAATACAGTAGAACGCAGCAAACATATTAGTTCTTGAATTGGCATTTGATGAAAGAAGTTGTACTAGTTCGATTGGGACTAGAATTGCACTAGTTGCAAAATGGCCAGTTAGTAGAGTATGCACAAAACATATTCTTCAATTTTTATTAAACTTAAGAAACATATAATATAAGTTCATGAATGGGTATTTGTTGGAGGAGGTAATGCGATAACTAGCTCCATAGTGGCTAGTTACAAAATGACCTGTTTGTGGGGTATGCAAAATAAATATTCCTCTATTACTATAAAAATCTGCAAACATTTTAGTTCATAGGCTGGTAATTGTTGCAAGAGGTCACAAGTGTACTAGTTCCATAGTGACTAATTACAAAATGACCTGTTTGTGGTGTATGCAAGTCCGCAAACATTTTAGTTCACGAATTGCTATTTGATGGAAGAAGTCAAACGAGTACTAGTTCGATAGTGACTAGTTACAAAATGACCTATTAGTGGTGAATGCAAAATAAATATTCCTCTATTAATATACAACTCATCAAGCATTTTAGTTCATGAAATTGTACTTGTTGCAAGAGGTCACAAGAGTACTAGTTCGATAGTGACTAGTTACAAAGTGACCTGTTATTGTTAAATGAAAAAGATATATTCCTCTATTACAATAATTAAAGCTTAGATGAATATATAAGTACAACTTGATTAAGTCCATTATTTGCTTTTGTCCATTATGAACTAGTCCAATCACAAACCTCAGCGCATATGAACTGATTTAACTATAACTGTATTGATTTAACTTTAACTATGGAAAGTGTGAAACTGAAATCATTTATATTTTTCGTAAAACTCGATGAAATCTCAAACATATTGCTAAATCTGACTGATACTATAGCCGGGGTTTGAGCTATTTTCAAAGCTTTTAGTCTCTGGCCCATCGGAAAGTTGTCTAAGAATCAACCTCAAAGTTTCTACTGAAATAAACGTGATAAAATGCCGCGCTGATTGGTTTGGCCGAAAAGAAAAGGAATTGTTTTTCGCAAAGCACTCACAAATTGCGTAAGAGGTTGGAGCAATGCTTGGCCTGTGATACCCATTATTTTGAATGAAATACTTTCTTCCAGCATTATTTTCCGCTTCCGTTTCCTTTGAGTTGGTCGCTCTATGTTAGCCCTCAGTCTAGGGAGTAGATATCCCATTTTAGCGGCTTTCTCTGCTGGGCTTTTATTTTGTGTCCAGAAAGTTATTCTTGGGTCCAGTCTCATGCCGAGGAGCCTTAGAACCTTTTCTGTGGTTAGCGTATTTGAGCAAATTTGCATGCTAACTTCTAACGGGATGTGCTTTTTGGTTAGAAGTATTAGCACCGCTTTCTCTGTGGCCATTTTGAGGACACGTGAATCTAGCCACGTTTGTGTCCGTATCATGACTTAGTTAAGTTTTCTACGAGCTTCTTCAAGATTTTGTGCTATGATGACTGCGGCGACATCGTCTGCGTATCCGATTACTATCGGGCATTTTCATATTGAATATCTCGTCATAACTAATGTGCCATAGGTCGGGATCAAGAATTGATCCTTGTGCTGCTCCAGATATGTCTTCTATTGATCGAGAGCCCTCTGGGTTTTGATAGACGAGTTTGCGGTCTCGCAAGTAATTCCTCATTGTGTCATACCTACAAGAATTTTAACCTAAGCTCTAGAGGGCTAATATGGCTGCCCATCTTACGCTATTGAAAGCGTTTCGTACATCCAAGGTAGCAAGAAGGATTATGCTTCTGCATTAAATACTGCCCTGTTGCACTGCTTCTACGCCGTGCTGGTCCTCCGGCGCTATCTATGACTGCGGCCAGTCAAGGCTTGATCAATCTTTCAAGGAGCTTGCCTGCTGTGCCAAGTATGATAATAGCCGATATGCAGATGGGAGTTTCGGGTTACCTTTTCCCTTGCTTATTACGACGAGTTGCTGCTTTTTCAACATTTCTGGGAAAATTCCCTCTCTTAGACCGGTGTTGTAAATATATGTCTAGTAGGACGCATTTTAGCGATCTTGTTGAGGTTTTCTGTGGGTACTTTAACTGGACCTTTTGCCTCGTTGTTTTTGGGCTTGCTAGCAGTTGACTGGAGTTCCTCACTGGTGAAAAGTGGAGGCTCTTCTGTCACGTTTATTTGACACTAAATGCTATCTCTGATCTCGTGACTTGGAAAAAGTTCTTTTACGATGTAGTCCATCGCACTCGAGCTTAGCTCCGGTGTAGGTATCCTGGTTCCCAGTTCAACAGCACAATCTTGTATCCAAGTCACCAGAGGTCCCTATTTAGATCTGCTCGGAGTTGCTGCCATTTTTCTTTCTTGCTATTTACAATAGTGACCTTTAGCTGCCCCTTCCCACACTTGTAATCAATTTCTTAGTAGGAGGCTACATCAGCTAAAAATATTCTTTATTGTAGGTTTTCTACAAATCTTTTATTAGAATCTAGCGCAATACACATAGCAGAAGTGAAACTTTCAAGGCAGACAAAGAAAGAGGGAGAGACCCGAAAGAGAATGAGAGAGAGGGAGAGAGAGATAAAGAATATATATCTAAATAAATTCACAACATTTGCAGAGAATGCAAATAGAGAAAATTTACAAAAAACGGAGAAGGGTCGACCGATGTAGGTAAACGCCGGACACAAACCATGGCAACAAAGCGCACTACTCCCAGCGTTTATCACCCGCACAAAAGCAGCGATTCCACACAAGCACAAGCCCTCGCCAGGAAACTGAAATAAGCACCAAAAAGAAGGCACAAAAAAAAAACGCCAAAAAAACGACAAAAAAATTGGGACCAAAAAAGGCGCCGAATAGTAGGCACTAAAAATATATTTTCTACAAGTTTGTACCAACAAACAAGCGCCAAAACGTAGGCAGTGTTTTTTCTCACTAGAAACTAGCAACCACAAGGAAAAGCTCAGGAAAAATAACCTAAAGTATATCTAAGATATAAAGGGTAGGTAAGTTTCAAGGGCCGGTGTTGATTTTGAATAAAACACAATTTTTTTAACAAATTATTGTCATTTCTCTTTATTATGATAATACTGGTATGGCTCAATTACGTATGGAACAAAATATTAGCCAAATGGCCGCCGCGGCCTCAGCAGCACACCTCCATCCGATGGTCCAAATTTTCAACGACGCTGAGGCATAATTCAGGTTCTATGCCGTTAATGTGCCGAATTTTCTCATCCTTTAGATCTTGAATTGTTGCTGGCTTATCGACGTCCACCTTTTCTTCCAAATTACCCCAAATAAAGAAGTCCAGTGGTGTCAAATCACATGATCTTGGCGGCCAATTTACATCGCCGCGACGTGAGATTATGCGGCCATCAAATTTTTCGAGCAAAAGAGCCAATGTTTCGTTAGCTGTGTGACAAGTGGCACCGTCCTGTTGAAACCACATATCGTCCACATCCATATCTTCCAATTCGGGCCATAAAAAGTTCATTATCATTTCACGATAGCGAACACTATAACTGCCTGACTGGCCTCATTTTGGAAAAAATACGGCTCAATGATGCTGCCGGCCCATAAACCGCACCAAACAGTCATTCTTTGTGGATGCGTTGGTTTTTCGGCAATCATTCTTGGATTATCATTCGCCCAAATGCGGCAATTCTGCTTATGGACGAATCCACTGAGGTGAAAATGTGCCTCATCACTGAACGCCCGTTTTCATAATAAGCCTGAATAACTTGAACGCGTTGCTCGATTGTGTGTCTTTCCCTGGTTCAAATTGAGGCAGTCTAAAATTGAAAACTGTTAAATGAAATGCAGAAAAAAGCTTGACGTTTAGGTGTAGTTCACATTCAACATCGGCCCTTGAAATTTAACCACCCTTTATATAAGGTATAGCTCTCTCTCTCCTTTTTCTCTATGCTATATCTTTTTTCTCACTTGCGGAACGAAAATGCCCAAAACGTTGCATGGCCTTGAAATTTTACTCTCCATTCTCGCTCGTCCATCGACGCCTAAGAAGTTTCACTTCAAAAATAAATTTAAAATTTTTGCGACACACAGTCTATCTCTTGTAGGCTAGACAATTTCTGTATCGACGCCGCGATATGCCCATACTCGCCGCAGTTGAAGTGTGTCTCCCACGCCAGCGGTTTCGCCTATTGCAGTTCCACGCTCTTCTCCATCACAATTTCCCCGCCTCAACATTCAATTTCGTTATTAAGTTTGCATTTTTTTCATATAATTAATCATTTTGTTGCTGCTATGCGAGACGTCGACTCATCACCGTCTCAGTTTTATCAGCGCAATGCCACATTTTCACTCTTCAATATCCGTCTGTTGTCTGCGTGAAATTTTTTCTTGCCTTGCTTTGCTGCGTCTTTCGCGCCATTTTCCATTTTGTTTTTTTTTTCGCTTGTCATTTAATTTATCAATCTATACCTACTCGTAAGTTCGATTTTAACGCAGCTCACTGGCAATGACAGGGCATAGAAACACAAACATACGTACACGAGGCGCTCACCAGCAGTGCGATGAGAGCAAATGTAGGGGAAGTGGAGAAATTTAAGAGCGAGCGTCCTTTCATCAGCTTTAACCAAAGTTGTTGCTTTTTTTATCAGCGCACTGAGATTTGATTTTCTTAGATTTCTTAATTCATTTATAGATTTTTTTTTCAAGTTAATTTAAATATTTTTTACCTTTTGTTTTGTGCACATCTTTTTCTTTTTATTATTATTATTTTTTATTTCTACTTCGCATCTGCTTCTTTGTACATATTTCGCTTTCCAATGAAACACTTGTTTTCCGCTGTTTACGATAAGATAAAAGTGTTCGATCAGCAAAAAAACAGCACAAAATTGAAAAAAAAAACTTAAAACATGAGTTCGGTTTCGCAGAAAATAATAAGAAGAAAAAAAAACTGAAAATTAAAACACGTTTAAAATTAGCAACATTTCAGTAAATATATGAGTTTGTGTGTGTGTGTATATATGCGCTTTCTGCACCATTTGTCCCATTGGCGATTAGACGGCATGAAGATATTGAATTATTAATGCCGATTTAGTTGATAAGTAGCGTGAAAGTGACTGTGTGTGACGAGCGACATGGACTATGACTTCAGGATTGGCTTCGGTTCAGCACAGACTACTCGCTGAGAGATCTGACGAGAGAGATAACCGGGTGAAAATATGAATAAATATTTGATATGACTATAATACGTAAGAGTTTAATTAATCAGATCCCGTCAGCCACATTAATGGTTTTATTTATGAAGCACAGAAATTTTATGGATATTCGCAATTATCTGGAGTATTCGAAACTAAATCCACCAAATATAGAAGTGGATAAGAGTTCTTTTGCAAAAATGAATGTTCTTAAGGCCCTCGCCGCATCAAAAAGTTGTCAGTAGTAGTATCAAAACGGCAGGTAAGTGCTACTTCTAGTGTGCCTGGGGTACTCTTGCCATCTAACCTACCTACCTGCCAAGATCGAGGTGGTAAGATGAAATGAAAGAAGGCCTGGGTGCAGCTTAATCTAAAGAACTGGAAGGAAGCGGCAACGGATAGAGCAGCATAGAGGTGTACTGGTCAGCAGGCCCAAGCTCACAAGAAGCTGTAGCGCCAAACGATGATGATGATGTTGGCGTATAGTAAGTAGGTGGAACAAAAATTTCCCCGCAGTGTCATTGAACTTAAGCATCTTTGAGAAACATTGGTGCCTTTCTCAGGCATTTCAAAATCTTAAATACAATTTAAATGGGCAAATTTAGTAATCTAAGAGCAAAAAAAAAACAAAAAACAACAAAAAAAAAAACCTAAAACAGATCGCAAGCAGTACTGAGTAACTCGCATCGTCCATGCAAATGTGCAAATAAATTAAGGAATAGAAATAAAATGAAGCGAACAACACATTATACTCAATTAATTTTAGCTAGAGAAAAGTGGCAGAAGTCAAGTTGAGTTAATCATAATTTTTGCACTGCAAATTACCAAGAGACAGTCGAGCGCCGTAAGGCAGAGGCGGACATAGGCGAGAAAACCGGCAGACTGGCCAAGCGAACGGTTGGAGCGAGCAGAAGGCGGAGAAAAAAGAGTGCTGAAAGTGGATGAGGAAATGGGATAACTAAATTTATATTTTTACATAAATGTGCATATTCATATACATAAACTATTAATAAAGGGTATTGTTTTTTGGCCTGCGAAATGGCCTCTCCAAGTAAAGACTAGAAATCGCAAAAATTAGCAAATTATTGGCAAACTTCACGTTTTTTGGATCCAAACTTACCGAGCACTTCAACCGCTTTCGTTCATCTGAACAGCTTAGATTAGACGAAAAATTGTAGTTTGATTGAAATTGAAATGTAAAAAAGCGAGAGCGAGAAACACGGAACGCTCAGGCTTGTATTCAAAACTCTGAAAAGCAAAAAGGTGGATAGTCAAGGAGGAAAGGAGAGGAGAGAAAAAAGAGATGGGATAGAATAGAGACAGAGAGCCAAGTCCTGTGAAAATTTTGCAGATTCTTCGGCAATTCTGAAAATATCATCCACTTTGAGAGAACGAATTTTACTCATCGCGTATCATTGAAACCCAAAATTCGTAGCCTTGCTCAAGCAAATAAAGGACACTTACAGAAAATATTCTTAGTGCAGGCAAATCCGGTCCTCAACGATTCTAATGGTGGTCATATGCTGACTTCATGGGTTGATCCCTTCACATCCACTCAAAGATCCCTTCACAGCATTATTCTCGATTCAAACGAAAAGTCAGACTCCGTAATTTCACAAGTTAAATTTGGCAAAATGCCTAGTGTCATTATAGAGCAAAATGGATGCCAGAAAGGTCTAGAATCCACAAACCACTCATACAATTTCTTTACAGATATGTCCAAGAAGGCGGATAGAGTAGGAGCGGCTGTCTTTTGTCTGCAAATTAATCTCCAAAAGTCTTTCAGACTCCCTAATTACTGTAGTATAACCTATGAACACAAAATACCGGGAAAACAGAGTTAAATTTCAGGCAAATTTATTTTATCTCCTTCAAAATATGACCCATCTGAAGCAACACACGTGTGCCAACGTTTAGCCCAGTCTTTCATGCACCCCTGGTAGGCCGACGAAAGGATGGCCTTCAGTTCCTTCATCGCATTCTTTCTGATCTTTTCTACCGACTGAAATCTCCTTCCACGAAGTGTTAACTTGTACTTGAGAAACAAAAAGAAGTCGCACGGGACCATATCAGGTGAATACGGTGCTTGCGTGATGGTATTTACTTGGGGGTTGGTCAAATAATCAAACACAGTTTGGGCTCGGTGCGATGGCGCGTTTTCATCATGTAAAATCCAATCCGTTTGCGACGTACAGCATTTCTCAAACGATCCGATGGCGCTAAAAAGTGACAGATGTGTGTCTTACAGTCCTACCAACATACGACAAAAATATGGACGGGTTCCCATGTGCGGTTCGTTTAAATTAAACATTCCCGGTTCTTTTTGATCATAGGGTATTTCAAGCCGCAATCCATGTCGCAACAAAAGCAGTTGAATTGGCTCTGAAATTAACTCCTGTTAATACTGGGATAAATATTTTCATTGATTGCCAAGCGGCTATTAAGGCAATTATGGCTCCTTGAACTAACTCGGAATGTGTTCAACCAGGCAGATACAAAATGGATGAACTTTGCAGAAATGGGCAGGTCACTATTTACTGGATATTAGGACACAAATGAATGAAAGGAAATAAGAGAGCCGACGAACTTGATAAGGCAGGTAATCGCTTGCCGAGATTGAGCACGTCAGACATATACCCATCACTCTATTTCTGAAAACCGCACTGAATGAGGAACTAGCTCGGGAAACGCAGTCGACATGAGAACACTGAACCTCGTACAAAATTTACAAAATTATTCTAAGGACTTGAAATACGAAAACTACAAAATTTATTTTATCACTCTCTGGACTGCAAAATATTGGTTGAAGTACTGACGGGACACTGTCTCATCCCACATCACGCAGCCAAAATGGGATTAGTCCAGAGCGATGCGTGTAACACAGCCAACATAGTGAATGCTAGGTGTACTTTGGAACACCTACTTTGCCACTACTTTGCTCCTTGTAGGACTCATGAAATGTGCCTGGGATCAACATATTTTTCATGCTTGAAGGATATTGCTGCCTAACGGCTGAACGGCTTGTTAAAACTTGTCAAGAGGTGCATTAGGAATTACATGAAAAAATATCTTCAACTCTAAATACCTAACACTGGTAACACAATGGACCCTAGAGGTCTATGTGAGGTACGCAAGACAGTCCCCATATCCGCTAGAAATCTGGGTTAGATGGAAATCTGTTTCGCAGATAATTCGACCTCCCGGAATGATACAGCGAGAATGAAAAAGCAGAACACGTGGGTTTTCACTGGGCCAGATTTTACGATGAGCGCTGCGAGCTCGAGCAGATAACCTGGTAAAGTAAAGAATTCAGAATGTTCATAGCTAAGAGAAATGGTAAGCAGTAAAAAAGTTCACAGCGAGGATTGTAATATAACTCCGAAACATAGAAATAAAGCGCAAAGTAGAAGCAAGGCCAATGCGACCGAGCTAGAACATCCAATGTGTCATCCAAAGAAGACATATTGAAGCACATCTAATGTGGGAGTGACTGTATTTACGAACTGACGACAAGCACGAACGACTGAGGTAAGCATCAAGACGAACCCAAGAAGACGACAGGTCGATATCGAGCAACGATATTGCAACTTTCCTATGCTCCATTGATCACAAAGTGGTAATGGAGGCTATTGATAGCGTATAACCCCCATACGTAACTAAGAGAGGAACCTGAACGCAGGTATCTGATGTATCTAAAAAGCACAAACGGGGCTCCACCTTAATGAAATGTTTTTAGCAGTCCGAGGGTGAAATCTGCCGAGAGGGAGGCATGTTGTAGCGGTTAGTGGGAGCCGAGAGGGAGGAATGTTATAGTGTTAGTGGGAGCCACATACCCACATACCACTAGTGTGACGGCACCTTTGATGATGTTTCTGACATTTTCGATTTTAACCTCCTTTGAAAAAACTAAGGAAAGGAGGTTTATGTAAGATCTTCTTACAGATCAGCCAGTACTAGCTAACCTAACCAGAACTTTCACAATTTTTTTGAGTATGCAGTTTTATAGCCAATTGAATATTAGTTGAAATGAAAGCGAATGTAAGTTTCAAGTAACTGGAAAATATCGTAGATTTTTCACGATTTTTTCGCTAAGATGTCTTCCATACAACGTAAATGCTCGTTTTTTTTTTTGTATAGAGGAAAAAGCCTTCTATGTAAAAAATGGCCAAAAATCAAAAGTATTTTGTAATCTTTTGAAGTTTGGACTTTGTCTTAATAGAATTCCATGGACTATAAAATTGAGCAACCAGAAAAATTCAATGGACTATAAAATTGCATACCCAGAAAAATTCTAAAAATTCTGTTTAAAAAGTTACAAGTGGAAAAGTTGTGTACAAAGTTTGAAACTTTACCTTCGTACATTGGGCTGAAAGCCTTTATATAGGCTGAAGATCAACTGGCAGCTGAACCAAAATTTTGCTGTGATATCATCTTAACCGAAAAGGCTCGTTTCTGGCGTACTGGGTATGGAAATAAATAATACCTACTTCAGGTGAGCGAATCTGGAGTTTCGCGGTCTTTGTGGCCATCGTGTGAAGAACACCGGACGTATTAGTCGAGGTACTTGATGGCGAATATACAGTTTCTCAAGAGAATACCAAAGAGGCACTGGATTATTGGCTAGGTTCGGAGCTTCACATAAAAATGGCTATAGGATAACTGAGATAGCTCTTCGACCTCGAATGAAACTCGCTTCGAAGAAGGCGGTTCAGTTATTGAGGTCAGTATTCCAGGTCTTCGTTACAGTATTTCAGGAAGGACTGATGGTTTTTTTTGGCGGCGAGGTAGGATTAAAAATGTCTTCGTACCATACAGTAACCATCGGTACACTCCCTCTCTCTCTCTGATGGATTTTGTCCTCAACCCCGGGTTTGCTTCTGCATTACTTCGGGGTAGAGGCCCAAGACGGATCTCTAGATAGAGATAAGAGCGGCAAAAGGAAAGGATTTATGATCCCACTCCGTGAAATCTTTGCAAAAACGATGCTTGCCGAAAGGATTGTTCGTATTGTTTTCTTTTCAGCTCTATGCCTGTAAAATAACACCCGTTACAAATGTGTGAATGTATGTGGTAGTGGAGGCGTTGTGGATAGTTTAATGTATAGCAATTAAGCAGACATCTTTGTGTGTGCTACTACTTTAATATCAGCCACCTTCGGCGTGGACTGCCGTCACACCCCAAAGCGAGTGTGTGTAAGCTGCAAGACAAAACAAAACAAAAACACACAAATAAAAAAAAAAAAATGGACCAACAAACTATAATTGTGGCTATTAAGTAAAATTTTCAAAGTGACAGTCATAAATTTTTGAACAGGCCCTAGAACAAGGAAGGTTGGCGGAATTCACTGCATACAAACATTTGGCGGCCAGGATGGGCAGCTTACATGTGAAAAAAGTGCCACTAGAGCTTTTAGTTTGGAAATTATGATAAATAGCTGTGAAAGTTTACATTAATGGTAATTAAAAAAGTATTAGCGGCACTAGGGTCACCTTCGATGAAGGCTTAGAAAATTGTTGATTATGGAGTAAAAAAGTAGGAACACAGGCGTTGCTAAACTGCTAGCTGATGGCTGATTCTGGTTGGCTGGGATTTGAGGTGTCTATGCCATTTGTGGATAATTAATCATCCTCCGAATTATGTTTCTTGTTTTTTTTGTTAATTTATTAACCTTTGCTGCTAACCTTTATTTCCCTCTATGCCTTCACTCTTGCACCAGCTTCAAGTGCAGCTGTTTGTTTAACTTCATTTAATTTTTTGCTGGAAAAAATTCTCAAAAAATGGCACCTGATCAACGCTGGTAAGTGCGCCTCACTCAACATATGTGCTTCTGTTTGGTTTGCACACTCACACAGCTCCAGACATGTGGAGTACAGCGCTCGAGTCATCAACATTTGCTTTGCTTTCATCATTGCAATTAACATATTTAACCGCATCGCTTGTCACTTGGCTTTGTTTATAATTCAGCGTAAAGAACATAAGAAAACTTTTGCGTCTTTAAGATTTCTGGGAATACGAGTATGCCTGCCTCGGTGTTTGCGGTGCAATGTTTGAATTTATCAACTAATTTTTATGAGTTGTATCGGACTTCTCATTTAATTTAGTTTTAAGTTTTTTTTTTGTCGAGTCGCTCTCCGATCCATCAAGTGTGTGCATAAGAGTTTAATTGAGGTCAAATGAGTTTGTATGTCTGACTCATTGATTGATTGCAGACCGCAGGAAGTGCGCGTAATTATGCGTATGTATTAGGGTGGGCATTAAATTTGGTCCTTGAAAGTATTGGAATGGGAATAAGTTTCCGTCCTTTCTTAGCCAATTTACAAATTATTTAAACAATGAGAAGTGTGTGCCATTGCAAGCTAGGTGTTTACTCCATCTTTCAGGCAGCATACGGATTCCTCTAACGAAAAATTCGAGTTTTTTTGACTTGATATCTTTATTGGACCAGTTTGCGATGCTCTCGTAAGAAGTGAACCGCTCTCCAATAAGGGCTGACTGTTTTGATCAGGGCAGATGGTAATTCGAAGGTTCAATGTCTGGGGAATACGGCGGGTGGGGACTGATATTCCTATTCCCTCTGGACCGATTTAGCTAAGTGTGGCCTGGCGCCTGGCGTTGTCGTGCAGCAAACTCAGTTTGTCATGCCTACCGTTCCTTTTCCGGCCGCTTTTCTTTGAGAGCTCGATTCAAACGCATTAGTTGCAGTCGGTAATGATCACCAGTGATGGTTTCAGATGGTTTAAGGAGTTCATAATAGATGACAGGCACCCTTCTGATCCCACAAGATGCACAACATGACCTTTGAAGCATGAATATTTTTTGTCGCTGTCGATGGACCTGGTTTACTTCGCGGGCTCCTACATTGCAACAGCTTAGGATTATCATAATAGATCCATTTTTCACCGCCAGCGACGATGCGATTCAGAAATTCTTTGGTTTTCTGTCGTCTACGAAGCATCTCACACGTCTCCAAACGTTTCTCATTATCCCTCTCCTTCAACTGATGCGGCACCCAGTTACCTGCTTTTTGAACCATTACCATCGCATACAAACGTTTACCGACGGCTGATCTGTCAACATCGAACTCTTTAGACATATCATCAAGGGTGCGACATGCGTCTCCATCCAATAATTGTTGTAGTTGAGTATCTATGAATTTTTTCGATACCCCTTCGCTCGTTCGATTTTTATCACTCACATCGAAATTGCCACTTTGGAAGCGTTGAAATCACTCTTTACAAGTTGTATTTGATGGAGCGAAATTACCGTAAATATGGATCAACATACGACACGTTTCAGCTGCACTTTTCTTTAAAAGGTAATAATGAAGCCTGACTTCCCGCAAATGCTGTTTTTTCGGGAGGAACATGAACATTTTTGACGTCAGTTAAAAAAGGATCTTTACGCTTCAAAAGAATGTCAACTACTGCGATCGAAAACTCACATACGAGTATACACCTTCAAATAACCAGTATATTACTAGAGCGAGAACAAAAATAGTATCAGCAGCGACACCGCTTTTACGAGGGCAAAATCTTATTCCCATACCCAACGAAATCTGTTGATGTCTAATTGAATACCAGAAGCATCTTCAGAACTCCCAATCTAAGAGAAAATCGTCCACGTGATCAATGTAGAGGTATCAGATTTTAAATTGACACCTCGACACCTCGACGCCACGGCACCTCCACCACCTCTTATACTAAAAATGCAGAATTTGCTTTCATCTGGAGAAATAACTCCATTCCAAAACTTAGGTGGCTTATTTAAGTGCTCCTTTGCAAAAGCTATGCGCCTAAGTCGATTGACGCTTGAGATTAAGGGCTTTTTTCGTCCAATCCTGCCGTGAAATTGAAGCTTTTTTTATGCATCTGGACATATCTGCTTATGGAACTTTTGTGCTATATTCTTTGCGCTCTGACTTACTGTCAGTCGTGGATAAGTCTTCACAAGGATGGTTACTTTGCGAATTTCTCTCTCCGAAAGTTTTGATGGGCGTCCGGTAGGTGACTTGGATCCGTAAGATTTTGTTTGTTTCACGGTGTTAATCACTCTTTGGGTTGATGAATTCTGCGTGCCAACAATTTTCATGATTTTTCGAGCAACTAACGATTATTTTTCTCTCGGTATTTATCTATCCAATAAGTTGTCAAAAAAGTCTTGCGGTATTTTTATTGAATTTTCAATTGTTCATAAAATTGGTTGTAATAATGCGATTTAAGTCAAATATGCGCCGTTTTGTTCGATGACGAGTTCCCAACGAGATGCCAACTTCATAATGCCCCTCTTATAGAAGCTCGCTTCCCTCCTAAAACTCGGAGATACAATTTTCACAGGCCTCTCTTGAGGACAACTTCCGATTACCAAGCTCGTTCGCCATGGACAGAAATAGGTGGTAATCACTTGGTGCGAGATCCGGACTATACGGTGGATGCAAAAGAACCTTCCATCCGAGCTCCCGGAGATTCTGGCGCGTCACCAAAGATGTGTGTGGCCTGGCGTTGTCCTGTTGGAAGATAATTCGGCCTCTGTTGATCAAAGATGACCTCTTCTGCATGAGTGCTGCATTCAAGTGGTCCAGTTGTTGGCAGTACAGGTCCGAATTGAGCGTTTGGCCATAGGGGAGCAGCTCATAGTGGATGATTCCCTGCCAATCCCACCAAACACACAGAAGAACCTTCCTGGCCGTCAATCCAGGCTTGGCCACCGTCTGGGCAGCTTCACCGCTTTTCGACCACGACCGTTTGCGCTTCACGTCGTCGTAAGTGACCCACTTTTCATCGCCAGTCACCATCCGCTTCAAAAACGGGTCGATTTTGTTGCGATTCAGAAGCGATTCACATGCATCCATACGGGCAAAAATGTTTTTTTGCGTCAAGTCGTGTGGCACCCATACATCGAGCTTCTTTTAGAATCCAAGCTTCTTCAAATGGTTTATAACGGTTTGATGACTCATGCCCAGCTCCTGGCCGATGCTACGGCTGCTACTATGCCGCTCTCTTTCGATCAATTCAGCGATTTTATCGCAATTTTCGACAACAGGCCTCCCGGATCGTGGCGCTTCTTCGATCACCTCTGCAGCAGAACGAAAACGTTGAAACCATCGTTGTGCGGTGGAAATGGAAACTGTATCGGGTCCATAAACTGCACAAATTTTATTGGCAGCATGAGATGCATTTTTGCCTTTATCGTAGTAGTACTGTAAAATATGCCGTATTTTCTCTTTATTTTGCTCCATGTTTGCGATGCTATAACTCACGAACGACTAAAAGCAAACAACAATTAATCAAACACGTGTTAGCACGTGAAAAGAGCTTTCCAAAAAGCTCTAGCGTGAACCGTTGCGACGAATACAACTAGAACTACGCGCCTGCAAAGTCTTTTTTGACAACCTTTACTTTCACTTTGCCAAAAAACCTCAGGCTTAAAAATACAATGAGTGTCGCTTGATCAGCTTTATGATTTACTCTTTAACATTTTTTTTTAAATTTACAAAGTCGGATATATGCCAAGTGCTAGGAGGCCGTCGGAAACTCCCTATGGGGAGTAATTGTAATTTCACAATTTGATGCCAACAATAAGAATTGCATGAACTCTCTCTCGGCAACGACGGCCGCTCATATTACTCACTTTTTCTCACACAAAATGCAACAAATATGCCAAGAGCTGCATTACAGTTCAAAGGGGTATTGATTGTAGTCATGAAAAATTTTTATAAAAGCCACTTACAACGAAGAAAATGACTAACTTGCAATAAATATAAAAATAGCGCGGAAATGCAACAATTATTTTAACTGCGAGGGTTTTGTGGTTAAGAACAACACTCTGGAAAAACCAGTAAATTAAAATACTTCTATAGCGCGCAGGCGTTGTGAACTTTCTATTTAATAGGAAAATTTCGTATTTTTTAATACAATTTTTTTTAATAAAAACAAAAACTGTCTTCGCATACGAAACGCTATGAGTGAACAAACAACGCGGCGAGTAGCTGAAAGTAGTGCGAAAAAGTAACCAATAGACTTTTTTTTCTAAAATAATCTTATCGCTTTTGGCAAAAGATGAAATCATCTACTGAAATATAAAATTACACAAAATAAGTAATAATAAAAAGTAAATTGAAATTGAAATCTCTTCAAAACCAAAAAGTCGTACACATGTAGCTACATACATACATTGCTTACTAGCCGCTTGTGTACCCGTAATATTTGCTTAAAGTGTATCGCCTGATTTTTATCGCAGTGCAAATAAATTGAATTTGATTCACAAGTTTGCTTCTCGTTCATGCATATGTACGTGTGAGTGTGCATATTCGTATATAGATATAAAAACGGTAAATAAATATACAGCACAATGCGTTATCAGTTTCGCAGCTACTTTAACTTATCAGACTTTCGGTCAATAGACTAACTCCACTTGAGAGTTACTATCAGCGACCTTGCCGGAAATTTAATAGAATGCACAAGTAAATACATGCATACATACACGCATATGCATTCATATGCACATACATACACACACACACACACACACACACACACACACACACATACACACACATACATACATACATAGTTGTAAACAAATTACTAACCATTTCAAGAAGTCATAAAATTTAACTTCAATTACAAGTGCGAAAATATAACGGTAAATAAACAGCAGCCACATAAATGTGATAATTGCAAATTCCTTGCGTAATTGGCATAAAAAACAGATTCTCTTCATTCTAAACATTTTGCGCAAAACTATTGTGAAACAACTGTTTCTTTCGCAGTATTTCTTCGCAGCCGACCTTCAACGGCAGCGCTCACTTTGCCGATTTCCAGTAAGTCATGAATATTTGCTAGTTTTCTTCCACGTTGGTGCAATAATTTGTTGTAATATTTCTGCGGCATTAAATAAATGAAATGCTTCAAATGTGAAATATGGGTAATAAAATAAATAAGAAAAAATAAAATAAATAAGAAAGATGAAAAAAAAAACCATAGGAAATATGTGCACAAGATGTAGTTGCTAAGAGAATATTTTATTAATTTTTCTGTACTTTTATTTATTTTATTTTTTATATTTTTTAATTTTATTTTATCTAATTTTTCTTTTTTTTTACTTTTTATATTGTTTTAATTTTATTTTTTTTTTAATTTTTTAATTTTATTTCTAATTTTCCTTTTTTATACATTTTATTTTTTTATATTGTTTTTATTGTTTTTTTTTAATTTTATTTTTTTTAATTTTTTTATTTCATCTATTTTTTTTTTAATTTAATTTTTTCATATTCTCTTATATTTTTTAAATTTTTTATTTTATTTATTTTCTTTTTTCATTTTATTTTTTTTATATTTTTTAATTCTCTTATTTTATTTTTCTTCTTTTCATTTTATTTTTTTATATATTTGTATGTTTTATTTGCTGATAGTAGAAATATAGAAATATTTTATTAATTTTTTTGTATTTTTATTTATTTAATTTTTTTATATTTTTTAATTTTATTTTTTTATATATTTTTAATTTTATGTTTGTTTTATTTTTTAAATTTTATTTTTTTACATATTTTTAATATTCTTTTTTTATATTTTTTTAATTTTTTTGTTTTATACATTTCATTTTTTTATATTTTTTTATTGTATTTTTTTTCATTTTATTTTTTTTATATTTTTTTTAATTTTTTTATTTCTTTTATATTTTTCCATTTTTTTTTTGTAATTCTTTTATTTTATTTATTTTATATTTTTTTTTTCATTTTATTTTTTTATATTCTCTTATATTTTTTTAATATTCTTATGCTATTTATTTATTTTTTTTTTCATTTTAAAAAATAAATAAATAATTGGCGCGTACACTTCTGTTAGGTGTTTGGCCGAGCTCCTTCTCCTATTTGTGGCGAGCGTCTTGATGTTGTTCCACAAATGGAGGGACCTACAGTTTCAAGCCGACTCCGAACGGCAGACATTTTTATGAGGAGCTTTTTCATGGCAGAAATACACTCGGAGGTTTGCCATTGCCTGCCGAGGGGCGACCGCTATTAATATAGAAAAATGTTTTTATTAATTTTGCTTTCACCGAGATTCGAACCAACGACCTCTCTGTGAATTCCGAATAGTAATCACGCTCCAACCCATTCGGCTACGGCGGCCGCCAGTACTTTTCATTTTCATTTTACTTTTTTTATATATTTGCATGTTTTATTTCCAGATAGAATTCCACTACGTGACAATTGCGCCATATTTTTTCACTTATTTACGTAAAATAAAGACTGTAAGGTATTTCCACAAATGGTTAATGCTTAGGCAAATGTTGTTAAGCGGGCATTCATTCAATTCGCTTAGCGGTGAGTGATCACTTTTTCCACTTTTTCTCACGTGCATGCAAGAACTTTTTGTGTATCGGCAGCAAGAAAAAAGCAAAAAAAAAAACCAAGCACCAAAAATACTTAATTTCTGTAGTACAGAACGAAACTAAAGCTGAGGAGTAGAATTAAACCTCTTTACAACTCAATGACACGTTTTTTTTTATCTCAAGTCGCTGGCTTTGGTATTTTTTGTAGACGTGCTAGACGCACTGGCGCTATAGGCCGTCGAGGCAGGTATGGCACTTTATCTACAGAAAATTGTTTATAAAAACCAAGCAATATGAATACAATTAAACTAAGAAATTTTGTTATACGTATCGTTGAAAAAGTCTGCGTTCACCCTTTGTATGAAAGCATTAAGTTATAAAAATTTATGAATATAAAAAATTATCAGGAGGCCCATTTCCACCTCGGTGGCATCGTCAACAAGCAAAATTGATTAACGATTTTTTATGGCCGGAATTGGATGGTATTGATCTGGACAACGTTTATTTTCCACCAGACGGCTCTACGTGCCATATGCCATACTTCATCTTCAGCTCTGGTTGCTCTGGTTACCAGGGTGTACCACATTGAGGGGAGAGTAGGAATTAAAGATATACAAGATGAAGTCCAAAATAAACAAGACTGAGCTAAAATAGAAACGACAGGAACTTTGTTCTGATAACTTTGAGTTTATTTAATCAAACAGTCCCCTCTGACCTCGATACACTATTTTGCGAGATCTAAAAGCTTTTCCAAAGAGTGTTTCAGGTAATTGTTTGGATTGCGAATACGGTGAGTGATTGATGGTTAAAATGCGATTTCTAGTCGAAAAATCAGTCACAAGAGTGGATCGATGACATGGTGCATTATCATGCAATAAGCGCCATCTTCCTCCTTCGCAGTATTCAGGGCGAAACAAACGCTTCAAACCGTCAAAATAGAAAATTACATTGACGGTTTGGTCCGTTGGCACGAGCTACTTGTGGACAATTCCCATGAAATCGTAAAAACAAATAAGCATGGACTTGATTTTTGATTTGTCCAAACGTGATTTTTTGGGTGGTGGCTCCTTTGGGACATTACATTCGGCACTTTGACGTTAGTTTCAGGTTCATGTTGGAAAACCTCGTTTCATCACCACTTCGAATGTTGTAAAGCAAGTTCTCGTATTTTCTTGCCTCTTTAATGAGGTCTTTCAAATGTTGAATTCTGAGCAAGTTTTGGTCCTCAGTCAACTTGTGCAGCATGAAACGTCCACAGGCCTTTCGTAAACCCAAATGATCAGTTAAAATGCATTAATCGATGTTTTGTGGAGATATTTAACTCCGATTCTATGAAATTCAACGATGATTTCGGTTAATTTTTGATAAATTTACGAACAATTTCGATGGAGTCTTCGGTGATTACGGATTTTGGGCGGCCCGTATGTTCACTTGTCATTGTCATTTATGTCCTCACAACGATCTCTGAAACGTGTAAACCACTCAGGAACTCTGACTAATATTTTTTAATTAGGAAAGCAGAAAATTTGAGAGTACTTCAAATTCTGAATTTGTTTGTAAGGAAATTTCTCGATTATTAAATGAAATATTTTTATTAGTTTTAAATTACAGATATTTAAAAAAAAAATTAATATATATTATATTTTCGTTTGAACAGTGCTTCGGTGCTAAGATTTTTTGCTCTCACACACAGGCAAATTTCTTTCAAAAAATATTTTTATTAAATTCACTAGTAAAATTTTATAATTTTTATAAATTGGTGAAATAAAAGTGGTTATTCTTTTCCGAATTTGATTTTGAAACACTTCTCCGACAACCAAAACGCGTCACAGCGAGTCTTGGAAAAATATACGAATGCCACAATTTGCGAATAATAATGAAAACGCAGCAAAATAGTATCCTTGGAAGTCAATGCAGCCCTGTGTGACATCGTCAAATCGCTCTCTCGCAACTGCAGTGCTGCCTTATTTTGAATATAAAAACTAACTAAAGCGCCCATTTAAAGAAAACCAAATACCTAGTTTTTATTGAATTACTTAAAGAAGTTTGTGAGCGCGACAAATTCTCTTTACTATGAGTGTTTGTTTTTAAAAAAATATGTTATAATTATAGTCAATAGACTGCCCTAGTATTTAAATTTATGTTAAGAGAATCTGTTTAAAAAAGGCAGAAAAACATATTGCTGCTATATTTGAGGTTATGTAACAGGATAAAATGTTCCTTTTTTCAAAAAATGTTATGGCTTTTTCAGTATTATCTGTTTTTTTTTTTTGGTGTTTTACTATGAATAGGTACACCTCTATTGCAAGAGCAGTGGTCCACCCAGCACTGTCATGCCAAGAAAAAAGAAGAAGATACTCCTTTAATGCTTTAATTCGTATTCAGTAAATTGAAAGGCTTTTTAAAATTTATATAAAGGTTCTAATTGTTAAGAAGAGTGAGCGAAGAAAATCCATTATTCCTGCATAAGCATTCCTGGTGGACTGCGACAAGAAAACTGGCATACTTATTGCCACTGGAAAGGATTCAGCGAGTCGCTGCTCTGTGCATAACAGGAGCGATAAAAACCATTCCAACAGCGGCGCTGGAAATGATACTCAGCGTGCCACCTATTGACCTTATGGCAGAAAACCTGGCAGTGAAAACCGCGAAGAGGTTGGTGGCTGCTGGAGTATTCACCTGCAGAACCTTCGTTCACAGCTCAATAGGAAAGTGAAGTTCAGGTTGCGCATACTACATGACTCCGTACTTTAATTGGAAGAGAAGATTTCGCACTACAATTGAAGGGGAGGGATGGCACAAAGGCATGAAGCCTGGCCATAGGACTTTTCACATCTATACAGACAGCTCTAAAACTTTAGACGGAGTGGGAGCGGGCATTTACTGCTCAAAACAAGGGATAAGGCAGCCTATTAAGCTGCCAGACCAGAGCAGTATTTTCCAAGCGGAAGTTTTTGCTGTGTGGAAAGCCGTGGAGCTAGCCTACACAAGAGCAAGAAAGAACTCAACAATTAAAATACGGGTTATGCGGACAGTCAAGCAGCAATAAAAGCAATAAGCTCCTATCGTATTAAGTCCAAAAATGTTCGACGGAGCAGGGAGGTCATAGAAAGGCTAGCCGCAAACAGTAGGCTGCATATCTATTGGGTATCTGGTCACAAAGGCATTATGGGGAACGAAATAGTAGATGAGATAGCAAAAAGTGCTGTTAGAGTACCTTTTGAACAAGAGAACGACATACTAAAACCGCTAAATACAATATACAATGAAATGGACGGCTACATGAAAAGGCGAGTGGAAGGTAAGTGAACTAATCTGACTACATGCAAAACAGCAAAAGTCATGTGTAGAACTAACGACAAAAAACTAACTCAATTCGTACTTACGCTCTCGCGAAAGGACTGCAGAACTATCATAGGTATGCTAACAGGTCATAATCTATTGGCTGCATATGCGTACAAGATAGGGATTGCTAACACGGACAAATGCCGGAAATGCAGAGAGGATGTTGAGGAAACTTTAAAACACCTTCTGTGCGTTTGTCCGGCATTATTAAAAACGCGACTAAGATGCCTGGGAGCCCCACTGTTTGAGGGACTGGAGGACGTCTCAAAAAAGGATCTGCCAGCTCTGCTTAGATTCGCGAGGAGCGTTGATATCCTACATGATGTCTACTTTCGGTATTCATAGATTCGGTCTTCATCAGGTATCGCTATGGACCAAAAGGTCTATGGGTGGCTTATTCCCAACCAGGCTTAACCTAACCTAACCTGCATAAACTCAAAAGAAGCAAGATGGTATTTGTACTTGCTTAACATCAATTTTTATAAGAATCAACAATTTTCAGCAGCACTGAAATCTTCTCGGCTTAAGCTTAAAATGCAAGAGTCTCCTTTTTAGCCTTTTATCAATTATACACATTTTTTTTAGCTGATAGTTTTGGTAGTTTTCAAAAAAAACAAAAAGACCAAACTCCAAAATGTTCGCATTTTGGGTATAAAAAAGCACTAAATTTATTGCGAAGAGCAAAGGGTTGGCAACACTGGACAACCACACCACTGTGACGTCACACATTCTGTGATGAGCGCATTCTTGTTTTTATCATTATTCATCATATCCCAGAAACTTTCAGGGTTACCCACGTAATTGGCCCGAGAGCTTCATAAGCATTTGTTAGAACGAAAATATGTCCATCGGCATGAAAGCTAAAGTAAGTTGTAATTTTATACCTTTTTATATATTCGAACTACCAAAAACATACAGCGACTTGGGCTCATCGATTTGTCGGATGCAATAAATACTAATGGGCCCAATGCTGATTTAAAATTTATTTGACATATTTGAAATGCCGTAATTTCCATTTATCTACACATAAATCAAATGTAAATTTGTAGCTGATCGATCATTTGCATTGGGCTGATATTTTAGCCGCCGAGATCTTTTGAAAAGCTTTCCCACCACGACTAGCACATAAATCCCTTCCGATGATGAGAATCACTTTTAATTTCTCCTTCATACGTATTTTATTTATTGCTTTTATCTAAAATGATCCCAAACAGTTTGTATTTGGCTGTCACACCGCTACCGAAGCCGATCGCTGTACGCTTGTTGGTTTGTCGTTGTTGCTGTTGTTGTTTCTGCTTCTGTTTTTATTTTTTACCATTATAATACCCGGTATATGGTGAATATTTCAGTTTCGAATTCCGTCGAAAACATTTCGCTGCATTTGTGACACAGCTGTTGTTGTCTGTTGTCTACCGTTGCCTGCAGCTGACTGGCCGACGCGTTGCCGCCATTGCTGCTACTTTTAGTTGGCCGCTACTTTTGTTAGCTATACAAATACATATACGGGCACCAGCGCATATGTGTGTGTGCGTGTGTATGTTTGTATGTATGCGCCTATGTAGCTCCATATCCGCGTCCACGCCGCCTGGCTGCCTGGCTAAATGGTGCCGCTGTTGTTTGTCGCCATCGCCAGCGACTCTTGCCGACTGCTACCGTTGCCATGGCTGTTGAGACGGCCGTTGCCATGGCTGTTGAGACGGCAGTTGCTGCTGTCGCGCACATTTTTCAACGTAATGGAATTCGAAACATTTTTTACTTTAAAGCAGAAATACATTCCATGCAACATCCGCCGTGTTGAGCTGAGCGGGTCTCGTTGTTGTGTGTGTAGTTGTGAAGCTGTTGGACCGCGGCGTTTACCTCGTTCGCATTGGTTGGATTCGCCAAGCCGTTTGCCAGCCAAGATGGATTTCGGTACCGCCCGTTGGTTTTTTCTTGTGAGTTGCCTACCGCCAGGCGGGTTTAAAAAACTTACAGTGTTCCGATTCCCACAAAAGTGCGGTTAGAGGCGCGGATAGGAGTTGGGCAAAAACAAAAATTGATTTCTTTGAAAACAAAAAATCAAAAAAAAAAAAAATCAAAAAAAAAAAAAATACAAGATTATTTTTTTCCCCCATGACATATTATTTTTTGCCGAAAAATCTTAAAAAAAAATTCGACCGCTTCTGGTCCACTTCTTTTACTAGCGACTTGATCGTAAAGCATACATTTTTCTACAATTTTAAACATTTTTTTATTTGGTTGTTTTGTTTTTCAACTCCAGTCATATATGTATGCATGTACAAGTACATACACCATAAGTTCCCAGCAGGAAACCTTGAAGAAAATCTTGAATAAAATATTCTTCCTAAGTAACTGAGTTAACAGAGTCCAGATGAATTAGTGGCTTTGAAGAAAACGTTTGAGGCTATCGATCAAAGATATTCAAATCTCGCAACGTCCTAATGCATTCTGAAACTTAAGGGGGGAGCCTGCTTTAGAGGCTTCAAAAAGTCGATTTCTTCGTGGATTTTTTTGGGAAGGAAAGAAATATTCGATTGAAACGAAACTTTCAGGTGTTATTGTTATATATCTCAGGAGTCTTCTCAAATTTTTCCATTAAAATATATGCCATATTATGCCTGGTACAAGCATTTTGCCGAGGTGCCTCGAGTGTGCATTTATCGTGCGGCGGGAACGATGCAGGTCGCAATTTTCATCAGAAACCAAAAACCCAAAAAGTTCTTTATTTTGGTATAGTATAGCTTCTAGTTAAACCAAGAAAATTAAACAAAAAGTGAGAAATTCAGCAAATTTAAAATTCATTTTTTTGGAAAAACAAATTCACTTTATATTGTTCAAAAACTGGGTTGAATTTGAAGAGGTTGAGCCAAGGAGCACCAGGAGATTTGGTGGCTCCTAAAACACTCAGGCTAAAAATCCCATTGTATTTAAAGCTCTGGAAAGGGGGTAGATAGTCAAGGAGGGAGGGAGAAAAGTATCAGAGAAAGAGATGGGAACGAATAGAGACAGAGATAGAGATAGTTAGTCCTGTGAGAATTTTCCAGATTCTTTGGCAAATCTGTAAATATCCTCCAGTTTTAGAGAACGAATATTACTCATTCTCATGACATCGGAACCCAATACTCGTAGTCGCGCTCTAGCAAAGGCAGGACACTCACAGAAAAAGTGCTCAGTGCTATCCGCCTCCTCCAAGCATGACAGGCATACCGGGTCCTCGATGATTCCAATGGTGGTCATATGCTGACCCCATGGGTTGTGTCCTGTAATGATGCCGACCATCAACCGAATGTCTTTCCTTCTAAGTTTTAGTAGAAAGTTTGACAGTTTTCTGTTCGGACTTGTCACAAAACACTTTGCAGTTCTGCAGCGTTCTAGACCGGACCATCGCTCTTTATGTAGATTGCCTACATAATCGTTGATCCAATTCTTGATTCCTGCGGGACTGATTCCGATTATTGGCTCTGGCCCCTGTGGGGGCACCGTTGATCCACGGTTGGCCAATTCGTCGGCAATTTCGTTTCCTTGAACACCGGAGTGTCCCGGAACCCATATAAGTACAAGCCTGTTTTGTCTTGCGACAGAATTAAGCTTCTTCTTACATTCTTGAACAATCTTTGAGGTTTGCTTCACGTCCTCCAGGGCCTTCAATGCAGCCTGACTGTCACTGAATACTCCAATCTGTTTCCCGCTCCATCTCCTCTCGATTATCCATTCGGCTACTTTTAGGATGGCAAAAACTTCTGTTTGGAAAACAGTTGCCATTCCCCCCATAGCATAGTGATACTTATTACTATCGTTTAAGTACCATCCGGCTCCAGACCCTATTTCAGTCTTGGACCCATCGGTAAAGAAAATATCCGTCAAACCTCCCTGCATGCATTCTGGATTGCTCCATTGCTCACGCAATCTGACATCAAATTTCCTTCCGAATGAAACTGTGGGTATCAGGTCACCTTTAGGTGCCAAAAACAGTGGATACTGCTCCGACAGCAACTTAAAGATTTCTCTGTGTCCCGAAGTTCCATCTTCGTGCCAGAAACCATATTTATGGAGTCTACACATTGCTTTTATCGCTTCCTGTTGTATCTTAAGATCCAGGGGGAGCAAATCAAGCATAGCATTTAGGGCATCACCAGAGGTTGTACTCATGGCACCCGTGATACATAAACATACACTTCTTTGCAGGCTGTATAGTTCCCGTATTGTGGACTTAACCATGCTCCGTCGCCACCAGACCACAGAAGCGTAAGTGATGATTGGTCTGATAAGTGCCGTGTATATCCATAGGACCACTGCAGGTTTCAGACCCCAAGTTTTGCCAAAGGCTCTACGGCATTGCTGCAAAATCTTCAATGCGCGATTCACCTTCAGTGAAACGTGTGTCTCCCAGGTCAGCTTCTTATCCAAGATTACTCCTAGATATTTAACTTCGTTGGAAAGACCAAGTGTCACACCTTTCAGTGTTGGAAGACTGAGTCCATCCAATTTCCGTTTTCTCGTAAACAAGACTATGGTTGTTTTGTTCGGATTAACGGAAAGACCTTGTCTCATGCACCAATCATCGATTTTGTCAAGAATCCTCTGCACTTTCGTGCAAAGCCTCCTTAAGGATTTATCCGATGTTAGCGCACAGACGTCGTCCGCATATGCTTGGACGTGAAAGCCGAGTTCCTGCATCTCCGCTAATAGGGAGTCTACGACGAAGCACCACAGCAGCGGAGAAAGAACACCCCCTTGGGGACATCCTTGCTTGGCCCTGACTGTGATTTGCTCGTCATCGCTCCCACCAGCGGTTAACAGCCTCTCAGAGAGCATGGAGTATATACATTTTATAATGGCTTGATTAACTCCGTGTCGTTCGGCAGAAGAACATATCGAGCCGAAAGTGGCATTATCAAAAGCCCCCTCAATGTCCACGAACACGCCCATTGTGTATTCGTCAGCTTCCAGCCCAGCTTCAATTTTGCTAACAAGATCGTGTAAGGCTGATTCACATGATTTTCCACTCTGGTAAGCGTGTTGATTTCTACTAAGTGGACTTCTCGGCAATACCCCCACTCGAATATGTTTCTCCACCACTCGTTCCAGACTTTTCAACATGAACGATGTCAAACTGATTGGTCTAAAACTTTTTGTTAGGGAATAGTCATCTTTTCCGGGTTTCGGAATAAATACTACTCTTACGCGTCGCCATTGGGATGGTATATAACCAAATGCAAGACAGGCTGTGAAGATCCTTTTCAGGGCCTCAATCAGCCTGTCTCCTCCTTTTTTAAGCATTGCTGGATATATTCCGTCAGGTCCAGGTGACTTAAAGTTCTCAAAGGAAGATAAGGAAAACCTTATCGATTCCCTTGTCACTATCCGACTAGCAATATACCAGCTGTACCTAGAGGTTCCACCGTTGCCACCGTCATTGTTCATGCCACTCTCAGCTTCAGGGAGAGTTCTACTACCCGGAAAATGGGTTTCGAGTAGAGCATTAAACGTTTCCGATTTGGAAATGGTGTATGAACCATCAGGTTTTCGAATGGAATCCAGCCTTACTGAGCGGTCTAAATGAAGGACCTTACAAAGTCTCGCTGTTTCCCTCATTTCTTCGACGTTACT
Source organism: Anastrepha ludens (assembly GCF_028408465.1). NCBI lineage: Eukaryota > Metazoa > Arthropoda > Insecta > Diptera > Tephritidae > Anastrepha > Anastrepha ludens. Next base: position 22,390,835 of record NC_071499.1, on the reverse strand, counting down.
GCAGAAATTTCTATAGGATTCAAGTTTGGCTTGCCGTACTTTTTTCTTATATTCTCTCTGTGTAAGTCGATGATTGGCCCAGTCCTCTTCTGTTTTGGTCTTCAAGGCCTTATTAAGAAGTTTCCTGGACCGTACACGAAGCTTCGACAGTTCAGGGTTCCACCGCTTACCCCTGTCTGCTTTGCCTGAGTGGACACAGTTCCTCAAAGCAATTGATTAAAGTACCTTCTAATTTCTTAGTAGCATCTTCAATCATTTCTGCTGATTTGAGTTTTTTCAGGTTTGGTAATCGCTCTGTTACAAGCTCACCATACCTGTCCCAGTCCACATTTCGAGGATTCCTACCGGAAGGTATTGATATTGTGTCAATTCCCAGTCGGAATTCGATAAGACGATGATCAGAAAGAGAGTCCTCTTCCAAAACTCGCCATCGGTTGATTTGATTTCCAACTGACCTATTGGTAAGTGTTAAATCAATCACCTCTTGTCTCCTTCTGGTCACAAAAGTTGGTTTGTTACCAGTGCTTTGGATGACCAAATCGGATGACAGGATAAAATCCAGTAACTTGAGACCTCTGGGGTTGCATTTGCTGCTTCCCCACACAATGTTCTGTGAATTTGCGTCACAGCCCACTATTAGCCCCAGATTATTGGATTCTGGGTTAATCATAACTTTCTTAAGGTTTTTTAGATTCAACTAGAAGAAAATTTAGTTCCGAATACAATCAAGGTTATCTCGTTTCGATAGGACGTTAAACTTTTTCCCTATCTTTCCCGCCAATTAGGAAAAATCGTAAAAATAAAAAACCGAAAAATCGCGCGTCAAAGTTTTTGTATATAAAAAATCCGCTTGTACACCTGCTCGACGCTTGCTCACAATTTCTTCTGTAACTCCGAAACTATTTTGAATTTGCTTCTGAAATTTTGAGGACACATTCTTGGATAGTTTGGGAAGACATTTATGCAAAAAAAAATCGATTTTTTGAAGCCTCTAAAGCAGGCCCTCCCCTTAAGCAGCTCGAAAGACACTCCACTCTGCCATAAGCAACTCGAAAACTGCAGCTAATTACGGCAAATCCCTCAAAGGGATCCGACAATTAGGTTAGGGAATAAGTTCGTAGCGTTCTTATCGAAGGCTTTTATTTAAACGAAAGAAAATTATTACATCAATAAGTTAACCAATTATATATTCGCCGCTGCTGTTTAAAGCCTCTCTCCACCTCTCGACCAATTTGTTGATGCCGTTCGGCCAAAAATCGTCTGGTTCGGTGTCAAAGAAGCCAGTTTTTAAGGACCTTTTTGTTATCTTCCTTCGTATGGTTGGACAGGGAGCGGAAAAGATAATTATCCGTTGGTAGAGGGTCCGGAGAATACGGCGGATACTGAATGACCTCATACTTAAGCTCTTGGAGTGCGACTTTGGCGTATCTCCTGGAGCCACCCAGTCATTTCTGTGCTTCATATTGATGTATAGGCACCATTTCTCATCTCCCGTGACGATTCGGTATAAAAAGCGCTGTTTGTGACCGCGTGAAAATAGAGTAATAAAAGCAATTTGCGAAAACCAAATCTTCTCCTACCCAAGTACTCCCACTAAATCGGACAGTCATCCTCCTCTATTATTTTAAGCCACAAGCGGGGAAAGTGGTGTTTCTAATTTGGTATTTAAAAGACTAGACGCTTTGTTAAAGCTGGTCCTAAGATTCATCTGATGCTTTGCCACTGAGAAATTCAGAGCAGAGCTCAGTTTAAATACGTCTGTAGCTACGCTCCTTGTGCAAATTGACCCATTTAGACTGATGGATGACAGAACTAAAGGCGACAGCAAACTTTATATACAAGAATCAAACAATCAACTGTATTGATAACGTCCACCTGGGTTTGTGTTTTCAAACCTAGCAACCAGGCAGCTTATCAAAGCAAAAAGCAAGAATCTAAAAAAGAATTTAAGAAAAAAATAACAACAGAATTTCTATTTAATGTTTTTAAAATTAAAACTATTTCAAAAATGTCACGAAGGAGAAGAACAACATCAACAACAACAACACTAAAATTACCTTAGTGTCAGGGTCGTGTTGCAGCGGCAGCCATATTTCTTTTCCAAGCACGCAAACTCCTTCAACGATGCCTTGTAGCAAAGTGGCGACAATGACAGCGGCAGCAGTGGCAACGGTCGCTTTGTTATATCTTCAGCGGCCTCAATGACAATTCTTTTGAACAATTTCCCACTTAAATATTCCCTCTTCGCCCCTACTCCTCTAGTTGCCCAAATTTACTTTGCGTATCTTTTCACTTAGTTTTGCCCCTTTAGTGCAACTGTTGCAAGTTATCGCTTTCGCTTTTGTATTTGTTGTATGCAACATTCTTATCCAAGCAGCAAATGCATTTACACCGATTCGGTGTAGTTGTGGCATGGCGCATTCTTCTTGAGTAAAAATATTTTGAGTATTCCAAAATGGTTTTTTAAAAAAGATTCATTACTTTGTGTGGATTCTCGATTGGGTAGTGAAGAATTGATAGTAAAGTGGATGCAATATTTGCCATCTAAAACATCTGTAGTGTGTACCGGTTGATGGCGAGACCACTTAATCAGTCGCAATGGAAATAGTTGCGGAAGACGGCGCTGAAATTTTGTAAAGGCGATGAACTCAGATAAAGAAAGGTACAGTCTTTGGACAGAAGGAAAGGAAGGTACAGAGCGTGGCTGAGCTCACTTTTTGCTTCGAAATTCGATCTAAAAGGCGGAGGATGGGAAGACTCTTAGAGTTCCAGAGCCAAAGCCGCAACAACTTTCTATCGGATGCACAACTAAGAGCCGCTTCATTGTTCGGTACTGGTCTTGTATTTTTAAAGAACGTGGCATAGTTTACTTTTTCCTTCGAAATTTGATGTAAAGAAGTTTACAGCTCCGCAGCCAAATCCATCAGATGCACAACTAGCAACCGCTGAGTTAATTGATCAGGCTTTTTCTTCACAGAGTGGCATATTTTTGGGCGAGTAGCTATGCAAAAATGACAATCTGATGATTGCCGCCGTCCAGAAAAGTACTTAAATTAGGGGGAGAATACACTTGTCGCTCTACTCTTTGCTGTCAGTAGTGAAAGGAACTAAGAAAATGAAGAACACGAACCCCGAAGGTTCCAAAAGTGGGTGACCTGGTCATGGACATACATAGCTTACTTTAAGTATGGGAGAAGTTTTTTCCTACTTTGGCTCTTAGGAAGGGATATCAGAAGTAAGTTTAAAGGCGATGATGAAGAACCAGACGCAGTTGACGTCCCATTACCAGACTTGAATGCAGTCCGAGTTGCAATAGCGTGGGTGATAGCTGATGAATTGTTGACTGAGCTATACACTTATCAAACCGTGGTTCCACTACTGTCTCTAGAACCTCGTTATATGCAGCGGAATTCACCCGAAGTCATTGAGTAAAGAAGTGCAGTGGCATGCCATGCCCTTTGTTGCTCACAACACCAAAAATTTTAGCATTTGGCTGAAAAAATTTTTTTCCTTACTCATTCCGCTCAGGCGTACACGGCTCGGTGCTGTTATTTTTGCGTCGCCCCCTTGATGTCAGCATCTGCTAGCTCGTGCAACATCGACCTTCTTTAACCGACTGGGACCTCTGCTCCCTTGCCAGTGTCATTTGTTATTTCTGCGTTTGGTCTTTTGAACTTGGCCGACATTTTTTCGTGAGAAAAAAAACCATAACATTTCATGTGCTTCGGGGTGCTTAATTTTGTTTAGAAGACGTTTCGATCGTATAACTCGCTGTTCTCGTGTTTGCTCCGAGTCTTTTAACGTGGGATTTATACCGCAGATGGTCATGGACAACTCGATGGATAAGACTCTCAGAAAGATTAAGCTTCCTCCCAAAGTCCCTCATTGATTTTTAAGGGATCTAGTCAATGATCACTTGCTTTTTTTGAATAAATTTTGCAGATCGGATAGTGTCAGATGGTTTCTCGTGTTTTTTCTGTTTTGCAACAGATTTTGCATCTCCGTCTGATGCTGTAGAACCCTTATTGCAGAAGCTGTGGGAATCCTGCAGAGAAAGAGACTGTGGAACACTTTCTCTGCAAATGTCCGGCTCTGGCGGCTAGGCGCTTGAGATTCCCTAGCGTGCCCTTTGGGGATGACTTGAAAAAATTCTCCAGCTTAGATTCCTTTTCTCTCCTCCGCTACATCAACAACACTAGATGACTGTAGACGGTTTTCCCTAAATCCTTTCACAGGTAGTGGTCCACATTATGGTATCAAAACGGCACGTAAGTGCTACTTGGGGTACTCTTGCCATCTTACTTACCTACCTACCTGATGCTTCCAGTTCACGGCGAACCTTATAAACGAATAAATGGGCGCACTTAAGAAAGTTAGAGATTCCTAAATCGGTGTGATTTGCACAAACAGCGACGATAACTGCCTGATTTTTCATATCTTGAGTTAAGTTGTTGTCCTCGGGAAGGCACCCTGTATGTAAGGGCAATGATAATGGTTGCACGGGATAGGCTAAGCCCTTTATGCACTGCAACCGGATTGATCTATTGCCCTCCTTTAAGTGCTTAATTTTAATTATTTAGTACTGCGAGGAATAGCAGCAGCTCTTTAGGAGGGAACATTTGTACGCCTTCATCCTCTAGTAGATACGAGCCCAAAATTCTGTGTCTCCTGTGACTCTATGCTTTACAATTGGTAAATAAGTTCCCATGGGCTCCTTTTCAGGTCTAATATATCTAGTTCTGCTGTATTGTAAAGCTTATTGCAGGCAAAGTGGTCGGCACCTGCTCCACAGAGTAATCCGAGGCACTTTTTTGTCTAGAGTTAGTGCAGATTTTGCTCAGATGGTATTGACGCCCATGAACTTTTTGGAGTGATTAAGGCCGTTAGAGCAGATTTTGTTATGTTGGTATTAGAGTTCTGGAACTTTTTCTAACTATCCAAATCATTTCTGCCATTCCGGTATTTCCTGGTTTTTATTTGGATCCATTTCTGTTTTCCTGTTTTATGTTGTTTTCAATAAATTGTATTGGTATAATAAATCGCACCTCCGCACCTTTTTTGTCATAAAAGTCTGCCTCCTCGTTTCCTTCGTGTCACTCATTTCTTGGTACCCAAATCAGAAAGACCTGATTAAGATTCACCAGTTTGTTGAGTGCATTGTTACACCCTATAAGAGCTTTCGAATTAAACCTAAAGTTACTTAAGACTTTGAGGACTGTTTGTCTGTTCGAAAGTATTTTAATTTTAAGTTTTTCGAACCATCCCATGGAGCTGGATCATTGTACACGCTCGCTAGGTCCGAGCAGAACTTCTTTCATTCATAATCCCTCAAGAGAGGAGTGGAGGTGTGTAACATGTTGAGGTCAGAGCATGACAAAAATGTGTGCGCATGGCTCGAAGTTGGACGGACGAGTTGGTGGGAGAGTATTCTGCCAGGAGCTTCTCGTCAACCTTCAGTTTAGGCTTCCGGATCACTGTAGATCTGGGTCCAAGCGGAAGTAGCCGAAACGAGGGAAGCAGTGGATTGGCTGCTTACTTCTGTAATTACAGTAAATGATGTAAATATCTACTCCGACAGCCAACCGGCAATTATGACCTTAGGCTCGTTGTTTGTGCACTCGAAATTATTCAGGGAATGGCTGACTTCTATCTCGATTGCAGCCGCATACTTCGATATCAGGCTTATTTGGCTTCCCTCTCACAGTAGCATACAGTGAAACTGCTGGGCTGATGAGCTGGCTGGACAAGGAACTTTGGAGACGGTTTCATCGCAAAATCAGAGGATTGGAGTTCCCTTGAGAACCTGTGGTTTTCTCCTGGAAAGGTGCGCATCGCGTCAACTCAGTGAGCACTAAGCTAGTAGGGGACCCTCGAGAGAACTTATAAGACTAGAAAAGCACAGCTATCGAATTTGGTAGGTATCCTCAACGGACATTGTCCGTTAGGTGTTCATGCCTTTCTGCAGAAGCTGTATGGAGGACGAGGTGGAATCCTCTGAACACTTTCCTCTGCCCTGCTCTCGTCGGGCAAAAGTGTACACATCTGCGAAATCCTTTTGGCTACGGAATGTTCGGGGGCACTTGAGGGAACTTCTAAGGCTAACAAAACTGCAGCTCTCTAATTTGGTGAATATCCTTACTGGACATTGTCCGCTAGGTGTTCATGCCGTAAGACTTGGGATTGCCTCAAACTCGTTCGGCAGAAGCTGCCGGGTGGGCGAGGTGAAATCATCTCAGCATCTTCTTCTCTGACAAAAGTGTATCGATGAACTACAGTCACGCACCTTCTTTAGCACAGTAAAAAACTGGTGCAATGAATTTTCTTGTGCGAGCGCTGGGCTACTGCGCAAACGTGCAAAGTCGCGAAATCCTTCTGATCACGGGTAGATTGGGGGCGTTCTAGGAAACTTCTAAGGCTAACAAAGCCGCAGCTCTAGAATTTAGTAGGTATCCTTACCGCACGTTGTCCGTTAGGTGTCCATGTGGTGAGGCTTGGGATTGTCTCAAGTCCGTTCTGCAAAAGCTGTCAAGGGAACGAAGTGGAATCATTTTAGCACCTTCTCAGCTGCCTTGCTCTCGTAGTGAAAAGGTTTAGGCATCTGCCTCTCACTTAAAAGCGCTTCCATGCCAGCAGTTGGGGTAGTTCTCGTAGCTCCTGTTATGCTTGTTGTTGAAATGGTTGAGTATTTCCACTTAAATGATCCTGATTGGTGACCATTACCGTTTTACTGCAACTATCCTCGTGTAATGATGTTTTTTTGTTTTTTTTTTTGTTTGTTCTAAGTCGGATCCATTTAGCGAGGTCCAAGTATAGCAGCAAATTCTTTATCTCGATGTCTGAGTACTCATTAGTTTGCTGCAAGAAAGGCTTACCAAACGAGCGGAGTCGTGCTCTAGCTAGCCCTGGACATTCACATAAGTTGTGGAAAAAACTTTCCTTCGCTCCTTCTCCTTGACAGCTTCTGCAGATAGGATTGAAGGGTAGGTTGAGTCTAGCTGCATGATCCCCTACTTTGCAATGACCTGTAAGGGCCATGCAGTGATGCGTGAGATGTTTGGCCGAGAGCATCCTAATAGATTATTCGTCCTTTGGATTTTGTATGACGGCCAAGTGTTTTTTGTTGTAATACATGTAGTTAGTTGCTTCCATCTTCTTTCGGCTAAAGCATGATAGTGTGAAGCAATGGATGCTTTTAATGTGTTGAGTGGAGTGAAGACTGCCACCGCCTCTGCTATTTCTAGTGTCGAACCTTTTCTTGCTAGCTCATCCACTATCTCATCATCCCATATGTTCCTATGGCCGGGAACCCATATCAAAGTAATTTCAAGCCCATGGCTTAGCAATTCCAGCTCCTCTCTACACTGTAAGACCAGTTTGGATGAAATGTAGTTGGAGTCTAAGGCCTTAATAGCTGCTTGACTGTCTGAGAAGATAGCTACTCTTGCACCAACTTCCTTGTAGAGTTCTCTGATCGCTAAGAGTTCTGCCTGGAACACGCTTATGCTTAGGCACGCCAGCCTTTGTAGTCTACACAGTTTTGACATAGCTGTAATTTTATTGGTTTTTGGACACCACCCCAATGCCCCATGTAGTAGGATAAGTCTTACGATTTGGGTGTAACTCCAGAAGGTAATTCGATCATGCCTTTCAACCTCTGAATTGAATACTGAGTTAGCTTCATATTCTGAATGTGGTGAAAATTGTATGAGCTGTGATGTTCTAATACTTGGAGAAGGTTACATAAAAGCTGCTGGTCTTAAACTTTTGCGGCAGGCTGTACATAACCACGGCATTCTCAGAATTTTTCTTCATGTGCACTTATGAATTAAAATTTTATGTAGGTCAATTATAAAATCACAAACTCTATGGAGTGAGTTCGCTTACTTAAATTTTGTAATTAACAAACTCGCATTTTAATGCAATCGAACTTTTGTAACCGAGTTTCGACTTGATTGCTCACTGTTTTGTGTTTTAAATTGATTTTTTTTTGTTAATATTTTTCCACATACAACCTTTTATTTAATAGTGATGTATGTATGTATGTATGTATGTATATGTGTGTGCGCTTTCCCATATTCTTCATTTTTTATTGGTTTGCAATAACTTCTTGTTTTATTTGCACTGCATGAAAACTCACTTATGAGTAAATGCAAACGTGCGTATGTGAATGTGTGCTTGTGTATATGTGTTTGTGTGTAGTGAATGCACGTAATGTAAGTATTTTTAAACTGATTTCTGATTGCCGCCACACCGTTACTTTTTTCTTTGTTCATTGCTGTTTCAATGGTTGTATTTGTTTGTTGTTGCTTTTGCACTATTGCACTGCTATTGTTGCGCATGCGCATTCGCCACAATCATTTGGTGGCCCCACACTTTTATGTATGAACAAGTAACGATTGCGAATACTTAATCGTGGTTGCGAGTGCACACATGTGTGTGTGTGTGTGTGTGTGTGCCTTGCGCTTTTGCCACTCATGCAACACTGCACCACTGCAACATTAACCAAAAAAACAGAACAAAAAAAGACACGACCGCAACAGCTGCAAAAGTTCGCATTTTAAATTCAACGAGTTGTTAATTTTTCTATTTTTTTTTTTGTTTTTGCTTATTTAGTTTCAGCAGCTTTTTGTTATTGTTGTTGTATTTGTTTTTTGTTTATTGCGCTATTTGCTTTAGTTCGAATGCATTTAATGTGCTAATTACGGTCAATTAAAGTCGTTAGTGAGGGCCTTTAAGGCGGTGCATATCAACTTCTTCGCGGACTTGCCAAGTTACAATACTTACTAAGTACAGCGCATTTGTATATATACATATGTATGTGTGTGTGCATATGTATGAGCGAAATGTGTGTGCGTAACCCTGCAGTGCAGAGCCAAAGTACTCGGCAAGCATTTTAATTCCTCAACTGGTATTTGATGGATGAAGAAGTTATACTAGTTCGAGAGCGACCAGATTGATACTAGTTGCAAAACGATCAATTGGCGGTGTATGCGAAACAAATGCTCATTAAATATTATAAGACTCAGCAAACATTTCAGTTCACGTATAGGTATTTGTTGGACAAAAGTCATACTAGTCCAATAGTGACTACAATTACACTAGTTGTAAACTGTTCAACTAGAGGTGTATGCGAAACATATGTGGCTTTGTAAGGCTTTGTAAACATTTTAGTGCCTGAACTGGTGTTTGATAGAATCAAACGCACTAGTTCGGGAGTAATTAGAACTGCACTAATTGCAAAATGATCAATTAGAGGTGTATGCGCCACTTAATTAATTAATTTAATATTAATGTAATACTATAAAATTCAGTAAACATTTCAGTTCACGAAGAGGTATTTGATGGAAAAAGTCTAACTTTTCCAATAGTGAGTATAATTACACTAGTTGCAAAAGAACCAATTGGAGGTGTAAGCGAAATAAATGCTCATTAAATATTATAAGACTCAGCAAACGATTTAGTTTATGAACAGATATTTGATGAAACAAGTCATACCAGTTCGAGAGCGACCAGAATGTGACTAGTCGCAAAAGGACTAATCGGAGGTGTCTGCGAAATAAATACTCATTAAATATTATAAGACTCAGCAAACATTTTCGTTTATGAATAGATATTTGATGAAAAACGTCTTGCTAGTTCGAGAGCGACCAGAATGACACTAGTCGCAAAAGGTCCAATTGGAGGTATATGTGAAACAAATACTCATTAAATATTATTAGGCTCGGCAAACATTTTACTTTATGAACCGATATTTGATGAAATAAATCATACTAGGTCGAGAGCGACCAGAATGACACTAGTCGCGAGAGTACCTATTAGAGGTGTAAGCAAAATAGATATTCTTCCATTAATAGAATATGCAGAAAATATTTTAGTACTTGAACTGCTATTTGATAAAGGAAGTAATAGTAGTTCCATAGCGACTAGTTGCAAAACGACCAATTAGAGGTCTGGGCAAAACAAATGTTGATCTAATACTACTAATAAGTTTGTTTTTAATAGTAGCGATGCACAAATAATGGTTAATTCAATATTACTGTTTTGGTCCATTTAAAACTAATCCATTAACTGGTACAATACGGATGCAAAGGCTTACTATTTCGTTAAATGCTATGATGCTTATGTATGTACCGACAATTGATATTTTGTATGGCATCGCTATGTAAAATTGACAGTTCATAGTATAGAAAAAAATATGAAAAAGAAAAAAAAAGTACAAAAAAGCCGAATTACTTCTGCTGCAAATATAACTGGTAGCAAAGTAGTCCGATACTACCAGGTTTGACGGTAGGAAACTTCAAGATACATAGTGTGGCATACAGATAAGTATATATAATAGCGCGACTTTCAGTATTAAATACCTAGATAATCAAATATTATATTAATTTCGTTTTCGGTAGCGTCTCTAAGCTTCAAAGCCATAGTTCTGGCAGTTCAAAGCCCAAGGAGCCTGGGAGCCCGAAAATATGTAGAATTAAAGTAGAAATCGGATCGGCTAGGAAGGGGGTTGAGAAAACTTGTTTTATACAAATTTATCCACCCTAATGCACATGCGAGTATATGAAACAATTCGATTTTCAAATACTCCAAAAATTAAAGAAGAGTTTTGAAGAAAAAAATTCACTTATGATAAGCAGAATTTGGACATATTTGGTTGTTTTGAGGGTAAAGCACTACTGTCAAATAAGCTATGTAAATATAAAATTAGTGATGAAAGGATAAGGTTGCCATATATTCGCAAGTTTTTTTTCAATTTTGTCCACATTTATTTTAGTTATTTATTTTATAAAAATATTTTTTATCCTATAGCAAATACTACATAAATCCAAGTCTCAAACCTGTGTAAAATTTTTACGCACTAATGCAATATCCTGATCGAACATCTGATATCAGGCCAAAATATTCTGCGTTTCGCTAAAGCTTGGCCAAGTTTAACACAGCGCGCCAGTCGTTTATTTCTCGAGCTAACCGGCGCCAGTTGTGCACACCAAGTGAAGCAAGGTCCTTCTCCACCTGATCTTTCCAACGCAGAGGAGACCTTCTTCTTCCTCTGCTGGTACGGCATCGAATACTTTCAGAGCCAGAGCATTTGACCCAGCCAACCCGGCCGCTGGATCTTTATTCGCTGTATACAGCGTTGCCAACGTCAGAGGTTGTCAAATTTTTGGCGCTTTTCTAGCTTTACAACGGAGTGTATATGTACCTAATAGTTAAATTTAGGCTTACAGGAGCTTCATTTTTGTAAAATTTAAATGATTGTGTTGGTCTGTAAGACATCTCACTGAAATAAATGAATAAATAAAAACCTATTGTAAATTTTAACGAGAAGAAAAAGGTTTATGCCTCTTTGTTGAATTTAAAGCTGCCTTCGACAAAGTACTCAGGAAACTGCTCATTCACAAACTATTGATTTGAAACGTTCTCTGAAATGAAGGGTGTTTGAGCCTCATTTACTTTTTGCGCTATATTTAAATGACTTGCATGAAGTTTTGGGTGTTGGTTTGAAAGTTGACGATCTAAATATAAGGCTACTTGCTCTATGCCGGGGATATATTCTTTTTGGCAGATGCACTAAATACACGCCAAAAATGATAAATCATCTAACGGATTACTGTGAAAAATGAAACATGGAGGCTAACTTAGCCAAATCGGCAATAATGGTTTTGTGTCGAAAAAAGAAAAATGGCAATATAAGGGAGAGAATATTATTATAACGAGCTGCTTTCTGAGGGTGGCTCTCACACCGAAAATGTTTTCGAGAAACATCTAAAAAAATGGAACAACGCCGCAATGTCAAGTTTAAACTTCAAATGGAATAACTTTTTTTTAAAAGAGGGAAATAAAATTAGGCGTGAAATGGAAAATGTTTCAATCAGTCTGTCCAAAGATATGTAGCGTAAATATGGGGATACTTACTGTATGTTTGAGAACGTTGACAAATAACAACTGCAAAATTGCATAAAGACATTTTAAGCGTCCTAACTTTGCCTCTCTCTTAATTGCTGTCCTCCCTGATGGAAAATAGGGCCTCTACAAAATGCCTCCAACGGTCACGACCATTCGCAATGATTCTGACTTTTTTGAGGATTCCCCAGTTCTTTTTCGAGACTTCTCTTCAAAATGCGTCCTTTTCTCCTACTACCTTGCGGCTTCCAATCGAGTGCTTGCCTGAATATTTCTCCTTTCGAAGAGTTTGGCCAATCTTCCTGCTGTTCCTCTGCTTTATTTCAGTCTGGTTGGGTAACTGCTTACAACTCGCCCAAAGCTCTCTGCAGTTGATTGTTTTGGGCCACCGAATCCACAATAAACGACTTAAACATTTGTTGACAAAAACTTGCAGCTTATTTGCGCGCAAGTCTGTCATGGGTCAGGTGTCACAGCTATGAACCTATTTTACATTTGAGTTGAAAATACGTAGCTTTGTATGTGTGGAAATCGATGTAAAATTCCATATCTGGTACAGCTGAGGAAACGCGTTACGAGCTTTTACGATTCTACTTTGTACGTCTTCTGCTGCACCTCCGTCCGCAGAAATTACACATCTCAGGTAGGTAAAGGCGTTGACGTTTTGAATGCTGGAATTGAAAACGCTAAAGTTACTGCTTGGATCCACTACATTTACTTTAAGTGATTTCGTTTTTTTTCCCTGTTAATCTCCAGCTCGACTTTCTTTGATTCTTCCACCAAAACGACGAGCATCTTCTGCATGTCGGAGTGCTTTGTCAACAACAGGCGTAATCTAGGGTTTCAAGGTGTTCGCTGAAGTTCCAAAATCAGTAATCACCGAAAACTCCATCGAAATTGTTCCGAAAATTATCAAAAATGCACCGAAATCATCGTTGAAATTCATGGAATCGGAGTTGAATATCTCTAAAACATCGATTTATCGCATTTTAACTGATCATTTGGACTTACGGAAGGGCCGTTCACGTTTCATTCTGCACAAGTAACTGAAGGCCAAAATTTGCTCAGAATTCAACATTCGAAAGGCCTCATTAAAGAGACGAGAAAAGACGAGAACTTCCTTTACAAAATTGTAACTGGTGACGGAACGAGGTGTTTCCAACATGAACCTAAAACTAAGCGTCAAAGTGTCGAATGGAAGGCCCCAGACGAGCCACCACCCAAAAAATTGCTTTTGGAGAAGTGAAAAATCAAGTCGATGCTCATTTGTTTTTACGATTCCAAAATAATTGTCCACAAGGAATTCGTGGCAATGGGTGAAACCGTCAATGCAATTTTCTATCTTGGCATTTTGAAACGTTTGTTGAATCGCATGCGTTGAATTCGCCCTGAATACCGGGAAGGAGGAAGCAGGCGCTTATTACATGATAATGCACCGTCTCTTCGATCCACTCTTGTGACTGATTTTTTGACTAAAAATCACATTTTAGTCAACAATCTCTCACCATATTCGTCTAATTTGGTTCCCTGTGACTTCTAACTATCCGGGACTTTGTATTTGGTCAAGAAAGAAAAACGTTTTGCATCCATAGAGGCCATCCAAAAGGCTTGTACCGACATCCTGTCCCGGTCAATGACCTGAAACACTCTTTCGAAAAGTTTTAGATAGCACAAAACAGTATATTGAGGCCAGAGGGGACTGTTTTGAATAAACTAACTCGATGTTATCAGATCAAAGCTCCTGTCATTTCTATTTTAGCTCATTCTTGTTTATTTTGGACTTAATCGTTGGTTAATGGTAATAAAGGGTTAAGGTATGGGCCTTTAGCACTGCGACCATATATATCTATTGTGCACCCTATGCTGTCTATTGACTGTTAAGTATGCTTATGAATTGTACCAGCTCCTTCTGAGGGAGTGATTGAAGGTCTTCATCTGTAAGCATGAACTTGTTTAAAAACTTTTTCCTTCTATGCGTCAACCCCGGACATTCGATAATGAGATGTTCTATAGACTCCTCATCTTCGTAGCAAAATCTGCAGGTGCTGGTGTTAGTTATGCCTAATTTATCTAAGTGTTTGTTGCATGTAATGCTCTTTTTGTTTAACGTGATGGCCGTATTAGCATTGAAACTTAAGAACTTTTTGGAGTGTCTAAGACCCTCTACGTTGTTCCAATGCTGATTTATTAAAGTTTTGGCCCAGTATTTTACTTTTTTTTAAGGCTGTTTTTGTTAAATCCAAACATGGGACTAGGTCCAATGAAATTTACATCTGCCCCTTTTTTGGCTTGAAAGTCTGCCTTTTCGTTGCCGTCATATCCCTCATGTCCTGGTACCCAAATTAATGAGACATTGTTTTTGGATGCCATGTTATTGAGTGGCTTGTGGCATTCTAAGAGAGTTTTTGAGTTGTAGGTATAGCTATCTAAAGCTTTTAGAACTGATTCGCTGTCCGAGAGTATTCTAATCTTTACTCTCTTGCATCTTGTTTGCTGCTTCCATTATTGTGTATTTGGACTTAACCTTGTATATCTAAATAAATAAAAAAATTAGAATTTTATATTTAATTTCACACCGCTTTCTCTTCATTTCTCGTACCTTTCATCCTCACCTTATAAGTGAGCACGTCACTTAAACGAGAAGCACTTAAAAGAAATTTGAGGAGGCAGGTAGCGATCTGCTGAAAGTAGAAAAGGAATATTTTGAGGCGCATCCATCTCTAGTTTGAAATTAGCTGCCTACTTCAATTTGCGATTGGCCTCTCTATGATATTTCAAGCGATGAGCATAAAAATCTGAAGTTGCACGTATTTCCGTTTGCTATTTTTCCATTCTAATTTAGTTTTCTTGTTTTTCGGCGAAACAGCCTAGCGAAGTCCAATAAAAAAATTCAGTACATTATTTCTGCAAAAACATAAAAATTACATTAAAATTTAAGATTTGGTTGCCGGTCAGCTTCGCATCACAACAAGTAAACTTAAGAGGCGAACACACGCGCGCAAACGAATGTATTAAAAACTAGCGGTTCTCAAGTACCCACCGATTAAAATCGCCAATATTGAGCTCGTAAATCAGCTAGCGCCTGTGCACTTTGAAATTTCCCCAACACTTTATTTGCTATTTTTACAACGCGATGCCGTTTCCTGCTTAACGCAGCCGCCAACGGACCACGGCGCACAGAGGAACTTTGCGTTCATAAAAAGGCTGCCAGTGGGAAACTGTGGCTGAGCAGGAAAAGCGGCCAAAGCGGGCGAGGAAAATGGAAATGGAAATTCGGTGTGTTTGTGTATGTGTGAGTGTGTGTGCGCGCGTGTGGGGAAACGCGCCAGAATTGCCAGAACGAAAGCGTTAAAGTGGTCCAAATGGCGTGACCGGCTGAAGTGAGGCGGTATTGGCGGTGGTTAGCAAGTGGCTAGCGTTTGGTGGTGGCACTGCAACGCACAAATGCATATACATACATATGGCCATATGTACCATACATAGCGCGCCGCGTTGGCCTGTGCTGACCATTGTTTTGTGTGCGTTTTTTTTGTGTTTTTTATTATTGACTTTTCACAGTTTTTATTATTTTGGCGCAACGGTGTTTAACCTCAACCCGCTTTCGAGTTGTGCATTTCGTTGTTGCACATTGCCGTTGTGGCTATGTTGTGGTTGGTCGGCGGACTCACTGCGTACAAGCGTACAAGCAACAACCGCACTGCTGCAGCGTGAATGCAATTACAAACGCAACCGCAACGCAGCTGAGTCCATGCTTTTATTAGTGCCGTTGTTGTTGTTGTTGTTATTACTGTTCTTACTTGTGCATACGTTTAAACATGTACACATACGTGAACATACGTAGGAACGCATACTGATTTACGCTTTGCCTCCTGCTGCTAAATGCTGCCGCGCTTCCTTCTCATTCCCTTTGCGTCATCGACTATTTGTTGGTGTTTTATTAGTTTGCATTTAATGTTGTTGACTTTGTAGTAGTTTTTGTTGTGTTGCTGCAGTTTCGTCTTCAATACGTTATATAAGTAGGCAGCACTGGCGGTGAACGAAAATAGATACAGGCCGCAGGCTGATGGGCAGTGGCGTCGCGGCCGTAACGGCTGCACCAGCAGCAGTGACTAAAGAGCTATGCGAGTCGTCCCCAGTGGGGGTAACTATTGAGCCCAAAAATACACAGCATCATTTATTTACAAGCATACACACACAAAAACCTTTGCATGTATTTGTGAGGAAGTTCCCTATAGGGAAAACGAGCGAAATGAAATTTTGATTTAGGAAAAGAAGTTTTTTTTCCAATTTCGAGCCACCCACAGGTATGGCCAGAGACAATTCTTTTGTTTCAAAAAGAAGCTGATAATTTTATGGAGAAGAAAAAAGTTAAACATTTCTTCTTCTTCTTGACTGACGCGATAACCGCTTAAACGAACTTGGTCGAGTTTTAAAAAGCGCGGCAGTCGTTTCTTTCTCGTGCCAACCGGCGCCAGTTGGACACACCAAGTGAAGCCAAATTCTTCTCCACCTGATCATTTTAACACGGAGGAGGATTTCTTCTTCCTCTGCTACCACCAGCTAGTACCGCATCGAATACTTACAGAGCCGAAGCTTTTGTATCCGTTCGGACGACATGACCCAGCCTACGAAGCCGCTGGATTTTGATCTGCTGAGCTTTGATCTGTATGTACATATGTATCTGTATCTTAACAATGATACGTCTATGTCATTGTTAAGCTCATACAGCTCTTGTTCCATCGCCTGCAATACTCACCGTCAGCAACGTGCAAAGGTCCTAAAACCTTCCGCAGAATATTTCTCACAAATACTCCAAGCATCGCTTCCTCGGATGTTGTCATCGTCCACGCTTCTTCGCCATTCGTTACGATGGACGTGATGATAACCTTGTAGAGTGTTAGTTTTGTTAGTCGAGAGAGAACTTTACTACTCATTTACCTACTTAGTCCAAAGTAGCACTCATTAGTAAGCGAGGTTTTGCGTTGGATTTTCAGGCTAACATTATTATCGGTATTAATGCTGGTTCCAAAATAAACGAAGCCTTTTGAAACCTCGAAATAATAACTGTCAACAGTGGCCTGGGTGTTAAGAGGCAGCAAAAAGTTCCGTGAGGTTGCTAATATCGAAGGACATGAAATCATCACAAGAGCTACCCTCAAATATCTGGGTATTATGTTTGATGCTAGGCTAACATTTAAGCCACATATTGAATACTCAGTAGAGAAAGCCGAAAAAGTAGCAGCGGCGCTTGCTCAGTTCATGGTGAGCTCGGGAGGGTCCAGACAACAACGTAGGCTGCTGTGCGTAAGCGTGGTAAGAATTGTTATTCTGTACGGTGCAACTATCTGGTCTGATGCGCTAGATTAAACCACATACGCACGTGAAATGAGATCCCTGTACCAGCTTTGCCTTCCGAACTACATAAGAAGAAGTAGCGCTTGTAATATCTGCACTTTGCCCCATAGACATTTTGGCGAGGGAGATGGCCGAATCCTCAAAAAGTGAGATGAGTCGTCAAGCAGTGAAGGACAGTTGTCGGCAGAAATGGCAGAGTCGGTGGAGCAATTCGCCCAACAGACGTGGGACCTATCGCTTGATTGCTTCTGTACGAAGTTGGCTCGACAGACGACATGGGGATGTGGATTTCAACCTTACCCAAATATTGGCAGGACACGGTTGCTTCAAATGTTAACCTTCTTGCAAATGCACCTTCTATGGAAATGGCGATATTGAAGATGCAGAACGTTGCTTTTTTTTGTCTCTTCGCAGTTATAAGCCGAAAGGTTTGACTTGAGAAATAAGGTAGAAAACCAATTAAGTTTAAGAACCTGGTTGATATTTTGCTTGAGTCAAAAGAAAACTGGTCCGTTTTTTTTGCAATGTAGCAAATAAAATCATCACAAAGTTTCGTTACGCGGAGCGTCTCCGCAAATTTTCATAGAGAGGCTCTCACTCCGCGAAGTAATACCTAACGATAGTTCCGCGGACAAATGGAAACGGAACGGGAGTGGGTTTTTAGTGCGGTGAGCTGGAAGGCAAGTCCCACATTTCGCTGCTTCAATGCTTTGTGACTCTTCTACAACGATGGTCAACCTCATCTGGCACTTAGCAATTAAAGATCGAGCAATTTTGGACCAGCCTACCAATCATTTTATTCTCATGAATATTACGGTGCCACGGCAAATAAAACAGTGTTGAGTTCAGTGCGTGACTGCTTTACAAAGCTTGATGTGACAATTGCAGAGCCAAAATTCCTGCTTAGCTGTTCGAGAACAATCGTCTAATCGTACTAGACCCGGTTCGTTTGTTCGTTCAGCGACTAGAACTGTTCTACAAACCCTCCAGTTCGCAAATACTCTGCGCTCACAGAGCTTCCTCGCTCGCAATTAGCTCGCAGTGTGAAAGTTCGCTGTGATGCCTAAAACTACTTCACATCGGACTGAAATGCGCTCACAGAGCCTCATATTTGCACTTACCTCGCAGTGTGAATGCTCGCTGAGTAGATTCTTACAACTGTTCCACAATTCATTTTGGAACCGTTTGTGAAGAAAAATGCTTAGAAGAGTTAAGTAAATTAGAAGTATATCCTCACACTTGTCTTACGTGAGAAAAAGGTTTTGAGGTTTCTTCCTGAGGCGATCGTTCATTAGATGTAATCTGATATCTTTCAAGTTTGCAAGCCATTATAGAAGTAGTATATCTGTCTACTTCTCATAGATGTAACTTTTTGAATTCAACACGACCTCGGTACCATCGAAAAAAGGATGTAGAGGGCACTAAATCTCATATCTATATTGAAAAAAAAAAAAATAATTGGCGCGTACACTTCGGTTAGGTGTTTGGCCGAGCTCCTTCTCCTCTTTCTTCTTCCGGAGGGACGTACAGCTTAAAGTCGACTTCGAACGGGAAATGGTTTTCATGAGGAGCTTTTTCATGACAAAATTACACTCGGAGGCCTACCATTCTCTGCCGAGGGGCGCCCGCTATTAGAGAAAACTTTTTCTCGTATTTGATGTTCATGCACGGAGATACGAACCTACGCCTCCCGAATGTTAATCACGCACCAACTCATTCGGCTACGGTGACCGCAACATTTACAACTATTTATTTCCCCCAAGATCTCGTGGCGTCACATTCTCAATAGCCGATACGATATTTGCTATTAGATGACATTCAGATTTTGTTGGAATCGATTCTTTGGAGAGGCATTTGCGAAAGGGATGACTTTGTAACTTTAAATTTCGATAGATCCAGGATCAGCTGGGAGATTCTGCATCCGTTTTGCTCTAGTTCGGAAGCAGTCACAAAAGTTCTAGTATGGAACTACTGCTTTATAAAGCTGGTAGAAATTCCCATGAAATGCATAATTCGCGCACTGACTGATTTCCTGGCAGGGCTTTTGCAGAAGTGCATATGTATGTATGTATGTATGTATATATGTATGTATGTATTGCGTGCAGCATAAGCGCCACACGGTGCGTTGTTGCATTTTAGGCCGCGTCAGCGGGAAGTCGCTTTTGTCTACAAAGGAAATTCGAAATGAAATTGGTGCCACAAGCATTAATGCAAAAATACATACGTACACGCGTATGCACTTGTAAATGTGTTTGTGAGTCAATTAAAAGGCTGCTGTGATTGTTCTGTTACGGCGCGAAATCAGAAGTTTGCTGAATTGTCTGCTGCAAAACAATGGACTCCTTTGTGGACTGATTAATTTTTATTTTTTTTTATTTTTGCGAAACTGAGCTCAGTCTTCTTTAATCAATAATTTAGTGAATTATTCGATTGATAGTATTTATTAATTTTTTTTTTTTTTAATAAAAGTGTATGTCTTTAGTAAATAATTTGATTGTTTTAGTGAAGATATGTTTTAATGATATTAAGCGACTCATTGATTGGGGTTTTGTATAGCAAACTATTCGCTGAACCTGAAGAACGAAATCTTAAATTTTTTTTGCTGATTGCTTCGTTTCGAATTTTTTTCAGAACACTAAAATAAACAAAGCACTTCGTGGTGGAATAGGATTTTATGTGATTACTGTCTTCAAACCCATTATGGACATGAAACATGAAATGGTAAAACAAAATAAAGGGTTTTCCAATAAAAGGTATTATTTTGATAAAAGATTAATGGTTTCGTTGCTTGTATGGCACGTAGCGCCGTCTTGTTGAAAATACACGTTGTCCAGATCAGTACCATCCAATTCCGGCCATAAAAAATCGTTAAACATCTCTCGATAGCGCAATCCATTCACCGTAACTATTGCTCCAGCTTCATTTTCGAAAAAGTAAGGCCCAATGACTCCGCCAAACCAAACAGTCACACGTTGAGGATAGAGAGGCTATTCAACAATAACTCTTGGATTTTCTGAGCCCCAGATCCGACAATTTTGCTTGTTGACGAAGCCGCCGAGGTGGAAATGGGCCTCGTCACTCAAGATGATTTTCCGATGGAATTCCGGATCATTTTCATGTATATCAACGATCCACTCAACAAAGACACGAGGTTGTTGATGATAGACCGGCTTGAGTTCTTGTGCTAACTGGACTTTATAAGCCTTAAGACCCAAATCTTTATGCAAAATACGGTGTACTGACGATTGGGAAATACCTAATTCGAAAGAACGACGAGGAATGGTCAAAGCTGGGTTTTCTTCAACTCTTTCGGCTACAACAGCAATATTTTCGGCTGTTCTTGAGCGACGTGCACGGGTTTTATTCTTCACATCACTAACTTGTCAATAGCTCGCATTTTTCCACCAATTTCTGTATTGTGGTCCGACAAGGTGCTTCACGATGACCCAAAAATGTTCGAGTATCACGAACCGTCTCTGCCAAATTCTCACCATTTTTATAGTGAATTTTAATAATTTCAATGCGTTGTTTAAGCGTGTTTCGTTCCATTTTTCATAATGGCGTAGTTTCAATTGTCAAATATCAAAAAATTACACCTTCAAAAGTGACATCTACCGAAATAGCGGGGTATTCAAAATAACACCTGTTATTGGAAAACCCTTAACTACTAATAGTCAACATTCGAACTCGTTATTGTGGGCAAAAAGTAAGGTGAATTTATTTGTCAAACTTCGCGGGATTAAAATTTCGCTCTAGTTAATTTTTTCATGAGTTGGCAGCACTGTTTACCAAACGACCAAGAGTGCATTTTTCCATTTTTACAATGTCTGATTTGATTGAGATTGGATAAAGAGGCAAAGCGAATGGGCTTGGTGGTGAACGAGGACAAAACGAAGTACCTCCTGTCTTCAAACAAACAGTCGGCGCACTCGCGTATCGGCACTCACATCACTGTTGACAGTTATAATTTTGAGGTTGTAAAAGACTTCGTTTATTTAGGAACCAGCATTAACACCGATAATAATGTCAGCCTTGAAATCCAACGTAGAATCTCTCTTGCCAACAAGTGCTACTTTGGACTAAGTAGGCAACTGAGCAGTAAAGTCCTCTCTCGACGAACAAAACTAACACTCTACAAGACTCTCATCACGCCCGTCCTAACGTATGGCGCAGAAGCTTGGACGATGACAACATCCGATGAAGCGACGCTTGGAGTGTTCGAGAGAAATATTCTGCGTAAGATTTTTGGACCTTTGCACGTTGGCAACGGCGAATATCGCAGACGATGGAACGATGAGCTGT
The DNA here is from genome assembly GCF_028408465.1 of Anastrepha ludens. Classification (NCBI taxonomy): domain Eukaryota; kingdom Metazoa; phylum Arthropoda; class Insecta; order Diptera; family Tephritidae; genus Anastrepha; species Anastrepha ludens. The sequence goes on along the minus strand of NC_071499.1, from coordinate 22,369,274 downwards.
ATGAGCTTTACGACGACATAGACATAGCGCAGCGAATAAAGATCCAGCGGCTTCGTTGGCTGGGTCATGTCGTCCGAATGGATACAAACGCTCCGGCTTTGAAAGTATTCGATGCGGTACCAGCTGGTGGTAGTAGAGGAAGAGGAAGGCCTCCTCTGCGTTGGAAAGATCAGGTGGAGAAGGACTTGGCTTCACTTGGTGTGTCCAATTGGCGCCGGTTAGCACGAGAAAGAAACGACTGGCGCGCTTTGTTAAACTCGGCCAAAATCGCGTAAGCGGTTATCGCGCCAATTAAGAAGAAGAAGATTTGATTGAGCAGAGAAGTGTCGTCAAATTTTATTTGCCTAATGAAATTTCGGCTGCGGAAACGTTTAGAATGTTGCAGAAGGCATTTGGTGATTCGACCATGTCGCAGAAAAATGTTTATAAGTAGTACAGAGACTTCAAAGAGGGTCGAGAACGTGTTGATGACTTGGAGCGCTCCGGACGACCATCGACGTCAACAGATGACCAACACGTCAATAAAGTGAAGGAGTTAGTGCTCAAAAATCGTCGGTTGACTGTTTAAGACCTTACTGATATGATCGGAATATCAGAAGGATCTGTGAAAACCATTTTGAAAGACCATTTGGGCCTACGAAAAGTCAGATCTCGTTTGGTACCGAAAACTCTCAATTTCTTGGAAAAAAGTCGTCGCGTTGATGTGTGTGAAACAATGCTTTCAGACTATCAGGACAAGCTCAAATGCATCATTACGGGGGATGAGACTTGGATTTATGCTACCGACCCTGAAACAACCGACCAATCAAGCGAATATCGTGCTAAAGGCGTGGCCAGACCGAAAAGAGCACGTCAAAGTCGTTCAAAAATAAAGGTCATGATGACAGTTTTTTTGAATTTTCATGGTGTTTCACCTGGCCAAACTGTTAATAAGGAATATTATTTGAGCGTTATGAGTCGTTTACGTGAAGCAATTCGTCTAAAAAGACTAGAATTATGGGCCAACAACTCTTGGTTTTTGCATCACGATAATGCACCGTCTCACACTGCACTCGTTCTTCGTGACCATTTCGCCAAAAGTTCCACGCATATCGTTCCGCAACCACCGCAATCGCCTTATTTGGGTCCGTTTGACTTCTGGCTATTCCCAAAACTCAAGAGACCACTCCGGGGAATGCGTTTCGAGTCGATTGAGGAGATAAAAGCTGAATCGAAGAAGGTGCTGATGGCTATACCGGAAATGGACTATTTGGCATGTTTCGGGGATTGGAAAAATCGTTGGCATAAGTGTATTTCATCGAGAGGGGATTATTTTGAAGGGGATGATTTTGATTTACAAGAATAAATAAAGATTTTTCATTTTACAACCAAATTCACCTTACTTTTTGCCCACAGTAGTACAGACCCTTCCGATATGGATAAGAGCTTAGTCGACTATGACCGTTGAAGTAACCTACAAGCCGCTTTAAGTAGCCTGATCCATTCTGGTTAGGTCTTTATACTAGAGGCGTACCCAAAAGCTTTGCTTGTGCTGACTCTACCCACTCATTTAGAAGCCTTCTAGACTTTTTGATAATTTTTCTTTGTATGCAATTTTATGCGACATTGAATTTTAGTATAAAAAAGTGTAAGTTTTAAGCTTCCATACTGAAGCATAAAAGCATACAAAAATACAACAACAAAAAAGTTCCTAAAAATTAACAATAGTGTGTACAGGGTGACCGTTGGCAGAATTAGGTATTAAAAAAGTATTATTTTGCTTATTTACACTTCCATTTAAATGAAAATGGGCCGCATCGCTACAAAAGATACTAAGCGAAAATTACTCTTATTCAGATTTTCATGGTATGAAACATAAGTTTTATACCACTATAGTTGTTGTATTGCCCGGCATCACCCTTGTTCTTATAAAACGGTATTAAGTAACTGTTGCGCCATGCTTTTGGTTTGCCTGTTGCTCGCGAATAATGCCTTTAATGATGCCTCATATGATTTACAAATAAAGCGACCGATGAGCCACCCTTTGATCTATAGATACACCCACCCCATATTAGATTCGCTATTTCATTATAAGAGCAGAAAACATAGAAGAGGCTAAGTAAAATTTGCCATATTACCCCATGAGCCGAACTTGGCTGGTGCTCAGCTACCTTCATGAGCATGAGCAACTAATATCAATTTACTGAAAATCTTGAGTAATTTAGAAAACGAATGCAAATCCAAAAAAAAAAGTAGAAAAAACATTAAACCGTTTCATAATCGAATTTCCATGGCGCCTCACTTCAGCTGCTTGCTTGCTCGCTCTTTGGCTACCACCATTGCTGTTGTTGTTGTATGAATTTGTCATTTCGGCTTTAGCGCACGTTCCCGCGACGTGGCATCGTGACAAATTCACTATTATTCTACGCCTCTTATGGCAAAACAAAAAATTAATAAATGTGGCGTTGAAAGTAAACCAAGCAGATACATTCAAGCGACTATCAGCAGCCAAACCCCAGGCGCTTCAAGCGCACGTTCGTATGCCCGCTGCACAGAATATTCCAAAACACCGAATTGATTTATTATTAATTGTCATACATACAAACACACATGCATGCAAATTTTCCATCAGCATCGTCTACGCTTTAGTATTAATATATTGGAAACTAAAAGGCGGGTTGGGATATTAGGGTTGCTTCGGAGAGCCCGGCGGCACATTGATCATTGTGGATCATCATTGATTATATTGGCCGAAAGAATGAAAAAAGAATGAAGAAGTTGTGAATTACAAGGCAGGAAATCACTTACGTTTCCTTATGGCGCGCGAAAACTCCATTAGAGAAAGAGTAAAGATGAGAAAAGTTGAAAGGAATTATACTGGCACCATAAAGTGCAAAAGGTTGGACAAAATTCGCTCTTGAAGAATGCGAGTATAACCTTAGGCGGTTCAAAAGTCTAATTTCTCTTTCAAAGTATAAACTAAGAGGACCCTTCTGCAGGAGCTCGAAATATGGTCGCATGATTTATGGGGTTTTTCTGACTCGGTTGCATAGATCGCGCAGCAAATTAATATTGTGAGCACATTGTGAGCGAAAACATGCAGGGGAGAGGTGCATGACATGGAAAATAATTTTCTGGTACTAAGTATAACTTCGTTTTGTACGAGTCGATTTGTAAGCTCCTTGAATGTCGAGTTTTATTTTTCTAAGGCCTCGCTGAAGTGCGTCTTCAAACTTTTCATAGCTGAGCGATTCCGCGCCAAGTGATGCAGGTATTGGGCTGGGGCAAAAGTTCATAGCGTTTTTATATTTTTTTTCTTTTACAACCATTTGTTTCCCCTTAGGCAAGAGGTAGTTATTCGATAGAACTCTTTCCGCTCTACAAAACTATGTTAATCGCATTTTTGAGTTATTTAATTTTTTATTAGTTTTGAGGCTAAGAAATAGAACACCAAGGAGGCAAAATTCAACACTTTCGACACCTGCTCGTCTTTGCTTATCATCGATATCAAAAAATTGCCGAAGCAACCCGGGATATTTGCGACGCGTATGGAGAAGGTGTCAGAGGCGAGTTTACAGTACGTAAATTATTTGCAAAGTTCAAAAAATGGCGACTTTGACGTTGATGACACGTCCCGCAGCGGAAGGCCTTCTGCATTCGATGAAGGAGAAGGGTCGCTCATCAGTCGTCAATTGACGGAAAGCATGAGCTGCCATTATAAAATGATTCTCAATCACCTTCATTCAATGCGATTTACCGTGAAATTGGGAGCCTGGGTGACTCACGATCTCAACGAAAAAAACAAAGAAAGTCGCCTATACATCAATATGAAGCAAAGAGAGGAGTGAGTGGCTCCAAAGCCGAGAGTCAAACCGGATCTTCATCCAGAGAAGATCATCTCTTGTATTTGGTGGGACTGAGAAGGCATGATGCACTGGAAAATGCTCAAAAATAATGCCACCGTCAACCAGGAGCTCTACACCGCATGAATGAGGTTGTCCGACTGAAAATACCTGATTGACATGGTCAAATCCGTACTCCAAGAGTGCGAATGAGAGGTCTTTCAGCATCCGTCGTATTCTCGGAACCTTGCACCGACGGCTTACCAACTTTTCCGCTCCTTTCTTTACCTTCGATAACAAAGAGGTCCTTAAAAATTGGCTCAACAACTTCTTTGACATCATATCAGGCAATTTTTGGCGGAAAGGCATCAGCAAATTGGTCGAGAGGTTCCAGGTGGAGGAGGAGTATGTGGAAGAGAAGAAGTATCAAAAATAGTGCTTAATGCGATCGTCACTTTACATACTCAGGAGAAACTAACACCAACTAAACAATGCCACAAAGTGATTTTGGACCCAGGATAACAGTGAATGAACTTCCTCTTACCAGAAAAAATATATCGTTAGCTTTCCTACAAGGAAAACACGGAGAGATCCATACATTCTTTTGTGCAGATCGGTAAAAACTTTCTACACCGACAGCTCCACTACTGAAAATGGTACTGGAGCGGGTTAGCATTTACGCAGTAACTTCAGCTCGTTTACTACTTCAGGTATGATGGTATGATGGCAACGGTTGTTCAATCGGAAGTCTGCGCAGGACTTAAAGAGGTAGTTTTGTTGAATGGCAAGAAGTGGCAAGAAATTAAAATCAGGTTCTGCAGGGATAGCCAAGCTGCTGTAAAAGACTACTGTAAAGACGGTAGAAATCGCTTGCACCTCTTCAAAAATTGTTCACGAAAGTAAGTGGAGGATAAACTCTGAGGCAAAGCGGAATGAGCTTCAATTTATTTGAGTACCGGGACACTGTGCCGTTGATGAATTGGCGAACCGTAGTTCTTTCAACCAAATCTAGATTTGAGAGCCGCTGTTGATAACGGGACACAATACGACATATGGTGACAATAGGCATCATCAATAGGTATGATTGAATAGATATCATCGGGGGTGCACAAGGTGCAAGAAGACGCCTCCTGTCAATGGTGGTAGATTCTGTTGTTCTCTATGCTGCTCCCATTTGTGCGGGTGCTAAACAAGTGGCACAGGTCTTACGACGGAATGCAATAAGAGTCACTTGCGCATTCAGCACCGTCTCTAACGACGCGATTTGCGTTATCCCCGGAAAACTCCCTATGGATATACATGCGCGAGAGATGAGTGATCTCTATGACAAGCAGGGAGCAACCCCATCAAAGGAGAAAAAAGTTGCAGAACGTCTTCAATCCATAGAAGAATGACAACGTAGATGGGACCTATAAGACAACGGGCACTTATACCAGAAATTGCACCATGGTCCACGGGTGACTAGGAAACAAGGCGACGTTGGTTTTTATCTAACGCAGTTTATCAGCGGGTACGGATGCTTTCTGTCGTATCTCCACCGTTTTAATTTGGCAGACATCGCCGACTACCTGCATGTTATCTTCCAATGTGACCGTTTTCGAGACGAACATCAACCACTGGAGGTGCTACTTAGACTCCCGTTGCAGGTGAAAGATCTGTTACCAGCCATGTGTGCATCATTCAACATCTGGAATGCTGTTAAGACATATTCAGCAAAAATAAGGCAGTACCTCCGATATGCGGAGTGGGCAGCTGAAGAGTAGGAACTTTAAGTACAAACTGTTTGACTCAAGACTATGCCTGACTGGAACAAGGCGGTACTAACAAATTTGATATCGCCCTATTCCGATGTTCTTTTTGCTTCAAAAAAACGGAGCAATTAAGACAATCGATGACATGAAACCTCCTTATGTCAAAATGAGATGACACAGGAACCAATAGTGGTCAATAGACACAAGCGCGGCACCGATAGAGACATAAAAAGACGAGCCTATAGCTGGAATCGGGCCGTTCTGGGCCATCCCGAAGTAATGCAGAAAATAGTTCCGAGCAGGGAGTGTCCCCATAAGAGGAAGAAGGATTGTTTAAGTGGCCACTCCACTCAACGTAATAGACGACGGTCCCCTATAAGTGCGAAGGCAGTTAGAACCCTATCGAATCCATCAAAAAACAAAAAAAAGGTGTCATTGACGCTCGTCTTTCGCTAGACTTTGATGGTAAACTTTCGGATCGGATGCACTGAGATTGGATGAAATATAAACGTTCTCTTTTCTTCGACAAGCTGCTTAGACTTAAAAAGTCTTTTTCTTTAAATCCCTTCTGTTGGTTTTCAATGTAATGGGCAATATTGTCTGAGTCCTTGAAAAATTTTGGCCTATCCACAATTGTAATCCACCTTTTACAAGTTCTCCCGCTCATTCGTTCCCTGAAATTTCTCATTGGACAGGTATCCTATACTGTATTACCTTATGTTTTGGCTGTTAGAAACCGAAGGTTGCATAGGCTTTTATTAAGTGAGGTTATTACATTTCAAAGTGCCTTAATGACTGCTGCTTGACTGCGAGAATCTTAACCTGAGTCACAGAGGACCATTAGCCCAGTATCGTTAGAGAGCTTATCACTAGGCCCTTATATATACTTACATCTAAATCCATTTTTTCATATATTTCTGACGCAGCTCTGCGCCAATATATGAACTTTTTCAATAGGGACACAATAGAACTTTCGCCGACCCCAAACGTAGAAGTTTTGGTGCTTGCAGTTAACAGGAGATTTCAGTTTTGAAGTTGGTTCATCTTGAGGGGTTTTAGATCAAGACTTTAGTACCACAAATGAAGGGACCACCTCCGAATGGCAGATGGTTTTTTATGATCAGCTCCATGGCAGAAATACACTCAGAGGCTTGCCCGAAAAAACCTGTTTCTAGCATTTGGTGTTTCGTGGCCGGGGTTTCGAACCTTTGCAATATCGAATGGTAGCCCGCTCTAAACCATTCGGTTACGGTGGTCCTTGTGCGTGTGCTTTACCATGTTTGCCAGTTATAGAAAGAATTCAGAGGTGCGTTTGCATTTAGACTTCACTTCTTCTCAGACTTCAGACTCGACGGACGGTCGATGAACTTGACTATGAATTTCAGTTCAAAGCAGACACTTGCTGATTCAGGCATTTTCCTCAGTTGATTGTTTGCCATTGACTTTCTAGTAGTGTACGAAAATCTTCTAGGTGGCATTGCCCTCCTCCTCCATGACCATCATATCTCATCTAATCAAATGATTCAATTGATGAATTCCGAGAATCAAATTAGCAAAATTTAATAAGGTTCTGAATTTAAATATGCCTGTGTATATAAAATATGTAGGAAACTTTGAAGTCAAATAATTTTGCTATTATTTTCTTCGAAGCCAAATTAAATCTCGAAAGTTTTCATTATTTTTACCACCTGCTGCGATTTTCGCGCATTTTCTTTTATTTGTATTTTCGTATATCTCATTTATATTTGAATTTGTTTTTGAGTAACGCAATGCCAATACCAAAACATTAGCTACAACAATAACAGCAACAGAAAAATAAGGATACTCACAGGCAAGAGACAATAAAAGCGCAACAAAACATTGATAAACTGGCGACTGGCGTTGGTCGCGCGAAATCTACACAAATTGCAAAAAAATTAATTGAAAACAAGACAAGGCAATCGTGACATTTGTGTACGTGAAAAAGGAGGGAATGCAAGAAAAAATATAAATAAAATGAAATAAAAATAAAAAGAAAATCAAAAACGGCAGAATCAGCGACGGCATAAGTGCGAATGCCTATATTCGTTGTCCATTGACAAAACGACTTAAATCGACTTAGTACTTTCTACTCATCAAACGCTAATTTGACGACTTTTAATGCAATATTCACACATTTGATCGTTCCAAGTCATAGCCGGGGAAGCCAGCTTAATAAAAGTTCAATTAAAGCACAAAACTGTTATGAAAATTCGGCATTTGTGGATCCGCGAGTAGAGGCTGATACAATTATTTTAGTTTCTTTTGTCAGAAGTCCACAGCTAAGTATGTATGTATGTGTGCATAAAACAACAAAAAAAACCGAATTAGTCCAAATTGAAGCAAAACACAAAAGTTGCACAAATGAAAAGTGAAAATGAATCAGCAACTCACACACAGAAACAGAAAGAAAACTAAAAAATTAAAAAAATAATAAATTAAAAGAAATATCAAAACAAAAAACAAAAATCTCTATAGGCACAGCTGAAGATCGAGAAAATGCTCCCCTGCCAGGCCGACAGACAGCTGGACTAATTGCATGCGCAATGGCTTAGAGGCAATGGCGCAGTCAGTGCAGCGCAGCGCAGCAAAGGACTGTTCGAAGTGCTGGCCAAACGGCGCTGCGTTTGTGGCGAAGCGAATGTGCAGACGTAACACGGAACCAAAAAGCAAAGACATCGGAAAAAACACCGCAGAAACTGATAAAGTTGAAGCAAGTTGTATATTTGTATAAGTATTTTATACATACACTTGCGATCAATAAAAATGCAACACCTTCCAGGCAGTTAATATTTAAGTTTAATGGTTTTAATGGGCTGTAACTACAAGCCCAAATTTTTTCTAAAGATTCTGCATAAAAAGAGCAAATTTTGATGAAAATTTTTCGAATTTTTATAAATCTTGTACAAGGTTTGAAAATTGGATTTATATGGGTTTTATTATAGAATATACTAAATTTTATAAAAAAGTTTTTTAAATCAAAAAATAAAAAAAAAATGGGCAAAATTTGTCAATATGATGTGGTGATAATTTTATTCGCGAACTGCAGCTGTATTTTCTTCCCGATTGACTTGTTCATATGGTAAATTTCAAAAACTAATACAGGTAAATCGAATTGACTGAGAAGTATTAGGTTAGGTTAGCCCGGTTGGCAATAAGCCACGCATAGACCTTTTGGTCCCTAGCTATACTAGATGGAGATCGAGCTCTATGAATACTGAAAGTAGGGAGATCCGCTTTTGAGACGTCCTTCAGTCCCTCAAACAGTGGGGCTCCCAGGCATTTTAGTCGCGTTTTTAATAATGCCGGACAAGCACACAGAAGGTGTTCTAAAGTCTCCTCAACATCCTCTCTGCATTTTCTGCATTTGTCCGTGTTAGCAATCCCTATCATTTACGACTGAGAAGTATATTTATTATTATTATTATTTTTTATTAATTATTTTATTTATTTCCTTTTTTATTTATTATTTATTACAAATTTTTACTATTTAATATTTATTTATTTATTTATATCAGAATTCCAAGTATTTATTAGTAATTTTTTACTATTTATTATATATATATATAATTGGCGCGCACACCCTTTTTGGGTGTTCGACCGAGCTCCAACTTCTATTTGAGGTGTGCGCCTTGATGTTGTTCCACAAATGGATTATTATTTATTATTTATTATATGTATTATATATATTGTATTTTATATATTTATGTATTTTTTGCTTACTATTCATTTTTTTAATCAGCATTCAAACTATTTATTGTTATCATAATTATTTTTTGTTATTCTTTTATTTATTTTTTACTAATATTTTTACTACTTATTATATTTAACATCTTTCTTTATTTTTTATCAGAATTCGAATTATTTATTATTATCAGAAATATTTAGTGATTTTCATTAATATTTTTATACATTTTTTACTTTTTCCTATTTATTATTTTTCATATCAGAATTCGAATTATTTACTATTATCAGGACAATATTATTTATTACTATACATTATTCATTATATTTTATTTTCCATTTATTTTTTACTATTTATTTTTTTTATGAGAATTCCAACTATTTACTTTTTATTAATTTTTTTTTATTTTTTCACTATATATTATTAATTTTTGGTTTTTTTGTTTTTTATTATTTTATTTATTTTATATTTTTTATTTTTCACTACTAATATAATTATTTATTTTTTACTATTTATTAATTTTTTTTTTTTTTACTATTCATTATATATATTATTATCGGTACTATTTATTAATTTTTTTTTATTTTTTTACTATATATTATTTATTTTTAGTTTATTCATTTTTTACTATTTTTTATTTATTTTCTATTTTTTATTTTTTGCTATTTATTATTTATTTTTTATCATAATTCAAGTTATTTATTATTGTCAGAACTATTTATTTTTTACTATTATTTGCTATTTTTTATTTATTTTCTAGTATTTGTTATTTATTATTTTTTATTTATTTTTTACGGTTTACTATTTTTTATTTTTTACTTTCATATTAATTAACTATTTTGTATCTATTTTTCATTTTTTTATTTTTTACTATTTACTATTTATTATTTACTTTTTACTGTTTATTTTTACCAGAACTCGAATTATTTATTAATTTTTATTTATTTCTTTCTATTTATTATTATTTTACTTATTTCAATTATTATCAGAATTATTTTATAATTTTTATTTATTTTTTACTATTTTTTATTTAATTTTTACCAATTGTTTTGTACTATTTGTGGTTTATTTTTTCATTTTTTTACTCCTTGTTTTTTCTGTTTTTTTGGTATTTATGGTTTTTTAATTTTTTTTTTTTTTAGTAATTATTTTATTTTAGTTTTTACTATCTATGGTTAATTTTTTTATTTTTTTGTATTAATTACAATTTTTTATTTTTTACTATTTGTAGTTTACTTTATTATTTTTTAATAATGTTTTTTTGTTTTTACTATTTACGGTTTATGTTTTTTTTTTTTTTACTAATTATTGTTTTATACTGTTTTACTTATAATTTTTTTAATTTTTTACTATTATTATTATTATGGTTTATTTTTTTTAATAATTATTATTATTATTATAATTATTATATTATTTTTTATTTTTACTATTTATGGTTTTTTTATTTATTTTTTACTATTTATGGTGTTTTTTACTAATTTGTTTTTTTTTGTTAGTTTGTACTATTTATGGTTAATTTTTTTATATTTTTTTACTAATTATTTTTGTTTATTTTTGACTATTTATGGTTTATTTTTTTATTTTTTAATAATTGTGTTTGTTTTGATAATTATTCTTTTTTTACTAATTATTTTGTTTTTTTACCATATATGGTTTATTTTATTTATTTGTGTTTTTTGTTTATTTTTTATTTCTTACTATTTATTATTTTTTTATTTATTATAATTTTTTTATCAGAATTCGATGTATTTATTATTATCACAATTATTTGGTAATCATTTTGTACTATATTTTATTTATTTTTTACTGTTTACCATTTAGTATTTGTTTCTTTCTCTTTTTTTATTACTATTTACTATTCATTTTTCAATATTTATTATTTATTACTAATGTTAATTATTTATTAGGCATTATTTCCTATTTTCTCATTACTTATTGTAAATAAAAGTCTCACTTCTTTCCTCCAACCTCTCAACAACAACAAAAAATCACATAATTCCAAATTTTGAACCCCCGGTTTAACCTCTATCCAAATAGAAAATGCACTTTTATTGCACGCAAGTGTACATACACGAAAATAAAACACCGTAGGCACATCGCTTCTGGTAGTTGCCTGAGTAGCTTTGATTACAACAGTGGCGACAATTGACAGCGAAGAGCCACTTGCAGGCCGCCAGTAGCCAACAGCCATCAGCAGCAACGGTAGCCATCGTCAGCGGCCGATGAGTAGCGCGAAACGCTTAATTTGCCCTGAGGAATTAATTTCCTCGTCAATGTGTGCCGCAACGTCTACAGCGTCTACTGTCGTCCCTGCACAATTTGTATTCGTATTATTATGGCGCATCTGTGCCAAAGGCAGTTCGTCGTCGATGGTGACACATCGAATTGACTGCATCAGCACTACACTTGCCGCTGCTACGCTGTCCACTGTCATTTATTAATGTTTTAACATTTCCTTTTTCTTTTTCTTCTTCCTCCTGCTCTGCTGCTACTCCCTTTCAGTGTGGAGCTCGCGAGCGCCAGTCGATGGTAATGGCAATGCTTCACCAAAGGACCAGCAAAAGCGTTGTGTGTATGGTAAATTGCACTCTGTGTTTGTGTGTGTATATGTATGTGCTGGGGTTTGTGTTCGCTCAAATGTGCAAAATTAAGTAAAGTTTATGCATAATAACTGCGACAGCGCTCATATGTTGCGCTTTCAGCTCGCTGGTCAATTCGCTTGCTTTGCGCATTGCATTTTTTTTTTCAATTTTTCTATTTTATTGCTTTATTACTTTTTTTTGGTTTTTTGCGTTGTTGGTTGGTTCTGGCATAGATGTTTTTTTGTTGGTGCGGTGATTTAGTGATGTTTAATTTAATGTGTGGAACTCCGCCGTACAGTGTGTCGGGTTAATGCATCCTTAGGGGAAAAATTAAAAAAAAAATAAAAATTCCTATACATGAAAGAGTTGCGGTTTAGGTTTTTTATGCCAAAGAAGTGAATTTCTGTTAGTTTTGACATTTTTGTCACACATTCCTGGAGCATTATGATTTATTTTGCTCTGACGTGTGCAAGGGCTGTGATAACCTACTTAAAAAGGTCGGGCCAGCCAACTGTTTTTTTAGAAACTTTTTTTTATCGTTTGGTGTTTCACGCCCTGGGTTTCGAACCTGGGCTTTGGGTTTGGGCTTAATTGCCTCAACTAACTGGTTTATTTATACATAGTTTTTAAATAAAAAATAAAAATGGCTTAAAATCGTTAGTTTGAGGAAATTACTTTCTCAACAGCTTCGTCCCATCCGTTTCGCAGAAAAACCCCGAAAATATTTTATAGGGAAATAAGCGAAATATGAAATCCTAATCTTAATCTGAGTAATTGCAACTGTCAGGGAACTCTAGGTTAGGTTAGGTTATGGTGGTAGTCGGTCCGTATGCCCAACTCACTTAGACCATACAGGTCCGTTGTAATACCACGCTGTGCGACACGGGTACCTTCTTTATTTATTTTCATGAAACCATTTTGAGGCTCTTATGAAGCGCAGGATTGGTCTAATCCCCGCGCCGGATAGTTCTGTAAGAGAATTGAAAAAGTGTTTATCCTGAAAACCTACTCTCATTTTAGCAAAGAATGGCCAGTCTTTGCATCTGCGGGGCCCTCAGAACCACACCTACAGATGCACTAAATATCATGCTTAACATTTTACCAATAGAGCAGTACGGTAAGCAAACAGCTGCCAAAGCAACTCTCAGACTAAGAGAAATCGGCCTACTCAGAACGAACCAAAGAGGACACTCCTCAATTTTAGAACAATTCCCCTGCATTCCCAACACAACGGATTTCTGTAGGACCAAGGACATCAATTTCGATAAATCCTTTGTCACAGTATTTCCTTCCAAAGAGGAATGGGATAACGGGCTCATTGTCAAGATAAATGACTTAAACATCTACACAGATGGCTCAAAACTAGACAACCAAGTAGGCGGAGGGGTCTACTCCGACAAACTCGGAGTATGCCAATCATTTCGCTTGCCTGATCATTGCAGTGTATTTCAGGCGGAAGTCACTGCCATAAAAGAGGGACTTAAAGAGATAAAAACGAGAGTATTATCCGCAAATGAAGTCTTCATTTACTCGGACAGTCAAGCAGCAATAAAAGCGCTGGAATCAAAAACACACTCGTCAAAAACAGTTCTAGAATGTTTTAAACTACTAGATGACGTATCTAAGTGCTACAAGGTGCACCTTATCTGGGTACAAGGCCACAGAAACATTGCAGGAAATTGTAAGGCGGATGAACTTGCAAGAACCGGTACAACGCTCGATCTCGAACCGGATAAGGCGCTGATACCCATGCCCATAGCCACTTGTAAATTACTTATAGACAGGGAGACCATCAAAAAGGTAAATACAAGCTGGCAAAACCTCACAACATGCGAACTAAGCAGACAGACATGGCCGAACTGGAACAGCGGTCGATCGAAGATCTTGCTACGATTCAACAGAGAATCTATAAGAAAAATGATAGGTGTTTTAACTGGTCATTGCTTAATAGGCAGCCACGCTAGAAGGTTAGGACTCCCTTACTTCGATTTCTGTAGAAGCTGTCTTAATACAGAAGAAGAGGAAACAGTCAGACACCTTTTATGTGAGTGTGAAAGCCTAGCTAGGAGAAGGCTGCGCACCCTCGATACAGCATTTCTAAAAGATGTAGCGGATATAGCCCATCTAAAACTAACGAAGCTCTGCTCGTTTATTAAAGCAACCGGATGGTTTGAAAGGGAACACGTAGAGTAAGGATAAGCTCCAGTGGTATCACAATGGACCTGCCGAAGGTCTAAGTGTGTCTTACGACAACCACCCTACCTACCTACCTACCTACCTAGCTAAGGCTGGACAATTGCAAAGGAAGGGCACAACTGTTTTTTCCTCTTCCTCATCTCTAAAACTTCTATATACAATACCCATGGGAGAATACTCCTAGTCTCAAGGAATGCCTGCCAAATAGGCAGTGGCCGGTGACACAAGCCACGACCTTCGAGATATCATCTCTTGAAAGGTTAAGCAGTTCATTTGTCCTTTTCTTGTTTATTTGCGGCCATAGTAGTCTAGCTGTTACGCATGTATATTCATCTTCCCATGACCTATTGGCCTCTTGGGAAATGTTGTTTTTTATTATTAGATTACTCGTGGCCAAAGGTATTCACTGAGCAGTTGAAGAGCAGTACCTTTTCTGGCTAGCTCATCAGCTCTACAGTTTCCCTCAATATCTCTGTGTCCCGGAACCCAAATAAGGCTGATTTTGAATGCGATACTAATATCGTTTAGGGCTGCCCGGCATTCCTGTGCAAATTTTGATCTTAGTATAGCCGCATTCATTGATTTAGTGGCCGCCTGGCTATCCGAGAATATATTTCTCGTAGTTTTTGTAAGGCATGCGTATTTAGATTAGTAGCCCTTTTTTTCCAGCTAGAACCTCTGCCTGATAGACGCTGCAGTAGTCTGGTAGTCGAACGGATAGTTCCAGTCCTAATTCCTTCGAGAAAACCCCATAGCCAACCTTATCGTCTAGCTTGGAACCATCTGTATAGAAATTAAATTCCTCCCTTCTCCATGGCCTTGGTGTCTGCCACTCCCTTCTTGACGGTATACTTGTCTTGAAGAGCTTGTCGAAGGTAAGTCTAGGAATATAATAGTTTATTTCTTGTTTGTGACTGTTCAGAGTGTACAAAATACAGGCGCGACCAAACCGCCATTCTTTCCATAACGCCATACTTTTGAGTCTAAGCGCCGAGGTGGCGGCCACGTTTTTCCCTACGAAATTTAGTGCCGGCAAATTGATTAGTACTTCTAGCGCTTTGTTTGGGGTAGTCCTTAAAGCACCAGAGATGCATAAAAGAGCTGTTCTTTGGATCTTACTTATGATTTTAGCGTAATTCACCGTTAGAGCAGATGACCACCATACAAGTATTCCATATATTAAGATTGGTCTAACTACCGAAGTACTACCGTGGGCAAAAAGTAAGGTGAATTTATTTGTCAAACTTCACGGGATTAAAACTTCGCTCTAGTTATTTTTTTCATGAGTTGGCAGCACGGTTAATAGCATCTGGGCCAACTTTCATGTGAATGACATTATCAGTAATATATTTACGCTTGTGTTTACCAAACGACCAAGAGTGCATTTTTCGATTTTTACAATGTCTGATTTGATTGAGCAGAGAAGTGCCATCAAACTTTGTTTGCGGAATGAAATTTCGGCTGCGGAAACGTTTAGCATGTTGCACCTCCATAAGTGGTACAAATTCTTCAAAGAGAGTGTAGAAAACGTGTTGATGACTTGGAGCGCTCCGGACGCCCATCGACGATGACCAACACGTCAATAAAGTGAAGGAGTTAGTGCTCGAAAATCGTCGGTTGACTGTTAAAGACCTTACTGATATGATCGGAATATCAGAAGGATCTGTGAAAACCATTTTGAAAGACCATTTGGGCCTACGAAAAGTCAAATCTCGTTTGGTACCGAAAACTCTCAATTTCTTGGAAAAAAGTCGTCGCGTTGATGTGTGTGAAACAATGCTTTCAGACTATCAGGACAAGCTGAAATGCATCATTACGGGAGATGAGACTTGGATTTATGCTTACGACCCTGAAACAACCGACCAATCAAGCGAATATCGTGCTAAAGGCAAGGCCAGACCGAAAAGAGCACGTCAAAGTCGTTCAAAAATAAAGGTCATGATGACAGTTTTTTTCGATTTTCGTGGTGTGGTGCACAATGAATTCCTTCCACCTGGCCAAACTGTTAATAAGGAATACTATTTGAGCATTATGAGTCATTTACGTGAAGCAATTCGTCTAAAAAGACCAGAATTATGGGCCAACAACTCTTGGTTTTTGCATCACGATAATGCACCGTCTCACACTGCACTCGTTCTTCGTGACCATTTCGACAAAAATTCCACGCATATCGTTCCGCAACCACCGCATTCGCCTGATTTGGCTCCGTGTGACTTCTGGCTATTCCCAAAACTCAAAAGACCACTCCGGGGAACGCGTTTCGAGTCGATTGAGAAGATAAAAGCTGAATCGAAGAAGGTGCTGATGGCTATACCGGAAATGGACTATTTGGCCTGTTTCGGGGATTGGAAAAATCGTTGGCATAAGTGTATTTCATCGAGAGGGTATTATTTTGAAGGGAATGAAATTGATTTACAAGAATAAATAAAGATTTTTCATTTTACAACCAAATTCACCTTACTTTTTGCCCACATTAGTATAAGCCAATGAGTGACACGAGGTGTTAACCCCCATTTAATACCGACCGGTTTTTTGCAAGTATATTTAGTATATATAGTATTTCCTATCTAATATAAGTCATAAGTACTTGACTTTCTCTCTCAAATGAATCGCCACACCCTTAAAAACCAGCGGGGAGATTGGAGGAAGCCTATGTTTGCTTGTGAAGAGAGTTATTTCAGTTTTTGCGGGATTTATAGCGCGTCCCCTACTCTCGGTACAGCTCCTAAGCGTGACCATGTTAGAGCGCAGAATGTCCAATCTGCCTTTAGCAGCAATTGTTGGGTCATCTGCGTATGCAGTGACGTAGCAGTCCCCTCTCTCCAGGGTCAGCAATTGGGAGTTTGCTGCCAAAATCCAGAGGAGAAGGGAGCGGACACCACCTTGAGGTGTACCTCTGCAGACCTGTCTGCTTAGAGCAGTGCTGCCTAAATTAGCCGTTACCTTCGTTCTGACGAGTATTGCTTCTATCAAGGCAACAACGTGAGGTTGAACTCTGAAATCTTCTAAAGAAACTACTATAGCGCTCGCCTCTATATTATTGAAGGCGCCTAGGGCGTCGAGGGCAACCATGGCAAACTCTTAACCTGATAAACATTTTTCCAGCAACCCGACTAGCGCGTGTAATGCGGTTTCTGCCTTAGTGTAGGCATGCTGCGCCGAGGAGAACTTATTTATTGGTATAACGCCCTGTATATACTCGTCCACTATCCTCTCTAGAATCAGGGAACTCTAACAAATAACGCCAATTACAGGCTTACTTTTCAGCACTATAAGATTTAATTGATAATATAACATTTTTTATTATTTATTTCCAATAAACTTTATTTATTTTATTTACAACAAATAATTACTAAGACCTCATAATTGAATAATTACCACCCTAGCATCTAAGCCTGCTTCCATTGCAAGTGAACTAACTTTTATTTTCCTATTTTTCTTTTCAGGTAAGTGCGAGCAACAATCTGAAATGTATGCCCCAATCTGTATATGGATTTCTAATTTCAAAATGACTATAACAGCCGAAATTTAGTGAAACTTTGAAGTATGCATTTAGCCAAAAATCAAGTGAGTTGTAAAATTTTGCACTGATTATTTTTTTGGTCGCCATCAAAACTAATTGTCCTTCTAAGCATTGCTCTAAAAAGCCGATGGAAACTGAACGAAGCCTTTCACAAAAATTAGCGAATGCAAACAGCAGCGAAGTGCATAAAAACTCCAAATAGTAGCTGGTGCAAATGGCTTTCGCTGATTTGATTTTTATGAGTGGCAACCAATTAGAAGGGCCGCCATTATGGGCTCTGCCATTAATAGATTTATTTTATAGTGGACTTTCTTTAATGACTTCTGCCAGTTGAGCTGTTTGATCAAAGTTTTTCAGTACTACTTGTGGCACTTTTTAAAGTAATCCCTTTTTATGGAGGGAATTAATGGGATGTATTCTCTTTGGGAGCAGTTCAAGTGATGAAAGTTCAATTGATCATTTGAAGTGATGAAGTGCCAGTTGAGTGACTTTCTTATTTTACTATTGAACTTTAATTTTACTATTCGCTTTTTAAAGCTTCTTACGCCATCGGAGAAAATCGAGTCTTATACGACTTCTTTGATTGTCTAAGTAGATCACTCTAAAAGGCGTTACAGACAGGTCAGGGCCCTCTCTGAAATTCAAATTCGAGGATCGAATCTTCGTTTTACAAGTTTCTCATTAGTGAACCGCCACTCAGGGCTTTTCAGTTCAAAAGTAATTACCAGTCTGGCACTCACCAGACAGCACTCAAGCGCCCTTTTCGTACCATAATGAGACCTCCCACAGGCAGATATCTACGACCAGCCAGAGCGTTTGATGTAACGGATAAGGTTAATAGGATTTAGGTTGGCGCACTGCCCTAGGCTGTCGAAGAAAGGACCATCCAGTGACCTTAATCATCTAGACCCGGACATTTATAGAGAAACTGCTGAACAGTCTTCTTCTCTGAAAGGTCCCCACAGCTTCTGCAATGAGGATTTAATGCTAAATCTTGCTTTTCTTTATGTCCAACAGCAATGACTGGTAAGCACAGGCATGAGTTTGGAAGGGCGTGGAGTCCCCAGGACTTTATGGATCTTGCGTCTATTGAACTGGAGCCATATGAGTTGCGAAATAGTAATGAAGAAATGGAGCTTCATTTCTTCTACGCTTTAACAACAGTCTGGGAGGTGCTCATGATCGAGCAGAAGACCTCTGAGACCAATTCAGTCGACCTCTTCCTGGCAAGCTCATCTATCAATTTCATTTCCATCTATCTTCCTAATGTCCTGGAACCCAGATGAGAGAAATATTACCTGCACACCCAAGAGATTTGATCTCCTCCTTTACAGGAGTTTACTAATTTTGTTCTGCACCATGGTGTCATCAGAGCCTTAATCGCGGCTTGACTATCGGAGAAAATGTTAATATCTGCCTCGCTCCCGCGTGCCTTAATTATTTTACATGCCTGCAAGATCGCAAAGACTTCTGCTTGAAAAACACTAGCAGTGTTCGGTAGTTTAAAGGAGATACATAAATTGGCTGATTTAGAGAAAACCCCTGCCCCGACTCCCGATCCCATCTTGGAACCGTCAGTGAAGACAGAGGTGCGGGCTTCGGTTCAGATTTTCCCCTCGTTCCAATGCTGCTCACTTAGAAAGATTACCCTGTCCCGACCCTTAACTCCAGTTTGTGGATAGAGAGATCTGTACAAGGTTCAAAGTAATACGGTGTTAACTGCCTAAAAATGCTACCACGTCCGTTGAAATATTGCCTCCAGAGGCTAACCTCCTTTAATCTGATTCCATTTTGAGCAGCGAGGGAAATAACTTAAAAGCTGATGGGAAGTCAGTGGAAAACGACATAAAGGGCAGCTCTGGATCGAGTTTCATTTGCTCCGGTGATTCCAAATACAAGCAGTTCTTTGCACCTCTCACCCTAGTTTAGTGATATTATAGCTCTTCCGAAGGGCTACCACCAAACCAGGCAGCCGTACGTTAAAAATCGCAGAACCATTTCATTAACTGCACCTGAAATACTTTCTCTTTGAATCATATTTTCGGTTATCGGGCTTTGGGTATCCATGAAAGTGTGGCTGCTTTGAGTTACTTTATACCTGTAGAATATGGAACTAGTCATAAAACTCAATGGCTTAGCATTTCATCCACCGGCATGAAAAGAATTTACCGAAAATCATTCATTCCGCTGAGCAGCATTTTATCTGCGGCGGCTAAGTAGGAAACGAAATTAACCAGATCTGCGTGCTGTAAAATCCTCCAAAGATTATATGGAAGCTGAAGCCTCTGCACAGGGCGCTACGTTTTAACTATTCCACCCGTTTTTGTTCGCGAAGTTGCGGGTATAAACGACATTTCGGTTGTGTACTTTTCGACCGCCTGCATGCGGACTAAAATTGAAAGCATACCGACATTATTTAGGATTGGACCGATAATTATTTTATCAGTCATTATGACGATCCATCAGTTGCCTTGGCGCTGCAACTTGAATACGCCAGACTGTATTGGCGCTTGCCTGGAACGGTCGATAGTTTTAGGCTAATCCAGAAACGATTTGGATTCTTGAAACGAATAACGTCTGAGCCATTCGTGAGATAAAGCTAGAAACTGCCAGGAAGGTCTCAGAATATTGCTCTACTGTGAAGTTAGCACAAGCCGGGGGAGGTTATCTTCGGTTGTAGCGGTTGTCCACTGTGGCATACGCTCAGGCTCATATCGCATTGTGATGCCGCGTGGGGAACTTGTCCTTATGTCTTCTAAAACTTGGGTACATTTCACTATTTTTAGAAGATCCCTGATTTCCACAGTACTGAGATCTTTCAATTCATTAAAGGATTGCCTACCTAAAATGGTAGACCTATGTACGTCTGGATAGCGCAGGACAATGGCACAGAAAGTTCGAGATCGTCTCTTTCTCTTCCGCATCTAGATAGCCGATTTTTTTTAATAAATGATAACAATGCTCACTCTTCTTATATTTTTAATTAAGCCGTGACTTTTGTTCACTTTATTGCACTTTTTTTAATTGAATCACTTTTTATGACTTAAGTACTCTGAAATACCACTTCATCTCCTAAGTGCAAGTGACACATAGGAATACATACATATTTACTCATTCCCCTACTATTTTTGAAAATTTTCACCAACTCCCTGTTTGGAAAAATTCAAGCTTTAATTCTTCTAATTAAAATTTTATAACTTCATTACCAACTGCAGCAGTTGCCTTTGGTGAGAGCGAAAAATGATTTTACCTACCGAATAGTTTTATTGCTTTTGACTTCTTTTCCAATTTAAATGTGTGTATGCATCAAAGATGAATAATATGCACGTATGTATGTGTGTGTGTGCTGTTGAATGCCACACAAGTGCACACATCTATTTTGCATTTCGATCAACTGCAACTAATTTGCAGTGATTCGATTATTGTACATCTACACCTGTGTATGAGCGTGTGAGCGTATGAGTGAGTGAGTGTGTGAGTGAGTGTGGGCTTGTGTGAGCCATGTTCCGGCCACTGTCAACAACTCAGCGGTGGGTCTCTTTTTGTTGCTTCGATTTTCACGCTATGCTGCAATAATATTTTTCATGCCGGTTGACTTTTTCCACTTTCGTCACACGAATAATTTTATTATGCATACCTATATTGTTGTTGTTGCTGTTTGGCTGTGTTTTGTTCTACTACTGGTGGGAAGCTGCATATGAGTAAGTACCTATATACCCGTTAGAGAATAAGTGCTACGCTGAATTCTGGCGTTTAAGTTTCCTCGAAGCTTCTGCTGAAAAGCCAAGTCCCGCACAAGCCTTTCTATCCATTTTCTATTCCTTTTGCAATCTGTTGAGAGTACATTTATTTACCGACAGTGCACCAAAAAATCAAATCAATTTGCTGTCGATTTCTTGCGAGTCCAGGAAAAGCGAGGCAGTGCCCATTGACAGCTATTAGACCTAAAATTAGCTTAAATTGTTGGTTGGTTGGTTAAAATTGTGATTCATTCAGAATCCAACTAGCGCTGCCGCACCATTTATTGTGACGTCCTCAACACCGACTTGTTTAATGGGCATTTACAGCACGTCTATATCCAGTCTGTGCGGTTTAAGAACTTTATTAGGTTGTTGAGGTCTAAGCCAAACAGTTGTTCGAGACTCTCGAATAGTGGTTGCCTGGGGTTGTAATTCCCTCCTTCTCTCCTTACGGCATGCCTTTCTCAGAGGAAATGGAATCTCGTTCTTTGTTTCTTTGGTTTTTGCAACTATGGCAGTGTGTCTTGTGAGGGATGCCCATTTTGTCTGCTTGTTCCGCGACAGTTCTGACTGCTGTGAGTCTCCAGGCTTAAATGTAGTCAGTTACTTCTTCTGGACTCAAAAAAAAAAAGGCCGGTATCTGAAATATGTTATAAAAGAGCGCATATGCTTAGTCTTCTTAAAACCAAAGCATCCGGCTTCAGATGGGTATGTAAGTGTTGCTAGCTGGTATCCTGAGAGAAATTTCGCTATCTTTTATACTCTGCGCACCATGTCGACAGCCTTCCGAATTAAAATCCCCCACCGGATTGTCGCCTGCAATGACTGGGTTAGCTGTATCAAAGTCTGAGAAAAATGCTGGTAGACGGAAATCTCAATTTAGACCTTTGTGCGGAAGCCATTGCTTGTCTGTTTGTATACTGGACTGCCTAAGTCAAAATGATTGACGCTCGACGAGTTTTGCAAAAATTATAATTTTTCAATAATTATAAATCATTCGATTTTTTTTTTCCTCGTTCACTCCTCTCGGGAGCATAGGGCCTCGACAAGACTCAGTCTAGCATTGGTTTCGTTGATTTATTTGCTTTCTGACAGGGTAGGTGATCAGCCTGCCGCTACCAGTGCTAAGTAATAAGAATGCCTACCTGGCGTTGCTTAGGAACAATGCCTTCTTACTGCTTCCAGCGCCATCTATGTGTCACATTTTTCTGGCAGAGGGATCGCACAGATGGTTGAGGACTTCGCTAAATTTTGTGTGTCTGCGCTATTACCGCGGCTGACCGCTTCCTCTTGCTGGCGCCACTGATGCCTTGTGTGGCTGTGTGTTTTTCCTTTGAGTTTTTGCTTGTTTTAGCAGCCAAAATACAAATAATGCGCGGACTATTGTGCGGGAGTAAGGATGGAAAGATTAGTTTTAAAGGGTTGAGGAATGAATTGTTTTTTTTAGTTATTTTTTGTGCGAGGACTGTGCTTTACGTGATATTCGAACCCATAACCTCTTCGACGGCAGGCTAGTGCACTTACTCTGGACTACCAAGGCTGGACAAATCTTTCGGTAGGGTGATTAATTTTGCGCCATATTGTAGTATAAGCTTGAACTTAAGTAGATATTGAGGGACTGTGTTGTGCAGCTTATCGAAATCGCTGACGAGTTGCTCAACCCGCGTATCTGCGGCTCTTCCAATGCACAGAGCAGTCAATTGTAATCTGAGAGAGCGGTTCGCGGTATGGTGGCCACAATTATTGGAAGCCTATCATTGGTCAACGCCTGGCATTTACCCTCCCTCTGTCATAACTAATGGAATTCTTCGATCGACCATCCCTAATTTCTTTCGGCCACCTTGGTTGACTATCATCGCTATTGCACGCCCTGGACGGGAGTTATCTTTAGAGGTCCCTCTTCTGCTTTCAAATAAGCTCACTCTTGTTTTCACGTTTCGTATATGATGGCACAGAATCCTGTAGAGCCAACACTCACTGTCACAGTTGTAAACAGCCAGAGAAAAATGAAGCGATTTTCCAGTTCCTCTTTCAATGTCCTTCCTTATTGAAGGAGATAATGTAAGACCTAGGCAACCATTGTTCGAGAGTCTTAAACAGCTATCTGGCCTAGAATATTGCATCTCATCACAAATATCTTTCGGCCTCTTTCCTTTCCGAATGACTTACTTACTGATGACGGGATGATCCGCATTGCAGAAAAATTTGGTTGCGGTTGATGTTGTGATGTTTAATGTGCGAGTGTTATTTATACAGAGTCGCGCAAAATTAATAATCCAATTTTGGGTTTTAATAACTTCTTTTACTAAATAAGGAAAACCAATTTATTCTGAGTGGTGTACATTTTTATTTTGACCTTTACGCGCTACATTACTTGTCTGTTTGTATACTGCTGTTTTGGGAGTTCACAAGTGTCAAATATGATTGATGTCCAATGCCATTTGAAAAAATTATAAATCTTCCGGTAGGGTAATCAATTTTGCCTCCCCTTCTACTTCCTTTGCATGCCACATTAGACCTTTAAGTAACGAAATAGTGAGCTATGGTTAAGTGCCTGGTTAGTCTAGACATTATTTCCATAACTTAACGGAATTTTTGTTAACCTGCCATAAAGAAGGTTTTGTAAGCCATTAGGCAAACCTCACCTTTCCGTAAAAACCTTAGCCCTTCGGGGTGAATCGGTCTGCAAACTCAGCTGTGAGGCTACACACAGCCGTTCGCTTACCTCTAGAATCTTCGCGTATAGCTTTATTGAGAATGCCACGGGAAATTCAGACAGTACCGTTCCAGTTACGAGTTTTGGAAAACTGCTAAAGACCGTTATCGAAGACGATGGAGGGCCAAAGGCTTAGTTCTGAGAAGAAGCACAATAAATGTATTTTCCGATAAATCAAAAATGAAAGAGGGGTTAGCACTGGCATATGTTGTGCGCAACTGTTGCACCGCGTTTCAAGCTGAGATCTTTACTGTAAAGAAAGCAGCAGAGTTTGTATGTACAGAAGCAACAAATATCTGCACAATAAACTTCAGTTGGTGAACTAACAGGGCACTGCCTAGTTGCAGCGCCTTCTTCCAAGCTAACTCTAACTCTTACTGATGCTTGCAGGAAATGTAATGAGCCGGGTACAAGAGAAACTCTGTAGCATCTCCTTTGCTACTTCCTACGGCTCTCTTTAAAACTTCTCGTTAAACCATTTTCTTTCAAGTGCAAACTAGTTGATCTACCTGACACTTATATCCCTAAGGCCGCCAGTATCATTTAAAAACGATGAGTATCTAAACCTTGTGGCATGCCACGCGGGACAGTAACATGGAAGGTTCCTAACGGACTCTTCCTCCTCCGAATTTTGTTCTGCTCAAGGCTAGCTATCACCACATCGCTATTACTAAGATTCGATAAAATAAATATATCCAGAGTAGCTCGTGCTA
Source organism: Anastrepha ludens (assembly GCF_028408465.1). NCBI lineage: Eukaryota > Metazoa > Arthropoda > Insecta > Diptera > Tephritidae > Anastrepha > Anastrepha ludens. The sequence continues at coordinate 22,344,529 of NC_071499.1, read as the reverse complement.
AAACACGGGTTCTAGGAACGTCGCCAGAACTGCATACCAACAGCTTATAGCCTGGCGTGCTCAATCCGCAAACCCTATTTGCACGAACCCAATGCTCTTAGATGAGAATAACATCATCTCCGCGATTTGATAAACGAATCAATAAACCACCAGAGGCCGATTTACAATGATGGAGGTTAATCTGCAAACATTTAAAGCCCATCAGACTTTACAGTCTCCATCACCTCCATCTTATCGTAATATCGCCTCCGTCCTCGGAGCTTAGTTCGTCGAGCTCTGCATAGAGACCTTTGACCTCTGTCAGTCTCTCTGAATCAGAGCAGTAGTAATCTTCTAGCATGGGAGCCGCTGATGGATCTTTGGAGGTATTAGCATTTACAGTAGATGACCCCTCCTTGATGGCGGCCATAACTTTGCGATAAACACACAGATTGACTTTAGTGAAGCCGTAACTTACTACGCCTCCTGCTTTCTCCAATGCCGCCAAGGATTCATATGTGATACTCACCACCACATGCATAAAAGCCCCTACTGGTTCATCAACTTTATCTATGTGTCTTCAAATTGTTCGTCAATAGACTCGGGTTACAAGTTTCAAACATTCGCAAGATGGATGCTCGACCGGCTTGATCAGAACCCAGGAACGGCCTCTTGGCTGAAATGGGATGTTTTCAAAGTCTACAGCCTCGAGTTTTCCGCCTGAACATACCTCACTAACCTTTTCTATAGCCAACTTGTATAGTTTGGCGGATCTTTCGTCGTTGCAGGCGACTAATTTGACGTAGCGTTGATACTAGACGTAGCCGCGATAAGACGAAGGAGAGCCAAAATGCTCCTCCAGTACACTAAAGAGGGCGTGGGTCAAAGCAGCCTCAGAAAGAGGACCAGAATGCTCCTCCAGTTCACTGAAGAGGATGTAGGCCAAAGCAACCTCAACCCATCTCCAGTGATCCCAAGCATCTAGCCAGCGAGCGTATCAGATACCTGCAACTATGTGTGGAGGAGGACCATATTATTAAATTCTTTTAGCATTTTTTAAAGAGTCTGACGGTAACGAACGATTTTCCAACGTTTAGAATGAAATTAAATTATTTTTTAAGACCCCTAGACACGGTGAAATCCGCCATGTCTAGGTGCCTTTAGAATTTAAAAAATGTTCGATTGTCAGTGCCATTGCACGATTTTCTCTATATATAAACGAATACAAATGTACCCCCGTAAGGTGCCTACAATTTGCTACTTATTATTTGTTTGTAAACTACGTTTTTAGATAACTAAAACGCTAGTAAACACTTAAACCTTCATGCAACGCTAATAATAAAAAAGAAACTTCACCGACTGGCCAAGAGTTAGTGACACAAAGAAAATATCAAGAATTCTATATGCAAAAAAGCTAGTGAAGGCAGGAAAACAAAAGTAGCAGCAGAATCAAAAGAACTCATGTGGGAGGGAAGAATGAAAATAAAATAAAATTTAAACAGCAAATTTAAATAAAAAGTGGAGTTGGAAAAATGCAGCAAAGCGAAGAGAAATGCCAAGAATGTAACCGTAGATGAAGGCTGGCTGGCTGGCTCAATGTTCAAATAATTCATAGACTGCTCAGAGCACTCACACACTACCTACATAGGTGCCTGTATAGATATGAACAAATACATACGTGCCCTGCAGAAAAATCCATAGGTGCCTAACTGAGACGCTTCTAGTGAATTTAGTAACAAAGCACTTTTGATTGTGCGGAATTGGTACTAAAATCGAGAGATGAGTTTTAGTGTGATTTGCCCCTTTTTTCGATAGTTTTGAAGTAGAGTTGAGCGGGAGAAAGTCCCGATTTACAAAGGGTAACATTTGGAAGAGAAACATTTTGTCCATGAGAGAAGGACGGACGGAGAAGAGCGCGAGGTTTTTGTCTCCCGTACTGGCGATACGCTTTGTGCTTCTTATTCGTATTGACAAACTTAAAGTTGGCTGCAAAACGATTTTTAACGGTTGCTTCATTCGTTTTTTTTTGTGTTGTTTTGTGTGCGAAAGTTCTGTGTTGGTTTCCAATCGAGAGGAAGAAATCAACGATGACAAACAGCAGAACGCAGCTTGGGAAATATAGGATGATTTTTGCTAGTAAAGACTACTTTGACCTAAAAAGGTATGGGGCATGTTTATGCTGAATTCTCAATTCTCCGCTTTACATTTGCGCGGATTGCAGAATACATCCGAACCAGAAGATGCTAAAGAAGTAAACGCCAAAGTCAACAAACGGTGTCGAAAACAATTTTGCCCGTGTGACTTCGAATGAAACATCAACAGAGAATTTCCAGTGTCTCCCTTTCAAATGTCTCTCTGTGTAAATCGGGACAAAGACGATGTCTAAAATGCTACATGAGAGTTTAAATGGTATCCCATATTGGGTGTCCTGATGTAGCGATAAAGTATAAAGATGGCTTTATGTTAGGCTGTGTGAGAAGAGATGATAAGTTCAGCTTTGAGAAAAGAGTAACTCAATTCGATCAGTTCATCCCGTGCGTGTTGAGCGTCATGTGGATAGAGGTCTGGCAAATATGATAGTAGTTTGAATAGAGGTCGTAGATGGTGTTTAGAAAATATCAGCTTAAAGACTTTGTTGATTTTTCATGTCATGCAACCAACTGGCGCGATATAAGGACTTTGTTTTACTCATCAGCGTCTGCTCTTTCTTATTAAGACGGCAGTTATGACTACTCGTGAAATGCGCTTAGCGAAATGGTATATCATTGGCGTAATTTCACAATTTGTTCCCTCCACTTGTGGGACAACAACACGACGCATGCCACTAATAGGAGCAGAACCTCGGCCAAACACCCAAAAACGGCTGTAAGCGTCAATTAAAAAACAAAATTTACAAGTTCCGCACCAACAACTTATTTCACTACCTTCCCTTCTCCCTGCAGGGTCGCTATCCCCTTGTGTACATGTGTGTATGCGTATGTGTGATTGTGTGGGCATGAATTTGCAAATGTCCACATTGAGGCAGCATAATGGCAAAACTTGTATATTAACTTCCCAAATGATGACCATTCCCATCGTGAACCTGCCCTGACGTTTAGAGCGCCAGTCATCCATACATTTTATTTTCTTCTTCAGTTGTATTTTAAATTTTTCCTTCTATTATTTGTCGTCCATCATCAAAGCGGGAGTGTAAAATAAAAAAATAAAAAACGCAAAAAAAAAAACGACGCACAATTTCAATGGTTGAATGCGTAACCACAGCGACCCAGCTATGGTGGCGTAATGGTGCTGGACGATGGAGAGGGAGAGCCATTCTTTTACTTGGCACTGCACTTGTGGATTCGTTGGAAAAAACATTATTTCATGGTAAATATATTACAACAACATTATAACAACTATGGGCAAGAACAGTAAGTACTGGATTAAGGAACAAATTTTTTCACAAATTTAAAATTTTATTTTTGTTGTCGCCTTGGCAATAATGGCAAAATTAAATATTGTCTTTTATGTCAGTGAAATGATAAACTATATTTGAAAGAAAAAATTAACGGTGTTAAAGGGTGCTAAATGTGTTCGAAGTTCATGCATTTAGCCTCTGTTGCAAGCAGTGGAGGTGCCAGCAACATTGACCAATGTTCATTAGTGAGTTCCACCTTGATAAGGTTTGACTATATACAGGGTCCGGCACTCGAAGTGTAACCAATTAAAAAAGCCATAAATTTTGTTTGGAAAATTACTTTTATTCAATTCAAATTAAAAAATGTGTGAAAATATTACAAAATTAAGAATCAGTATTCGATGCGGTACCAGCTGGTGGTAGCAGAAGAAGAGGGAGGCCTCTTCTGCGTTGGAAAGATCAGGTGAAGAAGGACTTGGCCTCATTTGGTGTACCCAACTGGCGCCGGTTAGCACGAGAAAGAAACGACTGGCGCGTGACTGTGGCCCTGAGACGGTCCAGAATCGCAAACTGCCCGAATGTGACTTGGAGGTATTTTGGCCCACTCGCGAACAATGTCTTTTTTTCAGCGCCTCAAGACTGGTGAACCTTTTAGTTCGGACTTCGCTTTCCAAAATGACTCAAAGAAAATAATGCAACGGATTCGCGTCTGGTGAATTTGAGAGCCATTGTGTGGACGTTAGGAAGTTCCGAGCGTTGTTTTTTAGCCATTCCTGGTTCGCTCGAGCTCTGGGAGATGGTGCCGAGTCCGGTTGAAACGTCTATGGTCTGCCGCCGAAATGTTTGTCTGCCCACGGCTTCAAAGCAACCTCCAGAATACTTTCCCGATAATATTTCGCCTTGACGCCAGGCTCGATGAAAACGATTGGAGAGCGCCCATCTGCCGTTACAGCGGCCCAAACCATTTTACCTGTGGCGGGTGCTCCCTCCTGGTGACCAATCGATGACTCAAATTCTCGTATGAATGGTCGGTCAAATAAACACTATCGTTTTGGGAGTTTACGAATTGCTCAACTTGAAAAATCGGAGATTGACCTCTTTTGGCCAAGCGAAGCATTTCCTTCGCTCTCTCAAGTCTCATTTGTTACTGCTTTGGTGTGAGATCGTGCGCCTTTTGGATCTTGTAAGGTTTGACTTTGATATCATTTTTCAGTATGCGGCGGATGCTACGGCAGATATTTTCAGTTCTTTCGCCATTCGATACCAAGCGAGTTTTCATACAAGGAGACTCGCTGTCGTGACTCCTTTACGAGTCGCAGAACTAATTGCTCAGGCACAATTTTTTCTTAAGAGCGAACAATTTTGCGTATACCGGTGATATTGACATCGTCGGCCCTAACAACCACGCAGTTAGTTCTGCCTTTTCCAAACTGGATAAAGAAGCAAAGCGAATGGGTCTTGTGGAGAACGAGGACGTACGAATGCGCAGAAGCTTGGACGATGACAACATCTGATGAGGTGTCACTTGGAGTGTTTGAGAGGAAGATTCTGCGGAAGATCTTTGGACTTTTTCACCTTTCCGACGACGAGTATCGTAAGAGATGAAACAATGAGCTGTATGAGCCTTACGACGACATAGGCATAGCGCAGCGAATAAAGATCCAGCGGCTACATTGGCTGGGTCATGTCGCCCGAATGGATACATAAGCTCCGGCTCTGAAAGTAATCGTTGTGGTACCAGCTGGTTGTAGCAGAGGAAGAGAAAGGCATCCTCTGCGTTGGAAAGATCAGGTTCAGAAGCGTTTGGCTTCACTTGGTGTGTCCAACTGGCGCCGGATAGCAGAAGAAATAAACGACTGGCGCGCTTTGTTAAACTCAACAAAAATCGCGTAGCCGGTAATCGCGCCAATCAAGAAGGAGAAAAAGTAAGAGGTTTGCCGATGAATTGGCCAACCGTGGATCTGCGGTTCACCCACAAGAGCCAGAGCTCTTAATCGGAATCAGTTCCGCAGGAATCATGAACTGGATCAACGTTTATGTAGGCAATCTACATAAAGAGCGATGGTCCGGCCTTGAACGCTGCAGAACTGCAAAGTGTTTTGTGGCAAGTCCGAACAGAAAACTGTCAAACTTTCTACTAAACCTTGGAAGGAAAGACGTTCCCTTGATGGTCGGTATTAGTACAAGACACAGCCCATGGGGTCAGCATATGACCACCATTGGAATCATTGAGCACTAGGGCGGGTCGAGTTAAAAATCGCTCATTGCTCTGTGAAAATCGTATTCTAGGGATCAAAATAAGAAACTTTGCCGAAGGAACCTTACCTCTAAAACGAATTCTGATGTCCCCCAATTTGGGTCGAACGAAAAATCCCACTTTGACCCATTTAGAGTGCTCCAATCGAGTCCAAATGTATGACCAACCACCACTAACTTTGGACGGCCGATCCACCGATGCCAGTGGCACACCCCCTGGAACTCCCCTGGGGGGTTCCTCACACAATAATTTCAAAATATCAGCATTTTTGGCCTTTACATGAGAAAAAAAACTAAACAGTTCGACCCAAATTGGGGGACATCAGAATTCGTTTTAGAGGTATGGTTCCTTCGGCAAAGTTTCTTATTTTGATCCCTAGAATATGATTTTCACAGAGCAATGGGCGATTTTTTTGCCTCCCCACAAAAGACACTAAAAGTTCGACCCAAATTGGGGGACATCAGAATTCGTTTTAGAGGTATGGTTCCTTCGGCAAAGTTTCTTATTTTGATCCCTAGAATATAATTTTCACAAAGCAATGTGCGATTTTTTTGCCTCCCCACAAATCGACCCGGCCTATTGAGCACCCAATGTGCCTGTCGTGCTTGGAGGAGGCGGATAGCACTGATCACTTTTTCTGTGGGTGTCCTGCCTTTGCTAGAGCAAGGCTACGAGTTTTGGGTTCCGATGTCGTAAGAATGAGTAAAATTCGTTCTCTAAAACTGGAGGATATTTACAGATTTGCCAAAGAATGTGGAAGATTCTCACAGGACTAATTATCTCTATCTCTGTCTCTATTTTTTCCTATCTCTTTCTCTGATACTCTTCTCTTTACCTCCTTAACTATCTACCCTCTTTCCAGAGCTCTAAATACAATGGGCTTTTTAGCCTGAGTGTTTTAGGAGCCACCAAATCTCCTGGTGCTCCTTGGCTCGACCTTTTCAAATTTCAATTTAAGAAAAAAGAGGTTTGATAGGGTCTCCAAATAGAACACCCCTAGTCCAGTCTTTATTTCACTTCACTGATTATGCTTATAAATTTCAAAGGCTAAGCGGACTGCCTTGCATAAATTTGAAACTAATTGCATAAATTTGATACCATCCATTTTATGAGTACACGAGAAGGTTTAACTTATGAAGTCTCACTCGCTCCAGCACTTGGTTGAAAGCCACTGCAAATAGAATGGAAATCCTTTGAATTAAAATAAGTCTTTTTCATTTTAATAGCAACAAAATCACTTTGCTGTAATGATTCATTAAATTCGCTTGAACTATGAATTTTTTAGCCAAACCCTTTTTGCACAGAATTCTTATCTGCAATTCGTTCGCACTCCGCTTTGACATTTCGTAATTACGCATATTTTGCACTACTCCATTAAAATGAATAAGGAATTCGCAAAAACAGCAAGAAAAAGAAATAAATAAATACAAATCCACACTAAATATTATATCATTATGAAGTGCGTCAACGCTTTCCGCATAATTTCCTACATTTTTCTCTCTTGTCTGCGCGCACACACACACGCAAACACACTCACAAAGATTCGCACAAACATTTTTAATTTTTTATTCCATAAAAAACTAGAGAATTCATATTTATAAAATGGTTAAAAAATTATGAGAGTAAAGAATTCAAACAATGCCATGTCTGAGTCGCCGCTGAAAGGAAGGCACCAACGAAATTGCAACTCCGCTCGTACTTTTGAATAAAATTCACTAAAAACGCGCTTATGCAAATGTACGTCGTCGGGTTGTTGCTGGGTGGAGGGAAAATGCCAAGCTAGTGGCTGACAAAGGAAAGCATAAATGAAGGGAGAGTAATACATTTTATATGTGAGTATGTGTGTGTGTGCGAGTGAAGTAGAAAAAGGTTGAAGGAGTTGCAAAAGCATGTTGGCGCAATTTCGGGGGAAGAGTGTCGATGCAGGCGTTGGATTTTAATGAAAAACTTGTCGCGCCTTTCATTATGATTTTGGCGACTTCGGCGGTAATGGCAGTGGCAAGTTATTGCTTAGTGAGACGAGCCGAATGTGGAAGTGGCTTAAGGTGCAGTCAGCTATGGCAAGCGATATGGCAACTCATTTTGCTGTGAAAAAATTTACTTTCCGATGTGCATATACGGAAAGTATATTTGGGAAAGTTCTTTTGGGAATTTCAGGAGGAAATTTATTTAAGCTCACTGGACTATCAGAAACCGATAAGTCTTGCCGATGTAGCCTAATGAGTAGGTGCGTAACTACCATTCCGAAGCGTCCGGGTCCCAGTCCCCGTGGAGGAAACACCAAATGATAGAAAAAAGTATTTTTCTAACAGCGGTCGTCCTTCAGCAGGCAATGCAGGCAAACCTCCAAATGCATTTTTCTGCCATGAAAGAGCTCCTCATAAAAAACGAGGTAAGAGTCGGCTAATAAGTGTACAATCTTCAGCAGATGTATCATTAAGCAATGCAACTCTCATGTTTTTTGGCAGCTGAAGTTTCTTCACATAGCGCTATAGATTTGGTGATTTGAGGCAAACGTTTATTTCGTCGGCAGCCGTTGATTGCTGGCAGTGGTTGGCGGCAGTGCTTGGCGGAAAACGCTAGACAATAAAATCATTGCGCCTCCAAGACAACTCGAATCATTGTGTAGATCTTTCAATGTTCGGTTAAGTGCTTCTAATCCAAGTTTATGCGCCATAGTGCATTCGTCCCAGATGTTGATTTTCGATGATTGCTGATAAAACTTTGGCCATTGCGGCGTGTCTTGCAACATTACATGTTAGTTCTTCAATAGTTTAAAGATTTAACGGTAATTTTAATGCTGAATGCGCCGTACGCCATCCTCTTAACAATTTGGCTGTTATTCTGGAAGAAGCAACTGCAACCGCAATGAGGGATCTCGCACGAACAATGGGTAAAACTACTGACATGAGGAATGTCTTACCAGTTCCACCAGGGGTATCCAGGAAATAAAAACCACCTTTCCATCATCAATTGCCTTCATTAATGTATCATAAACTTCCTTTTGTTGTGAATTCCACAGGAGTGCATTCGTTTGAACTACTAAATCTAATTCCTGGTGATCATATTCACGTTCCCGTTTCAACTCTCGATTACATGCGTCATTCATTTCACGATTTGGCGCTGGTATTCCTAACCTGACTAATAAATTACCGGACATGAGGTAACACATGTCTTCGATCAAGAATAAAGCCCTATTATGTATCTCCTCATTCATCTTTTTATCGATTTGAAAGATCGGGATTTCTGGAACTAGAACAAATTTGTACCATTAACAGTGCATAGTTGCTCAAATGACTTAGGCCCACGCACATTTACCAGCGCATTTACCGCAAATAGAAGCATTCATCGTTCTTTGGATGAACTGTATACATACGACCAAGAGCATTCGCAGCAGCATCGCCTTGCTTCCGTCGTTTAAAATTCTTCGATTAAGCATTCCAAGTGTAATAACTTGGCATCTCCGAGTAAAGCAAAGTTCGTGCTTTGCATATTTGTAGTCATAGTATCGCCTACGAGGTAAAAAATTAAAAATAATGAGCACACGCTGCTTTGAATTTGCCCAAGCTTATTTTCCTATTTGTAGTGTGCGCCTTGATGTTTTTCCACAAATGGAGGCACCTACAGTTTTATGCCGCCTCCGAAATACAGATCAGTTTGCATGAGGCGCTTTTTCATGGCAGAAATACACTTTGAACTTTGCCACTGCCTACCGATGGGTGACTGCTATTCCAAAAAAAACTTTGTACTGCTGTGGGCAAAACGTAAGGTGAATTTATTTGTCAAAGTTCGCGGGATTAAAATTTCGCTCTAGTTATTTTTTTCATGAGTTGGCAGCACTGTTAGTAACATCTGGGCCAACTTTCATGTGAATGTCATTATCAGTAATAAACCTATTTACGCTTGTGTTTACCAACTGACCAAGAGTGCATTTTTCGATTTTTACAATGTCTGATTTGATCGAGCGGAGAAGTGCCATCAAATTTTGTTTGCGGAATGAAATTTCGGCTGCGGAAACGTTTAGCATGTTGCAGAAGGCATTTGGTGATTCGACCATGTCGCAGAAAAATGTTTATAAGTAGTACAGAGACTTCAAAGAGGGTCGAGAACGTGTTGATGACTTGGAGCGCTCCGGACGACCATCGACGTCAACAGATGACTAACACGTCAATAAAGTGAAGGAGTTAGTGCTCAAAAATCGTCGGTTGACTGTTAAAGACCTTACTGATATGATCGGAATATCAGAAGGCTCTGTGAAAACCATTTTGAAAGACCATTTGGGCCTACGAAAAGTCAAATCCCGTTTGGTACCGAAAACTCTAAATTTCTTGGAAAAAAGTCGTCGCGTTGATGTGTGTGAAACACTGCTTTCAGACAAGCTCAAATGCATCATTACGGGAGATGAGACTTGGATTTATGCTTACGACCCTGAAACAACCGACCAATCAAGCGAATATCGTGCTAAAGGCGAGGCCAGACCGAAAAGAGCACGTCAAAGTCGTTCAAAAATAAAGGTCATGATGACAGTTTTTTTTCGATTTTCGTGGTGTGGTGCACTATGAATTCCTTCCACCTGGCCAAACTGTTAATAAGGAATATTATTTGAGCGTTATGCATCGTTTACGTGAAGCAATTCGTCTAAAAAGACCAGAATTATGGGCCAACAACTCTTGGTTTTTGCATCACGATAATGCACCGTCTCACACTGCACCCGTTCTTCGTCACCATTTCGCCAAAAATTCCACGCATACCGTTCCGGAACCACCGTATTCGCCTGATTTGGCTCCGTGTGACTTCTGGCTATTCCCAAAACTCAAGAGACCACTCCGGGGAACGCGTTTCGAGTCGATTGAGGAGATAAAAGCTGAATCGAAGAAGATGCTGATGGCTATACCGGAAATGGACTTTTTGGCATGTTTCGGGGATTGGAAAAATCGTTGGCAGAAGTGTATTTCATCGAGAGGGGATTATTTTGAAGGGGATGAAATTGATTTACAAGAATAAATAAAGATTTTTCATTTCACAACCAAATTCACCTTACTTTTTGCCCACATTTGGTGTTTCTTGTTCATGGTTTCGTGCACTATTGATTGGTAATCTCGCACCAACCCATTCGGCTACGGCGGCGGTTCGCTAAGCTTACGGTTCATAATAATTTCACTAGAAAAAATAAGAATTGTTTACTTAATGAACACAATGGAAAGTATTCGATGCGGTACCAGCTAATTTTTTAAAGCAAGTTTCGTTAACCAATATTTAAATGTGTTTTAATTTTGCAAAAGCGGTCGCACCATCTTATATAAAATACCAAGCTGCTCTTGGGGTGTGTATGCAAAATTCAAGATCCAAGAAGAAAAAATTATTGTCGTCTGCTCGGAATTTTGTATCTGCAATACGTGGTATAGCTTTTAAAACTGGCCTTCTCAGTTGTTGCTACTCAAGACAAACCCTGTTAGACCGACAAATGCTCTCCTTTTTTATATGTTCACTGCATTTATATTATTTTTTTTATTTTTGTTTTATTCAAACTATTTTAGTGGCCTTAAAATGATTAGCTTTCGTATTTTTATTTTGTAAGGCCGGTTTAACAATAAACCATCGAATTCAATTATTGCTTTCATTTATTTCTCTGCTGATATTTCGTACTATTTTTTCGAACCTATTAATTTTTACTTTTCTGATATCACTTTGAGCCCCTCGTAGAACAAATGGGGCTTTCTTAGCCTAGTACCACCATAAAAAAGGCGTAGTAAAAAATGTAATTAGACAGCCGCGATTTTCATTTCAAAAAGCACAGCAAGAAGGTACTAACACATCTTTACTCTGTGTGGGCAACCAAGAATTAGTTTCTGAGACTTAAATCGCAAGCCATTTTTTGTTTGTTTTTGTTTTCAACGCTAAAAGAGCCAACATGGCCCTCACGTTAAACAAAAAGAGCATTCGCACTCTCACAGGCGCCCTCACGGGTCACTTCACCTGCAACAAACACTTACATAAATTAGGCATAACTAACACCAGCACCTGCAGATTCTGCTGTGAAGATGAGGAGTCTATGGAACATCTCATTATCGAATGTCCGGGGTTGACGCATAGAAGAAAAAGGTTTTTAAACAAGTTCATGCTTACAGATGAAGACCTTCAATCACTCCCTCAGAAGGAGCTGGTACAATTCATAAGCATACTTAACAGTCAATAGACAGCATAGGGTGCACAATAGATCAATATGGTCGCAGTGCTAAAGGGCCCTACCTTAACCCTCTACAACCATTAACCATTAACCATTGTTTGTTTTCGGAAAGTACTTTTCTTGCTCAGTAGTGGCACTGCTCCCTCAATTACTTTTCGAAATTTTTCAGAGTAGCAGACTTGTTGAAAGCGCTCTGCTTGTCATGTCTGTCAGCTCCTTCAGTCTTGGCCGTTGCACATTCGCTCCAATGCGCACTGGCGCGACGGTGTCTTGCGTAAATTACAAAATGCTGCTGAAAAAAAATATTGGCAGCAACAACAAATCCTTAATAACATAAACGACACAAACAGCAACACCAAAAACAAATAACAAAAACAACAACGATTATGCAAAAATAATATAATATGAGTAGCAGCGACAAGCGCGATAACCGAAACGACATTAACAATAACAACAAACAAATAACAACAAAAAATGTGTGCACCAACTACAAAACGTACTCTAATGACAAATTCGTACACACTGGCCAACGTACATCGAAAAAAGGAGCATTGAAAGTGGAAGCAGACGCAGAAGAAAAGGAGGATTGAGTGTAGAAAATTTGCTCAAAAGAGTTAACTCTTTTGACTGTAGTTTTCTGACTTTTTTTCAGTGAATTCTGCTAAAAAGGCGCTTTTAAGTCTCATTTGTGCGATTTGTGTAGTTTTCCTTGGCCACAATGGCCTCCTCTCCAGTGCATAGTTTTTGGGTTTGATTGTTTCGCATTTGCTTTTTCTGTCGTACCTGTTTGCTACTTGAATGCCGAATGCATTTCTGTGGTGTTTGTTGTTTTTGTGCGGCGTGTGGTTACTTGATTTGGAAGGATTTTTACTTATACATATTACACCTAATTCTCTTCTTACACGAATTTTTTTACACGAATTTGATTTAATATTTTATGAATTTTTCTTGAATCTCATAAGGCAAATGCATGCACGAAGCGTTTAAATCATTCTCAGGAAAGGTCTCTGAGTCTCGATAGAGTTTTATAATAAATTTTATTTTTTATAATAAATTTAATGAATGAAAATATATTAGCACGAAATGAATTCTTAAATGAACTCTAAAAATAATTTTTTAATATTTTTTTCTCCTTATTCTCTTTTCACACGAATTTGCTTTGAACGAAATAGAATTAAGTGCATTGTGGTACTCATGTAAAGTAGTAACACCAGATTGAGAGGCTTTTTTCACAAAAAAAGTTCATTTCTTATTAGGAATCATATTGTTTAAGGGGTTAGGGGCAGTCAGAGACCCGAAAAAATAATGATTTTCAATTTTTGCTAGTCATTTGCTTTATTTTACAAAAATAAAAACATAGCATTAATACATCAGGTTTCGACTTGACTTTAGCAAAATTTCAACAAAAACAATTAATAATTGCAAAAGTTATCGCTGTTAGTGTGGAGCCCATTTCTCCAGAAGTCCCTTGCGGTGATCATCACAAGTCCTTGGAGATTGATCTAAAATCTATTTTTAGTTTTATTAACAGATAATCTTGTGCCTGATTGAAGCATTTTTTTTTAAATCAACAATAAGGCGACCTCAGGAAATATCTTTCAGATTTTCGAGAAAAAAACCCTTTAAAAAATCGAAATTTTGAAAAAAAACTCCTTCGATCAGGCACGAGTTTTTTATGTTTTTCAAAAGCAGTGCAAATTTTATTGAAATCTAGCAAGCGGTTTTTAAGTTACAGTGGTCACCAGTTTAAAAATCATAGTTTTGAGAAAAATGCATTTAAAGTTTTGCTATAGATATTCGGAGCGCCCGAGCGAATAACTCGAAAAGTATTTGTCGGACTCACTGCAAACATTCACACAATATTTATAATTTAAGGAAAAGCTCCTCATTAAAAATATATGACATTCCGAGTCGGCTTGAAACTGTAGGTCTCTCCCTTTGTGGAACAACATCAAGACGCACGCTGCAAATAGGAGGAAGAGCTTGGTCAAACACCCACAAAGGGCATAAGCGCCCCTGCAAAAAAATCCAATATTCTGCGAATTCTGACTACCCATAACCCCTTAAAACTTTGCTTAAGGTTTATTAAAATTCGACAAATGTTTTTAATCAGATTTAAAAAAGGCTACGTAGTTTTATAGTCCATTAAATTTTACCAGCTGCATGATGTTAGAAGAAAACTAACGAGAAACCACTTTCAAACCGAGCACCCGGCCAAGTCAGGACGTATCACCAGAAAACGATAATAAGATTCCGAGTAATAACGAATATAAAGTGTTTTCCAATAAGATGTGTTATTTTGACATTCAAAGAAAAAAGTGCTATTTTTTAATATAAATGATCGGATGTTTATTTCATTATAAAGAGGAAAGTTTGCCGTTAAAAGTGGAAAATAACATCAGGCAAATGACCACCACGACCACGCTTACAGAACAATATCCTTTTCCTGCAATCTTGCATAACCGAATTGCAAGGTGGCTGCCCTATGTCTTCTTCTAGCTTCACGAATTCCATCTTTGAGGTCTTAAATCGACCCTGGGCTATTGGCGTAGACCTTCTCTTTCACGTGGCCCTAAAGAAAAAAGTCACAAGATGTTAAATTACAAGATCTCGGTGGCCAATTGTGATCACCTCTTCGAGAGATAACACAGTCCGGAAACTTTTCCCGTAAAGGATCAATATTTTCCTGGGACATAGCACCGTCTTATTGAAAATAAAAGTTGTGCAGATCGATACCATCCAGTTCTGGCCATAAAAAATCGTTAATCATCTCTCGATAGTGCAAGCCACTCCAAAATAACACCTGTTATTGGAAAACCTTTTATTTGGCCGCATCGACGTATATGGAAAGGAATTTTTAAATTTTCGTACTGCAAAGGGTGGATTATACAGGGTCCGCCATATAACTTTACGCAATTAAAAATGCTATAAAAAAGAAATTACTCAATATTTTTGCAAACTGTTTTTTTTATTTTGAAGTACAATCCTTCCGGTTAATGATGGAACACAACTTTATTCATATGGCTGCTTCGGCTAGCCATGCACCATCCCATACGATCGGTCCAATTTTTCAACACATTTTCGATTGTATGCGGCTGTATTTCAGCTATGACATCGCGTATGTTGGTCTTCAGTGCATCAATTGTTGCTGGTTTGTTGGCATAACACTGGTCTTTGACGGCACCCCAAAGATAATAATCCAACGGCGTCAAATCGCAGCTCCTAGGCGGCCAAACTATATCAGAATTTCGGCTGATAATGGGATCTTCAAAGACAGTGCGCAAAAGATTGATCGTAGCATTCGCTGTGTGGCAAGTAGCGCCATTTTGTTGGAACCAAATGCCACCAATATCCTCCTCTTCAATTTCTCGGAACAAAAATTTGTTCAACATGGCCCGGTGACGCTCTCCATTGACGGTTACGGCTACTCCTCTCTCATTTTCGAAGAAAAATTGACCAATGATGCCTGCGTGCGGGTTTTCTGAGCCCCAAATGCGGCAATTTTGCTTGTTAACATACCCGCCGAGATGGAAATGAGCTTCATCTGAAAAGATGATTTTTCGGTAAAAGTCTTCATTTTCTTCAAGTCGATCCCAAGCCCATGATTTTCAAAGTAATGCCGCAATATTTCACAGCGTTCTTTGAGCGTATACACAACCATTTTCGTTCAGCGGAAGAATAAAACTAATTTTCTGTCAAATCAAATGACAGCTAAGTGTTACCATTCTTCAAATAATACCTAGTTCAAATCCGTAACGAAAGATGGCGGGCCCTGTATAATGGGTACAAACATTATCCCACTTCCTGGTTTGCTTTTTTCCTAACTTTCTAACTAAATTGCATACAAAATGTAACGTAATCGTTTCATCTATGAGATTTTCTATAATTTATTTGCACTTTCGGCCGAAATGTTAAAACGTTAACTCCTCATGAAAAAAATAAGACCTTATGGACCAGTACTGTCGTCTTCAAAGTTGGCCCGGGAGACCACCTTTCGTAAAAATTTGAGTTTGAGCGTTAGCGTAACCACTGTTGGTTAGAGTATACAACTAGCCAGAGCATTCCGACCCATCTGATTTATGGTTTTATGCTCAGGCGATGTAAGCTGATCTGTCAGAAGTTCACGAAAATGAAAGGAAAAAACCACCTGCGGTCGACAGTATACCGTCTTAAAATTTTTTCAAATTTCTAACAAAGTAATTCAGCCAATATTTTGAAGAGTACAGACATCCACTCACAATAGTCCAATAAGCGCATCCGGTCCCCAATTCATTACGTCAAAATAACATGGAAAGACTTCATTAATTTTTTCATTAACTACAAAAATTTAATCAATGTTTCATTTGGCTATTTATTCATTTTTTTTTTCCTTTACTTTGGTTCAAAATATTTAATAATTATTGGAATGAAAAAATTTCACAGCAGTAAAGTTAATAATAATGAGCAAATTATGAAAAGTCCTTTATGATATGATTTTTTTTCGAATTTAAATTGTTGCTTCCAATATTCATTAGCGCGCATCGAATTGGACTATGAAATTAACAACAACAACAAAAGCGGAAAAAATGGAAAATTATTATAAAAATGAAAGGAATGCGAATTCTTCTGTAACTGCTGTTAATTTATCCTGCGCACATGCGAATGCCAGGATATCTGCCTACACACACACACACACACACTAACACACACGCATATGGAGAATTTGCATACGATTGGAGGTTTTGTATTGCATTCTGTTGTAATTGGCGCGCGCAGTTATTCCCTTTTCCATTACGATTGGCCACACTGCCAACGGCAGCGGTAGCGGTAGCGCCATCAACGGCAGCCTGCCCAGTAGCGACGAGATGGATTTTGCGAACTGGAATGCATTGCATTGCATTCGCAGAGAAATGTGAAAAATCTTAATTAACTTGATTTGTAGCAACAAGCATCGCCAACGCCGACTGACCAACCGACAGGCCGGCCGACTACAGGCATAAATAGTTGGAGAATCAGTCGCTGTGCCACCCCACAACTCCCACTCCAGCTGGATGTAAGAGTGAATGTGAATGTGAGTGAGTGTGTGTGTGTGCGTGCATGCGTGCACTTGTGTGCTTTTGTTTGGGGTTTAACGCATTTAATGAAACCAATTCAAGTGAAATATGATTGGTATTTATATGTAATCCTTGTTTTTTTCTACCAACCAACCAACCAACCAACAACAACTGTGAATGCGCGCTCCTGCTGCTGCAGCTCATGAATGCCAAATATTTATGTTTATTGTACTTAACATGTGTTGATTGCATGCGCAAGTATGGATGCGTGGTGACGGTGGTGGAGGGGGTGTCGAGTGGCCTCGCGTTATGGCTGCGGTATTGCAATTTTTCAATGCTCGGTTTTTGCCAAAGTTCATTTTGGTCAAGCAACATTTTTCACACTCATTCGGCATTGTCGAACACACACACACTCAAATGCACATATACATGCATATAAATCTGGCATTTGTTGTTATACAATAATATTAAGTATTTATTTGATGAATGTCTATGCGGGTGCGGGTGTGCGTGTGCAATGCGAAAAATGGCTGTTAAAATGCAAAAAAAAAGTTATATCCAATGCGCCAAAATTAACTGCCACATACAAGTACTTACACACGCACATATATATATACTTGTGTAAATATTTGGGATAATAATAAAAAATTAAGTGGCGTTAGTGGTTTTGTGAACTCTATTGATCGGCCAGTGCGCAAATGTGGGTGATGTGTACGCAGGCAAGTCGCTCAAAAAGCATCATTAGCTAACCTACATACATTTTTTGTATTGGGTTGCCCATATTCGACGGACCCATGTGTTTTTCTTAAATCAAAGAAAAACACAGTTTTTTTGATGTTGACGATAATAATCATTTTACTGGGTTCAAGTAGATTTGTTGACATCACTTTTTCAATATGATATCTCTCAAATGGCCGCCTTGAGCCTGTACGGCGTATTGTGCTCGTTTTGCAGCATTTTCCATAGTTTTAGCTAACATTTCGGCTGGAATAGCGGCTATTTCCTCACGGATGTTGTTCTTGAGCTCTTCTATGGTCTTTGGCTTATTAATAGGTATAAACCTTTGATTTTAAATATCCCCACAAGAAGAAGTCAGGTGGCGTTAAATCGAGCGAACGCGGTGGCCAGTCAAAATCGCCATTTTTCGACATCAAACGACGAGGAAACAATTTCTTCAAAAAATCGATTGTGGTGCGAGCTGTGTGTGGTGGAGCGCCGTATTGTTGCAACCAGAACTGCCTCATGCGCTTTCGTCGAATAATTGGCATCACAAAAGTGGTTATCATATCGCGATAACGCTCCTGATTGACGGTAATAGCTTGACCATCTTCATTTTCGAAGAAAACGGCCCAATAATCGTTTTCGCGCTAACGCCGCACCAAACAGTGACTTTTTCGTCGTAAAGAGGTATCTCTTAAATTTCGTGAGGATTTTCAGTGGCATAAATGCGGCAGTTCTGCTTGTTTACCGTCCCATTCAATAAGAAATGAGCCTCATCGGACATGATGATTTGTTCCAAAATTGTTCGTCATCTTCAGCCATTTCGATGACTCTTTGGGCCCATTCCAATCGACGAAGCTTGTCCGCAGGCAACAATCTTTGCGTCAATTGTATCTTATACGGGAATAAATGCAAATCAATGCGGATAATTCGTTGTAAAGTGGCCCGAGCAATGCCCAACTGCTGGGAACGGTGATTTTGGAATGTCCTTGGCGACGTCTCAACACTGGCCCGTACAAGAGCACTATTCTCCTCTTTGGATTAGAAAGAGCATCATCAGTCGAAAACCTTTCGTGCAAACGTTTAATGGTGTTCTTAGAAGGCGCACTTTTCACATTATTTAATTTTTTATAGGCACGTTGAGTTTTCACAATTGACTTCTTTTGTTTTCTTGAGTGCATTTGACTTTTGGAAATGAGTAAATGATTGGAATTGATTGAAATATTGACATTATTTAAACAATATTTTCAGCTGCATCCACGGCGCATTCATTACTGGTGCTGTCACTAGACCCACAACAATATTTTGCACGTTTGATTGTCAAAACAAAGTTTTGGCAGAGTAAAGAACAAAGAATGAATTCGCCTTGTTTCTTTCTGGGCTGACAGCCACATGGACACGGCGAATGAAAAAAACAATTCCAGCTGATTTACCGATACCACCTTTAATATATTCGCCTTGGCTACACCTCATAATTCTTCTGAGCATTTTTAATTGCCAATTTTACAGCTTGGAGCTGTTTTCGATTAAGTTGCGCTAGTAAAGCCTTGATTGCTGTGCGATCTGAAAGTAAGAAATAAAATGTTTGTCATTATTTGCATTATGTGGTTATGCACTAATTCAATTTCGATGTAAAATTTTTCGAATTTCGGCCAAAAAAATGTTTGCTCCAGCTTTCCGTGAGCTTTTGAATTAAGGGGGGAACCTGGGGGGAGGCCGGATCGCTCGAAGTGCGATTTCTCGGTTTTTTATTTTTACGATTTTTCCTAAATTGCGGGAAAGATAGGGGAAAAGTTAAACGTCCTATCGAAACGAGATAACATTGATAACAAGATAACATTCGGAATTAAATTCTCTTCTAGTTGAACCTAAAAAACCTTAAGGAAGTTGTGATTAACCCACTTTTTAAACAATCTAAAGTGAATTTGTTTTTCCAAAAAAAGAAATTTTTTTTAATTAGCGAAAACTTGTTGAATTTCTCACTTTTTGTTTAATTTTTCTGGTTTAACTAGAAGCTATGCTATACCAAAATAAAGAACTTTTTGGGTTTTTGGTTTCAGATGAAAATTACGACCTGCATCTTTCCCTCCGCACGACACATGCACACGCGAGGCGCCTCGGCAATATGGTTGTTCCAGGCATAATATGACATATATTTTAATCAAAAAATTTGAGAAGACTGTTGAAATATATAACAATAAAACCTGAAAGTTTCGTTTTAATTGAATATTTGTTTTCTTCCCAAAAAAATCCACGATTTTTGAAGCCTCTAAAGCAAGCTCCCCCTTAAACACATTTTTCTGATACTTAGTAATTTTGCCGTACAAGAGTTGCTTCCATAATATGTGCCTAATAATGAAAACATAGTAAAATAATAAAATAAAAAGGCTCTTTTGTTTTTCCAAATTCTCTTAGACGTCAATACACCTCTGCATTTGTTTGTTCTCAAAGCACTTTTGCCACTCAGAAGCCAATACCTCCAAAATGAGCTTTCTTAAGGCCTGAACAGCTTTTTCAGGTGTTGAAGAACGATGTGCCCTCATTTTATGTTCCGTGTTCGGGAACAAAAAAAAAGAAATCATCAGGTACCCAGCTAGAACACTAATTCGATCTTTTGAGTGTTCCGAAACTCTCTTGAGTGAGCCTTCGCTCGTTGGTTTCCCTAACTTCTACGAAAAATTTGATGTAAATATATTTATTATTATTATTATTGTATTAAAAATTTTGAAAGGGTAGAGTGGGCAACTAACTCCTTTAAACCCTTTAAATCACCAGGGCCCGATGGAATATTCCCAGCATTTCTATCCAAAGGCACTGTGGAACTGATCCGAGTCATGGTGAAAATCTTCAGAGCTAGTCTAATATTGGAATACATTCCAAAGATATGGAGGAAAGTGAAGGTAATATTTATTCCTAAGGGAGGAACCCCCTGATTCTTCAAAATCTTACAGACCAATCAGTCTATCACCGTTCATGTTAAAAACAATGGAAAAACTACTTCAATACCATCTAAGAGAAGAAGTAATCTTCAAAAAACCCCTCCATAAGCTGCAATTTGCTTACCAAAAAGGGAAATCCACAGCATTGCACACACTCGTTGTCAATATAGAAAAGGCTCTAAATCAAAAAGAAATAGCCCTCTGTTCCTTTATGGATATAGAGGGAGCCTTCGACAACGCAAATTACAAATCCATGGAAACAGCACTCGAAAAAAGAGGTGCAAACCAAATAATAACTCACTGGATAAGCCAAATGCTTAATCAGAGGATTATTAAAGCCTCGCTAGGACAAGCTGAACTGAATGTCACAACAGTAAAGGGATGTCCGCAAGGAGGAGTTCTTTCTCCACTGCTATGGTCCCTACTAGTTGATGACTTGGTGCAGCACCTAAACAACAAGGGATTCATAACCATTGGTTATGCAGGTGACATATCTGTTATAATAAAAGGCAACCATGAAAGGACACTAACAGACTTAATGCAAAATGCCTTGAACGCAACATGGGAATGGTGTAAAAAGGAGGGGCTGTCGATCAACCCTAACAAAACCACAATAGTCCCCTTCACAAGAAAAAGAAAGTTGGGGTTTCCTATATTGAAAATAAATGAAACAGTGATAGAACTAAAGGAAGAGGTCAAGTATCCGGGTTTAACCTTAGATAAAACATTCTCTTGGGAATCACATATAAAAAATATAACAAAAAAAGCCACGAAATCCTTGTGGACAACCAAACAATTACACCCAAGTGGTAAGACCAATCATACTGTATGGGGCACTAGTATGGTGGAGCAAATCTATCCAACAAACAACGATAACCAAACTGGGAAAAGTACAAAGGCTTGCTTGCCTATGCATCATAGGGGCTTTGAGAACTACCCCAACAGCTGGCATGGAAGCACTCCTTAATCTCACCCCACTTCATATTGCAATCCAAAAGGAAGCAGCTACGCAAGCACTCATGCTACACATGAAAGAAAATTTCAAATTAGGCAACCTCACCGGTCACCTAAGTATCCTAAATAAAATCAAAAACACCATAAGCATGGCTCAAGTCTCAGACCACATTGACCCAACCCTCTGGATACACAGTTACCTTTCCTGAGAGGATCGAGTGGAAAACAAACCTAAAATGGATGAATGATGATTCACAAAAATGGTACATTGATGGATCAAAAACACCTTATGGTGTAGGAGCAGGAGTAGTGGGGCCCAGAAACCACAAATCATTCACTCTCACCAGGGACACCACCATCTTCCAAGCGGAATTTTACGCAATAATGGAAGCAGCAAACATCATGCAACGTAGAAACCACAAGAGAGTAAAGATTAGAATCCTCTCGGACAACCAATCAGTTCTAAAAGCTTTAGATAGCTATACCTACAACTCAAAAACTCTTTTAGAATGCCACGAGGCACTCAATAACCTGGCATCCACAAACAATATCTCATTAATTTGGGTACCAGGACATGAGGGATACGGCGGCAATGAAAAGGCAGACTTTCACGCCAAAAAAGGGGCAGATGTTAACTTCATCGGACCTAGTCCCATGTTTGGATTCAACAAAAACAGCCTAAAACAAAAAGTAAAATACTGGGCCAAAACTCTAATAAATCAGCATTGGAACAACGTAGAGGGTCTTAGACACTCCAAAAAGTTCTTAAGTTTCAATGCTAAAAGAGCTAACATGGCCCTCAAGTTAAACAAAAAGAGCATTCGCACTCTCACAGGCGCCCTCACGGGTCACTTCAACTGCAACAAACACTTACATAAATTAGGCATAACTAACACCAGCACCTGCAGACTTTGCTGCGAAGATGAGGAGTCTATAGAACATCTCATCATCGAATGTCCGGAGTTGACGCAAGGAAGGAAAAGGTTTTTAAACAAGTTCATGCTTTCAGATGAAGACCTTCAATCACTCCCTCAGAAGGAGCTGGTACAATTCATAAGCATACTTAACAGTCAATAGACAGCATAGGGTGCACAATAGATCTATATGGTCGCAGTGCTAAAGGCCCATACCTTAACCCTTTACTACCATTAACCATTAACCATTATTATTATTATTGACATGTTCCAATATTACAATCCACATCCTAATTAAAAACTTAGTCTATCTATAAAAAATTTCCACAAATATCGATTTCTTGCTAAATATTTTAGTTCGTTGAAAGATTTGCTGGTCTTCTTATTACTGCACCTTTTCCAAGTCAATTCAGGCCGTCCCCCATTTCTAGCGCCTTGTGGGCACTACTGCAAAGCTGAGTGAGCTATTTCATCCGGATTGCTTTGAAGCGTGTGCTCCATTCATTTATATTTGCTGCGCATGTTCTCCTTTCTAATCGGTTGTTGTTCGGTTAATTGCCCCACACGTTGGTTAGCAATGATTTGGTCTTCTGTGTGTTGACTTTTAAGCCAAGCTTTAAGCACTCGCTTGTCACATTTGACAATCCTTCTTGTATTTCGATGAAGGTATTACCAACAAGAAGAACGTCGCCAGCATCTGACAAAATCACAGAAATAATCAAAGTTGAGTAATACTAACATCGCCCAGATCGACTGATTCGCTAAAGATCGACCATAAAATAATTGTAAACCATTTGTGCAAAATTGGATTCAAAAAGAAGCTCGACGTTTAGTTGACCATATTAATACCAAAAAACATGACGGGTCGAATTTCCCTCTGCGAACCTTTGGCCAAACGGAATAAAAACCACACATCTCTTAAACGGTTGGTGACTGGGGATGAAAAATGGGCCACATACGACATTATTTTGTGAAAACGATCGAGGTCAAAACTGAGGAAGCACCTCAAACGGTGGCCAAACCAGGACTAACGGCCAGGGAGGTTCTACTGTGTATTTGGGGGGACTCGAAAGGAATCATTTATTATGAGTTGCTTGTGTATAGCCGAACCGTAAATTCAGATCTCTACTGTCAACAACTGGGCCGTTTGAAGCTAGCGGTTGACCACAGAAGTCCAGAATTGACCAACAGAAGAGCTGTTGTGTTCCTTCAGGACAACGAAAGGCAACACACGTCTGTAGTGACTCGTCAAAAACTCCGGAAGCTTGGTTGGGAAGTTATAATGCATCCACCATAGAACAGATCTGGCACTTAGCGATTACCACCTTTTTCTCTCACTGATCGATAAGAAATTCATATCAGAAGATTATGAAAATCGATTACAAGAGCTTTTGCCAATAAGGATCAAGGCAGTATGAAGCTACTTTTAAAATGGCATCAAATTATACAACAAAACGATGCATATTTGACTAAAATCGGAAAATTCCAAACATCTTAAATAAAGTTTTAAGTTTTACGGAAAAATAAAGGGTTTTCCAATAAGAGGTGTTATTTGGTTTCGTTGCTTGGGTGGCACGTAGCGCCGTCTTGTTGAAAATAAGCGTTGTCCAGATCAACACCATCCAATTCCGGCCATAAAAAATCGTTAATAATCTCTCGATAGCGCAATCCATTCACCGTAACTGTTGCTCCAGCTACATTTTGGAAAAAGTAAGGTCCGCCGAACCATAAACCGCACCAAACAGTCAGCCAGTTGTGGATAGAGAGGCCTTTCAACAATAACTCTTGGATTTTCTGAGCCTCAGATCCGACAATTTTGTTTGTTGCTGAAGCCACCTAGGTGGAAATGGGCCTCATCACTCAAGATGATTTTTCGATGGAATTCTGGATCATTTTCATGCATTTCAACGACCCAATCAGCAAAGACTCGAGGTTGTTGATGATCAGCCGACTTGAGTTCTTGTGTTAACTGGTCTTTATAAGCCTTAAGACCCTAATCTTCATGCAAAATACGGTGTAATGACATTTGTGGAATGCCTTATTCCAAAGAACTACGAGGAATGGACAAACCTGGGGTTTCTTCAACACTTTTGGCAACAACAGCAATATTTTCGGCTATTCTTGAACGACGTGCACGGGTTTTATTCTTCCTATCACTTACTTGTCCCAACAGCTTGAATTTTTTCACCAATTTCTGTATTGCGGTCCGAGAAGGTGCTTCACAATGGCCCAAAAATATTCGAGTTTTACGAACCGTCTATGCCAAATTTTCACCGTCTTTATAGTAAATTTTAATAGTTTCAATGCGTTGTTTAAGCGTTTATCGTTCCATTTTTATTAATGGCGTAGTTTTTACTACTCAAATATGAAAAAATGACAGCTTCAAAAGTGTCATCTACCGAAATAGCCGGCTATTCAAAATAACATCTGTTACTGGAAAACCCTTTAAATTAAAGAAATTAAAAGAGAAAAGTTCCCCACCCTAATATTTTGCTGATATTTTGCTTTTTGAACACATAAAATGTAATAAAATAATTGCTTTTTCAATACCTTTTATTACCCATTTCCGGACCACTTAGGGGACACGGCATTTGCGGCGGTGCCCTACCTTCCATAGTGTGATATCCCCACCTGTCGTATACCGAAAAAAAATAGTTCGCATTCAAAAATACAGCATCATTTTATGCAAAACTATAACAACAAAAATGTTCAACACGAGGTGTCCTGGCGATCCGCACTCTGCCTTCGTTCCTTTCCATGAGTGTCCGTATGCCATCACTTCTGGACTTCGCGCGCCGTACAACTTTATTATGAAATTTGTTGCACATCAATATTGGCATGCCGAAACTCTGCAATGTTTGTTTGCGTGAAACTACTGACCACAGTTGAGTTGAGACAGGATTTAACGAAAATAAATGCATGAGAAGCAAAAAAGTTTACACTAACTTGCGAAAAATTCAGTTCACTGCTACTCAGACAGCAGTCAGTCCGTCATTCAGCCACTCAACAGTAAATGCCATATTTTGCTTTTAGCCACAAAATATGCTCCCAATCCATAACTCATGACGCTACTCGCGAGTTGCAAGCGGCTGTGGCATCAAAAGCCAATTTGTGTTTCGCAAATTCGTGGATTCGTTGATTTGTTTATTTCCACCCTTTTTTTGCAGCTGTTAGTGTAGTTGGTATTGCTGTTGTTTTTGTTGTTTGTAGTGCAGTCGCGGTTGTCGGTTGTAATCAACAAATGAGAAACGCGCCCAACAGTGCATCCTGGCTGCCGCTTCAGTGACATTGTTTTGCGATTTACCAGCAGCAGAGCAGCAGAAGAGCAACAGCAACAACAAAATGACCACTGAGTGGCAAGCAATACGCCGAGGCAATAACGGCACACCGACAACACAACACGGAATCTTTTTGTTGCATTTTTTCTACTTTGTTTTTGACTCAGCTGGTGCTTCGCAAAAGGAATTGCGCGTCCAACGCTTTTAGAATTGCATTCCGGTTACAAAAAAAAGAATACAAATAAAAAAATAAAGCCCAGCAGCAAATAAACACAAACTCCAATGAAAAACAATAGCAACAACATGAAGCGCACCGGTGGTGCTATTTTTTTAATTGTTTTTTTTTTTTGTTTTTTTGAGAGAGATTTCAGTGCGCTTCGTTTCGCCTCAGGAATCAAAGTTTTCACCAGGCATTGCAATGCTGTTGAATGGTGCAAGAGGCTGACGTTGGCACTAGCACTAGGTGCCCGGTAGATTGCATTTTCAGTCAACTGCCGCTGCTGCTGACAACATTTCGCCGGTGGATAGTAGGTTGGCCGGATGGCTGGTTGGCTTCAAATTTCACTTTTTCTGCCACTTTAGTTGGCCTGGCTGGCTGCATTTCGCGTTTGTGCATTTTGTCGCGTTGACTACGCACACACACTCACGCATTCACACATGCTCACACACACACAAACCCACATAGATTTGTATTTTGTATGTATGTTTTCATTATACAATGTCGTTGGCGTTGGCTCGTACACGGAGGCGTATGATTAACTGCCAATTTAAGTTGAAATACGATTACGTATACGACGCGTATAACCATTTTTATAGAGAATGCGGACATTTTTGTCGTGCGAAAAGTGCATAAATTGGCTGGGGGATTACGTTTGGAAAAGTCTTTATATATTTACTGGCACTTTGCTATGATTAAGAAACTTCTCAACTTGTGGATTATTTAATATCGGGTAGATCTTCTTTTTTTTGTTTTTTTTTTTTGTGTTTTTTTGACTACAACTAAAATTAAGATTTACGATAATATGTATTTGTGAATATACTAAAGGCTGCAGCATTTGATTAGTCCTGGCTGTGACTGCAGCGGGAATCTTTGCTCGAAGAATTGCATTTGAATAGGTCGGGATATTATGAATTAAAATGTAAGCACTTGGCCATAGATGTCCGTTCCACTTAAGACTTAAAAATAAGACCAGAAAGAATAGATAGGGAAAACCAGCTGAGGGATGAAACTATTTGATGAATATCTTGATGATGGATAGCAAAACCCAGTTGATGAATCTCATAAGTTTATCGTGCGATTAGTAATGTGGCAGATCCATTTTTAATGCATCTGCTAAAAAATTTGTTTCCTTAGTTTAGCGAATGCCAAACAGAAGTAGTGGAAATACTCTGAATCGTCATTTTCTAACCAACTGAAACATTGATTGGCTAGTAGATGTTGGCTATGGTGACTACATTGCAAAAGAGTCCTGTTTGCCGTGACTAATGAAACCAGTAATGTCAGCTTCCTCCTTTTCAGCCTGATAAGAGCTTCCGCTACAGCTCACGTACAGGTCCCGGTACCGGGTTGCAATGCAACTCCACATCGGCCTAAAACCTACCCGCGCTTTAGGTCTTAACCACATCCACCATGAAAACCTCCCCGAAGGGCCGTTCGCAAAGAACAGGTCAGAGCGAACTCTGAGGGCTCCTGTTCCCCGTGGTACCGAGTTATGGTCTTCGGTGAGGCATCGTACCCAAAGACACTGCCAGTTGAGCACCCATACTACTCAGGCACTGGTGGTCCTAGATTTTAGTCGCCTTTCACGAAAGGCATACCTTACCTCAGGCATATTCTAACCCCTTTGGCATATTCGTCCTTTGTGATACAATTATGAAGGAGGTAAGGTGAAAGGGAAAGACCGATGGGATGCAGGGAGAGGACGGGGAGAGGTGGTGATTGGATGGTTAGGAGCGTGTGGATTACGAACGATGACTGGGCTGCGTTTGCGTCAACCGCTTTGTGCTGCTGATGAAATTGATCAGATTTTTAAAGTCAGCGCCAGCTATATCAGCAGGCGTGACAAAGAAGTAAGAGCCAAGATGCCTGGGTCTTAGCCCCGCCAGAGCAGGACAGCTAAGGAGAAGGTGCTGAGATGATTCCACCTCATCTTCCATACATCCAGCGCAAAAAGGACTCGAGGTGATTCCAAGTCTCACAGCATGCATTCCTCGCGCATTGTGTCCTGTGAGAGAACCCACTAGATTAGAGAGCTGATATTTTGTCAGCCTCAGAAGCTCGCCCGAGCGCCTCCGGTCCACACGTGGCCAAAGGGATTTCGTGACCTTAACGTTTGTGTACTTGCCCAGCGCTCGCTGAGTTGGCGCGATGCCCATCTTTCCAGGAGCAGACCGCAGGTAGTCAGGGGGATCCCAATTCTCTCCCTTCGCGGGGAAATCACCTCACATGTCCCTTGACTGACCATCTCATCCGCCTCACAGTTGCCCGCAATTTCGCTGTGACCAGGAATCCAGATGAGGCTGATGTCAAAGAATTCGGACGCAGTCGAAAGTGAGGTCAATCATTCCTTAACCAATTCCGAATGCACCGTCATAGACACGAGAGCCCTTATTGCCGCTTGGCTGTCGGAGTAAATATTTACTTTCTTGACTGTTAGTACGCATTTGAGCAGCCAATCAGCTGCCTCCTTGATTGCGGCTACCTCTGCCTGGAACACACTGCAGTGGTCCGATAACCTGAATTTGAGTCTGATGGGGACCTCCTCGCAAAAGACTACTTCCCCAACCTTTTTTCCAACTTCGATCCATCCGTGGACAAGTTCACCAGGCCCTGCCCTCAAGTGTAGCCCTCCGTCCACTCTTCCCGTGACGGAATATGAATAAAAATGCTTCAGATTCGGGAGTGTACGGGGAATTTTTTTCCGGTATGGACTAGTGGGCATAGTAACTATGTACAATTATTTACCTATATTAATATAAATTGTCCAAATAAATTCGGAAAGCGTCTTTATCGTGAAGCGGACAACCAACGAATTGGCCAGATGAAAACATCAATGCACGTAAATGAATGAACGAATGAATGGAGAAATGATTGAGTTTGCAAGTGAGAGTGCATGAAGGTATTACAAATACAGAAACTGATAAATGTATGCGAAGGCGGGTGAGGTGGCTGTGTGCGGATGCAAACATTGGAATGCACAATTTTGTTCATATTGCTGAAGAATGGCATGCGAGTGAGTTGCTGCTGTTGCTTTTATTGCCACAGCTCCGTTTCTCCGAAACGGAACATTTTGCACATTGCGTGCTAGGTAGAGGCGTCCTGGCACACACACACACACACACTCTCATAGATATGCGCATACACTAGGATGTGCATACATGCCCAATGCTCACATTCGAGTTGTAGTAGCAGCATTTGGCCTGGAATTTTGATTGTGTGTAAGTGATTGAGTCCGTCCTGTAGCAGTGGCAATGGCAGTGGTAGTGTGGGCGTACAATGATATGCTGTCAGTCAACCGACCAGCCAAGCATCCTTAAAACTAAACCCCAGTCGACCGCCAGCTGTCAGCTGCCACATGACCAACGGCGCACATACACATACACAGACACACACACTTTGCAAGTATCATAGTACAGCAGCAAATAGCTGTCGAATGAATGCGAGTTGCCAGCTTTATCGGCCAGCCGACCGGCCGGCGCAATGCAGTTGAGGCAGCAGCAACAGCAGTAGTGGCAGTGCTAGCAAGCAACAAGCGCGAGCAAACATCAAAGGACCAGCAATCACAGGAACAGTAGTCGCAACCGACGATTGTGATGCAGTGTCGAAATTAATGTTGCAAATATTTTGCGTTTTCATTTCGTCCGGCAGCCGAAATTCTGTGCTTTTCGTTAGTTGGCTGTGTTTATTTGTAGATTTTGTTTTTGTGATTCGGTTGCTACTACTGAATGCCGAGCACATTCACTCATCAGTTTCCCATGCAAACATACACTAACATACACCCATACACACATACCCACACCTATACATATTCACTCATACTCTGACGGCAGAATGGAGATGTAAAATCATTTTATGAATTTTTTATGCATTTCCGCTTTCGTAACGCACCCAACTTGGCCCGCTTCTCTGCTGGCCTTCACTACTGGCAGACACCCTTTAGCTTTTATTGCTCATCTTTTTCATTTTATCTCCATTTTATTTGTTGTTTATATGTTTTTGTTTTGGTTTTTGTTTAGCTCGCTCGCTTTTGGCAGCTGGAGTGGGCAAAAAGGCAAAAGGCACAAGGCAAAAAAATAAAAAATAAAATCTACTAGCAATGAATTCCCTTTCGCAAACAACGGTGCAGCGCGTTGAGTGGCGGTGAGTTGTGAAATGCCTTATTTTGAAAATATTTTGCGCTGGGAATGCATAGTAAATTAGTGTTGCGAAATATTGCTGTGAAATTTTTAACAAATTTTTGCGTTTTTCTTTCATTTCATTTCGGAGCGAAATGTAATTTTCGGTGATTTTATTTCTCCTGGTTTTTGCAGTTTTTGTTAATTTTTTTTTGGTTCAAATTTGCTATTACAACTGGCAATGAAACTGCAAATTGGCAGCGTGCCGTATGAGTGATCTTCCCCCACACACTCACACATATGCATGCATGTTTGTATATACCAGCATTGCTATGCATGTGGGTGCTCTTGCTCACGTTTATGAACTTTGGCGCTGGCATAACGAAATTCGGAATTTGTATTTTGGAATGACCGAAAAATGTTTGTTCGGAAAAATCTTTTGATTTAGCAAATTTTACAATGAAAATAAAAAGAAGAGTGGGTGTGGGAATTTTTGCACACCTGTACCAATTGGTGAACGTGCTGGATATGCAGGATGTGCGGCGTTTATAGTAACCAGGAATAACAGCAACCGGACAACCCATTCAAGGCAATCGGATTGTTACAGAAACTAAAAAGGGTAGTGAAAAACACCAGAGGGCCGCACATAAGAACATAAAAAAATAGTAATGGATGAAGGGCCCTCTCGATCAAACTATGTGTGCTGTCGTTGAAACTGAATTTTGGGGTTCTTCTTCTTCTTCTTTCATAGCGTTACAACGCGCGGTGCGTCAAAGCTTCCTTCAAAATGCTCCTCCAAAGCGGTCTATCTTGAGTTGTTGCTTCATGTTGGCGTATTCTCAGCTTCTTAAGATCGTGTTCCACTGCGTCTATCCAACGGTTCCTCGGTCTGCCTTTGGCCTTCACGCCCATTAGCTTTCCTGTCAAGTCTTTCTTCACAGTATAGTCAACAGGCATACGAATCACATAACCTAGCCATCTTATGCGCTGCGCTTTAACAAAACGCACAGCTGTCTCGTTCTGAGTTAGATCGTTCAGTTCCGAGTTCAATCGGACTCTATAGGTACCATCATCCATTCTTATTGGGCCAAAGATCTTTCTTAAAATTTTTCTTTCCATGCGAGCAATCTGAGCACAATCATCAACCTTAAGAGTCCATACCTCACAACCATATGTTAGGATTGGTCGAATAAGAGTCTTGTACATAGTGAACTTTGTAGCTTTAGACAAAAGTCGGGACTTGAACAAGTTAAGGTGGGCGTAATACGCTTTGTTGGCGGCGTTGATGCGATCCCTGACGGCGGAAGTTGAATCACCGCTACATGCGAACATAACTCCTAGGTACTTAAAATGCTGCACTGCTTCAAAAGTATAGACTCCCACATGGAAATTTGGCATCTGTGTAGGCCGCCTCGATTTCAACAGATATTTGGTTTTGCTCTCGTTTACAAAGAGGCCAATGAATTTTGGGGTTACTGAAACCGAATTTGAGGTTAGTTTTACCCTTGGACGTTAAAGTTTTCTTCAAACTCGCAATTCTTGAACACTAAATATTTATTTGTGAGCATCGGAATGAATGCCTTTGCTTAGCAAATTAATGTTTGTCCACGAAATTGATCAATTGGAGCCTCACATTTGAGATCAAAGTTCAGAAACAGCCTATTTCTCAACTTCAGAAATCCAGACATTGTCCTGTGGCTAAAAAAGGGGAACAATTTTTGTTTAGTAAGCGCAGGCTCTGAAAGCATTCGATGCGGTATGAGTTCATCATAGGAGAGCTCGAGGAAGGGCCCCGTTGTGAAATGTCTCCTCCAATTGGCGACAGGTAGCTCGAAAAAAATACGGCTGGCGTGTTTTGTTTAACTCATTGCAAGTCGCTTAAGCGGTTTTCGCACCAAACAAGAAGAAGCAGCGTCTAGACATTGCCTGCAACTGAGAAATTTATTTGGAGTTGACTTAAGTGAATAACGTTAACTAAAACTTCGTAGTAAAAACTCCCATAATCAATTCTATTACTCGCGTGGCTGCAGTAGAAAAAAACTCGACATAAAAGTTGATTGCCTAAACTAATAAGTAAAAGCCAAATACTCTAAATTAGGCAGATTCCTGTGATGCGTTCGATGTTTTCAGGGACTTCCAAGTTACAAACTGTACGGGCGGTAGAAAGTACATTCTTAAAAGGTCCCGCAGTTAAGTTACGAAGACTTCCTCTTCCACGAAAAATGAAGCTAATAGGCAGCTAAGTAGGAAGAAAAGCCATTAGTGAACTATTTAATATCTCTAATTGCTAAGTTAGCATACAAATCATGTGAATCTGATATAGCAACAGATTCCAGAAGAATCGCAAGTTTTTCTTGTTTTAAGATTGACAAAAAACGAGGGAATGCACGCAGCCAAGGATACAGAAGTAGAAGCTTTAAGAGTCTGCTTATTTAACATTAGCGAGATATCCTTCCAATTTTCTACCCGGTGAGCTTCGATGCGTACAGTCTCCTCAGCAAGGAGGCGCGAAAGCCTGGGACTTGGCATAATAAAACATCGCAAGATAAAGTACAAATTTGCTCAGGGTGTATGTAGGTAGCCGTAGCCGAATAGGTTGGTGCGCGACTACCATTCGGAATTCATAGAGCGAACGTCGGTTCGAATCTCGGTGAAAACACCAAAATTAAGAAAAACATTTTTCTAATAGCGGTCACCCCTCGGCAGGCAATGGCAAACCTCCGAGTGTATTTCTGCCATAAAAAAGGTCCACATAAAAAAAATATCTGCCGTTCGGAGTCGGCTTGAAACTGTAGGTCCCTCCATTTGTGGAACAACATCAAGACGCACACCACAAATACGAGGAGGAGCTCGGCCAAACACCCAAAAAGGGTGTATGCGCCAAATATATATATATATATATATGTATCTAGATATTGCTGGAGCAAGTCTTTTTCGATGCGAATCAAATAATTCGAAATATTTGACGGCAAAAAAAAATATTTTTTTTAATAAAGAAATACAGAAGTCTTGCAATTGAATCGTGTTCGTGGACCCCCCAAACTTGCGCCTCATGACCTTGAGCGCGCATCATACATTTTTAGTTTATTTGTATTGTATTTGACTTAAGAATAGAGGATTATTAACATATTTGAGCAAAGCCGTATTATTAGCGGTTTCTGAAGGTTAGTTACGGTATCTTTTGAATTTTGTATTGGGTATAGGAATAAGTTTCCGCCCTTTTTTAGCCAAAGTTACGAATTACTTAAACAATAAAATAACACATGAAATTATGTGAAGTAGTGTGCCATTGGAAACCGCAACTTTACTCCATCTTCCAGGCAGCATACGGATTCCTCTGACGAAAAATTCGACTTTCCTTTGACTGGATCCATTCATTGAGCCAATTTGCGATGCTCTCGTAGGAAGTGAACCATTAGTAGGGCTGACTGCAATTCAGTCCGTCTAAATATTTCATGCAGCAAAATCAGTATGCCATGTCTACCGTCTACCGTCCAATTCCGGTCGCTTTTCTTTGAGAAGTCGATTCAAACGCCTTAGTTGCAGTCGGTAACTATCGCCAGTGTTGGTTTCAGATGGTTTAAGGAGTTCATAATATATGACACCCCTCTGATCTCACCAGATGCACAACATAACGTTTGAGGCATGAATATTTTTTTTTCACTGTCGATGGAGCTGGTTTACTTGGCAGGATCCACCCTTTTCGACACTTATTATTATCAGAATAGATCCATTTTTCATCGCCAGTGACGATGCGATGCAGAAAATCTTTTTGTTTTCTTTCCTGCCGTTCAAGAAGCATCTCACATGTCAACAAACGTCTACCGATGTCCCCCTCCTTGAATTGATGTGGCACCCAGTTACCTGTTTTCTGGTCCAATTCCATCGCGTACACACGTTTGCCAAGGGTTGATCTGTCAACATCCAACTCTTTAGACATATCAGCACGGGTTTGACATGAGTATTCATCCAATAATTGTTGAAGTTAAGTATCTTCGAAATTTTTCAGTGCTCCTTCGCGATCTTTATCACTCACGCCATAAAAAAAAGATGTATGCTCCGAAGCCATACTTTACCTTATAGTTTTAGTACGATTGATTATGGAAAAAAGAAGGAACGGTTGGATCAATTAATTGTTAGCCAAACAGTCTCAAAAAGTTTTCTACTACACCGTTAATACAGGAACGAAATACTCAGAACCTTTTAATATGTGAAATTTGCATTAAAAAAAGACATACTTACGATACCTCCATAAACCACGTGGAATTTTATTTGAACCTTTTTTTCGTTACTCCAACTCAGGCTAGATTATGTTGTCCTTGTATATATATTAGGGCGGGTCGATTTAAAAATCGCTCATTGCTCTGTGAAAATCGTATTCTAGGGATCAAAATAAGAAACTTTGCCGAAGGAACCATATCTCTAAAACGAATTCTGATGTCCCCCAATTTGGGTCGAACGAAAAATCCCACTTTAACCCATTTAGAGTGCTTCAATCGAGTCCGAATGTATGACCGACTCCCACTAACTTTGGACGGCCGATCCACCCATGCCAGTGGCACACCCCCTGGAACTCCCCTGGGGGAGGTATGGTTCCTTCGGCAAAGTTTCTTATTTTGATCCCTAGAATATGATTTTCTCGATGTTGTTCCACAAATGGAGGGACCTATAGTTTCAAGCCGACTCCGAACTGCAGATATTTTTATGAGAAGCTTTTTTTCCTTGTCCTTGTACTTTTTAAAAATTTAGAAGGTCCTGATTTTCAAAGTACTCAGATCTTCCAGTTCATTAAAAAATTGTCTACCTATAATGCCGCAGGACGCATGAGATCTTCCTCTTTCTCTGATAGACAGCTTTTGCAGAAGTCATGTATTTGCAGGCTCATCCTCTGAGACTGCCCATGAAGTCGTGAGGACGCACGTGAAGGGAAACTCTCATGAATACTGCTATACCGGCATGCACGACTTGTAGCCTTACGGCTATACCTGCATACTAAAAACCTCTCCACTATCTACCACTCTCCCTGCGGAACTGTCCAAAAAAGAAATTACCTCACGGGGCTGGTTAGTTCATAGGCTGCTAGTTATTTGTTCTATGAACCTCCGCGCGTCTTAAATCATTGTGGATATGTTTTATACGCGCTCAGGTTCGCTTCCAGTTATCATCCGATTTTAGCATAAAATCTATAATATTTTCTTCGTTTAATATGCTACAGGTTTCGGGAGCATAGCGTGGCCATTGAAACAAGACGTGATCAGCGTCTTCTTCTCTCTCCTTGCTGATTGGGTAGTTTGGTGAACTGTCATGGCCGAATCTATGGGGGTATTTTCGCAACACACCAACCCCTGAAAGGAATTGGGGTAGATGGAAGTTTGCTTCCCCATGGTTTCTTTCTGACCACGTCATAAGAATGGGTATTAGCCCATGCGTCCATCTACCTTTCTGTGATCTGTTCCACTGGTCTTGCCAATGGGCGATCGAACGACGCCTTTCTTCTTCTGCAATATTTTTACGACTTGCTCTACCGTCAGGCTCGGATAGCATTAAATACACTATCTGTATTTCTTTCGCCAAAATGTCTACGGGAACTAGACCGGCTATAACGAAGGAAGCATCGTCCGAAATTGTACGGAAGCCGCAGATAGTCCGTAAAGCGCTTAGTCGATAGACGGCTATTAGTTTTTTTGTGTAGCTATTTATGTTCAGTGCATCAGCCCAGATCGGTACGGCATATAAGAGAACCGAGCTGACTACCCTGCTATATAGTATTCTTTTGCTGGGGCTAGATCCGCCTATGTTTGGCATTACTCGCGACAGACAAGGCTGCACACTCGATGCCTTCTTCGCAACATATTCCAGGTGCATTTTCAAGTTTAAACGACTGCCAATCATCACTCCTAGGTGTTTAATAGCGGATTTTAAACTAATAGTTACAGTCCCAACATTTACATATATAGTTCACACAATCTTTCTGCTGCTTATTAGGACTACATCGGTCTTATGCGCTGCTAATTCCAACTTCATAGACCTTAGCCAAGCATTGGCTGATTCGCAGGTGATCCTCCCAATTTCGTGAATTTGCTTTGCCACCATTACCACCGCTATGTCATCCGCGAATCCAACGACTTTAGTTCTAGGGGGCATATCCAGTCTTAGAACCCCGCCATACATTAAGTTCCATAGCACTGATCCCTGAGGAACCTTTGCTGTCACGATTTACTCCTCAGCGCTTTTGTCGCTTCTAAACCGCAGTTTACGGTCCGTGAAATAGCTCTCAATTATTTTGATAATTTAACTAAACGGCCCTATTTTTGCGAGGGTTTCGAGTATACGTTGCCAGCTAACTGTGTTCAAAGCGTTTCTAACGTCTAGAGTTACCACAGCGCAGTAAAAATAAAACCCAAAACCTCGGCGGAAAATAATTGTGTTCTTGAAATATGCATTTTAATATTACCATTTACTTTTAAGTTAAAGTTAATTGAATTAAATTAAATAACAAATTATTATATACAAATTTTATCAAAAAAGCGAAAAATGCATGCCTCCGTGCACAAGTTTTCCAGCCTCTATATGTGCTTGTCATTGTTATGTTTCATTTATACTTGATTAAAAAAATTTTCCCATTAATGATTTCATGAACTCACTGTCTTTGTCCGCCGTTGCTCATACGCCGCGTACGGCCTACTAACGTGCATATGGCCTGCATTGGCTGCTCTCCAGCTATGACTCCAGCTTCAACGGACGCTGACATTTTTATTATTACACTTAACTGAGTGCTGAATTTTGCAATTTGATTTGCATTGAGATGTTGCTCCCAATGTAATCGTTGCTGCTGAGTGTGCATGGTTGTATGTCTGTACGTTTAATCAAATAGTCGACTGTTGCATGCGAAGGCACCAGCTACTTGCCTATCTGGCTATCTGTATGCCAATTTGCTGGTGCTTCTTTTAATCAAAACTGCATACAGCTATAAATGAACCATGCACACACACACACACACTTGTGAGTATTTTAACTCCGTTCTGTCGAATGATTGCAGCCAATCGACTATATGGAATTTCGCTTCATTTCACAGGATTGCATTGTTTTCTCCCCCTTCGCATCCTTATTTTTTGGCTTAATTTTTTTCCATTTCATTGTACTGGCCATACGACGTCCTCTTGCCTGTTTGCGCAAAAGCTCAGTGTCTCTCTGGCGGTTCACACTGATTTGCCGATTGTTGTAGTTTCTCACTTTGCTTATCACTGAAAGTGGCCTTATAGTCATACACTCCTATGTGTGAATATGCACATGAAAGTGTGCGAGTGCATGCGTTGTAAATGTGGGCAATTTTCATTTTTCATTTATTATTAATTTTATGCTTCACATTTCTCACTTTATATTGTAATAATTTTTAATTTCAACAATATAATTGCACCATCGCCGGTTATGCCTCGTTGGCTTGGCAGTTTCACTACTGTTGCAGTTTATATTAATTTTCGAATATAGCTGCTGATGATCCCTCTCTCATTAAATCCACATGCATACAATTAAATAAATTTTCAATTTAAAGTCATTTCCTGCTGAGCCTTTCAAGGAGCTAAACTGACATGTGGCAGTGGTTTTGGTGGTGGAGGTTTGGAAGGGAGCTAAGGTAGAAAATATGAACAAAGAGATCTGTCTTTGCGTCCGCGTGCCCGTATCTGGCTTTATTCCGAACCCTCCCTTCCGGAGTAATTGGAAGAAATCCTCTGATATCGTAAACCTAAACTTCCCACGCACAACTGGAAGGTGGTTAAGGTTGAGAAGGGTGAGGGATTTGTTTGGCAAGAGCTGATTTTGCTAAATGCAGAGTCTGTCGGGCCTCTCGCTGAAACTAAAGAGATTTTCACCTATGGCTACGAGTCCGGGGTAGTTGGGTAGACCCACAGGTCTACCAAAAGCGATGCTAGAGGGGACGTCTCTGCAGTTCTATAAGTGCATGATGGAGCAAACTCCCGTGGATATGGACGTTGAATCCCTCATATTGGATGGTGGTAGTGTTGGCGACGCCCTCTCTCTAGCGTAGGTCCGTCTTCAGTACCGGGCAAAGCAGCGTCCGCCTTGAGCAAAATGGACCCAATGTGGTCCTGATTCAGGAGCCGTGGCTGAGTAATAGCGGTATTGCTGGAATAAAGACGAAAAACTATTTACAGATGGTGCATAGCAGTGCAGATAAACCTAGATCCGGTACACTCATCAGGAGAGACCTAAAAGGTAATTATTTTGCCTAGCTTGAGCAATGATGATATTGTCATTATACGCCTAGAGAATATTACTGAGAGACTCTAGCTGAGCTCAGCCTGTATGGCACATGACAACGAGGTGGAGCTACTTCTCATGCTGCTGAGTGAAGCCTTAGCTGGGGCGAGACGAGGTAAAACCGTCCTCTTTCCAACCACACAAATTCCAACCACACTTGTTGGAGAAGTACGGACATTATTACAAGAGACGAGCTCCTTTTTGATTTTATTGTAAGTGAAGATTTGATTGTTTGTAATAGGAATAAGGGCTGCACTTTCATTATTGCGGTCAGGGAGGAGGTGCTTGACCTCACTCTGCTCTCTGCCTTACTGATGTACTGAATTTCTGGATGGAGGGTGCTTAGTGCTCACTCCCTTTCGGTTTACAGATACACCCAGTTTTTTCTTAACGCAACCAAACCGAGCCTTAGGAGCACGGACTACAAACTATGCCGCAGAAATCTGCATAATCTTCTTCCGGAAGCACCACAAAGACACCTACATCTCTCTCGGAGAAATCGACAGATGAATTGGTGGAAGCATTCACCGCTGCATGCAACAGGACTCTCGAGAGCTCCGTCCCCTAAAAAGCGAAAACCGCTTTGATGAATTACTGAACTATCTGAAATTAGAGCTTCGTGTTTGATGGAGCAAGAAATATTAAGTCTGCCTCGGGATGGGAACTGTGCAAAATAGGAATCTACAAATCCGAAACTAGGAAAGCAATGCAAGACTAATGGAAAAGATTCTCCGAAAGCGGTGAAGGCTGCCATGAGCCAGCGAGGCTTTTACGCATTCTCTGGAGGAATTACACGCCCATGGGGTGCCGGATGTACGGATCGGGGTACTGGACGATGAGCAGTAAGAAGTCGCTCAAGTGGCTTCTCGACGCTCATTTTCCGGCAAATCCGAGTGCTAGCAATACCAGCTGGAGTATCGTGCTGGTTGCTGGATAAGCGCCGCCTGGGCTGGGAGCGTGACTCTTTTAAACCTTTTAAGTCACCTGATCCAGATTGCATCAGCTGCAGAAATCTGAGGAGGTATCCTGTCGTTGGCTGCTTCCTATCTATGCAGCTCGAATATCCAGATCTTGAGGGGCTGTGAGAGTTATTTTCGTACCGAAGATAGGTAAAATTTCACAGGTATCCCTTAAGGGCTTCAGGCCAATCAGTCTCTCATCATTTTTGCTGAAGGCCCTTGAAAGGCTAATTGTAAAATTCGTATGACATTTGAAACTTTCCCAGGCTTACTAAATTTACTCACCCAAAACTGGTTATAGCTGCGCTGTTTCCATTTTTAATGGAAGCAGGGCAAACTTTAAGTGCCAGCAACTATTTCGAGCTATTCAGTACACAATTGAACTGTAGCAACGCACGCCAGTTAAGGCTGGGACTCATAAAACATTTCAGTGTTATAATTAACTCTGCCGGAGAAGTAAATCCATACATACGTACATGGACAAATGAACTGTAACTCCAACTTGAGCTGAAAAAGCATCTATGTGACTGAACTCGTTTCGAGTGCCTGGAATATTTTTCATTTTCAATGATTTTTTTATGCAATTCTCTTTTGCACTGTTTGGCTGTAATTGTTGTTGCATTGATTTTTTAAGTTGTAATTGTATAAATTAATATGAAATCAAAATACATAATTGCAACAACAAACCATGGAAAGTGCATAAAGAGAGAGAGCTGGCAAAAACAAAAATATAAAAATATAATAAACTGAATGAAATGATGAGGCGGCCACTTGCAACAATCCAACTCATACAAATTTCACACAACTTTCAGTAGTTGCAGCAAAAAACAATTCAAAATGATATACCTATTTAATATATTTAAAACGAGAATGTAAGAGTGTTTATATATATTGACATTTAAGTTTATTAGGGTGGGTCGATTTGAGCGAAAGAAAATTTCTTCTTAAATTCTGTGGTGTTTTCTGATTGTTTGGATACTTCTAAGAAAATGTTAAGTGAAAAGAAATTAAAGGTTGGAAAATAAACTAAAAAATTATTGATCGGATACTTCCAAGAAAAAATACAAAAAATTATAAGAAGGCTGGCGAAAATCCTCCACTGAACCCTCCCCGAGGGTGCCAGCTGGTAATAAGTACCACAGTTTTCCTATTTTTTCAGGAGGTACTTAGCTAAGTTAAGGGTACTATGGGTAGGGTTCGATACTCCTCAATAGTACAGCACTGCTCAAAGTACTTTTAACGTGGTCGGGGGTGAAGGGCTGGATTAAGGTGTGATGCGACCCGTGCCGAGAATCTGTTAGGCTTGGGGCCCTTCTAATAAATAACCAAGTCTCAAACGGAGCTTACGGATAACTGGCGCCCTCCGTAATAACTAGCCTTACCCGTGTAGTTCGGAGCTATGCACGGGCGGACATCCTTTCTCCGACACTCGTGGGTCCAAAATGCAAAGAGACTATCATAAAACAAATAAAAAAAAGGATATCGGTCATCCTTCTAATAGACCGACAGGAACAAACAGTTCCGCAACAAGAGCAACGGTCGCACCGGGCTCAAAGAAAACGCCATCCATCGGCTTAATAAGTCGATCGAAACATGTAGCGACAGCCTCAGCCAAAGCGAGGACAGCTGACACACAATCAGAACTGGACACAGGTCCTAGTACAAGTAGGGGGGCACTAGCCCGGCA
Organism: Anastrepha ludens; assembly: GCF_028408465.1. Taxonomy (NCBI): domain Eukaryota; kingdom Metazoa; phylum Arthropoda; class Insecta; order Diptera; family Tephritidae; genus Anastrepha; species Anastrepha ludens. Next base: position 22,303,610 of record NC_071499.1, on the reverse strand, counting down.
GTCAACTGCGATTCAGCCCCCAAAAACGGTCCCGACCGGAAGCAATGCTACTGCTAGCTCCGGTACCGAAGGATGGCCGCTTGTGAGGGTGGTAGACCCAGCGAAAGCGAGCTACCAGGATCGCAGAAACGCTTCTAGGCTCCTAAGGAGGGTGCACGAAACTCACCCAAAGGAAGGTGAAATGTCACAGGAATTGAAAGAGGCAATTGAAAGAGCGAAAGCGATCATTCCTGATTTCAACCCCGACTTCAAACCAATACAATCGGCTCCAAAACGACAGCGGTCCTTGGAGGATAATAAGCCAAGCGCAAAAAGGCACAAATCAATGGGCGTGACGCCCAGAAGATCATTTGCGGAGGTTGCAAAAGACCGCTTTATCATAGGGGTCCTGGACGAGAACCATCCTGAAGGTGTGATCCCCAAGGCCCAATGGAAATGGATTGAGGCCGAGCTAACGAAAGTGGCACTAAAGGTGATTCTGGAGAACCCCGGCCCCGCGCCTGCGTGCGAAGACTTAGGCTGGCACCAAGGCCAGATAAAAATTATAGCGTGCAAAGATGAGAGATCGGTTCAGCTGTATAAAGAGGCCATCTCCAAAGTCGGCGAGGTGTACCCAAATGCCCAGCTAGTGGTCGTGGACAGGAAGGATATTCCGTCCAGGCCGCGAGCAAGGGTTTGGTTACCTTCAACCGTCGAAGACCCGAAAGAGATTATGAAGCTCATTCGGGTCTGCAATCCGGATATCCCAACGCAGGAGTGGAGATATGTCAAAACACTCACCAACAAAAACAGCGAAGAATCGAAAGAACAGAAGCGCCCCACCATGCAGGCTCTCCTGCTCCTCACAGAAAACTCAATTGAACCGTTAGCGAAATGCGATGGGCAATTGAGATACGGTTTTGTAAAGGTGAAGCTTCACATTTATAAAACCGACACGGATGCAATTGAGCTCCCCCCCACGAAGGAAAGTGCAAAGCCCATGAGCGAATTAGAACCCATGAGCGAAACCGAGCAAATGAATGAAGACGACCATCCCACCGAAGAAGAATACGCCTCTTCGAGCTCAGAAATGGGCTTAGGGAGGTTGTAGTTCGAACGGGAGGGAAACCATCAAAAAGGTAAATACAAGCTGGCAAAACCTCACAACATGCGAACTAAGCAGACAGACATGGCCGAACTGGAACAGCGGTCGATCGAAGATCTTGCTAAGATTCAACAGAGAATCTGTAAGAAAAATGATAGGTGTATTAACTGGTCATTGTTTAATAGGCAGCCACGCTAGAAGGTTAGGACTCCCGTACTTCGATTTCTGTAGAAGCTGTATTAATACAGAAGAAGAGGAAACAGTCAGACACCTTTTATGTGAGTGTGAAAGCTATGAGAAGGCTGCGCACTCTCGATACAGCATTTCTAATCGATGTAGCGGATATAGCCCATCTAAAACTAACGAAGCTCTGCTCGTTTATTAAAGCTACCGGATGGTTTGAAAAGGAACACTAGAGTATGGATGAGCTCCAGTGGTATCACAATGGGCCTGCAGAAGGTCAAAGTGTGTCTTATGACAACCACCCTACCTACCTACCTACCATAGGTCGGATACTTCTAATAAAAAATATTCAAAAATGTGAATCGGATACTTCTAAGACAAAATAAAAAAAAATTATAGATCGGATACTTCTAAGAAAAAATACACAAAATTATAAATCGAATATTTCTAAGAAAAAATACAAAAAATTTAGTTTGGATACTTCTAAGAAAAAACACAAAACAATTTTAATCGGATACTTACAAGAAAAAAATACAAAAAAAATTATAGATCGGACACTTCTAAGAAAAAATACAAAAAAATTATTGATCGGATATTTCTAAGAAAAAATACAAAACAATTTTCATCGGATACTTCTAAGAAAAAATACAAAAAAATTATAGATCGGATACTTCCAACAAAAAATATAGAAAACGTATAGATCGGACACTTCTAAGAAAAAATACAAAAAATATAGATCGAATACTTTTAAGAAAAAATATAGAAAAAATATAAATCGACCACTTCTAAGAAAAAATACAAAAACTTATAAATCGAATATTTCTAAGAAAAAATACCAAAAAATTTAGTTTGGATACTTCCAACAAAAAATATATATTAGAAAACTTATAGATCGGACACTTCTAAGAAAAAATAAAAAAAAGAAAGAAAAAATACAAAAAAATGTAGTTGGATACTTCTAAGAAAAAATACAAAAAAAATTATAGATCGGACACTTCTAAGAAAAAATACAAAAAAATTATTGATCTAATATTTCTAAGAAAAAATACAAAACAATTTTCATCGGAAACTTCTAAGAAAAAATACAAAAAAATTATAGATCGGACACTTCTAATAAAAAATACAAAACAAAAAAAAAATAGATCGAAACTATATTTCAAACCTGCGCCCTTTTACTCGTAAGCGATAAAGATATACTTTTCACGAAGTCTAATTTTTTTTTATGCAGCCAAATATAGTATTTGTATCACACGACAAGAACACTGTTTTGTATGCGGAAATACGTATGACAAATACCTTCCCACCCTAATGTAAGTCCATATGTATGTATGAGCTTTTATTTTATTGCTCCTTATGTATGAGTGTGCGTGGGATATAATACGACATTCAAATGTATGATGAAAATTTATACAGATTTTATATTTTACTGTTGAACATTCATACACACACACATACATATGCGTGCGTACGCATTATATGGTCGACAGCGCATTAATTGAAGGACACTCAATTATAACTTGAAGTGTAGTGAAATAATTGCATGAATGCGTGAATAACTGAATAAATGAATGAAGTGGATCGCTGCATGAAAATGAAAATGAAAATTTCAACGCAATCCCTTGAGCCACCCAGGACCTATTCAATGCGAGTTCAAACTGTGTGTGAGTTGAGTGTGTATTGGTGTATCCATTCATGCAGGCTTGCTGATGCAGCTGGAGAGCTTTCAATGTTCTGCGTAAAATGAGTTGTGGCCTTAAATGTGTGAAGTGTTTGCAATAAGTTGCGAAATTATATAATTCATTATCTACTATGTGAGATTTCATAATGAGTTATTGATATCTACAAATTTTAAAGAGAACTAACAGAAAGTAAAATAAAATAAAATAAAATAAAATAACCTAAAATAAAATAAAATAAAATAAAATAAAATAAAATAAAATAAAATAAAATAAAATAAAATAAAATAAAATAAAATAAAATAATATAAAATAAAATAAAATAAAATAAAATAAAATAAAATAAAATAAAATAAAATAAAATAAAATAAAATAAAATAAAATAAAATAAAATAAAATAAGATAAATAAAACAGTCGAAGTAATCGATATAGCGGTGCCCCTTAATCGCAACATCCAAAGCACATACTCCACCAAAGTATCGAAGTATGCAGCTTTGGCCATAGAACTGAAACGGATGTACAAAGCGAAGGAAGTGAATATAATTCCAATATTAAATATCATCCACTGAATTAGTGCCCAAGCATTTAATAAAAAACTTGAAGAAGTATGACTGCCAACACCTCTTAGAAGACATGCAAAAGTCGACCATACTGGACACATGTGCAATAGTTCGTAGATTTTTAAATATTTAAGCAATAGTAATCGCATGGGCGTAGAACTTGGACTACGCCCCACCAGAGCACAATCCCTTGAAAATTCTATCCGGGATGTGTAATCTCCGGCAATAGCCGAGATGGATTAAGCTGAAATAAAAAAAAATAAAAAAAATAAAAATAAATAAAATAAAATAAAATAACTCCGTGTGGAGTTTTCAATCCGTTCTCCCATCGGACGCGTCCCCGGGTGGCGGATAGGGGAACGCTCTGTAGATATACAGGGTAGGCGGGAAATAAAATACCGCTCGCGGACCAAAAACTGGAAACCTAAACCCGGCAGCGACTGAACCAGATTGGGCGGCTCTCCGGTCGGCGTCTGTACTTCAGGTAAGAAGCGGCTGTTAACGCACCTGCCAGCAGGTATAAAATGGAACCATTATAAAAAATGAGAAGAATAAATCAAGCCTCGGATAACCTTAATCTTAATTCTAATCATACATTTCTGGAATGTGGTCCAGCTCGGCCCCAGACTGATCATACTCCAGATACAAACAACTACTCTGGGGATAATAGACAAGACCTTTTGCAGCCGGGAACTGATTCGCAAGCATCGCATGCAGCGACCAGCCCAGTTGTAGCAACTAGACAGCGTAAAAAATGGACATCAGAAATTAACGAATTCTTATTACGCACATACCTACAGATCACCAAATTAGAAACACACAGAATCCTTTTCCGAAAACGTTTACGTGAAAAGTTTGTAGAAAAATATCCGCAAATGAACGTGTCAGAGCAAAACTTGTCTGATCAATTAAGAGCAATAACGCAGACATGATTACATCACAGAAGCAAGAAGGGAAGAAATTACTCAGGAAGTGGCGAGAGAGCTCGGTAGCAACTCTGGAGGCCCAGCAAGCCCTGTGCAACCAAACAACACACCACAGGATGGTAGTATGGATGCAGAGAACGAACAGAATGTCCCTTTAATTATTGAGCCCGTCAACGACAATGCAGAGTCAATAGATTTTGAAAGCGCATATAATAGTTTTCAAGAAAATTACGCGAAATATAGGGGAATGCCTGGGATGAGTCTGCCGCACTTGCCGAAACTAAACACCTCTAGAAAACTCGGAAAATTAGTTGACTATTACAACGCTGTTGTACTACCGGAAACACTGAACGAAGAGATTAGTCTCGAAGAACTTATAATAGTCATATACTGCGTCGCTAAAACTATATCTGAAATAATCACTAACAAACACTTTGAGAACAACCAACACAATCAGAAGCCAAAACACTCCAGATCAACTGACAAGAGTAATAAACCAAAGTGGTTGATAAGACTCGATAAGAACATTGAAGAGCACCGCCGAAAAATAGGAAAAATAACAGCATTGGTAGGTGGAAACACCTCGGGACGATTGAAACGCCAAGTCCTCAAAATATGTAAAAACTTTAATACTCACTCGAAGTTCGAAAATAATGAAGAAATGCCCAAGCGTACGCTCGATACGCTCAAGCAAAAATTAAGAACGCTAACCACCAGAAGAGAAAAATATAGCATGTCTATGAAACGCAAGCAACATAATCGTATGTTTGAAAGCAATCAAAAGCTATTCTTACGACAATTAAAACAAACCACGGACGTTCAAAGGCAGACGCGACAGGCATCAACGGATGAATTTAGATCAAACTGGTCGTCTATTTGGTCCAAACCTCAGAAATACAACACCTCGGCAAGCTGGATAGCAGAAGTTAGAGAAAAGTACTCTAGTATCCCAATACCTGGTTTCTCAGCCGTAACACCTGAAGAGGTTGCGAAAGTTGCTCGAAGGCTTCACAATTGGAAAACTCCAGGCTGCGACAACTTGCATGCTTACTGGTTCAAAAAGCTCACATGTATACATGACAAACTTCCAGCCCTCTTCACCAAGATAATAACCGCCGAAGAAGAATTACCAAATTTTGCAACGCTTGGTACGACATATATGATTCCAAAATGTGATGAAGTCAACGACCCTTCAAAATTCAGGCCCATCACCTGTCTGCCAGTTATTTACAAAATACTTACGTCGTGCATAACTAACATCTTTTATGAGCATATCGAAACACATAATCTGATTGCAGAAGAGCAGAAAGGATGTATACGTGCATCACAAGGTTGTAAAGACCAACTGATTATAGATCAAGTTGTCCTTGGGCAATCTAAACAGAAGAACAGAAACCTCTATGCAGCTTATATTGACTGGATGAAAGCATTCGATTCGGTTCCACACTCCTGGCTTATTGAAGTACTTCGTATTTACAACTTCAATTCCAATATCATACTCTTTCTAGAAAAAGTTATGCAACGCTGGAGGACAAGAATAAAAATACCTGGCCCGGAAAGCTCTCAATACACAACCGAAATAAACATTCGAAATGGCATCTTCCAAGGTGACTCGTTGAGTCCGCTCTGGTTTGTTCTCAGCATGAACCCCTTAAGTCACATCCTGAATGAGACGGGGCATGGGTTTGTATTAAAACACGGACAGTCTGGAAGATTCCGACTGAGCCATCTTTTTTACGTAGATGATTTGAAACTCTACGCCAGCAATTCCAAACATCTAGATAAGCTTTTGAGATGTGTCGAAACCTTCTCCAATGACATTAAAATGCCTATTGGACTTGATAAATGCCGAAAGATCACAATAGCTAAAGGTAAAGTGGTTTCTCGACATGTAACTGCGGAAAGTAGCGGACTCGACATAACAGAAATGGAGCCAGGAGAGGTATACAAGTATCTTGGAGTTATGCAAAGCAGCAGCATAAATACGATGCAAATGAGGAAAAATCGAATAGCAGAATTTAAAAGGCGCCTTCACGCTGCCCGTAAAACCCAACTTAATGGGAAAAACCAAATCCACGCTATTAATTCATTTGTCGTCCCGGTGGTATCGTATAGCTTCGGAATTGTAAAATGGTCATCTGCTGAAATAGAAAATCTTCAACGAATAATACGGACAATTATGACTTAACACAAGTCACATCACCCAAAAAGCTCTGTCGTTCGAATGATGCTACCTAGAAAAGCGGGAGGCAGAGGACAGATTGATGTTGGAGCACTGCATGACAAACTTATCTTGAACATAAGAGCATATTTCCAACATAAGTGCTCCCAATCCGATATGCACAAGGCTGCAAATGCTGCGGATGATAATTATACCCCACTTCGGATGAATCAACCCTACGAAATCAGAAACACAACCACCATAGATGAAAAAATCCAAAGATGGTCTGAAATGGCTGTTCACGGCGTATATCGAAAAGACTTGCTGAGCCCACATGTCGACCAAAAATTGTCGCACTTATGGCTTACCAACAGGTCGATATTTGCCGAAACGGAGGGTACCATTTTCGCCATACAAGATAGTGTGATTCCAACGAGAAGTTACATTAAATCCGTAATCCGAGATCTAAATGCCGCTGCAGACAGATGTCGAAGATGCAATAGTCGAAGTGAGACATTAGACCACGTGCTAGCGGGATGCACCACACTGGCAAACTCTATGTACCTGAAGCGACATAATGACATCGCGAAAATAATCCATCTAAAACTGACGCAGATGTACAACTTCAATCCAAGCAAAATACCGTACTTCAGATACACCCCAGAACCTGTTCAAGAAGACTCCAACTACCTTCTATATTACGACCGAACAATTTTAACAAATGCCACAAGAGACCACAATAGGCCAGATATTTTCCTTATTGATAAATCTCAAGCGACTGGTTATATAGTTGATATTGCTGTTCCTCTAAACAGAAACATGCAAAAAACATATGCAGAAAAAATATCCAAATATTCTGACTTAGGCATTGATGTCAAACGCCAGTGGAAGCTAAGGAAGGTGCACATACTACCAATTATCATCTCAGCCCACGGACTAGTGCATAAAAGCTTAGCAGACAACGTCAAAACTCTTCAACTCCCAGAATATTTAATTTTCGACATGCAGAAAGCAGCTTTACTCAATTCTTGCCATATAGTCCGAAACTTTTTACAGTAAACGTTTTTCTTGTTAGTAAGTTTGTTAACTATTTTGTATAATATTTATATATATATTTAATTGTAATATTTTGTACCTGTTATAAATTACTGGCTTGCAGCTAAGCTGTCGGCAATTAATGTAAAACACTCCTTTTTTGGGATGCAATAAAAAAAAAAAAAAAAAAAAAAAATTAAATAATATAATATAAAAAAAAATTAAATTAAATTAAATTAAATTAAATTAAATTAAAAAAATGAAATAAACTAATATAAAATAAAAAAAAAAAAATAAAGTAAAATAAAATGAAATAAAGTAAAATAAAATAAAATATAATAAAGAGAAATATTAAATAATCAAAATTCAGGAGTAAGATAAAATAAAGTAATTTATATTTTATAAAATGAAATAAAAGTACAAAAAATTAGAATAAATAAAGTAATATTAAAATAAAAAAAAAAATTATCCCGCTTTGATAGAGCATCGATAGCGCAAAAACGGTTGCGACAGTCTTAAGTGGACGGCGGATGGAAGTCATCTATTGAAAAGGATATTTTACTTATATGTTTTACGTGCCACTTTCCCAATCGATTTTTTTTTTTTTTGTATGAATAGGTTTTAAATGCCTATATGACATCAATGCTGCCGTGGCAGCAAATGCAAGTCACCCGTTGCCCACTCTGGAAAACTTTTCGTATTACTTCAGAGTGGAGTTCCAACTTTCTTATTACCAGGTCTATGCTTGTGTGCCGGCGTCCTTGTCCCGCTTTTTCTCTCGAAGATTTTTTTCCGCGAAACCACTGATGATTTCCTATGTTTCTTCGCTACTTACCATCTTGTCGATTACATTTTCAATGATTATCTGACCCACTGCATTCTCCAGCATTCGACGTTCTAGTTCCCATCGGAAGAATGTGTGTTCAGCGTCATCTTATGCTAAATTTTCAGCTGCATCACCGTATATGCGAGAGTAGTGTTCGCATTTCCTTATTTTGAACAGGTATTTTAGGAAATACCCGAGCCCGTAAAGCGTTTTCGTGCTGTACTATGAAGTGACGTTTTCTTTTAGCCTGATCGTCCATCTGCCGTGAGTTTCGTTTATCCAGCGATCTTGTCACAGTCTTAGCGTTTTGTCCTTTATTTCGCGCGCTGCAGGTTTGCTAAATCCTTCTCCCATCCGCTCGTTTTTTATGCCCACAACTTGCTAGTAAGGCTAGTAAGTCCATCGCTGTTGAACCGCTTATCACTTAAACAGCTGGCCCTGATATTGTGCGGTAGGTAGACCCAACTCTCAGAGCTGCCGTTCGTTGTACCGACGCTAGGATCTTACACCGGTGACTTGCCTTTAGCGAATTTGCTCCCAGCTCAGCTGCTTATAAGAAAACGGAGGTAGCCATGACTATTTTCAATTTCGTTTGGGTTTGTCGCTCTATGTTTGCCATCAGTCTACTGAGTAGGGATGCCATCTTAGCGGCTTTCTCTGTAGTGTGTTTTATTTGGGCCCAGAAAGTTAGTCTTGGATCCCGTCTTATGCCTAAGTACTTTAAAACTTTTTTGTGGTTAGCCTATTTGAGGAAGTTTGCATGCTAACTTCTAATAGAATGTGCCTCTTGATTAAAAGTATTCAATCCGTTTTCTCTGTGGGTAATTTGAAGCCACGTGAATCTAGCCATGTTTGTGATCGTCTCATAACTTGGTTAAGTTTCCTACGAGCTTCTTCAAGGTTTCGTGCTGTTATGACTGCGTCGGTATCGTCTGCGCTATTGGGCATTTCTATATTGATTATCTCAGAATATCTAAGGCGACAAGGAAGACTATGGACTTCTGGACCTTTTACCACCTATGCATCAGAGATCTGGATGAGTAAACTCTCTTTCATGGGAGTCAAGAGGACCTTATATAGACTAAAATGCACTGTGACCATCTTGCGAGCTTTTTTCGACTACTTCAGGCTCGGCATTAGGTGCTCTGGTTGGTCTACCACCACTTGATGTCTTCACCCAAGGAGAGGCCTTGCAGGCCATCTGCAGGCTGAAACAAAATGGGAATTGGTATGGCCCCTGTGCGGCTTTTTGTTGTAGAAAACAGATGGAGAGCCAGAACTGTAAGTGTCTGCAGCGACAGCCAAGCTGCGCTCATGACCTTAGGCAGCCCTCCAACCACTTCAAGGGTAGCCGAGTGCTGTAAATCCAGGCTGAACTATGTATGTCGGTAGAAATAATATCCTGATGCTAATGTGCGTCCCGGGACACGTGGGTAACGAGATCTTTGACTCTTTAGCCAGAATGGACTCTGAGGCCAACTTCCTTGGCGTTCTGCCATTTCTTTCTGCAGCCATCAAAGTCACGGTTGGGAAACGGGCTATTCTAACCCACAAGCGAACTTGGCAGGCTGAGAGAGTCTGCAGATGGACTAAACTGATGTTACCTTTCATGTCCAACCGACTGTCGCAGATCCTCGTGTCACTAAGCAGATGGGACTGTAGGCAGCTGGTTGGACTGATGACGGTCCACTTTCCCACTATGGGTGAAGCACATGGAAAAGGTAGGACCTCAAACGGCGGACAATTTTCTGTGCGTCTGCCCTACCTTGGCTCGAGTCAGGCTTGAGGTCCTTGGTACTAATGTGTTAAGAAGCGACCACTTTGGCTCCTTGGAACCTGCAGATCTACTCAGATTCCTTCGGAGGTCGAGTATTTAAAGAAAGTTAAAAAGGGAACCTGAGTGCAGTACAATGGATTTAATTGTGTCTGAGTGCTGTACTTTCTAGTCATTCCCGACAAAAAAAAAGTGCTTCTGGATTAAATACTGCCTTCTTGTGTTGCGTATACGCTGTTTATGACAATTTCGATTGCCCCTATTGTAGATTTTCCGCGTCTAAAGCCGCGCCATCTTGCTGATAGTCCTCCGGCGTTATCCATGGCTGCGGCCAGTCGAGGCTTGATCAGCCTTTCAAGCAGCTTACCTGCTGTGTCGAGCATGCATTACAAACATGCCGATATGCTGATGGGAGCTTCGGGTTGCCTTTCGCCTTGCTTATTAGCGCAAGTTGCTGCTTTCTCAACATTCCTGGCAAAATTCTCTCTCTTAGACAGGCGTTGTACGAGTCTAGAAAGATTTGTGCCATATTTTTCCGATCTCCTTAAGGATTTCTGCGGGCTCGCTATCCGGTCCTGGTGCTTAGTTGTTTTGGAGTTTACTCGCAGTGGACTGGAGTTCCTCGCTGGTGTAAAATGGAAGTTCTGTTACCACATTTTTTTGACATTCAACGCCTTCTTTGATTTCGAGCCACAAACAAAGCCAATCGACTACGAGACTATACAACCTTTTTTGTCTGCAGCAGCTGCGCTGTATGTTTGTATGTATGCCACGCGCTGACTCTAAAAGATTTGTAAAAAATGAATACCACAATGAAATGAGTTCTATTTTCTGTATCCATTGCAATTATTTATTTAGTGCATGTGTGTGTGTGTATGTACAGGTTTTCAGAGGTTCAATTTTTCACTTTTTCCTTTGATTTTTATCTATGTGCGAATGGATGAATGTTTGTATTAATGTATGTATGTATGCGTGTGCATCCATGTAAAGGCGCAATTCGCTCGAGTCGAATTTATTTTTGGCATTATTCGTTTGTATGTGTGTGCCTGTCTGCTCACGCTTTCTTGCTGGCCTCGTGCCAAAACTCAACAGAGAAATCTGCTCGTTAACGAAATTTTCGCAACATTTTTGCGCGGCAAAAATTCTTTTTACGAATAAAAATTTTCTACGTCAATTTTACCAACTTTCTGACTTCGATTCCATTTGTTTTTATTTCGCAATTCATTTTCGTCTATTTCAATTTTGTCATCGCTGTCGCAAACGTTTGTGTTTTGTTTTCTTTTTTTCGGCGTTTTTTTGTGTTTTTTGTTGCAGTTGTTGGTTTTGTATTTTTTATTTAAATTAAAAGCCTTTTTTTGGCCTGTATTTTCGAAAAATATTGATTGAGCTTTGAACCACATTTGTCTTATTTGTATGGTCTGATACATCTTCAAGTTCTGAGCGAACTACTGCACTCGTCCATGGAGTGGTCTTAATGTCAATGACGCCAAGATTGAGGTTGAGATTGAGTAATCTTTGCGGAAATATATAAAATTCTTTACTTCAAGCCACTTCCTTAAAACGGGTCGAAACTTACATTTTCAATAGAGGTCAATTGTCTTGGAATGGTTTTAGAAGGCTACATCAGTCATGTGTGAAAGTAAAGCAGATATAGTCAAATATGAAGAAATTAAGATCCATACATACCTTGGTATACACACTTGGATATACACAGCTGTGGTACGACTCATCCTTTTTGCACATTTAAAGGCCTTAACAAGACCAACATTCGTTTAACAAGACTGTATCTACGAGCTGAATTGAAAGAACGGCCGATTTATTTGGCCGTCTTGAAGTTCCTGCCTCTCACTCCTACAAAGGCGGTGGCACTTTTACTAAAACTTCTGTCTTTAGATCTCGATCTCTGCGGATCTCAAACTTTAGGCTGAGCTCAACTCTGCCTTCGGAAACCCTTGAATTTAGGCACTAAAACCGTCGACAACATACCGTGAAACTTGTAACTTTTCGTTGCATCGTCTTTCTTTCTTAACAACTATTTTTCCTTGCCACAACGATCTTGACGAGGAACGAAGATCAGGACTCAGAGACCACAACTATTTATGCTGATGGCTTTGGGCTAAACGACCGGATGGGTAATGGGACTCCCGCCAACGATTTTTCTTGTTATTAAATCAATTCCTGGATCCCTCAAACTCAGAAAATTCAGGACAAGATGGGGGAGTTTATCCACTTGCAGGAATGCTAAGTCCCTATGTCAGCATGACGATCACAGTCGTAATCGATTTACACTATCACACACACGAAGAGATTGTAGAACTCTGATAGGTGTTTTGACGGGGCATAGCCCAGTGACAACGTATTCTTATAAGATAGAAATCTCGGACAACGAGGAATGCAGGAAATGTAGGGAATGGCGCTCAAGGAAAACTGTAGAGCATTTTCTTCGGTCTATGTTAATCAAAACACGTTGAACATATTCGGTGGTTTCAAAGTTGGATGCAATGGAGGACATCTTAGCCGTGGGCTGGAAATGTCTCTTTACATACGCAATAGAAACAGACACCATGTGGGTGGACTATTGCAAAACGCATAACTAATGAACTCCATCTGTTATATCTATGGACCGAAGAGGTCTATGCATGACAGCAAGTCAACCGGTTCAACTTAACTCAACCTATCCCCCTAATTGCTGAAGCGCATTTCACACGCAACCAACACCAATAAAAGAAGTGGCTCTTTCGTTCATTACCTATACCGCTACGTCATCGACCCAAGCTGGTATTACATACTTTCTGCAATCAGGCAACTTCATCGAAACTCTTATATTTCGTACCGGCTGGTTTCGCAATGTGCCCGGAGCATAGTAAGGGTCTCCGGGAAATTCCTGGGGACTGGGAAAGGGAAAGAATTATTTATATTTTTTTTTATATCCTTAGTGGTCTTTGGCCGACCGCGACCTCTGCTCCCTTGCGGGTTCCAGTCCAGTGCCATTCCCGCTATCTGCTGATTTTCTAAACGTGCGACCTATTCATTACCACTTTCTGTGTTTGAGGATGGACTCCTCACTCGTTGATCTCCACAGCGCGGTAAACTCCGCCCAAAGGGCGGGCTACCTAAGAGGACCTTCCTTTACCATTGACCAGGAACAAAATCTGTGCACAGAGATAAATATTCCGAAAAATCGTGCTTGCCAAAATATACTAAGTGCTTACAGCAAACTACACAGAAACAATTTGCAATAGCTAACTCCAAAGACTCCAAAACATTCGCCAATCCGAACAAAACTACCTTAGTCTTGTTCGCGAGAAAACGGAAATTGGATGGGCTTAGTCTTCCAGCACTGAAAGATGTGACACTCAGTCTCGCTGAGAAACTTAAATACCTAGGATTATTTCTGGATAAGAGACTGTCTTGGAAGACACATGTTTCGCTGTAGGTGGATCGCGTATTAAAGATTGTTCAACAATTCCGTAGAGCCTTTGGCAAAACCTGGGGTCTGAAACCTGCTGTGGTCCTGTGGATATACATAGCACTTATCAGACCACTCATTACTTATGCCTCTGTGGTTTGACTTCGACGGACCATGGTTAAGTGTACAGAAACTACACAGATTACAAAGAAGTGTAGGTTTATGTATTACGGGCGCTATGAACCCGGCGATGCTCTAAATACTTTTCTTGATTTGCTGCTCTTGAATCTTAAGGTAAGGCAGCAAGCGAAAAAAGCAATGTGTAGACTCCATCAATATGGTTTCTGACTCGAAGGCGGAAGTTCGGGATACAGAGAAATCTTTCAGATGCTATCTGAGTAGTATCCACTGTTTTTTGAGTGTGCTTTTGGCAGCTAAAGACGATCTTTTGCGCATAGTTTCATTTTAAAAGAAATTTGATGTCATATTCTGAGTAATCCAGAGTGCATTCAAAGCAATTTGACTGATATTTTCTTTACCAATGGCTGCAAGAATGAAATAGGTTATGGAACCGGATGGCACTTGACGATGCAAATACGTATCATTCCGCTAAAGGAGGAATGGCAACTGTTTTCCAAATGGAAATTTTTGCCATCCCGAAAGTAGTAGAATGGATAATTTGGAAGGATGAAGCGGGAAACAGATTGTAGTCTTTAGTAACATTCAGACTGCACTGAAGGCTCTCGAGAACGCGAAGCAAACCTCGAAGATTGTTCAAGACCGCAAGAAGATGCTTAATTCTATTGCAAGACGAAATAAACTTATATTGCTAGACTTGCTAGCTGCGTCTCCGTCTCCGTCCCGACTCTGTCTCTGTCTCTGTCTCTGCCTAAGCCTCTGTCTCTGTCTCTGTCTCTGTCTCTGTCTCTGTCTCTGTCTCTGTCTCTGTCTCTGTCTCTGTCTCTGTCTTTGTCTTTGTCTCTGTCACGGTCTCTGTCTCTGTCTCTGTCTCTGTCTCTGTTTCTGTTTCTGTCTCTGTCTTTGTCTCTGTCTCTGTCTCTGTCTCTGTCTCTGTCTCTGTCTCTGTCACGGTCTCTGTCTCTGTCTCTGTCTCTGTCTCTGTCTCTGTCTCTGTCTCTGTCTCTGTATCTGTGTCCGTCACGGTCTCTGTCTATGTCTCTGTCTCTGTCTCTGTCTCTGTCTCTGTCTCTGCCTCTGCCTCTGCCTCTGCCTCTGCCTCTGTCTCCGTCTCCGTCTCCGTCTCTGTCTCTGTCTTTGTCTCTATTCTATCCTGTCTCTATCTCTATTCTATTATATATTATCTCTTTCTCTCTGTCTCTATTCTATCCTATCTCTTTCTCTCTCTCTCTATTTTATCCAGTCTCTGTCTCTATTCTATCCTATCTCTTTCTCTCTGTCTCTATTCTATCCTGTCTCTATCTCTATTCTATTATATCTCTTTCTCTCTGTCTCTATTCTATCCTGCCTCTGTCTCTATTCTATCCTATCTCTTTCTCTCTGTCTCTATTTTATCCTGTCTCTGTCTCTATTCTATCCTATCTCTTTCTCTCTGTCTCTATTCTATCCTGTCTCTGTCTCTGTCTCTATTCTATCCTGTCTTTGTCTCTGTCTCTATTCTATCCTATCTTTTTCTCTCTGTCACTTGTTTCCTCTCCTCCTTGACTATCTACTCTTTTACATTCCAGAGCCTTGAATACAATGTGTTTTTTAGCCTAAGTGTTTTAGGAGTTACCATTATCTCGGAGCTTCTTGGCTCCTCTTTTTCAAATTTCAACTGCAGAATCACATTTGAAATCAAAATTGAGACTTAGCATTTTCTCAAGTTGAAAAACACAAAACTTTCGAATACAAAAAATTCTGATTTTGTAAAGGTACTGAAAAAGTAAAGTTACTGTAAAGATACTGCTTCCACGATTAGTTGTCGCACCCACTGTTAGCTGCTCAATAAAAGCAGCGATCGACAGCGGATATTGTATATAAATTTCTAAGCGTTTCGTGCACGTAAATTATTATAAATATCTTGAGTTTCTGTTCCTGTCTACCCTTTTCTCGCCCCTCTCCCTCAGCTATCAAACGCCAAAGCCAAAATTTCTAATTTAAATTTGTTCCTCTCCTTCACCTCATCGACTCAGCGGCGGCGGCAGGCAAATGTTTATTTATTTTGCGAATGTTAGTTGTAGGAATATTTTTGTTGGCTGATTTTCTAACACATTGTTTTTGTATTCTTGCTGTAGCTTTCGTATTGCTATTTTTGCTTTTCATGTGTGGCTGCCAGTTTAAATGCCGTGGCATATCCGAATGCTACGTCTGCGTTCATAAAAATAGGTTCAAGTATCTACAAACAAACTGAAAATGTGCACAATTTTCTAAAAGCTACCTTACATACATACCGGGAATATGAATGTACGCATGAATGTTTGCTTGTATGCGCGTCTACATAAGTGAGGCTGGCATCTTTTATCAACGCAGCAACAACAGAGCGCGCGCCGATCGTCGACAACCCAAAACAACCAACAACCGACAGCCGCTGTTGCTGTTGCTGTCATGCCTGTACTGTATGAGTTGTTGTTGTTGGCTTATTTTGTTTTGGCTTTGCTGGCGCGGCCACGCCACGCCGCTGATGTGCCTTTTGTTGTGGTCTAAACTTGAAAAAATTCTTGGAATCGTTAAAATTTTGAATTAATTCTTTTGCCATGACTTTTTCTAAATTTCTCGTTGGATTTATTGTTGCTTTTTTGCTTGCGCACTTACTCGGTTGTCTCATCTTTTGGCGTATTTTGATGACTAAACGGCAACGCCTATACATACATAGAAGGCGTGCGTTATATACAGTTTTGGGCATTGAAATATGGAGGGTTGGAAGGAGGGAAAGTCGTAGTTTTCGCTATTTGTGTAACTGAGTGTTTGAGATTTCGCAGGAGGGGCGAAAATATTGAGTTATAAAAGTTGGAAATTTAGAATTTTTCAGAGCAAATATTTTCACTTTTTTAATTAAAGGGTATTTCAAAACTGACGCCATGATAGGTAAGTAGTGAATAATCCCTAGACGGCCCCTTTTTTATTTCGTCTTTGACATTTGTCAAGTAAACAGATCTACACGATAGAACAACGCATTAAAAATATTGAAACTTATCAGGGAAACGATCTAAAAAAAGACACACGAAAGAAAACTTCAAACAGCAGAAATAAAAATGCTGAGATGGTCAGCCCCGGTCACAATGCTGGACAAAGTGCCTAACCAATTCATTCGCGGAAGTCTTCAAATTACGCCGATTGAACAAAAAATACAAGAAAGCCGTCTTTCCTGATTTGGGCATGTCCAGAGAAGCCTGAATCAGATATGACAAAAAAATTGTGTTAAACATCGCCATGGCGCCGAGGAAGCCAGGTCGACCACAACATCAAAATCGACGAAGCAAATAGAAAGTGATTTGAAACATGCCAACTTAAACACCGAAACGGGCCAGAATAGAGGAACCTGAAGATTGCGTACTAGGAGACCCAAGGAACCAAATGAAATGGGAGAAAAGCAAGGAAAAAAAGAATTATGAAAATGGTCGATCTTCAGGAACAACACAGCACAAAATTCGTGATTTGTGTTGGTGTAAAAATAATCACACGAATATTTCGACAATTCAAGGGTCGGTGGAAAATTTTCAAGAAACTGGTACTAAGGAAGATAGAAAATAACTGGCAGACCAGACTGGGGGTTTTGTTGAAAAGCAAAGTCTATGTAAAAGTAAAGTCTGAATAAGTCAACAACGATTGCAGTTCTGAAAGAGAACAATCGAGTCGAGAAATGTGTGAGTGAGTACTTGAAAATTTCAATTCTCGGATGACAACCTCCAAATTCATATAAGATTGGACTTCCGCTTAACCGCACATTACAAAAGCCGTGGGGATCCGGCAGAGAACGGGACAGTTGAATACTTTCTCTGCATCTGTCCGGGTATGGTGGATAAGCGCTTGCGGTTCCTTAGTGCGCTTTTCGGGGATAGTCTGAGACAGTTCTCCAGCCTACATCGCGTTTCTCTACTCCACTACATTAACAGCAGTGGGGATGGCTGTAGATGGTTTCTCTTCCTTTAAGCTTTGAAATTTTTTTGTCCGTAGAAGTTCTCATGGTGGTTGGAGCCGTATTTTGAATAAAAATAGTGAAACCTTAAAGAATCTTAATTTGTAAAAGTTTTCTTTTACAACATTATCTTGGCGCGTCTGTTGAAAGAACCTTTAGTAGTTACTAATGACGGCAGCCGCACGGGTCATAAATAGAAAAGTTATTAGCGGCCGACACGCGGCAAGCTAGGCAAGCCTCTGAAAAAGCACTGGCTCTTTGCTCACGTTATTTTATTTATTTATATCAGTAGTACAGTGTAAGACTTAGGTGTACATCTAGGCGCATCTTTTGAAAACCCCTTAAAAAAACAAAGGTCTTCTATACGATTTTCCTTACTTTTTTTGTTAAATTTAACTAAAAATTTTTTTAAATCTTTTTAAAGTAGATTTGCTAAATTTAAAGCCTAAAATTTTTCCTTTAAAATACTTAAAATACTTAAACTTTTTAAAATTTATTTTTTTTTTACATTTTATTTTATTATTATTTTTTTTATTTTACTAATTTTTTTTAATCTTTTTCAACTTTTTTTTTTTAAATTTATTTAATTATTTTTTTGTTTTTTATTTTATTAATTTTTTTTAACTTTTTTAACATTTTTTTTAAACTTTTTTAACATTTTTTTTTTAACCTTTTTTTTGGCATTTGTAAAATATTTTTTTAAAGTAGATTTGCTAAATTAAAAGTCGAAAATTTTTCCTTCGGAATACTGGTCATCTTTTTAAGGAGAGATACAATTTCTTGGCTGAATTTTGATCTTGATCGCACCTTTCTGAAACCCTTCTTATTTCGACTATATGGAGGTACAGTGAAATCTCACTTGGGCGAACACTTACCGCCAGTTAGTTTTTGTGTGTCTAAGAGCGGAGTCCACTCAAGCAAGGTAACTTTTTCCGCTACACAAGACTTAGTATAGGAAAAATATTCGCCCACGCGAAACGTCTTCGTAATAGAAGTGTCCGTTAAAAAAGGTTACACTGTAGGTGGAAAAAGTCATGGTGACAATTACAGAAAAAAAAACTGTTTAGTTTTGAGAGAGGGAACCGTCTTTCTCAAGGTACATTTCCAAAGAAGAAATAGAGTCGGAGAGATATCGACTATTTTTACAAGTTGCGTTTGACTGTGCACGGCTCAGTACCAAGTGCCAATTATTCATTTCCCTTAATCAATTATCTTTGAAAACGCCTTTGACAGTGTCAAGCGAGAGACTATCTGGGCTGCGCTGAGGAAAAGAGGTATCCCTGGAAAACTTGTCGCATTTATAAGGGAGAGCTACAGTGACGCAAGTTGCTAAGTCCCGAATAAAGGAAAATTATAGGACCCTTTTCAAGTGGTGTACGACAAGGCTGCATCCTGCCCCCAATTCTCTTTCTTCTTGTCGTCGAAGACTTCTTGAGCGCAGCCTTAGGCATTGAAAACGAATAGGTGGCAATAAATGGCAATGGATTGGCCACAAGCTAAGGAAAAATGGCGACAATGTCGCTAAACAAGCGCTACGATGGAGTCCATTTCAACAGCCACAGCCGCGCTCAACAGAAGCCAAAATGGAGTCTCTTGGTTTATCGTGGAACGAATTAAGATCCCTAGCACCAAATCCCGTGTCCGTTGCGGAAGGGGAGTGATTGACGCCCTATGCTCTAAATAGGCATCTCGGCACTCGAAGTGTAACCAATTAAAAAGGCCACAAATTTAGTTCGGAAAACTAAATACTTGTATTAAATTCAAAGTAAAAAATGTTTAAAAGTAATACAAAATTAAGAATCCATTTACTTTTGCTCGATATGACTACCTTTTGCCTTGACTACGGCCTAGAGATGGACCAGAAACGAATCGCAAACTGCTCGAATGTGACTTGCGGGTATTTTGGGCAATAGCTTTTTTCAGCGTCTCGAGACTGGTGAATATATTAGCTCGGACCTTGCTCTACAAAATGGCCTAAAGAGAATAATCCAATGGACTCATCTAGTGAATTTGAGAGCTATTGTGCTCTCATATGCTTAACTTTCGATTTTTTTACTTTTTCGGACTTCTTCTTATTTTAACGAAAAAACTTTTTCTAACAACTGCTTTCTAATTAACTGCGGACTTCTCCAATTTGTTAGTTCTTTTAGCCATTGCGGATACTTTTGAAGCATTTTTCTAGTCAAAAATAGCTCTTTGGTGATTCAATTCGAAATGCTGACGCCTTCGACCCAGATTTTCTAGGCACTGCCTGATAATTTACTTAGTAGTTTTGAGTCGAAGCTGGAAGCTGGATCGCACCTTTAGCTGACAATTTTTTGACAGATTTTTTTCCCCGCTACTGAGCCAACTTTCTTCTCAAGAGCGGGCCTCTCTCTCTCTCTCTCTTTCTCTCATAATTTTTCAAAAAAGTAGCGTCCGCTGGCGCACTTGGTGAATCTAATCATTGCACGAATACACCATTTTAACTTCCTCAAAGTACTTGAAATTCGGTAATATTAATTAAGGCCTCTTATACCCCTAATGCCCTCTCTAGGACCGCCTCTTAGCGTGATTTACTAAAATTCTTCTAAAAACTACAAAAATAAAAAAGAATTATAAAACGGAGATTCCCAAAACTAGAAAAATTAGCAGCCAATCTGAGGAAGCGATTTTGGAAACGATGAATGAAATTCGAACCAATGACGAAAATACAGGACGGGAAGAAATAAGGTCATCAAGAATAATTAAAAATTTGACTATCCTGGATGATTTTGAAGCACATGCAATATCAACTCGAACTTTTTAATTAGAGGAAAAAAACTGCAGCCACTTCCGATCCAATTAATCCAACTTCCAAATGTTCGTTCGTGGAAATAGACTTGATGAGCTTCGTCAACGACTAAATTTCAACGATTATTTGTCGGTCATTCGCAAAGATCAGCCTGGTTATGATCACTTATTTAAAGTGAGACCACTCATCCAACACCTTTATTAAAGATTTTAAGCTCTTCCCATGCTTCCCAGCTTCAAAGGCTGTGCGTTAATGAGCAAATGTGTTTGACAAGACTTCAAGGCAAATCAACCCGCCAATGCATGCCAGCTAAACCGCATAAATAGGGAATAAAAGTTGTCTCTATTTGCAATTCGACCGGCTTCTCATATGCTTTCGAAAGATCGTCATACTTGAAAATACCCCTTGTTCATTTCGACCAAGAATTAGTCTAAAAAGATTTTTTAAGCACAATTCTATGTAACTCAGGCATTTGAGGGTTAAATTTGGCAAATCTTATCGCAAATTTCGTAGCCTTTCCTACTGAATTTTTTATCACCTCTAAAAACAATTGCGCTTTAAATACTTGTCAAGTATGTACCTGTAGAGATTTCAATGCCCGCAGCTGTTTGCTCGCGCTTGTAGATGTGTGCGTGTAGGCAACAACATTGAAGGTCCAAACGGTGGTAGATTAGGATAGGGAAGTTTGTTTAAGTGTATATTATAGCCATATGTATGTATTAGTACAGATTAATAGACATACATACACACATGTTTGTTTGCCTTTTCTAAACACTACTGAGTCATTGGCATCTGTTGAAATTCATTTCAGTAAAGATTTATTTAAATTTTTCCATTGCATCTGTTTTGCTGAATTTGCGCAAAATTTCCCTAATTTAGTTCGAAAATCTTTGCAGTTATTAGTAGAAAAAGGAAATTATTTTTAGATAATTATGAACGCTTGACAATCACTCCGTTGGCCTGACGTTCGCTGCCGACTATGCATACGGAATATCAGATGATGAATTCTTCTTGCTTGCCTTTCTGATAAGATAAGATCACTGGCATATAGGGTCAGTGTACCTAAAAGTTGTTTCGTATGGCGAACCTTCAATACCTAAACCATCTCCAAACTATTTTATAAAATGTATATATTTTTAAAAAATATTTATCTAAATCTAGCCTAAAACGGACATACGCACAAACTTTGCTGAGGAATCTCATCAGTCTCACGACATCGTTGCTCCACTGAGATAAACTTTAAACAATCTGAAATCGACCCTATTTAAACAGCTAACGTCATTTCCTCTAAAAAGACACTCGGAAAGCTTTGCATGTCTGAAGTGAAATACGAGGTTGATGACTAAGTTATGAGGTGATCGCGATCGCAGAATTCGGTCCTTTCTGAGCAATTCATAAACATATTGATAAGGCCACTATGGTATTTTAGGACACTGTTTGACCGGCAATTAAGCTATACAAAGCACTTTTGGAGCGATATATTTGAGCGAAGATCGTGTTGTGGCTCTTTTGGTTACCTGTGGGCAACTCTAAGGCAGATGGGCTTAAATTGAGCTCTGCAAAAGCATGCTAGCCTCCATCTAAGCCATGTAGTGGGAGCCAGGGTAGGCTAGTTTCAATTATATGACTGGCCAGATAATTGGTCAAAATAAGTGTTCATTGTGATACTATTCGAAATAGAAGATAGGGGAGGAATGGAATGAAAAGATAATAACATATTCGCATGACTACTTGAAATAGTGCATGGTAATCCCCAGCATACTGATAAGAAAAGCGGCGAATGTCCAAAAGCGACGAACATAAAAAAGTTGAGCAAATATTTCCAACCTCGCAATAACAGACGTAAATTCTGAGATCACTCCATCCCCCATGCAGCTGCTGCAGAAGGAAATCGAAATTATGTTGACTCTCACGCTGCATGAATTCGGATATGTGACTCTCTTAGTTCCCGAAGCTTTCTTGACTTTCTCAAATCTATCTGTGATTAGAAGACCTTGTGACCTTACTTATATCAAGGATTTCGCTTTGCGCTTACTGATCTCACTCGAAGCTCTATAAGGGCTAACTTCATTGTAATAAGGTATTAAGTTTAGAAAACATCTTCCTCTTTTTCGTCTTCTTTGCTATTATTCCATTTCACTTAGGGTCAGCTCTCCTGGTGCGTAGTCTCCAGATTCTTCAATCCTGGCTCGTTTCGGTGTTTAAGTTCGCATGTTTCAAATCACTTACTATTTGCTTCGTCCATTTTAATGTTGTGGTCGATCTGGCTTGACGCTGTTTAACACAATTTGTTTGTCATATCTGATTCAGGCTTCCTCTGGACATGCCCAAACCAGCGATGACGAGTTTCTTGTATATTTTGCTCAATCGGCGCGATTTTAAGATTTCCACGAATGAATTAGATATTTTGTCCAGTATTGTGACCGAGGCTGACCATGTCAACAATTTCATTTCTGCCGTTTGAAGTTTTCTTTCGTGTGTCGTTTTTATTGAGCAGCATTCGGCTTCTTACCTTTATCTTTATCTTTACCTTTATCTTTATCTTTATCTTTATCTTTGTCTTTATCTTTATCTTTATCTTTATCTTTATCTTTATCTTTATCTTTATCTTTATCTTTATCTTTATCTTTATCTTTATCTTTATCTTTATCTTTATCTATATCTTTATCTTTATCTTTATCTTTATCTCTGTCTCTTTCTCTATCTCTATCTCTACCTCTATCTCTATCACTATTACTATCTCTATCTCTATCTTTATCTTTATCTCTTTCTCTATCTTTATCTTTATATTTATTTTTACCTTTATTTTCATCACAATTTACTTATATTTTTGTTACCCATATTTCCAAGTATGCTTCTGCTGAAGAATATAACCTAACCTAAAAATAAGACTTAATTATAAAAGCAAATTTTGACTATTATTTAAGCATTTTTTAATTTCAATTATTTTTGTATTAAAATATACCTCACC
Source organism: Anastrepha ludens (assembly GCF_028408465.1). Classification (NCBI taxonomy): domain Eukaryota; kingdom Metazoa; phylum Arthropoda; class Insecta; order Diptera; family Tephritidae; genus Anastrepha; species Anastrepha ludens. The sequence goes on along the minus strand of NC_071499.1, from coordinate 22,280,135 downwards.
CAGTTTCAGGCTTTATACAAGATTTTTAAAAACTTGACAAATTTTCATCAACGTATCGAAGTTTTTAATTAGAATTTCTAAAAAATCTGGGTACGCAGTTTCATAGTCCATTAAAGTAAAGGGTGGTTAAGTTTCAAGGGCCGGTGTTGATTTTGAATAAAATAAATTTTTTTTGAGAAATAATTGTCATTTCTCTTTATTATGATAATATTGGTGTGGCTCAATTACATATGAGACAAAATATCGGCCAAATAGCCCCCGCGGCCTCGGCGGCACACCTCCAAAGACCACGAAATGCAAATAGTTCCTTATCTAAAAATTTATAATAGCTCAAAGTTCTCGTTGATTTTTGATAAAACTTCCATACCTTCGTTACGTGGCAAAAAAAGACCAACGCCATCAATGAAAAAAATTATAAAAAATTAACAAGAATTTCAAGCCAATTCAAACTTATACTTTATTATATTGAAATAAAATAGGCTATAAAATTGCATACCCTAGAAATTTTTAAATACTCTGAATAAAATGCGCGAAAGTTTAATAGAAATTGAATGAATTTAATATAGAGCGTGAAACTTTGATTTATGTGGTTTTTTGTTAAAGAATGAAATATATTTATTTAATAAAAATAATAAAAATTAATTTAAAAAATAGGTAGTCAAAATTTATCAATGAAAATTCATCAAGGTGATTTTATCATCATCTCACGCACTTGTGGCCATCTTCAAATATTCCATTTCAATAAATAAATTATAATTCCCAAATTAAACGTTGAGCGCCTCTGGACAGACGGGCAGCTACGAACCTACTTAAGTACATAAATGCGGTTAATTAATTTTGATGCTTATTACGAAGTGGGTAAATTTCATATAAAAAAGTATATCTATGTGCATGTGTAGGTATGCGTGCACATGAAAATTTAATGCAAATATAATACCTTAGCTCATTTCCATATTTTCCACCTACTCACATACTCGCATATGTACAGATGCCTTGAAAATTATTTTCAATTTAATGGTTTACGATTTCGTGAAACTACCACCTTCACCAGTACCACCAATACCACCGGTCAGTGCAACAACAACAAAGTCTGCCACCAAGAATATGGAGGAGTTAAGACTTGGCAGTAAAAATATTCAAATGTTAACTACACATCTTACAACAAGAGTAACTATAAATGTTACAATAACAAATTCTTGTATTACAAATAACTGTGGCGCTGCATAGGCCATTAACCGGAAAGAATTTCTTATTTGAGTGGGAAATTTATTTGACATTAACGTAAGTTATGAATTTACTTACTAAGTAAGCCACAGGTGAAATTTGAACTAATGAAACAAATCTCTAGATCGAAATTGTTGCCTTATCATCAGTATACTGTCAGTCGAAAAAGTTTTCGGACGGTGATTTCAATCTCTTATTCAGAATAACGCCTAGAAATTCAGCTTTGTTTGTAAAGCTGGAAATATTAAGTCATGGTGAAGATAACGACGCCCTAAATAAGTGAAGTTCCTCTTTACTCGAGATGCCGCTGGCCACAATGACTGGTCAGCTAGACACAGCTTGATGCATTCTCCGCACTACGACCAAAATAGATCTTCCGTGCAAAGCCTGCTGAATAACCCTATATTTTGAGTGTTTTTTTTAATTTTAGCACATTCTGTGGTTTATTGTTCCATAATTTATATGGAGTCCAAGATGATATAGCCGTCTTCTGCCTAGTGACGTTCTGCCAGGATATTTACAAAGAATGTGTTCCGAATTTCCAGTGTCCATTTCACACTGATGGTCTCAGAGATGCCAAGTTTGTTTAAGTGATATCTCAAGCTACAGTGGCCTGTAAAGTAACCAGTTCAAAGTCTTAAGTCTACTCTGCTAAGTGAAAGTAGCTTATCAGAAAATCCTCCTATGAAGCATAAGTGACTATAGGTTTAACAACTGTAGTGAATGTCCAATAAGTCATTCTGGGGCTGAGTCCATGTAAAGGCATAGAATGTCCTTGTCGCTTTTGCAGTAACTTTCTCAAGTTGAGAGTTCCTAGTGAGCGTTTTGTCAAGGTTGATAACAAGGTAGTTCGCTTCTGAGGAGAGTTCAAGAGACGATTCATTTAGGACAGGACATTTAATGTTGATGTTCCTTTTCCTAGTGAATGGCACTAACGCAGTTGTAGATGGATTAATAGAGAGCCCTTTATCGGTTTGTTTATTATGTTGAGGGTTTCTTGCATACGGTTGGAAATGGTCTCCTCATGCCAGCCCATATAATATATATAATACATCTTGTCATGGTTTAGGTATATCCTTTTGAGATAGGGCGACATAATCCAATACATTTTTCCTAGAAACTATTTGGCTGTTACCTGGAAGGTATGAAATTTAAAAAAATGGTGTCTATGAGAGAGAATACATAATTGAACGGACATGAGTACATCATTGAAGAAGTTTTTGATACGATTCTTGACAAAGAGCTTCTATTATTATTATATTTATTCAAAATTTTGTGTTCTTTTTTCTTGTTGAAACCACACAGAGTTATTGAGGTATATTCTACATCTGCTCGGAGGTGTGCCACCAAAGATTTACTCATAGATTCCTTTGGACGTACAGAAATTGCCGACAACAGTGGCAAATGGCATGACTGTTTTTTTGTTGTTTTGAAAATTATTACAAAATATCATTGGAAAATTCGCGTTGCCATTCCTAGGGCGCATTAGCTTCTTGGAACCCACACCAGAAGGCTGGCGTTAGCCTATTTTGACAACTGCAGCAGCTGCAAAGATGAAAATGAATTGAAATGATAGACGAGCCGCTCCTGCGTAGATGCTTAGTTTTGTCGAGAAAGCGAGGTACCCTTTAGGGAGTGCTTGGGTACAAGTATCCGCAGCACTTGTCAAACTACAGGCTCCAGCAACATGGCTGGCGAAGTGACTCTCAGTTATAGAGATCGTGCCAGCGCTTGATTTCTTACACTGGTTCAGGTTTTTTTCTACAGGGTATCAAAATATGCTTTTATACATGTGTGTGTGTGTGTGTGTGCCTGTGTGTATGCACGAATGCATGTGTGCACGTATGTATGTATGTTTAATATTTGCCTGGCGTGTATTTGCGTCGGCTTTGAAAGAACAAAAGCGCAAAAATTCATGGAATTCCTTAATTTGATATGAAAATGAAATGAAAATCAAGCGAAGAAATAAAAAACACAACCACACACGCGCGTGCATATGTGCATACAAACATACAGAGCTTGTTTTGCAGACAATATGGAAGTAAAATAATAAAGCAAATAATAAAATAGGAAAAATAAAAATTAAATGTGAAGTGCACACCCAAACACACGAGCACACAACGAATTAAAAGAATACCATCTAAGAATTGCGGCACCAAAAAGAAAGCAAAAGAAATTTCGCGAAGTAAGAAACATTCAAAAAATCAAGCGAAAAAAAATGATTGTAGGAGCGCGTCAAAGGTTGAAATATTTCATTATGTTGTCGAAGCGGTTGAAAGAAAATTGAAAGTTGAAAAGAAAAAAGAGAAAAAAAAAACAAATAAAAAATAACAAGAATCATAACCTAACCGACGGCAGAAAAAAGCAAACAAAAAATTCGCCAACAAACAAAAAAACCATAACAACAATGTGAGTAGAAAAAAAATATAATAATAAGCGCAACATTTTTGCAGGAAAATTCCAGCGAAAATTGTATAAAAGTAAAATAACACACACAAGCACGCACACACGCAAGCACACACATGCAAAAGTAAAATCGCCTTGCAGCTGGCTTTTGAAGCACGAGTAAGTCTGCGACCGCGCTCTTTTCAGCGGCTTATAGGCTTCCTCCAATTCTCCTTCCTACCCAAACCACCACTGGCGGCTCAACAGCGCACTTGGAGGCGTTCAAGTGCAGACGCGTGGAGCTTGTTTTGCTCGCCTCGCTGAAGCGCTGGCGGTTAATGGCTACTGGCCTCATCTGGTCGCTGCTTGCCTACGAGTACTGTTAACCGACGCTGCTGCTCAATTGAAATGAAAGGTTTGAATGCACTCGCTCGACTTAATATTTCAATGAGAGCTCGCGTAACGCAAGCCGGGTGTGCGATGAGTCCATCAACCGTTGGATGAGTGGGTGGGAGTGAGTAAGTGACTGCGGTTGGACAGTGAATGAGCGCGAGTCCTGCAGCATTGATGTGAATAATAATGAAATACGTACGTAAGTAGAATACAAAAAACAATAAAAAAAGAAAAGAAAAAACAATAAAAAATTAAAATGAATGTGAAAAGAGTTGCAAGAGTTGGTGCTGCTGTTTCTGCTGTCAATTGAAGAGCAAATGCGGATAGTCTGAGGCTGCGACACGGTGCAAAATTACTTTTTTATAAATGATTTAATCGAATTTGTATTAATCTGCTACTTCGGCTGCACTGTCACGGCAGACGGCGGAGGGGATATCAACTGCAGACTGAGCAAGGAAAGAGCGTCGTTCGGTCGTTCAGTATTGTTGGACGGAAGTTAAACAAGGCTGGTATCTAACACCATCACACAGAGTCTACAATCTTTCGTCAACAAATGCCTCCGCATAATCTATAGAATATTCGGCCGAACACCATCAACAACGACGCGCTGTGGAGATCAAAGAATGAGGAACCCATCCCATGGCAAATCAAACAAAGAAAGTGACGGTGGATAGGTCACACGATTAGAAAACCACCAGATAGCATCACGAGAATGGTACTGGACTTGAACCCTCAAAGGAGCAGAGGTCGCGTTCGGCCAAAAAACACTTGGAGATGGTCGATATTGCGCGTGCAAGCAGAGGCCATATGGAACGGCGCAAAAACAACACCCCAGAACCGTGTACGATGGCAGAGTCTTGTCGAGGCCCTATGGTCCTGAGCGAAGTGAATAAGGAATAAAAAATTGCCATTTACATCCTCTGATAGTTGTTCTATCGGGCTCCTCCTCCCATTTGTTGTATACGTCTTGTCGTTATTCCAACAATGAAGGGACTTGCGATTTTAGGCTGTCTTCGAACCGGAGCTGTTTTTTCATGCGAAGCTCTTGCATGGCAGAAATACGCTAGGCACTTTAGTCTGTTGAGGGATGTCTGATGTAAGAACATTTTTTCTCGGTTTTGGTGTTGTATGCGTTTAGCGGGTTTCGAGCTCGAGTATCCTTTTTTTCTTTTTTTTGCTTTCTTCTTTTAGAGGGGGGATAAAAATTTCGGAAACATGTTAATTGGTATCGTCGCACCAATGATATGTGGGGCATGGTCCCACTGAAATAAACCTGCCGTCATCAGTTGACTTCCATCTGGGACTACATATTTGCATTAATACGAAGTGGAGCCATGATTGTGTCTATGTACCACAATAGGAACCTGCATCGAGGCCTTCCACCTGGGACGTACGAAGGTAATAAGTACGTACAAGATAGCCTCCAATGGCTTCCACTGTAAAATGCGGCTAATACCGTCTTGTTACTGTATGATTTAGTCGTGAGTGATAAACTCAGGTGGAGGGCGACCGCGGAAAAGATGATTAGACGCCGTTGAAGACGATCTTATAAATATAGAAACAACCAACTACCGTAGTATGGTATGGAATGAGGTGCATGGAGAAAAATTGTGGAGGAAGGCTCATACTGAGCTGTAGTCATTTGCGGGACGATGATGACGGTGATGATAAACTCAGGCGTCTGTGATTGTCGCCAGTTTGTCTCTAGTCGATCTCCACTTGAACTCTGCTTATAAATGAATACATTGGCGTCAAAGCTAACAGCCTCTAGCTGCTGTTGTTAAAACAGTTATCTCTTCGCCTTTCTTCATCGAGCTTAGAAAACTTGCACGCCGCATGCCAACAATGTTTTGAGCTGCACGTGATGCTTATTTCGTGTGCACCAGTCGTACATATTTTAGTATCGAGGTAGCAGCTTTTCGTGGTACGGCTGAAGATGTCAAATCTCGCATTGGTAAAGCTAGAGCCGCCTTTGGTATGCTGTCTTCTGTGGGGCGCAATAACAACATTAGCGTTCCCACAAAAATTAGGATTTTCAAATCCAACGAAAGCGACCAAATCCATCACTGCGAGCCTTCAGATTTTTATAAATCGCTGCTTGAGAAACATTGCGGAAGCATTTTTTGGCCCAAAACAATTGCGAACTCAGATCTACTGAAAAATACGCAAATGAAGACAGTCGAAATGCTCATAAAACGCCAAAAAAGGAGATGGGTTGGGCACACTCTACGCAAAAACGATGCAATCATTGCACGAAAGATATTGGAGTGGAACGTTCTCACAAATGTTGGTCGCAAGCCGGGTAGACGAAGGGAGACTTGGAAGCGAACAGTTGAAAGGGAAGCTGGTAGCATCGGAAAGAGCAGAAATCAATTGAAGTACATTGCCAAAAATCGCACAAGATGGGGCGCAGACGTGGTTGATAGCCTATATCCCACGAGGAATCAAGGACCTGAAAAAGAAGACTCGATTGTATTCAATATGCCTGGGTTAACTACTTGAGCCCTCCTGCGAACCGAGGGCAGTGAATCAGAACCTGCTACGGAGTATCTTTATACTCCAAACAAGATGAATTTATTTATTTTTAATGCTCAAAATTAGACAAACAGAAGTTTTTAAATAGTGCTTCCAAAACAATTGGGATGTTAAAGGATCGTTTTCTCATTTGAGCAATAAAATCAGCTGCACTCGGAAGGAAAGACGTTCAGTTGATGGTCGGTATTATTACAGGACACAGCGCATGGAGTCAGCATATGACCACCGTTGGAATCATTGAGGACCCAATGTGCCTATCATGCTTGGAGGTGGCGGATTGCACTGAGCACGTTCTCACTGTGAGTGTCCTGCCTTTGCTAGAGCACGGCTACGAGTTTTGAGTTCCAATGTCGTGAGAATAAGTAATATTCGTTCTCTCAAACTGGAGTATATTTACAGATTTGCCAAAGAGTCTGGAAAATTCTCACAGGACTAACTACCTTTGGCTTTGTCTCTATTTTTTCCTATCTCTTTCTCCCATACTTTTCTCCTTTCCTCCTTGACTATTTACCCTCTTTCCAGAGCTCTAAATACAATGGGCTTTTTAGCCTGAGTGTGTTAGGAGCCACCAAATCTCCTGGTGCTCCTTGGCCCGACCTTTTTAAATTTCAATTTCATTTTTTCAGCTTCACTAGCCAAACCGATCAACTACTAATTACATTAAAGTGTCATCAAGTGACCTCTAACATTTGAGCCTAAGTGTGTTCCGCAGTGGACAACCGCTTCAACCTAACCTAACATTTGCTACTTTCTCAAAAACCTAAAAACGATACATTTTCATGACTAGTACTACCGTTGAGGAAAACCAGTTGTTATTTATTTAATTTCACTTCGAAAAATATCTTCCCTCTTTCCTGCCAATTCGATTAATTTTCGCTTTTTCAACACTGAAATACCTTCGCATTACACCACAGCTGGTACGAAATTTCTGCTTCTTCATTACATTTAATTTCATTGCCCATTCCAGTTATACTTTTTACTTCACTTTTCATTAATACATTTTTTATGTAATTTTTGCTCATTCGCGTATGAAATATTTTTGGTTATAGCCTCGTATAAGCCCCAACAAACTCCGCGCCACCAACTCAACTCAACTCAGCTCAATTCATATCAAGCACCCATTCAACTAACCGACCAGCCGTGCAGCCCGTCGCACAGTTAGACTCTGCACGCCTTGCTTCTGCGCCCGTATGTATGTTCTGTTTCTTGCGTGGAGTAGATATCTTGTTCCACGCTTTGCAGCACGTCAGTCATGCTGGAAACGTAATATTGTGGGAATTTTATTGCGAATGAAGTGCAGCGCCGTGGAATTCCATTTGTACCGCATATTTTACTGCCAATCTGCATACGAGCGCAAATAAATATGTATATTTACAAATCTATATTTAAGTGTATGCACAGATACATAAATACTCTTTAATTTACCTACAATCACACACACACACATATACATACCTGTGGATATGCATTTATATAAAACGATACGAAAATATAATAAATTCATGAGTGCTTGAGCGTTCAACGATGTGTGTTCGCATGAATGTATGAATGGGTTTGTTCTTCGATTTCGCTACAAGGTTAGAATTCGTTTCGGCTTCCACCTGTACATACTCGTATGTAGATATGTACGAGTATAAGTAGATGCATGTAATTGCATATGAAGTAATGAAATAACTTTGCAATCATAATTCATAGCGTAACCGCATGAGAATATTCACGAATGCAACGAAAATTTAATATATGAAAACTCAAATATATTTACTAGGGATGCCAAAGCTAAGAATCACTGCACATCTCGTGAATTTGGAATATTTTTCGAAATCCCGATATCCGCCCCGATACGCAAATTTTTTTATTATAAAAAAAATTGTATACATGAAAACTCAGAGATTCTAATGCTTGAAATTTCGAAATATTTTTCGAGATCCCGATATTAGCCCCGAGATTTAAAATTCATTTAATGTAATAAAAAGTGTATAAATGAAAACTCAGATATACCAGAGATGCTAATGTTAGAAATTTCGATATATTTTTCGGGAACCCGATATCAGTCCCGAGACTTTAAATTCTTTTAATTTTTATTATATTTAATGTACAGAACCGTCGAGGTAAATCCGGGATGTTGAACTTAAAAACAAAACTATTGGATATTTACTCAAAAATAATTTTATTTGCACTTAACTTTGTATAATGTGAGTGCACATATCATAGTTGAAAATTATTCAATGTAACCTCCATCTCGTGCAATTACCTGCTCCAGCCGGGACCTGAAGCGCCCACATGCGCGAGCTACCTCCTCTTTGTCCATTGTGGACATCACTTCCTCGATGGTTGTCTTCAGAGCGTCTTTAGTGTTATCAGGCTTCGCGTTAACTTTTGCTTCAACTGTGCCCCACACGTAATAATCAAGAGGATTGCAGTCTGGGCTTGAAGGTGGCCAATAATCTGGTGACCAGTGGTAGGGTAGATTGTTCTGGAGCCAAGCCTGAGTCTTCTTTGCCTTGTGATCAAGTGCGGAGTCCTGCTGAAGCACATATTCTCTTCCAGCAGCCACGCGGTCCATCCAGGGTTGCGTTTTTTTGTAACCAAACCACTCAATTATCTCTTTAGGGCTTTTTCCGGCTCGAAGTGACTCTAGTATCGCAGCTCTTCTGTCCTGCTCTCGACTCATCGTTTCACTAGGCCTTACTCCGGCACTCCAATGTCAATCAGGAAACAATACACTAAAAATATGTCACTCGAAGTGCCAAGAACCCACTTAAGACTGCTCGCGCAGCTGATGCACGGGAATCAGATATCTGTTAGTTGACTAAAAGTATTGTTTACAAGCGCGCGGAAGTATTTTGCCGAGAGTAAACGCGTAAAAAGAAAATCAGTAATGGATTTCAAATTACAAATCAGCGATTGTTCATGAGCTCGAGCACCTTAAAGTAAATAAAGTTTTTTGTTTATCGCATCATTACTCGTTACAATGATTCTGGTAGCATCGCGAAACGTCATGGAGGTGGTCAACAAAAGACTGCAACGGCACGAGAAATGGTTCAAAAAGTGAAGAGCGACTTCAGCGAAATCCCCGACGAAGTGCCAATCAAATGGCGAGAGAACTGAAAATATCTGATCGTAGCAACCGCCGCATACTGAAAAATTATCTCAGGTTCAAGCCTTATAACATCCAAAAGGCGCATGACTTCACACCAAAGTAGCAACAAGTCAGACATGAGAGAGAAAAAAGGAGTTGCTTCGATTGGCCGAAAGCGGTCCATTTCCCAACATTGTGTTTTCTGACGAGAAAATTTTTCAATTTAGCAATACGTAAACTCCCAAAACGATAGATTTTATTTGACCGACTGTTCATACGAGAATTTGAGTCATGGATTGGCTATCAGGAAGCAGTACCCGCCACTTGTAGGTTAGGTTAAATGCCTGCCCTTGGACAAAAATTAAAATTTGTCCGTTGTGATACCATTCAGGAGGTGGTGAGGGGAATAAGAAAGGGGGAGGAACCAGACTGAATCCAGGGCTTGGGTTAGAGAGTTTGATGATGATGACCAACGAGTGGCAATTTAGGTTTGTGTTAACCGCTTAAAACTGCTGATGAATTTTGCCAGATTTGTGATATTAAAGTCCGAAATATCCACTGGTGCAGTGAGATCCCAGATGTTTGGTCCTACTAGAGCAGGGCAGCTGAGAAGAACGTGCTGAAATGATTCCACCTCGTCCTCCAGACAGCTTCTGCAGAAAGAGCTTGACCTAACGGACAGTGTCCGGTGAGGATACGATAGCTGTGGTAATGGTTTGGGCCGCTGTAACCGCAGATGGGCGCTCTGCAATCGTTTTCATCGAGCCTGGCGTCAAAGTAAATGCGAAATACTTCTGTTATCGGGAAAGTATTCTGGATCTTGCTTAGATGCCGTGGGGAGGCAAACATTTCAGTTGCAGACGAAAGACGTTTCAACAGAGTTCACGCTGAAAAAAAGCATTGTCCGCGAGTGGGTCAAAATACCTGCAAGTCACATTCGGGCAGTTTGCGATTCTTTGCTGGACCGTCTCAAGGCCACAGTCAAGGCAAAAGGTGATCGTAACGAGCAAAAGTAAATTGATTCTTAATTTTGTATTGTTTTCACATATTTTTTACTTTGAATCGAATAAAAGTTATTTTTCAAACAAAATTTATGGCCCTTTTAATTGGTTACACTTCGAGTGGCGGACCCTGTAAAATCTGGAATTGAATAGAAAATGTAATAGAAAAATATAAGGAGTCTACTTTCTATAAGTATTATCAGAGTATTATTAAGAGCTTCTCAAAATGGAATGCAATATCCCGTGTGGCCTGAGTTTAAATCTGATTAGCAGAAGAAAACGGCGCCAAAGTAACTGAGTGGCATATTGGCTGTTAATTCGTAAATTTACTCGTTACCAAAAAGTTAAAAATTTCCGCTATAGATTTATTTTGATGTTGATGTCAGCTAGTAGGAATCGTCGTTCGTTCAAAGGGGTCTTATCATTAATTCTAAAGGGTCCTATCAAACTTAAATCTTTTTTAAACGTCGATTACTTGGCATTCTGTAGACCTCCGCAGAGCTCAACATTATTGCCTTAAGTGGATTTTTTCCAGACAAAAAAAGTAAAAACTTGTTGGAAAAGGTTAGGATTAGATGTTAGGTGCATCAGCATTTTCAGCATTTTGTTTTACTACATAAAAATCTTTACTAGCCTGCGACAACTACGAAGCCTTCTCTTTAGACGGTCGTCTAAGCATTTTAGAAGTTTACAATAATGAAAAGTTGGGAGCGGATTTCAAACCTGAGATTAGTTTTAGTCCGTTGTGCATTAAAATGCTGAAAATACAAAAACTAAGCTCACATTTGTATTGATGGCGCCAGCTTTCCTATAAAATAAATGATCTCTTTAATAAACCGCTTATTAGAGGCTATAAATGAGCAGTCAGAGTAGATAAAAACAAAAGTTGATTTACTATAATTATTCCCTAAATATTAATAGCGCCGATTGTTCATCAAACCATCTCGTGGAAAAGATATAAAACAAGCGAAGACAGAAAATAAATTATTTGATTACCTGCCTCACTGAGCGCCACTTGCTGATCGTGTCCAATTAAATATCAGCTGAGCTCATTTCAGCGTAGGCCAGAACTCGAGGTGTGTCCATTTGAAAACGAGATTGGCGTTGGTATAAAATAAGCCATCGACTGCCAGATGTTTATGATAAAGTCTTCTTCGCTGCTGCATAAAAATGTGTATATTCACAGCTTTCGTTCGCATTAGAGTTTTTTTCGTTTAACCGGAAATATATTATTTGTAGCAGAACTCTTTGCGATCCAGCAGGCATGCAAAATGCTTAGGGAGCGCCTGAGCGAAGAAGATACCAACATTTTCTCCAATAGTCAAGCCGCAATCAAGGCTCTGACATCGCCATGATGCAAAACGGAAAATAGTAAACTCCTATAAGGAGATCAAATCTCTTAGGTGTGCAGTTAACATTTCTCTAATCTAGGTTCCAGAACATAGGAACATAGAGGTAAATGAAATTGCTGATGAGCTCGCCAGGAAGGGGACTGAATTGACCTGAGAGACTGCCTACCCTGTCATCGGCATCCACCTGACAGTTGTTAAAGAGGAACTGCACAAATTATTTCTCAGGAAAACTCAGAAAAGATGGAGCTCCATTATTTCATGTGCTATTTCGAAAACCCAGTATAATATACGGAAGATATAGAAAGCCCTTTGGACTCCTCGCTATTCAATTTCAAAACTCGTAGCTGTGTTTATCGGTCACTGGACGATCGGTACACACGCGGAAAAGCTAGGGTTACCATTTAACCCCCATTGCACCATTGCAGAAGCTGTGAAGACTTTTCAGAGATGGCGACTCTTGAGCACTTTGTTCCGAGTTTGACAGCTAGACGATTAAAGTCACTGAGTGCTTCTTTCTGCGACCTTCGCCAACTTAAATCCCATAAATCTTCTCCGCTATATCAACAGCTCTGACTGGCTGTAGATATCTGCCTGTTGGAGGTCTCATAATGGTATCAAAACGGTTTTTCAGTGCTACTTGAGGAGTGCCAGACAAGCACCTCAACTATTTGAACCTACCTATGTACATTCGAGAGGAGAGGAAATGAGAAGGATACATGCTTTTTTTTATATTCACTGGATTAAATATCGTCACTAAGATACCCAAGGTCAAAGTTTTGTTCAATATTAATACAATTTCAATATCAAGAAAATTTCCGAGAACAATTCGCATTGTTTGTTAAGAGCTAAGTACAACATTCCAGCGTTAGATTAGCCACCTTATAAGCCAGATTTTGCGTCGTGCGGCGTCAATCTCTTTCTTAAGTAGGAATATGTATTGCTAGAGGCATTATTTGAGTCTGTCGGGGCTTGTGAAGGCCAACATAAAGACTTCCAGTGCGGAATTAGAACAAAGCAGGAACTGCATGGGTCGTTTCAAGGATATGGAAGGTGGTTATATACATAGAAGTTGATAAAAAGTGTAAATATATGAAATGAGAGGAAAATATTTTATAGCGCTAGGCTTTTTTATAACCTCTCCACGGATTTTATTATATTTTAATACTTAAAACTGGAATAAATATCTTTTCCGAAAGCCAAGCTGCACCAAACACCTCTCGTCGCCATGTTGCAGATCTCGTCTGGTGAACTCCTCTAACAAGGAGATCAAACGTCTCGAATGTGCAGAACAGATTTTTCTTATCTGGGTTCCAGGGCATAGGAACATAGAGCGAAATGAAATTGACGATGGGCTTGCCAGGAAGGGATCGACAGAACGAGTTTCAGTTATTGACCATTGTTAAAGGGAAGCTGCACAATTTCTTTCTTATAAAAGCGCAAGACCGATGGAATTCTATCGTATTTTGTGATATCTCAAAGGCACTTTGGCCTTAGTATGACAGAAGTAGGACGCTTAAACTGCTCGGAACATCCGTACAATCTCCATTGCAAAAGCTGTTGGACGCTTCTTTGAGTAAGTTCGGGTCTGGCGTCTAGATGCTTGAGGTTTCTTAATATGCATTTTGGGGACAGCTTGAGGCAGTTGTCCAGCCTCGATCCCGTTTTTCTTCTCCACTACATCCACAACACTGGATGGCTATAGATGTTTTTTCTTCCTTTAAGTTTTGTAATTTTTCGCAGATAGTGGTCTACATTACGGTATCAAAACGACACCCTAGTGTTACTTGTAGTGTGCCTGTGGTACTCTTGCCATCTAACCTGCCTACCTACCTAAGTCTTACACCAAAATTTTTCAGAAAAATATGAAAATTTACGTGAGCTGAACTGATTCGAAGGTACCTCCAAAAATCTCAAAATTTTTTGATTCCATTGGGCAAATTTTTAAAAATTTATATGTAGATCTTTTAAGCTTAAACTCTCTTAACATCTGAAGTAGTTTTTGGAAAAATAAATTTTTAAATTTATATTTTTTTATTTTAAATTAATTTACTCACAGAAAGCTCGATTTTTTAAGGTGTTTTTAAATCAGTCCAGGTCACGTAAATTTTAATATTTCTCCGAAATATTTTATATTAATGAACTATGAATAAGTTCGTGCGGTTTTTTTCGAAATTTGAAACTTTATTGACGTAAAATGGTTACAAATTTAATATTCAAAATATTGTCCATCGCTTACTACTACTTTTTCCCATCTTTCTGGCAATTCACGGATTCCCTTTGTGAAAAATTCGGTCGGTTTTGCCGCAATCCACGAATCGATCCATTTTTTGACTTCATCGTAATTACGGAAGTGCTGGTCAGCCAGGCCATGTTGCATCGATCGGAAGAGATAGTAATCGGATGGCGCAAGGTCTGGACTATACGGCGGGTGGGGTAGGACATCCCATTTGAGCGTTTCTAAGTATGTTTTGACCACTTGTGCAACATGTGGCCGAGCATTGTCATGTTGCAAAATAACTTTGTCGTGTCTATCGGCGTATTGCGGCCGTTTTTCTCGCAGTGCTCGGCTCAAACGCATCAATTGTCGTCGGTAGACATCCCCCGTAATCGTTTCATTCGGTTTCAGTAGCTCATAATACACAACACCCAGCTGGTCCCACCAGATACACAGCATAACCTTCAGGCCATGAATATTCTGCGCCGACGTCGATGTTGAAGCATGGCCAGGGTATCCATACGTTGCCCGACGTTTTGGATTGTCGTAATGGACCCACTTTTCATCGCCAGTCACAATTCGATGCAAAAAACCCTTTCTTTTGTGCCGTTGAAGCAGTTGTTCGCATGCCATAAAACGGCGTTCAACGTCTCTTGGCTTCAATTCATACGGCACCCAATGGCCTACCTTTCGGATCATTCCCATGGCTTTTAAACGTTTGGAAATGGTTGATTGATCAACTCCCAAAGTTTTTGCAACCTCTTCTTGCGTTTGAGCCGGATCTTGATCGAGCAATTCCTCCAATTCGGTATCCATGAACTTTGGCGGCGCACCCTCGCGTTCTTCGTCTTCCAAGCCAAAATCACCACTTTTAAAGCGTGCAAACCACTTCTGGCACGTTCGCTCAGATAGAGCATGCTCACCATAAACTTCCACCAAGATACGATGACTTTCGGCTGCTTTTTTCTTCATATTAAAATAATGAAGAAGAATTCCCCGCAAAAACACATTATTTGGCACGAAATTCGACATTTTCAAGTGTGGTAAAAATATTGTTGTTTACGCTTCAAATAAAAAACTTATACTGACGTTTGTGCCTTACGACAGTAGCTCTCCAATGAATGTTTGGAAATGTGGATCGATGGAATAATAATCAAGTTACGCCATCTGTTGTAAAACCGCACGAACTTATTCATAGTCCTATTATATATAAATACTATGCGAAAGCCTTGAAACATAATAAATTTTATAATTTAAAGGAAAAAGAGTTCCAATATTTTTTTCATTTCGCATGTAGAGCGACGCACCCTAATGTATGTATGTATATATTTAGTTTGTTTATTAATGGCAAATCAGTAATTCGTCACCAAAACACCAACTTAGCAAACTAATTACAAGGATCAGCCTAAAATCTAGCGCAAAGTGTGAAATGTCCCAGCCGATCTTATCACTTCTGTTTAACGATCGGCCTACGACAACGCGACCACCGTTGATTTTGCCATTTACTCTACCATGATGTTACTCTAACATGATGACATGACATGACAGCGCTGTGTAGTTTTTAGGAGCTACTGAATTGTGGGATTTGTATGTCGTAGCAGCACAGGAAGAATGGTATTCGTACAGTGAAGAATCGTAGTTTGCGTGAAGCATCGATTCGAAATGGATTGAAATGGTCTCGAGTAAACTTAAATGAAATGAAGCAATTTGCAGTGAGCTGGACAAAGTGACGAAAAGCATATCAACTATATTTTCCGGATGAAAAAATTCTTTATTTCTCATGCTTGTATGTATTCTTAGACCAGGCTGCATCCCCACGGTGGCCAACTGCAGTGAATTCGTTCAAATTCGTATTTTTTGCGATGTGCGGTTGGGGCAAAATTTATGCGTTTTAAATGCGGAAAATTTGTAAAGAAAAATTACACAAATTATTATGTGGATGTGCACAAAAGTGTGCATAAATATTTGTGGCTGCAAAGGTATATATTAAATGGTATCATCACATACAAATGGAAGATAGATAGGGGTAGATGAGAAAATCTTTTCAAAAATCATTTTCCATTTGTCAGCTGCCTTCTGGCTTTCGCTAAGCTTGCTTGAAAATATTTCAAATTTTAGAAAATATTTTTCAGATATAATTTTCTCATTCTTAGAAATTCTCACTCTTGCTAACGGGTAATATTCTTTTCTTTGGCTTAGTATTTCTATCAATTCTGATTTTCCTGATACTTGATTACAAACTCCAGCTAGACAGTAAAAATCGGGTTAAGAAGCCCGGCATAGCTTTCTACTCCGACAAATCTATGCTTGGCAAAAAATGGGGACTCGAGCCACAAGTCGATCTTTGGACTTAGAACGTAGTAATTCTGCCAATTTTAACCTACGGATGCCTGGTTCGGTGGAAAGCTCTTCGAAAGAGCTCCAATATCACTAAACTGGGAAGGATGCAAAGGACTGCTCGTATTAGCATCATCGGAGTATTTAGAACTCACCCCAGTGCTGCCCTTAATCTCGTTTTGCACTTACTTCCCAACGGCTTTCACGTTATTTCCATCGTTGCGCAAAGTGCAATTAAATTAAAGGAGGTTGTCCTCCGGAGACAACCTCTCAACGGACGTGGTAGCATTTTTGGGCAGCCAGCACCGCATTTCTCTGAACTTCGTACGGTTCTTACTATCCGCACACTGGGATTTAAGGCTCATGCCAGTGCAATCTTTCAAAGTAAACTGGATTGGAGTGAAGGACAAATCTATATCGAGGCTGTTACCTATTTCTTCACTGATACTTCCAAGCACGGGTTTTCTCTAAATCAGCTAATTCATCTATCAAACACTGCTAGCATTTTTCAGGTGGAAATCTTTGCGATCCATCAGGCATGCAGAATGCTTAGGAAGCGCCTGAGCGAAGAAGACATCAAACTGTTATCCAATAGTCAAGCTTCAATCAGGGTTCTGCGCTGCCATTAAATTAGATTCGATTTTTGGGGTGTTGGACAAGTCCAAGCGTTCAGTCTGTCAGACCATTGTATTACATGTTCTGCGCTTGCATGGTGCAGATCCAAACTAGTCAACTCCTACAAGGAGGAGATCAAATCACTTGGGTGAGCAGGCAACATTTTTCTGATCTGGGTTCCAGGGCATGGGAACATAGAGGGAAATTAAATTGCTGATGAGCTCGCCAAGAAGGGGTCGACTGAATTGGTTTTTGAGGCCTTTTACCATTTTTTAATGTGCAGGCTTGGCGGCTAGACGATTAAGGTCACTGGGCGCTTCTTTCTTCGACAGCCTGGCTCAGAGCGCCAACCTAAGTCCCATCAATCTTCTCCATTACATCAACAGCTGTGGTTAGCTGTAGACATCTGCCCGTTGGGGCTCTCATTAAGGTATCAAAACGACGCTTTGGCGCGACTAGGGAAGCGCCAGAGGGGTACTTAAACCCTTTCACCTAACCACCTACTACCAGCAACCCTTGGATGCATCGGGAAACCCGCATATCGATTTCTAAAGAAGCTTTAGATATGACGAGGAGACAGAGTGCTTTCAGCTCTTCACGTAGAAACACCTCGCAATTTGCAAAATTAGTTTTAGTTTTCTGGGAAATGGCTTCTCGTACGACTTGATAGTTAAGGATACTCTCTTTCTCGGAATGATTTGAAGGCAAGTAGTGGAACCAGCATTAACACCGATAACAACGTCAGGCTTCAAACCCAACGAAGAATCTATCCTGCCAACAAGTGCTGCTTTGAACTAAGTATACAATTGAGTAGTAAAGTCTCCTCCGTTCCCCGACATTCAAAAGTAACACTCTACTACAAGACTCTCATCACGCTCGTCGTAACGTATGGCGCAGAAGCGTGGACGAAGGCAACATCCGATGAGGCGTCGCTCTGTCGCTGTCGAGTGTTTAAGAGAAAAATTCTGCAGAAGATTTTTGGATCTTTGCACGCTGTCGAGGGCGAAAATCGCAGACGAGGGAACATAAGTTGGATGCGCTTTACGGCGACATAGACTTAGTGCAGCGAATAAAGATCCAGCGGCCGAGTTGGCTAGGTCATGTCGTTCGAATGGATACAAAGGTTCTGGTGCTGAAACTATTCGATGCGGTACAGGTTGGTGGTAACAGAGGAAGCGAAAGGCCTCCTCTGTGTTGGAAAGATCAGGTAGAAAAGGAGTTGATTTTCCTTGCTGTGTCTAACTGGTGCCGGGTAGTGTGAGAAAGAAACGACTGGCGCGCATTGTTAAACTCGCCCAAAATCGCGTAAGCGGTTGTCTCGCCAATCAAGAAGAAGAAGAAGACGAAGAAGAAGAAGTGTAACTAACACTGGGATATCAATAAATGCACAATTAGGGTCTTCAATTACTAACTTTGGTGGTATATAAGTTTTCAGTATTTTGTTAATCTTTCTAAGTGTACAGCGGGCCCTTTTCATACCGCGACTGTTTTTATGAGAGCAAAATAGCTGTCGCTATCAAAATAACATAAAATTTGGGAAGAAGAGCAGTCGATGTCACACCTTTTATCAAACAAACCAAGGAGCGTTAACAGCAACAATAAACACATTATTAATATGCTGGTTAAATCTCAGCGCAGGTAGCCCTAAGATTTAAATTCTGTGCTTCAATCATTTTATCGGTTTAATGTATGGATGTAAGTTTGTATGACAAACTCTTGTAAGCGAAAATGCAACAAATAAATAAGTAATTAAAAAACAAAAGGCAAATCAAGATAATAAACACTAATATTTGTGTTAATCTTAGGTTGTCAAACAAGCCAAGCAAGCGCTAACGAAGCCAAAGTTTACTTGGACTTTACTTCGTGTTTATTTTTTTTATTTTTTATTTTTTTTTTGTACTTTATTTTTGGTTGAAAACTATGTTACAGCGGCACTTTATGACACCGTTTAGTTAGGAAAGGTTTACTGGCATTTGACGGTGTTGTGCCTTGGCTTCAAAAGCAGCATTCGAGTCTAAGCATAAAACCTTCGGCCCCAGCCCTCAGCGTGTAAGACAAGATAAGCTGGCGCTGAGGTCTGAATTAATATTAAAATGTTAATAAAATTACACAGCTGAATGCATGGGACTGCATAAGCAAACATACAATAATACAAAAATAAAATATATGTAGATATGTATTTGGTACATCCGTGAATGCAATGCTGCGAGTGCTGTTGTCTGTTTGCTTTCCGCGTGTTGGTTCACGAAAGATATGAATATGTAAATGTTTTCCTAATGAGTGTGTTTTACGCATATATTTTTATTACCATATTTGTTATCTTTCTTCTGATACTATTGTACTTTTTAACTTTGTTTAAAAATTCGTTTTAATTTTGTGTGATTTGCCGGCTAGGTATGTGGAGATCTCTTTAAGTTGTTTCTTTTTGCTTAATTTGTACATTTTTTTACCCCAAATAGATAAGGCAACCCTGCTAGTCAGCTAGTCAAGATTACCAAATGATGAAAAAAGATTACAGAAATAAAAAAGTGTCTGATGCGGCATCAACATATGAATGGATGTACGCGCGAGTATATCAACCCTTTAATACATTGAGTGCCAGGCGGATATGAGGAAAATTTTCGTAGAAGCCCAAGCAGGCTTTTTGATTGAAAGTTTTGTGAAAATATGATGCAATAAGATGCATACAACATATCGTCCCCTTAGTATAACAATAGCCTATGTGCTCATAGGCTATTATTTTTTTATTGAATTTTTGGATTCTCCATCGTCGATTTTATATGTGGTCAAAATTTTGTCAAATTCTAGTTCCACAAAGTGGGTCAAAACGTCAGTCAAAAAATAATAAATATTTACAGACATAACGAGATTTGAGTGAGAGCTACTTTCGGCAAAAAGTTTGAAATTCATTTTCTCAAAACATCAAAAAATATATAGGCTATTTTAATACTAAGGGGACGATATATAGTATAAATATATATATATATATATATAATTATATAATTGGCACATACCGTTTTAAGCCGATTCCGAACGGCAGATATTTTTATGAGGAGCTTTTTAATGGTAGAAAAACACTCGGAGGTTTGCCATTGCCTGCCGAGGGACGACCGCTATTAGAAAAAACTTTTTCTTAATTTTTAATCTTTCACCGAGATTCGAACCGACGTTCGCTCTCTGAATTCCGAATGGTAGTCACGCATCAACCCATTCAGCCACGGCGCTCGCCGTCTGATTTTAGACCTGGAAAATCCTCCATCGACCAGATATTCACAATACACCAAAACTTGGAAAATACCCATGAAAGGAGAATCGACACACACCATCTTTTCGTCGACTTCAAAGCAGTATTCGGCAGCACGGAAAGGAGTTGTTTATATGCCGTGATGAGTGAATTTGGTATCGCCGCAGAACTAATACGGCTTTGCAAGATGACGTTGCTCAACACCAGCAGCGCCGTCAGAGCTGGGAAGGACCTCTCCGAGCCGTTTGATAGCAAAGGAGCTTTCAGACAGGGTGAATCGCTGTCGTGTGACTTATTTAACCTGATGCTGGAAATAAACGTGCGCGCCACAGAACTTAATCGCTCAGGCACGATTTTTTATAAGAGCGTACAATTGTTGGTGTATGCCGATGATATTGATATAGTCGGCCTTAACAACGACGCTGTTAGTTCTGTATTTTCCAAACTGCATAAAGAAGCAAAGCGAATGGGTCTGGGGATGGTATCGAATGGGAGGATAAAACGAAGTACCTCCTGTCATCAAACAAACTGTCGTATCGGTACCCAAGTCACTTTTAACAGTTATGATTTCGAGCTTGTAAGAGACTTCGTTCATCCAGGAACCAGCATTAACACCGATAAGAATGTCAGCCTTGAAATCCAAAGAGGAATCTCTCTTGCCAACGGATGCTACTTTGGACTAAGTAGGCAAATGAGCAGTAAAGTCCCCTCTCGACGTATAAAACTAGTACTCTACAAGGTTCTCCTCATGCCCGTCCTAACGTATGGCGCAGAAGCTTGGACGACGACAGCATTCGATGAGGCGTCGCATGGAGGGTTTGAGAGTAAGATTCTGCGGAAGAGTTTGCACGTTGAAAACGGCGAATATCGCAGACAGAACGATAGAACGATGAGCTGTATTACCTTTCCGACGACACAGACTTAGTGCAGCGAATAAACTTCCAGCGGCCGGGTTGGCTGAGTCATATCGTCCGAATGGATACAAAGACTCTGGCTCTGAAAGGATTCGATGTGGTACCAGCTGATGGTAGCAGAGGAAGAGAAAGGCCTCATCTGCGCTGGAATGATCAGGTGGAGCAGGACTTGGCTTCACTTGGTGTGTCCAACTGCCGCCGCTTGTGCGAGAAAGAAACGACTGGTTCAATAGAGCCTCAAAAGCCTTTGTGGGTGTAGAAGGTAGCACTTCTGTGATAAGCACGGCTGCTGTCCTTTGTACCCTTTCCAGTCTGCTTTTAAATACTATCCGTTGCGTTTACCAGCTCAGGTACTTGCATTATCAAGCCAAGTTCAAAATAAGTAGAGACTTTTTCATTATTCTAAGAGCGACAAAATGCCTCTAGATCTATTTTACATGACAAAAGTCCATAATATTAAGGATTGTGGGCGCCTAGGCATGTTATCCACGATAACAGTCGTCGCAGGCTTCAGATCTTTGCCGCAGGTTTCAGATCTTAGTCCAGCGTCAGTTTGAGAGCCACGAAGATTCTTGAGCGAGGAAGCCAAGACTGATCGCTATACGAAATTTCTAGCTCACACCACCCAAGCCCTTCCAGCTCGTCTCTTTTAAGCCCGCAAGTGACCATAAAGGTTTTGCCATGAATCTAACGCAACCCTCAGTATTTTGCATGCAAAGCTCGGCAATCTTGTTTTCAGCTGTTTTGGTGGCTGCCGTAGCAAGTAATTAGCCCGCCATGGTCTTTAGCGTCAATGGTACTCGTATTTTAGTACTTCGAGCATGAATGATCGGGACGATCTCAGGTTACATTTGGCAACAAAACATAAGCACTCGTCTATCGGAGTCGTGATGAAACCGAGCTTAGTCCAACGTGTTGCTTCTGAAATGAATTGTACTTAAAGAAAACCCTGTAGTGAATGAGAGTTTATGCATTCCAGGGTTAGCGCGTTTTTATTGGTCTCTAGTGCACTGGGCACACTGACGTAGCCTGCTGTGCTTGATTGTGACTCGATAATTGGAGTGTGCTAATGAATGTAAGCATTTCCGCAGACTTTTGGTCAATGTCACCAAAGGATTTCGAGTCACGGCCCATAGATAAGTAAGACTTCGGCTTGCTAGAGCTCCACATTCACAGGATATGCGCTCTGGCCTTTCATAGCTGAGCTCCCTCTACTAGTTCTAGTTTACTGGAATGATAAGACTACAATACCTCGTATAGTATCCAGTGAGCGTTCACAAGTCATATCTATCAAGGATTAGGAGCCTATTTGCCGCGCTTCTAGAAGAAAGGATAGATTGTTTTGCTCGCCTCTATCCTAGACTATTCATCCAATGTCGTATGAATCTCATCTTCTACCTGTCGTTGATAACTTCCTTTACGCATACTTTACGGTAAGCACGTCTCTTCTTCATGGCCTGAATCTCAGCACATCCAAACGGTGTTTCTTCCGGGGCATTGAGAGCAATGAAGTACTCCTCGATGAGTTTAGATTTTATTGTATAAGACTGCAGTGGGTCTAAGGACGCCTGGCTTACTGACAAATTACAGATGCGCTTCGAAGTATTACCTCTTCTAAGGCACTCTTTACCCTTTCATGCCTCACCCTATATGAAATATTAGATTCATTGACATCGAAAATCTATTCCGGTCTAAGATCAGCATGAAATTCCATTCCTTAATCAAATTTTCCGTTTTCTCGCGCTGCTCCCTACTGGCTATCGCGCTCGTTCACCTCAAATTGAAAAATGGTAAAAGTAAATGGTTTCACTTAGGGCAACAATTTGTTTATACAGTTGCTGGCTGCAGCAATGTGACGCAGATGTGTGTGGGTGTAAGAGAGAATGGCGGTGTGGGACGACAGCGGCAAGCGTCTGGAATATGCACAGCGGGTAGTGTGAAATGAGCAATAGGAGCGTGCTTTTCACCGCAATATTTTTTAAAACAAAGGCATTCGTTCAGCACACACACACACACACACGCGTAGGCATGCATGGAGATACGAGTATTAGCAAATTCTTATTAAAAATTCCAAGGTCGCCCTTTTGTTGTAGCATTTCCACGTTTTCATTACCTGAACTTGCATACAGACGTACATACATGAGTGTGTGTGTGTGTGTATATTTACCAACACAGGCCCATACACATAAATTCATTTGCTGTTTTTACTTTCTTGGCTGAATGTTTTTGTTTTCAATTATTGCTTGCGGGCCTAATTGTTTATTTTTTTTCGCAGAGCTGGTAATTAGTTTCGTTTTTATTTTTAATATTTATTTGAATTTAAATTTTACTTTTACATGTTTTTACTAAACTTTGTGCGCTCAGCTGGTTATCAAAACCTATTTGTTTAATTGTTTTCGAGAAAGAAAAAAAAATAGAAAAATATATATGTAAAATTCCTTAACTGCATTCAATTTTAATAAATTTCATTTGTGATAAGTGTGAAGGTGCAAAAACAGCAGTTACATACGCCTTCACAAAAATAAAATGAAATAATTTGACAAAATTGCAAGGTTTCGACTATTTTCGACTTTTTTTATATTGTATTGTATTTATTTTTTTTTTTTATTTTTTTTATTTTTTATTAATTTTTTTATTTTATTTAATTTAATTTAATTTTATTTTATTTCTTTTTCATTTTTTTTTTTATTTAACTTTTTTATTTTTCATTTAACTTTTTTTATTTTTTAACTTTTTTATATTTTTTTAAAGATATATTTCATACTACAAAAAAAATACGAATAACTCACAGCTTCCAAATTTGTACTATATTAAATTAAAAAAGAAAAGTTTAAAACCCTCGCCTCATTTGAAATGGTGTCGTTTGGGTGTTTCTTTAAAAGCGTGTTAAAAAAAAAGAATAAATAAAAACAAAAAACAAATAAAAAAAAAAATAAAGAATTAAAAAATTTTTTTTCATTTCCGATTTCAGTATTGTGTTTTTTTTAACCTTTTTAAAAAATAAAAATTTTTTTTGGCCATAAAGAAATAAAAAATATTTTTTCATTTCCGATTTCAGTATTTTGTTTTTTTTCAACCTTTTTAAAAAATAAAAAATTTTTTTGACCATAAAAAATAAAAAATTTTTTTGACCATAAAAAATAAAAAATATTTTTTCATTTTCGATTTCAGTATTTTGTTTTTTCTTTTACCTTTTTAAAAAATAAAAATTTTTTTTAACCATAAAGAAATAAAAAATATTTTTTCATTTCCGATTTCAGTATTTTGTTTTTTTTTTAACCTTTTTAAAAAATAAAAATTTTTTTTCACCATACGAGTTTCCTTGAAAAAGTTTTTCAGCCTTCACAAAAAGGTCTTCCGCAAAAACGATATGTCGCTGGCGGAACGGATTCCGGGTCTCACAGGTGTATGAAATCAAGAAGACAAAAAGGTTCTTGTTCAGTATGAATGCCGTTATCGTGTGAGCTACGATTAAAAAAAAAATTTTACAAACTGGCGGACGTTAAAAATGAAAAAAACATTTTTTGGCCCTATTTTTGATTTTAAAGGACCGAACAAATAAAAACAAAAAATTTTCCCAAAGGTCGTAGTTCACACGATAACAACAACAATTATACGTCATTTAAATTCTACCTAATCAAAATCGGTTCTGGGAATCCGTGTCGCCAGCGTCATACCCTTTTTTGAAAGCCGACAACTTTTTGAACAAAACTCATATGGCAACATTTTTTTTTATTCTTTAACAATGAGTCAAAAACTAAAATACTGAAAACAAATATAAACATTTTTTTTCGTTTTCATTTCACACATTTTTATAGAAACACTAAAAAGCACCATTTCAATCGAGGCAAGTGCCGAAAGTGAAATTTGAAACTTTTTAGTCCATTTTTCTGTTATACGAAGATCAAAGGTTGCTCAGGAGTGTCTGGCAGCTTTCAATGATATTAGCACCGTCTTCAAGGTGAGTCTTATGTGGGTTCCGGGACAAAGAGACATTAAAGGCAATTGCAAAGCCGATGAGCTCGCCCGAAAGCGTACTTATCTTCCACTGCATGAAAACAGAGGCAATGTTGGAATTTCTATGGCAACATGCAAATTAAGAATAAAAAGTAATATTCTCCAGGAGGCCAATAGGTTATGGAGAGAAGAAAATACTTGTGCTACAACCAGGAAAATTTGGCCGCAAATAGATAAAAAAAGGTTAGGAGAACTGCTCAACCTCTCAAGATAGTGAAAACATCTCGAAGGTCGTGTCTTGTGTCGTCGGTCATTGACTGTTAGGCAGGCACTTTTCTAGGTTAGGAGTACTTTCGCCTGAATACTGCAGAAGTTGTAGAGCCGAGGAAGAGGAAGAAACAGTAGAACACTTCCTATGTAATTGCAAATTCTGAGCCTTAGCTGGGAGTAGCGTAAAGTTGTTAGGAAAATACTCTTTTGACACTCCAACGAAACTATCCGGTGCTGCGATAAAACCTATCCTACGCTTACGCTGTTCAAGATTCAATGAACTTTGGGTTGGTAAAAAGGTGGACAGCCAGATCTGGACGTGTCTGCAGCGACGGTAAAGCTGCGCACATGACCTTTAACAGCCCTCCAACCACTTCAAGGGTAGCTGAGTCCTATAAATCCAAGCTGAACTATGCCGGTAGGCATAATATCGTGATGCTATCATGGGTCCCGGGACAAGTGGATATCGCGGGTATCGAGACCTCTGACTCTTCAGCTAGGGCCTAAGGAGTTGGCCTCAGAGCCCGTTCAGCCAGTCTCTTCTGCAGCCATTAAAGCCACGGATAGCAAACGGATAACTTCAACCCACAAGTGAGATTGGCAAGCTGAGAGAAACAGCAGATGGACAAAACTGATGTCATGTCCGACCAACTTTCGCAGTTCCTCCTGTCATTTAACTAGAAGGGACTGTAAGCAGCTGGTTGACGCATAACTTTTACACTTACTATGGACGAAGTGCATGGAAACGGCAGGCATCTCAGGCAGCTCACTCTGCCTAGCATTTGAAGAGGAGGATGAGACGGCGGACCACTTTCAGTGCGTCTGCCCGACCTTCGCTCGAATCCGGCTTGAGGTCTTGGGCACTGATGTGTTAAGAAGTGACCACCTTGACTTCTTGGCACCACAATATCTACTCAGATTTTTTCGGAGGTCGGGCGGGTTTAGAGAAAATTGAAAAAGGAATCCGAGTGCAGTGCAATGGACTTAATGTTGTACTTGTGCTCTGCATTTTCTTCCATTTTCCCTCAACGAATGCTCGATAGTTTTGTTATGTGAAGAAAATGCGGCGCCTCGGCGCCAAAACAAAAAAAATTATTAAAAATCAACGCGAATTTCGAGCCCCCAAAATTAAAGGGGCTACTAAGCTCCATTCTTGAAATTTTCCTGAGAATTCTCATAAAAAAATTTTGATAACAATTTTTTCAAAATGTTCTTATATTCTTATTTTGAAATTTTTTTTAATTTTTTACAGATTTCGAATCTACGAATTATATCGTACTTTATTATACCAAAATTAAAGAAGCTATACTAAATATTGTTTCAAGAATTCTGATAAAAAAAGTTTGAAGTTTTTATAAATTCTTTTTTAATTTTTTTTTTTTAAATTGGTATTAAATATTTTTTGTTTTAATTTTTACAGAGAAACTATAACTCGTTTTTAATACAAAAAAACTAATAAGAAACCAAAAAATTAGTAAAAATTAGGCAAAATGCCGCGCTGATAAAAAAAATTGTATCAAAATGTTCTTATTTTTAAATTTTACTTTTTTTCAAGTTTTTTACACAGTTCGAAACTGCGAATTATGTCGTACTTTATTGTATCAAAATTAAAGAAGCTATACAAAAAATTTTTCTAAGAATTCTGATAAAAAGTTAGAAATTTTGATTAATTTTTTTTTATATAAAAAAAAATTTGTTTGTTTTCATTTTTATAGAGTAGGAAACTGTAGCTCGTTTTTATTCTAGTAGATGCTATATTTTTATATACAAAAAATAAATAAATAAAAAACCAAAAAAAAATTAGTAAAAATTTCGCAATATGCCGCACTGCTATTTTTGTGAGCACAGGTGTAAATAGGCAGTTGGAAAAATGTGAGTCACCAGGGCAATATCACCTGAATTGCTTTAGAAACTCATAAACATATAAATGCATACATACATATAGTAAATTTCATGTATTTGGATGTAAAATAGAAACAGACGTAAGGTTTTCCATTCAATAACTAGAACAAATTTTTGTATTACAAAAATAATGCATTTGCGATATCAACAACTTTGCAGTTTTACTAATTAATTTTCGTTTTTTTTCTTCTTTTATTTACAGGTATGTAAACACATTTTTGGCTTTCCCAATTATCAGCTGGCCGTATATGTATGTAAAACTATTTTCTATAGAATATTCTAGCCAACTAAAAACAAACTTCCGTGCATTCGTTGTATGGAGAAAATGCGCAAACCTTCACGAAAAAAATTGTCATAAATCAACGAGACTTCTGAGTTTGTTGCAACTTGCACTTCGTTGTACTAAAATTTAGTGGGCTATAAAACTGCGTACTCAAAATTTTCTTTTTTTAATTCTTATTAAAAATTTGTATGAAAATTTGTGAGATTTTCATAAATCTTGTACATGGTTTGAAGCTTGGATTATTGTGGCCTTTGCTGTAGAATGAATTTTATATTTAAATGCAAACAAATTTAATTAAAAAAAAAAACAAGTAAGTAATCAAAATATATCAATATGTACAAATTCGGAGAGTTTTTCATGTTCTTATTTTCGAGCAAATTATTTCAATTGAGCTAAGAAATGCTGGTTTTGGTCTAAGCCAGGGACACAAAAGATCTTGTAGGTCGAAGTGTCGGCCATTGGGCACCTTTAGCTTCAAAATTATAGTCTAAGGCATAGTAGCGTTACTTTTTTGGTGAAGTTATTAGTGGTATTTATTTATATATTCATTTCATAATTTTCCCCTTCTTTCCTACAGACTATAAAAAGAGATAAATGCTAAATAATTCAAACAAAAATAAATTAAACTTCTAATTTACTTATTTTCAATGCCAATCCGCTTCTTTAAATCTCGTTTTTTTTTCTTGGTGGGTGAGGTAGGGTGTTCAAAATGCCTTCGCACTTAAAGCAACCATCGTCTGTTACATCGTGTGGTGTGGCCACTAAAACGATCCCCCCTCTCTCTCCTCGGAACTGGTAAGGTATAAGTTTCGCCGCCCATCTGCCACTCGGTTCAGTGTCCCATCGGCTTTGTCACCGCAGCATGGTTTGGCTCCTCCGTTGTGAGAAGCTAGTGATGACGTGTTTCTTCTTGGAGTCCCACACATCCATTCCTTCCCGGACCATGAGGTCGACGGATATCTGCCCGCTGATCACAAAAATTGCTGCGCCTGAGACAGTATGGCAGGTTGAAGCAACTCTGAGTGCCGCTGTGTGCCTCCAGTGCTTTGCGTTTGGTTTGGCAGTTCAGCACAACTCCCCATATCTCGTTGCCGTACAAGAGTATCGATTTTGTGGCCGCCAGAATTAGCTTTATTTTTTTCTCTGTGTTGGCCCAATGAGAATGTTTTCCATTAATCTACTTAGCATACCCCTGACCTTTGCTGCTTTGGTAGCCGCAAGCCGTATCTGGGCCGAGAAAGTAAGCCTGCAGTCAAGTTGATTACCTAAATATTTCACTACTTTTTGGGTTACTAAGGATGTGTTGCCTATTTGCATGCTATTCCGCTGCTAACTTTTCGCATTTCTGTCGAATATTCTTGGTTAGGGTGAAGCTTTTGGGATAACCGTGGGACATCAAGTAATCCAAAAAAAAGAAGTCTGAGATGGTTAAATCAGGTGATCTTGGTGCTGGGCTAAAACGAGAGATTGCGTAACCAGAAATGGCTTCCTTCATAATATCCATTGTAGCCTGTGCTGTGTGTGCGGTTACATCGGCTTGTTGAAACCACATCGTCACCAAGCACAGTTCATCCAATTTCGGCAGTAAGCAGACGTTTATCATGACCCTGTCCTGTAACATTTGTCTTTAATAGTGATCGATGACGTCCTCAAAAAAAAAAAACACGACCAAATCCCTCCTGTCGTGTGAACACCGCAGCATGCAGTGGCTTGTAGTAGATCATACTTGAATTTACAATGCAACAACTTAAAAAAATAATACCTTCCGAACACTCACAGTTTTGACTGGAAATTTACGATTTCGTTCCACTGTGCCATTCTACTAAAAATACCCTAATATTGAGGTTTCAAATGCACAACTTAAAAAAATACAATAATAACATCCGAACACTTACAATTTTGACTAGAAATTTACGATTCCGTCCCACTGTGCCATTCTACTGAAATGCCTTAATATTGAGGTTTCAAATGCACAATTTAAAAAATAATAACTTCCGAACACTCCCAATTTTGACTGGAAATTTACGATTTCGTCCCACTGTGCTATTCTACTGAAAATTGCTTAATATTGAGGTTTCAAATGCACAACTTAAAAAATAATAACTTCCGAACACTTACAATTTTCACTCGAAATTTACGATTTCGACCCACAATGCCATTCCACTAAAAATGACCTAATATTGAGGTTTCAAATGCACAACTTAAAAAATAATAACTTCCGAACACTCACAATTCTGAATAGAAATTTACGAATTCGTTCCACTGTGCCATTCTACTAATTCATTTCTTCAACATACACAATTTGTATGTAACGGCGCCGAATACTTGTTGCATTTAAATGTGCGCAACACATGTTGCAACGACTGCCTTGTCTTTGTTGTTGCTGTGTACTTATAATTTGAAAGCACACATTTGCCGCTCGAGTTTTGCTCCATTTACTTTTATATTTCGTCATATATCATCCATATATACATAAAAAATATATGCAAATAAACAATTTTTAATGTTGCGATTGTTGAGGAAAAAATTTTATAAATGCAGAAAATGCAAATGATTTTTTACAACAAAGGCCTGCACACATAATTAAACAGTTATGGTGTGTATGTATGTATTTTGTTGTCTTTCTGCATTAGCCGCAATTGAATGCCCAAGGGGCCGCCTACATACACATTCATATGTACTATACTTCTAGATGCTTATAAGAGAGAGGAGGACAAAGAGTGAAAGAGAGGAGAGAAAGAGAGTAGCGGGGGGGGCAGAGTGAACGTTGCAAGTATGTAAACTCCATATACTTCGCTTATGCGCATTGGGCGCCTGCGTATTGCGCCCGTTTACTTGGATATGCTGGCCTGCATAGTTAACAATAGCCCAGCTCAGCCAAATTCTAATCCAGTCCAATTACTATGCATTTCTTGCTGGCCAAGTAGAGTGCAACCTTCAACCAGGTGCGCATGCGCACAAACTTTTGCTTTGGTAAAATTAGCCATCATATTTATTGTGCTTGTGTGAAGCAGATAAGTGAAGGCGATCGTAAATTTTCTGCCAACAGCCATGGCATTCTATTCTATTGCACTTTAAACTTACTTTAAGCGCTCCATACTAAACTCCTGTTACATTTCCTTGTTGGTGACCATTAAGTGACGCTGCTGGCTACCACTGCCAATAAGTAGATGCATGTCGAGCGTTAGCAGCGTCATTTCTTTTCTTGTTCCAATGTGTAACATTCGCAACTGTCGAAAGCGGCAAGTAAAGGCCAAGAAGCTTTAAAGTGCGGCTTACGTTCAGCCAACAGCACCTGCAAGCCGCGCATTTAACCTGCTACGTCGCGGGAGCAAATGGGCTACAACGAACCGAATGTGTGATAGCATTTCAAGTGATTTTATTTTACTTAAGTTTATTTTTATTTTTTATTTTTATTTTTGTTTTTATTTTACTGCTTCCTTTCTTGCCTTTTATTTCATGATTTTTTCGACATAAGACTTCTCGCTGACATTTTGTATTCTGTCGCTGTCCATTTTTCTTTGCCGCTCGCAGGCTGCCTTTCACCTGTTGCCGTCACACAGTTGGCGGTAAATTGAGTCAAGGTTCACAGAGAGTGTGTGTGTGTTTGTGTATGAGTGTGTGTGTGTGATTGTGTGCTTGCACTGCTTGAATTTCGATTAATAGCCAGTTTGTGCCTTAAGTCTTTTGTTTTGATTGCATTGCCTGATTGCAAGCGATTTGTGAACTAATTTCTTGTAGCATTTATTAAGTCTTAATTTTAAATAAAAAACGCAAATTTCGAATGTAAACTGAATACGAATACGAATACGAATGAATGCGAATTGCAGCAAACTGTTGGGTTTTGGAGAAGATTGAATTTGTTGATGAAGATAAGCGCAATAATGGAGGGTGGTATGTATTTATTTAATTTTGTTTTTTACGTAAGCGATATGCATTTGGCAAGTCGAGATTTGTACATATGCACAGTGGTGGTCAAAATAATAGCAGCGCCACACATTGAAAGGTTTTGACTGTTAATTTTTTTAGAGATATGTATTTGGCAATTCGAGACTTGAATATATGTACAGTGAGGGTCAAAATAATAGCAACGTGACATATTGCAAAGCTTTGACCATTAATTTTTTTCATACATTTTTTTAGTTTAAGTAAGCCATATGCATTTGGCAAGTCGAGATTTTTACATATGTACAGTGCTGGTCAAAATAATAGCAGCGCCACATATTGAAAGGTTTTGACTGTTAATTGTTTTAGAGATATGTATTTGGAATTCGAGACTTGAACATATGTACAGTGAGGGTCAAAATAATAGCAACGTGACATATTGCAAAGCTTTGACCATTAATTTTTTTCATACATTTTTTTAGTTTAAGTAAGCCATATGCATTTGGCAAGTCGAGATTTTTACATATGTACAGTGCTGGCCAAAATAATAGCAGGGCCACATATTGAAAGGTTTTGACTGTAATTTTTTTTAGAATTTTTTTTGTTTTTTTTTTTGTTTTAGGTAAGCGATATGTAGTTGGCAAATCAAGACTTATGCATACAGTGTAGGGCAATATAATAGCAGGGCCACATATTGAAAGGTTTTGATTATTAATTTTTTATAATTTTTTTTTCGTTTAGTTAAGCGATATATAGTTGGCAAATCAAGATTTATGCATACAGTGCTGGTCATAATAATAGCAGGGCCACATATTGAAAGGTTTTGACTGTAATTTTTTTTAGAATTTTTTTTTTTTTTGTTTTAGGTAAGCGATATGTAGTTGGCAAATCAAGACTTATGCATACAGTGTAGGGCAATATAATAGCAGGGCCACATATTGAAAGGTTTTGACTATTAATTTTTTATAACTTTTTTTTCGTTTATTTAAGCGATATATAGTTGGCAAATCAAGATTTATGCATACAGTGCTGGTCAAAATAAAGCAGCGCGACATATTGATAGGTTTTGACTATTAATGTTTTATAATTTTTTTTTATTTAAGTTAAGCGATACGTATTTGGCAAATCAACACTTATGCATACAGTGTTGGGCAAAATAATAGCAGGGTCACATATTGAAAGGTTTTGACTATTAATATTTTATAAATTTTTTTATTTTATTTTAGTTAAACGACAGTGCTGGTCAAAATAATAGCAGCGCGACATATTGCAAGGTTTTGATTATTCCTTTTTGATTTTTGTTTTAAGTAAACGATATGCTTTTGGCAAGTCAAGATTTGTACATACGTACAGTGGTGGTCAAAATAATAGCAGCGCCACATATTGAAAGGGTTTGATAATTTTTATTTTTTTTATAAACTGTTTTTTTTTACTTTAGCTAAGCGATAT
This sequence comes from Anastrepha ludens, assembly GCF_028408465.1. Classification (NCBI taxonomy): domain Eukaryota; kingdom Metazoa; phylum Arthropoda; class Insecta; order Diptera; family Tephritidae; genus Anastrepha; species Anastrepha ludens. Next base: position 22,247,095 of record NC_071499.1, on the reverse strand, counting down.
GTATTTGGCAAATCAAAATTTATGCATACAGTGCTCGGCAAACTAATAGCAGCACGTCATATTGCAAGGCTTTGACTATGAATTTTTTTTACAATTTTTTTTTTTATTTTAGGTAAGCGATATGTATTTGTACATATGTAGAGTGGCTATTTTTGACTATTTTTATTTATTTTATTATTATTTTTTTTTTTCATTAAACGATATGTATTTATGCATACAGTGGTGGTCAAAATTATAGTAGCGCGTGCAGGGTTGTTTGTTTTCTATTTTTTTACATAATTTTTTTATTTATTAGAGAAATATAGTTCATACTATAAAAAGAGCCATATAAACCTCATTTTCAAACTTTATACAAATTTTAAAAAGTTCAACAAATTTTCATCTATTTTTCAAACTAAGGATATATATTCAGAATTTTTAGAAAAATTCTGGGTATGCAATTTTGTTGCCCATAATATTTGACCCATTTCTGCCACTTTTTCATTACGAAATTGCACTCAGAGTTATGCCGTTTCTTGCAGATGAGCGCACACAACTAGAAAAACATTACTTGATTATATTTTGATTGAACTCAATACCAACCGACGGTAGTCGCGCCAGCGATCTTTGAGCTGTGTAAATAAAATTCGATGCTTTGAACTCCTAAATTTCTCCATTGCCAAAATATTGAGCAAATTGTATATTCAAGGTTGCAAAAATTTGGAAATGTCTATCTTTTATTACTACTAAAAGTAATTATCTTACTCAAAGAATAATAGAGCTCTAAACAGATACATACAAATAAGAATAAAATTGGCTGACACAAATTTTTGAAAATAAGATTTTTTTCCAATTTACAATTCCCATCTAACTTTCAGCAAATTTGACTGAATTTTATAGTCAACGCATTGCCTTTAATTTGATAAATAATCAAATAAAATTTGTCAAAGTTATGGCCCATAAATTTGATGAGTCCGAAGATGTGCCTATACACATTAATGCAACAAGCCAATGAATGACTGACACACACAAACGAGTCGCATAAATTTATGGGAACAAATCAATTAAATTTTTCTTGTCAAGTGTACATCAAAAGCTTTGATTTGCTTGTGGTTGCAGTGAAGATGAAGAGCCAAGGAAAATTGTGCATTTTTTAAAAATACAATGTTGGAAACATAGTAATTGTTGTTGTTTTTTTTGCAGCATATGCTAGGAAGTGATTTAAATATGCTGTTCATTGACAGATGGGTGGGGGCTATTTTTTTATTACTTGTACCTTTTTTGGATTTTTTTTTTAGCTATCATTGGGATTAACTAATTTTCTCAATTTTAGCTACCCACAAATGCTCCTGTATAGACCTGTATTTTTGCCATTTGCGGTTTGATTTTTATTATTTGATCATTGATCTCTGATATTTAGTCTTTGATCTCTGATGTTTGGTCTTTGATCTTTGTTATTTGGTTTCTTTGATCTTTAATCGTTGACTTTTAATTTTTGTTATTTGATCTTTGTTATTTGAGCTTCGGATTTTTGATCTCTGATCCTTGGTTTCTGATCTTTAATAGTTAATTGATATTCGATTTGGTTTCTTTGATCTTTAATGGCCGATTTTTATTTTTTGTTATTTGATCTTTGATCTTTGTTGTTTCTTGTTTCATCTTTAGGTATTATTTGATTTTTGAAATTCGGCCTTTGATATACGATCTTTGATCTTTCGTATTTTATCTTTGATCTTTAGTATTTGATTTTTGTTATTTGATCTTGGTTGATCTGAATTCTTAGCTGATATTTGGTCTTTGAAATTTCACCTTTGGTATATTATCGTTGGTCTATGATCTTTGATATCTGATCTTCAATTTTTTATCTTTGATCTTTTAGCTTCGATTTGCTTTTTGTTCTTTAGATTTTTGCCATTGATATTTGTTATTTGGTCTTGTTAACTGATATTTGATCTTTAAAATATGATATATTATGTATAAGTCTTGGCACCGGTTTTAATCTTTGACCTTGAAGCTTTGATTATTGATTTTTGTACAATATGAGAAATTTGTTTGTAAAAGGTCAAAGTTTTTGTTTGATATTTGATTTTAGGTTTCTATTATTTGATCTTTTATCTTTAATTTTATGCTAATACAATAACTGATCTTTAAAATTTCATCCTTGGTATATGCTCCTGGATCTATGGTCTTTGATCTTTGATCTTTGACATTTTATCTTTGATATTTAGTCTCTAATTGTTGGAATTTGGTATTTTCCTTTTGTTATTTGATCTTAGGTTTTTGTTATTTGATCTTACCTGATCTGAATTATTAGCTGATATTTGATCTATGAAATTTCATGCTTGGTATGTGATTCTTGATCAACGATCTTTAATATTGGAGCTTGGATTTTTTATCTTTGATCTTTGAACTTTAGTTTTTGGTTTTTGTTCTTTGGCCTTAGACATTTGATCTTTAATCGTTAATTTATATTTTATCTTTGAACTTTGAAGTTTGTTATATGATCCTTGATATATGTATGTATTCTCATTAGGGAAGGATCTCTCATATATTATGGTTGGGACTTGGTCTTGGTTTTAGTCATTGATCTTCGATCTTTGATTATTGATTTTTGTATGTGATCTTTGACCTGTGTTGCTTGATATTTGATTTTGGGTTTTTATTATTTGATCTTTGTTGTTTGATCTTAAATTGTTAGTTGATCTTTGAATTTTGAAATTTCGATTCATCGTTTTTTAGCTTTGATCTTTCATCTTTTAACTTTGATTTGTGATTTTTGGATTTTGGCCTTTGGTCTTTGTTATTTAGTCTTTAAATGATAGTTGGTATTTTATTTTTGAAATTTGATCCTTGGTTTATGGTTCTCGGTCTATGTTTTTTTATATACTATTTTTGATATTTCATCTTCGATTTTATAACTTTGATGTTTGAGCTTCGAGTTTTGATTATTGATTTTTGTAATTTGGTATTTTGGACTTTTGAATTTTCATTTTTGACTTTTGTTATTTGGCCTTCGGTTTTTTTCTTTGAGCTTTGATTTTTGAATTTTGATTTTAATTTTTGTTATTTGGTCTTCAGGTTTTGGCCTTTGATTTTTTAATTTTGAATTTGGAATTTTGATTTTGACTTTTGTTATTTGGTCTTTGATTTTTTAATTTGAATTTCGATTTTTGGTTTTTGTTATTTGGTCTTCGGTTTTTTATCTTTGATTTTTGATTTTTAAGTTTTGATTTTTGTTATTTGGTCTTCGGTCTTTGATCCTAGATTCTTGAATTTTGGTTTTTAATTTTTGTTATTTGGTCTTCGGTCTTTGATTTTTGATTCTTGTATTTTGGTTTTTGAGTTTTGTTATTTGGACTTCGGTATTTGATCTTTGATTCTTGGATTTTGGTTTTTGAGTTTTGTTATTTGGACTTCGGTATTTGATCTTTGATTCTTGGATTTTGAATTTTGGTTTTTGTTATTTGGTCTTAGGTTTTGAATCTTTTATTCTTGAATTTTGACTTCTGATCTCAGAATTTTAATTTTCGATTTTTGTTATTTGGTCTTCGGTCTTTGATCTTTGATTCTTGGATTTTGAATTTTGGTTTTTGTTATTTGACCTTCGGTTTTTGATCTTTGAGTTTTAAATTTTAAGTTTTGATTTTTGTTATTTGATCTTTGGGATCTTAAAGCCAAGAGAGCTGAGGAGAATGTGGAATAAATGAAAGCTTTTTAGTGTACTTTACTTTTTACTCCTAGCCACCCAGTGTCTTACGCTCTTGAGCCCGGACCCAATACCCAAATTACCCGCTCATCTCTGACCATTCGCATGCCAGTTCAATGTGACCTAATTTACCCTACTTTTGCTATACCGCACAGTTGTTTTCTTCTTAGTTTTAGTGCTGTCAACTCCATTTGACAGGAAGAGTTTTACGGTTAAAAACTTTTCTTATCTGTCAAAGCATCAAAAGCCACTAAATTAAAATTATAGATTTTCTATGCAGGCAGCAATTAACAACAATTTAACTACCAGCTGACAACAAAGACAACAAAAAAAAAAAATTACAATATATTATTATTATATCTCTTACAATATATTAGAGGCAACAAATTGACATGGATTGTTATTAAAATCCAATAAAAACTTGATGGTAATTTCCTAGAAAAATTGATTACTGTGCTTAATGGCAATTAGGTTAGTTTTGATTTTTTTCATTTTTTTATTTTCATAGTTTTTTTTTGCTTCTTAGTTCAAAATGCATAACAAAACAAAGATAAAACAATGAAGGATTACGGCAGCCAAACACAAGCCATTGATTGCTTGTCAGTCACTCAAATATGAGCAGCGAAATGCCCGCGAGGTGGGTGATTGAATAGAAGTATGACAACAACAAAACACAAAGTAAAGACCAGCAGGCCAAGAGTGAGTTTTGCTCATATACCTATGCGAGTACAGTGGCGGTGCACATGCGCAATGTACCATTCGACTACTTGAATTAACGGTTAAGAGAAAGAGCCACGGTCTGTCGGCCTAGGCTAGAGGCCATGGACCAAAGCGAAAGGTGGCAACCGACCAAAGCAATGACAGCAGAGTGCAGTGAATGGGGTGAGCAAACATTCGTGTTGTTGGCAAATTATGGCCGGTCCGTGTGCCAGCAGCGTCGCGGCAAGCAAGCAAGCGTACAGTAGCTTAACGGAGAGGCTGTCAAGTCAACGCAAAGATTGAACAGCAGACCACAACAAAACAAAAAGCCATACATTAGCGCCTGTAATCGGCGCACTTTGATTCTTGTTAAGTGGACGCCACGCTAGTGCGCTGGTGTTGTTTGTAGTCGTGTCTTGTTGGTATAATTTTGTTTTTAGGTTTTTTTTTTCAAAATTTTTTTGTTGTGCTTTTTGCGTCCACGCTGGAAGGTTTAATGACAGCTATGCATTTGGCTTAGGCTGCTATGGACGTTAGCCCAAAAGCGTGCCACCTCAACGAAATTGGGCGGAACGAATATTTTGAGTGCCGCCATCGTTTGCCATTACTTATGGCCACTTGCTGTATTGGCTTCAAAATGCATTTGGGTTTGATTGGTGTGCGCGCCACTAACGCGCTGCCCAAGTGTCCGGTAGCTGCTACTGAATGCCTAAACACTCGATCGTTCGGGCAATTTTTGTTGCCAATAAATGCGGCTACCGGTCATTAGCCAGTTATCAGCAAGATTTCTATAATCAATTGAGGCTTTGCAATTTTTCATAACGAACAAAATGTATTAGTTTGTATCTACTTAGGAGTGCTTGCTTGTTCAATAATAGGCAGGTATAGAAAATTGATAAACTCTAAGCCTTCTTAATTCTCAACTAAGCTCGCTTATTTATTCATTATAACTAGTGAAAATAAGTAACTCACAAACGATTTGTGTAGGGTTTTTGTTATTCAAATGAATTATGATACCCTCTACGCACTCCTCGCAGAGTAGTTGGCTGCTGCGTGAGGCGATGCGGCTGTTTACGCTTCAGTCTTTCTTGCCACTCAATCCGATCGGTGATAGCTGAAGCTGCGCTATTAACAGGGTGAGAGGGCCGCAGGAATTGGCTCAATGCCAAGATCAAACAGTTCTTCTTCTTCTACTTCTTAAAAAAAGTTTAATACAAAAAAGTACTTAAATAATAATAATAATTTAAAAAAAAATATTTAAAAAAAAATGGAAAAAATTTAATATAAAAAAGTACTTAAATAATAATAATAATTAAAAAAAGTTATAAAAAAATATCTAAATAAATAAATGGAAAAAGTTTAATAGAAAAAAGGACTTAAATAATAATAATAATTAAAAAAAATTATAAAAAAAAACAAAAATGGAAAAAATTTAATACAAAACAGTACTTAAATAATAACAATAACTTAAAAAAAGTTATAAAAAAAAATAAAAAAATAAATGGAAAAAATTTAATACAACGAAGTACTTAAATAATAACAATAATTTAAAAAAAGTTATAAAAAAAAATAAATAAATAAATGGAAAAAATTTAATACAAAAAAGTACTTAAATAATAATAATAATTTAAAAAAAGTTATAAAAAATAAATAAATAAATAAATGGAAAATCTTTAATGCAAAAAAGTAGTTAAATAATAACAATAATTTAAAAAAAGTTATACAAAAAATTTAAAAAAATGGAAAAAATTTAATACAAAAAAGTACTTAAATAATAACAATAATTTAAAAAAAAGTTATAAAAAAAAAAATAAATAAATGGAAAAAATTTAATACAAAAGAGTACTTAAATAATAATAATAATTAAAAAAAATTATAAAAAAAAAACAAAAATGGAAAAAATTTAACAGTACTTAAATAATAACAATAACTTAAAAAAAGTTATAAAAAATAAATAAAAAAATAAATGGAAAAAATTTAATACAACGAAGTACTTAAATAATAACAATAATTTAAAAAAAGTTATAAAAAAAATAAATAAATAAATGGAAAAAATTTAATACAAAAAAGTACTTAAATAATAATAATAATTTAAAAAAAGTTATAAAAAAAAATAAATGGAAAATCTTTAATGCAAAAAAGTACTGAAATAATAACAATAATTTAAAAAAAGTTATAAAAAAATAAATGGAAAAAATTGAATACAACAAAGTACTTAAATAATAATAATAATTTAAAAAAGGTTATAAAAAAAATAAATAAATAAATGGTTAAATAAGAGACCTACGATTCTCATTTATATTCTACTAAGTCTGCTGGGCGCACCAAAAGGTGGTCCAAGCTTGCATAATATTTATTTTTATTTTTTTTATTTGATTTTTTTTTATTAAATTTTTTTTATAATATTTGATTTTTGTTTTTAAGTTATGTTTGGTTTGGCAGCCGCATCGCACATAGAGACAGCGATGCCACTTAGACTACGAAATGGGTCCGTTGTGAGCCGTAGGGGCTGAGCTGGGCTTTATTTCTCCTTCCAGATTGAACCATCCTGAGCTTTTGACAAAGCGTAAAAGTTGTTGATACCTAAAGTGTATAGATTATCTATATTCATCAAGAAGTAGGCTCTTAAACATCGGTTCCTGCTTCTGACTAGAGCCGGGCATGTGCAAAAAAGGTGTTGAATTGTTTCCAACTCCTCCTCGTTTCTGCAGCTACGACAGAAATCATGCATGTAAGCGGTGAATCCCCTTGCATGATTACCTATGAGACAATGTCCTGTGAGGGCCCCTATTTAGGTGCTAATTTGAAGTTTAGTCAGTTTTATAACATTCTTGGGCAGACGTAGATTTATCCTTGGCCATGTTTGCCTAGCAATTTCACAGGTATTGGCACTAATTCATCTTTGATTTACAGAACTGATTAGTGCCTCCATAACAAGAAGCTTGCAAGTTGCGAGAGGAACCCCCATAATTTTACTTATGTTTGGCATACAGCTACCTTATCTTACAAGTTGGTCAGCCGTACAGTTCGCTGGTATATCTCTGTGGCCCGGAACCCAGCATGAGATAATACGATATTACTTGGCCATCTCTTTAAGAGAATGGCGACAAAGTCAGACACTCCTTGATGTTACTTGGAATGCATCCAGGGCCCGTAGGGCAGCCTGACTGTCTGATAGAATGCAGATATCTTTTGATGATATTCTGTTTATCTCTAACCATTTTAAGGCTTCTACATAGCGTTTAATTCCGCTTGAAAAACACTACAGTGATCCGATATTTTGGGATTCACTAATACAAAGCTCTTCGCAATATAACCCTGATCCTACACTGGTGACCGTTTTAGATCCGTCCGTATAGATCTTAACGGGTGTGTTGGGTGATGGATCTTCTTCAAGTCATTCCAGTCTAGAAGGGATTTTCACTAACAAACTCCTTTAGAAGCAGAGAATGGGAGGCAGATAATCACAATCACTGGGTATATCCGTATAGGAGCCTCGGATGGTTGAATGTTCATCTGTGACAGTCTTCCATTGTGAGCTCGCTTTGAGCCTGAAAGCGGAACAGGCCGCTGAGTATTTGCAGAAGAGATCTAGAGGTTACACAGGGCATTTGTTAAAAATTAATAAAACAAGCTCACCCATAATATTGTTAAATTGCATGCACGAGCCGTAGACAACTTTTGACTTTTCACGTTCGTACCTTAAGTCGTTTGTTTTTCCGATCACTGCAGAGGCAGCAAAAAGTTAGGTGAAGGGCGGCCGATGAGAGCCCGAGATGCGATCATGTTAAAACTGTTAAATCGAATAAAACGGCAGCACATGAAAAATTCGGATACAAAAAAAAGTGAGTAAGGAAAGAGTGATCAACAGAAAAAAGAAAAATTAAAAAAAAAAAATAGTGAAAAAATATCATTAAAAAGAAATAAAAAATCACATTGCGAACGAGAATTGTGTGCAGTCATGCTGAGCAAAGCAATAAGAAGCGGCCAACGAGCATCAGGGGTCTATGTTGCCAGCCCGCAAAGTACCAGCAACAACAATAAAACTCACGGGAATATAGAATAGTGATAAAAACAAGAAGAAAAAAATACCTTCAACAACAGCTGCTACACAAAATTATGCTACGCTTAGAGCAAGTCGCCGTGTTTCTTTTTTTGTTACAATTGTTTCCTTTTTTTGTTTTTGTTTCTTTGTAAACTTCCCGCAACACATCAAATCGCATTGAATCGACGTCGAAATCAAAATCGCAGCAAATCAACAGCAAAGCAAATCAAGCGAAGCAATCAAGCAAAACGAGTGCAAGCATAAGCACGAGTATGTGGGGAGGGTAGCGGCTATTGAATAATACAAGAAACTGTGTTGGCAACAACAGCAACAACCAATGATCGCAACAACCTCGCGGAAAAAACAGGAATTGCCGAAGAATAAAATTACATTGAAACTTCAGATTGCAGTCAAGTTTAGAGCGTAACGTAGTAAAAGCAACAACAGCAGCAGCAACAACAAAATGTAAATTACAAAAGCTAGCGACAACAACAAATAAACAAAAACAACAAATAAACAACAACAACAAATAAACAACCACAACAACAAAATAACAATTACAAAAACTGGTTACAACAATAATAACAATAACAACAATAAGAACAACATCATCCACAAGCACAACAACAACAACAACAAGAAGAAGAAAAATTTTGATTACAAAAGCTGGCGACAACAACAACAAATAAACAACCACAACAACAAAATAACAATTACAAAAACTGGTTACAACAATAATAATAACACCATCATCCACAAGAACAACAACAACAACAACAAAAATAGCAACAATAAAAACAACAACAAAATATAAATTACAAAAGTTGGTTACAACAATAACAAATAAACAACAATAACAGCAGCAGCAGTAACAACAACACCAAAATAGAAATTACAAAAGTTAATTACAACAATAACAAGTAAATAATAACAACAACGACAACAACAATACCAACACTACCCACAACAACAACAGCAAAAACAAAACCTAGTAACAGCAATAAAACAATACCTAAGTACACAACAACAAACACGCACAAGTGACGAGTGGAGTTCCTTCGCACTGATGTGGCCTTTAATTAATCCGTTAGTTAGCAATTCTGAAGGGCGAGGTGTCAGAAAAAAGGCGTAAAGGGTAACGTAAAGTGGTAGAGGTTACAACCAAACAGCTACACCTACGTATGTGAAGAGTGTAATGTGAACAATTGTTGTGCCCAACAACAACAACTAAAGTTGGCAATAAATGCCAACATTAAGGCAACACAACACAAATAATAGCACTCCGTCGTAGGTATCGAATGTTGAATGCAAAAGTTGCCACCTCCAGTCTCCACCTCCTCCTCCTCCTCTTCCATTCTCTGTGCAAGTACAGTCGCCATGGCAACCGCTGCACTACCCACCGGTGGCTAGTCCAGCTAACTGCCGCCTGAAATCAATTCGGTGGTTGTTGCCGGTTGACTGCTGACTACTGGTATTGATTGAATCGCAGCACTTAGCAAAAGAGCTGGAGGCAGAAAATAAGAAAAGCACAAAGAAACAGAACAGCGCAAGAAAAAAATCCAAACAAAGAAAAAGCTTTAATTCAAATAGCTGAATAAGAAATCAAAAGAATATTTGTTGCATAGAAATAGCCGTAGAAGAATGAAGCAATGAGCGTTTAACTTGATTACTCTGAGATGATTTTTAGTTTTGTGTTCTTTTGCTAGTTAATTTCCTCTTCTTTGTTTGTATTTTCCTTTCGACCACAAATTTTGAAGGCCTGCTTCGTCATTCTTCGGCAACTAAGTATTAATGTATTTTTATACCCAGTGCTTAAATGTACGAGAGTGTTTGGAATTTGTGCACCTAACGGTTGCTACAGAGCAGCCTAAAGCAGCGGAGCAACTAAATACAGGCATAGTTAAACATAAGGCTTTGCCACAGTGGGTTTGAAATAAACTCATCATTCGAATCCCAAACCACTCACACCTACTAACACAGTCTAGCCTTCGTATAAGCAGAGCTCATCAGACAATGCATTGAACGCAACAGTGAAATATTTTCTTAAAACGGTACCTTTGAACCCTAATTTCCCTTGGCCGAACAGTGCTGTCGTTGGCCATCTGGGTTGAACCTTCAATGTTCAGAGAAACTGAAATACTTTTCAGAACAAGTACACTTCATTTGCTGGTTGTTAAATTGGCTGCAATTAGGTAGAGTCGCTCAAACCTTGATAGCGAAGTCGGAGGTGAAATATTTGCGATTGCCACACACAGTCATAGTAGTATCTTCCAAGCTGAAGTTGTTGTGCTTTATATGCTGTAAAGTAGCCTCGAACTAAACCACTGGGCAGAGGCCGCTTCATATTTACTGAAAGTTATTCCTCTCAAATCTCTTGGGTGTGCAAGTAACATTTTCCTGATTTGGGTTCCAGGACATAGGAACATAGAGGGAAATGAAATTGCTGATGTGCTTGCCAGGAAGGGGACTGAATTGGCCTCAGAGACCTACCGAGACCTATACGGTCATCGGCTTCCCCCTGACAGTTGTTAAAGAGAAATTTCGCAATTTATTTCTCAGGAAAGCGCAGAAAAGATGGAGCTCCATTTCTTCATGTACTATTTCGAAAACCCTTTGACCCCAGTACGATATACGAAGGATTCAGAAAGTCCTTTGGACTCCTCGCCATTCAATTTCCAAACTCGTAGCTGTGCTTACCAGTCACTGGACGAACGGCATACACACGGAAAAGCTAGGGTTACCATTTAACCCCCATTGCAGAAGCTGTGGGGAGCTTTCAGAGAAGGAAACTGTTGAGCACTTTCTCTGTAAATGTCCGAATTTTGCAGCTAGACGATTAAGGTCCCGTGCGCCAACCTAAATCCCGTCAATATTTCCCATTATATCAACAGCTCTGGCTGGATGTAGATATCTGCCTGTTGGAGGTCTCATAATGGTATCAAAACGGTTTTTCAGTGCTACTTGAGGAGTGCCAGACTGGCACTTCAACCATTTCACCTAGCCACCTATTCTGCAATTAGTGCTCCGAGCTCATTCTACGGGGAGTTGTTTTTTGACTCGATCAAACAAAAAATCGCAGGGAGCCTTAGTAGGTGAATTCGATTGCTGTGGGTTGGTATTCGTTTTATTCTTGGTCAAGAATTCCCAAAAAATCATGGACTTGCGCCACGGTGCGTTATCATAATGCAAAAACCACGAGTTATGTTTCCAAAAATCCTTTCTTCTTTGACATTTGGTTTCACCTAAACGAAACAAAACTCGACTCATTTAACTTGGAGCGTCCCCTGGCGGTTGTTCCGGGAACTTTTTGTTCAGGGTTGTGTTTTACGCTATACAGAAGCTATTCATTTTTTTCTTTGAAGATTTTATATTTTGTTTTTTAATTAATTAATTTTTAGCTGCATATTTTCCTAGGTTACCCGTAATAACTTCTAAATATATAGAAATGTTCGTTGGGAATAAAAAGTTTCCCACCGCTTCAACTTTTTGCTCTTTGATTTCATTTTATTGATGACGATGCTGACGATGATGATGATAATTGAGGCATACAAAATATTGCAGTACAAGCACAATGTGGCATGAAAATTTGCGCCGACGCAACAGGTTGGCCGCCTGGCCGCCTGGCTGGCTACCTGACTGAGGCCGACTGTTGTGGCTACTGGTTTTGACTGCGCTGACTGCGCGCATTTAAATTCGTTCTGCTTCGTTGATGCGCTTTTGTGGCCCGCATGCATTCACATTCACTTGTATACATGTATGTATGTGTGTATGTGTGTAATATGTGCATGCAAATATGTAAACAGATATTCTTACATACACTTCGCTACTTAATTTTTTCTTTTTTTGTTTTGTTTCAGCTGTCAGCTGTTGGCTGTCGGCTGTCGGCGGCGGCTTTGACTACACAAAAAGCGCGCATTTGTAATGAGAAAAAAATTTTGCAATAATAATAAATGCAAATTACATTAAAAAATGTTTTTGTTTTGTGAAAATTTTGCAAATTCTGATTTGTAAATATTTCGCGAATTGCATTTACTTATTTATTATAGTTTATTTGAATAAATTTGAATGGTTTTCTGAGCATTTGCGCAATTGCGGCCTGAGGGCTGAGGTTGCAACGATCCTTACAAAATTTGCTTGTGGCCGTACATCGCATTATAGACTATTATTATACAGCTACATACCATACAACGAGCTAATATTGGACTGTATATAAGTTTCGTGGAAAGGTTTCGTTACCAGCTCAGGTTGCTTTTTTCATTGCAAATAGAGTAAAAAATCAATGAATGCTACAAAACTTTCAAATGGGGCAAAATTTAGTAATTCAACTTAGAATCCACTCACGTCAGAAAGCAAAAAAAGCAAATCAAATGATCTTTTGGGTTAGATCATATCGCTTAGGTGGATTTAGAGCTCAGTGAAAGGAAAAGAATAAACTAAGTAGATAAACAGATGGACGGGCAGGGGCCAAATGAGATTCGCCTATTGAAACAGAGTGAAATATGATATCTGAAACTGCAGCTCTTGGTAAGGAAAACCCCTAATAATTTAGGCTATGAGAAACCCGTTGGTGTGGAAACAGACGCACTCTATCATCAGCAGTACATTTTCCAATCACTGAACCTCAACACGGCCTTGAATGGCGTTCGTCACTAGATCATTCAGTACTAGTTCATCACCCCTTTCGCTAGGTTAACTTAGGTTAGCCAGGTTATTTGTCTCAAACAAGATACTCGGTGGCCCTAAAAGCCAATCGTGATACCTGCATTTGATTTCCGTCCCCTAACTAAGTAGCTTAAGCCACTTAGATCTTTTTAAGAAGGTAGCTCCCTCCATCTAGTGAGGCATTTTACGAATTTCCCAGGTCTTCAAAGAAATAATCGCCCAGATATCTGGCACGGCTTCTTCAAGTGCAGGGTATTCACAGAAGAGATGTTGTACCGACTCCATTTCTTCTTAATCTCCACAACTCCTGCAGAAGTCATTATGAGGTACACCCATTCTACTAGCTAGGCTGTCAATAGTGCAGCGATTCCTTATAGCACCTGTGAGGGCGCTGGTAGTTGATCTGTTGAATCAGAGCAGACATTTTACCTTTTTAAGATTCAGTTTTGGCCAGAGCGTCTTGGAAACTCTGCAGTTAGTAGTCAGAGGCCAACTTCTATTGGTTTCCGCGATTACACTCAAGTCAATCGCAGTGTTTGTTTAGAAGAATTCTAATATCCTCCACCACTCGCTGAAAGTCAAGCTCGCAGCCTTTCCTTGCAGACTCATCGGCTCTTTCATTTCCCTTCACTCCAGAGTAGCCGGGGACTCAACAAAGTGTGGTCTTATATTGTTGGATAAGTGGTTGTGACCTCCTGCATTCTTTTTGAATTATATTCTTGAAATGATGCGCATTGAGGTCAGTGCCTTGATCGCTGCTTGACAATCAACGAAAACGATAAGGTTTGCTGGAGGTAAGTCCATCGGTCTTATCGTTTTTGCTGCTTGGTCTACAGCGTAGATCTCAGCTTGAAACGCGCTGCACTAGTATGGAAGTCTAAAGGAGTAATTTGATCCCGATCTATTGCCATTGCCCAACCTTTGAGCCGTTGGTATAATATGGTGTCCACTATCATCTGATATGAGTCTGATCTGCCAATCCTTTCTGTTGGGTATTCGCATTGTATACTCAATTTTCACATCTATCTTTGGAACCACATGCGTTTCGATGGGTCTGGTTAGTGTTCCACAGATAGTAAGCCGGCGGGTTTTCTTTTAGCATGCCTGCTGCTTTAATCTTGCAAGCAGATTTGACCGCCATCCCTTGAGCATATACATATCTCAATGCGTGGAATATGTGAGATGACTTCTAGCGCCACCTGAGACGTCGATCGAAGTGCACCTGTTATATCTACAAAAGCTAATCATTGGACTTTTATGAGATTCTTCAGGTAGGATTGCGTCCCCCACCACATGAAAGCTCCATACCAATAGGTCGGATGATCGTATTGTACGCCCAGTGCTTGATGTACGGTTTCAGACCCCATTTTTGCTAAATGTCCTCTTACAAATAGAGAGGTCATTATAAACTTTCTTCATCTTCACCTCGGTGTTCCTTGACCAAGAAAGCTTTTTAGTCCGGAATTTTGTTAAGATACTTGGCTTCGTTCAATAGGGTTAGTGTTACTCTATCTATGGACGGTAACTGAAACCTTGGTATCTTAATTTTCTAGTGAACAGAAATAGTTCGGTCTTGGCTGGGTTAACCATTAGACCGTTTGAGGTCGCCCACTTAGAGAGTTCCCGTAACGCTAACTGCTTGAGCCCGCTAATAAACATATGTCACCAGAGGCGGAAATAAAACTCCATAAAATAGAAAGTTGAGCTCTGAGAAATACAAGTACCCTGAATCCTTCAAGTCAGTCGCAGTGCCAAATCTCCTCATAATAAGAAGAATTGATCTCAGAGCATACAATTTTGTACTAGGATGGTATATTTTCTGGAGAACCTTAGATTAGATTTGATTAGATTTGTGGGAGGTTGGACAAGACTAAGCACTCAGTCAGGAAGACCATTATACCACAACCAGATAGATTACAGTAGAAAGAATAGAGAGACAGGGAAGATAACATATGGATGGTAAGGCGGAAAAATTGGTTTGAGGTCACTCTTTCGCAAATCTTTTGGATATCTTGATGAATCTTAAGAGATACGGAAGGAAGAGGAAGAGTATGAACTTTATCTTTACTCAGTACATCACAGCAAAAGCTCAAGATCGACCGTTTTGGAGGAGTATTGTGAAGGAAGCTCTGACGCAGCCCGCCTTGAAATGCTGTGAAAGAAGAAGAAGTTCATCGCAACCCAACAGTCCAAGTCTGATTTTAGAAAACGCCGGACAACTACAAGGAAAATGCTCTGCCGTTTCCTCATTCTCAAGATAGGAAAGGCAAAGTGGCTTGGCAATGATTCCCGGGGTAGCCATATTCGTATTCTGGGCACAGGCTACCCGTGCGCCGTAATTACACCCGCCAGTACTCTCAGGTCCTTCCTACTAAGTTTTAAAGGAAAAGTCGCTAATTTCTTGTTTGGTTCTTTCACAAAGCACTTGGCTACTCTGCAGGACTCCAAGTCAGGCCAACGTTTTCTATGAGTAGACCTCATGAAGCCGTTCATCCATATTTGAATTGATGCACCTTTTTAGGTGTATTCAAGGCCTAGTGGTATGCTTGCAAAGCCTTCACTAACCAGTTTAGCATTGCAGGAGAACCCTACTTCTTAGTTTTTGAATAAAAAAATATACGCCGGCAGTCATTTTTGTGCAGGTTTATCGGTAGCTGGTTCTATCTTCGCGTACTCTCAGAGCTCGGTGTCCTCGCAAAGGCTGATATTTTAGCTCTGGCGACGAAGAAATTCTCATTCCACCGAAAGAGTTCGAAGGTGAAGCAACGAAGAGTTCACTCGCTGAAGGCCCAAACGGAAAGTCGTTCCTCTTAATTTTACATTTGTAGCATATATTTACCATTTTTTAACCACTGTGCCGCTGTTGGCTTAATGGCAGTTAATTAGGTGCCTTATGTATGTCTCTATGTAAAAATCGCTTGAAAAAGTGTTTAAAATTCAAATCAACTGCGTCTGAAGTGTTACATATAAAACAAGCGAGTACATACATACACGCACACTCGTATATTTGCATGCATGCAAGTGCGCATGTGTGTGCGTGTGTGGCTATGCACTCGCGCCGTAATCGATAGTTTTGCCTATAAAAGGTGCTCCCACGCACAGTAAACTCCAACAAATATGGTAACAATTTGCGTGTCGGCTTTTCTGTTGCGGGCTATTTGTTGTTGCCGTTTTAATTGTGATTGTTATGATTTTTTTCACACTTACTGCAAGCATTACGCAAAAGTATTGTTGGATTGACTTGACGAGTAGTTGATTATTGAAAAGTCTTTGTCTTGAATGAGGCAATTTTGTTGTTGTTGTAGTTGGTTTTATTATTATAATTGTTGTTGTTGTTATTATTATTAGCTGTCGACTTTTTTTGGTGATTTGTTTTATGGACTTACAGTTTGTGCTTTTGTTAATGCGCTTTTTTGTGGAAACGTTGTTGTTGTTTTTATTGCATGCATTTAGCAGCTCGCTTTTGTTTCTGATTTTAAAAGTTGTAAGAAGTTTCCATTTATTATTTTTATTTACAAATATTGCATAGTGTTTAATTTAACTTTTTTTTTTATTTAATTTTTAATAATTTTTTTTTTGATTTTTTTTCAATTTATTTTTTTTATTTTTTTATTTTAATTATTTTCCCGCCAGCTTTCGTCTATCGTGCCGCACACACACACATCATTACCATTACCGGTATGTTGTTTCAGTGTTTCACTAAATTTTCCGTTGATTTTTTCAACTAATTTAGTTTTTTTCTTATATCTTTTATTTTTTCCCCTTTCATTGTTGTTGTAGTCACTATTATAATCATTGCTGCTTTATTGTATATCTCATTGTTTTTGTGATTTTACTGCTGTTCAAAGCCTCACAAGTGGTTTTTACCATATTCGCTTTACAAATTTACACCTGCATGACGAGTGTTTGTTGCCTCCCCCCTCCCTCACGCGCCCCTCATTCGCTCTCTATTGCTCTACTAACACTCCTCCTTCCCACCTCATCGCATTTGTACTGCGTTGCGCGTAGTAATTACATATTTATGATCTTGTCGCGCTCTATTGCTGCTCTGGTTTTTGTTATTGTTGTTACTATTTTGGTTTTATTTTTTATTTTTGTTTTTACTCTTTCCCAAAGCGTATTTGAATAAATTATTCAAACTCTACAAATATGGCAACTTCTGTCATTTAAAGCCGAGTTTGGAGTGTGCGCAACGGAAAGCTAAATACAAATAAGTAAATATTAAACAGTCTGTTAGACACATATTATATGCACTATACATCTCCATGCACACATACACACATACAGAAACATTCATATACTTGTATAGTACACCCTGCCGTGGAAAGCCGAACTAGTCGTTCATAAGTCGGTGTATGATGGAATCAATTACACTAACTTAAGAGCAATCAATATGGAACCAGTATGCAAACAGTATGGAACTAGTATGAAATCAGTTGCAAAATTACCAGTTGCTATTATAAATTGTATGCATGAATGGTGCTAGCTTAGAACTAGTTACAATGGAACTAGGTGCAAACTAGTAATTTATAAACTGGGTTTGGATGGAAGAAGCTATGCTCGAAAATAAGTACAAATTAGTATTGTATAAACCGGTATTTGATGGAAAAGTTGTACTAGTTCGAGAGCAACCAGTATGGGACCAGTTGCAAAATTACCAGTTACTGAATTACTATAAATTGGTTACATATATGGTGGTTGATGGAAAAAGTCACACTAGTTCGAAACTAGTAACAATGGATTTGGTTCGAAACTAGTAGCAATGGAACTAGTTGTAAACTAGTACTTCATAAACTGGTTTTTGATGGAAGAAGCCATGCTAGTTTGAAATTAGTTATTACTCGTAGTATTTCATAAACTGGTATTTGATGGAAAAAGTTTTACTAGGGCGAGAGCAACCACTATAGGGGCAGTTGCAAAATGACCAGTAACTGAATTACTTTTAAATTCATTACTACAAATTGTATACATATACGGTCGTTGATGGAAGAAGTCACACTAGTTCGAGACTAGTAGCAATGAAACTAGTTCGAAACTATAAACAATGGCACCAGTTCGAAACTAGTAACAATGGAACTAGCTGCAAACTCATAAACTGGTTTTTGATGGAAGAAGTAATGCTAGCTCGAAATTAGTTACAAACTAGTATTTCATAAACTGGTATTTGACGGAAAAAGTTATACCAGGTCGAAAGCAACCAGTATTGGAGCAGTTCCAAAATTACCAAATTACTTTTATATTCATTCCTATAAATTGGATACATATCTGGTGGTTGATGGAAGAAATCACACTAGTTCGAAACTAGTGGCAATATAACCAATTCGAAACTAGGAACAATGGAACTAGTTGCAAACTTCATAAACTGGTTTTTGATGGAAGAATTCATGCTAGCTCGAAATAAGCTGAAAGCTTTTCGGGCCGATTTGCTATCTGAATATATGTTTATATCTCTTGTGGAGAGAACACTTTTATTTAGTGCTAGCAGGCTTTCCTCGATAGCCAGAATCTCGAAAACTCCCACTTACCGCCCATAGATGTACGTCAATGTCCAGGACTCAGCGCCATGCAATAAGACTGAGAGGTTGAGTGGTTGATAGAGCGTTTTTCGTGACTCGAGAGAGGGCTTTGCATTTCAATTGCTTACCCAGCCTAAAAAGGCACTTGTTGGCTAGAGTTGTTCTTCACTGAATCTCTTGGCTGACCTTTTTGTTGGTGTTAATGCTGCATGCTATGCAGACAATGTCCTTGACTACGCCGAACTCGTAATTGTCAATCGCTAGCTGCTGTTCAATACGCCTAGACTGGTTTGGTTGTTGGCCCAGGGTTAGCTTAGGTTATGTAGTAATGGTTGCCCAGAG
This sequence comes from Anastrepha ludens, assembly GCF_028408465.1. NCBI lineage: Eukaryota > Metazoa > Arthropoda > Insecta > Diptera > Tephritidae > Anastrepha > Anastrepha ludens. Next base: position 22,228,146 of record NC_071499.1, on the reverse strand, counting down.
AGTGGGCCCACTTGGACGAAAGAAGTTTGGTTCATTCTTTGAGATATCATTGCAAGAGGGGAAAAAGAGGTGAAGGAAAAAAGGACGAAAAAGAAAGGAAAGATTGGGTGTTTACGGACTACGAACGGTGACTAGTCTGCGTTTGTGTTAACCTCTTTATGCTGCTGATGAAGTTCATCAGATTTTTGTTTTCAAGACCTGCAGAAAAGAATTGAGAACCAAGATGCCTGCATCTTAGCCCCGCGAGAGCTGGGCAGCTGAGGAGCAGGTGCTGAGATGATTCCACCTCATCCTCCACACAGCTGACGCAAAAAGGACTCGAAGTAATTCCGAGCCTCACGGCATGTATACCCCGCGGACAGTCACCCGTGAGGATGTCCACGAAATTAGAGAGATGAGATTTTGCCAACCTCAGAATATCCCTCGAACGATTCCTATCCAAACGTGCCTCGCGCTCGCTGAGTTGGTGCAAAGCCCATTCTTCCAGGAGTAGAGCGCAGGTTGTCAATGGGATCCCGATCCTCTCCTTTCGCGGGCACACTACCTCACAGGTCCCTTGTCTGGGCCAGCTCGTCGGCTTTGCACAGGGTACTTCGTCATGCCCTCATTCACCGCAAGACCCACTCGTCGGGATTCTTCTTCAAGATTACAGAAAGTTGCATTAAATGCCCGCTGACTAATGCAAACCATGTCGATATCATCAGCGTAAGCGAGCAGCATGACATTTTATAGAAAACTAGCTGTACCCGGCGCGCGTTGCTACGCCAACAACTAAAATAAATTTAAGAAAAATAACTTTAAAAAAAAAAGCAGTACACAAATATTCAATTCATTCTAAACCATTTTATTGATTTTGTTTATTTCGAAAAAACTGTGACATTACAAAGTTTAGTTTCAATTCGATGTTTATTGAAGTGCTGTGGGATACACAAAATTTCTTGTTTTTTCATCTGGTGCGTAGACGAATAAATCAGAAGAATCACAAGGAGCTGTCCATGTGAGAAGCATGGATTCTCCAAATTTAATCCACACACTTGCAATGATTGTCCTTGTGCTTTGTTAATAGCCATTGTGAAAGCGAGTCGCACCGGGAACTGCAAACGTTTGAATTCGAATGGCATATCTATCGGCATCATTGGGATACGTGACAACAGTACGTATTCACCTTTGAATTTTCCAGTCAAAATTGTTGCCTCGATAACATTGCTCACCATTTTCTTGACTGAGAGTCTGGTTCCGTTGCAAACTCGTGGTGGATTTATGTTTCGAAGAAGAGTGATCGGTACGTCAATTTTCAATGTAAGAACTTGCGGCGGCATGCCTGGTAAATCAAGTGAATTCTTGATTCTCCTCAGTATCGATGGACTTATATGTTGTCGTTTCACTGCGTATTCCATGCTGAATGGTGAAGTTGATGGTATTGACATCGATGTTTTTGGCTGCTAATATAGCACGCGTACTGAGCCACTGATGGTTTTTGTAGTTTTGTGCAATGTTTGGGAAAACTTTTTGCACCAATTCGTCGATGCTTTCTGTGATCTTACAGAAGTTTGCTGGCAGGGTGATACATTGTGTAGGTTCATCAATTTCCACTCGCCCAATTCCAATATCCAATAATTGTTTTGCAAAATTTCAGCCGATGCATCCCGTTGTAGTTGTACACGCATTTCAGTTTTCAGAGTCAATTTCTGTAAATGACGCCATAGAACTGATGATTGAAAACATGCATTAAGTTCATCAGTGGGTGTTGGGCAGTGTTTGTCGAAAATCACCAGACTATAAAATGAGTACGCCACCGAAGATCCGTCTGTTTCCTCTCAAATCTCGCAGTGTACGATCAAGCGCTTCCAATTTTTTCTTGTGAGGCATTGCACATTCGTCCCATATGATAATTTGACACGTTTGGAGTACTTTTCCCATTCCAGAGTTTTTGCTGATGTTGTACGTTGGTGCCTCAATGTTTTGCAAATTCAACGGCAAAAGAGTTACTGCGATTCCAGATGATGCAATAGCCAGTGCAATATTATTTTGTGATCGCGTGCTTGCCAAAATCAGTGAAAGAAGAAAAGTCTTGCCTGTTCCACCGGGCGCATCTATGAAAAACTGTCCAGCGCTTTGTTCTGTGATTGCACGCATAATTCTGTCAAATGCAATGCGTTGTTCTGGAATCAACTGCGGAAGATTTGTTCTAACGAATGTCCCCAGTTCGTCAGAATCAACGCGTGTTTCTCGTTGCAATTCACGATCGAAAAGGTTGTTTGCAGCTCGGTTTGAAGCAGGCATTCCCAGTTTCACCTGTGCCTTGTTAGCGATTGTCAAACATATGTCTACAATCAAAATCAATGCCTCATTATAGCGTTTGCTTTTTGAACCACCTATTTTTTTGAGAATGGTAACACAAATGACATGTCAAATGTGTTCATAATTTACTTAAAGGTTTGACATTTACGAAATGGGACGCTATACGCTTGAACAAAATTGGAAAATATTGAAAACCTGTTTTGAAACGGGTGAGTCTTCTACTCAAACTGTGAGAAAGTTGAAAAAAAAAAATTCCAAAAAAACAAAGATTTGCCAACAAGACAGTTTGTGGATCAATTTGTTAATCGTGTTCGTGAAAGTGGATCGTTAATGGATAAAGCAACACGTGAACGTGCTCCTACAGTGCGTACACCCGAAAACATTGCTGTTGTAGCCGAAATTGTGCGTGATCATCCAACAACCTCAACTCGTCATCGTTCTCAAGAATTGAACATTTCACGCACTTCTTTGAGGACAATTTTGCATAAAGACCTCAGTATGAAGGCTTACAAAGTTCAATTGGTGCAAGAACTGAAGCCTAATGACCATCCAATGCGTTTTCGGTTCGCTCGATGGGCAGAAAATCGTTTGACCGAAGATGAGCATTTTTACCGAAAAATCATCTTTTCTGATGAAGCTCATTTTCACATCGGTGGCTACGTCAATAAGCATAATTGTCGAATTTGGGGCTCAGAAAATCCACTCGTTACTGTAGAGAAGCAAATGCATCCACAACTAGTCACTGTTCGGTGCGGTTTTTGGTCTGGCGGCATCATCGGGCCATTTTTTTTCGAAAATGAGCGAGGAGCCGCGGTTACAGTAAATGGCGAGCGTTACCGTGACATGCTCAACGAGTTTTTATTTCCAAAAATCGAAGAGGATGACATGGACGACATTTGGTTTCAACAGGATGGTGCAACTTGTCACACTGCCAAAGTTACACTCCAACTTTTGGCTACCGTTTTTGAAAACCGAATAATCAGCCGAAATTCCGATATCAATTGGCCGCCTCGGAGCAGTGACTTAGGCCCGTCGGACTATTTTTTGTGGGGAGCTGTTAAGGACAAATGCTCTGCGAACCATCCAGAGACGATTGATGCTTTAAAACACAAAATCGAAATTGCCATTCATGAAATTGGAGCCCAAACAATCGAAAATGTGCTTAAAAATTGGGTTGATCGAATGGCCTACTGTAAAGCCAGTCGTGGCAGTCATTTGAACGATATTATTTTTCATTCATAAATGACAATGTTCAATCTTCAAAATAAAAAAAAAGTTTAAAAAAATATTGATTGGTTTGTTTTTATAGCCGATTCAAAAAGCAAATTTTGCATGGCCCACTCTATACATGGTCATACTAATTTTCATGACATTCGGTTGAACGGGGCAGAAGTTGCTACTCTGCAGCGCCACCTGGTGGCGAGTGGCATCAGCGAGCATATTCTACAAACCTTCTCCGTGGAAAAATACATATATATACCAATTTTTATAATAATCGGTTTAATAGTTTTTGAGTTCATCGATGACATACAGACAAACATTCATTTTTGTATAGAAGAAATAGTGCCGGAGATGAAAAGGTCAAGTCATCAAGTTGAATAAATCGCATTATAAGGAGATCTTTGCCAATTGTTGATGCTCTAAAGCAGTTTGTTAGGATCAGCCTGCATAGCCTGAGTACAGATTTTTTGCAGTTTTCACCCACTACACTTCACAGCTGTACAAGTAGATACCCCCTCTAGCGTATACTTAACCTATCGTTGCAGTGAGTGAGTTTCGTCTACATATTTTTTGTATGATCCATAAATGTCAGAAACTTCAACAAGATCAGTGACATGTTTACACTTTGATTGCATTGGTCATATCATCAATCGACTGAGTGAGCCATTTTTTGTATAACAAATCTAAGTAAATAATTTTACGCGGCAATATTTATCCAGTATTGTACCAAATGTCAATAAAAAACGGCAGAAAAAATTTGCTATATTTGCGCCCGAAACAATAACTGTAGAAAAGCAGCAAAAGCCAACATTATAACTAACTACTGCATGCATACATACCTACATACATGCATACATAGGTACATACATTCATATAAATATACATATAAATAAATATACAATAACAAAGCAAACACTGGTCAGCGCAAAAAAAAGTTCACTATCTCCATTTAATTTTTTTGTTTTCTGGTTTTTTTCTTTTGTAAGGGGAATGGCACCGGAACCACTGTGGAATACATGCCAACGGGTGTTTATATGTATGCATGTGTGTGTGTGTGTGTAGGTTGCTTGCGTGATTTGCACTCGCTGTCCATTACTGGTGATGACACATGACCGCCGGTGATTGCTGCCGTTTCGCTTACTTGTTTGCTGTTGTTATTCATGTTTTTTCTTGCGGTTCCCATCGGCCAGTGGCAGGCACACAATGCCTTCAACGAAAAACCAGTAGCGTTGACTAAGAACTGATAAGCGTGCGCGCCCATGTTGCCAAATACCAACAACAACAATAAATATATTAGCAGTAGCAAAGACAGGCGTGTACTGGAAAAAAGCAAACAAACATAAAATTTTTCCAATTTGCTTTGGTGGACGTCGCACAAAAAATTATAAAACGAAATTAAAATAAAATAAATATTGATGATGCGGCAAATAAAGCTTAATAATTGGACATATACGAATACGAACAAATACTTAAATTATCCATGTCAAGCACTTTGATTGATTGCTGCCGCCTATTTCTTGTGCTAACTTTGCTTCCCCCAATAAACATTAAAATTTTGATCCTCACTCGCGACTGAATTGAAAATTAAAAGTGCTTCGCTTTGCTCGAGAATGGAAATGACAACTCATTAAATGGCAACATTACGAAAATGCCATGCAAAAATGTTGGATATTTCGTATGAGAAAAGAACAAGAAAAATTGTACCCTTCCATGAATTACATACCGAATTTAATGAAATAGAAGAATTTGCATCCTTTTTTTCTAGCAATTAAAGTCTTCAAGCGCTGCAATATGGAGAATATACGACGGGAGTCTTCCTTGATGTATGTGGAGTCCTTAACAATGTGTCTGTGGAAGCTTTGATAACGGGGGCCTGATTCCAACTGGTGTGGAATCTGCTGTTCAACATTTGATCGGCAGCCTCTTAAACTGTTGGATAGTGATGGGCGAACAGAGGCCCAGCACAATCTTAAAAAAAGCACAAACAGAGCAACTCCACCGAAAATAGTACTCTTCCCTTTTCTATGGAACCGCGTGATAAATAAGATTCTCATCAAACTTGGGAATAGCAGACGGAAACGGACGGCATATGCTGCCGACTTAGCTGTTATCATCTCAGGTAGGTGCCCACACACGTTGACTAAAATACTCACAAGTACGCTTAGCGAGATCTACATGTGGACGGAGTTGGTCGGACTGGAAGTATATCCATATAAGGCATACTTAGTACTCTTTGCAAGGAAGTACAAGATTCCAAACTGGTCACCTCCGAGGCTTGAGGGAGTTGAGTTGACATCAAAAAGATCGAGTAAATACTGGCTCTAAACTATACTGCGTCTGTCTGGTCGCCTGGAACCAGTGATTCGCAGTGGTCGAAGCTACAGACCTGCCAAAACACTGCCATAAGCGCCGCGACAGGATGTCTTCTGATGTCCCCAATACAACATCTACATGACGAAGCCCATATGCATGACGAGGCCCATATGTTCCCAGTAAAAGAGCACAATAAACTACTCCGCCAACAGTTGAGTTGGGTGCTACCGCAGATTTTACCCGTGCAGACCACTGCTTGAGCCAGAGCTGGGTCCCAGGCACGTCCGGAGACACCTTTTAAGCTACGCCAAAGAGATCCCGGACAAAACGAACAGACATATACTGAACCAGATAGTGCTTAGACAGGCAATAAAAGACATTCATCGTGAGACCACCTCACCACCTGCTTAAGCTCCCGACCACCGAATGCCGTAATCGGAGTCCAACTACCACCTACAGCAGATGAAGAGCTCCAGCTTCCTCGTTAGATCCGCGTAACACTGGCACAATTACGTTCTGGATATTGTAGCAGGTTAAACTTCTACTTATCCAAAATTGACCCCGACATACTGAACTTATGCACTGCATGTGAAGGCAACCCGCACGACACTAAACACCTTCTCACATGCCCCTCAAAACCCACTCATCTAACACCCCTCTCCCTCTGGACCCAACCAGTCGAAACAGACAGACAAGTTAAGGGGGTAGTATGGTATTTTTTTTTTTTTTAATTTTTTTTTTTTTTTTTTTTTTAATTATTCTATAACATCTTAAGATTATTGTGTGAAAGTTTGAAGTGCATTAGAGTAAAATTGACAAAGACACAAAGGATTAAGTATCTACCTCTCCAACCGGATTTCACGCTGTAAAAATCTTCACAAATCTTTAAACGCGTTTTTCTCACACTTGCCTTTTTTACGGTCGGTGTCCACTGTAGATTCATATCTACTGCACCGATTCTTTTCAAATTTGGTTTTTTAGTTTCTTTACTTTATTCACGAGGTAATGACGTCGAGTTTTTTTTTTTTTTAAATTTTGTCATATTTTAAAACAACAAAGTTTTCAAGTTTTTTTTTATGAAAAATCGGTGTTTTGACTTCAAAGCGCTTTAAAAAATTAAAAAAAAAAAAAAAAAAAAAAAAATTCGACGTTGTTACCTGCGAAACTTTATTAGCTGATGAAATCAATTTGGTTTTTTGATTTTAGTTGATCCAGTAATGAGTTCTGAGGGACACCGCAATAAAACTTTTTTATGAGACGTCCGCGAAGATTCGCTGCCACCAACTCATTTATTCATAAAAATCAATGAAAATTTCACACAATATTCTTTAAATATGACTTTATAATGAAGTAATTTTAAAATTTTGAATAAATCAACTGTGTCGACAAAAAAAATTTCGAAAAATATGCTTGTTTTACCTCGAATTAACCATACTACCCCCTTAAATAGCGTCATTTTAGAGCAAACTGGATGGCAGAAAGGTCTAAAATCCTCAAACCGGCTGTCTTTTGTCTACAAATAGATTTCCAAAAGTCTTTCAGACTCCCTAATTACTGTAGTTATTTCAAGCTGCAGTGCAAATGCCGCAAAAAAACAACTGAATTGGCTCTGGAATTAACTCCTCTTAATACCCGGACAAACTTTTTCAGTGATAGTCAAGCGGCTCTCCTGGGCCTACTTTTAAATGAGTTAGACGAAGACGACCGGTGATTTACACTACGCTGGCAGGGCTTGTATTGTTGCTACAACAACAACAACTAAATACCAAGGTATTGATCTGGATAGCAAACTGTCATGGAGATTAAATGTGGAACCATCTGATGAAATGCTTTTAGCAGCCCACGAGTGGAATCAGCCGAGAGGGAGGAATGTTGTAGTGGTTAGTGAGAGCTGAGAGGGAGGAATGTAATAGTGGCTAGTGGGAGCCACATATCCACATACCACTGGTGTGACGGCACATTTCTTGATGTTTCTGACATTTTCGATTTTAAACTACTTTGAAAAAACTAAAAAAAAGGAGGACTAAGTGAGATCTTCTTTTAGACCAGCCCGCACTAGCTAATTTAACGTAGCATAAAACTTCTTGTGTTTTTTAATGACAGATCGAATTTTCGAGTTATACCAGGGATATGAACTATTTAAAACATTTACAGATCAAGCCGACAGATGGTTTTGTTTTAAGAGGATTTTTTTCACGGCCGAAATACACTCGGAGGTTTACCACCTTGTGCCGAGGGGCGACCGCTATTAGAAAAAAAAACTGTTTCTATCATTTTGCCGTTTCAAACACGGATATTCGAATCTGTGCACTTCCGAATGGTAGCCATAGACCAACCCATTCGGCTGCGGCGGCCACCTCAACTTTAGTAGTGAACATTTTTCCAAGGCTGCTCGTTGGGTTTTTACACATTCTTGTTCTTCTTTTCAATTTTTTCCACTTCAGTGTTTTGCTAATTTTCTCCTCTTCAACTTTATTATATTATTTATTCTTTTATTTTACGACAATGATTATATCATGGATGTTATTCCATCTCAACAACACCCATACCGACATGTAGGCATGTTAATATGTATGTATGTATGTATGTATGTTTTCAGACTCTTAAAAATCAACAAAAAATAGTTCATAAAAATTTATTGTTAAAACCAACAATCATGAAGAACCACCAACGCACAGTGGGAGCGCGTCCTTTAAATTCTGAGAAAATCATAAATAATAAAGATTTAATTCGGATATTTGGTATCTTAGTGGTCAGCTAATTAGAAACGCGATACCAGTTTTTACAACTTTTCCGAAGATTTTATTTGATTTTATTTACTTTTTCTCCACATAAAAAAAACTGTCGTACTTTCGTTATATGGAGAAACTGCCCAACATCGTCAGCGAGAAAAATTATCAAAAATCAACGAGAATTTTGCACTTTATTATACCAAAATTTCATGAACTATAAAACTACGTACCTAATTTTTGTTTTTGAATTCTGATTAAACAGTTTGAAGGCATCGTATGGAGCAGAAGTTACGACGATGACAACATCCTGTGAGGCGCCCTTGCAGTGTTTGAGAGAAAGATTCTGCGCAAGCTTTCTGGACCTTTGCACGTTGGCAACGGCGAATATCGCAGACGATGGAACGATGAGCTGCATGAGCTTTACGACGACATAGACATAGCGCAGCGAGTAAAGATCCAGTGGCCGGGTTGGCTGGGTCATATCGTTCGAGTGGATACAAACGCTCCGGCTCTGAAAGTATTCGATGCGGCACCAGCTGGTGGTAGCAGAGAAAGAGGAGGGCCTCCTCTGCGTTGGAAAGATTAAGAGGACAAGGACTTGGCTTCCCTTGGTGTGTCCAATTGGCACCGGTTAGCATGAAAAAGAAACGACTCGGCCAAAATCGCGTAAGCGGTTATCGCACCATTTAAGAAGAAGAAGAGTTATGTTGATGTTTCCGTACAAGCTTTGATAATCCTGGTTTCTAGCATTTGAATCGAGGGAGTTGAGTGATGTTCCTGTTTCCTTTTTTCGCAACAACGCACCAGCTCACGCCTCAGTGATTGGGGCCGCAAAATTAATGGAAATAGAGTTCCAACTCGTTTCACACTCTACCTATTCTCCAAACTTGGCTTTCTCGGATCCTTCCTTCTACTATTGGTTCCCCAATTTGTTCCCCACTTGGTGGAAACAAGATTTTATTCAAACGTGGAGGTGATTGCAGAAACGAATGGCTATTTTTCAGGCTTCGACAAATTCTACTATTCGGAAGTTATGAAAAAAATAAAAACACGAAGTGTATGAGCCTAAAAGGAGACTATATAAAAATTAAAAACCGAAAAAGAAAAAGGTTTAACCCAAATAATAAAGTTTTTTTTATTATTATTTATTAATTTTATTTTCACGCGCACTTCTCAAGCGACCCTCGTATGTATGTATGTATATGTGTGTATGCGTTTCGCCCGATGAGGAATTGCTAATGTTGCTGTGGAGGCTGTACCTACAAGTAATTGCTAATTTTTTGTTCGTCTACGCGGAACGAGTTGCCAGTCAGCGCTTAGCGCAGCTCCAATAGCAGGCGCAGTGACACACAAGCAAACAAACGCTGAAATTGTGTTGTTGTTGTTGTTGTTGGGCTCATGAGTCAGAGCTGCGACTGGAATTATGGCTGGCGGTACGGCGACAGTTGTTAGCTTTTGTTTATTTTTTTCATTTTATGATGTTTTTTTGCTTCGTTTTTTTTATTTTTTTTTCGTGTTTGGTTTTTTTTATATTTTATATTTTTGGTTTTATTTTGTGTTTTTTTTGTGAATTTGTCGTTTTGAGTTTATAAATTTTTCATTTTATTTATTTCTATTTTCGTTCACTTGTTAATTGCTCATGCTTTTTGTTGTTGTTATGGTTGCTGCTGCTGTTCTTTATTTAAAATGTTGCCATTTTTATTACTATAACATTACATTTATGCGCTCTTGGTTTTACTTTTTTTTTACTTCTCTCTATTTTATAACACACACACGCACTCACACACACACTCATACGGAAAATATGTAGGTATGTATTCATTCTTCGCCTACAAATCATAACCACTTGGCACCGTGCGCCAAGCACTTTTGTTGCTGTTAGTCTCTGTTAGTTTCTGTTAATTGGCAGCAACACAGAACGGCTGCTATCGATTGTTGGTGTATTTTTTTTTTCTCTTTTTGCCAAACCAGAGCCGCTGCCCACTGCTGCTGTTCGGTGGTTTGGTTGCTTGGCGTGCGCTGTCGCCTATGGTCATCAAGCTGCCTGTCCAAACGTGACGTCAATGCAGTGAAAAGCTGAATGGGCAATTTTTGTTGTGGATAAAGCATCCACATGGGGAAACATGGGGAATGATAGTGAGGTTGAATGCATAGTTAGGTGTATGTGAAAGCGATTCAGTAAATATTAGCGGGGATTTCATTTGTTCGCTTTTTTTTTTTGTTTTTGAAAAACAGGCTGAATCTTTTTTTTTTTGCACTCGCAATTTTATTTTGAGTTAAACCTGAAGGAGATTGGCCTCTGGAGGCAACTTCCTGTAGGACATAGTAGCATCTTGAAGCAGATCTTTCCTTCCTTTTCTGTACTTCGCACTGATCTCTCCATCCGTAAACTGGGTTCTGAGGATTGTGCTAGGGCTATCTTTCCGAGCAGGCAAGTTTGGAAAAAGGGGACAGTCGGCATGGATATAAGTACCTCCAATGTCACTGGCGGATCCAAGATGGAATCTGGAGTGGGAGCGGGGGTTTTCTCTAAACCAGCCAGCATTTCGGTATCCTTTTAACTGCCGGAAAAGAGCAGCGTTTTTCAAGCAGAGGACTTCGCGCTCCTACAGGCATGCAAAATGCTTCGGGATCGCTGTTGGGAGGGAGACATTAATATTTTTTCCGATATTCAACCTGCGATCAAAGCCCTGTCGTCGCCGTATTGCAACTCTCTACTGGTAAACTCCTGTAAGGAGGAACTCAAAAGTCTCGAACGTGCAGGAAACATTTCTTTTATCTGGGTTCCTGGGTACAGGAATATAGAGGGAAATGAAATTGCCGATGAGCTTGCCAGGAAGAGGTCGACAGAACCAGTTCCAGTTATCCCCTTCTCAGACATTGGTGTCTTCTTGATCGTTGTTAAACTGAAACTACATACATTTTTTTCTAAAAACAGCGCAAGACAGATGAAGGTATGTCTCGTCGTGTGCTATTTCAAAAGAATACGTTAGAAACAGAACGCTTAAGGTGATGGGAAACCCCCGCCATTCAATTTCCAAACTCATTCCGGTATTCACTGGTCACTGGGTGATCGGTACTCATGCGGAGTAGCTTGGAATTCCGTACAACCCCTATTGCAGAGGCTGTGGAGATCCTGCAGAGAAAGAGAGTGTTGAGTACTTTCTCTGCAAATGTCCGGCTCTGGCGGCTAGGCGCTTAAGATTCCTTAGCGTGCCCTTTGGGGATGTCTTGAAGAAATACTATAGCCTATATCTCTTTTCTCTCCTCCACTACATCAACAGCACTGTATGGCTGTAGACTGTTTTCTCTTCCCTAAATTTTTTCGCAGGTAGTGGGCCACATTATGGGATCAAAACAATACGTAAGTGCACCTGGGGTACTCTTTCCATCTGACCTACCTACCTAAACCCGAAAAAAACTGCTTTTGTTGTTGTAACAGCATACACATTCCCCTATACGAATATGTTTGCATAATTCCGCTCGGCTTGCCGCAACTAATCAAGCTGTACCATCGGCCATAACTCACGGTCTGGGTCCAACTAATCCTGTTGACTATTGAATGTTCGAAGGAACCATATTTTAGTAGGTTATTTGGTACTAGAACTCCTGCTAGTCTTGAGCGGGTTGACAATATACAACTTATGGTTCTTTACTGTTGGCTCAAACCTTAGCGAGAAAGTTGGTTTTGACGTCCACTGTAAGAAGCCAAAAGTAAACGATTCGGCTTGTATTTCTGTTCACAGTGTAGCGCATTGCAGGCTGAAATTCTAGCCATTACTGAGGTAGCTGTCTGGTTAGGCAAACATGTGACTACCTTCAGAGTAATCTATATTTACGACGATAGCCAGTTGATGATATATAAATCTCTTGGTGAGGTAGCCAGTAATTCCATCGTTGATCGCAAATACCAGGTGTCTGTTAACTCATTAACTTAACTCTTATTTGATATGGGTGCCAGGGCATAGTACCATACGAAGGCATTGTAAGGCAGGCTAATTAGCGAGAGGGTACACTACCACTCGCCTGCCTCTTGGCGTGGCGAATGTAGGTATACCCATCTCAAGCTACAAACTGGCGCAATCAGCTTTGTCACTTCAGCCAACACGAGATGGGTTGGTAGTCTGACATGTGAGTCAAACCACGTCAAGTGGGCCCCGAATTTTCCATCAAATTCCCGATTTTAAAATCAAATGCATTTTTGGATAGAGAATTTGTCACATAATAATTGCTGTGAATAGTTTTTTTTTATTTCGCTTTTTGTTTATGTTATTAACAATTGAATTTTTTTGCATGATATTCTTGTAAAATCAATATCTCAGAAACTACAATTGATAATTTGATGAAATTTATTTCGGTTACCGAAAAATGTTTACTCTACCGATTTAACGTCCAAAGACTGTGTATTTGTTGAAACAATAATTTTTAGCAATAATTTTTATGAAAAATCGCAATTATTTTTGCGTTCTTCACGCTCTAAATGGACAATATTACAGTCAGATTAAGCGCACAATGCTCACCTTTAATAATCTGTAAAAAAAACTTTGTTCATCCAATCCGTTCTGAAGATATCGAATTTTTTGTCAGTCGAGGCACTACGCACGAAAACGAACTTGCATGAACATGGCTTTGCAGAGTCATACAGGATTAAGGATTCAAAAATGAGGTGTTTCATTACTAGAACTTTTATTACATACATCCATATCTACATGAAACAAAATTTAATTAGTAATAATAGTCTCGAAACAAGATGTGTCCTCGGAGAAGATTTTACTTCGAATCTTTTTGTTACTTGCAGGTTCGAAGTGATGAAATTGCCGCGTTTTTTATAGCTATTGCCTCATTGAAGCGTTTGGAATTTTTTTTTTCATGTGCATCGTGATCTTTTTGCAAACAAAAAACAAAATCTATCGATTTAAAGGCACCTTTTTTTTCGTTGATGATTTCTGCTATTATCTCTTTGACATTCATATCACTTAATTTTGAAAGACGTCGTTTTTTTATTGGCGGTTCACCAAATTCCTGTAAAATATTGTTCACCTTTTCTAATTTTAGGACATTCTGAATTTACTGGTTTTCAAAATTAGCTTCACTATCCGAACATTCTTCTGCATCAGAAGAAACTTCAGACTCTTCGTTTTCTGCTCCTTGGTCAGCACTAGAAAAAATTAATCAAAATTTTCAGTCACAAATTTTGAGAACAAATTAACTTTATTTGCCTAAGTGAGCGGTTATTTGGAATAAATTATGACGTACGCAATTATGACCTTTTTCCCCCAACGGACTGCAACACTCATCAGGTCGAACCATTTTCATAACAATACACAATCATTTTTTTCTAACCTCAAAGCATAGACAACATACAAGGAATCACAGCACACTGACACTAGAAGTTGCGGCGACTGTATGACTCTGCAAAGCCATGTTCATGCAAGTTCGTTTTCGTGCGTAGTGCCTCGACTGACAAAAAATTCGATATCTTCAGAACGGATTGGATGAACAAAGTTTTTTTACAGATTATTAAAGGTGAGCATTGTGCGCTTAATCTGACTGTAATATTGTCCATTTAGAGCGTGAAGAACGCAAAAATAATTGCGATTTTTCATAAAAATTATTGCTAAAAATTATTGTTTCAACAAATACACAGTCTTTGGACGTTAAATCGGTAGAGTAAACATTTTTCGGTAACCGAAATAAATTTCATCAAATTATCAATTGTAGTTTCCGAGATATTGATTTTACAAGAATATCATGCAAAAAAATTCAATTGTTAATAACATAAACAAAAAGCGAAATAAAAAAAAACTATTCACAGCAATTATTATGTGACAAATTCTCTAACCAAAAATGCATTTGATTTTTAAATCGGGAATTTGATGGAAAATTCGGGGCCCACTTGACGTGGTTTGACTCATGTAACGTAGCAAAAAGAATTTGGCCAATATGGAACGTCAGGCGCTCAAAGGCGCTACTTAATCGGTCAATGAAAAACTTCTCTATCTTAATTGTTTTGTTCACAGGCCCCGGTCTCCGAGGTCGACAAAAATGCTCAAAGATTGAACGTACGACACTTCGACTATTGCAGAAGCTCCAAGAATGAGGAGGAGGAAAAGTCTGTCAGGCATCTTCGCTGTCACTGCCACTACGTTTAGATGATTTGGTTCAACGTTCGCGAATGATACTGAGATGGCTTTAGGGATATAAATGGGTTTGCACTTAAAACAAACTGGTTTAACGAGGAGTAGTAGCTAAGTTTCTACTGTGGTATTACAATGAATGCGCAACGGTCTCAGGGAGAGACCGGCATGTGAGCATTCGATCGATTAGTCAGGAACTAGGTGTAGACCACAAAACCGTTTGGAACCATTTGCAGAAGATTGGATTCCAAAAAAAGCTGGATGTTTGAATCGCCGAATCAACGCTTGCGATTCTCTACTAAAACGGAACGAACTTGACCCATTTTTGAAGCGGTTGGTGACTGGCGATGAAAAGTGGATCGCGTACGACAACGCCAAGTGAAAAACATCGTGGTCGAGAAGCGGCGACCATCGCCAAGCCCGAATTGACCGCCAGGAAGGTTTTGCTGTGTGTTTGGTGGGATTGGAAGGGAATTATCCACTATGAGCTGCTCAACTATGGC
Source organism: Anastrepha ludens (assembly GCF_028408465.1). Taxonomy (NCBI): domain Eukaryota; kingdom Metazoa; phylum Arthropoda; class Insecta; order Diptera; family Tephritidae; genus Anastrepha; species Anastrepha ludens. The sequence continues at coordinate 22,212,939 of NC_071499.1, read as the reverse complement.
CAGACCTTTAATTCGGTCCTCTACTATGAGCAACTTGACCGTTTGAACCAGGCGATTGACCAGAAGCGGCCAGAATTGGTCAATAGGAATGGTGTTGTGTTCCACCAGAACAACGCTCGTTCTCTCTCATATAGTCCGGACCTGGCACCAAGTGACTATCATCTCTTCCGGTGCATGCAAAACGCCCAAGGTGATATCAAGTTGGCCTCAAAAGACTTGAATCGGATAATTCTAAACACGTTAAATAAAGCGTCAAATTTCGATCACAAATACGACATTTCTTTTTCCCCAACCCAATATATGACTTATACCGGAGATCTTAATGTACAACTCGATGGATAAGACCCTCAGAAACATTAAACTCCTGGTGTGATTTTCACATACAGCGAAGTTAACTGGATGTCTCTTCATTTCTTGAGTTAAGTTGTATATATATATAACAAAAATCTTATAAATCATGGAGCTTTGATTACTGTTTATACTAAATTCGGAAAATTTTCAAAAAATTGTTTTCAATTTCTTAATCAGAATCTTTAGAAAGCTTCTGAGTATGCAGTTTTATAGCCCATTATATTCTGGTATGATAAAATGTACAATAAGTATGAAGTGTCTTAAATTTCGCGTTGATTTTTGTCAATTTTTTTCACTACGATCGGAAGTACTTTGTGAGATTTAGGGTGGTTGTCATATGCAGATGGAATTGGTTAGAGTTTCCAAAGGTTGTTTGACGATGAATACCTGAAGGGTACTTCATTAAAAGGTGTTCAACATCAAGTTGCTGATTAATGCATAGTTGCTTAATTGAATTGTATTCATGTATTGCTCGCTTGTAACAAAATTCGTTACTTCTTAAGGTACTTAAGGAAACGAGCAGTTTGGTTTTCTCCATTCAGGTTTACGGCAAATGCTGCATTCAAAATCAAAGTTAAATAAACTTCGTGTTATATTAAAAAGAATATACATAAGTAAAGCATCATATACCCATAATCGTCAAACATTCGACATGCACTGTGCAATCAACCGCCCATCAGGCAGTGTTCGGTATACACCAGTATAAATATTTTATATACTCGTCCATACATAAATGCCCCAATACCAACAATTCATATCTCTGCTACTTGCCAATTAACGATCATTGATCATCCTCTCCGCTCATCATTTCGTATTCGCGCTCTCTCTCTCTCACGAAATGTTTACCTGCACTTTGGTACACATTCTCTCGCCCAACTGTCTACGCTGTTAGCGCGCGCACATTCTTCGTGGCATTCCTCGTACACAACTAATCGGAAAAATATTCAAAATATTTCTGTCGTTAACAGCGCTCACATCGCACTAGCGCTCTCTTCCGCTGCTAAAGCACACTGCTATTGTTACTCTTCTCACATATTCTACATTCCATGCATTGATGGAGCACAGCTGGTAGCAACTGGCAATATGACGAATCTACAATGTGCTCAACACTCATTCACTGGGAATGGCAAGCATCTCAAGAACTCCGAGTCTCCGCTGAAGTCTACAAAATGATGAAAATAAAAATAAAGAATAATAAAAAATGTATTATATATGTATACACGAGGAAGAGCAGGCATTGGAACCCGTTCGGCCACTCCTTCACACCGCGACACCTGCGCGCGCTCAACCACCCTACGGTCGTCTGTGTGTGTGTGTGTGCGCGATCAAGAGACGCTACAGCGGCCCCAAACCATACTGCACCGCGTCGCTCCCTTTCTATTGAAATGTTTGCATTTTCTTTTGTAATTTTTTTTTTTTTTTTTCTTTTTGGCTTGATACAGATATACCCCACTCGTTTGACTTCTTCCCGCGCTGTCTCCAACAGCCACTCGACGCGTTCTCTATCTGCTACCCAGCGCTGTTTTGTGATGCTTGTTGTTTTCTGTTGGTTGTTTGTATAGTTGTGTGTTTTGTTGCTGTCTATCGTTGTCGTATCGTTGGAGCTACTGGCTATGTCTGGCTGGCTGGCTGTTCGTATGTGTTTTGGGCCCTAATCACCGCCGCTCGCTCAGCGCCGAGTTCAGTCTGTGAGTTTCTCTCGATTCTGCGCGTTGCGTACTCGGTTCGGTTCGGTTCGATACGATTTTTTTGCTCCGCTGCGCTTTGCAGAGTTGATGGTTTGATTTTTTGTTTAACTACAAAGTGTACAGAGTAATTTTTTCAGTGAATTTGTAATTCTTCCGCCTTGCGAGTTGAAACGTTTTCGGTATAAACAAATTGGAACGTTTCGGTTTTTAATTCTACGTTTGCCATAATTGAAAAATAGAAAAGAAGAAAAATCACGTTCGCATTAAACTGTGCGTAAAAAAATTACAAAAATAAAAAAAAAAATAAGGGAAAATTGTCGACACTCCCACAGAGATTTCCCATTTTCGCGTTCCCGATTTGCACATCATTTGTAAAAGGGGAATTGTTGAAATCGCTTGTTCGTAAGTGTGAGTGAATTTGTGTATGTTTTTGTTAGAAAAAATCCACTTTGCTATAAAGCAAAAAACACGTAAAAGCTATAAAAATCCATTGATCTGGGTTACACTACGAGTCCAGTCGAGGTGCGTCGCGGCGCAGCAAACCAAACCAGACCAAACCCAAATCCCATTCGAACCCATTGGAAGTGATCGCTAAAACAAAAAAAAAAAAACAAAAAAAAATTATCAGAAATCTGCTATTATTTCTTCGAAGAACGATCGCCAAACGCCAAACACCAAAAAGTTTCTCGTATCCTCTTCGTTCGCCTTACAAGCTTACATTTGTACATACAGAAATATCTACTCCCATATCCATAGATATACTCATATACTTAAAGTTTAAAAGCGCGCTTACATGCGTGCGTGCGTACGTTTGGGGTGCGCTGCTTCAACCGTTCTCTTTTACCGCCACACGCCCGCCCGCTCCAACAATTTGTACTCGTTCGTACCCACCTCAGCCAGCCCCCTCTCCTACTCGCTCCTACCACTAGGCACCATCGCTAATTTTATCGTTGCCATCGGCACGGTTTGACGTCGTTGTCGCTGATTCTAACCGAAGTAAACGACTATCGTAGCTGCGCTGTTTGCGTCGGCCAGCAACTATCACCAACAAATACCATCGCTATTGCAGCGGCACCGTAGTTGTCGTCGTTGGCGTCGACAATCGTTTGCGTTTACGTTCTAAAATATACAAAAAAAAAAAACAAAAACAAAGTGTTTGTGGTGATCGGGTTCGGTCTCTGACTGAGACGGGTTCTTTCGTCGGCGACGTGCCAAAAACAAAAAACGAGTAATAAATGATGGTGTATGCATAAAATGATTGTATGTATGCAGCTACACATATGCACGTACAAATGTATACATGTACTCAAATGGTTCTGTATAGAAAAGGTGTATAATATAATCACAGCATAGCGACAGTGAAAATGTGGAAATAATTAAAAATTTAGAAACATATTTAATAGGTATTGAAAAAAAATAAATGAATGATGGTAAAATGTAAAAAAAAAAAACAAAAACAAATACGCTTAAGTGGAAAATTATAATAATGAAAGAAAAAAATTATAGCGCCGTAAACGAAAAATTAAAAGAAAGCGCAATGCAAATAGAAAATTTAATTAGATTAAACTAAATACATACAAATACAACAACATCGAAAAATCAAAAATAAATAAAATATGGAAAAATAAAATATAAAAAAAATGTCATAAATAAAGTACTAAAAATAAAATTAAATGAATGAAAATTTAAAATAAAATAAAAAAATTAAATAAATAAAAAATAAAAATAAAATTAAATAAATAAAATATAAAAAAAGTGGAATATTATAATAAGAAAGCAAGAAAATTATACCGCCAAAACATCAACAATTAAAGGAAAACAAAATGAAAATAAAAAATAAAGTAAATTAAATAATAAATCGAAAAAGTATGAAATAAATTAAAAACAAATAAGAAATAAAATACAAAAATAAATGAAATGCAAAAACATCAAATATAAAAATTAATGATACATAAAAAATTAAAAATGAATAAAATATAACAAAAAAAATTTAATTACATAAAAAGATATATATAAAAAAGAAAAAAAAAATAAATATACCATAAAAAAATAAGTGAAAAAATATAATAATGAAACAATCAAATTATAACACCAAAACAAGGCAAATTAAAAGAAAACTAAATGTAAATAAAATTTAATTAAAACAGATTAAATTATTATAACATCAAAAAAATTTAAAATAAATTTAAAAAAATAAAATATAAAAAAAATAAATAAATAAAATATAAAAAAATATAAGAAAATAAGTGGAAATTCATAAATGAAACTATAAAATTCTAACGACAAACCACGAAAACTTAAAAGAAAACTTAAAAAAATTAAAAAAAATTAATTAAATTAAATTAATATCGATGATCGAGAATTTCAAAGCATTGCTGATCGGAGGTGGCGAGTGGAAACTACTTGCGTTACGACCAGACAAATCTGGCCATCCTACAATCTGAAACAGACAAAAACCCTTATAAGTCTTTCGAAACACGAACTAAGGCATATGATATCTCTTATCACCGGCTACTGCCTTTTGGGCACTCACGCACGTCGGCTCGGGGTTCCTCAAAACGACCTGTGCAGATACTGCGAGGACGAAGATGAGGAAGTATCGAGCAGGCATTTGCTGTGCAGTTGTCCCGGTCTGGCCAGAAGTCGACTCGCTCTTCTAGGCTCTCCAACAATTGACAATCTTTCAGTACTCTCGAACCTGAAAATCGAATCTCTCATCAAATTCTCGAAACGAATTAATATCTTTGACCAAAATCTACAATAAAAATCTCGGTTAGGTGGGGAAATCAATTAAAATAATTAGCTCTAGGGCAACACAACGGACTCAACTTGCGGTCTATGTGGCACTCCGATGCGGGGTCACCCTTAAACCAACCAACCAACCAAATTAATATCGAAAAAAAAATAAAATAAATTATAAATAAAAAAAAGTAAAGAAATAAAATATATGAAAATGAATTACAAAAATAAGTGAAATGCCAAAAATTAAATATAAAAATAAAAGATATATAAAAAAATATAACATAAATAAAATATAAAAAAAAATAAAGTAAAAAAAATAAATACATGTATTATAAAAAAATAAGTCAAAAATTCTAATAATTAAACAAGAAAATAATAACTGCAGACCATGAAAAATTAAAAGAAAATGAAAAATATAAAAAAATAAAATAAATACCTATAAATTTAAAAAAAGAAATAATTAAATAAAAAATAAAATATAAAACTTTGAATAAAAAATTAAATATAACTTTTTTTGAATAAATTTAAAAAAAATATACAAAAATAAATAATAAATAATATATAAAAAAATAAGTCCAAAATTATAATAATGAAACAAGAAAATAATAACGTCAAACCATGAAAAATTAAAAAAAAACAAGATGCAATTAAAAAATTGTATTTAATTTAATAATAACTAAATAATCATAATTAATTAAATAAGTAATAATAACTTAGAAAAAACCTAATATATAAAAAAATTAAATAAAAGAAATATAAGAAATTTAATAAAATATAAATAAAAAATAAAAATTTATAAAAACAACTAAATATAAAAATATATATTATATATAACATAAAATAAAAAAATATATAAACATATGTTTTATAATAATATTGTAATAATAAAACTTAAAAAAATAAGAAAAATAATAAAAACATTAAATATATATAAAAGAGATATAAAAAAATTAATGAAATATAAATACAAATTAAAATACACAAAAAAATAAAATATAAAATTTTTTAAACAGTTTTTTTTTTACATACAACTTTTATTTTGTAATAATATATAAAATGGTTTTTATTTTAAATAAAAAAAATTTTATTTTAAATAACACATAAAAAAAGAAAACCAATAGGAAAACAAATAATATATAATATAAAATAAATTAAAAAATAGTTAAAAATATAAAAATAAAATAAATAAAAATATAAACTCAGAAATTAAAAAACAAACAAAACTTAAAAAGGACAAAAAAATACAGAAAAAATAAAATATACATAAAAGAGATATAAAAAAATTGATAATGTGTAAATAAAAAAATAAATGTATAAAAAAATGTATTAAAAAAATGTATAAAAACATAAAATATAAAAACATAAATTAAAACAAATTTAATCATAAAATTTTGTATTTTAAATAGCACTTAAAAAAAGAAAAAAACTAAATAAAATATATTTAGCAAAAACATAAAATAATGAAAAAAATAAAAAATTTATTATATATAACCAAATCATTAAAAAAACAAAAAATTAATTATATAAAAATGTGCAAAAAATATATATAAAAATTAAATATACATTTTTTTATTTAAAATAAGACTTAAAAAAATAAAAAAAAATTAGAAAAAAATATACAATATATAAAAAAAAACATGAAAAAGATGAAAAAAGGTAGTAATTACATATAAGAAAAGTATTAAAAAAAAAGAACAAATAAATAAAAAATAATTAAATTAATGGTAACAAAACTAAATCAAATAAACCCAATTTTAAAAATGCATTGTCTTTTCATATTATAATAAAAAGCTTCACTAAATTCATCAGAACTTTGTTGTTGTTGTTGAAGGGGTTGAGTATTTCCACTGAAATTATCCTAATTAGTGACCAGCAACGTTTTACTACCACCGTCCTCGTATAATTTTTTTGTTTGTTTGTTTTCTAAGTCAAATCCATTTAGTGAGGCCCAAGTATAACAGCAAATTCTTTATCTCGATGTCTGAGATCTCATTAGTTTGCTGTGAGAAATGCTTACCGAAGGAGAGGAGTAGTGCCCTAGCTAGCCCTGGATATTCACATAAGTAGTGGAAAAGACTTTCCTTCACCCCTTCCGCTTGACAGCTTCCGCAGATGGGATTGAAGGGTAGATTGAATCTAGCTGCATGATCCCCTACTTTCTAATGGCCAGTAAGGGTTGGAGTGATGCGTGAGATGTTTGGCCGATCAGAACTTTCATTATAAAATTTCCAAGGAGCGAATTTGGTTGCTTTTCTTAAGTTGATCCTAAAGTTTTGTGGAAAGTACTTTAAAAATCTCGTGACTATTTTATTTAAATTTTTTTAATTTTAATATAAACTAGTCTTTAAATAAATATAAAAATATTATCTGCAAATTACAAAAACATAAAACCCACAAACAATTAAAAAAAAAAAAAATCACACTAAAGTAAGGACGAATAGTTGGTTAATTCACGACAAAAAACTTAAAACGAATTTATTTAAAAAAAGCATTTATCAAATTCATAAATTTTATTGTTATGTAAAAATAATACCAAAACTAATAAATTTATATTATTTTATATTATATCAAAATAAATATAAAGCTAATAATAAAAATAATAAATGATAAATAAAAAAAAATTATAATAACTCAAATTTAGCATTTAAACACAAACGGCTGCACTTCCAAACTAAAACAATTTTTTTTTTATTTAATTTTTATTCTAACAACTTAACGCTTCTGCTTTCAGAAAATACTAGCGCGACGTGATAAATTTCACAAAAGTAAAGTGGTTTACTGCTATCAAATAACTTTTTGGAAAAATAATATTTAATACCAAAAAAAGTGCTGCCATATTCCAAAAATTTATCTCCGCAATATGCGAAATTCCCAAAAAGTGCCAAGTGTTAATCAGTGATTATACGTATTAGAAAGCAAATAAACAACAACAACAAAAAACTATTTATTTACATAACTACTAAATGTAAGGGAAATACAACAAAAAATGCGAAGAGCACAAAATTAACCTAAATAAGAAAATCATACAACAAAATATTGTAATTAAATCACCAATAAAATCCGAAAATTGCAGTAAAACAAATTATAAATCTGTCTGCGAGCCCCAAAAACGAAAAACAAAATCGCCAACCAAAAAAGTAAAAGTAAAAGCTCCTTAAAACAAAAAACAAAATACAAAAAAAACACCAACTCTCCGGCCACCTTTCTACCTGTCCGATTTGCAATAAATTTATTTGTTTTTTTTTTCCTGTTCAACGCTTCATATAAACTGGCTGCATGAAAAACATAACCAGCTCCGGCACTTGTGGCAGTGGCCTGCTGCAGTTGCAAAACAATCTCAGCAACTCAGCTACCAATACATCGACAATCGTCGGCAGTGGCGGCAGTATTGTCGACGACGAAGACGCCATCCTGCACGAATCAAAACAAAAAGGTTTGTTGTTTTCATTTCGTTGCCTTTCTTGGCTCTATCTTCTATCTGATTTAACCAATATGCTCTCTCTCATGTACCCATGTATGTATGTACGTATGCGTGTGTGTATGGGTGTGGGGATATGAATCGAGTCAACTGTTTTCTACGAAATGTTTTTGCTGGCGCATTGACTATTGATTCATCTACGTGCAACAAAACGACTTCCACACAGAGACCCAATCCGGTCAGCGTTCAGCCATCCTTCCACTTAACTCTATTTTGCCACCACTCCGCCGCCTTACTCCCATGGTACGTTGTATGTCCGTTGGTCTGCCATCATGTCTCACTATGCATTTTCTTCTATTTGTTTACTCGTCTGGTTGTTGCTGCATTGCCTATTTTTCTCTTGCCACTTTGTGCAATTAACCTGGTCCGCCTGATTTCCACGTTTCTCACTATGGTGTCGGCCGATAAGTATCCATCCTGTGCGCGCCCACAGTGTGTTCTGCATCCGCTACGTCGCCTCGCACCGAGATCTCCATAAATTTCGCCTTTTTCGCCGCGTATCGATGGTAACTTTGCCATTTTTATGGCGTGAGTACAAGCACCGCGCACCAGCAAGGCGGAGACTTCCAAGAAGTTCCTGTGTATGGCGGCTACGGCTTGGCTTACTGGTTGTTTGCGACATTTATTAGTTTCAGTGATCGACTAGTAATTTCCTACCAGCTGGTGATGTTTACACTGAAGTATAGGGGTCTCTGGTGAGGGCGAGTCGGAATCGAAATGATACAAAACAAGCTGTGTGTGGTATTAATGGAATTAGTTGACTAATTTTTCTTATTTGAAAGCCCCATTATGCAGGGAATACGACATCGTTCAAATGCCCGATGTATCGAAAGCAGAGGTGTGGCTACCATCAGACGTAAACCGCCGACTTTGAAGGAATCAGCTGATTTGCTGACGTAATCGGAGTCATAACAGCTGTTTGCTTACGAAAATACTGTGATTGTCTTGGTGATATACGACATAATTAAAACAACCTATGCTCATATTGCTTTGCTGCTTTCTGAACAACGACTGATTGGCCAAGAGTGTGAATACATGGAAAATGAGCGGCAGAACTTTGGTGCCAAGTCTCCGGTGACGTGACAGCCAAAGTTGTTCTCACAATTTTGTTTCGAAACCTGACAATTTATCATCCTTGGACTTGTTCATTGCTTTCAATACGAGAATGAAAACAAATGCCCAATTATTACGTCAGCAAATCAGCTGATTCTGCCAAACTAAGAATAACGGTTCGGAATAACGGTTCGTGAGCAACGCCACCTCCTTGATTCTCTCCACTAAGGGCATGTGGAAATAACTGCAGAAGGTGTGGCCGCCAATATCAGACCATTAACTGGCTCTCAGCGAATTTCAAAGAATCAGTTGATTGACTGACGTAAACGGGCTCATGACAGCGGTTTGTTTACGAAAAAACTGATAAAACAGCCACTGACTTCGTTGCCGTTTGAGCGACGACTCATTGGACAAGTGAGTGAATACATGTGAAATGAGCGGGCAGAATTCTGCTGCCGAATACCCGGTAATCTACCATCCTTGCACTGGGAGTTGTAGTTGTGGTTAAGCTGATATATATTCGATTGGCGAATACGATCTGTGGTTACTCTCTTTAATGTCAAGCGGATATAATCAGTTAGCGTTACGGTTGTCATCACAGTACCTCATCCAAACCCAGTTCCCTTATTAAACTTAAGATAGAGCTGGGTTGGGCTGAGCGTATACTCGTATGGCTTTCGTCTGACTGGAATTGGCTGAGCTGTCTCAACCTTCTCCGCGCTATAGCGTCACATTGAAGGAGATGGTGTATTGGAGTCTCCGGGGATTAGTCGCAGAAACGACAAGAGTCATCCTGTGCAGATGACTGCGCAATCTGCAATGGCTTGGGAGAATCCCAGTGAGCATTCTCAGTTTATCCTTATGGAGGCTTATAAGCTACCTAAACCTCTTTTGGTTGTACCTCCCAATAAGAAGTTCACCTGGCGCAGCCCCATAATTTAGTGCCAGCTAACATCTCTTAGTCATAACTGGTTTTTTTTCTATCGGAGAACAAGCAGCAAAACTGTCACAGTTGTAAACAACCGGAGAAAAAGGAAACAATCCTCTATTTCCCCTGTGAATGCTCTTGCCCTATGGAAGGATAGAATGTTAACCCTGGGCCAACCGCTGTCGAACAACAGTCTGGCTTAGACGTCAACAGCCTAATAAGGTTCTTAAACCGCACAGACTGGATACAGTCTTGCTGTAAATTACTGTTGAACAAGTTGGTAATGAGGATGTGGCAACAAAATGGTGCGGAAACGCTAGTTGGATTTTGGAAGAATCAGCACTTTAACGAACCAAACATCTCTTAGCCTTAGCTCTTCACTTCTAAGCTTCTCCTTGATGGTGTGTTGTCCCATAGCAAGGAAAAGCTCAGGTTGCTAGCAAGGCCGCAGTCTCTCTAGCCCATGCGTCCGCTACTTGGTTCCCCATCTTATATAAGTATGACCCATCGGCCTCTACTTTTCAAAAGGATGCTAACGTTATGAGCCAAACTAACCGAGCATTGAGATCTGATATTCTTGTGACGTTCGAAAGTCAAACATCCAGCAACTTTAAAGCCGATTTCTAAATTTCGTATATTTTATTGAATATTTTCGAGATGAGAAGGTACCGAGCTTTGACCATTTTAAGCATAGCACAACATGTAGAAGATCTCTACATGTCTCAAGTCCTCAGCGTAACTAGCCAATTTCTTCTCCACCTGATCTTTCCAACGCAGAGTAGACCTCTCTCTAGCTCTCTGCTAACATCAGCTGGTGCAGCATTGAATACTTTCAGACATTCCGACGATATGACCTAGCCATCGAAGGCGCTGGATTTTGATTCGCTGATCTACGTCTATGTCGTCTTAATGCTCGTAAAGCTCATTGTTCCATTGCCTACGATAATCGCCGTCGCCAACGTGCAAAGGTCCAAAAATCTTGCGCAGAATCTTTCTCTCAAACACTCTAAGCGACGCCTTATCGGATATTGTCTTCGTTCAAGCTTCTACGCCATACGTTACGACGGGCATGATGAGAGCCTTGTAGAGTGTTAATTTTGTTCGTTGGGAGAGGACTTTACTACTCAACTACCTACTTAGTTCAAAGTAGCACTTGTTGGCAAAAGAGATCCTACGTTGGATATCCTGGCTGGCATTGTTATCGGTGTTAATGCTGGTTCCCAAATAAACGAAGTCTCTTAAAACCTCGAAATCATAATTGTCAACCGTGACGTGGTTGCCGATACGCGAGTGTGCCGACTGTTTGTTTGATGACAGGAGGTACTTCGTTTTGTCCTCGTCTGTTGGTGAACCCATTCGCTTTGCTTCTTTATCCAGTTTGGAGAAGGCAGAACTAACAGCGCGCCTTAACAACGGCCGATGATTTCGATATCATCGTCATACGCCAATGGCTGAATAAAGTAAATCCAGATTGTTCAGGCAACGTAGAACTGACTACAATGCCAACGATCGTCTGCTGCTCGTCTTCTTCACCTTGACAACTTCTACAAAACTCAGTAGTATCTGGTAATTTTAAAGCCAATGGCGGTCTTATAAGAACCAGCACCTGCTACCTTAATGGGAGTGCCTCCACGCAGTTCTACACATGTGTGTGTGTATGTGTATGTGCATATATTAGGAATATGCGAGTGGCTTGCTCGTGGCTCATCGGGTAACAAGTCAGTTGCGATTCGCTGGTGGCTGTGCTTAAGTGAAATGTCGAATAAATCAGTTATTTTCGTATGGGTGTTTAGTTTTTTTTATCACAACTCCGCATATGTTAGTGTGTGGAGTGGGAATATCTTATTGAGTATATTTTGACGAACTATTATTGTGCACACATATACACACACATATAAACTTTATAGCTACTCATATGGGCTATTTCACAAAAATCAACTTGACTCACCCGCAACCGCAGACCGATTACCATATTTCTGCAGGCAAATATAAATCATACAACTAGTTCACATACATGCGCACACACATACGTTTGTACATATGTATGTATGCATGTCGTTTTTGTCTCTAAGACAATTTTACTGGCAAACAGTTTTATTGCCGTTTTTGTGTATTTCCTTATTTCTTTGCTTACATTTCTTTTCTTTTCTTTTTGCTCTTTCTATTTTTATTAACGCAGTCCTACGTTTTTCCCTGATTTTATCAGCATTTGGATTGAATGAATTAATAAGTTCAGAGTCGTTATGTTGCAGCCGGTTTGGGATACCAATAAGCCGCCTCTCTATACGTGTGTATGTGTATGTGTATGTATGTATGCGTGCATAAGTAGACATGGCTGTGGGCATGCACGTTCGTCATGGTTCCCTTTTGTTAGGCGCGCACACATTTTATTTATATGCCAAACAGGTAAACGCATGCGCGTGTATCTACGCATTTAACAGAAAACACACTCACATACACACATGTTATGGGCGCAGAAGCATACATGCATACAAAGCATGCATTTGAACATAGCACGCCTTCAAAGCTACTAGTTTTGAACTACATTTTTTACCACCACTTTGATTTGCAACTCAATTCTGCGATTTTTATTATTATCTTCTAACACGTCTTCTATACTGTACTTCTTCAATGTTAGCGACGGATACTTTTTACAAAGCGATGCCTTACGAAATGTCAAGTGTCAGTCTATGCAGCAGCATCATTCCGTTTAACGAACTAGTGAGCCTCTGTATCAGCTTAATCGCTGTTAATGAAGTAGTTCACAATTGAGCCCGAATACACTAGTCCGATTTGCACTAGTTTTGGACCAGTTGGGAAAAGCACAAAAAAATGTTTTAATTAAATTTTCAAAAATAGTTTTTTACGATTTAAATCATAACACAAAATTTTTTTCTTGTATTGAAATTTATTTTTCGCTGTACATGAATTTGTTCGTAATCGAGCTCGGATGCACTAGTCCGATTTGCACTAGTTTTTGACTACTTGGGAAAAGTACAAAAAAAATGTTTTAATCAAATTTTCAAGAATAGGTTTTTACGATTTAAAACATTACAAAAAAATTGTTTATTCTATTTAAATTCATTTTTCGTTGTTCATAAAGTAGCTCAAATTCGACCTCTGATACACTAGCCCGATTTACCTTTGTTTTGGACCGGTTGGGAAAAGTACAAAAAAAATGTTTTAGTAAAATTTTCAAAAGTATTTTTTGAACGGAGTAAAACATTATACAAACTTGTTCATTATAAATATTGTATTTAAATATATTTTTCGCTGTTAATAAAGTAATTCATAATTGATCACGTATACACTAGTCCGATTTGCACTAGTTTTTGACTAGTTGTGAAAAGACAAAACAAATGTTTAAAACTAATTTTCAAGCATAATTTTTTACGAGTAACATTACACAAAATTTTTCTTGTATTTAAATTAATTTTTCGCACCATACAAAATGTTTTCTTGCATTTAAATTCATTTTTCCCTGTTCATGAATTAGTTCGTAATCGACCTCGGATGCATTAGTCCGATTTGCACTAGTCTTCGACCAGTTGGAAAAAATCCAAAAAAAATGTTGTGAGCAAATTTTCAAGAATATTTTTTTTACAAAACATTATACACAATTTTTTCTTGTATTGAAATTTATTTTTCGCTGTTGTAATCGACCTTGGAAGCACTGCTCTGATATGCACTAGTTTTCTACTAGTTGTGGAAAAATACAAATAAAGTTTTAATCAAATTTTCGAAAAATAATGTTTCGAATTATAGCAATACAAAAAATTGCTTATAATATTTAAATTTATTTTTCGCTGCTCATGAAGTAGTTCACAATCGCCCCAGATGCACTAGTCTGATTTGCACTAGTTTTTGACTAGTTGGGAAAAGTACAAAAAAAAATGTTTTAATCAAATTTTCAAGAATATTTTTTTACGGTTTAAACCATTATATACGCATCATGAATTAGTTCGTAGTCGACCTGGGACGCACTAGTCCCATTTGCACTAGTTTTGGACCAGTTGGGAAAAGTACAAAATAAAATATTTGAATCAAATTTTCAAAAATATTTTTTTACGAATTAAAACATTACAAAAAATTTGCTCTTAAACATAAATTTATTTTTTCATTTATGAGATTGTATTTTTAAAAATTACACACATCAAGAAATATCAATTTTAATTTAATTTTTTCGCCTCTATTTTTATTATCTTTTATTTGTATACTCTGTTGTCTTATAGTTTATCTTTCAACTGTTTGCACGCGCAATCTTCGCAAGTAATGATAAGCTGGTTTTTAAGGGGAACTACGCAAGAAATTCACTACATCAACATCAGCATGACACGCATTCTTAAAATTTCAAGCATGTTTTTGTAATAGCAAAATTTTTTTTTTTCAAAGCAGCTTCAATTGCCTCATTTCCAACTAGTACAATTGTAGTGACTTCCGCACTAGTATGACTTTTTGCGTCAAATATCAGCTCACGTATTAGAATGTTGGCTGAGTAGTTTGGATACCTATAGTCGAGTATGCACATAAATGTATATACATAAGTAAAAGGTGTTTTTTTTAGTTGCATGAGAACTATTGTTAGCGATAAATAGGGCTTGACAGCTGAGAATGGCAAACTAACTGTGCTGACGTTTCTGTTAAGTCAGGCTTGGCAAGTCTTCGTGAATCGTTAGATAGAGATTGATTTGAGGTTTCCTGTTCTATCTCATGGGTTTTTGTTCCCAAATCTCATGAATAGTTTAACGCCAGAACAACGTTTCCAGATTGTAGAAATTTACTTTGTAAGAAATTAATGTAATCGCGAAGTTCATACAGGGAAGAGTTGAAGAAAAAACCGAAATTTCGCTTTGTCGTCGATCTCAACTAGTTGGCTTTTATCCTTCGACTACGTGGCAAGTTTTACATAAGTATCTTGGCTTATGTGCCTAAAAAATTCAAATAATTGAAGTCAAATGACCGTCGTTTGCGTCGCATTTTTCATGATTGGGCTCAATTAGATTTATTATTCAGATTTATTGGAAAATGTAGGCAAAAATTTGCGTGACCGAATTAGATTCGATTACTTCGAAGTTTGCACTTCAACCTCCCAGTCTTTTGTGTCCTCTACTCATCACAGTTCTTCATCCAGACCCAGTTCCCTTATTAAACTTGAGATAGAGCTGGGTTGGACTGAGCATAGGTGACTTTCTTACGGCTGCAGTTGGTCGAGAAGTCTTAAACTTCTCCGCGCTATAGCAGTGCATTCAAAGAGAAGATGCATTCGAGTCTCCTGGGATTGGACGCAGAAACGACAAGAATCAGAGGAGAATATTCAGATCTCGCGCAGATGACTATGCAGTCTGCATTGGCCTATTAGAATGCCCGTGAGCATTCACAGTTCATCCTTGGTGAGGGTTTTGAGTTTTTTGAACCTCTCCTCCCATGTAGCTCATACCATGAACCATGTAAGTCGTAGCCATGACGGAGTTAAAACAGATATCAAAATCAAAAACTAAATGCTATGAAATTATCCACCAGATTTTAATATTAAAAAAAATACATCCAACAATGTTTCTTATTTCTGTGTTTTGTATTTGAAGTACTCAAGTTCTTCAAAAAGCACCCGATACATATGCACATCCATACATAGGAACATTCGAGTTAAGTGTATGACGTTCGTACGTCAGGTTGTTGTATTATGTTACGGGTTACTTGATTTTTTTTTCTTCTCTTACTTTTTATTGTTTCTACTTTGTTGTGTGAACTTTTTCTTGCAAGCTGTTGCTTCTTTCTGACATGGTACTAAAAGTTACACACACACATACATACACACCCATGCATAGACAAGATCATACATGCCAGCCAGCACACATTCGCGCTTAAGCTCCGCTGGAGCTCAGATTTGCTGGCCTGGCCTGTTCACCTTCTTTTGGCGGTTACGCGAGTCAGCACACCACTCTTGACTAGCTACAGCTACAGCTTCAGTCCCAACCTCAGCCACAGCCTCAGTCTCAGCCTCAACCTCAGTCACAGCCTCAGCTTCAGCTTTGGCTCCAGCTGCTGTTTGTGTGCACCCCCCCCTCAGCGAGCTTAAATGCGCACTTGCGCTCTTTTGGTTAAACAGATTTTTCGAAAATGTTTTTCTTTCGTATGATTTGACTTTACCTCTGTTCGATTTACTGCTGAGGTTTTCTTGTATATAAACCAGACCGCCTCTCCACCCGCCTTCCACGCTTTTTGCCGACAAAACACTACTTGCGCTCGTGGCTGCGCCGTGGCCAAGAAGTCGTTCCACCAGTTTATATCTTCTTGTTTGCTCACTGCTTGTCTTGTAGACTTTTGTTGTCTTGCTGTGCGCAATTGTTGTTGTTCGTGTTTTGCCTCGTATTACTTATGGTTGTTTACGACAAGTTTTTTTTGTTTCATACATACACACATACATACATAGTGGCTAACTAGCTGACTGACTCCATACATCGCACACCTTCATTATTGCGTTGCGCTGCGTTGTGTTGCGTTGCGACTCCACACGAGCTTAATTCTGTATTACGTCTGCTGGTTGTTGTTGTGTATGGATCGTTGCTAAGCATTTAATATTTTGGATTTTTACTCACATATTTCACGTGCATACATACAAACGCAGATCTTTGTTGAAGTGCTCGTTGTTTGACTGGTTTTCTGGCGGGCTGCCGGCGCTCCATGTTTGAGACTCAGCTTCGACCCGCATCGTCTGTGTGAGTCTGCGCATACGAATGTGATTTCTTAAGCTCGAACTGCATCACAAAGGGTTTTAGATTGAATGTGCCACTCTTGTCCCCAGGTGCCCATTGATACAATAGCTGCCCCATTTTTTTCAACTTCAAATTTATTCTTTGAATTTCTTTTTATTCACTGTTTTTTGTTTTTTTTTATTTCCATATCTTATTTCTCTTATCCCATAATTTCCTTTTAATTTTCACGTCGCTTCGTGCCCTTTAACTGGCACTTGCTTCTGGCAGTTAATGTCAGATTTTCTATGTCACCATTTGCTTGCTTAACCCATTTTCGTGTGGCTCCAAAGTGTTCGAATTCGCTCCTTTCACTGGAATCCGGTTATGTAAATTCGTTCTGATTATTAATTAAAATGTTCATATATTGTAGTTGTTGAGTAAAGGTTTCTACTTTTTGATTTTTAGTTGGAACTCAAATTTTAATTAAATTAAATTTAAGTGACTTTTGCAGAAAAACCTCAGATTCTCTTATACGCGGATGGGTTTCCACAGAAATATAGCAGCACTCAGTGTAGTGGCATAGATATTTGAGAACAGGTGACGTGAACACCAGATCAGAGTCTACAGTGAAAGCTTGGCTGCCATAAAGACACTGAAAAACGTACGTGGCGGTGGTGGTGGTGCAGGATGTTTTGTCTGAGTAACATAGACCAGGCCAAATTAGCGCAAAAGCTGCTAATTTGACACCACAGCTTTTTATTAGTCAAACAGGCGGAGAGGCAGATCTGTATGTGACTGCAGCAAGAGCAAAGCTGCGCTCATGGCTTTAGATAGCCCTCCAACGACTTCAAGGGTGCTGTAAATCCAGGCTGAACTATCGCGGTAGGTAACGAGAACTTCGGCTCTTTAGCTGGGATAGGCTCTGAGGCCCACTTCTTTGGCCCGGAGCCAGCATTTGGAGAGGAGGATGAGACGGCAGACCACTTTCTGTGCGTCTACCCGGCCTTCGCTCGAATCAGACTTGAGGTCCTTGGCACTGATGTGTTAAAAAGCGAACACCTTGGCTCTTTAGCACCACAAGATATACTCAAACTTCTTCGGAGGTCCGGTAGATTTAGAGAAAATCAAAAAGGTCCAGCCCGAGTGCATTACCATAGACTTAATGTTGTCTGAGTGTTGTACTTGCTAGTTGTGGCGACAAAAAAAAGTTATGATTAAATTCAGCTGCCAAGATGAACTAGCTTGAAGTTATCGAAGTATGAGGACACTATGATGTGGAGGATAATAACCTGGCTATAAATTTGTCAGCTATGGCCCTGCAGAATATCCAATGATCTCTGCGACAAAACCAGTTATTTCCTCAGGTTTTTGCAACGCTCATTAGATGGATCTGTGGGATCATCTACAATAGACAGAGATTCTGATGTTGTATCCTCAATAATCATATAACAGCTAAATGCTTCTTGCAAAAGCAGAGGAGGTATGATGGCCTATGTATTCTTGTATGAAGAATAGAATATAGTAGATAGATTTGAGGTTTGCCTTTGGGGTCTTATGTGTCCTCTACTCATCACAGTAACTCATGCAAACCCAATTCTCTTATCAAACTTAAGATAGAGCTGGATTGGGCTGAACGTACAAGTCTATAGCACGACAGTCAAGGAGAAGGTATATTGGGGTTTCCTGGGATCGGAGTTCGAATTTCTTATGAAGCTGAAAAGGAAGGTTTTAAGATGTCTGGTTGGGTTGATCACGGTACACAACCTACGAGAGTTGATCGATTTTTTTCCTCCAATTCGTTGTGTCCGTTTCGTTATTCTTCCGCAAATGGAGCGACCTACAGTTTCACTAATCTGCCTCCAAACGACAGATGGCTTTTATGTGAAGCTTTTCCATTGCAGAAATACACTCAGGGGTTTGTCATTGCCTGCCGAGCGGCGGCCACTATTAGAAAATATTTTTTTCTATAATTGGTGGTCAGTAAGTCTCGGACCCAAGACCGCCCGAACAGTATACTTGAACAAGCCCAGCTTCCAATTTATGGATGTTATAAATATCATCAATAGCCCAATGTGTCTCCTATCGGCTAGCAATACAAAGTTTTCTGTTCGTCTTTGTACAACATTCGATAGTCTAAAGAAGCCCAAATGTAAGTCATCTAAGTTCTCTGTCCCATAACAGATTTCTCAGATTCAATAAGGAGTTAAAGATATTTGGAAAGGAATAAACATTACCACCTCTCTTCCCTAGCTATTTTCTCATACTTACTTTCAGTCCGAGGTACGAAATACGATAGGTATCTATGCTATCTATCGAAGCTAACTGCCATCACCCAAAGGGCTAATAGAACTACACATTATCGGCTTGGATTGTTTGTTAAAGGTTTAAGTACCACATAGTGCCATCTTACTGAAACCGAAGCTTCCTTACTTACTTATGTCCTGATCTGCTCGTGGAGCATAGGGCACGGCAAATGTCGTTCCAGTTGTAATTTACGGCGTCGAGTTCCCAATCGAGTGAATGTGGGAAAATAATGCCCCGGTACCAGTGGTTAATACCGAACAGCCAGCCTCGCAGGATATACCTATTAGTTCCTCTACAACTACGCGTGATTTTCAACAAAGTCAGCATCCTTTTCTTGCTAATCAAAAGCCCATACAGAGAAACGATATTCCTATCGCAGTTCATATTAATTTGCCTTTGCTGCACTCTTTTCTAATATAAGAAAATATTTTTTCCAATAGTAGTCGTCCATCGGACGGCAATAGTAAACCTGCTTATGAAAGTACAAGGCGGAGCTAAATTAATCCTCAAATTCTCTTTTCTTATAACTTTCTTACTAAATAAATAAAATTGTATTAATTCTTTCTTGAAGGTGGCGCAAATTAATCAACCAATTTTTTTCTTTAACAACTTTTTTGCTAAATAAAAAATTTAATTATTTCTTTTTTCAAAGTGGCGCAAAATGTTGTTTTTAATAACTTTCTTACTAAAAAAAATTGAGTTTTGTTTCTTGAAGTTGGCGCAACTTTAATTATCCAATTTTTTAACAACTTTTTTCCTGAATAAAAAAATTTAATTACTGCTTTTTTCAAAGTGTCACAAAATTAATCACCCAATTTTGTTTTTAACAATTTTTTTTTCCAAAAAAAAATGTGATGTTTTTTCTTGAAGGTGGCACAAAATTAATCATCCCACTTTTTTCTCTAGCTACTTCTTTACTAAAAAAATCTAATTATTTATTTCCTCAAGGCGGCGCAAAATTAATCCCCTAATTTTGTTTTTGAATAACTTTTTTGCTAAATAAAAAAATGATTTTAAGTGATGGAATTTTGAAGTTTATTTATTAAGAGGATAAGGAATTTATGAGCGAATATTCTGGTGTAAAAAATTTTAAGTAAAAAAAATTTTTTGTAAGTCAAATATTTTAAGTAAATTTTTTTTAAATTTATGAAAATTTTGTGGCTATTTTTTTCAATTTTATTAAATTGTTTTTAATTTTTGTAAAATTGTTTTGATTTTAGAAAAAATGTTTAGGTTTTAGTAAACTTTTCTTAATTTCAGTAAAATTCGATTACCAAAATTTTTTTAATTTTAGTAATTTTTTTTTTAATTTTAGTAAATTTTTTTTTAATTTTAGTAAAATTCTATTGCTAAAATTTGTTTAATCTTAGTAAATTTTTTTAATTTTAGTAAATTTTTTTAGTTTTATAAATTTTTTTTATTTTATTAAATTTTTTTTATTTTATAAATTTTTTTTAATTTTAGTAATTTTTTAATCGAATTTATTTTTTTTAATTTTAGTAAATCTTTTTCAATTTTATAAAATTATAAAATTTTTTTAATTTTAGTAAAATTCTATTACCTAAATTTTTTTAATCTTGTAAATTTTTGTTAATTTTAATAATTTTTTTTTTTAATTTTAGTTACATTTTTTTTAATTTTCGTAAAATTTTTGAAGAACCCTTGTAAAACATCCGTCTCGAATCTCAATCAAAGCTTTCTACCAGACGTCGTAAAATTAACTTTTAAATCAGTTCCATAAGGCCAGCCCACTTTTTAGGATAAAAGTATCAGTGTTTCTTTTTTCCTTTTACTGCTGTGATTTCTTTTGTCGCATAATTGGCTTCTTTTTTACACGCTTCTTAATGCCCTTTAAATCTATCCACTGTCTTTTGCTGACTTTGAGCTCCATAGCTTTATTTGCCGTGCCGTCACTTGTTACAACCCAATTTCGTAATACCTCAAGCTGTTGATGGGCTCAACTGCCACGTAAAAAGAGCTTACGCCTTATGTCAATTTTCTTTCCCTTTCTTCTTTCATTTATCAGGTTTTTGCTTGCCATTTCTTGTCTTTGCTCGCACTTAATTATTTTAGCTTCACTGTGCGTGACTTATTGGCACTTCCGGTTGTGAAGTTCTGCTTCTCAGCCAAGTCAGAGAGACAACTCTATACTGGCCTTCACTAGTCTTCAAGCATTGCACTTTACTTTGTTCTTCTTTATTTATTTTATTTCCGTTTGTTTGCAATTTTGTTGCCAACATCTGTTTCCCTGTATTTTTCTTTGTTTTGGCTAACTGTTATCGGTTTCACTTGTTTTACTCTCTCACTTTTATGAAAAAACAAAATGTTATCATTACTTAAAGTTTTTGTCATTGCCCACTTTTTTATCGCTTGCTACAGCTACAAGTATATCACATTGATAACCGTTGGACTGGTTGATAAGAACTAAGTGTGAAAGGGTGAAGACTTACGGGGCTGATATAAAATTTAAGACTATTTTAAAGTATATTTAATTTGCAATTTCAGGCGTTTATGACGTAATATTTTGTAGTGTGCAATAATAGTTTTTCCTGCGCATGGCCAAATGATTTATGAATGTAATGAAATGAATTGAAAAAATAAAAAATTAGATCTAATTGCTGGATTTTTATTGCTTTTTCTCATTTAAAATCCGCGCCTTCTTGAGTGTCTGTACTGTACAGACTTTGCATGCGGTTGTGTTGAAAAGCTGCTTCCCGTTTGAAGGAGAAAAGTTCGCTCGACGTCTAATATTACTCTCTCTCTCGCTCTCTTAGCTTCACAGTCTGTGGTGGACCTTAGCTTCATCAACAATCCTCCTCCAATTCAGTCTCTCTCTTGCCTCATTTCTCCAATTACGAACGTTCATCGCTTTTAAATCTGCTTCTACGTCCTCAAGCCATCTTTTTCTTGGTCGGCCTCTCTTTCTTCCTCCAATTGGAACAAAGTAAACACTCACAATCCATCTAATCCGCTGCGCTTTAATAAAACGTATAACATTTTCACGTCTAACAGTGCATTTACCATTAAACGTTCGCTCTTTGCTATGAAATCAGGAATGATCCGATTCAATATTAAAATTTCAGATGGTAAGCACATTTGAAATGGCAGAAACATGAAATTTGCCTGCTTACACAAAAATTATCGTTTAAATTTTTCGTTTTTCTGAAAGCGCCCAATTTAGGTTAGGTTATGGTGGTAGTCGGTCTGCACGACCAACTCACTTAGACCTTGCAGGTTCGTTGTGATACAGCTATGCTACCTGGCAGCCTGTTTATCTTTTTTCGTGAAACCATTTCGTGGCTATTATGAAGCGCAGGATTCATCCCATGTTCAATTTACACGATGACTTTTCATGCGCGTCGAACTGGGTGGCAAAAAGTGTAGAGAAGTTTACGGGGTACGTATGCACTCACGGTCAGCAAATTCGAGGGATTTTTTGACATTTCGCTTTCATCGCATTCATATTTTCGTATATTTATTCACGTGTACGAGAGGCGGCCGCCGTAGCCGAATGGGTTGGTGCGTGACTACCATTCGGAATTCACAAAGAGAACGTAGGTTCGAATCTCGGTGAAACACCAAAATTAAGAAAAACATTTTTCTAATAGCGATCGCCCCTCGGCAGGGATCGTGATTTTAGAGCAGATATAAAAGTTTATATCCGTCTATGAGAAGTAGTTTTTCAACCCAAAAACGCGCACTCGCTTACATTTATTAATTTCTTATTTATTTGGAAAACACAAATTCATTTATTTTATAAAAATATCACTTTGTGTCACATAAAAAATCATCCAATCCCTTAACGATAGTACCGGCCATTAAATCATTTGATTATCACCTGCCACATGCGCGGCATATGAATCACGCCGTCAACTTTCTTTCGATTGTTTTAATATTTATTTTATTGTTGTTTTCTCAGCCCATAATTTGTTTAGTTTTGTGATTAATCTGACCTCGGTGTCATTTCAAAGATAGAACCCAGACATGTGAACGCGTATGTATGTATGAAGGTATGTCGGTTAGATTGGCATTTTTCAAGGCGGATGAGAAAGCATTTAAAGTAAAAAATATATTAAAAAAATTAGAAAAATATTAAAAAAGATTTAAAAAACTAATAAAAAAATATTAAAAAATATTTAAAAATTAAAAACTATTAAAAAAAATTTAAAAAACATTAAAAAAAATTTAACAAATATTGAAAAATTTAAAAAATTTTGAAAAATTTTAAAAATATTAAAAAAATTAAACCCAAAAAAAAAAAAAAAAAAACTGTAAAAAAAAATGTAAACAATTAAAATTTTTTTTTTAAATATTAAAAATATTAAAAAAATATTAAAAGAATTAAAAAAAGTTAAAAATATATAAAAATATATTTAAAAAAAATAAAAAAACGCACAAAATTAAAAAAAAAAAAATTTTAAATATTAAAAATATTAAAAAAATTAATAAGATATATTTAGAAATATAAAAAATATAAAAAAATATTAAAATATATTCAAAAATAAGAAAAAAATAAAAAAATGTAAAAAATTAAAAAAAAATTTTAATGAATATTAAAAATAGGTAGTAAAAAAATATTAAAAGAATTAACAAAAATTAAAAATATATAAAAAAATATTAAAAAAATTAAAAAAAACTAAAAACATGTAAAAAATTAAAAAAATATTCAAATAAATATTTAAAATATTAAAAGAATTAAAAAAAATTAAAAATATATAAAAAAAAATATTTAAAAAATTAAAAGAAAAAAACTAAAAAAATGCACACAATTCGAAAAAAAGTTTTAAATATTAAAAATATGTTTATTATAATAGGACTATGCGGTTTTTTTTCGAAATTTGAAACTTTATTGACGTAAAATGGTTACAAATTTAATATTCAAAATATTGTCCATCGCTTACTACTACTTTTTCCCATCTTTCTGGCAATTCACGGATTCCCTTTGTGAAAAATTCGGTCGGTTTTGCCGCAATCCACGAATCGATCCATTTTTTGACTTCATCGTAATTACGGAAGTGCTGGTCAGCCAGGCCATGTTGCATCGATCGGAAGAGATAGTAACCGGATGGCGCAAGGTCTGGACTATACGGCGGGTGGGGTAGGACATCCCATTTGAGCGTTTCTAAGTATGTTTTGACCACTTGTGCAACATGTGGCCGAGCATTGTCATGTTGCAAAATAACTTTGTCGTGTCTATCGGCGTATTGCGGCCGTTTTTCTCGCAGTGCTCGGCTCAAACGCATCAATTGTCGTCGGTAGACATCCCCCGTAATCGTTTCATTCGGTTTCAGTAGCTCATAATACACAACACCCAGCTGGTCCCACCAGATACACAGCATAACCTTCAGGCCATGAATATTCTGCGCCGACGTCGATGTTGAAGCATGGCCAGGGTATCCATACGTTGCCCGACGTTTTGGATTGTCGTAATGGACCCACTTTTCCTCGCCAGTCACAATTCGATGCAAAAAACCCTTTCTTTTGTGCCGTTGAAGCAGTTGTTCGCATGCCATAAAACGGCGTTCAACGTCTCTTGGCTTCAATTCATACGGCACCCAATGGCCTACCTTTCGGATCATTCCCATGGCTTTTAAACGTTTGGAAATGGTTGATTGATCAACTCCCAAAGTTTTTGCAACCTCTTCTTGCGTTTGAGCCGGATCTTGATCGAGCAATTCCTCCAATTCGGTATCCATGAACTTTGGCGGCGCACCCTCGCGTTCTTCGTCTTCCAAGCCAAAATCACCACTTTTAAAGCGTGCAAACCACTTCTGGCACGTTCGCTCAGATAGAGCATGCTCACCATAAACTTCCACCAAGATACGATGACTTTCGGCTGCTTTTTTCTTCATATTAAAATAATGAAGAAGAATTCCCCGCAAAAACACATTATTTGGCACGAAATTCGACATTTTCAAGTGTGGTAAAAATATTGTTGTTTACGCTTCAAATAAAAAACTTATACTGACGTTTGTGCCTTACGACAGTAGCTCTCCAATGAATGTTTGGAAATGTGGATCGATGGAATAATAATCAAGTTACGCCATCTGTTGTAAAACCGCACGAACTTATAAATTACATATATAATAATATATATATTAAAAAAATTAATAAAAAATATTAAAAAATTCGAAAAATATAAAAAAAAAAATAAAATTAAAAAATTAAAAAAAACTAATAATTAAAAAAAAATATTAAAAACATTAAAAAAAAACTTAAAAAATATTAAAAAAAACACTAAAATAATAAAAAAATAGAAAATATATCAAAAAATATTTAAAAAAAAATAAACAAATATCAGAAAAATTAAAACAAAATTAAAAAGAAATTTTTAAATGTTAAAAAAATAAAAAAAATAAAAAAACAAGAATAAAAAATTTAAAAAAAAAAATGTTAGAAAAAAATATTAAAAACAATTGATATTAACTCTCGAAATTAAAAAAAAAACCTGGTTTTTCTGTGACTAACTACTTCAGGTCTGAATAAAACCCAATTGCAGCCTATTCATTGAAGCTTTTACGTTTTAAGTTTTTTGTTTTTGCTTTTGTTTGTTTTTGTTTTTGTTAATTTCAGTTCTACATATGTACATTTAGTGATATTAAAATTTAACAATTCAACAATTACTAAGTCGTAAAACCCACTCCAGCTATCGATTGTGGGCCGTTCTACTCGTTGATTATAAAAAAAAAACTGCTTATCTACGATTTATTGTAAATACAAAGTAAATGTACAAATGTAGTGGAGTACAGTAGTAAATGTAAATATGAATGTGTGTATGTAGCCAAGGTCATCGCTACCGATCGATGACGCTACAAAAATAATTCTATATGTACCGAAAATCCAGCTATCTGCACTATTTATTTATAGTTTTTTTTTTACAGAAATTACATGTGTTCGTATGTATGTAGGTATGTATGAACGTACAAATGTATGAGCGTAATTGCCCAGAGCTGCGTGTATAGACAATTGGACTCAATATTTAATAAGAATAAAATAGTAAAAAGAACAAAAGCAAAAAAAAAAAAACAAAAACAAAAATTATAAAATCATGAAATTAAAAACTGACCAGCAACAATAAATGCATGCAATAACGACAAACAAAATAGAAGAAAAAACAAAAAAATCAGTTAAATGATAATCACAATAAAGCTGCAGTCAGTCACAAGTACTTTTTTATGCCGACAAAATAACAACAAAACCTTTGACTGCACGCAGCCACATTTAGGCTAGTGTGTGCGCGCTCTCTACGCTGTTCGTGTTATCAGCTGGCAGCGGCTCAGTGTCTCGTAGCTCATTAAATGCCAATGCGCCTGCTGATGATGTACCCCTCGAAATATACATATTTATGTGCATATGTATGCTTGCATGAGGCTTTGTAGAGGCAAAATGTTGGCTTGATGTAGATTCGGCATGAGCGGCATGAAATGATTATAATTTTCATTTTCTTATGCATCTAAAATTTCTCGAATGCAGACCACAGTTCTTTCCTTATCTCTCTGCATTTCTTGGAGTCAAAACAAAAAATCAACAATAAAAAATTGTATGATTTATGCTGAAAACAGTGAAAAACGTACGCAGTCCCTTACCGCAGCCCCTAACGAGCACAAAAACTCATTCCCTGAGAACAACTGCGTTCTTTTAATTACATATTTACACAATACATCGGTTTGTGTGTCTATGCCATTGCCATTGATATTTTTGCTTAAACACTTTTTCACACATCCGCGTTATCAGTTACAATTTTTCATTGTTTAATAAACCAAAGCCAAAAACCAACAAATGCAAATAGTGCATTTATCTATATTTAACATTATTCAACAGTGTTTTTAAGTTATTTTACTAATTATTATAATTTTCCTAAGTTTATTTTGTAAATGATTTCGAAATGTACTGCTTGGTAACATTGTGTGGTGCGAGAGCAATCAGCTGACAGGGTATTACGGGAATTTTTAAATATCGTGAAAAAAAATCTACGATACTACGATACGGAAGGAAGGAATTTTTCATTTACATGGGGTTCTCATTAGTTTGATCGTAACAGCTGACAGAGGACTGCGTTTACGTCGTACACTGTTTTCAGAATTATGCCTACATGAACGCACAAACATATGCACATACATATGTACACACATATGCCTTAAGTACCCACTACTGCGATCGCTGCTCTGCCACAGACAAAGTGGCCAGTTTGTATGCCAGTAAGTGTGGCAAAAGCCCATTATCACCACCATAGCGCACCAAGCGCTCCTGCTAAAGTGAGCAAGTGAAATTTTACATGTTCGTTCTTGCTGGCTGTCAGTCTTTGCATTCAGTTGCTCATTTTCCCCCTCTTTCATTCCCCTGCCTTTGCAGATGGTGGTCGGTGTTTGGTTTTTCTTTATACTTCTTACATTTTATATCTTTTTGTTCTCAGCTGTGCCACCGGCTCAATTGAATCTCTGCGCCGCGCTGCATAAATAAATACAAATTTGTTACTGAGAGTGCGAAAATGTATTTTCAATATTGCATTTATTATTAAAATTATATATACTTACCTCACGTACTGTTAGTTGTTTTCCGCACCACACAGCGTCACTCTGCTAAATAGTTGCATTTCATTTGGCAGCGCCGTTTGCTGCTGGTCGCGCTTCAAACAATAGTGTGCTCACACACAAGCCTACGCCTATACAATCATATACCCACGAGTATATATGTGTGAATGTAAGCAGAGTATGCAGAGAGCAATGAGTTGGGAGCAGCACACAGCAGCGCAGCGCACCTGTATGAGTCATCAACGGCGACAGCAATACCAGCAGCAGTAGCAGCAGCAGCAGCAACAATAATATTCGTGCTTCTGACCAAACAGCTTAATTCTTTATGCAATGCATGCATGAAAACCACAAAATTACGCCGAACTGGTGCCGACGAACACCTTCCACTTTTACCTACTCAGCTGCACACATGTGTATGCACGCAAGGCATAGACGATATAAACAGTAGTAAGGCAAAAACAAAAAAAAACAAAAAACTATCAAAACATTTGGTGAATGTTCAAGCAACAACAAATACTTGCAATACCCGTTTGTTTCGCATTCAAAATTCTCGAAAGTCTATACTCGTTGTACTCGACTCCTTGCTTCTCCGTCAACGTGTCAGTGCGTGCGCTCAACGTTATGAGCACTCTCGCAAACAGGTTTACGGATCCTCCACACCAACAACAGTCTCTTTTTCTTTCACTTCAGTTCAAATAATAAAAAGATTGAAATAAAAAAAGCCGCCATCCACATGCATACATATAAATGCAGTTAAACCACCTTTTGGCATGCGCTCAGCTGATCCATGCTCTGTTCGTTGCTCTCGACTCAGCACACAGCTGTTAACGCGCACAGTCACGCACTCACTACTGTTAAGAGGGTTTTGCTGTACTCTCGTTGCTGTTAAACTATTTACATGCATATCACTGTTTGTTGCTCTAATATTTTTGCCACTCTTATACCAATAATTTTCTCTGCCCGGCTGTGACAAATTTTGTTTACTTCTATTTATAAATGTGGTTGGGCTTTTTTTTTACTTTTTTACTTGTATTAACGTACAACGAGCAATTCTTCCGTGTCGTCCCTGATGTATTGGCATTGGGAGATGGCAGCCGCAGACTCGAAAGTTTTACAATTTAAATTCTGTTACTACTTTGAATAAGAAATGCGCTAACATTTGCAGACCATCTGTTTCGACATTTCATTACAAAACTTTATGCACAGATGTTTTCCTTTGTGCATGTTTTGGTGGGAAAGAAAACTAAGCATTGCTATTGAAACATATACAAACATACACATACACACACACACATTTTTTACAAATAATCTAACACTGCCCACTTGCGCTTTAAATAGTCATCTGTCAACTAAGCCAAATACATTTTTAATCCTAAAAAATTGCGTGGTTTCTGTTTGCTTAGTTGGATACTAAGCATTTGATGCTCGTAAGCCTCGCGTCGTATTATCAGTGTACGAGCAGTGGATGTGTGTATGTAGTTTAACAAGTGTTCTGGTACAATTTTATTAGAGCAGGGTAAATGAGCGCGGCCATGTTCATAATTACGTCAATGTGCGGTTTTATCAGAGCATGGAGTGTGACTCACACCATCGCTCTCATTCATGTACGAGTAGGTGTTAGTGTGCATACATGTAGGTGCATGTGTGTGTGTGTGTGTTGCTTTATCAAATTGGAAATTTCATGGTAGCTGTAAATTAACTTGCAACTAACCTATGGCGCTGATAATGAATGTTGTTAGTCACACGTAATTAGACAAATGTTTCGAGTGAAAACAAAAGTTAGAATTAAAGTTATTATTAAGAAATATGGAGCAGCAGGTAATCGATGCAGCACAGGGAAATTAGTTTTTATGAGCAGTACTTGCTTACAAATCTTGATAGTTGTACTAGGTTGTTTAAAGGGGGAGCCTGCTTTAGAGGCTTCAAGAAATCGATTTTTTCGTGGTTTTTTTTTTTCAAAACCAAAAAACCCAAAAAAAATTTTTTAGTATAGTATAGCTTCTAGTTAAACCAAGAAAAATAAACAAAAAGTGAGAAATTCAACAATTTTTCGCTAATTAAAAAAAAATTCATTTTTTTGGAAAAACAAATTCACTTTAGATTGTTTAAAAAGTGGGTTAATCATAACTTTCTTAAGGTTTTTTAGGTTCAACTAGAAGAGAATTTAATTCCGAATGTTATCTTGTTATCAATGTTATCTCGTTTCGATAGGACGTTTAACTTTTTCCCTATCTTTCCCGCCAATTAGGAAAAATCGCAAAAATAAAAAGGCGAGAAATCGAACTTCAAGCGATCCGGCCGCTCGTACTCCTGCTCGACGCTTGCTCACAATTTCTTCTGTAACTCCGAAAATATTTTGAATTTGCTTCTGAAATTTTGAGGACACATTTTTGGATAGATTGGGAAGACATTTATGCAAAAAAAAAAATCGATTTTTTGAAGCCTCTAAAGCAGGCTCCCCCTTTAATTAGTTTTGCGGTTTGACGAGAGAAACATAATTTTATGATTGGAAATACACTTTTTTTATTCTGCATAGTCTCCCTGAGCATCAAAATACTTTTTTCAATAAGATTCCAATGTATGAATTCCAGCCCTGAAGCGAGAATCTGGAAGCGCTGCAAAGTATGACTGAACTCGCTAGGTGCCAAATCTAGTTAATAACTTTAATAAATAAAAAATAATAATAAATTTAAAAAAGTAATAACTTTAATAAATTAAAAAAAAATTATAAAATTTAAATAATTACAACTTTAATAAATAAAAAAAAAACAAATAATCTTTCATAAATTTAAAAAAAAACTTTAACAAATTTAAAAATAATATCTTGAAAAAATAGAAAAACTTCAATAAATTAAAAAAAAATTATAACTTCAATAAACTAAAAAAAAGTAATAACTTAAATAAATTAAAAATAAAAAAACTTTAATAAACAAAAAAATTACTTTAGTAAATTAAAAAAAAAGTTATAATTTATAAAGTTAAAAACACATAACTTAAAAAAAGTTACAAAAATTATGCCTTTAGTTAATTAAAAAATTAACTTTAATAAACAAAAAAAATAATATAACTTTATTAAATTGAAAAATAATTATAATTTAAAAAAATTAAAAAAACATAATTAAAAAAAAAATTTTAAAAATTATACCTTTAATAAATTAAAAAAATAATAACTTTAATAAATTATTGTAAAAAAAAGTATTTCAATAAATCTAAAAAATTAATAACGTCAATGCATTAAAAAAACTCTAATATATTAAAAAACCTTTAATAAATTAATAAAAAACTTTAATAAGTTAAAAAAATAGCTCTAATAAATTTAAAAAAATATAATAATAATAAATTCAACAAAAAAAATTTAATCAATTTAAAAAATAATAACTTAAAAAATAGGAAAACTTTAATAAATTAAAAAATATAATAACTTCAATAAATTAAAAACAAAATAACTTTAATTAATTAGAAAAAAAATCACTTTAAAAGATTAAAAAAAAATGTATTAGATAAAAAAAAAGTTAATAAATTAAAAAAACAATAACTTTAATAAATTAAAAAAAACTTTAATAAATAAAAAAACATTGAAAAAGTGGAACGATTTTTATTGACACTCACTGTAAGCATGCATACAATTTATGCACATCGATAAAAGTTGCATTCTAACGGTTAAATCAGTAAACGCTTGGCTTTATTCGTCAATAAAAATTTTTAATAGAATTACCTGACATTTCAGGTGCACGAAAGCTTCCCACTTGCAGTCGCTCGTTCTACATTTGTATGTGTGTATGTATGTGCTTATGTTTGTATGTATGTATATACGGGTAATACCACACGACTTTGGTCGACACAAGCAACTGTCATAATTATGTCAACTCGCTGTCAAGACGTCTCTTTGCAGTCTCTTCGCTTTTTTCGTATTCTTGCAACGTTGCACTCGCTTCTATGGGCAGCGTGGCAGAAAGCAAACGTCTCGTCCTTTCACCCCACTTGAAGTGTATAATTTTTGTTGTATTTTAATTTGAATTTTACTTGACATCACTTTTTTGCTTGCTGCTGTCACTTTTGCCGATTTAAGAAAAAACTCTCTGTATGTATGTGTGTGTGTATTTGTGTAGGTACATATGTGTGTGTATGCAGGTCTGTGCATATTTTTCGCTTTTGTTTTCTGCATTTGTTTAGGCCAAAGTAATTCGACACTTTCTGTGATTGTTTGTTGTTGCTAGTTTCTCGTGTCTTGCTCTTTGCGTTGATTGGCTGTTGTTGTTGTTGTTATTTTTGTGACGTCTTGCCTTTTCTTTTGTTGTTATACTTTATTCAATCTATTTTGTTTGGTTTTTTTTTTGTTCAAATTTTGCAACACTAAAAGCATATAAATACTTCTATAGGGTGTCTCATTAAGATCGCCTATTTTGTTGTGTTGTTCGTCGAGCGTTGTTATTATTTGACAGCTGTCATGTAAAGCTGGACGGTAAAGCAACGTGGACGCAAAACCGGGAGGAGTTCTGAAACTTCAACGAAAACGCTTAGACTCACGCGGGGACACTTCGAAGATTTCCTTAACCCCGCTTTGCGATTAGATGAATTGACTATCCAGGTCTTGCAATCTGATACCGCTTCATCTGTTTTTATTTGTGGTTTTGAGTTGAGAGAGAGAAATGTTCTAATAGCCCAAGACAAAATTCTGAACTGGCAAATGGATTTCACTGCGGCTTTGATGAAATCTCAACGATTTGGTTAAAAAAAATTGCAAAATTTTACATTTAACCGATTCTTTGGGCTGAGAAGGTCATAAAATTAGGTTGTAAATACTGCTCTACGACTAGCAACTTTAAATTGAATACAAAAATGTCTTAAAATTGTCAATCCAGAAAAGTTCTACTCCAGCGCTTAATGCAATGCTAAATGTGGGACCTGTAAACATTGCAGGCAAAGCTGCAGCTACTCGTGCCGAAATCAGACTCAGAGGCTCAGGCTACAAACATGAGCTCATTTACGGACACTCAAGTAACCTTAGGAAATTTGAGTTCACCACTTTGGCGACTGATCAATGCACACCCCTGCTTCACATCATTCTCCACTCATATTGAGTCAAGGGAAGAGTGAGCGAGGTGCAGTATTTGCAGATAGGGCCTGGTAAACCTGTTCACGGATGGCTCGAAATTGGGTGGAAGGGTTGGTGGAGGACTATTCTTCAAAGAGCTCCCCATCAGACTCATCATTCAGGTTACCGGACCACTGGGGTGTATTCTAAGCAGAGGTGGCAGCAATCAAAGAACCAACTAATTGGCTGTTTACTTGAGTAACAACTGTCACGGAGGTTAATATCTACTCTATCTGGGCTCGATGATGGTGCACTCGAAACTGTTTAGCAAATGCCTGACTTCACTTTCGGTCGCTTCCGAATAAGTCCCCTTCTCGATAGCTACATTGCAGGAAACAGCGAGGCAGATGAGCTGTCTAAACAGAGGACCTGTGAGGTAGTTACCACGCAAAACTAGAGGTTTGGGATCTCACTGACTACCTGCGGTCTGTTTCTGGAAAGTTGGACTTGTGAGGTCGTGAAATCTTTCTGGCCACAAGTGGATTGGAGGCACTCGAGGGATCTTCCGAGGTTAACAGAATCTTAGCTCTCGAATTTCGTGGATGCCCTTACAAGATATTGGCCGCGATGTGTACATGCTGTGAGACTCGGCATTACTTGGAGTCCTCTTTGCGTCTGTGGTTTGGAGGATGAGATGGAATCAACTCGGCACTTCCTCCTTAAGTATCTTGGCTTTAATTTTTTTGCTACGCTTGCTGATTGAGGCAGGCATTGATATTAAAAACCTCCTCCGCCTTCCTTTCTTCGCAGCCTTCTTATCTCCTTTGCAATGGAATCACAAAGGAAGAATTTTTTGATTTTCATCCAAGCAAGCATTTCAACCTAACCTAATCAACCCAGCAAAGCTGAGAAATTACCTTTCTATATACAACCCAGACTTTCAGAAAAACTTGGTTTCATCAGTTCCAAAAAGCAGAATTCTTTTCATTTCAAAGTAGGAACTTTAAAAACATCAGAACTTATAAAGCTTAGCAATAGGTGCTCTTAATGAGGCACCCTTTACACGAGCAGAAAACATAATTTTATGGGAACTTTTTGACAATAAAGACGGCCTTTTTCATATTTCAAAATAGGAAGCCTTAATGGTGCACCCTATACCGCGCAACAACTTCACGTTCAGACCAATTTAACTTTTTGGCCTTTAGCACCAATTCTTGCAAATACTTGCCTTTCAACGCTCATTTTTTTTATTATATAATATTCCGGCTGACATTCACCTTGAATTTTATTGCAATTCATTGAGTATTTCCACGCTTTCAGAGGTTTTAGTAAAGCGTAAACATTTAATTGCGATTTGCAAATTTTTAACCCACTTCCCAATCGGACTGTTTGGGTTTGTTTTCCATTCACACAAAAAAGTTCTATCCAATTACTTTGGACTTCTTCTTCTTCTGACTAAGGAATTTCAAAGAAAAATTTAAGAAATGTTTATCTACAAAAGTTTCAAAGATTTGGTATCAAGTGGGAAGTATTTATAAGAAGAGTTTCTAATCGTAGGACTAAATCTTTTTATTTCAAGGTTAGGTTAGGTTAGGTTGAGGGAATGAGCACGAAGAAAGATTCGCCCTTTGTGATTCTTTTTATTTTTATTTCAATGCCCAATGTAAATGAATTCAAGATCAGAATACAGCCTCTTCCCATGGAATTATGAGCGATTAGTAATATTTTGAACATATAATTAGCTACTAAGACGTTGTTCAGCGCCGAGCTGTACTGGGTGTTGAGCTTATTGTTTCCCACAACCAAATGAACCGACCTAGGGCTTATGCTAAAAGTATTACGTGAAATCATCACTCCTGGGCGAGTATAATCAAAGGAGGTTCCACCAATTCACAAATCTCCCTGAGGACAAACTGAGAATACTCACGCGCATTCACACGGGTCACTGCAGACTGCGAAGCCAAGTGTACAGGATCCCAATCCTGGTTCATAGAATCCTGTCATTTTTACCACCAGCCCCGGTCGACTCAAGTCCCCCTTCTTCTCGAAAAGGATACTATAGTAACAATAAGAATAAAATACCTCGGCCGGAGAAAGGCGCATGCGCGCAGCCCAACTCAGCTCTTCGGTTTATTCGGAAAACTGGGTTATGGATGAGGTACTCTGATGAGTAGAGAGTACAAAAAAACCGTGAGGTAAAAGAAACCTCATTTTCATTCATTCAAATCATCACTGAAGGTGCATATTTCAGTCTTGACAGCACGTAAGCAGTGATAAACCTTTCCTCTTTCTCTTCCAAGTCAATTTAGAACCTCCGTCACCGCTTCAGTAAGCCATTCGTCACTTAGGTAGGTAGGTAGGTAGGGTGGTTGTCGTAAGACACCCTTAGACCTTCGGCAGGTCCATTGTGATACCACTGGAGCTTATCCTTACTCTACGTGTTCCTTTTCAAACCATCCGGTTGCTTTAATAAACGAGCAGAGCTTCGTTAGTTTTAGATGGGCTATATCCGTTACATCGGTTAGAAATGCTGTATCGAGAGTGCGCAGCCTTCTCATAGCTAAGCTTTCACACTCACATAAAAGGTGTCTGACTGTTTCCTCTTCTTCTGTATTAACCTTCCTACGGTCTTCAAATTAACTGACGCGGACGAACTTCGGGTCAAATTTGACCCAATACTATATTTTCAAGGTTTATACTTGGTTTTTGATTATTTTTATTGTTAGGTTTTTTTCCATTAAATGGGTATCTTAAATAAAAATGAAAATCCAAATATATTTTTCATATTTTTTTCTTAATATATTTATGAAAATTTTTATTTTATTTTTATGTGAATAATACAAACTTTAACAAAAACGTTTATTCAATAACAAAAAGATATTCATGAATAACGAAAACTTTAAATAAAAAGTGTATTTAATAATGAAAGAAAAAAGAAATAAATTATTTCAGACAGTTTGTACACAAAGTAATAGTTTGAGAATGTTGTTTACATATATATTTATTTCAAATGTCGCAAACTAATCCTGTTTTGTTATCAGTTTTTGGGCATAGTTGACATCGACTTCTTTTAGTTATTTTCTTTTCCGACGTGTTTCCAAATTGACCTGATGATGATGGTTGTGCATCCAGTTGAGAATCCTTTCGTATTTTTTTGGCAATTTCAAGTGAAAAATGTGCTCGTGGTAAAGTTTGTCGCTTTTTTATGTAGGGTGTTACGAGCTACATACCAAGGTTTTCCAAGTAAAAACGGCGCTTTGTAAGACAGCCCTCTTTCCAGGTGTGGTTGGCGGATTTGAATAAAACGAAAGCGTTATAAGCTGAAATGTCGATTATGTTACTAAACACTACTTGAGGCCACCGTTTTGTCATTCGTTTGCAAGTGTAACCGCTTACAGCTTTGTACAATGTGTCTACACCAACTTTAAATTTATTGTAGTCCAGGATTATTTCTGGCTTTTTATCCCGACGATTACTAATTTTTAAATCATGGTGTAGAGTACTAAGTAGAATCACAGCTCTATTCTTCTTAGGTATGTACGAAACGAGAGTTGTTTGTTCGGTAAAAGCGAAGATTGATGAATTTAGTGGTCTTCTTTTTATGTTCACTAAGTCTGGTGGTAGTTCGGGCTTGTTTTTGCGTATTGTTCCTACTATCGCAATACGTTTCTCCAATAATTTTTGTGCCAATTGATAAGACGTGAAAAAATTGTCGGTTGTGAGGTTATGTCCTTTTAGCCCTTCAATCAAATCAAGAACAACACGCATGCCTTGATTTTTTTCGGGGGTTCTTCCGATTGCCTTGCCAGTGTAAGGTTGGATGTTCCAAATATAGCTCGTTGTTGAATCACAAAGTACCCAAAATTTGATTCCATACTTTGCAGGCTTTGCTGGCATGCACTGGCGGAATGGACATCTTCCTCTGACAGCTACTAATTGTTCATCGATGGTCACGTTTTCCGTTGGATTGTAAAGCTTAGGTAATATCTCAACCCATTGATTCCACAAATCACGTATGGGAGCAAATTTATCCAACGATCTTCGTTCACTTCGAGTTTCCCTGTTGTCGAACCTAATCACTCTTGATATTTTTTTGAAAGTCTTCAAAGGCATAGTTGCAGCGAATATTGGTCTTCCGGTTTCAGGGTTCCAAAGACTTTCACAGCTTTCGTTATTTGATCGAAAAACGCCAGCTAATATTAGCAATCCAATAAATGCAAATAGTTCGATGTTTTCAATATCCAGCCATTCTTCACCGTATATTCGTTTTCCCTCAATGTTTGTGTAGGTCAATATCGTACGTATCAAAGGAGGTGGAAAAAATAGTTCAAAGCTAGAAATTTCTTTTTCGGTAATTCGTGAGCACGAGTAACGCGTAGTCCCGGAATCAAGCTGATAATATTTTCTCTTGAAGCTCTTCCGGCACTTGTTACAAGAGGGGTTTTTGAAAAGTTTATTTGACCATTTTTTGACGACATCATTTCAGAAGGCACAAGAGAATTTTCGTCACGTTCAACATGATCTTCGAATTCAGAACACGATTCCTCACTATCCGAAAACACGGCCAAAGAGAATTCACTCTCACTATCACTCATCGTTACGAAATAAATAGTCGAATAATCAAACAAAGCAAGTGCTTTTAAATTTATGTTTACTGTGAACTCAATAAAAGCAGATTAAATAATACAATGCAACCGCTGACCCGAAAATTTGCAATTAGCAAATAAATTTAATTCAAATAACGTCTGATTTGTACGTTGGGTCAAATTTGACCCGAGGGTCGTAGATGTATAAAAATTTCTACGCGACAGAGCCTAAATTTTTTTTTTTTTAATTTTACGCTTATTATATAAAATATAATAAATTAGAAAAAGTCACGAAACATCAAGTCTTGAAAAAATTAGGTTCTTGAAAAAACTTAATTTTTTCCCCGAAATGGGTCAAAAATGACCCGAAGACCGTAGGAAGGTTAAGACAGCTTCTACAGAAATCGAAGTAAGGGAGTCCTAAACTTCTAGCGTGGCTGCCTATTAAACAATGACCAGTTAATACACCTATCATTTTTCTTATAGATTCTCTGTTGAATCTTAGCAAGATCTTCGATCGACCGCAGTTCCATTTCGGCCATGTCTGTCTGCTTAGTTCGCATGTTGTGAGGTTTTGCCAGCTTGTATTTACCTTTTTGATGGTTTCCCTGTCTATAAGTAATTT
Organism: Anastrepha ludens; assembly: GCF_028408465.1. Lineage (NCBI taxonomy): Eukaryota > Metazoa > Arthropoda > Insecta > Diptera > Tephritidae > Anastrepha > Anastrepha ludens. The sequence continues at coordinate 22,174,926 of NC_071499.1, read as the reverse complement.
ACAAGTGGCTATAGGTATGGGTTCGGTTCGGCACGCCTTATCCGGCTTGAGATCGAGCTTTGTACCGGTTCTTGCAAGTTCATCCGCCTTGCAGTTTCCTTTCTATTTTCCTGTTGCCAGGCACCCAGATAAGGTGCACCTTGTAGCACTTAGATACGTCATCTAGTAGTTTAAAACATTCTAGAACTGTTTTTGACGAATGCGTTTTTGTTTCCAGCGCTTTTATTGCTGCTTGACTGTCCGAGTAAATGAAGATTTCATTTGTGGATAATACTCTCGTTTTTATTTCTTTAAGTCCCTCTTTTATGGCAGTGACTTCCGCCTGAAATACACTGCAATGATCAGGTAAGCGAAATGATTGGCATGCTCCGAGTTTGTCGGAGTAGACCCCTCCACCTACTTTTTTGCCTAGTTTTGAGCCATCTGTGTAGATGTTTAAGTCATTTATCTTAACAAAGAGCCCGTTATCCCATTCCTCTTTGGAAAGAAATACTGTGACAAAGGATTCATTAAAATTGATGTCCTTGGTCCTACAGAAATCCGTTGTGCTGGGAATGCATAGGAATTGTTTTAAAATTGAGGAGTGCCCTCTTTGGTTCGTTCTGAGTAGGCCGATTTCTCTTAGTCTGAGAGTTGCTTTGGCAGCTGTTTGCTTACCGTACTGCTCTATTGGTAAAATGTTAAGCATGATATTTAGTGCATCTGTGGGTGTGGTTCTGAGGGCCCCGCAGATGCAAAGACTGGCCATTCTTTGTACGTGTGCCATGGTTCTTTTAATGTACAATTTATCTAAAGCTGGCCACCATACTAATATGCCGTATGTTATGCCAACTTAGTCCTATCAGCTGTTTACAAGAGTATAGTGCTATTGTCACCTTTTTTACTCTATCTTCGACATTTGCCTTCCAAGTTAGTTTTCGGTCTAGTATTAGACCTAAGTAGCGGGCCTCATCACTAAATGACAGTGCCGTTCCATCTAGAGTCGGAGGAGCTATATTTGGAATTTTATGTTTCCTGGCAAATAGGATGAGTTCAGTTTTATTGGGGTTGACGCTTAGCCCATTTGCTTTTGACCAGTTTTCAACCATGTTTAGTAAATCTTGCATGACTTCTCTATGTGTATTGGGGAATTTCCCCCTTACTACCATTGCAACATCGTCCGCATATGCTACGACGTGTTGTCCTCACTTAAGATGGCCTTAAAAAAAAATGAAAAAAAATAAAAAAAAAATAATAATAAAAATACAAAAATATAAAAAAAATCGTGTTGTGATATTTTTATGCCAAACTTTTTGCTAAATTTTTATAACAAAGCTGTGTGTTATTTTAAAAGTAAATTACATGAGTTCCTATATACGTTTTCCTATAACTCCTTGTACATAGATCTTAGAGCGTCAATTACTTCAGAACGCCACTGGATAAGTGTTTTACGCTATGACCCTCAATTCGCTCCATGATGATTGCCAGGCTATACGAAGTCTTCCGACTGCACGCCTTGCTTAATGAGACGGGTTCCAACGTATCGCATTGCCGGCTTCTTGCGAAATGTGCGACCAATCCATTGCTATTTTCTTCTTCGCACTTCACAGGTTATCTGGACCTGCGTGATAACCCTAAGCAATTCGGAGTTGCTTATTTCTCGGGGCCAGAAGAACCACTCGGGGCCAAGTGGGTCACCCACATCGCAACACAAATATAACGCACGCATTGAATACTGTATCTTTAGTTCGGTACTTCTTTTGGCGCGAGAATGAAGGCTTCGCATTGCATATTTCTTTTCTTTCATTTATATCACTGTCTCCAAAGTAGCAAAACTTCTACACACACTCGAGCTCCTGCCCGTCAACATCCAGTGACACAGAGGTGGTACTGTTGAGGTGCAAGGTTTTAGTTTCAGCGACATTGACTTTTAGTCCAGTTGAACAAAGTTGCTCATGCAAGGTCGTAATCATTGCCTTAAGATCTAAAAATCTTGGGTGAGAGTAAGCAGATGTCATCGTCATAGACCAGTTATCTCAGTATGGTGTTGTCAAGATTCCATAGAATGTAGCGCCAATCTCTAACATTAAAAGTAGAGGTCATGACATCATCGATAACCAGGAGTAAAATAATTCTGGTTAGGACACAGCCTTGACGAACTCCACTCTTAACTCGAAAAGGCCCTGACTACGTACTTTTGTAGGTCACACAGACACAAGTCACACAGTCAGAAGAAGAAGAAACTATTATAGTGTAGGACATCTACCAGAGACAGATCGCAGACTAAAGAAAAAATAGAACGATTAAAAAAAAGTGAGGCATGCACACGAAGGGGTCCTCATGAAGTATGAAGGGGTTCGCAAAAAAGTGTTGATGCGACCATTTTTGATTGCTTAAATTATGATAGGAACTAAAGAGGTAATGTTTGGGACCGAGATTACGTCGTGTTAAAATAACTGTTGAGTCTATTTAATTACACTCTTCTTAGAATATTAAACCTTTTTGGATAGCTAAAAAGGCATATCAGCTTTTAAAATAATTTGCAGAATAGTTTTTTGTGTCGACACATAATGGCACTCTTCCTTTTAGGAAAGCCGAAGTAAGCTCAATTTCTAATGCATTTTCAAAATCCCAGGGAATTACAAATATTACCAAGTAATGCATTTTGTAAAATTCTGCTTATTTATTGTTTTGTTTTCAGTTTTATTAGCGGCCTTCGAAAGTATTTATTTTCTTAAACTCCCCTCTTTACTTATCAGCACCTGCTTTATTGAAGAGTGCGCAAGTGTTTGGGGCTTAACCGTAGATTCATAAAATAATTGATGATTTCCTTTTCGATAATGTTTTTCTATTTTTAAGAAGAGATATCGAAATGATAGTGAGTTCTATTAATTCTTCGTTCCCTTGACGGCGTAAATTGGCTATAGAGTGCGCAGCGGTTGGCTATCTGATCTTGAAACACGTACAAAATTTTGTATAGGGACTTTCATTAGGAGTGCTCGAATATTGAAATTCAAGAGTCTACATGTAAGTAAACGTTTTTTTATATTTATTTTCCTATTCATTGCTAAAGATCAAAAGCTCTTTCACACATACTTATGCGATTCCTCCTGCATTTTGGACATAATCTTATATTTTTTTTCGTAAAATTTGTTTCATTTGTAGCCTTTAGCATAAACAAGAATTAAACAGAAAAAATTAAAAAAAAAACTAAGAACTTCGAAACTTGAAAATTTGGTATGAAGTTCTTTAAAATGGAATATATTCGTTTTTTCTAAATTTTTTTTCTTTTGGAAATTTTTTTTAAAATCATTTTTGAGCTATTTTTTCATGAATACCTGCGACTATGTTCAGTAATCCTTGAAAGTTTCTTAATGGAGTTCTCTAATTTTCCAGTTATTTTCAAATAAGTACCGTCCCTGCGAGAGGGCTGTCCTGGTAGCGTTGGACTTATCACAGGCTTTCGATATAGTCAGCCACTCCACGCTATTAGAAGATATCCAATAAGTTAGCCTTCCACCGAGACTGAAAAGGCGAACTACCTTGTGGCTTGTGTGGCTGGCTATCTTCTGTCACCTCTCGTTACCACAGCTCTAAACAGAGTAGAATAACGCAAGCTCACCCAACCAACAGGAGAAGTTTAAGTGGTCCCCTATGTTGACGATCGTTCGGCAATGGCATGGATGACTTGTGTTCCAAAACGAACTTATGTCTTGTCAGCCTTTTTCGCTCCTTCATTGCGAGGAATCTCTAGCTTTTCCGCACTACATCCACAACGACCCTCTCTACCACCTAGACCCTCTTTACCACCTGCTGATATCTCCCCTGTAACTTTTTCACAACGAGGATTCCATGCTGCCGGTTAAAAAGCACAGTAAAATACTCAGTAAGTAATTCCTGCTATGGTGTTACCCTGCAGATAATTGCTAGAACCTGATCCACCTCCCAAGTGAGTCAGGTGGTGTATCTATTCGACTACACCGACGAGATCCAGCACCAAACTCGACAGCAAATACTGGATCGGATAGTTTACAGACAGACATTAAACTACATTCATCGGGAGTCTCTTACCACCTTCCGCAACATCCAACTCCCGAAAGCCGTTATCGGAGTCCTACCACCACCCATTGCAGACGAAGAGCTTCAGCTGCCGCGTGAGACTCGCTTAACTTTAGCTTAATTAAGTTCTGGGTATTCAGTACCGACCCCGACATACTCAATATATATCCGGAATGTGAAGGTATGTACCTCGCACAGTACTAACCACCTATTCACATGCCGTCAAACCCACTCACCGAACACCCCCCTCCTTGTGGAGCCCAATCCGTATTTGCTGGGCTTCTCGTTAGATCAGTTAGGCGATGACGATGAGGATCGGTGTCTAACCGAACAGGCAGAACTTAATGAACTGATACAATAACACTAACAACATCAACATCGTGTATCTGCTTTCTAATGTATCTACGTAGCGACGCTTCAATCAAATTGCAAACTGTCGTAATATTTACATATACGAGTACCTTTATTTACTTTACTTGCGCTTCGCTGGGGCAGTATTTCGCACTGATTTTTCATTGGTTCCTTGTGGGTACTCGTATTTGAATATAACACAAAAAGTTCAGAAAGAAAAATATAAAAAAATCCCTGAGGGAGAGTTTTTCAAAGCTGGCAAAACATTTTTTTTTTCAAAATTTTGATTAAACAATTTTCATTCTAAATTTTTACCAAATAAATTAATTTTTCTTCAAAAAGTAAAAAAACAATCCAAATAAAAAATTTTCAAAAATTAAAAAAAAAATTCAAATTTTATCAAAATAAAATTTCAAAAACAATTTCAAATTTTTTCAAAATAAAATATCTATTTTTTTTTTTGTTTTCGAGAGTTACAAAAAAATTCAATTTATTAAAAAAAATTAAATTTATTAAAACAAAAACTTTTAAGTTTCTAGTATTTTATTTTTTTTATTTTTGAAAACCAATATTTCCTAAAATTGTGAACAAACAAATTTAACTTTTTCTTTTCAAATCCAAAAAATAAAAAATAAACAATTTTCAAAAATTTAACAAAAACTTTTTTTCAAAGTATTTATATATTTTTTCAAATTTTTTTTTGTTTCCGAAAATTAAGAAAAAAATTTAATTTAAAAAAATTTTTTCAGAAACTATAGGTTTTTTTGTTAAAAAAGAATTAATTTTTTCTAAAATTTTAAACAAACAAATTTAGTTCTTTCCAGAATTAAAAAAAAACTTAAAATAAAATTGAATTTTTTTCAACCAAAAATATTTTTTTTTTTGGTCGAAACCAAAAATAATTAAATTTTTCTAAAATTTTGAACCAAAAGTTTATTTTTATCCAAAATTAAAAAAAAATCCAAAAAAAAATTTCAATTTTTTCAACCAAAAATAATTGTTTTTTGTTTCCGACCAAAAATAATAAATTTTTTCTAAAATTTTGAACAAAAAATTTATTTTTGTCCAAAATTAAAAAAAAATTTCAAAAAAACACTTTCAATTTTTTCAACCAAAAATAATTTGTTTTTTGTTTCCGACCAAAAATAATTTTTTTCTTTCCGAAAGTAAAAAAAATTAAATTCTTTAGAAGCTACAGTTTTTTTTTGTTAAAAAAGAAATAATTTTTTCTAAAATTTTGAACAAAAAAATTTTATTTTTTCCAAAATTAAAAAAACAAAATTTCATAAAAAACTTTCAATATTTTGCATACAAAAATAATTTGTTTTTTTGTTTCCGACCAAAAATAATTTTTTTGTTTCCGAAAGTTAGAAAAAATTCTTTAGAAGCTACAGGTTTGTTTTTTTTTGTTGAAAAAGAAATAATTTTTTCAAAAATTTGGAACAAAAAATTTAATTTTTTCCAAAATTAAAAAAACAAAATTTCATTAAAAACTTTCAATTTTTTCAACCAAAAATTCATTTTTTTTCTTGTTTTCGAAAGTTAAGAAAAGACTTAAATTAAAAAAAAATTTAGAAGTTACATGTATTTTAATACAAAAAAAGACAAATAATAATAAAAATCGACGACATTTCATTTTACTCTATACGAAATTTTCGACACTGAAGAAATCCCAAAATTACTAATTTTTTCCTTAATTTTCCCAGTTTACTTCTCGTTTATACTCAAGCCTAAAAATAAAGCAGTTTTCACAAAAATTTTCAACAACGTTCCAAATACTTGGATCACTTGACATAAAACCGCCCGTATTGGAAAACCCTTTGCATTTAGTTTTTAATTTATTTTTATATTTCACTGACTGCTCAAATTAATTTAGACTAGCAACACCTAATTTTTAATAACGGTAGTTGTCCTCTTATCACTCGGTTAATTATAGCAGCAGATAATGTAATTGACACATTCGAGGGCCAATATTTAAAATGACGTAATCAGTAACTATGAAATCAAAATAAATATTTTTATCAAGTTCATAAAGCAATTAGATCTTTTTTTCAATTGTATTGTCTGACTGATAATTTTTCTAAAACGTGCGCCTTCCAATGGCGCGATTGTAATTTTTAAAGTTTTTTTCTATCCAAATGCAGGAAATCTAAACGCGATTTTTATTCTGAAAGTAGTAGTCTGAGTGAGTAAAGTTAAATTCGATTATCGCCTGTAAGTATGCAGCAGGTTGCGCTTCTGCTCTTTTAACTCTCTTTACGACTCTTTACGTGAGTACACCAAAAAATCAAAAGATTCAATAAAGCCTCTAAATGCAATTTTTTTCTTATTTTCCACTAACTTTCGCTTGTTCTTCCTCTTACTTTCGTTTGCTCTGTTTCCGCGCTGACGCTACGGCCTAGAGATGGCGCAATTTTTTTTCCTATCAGTCTTGGCAAACGAGCCCAGAATGAAGTTCAAGCAATACGCCCGCCATCCGTGGTACTCCACTACCCCTAAGCTAATCAGACGCGACCCAACATGAGATCGTTGTCAAGTTAAAAGTTTCGCTCAAAAATACAGCAATGTACTTGTTGTTGTTGTTGTTGTAACGTCACAAATATTCACTACAAATATTCGGGGATTGCTTTAGGAGTGACAGGCCTGGACCGGATATAAATCTGGGTCGCCCTGCTGATGTAGAACCGACTGTCGTGCAATTTAGTCTGCCTTCTTCTTCTTCTTAATTGGCGCGGTAACCACCCAAGCGATTTTGGCCGAGTTTAATAAAGCGCGCCAGTCGTTTCTTTCTCGTGCTAACTGGCGCCAGTTGGACATACCTGATCTTTCCAACGCAGAGGAGGCCTTCCTCTTCCTCTGCTACCACCAGCTGGTACCGCATCGTATACTTTCAGAGCCGAAGTGTTTGTATCCCCTCGGACGACATAAGCCAGCCAACGTAGCCGCTGGATATTTAGTCGCTGCAATATGTCTAAAATGTAAAGCTCATACAGCTCATCGTTCCATCGCCTGCCATATTCGCCATTGCCAACGTGCAAAGGTCCAAAAATCTTACGCAGAATCTTACTCTCAAACACTCGAAGCGTCGCTTCATCGGAAGGGAGGATGGTTCCATGTGCAGAAGTCCACGCAAGTGAGGAAAGTTACTGGTCGCCATTTACTTGGGAGTGGCCAGGACGATTCTTCTCCATATGGTTCAAGCAGCTCACGACTCCCGCGATTAACCCGAGTATCCTCTGATTAGCTTCCGAACACTTGCTCGGGAGTGAGCTAACGTGAGAAGGCGAAGCATTCCAGGATAGCTGGTTGTGCGCTGGGTTTGGGACCCGCCACTTAAAAATTCCCCCAATATAAAGATTAGATAAGCCTTGGATTTAGTCTACCTACCTGCTGGAAAATACGAGAACAGTATAGAGATTGCAACGAATTATTTTCATAGCGACCGGGTGAGCGTCGGGAGACTCGACCATATAGAGTCTATGCCCCCAATTGATTTGTCCATCTAATTCAGGGCGCGCTCAGAGTAGACTAGTGAAACTGGAACTTTATAGGAATTGGACTTCGTTCTCTACTCTCTAGGTTGGATTAGGTTAGCCAGGTGGCTTGTGTAAGACAACACACTCGGTGCCCATAAGACCCATTGTGATATCTGTATTTGATTTCCGTCCCTTAACTGAGTTGCTTAAACCACTTAGATCGTTTTTAGAAGGCAATTAGTCCCTCCAGCGAGACATTTTGCACTTTTACCAGGTCTTCAGAGAAATAATCACCAAGATATTTGTCACGGCTTTTTTGAAGCATTCGCAGAGGAGGTGTTGTCAAACTGAATTTCTTCTTCATCTTCACAACTCCTGCAGAAGTCATTGTAAGGTACACCCCCTTATACTGGTGAGGGTGCCAATAGTGCAGTGATACGTTATAACACCTGTGAGGACGCCAGACGCTGGTAGTTGATCTGTTGAATCCAAACAGACATTTTGTTCTTTTAAGATTCAGTTTATGCCCAGAGTGCTTTGGAAACCCTGCACTTAGTAGTTAGAGACCACCTTCTGTTGGTTTCCGCAATTACACTCAAGTCAATCGCAGTGTACAGTTCGTTTCGTTCGTTTCTCTATCACTCACTGAAGGTCAAGCTCAGAGCCTTTTCTTGCGCACTCAGCCGCTCTTCTGTTTCCCTCCACTCCAAAGTAGCCAGGGACCCAGTAAAGTGTGGTGTTGTGTTGTTGGATAAGCGAGAGCGGCCTCCTACATTCTTGAATTGATGCGCGCTGAGGCCAGTGCCTTGATCGCTGCTGATCGTTTCTTGAATATCAACAAAATTGGTAAGGCTTACTGGAGATAAGTCCATTAGTCTCATCGTTTTTGCTACTTTGTCTGTAGCGTAGATCTCAGCTTGGAAGCCGCTACACCGGTATGGAAGTCTGAAGGAGGAATTTATGGATGATCTCTAGAAAATCCTCAATTTCATGCCATAAAATATATGCAGGTATAGAATTCTGCGCCAACCAAAATTGCATATTTATTATTTCTTACAATTTCACTACACTCTTGTTCTTCTTCATTACGTCAACCAATCCCCAGATGTGCTTATCGAACCCGCCCACGTGCTAATTTTTTTTTAATTTAGTAGCATTTCTACTGGTATATGTATGTATGTCCATATGTCTATGCCGTTGCTGTGTATGCCATTGCCAAAATTTACTTTTCGTTTTTTTTCTTCGTTTTTCTTTTATTTTTTTGTTTTCTTTTTTTTTTTGACTTTCTGCTTATCTATGTAGCCAAAATTGAAAATTATCTACTCGCTTGTCGAACAATTTGTTTCAATGCATTATTTGCATTTCAAGACATTGCCAAAATTCTATTAACTTTTGCTCTACTTCGGTATCGCAATCAACAATATAAAACAAACTGAACGACTGCCAATCGAACAGATGTGGTATTTTGGCATAAAAATTGATTTTCAACTTAGTTAATATTTTTTGTTTTTTTTTACTTAGTTAATATTAAAACGAAACGAAAGGAAGTGACTGGCAAAAAAAGCTAATAAACAACTAATTAAATTGTGCTGCTCTGGGTGTAATGAAAGGCAAGAATTACTGGTAGTCGAAAATGAAAATGTTAAAAATTTACCCGCAAGTGAACTACGGACGTATGTATGTATGAGTAATACATACTTTATTTTTAGTTATATATGCCATGCATGGCGAAAACAATTCAAAAGGTGTGGCCCTTCACCGACGCTCGGCGAGTTTGAAGTAATCAGCTGATTTGCTGACTTAACAGGGGATATGGCAACGGTTTGCTTGTGAAGGAACTGAGTTCGTTTAATATTTTTCGTGTGCCACCAACACAATCTCAGTTTTTTCGTAAACAATCCGCTGCCGTGTCCCATCTGGCGTCAGCCAATCAACAGATTCTTTCAAATTTGCCGAGAGTCGGTTAGCGGTCTGATTTTGACCACACCTCTGTGAATCTTTTCTCCATGAGGTGACTAGTTACCAAGTGTCAAATATGATTGGCGTAAAGCCATTTGCAAAAATTATAAATCTTCCGAGAAGGTGATTAAAAAATTGTTATTTATGATAGAACCTTTTTTAAGGAAAGAAAAATTATTTGTTTGTGAAGTCCGGAAGTTGTTGCACTTTTGCTTCGTGCCAGTTTGAAATTTGCAGTTTATAGTCAGAAACGAGACTAAAGGAAAATTTCTCAAGAAAAAACGAGAATTTATAAAGTATATTTATGGTAACGATAATATAATAAATAAATCAAAATTTATAAATTCAAAAACAAAAAAAATTTTTTAGATTAAAAATAAATTTAAAAAAAATTTTTAAAATAAAAATTAAAAAAATAAAACAAAATAAATAAAAATAAAAAATATAAAAGTAAAAATAAGCATGAAGAATAAAAAAAAACATAAAAAGATTTTTTTTATTCATGGTAATTAATAATAAATAAAAAAAAATTAAATTAAAAAAAATGCAAAAATATATTTTTTTAATTAAAAAACGAAAATAAACAAAATTAATAAAAATAAAAAAATATAAAAGTAAAAGTAAGCATAAAAAATAAAAAAACAAACATATTTTTCTGTTTTTATTTATGGTAACTAATAATAATTAAAAAAGAATCAAAAAAATACGCATAAAAACAATTTTAATTAAAAAAAATGTAAAAATATTTTTTTAAATTAAAAAAAGAAAATAAAAAAATTAAAAAAAAAATAAATAAAAATTAAAAAATATGAAGGTAAAAATAAGCATAAAAAAGTAAAAAACAAAAAAATATTTTTGTTTTCTTATTAATGGGAATTAATAATAAATAAAAACCCATAAGCATAAAAAATTAAAAAAAAAACATATATGCATTTTTTTTTTATTCATGATAATTAATAATAAATAAAAAAAAATTAAACTAAAAAAATGTAAAAATATTTTTTTTTTTAATTAAAAAAGGAAAATAAAAAAATTCAAAAAACATAATATAAATAAAAATAAAAAAATATAAAAGTAGAAGTAAAAAATAAAAACAAAACATAAAAAGAATTTTTTTATTCATGCTAATTAATAATTTTTTGTTGAAATAAAAAAGCATAAAAAAAGTACAAATTAAAAAAAATAAGCATAAAAAAATTAAAAAAAAAACATAAAAAATATTCTTTATTTATGGTAATTAATAATAAATAAAATTATTTTATAAAAAAATAATTAATTAATAAAAAACATTTTAAAAAATACGCATACAAAATAAGAAAAAAACATATAAAAAAATTGTGTTTATTCATGATTATTAATAATAAATAAAAACAAAAAAAATTAAATTAAAACAAAATAAAATAAAATTTTTTACTTAAAATAAAATAAAAAAAATTAAAAAAAAAAAATTGTATTTATGGTCATAAATAAAAAAAAAAAAAATTAATAAATAAATATGTAAAAAAACAATATTTTTTTTGGGCAACTCTAGAATTTTTGAGCAAACTCAGCTGATATGTCTTCTTCTACGGGTTTTTGCAAGTAACGGATAATTTTCCGCTCGATCACTTTCTCTCCTTTTTGTTTGCTTCACTTCGAGACATAATTTTCGCTTGACTCTCTATTTGGATTAATTGATTGGCTGGTGATGGCTAATTTTGTTATCGCACATAACTGTTTACCTATGATCAAAAAGTACTGGGAACGTTTAATTTAAACGAACCGCGCACATGAAAACCGGTCCATATTTTTTTCTTATGTTAGTAGGAGTGTAAGACACACATCTGTCACTTTTTCATCCATTTTGAAGCATTTGAGAGATGCTGTACGTCCCAAACCGCCGGAAATGTGGACAAACAATTCTGAAGGCATTTTCTCGTCGGCCTATCAGGGGTGCATGGAGGACTGGGTTAAACGTTGGCTCCAGAAGGGTCATATTTTGAGGGAGATAAAATAAATTTGCCTGAAATTTAAATCTGTTTTGTTTTATTTCAATATTCCCGGTACTTTCTGATCATGGGGTATTTCGCTTATTTCACTTGTCGGCCAATGGCAGCCTGTTAAGTTTGGGCTTTAGAGGGTTAAATCTGACCCTCAGCTTACGCAAAATCTCTGTTTTTTTCAGTTCATTGAATAGCTTCAAGACCCAAAAACCATTTATTAATTTTCTTCTCGCTTTTGCAGTTCTTCTTTCCGGTTCTCTACGGTGATGCAACTAAAGGCATTTTCTATTTTCTTTCAAATATTGTCACTCCTTAGTTTTTTTGTTTTTGTCATTTCACAAATTCGCACTGTCAACGGCAGCAAAATGTGACAATTATTTACGAATATGTCAGGCGATTTTGTGTTTCTACTTTTTCTTTTTGATTTACTTACAAACACATATGCATACATACAAGCACAACTACACACATACATATCATGTCATCAAATGTTGGCTGTTTATTTAATGCAGTTTGCTAGTTTGTGCGGAGGCTCAGCACTTTACGAAATTACATTTGCAGACAATTACATTATCTAAGTTTCTGTGACTCATGGACCAAAGCCGCCGTATAACAACTTTGCACGCGAAACTGACAACAAAAATTTAGGCCGAAATCTGATTTTGTCAAATAAAATAAAAACAGTTTTGGATTTTCCTCAGTGAGACGATTTTCCTGAAATTCTTGAAGTATCTTTGAGGAATGTTGAGTATAAACAGACAAACAGAGTTTCGTTTTTGTGAGCTGAGCTCTATCATCTCTTGCGTCTTTGCAAAGAAAATCAGTTCTATTTTTTCTTAAGCTCCACTGGGTACACTTTTGTCAAAACTACGGAATATCTCGGGCCTTTATTTGATGGTAGCGCGAGACTAAAGTTGTGCAACATCTTCCTTCTTAAACCACAAATATTTGATGCCAAAACTCGAGCAGAATCGCTACGAACTTGACCTCTTCAAGCTTGAACCTATCTCGTCTGGTAAATTCCGCCTGATTTTACAATGCTTTCGTCTTCTACATTTGGCGCAGACAAGCCGTGTGAGGCAGAGAGTGTCCTTCTATAGATGTAATCAAATTTTTAATGGCTACCATATTGCCACCTCCCCCTGCTTGTCACTATCAAGCGTCGCTCAGTAACATTTAAACAATGCTAATTTAAACTAATAAATATAATTTGTTGCAAAATCTTCACGAGAGCGTCTTTATCGAGTTATTATTTTCGTAATTTGAACTAAAATTGATCAGAAATACGATTTTCCAAATATTCGATCCGAACTAGTTGGCGCTCGCTGGCCAATTAATGGCTTTTTTTCACTTTTTAACGATTTTAACGAAAATGAGGAGTTTTTGCTATCAGTCCTGATTACTTTTTAACGATTTTAACGAAATGAGGAGTTTTCGCTATCAGTCCTGTATACTTTTTAACGATTTTAACGAAAATGAGGAGTTTTTGTCATCAGTGTTGATTAATTTTAACGAAATGGAGGAATTTTTGTCATCAGTGTTTATTAATTTTAACGATTTTAACATTATAGTGGCTACTCTAAAAAATGCACTAGTGTGAAATTTGGCTGCCTTTGTTGTATAGTCACCATAGCCGAATGAGTAGATGATTGGCTAACATTTGAAAAAATTCGTCAGCTCGAGTCTCCGTGGATGAAACATCGAATTGATATGTAAAAGTTTTCTAATGAAAACAAAAATATATAAATTTTATATTGTATATTTCTAAATAAAACATTTTATGATGACAAAAACTCTTCAGTCTGATTACTTTTTAGGAAAATGAGGAGTTTGTGCTGATTACTCTTTGATAACGAAAATGAGTAGTTTGGCCCATAAACGCTGATTACTTTTTGATAACATAAATGAGAAGTATGATTATTAGTGCTGAGAAATTTGTGATGACGACAATGAGGAGTTTAGTTGTCAGCAGTTTTTACATTGTAAAAATAAAAATGATTAGTTTCCTTGCGTTTAGAGCATAGTAGATATATTTTTTCAGTTATAAGAAATTCCTATTGGTAAAAGAGAGATAGAATATCACACCAACAAGGGGAAACTATCAGAAACTAACTTTCCCATGGCTAGAACGAAAATGTGTAGTTTAATGAGGATAGTGATGATGATAATATGAGTGCTTATATGATGGCCAGCTCTCTTGAATATGAGCCTTATTGCACCACTTAAGGAATTTTTCGAAATATTTCGATGCTAGCGCTGCCTGGATTGTAATATTGTCAGGCCGTATAGGCCAATGTTTTGAACTTTGTATCATATTTGTATCAAAAATTCGCAACTTTTCATCAAAATTTCAAGTTTCTTATACTGAAAATTTTCAAGTATACGGTTTTAAAGGTCACTGCATTTTTATAAAAATTTTGAGAAAAATTTACGGTATGCAGTTTTACGGACCATTAAATTTGGGTGCAAGTGCAAGTTTCAGGTGGTTCAAATGGTTCAAAAATTGCATTAATTTTGGACAATTTTTTCTGCTGACGTTAAATGAAAAACATGCACAAGACCGGGACCAAAAGAAATTCTCCAAAATCAATGTGATTTTTGATCTTCTTAAAACTTACAGTTTTTTCTTTGTTTTCCTTGTTCACTCCTCTCGGGCGCATAGGGCCGACAAGTCTTTTGTCTTGCGTTGGTTTCGTTAATCTATTCTGATTTCTGACGGGGTAGGTGATTAGCCCACCTGTCGTTGCTTAGGAACAACAGCTTCGTACTGCTTGAAGCGTCATCTGTGTTTCACATTTTTCTGTCAGAAGGATCGTCCAGATGGTTGAGGACTTCGCTAAATTTGGTGTGTCTGCGCTATTACAACGGTCGCCTGCTTCCTCTTGCTGGCGCCACTGAAACTTACGCTTTATTGTACCAAAACTCAACGATCTATGACATTTTTTTTTAGAAATTTGAGTAAGAAGTTCGAAATTTTGTTAGAAATGTAGCGGATTTTTACTTATTTACTTATTTATTTATAAGAAATATAATTATAAATAATTACATTACAAGGCAACTAGTTAGCTTCTGGGGCTATCGGCCTAATCTCAAATTTTTTTACAAATTATTTTTTTATTAAAAAATTTTTACAATTTTTTTTTTTATACAAAGTTTGAAACGTTGTTTTTTTATATGGTTTTTACTTTGAACTAAATTTAAAAGAAAAAAATTATAAAAAACTAAATAAATAAATAGTCAAAACTTGTAAATACACTCGTTCACTTTCTTTTGGCGTTGACTGTATATAAGTACATATTTAGATTTAATATTCATTTAAATTATTCCAATTCCTATATATATTCAGTTTTATAAAAAAAAAAATTCAATTGTAGCAAAACTAATACATTTTTTTGATTTATTTTACTTACAGGTGAGTACAAACAATTGTGCCTGATTCGCCCTACAACTTTAACCACGAAAGAAAATTGTGTATCTTTACAACTCCCAGTAAGACCAATTCTATTTACTAAATGATATAAACTACTACGATTGTGTGCTTCGACTTAATTGGGGCAATAAGAAGCTGCCTGACGGATGCAGTCCATGCACTTGTAGTAATATCCCCCACCCATAATGCAAAGAAATCAGACCATTAATCAACTCCCAGCGATTCGGAAAGGTCAGATGTGGCCAAGATCAGACGGTTAACCGGCTCCCAGTGAATTTTAAAGGATCAGCAGATTGACTGACGTCACCAGGGTCATGACAGCAGTTTGTTTGTGTGAAAAAACTGAGATTATGTTGGTGATATACGAAAATAGTCAACACAGCTATTGACTTCGTTGCCGTCTGAATATTTGACTGATTAAACGAGTGTGTGAATATGTGTAAAATGAGCGGGCCGAATTCGGCTACCGAGTACCCGGCGTCGTGGTAGCCGAAGCTCCTACTCTATCATGGCTGAAAAGGAAGCTGCCTTAGGAGCATTCAGATTTTTAAGATTAAGATCGTTTCCCCGACAGTCGGTTCTACGTTACCGAAACGACCCGGATTTATATCCGGCAAAGGACTGTCACCCCAGCAGCATTCCCCGTATGTAAATATGGGAAATGTTTATGCTGCTACTACAACAACAGGAGCATTAAGATGTAAGAATATTTCTGAGCAAAGTATCGGACATTTTACAGGACATATGGAATGTGCAATGAAATTCATAAAAAATTCTGTAGTGCTAGTAAGTGATGCAATAACTCCTATGCCAAAGGCCTTTAGAAATTTCAAGATATCTACGTTAGATCCGACGCTTTGGAAAATAGGTAATTAATCTCCGGGCCCATCTGTGTATCGAACGAAGTTTGTCGATAATAGCATAGTTTTACGGTTATCTTTGTCCTGGTATTTAAATGTCTATATCCATTGGCGATTATCTCCATCAGTGTGTCAAGTGTGTCCATTTGTGGCACAGAATGCTTTCGAAGAGGTGCAGCTTTGAAGCCGTCTCAAATAATAAACTGGAAAAAGGACTAAAGGAATGTTTCACTGCCCGCAATACAGTGGGGGTAAGGTGCCGTGGTACCCAATTGGGGGAGATCTCTCTACTTTTAAGAGTCGCCAGTTTGTTGAGTGCATTCCTACATTTTATAAGGACTTTTGAAATTTGTTTTTTAATTTTTTACTTTTTTGAGCCCGATTCGCACTGTTTCCACTATGTCGAAAAGCTCCGCATGGAACATTGTGGCATCTATGCTCAGTTTTAAAGATTTGGGTGCTTTAGGTCCCACTATTCCTGCTCCTATCCCCTGTAGCGTTATGGATCCATTTGTGTACCATTTTTGCGAGTCATCATGCAGCCATTTAGGCTAGTGCTCCACTCTTCTTGAGATGGGAAGATAATCTTGTAGCTCTTCGTAAAATTGCGTACGCGGGTTCCGTGTGGTCAGTCGCTTGGGTCATGTAAGCTGCATGATCGTACCTTTTTAAGATATTGAGGTGTCCAGGATCTTCTGGTTTACATTTTTGCTTTCATGTGAAAAGAGAGTATTTGCTTAGCAACTTCCTCTTGTATTGCTAAGTGTAGCGGTAGTAGATTTAAAAGCACTTCGACACCAGTAGTCGGAGTAGTTCTCATAGGCCCTGTTATGCTTAGGCACGCCAATCTTTGTGGTGTAGACAGTTTTGATATAGCTGTAATTTGATTAGTTTTTGTCTAACATACCAATGCCCCGTACATACATGTATAAGGATAGGTCTTACCATTTGGGTTAAATCCAGAAGTTTGTTTTAGGTCTCAGGCCGTAGGATTTACCCAAAAGTTGTTTTGTTGTTCAAAGGGGCTTCTTTGCCTTCTTTGCCCTTTTTATTACTGAGTTCAGGTGGGCTGCGCAGGTGAATTTTTCATCCAGGATAATTCCTAGATATTTAACCTCTTCCTTTAAAGGTACCTGTATTCCATTTATTTCCAGAGTGGGTATATTCAAAACCCTTTTACTAATAACAAAGTTTGTCGGAACTACACAAACATACAAAGCCACATTCCGCGGGCACTCAGACTCTTTATTGTAATGCATTATTAATCTTTTTTCAGATTGGTTTGAATAAAAAAAATAATAGTATTCTTCGGTTCGCCACTTCTCTGCTCGCTTTGTTTGGGCTCTGCTCGCTTAGCGAAAAAATTGCATGTGAAAGCAACAAGAAAGTTATCGAGCAATACTCGTTGCTGGTTATACCTTATGAAATTGGTATAACTCATTTTATTCAATGCTGCCAAGTCGCTTCTCTGATATTACGTAGGCTTTCATTGCCAGCACTCATTAAGTGTTTCCAAGCAAATGTCATTATTGACTATTCTTTTCCAGTACTGCGAATGTGTGTTTATTTATGCCGGTGTCACTATTCACCGGTCATCTATTCACCACTCGCTAACACATGGCGAATCGAAAACGGCTAATATAAACTCTATTTCGGTAGCTGTTGTATAGTTTATAGTGCATAAATAAATAAAGAAAAATAAAGAATTGGCGCGTACACTTTTGTGAATTGTTTGGCCGAGCACATTCTCCTATTTGTGGCGTACGTCTTGATGTTTTTCCACACAATGGAGGGAGCTACAGTTTTAAGTCGACTCCGACAGATAATTTTTATGGGGAGCTTTTTCATGGCAGAAATACACTCGGACGTTTGCCATTGCTTGCCGACGGGCAACCGCTATCGGGTAAAACTTTTTCTATCATTTTCCTGTTTCATGCACGGAGACTCAAACCTACGCACTCCCGAATGGTAGTCACGCACCAAGCCATTACGGCGGCTGCTCGAGTTTTACATTCAAATATTTTTAGCGATGTAGATTTAATTATAAAGGGTTTTTCCATTGGCGGGGGTCGATTTTGGCGCCCTGTGGCAGCCAGTTTGTTTTGGTGACTTCGGTCAAATCTTTTGTTTATTATTCAGTTGTTTATGCCAAATCATCATGGTAAGTTACACGATTGAACAGCACGTTCAAATGATAAAACTTTATTATCAAAATGAGTGTTCAGTAACGCAAACGTTGCGCGCATTGCGCCCATTTTTCGGTAGACGTGGTGGCCCTTCAAAGTCGACTCTTTAATGTTTGGTGGCCAAATTTGAGACGACCGGGTCAGAAAACAATCAGCCAACACCCGTACGTTCAAGGAATGCAAGATCAGCCGAGAACATTGCCGCGATCCGTGAAAGTGTACAGCAGAACCCGAGGCAGTCTATTCCACGCCGTGCACAAGAACTTGGCCTTTCGCAGACTTCAACTTGACGAATTTTGCGTCGGGACTTGGGCCTACACCCGTACAAGATCCAACTGACCCAAGAGCTCAAAGTTGATGACCATAGACAACGCCGTTTGTTCGCTGACTGGGCTTCGAATCATTTGGAAGAGAACCCCAGTTTTGGGCGAAAAATCATCTTTAGTGACGAGACGCATTTTTGGATGAATGGTTGTGTTAACAAACAAAATTGCCGTATATGGGACGACACCAATCCACACGAGGTTCACCAGGTGATAATGCATCCTCAAAAAGTTACCGTTTGGTGTGGATTTTGGGCTGGCGGCGTCATTGGTCCGTACTTTTTTTTAAAACGACGTTGGTGAGGCGGTCACCGTCAACAGCGAGCGCTACACAACGATGATAACTAATTTCTTATGGCCCATATTGAACCATATGGACCTAGACGACATGTGGTTCCAGCAGGACGGCGCTATGTGCCACACAGCAAACGCCACGATTGACCATTTAAACATCTACCCGCCCTTATTGAAAAACCCTTTATTAGCTTTACGTTTTTCGTAGCTCCTGCAATTAAAAGATGTTCAAATTGGACTCTCGTACTCGAATTCGCCCCCTTAAAACCACACTCCGCGCCTCCTTTCACTTAAACGACCCTCCTCGTTCAATTTCCATCCAAATAAACTATAACCCATTCTATTCTCAGAACCAAAGATAATTTGCTCAAATCAATTTCGCTTGTAATCGGAGCACTGGCAATTGCCATGCAACAATCGGAGCAGCCACATTCAGTCAGCTACGCATCAAATTTCGATTTCTTATTCCTCCACAATTGCGAACGCTCGTCGTGGCACACTCTTGAGCAAATATGGTAAGCCAGCTGTGTGCGCACATTACGCTACAAATGAATGCAATCGACCGAGATAATTGCAGTGGTGCCTCGGTTCGATTGCTGATGGCCGCTCAGCATTTATTGCCAAAAAACGCACAAAACAAGCGTTGCTGTGTATGGCAACTATGCAGCAACTTGGACTTAGCGACATTAGTTTTGTGAGTTGTTGCAACGCCAACGACGGCGGCGGCGCCACCAACGTGCTTGCGACGTGCCGCAACGCTTCAATGCATAACTAAATTGCGCTTTTGAATTTGATTTTGATTTTTTCACATGTCGCAAATGCAACTAAAAATACGAAACATACCTTCATACGTGCCTCTGCATGTGCTTGTGCATGTATATGTTTGCATGTAAGTGTACGTTTGTTGTGTTGCAGCATGTTTATAAGCAGCTTGTGGATGGATGGCTTTATTGCCAATATTTATATGTGTGTGTGTATGTATGTGCCAATGTAAGTGGTGCGCACTCAATTGTTGCAATCATAAAATGTGTGGTTGGTCCCCTCTACGGCCTCTTATTAGTCTTCATGCCGTCAGTGTGTTGCTGTTGCTTCGTCTTCTTCTTTTCTTCCGCCTCTTACACGCGACTATTGACAACAAAATGTTGCATTGTATTTTGATGTGTTTAGTTTAAAGTTTTTTTTCCTGTTGTTTTGGTTTTTGTTTGTTGCTTTTCTTTGTATTTCAAAGTTTTTATATTCGCTGCTTTTTGTTCTGCTCTGAATCGGTGGGCATTCGTTACTTTTGCGTTACCTCTGTTTTATTGCACTGACAATCGAAATTTGTTGCATAGTCATTTTTATGAACTTTTTTGTTGTTTTTTGTGTTTTTTTTTTGTGTAAAATTAATAATCTTAGTGTTCGCTGAATTTATGCAAACATTCATGCATATGCACACATGCACATACATATACAGGTACATAGTTTGATTATTGTCTTAATTTTTGAACAGCAAACCCAACTGAAAATTGAGTGTCTCAGCAATTTGTGTTAGGGTAATATTTTACTTTCTAAGCTTATGCAGATAGGTGTTATCGCTCGGATTATTCCTATAGCGTTGCCATCCTTTCTAAAATATTTTAAAATAATAATAAATAAAACATTTTAAAATAAACAAAAAAGTGATTTTAAAAAGGATTTATTTCAGAAATATTTTCCGATAGAGTTGCCAACTATGTTAATATTTTATTAGTTTATTTGGGCACAAAATATTATACAACGTTATACGTATGTCTAACTAACAATGAGTGACATTCCTGACTGTTTTAATTCCTAACTATTTTTGAATAGAGTTGCCAACTAAGTTAATTTTTTATTCTTTTATTTGGGTACAAAATATTATATAACGTTAAATCATAACTATTTTCCAATAGTGTTGCCAACCATGTTTCAATTTTTTTTGCATTTATTCGAAAATTAATAATTAATAAATTAAATTAAGCTGCGCGTATCTATAGAAAACAATGAATGACTTTTTTGAATGTTTTGATTCATAACTAATTTTCAGTAGGGTTGCCAACTTCGTAAAATACATTTTATTTAAAAATATACTTTTAACTTACTGTATGTATAGACAACAATGAGTGACATTTTTTACTTTTCTAATATAATTTACAACAATTTTTCGATAGGGCTGCCAACTAAGTTTACATCTTTTTTTGTTTTTGTTTTTTGAAATATTGTTGTAATATAATAAAGTGTCATAACTATGTATGTGTAGGTAACACGAAATATTGCAATAGGGTTGCCAACTAAGTTTTAAATACTTTTATCTATAATAATATGAAATATTTTTATTTATAGTATAATATAATATTACGCTACACGTATTTGTAGACCACAATGAATGACTTTTTTGAATGTTTTGATTTATAACTAGTTTTCAATAGGGTTGCCAACTTAGTAAATATGTATAGACAACAATGAATGAACTTTTTAATTCATGACGATTTTATAATAGGGTTGCCAACTAAGCTTCATTTTTTTTTTGTTTTGTTGAAATATTATTGTAATATAAAAACACGTCGTAAGTACGTATGTGTGGGTAACAGAAAATATTTTAATTCATAACGATTTTTCAATTGGGTTGCCAACTAAGTTTTAAATATTTTTATTTATAATAATATTAAATATTTTTATTTATAATAATATTAAATATTTTTATTTATAGTAATATTAAATATTTTTATTTATAATATAACATAATATTACGCTACATGTATGTGTAGACAACAATGAATGACTTTTTCGAATGTTTTGATTCATAACTAATTTTCAATAGGGTTGCCAACTTAGTAAAAAATTAAAATATTCCAAAATATCCTATTAAACTAACTGTATGTATTGACAATAATGAATGAACTTTTTAATTAATAACAATTTTTCAATAGGGCTGCCAACTAAGTTTCAATTTTTTTTTTTTTTTTTTTTTTTAATATTATTGTAATATAATAAAATGTCATAAGTATGTCTGTCTGTATGTATGTATTGGTAAGAAAATATATTTCTATTCATAACATATTTTTCAATAGGGTTGCCAACTAAGCTTTAAATATTTTTATTTATAATATAATATAATATTAAGCTACACGTATGTGTAGATAACACCAAATGACTTTTTTGACTGTTTTGATTCATAACTAATTTCCGATAGGGTTGCCAACGCTTTGACACCTGAATTAAAATGCAGTTTTCTTAGTACAAATCTTTGTATTTCAATATAATTTATTAAAAAACAATGAAAATATTTTTTACAGTGACTCCTTTTTACATTTTGGGGACTTTAAAGGTCTCTATAATTAATAGCTCAAATAGTTTTTTTTTCTTTGTAAAGCATAAGGTATCATTTGAACATTTGTGAAGGAAGGGAGGGATAAGGTGGTTAAATATTAAATAAATAAAAAAAGTATTGAAAAAAAAGTGCATGATTTTCTTGGCCATAGAAATTTAAGGTTAACAACAAGAAAAAAAAATGTTGGGCCAAAAATTTTGATATTCGTATTTTTCCACGTTGAAAGCATTTCCAATTGGGAATGCCCCTCCACCTACGTTTTAAAAATTGCAACTGCAATTTGTTGATTACTTCAGTAGTAATTTTGTTGTTACTATTGTAAAATATACAAAAGAATGTCGATGCAAACCATTTGTGCTCTTCGTTCTTTGTTATTTTATTAGCCTGCTATTTGTTGCCCCCATTTTCCTTTCCCCTCTTCCCCGAACTTAATTACTGAATAACGGTGTTCTTTTAAGCCATGATTAAATCACATTTTGCATTTTTTTTTATTGTGATTTATTGAAATTGCATAGAAAAGTTCGATTTATGTTGACGATGATCATAAATTTTGAAGCCGATGTGTGTTGGTTTGCAATTGCAATTCATTACAAAGTAATTTTCAGTATCATAATTTTTTGAGTGGGTAGTCGAGATTGTCGAGGCTTTAATACGATGTGGGTATTTGTATAGAAAAGCTGCAACTATTGCCACATACCAGGCGAGAATTAAGAAATTCCAAATGTCGCGGAAGTTATGATGAAATCGTAGAAGAGATTCAGAGCTTCACTCTTGCTGCCAGAAACTTTTGCATAGCTGCAAAAACCTAAAGCCATTGAAATATGAAGGCAAAAATACTTCTGAATTATATTGTATACATATATATAATTGGCGCGTACACCCTCTTTTTGGGTGTTTGACCGAGCTCCTCCTCCTCCTATTTGCGGTGCGCGTCTTGATGTTGTTCCACAAATAGAGGGACCTACAGTTTTAAGCCGACGAGCACCTTTGAAAAAGAGTGCACTTGGTAACCACAGAAGCCCATAGAGATAAACAAGAAATTTAGCTCCAAACTTGTCTCTCCTCTGTTTAAATTATATAAATTTTTGAATTAGCGGTGGTCCACCACTAATCTGAAGTGCTTTCTTCGAAATGCGAAGAATTCGCACAAGCTGTGCTGATTGAATCCTGTTTCTTTCGCATCTCTATACCACCTACAGAAATCATTACGTACGGCTCCGTACTTGGTGCTCGTATATCCAATGGTCTAGCGCCCAATTGGGAAGTCATAAGCTCAGTTTGAAGGATTTCAGTAAGTTTTGTGTTCCTCATTCGTCGATTATAGGCCAAAGAGAACGCCAAACTCAGGCAGTTGGCCAAATCAACCCAGCAGCTGTAAGTGGCTACTTTAACCTTCTCCTAAAATGTAAGATTTGTATACTTAGACATAATTCCCCATGGCCTAGTGAAATCCTAGCAGGAGTCTGGAAGTCAATCATTTACTTTCAATAAGAGTTGGTGTGAGAATACGCAAGATTTTCTTGCCCTTGTCCATTTGAACCGGCTGCGAAAATTGTAGCCTACAACTACTGAACTAGCCAGTTTATAGACAAGCGTTAAAAGACATTCAGCAGAAGTCTTTTACGATCTTCCTAAACTCCCGAGCACCGAATGCAGTCATCGGAGTTCAACCACCACTCGGCGCAGACGAAGTGCTTCAGCTGCCTCGTGAGATATGTGCCATCTTGACTCTGCTGCTATCTATTCATCTTAAACTGCTATCTATTCAAAATCGAACCCGGCATACTCAACATATGTCCGGCACGTGAAGGTCCACTCCACACGATACGAACCACCTATTCACATGCCCCGTTTAACCCACCCACCAAACACCCCGCTCCCTTTGAACCCAACTTGTGTTTCCTAGACCTACCGTTAGATGAGATATACGATGACTACCGGTGACTACACCGCATACTGGCAGGGCTTGATGAACTACTCCAACAAGGGCTCAAGATATTTCACTTTAAAATACTTCATACCAAAATTTTCAACTCTTCTTCTTCTTCCTCTTTAATCTAGCCGTATCCTATTTCGGGTCGGTTCTCTTTGTTGAAAATCTCCTGGTTTCGAGGTCCTAAGTAGTCAGTTCCAATAGTATTTTTCCAGGTTTTTGGTAGTCTGCCTGATCCTCTGGTCTTCTCATTACAAGGTCATACCCGCACAAGTGTTTTTCCTGAAGTTTAGTGCTGATTGGACCAACTTTATTGCTACAAGGATTAAAGGTGTTTTTAATCTTGTCCAGCAGTGTATCGCCACTGGCCCACCTCAGCAATCGCATTTCTGCCGCGTGCAGTTTCAGCTCTAGTTTACATGGTACAGCCCATTACTCGGATGCATAAGTCACTGCCGGTCTGATTTTTCCTTTTAATTTTTGTGGAATTTTCTTGTCGCACAGGTCACCGGAGGCTGTTCTCCAGCTTTGCCATCCACATTGAATTCGATGAGCGATTTCTCGTTCGACATGCGAGCCCAGGTATTTGAAGCTATCAACTATTTTTAGGGAGGCATCATTTATTAAAAAGCTGGACTCCCACAACTCGCTCACAACTTCGGTCTTTGGGCGGCTTACTCGTAACCCATTCGATTCAACGACGATAACTCACCGGTTCAGATTTTCTTTGAGGATGGCTTTGTTGCATGCGAGAAGGGCTACATAAGCAGCATCGACAGCAGTGCCCAAAGGAGTTTGCCGTAGATTTCACGCATAAGGAAGTCCATCACCAGAATAAAGAGAAGAAGGGCTTAAAGCTGGGCCTTGATGTATGCCTACATTGATGTTGAAACTTTGGATTAGCCCTATCGCACATTTTACTTGGGTAATTACTTGATGGTAGGTGTCTTAATGCATACCAAAAATTTTCAACCCTGAAAAAATTTAAAACTTATGAAATTTTTTTCAAACTTTTCTGTTCACTTCTTATTATAATCTC
Organism: Anastrepha ludens; assembly: GCF_028408465.1. NCBI lineage: Eukaryota > Metazoa > Arthropoda > Insecta > Diptera > Tephritidae > Anastrepha > Anastrepha ludens. Next base: position 22,149,727 of record NC_071499.1, on the reverse strand, counting down.
GCATACATATGAACGATTTTTTTCAATTTAAGACAATGACCTGCATACTTCGATCACTTGACATGGAATCGTTTGCATATTATTAAGTGTTGGAAATTCTTTTGCCATGAGAATAATAGAATTTCCACATTTTCATGAAAGAAAACAAACACTTTAAAATAATGAAAATAAATTACCAATAAACGCATAAAACTCAAATCATAGCAAAAGCAATTCAATCAGAAGTACCTTATTAAAATACACTCGAGTAATGCAACAAAGAAATTATTAAAATTTCTCGCAGATACCCTGCTGGAAATACGCCCGCTAATGAAAAAAATTCAAACCTAGTATAATTTCTGTGTGACGGCCAACTGCAGTTGGACTCAAGCTCTTGGAAGAAAAATACCAAATTTGTGTAGAAAAAAGGAGATATTCGGAACAGCGAAGAGGATATTACAAAGTTACCTCTTCCTCAACTTTCCTGCCCCTTTGATCATATGGGAAATTTGTCAAGGATTATCAAGAATGTAGCCATTCCATTCCCAATGCATCTGTCCCAAAAATGCGTCTCCTTAGTGGAATGAATGCTGGACCAAAACAGAGAAAGTGAGCTTAATTGTCTAATCCTCTTTCGGACAACCGACATATGTTGCGCTGGTGACTACGCCCATGGAGGACCAACAATTGTAGCTCATTACTCTTCAGCTCGGATAAGGAATTCCGCTAAGACGCCATTCGGAATTTTCAAGAAACGCAAACGTTCCACAAACCATCTCTGTGATTGTGGATCCACCCAAATTCCTCAGGCTTTTCATAAGCCAGTTTGTAATCCTGACCATCGCTTGTTTATTTATGCAAACCCAACCACAGGTTGCCCGCAAGCCAACCCTGTTTAGCTTGGTGAACTCAATCCCACGACAATTGGTTATATGTTACCGGAACGATACCAGCCTCTTTGAACTCATATACGTTTTTTCTAATTTCGGTCATTTTCCGTAGTACGTTGGCAAATGAAATGTTGATGTAATGGAAAAGATTGATGGGATTTAGGTTGGAGCACTGCTCCAGGTTGTCGAAAAAAGGAGCACCCTTAATCTTCTGGCTGTTAAACCCGGGCATTTGCAGAGAAAGTGTTCTACAGTCTCCTTCTCTGAAAGGGCCCCACAGCTTCTGCAATGGGGACTAAATGGTAAACCTAGCTTTTCTGAGTGAGTACCGATCGTCCAATGACCAGTAAGCATAGCTATAAGTTTGGAAACTGAATGGCATGGAATCCTCAGAACTTTCTGTGTCTGTCGTCTAGTGTACTTGGGCCATAGGATTTTCGAAACACCACACAAAGAAATGGAGCTCCATCTGAGCTGTCCTTTCTTGAGAAATAATTTGTGCAATTCCTCTTTAACAACAGTCAGGGGGATGCCGGTGACCGGGTGGGAGACCTCTGAAACCGATTCAGTCGACCCCTTCCTGGCAAGGTCATCAGTAATTTAATTTTCCTCTATGTTCCTATGTCCTGGCACCCAGATCAGAGATATGTTACCTGCACACCCAAGAGATTTGATCTCCTCCTTACAGGAATTAACCATTTTGGATCTGCACCATGGCGTCGTAAGAGCCTTGATCGCAGCTTGACTAGCTGAAAAAATGTTAATATCTCTCTCGCTCCCGCGATCCCCAAGTATTCTGCATGCCTGCAGGATCGCAAAGACTTCTGCCAGAGAAACACCAACAGTATTAACAAATAGATAAATTGGCGGATTTAGAGAAAACCCCTGCTCGGAATCCCGATTCGATCTTAGAGCCATCAGTGAAGACAGAGGTAACAGCCTCGGTACAGATTTTCCCCTCGTTTCCATCCAGCGTGGAAAGATTGACCTGGCACGACCTTCAAATTGTAGTTTGTCGATAGAGAGATCTGTACGATGTTCGGATAAAGATGGTGTTAACTGCCCGAAAATGCTAACATCTCCTTTGAGAGATTGCCTTCATAGGCCAACTGATTGCTCTTTGAGCTAGTGCAAAAGGACATTCATGCTCCGGTGATGCAAATGCATGCAGTTCTTTGCCTCCTCCCCAGTTCAGTGATATTATAGCCCTTCCGAAGAGTTGCCTACCAAACCAGGCATCCGTACGTCAAAATTGGTAGAACCACTACGTTTTAGAGCCAAAGAACGAGCTGTGGCTTACCGAGCATAGATTTTGGTGGAGTGGGAAGCTATGCTGGCCTTCTTAACCCGATTTAAATAAAAGCTCCATCCAAAGCGGATTGATACTTCCTTAAGAAGTTGCACTCAAACACAAGTCGGACATTTTTGTATTCATTATGTGAAGCAGGATACGAAACACACCTCTTTTATTGGCTAGAGCCTTACTATACATAGATCTCATAGAAGTAGAGCAATTCACGGCTCCGTAAAAATCGGAGATCCGATGGACTTATTTTGGTGCTCCATTTCGTTTTGAGGAAACGGGGGTAAATTGTAAACTCTTGTCCCTATGCCCAAGTGGGTTTCATTAGTCTTATTTAACTTTGCTCTGGACTATTGTGTTGGAATAGTTCTAACTTATCCGAAAAAGGTTGGTTTCAAAGTACCACCAACTCCTTCTTGGATAACTTAGCGTAAAACTCAACAGTTCTACACTTCAAGGGAAAAGTGAGAGAAGAACAACTTATTATGGTCCGGCCGTTAGAGTTTAAATACTGAGGCGTAGTACTCAGCATAAATAAGAATCCATCCTTATCAATACAAGACCGTATTCAGACAGCTAACAGAGCATACTTTGACCACATCAAACTTATGAAGCCTTCATTGATATCAAAAGAACAAAAGCTCCAACTGTACAAAACTAATAATAAGACTGGCCGTGCCGTGGGTGAAGGCTGTGAAACATGGGTCCTTAAAGTTAATTTACCGATGCGATTTGAAAGAAAAATTCTCAGAAAAATATTCGGCCCAATACGACTAGAAGACAGGTCCGGAATAGCCACGAGCTCAGTGTTTTAAACGCGGAATGAAATGTAACCCGATTTTTAAAGTCGCAAAGATTACGATGGCATGGACACGTCCTAAGAATGAGCAGCGCAGGAGCAACCAAAAAAGTTTTGGAAGCAAATCCTGAAGGACCAAACAAAAGGGCTAGGCCAGTCAAGGCGGCGATGGTTGCCAGACGTATGTAGAAGGCGACATATGCAAGATGAGAATCTCAGAACATAGAGGGAAAGTGGGATGTTGAGAAGATTGGAGATGTATTGTAGAGGAGGAAATGGTTCACCCCGGGCTGATGATGAAGTCCAATATGATGATGAGTCCGGCTGCCATAGCCGAATGGGGTGGCGCGTGGCGTACTATTCTGAAGTGCACGGGTTCGAGAATTCAAGCATGAAACAGTAAATGATAGGAAAAATTTTTCAAATTTTGTTCCTCGGCATTCAATGACAAACCTCCGAATTTATTCTGCCATGAAAAAAGCTCCTCATAAAAAACCATTTGCTTTCGGAGTCGGCTGGAAACTGTAGCTCCCTCCGTTTGTGGAACAACATCAAGATGTATGCCACAAATTGGAGGAGGAGTTCATCCCAACGCCTAACAGAAGTGCACGTGCCAATTATTTTGTTATTTTTTTTTTTGTAAGTCCACCCGAAGCGCTTCAATCGGGTAACTAACGGATTTGCCTGCAGGGCTTGTCATCTATGCCAAAAGTATTTGGTCATTGAAGTTTAATTTTCATTTCGCATGAATTTTATTATTTTCTTCAACACTTTGTGGCGAGTATTACAAATTTACATGGCAATAAAGGCGTTCGTATAATTTGTTAAATATTCAAATTTGAATAACAATTAATTAAAACGCATCACTTGTCAAAATAAATTGTTTGCAATATTTCAGCTTGCCACAACCAATGACAGCAGTCGAGTGTAATGCATTTGTCCGTACGTCTGTTTGTATGTACGCCTGCATTTGCATGAAGCAACTGGGAGATGGTAAAGCTGATAGCAAATGAAAAAATAGCTGAAGAAGAAGATGCAGCAGAGAAGTGCTACCTTAAGCTGATGGTGCCGATGTTGATGAGTTACAGAAGAATCAAACCGGTTGGAGGTTGCAGCGATCAAAGTACGGCTGCTTTATGTAGTGAAGTACGAGTATAATCCAAACTCGTTTAACGACGAACACAACAGCTTTCGGGTTAATCGCTTCTTCTTTACCAAATATACCTACCTACCCACCACTTACTTTGCCTGTCTGCAAAGGTCTACGTTTCCTTTGACGCATTTCTGCCGGCACTCCTCGGTCAAGTTGAATGTTGGCGAATGGCAAAGCGCCAAACTAAAATTGACCATCAATTAAATGGCAATCAACGCCATACTTTACAACCAAAAAGCGTATGGACAGACAGACAAACGAATGGCAGTCAAATGAAACCAACAGACATTTGAGCTGACCGACGTACCTATTTAGAAATGGCTTTCCTGATCATCAGTGCCTTTACAATTCGTTGCTAGGATTAACGTCGTCGTCGAGCGCCTTTTGTGTGACAAAATAACCAGTCTGTGTCTAGCAGCTTATAGCTCACATGCATGTGTGTGTGTGTGTGTGCGCTTGTGTGTGTGGTTGTGTGTGTATTTGTTATTTTATGCGTGCTACTGCTTTGTACACGAAATCTCCTTATGCAAATAGCTTCAACATGCTGACCATTTAATTTCGTTTATGCCTCCATTGGCATATCAATTGGGGAAATGTTGCATCTCAATTGGTGGACTTGCGAGAGTTGAGCTTAGCAAGACATCCGCAGCTTGTAAATGTTTCATGTTTGGCATATTTGGTGGTGTGGTGAGCAAAGTAACAAAAAAAAAACAAATATTAACCATTCAAGCCAGTCTGCTGGAGCAACTTAAGGCGGCCTCAGCTACTGTGGCATGTTTGCCGGCAAACCAATCAAAATCTTGCAGCGGCACCACCAACAATCATTGCGTCGGATACTCACTCGTCGACTCAATGTAGTGGCTCTGCATGGCATTGACATGCAACTAAGAAAAGTATGAACATAATGAAAAAAAGCAAACAAGCAACAGCAACAACAAGGCTACCTATGGAAACGAGCAGTTTTTAATGGGAGTATTCTTGCAATTTGCAGCATTGCCTTGCCACGTAAGCCGTGTGCCCCTATGATGCATATTAAGGCGTGTCGATTTAAAAATCGCTCATTGCTCTGTGAAAATCGTATTCTAGGGATCAAAATAAGAAACTTTGCCGAAGGAATCATACCTCTAAAATGAATTCTGATGTCCCTCAATTTGGGTCGAACGAAAAATCCCACTTTGACCCATTTAGAGTGCTCCAATCGAGTCCAAATGTATGACCGACAACCACTAACTTTGGACGGCCGATCCACCCATGCAAGTGGCACACCCCCTGGAACTCCCCTGGGGGGTTCCCTATACAATCATTTCAAAATATCACCATTTTTGGCCTAGAAACTAAAAAGTTCGACCCAAATTTGGGGACATCAGAATTCGTTTTATAGATATGATTCCTTCGGCAAAATTTCTTATTTTGATCCCTAGAGTATGATTTTCACAGAGCAATGGGCGATTTTTTTGCCTCCCCACAAATCGACCCGGCCTAATGCATATGTAAAAATGTATGTATGTGGGGATTTGTGAATGCGAGTCTGTTGCATGCATGCAAATGCTCCATCAACCGATAGCTGGCAATAATAATTATAATAACATTTTGTTGATGGCCTTTTAAATAGGTTTGCTGTGGCATTAGTTAGTCGGTTGCCTTTGGATGGCTATTAAAGTGCAGCTAATAATTTGCTGACTTGTTAAATGTGGATATATGAACAAACATACATACATAAATACATGCATACATACATGCATACACACACACATACACCCTTATCATAAACCCACATATTCATATGTTTCTAATTCATCTTCGGAACCTTAAAAACGCAGTAATATCTGATCTGTTAAAAATTGTTGAGCTATAGGAGACTGGGTGCCAGTCGCAGGGAGCAGAGGTGCGAAGTTAACCCATTAAATCCCAACCTTATATAAAACAATTTTTTTTTAAATGTGTTTATAAAACGTTTATTGAAATAGTGTAATTAAGCTCCTTATAAAAAAAAAACACGAAAAAAAATCAAAGAAATGCATTTTTTGGGCTGTACCCAATCGAGTACAATGGGATAATATGTATATACATTGCCTGTATATGAAAATATGGAGTATTAAATAAAAAGACACTTTCAAAGCCTTCCTTGGTTATTAGTTCGGTTAACAGTATGGAAGTTTTTGAAACATTCTCTCTCTACGCAAACGGCTACATTGCATAACTCGCAAATCCATCGAATTCTTTGGTGACACTCCCTGCACCTCAGCTGATTCGATATCCTTTTGGGAAAATGGTTATATGAGGAACCAGCTATTGATGCCGTTGTCGATCGTTTTGAAGATATGTCCCGGATATTATAATTGCGTAAATAAAATCGCACAATTTCACGTTGGTATTGCAACAAGTCGCATTGACTCTTACTTGCCATTTTATAAAGCTTCCATGCGTTTACTACGCACGAGCTTATCATTGTGGAGAAAAGAGGCCACCACCATTTCTTTCCTCTAAACTTTATATTGTAAGTATTCAAAGCTTGGTCGTGGAGGTCAACTCCTCCCATTCCTGAGTTGTATTCCGCTATCAACTTCGGCTGCTGGGCATTCACCTTGCGCCTCTCTTGTCTTGACCATCGTTTGACGGTATGTAAAGGTGCAATTCTATCAAAGTTGTTTCCCACTGTCACAACGCTATTGTCATTCCACGTCACAAAAAGTATTCCTGAGTCAGAAAACCTACAAAATTTGATACAAAACAACTATTCAAATAAATCATTATGATAAACTTACATAAAATCAAACGGGGAGACCGTTGCTTCTTTTGTAGTTCTTTGTTCGTTTTCAGAGGACATTTTTTGGTCCGCCGTTCACGAACAGTCCCAGTAGCCTTAAATCCTTGTTCTTTCAAAATTCTAAGAAGGTCATATGACGTAAAGAAGAATCGAAAAATACGATTCCAAGGTTGGAATATCATCACGCAATATATTATCCTCTTCAATGTCCTCCTCATCTGTGTCACAGTGGGTATTTGGCGGTATAATAGCGAAGTCGAAGTGACTACGGTCGCTTGATTCAATATAGTCGGTGGCCGCAGAAAGGTTATGAAACCTCTTTCCGTAAAATTTTTTTACATCCATTACCAAATCTACATGAATTATGCACACAAAATATATATGAATGTTCCCACTGTACCCATGCGAGTACACTAGAATTTAAACCTACCGAAATGCACTTTTCCACAACTTTTTTCGTTTTTTTGGTATAAAGTATGCAAATTATATGTATTATGAATATTACAACACTGAACTTTTTCCGTGATAACTTAGATTTTGTCAAACAGAGAGCTTATTGCAAACTAAACCATGAAAAGAAGAAAAATAGCAAAGGTGCACGCAAAGACAAGTGAATAACGGATAACGGGACTCAAAAAAAAGAAGGAGAAACATGTGTATTCCTTTTCGACATTGCTCTGTATTATAAAGTGGCGAGTACATTTAAAAATTTGTAAGCGTTGGCTTTTGACGTCGTTTCGAAAAAGATGCTTTTTCTGTACTCAAGCGAGTACAATGGGATCGAATGGGTTAATAAGGAAGGCGTTTTCGTGTGTTATATTAAATAATTAAAATTTTCTTCTTCCTCTTGTTATTTTTCGAGCTGCAGTTTATGCAATGAACTGGAAGAGAGGGAAACGCTAGAACACCTTCTGTGCTCTTGCCCTGCGTTAGCTAGAATCAGCTTGAAATGCTTAGGAACTTTGCTATATGAGAAGTTAGAATGACACACGGCGATAGAGCTTCAGAGTTTATTTAGATTCGCAAAAGACGCAGATGTATTACAAGATGTCTACTACAAAGAAACGTAAAGGTCTAGCTCCATCTGAAAACACTAGGGACCAATAAGTTTAACGTTCCCAAGACAGTCGGTTCTACGTAACCGGAACGACCCGGATTTATATCCAGCCAAGGACTGTCACCTCAGCAGCATTCCCCGTATATGTATGAGAAATGTTTATGCCGTTACAAAAACAATAACCAATAGGTCTACGTGATGACTTTCAGTCAGCCAGGTCAACCTAACCTAACCTTTTCTGTGATGGAATTCAAACGTAATAGTGTGATTGCGTTAAATTTGGCTGGAAAATCACAACCAGCCCTTGTTCGTGAGCTCAGTCACCTCAAAGTGAGTAATGGTAGCAAAACGCTATGGAGGTGGACCAAAAAAAACCGCAACAACGCCAGAAATGGTTCGGAAAGTGAAGGCTCGACTTCAACAATATCCGCGTCGAAGTGGAAGAAAAATAGCCAAAGAACTGAAAATATCGCAAGACAGCATTCGACGCATATGTAAAAATGAGCTCAAGGTCAAGGCTTACAAGTTCCAAAAAGCACACGATCTTTCACCCCAGCAAAAAAAGTTCGGTGCGAAAGAGCAAAGGAGTTCTTGCGTTTGCACGAACGTGGCGAATTTCCTAACATTGTGTTTTCTGATGAAAAAAATTTCCCTATTGAGCAGTTCATAAACACTCAAAACGATCGTGTTTACTTGACCGAACGCTCATACGAGAATTTGAGCCTACGTATGGCCACTCGAAGCAATTTCCCATCGCAAGTAATAGTTTGGGCCGCAGTGACCGCTGATGGACGCTCTCCAATCGTTTTTATCGAGCCTGGTGTCAAAGTGAATGCGACTTATAATCGGGAAAATGTTTTAGAAGCTGCTTTATAGCCGTGGACATGCAAACATTTCGGTCGTAGACCATGAACGTTCCAACCGGACACAGCACCGTCTCATAAATCTCGTGTGAACCAAGAATGGTTGAAAAACCATGTTCCACACTTCATTTCGTCCACACAATGGCTTTCGAAATCGCCAGACGCAAATCCGATGGACTATTCCATCTGGTCCATTTTGGAGAGCAAGGTGAGGACTAAAAAATATGCCAAAATACCTCAAGATCACATTCGTGCAGGATGCAACTCATTTTTTGACCGTTTGAAGGCTATAGTCAAGGCAAAAGGTGGTCATATCGAGCTAAAGTGAATTAAAATTGTAATAATTTTTGAACAATTTTGTCTTTGAAATCAATAAAAACTAATTTCACACAAAAAAGTTATGGTGTTCTGAATAGGTAACACTTCATATCGTTCAACCTGTATGTACTTATGAGATTCTCCAGATCAAAAAAATCTTTCTTGGGGTGAGCAGAGCAGAGTCTCCTTGTAGAGCATACGAAGCAATAAAAATGCCGTAGAGTTGTTTGCTGGTGTCGCGAAAAAAGTGTATTTTAAATCTTTTAAATCACAATTTGAGGTCAGTCATGAAGCGGAGAGTAGAGTCCTTCTGTGTGGTTACTTCATTTTTTATAAGTACGGCGAGGCCAATAAACGCAAAATTTAACTTTTTTGACATATTATATGAAGACATATACACACGCACATATATGTACATATATAGGTTGACGCCACACAAACACACATCCATATATTCCAAATGCAATCATTTATTGTACGCTAAATATACACAAAATTATGCGCTTTGCATTCACCGCGCTTACTTTGTACGTGTGTGTGTGTATTAGTGTGTACCTAAGCGAGGGCATGTGTGTGCGCTTTGAGCAAAAAAAAAAAAAACACACACACTCATACATTTACAAAACCAAAAAACACGTACTCGTCACCGTTAAAATGTTGCATGGAATTTGAAAAATGCGTCTCCCTGCATTCTCCACTCCGTCGTACACTCACTTTTGCGCCGCCATCATTTCGTGCATTCTGTTGACTTCCGTTAGCTTCTGTCAAGCGACAGGAACGCATAGCGCACGATTACTATGTATGTACGTACTTTGTTTACTATGCAACTCAAACGTGCACAAGAAACACCCCAGGCAATGGAACAACAGCGGCTTGCGCGTGTATCAAAGTAAAGCAAGGTGGTATTGTTGTTGCTGCCCCGCACCGTGTAAACGTATTCATCCTGTTGCAAGGCTATTTGAATGTTGAGTGTTTGCTAAGTTACAAGCCGCTTGCAAAGGACCAGGGAGAGACAGCACCACACCGTGACGCATTTGCTTACATTTCCACATTTCCCAGCGCTTTCAATGGCAGTTGGTGTAACAGTTATTATTGCTGTTGCTGTTGTTGTTGTTTTTCTGTTGTTGTGTTGCATGTTGCTTACTTGTTTGTTATTCGTCATTGTCGTCCTTGCTGCCGGCGCTGTGACTGACTGCGAAAGTGGGGTGCCCTAGCATTGCACTGCACATATGGCGCATTGCATGTGCGCGCGTTTGGTTGTTCAAATATGCTGTGCATATGTATGTATAGGTGCAGCTGCATGTATTCGCATGCAGTTTGGCAAAGCTGCGATATGGTTTGAAATGTTGTATTGTTCGCGCTCGTTTGTTGCGCAAACGCAAGTTATCAAAATAATTTTTAAACATCTACAAGTATGTGAGTGGGTACAAGTCCATGTATGTATGTGGGTATGTAGGTATGTATGTGCTGCTGCTAAAATTAAGCGCTTGTGTTCGCAGGCTATGCGACATTTTTCTAAGCAATACGACAAGTATTTCAAAGGTTTTTTTTCTAGTTTTGCTTGTTTTCTTAAGCTGCTTTGACAAATATTTTAGCATTCAAAAGGCAGGTGTTTTCACTTTCCTCAGTGGAAATGAAAGAGATAATTTTTTTCTCCACGCTGTTGTTTGCATCTTTCACCGTTTTCTTTGCAATTTTATTATTTAATATTTAAATTAATTTTTCTTAGCTTTCCATTTTTGTCATGACCAAAGGTTTGCACATAGAATTTGGCTTCCCACGCATCTCTTTGGGGTGTTCTTGCATTGATTACTTAGGCTGACAATATTTGATTGACTTTTTGTGTCAAAAACTAGGCTACAATTTTTCGAAGGCTTTTCATTCCAAACTTGTGTCGACCTGTGTTATTATTATTCACAGCAAAGTAACGGAGAATTGTGGTACTAATTTGTTAGACCTCTGGTTACTTGTTACAGCAACCACTCCATAACTTAGGAAACAATTCCACTAAAAATTATCATATTTAGCATAATGAATAGCCGCTCAAATTGAGGCGAATTTGCTTTAAATTTTTGCTTTTTGCCAACTGCAATTCAGAGATATTTTTGAATAGGGTGGCCAATTAGTCTGCAATAAAAAATATTTATTTTTTAATTATGTAAAATGTTGAAACACTATATGATTGTATATGTATGTGTAGATAGCAAACACGAGACGAGCGATCGTCGGTTTGTGTCTTACTTTGTCTAAGGTTACCACCTTATTTTAAATTATTTTAAAAGTAAAATCAATTGCAGACTATAGTTGTCGCATGGAAAGTATTTTTAACAGCTTTACTTAAGAAAAATGAATAGGGTTGCACAGCTATTTCTTAAGGTTACCGCTGATTAGGGTTGCGAACACTTTTTTTTAATAATTACAAATTAACTTAAACATTGCAATGCCTCTGAAAAATTAAATGTAGTTTTGTTTACTTTAATTTAGAAATATCTTTGAATAGGGTTGCCAACTTTTTTTATACTTTTTTATTATTTACAAATGAAATAGAATATTTCAATACCTCTGTGAAATGAAATGTATTTTTGTCTGCTTTAATTTGGAAATATCTTTGGATAGGGTTGCCAACATTTAAAATTTTTATATTTTTATTATTTTAAAATTCAATAAAATACTGCAATAATTCTGTAAAATAACCAACATTTGCCAACATATATTTTTTCAGTATTTAAAAATTAAATCGAATATTTCAATACCTCTATAAAATGAGATGTATGTGTGTTTTAATTTAGAATATTCTTTGAATAGGGGTGCCAACTATTTTTTACATATTTTTTATTTTTGACAAACAAAATAAAATATTGCAATACCTCAGTAGAATCAAATGAATTTTTGTCTGCTTTAATTTAGAAATATCTTTGGATAGGGTTGCCAACTATCTTTCTTATTACTTACAAATTAAGTTAAATATTGCAATGCCTTTGCAAAATCAAACGTATCTTTTTCTGCTTTAATTTAGAAATATAAAAATTAAATTAAATATTACAACGAAATGAAACGAAATGTATTTTTCTCTGCTTTAATTTGGAAATATCGTTGATAGGGTTGCCAACTATTTTTTATTATTATTTTTAAAAACTGAATGCAACTTTGCAATAATTCTACCATATGAAATGTATTTTTTTATATTTTACTCTAGAAATGTCTTTGAACAGAGTTGCCAACCATTTTTTATTATTTACAAATTAAAAAAAATATTGCCCTGCCTCTGTAAAATGAATTGTATTTTTGTCTGCTATAATTTAGAAATATCTTTAAATAAGGTTGCCAACTATTTTTTACATATTTTTTTATTATTAACAACTTAAATAAAATATTGCAATGAAACGTATTTTTGCCTTCTTTAATTTAGAAATATCTTTGAATAGGTTTGCCAACTATTTTAAATTTTTTTTGTTATTATTTAAAAATATTGCAATATTTGTATAAAATGAAATGTGTTTTTGAAAATTTTAATTTCGAAATATCTTTGGATAGGGCCGCCAACATTTTTTTCATTATTTAAAATTTGAATTAAATATGCCCTTGTAAAACGAAATGTATTTTTGTCGGCTTTAATTTAGAAATATCGTTTATAGGGTTGCCAACTATTTTTCTTATTATTAAAAATTTGTTTTATTGTAAAAATTTAATGCAGTTTTGCAATAATTCTATCATATGAAAGTTATTTTTTTATGTTTTACTTAAGAAATATATCAAAATAATTTATTATGAGCGGGGATAAATCAGCTCAATGATGTAACAAGAAAGTGTGTTTTGTACTATTTTCTGAGTAGGCAAAGACATCAGCAAGTGCAAAATGCAAAATTATGCATTAGCTGCAAGCGGTGGGTTGAAAGGAATTTTTCTATGTATCAAACATTTTCGTTTTTTTTATGTTTCGTCAATTATCCCATAGATTAATAAAAAAAATATGGTTTTGCCTGGAATCGTGAATAGATTTACAATAAAAGCAGCTGTCAACATTCAACTGCCTACCAATTCATTCATGTGTGTGTGTGTGTGTGTATGCATGTAAATATTGCATAATCTTAATATTTATGCAGTGTCAGCTCAGAATTAATGCGAATGGTTTTCCTAAATGGATGAACAAGGTGGCGTAAAATTAATCACCCTATCGGAAGACTTAGAGTATATAAATAGACAAGCAATGAAGTGCCTAAGATCAAAATTAAGATTTGAATCACTCAAAATTTTTTTTATTTTCACTTAGTAAAAAGGTGATTCAAAAACAAATTGGGTGATTAATTTTGCGCCACCCTGTGCATACATGCATAAAACTACATACACATATTCGTTTCTCACGGGCGTACATACACACACTCTCAATTGATCGCTCACATTTACATACACACATACACACATACATACCCAGTTATTTCACGTTGATCTTCAATGATCTTTCAAAACCTAGTAGCATATAAAATTTCCAAATTTTCTTGCATTACACCTTTGTCGATTTCCATTACCCATTTCATGCAGAGTGCATTCACCTTTGTGGAAATTTATAACAATGGTATTTTTCAAAATAAAAGGGCACTGAAAGTGCTTTGAAATTTCGCTCAGTTTGCTCAGTTGAGTGAAAATGCAGAATTTAGTAAGTGGCAGCGTCAATTTTTCCGTTTCCTTTCTTTTCCTGTTTGTGTACGAGTGCATGAGTGAATTCTATGAGTGACCAAGTGATTGAACAATGACCTCACCAACTAATAGTCCTAATCGAGAACTTGAAAAAAAGAAATTTCAAACTCAACTTACGCCAACTTCTTTTGTCCTACTCAGCTCGGCTTCATTCAATTGTTTCAGAAGTGTACAAACGTAAACATTTCCATTTGAATTGAAACTATGTGCGCTAGCAGGACGATTTACTTTACCAACATTCCAGAATTTTTGAAGAAGTTCAGTGATCAGGACCACATATCGCCTAACTGCTGCGTTCCTAGGTATGCCTTCAATGATTTGCCTACCTTTGCACCCCTAAAAATTCCATTCCACCAAACAACCACATCAAAGTCAGCCAAGTGAAACACCAGCCCGATCGGCAAAACATAAACGAAACATTCAACGATTATCGTGGAAAACCATAAACCACCACCGAAGAGGACTGGCTGGCCGGCTGGCTGGCTCTGCTCTGCGCTCTGTTTCAAACGCACTTTATTGCAATTTCTAATTGGAATCATTTACAAAAATAGTATTATTAAGTGAAAAAGTGCTTATGAGCAGCTGAATTTTTTTGGGAAACGCCAAGCGCACACACACAAACGCACCTCTTACGGCAGGTAAAGGGGCAATTGGAATTTTGAAATTGGAATGCGCATTACAGTGGCATGGCGTGGCAGTGGTTCGACAGCTGAAACACGCCGAACGCTAATAAACCATAAGGGAAATCGAGACGATGGAGACGGTGTGGTACGAGGGGGTGGGTGAGGAACAACCCTGCCCTATGGCACGACGCGTCATCGCTGTTAAACATTCATATACGAGTATGTATTCACATGAGCAGACAGACAGACCAACGTAACGCGGCTTCTGTTGTTGCTGCATATTTCAATAAAGGTCGCCGTGTTGGGGTGGTTTTCTGTAGGATAATTTTTATTTTTATTTTTTTTTTTATCTCAAAAACACAAATAGACACACAGAAATAGCGGATTTTCCCTGCAGCGAAAACTTGGTTTCGTCACACAAATTGCTAGTCCAGAACTAGCCCGATTTGTTAATTACGAACCACTACATCTACCGTGTGATGACTACGACTTGTGAAGCTATAAATTGGTCATTCGAGTCAGCTTGGAAGATGTTGAAATTTCTACTTCTATTAGATATTTGGATGATGTCGGCAACTGCTAGTTCGCGCAACATCGACCTGCACCAAGTGATCTTTGGCCGACCGCAACCTCTGCTCTCTTGTAGGTTCTAGTCCACCGCCATTCTCGTGATGCTATCTGGTGGTTTTCTAAGCATGTGACCTATCCATCTGAGTTTGATTTGCCATAGGACGGGCTCCTCATTCGTTGAACTCCGCAGCACATCGTTGCTGATGGTGTTCGGCCAGAATATTCTACAGATGACGCAAAGGCATTTGTTGACGAAAAGTTGTAGCCTCTGAGTGATGGTATTGGAGACCAGCCATGTTTTACTTCCATACAACAATACCGAACTCACACATCAGCTGAATATTCGCACTTTAGAGCGCCTGGAAATCTGCGAACTCGCCCATGCTGTAAGCATTCGCCCGAACTCCGCCTTTGCTTTGTTTAGCTTCCAATTGACATCTTCATCTGCTCCGCCGTCTTTCATGATAGGGCAGCCGAGGTAGAAGAAGCTTTCGATAAGTTCTACTGGACACCCGTCAACCAATATCTGCCTTGCATTATTGTGGTTTACTCTCACAGCCTTGGTCTTGGCAATGTTCACCTCCAGTCCAACAGTGCGTGCCAGCCTGACTAATCTGTCCGCCTTTGCTTGCATGTCGTGAATTTGTGAGAAAGAAGGCAAATGTCATCGGCGAAGTCCAGGTCCTCAAGAGGTCTGGTGGAACTCCATACGATGACTCTTTTGTGCAGAGTCATTTGACTCTTTCTTGCCCAAGCTTGACTTACGCCTTTGTTGGTGGTGAATGGATTGCTGATGTTGCCGTTTTGAAGCACTACCAGTTCGGGGTTTTCATTAAGGGCTCTAATGAGGTAGATTATCTTAGCGGGAACTCCCTTTCCACTCAATACCAGCCATATTGAGTCTCGTTTGCTTGTGTCGAATGCCTTCTTAAAGTCGACGAACAGCATAGAAAGCGGGGAGCGCGACTCAACTGATTGTTCTACTATGTTGCGAAGAGTGTTGACTTGGTCCACATAGCTTAGGTGAGGGTGAAATCCAACTTGTTCGTCCCTTAAGGAGTGTTCGATGCATTGGAGTCTGCCTTGTATGATCGTGGCTCGAGGCCGCGTCGAGCTAGGGTTATTCTTCGCCAGTTGCCGCAGTCACGCAAATCGCCTTGCTTGGGCAGCTTCACGATGATGACTTTTGTCCAGGACAAAGGCAGCTGTTCAGCTTTCTTTTCATCTCAGACGGCGGTCATGTGGGGATGGAGAATTTCCG
Source organism: Anastrepha ludens (assembly GCF_028408465.1). Lineage (NCBI taxonomy): Eukaryota > Metazoa > Arthropoda > Insecta > Diptera > Tephritidae > Anastrepha > Anastrepha ludens. The sequence continues at coordinate 22,133,449 of NC_071499.1, read as the reverse complement.
CTGATATTTGCGGGTCGGCAATCAGTAGTTTTTGCTGTATGCCATCTTCGCTCGCGGCTTTGTTGAGCTTCAGCTTCCTTGATTTTCGCTAGACTAGAGCAAGATGTTGTTATTTTGCTGCGGGTTGTTGTGCTGCCCACTTTGAAGGTAGATTCACTGCTAAGACCGATGTTCCTAATAACTTCGAAGTGTTCTTTCCATCTACGGATCTAGTCATCATTGAAGGTCAGATCCAGATCCCTTATTGCGATACAGCTGTCTCATATTGTTTGCTCCTGCTACCGCTTCGGTATCGTTTTTCAATGAACTTTTTCTTATCGTTTTTGCCGATTTCTTTACTTGCTTCGCTTACAGAGAGGCTGACCGAAGAAAGCCATCGCTGATGAGTTGTCTTTTGAGTTCATTTCTGCGCTGAATGATGCTCCAAGTAGTATTAGAAATCCATCCATGAGATCCAATGGTGTTTATGAGGAACTTTTTCGTGGCAGAAATACACTCGGAGGTTTGCTATCACCTATGAAAAAAAAAGTTCTATTAGGTGCGCAACTAAGTTCCCGCTGTTTGTCAATAGATGCCACCAGCAGTGTGCGCTAGTCGATTCTAACATAACCTGAACGTCATAAACCAAGCTTAGACATCTGGTAAACAAATTGCTTCGACACATTAGTGATTTTCTTTTGGTATCGGATACTTTTGGTTTTGTGAAAATGTCTGATTTGCCTGTCTGTGCCGTATAACCGTCATTTGCGGGATGTGTGGATTTTCCTCTTTCAATCCAAAAAAAACGGCGTCTGAAGCGCATCGAGAGCTACAAAAAGTTTATGGAGATGCTGCTTTAAGTGAAACAACGTACCGAGATTGGTTCCGTCGTTTCAAAGACGGTGATTTTAATGTTGACGACCGTCTGCGTGAAGGAAGGCCAAAAACCTTCGAAGACGCTGAATTGGAGGCATTGCTCAATGAGGATCCGCCTCAAACGCAAGAAGAGCTTGCTTTAGTATTAGAAGTATTAGGAGTTACCCGCCAATCCATTTCCAAGCGATTGCAGCTTTGATTTGATTAAGAAACAGGGAAGTTGGGTTCCTCATGATTTAAAACCAAGGCATGTTGAACGTCGTTTTTTCGCCTGTGAGCAACTGCTCCAGCGGCAAAAAAGGAAGGGTTTTCTTCATCACATCGGGTCGAGTGATGAAAAATGGATTCATTAAAGCAATCCAAAGAAAAGAAAGTCATGGGGACTACCCGGTAATGCTTCTACGTCGTCGCCTCGGCTGAATATTCACGCTGCGAAGGTTATGCTATGTATTTGGTCGGACCAAGTAGGTGTTATTTATTATGAACTGTTAAAACAAGCGAAACCATCACTGGGGATCGGTATCGACTTGAATAGATGCGATTGAGCCGAGCACTGCGCGAGAACTTAGTTGCGTACCTAATAACTATAATTTTGCTTTTTTATGTCAGTATTTAGAGAGAATTTTTATGCGGTTACAACAACAAAGATCACTCCATTCTTATGCCATTAACTCACCAAATTTCTGGAGAACCACTTTTTTGAAAATTTAATTGCCAATAAAAAAGTATAAAAAAACTTTATTTAATAAAAAAAAAATGTACTTTTATAAAAAAATTTATTTTTATAAAAAAATTTATTTTTATAAAAAAATTTATTTTTATAAAAAAATTTCAATACCAAAAAAATGCACTACGAGTGTGCTTAAGTTTTTGCCAATGCTGTATATGGAAAGCGCAAGAAACGCGAACTAGTCATAGCTCCAAATTCACCTGAGGCGGCACCCCCGTTTAGTGTTCCTGTCGATTTCCTTGCAGGGTTGCTTTAGTAACCGCTTGTGGTTACAGTTGTTGTTGTTTTAGACATTCTCTAAATTCCTGAGATTCCGAAGGGGGCGCGACACATAAATGCATACATACATAGAAGCCCATACAAACGACCCCTACACGCAGCGAATTATGCCCGCACACCACTACAGAAGCATAACAAAATTAATGAGAATTATGATTATTAATTGCGCGCTGCCAAGCGGTAAACGTTGAGTAGGTGTTGCCTACCGGGGGTGAGTAGCGACGAGTGAGCGCATTTTTAGAAATTAGAGACCGTAAAAGACAGGAAATGTCTAACAAACCACGCTTTTTTCGCGTTTATTTTCCAACATACGCCGCGGCGCGCCACAGACATATCTACACAGATCCTTTGCGGTAGTATAAAAAAGGTCATACAGAAACACTCAAACACTCAATTCGGAGTGAAATTTCGTGGGACTTTGAGTTGCATTTTGAAATTTAATAAACCACTTTTTAAGTACTCCTAATATTTGGCTTGGTGTGAGTCATACACGCATAAGGCTACACACATCCGTGGAAATTTTTATTTTTGCCTCGCCACATTCTCTTCTAACTGCACAGGATCAAATTGCTTTTATAATTTCCCTTTCACTCAATGTTCTCAATTCACTGCCCTCAGCTAGCACACAGCGCCATAACAATGAATTATCCTGTGTTGCCGTGCCGTTGCCTTTTGCCTTCACACACACACCTATACATTTGTATGTATGTATAAAAATAAGGCTTGCTTTTTCTTACTGCTTGTCTCGTTTGTTTTGAATCGACGCACAAATGCCTTTTGCTCGCCAGTTTTGTCGCCGTATTCGTGCGTGGTGGTGGTGTTTGTGTAAGCGCGGCGTGAGTACACACATAGTAGCGTTGTGCGTACGTGCGTGCATTTGTGTATTTTTTATTGAACGTGATTTGCTGTTTTTTAATAATTTTTGCAAATTTTTCCATTATCTGGTTTGGTTGAAAAGTGACTTTTCTTATTGGCGATGTTTTGATATTTTTTTGTTTGTGCTCGGTGCCTGCAACCAGTGCTGAAAAGTGTAGTAGTGTATAGAAGTGACACACATACATACATATTTATGAATATAAAACTTTCTAAGTATTTACTTCTTCTTGTATTTATACGATAAAAACGCATACGTGGTAAAATTTTTATAAAAATTCAAAGTGCAACTCATCCAATTATTTTTCCTTGTCTTGTGTGAAATTTCAAAATTTATTCGAAACCGGAAGAGAACGGCTCCAAAGTGGCGCCGTTATCGAAAAACATGGATTACCTGGAGGAATTTAGGGCACTGTCCGGTGAGTTAAAACAAAAAAAAAGTATAATCAAAGTAAAACACTTGAAAGTAAAAAGTAAAAGTACTTCCGAGTTTGGCAGCTAGACGATTAAGGTCACTGGGTGCTCCTTTCTTCGACAGCTTGGGGCAGTGCGCCAAACTAAGCCCCGTCAATCTTCTCCATTATATCAACAGCTCTGGCTGGCTGTAGATATCTGTCTGTTGGAGGTCTCATAATGGTATCAAAACGGCGGTTGAGTGCTGCCTGGGGAGTGCCAGACCGCCACTTCAACCATTTCACCTACCTACCTAAGAAAAGAAAGAAAATTATGACAATAAAAATAAATTTCGAAATTTCCCAATTGGAAAACCCAGGGGTTACTACTGACTACCATTCGGTAATGCGTAGAGTCGAATTTCCGTCCACGAACATCAAATAATAGAAAAAAAAATTTCAAATAGCGGACAGCCCTCGGCAAATAATGATAAACCTCCGAGTGCATTTCTACCATGCAAAAGTTCCTCTCACAAACCATTTAACGTTCGGAGTCGGCTTCAACCTCTAGGTCCCTCCATGTATGAAACAACATAAAGACTCACGTCACAAATAGGGGGAAGAGCTCAACCAAACACCCAGCAGAAGTGTATGCACCAATTATTATTATTAGTTTTTAATTTGTTATTCAAAAACTTTTGCCCTGTGAAAAATTATTTTATTTTCGCATTGGGAACGCAACCTAAAAGTTTTCAAAAATCTGTAAAATTAATTTACTCAAATTATTGGCCACAAGTCACTGTGTTATCATCGCCATGTTTGTAGAAGTATCATCTGAAACAGTCGTGCCCATTTCGCACTTCTTTCATATAAAAAATCTACTTCATCATGTGATCTGTTTAGTTCAGGTTCGATGGTCAGGATAAGTTTGGAAATCCAATGCCCAGATGCTGCCCAGGCATGACTCAGCATTGTGCCCCTTGCGTGAGACTTTTTTGGAGTGCGACCGCTTTCTCGGACATTTGAGAAGGCTCTGCTTTTGGTTAGGGGCATCAGTTTTTAGCCAACAGATCATCATCATTGTGAGCTCAACAACCTGGTGCGGGTCTTGGATTGCTGTAAAATTTAACTCCAGTTACAGTCTCTCTAGTTTTTTTCATGGATTTGTCTTTGGGTAAAAATTTGGTCTATAGTGGACCTTCCTAATTTGAAACCAGCCTGATAGTCACTGAGCGTCATAGTCTATCTCTTCTAGCAGTAGGCCCAGGTACTTCCTGGGTTGCGACGGGTTGGATCCAAAGAAGAAGGGCGTTAGTAGAGTGGGTTTAAGGGAGCACATGAATAGGTGATTAGTGTAGTGCAGAGTATCTTCACATACCGAGCATATATTGAGTATGTCGTTCAATATATTTAGTATAGAGCTGGGTTGGGCTAAGCATATGTGCCTTTTTTGTTTGGCCGTGCCATGCTGAAATGTTTACTCCTTCTTCACGCTAGGGCATCACATTTAAGAAGCAAAGCGTAGTGGTGTTGTTAGAGATAGGTTGCCCAATCGATAGGAGCTGTTAAACCATACCCCGAGGCTATGCAGATGGTTGTACAGTGTAACAACCAGTGGGAATATCAGTAAACATTCCCAGTTTGTCCTAAGTAAGGTTTGATTATACGCCAAAGTAAGGGCTTACATTTGTAGAACAACATCCAGACGCACGCCACAAATGGGAGGAGAAGCTCGGCCAAACAACCCAAAGAGGATGTAAGCGACAATTATATATCTAAATATATATAAGGCATACCCCACCCAAGTCCCACAGTTTAGTGCCAGCTTAGCTCCCGTATCCTCAAGACCTATTAGTTTCGAATTCGCAGCCTATCTAGCCAATGCATCCGCTACTTCGCTCAAAATTAAATGCTTATGTTCCGGGACTCATACAGATCGAATGCAAATGGGCGTCCCTTATAGATTGAATATTTTTATGCACTCAAGAACTATTCAGGATTTGTCTTCAAGAGATTGCAAGACCTGAATATCGCTTAAACTGGAGCTTTTCTCTTAGATTAGTCCCTGCGCGTAGACAAATGGCATACACTTCCGCTTAGAAGATTCTTGAAAAACTACTCACAAGCACAGACAGCTTTGTTTTCGGACCAAATATCCCTACGCATATGCCTACGGATGTTTCCAGCCATCCGTGTACTAGTGTGGGACACACTCTTGGAGTTTACTTTCAAGAGCTGGGGTGCCTCAGTCTGCTTTGTTGTGCATTTTAATCCTGTACCCCGTTAAAACCCAGTGCCGAGCCCTTCTTTCTTCACATGTCATAATAAAGCCTTTCACCCTTTATCGATCCTAAATTGTATAGAGTGCAATTCCGTATTGTGAGAAAGTAGTTTCAACTATGAATAGAGGTCCGAGTAAATCATTTCATTATTGAGTTTAAGGGTAAGATTAAGGTTGCATGAGGTTAGGTTAGACCTATTGGTCCTTAGTGGTATCAGATGGAGCTTGACTTTTACGTTTCCTTGTAGTAGACTTCTTGTAATAAGCCTGCGTCTTTTGCGAATCTGAGTAAACTGTAACCCCGAGAGACATTCTAACCTCCGCTAAAGAATTGTGGCCAGCCAGTACACCTATGATAGTTCTGCTTTCAGGACAGGGCTAGTACGAATCCGGGGTATTTGTCTGCATTCTGTGTACACATGATTTGCGCGGTTTTACAAGGGGCTACATTATTCCACCTCCTGTATATCCGTGTTTTCATGTCCGCAGCAATGTCATTGCATACCGTATTTAATGGTTTCAGTATGTCGTTTTCTTGTTCGAATTGTATGTAAACAGCGCTTTTGGCAACCTCATCTACAATTTCGCGTACTATTCAGGCTTAGGTTGAATTTCACAATAGCTTTTTTACAAATAGAGGACTTGAATTTTCAGCCACCTCGACACACTGCAGCTTGCTGCTGTAAGTGAGCTGAGAAGACGCCCGCCATCACAGCAAAACTTTCCCTATTATATCTGATTACTCATCTTTTGATAGTTGGTAGGTACTGAACTCACATTATTCCATCGAAGAAATTTTATTTCTGGTACAAACTCATTCGGTCTAATGGCTCCGCGCAGTACATAATTTTTGGCAGAATCATTTTAAGTGTATAAAGGAGATTACTAGGCAAAGCCAAAAAGTTCAGTAAATGATAGAAAAGTGGCCTGAAATTAAATGTGAAATTATAACCGCCTTCGATTCGCTACTTCTCTGGGCTCTCCTCACTTGACGAAAAATTTGCATGTGAAAGCAACAAAAAAGTTGTCGAGCATGATTCGCCGCAGCGAGTACTGTTATACTTCATAAAACTGGTATAACTCATAATTTTCAATGCTTCCGATTCTCTTTCAAGAGAATTTCATTAGAATGAGTTCATACAGAGAGACTTTTGTTGCAGCAACTTTGCGAATTCTCTATTTCAATTGCTTAGCTTTTGATACAGAGTCAATAACAACTTTCAGACGAGCGAGAGCACAAAGGGAGTTGATAAACCACGAGCATCACAAGTAACGATTTGAAGCAACAAATGCTTCCCTCTATAATGCGGTCTTACTAATACTCATTAAGTGATTTCAGACAAATGTAATTTAGAGCAGCTCTTTTCCAGCTCTTTTTCTTTATCTATTCGCAACTTATATTACTTGGGGAATCGAAGGCCTTTGCTTCCCTTTTCTTTCTAATAAACTTCTTCTGAGATCTGCCTAAAAGTTTATTTATTCTGAAAACAAAATATTTAAAACTAATTTTTATTTGTCTGATTCTATGTTTTCTTCTGTTTTGCTTTTTTCTCAAGGAACTAAACCTGTATCTTGATCGAGATGACTGAGGTTTTCTCTACAATTCTGTAGCGCAAGCATCGTAACGTGATTCTTGTGATGAGGCGCCTTGACGAGCAAATGAGGCGTTAAATTTTTTTCGTTCTGTTTTTCTTAATAGCATCTTTTAGTTTTTTGAAAACTGTAGGGTTGACAAATATTTTCTTTATACCGAACTAATGAGATGATTTTTGTATACCAAAAAATTTTGGCAATTATTTCTTCAGTCATTTATGACATGTAAAGTTCAAACTTCACCGTCTTTGAGCTCCTTTATAGGATTCTGCATTGTTCAGGTTCATAGGGAAGGAGCCAAGTTTCGTCGTTTCATGAAGTTTTGCCAGTTCTCGCTACATAGTTTTAAAACCTAGACGCGCTGTTGCTTTTGAAGTGGTGAGAGCAATCTCGGCACTCATTTTGTGTTAGTCTTAAACATGCCGAAAGAGATCTTAGATCAAAAATGTTAGAAGATTTTTCATCCTCTTCAGTTCTGATTAGTAACAAAGAACCCAAATTTCGTCGTTTCATGAAGTTTTGCCACTTCTCGCTACACTGCTTAAAAACCTTGTTGCTTTTGGAGTGGCGAGTGCGTTCTTGGAACCCGTTTTGCATTGGTATTAAACATACCAAAAGGGATTTGGATCCAGATGCCGCGCCGTCTTCAGTTCTTATTAGCAGCACCACGTACATAAAACGCTTTTTAATATCAGACTGAGAAGGTCTGCCCCTTGTCAATGACTTTAGTTTGGTTTCAAACGTCTCAAAGAACACCTTCCCTCTTTTGATGGAGTTGAGGGTCGCACCCACCTACATTTTCTTGACAAAGTCTTATGGGGTTTTCTCTGATTTCCCAAGTTTATATATCGCTGCTCATCTCTCGGAAGCCTTTTGTAGGATCTACATTAACAAAGTCTGAAGCCACTTTGATAAAATTCAGGCAAGCGCTTGATGATGGGCTTGAGTATTTCACGCAGTACTATCGATATGACCTTATAAAGGTTATTAAGAAGACCAGATTACTGAGCTCGTATACCACTTTGTAATTCACAAGCATTTTCAGCGTTATTGAAATGCTTAACCAATTCAAGCGCGAAATCCGTAGATGTGTATTTGCATGTTCTCGTTTGCATGCGCTCGTCCAGTTCCTTTGTACAACTAAACTAATACGCGTTTGATTCCTGAAGATAGCCAAAATTAACGCTGAGTGATTACAATATTTGTTGCTGTATTTTTTTGTCTCCTTTTCGTGTGGATGGATTTCCCAAAGCACTTGACATTCTATAGTCAAACCCTTTTTGATTTCTATCCAAAAAATATTAACGGCTTACTTCAAGCCTTACCCTCATTGCCATACTGGCAATCTGACAGGACATTCGCGTCGCATTAAATAGAAATCATCGAAGGCAACAACAAGTGTTGAAACAACACCGCAGCACTATGGCAAAGGAAGCAAAATTTATGCAAAATCAAAGGGCGGAAAACTCATTTATTCACCCGGTGCCCTCTCGACAAGCACACTTGGTTCGATTTGGGTACGACGATGCGCGCGAAGCAGTTGGCCGAGCAGCCGGCCGGCTTTGGGTATTTAATAAAAACGCCAAAATGAATTGATATGCGCACGAGCGAGCATCAATCATTAAATTCATGATTTATATCTTCTTTGTTATGCTTGCTTTTTTTTAGACAGCCCAAATAAAATGTATTAAATGAACCACAGCTGAAGGACGAACTCTGCGCTAAGGACGAATGAAGCCGGAACAAACCAGCTGCAGGCGACTGACCTTTGGACAAATTCTGATCTAAGTATTGTACGAAAGCGCGTAGATGAATAGGTTGACGCAGACGAAATGAGAATAACTAGAAAAAATAATAATGAGGTGCAAACAGACAGAAGCACAAGACAGATGGGTGATTAGATAGCCGTTTTTGTGTGCCTATTTGAGCAGATAGACTGAGCCGTGACAAGCTATTGGAATATTGTGGCGCCTCGTTATGGTGGTGGTGGTTCGCTGATGAATAATTTTGTGAGGAAAAAAATTGAAAGCGAATAAGTTGTGCGGAAGGGCAAAGGACGAACAAAGCAAAGCTCGCAACTACCCTCCGGAGGTATGACTGGTGCGGCCGTAAATTCTGGTCAATTATATAACTTTACAAATCCTTACAACTAATTTAAAGTTTATTACAAAAAGTACTTCAAAACTATATTAGTTTAACACAAAACAGTTGAAAATTAAATACTTTGCAGGGATATCTAAGCTAATTAATTTGTTTTTTTTTTTCAAACCAGTTATGGTGGCCCGATTTCACACCAAATTTTACTTAGGTAAAGTAATTTAAAACTAGTTTATCGCAGACTAGTTCAAAACTAGTTTTTCAAAACCAGTCCAGAACTAGTTTATCATGAACCACTTCATAACTAGTTTATCATGAACCAGCTTAAAACTAGTTTATCATAAACCGGTTTAAAACTAGTTTATTAGAACTCAGCTAAATCTGATTCCGCTACAACTATCGCCCATACATATGGCTAGTGGGACACTAGTCTGCATATCCAGATTAACAAATTCTTACAATAAATTTAAAGTTGGTTTAAAAAAAAGGGTATTTCGAAAGTAGTTCCTCACAAATTAATTCAGAAATACACACTTTACAGTGATATCCAGGGTAACAGTATTTTTCTTTGCAACTCAGTTTTCGTTCGCCAAATTTTTCAGTTTAGACCTGTGATTTGACATAACCACTCTTAAAAAAAATAGTCCAACGGAGTCACATACCCAAGTGACTAATTGCCAGACTTAGTTATATAATTCGGATTCTGACATCTGCTTCCAACTACAGACGGATGACGATCGAACGATGACTGAAATGCGGCAGTGTTAACCGCTTCACGCTGCTGTTGAGGCTCAGCAGACAGCTAATATCAAAGCCTGCTATATCCACAAGCGCAGTAAAGAAGTGAGAGCCGAGATTAGTAAGTCTTAGCCCCGCGAAAGCAGGGCATCTGAGGAGAAGACACTGAGATGATTCCACATCATCCTCCATACATCTTTTTCTTGATTGGCGCGATAACCGCTTACGGGATTTAGGCCGAGTTTAACAAAGCCCGCCAGTAATTTCTTTCTCATGCTAACCGGCGACGGATGGTTCCGCGTGTCGAGTGCAAGTGGGGAAAGTGCCTGATTGCTGTTCACTTGGGAGTAGCCAGGACGATTCTTCTGCATACGATTCAAGCAGATCACAACCTTCTGACTTCACCCAAGTATCCTTTGGATAGCTCTCGAACATCCGTTTGCAAGCGAGCTAATGTGAGGAGACGAAACAATCCAAGATATCTGGTTGTGCGCTAGTTTTGGAACTCGCCACGTAAAAATCATTCCCCAATGAAAAATACAACATCCTCAATACAGCTGGTGCAAAAAAAGCTCAATGCCGAGTTTCACAATTTGCATACCTCGATAACAATGTACTGTAAAGCCATCCATTAAATTCCTGAGCTGAGACTTTGTTTACTTTAGAAGCTCCCTCGAACGCCTCTGATGCAGCTGTGGTCCGAAGAGTCTCGCAAACTTATGAATTTGTGTACTTGCTCAGTGCTCGCTGAGTTGACGTGGTGCTTGGGGTAGACCACAGGTAGTGCAGAATTTGCATGTGATCGAAAGAGAAGCAGAGTATTCTCCATCCACATTCGAGCGACCAGGACTCTTATTGCCGCTTGGCTGTCAGAGTAAATATTTACTTCCCTCACAGCTAAAACTAAAGTGAACAGCCAATGAATGAGCTGATTCTTTGATTGCGACTACCTATGCTTGTAACACACTAAAGTGGCCCGGCAGCCTGAACCTAAATCTGCTAAGGAACTCCTCGTGAAATGTTCTGCCAACCATTCCATTCAATATCGAGCCATTCGTGGCTCACCAGCACCTGTCTCCAAAATACATATTCAAACATCCTGTAAAACTTAAAAGACATGTACACAGTTTGAAGCTTGGGTTCATGCGGTTTTGTTACAAAGGGATCGGATTTTTAATTGAAATAAAACAACGAAAACTCAGTTTCATTGGGCAATCTTTATTATTTTTGTTTAGAACCATTCATGACATTTATTTTTTAAAGATAACGCATTTCAAAAGTTGGCCGCTATTACGTCGTAATTCGGCCATCCGTAAACACCAATTTCGAATGACTCTCTGGCGGACTTCGGTCGGTATCTCGTGAATAACTTTAGTAATGTTGGCTTCCAATGTCTCAATCGAAGCTGGTTTATGCATAAAGCATTTAAACTTCACATACCACTAGAAATCATAGTCAAAAGGTATGATATCACTCGATCTTGGTCGCCAATCTACTGGTCCGAGACGATAAAAAAAATTGCTCACCGAAACGACGACGTAGTAAATCCATTGTTTCAAAGGCTGTATGGTAAATAGCACCGTTTTGTTGGAACCAAACGTTGTGGAGATCACGGGCTTCAATATCCGTTTATCCAGCATCAAAATGTCGTTTATCATGGCGCGTTAGCGTTCGCCATTCACTGTCACATTGGCGCCAGCCTCGTCTTTGAAGAGTTATGGGCCGATGATTCCTCCAGCCCATAGACCGCACCAAGCGGTTGCTCTCAATGGATGTGATGGCTGCCTTGAATGGCTTCGAGTTTCCCTTCAGCCCAACTACTGCAATTTTGCTGATTGACGTAGCCATTAAGCCAAAAATGGGTATCATCGCTGAAAAACCAAGTTGGCCAGAGTGCGCGATGAACCCTTTTCACAGAGCGTCGATTTTCTTAATAAAATTGAACGAATTGTAAATGTTGTTGGGGCGTAAATATCTCCCAGATGAAATGTCAATGGATACGGAAAAAAATTATGTGTTTAGTTGACCGTAGTCACGCGTGATCTGTCAAAAAAGACCCTATTCCCGACTAGAATTACAGTGAGGTATGCCGAAGAATCAGTTAGGCCCGAATTAGGCAGGCCTTGCTGAGGTACGCCCTACCAGGCCCACGTTAGGCAAGGCAAAGATTGACATGCCAGAACAATGCCAAATTTGCTTTTGGTCACGAAAATCTGTGGCAGTGTCTCACTTAGGCATAAATTGGAGTCCCTGTCTGATTTGAAGAAGGGAATCCGGAGTATTACCGAAGTTCGGTTTTTCGAACCTGCGCCTAATGAGGCAGATGTGTGGCGATACCTTTCTGGACTTGGGCCTAGTTTGGCTGCCTTATGAGGCGCAAATTTGGAATGCGGTCTGCCTTATTTGCGCCTAATCAACGCCTTACCAAAATTTCTAGTCGGGTTGGAAAAAGTACTTCCAATCTAATCGTCCTTTCGAATGGAATATATTTTTTATAAAAAGAAATAATTAAAATTAATTTTAAAAATATATAGTCAAAATTTTGACTTTGCCTGGTCAAAATAATCGACAGCTACATTTTCAAACCCTACATGGACCACCCTGTATATGCAAATTATCCAAGTAATCGCGATCTAACTCACTCTGCTTCTCGAGGATTTAGATAGCCAAGCAATTACGTACTAACACTACAACAACATTTTTTGAGTGACAAGTATTTGTGTCAAAGGACAGACACACACACACACACATACATACTTAGCATGCTTTCATGCGCAAAAATAGTCTCAAAATTGAAATTGAACGCACACTTCAAACGCATGCCGACAAAATGATTTAAAGTTGCAATATTTTGTTTTTATATTTGTTGTTCTTGGGGCCAAGTGACACGACGACGACAAGCAACAAAATGTGGCAGCTTCAACTGATTTCAAAAAAATGGCGCAGCTGTCAGAGCACTGAGGTCATGCTGGTGGTGGTGGTAATAAGTTTCCCTCTGGTGGTGGTGGGCTATGGCGAATTTCCTTCTCCGAAGGGCAACAAAAGCCGGGGTGCTGTAAATTTGTGCCTTACAGCAGAAGCCACGCAACCCGTCTACCCTGCGTTTTCGCATTCTCATTTGTATTCTCGGCTGGAAATCACCCCTTAGGCCGCGCGTTTGACAAATACATGAAATGAAAAAGCACTTGAGGTTTTTGTTTCAAGTGCATTTTTTTCCCATTTAGCAAAGAATTTGTGAAAATGTTGCCAAACAGTGTAGTTATTGTGTGTGTGTGTGTATAAGCGAGTTTGGGTGTGTGCGTGTGTGTATTGTCTCAGCTTTCAATTTATTGAAATAAATAAAATTATTATTACATTATACGCCGGCAAATATGGATTTTTTTTCTCCTATGATAACTAAGTATGTCTGCTCATTATCTAAGTCCAAAATTGAATTCATATAAATATATGCATATATGTGTGTTTATATGTATGTATGTCTATATATGTATGTATGTAAGTATGTATGTATGCATGTATGTATATACAAGTGTTTCGCCTTTATATAGTAAATATATCAACCTTTGGTATGCTAGGAATTTCTTCGAGAGTAAAAAGAATGCGTGCGTGTGCGTGTGAGTGTACTATGCACGAGTGTGTAGATTTAGGTATGCAAATTATGTGTCTCGCTTGCGGCAAAATATGAATTTGAATTTTTAATTTACTTGCCAGCGTTCACACGTACATATATGTACGCATACACACGCATTTATAAGTAGGCACCCGGCAGGAAAGGCACTGCTTTTGAGCGAGAGCGTCTCTAAACATGCTAAGACTTTAATTTCATCGCTACGATTTTGTGCTATTTTCTATATAAGTGACTGCCGGGCTTCACGCCGGGTTTCCTGATGATATCGCAGTAAATCGAAGACCTTTTTTTTTAGATAATTAGCAAGTACAGTTTGATTACTAATATATATGTATATAAAATTGGCGCGTACATCCTTTTTGAGTGTTTGGCCGAGCTCCTCCTCCTATTTGTGGTGTGCGTCTTGATGTTGTTCCACAAATGGAGGAACCTACAGTTTCAAGCCGACTCCGGATGGCAGATATTTTTTTTTTATGAGGACCCATTTCAGAAATACCCTCGGAGGTTTGCCATTCCCTGCCGAAGGGGCGAACGCTATTAGAGACATGTTTTTCTTAATTTTGCTGTTTCACCGAGATTCGAACCTGCGATCTCTCTGTGAATTCCGAATGGTAATCACGCACCAACCCATTCGGCTACTAATACTCAAGTTATTTGAAACGAGTACGGAAAAGTTCAAAAGTGGCTCTTTGCTCCCTCGCGGAACCATAGGAAATTATATAAATAGAAAAGTTTAAATTCGGGTAGAATCGAGCTTTATATAGTCGGCGTGCAAGCCGTTTTAGTTCATATCAAAAAAATTTTTAATTGCTTTCATTAAAACGGAAAAAAATTTTTTTTCAAAAAAATTATGTTTTTCCCGTTTTACAAAATTTTGCTATAATAATATTTCTTTTCATAACATCATTACTTATACTAAATTTTAGCAAATTTTCTTAGTTACAAAAAATAAAATATAAAATAAAATTAAAAAAACAAAAATAATTTTACTAAAATTAATGACCCGCCCATTTTCCAAAGTATTTGTATTAAATTGCTGCACTTTTTCTTCATACAAAAAATATAAACAAATAAAAAAACAATTAAATAAATAAAAAAATAATAATTTTACGAAAATTGATGCCCCGCCCATTTTCCATAATTCTGCTATAATCGTATTACCTTTTATGGCACCATTACTTATACTTAGTTTTAAAACTTTTTCTTTATAATTTTTTTTTAAATAAATAAAAAAAAAACAAAAATAATTTTACGAAAATTTATGCTCCGCCCATTTTCCAAAATTCTGCCCTTTTATGGCTACAGTAAATTAATTTTCAATTACATTACTACATTAATTTAAGTTATTAATTAAATTTTAACATTTTTTCTTCATAAAAAAATCATAAAAAATAAAAATACAAAAATTGTTTTACGAAAATATGTACCCGGCCCATTTTCCAATATTTTGTTATAATCGTAACATTTTTTATGGCATAATTACTTATACTATATTTTAACACTTTTTCTTTATAAAAAAAATTTAAAAAAAAATATGAAAATAAAAAAAAAATTAAAATAAAAAAAAATAAGAATAATAATAATTTTACGAAAATGTATGCCCCTTCCATATTCAAAAATTCTGCTATACTCGTATCCCCTTTTATGGCATCATTACTTAAACTAAAATTTAACACTTTTTTTCATTAAAAAAATCATGAAAAATGAAAAAAATACAAAAGTTGTTTTACGAAAATAGATGCCACAATTTTGCTATAATTTTCAGTTTCCAATATTCTGCTATAATCGCATTCCATTTTATGACATCGAACGCGGCTAGACTATCGGAAAAAATTAAATATCTCCCTCGCTCCCACGCTCCCCAAACATTTTTATTACCTGAGAAATCGCAAAGACTTCTGCCTGAAATTTTAGGGAAATAGATAAAATGGCTAATTTAGAGAAAACCCCTGCTCCGCCTACCTATTCCATTTTGGAGTCGTCAGTGAAGACAGAGGTACCAAAATCGGTACAGATCTTCCAATCCAGACCTTGCTCCAAAACTGCCTACTTAAAAAAATTGCCCCGGCACGACTCTAAAACTCCAATTTACGGCTAGAGAGATCTGTGCGAAGTTCAGTAATATACGGTATTTACTGCTGCCCAAAAATGCTACCGTGTCCCTGGAGAGATTGCCTCCAGAGATCAACCTCCTTTAACCTGATTGCACTTTGAGCAGCGATGGAAATTACGTAAAAGTCGGTGGGAAGTAAGTGCAAAGCGGCATTCAGGACAGAACTGGAACAAGTTGCTGATCCGGAATTCTTATCAATGTTAATGCAAGCAGTCCTGGCCTTCTGTACCCTTCTTCAAATTGTAGCTTCCAATGACGCTTGGAGTTAAGTATCACTCCAAGATGCATAACTTCTGATGGAACTCGAAGGAATTTGATTATTTAAATTGTGCAGTCTAGAGAGTGACGGTCTATAATTTCTGGTGAATAGCAGCAGCTCAGTTTGACTTTTCCAAAATCTCAGCCATGACTGAAGAAAACGGTCCCGATACCAGCCGGAAAAAAGGAAAATTAAAATTATAATTGGTATGGAGGGTTGAGCGGAGAGCGTGGTTTTTATCTGTTTTCGATAATATTCAAAATCATGTTTGTTAAAGCCGAATGTAGTTGATATACCAAAAGTAGAGCTTGCTAAGGAAGCTTTGTGGGTGTGAAAATTCACTATTAAATATGCAATGCTACGCCCATTTTTGCAAACTTATTAAATTTGTTTATTTATTTCATTGATATCATCCCGCAAACAACGATGGAATAAATTTGCTTCAGTTAAAGGTTTTCTTTATTTATAATCCTACTGGCCTTATTGCATAGCCGTCTCCCTCCATTCTTCAGTTGCTACTGATTCATATCGCTGCCGATATTTTACCCAATTTCAATATGAACCTACTCTGAATATAAGGCCAGCACATCTACCGAATTTCCTGCAGGTATTTCAATTTTCATTCGAATTATCGTATGCATGAACGTACAGACGGTCATATGGGTGGATAAGTCGATTATTTTTGTAATTTTGTTAGTTATTTCACTAAAGTTCTTTATAATATAAGTACATAATACCCTTGTACACCAGTGGGCTTGGGTATGAAGAGAAGAGTTCACCCAGAAAATACCAGCGAAAAATTCTCATACCTTTGGAAAAATCTCAGTTCTCATGTAGTTTTTTAAAGTAGTCGAAATAAAAATTTTCAAAGGTTTTGTTACCAACTTTAGTTGAGTTGAAAAAGGACTAGAGAGATTTTGTTAACTGTAACCTTTGATAAATTTGTCATTGTCAAGTAGGACTTCAGCAGCCGCTTCGTTTGAGAATAAACATTTTCTCAGCCATCAAAAAGATGTACAAACCTCTAAAGTTTATACTTTTTTTCAAGAATATGTTTAATATTAGATTTTATTTTATTAGCCTAAGCTCATTAGACACAGTAATTGAAATTATTAAAAAAAGGGTTAAATATTAATTATGATCGTAGTTTGCGTTATAAAGACTTTCGTATGTGCAGAAGAAGATGTTAGAATGTTAGCCCAATCGGCCCAATGAATTTTTCTATATCCCCATGACAATCATTTTTTATAGGAGCAAATTCAGGCAGCAGCCATACCAGCCTTATTTATCAATGAAAAAGAAATATTTTTTTTGTAGGAGATTTTCATGTGCAAACAACATAAATCAATAAAAAAACCAATATAAAAAATTCTTTTTTTCCCAAAATTCAATAAAAAAAAAAATATGGAAAAAAATATTTTTTTTCCAAAATTCAATAAAAAGCTAAAATCTGATATAAAAAATTTTTTTTTTCTCAAAATTCAATAAACAAACTTAATATTAAAAAACAATTGTTTTTTTTTTTCAAAATTTTTTTCCTAAATTCATGCGTAAAAAGCTTAAATAAAAAAAAAAAAATAATATGAAAAAAATGTTTTTTTCAAATTTCATGCGCAAAACGCTTAAAGCGATAAAACAAATTTAGTATGAAAAAAAATTGTTTCAAAACTAATGCCCAAAAAGCTAAAATCTTATACAAAAACAATTTTTTTTTTCAAATTTTTCCCCTACATTCATGCGCAAAAAGCTTAAATCAATAAAAAAAATTTAGTATGAAAACAAATTGTTTCAAAACTCATACGCAAAAAGCTTAAATCTTATATAAAAATTTATTTTTTCAAAATTTAATATTAAAAAAAAATCAAAATTGAAACAATAAAAAAAATTTATATGAGAAGCAATTTTTTTTAAATTCATGCGTAAAAAGTTTAAATCGATAAAAAAAAGCATATGAAAATAAAATATAAATTCTTGTGCAATGCGCTTAAATCAATAAAAAAAACTAGTATGAAAACAATTGTTTTAAAACTCATGCGCAAAAAGCTTAAATCAATAAAAAAATTAATATTAAAAAATTTTTTTTTCCAAATTTTAATAAAAAAAAGTTGTAATATTATATTAATAATAGTTTTTTTTTTCAAAGAAATTTCTACTAAATTCTTGCGGAAAAACCTTAAATCAATTAAAGAAATTTAACACAAAAAAAAAATATTGGAAAAAAAGCGATACCCCTTACAATGGAGTTGAGAATCTAAACTATGTCAATTTGAGTAAAAAAGAAACCCCCTTTGAGATGGAGAACAATATCGGTTAGTTTACTTGCATTGAATTACTAATATTCAAGATTTGAGAATAGAATAATTTATTCAGCAAATGCACCTCTAATGGTGCTTATTGAGTTTCATGTAAGGAATTTCGAAATTTTATTATAACCAATTTGTAAAAACCAAAAACAAAAAACTTAATCTCACTAGCACACATTTTCCTTGACGGACTCCGGTTTGTGCCCATTGTAGTGGCTCCAATTTGAGTTCATTGATTTTATTTGTTTTGCTTTTAGCAGCGCACCTTATTCAGCTGCCAAATGTGATATTTATACGCAGACGGGAGCTTAGCACCTTTTCAATGGGATTAACCGTAAATACGTACATACATACATACATACATATTTGCTTAGTTTTTAATGGTTAATTTATAAGGTAAACGAATTGTTCGATTTTTTCAGCTGTAAAAAAAAGGAGAAGAAAAAATAGAAGAAGGAAGTATGAAATTATACAAGGTGGCACAAAATTAATCATCTGTTTTGTTTTTTTTTTGATAACTTTCTTACTAAATAAAAAAATTTTGAATTCTTTCTTTCTTAAAGGTGGCGCAAAATTAATCATCTATTGTGTTTTTTTTTGATAACTTTCTTACTAAAGAAAGAAAAATCAATCATTTCTTTCTTCAAGGTGGCGCAAAATTAATCATCTATTTTTTTTTTTTGGATACTTTCTTACTAAATAAAAAATCAATTATTTGTTCCTTGAAGGTGGCGCACAATTCATCATCAACTTCTATCTTTTCTATAAAAAATATTCCTGGAATTTCGATGAAACATTTTATCTGACTTCAACAGATTTTTTTTTAGATTATATCTTGCAAAGAAAAATTAAAAATACTAAAACTAAAACTTTTATTCAGATGGATGCTTATTCTAAGACTTAAATGAAAGGTGAAATCTGCGCTAGAAGGAACAAGATTTGAGCACAGTAGATTAACTTGCATGGCGCAACGGTCAAAAATCGTTCTCTCAGAAACTAAATTTAAGTACTCATTAAACTAATATTTTAGTAATCAAATTGCTATTGGTGCAATAAAAATCATGTTGCAATACCAGATAATTTTTTTTATTGAAGTTTATTTTAACACCTTTAATTTTATGCCAACATATTGAAGGGAAAATTATGAAAATTTGCAAGAAAATTCAGGTGGCAACGCTATAAAAAAAGTTTTAGGAATCGGTTTTTCTTGAAAGCTTATGCCTTGATGTCCATCTTGTAATACTTATTTCTATTTTTTAAAACATTTTTTTATACAAACAGGTGGCAACATCTTTTTAAAATGTGTCTGACTAATAGGCTTTCCAATATTGAAATTGGGCTATTCGTTTCTGAGTGATGCTCTTTCATTTGATGCCAACACATTGAAGTGAAATTTGTGAAAAGTTGGAATAAATTTCAGGTGGCAACGCTATAAAAGAATTGATTTAGAATAAAAATATTTACCTCGATACTCATGTTGTAATACTTATATATTTTTTTTTAATACAAACAGGTGGCAACACCCTCTTAAAACAAGTCCGCATAAGGGGCTTTCTAATACTAAAGTCAGGGCATTCGTTGATGCTCTTTCATTTTATACCAAGAAATAAAAATGAACTTTAAGAAAAGTTGCAATAAAATTCAGGTGGCAACGGTATAAAAGAATTAATTTAGAATATAAATATTTACCTTGATATGCATGAGGTAATACTTATGTATAACTATTTCAAAAAAAATTTGTTTTGTTAAATACAAACAGGTGGCAACACCCTTTTAAAATTAGTTCGCCCAATGCGCTATCCAATATTAAAGTCAGAACATCAATTTCCGAGTGATGCTCTTTCGCAGAAAATGTCTATGTTTTTATCTATGTGTATGTGTGTATGTATATGTATATGTATATATATAATATATATATATATATATATGTGTATGTATATGTAGAGGCAATAATGTTCTAGCTGCGACCATTGATGACTCACCACTTCAAACTGCTGATAGCAATCCCAGCTGGAAAACGACACCTGATTTTATGCAATACCAGGAAAATCGTCGCTGCCTTTACGCAGAGTTCTCTAAAGGGACACCAATGACTTTTTCATATAATCGTCACGTTTCGTCAGTCGTGCAAATGCTTGCATGACGCACAGCACGACGTGTCACCCATTATGTCATGCATATTAAGTTTCTGTAAATATATTTTGCTTGTGCCAAATCATTTGAGTGTAAATTTCTCGGTAAAATGGCGTGAACAACATCGTTGGCGGCAGTGCTATCGATGAGCTATTTTCCAACTGGATCAGAACTAGGATTGGATGCTTTATTTTTTAAGTACCTTTTCAATTTGAAAATAATAAAACCCAAAAAACTGAAAACAATTTTTAGCTTAAAATATGCATTTCTTTAAGCTGCATTTCACTACATTTAGAGGCTTTTACAGGCACTTCAACGGTCTAACTCTACTTCGTGCCCACGACATTCGGTTCTAAGTTATTGGATCACCCCATATTTTTATCCAGCCAAGAACTGTCACTCCAACAGCATATTCTCCGTACATGTATGGGTAATGTTTATGAGGTTACAACAACAATAAACTCTACTTTTAACTCGGTTTAACTCGGCTTAACTCTTTCCCATTTCAAAGACTGCCGCTTAGACCAAAGCGAAGGCCGCGATCGTATCGCTACGATAGAAAAACAGCTGCTGTTACTCTTATTGTTTACATCAGCGTTCCCATCGATTTTTAATCTTTTTTAATTTTTTTTTTTTTAATTTTTTTTTTTTATTTATTTATTTTTTTTCTTAAAGCTTACCAAACCGCCATAATATTAGCATAATTTATTTGAAACATTTCACAAATTCATGGATGAGTTACAAAATTCAGTTTAATTAAGGGCTAAAACTCGTAGTTAAAGCGACAGACAGCCTAACTAAGGCAACGAACGTGTGGGTCAGGTGACTGGGAATGCTTGCCGCTAAAGCTGTAAGTCAGGCAACACGAAGTATGCTTTCGATATTTATGCTAAGCAGGTGTGGAACGGTTGTTTTGATTGCATGCATACATACATACATACATATGTACATATGTGTGTGTGGAGATTTGGAACATTTTTTTCCATTTTTGTTTCTGAAGTTTTTGTGCGTCAACGGCTACAGTTACGTTGAATTGTTTATCTTCTTTTTGGGAAAATATTTTTGGTATTTTTGTTTGTTTTTGTAAGTTTTATTTATCTTATTTTTGGAGTCTTTTTTTAATTTAAATTTTTTTCCAGACAACAGATCGATGCATACCCAAATTTTTAAGTAAATTATTTAAAATGCACTTCTGATAACCGCGTATTTTTTTTTCTTGTTGGCGTCTCACCAAAAATGTTAATTTTTATTATTGAATATTTTCTATTTTTTTCTTTTCTTTCATTTCGTAATTTTTTGCTTTTGTTTTTCCCGTCCTACTCAATTAATTGTATATGCAAATCAGCTATTGACTCTTTGTTGTGATAAGCCATCAGCCAGCCAGTTAGCCAAGCTGGACGCCACGTCCCAGCCATATTGCGTGTTTACATTTTACTCGCTTATGAATTGTTATTAAGAAAAACACTTATAATGTAATTAAATGTTTATGCGCTTACCAACAGAAACAGCAACAACAATAACAGCAACAACAAAAACGACCAGCAGCTAACAATAGCCCATCAATTGAGGTTGTGAAATTTTTCGCTTATGCTTTTTGGCTTTTAACTACATTTATATGTACGAATGTATGTGAGTGTGTATGTAAATCGATTTGTGCTTATGGGTGTAGTTTACTTATCAAAGTGGCTCCCCTGTTTCCGCCCTCTCCATGCATATGGACATATTTTTATGGCGCTGTTTCATTAGAAATGCCGCGCACGTTCTTCAGGTGCGGGTTAATGCCTCACAAATTATTTACGCACAATTTTTGTTGTGTTTTTTTTGTTGTTTTTGAAAAACAGGCAATAAGTACTTAGAGTAATATAGAATAAATTGAATGTAATTTGAGAAAAGCAGAAAGAGCGAGAAATAAAAGAAGGTAGTAATTGGCAACGAAATGATCAATAATATAAAGTTTTGCTTCTTCTTGATTGGCGCGGTAACCACCCAAGCGATCTTGGTCGAGTTCAGCAAAGCGCGTCGCTCGAGCTAAGTATTGCCAATTAAATGCACCAGTGAAGCGAAGAAGCCCCTCTCCACTTGATCTTTGATCTTGATCCAGGCAAAGAGGCCTTCCCCAGCCTCTGCCATCGCCAGGAAGTGTCACTTGGAGTACTCTCAGGGCTGGTAACCACCAAAGCGATTTCGGCCGAGTTCAATAAAGCGCGCCACTTGTTTCTTTCTCGTGCTAAATATTGCTAATTAGATGCAGGCAAAGAGGCCTTCCTCTGCCTCTGCCATCGCCAGGAAGTACCGCCTGGAGTACTCTCAGGGCTGGAACGTTTCGACCTAGCAGCAGCCTTGGAACTTTATTCGCTGCACTTTGTATACAGTCAAAGTCAAAATAAAGGTTCTACAGCATATTTGGCGAGTTTTGACTATTCATTTATTTATTTGTTATTTTTTTATATTTTCTTTTTTTTTATTTTTTTTTATTTTTTTTTTATTTTTTTTTTTTATAAATTTTTTTTGCAAACTTGGGCTCATTTATTTATTTACTTTTTTTTGCTAATTTGGACTTTTCATTTATTTATTTGTTGTTTTTCTTTATGTAACTTTTTGGCAAATTAGGACTATTTATATATTTTTCTTTTTATTTCAATTTTTTTTAATATGTAAATTTTTTTGCACAGTTGGACCACTCATTTATTTATTATTTTATTTTGTATTATTATTATTATTTTTTGGCAAATTTGGACTATTCATTTATTTTTATAATTTTTTTTTGGGCTTACGTATTTATTTTTTATGTTCTTTTTTATTTAAGTTTTTTATATTTTTATTTATATATTTATTTGTTTTTAATTTTTTTTTTGTATTATTTTTTTTAGCTTATTTATTTTTTATTTTCATGTTCATTTTTTTAATATGGTTTTTTTTATTTATTTATTATTTTTTATTATTTTTATTTTTTTATTTTTATTTCTTTTTATTATTTATTTTTTAATATTTTTTTTATTAAATTTTTTTTTTTTATTATTTTTATTTCTTTTTATTATTCATTTTTTAATATTAAAAAAAAAAAATTTATTATCATTATAATTTTTTTGCAAATTTTGACTATTCATTTATTTCTTTTTTTTTATTTATTTACTTTTTTTATGTTCATTTTTATTTTTTTGTTTTTGCAAATTTGGACTATTCATTTATTTATGTGTTATTTTTTCATATTTTTTATTTGTTATTTTTATTTTTCTGTTATTTTTTTAATTTTTAATTTTTATTTCTTTTTAATATTTTTTTCTATAAAAATATAATTCATGCTCCAACAAAAATCATCTAAATTTAAAGTTTCAAACTCTGTAAAAATGAAAAAACGCGAAGAAAATTTTTACCAAAACTAAAAAAAAAAAAAACATATTAATATTTCGAAAAATTTTGTATAAGCAGTTTTATAGTCCTTTCAATTTTACATAGTAAACAAATTTAAATTATAAGCCACTCAAAATTCGTGTTGATTTTTGACGATTTTTTTTTGATGAGGTGTTGCGTATTTTTTCCATTACACCAATGAGCGATATTTCTTTTTGTAAACTAAAAAGCTTAAAATGTCAATCGGCATTCACGATGATGAGTAATACGAAGGTGAAGTCAGTAGAAAAAACAAATAACCCTTCTATCATTCTCGGTTTTCCACTTACTTTCGCCAAGACTCCCGTATAGTTACCGATCGTCATCGTCTAACTCTTCTGCTTCGACAGGTTGGATCCAGAGAGAGAAGGATGTTGGGTGAGTGAGTTTAAGAGGGCACAAAACACCATGAGACCGAAAAGCAAACCTCTTAAAGAATCTATCTGGAGGGCATGTGAATAGGTGGTTAGGTATGGAATGAATTCCCATGGGAGTTGGTTTTACGCACCGTAA
Organism: Anastrepha ludens; assembly: GCF_028408465.1. Classification (NCBI taxonomy): domain Eukaryota; kingdom Metazoa; phylum Arthropoda; class Insecta; order Diptera; family Tephritidae; genus Anastrepha; species Anastrepha ludens. Next base: position 22,109,272 of record NC_071499.1, on the reverse strand, counting down.
TGACTCGCGAATTTCCCAACCAAGTGCTGCCGCCCAGTAAACTAGTCTTGTCTAGTGCGCTAAACCTTACCCCAACACCCCTCTTCATCTTCTTCTTGCTTGTTTATCTATCATTCTTGATCGACAGTCATACATTCACCTGACCATAGCTTACATGGATGACTACTGCTGCGGGACCTGAACATCTCCTCGCCAGTTTATCTTTAATAGCCCAGTCGGTAATCCGTAGATTTTCAATGTTTTGTTGCTCTCTAGTCATGCTATTGCATTTCGTATTTGTTGTTGCTGTAGCAGCATAAACATGTATGTTTGAGGTGACAATCCTTGGTCGGATATAAATCCGGGTCCTTCCGGTAACGTAGAACCGACTGGCGTGCGAACGCATATTCGTACTTCGTCCTATTCAGTTAACGGAACGACACCTCCGTCTTCGCTGCGAATTTCACTGCTTGTATCATTCAATAGCTGGGAGAAGTATTCGCTCCAAAACTTAAGCGTGCCCTGTAGGCACGTCCGTCACGAGATCGTAGTAGTCTTTATTCTTATTACAGGAAATCGCCACGGTCTTGAAACCTTCTGCAAACCGTCGTTAGAATTTCTTCAAACTTTGTTAGAATTTCCGGGAATTTTTACCATCACCCAGTATCTGAGGCTCTTCGCACTAACATATTTTGTACTCTCGTTTCTTTCCCCAAATCACTTCGTATGCCACCGGATTTTCGTACTTTTGGATTATTTCCAAGACCTTCAAATGGTGAAAAATATATTATTGAGTAACATCTAAAACGGGTAGCCCTTCCTAACCCTCGCTGATCTTCGAACTTAGTCGGTGAATGTAAGACCAAATTGTCTTACTGTGTGTAAAGTTAGTCTTATTTGGGTGCCTGGACATTGTGGTATTACAGAGAACGAGTTAGCTGATAAACTGGCTAATGAAGGCTCTGCAAGTATGCCCCTAGGCCCTTAATCCTTTCTAGATGTCAATTCTGCATCGATTCAACTATGGATTGACGACTTCCTGAGGTCTACCCATAGAGGACGTTGGTCTCGGTTGAACTCGTGCAGAGCAGCCAAGTGCTTTGTGAAAGAACCAAACAGGAAAATAGTGACCTTTCTCCTAAAACTCAGCAGAAAGGACCTGAGAGTACTGGTGGGTATAATCACAGGGCACAACGCCCGTGGTCTGCATATGGTTGTCATGGAGGTCGTCGATAGCCGGATATGCCTATCCTGTATTGAGGATGACGACACTACAGAGCATATTCTCTGTAGCTGTCCGGCGTTTTCCAGAATCAAACTTAGGATATTGGGTTGCGATGAACTGAGTATTGATAAGGTTCAAACTCTGCATCTTCCGGATCTCTTAAGATTCATCAATGAATTCAAGAGATTTGTGGAAGAGTGACTTTAAATTCATTTTTCTGTCTTATCACCCACATTTTATCTTTCCTACCTCTCTATTATTTCTACTGAAATCTATCCGGGTGTAGTACAATGGTATCCTGCCTGAGTGCTTGGACTTGTCCAGCCCCCACAAATCTAATCTAATCTAACATCTAAAACCACTGCAAGTTCTTGATTCGAATAATAGAGATTTTCATTAGGTAATTTGATGCATTTTTCCAATTTTTCCACCTTTACGAGGCTCGCCAGTTGCCCTTCATTGCAGTCGGTGCCGTTAAAAGTACCATCAAAGTTTCTAGATTAATTCCTTGTTGGCAGATGCCTAAACTTATCACAGAAATTACTACTGGCCCTGACTATTGCCAAACAGCGTTTTCTTCATTTAAAGGTGCTTCCGAAAATATCAATTCAAATTCCATATATTTATAACTTCTTATAACGAAATCAAAGTATTTACTTAGTTTATTCCTGGATATTTTATGTAACTGTGTGTATGTCTTTACATTTCGCTATAGTAACGCAATTTCATTCATTATCCTCGTCTACTCACCGGAAATATTTGCCTCATTTCACTACTTTGCTTACCCAATACCAAATTTGGCACATTCATTTATTTTTATATTTATTTCTTCTTCTTCTTGAAAATCCCCTTCCACCTTCCTCCTTGATTTGGGTCATTACCGTCAATACCTGCCAACGTCACTTCAAACAATTTGCCGCTAAGTACCAAGAAAAAAAAAAAAAAAACAAGAATTCATATACGAATGTCAAAGAAAAAATATGGGAAAATCATTTAGATGCTTATCGGCATTTCTTGGAAGGACATTTGAGAACGACAAACGCCAATTGGTTCTATTTGAGTGCGGGCACCCTCGTTTGCCATTAGTGGAGTTTCGGCTTTGTGAATGAATGAATTGATATTTTCTTTAGATGTACTTTTTCGAAGTGAGTTCTCAGCGTATTGTCTGTGTGTGCGTGTGTTATGTGTAGAAAAATATCGCACAGGCATTTTTTCACTGAAATACATCTTTAAGCTATATTAGAAGAGGACTAGTTACTGATTGCCTTCAAAGTGGTGAAAAGGAAACCATGCGAGGTGTGATAATTACGAAGTGGAGTAATAAAGGCGAGTAGCAAATGCATTTCTTTCACATGAAATGAGTAGCATTGAGGTATGTATGATGGGCTACTGTTCCGTTAGACGAAATTGGTGGTTTGCATCTTGGCGGAGGTACACTGCCGTGCAACACTGTAACACTTTTCATTTCAACAACCTGTAAAATTGCTTTAAATTTTTCAAAATTTCAATAAATTCTGTTAAAAAATTTAATTAAAAAATTTTACGAAATTTTTAAAATTTTTAAAAGTAACGCAATTTCATTTTTGAAAATTTTCAAATTTCTTAAAATTTTTCAAAATTACTTAAAATATTCCAAATTTCATTGCATTCTGTCAAAACATTCTTTAACATTCACGGTCTGTTTAAAAATTAAATAAAAAAAGTTTACAAAATTTTTAAAATTTCTTAAAATTTTTTGAGTTTCTTAAAATTTTTCAAAATTGCTTTAAATTTTCCAAAATTTGATTAAATTCTGTTAAAGCACTCTTTGAAAATCACTGTCTGTAAATTTTATTAAAGTTTTAATATTTCATTAAATTAAATTGAATTATTAATAATTATTAATTAAATTTCGTTAATTTTCTCAAAATTTGTTTAAATTTTTCAAAATTTTATTAGATATTCCAAATTTCATAAATTTTCTTAAAATTTTTATAAATTGCTTTAGATTTTTTAAAATTTCATTAAATTCTGTTAAAACACTCTGAGCACAAAATTTTTCAAATATCCTAATTTTTTTAAAATTTCCTAAAATTTTATAAATTGCTCCAAATTTTTCAAATTTCTTAAAATTTTTAAAGACTGCTTAAAATTTTTGAAAATTTCAATAAATTCTGTTAAAATCTTAAATTAAAAAATTTTACAAAATTTTTCAAAAGTGCTTTAAAATTTTCAAAATTTCATTAAATTCTGTTAAAGATTAAATAAAAAAATGTTTCAAATTTCTTAACATTTTTCAGAATTGCTTTCAATTTTTCTAAATTTCATTAAATTTTGAATATTTCATTAAATTAAATTAAATTATTAATAATTGTTAATTAAATTTCTCGAAATTACATTAAATTTTTCAAAATTTCATTAAATTATTACTTTCATTAAATATTTCAAATTTCTTAAAATTTTTCCAATTTCATAACATTTTTCAAATTTCATAAAATCTTTCCAATTTCATAACATTTTTCAAATTTCATTAAATTTTTCATCAGAATTCAAATCATTTCAAAATCATTCAAATTTCAGATCACTAAAATTTTTTTAACCAGAATCTTTTTGTCTATCGGATACAATGTTTTAGAATCCTGTGAGTCCGATATTCATATTGATGAAACTATTTTTAAGCGAATTTCTTAACAAGGCGCTTACACGCATACTTACCCCCACACTGCACCAACATGTGGAGCGAAATTCTTTAACTTCTTTAACTTCTTGCATCGGCTCTCAAATACCCACAACATACTTACGTAAAGCTCGCGCTCCTCATATTCTGAGAAAAAATACAGTTATTTATTATTTTTCTACGTTCATGCAAAGTTGCCATTTCACAAATTTCAGCTACCTCTGTACTTTCCTTTATGCTTTTGACCAATTCATTTTATTTGATTCATTCATAAAGACGTAAATACTTTTCTATTTGTAGTCAGTTCTCTAAATAAAACTCATACATATTTATGCACGTATTATTTACAGCTAAAAAAGGTAAGAAATTCACTTTGCGAGCGGCTACAAGTGCACTCAGCCAACACTCAGCTCGTCGCTCCCTTTGACTTTGTTTTGACGTCACACTTTTTATATGCCGCACACGTTCGCAGATAATTCGCATGCATTTGGTCGCTTGAATGCAGCGCACTCACACACACACACGCGCACACATTTCTAAATACTTTTGTGTGTAGGTATTTAGTATCGCCAGTGGGTCTCCAACTACTCCTACTCCTAAGCCAGCTCGGCAGCCGGCCGCTTGTACGTGCGAATTCCGAAATTTCCGCACATAATAAACTAAAGTGGCAGTCAAAGTGCAGGACATGCCGTGCACGGGTGTGTGTGTGTGTGTACACATATAAATAACGACATGTGTGACAATGATGTATGGCATAGTTGCAGCGTGACCGGCGTCGTCGCAGCGTGTTGCTGCAGCAGGGACAGCGGCAGCAAGTAGCCAATGGACACTGGTTAACAGTGAACAGTGCACAGGGAGGCGCTCAGCGCTGGGCTAACTGATTCTGCCCTCGTTCCTTTGCTTTGCGCTCGCCCCATCGCGCGCTGCCTGTTTTTAACACTCCAATGAATAAATTATTATTTTGTATTGCCAACTGTATAATGTGTGGCGTCGCTTGGCCACGGTTTAACATTTCAAATGCTGCAAAAAACAAGCAAAAAAACATATGAAGAGAGAGAAGGGGTGTACTTAGTTTGTGTGGACTGCACATTTTCCATTTAATTTAGTAACAAGCTTATTGTTATCGTTTTTGTTGTTTTGCAGAAGAAGAAAAAACAAAACCAAAAGAAAGAATTTGCAATAATTTCTAAGTGTAACATTTAAGCATAAATCAGTTTGGAAGTGTCAGCAGGCACACACACACATACACACGAATGATATATTGGTATGTGTTCCGGAGGCCCTTTTGCCCGCATGCTTGTTTAGGTCAACTGACAGGTCCAAGCGGGCGCGGTTCACGAACAAGTGCATAAATTCATTTGAAATAACGGTAATGTACTCTACATTTTGTTGTAAATGTTTCACCAAAACAAAATTTAATCAAGCTGACACATTTATCGCCTCAACTTCAACGCCTTTGAAATGCCTTTGCGCGGAGCGTCGCTTATTACATACATACGAGGTGTGTTCACACCGTAAGGTGACTTTTTATTTTTCTCAAATAATGGTTTTTCATACATGAATATTTATTTTATCTCGTTCAAAGTAATCCTTTTGAGATGTAATACACTTGTGCCAACGCTTTTTCCAATTCTCAAACCCACTCTGGCCAAAAATCGCTTTGGTATGACTTGAGCTCCTCCAACGATGCGGACTTTATCTCCACAATTGTGGGAAATTTCCGTCATTTTTCTGACATTTTCTGTTTTAGGAACAAGAGAAAGTGGTAAGAGGCCAAGCCTATTGTGTTCGGAGGTTGAGGGAAGCTTAAATTTTTTTTTTTTTTGGTTTCACAAATTCAGATTTTAATACTTTTTTCTATAGCGAAGTTCATAGAACACTGACGGCATCATCGGCCTTTATTTCTTTCGAAATGGGAAGGGACTGCCATTACGGTGCGTGCCGAGCGCTATCGGCGCATGCTAAATGAAATTTTTTCCAAAAATTAGGCAGCTAAACATCGACGATATTCAGTTCCAACAAGACTTGGATGACGTATTCAGAAAATTAATCCCATGAAATTATCTACCCCATTATAATAAAGAAAAATTCATTCTAAAAATATTTCTGTTTTGTATTAAGTTGTATTAAGTTCTCAGGCTCTTAAAAAAAACACCCGATACAAGGGTCACCATTGACATATGGATATTGTGAGCTATATGAAATTTTATATTTGAAAAAGGCGAGCTAGGAAGCACCGAGAGAATGATAACTCCTAAACACACAGGCTAAAAAGTCCATTGTATTGGAAAGAAAAAGGGTGCATAGTCAAGCAGGAAAGGAGAGAAATGGCAGAGAGAAAGAATAGGATAGAATAGAGACAAAGACAGAGATAACTAGTCCTGTGAGAATTTTCCGGCAAATCTAAAAATATTCTCAAGTTTGAGAGAACGAATTTTACTCATTCTCATGACTTCGTAATTCAAAATTCGTAGCCTTGCTCTAGGAAAGGCAAGACACTCATAAAGAAAATGATCAGCTCTATCCACCGCTTCTAAACAAGACAGTTAAATCGGGTTCCCAATGATTCCAATGATGATCATATGCTGACCCCAAGCGAACGTCTTTTCTACCAAGTTTTAGAGGATAGCTCGACAGTTTTCTGTTCGGGCTTGTGAGAAAACTCTTTGCAGCCTTCTGAATTGGGCCATCGCTCTTGGTGTAAGTTGCATATATAATCGCTGATCCACTTCATAACTCCTGTAGAACTGATTTCGTTTATTGGATCTGGTCTCTATGTGGTAACAGCTGACAGAATTAAGCTCCTTCTTACATTCCTGAACAATCTTTACAGTTTTCTTCGCGTTCTACAGGGCCTGACTGTCACTAATAATATGATCTGTTTCCTGCTCTATCTCCACTCAATTATCCATTCTGCTATTTTCAGAATGCCAAAAATTTCCGTGTTGGAAAACAGTTACCCCCTTTAGCGTAGTGATACTTATTACTATTGTTCAATTACCAGAACCTATTTCATTCTTGTACCCATCTGTAAAGAAAATATCCGTCCAATTTCTTTGAATGCACTCTGGATTACTGACATCAGACTTCCTTCCAAATGAAATTATAGGCATAAGATCGTTCTTAGGTCCCAAAAAACACACACAAAAAACAGTGGATACTGCTCAGTTGGCATCTTAAAGATTTTTCTGTATCCCGTAGTTCCATCTTCGTTCCAGGAACCATATTGATGGAGTCTACACATTGCTTTTTTTTGCTTCCTGCTGTATCCTAAGATCGAAGGCAAGCAAATCAAGCATATAATTTAGGGCATCGCCGGAGGTTGTACTCATAGCACCCGTAACGGCATAATCATAGACTTCTTTGCAGCCTGTATAGTTCCTGACGTATGGACCTAACCTTGTGATGATTGGTCGGATAAATGCTGTGTATATCCACAGGATCATAAGAGGTTTTTACTCCTAAATGCTTCACTTCGTCTGCAGTAGGTTAGGTATAGTAAAAACGGTAATAGGTTTGTGCGTGACTGCCATTCAGTAGCTCATAAAAAGGTTTTTTTCTAATTTCGTTTATCCTTCATAAGGCAATGACCAACGCTTGAGTGTATTTCTGACACATAAAGGCTTCTCAGAAAAAACAGCGGCCAATCGGAGGACTCTCCTTCTGGGATAGGCATAAGGCGACCAACAAAATTGGACTAAAAACTCAGCCAAACAACTACCATGAGACTGTAAAGGGGATTATCTTTTCTCTAAATATTTATCCGAGGCCTTGTTGCTATTTTTATTGAGGCGATCTTTACGTGGCGGGTCCCAAACCCACCGCACAATCAGCTATCCTGGGATACTTCACCTTCTCACGTTGGCTCACTCTCCAACTGGTGTCTGGCAGCTACCCAGAGGGTACTTGAGCTAGTCCCGAAAGTTGTGAGCTGCTTGAAGCATTTGTGGAAGAATCGTCCTGGCCACTCCCAAGTGAATGGCGATCAGTAACTGTCCCCATTTGCGTGGACTTCTACAAATGGAACCATCCTCAGAAGAAGAAATATTTATCCGCATAATCTGTGCAATTTTGCATGCACTCGAGCTTTTTTTTAAATATTTCTCCAATTGGCTTGGGACCCGCTCAAAACATAGTTTTTCAATGTATGAAGCGCTGCTCTGCCGAAAAAAAAATGCTACCTATGCTGTTTGACTTGCACGTGCGAGAACAGGAAAAAGTCACTGATTGCAAAATCTGCGCTTTAGATGACGTGATGAATCATGAACTCAATATTTTGAATGCTCAAAAAGTCACTTGATTGTGCAAATTTTTTAAATACAAGGGGGGCTCTTCTTTCGCCATTACTTCTTTGGTTGGCTCTTAAATCAGTGGATATCAATGAATTTTCAAGGTTTATTAAACCAACAAACTGGTTCTCATTTTTAGGTGAACAAAAAGTCGAAAAATTACATCAACTAACAACTTCCTAGAGAGGCTGAAAGCAGTTAAAATTGCCTTGCTAACCACAATTCCTAGTGCCACATTTGTTTCTACCTGTTCTATGTTGATGATCCCTGCTGAATCAGTGGCTTTGTGAATAAGCAAAATAGCCGCGTTTAGAGCGACACTAATCCTTGAGTGACTACTGCTGTAAAAATGCGAGATATACTCGTACATATGTACGTATATATTGTACTTTATATGTATGTGTGTAGGTGTATATGAAATTTTCAAAAGCATATTTAAAAATCCTTTGACCTTTGACGTTTGCTTTTACATAAAAGCCCTTAAGATAAACAACTTAAAAATTTTAGCAATTTTACTTAGAATTAAACTAATGAAAAATTGTTAAAAATGCGAACGCAAACATATCTTCGTGCAAACACACCCGCCCGTATGCGTGTATTCGTGTGTTTATTGCAGAAGTGGAACGGGTATTTATTTAGTAAATCTTACGCCCAGATATTAGCAAAGGTTGAAAAAATATGCTTGCCCCCTTAAGCGTTTCTATGTAAATGTAGATATGTAAGTAGCTTTGATTTTACTACTTTTTGTCCTTGTGAAGGGCAAAGAGTTGGCAACAGATAAATGCAGAAAAGTTCTCAACAAAAGTAAGATGCAGGCGAAGTAAACGAGAATGCTAGCGAAAATATCAAAGTATGATAAAAGAAAAGCGTTTGCTACCGGCATTTTTGAGTTCTAAAGAAATATGAAAGAATTTATTTTTTATTTTTTTATTTTTTAATTAAAAACAAGGTAATTGTGCAGAGGAGAATGAGGGAAAAGGAAAGCGAATACTTGTGTTTTTTTTATTTCTAAGAGTTGTAGTTGTTTTATTTTACTTTATTTTATAAAGCTTACACTCTTTATACCAGCACTGCCGGTCGCCGTAGATAAATGGGTTGGTGGGTGACTGCCATTCGAAAGTGCCCGGGTTCGACACCCCAGACATGTTTTTTTTTTTGGTGAGTGAGGTAGGATTCAAAATGCCTTCACACTTACAGCGAGCGTCGTGTGTTGTGGCCACTAAACCGATCCCTCCCTCCTCTCATTCTGGGGAGACACCCTTCCCGTAACTACGTTTTGCATTGCTTCGGAAGGGCCCAGAATGGCATCCATAAAGGACCAATTCTATTCACCCACGTCTGGGTCCACCATATTTATAGCCAGCTTTCATGCAATAGGCTCGTCTTCTTGTGTCTCTATCTGTGTGACTTCGCTTTGTTGCACTGTGTCGAGGTCAATCAAAAAAGGAACCAAACCTCGGAGGCTGGAAAACAAAAGGAAACAAAAATGTTAAATCAAGTTACGAATATAATCTGGTAATCTGGTCACACTGATCACCAATTGGGCTATTGTGACGTTGAGAAAATCAGCTGTTGTTGTCAAATTTTCTGAGAGCATTTCTTTCAGCGCATTATTTTCTTTTGAAATATGTGTGAGAGAATGTCTTAGCAGGAAAATGAGAGGTACTCACATCTACATACTTTCAGATAGCCAAGCGGCTCTCAGAGCCCTTCTATCAACAACTATCACCTCTAAATTGGTAAATGATTGCCTAAACCTTCTCAACACGTTAGGAAAACCTCAACATAGTAACACTAGGCTGGATTCCGGGATATGAAGGACATGAGGGAAATGAAATGGCTGATGACCTTGCAAAACTAGGAGCAAATATGCAACTTACTGATCCTGAGCCTTTTTGTGGACTAACAAAAAGCCACATTAATGAATTCCTTAGGAAATGGGAAGAAAGAAGACTTGCCGCACACTGGCTAAACTGTGCCGATCAGCGTCAAGCCAAATTATTTCTAAGTCCCAACAAAGGAATATCCGACAAGCTTCGCTCACTAAGCAGAGTAGATCTGCGTCTTTTAACAGGATATCTTACAGGTCACTACAGCCTGAGGTATCATCTAAATAATATTGGTCTACCTCAGACCAATGTCTGCCGCTTTTGCGAAATAGACATAGAAAGCTCAGAACATGTGCTTTGTGAATGTCCTGCGTTGGGCAGACAGAGACTTCATCACCTTGGTGGTATCGTACTATCTCCATGCAATCTTTGGAACAACAAACACAAAATTGTGCTAAAATTTTTAAAAAGCCTAAAACTCTAGGGTTACAAAAATAGGCCTTTCACAATAGATCACCTCTAGTCGCAGTGCGTAATGGCCTTCTAATATTAATAATACGAGGGGGGCCTTTTATATTTCGGGATTAGAGAACAAAAACAAATTTTAATCATCGAAAATCACTTTATTGTTTTTCAAAATATTCTCCATGAAGATCTATACACTTTTGCATGCGTTTGAACCAATTGTCGAAGCACTTTTGCCACTCTGAATGAGGTATATTACCTCCAAAACATGCATTCTGAATGCCGCAACCGCTTCTTCAGGTGTCGAAAAACGTTGACCTCTCAGTTTGTTTTTTACGTACGGGCATAAAAAGAAGTCATTCGGTGCCACGTCAGGACTATACGGCGGATGACCCATTAATTCGATATTTTGGGTGCTCAAAAATGCAGTTGTTTGAGCCGATGTGTGAGAGCTCGCATTGTCCTGGTGAAGAGTGATCCGTCTTTGGCGATTGGTTTTCCTAATTTCTTGGAAGACAACTGGCAAACAAATGGTTGTGTACCACTCAGAATTTACTGTTCTGCGTTGTTCTAGTGGTACGGTTGCGACTTGTCCAGTTTTTCCGAAATTTCCATTTGCTTGGAAGTGCTTCGTGAGCGAACAACTTTTGTTGGATTTGGCTCATCTTGAAACACCCATACAGTCGACTGCTGTTTATTTTCGGGCTCATACGCGCAAGTCCATGATTCATGACCTGTCACGATGTCATAGACGTGTTTCGAAGCCCCGCGATTGTATTTTTTGAGCATTTCCTTCGACCAATCGACACGAGCCTTTTTTTGAGCGATTGACAAATTGTGTGGGATCCAACGCGAACAAATTTTTTTGACAGTCAAATGTTTATGCAATATTGAATGTATGCTGGTCCCATTAATGCCTAAGATTGTCTCAATCTCACGATAGGTCACATGACGCTCTTGCAATATCAGTTCGCGCACAGCGTCAATGGTTTTCGGAACAACAACTGATTTTGGACGACCTTCACGAAATTCGTCTTGGAGTCAACTACGACCACGATTGAATTCACCATACCATCGATAAACACTGGTCCTGGATGGAGCTTCATCGCCAAAAGATGAATTAAGTTCATCCATGCAATGTTGCTGAGTTAATCCACGTCGAAAGTTGTAAAAAATAATCGCACGAAAATGTTCACGATTTAATTCCATTTTTGGACCGAGATGAATCTTTTAAGTTACTGTAATCAACACAAATAGCACTGGTATTTCAAAACGTTCGGAGTACGTAAAAGCCAAAAAATGTCAAACCTTGCGATACAGCTGTCAGTTGTCAGATTGCAACACCAGGGTTGTCAAACCCCGGAATATAAAAGACACCCCTCGTAATAACGGGACCACCTTGTTATTCTCTCCACTCTTAGTTAAAACTGTGACATGTGAACCAACTCAGGAAAAAAACTCGAAAATCGAAAATTTGAAAGGTCCGCTTACTTGTTGAACGCACCTCGCATATTAAAGAACATTTTCGCGAAGTTCAACATGGATCCGCTACATCGCCAAAAATTGCCCAACATAAAAACATTTTCTAATTGGGGATACGTCAAATTCACCCAGCGAACCAAATTATGTCATAAACAAAACTAATTTCATTTGAGAAAAATTTATTTATTAGTTCCATAATTGAGCTATGTAAATATGTACGAGCGCAATTCCAAAAAAATCCAAGCCACTTGAAAAATGATAAACTGGCACAACTGCAAAAATGAGTAATCAAATTTGACTATCTAAAGCAACAACACACATTTTCCATTGTCACTCCTACCACTACACACGCCTTCAACTAGACTTCTTTTTTTTTTTGCTTTTTTTCTTTTTTTTTTTTTGCTTTTTTTCTTTTTTTTCTTTGAGTTACACGTCACACACATTGACAAATAAATCAACTCTGCTGAATAACGGCACACAAAAAATGGCTAATGATCGACGGCAGCAGGGGATGACAACAGAGAATAGCCAACCGGACATTTGGCAGGCGTCAGCAGGCAGCAGGCTACAGACAGCAGACAGTTGCAAATTTTTGCGGCTACTGCAATGTCACACATCAATTACCAACGACGAAGCGGACGTACACTAATGCAACACTGTCGCAATCAGTTTTGCAGCATTGCAGGCAGCCTCCGCTAACAGCAGCTAAAAAAAAAAACAAAATACGTATACGAGGCACAAATTGGCTTGATGGTATAGGCTGGGAGACACCACCATCACCGCCATCAGCACCATCACCACCAGCGTCTCCCCGTCACCCACTCCTCCCCACTAGTCTCCCTTGCAAGCGGCGGTGTGTAGGTGTTGCGTAACGGCACATGTGCATGCGTGTGTGTGCATGCATTTGGTCACTCGCAGCGCATCCGCCCACTGGAGGCATGCAGTAAAAAATGCCAAAATCACAAAAGGTAATAAACTGCACACGAAATTGTGCACATTTTTCAACAAACTCGTGAAATGTTTTTTTCTTCCCTGTATTTTTGTTCTATCGTGCATTTTTATTAAACCTTTTCGTTTTTTTGTGTTGTTTTGAAACTGGATTTGTAGTATTTTTTCAATCCTTGAATGCGTTGCAAAACCCTACTCACCCACTTCGTCATGTCAGTCAATGTAATTGTTGGCTATTTTTTTGAGCAGATTCTTCCTAAAAATTCATAAACCGAATATAAGCGAACATGTACAAAAAATGCAACACTGCGCTGCAATGTTGCACAATAGCAGTGGAGAATAGTGGAAAAACGTGAGTGCGACATGCGCTGGAGTAGTTTAGTAGTGAGTTGTGGAATAGTAGTAGCTGGCAATTAAAATGTCCAAGTCAGTGCGGAATGCAGTGCTGCACTGGCCACCAAAAAAAAGGAGCAAAAAAAAGAGATGTAGCTATAAATAGCAGTAACTGGCGTTTTTTAGTAGTTTGAAAATGGAAATTGCGCTAATTTTAAGTTTTAATTTTTTTATTAGTATTTTTGCTTGTATTGGCGCTTATTTTTGTTTTTGGTTTTTGCTTGGACTGGCTCTTTTTTTGCCATCATCCACAAGTATTAGAGTGAATTACCCGCTTGCGTCAATGCCATAAATTTTGTGCTGACCAAAATGGCAGCAAAGCAAAGAAACTCATCCAATTATTTTATAGTAACTAGAAACCTAAAAAACTTCGATTTATTTACCACAGATTTTTGCTAATTTGCAGTCATTTAATGACTATTAAAGGGTTATATACAGTTAGAAGGGCGAAAAAGCGAATTTTCCCGATTTTTTTCTGAGAAAACTTTTAAATTTATTTTTTACAAGTACGAGGTGTGTTCAAAAAGTATCGCGAATTTTGTGTTTTTTTTCAAAAATTATTTATTTATTCATTAATATCTACAGGGTGAGCCAAATAAGACCTACTAATGCTACTACTACTACTACTAGCAGTATGCGCAGTTGCTCCATCTTGTTGAAACCACAAATTAGGATACTGCTCCACCATTGGCCGCAAAAAGTTTTCAATCAATGTTCTGTAAGAAGCTCCTGAAATCGATTCCGGCGTTTCATCCTCATTTTCGAAGAAATATGGACCCATAACTCTAGTGGCCATAACACCGCACCGAACAGTACATTTAGAGGAGGCCAATTGATGTTGGTGTGTTGCTCTTGGATTTTCAGAGCTCCACAATCTACAGTTTTGTTTGTTGACATACCCATTTAAATGGAAATGCGCTTCATCCGACATCAAAACATTATTGAAAAAATCAATTTGTGTGGCTAATTGTGTAAAATGAATAGCGTATTGTAGTCGTTGTTGGTGGTCTTGCGGTAGGGTTCCATAATAAATTTCCAACAATGCAATTATAACCCACAAAAAGAGAAAAAAAAATTTGTCAAAAAATAAAAAAGTTATTTGTGTCTAACATTAGTAGGTCTTATTTGGTCCACCCTGTATTTGGTACCCTTCAAAGTAATCCCCATGAGATATTATGCACTTGCGCCAACGTTTTTCCAATCTTCGAAGCACTTCGAAAAATCATTTTTTTTATCTTGTTCAGCTCCTCCTTCGATGCCGTCGCGTAGCGTCGTCCTTTCATGGGCCTCTTCAGTTTCGGGAACAAGAAAAAGTCACAGGGGGCCAGATCTGGGGAATACGGTGGCTGTGGCATCATTAGTGTGTTGTTTTTGGCCAAAAGGTCGCGCACAAACAACGATGTGTGAGCAGGGGCGTTATCGTGATGCAAAAACCAATTTTTGTTCTTCCACAAATACGCATTTGTCCGCAATTGCTCTTAACTTGCAGGTAATATTCCTTATTGACCGTTTTACCCTGTGGCAAGAACTCGATGCATGATGCACAACGCCCCTGCAATTACCACTGCGAAGAAAACGGTAAGCAAAACTTTTACATTCGACCGAATTTGGCGCGCTTTTTTGGGGCTTGGTTCGTGCGGCAGCTTCCATTGAGATGATTGAGCTTTGGTTTTCACGTCATAGCCATAAATAAACCCACGATTCGTCACCAGTTATGATCCTCTGGGGCAAATTTGGGTCGTCGCTGACAGAGTCCAACAACAGAGTCATTAGCAATGTTCATGCGATGTTGCTTTTGGTCGAAATTGAGCAGTTTTGGCACGAATTTCGCGGCGACCCATCTCATGCCCAAATCATTGAAAAAAATCGAATGGCACTAACCAATAGATATGTCTAGGTCCTCAGCAACTTCTCTAACGGTGATTCGACGATTAGTCAATACCATTTTCTTCACTTTATCAATTTTTTCGTCTGTTGTTGAAGAGCTCGGGCGTCTGGCACGCTTTTCGTCATTCACATCTTCACGGCCTGCTGAGAACATTTTGTACCACCGATAAACGTTACTTTGGTCCAAAGTAACTTCTCCGTATGACACAGTCAACATTCGGAATGCATCCTCGCACTTAATTTCGTGTTTCACATAAAATTTGATACAGGTTCTTTGATCCATCTTTTTGAATAGGTAAAAATCAAAGACGAGCCGAACCACGTGCAAGCAAAACTATCAACAATTAACTAAACATTCAAAATGGCCCAACTCATCGGCGTGAGTGAGAGACATGAGTATCAACATATCGCCCTTTTTAATTTTCTTTAAATCTGAGTAGATCTTGTGGTTCCAAGGAGCCAAGGTGATCGCTTCTTAACACATCAGCGCCAAAGACCTCAAGCCTGATTCAAGCGAAGGCGGGGCAGATGCACAAAAGGTCTGCCGTTTCATCCTCCTCTCCACATGCTGGGCAGAGTGCACTGTCTGAGATACCCACCTTTCTCATGTGCTTTGCCCATGGAAATTGGCCCGTCATCAGTCCAACCAACCTCATACAGTCTCCTCTGCTTAATGACAGGAGTGTCTACGATAGTCGGTCGGACATGACAGGTAACATCACTTTTGTCCTTCTGCAGCCTCTCTAAGCCTGTCAAGCTGGTTTGTGGGTTGAAGTAACCCGTTTCCTAACCGTGGTTTTGATGGTTGCAGAAAGAAAGTGCGATTTATGCGTTTTACAACAGTTTCTGCATAATCGCCTGATGCTTACAACAATTCACAATGCACTTGAGAAAATTAGAGGTTTCTCAATAGGTGTGATTTGCATATAGCGCCGATAGCTGCATCTCTTCTTAACTTAAGCAAGTTTTAGTCTTCCATGTCTTATCTGAAAACGAGCAAATAGAAAAATAATAATTTTGGTAAGTTTTAGCCACATACATAAATATATGCATTGCCTCAACTACCGTATGCACCCTGTACGTATAAATACCCAGGAAACTAAGTTTTCTCTTCGACATAAAATGTCCACGCCACTTTCTTCGACGCCCAGTCAACTGTTTCTACTATTCCGATGTACTTCGTTGCACTTTATCAAAAAGGTCGACAATTCGCGAAGTGCTTATATATATAATGTCAAATTATTTTCTCCTATCTCTTAAGCATTTCAAAACACGTTATCTCAAATTTATTGTATGTCCTGTTCTAAAATAGTTTTTCCGAAAATTTCAAAATTTATGTAAATATTTATATAATTTTATTATTTTTCTCACTTTCAGACGGTATAGTCGGACCCGGCACCATTACGTCACCGTGGCCACCGATGAGTGCCGGCCCGCCAGGTGCGCTGGGGCCGGCAGACACAAATGGCAGTATGGTGGATAGTAAAAATTTGGATGTCGGCGATATGAGCGACGTAAGTAGAGCACAACACCTTGCCTTCTATTTAAAATATTATTAAATTATAAGTAGTTATCGGAAATTATTAGCGTCTTACGCTTAGAATCTCCATAGATTTATGAAGCATTACAAATATCAAATGTTCGTTGGCTTTTATTTTTAATTTTAATTGGCTAATTTCCAATGAAACTCATGGTTTTTCACAGAATTAGTAGAAGCTTAAACACTTAGTAATTCTAATCCACCTGAAAATGTATTTTTTTGTTAAGCAATCGCATTTTAACTGCTCTCCAAATTAATTCCAGAGCTGCAATAAAATCTGCAGTGGCACTTAACTCAATTGAATTTCAACTCCATTTTGGTTGTTTAGACGTGCAACCGCAAACACAAATTTGCACAAATCAAAAACAAAAAACCACCGCACACACACACTTACACACACACATACATGCAAACATGTTTGAAAGCACTAAATTTGAAAGTGTAACTAAATAAGCGCGAAAACGTTAATGTAACAATAAACGCGTCTGTGTGGGTGTATTAGCAAAATAGTGAAATATAATAAATGGAATACTTGGAAAAAAAAACGAATACTAGAATTGCACGCAATACGAGTTAATTTTCAAATATGTCTGAAATTTCATTTGACCACAAATATGTTTGCAGTCAATTTCGAATATCAATCAAATTGTAATTTTGGCATGAATGCAAAACACACGCACACACGCACACGCATACGTAGTAAGTAGACACTTAACAGCAACAGGCATGTATTCTAAGAATGCATTTGTTTGTGTTTGTCTATCAGGGTTGTCATATGCGTATGAGTATGTGTGTGTGCGTGCGCGTGTGGTGCAGACTCCTTCAAACATTATTAACTTCATCAATGTAATTTAATACCGTTGCTGCCAACAGCAACAGCACCAACAATAATATCAAAAGCAATAACGCAAAGCAACAAATGCAACGGATGACAATATTGTATTATATTACCGCAGTCGCTGCCATAACCGTACATTACAACTGCGCCAATGTCTGCTTCTCCTTCTTCGTCCCTCTTCCCCTCCTTGTAACACCGCTAGCGACAGCAATCGCCACAGCAACAGCAACAGTTGCCGAATATCAACGTCCAACCGTCCGAGCGCCAGATTCACAGTTTGGCATCTCTTTCGCTCTTCTGTTGTTGCTGATGCTGTTCATGGTGTTGGTTGGTCGTGATGCTCATAAAACTCTAGCACACGCACGCATACATGTACAATTGCGTAGGTGTGAATTTACACGTGTACACGTGTTTGTGTGTGTGTGTGTATGTCGGTAGGTTTGCGATTACGCTCTGCTTTTGAACAGCTACTCAAATTGCTCATTAAAACTCATTGACAATTAAAGCCACTTGAATTTACGCTCGAGTGCCACACTTTTGTAGCTGTTGCTGTTGCTGTCAGCGAGCCGCTCTTCAATATTGCCGGTTGGGGTCATTAATGTAACGCCTTGCGTTGGCTTGGTGATGCACAATGCACAGTGGGCAATTTATTTAGCACTTACTTATTTATTTATTTCTTACTTATTTATTTTTAATCGATAATCTGTGGTCGATTTTGAAGACAAATATGGGAAAATATGATGTGACATCCATAACAAATCTGATCCTAAAAAAGGCGATACTTGAAGAGTGGAACCAAATTAGTTCAGAATATACAAACAAAAATTTGTTTGGCTCCATGTCCCGTAGACTTTAAGCTGTAGTTAATGATAAAGGATACCCAACAAAGTATGAAATACCTTAAAATTTAAAAAATTAGAAATAAATAGTAGGTGTTTTTTTAAACCGCAGCGTGAATTCTTTATATGTGCTTTATTGTTTTTTGCAATATAATGAAATGAGTGAACACTTTTTTGAGCATTTTCATGGCAGCCGAGTCTACGTTACCGGAATGACTCGGGTTTTTCCCGGCCAAGGGCTGCCGCTCCAGTAAACTAGACCTGTCTAGTGTACCGTACCCGTACACTTTTTCAAATTTTATATTGAAAAATGAAATAAAGAAAATAAATAATATGTCTGTGGACTTTGTGTTCCCATTTTTTGCAAAAAGTTATGAAATATAGAACAGTTTACAAAAAAATCCTATCAAATAAGGTGTGAGTAACTGTATATTGCAGAAAAGACACACGATTTTTATTTTACAATCGGTTGCTATTTCGCGGTGCTACAAATCACTTTAAGTTTTCCATATATTTCATATGAAGGTAATATCGAAAATATTCCCTTTTCCTCTTTATGGGCGTAATCGGGTGGCTAGTAAAAAATAATTTATATATTTTACTTAATAAATAATATTATAATTAAAATTTCATAGTTTCATCGTTTCTAAAGAAATATATTGCTTGGCCAACAAAAGTATAACACTCTGGCATGCAATCAATACCAAAAAAAACGAAATCAATCTAATGCTTCATGGCAAAGAAATTGAGGAAGTCGAAGATTTGACGTACCTTCTTCTTTTTCCACGGCATTACATCGCGGTGCGCGTAAAAACTTCCTTCAAAAGACTTTTCCAAAGCGGTCGATCTTCGTAGTTACGCATTCACAAATGCTTGAAATCGTTTTACACGGTGTCTATCAATCGATTCCTCGGCCTGCCTTTAGCCTTTACGTGCTTGAGCGTTCCTGTAATGGCTTTCTTCACGGCGCAGTCAACAGGTAAACGGGTAACATGACCAAGCCATCTTATGTGCTGCGCTTTAACAAAACGCACAGTTGTCTCGTTCTGAGAGAGATCATTTAGTTAGGAGTTGTACCGGATTCTATAGGTACCATCATCCATTCTTATGGGACCTAAAATATTTCTTAACATTTTTGTTTCCATGCTAGCAATCAGCGCGCAGTTAGCATCTTTAAAAGCCCATAGCTCACATCCACGCGTTAAGATTGGATAGGGGTCTTGTAGATAATTAGCTTATTTTACCTCTGTAGACAATGTAATATCTGCTGAGAATAGAGCGGGAAAGGATATCCTTCTCATCATAAATGAAGCGAATGGCGCATATGCTCAGCTGCGCCATATCTGGAACTCATCACAAATATTCTTCCAAACAAAAATGAGACTATTTAAATCAAACGTCATCTCAATACTGCACTATGGATGCAAAACCTGGCTTGTAACCGACCATCTAAATGGAAAAATTTAAAGTTTTGTAAACAGATGTCTCTGGCATATTCTCAAGTTGTGTAATGGCCAAACGTCATCAGCAACGATTAGTTATATGGAAAGTGAAATTTGCAGGCAATGAGCAACCGTATAAAAATAGGAAAGTGAATGTGGTTAGGACACACACTGCGAAAAGATGCAACGGAAGACTGTCGATAAGCTCCTGAGTGGAACCACCAAGGAAGACGCAAGAGGGCTGTCCTAAGAATATATGGAAAAGATCGCTGGAAAAAGAAGTAGATCAATGCAAGAAATCGTGAAATGCACTGAAATTGCTAACCAAAACCAAGACCATGGAGAAATGCTTTGTTGAGGCTTCAAAAAATCGATTTTTTTTTAGCATTAATGTCTTCCCAAACTATCCAAGAATGTGTCCTCAAAATTTCAGAAGCAAACTCAAAATATTTTCGGAGTTACAGAAGAAATTGTGAGCAAGCGTCGAACAGGTATACGAGCGGATTTTTTATATACAAAAACTTTGACGCGCGGTTTCTCGGTTTTTTATTTATACGATTTTTCCTAATTGGCGGGAAAGATAGGGAAAAAGTTAAACGTCCTATCGAAACGAGATAACCATGATTGTATTCGGAATTAAATTTTTTTGAACCTAAAAAACCTTAAGAAAGTAATGATTAACCCACTTTTTAAACAATCTGAAGTGAATTTGGTTTTCCAAAAAAATAAATTTTTTTTTTAATTAGCGAAAAATTGTTGAATTTCTCTCTTTTTATTTAATTTTCTTGGTTTAACTAGAAGCTATACTATACCAAAATAAAGAACTTTTTGGGTTTTTGGTTTCAGATGAAAATTGCGACCTGCATCTTTCCCGCCGCACGACGCATGCACACTCGAGGCGCCTCGGCAAAATGCTTGTACCAGACATAATATGACATATATTTTAATAAAAAAATGTGAGAAGACTGCTGAAATATATAGCAATAAAACCTGAAAGTTTCGTTTCAATCGAATATTTCTTTCTTTCCCAAAAAAATTCACGAAAAAATCCATTTTTTGAAGCCTCTGAAGCAGGCTCCCACCTTAAGGGGAGATAGCGGAAATGATGAAGATGATGAATAAAATTAAAAGTTTTTAGCCATTTGAACAAATGATTTTCTTCATATAAAATATAAGAGGAACATCATGTGCCTTGCCACAAAATTAAATAGCAACCAACCTTAATACGCATCAGCCCCTTTTGTCAATCGCACATCTTATCATGGCTTCATTTTGAGTGGAAAAATGTGCAGCACAACGAATATATTTTTTATTTTGTGTTTATTTTTAAATTTATTTTAATTTGTTTTCCACAAATATATAGGCTCAAGGCGCATTTGTTAAAGGTAATGACCTTAGACCAACAGCAAGGAGTTGTGGAATATCACGACAGAAGAAAAAGAAAAAGAAAAAGAAAGAGAAAAAGGCGAACTGCGTTGAACAGCCGACATTTGTTTGAAGCTAAAAGCATACGACGATAGAGCGAATGGAATGACTTTTCGCTACTTTATTTTGGGCTGGCTTACAGCGAAAGAGAAAAAACAGATCAGCAGGTCTACTGCTATCATCTTTAATAGATACCCCAGGCCGTGTTTCAATTACTAATTATTATTGAACGACGCCTCAGGCTTCATTACTTTTCCGTTTTTATTGTTTCGATTTGATTTTTTCATGTTGAGTCAAATTGACATTTTTTGTCAGGAACTTTAGGGTGTTAAAATAAAAATACGTTTCAAAATAGATATTAAGTATTTCTACTTTTTCTTCGGATCATCCAAATGTGTGTAGAAGCGGAAAATTTTAAATTAGAATTTCACTCTACAAAAATTTAAAGATTCTGATGTCTTCGGTGTCAGATGGAATGTGAAAGGTTTGAAAAAAATCGTTAAATTCGTTACTTTTTATTAAAAAAGTATTCGGAATTCACGTCAATAAATAAAGAAAGGTTCAATTATTAATTCATATTTAATCTTAAGTTTAATATCATAAGCCTACGAATTGTCACAATTTGTATGGCACTCGCCCACCGTGCAATGGGTTGTATGTGAGAAGAGCGAGAGCGCTTTTAATGCAGTCAGCATCCATATACAGTGAGTGCCACGAGGAATAATACAGCTATTTTCTGTTCTTCGCAATATTTTCATGGTTTGCTTCTTTGAGGTGATTGCTTACAGAAATATATTTTATATTCTAATAAAGTCAGTATGAATTAAAATATAGCAAAGAATTTTGAAAAAACTCTATACAAGTACCTCAACCCTTCAATCCGAGCTTTTAGTACTCCGATTTTTTCTCAACATAAAAGCAATTGTTCTGCTGTAGTTAGAGTCGTCGAGAGAAAACTCGAACCCAGAATAAAAAAATCACGCGCCCCTATAAAGCAATTTCTTTCAACGGTTTCATCAACTTAGAGGGGCAGAAATGTGTGAAAATGCTTAAAATTCTAACTTCAATAATAAATTTACTTTCTTCGATTTTTGCATTACTTCCTTGGGGCTGTTAAAACGCGTACCCCTTAGTGGTTTTTTGACTCGATCGAACAGGAAAAAATAGCAGGCATCCATATCAGATGACTTCAATGGCTGTTGGATGGTATTCGTTTCATTCTTGGTAAAAAAATCACGAATAATTATGGCACTGTGCGACAATGCGTTATCATGGTACAAAGTTCACCAGTTGCTTTCCCACAAATCCTTTCATTTTCGGCAATTTGGTTCACGTAAAAATCTCATAACGCTAAAATAACAGTTCTCATTTACTGTCTAACCATCTGGCAAGAATTCGTGGTTTATAATACCATTGTAATCCCCGAGCATCGCTTTCTTTTTTTACTGAAAACGACATAGTTTTTTTTGTGTCTTTGTTCATTCGGAGCTCTCCACACACTCGCGTGATGTCCGGATGGCGTCTCGTCTCGAGCAATGATGCGTTTGTTGAATACTAAGTGAGACTCAAACTTGAAAATCATGCCTTCGGCGATAACAACGCGGTTCCTATTTTGCATGAAACTCAGTTCCTTTGGGACCAACTTTGCCGCAAACAGCCAGTAAGACGCAAGCACAAATAATTAAATATAATATAAGGACATTGGTCCTGAAGCGATCCATAAGCAATGTTCAAGTACTCTGCCAGCTTTCTGATGGTTAATTGGTAGTTGTTGATCACTTTTTCTTTCATTTTATTGATTTTTTCATCAGTTTTCGATGTTGACTTCCTGCCAACACATTCGTCATCCGAACGATGGATGGACTCACGATCTCTTCTGAAGCGTTCATGACTTTCGTAAATGGCTTTTTTTTAAGAGTATCATTACCGAAACAGTGTCCCAAAATTTGTAAGGCTTTCGCACCATTGAATCAATTTTTAACACAAAATTTAATACAAAATCGTTGTTGCACATACAAATCCATTTTTAAAGCAGCAAAACATCTAAAACCCGTGCAGAGGTAGAAATACTCAAGACTCAAGACAAGCGTAACTTTTATTAATGCCAAGCAATGGCGTTAAATTTCGGTAAGAATGCTAATCATAGATGTGGCAACCTAATATAACAAGAAACGGAACTCAAATCAGTTGACTTAGAGCGTCAATTTGCGGTTGTTTCGAGAACTTTTTGAGTGGTGATATACTAATACTTAATAACTACTTAGTATCTGCACTATTTAGTATCTGCACACCTAAAAAATTCTAAACAAATCTTATTAAAATATTTGAGATATTAAGAAAATGTATTCTTTTTTTTTAATACAAAAAACGCGCACTTTGCTGTGTACGATTCTCCGTGGCACTCACTGTGTATACGAACATAAGTGCAGTGCTCAGTAGTATGTATGCATGTGTGTGTGTGCTTGTACTTATGCTTGTTTTTTTATATCATATATCCTTGCTACTCTTCATTAATGTCAAAAAAGGTTACCCAGCACTGGGTCCCACTCAATGTGTAAAGTGCACTTTTTCACTCGACCATTTGGCCTTTGTGACACTTTCTGCTGCGCTCAACAGCATTTTTCAAACACATTGTAAACAGGGAAATTTAAATTTGTATCTGTGTACGTTTATGTGCTTGATTTTTATATTTTTTCCACAATTAATAGTTTTCTTCTTTGCCTTTTTTTGTTTTTCCCACGCTTCGCAGGACGAAAAGGATCTCTCCTCTGCCGATGCGGAAGGCGTGTGGAGCCCCGACATCGAACAGAGTTTTCAAGAGGCTCTCTCCATATATCCGCCATGTGGACGACGGAAAATCATTCTATCCGATGAGGGTAAAATGTATGGTAAGTAAATAATTTGACAATTACATATACAGATGTACATAACTACACTGACAGGTGCATAAAAGGAATGGGAGGGAAGGGAATGGAATGTGGGGCTTATATATTTGTATTTATGTATATATATATATATATATATATATAGAGTGGTGGCCAAATCATTTGAAGCTATTGCTCTATTATAGAATACTAGCAATTTTTTCTATCGTAGTAAAAATTATTTTTAGTAAACATTTTTTTTAGTAAATTTTTTTAATACAATTTTTGTTAAATAAAATTTTTTTTAGTCAAATTTTTTTTAGTGAATTTTGTGTAATAAAAACTTTTTTTTTTTATTTTTTTTAGTAAAATTTTTTTTTTAATTCATTTATTTTCGAATTCAAATTAAATATTTTAGTTCAGTAGGCGTACCTTTATTTAATGTTTTCAATAAAATTTGTTTAGTGAATTTTTTTAATAAAATTTTGTTTTTAGTTAATTTTTTTTAGTAAAATCTTTTGTCGTTAATTCTTTTTTTAGTAAAATTTTTTCTAGTAAATTTTTTTTTAATAAAATTTTTTTTAATAAATTTCTTTTAGCATTTTTTTTTTGTAATTTTTTTTTTGTAAATTTTTTTCTAGTAAATTTTTTTTTTAATAAATTTTTTTTAGGAATTTTTTTTTTTTTGTAACTTTTTTTCGAATGCTGATTCAAATTAAAATTACTTTAAAACTCTACAAAATCCAGCTATATACAAGGTGGCGCAAAATAAATCCCCCTATCGGAAAATTTACAAAGTTTTGCAAATGGCCTCGTTTGCCTCGCCAATCATAGATGACGCTTGTGAACAACAGCTGCAGTAGACAAACAGACAAGCAATGGAGTGCATAAAGGTCAAAGAAAAGATTGCCATTACTCAAAATTATTATTTTTTAATTCATTTATTTAGTAGAAAAGTAATTAAATTTCTTTTATTTAGTAAAAAGTTATTCAAACCGAAATTGGATGACTAATTTTGCGCCACCATCAAGAAAGAAATAACGAAATTTTTTTCATTTAGCAAGAAAGTTGTTAAAAAACAAAACTGGATGACTAATTTTGTGCCACCTGTAAAAAAGTTATTCAAAAAGACGCTTAATTTTACGCAATTTGGAGAAAGAAATAAATCTTTTTTTTTTTGTTTAGTAAAAAAGTTATTCAAAACCAATATTGGATGATTAATTTGCGCCACCTTGAAGGAAGAAGTAACTCAATTTCTAATATTTAGTAAGGAAGTTACTCAAATATAAAAGTGGATGATTAATTTTGTGCCACCTTCAAGAAAACATAATTCAACTTTTTTACTTAACAAGAAAGTTATTCCAAAAAAAAATGGATGATTGTTTTTGTGCCACCTTGAAGAAAGAAATAACTCCTTTTTTTATTTATTA
This sequence comes from Anastrepha ludens, assembly GCF_028408465.1. Classification (NCBI taxonomy): domain Eukaryota; kingdom Metazoa; phylum Arthropoda; class Insecta; order Diptera; family Tephritidae; genus Anastrepha; species Anastrepha ludens. The sequence goes on along the minus strand of NC_071499.1, from coordinate 22,083,741 downwards.
AGAAATTTAGTCAATAACAATATTGATGATTAATATTGCGCCATCTTGAAGAAAGAAATAGCTCAATTCCTTTTACTTTGTAAGAAAGTTATTCAAAAACAAATGTGGATGATTAATTTTGTGCCACTTTGAAGAAAGAAATATTTCAATTTTTTCATAACAACTCAAAAAATACGTGGGCAAAACAAATGCAAATTTTTTAAAACAAAATAAACATTGTTTTAAACTAAAACCTTGTAGCAAGTCCGTAGTTTTTCATCACTACACATCACATCGCCTTGCCATTGATGCAATTAAATTATCGATGGTTTTTATTAGAACTGATTGCCAGATCTCCTGAAATCTATTGAAGCAATTATTACCACTTCTCACGCTACTGCCATCTATCCACTTATTAACTAGATTTTCAACCGAGGACTGTGGCGGCCATTCCATTCCAGTTTGACAGTTTTGAAATTTTTTTATTTACTAAGAAAGTCATTCCAAAACAAAAGGGGATGATTAATTATGTGCCACCATCAAGAAAGAAATAACTAAATTTTTTTATTCAGCAAGAAAGTTTTTCAAAAAATTTTTGGCGCTAAGCTAGGACCTAACTGATTTATCCTGTTGGTAGGCCCAATCCAATGACATTTTCCTTCCACATTTGGCAGCATAACAGTCTCTAAAAAAGTGTGTACTGGTATTGGTACATAATTCCATTGATTTAATATAATATAATTGCGAAACTCCGTTTTCCGATACCATTCTACTACCTCCTCCACCGCGCTTTACTGTCTTCTGACAATAACGAAGCTCATATCGCTGGCATGTCTTTATAAGCCTAATTGAAACTTCAATATTCCCCACCGTACAAATATGCTATTTACTTATTAGCTTTCGTAAAAGAGTTATCCCCAATTTTTTTTTCACACTTTCACCTAAAATTTATCTAATTGAATTACAGCTAAATTCAACCACTTCACTATCATATAACGGCTCATTGACTGTTATGAAAGTATTAAAAATTTGAGTGTATTTTTGACCATTTAGCCAACATAATTGGCACTTCAAATCATCAGCAACCACAAGAGAAAAACAAAACAGTTGAACAGTTAAACTCTTTTCAGCATCGAGAAGAAGGAAAACTGAACGCCACAATTGCAAAATGATGACAATGCGCGATAATCCACTTAAAAGCAATTATAAGCGGTTTTTTTTTCTGTCATAATCCACAATTAACTGCGCCACTTACAGACACTTCATTTTTTCTTAAAAATTGCCAATTTTCCAGCACGTTCCGCGAATAAATGCAGAAAAAAGACTCACAGCAAAACAAAAATAACAATGATGCTCAAATAAATTTTAAACAAAAACAAAAAACACAAATCTGCAAAGCAACTATTACGACTGTGGCTCAATAAAAAAAACCGCAGTGATCTGCCAAATGTGGGAAGCATAGAGTGAGCATAAATGCGATTACAGCACATTTCCTCTTCTTAACTTATGTATTTGTTTATATATGTGTGTGTGTGTATGTGTACGTATATGTACCGAGAAATGCATGATAGCTGACTACGCTTGTACTTTTAGGCATGTACATATTTACACCTTCCGCCTACTGTATTCATGCAGTGGTTCTGAGCTCACTTCACTGCAGAGCCGAGATCAGTGCCCAGTCGTGCTTATTGTAAGCTGGGATTTTTTGCGACCGCGCATATTTGTATGTATGTACAAGAAACCGGCAATTTCAACCGCCTACACAAAACATGTCTAAGCTATTCTGTATGGCGCGTTGGAAAGTAAACATACAAAAACAAAAAAAGCAATAAAAAATTGAAAAACAAGTTAGATAAAATGAAAAAAAAAAATTAAATAAAATTTAATTAAATTTATTAAAATAAAACGAAAATAGAAAAGAAAATAAAATAAAGTAAACAAAATGAAAAAACTAGGTTAAATTAAAAGTAATAAATTTAAAAAAATGAAATAATACAATATAAAGAAATAAATAAATTGGAACTATATAAAATAAAGTGAAATAAAGTAAAATAAAATAAGATTTAATTAAAAAAATAAATAAAATAAGATAAAATTAAAAGAAATGAAAAAAAATTTAATTAAATTTATTAAAATAAAACGAAAATAATAAGAAAATAGACTAAAAAAGATGAAATAAAATAAGATTTAATTTAATTAAATAAAAATTGGAAATAAAAAAGTTAAGTAAAATAAAATAAAATAAAGTAAAACAAAATGAAAACAATTAAATTAAATTAAATGTAATAAATTAAAAAAATGGAATAATATAAAAAAATAACTAAACTGGAACTATACAAATAAAGTGAAATGAGGTGAAATGAAATAAGATCATTTAAAATAAAATGAAATAAAGTAAAATATTTTGAATTAAAATAAAAATCAGATAAAATTAAAAGGAATTAAATAAAACAAAATATAATAAAATTTAATTTAATTTAATATAATAAAATAAAATTAAAATAATAAGTAATTTGTAGAGAGCGTCTTGACGTCCTTTCTCAATTGGAGGAAGCCGACACCGAGCTGCAAATAGTATTTTTTTTGAGGAGCTTAAAAATGAAAAATTAAAAATTTATTAAGATAAGAATTTATTAAAATAAAAAATAAGATAAAATTAAAAAGAATGAAATGAAATATAATAAAAATTAATTTAATAAAATAAATTTAAAATTAAAATGAAAATTAGAAGTAATTTGTAGAGTGCGCCTTGATGTCCTTTCTCAATTGGAGGAAGCCGACTCCGTGCGGCTAATAGTTTTTTTTTTTTTTTTTTTTTTGAGGAGCTTTTCATGACAGAAACATATTCGGAGGTTTGTCATTGCCGAAGGGTGACCAATATTATAATAGAAAAAACGTTTTCTTTCATTTTGCTGTTTCATATACGGAAATTCGAACCTCTTCACTTCCGAATGTTACATCACGCACCAACCCATACGGCTCCTGCAGCAGCGGCAGATAACTTGTTCCAATAAAATCACCACTAGAATGCAGTCCAGATACATTTCCAATAATAAAATCTAGAAATTTTACTAAGTAATTTTTAGAAATATTTTTTTAATTAAAAAAATAGCATCACATTGCATAATATAACATAGCTTAACATAGCATGACATAACGTGACTTAGCATAGCATAACGTAACATAACATAACAAAAAATAGCAAAACATAAGATAACTCAGCTAAGCAAGTCATAAAATAGCATTACATAACTTTACATAGCACGGCATAATAAAACAAAAAATAACTTGGAGGCAAAATTCAAAAATTAAATTAAGTCACACGCCGCACATGGTACAACATAACATTGCATAGCATAACATAGCATAATGCAATGGTAATGGTAATGGTAAAGGTTGTACAGGTTAGGCTAAGGCCTTTATGCACTGCGACCAGATTGATCTATTGTGCGCCCCTAATTGCTTAATTATAACTATTTAGTATACCGAGGAATCGAACAGCTCCTTAAGAACGAGTAATTAATTGTAGGTCTTCTTCCTCTAGCAGGTACGGATCCAGGATACTGTGTCAAACGTGGCCTAATGTCTCACAGTTGGTGATTAAGTGTTTCATAGACTCCTCTTAATCACAGCAGAACCTGCAGTAAAACATAAGATAACTAAAAATTAGTAAAACATAACATAACTCAGCTTTACAAATCATAAAAGAAACATTACATAACTTTACATAACATAACAAAACAAAAAATAACTTAGAAATAAATTTAAAAAATTAAATTAAGTCACCCACCACACATTGCGCAACATAGCATTGCATGACATAACATAGCATAAAATAACATATCATAGCTTAATAAAACATAACATAACTAAAAATGGCAAAACATAACATAACTCAGTTCAACAAATCATAAAAATAACATTACATAACTTTGCATAACGTAGCATAACACAACAAGAAATAACTTAGAAATAAAATTAAAAGGTTAAATTAAGTCACACGCCGCACATTGCATGACATAACATAGCATAACAGAACATATCATAGCTTAATAAAACATAACATAACTAAAAATGGCAAAATAAATAGCAAAACATAACATAACTCAGTTCAACAAATCATAAAAATAACATTACAAAACTTTGCATAACGTAGCATAACAAAACAAGAAATAACTCAGAAATAAAATTAAAAAGTTAAGTCACGTCACGTACCACACATTGCGCAACATAACATTGCATGACATAACATTGCATAATATAACGTAACATAACATAGCATAACATAATGCATCATAGCATAAAAATAACTCTACATAACACAGCATAACACAACATAACAAACTAAGAAATAACTTAAAAACAAAATTAAAAACTTAAACTAAGTTACATGTCAATTTCACGAAAATTTACAATAATTTGAGAAAAGAAGTACATATCATAATTTGGGATAATGAAAACGCCTACTTCGCATAAAGACATTTAAAAAAAAAATTTTAATTTATTGAATTTCATAGTTATATCACTGGTATAAAAATAAGGTAATAAAATAAAAAATAATAATCCCTAAATTTTCTAATAGCAACAGCTCGCAGCGTGTGAGGTAAATGCACTTGCACATATGTATGTGCACATGTGTGTGTGTATGTATGTATTTCCTTAATAAATCGCTTTTAGTAGTTACACCTTAAACCCCTGGCTAAAGTCATGCAACAAACGAGCGTCGTCGACTACCAACTGTCAATGCAAGCCTAAATGCAAAGATTCCTATCGCACTGACGGCTGCACTTACCTCTGTCTACACACACACACACAAACAAACATAGCTACCTACGTAGCACAATCCCATTCAGCCTGAGAGTACTTACGCATACATAAACATGCATTTATTGCATCAGCAAGCCCCACACACACATACATTCATATGTATTCCTGATAAATATTTGTACGACACATTCGTTCATTCATAAAAATTTTCTGCTAAATTCAATGCGTGATAAAATAAAATATAGAAAAATTATTGAAATTATCAATTTAGTTGCAGATTTACGCTTTTTAGTTACGCCTTAAATCAGCCGTTAAGCGCTGCGCCCAGCAATCGGACAACGTTGCATATGAATGGATGTGCGTTAAAATGTGTGCGCCCGCAACAAATGCCCAGTTTAATTCGCATATATGTACTTCGGTCGTGTGCATTTATCTATATGTGTATATGTATGGATGTATGTGTTTTTGCCGAGATATATCTGCTGCCTGTTGAACTCGCCTCAAATCGCAGACAACTTCGCAACTTGACACCCACACATTTCCTTTCTAATACTTCTTGCTTATTATGTTTTCGTTTTTTTTTATTGTTTTTGTGTTTTTTCCATATTCTTTTCCTCAGCCATTTCGCGCGTTTCTCGTCTTTCACTATCGCTGTTAATGTCGCTGTCGCGTCGCTTTGATTGCACTCGTACTACCATACAAAAGTATTGAATTGCATTTTATGTGTGTGTGCATGTGTGTGTGTAAGCTATCATGAATTTCTTTGCATTTTTGTTATCTCATTCATTATCCAAGAATTGTTGGGGGAGCAAAAAATTTAGTAAAGCAGAAAAATTACTGAAAAATGTATAGAGCAACAGTTCCTGTCTTTATTTTGCAGTCAATGTTGCTATTTTGCATATACAGATCGGCGAACTGTGGGCAATTTGCCTACTGTAGGTATTTAAATTTTTATTTCAGAAAAATATTATACAAAAATAGTATTTTTTTGTTTTTCTTTCGCGGATTAGGATGTTTAAAATGCCTAATGCATCATCAAGGCTGTCTTCAAAGCAGTGGTAAGTCATAGGACTAAAAAACTCTCCCACGTTTGGAACCGTCGCCCAACCTGGAACTGCTTTCGCATTGCTTCAGAGTGATGTTCCATCTTCCTCATTACAAAATCTATGCCTGTATGCCTGCGTTCAGGTCCCACTTTTTCATCCAAAGCAAACTTTCGGCGAACCCACTGATGTTTTCCCACGTTTCCTGGCTGCTTAACATCTTGTCGACTACATTTTCGGTGGTTCTATGACCTACTGCATTCTCCAGCGTTCGACGTTATTGTTCCCAACGCGTGCATGGGAGAAAAGTGTGTTCAACATCATCTTCGGCTGCTTCACCGTATATGCATGTGGAGTGTTCGCTTTCTCCTATTTTGAACAGGTATTTCTGGAATTAACCGTGCTCCGAAAGCATTTGGGTCCGATAAAAATTTACTTGACTGAAGTTCCTGCTGTACCATGTAGCAATACCTTTTATTAGCCTAGCCGTCCATCTACCGTGAATTTCGTCTCTCCAGCGGTCTTTTCATAGCCTTAGCGTTTCGTCCTTTATTTCGCGCGCTACAGGTTTGCTAACTTCTTCTTCTATTCCCTCATTCTTTAATGCCCACTACTTTTTTCTTTCGAGGGTTAGTAAGTCAGTCGGTATTTAACCAGTTATTACTTGAACAGCTGGCCCTGATACTGTGCGGTAGGCAGCCACAGTTCTCAGAGCTGCCGTTCGTTGTACCGATGATAGAAGCTGGCATCTACCTTTAGCGCATTTGCCCACAGTTCAGCTACGTCCTTGAGAACAGAGAGCGTGGTCGCTATCCTTATTTCCCGTTTCCTTTGGGTTGGCCCCTCTACGTTTGCCAACAGTCTACTGAGTAAGAATGCCATCTTAGCGGCTTTTCCTGCTGCGCATTTTATTTTGGGTCCAAAAAGTTAGTCTTGGGGACAGTCTTATGCCCAGATATTGTACTTTAAAACGTTTTTAGAGTATTGGAGCAAGTTTGCATGCTAGCTTCTAGTGGGATGTGCCTTTTGATTAGAAGTATTCAATCAATTTCCTTTGTGGCTGATTTGAGGCCACGTGAATTTAACTACGTTTGTGTCCGTATCATGACTTGGTTAAATTTTCTAAGAGCTTCTTCAAGGTTTCGCGCTGCGGCGATATCGTCTGCGTATCCGATTAGAAAGGTACTATGGGGCATTTCTTTATTGAACATCTCGTCATAATTCATGTACAGCAAGTCGGGTTTGAGAATTGATTCTTGGGCCGCTCCGAATGTGACCTCTATACATAGAGAACCCCCTAGATTTGGATAGACGAGTTTGCGGTCTCGCCAGGAATTCCCCAGGTCACTTTTTCAATAATGAAAGATGGATATGTTTTGAAAATACTTTTAGAAGGGTAAAATTTTAGAAGTAAGTTATTTAAGCTAAATAAGTTTTATTAGCTTTACATAAAAAAGCATAACATAACTAAAATTAATATAACATAACATAGCATAACGTAATATAACATAACACAGCATAACAAAAAATTGTTGAATGAAAAAATAGTGTAGGTACACATTTAAGTGAAATGAGTTTAATTTGCATTGATTAACAGTGCCTAACATAACAAAACTTAACATAGCAAAACATGGTAAAACATAACAAACGTAAAAAGAGTATTAAAACATAAAAAAAAGGAATGCAAAATATTTTAAATTAAACTATTTAAACTAAATGAGACTCACTTATATTACATAACTTAATGTAACAAAACATAGCATAGCATAATGCAATATATCATAGCGAAACTTAACAAAATAAATAAAATTAAAATGAAATAATTCAAATAGAATAAAAAATAGTGCAATAGTGAGCTGATGGCCTCCAAGCCCTTCTCACTTACATTACATAATATAATAAAAAACAAAGAACATTACAGAACATAAGATAGCATAATATAATATATGAAAACATAGCATAGCATAGCAAATCAAAACCTTACATAACAGAACATAAGATAGCATAACATAATAGAACATAAGATAGCATAACATAATATATGAAAACATAGCTAACATAGCACAACAAAACAATATATTAGCATTGCATAACATAGCAGAACATAAGACAGCATAATATAATATATGAAAACATAACATAACATAACACAAGAAAACAAAGCAAAGCATTGCATAACATAAGATAACATAACATAACACAGCATTGCATAACATAGCAGAACATAAAACAGCATTACATAATATATGAAAAAAATAGAATAACATAACATAACAAAACAACAACTTAGCATTGGTTAACATAACAGAACATAAGATAGCATAACATAATATATGAAAACATAGCATAACATAACACAAGAAAACAAAACATAGTATTGCTTAACATAATAGAACATAAGATAGCATAACATAACACAACAAAACAAAGCATAGCATTGCATAACATAATAGAACATAAGATAGCATAACATAACACAACAAAACAAAGCATAGCATTGCATAACATAACAGCACATAATATAGCAATACATAATATGTATATGAAAACATAGCATAACATAACAAATAAAAAAGAACTTAGCATTGCATAGCATAACACAACACAAGATATCATAACATAATATATGAAAACATAGCGCAACATAGCAGACCAAAACAAAACATAGCATAATATAACACAATCTAACATAGCATAGCAAAACTATCCCAGCAAAACATCACACAAAATAAAAAAAAAATTTAAAAAATAAATACAAATAAAATATCAAATATAAATGAGACCCACATTACATAAAATAACACATAACAAAACAAAAAAACATAAGAAAACTTAATCTATCACAATACATCATATTAAAACATAAAATAAAGCAAATCAATTGTTTACAGTTATTAAGCTCTTTTTGCTTATTATGTAGAGTAAAAGTGTAGCCGAGATACTAACTTCCCAGTTTCCAGCCTTGATCTCCATTGTTTGGTACTTATTACTTAATTTGTCTCTCAAGCACCCAACTAAAGACGTTTAAACTTACTTCACGTTCTTTGTGTAAATCGATTGGCTAATTCAAGCATCTTTTGCCAAACAAATTTTCCTCCACACTGTCACAAAACTTAACACTGTGGTGGAACTGCGATTTTTTTTTTAAATTTTTGCACCACCTCATGGCAATTCTCTTCACCACCAACATCAAGCGAATGTCTCAGCTACTCTGCTATCTGTCGTTTGTCGTCTGTTGTCTGTCGTCTATCGTCCATCATCGTCTATGTCTGAGGCAGTGTGTCGACACACTTAATGATACATTTTGAGTCAAGCAAACTGACAAGCGTAGACTTTTGGAACAGATGCAGTCATACACAGACACACATACCTAAGTCCCAATTGTAAACCTACCGCCGACATATAAGGCGAACAAAAAGTAATACATAACTGCACGCATACAGGCAAAGACCTTTGGATGCACTTATTGTATATATGTGTGCGTGTGTGTGTATGTAGAAAGAAGACAAAAAGCAAAAGAATAATAAAAAAGCGCAACCATATGTAATCGTGATTTATTTGTCATGCAGAAATTTGTCATTTTCTGTAACGTATGAGTGAGTGAGTCCATCATTGCACATAGGCAAAGACAAAACGTTTATGTTTTCCATATTTTATGTTGTTTCGTCTTTTTTTTTTGTTCACTCTTTCAAGCCACTTTATGCAATAGGCGGGTATTAATGAGGTTTACTTAAATTTTACAGTTACTTACGCATTCGTCGCGAAGGTGGTCGAAATTGATGGGACACGTCAAGCGTCAGTTTCTTCTGGTTGGCTTATTGCACGAGTGTGTGTGTGTGTGTGGGCTGGAGGGCTGCTCATAATGATTTCCTCAGAGCGATTAGTTACTTAGACTCATATTCATGCTCGTAGATATTATTGTTAGTGACCTCAGTGGCTTAGCATAAGCAGCACTTATGATTCGACACACACATACATACTCACATGCATACGTTTAATGTGTGCAAATCATGACAGCCGCAGTTGAGTAAATGCATTAAGTTGATTGCTTTTTGAGTGAGTTATCTCATTAAGACTACCATTTCCTGTTCAGATAGAAAAGTAGGATCAAATACAGAAATGAGAAACTTAACTAACTTTTTTAACTTTTTCTGTATTTTGACCTCAGTTACGCAAAAATCATGCAACTTAGTTACTTACCTTACTTACTTAAGTGGCACTAGTATTTCGGTTTTAGCCGAATCTACAACGTTGCGCCATCCAGCTCGGTGCGCTGCTTGCTGGCGCTAGTTGGTGACACCAACTGCTGCCAAGTTTTGCCTCACTAGGTCTCCCCGACGTAGATTCGGTCTTTTACTTCGTCAGCGTCCACCAGTGGGTTTCCTCTCGAAGCACTGCCGTGCCGGAACACTATCGTTCATCCTCGAGACATGGCCAAGCCAGCGCAGCTGCTGTATTCTTATACACTTCGCTATGTCCACGTCTCTGTAAAGCTCATACAGCTCGCTGTTCTATGGGATATGGAACTCATTCACGCCTACGCAAAGAGGACCAAAGATTTTTCTCTATATAAAATACTACCTTTTATAAAACCAAAAAAAAAAATTTTTTTAATTTCAATCCAAGGGAGATTGGCCTTTGGAGACAACTTCCTGTAGGACATAGTAGCATCTTGAAGCAATATCTTTCTAAAAAAAGCGCAAGACAGATGGAGGTCTGTCTCATTGTGTGCTATTTTGAAAATACTATGGCCTCAATATGATAGGAACAGAACGCTTAAGGTGATGGGAATCCCCCGCCATTCAATTTCCAACCCCATTGCGGTATTCACTGGTCACTGGGTAATCGATACTCATTCGGGGAAGCTTGGAATTCCGTACAACCCCCACTGTGGAACACTTTCTCTGCAAATGTCCGGCTCTGGCGACTAGGCGCTTGAGATCCCTTAGCGTGCGCTTTGGGGATGACTCGAAGAAATTATCCAGCCTAGATCCCTTTTCTCCCCTTCACTACATCAACAGCACTGGATGGCTGTAGACGGTTTTCTCTTCACAAAATTTTTCTTTTCATAGGTAGTGTGGTCCACATTATGGTATCAAAGCAGTACGTAAGTGCTACTTGAAGTGTACCTGGGGTACTCTTGCCATCTGACCTACCTACCTACTGGTAGGAAATATTTGCTCTTCGTTCTTCCGGCATCCCGACACTACCTCTAAAATATTTCGAAATTCTGAGATTAAAATAATAATAATATTGGAAGCCCTAGTTGTTATGAAGAGCTATTCTACACCACCGCATAACTTCTACTTATTTGCACAGTTAAAACCAGACATATTTTTCAATATCTGAAAATATCTCAAAATTTCTTAGCTATCATCATGAACACTTCCTACGCCTACGCCTACGCATCGACCTGAATACATGCGATTACTGTGACATTTAATGTGCCTGCGGTTGTAAAAACATCTCCATACGGAAATATTCCATTAATTTCTGCGAAAGCCCCGTAGGCAGAGCTCAAAGCAAATCTATGCCTTGCCATCCTTGCCTTTGGCCCGCATGAATTTTGTGCGTTGGAAGAGAAATTATTGCAAGTTCTAAGAAATAACTAACATAAGTAAAAGCATACACTCATACACACACATATGTGCATGTGTATGTATGCATTTACTTTGGTATGTGTCGCCTCCTGTACCATCAGCGGTGATAGGAGGCTAAAGCTCTTGGCTGATTATTATTATGAAATTTTTGGCATCCAACATGCAAAATTAATAATATTTGAGTTGGCATTCGGTTGCCTTAGGCTGTGAGTAGTGTCGCCACTGTTTGTCGAGGCAGAATTTGCCATGTTGCCCGTGTATGTGTGTGTGTGTGTGTTCCATGTACGCATGTAACACTAAGCAAATGTCGTTCACGGCTATCTGTTGTGAAAGCTCGGAAGGGTTTTGCACTACCTTGCTCACCGTTAAACCGCCAAAGTGAAACGGAAAACCACACATGTACACACACGCACCCGCTCACACCACACACTCAGTGCCGAACGGTATGCACGTGTGCCAAGCGAAGGCACAAACAAGCGAGACTGAGGCATATCCTTTTAGGCTAAGACAACCTGCGCATATTTCACTTTGGCATATTTGTCTTTGCCATATTTCAGTGGTCGGACGTGGCTCGATTTCTTGGTTTACGAGTCGGCTTTTTGGATTGGTACCTCGGGTATGAGTAACACATGCAACTTCAAATGTCACATCCACATACGAGCACCTTCAAAGGAGATGGAGACAGCGTAGTTGTTTGCGTGTGAGGTGAAAAAGGCGTTGTCTAACGCACACTTAGGGGCCGGTCCCTATCTATGCGCTCGCAGACTTGACTTTTTGTTTTCGTATTGGTTTTAGTTGTTGAAAACTTTGATGTTTGATTTTAGGTAGTTTTCGCCTTTGAGGGCGGACTCGCTCGCATGTACGCGTATAGCAAAAGTTTTGTTTTAGCATTTTCCGCATTCCTTTTGCGGTTGAGGTGTGTGTTTTTGAATGTGTATGTTTAGCTGCGCTTCTGATCCTTTTAATTTCTATTTTTAGACTTTGAGACTTTTTTCTATATTGAAAATGTGGCAAGCGGCTTATAAAGTTTAGCTTACGTGCATGCGTGCTGTTATTTGAGCAAGCAAGTGGAGCGAATTTGGGGAAACATTTAATGCAGCGCATTAAAGTTTTAAACTTTCTGTTTTTTTAGATAGTTTGGTGTATTTTTTTCAATTTTTTATTGAAGTTTTGAAAAATAAATATTGAAGCGGAATATGTATTCCAAAACTGAAGGGAGGGATAGCTAAAATCGAAGATTTATCATAAGAGAAAGTAAGTAGAAAAATATTTAATTGTGAAACCAGCAAAAAAAAATTTTTTTTGTCGAGGCAGACTAGCAAGCACAGCACTCAGACACGATTAAGTCCATTGTGCTGCGCTCGGATTCCCTTTTTAATTTTATTTAAATCTACTCGACCGCATAAGAAATATGAGTAGATCTTGTGGAACCAAGGAGCCAAGGCGGTCGCTTCTTAACACATCAGTGCCAAAGACCGCAAGCCTGATTCGAGCGAAGGCGGGGCAGACGCACAGAAAGTTGTCCGCCATCTGGACAGAGTGCACTGTCTGAGATGCCCACCTTTTCCATGTGATTTTCCTATAGAAAGTGGCCCGTCATCAGTCCAACGAGCCTCCTACATCAGTCAACGAGCCTCCTCTGCTTAGAGACACACTCTCACACTGTATCTCTTGTCAAGCACGACGCCTCGATAAGCTCCTACTGACTCCCACGAGAGGAAGTCTACTCATCCAGACCAATGATGCATAGCTGATAATAGGTCTTACCATAGCTGTGTAGATCCATAGGGTCTTGCACTGCCCGAAGGCTGTCAGTGCTTTGGATGTCTTTGTTTCAACGTGTGATTTCCAGACGAGTTAACTATCGAGAATTACTCCAAGATATTAAATTTTTTTGGATAGCTGGATTGTGACTCCTTTTAGCTTAGGCAGAACGAGTCCATCAAGCTTCCTCCTTCTGGTGAAGTGAACAACACCAGTCTTGGTGGGATTTGCCGATAGCCCATTCGCACAGCTCCAAGTGTCAATCATATCCAGAGTTTGCTGCACTTTCCTCTCGGTGAAGAAGCCATCAGATATCTTAAGTGACCCCAGCTTTGCAGACGAAATTCACAATTTCAGCGGAGAAAATTTTTTTAGAAAAAATTTTTTGTGCTAAAATTGTTTTTTAAATATCTTCGACCTGGCTTGTATTTTCGCATTTTCGCCTTTATCACGAAAAAACTGTGAAATACACGAAATTTTATCTTTGTTGACTCCCTGTAACTCACCATTGAATGGAAAAAAACAAAGAACAGCAAAAGAATTTTCTAAGTGTGAAATGTCAACTTGCCAACGAGCAGAAACTTTAAATTGTTTGACTGATACTTTACGAGATATCGCTTACCACAGCCATCTACCGAGAAAATAATGGATTTCTTGTTGCCCAAATTAATATTTAGTTTTTAAAATAATGGATTTATTTTCCCCCAAACTAATATTAAACCCATAATCTTGTATATGAACAAAGCAAATATGATTTTTCTCAACTGCTAGGTCTATAAATTTCAGTTTAACCCAAACTTGCACCTGCACGCCTGACTTAGGTCTCCAGGATATTATATATTAATATTTTAATATGTATATAAATGTAAAAAATATTTCAATTTGCTTATTTGCTTTTTCAAATACTCCTGGCACTATTTACACTATTTAAACACCTAAATGTATGCTTTACTTTTTTGAAAACGTAATTTTTGATAAATGTGTTGTCTGCTTGAATTTCATGTTTTTCTCCCATTTACTTCTATAGCACTTAAATTTCAGAAAAAGAAACAAAAAAATACAAAACAAACAACTTGCATACATTTACAATAGCAATGCAATAAATCCTTCTTTTGTTGCGAAAAAGTGTCAACCCATTCAGCATTGCTGACAGTTCAACGCCAATAAGTATGCAAATCCATTTTCGGCGCAACGTACGCCAAATAAAAGAACAACAATTCATACACGCATACACACACATACACATATTTACTTTCCAAATACATTTGTAAAGAAATGTGTGTGTGTGTGAGCGAGCAACTTTGGTAGTTGTTTTGAGACCGGCAGACAGACAGCCTATCCACAAACTCGGCCACATAGAAAAGTGTATTTGTTAAGTATTTAACGCCAAATAAGGTTAAGCAAACAATTTGCCAGCAAAGCAACAACAAAAACATAAAAAAGAAAGAAATCTCTTCGAGAGAAATTTGAAAACAATAACATCCTGGCACAAAAAAACATCCTTGCAAAACGAAAACATTTCTTTGAGCTGCTACTACCGGCCACCCGCACCCACTAACTACTAACCACCGTAGTCTCAAATGCTACACTGGTCTCAAATTCGAAATATTTGGCACACATTCAAAAAATGTAAAGAAGAAGATTATTTGTAGTAGCTACCAGCTCAAGCGTATTTGAGATTGTGATTTTTTTTTCCAAAATAAATTTAAAACAAATGTCGCCACGTGAGTGTTTTTCAATTAAAAAAAAGTGCGTTTTCTCTGATTTAAAAAAAAAACCACATAGATCCATCGAATATGGGCAACCCAGGATATATTTCCTACATGTTTGCACCAGCAAACAAGCGCCAAAAAGTAGGTAGAGTTATTTCTCACTAGAAATTAGCAACCACAAGAAAAAACTCAGGAAAAATAGCTCTCTCTCTCCTTTTCCTCTACGTTATAACTTTTTTCTCTCTCGCGGAACGAAAATGCCCAAAACGTTGCATGGCTTTGAAATTTTACTCTCCATTCTCGTCGTCCATCGACGCCTAAGAAGTTTCACTTCAGAAAAGGTACACATTTTCTTTTTGATGCTTTTACACATTGGTATGGAAGGTGGATGAGCTACAGATTTTACTGAAATTAGGAGCAATGAAAAATTTTTTGAAACGCTTTCAAATGCATTCCTCCTAAACATTGACCAGGAAACACCTTAAGCGAGCACTTGTGGTTTCTTTTTTATGGTAGCCGCCGTGCGCTCAAAATTAATCAGAAAACGGCTGACTTCTCAAACGCTGGCAGACTGATAAATTTACAAGTTCAGAGTGGCATTGCAGATAATTTCTAGGAACAAAACAATATGGAGCTCGTTGAGCTACCGATTTTATGCTTTTGTATAGGTTTCCCTCAACTCATCTAAGAGAATACCGGGCGGGTGCTGTGTGTCTTTCTGATCACATAAGACTTGGTTTTGGTAGAGGAAGCTTCTGATGCTAATCAAGCCGGAACTCTTGATATGGAAGTCTGAATCGGGCTATGCTGTACAGGCAGCTATGTCCTTGGATTCAATGGAATTTGAAATCATTGCGACCGTAGCTTATTCTCTTCTTTTTAATTGGCGCGATAGCCGCTTACGCGATTTTGGCCGAGTTTAACAAAGCTCACCAGTCGTTTCTTTCTCGTGCTTCTTCCTTTCTCGTGGCGCCAAATGGACACACCAAGTGAAGCCAAGTCCTTTTCCACCTGATCTTTCCAACGCAAAAGAGGCCTCTTCCTCTACTATCACCAGCTGGTACCGAATCGAATACTTTCAGAGCCGGAGCGTTTGTATCCTTCCGGACGACATGACCAAGCCAACGTAGCTGCTGGATCTTCATTCGCTACGCTATGTCTATGTCGTCGTAAAGCTCATACAGCTCATCGTTCTATCGTCTGCGATATACGCCATTGCCAACGTGCAAAGATCCAAAAATCTTGCGCAGAATCCTTCTCTCAAGCACTCCAAGCGTCGCTTCATTGGATGTTGTCATCGTCGGTAGCTTATTAGAGTATCATCCTCTGGATTATACTTAAGATCTATAGACATAATAGCTCCCTTGTTTTTATTTGGCTGTGCAAAGATTTAGAACTAAGATATGCCTGTGTCACGAAGAACGATGGTTATTAGCCTGTTGGTTACCAGCCGAAACTCCTTACGAGCACACAGCGATTTTCTATCCGCACCGTGCAGTCTCCGTCTTAGTTTCTCGCTCTCTTTTCCGTCTCCCTTTTATTAGTTATGGTCAAGAATGATAGATTACAAGGTTTGGCCTTCAGCTATAATGAACAACGAAAATGAGCGAGTAAACTTCGGCTACTAGTTCATCGGTGATCCGGCAACAGAATTTTGCCGGCTCATTTCACACTTATTTTCACACATTCATCCAATCAATCGTTGCTCAGATGGCAGAGCAATGGCTGGTGCTTCCTTCAAAATCGCTGAGAGCTGGTTAACCGTCTGAGGTTGGCCACTCTCCTACCTTCTGCACATCGTGAGTTATGGTTACTACATTTAATTATTGTTAGTATTATTTGCTATAGCGCCAGCTGGGGGCGCAGTGTGCCGATTCAAATAAACTCCATTGGGATCGATTTGTTGCACTTTATCTGCGGTCAAGTGAGCGACTCGTCAGATGTCGTGAATTCGTCAAGCTGCCATGTTCTTTTCGGCCGTTCTCTTCGGCGAGAGCCTAGCGGATTTCAGTTTAGGGACATTTTGCTGATGTCAATCGCAGGTTTACGAATTGTATAGCCTATCCATTTCCACTTTTGTTCACGTATTTCAATCGGACTTTGTTCGCTTCGAGCAAGGAGCTCGTCATTACAAATCCAGCATAAACGACTGGTATTATAGCTATATGTTTTCATTGCAACTTGCCTTTCAACTTGTGGCACTCAGTACGCACTGCCACTCGTTACTACTTTGTTTCCTCCGCTCTCGGGTACTACCGTTAGGTATTACTGCGCGGAGAAGACGCGGTTTACTGCCATTCTCGGAAACTCTTCGGAGTCGATTCGCGTGACATAAATTCTTTAGGATAGATACGATATTGAAAACAACAGACTTCATTTCTCCTGACTCCATCAAAATATCCACTATGTTTTCAACCGATCTTTTGGCCTCCTCATCTTAACACTGGACGCATACCTTTTGATCTGGCAAACGTCGACGGACGACAAAACACTGCTCAGCGTACGCTATAACTTCCTTTGCGCAGAAGATGCAGTCCGGATCGTCCTCATGCTTAAATCTTTAAAGGTATGGTTCAAAGAATCCGTGTCCCATCATTATTTGCGTCAGGTGGAAATCCATTTCTCCATATTTTATACTTTATTTTTTTTTTTGTGTTAAGCACTTAAAGCAACCGTCGTCTGACACGTTGAATGGTGTGGCCGCCAAAACAATCCCTCCTCTCCTATTGGGGGGACCCCTCGTCACGGGCCTATTTTCTGCAGGACTTCGGCAGGGCCCAGAACGTCATCCGTGAAGGACCAATTCTATTCACTCACGTCTGGGTTCACCGTATTTGTAACTAGATTTCATGCTATAGGCCCGTGTTCTCGTAGGCTCGTATGTATCTGCCTATAAGACTGCTTCTGTGGTAGTCCACATTCCCACCTTGGTATCGACGGTATTAGGCAGTTCGTGTAACGACCGCTGGCGACGCGATAGCATCTTACTTTCCATGGCTGAAAGCAAATGTGGAACTTCTCATCGCTTTTCGCCTGATTTCCGGGCTTGGCAGCTGCCACTCTTGTTAGTATATCGATAGGGTAGAGTCCTCTCACTACTAGTGCTAGTTCCTCGGGCGTAGTTCGAAATGCGCTGCATACTTTTAAAGCACTGAGTCTGTATAGTCTTCTAACCTCGCGTACATGTTGTTGTCTGCGTTGTTGTTCCGAGTCGCCTGTGTTTATCTCACCCTCCGTTGGGCACCCGGGTCTGGCCAGACTTTTTCGACTTTGGAAATGAATTTAACATATTTCTGTTATAGCTAACGACTTGAGCTTCTAGGTAGCTTCCTAAAATTACCTTTCATCTTTTAAAAAGGATCTTTGAACAGTGCGACAAACGACTAGACCCGGGCGCCTGACCGAAGGTTTTAAAAAAGACGTCCAACGGAAAGTTCAAGGTAACTCTTTCAAGGTGAGTCTTAGAATGAAATGTGATACCCAGGTATTTTAAGGCGGACCTTGAGGGGAGTTCCTAAAAGGCTGTAGATATCTTCGTTTGTAGAATCACTTCTCAGTGCACACTACAAATGACCATTCAAAGCTATCTAATGCCACTTTTTGGAGAAAGCTTAAAACTATTTATATAAAAAAAAAAAAAAAAGATAATTCACACGAAAAACTGCAATGCGTGCCCAGTGTGCAAAGCAAACAATAACTACAAAAACAATATTTGTACTCACACTTACTTCGACTCAGTCACTTCCGCTACAAAGTCCACTGCCAAGCCGAATTGTAGATAAATAGCAAATGTTTTGCTATAAAAAGAGAAAAGGAAATTGTTTGCACTTTTCTTTGGGACACACACAAAACAGCAAAACACAACAGTAATAAAAGCAAATCCAACACAGAGACACGAAATACCGAAAATGAAATAAAATAATATGATAATACTTCCGAATGGCCGGCCGAGCAGCAGACGACCGAGTTTTGTAATTTATGTCCTGCAGGATATTGTTTTCGCTGAACAGGCGCTGGCAAACCAAGTCCGTACGAGTATTTGCATGCGAGCGCGCGGCTGTGTGTGTGAGTGTGTGTGCAAGCAGTTATCGCAGCATTGTTTCTAGCCTTTAGACAGAGCGGCGAAAGAAAGGCAGAACGGCGGTGGAAAGAGAGTAGAACAATAGATGGGAAGTTCCACCACTTTACTCTTACCAACTTTTTTCCATATTTTGTTTTGAAAAGTAATTAATTTCCGCTACCGCCCGTTCGCAGCCCACCGATATAGCCGGCCAAACAGTCCGCCAGGCAGCCAGCCAAAGCACGGCTGACACATTCCTGTGTACCTTCAAAAACTTATGCACTCAAACACACACACACATGGTGGCAAAGATACACTGACCGCAGAAACAATATTTCTGTGTAATTGTCTGCCGGATTGTGTTGTCGTCCTTACGTCGTTCCGTTTGTTGGCAATGCATACAACACAATAACAATAACAACAACAACACCAACACCAACAAATAACCGCCACAACAATAGTGGTATGAGCACAACAACAACATTATCGCCATACACACTGCCAATTTTCCTGGTCGCGCCCAACTTGAGCCAAAGCAGCAGAGCCTAGCACAGCACAGCTTAGCACCAAGCCCGCACATCCCTGCAACACTTAAACGCTCTCACCGAACTTTGTTTGCTGCAGTTGGCACATACATACTTTTGTATATGTATGTTGTTGTTATTATACAATAACTGACACTTTTATTGTTGATGTTGCTACTGTTGCAACATTTATTGTTATTCTTTTTCGGTTTTACTTTGCCTTTGTAGTTCGGTATTTGTTTTTGCTTTCGTTTCACCGCCGCGCAATGCCGCTGTCTGTCTGTCGCCTTTTCCAGCAACAGCAAGACGAACGGCAGTTGTTGTCAAAGTTCATTGCAAGCAAACTTATTACACGGACGGACAGCCGAATGTGCGAATGGATGTGCTCGTGCGGCGGATAGCCAACAAAAAGGTTGGCAGCCGAGTTGTGCTTGCCAAAGACAGAAGCCAGCCAAGTGGAGTGTGCATTTAAGCAGGTGGTGCACAGGCGGCAAACGCTTAAAAGTCACAATAGAAAACAGCCAGCCGTCGTCGTCATTGGTATTGTGGCTCCTTCCTGGCATTCTAGCGTTTGCCGTATACGGCAAGGGATTCAACTAAAGTTCGTTTACATGGAAAAACTTTTGGGCATAAAAATTTAATTCGTTCGTATTGCAGTAGACGAACTTCTTCGCCACCTGCGAAAGACTTTGCTCTATAACATTAAGCAGTTCTTTGTTCTATTTTCCTTTTTTAATGGAACTCAGAAGGCTCTTCTAAGCCGCATTCAATCACTCTCTACAATTCCAAGAAGTCTTTTGTGATAAGCAAAATTTGGTCTGAAAATTCTGTGAAATTCTTCAAAACGCAAAGGGTTGAATAAAACGTTAAAGGTGCCGCAAAACTAATCATCCAATGCGGTTTTTTAATAACTTTCTCAGTGAATAAAAAATAATAATTTATTTCTCTCTTCAAGGCGGCGCAAAATTAATCATCCAATTTTGTTTTTGTTTAACATTTTTACTAAATAAAAAAATCTGATTATTTCTTTCTTCATAGTGGCCCGAAATTAATCATCCAATCACCTTTTTTAGTATTGTAAATAAAAAAAATTTTATTATTTCTTTTTCCTGGTGGCGCAAAATTATTCATCTTGTTTTGTTAAGTTTCTTACTAAAACAACACATAAATGAGTAAATAAATACAAAATCTTTTTTCAAAATCTTAAACAATACAATAATTTTTTCAAGAAAATTTTTTTTTCAAAGCTCTTAAACAACAAAATAATATATATTACAATAAATTTTTCCAAAAATTTTTTTTTTCCAAAATCTTAAACAAAACAATAATTTGTCAAAAATTTTGTGAAAATTTTTTTTTCCAGAATCCTTAAACAAAAAAATAACATAAATTTTTCCAAAAAACATTTTTTTTTTTGCAAACTCTTGAACAAAAAAACAACTCTACACCTTTTTCAAAAACTTTAAACAAAACCAAATTATATAAATTAAAAAAAAAAACAAATTTTTCAAAAACCTTAAACAATCAAATAATCTAAATTTTTCCAAAAAATTTTTTTTTTCAAAATCGTGAACAAAAAAAAAATACCTAAATTTTTCCAAAAAGTTTTTTTTCCAAAATCTTTAACAAAAAACTAATTTTGTCAAAAATTTTGTCTAACATTTTATTTTTCAAAACTCTTGAACAAAAAAATAATATAAATCTTTACAAAACAAATTTTTATTTCAAACTCTTGAACAAAAAAACAACAATGTACATTTTTCAAAAACCAATCAAAAAACAATCAAATAATATAAATATTTCCAAATTTTTCCAAATTTTTGTTTTTTCAAAAATCTTAAACAAAAAAATAATATAAATTTTTCGAGAAAAAAATTTTTTAATAAGTATATTTTATCTAAAAAATTAAAAAAACCAACACGTTTATGAATGTGTTAAAAAGAACCGAAAATATTTTATTTCAAAAGACCATAATTTTCAGCAATTAAAAAATTTTACAATTATTAAATTTTTTCAAAAGTGTTTAATTTTACTTGTAAATATATCAACATTGAAGGCAAAGAATAAAATACTTGGATCACCTGATCCACTCCATTTCATTCCATTCCATTTTTATTCTCCCAATCTAACTCTCACTGTGAAACTCACATCAAAAATTTATTTTTAGCTAAAAATTCCCACTAATCAAATTTACATTGAAATCCCGTAAAGTCATTCGAGTAACCCACTACCACCTGTGAATCCCAAGGAAATGAGTAAATTTCGCTCAATTTGACGAACTTTTCCTTGAGCCCCTTATGCCACACATTGGTAGGCCAGCCATGTAACTATCATTTCAGTGCTCTCATTTACACAAGTATTTATATATGGATAAGTACATATGTATGTATGTATATGAGTATTTGTTCTAATGTTTATTTACATGTTTGTGGACTTTCATAAAGCCGCATCGTCTTAAACTATCAACCATTCATTACTTTTCGTTGCGTCCTGCCACCCGAGTCGAGAGACGCACGAAACGGATGAATGGCAGGTAGCTTAGCTGGTAGTTGTGAGCCCAATGGGATCTGAATATGAGTTTTCATACTTCATAGTTGCTGGCAGACTGACAAAAATGTTGCCAACTCTTCTTTTCCAACAAATAGGCGTATAAATATTTTACAAGTGCATAAATATAATACATAGATACCTACACATATGCGTGCATACATACGTACATATGTGTGGGCTACACATAAACCTTAAGAAAATCAATTGGCTCCCAACTGCAGACTGGAGAGCTTTGCTATGCAACTTTGTTATCAAAAAATATATCGTATCAGAAGTGCATATAACAAATTCCAGGTGCGAGAGTACCAAGTTTAAGTTAGTTTCGGCAGCAAACAAATTCAGCATTGCTACAAATAATTCAAAACCAATTCCACTCGATTATCTGATAATAGTTCAAGTCCTTGCATTATGAGCATCCCTATGCAGTTCCGCCCTTTACTAGAAAATTAAAACCTTTCACTTCGTGGAGCTCTTATTAAGGTCCAAGTGTATCCAAGTATTAAGACGCTGTGCTGGGTTCTTATGCAATTTATAAAGTTTAAGGGGTTAGGCCACTGTGAATATTTAAAAAACTGACTTGCTTTTGCTGAAAAGACTCCCTTATACTTTAAAAATGGAATACTCGAAAGATGAAGCTGTTGCAAATGCCTATTTTGAAGATTTTATACAGACAAACGGTCATCATAGCCACATAGGTTGGTGCGTGACTACCATTCGGAAGCGCACAGGTTAGAAGTCTCGGGCACGAAACACCAATCGATTGAACACGTTTTTTCTAATAGCGGTCACCGCTCGACAGACAACGGCAAACCTCCGAGTGTATTTCTGCCATGAAAAAACTCCTCGAAAGAAAATACCTGTCATTCGAAAGCGGCATAAAACATCATCCGTACATCTTCTTCTTCTTAATTGGCGCGATAACCGCCAGCGCGCCAGTCGTTTCTTTCTCATGCTAACCGGCGCATCCGTACATCTATTTGTGGAAAAACATCAGCTCATTCACCACAAATAGGAAGAAGAGATGGGCGAAATACCCAAAAAAGGTGTAAGCGCCACGGTTCAGGTGTCGAGGAACTGATCCTATGCCCACAGATTTTACATTGAAAGCAATAACAATTCGTCACCAGATCATCTCGTGAGGGTATATCGAGGCAGCTAGGTAGGTGGCCGCCACTATCATGCATAAACATTGTGGCTAATAGCGGTCGGCAAGGCAATGGCAAACCTCTGGTGTATTTCTACCATGAAAAAGCTCCTCATATAACCAGATTTCTACAGTAAACCACAGCTGTTGATGTAAAAGAGAAAATTGATGGGATTTAGGTTAGTGCACTGCCCAACCCGGACATTTACAGAGAAAGTGTTCTAGAGTCTCCTTCTTTGTAAAGTCATGCCTTCTGCAATAGGGATTAAATTGTAAACCCAGCTTTTCTGCGTATACGCCGATCATCCAATGGCCGGTAAACACAGCTACGAGTTTGGAAATTTAATGGCATGGAGTCCCGAGAAAAGGCCCAAAGGTGTTTCGAACTACTTTAGAATACGAAGAAATGGGCACATTAAGGCACTTACTACACATTTTTCTATGTACTTTGAATTGAAGCAATAACAATCCGGGAGTTAAGTAACTCATATCTCAGTGTACAAGCGTTTCGTATGGAAGAAAAGGCGTGACACCACGCAAAAAAAAATTATCAAAAACTAACGGTATTTTGTGGTCACTTAAAACTTACACTATACCAAACTTCTTTCGGCTATAAATCTGCATACGCAGTAAAATTCCACAAATTCTTACTTACTTTTCATCAGTGTCTCCGACATTTACATCTGAGACTTTTGCGCTAATAAGCAAGTGATGTGCCGCTGCCCTTCAGCTTAAGGCAGCAAGAAACAAAGCTTTGTTGTGCTGGGTAACTTTTGATTGCGCGATCGAAAGCAAGGAGTTCACCGATGAGCTAGCAAGAGGAAGCTCGGCAAAAGTGGTTGTGTAACCGTAACAATTATGGGCGAGTATATGAGCTCATCTAGCAAATCTTCAATTACAGAATGCGTGAACTCAGGACGGAGTTTATTATTATTGATTGGCTGTTTGTGCACTGCGACCTGAAGACATCTATTCTGCACCCATATAGCCTACTCAAACAGTTTTAGTCTGTTAATAAATCCTAAAACTGCTGTAGGCTTAATTTTACCAGGAGGTTTGGATTGCTTCTGCCTTTTTCCGTTCTGGATCTATGAGTCTTTTCGACTGCCGTATGTCCTTTTTCACTAAATTGTCCGCAATTTCATTCCCTTCATGCCCCTGAGGACAGAGTTAGTTAGTACCGGGAGATAAGAGATGGCCTCGGACGGGCGAAGCTATTTGATTATCCATTATCAGTACATAGGATATTAGACGTTTAATGGGGCTGACAAAAGATTTTTCATTGATTATAATCAATTGATTAAACTTATCCACTGCAACAGATTACCGGCCTCGTCTTGTAAGGTAATAAGGCTTCTAAGAATATAAGAGTGTAAGGCCCTGAACATACAGGGATTGCGACACTTCATCACTTCTGTAGTGCCGAATTCAACTCTTAACCAACCAAGGTAGGGGCGTAATCTGGCTTAGATTCCAAATATTTTATGAAAGAAATGCAAAATTTGAGTTAAATGATATTTTTGGTTTGTGCTCTTCCCTGGCTTGTGCTGAAATTCTCCGTGAAATATTATTTATGTCATTATTTTTTTTTGTAGAAATTAAATAAAGGGTTTTCCAATAAGAGGTGTTATCCCCGCAAAATATCAATGGTTTCGTTGCTTGTGTGGCACGTAGCGCCGTCTTGTTGAAAATAAACGTTGCCTCGATCAATACCATCCAATTCCGGCCATACAAAATCGTTAATCATCTCTCGATAGCGCAATCCATTCACCATAACTGTTGCTCCAGCTTCATTTTCGAAAAAGTAAGGTCCAATGACTCCGCCGAACCATAAACCGCACCAAACAGTCACACGTTGAGGATAGAGAGGCTTTTTAACAATAACTCTTTGATTTTCTGAGCCCCAGATGCGACAATTTTGTTTGTTGACGAAGCCACCGAGGTGAAAATGGGCCTCATCACTCAAGATGATTTTTCAATGAAATTCCGGATCATTTTCATGCATTTCAACGACCCAATCAGCAAAGACACGACGTTGTTGAACGTCGGCCGGCTTAAGTTCTTGTGTTAACTGGATTTTATAAGTCTTAAGACCCAAATATTTATCCAAAATACGGTGTAATGACGTTTGTGGAATGCCTTATTCCAAAGAACGACGAGGAATGGACAAACCTGGGTTTTCTTCAACACTTTCGGCTACAATAGCACATCACCAACTTGTCCCAACAGCTCCAATTTTTTCACCAATTTCTGTATTGCGGTCCGTCAAGCTGCTTCACGATGACCCAAAAATGTTCGTGTTTCACGAACCGTCTCTGCCAAATTTTCACCATTTTTGTAGTGAATTTTAATACTTTCAATGCGTTGTTTAAGCGTGTGTCGTTCCACTTTTATTAATGAGGTAGTTTCTACTTGTCAAATATCAAAAAATGGCAGCTTCAAAAGTAACATCTACCGAAGTAGCGGGCTATTCAAAATAACACCTGTTATTGGGAAACCCTTTATGTTGGTCCTTTAGTCCAAGGATGATAGATTACCCAGGTTTGTTATTTAGCTATTGGAGCTATTAAAGGAAATTGTGATGTATTCCCACATTCGTCCAATCAGTCATTGTTCAGACGGAAACGAAGTCTCATTGGTTGATTATTTTCGTATATCACCAACATAATCTCAACGAGGATGTGGCAACAAACTGGTGCGGAAGCGCTAGTAGGATTCTGGACGAATTACCACTGAAACCAACCATCCAAACAACACAATCTCAGTTTTTTTGTAAACATAACCCAAGTGACGTCAACCCATCAGCTGATTCTGTCAAATTCGCTCAGAGCCGACTAATGGTATGTTAAAGAGCTCACCTTTAGAATATTTTCACCTATCAGCTATAGTCAAATATGTAGATTTTTGGGTAAATAAATAAATAAATTATTATATTAGGATAAGCAAAAGATCCTTTTAGATCACAGTGCCCCTTCCATTCCTGCTACTTTCAATTTTTAACCTTTTTAAGTCTCCTTCATCCGCTTCCAGTTGCTAGCTTCTAGCCAGCTACTTGTAGCTAAATATTAGCTCCTATTGTCACTACTAACAAAACTACTTGTTTTATTGTATATTTGCACAAGAATTGTTTGCTACATTAGAAAATTTTCCAACCGCCTATTCTTCCGAGCATCTACAAAGCAAAATAGAAAACTAAAACAAAACCCTTCATATTTGTTTGTTTATTGGGTTTGTGGCAAAACTTTCCATTCTCACTCCCTTATTGCTTTGCGTACATTTGTTTACTTCAATTGCCTTCCTGTTCGCTTTTCTTTGTTGTAAGTTTTTCACGCGACTATTTTCATTCAACGAGTAACAATACAGGAGGAACCCCTTTATTCAGCTGGTGGCTGGTTTTGTATTCTATAGTTTTTGTTGATTTATTATTCAGCTTTTTATAATTGCTGTTGTTGTTTAGTATTTGTTTAGTAAATTATTAATTGAATGACTGTAGTTAATATATGTACAAATATATACATACATATGTATATGTGCATAAATGTATGTATGTATTGTGCACCTGTATGTAAATACGAATTTTCTGGATCTGCTGGAACAAAAGAAATTAGAAATGAAACATGAGTTTTGAGTTTGCACTTTCTCACTCGCAATCTCCTTAACTCACTGCTCATTTGAGCTTTTTAAAAATTACTCACGAGCTGCTCGCGAGTGAACGCTTATGTGAAGGTGTCATTGCATTCTATCAGTGCATATTTTAGTACTGCCTTTTCTTTCTTGTCAATGTCCGTAAGCAGCTGGTAGGTATAGAGCTGCGGCTTTGTTAGCCTTAGAAGTTCTCTCGATAGAGGCTCTTTTTAATGTAATTTTTTTTTGAAATTGATTAAATTTTTATACGAGATTATACACGGCGATTATGGGAGCTGGGACTATAAAACTGCATACCCAGAATTTTTCTAGCGATTCGAATAGGGACTATAAAACTGCATACCCAGAGATTCGAATAAAAAGTTGCAAATTTTGATGTAATTTTTATTTTTTTGAAATTTGAAAAATTTTTGTGATTTTTATTCGAAATTATGCACCGCGATTATAGGAGCTGGGACTATAAAATTGTATGCCCAGAATTTTTTTAGAGATTCGAATAAAAAGTTGCAAATTTTGATGTAATTTTTTTTTTTTTTTGAAATTTGGTAAATTTTTGTGATTTTTATTCGAGATTATACACAGCGATTATGGGAGCTGGGACTATAAATATGCATACCAAGAATTTTTTTAGAGATTCGAATTAAAAGTTGCAAATTTTGAAGTAATTTTTTTTTTTTTTTTTGTAATTTGGAAAATTTTTGTGATTTTTATAAGAGATTATACACAGCGATTATGGGAGCTGGGACTATAAAACTACATACCTAGAGATTTTCTAGGGATTCAAATAAAAAGTTGAAAATTTTGATGTAATTTTTTTAATTTTTTAATTTTTTAAATTATTGTGATTTTTATACGAGATTTAAATTTGTTAAATTTTTATGATTATGTGAGCTGGGAGCTTCGAATTACATGTTTTTTGTTGTAGAATGCACCATACGCTTATAAAATTATAAAAAGCAAATTAAATAAAAAAAATAGTTAACACTTTAAAACTTTTCACCCAGCGCTTCCATGCATAAAAAGACTTTAGCACCTTTGGCTGGGCAAACTTTTACTGTTTGTGATGCAAAGCAAATTGTTCAATTATTTAGCCACAAAAATTTTATTGAATATCATCGGGCCGTTAAAGTCTATTACGACAACAACACGAACAGCAGCAAAAAAAAAAAAATTAATAAAGTTTATGAAAACCGTCAACTATGTACCTCGTCTATGTGAATATGGCACCTGCTCGCTAGGATTTTGAGCGCACAACGTGGCAGGATTTCAAGTGCCGCATTTCCCAGTTGCCTCCCTTTGGCCTACTACCCGGCTTTCCTACACCCGCTCCCCTACACACTTTGTGAGTTATTGCATCTGCTGCTGCTGCTGCTGCTGTTGATAATGAATTTCAAATATTTTAAATGTGTGCGTGTATGTATGTGTAATAGAAAAAACTTTAGTAGTAGCTGCCACATGCAACGTCAATACCGCCAATAACGCCAATCCCTTCAAATATCAGCATCAAACGGCAGCCAACAAATTGGTTTCCAGCAAAGCTAACGAAGGAAAAAGTTGGCCACGAATTTTTCACCGCTCAACTGTGCGCGCGACATTTTGTTGCATGTATGCGAGATTTGTTTGCATGTGTGTGAGTGAGTGCATTCTCCAGCAGCAGCAGTGGCGGTAGTCGTCGAGTGCCTGCAAAAATTACGCGATAAAATGATTTGGTATAGCGGTTATGTCAACGACAACGTCATTATTGCCACACATCACCGCACGAACACGATTTGCTGCAGCTTGTGTGGCGCGGTTTGTCAACTAACGCCAGCAAACCTTGGCATCGTCACCGTCACCATCGCCAATCAGCGTCATCAGCCTCATCGTCGTCGTCGTCATCGTCGTCAATCGCATGGCATGGCATGGCTGCCATTCACCGCCATTGCGGTCGCAGCGTATGGCTGACATATGAAAACACACTTACTCACACACTCGCTCACATATACATACATACATGCACACTCACACACATCAGGAGCATCTTCCTTCATGCTGTTGTGTTGTTACAGCCGCCGCATGTGCTGCAATCAGGAATTTTCGAGCTTATAATGTAATAATTAAAAATAATGGCGGCCAATGGCGCAGTGAAAGTTCACCAGCTGCGCGCATCATGACCGAGTAGCTGAGGTTTGACACCATCAACACACAACTTTTGCTGTCATGCGATGTATGCATGTGTGCACATATATTCTCATGTGTATGTGTGAATGTGTGTGTGCCCGTCGCTCAAGTCATCACGCTACACCAGCGCGCCTCGTCTGCTCGCCTTTCACTATGGCTTTTGATTTCACACTCGATATGCGCGGAAAAAACTTAAAAATATGCAAAAGTGTGAAATAATTTTGGCTGCAAAAGTGCGAAATAGGAAAATAACAAACGCACACAGGCATACTCAAAGCAGCGCCAAAAGTTCGCCTGCTTTGACGTGCTTTTACAACTAAAACTCAGAAAGTTTTAGAAATATTTTTATCCTTTTATCCGCCTTTTTTCTATGTATCATAAACACATTTGGAGCTATGGACTTAGAGGTGGTTACGCATCTTGAAACAGTCAGCAATTATTGGAAAGGAGGGTGGAAGGAAGTCTTATTCGAAAAGACTCTTATTCACAAAATATTAGCGATGCCTTTGCGTCCAAAGCGGTTTGGTATTCTCATTTGATAGATTACATTTGCTCCAAATCTCACAAGGCGGCACGATTGGTGCATTTACATAGCCTCCTCATAGCTTTAATAGCCCCCTCAACACTAGAGATACTTCTCGCGACCCATGGTAGGACATATCGCTCATTTACTTGAATAGTGTCATTATCCTAAAAAACAAAATTTTGAGAAAAACGGCTTAGAAATTTTGAATTTAAATACTATGGCTTGAATTAAAATACTGTGGCATCATGAAAACCTCGCCATCCATGGCTTTGGATATGATATTACATCTGCCACCCCTAGATCTCTTCTGCAAATACTCAGCGGCCTGTTCCGCTTTAAGGCACAGAGCGAGCTCACAATGAAAGACTGCCACACATGAACATTCAACCATCTTAGACTCCTTCCTATACGGATATACCCAGTGATTGTGATTATCACCCTCGCATTCTCTGCTTCGAAAGGAATTTCTTAGTGGAAATGCCTTCTAGACGGTAATGGCTTGAAGAAAATTCATCACCCAACACAGCCGTTAAGATCTACATGGACGGATTTAAAATGGACACCGTTGTAGGATTGGGGTTATATTGCGAAGCGCTTTCTATCAGCCTTAAAATGGTTAGAGATAAACAGAATAACATCAACAGATATCTGCATTCTATCAGACAGTCAAGCTGCCCTACGGGCCCTGGATGCATTCCAAATAACATCAAGGAGTGTCTGACTTTGTCGCCATTCTCTTAATGAGGTGGCCAATCTCTTTCGCAGCATCTTTTGCTGGGTTCCAAGCCTCACAAATATACGAGGGAACTGTAGGGCAGACCAACTTGCATGAGAAGGTACCTGTATGCCAAGCATAAGTAATTTTATGGGGGTACTTCTCGCAGCTTGCAAGCTTCTTGTTATGGACGCACTAATCAGTTCTGTAAATCAAAGGTGGATTAGTGTCAATACCTGTGAAATTGCTAGCCAAACATTGCCAAATCTAAATCTACGTCTGTCCAAGAATATTATAAAATTGAGTGGACCTCAAATTAGGACCTTAGTAGGGGCCGTCCCAGTACATTGCCTCATAGGAAATCACGCAAGGAGACTAGGCGCTTGCATACATGATTTCCGTCGTAGCTGCAGGAATGAGGTGGAATTGGAAACAATTCAATACCTTTTTTGCACATGCCCGGCTCTAGCCAGAAGCAGGATCCGATATTTAAGATCCGACTTCTTAATGAATATACAGTTTAGGTATTAACAACTTTTTACACTCTTTCCAAGCCTCAGGATGATTCAATCTGGATGGAGAAATATAGCCCAGCCCAGCCCCTATGGCTCACAAAGGACCCATTTCCTGGTCTAAGTGGCATCGCTGTCTCTATGTGCGGCTGCCAAGCCTAACCTAACTACTATGGCTCCCTAAGTTCTCATATTTCCATCTAAAGAGATGCTTTTAATTGATATTGCCATGAATTTTTCACACAATAAAAAAAAGCGCTTATGTTCGAGCTCCACAGTGGAGGATGTCGACCAAAGAACTCCAATTTCAACAAAGCCAGGGTAGAGTAAAAAGCTGTGTCTAGCGCATCACGGGTATCAAGTTTGGGAACAACCTCGAGCCTCACTTGCTTGACAGAAATGACAGGCAATCTGATACCGTTCTAAGCGAAGACGATAGTCCAGTTGTTGTTGTTGTTGTGTTGTAGCAGCATAAACTTCATCTTCCTTCTTAGCATGACAGTCCTGGGTGGATACTGCTTCCGCAACTATCTCTCTCCAGATTTCTCAATCCGCTGTCAATCGCCACCAGTTTTGTATGCCCATCTCTTTGAGGTCATCGATAACCGAAGCTAGCCATCTTTTCTTTCGACTTCCCTTACTTCGCTTCCCATACGGTTGCTTTTTGAAGGCTCTTTAGTGCCCTTTGCAGCATAAACATTCCCTATAAATTTAAGAGGAATGCTGTTGGAGTGACAATCCTTGGCCGGATATAAATGCGGGTCGTTCCGGTAACATGTAACCGACTGTCGTGGGATGACAGTCCAGTCTCCACAACTGCTTCAAAAATATAAGTGCAGAACAACAACTCTCTTTAAAAGAAACTTACAAACTTCCAAACAACTGTGGCGATTCTCTAGCCGATATCTATACAATTGACTTGGCACCAAAGTTGATGACGTCTCTCGTTCAAAACTCGCATTGGTTGTATAAAATCTACCTCCGATTAAGATTCTATGGCCAATAATATCTATGATCGGTTATGAAGGAGACTCGTACCGGCTCATCCAAGATTCCTACAAACTCTGCGGCAACACATCGTTAACCTGTTCTGGGTCGCGTGACAAAGATGTTTCGGGAAATCAGAAAGTAGAAGAAAGAAAAAGAGATATGAGGCTTCAGAAAAGATATGAGGCCAGACGTGGAAAGTTTGAATTTACAAGCCACACCAGATGTTAGTTTTTCTCACAAGTGAAAGAGGAGACGAAAGTAGCTACAACAGCTGAACTTATTTGGACACCTGCAAAGTAAAATGCTTATGCTAGCTAGCCTACTCTCTATGAACGAGGAATGCAGAAACTGAGGCCTTTCAAAATGAGTATACGACTCCGCGTGGGACTACTAACCGAGCATTGGACGTATAGTTGCCAGATTCGAAGGCTCGCCTAATGATTTATCTAGAAGAAGCTTTAGGGTTGAGAAACTGAGGTGAAACTTTTCAGCACATCCTGTGCGTATGCCTTGAACTACGAAAACTGCGCTGTAGATTTGTGGCAAAACGCTTCTTTTTGTTTTTTGAGGATCTAGACGATTAAGGCAAAGACTCTCTGGATGAATCGATTGGGTTCGCTTAAAAGTCAAAATGATTTAAGACCTTAAATATTGAATAAATCTTTGCTGGAGCATTGCATGCAAACTTTTTGAAAAACAGCCCATCTTACTAAAGTAACCCAACATCAAGGCAAATCGTGCTGTGCTCTCGATGTAATCAACTTAAAGAAAAACTATGTTGGTGTCAAAAATTTGTAATATTGTAAATGTATTGATCTTATCAGAGGCTAAAATCATGAAAAAGCTCCTCACAAAAAATCATTTGCCCTAGGGATTAGATTTAAAACTGTAGGTGCCTTCATTTGTGGAACAGCATCAAGAAGACGCACACCACAAATAGAAGAAAGAGCGCGGCCAAATACCAAAGAAAGGGTGTAAGCGCTCTTATACGCTGTTGAGGGAATTTGGAAATGTATACGTCCGTCAGTGCCATCATCTACGTGTAAATTCCGGTTTCATAGGTATGCACCACTCCCTCTGGTACTTGACTTGAATTGACTTTATAGGTAGCATCATAGCAGGTCGTTAAAGAAAATGTTTTCAGTGATAAGTTGGCTACCATCATTTGATACGAGTATAGCGTACAAGCACACACATACACACACATACACATGCACGCATACACATACAAAGTGCATAGTAGGTGTCGTCTTAATTCATTAAATTGAATCCCGTCAACCCAATCAAATTCCGTGTGATGCCACTTAACGCCTCCGCGAGCAATACAAAAACAACAACAACAACTATAAGAACAAGCACCATCTAATTGATGCCAATCGTTGTGGTGTCAAATTGATTGTGGTGTATTGCCGGGCCAAGGTGAATGGCGGTGTGAGGTGA
This sequence comes from Anastrepha ludens, assembly GCF_028408465.1. Lineage (NCBI taxonomy): Eukaryota > Metazoa > Arthropoda > Insecta > Diptera > Tephritidae > Anastrepha > Anastrepha ludens. The sequence goes on along the minus strand of NC_071499.1, from coordinate 22,050,610 downwards.
CAACTGCAGTTGGCACAATGCAGCAAAGAAAGAGTGAAAATTGTCAACCAAATAAATAGTGAACAGAAAAAAAAAACAAAAAACGGAATGAGTCTAGCAAAAAGTTCAAAGGGGTTAATCAGTTTCAATTAGTGCGCTGGAGCGCAAGTGAGCAAAATAAGAAGAAGACTGGGAACTATTGTGGATTGAATGCAGCCAGGAACGCAGCCATTAATGAGAATATACGAAAAGACTGGAATAAGAGCTGGAGAAGGAGATTGTGAAAGGGGCTCACAAAAGGAAAAAAGTAAGAAAAAGACAAATTTCATTTCAGATTTACTTATACTGGCTGGTTTTTAAGCTAAGCAGCCTTCATAAAAAGGTTTGGGATTCTACGAATCCCTGTAGTTGCGTTGCTGCTGGGATTCGTAGAAAAATGTGCGACATTTGGTTAATCAAGTTGAGGAAGAGGCAGAAACGTTTAGGTCGTTGAATTTCTTTTTTACTTGATTTTCTTCAATATATTTGGTGTATTTAACTGAGGTGGAGTCAGGCAAGTGGTGGCCATATAAATATAGAAGTTAATTCTAGAGAGACGCAGTTACTGAAATTTGAAAAGACAAGCCTAGAAACACCGAGGGACTGGGTAAGTCCTAAAACTTCTTCTTCTTAATTGGCTCGATAACCGCTTACGCGATTTTGGCAGAGTTTAACAAAGCGCGTCAGTCGTTTCTTTCTCTTGCTAACCGGAGCCAATTGGACACATCAACTGAAGCCAAGTCCTCATCCACCTGATCTTGCAACGTCATCTTGCATAGCCGTATTAGTTTTGCGGGGATACCAAATTCAGACATAGCGGCATACAGGAAACTCCTTTTCGTACTGTCGAATGTAGCTTTGAAATCGACGAAAAGATGATGTGTGTCGATTCTCCTTTCATGGGTCTTTTCCAAGAGTTGGCGTATTGTGAATATTTGGTCGATGAGAGACTTTCCAGGTCTAAAGCCACACTGATAAGGTCCAATCAGTTGGTTGACGGTGAGCTTCAGCCTTTCACACAATACGCTCGCTAGAACCTTACAGGCGATATTAAGAAGACTAATCCCACGGTAATTGGCACAGATTGCACGATCGCCCTTCTTATGGATTGGGCAGAGCACACTTAAATTCCAATCGGCACGCATACTTTCATCCGACCATATTTTGCATAGAAGCTGATGCATGCAACTTACCAGCTCCTCACCGCCATGTTTGAATAGCTCAGCCGGCAGTCCGTCGGCGCCCGCGGCTTTGTTGTTCTTTAGACGCGTTATCGCTATTCTCACCTCGTCACCTCGGTCGGGTAACGGAACGACAAATCCGTCGTATACGATTGGGGTATCGGGATCGTCATATTCTCTGTGACATGCGCAGCTGTCACTATTTTGTAGGTTGGAGAAGTGTTCCCTCCATAATTTAAGAAGTCCTAAAACACTCAGGCTAAAAAGCCCATTGTTTTCGAAGTTCTGGAAAGTGAAAGGGTAGATAAAAGGAGGATAGAAGTAACAAAAGGTAAAGGATAGGATGAAATAGAGAAATAGCGGTACCTAGACTTGTGGGAATTTTCCAGATCCTTTGGTAAATCTAAAAATACCTTCCAGTTTGAAAGAACGAATTTTACTCGTTGGTAGCCTTGCTCTAGCAAATGCAGGACACTCACAGAGAAAATGTTCAGTCCTTTGTGTTCGGTCACTGGTCACTGGGTGATCGGTACTCATGCGGAGAAGCTTGGAATTCCGTACAACCCCTATTGCAGAAGCTATGGGGATCCTGCAAAGAAAGAGACTGTTGAACACTTTCTCTGCAATATCCGGCTCTGGCGGCTAGGCACTTGAGATTCTTTAGCGTGGCCTTTGGGGATGACTTGAAGAAATTTTTCAGCCTAGATCTCTTTTCTCTCCTCCACTACATCAACAGCACTGGATGGCTGTAAAAGGTTTTCTCTTCCCTAAATCTTTTCAACATTATGATATAAAAACGGCAACTTGAAGTGTGCTTGGGGTACTCTTGCCATCTTACCTACCTACCTACCTTGTGTTCGTTGTAGGAACGTCCCACTCTACAGCCTTGGCATTGAAGTCTCCGGCTACAGTGAAGAGGCCACCATATCCACAATAAGGTCCAGCTCCGTTCCAAACTTTTCAATACAGTCGTTGGGGGTAATATAGCATCTCAGCGTTATGAAGCGTATATTTCGAACATGACGGCGACTGTCCTACCGCTTGGTGTTAAGAAACCGGCCGTTCCTTTTTCGTCTTCGAACCATGTTCCCTTGGCGATCCGTCCGTACTGCTCGCTGATGATGACCGCATTTAGCTCCCTCTCGACAAATATCCGTTCGAGCAGAGTGTCTGCTGTGCGACTTCTATTTATGTATGCCCTTGACCCTGACAGGTGGGCGGTGCTGTCGCGTTTCGCGTCTACGCAGTAAATGCAATTGGTAGCTGCTTTGCAGTCTTTTATTTATCTTTATCTGACGCGCGTATTCTTTTTATCAGAGCCACTGCAGTTTTTTTGCATGTACCCTATCCCAAGGTTTCGATAACATCTCTTAATTTGTTCGCAGGCTCGCATCTTGGCTCCAATTCTACCGATTTTTATAACGCCGATCTTGATGAGCTTTGCGTCCCCTTCTACAGATAGCATGAGGAAAGCACGTGCTTGTTCCCACGCATTCGGTGTTGTAATCCTCGTCTGTATCTGTTCTTCTTGGTTGGTGAGCAGTTTCCGAACTGCTGTTTCTACCACCGCCTTAGTCGACAATTAGTCGAGATCTTGTATCTCAATCGTGGCGATCGGCTTAAACTCTGCGATGGAAACCAGGTTCTTCTGCATAACTATGAACTTCTTCGGGTTTCATCACAACCGCTTCTGGGTTCACGTATTGGGTTCGCGGCTTGCTCCTTTTGTTTGTCTCGGCTAGTTTATCCTTTGGCTTCTTTTGGTTGTCCTTCCTAGTAACTGGCTGCCAGTCCTCATCCTTTTTCTCAGCTGGTCCTTTTTTGTGCCCGCCGGGTTCATTTGCCTTGCCTTTCTTAAAGCTCTCAGGGCAGCCGGACTGGTTGCCGGGCGCTTCGTGTTTGTCGTCGCAGAGGTAGGAGTATCTGCTATTCACTGGGTGACAGTGCTCTTACGGGAATTCGAGAGCGTCCTTCTATCTTCTGCTACCTTCCACGAACGTAGCCACTGCCCACGTTACTGCATTGCCGTCTGAACAACAACTGATTGAACGAGTGTGGGAACGCGTGTGAAATGAGCGGTCACATTTGCGCTGTCAAGTTCAGTATGCAGCCAAAATTACTCTCACAATTGACCAAATTTTGTAGTCTTTCGTTCTTAACTAAAACCGGCATTGCTTCTGTTCTGGAAGCTGATACCAGTTCATTTCCATATTTTTGAGAATTTTCTTAAAAATGTTGCATTTTATATCTCTATATCTCTATGAAATTTTGAAGCTCTTGTCCATCCTAAAGCCACTTCACTCATTCGCTTCTCAAAAAAATAGTTGTCTTTTGTTTATTATTTTCGTAGTCACCAGCGCATTAAGCATAATTTCTTCTTCATCATTACGTCGCCCCCGACTTCGTTCACATTTTTGTGAGGCTGTATAAGTAAATATATCTGTAGTATTATTATGAAAATGCAAAATCCAATTTACATGCTTGTCCAGTCGATTTATTTCAATAATGTATCCATTCAAAGCGCGCACAGACAATTCCAGGCCAACGCATAGCAAAAACAACAACTTCACTAATGCTCCCCACACCAGCATCCCTACTAATCTCATTTCAAACCAAACTAAATCCACCCTACTCCACTGAATACACACACAAACCCACACAGGGCGATGATGAGACATTTCGTCAAGCAGTCAGCCAGTCAGCCAGCCAGAAAATGGGGACAGTCGTCGCTTGAGCTTGGCGGATAGTTCATGTAAAATTCATCACGTCTGCACTGGCGATTATGTCTGAAGGATTTAATGTGCGCATGAAAGATGTCTCATCGATGTGGGACATGGCAATGACGAAAGGCAATGCTATGAGATGTTGAGAAGTTATATACCACACACACCCACACCCACTCAGCCAACAAACGGGCAATGGTGCAAGGCGTTTGAGTGTAGCGGCGATAGCAGCTGATGGGATAGAGTTGCTCTGAAGGGGTTGATGGTGAACGGTAGGGTTGCGATAATCTAATGCAAAAATTTCATTTCAATAAAGTCGCCGTTGCTTGAATAGAGTTTCATCTTGAGTGTTTGGCCATCTACGTGCGACCTTATCGTCGTTGTCCATCGCATTGGCGACACAATTTTTATTTATTTCATGTTTGCATTTTTCAACGGAAAAGTGCCATTTCATGTACCTGTTTCGCAAGTCAATTCATTGGCGATTTTTTTTATAGAGTTCTATTTTTTATTTTCTTTGCCTTTTTTAGATTTATTTATTTTCTTTCGTTTTTAGATTTCTTTTTTTTATATTTTTTTCTCTTTTTTTTTGTAACTTGTGTGCATTTTTCATGAATAAAAATTTCTTTAATGCAAGTGATTTTCTTAGAAAATTTGTGTTGTCCATAAATGCGTAAACTTTAATGCAAATGTGTGTGAACACCTACAGCACTCAACCCATCAATATTTAAATTTCGTATTTACATCAGTTTTTATCTCACACTGGTGTATTTAACTTAGGAAGAGGCGGTCTGGATCGTCATCAGAATAAGCAGTTCTCATCCGAAGTTTTATTGTCCTTTTTATTGGTGAAGGATTTCTAAGTGGCGAATTCCAAACCCAGCTCACCACCAGATATCCTGGGATGATTCGCCTTCTCGCATTAGCTCTAGTTTTGATCGTCGCGAGAAACTGTATTACTCAATAATTCCTTTCTTAATCCAAAGTAGCGTTTATTGGCAAGGGATCGGAGAGAAGGGATCTTGTCCAATTAATAACGAGCCCGACATTATATATGTATATGGGTGGCGCGTTAATCCCTTATTAGATGTTTGGCTGAACTTTTACTTCGATTTATGTTCCACGAATGGAAAGACCGTAAGTTTTATGTCGCCTCCGAAGAGCAGATGATTGTGCATGAGGAGCTTTTTCGTGGCAAAAATACACTCGAAGGTTTGTCAATGCTTCCATAACGGTGACGGCTTTAGCGGTCACACCTCTTCTATCATTTGGTGTTTCACGACCACAGTGGGTTTGGTGACACTGCTTCTACTTCTTCTTAGCTTCACAGTCCTTGGTGGGCCATAGCTTCATCAACAATTTTTCTCCTTTTCTTCTTCTCCATGACTTCATCTCTTCAGTTGTGTACGTTCATTTCCTTAAGATTCGATTCGACGTCATTTAACCATCTCTTTCGTGAGCGCCCCCTTTTTCTTCTCCCAATGGGTGTTAAAATAGTCGTAAAAGCTTTCCTAGCACTTCGCTCTTTCGGCATGCACAAGATGTACCGAATCCATCTAATCTGTTGGGCTTTGATAAAACGCATTGCTGTTTGTCTTTCAAGAATTTCTCCGATTTCATTGTTCTAATGAATCCGATAGGTGTCGTCTATTGTCCGGAATCTGGTATCCAGAGTAGATTTTTGTTGTTGTTGTAGCAGTTTATCAAGCCCTTCTGAGCGCGGTGAAGTCACCGATCCTTATCGTCAATCTCATCTAATGGTAGACCCTAGATTAGATTAGATTAGATTTGTGGTAGGTCGGACTTCGTCCAAGCACTCAGAAGACCATTGATTACAGTAGAAGACCCAGTTAGATTACAGTAGAAGTAATAGAGAGACAGTGTAGATACATACAGTAGGGATTCCAAGACGGAAAAACGTTTTGAGATCACTTTTCTGCAAATCTTTTGGATACGTTGATGAATCTTAAGAGATCCGGAAGAGGAAGAATATGAACTTTATCCATACTCAGTGCATCGCAGCAAAAGCTCAAGATCGACCGCTTTGGAAGAGTATTGTGAAGGAAGCTCTGACGCAGCCCGCGTTGTAGTGCTGTGAAAGGCGAAGAAGAAGTACATTGCAACCCAACAGCGCCAAAGTCTGATTCTAGAAAGCGTCGGACAGCTACAGAGGAAATGCTATGTCGTGTCGTCATTATCAGGACAGGAAAGGCAAAGGGGTCGTCGGCAATGATTCCCGTGGTACCCATAAGCTAACCACAGAGGTGATGTGCCCTGTGATAACACCTACCAGTATTCTCAGGTCCTTCCTACTAAGTTTTAGCAGAAAGTTCGCTAATTTTCTGTTTGGTTTTTTCACAAAGCATTTGACTACTTTGTAAGAATCCAACTTAGACCGAAGTCTTCTAGGCCCTAGAAACATACTGAGTGCAAAGGCAGAAGAGTGTTAGATGAGTGGGTTTAGGGTAGCAAGTGAATAGGTAATTAGTGTCGTGCGGGGTACCTTCGTATTCCAGACATATGACGAGTATTTTGAGAATTTTCTATGTGAGCTCATTTGCGTGCCTTATGCCACACAACTCGGACATACTCGTATGAATGTGGAGTTGTGTCAAGGAATAGATTTTTGTATGTCAGCTCATTTACGAGCCGAGAATGATTCAGGGATCTTCTGCTTCTTTAAAGCCTTGCAGCTGTTATTCGCTGCGATTCGAAGTCACAATCATTCGCTAGTTCCGATGATGTTATGCCAGATACCTTGTTGTTATTTCTTTCCTTCAGTGTACGGCTAAGTGTTGTTATCGGAGTCATCTAAGGACATCCCAGCGAAAACATGCTGTTCACAGGGGCTCGAAGCTAGGCGGGAAGGCTGTTAGATGGATTGGTTCACGTGGATATGTAAAAGAGGGTTGACCTTGTACGTCACACTCTTTCAAAATAAGTGCTAGGAAAAGTTTTCGAATATTTCTCATGCACTTTAATAGGAAACAATATTTTCAAAACTAAAACTGAAGATAAAACGAAAAAGTGTATATAACCTTTAAGATAAATTCAAGGAAGAATAGATTTTAAAATAATAAGAAACCAAGATTTTCCAACTAGATAAAAGTAGTTTCAGCGGAGCTTCTTCTTCTTATTTCACTGTTCATGGCTGTTCCTTGATTTTGTTTTTTACAAAAGCAACGAAAGGGCATTGCTATACGGTGAAGTTGTGTTGTGTCTCCCTTTTGTTCAACGAACTAAAAACCATAAAAGGGTAGAAGCTAGAAAAGAAGCAGAGGAACTTTTGCTAGTTATTGAAGAAAAGTGAATTGAATGGGGCCGTGTGTAAAGGTCGACGAGTCCAATGCTACAGGCAATGGGGGTATGACAGCGAAGGGCGAATAGTAAAAAAGGATATGCAAGCAGACAGCAGGCGTAGAAGATGCAGAAGACAATCAGCAAGAAGGTCCGAACGCTTTGCCAATGCTGCTCTGCATTTTCACCAGTTTCTCCTCCTCTTCTGCTGGTTGCTCTACCACCAGCTCTTTCAATTTGATTTTGTCTCAGCATAATCGTCGTTGACTTGTGCAGCAGTAATGTGGAACAAGTAGTGTAAAGTGCGGGCAGATACAAAACACAAAAGACCAAATGTTGGTGAAGGCCAAGCGAAAAGCATGCAGGGATGGGCGAGATGGAAGACAATAAAAACCAATGAAGTTTCTGTAGAGCGGAGCACAGAGAAGTGGTGGAGGGTCAGAGAAGAGGAAGGCGTGCGCTTTTTCTTGAGTTCAGTTTGAGTGAATGAAAATAATTTTATTCGGTTAGAAGTGAAACTATGCCAAGAATGTGCAATTAGTGAACGACGACGACGGCAACGACGACGACGCCAACATAGACTATAGAGTTGGCGAAGAAGGAGACACCAGCTGGGAAAGGACGTTAGCTGTAGAGCGCCTGAGTCAATTCAAGTCAACTGCAGGGAAGTGTGTATGCTGAGCACACAAGAGTTCAGACAGCGCTTCCACAGTAAGGCGTACATAGCAGTTCTACAACAGACAATGGACGAGCTTCAACGACTACAAAAGGAAGCAACTACAAAGTTGCTGAACTTTTGCGAAGGCATAGAAAATTATAGTGAAAACAATGGAATTGAAGCGCGCGCATCTACGAGCATCTACAATGACAGCCATGAGCGGAGAGAGAGACAGGATGAGCGAACGAGCAAGCGAGCGGGTGGGTGGGTGTTGAAAGCCAAACAAGAGTCAAAGCGGCGAGCAGTGTGAAAGAAAGTAGCAGTAAGGCGGGGAGGGGGAACCAAAAGCATAGTGCTTGCTTGCCGCACGTCATTGTGTTTATATCTGTCTGTTGGCCTCGGTGTCGGTCTGTCTGTCATTATTTTATTTATTATTATATGAATGCGCCTTGTTGCTCTTCATTTAGTTGTTGCTGCGCTGCTCGCCGTATTGTGCAGATCCTATTGCTGTTGCTGTTGGTCGTTAGTGAATTGTGTAGAATATAAATGTGTGTGTGTGTGTGTGTATGTATGTATGTATGGCGAAGCTATGAATATTTTCGTGAACCCTCCCTCAAGCACTATTCTGACGCTTTGTTACTACAAATTAATTTTGATTAAATTTATATTTGCTGCTGGTGTTTTGATGTCTGAATAGGAATCGAGGGGCAAAGAGCGGTGTGGGGCGACGCCGAAATGTTTCAGGTCGCAATTACATTATCTAAATGCGCGAATACAGTAAGAGGAATTTATTATTTAAGGAAATGCTACAAATTATTCGACCAAAACTCCTGTATGTACAACTACGATTTGTCAGATACCCAGTCCAGATTTAAAGCGTTAAGCTAAAACAATCTATTAGGTTGCGGAATAAGTTCGTAGCGTTTTTACCGAAGACTTGTATTTAAACAAAAAGCAATAATTACATCAAAATTAATCAATTATATATTCGCCGTTGCTGCTTACAACCTCTTCCCACCTCTCGACCAATTTGTTGATGCCGTGCCGAGTAAATCGCCTAATCTGGTGTCAAAGAAGTTGTTGAGCCCATTTTTACGAACCTCTTCGTTATCGAAGGTAACGCCCTTCATATGGTTTCACAGGGAGCGAAAATGATGGTAGCCGATCGGGGCAAGGTCCGGAAAATAGGGCGGATGTTGAAGGGCCTCTCATTCGAGCTCTTGGAGTGCGACTTTGGTCACTTGTGCAACGTGGGGCATGGCGTTGTCGTGAAGGAGTATGCTCTTACCATGTCGAGCAGGTATTTTCAGTCAAATAGGCTCATTCGTGCCATGTAGCTGGGCAATGTAGAGGTTTTTGTTGACCGTGGCATTCTTTTCGAGCCTTTCCTAGTGCACCATGCCCTCCCAGTCCCACCAAACACATTTGATGATCTTCTTTGGATGAAGATCCAAGTTGACTCTGGGCTGTGGCGTATCTCCTGGAGCCACCCACTCCTTTCTTTGCTTCACATTGATGTATAGGCACCATTTCTCCTTTCCTGTGACGATTCGGTACAAAAAGTGCTGTTTGTGACCGCGTGTTGCTCGAAGGCGGACGAGATGCGGAGAAGCAATTTGATGAGGGCGACTTTCTTTGGTTTTTTCATTGAGCTCGTAAGGCACCCAGGCTCCTACTTTTTCGGTAAATCCTTCCAATTCCAATAGAATTAAATGAGTTCTATTCAACGGCAGCCTTATAGGTGCAAACTGATATTAAAAATGTTTAAAAAGTGACAAAGATAGGACAAAACCTGCAAATTATCAGCGGGAGTCTTAGCGAGCATGACAAGCTTCGGAGGAGATCCGTGAGTTAGTTTGTGATTCTGCGTGAGTTTATAGCTCCGACAGCTATATTTCCTGGGTCAGTGGAGGATAGTAACAGTAACGTATGGGCCGCTGTAGCCGAATGGGTTGATGCGTGGCTAGCAGATGGAAATGCCCGGGTTCCAAAAAGTTCTTAGTAAAAATTTCATCTTAAAATATAGTATTTTATGAAGGAATAAAAAACAAAATAACTTTGGCACGACGAATTGCACTCTTTTCCCACTTCAACATTGCATCCTACACCAAACTCAGCCCGAATTGGAGTACGCAGTTTTATGGCCCATTAAATTTTAGTACTTACAAAGAACGAGTTCGAAGTATCTCAAAATTTTTGTTATTTTTTTATAATTTTTATGCCTGATGATGATTCGCATTTTCTTCATAAAATAAGAAAGTAAATCTTAGCTTAAAAAATAAATAAATAATTGGCGCGTGCACTTCTGCTAGGTGTTTGGTTGAGCTTCTCCTAATATTTGTGGTGTGCGTCTTGATGTTGTTCCACAAATAGAAAACTTAATTTAACTTATAACAATTTCGGATTCTTAGATAGGCAAGTAGGTAGGGAGATAAGAGAGTATTCCGACGCTATCAGCGACAGTTAAGAAGCTATAAGGACACACTTTTACTTCATATTCCATTCAGACCTTTTAAAATCACCTTTAGTAATCTTTTTGGTGTCTCTGCTACGTACTTCTGTTAGATAAGATTGAGCTGATAGGCGCCACAGAAATGCTTTGCAAGTCCTCAAGACAATATTTCCAAGTTTACAGGTACTTTGGTCTAAGCTTACGGAGCTCCTTCATCAACAAATGCTTCCTAATCATCTACAGAATAGTATGGCCAAACACCATCAATAACGACGCACTGTGGAGATTAACGAACGAGGAGCCCATCCTTAGGCAAATCGAACGCAGAAAATGGCGATGGATAGGTCACACATTGAGTAAACCACCAGATAGCATCACGAAAATGACACTGGACTGGAACCCGCAAGGGAGCAGAGGACGCGATCGACCAAAAAACACTGGGAGAAGGTCGATGCTGCGCGAACTAGCAGATGCCGAGATCCCATGAAACGGTGCGAAAATAACAGCACAGAACCGTGTACGATGGAAGAGTCTTGTCGAGGCCCTATGCTCCCGAGAGGAGGGCACTAGGAAAACAAAAATCTTACGGAGCGCTGTGCAGTGGAAGAATAGATACTCAATACTTTCTTCTGCATCACCTATCTCAGGCCCATTTCGTGGCTAACTTTACAACTTCCAGTTTACCGTTTAATGCACTGCGCCCCGTCTGCCTACGATACTGTCAAAATAAGTTAATTATAGGACATGGGAAGCTCACAGTTATTGAAAATTTTCTTTGATCTATAGAATTTTACTTTAGATCAGTATTTTTCTCTCTTAAAATCTTCTATCTCTAATAAACATACATTCATATTTAACACACACACATTCATACATCAAGCCGGAGTTGATGCGGTTGCTTGTAAGTGAATGAGAACCAAAATCTACTAATTGTTTCCCATAAAACTTAAAGCATAAAATCAGCATTTATTAACCTACATAATTTGCGAGGTCATTGCCATGGAAATTAATTTTGAAATTATTCGTTAGTCGGCAAGTCGCATACAAAATACTCCAAAATAAATATATTTGCTAGTGTAAGGCAATGGAAGCATACGTAACATAAACTCCGTATACAGTGGGTATCACTGAAAATCGTACAGAAATGTTTTCAAATTTAAATATTTATTTTGTTAATTTATTTACAACTTCAATTCGTATTAGAATAAAGGGATGAAAAAAACTTCTAATTGCAAATTAAAGAAAAAAAATCTACAAATAATTGGTTATTATTTATTGTGAGTGAATTTGGTACTTCGACTTGAAAAGTCTTTTGTGCCACCTGCAAACAATCAGAGTACTTCTCTGCGCCCAACTTTCTCAATAAATCTTAGTAAGAGTACTTGTCATATTTTAGTTAGTGAGTTATTTTTTCTCCTCTGCTAACACAGGTTTTTCGAAGTGTTTGCGGCACTATGCATCAGCGCTATGCCAGCAAATGTTTGGCGACTTAATTTTTCTCCCTACAGAATCTGCAAGTTCTATTAAATTATATTCCCAGGTTAGAACGACGATTTTGTGATTATTCTAAAATTTTTCTTATTAAGTCCATAGGATCTTTAAATCGGTTGGTCTCTGAAGCCGAATGGGTTAGTGCGTGACGTACCATTCGGAAGTGAACGGTTTCGAATCTCTTTGGCATAAAACAGCAAATGATAGAAACAGTTTTTCTAATAATTTGTTCCTTTACTTGCTGATTACAGACGGGAAATTATCCAGACCACAAAATGGCTCTAGGCCTATGAATATAGAGGTCGCCCTATTCCTGGCGACTTTATCTGTCATTTTGTTCCTAGTAATCCCCACGTACTCTGCACAATAGATTTCTTCAGGTCTCAGTGCCGCAAGAGCCAATCAATAATAAATCCGCACGTACCCTGGAACCCATAGGGCACATACCTGATTGTTCTGGCCTAAGACATGCAACTCATCAAGACATTCCAGCACCAGTTTTGATGTAATCTGGAAAAACTTGAGAGGATTGATTATAATAATTAGTTTACTCAGTTATCTTACATTTAATTATGCAATATTTAAGCAATAAGCAAAGAAATCAAAGTTGATTTGCTTAAATAAAAGTTTATTCGAGCTCTCTGCCTCTGCAAGGATTTTTGTTCGATTTTCACTAATACACTTCTGTCGGGTAAGTGGTCGAGTTCTTCTTTCTATTTGCGGTGTGCGTCTTGATGTTTTTTCAAAAATATAGGGAGCTACAATTTTAAGCCCTCTCTGACCTCCAAATGGTTTTTATAAGGAGCTTTTTCATGGCAGAAAATCACTCGAAGGTTTGCCATTGCCTGCCGAGTAGCGATTGTTATTAGAACTGAAACTGTTCCTTTCATTTTGCTGTTTCATGCACGAAGATTCGAACCTACGCATTCCCGAATGGTGGTCACGCATCAATCCGTTCGGCTAAGGCGATGGAAAAAGTGCATACTGTGCAAAATTTCAGAACGATTTCAGGTAGATTTCGAATTGTGGCATACACAGGTAGGAAAAATAATACATTTCTGAAAAGCGCTTTGAAGTTTTCCAAACCAAAAATCCAAAAAAGCGCGCCGCACAACCCGTGCCGTTGTGTTGGGTTTACAAATAAGTAGTTGCGGATTTTGTTTAGAAAATCGAAGACAACTTATTCATGGAACCAAATAACTTTATTCTGTAATGTATTGTCCATTTTGATCAATGATCTTTTGCCATCTTTCAGACAACATCATAATCCAACGTTCATAAAACTTCGGGTTTTTATTAGCAAAAAACTGAATTTGATTTAAATTGATTGAAAAACTGAAACATTATTGAAATGTTTACCATTCAAGTAGTTTTGTAAAGATCGAAACAAAAAGTAATCAGAGGGTGCAAGGTCAGGACTATATGGTGGATGTGGCAAAACATCCCAACCAAGATCCAATAATGTTTTCCGAGCGGCCAAAGATGTGTGTGGTCTTGCATTGTCATGATGGAATGCAATACCTTTTCGATTTGTCAATTCGGGCTGATTTTCTTCAACTGCATTGTTTCATTTCGTTAATTGCTCAAAGTAGACATCAGAATTGATCGCTCGGTTGGGTGTTAAGAGTTCGAAGGGACAATTCCTTTGTAATCCCACCAAATTGATAACAAAACCTTCTTTTGATGAATATCAGCTTTTGATGTTCATTGAGTTGGTTCACGTGGCCTGCTCCACGATCTTTTCCGCTTGATATTGTTGTAAACAGCCCATTTGTCATCGCCAGTTATCAGTCGTTTTAAAAATGGATCGTTTTCCTAACGTTTCTTTAGCCAACCGCAGCTGTTAATGCGTTGCGTTAAATTCGTTTTTTTCAGTTCGTGAGGAACCCATGAGTTTTTTGAGTTTTTAAGTGATTTTCAATGCAGGTATGTGATACATGAATTCTCACATGTTTTGCTGTGACGATCCGAATCGATTATTGCTTTGATTAGGGCGTCATCAACTTCAACTGGACGAGCAGAGCGTTTCCACCTTTGAGTGAAAAATCTCCAGAACGAAATTTGGCAAATCAATTTTGACATTGCCGTTGTTGTAAGGCTTCGTCGCCATATACAGCGCACAAATTTTTATGCGGTAATTAAAAAGCAAAATATGACGGAATTGTTCCTTTTGGTTTTCCATTTTTCAACGAACGCCAAACGAAAACTACGCAACCGATCAAAAACTGTTTTTACTGATTGACAGCTGAATTACCAACTAAATGTGTTTTACATTTGTACTACGTCTGCAAACCTAAAAATTTAACTGAAGCCATCTATGAGAAGCCATCTGCAATAAATTAGTTGCCAACCCAATATCTTAGAAGCTCAGCCTAGAGCAACGGACGCGCAAATACTCATAACTTTGTCAATTTCACGCTGATCGACTTGAAACTTTGGTATAATATTCTTAAGATTTTTAGTTTAAAAATTTATTTATTATTAAAATTTAATTTAAAAAAATTTTAATGAAAAAAAAAATTAAAAAAATAGGTTTTACTTTTTTTAACACCTGCCTTTAGATTATTCTTTTTTTGTTAGCATATAAAATAAGTACAAAAATTACAAAATGAGCTGTGTGAATTTCAGTGACACTCACTGTGCCTAAACTCTGTAAATTGTAAGCTTGCAGCTCTCCTGCAACTAAAAGCGCGAGCAGTCCACTTAAACCATGACGCCAAGAAGGGCACAAAAAATTAACTTGAAACGCTCAATGGCCATTCTTCAGCCTCGTCCAACCAAAGTAGTCTCCTAATTATTTTCAAGAATTATTGAACATGCATACAAGCACGCACACATACCTCATTTGGCTGGCAGCAGCATAAAACAGGCAAACTCAATTATTAATTGTCATACTCCCTCCACCGTACCGCTTCCCCCATCCATTCTTTTTGACGGCCTAAGATTAATTTCGTATGACAGGCACTGTACTGATTTTAGCTAACTTTCATAACGAATTTCTTCTAATTTATTGCACAAATGTAACTCATTAAGTATTAATTTTTTTATAATTTTTTATAACATTTGTCTTTTCTTCTTCATTTTATTTTCTAGGCCGAAATGAACTCATCGCTCGTTACATCAAACTACGCACAGGCAAGACGAGAACACGAAAGCAAGTCAGCTCGCACATACAGGTTCTGGCCAGACGAAAATTGCGTGAGATTCAGGCGAAAATTAAAGTCGTAAGTAACAAAGATTTACAAAATTGAGCTGGATCCAGGTTATAGTAAGCTTTAATATTTGTTCAAAATTATTGCTGAAAAACGTATTTTTTTTTTGTTTAATGTTATTATTTTGTCTATTTTGGCCGCTGCTTTTGTCATCAAAATCCATTTTACCTTTGCTTTGATATGTTTAAAATACATAGTTTTAGAATGTAATATTTTTGTAATACTTTATGATTCGAAAATGAAAAGCAAGGTTTATCTGATGTCCTTGAGAGGAATTTAAAGACCAGGAAGGGTATTCCTAATTTATTAATTATTTATTCATTATTGAAATTTGTTATATACGAATGTAAGTATGATACTATTCAACCTCCCCAGCCGCTACTGTACCTGTAAGCATCAAAAAAATGTGTACACCCCATATTGAATATTTATTTATTTATTTCATAATTTCAATTATTTTTTTACAAAAAATATGGTTCATACTACAATAAAAGCCATATAAAGCAAAGGTTCCAACTTTTTGTTGTATAAAATTTGTAAAAAATCGGCAACTTTCAAAATTTCAAACTTTTAACTCAAAATTTCAAACTTTTAACTCAGAATATTTAGAAAAATCTCGGCTATGCAGTTTTTAGATCGTTTAATTTTGGTCATGACAATTTTGTTCAAAAAATTCCTTACTCTTTGCTCAGACTTTTTAGAAATATTTCGGTTATGCAGTTTTTCAGATCGATACATTTTTATATAAATTTGGAAAAAAATTTCGGGTAAGCAGTTTTTTAGATTATTTAATTTCGTTATAATAAAGTACAAGTTTCAAGTAGATCGAAAATCACACTGATTTTTGAGAATTTTGTTTTTAGTCGCGGTCTTGTGCATTTTCTCCATTTAACGCCTACTCCGTATTTTTTTATATGGAAGAAATCATCCAACCCGTCATTAGAAAAAATGTTCAAAAATCAACGCAATTTTTAACCAATTGAAACTTGCACTTTACTACATCAAAATTCAATGATCTATAAAACTGCATACCGGAAATGATTCAAAATTCAATAATCTATAAAATTGTGTACCCAAGAATTTTTTAAAAATTCTGTGAGAAATGTTTGAGAATTTCTTTTGTTCGCGGTCTTGTGCATTTTCTCCTTTTCACGCCAACTCCACATTTTCTTCATATGGATGAAAAGACCCAACACGCCTACAGAAAAAATTGTCAAAAATCGACACAATTTTTGAACTACTTGAAACTTGCACTTTGCTACATCAAAATTCAATGATCTATAAAACTGCATACCCGAATTTTTTGTAAAAACTCTGTGAAAAATTTTGAAAATATGCCGAACTCTTAAAAATTTTATATCAAGTTCGAAACTTTGCTTTATATGGTTTTTCTTGTAGTACGAACTATATTTTTATAAAAAATAAATAAAGTTACAAAATAAATGCATAAATAGTCAAAACTTATCAATGCGTGGTGTACCCTTTCTTCTGGCGTTAACCATATGTTTTTATTGTTGTTGGAGTGGTTGAATATTTCCACTGAAATAATCCTAATTAGTGACCAGCACCGTTTTAATACCACTGTCTCGTGCGATGATGTCTTTTTTTTTTTTTTTGTGTTTCCAAGTCAGATCCCTTTCGTGAGGTCCAAGTATAACAGCAAATCCTTTATCTCAATGTCTGAGATTTCCTTAATTTGCTGTAAGAACAGCTTACCGAAGGAGCGGAGTCGTGCCCTAGCTAGCCCTGGGCATTCACATAAGTAGTGGAAAAGACTTTCCTTCACCTCTTCCGCTTGACAGATGGGATTGAAGGGGGAGGTTGAGTCTGACTGCATGCTCTCCAACTTTCTACTATATGTACTTGTAAAGAATATTTTTAATATTTTTTTTCAATATTATTATTTTGATTATAATGATTTGTAAAGACTAGCCAAATACTCTACAAGTATTTTACTTAAAATAGTATCACTGGCATCTCTTCCGAACACCTTCTACAGGGAGAACTCACATCGCTCATTTGCTGCAAAAATGTCTTATTCCACAAAAAAAACAAAAATTTCGTGAAAAGCGGCATCAAAATGTCCAATATATTTTAGTCCTTGAATAAAAACGAAGACATATTATATTTAATTTTCTTAATTGATGTCGCCATGCATTTTTTACACAGCACAAAAGAGCTTTTGGAGATTTTGGCATACTTACCTACATTTTTTTATTTTTTTTTTGTTTTGTTGGATATGACACTCTTGCAGCAATTGTAAGACTTCTTATCTACCCGATAGTGGGGTAAATTTCAAAAGGACCTGTCAGCACTTGGAGTCAATAACTAACGCCGTAAATTACAATAGTAAACTCAAATATTGAAGTTTCTTGATATTTGTTAGGTTGCAGACAGAGTGGGATTCGAAATTCATTGAAAATCAGACGCACCGAATTCATTGAATTTAAAGTTCCTTCGGAAATATTTTTTAAACTTTCTCAGCGTGTCCACGTAGTACGAAAAATCCTTTATTTAGGGCTCCAAAATGAGCACATTTTTGAAGGAAAAGCTCCGGTCTGTTAGAATCCTTTCAGTTAGCCGCGTAGAAAACCTGTATATACTTCACTTATGTAGATGTATTTTTATCTTCGCTAATACTTTTTATTATAATGAATTCCATGATAAGATAAACTGAGTAAAATATTCTAAAAAATGGTTTTCACATATATATATATATTTTTAACCATTTATTTACTGCAATCTGTTGTCTAACAAGCAGAAATATTTGTACTTAAAACTAAGACATTTTATTAGACTTGTATGGAAAGCACCCAGTGGTCCAACCATTCCTAAAATATTTGCTTATTAACATAAAAAGTCCATTGTTGACTTCTTCTTCAGTCTGTTAAAGAAGGTGGGATTGAGAGTTATTTCTGTGATTAAAGAGTTTGTGTGTGATTGAAGATTTTGATTTCAAAAAAAAAATTATGAATAATAAGAAATTCTGAATTTACACTGAAACGAACCATAACTCTGGTTTTTTGCAATAGCTCAACTCCAGCGCCATCTAACAGAAGATAAGAAGATTCTGTGCTCCGCCTAACAACAAATCAACCAAAAACGAATAATTTAATTGGTTTAGAAACTATTTTATTTTAAGTGGCTAAAAGGTTTGTGTGTGATTGAAGTATTTTATTTTATGTTGTATGTCATATTAATCACGATTAATCAACCAGTACAGGTTTTGGGGTTTAATTCCAAGTGCCTTGCGTTTGGTGAAAATATGCATTTTCCATGTAAGCTTTGCTGTCGAGGTGCATGCTAAGATATTTTGTAACATTATTTACGTGACATTTAGTTTAACGGGTGTTTCATTTGAATGTAAAGGTAACTTGAGCAGATTTCTTCTCGTTAGCTTTTATTTTCCAGTCTTTCAGCTATTAGCTATTTTATCAAGTCCTTCTTGGAGGGAAGCCACTTCGGGGTGAGAGCCTATAGCAAGTAGAACGAGGTGACATCTTCAAATATTCCCACAATAGTTTTCTCTGTGATTGGTAGATCTTGATACATGGATTAATGGAACACAAAACATCTCGAATCGCAACAAGGATAAAAACAAAGTCTCTTATAAATTGACACCCAGATGTCAGCAGTACTTTCTAGACGGGACCTTTTTTATGTCATCTTTGATTTTGTCAAGTAATCAGCTGCACAATTTTACATACTAGTACATTGCACTAATATTATTGAGACTTATTATGAAAATGTTCCATCTTTGAGAACACGAAATTGCGAAATTCGTGATTGTTTTGATGGAAATAATCGTCTAAATGAGTCGACAATTAAAATGTTGGTGAAAAAACTTCAAGAAACTGGTTCTGTCGACGATGAAAATCGCACTGGCAGACCGGACTGGAGTTTTTTTGAAAAGTTAAGTCTGAATAAACTGAACAAACAACAATTCCAATGCTGAAACACAACATTTGGATCGAGATTGCTGATCTCCATGCGATAAAATGTGAGTGAGTCCTTGACGATTGCAATTCTCGTATGACAGCCTTTAGACGGGCTGATGGTGGAGATTTAAATTATATATTTGGTCATTTCTTAGATATTATTGTTAAGAGCCGAGTTTCGAATAACAATAGTGAGACCTAAAGGAATCTAAATTTGTATAAGTATGTTTTAATTTAAATTAACAATTAGGCGCATCTGTTGAAAGACCCTTTGTATGTTCAAGAAAGTAGCATGCACGCAAAAATTGGCCTACAAATAAAGTGCTATTTTTCGTAGAAAAAAATACACAAAACATTTTTTCTTTTTTTCTATTTTAATTGATTTGCAAGCAAATGCAATTAGAACAAAAATTTCTTGCAAAATCTCAAAACAACATTCAAAAAAGAATAGAAAAACAACCACCAGAACATTTGAGTAAAATATACAACTACCAGTAGACAAAGTGTTTCCTAAAGGATTCTGCACTTTTCCATTTTTCGTTCTAAAACACACTGGAATAGTCCACTCATATATCTATGTACATACATACATATGTATATGTAAGTATATAAATGTGTATATATATAGGTGAATAAGTTACGTATGAACGTTGCGTGGATTTCCACTCCCGCACGTATTAGTCGTCTACTCACAAGTGCATTCTGGTAAGATTTGTGTGAATTCGCTGTGTGGGTGTAGGAGTTTGCTCATTGCATGTACCCAACAGTCAAACCTATCCGTCCTACTTCTTCCAGCTTCCTACCAGTTTGCTTTATATATTTATATACAATAAATTCCTATGGTTCAGCGAGGGCAAAAGAGGTGTCACAACAAGCTTCCTCCACTCGTTTCTGTCGGACTCCAGCCACTTTAACTCGTTCCAACTTTTTTTTTGTCCTTGCTACCTACCTACCTATCGTCGGCTACCTTGCGGGTTTTAATCAATCGCTTTACGAGTGATGTCGTTCGAATATCTTTTTAAAATGTGTCCAAGACAGCCATAACCGAATTGCAAAGTGGCTACTCTATGTCCTCGATAGCCTCACGAATTCCATTTCTGAGGTCTTGAATCGACCCTAGGCTGTTGGCGTACACCTTCTCTTTCACGTGGCCCCAAAGAAAAAAGTCGGAAGGTGTTAACTCACAAGATCCCAGTGGACAATTCTGATCACCTCTTCGAGAGATAACACGGTCCGGAAACTTTAGATGAGGGCGTCCTTTTTTGCGAGTTCCACCAGTGCATTTCGAACAGAGCACTTTCTTTGCTGGAGCGTTAATGTTCATTTGCTCAACGTGACCTAGCCAGCGCAGTCGCTGAATTTTAATGTGCTTCACTACGCCGATGTCGGCGAACAACTCGTAGTTCCAGCTTATTCGCTATGCATCATTCACGCAAATCCGACCATAGATCTTGCGAAGAGTTTTTCTCCTAATAACTACTCCTCGGTGTTCGTCAATGTCCAGAACTTAGCGCCATACAGTAAGACCGGGAGCATGAGTGAGATTAGGTTAGGCTAGGTTTGGCTGCAGCGACCCACATAGGGACTTTCATAACTTAGACCACGAAATGAGGCCGTTGTGAGCCACAAGGGCTGGGCTGGGCTACATTTTCCCCTCCAGATTGAACCATCCTGAGCTTTCGACAAAGCGTAAAAGTTTGTTAATACCTAAAGTGTATAGATTATCCATATTAATTTGGAAGTCGGACCTTAAATATCGGTTCCTGCTTCTGGTTAGAGCCGGGCATGTGCAAAAAAGGTGTTGAATTGTTTCCAACTCCTCCTTATTCCTGCAGCTACGACAGAAATCATCCATGTAAACGCCTAATCTCCTTGCGTGATTTTCTATGAAGCAATGTCCTGTGAGGGCCCCTACTCTGGTCCTAATTTAAAGTCTACTCAATTTTATAATATTCTTGGACAGACTTAAACTTACACTTGGCCATGTTTGCCTAGCTATTTCACAGGCATTGGCACTAATCCATCTTTGATTTACAGAATTGATTACTGCGTCCTTAATGAGAAGCTTACAATTTGCGAGAGGTGCGTCCATAACAAGAAGCGTACAAGTTGTGAGAGGTACCCCATAAAGTTATTTATGTTTGGCATACAGGTACCTTCTCTTGGATGAGTGATTGATAGAGCTTTTTTCCATGCATCGAGAGAGGGCTCTGCTTTTCACTTGCCTACCCAGCACAAAGTAGCACCTGTTGGCAAGAGTTATTCTTCGCTGGATCTCTTGGCAAACGTTTTTGTTGGTGTTAGTGCTGGATTCTAAGTAGACAGAGTCCTTGACTACGCCGAACTCGTAATTGTCAATCACAACCTGCCAACCGCCATAGCCGAATGGGTTGGAGCTTGAAAATGTAGGCCCCTCCATTTGTGGAACAACATCAAGACGCACGCCACAAATAGGAGGAGAAGCTCGGCCAAGCAACCAAAAATGGTATACGCGCCAACTTTACGCGTAGACTTTTTGGTTGTTGCCACAGGATACTTTGTTTTGCCCTCATTCAGGCCCACCCAACAGGATTCTTTTTCAAGGCTGCAGGGAGATGCACTGACTGCCCGCTGACTAATGCCAACAATGTCGATATCATCAGCGTAAGAGAGCAGCAGACATTTTATAGAAAATAGTGCCGGAGATGTCATGTTGGTGGCGCGGAAAACTTTCTCCATCATCAGATTGAAAAAGTCGCATGTCATTTCAATTAGCTGAAAAAGATCTTTGCCAATTACCACTGGTTATTATCGCTGGTGGTTTTTATTTGGAGTCGTCCTGCACAGCCGAAGCAGCTTTGCGGGATTGCCAAATTCTACCACAAAAACAAAATTGTATTATTGATTCCTCTATTATTTTGTATAGTTGATGCACTGACTGCGCCTGGATATATTAAAAAAAAATATATTTTTGCATTTGTAATACGGCTGGTTATCAGTGTTAGCATAACATTTTCTGTTAGACTAACAGAGTTGACTTAACTCAGTTCCGAATGAAGGTCTACTAGGCTTTAATACAAAAACAATTATGTGGGAATTTTTGTATTTAAATGCGTAAAATGCGCTTAGAGCTCGGTCAGAAATAATCAAGTAATCAAATAGTTGGTTATTTTGCAACTGGTATAATTCTAGTCACTTTTGGACTAGTCTAAATAGTTTCACCTAGTAACAGTTCGAGAATGCTTGTTGACTACTCGTTTGTCTTTCACTGCTGGCACACACACGTACATATGAGTTTATATGTTGCTATGTTGCGTGTAGTCGTTTATCCGTTTCACTTAAAAGTTGTTTTGTGTCGGAAAGTAAAAGGCAAAACTTTATAAAAATTACACTTTTTGTGCGATTTGTGCGATTTGAGCGACTGCAAAGTTTTGTTTGAGCAACGTTTGTATTGTTCTTGTTATTTGTTTGCGTTGTGCGTCGCTGGCACACGTGACTGCATCGCATCTTCAGGCGACGCCGAGCAACTACGCCACCACTTCTGCCTTCAGTGCCTCCGCCTCTCTTCTCTGCCTCCCTCGCCCTCAGCATCATATGATGCAGTTTACTTTGTGCTTTGTGCTTTGTTCTTTTCCATTTCCATTTATTTCTCTTTTTTTTTATATATATTTTATTTTCCATTTCAACTTTCTTCTATTTTTTGTGCTTCTGTTGTTGTTGGTGTGTTGCATCGCACTTTGTGAAGTGAAAATTCCACTGAAATCCTTTTTGTTGCTTACTGACCGTTTGTGAACAGAGAAATCCGGAAAAAAGCAACAGAAGCAACAAAAGCAACAAAAAAAACTGTAACTGCTTTTGCAGCGACAACATGTTAAGTAAAACAAAATAAGCAACAAAAAAAATTGTTTTTTTTCATTTAATTTGTTCACTATTTTTCCTCTTTGCATTCGCTTTGTTCGAAAAAGTTTATTTGATTTCAGCAGTTGTTTTGTTACTTAGTGCGTTTTTGTTGTGGTTGTTGTTTTCAGTGTTGACTGACTCCTTTTGGCACTGCATGAATACCCTGCTCCGGCGCTGACATTTGTTTTTTTTTTTATTATTATTATTATTTTTTTTTTTTTGCTGAAATCCAAATGTATTACACTCGAAAGTGCACATTTTTAATGCCGCCCACTTGGCTGCACCTCTCACACAACCTCACTGCTGCTCACAACCTCCCATCGACTCAAGCTGCTGTGCTGCTTGTTCTTCCGCATATAATCAAATGCGCTCACGGCGCCTTACAGTAGCAGCTCTGCGCCGCTGCCGCCGCAATAGTCGCCCAGCCTTTAGCCACGCCCTCTCATACTGCACATCTGCACAAGTTTCGCCAGCAGCATTGTCCACTGCAACTTTTCTTCTGCTTCTTCTTCTTCCTTTATTCCTTTGGCATTTTAGAGCCCACACATTATGTCAAAAGGTCAAAGCATCAAAAACACAAACACACACATAAACAAACAAACAAAGAGCAGAAACAAATAAACGGCAACTACATTCGCTCAACAATTGCAACAAAGGCCAACAGAAAATGCATAGAAAAGGCCGAGAGAAACAGGCACAGCGGAGCCAGAGAGCAAAATAGTAAAATTACTTTTTCGAAAGTAATGTAATGTACCTTTTTTTGCATCGCTGAAACAAAAGAGGAAGAGAGAAGAGAAGAGGCAAATGGCAAAAAGCACAAAGTTGGAATTTTTCAACAACTTTTGCATTTATAATGATGCCGTGCAAATAGTAAACAAACGAAAATGAAAAAAAAAAAAATTAAATTAAAAAAGGTACAACAAATTCTTATTTTATAATGAAAATTGTGCTTAACAAAAAATCCACTTTTACACTCAAAAAACTACATACAAAAGACAAAGTAAAATGTTGTAATGCTTCTTCTTCATTTTCGCTTACCTTTGGCAAAACGGTGTTTAATGGTCCAGTTGCAAAGGCTTTGTAAAACTAAAAGGATCTTAAAAGTGGGTTAAAGTGACCGAAGGATCGCCTGGCCGCTCGCTTTGAATAGCAGTCAAGTGGAAAGAGCGAGAGGGGGAGACAGAGCGTGAGCGCTACATAAAGGCCGCCGAAAGACGGGGGTTACCTTTGCTTAAGATTTCCTATTTAAAGTACTTGAAGCAAAATATTTCTTTATGAATTAATTTTTTTTTTTAAGTTTTAAGTTTTTTTTAACAATTTTATAAAAAAAATGGTATATTTATTAAACTGAAATAAATTTTAATAGTATAATAGGCCAACTTGACTATAAAGCCGCATGTTATTGATGCGAACGTGGTGTGTTGTTGCTGGAATCAGCAGGGCGTTATATACTATGAACTATGAAAACCTAGCGAATTTATCACAAAGCAGTTGCACCGTCAACCATTGATTCGTTTGCAAAAAGCATTGGCAGCAGTTGAAAACGAATTACGAGCGCGTGAATTTCCTCGCAGAAATGATCAACAAATAATGCGTTGCTACACCGATGCACCGGCTTGAAATTATTTACAAAACTGTGGCGGATAGGAAGTCTTGTCGCTTCTGAATCCCTGCTGATTTTCAGTAACTTCGGCCAATGCAGAATGCGTTCTGAGGAATACGGCAAACTACTGCAACTAAAGTCACCTAAAATCTTTCTTAATTTCAAAATACGAAGGGGCTTTTGACCTAAAAAAATTCTATTATAAGTATATAATTGGCGCGTACCCCTTTCTGCATGTTTGGCCGAGCTCCTCCTCCTATTTGTGGTGTGCGTCTTGATGTTGGTGTGCGTGAAATGGACGGACCTACAGTTTTAAGCCGACTCCGAACGGCAGATATTTTTTTTTATGAGCTCAAGCCATACCAGAGCGAATTTTGGTCAGAGGTGGTTCGAAGATTAGAGAAAACTTTACCAGAAGCGCATTACATCTGTGAAGGATGACTTTTATCTGGGTACCTGGCCATAGGAACGTAGAAAGAAATGAGAAAGCTGACGAAATGGCAAGAGAGGGGGCATCCTGTAACGAATCCGAAGTGGTGGAAATTGAATGTCCCCAAGACGTGCGCAAAAGGGAGATCTTCTCGCTATTCCAGAAGCAGGCCATTAACAGATGTCTAACACAAAGCCACGAGCGACATATTCAGATTTGCATCAACAATAAGCGGCCACTGGTCTTTGGGAGAACATGCCAGGAAGATGGGGTGGCCGTACAAGAAAAATCTAAAGAAAGACCATTTCACTATCTACGGCATAGAATGCTGGGGGAATTCTCGTTGATCAACTTGAAAGAAATTGCAAAAATGAAAATAGACGACATAGGCAAATTCATAATCACATCAAAATGGTTCGAATAATAAAAAGTAGTGGTTCTGCAAGTGGTGTTTCACAATGGTATCTTTTGTGCTAATTAGCTATGGGCTGTGTCCCTCAGACAAGACCACCAAGCTCAGGAAACGTGATGTTTCGACAGGTTGGTCCAGAGCGAGAGCTGTGTTAGGTTAGTAGGTTCAATGGGACATGTGAATAGGTGGTTAGTGTATGTGGTGCGCCTTTCCATACTGGACATATATTGGATATGTCGGGGTCAATTCGGATAAGTAGGAGTTTAAACTTCTTCAATATCCAGAACGTAATTGCACCAAAGTTGCGCGGACGTCGCGAGGCAGCTGAAGCTCTTCGTCTAGAATAAATAGTGATAGGACTCTGATGACGGCATTCGGTGGTCGGGAGTTTAGGAATGTGTTAAGTGTCTTCCGACTGATGTCGTATATACTGTACAGTCCAGTATTTGTAGTTGTGTTTTTGGATTTACGCGATTTTAGCCGAGTTTAACAAAACGTGCCAGTGAAGCTAAGGCCTTCTCCAACTGATCTTTTCAACGCAGAGAAGACCTTCCTCCTTCTCTGCTACCACCAGCTGGCACCGCGTCGAATACTTTCAGAGCCAGAGTGTTTTGTATCCATTCGGACGAAATATCTCAACCAATGAAGCCGCTGGATCTTTTTACGTTGCGCTATGTCTATGTCGACGTAAGCTCATAGAACTCACTGTTCCGACATGCAAAGTTCCAAAAGTCTTTCCCAGAATCTTTCTCTCAAACACTCCAAGTGACGTCTCATCGGATGTTGCCATCGTCCAAGCTTCTGCGCCATACGTTAGGACGTGCATGATAAGAGCCTTGAGTGTTAGTTTAGTGCGTCGGGAGAGGACTTTACTACTCAATTACCTACTTAGTCCAAAGTAGTACTTTTGAGCAAGAAACAACCTCCATTGGATTTTAGAGCTAACATTTTATAGGTGTCAATGCTGCTTCCTAGATAAACAAAATGTCTTACAACCTCGAAATCATAACTATCAAGAGTAATGACGTGGGTGCCCATCCACGACGGTTTCTTAGATTACAGGAGGTGCTTCGATCTATACTCATTCACCACCACCCATTCGCTTTTCTTCTTTATCCAGTTTGGAAGAGGCAGATATAATCATTCCATGCTAGAATATTCCAGCTTTAATTTCTGCCAAATTTTAGCCATCTGGCTGCTCAAATTCAAATTCTCTTGACGAAAGTTTTAGTGGAAGTTAGAGGTTATGGTCTGTGTACGAAAGTTCGCCAGCAAGGTTTTGATAATCTGAAGCAAACACTGATTGCAAGAAAGTCATTCATATCTAAGGTACCACTGAACCTTTTGAAAGCCTGTATTATCGGAAAAGGCGATCATTTTAAATAATGTTTTAGTTTTCCAGATACAGGGTGCTAAGTAAAGACGATAAAGTTCACAGCAGCACTATATTCCTGTTAGAAGGTGGATTAGATTAGGTTGCAGCGATTTTCCACCACAAAACACACTCATGCTCATAGCCGATTGTGATGCCGCATGCAGGTAAAGGGTTGGAGATGGAACCACAAGTAATACTCTGACTTAGTGCGACATTAGTTAGTTCCCTTATACAGGTTTACAAATACAATAGTTACGATTTTTTACCCAAATACCAGACCGGCCTATTCCTATGTGTTATAAGAAACCAATGGGATTTTTCAACAATTTCATACTTACACTTTGTTGTACTAAAATTTAATAAGTAAGAAAACTGCATATAAAAAATCTTTCTAGAAACTCTAATTGAAGACCATGGAATTGGAATGAAAATTTTAAATTTTTCATAAAATTTTAAAATAGAGCTTATATGGTTTTTATTAGGTAATGAGCTATATTTTTATACAAAAATAATAAACATTAAAAAGAAGAATAGTCCAAGTTGATCAAAATGCTGATGTGCTATCATTTTGTTTACTCATTATCATCATCATTTGACACTACAGCGCTCTTTTATGCCTCCATTTGTCCCGATCCTTGGTTGATCCCTTCCTGTTGTTGACCTTGAGTTTCCCCATGTCGTCTTCTACTTCGTCAATCCATCTTGATCATGATCTGCCTCTTGCTTTCGTTGCAAATGTTTTAGCGGCAATTATTTTCCATTGAGCTCTCGTGGGATCGCGGCCGTAGCCGAATGGGTTGGTGCGTGACTACCATTCGGAATTCACAGAGAAACCAAGGGTTCGAATCTCGTCAGGCAATGGTAAACCTCCAAGTGTATTTCGGCCGAAGATCGCGGCCGTAGCCGAATGGGTTGGTGCGTGACTACCATTTGGAATTCACAGAGAAACCAAGGGTTCGAATCTCGTCAGGCAATGGTAAACCCCCAAGTGTATTTCTGCCATGAAAAAGCTCCTCATAAAAATTATCTGCCGGAGTCGACTTAAAACTGTAGGTCCCTCCAAGACGTACTCCAGCAAATAGGAGGAGGAGCTCGGACAAACACCAAAAAAAGAGTGTACGCGCCAAATATATATCTCGTGGGATCCATTTTCGTGGTAAGGCCTAGCCAGCTTCGGCCTTAAGCTTTGATAAGCTGCACAACATTTTCCCCTCTCTTAAGTTGGTCCAGTTCATGGTTCCATCTTATACGCCACTCGCTCTTGTCTATGACTGCATCGAAGATTAGCCTCAAAATGTTTCTCTCGAATACTTGAAATTTTCAGGTATTGTCCAATTTGCTACTGCGTAGTGAAAAGTCTGTCAAAGCAGCTTATTATATACAAGATTCGTTTAAAAAAAATCATCAAATTAATTTTCCATATTACTTGAGGTTTGTGCCCATTTCTTCTTCTTTCACAGCGGTACAAGGCGGGATGCATCAAAACTTCCTTCACAATGCTCGTCCAAAGCAGTCGATCTTGAGCTTTTGCTTAGTAGTTACGTATGCCCAAATCCTTTAGATCGTTTTCCACTGCGTCTATCCGTCGGTTCCTCGGTCTGCCTTTGGCCTTTGACGCCCATTAACGAGTATTCCCATGCAAATATCGGAGCGTGCACCAGGATTTTTTCTTTGGACTTAAAGCGAGCAAATAAGAGACGAAATTTATTTTCATAAACATATGCGAGTACTGTTTTTTTTTTTGATCCCGTTCCAGTTTAAACTGCTTTTCTTGCTCTTTATTTTCTTCGGATGCTTGAATAAATATTCCTTTGTCAACCCACAACTATTTCGCTCGTCTCTCTAGGACGCATTTATTTAAGGACAAACATTGTGTATTGGTATGTGTCCATGTGTTTTTTTTTTTTTGTTTTTCTTCTTTGACTCTTCTACCCTACGCTGCTATTTTCACTATCTTTGCAATGTGAACGAGTGCGTTTTATGAGGTTCGCTACGCATTTTTTGTGTCACACGAAATTCTTTAGTGCTTTTTGGGTCACTTTGTAGTTGAGTACTTAGATACTGGTTGAGTGGTTGAGTTTCCCCCACCAACGATTGACGGACGGTGCCGGCAAGGATGCTATAAAGAATGCAAGGACGTACGTAGATGACAGCGGTTTTACTTTTTTCATTCTTTGTTGTTTTTTTTTTTTTTTTTTTTTGTGCCATTCACCACGCTTGTGAGCTACCAGCAACCGCAAAGAAATGCTCAGCTGTGGATGTGGCACGAATGGCATGCACTACTGAGCTAAAGTGTTGCACTGGAAAGGGCACACACAAGGAGTGTACGAGTATAAGAAACTTTGTCAAATATAGCAAAGAAATTTTAAACAGAAAATTACTCTCTTATGGCAGTTTTAAAAAATAAATGTTCACTTTATCATATATTGAATGAACAGCTACTTCAGGATATTCACCCATCATTCACGACAACGCCACATCTATCATTATCACCTGTCACCCCTCGTCCATCGTATCAACGCTCAGCCAATAAGTAATGCAAAATTTTATTTCAGCCAGCCACAGTTAACTACCACTTATGTATATGGCCCATTAGCCATAAGCGCAACGAATAACACAAAAATATCGAACATTTGACCCACTCGCCTCATCGAGCACCACCTTTCTTTCTCCTACACTTACTATTTTCAGGAACCTAACGGCATCGGTGGCATCAATGGCCACGCACATTCGTTGCATTTGCTAAGCGAAAAGGAGAAAGCACTGCAGGCTATGAGTGGCATGACCAGCTCACAAATTGTTTCGGCGCAAGCAGCCAAGAATCTTGCCTTTGCCGCTTCGGCTGCTGCATTTTCCGCAGCCGGTATGCATCAGCCAGCGCACGGGACTATGGGACCACCAGGACAATCAGCACCACCACCAGCTGCACTTCCGCCTGCGTCATCTTCGTCGGCGTCGGCATCGTCATCGTCAGTGGCATCGTCGGCAGCAGTGGCAGCAGCTGCGGCAGCGGCGCATTTAGTTGGACCGCATTCACACCTGCATCCACACGCGCCTACGCATCAACACCACCACCATCATCACCACCACCACCTGAGCCACTTGAACCACCTGAACCACCTTAGTCACCATCACCATCCCACCGCCAGTACACATCCGCATTCGCATTCGCATGCACATCCACAACCGCATACGCATCCGCACTTGCCGCAAACGACAGCGGGCACGGCTTATTTGCAGCAACATCAGGCGGCTGCAGCAGCAGCGGCGGCGGCAGCGGCAGCAGCACAAGTACACCAAAGCTCCGCCGGCACGACGACGACACCAACAGCAGCGGCGGCGGCAGTGGCAGCGGCAGCAGCAGCAGCCGGTCTGCCACACACCGCACACACGCATGCGCACACGCCACTCCATCATCCACCAATGTATCCGGGCGTAAGAAAGTTCACAATAATTTTTCGCTTCTAACTCGGCAAAATTTGTGCTCATCATCGCTAGAAAAATTAAAAAAAAAAAAAAAAAAAAAAAAAAAAAGCATTTCGCTAACCCCAAAGTGGTGCGCCATTTTATGTAGCTCGCTTCGTTGTAAATAAATCATTTGATATCCGTTTCATATCTGTGTGTGTATGTAACTTTTATGTGTATTGTGTATATGTGTGTGGGCTAAGTACTCGAGCAGCGCCCTAAAAGCAATCATTCATAGGTTAAGGTCCATCTATCACAAAAATTCCGCTTCGTACTGCCCCATAGGGACCCATAGCTATCGCAACCCATCGCTCGCTTCATCTCATCAGCAGTGGCGGCAGCCTAAAAGAGCAACAAATATCTGCATTTGAGTATTCTCGCCCAATTATTGAAACATGAATATTGTAAATAAAAAAAACAAAGTCAAATAAAATCTTCAAAGTGGTTGGGGTGTTTTTTAGCCATAATAAAAATTATATAAAAAAAAAGGCGTCTCATAGCTACAAGCATACATACATACATATGTAATCGGCGCCCAAAAAAGTGTGTATTATGTGTACTATATTTATTATCTTAAATGCTAAAAACAAAAACAAAGCTAAAAGCTCTCATCAAATTCGCATAACCCACAAATTGTTGGCTCTTCATATAAACCTTGCTTTTCGCTGGCTCATTTTGTTCATGTGTATCTCCATTTGACTTATTGACTTCTTTAACTATAACTGTAACTCAATTATTGTTGTTATTCAAATATTTCATACTCACGTATTTATATTTTCTTCTACTTTCTTCCACCTTCGCCCCCTGCACATCCCCCAGCAATTCTGGCAGCCCGGTCTACAGCCTAGCACCTCACAAGAGTAAGTTATCTCGAAATAATTCTCCTGTTGACACAATGAAATTGTTTGCATTGACCGTAGTTTTTACGATTACAGCATCAAGCCATTCGCACAACCCCCCTATCCCGCCGGCAAGCCATCTACAGCTGTATCTGGTGACATCGAAGCAGGACTTCCGCCAGCACAACTACCGTGGGAGGGCAGAGCGATAGCGACGCACAAATTCCGTTTGCTCGAATTCTCGGCATTCATGGAAATACAAAGACAGGATATCGTAAGTTCTCTGTGTGAAGCAAAGACGTTTTGAAAAATATATTCATTACTTTGTTCTTATTTATTTTACAGTATCACCGGCACTTGTTCGTACAACTCGGCGGCAAACCGTCCTTCTCCGATCCGCTACTCGAGGTAGGTACTTGAGTATATTAGTAAGGTCCAGAAATGAAATATACTCGGTCAACTTTTGAATTACACACCTAGAACATGGGCTGAAAAGCCCTGAACCTAGCAAAGAAAATACTTTCTTTTTTTTTTTTTTGTTAAAAATTAGCTGAATTTCTCGACGTACTTTCCATCAAGAACAATAGTTTCAGCGATAACCTCTTCTTTCGAGCGAAATTTCTTACCGGCGAGCATTTTTTTCAGGTCTGCGAACAGCCAAATCTGGCGAATGCGGTGGATGTGGGAGCAATTCGAAATTCAATTCATATACATAGTTTTGCCATTGTTTTGATTGACTTGTGACACGATGCGTTGTCTTGATGAAACGAAAAAGTGAGCAGATGCGGCACCCACTTTGAATAGAGCTTTCTCATAGTCAAAAGTTCATGCAATACAAAGCCAAGACGTTTTTTTGATATCTTTACGATGTCAGCTAACTCAGGCAACTTCACTTTTCGATCATTCAAAACAATTTTGTGGATTTTTTTTGGTGTTTCCTGATGTTACCGCCCCATTTGGACGTCCACTGCGTTGTGCATCATCGGTGTCTCGACGACTACGTTTAAACTCAGCACATTATCGCTTTATTGTTGTTTCTGATGGAGCGGAGTCCCCATAACACTTTTCAGGCCATTGCTTTGCTTGAACGATACTTTCCCATCAAAAAGCAGTGTAAAATTAAAACACGAAATTCTTTTTGAACCCCTGTTTTGAAAATAACAAAAGTAGTGTCACTCTTAGCACAATAACTCCCGAACTAATGAATAGCATATCATGAAATTTTAACAGTTATCTATTTAAGGTTAGTAGTAACTGAAAAAGAGGTGAATGCAATAAAACTGGTGCCAACTATGTGTTAGGCCCGGGACTTTTTATCCATGTGTTAGCTTAAAAAGTTCACTCCTTTCCTTTCCCCTGTTGTGTTATAATTTTTTGAGGACTGTCGACAAATACCTTTGACCGAGATTAGGCCACAATTTTCGCTGTACGTCTTAATGTAGTTTTACAAATAGTAGAACCTATAGACATTTTACACATCCATAAATAAGCACACTCTCAGCTGGTTTTAAAAAAATGCCCACAGCTGAGATCACCTGACTCCGAGCATTATCATAGCTAAGAAATATATTAAAAATATCTGTCGTTGTAAATTTTCCTAGTTAAAGATAGGTTAGGTTTGGTTGTAATGGTTGCCCAGAGAGTGGGCCCACTTGGACGAAAGAAGTTTGATTCATTCAAGGAGGAAAAGAAGAGTTGAAGGAAGAAGATAGGACGAAAAGGAGAGGGGGGGTTGAGTATTTGTGGATTATGAACGGTGACTAATTTCCGGCTGCGTTATCCGTTTTATGCTGCTGATGAAGTTCATCAGATTTTTGTTATCAAGACCTGCTATGTCAGCAGGCGCAGAAAAGAAGTGAGAACCAAGATGCTTAAATCTTAGTCCCGCGAGAGCGGGGCAGCTAAGGGGCAGATGCTGAGATGATTCCGCCTCATCCTCCATACAGCTGACGCAAAAAAGACTCGAAGTAATTCCGGGTCTCACGGCATGAATGCACCGCGGATTCCACATGCCCCGTGAGGATGCCCACAAAATTTAAGAGCTGAGATTTTTTCATCCTCAGAAAATCCCTCGAATGCCTCTGATCCAAACGTGACCAGAAGGATTTCGCGACCTCAAGTTAAAGATACTATGTTGTATTTTTTCTATTATTTTTAATGTTACCATAAAAATTCTAATTGGCATAGCAACTCCGCCAATACGCTCATGTAAAAAGACCAAGCACTCACACCGTCACATATGTGACTGCCTGTGAAACTCACACCAAGGGTGCCTATCAAAAAATAGGAAGAAGAAGAGTGTTTTTACCAATACTTTTGTGCAATGCCTACAGTTTTTAGCAACTCCGGATGTGAGATTGAGACAAGACGAATATATTAAAGGTAGTATCAAAGGGTAATAGAATACATGGTTGCGCTTTCCGAATACATTGTGTCGCTAGAGCCCATGAATAAACGAACAATAGGAAATTACTTGTGGTAAATGATTTGTTTAATCTTTCGCCGGGTCCATGTCGCTGTCGGCCTAGAAAGAAACAAGGCGAATTTATTCTTTGTTTCCTGTTGCAAAATATTGTTGTTGGTCTTGAGGTACCACCAGTAATGAATTCTCTTTAGATTGAGATAGTTTCGCAGGCGACGCAGTTCGTACTGCTGAGAATGAAAACGACCTACAGAGCCTGCGCTTCAAATTTGAGCAAGTTGCCGCAGTGTACAGCATGCAAATATCTGCTGAAAAAACCAAATTGGCAAGCCGATAGAGCAGGTTCTTGAATTTACAATACCCATCACGGATCAAGAATCACCAGCAATAGAGATCAAAGAATAGAAGTAGAACAAACGAGAAACAAGCATATGAGGACCGAAAGCAAAGTAAGAATCTATAAGACATGCAATGGACCAAATCTCAGGACGCACACGACTGTAACGCAAAAAGTCATTGCAACGGTTTAAATGCAAACACTGTGCTTAATAGTTGGATACACCAAGTGCGACCGAAAGGCAAACAAAGAAATAAGAAAAAATTTCGGAAATAACGAGACGGGTCCAAACTTGGAGAAAGTCATGGAGAGACCGCGCCCGTTTTTTTCACGTCAAATTTTGCACCGGTGTGGGCTGCCTCGACTCCAGTAAATATTTGATTTTGCTCTCGTTTACAAACAGACCAATTACTTACTTATGTGGCGCTACAACCATGTGTCGGTTTTGGCCGAATCCAAAAGGGCGCGTCAGCTGCGCTCGTTGATGCCAGTTGGAAATCTCGAGTGAAGATAGGTCCTGCAGCACTTGGTCTTTCCAACGGAGATGTGGTCTTCCTCTTTCACGCCTTCTTTTTTTGGATTACCATGTCGTAAATTCGCCTTGCTGGAGCGTCTTCGTTCATACGGGTGAAATGGTCAAGCCAGCGCAGCCGCAATGTTTTTACACGCTTAACTATGTCCATGTCTCCATATAGTTCATACAACTCGCTGTTACACCGTACGTGGTACTTCTCATTAACACGGAGGAGACCAAAGATCTAACGTAGAATTTTTCTCTCGAAGGCCCAAAAAGTTGTTCATCCGCTGTTGACGTCGTCCAAGCTTCTGTGCCATATATTAGGACGGGAATGATGTGCGTTTTGTAGAGTGTCAGCTTAGTCCTTCGAGAGAGGGCTCTACTTCTCTGTTGCTTACTGAGGCCAAAGTGACACCTTTTGGCAAGAGTTATTCTCCCCTTGATCTCCAGGCTGACGTCATTTCTTTTATTAATACTAGTCCCAAGGTAGACAAAGTCCTTCACAACTTCGAATTGTTGGTTGTCAACACTGACATATTTATTGTCTAAGCCGCGAAGACTCTCTGTGTGTTCACAGCAGGCACTTTGTTTTACCCTGATTCACCGCAAGACCCACATTCCTCGCCTCTCTCTTTAAGCTGGAGTAGGCCCAGCATACAGCACGGTTGGTTTCGCCGATAATGTCGATGTCGTCGGCATATATTAAAATGATGATACTTTTATGAAAGATAGTACCAGTGCAGTTCAGCTCGGTAGCGCGAAAGATTTTTTCCAGCAAGAGTTTGAAAAAGTCACAAGATAGAGAATCGCCTTGAGTGAAACCTCGCTTGGTATCGAACGGCTCGGAGAGGTTACTTCTAATTCTGACAGCGCTTGTGGTAGCGCGCAACGTCATCTTACACAGCCGTATTAGTTTTGCGAGGATACCAAACTCAGACATAGCGGCATAAATGTGATTCTATCCGTGCTATCAAAGGCGGCTTTGAAATCGATGAAGACCAAATACCGACGAAGACCAATACTGTTCGCAATTTTGTTAATTTTTAAAAAGATTTCTTTTAAATCGTTTCTCAGAGTTAGTGGAGTTGTGCTTTTAGCCTTTTCGTTTCTTGCGGTGTTAATATGGAAAATCATTCGAAAACTGGTCATATGTTTAAAAATATCAATCCACCAAATTTGTAATATACCGACAATAGGCTTACCTACACTTGAAGAATTATTCTCATTTTAGAACGTCTTTCAAATACTCGTAGCCGAAGTTATACAAAATTATATTACTCCCAAATATTAGTTTTTATGAAAAAACATCTCTGAATTTCTATTTGATTGCTTAATTTTCTCTCCACAGACTGTTGACATCCGGCAGATCTCTGATAAATTCCCTGAGAAATCAGGCGGTCTTAAAGATCTCTACGAAAAAGGTCCACAAAATGCCTTCTACTTAGTTAAATGTTGGGCAGACTTGAATACCGAAATTACCGGCAGCGAGACGGGCGATTTCTATGGCGTTACGAGTCAGTAAGTGTCAAAATCCAATTAAGTATCCTTGGAGTCTCTTGCCTTAAAAGCTCAACTAACATGCTGTTCACCTTTCTTGCTTCTGTACTTCTTTAGATATGAGAGTAACGAGAATGTTGTGCTCGAGTGTTCGACAAAAGTCTGCTCGTTCGGCAAGCAAGTAGTTGAAAAAGTGGAAACGGAATTGTCTCGCTTGGAGAATGGTCGCTTCGTATATCGCATACATCGGTCGCCGATGTGCGAATATATGATAAATTTCATACAAAAATTGAAGAACCTACCTGAACGATATATGATGAACAGTGTGCTGGAGAACTTTACAATACTGCAGGTAAGTGTGACCTACGATACCGATGATAATGATGCCTCATACTAATATCTCTATCGCTCCAACTCGGCGGCTCGTTCCCATTATTTCATATAGGTGATGCAATCGCGAGAGACAGAAGAGACCCTGCTCTGCATAGCGTACGTGTTCGAGGTGGCTGCCCAAAATAGTGGCGCCACACATCACATCTACCGATTGATAAAGGAATAGCATGAACTGCAACTGCCCAATCTATCCACACATACACTCAATGAATTCAACAGTAGTAGCAGCGGCGGCGGCAGTGGTGGCGGTGGCGGTGGCGTTGTAGGAGGAAGCGTAGGAGGCGTTAGCAAGTGTGGCGATGGTGGTCGCCAAGGCAGTAGCAGCGTACTGGTGGCGACGGCAATGGACGATGGCTCAGCAAGCGGTGTGAGCGCACGTGGCTTAACGCTCACAACTGCAACACCAACAGCAACAACAAAAGACACGCATGACCATGTCGATAGCACCAGTGGTGGTGCCAATTCAGCCAACACCAACAGCGGCAACAACAACAACAATGCACTGTATCAAAGTAATCTGAGTGATTGCCAGAATGTGAGCAGCAGTGGTGGCGGCACGACACGCGGCGGTAGCAGCGAGTTGAATGCCACATCTGTAGTCACGCCCGCCATAACGCACATCAAACAATCGCCAAGTCCAATGAGTAGCGGCGCTGCTGAGGCGACCGCGGTTGGTTTACAACAACAACAACAGCAGCAACGTCATCAGCAACAACATCATCACCGACAATCAGACGAAGTGCTGTTCGACGCCACGACCGCGTCAGCAATTGTGACACATCCCCACTCGACGATAGCGGCGCTAGATATGCAACACCAGCAGCAGCAAGCGCATGCTCAGCAGCATCATCAACTGCAACAGCAACAACAACAACAACACTTGCAAAGACTTGGCAGTTTAAGTAGCATCAGCAACACACCTGCAACTGGCGCAGCAACAGCAGTCGACACTGTTTCAGGTAGCCGTGGTAGTGGTGGTGCCGGCGTCGGCCATTCGGTCGGTGGCGAACGTCCGCCACCACCGCCGTACAGCAGCAGCGCTGCTGTCATGGCTAACAAAGCTTTCCATGCGGGCTCCTGTGCTGCGCACAGTATGGAAGCGATTAGCGGCGATGAACCGCCAGTAGCGACGCAAACCTCACGTCTAACGGCTTATGAGCAATTTCTGAAATTGTCTGCGCAAGAATATGCGACGACGACGTCCGATAATGTTTCAGTGCTCAATTTGAGCAGCATTGGCAAGGCGGTCGATAGCGATCTGATGTTGCGACACGTCAATGTGGCAGCGGCCATGGCTGCAGCAGCAGTGGGGAGTGGCGGCGCGGCAGAAGGAAGCGGTGTTGGTGTCGCTGATGGTTGTGAGCATAATTAATTTGTTGTTTTTTGTTCGTTTGGGAAAAAGTTGCGTTCTTTAGTAAGTAGTTTGCAGACAGCGCGGCAAAAAGAGCGTCAAATACGGATGTATGTGTGTGAGCTTCATATGGCGGTGTGTATGAAGACATTTGTAGGAAAATTGTACCAGAATTAGATGTAGTTATTTTGAGCTATCGCGTGAGAGCAAATGCGAAAATTCGGAAAGTTATTTCTTTTTGAATTTGGGTGCATTGGAAGCGCCATTCCGTTTAGGTGAATGAATAGAGCTGTGCCACAACACTTTATTTAATTAGGGACAGTACGATTTGTTCCGATGCCGCCTGAAGGCTTAAAATGCCCATTAATATAATTTAAGGCAAGCTGGTACCCACTGGAATCAATACTCTTATTGAGCTTGGACAATATGGCTTGAGATTTGCGGTGCATTTCGATATTGGCTGCGTCCATAAATTGCCGAACTTTGTGTGTATAGCATTGAACTTCGGTTGATAGAACAGGGAAAAGGGTTGGCAATCAAGGCACATTCATTTAAGGTGGTGGCACTAGACCAACAACAATGTGTTGTACGTTTCATTGTCAAAGCAAAGTATTGGTGAAGTAGAAACAAAGAATGAATTCGCCTTTCTTTCTGGGCTGACAGCCACATGGGCACGGCGAAAGCAAAAAAAAAAACAAATCAGCTGATTTACCGATATCACCTTTAATAGATTTGCTTAGTTGCGCACGTCACTGAATGAGTTGCTATGCTGACAACATTTTAGAAATAGTTGAAATTTTTTTATTTTGCAAAAAATTGTATTGTTTCTACACGTGGTTGTGCAAGTAAGGAATCATTAAAATTGGTTCATTTTTGACTAAGTTATGAGCAATTAAAAAAAATATGTTCTTATATAATTAAAAAAATCGATTTTTAGTCGAAAAACCAAATTGCCGATAAATCTTGAAAAAAAAAATTTTCGGGCGAACAAAAAAATACGTGTCTCATTATTTTGACCGGAGAGCAACATATTTGAGTTACATCGAAATCGAAGAACATGTCCCGAATAGCCCGGTTGAATTGAAATGGAAAGCATCAGTAACTATTTTGGTCCGGTCTAGAACGCTGCAGAACTGCCAAGTGTTTTGTGCCCGAACAGAAAACTGTCAAACTTTCTACTAACTACAGGACTAACTATCTCTATCTCTGACTCTGTCTCTATTCTTTCTTATATGTTTCTTTGATGCTTTTCTCCTCCCCTCCTTGATTATCTACACTCTTTCCAGAGCTCTAAATACATTGGGCTTTAAGCCTGAGTGTTTTAGAAGCCACCAAATCTCTTGGTGCTCCTTGGCTCGACCTATTCAAATTTCAAAATTTCAAGGGGCATTACAAGCCATTCACTGAATTTCCACAGCCATGTAATTTCTCCTCATTTTGCATGTTTTGTTAGTTTGTTGTGTATGGGAAAGGGAGATAACGTCAGACTTGTCCAAATTGCGAAAAATAAAGTAACTATTTTCACAAGGCGCCACCTATGGTTCTCAATTCGCCTTGTCGAAGTTCAAATATGTACCTATGCATGATTCATACACCATACACACACACATACTTATGCTTAAGTAAAGACGTACTGCTTGCCGCGCTGTCCAACAAGCCACATTGTTGTATTTGCATAGGGCAGGCACACAGCTACACATACATATACACATGTACATTTATATGATCTCAAAGAAAAGCAAGCAAAAACAAACTTTTTTGTGTTGAATTTCTTTATAAACTTGATTTTTTTTCTTCTAAACCCCAAATGCAATACAAGCAAATGCGCAAATGCCACTGACGCAATGCAATAAGGTAAAAGAAAACAATTATAATTGTAAAAAAATTAAAAAGTTACAAAAAATTAAAAAGTTACAAAAAAACTAAAAAAAAATACAAATTTAAAAAATATAAATTTATATATATGTATGTATATTGTAAATAATTTTAATTGTAATTAATTAAATTTACTTTTGCGTTAATGCATAAAACGCAAAGCGGAAGTGAGTACATATCCACGCCAATAGAGACCAGCAGCCGCGAAATCAAATATGTAAAAAAAAAAATATTAAAAAAAAAACAGTTTTTTTAAGATTTGACAATATGTTAAGAGTAAAAGAAGAAAAATGGCCGACACTGCTGCTACTACTAATACACACACACACACACACTCACATGCATGCACATGCATGTGCATCATTTCCCTACAAGACAGCTGACTATCATATAAGCACTCATATTATCATCATCACTATCCTCATCCAACTACACATTTTTGTTCTAGCCATGGGAAAGTTAGTTGATAGTTTCCCCTTGTCGGTGTGATATTCTACATATCTCTCTTTTACCAATAGCAATTTTTTATAAGTGAAAAATATATCTACTATGCTCTAAAGGCAAGGCAACTAAACATTTTTATTCTTACTATGTAATAACTGCTGACAACTAAACTCCTCATTGTCGTCATCACCAACTTCTCAGCACTAATAATCATATTTCTCGTTTTTGTTATCAAAAAGTAATCAGCGCTGATGGGCCTAACTACTCATTTTCGTCATCAAAAAGTAATCAGCACAAACTCCGCAATAACTCCCCATTTTCGTTAAAAAGTAATCAAACTGAGGATTTTCGTAAAATTGTTTTATTTAGAAATTATAAAATTTATATTTTTGTGTTCTCATCGAGATTCGAACTCACGAATTTTCAAAATTTTTTTGTTTTCATTAAAAAACTTTTACACACAAATTCGGTGTCTCATCCACGGAGATCCGAGCTAACGAATTTGCAACTTTTAGCCAAGCATCTACTCATTCGAGTATGGCGACCTTACAACGACAACAGCCAAATTTCACACTAGAACTTTTTTCAGAGCAACCATATTTTATTGTAAAAATCGTTAAAATGAATCAACACTGATGACAAAAACTCCTCATTTTTGTTAAAATCGTTAAAATTAATCAACACTGATGACAAAAACTCCCCATTTGCGTTAAAATTGTTAAAATTAATCAACACTGATACCAAAAACTCCTCATTTTCGTTAAAATTAATCAACACTGATGACAAAAACTCCCCATTTTCGTTAAAATCGTAAAAATAATCAACACTGATGACAAAACTCCTAATTTTCGTTAAAATCGTTAAAATTAATCAACACTGATGACAAAAACTCCTCATTTTCGTTAAAATCGTTCAAAAGTAATCGGACTAAGGAGTTTTTGTCATCATAAAATGTTTTATTTAGAAATATATAAAATTTATATTTTTTTGTTTTTATAAGAAAACTTTTACATATCAATTCGGTGTTTCATCCATGGAGTTTCGAACTTACGAATTTTCAAGTTTTACCCAAGCATCTACTCATTTGGCTATGGCGACCTTACAATAACAGCAGCCAAATTTCACACTAGAACTTTTTTCAGAGCAGTCACCTTATAAGCATACAAATGAGTCGCCTTGGCGTTTAAAGTATAGTAGTCACAATATATTTTTCACTTATATAAAATTGCTATTGGTAAAAGAGAGATAGAATTCACACCGAACAGAGGAAAAGAATATCAAATGAAATATTTGATTTACCCATTAAAAAATGTTGCATATGCTACCGGGTTGCCCATATTCGACGGACCCATGTGTTTTTTTTTTTAAATCAAAGAAAAACACATTTTTTTGATGTTGACGATAATAATCATTTTATCTGGTTCAAGTAGATTTGTTGAGATCACTTTTTGAATATGATGTCTTTCAAATGCCCGCCTTGAGCCTGTGCCCGTTTTGCAGCATTTTCCATAGTTTTAGCTAACATTTCGGCTGGAATAGCGGCTATTTCCTCACGGATGTTGTTCTTGAGCTCTTCTATGGTCTTTGGATTATTAATATAAACCTTTGATTTTAAATATCCCCACAAGAAGAAGTCAGGTGGCGTTAAATCGAGCGAACGCGGTGGCCAGTCAAAATCGCCATTTTTCGACATCAAACGACGAGGAAAAGAAAGAATTTCTTCAAATAATCGATTGTGGTGCGAGCTGTGTGTGGTGGAGCGCCGTCTTGTTGAAACCAGAACTGCCTCATACGCTTTTCGACGAATAATTGGCATCACAAAAGTGGTTATCATATCGCGATAACGCTCCTGATTGACGGTAACAGCTTGACCATCTTCATTTTCGAAGAAAAACGGCCCAATATCCGTTTTCGCACTAACGCCTCACCAAACAGTGACTTTTTCGTCGTAAAGAGGTACCTCCTGAATTTCGTGAGGATTTTCAGTGGCGTAAATATGGCAATTTTGCTTGTTTACCGTCCCATTCAATAAGAAATGAGCCTCATCGGATATGATGATTTTGTTCCAAAATTGCTCGTCATCTTCAGCCATTTCGATGACTCTTTGGGCCCATTCCAATTGACGAGGCTTGTCCGCAGGCAACAATCTTTGCGTCAATTGAATCTTATACAGGAATAAATGCGGATAATTCGTTGTAAAGTGGTCCGAGCAATGTCCAACTGCTGAGAATGGCGATTTTGGGATGTCCTTGGCGACGTCTCAACACTGGCCCGTACAAGAGCAATATTCTCATCCGATCGCCTTGGTCGGTTTTGATTTGGCCTCTTTGGATTAGAAAGAGCATCACCCGTCGAAAACCGTACGTACAAACGTTTAATGGTGTTCTTAGAAGGCGTACTTTTTACATTATATAATTTTTTATACGCACGTTGAGTTTACACAATTGATTTCTTTTGTTGAATGTAAATTTCAACAATTTGGGAGCGCTCGCGTGACGTGTACTGTTCCATGGTA
The DNA here is from genome assembly GCF_028408465.1 of Anastrepha ludens. Classification (NCBI taxonomy): domain Eukaryota; kingdom Metazoa; phylum Arthropoda; class Insecta; order Diptera; family Tephritidae; genus Anastrepha; species Anastrepha ludens. The sequence continues at coordinate 22,008,286 of NC_071499.1, read as the reverse complement.
AAAATCTGCTTGGACTGACGCTTCCAACGCAGTATGTCATTAAGCGATCTGACGTCTCTGTCAAAAGATACAGGGTTGCCAGATAGGTCCGTCGAATATGGGCAACCCGTATTCTGATAATGCGCCTGCATTAGAGACTAATAAAATACTTGTAAATGTGTTGGAATTTTTGTCAAAAGTGCTCAGCACTGTCTTGTAGGGTTGGTGTGCCAACACAAACACACACCCACACATAGACACATACATAGGCGCCTAGTGCATAGTGAAATAAAGAGAAATTTTTGTCTTTCGCTTTTTTTTCCTAGTTTTACGTACTTTTATGATTATTACGTTGGCTCCAACAAACAAACAAACATGCAAACATGCAAACATATATTTTATGGTGTATACTGACTTACAAATATTGCTCTTAATATTTTACGGTTGTATGTTTGTACGTGAATGTACATTTTTTTATTTGCAAAATATATTTACGTGTAAGTACGCATACATTTACGCATAGTTTTAGTGTTCTAAGCAATATTTTTTGCAATTTTTTTTATATAAATACATACTTACATACATAAATGTACATTTCTCGTTTTTATATATAAATGCGTTTTTTGTTTTTTTTTTCGTTTGTTTTTGTTTTACCATATTTTTAATATTTTAATACTTTTAAGATTACAAATCTTATTTTTATGGCGATCGATTAATTTTAAATGCGTGCATTGCTTTTTCTACATACACGAAAAACTTAAATTAATTACAAAACAAACAACAACAAATTTAAATATAAAAAATATGTACCATTCGTACGTTTTGTATGTGTAATTTAAATTAAACTTTTTAAATTTAATACTAAGATTAAAAATGATGTTCGTTGTAATTAATTGTTAAGTGCTATTTGTGCGTAAATTTAATAAATTAATTAACAAAAAACAAAAACAAATATGTATACATAAAACTAACTGCTGTAAAATATTAATAATACAACAACAACAAACAAAACAAATTAATAAGTAATAACTTTTTTTTTAAATTATGCTTCAAATTTTGCATGAAAAAGTAAGAAAATGCTGAAATTATTTTGAAAAAAGAAAAACAAAATACACAAAAAAAAATTCATGCAAAGTGAATTGAACCATCCACCGTTAATGAAATGCGAACTCTATTCAATTTAATAATTTTAATACGAAAAATAACTTAATTGTGTAAGTGTAAAAGCAAAGGAATACGTGAAATGTGAAAAAAACTAATAGCGAAAATAAGCAAAATTATTGAAAACTAATTAAAGAAAATATAAACAAAGATAAGTAAAAATTATCAACAAAATGTTGAAGTTGTATTTTAAATAATTAACAAATAATTGTAAAGTATTTTTGTTGATATTAAGTGACTTTTAGCTGAGAAAAGGAAGAAGAAGAAGCAAAAAACAAAACACGAAATCGAAAACGATTCAGAATATGTTAATAAAAATGTACTAATAGTAAGTTAATTAAGTTATTGAAATGAGAAACGAAAAAAAAAAAACAAAAAATTTATTTCAAAGAAAAAAGATAAAAAATCATAAACACGCAGCAAGGCAATTACACGTATGCTTATGTATTAGTGAGCATAAACACATTTTCAAGCAGAAAAAATAGTGAAGGAAATCATGGAATTTTTTATGCTTAAATTCTCTTAATCGAGCAAATCATGGTATTTTTTTTTATTCTACAATTTTTTTATCCAGGAAATAATGGTATTTCTTTTTTTCTTTTTGTTCCTTAAATTCTTTTAATCGAGTTTTAACAACAACAAAGTGCAAGCATTTCACTTCAACCGAATATATTGATATAATAATTTCTTTAGGGTATATAATAAAATCTTTTAGGGTTTTTCAGTAAGAGCGCTTCAACTTTTGAACTTTTTTGAATAAAACACAAACGGTTTGACTTTTTTAACTAATTTTTTTTTTATTATCGAGTTTGAACATATACATTTAAGTATGAAGCGTTCAATATTGGCTCTGAGCTCACAAATCGTCGCCGGCTTGTTACCGTAGACCAATGACTTCACATAACCCCAAAACGGGACGGCTTGTTAAATGGACCGTAAAATGGCCGTAATGCTCTTAAAGTAGCAGCAACAGAACGATTATTTTCATAAAAAATGTGCACGATTTGCAATCGTTGCTCAAGTGTGTAGCGTTCCATGATGAAATGTATACCAATGAAGTTTACAAATGACAAGCGAAAAATAAAAAATATTGCGTCGTTCGCCCTCCCTATCGGAAAAAAGTTGAAGCGCACCTATTGAATAACCAATACCTAAAATGATGAAATGATTTTCAACGATAAGCGCGCGAATTATAAAGGGTGGCTAAGTTTCGAGGGCCGCTGTTGATTTGGAATAAAATACAATTTTTTTTAAGAAATTGTTGTCATTTCTCCTTATTATGATAATATTGGTATGACTCAATTACGCATGGAACAAAATATCGGCCAATTGGCCGCCACTGCCTCGGCGGCACACCTTCATCCGATGCTCCAAATTTTCGATGACGCTAAGGCATAATTGAGGTTCTATGCCGTTAATGTGCCGAATTATCTCATCCTTTAGCTCTTGAATTGTTGCTGGCTTATCGATGTAGACCTTTTCTTTCAAATAACCCCAAAGAAAGAAGTCCAACGGTGTCAAATCACATGATCTTGGCGGCCAATTGACATCGCCGCGACGTGATTATTATTCGGCCATCAAATTTTTCGCGAAAAAGAGCCATTGTTTCGTTAGCTGTGTGGCAAGTGGCCTCGTTCTGTTGAAACCACATATCGTCCACATTCATATCTTCCAATTCGGGTTATAAAAAGTCCGTTATCATCTCACGATAGCGAACACTATTCACAGTAACTGCCTATTTTGCCTATTTTGGAAAAAAATACGGCCCAATGATGCCGCCGGCCCATAAACCGCACCAAACAGTCACTCTTTGTGGGTACATTGGTTTTTCGGCAATCTCTCTTGGATTATCATTCGCCCTAATGCGGCAATTCTGCTTATTGACGAATCCACTGATGTGGCGGTGCATTGTCATCAAGAAAAATTACTTTGTGACACCGATCGGCATATTCCGGGCGTTTTCGGTGTATAGCGCTGTTCAAATCGGCCAATTGTCTTTGGTAGCGTGCACCGTCAACTGTTTGACCTGGTTTTAATAGCTCGTACCAAATCATACCACGCTGATCCCAGACAACTCACAGCATTGCCTTGCGGCCGAAGCGATTTGGTTTGGCTGTTGTTTTTGGCTTGTGGCCGGGTGGACCATACGATCGTTTACGCTTGGGATTGGACAAATACATCCATTTTTCATCACCCGTAACGATTCGATGCAAAAAAGACTTCCTTTTGAACCGGGAGAGCAGCATTTCACAAGTGGTTTTTCGGTTCTCTTGCTGCCTTTCAGTCAGTTCATGTGGCACCCATCTTCCGACCTTCATCCAACAATTCTGCGTCCTCAAACTTTTTCGGTGGCCGGCCACGGCCCTCGTTCTCCTTGCTAAAATCACCACTTCGGAATTTTTCAAACCACCTGAAGCACTGTGCTCTACTTAGAGCATGTCCATCATGCTTATAGAAGGCATTTGATGAGCTTGAGAAGCGTTTTTCTTCAATTGATAACAGAAAATCAACGATGTCCGCAAATCGTTGTTTGAAGGCACGAAATTCGACATTTTTAAGAGGGACAAAAATGCTTTGTTGTATGAAAAGTAACAAACAATGAACTGAATATTGTTGACAGATGTTGAAGGTTTAAAAATACTCCTAGCGACATCTATGGACTAATAGTTAAAAGTCTCATTTCATAGGTATATATATGCATTAGGGTAATTTGAAAAGTCCGAACAAAAACAAAAACAACTTCATTGTTTGTGGTAAACCTCTTTTATTTTTCGACATAGTCTGGCTTATACACTTCTTCCAACGCCGTTTTAATTTGTTGATCCCTTCCGGCATTAAAATTCCCCAACATTTTTGTTTTTTCTTGATGCCACCCCTAAATTTTCTTTTATGTAAAAAATTATACTCCTGTTTTTTATTTCTTTTTTATTAAATTTCCTATTTTTTTAATTTAATTTTTTATTTTGTTTTACTTTCTTTATTTTTCTTTAATTTTTATTTTTCTGTTAATTTCTTAATTTTTTAATTTAATTTTTTTATTTTTTTTTTTATTTAAATTTTTTATTTCTTTTTTTTTTATTTAATATTTTCTCGTACTATCAACCCTTCGAAAATTCACGCACTTGGGGAAAAATCCACTTTTCCCTAAATTTGGCATTAGATGTTTACAGATCGATATCTCCGCTTTAAGTTTCCCTTCACAAATGTCCAAAATATGATTCCAATATAATAAAAAAAGATAAAAGATAGTTTTTTTTTATAATTTGTAACATTTTGGGGGATACCTATTAAAATATTATTTAATGTCCCCTTTTAATTTGATTAACTTAGCTTAAAAAAGGGCCCACTCTAATACAAAAGCATTCGTGAATTGCCAATCTAAAAAATTATGTGACCATAAATAATGAAACTAAAAAAAACAATCATTTGCGCCAATTTCGTTGCAACAGAAAAAAAAAACTTCTAAAATCAGCTAAAAATTCTGAAGTGTTGTAAAATTTGTAAAACCTTTCGGTTGAAAACTGAGTTTAATATTTCAATAAACAAGAAAAGCAAACAAGAAAATTCTAATTCAATCAAAGAAATAAATTCGAATACAAAAACTTTATATTTAAACCCATTTAACTTAACGAAATTCCGAAATTTGGAAATTTGGAAATTTGGCAGGTTATCTGAAATAATGTTAAATTTTCAATGAACGAACCTTAAACTTTGCAAAATTCCAGAAGCCTAAAAATTCTAAATAACTTCCGTAAAATTTTCATTTTCATTTTTTGTAAGCAGCGTGCAAATTTTCAGTAACACAAAAAAAACAACAATAAAAACGTTAATGCAGTTGAAGCACATAGAAATAATAAATAAGCGCAAACCATAAATCAAATACAGACAGACATACAGCAACAAAAAAAAACAACAATAACTTTAAAGAAAACTACAATAAATAAAATAGTTTATATTGCAAAAAAAGCAAAAGAAACAAATTAACAACCGATACAATGACACAATAATTAAACAATAAGCAAAAGTAATGTATGTATGTGTACAACAATAACAAAACAATCAAGAAAATAATTATTGTTATGGAAAATAAAAATGCAATCACTAAAATTGATGCCATCGCAAAGGATCAGATGCGAAATCGATTTGGGTTCAAATCTTTGAAGAAAGAAAATTTAGTACCAAAAATCAGATTCCAAAGCGGTTCAGGGTCAAATGTTAGCAAAAAAAATATTTAGTACCAAAAATTAGCTTCGAAAGCGAGCAACTTTTTATTTCCTTTTATTTGTCTACGAAAGTTTAGAAACTTTGCAAAGGTTTTTAATAGTACAAAAATGTATGTACATTTTTTTTTATATTTTATTTTAATTTTTTATTTATGATCAGAATTAGACTAATTGCAGGAAATCACGTCCGAAGGCCAAGGCTTGCGCTCTGTTGTCATTAGTTGTAGTAGTTTTCCGTCATCTAGCCATAATTTTAATTTCTAATTTTTTTATTAATTTATTTTTTATTATTTTTATTTATTTATTTTTTACTTTTTTTCTTTGTTGTTTTTATTGTTTTTTTTTTGTCAAGAAAAAAATGATGATGTGATGAAAATATGTTGCCAAAATATTATACTAAATATGGTTTTAAGTAAGAAATTCATAGATTCCGTCTTAAAATGCATAAAAAATTCACAAAAAATGCGGAAATACCTGCAAATTTTATAATCGCAAGGGAATTAATTTTGGTGAAGTATCATTTTATTGATTTTCTATATACTACTTTTCTACATGTTTTTTTTTTTCATTCAACGTTAATTTAAAAACAAATGTTAGTGGTGGTTCAAATGTATTTGGTGAAACTACTATTGGAACTTTGCTTTTGTGTCTCCTTTCTTAATAATTTTTACTTTTTTTATATTTTATATATATATTTTATATATATATTTTATTTTTTTTTTATTTTTTATATTTTTTTTTATTTATTTTTTATTTTATTTTTTACTTTTTATTTAATATTTTTTGCCTGAAAAAATTCATATTCCGTAAAATTAAAAAAAATACTAAATACTTATAGAAAGCGCAGAAAAATTTATTTTGGCAAAATATATTTGTTTGTTTGTTGTTCCATTTGTTCTGTTTTTCCTTTACTTTCGTGAGATTAAAAAATTCTACATTAAAATATAAGAAAATTTTATAGTAATAATGTTTAGCAAAATATTACTTAAATTTATTTGAACATTAAAAAATTTCCAAAATTGCTTTAAAAATTATAAAAAGTTGTTCATAGTAATAAAATTAATATTTGGTAAATTTTTTTGTGTTTTTGCTTATAAAAAGTAAGGATTATCCATTAGCTTCTATACACCAATCGCCCATCCTTGAGCCTTAACATCAGTAAAAGAGAGAAGAGCAGCAAAAAGGCTTCAGCGCGTAAAACTGTAATGTTCAAATAAAAAAGTTTTCCATACAAAACCGCAAAATTCGAAATTCTATAAATTATAAAAATATATTTTAATTTAATTTAATTTAATTTTAGTAAAACTTAAAAATAAATTTTTAATATATATTTTTTATTTATTTTAAAAGCTCAAGTGCAATACGAGTTTATATTGCAGAAGACTCAAATAAAATTGAATATTTTTTTTCAAAATTTCGACCCAAATCAATTTTGCAATCATTTCCGTAAAAAAAACCAGCACTTCTACATACAACATTTTCCATAACCAGCATATTTTTAAGAAATAGTAGACAATTCCGAAGTTTTAATTTGATACTTGTAAATCCCAAAATCTGTAAAAATTTATGACATCACAACAAAATGAGTAAAGTACGAAGTGGTCGAAGGAAGAAAATAGTGCCTATCAGAAAGAAGAGTTAAAAACTACAAAAACAAAAATCAATCAAGCATACCCGATAACGAAATTGTAAACCAAAAAATGTCTCTACCGAAAAAAAATGTAATCTACTTCTGCTTTAATATTTTATTTATTCTTTTTTTTGTACTATTTTTTCGTTTATCCGTATGTGCATATGTACATATAACTCTGCTTAAGCACTAATATTTTATTAGAAAAAACTTCGATACAACTTTTTCTGTTTGGAAATCATCAGCCACGGCAACAGCAGTGATTATTTTCTTGGTCATCTATTCGAGTTTTGCTAAATTTGCTAACTGATTTCATCTCCATTGTTGTGAAACTAAGAGGATTATAAAAATTTGTAAAAGAAAGTTGGCGATTATGATAAAAAATATATATACACACACATCTCTGTGGTGTGTACGATTAATTGCAACACACATACATCTAAACACAATTAATAAATAAATACAATAAACACAATAGTAAATAAATTACATGTAATGCTAATGATAATAATTAATTGTAAGTGAAATGAAATTTAAAATTGAAATAAAAATTTTCAAATAAAAATACCATAAAATTAAAATGGGTGACTTTTATTTCTTGGTTGGTTGGTTAGAGTGGTGATTCATCCAGAATCCAACTAGCGCTTCCGCACCATTTTGTTGCCACATCCTCGATACCAACTTGTTTAACAGTTACTTACAGCAAGACTTTATCCAGTCTGTGCGGTTTAGGAACCTTATTAGGCTGTTGACGTCTATGCCAGACAGTTGCTCGAGACTCTCGAACAACTGTTTACTCAGGGTTAACATTCTGTCCTTCCATAGGGCAGGGCATTCACAGAGGAAGTGGAAGATTGTTTCCTTTTTCTGCGGTTGTTTACAACTATGACAGTATGTGTTGTGAGGGATGCCCATTTTGGTGGCTTGTTCTCCGATAGACCAGAAGCCTGTTATGACTTCCGTTAGTCTACAGACGTCCCGTCGTTTCATGTTTATCAATGTCGACGATTGCTTGAGGTTGTAAGTGGGCCATAACGTCCTGCTGATTTTACATTTCGTCTGGTCTCTCCATCTGCGATTCGAAGGTATTTTAGGGAAATTGCATTCTTGACTGCACCTAATGGTATGAATACCGATTCTGCAAGAACGTTATTCATGGCAGATCCCCCTCTTGCCAGTTCATCGGCTTTTTCGTTACCTTCTATGTTCCGGTGTGCCGGGACCCAAATTAAGGTTACTTTATGGTTTTCACTCAAAGTGGTGAGGCTATTCCTACTTTGCTCCACCACTTTTGAGGTTGTTGTAGCCTGGATTCCAGTGCCTGGATTGCAGCTTGACTATCCGAAGGAATAGCGATTTTGCCCTTAAAAGAGAAATCCGTGTTTATTAGCCTACAAGCTTCCCCAATTGTCAGTACCTACGCCTGGAAGACACTGCTGGTATTAGGGAGACACACACATTTTTCAATTCCAAGTCTATGAGAATATATACCAGCACCAACACCACAATCCATTTTACTGCCATCTGTATAGACTGTAGTGTCGAAGTTGTTTAGAGAGAATCCCTTATTCCATTCTTAGATGGAAAGAGAGTGGCAAAATTCCTATTGAAAGTTACCGTCGGGACGATGTAGTCAGTCCTCACCGAGATTAACTGAGCTTGTCGCAACAATAGACTAGCGTGACCATACGTTTTTTCTTTCCAGCGACCCGCTTCATTTAGCCTAAATACACTCATGGTTGCCGTCTTCTTTATATGTAGGTCTATTGGAATAAAGTGTGTCAGTGCATTGAGAGCCTCTCTAGGACAAGATCTTATTGCACCGACCGTTATTGCACAGGCTGATCTTTGTATTCTGCCGAGTAATTTGGTATTATACTCTCTCCCTAGAGCTTTCCACCAAATTACCGAGCCATACGATTGAATAGGTCGTATAACCGCCTTATACAGCCATAATGTATGCTTAGGTTGAAGACCCCATCTTCTTCCAAGCATACGTTTACAGGCATATAAAGCAATTTCTGCTTTCCGCGTTCTTCGATGTTTAATTTCCAGCTAAGTTTGGATTCCAGAATTACCCCTAAGTACTTTGCACTGGGTGAAAGTGAAAGAGTTTGTCCGTTGATATTTGGTAGGGTAAAATTTGGTACCTTATATCTGGTGGTAAAAAGCATAAGTTCTGTTTTACGCGGGTTTAAACTCAGGCCACATCCTGTGGCCCAATAGTTAAGCTCGCCTAATGCCCTTCGGATGAACCCACTGATCGTGTCCTGACACCATTTATTTCTTACTCCACAGAATATATTACAGAAATATTCTACATGTTTTTAATTTATTTATTGTTTTTCTTTTTGTATACATCTCTAATTGGTCCACTTGCAACTAGTCACTTTTAAACTAGTGTGAGTTGTTACCTCAACTACACTTTCATGAACTATTATGTTTGCAATGCAGTTTAGCCCTTCTCTGCAAAGTAACTTCCAAGTAAATTGAAAATATTTCGTTAAAATGAAAACATTTTCTAGGTAGGTAGGTGAAATAGTTAAAGTACCACTCTGGTACTTCTCAAGTAGCACTAAAGCGCCGTTTTGATACCATTATGAGACCTCCAACAGGCAGATATCTACAACCAGCCAAAGCTGTTGATATAATGGAGGAGATTGATTAGATTAGGTTAGGTTAAAGGAGGTCTCTAAGGACAATTCAGTCCCCTTCTATTTTCTAATCAAAACTACTTTTTACTCGACATACGAGGTGTGTTCGAAAAATAAGGTAAATAAGCGTTTTAGCCTAAACGCCGAGCATATGAGCGGAGAGTGGAACGCGTTAGCTTCGTTATTCGTGCGGTGTATTTAGTCATGATACACCAAAACGAAAAAATGTGTAAAAGTTGGTTGCCTGTCGGCTAGCAATGGCAAGTCTCCGACTGTATTTCTAGCATGAAAAATCTCCTCATAAAAAAAACAATCGGCCTTTCTGAGTTGCCTTAAAACTGTAGGTCCCTTTATTTGTGGAACAACGTCTAGACGCACGCTACAAATAGGAGGAGAAGCTCGGTTAAAAAGCTTTAGTCACCAGGTCGTAGTGGACGGGAGAACACCATGCTGTCGCAATCGAATCGCATTTCAGTGGCTTGTATTCAACTGTTTATCGTAAATTTAGTTCAACGTTTACGTGACTTCCCAAATGAAGATTTAATTCCTTCATGGGTGCGAAGATTCCGGGCAACAAGTTCGATGACAAACAGCTTACTTCCGGGCCCAGTCGAACATCGCGAATATATGAAAATATTGAGCTCGTCGCCAGCAGTTTGCATGATAATGCGCTTCAGTTCCGGCGCACGAGAGCGGCTGCCCTGGGAGTTCCAAAAACTATTATGCTTCAAATGTTGAGGAAGAATCTTAGACTTCATTTCTTCATCATTCAAGTCATGCAAGCGCTTAAGCCTAACGATTAAAATTGGAGTCAAAATATTTGCGAGGCAATGTTGCAGAGATTCCGTACGGTTAACACTATCTTTAAGACTCATGAAGCCCATTTTCATTTGAATTTTATTGTTAATACAAATAAGCAAAATTGCCCTTATACTTTTAAAACAGCTACAGCCATTTCACAGCTCCGGACGCAAGGAGAGTAGACGAGGCAGTCTTTATCAGAACGCTAACTTGGACCTTCTCTGTCTTCGATGAAATGCTACCGTAGTTCCGGGGCAGAGGAAACTTCCAGGAGAGGAAGAGGATTGTTTTAGTGGCACACCACCCGACGCAGCAGACGACAGTCGCTGTAAGTGCGAAGGTATTTGAAACCCCACATCACAGCCACACAAAAAATTGGTATGCATTGTCAAGTACTGAATAATTGGAACACCTTTTTTTTTAAATTGCCAAGGGCAAGAAATTTCGGTGGACGGTTATTTTTATCGACGCATGCTGTGCGATTATTTTCTACCAATAATGAGAGAACAGCCTTCCATAGAGAACAGCCAGAGCGACCATAGCGATACTTCGCGATTTCTTTCCATATTTCCAATAAGAAAAGATTTGATTATTTTTTTTTCATATAAGTTTTTTATTGAAGCTATTTTTTGGGATTTCTCATTAAGACTTTTTCTTACAAAAACAAATGCATATTCGTACATTTTTTTATATTTTGTAGCGATTTCTTTAATATTATTTTATTATTTTTTGTTTCTTTTTATTTCACACTTTAATAAATTTTCGTCGTTTGAGGCTTAGTTTAGTTAAGAAAGTTTTTTTTATGCATTGACGATGCAAAGTGAATGATTTTCTTTTTTATTTTACTTAATTTTTTATTATATTTTACTTTTACTTTCGAGCACTTCACTTTTTGTTCTGCTGATCACTACTGACTGAACTTATTTGTTGTTGTTTTTGTTTTTCTTTCGGTAAATAATTACTTACAAGACAGAAACTAGTGAGTGCACGCAGAGCGCAGTGAGTCTCAGAGTAAATCAATGCACGAGTATATGTGTCTCAGAGTACATCATGTGTAATGTGTGTGTGTGTGATTTTCGTTTGATTTGGTACTCATCATAGCTACTAATAGGTACCAATACTCAAATTTAAAAAATAGCAACGTTATAATTCTAATAATAAAAATAATAATAAAAATAGTAATAAACAAAGTTATTCACATTCATTTATAAATATTATTTTTTTTTTTTTTTCGTTTTTTTTTTGATTTTCTTTAAGAGTTAAAGAGTGTGTGTGTGTTGTTGTTGACATATGAATACTAAATAAAGTATACTTTACATACACATAGGAAGTTTTATAGGTATAATAAGTAGGTAGGTGTGTATATAGGGTATATCTTTATTACCAAATATGCTAGACGCTTGCATGTATATGTATGTATATATACATAGTATTTCTATACATATGTGTTGGTATATGGTATATAGTAAGTAGGACCATAGCTAAATAGGATATTTTAAATGTGGTATATAAATACAAAACGTACAGATACGTGTGTTTGGGTATATATGTGTGTGTGTGTTCGCTGCAACCAAGTGTAAAATTATGAAATTTAGTTTTCATAAAATTATGAAAATAAATGGGAAAATAAAGGTCCAGCTAGTCAGACTCTATTTAACTTAACTTTAGCCCAATCTGTTGGGCTGGGCTATGGGAACTTAAAAAGAAATTTTAATAACTACCAATGTTACACACCCGTCTGGATACTGAGAGTTAATGATATACATAAACCAGCTATTGCGATTTGACAGAACCATAATGAGAAAAATCTAAGGTCCTATTTGACTTAAAAACGGTACGTAGCATTCGTTACAACGAAATTGACAACCTTATTGGTGGTGAAAATGTAATACGTTTCATTAAATCGCAGCCGATTAGATAGACTGGTCACATCATAAGAATGCCAAACGAAAAAATCCAAAAAAGGTGTTTACTTTGCGTCCAATTGGAGGAAGAAAGAGAGGCCGACCAAGAAAAAGATGGCTTGATGACGTCGAAGCAGACTTAGCACGTTCCCGCCGGCGACCGAATTTGTTGTTCTCGACATCTGGCGGCTCTGTAACTACAAGATTGTTTCATCGGACGGCGCTGTTGTAACCGTAATTGCATATCGCTCAGTGAGATCTGCCGACTATGCCTGCGTTAGATGTAGATTATTTCTCTCCTTTTGGTACAAGCCGTCCACTACTGGTACATGCCGGTGGGAACGTGTTAAGAGCGATGAACGTTCGTAATGAAAGAGAAGAAATGAAGCCAGAGAGAGTCTGAATTGGAGGAGGATTCTTGATGAAGCCATCCACCACAGAATGTGAAGCTAAGAGAGAGAGAGAGAGAGAGTTCCCCCCCGTCGAGCAAAACTCCCACTTGAAATTATAAATTCTAACATTTTTTATTTTAATTTAATTTTAACTTCAAAGAAAATATATATAATTCATTCTTTAATAAATCCTTGTAGATCAAAGTTCCAAACTTTGTACGAAATTCCGAAAAAGTCATACAATTCTCATCAAAATGTGCAACTTTTTGAACAAAATTTTTAGAAAACTTTTGAGTATGCAGTTGTATACCCCATTCAATTTTAGTACAATAAAGCGAAATTTTGAAGTGCCTAAAAATCGAATTGATTTTTAACAATACTTTTGTTGATCGTGTTGTGCATTTGTGGAACATCAAGACGCACAACACAAATCGGGGGAGGAGCAAACTATCAGCAAAGCATATAAGCGCCAATTACAGTGAAATTCCTTATAACCGGACACTCACCGTCGCAGTGTTTTTGTCCGGCTATGGGAGATGTCCGCTTATAAGGGATGAAGTCACAAAATATTTATATACCACACATATGAATTGTATTGTACATAGTTTATTTAAGAAATTTTTGGAAGTAAAGAATATTTGCATACTTTAGTATTACATATAAATACATATATGCACATATAGCGATTAAGTACATTGTACAAGTCTTTACATTTCAATACTAGTTTGATTGAAAAAATTAGGTAATGCTTGATTGCTTTAATTTAAAATGTTCATTTTCAAAGTGACTCTCGATATTTTTAATGTGCTGAAAAGCTACATAGTCATTTTTTGCATATTGTTTCAAGCCCGCAACAAGTTTTAAAGCCTCATCCTATGATGTTATAGGCTCACTTATTTCTTCTGAAAATTCATCTTCTGAATCACTTATGTCCATAGTATCATCTTGTTGGTCAAATTGAACTTCTATATTGTTGTCCTCAGTGAAAACATTTTGATCCATTTGGAGAAAACCTTTGAACGCAACCATTCGCATACAACTGACTTAACAAACTGAATGGAAAACTACTCTTAATTTAAAACACAGGACTTGAATGAGTGTATACATGTTAAAAGGGGAATCACCTGTTTCATTTTTATAATGAACAACAAAGCTTGCTTGTGATATTTTTGAATTTTGTCCGTTTATGAGAAATTTTTTTATGAAAATGGTTTGAAATACCTTGTCCGCGTCCGGTTATTAGAGTGTCCGTTTATTAGGATGATATTTGTATGAAAAAATGAATGAAAAACCTGTGTGCCCAAAATTTGTCCGGTTATTGGAGCTGTCCGGTTATAAGGACTGTCCGTAATGGGGAATTTCACTGTATATTCATATATGGGGGCACAGGATATGGCCGAATGAGAGCATGCCAAGCGACTGAAACCTGAGTGTGTTTTGTGCAATCTGTATATAAGAAGGGTGATTCTGGCATCTGCACAAACTACGGGGTAAGCCAGCCATCGCATACAAGGTCCTGACGAGCGTATTGTGTGAGATAATGAAGTACATTGTCAACCAACTGATTGGGTAATATCAATGCAGCTTCAGACCTGGTAAGACCACCACAGACCAGATCTGCACAATACGCCAAGTACTGGAGAAAACTCACGAAAAACAGCCGACACATACCAGTTCTTTGTTGATTTTAAAGCCGTCTTTGATAGCACGTATAGTATGGTATATGGTATCCTGTATGGGATCCCCACAAAACTATCATAATACGGCTGCATCAGATGACGCTCTCCAATCGTTTTCATTGAGCAAGGCGTCAAGGTAAATGCGAAATACTTGCATTATCGGGAAAGTATTCTGGAGATTGCTATGAAGCTGTGGGCAGGCAAACATTTCAGTGGCAGACCATGGACGGATGTTTCAAAAAGACTCGCCACCGTCTCACAAAGCTCGAGTGAACCAAGAATGGCTAAAAAAACAACGTTCCGAACTTCATAACGTCCACACAATGGCTCTCAAGTTCACCAGACATAAATCCGATGGATTATTCTCTTTGGTCCATTGTGGAGAGCAAAGTCCGAACGAAAAGATTCACCAGTCTCAAGGCGCTGAAATAGCCATTGTCCGCGAGTGGGCCACAATACCTGCAAGTCACATTCGGGCAGCTTGCGATTCGTTTCTGGACCGTCTCAAGGCCACAGTCAAGACAAAAGGTGGTCATATCGAGCAAAAGTAAACTGATTCTTAATTTTGTATTATTTTCACACATTTTTCACTTTGAATTGAATAAAAGTAATTTTCCAAACTAAATTTATGGTATTTTTAATTGGTTACACTTCGAGTGCCGGACTCCGTAATATTTTCTATTTGACAATTTTGGATATAAACAGCGGGTACTTAAAAGTCGCGGATTTTGAAAATTTCACGTTCGTGTACTATTTCGAATATCTTTCTTTTTGGAGCCAACAGTTGATAATTCGGGAAAATTTGCGAAAATTTTTTTGCCGAAAAAAAATCTAAATGTCAACAAAAAATTAAATGTAACAAAATTAAACGTCAAAAGTTGAGTAATCCTTGTAAATTTCTTGCGGTAAGTTTAGTTGATGATAAGAGCGATGGTCCGCTACAAGCTAGGTAGGTAGATAAAGTGGTTGTCGGTTGACACACCTAGGCCTGCTGTAGGCCCATTGTGATACTACCAGGGCTGCCCCCTCTCCTCACTCTACATTGTCCTCATTGAACCAACCTGTGGCTTTAATATATCTAACAAGGCTTGTTATTTTTATATTGACTACTTCTGCCAAGTTATTCAGGGAACTTTTTCCTAAAATGTTGAACCTTCTTCTATCCAGACCCATGCATAGAAAGTGTTCTATGGTCTCTTCTTCTTCAATGTCGCTACAGCTTCTGCAATAGGCGTGCGGTTGATGGTCGGTATTGGAACTGGAATCATTGAGGACGCAATATGCCTCACGTGCTTGGAGGAGGCGGATAGCACTGATCATTTTCTTTATGAGTGTCCTGAATTTGCCAGAGCACGGCTACGAGTTTTGGGCTCCGATGTCGTGAGAATGAGTGATATTAATTCTCTAAAACTGGAGGATATTTTCAGATTTACCAAAGAATCTGGAAAATTTTCACAGGACTAACTACCTTTATCTCTGTCTCTCTCTATGCTTTCCTATCTCTTTCTCTGATACTTTTCCCCTTTCCTCCCTGACTATCTACCCTCTCTTTCCAGAGCTCTAAATACAATGAGCTTTGTGGCCTGTGTGTTTTGGGAGCCACCAAATCTCTTGGTGCTGCTTGGATCGACCAATTTAAATTTCAATTTCAACTTAAGTTAACTCTAGCGTCTAGACTAACTGGATCTTAAGCTTCACAAAAGTGTGATAATATACATTTGTATGCGTGTATGGGTTTACGCTTCATAATATCGACACAGAGAAATTACAAAATACGTAGATTAAATAAGAATACAAATATGATTACAAATACAAATTAAAGCGTTACACATACACATGTAATATATATATGTGTGTTTGTGTAGAATGTGAAAATCGGTAGATATATTTCACTTCTCGCATTTTTATTTATATATATATTTTTATATTTTTTTTTTTTATTTATATGTAAATTGTATTATCAAACTTAAAAACACAGTAATAATAATAATAAATGTTGCTTACAAATACAATTTAATTTAATTTTAAGCTTTATTGTTTACACAGTATTTACGCGAAGAAATATATCTGCATAGTAACACAAATAGGTTTGTTTTTATGAAAATTGCCAACGTTTTTGTATATTTTGTTCGGGTATTTTTGTTTTTAAATCTCATCACGACCTCCTCAGTGGCTGCGTGCAGTTAGAGTGTTGGCTGTGTTTGCCGCCAAGTGTAAACGACTAAGGGCCTATCATTTTTTTTTAACATAAACAAAAGTTTGCTATGGACTGCCGCCTACTCAAGTCAGCCAGTTTTCTTAACACTAAACTTAAGTTTCGCTCATTTAAAGAATGCAAGTCGCTTATTTGGAATTTTGCAGACGCATTTAAGTAGAGAACTGCAATAATTTTGGAACAAGGAAAAAAACTCAAAGCTACTTTAACCTGTAGATGGAGCAATGAATCGACATTAATATATATTTTCATTCCTTTGAAAACAAATTAACGGTTATGTAGAAAAAAAGGTTGTAAGGGGGGATAGAGGGGTGTATCCCCATCTTAAAACTGAAAACCGTACCCTCCGGAGGCTTATAGTTTTTAAATAATTTATTGTTAAAGTTGTGTAATTTAGCGAAAAGTTGGTGTTGCCTGAAATAAGAACGAAGTTTGAAGCAGACTCGTTCAGTTTGTAAATCTGCAATATTTTTTGTTTTAGTTTAGAATTGGGAAAGATTTTCCAAAATCTGCACTTCAAAACAAAAGCCCTCATCAAGCCAACTCCATCCACAGTATTTGTGCATAGAACTCCTTTCCACGTTAATACCATTGAGCTCAAAATTAAAACTTTATATGCGTGTGTGTAGTAAGGAGGCACAATAACCCTCATCCTTATCATCAACTGAAATGTTCCTTTTTTGTTGATATTTTTATTTTTATTTGCAGGCATCTAGCAACATTAACTGTTGTCAATCCCAATTAATTCTTATTTGCGTTTAAAATTGGGAAGTGCTGATCATAGACGACGTGATGATATGGGTAAATGGATTTGCATTTAATTTTCATTGAAATATTTCGAATAAAAGTATAAAAATAAGTAAAAACACGCGTGTGAGTGTATATACACATGGTAGAAAAAGTCTGCGTTCACCCACTGTTATAAAGTATTAAAATAATTTAACGTGTTTATCTTAAAACTCTCAGTTATTTCTTTTCACTTATTTCAAAGAAAATTATTCGTAGAGGGTATGAACAAAATTTTTTGGAGTTTGAGCTGCGTCGTGTTCAGATAACGGGATTGTAGTACAGTTTCTTAAATAGGCTGAGCAGAAAAAGTGTGCGTTCATTTCGAATAGTGACGATTATTTGCATGGCAATTACGTTAAATTTAATTTTAAATCATTCAAGTAGTTGACGCGGTTAAGAACAAATCTAAAGAGGGAAAAATTGATATTAGAAATACATTTTTTGCTACTGTGGACCAAAGGCGAAAAGAAATAGATATTGGTGAAAGGAAAATCATTGTAAGTTTCTGGCAAAATAGTAAGAGCTATCGGGAAATCGCGAAAATTGTTGGGAGGCAATACTCCTCGGTCCAAAGAGTGATAAAGAACTTCAAGCAAACGAATTGTTTGGAGTCTAAGCCTCGTTCTGGGCGTCCAAAAAAACTGACGGAAAGAGAAGAACGCAACATAACTATTCTTGTGAAGTCTAATCCACGACTAACAGCAAGCCAAATTTCAAAAGACATAGAAGTAAAATACCAAAAGAAAGTACATCCAGATACAGTAAGAAAAATTCTAAAAAGAATCGGATTTCACGGCAGAGTGGCCCGAAAAAAACCCTTCATATCGCGAGTAAATCGACTTAAGCGGATGGCTTTCGCCAAGGAATACGTAAACAAGCCACCAGAGTGTTGGAATAGTGTGATTTTTTCAGATGAGAGCAAGTTTTGCATTTTCGGGATAAAAGGTCATAAAATTATTTGGAGGAAAAACGGAACGGCACTTGGAAAGCAAAATCTGGTACCTACGGTAAAGCATGGGGGAGGAGGTGCCATGATATGGGGGTGTATGGCTAGTTCGGGCGTTGGAAATATACAGTTTATTGAGTCGATAATGAACAGATATGATTATCTCGATATTTTAAAAACGAATTTGAAAGAAAGTGCAATCAAACTGGGACTCGGTGAAAGATTTGTTTTCCAACAGGACAACGACCCGAAACACACAGCAGAGATTGTTAGGTTGTGGTTGTTGTATAATGTTCCAAAACAACTTCGCACACCCCCACAATCACCTGACCTTAACCCCATTGAGCACTTATGGGACGTTCTAGAAAAAAAAAAACGAGAGCGTATAATAACTAGCAAGGAAATGCTTAAGAACGCGCTTAAAGAGGAATGGGAAGCCATAAGTCCAGAAATAACAGCCAAACTAGTTGGATCAATGAAAAGACGCCTTCTAGAAGTCATAAAAAGGCGTGGATATCCAACTAGCTATTAATTTTAAAACATTCCTATGATCTTAAGCCTTTTATTTTATTATTATTGAAGTGAACGCAAACTTTTTCCGTTTAGTTTGAATGGCCTTTTTAATTTTATGTGATCTCATTTTAAATTTGATTTTGTTATTGGTAGCGAAATATGTGTGATAGTTACGTTTAAGTGAACTAAATAAAACTCATTAAAAAAAATGTCTGCAATATTTATTGTTTTGAACTTTTTCTAATGCAAAGAATATTTGCATAGGTGAACGCAGACTTTTTCTACTATGTGTATAGTGAATTTAAGTGAAGTTTAAAAAAATATAGTTTATAATGTGCCAAGCTATAGTGAAGTTCCCGAGGGCAAATTTTCGTTCCTGTTAGGGTGCTACCGCAGGTTTCACTTTTGCAGACACCTGCTTGAGCCAGAGCGGCCTCCTAGGCACGTCAGAAGACACCTTTTAAACTACGCCGACGAGATCCAGGACAAAACTGGCAGAAATCTACTGGACAATGTTAAGGCAGTCATTAAACGACATTCACCGGGAGACCGTCACCACACTCTTAAGCTCCCGTCCAGTGAAGGCCGTAATCGAAGTCCACCCACCACCTATAACAGATGAAGAGCTCCAGCTTCGACACTAACCACCTTTTCACATGCCATTTAAAACCTACTCATCTAACACCCCTCTCCCTCTGGACCCAACACGTCAAAACAGCATGTTTCCTGGGCCTACTTTTAGATGGGTTAGACAAAGACGAACGGTGAAATACACTACACTGACACGGCATGTATTACTGTTAAAACAGCAAGGGCACTTTGAAGGTAAATAATTACCAAACTATTACTTTCGGCATAATTGGGTGTTACAAAAGTTGTTCCTGAACGACTCCCTAACATCTCCACAAAGTTCCATTAAATAAAACATTATAGTTTGCCTAAAATGGCCCATGTTACACTACAGCAAATCCCAGCCAGAAGATGTCTCCCATAATAGCCCAGACAGATTAATCGGTATTACTGGTGCAGTTAATTCTGATTAAAATTGTAATGTGGGAGACAGTTGTTACGCGGATTAGTGAACAGCTGATTTATTCATTATTTACAAAAGTCAGTAAAAGCTGGACCGAAGGCAACAAATACGGATATAAGCTGCCCTTACACTAAGAAAGAATTATTTATTAAAAAAAAGCTTAAATCGCAATTCCTCATAATGTTCCGAAATTCATGTAATTTTGAACGTATTAGTGCAAACTAGCATTGCATCCAGTCTTTCTTATACTCTGCTTTAAAAATTTAATTAGTTTTCATTCCTAATAGATTTTAGGTGTGATTTTTCCGCACTGTTCCAACCCAATTCCCCTAATCCGTGGCCAACATCAAACCGAATGTAAAGGAAACATTTAACGAGCTGACCTAACAGGGAATGCGACGGAGGTTTGTTTACGCCAAATTGATATTGTGTTAGTGATATAAGAAAAAATGAACTCAGCTTTAAGTCAGTTGTTTCGAGGTTGTCTAAACAACGACTAATTGAAGGAACGTAAAGGTACATGGTGAAAAGATTTCAGACGTTTGTCCTAGACCACCACAGCTCATGTTGCTTCGTTGCCGCCTGAACAACGACTGATTGAACGAGTGTGTGTATATGTATTTGTATGAAATGATCAAGCAAAATTTTGCTGCCGAGTACCCGGTGACGTGCCAGCCGAAGTTGCTCGCTCAATTTCGTTCCTCTCTATAGCTAAAGATCAAACCTGATATTCTATCATTCTTGAAAAAAATCAACAGAGTCTCCTCTCATGAGGTTTCGTGGCTGTCTGAGCAACGATTGATTGGACGCGTGTGTGAAAATAAGTATGAAATGAGTCGGCGGAATTCTGCCGACTCCCCGAAGACGTGGCAGCCGATGTTGCTCTCACAATTTTGCTTCGGGTGACAACACCTTTTTATCTACCTATCATCCTTGGCTGCATGATGGGTCTCCCATTCACTTAGCTTTGCAATCAGCGGAACGTTATTTTCGCAAACATTTCGAGCGCTTTTTTGGCAATGGCATTCTTTATCTCAAGAATATCGAGAAAATATGTTGGAGAGCCTGTTAATTGAACTTGCACCCAATACAACATTTTGACCAGTTTTGAATATTTTAATTTTAACTGTTTTTTTTTTCTTACGTTCCTTACTTTTTCTGTCTAACAAAAACCCATATAAATCCAAATTTCAAATTTTTGAAGTAAGAATTTAAGATCTTTTTAAAAAAACTCAGCAAAGAGATTCCATCAAATTTAGCAAAACAAAACTGGATGGGGGAGCGTAGACCTGGTTTTTGTTTTGTTTGAGTAGCGCACAACAGCTGCAACCTATTTTTTGTTTGTGTGTACAACATTATGTACTATAATTCCCACTCACATAAAGCACATCAAAGTTCACGCAAAATTTGCATAACACCGACCAGAACACGCGATTTCACGCGCTCGGAATTTTTCCTAAATCATATAAATGTAAAAATGTATGCTCAGAATCCACCTATTCATGACAAGCTTCATGCATGGAAGGGAAAATTTGCATCACATTTGTGTGAAAGGATCATTATTTTGGAGGTGTTCTACGAGTATACCGTTATTCG
This sequence comes from Anastrepha ludens, assembly GCF_028408465.1. Classification (NCBI taxonomy): domain Eukaryota; kingdom Metazoa; phylum Arthropoda; class Insecta; order Diptera; family Tephritidae; genus Anastrepha; species Anastrepha ludens. Next base: position 21,986,771 of record NC_071499.1, on the reverse strand, counting down.
TTTCTGAACGAATTTGACAGAATCAGCTAATGGCCTAACGTAGCAGGAGTTATGAATCGTTTTGTTTACGAAAAAAACTGAGACTGTGTTAGTGAAATACGAAAAAAAATTCAACCAATGACAACACTTCGTTGCTCTTTGAACAACGACTAATTGGACAAGTGCGTGAATGCTAGTGAAATGATCGTACAGAATTCGACTAAATGTCCTAAGTGATGTGGCATCCGAATTTCCCCTGACAATTTTCTTTTTCACTATAGCTAATCAGTAAATCTGGTATCCTATGGGATCGCCTTACTAAGTGGCTGAGTAGGAAATGGGAAACCTGGTCAATAAGTTTTAATTCAAAGCCAGTATTTTACATGATTATTTATTTTCCTTTAATCGATAAATTCTTAGTAAAACTGATCCAAAATATCTTACCAAAGTCCTCATAAAGATTTCTAATTCGTCAAAATTTCAAGCGTCATGCGTGTGAGGTGCCCGAGCACCTTTCTTAATCGAACGTTTTGAAAATTCATATCTTTGTAAAAAAAAACCTTCATTCTTGGGTTCAATTGATCCAGCTCACGCAAGTCTTAAAATTTTTCCAAAACATTTTGGCGAAAATCAGTGGAAAAGCCCAATTCCTTTTTTTTGCTGCACCACCCTAATGTATGTACATAAAACATTGTATTTGGTTTACCGATTTGCGTTTTTGGAAAGAATATTTTTAAAAGGATAGTTTTTTATAGTTCCTGTGGAAAAATATTTTTTTTTTTTGCTGCGCCACCTTAATGTATGTATGTGTGTACATAAAACATTGTATTTTGGTTTCAAATTAATTTGTAATATAATAAAATGAAACTTGGACTGCCATGAAATCGGTATGTATGTATGTATACGCTTGTTTGTATATTTAATAATACATAGTAAATATAAATAATTAATAAAGTCTGCAAGGTTTATGTAGAATATTTTGGTTTTTCATTTGTTCTTTTCTTGAATACAAATACAATACGTTGATTGATTTTATAATTGGTGTTCTATATATGTATGCGTGTATCTATATGTATATGTATGCAAATGTATGTAGTTCATAGTTGTTGTTTTTGTTTTTGTTTTTACAAATCTATGCATAAATTGAGTTGAATTTGCTGTATAAGCAGCAACTGGTCCGAGATGCGTTCACAATATTTTGCGCAGCATTTTTTTGTGTTTTTTTTTAACTTTCTTCAATAGGTTTTTTGATTTTCTTGAAAGAGTAGTTTTTTTTCCTAATGCATACTTTTTTTCTTAATAATTCGTCGTCATTTTCTTATTATTTTTATCGGAATTTTTTAGCTCGTGTTCATCAGCGTTGTTTCATTTTTGCAGTTGTTATTGTGTTTTTGTTGATGTTTCCTTTTTTTTTTTTGAAGTTTTTCCATTTCATGAATATTACAGCAGTTGGCAGCAATGAGATTTGGTTTTTGGCGGCTGTCGCACATCGGACTGACGTTGCTTCTTTCGTGATGAAATATCCCTGATTAGATCATAAAATACCTGCACACAATTAGAAGAGAGTAAAAGAATTTTAGTAAACGATTTTTTTATTTTTATTATGTATAATTTTTTTGAGGTCGCATATCAAAGGGTTAAATGAAAATGAGTTTAGTTCAAAGTGGAACAAAAGCATGAAACATGAAATGCTACTCAAGCGCAAACACTGTTTGAGTACTACTACATACATACATACTACAAAACAGTGAAATTATATATACATATACATACTACATACATATGCATATAAGTAAACAAACTTATTCAAGGATATGAAAATAAATTTTGAAAATTTTTTGTTAATCGAAAAAATGAAATAAATGAATTAGTAAGCAAAAATTAAAAGCCAAATACCGTGAAGCAAACGACTGTAGTATTAGGTCAGTCCATAAGTTCGTGCGTATTTTACCCATAATTTCACTTTTGTACGATTTTTGCATACAAAAAATTATTCGCGGAATATAACGGAACTATTCATATTTTCTTTGATATGTATATAGTGTGGGCAAAAAGTAAGGTGAATTTATTTGTCAAATTTCGCGGGATTAAAATTTCGCTCTAGTTATTTTTTCATGAGTTGGCAGCACTGTTAATAACATCTGGGCCAACTTTCATGTGAATGTCATTATCAGTAATATATTTACGCTTGTGTTTACCAAACGACCAAGAGTGCATTTTTCGATTTTTACAATGTCTGATTTGATTGAGCAGAGAAGTGCCATCAAATTTTGTTAGCGGAATGAAATTTCGACTGCGGAAACGTTTAGCATGTTGCAGAAGGCATTTGGTGATTCGACCATGTCGCAGAAAAATGTTTATAAGTGGTACATAGACTTCAAAGAGGGTCGAGAACGTGTTGATGACTTGGAGCGCTCCGGACGACCATCGACGTCAACAGATTACCAACACGTCAATAAAGTGAAGGAGTTAGTGCTCAAAAATCGTCGGTTGACTATTAAAGACCTTACTGATATGATCGGAATATCAGAAGGCTCTGTGAAAACCATTTTGAAAGACCATTTGGGCCTACGAAAAGTCAAATCCCGTTTGGTACCGAAAACTCTCAATTTCTTGGAAAAAAGTCGTCGCGTTGATGTGTGTGAAACAATGCTTTCAGACTATCAGGACAAGCTCAAATGCATCATTACTGGAGATGAGACTTGGATTTATGCTTACGACCCTGAAACAACCGACCAATCAAGCGAATATCGTGCTAAAGGCGAGGCCAGACCGAAAAGAGCACGTCAAAGTCGTTCAAATATAAAGGTCATGGGGACAGTTTTTTTCGATTTTCGTGGTGTGGTGCACTATGAATTCCTTCCACCTGGCCAAACTGTTAATAAAGAATATTATTTGAGCGTTATGCTTCGTTTACCTGAAGCAATTCGTCTAAAAAGACCAGAATTATGGGCCAACAACTCTTGGTTTTTGCATCACGATAATGCACCGTCTCACACTGCACTCGTTCTTCGTGACCATTTCGCCAAAAATTCCACGCATATCGTTCCGCAACCACCGTATTCGCCTGATTTGGCTCCGTGTGACTTCTGGCTATTCCCAAAACTCAAGAGACCACTCCGGGGAACGCGTTTCGAGTCGATTGAGGAGATAAAAGCTGAATCGAAGAAGGTGCTGATGGCTATACCGGAAATGGACTATTTGGCATGCTTCGGGGATTGGAAAAATCGTTGACATAAGTGTATTTCATCGAGAGGGGATTATTTTGAAGGGGATGAAATTGATTTACAAGAATAAATAAAGATTTTTCATTTTACAACCAAATTCACCTTACTTTTTGCCCACAGTATATTGTGCATTCAACAAGTGATTTTAATCGCGGATTGACATACGTGTTGTTAAAAAATAGAATGGCAGGATAAAGTGATCGTCCAACTTTTTAAGCGGGACCCTCTTTGTGACTACGCCGGGCTCGATCAGTTCTTGCTAAAAAGGGAATAGATGACAGTATCAACACCATCGAACGTCGACTGAAGGAGGCGAACATATCCTACCATCCAACATCATCAAAACCACTGCTCTCAGAAAAACACATTGAGAAACAACAATAAAAATGCATCTTGCCGAAAGGCCAGTCCACGGTTCAAAGCACGAAGAAGATGACAGGCTATACTCGACAATGAAGAAGACTACACGGCGTATTGAGTAATTGCGACTCGTAGTTTTGTACATACTTTAATGTAAAAAAAAACTTTAATTCTATATCTTTTATACTGCATGAGAAATCGCGGTTCATTTTTTCTGACACAGGCTGTAATTGGCGCTTACACCCTTTTTGGGTGTTCGGTAGAGCTCCCCTCCTATTTGTGGTGTGCGTCTTGATGTGTGCCGACTTCGAACGTCAGATATTTTTTATGAGGAACTTTTTCATGGCAGAAATACAGTCGGAGGTTTGCCATTGCCGCTATTGGAAAAACCTTTTTCTTCATTTTGGTCTTTCACCGAGATTCGAACCTACGTTCTCTCTGAACTCCAAATTGTAGTCACGAACCAACCCATTCGACTACGGTGGCCGCCATTTCTATACCAAACCCTTACCTTAATCTTACAATAACAAATTAGGCTTTTTTTAGCGAAAAAATTTTAAAATCGAACAAAATATCCTCCCAGGGATAACTCGAGAAGCATTTCCTTTGACAAATGCATTTTCATTTTTTTTTTTTTTTTTTTTTTCAGATTATTATGTTGTTGATGTACCTTCATGAAATTTGCCTTCACTCAAAGAATTTTCAATATTTTGCATCGAAATTTGAGGAAAATATTGTTCAAAATATTGAGAACTTTTGACTATTAATTATTTATTTGCGACGCGTATGAAGAAGGTGTCATAGCCGAGTTTACAGCACGCAAATTATTTGCAAAGTTCAAAACATAGCGACTTTGACGTCGATGACACATCCCGCAACGGAAGACCTTCTGCATTCGATGAAGAATTTTTGAAATTACTTTAGAAGGTTTCCAAACCAATCGTGAATTGGCAGAAAAAATGAACTGGGATCATAAAACGATTCTCAATCACCTTTGTTCAATGGGATTTACCGAAAAATTGGGAGAATGGGTGCCTCACATCGCCTTCAAATTGGATCTCAGCACCTCGCCCGCCATCGAGCAACACGCGGTCATAAACAACGCTTTTTGTACCGAACCATCACGTATGATGGTGCCTATACATCAATATAAAGCAAAGAAAGGAGTGGGTGGCTCCAGGAGATACATCAAAGCCCAGAGTCAACCCGGATCTTCATCCACAGAAGATCATGATATGTGTTTGGTGGCACTGGGAGGGCATAGTGTACTGGGAAATGCTCGAAAAGAATGCCACGGCCAACAAGAAGCTCTACATTGCCCAGCAACACCGCGTGAATGAGGCTATGAGACTATTCAACCGAAAAGACTTGATCGACATGGTCAAATCACACTGCTTCATGACAACGCCAGGCCCCATGTTGCACAAGATATCAAAGCCGCACTCCAAGAGCTCGAATGAGAGGTTCTTCAGCATCCGCCGTATTCTCCGGACCTTGCACCGACTGGTTACCATCTTTTCCGCACTCTGTCAAACCATATGAAAGGCGTTACCTTCGATAACAAAGAAGTCTTTAAAAACTGGACCAACAACTTCTTTGACACCAGATTAGGCGATTTAGGCGGCACGGCATCAACAAATTGGTCGAGAGGTGGGAAGAGGTTGTCAACAGCAACGGCGTATATACAAGGTGAAGTCCAAACTAAACAAGACTGAGCTGAAATAGAAACGACAGAAGCTTTTTTCTAATACTTCAAGTTTATTTCTTCCAATTAGTCCCCTCTGGCCTCGATCCACTGTTTTGCGCAATCTAGAAGTTTTTCGAAAGAGTGTTTCAGGTCATTGACCGGAATGTCCTTCAGAATGTCGGTACAAGTCTTTTGGATGGCATCTACGGACGCAAAACGTTTTCCTTTCATGGTCAAATGTAGTTTCCCGAGTAGGTAGAAGCCACAAGGAGCCATATCAGGCGAATACGTTGAGTGATTGATGGTTAAAATGCGATTTCTAGTCAAAAAATCAGTCACAAAATGGATCGGTGAAATAAGCGCCAGCTTCCTCCTTCGCGGTATTTAGGGCGAATTCGTTGAATGCGATGAAACAAACGTTTCATAATGCCAAGTTATAAAATTGCATTGACAGTTTGGCCGTTGGCACGAACTCCTTGTAGACAATTCTCTTAGAATCGTAAAAATAAATGAGCATCGAATTGATTTTTGACTTCTCCAAACGCGATTTTTGGGTGGTGGCTCGTCTGGGGCCTTCCATTCAGCACTTTGACGCTTAGTTCAGGTTCATGTTAGAAATACCACGTTTCATCACCAGTTACAATGTTGTAAAAGGAAGCTCTCGTCTTTTCTCGCCTCTTTAATGAGGTCTTTCGAATGTTGAGTTCTGAGCAATTTTTGGTTCTCAGTCAACTTGTGCGGAGTGAAACGTGCGCAGGCCTTTCCTAAGCATAAATAATCCGTTAAAATGCGATAAATCGATGTTTTGGAGAAATTCAACTCCGATTCCATTCATATCAACGATGATTTCGGTTAATTTTTGATAAATTTACGAACAATTTCGATAGAGTTTTCGGTGAGAACTGATTTTGGGCGGACCGTATGTTCATTGCCATTTATGTCCCCACAACCATCCCTGAAACGTGTAAACCACTCATGAACTCTAGCACGAAATAGACAATCATCGGCATAAACTTTTTTCGCCTATTCAAATGTTTCGGTAAACGTTTTACCGAATTTAAACAAAATTTGATATTAGCTCTTTGTTCGAAACTCATTTTAGTGCCGATGATACAGACATACTGACACTTTAGACGCAATAACTTCCATATGCTTCCACTGTACCGAATGTCACCAAGCTTTCACTGGAAGTCAGCTAAGGATGTAGCTTCCGACGCACTAACTCATTAAAAAGAAGGCGCCATTAAAAAATATGTTTATGGCACGAGTCTTGTTTATTTTGGACTTCGCCTTGTATAATTGATTAACTTATTGATATAATTATTGTTTTTTGTTTAAATAAAATTCTTCGGTAAAAACGATACGAACTTATTCCCCAGCCTAATAAATAGGTCTTGTAATTTCATCCCGAATTGGATCAATTTCTGCCCCAGATAATTACTCTGAAAATAGTTGTGTGACGGGCGTGGTTATTAATCGACATAATTTTAGTTAAATTTACTTAATAAAAATGTTAGTCATGCATGCAAAGTTTTCGAAAAACCTTATAAGTAAAAATAAAAATCAAATGAAACTTAAAAAAATATTTCAAGCAACCCAGAAGAATATAAAAAAGCCAACTAAATTTGAAAAGCGACCAAAGCACATAGCGACTACTAGCAAAAAATTACCATTGTCATGCCAAAGGAGAGTAGCATTTCACTAATACTTATAGGTATGTATATGTACATATGTATGTAGATATGTGGGTATGAAAGAAGCGTTTAAGTCTAAGAGAAATTTCAACTGTAAACGTTTCAACAACTAAAAACAGTGGCAGGAAGGAAAGGTACATACTACAAACGGTTCTCAGTGATTCGGTTAGGAGTTTTGTAGTTATTTCATATATATCAGCTAGGTATTGTTATCAATTCGATGTGATGTCTTGTGGTGGATGGGAGTACATAGAGTTGGGGTTTTTTGTTTTTTCTTTTCTTTTTTTTCTTAATTATCTTTGTTCGCTTGTTTACAATTGTATTTGTTTATGATTGGTTTTGTTTGCTTTTTTTGTTTTTTAATTTTATTTTTATTCCTTTAATTTATTTATTTTTATTGGCTTAGAGTCTGCTTATGCACCTACAAATACGCCTAAAGTAGTGTACACTTAAGTCTCCGCTTCTTGCATCGGTCTTTAGCACGCCCGCTTGTCGCTTTCGAATCTTCGGTTTTGCGGGATCTTATTTCGCGCATCAAATCAAAAAATACCTGCATGAGATGAAAAGAGAGCAGAGAGGAAAAGAAGAAAACAATGTTTATAGAGAGAGGAACATTTTGCAATTCGTATTTCGTTTTTTTTATAATTTTTTTTTTATGGTTCGCTTATTCCTATAGCAAGCAATAAATTACAGCAACAACAAATTTAAATCTGCTTCCAAATATAAACAACAAAAAAAAAAAAAAAATCTATGCTACACTACTGCAAATAAAACTAAGAAGATATTTAAGAGAAAAAAAAACAGTTTGCCAATTGATTGTGCGGGTGTTGAAAATTAAGATTGAAAAAGAAATGAATTTAATATAACATAACTTTTTTTGTGTTGTAGGTACTTGTCCTATAGCCACTATTAATTCGTACCCCTGCGATTTCTTCTCATATACAGTCGGTTGCAAAATTATAAACACAACACATTTTTATAAAAAGTTAAAAGGTTTCAAACTTTATACAAAATTTTTGAAGATTTTTCAAAACTTTACTGTTTTAAACTACAATTATTAGAATTTATCTGAGTTTATATTCCATTGAATTTTAGTACAATAAAGGGCAAGTCTCAAATGACTAAAAAATATAGGGTTTTTTAATAGGTGCGCTTCAACTTTTTTCCGATAGGGAGGGCGAACGACGCAATGTTTTTTATTTTTCGCTTATCATTTGTAAACTTCATTAGTATACATTTCATCATGGACTTCATTTCATTTTTTATGAAAATAATCGTTCTGTTGCTGCTACTTTAAGAGCACTACGGCCATTTTACGGTCCATTTAACAAGCCGTCCCGTTTTGGGGTTATGTGAAGTCATTGGTCTACAGTAACAAGCCGGCGACGATTTGTGAGCTCAGACCCAATATTGAACGCGAAATTGCTGGAATTTCGGCCGATTTATGCAAAAGAGTAGTCGAAAATTGGGTTCAACGATTGGACTTCGTAAAAGGTGCACGCGGTGGTCATGCAAAAGAAATCGAATTTCATACTTAAATGTATATGTTCAAACTCGATAATAAAAATAAATTAGTTAAAAAAGTCAAACCGTTTGTGTTTTATTCAAAAAAGTTCAAAAGTTGAAGCGCACTTACTGAAAAACCCTATACTTGATTTTGGGCAATTTTTGTTTTATTGACAGTGCTAGGCTTTTTCTTCCATAGGAAAAAAATCGAATCTGTACGTTGTATGGAAGAAAAAGGAATGTAGTGACCCCTCGACGTGATTATGAAAAAAAAAATTATTATACAATAAAAACAAATTAGTGGGGTGTTTTAAATTTTGCAATGGGGCTTATATGAAAAGATATCGTAAATATCATTTGCTGCAACAGTAAAACCGCATATACCCCATATACCCTGTTGGGTCACCCTAATGGCATTCCCAACGAATATTAAAATACTCAAATATTCACTCATAATGCAAACTGAAATAGTAGTTATACACTTTAAGGTTTATCAGCCCTTGTTTTTCTGTAGAAATAAGTAGGCTTGGAATGAAATATTTTTTGTATATAAGGAGGAACATTTTTGTAAATGGTTGGTCAAAATTGTAAATCGTTATTTGAAGTGAATAAATTAACTGATATTTTTTGTCGTCGTTTCGTCTGCAGCTGCATGATTTTGGTTTCTTAAGAATTTTGGCTTTGTACTCATTTCATCTCAGACTACAGAATTTTGTCGTCATTTTGTCGCAAACAACAGGATTTTGATTCAACAGCAGAATTGTCGCTTCTCTGGTCAACATTTGTGCACCCCCACTACCTAAATTTTGTGCTGCCTTGGAAAATATTTCTTGGTTCAACATACTCCATAACCCAAGGAAAAAATGTTCAGCTAAGCATGAAGAAATTGTCCCCTCGCTCGCTCTTCTTTTCTGCTGTGTAAAAAACTCATACTAAAACAAGGTGGCGAAAATTAAATAAAAATACCGGAAAGTCCCGGTTTTACATCTAGCCAAGGACTATCACTCCAGCAGCAATCTTCGTTTGTTTTTTTATGATATTTTTTTTTTAATTTTTTTTTTTTGTAATATTTTATTTATTTTTTTTTTAAACTTTTTTTTTTAATATTTTTTTTTTAATTTTTTTTAATATTTTTTTTTTTAATATTTTGTTTTTAATTTTTTTTTTTCCTACATATTTTTTTTTTAATATTTTTTTTTTTAATATTTTTTTTTTTTAATATTTTTTTTAAATATTTTTTTAAATTATTATTTTTAAATATTTTTTTGTTTTTTATTTTTCTTAATTTTTTGTAAATATTTTTTTTATATTTGTTTTTAAATAATTTTTTTTTGTGAATTCCTAGCATTTTGTATATATTCGTATATTAGTTGCATTTCTGAAAAGTTAAACTCAAGTTCTAAGCAATGCATTTAGCCTTTCTTTTCGTTCCACATCATTGGTATATTGCCTAACTGTCTGCTGAAAATCGACCCTATTTCCCGTTTGAATCAATTATTATTTCTACATTGACAGTTACTTGGCCCTCAGTAAAGTGAAAAAAAAAACTCTGTATTATATCTCCGCGGTGCAAAATGGATCGCTTAAAACTTCAAAAACTTTTCAAAATATTGAAAACATACGCCCAAAGTATGTGCCGAGTTGCTCAAACTGGGCATTTATTCACAAGAAGTTGCGAACGAGGAGAATTTTCATCTCAGAAATTTCAATCTCATTTCCACGAGATTACCAGGGATGTGACTATCGAGGAATCAATGCACTCGGAGAGAGTGACAATTTAAAGCCAGTTTTGGAGTGATGATGACTTCACATAATTTTTTTGTTTTGAAAATTTGGACACGTTTGTTTGGACACGCTGCTTCGGTTATAGAGCCATAAAAATCAACATTTTGTGCGCAGAAACAGACGGCTTCCTTTGCTTTCAGCAGGATAAAGTAGTACATCATACAGCTCTTCGACGAATCAATTTTTTTTAGTTCGTTTGTTTTTCACTTACACGCCAATCGATTCCATTTTACCAGAACGTCACGGTTTTATATCTAACCAAGGACTATCACTCCAGTAGCATTCCTCGTGCATTAATGGGAAATGCTGATGCTGCTACGACAACAACAATGAATCTATATTTTAGCAGGTCCTATTGTTAGCAGTAATCGAGTTACCAACCATCTTAACGATGTCAATTGACCACCTCGCAGTTACGCTTAAACACCAATAGAATTTTTAATTCAAAGATAATATTATTAAGCCGAATATTGAGAGTTGAGACATTCGCGCGATAGAGTCGAAAACATTGGTGCACGGAACAGTTTCTAATAAATGAAAACTCAATGTAAGGTATTGGCCGGCGACTTATGGTCTTCTTTGTTGTTTTTCCCCCCAATTTTTTTTTTTCTTGTTTCCCCCCATGTTTTTTTTTTCTTCTTTTTGCTTTTTTCTCTTTTCTTCTTTTTTTCTTTTTTTTTGTTTCTTTTTTTTCCTTTTTTTCCTTTGTTTTCTTTTTTTTCCTTTTTTTCTTCTTTTCGTTTTCTTGTTTTTTCCTTTTTTGATTTTTTTTGTTTTTCTTTTTTTTCCATTTTTTTTTTTGTTTTTCTTTTTTTCGTTTTTGTTTGCGTTTATTTCTGTTTTTTTTTCTTTTTTTTTTGTCTTTTTCTTATTTTTTCCTTTTGTCTTTATTTCTTCTGTTTTCCTTTTTTTCTCTTCTTTTTCCCTCTTTTTCCATTTTTCTTCTTTTTTCCTTTTTTCTTCTTTTTTCCTTTTTTCTTCTTTTTTCTTCTTTTTTCCTTTTTTCTTCTTTTTCCGCTTTTGTCTTTTTTTCTTTTTTTTCTTTTTTTTCTTTTTTTTCTTTTTTTCTTTTTATCCTTTTTTTTCTTTTTATCCTTTTTTTCTTTTTATCCTTTTTTCTTTTTTTCTTTCTATCCTTTTTTTCTTCTTTTCTTTTTTTCTTGTTTTTTTCTTGTTTTTTCCCCTTTTTTTTTCCTATGTTACGAACTTATGGATGTTAAGTATTTATTTTAAAAACTTTGCGAAAACAAAAAAGAAAGAAAAAACCAAAAAAATATAACTATTCCAACGCATTAATCTTCGCATTAGAAACTTTAAGAGTTGCAATTTATTTGTATATAATAGGACTATGAATAAGTTCGTGCGGTTTTTTTCGAAATTTGAAACTTTATTGACGTAAAATGGTTACAAATTTAATATTCAAAATATTGTCCATCGCTTACTACTACTTTTTCCCATCTTTCTGGCCATTCACGGATTCCCTTTGTGAAAAATTCGGTCGGTTTTGCCGCAATCCACGAATCGATCAATTTTTTGACTTCATCGTAATTACGGAAGTGCTGGTCAGCCAGGCCATGTTGCATCGATCGGAAGAGATAGTAATCGGATGGCGCAAGGTCTGGACTATACAGCGGGTGGGGTAGGACATCCCATTTGAGCGTTTCTAAGTATGTTTTGACCACTTGTGCAACATGTGGCCGAGCATTGTCATGTTGCAAAATAACTTTGTCGTGTCTATCGGCGTATTGCGGCCGTTTTTCTCGCAGTGCTCGGCTCAAACGCATCAATTGTCGTCGGTAGACATCCCCCGTAATCGTTTCATTCGGTTTCAGTAGCTCATAATACACAACACCCAGCTGGTCCCACCAGATACACAGCATAACCTTCAGGCCATGAATATTCTGCGCCGACGTCGATGTTGAAGCATGGCCAGGGTATCCATACGTTGCCCGACGTTTTGGATTGTCGTAATGGACCCACTTTTCATCGCCAGTCACAATTCGATGCAAAAAACCCTTTCTTTTGTGCCGTTGAAGCAGTTGTTCGCATGCCATAAAACGGCGTTCAACGTCTCTTGGCTTCAATTCATACGGCACCCAATGGCCTACCTTTCGGATCATTCCCATGGCTTTTAAACGTTTGGAAATGGTTGATTGATCAACTCCCAAAGTTTTTGCAACCTCTTCTTGCGTTTGAGCCGGATCTTGATCGAGCAATTCCTCCAATTCGGTATCCATGAACTTTGGCGGCGCACCCTCGCGTTCTTCGTCTTCCAAGCCAAAATCACCACTTTTAAAGCGTGCAAACCACTTCTGGCACGTTCGCTCAGATAGAGCATGCTCACCATAAACTTCCACCAAGATACGATGACTTTCGGCTGCTTTTTTCTTCATATTAAAATAATGAAGAAGAATTCCCCGCAAAAACACATTATTTGGCACGAAATTCGACATTTTCAAGTGTGGTAAAAATATTGTTGTTTACGCTTCAAATAAAAAACTTATACTGACGTTTGTGCCTTACGACAGTAGCTCTCCAATGAATGTTTGGAAATGTGGATCGATGGAATAATAATCAAGTTACGCCATCTGTTGTAAAACCGAAACGAACTTATTCATAGTCCTATTATTTGTATAGCATAGCTTTAGGCGCTTATTTACAATACATAGCAACTGTGCAACTGTGTTGGAGAAGAAATTTGCCGAACTAAATTTCAAATTTGGCTAACCATTGAAAATTTAATAAATATTAAAAGTCTAACAAACAATTCTCTTGCTGAATTTCAAACTAAACCTTAATACAGTAAATTGTTGTATGTGTTCGCACGATTCCGAGTCGTTTGTGCATAAAAAACGGAATTGAGGGGCAATGACTTAGACTCTATGAGACTAAAACCTATTTAGTCGTAAAATATTATATTATGGCTATGCGGGTGATTACAAGCACATACACATACCTATGTATGTATTAGCCTGTTTTGCGATGTACTTATTTTATTATTCTTCTTTAAGCCCACGTTTACACTCATATAAGTATGTGTGTGTGTGCATGTGTGTACTCTATGTAGGCTCGCATGTCCTATGGCGAAGTGTTTTTTTGTGTAAATGAAGTTTGCACTACAACAAACAAATGCAAATTAAAAATGAATGAAAAAAATATTATATTAATAATTAATGAAATAGTACAACATAAGAACAACAACAAAAGGGCGCATTTACATAAAATTAGCAAATACGAGAACGCACAGTGATTGGCACACAATTTAACAAATGAGTTCGCAATATTGCTTTTGCTCTTAAAAAGGACAAAGTTCAAAGGAAAAACGGCAAACAATAAAAGGAGGGGAGGGAGTGCAATCAACTGCGAATTGCAGTCATGTGAAAATCAAAGGAAAGGTATAAATCGAATGAAATGAAAGAAGGTAGATGACGAGAAAGTAAAACAGGAACGATTAAACGCGGCACAGCAAAATAACGCAGTTTGGCTTTTTTCCTTTGTTTTCTTTATGAGAATACTGCAAAAACTAGACGCCAATTGTTTGCAAAGAAACCTACAATTGCATACACTCACACTATTCGCACTCACACCACGACGTGCTTACCTTGTCCACGTTTTCACGCGTCTTAGCTGAGGTCTCCACGTAGGGCACCTGCCATTGTTGGGCGCGTGCCTGGCATTCGTTCAGCGGCACTTTACGTCTGTCACTCAAATCGCATTTGTTGCCCACCAACAGGAACGGTATGCTTTCGTCATTTTTCACACGTAATATTTGTTCCCTGGAATAGTGAAATTCGATATAAAATTAGATTATTAGTTAGATATTCGACTAGTATTTCTTTTTATGTTTTTTTTTTTTTGTTTGTATAAAATATTATTTGGCAAATGTATTGATGTGATAAGCGTAAAATAAAATAGAATTCAATAAGTCAAAATAGAATAGAATAAAGTAAAATAAAATACAGTAAAAAAATAAATAAAAATAAATATAAAAAAAATAAACTAAATAAAAAATATAGAAATAAAAATATTAAAAACAATAAATAAATAAAGTATATTAAAATTAAAAAAACAGTAATTTAAAGTTAAATAATATAAAATCAAGTAGAATAAACTAAAATGACATAAAAAAACTAAATAAAATTTAAATAAAATCAAAAAAAACAAAATTTAAAATAAAATAAAATAAACTGAGATAAAATAAATCAGAGTAAACAATAAAAATACATTTATAGAATTAAAAAAAAAATAAACAAATAAATGAATAAAACCAGTTAAAATTAAACACAGTTAAATAAAATAAAATGCAATATAATTTAATTTAATTAATAAATAAAAATAATAATAAAAATAAGTTAAAAGATGAACTAAAAATGAAAATGATTTGAAATTAAATTGAAATAAAATAAGAACTAATTTTAAAATAATATTAAATAAAGTAAAATAAAATAAAAAATTTAAATCACCAGGTCCTGACAACATCATTCCAGCAGAACTTCAAGAAGGACTGGAAATTCTACTGCCTTGGTTAACAAGGATCTTTAACAAGTGTTTAAATCTCTCTTACCTTCCGACAATTTGGAAGAAATCGAAGGTAGTATTCATTCCGAAAACGGGTAAGCCTTCACACTGCAAACCAAACGACTTCAGGCCCATTAGCCTAACCTCTTTTTGCTTAAAGGCTTTTGAAAAAGTCTTAGATGAGCAAATCAAAACCCAACTTAATACCAAGTTGATCTCTGAGGCACAACATGCCTACACTAAAGGGAAATCGACTGAAACGGCACTTCATTCACTGGTGCAAACAGTGGAAACTTCACAATAAGGAGTACTCTCTTGTCGCATTTATAGACATAGAAGGGGCTTTTAATAATATTGAACCCAACGCTATTTTGTCTGAAATTGCCAAATTGGGTATTAATTACTCCATCCGAAAGATGATCGAACAAATGCTCCAAAATAGAATAATCACTTCAGAGCTTGGGTTAAGCCCCATGAGAATGTACGCCGTCAAAGGCACTCCTCAAGGCGGAGTACTTTCACTCCTTCTCTGGAATCTCGCTGTAAACCGTTTGCTTCGAAATCTCGAAAAAGCAGGCTGCAAGGTCGTAGCCTATGCAGATGATATTGCTCTCTGCGTGTCAGGCAAACACCTGAATACCCTCACTGAGCTCATGCAACGCTCAATCAATATTCTGTCAAAATGGTGCACCGAATGCGGACTAAATGCGAATCCAGCAAAGACAGATCTTGTTCTCTTCAATAGGAAACAACAATCTCCTCCACTGCAAACAATAACTTTAAAAGGGGAATCATTACTCCTATCTGATTCAGCTAAATATCTAGAAGTTATTCTAGATAGGAAGTTGAGTTGGAAATTGAACATCGAAAACAGATGTAAAAAAGCATTCATAGCTCTTTATACTTGTAAGAAAGCTATGGGCAAAACCTGGGGTTTTTCACCTCGGATCATTTATTGGATATATACCTCGATCATCAAACCGATACTCTTCTACGGTGTGGTTGTATGGTGGACAGCACTCGGAAAACGGTGTAGAGTAGCCACAATTGATCGAGTCCAAAGAACAGCCTGCCTCCTGATAACAGGATGCTTAAGTACAACACCTACTAAGGCTCTAAATACGTTGCTTCACTTGTTCCCTATCGATCTGGCTGGCAAAGCGATTGCAGCGAAAGCAGCGACACGCATGAATGCTATATAGAAATGGAATAAGTATCTTGGCCATTCGGCCATACTGAACAGGAACACTGTTATCTCTTCCGACATAGACTATCATGTAAGTCTTCCATCACCACCCTTGCTATTCTCCTGTTCACTCCCAACTAGGGAAGAATGGAAGACAAATCTAACCGAAATCGATGGCCCTCTGATTATATATACAGATGGTTTAAAACAAGACGGCAAAGTGGGATTTGGAATCGTTTCCAATTCCCCTCACATCAATCTATCATTTAGATTACCCGACTACTGTAGCGTATTCCAAGCGGAAGTATGCGCTATCTGGTATGCTGCGAAAACTCTCTTAGAAAATAGAATATCACTAGAGGATATCCGCTTTTTCACCGACAGTCAAGCGGCCGTTCGAGCACTCAGCTCCTCTTATACCCACTCAGATGTGGTTCGATCCTGTATCTTATCTCTTAACGAGATAAGTGTTCAGAATTCTGTCCAAGTTATCTGGATACTGGGTCACAGTGGATTCGAAGGTAACTGCAAAGCTGATGAGCTCGCAAGAGCTGGAGCTGCGCAATCAAATGTTAGTAACTTACCCACAATCCACATTCCGCTCTCAACATGTAAATTGCTCATTGATGGAGAATTTCACAGCATTGATAATCGGAGGTGGCGAGTGGAAATACTTGCGTTACGACCAGACAAATCTGGCCATCCTACAATCTGAAACAGACAAAAACCCTTATAAGTCTTTCGAAACACGAACTAAGGCATATAATATCTCTTATCACCGGCCACTGCCTTTTGGGCACTCACGCACGTCGGCTCGGGGTTCCTCAAAACGACCTGTGCAGATACTGCGAGGACGAAGATGAGGAAGTATCGAGCAGACATTTGCTGTGCAGTTGTCCCGGTCTAGCCAGAAGTCGACTCGCTCTTCTAGGCTCTCTAACAATTGACAATCTTTCAGTACTCTCGAACCTGAAAATGGAATCTCTCATCAAATTCTCGAAACGAATTAACATCTTTGACCAAAATCTACAATAAAAATCTCGGTAGGTGGGGAAATCATGCAATATAATGAGCTCTAGGGCAACACAACGGACCCAACTTGCGGTCTATGTGGCACTCCGATGCGGGGTCACCCTTAAACCAACCCAACCAACCAAAATAAAATAAAATGAGATAAAATAAATTAATATAAAATAAAAAAATATGGATATTAAATTTATAAAATTAAAACAAAAATGAATAAACTTGAAAAAAAAAGAATAAAGCAAGTTCAAATGAATTACAGTTAAATAAAATAAAGTGAAATTAAATAAAATTAAATTATTTTAGTATTAAATGGAATAAAATAATATAAAATAAAATAAAGTAACGCCAAAAATAACATAAAAAATAAATCTAAAAAAATTAAATGAAACAATAAAAAATTCAAAACATGAAAAATAAACTAAAAGATAAACAAAAATTAAAAATAATTTAAAATTAAAGTGAAATAAAATAAAAACTAAAATTAGGATTAAATTAAATAAAGTAAAATACAGTAAAATGAGACAAAATAAATTGATATAAAATAAATAAACAATAACATAAGCAACTTCAAAAAATATTTATTACTCAATTACTAATAAAATTAAAAAAAAATAAACTTAAAAAAATTTATGAATAAAGCAAATTTAAATTACAAACAGTTAAATAAAATAAAGTGAAATTAAATACAATTAAATGATATTAAATTAAAAAAAGTAAAATAAAAACAAATCAAAAAAACAAAACAAAAAATAAAATAAAATAATAAAATGAAAATATAAAATGAAAACGTAAATGAAATTAAAAAAAAAACACAACAAAAAAATCCTCACAAAAGAAAAGACTAAAAATAAAATAAAATGCAATAAAGCAAAACAAAAAATTAAAAAAAAAAATAATAATAAATAAAAAAAATAAAAATAATAATAATAAGTAAAAAGTAAGAAAAATGAAAAATAAATAAAATTTTAAAACTTAATAAATAAAGTAAATTTTAATTAAACACAATAAAATTAAATTAAATACAATAAAAAATATGACATTAAAAAATAAATATAAAATTTACAAAAAATCTAATAAAAAAATAAAAAATTACGAAAAAAATAAAAAAACAATTAAAAACAATATACAACAAGATTAACTTTAATAAAATTAAAAAATAAAATATAATAAAAAAAAATAAAAAAAAATAAAAAAAAACTAAATAAAAAAAAAATAAAATAAAAATAAGAAAATTTGAATAAAAATAAAAAATAAATTAGATTAAAAAATAAATTAAATTAAATTAAAAAAATAATACATAAATAAAGTAAATTAAACACAACAAAACTAAATTAATGTAAATAATATATTGTAACATAAGAAATAAATAGAATTTACACAAAATCAAAGAAAATAATTAAAACTAAATCAAAAATTAAATATAAATTAAAATAAGAATTAAAAATAAAATAAAATGAAGTAAACTAAATAAAAGAATTAAACACAATATAAAACAAAATTAACTTAAATCATAAAATTAAAGAATAAAAAAAAATAAATTAAATAAAAACGGAATTCATAAAAAAGTCAGTCCATAAATGTGGTATGGTGGTATAAAAGCTGGTATATGAAAGTACGTTTTCATCACCGGCGATTGCATTATATCGAGGTTTCACTGGATTTATTTATGTACATTTAATGGCTGGCGAATCTTAAGCTTTTGATAAAGTACCTACAATCAACACGAAAGCATAATTGAACTGAAACTTACAGCCAAAATAAACAACTGATTTCTTATTTGTACGAATAAATACAGACGTACACATATGTAAGTACCTCCCTCCTAACGCCTTTTATAATCGACCGCGATTTGCTCGGTACTTACTCATGCGGCCAACGAGCGATGGGAATTCTAGTGAATCGGAAAAAACTAGCCATTTGAAGTTATTTTATACTTGAAATTTTAAATGTTTTTGTTTTTTCGCAGCCAATTAAAGCCACCATGCGAACATGGCCGACTGCCATTAAGACTATGAGTAAGTGTCAGACGCAAACGCAGCAAAATCGAGACAACAGAAAGCAGCAAAAACGACCGGCAATGCGAACGCTGGTATTAGACAAAAGAAATAAAAGAAAACCTGAAATAGCCTACACAACTGACAGCACCACCAGCAGCAGGAGGTAGGTATTCAGCCAATTGTGCGTTTGTATTCGACAGCAATCAGGGAAACAGTTGCGCACATAAAAATAACGATCGATTGGAAGCTTGCATTGAAAGGATTAAGGATTAATGTGGCAGACGTAGGATTCAGTAGATTGGCTATTTTTAGTATAAATATATGGAGTTTCTGGCTTTTTAAATCAAAAAATGTTTGCGCTTAAGAAAGAGTGGTTGCAGTGGGGGCTGGAAAATTTAGAATTCTAAGAAAATGGCAAAAAGTGATAGGAATAAAATATTTACTATCCGGGAAAAAAGGGAAACGGTAGGATAAGTCTGCACCTGAATATTTTTTGAATCATTGCCGACGCCATTATCGAACAATCGTCCGCATAGGAGATCAGTGAAACGCCCTCTGGTGGTTGGGAGAGCTTCAATATGTTGCATAGAAGTTGAAAAGCAAGGGTGAAAGGACACCAGCCTGCGGAACAGCTTGCCTTTTCTTCCTCTGTTTTGAGTTTTGGTCTGGAGTTTGCCCTATCTAGTGCACCGTGACTTTACTCTTCGAAGTATATTAGTTGGTTGCCGCATGTTCTGGCGATGATGCTTTTCCTATTATGCTGCTAGAAGGCTGACTTTAAGAGTTAACACTGTAATTGCCGTTACGTAGCGGCATTACAACCGTTGCAACCTCATGGTCGTTATACAACTCGCTATTTTTGATATTTCGGTGCTGTTCACACTCTTTTTTCCTACAGATAAACAAATCAATTATCAGAAATTTGCATTTCAGCAAAGGACTTAGCCTGTTAATACTCCAAACCTCAACCCTAGGTTTAGTTAGGTTGAAGCGGTTCTTCTGTGTGACACACTCAGGCTCATAGCCCACCGTGATGCCGTGTGTTGAACTTGTCCTTATCTCTCCCGAAATCGGTGCGAGCTTTTCACAAATTTTATAATATCGCAAAACTGAGACCATCCAATTTATTAAAAAATTGTCTACCTAAAGGAGTAAACCTACGCCTGGATAGAGCAGAACAATGGCACAGAAGGTGCGACATCGTCTCTTCCTCATTGAGACAGCTTCGATAGCAGTAGTTCATAACACAAGTTGGCGAAAAATGGTATCCAAGACTTTAGGTGAAGAAGTTTGATATGACGGAATTTCAGAAGCAAACTTGTATATTTTTGATTAAGGGGTTAGTGAAAAAGAAAATTTTTCAAAAATCTGTTATCTAAAACTTTCCAATTTTGATAGTAAACATTTGTAAAATTTTTAGGGAAAACGTTATTTTTGTACAAAAAAAATTAAAAAACTTAAATAAATAAACAAAACATAAAATACAATAAAAAACACAAAACAAAAACTTAAATAAAAAAAATAAAAAATAAAACTAAAAAAGTAACAAAAAATAAAAAAAAAGTTTAAGAAATAAATAAAAAAAATAAAATAAAATAAAAATAAAAAAAAATAAAATAAAATAAAAATAGAATAAAATAAAAATAAAATAAAATAAAAAAATAAAATAAAAAAAAAATTAAATTAAAAAACAAATAAAACAATAAAATAAAAAAAATTAAAAAATTAAAAATATAAAAATTAAAAAAAAATTAAATAAAAAAAAATTAAATAAAAAAAAAAATAAAATAAAACAAGATTACAAAACAAACTGTAACAAAAAATATTTTTTTTTTAATTTTTACGAAATAAATAAAAAAAATTAAAAAAATTAAATAAAAAAAGATTACAAAAATAAAATGTAACAAAAAATAAAAAAATGAAATTAAAATAAAAAAAAAATAAATAAAAACAGAATAAAACAAAACAATAAAATAAAAAAAAGTAGTATAATAAAAAAAAAATACAAAACAGCTATTGAGCACATATCGGAAATTGAATAGTGAACTATTAATTTTTTCAGATGTTTCACAAAAAAATTTTTTTTTGGTTTTTTAAATTTAAAAGAAACTAAAAACAAAAATTAAAAAAGAAAAACAGAATAAATATAAAAATAAATAAAAACAGAATAAAAATAAAATAAAAATAAAAATAATAAAATAAAACTAAAAAAAATACAAACAAACGATTGACTACAGGTCGGAAACCGCGGAAAAACGTACGTAATGTTAACTATTAATTTTTTCAGATCTTTCACAACACAAAATTAAATTGTTTTGTTTTTTAATTTAAGAAACTAAATATTAATTAATTTAAGAAACTAAAAAAAAAAACTTAAAATAAAATATATAAGAAAAAAATCAGGAAAAATTTTTTTTTAAATTAAAAAAAAATATAATATACAATACATATATAAAAAATTCTAAAATAAAAACAACCATTGAGTACAGGCTGGCATCCGCGAAAAACGCGCGTAATATTAACTATTAATTTTTTCAAACCTTTCACAAAACAAAATTTAAAATTTTTTTTTATTTAAAAAAATATAAAAATAAAATATATAAGAAAATAAACTAAAAAAAATAAAACAAATAAAAATAAAATATATAAGAAAAAAAAATATAAAAAAAATCTTGAAAACCAACGAATTAGTACAAGCCGGAAACCGCGAAAAACCCTTCATTTTTTCAGATCCTTCACAAAACACAATTTCATAAAAAAAGGCTTTTAATTCAAACGAAACTAAAAAACAATAAATTAAAATAAAATATATAAGAAAAAAAAGACAAAAAATATTAAAAATTAAAAAGAAAAATTAAAAAATTAAAAATTAAAAATATAATATAGAAAAACAACGATTTAGTACAAGCCGAAAACCGCGAAAAACGAGCGTAGTATTATCTATTAATTTTTTCAGATCCTTTGGCATGTGTCAACCGTTTCTAATAGGGGGTAACTTCAGCATTCAGGATTTTTCATTGGAAAACAAAAAAAAAATAAAAAAATTTAGTAGTATTTTACGTCGCTATCCATGCGTAAAAATCTTAAATTAATCAAATAAATTTTAATATGAAAACAAAAACTTCAGAAAAAAGTGGAAACTTTAGTACTAACCCCATAAATCAAAACGTCAGCATATGAATGCCATTATTAAAGCTTACAGAAGCTAATATTAATGAGAAATTCTTTAGAATATCTACAAATTTGCGATGTGATACAACTTTTGTGTTTGTTATGTAAATACAAAAATGTTCCACTGGAAATGCAGAACTGGCGCATTTCATTAGTCAACAAAATATGAAAAATATTTATTTGAAGTCAACTTTTTCAAGCTACTTCAAACGGCTATTACCTGAAAAAATATATGCATTCGCAACTAAAAAAAAAGTAATGCAGTTAGGTAGTGTTCCAATTTCATGTCCGCGACTGTAGGTCTGTGCTTAAATTTTACGCACGTCGGCTGTTAGCTTTGTTTATTGTTTGTTTTACTTTTGTGGATTATTTGCTTTCAGGTTTTCTTTTTTTTTTTTTGGTCTATGTTGTGGAAAGGCGGGTTTGGCATGTGGAAAATCACACAGCTACATGAAATGTTCAATGAAAACTCAATGCGATTCAGATGGTGTTGGCATTAGGCACAATGCAAAAAGGTGGTTGCCGTATATTTTTTGTAATTTTACGCGCACGAACACATACATTTCAAGCAGACCAAAGCGAATCAAAGCGATCGCGCGCATCTTCGCTGGCTATAGGCTGAATGGAAGACTCGCAGTGAAATGCGCAATTTGAGATTGAAATCTGGAAAAGACGAGCCGAGAATCACTGAGAGATTTGGTAACTCATAAAACACGCAGACTAAAAACCCATTGTATTCAATGCACTGGGAAGTAAAAGGGTGGATGGTCAAGAAGAGAGATAATAGAAAGAAAGAGATAGGATAAAATAGAGACCGAGACAGAGATAGCTAGTCCTGTGAGAATTCACCAGATTCTTTGGGAAATCTAAAAATATTCTCAAGAGAGAATATCTTCAAGAGAGAGAACGAATACTTATCATTCTCATGACATCGGAACCCAAAATTCTTTGCCTTGCTCTAGTACAGAGCAAGTGAAAATGCTCAATATTATCCGCCTCCTCTAAGCAAGAAAGGTTAATCGGACCTTCAATGATTCCAATGGTGGATTCTCATGTGCTGACCGAATGGATTCTTCTTCTCTTCTTAATTAGCGCGATAATCGCTTACGCGATTTTGGTCGAATTTAAAAAAGCGCACCAGTCGTTTCTTTCTCGTGCTAACCAGCGCCAGTTGGACACACCAAGTGAAGCGACGTTCTTCTCCGCCTCATCTTTTCAACGCAGAGGAGGCCTTCCTCTTCCTCTGCTACCACCAGTTGTTATGGTAGCTCTGATACTTTCAGGGTCGGAACGTTTGTATCCATTCGGACGACATGACCCAGCCAACGTAGCCGCTGGATCTTTATTCGCTGCGCTATGTCTATGTCGTCGTAAAGCTCATACAACTCATCGTTCCATCGCCTGCGATATTCGCCGTTGCCAACGTGCAAAGGTCTAAAAATCTTACGCAGAATCTTTCTCTCAAACACTCCAAGCGTCGCTTCATCGGATGTTGTCATCGTCCACGCTTCTGCGCCATACGTTAGAAATGGATTGTGCCTTGTAATAATACCGACCATCAACCGAACGGCTTTTCTTTCAAGTGTTAATAAAAAGGGTGGTTAAATTTCAAGGGCCGACGTTGAATGCTAACCACACCTAAACGTCAAGTTTTTTTCTGCATTTCATTAGACATTTTTCAATTTCAGACTAACTCAATTTGAACCATGGAAAGATACACAATCGAGCAACGCGTTAAAGCTATTCAGGCTTATTATGAAAACGGGCGTCATAAAAAGGCATATCGCGCACTTCGTGAAGAAAATCATTTTCAGTGATGAGGCACACTTTCACCTCAGTGGATTCGTCAATAAATAGAATAATAATCTAAGAGTGATTGCCGAAAAACCAATGCACCCACAAAGAGCGACTGTTTGGTGCGGTATATGGGCCGGTGGCATCATTGGGCCGTATTTTTTCCAAAATGACGCCGGTCAGGCAGAGTTACTGTGAATAGTGTTCGCTATCGTGAGATGATAATGAACTTTTTATGCCCCGAATTGGAAGATATGTGGTTTCAACAGGACGGTGCCACTTGTCACACAGCTAACGAAACAATGGCTCTTTTGCGCGAAAAATTTGATGGCCGAATAATCTCACGTCGCGGCGATGTCAATTGGCCGCCAAGATCAAGTGATTTGACACCGTTGGACTTCTTTCTTTGAGGTTATTTAAAAGAAAAGGTGTACGTCGATAAGCCAGCAACAATTCAAGAGCTAAAGGATGAGATAATTCGGCACATCAACGGCATAGAATCTCAATTATGCCTCAGCGTCATCGAAAATTTGGACCATCGGATGGAGGTGTGCCGCCGAGGCCGCGGCGGCTATTTGGTCGATATTTTGTTTCATACGTAATTGAGCTATATCAATAGTATCATAATAATAAGAAATGACAATAATTTCCTAAAAAAAATTGTATTTTATTCAAAATCAATACCGGCCCTTGAAACTTAACCATCCTTTATATTGAACTTCTTTACCATATAGCCGAGTAGGCCCAATTTATTTTATTGAAGGCATTATGAATCAAGGGGCATTACCTCCGAGTGTATTTCCGTCATGAAAAAGCTCCTCATAAAAAACCATTTGCCGTTTGGAGTCGGCTTAAAGCTGTAGGTCCTTCCATTTGTGGAACAACATCAAGACGCACGCTACTAATAGGAGGAGCAGCTCGACCAAGCACCCAGAAAGGGTGTACGTGCCAATTATATATAATATATATGTATATATATATAAGTGAAATAATTTAATTTTGGTAAATTTATGAATAAATATGAATTCCAAACAAAAACTACATCAACAGTTTTTTTTTTTTCAATTATTGTATACTTTCTGAGAGATAAAAAAAATATGCTGCTGTACGAGTATGCAGACGTAATTCCTTTAGTGTACCTCTAAATCTCGTTACTTATTTTCGTAATTACTTTATTTTTTTTCCAAGCCTTCAATCACAATTAGCTTTTGGCCTCATTAATGCTTCTGATATGTTCCCTTACTCCTTTCGCATCTAAAAAAAAACAAAAACCGCCACACCTTTAAACCCATAAAACTGCTATAATTTACACAAAAATCTACCTGCACCAGTAGCAAAAGGCCAAAGTCAGTGGCAGGACGAGAAGCCTTGTCGGTAGATTGACGGCGTCGACCTTAATGTCGGCATGTCACGTAAACACATCGAATGTTTGCATAACTTCCGCATATGAAGACACACACACGCATACACACACGTACATATTCATGTATTAGGCGCATTCCTTATTGATCCACTGTGCTGCGGCGTCAACTCGGCGCGCCGTACAGTCAAAGCTACCAAAGTTCAGGCAAAACATTTTTAAACGCCTGGTAATGGGCGGCAGGTGCGTTTGCTTCCATAGGCACGCAATAAATACCCTTCACAAGTACAATAGTTTGATATGAAACTTACATTTTTTTAGAGAGTTTCGGACATGGTTTCACGCGCCACCGAGCGAGGGTGCATAACAAATCACGTGACATAAGTCTACCACCCTCTGCGTTGGCAAATGTTGCCACAACAACGGCCAGGGCCGAAAAAAATGATGTGGCAACAGGTAACACTTCGTGACGCATTGGCGTTTGAAATACAAAAAAAAAAAAACAACAAGAAGAAAGCATTTCATTAGAAATATGTGGCAACATTTTATCTATCAGATAAAGTGAGAATTCTTGGGAGTGTTCAAAAAGGGCCCATAGGCTGTTTAAAGCACATCTAACGAGCCTTCAGCGAGTCGTAAAAGGCTATTTATACACCCAGTTGGCCACGAAATAAAAGGCGTGTCGGCATGAAATATATGCAATGATTTGCAAAAATTTTCAATGAAATAACGGTTTTATTAAAAAGTTTTTTGGCGCAAAATAAATCACATGAGTTGCATTTCTCCTTCCACAGTCAGATATTTCATTCAAACGTAAAGAAAAATTAAAATTTCATTTTAAGTAAAACAAATTAAAAATTAAATGCACATAAAAATTAGAGTCATTTATATAAGGCAAGATTATTTTTAACTGTAAGCATAAAATGCCTTCAAGGCTTTATAAAACGGTGAGGAAAAAACACGTATACAGTCCGGTTCACTCGAGTAGATGCAA
Organism: Anastrepha ludens; assembly: GCF_028408465.1. NCBI lineage: Eukaryota > Metazoa > Arthropoda > Insecta > Diptera > Tephritidae > Anastrepha > Anastrepha ludens. The sequence goes on along the minus strand of NC_071499.1, from coordinate 21,960,487 downwards.
TAATTTGTATGGAATGAAATGTTTATTAAAGCAACTGTATTTGGTCTAGTACGAGGGGTGCCTTTTATATGTCGGGATTACAGAACAAAAACAAATTTTAATCATCGAAAATCACTTTATTGTTTTTCAAAATATTCTCCATGAAGATCTATACACTTTTGCATGCGTTTGACCCAATTGTCGAAGCACTTTTGCCACTCTGAATGAGGTACCTCCAAAACATGCATTCTGAATGCCGCAACCGCTTCTTCAGGTGTCGAAAAACGTTGACCTTTCAGTTTGTTTTTTACGTACGGGAATAAAAAGAAGTCATTCGGTGCCGAGTCAGGACTATACAGCGGATGACCCATTAATTTGATGTTGTTTTGGGTGCTCAAAAATGCAGTTGTTTGAGTCGATGTGTGAGAGCTCGCATTGTCCTGGTGAAGAGTGATCCGTCTTTGGCGATTGGTTTTCCTAATTTCTTGGAAGACAACTGGCAAACAAATGGTTGTGTACCACTCACAATTTACTGTTCTGCGTTATTCTAGTGGTTCGGTTGCGATATGTCCAGTTTTTCCGAAAAAACAGGCGACAATTTGCTTGGAAGTGCTTCGTGCGCGAACAACTTTTGTTGGATTTGGCTCATCTTGAAACACCCATACAGTCGACTGCTGTTTACTTTCGGGCTCACACGCGTAAATCCATGATTCATCACCTGTCACGATGCCATAGACGTGTTTCGAAGCCCCGCGATCGTATTTTTTGAGCATTTCCTTCGACCAATCGACACGAGCCTTTTTTTGAGCGATTGACAAATTGTGTGGGATCCAAAGAGAACAAATTTTGTTGCCAGTCAAATGTGTATGCAATATTGAATGTATGCTGGTCCCACTAATGGATAAGATTGTTTCAATCTCACGATAGATCACATGACGATCTTGCAATATCAGTTCGCGCACAGCATCAATGGTTTTCGGAACCACAACTGATTTTGGACGACCTTTACGAAATTCGTCTTGGAGTGAACTACGACCACGATTGAATTCACCATAATATCGATAAACACTGGTCCTTGATGGAGCTTCATCGAATGATCCACGCAATGTTGCTGAGTTAATCCACGTCGAAAGTTGTAAAAAATAATCGCACGAAAATGTTCACGATTTAATTCCACTTTTGGACCGAGATGAATCTTTTAAGTTACTGTAAACAACACAAATAGCGCTGGTATTTCAAAACGTTCTGAGCACGTAAAAGCCAAAAAATTTCAAACTTTGCGATACAGCTGTCAGTTGCCAAATTGCAAAACCAGGGTTGCCAAATCCCGACATATAAAAGGCACCCCTCGTAATCCAAGGGTTTCGATAGTTCAAGTGAAGACTGTGCTTTTCTCGAAAATAAACATGCATCAAAATATTTTTCCATCTAACGGTATTTCGCAGCAGTAAAACTTCAGTAGTTGGACTACTGCGCTTGATTTATTGGTTCACTTGAAAAGAGGCACTAATTAAAAAGAAAAAATAATAGCAAATAAAGGACATTTTTTTACATTTATTATTTAAAGCTTAATAATTTGTGTGCCACCCTGTTTATAAATTACTTCGTAGATACGTTGACGTTGAAAAGCTCCTCATAAAAAATATCTGCCGTTCGGAGTAGGCTTGAAACTGTAGGTCCCTCCATTCGTGGAACAACATCAAGACGCACACCACAAATAGGAGGAGGAGGAGCTCGGCGAAGCACCCAAAAACAGGGTGTACACGCCAATTATATATATATATATATAAAGATACGTTGACGAAGGGATTTGTACGAATTCTCCAGATAGCCTAGTGAAATTTCAGACCAGGCCCCATTCTCATAAACTTTATGATGGGATGACTTCCATAGAATTTCAAAAATGTTGAGACCTGAGGAATTCGGTGGCCATGCTAAAGTTTCGACGTTTTGGGATGCAATCCAAGTTTTGGCCGCACTTGAAGTGCGTACAGGTGCATTATCCTGTTGAAAGATCCAATTAAGACTTCCAAATGTTTCGCGAATCTCGGGAAAAACTGATTCCAACAGATCTTCATAGCTGTTTCCCGTCATTTTGTAGTCGACAATTTTCAATTCGAACGCGCCATAGTGCGATATTGCTCCCCATACCATAACACCACCTTCACGGCAGTGATGTCGACTCAAGCATCTCTCTTGCTTTCTTAAGTCATGGAAATAGTAGTTGCATCCATCTGGCCCATTCAGATTGAACTTATTCTCGTCACTAAATACTACTTTTTTCCATTCACCAGGATCGTTATTTGTAACAGAACTCCAAGCCATGTGGTCCTTTGCAAAATCGAGGCAGCGATCTTTCATTCAAAAGTGTTTTTTTTTGTAATTTTTGCTTCAGATGTGGCGCTTTTGAAATAGCCCTTCGAATAGTGAATTTACTGGCTGCAACATTTGCCATTTCTTAAATTTTTGCTGTTGCAAGGGCGGAATTTGAATTAAAGTCATGGCAGTTGTGCCTTTGTAGTTTGAGCCATTGGAGGCACCTTGTTTCACGTAAAGATCCACAACATTTGGACCTCGACCAATCTTTTTAGCATTTTGACGATTTGAAAGTCCCCCTGAGCCGTCTGTCTAGGCTAGAAGCGATTTATTGCTTCCTACGAGGAACACCGGCTACAATTTTTTCTCTGGTGAAATTAACTGCCATCATCCGATTTACCACCACTTCTGCTGCTTTGTAGGTAGATTAACACCTTCTGGGCTTCATCGCATCGACTCTTACTTGGCTTCTGGGTCGCACTTAAAGAACCAATCGCCTTTTACCATTTTTTTGAAGTTGCTGCACTATAAATTTTTCAATTTTTGAAGAAAAAATTTTAAAATTTTTGAAGAAAGTTTATGACGAATGCCGTTAAAATTGAAGACAAGCACCGAAGTGTGTATCAGTAAGCATTTGAGTTAGTCAAATATTAGGAAAAAAAAATTAAATGCCATTTTCCTTTCAAAACAACATCTTTTTCGCCGCTTACTAATTTTGAATCCACCGCCAAGTTGTCTTTCCTCATTCATTTCAAATCCGTACACATTGTAGGCTAAGCAGATTTCACCTGACCTCAATACGCAGTCAAAAGTGAAACCAGAAGACAAATTCAAATCAGTGAATTTTATTATATAGAAACACTTAAAGTTTTCTAAAAGCCGCCGACACGCACCGCAAACCATGAAACATGAAAATTGCAGCCGTCGCTTCAACAATAAGAAACCCCGAAAATAATCACCATCAGCTACAAATAATAATGACAGTAATCAAATGACAGTCTCCAACGCATTTCACTAATTTGCCGACTGTAATTTAGCCAACAAATAACAGCTAACGGTAACCAAACGCCGATGGCTAATTGAAAATAGCCGATGAAAATATCTGCAACTGCTGGCGGCTGAATGGTGATTACCATTTAAGAGCCCCCAACTATTAGTACGAATGCGAGTGTGTGTGCATGTATACATACATTCATATGTACGAGTGTAACTGCATATGTAGAGTTGTGTGCGCGCTCAAACTCACCTGAATTCTTGTGTTGCTTGGAAGCTTTCATCGTCTGTGATTGAGAAGACACAGAGGAAACCCTCACCACTGCGAAAATAATTATCTCTGATGGCAGCGTAGTCCTCCTGTCCGGCAGTATCCAGTATATCTATTTGTACTTCTTCGCCATCTAAAACGACCTGGAAATTATTAAAAAAAAGAAAAAAATTGTTAAAAAAAAAACAAACTATTCAGCATGCAAATTTGTGAGAATTTTGATGCTTTTAGTTTAATTCCAAACCTTTTTCCTATAACTATCTGCTTTGGTTGGTTCGTAGTCCTCCACGAATTCGTCGTACATGAATTGTAGTGTTAGTGCCGATTTGCCAACGCCACCACTGCCCACCATTATCACTTTGTGGAGCGCGGGACCGACTGTCGGTTTTTTACTCATTTTCTTTGAGTGCTGTTGTTGTTGTTGTTGGTGCTACGATAGCTGGTTGCTTTTATGTTGAACTTCCTGTGGCTTTGCGCTGCTTTACTTGCGTTTCTGCCACTTTTTATGTAATTTTTTTTGTTGTTTTTTTTTAATTAATAGCCAGGAAAATCTGTATTAATAGCCTTTGTCTGCCACTGTGCGACTGCAAATAAAAATGCGCAAAATGCTAAATGTTTAGAAAACCGCATAACACAAAATAGACATAAGGAAAGTGAAAATATCAGTGGCATATTTCGCAACAAAAACTCATAAACCTAAAACTTGTTCATAAAAATCCACATTTTTCGCTTTATGATTGAGATTTTCGCACTTTCTGCTGCACGTCGTAGCTGCTGGCTGGACAAGGAAGTGCCACAGCAACAGCGGTCGCAGCAGCTGCGCCGCTGTACTGTCACCTTTTCAGGTGATTTTTGTAAGCAATCTGGTATCTGACAACCAGCTGGGCAGGAAATTGTAAAAACTACATGCCAGCGTGCGACGTGGATATCCTCGCTATTAAGATATTTTGCTCACATTAGTTGCGGGTCATTCAGCACCTGGTTTATATTTCGTGTGGTTGCATGGTGGGAACTATTTTAGTACGTAAGAAAAAAAAATGTTTTAAAATATTCCAAACGTTTATAGGGCCTTTCGAGGTTGTCATGCTGCTTTGGCGATGTCTGTCAAAACGGTTGTTTAATTATTTAGTCACTGGTGCCAAATCACAGTGAAAAGCAGCACAGCTGATCAGCATGGACAGATGATTAAATGTTACTATGAAAAATGTGGGGGCAAGGTTACTAAGATTGTGCGATTTTACTATTTCTTGTAGGATTTTTTTAAGTTGCAGATCAATGTCAGTAAGCCAAAAGTGACCGAAGCCCTCAAAGTCAACATAACTCAAGCCGTTGCCGAGTCGGAGAATTGCAGCTGTCAGTGCAAATTGTACTTCTGATTTAAGATCGAAATCCTCATCTATCTTGGACCCGTCTATGATGCAATATACGTATGTGTATTGAAGTGAGTCCAGAATGTCTGTTCGAGGCTTGACCTTAAGATAAGTGTCGCCAAATTATCATAGTTGCAGTTCGTTCGATTTTACACTTACTTGAAAATTTAGTGTTAGTGGCACAAAATTAACACAAACTCCTAAATTTTTCATCAAATATTCAATATTTTTAAACAAAAATTAACTAGAATTTTAAGCCACTTCAGATAAATAAATAAATAAATTCAAAGGATCTTGGTAAACAATTTTTTTTGAATTTGTATAGTTTTTTATAAAATTTTAAATAAATAAATTCAAAGGATAAAGTTTAGGTGAAATTTTTTTGGCCACGGTAAGATCGGAGGCAATCAAAGGAACTTCTGAGGCTAACGAAAGGCCTCTTCTTTTCGCCAAGCATAAAAATAGCGAGCGGGCAAGTTGCGAATAGAAGAGGCCTGAAGTCGCAGAGTGGAGGTCCTTACGGTGCATGATCCGTCAGGTGTCCGTGTGGCGAGACTTGGGATTGCCTCAAGTCCTTTCTGCAGAAGCTGTTTAGAAAACGAACGCCGCTTCTCAGCTGCCCTACTACGTCGGGCTAAGCTTCAGATATCTGAGTTCTTACTTTTTTGTTATACCTGCAGATATAACAGGTTTAAAAAGTTAACGTAATTAAGCACCGTTTGGTCGTCGTCCTCCTTCTTCCTTCACCCCTTTCGGTTTTTGTTTTTCACCCCTCTCTTTTTCCTCTGTATGGTATCACAATGAACGAATTTGATTCTTTGGGCAAGTGAACCCTCAATGAACCCTCATTGGGCAGCCATTTATCCTAACCTAACCTACTTTAATGGAGTAGGTATACGTAAGTTCGCGTAAGTGGCGGCCGCCGTAGCCGAATGGTTGGTGCTTGACTACCATTCGCAATTCACAGAGAGAACATCGGTTCGAATCTCGGTGAAACACCAAAATTAAGAAAAACATTTCCTCATAAAAATATCTGACGTTCGGAGTCGGCTTGAAACTATAGGTCCCTCCATTTGTGGAACAACATCAAGAGGTACACCACACCAAGTCATAGCCGATCTGAAAAATCGACGAATTAGGAGCTGAAAGTCTATTGCTATGAACCGTGCAGATCGGAAGAGGATTGCGAACGAAGCTTAAGCTCACCCTGTTCTGTAATCGCTACTTGAGGATGACCGACTTCAACAAAATTTCATTTTTAAAATTTGCACCACCCTGTACTCTCGCCACAAATATACCTGAAAAAGTGTAAACAGTCGATTTGGGGCGAATACAAATAAAACGAAAGTGGATATGCTGTTATTTAATAACGGCAGAAAAATTGTTATAATAAACCTAACTATCATACATATCGTGCATGCATACATACATACCAGTACATAGGTATGTTTGCAGTCCAAATTGGGGATGACATCTGGTAGTGGTTAAGTGTGCACAGATATGTAAGATATGATTACGTGGACTTCTGCTTAACTTTGAGGCTTGGCCGGGTTGCATATAGAGCAACGTTGCATTTTGAATTGCCTTCGATTAGAAAAACAAAAACGGGTTGAATGACCACCAAATCGATACAGAGGAGTGGCCCATACATACCCACACATACACATACGTATATATAAAAATGTAGGAACGGATTTCCAATAATTTCTAATTATTTCAGCTATAGCTCGCGCTGCTTTTCGAAATAGTTTTCACTCAAAAAAGAGCAGCTGCAAACAGACTCCTGCAATAAACACATACCCACACACCCATACACACACACACATTTTAAGTATTAAGTAAACAAAAGCATCATCACAATAGTCTCAGCAATTAATCCAACAATGTTTATTGTTGTTGTTCAAGTTGTTCAAGTTGGCACGAGCACACGCAAGCGCCACATGTGGCCGGCCGGCTAACTAGCCAACGTAGCCAATGGACCAGACTGGATTTGACGCAGCGCAGCAAATAGACAAGAAAGAGTATTCATATGTGAGTGTGTGTATGTGTATGTATGCAATGTAAGTAAAAGCTAAAATGAAATGAAAATGTGCACATGCAGGAGTAGTAAAAGTTATGCTTCAGATGTATAGCGTTTTTATGGAGCACCAACCATTGAACGCTGAGACGCAGAGCCGGTGTCATCGCTTGTTTTTATTAGGAAAAGCTAAAAATAGCTTGATTGCTTTCGTTAGTAATTTGCAACTACTGTGCCGAGTGGAATGACGTAGACGGCTAAGTATGCATGAGCGCACAATTGGCCTCGCAAGCGCAAATCGAATTTGGATTAAATTCTATGAATGTTGCAGTCTATGCGATGGATGTGCTCAAGTTGCAATAGATTTTGGAAATTAAGAGAATAAAAAAAAAATAATTTGGAAATATCCAAAAAGAGTCATTCAATATTATTATGAATCTAAATTTGCTGGCAATTTGCTCAGTGATTTTTGAATTATCTTCCAATCGTTGCACTGAATAAATCAAATGACGATCTAAAGCTGCCGACCCAACAACAGATCATCAAATATTTTTAAGTCTCATAAGTCTCCCTAGAGGGAGATATTCTGAGGATTGACCATATAGTATTTTTTTATTTTAATCCTGCGTTATTTTGACAGTGTCAGTTTTTTCCCGCTGGGAACCTTGACAGTAAGTCGGAATAGCTTTTTTGCCAAAAAAGCTGGCTTGGCCAGAATGGAACCACGGCTGCGCAAAATCGCTACTGAATCTTAGAAGACACGATATGAGAAATACAATAGGGGTGCGATGTAAGATACCAAATTACAAATAGGAAAGCTTGCAATTAGATTGGAGGTACCACGAAATGACTCTCTTTTTAATGGTTTTATTTATTGTTTTTTGCTAATTTTTTTGTAATTTGTTTTTAATTATTTTTAATTTCTTTTTTTTTTATTTTTTATTTATTTTTTTTTTAACTTTATTTAAACTTTTTTTTTTAATTAAAAAAAAAATTTTTTTTTAATTTTCTATTTTTTAGTTTATTTATTTTTTATTCTTATTTTTTTAATTGTTTTATTTATCTTTTATTAATTTTTTTATTTTTTTTTATTATTTTTCATTTCTTTTTTTATTATTATTTTTTATTTATTTTTTTTTTATTATTTTTTTATTTTTATTTTTATGTTTATAAATTTTTTTTATTTGATTTATTATTTTTTTTTTTTTATTATTATTTTTTCAGTTTATATTCTTAATATTTATTTAATTTTTATTGTTATTTTTAAACTTTTTTTTTTAATTTTTCTTTTTTTTTTAATTTTCTTTTTTTTGTAATTGTTTTATTTTTCTTTTTTAATTACTTTTTTAATTTTAATTTTTTTTGTATTTTGTTTTTTCTTTTTTTTTATTATTATTTTTTATTTTTTTTTTATTTATTTTTTTATAATTTTTTTTTATAATTTTTTTTTATTATTATATTTTTTTATTATTTTTTTTTTTAATAATTTTTTTTTATTTATTTAAGGTTTTTTTTTGTTATTTTTTTTTATAATTTTTTTTTAATATTATTTATTTATGTTTTTTTTTTTAATTTTTTAATTTTTCTTTTTTTATTTATTTATTTTAATTTTTATTTATTTATTTTAGAGGAATTCGTGGAACACCTCTTGTCTACATGCATTGCTCTATACAGAAGAAGGCTTACCACGTTCTTATTCGCCTTTCTTGACAGCATTGAAAAGATCTCTCAAATAGGGTGGCCGATATTAACAAAATTCATTAAATCCTCAGGTTGGTTCAAAGAAAACTCAGGAGCATAAGAGACGAGCTGCAGTGGCATCACAATGCGACTATTCAGGTCTAAAAGTGTCGGATGACAGCCACGCAACCTAACCTAACCTAACTCAACCTAATCTAAGTCCAAATGGCAGTAAGAAGAAACGAATCACTTTACGTTTGAACAATGTGGGGAAATATTGATAACTTATTTTCAAAAGCAATGTTGTGAGGGTGAAAGAGTGCGTTTTTTGAAAAGAAGTCAAAGTGACCGCTTCTATCGAAGCGCATTTTTATCTCTACGACTATGTTAACAAGAAAAACTACGCCATCTCGGTGTCGGAAAAAGCGCACGTGATCGTAAGCCTTGAAAACCAACGGAGAATCGCTCTTGTCTCCAAGTGCTACTTTGAACTAAGTAGGCAAATTAGTAGTAAAGTCCTCTCTCTACCAACAAAACTCACACTTTACAAGGCTCTTATCATGCACGTCCTAACGTATAGCGCAGAAGCCTCGACGTTGATAATATCCGATGAGGCGACCCTTGGAGTGTTTGAAAGAGATTCTGCGTAAGATTTTTGGACCTTTGCACGTTGGCAACAGCGAATATCACAGGCGATGGAGCGATGAGCTGTATGAGCTTTACGTCGACATAGACATAGCCCAACGAATAAAGATCCAGCGGCTACGTTGGATGGGACATGTCGTCCGAATGGATACAAACGCCCCGACCCTGAAAGTATCAGAGCTACCATAAAATCTTGTGTATGTCCAACTGGCGCCAAGAATAAGGAATAAGGACCAATCATGAAGAAGATCAAGAAGAACTACTACTTTACAATCCACCCCTGGGAGCGTTGAAGGGCAGATGGAATTTTCCATGATTTTGAAGAAAAAATCTTCTCCTGGTAAATTGGGGATTAAAGGATTTCTTTTCCAAGCAAAAATATGGTCGAAAATATTTTGTATTGGAAATTATAGACTTTCATTTTGCATTCCTCGTCTACAAAAACAAACTTTGTTAAAAATCTGTCTACAATATAAAGCCGCCTACGAATTCCTATCGAAAACCGCAAGCAGTAAAAAATTTTAATTAATAAAATTATTGTAAACAAACAATTTTCAACATTTAAGCTCGCAAACAGATACGCAAAAACACCTGTAAACATCTTTCATGAATACATCAACTTGAAAAAACCGCACAATTTCCAACACGAAAACGTGTGCGTGAAGAAAACTGGCTATAAATACAGTAGTAAATAATAAACAATAATGAAAATGAGAAAAAAAATGTTTAATGATCCAAGTTAATTTTCAATGCCAAGTACACTAGTGGAGAATAAAAAATTATCTATACTAGCCAATTAAAAGGTGAGTTCCATCGAAACACGAACACGAACTTTATGCGCTTACAAATTTGCAGGCAAAGTAACAGCAAATTAATCCACATCAAAAATTGGATCCGGGACAAAACAGACGGACGGCTACTGGATCGGACAGTGTACAGACAGACAATCAACGACATTCATCGGGAGACCCTTACCACCTTCTTAAGCTCCCGACCCGCGAATGCCGTCATCGGAGTCCAACCACCACTCATCCCCGAGTGTCCCGCGTAACCTTGGCACAACTACGTTCTAGATACTGTAGCAGGTTAAACTCCTACTTATCCAGAATCGACCTCGACATACTAGACATACATATGTATGTCCAGCATGTGAAGGCACCCCGCACGACACTAACCACCTTTCCACATGCCCCATCAAACCCACTCATCTAACACCTTTCTCCCTGTAGACCCAACCTGTCGAAACAGCAAGCTTCCTGGCCATACCGTTAGATGAGCTAGACGAAGACGACCGGTGATTACACTATACTCACAGGGCAAAGTTACTTCTACAACAACAACAACAACAACATCAAAAATTGACTCAATTCTTAAGGTTGCATTGGGTAAGCGATTATTCCTAATTGGCAACAACAACCAATAAATTTTAGTCAAACAGAATAAGGGCAGCGCCGTCACCGCCACTATAAATAGAGATTAAAAGGTGACCAGTTAGCAATGGTAGCTTTCCGAAATGTTTCAGCAGATTTCAAAATTACTTTGGCATCCAACTTTTAAAATATTCAGTAAAGTTTGCAACGTCAACATGCCACGCTTCACGCTGACCGAAGGTATGGCCAAAAAAATTCCCTATCAAGAAGTCATCTTCTCGGAAGCGACCCTGAAAGCTTAGCGATTATGTACACAAACAAAATTGCAATATGCGTGCGCAAAATCTACGAGTGTTCCACTAAGGATGAATGCAAACACAAAGATTGACCACATTTCCTCCAAAATTAGCAAGAAGAAGATGTCCATCCATCCTCCACGGTTCTCGGCATAAAGCGATGTTAACCGATTTTCTGTGACCAGAGCTCGACAACATCGATATATCGGAGCTCTGGTTCCCGCGAGACTGCAAGCTCGAAGTTGTGAAGGAGAAATTTGACAGCTGGGCCTTCAAACGGCGAGCGTTCGTCAACAGCCGCCGCGGCTGAACGACAGCACTCCATTGATTTTTCTGGAGCTAAGGAAAGTTTTTTGTCTACGCTAACACGCCAACCACTTTAGACGAATTCGAGGCCAACATTCGTTGTACTGCTGCCGAAATAATGCTATGTGCGGAACGAGCCATCGGAATAATACCTAATAAAATCATCAATCTGGTGAAAGAACTGTACACAGACGCGAAAACATGTTGAGCAGCGATATCCAAGTGCACACAGGAGTATGGCGAAGATGTGTGCTGCCTGCGCTCTTGTTTAACCTGGTCTTGGTCCTAACTATGCAACAAGCTTCCACTGAGAAAAGAAGCATTTCCTGCGGCTTGGGCGGCCTTTCATGGGCCTCTTCGGTTTCGGGAACAAGAAAAAGTCACAGTGGGCCAGATCTGGGAAATACGGTAGCTGTGAACAGGGGCGTTATCGTGATGCAAGAGCCAATTTTTGACCGTCTTACCCTGTGGCAAGAACTCATGATGCACAACGTCCCTGCAATCGAAGAAAACGGTAAGCAAAACTTTGACATTCGACCGAACTTGGCGCGCTTATTTCGGTCTTGGTTCGTGCGGCAGCTTCCATTGAGATGATTGAGCTTTGGTTTCCACGTCATAACCATAAACCCACGATTCGTCACCAGTTATGACCCTTTGGAGCAAATTTGTGTCGTCGCGGACAGAGGCCAACAACTCACTAGCAATGTCCATGGGATGCTGCTTTTGGTCGAAATTGAGCAGTTTTGGCACCCCGTCTCATGTCCAAATCACGAGCCAATCGATATGTCTAGGTCCTCAGCAACTCTCTAACGGTGATTCGACGATTGGCCAATACCATTTTCTTCACTTCATCAATTTTTTCGTCTGAAGTGCTTGGGCGTCCGGCACGCTTTTCGTCGTTCACACCTTCTCGCCCTTCTGAGAACCTTTTGTACCACCGATAAACGTTGCTTTGGTCCAAAGTAGCTTCTCCGTATGGCACAGTCAACATTCGAAATGCATCCGCGCACTTAATTTCGTTTTTCACACAAAATTTCATACAGGTTCTTTGATTCATCTTTTTGAACAGGTAAAAATCGAAGACGAGCTGAAACACGTGCAAGCAAAGCAGCTGTCAACAATTAACTGAACCTTCAAAATGGCCGAACTGGTCGGCATGAGTGAGAGACATGAGTACCAACATATCGCCACAAAACAATCGAAATTCGAATATACGTAACGTGCCAAAATTCAAAATTCGCGATATTTTAATTGGAAAAATAATGGACTTGGTTTTTACCATACAAAATACTTCACTTCGAAGGGTAGGTGCATCAGCGAAGAATCAACCCTGGCGTTGCTAGATGATCCCACCATGCAGAGTAAATTTGATTCTCAATACATTCCACTTTTTTATAAACCACATACGCGTCCTTCAAATAGCTTTGCGAAGATCGCAGCGACCTAAACCAAATAACGTTCTTGCCAAAGTAATCCATATGAGATTAATTCGTTAAGCATAGAAGCAAAATTGTTTTTCACTGATCAGTGCTTTTGTATTTGTATTTTGAAATCCCCAAGTTGAGATATCAAATACAAGTTTCACCTTATAGCTGCTTCTCCTACTTTTTCTAGACCAATTACGTAAACCGCATGCGAGTTGACAATGCTTCGCTCCAAAAAAACATCTCTAATACCAAATACGGCTGTTGCGGTTGCTCAGTTACTGTGTACATACAGACATACATCCATATATAAATATGACATACAAAAGATTTTTTTAGCAAAGCAAAAAACCAAAACTATGAAATGAGAGATGCCTTCAACGCGTACACACATCTCTAAAAGTGCCGAATAACAAAAAAGGTAAACGATTAGGTAAGAACAGGCGGCCTGCAATTGCGTGTATTAAAACACATTATTGGCAATGGATTGGCGGCAACGACACAGATCGTGAAAAATATGCAAAACACAATGAGTCGTATTTAGCACAAGTACAACGGATGGAAAAAAGTATGAATGAGAATACTTCAAGATAATAGTAGATAATTACAACTTTATAGGAAAGTATGACACATACACACATACGCAACTACATAGATTCACACATACATGCAAGTAAAATTTTGTTCTCAGGCGTTTTTCACCTTGCCCTGTAAATACAATTTTGAAGGTTTTGAAAAAATCTGATTTCTCAATTTGATATGAAGAAGATTAAGACTAATGCACTCCCATGATGCTCAACTAAAAATGAGGTTAATATTCTGCATTTGACGTTCATTTAAAAAAATAAATACATAAAAAATATGGCAGCAATAAAATTTTAGTTCCACATGATGAATTTGTTGTTCAGTAGGCATAGTAAATAACCTTTAAAGACCGTTTGAGTATTACAAATTTTCTCATGGAGAAAAAATTCCCTTTTATTTATCTGTGATTCTCAGAGCAATGCGAATGTTGCTGTAATGAGACTTGTTCTTGTATAAGTTATGAGGACTGGGGAGTATCGCAGAAAAATGTTGAGAAAAATTTGTCAGGTGAGGATAAAATCTTTACAAAAAAAAAAACAGAAGAAAAGAAAAAAAAAACAGAAAAAATGAAAACAAAAAATAACAGAAGAAAAGAAAAAAAACCAAAAAAAAACAAAAAGAAAAGCAAAAAATAAAAACCAAAAAACATTTAAAACAAGGAAAAAAGAAAAAACAGGGAAAACAAAAATATGTATAAACAGAGCCGAAAAACAAAAATAACCAAACAAAAAAAAAATAAGTTTAGCAAAATAAGTCAAAAAAGCCAAACTAAGTACCAAAATACACAAACAAAGGCAAAAAACTCAAACAAAAACAAAAAGTATAAATGTACAAAAAACAACAAAAAATAAACCAAAAATTAAATAAATATAAGCAGACCAATAAAACACAAAAACAAACCAAAATTCACCAAAAATAAATAACAAAAAAGAAAAAACCAAATAAATAAAAAAAAAATCAACACCAAAAAGATGCAAAAAAAAGAACAAAAATAAATAGTAGAAAACATAATGACAATAAAACAACGAACGGAACAACGGGAAAAGAAACAAAAACTAAAATGAAAATAAAAAGCAAACAGAGAACAACAAAAAAATTTACCAAAAGTAAATAGCAAAACAAAAAATAAATAAATAGCGAAAAAGAAATGAAAAAAAGAAAGAAAATATTAAAAACACAAAAATCAACAACAAAAAGATTCAAAAAACAAAAATAAATAGTAAAAGGTAACAAAAAGGACACACGAAAAATAAATAACAAAAAAAGCTAAAAACAAATAAATGAATAAATAGTAAACAACACAAAGACAAAAAAATAAAACGACCATAAATTAACAAAAAACAACGAAAAAGTAAAAAGTAAAAAATTCAATGAAAATAAAAATAAAAAACAACAAAAATTTACCAAAAATAAATATCAAAAAAACCCAAAAATAAATAGCAAAAAAAAACACAAAACCACAAAAAAAGAAGAAAAAACGCAAAACCAAAAACAAAAAAGAACGAAAAAAATAATAAAAATAAACAGATAAAAACAACAACAAAAAATTCAAACACAAAAGCCAACAATAAATAAAAATAAAAAAATAAATAGGAAAAAAAACATAAAAGAACAACAACAAAATAAAAAATTAACAAAGACAAGAAACAAAAAAATAAAAAACCATAATCGAACAAAAACCACAGGAAAAAGAACCAAAAAAACTACAAAAATTCACCAAAAATAAATAGCAAAAAGCAAAAATAAATACCAAAAACCCACATATAAAAATAAATACCAAAAAAAAGACAAAAAGACAAACAAAAAGAAAAGAAAAAACATAAAAGAACAAAAAATAACAAACAAAAAAATAGCACACAAAAACAAGAAAGAAAAAAAAGAAAACCCATTAACGAACAAAAACCACAGAAAAAAGAACCAAAAAAAATACAAAAATTCACCAAAAATAAATAGCAAAAAAAAGAAAACAACTAAAAATTAATAGCAACAAAAAAACACAAAAAGGAAAAATAAGACAAAGAGAAAGAAAAAAAAACATAAAAGAACAAAAAATAAATCAGAAAAGACCAAAAAAAAAACAAAATAATTCAAAAATAAATAGCGAAAAACAAAAAATACAAATACATAAAAATTTGTTATTTTTCTTGACATCGCTCACAGCAAGAAATATATCTAACGCCACCTAAGACTTCCAAAGACTCCTCCCATTGCATATAAGCATTCCATTACTTGTATCGTACTATCGTGTACTATGGCTATGTTAGTGTTAATACTATCTAACCAGAAAAAAATTTCTAGCTGTTGCTGTTGTTGTTGTTGCAGCAGCATAATCATTCCCCGCACCTGTAAGGGGAATGCTTGTAGCGTATAACCGACTGTCGTTTCTAGTCACCTGAGACTATGCCTTAGACTGCCGATATCTACTGGAAGCTCATATTATTCTAAGTACATGCCTATAACTTTCTCATATGTACATATATAGGAGTATGTATGTATGTACTTATAATAATAGCTTCGACTGTAACCTAACGTACATAATCATACGCAAAGTTTAATTTAATTTGGAAACGCGCTCGAAATGGGTATTAATTTACAATTTCAAACAAGTTTGTGTTTGTGCGTGTGTATATAAAAAAATATAAAAAAAGTAAATGACATTGAAAACGGTCTAAAAATAGAGCTGGAATGAAAATTAGAACAGAGGTCTCATTATTTGTTTTACAGTACAAAATATGCACATATGTAGATATGTGTGTATGTAAATTAAAACATCAAACTCACTTAATATCCGTAAATATGCGACAAAAGGCTAAGCAAATAAAAAACGAAAAAGTTTTACATAGCGAAACCATTCCAATAGGCAAATAAAAATAAGCCGCTCGCAAAATCCACAGAGTGTCACTATATCAACAGTAATAATAAAACAACAAACCAGCACACACCTACACGCACACGCACATACAAAATAATTGAACAATACAAATGGGCAAACAGTATTAGCATAGCAGCAAATGAGTACATGAAGAGTTGGAAGTCGCATTCCATTCAAAAACAAAAACAATTCACTAACAAACATTTCCACACCAATCGCACTAACAACAATGCATATCAGTAAGCCAACTGTGGGTCACTTGGACGAATTAAATGTTGACGAAAGAGTATCGTACGGTGCATACCTATGAGTAACAGACAGTTGGGGTCGCCGCGGCTTTGCCGAATTGGGGCAACAGTCACACAGACATACAGACACATCGCATAGGGTGGCAATAGAATAAATAAAAGTGACAATATTAACAGATGGCGTTCGCCACCTAGTTTTATGTTGTTGGTGATAGTGATGATGCTGGTGATAGTGAGAGTGGTGGTGTAAATATGCGACAAAATAAAAAAATATCATCGCTCAGTCACTCTGGTAGAGCAATGGTGAATCAGAAGAAACGGAACAAAATATGTAGCAATTTGGAGAGCGAAGTGTAGCAACAAATGGGGGTGCCATTCAACAGATGTGCAAATGTAAAATAAAAATTTGTTGGTAAATGGTGGGTAATTGGCTATTTTTATTGGTTTTCTGTTATCAGCACTGGCTATTGTTTACGATAATTTTTTAAGCTGTTTAAGGGGTTAGACCACTGTAGAAATTTCGAAAATTCTTCCTTTTTTGGTGCGTAAAAGATACTTTAATACCTTTATAATGACGCATACGCAAAGGGTTAAGGTGAAAAAAAATTTAAAAATACTCCAATTTATACTAAAAATAAATACTTAAAATACTACTTAGAAAATATTACAATAAAAAAATTTAAACGTGTTTTTCACGAAACTACATTTCACAGGTCGGTTAAACAAATTCTTTTCCGTTTGACCAGAAATATTAACTGTATGTTCACAATCACATTGGAAATACGAACGAATTTTTCCCGAATATGCATTAAACAATATGCGCCTAAAAAAATTCTGTCATATATAGCCCTGTGGCACAAAATAGATTTGAAACGACGTCTCGAAAGATTAAAAATTAATTAATGTGCTGTCGAAACAATGCGAATTTATAAATAAAGAATTTGGAAAGGTTAAAGCTACACCAACAGCAACAAATGTATGTACGTAAATTTGTGATGAAAGCTTGGCCTGTATATTGATAAAATAATCTATACTCTCGGTTAGCTCAACCGAGCATACTACCGACAATAAGTATGAAACTGATAAGGTCGAATCGACGCAGGTCTCAGAAACTCAACATTAGTCCCATCAGCCTGAGAAGAATGCTAAACAAAAAACTTGTACTTAGAACACGACAGATACATAAATTTTTGACTGATTTTTTTATTTTTTATTCCTGTTCTTATTTTATTTATTTTTATTTTATTCTTTTTTTATTCTATTCCTTTTTTATTTTTTGTATTCTATTTTTTCTTTGTTTCTAATTTTTTTTCTTTTAAATAATTTTTTTCTTTTTTTTAATTTTTTTCTTTCTTTTAATTGTTTTCTTTTTTTTTTAATTTTTTTAATTTTTTCTGTTTTTTTAATTTTTTTCCTTTTTTTTAATTTTTCCTTTTTTTTTTAATTTGTATTATAGATAATAAAAATAATTAGATAATAAAATATAAAATTAGAAAAGAATTAAAAAAAAAATAAATACAGAAAAATAAAGAGTAGAGCTAGCTGAAATTTAATTTTTCAAAAAATAAAACAAAAATAAAAAAAAAATTAAAAAAGGTAAAAAAATAAAAAAACAAAAAAAATTTAAAAAAAGGAAAAAATAATTTAAAAAAAGTAAAAGAAAGAAAAAAATTTAAAAGATCCTTTTATCGTTTTTTTTTTACTTTTTTTAATTTTTTTTTACCTTTAAATTTTTGAAAAATTTAATTTCCGCCAGTTCTAACTCTTTATTTTTTTGTATTTATATTTTTAGAATGTTTTTCTAATTTTATATTTTACTATCTAATTTTATATAATTTTAATATATTACCTATAATTTGGTTTTTTTTTTTTGGATTTTGTAATAAATTTTGTTTTTTGTGTTTATTTTTTCTAATTAAATTTTTTTGTTTTATTTAATTCTTTTTTATTTTTTTATTTTTTTTTTTATATTTTTTTAATTTTTTTTTATTTAAATTTTTTTATTTAAAATTATTTTTTGTAAATTTTTTTTTCATTTTTTTAATTTTTCTGTAATTTTTTTTTAATTTTTAAAATAATTTTGTTTTTTTTGGGAATTTTCTTGTATTTTTTTTTTTGTTATTTTATTTTTTGTTTAAAATTTTTATTTTATTTTATTATTGTCGAAAATGGCCGTTGGAATTTTAGTCTATGAATTTATTTGAATGAAATATTTAATAAATGGCTTACAAAGAAAATAAACGAAGAACTCAATTAAAGGTGCAATAACTTCAAGAATGTCCCTTTGTTAAAATGGCCGCTGGGGTTCATCCCCACGTTTATGCTTACATGAAGGGTTGCCAAGTAATATTACACTACATTATTCGCATGTTTGCTGAAGAAGGGGCCGAAGCCACTGGAACAGTGCTCCGAAATTGCGCTGCCAGTATAGAGAAAGACTAATTGGACCAGTCGCAGAGACAGCCTTTCGCATAAAGTTATGCTGCATGCATTAATAAATTGCCACAATTAATCAGAACGTTTACTGTTTCTAACAAATCAAAAATTATTAAAAATTGCAATAGTACTTTTTCTACATTTTTTCTGTGATTTTCCATTAAGCAGATAACATCAGATTTTTGTTTACTTCATTGGTCTCTTAATTTTCCAATTGTGTTTAAATTACTCTAAAAGCCAATCCAAAATCCTTTTTCTTGTTGTTTTTGCTCTACTCCTCCCACCTGTGGAATGTGCCTTCAGCATTCTTAAAATACACCCAGCCCCTGAACAACCCTTCCCCAGCGTTCATTCGAATCGCCCTGCACATGCACATGGAAAAGTATGCATATGAAATAGCGCATAATAAAAGTGAAGACTAATTGCAGCAAAATTCCATTACTGGTACAGCAAACAACAACAGGCGCAGCAGCAGCGCCAACATTCCAGTGCCTCAAGAACTACAACTACACTAATACAGAAAAATGTTACGCGACGCAAAGCAAACAAACGAAGAGTCTAAGATAAAAATCAGCCACAGAAAGTCACTGCAAAATATCTGAGATTTGTTGCTAATCTTAAAGCGAAAATTAGTTCATGTGTAAATTAAAACAAAAAAACGGAGTAAAACAAAAATGTTACATTCAAGTGAATACAATTTTTAAGACAAAGCAATTCAAAACAACAAATACAAAAGCAATGCAATAAAAACTACAGCAGTGTATGATTCCGAATGCAATGAGAAATAATGCATGTGAAAACTTGAAACAATCAAATAAAAATAAAAATAAATATTAGAAAAAACCCGCTGAGACTAAAGACACGAATCAAAGTTAGAAACAAAGCCAAAGCAACGGTACTACTACAGCGCTGTAGTTGAAGAGCAAAAAAACTGAACATAAAAATATACTCGCAATAAAACAACACTTAGAAAGTTGGTCACGCATAATTGCAAGTGACGCTGACGCAGACGCTGCAACGGCTGCAAATGCTGGCTGCGCGGGCTGATACAATGTTTTATTTTATAGTATGCAGCAATAAAGTTTTTATACGCAGAAAGTAAAAAAAAAAAACTAATAATAAAATATAGAATTTTCCAAGTCCGGACGCAACCGAACTTTTTATGTATAACAAATGTCTAGATATGGCCAATATATTATACTTGTATGTGCAGGGGAGAGCATAACTTAGTGCATGGCGATTATTATTTTTTTTTGCATATTTAGAACTTTTTTCTAATTAAGGTTTTCTGTTTTTTCTTTTTTTTTGTTTTTTTGCATATTTACAATTTTTTTGTAGTTAAATTTTTTTTTTTTGTTTTCGTATAATACTTTTCAGGCTGCAGCCAAAGCCATACAAACTGAACTTTCAAATTTGACCCAAAATTTGAAAAAAAAATAGACAAAATATTAATCGAAATTTTGACCCATTTAATCTGAATATTATTGGGTACGCCGTAACATGGCTTATGAAATTTTGTGCCTACAGATATAAATTTTACCGGAATTGCATTAATCAACTTCGGTACTTGCTACTCTGCGTAATAATTTGAAATTATCGACCTTCGAGGTGTATACATAAATATGGACAGTAAAGTTAGGATTGGTTTTGTAGTGAGATTGAAGATAAAGAGTTATTTTTTTATTTTATTTTTCTTATAATCCTAAAATTAATTTAAATTTTAGACATACATAAATACACCCTGAAATGAAATAATCGAAGCCAATTACGAATGGTGTCGTGCCCACGACAATCAGTTCTATGTTAAGTACTACATTTTCGGCTGCATGGGGAATGGGAAAACGCGTATGGGGAATGTTTGTACTGCTATAATCACAACAACAAGAACTATGGTGATGATCCACATTTTCTCATTTATCTTTTCTGAGTGGATTTTTTTAGATTATGTTTATGTTTTTGTTTATGTTACAATGTTTAAAATGAGGCACAAAAATTTTCTTCTAACGTTTTTTATTTGTTTGAAGACATCGCTTTTTTTATTTTATGGGTAGAATTTTTATATTAAAAAAAGTTTATTTTAAAATAAGAAAATTTAAAATAAGAGAATAAAAAATTTAAAATACGAAATTAAACTTTTTTAATAAATAATTTAAAAATAAGAAAATAAACTTTTTTTATTTCAATGTTTTTGCATAATGCGTTGCCTAGATTGGACTGCTTTCTTCTAAATTTCGTAAAAACTATAAATTGTAGCTAAGAAGTATTTTCGGGCGGCCCCTATCTACTGCACCAAAACAGGTTTGACTGTAAGTGGTTATGTTTAAAGCATGCGCAATATATTAAACATTAAAATAACAACAAAAGAATGTTAACTTGGAAAACATTGTAAACATTAAAAAACAAAAACAAATCACCGGATTGGTCTTAATGAAAAAAACAAAAACGAAACAAAGAAGTTGGAGAAACTACGCCTAATTTGAAAGCTTATGCAGAGTATTTCGAAACAAAAAAAATTTCGACTACCTGTTGTTATTATATTAAGGGGGGAGCCTGCTTTAGAGGCTTCAAAAATTTGATTTTTTTTTTGCATAAATGTCTTCCCAAACTATTCAAGAATGTGTCCTCGAAATTTCAGAAGCAAATTCAAAATATTTTCGGAGTTATAGAAAAAATTGTGAGCAAGCGTCGAGCAGGTACACGAGCGGCCGGATCGCTCGAAGTGCGATTTCTCGGTTTTTTATTTTTACAATTTTTCCTAATTGGCGGGAAAGATAGGGAAAAAGTTAAACGTCCTATCGAAACGAGATAACATTGATTGTATTTGGAATTAAATTCTCTTCTAGTTGAACCTAAAAATTCTTAAGAAAGTTATGATTAACCCACTTTTTAAACAATCTAAAATGAATTTGTTTTTCCAAAAAAATTATTATTCTTTTTTTTAATTAGCGAAATATTGTTGAATTTCTCACTTTTTGTTTAATTTTCTTGGTTTAACTAGAAGCTATGCTATACTAAAATAAAATTTTTTTTGGGTTTTTGGTTTCAGATGAAAATCGCGAGCTGCATCTTTCCCGCCGCACAACACATGCACACTCGAGGCGCCTCGGCAAAATGCTTGTACCAGACATAATATGACATATATTTTAATGAAAAAATTTGAGAAGACTGTTGAAATATATAACAATAAAACCTGAAAGTTTCGTTTCAATCGAATATTTCCTTCCTTCCCAAAAAAATCCACGAAAAAATCGATTTTTTTAAGCCTCTAAAGCAGGCTGGCTCCCCCCTTAAATCATAAAACATACCTCTTATTTTTTCTTAATTTAATAAATAAAAAAAGACTTCAAGAATCACAAATTAATGAATTGTCATTTAAGTCAATATAAATATCATTAATATTTCAATTATTAAATTGATTATTTTTTTTTTTGATTTTTTATCCTTTTAATTTTTAATTTAGTTTAGCATTGATTTTTTAATTGCCCTTTTTATTATATCTTTTCAATATTTTTAATTCTATTTGTTTAGTGTTTTTTTTTTGTTTGATGGAGATGGAATTTTGAATACTCTTCATTTTTTAGTTTACCTTTTTATTATATTTTTATTTGTTTTTTTTTAGTCTTTCTAATATGTGTTTATTTTTTAATTTTTTATCTTTGTTATTTTTTTATTATTTCTTTTTTTTAATATTTTTCAGTTTTTTATCTTTCTAATATTTTTTAAATTTTATTTTATATCTTTTTAATATTTTTTATTTATTTACCTTTTTAAAAAATTTTACTTTATGGTTTTACTATTTTAATTTTTTATCTTTTTAATATTTTTTATTTTTTTATCTGTTTAATTTTTTTTTAATTTTTTTGTTATTTTTTTATTTTATTTTTTTTAATTTTTTGTTATTTTTTTATTTTATTTTTTTAGATTTTAATTTTTTTTGAATAAAATTTATTAATCTTTTATTTATTTTATCTTTTATTTTTTATTACATTTTTTTAATATTTTTAATTTAATTTTTTAATATCATATTTTTTATTTAATTTTTTATTTAATATATTTTATTTTTTTTTTATGGAAATGGAATTTTTAAAATATCTAAACTCACAAAATCAAGACGACAAGGCACAACTTATTAAAAATTATATTCTAAAATAATAAAATAAATAAAAAAAGAGTTCAAGCATCACAAAATAATGAATTGCCATTTAAGTCAATATAAATCTCATTAACTAATTATTTAGATGATAATAAATTTACCTCAATTGCCCAAATGTATTTATTGCTATACTCAGTCAACACATAAATTCTCAAAAAAATACTACATATCTGACCAACAATACACATACATAATTACCAAATGTTGGTGAATGCTATCCATAAAGCATTCCATAATTTACAACAACAGAAACAAGCACACGCATCGCACACATTCTTCAAAAGAGACACAACACAAGCAGTTTTTTGTTTCTTTTTTCTTAGCAGAAGATGTAAAAGAAAAATGTCAACACGATGATGTCACGCGGTGTAACATGAGTAGAAACAACAAGGTGGAGAAACATAACTGTTGAGACAGAATTTTAAAATAAAGACCAAGTTGATCTTTTGCTTACTTTTCATGTTGAACTTATCTACTGGTTCTATATGAATAGCAGAAATTTAAAAATTTTATTTTGACAAATTTTCGAGTTGTGTCACTTTAAATATTCTGTGCAATACATACGTGCATACATAAACAAGCAAAACGCAAAAGTGCTGCTGACGAATAAGCGAATCAACGTTAGCGAACTAAGAAATTCTCAAACGGCCACAAACAAAAAACCCTCGCCATGGTTTGTTGGGGCTGTGTGTTGATTTTGTTGTTACAATTGCTTATGTTTGCTATGCGCACGCTCACGCTGTGCTTAAATGAAACATTGTGCAAGTGTGAATACAACGACCGTGTGGCCTAATGGATAAGGCGTCGGACTTCGGATCCGAAGATTGCAGGTTCGAGTCCTGTCACGGTCGCAGCAAGTTATTTTTTTTTTTAATTTAATTTTTCTGCTTTTTCAACAAAAATTTTTATTATTACTTTTTTTTTCTTTTTAATTTTATTTATTTATTAGAATTATTTAAGTTTTTTTTTATTTTTTATTTTTGTTATTATTCAACACTTTCGCACTATTCTATTTAATTTGTTTAGTTATTAGTTTTATCATTCATTCATCTTTTTATTTATTGTTACTTGTCATCAGTTTACTTATTATTTCTTAACGTTCTACATTTTTTCTACCTTATTTCAAGTACAATTTATTACCATAGTTTAAACTTTTCTTTGCTTAAGATTTTCAATTGCCCTTCTTATTTTATCCTTTTAGTATTTTTAATTAATTTATTTTTTTCATCTTCTAATATTCTTCATTTTTTTGGTAAATCTTTTAAATATATATAAATATTTCGGAATTCACAGAGAGGTCGTTGGTTCGAATCTCGGTGAAAGCAAAATTAATAAAAAACATTTTTCTATATTAATAGCGGTCGCCTCTCGGCAGGCAATGGCAAACCTCCGAGTGTATTTCTGCCATGAAAAAGCTCCTCATAAAAATATCTGCCGTTCGGAGTCGGCTTGAAACTGTAGGTCCCTCCATTTGTGGAACAACATCAAGACGCACACCACAAAAAGAAGGAGGAGCTCGGCCAAAAACCTAACAGAAGTGTACGCGCCAATTATTTATTTATTTTTTTTAATATTTTTTTTAAATTTAGTCTTTCTATTTTATTTTTTAATTTTTTATCTCTCGAATATTTAATTTTTTTATCTCTTTAATTTTTAATTTATTTAATTCCTCATTAATTTTTTAATTTAATTTTTCATTTTTTACTCCATTTCATGTTCTTAATTCTTTTCAGTTTATCTTTTTAATATATTTCAATTTTTTTTTAGCCTTCCTTTCTAATATTTTTTTCATTTATTATTTTCCTATCTTTTTAATAATTTTTATATTTAATTTTTTTATATTTTGAATTTATTTAATCGTTCATTAATTTTTTAATTGCCATTTTATTATATCCTTTTAATATTTTTAATTTTATTTGTTTTTTTTTATTTCATCTTTTCTATTCCATATTTCTTCATTTTTTCTTAAATTGTTTCTTCATTGTTTCTTAATTTTCTAAGATTTTTTATTTTATATTTTAAATATTTTTTAGTTTTTTTTTTCTTTTTAATATTTTTATATTCTATTTGTTTTAATACAATTTTTTGTTTTTTGGATATCTTTTTTTTATATTTTATTTTTTATCCTTTTAATTTATTTAATTTTTAATTAATTAAATTTTCCATTAATTCATTAAATCTTTTTAATATTTTTAATTTTTGTTTTCTTTTTTTTTTTGTTGGAAATGGAATTTTTAGTATTCTTCATGGTTTTAGTTTATGTTTTTAAGATATATATATTTTTTTTATTTAGTCTCTCTAATATTTTTTATATTTCTTTTTAAATTATATTTATAATTTTTTGTTTTTTCTTTAAAAACAACTTTTTTTTGTACCTCTAATATTTTTTTTATTTTTTATCTTTTTCATATATTTTTGTTAGTTTTTCATTTTTCAATTTATTTCAATTTTCATTAATTTTTTTAATTGCCATATGTTTTCTTCATTTTTTAGTTTACCTTTCTATTATATATATCATACATATACATTTTTTTAATCTTGATAATATTTTTATTTATAAAAATTCTTACTTCTTTATCTTTTTAATATTTCTATTTTTTTAAGTTTTTTTATTTATCCTTTTAATATTTTAAATTTCAAAATTTTTATTTTTTTATCTTTCTAATATTTTATATTTTTTATCTTTTTAAATTTTTTTGTTTATTGTTTTTAGTTTTAATTTAATTTTTTGCATATGCATATTTTATATTAGTTTTTATTGAATTTTTTTAATATTGCTTATATCTAGATTATTACTATTTATGTGTTTATGTTGTTATTGTTTTACTTTTCTGTTTACATTTTAGATTGTTTTATTTTTTAAATTTGATTTTATATTTTTAATAGTTTGATATATCATTTTTCCCTTAATTTTTTATTTAATTAGCTTTTTATTTTATGACAATTTTTTCTTGATTTATTTTATTTAAACTCTTTTTTAATTTATTTTATTTAAAATTTTGTTTTAATTTATTTTATTTAAATATTTTAAATTAAAAAAAAGTAAAAAAATAAAAATTAAAAAGGAAAAAAACACAAAGTAATTAAAAAAATTTAATTTTTATTTAAAAAATATTTAAATATTATAAAATTTAAGTAAATTCAACAAATTTTAAATAAAATAAATTGAAAAAAAAAATTTACATTTTGAAATAAAATACACTAATTATTTAAGAATTAAATTTTTTTTTTTCAATTTATTTTAATTAATTTTAAAATTTTAGCTTTTTAATTTTTTTTTTGTTTTTTATATCTTTGTTTTTTTTACTTTTTTATTTTTATTTTATTTAAGTTTTCTTGTAATTCATTTTATTTTATTTTTTTTATATTTATTTTATTATAATTTATTTCATTTAAATTTTTTTAACGTATTTTATTTAAAATTTCGTTTTGATTTCTTTTATTAAAATTTTTTTATTTCTTTTATTAAAATTTTTTTTATTTCTTTTATTTAAATTTTTTTTTATTTCTAATTTATTTTATTTAAAATTTTTTGTTTACTCATTTAAATTTTACTATTTTAGTTTTTATTATTTAATTGGTTTTTTATTTTATTTAAATTTTTTTTATTCATTTTATTGAAATTTTTTTACTTCAATTTATTTAAGGGGGAACACCACTGTGATTTTTCTAAAAACATGGATTTTGTTTTGCATTTTCTTACAGTAGATATATTCAAAAATAATATGCAAAAAAAAATGTTAACTTAAAATCTTGAAAATTGACGAAGTTATACCCAATGCAATAAGTGCAGGTAGTGAGTTACAACGGCCAATGGAAACTTTAAACGCGTTTTTCCCAAATCGACTTTTCTGAACACGGTGGCCTCGATTTCTCGAAGAAGTATGAACCGATTTTAATATCTTTTTTTTTTTAATTTTTGTAGATGTATTAGCTACAGTCGTACATAGCCGTTTTTTGAAATTCCAAAAATTAATATGTTTTCAAGCCTTTCGAAAACAAAAAAAAGGGTAAAAACACAAACTGATTTTTCAAACCTATTTTTGAAATTTATTTTATTTAAATTTTTGTTAATGTTAATTATTGGAATTTTTTTTAAATTTATTTTATTTAAATTTCTTTTAATGTATTTTATTTCAAATTTTTTTAATATATTTCATTTAAATTTTTTTTTTAATTTATTTAATTTTTGTTGTGTTTTATTTATTTTTTACTATTTTATTTTACTTTTTTTTAAGTTATTTTATTTTAAATTTTTTTAGTGTATTTTTTCCAATCTTTTTAATTTATTTCATTTAAATTTTTTTTTTTAATTAAATTAATTTTTTTTTAATTTTTACTTTATTAATAGTTATATTTTCTATTTTTTTTTTTATTTTTTTCCTACTTTGTTTTACTTGTTTTATTATTTTTGCTTTTTTAATTCTTTTTTTACTTTCTTTTATTTTACTTTTCTTAAGTTATTTTATTTAAAATTTTTTTAATGTATTTTATTTCAAATTTAAAAAAAAATGTTTACAACTTATTTTATTAAATTTTTTTTTTAATTATTTTATTTAAAAGAGTTTTAAATTTATTTTATTTAAAATTTGTTTTAGTGTATTTTTTCCAATTTTTTTAATTTATTTCATTTAAATTTTTTTTTTTTATTTATTTAACTTTTTTTAAATTTTTATTTAATTAATACTTATATTTTCTATTTTTTTCTACTTTGTTTTACTTTTTTTATTATTTTTACTTTTTTAATTTTTGTTTACTTTCTTTTATTTTACCTTTCTTAAGTTATTTTATTTAAAATTTTTTTAATGTATTTTATTTCAAATTTAAAAAAAATTGTTTACAACTTATTTTATTAAAATTTTTTTTTAAATTTATTTTATTTAAAAGTTTTTTAAATTTATTTTATTTAAAATTTGTTTTTTATTTATTTTTTGTTTTATTTTTTTTTATTTTTATTTGTTTTTTTATTACTTTTTATTTGTTTTTTTATTACTTTTTATTTGTTTTTTTATTACTTTTTATTTTTGTTGTTTTTTTGTTCATTTCATTTTTTTGTTTGTTTATTTTTTCATTTTGTTTTATATTTTTTTTACTTGTTTTAATTTTTTTTTTAATTTTTTTTTATTATGTCTTTACTTTTTTTATCATTTTCATTAAATTTTCTTTTCATTTCCGACATTTATTTAATTGTAAAATGTTTTATTTGTATTTTTGTTGCGTCTTTTCTTAATAAAAGTTATTTTGTATTTAATTATCGCGGAGAAATTGATTTTGTCCTTATCTTTATTTTTCCAATATTCTATCATTTAATCTTCTTATATGAAATCTGATAAAAGTACTTTATATCCCTGAAAATATCTGCTGTAATTAGCGCGCGACGAGATTTAGTTGTTTTAGTTAATTCACACCTTTTTAGTTAAAATTTCTATTATAGTTTTCTAACTCTTTTATTATTTATAATGGATTTCTTTTTCCCCCAACTAATATTTATTATTTGAGCATTTATTTTCATTATTTCATATTTTATTTATACACATTTAATTTAATTGAATGGTTTTATAATTTTTTATAACGTTTTTAAAACCCGTCCTTGCCATAGAATTATACAGAAATGCATATATAAATAGACTAACCTAGTGAATTTTAATAAATTTGCTCAGCTCTTCTCAAAGACAAATCGTTAACAACTTTAAAACGCGTTAGTCACAAGAACTAAAAAAAAATATTTTTCTTTTCACCATTTTTAACTATGAATATTTGTATATTAGAAGTGTACACAAATATACATCTATACCTGTGTATGTGTGTATAGGTGTTGAAAACTCTTCATGAACGACTTTACACGATTTTTTCTTTACTTCTTTGTTTTCTTCGCCCATTTCGATGGCAGCCCAAATTAAGAGGGGACCTAAAACGAGCAACAACAGCGGCGTCTTTTTATTGTTGGTGTATATTTAACGTAACAAATTACCCGAAACAACAATAACAAGAACGAGTTGAGTTGGAGTAGCTCGCAAAAACGTGGTAACTTTAACTAAGCCACGGTAAAACGAAAACATAATAACAGTGGTTGATTATATTTTACCGCTAATTTGAGTTGAACAACTCGCTGCGCGAAAGAAAAAAAAACACAGCTTCTAATAAACTCGTACAAAGTATAAAAAGCGCACCATGAAAGCGCGAAAAGCGTAAGAAATTTCCCAGGCATAATAATGCTGGCTCACATATGGACAAACATACTTACATACAGAGAAAAATAAATTACATGTATATTTACGGATGGGTAGGTACTACAGTGGCGGACATGTAAATCGGTATCAGTTGTAGATCGGGTTTTTCTTATATATTTCGTGGTCAATGTTTTTTCAAATATTCTATACGCATCTCATACCAATCTAGTGGGTTCTCTCACAGGACACAATGCGCGAGGAATACATGCTGTGAGACTTGGAATCACCTCGAGTCCTTTCTGTGCTGGATGTATGGAGGATGAGGTGGAATCATCTCAGCACCTTCTCCTTAGCTGCCTTGCCCTGGCGGGGCTAAGATTAAGGCATCTTGGCTCTAACTTCTTTGCCACGCCTGCTGAGATAGCTGGCGCTGACATTAAAAATCTGATGAGTTTCATCAGCAGCATTAAGCGGTTGACGCAAACATAGTCATCGTTCATAATCCGCACGCTCCTAACCTTCCCATCACCACCTCTCCCCGCCCTCTCCCTGCACCTCATCGGTCCTTCCCCTCTCCTCACTTCCTTGACAATGGTATCACAAAGGACGAATCTCTCTTCGTCCAAGTGTGCCCACTCCCTGGGCAACCATACTAACCTAACCTAACCTAACCTCATACCAACTGGCCAGACAGGGGTCATCCTCTAACGAATCCGAAGCGTTAGAAATGGGCTGTCCCCAAGGCGTACGCAAAAGGGAGATCTTCTCGCTATGCCAGAAGTAGGCCATTAACAAATGGACTAACAAGGATACCTGCAAAATAACTAAACAAACGTGGCCCAATTGCAATAAATCCAGAACTGGCGAGTAGTTAAGAAAGCCACGAGCAGACATATTCAGAATTATGTCAACAATAAACGGCCGCTGGCATTTGGGAAACCAAACCAAGAAGATGGAGTGGCCGTACAACGGGAGATGTGTAGAAGCTACAATCAAGAAGAGTCT
This sequence comes from Anastrepha ludens, assembly GCF_028408465.1. Classification (NCBI taxonomy): domain Eukaryota; kingdom Metazoa; phylum Arthropoda; class Insecta; order Diptera; family Tephritidae; genus Anastrepha; species Anastrepha ludens. The sequence goes on along the minus strand of NC_071499.1, from coordinate 21,930,351 downwards.
AAGGTAAGAGTCTTTGTCTATCTGTGTGAGTGCCCAAGTCTGGGTGCGCCACGACATAGAATGCTGGGGGAATTCTCGATGGTGAATTTACAAGTTGAAATTGCAGAAAAGCAAATAGACGGCATAGGCAAATTCATAATCAAATCAAGATGTTTGGACGAATAAAAAAACAGTGGTTCTAAAATGGCATTTTTTATGCCGATTGGGTCTGGATTAACATTTTGAGGTGCAACGTCAAGAGACCGTGGCCAGAAGGATGTTGACGCGAGTTCCATCTTTTCAGGAGCAGGTCATACGATGAAACCGTCTTTAGGGTCCCCTGTCTAGACACCTTCTCAGCCCAGCAGTTTCCCTCTATGTGACCGGGAACTCATATGAGCCAAATATCGAAGTATTCGGATGCAATCGAGAGAGAAATCAGGCATTCCCTAACTAATTTTGAACGCATAAGCAACGAGCCCAAAGCCCTAATTGCCTTTTGGCTGTCGGAGTTGATATTTACATCATTTACTGCAATTACAGAAGCAAGCAACTGATCCACTGCTTCTTTAATTGCGGCTTCTTCCGCTTGGAAAACACTACAGTGGTCCCGAAAACCCAAATTTGGCCTTGATGGAGAGCTCCTTGCAGAATACTCCCACACCAACTCTTCCGTCCAACTTCGAGCCATTCGTAAACATGTTGCCATGCCCTGCCTCCAAATTTTGGTCCTCCCTTGAGGGAATATGAATGGAAAAAGTTCCGCTCGGACCTAGCGACGGTGTGCAATGATCCAGTAACTACAACAACAACAAGTAGCTCCCAAACAGACCAGATTACCAAAAGAGACAATTCGACCTGATTTTACTTGATGACAAAACACGAACACACCGAGCAACTGAAATGCCAGAAGCAGTTAGTTGGGAGGCACTGACCCTCATATGATTCATAAGACAAAATTAACAGTAATTTACTTGCAGTTCGGAACTTCGGTTCTTTTAAGAATTAAAAAGAAAAGCACTATTACTGAAGTAAAATTATTTGCGCGAGACATTCACAAATGGCCTGGTAGTTAAGTAGGCGATATGATTGAAGTAACGCTCTGCTACTTGGGGAGTAGCACTACAGCGCTGTTTTGCTACCATTATAAGACCTCCAACAGGCAGATACCTGCAATCAGCCAGAGCTGTTGATCTAAAAGAGATGATTGATGGGATTTAGATTGGTGCACTGCCCGCGGCTATCGAAGACAGGAGCACCCAGTGACCTTAATCGTCTGGCTGCCAAGCCCAAGCATTCACAGAGAAAGGTTAAAGTTCTCCTTCACTAAAAGGTCCCCACAGCTTCTATAATGGGTGGCTTAAATGGTAAACTTAGCCTTTTCGCGTGTGAGTCGATCGTGCAATGACTGGTAAACACAGCTACAAGTTTAGATATTGAATGGCGTGGAGTCGCCAGGACTTACTAAGTCCTCCGTCTATGTACTGGGGCACAGGGTTTTCGAAATAGCACGTGAACAAATGGAGCTCCATCTTTTCTATGCTTTCCTGAGAAATGAGTTGCGCAACTGTCCTTTGACAACAGTCAGGGGGATGCTGTTAACCGGGAAGAGGTCTCTGGACAAATGTCCTGATTGATGAGAAAAATGTTTAGGCAAGAATGCTGCGAGCTTTGTGTTGATATATTGGCTACTATTTTTTGAATAAAAATTTAGTGTTTTTTTTTTAACTCCGGTTTCAAAAAATTTCTTTTAATTTCATTTTAAATCATCCTTTTGTTTTAATAAATATATACAATTACAAATTAATTTTTTTTTAAATATAATTTTTTTTTTAATATATTTTTTTTAATAAATATTTTTTTTAATATAATATATATATTTTTTTTAATTTTGTTAATATATATTTTTTTTAGTATATTTTTTTCAATTTTAACAAATTTTTTTTTTTAATATATTTTGTGTTAACATATTTTTTTATATAAATTTTTTTAATATTTTTAAATATATTTTAATTTTTTTGAATATTTTTTTCAACGTTTTTTTCAATATTTTTTTTGAATATTTTTTTTTAAATATTTTTTTTAGTATATTTTTTTTTCAATTTTAACATATTTTTTTTAATATATTTTGTGTTAGTATACTTTTTTATATAAATTTTTTTAATATATATTTTTTTATTTTTTTTTTATATTTTTTTTTAATTTATTTAATTTTTTTTCAAAGCGCGTGCATATTCATGCCCGCCACTGTAACTCAACTCTTAACGTATAAGCTCAGTCATGGTATTTATGTAGCGTAAGAAATCATGCAAAGTTTAGACAGAGAATTTTGAAGTGGGAAAATGAAATACAAGAATACAGGAACAAATTAACCTGCCCGTCCCACTTGGCGTTCTTTTACCTGCTGATTTGACAAAGAAGCAAGAAAAAATCACCAGCGGGGCCGACTGGTTGTTTGGTAGGCGGCACAAAAAGCTGTCAGTGTCAGTCTAAGCTCCAGCAACGGTTGTCATCAGCACCTCGATTGTTAGTGGAGACGCTTGCAAACACACAAACATACAAATGTATGAGTAGAGGTTGGTGTGTACACAACCAATTAGGCCCAGTGAGAAATTTGCGCACCAAGACATGCGATGTAATTAAGAATTATAAAAATGGAAATGTTTTCGTTTAGTTTTGGCTACCCAGCAGTTTACTTGCCATTTGTTTATTTATTTATTTTTTGTTTCTTTTGCTTTGTGCGTTAAAAATTTCTTTCACATTGAGCTGTGCGAACTTTTTTGTATGTATGTGTGTGTGTGTGTATCCATAAAACAGCGCCTCCAGGGGGTCTACGTGTCATTTATATTTATATCCACGTATTTCCTCACCTTTGCCGCAACGCGCCTCACTGAGACTGCGTTACGTCAGGTGCTCAATCTTCTGGGAGTACATCTTTTTTGTTTGTGTTTTTTTTTTCTTGTCTACTGTTCGCATTCGTTGAATTGTCTTGGTAGTTTGCACCGAGTTTTTGTGTGAAATTCTATTTTATCTGAGCCAAATACGCAGCTACTTGGAATAATTAAAGCTACGGCAGGCAATGGTTGAGAGTCGCGCGCGGGTGAGCGAATTCGAAACAAAGCACAACAGACTCGACGGACGGCCTAAATTCGCGTCGATTTCAAACGCACAATTAATTATCATTTTAATGCCACAGAGCGTTTGAAAATTTAAGCGGATAGTAGCGAAATTCGTATGCCATGTCCTTGCACCCGCTCGCCGCGCCAACATTGGCAAAAAATCGGCTCAAGTGTTTAGTGAAGATTTTCCACTGCAGCATTTGTTGTTCGAATTATTATTTTTATTTGTTTAATTGATTTCGCTTTTTCCCCCATTTGTGTCTGGCTTTCGCTTTTCAACAAATGATAAGTAAACACCAGCATTTTTTGCACCAAAAAAATGTAATTTTAATTGCAATGCAATAGTGAGTTTTATCTTCTATTTGCCAAATCGAATAGTGATATTTTTTACGAGGGGTGTACAGAATAGGCTGGCATGAGGAGACCATTTCTAACCGCACGAAACAAGGCCTCAGTATAATAAACAAATGGGGCAAAGGACTCTCTATTAACCCACCGAAAACTGCGCTAGTGCCGTTCACTAGAAAAAGGAACATCAACAGTAAAAGTTCTGTCCTAAACGAACCAAAGCGGCCGACTACCTGGGTATCAACCTAGACGAAACGCTCACTTGGAACTCTCTCTTGAGAAAGTTACTGCACATCTTAGAAGACTTCCGACATACTCCTATTCTTTATAGGCTGGATACATTATCTCCCAAACCCATTCTCTTTAGAAACTTCCAAGTCCTTATTAATGAACCTACGACCTGGACAAATAACTCGATCACCGTAAAACCTGGACCCCAGATATGGTACACTGATGGATCGAAATTAGAAGAAGGTAGAACAGGGGCGGGAATCAGTGGACCTAAATTCAAAAAAATCGATTGGGTCTCTACCCAACAACCTTCCAGGCAAAAATACACGCTATTGAGATATGTTTGAAGTGAATGTCTCCACAGAAAAATGAGAGGAACCCACATTTACATACGTTCGGATAGTCAGGCGGCTTTGAAAGCCCTTCTGTCAGCTTAAATCACCTCAGAAATGATGGATGACTGCCGGAACCTTCGCAACATGCTAGGAACTTCAACACAGTATTATTAGCCCGGGATCCTGGACAAGTGGGGCATGGGGGGGGGGGGAATGTTGTTGTAGCAGCAATACTAAACTAGCTCATCTAACGGTAGGCCCAGGATACTTGCTGTTTCGACAGGTTGGGTCCAGAGGGAGAGGGGTATTAAATGAGTGGGTTTGATGGGGCATATGAAAAGGTGGTTAGTGTCGTACGGGGTGCCTTCACATGCCGGACATATGTTTAGTATGTCGAGGTCGATTCTGGATAGGTAGGAGTTTAATCTGCAATAGTATCCAGAAAGTAATTGTGCCAAGGTTTCGCGGAACTCTCGGGGAAGCTGGAGCTCTTCATATGCTGTAGGTGTTGCGCTCTTTCACGGGGAACATCTGAGCTTCGTCGTGTAGATGTTGAAGTGGGGATATCAATTAGACATCCCGTCGTAGTCCGAGTATTTTGGCAAGTCTGAAGCTTCGTCCACTGCGAATCACTAGTTCCAGGCGACTAGACAGGCGCAGCATAGTTTAGAACCGGTCGGCTAATTGCCTTAAATGTCGATAGCAACATGGGGGAACGCAATAGCAGATCATCTATATAAAAAAGGAACAAACATGCCTCTAATTGGCCCTGAACCTTTCTGTGGATTTAGAAAGGACCACATTAACAAAATCTCCAGAAGTGAGAGGAAAAGAAATTCGTTGAACACTCGGTCAGCGACAAGCGAAACTATTGCTAAGGCCGGACAGAGGAATTTCTGATAAGCTACTTTCACTCAGCAGAGTAGACTTAGGACTTTTAACTGCTAACTTTACAAGCCACTTTAGCATGAGATACCACTTAAATAAAATTGGCCTCTCTGAGACCAGCATCTGCACTAGGCAGAAAACGGCTATACCACCTTGGTGTAATCACCGAAAACTCCATTGAAATTGTTCGTAAATTTATCAAAAATGAACCGAAATCATCGTCGATATTCATGGATGTTGAATATCTCCAAAACATCAACATTCGAAAGTCCTCATTAAAGAGGCGAGAAAAGACGAGAGCTTCCTTGCAACATTGTAACTTTTGATAAAACGTGGTGTTTCCAACATGAACCTGAAACTAAGCGTCAAAGTTGCCTGATATGGCTCCCTGTGACTACTACCTACTCGGGAAACTGCATTTGGCCATGAAGGGAAAACGTTTTGCGTCCGTAGAGGCCATCCAAAAGACTTGTACCGGCATCCTGAAGGACATTCCGGTCAATGACCTGAAACACTCTCTCGAAAAGCTTTTATTGCTTCAATTGCATTAGTATGTAGGTGGGCCATCTCTATACTAGAAACCAGGACCATTAGAGCTAATAAGGGTTATATCAACATAACTAAGAGGGAACATAGGGGTACTCCACAGGGGGAGTACTATACCCACTTCTTAGGTTATGTGTGATTAGCAAAATCTTAATAAAACTTTATGGAGGTGGGGTAAAAATGATAGCGTACGCTGATGAGGTGGTGCTAATTGCATCAGGACTGTGTCCCAATACGCTCAGTGGGATAATTCTAAGTGCGATAGGTGAGATCAATTCTGGGTTAAAAGCTGTGGCTTCGCAAAAAAAAAATTAAATAATGTTCTTTGGCATATATTTTTGATAAAAATAAAATCAAGTATAATTTTGTAAAAAATCTTGTCGTTTTGGAGGTTAACGTTTTTTGGTAAAAAATATATATAGTTTTAAAATATGGCAAAGCTGGTCCCTCATAATAATGTATTTACTAACATGGAAAATATTATAACAGACACTATTTCGTTGATAAATATCGCTATTGTGTTCCAATCTCAAAATATAATGTAGCACCCTCGTATTAAAAACAAAAAAATTGGTAAATGATGAATAAAAAATGCATATACATATTAAATTTCAATCAAACAATCTTATCGCTAGCCACTTTGTTGTAGAATTGTCGGTTTTTTTTCTCGAAAATCTGAAAAATATTTTCTGAGGCCCCCATATTGTTAATTTTGAAAAAAGGGGATTTCTGGAGAAACGAGCTCCACACAAACAGCGAGAACTTTTACAATTATTCATTTTTTTTTAATTTTGCCAAAGTCAAGTCGGAACATGATGCATTATTGCTGTTTTTATTTTTGTAAACTGACTAGGAAAAAAAATTATTCAAAATCATCATTTTTTTCGGGCCTCGGACTACCCCTAACCCCATAATATCAAACACCCATCCATCTTCATTACAGTTTTGACATGGATTTCATGTACAGCACCCCAGTTCCAGCAGCAACTGTCTCATTTGGCATACGTCTTGTAACCACTTTCATAACAGCCCCAGAATGAGTAGTACCGCACTAGTTATTTTGTGCACCTGAGTATTTTATTTTCCATTTATACTCTCATTAACATTCCATTGTTCTATTTATCTCAAACTATCGCTGTGCAATCGATAACAAATTCGACTAAACAATACCGGTTATCTGGCGGCAGATAAAAATGTTTGTACACGAGCAATTTGCTAAGCTTAGTAATCAATCAATTTAATTGCTATCAAAAAGCTGCATCGAAATTATAAACATTCAAATTACGAGTTAGAGGTCTCGCATTTTAGCAAATGACTCACACTTAAGTTTTTATTCGTCTAAAATAAATAATACGACGCTGAGTGATTCACTGAATGCATAAAGCGAAAATGTATGACTGAAGGGGAACAGGTGTTTCCCCAGTATTTGTGAAGTATGAAGTGTACTTAACAGAAATATTGTTCATGTATATATGTATATTATATATATAGTTATATAAATAAGTTTCAAGTGTTATAAGTACTTTGCGTACAGTTGCGGGCACAAAAATCAGAACACTAAAAAATATCTATTTTCTTGTATTGAATTTTTTGAAAATTTGTATGGCCAATAGCTTAGAAAAAATGTAGTTTGAAACAAAAAATTTGCTTTTTTTTAAATGCGCATGGAAATATGCTAATTTTGCGTTTTCAAATGAATATTTTTGGTATTTAAATAACTGTTACTATACAGTGCGTTTCACAACTATAGCACAAGGGCTTATTGAAGGGGTTAGGGGTTGTCAGAGGCCCGAAAAAAAAATGAATTTCAATAATTTTTTTTTGCTGGACAATTGCTTTATTTTACAAAAATAAAAACAGAACATTAATACATCATGTTTCGACTTGACTTTAGCAAAAAAAAAATTAATAATTGTAATAGTTATCGCTGTTTGTGTGGATATCGGACAAGAGAAATTAGTTTTATTAATAGATAATCTTGTGCCTGATCGAAACTTGATTTTTTTAAAGTTAACAATATGGCGGCCTCAGGAAGTATTTTTCAGATTTTCGAGAAAAAACCCACAATTAATTGTTAAAAAAAATCGACATTTTTGAAAAAAAAAATCCTTCGATCAGGCACGAGTTTTTATGTTTTTCAAAGGCAGAATAAATTTTATTAAAATCTACCAAGCGGTTTTAAGTTACAGTGATCACTAGTTCAAAAAACATAGTTTTGAAAAAAAAAAAAAAGCATTTAAGGTTTTGGGAACGCTCCGGAGCGCCCGAGCGGCCTTTGTTAAGTGTTGAAAAACTCGAAAAGTATAGTATTTGTCGGTTTCACTTCAAATTTTCACACAATACAGGGTGGGCCATGTAAAATTTGTTTTTTGAATCGGCTATAAAAAACAAAACCAATCAATATTTTTTCAAACTTTTTTTTTATTTTGAAGATTGAACATTGTCATTCATGAATGGCAACTTCGATTTCGTGTTTTAAAGCATCAGTCGTCTCTGGATGGTTCGCATAGCATTTGTCCTTAACGGCTCCCCACAAAAAATAGTCCAACGGGCTTAAATCACAGCTCCGAGGCGACCAATTGATATCGGAATTTCGGCTGATTATTCGGTTTTCAAAAACGGTAGCCAACAGTTCGAGTGTAACTTTGGCAGTGCGACAAGTTGCACCGTCCTGTTGAAACCAAATGTCGTCCATGTCATCCTCTTCAATTTTTGGAAACAAAAACTCGTTGCGCAAGTCACGGTAACGCTCGCCATTTACTGTAACCGAGAAGAAGAAGAAAACTCACCACTTAGGAAATAGGTTTTCAATATTTCCCAATTTTGTTCAAGTGTATAGCGTCCCATTTCGTAAATGTCAAACTTTTAAGTAAATTATGAACACATTTGACATGTCATTTGTGTTACCATTCTCAAAAAAATAGGTGGTTCAAAAAGCAAACGCTATATGGCCCACCCTTTATTTTTAAGAAAATATAAACAAAATTGCAATTTTTTGAAAATTCTGACTACCCCTAACCCCGTAACAATTTATTTGTTTCTTATTCGTCGTCGTCGTTGTTGTTGTGGTATCAGTAACTTTGTAGTGTAGTGTAATCACCGGTCGTCTTCGTCTACCCCATCTAACGGTAGGCCCAGGAAACTTGCAGTTCGACAGTTGGATCTTATTCGTCGTCATCTTCTTTCTTTTAAATGACATGTGCCCTTTACATAGGCGTAAGGAAAATGTGACTGGCGCGGTGTTTTCACGTAGTGAACTGAGTACTACTTTGCCGTGAGACACATACGAAGTTTCACGCACATTTCATGCCTATGCAATTTGTGTGGATTTTGACAGCCCTTTTTGGTGAAACGTTGCGAAGAACCTCGATGCCTAATTTTCAGGAAAATATACCAAAATTTATAAGGCGGCCGGCAGCAAATTGTTAGTTATTAATCATTAACGACTTCGCAGATTCATATTTCCCATTGATACTCGATATTTAGTATAAATAGTTCGGTTGTTCGGCCATTATTGACTGTGGTTTACCGTGAAAACCTTATCTTTCTAATACAGTGCCTCGCTTATGTAAGGCAAATAATATTGGCAATAGACTTCATTTGCTTTAGTTTTTTTTTTTTTGTTTTTGCGATTCGCCGTAAAAATAGGAAGTGTTTAACAAAGAAGACAAGTCGCCAGCTTCTTCTTCTTAATTGGCGCGATAACCGCTTACGCGATTTTGGCCGAGTTTAATAAAGCGCGCCAGTCTACTTTCGTTATATCGAACAAGAGGAATTGCTGTTTTTTGGCCATATAAAAACTTTTTTTGGTTATAAAAAGTGGCTTTCTGATAGAAAGGTGAACTTTTGAACCAGCATCTTGAAGCCTTTGACGAGATTTGCTCGTACAAATTTCAACGTAGCCATCTTTTATGAACTCTCTCCCAATCATTTCGGCAGTTTTAGCTCTATTTTTCCACCTCTAGGCAGGGATTCTCCTTAGAGGTAGTTTTTCTGATGATTCGTGGTTCTCTCACACCTCTTTCAGAAATATGCATTGCCGGAATTGTCAAATACTACTATTTACTGCATGAGGATCTAGGCATAACTTAAGGATAGAGGTCCCCCCAGTAGCAAAATGTACCTCAGAATCAAGAAGTAGTAGACAATGAAAAAATGCGTACTATGTGTGCTCTATGATCCAAGTGCGAAGGATGCCGAGCCGACCCTTCAATAAACTTCCACATTCTGTTCGGGAGCAGTGAGTTGTTGCCGAGCCGACCCTTCAATAAACTTCCACATTCTGTTCGGGAGCAGTGAGTTGTGCCTACAAAGGTTATCCATAAGTTGTGAAGCTAAAACTTTTAACGCAAAATGGCTGCAGAAACGAACACAACGCAAATTGTGAAGTTTACGGGAATTTGTTGCTGTTGTTCTTGTAGCATTTCAAGTCGTGCCGGTATGATGTAATAACCGAACTTCATCGTCTAGCTCAGCTAAGACAGGAAACAAGCTATTTCGACGGCACAGTCGGTTCTACGTTGGTCGCATCGTCCTTCTCTTCCGTCGGGGTGTGGGCGCAAATTAGCGATATGTTAAAAAAACGGGCTTTGATGCGGATTGTTGCGAGACGCTCGTCCACCGGAGTGAACGACAGTACTTGGCGACGAAGTCTCTCTCCCACAACAAATCCGACACCGAATTTGCGCTCCTTTACATGGCAGCTGTAGTAGACGTCGCAAGGTCCTATGGTTTTCTTTCCTTGCCCCGTCCATCGCATCTCTTGGATGGCAGTGATGTCAGCCTTTACTCTCACGAGGACATCAACCAGCCGGGCAGAGGCACCCTCCCCATTAAGGAAGCGCCTGGAACGTTCCTATGAGCGCTGCCCCCGCCACGACATAAAAATCGTGCTTGGCGACTTCAACGCCAGGGTGGGCAAGGAGGGAATTTTTGGTCCCACAGTCGGAAAATTCAGCCTACACAACGAAACATCCGGTAACGGACAGAGGCTGATCGACTTCGCCGGGGCCCGAAACATGGTAGTCTGCAGCACCAGATTCCAGCATAAAAAGATACACCAAGCTACCTGGCTGTCCCCTGATCGAAAAACGCGAAACCAGATCGATCATGTTGTGATAGATGGAAGACACGCTTCTAGTGTATTAGATGTACGTACGATCCGAGGACCCAACATTGACTCGGATCACTACCTTGTTGCAGCCAAACTGCGCACGCGCCTCTGTGCAGCAAAAAACGTGCATCTACCTACGCAAAGAATGTTCGACCTCGAAAAGCTGCAATCACAACAGACAGCCAGAAGATTCGCCACTCGACTCTCACTCCTGCTCTCAGAGAGTACTGCCCAACAAACCGGCATCCACGAACAATGGAGCAACATTTCTCGTTCTCTACGTACCGCCGCCGAAGAAGAAATCGGATTCCGGCGAGCCCGAAAAAACAATTGGTACGACGAGGAATGTCATGCTGCCGCAGAAAGAAAGGATGCCGCCTATAGAGCCACGCTGCGATCGGGCGCAACGCGAGCCATGTGGGATCGCTACAGAGAGCTGAAAAAGGAAGAGAGACGTATTATCCGACAGAAGAAACGAGAGGCCGAAATACGTGAGTGCGAAGAGCTTGAGATGCTGGCCAACAGGAACAACGCCCGAAAATTCTACCAGAAAGTTCGGCGGCTTACAGAAGGTTTTAAGACCGGGGCGTTTTCCTGTAAGAACAAAGACGGCGAACTGGTGACCGACGTACAGAGCAATCTTAAATTATGGAGGGAACACTTCTCGAACTTATTAAACAGTGACAGCTGCGCATGTCACCGAGAAAGTGAAGATCCCGATACCCCAATCGTTGACGACGGAATTGTCGTTCCGCTACCCGATCATGACGAGGTGAGAATAGCGATAACGCGGCTAAAGAACAACAAAGCTGCGGGCGCCGACGGACTGCCGGCTGAGCTATTCAAACATGGCGGCGAGGAGCTGGTAAGGTGCATGCATCAGCTCCTATGCAAAATATGGTCGGATGAAAGCATGCCTGCCGATTGGAATTTAAGTGTGCTCTGCCCAATCCATAAGAAGGGCGATCCTGCAATTTGTGCCAATTACCGCGGGATTAGTCTTCTAAATATCGCCTATAAGGTTCTAGCGAGCGTATTGTGTGAAAGGCTGAAGCCCACCGTCAACCAACTGATTGGACCTTATCAGTGTGGCTTCAGACCTGGAAAGTCTACCATCGACCAAATATTCTCAATACGCCAAATCTTGGAAAAGACCCATGAAAGGAGAATCGACACACACCATCTTTTCGTCGACTTCAAAGCTGCATTCGACAGTACGGAAAGGAGTTACCTGTATGCCGCGATGTCTGAATTTGGTATCCCCGCAAAACAAATACGGCTATGTAAGATGACGTTGCTCAACACCAACAGCGCCGTCAGAATTGGAAAGGACCTCTCCGAGCCGTTTGATACCAAACGAGGTTTCTGACAGGGTGACTCCCTGTCGTGTGACTTCTTTAACCTGATGTTGGAGAGCATCGTGCGAGCCGCAGAACTTAATCGCTCAGGCACAATTTTTTATAAGAGCGTACAATTGTTGGCGTATGCCGATGATATTGACATCATCGGCCTTAACAACCGCGCTGTTAGTTCTGCCTTCTCCAAACTGGATAAAGAGGCAAAGCGAATGGGTCTGGTGGTGAACGAGGACAAAACGAAGTACCTCCTGTCTTCAAACAAACAGTCGGCGCACTCGCGTATCGGCACCCACGTCACTGTTGACAGTTATAATTTTGAGGTTGTAAAAGACTTCGTCTATTTAGGAACCAGCATTAACACCGATAACAATGTCAGCCTTGAAATCCAACGTAGAATCTCTCTTGCCAACAAGTGCTACTTTGGACTAAGTCGGCAATTGAGTAGTAAAGTCCTCTCTCGACGAACAAAACTAACACTCTACAAGACTCTCATCATGCCCGTCCTAACGTATGGCGCAGAAGCTTGGACGATGACAACATCCGATGAAGCGACGCTTGGAGTGTTCGAGAGAAAGATTCTGCGTAAGATTTTTGGACCTTTGCACGTTGGCAACAGCGAATATCGCAGACGATGGAACGATGAGCTGTATGAGCTTTACGACGACATAGACATAGCGCAGCGAATAAAGATCCAGCGGCTACGTTGGCTGGGTCATGTCGTCCGAATGGATACAAACGCTCCGGCTTTGAAAGTATTCGATGCGGTACCAGCTGGTGGTAGCAGAGGAAGAGGGCGGCCTCCTCTGCGTTGGAAAGATCAGGTGGAGAAGGACTTGGCTTCACTTGGTGTGTCCAACTGGCGCCGGTTAGCACAAGAAAGAAACGACTGGCGCGCTTTGTTAAACTCGGCCAAAATCGCGTAAGCGGTTATAGCGCTAATTAAGAAGAAGAAGTCGGTTCTACGTTATCGAAACGACCCTGATTTATATCCGGCCAAGGACTGTCTTTCTAGTAGCACTCTCCGAGCATGTATGGAGAATGTTTATGCCGCTACAACAACAACAACCACCCCGCTGTTGTCCAAAGGGAGAGAAGTGTTAGGTAAGTGGGTCTAAGAGGGCATGTGAATAGACCCCACACCAGGAGTTTCAACTGCTGCAATACCCAGAAGGTAGTTGAGCCAAAGTTAGAAGAGTCTCTCGGGGCAGCTGAAACTCCTCGTCACCGATAAGTGGTGGTTGGACTCCGGTGACAGCATTCGGGGGTCGGGAGTTTAGCAAGATGGTAAGAGACTCCAGATATATTTCGCTTAATGTCTATCTGTAAATTGTTCGATCCAGTAGTTGCAGTAGTGTGTAATTCTGGATCTCGTCAGTGTAATCGAAAAGATGTCTGCTGACTCAGCAGGGTGATGGCTCGGGATCTAGCAAGTGGTAGGTAGCACCCCATCAGTAATCGCTTGTTGATCATCTTAAAAATAATTTTGTATTTGTAGTGTGCCCAATGGCCGACACTTCGACCTAAAAGATCTTTTGTGTCCTGCTGAGCATCTTACTATGTTCCTTAACCGAGAGCATGGAAGCCTTGTTGTGAAGATGCTGCAAGGGAGACATCAAGACTGTCCTGATGGCATTATTCTGACAAGTCCAAAGCGTTGTCCAGTGTGAATCACTAGTGCCAGAAGACCAGACGGATGCAGGGTAATATAGAACCGACCGGCCCAATTACATTCGGCATTTAAGTCTGAAACATTTCTTTATCTGTGACCCAAGTGCTGCTGGCTAGCGATTTAAAGTCCTTGTTGGTGGACCTTGGTTGTTGTTGTTGTTATAGCAGTTGTTGGACCTTGGTTTTGGACCTTAGTGGCGATTGCGGTTGTATGCGCCGAGAAGGAGAGCAAATTGTTGAAGGTGAGTCCCTCCTACAGTCGATATTGGGGCATCATCGACTTCCACCTTTAACTAAAATTAGACCTCCGTCGTCCAGGTGTTAAAAAGTGTCGCCCCAAGAAACTAGCCCTCTCTGGTGCGCTAAGCCTCACAAGTATGCGAGACCGAATAGAAATATTTTCTACTACTACTACGACGAGTTTTCAAAAGCAGGAGCAGAGCTGCAAAACTACACAGCTGTGCCAGCTAATGATCCTGCGGCTTGACTACAGAACCAGTCTAGTTATACTCTCGAAGTGCAAGTGATTTGTGCTTTGGGTAACTAGCATTCAATTTTATAAATTTATTCAAATTTTTAAAACTCTAAAGAGAATACAAAGTGGATTAATAAAATCGTCACACTTTTCGACTCTCTCCAAAGCAGGAGCCTCTAAAAGTCGCCGAAGAGAGAGAAACCCGCCCTTGCTTGCCACCAACTGGTGAAAAACCGAATTCGGCTAAGATATAAAACTTACTTACTTAATACACCTAATTCAGAAGTAGAAAAGTGTAGAATTTTAAAAATAGTACCGAACTGGCACAAACAAATGCCTACACGCGCACACAGAATTTGGAATAAGTGAACCATATGGAATTCCAGGAAAACACAAATTAATGAGTATTTCGGTGGCGAAAAATGCGGACAATTACTTTTTGTTTTCTTTTTAGCTTTGATGGAAGCAACAATGGCATTAAATGCTTTTTTCTGTTTACGTTTGACTGGCGGTGGATAAATAAAATGTGCAAGATGTTATAAATTTAAGCCGATGACGTCAGTAGCAATTCGCCAAAGGGAGAAAAACTTAGAATATAAAGTTAAATAAGAAATAAAAAAAATTAAAAAGGCAAAGCAGTAAAAATTTCACATAATTTTCTAAGAATGTTTCAATAAATGAAACAAATTTAAATTTACAAAGTGTTAAAAATAAACAAAAACATAAAATTGTACAAAAACAAAACAAACAAAAAGAAACACATTTACATGCATTGCCTTGTAAGCAGGTTCATGAGGTACGAAAAAAATGTAATTACCTAAAAAAGTTGTATAAATGTTTCATGAGAAAGGGAGAAGAGAAACGGTTCAAAGCCCAGTAAGGCCCACCGCATATGAAATTTTATTAAAATTATTTCACACTCTAATCGTTTATTTATGCATTCTAAATTTTTTATTTTATAAATTGAAAAACCTTGAAAAAATCTTAAACAAAAGGTACTTTTCTTTTTAAGCTAGAAGGTTAAAATCAGAAACGTTTCAAAGCCTAATGGGGCCCATCGTATATGAAATTTACTTCACAGTCTAATCTAATTTTTTTTTTTATAAATTTTTTATATAATTTTTTTTTAAATTTTTATTTTATAGTTTTTTTATAACTTTTTATAAATCGTTTATTTACGTATTCGTACTTTTTTATTTTTATTTTAAAATTTTTTATAAATCGTTTATTTATGTATTCTAATTTTTTTATTTTATGAATTTTGACTTCATAAGTTACTTGAAAAATATCTTTAACAAAAAGTACTAGAAAGTGCTGAAGTTCATGTACACTTGTGTTCAAAATAATAGTAGCGCGACGAACTACCGAGCTTCAAATGTATTTTTTTTTTTTTTTGTATATTTTTTTTTTTCATTTTTTATAAAAGTGTAGTGCATTCCACAAACAAACCAAAAACCCCAAAGCCCCACACTTTCTAGGAAGTTCACAAAAAACTGTCAGCAAAATGTTCAACTCTTTTATCAGAATTTTTGGGAAACTTCAAAGTATGCAGTTTAACAGCCCATTAAATTTAATTATTTTTTCATAAGACGTTCGGAATTAACTCTCATAAAAAGCACAAGGAAGCAAATACTCAATAGCTCAGCGAAAACAAGTTTTTAGAAATTAACGAGTATTTTGAGCCAGTTTAAATATGCACTCCGCTGTACTAATATTGTTTGGGATATAAAAATGCAAACCAAATTCCGAATAAAAAGTAGAACATTTTTTTTTATTCATTTCATTTTTATTATTCATTTAAATTTCTTTTTGTCATTTTATTTTTTAATTTTTTTGTAATCGCGAACATCCAGCATGGATAAGCCGATTAAGAAGAGATTTTTTTTCCATTCATTTTTTTTTTTTAATTTTATTTTTTTTTTTGAAAATTTGTTTAATTATTTAATTTAATATATTTTTTGTTAATTTAAATTCTGATTTTTAATTTTTTTTAATTCATTTATCTCTTTCTAAAAATTCTGAATAAAAAGTTGAAAATTTTTATTTTATTTTTTATTTATTTCATTTTCTATTTATTTTACTTTTTTATTTATTTTTTTTATTTTTTTTCTATTTATTTTATTTTTTCTAAAAATTCTGTATAAAATGAAATTTCTTTTGTTTCATTTAATGTTTTATTTATTTTATTGGTTTTAATTTTATTTATTGTCTATTAATTTAAATTTTTTTTCTTAATTTTTTTATATTTTTCTTATTTTTTTTATTTTTTTCTTAATTTTTTTTATTTGTTTCTTAATTTTTTTTATTTGTTTCTTAATTTTATTTATTTTTCATAAATATTATTTTTTTATTTATTTTTAAATTTTTTTAATTTTATTATTTTTTTCTAAAACTCTGAATAAAAAGTTGAAAATTTTTATTTTATTTTTCATATTTATTTAATTTTTTATTTATTTAATTTTTTATTTATTTAATTTTTTATTTGTTTCATTTTTTTATATTTTTTTTTTATTTTAGTTTTTCTAAAAATTCTGAATAGAAAGTTGAAATTTTAGTTTTTATTTACAAAAATTGTGAATAAAATGTTGAAAAATTTTATTTTATTTCTTTTTTTTTATTTTTTTTTTTATTTTAGTTTTTCTAAAAATTCTGAATAGAAAGTTGAAAATTTTTAGATAATTTTTTACATTTATTTTATTTTCTATTTATTTTATTTTTCCTACAAATTCTGAGGAAAAGGTTAAAATTTTTATTATTTTTACATTACATATTTACATTATTTTGATTTATTTATTTATTTCATTTTTTATTTATTTTATTTTTTTATTTATTTTGTTTTCTATTTATTTTATTTTTTCCAAAAATTGTGTATAAAAAGTAGAACAATTTTTTTATTTTTTACAAAGATGAAAATCCACTACGAAAATTGTGAAAATTTTGAAGAAACAGCTAGCAAATTTCACACGTCATCGTAAGCAATGAATTCACTCCATGAAAGCAAAAGAACAATAACAACACTGGTCGGCCAAGATTAGCATTTTTGCCACATGAGTAAATGTTGATATTTCTGGTAGGATTTTTCGCGTATATTAAAAATTCTTAAATGAATATTCCCGATCAAGTTTCAATTTTGAGAAGCTGCGGTTAAAACGTTGAAAATTTTCATTTTCGGCGAATTCAAGGTCGCTAGGAAAAAATTGAATCTCTAAACAGCATTTAAAGAGAAAAGAGTAAAATCCGCAAGAACAAAAGAACTCAGATTTGGTGTGAAAGGTGCAGATGGAGTCGGAAGCTATTCAAAGGACTTCTGTGAAAAATTCATTGAGTTCATGTAACGCAGGTGTAAAGTAGTGATACAAAATAATAATAAAAAATTTCTTTATTAAAAAAAATAAGCTTTGTGCTTATGAGATTATGGGAAAAAATAGTAAAAAATTAAGATATTAAGTTTAATCAGTTCGGCAACCAAATTTGACTGACTGAATGCACTGCTGAATCAAATATATTCACGAAAAATGCTAAAAAACATTTTAAGAAAAGAATCGCTTATGAAGACAGACTTCTTAGGATTCCAAACCAGGCAGAGAATGGAAAGTAGAAGGAACGAACTTCAGAAGAGACACTCAACTCAAAGAAATAGCGAAGTCGCAATAGACAACTTGAAAAAGAACGAAAAAAAACAATACATCATTACTGCGATTACAATGAATGAAACTACGCATACAAATCTCTAAATATAAATACAAATGTACACACATATTCGCCGTCTACGCAGGCCCTATGGGAGGCAGCAGAAATCCTCTATGGCGGCACTCAGTCACAAATGGGAGCTGTGAATGGCGGCGGTACAGCCAACGGCAGCAGACAGTCAGAACGGCTACTATAAAGTGGTACGAAGTAAAGTGCACAAATGCATATGTAAGTACATGCGGACAGACATGCATGCATGCATATGTACACACACACACACATACACATGAATGTAGTAAGCTCAATTACGTCGAAACTCAACTGCTGTGAGTCGCTTGGAGCGCTCTGCGCGTTGGGTGTGTGGTTTACTGAACTTAATCTTTGCGGAAGTTGAGTTTTTCAGCAGCAAATGACAAAGGGGCAGCGAGCAGACGTGAAGTGTTGCGTGTATTTATTTGCATTGATAGCATTTGAATCATGTGTTGGCGGGTGGGTGGGGCGAGGCGTGAAATATAAATCGAAATATTTTATCTATGAACTTATTATACATATCTACGTACACACATACATCTATACATACATGCAAATATACATTTATTTAGCTTTGTAAGCAAATATGCCCAAGTAAGCTCATGATTCCAAAAGCGTTTTTGAGTGCCAAAGCGGGGCTCTAAAATTCATGCGCTTTGAGTCATAGTTGAGCTCTTTTGATGTTCTGTTTTAGTTTTTTTTTGTTTTTTTTTTTTTTATATTGCGCAGCTCATTAAAACTCTCTGTAAATAGTATAACATTTAATTAAAATATAAATAACGTTAGTTTGTTTGGTTGGCTATAAATAAAGTAAGCACCTCTGCAAGCGAGACATCCAGCAGCGTGACAACTAATGAGCGTCGAGGCTGTTTCCGGTGAAGCGGCGCTAAGTACATATTTTTTTTTTTTTTTTTTTGCTGAAAACCTCGTATTTTAAACAATTAATTATGATTCTGTACTTAAAAGTTCTTTGCTATTTCGGGTGACTTTTTGAGAGTAAAACAGTGTCAAAGCTGCCTGCAGCAACTCAGTTTGAGAAAATGTATTGTTGTTGGGAACTTGTAATAATATGAAGTGGATGTTGTTGCGGATTAGTGCAGTTCGAAAACTCATACATTTCAAACAAACTAACGGCAACTATGAGAGAAGTCCGGTTTCATAGGTATACATCCACCTGATTGGTAGACAGAAGCAGTGCAATTCGGCAAAAGAGTTCCAAAGCTGCGCGCAATAATTAAGTTTGAGAAATTGTGTTGTTGTTGTTAGGAACTTGTAATAATATGAAGTGGATGTTATTGGCAAAATGAGAAAACTCATACATTTCAAACAAACTAACGGCAACTATGAGAGAATTTCGATTTCATAGGTATAAATACACCTGGTATACAGCAGTAGTACAATTCGGCAAAAGTGTTAAATCGAATTTGATTAAAAAAAACCCCCTGTGGAGTTTAAAGCACTTGCATAAAATACAGGCAATTTCAGCGACCTTGACGTTAGCAGACTAGCTTTCGACGGTGCTCATACTCACATACATACACAAGCATATATCCACATATATGCATAGTGACTTTGAAACTTTAACCGTTAATTCGCAGCTATCAATTAGCGTGAAACACATAGGAGAGTAAAAAAAAGAGTGTCTAAGGTTAAATACTTACCGGTTGACGCCACACTAACAAACTGAATTATCGCTATGGTAACAAAACTCTCAAATGAGTAGTCACAATAAAGCGAAACTATTACATGCATGGATATCCACATATGTGCATGCTCACTGACGCTGGCGCTTTTAGAAAATATAAACTTTTTTAAACTATATTACAGATGAAGTATGTACGTACTTTTAAATTATTTGTTTTCTCTTAACTTTTGTATAGACCAGGGGTGGCCAAGCAAGCCGCTTGATAGTCCGAGCCATTTTTCAAAATTTTAAATTTTTCGCGAGCCGCAATTAAGTACGTTTTAAAAGGTAGCAAAAAAGGTATTAAAAATAAGTTGTTTACTTAAATTATATATTTTGAAAACATAAAAATAAAAGTATACATACTCTATTGAATTTGAATATAAAAAATTAAACGCATTTATTTTAAAATTTGAATAATTGGTCTGTTCATGAAGCAAATAATTTGTAACGAATTGTCAAGTTTTGGTGTTCACGTATCCAAAAAACTTGCAAAGTAGGGGAAAGTGAGAGAGCAAAATGACATTTTATTTTGAGGGGAAGTTGTTACTGTATATATTTGTACTTGTGGGAATTTGCAAGTGAGAAAAACAGCTGATCGCAAAGTAAAAATAAACGCGAATAGAGTAAAAGTTCTAAATTAAAATGGAAATTGTTATTAAAAGGGAGAACGTAAGCAAATATATTTCCTATAAAAATTTTAAAGTTTATTTGAAGTCATATATTAAACAGGAATCGGCCAATGATGTAGAGTTGTGAACTTCTGAACCACAGCTTCCAGTCACCGTTGCTGCAGTTGACGAAATACAAATCGGAAGCATTGAAGGTATCTTTTGTGTTTTATGCTTGTATTTCTTGGTTATTAACTAATTTGGCAATATATGAATGTATATACATATGAAAATGTATAGTAGGATGCAAGGAAAATATGAAGAAGGCTGTGATTGCCACAACAATACTTATACATTTGCTAATGGAATGTTCTTCATCTGTTAGTGATGATCAAATGCAACAAAATATTGAGGTCAAAATTAAATCCTGTGATTGAAATACAATTTTTTGAAATACTGTCAATATTTCCTCTAGATTTTTTCAGATACTCGTTGAGTTATTCTTGTTTAATATTAGAACATATTTTTTTTTTAATTTGTGGGAAATGACAAAATGTTTTATTTTTTGTAATATACTTTTGAAAAAGTTGTAATTTAGTTTGAAAACTAAATATGTATACATAGTAAGAGGTCAGATTTTAATTTATATTTCCCCTGTAATTGTAAATTCAGTGTTTGCAAATGTTCCATGACATCAGTCAAAAGCATTAAGTCTAGTAACCCACCCTTGTTGTTGTTGGTGTTGTTGTCGCCGCATAAACATTCCCCATACATACACTGATGGACAAAAGTCACCGTCATTTAGTATCTAGAAGATTATAACATCTCCCGCGCCCAGAAGATAATGGAAACATAAAAAGTAGTATATTTAACGAAAACTATTAATTATTTAAATTCTGTTTCAGTTGAAACATAAGGCTAATTCAAGAAGTATTTATAAAAAAATGGCATATAATGGTTGCTGTGTGCATTTCTGGTGGACAAAAGTCACCGTCATTTAATAATGTACTTAATCAATTTAAGTGCTAATATTACAATATTTTAGTACGATGTGTGTTTGCCGTTATTTTTGATGACAGCTTGCAATCGTTTCTGCATCGAATGAGCCAGTTTTTTGGTAACATCTGGGCTTATTTTCTGCCATTCCTGTAGCAGCGTTTGCTTAAGCATATTTTTTGAGGTAATGTGATGCTCCCGAATGCGCCGATCCAAATTGTCCCATAAATGCTCTATTGGATTCAGGTCAGGTGACTGTGGCGGAGTTTTCAGGTATGGGGAGTGTTGTACAAGACCCACAAACTAACTATTTCTGCGGTGTGCTTGGAGTCATTGTCATGCTGAAAATAATAGTCTGATTCAATGCCAAGCTTTTAAGCACTTTTTTTGGAGATTTTCTTTAAGGATATTCAAATAAAGTCCTTTGTCCATTATTTCTTCGATAAAGACGAGCTCTCCGACACCAGCCGCCGACATGCATCCCCATACCATGACTCCAGCACCACCGTGTTTCACAGTTATTTGTATATGCTTCTCTACTAATGCATCGCCCTGCTTTCTCCACGTTAAAACACGTCCGTCTGATTTATATATGCAAAATTTACTTTCATCAGAGAAGATAACTTTTTCCCAGAAATCTATTTCCTTGCTTAAATGCTCTTTTGCGAAGGAAAGACGCTTCGTTTGGTTGACCTTGCTGATCTGTGGTTTTTTTCTGCATACTCTGGCGTTATAACCAGCGGAATTCAGCGCCCTGCGCACATTACGTGGGTGAACAAGTGTACCAGTGCTTTCCTTTATCGATGCAGCAATTTCTGTTGACGGAGTTTTTGGCTCTTTTTTTAACTATTTTTATTATTTCACGCTTTTCACGTTCAGGTAGTGCCGGCGGTCGTCCACTCCTTGCCAAATATTTGCACTTTGGTTCAGCTTTAAATCTTTTTAAATATTATTCCAGTAATAGTGGTGCGTGTACGGTTTACTAATGAGCATATCTCCCGAATGGTCTTGCTTTGATTGTACGCATTTAAAATATTGTACAATAATTTTTCTCTCTTCAATTGTGGTTTCTCTCCTTTTTTTATTCATTTTTAACAATCACGCGGCGCTAGTAAAATTTTTTAATTAAGTACCGATATAGAATGTATACAGATCAGTCTTAAAGCTACCATACTAAACGAACTCACTGAAAAAAGGAGCCAGATTGGCTTAAATTTTTGTTAAAATGATTTTAAAAGGCAAGCCAAGCTGACGTGACGGTGAATTTTGTCCTCCAAAAAGGTGACAAAAATATTTTATTTTTAATTTTTCCAAAAATGGGCTAGTAAGAGAAAGATATTTAAACTGAAATAGAAATTAAATAAATCATAGTTTTTGTTAAATATGCTACTTTTCATGTTTCCATTATATTATGGGCACGGGAGATGTTATAATCTTCTAGATACTAAATGACGGTGACTTTTGTCCATCTGTGTATATGGGGAATGCTGCCCACCCCTCGTCATCGTCTAATTCTGAATAGGCTATTTACTTTCCTCTCAGAAATTCAGTTAGCGGAGCAAACAAAATCTACAACAACAAATCTATAACTAACTAACAATGCAAAAGAAATTAATGTTATTTGGAAGTTCTACAACAACAAATCTATAACTAACTAACAATGCAAAAGAAATTAATGTTATTTGGAAGTTCTTCGTAATTTAATTTTTGAAGGAAATTTTTCAACTGTGGATGATTTTTTGCATTAGTGCGAATGTAATTTATTGATGATATTCTATATATTTCGTAACGTGAGAACATCGCGGTGAATTATGCAGTGAGCGGTATGAGTTGTGGAATTTGCGAATCATCTCTTCAAAGCCTAATATGACCGATTTTTTTTACACAGCATTGCCGGAGCTCCCTCCATCGATTGCAATGGTTGCAAGTTTATTAAGAGGCACATCGAAAGTTTTCATTATGGAATCAATACATTTTTAATATCGACACCGATATTATTTAGATAAAAAACTAACAAATTTGTAAAATAATAGCACAAAAATTAAAAGGGAAAAGGGAAATTCGTAATACGAGTATAATAACACAAAAATTGAAAGCGAGTTCGGGTACACTCGGGTGTTAATACAACTGCTACAACCACAACAACAACACTTACTGAGAGCCACAAATAATCCTTCTAAGAGCCGTATGGGGCTCGCGAGCCGCAGCTTGATCCCCCTAGTTTAGGCCAAGACATTTTATTTCAATTTGTTACGATTACTTTTGAAATTCCCTTTTTTTCATTATTTAGCCCCCATACTCATCATGCAATTTCATGGTATTTTGCATTCGCCACAATGCTCACGCGCGCATGCTTTATGTATGTATGTCTGTATGTATGCACAGCCGACTTTGTCTTGGCAATGGCTTGTCTGTAGACAAGCGCGTAGTTATGTTTGGGCTCTATGGATGCACAACATGTGAAATCGCTTTTTAAAAATACGAAAATATTTATGTTCTTCAAGATTGTAATGCACCGTCGCTTTTCATGATAGTAACTTTGCTATAAAAGCTTTTGGTTGATATGCATGTATGTACATATGTACATATATGCAAAACAAAAAAAAAAAAAACAACTCGTTAAAATATGCAGAGATGATATTTGTATGTGCATACATCTGTATGTATGTATTTGGAACTGCGGAGAAAAATCAGGTTTTCTCACATACAACAGCAGTTATCAACAATTTGTTGTTCATATCGGTACTAGCACACATACATATATACATCTATTCAAATTACTGTTCTTATATTTGAGAGCAATTAAATTATTTAGGAGATATGCAATTGTCGTTTAGTTATTCGAAGAAAAAAAATTGCAAATAAAAAATAAAAAAAAAAATTAAAAAATAAAAATAAAAAAATTTAATAAATTAAAAATAATGAAAAAAAATAAAAAATTGAAAACATTAAAAAATGAATTAATTTTTTTTTTTTAATTTTTTTTTATTTATTGAGTATATCGAATATCGACATAAAATTAGCAGCATCTTTGCTCTTAGTGTAAATAGTTTAACTTTGGCAGTACCGACTCTAAACAAATAGGATATATGACACATGATAATGAAGAGGGTTGTTGCAGGTTATTGTTGTTGTTAGTCGTTGTTGTTGTAGCAGTATCTTCGCCCTGTCAGTGTAGTGTAATTACCGGTCGTCTTCGTCTAGCTCATCTAACGGTAGGCCCAGGAAACTGGCAGTTTCGACGGGTTGGGTCCAGAGGGAGAGAGGTGTTAGATGAGTGGGTTTGATGGGGCATGTGAAGAGGTGGTTAGTGTCGTGCGGGGTACCTTCACATGCTGGACATATGTTTAGTATGTCGGGGTCGATTCTGGATAGGTAGGAGTTTAACATGCTACAATATCCAGAACGTAATATAGTTGTGCCAAGATTACGCGGGACTCTCTAGGAAGCTGGAGCTCTTCGTCTGCGATAGGTGGTGGTTGGACTCCGATAACGGCATTCGGGGGTCGGGAGCTTAGGAAGGTGGTAAGGGTCTCCCGATGAATGTCGTTAATTGCCTGTCTGTATACTGTCTGATCCTGGAGTGGTCTGTCCGTTTTGACCTGGATCTCGTCCACGTAATTGAGGAAGTGTCTCCTGATGTGCCTGGGAGGTGGCTCAGGCTCGAGCAGGTGTCTGCATGGGTGAGGCCTACGGTGACACCCAAGCAGAAACTGCTTGCCGAGCATTTTGTTATGCTCCTTAACCGGGAGCATGTGCGCTTCGTCGTGCAAATGGTGGATTGGGGACATCAGGAGACATCCTGTCGCGGTCCTGATGGCAGTATTCTGGCAGGTCTGAAGCTTCGTCCACTGCGTATCACTGGTTCCAGGCGACCAGACAGGCGCGGCATAGTTCAGAACCGGTCGGCCTATTGCTTTGAAAGTCGACAGCAACATTTCTTTGTCTTTGCCCCAAGTGCTGCCGGCAAGCGACTTGAGGACCTTGTTGCGATTCTGTACTCTCGTTGCAATAGCGGTTGTGTGCGCCGAGAAGGAGAGCAAGCTGTCAAAGGTGACTCCCAAAATTCTGGGGTTGTTTATCGTCGGTATTGGGGTATCGTCGACGTGTACCTGAAGTGGCAGCTTGACATCCTTTGTACAGGTGGTAAAAAGGGTCGCCGTGGATTTAGTGGGAGAAAGTTTTAAGTTTCTCGCAGTGAAGAAGAGAGAAAGGCGGGCGAGGTAGTCGTTTACTTTTGAGCAAAGGATATCAATGTCATTGCCCGACGCCATTATCGTGCAGTCGTCGGCATATGAGACCAGTGAGACTCCCTCTGGTGGCTGGGGGAGTTTCGAAATATAGAAATTGAAAAGCAAGGGTGAAAGGACACCACCCTGCGGTACTCCTTGCTTTATTTTTCTCTGTTTTGAGGTTTGGTCTCGAAATACTACCGACGAGTGACGACCACTCAGGTAGTTCGCGGTCCACCTCTTCAGCCCTGGCGGGAGTGTCGACTGTAAAATGTCATCTAGTATCGTGGCGTGGCTGACTGTGTCGAAAGCCTTTTGTAGGTCCAACGCTACTAGGACAGTCCTCTCGCAGGGGCGGTTTTGGTTAAGTCCGCGGTTTACCTGGGTGTTTATGACGGTGAGTGCCGTAGTGGTACTGTGCACTCTACGGAAACCATGCTGGTGTGGGGCTGGAGTCAGGTGTTCAGTGAGGAGTGGGAGTAGAAGGGCTTCAAGTGTCTTCACTACTGGGGAAAGGAGAGTTATCGGACGATAAGACTCCCCTTGGTTGGCGGGTTTCCCAGGTTTCAGCAGTGGGACCACTCTCCCTAATTTCCAGTTATCAGGAATGATGAGAGTGGCCATGGACAGGTTGAAGACCTTTGCGAGATATTCTACTCCCAATGGGCCCAGCTTTTTCAGCATCAGCATGTTTAGTCCGTCGGGGCCAATGGCTTTTGATGGTTTTATGTGTTTGATGGCCCCCTGAACCTCGTCGCTGGTGAAAGTAAGCGGTGCACTGTTGTAGGGCAGTTTGTGCAGCCGTCTGGTGGCACAACGTTTAGATCTGTCGACCGGAGGATGCAATATAAATTGCCGGCTACAATAGCTCGCGCATCTCTTCGGGTCCGACGAAGTACGACCGTTGAAGGTGATATCCACCTTGTCGTTGTGCTTCGTCGGGTTCGACAGGGACCTTACGGTGGACCAGAGCTTGCTCACACCAGAGGTGAAGTTACAGGACTTCAGATGCTCTACCCATTTGGTCCGCTTATGTTGGGTGATCTCCAGTTGCCGGATCTCCAAATTGAGATCCTTTATACGAGGGTCCCCGGGATCGGCCTGGCGTAGGCGGTCACGCTCGTTTGCCATAACGGCTGCTTCGGCTGGGAAATTGGGACGTAATTCCCGGATCCGTCCAGCAGGTATGAGGCGAGCCGCGGCGGCTGTAATCGCCTTGCGGAATGCGCGCACATCGGTGGGAGTGGGTAGGGCTGCGAAGATGTTCTCAGTAAATTCCGCGAATCTGGTCCAATCATCTTGTTAGTCATTGTTACTGTTATAAAAATATAAAACGTCCCAATAAAGTATGGAATAATACTGCTGAAGTGACAGTCCTTATGTTGGTTGTCATTGTAGCAGCGTATGTAGGGCTGCTGAAGTGACAGTCCTTGGCCGGATATAAATCCGGGTCACTCAGGTTACGTAGAACCGGAACTCCCAGCCTTCGTGCATGGTAACCTATTAGACAATGACCTATCAAAGTTCTTGTAACCTCTCCGTGCAGTTTTAGCATGCACTTTGAACAACCATTGTTCACTTTCTATTTGCTTAATTCACATGTTTTTAGGTTTTCAAATTGGTATTTACTATTTTAATAATTTCGGTGTCGATATTTGAACCTACGATTTCTCTGTGAATTCCGAATGGTAGTCGCGCACCAAAACCTTCGGCTACGGCCGCCTGGTGGATAATACTCCTTTATTTAAGTACTGTACTGCAAGTCCTTTCTTAATAACAGTGACTTCGGCTTGAAATACACTACAGTGATCGGGTATCAGAGTGATCAGTATGATCAATCCACCATTGCTTTATCTCCAGTTTTTCAGAGTAGACCCCTCCACCTACTTAGTTATCTAATTTTGAGCCATCTATATATAGATAGATTCTTTATGAAGTTTGCACTTCGACCTCATGGCCTTTGGTGCCCTCGACTCATCACAGTATCTCATTCAGACCCAGTTCCTGTTGTAAGCGCAGAATAGGGCTCAGTTACATATAGGGTATGTGCCTTTCTTCTGGCTGTAGTTGGCCAAGATGTCTCAACCTTCTCTGCGCTACATTCAAGGGGAAGGTGCATTAGAGTCTCCTGGGATTGGTCGCAGACACGACAAGAGGCCATAGACCAAATCCCGATCATGTGCAGATGACTACGCAGTCTGCAGTGGCCTATGAGAATGCCCGTGAGCATTCTCAGTTTATCCTTGGGGAGAGTTAAGCATTTTTTAAACCTCTTTTGATTGTACACTCCCGATAAGAATTTCGCCTGGCGTAACCCCAAACTTTGGTGCCGGCAATCCTTACTAAGCCTTAGCTCTTCACTCGTAAGCTTCTTCATGATGGTGTGTTACTCCACCATAGGACGGAAGGGCTCGAGTCCTTTTAATGGCGGGGCTGCAGTTTTTCTTGTCAATGCTTCCGCTACTTCGTTCCCAGTTATACCCCTGGGTCCTGGAACCCAAACTAGTCGAAGGCGATTGTGCGTTCCCAGTAGATTCAGTTTCTCGATACACTCAAGGTATCTTAGAAGATGCTTGGAAAACTGCCAATCGGCTTAGAACGCTTCATTCTGGGCAATATATTCCAGCGCCTATGGCTTCTGGTGTCTTCGAGTTTTCTGTGTACCAGTACAGGGTGCACTCCCGGACTTTCCTTTCAAATGCAGGTCTACTACGCTTTAACTTATCGTCCAGACTGTAATATATACTGATATATGTGCATACAAATGGGGAAAAAAATCTTATTTTCTGTGCTAAAGTTCTACGACTCTAATTGCCACGTTCAATCACATCTAAACACCTTTTAAGTCTATATTTGCGTTGCTTTCCGCGCATTATCTCAAATATTTACACTCCCATTATCTTCACGACTCGTGATAAGCACCACTGCCACAGCAAAAATCAGCATAAATCAAGAATCGTTTAACAAGCGCAAATCAGACGTTTACCCATCCATAAGTCACAAGGTATTTCGCCTCAGTTCCTTAGCGGCCAATTTCAACTTATCACAACAAGAACAACATACGGGCGACTGTTCCAGCTGATGTGCTCACCCAGCCGTTATTTATGTCGTTGGCTCTCTATAATGCGGCGTATGCCATCAGCTCATAAGTCGATATTTGGACGACGACACAAAACAGCCACATGCGTTGGTCGCCGCTGACTTTACTGCACGCTTCGTCGAATTAAGTTCATCGATTTTTCAATACAATTCTTCATTGCACAGAAATGGGTCACTAAATTGTTAGTACTTTTGCGCTACTACCATATTGAAGACATTATAGGGCGTATGTATGTATTATTTATTTGGAAAAGATATCAAATCGCTTTCACCTTTGGGTTATTCTATGTTTTTTTTATCTAATTTGTTACCTTATGGCAGAACACAGGTTCATACAAAGGGATGTTAATTCGTATATACACTACACAAACGTACGTATGTGTGTGTATATGCATACGCAATTGGTGTTGCATGGCATTTTTCTATTTTGTTTTCTCACGCAATCTTCTTACCTAGCCACCCATAAACAAAAATAAAAGAATATAAGAAATGTTTTGCCGAATTCTAACCAACTACATATGTATGTAGATTTTCGGCACCTAGCAAGCAATATAAACATGACTAACAAGCGTTTATGTGGAGTTCCGTTTGGCAAAATTTTAGTTAACAGTTCTCGCTCGAAACTAGAAAATGTTGGCAAATACGTTAGCCAGTTGGGGCAGCAGCACACAGTAAACGTTACGGTTTTTGATGACACAATTCAAAGTTCCTAGGAAATGCTGTTGTTTTTTAAATTTTACACTTTTTTATTGCTTTTTTATTTGTTAAAAACTTGCTGTTTCTTTTTGTTATTGTTTTGCGCTGCTTTACTATGGATAATTTACATTTCTTATTTGTCGGGAGAATTTTGTGTGAACGCAGTTATGTATGAGTATGTCAGTTATTTGTTAAATATACAGATGGCCTCAGGTGCCCATCTCTTGTTTTTTAGGGCAAATTGAAGAAGTCAATCGAATCGAACCGAACTTGGTTTTTTTAGTTAAAAGAACACTTTGAAAGAAGTGGATTTATTAATTCTTATACCTTAGGAATAATCAAACTTTCATAACATAATCAATATTGCTATTTTCTGCAGCCAAATAACCTCCTGCCCTCAGTGAAGGAAAAAACTAAATCCGCTTTCTAAGAAAGTTATCTAGCCTATTCTATTAAAAATGTTCAGCATGTAAAGCATTCATCTATCTCATTTCCTTCCGTATTTCTTTTTGTTTTTGATAAGCGCAACAATTTTTTATAGGAACAAGAGGCGTTGGTCGCTTGACGCTTATGCGACAACGTAATCGAACACCCTGCACCATTAAACTTATTCAGTAGATTACTTCAAACAAGCTTGTAAATTCAACATTTGTCCACATTACAGCAACAGTTACTAAATTTATTTATCATACGTTTATTTTAATTTATACTATTATTCTTCTAAAGCCTTTAATCATTCCAACGTTTATAACAATCTTATCAGCTTAGGAATACCCCAAATTTTAGCACACTTCAAATTACCTTTTTTCAAGTTTTGCAGCGTTCTTAATTAACCTTTACTACGCTGTATGATTAATTAAATAGATAAACTTTACACTTTGCTTATTTTTTGCACAATTAAAAATTTTTAAATGGAATGAAATTCTGCTTTCGCTCCACTTTTTTCTTGTTTTTTTTTTTTTTTTTGCGTTGCTTTCGCGTTCTCCGTTTGCACAAATTTCTTGTCGTGTCTCTCTGCACTTTTCGCGCGTTTGCTTTTGGTTACAAATTTCGTTAATATAATCGCACACACTTTGAGCTATGCATCATCCGATTACACTCCCTTTTTATTTTTATTATTTTTTCCACTGCGGCATAGAATGCAAAATATACACAATTTATGAAAGTGATTCCACAATTTGGAATATGTTGTGTAGTAATTTGTCTGTCTACAATCACGTTCTTAATCGCTTATAAGAAATTTTAACCATTTAGCCGTGCAGTAAAGGAAAACACACCCGACTCGGAAAAATGCGATTTTTAAAGTCGCTTTCAACTCCAATTTCCAACAGCTTCTGCACCTTCTGTCAATCAATGACCAACAAACGCAAAAATTAGAAAGAGTCAAACGGAGTTGCTTGAAGAGATAGTAAAAGCGGGTTTTGTGTGTAGAAAAAGGAGCGCAAATCACTGGGGTAGAAAGAGCTAAACGTACGTATACAGCGACAACGAAGTATGCACTTTCAACCTGCTGTCATAGAAATGTGGCAAGTACCGAGTAATCGGGTATAAATACAGAAGTGGTATTCATCAATTGAAATATTAGTTTGAGAAAATAGAAATCTATTATTTTTGCGAAAAAAATTTTTGCGCAAATACTTTAAGGGGTTAGAAGTAGTGATGATTTTCAACCATATTTGTTTGCTAGTAAATCCCTTTATCTTACAGAAATAAAAACATAGGATTAATTCCTTATGTTTTGACTCAACAACAAAAATTAATAACTGTAAAAGTATCGCTGTTTGTGTGGAGCCCGTTTCTCAGAAGTCCCTTGCGGTAGACGTCACAAGTTCTCGGAGATTCATCTAAAATCAATCCGACAAGAGAAATTAGTTTTATAATAGATAATCTTGTGCCTGATCGAAGCTTTTTTTCAAAATTACCAATATGGCGGCCTCAGAAAATATTTTTCAGATTTTCAAAAAAAAACCGACAGTTAATTGCTAAAAAATACCGAAATTTTTGAAAAAAAAAATCCTTCGACCAGGCACGAGTTTTTTATGTTTTTCAAACGCAGTATAAATTTTATTGAAACTCACCAAGCGGTTTTTTAAGTTACAGTGATAATCAGTTCAAAAAAAAGTGCGTGTAGCGTAGTACACATAACAGAAGTGAGGTTAAGGCAGATAAAGACAGAGGGAGAGACCCGAAAGAAAATGAGAGAGAGAGAGATGGAAAGAATATATATCTAAATAAATTCACAACATTTGCAGAGAATACAAATAGACAAAATTTACAAAAATCGGAGAAGGATCGACCAGTGTAGGTAAACGCCGGACACACGGTTTGTGCAACAACGTGCACTACTCCGAGCGTTTATCAGCCGCACAAACGCAGCGATTCCATGACCGCAGCAACGGCCCAAATTACCACAAGGCAATACCAATAAATCCGACGCCGGAATGGAAAGCACTTTATAGAACGCACAAGCACTAGCCAGGAAACGGAAATAAGCTCCACAAAGTAGGCACCAAAAAAAAAAAAAACACCCCAAAAAAATTGGGACCAAAAACGCCCCAAACAGTAGACGCCAAGGAAATGTAACGTCAAAAAGTAGGCACCAAAAATATATTTGCTACAAGTTTGCACCAACAAACAAGCGCCAAAAAGCAGGCAGTGTTATTTCTCACTAGAAATTAGCAACCACAAGGAAAAACTCCGGAAAAATAGCCTAAAGTGTATCTACATGAGATATATATACGGTATAGCTCCCTCTCTCTCCTTTTCCTCTACGTTATATCTTTTTTCTCTCTCGCGGAACGAAAATGCCCAAAACGTTGCATGGCCATGAAATTTTACTCTCCATTCTTGTTCGTCCAGCGACGCCTAAGAAGTTTTACTTCAAAAAAATAGTTTTGAGAAAAACGTATTTAAAGTTCTTCTATCGATTCCAGAGCGTCCGAGCGCCCTTTGTTAGTTGTTGAATAACTCGAAAAGTATATTATTTAATATTTTCAAATTTTCTCACAACATTTTTTGGATATTATACTTTAAGAAAATGCTCAAAAAATGCAATTTTTTGAAAATCCTGGCCACTCCTAACCCCTTACAACTGTTATCGCTCTTTAGCTCCTAGGCGATGCTACGACTACTAACATGTCGGTCTACTTCGCTTATTACTGTATTTTTATCGACATTTTCTTTAAGGGGTTAAATACAGTTATCATTTTCAAAAAATCGATTTTTACACAGGATACGATTTACGAGGATGGGATGAGGGCATCTCCCATGAGCATATACATTTTTTAGCCCCTCAAGTGTCCGCTTAAGAGAGAATACCCCGTAGTTGAAATCCGACAAACTACTACCAGGTTGGGAGAATGCAAAATTCTCGACAGTCGGTTCCACGCAATCGTAACGAAGTGGAGTTATATCCAAGATGATAATAGATACCAGGTTTGCTGGGGTACGGTACACTAGACAGGGCTAGTTTGCTGTTGTTTTTGTTGTTTTAACAGTAATAGAAGCTCCGGCAGTGTAGGGTATATCACCGGTTGTCTTCATATGGCTCATCTAGAGGTAGGCCCAGGAAACATGCTGTTTCGACGGATTGGGTCCACAGGGAGAGGGGTGTTAGATGAGTAAGTTTTAAAGCGCATGTGAAAAGGTGGTTAGTGTCGTGCGGAGTATCTTAACATGCCGGACATATGTTTGGTATGTCGTGGTCAATTCTGGATAAATAGGAGTTTAACTTGCTACAGTATCCAGAACGTATGTGCCAGTGTTACACGTGTCTCACGAGAAAGCTGGAGCTCTTCATCTGCAGTAGGTGGTGGTAGGTCTCCGATTATGGCATTCACAGGGCGGGAGCTTAAGAAGGTGATGGCTAATTTGCTTTGTTGTTGTTGTAGCAGCATAAACATTCCCCATACTTACATACGGGGAATGCTGCTGGAATGGCAGCCCTTGGCCGGATATAAATCTGAGCCGTTTCGGTAAAGTAGTACCGACTGTCGTGGCTAATTTGCTCGTTAGGTATGTTGAAAAAAATAATGGTTTTATGATTCACAAAATTTAGCTTTAGCTTCGTGAAACACAAAACGAATGACGTCGGCATATCTGTCAAATTCACTCAGAGCCGAATAACGGTCTGCTAGGTAGTACCCCTCTAAAAATCTTTTCGCCATTTTATGCTGTTACAACAACAACAATACCTTTTTTCTCTATTCTATAATTAATACTTACTGTGAGTGCAAGTTTAACTCTGCCTTGCAATTAAGTTACGTTCAAACGCCTAATTTTGCAGACATCAATTCAGATTATAAAATTTCTCACTAATAAGCCCGCACTAATAAACTCAACCGTTCTCAACTATTTCAATACTAATTTTTCCAATTCCATTATTAACTCGATATCTTCACCCAGTGTGGTAGAAAGTTAAAAGAGAGAGTATTCATGACATTTCTCACGACTTTTCAAATATTTTTTATTCACTTTTTTAACAAAAGCTATAAGACGTTAGTTCAAAAATAAAACGTCATCACTTTTTTAGATTAATATAATATTCCGAAAATGTGTGAAGCTGTGCTGGAAAGGGCCCGTCTGCAGAAAGCGGAAACTAGGAGGAAATATCAATTATTTAAAATAGAAAATATGACCGTTACATCACCACCAGCACTGAAAATCTACTATTGGGAATATTTCGGCATTGATAAGTAAATTTTATGTGAAGAATATTTGGTTGGTCTACACCATCACCAAATGCACATCCGCCTGATCAACCATTTACATTTTTTTTTTTAATTTTCCACTGCTTGCAGATTTAACAAGGAAATTTATAAAGATACGTCTAATTTTCAACACGACATCACAATGCCAATGCGTCAAATCCATAGTCGTCCATTGAAAATTATTCTCTGGCTGCGTAATGCATCCGACAAAAGTCTCGCCATACGTTTGAAACGCATACAGCAATGCGAGTGCGTACCATTGGAAACGCGCGTCGGCTTCAATCAGTTCCGGCAATTGTTCCACTGTCCGCATAGACGTCTGGTACATATTTTACAGGAATCAATCCACATGAAGCCCGGAGACTTAGTAGCGATGAGAGTCGTTTTCTATTATTTCCTTTTTGGCGAGCATACGCTTACATATGAATTCAAGTAAGTAAGTGGCTGAAATGGAATTTAGATTGAAGTGGTTGCACGCTGTGGGACACACGCTGGCTGATACATAGATCATTTGTTTAATATTCTTTTATTTGTAGTTGCTCCGATTCGCGAGTTTTTTCAGTTAATTTCAAACTCAACGTTATCACTTTCGATCCGATCGCCTGTATTATGACAAAGGAGCTTATCCCGAGCAATTTAAGGGAGCATCGTCGCTTCGTTCAACCGATTTGGGTGCGCAACATAACACCACAACATTTGAATTTCGTATTTGCAACCCGTGAGCGTGGGTTAAGATTAATGAACCCGAATTTAACCGTACCCCGCCTAAGTGTATGGCCTTTGATGCTGGAATATAGGCCAAGCGATATGGAAAATGAGGTGGGAATTGTTTTTTTTTTTGTTTTGTTTATTTTAAGGTTAGCTTCACAGCCTCCGGTTTCAGTTAGAAGAGGAGTTATTCTTAGCTCGAAAACTTACAAATAGGATTATTTAAGGGTTTATAGACAGTTAGAAGGCCGAAAAAGCGAATTTTCCAGAATCTGAGAAAACTTTTAAATTGATTGATCTAAAAATCTGTACACGTAATATGTTATCTTTTAACTGTATGTATTAGTAAAAATATTTATTTGGAAAGGAGCTACAGTTGATCTGCGGGAGCTCCTCTCAAAAAAGACATTTTGCGGTAACCACTATATCTCTGAACTGGATGCTTTGAAATTAAAAAACCAAACAGATTTCGTTAAAGTAATGTTAAATTGAGTAATTAATCGAAGGAATAAGCAAAACAAATTTTTTGACAAAATGGCGGTTTCTTAAAAAAAACTATTTTTGACCAAAATTTCGGCCTTAAATTGTTAGAAAAAAAAATTATCGATGAGAAAAAGTCTCCGATTCACTACAAAAAAATATATTTAAGAAGCTAGTGTTAAAATTTGAGACAAATCGGTTTAGCTGTTTTCAAGTATTGTTGGTCTCCGACTTTCAAAACACCATTTTGAGAAAAACGCATTTAAAGTTTGAAACGCACTCTGAAATGCCTTTTCTAATTTGTGTGTAACTTCGAAAATAATATTCTAAGCCTAGCGACTACAAGAACAAAATGCATTAATATGCGCAGCCGTAGCGGCCATCTGAACATGCCGAACAGTCTGAAATAGTCGTGGCGGCGCCTAACAGTTCCTACTATTGTACTGCACAGCAAAACTCATCATCAAATACAGGGTGAACGATATGAAGTGTTACCAACTTCACACTGCTTGTATCTGTAAAACAGCTCATGACATCAACGTTAAAATTGTTCTAATGACAGTTCAATATATTGTTTATAAGCCATCAAAAGCATTTGCGGCTCAGTTTTGTTGCATTTTTTTTTCTGTGATGGAATTCAAACGTAATAGTATGATTGCGTTATATTTGGCTGGAAAATCACAACCAGCCATTGTTCGAGAGCTCAGTCACCTCAAAGTGAATAAAATGCTTGTGTATCGCACTATAAAACGTTACAATGATACTGATAGCATTGCAAAACGCTATGGAGGTGGACCAAAAAAACCGCAACAACGCCAGAAATGGTTCGGAAAGTGAAGGCTCGACTTGAACGAAATCCACGTCGAAGTGGAAGAAAAATGGCCAAAGAACTGAAAATATCGCAAGACAGCATTCGGCGCACATTGAAAAATGAGCTCAACGTCAAAGCTTACAAGTTCCAAAAAGCACACGATCTTTCACCCCAGCAAAAAAAAGTCCGGTGCGAAAGAGCAAAGGATTTGTTGCGCTTGCACGAACGAATGCAACATTGTGTTTTCTGGTGAAAAAAATTTCCCAATTGAGCAGTTCATACACACTCAAAACGATCGTATTTACTTGACCGAGCGCTCATACGAGCATTTGAGCCTACGTATGGCCACTCGAAGCAATTTCCCATCGCAAGTAATGGTTTTGTCCTCAGTGACCGCTCATGGAGGCTCTCCAATTGTTTTTATCGAGCCTGGTGTCAAAGTGAATGCGACTTATTATCGGGAATATGTTTTAGAAGCTTCTTTAGAGCCGTGGACACGCAAACATTTCGGTCGTAGACCATGGACCTTCCAACAGGACTCGGCACCTTCTCATAAAGCTTGTGTGAACCAAGAATGGTTAAAAAATCATGTTCCACACTTCATTTCGTCCACACAATGGCTTTCGAAATCGCCAGACGCAAATCCGATGGACTATTCCATCTGGTCCATTTTGGAGAGCAAGGTGAGGACTAAAAAATATGCCAGTATGGATGCGCTGAAAAAAGCGATTATACGAAAATGGGCCAAAATACCTCAAGATTACATTCGTGCAGCATGCAACTCATTTTTTGATCGTTTGAAGGCTATAGTCTAGGCAAAAGGTGGTCATATCGAGCTGAAGTGAATATATGTTAAAATTGTAATGATTTTTGAACAATTTTGTCTTTGAAATCTATAAAAACTAATTTCACACACAAAAGTTATGGTGTTTTGAATAGGTAACTCTTCATATCGTTCACCCTGTATGTATAAGGTATAGCTCTCTCTCTCTCTCCTTTTCCTCTACGTTATATCTTTTTTCTCTCTCGCGGAACGAAAATGCCCAAAACATTGCATGGCCTTGCAATTTTACTCCATTCTTGCTCGTCCATCAACGCTTAAGAAGTTTCACTTCAAAAATAAAAATAATCGAACTTCAGTTAAACTGTCCAATTACTTTTGTTTTCATACTCTTTGTTCCCCCAACAGCCGGTTCTACGTTACCGTAACGACCCGGATTTATATACGTCCAAAGACTGTCAGTCCAGCAGCATTCCCCGCCCATGCATGGGGAATGTTTATGCAGCTATAAATGCAACAACAACTGTCACTTCAGTTGCATTCCCCGCATATGTACATGTACATTCGTGCTGCTACAATAACAACATCTACTGTATTTTTCTAAATATTTAATTCAATATAATACAAATTTCAGTTGGAATTCCATTTGAATTTTGAAAATATCCGCACGGAATTCCATGTCAAAGCGATGGGTTACCTCGACCAGGTTGCCGCAGACCCAGATGTGCCGATTGAAGATTATGAATGTGCGGACTTTCCTTACGTAATTTACCCCAATAAGCTTGATTTTGATATGGAACGTACTGAGCGCCGAAGTTTGATGGTCTCAATACACAACTACAACCAAAAATGTGTTGAGTTTCGTTGGCAAAAGTAAAGTACCACAATATTTCATATATATAGTATATACAATTTTATTATACATATTTACACATGTAATTGTTTCAGCTATGTTATCAGCGATTTATTTGAGGTAAATTTTGAACCGAATATATTTCGTCTCAAACCACATCATTCGAAACTATGTGTGGTTGATTTGCAAGTTTTTGAGCGTCCGCTCGTTTTTAAGCGCATTCCTCTGGCACTTGAAGTGCATCGCGTGCTCGATAAATCAACGAAAATTGCAAAGGAACTACTAGAAGAAGTCGAATCTATCGACAATCCTAAATGGAAAGAGCCCAGCTATATAGGGCATATATTTTTGCAACTAAATGTGAAAGTAAATTTTAAACCTGTGGAAACGATAAATATTCCTTGGGAGCCCTCACCGTCGAAACGTGAGCATCTATCCGTAAAAGTATCAAATACAACAGTTTTCGAAAAACTATATTGGGATTACTTGTCTCAATCGAATTTTATGCGGCCACCAACAACCGAGGAGCTTGACGATGAACTCTGCTATGACGAAGTCATGCGCTCGCAAGCGAACCTATCACCGTTTATAAAAACTATAGAAATCGACCGCAAGTATAGATTTAATATTCTTCGATACTTTTCGAAACTTACAGCAATTCAATTTCATTTTTTATTTTTCGATACAATTCGTCACACAATGGCATTTATATGTATGTATTTGTCTGCAGTATCATATTGCGCATCATCAGTCAGCTTATTGCCGAATCTCTACGTGATTTGGCTAAGAATTGGCGTTTCATACCTGTCGAATTTTGTGAAGAGCCTTGATAACTTATACTTATTAATAACTATTTAATAGCGACGGCGTAAGTTATGCCAGTACAGCGATATCGGCAGCATCGAATCTCGTCGTAAGCACTTTTGATCAGTTAATCTATCAGAGAGAAAAAAATATATAGATAAATAATCTGATTTATTGTTCGGTGTAAAACAGAATAAAACACCCTGCTGACCTAAAATTAGCTTTCCTTAAACGTTCCAAATAGCGTGCTACGGGGATGGAAGGCAGGAAAAATTTACGCACATCTTTCGGTACTTTATCCATGAGATTGCGAGCCTATAAAGAGATATATAGTTACTCCAGCAGTACTACACAAACACTTTTTGTAAGCGTTTTATGCTATTAAAGCCTTTTAACCCGCCTTTTAAAAACCCTTTGCTTTAGTCGCAATCTGTGTGGGTTATTAAGAAATTACCTTTTCCAAGTGTTGGTGAGCTACTGATGCCATTTCAAAAATACACTCCTCTACACCTTTATCTTCAGCCTTGTCTCTCACTATTCGTTCTTGACTAACGCCATGTTTTATCAGCACTTCCTGCGGTATATTCAACGCTTGACTGCGTCCCTTATAGGGTATGGCTCTAAGGAGCGTTGCAATACCTTGCGCTTTGCCCAGATGCGAGACTGCATGGTCGACCTGTATATCCTTAACACCATTTAATTCAACTAAAAGATGGAAAAGTGATGAGAAGACCTGATCGGCGTACTCTTCTAATTGTTTTACTGTAAGGAATGGCTGATTGGTTGGTCGATCACGCGCCGTCACCAAGCGCTTCAAGTAGATTTTGCTTAGTTTGTTTGAGTCAACTGTCTGCACAGAAATAAGGAATAAAGCGTTATTTGAAATTCAATATGAAATCTTACCAAAAAGTGTAGCGTACATACGTTTTTCAATTCGCTTAAAACCGGATGATCGGCCACATAGGAACCCTCTTTTGCAAAGCATTTATCAATGGAATCATACCAAAACTTCAATTTCAATTTTGTAATATGCTCTTCCGACACCTGCAAGCATACAAAGAGATTAGCGTAAGTAGGCATCTCATTGAAAAATAAATGATAAATCACTTACATTGGACCCACAATTGGCCACCTCAACATTGAATGCCCGCAACGCAAATGCATTGCGCCGTTGATTGCCGTTCAAAAGCAGCGTGCATAAATAATTTTCGTAATCATTTTTCCTGCCAAAAAAGGCTATATGAATACAATTTTCGTTTTATATAACATGCGAGCAGGCCTTCTCCGAGCCAAGTTCAATGCGAATACTCACTCCACCAATTTTATGCAATATTGTGAACCAAACACTTCATTTGTTGGTTTTTGTGTGCTGTGCGCCAGTCGATATTGCTGTAGCAGACATTTTTGTAAACATGGAATGGTTTTAAAACCTTTAAACAAATGCCGCATCTTATTTGCTATTCGCACTTTGAAGTGTTTTTGTTTACAAGATTTTAGAGGTTATGGCTTAGCTGTCAAATAAAACAAATCATTGAGCAGCGATTGGCAGCGCAGCGGTACATTGGAATTGGCACGGTAGCGGAAGACAAACAGGACAGTTAAATTTGTAAGCCAAAAATGTACCTGGAAAGTGCTAGGAAAAATTGTCTCTTGTATTTACCACCTCACATCTACACCTTTTATAGGTTATGTTAAAAAAAGCGCTTTTAAAACACAAATTTCAGGTGAAGATCGATAACTTCCTTGTTGAAAATCAAGGCGAATTCATTAAAGGCAGTGGCACTAGGTAACAACAACATTCTGCACATTAAAATGTGACGCCAATGTGGAAAACAATGAGGTGATTTATTTGTGAAGGCAAAATAGAATAAAAAAAGAAACAATTTATTTGTCGTGTTGAAATTATTTTAAAATGTTCATTATAACTTTTGAATTTAAATCTATATATTAATACGGAGAGCAAAATTTTGTCGTACCTTTTTTTAGTATTAATAGTCAGAGAAAAAAGTTGAAATATGAACAGCATATATGGAGACGGTTTGCACAATGTATTAAAATAGATACATAAGTGAATAGGTGCAGGTAAAACTAATCACTATTTAACCTGTATTATGATATATCATGCTATAATATGTATCATGATATTATATATATGTATCATGATATAAAAGTTGATGAAACAACTGGATAATACATATTATAAATTTGATTCAGAAATTATGATGCTCATGGATTAATTAATGATTGTTTTTTATTATGCTTTTTCAAAAAAAAAAAAAAAAAATCCGTAATTCATGAAATTAAATGTTTCCAATTCATGAATAAAAGAAATTATGATATTTGAAATACACAAATATAGGATCGCTTAATACAGGTAAAATGGGATATTTTTCGCATTTAATTTCACTACATCTATTCACATATATCATGTAAAAAGTCTCAACATAAGCTATCTATTTATATACATATGTTTCAACTTTTTTCTATGACTATAAATACTAAAAAAAGGTATGACTAAATTTTGTTCTCCGCATTTATATAACGTCGAATAACGTCGAAATTTCGACGTGTGGGCGATCCTAGCTCATTATAAAATTTCAATTTTTAAATTACAAATTTAAATGCAAGTAATAGCCTAGAGAGATGGCGGCGTTAACCAAGGTTTGGGGATGCAGGAAACGGGGCGTGAAAATTGCTGTTCATGGAAAACATTTTGGGCCGCAATGGTTATTTAAACATTGAAAAAAAATTGTGTAATCGTATTCCAACCAAATATTAAGATTTTATTTTAAGAATGTTTTTCACATAATAAGTTTATCATATATTTCGTTGTATACTTACTTTTGTGATATCAATTTTTATAAAAATTTGTTTAAGATGCTACAATTTTGTTATATTTTTTAAATTTTCTAAATATTTCTATTTCTTAATATTAGATTTTTATGTTTCTTTCATGTGAATAAAACACCATTTTATTTTAATTTATATTATTTCAAAGAATCAATAGCGGAAGTCATGCAGATATATCTAGTGTATACTTACTTAAGTGACTAACTGTATGTATGTATAGACACAGCAGCAGCACTGTAATCATTGATTCTTCTTTATACTCATTGTACAAAATTACAAGTAAAAACAGTTCTTCTTCTTCTTTTTTTTTACACATAGGGTGTGAGTTTGACATCCACTTACGTCTCTGTTACGTGTGTGACAGTGTGAATGCTTTTTTTTTTGTCGGGACAGACTAACAAGTACAGCACTCAGACACAATTAAGTCCATTGTACTGCGCTCAGATTCCCTTCGTAATTTCTTTTAAATCAACTCAACCTCTGAAGAAATCTGAGTAGGTGGTCGCTTCTTAATATATCAGTGCCACAGACCTTAAGCCTGATTCGAGCGAAGGTGTGGCAGACGCACAAAAAGTAAAGCATCAGTCCAACCAGCCTCCTACAGTCCTCTCTGCTTAGTGACAGGAGGAACAACAACAGTTGATTGGACATGACAGATAACATCAGTTTTGTCCATCTGCAACCTCTCTCAGCTTGCCAAGCTCGCTTGTGGGCTAGAGTAACCCGTTTGCTAACCGTGGCTTTGATGGGTGCAGAAGGGAGTGGCAGAACGGGCTCCGTCCTAACGGCGAACCTTACACTAACAATAAATATCGCAATATTTGGATCGCAATATTAGATTAGAACATTTCTTAACCTTTATCATCATCATCCATCAGCAGTACAGCTGGTGGTGAGCTTTAGCTTCCTCAACGATCTTCTTCCCTTTCACTCAAAGAGCTTCCATCTTACATTTTTCTTACTTTTAATTTCTCCAGATCTGCGGTGGTGTTTTGTAGCCATATTAGTTTGGACCTGCCTTTGCCTCTCACGATGATTGAATTGTGTTAGGTTAGGTAAAGCCAGCTGATCTGTAAAAAAAGATCTCACTTAGACCTCTAGGGTCCATTGTGTTACGAGTACTATGTATTTCGAGTCAAATTATTATTTCATGTAATTTTTAAAGCACGTGTTCGTGACTTTTAACCAGCCGTTCAGAGTTTTGACAGCAATATCCAATATCTAAGGAAGAAAAATATGTTGATCCTGCAAAGAGCAGGACAGTGGCAAAGTAGGAATTCCAAAGTAACCCTAGCATTCGCTTCGTTGCACGTGTAACACGCATCGCTTCGGACTAATCCCATTTGGGACGCTTGATGTGGGGTGAGACAGTGTCCCGGCAGTACTCCAATCAATATTTTGCAGTCTTTTTTAGTTTTCGACGAATATATTACACCACGAACATTCCAAAATACCGAGAACGGCCGTAACATTTCCAGCCGATTGTTGTGTTTCGGGCGCTTTGGACAAGGTTCAACGTTGCTGTCCACTCAGATGACGATCGTTTTGATTCCGGAGTGAAGCGATGAATCCATGTTTCATTCATTGTCACATATCGACGCGAACATGGTTTATTACGTTTGAACATGGCCAAACACTGCTCAGAATCATCAACACGTTCTTTTTTTTGGTCAACAGTGGCCCAACGCGGCACCCAATTTGAACAGAGCTTTCTCATAGTCAAATGCTAATGGAATATAAAGCCAACTCGTTCTTTTGTTATCTTCACGGAAGAGGGTAAACGCCAACGAAAAATCGCTGAAATTGGTGTTATTAGTTCCTCAACTGACTGTTCAGCACATTATCGAAAGGTTTCGCTACGAAAACAGGATAGAAGATAAGGGCAGAT
This sequence comes from Anastrepha ludens, assembly GCF_028408465.1. Classification (NCBI taxonomy): domain Eukaryota; kingdom Metazoa; phylum Arthropoda; class Insecta; order Diptera; family Tephritidae; genus Anastrepha; species Anastrepha ludens. Next base: position 21,887,369 of record NC_071499.1, on the reverse strand, counting down.
CTGCGCCAAATAAAATATTTAATGATGCAGATAAGAGGTGGATTGTTCGCAAAGTTAAAGAAAACCCCGATTTAAGCGCTCCAAAATTAAGGAACGAAGTCGAAAAATACTTAGGCAAGATCTGTAACCCTGAAGCTGTGCGTAGAGTTCTGCGCGAAGAAAATTTGCATGGAAGGACTGCCCGAATTAAGCCGTTGATTAATGCTCGTAATAGAAAACAAAGAATAGAGTTTTGCATTCAACATTTAAGCAAAGACATTCTGGAAGTCCGTTGTTTTTGCGGATGAAAGCAAATTTAATCTTTTCAGGTCTGATGGGAAGCCCTGCGTTTGGAGAAAACCAAAGACCGCGCTTCAACCATGTAATTTGCGCTCTACAGTTAAACACGGCGGGAGCAGTGTGATGGTATGGGGTGGCATGTCCTATTCAGGCGTCGGAAATTTAACATTTATCGAAGGGAACATGAATAAAGAGATGTATCTGGATCAGCCAAAAGATAATTTAGTACAAAGGGCGGATAAAAAGGGCATTAGGGATTTGTTTAGATTCTACCAAGGCAACGATCCCAAGCATATGTCTGGCATTGTGAACATTTGTCTTATCTGGAACTGCCCACATGTAGTACAGACACCTGCACAGAGTCCAGATCTTAAGGTTATTGAGAATTTGTGGTCAGTGCTGGAAAATAAAATAAGAAACTACAACATTTCTAGTGCTTCTGATCTGAAGCGCGCACTACAGGAAGAATGGGATAAAAAAAAATAGTTTAAAAAAACTAAAAAAACACGCTTTTATTGCTAATCGAACTAAAAAGTAGAAAATAAATTTTAATGACAAAGGGACCTATAATGAAGTAATAGCAAATCGAACGATCAGTCATAGTCAACTACCTCAGAACAGAATTATAACAAAAATTAAGACATAAATAGAATAATTCAAAGCGTGTTTTTTAGTTTTTTTTTTAAACTATTCTTTATTATGAATGAAAATTATTGTTATCATTGCAGTCAGTGAATTAATGATTCGATATATTCGTGTTATATTTAATTTCTTTCTTATCGACTGTGAGTCTAAAGCTATGCAGTTATCGGCCGTGATAAAGAAGTAATCGGGATGAAGAACTTATTTCGTGGAGGGAGCTTGAGAAACTGATTTAGAAGAATAAATAAAGATTTTTCATTTTACAACCAAATTCACCTTACTTTTTGCCCACAGGTAAAAAAAGAAAATATTAATCCTGGCAATCCTAATAAGGATAATGGAAAACTTTTATCAAATTATTGCATTGTCATCGGTACTTGATAGGTGTGCAAAATTCATAGTCGATCCGATTTTTAGAAGCCAGTGAAAATTAAGCTCAAAGATTCCGTTACATACATACATACATACATACATACAATCCAAGCTAATAAAAGTGTGTTAATTAGTTCCGATTATACAGCAAAACTTGTAGAATCTATGAATTCCCGATTAAAAGCTGTTCAAATCTAAAAAAATATCCCACAACGTATTAGCCGTAATCATGAAATCGAAATACTAATGTGTCTATGTTTTTTTGAATACTTTTAATTTAGTGCATCATTTAAGCTTTGAGGTCACAACTGTAACTGAGTTATTTTAATTTGCCATATCTTTTCTATGAAGAAACATTTTTTGTTATTAAATAAAACATTTTATTTAACAATAAAAAAATACACGATTTTTTTCTGTAATGGAAATACCATAAAATATATTTGATATTTTAATAATTGTTTTTTGCCTGCATCAAATAAGCTGTGAGTCACTGTATGTGTTAGGCTTGGGATTTTTCAGCCCATGTGTTACATCGCGCGCGGCGTGTAATCCATCAGCATCGACTTTTTCTTTAATTTATCTCAATATCGCGATATTTATGGAACGTTTAGCATTCGCCTAAATCTGTACTCGTGTACATAGCTTTCCTGCCACGTTAGGTTGTGCGCAACATCCGTTATATGTACGTGTCAACTTTGCTACCTTAACAAGCGATTATTTCACAATTTGCATATGTACCTCGATGTTTATTCATAAAGAGTTGTTTTGCTAAGTAAACATTTATTGTAAATCCAAATTTGCATTCAACTTGAACCTTAAGCCTACTTTACTGTGTTGTGTCACTGATTGATTAAAATGTTGAATAAACGTAAAATAGTAGTGGCATTTATTCAATAATCAGGCCAATAATTTTATTATGCTTGTAACAACAATGTACACGTTGATTATTTAAAATCTATTTAGTTATATACACCGATATATATTTCTAATCAATATAACTCTAAAATCTCTACTCACTACAAATGCACTTCTGTTTTATCTTTTGCTTTTTTTTGTCTTCACAAAGGCTTACAAGTTTTGTGCACTGCACTTTTTACAATCCCTGATTTTGTATCGCATGCGTATGCATATATATGTATTTATGTATGTTCTCTATATTTGTAATATGTCTATCCTGTCAGTTCACGTACTCGTCTCACATGCCACGCCTACTACAGCTTCAGTCCAAAAGTCCATTTTCAATGATGCCATTGTCATTCTTATAATTGGCCTTACAAAATTCTGCCATACGCGTACACGCCTCCTGCATCATGTGTCCCGGAACTGTCAAAACTATGCGCACGAAATTCGGATAATCAAAGCAAGAGCCAGGCAGACAAAAGACGCTTTGCTCATTCACCAATTCCTCTACGAAGTGGGTATCTGACTTGAATGTGGGGAAATGTTCGACATCTATGCCAACCATCATGTACATGGCGCCTTCGGGCATTGTTGGATTAAGGCCGGGCACTTCCTTTAAGATGGAAAACGCCAAGCGTGCGTTTGCCTACAAATAGAGAAAAAGAAAGAGAGTGTGAGAGAGAGAAAGAGGGAGTTGATCACTTAAGTAATGCGGTAAAGAGAGTAAAATAGCCTAGAACGGGGCGGCGTTAATCCGGATTACCGGCGCAGTTAATTCTGAATAATTTAATAATAATTCGGAATCGGCTTGAAACTGTAGGTCCCTCCATTTTGTGGAACAACATCAAGACGCACACCACAAATAGGATGAGGAGCTCGGCCAAACACCAAAAAATGGTGTACGCGCCAATTATATATACAGTGAAATTCCTTATAACCGGACACTCACCGTCGCAGTGTTTTTGTCCGGCTATGGGAGATGTCCGCTTATAAGGGATGAAGTCACAAAATATATAACACACATATGAATTGAATTGTACATAGTTTATTTAAGAAATTTTTGGAAGTAAAGAATATTTGCATACTTTGGTATTACATATAAATACATATATGTACATATAGCGATTAAGTACAATACATTGTACAAGTCTTTACATTTCAATACTAGTTTGATTGAAAAAATTAGGTAATGCTTGATTGCTTTAATTTAAAATGTTCATTTTCAAAGTGACTCTCGATATTTTTAATGTGCTGAAAAGCTACATAGTCATTTTTTGCATATTGTTTCAAGCCCGCAACAAGTTTTAAAGCCTCATCCTATGATGTTATAGGCTCACTTATTTTTTCTGAAAATTCATCTTCTGAATCACTTATGTCCATAGTATCATCTTGTTGGTCAAATTGAACTTCTATATTGTTGTCCTCAGTGAAAACATTTTGATCCATTTGGAGAAAACCTTTGAACGCAACCATTCGCATGCAACTGACTTAACAAACTGAATGGAAAACTACTCTTAATTTAAAACACAGGACTTGAATGAGTGTATACATGTTAAAAGGGGAATCACCTGTTTCATTTTTATAATGAACAACAAAGCTTGCTTGTGATATTTTTGAATTTTGTCCGTTTATGAGAAATTTTTTTATGAAAATGGTTTGAAATACCTTGTCCGCGTCCGGTTATTAGAGTGTCCGTTTATTAGGATGATATTTGTATGAAAAAATGAATGAAAAACCTGTGTGCCCAAAATTTGTCCGGTTATTGGAGCTGTCCGGTTATAAGGACTGTCCGTAATGGGGAATTTCACTGTATATACATATAAGCCGTTAATAGTGAAAATAATATCAGTCAAATAACCACCACGACCACGCTTACAGGACAATGTCCTTTTCATGAAATTTTCCATAGCCGAATTGCAAAGTGGCTGCCTTATGTCCTCGATAGCCTCACGAATTCCATCTTTGAGGTCTTGAATCGACCCTGGGCTGTTGGCGTAGACCTCCTCTTTCATGTGGCTCCAAAAAAAAGGTCACAAGGTGTTAAATCACAAAATCTCTTTGGTCAATTGTGATCACCTCTTCGAGAGATAACACGGTCCGGAAACTTTTCCCGTAAAAGAACGATGGTTTCGTTGCTTGTGTGGCACGTAGCGCCGTCTTGTTGAAAATAAACGTTGTCCAGATCGTTTGTTTTGTATTGCGAAGAGAACTGACATCAGACTTGTCAAAATCGCGAAAAACAAAGCAACTGTTTTTTAATGGCGTCACCTTAGGTACTCAATTCGTCTTAATCTTCTGTAATAAATCCGCCTTGAATCAACTGTTGAGCTGACACAATTGCAGATTTTTGTTTACAAACAAGTTTTTCTTTTTGTTTATGGGGTTAAGGGGTAGTCAGAATTTTCTTAAAATATAATATCTTTAAATTATTGTATGAAAATTTAAAGTGAATCCGACAAATACTTTTCGAGTTGTTCAATAATTAACAAAGGGCACACGGGCGCTCTGGTAATCGATAGAAAAACTTTGAATGCGTTTTTCTCAAAACTATGTTTTGTGAACTGGTGATCACTGCAACTTAAAAACCGCTTGGTAGGTTTCAATAAAATTTATGCTGCTTTTGAAAAACTCGTGCTTGATCGAAGGGTTTTTTTTCAAAAATTTCAATTTTTTTACCAATTAATTGCCGGTTATTTTCTCGAACATCTGAAAAAATATTTTCTGAGGCCGCCATATTGTTAATTTTGAAAACCAAAAAAAGCTTCGATCAGGCACAAGATTATCTATTAATGAAACTAATTTCTTTTGTCCGATTGATTTTAGATGAATCTCCAAGGACTTGTGATGATCACCGCAAGGGACTTCTGGAGAAATGGGCTCCACGCAGACAGCGATAAGTTTTACAATTATTAATTTTTTTTTTAATTTTGCCAAAGTCAAGTCGAGACATGATGTATTAATGCTGCTATGTTTTTATTTTTGTAACATAAAGCAATGACTAGCAAAAAAAAAATTATAGAAAATCATGATTTTTTTCGTGTCTCTGACTACCCCCAACCACTAATATTAACCTAATCTTACTTTTTTATTTTTGTTTAGAAATTTTTGCTACTTTGACATTCTATTCTTAGTCATATTTAAGGCGCATTCATTAAAGGTGGTGGCACTAGACCAACAACAATGTTCTGTACGTTTAATTGTCAAAGTAAAGTATTGTTTTATTTGTTTGCTAGAAATAATGAATTCGCCTTGTTTCATTCTGAGCTGACAGCCACATGGACACTACGAAAGAAAAAAAAACAACTCAGCTGATTTACCAACACCACCTTTAATAAATGCTCCTTGGTTATATTACGCGGCTCATCTGAGCATGCGTCATGGACACACATCACGACAGTTACGCCTCTGCAATCCGGCATTCTATCAATCTCGCTTAAGCAATATTTCATTTTAATTTCAGCGCAACTTGGTTAACTTACGTGGATGATATTGATCACACCATCAAAGAAACTCTTTGGTGTCTTCTCCAGAATATGCGGCAAAGCTCCTTGTACGATTGTATTGGAACCTAAAATGCGGCCACACATGTTCTTCAAGCCTGAGATGGCATCACTCAAACGGCCTTCACGATCGTGTACGATTATCCAGCCTGTACGCCAGCCGGGCACAAGGAAACGCTTTGTGGTGCCGCTGCATGTGAGCACCGGTACATTCTTAGACAAACTACTAATAGCAATAAATTTCGAGCCCGGAAACACCAAATGCTCGTAAATCTGTAAGATTGATGTATTACAATTTATGTACAATTAAAAGATTTCAATGCCACACTCACCTCATCCGCTATTACGGGCAAATAGTGTCGTTCGCATATGCCCAGTAAATCTTCCAAATGCTTTTGACTGAATACACTACCACAGGGATTACTTGGATTGTTGATAAGCAGCGCTGCTGTCTTGTCATCAATCAAACTTTCTAGCTGACGCAAATCGGCTTCCCACCGACGTTCCGGCAACAAATCGTAGTAACGTATCTCTATATCCAGCCCGTCGGCCAGCGTTTTGTATAGACAGAAGCCGGGACGCGGTACGAGCAGGTTTTGTCCACTATCGCAAAGCACGAGTATGCAATATTCCAATGCCGATGAGCAGCCGCTGCATATTAAAATATTATCGGGATGTATCTCGTCAACACTCTGATGGGCGCTGTATTTGGCGATAGCACGACGCGCTTCTTCGTGACCCTGCGAATGTGCGTAGCCGTTATACTTACCGCTTCCAATGGCTTTCTGCACGGCCTTTATGGTTTCGTCGTCGGCGCGTAGGTTGCCGAACGTTGTTGGATCGCCTTTAATAGAAAGGTAAACAATAAAATACAGGTGAATATAATTGCTTGATATTTTAATTAGTTTTACACAACTCAATTATACTCGTAGAAAGCAATTTATTTAAATGCATACAACGTTGTGTCAACTGCATACATTTAAGAGAATTAAATAGATCATTTTAATTAAACGATTCGTTTTTACCGCACCCTTTAACTTATGTAAAAGCAATGCAAATTCACTAAAAAGGAAAAGAGGCCCTGCTAGTTTTCTTCTATATTTTTATAAAAAAAAAAAAAACACACACACATACATGCATATGTGTTGTATATGTATTTCATTACTTGCCTGTTTATGCGTGCAAAAAACAAACGTTAATGCGCAAAAACCATTCGGACCTAACAGCATCGAAAAACCTGTTATCTCATATAGGCATATTAATTTATTCAAATCATTCAAATGTGGTTTATTTTATATGAATATACATATGCATACGAGTATACTGTTATTGGCACCCTAAAACAAACTAGTATCGCCCAATGAGCGAAATCGGCAAAGTTATCAAAACGATGTTCGCAAATAGCCATAGCCAGAAATATCAGAACTATTCAAAATTGAATGGTGTAGACAAATCTTTATCTTAAATTAAAGGCTCTACACTCTTGAATCAAAAAAAAAACTCTAAAAAACCTATCAGTAGAAAAAACAAGTGATTTCTGGCTTTGGAAAGCGATGACGTGTGTCAAGCGACCAATTCAACATAATCCGCCAATAAAACAGCAAAATGGTATTCACATTTGGGCTAAAAGCGATGCAGAAAAAGCTGACGTATTTGCCAACCACCTGCAGAAAATCTTTCAACCGCACCGAAAAACAATAAATTTCACTCCGCCATCAACTGTACAAGAGTTCGTTAAAATAAAGCATTTCAGTATAGATGAAGTTGCTACCGAAATTTCCAATTTAAAATTAAGGGTGAGTCCAGGGTTCGACTTAATAACCGCCGAAGTTTTGAGAAATATATCAACTAAGGCGCTAATGAAATTGACTTTTATAATGAATGCATGCCTAGATTGGAAATATATACCATTCCAATGGAAAGTATCCGAAATAGTAATGATACCTAAACCAGGCAAAAATCCGAATGAAGTGCCATCTTACCGGCCAATCGCTCTGCTTCCAGTAATGGGTAAACTATTCGAAAAGCTGTTCTCCAAACGCTTAAGATCTATAATTGCATGTAGAAACATCATACCCTCACATCAGTTTGGCTTCCGGGAAAAACACTCTACCGTCGAACAAATACACAGGATAACACATACAATAGAAGACGCGCTAGAGAGTAATAAAGTCTGCTCAGCAATATTCCTTGGCGTTGCCCAGGCATTTGATAAAGTATGGCACGAAGGACTACTTTATAATCGGAATCGTATATAACAAATAGGTACTTTAGAGTAAAGCAAAAGCAGGCGTATTCGGAAATAAAACAAATATTGGCCGGAGTACCACAAGGCAGCATACTCGGCCCAGTACTGTACCTACTCTATACCGCAGACCTGCCAGTACCGAAAATGTGCAAAGTAGCCACATTCGCTGACGATACATGCATCTTAGCTGTTGGATCAACTGAAAACGAATCCATCCAGAAACTCCAGAAGTCCATTGACGAAGTAGTCACATGGACCAAAAATTGGAACATAAAGCTAAATGAAACCAAATCAGTTCACGTGGATTTTACTAATAAAAAAATTATCTACAAACCAGTTCATATTTTGACGGCAATATTGCCAAATGCTAATAGTGCAAAGTATCTTGGCATACCTTTAGATGTAAAGCTCAAGTGGAAAGAGCACGTGACAATCAAAGCTGCTGAGCTGAATCTAAAGGCGCAAAAACTCCAATGGCTAATTGGCAGAAACTCTGAGCTATCAACTCAAAATAAACTCCTCATTTACAACCAAGTGCTAAAGCCGGTGTGGACCTATGGTCTTTAATTATGGGGATGTACTGCAAAGACCAACATCGACATTATACAGCGCCTCCAAAATAGAGTAATCAGGGGAATCGTTAAAGCTCCCTGGTACGTGCGTAATGAAGATCTGCACAAGGACTTAAATTTAAAAACCGTATCAGACACAGCCAATCTCTAAGCATGCTGAAAAGTTAAAAAAACACATTAACGCAACTGAAAGCAACTGTAAAAAGAAGATTAAAAAGAAAGAAACCTCAAGACTTAGTTGTCAATATTGTTTAAGCTACACTTCAAATTGTGAAATGAAAATTACTTATTAGTTTTATACTAGGTGTAATCTTTATGGAATGTAAATAAAAATTTATAACATTTCAATAAAAAAAAAACTCTTGAATTGTGCTCAAGATCTTTTTCCGAGTAATGTATTTTATGCTCATTTCAAATGATAGTGGCAAGGCGCATACCACCCTAAATAGATTCGCCTTGGATAGTGGAGATGCATTAGGTATGTTCATGCAAAAAGTATCCAGTAACTTAATTTCCGAGAATTGTCTCTCAAAGAGGTTAGATTAAGTTAGGTTTGGCAGTCGCATCACACATAGAGACGGCGATGCCACTTAGACCACGAAATGGGTCCGTTGTGAGCCGCAGGGGCTGGGCTGAAATTGAAATTTGAAAAGATCGAGCCAAGGAGCACCAGGGGATTTGGTGGCTCCTAAAACACTCAGGCTAAAAAGCCCATTGTATTTAGAGCTCTGGAAAGATGGTAGATAGTCAAGGAGAAAAGTACCAGAGAAAGAGATAGAAAAGAATAGAGACAGAGACAGAGGTAGTTAGTCCTGTGAGAAATTTCCAGATAGAGATAGTCTTGTGAGAATTTTCCAGATTCTTTGGCAAATCTGTAAATATTCTCTAGTTTTAGAGAACGAATATTACTCATTCTCACGACATCGGAACTCAAAACTCGTAGCCTTGCTCTAGCAAAGCCAGGACACTCACAGAGAAAGTGATCAGTGCTATCCGCCGCCTCCAAGCATGACAGGCACATTGGGTCCTCAATGATTGTAATGGTGGTCATATGCTGACCCCATGGGCTGTGTCCTTTAATAATACCGACCATCAACCGAACGTCTTTCCTTCCAAGTTTTAGTAGAAAGTTTGACAGTTTTCTGTTCGGACTTGTCACAAAACACTTTGCAGTTCTGCAACGTTCTGCAACGTTCTACACCCCGGACCAACGCTCTTTATGTAGATTGTCTACATAATCGTTGATCCAATTTATGATTCCTGCGGAACTGTTTCCGATTATTGGCTCTGGCCATTGTGGGGGAACCGCTGATTCACGGTTGGCCAATTCGTCGGCATTTTCGTTTCCTTGGCACACTGGAGTGTCCTGGAACCCATATAAGTACAAGTCTGTTTTGTCTTGCGACAGAATTAAGCTTCTTCTTACATTCTTGAACAATCTTTGAGGTTTGCTTCGCGTTCTCCAGGGTCTTCAGTGCAGCCTGACTGTCACTGAAAACTCCAATCTGCTTCCCGCTCCATCTTCTCTCGATTATCCATTCGGCTACTTTTAGGATGCCAAAAACTTCCGTTTGGAAAACAGTTGCCATTTTCCCCATATCATAGTTATACTTATTACTATCGTTTAAGTACCATTCGGCTCCAGACTCAAACTATTTCATTCTTGGACCCATCGGTAAAGAAAATATCCGTTAAACCTCCCTGAATGCATTCTGGATTGCTCCATTGCTCAAGCACGTGGCTGGGCTACATTTCTCTTTCCATAATGAACCATCCTGAGCTTTTGACAAAGCGTGAAAGGTTGCTGATACCTCAAGTGTGTAGATTATGTATATTCATTAAGAAGTAGGATCTTAAATATCGGTTCTTGTTTCCACCTCCTCCTCATTCCTACAGCTATGACAGAAATCATGCATGTAAACGCCTAATCTCCTTGCATGATTTCCTATAGGACAATGTCCTCTGAGGGCACCTACTGAGATCCTAATTTGAAGTCTACTCAATTTTATAATATTCTTGGACAGACGTAGATTCTTAGCCTTGGCCATGTTTGGCAAGGTGGACTGGAGGTGGACTGCCCACTAACTGACGACAAATCACAAACGCCTGAGCTGAGGCGAAATGTTACCACGGTCCCAGGGTAGAATTCAGCCGATAAGGAGGTTTGTCATAGTGTTAGTGGGAGCATGCCCCAAATACCACTGGTGCGACGGCACCTTTGATGATGTTTCCGACATTTTGATTTTTACCTCCTTAAAAAAAAGCATAAAACACAAAAGATACATTCAATGTTTTCGATTTGTATTTCGGAAACTGCAGCTATGGTGACTGGAGGGTGTGATTCAGATGCACACAACACTACATCATTGGCCGATTTCTGTTTAATATACTGACTATATGACTTCAAATAAACTTTAAACATTTTATTGAAATATGTATATTTGCTTACGTTCTCCATTTTAATCACAATTTCCATTTAAATTTAGAACTTTGACTCTATTCGCAAATTTGAATTCGTGTTTATTTGTGCTTTACGATCGGCTGCTTTTCTTACTTGCAAATTCCCACAAGTACAAATGTATGCAGTAAAAACGTGCAACTTCCCCTCAAAATGAAATGCCATTTTGCTCTCTCACTTTCCCCTACTTTGCAAGTTTTCTGGGTACATGAACTTGATAATTTGTAACAATTGACAATGACAAATTGTTTGCTTCTTAAACAGACCCATTATCATCAAGAAATCTTCCGATAGAGGTCAATTATGCGTAAAATCTAAATCGATGAAGATTGTTTTTTGTTTTTTTTATGCTCAAGCCCATTGAAAGAAATAAAGACGAAAACGTCATGATTGATCCAAGCGGGCATTGTACGATAATTTCAATCTTTCTGCATTCCATTAAGATGTTGGAAATAATTTCAATCTTCAATGAAGTGTCGTTATGTGGAAAATAGTGCAAGCGCTTGATTCAATAAAACCAATTAAAACGACACTTTCAAGTAATTTCCGTAGAAAATTAATAAGATCGATTAAAAATTACAAAATATATGTATGTATGTACTACTGTATAATGAATTTCACAACGAGTTTACATGAATTTTTTTCTTCTGAGAACGCAGATATTAAGTTCCCCTTTAATAGAGATCAATTACAGGTAAGGAAAATTGCATCTAAAATGAAGAAATGTTTTCAAGGCGAATTTATATAAGGTGGTAGCTATACATATTAAAAAAAAAGACAAAAAGGGCATTTATTTAGTGGTTAAATTGTCAAAGTCAACTGATTACTTCTATAGCCTAGACAGACGATGGCGTTAGTCGGGATTAACGTCTTAATTCGGAATTATCTCAAGAATTAAGTGCAATTCTCATAACATAATTTAAGCGATGACAACATTGCCGACAAAGTACAGTTAATATCTGTTGTGAAAGAAGAGTAATGAAACTTTTAAAGAGAACAACCAGAAAGACTGAAAACAATAATTGCAGCATTAAAATTCTGAAACCATCTGATACGCACAACAGTAGTAAGTATTTTATAGCATTTTCGGTTTCTTTTTAAGTTGAAAAATGCGTTTTACCAATTTCAGCTGGCAACCAAGAAGAAACGTTCGACCTGGCTGGAGTGGGACGAGGGAGTTTTCCACATTTCTCGTTCTCTTCTCGATGTTATGGATGCAATGCTAGTTTGCACTAATACGTTCGAAATTACATTAATTGCTTTGATATTTCAGAGCAGTTTGAGAAATTGCAATTTACGATTTTTTTTTAATAAATAAATACCTAATTATTTCTTAGTATCAGATCCGTATTTGTCGCCTGCGGTCCATCTTTTACTGACAAATATTTTCAATAAACAAATCAGTTGTTTACTAATCCACGTAACAACCGTCTGTCACACTACAATTTTAATCAGAATTAACTGCGCCGGTAATCTCGATTAACGCCGCTGTCTATCTAGGCTGTTAGGCGAATTACTTAAGGAAAGAAAACTAGAAATAATAATTAATTGTTTCGCTTTTATTTTTTAAGAAAATTTAAGAGTCCCGTTATTGAACATTGAATTTGCATTATTAAAATGTGACACGAATGTATGTGAGGTGGCTAAGAGAAGTAAAACAGAGAGTAAAAATGGAAAAGATTTGTAAAACAAGTTAGTGAATGTTAGGTTAGGTCAATGTAAACAAGGAAGATAATAGAAAAAAAGTGTGAATAAGAATCTACTTACATCAGCTCAACAGTCAAATTTTCTGTACCCACCAATGCTATAAAAGAAATAAACTCAGCTGCTCTAAAAATACCACCTTATATGTAAGCAGAAAGAGTTCTATCGAATGAATACTTAACCTTTGCCAAACAGCAAACAAATCGTTGTAAAATAGAAGCAAATATAAAAACGCTATGAACTTACAAGGTGAAGTCCAAAATAAACAAGACTGAGCTAAAATAGAAATGACAGGAGCTTTGTTCTGATAACTTCGAGTTTATTTATTCAAAAAAGTGCCCTCTGGCCTCGATACAGTTTTGCGCGATCTAAAAGCTTTTCGAGAGAGTGCTTCAGGTTATTGACCGGAATGTCCTTCAGGATGTCGATACAAGCCTCTTGGATGGCCTCTACGGACGCACAACGGTTTCCTTTCATGGCCAAATGCAATTTTCCGAGTAGGTAGAAGTCACAGGGAGGCGTATCAGGCGAATACGGTGAGTGATTTATGGTTAAATTCGATTTCAAGTCAATAAGACAATCACAAGAGTGGATCGATGAGATGGTGCAATAGCATGCACTAAGCGCCAGCGAATGCCATGCAACAAACGCTTCAAAACACCAAGATAGAAAAATACGTTGACGGTTTGGTCCGTTGGCACGAACTCCTTGTGGACAATTCTCATGGAATTGTAAAAACAAATGAGCATCGACTTGATTTTTGACTTCTCCAAACGCGATTTTTTGGGTGGTGGCTTGTCTGCGGCCTTTCAATCCGCACTTTGGCGCTTAGTTTCAGTTTCATGTTGGAGACACCACGTTTCATCACCAGTTACAATGTTGTAAAGGAAGTTCTTGTCTTTTCTCGCCTCTTTAATGAGGTCTTTCGAATGTTGAATTCTGAGCAATTTTTGCTCCTCAGTTAATTTGTGCAAAATGAAACGTGCACAGACCCTTCGTAAGCCCAAATGATCAGTTAAAGCCCGATAAATCGATGTTTTGTAGATATTCAACTGCGATTCCATGAATTTCAACAATTTCGTTGGAGTTTTCGGTGATTACTGAATTTGGGCGTCTCTTATGTTCATTGTCATTTATCTTAAAATATGACATATCGTTGTTTTTCCCTAAAGGAGACATTTTTTGTTTGTTTCAAGGTGCATTATACTCAAGTACCCAGTTGGTAGTACTTCTTTTTCAATGGAAGGTGATGCGGTCTAATGTACATACATGTGTATGAATTATCATTCTGGCCACGTGTGGATTAGAGGCGCTCGAGGAATCTTCTAAGGTTAATAAAATATCAGCTCTTGCCCTTACAGGACACTGTCCGCGAGGTTTGCATGCTGTGTAACTCGGCATTACTTCAAGCCCTTTTTGCGTTAGCTGTGGGGGGGATGAGGTCGAGTTATCCGAGGGCCTTCTCCCGCGGGGCTTATAGTTAGGCATCTTGGCTCTCATTTAATTGCTACGTCAAACTGAAGCGGTTAACACAATTGCAACTCAGTCACCGTTGAGTCGCCATCCACAAATTTGCCCTCTGCCTTCACTTCTGTCATATTAGTTTCCTCCTCCTCATCACAAAGGACTAATTTGATTTAATCGTCCCAGTGTGCCATCTATCTTTTAACCTACCTACGCTATATTCGAATGTCGTTTTGCGAGACCAACATTTTGATACCCACTGTGGACCTGAAACTTCAAATAATAGAAAAACTTTCTTTTAATAGCAATCGCCATGAGGAGGCAATGTCAAAAAAAAAAATATTCTTTTACTCTATGGAATTAAAAATGCAAAGCAAAAAAATGTTTTCTCTTCACAAAAAACGGTCATAATGACGTTTCGCCGGTTTAGTAAGAATGCAATCGAATTTACTACTCATTAGTATAGTTTTAGTGCCTTCTTCTTACACAACACTGTAGCACGAGCCGTTCGCATGGCATTTCGCTAATCAGCAGAAAATATTCCCTGTATTTGCATACACAAGCTTTCTATTGCTAAAATGTAACATCTGCTGAGACTATATCCATGTGCTTATACTCGTATGTATGTAAATGCGAGTAAAAAACATGAAACTAAGTAACTGGTCCCGGGTCAGCGCACGCGCATTAGCGGTGACTTAGTAAGTATGCGCCGTTAGTTGCCTGGTAGGGAAAACTTGACTAATGAATTACTTGTGATACACCACATTTCCGGTTGATTGAGATTCCCACTAGCTTCCATGTAGCGGTAAAATTATTTTCGAAATGGTCATACATTTGTTGCTAAAGAATTTATATTTATGCCTGTAAGAACCAAGGGCCAACTATAAACCAAGAAATGAAAGACCTAGACACAATAACGATGAAGCGGTATTAGCTGTCATCCGCTTTAAATATAATACTATGACTAGCATTTCAGAGAGACTATGACTAGCATGGAGAGACTTTCATAACAGACTTTGCGGAAATAGAGAAAAATGTTGATTGAAATAATGTTGGCGATATTGGCAAAAAATTGTGATTTTTTATTAATACTTTATTGGTTTAAAAACTATTGTTTTCCAGGACTCATTTATACCAATAATTTTCTAGATACAATTTTTACTAGGCTCCCTATTGCGAAAAGCAATAGAACTTCTGAGATTCCATTAATCTCAATCTGCGCATTTGTTAAATTTTCATAAAGGACTATCTTATCGAATATTCACATTTACCTGTAGTTCAGGCAATGGACATACATACATATGTCTCAGGTGTCAGTGTAAGAAAAAACATTGCATTTCAGTATTGGCTTTCCGAGCTGTCGGGGGAATTTTGAAGAACACTGCTGCTGACTATGTAGCTTAGACTAATTAGCAAGGAACAATCCTTTAATGAATTGGAAAATCTCAATACTGTGGAAATCAGGGATCTTATAAAATTTGTAAAAAGTACACACTGGTGCGGTGGTGGTTTTAGGAGAGACAAAGACAAGGTCCCCACGCGGCATCACAATGGGCTATGCGCCTTAGTGTATCCCACAGTGGACAACCGCTTCAACCTAACCTATCTCGAGACCTTCTTGGCAGTTTCTGGCTTCATCTCATGAACGGCTCGGACGATATTCATTGGAAGAGTCCAAATCATTTCTGGATTAACCTCACATTATAGATCGTTCATGGTAACCCCCAATACAGTCAAGGGAAGTCAAATCATAAAAGAGGTGTCGCTGCTGATACTATTTTTTTTGTGTTCACTCTAGTAATATACCGGTGATATGAAGGCGTGTATATGAGGTCTCGATTGCAGTAGTTGACATTCGTTTGAAGCGTAAATATCCTTTTTTATCTGACGTCAAAAATATCTACGTTCGTCTCGAAAAAACAGCATTCCCGCAAATTCATGCTTCATTATTACCTTCTAAAGCTGCAGATTTGCAATGAACTGGAAGAGAGGGAAACGCTAGAACACCTTTTATGTTCTTGCCCTGCGTTAGTTAGAACCAGATTAAAATGCTTAGAAGCTTTACAATATGAGAAGTTAGAATGCCTCTCGGGGATAGAGCTTCAGAGTTTACTTAGATTCGCAAAAGACGTAGACGTATTACAAGATGTCAACTGCAAAGAAACGTAAAGATCTAGCTCCATTTGGCAACACTAAAGTCCAATAGGTCTATGTGATGGCCTTCAGCCAGCCAGGTCAACCTAACCTAACCTTATCGAGTGAAGAAAAATACAGCTGAAAAGTGTCGTATATTGATCAACATTTACGGTAATCACGCTCCATTGAATACAACTTGTAAAGAGTGGTGCCGACGTTTCCAAAGTGGCAATTTCGACGTGAGTGATAAAGATAGTGAAGAGGCATCAAAAATATTCGAAAATACTCAACCAAAACAATTATTAGATAAAGACGCATGTCGAACTCTTGATGAAATTTCTAAAGAGTTGGATGTTGACAGATCAGCCGACGGTAAACGTTTGTGCGCAATGGGAATGGTCCAGAAAGCAGGTGACTGGGTGCCACAGGGAGGCAGGTGACTGGGAGAGGGATATCGAGAGACGTTTGGTGAAAAATATTCATGCTTCAAAGGTTACGTTGTGCATCTGGTGGGATCAGCAGGGTGTCATCTATTATGAACTCCTTAAACCGTCTAAAACCATCACTGACGATCGTTACCGACTGCAGCTAATGCGTTTGAATCGAACTCTCAAAAGAAAAAAACGGCCGGAATGGGACGGTAGACATGACAAACTGATTTTGCTGCATGACAACGCCAGGCCACATGTTGATAAATCGGTCCAGAAATATTTAGAGGAACTGAAATGATAAATCGTGCCCCACCCGCGGTATTGCCAAAACATTGCACCTTCGGATTACCATCTGTTCCGATCAATGCAGTCAGCCCTTATTGTAGAGCGGTTCACTTCTCACGAGAGCATCGCAAACTGGCTGAATGAATGAATCAAATCAAAACAACTCGAATTTTTCGTCAGAGGAACTCGTATGCAGCCTGAAAGATGGAGTAAAGTTGCAGCTTCCAAAAGCACACTACTTCACATAATTTCATGTGTTATTTAATTGTTTGAATAATTCGTAACTTTGGCTAAGAAAGGACGGAAAGTGAGGGTATCAATAGTGAGGATATCAATAGATAAGTGAGGGTATCAAAATGACGAACATTTTTAAACGCAAATTATAAATTCGGTTTGGTTTACGTGCACAAACAGAAAATACAAAATGGAGTAGAAAAAAAGGTCAATCTTATCTGCGCCTAGATAGAAACATTTAATTTTGCAAAGATAATAATTAATTAAACATTTAAAGTTGATAAAGATAATAATAATTCAATAGTTCAGATTCCTTCAGAGGAATAACCATTTAGCCTATATAACAGTTTGAAGGCATTTTGGGTAAGAATGATAGAATACAAAATTGTAGCCATCAGAGAGGAGTGACGCCACAGTGGTGCAGCTGCATGAGGGAAATATGAAAATGTGAAGAAGAAGGCAAGAAGAAGAAGAAATTACACAAATGTTATGACACACCCACACCGATTCTGTCAAATTCACTGAGAGCGAAATAGCGGTACGAGATGAGCGCCACACTTTGTACATCGTGTATTTTGGCTATTTTTGATACTATTGGCTCCCCGCCTAAATAGCCCGTTTGGATTATTTGGAAAATTGTTGAGGATTTTTGTACTATGTACCTATGTATGTATGTGGGAAGGATCTCTCCGAGTCTTTTGATACCGAAAGTGGTTTCAGACAGGGTCTGTCGTGTGACTTCTTTAACCTGATGTTGGAGAGGATCGTACGAGCCGCAGAACTTAATCGCTCTGGCACAATATTTTATAAGAGCGTACAATTGTATGGCGTATGGTAGAAGGACTTGACTTCATTTGGTGTGTCCAACTAGCGCCGGTTAGCATGAGAAAGAAGCGACTGTCGGCTTTGTAAAACTCGGCCAAAATCGCGTAAGCGGTTATCGCGCCAATTAAGAAGAAGAAGTATGTATGGATGTATGTAGTCTATAATGTATCGAAAAAGGAGCAGATTTTTATGCTGAGCTTCTCTTCTATTGTAATTAAAATTTTTTTTGGTGGGTGAGTTATGGTTCAAAATGTCTCCGCACAAATGGCAGTTCAATAAACACCAGTGTTTAGTGAGCATCGTAAACTCGCCCGACTATCCGTATGCCACATTCAGTTAAATTTCGAGATTTAAACATTTCCCTACGGGGTCTGCTATGAACAGGCAAATCTCAAACAAAAAAGGTAAGCGCCAACGATTGATAACATTTTCGAGAGTGGCTTAGTAGTACGTACATACATGCATATGTACATACACACACATATATATGTAAAAAAGCTAAAACTTGAAGTAGCTTAAAAAGTAGTATATATTTTACAGTACTTAATTATGTATATTGTTTTATGGCTGAAGCAACTTTTTATGTTAATTAAACTTCGAGCAACTATCGAGAATATTTCTCGATTTAAATAAACAATAAACGGGTTCGCAAAATGCTGCGCGGAAAGTTATGCATAGAGATTTAAAAATATTTTCCAGCAAATTATCCATAATTAATTAAAGGCTATTCAATGGAATGCTGCGTAAACAAACAGCAACGAAAAAAATACAAAAACAAACATTTATTTCACAACAAGTCACAAGTAAGTTGTTGCACCTGTTCACACAGGCTGCCCAATCTAATGCGATGCAATTATTTTGAGTAAAATCGGCCGATGAGTTAACGAAAATTGATAAATTTGAGTTGCGTGATTTGAGCGCATAGTCGCTACGCTGATTGGTCGACCAGCGAAGGTGTGTTCGCAACGTTAATGCTGCATTGATACTCACACATAACTACATATGCGCACACATGAATATTTATAAAACGTACATATTATTCACTCTGTTCACATACATACACACATATGTCGCGTAAATGAGGCCGAATGTGGGCAATGGTGTCGTCAAAAATGTTGGGTGCGAAGAAAAACGTGTTTACGCATTCAAACGTAGGTACTTTTGCATGGATGTATGTACATATGTATGTGTGCATATGTGTATGTATGGCCACAAATTTATAGGATAAACAGGCATTTGGGGTAATTTCCAGAAGGTTAAGAAAAGAAACAGCGTCGCCTTGAGTAAGCTTACCAGCACAGGCAATACATACATACGCACATACACATACACAACTTTAAACAGAAGCAGTCAAAATTGATTCCAAAGCCTATTTATACAAGGTGATATCAATAGCGCACATACGATTTGGTGCTTCGTATGGCAAAGTGAACTACCCACAAGTGAACGCGCACTAATGCCCAGGGTTGTTATAATTTCGTTCACATAAAGGAATCGAAATATATAGAGACATGCCTAAATGTATATACCAAAATACTCAAAATGATGAGAGGAATCGATTTATAAATGTGCGCCCGTGCTTCCGTATGAAATCGGTCAATAACCACGTCCATTTGTCATATTACGGTTATTTTCAAAAAAAAAAAAAAATATCAAAATTGAAAAGTAATGAGCCTTATTTTTTTAAGCAGTTTTATTAAACCTTTTGGCTTATACAACAAATATTTTTCAAAATAGGGCCCTTGAGCGTCAATAAACTGCTGGTAGCGGTCCTTCCACTACAGGAAACATTTTTTAAACTCATCCGCCGGAATCGCGTTCCATGCGGCTGTCACAGTTTTTTGGATCGCCTCGATGGAGTCGAAACGCCTCCCCTTCAGCTTTCTTTTCAGGCGCGGGAACAAGAAGAAGCCCGGAGGGGACAGGTCTGGGCTAAAGGGAGGGTGGGGAAGCACCGAAACCCCCTCTTGACCAATGCAGAGGTGCAGAGAAAGGCGGTGTGCGCCGGCACATTGTCGTGATAAAGGGTCCAATTGTTGACGAGGTCGGGCCGAACCCGGGCGACGCGGTTTTTCAGCCGAAGGAGCACTTCTTTGTAAAATGCCGCGTTTACCTGGAGGTACAAACTCCTTGTGGACGATGCCTCGAGAGTCGAAAAAGCTGATCAGCATGGTTTTGACCTTGGACGCCACTGCAACGCCACTAACACACTTTTAAAACAGCTTTCACGCGCGGAGCGATGTTGACTGCACCGCTGTTGCTAGCGAACTGGGACCGGTTTCTGGTGGAAGTGGAAGGTCCAACGATCATTTTCCCCCACCAGCCGATTCGGTTGATCGCTTGGCAGACGCTCCGCGTGGGAAGGCTCATTACTTTTCAATCAAACCCTGTATGATATAGATATGAGATATGAAAAAACGTGATTCAAAATATATAAGTCCATGTATCTCTTAATAAAACCTTTTGACTTAATGAAACTCGCAAAACTGAGCTCACCTAATTTAGATACATAAATGATACATAAATATTTTCGAGATCGTATACAAATCACGTTCACGTTTTATAAAGGGTCTTTAAAAAGTGACACCTAGATGTCAGTAGAGAATAGTTTCTAGGCGGTACCTTTTTCATGTCATCTTTGAAATTTATCAAGTAGACAGATGTACAATTTTACACGATAGAATAACGCGTTAAAATTATTCAAGCTTATTATGAAAATAGTCGATCTTTAAGAACAACATATTGCAAAATACGTGATTTTTTTGGTGGAAATAATCGTCCAAATGAGTTGATAATTCAAAGGTTGGTGAAAAAATTTCAAGAAACTACTGGTTCTGTCGAGGATAGAAAAAGGATTGGCAGACTAAAAACTGGACATTCTGTTGAGAATATTGCTGCTGTAGCGCAAGGTGTTGTTGAACAACCTTACCTCAACAACACCCACGCGCCATCTCGCCCTATTACTGGATAACGCCTTCACCTTACAGCTTAGCCCGAGTTAAGCCGTCTTGCGATTCAGGTTTCTTTTGGCCTGCCAGGCGCTCTTCCTCTAGCTGTGAGTGGGTTTCATTCCATTGCCTTCTTCGCTATGTTACCGTCTTCTTGGCGTACAGTGTGATCAATCCACTTCCATTTCTGTCTTTTAATCTAAATGCCTAGTAACGCCATGTTTGCTTTTTCGAGCAATTCCTTGTTTGGCATTATTTTTGACCAGAAAATTCGGAATATAATCCTTAGACAGCGGTTGACAAAAACTTGTAAGCGACTGGTTATAGCGGTGGTGATTTACCAGCAGCACAAATTATAAATTCTGTACAGCAGTACCGACAGCACATTCGACTTGAAGAGTCTAACCTTTAAACTGGAACCTTGGTTGTTGTTTCGCCATACTGAGTACAACATCCCGAATGCCCCAACGGCTTTTTCGATTCGTAAGCATATCGCACCCTATATACAAAAGGGGCACAACTCAAAATTTTCCACACTCGAGCTTGACTTGTTTACAGTAGCACAGAAAACAAACTATGTGACATATCACGCTGAAATTTGCCATGTAATTTATTTTTGCCATATGTCATCCGCGGACCGTTTTATTGATAACGTCTCGTTCACATTTGAGCTTCTGCTCATTTTGAGTTGTGACCCTTTTGTATTTAGGGTGCGGTATGTCTACATCCCTGGCACAGCCCGGGGTAACTTTACTGCCGAGGAAAGTAAATTCCTAAACTGTTTCCAATTAATTACAACAAAAAATTTAAATATCGAAAAAAATTATCCCAGGAATACCTCGAAAAACATTTCCTTTAACAAATGCATTTCGATTTTTTTGTTTCAGATGACTCTGTTGCGAGTTAATCTCTTTATTGGGTCTTTGGTCGAGTTCTTCCTTCAGTATGTGTTGTGCGTATTGATATTTTTCCATAAAAAGAGAGACCTACAGTTTGATGCCGCCTCTGATCGGTAGATGTTTTTTTATAAGGAGCTTTTCTTGTCAGAAATACACTCCTCCTGACGAGGAGGGGCTGCTATTAGACAAAACCTTTTTATAATTTGGTGTTTAACGGTGCGACGTACAGTTTTAAGCCGACTCCGAGCGGCAGATATTTTTGCCATTGCCTGTCGAACGGCGACCGCTACTAGAAAAAACTGTTTCTATTATTTTGGTGTTTCATGTATGGAGATTCGAACCTACGCACTTCCGAATGGTAGTCGCGCACTTATCCGCCGCGACCAATATTTAATTCCCTCATAAATACGAGAGAAAATCGGAAAAATCAAAAGGAACCGCAGAAGTAAAATTTATCTGAGTATAAATGCAAATGAAATAATTATAACACTGACAACACCGCTTATAGTGGCGCGAACAATCATTTAACGGTTCTGCGAATAGTTACGGTATACGAGTATAAACTGTCAGTTAGGCTTGATCACTTTCCGTAATGTGTAACTTGAAACTTGGAATTAAAATGTATGCCTATTGACTATTACGCAACAACTAAATCTCGTTACGTGATCAAGACGTTTCGGATTTTAATACAGGAATATAGGGTGTCTAAAAACGGACAACAAAATAATCGCTTTCTTGAGGAGTTGTACGAACTCTGTATGGTAATATACACCTTTCGAATTAGTGCGGCTCTAGTGAATTAGAAATTATAACTGGTTTGCGTTCCCTCACTTTTACCTTTTATAATCATCTCTCATTCGATTACTTAATCTGATAGAAAAATTTCCAATAAAAACAAAAATGCTTTTATAGTATCATCTTATTTTACTGCTTTTAGTCCAGTTAAAAGATATGACACGCTTGAAGCTTTAGAATAGTCGACCGGTAGTAAGTATTGCTTCTGGTCACTCTCACAATGTAGAGAATACAAAAATACTACTCTGTTCTTGGGGAATTTGCCAAAATCAGTTGTTTTGAGTGACGTTAGAACAGAAAATAAACAAGCCTTTGTGCGCAATTTTTAATTTAATCAAGATATACTTTATGTATCTACTACAGGTAGGGCACCTCTGCCATGTTAACAGTACTTTATATTTTATAACCATTAGTACTTTAAATCTGTTGTAAAAAGAAAACCCTTGCACAGGAAAGTTGGGTCTGGAAATGAATGATAACATAAAAAGTCAGTGCATTCGCGTTTTAGCAACTCCGTCACTGTTGGGGGTTATATTACTTGGTAATCAGCATCAAAACAATAAAAAAAAATCAGCCTCGAAATCCAGCAAAGAATCTCTCTTGCCAACAATAGCTATTTTGGACTAAGTAGGCAACTGAGTCGTAAAGTCCTCTCTCGACGAACAAAAATCACTTTTTATATGCTAAGTCCTCTCATCATGCCCGTTTTATTGCATGGCACAGAAATTTGGTCATTGTTATTATTGTCTGATATACACTGATTCGAGTGTACCAGAGAAAGATTCTTCCGAAGGATTTATATACCATTGCGCGTTGGCGATGGCGAGTATCGATGGAGTGAAGAGCTGTATGAGCTTCACGCAGACATGAACATCGTGCAGCGAATGTCATACGAATGAACATAAAGAAAGTATTCGATACAGTCGCCGACGATGGTCGCAGAGGAAAAGGACGGCTTCCACTGGGTGGAAGCACCAAGTGAGGAAAAATTTGGCTTCACCTGGCATTTCTAAATTGCATTGCCTAGTCTGTAAAAGAAGCGACTAGCGCGGTTACTATGCCATTAAAGAAGAAAAAGAAGTTAGCCGAGTTATCTGCGCTAAACAAAATAATAAGAAATACTGTATTGCGCGTTAAATTGTGAAGGGACGAGTGGTAATGAAGCAGATGCAGTTTTTTCCTTGCTTCCACTTGCTTTCGCTTATTCTCCTTCTGCTATTTGTTTTGTTTCTATGCTGACGTCACGAAATAGGGATAGCGCAATGCTGTATTCTGTCATTTTACGGTCACACTCAAGTGAATGTCAATCAAAATCATCCTTCACTAAGGTGGCCTTCTTCCCCTCACGGACTTATCCGCTAATCAAGCATAGGTCGCGGTTGTATGCGGGTAGATTTATGCCGAATTTCTTCTTCAAATTTTGACTTTGTATGTTTTTGCTCTGAAAAAAAAGTTTCGCCTTGAAAAATTGCAGTTCGCACTATGCATATCTAGATCCAAAAAAATCGTGCGGAGAGTATACTCATTCAAAGTTTCTCTCTCAGATTATCTGAAAATAAAATTCTGTAACACTCACAGTTCAATTATGGATATAACTCATTACTTAGGTCCCCAATGAATAGCTAAAATCTTGAAACTTCTTTTTAAAGAATCTAGTACGACCTAAGGGGCATACCGAATGAGTCTTATAAACAGATGAAGATTCTAGGCAATATACT
The DNA here is from genome assembly GCF_028408465.1 of Anastrepha ludens. Classification (NCBI taxonomy): domain Eukaryota; kingdom Metazoa; phylum Arthropoda; class Insecta; order Diptera; family Tephritidae; genus Anastrepha; species Anastrepha ludens. Next base: position 21,862,959 of record NC_071499.1, on the reverse strand, counting down.
ACCCATAGATTGGGTGAAAAAACAATTCTTCCATCTGAGGAAACTCTACGTAGATTTCACAATCTGAATAACACAAATCCTGGAAGAATTGTTTCAGAAACCTTTGCAAATAAGGGCTCAGAAACTTATGTTCCTCCAATATCTCCATCATTAACTTGGACTTTTTTTGGACTTTGTAAAGAAATGTTTGACACATTCATATGTCAGTATATAGAACTATCACAAGCCCACATAAAGAAAAAAAAAATGAAAATTTGACCTTGCCTGCGTGCCTTTATATATATATATATAATTGGCGCGTACACCCTTTTTGGGTGTTTGGCCGAGCTCCTCCTCCTATTTGCGGTGTGCGTCTTGATGTTGTTCCACAAATGGAGGGACCTACAGTTTCAAGCCAACTGCGAACGGCAGATATTTTTTCTTTCTAAATGGTTTTTATGAGGAATTTTTTCATAGCAGAAATACACTCGGAAGTTTGCCATTACCTGCCGAGGAGGGACCGCTATTAGAAAAAAACTTTTTCTACCATTTGGTTTTTTCATGCATGAAAACTCGAACCTGTGCCCTTGCGAATGATAGTCACGAACCAACTCATTCGTCTACGGCGTTCGCCTCCATTTAGGATAGAAAAAATCAAATACGCGCGAAGTTAGAATCTTTACGTCTCACTTTCATAATTTGAATTAAATACAATTGTGGGTTCGAAACCGACGTAAAGAACGGTACTCGCGGTACCTCACGGTACTTTTCCAAAATGTACCTACTTTCCCTGTTTCTAAAACAAAAACGAAAAAAAAATATTATTCCTCAACCCCAAAAACTTATCCTTTCTATCCAAAGAAGGCGTTGTTCCTAAGCAACGACAGATTGGCACTCCCACTATTTAGAATGCGGCAGGCTAATCACCTACCCTGCCAGAAATCAAAATAGATTGAGTCTTGTCGAGGCCCTATGCTCCCGAGAGGAGTGAACAAGGAAAAAAATATATATAAAATATGGGTTTTGAATAACACGGATCCAATTAGTGATATTATTTGAGAGCTGGTCGTAATATTATACAATAATAAAAGTTTTATTCAGAAAAAGTTAGGTAAAGTTGCAACTCGGAATTCGAAAATAATTTTCACGCACAATTTTTTGGTTTTGTAAAATTTCCCGAATGTCGACATGCCGAGGTAGTAAGCCTGATTAAGTTACAAATCAAATCGGTACTGCATCAGCTGTCTTGTGTTAACTTTCATTTCCTTGACTTGTAAGGAACTTTAGTTCCCTTAAACTGCAGCCAGAGTTTAAAATAAAAATAAATTTTAATAAAAGTAAGTATGAAAGTGCCCGGTGGAATTCGTTGTCAACTGCAGGCTAAACAAAGCAAAGGCGAATGCATACGGTATGGGGGAGTTCGCAAATCTCCAGGCGCACTAAATAACGAATATTCGGCTCATGTGCGAAGTCCGTATTGTTGTACGGAAGCGAAACATGACTAGTCTCTAACACCATCACACAGAGGCTACAATCCGTCAACAACAAATGCCTTCCCATCATCTGCAGAATTTTCTGGCCAAACACCATCAGCAACGATGTGCTGATTAACGAACGAGGAACCCATTCTTAGGCAAATCAAACGCAGAAATTGGCGATGGATAGGTCACACACTGAGAAAACCACCAGATAGCATCACGAGAATGGCACTCGACTGGAAAACGCAAGGGAGCAGAGGTCGCGATCGACCAAAAAACACTTGGAGAAGGTCGATGCAGATGCCGACATCTCATGGCACGGTGCAAAAACAACAGCACAGAACCGTGTACGATGGAAGAGTCTTGTCGAGGCCCTATGCTCCCGAGAGGAGTGAACAAGGAAAACAAAGTATGAAAATGAGTTTATTTTCGAGTGCTTTATTTTTTTTTTTTTTTGCTTTGAAGAAATTAAATCAACTATATTAATTTTTTCGTTACCGAATAAGGGAGAAGAAGTGCATTCATTTTTAGAAAGTTTGCCAAGATAACGAATGACGAAATATTTAATTACCGAAACTGGTTTGAAGAACCCTAATGTGAGAAAAGTACGAATAAAAATAATTAATTAATTATAATTTTTTTATTATATTTATTATATTATTATTTTATAAAAAAATTATATATTAAATAATTTAATTAATTAGGTATAACTTTTTTAATTATATATATCTTTTTTATTATATTTATTATATATCATATTATAAAAAAATTATAAATAATTTAATTAATGATAATTTTTTTAATTAATTATAATTTTTTTAATTATATATACTTTTATTTATATTATTTTTTTATTTTTTATTATTATTTTTTTAATTATCTATAATTTTTTTATTATATTTATTACATATATAATTATTTTATAAAAAAATTATAAATAATTTAATTAATTATACTTTTAAATTATTTAATATAAATTTTTTTTATTTTAAAAATTATATATATTGTTTTATGAATAAGCTTCCATTGTAACACTTTTATCACTGACAGTTCATTCAGCTCGGCTCTTAATGAAGGATATCTGACAAAAGAGCGGCATTGAAAACGGCATTTACTCACCTATGGTTAACGGTATCATCGGCTTTTCAGGATTCGGTGTGATTTTCAATGATTCCACAATGCCACGTATACGATTATGTGTTTTGTTGGCAATTTTCGAGGACCGGATATTCCATCCTTTGCGTACATTCTGATTCAGTTTTAGGTCGCCGTTACTGCTGTGATTGTTGGTTAAGTTGGCGCTTTCAGTTTGGAACGCCAAATTATTACTATCTAAACCAGTTGCCGGCATTATCACACACAAGGATATGCGCAAACCACAATATTTCTTGAATAATGTGCGTAGAGTTTGGAACTTTTTTTAAATTTAAAGATTGAACTTTTTATTTCGCTTGCACACTTATTTCTACTACTTTACACTTTTCACCAAAAAAATTGGCTTCCAAAATTGAACAGTTCAAAACCAAGGCGCCTACAATATTATTTGGAAGAATTTAGTTCATTTAGTTCACAAATTCATATCCTTTCGCTACATTTCATGGTGGCACCACAGAAGCGCACTTTTTTAACATCAATAACTTTTTTACCACAAAAAAGGTCCTCTGTGTGACAGTCAGTTATAATTATATTTGTATGTGCCTGTGTGGACCATCTATTTTTAACAGTTACTTGCGTTTCGCATCGAAATATCTGAATTTCACCGTATTCAAAATAAAATCTGCGTTACATTTAAAGCTACTTGCTGTTGCTGTTGTTGTTGCTGTTGGTGTTACTGCTTATTTTCAGCCTTTCTGCTTTTACTTTAATAGTTGTTAGTTAAATTCTTGCCTGAATTAAACTGATCTACTTGTCTGGTTAGGTTGTGCTTTTAAAGCTAAATATTAAAATGAATACAAATTAAAATATCCACACTTGTTGTTGTAGCGCTACCGAACAGGTGTACGCGCATGTATTACATGCGCTACAGTGTTTGATACACAGTCTACAACAATAACATTATAATTCTGTTGACACATTTACACCATCCTCACCAATACTATCGAACACCTCCACCATCAGCACAAGCCGAGCAGCCAACCGGCCAGCCAAGTTGGTCGTCAATCAGCCAGCCGGACCACTCGCTGCTCGTGTGGCTGATTTGAATACTTGTCCGGATATGTGATACTGCGGCACATATTCGAAATATGCCACCATTTACTCTCATTTTGATTTCGTATTTGAATGGATTTGCAAAAATTTCGCTTAACAAACACACACAACGAACAAAATGCGCCGATGTCAAGCCAAGTGTGCGTTTATGACCGTTACCGGCAAGATCGGTTCGAAGTTGCAGCAAACTTCCGATTTGGATGAATTGATTTCAGTTCGCACTTGAAGCGTGGAGAGAGAATTTCTGTGTTATCTTCCATGAGGAAACCTTTTAGTAATTTGTTTGTTCGACTGAAGCAAACAAACAAAAAAAAATCAACGGAAAATTTGCAGTGGCCGAACGCAATGGTGCAAACATATGTACACATATGGGCATTAAAATAAGTACGCTGCCTTTACTATATCTATCGATTTCCTTGTGCCGCTCGGAATAATGTAAAACTATTTACCGCGCGCTATCTCTAAGTTCGACGAATGCTACAAAAAAGTTATCGAGTAAGATTCGCCGTTAGAGAGTATGGTTGGTTATACCTTATTAAACTGGTATACATTGTGTAAAATAAGTACCCGGAATTAAAAAAAAAAACACATTTTTTCATATTATTCATCATTATTTGTTGGATCGCCTTCAAAATAGGCTCCTTTTGAGCCGATACAAATATTCCAACGAACAACCCAGTCATCCATGACCCGCTGGTAGGCCAGCGCCGGGATGGCCTTCAGCTCCTTTAGCGAATTTTTTTTAATGTCTTCAATCGACTCAAAACGCCTTCCCCGAAGACGATTGCTGACTGGTTTGCATATCGTACTCGTAGACCCATGTCTCATCACCAGTTATTATGCGTTTCATGAACGTAGGGTCCGTATTAGCTCGGGAAATCATGTCTTCAGAGACCTCCTTCCGATGCTCTTTTTGCAAAAAATTTAGCTCTTTCGGAACAAGCCGAGCGGCGACGCGGCGCATGCCCAACACACCAGTCAAAATGTTCTGAGCGGTCATGTGAGAGATGTTAAGCTCACGACCGATCTCTCTGGTACTCAAACGACGATTTTCAAATATAATTTTCTTAATTTCTTCGACGTTTTCGTCGGTCGTAACGATCGATGGTCGTCCGGAGCGAGGCAAATCTTCTACCACTTCACGGCCCTCTTTGAACGTCTTGTACCACTCGTAGGTTTGTGTTTTGGATAAACACAAGTCACCATAGGCTTCCCGCAACATATTTAATGTATTGGCACACGTAATTTTGTTCGCAACGCAAAATTTAATGCAAACCCTCTGCTCCACAAGTTTATCCATAGTAAAATTCGCCAAGTAAACAAAAGATCAACTCACTTTGACTGCAGAATAAAACACACTAAGTAATAGATCCCGTTCTAATAAGGCTTGTGCATTCAAGGGCATGTGTACCAACATGAAAAAACCAAATTTGAAGTGTCAGGTATTCCCGGGAGAGTTTAAATTATAAATTCCGGGTACTTATTTTACACAATGTAACTCACTGCCTTCCAAACAAATGCAATTTTAGGCAGCTCTATTCCAACGTTGTCAAGATATGTTCATTTATACCAGTTGCTTCATCTATTCGCCACTTGATAACACTTGAGAGACCTTGCTAAAAAGAGACCTAGGCCCTTATTATGAGCAACATTCGATCTTCGACTGCAGTCGAAAGTGCTGATCGAACGAATTTTCAATTGGTATTATGGTGCTCATTCGTTGAAGAATAGGACTATTGTGAATTTCGATCGCTCGACGCATTTACAATAGATAATTTTTTCTCAGCGGATACAGCAAATCAAAATAAAAGAAAAACCGATTGTGTTGAAATTAGTTGCTAACAACATTTTTAAAAGTTAAAAAAAGTATTTTTTGTGAAAATGAGTACAACGGAGTTGTGGTTCGACGATTCATCGGGCGATGAAAGATTAGTGGAACTAGCTAGAAGTAGAAAACAGTTGAAGGGCGCATCCAACCCCCTAGAAATGGCTTCCACTGAGTAAGTTTAGAATTTTCAAAATGTGTTGACGTACTTAATATTACAGAAATTTCCTTACAGATTTTTAAAGAACTTTAGATTATCTAAAGAGGCGTTTATGAACCTACTGTCCAGTACAGAAAACCAATTGCAGCGGTGCACCCGAGCCAAATCCATTCCAAATATTTTAAAGCTAGCCACAGTTCTGCGATTTTGTGCTCAGGGATCGTACCAATTGAGTATTGGTAATGAAGGTATGCTAGGAAGCAGAAAACATAAGAAATGAAATTCTTAGAATATTATAGAAAAATCTAAAAAGTATTAAATAGAAACCTTTACGCCACAGTTTCGGTTTTATTTTTGTTATAAATTTTCTTTATTCAATTATTTGTCATTCGAAAACAAAATGTATTTCAGTTCCTCTACGTATTTCAACCCATACCTGCCAAGGGAAAATAAAAATGTATTTCTATAAACATCACAAAAAAAAAAAACCATTATTAACCTTAATCCATTTTGCTGCCGTTCTAACTGGTGGTCCCAAGCAATTCAGCTCCGTTGTAAATTCCTCCCATTTTTTTGCTGCTTGAACTTTGGTGGAAATCCCTTTTGTGGATTCTCTTCCGTTAATGCAACTAGCCTTTCTAATTGCTGTTTGGTACTCACGACTTTCGACCTGCATAAAATTAACAAAATTAGTATATATTTATTATTTGGTTACTATAATACCATAAATACTCGCAAACAACTTACATTTTAACAAGTTTTCCCACAATACGCTACACAATCGAAAGCAAAATTGCATTCGACTCTAAATTCGGTATACAACGAAAATTTCGACCAACTCATAATAGGGGCCCTAATGTCAACAAATTCAGGGTTGCTGCTGTAGCAGCATAAACATTCCCCATACATATATGGGGAGTGACCATCCCCTGGCTCGATATAAATCCGAGTCGTTCCGGCAACCTAGAATTGACAGCCGTGGGAACCAGGGTTACTCGAAAAAAAAGTTGAATGTCTTAAAGTTGGCTGGCGAGCAACTCTGTTTACACCAGGCGATTGCTGCATTCAACTTAAAGTTGCCTGTAAATTCTCCTCATGTAAACATCATACTATAAATATAAAAAGCAGTAAAATTAAAATTAAAAAATATATAAAAAAATAAATTAAATCAAATTATGCCTAGACAATGCGCGAAGAATGCATGCTGTGAGACTTGAAATCACCTAGGGTCTTTTTGTGCTGGATGTAAGGAGGATGAGGTGGAATCATCTCAGCACCTTCTCCTTAGCTGCCCTGCTCTGGCGGGGCTAAGATTCAGGCATCTTGGCTCTTACTTCTTTGCCACGCCTGCTGATATAGCTGGCGCTGATATTAAAAATCTGATGAGTTTCATCAGCACCACAAAGCGGTTGACGGAAGCATACATGGTGATTATGTTAAACGACGGATGAACTGCGGCGGGAGTTGACTCGATCCGCACTCGACTCACTTTTTTCTTTAAACTGTATTATGAACACCAACGAATGCACTGCATTACAATCCGTAAACTTTGTTATCAACATAATCAGCTGTTTAAATTTTCAAAGCACAAATAAATTTTTGTTTAGCGCAAAATATGGATACTATATTCTTTTACCTGGATTTTGATAAAAATACAAGAGGTAATTTAAGGCGAAGCCGCCAAAAAGTTAGAGATACTGCTGATGATGTACTCTGGTTGCCTGATGATGTGTAAACTTTTCGTTGCGGTATATGTACGTAGAGTTACGATATTGTGAGCTATTGTGAGGTTTTTAAAACAGTTTCGGCTTAATAAAGCAGCCTTTGAATATATTTTGAACATATTGAATGGAAAAATGCCTCCCGTTCGAAGATCATGGTCGATATCACCAAAGCTTAAGTTTGAAGCATGCTTAAGGTTTTTGGCCGAAGGGGGCTATCAAAATGGTACTGGACAAGATTTTAACATAGGAATGGCGCAGTCAACAATTTCTACAGTACTTTCAGATGTTTTAAATATCTTAGAGGCTACATTATGTCCTAGATGGATAAGCCTAGTCATGACGGACAGTGAAAAGCTAGAAGCCAAAAGATATTTTTTTGAAAAAAAAACGACAATTCCGGGAATAATTGTGTGTGTAGATGGTACCCATATAAAAATTTTAAAACCAACTGGAGAGAATGCGCACCTTTACTAAAATAGAAAAGGATATTATAGTATAAATGCAATGATAGTAAGTTAATTGTTAAAGTCAGATTAGTTCACTAATCTATTGTGCGGCTTAAGATATGTGACCATAAGCAGCGAATAAGGTATGTAAACAGTAAAAGAAAAAGTGGCGCAAATTGTCAACGTCGCGGCTGCACTTCATAACATTCGCATTCATTACAAGATTTCCCACGAATATTTAGATGGGGTTGAAGAAAGTGATGAATATGTAGGCGAACCTATACAAACCCAACGGTACAGCTTTTTGTAATAACAACTACATTCATCTTAATTCATATTCATATATATTTCTTAAAAATTAAATTAAAAAACCTCTATGGTATGTGCTAAAAACTAGTTACAAAAAAAAGTTATCCAATAAGAAAGCTAGTATTCAGTCATTTTATCTGTTATTACAGACCCAACTGTTTATCTATTCCTCCAAGCTCCAAGCTCTCTGGTGGTTGTGCGTTTCCTAAAAAATATAAATTTTGCCATTTGTATAAATTTTGCCAATATATTGTATATAATCCGAAAAAAAAACAAATAAAAATGTTTTTCCTTACATTTTATTGCTCTCCATCTTTATTATAATAATATCCGCAACACAATGACCTGCGGATGAGAAACGAGTAAATTTGTTTGAAACGCGTATTGAATGCGTTGTTGGTAATGCCATTTTTTTTAATCGATCCGTAAACCACATTATCGATCCGCATACTGCTTTATCCGACGTTTATTATGATACCGAATACTGTCGGATCGAGTATAACTCCCTCCGCAACCATCCGGCGGATACCACAATAGGGGTGATAGTCATCGTTCATAATCCGCACGCTCCTAACCATTCCATCACCCCCTCTCCCCGCCCTCTCCCTGCACCTCTTCGGTCCTTCCCTTCACCTCACTTCCTTGACAATGGTATCACAAAGGACGAATCCTTCTTCGTCCAAGTGTGCTCACCCTCTGGACAACCATACAAACCTAACCTAACCTATGCCTAGACTAACTGAACTTGCAAGTATTTTTTTAATGACAAGACACTCTCACGCCGAGCTAAACGTGCCCTAACTCATTACAAAAACTTTATTTTAAAATCAACCTTTTTTGTTTACAAGCACCTTGTAGCTTTCTGTTCCTTATTATTTTCCTCATTCACATTACCGCAACACTATTTTTCGTTTTTGCTTACGAAAGGGCATTATTTTGATATTCTCTTCGAAGTTCTCTCACACACCTCATCTACAATTACGTCAATTCAAAATTACGCTCATTTTGCTCATTTATTAAAAACTCTGAAATCGTAAAATGTAGCTTAGATCAGTAAATGAGAGGTTCATACGAGTTGTAACTATAAACAAATGAATCAATCAATTCGTTCTTTAAAAACAAAAATATTTTTCTTGTTTTAACACGAAGCGCAGCAACGCATGCAGGCAAGCCCTTCTAAACTTTCAATGAACATGTTTTTATTGCAATACTGTTAGGCACATAAACATATATACATACATACATATACTAATGCGCATACGGTGGAGAGCAAAACTGAGCACTGTAAGGTCCCTTTTTATGCGATTTTGAAATTGTGCGGTTTGTATTTCACCCAAGTATTTCTTGGCTTGTTAGGAGGCCCGCGTATAGACTGTCTCCAAAAGTCGTGGAACGCTCAAAGCTCACACCTTTTTTTTCACTGACATTTAACGTTTATGGGAGCAATTTTCTATTTTTATTGTTTGATTCCTGTTGAATCTGCTTCCGCTGAAATAAGACCAACAACTTGAAATGCTTGTTGGGAAAAGGTTTGGCCAGCATGTTTAACAAGCAATACAACCATTCAAACAGCGACACTATCAGATGAAATAACTACTTCGGCACATGAAATTTGCGGGAATGACTTTAATATCTTCATCCATGATGATATAAATGAATTGTTTGTGGATGATGCCTTAAGTGACAATGATGTTATTGATCTAACTTTAAATGTCGTCGTAGGTCTAGAAGGTGATAATGATGAGGAAGAAAAACCACCCCTCCTCACTGTAAAATAATTTCGTGAAGTTCTTTAACTTTGAGGTAAATTAGAAAGTCATTTTCCTATTAATGACCACAATTCTGAACGAGCCTTTAAATTACAAAGTGAGTTGCATTGTTGCCTGTCTGGATATCGTGAGCTATATTACATAAAAAAATAGTAGAATCATCATCGCAAAATTTAATTACATTGCCAGAAAAGAAAGAGCTGTACAGAACGAAAATGAAGTTTGCCTTTACCGCAAATATCTGTTCCCCCGATAGTCCCTTCTGATGATGAAGGTGATTTGCAAGCAGTATACATATTTCTTTTAATTTCTGCAAACTTTTTTATGAGGTTCACGTTAATTATAGCTCTTTGTATTAGTTTTATGCGATTTTAGAAAATTACGGAACGTATCCTTATGTTTTCAAAGCAAGTAAAGTATTTTTTAATGCGAATTTTTTATATGCACTTTTCACCGCATAAAACGAGACCTTACTGTATACTCGTATGCTTGGACAAGTGTACTAAGTATGGATGCATGGAGAGGGTGCATACCGTAGTTGAGTTGCATATACAATATATATATCGGTATTAAAATATGGTTATGGTATGACACCACCACTAATTGCAGCTTAAAGTAGGGTACAGGCGACGAACATGCTCGCTGTCGTTTGCCACAGACGCGTCCCTTCGTCTAGACGGCGAGCGGCTCATAACTGATATTGTGCTGGTAGCGTAAAGATGGATAGGAAAAACTTTGATAAAGCGATTGCAATGTTTGATATTTATGCCTGTTAAAAAGAAAAAGGGAGAGAGAGCAAAAATAAAAGGCAAAACGCAGAAAAATATGAATAAGTGATTGACTAATAGAAGAAGAAAGATATCATGTAAAGCTTTTAATTTGTCTTGAATTGTCGGATTCTAGAAATTATAAAAGATGTTTGCGTATGGACGTGGAGACTTATAACTAAATTCTCGAGAATTGATAACGCATACAATTGTTAAAATACTCGTATACATCAATGCGAGGCGCGACTACGTCAAACGAGAGTTTTTCCGTTACGTTAAGATTCCTTGCCTCAGGACAAAGCTAGAAGGACTTCAAATTGTTGACAAATATTTCACCCCAGTCCTCGGCTTGGTTGGTTGTTTAAAGTGGTGATTCTTCTAGAATCCAACTAGCGCTTCCGCACCATTTTGTTGCCACATCCTCGTTACCAACTTGTTTACCAGTTATTTACAGCATGATTATATCCAATCTGTGCTGTTTAAGAACCTTATTAGGTTGTTGACGTTTAAGCCAGACAGTTGTTCGGGACTCTCTAACAGCGGTTGGCCCAGGGTTAACATTCTGTCCTTCCAAAGGGCAGGGCATTCACAGAGGAAGTGGAAGATTGGCTTCTTTTTCTCCGGTAGTTTGCAACTGTGACAGTATATATTGTGAGGGATACCCATTTTGTCTGCTTGTTCTCCGATAGACCAAAAGCCAGTTATGACTCCAGGCGTCCCGTCGTTTCATACTTATTAATGTCGACAATTTCTTGGACCATAACGTTCTGCTTATTTTGCATTTCGTCTGCTCTTTCCATCTACAATCCGCGATTCGGAGGTATTTTTGGGAAATAGCATTCTTGACTGCTCCTAATGGTGTGAATACCGGTACTGCAAGAACGCTATTCATGGCAGATCCCCCTCTTGCCAGTTCATCTTCTTTTTCGTTACCTTCTGTTCCGGTGTCCCGGGACCCAAAATAAGGTTACTTTATGGTTTCCACTCAAGGTGGTGAGGCTATTCCTACTTTGCTCCACCACTTTAGAGGTTGTTGTAGCCGAGTCCAGTGCCTGGATTGCAGCTTGACTATTTCTATTTCTCAATTTTAAGTGTATGAGAATATATACCAGCTCCAACACCACAGTCGAAGTTGTTTAGAGAGAGCCCCTTATTCCATTCTTCTTCAGATGGGAAGAGAGTGGCAAAATTCCTGTTGAATGTTACCGTCGGGACGATGTAGTCGGGCCTCACCGAGGTTAACTGAGTTTGTCGCAATAATGGACTGGCAAGAGCATACGTTTTTCTTTCCAGCGACCCGCTTCATTTAACCTAAATGCACTCATGGTTGCCGTCTTCTTAATATGTAGGTCTATTGGAATAACGTGTGTCAGTTCATTGAGAGCCTTTCTAGGACATGATCTGATTGCACTGACCGTTATTGCACAGGCTGATCACTGTATTCTGCCGAGTAATTCGGTATTATACTCTCTCCCCAGAGCTTTCCACCAAACTACCGAAACATACGATAAAATAGGTGGCATAACCGCCTTAGGCAGCCATAAATATGCTTAGGCTGAAGACCCGTTCTTCTTCGAAGCATACGTTTACAGGCATATAAAGCCATTTCTGCCTTCCTTACCCATCCTTCGACGTTTAATTTCCAGCTAAGTTCGGAGTCCAGAATTACCCCTAAGTACTTTGCGCTGGGTGAAAGAGAGAGTTTGTCCGTTAATATTTGGCAGGTGCCTCTGTGGACCTTCTTGGTTATGCTGATATTACCCATATTAGCTTTGATGATCCGGCCTTCTAGCATAGAGATGACCCAATTACTATTGCAATTGTCTACCCCTAAGTCTATCAACGCCCGTTGGATAGCATCTGTACACAATGTTAGTAGCAAGACACCTTCTATATCCAATAATGCCGCCATGGTATAATGTTTGTTCTCTAGAGAACCCTTTATCATTCGGATTACCTCCGTAGATTTGCCTTTAAGGTATACGTGTTGTGCAATTGATATACCAGACCTCTCCAAAGAGCTTTTGAGATGTATATCCAAAAGACTTTCAAAGGTTTTTAACAGGAAAGACGAAAGACTGATTGGCCTATAGTCCTTCGCTGATTCATGCCTCCTCCTACCTATTTTTGGAATGAAGACGACCTTGACTAGTTTCCAACTATCTAGAATATGACCTAAATTTAAACACGCTTTAAAAATTTCCTCTAGCCATGGTAGGATACAGTCCAAGGTTTCCTGTAACATCTTTGGAATGATCCCATCTGGGTAATAGTAGCAGAAACGTGTGCAGCATTTATTTCTGCACTAAAGCCATTTAATCCTATCCCATGTTCTGGTTTTTTTTATTTTTTTATTTTACATGCGATTTGCCTTCGTTTTATTTATACTTTTTCCGTTTTGTATTACAAAATGTTTTCATGAGAAATGAGAACAAGTAATAAAGGTCAAATTATGTGACTTGTAGTTACAATTTTTACACGATTGCACACGAAATATTTTATATGCATGTTAATATGAGTATGTAAAAAAAAAAAAAAAAAAGAAAAAAAAACAAAAAAAAAAAAAATTATTACAATTTCATAAATGTTAACAGAGTAAAAATTCCACATGCGGCTTGTTACACTAAATATTTAAGCAAACAATATTTCTTGATTGTATTTTTATTAAAAAAAATATAAGAAAAATTGTAATTATTAATTTATATACATAAATAGTGTATATAAGTATATTTCATTGTTTGCTCATTCAATTAAACAAATCTTCAAATGAGTATAAGAATATTACAAGTCATACATTCAATTCATATTAATAAAGTTAATAATTAATTTGCATTTGATTTGCATGTATGTGCATATGTATTATATGTATGTATGTATGTATATTGCATAATTTTCTTTTCTTTTCACATATAGTTGAACTCCAACAGCCTCCAATTGTCCTATACGGGGGTATGCTGGCCTTCTTTACTTTATCAGTGAAATTTATATGATTCAAGCATACATTTATACAGCGAAGGATCGCTAGGGACCAAAAGGTCTATGCGTGGCTTAATGCCAACCAGGCTAACCTAAACAGCGCAGTGTAAAAAATACTGTTGGAGTTCTACTAAATGTTTTCCTCTCGCGCTGCGCGCATATCAAAAGCAAGAAAGTAAGTAAAGAGGTACAAACATACAATATAAGATATGTAAACAGTAAAATTTAAATATGTAAATTAAAGGTACAAAATTTTAAAAACTAAATATTTACATATAAATTTAAATAATTTAAACATTTAAGTATAATAAAATGATTATTCTGCTGCTCAATGATAGGCGGCTGCACGTAGTCACAGATATTCTATTTTCGTTTAAATATGTTGCTGAGACGGCGTTTTGGTGGAGAATTCTAGAAAAGATAATTTGTAGGTTAGTAGAAAAATTATTAAGAAAAATATTAAGTACAGGAATGTTTTCCAGAATAGGGGTAAAACAAATTTAAATAATATTTAGTAAATAGTTTATAATATAAAACAAAAAACTTTATCAATAAAAGTATTAATTTTTAGCTTTTTTTCCTTTACTCACATTTTTTTTTTTTTTTTTTTTTTTGGCAATAACAATAATCGACTTGTGATTGTTATTATTTTTTTTTTCGCGATAATTTCTTATTTTTTTCTCGCTCAGGAATAAAAATTTGCTTTTTGATTTCAAAAGTTTTTAGTGTTTTTTCTTTTATCTAAAAATAGTAAAGCCCTCTGTCGTCAATGGAAAACAACTCGTCAAAAAAAAAAAATCCACAAGACGCTCATCATTCCGGTGGTGCTTCATTTCTCTATGGCGCTGTAGCCGGGACAGCCAAACAACCAGTGGCAGCCGCTCTTGGAGTTTTCGAGAGGAAAATACTTCGCAAGATGTTTGGCCCTGCTCGCGTAGATGACGGTTACCGCATTCGAATGAACCTCGAGCTGTATGAAGCTTTACGGAGATATTGACATAGTGAAACGAGTCACCTTGCAGGAACCGCTCCGAGGAAGAAGGCGTTTTTCCATAAATGGAGGGACACAGTTTTCTGCCGCCTCCGAATGACAGATACTTTTTATAAGAAGCTTTTTCATGGCAGAAATACACGCGGAGGTTTGCCATTGCTGGCCTAGGGGCGATCGCTAGTAGAAAAAAAATGTCTATCAACTGGTGATTTGTTGCCTGGGTTTCGAACCCGGTAGTCACGTTGGTACATGACCCGTTCAGGTACGGCGATCACAGCAAATTTCATTAGACTACATAATTTTGAGGTAAAAAAAAATCATTTATAACTTTGCTGTAGGGAAATCCCCTGGCTTCGAGTTGGTTAATTTCCAATGAATTTAGAACCATTACCACAAGTTCACGGCGGTGCCATTAAGTATCAACTGTTGTAATTAATTTGATAATTTATAAATTTCATAGTTTCAATTTTATTTATGATAAATGCTAATGTGACGGAATAACTTACTTTTTTGTATGTGAACACATTTTCAACATACAACCACAAATTTAGGTAGTTCACAAGGTGTCTTAAGTGAGTGTCGTATTGCCTTATGTTATAGAGTTCGTAACTTTTACTTAAGGGGTAACACCACTGTACACGCGTAAATAAACACGATTTTTAAAGAATTGTTTTGTATAGAAGGAAAGGGAAAACAATCACTCTGATTTGGGAAGTTATTACTTATATACTAAAATACAAAACTACAAAGTTTGATCGAAAAATTTTACAAAATGGCGGCATTGGAGACATTTTTGTAATGTGGTTTCTCTTAAAGGAGCTCCGCGGCACGCAGCACAGAGGGTGCAAATTTTAATCTGGAACAAAGAAACATTTTTTTTCTTAATCTAGATAAGAATAGCTAGAGAAACACGTAGGGGATTTAAAAAATATTTATTTTTGTGGAATTAGCAAGCATTTGAAGGAAAAAACTCTATTTTGAACTAAAAAAACGGCACTTAAATAATTATAACAATCGTTTAAATTAATCTATCGAAAATCCCCTACGCTCTTCTCTTAAGAAGGTTATTATACAGATGTAGTGAAAAACCTGATTAAAAATATTTAAAATTGTTTGAGTTATGCTGCGTGCCAATTTCAGAAAACGTGTTTTGAGAAAAACGCGCTTAAAGTTTGAAAATTTGGCGAAGTTGTTAGGTAGCAGTCACTAACGCTTGGTTAAAAGCTTAAAATATTTATGAAATAAACTTCGGTAACGTATACAACTTTTTGTTCTGTATTTTAAAAGGTTCAAAGAATATTTTAAGTTTATAAAAAAAAAAACAATTTTTTGAAATTTCTACAGTGGTGTTACCCCTTAATACCTTTCCAATAACAGGTACATTACCCTGGCGCACAAAAAAAAAAGTTCTCTTTACACCGGGCGCCACCTATCTACGGGCATGTTTTTCGACCCGCTGAATACGAATTTCAAGTCAGTTTGGGCCGTCCAGCCTTTAATTTTGACTGATTCGTATTCAGCGGGTCGAAAAACATGCCCGTAGATAGGTGGCGCCCGGTGTACAGACCATTTTTTTTTCTTGTGTGCCGGTGTTATCTATCATTAAGTTTGAAAAGAACAAAAAAAAATCGTTTATGCGATGTAGAATTTTGAGTGTATAGTTTTTATTCCAGTACTGAAGAAAGTTCGCATGCTTTACTTTAAGAGAAGTTAGCATTAACTAGTCACTGCTCATATCACCCCATATTCCGTTTCTTACTTGCATGCCATGAAGCAAAAAAATGTAAAGGCAAAAAGTATTAGATCGTATTTATATGTAGCTTATACGAATAATTTAGGGGCACATTAAGAAATCCAGGTTTTGCACATTAAGTTCGATACTCGTATTTCCAAAGGTTCGATTAGACTATTATTTGGGATGCCCTGAAGGTTCGAAGTTACGTGAAGGATAGTACGGCTTATTTTGCTATTTGGAATAGGTACTTGTGTGGTGGCCATCAACTCAAAAGGCAAGTTGTAAGAAACTGCTGAGCAAGGTCCAAAGAAATGCGTTTTTATGCATCACCGGCACTTTAAGGACTACCCGAAATAAACGCTCGAGTCAACTTTTTCTTCTTCTTCTTGATTGATGCGATAACCGCTTAGACGATTTTGGCAGAGTTTAACCGGCGCCAGTTGGACACACCAAGTGAAGCAAAGTAGTCCTTCTCCAGGCCTTCCTCTTCCTCTGCCATCACCAGCAGGTATCGCAACAAATATTTTCAGAGCCGGAACTAATTTACATTCATAATGATAGGCCAGTGGCTAGGACGATTCTAGAAAATAAAGTAGGCTATAGAGTTTTCTCAAAAGAATTAGGATTTCCAGACTACTATGGCGTCTACCAGGCAGAAGTCTTAGCCATAAAGGAGGTAACTGTGCACCTTAACACACACGCCGTGACAAAAACTACGATAAATATCTTCTCGGATAGCAAGGCGGTCATAAAATCAATGGAGGCAGTTAGGAAGGTAGTAGAACACTTCCTCTGAATTTTAAATCCTGAGCCTTAGCTATGAGTAAAGCAACTACGCTTCATAAGCACTTCTAAATGGTTCTATGATGAATAAACACTGAGGTTGCCATGTTGCAAAGTAGTACCACAATGGACCTATATTTAGGCGAGTTGAATCAACCGACTGTCACAAAAACCTAACCTAACATACACGAAGTATCTAAACACTATTTAGCCGGCCTTTGAGGCAAATATCGTTCGATCTATGCATGAGATAAAGGAAAATTGGCTTGGTAGGATGTGCTAGTGATGCTAGGATCTGCTACAAGTTTAATTTCTTTAACATATTGAGTGCCAAGCGGATTTGATGAAAATCTTCAACGCAAGTGCGGTTGAATAAGTACCCGTGTTTGATGACAGAGGGCGTTCCTGTGTTAGCATCGTATGCTGTCATCTATCAAGCGACGGCGGAACAAATTTCAGACTGATTGATAGGTTAGTTTGGATTTGGCAGCTATTTGAGTAAGACGTGTTTCGTGATTTTCGCTAAGAGGGAAAAAAGCAGTATCGTTCGGTTATTCGCTTTTTGTTTTTGGATGGGGAAAAATGCGAGGAGATATTGGATCAACGAATTGAAACGTGGGCGAACATCCGTTTTTGATGAGAGCGCCCAGAGCGCGCGGCAGACGTGGTTACCGAGGACAACATTCAAAAAGTCCACGACCTGATTCTCGCTGATCGACGAACGAAGTGCGCGAAGGAACAGAGGTCATAGGTGTGTCGACCGGAACGGCAATATTAACAATACTTTAGATGATAAGCTGGCGATGAAAAAATTGTTGGCCCGATGGGTGCCGCGATTACTCACGGTGGACAATAAGAGGATGCGGCTGTTAACTTCGAAGCAGTGTTTGGAACAATTTAAGCGAGAAAACCTGGATTCATCATTACAGGTAAATACCAGAAACTAAGCAACAATCAAAACAATGGATTTCTCCCGGTGAATCTGCTCCAAAGAAGGCGAAGACAGTCCCATCGGCCGGAAAGGTCATGGCGACGATTTTTTGGGATGTTAACGGCGTTATCCTAATGGATTTTTTAGAAAAAGGAAGAACGATCACTGGACAATACTACAGTAAGTTATTGGACAGTTTTCACAAAAAATTGAAGGAGACACGGCCGCATTGGCGAAAAAGAAGGTGCTGTTTCACCACGATAACGCACCAACACACGCGACATCCGGAGTTGTCGCTGCCAAATTGCATGCATCGCGTTATGAATTGCTGCCGTATTCACCCGATCCTGCTCCCTGCGACTTCTTCTTATTCCCTAACATGAAGAAATTGCTCGTGGGAAAAAATTTTGTTCAAACGAGGAAGTCATCGCCGAGACAGAGGCGTATTTTTGAAAGTTAGACAAATACTATTTTTTGGAGTGGTTAAAAAAATGACCGGAGCGTTGGCAGAAGTGTATCTTTTTTAAAGGGGACTATGTTGAAAAAAAAAAATTATGTTTTTTTTGAAAAAAAAAAAAAAACAATGGTGTCTTCATTTCTAACACGGGTACTTATTGAACCCCCCTCGTATACTAATTTCTGACCGATCCATGATATGCTTTTTAGTTTATTTTGGATTTTATAACTGTTTCTATATGTCAAAGGCTTTCGGACCACATTATCCTATACTGGAATGGTGAAAATCATCACCATAGCGCAATGAAAATTGGATGAACATTTTTTGCAAATATCAGCCTACTCTAAAACCATACTCCCTACTCATTTCGAGAGCTGAGGCTTTGTTAAGCTACAATTAGTGGTGCCGTAGTCATAACGCCATAACCGTAACCATAACCATAGCCGCAACATTACAGCACTTGTCGATTAGTCATGCGGTAGCGTAAACAGCTGATATTGAAGTTGTGATAAAGACAACATTTACATTTTGTCGTAAAAACACGGGTAAGTCAATTAATTTTTCCTCATTCATTTCTAATATTCAAATTTTTATTGCAAATATCAAAACAAATGTAAATTATTTCACAGTTGCTTACAGATATGGGGAAAAACCGAGATTCAATAGATAGATACGGTTACGGTTATGGTTATGGTTACGGCGTTATAGTGCCTTCTTAGACAATCGAGGGCGCTTTCAACATCTTACCGGAGGCCATAATAAGCGCGACGACTGATTTGGGTGTCGCCGAGAGACTTGTGAAGTTTATAGAACAGTTGTTATTAGGCAGGTTCGTAATTTCGACGTTGGGCCCCTCGACGGCTCGCAGATCCATCAGGAGGGGTACCCCTCAGAGCGGTGTACTTACTCTTCTGCTGTGGATACTGGTAATGAATTGATTGTTAAAGAATCTAGAGGAGAGGAGGGTACACGTAGTGGCCTACGCAGATGATGTTGCAATACTATGCACTTGCGAACTGTGGGTACCACATTACCGATCCAAACAGACAAAGCAAACATACGTATAGTACCTTTAGCAACTTGTAAGATGCTTATAGACAAACACACAATCAGAGCTGCCAACGGGCTATGGACTCAGTCCCTGACCTATGCAACAAGTAGAATGACGTGGCCGGAATGGAACATGGGCCGCACAAACCTACTGTTGAAACTGAACACGAAGGGCATGAGAAATCTTCTTGGGGTTCTAACAGGGCACTGTCTGATTGGCAGGCATGCCAGTAGATTGGAAGCACCCTATAACGACTATTGCAGAAGCTGTAACGACACTGAAGAAGAAGAGACTATAGAACACTTTCTATGCGGGTACATGGCTCTGGATAGAAGAAGGTTCAATATTTTAGGAAAAAGCTCCCTGAATAACTTGGCAGAAGTAGCCAATATAAACATAAAAGTCTTGTTAGATATATCAAAGCCACAGGTTGGTTCAATGAGGACGATGTAGAATGAGGAGAGGGGACAGCCCCGATGGTATCACAATGGCTCTACAGCAGGTCTAGGTGTGTCAAACGACAACCACTCGATCTATGGTGCGGCACCAGTGATGCCCATATGTTTGATCGGAACAGCTGGTTATGGCTTAGGTACGGCGGCACTAATCGCAGCTTTGGCCTTAGAAGCTCGGCCGAACGAATACGATTCGCTTTCGTGTAACGTGGCACTGCACGAATTATTGAATTAGGTGTCGTACAAAAACGTGTGACATGGCACTGAATGTGTTAAAGAATGAGAATATTTGCGGAATGCGCAATGCACCGAAAAAAAAATTAGCTTTTAGGCTTTTTTTAATTTTTTTTTTCATAAATAATTTTGTGTCTTTTTTAAATTTTTTTTTTCATAATTAATTTTGTAATTTAAAAAAAAAATTTTTTTCCATAAATTAATTTTGTGCCTTTTTTAATTTTTTTTTCTTTTTTTTTTTTTTTTTTGAGTATCCATCCACCCATTATTTTTATTTTTTGGCGAAAAAAACAGTGAATACCCTTTTTAGTTTGCTAATTTATTGAACAGCATTAATTTTGAGAAATACATAGCAATTTTGTACTAAGCAAATTGTGAATTTCTAAATGCTCGCGTTTACATCAAACAAATATCAAAGTGGTGATCTACATGGAATTTCGCTCACAACAAAGCAAAATTTATGCATACAAAAAAAAAACACTTTTCTTATAATTCACAATGAAATTGTTCCAAACAATTATTTAACAAACATAAATTTACATTAATCGTAGAATTTATCAACCTTGACAACGACGATACAGAATTAATCGTCGCGAGTCGTAGAAGTGTCACATTAAACGGGACACGAAATCCAAATTGAATTTTCGAAATGTCAACTAGAAAAGACCACGTAGATTAGAGCAATGAGTGGCGCGAAAATCACTAAGAAAACAGTTAACTGCAACTGTTGATCCATGCGCGCCCAGAGGCTGGACCACAGTCGCACTACATCGACCAGTGTAATCTGCACTTCTCTATCGTCACAGTTTTGTTCATCCATATTGAGTGCCTTCGCCACGCCCACGGACATTGTTGCACGATTTGGCGCCATTGTATACGTGATTGAATGATTCTGCTTTTCTGCTTGCTGAGAGTGCGGTGGTAAAGCTACAACACTGAGATCCACATCAGACACAACAAATGGTGCTGCCGATTCAGTCTGCGACGCCAGTTCTGCGAAGTGTTTGTAACGAGCATCGAATTCTTCGATTTCCTCAAGCGTTGACGGCTCATCTACCGCCTCGTGCTCCATATTCTGATCCACCGGCAGCGTAATATTTAAGCTTGACGAAGTGCTTTCGTTATTGTAGTCACTCTCATGAATACTGTAAGTCGTAGTGTTAACATCGGTCGACACGGAATTAACGGAATGGTTTCGTTTCGTTTTCTCGTCCAAAGCTGATTGCGTGTCATTCGAGTTGTAGGCACGATCCGATGAAATGTTGGTTTCGAAACAATTAGGGGACAATGTTACGCCTTCAGCACTACCCTCTTCTATAATTTCGGTTGAGCCCGCTACGATTTCACTGAAGTAATTCGATGTATACTCAGGTATATCGTAAGCTTCAGGTTGATCGCACTTTTCCGATAAAACTATTGTGGCATTTAGCTGGTATGAGTGACTATCGTTAATTTCTTCGCTTACGCGCACACTATCGAAATCCAGAGATCCGCCTGTCAGTCGATTGTCAATCTCTATTGCGCGTCCCAGATTGAAATTGTCGCGTCGCTGCTTGTGCGCTTTTTTGCGCATTTGTTCGCGCAATTTGTTGCGATTTGGCGTGCGATAGCTGCTGCCACAGGCGTACAACGACAGACGCGGCCCACGATCTCGCTTATGTCGGCGGCTATGGCGACCACCAACACCACTCTTGCGTCCCAGCACATCGCCGGAACTAGCAGTAGTGGTGGTGGTGGTGGCAGTTGCCGAAGTCACCGAAGTGGTGGAGGTGGTGGTTCCGCTGACTTTGATATTTCCCTTGAATGATTTATGATGTATTCTCTTATTTTTCGTAGGTGTTTGCGGAGTACCGGTGGATGGTGTTTCGGACGAAAGTTTACTGCTGTTGGGCAAATGTTTCAGCTGACGACCGATTTGTAGTCGCAGCAGCGAGGTACGCCTTTTGCGTATAATTCGCTGTTGTTCCAACATTTTCAAATGTGATAGCGACCCGCCTGCGTGGTTGATGCCCGATATATCGGCCAAAGAGAGCGTTGGCGGTGCATTTGCAGCGTTTACTGTGCGATCTTTTTCGACGGTTAATGAAACCATTGACGAACCGGATAATGCCATGATCTGATTGAACAAACAACGCCGATCGAAATGAGATTGACTTTTTCGTGGTGTTGAGGTGCATATATTCTCACGACTTTTCAAGCACATCGCTTGGAAATTTTTCTGCTGAACAACTTTTAGAAGATCCGTTGATAGTTTTGCAGTCTGTCGAAAATTAGCAGCATTTAAAGTATTGTAATTGTTGTTGGCCGAGTTTCATGTATTTCATTTGAAATAGAATGCAAAAGAGATAATTTAGGATTTGAATTTTTTAAGGAAAATTAACAATTAACTCGAAATATGAGAAACAAAAAACACTCTCGAAGCACCAAATATCAACTGCAACGGTAACGCCAATGACAAGACTAGAAATACTGCACAAAAATGACACGAACAAGAATACCAACAAGCACAAAACCTACTCAAGCCACAAAACCAAAAACGTTTTAAGTAGTTAGAGTTCAGAATATCAGGCAGAGGTGAACTCAAGGCGCATTCATTAAAGGTGGTGCCACTAGACCAACAACATTGTTTTGTACGTTTGGTAGTCAAAGCAAAGTATTGAGAACTACATAGAAAACAAGTAATGAATTCGCCTTGTTTCATTCTAAGCTGACAGCCATATGGATACGGCGACAAAAAAAAAAACAAATCAGCTGATTTACCGATACCACCTTTAATAGATTCGCCTTTTGTGAACTCGATAATTAGCCAATTTCAAAATTTTATACATTAGGAAAGATACAACAAAGTTCGTGAAACTGTATATGTATATATGCATATGCAGTTAGCATCAAAAGAAAGTGTACTCCACTTATTGACAAGTTTTGACTACATATTTCTTTATTTTTTTTAGAAAAACAAATTTCGAGCATTTGTTGTATGGGTGTACACTTCCTTTTGACGCTGACATTATGTGGCGCAAAATTAATCACCCTATTGGAAGTTTTATAATTTTTGCAAATGGTATCGTACGTCCGTTTTTAATTATTTTTTATTTTGAATTTATTTTTTTTATTTTGATTTATATTTTTTTATTTTTAATTATTTTTTATTTTGAATTTATTTTTTTTTATTTTGATTTATATTATTTTAAATTTTTATTTATTTTTTATTATATTGTATATATTTTTTTAAATATATATGTAATATATGTTGACTGCAGCTATAAATCAAAGTTTCATAAATTGAACAAAATTAAAAAAATTCAACAAATTTTCATCAAAATTTCAAACTTTTAAATTAGAATTTCAAAAACAAAAAAGATATTCATACAAAAAAAAATCGAGCGGTCGTTGCATTGAAGAAAAAGAAAAGTTATCGAAAATCTATACGAATTTTAAGCATATTGAAACTTAGCAGAATGTGACACGCTACGATCGGGCGCAACGCGAGCCATGTGGGATCACTACCGGGAGTTGAAAAAGGAAGAGAGACGTATCATCAGAAAGAAGAA
The DNA here is from genome assembly GCF_028408465.1 of Anastrepha ludens. Lineage (NCBI taxonomy): Eukaryota > Metazoa > Arthropoda > Insecta > Diptera > Tephritidae > Anastrepha > Anastrepha ludens. Next base: position 21,839,130 of record NC_071499.1, on the reverse strand, counting down.
ACGAGAGACTGAATTATGTGAATACGAGGAGCTTGAGATGCTAGGCAATAGGAAAAACGCCCAAAAATTCTACCAGAAAGTTCGGCGACTTACAGAAGGTTCCCAAGACCGGAGAGTTTCCCTGTAAGAACAAAACGGCGATCTGGTAACTAAAATTCAGAGCGTGCTTCTCGAACTTGTTAAACAGTGATAGCTGCGCATGTCACAGAGAATGTGGAGATCTCGGTACCCCAATCGTTGGCGACGGAATTGACGTTCCGCTACCCGACCATGACGAGGTGAGAATAGCAATAACGCGGCTAAAGAACAACAAAGCCGCGGTAGCTGACGGACTTGTTGTTGTAGCATCATAAACATTCCCCATATTTGCATACCGGTAATGCTGCTGGAGTGACAGTCCTTGTCCTTGCCTGCCGGCTGAACTACTCGAACACGGCGGTGAGGAGCTGGTAAGGTTCATGCATCAGCTTCTATGCAAAATATGGTCGGATGAAAGCATGCCTGCCGATTGGAATTTAAGTGTGCTCTGCCCAATCCACAAGAAGGGCGATCCTGCAATCTGTGCCAATTACCGCTGAATTAGCCTTCTAAATATCGCCTATAAGGTTCTAGCGAGCGTATTGTGTGAAAGGCTGAAGACCACCGTCAACCAACTGATTGGACCTTATTAGTGTGGCTTTAGACCTGCAAAGTCCACCCTCGACAAGATATTCACAATATGCCAAGTCTTGGAAAATACCCATGAAAGTAGAGTCGACACATACCATCTTTTCGTCGATTTTAAAGCTGCATTCGACTGCATGAAAAGAAGTTGCATATATGATGCGATGTCTATGCAAAATGACGCGGCTCAATACCAGCAGCACCGTCAAAATTGGGTGGGACTCTCCGTGCCCTTTGATACCAAACGAGGTTTGAGACAGGGTAACTCACTGTCGTGTGACTTCTTTAACCTGATGCCAGAAAAGATTGTGTAAGCCGCAGAAATTAATTGCTTGCACAGTTTATATATTCATCATTGGCCTTAACAACCGCCCTGTTAGTTCTGTCCTTTTCCAAACTGGATAAAGAAGCAAAACGAATGGGTCTGGTGGTGAACGAGGACAGAACGAAGTACCAAGTCCTGTCAGCAAACAAACACTCGACGCACTTGCGTATCGGCACCCACGTCACTGTTGGCAGTTATGATTTCGAAGTTGTAAAAGGCTTCGTATATTTAGGAACCAGCATTAACACCGATAACAATGCCAGCCTTGAAAACCGGGCAGGGTAAGTAGGTAAAATGGCAAGAGTGCCACAGGCACACTTCAAGTAGCACTTACGTGCCGTTTTGATACCATAATGGAAACCATTGCCTGCGCAAAGAAAAGTTATGGGAAGAGAAAACCTTCTACAACCATCCAGTGCTGTTCATGTAGTGGAGGAGCGAAAAGGGATCTAGGCTGGAGAATTTCTTCAAGTCATCCCCAAAGGGCACGCTAAGGAATCTCAAGCGCCTAGCCTCCAGAGCCGGACATTTGCAGAGAAAATGTTCAACAGTCTCTTTCTCTGTAGGATCCCCACAGCTTCTGCATTAGGGGTTGTACGGAATTTCAAGCTTCTCCGCATGAGTACCGATCACCCAGTGCACACCGCGAGGAGTTTGGAAATTGAATGGCGGGGGATTCCCATCACCTTAAGCGTTCTATTTCTATCGTATTGAGGCCATAGTGTTTTCGAAATAGCGCACGATGAGACAGACCTCCATCTGTCTTGCGCTTTTCCTAGAAAGAAATTGTGTAGTTTCCCTTTAACAACGGACAAAGGGACACCAATGTCTGCGAGGGGGACAGCTGAAACCGGCTCTGTCGACCCCTTCCTGGCAAGCTCGTCGGCAATTTCATTTCCTTCTATATTCCTGTGCCCAGGAACCCAGATAAGGGAGATGTTTCCTGCTCGATCGAGATGTTTGAGTTCACCAGAAGAGAGCTGCAATACGGCGACGACAGTGCCTTGATCGCAGCTTGGCTATCGGAAAAAATATTAATGTCTCCCTCCCAACAGCGATCTTAAAGTATTTTGCATGCCTGCAGGATCGCGAAGACCTCTGCTTGAAAAACGCTGCTCGTTTCCGGCAGCTTAAAGGAGGCCGAAATGCTGGCTGATTTAGAGAAAACCCCCGCTCCCACTCCAGATTCCATTTTAGATCCGTCAGTGAAAACAGAGGTACCTATATCTGTGCCGACTCTCCCTCCTTCCAGTCTTGCCTGCTCGGAAAACCAACGTAGAATCTCTTTTGCCAACAAGTGCTACTTTGGACTAAGTAGGCAATTGAGTAGTAAAGTCCATTCTACAAGGCCTATCGTATAGCGCAGAAGCTTGGTGGATGACAACATCTCATGAGGCGTCCCTTGGAGTGTTCAAGAGGGAGATTCTGCGGAAGAAATTTGAACTTTTGCACGTTGGTGACGACCACATAGACATAGCGCGGCGAAAACAAAATCCGAATAGATATAAACGTTTCGACTCTGAAAGGGTTCGAGGTGGTACCAGCTAGTGGTAGCAGAGGAAGCGAAAGGCTTCCTCTACGTTGCAAAGATCAGGTGGAGAAGGACTTGGCTTCACTTGATGACGACGCCAACCGACGCCTGTTAGCACGAGAAAGAATGGACTGGCGCACTTTGTTAAACTCGGCCAAAATCGGGCAAGCAATTAACGCACCAAACAAGAAGAAGAAGAACGCGTTAAAATTATTGAAACTTTTTATGAAAATGGTCGCAGAATTCGTGTTTTTTTAAGGGGGAAATAATCGTTCGAATGAGTCGGCAATTCAACGGTTGGTGCGAAATTTTTGAGAAACTGCTGGTTCTGTCGAGGATAGAAAAATTACTTGCAGACCGAAAACCAGACGTTCTGTTGGGAATATTGCGCTGTAGAGCAAAGTGAGCTGAACCACCTTCAACATCGATAGTTCGACGTTCTCAACAATTAAGCATTCATGAATTGACTGTTTGGCGTATTTTACCCGTAGACGTGCTCATCGTGGCTCATCATTTAAATGATGTAATTTTCCACATATAATTGTTAAGAGCCGTATTTTGAACAAAAATAGGAAGTCTGAAAGGTTTTAAATGTTTTCATGTTTTATTTTAAAACAACGGGACTAGGCGCGTCTTTTGAAAGTCCCTTTATATACAATACGAGTACAATTGCATTAAGCTGCCGTAGGAAGGCTCTGTGCGATGCAATAAATAAATTTACCTTTTTGCAGTAAAATTTTTATGGGTGGAAATCACAAAAAGTCAACAGAGAAACAAGAACAATGCACAACTCACTTTCAAAGTAAACTGAGGACTTATAAAACATAAATTACTCGCAAATCTATGCACATAGGTAATTTGTCTATTAAATAACGAGACGGACGCTGTAAAATATTTTGTTTGAATTTACGTTATTCAATAGCCACATCTCGTCTGTATTTCATGCAAACCTACTTAATACTTAGAAGTGCTCAAATTTCAATACAAATATTGAAAACAAGAAAAAAAACAACATTAAACAGTGCCACAAATGAAACTCACCTCATCCCTTGAATTGCTATGGCCCATGCTGAATTTGGAAGCGAAGAAGCCGAAACGTACTGGTGTCTTTGCCGAACTCCCGCCCTGAAGGTTCACCTCCTTGAGTATTTCACGCGGTGGCTCCGAACTGCCCAGCGAAAGTCGACCGCCATGTTTGCTGGGTGTAGGCGGACCTGGACGCTTGTAATTAGTGATGCCTGTAAGTTTTTTGCGCGCACCACCGCCACTCGTTGTGCTGAGCAACGCACTCATGCTATCATCCAAGCTATGTGGTCCCTCCTAAGAGAGTAGCGGTAATTATATAAAAAAAAAAGAAATATTTATTTTTAATAAGGAATGCAAGGCGCAATAGTAAAATATTAAATTCTATGCAGACAACAGTAAGCGTCGAACGCTGCTGACACGAAACATTTAGGAAACAAGTGCACATTTTTTAAACATCGTTTAACATTCTTAGAGCAGGACAATGCAATAAACATGAGCACAACAACAACAACAATTACAAATATGCCAATGCACTAAAAGTGGAAACGATATTCTTTCTAATTCTCTTTCTAATTTCAATTACATGCATTGTTTTTTTGTTTTTGTTTATATCTGTGTATAAGAGAAATTTATTAGACGCGAAAGTAAACCCTTACAATTTTTATGTGAAATGAACAGTTTTTCAAGCGTAGAAATATCACAGAAACATAACTTCGTTTTCTCCTCGTCTCGCATTGTGCTCTTTACGTTCACTTCATGGGGGGAGGTACACTTCTATTTACAAATAATTTTTGTTTTGTTTTGCAAATGTACAAAAGTACATTTTAGTCACTTTTTATTGTTGTGATTTTGGCTTTTTTCTGTTTAAAGCGCCTGCTTGCCTAAGTATTTGCAATTATTTTGCATCGTTATTTTTGGAAAAATACTGGAAGTGATAAAATGCGATACTTGTTTTGATGTTGTCACTGCTGTTTCTCCCTCTGAGGGTGCGGTGTCTTGAGTCGACTTTGTGCTTATGCTGGTAGTGCTTACTTTCAATTCATCTTCATGCAAACCGTGGTCATATTGAGCAGCATAGGTGCTTTTCAGGTGTGGTGGTAACAATGAATTTCGGTATTGTAATTCCTCAGCACTGAAAATGTAAAGAGTAAGGAAATCTTTGAGTTATTTCTTATAAATAATAGAATTTTAATACATTTATTTCTATACCCAGCACATTTTTAGTGCTAGAATAGGTGGGGTATTGCAATTTTGTTCATATAACAGTAGTTTGTGAATGACTAATCCATTAAACATTTTAATATAGTGTCAGACCGAAAATACTATTTCAATTATGAAGATGTTGTCTGAGTGCCCCAAAGAAATAAGCTTGAAAAGCCATCAATTATGGACCAACAGCAGCTTTCAGTCACGAGGCAGCCATCCATCAGCCAAAAACATCGAAATTCAAAACAGACGGTCTTAATTCAACCCCTATATTTTGTTGAGCTCATATCACCAGTTTGCTTGTCAACGAACTTGCAATGTTTACATATTACGAGCCCAACCCGTGGTGTTTTAAAGTAAAATGGGTTGTAATACAATACTTAATAGGATGTTTCTGGTAACTTTTGGAAAATCTAAGCTAAGCGCGACTTACAACCTTCACTATTAACTATATATAGGTACACTGAAGAGCAAAACTGTAACAAAAGGTAATGCTTTCTATTTCAACAAATTTTTTTTAGGCATGTTTTCACAAACCAAATATTTTTTTTTGCATAACTTTATTGTCATGTATGTACTCTCTCTCTCAAACCGGTTTGGTGTCAATGTAACAACAACAACACTAGTAGTAAGCAATAATGCAAATAAAGATAAATGTTACAGTTTTGCACTCGACCATTTTTTTTATTTCTTACAAAAATAAAATAAATATTAATAAGATGTCCAATATCATTTGGATTTTTTCAGCTCGTGGATGGCTGTTGAAATAGAAAGTATTACATTTTGTTGTAAATGCAACTACTGCTAACGTGGAATTGCGTATACGCAGTGTAGGCCCGATTAGGGGCCTATTTTATAAAACTGACTATGACAATGACAAATTTTGTCGCGACAGGCATTGTTTTGTTTCCCAAAAATGTGACAAAATTATCGTTATCCGGTATTCCAATTTCCGTTGACAAAAATGTCACCAACCAAACGTGTTTTTGAATTTCATTTTGAATCGTAGGCAATTGTGTAAATGTTAATTGTTAAATGGTACATTTGAAGTATTTTAAACAGTGAGTCTTATGCGAATATATACAGGTATCCCTTGTATAACGCGGTCTTATACAACGCGGTTTCGATATAACGCGATTTGGAAAAATTAGGTTTCAGTACAACGCGAAATTTAGGCTTATATAACGCGAAGGGGAAAATACATAATTATAAAATCTGGTAACACTAATTTGCGTACCACATATATATAATATGTAATGTATTTTTAATGTAAACCGGGAATTACCCTTTTTTGCCTTCACAACATGTGTGAGTATACCAGAAAAGGAGCTTAAAAGAACCACCCATCAAAAACTGATAACAGATTTTGCAATTATAAAACCAGTAGAAGAACCACAAGGTCCCACAACTAGTTTCTTACCCAATAGCGAAAACTATGTTAAAGAAATATCTTCTGATGAAGCTATTGCTCCCCCAAAACGCCCACATGCAAAGATCTTTGAAAACAGTGAAACAGTTTAATTACCATAAGAAGTTTGAAGAATAACAATAAAGTTTTTAATAAACCTTTAATTTGTTTTAGTTTGTTTTTAAATTTTTCAATGTGCACATAATTATTTAAGTTTTGTTTTTTGAATTTTGAAATATGTATGTGCATATGTATTATTATTCATATTTTGTGTTTTTAATTGTATAAGAAATCTGAACTTTAGTATTGAGTTGAAATATATGTGCATCTGTTATTTTGTATGTATTTGATTAAAAAAAAAACCTATTGGAACATAACCCTCAAATTTATATGAAAACTATGTTTTAGATAACGCGGAATTACATAACGCGCAATTCTTCTGGAACGTAACTATCGCGTTATACGAGGGATACCTGTATTTAACTATTATGCATTAAATTTTAACCTGCAGAAGTTCGAAAATATGTGTGTTTAATTTAACAGAAGAAAATCGCTGGGTTAATAGGAGAAAAACGCTAGGCTTTGTTGCATTTTGAAATAAATTAAGGGATTAGAGGTAGTCAGAATTTTAAAAAAATTGGATGTTTTTTTGTAAATTCTTAAAATATGATATATCTTAAAAATATTGTGTGAAAATTTGAAGTGAATCCGACAAATACTTTTCGAGTTGTTCAATAATTAACAAAAGACACGCGGGCGCTCTGGTAATCGATAGAAAAACTTTAAATGCGTTTTTCTCAAAACTATGTTTTTTGAACTGGTGATCACTGCAACTTAAAAACCGCTTGGTAGGTTTCAATAAAATGTATGCTGCTTTTGAAAAACTCGTGCTTGATCGAAGGGTTTTTTTTTTCAAAAATTTCGATTTTTTTACCAATTAATTGTCGGTTATTTTCTGGAACACATGAAAAAATATTTCCTGAGGCCGCCATATTGTTAATTTTGAAAACCAAAAAAAGCTTCGATCAGGCACAAGATTATATAATATATACATATATAAAATTGGCCCTAATTTAATGTTAGGGCATTCGAAAACGAGTATATTTATATATTTTAAAATTATTTACAGATTAAAAACTCCGCTGTTTTATTTCACTCCATTCGATACGAATAAAATATACGATGAACAAATCGACATAGAATCGATATTCCGTTTTCTTGGTTAAGGCGTGCGTTATATACAGTTAGAATTTTCAAAATATCGATTTTGTTTTTATTTTATTTTTCTTAATGTACATATGTACATTTAAGAATGCACACAGAAAAGTTAATATCGTTCCGGGGAATATTTTCGAAGTTACACGCAAATTTGAAAAGGCGTTTCAGAGAATTTTTACCCTATGTCAAGTGCTTTTCAAACTTTAAACGCGTTTTTCTCAAAACCGTGTTTTCGAAGTCGGTGGACACGCTTTCTCAAAAATGGCTGAACCGATCGTCTTGAAATTTTAACACAACCTTCTCAGATATATTCTCCAGGTATTAGTCGAAAGACTAATGCAATACCTCTTCCCTGATATACAGAAAGCTTTTTTACGAAATACATAGTGAGTGGAGCACTAATGGCTGGAGCTTTGTATTCACAGACGGATCCAAAGACAACCTGAACACCTCATTTGCGGTGGTAAACGAACAAGGAGTTGCCTTTATTAAAGAATTCACACACAACGATTGGTGCAAATATCAGCACGCCTACAAGCGCATAAATCCGGAACGAAATAGGCCAGATATCCAGCTAAAAATTTTCACAAGATGCCGTCTAGTCATACTAAAATTAGCCACGAACACCTCCTAACTGGTAAAGCAGCCCCCGAGTGTAGTATATGCAACCGCCCACTGTCTATAAATCACATTTTAGATCATTGCCCTAAGTTTTCCAATAGTAGGAAAAACATATTTAAAAACCAATCACCTTCTGTCGCATTAAGAAAATACTCACCCGATAATGTTAAAGATATTTAACAAGTTTATATACCAAAACAATCTACTATATCTTGTATAATACAATTAATGTTCCCTAATCTAAAGTTGTTATACTCAGTAATGTTAAGATATATTACAATAGATAAACATCAGGCCGATAGTCTTAGTAGCTAGTGCCTCTTTTTTGTAATATAGTTATTTATAATTATATTTCATTATTAATAAATAAATAAATAAATAGTCGAAAGAATAAGAATTCTGATGATTTTTTCTATTTTTTTAGGCAATTTTTCGCGAAAATTTTTGTAGAAAATTCGATTTTTTTTTCCTATAGCCGCCATTTTATCAAAAATTAAAATTTTGACTATTCCTTCGATTAATACCTAGCTTTATCTATCCACAAAAAGAATCTAATTGGTTTTTCGATTACAGATAATCCAAACCGGAGATATTTTGTCCGGCGTCGAACGCTTTTTTTGGAGGACATTTGGGACATCATCTGCAGGAGCCGTGCACTTCAATATTTTCACTAACTTTGCGTGCTATAATTAACTTTAAAGTAGACATTATTTGAATAATTAAAAATTGTATTTGTTTAATAAAATCGTTTTTTGTAAAAAATTCTCAAAAAAACGTGATTTTTCAGCCTTACAAGTGTACATAACCCCTTAATTTTAAATATTTGCCTTCGATTACGAATTTGTCGTTTTCGCATATCGGAAATGATAATTACTATTAAAATGTATGTGCACTTACCAAACGTCGCGACACATTGACATTCTTCCTATTTGCAAGTCGGTCAGGTATGTATTATTAAACACTTCACCCTCCTCATCCTCCATTGCGAAATTCGAACTTGTCGCGGCATTGGATGCCGCCGACGATAGCGATCTTGGCAATGAATTCGTCGCCAAACTAGGACGTTTAAAGTGATCACTCTCACAATCCTTCAGATGTTTCACTTTGGTAGATAGTATGGCATTTTGCTTTTGATATTCCAAAACACGGTCATTGGTGCGCATAATTTGATCGGAGAGTTTGCGTATATGCTCCTCATATTTGGCATTCTGCGTTCAAAAATACAAATGGTAACGATAGTTTTTGAATATTTCATATAATATTTATATATTTCATTTATTTCATATTTGTTCCACTTACCTGTGCCTTCAACACTCCCATTTCCTCGCGTTCGCGATCTTGTTTGTCTTTCATTTTCGCTACTTCCTCGGTATAGAGTGTTTTCTGATGTGAGGTGGTTTGGTACATACAGGGAAAACGTTAAGCAATTTGGATCGAGGTGAAGAGGCGGTTCGAAGTTTACATATGTGGGGAAATCGAACGCAAGAGGACAAATTGAAATTGAGAAAATAACAAAGGGCGCAAAATGAGAATATTTTTTTTTTAAGATTAAACTTCAATGAAAAAATGATATACTGCTAATTTAAACTAAAGGAAGTATGTTAAAGAAATGCGCGTGCTGCCTATGCCTATTCCATTGCCTCTAGCCTCTACTAATATCAGTAGTTGTATTTAAATGTATGCTAAATGCGTAGAGGTCTAAAAAACAGGTTCGTTAATATTGAATATTGAAATTTAGTTTTCAAAAAATTTAGCTCTGGAAATAGTTAAGCAATAACGTAAATGATGTGGATGATATTTAAAGTGGGGACATCACAGCTGCACAGTGATTTCTTCACTTCTACTTATAGGCTAAATTCTATAACACGTCGTTGTATGTCTGTATATGTGCGCTCACATGCATACACGAACAATCAGAAGTAATTACAGTAAATACTGCATTTCATTAGTGTACGTTAACATTCGAAAAAATACTATATATTTCTAAACATATATACATGAAAATTTTACAATAACAAAACTATGAAAAAAAAAAATATTCGATTGCATAAACTGAAATTGGACGCGCATGCACACAGTTTTAGATTTAAGAATAAGCTAAAATACTGTAACCAATAATTCATTCTATCGCTAAAAGTCATTGAATGGGATGATGCGAGCCTCGGAGGTATACTAATATTAATGTCCTGCATCGTGCATATCGTTCAAAATACAGGAGGGGAATTGCTTTTGAATAACAGCTCCATATCATTTTGCCTCATAAATAAATTGAGCGTAATAACAAGCAGTACTTGCAACAAGAATACAACAATAAAGTATCTGAAACAGGTGTTGAATCGATTTTTCCACTTTGTCCTGGTCCCATAGATTTCGAACCTGTGACATTGCGTCTGCGTTGTAAGTTCGATTTAAAAAGAAGAAAGGAAAAGAAAAACTATGGTCAGAAAAGCTGTATGCGCTTAAATGAAAGTAGTAATTTAATCGAAAAAATAATGATGAATTAACTTAAGAGCAACAGAGGCGGTGGCATTGGTGAGTGACATTGGTGGATGATGATCGTGTTGATAAAGAGATTTCATATTTCAAAATCTGTGTGAACTGAGAGCAACGCGTGCATGTGAATGTGGTGGATGTGTGGCATTGGATGTTTCGCTAATTGTGCTTTGGAAATAAAATTTAACTTAAAAACGCTAAAGGGATCTAAAAAAAAGTTCGTTGTTTTAATCAAATAACAAATTTGTGTATTTCTATGGGGTGTTCCGAAACGCTCGTGGCGATGCCAATATATTTATATGGTTCTAAACTCTAATATCACGCATATTACAAGTATTGGGAGGCGATATTTTTTATAAATTTTGTATATTAAGTTTTTTTTTTCTTCCAAAGCTTTTTTCGTGCCCTTCAATAAACCACCTCCAAAAAATACACTTCCAATTTTCGAAACGGTTTCAGAAACCATTCAATTCACTTGAACATCTACCAACTCGAAACGGTGAGATATTTTCAATTTTTGAGAAGTCACAAGAAAGACGAATACGCCGGTTGTGGAGCTATTTGGAGAGATGTTTTGGCATAGTTTTACGCAAACGACGCACAAATACCCAGATAATATATAAGTAAGTATGGAGTATATAAACAGGCCCATAATTTCCAGACCTGCGTGAATAAGCAAAGATAGAAAAAGTTTTTTTAATAGCGGCAAATGGCAAATGCAAACCTCCTATGGATCTACATGGTTATGACAAGACCTATTATCACCTATGCATCAGTGGTCTGGATGAGTAGACTCCCTCTCGTGGGAGTCAGGAGGACCTTATCGAGACTACAACGCACTGTGACCATCTGTTGCGTGGGAGTTTTTCGGACTACTTCAGGCCCGACATCAGATGCTCTGATTAGTCTACCACCACTTGATGTTTTCATCCAAGGAGAGACCTTGAAGGCCATCTGCATGCTGAAACACAATGGGAATTCGTACGGCCCCTGTCCGGCATTGGACAATAAAGTAGGCATGGATATCGATCCAACAATCCTCGCCATGCCCCTTGACTCCATGCTATCTAGAGTCGTGCTTGACAAGAGAATCAGTGTGGTGCTGCCAAAGGCTCAACTGTGGCCAAACTAAGAAAATGAGCCCGGCAAACACTGTTTTCGCATTTTCACGGATGGCTCCAGCGAACACGGCTCTGGCTCTGGGGTCTACGTGGAATCCAGCGGGACAAAACTACTCTTTGCTCTTGGAATGCACGTATCTGTGTTTCAAACGGACGTATGTATATGCTGTTCAAAAACGATGAACTTTGTTGTGGAAGCAGATGGAGAGGCAGATCTGTATGTGTTAGCAGCGACAGCCAAGCTGCGCTCATGGCCTTAGACAGCCCCTAACCACTTCAAGGGTAGTCGAGTCCTGTAAATCTAGGCTGAACTGTGTCGGTAGCTATAATAGCCTGATGCTAACATGGGTTCCGGGACACGTGGGTAACGAGATCTCTGGCCCGGAGCCCGTTCTGCCACTCCCTTCTGCAGCCATCAAAGCCACGGTTAGCAAACGGGCGACTCTAACTCCAAGAAGCGAGCTTGGCAAGCTGAGAGAGGCTGCAGATGGACAAAACTGATGTTACCTGTCATGTCCGACCGACTGTCACAGTTTCTCCTGATGACGGGCCACTTTCTAAAGGCAAAGCACATGGAAAATGTGGGCCTCTCAGACAGTGTACTCTGCCCAGCATGTTGAGAGGAGAATGAGACGGCGGACCACTTTCTGTGCGTTTGCCCCGCCTTCGCTCGAATTAGGCTTGAGGTTGTTGGCACTGATGTGTTAAGAATCGTCCAACTTGGCCTCTTGGCACCGAAAGATCTATTCAGATTTCTTCGGAGGTCGGGTAGCTTTAAAGAAGAGGAATCCGAGTGCAGTACAATGGATTTAATTGTGTCTGAGTGCATTGCATTGGGCCGTACCATACGGTGATATATTTAAAGGTCGCACTACGCAACAGTTTTAGTATTTCAGTTTCATATTTGGTGAAGTCATTGTGTAAAACAGCGTTCCAAAATAAAGTCCAAAAACGTAGTTTCACTACGACCAAGCCAAAATGCCGCAGCAAGCCGACAAAAAAATTGTTATTTATAAACGCAATAAGTATCAAATCGTTGAAAATGTCGATCAAATAATGAAAATCGTGAAGGTTGACTGGCATGTGAGCACTTCCTCCAACTTCGGTCTCATTGGTCTCCAGAAGAAACTTTATGTACGCGAATTTACGCAAAACAATCTTTTGGGCCGTATGAAACTCTACAATTACTTGCTGAAATGCAGGAATATGAAAGAGGTCGTCCCAAGCCCGAATCAACAATTAAGATTAGCTGCTTATTTGGTTTAAAATTAAGCTGTGCATTTGGAGAGGGCATTTGGTGAGATTGGAAAGGGATCATCTACTACCGAGTTACTCCCAGCTACCACGAAACACTCAAATCGGACCCCTACTGTCAAAAAGTGATCAGATCAGAAGCAAGCAATCGCCCAGGAGCAGCCAGATTTGGTGAATAGAAATAGTGTTGTGTACCATAAAGACAATACCAGACCGCACACATTATGAAGGACGCGCCAGAAACTGCGGATCTTGAATGAGAGGCTCTATCGCTTCCACTGCATAGCCTGAAACTGGCACCAAACGATTGTCACCTTTTCAAGAATTCGAACAATTTTCTTGTTGTATAAAACCAAAGAGACTGTGTGTCAAGTTTTTTTACAAAAATGTGCAAAAATTATCCCATGAAATGACGCTAATTTTATTTAAATTTTTGCTAAGTTAATTCCATCGAAATGAAAAGAAAAAATAATCAGAATTTTTTATTTGCCCTAACACTTGATTTAACAAAGTTCAAGCTTTTAGATCTTCGAAATATTTTCGTCAGCAGATGTCAGTATTTCACCGGCTTGTTCAGTTTTTAGAGGAGTAAAAGCGAAAATTATTATATTATTTTTGCCGCTAACTTCTACTGCTTGGATTAGCAATTTTATTGAAAATGCTGGACTTTACATTTTTTTTTTTCATTTTTAACGAAAATATAGAGCAAAATGCACAGAACCTCATTCAGTCGTCTTTTTCGCACAGCTAAGTTGATCCCAGCCCGGTTCATCGGCAATCATTTCTTCATAATCTGCCTATGTGCAGAGATTAAATCAGATAGGAACTTCCGGAATGAGCGAACCGCCATTCTGAGCGACACCAAAAAAGTTTAAGAGTTTAAAAGTCTCTTAACTTTCCTAAAGGATAAACTGAGAATGCTCACGGGCATTCCCACAGACCATCGCAGATTGCGTAGTCAACTGCACATGATCGGGATATGGTCCTCTGACTCTTGTCGTTTCTGTGACCAATCCCAGGAGACACCAATGCACCTTCTCCCTGAATGCAGCGCTATAGTACGGAAAAGGCATACACGCTCAGTCCAACCTCTATATTAAGTTTAATAAGGGGCTGGGTGTGGATGAGGTACTGTGATGAGAAGAGGGCACAAAGACCATCAGATCGAAGTGCAAATATACAATAAATCTAAATCTTATCTGAGCAAAAACTTGCTCGGCATGTCCAGGACCAGTATGGCTGAGAATACATTCTGACAGCCCGATTCAATTCAAATATAGGTTGCGAAAGAAATTACTAGGTTGCTTTAAAAATACGTAAATTAAGAGCAGTTCATTTAACAAAGAACACAGCCCATCTCACACCGCAAGACTCCTTCCTCATGGTAACGTGCAAACTGAAGAAGCTGAGTGCGTCTATGTGACACATCATAGACGTTTTGCAACGAGCTAGCATTTCTCAACGGGCTATGACAGAGAGAAGAGTTGGATAGTCTCGAGATCGCGCTCAAATGCATTGCTTCATTATACGAAAGTTGAGATTGACGGAACATGTTTCCAATGAGGCCACCTTCACATGGGTGGAAGAAATGTCCATAGGAGGCTTGACAAAGCCCAGCAACTTCGCATTCTGCTTTAAATTTAAAAATTTGTTCACAAAATAATATATTAAAAACATTTCCACATTTTCGTTTACCGAAAAAACAAACCACAACAGATTTTGTAGGAACGTAACAAAAAATTAAAGGTAAAAAATAGTGGTAGACAGGGTGAATTTGATCCCATTTGCAATTTTTAAAATAAGCGCCAGTATTATCAACAATTATGGGTGATGGTTATGGAGCCGCTATAGCCGTATAGGAAAAAAATCTGCATATGGTTTTTGTAGATCTAGAGAAGGCCTCCGATAAGGTGCCTAGGCAATTAGTATGGCTGTCCTCAAGAGCTAAAAGAATACCAGAACAATACATCAAACTAATTCAAGACATGTACCACGAAACCCCCATGCATGTATGTATGTACATCTGACGGACTAACGCAAAAGCTCCCAGTGATGATCGGTGTCCCCCAAAGTTCAGCACTCAGCCCGTTGATTTTTAACATTCAAGACAAACCGCCATGGAATATCCTTGATGCGGACGATGCAGTCTTAATTAATGACGGCCTCGCTTGCTTGGAGAAACAACTGTACACTTGGAATGGAATATTGACAAACAATGGAATGCGCATAAATGTGAAGAAAACCGAATACCTGCACCTACAGTTTGGCGAAAAGGAAAAAGGCCAACGAGATGCCCCATGTATTAATGGACAGTCAACAAGAGTAACCACAAGTTTCAAGTGCCTAGGATCAATCCTGAGCGAAAATGGAAACATAGACAAAGACGCGACAAACATAGTTAAAGCGGCGGGGTTAAAGTGGCGCACCCTGACGGGCGTCTTATTTGACAGGAAAATGCCATTAGCGATTAAGGGAAAGTTGTACCTGCGTGAGACCAGTAATGCTGTACGGTCAGGAATGTTGGACAACGCAAGCTAAGCCCAAACGGAAGATGCACGTAGCGGAAATGAGAATGCTTCGCTGGGCGACAGGAATAACGCGCGTGGACATAGTGAAAAACATCATGGTACGAGAAGATATGAAAATTGCACCAATCTCGGAGAAAAGGCGGGGTAAGATGGTACGGAAACGTAATGCTTAGAGACGATGATCACATTGACAAACTTGCCGTGAACTTAACCGAACTAACAAGAATTACAGGAAGACCACAATCGACCTGGTCCTAAATACGATACAAAGGGGCATAAGAGAGCAGCATCTTTTTGATGTAACGACGCAGGACAGAGTAACCTGGCGCATGACGGCAAGAAGGGCCGATCCCAAATAGGAGCAAGGCAAAAAGAGAGAGAGAGGCGTCATACGTCAAGCATATTTGACACTTGTGAACTAGACAAGTAGACTGACAAACAAACAAGGAATGGAGCGCGTAAAGGTTAAAATAAAGATTTCCATCACTCAAAATCATTTAAAATTAGAAGATAGATGGGATTTAGCTTGGCGCACTGCCCCAGGCTGTCGAAGAAAGGAGCACCCAGTGATCTTAACCGTCTAGCTGCCAAGCCCAGACATTTACAGAGAAAGTACTCAACAGTCTCCTTCTCTGAAAGGTCCCCACAGCTCCTGCAATGGGGGTCAAATTTAGAAATTGAATGGCGAGGAGTCCAAAGGACTTTCTGAGACCCTTTGTATATTGTACTGGGGTCAAATGGTTTTCAAAATAGCACATGCGCTTTAGTGAGCAATAATTTGTGCAGTTCCCCTTCTGTCAAAGAGACACCGATGCCGGGGTAGGAGGTCTCTGAGGCAAATTCAGTCCCTTCCTGGCAAGCTCATCAGACATTTCATTTCCCTCTATGTTCCTATGTCCTGGAACTCCAATTAGAGAATTGTTACCTGCACACCCAAGACATTTGATTTCCTTCTTACAGTAGTTTACTAGTTTCGATCTGCACCATGGCGTCGTCACTTGAAAAACACTAACAGTATTCGACAGTTTAAAAGATATACATAAATTGGCTGATTTAGAGAAAACCCCTGCTCTGACTCTCGATTCCATCTTGGAGCCGTCAGTGAAGACAGAGGTGCAAGCTTCGGTGCAGATTTTCCCCTATATCCAATCCTGCCTATTTGGATAGATTGCCCTAGCACGACCCCCAAACTCTAGTTTGCGGATAGAGAGATCTGTTCGAAGTTCGGAGAAATACGGTGTTAACTGCCCGAAAATGCTACTATGTCCCTTGAGAGATTGCCTCCAGAGGTCAACCGCCTTCAACCTGATTGCACTTTGAGCTGCGATGGAAATAACGTACAAGTCGATGGGAAGTAACTGCAAAAGGACATTCAGCGCTGGGGTAATGCCAATGCATGCAGTTCTTTGCACCCTCCCCAGTTTAGTGATATTATAGCCCTTCCGAAGAGCTTCCCACCAAACCAGACATCCATACGTTAAAATTGGCGGTTTTGCGCGTTGTATGGCTTGAGTCCCCATTTTTTATCGAACATAGATTTACAAGAATTGAATTTTATACTGGCCTTCTTTACCCGATTTTCAATGTGCAGCTTTTAATGCAGTTTTGAGTCAAGTATCACTCCAAGATACCTAACTTTCGATGAGAGCGGGAGAACGTGGTTGTTTAATTTGGGAAGTCGAAAGGGTGGAAGTACTATATATATTTTCTGGGAAATAACACCAGCTCCGTTTTGTCGGAGTTGATTCGGACGCCGCAAATGGCTGCCCAGCGACTTTTGTTGGAGGGAGAGGGGTGTTAGATAAATGGGTGTACCGAAAGATGAGCTAGACGAAGACGACCGGTGATTACACTACATTGACAGGGCAAAGTTACTGCAGCCCAGCGACTGAGTACAGCCAGTGACCTATCCAAAATCTCAGCCATGACTGAGGGAAACCGTCCCGATACCTTCAGGACCAAGTCATCGGCGTATGCTACTATCTTAATCCCAGCCTTATTTAGCATTATCAGAACTTCGTCAATAGCAACTAACCAAATGTAGGGGCAAAAGCTCACCACCCCACCCTGTACTAAAATAAAATAAATAATTGGCGCGTACACTTCTGTTAGGTGTTTGGCCGAGCTCCTCCTCCTATTTGTGGTGTGCGTCTTGATGTTGTTCCACAAATGGAGGGACCTACAGTTTCAAGCCGACTCCGAACGGCAGATATTTTTATGAGGAGCTTTTTCATGGCAGAAATACACTCGGAGGTTTGCCATTGCCTGCCGAGGGGCGACCGCTATTAGAAAAATGTTTTTATTAATTTTGCCTTCACCGAGATTCGAACTAACGACCTCTCGGTGAATTCCGAATGGTAATCACGCACCAACCCATTCGGCTACGGCGGCCGCCCCCCACCCTGTACTACAAGTTCAAAAATTGATGTAGGCTCTTTCCCTTTGACTTCAAATTTCGATAACACATTGCGAGCCTATTGCACTAGCAACAGAGAAGTATTATAAAAATGCCAAGGACACCGTTAATTTGCAGGTTCATTCGCTTTGCAGCAGAGAGTTTAACATAATCTTTCTAGGCCTAACTACCTAACGTCTATTCACAAAAATTGACAGTGTGATGTCCCTACAGGTGGGAATTGCTGGAGTACATAAAGACGTTGTTCAACTACAGTGACAAAACATTTAACTACTACATACAACACTGAGTATAAATTACTTCAAATACCTACATATTTATTAGTATTTATGTTTGCTCGCTCACCATTTTATTTTTCATTTTTTCCAGTTTGCCTTCCATTTCCAAGCGATTCTCTTTGATGCGCTCCTCGCTCGCCTGTAGACGTTGCTTAATTTCTTGATATTTAGCTTGGAAAATTTGGTTATCTATACGCAACTGTGCATTGGCCTTCTTCTCTGACTCAGCCAACGCCTCGGTTACGTGCAAACGTTCACGCAGTTGCACGACTTCTACGCTCTCTTCTTTATTGCCATTGCGCAACGAGTCGCGCTCGCCCTGCAACGTTGAAATCTCGTCCGTCTTGCGGCATAACTCCTTGCGAAGTTGCTCTGCTTCGGCTTCGAGTGTGAGCACTTTTTCGTCGCGCTCCGAACGCAAATTGTCACTATTTATTTCGTACTCTTTCAACTTGGCGCACGTATACAAATGCTCAGTTTCAATCTGGACTTTTTCCTCCTTCAACGCACACATATCGATTGCCAAGTTGCGCAATTGTTGATCCAGCGCTTCACATTTCTCCTGTGATATTTGCAGGGCTAATGAAATTTTCGCCAATTGATCGTTTATATTGGAATTCTGCTCTTGCAAATGTTGAGCATCGGTTTGTAGCTTTTGGGCAAGCGCTTCGAATTCGTAGGCGCGTGCCAGCGCTTCGTCGCGTTCGTGAATGGCTTTCTCCAAATCTTCAGCAGTGCGATCGGCACTAATCGTCTGCCTCAATTTGTTTAGCTCCGAGTTGATGGCACCAATTTCGTGATTCAAGCGCACATTGCTCGCCTCGGTCGTCTCCAACGAATAGTTCAATTTTCGTATTTTCTCTTCGTTTAGCTGACGATTTTTATCGAGTTTTGTCAGTCTGGCTGTGGCATCTGCCTCAGCGGTTTCTAGTTTCTTTTTCTCCGTCTCGAGTAATGTCTTAATTTGCTCCAGTTGATTCACCTTATTGATGAGCTGCTGTTGACTGCGTTGCAGTGTTTGTTTCTCATTCTCTAGCAGAGTTTTTTCGCGCTTCAACTTTTCCGTAGCTACCTTTGACGCATTCAACGACTCGTTCAATTTCTCATTTTCGTGTTCAACCTTTGAGCAACGCGCCTGTGTATCACCCAACTTTATAGAAATCTTTTCAATGCGTTTCTTACTCGCTTCTTGCGATTCACGCAATTTCACGTTCTCAGCAGCCAGCTCCTCCTTCTTACTTTCAAGCGTTTGCAATTGCGCGCGCAACAGTTTCAGCTCTTTCTCCGTGGAGTCCAATTTGCGTTCTAATGTTGTGGAATTCTGCAAAATATTCTTCACCATCGACTCAGTCGAGCTGTGCTGCGCGCTGGTTTGTGTGAGCTGCTGACGCAACTCTTGCAACTGCTCAACCAGCGAATCCTTCTCCTGCCGCAACGTATCGCTGCCCTGTATCAAACGCGTAACATTTTCATTGGCGCGTTGCAACTCCATCTTCAACTCTGCTTTTTCCTGCTGCAAGCGTTCCAACGCAGCGGCGGCATTTTGATGTTGCTCTTTCACGATGGCCGATTCGTGCTCCAACTGTACAACCTGTGATTTCAACTTCTCTCGGGCGTCCTTCAAATTATGCAGCTCGCTTTTTAGGCTATCCGTCAAGGCGCTGCGCTTACGTTCGCCCACCAACTGTTGCTGCAACTCGGTGATCTCCGCATTGCGACTGAGTAGTTGGCTGTTCAATTTATCGTTTGCCTTTTCCAAAACCTCAACCGCGCCCTGACGCTTCTGTTCGATTTGGTCGAGCTGCGTATGCAAGTGCGAGATGCCATGCAGCAGGCGATTCAGCGCGATGCGTAGTTTGCCCAG
Organism: Anastrepha ludens; assembly: GCF_028408465.1. Lineage (NCBI taxonomy): Eukaryota > Metazoa > Arthropoda > Insecta > Diptera > Tephritidae > Anastrepha > Anastrepha ludens. Next base: position 21,819,178 of record NC_071499.1, on the reverse strand, counting down.
CAGCGTGTCCTTGTCATTCTCTGCCACCTTGAAACACTCATCGACCACTTCTGGCATCTTGTCGCCATCACCCGCCAAGTTATTATGGTTCTCTATGGCGGCAGTGATCTGCTGCAAAATGCTATCGATGTTCTCCTGCTCAACTGACTGCTCGGTCAACATGCGCATCATTTCCGAAAATTTCGTTTGCCAATTGTCGCGCTCGTGCTCCTGTTCCTCTTGCATACGCTGCACTAGTGCTTCCTTTTCCGACAGATCGGTTTGCAATTTGGCGCACAGCTCATTCGCATCTCTGATGTGGTTATTCAATTCGGCACAACTCTTCTCCAATATAATTGCCTTCTGGTCCTTCTCGCAAATGGCTATTTTCAACTGATCCGCAGTTTGCTCCAACGAAGCTAACAAGGCAGATTTTTCTTCTTGTTCGCGCTGCATCTGTGAGGAAACCGACGTAAAATCCTTTGCTAAACGCTCCTTCTCATCGATGGCCTTTTGTAGGCTTTGCTGCAGTGTAGCAATGGATTGCGTTTGTTTTAGTGTCGACTTTTCCAAAGCATTCAATTGGCTTTCAGAACGTTTCAGCACTGCTGTTTGACTTTCGTATGCGGTTTTCAGTCCATTTATGGTATTTGACTTTTCCTTCAGTATGCTCTCGAGTTTTTGTTCGGTTTCATATAGACGCGACTCACTTGCCTTTAGTTTCGCGCACAATTCGTGGTTACTGTTGACCTCCTGCAACAGCTGCCCGTTTATATCGTTCAAAGCGTTATCAGCCTGGTCGATTTTCGCATTGACCTTTGCGTGCTCAGCTTTGAAGCAGTCGATTTCTTGCAGCAGTTTTTTATTTTCGCCTACTACCACTTCCATCTGCTCTTCGAGCGCTTTAAGCTTTTCAGCGCTGCTTTGACCAATTTGAGTCTGCTCCTGCTGCACTGCTTCTAGGCGTTGTACGCTCTCGTCCAGTTTCTTCTTGACCTCTCTACTCTCCTCCAAAAGCGTCTGCAGCTCGTGCTCTTTAGCGCATAGTTCCACTTTAGCTGAGTTCAGTTCCTCCCTGAGCGAGTTGACAACATGATCGTGCTCAACTCCAAGTTCCATAACACGCGCGGTGTGGTCTTCGATGTTCGACTGCAGCGAATTTTCCATCTCTGCGGTTACCTGCTTCAACGCCTCCTTCATGTTTTCTATATCTTCTTCGTATATTTTTAGTTGTGCTTCCGCATGATTCAACTTCAGCTCACTCTGTTCTAATAGCGCTTTGTAGTTGATTTCCAATTCCTCCTTGGCCAGTATGAGGTTCTTCATGTCATCTTCCATTGCCACCATTTTCGAGACTGTCTCGCTGTGTTTAGCGCTCATCAACTCTAATTTGCTATCAAGTGCGAGTTTGTCCTCGTGTAAGCGCTTTGCATTGGCTACCACATCTCCCAGTTTTTGCGCCAAGTTTACCGAGGCATCAGTTTCATCAGCACAAAATAGCACAGCTAAAGCATTGAACGTTTTGAGTGCTGCCCCCAGGTCTTCCTTCGACGCTTTTAATTCCTTTTCGGCCAGTTCTTGTTCACTCTTCAGTTTGTTGGCGCATTCTTCTAACTTATCGCGCTCTTCTGAGATTTTCCTTATGCGTTCATCGCGCGAATTTATGGCCAATTCTGAGTTGTGCTTCTCCGTTTTGAATTCTGTCGTGAGCGTGTCGATGCGCGTCTCCAGTTCGACATTTTTCTTGCGCACTTCAATTATTTCAGCGCCAATCTTACCCATTTCAAATTCTTTCACAGCTATTTTATTACGCATCGCTTCCAAATGATCGGCAGTCTCACGTCTATCCCGCTTGGTGGCTTCGTGCTGTACCAGAATCTTTTCATATTTTTCCTTGAGCATTTTTTCAGTCTTATCATGCGCTTCCAATTCGCTTTGGTAACCTTTCACGCGTTCATTCAATATTCGTATCTCATCCGAATTGCTCGTTAAACTTTGTTGTAACGTTTCGAGTTTCTTTCGCAGCGCAACCACTTCAACATTGAGTTCGTCATTTACTTTCTTTAGCGATGAATTCGTTTTCTCACGTCCTTCTACATCATTTTCCAATTTCCTAATTTGAGCCGTAAACTCATGGTGCTGCGCGGCACACTTATTCTTGTAGGTGTCGTAATCTTTGGCAAGACTCTCCAGCTTATCGACCACTGCGAAGTTTTGTTCTTTTATCTTCACATTTTCTTGTTCATAGCGCCCTAGTTTTTCGTGCATGCGCTTCTTGCCCTGCTCCAATTCCATGTTCATATTATTCAAATTATTCAATTGTTTATTAAGTACGGCAATCTCCTTCTCAAACTCCATTAACCTGCGACTCAGTTCATCGTTTCGCCTTTGTTTAGCCTGCAGATCAGCTTGTAAGGTTTCCGCTTTTCCTTTTTCGTCTTTGAAAAGCATGCCTATGTGATCCACAAATTCGACCAAATGATCGAGACGTTCAAATGGTGTAAACTCTATACTTTCCTGCTCTTTGGCTGTAATTCTTTCCACAATTGTGGAAATATTCAATTCTTGCGCATGCTTCAGCGTATAGGTGCGTATTAAATCGGCAAGGCGTTTATTACTGTTCTTCAGCGAGTCCAATTCTTCGCGCAGTTCAGCATTTTCGTGCTCCTTCTCGCGCAATTGCACATCTACAACGGAGCGTGCAAGATTTTCAGGACTGGTCGAGCTGCCACTGGCATCGGTGATTGGCGAGAATGAAGCTTCTAAATAGTCGGGACGCGAGCAATTCCCTGCTGAACGTGTTTCATTAATAAACTGTTCTAGTTCAAGTTTATTTTCATTTAAATATTTGATGGTCTGCTCTTTTTGCTGTTGGAAATGAAATAATACCATTTTTTAGAGACAAGTTGTTTGATACTCAAATGTTTAATAAAAGTACCTCTAACTCAGCAGTAAGCTCATCGACTTTAAAGTCCAGTAGTGCGATTCGCTCCATGCAAACTACGATTTTTTTATCAGCGAAACTAAGCTGAAATATAAATTTATGCATTTAAAAAATTTATCTATAATCAATATTAAAAAATTATTTTTAGCTACCTTTTCTTGCACCAACGATTTTTCTTCGTTCAGATTTCCGAGTGTTTCAGTAAGATTTGCTATTTCCGCCTCTTTTAGTGTCAGCTCTCTACATAGACGACGTTTCATCTAAGCATTTATAAGAATTACGTGGAGTTTTGAACAAAATTTACTATTAGCTTGTAAATAAGATAAAAAATGTATAATAAATGAAATTATAAAGGGTGGTTAAGTTGTTGTTGTTGTAGCAGTATCTTCGCCCTGTCAGTGTAGTGTAATCACCGGTCGTCTTCGTCTAGCCCATCTAACGGTAGGCCCAGGAAACTAGCTGTTTCGACGGGTTGGGTCCAGGGGGAGAGAGGTGTTAGATGAGTGGGTTTGATAGGGCCTGTGAAAAGGTGGTTAGTGTCGTGCGGGGTGCCTTCACATGCCGTACATATGTTTAGTATGTCGGGGTCGATTCTGGATAAGTAGGAGTTTAACCTGCTACAGTATCCAGAACATAATTGTGCCAAGGTTACGCGGGACTCTCGGGGAAGCTGGAGCTCTTCGTCTGCAATAGGTGGTGGTTGGACTCCCATAACGGCATTCGAAGGTCGGGAGCTTAAGAAGGTGGTAAGGGTCTCCCGATGAATGTCGTTTATGTCCTGTTTGTACACTGTCTGATCCTGGAATGGTCTGTCTGTTTTGTCCAAGAAGTGCCTCCAGATGTGCCTGGGAGGTGGCTCAGGCTCAAGCAGGTGTCTGCATGGGTAAGGCCTACGGTGACACCCTAGCAGAAACTGCTTGCTGAGCAGTTTGTTATGCTCCTTTACAGGAAGCATGTGAGCCTCGTCATGCACGTGTTGTATTGGGGTCATCAGGAGACATTCTGTCTCGGTCCTAATAGCAATATTTTGGCAGGTCTGGAGCTTCGTCCATTGCGTATCACTAATTCCGGGCGACCAGACAGGCACAGCAGAGTTAAGAACCGGTCGGCCTATTGCTTTGAAAGTCGACAGCAACATTTCTTTGTCTTTGCCCCAAGTGCTGCCGGCAAGCGACTTGAGGACTTTGTTGCGATTCTGTACGCTCGTTGCAAAAGCGGTTGCTTTATTTTTCTCTGTTTTGACGTTTGGTCTCGAAATATCACCGACGACGGTGGTTAAGTTTCAAGGGCCGGTGTTGATTTTGAATAAAATAAAATTTTTTTAGGAAATTATTGTCATTTCTCTCTATTATGATAATATTGGTATGGTAAACGTATGGAACAAAATATCGGCCCACCGCGGCGTCGGCGGCACACCTCCATCCGAGGGTTTAATTTTTCGATGACGCTGAGGCATAATTGAGATTCTATGCCGTGAATGTGCCGAATTATCTCATCCTTTAGCTCTTGAATTGTTGCTGGCTTATCAACGTACACCTTTTTTTCAAATAACCCCAAAGAAAGAAATCCAGCGGTGTCGTTGACGTTTAGGTGTGGTTCACATTCAACATCGGCCCTTGAAATTTAACCACTGCTTATAAATAATTATAGTTCCAGCCTTCCTTTTGCAACTGCATTGGGAATACTCTGCTTCTTCTGCATTGCAAAGCAGCTTTCAAATATTCCAACGATTCTTTTTAAGTCTTTTGTTGTTACATACATAAAAGCATACACGGAAAATAGTAAATGCACTCACCTGCTCTCCATCTTTACTTGGCGAACTGCTTTCTGTACTTTGCGTAAGTATATCGTTTCTTAAATCTTGTATAGTTTGCTGCAGTTTTTTATGATCTTGATCTACAAAGCAGTGGAGTTAAATATTTAACAGTAAAAGAAAATAACACATCACATACTTAATTTTCTTATTTTATCCTCATTTTGTTTTATTTGCACTTCCAGTAGTCCCTTCTCATATCGCTCGGTCTCCAATTGAGCCTTTAGAAAGCAAAAATTTCAGCATATAATTTTTATAGTTTGAAATTAAATCCACCCCTCTTTCGATTGCTTACCCGCAAATTGTAGAGCTCTCGCGTTCGCTCCTCCAACATCGCAGACTTTGGTGTTGGTGGCACCATACGTGGACTGCTACTCCCTGAAGCATTGCGTGATGTCCGACATGGCGAGCTCATTCGCGGATATGATGATGAGGGGAGATTAAAGTTATTGCCAGTCGAATTATTGCCGCTCGAGTGACTATCATTACCAGAGCCCCCCGATGTGTTTGCACATTTCAGTGATGTACTCGCAATAACATACAACAACTTATCTCGGCTTATCGACTGACAATCTAGCAATTCATTGAAAAACGCCGCAATATATCGCTGATTATTCACAGACAATCTTTTGCAGATATCATGGAAATTTGTTTCTGGATACTTTACGCAGGAAAAATGCAACAGGAGCGAGTAAGCATAAATGTACTCAGTTGTATTGAGTGTGTTTTCAGCATCCAGCAGTGGCGTGTAATCCGCGTATTGGTCTGGAAGTGATATCAGAAAGTTGAAGAATGTTTATTTATTGTCTATTAAATTATTTATTACCTTTCAGAAAATCAATTAGATTCCCTTCTGGTGCTGTGTTTTTTACCAATTTATGATTCATGCGAAATTTATTGTAGAATTCGTCAATGTCTGTTTGTTCCAGGCTAAAATAGTTACCAGGAACGAACCCGCACTCCTGTATCTGTGTGAATACGAAAGAGCATGAATGGGCATGCAGAAGAAATAAATCTCATGGCTTCATTTCACAACTGCAACTGTGAACTCAATTTTAATGCTTACCCAGTGTAAAAGAACTTTTTTCCAGTTACGCACTTCCATGTTAGCAAAGAATAATTTTTGGATCTTAGCTTATTCCTTCTTTCCTTTTGCCGCCTACCTGACTACCGCCAGGCTCACTTTGAATTTAGATTATAAAATAATTTTGTAATTTTATTTCTTCACAAAACGACAGCACAACAGTAATTACAAACTGTAACACGAATATACATTAACTGACAATTTTTCTGTTCTTATTTATTGCAAGCTTCCGCAAAAAAAGATGAAAATTTACTAATCACTCTTTTGCCGCCTTGGTGCTTTTTCAAAATGTCGGAGTTATTCAGTTTCGATTTCAATCTGCACGTTTTAATTGTTATCTTACGTCACGTTTTATATAGATAATATATTAACAATATGAACTACCTAAATTAACATAATATATTTCTCATGGTAATTTTTCGGATTGTTGAAAATTTCGCAAACAAATCTACCGTTCATAAAATTTTAGATTGAAAGAAAAAACGCAACTGCCGTTAATTATAGTTTCGAATTGTTTGACATTTGGCACGACACAAAACGACGCACGCTCGGCTTTTCATTTCTTGTACGGTAGAAGAACCAGAGCTGTATTCAAATACAACGATACAACTTTTAGGCGAACGCTACACGTTCAATAATTCTCGCGATATTTGGAATAACGAAAAAAATCTAAAGTGATTAGTCACGCGTGCGATGAACATTACCGTTCAAAATTTGTGGCATCAGAATTAATATAATTATTGTGTAGTGTCATTAAAAGTTTTAAAAATGAAACAGGAAAATTTGAAAAGTTTCTGAAAGTTAAAGTAACCGATTTCAAATAGATTTCCTCCCTTGGTATCGTCAACAACCATATCTGAAGAAATTCGTTTTCATTGTCCGTCGTGATAAAAAAAAACGACGTATAGAAACGAATTAAGCAATCATAAAGCATCAATAGTTCTTACTTGATCCACGGACCGTGATACAAATTTCAAAATTTTTAAATATCAATGTTTTACCCCTCACGGTCCATACATATCTCTAATAATTATGTAATTTAAGAATTTGGTTTTCATTTTTTGTTTACAAACAATCGTGTGTATGTTGGTTGGGTTGGTTGGTTTAAGTGGTGATTCTTCTAGAATCCAACTAGCGCTTCCGCACCATTTTGATGCCACATCCTCGTTGTGTGTATGTACACTTGCCAGAAAAAGTATCCGTATATACAGAAATGAAAGCAACATATTAAGAAATTCATTGTAAAAAAAACTAAAACATTTTAAACTTTTATGAGAAATGTTAAATCAGTAATTTTTCTACAATTTCTATATATTTTTCCCCAAGCACATCATTAAAAATTAAATTTTACAAAACAAACATAAAAAAATTAATTTCATCGAAGCTCCATTCATTAATTATTGCGTTTTTAACTGACCAAACACTTCTCATAAAAGTTTAAAATGTTTTAGTTTTTTTTTACAATGAATTTCTTAATATGTTGCTTTCATTTCTTTGTGTACGGGTACTTTTCAACTGAATATTTTGCTTAATATATTGTGATTTCTGCTATAAAAACTTATTAAAATGAAGTGCGCCAACGTTGGTGAATTGTGCCAACGACAATTATTTTTTATTTATTTATTTTTATTTTTTAAAAGCTTAAATAACAATAAAATTGCTAAACAAACAAAAAGATAACGCAGCGCTAGCAACGGAGGCTTTCAGCTCAACGACAATTAAACTAAAGCTTTTCTATGCAGTTTCTTTCAATTGCGCATTCCTGCTATCCTTCATTGCTTGCATTAACCTAACTTAACTTTCCACATGTTCCTGTAATAGTGTGAAGAAGCTTCATAAATGTTTGTGAACGGATTCCTTTCTGGAGATACGATCGTACACTTATTTCAAAGAGTTAATGGGTTCGTTGGCCATTCATCCATCATTCTTCATCAATTCATCCATTTTTAGGAAGAAATTATCTTCAATAATGGATCTACAGTGAACGCTGTTAATTTCTGAATCAGTTGTGAATTTTGCCAAATTTAATACATGGTTTTGCAGTCGTATCTTAATAATAGAATCCACTGTTAGATACTCGTATTTGCAATGATCAGTAGATTAAGGTAAACTGTCAACTCGTACCTACATTGAATTTATTTTCATTTCCATCTATTAAAAGCCGCTTTTGTTTAAGAATTTCATATTATATTATTATCCGACAATGCGTGGTATTTACATGAGGCGATTTTGCAACTAACTTTAAGTTAAAAGCAACAATTTCTTGGTTTAGATGGACTCCCAACTATTAATTTAAAAAAAAATGCTGATAGCCAGCCAATTTTTAACAATTCAACTTTTTGTTCGAGCAACCTTGGGTTTGAGTACATTCTGTACTATATGTGAGTCTATTTCAGAAGTGAAATTGTAACGATTGGCTTTCTTAACGATTGTTATTAAAGTAATAAATTGAATAAAATCCATATTACAAATTTTTTGTAACGCCGAGAGCGTTATACCGCGTTTTAACTACATTTCACTTACTAAAATGGTTGTTTACATGAAAGGCTGTTCAAGATAGATACATTTTTCACAAATAATTTTTGTTCCAACTAATCGCTCGTAAAATCACTCTTTATGACTAAGTTCTTTGCTTACCAATGGGGGTATTCAGGAATCAGGACAACTAGCTTGGTGTAATTGTTTAGAAGCAGGATGGTTGAACAACTCATAAACGTACTGCTTAATAGTGTCTCAACTTTGCAAAAGAGCTAATGAAACAGCTGATTTAGCAAATATAAAATGTAGATATTAAAAGAGTCTGATTTTAAGATTACGTGTGTTTTTTTCTTGCAACCTTATGAAATAGTATCCTTCTCTTCTTAATTTTGCAGAGATGCATTTTGCTAAAAAGCTAAAGTAAAATGTTCTTCATATTAGTTGTGTTACAAAAGAACTGATATGTGTTTTGTTGTTTTTTAGAGCAGATCTTCTCTGTTACCTTTTTAACAAAGTAGATGTTCTGATTCGTGAATGCCACTAAAGCATAATTTTCCAAATACTTTTAACATATCTGCTCTCTTTCTACACCAACTTATGCTCCACATGTTTCGGTCAGCTGATTTTGTAAAACTCATTGAACGAATCAAATATAAAAACAATAATGCCGGAAGAAGTATCAGAGCCCCAAACCAAATTAAAGAAAATTGAGGGTGACGAAAGCCATACGCAAGAGGGGAATGAGTCGAGAAGTGAGACCAAATTACGGGGACCTGGCGAAACACCACCAACTCCTTTAAGCAAAAACCAACTGAAAAAGCAGAAAAGATTGGAAAAATATGAGCAGTTAAAACAAGTTCGTCGGCTAAAAGAGCGTGAAAGACAAAAACAAAAGCGACTTGAGGCACAGGCTCAAGGACTAACAATACGTTCCGGACCTTCACGAAAAGAGTTAAAGAAGCGACAACTCCAGTCGGGGACGCTTAGTATAGCAATCGATTTGGACTACGATGACTTGATGCACGATCGCGACGTGGCGAAATGTATCAAACAGTGCCTGCGTATTTATACAATAAATCGTCGTTCCAAATGCCCTGGTCAGCTGCACGTAACTGGCATCAAAACAGATGGTCGAATTCACACCAGCCTTAAACGAAATGATGGCTGGGAGAACTGGCATTTGAAATATCATTTCGACAAAACACACCAAGATATTTTTCCAAAGGACAACATAGTGTACCTCTCTTGTGAATCGGATACAGTGTTAGATCGTATTGAAGCGGAAGCTGTATATGTGATTGGAGGTCTGGTTGATCATAATCATCATAAAGGTTTGTGTCATAAAAGAGCGACAGAAATGGGGCTACGTACAGCGCGACTACCATTGAGCGAACACGTGAATATGAAAACACGTGCGGTGTTGAGCACATTTCACGGTAATTTAGCATATCAAGACATTCCGTGAAGTAATATTTTACATAACTAAAACAACTGTACTATTTTAGTTTTTGAAATATTGTTGCGTGTTTCTGAAGGCAAGCCCTGGACTGAAGCTATAATGGAAACATTACCTGAGCGAAAAGGTGCTAAGCCTAGAACAAGTTTGGAAGCTACAGCTGTTGAAGATCTGAATGGGAATAAAGAGGAAAAGGATAAAGAGTGTATTGATTCCAAAAATGGTGAGGAATAACAAAATTGCATCAGAATAGTAACTAAAATAAATGTTAATTCTGTAAATTACATCTCACTTTACTGGATTGTAGAGTTAACTATGTGTCTTGTTGCACTGCTTTACTCATTCTATACATTTTATATTTGATTAGATATATTACATACATACATAAATATGTGAATTTTTAAAATTAAATTTTTGTCTCAATCGAAATGTTATTTTGTAAAGGCCATATACACAAGTCGAACACATCATGGCCTGATTCAAAGTCCCTTTTGTAGTTGTAGCACCATAAACATTTCCCATACATGTACGGGGAATGCTGCTGGAGTAACAGTCCTAGGCCGGATATAAGCCCGGTTAACCGGTAATGTAAAACCGACTGTCGGGGTAGGGTAGGCAGAGAACGACAGTCCCTTATTCTGTTCGGTTTGCCTGTTTATATAGCATATAAACACATTTGATTATTGATTTTGTATACTCGTACTTGAACATACAATTCCTAGGTCATTGCTGTCATTTAGAAGTTATACAGCCAAGTCAAATGATTCACATATAAAGGAGCATTTTTGTTTGACTACTGTTCAACATTTATGAATTTAAAAATTTGATTTATTTTTTACCGTTAGGGTGAATATCAGAAGTAGTGATGAGGATAAACAGTTCACTAGACATGGCTAGTTTACTGGGGCGGCAGCCCTTGGGCGGGAAAAACCCGAGTCATTCCGGTAACATAGAACTGGCTGCCATGAGAATGTATCAGAAGAGACCATCAACTCTGAGATGTTATAAATGTAAGGAAAATATTATATCCAAGGTGAAGTCACTGGAGCAATAAAATTTACATATGCTTTGTTTTCGCAATTTGGTGTTTGGTTGTCAAAATTGTAATCAGAATGTAAACAAAGCAACAATAGAAAAATATATCCATTTGAAAAAAAATCAGCTGCTCTAGTAACAACTTGAATACGAGGGCTGTTATTTATATTTCTGGCCAAACAAAGGAAAAATTAAGATTGGTATTTGAAAACGGTTAGTTGTTTTTCAAAATATTCACCATAATCAATACACTTTCGCATTCATTTAAACTAATTTTAGAAGCTCCCTGTGCCGTCACGTTTTTAAATTGTGTGTGATCCAACGCGAACACACCGTTTTTGCCACAAGGTGATTTTGCAAGACCTTATTAATTCACGATGTTACAAAATGAGAAAATAGCTGTCAAGTTACAAAAATTACAATTGAAAGCAAGCGACTTACGCTTATTGCGAAATAATAGGCCTACCAGAAATAATCTGATGTAAGTATTGATGGATAATCCCAATGAAAGTACTGCTGCATGCAAACAAATCAACTGTCTTGTATTGTATCACGGTGCGTCTTCCGAAAACAGTTTCTGTCTGGGCACACAGTAATTTATTTCTGGCTTTCCGAGGACTTTTTCATAGTATGCAATCACTTTTCTTACCCATTGATGATGATATTTGACATTACGGTTCCTATTTAGTTGCTGGAATGCATTTTCTTGTTCTTTGTGCCACACAAAAGCGCAATTTAGTGAGATTATGTAGACTACGAATAATATTTAAAAATCCAGGAGCGAAACGACGTAATACGTGAACACTTCTTGGTCATGACCAATCTTTAACTGACTTAATTCTTTTCTCCCTTGCCTTAGGGAACGCGGGAGCGAGGGAGATCTTAACAATTTCTCCGATAGTCAAGTCGCGATCAAGGCTCTGACGACGCCATGGTGCAGAACGATATTAGTAAATTCCTGTAAGGAGGAGATCAAATCTCTTGGGTGTGCAGGTATCATTTCTCTGATCTGGGCCCCAGGACATTTGAACATAGAGGGAAATGAAATTGCTGATGAGCTTGCTAGGAAGGGGACTGAATTGGACTCAGAGACCTTCTACCCTGTCATCAGCAAGGGGAACTACACAAATTACTTCTTAGGAAAGCGCAGAAAAGATGAAGCTCCATTTCTTCATGTGCTATTTCGAAATCCCTTTGGCCCCAGTACAATATACGAAGGACTGAGAAAGTCCTTTGGGCTCTTCGCCAATCAATTTTCCAACTCGTAGCAGTGTTTACCGCTCACTGGACGATCGACACACACGCGAAAAAGCTAGGGTTACCATTTAACCCCCATTGCAGAAGATGTGGGGACCTTTCAGAGAAGGAGACTGTTAAGGGTTTTCTCTGTAAATGTCCGGGTTTGGTAGCTAGACGATTAAGATCACTGGGTGCTCCTTTCTTCGACAGCCTGTGGCAGTGCGCCAACCTAAGCCCCATCAACCTTCTCTATTATATCAACAGCTCTGGCTGGCTGTAGATATCTGCCTTTTGGAGGTCTCATATTGGTATCAAAAGGGCACTTTATGGCTACTTGAGGAATGTCAGACTGGCACTTCAACCATTTCACCTACCTACCTACCTACCTTGAGGCCTTCAGTTGTTACCTTTTTTCCAAGAAATGTGACTTCTGTTTTAAACAAACCACACTTCTTCGGCCTCAATCGTAATCCTGCGGAAGCAATGCGCCGAAGGACTTCTATGACTGCGTTCTTGTTCCCAACGCGTGTATTGAACAAAGCTGTGACCATCGCAATCTTTGGGTGTATCACCGTATATGCATGTAGGCTGTTTGCTTTCCCCTATTTTGAACAGGTATTTCGGGAAATACCTGCGAGTTGTACACAAATTTACTTGACCGAAATTCCTACTGTTCCATGTAAAAACATCTTTTTTAGCCTAGCTGTCCCTCTGTTGCGCTATCCATAAACGTGTGTCCTCTTATTACTTATTTTAAAATGTAATATCGAATTTCGAATGTATATTGCTGCCATAATTTTTTGAAACCTCAACAAACGTCGTTTACGGATTTCCTCCAACTGTTTATTATTAGCAGCCAATTAATTGTGCAATTAAATTAGCTATTCCTTCTCCTTGTCTCTTTTTCATATCGCTAATAATAATTACACAAACCAAAAACATCGAAAAATTCCATTTCTATGAATAAAAACCTTTCAGTATTGACAGCTGATTGTCAATTTTGCAGTTAATCTGCCATATGTGAACGGGTAGATTAAGTTTTTTGATTTATTTGTAGTTACTGCATATGTGAACGTACTTTAACCCCTTAAGAAAAAAACGCAAAAATTTAATAATTTATTTAATCATTTTCGTGTGCAAATTATTCAAGGCGAATTGAATAAAGAAGGTGGCGTTTTCCCCCAAATGCAGCTTGATTGTTTCCATTGCTTTCGCCTAGTCTTCCTCTTTGCATATAATTAATTCCGCTTCCTTTTGTTGGTTTTTTCAGGCTATTTTGCATCCCGGTGCATTTATTAAAGATGATGGCACGAGACCAACAACAATGTTTTGTACGTTTGATTGTATTGTCACATCAAGAAATTGGCGAAGTATAAAACAAAAAATTAATTCTCCTTGTTTTATTTTATACTGACAGCTACATGGACTCAGCGAAAGAAAACAAACAAATCAGATGATTTACCAACATCACCTTTAATAAATAGATTCGGCTTGATTTTACATCACTAAAGCTCGATTTCTCACTAAATCGGGTACGATTAAAAATATTTTTTCCCCATCGCTAATTCTAGCGAATTTGAGGTAAACACAACGTAAACAAAGAAAACAAAACACAACGAAAATAACAACAATGCAAAAGACAAAGCGCAAATGCGAAGATACATAAAAGCGGACACGAGAGAAGCCAAGCGAAAACATCATGGTCATTCAGTTGTTCTTCGATTTCAGAAGGTGTTGGTTTGTCAAAATTTGTTTTTATAAGTCAGTGCGATTGATAAAGTTTACTTGAAACATCAACGGTGAGTGGAATCTGTGTAAAAATTATGCATAAGGAGGATTTAATATACCAATTAACCAAGCAATCGTTTTATGTTGCAATAAATGGGCAAGGAAGACTGCGTCTTTGAAGGTCGGTAGCTTCGTTCCGTTCGCGTCCCGGGCTAATTCGTCGAGCTCATATCCCCACCGCTCCCAATTCCAACTTTTGCTACTTTGTGTTTTGACGCAATTGAGTTGCTTTTCTTGAGATAAATGCGCAAAAAAAATGTAATTAAGTTTTACGCGTATGTACCTATGTCGTTTAAAATGGACTCCATATCCATATAAAAAAACCTATATATATGCATATGGATGTGTGTATATAGATACGTAAGCGCATATATAAGGATTGCAAATATTTTTTGGGCAGTACGAAAATGAAAAAGAGTTTTTCACTGTACAAAAAGAACAAAGCGACAAAAGCGCATAAGTTGCGCATGCATACAAGTCCAAATGGTCCTACCTACGTACACAAGCGTATATGTATATACATGTGTATGTACATACATATCCACATCTGTAGAGTCTTTGAACCTAATATATGTACGGAAATAGCTCCGAATTAATTTTCGTTGCCTGTATGAGCCAAGAAGGTGCAAGAAGTGCATTCTAAGATATAATTTTTATAATATTATATAATTCACGTTGATATTTTTGGCACAGCTGGAGTGCTACTTCGTCGAAAGTCGTGCTCATATTCGGCAGAAATCAGCGTCATTTATAGCCACCCACAAAGGCGCAACTAACCGATTGATGATCAATCAATTGATGTTTGATTTTCACTGATTTCAACAAAGCTACGAGTACTCTCAATGCTTTTGTGGGGTACAGTGGCAGCGGCTGAATCTACATATGTATATGTTTTCTACAAGAAAACGCCGGCTGAGAAAAATTTGCAAGGCTAAATAAACTAAATGTGAAAATTAACAAATATTGAAATATTAGATTCTAAATATTGGTGTTTCCATTCGCCCTACGACGCAGTAGTCACAAACAGGCATCGACGAAGGCCAAACAGCTTTTCTAAATATTTATGTATGTATGTAGGTACATACGAATCGGCTTGCCTGTGTCTGTTTCTGTACTAGACTCCATGCCGTTTCACCCTGCACGTTGTTCGCCTGCTAATGCGGGAGGTAATCAAAGATACAACCAAAACGTGTACTACATACATATGTATTTCGGCGAGTATCGATAAGTGAGCGCTCCGCCATTTGTTTTCCACTGTTTCTAAAGTTGTAGCCATTTTATAATTTCCAGCTTCTATATGTCCATGCATTTTTTGTGTATGAATTATCTGAGAGCCGCCTGTTCATAGGCACACTTTACCTGCTCACAGGCTCGTTCGCTGCGTTGCACCTTAGTTACCTTGACTCCTGTTGGCGGAATACCGCTGCAATTCTACACCGTCTTACATTCTATTGTAGTTAACCTAAAAGGCTAGGTACTTACTTAGGTACCTTGAGTTGATGGTTCGTATCTGCAAACATATCTTTGCCTAGGAACATACATATGTTCATCAGGTAGTGTAATGACATAAGGGATTGTTGTTAAACTGAGAGATCATTTACTTGGAATAAGTAGGGCTGGAAAAACAGGTAGGGGAAATCTGTTCATGAGGTTACAAGGAAATGTTAATGCAGAGTTAACATCAGTTGACTAAGGTGTCTGCTAGTTGAAGGTTAGTTGCTCTTTGATTTTCTTCGGAGACTTATACATTTTGGTTTGCCGTTATTGACAGCTTGGATACAAATACTCCTTTATATTTGTAACAGCATTTGAACAGTTCATCTTTGTTTTTCTTCGGAGGCTTGCACGTTTTTGATTGCCGTTATTGACAGCTTGGATACATCTACTATCTATTTGCTACAACAACACAAGGTATTTGCTAATTAAATTGTGAAACAGTGAACATTTAGTAAAGTGAATTATTTTTATTTTCGAACAAAATTTCTGATCATAGTGTGAAATTAAGCAAATAAAATATAATAATAAGGAAAAAATTCCAACGTTATTTTTGAATATGCTTATTGCAATATATTCATAAATAACATTTATCAAAAAATATTAAAAAATTAAAAAAAAAAATATTGAAAAAATATTCGATGCTTTCAAATTAAAAAAAAAAAAAAAATGTATGGAAAAAATACTCCATGCTTTCATCCAGTGGTGTTGTAGCAGTCCAATTAAGTTCTGCTTAGTTCAGTGCTCTAAAAGTGTTGTCTTCGAGATTATCTGCAAAAATATCCACATTTATTCGTAGTGAAATCTGAAAAGTGAAGAGAATTGATGAAGGTGTTAATTTATTTACGATCAATTTCGTTGATCGCATGAATCGCTTGGATCTAGTGCAACGATTGGAGCTCTTAGTGCTGAAGTTTATCTTTTACCTTCAGAAGCCACCTCTGTCGAATCTGTCTTAGAAGGGGGCTCAACAAAACTGCTGATTGCAGATTATTTATGCTGCTTAATTGGAAATAAGAGGACTCCCTAAAGAGGTGCCATTCCGTCGACATAAGAGTCCCGACCATGACTGTCCTAAAAGCGCTCTATCTATTCACGTGTGCTATTATGAGCCGTTGATTATTTAGGACCGGCAGTCCTAACGTTTCTTTGTCTTTGCCCCAAATACTGCCGTCTAGCGATTTGAGGACTTTGTCACGATTCTGTATTTTGGTTACGCATACTAACGCACATGTGCGATGGGAAGGAGACGAAGTTGTCGAGATGCAATTTTTAGACCTCATAAACCAGACTCCCCCCTTAACTTCCGGTTGTTGAAAGCGATGAATGCCTGGTATTATAATTGGCGCTTACACTCTTTTGTTTTTGGGGGTGGGGCCGCGCGCCTCCTCTTATTTTTGGCGTGCGTCTTGTTATGGTCCCACAAATGGCGGGACCTACAGTTTTAAGCCGACTTCGAACGACATGAGTAGGTTCTTAATGGCAGAAATAAATGGCCTGCGGAGGAGGCACCGCCATTAGAAAACACTTTTTCTATCATTTGGCGTTTCATGCGCGGAGATTCGAACCTGTGCACTACCACTCATATTCGTCAGAAATCAACGTCATTTATAGGCACCCACCCACAAAGGCGCAACTAGCCGATTGATGATCAATCAATTGATGTTTGATTTTCACTGATTTCAACAAGGCTACTCTCAATGCTTTGGTGGGTTGCAGTGGAGATTCGAACCATGTGCGGCTTCCATGTATCCAAAAACATGGAATACCGATTATTGTTTTGCAAAATCTAAGCGTTGACTTCCCTCAATTGCAGTTAGTAATTTCACGCCGCACTTCATGGTGCTCGACGTTCGATATGCTCGAAATCTATCTATGTATGTGCGTATATACATATGTACATACACCCACGTGAATCCGCACCTTCACTTGATTTTCATTCACTAGTCTAAGAAAAAAATCTGTGTTAATTCTATAACGGAAAGTGT
Organism: Anastrepha ludens; assembly: GCF_028408465.1. Taxonomy (NCBI): domain Eukaryota; kingdom Metazoa; phylum Arthropoda; class Insecta; order Diptera; family Tephritidae; genus Anastrepha; species Anastrepha ludens. The sequence continues at coordinate 21,801,880 of NC_071499.1, read as the reverse complement.
CCATGTCGTAGTAGCAATGTTTATACTTATACACTATCCCTTAAGAGAGAGTAATGTTTGTACTGCTCTCTTCTCTTCTCCCCCCTTTCTTCTTGCGGGGGTAACTTTTAATCTTTGTTTTCCACCGCTTTCCGTTTTTTTTTTTTTTTTTTTTTTGTGCAAAAATGGAAAACAATTTTAACCAAAAACAAACCTTATAATTTTTGCGTTTTTGGTAATATGCCAGAAATATTATTTTCTGTTTTCGAAAGCCTGTACTGTACCTACGTATGAATATATATTTGCATATATTGCAGAAAACACGAGATTTTAGCCGCAAATGCAAATTCCGAAAAGATGATTTCTTGTTTTGTTGAAATATGGTGCGCGTCAGGTCTTTGCTTTTCTATATTCCCTTTATGAACTTGTATATGTGTGTGTATGTGCAAATAGTGACATCCCTGCGGGTATATACATACATACATATATTTGCAAGCAATGGGGAGTTTCTTTTGTTTTTCTACATAAGCAAGGTATTAAGTTTATCCTCTTACCTAAAAGTTCTAGGAAGTGGCATTGCATCTCCTTTTCAAAACTAGTTTTCCGATAGTTAAGGTTTTTCAATAGCGACACACAATTTTTCTTTTGAAATTCAAATGCAGGCTTTAACATTTAGCGCACTGGCGATGTCAAAACGTTGTTAAGGACTTACATTTATTGGTTTCACAGCTGATCTTGCCTTTAATCTTTCCCATCTTGTCTTTAATCTTTTCCCAAAACAATAAAATACTGGTAAAATTTATGTAGCGTACTTTTTCTCTCAATTCTGAGCTTCATGTTTCATGTTATTTCTCGTGCATATTTGACAAAAACAAAAAAACACTGGAATAGTCTCTCTCTGCAGGTGTATTTTAGTGTAATGCGGATAGATGGCTGTTTGTATGTATGTACGCATGTATATACGTTAGGGCGGGTTGATTTAAAAATGGATCATTGCTCTATAAAAATCGTATTCTAGGGATCAAAATAAGAAACTTTGCCGAAGGAACCATACCTCTAAAACGAATTCTGATGTCCCCCAATTTGGGTCGAACGAAAAATCCCACTTTGACCCATTTAGAGTACTCCAATCGAGTCCAAATTTATGACCGACCCCCACTAACTTCGGACGGCCGATCCACCCATGCCAGTGGCACACTCCCTGGAACTCGCCTGGCGGGTTCCCCATACAATCATTTCAAAATATCACCATTTTTGGCCTTTACATGAGAAAAGACACTAAAAGTTCGACCCAAATTGGAGGGACATCAGAATTCGTTTTAGAGGTATGGTTCCTTCGGCAAAGTTTCTTATTTTGATCCCTAGAATATGATTTTCACAGAGCAATGGGCGATTTTTTTGCCTCCCCACAAATCGACCCGGCCTAATATACATATACATTTGCATTTGCCATTCAAAGCATTCATTTTCACTTGAAACTTGCATATTTCCTTTGCCTTGTGGCAGTTTAATATTTTGCACAAAAATTGGCCCATCGAATAATCGAGTTTTTCTTCTTCATTTTCTTAAATTTGTTTTGTTTTTTGTTTGCTTATGTACATTTTTATTGTGTCCTATGCTAGTATGTATTTCAACTGTTGTGCTTCCCATTAAGTTTCATTCACAATTTCTCAATTTCTATTTAGAAACGAAAGTGACATCGCAAGGTTTGCCAGCAACATTGTGAGATCACTGATCGACGAAGTGCTACGAATTTGTGCATCAGTAATACTAAAACTATGCGATAAATATAATACATATATCTAGATGTAGATGTATATTATTTAATTCAAAATAAATTACAGACGATACACATACATATGTAATAGTGTGATCAATTGCATTTACGATATGATACAAAAATAACTTAACACCATAACTGCAAAGTATAACATTGTTGCGGTGCTTTACAAAGTGACAATTGAAACGGATTGCGCAAGGAAGGTCATAATTATAATAAGAAAAGTAAAAAAACTTTGAATCAATACAAGAAGTGTCGTTATTTTAGAATAAATTAAAATGCAAGCGGTCAAGTCGAAATTCGCGAAAATGTTAAATGTTTCAATGCCGAGGAGAACAGTGTTGCAGAACGTCGCAGCGGCTGTTGCTTCTATGGTGTTATTGTCGTGGTGAGTATTTCCTTGATTTGAATAACAACAATCTTTACACGACACAACATTTACATTTGCACGCATTTTGCTTCCTCATTTCATCAAAATATTCATCCATTTGCCGCTTTCATCAGAACATGCATTTGTGCATCCATTTATTCATACCCTTTTACTATATGCTTTCAAATTTAGAGAAAATATTATCGTAGGATTTATAGTTACTACCACTGCTACATTTTGTAAATATAAATATTTTGTTAAGAAAACGTATTACAGCTCAATTTAATATTTGCAATAATAATATATTAATATAATGCACTTGTCGTTGCCCCCGATTTCCAACTTTTCAAAAATTCCCTGCTTTTAAAAGTTTTCCAGTGCTCGGAAATTTTCAACTTACACAGATTTCACAATATTTTAAAATTTCCCAACTTTATAAATTTCCCAGCCTTTTAAAGTTTTCCCAGTATTCGGAAATTTCTCGACTTTCTAAAGTTCTCATTTTCCAAACTTTCACAATATTCTAAAATTTCCAGACTTAATAAAATTCCCAACTTTTAAAAGTTCTCCCAATATTCTGAAATTTCCCGACTTTCTGAAATTATCAAATTACAAAAATTTCTCAATGCTCTAAAATTTCCGGACTTAATAAAATTCCCAACTTTTAAAAGTTTTCTCCCAGTATTCTGAAATTTTCCGACTTTCTGAATTTCCCAACTTACAAAAATTTCACAATATTTTTAAATTTCCCACGATTATGAAATACTTAGCTTACAAAATTTGTCATTACTTCAAATTTGCCAACTTTATGAAATTCTCAACTTACAAAAATTTCTCAATATTCTAAAATTTTTCGATTTTATTAAATACTCACCCTAAAAAAAATTCTCAATGCTCTATATAAAATTCCCAACTTCTAAGAGTTCTCCCAGTATACTGAAATTTCCGGACTGTATGAAGTTCTCAACTTACAAAAATTTCTCGGTTTTCTAAAATTTCCCGACTTTATAAAATTCCCAACTTTTGAAAGTATTCCCAGTATTATAAAAATTTCCTACTTTTCGAAATTCAGATTTATACAAATTTCTTAGTTTTCTTCAATTTCCCGACCTTATTAAACTCCCAACTTTTGAAAGATTTCCCAGTATTCTGAAATTTAACGAATTTATGAAATTCCCAACTTACAAAAATTTCTCAGTTTCCTGAAATTTCCCGACTTCATAAAATTCCCCAACTTTTGCAAGTTTTCCCAGTATTCTGAAATTGCCCGACTTTCTGAAATTCTCAACTTACAAAAATTTCTCAATAATCTAAAATTTCCGGACTTTATAAAATTCCCAACTCTTGAAAGTTTCCCCCAATGTTCTAAAATTTTCCGACTTTATAAAATTCCCAATTTTTGATAGTTCCCCAGTATTTTGAAATTTCCCAAATTTATGAAAATCCCAACTTACAAAAATTTTTCAGTTTTCTAAAATTTCTCGATTTTACAAAATTCCCAACTTTTAAAAGTTGCCCCAGTATTCTGAAATTTCCCGACTTTCTGAAATTCTAAACTTACAAAAATTTCACAATATTCTAATATTCCCCCGACTTCAAAACTTATAAAAATTTCCCAAATTTTGAAAACATCCAACATTTAAAACTTACCCAGATTTTTCAATTTACGTGCAACTTTCTGCTGCATAGTGGTCACTTGTAATAACCACCGTTAGCAAAAAAACTTGAACCAATGCTTTTGTGTTTGCTTCGGAAATTCAATACATTTGTTACATAACCTCAATAGATTTGGCACAGTGTAATATTTTAATTCAATTTACTTATTTTTTAAATACCTTCACCCCAGTGCAATAGATCACCTACTTTGTTGTCTTAATTACTTAAATTCACGTAACTTATGTATGTAAGTACGTATATTTTGGGTATGCGCCAATTTAGAAATGTCTCGACCCCAGCGTATAAATCTCAGTGAACTTAAAACAAAATTTTATCAGATAAACGGTCGTAGACCGTCCTGTCCTGTAGGATGGATCATATATATTAGATTTTAACACTATGACATGTGGGCTTTAGCGTACGGCCTCGTCTATAATTTGCAAGGACGCACAGGATGTAAATAAATTACTTCATAAGCCTGTTGATAGTTGTGGGCGTGCGTGGTTGGCCAATGGAGTAATAAGCGAATAGTGCACTCTGTTGACGTGGATGTTGTTGTATCAGCTTGGTAAATGGAGTTATGGGCGCATAGTGCACTCTGTTGTTGATGTTGTTGTTGTTATAGCAGCTTGGCGAATGGAATAATAAGCTTACTTACATAGCGCACTCTCTTAAGCATCGATAGTAAAGTGTATTTTTTGAAATCGTAATTTTGAAAATCAAATTCAGTATTGTCTAATAAATTTGGGTTAAAAATTGCTCATGTTGACCTTATCCGAAATGATTGTCACACTAACCAATTTTTAATACCTCAAAGTTTTTAGGCAGAAAATTAGTTGTTTTTCACGATATTGACAGTTTCTGGATGTTAAAAATGCTTAATTTGTGTATGGAATTTTATGAAAACCATACAAAAACAAAAAATGTAATACAAAACAATAAAAATTTTCGTTTTCGTTTTCCCATATTTTTTTAAGTACTTTTTTTTTAATTTTTATTATTATTTTTTTGCTCAATGCAATGTTTCAGGCAGAAAATTAGTTGTTTTACGAAATATTAAAAGTTTCTAGATGCAAATAAATGCTTTTTTATGGAATTTTATGAAAACCATACAAAAACAAAAAACGCAATATAAAACCAAAAAATGCAATATAAACCGCAATACAAAACCAAAAAAACTTATCGTTTTTAATTTTTTATATATTTTCTAAATTCTTTTCAAAATTAAAAAAAAAAAATTATTTAAAAATTTTTTATTTAAAATTTTTTTTACCCTAGTGAAAGATTTTCATCGAAACCAAAAAAATTATCGGTTTTAATTTTTTATAATATATATAATATATACATTTTTTTTATATTTACAAAGATTTTCATCATAAAGATATTTTATTCAAAATTTGTTTTAAAATTTCCGTAATTTTTTCTGGTACATACATGGTAACCCTATTAAAAGATTTTTATTATCGTTTTGAATTTTTTTATATATATATTTAACATTTTTTTAATTTTTTTTTAATATTTTAAATTTTTTTTACATACATATATGGTAACCCTATTGAAATATTTTCATCATAAAGATCTTTTATTCAAAATTTGTTTTAAAATTTCCATACATTTTTTTGTACATACATGGTAACCCTATTGGAAGATTTTTATCGTCGTTTTGGATTTTTTTTATATACATACATATACAATGTATATTTAACATTTATTAAAATTTCCATATTTTTTCCATATATGGTAACCCTATTGAAGGATTTGTATCATCGTTTTTAATTTTTTTTATATATGTTCAATATTTTTTTAATTTTTTTTTTGTATATTTAAAATTGTTTTGAATTTTTTATACATATATTTTAAATTTTTAAAAAATTTTTGTTTTACACATGTAGGTACATGGTAACCCTATTGAAAGATTTTCATCATAAAGATCTTTTACTCAAAATATGTTTTAAAATGTATGTAATTTTTCTTTGTACCTACATGGCAACCCTATTGAACGATTTTTAATAGGACTATGAATAAGTTCGTGCGGTTTTTTTTCGAAATTTGAAACTTTATTGACGTAAAATGGTTACAAATTTAATATTCAAAATATTGTCCATCGCTTACTACTACTTTTTCCCATCTTTCTGGCAATTCACGGATTCCCTTTGTGAAAAATTCGGTCGGTTTTGCCGCAATCCACGAATCGATCCATTTTTTGACTTCATCGTAATTACGGAAGTGCTGGTCAGCCAGGCCATGTTGCATCGATCGGAAGAGATAGTAATCGGATGGCGCAAGGTCTGGACTATACGGCGGGTGGGGTAGGACATCCCATTTGAGCGTTTCTAAGTATGTTTTGACCACTTGTGCAACATGTGGCCGAGCATTGTCATGTTGCAAAATAACTTTGTCGTGTCTATCGGCGTATTGCGGCCGTTTTTCTCGCAGTGCTCGGCTCAAACGCATCAATTGTCGTCGGTAGACATCCCCCGTAATCGTTTCATTCGGCTTCAGTAGCTCATAATACACAACACCCAGCTGGTCCCACCAGATACACAGCATAACCTTCAGGCCATGAATATTCTGCGCCGACGTCGATGTTGAAGCATGGCCAGGGTATCCATACGTTGCCCGACGTTTTGGATTGTCGTAATGGACCCACTTTTCATCGCCAGTCACAATTCGATGCAAAAAACCCTTTCTTTTGTGCCGTTGAAGCAGTTGTTCGCATGCCATAAAACGGCGTTCAACGTCTCTTGGCTTCAATTCATACGGCACCCAATGGCCTACCTTTCGGATCATTCCCATGGCTTTTAAACGTTTGGAAATGGTTGATTGATCAACTCCCAAAGTTTTTGCAACCTCTTCTTGCGTTTGAGCCGGATCTTGATCAAGCAATTCCTCCAATTCGGTATCCATGAACTTTGGCGGCGCACCCTCGCGTTCTTCGTCTTCCAAGCCAAAATCACCACTTTTAAAGCGTGCAAACCACTTCTGGCACGTTCGCTCAGATAGAGCATGCTCACCATAAACTTCCACCAAGATACGATGACTTTCGGCTGCTTTTTTCTTCATATTAAAATAATGAAGAAGAATTCCCCGCAAAAACACATTATTTGGCACGAAATTCGACATTTTCAAGTGTGGTAAAAATATTGTTGTTTACGCTTCAAATAAAAAACTTATACTGACGTTTGTGCCTTACGACAGTAGCTCTCCAATGAATGTTTGGAAATGTGGATCGATGGAATAATAATCAAGTTACGCCATCTTTATCATTATCATAAAGTTCTGTAATTCAAAACTTATTTTAAAATTTTCGTAACATTATTTTCATATATGTAATTATCTATATTACATACATACATACATACATACATACATACGGATGCTCCATATTTTTAACTTAGACTTCACAAAGTGTATTATTAAAAATCAACCATCGATAAGCGGGGCAATAACCCTTGTTAGGTAATTACCTTGAAGCCGGCGTGCGAGTTCAAAGAAAAGAAATACCTACACACATATATACATACATTCATACATACGTAGTTTCGTTTTCTATGATCGTCTCATTACAACCACTACGTAGTTGAGCTTTACATATTTTTTTGGAACATTCATGGTCAACGCACAAAGCCATGTTTTGAAAATCAAATCAACGACTTATTTGTCTTAATAAATAAATACTCGTATTTGTTGTAAGTCTCGACGAGTATAGGCGTTTATATACTTACATAAATATATATATAAGTAAATTAAAAAAAAAAAGCATAAAAGTCGACTTGTGTAAATGAGTGATTTAAAAACTATAACAAATGTATATTTTTTTGTACAAAGCACTCAAAGTAACTACCGCATAAAATTCAAAAATATTTTCACGTTGTGTATCTGTTTCTGGTTAAGTTAGGATAGGTTAACTTGAGCAAAACCAAAGCAACTTAAATGCAAACTCCAAAATACTGCGCAATGACTGCTGCGAAGGTGTTACTGGAGAGTTATCTTCGCTACCACTATGGATCAGTCTACGTCTAGACGCATCTAACATAAGCAGTTTCAAGAGTTAGTTAATTGTTGTTTGTGGGTTTTATGAGGCCGATATGGAACAGTGGTCGATCAAAAAGCTTGTTAAGATTTAGCAGAGAAGCTATGTATAAGAAAAATGATAGAAGCCGCCTTAACACAAAAGAAGGAGAACACAGAGAGTCAGACATTTTTTATGTGACTGTGAAAGCTTAGCTATTTATAAAGAGGCTCCGCACTCTTGATACGGCATTTTTAACTGATGTAGCAGACATAGCGCATCTAAAGCTAACGAAGCTTTGTTTGTTTATTAAAGCTACCGGATGGTTTGAAAAGGAACCCATAGAGTAAGCATAAGTTCCAGTGTCAGATATCACAATGGGCCTACGAAAGGTCTAAGTGTGTCTTTGCGCCAGCCACCCAACCGACCTACCTACCTATGAGGGAAGTATTGTTTTGATTGGCCTGCAAGGCATTCGTCATGAATGCCATGCCCAGCTTTGTTTTCAGGTACTCGAGTGACTGTTGACCGATGATAGAATTCAACGGAGTTTGGGCAGCGTACCGTCCTGCTTACTCCTTTCTACTGCCTTGTGTCCGCTGCTCTAAGCAAGATTAAGGCAAAGTTCGTCTAGCTTGGCTTCGAACTGCCGCTCAATGAGTGGATTGCGCATCACAGCTATTACTGTTTTGACCCGATTTACACGAGGAGACATCTGGAAGGGAGACACTGGAAATTCTCTTTTGATGTTTCATTCGCGTACACACGGGCAAACATGTTTCCGCGACATTTTGACATTTAATACTTTAGCATCGTCTGGTTCGGATGTATTCTAGCACGCGCTTACATGTAAAGCAGAGAGCGTTCGACAACAGTTTCTTAAATATATGAATGAAAAATGCAAACTGGTTAAATAATAAATAATTTGTTGTTTTTTTATTGAAATATATTTATAAATTCTTATACTTGAATAAAAAAAATTAAAAATACTTCATATGTAAATAATTAACTTAAAATTTACTTGAGTATCTAGAAATGCAGGGAAAAATTAGAAATCAACATAAACATGTCCCATAACTATTTTAAATTATACATAATTTACTAGCAAAAATAATCGTGCATTTCCCAAGCAGCGTTCGGATGTTTGTCATCGTTGTTATCTTCCGTTTGTATGAAAACCAACACATAACTTAGAACTTTCTTCCACAAAAGAAGAAAACGAATGAAGCAACTGTCAAAAATTGCTTTAAGATAAGAAATACGAATAAGAAGAGCAAAGCGTGTCACCGAGTACAGGAGACAAAATCCCTTCTCTCTTCCCCGACCGTCCTTCGCCCCCGAACAAAATGTTTCCCTTCCAGATGTCTCCTCGTGTAAATCGGGTATTTGGTGGCTGCCTGACGGAAGATATTCACATTAGAGTTGAGAGAGTGTTAAGTTTGGGTGCCAGCTCAACTGCTCGATTTGGGGAGAGTCCTTAAGTAATCTGGAAGCTTGTACGACTAATGAAGCTAAAAGGTTCCAACAGAATACAGCGCCTGCCATTCCTTCAGTCATTTTACATCCGTTCGTGAAGAAATTATAAGAGAGACGATGAAATCAAAGTAATTTTCTTCTCAAAGTTTTTTTTTTCTTTGCTGCTATATTTCCACATTTGCCCCTTATTTGAGAATAGTTCAAGTAATAACGTTGTCTGGGCTGTGTTCAATCCTGGTATTTGACCACCCAAAATTTGACCACCCATTGGCTGTTACGCCATAGGAGATTCGACAGAGAGAGCGAGAGAAGCTTATGAAATCACAACAACAAATCGCTGTAAACAAACCACTGATGCATCCCCTCATCACCTTATCTGTTTAAGCTCATCCTGTCAGTGCCATCCTTTTTGCCCAATGGTAAATCTCTTAGTGTCACTTCTACAATTTTGCTCATAGAATTTAGATATCGCCAGCTTGTGATGATGGCCAAGCCGTCACATGAAAAGTAACAGACATTTTGAGTTTTATTGAAATATCTCAACTTTCATTTGAATGAGAAGAATTACAAGCAGAAATTGTTTATATTTATTTTGTACAGCTGTGTGGGTTTTCTTGTATAGGTAAATATTGGCTTCATATGAAGAAAAAAATGTTGTTGCATTTCCTTGCATTTTTTACGTATTTTTTTGTGACGAAAAATTATATTCTAGAAAAAAACAAAAATCTAAAAACTCTCTAATCTTCTGCCCATTGCACTTAAACGATTGATGTGAGAACGAAACTTCAGACACGCTTTGAGGTTATTACTATTCCTGTCAACTGGCGCACCAAATTAGTCATCAAAATCAGTTAAACATTTAAAAATCGAAACCAGTAAAAAAATAGAGGAAAAATGTTACATTTAAACTCTTTTCGTTTGTTTTACATTGTTTGGAGCAGGAACTACAAAAGAAAAAAAACCTAACAATTCGGCATCGAATTTGCTTTTATTGTGTAGCCCAGTGTTATACTACGTACCACAATAAATACTACGCAATAAATATTTAAACGAATTGAGTTTTATGTCTATGTTTTTGAGCAAAAAGTTGACTAACGCCATCAGGCAAATTAAAAGGGCGGAAGTACATACAAACATACATAAGAGTACATTTAATTATATAAATATGTACATTAGGGCGTTCCTTTCTTGAGACACATCATTTGTTAGGTACGAGAACCTCGAAATCAACCATCCAATAAAATAAACTAGGCGAAATACTCGTAATCATTGTGAATGTGACGAAAGTGGCGCTAAAAGACGAAGCCGAGTTGGGTGGTGCCATTAATACTTAGCCTATGACCAGAAAGTACCGGGAATGTTTAAATAAAACAAACAGAGTTAATTTTCAGGTAAATTTATTTTATTTCCTTCAAAATATGACCCGCCTGAAGCAATATACATGTGCCAACGTATAATCCACTTAGGTAGGCCGACGAAGGGATGGCCTTCAGCTCCTTCGTCGCATTCTATTTGGGCCCATATCAGGTGAATACGGTGCTTGCATGATGGTATTTACTTGGTGTTTGATCAAATAATCCAGCACAATTGGGGCTTGGTGCGATGGCGCGTTATCATCATGCAAAATTCAAGAATTGTTTGCCCACATTTCCGGCCGGCCAGGCAGACACTAATGATCCGATGACGCTAAAAAGTGTTGTGTCTTACAGTCCTGCGCTGTTCGTTTAAATTAAACATTCGGGGTACTTTTTGATCATAGGGTATACCATAAATATTAATGTTAATATAATTCCATACCAAGAATGATAGCGATGGCTAGACAGGTGACCTGTGGTGTACTCCTGGAAAGATGGCCTCGCGTCAACTCAGCGAGCGCTGGGCTATTGTGCAAACATGCAAAGTCGCGAGATCCTTCTGGCCACGGGTAGATTGGAGGCGCTCGAGGGAACTTTTAAAGCCAACAAAGCTGCAACTTTCGAATTTGGTCGTTATTCTTACCGGACATTGTCCGTTAGGTGTGCATGTGGTGCGATTAGGGATTGCTTTACGTCTTTTCTGCAGAAGCTGTCTGTGGAGAATGAGGTGAAATCTCGTTGGGCAAAGATTTGGACATCTGAGCTCTCACTCCGCGGATATTGTGGGTTTAAATATAATATATTATATACCTGGTGAAATCCATCAGTATCTTGAAGCGGTCGTCATCATCTAATCCAAAGCCCCTTCTTCCTTTTGAAAATTAAGATAAAAGTGTCAACTTAGTCAACTTTTATAAGGTAGTACAAAATAAATCGCTCTATCGGAACATTTATAATTTTTGCAAATGGCGTCCTACCTCAATCATATTTGACACTTGTTAACTAACAGATGGAGTAGTATAGACAAACGTAGAGGCCAACATAAAAACTTCTTTCGCTAAAAAACATTTTTTTTTAATCAGTCAAAAAGTTATCTGAAAACAAGATGGATGAATAATTTTGCGCTTCTTGTGCTTACAAAAGTTAAAAGTTAGGTTAGAGTGAATATTGAAAGAGAAGGATATAAAAAGAGGAATTGTTTGTAAGCGTAAAATTTAGACTACTCCAAAGTTACGTCGCCTCAATAACTGATTCTGCCAAATCCACTAAGCACCGAGAAGCGGTGTAAATGCATTTATTTATCTCAGCTATCAAAGTGAAGCGAACACAAAATCTGTATGGGGACAGACCTTAGAATAGTTTGATTTAAAAAATAAAAAATATGCGTAATTCTAAGAGAAGTGCCGAATTCTGCAACTAATACCAAAGATGCGAAATAAGTACACCCTAATATTCATGCGAAACAAAAACAAATCTGTAATTGGGTGAAATTATCTGCCAACAAAATTTGCGTCTGATATGTCCAAATAGGGCGACGCATTGACCATTGTGCCGATGGTAGTAAACAAAGCAAAAAAAAAAAAATGAAAACACATAAGAAAAAAACAACAACGAAAAAGTTGCCCATTTAAAAATAAAATGTGACACCAATATTTGAAACGCATAAACGTCGAAGAGAGAGTGCACGCCAAAATGCGACGACAGGAGATTGGTCGGTAGACAATCGTTAAAAGCTGGGGAGGCACGATTTGTAATTGTCGGGTGGAGATCGGCTGGCGGGAGGCGTATAAGATTAACAAAGAGTGCGTTTTATTTTCGGTTTATCTTATTTTAACGCATAATTTGGGTCAAAGAACTGAATGTCGTCGGCATCGTAGCAGTTGCCAAATGATTCTATTATTTACAAAAGCTACCGCATAAAACAAAAAAAAAGAACAAAAAGCAACAATAAAAAGCAGAAAGCGACGATGACGAACCGTAACGTTGACAAGCGTCAACATATGGGACTATCAGTTTGTTGTTGTGGGTGCATCAAGTGGGGGCAAAAACAAAAACGTACTGATGGTGCGATACGAGTATGATATGAGAGCGCGGATGGGAGGTGTGTTCGTCGTAACAACACTTTGGAGTAGTTGATCATAAAAATATAAATGTGCATACATATGTATAAGCACAGAGTGTGGGTATGTACATACATACATATATTGGATACGAGCACACATGTACACGGCAGACGCTGTAGCCAAGCATGATTGTGCATGACATGTCGGCCGTTGCTTGTATGGCTGTAGGTGCCAATTTTTTGGTTAGGAAAATTGTAGACTAAAGTTACACTGCATAACGGCGAAGAAGCACGGCCTAAACCTGTCGAGTGTGCTACATTATTATAATATTTATAATTAAAATATTCATACATATGTGCGTGCATACGAAGTGTGTTCAAGAAAGAGCTGATTTTTTCAAGAAAATTTCGCAGGCAACGTACATTCGATATTCCATTTTTTTTATCTTGCTATGTTGATACATACAAATGTACATCCATATGCATGTCCTGAATATACATATGTATGTATGTTTACCATTTCAACTACGCAAATTAATAATTCCATTTTATTTTCGGATAGCTTTTTTTACTACAAAAAACAAAAAGGTTTTGTGTGATGGAAATCTTTATTTTAATCTTTATGCGCTCCATTGCTTGTCTGTTTGTATACCGCGGCTGTCTGGTTCACAAGTGTCAAATATGATTGGACGTACGACACCATTTGCAAAAATTATAAATCTTCATTTAGAGTGATTAATTTTGCACCATGTATATACGGCATATTTAATTTAGTTTGATACATAGATACAAAGGTAGGACGTGTTTTGGAGTGCTTGGCGATTTTCTGCTATCGAAACTATGTATCAAAAAACTGGGAGGTGCAACCAAAAGAGGTTTACATGTCTCATAACTCTCTCCAAGGATAAACTGAAAATGCTCACGGTCACTCTCACAGGCCATTGCAAACTCCGTAGTCATCTACACATGATCGGGATATGGTCCACTGGCTTTTGTGCTTCAGTGCACCACTTGGAGAGTAAAAAATTACTCCAAGGTCTCCACATATTGGAGCACATTATTAGAGATATTGTGCGACAATTGTAGAATATCACGAGTAAGTGACGTGAAAACATATTTTTTTTATTTTTTATTTTTTTATTTTTTTTTTAAATACATCAATATGCGCACCAAAGAGCGAGAAGTACCTTAGATCAGCCAGAATCCGAAGTACATCATCTGACCTTTTTATAGCAGCAAACATTTTCAAGGCGTCTGCGTATTAATGGTGCCTGGCAAATCAAAGGCAGCTTCTATTATCATTTAGAAATAAGACGAAAAAGTAAGGGTCCAAAAATACTTCCTTGAAGTACGGCAGAAGTAGCAATGAAGGGAGCCGAAGATTCGGTCTGAATTGTAGCAAGACAACACCTTTCACGCAGAAAAGTTTTTTAGCCATTGAAGGGAAAAGCGAGTGAAAGCCAACGGAGTCCAATTTTCATAAATGAATTTTATGTGACACAGCGCCAAAAGTTTTTGGAAAAATCTGTGTAACTGCAAACTACTTAAAGTCCAGGTGAAAATGATTCTATAGAATATTCTTTGAAAACGGTTAGGTTGGAAACTGTGGACTCACCTGTTGCAAAACCACGTGGTTGAAAGAAATTACATCTTTTGGTAACAAGTATACATTTTTTTTAATAATAACACATGGGCTGAAAGGTCCCGGCCCTAACAAAGAAAACGTTTTTTTTTTGTTCAAAATTAGCTTTATTCATCAACGTATGTAATTTCCATCAAGAACAACGCAATCATGCCACTTTTCTAGAACGATTTATCTTTTGCCTCAAAATAGGCCTCAGTTTCAGCGATCATCTCTTCATTCGAGCGAAATTTCTTATCGGCCGCTGGCAGCCAAATCTGGCGAATACGGTGAATGTGGGAGCAATTCGAAGTTCAATTCAGGTAGTTTTGCCACTGTTTTGATTGACTTGTGACTCGGTCCGTTGTCTTGATGAAATACAATTTTTTTCTTTGTCATATGCGGACGTTTCTTTGCAATATCGCCGTTCAAACGCCCCTTAACCTTAATGCTTAATAACCTTATATTATGTTCACTGTTGATGGTATTTTCCTTCTCGAGATAGTCGATGAATATTACACCCCTCACATACCAAAATACCGAGGACGGCCGTAACATTTCCAGCCGATTGTTGTGTTTCGGGTGCTTTGTACAAGGTTCAACAGTTGCTGTCCATTCAGATGACGATCGTTTTGATTTCGGAGTGAAGGGATGAATCCATGTTTCATTCATTGTCTCATATCGACGTGAAATTTCCGGTTTATTACGTTTGAACATGGCCGAACACTGCTCAGAATCATCAACACTTTCTTGTTTTTTGTCAACAGTGAGCAAACGCGGCACCCACTTTGAACAGAGCTTTCTCATAGTCAAACGCTCATGGAATATAAAGCCAACACGTTTTTTTGTTATCTTAACGATGCCAGCTAACTCACACAACTTCACTTTTCCATCATTTAAAACGATTTTGTGGACTTTAGTGATGTTTTCTGGTGTTACCACCTCATTTGGACGTCCACTGTGCTTTGCATCATCGCATCATCGGTGTCTCTACGAACAACTTTGGAGTCAGCAAACCATTGTTTTATTGTTTTTTCTGATGGAGCGGAGTCCCCATAACACTTTTCCAGCCATCGCTTCGCTTGACTGGCAGTTTTTCCCGTCAAGAAGCAGTGCAAAATTAAAACACGAAATTCTTTTTGATCCGCTCTTTTGAAAATATTAAAAGCAGCGTCACTCTTAGCACGACAACTCTCGAGCTAATGAAGAGAATATCATGAAATTTTAACAGCTGTCGTTTTAAGGTTGGTACTAACTGAAAAAAGGTGAATACAATCAAACTACTGCCATCTATGTGTTAGGCCCTTGACTTTTCAGCCCATGTGTTAGCTTTGAATGATTTGGAAATAGTCGGCAGCCTGGAAACCGGTCTATACCTAGTCAAGCACATCATTCGTATTGCCACATTTAATCCTTTGGGGACGAGTGTCGGCATATAGCCGCCTAAGCC
Organism: Anastrepha ludens; assembly: GCF_028408465.1. Classification (NCBI taxonomy): domain Eukaryota; kingdom Metazoa; phylum Arthropoda; class Insecta; order Diptera; family Tephritidae; genus Anastrepha; species Anastrepha ludens. The sequence goes on along the minus strand of NC_071499.1, from coordinate 21,786,119 downwards.
GTTTTACCATTCCGGACGCGTGTCGGCATTTAGCCGCCCAAATTAGTTCGTAGCTGTAGGGCTCGCGACGTCTGTCGTTCTGAGCGATAAGATACGCATAGGTATAGTAAAAGAATCACCTTTTCATTCAAAGGCATTAGGGGCCATTAGCGATGAAGTCTTATCTTCCTTATAATGTAAACAAACTTACGATGTGAGACGACGGTAGAGTCAGAACGAATTTCAGTTCGTCAATTCAGTCTCTCAGGGTCACTGCCAGAGGAACCAGCAGGCCTTTTATATATTTTATCCTACGTACGAAGGCTAAGCGATCTAGAGATGATACCTTAGTATCGTAGTGACAGTTCTGACGAATATTACTTTGAATCTGATAAGACGGAAGATGACGGCATTACTTCGCCAATTTGAACGATACCACACAATGCCGGAATATAAAACGTATACATAAATACAACCAAAATTCTGTATGTTGTTGTTGTTGTTTCTTTTTTATGTTTTGTCGCGACAACTCCACGCACAGCACAGACATTAATTAAGTCCAATGTACTACACTTGGACTCCCTTTTAATTTTCTTTAAATCCGCCCGATCTCCGAAGAAATTTAAATAGATCTTGTGGTGCGAAGGAGCCGAATAAAGCCTTAGTTTTTATAACGTTCAACATATTTATTTTCACTCCAATACCTCTTGACTGTATAGGCTTTCCAATCATTAATGAAGTTTTTGGCTGCAAGTGATTTATTAAAGATTAATTTTTCGTGTAGTTAATAATAAATAAATAAAATAAATAAATATTTTTCGAAAAAAATAAAAAGTCACCTTACTTTTCAAACACACCTTGTATGTGCTTACACTGACGTACATGTATAGTATTTGCATTTATTATTCGTTACATATACATACATATGTATGTACTTATAAATAAATCATGTATGTGTGTGTAAATGAGTATTTGTATGTAGTTATTCATAGAATACCTTCACATATGCATTTGCATAGGCGTTGTAGATTTACAACAGCAAGCACATACACTTACATACATATACATGCGTATATAACTGAATATTCCATATGCACATGAATATTCTCTGCGACGTGCCTCTTCTACGTAAATACGCGATTTGCGTACTATCCACATGCATACATATTTACACCATTTTACACTTGTCTGTCAGATTTCGATGCCAATAATATTATTTCTTGTTATGTATACAGTAGACGTTGTTGTAGTAATTAATGCGCCTGCCATAGCTGAAATGCGTTAAATAATTGGAATTTTTTCTCCAATTTCGGACGTTCGTAAAACAACACGACGAAAATGAGTGAAAATTATAAGTGGGAACTCACATTCAACAGCTGATTTTGAAGACAGTCACATGGAAAATATGTATTTATTTATTTATTTCGTCTACTTACTGTGCATACGCCCAATACAGCGACCTGAACTCCTCCGCTGGCACAGATGGCTGAGACAATGTAAGAGAGATGCCTGAACAATATACTGTTGCAACCAAAGTGAAAGGTGATGACAGCCAAAATAATATCTGTGAGGGGGCAGATATTTAGTGTATGATTACCAATTCACAAAGTGGATCGCTTTTCACTTAAACAAAGTTGAAAGTCGGTTTCCGAATTATTAGATTTTAGATAGAAGCCAGCCGTGGAAGTCATTTGGATGAAATTTTGTTTTGTTGGTGTAATGACAAAATTTACGCTTTCCAATGAAAAATATTGAATTCCCACTGAACCAATTTAACCATCCGTTGGGCTCTCGGGTCTGGCCAGATTGGCTTTTTCGACCTTGGACGTGAATTTAAGGGGTTATAAAGTTTGAAAGCCGAAAAACAGCGAATTTTTCAGAATTTTTTCTGAGAAAACTTTGAAATTTATTGATCTAAAAATTTATACACATAATATGTTACCTTCTAACTGTAATTTAAGACTTAAAATTAGTAAACATATTTATTTGGAAAGGAGCTACAGCTGATCTCCGGGAGCTCCTCTCAAAAAAGACGTTTTGCGGTGACCACTATTCCTCTGAACTGGGTGCTTGAAATTAAACAGCCAAACTGATTTCGTTAAAGTAATGTTTAACTAGTGAGGAATCGATGGAATAAGCATAATAAATTTTTTTGACAAAATGGCGGTTTCTAAAAAAAAAATCGATTTTTGACCAAACTTTTGGCCTTAAATTTTTAAGAAAAAAAAATTATCGATGAGAAAAAGTCTCCGATTCTTTACTAAAAAATATATTTAAGAAGCTCGTGTTGAAATTTCAGACAAATCGGTGTAGCTGTTTTCGAATAAAATAGTGTTGGTCACCGACTTTGAAAACACCATTTCGAGAAAAACGCGTCGTACTTTCAAGCACTCTGAAACGCCTTTTCAAATTGTGTAACTTCGAAAATATTCACCGGAACGATACTAAATTTGCTGTGTGTATTCTTAAATATATTTACATTAAGAAAAATAAAAATTAAAAAAACCGATTTTTTGAACATTCTAACTGTATATAACCCCTTAACATATTTCTATTATAGCTAACGACTTGAGCTTCCAGGTAGCTTCCAAACCCGGGTTATAAAAACGTGTTTCAACGGAGGGTTAATTTTTCTATTACTCTTTATTTGCACAAATTTAGTAAATACTTCGATATATGAAATTGGATACTATTTCCAACTTTCCTTGGCAATTTCATTCGTCTTTTACAAATTTACACATACGGATAAAATTATTCACACAACAACTAATTTTTCATACTATAATTTTTATATTTTTTTTCTAAGAAAAATCTACAAATTCATTGTTTATTTGAAACTACAATACTATAATATAAACTAAAAAAAACTTTACTCTATGAATAATAAATTAGCAAAAATCACAGAATTCTTCCTATTTTTAAGGTACAAAATTATTTCACAAATAAAGCATTAAGCTGAAAGTAATACTAATATTACGTAGGCATTCCATTTTGCTTGATTTGGCATAGAGTTGGGAGAGTCACAGTTGGGTCTGCTTGTTTTCGACTTATGATTTATTAATAACGCGAAAGCAAGACTTGAAATTACCAGAGAAGTTAAGTTTCGAATAGTTACTCATTCATAACGGGACTTATTCGAAAGCTTTGTTCGAAAAGAGAAATCAGTTAAAAATTAAAATTCATATTTCGTGTGAATAATTTTGTCCCTTAAAAATATAAGGGATCGTATGATTTTTGTTAATATTTTATTTATAGAAAAGTGAAAGTTTTAAGTTTAAAGTGAACGTTTTATTAAGTTTATATTAGTTTTAAATATAGAATAAAAATGTAGATTTTTCTTATAATAACATTTTTAATTATATTCATTTATTTTTAACATACAGCTTATTTAGTGGAATTAGTTGGTGTGTGAATAATTTTGTCCATTTGTGTAGGTATATTCAAACGCTAAGTGAACCACCCTGTACATATGTACTTTTTAAAGACTTAACTCTTCCAAATATGCCGTACTAAACTTATGAGAACATAATTCTAACAAAAATTTTTAAATTTGATTTCCTAGATTCAGTTCGCGCGGCGGTTCACGTTGAACTCGAAATCATATTTAACGTTTTCGACCCATATCCCCAAACTTTCTCTTTAATATGCATTAGGTAAACGACAGAATTCAGTAGATAATTAAAAATCGGAGTCCGTTCTTAACGAACCTAATCCGTTCCTATAGGCGAAAAAAACTTGAAGGATTTAAGGAAAGAACTATGATTTTACCCCCAAGGGCGGCGAGTATGCAGGAAGGTGGAACGACAGTGATAACCATTGCTTCTTCTGATGAATTCATATTTCTTTCTTCCACGGTAACGAAAACTCCTTAGTAAAAAAAAATTGTGCCGATTAAGAGCAAATGTTTTTTTCAAGTTTTCGAACGATTTCGTGCCAGAAGAAAAAAAACCGACAAATAGTAACATTTTCTAAAAGCGCCGGGCGATAAATTACTTTTCTATATACATATAACCCAGAGTTTCAAAAAAATTTGATTTCATCAGTTCCTAAGCTGACTATTATTTTTGACATTTCTTCAGAGAACATCTGGAAAAATGTCGCGCAATTGGCGAAAAAGCTGCCAATCTGGCAATGGTGCCTACAAACGCAAACACACGTATACAGGTTTACTCTCTTCCAACGGACACCTCCCATAAGCGGACACTTTTTCCAGTACATATCACATATCCTTAAAAAAAATTAAAAATTTGTTTCCTTTGAATGGACAACTCTTCCGTAACAGCTTAACCCTCCCATAATATTTTTTTAACTTTTTTACACTTCTTTCATAAGCGGGCAATTTTTTCGGTTTCTTAGGTGTTCACTTAAGAGGGCGTGAGTACACTGTATGTATGCCAATTGTTGCAGAAAATTCGTCTCTCAAATAAAGACAACAAAAATAAACGAATCGGCTGTTTCTTAAGTTCCGGGCACCCAAGACGAATTCATTGATGATGGTGTGACCAAAACATCTAAATTCGCGATTTTGCGTCTTGATTGTCCAAGTGGTATGCTTCTTTCTAATTTCTCATGGAAATTTTGACGTAAAGAACCACTTTTACAAAAACAAAATACATGTAAAAGTTGTCGCTGTTCAAGAGCTGTCATTTTAGTAGATTTGCCTGTAATTTTTGGCTTATTCTCTTTAAAAGAAAATGTATCACTTACTGTTACTTTATAATTTCGCAAAAAATCACTGCACGAAAGTGTTGCCCAGAACTCCATTTTTTCCGAAAATGTTCGTTTTAAAAAAATGCTATTAAAACGAGACTATATGCCGCATATTTAATCTGTCAACGATTTTTATTATAAAATGATACAGCCGGCAAATGCCATTTAAGTGGTAGATTCTAGAAACTTTTAGTGCTACCCTAGGATAAAGCCAATTTCCCTCTATATGTACATGCAGATGATATTCTCAATTCAAAATAAAAAACTATTTAAGAAAATTTGCATCTACGAATGAAATAAAATTAATAAAATAATATTTAAGTTTTTCAAAAAAACTTAGTGATTAAAATGCATATGGTTTAAAATAAATTAAATTTTTTATACGAATTCAGCAAGAGGACACAACTCTGCTTCCTTCAGAAACCTTGGAATTTATTGATTGTGCTTATCGAGAAGGCACTATTGTACTTCTTGATGCTAATACCTATTGGGCGAGGTCATCCTGTTCGGATACACACATACATACAAATGTTAATAACTGTATGCTGAGGCTTGCTAATTCGCAATAAATTAATATTCGCGCATTTAATAAACAGATTACTACATACATACATACCTTTATAAATACACGCCTACATACAAAACCTACTCATTAAAAGTTTAATTGAAAATTAATGTAAAAATTATCCCTGCCTATTTTGCGCATGAAAATTAATGACCTCATAGACAATTCGAAGTTAATTGTGCAAGCACAAAGCTTTCTTGCTGATATTCCTTTTGTATGCACCGCTTGTCATACGTACGTACATGCATATGTACGTATGGATGTGTATATCTATGTATGCAGATACAGCACCTTGGTGAAATTCAATGAAGTGTGAGGCGGCGAACTACCAAATCATCAATACAACAGCTGTTATTGGCTTCCACTCAAATTCAATTCATTGCCCAGCGCCAAGAAAATCGAATTCTTCGAAAGTCTGTTAAGGTTAGAATTGCATAAACAATTGCATGTAAATCTGTATATATGTATGTATGGGGATGTGGATCTGTATAAAAATAGTATTTACGTGCATATTGCATAAACACAATGGGAACACGTCATGGCAATATTTTTAAAACATTCCCGTCGAATTTGTGGTCTCGCCAATTCGTAATCATTTATTATCGTTTGGTATCTTCAATTAGTTTTCCAAATGTTTACTCGTACTATTTATTGTACTTACATACATAGTAACTATGTACGAGTATTTACTACAGACGTATTTGTGCATTGATGTAAAATGAAATTGAAACACCTATTGAATAATTTGTTGTCAACTGTTTGCGCGCAGCACTAATTTTTCACTCGACGACAAAGAAATCGAAAACAAAGATAGACACATACATATGTACATATATCGGTTTTTTTTTACAAATGGCATTCTTTCGGTGGGATCGTACGAAATGATTTGCGATTAGGTCATAGAATTTCCATGCATGCATCCACGCATTTTTTTCCTTGATCACTCCTCTCAGGAGCATAGGGCCTCGACAAGACTTTTGTCTTGCGTTGGTTTCGTTAATCTATTTTGTTTTCTGGCAGGGTAGGTGATTAGCCTGCCGCTACCAGTCGTAAGTGGTGGAAATGCCCACCTGTCGTTGCCCACCCGGGTTCACGATATTATCACTTTAGTGTGAACGCGAACACGCACACACACACGAACGCGCAATATTTGTATGGGAAAAAGGAAAGGGCTGTTTTAGGGGTTTCCCGGAAATTATTCGAATTTTTCTCGCCATACAAACCATCCTTGGACTTCGACGAACATTTAAAAAAAATAATTGTTAAGACTGGCCCATGCGTTGTTGAGTTATGCGCTTACCAACACATTTGCGATTCATTTTATAGATTATAGATTAGAGCTGGTCAAGAAGTAAGTTCCAAAAAAGTATTTCAAAGAACAAATAAAATATTTCTATCAGCCTAAAAACCGCCAAAATGGTTTGATCCCGTCGTAGAACGGTCAACAGACAAGCGTCGTGCTTCTCACCACTTGTCGCCCAAACTGTTAAACGCAATTCCATTGTTTTTCAAATCATATCGCTTAAAGTTGGTATACGCAAAGCAGCATCCCGTAAAATACGGTCTAATAAAGAATACGGTATAATAAAGAAGCCTTGACCCAAGCATGTCGCTTGGGAGCTAGGCGACACTTCTTTAGCGTAGTAATAAAATTTAAAATATCCGCTTCGCCACTTTCGATCTGATTGAATGACCTTCTCAGCCGATAAATCCGTTACAAAGCAGAATTTTCCCTGTATTTTGTACCAAAGAGCACCTTAGCAAACATTTTAGGTAAAAATAAATTGCAGTTTCTTCGTACCCGAAAAGTGCCAGAAAGACCTTTTGGTATTTTTTAGTAGTAGTACTCAACGGCCAGCCATTTCTTGTAAATTGATAAATTACTTTTCTGTATATAACTCGGAATCTTAAAAAAACTTGATTTCATCTATTCCCCAGCTGACTATTATTCATGAATTACACCACAATAATACTCGGATCAGTCATTATTCGTATGCGCCGTAATGGATACGTGTACATAAGAAATTTCAAGCTGCGATTGCCGATTCAATAAAATAAAAAATAATGCAACAAAAGTACCGCCAGGGACTCATTTACATGCATACAAGTCCCTTTAGTAGCATTCAGGTGTGTTAGAAATGAAAATGAAGCGAACATTTCAACCAAATACAAAAATACACATCATCATTAGAAAACTACAGACAATGCTAAAGAAATAACGCATACATACATACATACATATATGAGTACTTAGATACCTATGATGAGAATTATGTATAACCTAACTAGAATTATTGTATGTACGCAGCCAACTAGCGAAGTCCGTAAGCTGCAAAATTAGGACTCCCTGTGGATTGCCCTGACCCTCCTAGAGAGGCTCCGAAAGGGGTCACAAAGGAGTATGTATTATATATCCGCCGGAAAAATGGTTGATTTTTGTGTGCCAGAAAGCTCACTCACGTAACTTAACACGAACTATGCGCGTAATCCTCCTACTGCCCGCGCTCTAAGATAATTCAATGAGATCTCGAGTTCTATTCCGCTTGACTCTTGTGTGTCTAAACTCTCTTTTTAATTTATTTATTTAACTATCTGTAGTAATTTAAGCTCACACTAGCACTAAGACGTTTTAGGAGCTCTACAATATGAGAGGTTAGAATGTCTCTCAACCTAACTTAGCTCTAAGAGGTCTGTAAAAACTATAGGTATGTTTTAGACTTGAAATAAACCCGCAAAGACTCCGTGCGGTTTCCACTATACGCCTATGGTCTTTGTAAAAAAGGATCCACAAATTGTTCGAAGTTATCATAGATGCGGTGTTTTGGGATTATTTTAATTATTTATACTTAAGAAGCGAATACAAAAGATAATAATTAACAACAAAGTGATAGAACGTGACTCCTAAACGCTCCTATGCGATGCGCTTAGGGACTTCCTTTTCACTCCATAATCGGAACGCTTCTGCGAGGTGTTGCTGTGGGAGTCCTTCTTCACTTTGACTTCGGAGCGCTTCGCATTTGGCTGGTTGGATATCAATTACTTGCATACACATAAACATGCATACATATGTATGTATGTGTCTTATATCTCATATTATGCTCTCGCCGTAGCGAATTCTCTGATTTTTGGTTAAGAATCGCAGGCTCGTTTTAATAGAGTTGAGAAGACCCGTTATTGAGCAAAAATTCACCATTTCAGCTTGATTTCGAACACCCTCTTGTTTTTCTCCTGCTATTGGATTCAACTACGAGGATGGATCAATAAGACTTGGGAATCAGAACATGTCCCTCCACCGGAAATGATCAGTAAGATCCACGGTGTGTTATTGGATGGTCAGCGAGTGAAATTGCACGAAATTCACTGATAAGAAAAACATATCTGTGTGATGGGTGTCGAGTTTGCTCATATTTAACTACAAAAACAACCATTAAACAAGTCTAGAAGTGCTCGTCTCTGTTGAATCGTACAATCCGAATGAGTTTTTGGGCATCCAAGAGTCGAAATAGTGGAACTTCCGTGATGAATCGAAGAGGCAAATAGCCAAAGTGATGAGTCTGTCTATCTGCCAACAAAGTCAATGTGAAAGTTGGTTTTAGAGATGCGCGCGGTGTCATTTGCAGCGAATATCAAGAGAAGAGTAACGGCGTTTCCACGACAGTCGGTTCTACGTTACCGAAACGACCCGCATTTATATCCGGCCAAGGACTCTAACTCCAGCAGCATTCCCCGTATGTAAGTATGGGAGATGTTTATACTGCTACAACAACAACAGAAGAGTAGCGGCCGCCGGAGCCGAATAGGTTGGTGGGTCACTATCATTTAGGAGTGCGTAGGTTCGAATCAAACAATACAAAACGTTTTTTTCTAATAGCGATTGCCCCTTGGTAGACAATCGTAAACCTCCGAGTGTCTGCCATGAGAAAGGTCATAAAAAACCATTTGCCGTTAGGAGTCGGCTCAAACTGTAGGTTCCTCCATTTGTGGAACAACATCAATACGCACACCACAAATACGAGGAGTAAGCGTCAATTATTTATTTATTTATTTTTTTAAGAGAAGAGTAGAACAATCACCAGATTTGACGCCAATTTCAAGCAAAAACGAACGCATTTGGCGAGTTCTCTCCACAAATACCACGCACTAGCGCACAAGTTTTCACTCACGGTTGCAAAATTTCATGAATTATGGTCCTCACACTCACCAACGTAAACGTACGCCTGTATCAGCGGACACGATGAAACTAATGGGAGCCCCACGTAAATGAATTCTCAACACCGTCCCGTTTCGTAGTATCGTAGATCGTTGTTTCATCGTTACGTTAACGTTGGTGAGTGTGAGCACCATTAGTTTACGAATTGTCCTCTCGTTCAGCGCTTAGTGAGTCCCCTTTGCAACTGTTTGCGTTTAGAAATATGAAGAAATGTCTCGGCATAAAGAGATTTGAGCCAAATTAGGAGGCCATTGATGAGACTGAAGCCTAATTTTTGAGTGCTTCGTGATTTCCTATTATTTGGAGGACATCAAGAAATTGAAGAATCATTGGATGAAGGAGACTATATTGAAAAAGAAATGTTTTTTTTTTTTGTTTATGCCTCATTTAAATTTTTAGAACTCGTTGACTCGAACTCTAGTGCTCTGTGTGAGTTGCATTAGCTTCAATTATTATTAGATCGTATTAATTAATATTCTTTGTATGTAAATGTAACTAAGTATTTACTATATAAGTATGTAACATTGTATGCAACAAAATAATGTCATTGGTTTTATTTATTTAGTGTTGTTTACAAATAAAAGTTGCTATCACATGATAAAGCATACATACTCGTAAATATATATCTATAAATGCACATACTGTGTATGTATATGTATGTGCAGATATTAGGTAAAAAAAAGTCGAGGGCTTACAAACAAAACTTTTACTGGAGCGATATGACTATGTACACTATAACAAATGCGTAAATATCTAGTATACACCGATTCGTTATTTTTAATACTCAGATAAATACGAGTATACGCAAACAAAAGTAGTATTAATGCTAAGACCTCTGCGACATATTCGACTCGAAGTAAACAAATCACCTCAGAAACGTGCCAACATTCCCCAGAATCTAGTTGTGTCCTGAGATTGGGGCCTCCCCCAAAAAAAACCAGCATTGAATAAATAAACAAAGCCTTGGAGGGGAAATCTCCCTTCTGCGTTTACTACCGGCACGAACATTTAACGTTCACCTGTTATGTGCGATGCACTAGAGGGGAATTTGCCTCTGGCTAGTTGATGTACTCGCTTAAACAAAAACTGTTATGACTTTGTACGAGATGAATAGACAAAACAAAGCAAAGACTGCGGGCCGTTTCACGTACTAATCTCGCTCATTTGCGCCTATAGAGAAGAGGGATAGTTTTTACTATGATAGGGTTTTTTTATCCTAAGGAGGATAGGTTTTATGAATATTTCGAGCGCTAACAAAATAAAACTCGCGCTCGAAAATACTGTCAGAAAATTCAGGTAGTCGTAGAAGCCTGCAATATCGAGGCGAAGAGAAAGAGTATCTAATAAAGACAATCGACCGACGTCCAGTGTACATTTGAATTGTGAAGGGTGCACGTCTCTATCCGCCGGATTGCCAGTTGGGCTATTCTAGTTTGGCGGCAAACTATGATATTTAGGTGCATACATGAAGTCCTATAAACCTTTAGAAGTGTGGCTTTAGGACGTGTAAGACCCTACACAGAGATAACTGGAAGGGAGACACTGGAAATTCTCTTTTGATGTTTCATTCGCGGTCACACGGGCAAAGTGGTTTTCGGCAACATTCGTTGCTTCTGACGTTTACTTCTTTAAGCATAAAGGTGTCGCCAGTACGGGAAACAAAAACCTCCTCTCTCTTCTCCGTTCATCCTTCTCCCTTAAACAAAATGTTTCCCTGTGTAAATCGGGACTAAATCTACCATATATTCTCGTCACACCAAATCTTGGAATTGACCCGCGCGAAAAGTAACAACACACACCCATCCTTTGGCGGCTTTAAAGTTATAATAAAAAGAGGTTGCCTCTTTGCCGCAATGTCTGAGTTAAGAATTCTTGCAAAACTCTCGCGCGTGTGCAAAAAGATGGTGAGCGATGCCACTAGCTTCTTTAAAGCTGGAAAGGACATTTCCGATATTGATATTGTTTGAGCTGCAGCGCTCAATCGCACAAATATCATAGTTTCCGGATGATCATTTTGTTATTATCGGCCCTTACAACGACAGCGTTTGTTCTGCGTTTGATGAATTGCACAAAGAAATAAAACCGAATACAGGGTTTGATTGAAAAGTAATGAGCCTTATTTTTTTTAAGCAGTTTTATTAAACCTTTTGGCTTATACATACAACTAATATTCTTCAAAATAGGACCCTTGAGCGTCAATACACCGCTGGTAGCGGTCCTTCCACTGCAGGAAACATTTTTTAAACTCATCCGCCGGAATCGCGTTCAATTCGGCTGTCACAGTTTTTTGGATCGCCTCGATGGAGTCGAAACGCCTCCCTTCGGCTTTCTTTTCAGGCGCGGGAACAAGAAGAAATCCGGAGGGAACAGGTCTGGGCTGTAGGGAGGGTGGGGAAGCACCGGAACCCTCATCTTGGCCAATGCAGAGGTGCAGAGGAAGGCGGTGTGTGCCGGCGCATTGTCGTGATAAAGGGTCCAATTGTTGACGAGGTCGGGCCGAACCCGGGCGACGCGGTTTTTCAGCCGAAGGAGCACAGTGCTTCCTGGAGGTACAAACTCCTTGTGGACGATGCCTCGAAAAATTTGATCGAGTAACGTTGCTTCAACGATCGCTGCATTTTCGCCACTGCAAAATCCTAACACACTTTTAAAACAGGTTTCACGCGCGGAGCTATGTTGACTGCACCGCTGTTGCCAGCGAACTGGGGCCGGTTTCTATTGGAAGGGGAAGGTCCAACGATAATTTTTCTCCCCCAGCCGATTCGGTTGATCGCTTGGCAGACGCTCCGCGCGGGAAAGCTCATTACTTTTCAATCAAACCCTGTTTGTCTTGTTTTTAGCAGTTTAGTTAATAGTAACCTCAGCTTCAAATAAAAACCTCTCTCGACGAACTAAAACCACATCTTAAGTATACTCACAAGTCTCCCATCCTTCTGTATGGTCTAAAACCATGGGCGGTGACAGATCGTTGATGTGACCTTTGTGGAGTTCGAAAAAATTATTTAACAATCGTTGCGCATAGATAACGAAGTTAGCCGATAAAGCGATTAGAGTATGATAGATTATCATCCGAAGCGAAATTGTGAGAGTAACTTCAGCTGCCACATCAGCGGGGTACTACGCAGCAGAATTCTGCCCACTCATATCACACGTATTCACACACTCATCCAATCAGCTGTGTTATTTTTGTTTTTTTGTATATCACCAACACAAACCGCTGTCATGACCCCGGTACGTCAGCCAATCAGCAGATTCCTTCGAATTCTCTGAGAGCCAGTTAACGGTCTGATGTTAGCCACAACTCCGCATTCTATACATCGTAAATTGAATTAAGAACCAGCGGTTTCGTCGGTGAGGTCATGTCGGGATGGTGACAGCTAAATTCAGAATGGCTAGGACTCACATCGTATTACTATTTGATTAAATTAAGATAAATATTGTTTGTGTTAAGTCACCACTCAACAATCTATTAAACGCCCATTTCTATGCAACTTTCAATCCGGGTATGCATGTGAAAATCAGTTCTGAGTCACTAATTCTATTTTGCATTTCTTTAAAATCACGTAAAATCACAGAAAAATTATTATTTAACTAAATTCAGAAATTTTAACCATATCGAGTTTACATACTAGTTAATAGTAGCGCTGAAAACCTATAGTTTCGTTATACATATGTATTTTTATCACTAACGCTAGTTCTACGCACGAAGACATATGTACCTACACGAGTATTATTTATTCAAAAAAAAAAACAGAAAAAAACTTCATCATCAACAATCACATTCTACTTCCACTTGTTGATACTGCAAGTATGCACAACCGTTCACATGCATGCATACACATGCATAAATATTTAGGTATATGTATGTATATTCACATACATACATTGTTTGTTAATTATTCTAATCTCCGGTGAATAAATCGCTCGCCAGAGGCTTTTGAAATGAAGCGCACATTTCTTACAATTCAAAAAACGTGACTATTCAATTCAATATAAAGAAATAAAAGAGAATGTTTTCCATTCCGCATGTTTTTTACTTCAACCATTGGTATGTGTGTATGTAGATGCTCACGCAACACCGATAGAGCTTGCACCTATACTAGTGAATTTGAAACCACTGCGAGATCGCATTCCCCTCTCGACAGAACGGCCGGTCTAAGAAAAGTCAAGCAAAATATAAATAGGCCTATGTGTAAACATATTTATTTATTTAATTTTAGACAAAAACACAAAAGTTCTCACTGACTATTGGCTTAGTGCTAATGTAAACTCATTTATTAATAAAATAACAAATAAAACGAGCTAAAACTAAAAAACAACTTGATCAAAATAATAACAATTATATTAGCGAGTTAAGTGAGAGGATAATTGATTTTTAGTAACGGTATGGAATTCGAGATCTCATTAAATTTGCGGAGAGTCCGAGCACAATGCACTTGCATTGGAATCAGAATTCATTTTGAAAATGTTGAGGAGAAAAGGGGTAAGAGCTTCTTAAACTTCTCGCCGGAAGAAGAAAGTTAATGCGTTGCAAAGGAAATGCAAAATCAATGTCACCTTGAATTAAATTAAATGCAAAAGAGAACGACAGAATCGACCATATGTATGTATGTACATACATATGTACCTATGTCTACTTGATTTCTACTATAGGGCACTTATGACAACAATGAGAAGATAATTGTTGGAAATTGCAAATTTAAAACAAACAAAAAAAAACCGATTTTGAGAACTGTTTCTCGAAGTGGTTAAAAAATTTTTTGAAATGAGGTCTGAAAATTCTAAAACCAAAGGAAATGAAAGTTATAAAATTGAAATTATTTTTAGACAACCAAACCGACTTTTGCTAATTTCCTTGTAGAATGGTTTAATTACAATTTCATTATATCTACAAAATTGAGTGATTTTTTTTATTTTTCAATTATGCTTAAATTATGTTTATCTGAGTTTTATGTGGCTGGTTCTGAGAATTACTCTCCCAAATACCCCTTGCAAATAAATGAATTTTTCTTCAGAACATACATGTATTGCACACATACATAAATACATGCATATGTATCTCCAGTATTTTTGATCGTTTCGTGATTTGTGTGATGGTGTGATTTGTCCTTAGTCAAGTTTGTCCAACAGTTTTTTGTGCAAAGAGTAAAATGTGTACACATGTGTGTGTGTACATACATACATATGTAATTTTATTGAATCGAGCGGACGCTAGGAGACCGCTGGACTTATTAAGTGCACAAAGTTACACATAAATTTCTTGACTATTAGCAATGCACTGCGCTTAAAAATACTCGACCTTTCAGTTGTATATAAATTTTTTTACGCGAAAATAGAAATGTGAACACAAAGTTTTCCTTTGTACGTATGCAAATTTTATTCATTCATTTGTTTTCCGTATTTCTTGCATAATTTTGGTTCTAAACCGTTCAGATATTTGTTAGTGTTTGTCTTTACTTTGCTTGTGATTTTGTTGTTTTTTTTTTCCTTTTGCCCTTATTTTGCTTTATTTTCGCGTATCAAATTAAAGTGCCTCAGAGAGCTCTGAGAGTTATTAAACAAATTCAGTGTTCGTCATTGTTAGCAAACCTTCAACCCGTTATGTTCTTGAACTCTTTCTGTAAATACTCTTATGAATATATGTATGTATTTATTTATACTCGTACATGCGTACATGCTTTTATGAGCACTATGAGCTCGTGTCTAACGTTGACCAATGACCGTGCGCATATGCCACCTCACCTCTCTTTGTTCTTGTTGAAAATTGTTAGTGGAGTTAATAACAGCTGGTTTTTTAATAAAATATTCATAGACACATTACTAAATAAGCTTCCTGCATATTCTAACTTAAACTGCCTGATGATGCTGGTTGTTGGTTATTTATTTGATATTTCCCTATCAAAAAGAAGAAAACAAAATAAGTATCTTTGCTGCAGGTTTTTAATGTTTTTGTTTCAAGGAAAATATTGTAAAAAATAAAAAGAAACAAGTATAACTAGTTTACATACAATACAAACATTCAGTTTCTTTAGCTACGTTCAGTTTTGTTTGATTTGGATTTTGATTATTTAGTCGGTCGCTGGCAGTCGTAAATTTTGGTGCTTTTATTTAACGGGAATTACTATATTATATTACTTAAGTAATAAGTGGTATTTGTGTAAGTAGCTGTGTGCTAAATGATAAAATTATGGAAAAACTAATGGACAGATAGTATGTAGTATATATGTAAGTATGTATATGTATGTATGTATGTATGCACTTATATAGTATACAATATGAAGCAATTAAAAATGCACATTCGTCAAAGTGCCACTTTTTGTTTAATTATCGCATTGTGCATCCGGTGACCAGTGTTAATGCGAGTATACAGTAATTACAAAAAAAAAAAAGAAACATTAAAATAACTTGTTGTTAGCATTCGCCAATAGTATATGTACATACATACGTATGTAACTATTTACAGCTATGGCTATGTACAGCCATGGACAGAGAAATAGCACACAAGACTAACTTCGCCTCTAACTTCATTTTCTTCACTAAAGAACATATCGATGGTTTTCGAGAAAAGCGACACAACTCAAAATTAACTCAAATTCGGAGTTTTGCTGTTAAAAGCAAAAATCAACTACAGAGTTTATATATTTTTATCTGGAAAAGCGTCATAAGCGAATCTTGAAGCAATTCTGAGAGATGGCGTTAGTGTCGTTTTGTCAGGTGATCGAATTGGCGCGTCAATTATCTAGAAAACTAACCCACCTCAGTGTTTTGTATTTTTGAATTATGTCACTTTTCTCGAAAACCATCGATATATGGTAAATAACATTTTATTCTTTGCAAATTTCGCACCAATGGACCAACGCCATACCACGAAAACGCACCCCCAGGCCATAACACTTCATCCACCATGCTTAATTGCTTTCTTAGTGTACCTTGAGTTGTACGCTTGGTTTTTTGATTTTCCATCAGGTCCGATCCTATTAATCTTAGTTTCATCGCTCCATAGTACTCTTTTCCAAAATTGTACATCCTTGCTTTGATGCAGCTTTGCAAATGTCAACCGCGCTTTGATATTTTTTATTTTTTTTTGTAAGAAATGGTTTCTTCCTGCTAGTTTTTCCATACAAATTGGCTTCATTCAAAGTCTACTGGATACATCAAGATTGTGCTCTTCATTAATTTCCGTCATTATGGCATTTGAGGACTTAAAAGGATCGGCCTTACATTTCCGTACAATAATTTTATCTAATCTTGGCGTGGTTTTACGGGGCGGAGGCTTTCTGCTTGAATCAATTTAATAGCACTAGATCGATTTAGTAATTCGGCAATTTTCGATTTGTTGGTGTCTTTTTCAAAAGAATCCAAATAAGTTTTCTTTTTTTAAAAGTGCAATGTACTCCTCGACCCATATTTAAAAAAAATGTTTTATTTTGTCACTTGCACAAAATACTTCAACAAATTGACTGATTAATATTTGATTTAAGAATGAATGCAGAAACAAAACTGAAAATGTGCTATTTCTTTGTCCAAGGTGAATGTGCAATATACCAACAAAAACGTGATTAAAAAAAAAAGAGACGAACCGATAACGGTAAATTTCGAACGGGATCAAAAGAGTATTGATATGACTAACAACACATGACCAAATAATTGATCTACGCCTGTATATAAAAACATTACAGTAATAAACATTTTAATATTATAAGTGTGCTATTTCTCTGTCCATGGCTGTATGTATGAGGTTTGAAGAAACTGGTTGCGTATTTATTCAATCGGTCACTATCGGATAGATTCTACGAAAAGTAATTCGTGCAAGCATCCCACTCACTGATTCACTGATTGGGTGGTAGTAAGTGCGATCAGGTGCATTAGTTCTAAATAGAATGTACTAATTATCTCATTGCATACATTTTTTTATATTTGTGAGTAATACAAAACTCTCTAATGAGTGCTGAATTAAGTAAATAGAGAGAGGGGTCGTGGAGAGGCATTAGAAAGCGCAAAATTTAACATTACGTACAAATGACAAAATGCGTTTGAGGTATTCGCCACCCAAAAACTCATTGGAACTAATTATAATCAGTTTGGATTCCAATTATTAGCCGAACGGGCCGGGAAATGCACCTTATTCTTGTCTTTGTATGTACATTTGTATATTCGCTAGTAAATGCCTAATTTGACGCCTCTACTCGTACTCAATTTACATAGCTCTTATTTGCAATTCGTGCTCGAAATATGCGCTCTCTCAGTAAGTTACATAATTAGCTATACAGCCAAATTACCTCATCTGCAGGTAATTCAGTGAGGATTACCATACGAATTACGCACAAATCGTTTTCTCGCCTGACTTGTATCGGCATGAGAAATCAGCTGCAAAACCTACAACACAAACACCATTTTATGCCAGGAACACAAGTGAGAGAACTACAACAATGATAGAAACAAGATTACGCATGTTTAAGAGAAGCTTTGAAAGAGAGTAATTTTACAGTAAAATATTTGTATAGTAAATGTGATGAGCTGTGCGAAAGAACTAGCATGAAAATGTCAAAATACTGAACTTTTGTAGGCCAATAATTAAAAGTTGGGTTAGGTTAACAAAAACAACGAGAGAAAGAAAGATAATAGAGAGAATTGTTTGTAAACAAAAAAATGTACATGAACTTTTAAAATTACGTAAGCTCAACAACCAAGCTTTGAAAAGAAATTGTAAAAATACCCAGGTACATTTTATGAATTTTTAGTACATTTTTTCACGATTAATATTTAAAACTTTCACTGTGCAGAAGGCTAATTATTAAAAATATATTTAATCAACATTCAAAATAAAAAAGGTGTGCGGTTGGTTACGTATTTTTATGCCAAATTTCTAAGAAAGCCATTACAAGTAAATGAGACTTTTTGTTGAGCTGCAGTGAATATTTTTTTTTTATTTTTTATTGAAAACTGCTTTGATCAGCAAGAACTTTATCAGTTGAAAGAATATTGCAATGCGTTTAAATTTGCATTTGCATTGCAAAGTCAATTTTAGAGACGAGGATTTGAACTGACAGCCTCAGCTACCTTTTGTTCATCAACTTTTTCCAAAATTTTCTGAAAAGCAAAAAAAAATAACTTGGCAGCGCTAGTTTCGCTTACTCGCTTTGTGATCTGACTAGGTTTTTGGTCGTTATCCAGGATACACAAATTCCCCCGCAAGTGGCCCCTTTTTCAAAATTATTTATTATTTATTTATTTATTGTACAGGTTAATGAATTAAAGCTATGTGATTTAAGCACCAGCGACAAAGGCTATCCGATTATTTACAAAAAAAAAAATAAAACTTGCGTGGTTTATTTTTGCTCGAGTCATTGTGCGCAATGATGGACAAAGAGATGGACAGACTAAATCGATCCTTCTCATCATCTCTATATTTATCTCGATTTTTTTATGCCTGTTACATACTAGTGTTATACTATGTGGCGCAAAATTAATCATCCAATTTGTTTTTTTTTTTTTTTTTTCTTTTTTTTTTTGTTTAAATAAATGAAAAGAAATGATTTTGAGGAATGAAAATCTTTACTCTAACATTTACGCGCTCTATTGCAAAAATTATAAATCTTCCGATAGGGTGATTAATTTTGCGCCACCTTGATGAACAAAATTAGAATACCCTTGTACACAAGTGCGCGGGAGTAACAAGATGCCTTAAGAGATGAAATGCAACATCAAAGAGTATTCCTTTGTGTTGCATTAACTTCATCATCATCATAGCATTTACAGCTCGGGGTGAGCCAATGCTTTCTTTACTATGGCACTATTGTCTCCATATGTCTATTTACTATTGCCTTTCATATGTATGTCTCGGTTCCTTGCATGGCTTCTTCGTGCATTTATGCTACGCAAGCCGTCTTCCACAGCATCTACCCACCTTCTTGGTGACCGTCCATGAGAGTTAAAAGTCTCGCTTGCAATTCTGTGGTCATCCTTTTGAAGTACGTGCGGTAGCCATCGGAGGTTTTGCGCCTCACGAGGCGTATGTATTATGTTTTGCCCGTTTATAAATTCTTCGATCTCATTGTTGTGCATTATTCCATAAGAATCATTAGGCTATCGTATAGGACCAATAATTCTCCTCAAAACTTTGCCCTCAAAGTGTAAGGGATAGTTTTTTATATGAGTAGTCAGAACACAAGATTTACATCCATACGTTGCTATTGGCCTGATACGGCCTTATGGATTTTTAGCTTACACGTGACTCAAATGACGCGCGTTTGTTTTTAAGCAGTTTGAGATGTGCGTTTTAGCTTATTAGTATACATATTTGCAGCTTGCAGTCTGTCGTTTAAGCAGATAAGCCGATCTGCTGACTGCCTAAGTTTACTGTTAGGTACTAATGGTGTCGACTTTTTGAAATATGTGGGGCACGACTTTTAGGTTTCGTAGCATTAACTTAAACATTGAAAATAAAACGCTGTTAACTAATTCCAGAGAATTTGATGAGAGTGAATTTGTAAACTAAATATGTATGCACGTTTTTCTCATATCAATACTGTCATCTACTCAATTTTATTTGCATTTTCGCTGTTATAGTTAAATGAGATACAAATATACATATTTTGTATTTCTTTTTTGTCTCTATTGTAATATTAAATAAAAATATATTTACTATGTGAAAACTAGCACTTATTTTTGTTTACGACTTTGCTTTATAAATAGCCTGGGGTGTACATTGTTTTATAGTAATTTTTAAAAAGTACATTCCGTTTGCTGAAAGTACTTTTTTTGGAAGCACAAAAGTACGAAACGAAAAGTAAACTAATTTTATGGTACAACTTTGACAACAATTCGATTGGCCAAATTCACTCACGCACACATACACGCACAATCTTCTCTATTCTCTTAACAGTATACGAAATATTGCCATCTCCTTGTTGTCGTATAGACCCCCCATCACTGCCTTCTTCGGCTACTACTACTCAAAAATGATTGATTAAAAAATTCCGACATTGTGAGCATACAAGAAAGAGAAAGGAGGGAGGGGTAGTACAATAAAATCGAGCGCTACTAGCAATAAAATTGAAAAGTAATACAACAATAAAATTAACACAAATGCGCACTCATTACGCCAGCTAAATAGCTGATTCTGTCAAGTTTATTGTGAGAGGAATAGCGCTTCGCGGGTGTCACCCGACTTCTGTACTTTTGCCATCGTGTGTGTGGGATAGGTTTTTCATATCACTGATCCCTGCACTGCGATAAACCTGCAGCTCTTTCTTCACTCACCAAACGCCCAATAGCATTAGGCTTCACTTGTTCTGGTAAGTTTGTTAAGTGAAGCAGAGTTTCAAAAAAGGGTTTACTTTACATCCAAAGGATGAAAAAGAGGCCGACCAAGAGAGAGATGGCTTGATGCCATCGAAGCAGACTTGGAAGTGATGAACGTTCGCAATTGAAAATACATATATCGAAAGAGAGATAGTGAAATTGTAGATTAAGCTATGGTCCGCCACTGAATGTGAAGCTAAAAAGAAGAAGTCCTCATAATACTTTTCAAGTTTGCTGTTTCAAGTTTGTCGCAAAATGGTGTTAAATCAACACTCGCAACTTCCTTTTTTCTATCTTTACAAAAAATACTTGTAAGCATTTGATTTAAAAAGCTGCCATAGCAAAATCTTTTTATAAGTTAAACACAAAATGTACATACATATGTACATATATAATTCTAGAAAGTAATTTTCATGAAAAAAATTAAATGTATAAAAAATATACTAAGTTGGTACTTAGATAAGTTTTGGTGAAAAGTGTAGGAATATGTAAATATTTATAGTATCTAAATATTTTTTAGGCAACGTCCACGCATTTCGTCTTTTTTCACTACATGTATACGTACACTTATACACTTATACACGTATACACTAAATGTATATGACTATCTATAGTTTATTACTAAAAAAATCGCCTTAAACTAAAACGAACAATAATAGAACGCATTTAGTGTTTGTAAACAAATCAGTGAAACGAGAAGTAGGCACTCTTGAGCTCTCATATCCATTCTTATCGGTTACTGATTTCACACGGAACTTTCCTTTTGCACCAGTGTGCAAAGAAATGTCGCGTTTTCCGCCTGCTCATGCCCGCATTCTCTTGCTTACCTTAGCACTCTCAGCGATTCGCGGCTTCTTTAATGCATCGTTCGTAATAACACATCCAGTCGTGCATACATACAACCGCACAATACGTGCCCTGTGAGAAAAACCTGTGATAATGTAGCAAATTTGTAGTACTTGGTAATAGCCTTGGTAACTCGATTTTTATCAGTTTAAAAACAAATCAAATGTGGTATACATTTTGTAATAAAAATTATATCAGATAGATAGAGAAATGATGTTAGTCTTTTTGGCTGAGTTAGGATTAGCATTCAGTTGGTTCGGGATTCGATGTGCACTGTGGTCGTGAGACGTCAAATGATAAGAAGTTTTTTTCTACCGTCACTCGACAGACAAGAGAAGAAAAATCTGCGACTGAATTGCTTTCATGAAAACCAGCTTCCGCTCGGAGTGGTACACAAAATATACATATTATACACATACATAGGTTTTTCCATTAGCAGTAAAACAATTTTGACGCACATCACAAATTGGAAAAAAAGCCTGTCAAAATACACGTGACACTCACATAATTAATCCACTTAATTTTTTTACAATATTCGCAATATTCTTTTTATAAATATTTATTAGGAAAACTGAACTTTTAAATAGCGCATACAATTTTGTATATTAAAAATATAAATTTGAAATAAATAAATGATAAAGATAAGTCTGAAAATCGCGTTGGTTTTTGACATTTTTTTTCTGAATACGATGCTAAGAATTTTCTTCCATATAAAGAACATGTTCAGAGGTTTTTTTCATATGGAAGCAAAGGGTGCAGCATCGTAAATAAAAAAGTGCGTGTAGCGTAGTACACATAACGGAAGTTAAACTTTCAAGGCAGACAAAGAAAGAGGGAGAGATCCGAGAGAGAATGAGAGAGAGAAAGAGAAAGAATATATATCTAAAAAAATTCAGAATATTTGCAGAGAATACAAATAGACAAAATTTACAAAAAACAGAGAAGGGTTGACCGGTGTAGGTAAACGCCGGACACAAACCGTGGCAACAACGTGCACTACTCCGAGCGATTATCGCCCGCACAAACGCAGCGATTCCAGGACCACAGCAACGGCACAAATTACCGCAAGGCAATACCAATAAATCCGACACCGGAATGAATGGCACTTTATAGTACGCACAAGCACTAGCCAGGAAACGGAAATAAGCACCAAAAAAAATTGTGACCAAAAAACGCCCCAAACAGTAGGCACCAAGGAAATATAACGCCAAAAAGTAGGCACCAAAAATATATTTCCTACATGTTTGCCCCAACAAACAAGCGCCAAAAAGTAGGTAGAGTAATTTCTTACTAGAAATTAGCAACCACAAGAAAAAAACTCAGGAAAAATAGCCTTTTCCTCCACGTTATATCTTTTTTCTCTCTCGCGGAACTAAAATGCCCAAAACGTTGCATGGCCTTGAAATTTTACTCTCCATTCTCGCTCGTCCATCGACGCTTAAGAAGTTCCACTTAAAAAAAAAACAGATTTCATTAAAGTAATGTGCGAATTTGGTTCTACTGCCGTTGAAACGAGCGCTAAAAGAAATGAAGCGGGGAAAACAAATACTATTGTACAACATCAATATTATATACATAAACACATTTTTTAGTTGCTGCTGACATTACTTTTTAGTTTGATGTAATTTTTTTTTCTTATCTACTTTTGTATAAAATAAAAATTTGAAAAATTCACCAGAATTACCAGTCGGAGCTGTTGCATTTCCTTGTTGGGTAGTATAGTAGGCAGTAGTATACATATATATAAGTGCATATATATAAGTATACATATATATAAGTGCACACCAGTACACATACATGTGATGGTATACACTTGTTCGTGCGCATATACTGAACGCTGAACATTACCGCTCATACGATACAAAAATCAGCTGACAGACATGGTGACTAGCAGGGAATGTTGTTATTGTTATCTATCGTTTACACTTGTGTTTTTTGTTTTTGATTCTACATTCGTTGTTTTTATACAATTTTATTACAGTCGAACTTCTCTACAGTGAACTTCCATATAATGAAGCTCTCCTTATAATGAACTGGTTTCGAAGACACTGCTTTTTCGTTCTACTTTCGGTGTATTTTTGTCTCCTTATAATGAATTTCTATATAGTGAAGTTTTCTATATAATGAACAAATTTTACAGTTGGAAATTCTAGCGTCCTAAGTTTTTGTCTCCATATAGTGATTTTTTTCAAAAGTTTTCTGTTGCAAAAAATTACAGTTAGATGTGGACAAACTGTAATGAGGGGAATCCCAAAATTAAAACAGAAATAGCTGAGCTATTACAGTTTTATTCAGTGATTGAAGTTAAAATGAAAAAAAATTTATTAATGATTAACAAAGTTAATGAAGGAAAGAAAAAAAAAAGATATTGCCAATGAATTCGGAGTTCTTCCCAGCACTTTATCAAATATTTAAAAAAATAAGGAAGTGATTTTAAAAAATGCGGAGGATTTGGCAGTAAATACCAAACGCAAAAGACTTCGACCTTGTCATTTTGAGGATATTGACGAAGCAATGCTGAAATGGTTACTCGTTGCACGTGGTAAGAATCTCCCTTTATCTGGACCATTATTGAAGCAAAAGGCCAAAGATTTTGCGGTAGAACTAGGACACCACGAATTTGGGGCAAGTACAGGTTGGTTAGACAAGTTCAAAAGTCGGCATGGCGTTATTCAAAAGACATTATGTGGGGAAAGTGCTGACGCCAACATAGAAAACCGTGATGAATGGGTAACGAACGTCGAAATTAATTGAAAATTACAACATTAAGGACATTTTTAATGCCGACGAGACTGCTTTGTTTTTCAAATGCTTGCCAACTAAAACACTGGCATTCAAAAATGAAAAATGCTTTGGTGGGGAGCAAAGCAAGGAGAGAATAACTGTCCTGGTGGGAAGCAATATGACTGGATCAGAAAAGCTAAAATTGCTGGTAATCGGAAAGGCCAAAAATCCGAGGTGCTTCAAGGGAATAAAATCTTTAGGTGTCGATTATGAGTTTAACAAAAAAGCATGGATGACCAGTGAGATTTTTACGAAATGGATTGTAAAACTCGACAAAAAATTTTGTGATCAAAACAGAAAGGTGTTGTTTTTTGTTGATAAATGCACTGCCCACCCTAAAGATGTAAGAGACAGGTTGAGAAACATTCATCTCGCTTATTTTCCTCCCAACATGACTTCGTTACTGCAACCAATGGACCAAGGCATTATCTACAACATGAAACAACATTACAGAAAACGAATTTTAACGAATATATTGACTCAAGTGGATGAGGGAAATTCTGTTATGGCCATAGACTTGCTGCAAGCAGTTCGAAATCTTAGCAATGTATGGAATGTTTATGTTAAACCAGAAACAATTGCCAACTGTTTTAAAAAGGCTGGATTTTCAAAAGATGCTATGCAGATTCCATTTGAGCATTGGGATGAAGAGGACCTTCTTTCAATATCGGATTTGGCTGCTTTACAGTCTTCATTTAAAAAACTAGCAAATATCGAAGCATCGTTTGATGACTACGTAAGTTGATAATGGTGTGCAGACTTGGGACAACCCATCCGAAGAAGATATTCTCAACAGCATTTTTGAAAGTCGCGGAGTTCCAGCTGAACCTGGTAAGCATTTATCTTTTTATAGTCAAACCAAAATTTAATATGTAAATATTATTTCAGATAACGATGAACACGATTTGACCGTTGAAGAATTGGCAGAAACTGAGGAGGCATTACCTACGTTGATACAAGCTGCTTCATCCATTAGCGTAATTAGAACCTTTGTGGAAATGAGGAGTGACGTGCCGATTAATGTTTTCAACTCTCTACATGATTTGGAAGCTTTTATTGAAAATGAAAAATGGAAGACTGCAATTCAAACCAAACTCACTGATTATTTTAAATAAAATTACATAAACAATCAATGTTTCTTTATAATGAAGTTTCTATATAGTGAAGTGATTTTCAGGTCCCGTGCGAATTCATTATACGGAAGTTCGACTGTATTTGTTTTGGCTGCGTTTTGTTACCTATACATACATGTACATATATTTGTTTTTCCTTTTTAACCGTTTGTTTTTTTGTCAAATGAAGTGCAAATGAAGCGCGATTACTGTTCACACACACACATCTGTATATAGTGCATAATATGTACTTATAGAAAGTAGGCATTCACATTCGATGACGATGAGTAGACAAACACATGTCTAGGTTATTTCTTTTCTACACGCCTTTCAAGTATTATCACTTAATTATATCAAGGTCGCACACCTTTCGATAATTTCCAATGCATGTGAACCGGCTGAGGTGTAAATTTGTATGTATGTATGTGTGCATGCATACCGAAAAGTCTGGGAGGAGAGATTTTTAGTTATTGATGGGTTTCTGTTATTGAGTAAGTAATTAATTGTTAAGCTAAATACACACCAGGCAACCGTTGAAGCAACGGTTGCAGCAACGTGTTGCCTTTGTTTAGGAAACACGTTGCGACCGTTGCTTCAATCTCAGTATTGTGTATAACTGTGGTGCAGGAAAGGTACGAGCTGAAGATATGTACGTAAAATTAAATTTTTTAAATGATCGACGAAATACGTAAAATTACTTCTTATTATAATTGACGAACTTTTGTACGAAAATGAGGAAGAAGAGATGCAACAAAAGAAGAGAAAGAAAATTTGGTCCAAAAATTGGCTTTAAAAAAAAAATCGAATTTTTGAACGAGAGGCTGCTGAAAGAACTGAAGGAAAATGAGCCAGCGGACTATAAAAATTACATGAGGATGGACGAAGCCCTGTTTAGAAAATTGTTGGACTTCGTAAAGGCCAAAATAACGAAACAAGATACTATAATGAGAGAGGCAATATCAGCAGAAATTAGACTGGCAATAACTTTGCGGTATCTTACAACAGGAAACTCTTTTGCGGACTTGAAATTTTTATCGATTTTATTGTATTCATTTTTTAATTGTTCGTATGCTTTTTTTCTAAAATTTTAATTTTTATATTTTTCACTGCTTATATCCCACAGCTCTCTCAAATTTTTATATTCGTTAATAAAATTAACATAATTTTCATTATTTTCAATTGCCATTTTTTCCTTTTTCACTTTATTTTACTCCGCACGAACCTTCTTCTTCGCTTGTTTTCAACGAACTGAACGAGTAAAAGCAGTAAACAATGATACACACGAAGCAACGGTTGCAGCAACCTATCCCAAAAATCAAATTTATTTGATATTTCAGGCAACGGTTGCAGCAACTCGAAAATCAATTGGCAACACAGCTACACACGAGGCAACGGTTGCTTCAACATGGCCGTGTTGCTGCAACGGTTGCCTGGTGTGTATTTAGCTTTATTATTACTTACTTGCTTAATAACATACATATGTACAATATGCGTTACATATGTATTTATGTAAACGTGTAAAAAAAGCTGTCGTAATATATTAAAAATAAAAAAGTTACTGATTATTCTTTCATTATAAATATGTATGTACATACATATATGCATACATATGAACGCATTTACATATATTTACAATGACGCATTTACATTTAGTAATGACGGCGGTAGATATGTTCCACAAGAAACAGCATAAAAAAAAACAGCATAAAAAAAGCTACTAGTTCTATAGTAAAACTATAGATACGTTTCAAATGTTAAAACCGCACAAATCTGAAATAATGTAATAAAATCGCATAAAAAAGGGCACTAGTCCCATATTATAACTATAGATTCGTTCCATAGACCGCACGAATCTGAAATAATTAAATAAAATCGCATAAACAAAATATTGTATTTTTGAAAATTATATCTTTATTTAAGAAAGGTCAGAATCGAAAAATAAATTTACGTCAGAAATAGAATCAGACAATACCCACATGTTGCGCATTCGTTTAGGATTTGGCGTGAAATCACTTTCGTCACTTGAGGAAATGTACACGTCTGATCTAGATGGTTATGCAGGTGGGTCCATACTTGTAGGGTTAGCATTTCTGAAGTAATCTGTTATGAGTTTTTGCTTAGCTGGTTTAGAATCTTGTTTATATGTACAATTCCCGATAGGTCGACATGCATTTTTTAATTAAAAAAAAAACCGCATAAAAACAGAACCTACTGTATACCTATAACATATAGTACATACTTACATATGTATGTATCATACATGTATGATTTTGGAAAAAAATACTTTTTGAAAATGAGATTTTATACCTACGGACTGAGAAATTATACCTTAGACAGTAGATATTAAACCAAAAATAAATTTAGAAATATTTAAAATACATTAAAGCAAAAAAAATTTCAAAATATTATTTTATATAGTATACATATAAAGGATTTGAAAAATATTATAAAACATTTTTTATGAAGGGGTACAAAGTTAATTTTTTTTATTTTGCTTTAAAATATTAGTTTGGGGAAAAGAAATCCATTACTTTGCCGGTAGATGCCTGAAGTCAGCGATATCTCGTAAAGTATCGATCAAACAATTTAAAGTTTATGCTCGTTGTCAAGGTGACATTTCACACTAATAAAAATCATTCCGCTGTTTTTGTTTGTTCCATTTAAGTTACAGGGTGCGAACAATAGAAGCCAGCCAAGAAAAAATTCGGTACATTTTACCGCTTTTCTTTGACACAGGCGAAAATGCAAGCCAGGCCACTGAAATTGTGAATGGTGTTTGTGGTGCCGATACTGTAACAGCTAATTACCTGCAATTTTGATTAGGTTGATTCAGTTCAGGCCTTTTTTATGTTAAATTTGCACCTCTAATCGAAATTGACCCACATGTAGTAGTCGTAGCAACGCCCAGGAGCTAAAGTTTAACCATAAAACTGTTTTGGATTCAAAAAGAAGCTCGTTGTTTGAGTGTCACACCAATTAATATCAGAAACTCTGATGGATCGAATTTCCATCTGAGAAGCGTTGGCCAAGCGGTATGAAATCGACCAATTTCTTGAACGGATGGATGGTGACTGGGGATGAGAAATGCTTCCATATACGAGTGTGCGAAAACAATTGTGGTGAAAGCGTGATGAAGCAGCTCAAAGGGTGGCCAAACCAGCACTAACAGCCAAGAAGGCTGTATTTGATGAGACTTAAAAGGAATCATTTGATATGAGCTGCTTCCATATGGCAAAACACTTAGTTCAGAACTCTACTGTCAACAACTGAACTGTTTGAAGCCAGCGATTGACCAGAAACGGACAGAATCGGCGAACAGAAGAGGTGTTGTGTTCCATCAGGCCACACACGTCTCTAGTGACTCGCCAAAAACTCCGGGCGCTTGGTTGAGAGGTTTTAATATATTCATCCCCACTTAGTACCTTTTTCTCACTGGAAAACATCCTGAGCGATAGAAGTTTGGTATCAAGATAAAATTGTGAAAATCGATTACTAGAGTTATGCGTCAATGAGCACCAAAACTTCTACGTGAAAGGAATTATGAAGCTACTTAAAGAAAAAATAATTGGCGCGTACACTTCTGGAGCTACTCCTCCTATTTATGGTGTGCGTCCTGATGTCGTTGCACAAATGGAGGGACCACCGATAGTTTTAAGCCGACTCCGAACGGCAGATGGTTTTTATGAGGCGCTTTTTCATGGCAGAAATACACTCGCAGGATTGCCATTGCCTGTCGAGGGGCGACCACTATCAGAAAAAAACTTTTTCTTCTTTTTGGTGTTTCACGGAGTTTCAAACCTAGTACGTCTTCTGCATAGTAGTCACGCACCAACCCATTTGGCTACGGCGGACGCACCTGCTTTTAAAATGACAACCAATTATACAATACAAGAAAACGATGCATATTTGACCCAAATCGGACAATCCGAACCATCTTAAATATTATACAATTTTGAACTTAACGCAAAAATAATGGATTTCTTTTTCTCCAAACTATACTCGTACACTCGGCAGTTTGCCACTATCAACCGAGGAGCGACCGCTATTAGAAAACTCGTCTTCTATCAATTGATACCGAGGTTGCGAACCCGGACACTTCTGAATCTTCTAGTCACGCCCCAACCGATTCTTCTACGGCGGCCGAGGTCTCACATTTGTGCATATTTTATGTTACCAAACCGAGAACGAATCGTGAACGGCTCGGCTTTATGATGTGGAGCGGAACTTACTCTGCCAAAAACTTATTGTTTTGGCCAGCTAGGTTCACAATTTCGTCTCTATTTCCGAAATCATTTATGCAATATTGTTACTGCTACAACAACAACAATTCTTAAATGTGTTTATATTACTTGAATAGGTAAGATTCAGATACGACTCATTTCCACATTTGCATTTGCTTTTCCTCAGAAATGTGCATACATTTTTCAAAAAACATGAGAATTATATAGAATTGTCGCTTACAATTATAAAGGGTTTTCCAATAAGAGGTGTTATTTTAATATTTAAAAAAAATGCTATATTTTAATATAAACAATCGGATGTTTATTTCATTGTAAAGAGGAAGGTATGCCGTTAATAGTGGAAAATAACATCAGGCAAATGACCACCACGACCACGCTTACAGGGAAATATCCTTTTGATCAAATTTTCCATTAACCGAATTGCAAAGTGGCTGCCCTATGTCCTCTTCTAGCCTCACGAATTCCATCTTTGAGGTCTTGAATCGACCCTCGGCTTTTGGCGTAGACCTTCTCTTTCACGTGGCCCCAAAGAAAAAAGTCACAAGGTGTTAATTCACAAGATTTTGGTGGCCAATTGTGATCACCACTTCGAGAGATAACACGGTGCGGAAACTTTTCCCGCAAAACATCAAGGGCTTCGTTGCTTGTGTGGCACGTAGCGCCGTCTTGTGGAAAATAAACGTTGTCCAGATCAATATCAACCAATTCCGGCCATTAAAAATCGTTAATCATCTCTCGATAACGCAATCCAGTCACCTGTAACACCTGATATTGGAAAACCCTTTAAATAATAATAACTTTTGTATCAACCGTAAAGTTAGAACGGGGTTTTCCAAACGGAAAAATACACGCTTCCGAAGTCCATTCCGTAATTACAAATTCAAATACGGCTGATATGTTTCAAACGCTTCTTAAATTAAATTTAAATTTAATTAATCTTTATGATAGATCAAACAATGCTAGAATTTTACCTATATTCATTTACTAATATTCCATTATTTCGATCATCTTTCTTCATATTATAGGTTACGCCTTCGTCCCATTAGTATTTTCTTTTTGGCACTTTTCTTGTTTTGGATATACAAGACACGCTGCAATTTCCGCATCGTTCCACCGCCCGAATTGCAGGAAAAGTACGAACGTATAAAACGATTTCGAGAAGAAAACAAAGCCATGTTTACAGGAGTTGCCAGTGTGTCCTGTGTCATTCTGGGCATATCCGGATTCGTATTAGGAGGGTTCGCATTGATCTTCGTTCTTGTCATCACAGCGAGTGCATTTAAGTGGGAGCTGGTGCGAGAAAATGAAGGTGAGCAAATTTTGATTGATTATTAAATTTATTTTGAAATATTCTAATATTTTTTTCATTTATTAAAATTCTTTAGATGATGAAGTAAACGCGACACAATCTGAAACAGACTACGACGAATTTGTTCCTGATGTGAACACTGAGAACCTCGCCTTATTGGAGGATGCAAGCGATTTAGACACTTCACATGGAGAAGATTACAAAAATGATGATGATATACCTCAAGAGCTTTTAATATCCGATTCCCTGCCAGAGTACAGTGAAAATTCAACAGATGACGATGATGATATGATACCAGTCATTAACATTAAAGAGCTGAATGCGGATCCCTTAGCGCAAGCACACAATGTGCATTACAAAAGGTGTCACTTCAAATCTGACTCATCGCGGTCAACCTCTTCGTCATCATCTGAGGAGGAGAGTTTGTCGAAAGGTTTGAAATTCCCCGACTACGCAAAAGACGACGAAGTTGATCGAAGTAAGCGTGTAACGGACATAGCAAAAGCTCCGGCGGGAGGGAGTGATCTAGGGGCGGCTTTGGCGTTACAAGCAGCAACGACCCAGTCGCTACTAGAAAACAGCGGCAAACTTTTAGTTGGGCTAATGCAGTGGAGCGGCGCAAGCAATACCACTAACGCCGTAGCGGCAGCCGCTGCCGCCGCCGCCACAGTAGCACAACAAGAATTGAGCTCGTCCGAAAGCGAGTTCGAGATTATAGAAAATGAATAAGGATGGCGCTAGAAACAGAGTTATTTGGATGTTATGAGTTACTTACATATAATTGATCCAAAGAAATTCAAAAAAAACCATTAAACAAACAAAGATGATAAATATCAAGAGTGGAGCACATTTCAGTGCACTTATTTCTGGGTGCACTTCTTTAAACCTTTGAATTTGAAAATATGCATAATCGTATTTTTGTTTCGCTTTTCGCTTAGTAGAATGTATTTAAAAAAAAAACTTCATTTCAATTGCTTGATGTTCATTGAAGACACCTAGCGACGGGTCCATCGATACTCAGCGCTAGTTTTTATGAAACACCAATCGACTGCTCACACATATGCGTATAATTTTAGTAGATAGCGTTAATTAATTTTTTTGTTTTTTTACAAATAATTCACTTTATTATATAATTTGTGCGCACGTCTGTGGTATAGGAAAATGTTACATGCCGACATCGTTTGTCGTCGGAGCGTTCGTTGATAATTCGTTTGTACTTACCCTGCATCTAAGTAATTAAATGCATTAGCGATCGGTTGAAAAAGCAACCGTTTGACGCCAAATTATGCAGATAAATTCTACCAGCTTAAGGAATTATCCGAAAGACTTGTTTTGATATTCAAAAATGGCGATACGACGGCGCCTAGAGCAAATGCATACAGACATACATACAAATACAACCACCCACTTACGAACCGGTTTACTTACACACACACAAAATTGATCTCAGTTTTAAGACAATACACACAAAGTCATAGGAAATTTACAGTAAACTTATTGAAGTGCTCTTTAAACTCTACGAATAAATATAAGATATAATTCGGCTAATGCATTTAGCGATTTTATTTCACAGCAATGAGAAAATTTGATTTCGATGCAATGAGAAAATTTGATTTCGATACAATGAAAAAATTTGATTTCCATGCAATGAAAAAATTTGATTTCGATGAAATGAAAAAATTTGATTTCGATGCAATGAAAAAATTTGATTTCGATACAATGAAAAAATAAAAACATTAAATTTCATAATAGGATTGAGTGAAGTCATCAATTCTGCGAAGTTTCTGCAATACTACTTTTTTGACTCGCCCAACTTTTGCTTTAAACCCAGAAAATGTCTAATCTTTCGTATACAAAAAATTTATATTTTAATTAAATTGAATTCTAAAGCTTTAGCTGGAAAATTTGATTTCGATACAATGAAAAAATATAAAAACATTAAATTTCATAATAGGATTGAGTCAAGTCATCAATTCTGCGAATTTTCTGCAATGCAACTTTTTCGACTTGCCAACTTTTGCTTTGAAACCTGAAAATGTCGAGTCTGTCGTAAAAAACAAAAAAAAAATTTTTAAATTAAATTGAATTCTAAAGCTTTAGCTAGAAAATTTTTATTCATTAAATTAAATTAAACTTTTCTAAAATTAAAAAAAAAATAAAAGCATTAAAGTTGATGATTGGATTAAGGTAGTAGTCCGGTGTAACGACCGAAATTTCGACGTTTTTTCATGAATCTTTTTAAAAAGAAAATAAAATGCGATCGTTTTAAAGTTTTTACATGTTTTTATTGGTGTTTTGAACTATGTATAAAAAAAATGTTTTAAAGTTAATTTTATATTAATTTGTTTAAAATTTTTGACGTCAAAGTGGAGTCCTTAAACAAAATATGAGTTGGTTCGGGGAAACACACAGCCTTCCAAAGTCATCTGAAATAAAAAATTCAAAGAGATTATTAGATCTGTAGACTTTATTTTAGGTCCCGAACCTAAAATATACATAAAAATAAAAATAAAAACAAAATGGCGGACTTGTGAAAAAAATTTTTTTTCTTCATAAATTGTTTAAATTAAATAGTTAATTGTTAAAAAATTAAATGTTTTAAAGGTTCGGGATTTAGATATGTGTGTCTAGAATTACGGATTAAATTTTTAGCCAAATCGGTTGAATACTTTTGAGTCAGTGATTCCCCGAAATTTCGAAAACATGGTTTTGAGAAAAACGCGTTTAAAGTTTCGACAGCAGCTGCTGCTGGCGTGTCACACGGTTTCATACACACTACGGCGCGCCCTCTTATTTTAGCTTTAACTTAAAAAATAATTAAAATTTCTGTCTGAAATGTTTATAGTATATTTTTAAGATGTTTTTCTCCCGAAAAATGTAAAAAACAAAATTGATTTTTTGAACCCGTCACACCGGGCTGCTACCTTAAGTCAAGTCATAAATTCTGCGGATTTTCTATAATACAACTTTTTTTGACTCGACCAACTTTTGCTCTGAAATCAGAAAATGTCTAATCTTTCGTAAAAAAACAATATATTTAAATTAAATTGGATTCTAAAGCTTTAGCTGGAAAATTTTTATTCATTAAATTAAAATAAATTTTTCGAAAATTCGGAAAAATATAAAAGTATTAAATTTAATGATTGAATTAAGTCAAGTCATAAATTCTGCGGATTTTCTACAATACAATTTTTTTGATTCGCCCAGCTTTGAAACCAGAAAAAGTCTAATCTTAAATGTCGAGTCTGTCGTAAGAAACAAAAAAAAAATTAAATTAAATTGGATTCTAAAGCTTTAGCTGGAAAATTTTTATTCATTAAATTAAAATAAATTTTTCGAAAATTCGGAAAAATATAAAAGTATTAAATTTAATGATTGAATTAAGTCAAGTCATAAATTCTGCGGATTTTCTACAATACAATTTTTTTGACTCGCCCAGCTTTGAAACCAGAAAAAGTCTAATCTTAAATGTCGAGTCTGTCGTAAAAAACAAAAAAAAATTAAATTAAATTGGATTCTAAAGCTTTAGCTGGAAAATTTTTATTTCTCAGCAATTAAAAAATATAAAAACATAAAATTTCATAATTGGATTGAGTCAAGTCAGCTATTCTGCGCGTTTTCCAAATCGGTTGAATACTTTTGAGTCAGTGATTCCCCGAAATTTCGAAAACATGGTTTTGAGAAAAACGCGTTTAAAGTTTCGACAGCAGCTGCTGCTGGCGTGTCACACGGTTTCATACACACTACGGCGCGCCCTCTTATTTTAGCTTTAACTTAAAAAATAATTAAAATTTCTGTCTGAAATGTTTATAGTATATTTTTAAGATGTTTTTCTCCCGAAAAATGTAAAAAAAAAAATTGATTTTTTGAACCCGTCACACCGGGCTGCTACCTTAAGTCAAGTCATAAATTCTGCGGATTTTCTATAATACAACTTTTTTGACTCGCCC
The DNA here is from genome assembly GCF_028408465.1 of Anastrepha ludens. NCBI lineage: Eukaryota > Metazoa > Arthropoda > Insecta > Diptera > Tephritidae > Anastrepha > Anastrepha ludens. Next base: position 21,751,109 of record NC_071499.1, on the reverse strand, counting down.
AACTTTTGCTTTGAAACCAGAAAATGTCGAGTCTGTCCTAAAAAACAAAAAAAAAAAATTAAATTAAATTGAATTCTAAAGCTTTAGCTGTGAATTATTGAACATTAAATATTACCTTAAGCCCCCGTAATGCTTAACAATTCGAACGTGCTAAGTCGGGTACATTTTTTTTTTGCAAACTTTTTTTTGTTTTATGTTTTTTTTTTCTTTATAAATTTGGTATGCTTTCTGTACCTTATTTTGGATGCATAAAGCTGAGAAATTTATTAAATAATCAGAAAAACGCGAAATTTTATTTTTATAATTTTTCTAACGTGCGAACTCGGGTTAAATTCTTTTTTCCAATTTTTTTTTTTGTTTTTTTTTTGTACAAATTTAGTAAATAATAAGAAAAACGCGAAATTTTATTTTTAAAAATTTTCTAATGCATCAATTCGGGTTAAATTCTTTTGTCAAACTATTTTTTTTTTGTTTTTTTTTTTATAAATTTGTTATGCTATCTGTACCTAATTTATGATGCATAAAGCTTACAAATTTAATAAATAATAAGAAAAAGGCGAAATTTATTTTTATAATTTTTCTAAAATTCGACTCAATACTATGATTCAATTGAATACATACATACCTACTTACATACATACATACATGCATATATGTATATGTACATATATGCCTAAATTACCATTTAACTTTTGCAATTTGCTTTTTAGTAATATATTTTTGTAATATACACCCAACAACAGCGCTGAAATGATGATACGCGCGCATCCTTGTAATTAAATAAATAAAAAAAAAATTTGGTGATGAGTAGACGTTGGTCGTCATGTAAGAAATACCACATACATTTAACTGATTTATTTTAATTTAATTTATCCAATGTAATTTTCAACTGGAGATTAATTAGTACTTCTAAATCAACTGTTCCGGAGTTGAATATTTAGCTCTAATTGTACAATCCATTTATCACTAAAAGCAAAAACAAAAACAAAACAAGTTTAGTTATACACACTCGTATAAGCAACTCTGTAATTATATAAAAATCGATGATTGCACGATTCTACCAAAAACCATAGGATTACATTTGATTTATTAAAAACTAAGAAACTACATTTAATTGGTAAATAATAAATAATAATAAATAAGTCTAAAATTAATGTGAAATCGTAAATAATCAAAATTTAATGGATTAGTTTATAAAATTTTAGCATAAATATATATACATATATATGTATTTTTTTTACGTTAAGCCTAATAAAATGATAATATAAGGCAAATGCTATTAATACACACACACATTACGTTTGTAGTTATTTAAAATGAAATTTGTATAATAGAAAAATAGAATAATTCAATTACACCAAACATTGGATTTATTATGTAAAATGCGGTACTCATAAAAATAAAATTAGTGGTACTCATAAAAATGCGTTAGGTTATGGTTTTTTTTTTTTTTTTTTTTTTTTGTTAAACTAACGTTGCTTAGTCCAGCGCTCTGCACCTTCTGTTTCACTTCAAATATCTGAACGAAGTGACAAGTGAAGTGAGTTTAAAGTACGCCGAAATATTCACCACTGCTTAACTTTGCTTTAAGGGGGACACCCGGTTTAGGAGGCCAAAATTTGAGTGTTTTTCAAGAATTTTTTTAACAAAGAAGGAATAATCGGAAATTGTTTAAGTTTAGAGGATACTTTATTTATATTTTTGGGTACACTTTTAAATTTTTTTGAAGCTATTTTCGCGGGAGATAGTGGCGTTAGAGCGTGCTGTCCATGGACGATCGCCATTCGAGTGTCTTGGTGGTGGGAATTCCTGAAGTTGCAATTTTTCTCTGAAATCAACAGCAATTTTTTTTTATTAACAACATATTTCCTAAGAATATGAACCTAATTGTGGTAAAAAAAAATATTGAAAATTGCATGCTTTTGAGGCGATGTGAACACAAAGTAGTTTTTTTATACCTTTTTTTCATCTATTTTGCTAAAAAAAACATATTTTAAATAATAATATAATCCCAGAATTAGGTTCATATAGATTAGAATTGAATAAAGAAAAAATCCCGAAAAATTGTAGAACGATTGGTCGATAACTTTTTAAGCTAGAATGCCCACCAGTTGAAAAAAGTAGTTTCGAGAAAACGTCGTTCTAACTAACGCGCGCTACGGTGCGGAACCGACGGGCAGTCACTTAAGTGCTCATAGATTCGGGAATAATGCGAATTTCGCTTTAAAATTTTTACCACATATTTTTGAGTAGTTATACTAACGATTTATGCAATAAAAAAAATCGATTTTTTGGCCTTAAATTGTTTATAAAAAAAAAAAAAATGTATTGGTGAGAAAAAATCTTTGATTAATTACTTAGAAATAAAGGGTTTTCCAATACCTGGTGTTATTTTGGCAAAAGATCAATGGTTTCGTCGCTTGTGTGGCACGTAGCGTCGTCTAGTTGAAAATAACCGTTGTTTAGATCAATACCATCCACTTCCGGCCATAAAAAATCGTTAATCACCGTAACTGCTGCACCAGCTTCATTATCGAAAAAGGTAAGGTCCAACGACTGGCGCGCTTTGTTGACCTCAGCCAAAAAGCGGTTATCGCGCCAATTAAGAAGAAGAATGACTCCGCCGGACCCTAAACCGCACCAAACAATCAGCCAGTTGAGGACAGAGAGGCTTTTCAACAATAACTCTTGGATTTACTCAGCTCCAGATCCGACAATTTTGCTTGTTGACGAAGCCACCGAGGTGGAAATTGGCCTCATCACTCAAGATGATTTTTCGATGGAATTCCGGATCATTTTCATGCATTTGAACGACCCAATCAGCAAAGACACGACGTTGTTGATGATCGGCCGGCTTGAATTCTTGTGTTAACTGGACTTTATAAACCTTAAGACCAAAATCTTTATGCAAACTACCGTGTAATAACGTTTGTGCAAGGCCTAATTCCAAAGAACGACGAGAAATGGTCAAATCTGGGTTTTCTTCAACACTTTCGGCTACAACAGCAATATTTTCAGCTTTTCTTGAGCGACATGCACGGGTTTTATTCTTCACATCTTTAGCTTGTCCCAACAGCTCGAATTTATCCACCAATTTCTGTATTGCGGTCCGACAAGATGCTTCACGATGACCCAAAAAAGTTCGCCACGTTTTACGAACCATCTCTGCCAAATTTTCACCATTTTTTGAAGTGAATTTTAATAATTTCCATGCGTAGTTTAAGCGTGTATCGTTCCACTTTTATTAATGGCGTAGTTTCTACTTGTCAAATATCAAAAAACGACAGCTTCAAAAGTGACATCTACCGAAATAGCGGGCTATTCAAAATAACACCTGTTATTGGAAAACCCTTTATATTTAAGAAGCTCGTGTTAAAATTTGAGACTAATCGGTTTAGCTGTTTTCGAGTAATGTTGGTCACCGACTTTGAAAACACGATTTTGAGAAAAACGCGCTTCAAGTTTCAGGTAAGCGCTGCTGATCGGGCCTTGTACTTCCTAGCACTCTGAAACGCCTTTTTAAGTTTGCGTGTAATTTCGAAAATATTCAGCGGAACAATATAAAATTTTCTGTGTGTATTCTTAAATATTTGTGCATTAAGAAAAAATAAAAAAAAAATCCATTTTTTGAAAATTCTAACTGTATATCACCCCTTAAAGGCAAATGTTTCAGTGTAAGCTCAAGTCAGCTGAATTTTTAAGCTAAAACCGTTTTCATGCAAAAAGCTGGCCCTTTTCTTAAATTATTGTAGATAAACAACATTTTCATAAATTAACTGGGGTTCTTAAAAAGAAATATTTTTTTTTTTATTTTTTTTTATTTATTTAAGGTGGATTTTAAAACAAAAACAGAGAGAAGCTACGCAAACTCACACAAATGTGCGCTAAAATATTAAAAAAAAAAAAAAAATGTCTACTTACTAATACTACCTTGCGTCATTTTATGAGTACCCTATAATATTTAAAACTAAATATAGAGGCATACGTAAGTTTGCAATTGTGCAAAAATACAAAAATTTAGCTGTTTCTTATTTTGTATCGTTTAAAAGGACGAAAAATAATTAGTGGCCAAACAAATGTTGTCAATTTAACAAAATAAAATTACGCGAAACAGAAACGCTTGGTCGGGAAAAATCCCAGTTGTTGTTGTGGGTGTAGCAGCATAAACATTACCCATGCATTTACGGGGAATGCTGCTGGAATGACAGACAGTTCTTGGCCGGATATGAATCCGGGTCGTTCCGTTAACGTACTAGAACCGACTGTCGTGGGAACAACGTATTCCAGTCATTTCGGTTCGTGCAACCGGCTGTTGGGGTAATATGGAAAGCATTTGTTATAGTCAGTCTCACAATGGTACTGCAAAATATTGCGAGAGTTCATCTGCATGATTGACTCTCTTACATGTTGACTTCGGGTTCTCGCTAAAGCAGCATATTTAATGCACTGGCTGCAGAAATCTGTATGTATTAAAATATTTTGTAGTCGAACAGGTACTTTCACGCGCCTTTTTGCAGCCGTCAATAGCACTGTCCAACTACATATAAAAGGTCTGTTCAAGAAGCAAATATCAGGTCAGTCCATAACTTCGTGCGTATTTTACCCATAATTTCACTTTTGTACGATTTTTGCATACAAAAAATTATTCGCGAAATATATCTTTGATATATTGTGCATTCAACAAATGATTTTAATCGCGGATAGAAGCACGTGTTGTTAAAAAATAAAGTGGAATCTTCGAACGCGTATAAGAGGCATATTTTGTATTTTTTTTATAAAAGTGGTAAAAATGCAACAACTGCTGCCGCAGAAATAAACACTGTTCACGGAGAGGATACCGTGAGTGTAATTACTGCGCAAAAGGGGTTTTCAAAATTCCGAAGTGGTAACTGCGACGTGGAGGATGCCCCGCGCGCTGGTCGTCCTAAAATCTTTAACTCCGACGCCTTGCTCGAACTCGTGGAAGCTGAGCCAAATTTGACAGTCTATATGATAGCTCAGAGGTTAAATTCATCGCATGGAACAGTTCACAGGCACCTGGTTTAGTTGGGGAAATGGGTTCCGCATAGACTTTCCGTCGCCAACCTTCAGCAGAGAGTGAATGTGTGTTCTCAGCTGCTGAAACGGCTTGAATATGAAAGTTTTTTGAACCGTATCGTTACTGGTGATGAAAAATGGGTCCTTTACAATAATCCTGTTCGCAAACGCCAATGGTTAGATAAAGATGAAACACCAGAACCGACCCCTAGAGATGGACTCTCCTGCCTATTTGGTGGGATATGGCCGGTCTTGTTTATTATGAACTTCTGGAACAAAACCAGACGATAACTGCTGATTATTATTCCCATTTCTCATCAGCTGTAAAACCTGAATGAGTCGCTTAACAAAAATCGACCGTCTTTACTGAATAGACGCAAAGTTTTGTTTCACCACGACAACGCAAGACCCCCTCATACCGCAAGGCAAACATTAGGCAAGCTGAACGAGCTCGGATGGGAGCTAATGCCCCATCCCCCATACTCTCCGGATATTGCACCTTGTGATTATCACCTTTTCCGTGGACTTCAATCCCATATGAGTAACAAGAACTACTCCTCAAAAGAAGCTATAAAAAGGGATATCGAAGCGTATTTTGGCTCCAAGGACAAACAATTTTTTGAGCAGGGATTAAAAATTTGCCTAAACGTTGGGAAGACATTGTAAATAATGAAGCAAAATATATTATTGATTAATAAATACTTTAAACACCTTTTTTTTTAATTTTAAAACCACCTTTAAAAAACACACGAACTTACCTGTGTGGACTGATCTGATACTTTGTAACATTTATTACAAATTAACAAGTTTTGATGTTCATGTACACAAAAAACTTACAAAGTAGGGGAAAGTGAGAGAGCAAAATGGCATTTCATTTTGAGGGGAGCTGCAAGTTTTTACTGTATGCATTTATACTTGTAGGAATTTGAAAGTGAGAAAAACTGCTGATCGCAAAGTAAAAAGAAACACAAATTCAAAATTTGCGAATCGAGTAAAGTTCTAAATTTAAATAAAAAATGCGGCTAAAACGGAGAACGAAAGTAAATATACTTTAGACAAAATTTATAAAGTTTATTTCAAGTCATATATGTATTAAATATGTAGGAATCGGGCAATAAAGAATTCGGAATACAGAGCATGCAGCTTCAAATTCAAAATTTTTGTGAGAAATGCAAGTTACATATTTTTTTATTTGTATATTTTTCTATTGAGGTAGGCTAATCACCTAACCTGCCAGAAATCAAATAGATTAACGAAACCAACGAGACACAAGTCTTGTCGACGCCCTATACTCCCTAAAAGAGTAAACAAGGAAAAAACAAATATTTTTCTATTGGGTATTCAAACAGGATTTAAAAACAATTGTTCATGCAGCATTTGCAAAATTGATGTCAAAAAAGAAGTCGGACATCTGGCATTTTCCGATTGTTTGGCACTTTAAAACGGGGAATCCCACAATTAATTTGCTCTCGGTAGAACAGTGCAAAGAAAGAACCAAACGTAATAAATTAAAATAAAATTTCAGTCGTGTTTTGTTGAATAAAAGTCAATTTTATAAACATGGGCACACAGCTTGGAAAAAACTCAATTGAAATCAGAAATTTAATTATTAGTCATCATGAAAAGGGTAAAACCGTTCGGGAAATCGCAGAAATAGTGAATAGACCCTGTTCGACTGTATACGACGTGATAAAACGTTTCAAAGAAACGAAATCCGTGGAAAATAAGAAGAAATCGGGACGACCAAAACTGTTTTCGGATGCAGATGAACGATGGATAATGCAACAAATTAAGAGAAATCTAAATTTAAGCGCTCCTAAGCTCGCAACAGAAGTCGCCCAACACCTTAATATTAACAGCAATCCCGGAATTATACGTCTAGTGATGCAAAAGAATAATTATAGTAGAAGAGTTGCACGAAAAAAAACCTTCATCAACGAGATTAACCAGCATAAGAGAATAAAATTACCAAAGCGTCATGGATTTCGAGTTCTTAAAGCACATTTTATTTGCAGATGAAAGCAAGCTTAAATATTTAGGTCAGATGAACAATCATATGTGGAGAAGACCTAATTAAGAGTTGCTCGAAAAAACTTACGTTCGACAGTTAATCATGGGGATAGGCCGGAAATGGTATGAGGTTGTATGTCCGCTGCTGGTACTGGAAATTTGTGCCTCATTAACGGCAATATGGACCACAAACAATACCTAATAATTCCAAAAGAAAATTCGGTCCAAAGCGCTGAAAAGTTTCCAGCGACTAATTTCCAGTACTATCAAGACAACGATCGCAAGCATGAGGCAGTTGATGCCCATCTGCGGCTTATATAAAACTGCGCTAAAATACTTGAAACACCTCCACAACCTCCAGACATCAATGTAATTGAACATCTGTGGGTTCATTTGGATAAGAAACTGAAAAATCATGTTATTAGAAACAAGAAAGAGCTAAAAGATGCTATTAAAGAAGAGTGGAGGAAAATAGATTCTTTAACATGCAAGAAGCTAGCCGAATCCATGCCAAGAAGACTGAATGCTGTGAGAAAAAAATAATTGCTTCCCGACTAAATACTAATTAATTATATTGTTTTTTCTCAAATAATATTTGCCTAACTCTACATTATATAAATGTCCGAGTTCTTTTTGTCATGTAGTTGGCTAAGTTTTTATATTTGTATTTTCTATATACGAACGAATGAGTTGAAGTTTGTTTATGTTTTTTGTAGTTTTGAAAACTACGCTTGAAGAACGAAAATAAATGAGATACATAAACGCATTAGATTTGCATTTTAGTATATATTTTTTTAATTTAAAACCATATCACTTGGGTGTCCGAGTTCTTTATTGAGCCACTGTATAAATATTTCTGAACCACAGTCACCAATCACCGTTGCTGCAGTTCCCAAAATACAAATCAGAGGCATTGAAAGTATCCGTTGTGTTGTATGCTTGTACTTCTTAATTTGGCAATATACATACATATATACATACATACAGCAAGGAAGCAAAAAAATATGAAAAAAGCTGTGTTTGCAACAAGACAATTTCCAATGGAATATCCTTCAACTAACAGGGAGGATGAAATGGAGCAAATTATTATGGACAAAATGAAATCGTGTGATGCCTAAGATTATTTTTTTAATTGAATACGGTAGCTCAACGGAAAAAATTTTACTTTTTGTGGTTTTTCCCGCTAACAACTTAATCAGTTGTTCGTAAAACTTGCAAATTGTTACTGGTTTTGCGGTCACGTACTTTTTTATATTTTTCGCTTTGATAACGAATTCTCGGAAATTAAGTTACTGGATTATTTTTCAATCTTATAATAGTAAGAATAATATTTGAACTAAATTTTAGCCGCGCTCAAGTTTTAACGTTTTTATAGTATATGCATACATATATTTTTATATGTATGCGTAGTGCCAGCTACGCAGTTAAAATTTAGTCCCAAGGCGGAGGCGAATCGATTGGACAATCTTTATTATTTTTGTGTCGAACCATTCATGAAATTTATTTTTTAAAGATAATACCTTTCAAATGTTGGCTGCGACTGCGCAAACCGTGTAATTCGGCCATCCGTAACCATCACATTTGAATGACTCGCTGGAGGACAACGGTCGGTATCTCGTGAATAACTTTAGCAATATTGGCTTCCGATGCCTGAATCGAAGATGGTTTATCCACAAAGCATTTAGACTTAGCCTCGTCCGTTATTATTGGTGCGTTTTTTCTGGCAACCCACCATTTCGCCTATCAGCTGTTCATCATCCCGTGAAGTGTGAATGCCCCAAGTTTTGAAACGAGTTCAAGGGCGCGCTCTCACTTAAAATGAAAGAGTTTCGTACCCTATGCTATGGGTGCCACACACATAATCACATAAATCTGCTGATCGATCCAATTTATGGGCAACACTCGATTCGATTAGATTAATGCCATAGTCATAACCGTAACCCAGGCTCATTAATTTAAGGTGGTGTCACTAGACCAATAACACTGTTATGTACGTTTGATTGTCAAAGCGAAGTATTAAAAAACTTGAAAACACGTAATAAATTCGCCTTGTTTCATTCTGAGCTAACATGGACACGGCGAAATGAAAAAAAAACAACTCAGCTGATTTACCAACACCACCTTTAATAGATTCGCCTTGACCGTAACCGTACAGACCAATTAATTGACTTTTGGTTTTTCGCCGTAACCATAAGCAGCTGATTGTTGATTCATTGCATTGTGGTATATAATGCCATTATATTATTGAATAAATTACTAATTACCTAGTCACTGCTCATGATGTTATGTTTTCTTTAGATTCTGCCTTTTCGATATGAACAAATAAATGACAATTTATGCAAATATCAGTTGTTTATGATATGCCACCCATAGTAGATGACAGAAAAAATCATTGTGGTTAACAACACGGTTCAAGTTATTACGTTATGGTATGCCACCTCTAATTCAATCGTAAATCTGGCAGTGCTTCAGACCTTTAAATGCAACACTGACAAATATGTATGCAGTAGTTTTCTGTCAAACAAAACAGTTGATATTTATTTATATTTTTTATCAGTAATTTTAGAAATAGGTGGAATGGAGTTTTAATATAAATTTGTTAGAGTCAAATTGTATTGTTTAAATTTTATTTTGGCAAATGAGAGAAATAACGCATCAAAGTTGGCACTCTTTCTGTCGTACTTGTCTCCAGGAATTGGGAGAAAAGTCATCCCTATCGGGTGAAAAGTATAGACTGCATGATAGTGAGGATCTCGAGAAGCTAGTAATAGCGCACAGTTCAATGGCATTAGCGGAAGATGTTGAATTACCCGAGTTCGTATGTGATGTCTGTTATGAGAAGTTGCAGTCTTTCTACGATTTTTCTTGTAAAATTAAGCAGTCAATTTGCATATTATCGGATATACTCAAAGATAGCAATGCCAATAAAGCCATCGAAGAGAATAATATGTTGGACAGTGGTCAGAGAAATGAAGAACCCCTGGAAATTAGTGATAATGGCGGTTTGAGGACAGGAACTTGCTCAAGTTCACATCCAACAAAAAGTCGGGACCAACTTCAAAACATCATCGAAAACACGGTAAATGTAGGAATAGTTGTAAAAATGTTCCACAATTTTCTGTTGTAGCTTATAAAGCAGGTTAGATTTTAATATGCTTACTTTTCATTTACAGGTTGTAAAAGATTTAAACGATCCGCTTGATTCCTATAAGGACATGAAGAATGTCTATAATGAGGAAATCTTCTATGAAATTGGAATCGGATTGCAAAGCAATATAAGCGGCACAAAATCAAATGCAAAAGATTTTACCACCATAACACCAGAGTCTTCAAAGCATGAAGATGCATTAGAAGATTTAGAATTTTCTACAGATTGTGAAAATTATGAGGATAGATTAGCGAGTCTAGATATTTATACACAAACGCCAGCTTTGCAGGACAAAAAGGGTGACACCAGCTGTGATAGATTAATTGTTGAACGTACGAATAAATCACCAGGGACATCAGGAAAGGGAAAGAGTGGAAAATACAGATTAAAAAATAATAAAATTTCGCCACATAAAGAGACGAAAAAAACAACAAAAGCAGTTAAAATCGTGTCAAGAAAAAAAGCCACTAAACATGGTCAGAGCGATATTAGTGGTATAGCTAAATTTCAATGTGAACAATGTCCTCGCCGTTCAGTTACGTGGGAAAATTATGAGGCTCACTTACGCACCCATCAAGGTCTCAAACCATATCTGTGTAACGAATGTGGTCACAGCTTTAATAGAGCAGCCCATTTTCGTGCCCACGTACGTGAAGTTCATGCACCTGTGACACTACAATTTATCTGTTCCTTCGAGGGTTGCAGCAAAATTTTCAAACGAGAAGGCTCATACAAAATGCACTACCGCCTCAAACACTCACCGGCTTATGTCAATCGCGAACCTAAGAAATATATTTGTGAGGATTGTGGAGGCACATTCAAAAATGGAACGAAATTTAAAGAACATCGTTATAAACATGCACCCGTCGAGGAATATCCATTCAAATGTAACGAGTGTGGCAAACGATATCGTTCGAAACGTACTTATAAGGAACATCAGTTGCGACATTCGGGCATAAAAAATTTTGTTTGCCCGCATTGTGGCATGAGAAAAACTACACAAAATGAATTGCGATCACATATTAACTACCATACGAAAGAGAAACAATGGCCATGTTCAAAGTGTCCAAGTGTATTCAATAGTTCGGCGAACCTGGGTATGCATGACCGTATTGTGCACAAAGGCATACGACGTTTCGCGTGTAGCTACTGTAATCAAAGTTTCGGAAAGCAGGACACTTTAAAGCATCACGAAATGCGTCACACTGGCGAAAAACCTCACGGATGTGAGTTGTGCGGTAAACGATTTATTCAAGTGGTTGCGCTACGTGCACACATGAAGACTCATAATAAACAAATCTCACGAAAGTCCATTAAAATACCAGAAAGAGAAAAGCCTGTAATACTTGCGCAAAGCGTTCTGCGATACGAAGCAGAAGGTATTGTGGCAAAAATAGATTAAAATATGTTGTTGTTATGGAAACTATAATTGTGGTTTTACAATTTTTTGTACAAATAAATTAAACATTTGTATTTGAACGACGTATTGTTGCCTGCCTGGGTCAGCTGTAAGGAAGTCTTTGTTTTGGTAAATGGTCGTATATTTTTTACTAGCAGTGAGTGCAAAGCAAGGCGCATTTATTAAAGGTGATGGCACTAGACCAAAAACAATGATTTGTACGTTTGACTGTTACGGCAAAGTGTCATCTATGGCAAAGTATTGGAAAAGTAGAAAACAAGGCGAATTTATTACAGGTGACAGCAAACACATATAAGTAAAACCCTACATGTATTTGTTGTTGCGTTTGGTCCAACCATCACGTCAAAATCAGCAAGCAACTGTAAACATACCAATACATACAAACAAAGCATATCATTTTGACGTAAGCCATACCTACGGTGAAAAATTCAGCTGGGTGAATGCTGTCACCTTAATAAATCCACCTTGGTAGAAAACAAATAATTAATTCGCCTTGTTTATACTGTGCTGACACAGCGAAATAAATCAAACAAATCAGCTGATTTACCAACACCATTTTTAATAGAATCGCCTTGGTGTAAGGCGAATTTATTATAAATCCACCTTGAGGTACTGATGCCAAAAATAGGGATATTTCCCTTTGTAGTACTTTCCAATAAGAAATTTGCTAAAAGAACAACAAATATGAAATTTAAAAAAAGTACGCTTTTCATGTATCAGGTGTTCTTTTAAAAGCTTGAAAACTTAATATGATATTACAAAACAGAAATATTATTAGAATGAATCATTTTTATTATAATTTGTTTGATAAATGTTCGGCATTTATTTCTTGGACATGATAACCGGCATATGTCCGCCGCAGCTACGAGTTACATGGTCAGCGTCTAGTGTTTTTAACGTGAGTACCTGCTGGCGACAGCTCAAACCCACGGTACCCAAAGGCACACGGATCAAAACAATGCGTTAATCAGCGCCCCAAAAATGCAAATGGCATGGACACACTAACCACCTTGGTAGGGCTCGAGGCCTACCCATACCTCTGCCGTTCTGAAGGTCCCGGCACCTGGTTACAATGCAACTCTACATCGAGCCAAAGGCTCTACCCGCGCTTTAGGTCTCAACCACAGCCACCACGAAAACCTCCCCGAAGGGCCGTTCCCAAGAACAGATCAGAGCGAACTCTGAGGGCTCCTGTTCCCCGTGGTACCGAGTTATGGTCTCCGGTAAGACATCGTACCCGAAGACACTGCCAGTTGAGCATCCATACTACTCAGGCACTAGTAAACCTAGATTTTAGTCGCCTTTTACGACAGGCATACCTTACCTCGGGCATATTCTAACCCCTGCACCGCTGGGGGAGAGCTACATGATCAATCCGGTCAGTCCAAATTTTTGGCGTCAATGGTGACTTTAATATTTCAATAAATCGAGTGTTAAGTGAGTTGTATAGCAAGTTGCGCGGTCTTTTTGGAACCAAATGGCGGCGATGTTTAGCTGATTAATTTTTGGAAACATAACTTTGGAAACAAAAATTCAATCAGCTTAGCTCGATAGCGATCGTTATTCGCCAGCTCTTTCCTCATTTCGAAAGAAATGATGATGCCGCTAGTGCTCTATGAACATTGCAAACAGTTTTTTTTTTTCAAAGTAAATTTCTATAGTTGGAAAGCGTTGTTCTGGTGTTAAAGGATTGATGATGAGTTGCCAAACATTACCGAACAGCAATATGAGCACAGTTTGCCATTCTCAGCACCAAATATATTGTGTTGAAAACAATCACGCTATTTGACGTTTCAGGAAACGCAAGTTTTAAACAACTTTTATGGCAAAAAAATGCAATACTGCTGTAGAAGATACATATATCTCTTGAGTATAAAAACATAACAGTTGTATTTAATGAGAAAAGCAACTAATTTCAAAAGTTTTCCATTGATCAACTATGTATGAAATTTTATGCCATAAATAAAAACTTTAAAGATGATTACGATTTTCTAGTGAAGTGAAATATTCAAAAAAAAAAAAACAAACATGAGAGTGAATGCATAAAAGTTAAGCGGGGTAAAATACCCTTTTTTGGCGTTTTTGGAGGAGAAAGAATATGGCAAGTGTGGTGAAGAGCATGCTGATTTAGACTGGATGGAATTCAAAAAGCAAAAACGAAATACATGTACGTGTTTACTTAAATGCGGATGCCATCACCTGTAATAAATTCGCCTCGCCCAATACTTTGCTTTGACAATCAAACGTACAGAACATTGTTGTTGGTCTAATGCCACCACCTTTAATGAATGCTCCTTGCGTGCAGAGCAAGGTGGATTTAATAAGGTGACAGCATTCACCCAGCTGAATTTTTCGCCGTAGGTATGGCTTACGTCAAAATGATATGCTTTGTTTGTATGTATTGGTATGTTTACATTCGTATGTTTACATTTGCTTGCTGATTTTGACATGATGCTTGCACCAAACGCAACAACAAATACATGTAGGGTTTTACTTATATGTGTTTGCTGTCACCTGTAATAAATTCGCCTTGGTGCAGAGGTACCGTGCGCTCAAGTTGCCATCGCTGATAAATAAGAACATAAGAACGTTGCCTGGTAGTATTGTGGCAACACTGTTCTACTGTTAAATATGACAACAACGCCAACATTCAGTCAAAATCGATTATCTTGAGAGAAAATTTATAGTTCTGGCAGGAGTAAATTAAAAATAACAATTGTGCAACGGTTTAATTGAAAAGAAAAACCATGAATCAATTATCACGGAATAATATGCAAGAATTTTGTCGAACCTGCCTCAGAAGTTTGCAAAAACGTCGCCGGCAAGAGAGGGAAACGACGCCCACTAATTTGGAATTGCTGACGACCTTTGGAAATGATTCTGATTCGATAAAGAGTTATAATCTAAGCCTTTTGCCCCAATTGCGAAAACTATTCGTATTATTTACCTCATTGGATATCTCCGAGGAAGGTGATGAAGATGCGTATCCGCGAAGCCTCTGTCAGCTGTGCTATGACAAGATGATCGACTTTCAAGAGTTTCGCCAGTTAGCGATTAATTCAGCGGAAGTCTTGTACAAAATTGTAAACAGTTTAGATGATGATACGATAAAATCAACTGAGGACACTGCCAACCTACAGCCGAATGAAAATCATGCAATAGCATGCAAAACAGAACTTTTAGAAAGTGGTTACCAAAATAGGGACGATGACGACGACCAGCTGGTAAGAAGCACAAAAAAACTGTAAAGTAAACTTTTTTTAACATTATATTATTGTCAACATTTTTTTGTTTCCTGCTTTTCCGCTTCAGCTTTTACCCGAACTTGCAGATTTGATGGAAACATCAATAAAAACAGAGCCGTCTATTGATATTAATAGATCTAATATCCCTTCTTCTGAAATAATACTGCCGAACAATGATATTTCGAAAAATCCTTTCACTGCGGTTGTTAAGAACGAAATTGAATCGGAGTGTGACGAGGAAGAAAACAATTCAATCAGTGATGATGCCGATGACGAGGAACACACGTTAAGAAATGAGACAAACACGTCCAGGAGATTGCGTAAAAATGTATCATCTACTGTCGGAATTAGACAACGGTTTTGTGGCCAGCCACGAAAACGTGATCGCAGCAAGAAAGCACTGAAGTGTCCTCGCTGTGATAAACAGGTGTACAAGCAGGTTTACCTGGATGCGCACATACGCGCTATACATGAAGGCTATGAAAAACCATTTCTTTGTACGCAATGTGAAAAAGCATTTACACGCTACGGTCAATTACATACGCACATTGAGTCGCAACATTTATCAGAAGACAACTTTTCATGTGATTTTAATGGTTGCGATGCTGTTTTTAAATCGAAAAATACGTGGGAGACACATAGACAAGTGGTACATACGAGTAAGTTTGTTGTTTATTTAATTGCCTTATTATATTAATATTAGCTTCCCTATAATTAAGCCCTATTTCGTTGTGGCCTCCAAGAAATGTTAGAGTTTCATAATACACAGCTCAGTAACGAAATTGGGACGGATCACATTTGTCATCAGTGCTTCAAGAAGTACAGCTCCAAACGCGCTCTCACTGAGCATCTGAAACGACATGCCCAAATCAAGGATCACGTTTGCAAGGTGTGTGGTGCAGCCAAGGTGACACGTACAGAGCTGCTAACACACATGCGCACACACAAACCCAATTTAGAAAAGTTCAAGTGCAGCATTTGCCCACAAGAATTTAATCACAAAAACGCTATATCCAGACATGTGCGAGTGGTGCACGAAGGTCAACGTCGTTTTCCTTGCAGCTATTGCCCAAAGCGTTTCGGCACCCGTAATTCGCAAGTCTGTCACGAACGTTTGCACACTGGTGAACGTCCTTTCAATTGTAAGCTATGCAACAAACGTTATGCACAGGTGGAAGGACTAAAATCACATATGAAAAGTCATGATAAGAATTTGCGTAAATATGTATGCTCATTTTGTTCGCAACGATTCATCACAAGGAAAAATCTGATAGATCACGAAAAGCGTCATCGAAGTGATAAACCGCATATATGCAATGCTTGTAGTCGAGGCTTTTTTTCGAAGGAAGATCTTCGCGTGCACAAACGGGCACATACCGATGAAGAACTACGTGAGAAGACCGAGCGGCGGAGGCGTTATGAGACGTTTCAAGAAGCTGGTGATAGTCTTGGAGAGCAGGCGACGGAATCAGCTGGTGAAGGAATTTTAGGCTATAGCAGTTCGCAGAGCAGTAACTGAAGGAGTGGATTATTTTTCATAAACATGAAGACTTTGTGGAATAACTCAGCAAATTTATACGCATGTATCAATCAGTACATAGATATAGAAGTGCTATATAATGCCACAAATAATTTTAGTTTTAAATATGCAGTTTGCAAAGATATATGAATTGAATCCACACATAAAATGTACCTCAGAAAACTTCAGTCGAACAAAGGGAGAAACGAGATTGTTAGTATTCTTGCTTTGTTCATTCTTGAAGATCTCATAAAATTTATTTTCAATTATCTTGAAATTTCAATACACTTTAGCATTACTTTCAGTTAAAACTGTTTTTGTGACAACCTTTTTTTAATAAAATTGAGCCAAAAATTAAGAATCTCGAAACTGTTATTTACGACTTAACCAGTTCTTTCATATGACTACAGAAGGGCTTATCTGGCTATTTGAGTGAGGCATATTATTATTATGTTGGGGGGCAAAAGAAGTCCGTTATTTTCCCGGTAGCTGACTGTAGTGATCAATATCACGTAAAGATTATCTATGTCGCATAGTACCGATTAAACATTTTAAAGTTTATGTGCGTTGTCAAGGTGACACGCTAAAAAATTTGTTTGCTGTTTTTTGTTTGTTTCATTCAGTTGTGAGTTACAGGGTGCTAACAATGGAAGTCAACAAAGAAAAAACTCGATATATTTAACAGTTTTCCTTTGATACAGGCGAAAATGCAAGCCAGTTTATGAATGTGAATAAAGAAATTTAAAAATGTTTACGTCAAAATTTTAAAGTTTGTGCGTAAGTTTCAAGTTACTCAAAAATCGCGTTGATTTTTTTAAATTTGTTTCTTGCATACGACGCTGAGATTATTTCTATTTACGGTCGCCCATCGGCAGGCAATGGCAAAGCTTGCGATTAGTGGAGCTCATATCACACACTACAGCTACGACCGGATAGCTTGCATTTTGAAGTGCCAAAATTATGGAAAACAAAATGTCTTTCGTCATTTGACAATCAAAATTATAATATACGGGCTGCTTCCACAACTTTCGTAAGCCACGTGCCATCACTACTTGAACGTAGTTTGCGGGCTTTCGGACGTGGTCTCCTGCTTGCTCATATTCATATGATTCGACGACTTTCATTTCATCGAAAGCGAGAACACAAATTTTGTCATCATCACTAAGTTCAGACAATTGTTTCATGGAATCAATTGAAGCAGTTAGGATACCCTCGCTTATATCAATTTTGCGATACCAGCGCTGTAGTGTAGTCTCGTGAGGAAGCGGAAATCCCTTATCATACAAATGGTTGTATGCCGGGGCTCCGCTGCGTGCAAGCATATGGCGCTTGATATGTCTTCCCATGACCACATCACCTTTCGATCTATAATAAATAGATTAGTATAAAATGTTTTTTGGAAATTAAAAATGAGACATACCGGGGAAAACTATTTTCCGAATTTGGCCTGCGGTAAAAATGCTTTTAAAATTATTCACTACTAAATTCGCTTCCTCCAATTGGATTCTTAAGTCCTTCGCCTCTGTTTTCAATCGCCGCATTTTCTTTTTGTGCTCAGAAATTTCTAACCTTATTGAGGAACCCACTGCAAAACTAGAAGCACATTTGAAAATTGTTATGTTTGAAATTGTCAACGAATAAATGCTGCTTTTGTTCACTTCCTCCATTGAGTTTCACTATCCTTAACCGACACTTTACTTACGGGTAAAGAAATAGGCAACCTAATTATACTAATCAATATATAATATTACGTTATAAAATTAATTAAATCATTATTTTATACATACTTATATGGCGTATCAAAATTTTGTTCAACGTTAGGTATTTCTTCTACCATCGCGAAATCGGATCTGCATTTCAATAATTTATTTATAATTTTTTCTTTTTTCAACATCTACGCTTACTGTGTTTTCATCAAAATACCGGAATCAGGTATTTGCCACTTCAAACTAGTCCTATACAAATCATCAAAGTTGACACTTCTTATAAACTAAAAGATCACCACTTACCCTAATTTTCAAAATCTTCCGCTGGAATCGGTGGCATGTAATTTGACGTACTTGCGCGAAGGGGTGCAGGTTTGGGAATGGCTTTTGGCAACAATCGTACGGTTTGGCCCGTGTGGGCAATATCCGCCTAGGCAAAATGGTCTACACATATTACGTTTTTCCATCGTAGATCCATTCGACACGAATTGATCCATACTTGCCGTTTTCCTTCCTCAGCGGGAACTGCGAAAAAGGTCCTTTGCCCTTTTTAACTACTTTTGCACATACTTTACATTTTTTCATTTTGGTATATGTATATTATTTTAATATTGAGTTCAATTCAAATTTAAAAATTTCAACGTACAATCACAAATGTAAACATACAAATGTATACATACCAATACAAACAAAGCATTTGTTCATTTTGACGTAAGCCATATCTACGGCGAAAAATTCAGATGGGTGAATGCTGTCACTTATAATAAATCCACCTTGGCTCTGAGTGTCGCAAAGTACCGATTAAACATTGAGTATTTCTGCCATGAAAAAACTCATAAAAAGCATATGCATTTGGAGGCGCATAAAACTGCGAGTAAAACTGTAAAATAAAAATTGTCGGTTTATTATGCAAAAATATAACTAGATAAATTTGCCTCAAATATACATACATATGTAACCAAAAGAAATCAAACCTAAGAGGAAAAGCCAAGGTGCATTCATTTTTTGTACGTTTGACTGTCAAAGCAAAGTATTGGCGAAGTAGAAAACAAAGAATGAATTCGCTTAATTTCATTTTGGGCTGACAGTTACATGGACACAGCGAAAGAAAAAAAAAATCAGCTGATTAACCAACTCTACCTTTAATGATTCGCCTTGGATTCAACTATAAGTTAAACAGGTACAACTTTTAAATGAGTTTCTAATTAAACGAATTTATAACGAAGTGCAAATTTTTCTTTTCCATTTGATCCATGATTTATATCCAATGAAATATTTTTAGAAGCGTCAAAAAATTGTTTGTTCATATGAAATATTTGTAACTGTACCTTAATTCAATCAGTAAAAAACAAAATACTCGCAAAAAGCCTATTGTGAACTGGCAGTAATAAGTGAAGAAGCATTGAGTAAACGTCAGTCTGATTTGCCGAAATTTCTTTTTTATAAATTGGTTAAATTAAAAAGGACGTAAAACTTTGTATTTAAAGCACTTCATACAAATTTAAAAAGTGTTTTCTTTTAATTTTAAGAAATCATAAGTAGTGTGAAAGTTTTTCCTTTAACAAGTGTGATGAACCCCTGTGCTGTACCAACGCAACGCCCAGACGTGGATGGCGACGAGCGCTGGATTTGGTATGAAAATTAGTTCCCGATCTAATTGACACGCTCTACAAGCGCGTTGAATATCTCTCAGTTGCTAATCTTATTTTTTTTTGTTTCGTTTAATTTTTTGTAGCATTCATCGTCGCTTCATTTCCGAATGTCGTGAGAAAGATCCTGACGTCATATTTCTAGGGGATTGTGTGTTAGAAACACTGCAGGATACCGAGACATGGAATCAATATTTTGCACCAATGCATTGCCTTAACTTTAGTATACGCGGCGATCGAACGGAAAATGTGCTGTGGCGCGTAGAAAATGGGGAACTGGACAATGTTAAACCCAAGGTAAGATCCTACACAAATCACAGGCCATTTTTTTAGACCAAAGCTAATAAGTAATTTGAAATCACTAAATAAGAGTTTAAATTAACAAACAAATACCCTAAACCAATTTGGGTTCTGATTAAAAACAAAGGACTGCTTAGTTAACATGCTCTCGATCCCTATAACCGGTGTGAGAAATTATCAGACCCATTCAGCGGATTGAGGGCATTGAACGTTAGACAAGAAAAGCATTAATATAAGAAAGTATAGCCAACATTTACTTTAGTTCCTCTTAATGCCATTTACCACTCAATTAACGTACATGTTTCTAATTAAAATACAGATTATTGTGTTGCATGTGGGTACAAATAACATTGAAAACAGTGCTGAACAGATAGCAGAAGGCATTGTTGAAATAGTACATAGAATACGAGCGAAACTACCGGGCACATATATCGTATTACCAGTAAGTTTTAAATAAAAATATTTCAACTACATATGCACATATGCATTCTTACGTTTAATTAATTTTTTTTTGCAGACTTTACTGCCTCGTGGCCATCTACCGAATAAGCTGAGAGAGAAAAACGCCGAAGTAAACCGAATTGTTAAGGAAAAGGTGATCGGACTGAATCAGGTGCAAACGGTTTGCATCGACAAAGGTCTGTTGCAAACAGACAATACCATTAGTCATCATGATATGTTCGATTATAAGAACTTGACGAATAGTGGAGCGAAAAAAGCCTTTGAACCGGTACACGATTTGCTTTCACAAATTTTGAATGAGAACGAACCGGAAAAAGATCTTACTCCATCGGAATAGTTGCTTGTAAAAACGGTGTTCGAACCATCGAAAGTCGCAAACTGTAGACACCGTCTTCAGCGTTACGGCAACGGCATCACAAGAATTGATTGAATAGAAAAAAGACTACAAACGCCAGACGAAAAGTTTTCTTGGCAGCTTAAAGCGGCAACTGGTCATTTTACAAATGCTCACACACTAACGCTAATTTATTTACACAAAAAAAAAAAAAATATGTCTCATTAACTAAAATATATTTTATATTATTTATTACATATATTAATTTAAAATGCATGGATTTATAACGGAACGTGTATATGTAAATTTTCCAAAGAGTATGATGGCCTCTGCGCTTGCATAAATGAAAAAGAAAATTCTCATATCTACTTTTGATAGGAATATGCTTAGAAAAGATCTCAAAATCAATTGTAGATGTGAAAAGAAGAAAACATTCCACATCACATACATGAATAAAGAAATAAAAATAAAAAATTAGCGCCACCTTACGAATTAAAAGAAAAATAATAAAAATAAATCAATATACATACATATATTTATATATATTCTTTCATATTATTTTGTCTATCTGAAACGCACCATATTTGTATCTTTATTTTTTTGTTTTCTTATTAAATTATAAATTCCATAAATATACTTACTATTTTAAGTTGAAAATAAATAAAAACAAATATTTTTCATGCAGAGTTTAGTTGTTGTAACAACAGAAAAAAACATTCTCCATCAGTTTTTCGTAATGCCGCTGCAGTACGTACTTATCCCCCTCAGATACTCGTATGAACTCGAGCAAGCATCAGAAGCCCGAGAAAGAGGGAGAGACCCGAGAGAGAATGAGAGAGAGAGTGAGAGAGAGACCGGGGAGAGAATGAGAGAGAGGGAGGTAAAGAATATATATCTAAATAAATTCACAATATTTGCAGAGAATAAAAATAGACAAAATTCACGAAAAACGGAGAAGGGTCGACCGGTGTAGGTAAACGCCGGACACAAACCGTGGCAACAACGCGCTTTACTCCGAGCGTTTATCACCCGCACAAACGCAGCGATTCCAGGACCGCAGCAACGGCACAAATTACCGCAAGGCAATACCAATAAATCCGACGTCGAAATGGATAGCACTTAATAGTACGCACAAGCACTACCCAAGAAACGGAAATAAGTTCCAAAAAGTAGGCACCAAAAAAACGCCAAAAAAATTGGGACCAAAAAACGCCCCAAACAGTAGGCACCAGGAAATATAACGCCAAAAATATATTTCCTACATGTTTGCACCAACAAACAAGCGCCAAAAAGTGGGCAGTGTAATTTCTCACTAGAAATTAGCAACCACAAGGAAAAACTCAGGAAAAATAGCCTGAAGTGTATTTAAGATATATATAAGGTATATCTCTCTCTCTCTCCTTTTGCCCTACGTTATATCTATTTTCTCTCTCGCGGAACGAAAATGCCCAAAACGTTGCATGGCCTTGAAATTTTACTCTCCAATCTCGCTCGTTCATCGACGCCTAAGAAGTTTCACTTCAAAAATGCATTGGTTGTTAAAAATACCAGTACTCGGAGAAGCAATTAATATTAAAAACAAAAACGATTTAAAACTGCTGATGACAAGAAAGTTCAATAAAAATAGAGGAACTGATATATCAAATAAATGTACACTTCTGCTAGATGATTGGTCGAGCTGCTCCTATTTGTGGCTTACGTCTTTTAAGTCAACTCCGAACGGCAAATGGTTTTTATGAGCAGCTTTTTTATGGGGTTAAGGCTAGTCAGAATTTTCAAAAAAAAAAAAATTTGTTTTTGCATTTTCTTAAAGTATAATATCTTAAAAATATTGTGTGAAAATTTAAAGTGAATCCGACAAATACTTTTCGAGTTATTCAACAATTAACAAAGGGCGCTCGGGCGCTCCGCAGCGTTTTGGAAGCTGCTATGACGGCTGAAGAACTATTATATGGCCGAGGAATAGATGACACAGAGTAAATAATTCGTATAACTCTACATGAATCGATAACAAAGCTTTCAATGCGTTTTTCTCAAAACTATGTTTTTTTGAACTGGTGATCACTGCAACCTAAATCCCGCTTGGTAGATAAAAAACTTGTGCCTGATCGAAGGATTTTTTTAACCTCTTCAGGGACGAATTTCTTAAAGTGAAAAAACGTTAATTTTATTTTTAATGTTTTTCCTAGTTATTCAAGCTTACATTTATAACAATTCAGTAAGATAAGAAAAATATAGAAAATAGTAATTTTTACAAAAAAAAAAAAAAAAAAAAAAAAAATAAGGTCCACATATGTGGCCATTTAGCGTAGAAAATTTCAAAAAACCTAACCGTACACATATGTGCCGATGTCCCTGAAGAGGTTAAATTTCGATTGCTTTAAACAATTAATTGTCGGTTTTTTTCTCGAAAATTTTAAAAATATTTCCTGAGGCCGTCATATTGTTAATTTTGAAAAAAAAGCTTCGGTCAGGCACTTGTTATGATCAAGGGTCTTCTGGAGAAACGGACTGCATACAAACCGCGATAACTTTTACAATTATTATTATTTTTTTTTTTGAAGTTTTGCTAAAGTCAAGTCGAAACATGATGTATTAATGCTACGTTTTTATTTTTGTAAAATAAAGCAACTGACTAGCAAAAAAAAATTATTGAAAATCATAATTTTTTCGGGCCTCTGACTACCCCTAACCCCTTCATCCGACTCCGAACGGCAAATTGAGGAGCTTTTAGGGCAGAAAACAAATCGGAGGTTTGCCATTGCCTGTTGGGGGCGATCGCTATTAGAAAAAAACCCGTTTTCTACATTTTGATGTTTCATGGTGTTTAGAACCTACGACTTCCAAATGGTAGTCTCGCACCAAGCCATTCAGCTACGGTGGCCGCTTTCCGAACTTTCTTCTTCTTGATTGACGCTATTTTTGCCTAGCTCAACAAAGCGCGTCAGTCGTTTCTTTCTCGTGATAACCGGCGCCAGTTGGAAACATCAAGTGAAGCCAAGTCCTTCTCTACCTGATCCATTTGATCCCATTCCGAGGAGGCCTTCCTTTTCCTCTGTTACCACCAACTGGTACCGCATCGAATACACTCAGAGCCAACACCCAACGTAGCCGCGGGATCTTTATTCGCTGCGCAACGTCTATGCCGTCGTAAAGCTCATACAGCTCATCGTTCCATCGCTGTCACAGTCAGCAACGTGCAAAGGTCCAAAAATCTAGTGCAGAATCTTTTTCTCAAACACTCAAAGCGACGCTTATCGGATGTTGTCATCGTCCACGCTTCCGCGCCATACGTTAGGACGGGCATGATGAGAGCCTTGTAGATTATTAGTTTTGTTTGTCGAGAGTGAACTTTACTACTCAATTGCCTATTTAGGCCAAAGTAGCAGTTGTTGGTAGGAGAGATTCTCCGTTACATTTCAAGGCTGCACGGAAATATTAACACAGTCTGCCCTTCTCAGCTGTCAAATTGTCTGGCTATCGGCTTGATGGAAAAAATAATGAGATGGCGTCTATCCTGGTACCGTTACTTTGCTTTCAGCAAATTTGACAATGAGTGACGTCGTATTAGCAGCAGTATGGCCAGATTACCATTTTCGTAACTTAAAAGGAACAAAAAATTAAATTTTCACTTTCAAATTAACAAATTTTATTAGAACCAACAAATTTGTATTGACATTAAAATGTTCTCAGAGTGACTCTTTTTAACATTCCTTTGTTTAATAACTCATTTTTTTTCGGTAGCCTTAAATTAAAAAAAGAAACTTAAAAATTTTCGCATTTTGGCTATAAAAAAGCACTAAATTCATTGCAAAGAGCTAATGGTTGGCAACACTGCACAACTCAGCTAATGCGACGTCACGCGCTCTCTGATGGGTGTATTTATTTTTATTTTTTATTTTTAAAAGCTTACATGATTATAAAATTATAATTGAACTAAGCAAACGCAGCGCTAGCAGCAGGCTTTCGGCTGGCTGGTGATGTATGGTGAATCAGATACGACGGAGTAGGTCGGTGTCCTTCAGAAATTTGTAAATATTTTTGATGTTTTCTTCAGTGGCTTCTTTTAGAAGTAGAAGGGGATCAGTGTTGCTGAAGTGGTGATGCCTTTGAGAAGCAAGTTCTAGGCAGGATACCAGTAGATGATGTACACTGACTGTTGCTTGGCAGAAGGGGCAGGTGTTGGATGTATTACCCTGTAATAGGTGTACGCTAGTAATTATGGTGTGCCCAATACGGAGTCGTGTGTATGGGGTAATGTGGTTGGTGGGTACCGATGATGGATAGGCAGGTTTTGAACGTTTGGGGTTAATGTTGGAATAATGATGTTTATAATACGACCATTCACGAAGTAACTTAGTTTGCCTCTGTTCATGAATAAGTCGGTGTATGTCGCTGGGTAGGATGACTTCTGATGTGACTGTTGGTGTAATGGACATGTCTTTGGCCATTGTATCTACCAGTGTGTTACCCTGGATGCCGGAGTGCCCAGGTATCCACATAATTTTGATGCTACTCCGGTGGGTTATTAGTATGTTTTTGATACTGTCGATTATTTTGCTTGATTTTTTGTGGTTTTTAATGGCTTGGAAGCATGAATCAATTATTAAAGGTTTGCTCACTAGTGACATTCGATTTTAGAGACTCCCTTACAAAAGGTTGTATTTAAGAAGGTGAATAAAGTGGAACAAATTAAATCCTTTTTTGTAAAAATGGTAGTAAAAAAGTATTTTCTTACTTAAATGGAAACAAACTGCGAACGGTTCACAAAAAATTAATTTTAATTAATATTTGAATGTAAAAAATGGTACAAATAGAAATTATTAGCGGAAATTGCCAAGTCTAATATTAAAACAAGAAATTATTTCACCTAATCCAAGATTTTATTTTGTGAATTTAACAATTCAAAACCGATCGCGAAGTTGCGCAGCTTCGCCAATATGCAACTATTTTGTTAAAAAGAAATAAATAATTGGCACGTACAATTCTGCTAGGTGTTTGGCCGAGATCCTCCTCCTATTTGTAGCGCGCGTCTTGTTGTTGTTCCACAAATGGAGCCGTTTTGAGCCGTTTCCGGCAGATAGGTTTTTATAAGAAGGTTTTTCATGCTGGTACTGTGTTTTGCTAAGCCTCCTCTGGACACTTCATCCGTCCAGGGGAAGGTGGGCTCATTATAAACAAGTTCCGTCAATGGCAACTTTTTTATAATGAAGTACGGAATGTTACCGATCGCGTCGGGACTATCCAATTATTCTCCCTGTTGTAATTCTTTGGCAAATGATAGTCTTTGCAAAATATGAATTCCGTCTAAATCACCACATCCAATCTCGGTATGTATTTCATATCATACTATTCTAGTCCTGAACATACCGAAGAAAATTCTTTAGCGACTTGTTGCTCGTAAGCAGACCATTTTGAAAATGAAATGTTTTTTCTACAAATTTTACTTTTCCTCCACTTTTATTCAAAATTTCTAGAGCTAGCAACCCAGTGTCTTGCTAAGGGAGCCGATTTGTCAAGACAGAATGAGAAAGCTGCTTACTGAGCATACCTTTTATCATTGAATCATGGCTTGGAAGCAGGACAAACTGTCGGAGCAAATTATATGTTTACCCTTACTTTTGGCGCAGTATTGAACGGCTTGTAATATGGCGGTTGCTTCAGCGGTGAAAATAGAGCAGAAAGGGTGTAATCTTGTTTCTATCATTCTTGGGCTATCGATATCGATAGTTCTCACGCAGCTAAAGAAGCACCCAAATATCAAAGAAATAAACACGAAAAATCATACTTTTTATTAAAGCCGTACAATTTTTATTTATTTATTAATTTTATGTCTAAAGTGGTTTATAGCTTTTTTATTTCGCTATTAATACAAACTTGAATCACTTAACTCATTCAAATGGAATTTGCAATGCAGAAAAATGGTTTTCAGTTAATTTTTCATTAGCCCGCGTACTCCTCAACTCTGAGAGAGCTATACATTAAATTTTAACACATCCGTGTGATAATCCAACTATTTATGGCATTTCTAAAGGTGCACAGGAGGCATTTTTTAACTTATCTACATATTTACAGTTACAACATCTGTTTGAAGTTTTTGTTTTTTGCTTTACATTACAGTGATATTGGAGGGGAAAAACATTCCACATATAGGCAAACTTTATTGGGTATTCGTGCTTTATTATTTCAGTTTTTTTTTTTAATTCTTAGTGCATTATACCGCTAAGCATTGGAAAGAGATGTTAAGCATAGCAAATAAGTAAATCTAATCTAGAGCAATTCAGATAATTCATTCAACAAACGAGCGAAAATAAAATTAATTCGAATACTGCAAAGCTGTGTATGTACTAGAATTTGCATGGTTTGGAGTCAAGCAAATAAATTCATTTAATTTGAACTAACTTAAACTAGATAGCAGCTAAAATTATCATTGGAATATTACAACAAACACACATACGTAGAGTAGAATGGGGTAAGATAGGTATGGGGGCACAATAGGTAGGTGGGGTTTTCGTCGCACTGTTTTTGCAGAGGTCACTCGTCTTATGTGAATTGAATACGTGGTGGGGAACAACGTTTGCGACTGTTATTTCGGCCGTCACCATTCATTAGTTATCCTAGTTCTGGCGTCGTTTAGTTTTTTGTGAGCTTTTCTCCGACATAGCATTTTTTTTATTCTACGGTGCAGTGCATTTAATGTATGTAAATATTTGTCAGGTGAGTTTTATTTTACGTAGAAAATAATGCTGAACACGAATAATGTGTTAGTTTTTTGATATTATTGTTTAAAAAAAAAATATCGACACTAACATAAAACATGTGCTTGGGGGCACTATAGGTCAGCCGTCTGGGGGCATTATAGGTCACTACTTTTAATTGAATAAAATAAATTTTAATTGTTTTTGCAGCAAAATGGTGCGTAATTATGTGCGAAAAACGCCGAAACGAAATGAAGAGGATGTAAAAAACGCAATCGCGGCAGTCCGAGATGGCGCTAGTGTTCGATCAGCCTCTAAACAATTTAAAATTCCGTTCGAAACATTACGTGCTCGCGTGATGAATTAAAGAAAAATTCCTAACTTTTATAACATGTGCAGTGTTCATACTCTATAAATAAAAGTTAAAACGTTAATTTCCAAGCCATGTACATTGTTCTTTTCCTCTCACACATAGTGACCTATCGTGCCCCCCGATTTTGAAAATATCGAAAAAAGTACCTTTGTCTTATTGAATGCAGCTTCCTAAAAATATTTAGCCAAACATAAGTCAGTATAACCAAAATGTTAGCAGATAAATAACCTTTCAAAATCTTGCTTATTTTTCAAAACCAATGCAAAAACACCGTAGCAAGAGCTCTCCAAAAAAAAATGACCTATCTTACCCCATTCTACTCTACATGCATATACTTATGCATATGCACCTTCATGTAATATCAAACCATACAGTTCAGCTGTACATTTACTCCTATGTAAAATTCATTGTATGTAAGTGGGTGTGTGTGTGTGTGTGTACAGAGCGCTAATTCGGATAAATATGTATGTATATCTTTTATTTTATATGTATATAAAAAAGCAAATAATTGGTACACATCAAACATCCTCATGGGCATCTACATCTACATACAGCCATCTATTTTTCTTTGCTGTTCTATTATTTTCTTATCTTAATCGTACAATATGAAGAACGCAGCACACTTAAAACAATCGACAATCAACCAAATAACACAAAAATCCCCAGTTGTATAACCTTTGGCGGTGAGCAATCCAGACACGCTCCGGTCAGCCCGCCGCCCATCGAGCCAGCTCGCTCAGCTAAACGCTTTACTCGATCTTCTTTTTCAGCTTTTCCTTCAGTAGTCCAGGCAGTAGTGAGACGAGTGCGCATATGGACAGCAATCCCATCGATGTCCATGAGAATGCCTCGCTGGAGCTAGTCATCTTTTGCAATGTTTTACCTGCCTGTATGGCGACGATAGAGGGTGGTGCCACACCGAAGAAGGTGCCCAAAGCGAAGGTGTATACGGGCACGCCGATCACGGGCGATGCTAAGTTGATGAACCAATTCGGCAAGATGGGCGTCATGCGTAGGAAGAGCATATAGTTGAGCAGACTGTCCCGATGCTTCTCCACATGCTTTGACCATTCGCTTGTCTTCTTCGGCCAGAAGTGACGAATCAGTCGACGGCCAACCAAATTGGAAAGGCTGTAGCAAAGTGTTGCACCCAGCGAGGAACAGAAGCAAATGAGGAAGAGAGCGATGGGGAACTTGTAAAGGAATCCCAATAGAATGGATAGAAATAATGATCCTGGAATGGCAAATGTTTGTAGGCTGTGTGTGGAGAAAGTTAAGTTAAGGAAAACAAATCGATTTATATATAAATGGAAATATATAAAATATATGTTTTAAAAGAGTATATAAATAGGAGGTATGGCTACTTTTTTATTCATAATTGGCGCGTACACCCTTTCTGGGTTTTTGGCCGAGTCCCTTCTCATATTTGTGGCGTGCGTCTTGATGTTGTTCCACAAATGGAGAGACCTACAGTTCCAAGCTCAGTCCGAAAGGCAGATATTTTTTATGAGTAGCTTTTTCATGGCACAAATTCACTCGGAGGTTTGCCATTGCCTGCCGAGGGGCGACCGCTATTAGAAAAATGATTTTCTTAATTTTGGTGTTTCACCGAGATTCGAACCTGCGTTCTCTCTAAACCCCGAATTGTAGTCACGCACCAAGCCACTCGGCTACGGTGGTCGGTTAGGTTAGATTAAAATGGTTGCCCAAGGAATATGCACACTTGGACGAAGAATTCAACCAATAGGTCGAAAGGAGAGGTGGGAATGGGATGGTTAGAAGGATGGGTTCATTATATGTGGATTATGAACGATGACTGTGTTGTCGTTGCTTTAATCGCTTTATGCTGCTGATGAAGATCATCAGATTTATAATGTCCAGGCCTGGTATATTAGCAAGCCTAGCAAAGTAGTAAGAGCCACGTTGCCTAAATCTTAGCCCCACAAGAGCAGAGCAGCTAAGGAGAAGGTGCTGAGATGACTCTACCTTATCCTCTATACAGCTGACGCAAAAAGGACTCGAGGTAATTCCAAGTCTCACAGTATACACACCTCGCAGATAGTGCCCCTTGAGGACGCCCACGAAGTTCGAGAGCTGAGATTTTGTCAACCTAGGTAGATCGCTCGAGCGCTCCCGATGAGTACGTAGCGATTTTGCCACCTTACAAGTTTGTGCCCTACTTGCCCAACGCTCGTTGAGCGAGCGCGAAGCTCATATTTCCAGGAGCAGACCACAGATGTTCAAGGAGTTCCCAATTCTCTCGCTCAGGAGCTCAGATGAGCCTTGAGTCAAAGAATTCGGATGCAATCGAACGTCAATCCAGGCATTCCCTGACCAAAAATACACCATCATTGACCCTATCTATTTACCCGTCCTGTTAAATAACCAGATTAACTTTGCGAAGGATTTTATTATGAATTAAAAAAAATTTATTTATTATTATCACCTGCAATATACATCCCTACTCTATCCCTGCACCGCTCCATATGAGTCTCCCATTGTTTTAAAGATAGCTGGAAGTCTTGCGCTGTCAGCTAAGGATGCGTACATGTACCACGGTACCAAATGAGGTGTTTCAATAATTCACAATTCTTTACATTCCCATACAATCCCAGGTGAGGAGGGCTATCTTAAGAACATCCAAAGCTACGGCTCCCTTACTGGGTGAAGGTGTGATATCTGGACCGAGGAAAAAATATTCAGAAGCGCTAGGCAAGAATAGAATAGAATAGGGTCGGATTCGGTCTTAGAAATCATGCCTTTAGCGATATCAACGCGTTCCCTTTGCTGCAACATGGCGCAAACTGAAATCATTAACTACAATGCCTTGGACTCACGATTTCTTCTGAAGCGTTCATGACACTCGTAAACAGTTTCCCAACATTTTTAAGATTTTTGCACCAATGAATCCATTTTTAACGCAAAATTTATCGTTGTTACAAATTGAAATGCATTTTTAAAACTGTAAAAAAATCGGAAACACATGCAGAGTAAGCTTTACTCAAAAGGGCGTAACTTTCACAAATGTCAAGCTATGGGAGAAACTTAAACAGATGTGGCAATCTAACAAAAAACAAAAACGGAACTCAAATCAGTTGACTTAGAGGCACACCTGCCGGTCGTTTCGGGATCATTTTGATCAAGGTGGTATATATATTTTTTTTATAAGCATTGTAACATAATTCTATATCGTCTAAATTACAAATCGGCATCCCTAATTTCGGGTTTTAGATCATCAAAGCAAACTTAAGGAATCCATGTAACGCATACAGGTATAAAAGGAACATTTGCTCATACAGACAAGCTACTCGTCTTAACGACATTAATCGCGAGTCCCTTGCCTCCTTCATCATCCCTTACCATTCTCGCTCCCCAATGTATTGTAGTTATCGGAGTTTAACCACCGGCGACAATTGCAGACGAAGAGCATCAGTTGCCTCGTGTGATTCTCGTTCCTCTGGCATAATTAGGTTCTGGATATTGTAGCACATTAAACTCTTATCCAGAATTGTTCTAGACAACTCAACATACATATGCTCGTTATGTGAAGGTATACCGCATGACACTAACCAACTCTTCACCTACCCACTGAAGCTCATTCGTCTAAAACCCTTTTCCTTTTGGTGAAGACGTGGGTTCATGAGTACGACATGAAATCCAGACATCAGGCTAGTGAGTGGAAAGCTCTGAATGAACCAAGACCAAAAAAACCACGACGTTTTCGATAAAAAATGGAAGTGCTGCTAACGGCTTTTGTGGATTACAACGGTGATGTACACAACAAATTTTTGACAGAAGGTTAGACACTTAATAAGGACTATTATTTGCGCGTAATGAGATATGTACGTGAAATAATTCGTCAGAAAAGAAAGGATTTGTAATAAAACAACCCTTGGATTTTGCACCATGATAACGCACCATCGCCTGGTGCCACCATTATCCGTGAATTTTTGACCAAGAACAAACCGAATATCATCCAACAGCCATCGAATTTACCTGATGTGGTGTGCTGCGATTTTTGTCTGTGTGATTGAGCCAAAAAACCACTATGGAGAATACGTTTTAAAAGCTGAGAAGAAGTAATGGAAAAATCAAAGACGGCATTGGTTATACCGAAAATAGAGTTCCACAAATATTTCGCGAGCTGGGTCAAACGCTTGCAAAAGCAAATTGCAGTTGATGTGGAGTACTTTGAAGACGACAATATCACTTTTGAGAGGTAAACTAGTAAATATTTTGTATTTCCTGAATATATTCCGGGAACTATTTGATCAAGGTGGTTGATATGGTTTGTGTCTATGATGAAAGGAAATTTCTCTCAAAAATCAGGCAATCGCTTGAATGGTCTGCACTACAGCTACAGTGAAACATTATTTCAGCATTCTAAGAGGAGTAAGTACTTGGTTGAGTACTAAATGATGGAATCTCGCCTAAATGATAAATAAAATAATTGTAACCTTATTTTAGATGAGTCAGCAAAAAATACGCGAAAACTTGTTTTCATTTAGGTTTTTTTTTAATTTTTTTTTATAACGCTATAAATAAATTTAAGTATTCAGAAAATTATCATTAGAATGCATAAGTAAGTTTTCTCAAGAAATTGCAGCTAATTCAGTGTCGCAAATTAACAATCAGGAGTTTATACCCATCGATGCGAATTTTCTCAAAGTAATTGCTCGTGCATATTTTACACTTTTGCAATTGTCATTGGCAATAAAATAATGAATGCATAATGAGAAGTAATCAACTTGAAGCTATAGAAACTTAATTGACAGCACGTTGCCCTCTATTTTCATATATTATACATAAGTAAAGTATAGGGTGTCACACTAACAGTTGCTCTAATGATCCTACCTATTTAATGTACTCTGATTTGAATGTGCCTTGGTTTGTGCTCAAACTATTTCAAGTGAAACGAATGCCTGGTTCTGTAGAAGTACAATAACTTCTTCACCAATTACGAACCACTTTGCAGCTCATGGCACCGACATTTGTCCTTCTTCAGAGTGTGAAATTGTCAAAGCAAAATGTAGCAAATGCAAAGTAACGCCCTTTTCGATCACTACGATCGTAATCTTGAGAAATTACCCGCATAACTTATTCGGGTCGGTACGGACAGATGATATGAGCTTCCAAATACAATAGACACATTTTAACAAAATATAAACTAATAAACTGAGGTACTCATTCTAGAGTCAGATCAGTGAACGTTGGGCAAGATCATTGACTTGCCGGAGTTAAGCGACCTTCTCACCGAGACTGGAGCCGGTCGATGGAGTTTCTGAAACTATCAATGCCGCACCTCTCATTAGTAATGGGGGCTCAACTGACTATGAGGAATCCATCCAATGAGATACAATAGTACAACTTACAGTCACTTTTGCAGTAGCGGCATGGATAATTATGCGATGAAGCTTTTCGACTGACACGCGTTTGCGTGGTTGAAATGCAAACATTTTGTATCTCACTTTCTACAAATGCCTAAGGAAGTTTAGTACCAACGCGTAGCCGCCCTGAACCTTTGCCTATATCAAGCGATAAATGAAGAGTTTTTTGTTTTTTTAATCTAAAAGGGCTCCTAGGGGTTCTAATGATGATTCTAAAGTCATTAAGAGCGCACTTTGTGGAGTTCCCTCTAAGGTGTTATCATAATGTGTTTGTGTATACTTTAAACTAACCTCAACAAGACACTGCTAACCACTTTAGACACCGGGTTGTTTGTGATGAGAACACCGGTTAGTTTTTTTTTCAGCGGTAATTACATTGTAAACACGATGTAGAGAATACATACAGAAAGTGGCGCCTTTCGATAACGGCTAAATTATTTTTAGAGAATTTTACAATTGAGAGTGGACAGTACAGAAAATAAACACACCTTTGTGTGCAACTGTATGCACGTGTAGATGTATATCCTTTAAGATGAGGTCCAAAATAAACAAGAGTAATGTGAAATAGGAACGGCAGGATAACTTCTAGTTTATTTATTCAAAATAGTCCCCTCTGGCCTCGATAAACTGTTTTGTGCGATCTAAAAGCTTTTCTAAAGAGTGTTTCAGGTCATTGACTGGAATGTCATTCAGGCTGTCGGTACAAGCCTTTTGTATGGCCTCTTCGAACGCAAAACGTTTTTCTTTCATGGTCAAATGCAATTTTCCGAGTAGGTGAAAGCCACAGGGAGCCAAATCAGGCGAATACGGTGAGTGATTGATTGTTAAAATGTGATATCTAGTCAAAAAATCAGTAACAAGAGTGGATCGTTGAGATGGTGCATTATCATGCAATTAGCGCCAGCTTCCTCCTTCGCGGTATTCAGGCGAATTCGACGAATGCGATGTAACAAACACTTCAAAATGCCAAGATAGAAAATTGCATAGACGGTTTGGCCGGTTGGAACGAACTCCTTGTGGACAATTCATGTTGGAATCGTCAAAACAAATGAGCATCGACTGGATTTTTGACTTCTCCAAACGCGATTTTTTGTGTGGCGGCTCGTCTGGGCCTTCCATTCGGCACTTCGACGCTTAGTTTCCGGTTCATGTTGGAAATACCATGTTTCATTACCAGTTACAATGTTGTACAGGAAGTTCTCGTCTTTTCTCGCCTCTTCAATGAGGTATTTCGAATGTTGAATTCAGAGCAATTTTTGGTCCTCAGTCAACTTGTGCGGAATGAAATGTGCACAGACCTTTCGTAAGCCCAAATGAGCCAAGTTCAAATGCGATAAATCGATGTTTTGGAGATATTCAAATCCGATTCCATGAATTTCAACGATGATTTCGGTTAATTTTTGATAAATTTACGAACAATTTGGATGGAGGATGGATGATTACTGATTTTGGGCGACCCGTATGTTCATTGTCATTTATGTCCTCACGTCCTCATATCCTGAAATGTGTAAACCACTCATTAACTTTGGCACGAGATAAACAATCATCGCCATAAACATTTTTCATCAATTCAAATGTTTCGGTAAAAGTTTTACCGATTTTAAAACAAAATTTGCCATTAGCTCCTCCACTGTTAACACCGTGTAACTCACAACTGAATGGAACAAAAAACAGCAAACAAATTTTTTAGTGTGAAATGTCACCTTGACAACCAGTATAAATTTTAAATTGTTTGATAGATACTTTACGAGATATCCATCTACCGCGAAAATAATGGATTCCTTTTCCCCAAACTAATGTAATACTGCCAAGGGGAAAGTGTTCAGTTTTTTTCCCGAGACTAGGACAAAAATGAGTAGCTTGCTGAGCACCTTGTAACTAATGGCGTTCATAATATAAGCACTTATTTGGCACACAGTTGCTTGGCAGGGAAGGTATTTGCGCACGCGTTCATGCTACCAAATTTTCAACAATTCATTCGTTCACTGTGTGCAGAAGGCATTTACTTCATAAGTAGTGCTCGCACATAATTCAAAATTGGCATTAGAGAAAAGAATTTGAGAAGAGAAAGAAGAAAAATTTAAAAAATAGATGTTAAACAATAGTAAAGACACACTGAAAGCAGCAATAACAATATCAATGAAAGTCGTATGTGACAAATGTATGTTTTTGTGTGTGTGTATAAGTACAGACGAGCACAAGCAAATTGAAATGGGGTCAAGGCAATTGCTGTTACTTTGCTAGCGTCGTATTCGGTTTACCGGCCTCAGTCGCTGTGCTGCGACGCACCTTTAAAATATAGACAATGAAACCTTTAAAAAATTGTATAACATTTGGTGAGGCGGTAGCACACATACATACACATATTCGCATATACTTAAGTGGTAATTTGGCAACTATTTGCAAAATGTTTGTAGCTACAAGTATACATTTTAACTTAGTAATTAAACTCTACTTATAAGTTTGGGTTGAAGAATGAAAGTAAGAATATCCATATGTTTGTGATAAGTATTATTATCAAATTATTTTATATACAATATATTATTATTATTAAACAAATTTAATTGGGATTGTCGAATGTCGATGCAGTTTACAGGTCCACGAGCAAGAAAAATTCCACTAGCCCAATTAAAAGATTTATCCTATTAAGAGGTTATGTACAAATTATTTATTTTTTGTCTAGTTAGAGCAAATTAAAATACGAATTTTGCAACGTTCCCACAATAGTCGGTTCTATGTTACCGAAACGACTTGGCTTTATATCCGGCAAAGGACTGCCTCTTCAGCAGCATTCGCTGTACATGTATGGAGAAGGCTTATGCTGTTACAACAACAACGAATCCCGGTAAAGGAGCACAACAAACTAGTCAGCTAACAGTTTCTGCTTGGGTGCTACCGCCGGTCTCACCCATGTAAACACCTGCTTGAGTCAGAGCCGCCTTCCGTGTACGTCAGCGCAAACCTCCTCAATTACGCCGACGAGATCTAGGGCAAAACGAACAGACAAAACTACTGGACCAGACAGTGTTTAGACGGACTATAAACGACATTCATCGGGAGACCCTTATCAACTTCTTTAGCTCCCGTAATCGGCGTCCAACTACAACCTTCACCAGATGAAGAGTTCCAGGTTACCCGTGAGACCAGCGTAACACTGGCACAATTACGTTCTGGATATTATAGCAGGCTAAACTCCTACTCATCTAGAATTGACCAAGACATACCAAACATAAATATCTTATTTTGACAATCTCCAGGCGAAGACAAATGAAAAATTCAAATCAGCTTTTGTACTAATATCATCTTGAATAGATTTGCTTTGAGTTGTATGTTACAGCTTGCAGGATAAATGTAAACATCAAATAAAAATTTACATTTCATATATCAAGGCGCATTCATTAAAGGTGGTGGCACTAGACCAATAACAATTTTTTGTACGTTTGATTGTCACGGCACGGGCAAAACCACTTAGAGTAACACAAAGGACAAAATATCTAGGACTTGTACTAGATAGGAAGCTAAAAGGGGGCTCACAGTCGCAGACAGAACACGCAAAGCTATGGCCACGTTGTACTCCTGCGGAAGGCTAATTGGGAAGAAAAATCCTGGCTGGCACTTTGTGGCATCCTGGACTAGTGGACTATGCACTCCCGCCTACACTTGCCATTACACCATTTACGATTCTCCTACCCTCAAGGGAAGAGTGGGAACGGGACGATGTAAAACAGGGCGAGTCCATCCATGTACATACAGATGGCTTAAAGCTCGAGGGCAGGTTGGGCGGAGGTGTATACTACGAACATCTGGAGATCTCCTTTTCTCCTTTCGGCTCTCCGACTACTGTAGTGTCTTGCAGGCTGAACTGAAGGCAATTATGAAAGCCACGATAGTGATACAGAGTGATCCGATGTCCGGAAATGACATCTACATTTTCACTGACACCAAGGCGGCGATAGAATCTCTCAAAAAACAGTCGTCAAACTCCAAGGTAACCATGAAATGCCGCGCTTCTCTTAACGAGATGGCTGAGTCATTTCGCTTAAGGATAATATAGGTTCCTGACCATCGCGACATTGAGGTTAACTGTAGAGTCGATGAACTAGCGAGACTCAGCACCAAATTGACCGATGAGTGCATAGACAATGACATAGGGATACCCTTACAAACATGTAAGCTACTCATCTTTGAAGAAATCGTAAGGAAAGCAAACGAAAAATGGCGCAATGAAGCCACCTGTTAAATCGCCCGTCAACTGTGGCCGACTCTCAAAGCTAAACGTACAGAATCTTTGCTAAGCCGCCAAAATAAGCCCAGCCTTAGCACACTGATTTCCGTCATAACGGGACATTGTCTAATGGGATGGGTGTGCAAGCACATGATTTCTATAGAAGTTGTCTAGACGAGAACGAGGAAGAGATAATCTCGCACCTACTGTGCCACTCTTCTGCTCTATCCAGATGCAGGTTTACTATTCTAGGTATACAATTTTTTAATGAGTTGGAAGATCTCAGTTCTGCAGAAATCAGAGATATTCTAAAATTTTTGAAAAGCACATACTGACTTTAGGAGAGATAGGGAGCGTGGGGAGCTTACGCGGCATCACAATGGGCTATGAGCCTGAGTCTGTCCCACATTGCAAAACCGCTTCAACCTAACCTAAGCCTAACCTTACCACGGCAAAGTAGAAAACAAAGAATGAATTCGCCTTGTTTTATTCTGTGCTGACTGCCACATGGACATGGCAAAAGAAAAACAAAAATCTGCTGATTTACCGATACCACCTTTAATAGATTCGCTTTGTCATATACCAGTGGACCAATAAGTAGAAAATAAGGTTTCCAATTTAAACGCAACAAATAATATACATATTTTGGTGAACGTTCCTAATTTTCATTCCACAAGTAATTCGCCATAGGCGTGATCAGCTGATTTTGGCATTCAAATTAGCAAAGGGCAAGAACAAAATAAATGCAAATGCTGTTGCTTTAGTTGTTGCTCTTGTGCCACCACTAGAGTTGGGTTTCGGGAATTTCCCGACGGGAATTCTCGAGAAATTTTCGATATTTTTCCATCCCGAATCTCGAGAATTGAAATTTTTAGCATTTCGGGAAATCCCGAATCTCCAGAATGTTTCAAGATTTCTCGAGAAATCCATTGTTCTTTTTTAATTTTTGTTGTCAAATATTAAGAAAAAAAACAATTCTTTCAAAAGTAAAAGAATACACATACATATGATGAATACCTGGAAACACCAAACTGTAACGGCCATTATGTTACAAAGAATGCACACTACATACTGTTTCGCAGAATCACATACAATTCACACCATAGTTTCAATTGCTATGCGAAAAGCCACAACAGTATACATATGTAACTGTTCCATTTGTTTGTTTGTTTTTTTTTTGTTTTAGGGTGACTACAGAGTAAATGCTAGATGCGTTGCTATGCTATGTCGAGGGAAAGCACTGTAACATCAAGCTAATGAAGTTTAGTTTTATGTGTTTCTTATATGTAGCAGCAGTTAAGCAATTAGAAATGCTTTGAAAATAGTCAAGCAATTTCAATTTGTTCGCAGACTGCACAGACGACGTTTGTAAATTTATTTTTTGTAGTGAGCGGGTGCGTTTCATTTTGTGGTACCTGATTAAGTATAAATTATACACCGTATAATAAAATATTTTGTGGTCCAAATATTACTTATTTTTAAGTTTTGAATCGACGTATCGTTGACTGTGAGTACCGGTTAGTTACTTCCTTTAAAAAACAAAATTTAAAACAAATTTTGAATTTTTAGCATTAAAAATCATGAGTTCAGAATACGAATACGACCAAGTGTGGCAGCTTTTCAAGCGATTTGACGACGAAGCAACATGTTTGAAATGCAATAAAATCATTAAATGCAAGTCATCGTCAACATCTGGACTTCACCGTCACATGGAGAGGATACACAACATGAAGCGAAGGGAACATGAGGCTCCAAAAGAACAGCCACCAGCCAAGAAGACCCGAACTCTTCACAACTTTTTCAATACTTCTTCCTCGCCTGAATCGCTTGAACAAATTGTTGCAAAATTGGCTGCAAAAGATGGAATTCCAATAAACGCGATAACAAAAAGTGAGTTCATTCGTAATTGTATCAGCCGCTTAGGATTTCATCTTCCAAAGTGTCACAAAGCTGTTCTGGGTTTGGTTATGAAGTACTGCACGAAAATAAAAAGCGATTTGAAGATCAAAATTGAAAATTTTAAATCTGCACAGCGTAAGTTCAGCTTGAGCATCGACGAGTGGACAAGCGTGCGAAACCGACGTTACATGAACATCCATATACATATGTATATTATGACGATTGACAATCTGACAACCTTGGCCTGGTTCGCATTCAGGAATCATGTCCCGCTGAAAAAGTATATGAGCTCGTAAATGCAAAGCTTTCAGACTTCAATATAAAACTACAGTCCGACATCGTGGCTATTACAAGTGATGGTGCCAGTGTCATGATCAAATTTGGGAGACTATCACCAGCGCATCAACAGATTTGCTACAATCACGGCATACATTTGGCGGTCATGGAGGTAATGTACCAGAAACGAAAAGTCGCAAACAGAATATACGATAGTGACGTAAGCGATGGAGACGATTCGGATGATAGAGGCTCCGATGAAAATGAAAACTACGCAGCCAGTACTTCATTTTCCGACATTAATGCGGAAAACGCTTCCGATGACGAGGACGACAATATCGTATTTGTTGCTGACAAGACGGTCACTATAAAGTCTGCATTTGAAATCGTAAAAAAGGTTCGCAAGATAGTTTTGAAATTCAAGAACTCGCCATCATGCAGAATAATGTTAAAGAGGTCGAGAAGAAAGAGCTTTTCTTGCTGTTGGATTGCAAAACACGTTGGAATAGCCTGGAAACTATGCTGGCCAGATACATTTGCATCAGCAAGCATGTTCGTAAGGCGCTCGACACTCTTAATTTAAATTTTATGGCCACTACTGACGCAGAAGAAAAGTATTGCGAGGATATTATAAATGCTCTTAAACCTATACGTGTTGCTGTAGAAGCACTTAGTCGCCAAAATGTGAACTTACTTGCTGCGGATTCTATTCTCAAATTTTTGTTCACAAAATTGGAGAATCAGCACACCGAATTGGGCAATGAATTCTTATCCAGCTTAAAAAAAAACTTAACAGCTCGTAGATCTAGCCGTTTGTTATCGGCCTTTAAATATTTACACGATCCAGTTAACAGCTCTAGTGACAAATCTGAATTTTTCCACACCTGTTCTAAAACAGAATTGATAAAAGAAGCCGAAAACTACTTGGTTCGTCTATTTTCTACGAGCATTCAAGAAGACCAAGCAGTGTCTAGTTCTGACGATGATGACGTATTTGCAACCAACAACGTCGATGAAGAAGATATGGAGAAACAGCTTGAAAAATACGTTCAGCAATGCTCAAAACCGAAAGCAGACATTGCGCAACATGCGGCGAACCAGATGTTTTCGTCGCTTAGAAACGAGCTAAAACTATATGAAAAAACTGGAGAGAAAACACAAAATGTTGAAAGACTGATCGGGGCTTTTAACACTGTTAAGCCAACATCGACTCAAAATGAGAGGAATTTTTCTACAGCGGGTAATTTTGTGTCCAAAAAGCGTACGCGATTGTCAGACGAAGCCATTGACAGTCTGTGTTTTTTAAAACACCATTTTGGGAAATAATGTTTACAATCACTTTTTTCCCATATTTTAATAAGTATGTATAATCTTGAATTATTTTTGTTTTGAATTTTTTTGTAATTATTTTTGTTTCACTTTTTTGTTTGCAATAATTGAAATAGTAATATTTTCAAATATTTTTTTATGTAATTTATACTTTAATAAAAATAAATAAAAATAATATTTTATGAAATTCATTGCTCTTACACTGGTTTTAGATTTTTTTTTTAATTTTTTGGAATTTTTCCCGAATTTTCGAGAATTCTCGAGAAATCTCAAAAATTATTTTCGGGAAATCACGCATCTCGAGAATTGAAATTTTCGTTATTTCGGGAAATCCCGATTCTCGAGATTGGGATTTTCTCGGGAAATACCCAACTCTAGCCACCACCCTGTATGAATTCGCCTTGGCCACAAGCGATCAAACTTACGGGTCACTGTTTTCTCAATTTTCCCCTTTCTATTTGTGTTTGACGAAATAAAAATATTTTAAAGCGAAGCACTTTACGCTAAACCACCAAATCAACGTTTGCCTTAGTTCGTGTGCTATATATAAAATTAGTTACACGAAATATTGGCTGAAATAATATTTTGAAATATGTACGCATGTATGTATGTATGTTTGTAGGTATATGCATATGTATGTAGGTATTTAAATGTGTATGTAAGAAGATAAAGGGTGATTTTTTAGCTATTATATTTTTGAACAGTTGGTTTAAACAGCTGACGCCCGTTTCGTGTATTGTTTCACTGTCAAACATCTGCAGTTTGGTCTATAATTTAACCATGAATCCGTCTTACAAACAAACAACGCTTGCAAATCACTGAATTTTATTATACAAATGCGTGTTCTGTTAAGAAAGTTTATCGCGCGCTTCTTCCATTTTATGGTCAGTTTAATCGGCCCACCCACTGAAGCGGCTATTCGAGCTATTGTGACTAAGTTTAGAACCAAATTTACATTATTGGACATCAAACCACCAACACGCTTACGTAGAGTGCGAACTGAAGAAAATATCGCAGCTGTATCGGCCAGTGTTAATGATGACCATCAATTATCGATTCGTCGCCGTTCGCAGCAATTGGGCCTCTGTTACTCAGCAACGTGGATAATTTTGCGAAAGGATTTACACTGCACCCGAAACAATGGACTTGTTGAGAGGCGAGTTCGGTGAACATTTTATTTCACGTTCGGGACCTGTCAATTGGCCACCCAGATCGTGCGATATAACGCCTTTAGATAATTTTTTGTGAGGCTAGGTTAAAGCTCATGTCTATTCAGACAAACCTGCTTCAATTAACGCATTGGAAGGCAACATTAAAGCATTTATATGTGAGATACCGGCCGAAACATTGGAGAGTATGCCAAAATTGGACTAACCGGATGGACTGTTTGAAGCGCAGTCGCGGTCAACATTTGCATGAAATAATCTTCAAACATTAAATTATGTAAATGGACTGTACTATCGATTTAAATTTAAATTAAAATTTCATGCATTTTTCTGAATTTTACGTGTTTTTTTGAAAAACTTTTCTATAGCTCTTAAAAAATCATCCTTTAGATATGAGCTGTTTTGATCAAACCATTGTATTAATTGGAGCAGCATTTCAAAAAGGATACAATACATAAGCGGTGACTACGCCAAACATCACTTCGAAGTAGTACATGTCCTTGTACCGGTCCAAAACTTTGGCTAGCATTTTAGCATCTTGAATATCACGTGGTATTTTAATATGTTGCTTTTCCGATCTGAAAATAATAGAAGGAAAAATATAAATTTAAAGAAATGTAT
This sequence comes from Anastrepha ludens, assembly GCF_028408465.1. Taxonomy (NCBI): domain Eukaryota; kingdom Metazoa; phylum Arthropoda; class Insecta; order Diptera; family Tephritidae; genus Anastrepha; species Anastrepha ludens. The sequence continues at coordinate 21,708,305 of NC_071499.1, read as the reverse complement.
ACAATGTGTCAGACATGCAAGGAGAGCAGGGTGAGAGAGAGAGAAAGAGTGAGAGAGCGATTTAGAATCGCGTGCCCGAATATATCGCATGCTAAGAGATTAAAAAAAAAAGCATAGCAAGTTGCAGGTGCAACAGAAGTGCTATACAGTAGGTTCTGTTTTTATGCGGTACATACGTTCCGCAAGAAACAGCATAAAAAAAAACAGCATAAAAAAAGCTACTAGTTCTATAGTAAAACTATAGATACGTTTCAAATGCTAAAACCGCATAAATCTGAAATAATGTAATAAAATCGCATAAAAAAGGGCACTAGTCCCATATTATTACTATAGATACGTTCCATAGACCGCATGAATCTGAAATAATTAAATAAAATCGCATAAACAAAATATTGTATCTTTGAAAATTATATCTTTATATATCTTCCATACTTGTAGGGTTAGCATTTCTGATGTAATCTGTGATGAGTTTTTGCTTAGCTGGTTTAGAATCTTGTTTATATGTACAATTCCCGATAGGTCGACATGCATTTTGTAATTTAAAAAAAAACCGCACTATTTCAAAACCGCATAAAAAAAAGCCGCATAAAAACAGAACCTACTGTATATACAATCAGAAGAAAATAAAAACAGAAATAAAAATTTATACAAAAAATGTTTATTTACGCTTTTCATTGCTTGGCACCGCCAAGTGCCAGAGTGCAGCTATCAAAACATGATAAATTCTTTGAAATTTAATTTCGTTATGACGTGGCGCACGTCGAAATGCGCTTTTAATTTACGATATCTCACACACCAACAGTCGTGCAAATTTAAAATAATCAAAAATGTAAAGGAAATAGAGTAGAAGTGGCATTGAACAGAAACGTGACAGTCGTGTTCGCAGAGCAACGAGTATTCGCTATAAATAATTTGCAGTTGTTGTTACATTTTAATGTGACACGTGTCAAATGAATGCGGTGACTTTATATAGGGTGTTTTATTTTATTTAGCTGCATAAGAACTATCGATGTTATTGTTGTTGTTGTTTTAAAAGTAATAGAAGCCCCGTCAGTGTAGACTATATCATCGGTCGTTTTCGTCTGGCTCATCTAAAGGTAGACCCAGGAAACATGCTGTTTCGACGGGTTGGGTCCACAGGGAGAGGGGTGTTAGATGACTAAGTTTTAAAGGGCATTTGAAAAGGTGGGTAGTGTCGTGCGGGGTGCCTTCACATGCAGCACATATGTTTAGTATGTCGGGGCAATTCTAGATAAGTAGGAGTTTAACCATTCTACAGTAGCCAGAACGCAATTGTGCCAGTGTTACGCGTGTCTCACGGGGAAGCTAGAGCTTTTCATCTGCAATAGGTGGTGGTTGGACTCCGATTACGGCATTCACAGGCAGCCGGTTCTACGTTACCGGAATGACTCGGGACTTTCCCGACCAAGGTCTGCCGCCTTAGTAAATTAGCCCTGTCTAGTGAACAGATATATCGATAACTGTGGTTTGATAACTGAGAATGACAAACTGTGCCAGTGACATTTCTGTGCCGGAAGGTTTGGCAAGTCAGCATGAAACTTTTAATGCCAGAACAACCTTCTCAATTTGTGGACATTTACTTTGAGAAAAAAAAATTGTTCGCGAAGTTCATAAAGCACTGGCGGCATCATCGGTAGTTATTTATTTCTAAATGAGGCAAGAGCTGCTATCCGGCCATGCTGACTGAATTTTTGTTTCCAAAAATTAATCAGTTAAAAATCGACGACATTTGCTTCCGACAAGACGTAGCCGCGCCGTCAGATTAGGTTAGGTTATGGTGGTAGTCGGTTCGTATGACCAACTCACTTAGACCATACAGGTCCGTTGTGATACCACTGTGCGACACGGTAACCCTGTTTATTTATTTTCATGAAACCATTTTGAGGCTCTTATGAAGCGCAGGAGTGATCTAATCCCCACGCCAGACAGTTCTGTAAGAGAATTGCAAAAGTGTTTACCGAGACAACCTGCTCTGATTTTAGCTAAGGCTGGACAATTGCAAAGGAAGTGCTCAACTGTTTTTTCCTCTTCCTCATCTCTATAAATTGTACAATATTCATGAGAGAATACTCCTAGTCTCAAGGAATGCCTGCCAAATTGCCAATGACCGGTTATACAAGTCACGACCTTCGAGATATCATCTCTTGAGAGACTAAGCAATTCCTTTGTCTTTTTCTTGTTTATTTGCGGCTATAGAAGCCTAGCTGTTACGCATGTATCTTAATCTTCCCATGACCTATTGGCCTCTTGGATAATTTTGTTTTTTATTATTAGTTTACTCGTGGCCATAGGCATCCCAATGGTACTTTTGTCACTGAGCAGTTGTAGAACAGTACCTAGCTAGATCATCGGATTTATAGTTTCTCTCAATATCCCTGTGCCCCGGAACCCAAACAAGGCTGACCTTGAATACGACGCTAATATCATTTGATCTTAGTATAGCCGCATTCATTGGCCGCCTGGCTATCCGAGAATATATTGGGCAGTCGCAAAAGTCTTTTCGTATTTTGTCAATAGATGTCGTTGGAGTCATCTCCAGTGCTACCAGTCACATTGTGTCATATCATATGGTGTTAGAAAGGTGACATTTTAAACTTCATTTAACAAAAAAAAAAAATTAAATTCGGAGAAGTTGAAAAAAAGTTATAGCTGTTCAAAAATTAGTGAAAATAATGAAGAAATTCGCTATATTTTGAAATTTTTGTATAAAAAAAAGGAGTCGAAGTTTGATTAGAAATACGAAAAGACTTTTTCAACTACCCAATATTTATAGTCGTTTTTGTTACGGCATGCGTATTTAGATATGTAGCCACTTCTTTTATAGCTAGAACAGCGCGGCTAACAATCGATTTATTTCAAAATTAATTTGGTGGCAAGTTTCTTTCAGAACGCGTCTGTATTGCTTTTTATGGGGCTATTGTTAAATCATTGGCTTATGCCGACAAACCAGCAACTTTTGAAGCCAATATTAAAGCCACCATTGACGCCATGCGGCCCGATTTGTTGGAAAAAGTAGTCGAAAATTGGCCTGACATATTTGCGACCGGATTTCATATTCAAAAAATAAATTCCATGAAATCATCTACTAGATTATAATAAAAAGAATTCATTCCAGCAAAATTTCTCTTTTGTATTATAATTTCAAGTTCTCAAGCTCTTAAAAAAACACCCAATATATAACGAATTCGATTAAAATGATAATAATTTCGAATTAGTAGCGTAATAAATGTTATCAGCCGCTACCAAATTTGTAAGGTTATTAAGGCGCCTATTATGCTATGTACATATGTATGTATGATAGTACTTTAAACTACACACTGTGGTCATTAAATGATTTAATATGGGAAACCGCAATGAGATCTGCAGAAATGAAATTAGCTTATATGTCACGTTTCCAAGAGCGCTTAAATCTAGAAAGTTGACCGAATACCGAATTTTAATATTATCGAACTCAGTCTGAAGATACCCAATCTTTAAAAATTGTTACTGTTATCTGCACATATACACACATATACAGTGAAACCTCGTTATAACGCACCTTGGTAAATCGAATTTTGATAAACATCACAAAATAGGAAAGGAGTAGGACAAAGCAAGTTCTAATGGAAGAATGGGAGAAAATCGGCTCTGATTTTACTAAAAAATTGATACAGTCAATGCCAAACCGATTGCTAGAAGTCATATGGTCCAAAGGAAGACAAACTAAATATAAAACACAAATACTTTATGTTATGGTTTTTTTTTTAATTAATTGTAAGTAATTTTTTGCACATGAATTGGTAACTATTTTATTTAAATAAATTTTCTTATGAGCAAATTAAACATGAATACAAAATTATTAGTACTGAAATGATGCAAATGTTTTTATAGAAACTACTAAATAAATAAAGGAAAACATTTTAGAAAAATGATAAATTTTGCATTTATTAAATAAAGAAGTTTTTTTATTTCTTAAACTAAGAAAATGTAAAATTTTGTATCTTTTAAATTCAGAAAAAAATTTAATTTTTTAAACTAAGAAAAAGTAAAATTTTATCTTTTAAATTAGGAAAATGTAAAATTTTGTATTTTTTAAATAAAGAAAAAAAATTTTAAACTAAGAAAATGTAAAATTTTGTATTTTATAAATAAACATTTTTTTTATTTTTTAAATCAAGAAAATTTTAAATTTTATATATTTTAAATAAAGATTTTTTTTTAATATTTTAAATTAAGAAAATGTAAAACTTTTTCTTTTATAAGTAAACAAAAATTTTGTATTTTTTAAATTAAGAAAATGTAAAATTTTGTATTTTTTAAATAAAGAAATTTTTTTTTTACTTTTTAAATTAAGAAAGTGCAAAATTTTTTATCTTTTAAATAAACAAAATTGTTTTATTTTATTAAATTAAGAAAATGTAAACTTTTGTATTTGTTAAATAAAGAATTTTTTTTATTTTTTAAGCTAAGAAAAAGTAAAATTTTGAATTTATAAAATAAAGAAAGTTTTTCTATTTTTTAAATTAAGAAAATGCAAAGTTTTATATTTTTTAAATAAAGATTTTTATTTTTATTTTTTAAATTAAGAAAATTTTGAAAGTAAGAAATTTTTTTATTTTTTAAAAAAAGAAAATGTAAAATTTTATATTTCTTTAAGAAAAAGATTTTTTTTTTAATTTTAAATTAAGAAAATGTAAAATTTTGTATTTATAATATAAAGGATTTTTTTTTTATTTTTTAAACAAGGAAATTGTAGAATTTTGTATTTATTAAATAAAGAAATTTTTTTTATTTTTTAAATTAAGAAATTGGAAAGTTTTATATTTTTTAAATAAATATTTCTATTTTTACTTTTTAAATTAAGAAATTTACACTTTTTTTATTTTTTAAAGTAAGAGTGTTTTTTTTTATTTTTTAAATTAAGAAAATGCAAGTAAAGAATTTTTTTTTATTCAAAGTTTTTTTATTTTTTAAAGTGAGAGTTTTTTTTTTTATTTTTTAAATTAAGAAAATGCAAATAAAGAATTTTTTTTATTCAAAGTTTTATATTTTTTAAATAATATTTTTAGTTTTTAAATTAAGAAATTTACACTTTTTTTATTTTTTTTAGTTTGAAATTTTTTTATATTTATGTATACTTATATTGTATATTTTAGTGACAACATTTATATTTTGTCCTAAAAACACGGGCAATTTTCCACTAAGCCAATTACTTTTTCGTCATTCTTTTCTGATATTCAAATTTTTATCGCAAATATCAAAACAAATGTAAAGAATTTCACAGCTGGTTACCTTTATGGGGGAAAACCGAGATTCAATAGAAACATACGGCTACGGTTACGGCGTTATGGTGCGACACCTATAATCGTTTACAGTCATGCCCATATATTTGATCAAAACAGCTGATTGCTATGGTTACGGTTAAGGTATGGTTCCACTAATCGCAGCTTTACTGAACACTGACTTTAAAGAAAAAATTTTCATATTGAAAAACGCTGCTAGTTCTTTACTCATTAAAATATATTGAAGTGAGGACGTAATCCTCTTAATTATCTATTTAATCTCCAAACTGAGCATAACCTCAGTGCCCTGTTTACGAATTAACAAAGGTAACCGCAGCCGTATTATTCTGTGTGTGATTTCTTAGAACTAGAAGAAGATAAGTGAAAGGTGTTGGTGATAAGGATTTTGGGAATACAGGAATGTTTACAAATTTTTCGTTATCTTAATTCTTTTGTACTTTACCCAAATTTGCTTATCAGCACAAACAAAAAATATAATTTTTTTCTCCTCGAAATTATGATACCCAGAAATGACACAGTTTTAATTAATTTCCCACGCATTCCCAGCATAGGAACCATAGTAGGAAGCTGCTACAACAACAACAACCATGGGGGACTATTCTTGATTTAAAGAACATCTATTTAAATTTTGATTTTTTTTTCTATGTTTATGCCGACCAACGCCGGGAGGGCCGGCGTAGCACATGCACCTAACGGCATACAAAAAATTAACATCAAATTAAAGATAATTAAATTTGCTATTTTTCGATTATTAATAATTTTCTCTTTAAATTGTAAAAAATATATACAATATAAAAAACGAGTTTTGCAAATAACTGCTTTATTGAAACTAATACATTCATATAAAAAAATATTATGTTAATACAGTGAAATTCCCCATTACGGACAGTCCTTATAACCGGACAGCTCCAATAACCGGACAAATTTTGTGCACACAGGTTTTTCATTCATTTTTTCATATAAATATCATCCTAATAAACGGACACTCTAATGACCGGACGCGGACAAGGTATTTCAAACCATTTTCATAAAAAAATTTCTCATAAACGCTTTGTTGTTCATTATAAAAATGAAATAGGTGATTCCCCTTTTAACATGTATGCACACATTCCAGCCCTGTGTTTTAAATTAAGAGTAGTTTTCCATTCAGTTTGTTAAGTCAGTTGCATGCGAATGGTTGCATTCAAAGTCCGTAATAATATGGCGCCGAAAAAGAAGGTACTTTCTATTAAAGAAAAATTGGAAATTATTAATGTTTTCGAAAAAGATAAATTATCAGTACGTGGAATTGCAAAAAGGTAAAGTATAGTGAGCCCAAAAATTTAATGGTAGGTACACGTTTCTTTTGCTTTGAAAGGTTCAATATTGGGGAAAACTCAAGCTGCTGAAATCAATAAAAATAAAGAAAAACTTCGGTCTAAATGGGAGTCTGCAGTTAATGTTCATCAAAAGCGAAGCTTTCTTAAAGAAGGCGGCTCTGAAATAGACAAGATGTGTTTTAATTGGTTCGCTAAGGCTAGAAGTCAAAACATTCCGATTTCTGGTCCCATTTTGAAAGGAAAGGCAATGGAAATTGCAGGCAAACTGGGTGTACCTAATTTGAATGCTTCAGATGGATGGTTAAACAAATGGCGAATAAGGAATAATGTTGCTTTCAAATGCGTATCTGGTGAAGCTGCAGATGTAAACCAGGATGGTGTCGAACAGTTTAGGACAAAACTGCCATCTCTGTTGACCGGTTACAAGCCTCAAGACATTTACAACCCAGACGAAAGTGCCCTGACAAAACCCTCGCTCTTAAATCCGAAAAATGCGTGGGCGGTACACTATCACAGGAAAGACTCACAATTTTGTTCTGTGCTAACATAGCTGGAGATAAGGAGCTGCTTTTGGTTTGGTAAAGCAGTCCGTCCTCGATCTTTTAAACATGTTCCAATCGCAAAACTGCCAGTGGATTGGAAGTCTAATAAAAAAGCATGAATGACTCGAGAAGTAATGGGTGAATGGCTGCAGCAGTTCAATCGAAGAATGAAAGCCCAGAATCGAAAAATTATCTTGTTTTTAGATAACGCGGCTTCTCACCCAAAGGAATTAAACTTAACCAACATAAAAATTATTTTCTTGCCGCCAAATACATACAACGGCAGTTAGCCAACCCCTTGATCAAGGTATAATCCAAAATTTTAAAACTTTGTAAAGAAGCTTAGTTTTAAAACACTTGCTATCTAAGATTGACGATACAAGTTCAGCCTCAGAGCTTTCAAAATCGATTAATGTACTAGAAGCTGTGTATTTCATTAAAGCATCTTGGGATAAAGTGGAAGCCGCAACCGTCCGAAATTGCTTCCCTAAAGCAGGATTTTTGGAAACTTATGAGGATCTTCCAGATTTCGATTTTGAAGATGATATTCCACTGGCAATCTATACTAGGCTTCAGGAAGGACTAAAAATATCGAGAGTCACTTTGAAAATGAACATTTTAAATTAAAGCAATCAATGTTTAAGCAATGAAGCATTACCGAATTTTTTCAATCAAACTAGTATTGAAATGTAAAGACTTGTACAATGTACTTAATCGATATATGTACATATATGTATTTATATGTATTACTAAAGTTTGCAAATATTCTCTACTTCCAAAAATTTCTTAAATAAACTATGTACAAAACAATTTATATGTGTGGTATATATTTTGTGACCTCATCCCTTATAAGCGGACACCTCCCATAGCCGGACAAAAACACTGCGACGGTGAGTGTCCGGTTATAAGGAATTTCACTGTAAATAAATTGACAAGTAAATATATAAATTTTAGACCGAAATTAGTGTTTAATCCGAATTAACAGCCACAAAGTGCGTTGTCATAATTTTTTCCCCGTTTTATTTTTTAAATTAAGAAAATGCAAAATTTTATATTTTTAAATAAATAATATTTTAATTTTTTAAATTAAGAAAATGTAAAATTTTGTATTTATTAAATAAAGATTTCTTTTTAAACTAAGAAAATGTAAAATTTGTATTTGCTACATAAATTTTTTTTTTTATATTTATTAAATAAAATTTTTTATTTTTATTTTTTACATTAAGAAAATGTAAAATCTACACCTATTTTTGTTTTTTTTTAGTAGGAATTTTTTTTATCTTTTTAAATTAAAACAATTTTAAATTTTTTCGAAAAAGCTATTATTTGGGAGGTCAACCCTTTTATTGTCTGAATTCAAAAATTTCCAAAGAATTTTTTAGCGGGGCTAACTGCAATACGTGTACTAAGTTTAGGTTATATCGGTTAAGGGGTCCTGCTGGTATAGAGCTCGAAAATTTATGGGTATTTTCAGGAGATTTTTTACATAAAAAAAAAATTAAAAACGATATTTAAATTTTTTATCTAACTTTTTTGCATACGAAAATGAAAAAAAAAATGGGTTTTAATAATAATTTAAAAAGCCAAAAACATTATTAATCAGTATGACTGTAGCTATGCCCCGCTACTAAAATAAAAAAAAAATTGACAAAATGGCGCGGTTTTGAATTTGTCACTCTAAAAATCGGGGTTTTTTAGTTTTTTAATAAAAAAATACGAAGTAATAGAAATAATAATATGATTCCAGTACGGGCGATAGCCATTGATGTTGTGAACAACATATTAAAATTTTAGACAATTCGGTTGAAAATTTTCATTTTTTTGTGATAACACCAGGCCGAGATAAAAGAGTTTAAAGTTTGAGGTAAATGAGTTTAAAGTTTGACGTACAGGAGCGCGCGGACCACTCTCTACCTAGTTAATGGGCTGTAGAAGCTATAATATTGGGAATTTCCGCATGAAAATTTCACAGTGTATTCTTAAGATGCTACACTTTCGAAATATCGAAAAAACAGAAAATCTATTTTTTGAAATTTCTAGACCACCGGGTCCCCTTAAGCGCTTACTGAGATACATACATATCGCACCCTAAATACAAAAGGGGCACAACTCAAAATTTTCCACACTCGAGCTTGACTTGTTTACAGTAGCACAGAAAACAAACTATGTGACATATCACGCTGAAATTTGCCATGTAAGCTTATAACAGTCCTACCAAAAAACAAAAAAATTATTTTTGCCATATGTCATCCGCGGACCGTTTTGTTGATAACGTCTCGTTCATATTTGAGCAGAAGTACATTTTGAGTTGTGACCCTTTTGTATTTAGGGTGCGATATATTTCATCATAAGTTGGTGCGCCCATTTTGAAAAATATATAAAAATCAAATTTATTGTTTAGAATTCACTCTACATATAAATTTTGAGTAATTGGATTACAGCATTTACATAAATATCGCAGTTTTTGGAGCTTTCATAAGTACCGTTATATGGAAGACGGACTTGGGTTTGATCATATTTTATCCATTTGCATAATTCAACCAGCCTAGACAGCCTGAATACCCAGTGTAACAGTTACATTGCAAAAGCTAATTTAGTTTCAAAGAAAACTATTTTTGAAACCAGTTGAACTACTGCAGGTTTCGACATTTTGCACTAGCACTAATTTTTTATATTATATACTCGTATACCTATAATTGGCGCTTATACCCTTTTTAGGTGTTTGGCCGAGCTCTTTCTCCTATTCGGGAGGTGCTTCTTGATGTTGTTTCACGAATGGAGGGAACTACAGTTTTAAGCCGACTCCGTACGGCAGATATACTATTTTTTTGTCTTTATGAGGAGCTTTTCATGGCAGAAATACACTCGCGGAGGTTTGCCATTGCCTGCTGCAGCGCGACTGCTATTCATTTTGGTGTTTCACGGAGATTCGAACCTACGTTCTCCGAGTTCCGAATAGTAGTCACACACCAACAATTCGGCTACGGTGGTCGTACCACGCTGAAAACATCGGTTCTAATCCGATCGCCGAAATTAAGCAGCGTCGGGCGCGGTTAGTACTTGGATGGGGGACTACTTGGGAACTGCTCGTGTTTGTTGACCTACAACAGAAATTTTTTAGTGGTAGTTAAAATAAGGGTTTCATTTTCACTAAATGCTCAGTTTTCAGTTGTTTAACTATCAGCTTATTGCAATAATTATTTAGTGCATGTACTATGCACAACTGACCACTGTGCAGAGGAAATGTGCACATATATTCGTACACGCCTTTTAAATTTTTTAAATTATTATGGATTTATGAAATAAAATATGCATATATTATATATTATGTATGTATGTAAGTATGTGCAGAAATTTGTGAGCTCTAAACCAATTGACGCGGAAGAAACGATGGAACGACATCTTCTATAAGAGATACTGCGCTCATACACTAAATTAAATTCCGCCCAAATTTAAACACTTCTCAGCATTTTTTTTTTGTCAAGATAGTGGAAAATATACAGATAACCACGGAATTGAAAGTAAAAACTAAGCATGATTAAATGACGAAAGTGAATGGGTTCTAAAGTGTACTTTTATGTGTGTTGATGTATGTATGTATGTAAGCATCTATTTACGTACATTAATGCTCTGAATTAAAATATATTATTGTGTATGCTTTTGAATACTTTCGCCCTTTGATTACACCTGTGCAAACTGAACAGCGCACAGACGGATTATGTAAGTATACGTACATATGTATGTATGCATGTGTGGAACGAGGAGGAGGAGTTATTTTCTATTCAAATGGGTTTAGCTTTCCTACTAGTGCTAAGAGTGTGGAACATAGCCAACAAAACCCACTTTTTGCTCCATGAAAAAAGACTTGGCGTAAATGAATTCTATTTTTAAATGTAAGAAAATACACCTGCCTAACAAAATTGATAAAGGAAAACAAACAAAACAGACTTATAAATTTAATTACTAGTTTAAAGTGTAACGCTCGTTTTACTCCATATTTCATGGTATAAGCAGGGGGGAACGAAACATTCATTTGTTTGGAACAGGTTCAATGATGTAAGCTAATAACCCTAAATGGAGAATATTATTCTTGTTTGAGCATTTGATCAAATATTGTACACACATACGTATGTATAATACTTATACATGAACAGGGACACGTACTTATACATGTCAGTGGATTTTTGACAAAAGTACTTTAATCGACTTTGCACTTTCTACCCGTCAATCACTTATTAAATCGTTCAATTATTCATTATTCAAGAATCCTTTTAATAAAGTCAGATTTAATGTATCAGAAGATTTAATCTAAATAGTATTAACTTTCTTTTAACAGTACTCGCATTGGGGATATTTTGTTATCTTCAGAATTTAAGGCAACTAATCAGAAACTCTGCCACAATCGCTTAAACGGTTACAGCGCTAGTCAAGAAGAGGAAGAATTATCAGCTTTTTCTTCGGTGCTATCAAAAAGATAATTAAATTAGTTCAGATCAGTTCATAATTTATTTTAAGTGTTTCCGAATGTTAAGTGGTCTCTATTAGTAGTTTTTCATTGCAGATATTTTTTAGGAAGTTTGATATTGCCTGCTTGCAGACGCACACTGGCAGATCAGCTCGAAGTTCTCGTACACTAAATATTAAGTTTCGGGAAAAATAAATCCATTATTTCCGATCCATTACTTAAATCCATGGCTGATCTATAACTCGTAAAGCATCGATCAAACAATTTAAAGTTTATGCTCGTTATCAAGGTGACATTTCACACTAAAAAAAGTCCTTTGCTATTTTTTGTTGCTTCCATTCAGTTGTGCGTAACAGGGTGTAAACAATGGAAGTCAACAAAAAAAAAAAAAAAAAAAATTCGGTACATTTTACAGTTTTCCTTTGATAAAGGGGAAAATGCAAGTCAGGCCACTGAAATTGGGAATGGTGTTTATGGTGCTGATACTGTCACAGTTAACTATGTGCAATTTTGGTTTCGTCGATTCCTTTCAGGCATTTTTGATGTTAAAGAAGATGTCTATAACGTTGAAAATGTTGAGAAAATCACAGATATAATCGAAGTTGATCGGCATGTTAGCAGTCTTAGCATCGCCCAGGAGCTAAAGATCGATCATAAAACAGTTTTAAATCATTTGCGTAAAAATTTTACGGAATAATAATTGATTTATTTTCGCCCCAAACTAATATCTGAGTTCAAAGACATTAATAATAGCGAAATTCACCAATGGAAGGTTCTAATTTCCGATTGAATCCTACAGCGTCCGGCAAAGGCCATAAATTTAATTTGAAAAATTACTTATATTCAATTCAAAGTAAAAAATGTTTATATACAGAATCAATTTACTTTTGCTCGTTATGACCACTTTTTGACTCGACTATGGTCTTGAGACGGTCCAGAAACGAGTCGCAAGCTGCCCGAATGTGACTTGCAGGTATTTTGGCCCACCAGCGGACAATGGCTTTTTTCAGCGCCTCGAGACTGGTGAATCTTTTGGTTCGGACTTTGATCTCCAAAATGGCCCAAAGAGATTAATCCATCGGATTCGGGTCTGGTGAATTTGAGAGCCACTTTGTGGACGGTATGAAGTTCGGAACTGTTCAGTTTACTCGAGCTTGTGTGGAAATGTCAATTACAAAGTTCATGCTCAATTAAAAAATTAATTTGTGGGAAGACTTAATTAAGTATTTTGATTAAAATAATCCAAAAATTACCGTTAATTATGAAGGTAAAAAAAAATATAATTAAATGTTGTTGTAGCAGCATATGCATTTCTCAAACATATACGGGGAATGCCGCTGGAGTGACAGTCCTTATATTATATATATATGTATATATATAATTGGCGCGTACACCCTTTTTGGGTGTTTGGCCGAGCTCCTCCTCGTATTTGTGGTGTGCGCCTTGATGTTGTTCCACAAATGGAGGGACCTAAAGCTTCAAGCCGACTCCGAACGGCAGATATTTTTATGAGGAGCTTTTTCATGGCAGAAATATACTCGGAGGTTTGCATTGCCTGCCGAGGGGCGACCGTTATCAGAAGTCTTTTCCTTCATTTTGGTGTTTTCACCGAGATTCGAACCGACGTTCTCTCTGTGAATTCCGAATGGTAGTCGCGCACCAACCCATTCGGCTACGGCGGCCGCGTCCTATCAGTGACAGTCCTTAGCCCGATATAAATCCGGGTCGTTCCGTTAAAGATTGTCGTGGGAACGAAAAAAATTAAATCACTTGGCTTTTTTAACAACCATCTCTCTGCTTTGCATAACAAGCATCACACATATAAATGTTAAATAGGCAAATTTTTTCCGACTGACTTTTTGAAAATTCGAAATTTCGATCACATTTATTTTCGATTCCTGTCCATAGCACCTGACATATGTATGTATGTACACACGATATGTACCTTCTGGGTGAAAATGTTGGAAAAATGTGTCACAAAAAGGGCGCAACACTAAAATTTCTATAAGATATCTACATACATATGTACAAAAGCATGCATGAATCGACAAATATTTTACACATGCTAATAAATAAAACTAAACAAATAAAAGACAAGTGGCGCAAACCAATGACAAAAAGCAACACAACAATAATTTGTATGCTGCTGACTTTGAAGCGATCACCCCATCGACTCGTAACAAACTACTACTACTTACTCATCCAATTCGGGAAATATCATGTATACGTAGGCCATAGCGAATAAACTCGTAATAAAGATCGCGGCCAGTATGACTAGAGATCGTTTTGTTGCATTTCTCTCATCGGCAGACATTGCCTGCTTCTGCATTTTCGGGGGGTTTTGTTTATTTTCCAAAGTAGCCGCGTTGGTCGCTGTCTGCGAGCCTACCGTTGTCATTTCATTGCCATTGGACATTAAGCGGCCGGAACCGGATTGCATGTGCTCAGTGACAGTGAGATCTGAAACGACAACCAGTACATTAAAACAAGAATACCTAAATTTTGCATTTGGACATTCTCAAAATCATCGCCAATTATTACCTTTTGCTATAGTTGTAGTTGTTGCTGACGCTGCGGCTGCTGTAGCTGATGTTGTTTCCGCCGCTGCTTCTAAAAACTGGGTGTTTTCAAACTCCATCAATGTAGTTGTATGAATATTCACTAGACTTTAATAAACTTTTTAATTTCGATAAGTTCCTATTTTTTTAACTTTAACTTTAGGTTACATACACGTTCACAAATTCCCGATTTATTCGTTTCCCACACACACACTGCAAAATTTATTTATTTTCTTTGTCTGACTTCCACTTAGCTTTTTCGCTATTTGTTGACTTCCGTATTTACCTATTGCACACTTGCACACAAAAAATTTGTTGCTTTTAAGCTAATTGTAATCACTGAATATGGAATAGAACGTTTCTTTTTTAACAGCAAGCGGAAAACTTATTGCGAAAGGAAAATATTTGCTTGTATGGCACTTGCACTTGTTCGCGTTATACATTTACTACCGTGCAGATTTTGGTATATACAGAAGTACGTTTGAAAACGATGTTTTTGAATTTATACTACAATTTTTTTGCACATTATTTATATGATTTAACTTCGCCTTAAGGTAATCACAAATAATTTTATACCTAAATTTATTCTTTTGCTATTCACGTTGCGAATAAACTACAAATGATTATCGCGCAGCTCAAACAAACCAAACGAAATCCAATCAACGTATGAAAAGGGAACAAAAATGTGATAAAGTGTGACTGAATGAACTTCTTCTTGTTCGTTACTGTGAACTGTACAAAAATACAGGGGTGGCATTCAATGTATAATTGTCTGCTTTTAATTTCAAGCAGCAGCATGTGGGCAAAGTGGCATGCAACGAATAAATTCATATGCATCATATAGCTGAACCAGACAGACTGAGTTAATCGATATTAGAGGCGCAGGTGATTCTGATTAAAATGTAGTGAGGCAAACGGTTGTCACGCCAATTAGTGAACAGCTGATTTGCTTATTGGATAGCTTTGTCAGCAAAAGATGAACCACAGGCAACAAATACGGGCAAGAGCTTCCCTGATACTAAGAAATAATTATTTACTTCTCCAGCTGATAGCCTCCGTTGCTAGCTTCACGTTATCCTTTTGTTTATTTAACAATTCTATTGTTATTCGGAGCTCGCGAGAGAACGTAGGCTCGAATCTCGGTGAAACACCAAAATTAAGAATTTTTTTTTTCTAATGGCGATCGCCCCTCGGCAGGCAATGGCAAACCTCCGAGTGTATTTCTGCCATGAAAAAGCTCATAAAAATATCTGCCGTTCGGAGTTGGCTTAAAACTGTAGATCCCTCCATTTGTGGAACAACATCAAGATGCACACCACAAATAGCAGGAGAAGCTCGGCCAAACATCCAGAAAGGTGGTACGCGCCAATTATATATTGGCTTGTTACTTAAGCTTAAAAAAAAGAAAAATAAAAATTATTTATTTTAAAATAATTTTGAATTTGCAATTTCTCAAATTACTCCGAAATATCAAAACAAGTAATGTGATTTTGAATGCCTTTTTTGTTCTTCTCTTTAAAAGCTACATAATTTTTCATTCACCGTAGATTTTAACTGAAATATTTCGGATATTTCCTTATCCGTTTAAATTATGAGAATTAAAGCTAGTTGCCGATCCACATTAGCTGCCTTTAATTCCTGAGATGATTCCGAATTAAGTCGTTAATCCCGATTAACGCCACTGTTTGTCTAGGCTATTAGGCTATTTTCCCACTTAATTCGAACATAATCGAAAGATGGATATAAAAGTGATTTCTCAAGGATTGGCTAACGAATATCTGCTGAAAAAATGCAACAGAATAAAATTTAAAAAATTATTTCAGAGGCTTTTAATTATTGTAGTTAATTTGTTTAGTTATGAAATGACAAACTATCCAATCTTATAGCAAGACTTTTTTAACATTTTATTCGATTGACTCGTGATGTTAATATTTTTTAATCGGTGCTTTAAAAATTTTGCAGTTGATTTCTTTTCTTGTTAACATTAAATTATTAGGAAAACAAACAAACAAATGACAGAGATAAGCACTCAGAACTGTAGTATAAAATACAAAAACATAAATTGTAGAAGAAATCAACCAATATGGAGTTTTCGTGTATTCGCCAATAAGGTTTTGTTGATTATTTTGTAAATTATCCGCAATGATCTGAAGCCTTCTACAAGGAAACCTAAGAGTCAAGCTACATCTGGTACCACTAAGGACTAATAGGTCTAAGAGATTGCTTTCAGCTAGCCAGGTCAACCTAACCTAACCTAACCATCAATGATCGAAGTAACATAATGCCAGCTGTTTAGACCTTCGTGCATATGGAATTGTCATTTCAATTCATCATCTGGCCAGTTACCACCGGTTAAAGATTATACTAACTGGACATTGAGAAAACAGCCCGTAATAAAATCTTTAAAGGGTCTTCCATTTAATTTTTAACTCTGTTGGCAGTGACCACACTTATTCCACAGAAACTAGCTAAAATATTTGAAAAGCTTCCGATTTAACTGAAGTCACTCCAATCAGTTCAGTCACTAGAGTTATACTTTTTCTTTGTTTTTTTTTTTACTTTAAATTTTACTTGAGCGCTTCGCAACACTGTTTAGTCAATATGATTAGTAAATCCCGCTCAGCTGTTCCAATTTTAGCGTTTAAACAAATATTTCGATTTAAATTTAAGCAAAAGGCGGGTGATTACATCTCCTACTGCCCCGAAATGGACCATTGCTTCAACGGCGAAATTGCGATACCCGAAAGCCAGGTGAATTTGGAAGTCTCCCTACTGGGTGGACAAAGTTTTCGGTTAGAGTAAGTGCTTGCAATTTGTACCACATTATTAATTAATTATTTATTGCAGCTGGAGGAAAGTAGAACAATCAACTGCATCAAAGTTGCCAGAATTGCATGGAGTGGCCTGCAATGCATTTTGGCAGTTGAGCCAAAGTGCTGCCTCTATTTTATACAAAGTGTATCCAGCTCCGGGGATGTTCAATAAGAAATCGTGCAAAAATGAGTATTTTAGAGACCTACTGCGTCGCTATTTGCGCCTGGACTTTGATTTAAATAAAAATTTGGAGAGTTGGCGTGCAGCGCACGAACACTTTGCAACTATCACGCCGCACATGAAAGCGGTTCGTGTGCTGGATCAAGAACCACTCGAGAATATATTGTCGTTTATTTGCAGTCAAAATAATCACATTAAAAGGTATGAATTCAAAGTATTGAGCACTGTTTGTTTAGTTTCTCGATGAGAAAAGCTAGCCACAGTTCGGAAACGACCCGATTTCATATCTGGCCAAGGGTTGCTACTCCAGTAACATTATCTAAACAATTATGGAGAATAGTTAGGCTGTTACAACAACACCAACAAGTGTCATGCATATAATAATTTATAGGACATTCGGAGGTTTGTCCTATTTCTTCTTTACTTATGATGCATCACTCCAATATTTTTTTAAACAAGAAAATAAGGAGTGATTTGCCTTCCCACGACAGTTGGTTCCACGTAACTGGAACGACGCGGATTTATATTCCGCCAAGGACTATCAGTTCAGTAGCATTCCTCATATATATATGTATGTATGTAACTACAACGGAGCAATTTAACTATCATACTTTACTAGAATTTGGGATCATTATTCGAGTATCCCCGCAGCACTCCATTGAGTGTATACCATTACTTCACATTGTTCGCTATATATTTCAGTGTATTTTGCGTTCCTGTTACATTGCATACCCTATGAGTAAAGAGTTTACTTCATAAAGGAGTAATGAGAAAATAAATAAAAAATATTTCGTTTACCTCTTAAACGAGAAAAGAGGCGCCACCACAAACCGCTTCATTTGGTAAGAGAATAAAGAATTTTTTCCTAACTAATTTATATTTCCAATGATTGGATTTTCTATAAAAATAAAAGTATACTTATAACCAATATCCATTAATAGCTGCCAAAAGGCAGTGGTGTTGTTAAAAAAAAAAAACACTATTTGTTTTGTCTTGAAATCGCAGGTTGCGGACAGTAAATCACTAAACATATCGCCAACTTAGAGTGAAAAGTTGCTAAGTCCACTTTTCCACTTTTCCTAAAAATGTATATTTTAATGGAAGAAACAAGAAAAATAACAAAATGTATCCTTTCCTAAAATATCAAACAACCTTTTTTATTTCTAACCGTTTCTATTCAGTTCATTCATAAGCAACTTTGCTAAGCCCAAACTACTCACCGAAAATGTGATAAGTTTCAAAAAAACACAACAACTTTTCACCAACGTTGTGGATGTAGATACTTTTGGAGTTTTTTTAACTTGGAATACGTGTAATTTTATATTAAAGATGTTGAAGAAAATTACTTTGAAATATTCTTGTTTTTTTTAATGAAATTTTGAAAACTTTTCACTTTAAGCTAAGCCTATAAAGCTGCTTTTCGGATGCAAGCAGATTTTGCATATTTGATATCAAATTGTGGTGAGGAACTCTGGTACAGCGCTGAATAAAGAAAATAAATGGTGGTGTGGAAAAATGGCAGTTTATTGATTCAACAATGGATAAGTTGGCTTCTTTGGATATTTTAAAACAAAAATTAAAGCGAGGCGTTAAAATACTGGGGTCATCATCTGCTTTCAAAAAGACTATGACCCCAATTATACAACTCATATAGTAAAGTTATGGGTTCTCTATAATATCCTCGAGCTATTGCCAATAGCCTTCACAAACGCCAGACTTAAAGCCTAATATTTATGGGCGCTTCTGAAAATAAATACAAAGAAATACCGAATTACAAGCAAAGAAGAGCTCTTGAAAGATGTTTTATTGGAGGAGTGGCACAAGTTTGCTGTCGAAGAGACTACCAAATTGGTTGACTCTATACTCAATAGAGTTTCTTTCTACTTTTCTCTGATATACGATATATCCGATATATAAGACTACAATTTTCGTAGTTCTCTCTTCATTAAAGGTGGACAACCAATGTTAAATATTTCTTTTAAACATTTTCCCGGTAGGATCGTGTACTGGAAGACTAAAATGGAGTTATCTTTGCATTTTTCGCGATTTTGTCTGTTACAACACCAAAAAAACAAATAATATAATTTTCCAGAAATCTGCATAGTAAAATCTTCAAAATTTAGACGAAAATTTGTTGAATTTGTCTGAATTTCGGTTAAGTTTGAAAGTTTGATTTAAATTGTTTTGGTTAAAGAATGGACAATATTAAAAAAAAAAATAATAATAGCAAAATTTTAACTCGAAAAACATTGAAAATATTAAAAAAAGGAGAAATAACAGAAAAATTTTACCTCGAAAAACATTGCAAATTTTAAAAAAAGAAGAAATAGCAAAAAATGTTTAACTCGAAAAACATTGAAAAATAAAAAAAGAAATAAAAAAGCTTTAACTCGAAAAGCATTGAAAATATTAAAAAAAAGAAATAACAACAAAATTTTAACTCGAAAAGCATTGGAAATATAAAAAAAAATATAACAGAAAAATTTTAACTCGAAAGACATTGAAACTATTAGAAAAGGGGGAAAATAACAGAAAAATCTAATCGGGAAAAACATTGAAAATATAAAAAAGAAGAAAGAATGGAAAAATTTTAACTCGAAAAACATTGAAAATATTAGAAAAGGAAAAATAACAGACACATTTTCACTCGAAAAACATTGAAAATATTAAAAAGGAAGAAATAACAGAAAAATTATAACTCGAAAAACATTGAAAAATAAAAAAAAATATGAAAAGAACTTTAACTCGAAAAACATTGAACATATTAAAAAAAAGAAATAACAGAAAAATTTTTAC
Organism: Anastrepha ludens; assembly: GCF_028408465.1. Taxonomy (NCBI): domain Eukaryota; kingdom Metazoa; phylum Arthropoda; class Insecta; order Diptera; family Tephritidae; genus Anastrepha; species Anastrepha ludens. The sequence continues at coordinate 21,688,328 of NC_071499.1, read as the reverse complement.
TCGAAAAACATTGAAAATATTAGAAAAGGAAAAGTAACAGACAAATTTTCACTCGAAAAACATTGAAAATATTAAAAAAGAAGAAATAACAGAAAAATTATAACTCGAAAAACATTGAAAATATTAAAAAAGAAGAAATAACAGAAAAATTATAACTCGAAAAAAATTTAAAAATAAAAAAAAAAATATGAAAAAAACTTTAACTCGAAAAACATTGAACATATTAAAAAAAAGAAATAACAGAAAAATTTTTACTCGAAAAACATTGAAAATATTAGAAAAGGAAAAGTAACAGACAAATTTTCACTCGAAAAACATTGAAAATATTAAAAAAGAAGAAATAACAGAAAAATTATAACTCGAAAAACATTGAAAAATAAAATATGAAAAAAAACTTTAACTCGAAAAACATTGAACATATTAAAAAAAAAGAAATAACAGAAAAATTTTAACTCGAAAAACATTGAAAATATTAGAAAAGGAAAAATAACAGACACATTTTCACTCGAAAAACATTGAAAAAAAAGAAATATCAAAAGAACTTTAACTCGAAAAACATTGAAAATTTAAAAACAAAAAAATAACAGAAAAATTTTAACTCGAAAAACATTGAAAATATAAAGAAAAATCATCATGCACCACTGTAAATTTGGGGGCCGTAGAGTCGACAGAATAATAATGTTGTTGTTCCTGTTTTAGTAGCTTAAACATTCTTCATGCTTATACGGGCAATGCTGCTGAAGTGGTAGTCCTTGGCCGGATATGAATCCGGGTCGTTCCGGTTACGTAGAACCGTCTGTTTTTTTCTGTTTGGTTCGGGCCCTCGCCTTATTTGAAATGGTGCTTTTTAAGTGTTTCTTTAAAACCATTTAAAACGGAAACGAAAAACGATTTTTTATTTTTGTTTTCCGTTTGTTTTTATGCATTTTGAAAAAAATAATTTTTTTTTAGCCATATGAGGTTCATTCAAAAAGTTGTCAGCCTTCGAAAAATGGTCTTCCAAAAAAAGGTATGTCGCTGGCGACACGGATTCCGGGACTCACAGGTGTCTAAAATCAAAAAGGCAAAAAGGTTCTTGTTCAGTATGAATATGAGTATGAATGTGAACTAGATATGATCTTAAAAAAAAAAATTGATACAATCGTTTAAAGAGGAAAACCATTTGACCCTTTTTTCACTTTAAAGGTCGAAAAATAAATACTAATTTTTTTCCCAAATGATCGTAGTCCAAACGATAACGACATCAATTATATGTCATTTAAATTTTATTTTATCAAAATTGGTTTGGTAGAACCGGCTATATCTGTGTCCATCGTCCATGTGAAGACCATTATTTGAAGGCTGACAACTTTTTGAACGAACCTCGTATGTCAAAAAATACTTTTTTTATGTTTTTTATGGATCAAAAAATAAATATCCAAAACAAAAGAGACGTTACCATCTGCATCATTTCCTAACCTCAATTTTTGGCTGATTGCTTCAGCTTAAGAAATATTTTTTGCATCTAATTTTTATAGTTTTTTAGGATGCAAATGAAAGCATGTAAAAATGTTGCTATAATTTTACTTATTTTAATTTTATTCAAAAAAACAAAAAAACCTAAAATAAATTTGCCAAACGAAACAGAACACCGAACTACATCCTTACAAAAGAAAATCAAACTCTTCAAAACTAAATCTACTTCATTCCTTTGCTTTCTTATTGTTGCCTTTTTCACATCCTTTATGTGTCTTTATAGAATTTCAACAATGATTGACTGGTTTTGCTCCAAATATGGCCAGCGTATCGGACACTTTAACGAACGCGAGGAATATACATTCCCAACTTTATCAGTTTTGCTGGAGAATCAAAAAGAGGTATGCCGCCACTTATTAAAATATTTTTCTTACTTTTTTCACAAACCCCAAATATATTCCATGCAGCTGGAACTCATGCTACGTGAAGCCAAATTTGGCTATCGTGCAAAATTCATTGCCCAGACTATTGCGAAAATTGTCGACTTCGGTGGCGAAGCGTGGTTTGACAAGCTTCGCGCCATGTCCTATGCCGACGCGCGTAACGAATTGGTACGTCTACCTGGTATTGGTTACAAAGTTGCCGATTGCATTTGTCTTATGTCGCTGGGCCACCTGGAGGCAGTGCCTATCGACACGCACATTTATAAAATTGCACAAACTGTTTACATGCGACAACAATTGGCGAAGGTGAAGACGGTGACGCCACGCATTTATGAAGAGATCGCAAATCATTTGCGCACAGTTTACGGCCCGTATGCGGGTTGGGCGCAAGCGGTGCTATTTTGCGCCGATCTGCAACAATTTCAGACAACAAAGGAGTCAGCTAAGATTCCCTGTCTCAAGGAGAAATCGGAGAGTTGTAGCGCAAAGCCGAAAAAGAAACGAAAATGAAAGGCTGCATGTTGCACAAGCGCTTTTTTTTGGTTTTTTTACAAATATATTCTATGTTTATTAGATTCCACTGTGTTTCGCAACAGAGTAAATTTTCTTGTTTTTTTTTTCTTATTTTGTATAAACTTTTTGTATAAATAGTACGCCATACGCAGTATGTGTTGTCTCTATCGTTATGTCGCCTTGGAAAAATTGTGATGCTCAGTATTTAATTGCATGCCAGCCGCATTGTTTACGCTAATCTGCAATTCGGAATAAAGTAAATCATATTTTAAAAGAGATACCAAGTGATTTTGACTGCCACACTTACACTTTTTTCGTCGTACGCATTTTCTTGCAAAGTGCACTTGTATGGGGTGGTTTTTGTAAATAAAATTGCCGCTTACTAGTCGTCACGTTGCCTCAATACTTGTCGTCATCAGTTTGATGCGAAACTCACGTGTCCTACGCGTATTTAGCCATCACCATGTAACGTTTGGTCTTCTTCTGCATTGTCCATTGACTTGGAGTCGCCTTGCACCTGAAAGGAAGGCGAGAATTAAGGGTTAATTAAAACACAAATTCCATGCCAACTATGGAATAATTATTCTAGATTATTAGCATTACTATGTATATAAATGGTAAGGTTAGGAAGGAAACAGATAGACTAATCATAACGTGGGTTCTCAATATGCTGAGTAATAGAACGACAATCTTTGAAACTGGACCAAAAAGATGATGTGTCAAATCAACCAAAGGACGCTCCAAGGAGGCGTTTTATCACCGCTCCTTTGGCTATTGATCATTCACGAGCTTCTACAGACTCTCGCCGATCTCGGATACGAAGTTCAGGGCAATGCTGATGATTTAGTCATCATGGTTAGAGGCAAATATGACTCTACTATAACTGATCGCATGCAACTAGCTCTCGACATTACGCAAAACTGGTGTCGGGAGAAAGAACTTTCGTTAAATCCGAACAAAACATGGGTGGTACCCTTCACCCGAAGAAGGAAATTAAGTCTAGCGACCCTTAAACTAGGGGCGCCGACTTAACTCTATCTGGGGACATGAAATTACCTGGAAAAATCACTTATCGTACATCACAAATAAAGCCTTGAGAGTAATATACGTATGCCAAAGGCTTTACGGTAAAACATAGGTTCTGCGGCCAAAGATGATGGCATGGTTTTATAATACAATAATAGTGCCAATGATTACCTATATATATATATATAATTGGCGCGTACACCCTTTTTGGGTGTTTGGCCGAGCTCCTCCTCCTATTTGAGGTGTACGTGTTGATGTTGTTCCACAAATGGAGGGACCTACAGTTTCAAGCCGACTCCGAACGCCAGATATTTTTGTTTATAAGGAACTTGTTCATGGCAGAAATACACTCGGAGGTTTGCCATTGCCTGCCGAGGGGCGACCGCCAATGACCATATGCGGTGACCAAAAGTAGACAAAACTAAGACTCAGACAACACTTAACAAGGTATTCAGAATAGCCTCTCCGAGCGTAACGGGACCAATGCGAACATGCTCCACAGCGGCTTTAGAAATGGTCACTGGACTCATTCCAATATATCTTGTAGCCAACTGGAAGCCAACTCAAAGAAGGCAATCTTACAGGACATATAAGGATTTTGGGTTCAATCCTGAACTCTCCCAGCCTGACAGTTAACGACAAGATGCAAAGGAAACTAGAATTCTCCAAGAAATTTAAAGTCCAGAGAATTTTGTACGGGGAAGCATACGCAGTGTCAATATTAATATTCTCTGTGAGAGTCAAGCAGCTCTAAAATCGCTGGATAGCTTCTCATTCCAATCAAGGTTGGTCTGGGAATGTTTTAAAATCATCAACACCCTAGCATCAAGAAACTTTATTAATTTAGGGGGCAAACACTCCCTTCATAGGTCCTGAACCTTTCTGCGGGGTAAATAACAGCATCAAAAGTGTCTTTCTGCGTGAACAGGAACAACGAGGCCTGATCGATTATAGATCTAGAACGGATAAAGGCAGAAGCAATCCTTAGCCTAAGCAGAAAGGACATACAACTTTACACTGAACTACTAACAGGATACTGAAAACTTAATTATCACATGGAAAATATAGGTGCGATAGAAAACGATTCCTGTAGACTCTGCAAAGAGGCACAAGACACAGCAGAACACGTTCTATGCGACTGCCCAGCAGTGGCACGACGCAGACTAAATTACCTGGGAAATGGGGTTATAGATCCAAACTTCCTGGCAGAAATTAAGCCTACAGCAGTTTTAGGATTTATTAATAGCCTAAAACTGTTTGAGTAGGCCACATGTCTGCACAATAGATCTATTCAGGTCGCAGTGCGCAAACAGCCAAACAATAATAATAAATGCATATGTATGTATGTATTTATGTACCGGTAAAATATAGTTACATTTTCAAAGTTAGGTTAGGTTGAAGCGGTTGTGCACTGTGGGACACACTCAGGCTCATAGCCCATTGTGATGCCGCGCAGGGAACTTGTCTTTATCTCTCTTAAAACCAGGGTATACTTTTCAAAAAATTCCTGATTTCCACAGAACGAAGGTCTTCCAATTCATTAAAGAATTGTCTACCTAAAATTGTAAGCCTGCGTCTACTTAGAGCAGGTCAATAGCACAAAAGGCAACAAAAGGTTTGAGACGAAATCTCTAAACAGAGGAAGATAAAGTAAAGTGTTCCATAGGGTGGTATCGTTTCACCTTTGCTTTTCAACTTCTACATATCGAAGCTTACCTAGCCACCAGAGGGAGTTTCCCTGATCTCCTGAGCTGACGATTGTACGATAATGACGTCGGGCAATGACATTGATGGCCTGTGCGCCAAAGTAAACGACTACCTCACCTGCCTTTCTCTAAGTCTACGGAGACTTTCTTTACCACCTGGACAAAGGAGGTCAAACTACAGTTCAAGGTCAAAGTCGACGACACACCAATACCGACTGTTAACAACTCCAAAATCTTGGGTGTTAATATAACTTTTGACAGTTTGCGCTCCTTCTCTGCGCACACAACCGCAATAGCCACTAAAGTCTAAAATCGTAATAAGGTCCTTAAATCGTCAGCCGGCAGTAGTAGTCGGGGCAAAGACAAAAAAATGTTTTTAGGCGACATTAAAGCAATTGACCAACCGGTTCTAAATTACGCTGCGTCTATCTGATCGCCTGGAACTAGTGATTTGCAGTGGACTAAGTTTCAGACATGCCAAAGCCACGATATTCGGACAGCGACGAGATGCCTCCTGATGTGTCCACTACAACACTTACATAACAAGGCTCAGATGCTCCCTGTGAAGGAGCACAACAAACTGTTCAGCAAGCAATTTCTGCTAGGATGCTACCGCTTCCCAGGCACGTCAGAAGACACCTCTTCAATTACGCCGACGAGATTCAGGACAAAACAAATCGACAACTACTGGACCGGACAGTGTTTAGACAGACTATAACCGATATTCATCGGGAGACACTTACCGCCTTTTTAAGCTCCCGAACATCGAATGCCGTTATCGGCGTCCAATCACCACCCATAGCAGATGAAGAGCTCCTGCTACCCCGAGAGATCCGCGCAACCTTAGCACAATTACGTTCTGGCTACTGTAACAGGTTAAACTCTTAACTATCCAAAATATATACCACATACGAGTACTAAACGTATGTATGTCCAGCATATGAGGGCACCCAGCACGACACTAACCGCCTTTTCACATTCCCCCGTCAAACCCACTCATCTAACACCTCTCTGCCTCTGGACCCAACCTGTCAGATTAGCTAGACGAAGATGACCGGTGATCTACATAACACTGACAGGGTTAAGTATATTGCTACAACAAGAAAAACAACAGTGCTTTATATTAAATAAATAATTGATGCGTAAACTTGTGTTTAACCCAGCTCCTTCTCCCATTTGGGACGTGCGTCTCTTTGTCGTTCCACAAGTGGAGGAACCGATAGTTTTAAGGAGGAGTTTGTTCATGGCAGAAATACACTCGGAAGTTGGTCATTGCCTGCCGAGGGGCGACCGCTATTAGAAAACTTTTTGTATTATTTGGTGCTCATGCGCGGGGATTCGAAACTACGCACTTCTGAATGGTAGTCACGTAACCATTCGGCTACAGCGGCCATCTCTGTAGTTAACAAAAAAATGTACAGCCTTGGCTAGACTTTCTGACAGAGAATATTACAGGCCTAGCATACACTTATCCAGAATCGTCTACATTTTCACATCTGCGCGCAAAGAAATAAGGCTCAGTGGTATGTCTTAACTATAGTGAATATCAACAAAATTGCATTACTGCGCTAAAAACATACTTTATATTTTCGATGTTTTCCCTCCTTATCGTTTTCTTGCGGGCTATCCGATCCATCGGTAGTTTTTATAAAAGATGAGTAGAAAGACGAGAAACTGGAACCATCCATGTCGTCGCTGTTTCCATTGCTGTCTGTATTGGGCTACAAAATATAACCAGAAAAATTATATGAACTACTGGTTTAATACCAATTGGGTCTAAAAATTAAATTTCTTCCGATTTTATATACAACAAAAAAAAAAAAAAAACAAACAAAAACTCCAATTTCAACTTACGCACCTTCAGATCATTTGGATTGTGTTGATCCGTAACGTAATCGCCAACAACCGATGGAATTGGCGAGTCAGCTATACCCTTTTTGGAGGAATCCGAAGGTGCCTTCATAGGTGCACATATAAATTAAAAATTATAATAATAATAATAAATAATACTAATAATACAAAATATTCAATTTAACCAAGGCTTGAAAGTCCCTCACCATATTCGAACCCGGTTCGGCCTTTATAGACGTCGCCTGCGACGATGGACGTTGGGGTTGAGCTGGTGTGATGGAATGGAAAGCGCCTTGTGGCTTCGTCGGCGTTGGGGCCAGCATAACCGGTTGACTCTGTGAGTTAATAACGCAAAATTAATACCGTTAAAATTTATTTATTTCATCCACTAACCGTTTTAAAAGCGTTCGTACTGCTCGACTGCTCTGACAACGCCAGCGAGTTGCCAATATTCGAAAAGGACATGGGCTGGTACATCATTGCCGTTGCGGGATGTGTATAGAACAGAGACGGGTGGGGATACATAAGTCCGGTCATGTATTGCAACGGCAGCGCCTGCGCCGACGTGCTTGGCATATCGGACACAGCTGGCTTTGCTGGAGCTTGTGTTGCGGCAGTCGCTGTCACTGGTATGTAGTAGAATGTCGGAAAGATGCTGTGCTGAGGTGTGAAACCGCTTTGCGCCACAGTTTGCGATGTGTGCGAAGATGTAAGACCGACCGAGAAGGGCGGCCAAAGATTAACGTTGCGCGAACAGGAGAGACCGGCGGCAGCGTACGATGTATCGCCCAGCGTCGTTTGTAGTGTACCATAGGCTTTGTTGCTCGAACTCACTGCCAAGTTGTGGTGATCTACATATTCGCGTTGTGCATCCATTACGTTCGTGTGCTGATGTTTCGGCTTGTTGGCATCTCCCTCCCAAGAATGTGAGCCGCCTCGCTTTAGTCCATGCCCCGGTCCGCTATACTCCATCACCTTCTCGGAAACCTTCTTACTCTTCTCACCACAACGACCACGTGCCTCTCTATGTTTCTTCAGCATAAATTTCTCCATTTCATCGTTGTGCTTGTTCAATAGCGATTCGGTCAATGTCACCAGCTGGGCACTGCCCGACGAGGTGCCGGTGTTGCTTGTGTTTGCAATGCTGCTCATGTGTATGTTGCTGCCGGAGGTAAAATTTCCCGACGACCCACTACCACCACTACCTTCGAAACATTGCACCGGACTCAGTGTATTCCGTGCATCGGCCGAAATACTGTAAGATTTCTCGTTCTTCATGGGATCGTCTTCGACGGGCGCGGTGACAGGCTTGCTGTTAAAAAAACGTTGAAGATTTTCATTATAATTCAATTGGTTGTAACTAGGCGGCGTTTCCGTTGAACTTTTGCTATCGTAGTAGTCGTGGTGTGGTGATATCTCGCCCAACATTACCGAATCTCGTTCAGAGACGGTCAACTCGTTTTCATGTGGTAGCTCTAGCTTGAGATCCGTGCGGGTGACCTCATCCATTAAAGTTTCCATGAAGGAAGCTAACGCTTGACAACGACGTGAAACCTCCTGCTTTACCGTGTCCGAAGGTCTCGATATTGTTTCCTCGAGTAATTTGAGTATCTCATCTCTTATGCGCATATTGCGACTACGCACCTCATCAGAAAGTTTTGGCTTGTTGGCCGGCGCCAAATCGAAAACATTACAATGCTTCGGACCTGGAAATATATGAGTGATTGCACTAAATGATTTGCAGCTTGCCATTTCACTTTATCGCTTACCTTGAAATACTCTATGATGGCCTATAACAAATTCCAGTTTACGAGACCACGGATTTACGAAACTTGTCCACTCCGTCTCCATCAGTATATAGCAACCGTTCTGTATCAGAAAACGATACGGCTTGCTGCAGAATGAAGCGCCCGCAGTTTGTCCCTTTTTCATGACAGTTTCATAGATTTCCTTTAAAACCATCAGATCTTCTGGATGATAAAAGTCAAATATTGTACGTCCAATCAGATCTTGGGGTAAATAGCCCAACGTCGACACCGCAGCGCTATCCACATGTGAAATGATACCCGTTGCTGTGTGTCGTATTGAGAATTTCGGACTCTTGCGCGAGAGTATTTCATCTGGCACTGAAACGGGAAGTGCAATCGAGTGCGCAAATGTAAGCGAGCCAACAAATACCAAACAAAAAATCTATACATACCAATATAGGAGCTCTTAATCGGCGTAGCACATATGACTAGCAACATATTGGTTCCATTCGAGACCAGGTTGTCGGGGCGCGCTTCTTCGGGCGCTTCACGGAATGTGAGTCCCAAACGGAATGGCTCGTAGCTAACCGGGCGTCCAATGACGCCATAACCTCGAGATTTTAAGCCGCGATAACGACGTAGCATCACACAGAAGGTGGTACGCGCATCCTTCGGTTCGCTGTTGCGAGACTCTGCAATTGGTATGCCGGTAGTGATTTGACTAGCAAAGGTGGCGCGGTCTTTAGGATGTACGAAATCGATGAATGAACGCCCCAGCCACATGTCACGTGGAAAACCGAGCACATCTGTTATGCTGGGTGTAGTGAAGAGCACGATGCCGTCATGCATTGATATGACGCAGCAGAAACTCTCCTGCGATTGAGAGGGTTAAAAGGGTTAAAGGGGATAAATAACGAAAGGTTAAAGCTACAGATTAAAAAATATAAATTAAAACTAGAAGTTCTTTATGTTTTGCAACGAACTGGCATAAGTAAGTTCCTGTTTCTACAATGTGGTTTTTTTTTCATTATTACAGATTTTGTCGTAGCTGGTCCCATACCCAACGCACAATCAAATATGATGGGACGCTTCGCCTTCTCACATTAGCTTGTTCTGAAACTGATGTTCGTGAGTTACCCATAGTATACTTGGGGGAAGCCCCGAATTTGCCCGTTGCTGCTTGAACCATATGTAGAAGAATCGCCCTGGCCACTCCAAAGTGAATAGCAATCTGGTACTTTCGCCACTTACGTGAACTTCTACACACGGAACCATCCATTCAGAGGAAGATTCTGCAGTTCCGGCTTTGAAAGTATTCGATACGGTGCCAGCTGGTGGTAGCAGAGGAAGAGGAAAAGCTCTTCTGCGTTGGAAAGATCAGGCGGAGAAGGACTTTGCCTCACTTAGAATTTCGAAATGACGCCGGTTAGTACGAGAAAGAAAGGACTGGCGCATTTTGGTAGACTCGGCTAAAATCGCTTAAGCGGCAATCAAGTAGAAGAGGTATAAATACCCTTAATATAGTCCGAATATCCCTATGGCCATTACTATCAGTAGTATTGGCACTGCCTTTCTAAATTCTCTATAGGCGCAACCATCATCGACAGTTTTGCTCCGGGGTACGTTAGGTTAGGTACTGCTGACTAATCTGTAAAAAGATCTCACTTAGACTTCTACGGTCGAAGATATTATTTTATGTAATTCTTAATGCACGTCTTCCCGAGTTTTAATAAGCGTTCAGTCTTTTCTCAGCAATATGCTTCAAGGATGAAAAATTTGTTGATCCTAGGCACATTTGTCGAGTCCTACAAAAAGCAGAGCAGTGGCAAAGTAGGTGTTACAAAGTACCCTAGTATGCGTTTCGCTTTGGACTAATCCTATTTTGGCAGCGTGAGGTGAGCCAGACAGCGTTCCGTCAGTACTCCAACCAATATTCTGCAACCTTTCCTAGGCAGTGATAAAATAAAGTTTGCAGTTTTCATATTCCAAGTGCTTAGCAAAATTTTGGCAGTTTTGCACGAGGTTGAGTGTTCCCATATCCACTGCGTTTCCAAAGCCAGTTCCTCATTTGCACAGGGGGACTTTTTCACATAAAAGCTGATACTCGGGCCCATCGAGAAACAACTGGCAACACTTATCGATATAATTTACTACAAAATAACAAAATAACTAATAAAAGGCTTTCAAGGGATCTCCGGTTTCTTTGTACAAAACATTTTTGTTGAAAAGTATTTGAGTTATTAGTTATTAGCAATCAAAATCGGATCTGCATTTCAAAGCTTTCCAAGATAATCATCATTCCCCTGATTTATAAATAGCGGTATTCCTATTGCCTGAACTTAAGCACTTCTATGAAAATTTGCTAGAATAATATTTTAGTTTATGTTTCACCTCACCTCCTTAAGTTTCTCCGCTTTGCCGGAGTTTTCCAATTTTCCTGGTGCCGATTCGCAGGTTCTTTCCGATTTTCCGCCTTGCTGTGTGATAGCTGAAATTAAAAATATGTATGAGGGAGGATATTAACACTGTGCGACAAAAAAGGGTGGAGAATAGTGGGATGGGAAACATTTCTATTAATTTTGTGACCACGACTGCTGAGACGAGAGCTGGTGTGTTGCTGTGATGGGAAAGGGAAACCACTCGACTTCCTCGATTCAAACGAATCGGCATGGGTTCTTTCAAGAGCTGCTACCAACTAAACATGACCTCGATCGAGCTCCTCCTCCTATTTGTGGCGTGCATCTTGATGTTGTTCCACAAATGGAGCGACCTACAGTTTTAAGCCGAAATTCACTCGGAGACTTGCCATTGCATCAGGAGGGGTGACCACTATTGGAAACAACTTTTTCGATTATTTTTTCTTATCATTCGAACTTACGCACTTCCGAATGGTAGTCACACACCAACGCATTCAGCTACGGCAGCCGTTGCAGAAACGCATTCAGTGTCTTTGGGAAGTGGTTTGCCAAATAAAGGGTAATAAGGGCTTTAAGGAACACATTCTCATGCATCGAAGTTCGTTTCTGGAGCTCTGTAACACCCATCGACCCACTCTGGAAAAGATGAACACTAATTTCCGAGAAGCAATTCCAATGAAAAAAGAGAGTAGCACTTGACACGCTGCTGCTGCATCTGCAGTGCCATCTCTTCAAAAATATGCTAGTTTCTGCGGTGCCTGCGCAAAGCAACAATTTTCGTTTGCCATATCTCCACCAAAAGATTTTCACGCTTTCGGACCATAGATTTGTCTTTTTGTTTGAATTTCGACTCGGAGCTATATCTGGCAAAGGACCGTCACTGCAGGAGTATTGGCCGTGCATGTATGGGGAATGTTTATGCTGCTAAAACAACAACAACTTGAACGTAAGCTTTCAAGTAGTTTCCAGCGAAAACTAGTTTTTGCGTTGACAGATTTTACATGGGCGAAAACATGAATTTTCAATCCTGGACAAAAAGCATCATCGCGAAGCTGGCCAAAAAAGGCGATTTGCGTGACTGCGGCAACTGGCGAAGAATAACCCTACCCATCTATAAAATTGTGGCCACAATCACACAAAGCAGACCTCAATGTATCGAACGCCCCTTAAGGGACGAATAAGTTGGACATCGCTCTCACCGAAGCTCTGTTGACCAAACCAATACTCTTTGCGTCATAATAGAGCAATAAGTTGTGTGGCGCTCCCTGCTTTTCATGCTGTTCGTTGACTTTAAGAATGCATTCGACACAATCAAACGAGACTCGATATGGCTGGCGTTGAGTAGAAAGTGAGTTCCCGCTAAGATAATCCGCCTCATGGGAGCCCTTTACGAGAACTCCGAATTGGCAGTGCTTCACAACGGCAACATCAGCGACCCACTCACCACCAACGCAGACGTAAAGCAAAGTTGTACCTTGTTGCCACTTCCTTCGCCATCGTCCTAGACGACGTTATGAACCAATTGACCCTGCACTAAAGAGGCATCGTATGGAGTTTCACCAGATATCTTGAGGACCTGGACTTCGCCGATGACATCTGCCTACTCTTTCACAAATTTACTGACATGTAAGCGAAGGCGGACAGACTAGTCATGTTGGCATGTTGGATGAAGGCTATGAGAGTAAACCAAAATGAAGCAAGGTAGATATTGGTTGGCGGGCACTTGGTGGAATTTGTCGAAAGCTTCTGCTTCCTCCGCTGCACTATCACAGTAGACGGCGGGGCAGATGAAGGGCCGCGTTCATTCGAATGCATGCAGTATGTACGAGCTCGCAAATCTCTAGGCGCTCTAAACTGCTAATATTCAGCTCATGTGCGAAGTCAGTATTATTGTACGGAAGTGAAACATGGCTGGTTTCTAACACCATCATGCAGAGGCAATGATTTGCCAACAAATGCCTCCGGAACATCTGGCCTCATCATTCTGGCCGAATACGTCCAGCGACGACGCGCTGTGGAGATTAACGATTGAGGAACCCATTCTATGGCAAATCAAACGCAGAAAATCACGATGGATAGGTCACACGCTTAGAATCATACAAGATAAGATCATGGGAATGGCACTGGACTGGAAGCTTCTAGGGAGCAGAGATCGTGGTCGGCCCTAGATTACTTGGAGAAGGGCGATGTTGTGCGAGCTAGCAGATGCCGACACCACATGGCACGGCGCAAAAACAATAGCCCGGAATCGTCTGCGATCGAAGAGTCTTGTTGAGACTCTATGCTTCTGAGCGTAGTGAAAGTAGGTAGGTGAAATGGTTGAAGTGCCAGTCTGGCACTCCTCAAGTAGGAGAAGAAGTGTAATGGAGAAGATTGATGCCCAAACCTGGACATTTACAGAGAAAGTGCTCAACAGTCTCCTTCTCTGAAAGATCCCCACGGCTTCTTCAATGGGGGTTAAATAGTAATCCTAGCTTAACCGCGTATGTGCCGATCGTCCAGTGACCGGTAAACACAACTACGAGTTTGGAAATTGAATGGCAAGGAGACCAAAGTACTTTCTGGGGCCAAAAGATGTTCCAAATCTTCTGCGCTGTCCTCGGAAATAAGTTGAGCGATTCCCTTTTAATAACAGACAGGGGGATGCCAATGAGCCAATAACCGGGCAGGAGGTCTCTGGGGCCAATTCGTTCCCTTCCTGGCAAGATCCCCAGCAATTTCATTTCCCTCTATGTTCCTATGTCCCTGAACTCAGATCAAAGAAATGTTACCTGCAAACCCAAAAGATTTGATCTTCTCCTTAAAGGAGTTTCGTTCGGGGGATGCCAATGAGCCAATGATCGGGTAGAAGGTCTCTAAGACCAATTCAGTCGCGTTCCTAGCAAACTAATCAGCAATTTCATTTCCCTCTATGTTCCATGTCCCTGAACCCAGATCAGAGAAATGTTACCTGCAAACCCAAAAGATTTGATCTTCTCCTTAAAGGAGTTTCGTTCTGCACCATGGCGTCATCAGAGCCTTGACTGTGGCTTGACTATCAGAAAAAATGTTAATATCTCCCGCTTCCACGTTTCCTAAATATTTTGCATGCCTGCAGGATCGCAAAGACTTCTGCTTGAAAAAACTAGCAGTATTCAGCAGTTTAAAGGATATAGATAAATTGGCAGGCAATTTCAAGGAAGTAGATGAATTGGCTGATTTAGAGAAAACCCCTGCTCCGAGTCCCGATTCCATCTTGGATTCGTCAGTGAAGACAGAGGTGCAAGCTTCGGTGCAGATTTTACCCTCGATCCAATCCTGCCTATTTGGAAAGATTGCCCTAGCACGACCCCAAACTCTAGTTTGCGTATAGAGAGATCTGTTCGAAGTTCGGCGAAATACGGTGTTAAGTGCCCGAAAATGCTACCAGCGAAGTGACTAAGGAATCGAAAAATAAAAAGTTTTCGATGTCGGTCCGATCAGTTTATTGGAGTTAATTGCGTATTAAATTGGTATTTATTTTATGAGATTACTAAAACTCACTTGATAATGGTGATGGTGTGGGTAACTGCAATGAAATCTCCGACTTAGTTTGCTCGGTAGTCTCCTTCTCCAACAAGATTGACGTCTCTTTATTTTCCTTGAGGCGGCTGCATTGTGCTACGATTCCTGAATGTATTGATTGATAAATGAATAATTGATGTACATATGGGTGTGTGTGCGTGTACTTATACAATATTTGGAAATTGCGTACAAGAGACGAAAGTATTAATTTACCGATTGCCTTGTCACAGGCCAGTGCGATTTGCTCCTCGCTCTGTGGTTCGCTGGTATTTGGAACATCATCCTGATTTTCCAGAGTATTTGTTTGTGTTGAGCATTTCAACTTCTTCTTCTTGCGTGCCTTATCTTTGACGCGCTTAATGTGCATGTCACTACTGTGATTTGAATGGAAATACAAACAAACAAAAAAATTTTGTTTAGCGAATTGTATTGGCATGAGAATTAACGTAATAACGTCTTCTCCGAAAAAGGTTTTAGGCAAATCGATTTAGCGGATTGGGTTACATACCTGCTAGCTTGCGTTGATGGTTTGCCGCCATAGCCGCTGCTGCCGGACGAGTGGCTACCGCTGAGACGTGATTTGGAGCTGCCACTGGGGAGAAAATTTAAAATACGTAACTTATTAGTAATTATTCTTATTTATTTAGTCATTATTTAGCAAATTTTCATTAGAAACGAAAATTGGATGTATGTACGTAGAGTAAAAGTCGCTCTTTTATTTTTCAATTCAATGCAAAATATTCAAATTTTTTTATTTCATGTTTTATCCCTATACTGGAACACTAGCTCAGCAGGGCTACAAGATGGCTCGCAAAAATGGTTCCAAAACGCTTCAGGGCGTAGGAGCAGGAATAAGGGCCTAAAGCTCACAAATTTTTAACGCAGTGTGCAGATAAGAAATACTTGACTACATCTCTATACGAAACATCTGGCCCCAGCCTCACATCAGCATGGCTTCTGAAGAGTGCACAGTAGCACCACAGCACTCACCGCCATAAACACCCAGATAAACCGCGGACTTAACTAAAACATCACTGTAGCGCTGGATCTGAAGAAGGCTTTCGACACAGTCAGCCACTCAAGGCTACTAGATGACATTATGCAGTCGACACTCCCGCCAGGGCTGAAGAGGCGGTCCGCGAATTCTCTGAGTGGTCGTGCTTTTTTGAGACCAAATCTCTAAACAGAGGAAGATAAAGTAAGGTGTTCCTCAGGGTGGTGTCCTTTCATCCTTGCTTTTCAACTTCTATGTATCGCAGCTGCCCCAGAGGGAGTCTCCCTGATCTCCTACGCTGACGATTGTACGATAATGGCGTCGGCCAATGACATTGATGGCCTGTGCACCAAAGTAAACGATTATCTCACTGACCTTTCTCGCTTCTTCACTGCGAGGAGTCTACAATCTAGCACTAAGTCCGCAGCGACCCTCTTTAGCATCTAAACAAAGGAGGTAAAACTACAGCTCAAGGTCAAAGTCGGCGACACACCGACCGACTGTTAAAAACCCCAAAATTTTGGAGTAACCTTCGACAGTTTGCTGTCCTTCTCTGCGCACACAACCGCAATTGCTGCTAAGGTCCGAGAGACCCACGTAACCTTTGCACAAGTACGTTCTGGCTACTGTAGCAGATTAGACTGCTACATATCCAGAATTGAACCCGACATACTAAATATATGTTCAGCATGTGAAGGCACCCCGATCACCACTATCAAACCTACTCATCTAACACACCTTTCCCTTAGGACCCAACCTTTCGAAACAGCAGGTTTACTTGGCCTGCCATTAGATGAGTCTAGACGAAGACGACCGGTAGTATGCTGCCAGGGTTTAATATGCTGCTACAACAACAACAACAACTGAGTGCAGATACAACAATTTTCCATGCGGGGCATTTTGCCATAATGAAAACAGTGGAAATCGTATCCGAAACAGGGCCAGTCAGTCCGTCCTCAAAACCTTAAACATTTAATTCAAAAGTCCTTATAGATTGGAACAATGGGTGCATTTGGCGACTATTAATCAGGTCTTCCTGTTTTGGGTACCAGAACATGAGGGACACGAATTAAACGATAAGGCAGAGTTTTATGCCAGAAAAGGGTCGGATTTAACAAAAGCAACCTAAAACAGGAAACCAAAAAAATGAATCCAAATAAAAAGAAGGAAATACTGGAATGGAACAAACGGCCTTAATCACTCCAAAATGTTCCTGAATTTTAATACTAGCGGAGCAAAATCTGCACAGACAAAAGGGTCCTCAGATTACTCTGTGGAGCACTTACCAGTCGCTTTGGGTGCAATAAACACCTCAATTCAATAGGACTATCTAGTACTGGTTTATGCAGGTTGTGCTGTGTTGAAGAAAAGCCTATGGAACACTTAATCACGTCACAGGAGATTCAGAATCCTGGACTCGTACCTAATAAAGGGCTGGTTTGACTCTTCGCAATATTAATCAATTAAAATAAAGCTCTTAGGGGCGGCACACAGTAGATCAATCTGGTCGCAGTACATGAACGCCTTAGCCTAACCGGTACAACTATTACCATTACTCTAAGGGTATTCCAAATTCTTCAGCTGCTACGACTAAATGTTATGCCGTAACATTTCTTTAAAATGGAGGTAGTGGCTGCAAGTTTTTTGCTTTGACGAGGATGTCTTTGACGGCGGAAATTTGTTGTTTCAAATACCTTTACGAGGGTTGGCTTTTAACAGAGTCGCCTATTTGGTATTATTATCATAAATTTACGTCTAACGTTTTCAAGTTTTATTTCTACTTGCTTCAGAGAGTTGAAAAATTCTTCTCTCCTAAAAGATGGAATTAACTCGTGAAAATTTTTGTGCGATGATTCTTATGATTTAGGTTAGGTTAGGTTGGCCTGGCTGGCTGAAAGCCATCACATAGACCTATTGGTCCTTAATGGTACTAGAGGGAGCTTGACGCCTACATTTCCTTGTAGTAGGTTTCTTGTAATAAGCCTGCGTCTTTTGCGAATCTAAGTAAGCTTTGAAGCTGTAACCCTGAGAGACGTTCTAACCCCTCATATTGTAGAGGTATTTGTGCCAGAAGTAATTGTTGTTGTGCGTCATATTGAAGAAAGCAAACTCGTTATGTCATGTGATATATCGGGAGACGGAACGATTCTTGGGCATTAGTGGAACCAGCATACACTCAATATTGCATGAGCATTTGGTGATCTAGAAGATTTGTTCTCGTTGAATATCGGATTGGATACCGAAAAAAGGACTCGTGTTGACTGGCGTAAAGAAATGTTGAAGAAATTCAGTCGCTGTGGTTTAAAGTACGTCTTATGATATCGTAACGGGTGACGAATTTTGGACCTATGCATATGAGCTGGACACAAAACAGCACTTGACAGTATGGATTTTCTAAGACGAGCATAATCCAGCAAAAGTTGTTCCCGGAAGAAGCACCTCAAAACGAATGAGCGCCTGTTTTTCGGAAAATCTGGTCATATCGCAAATGTATCACTAGAGAAACTTAAAATAGTCAATTCTGAGTGGTACAAAATCATTTGTTTGCCAGAAGTTTTGGGAGAATCAAAGAAAACCTACCGCCGAAGACGAATTATCCTTCACCTTACGTATCGACTTACAATGTTGCCGAAAACCCTTTACCCGTGTGACAGCGAATGATACATCAAAAAAAATTTCCAATGCCTCTCTTCCAGAAGTATCTATGTGTAAATCAGGACTAAGTGGTTACTGGAATTTGTTTTAAATTTGATTCATAACTGCCCATCTATGTATAAATATACTTATATAAGTAATTATATGTATGTATGGAAATGCAATTAGATTGTAAAACGCAATATATTTTATGGCAATTTTCCTGCGTTATCTTCTTTCTGATTGTTGGGTACTTTGTTGCCACTTTATGGTTATATACCAGTGTACATACATACATACATAAATATTGCACTAAAATAGTTATTCATGGTTATCATGCAGGCATGGAAATAAATATAGGGTGCCCTTTTGAGATCGATAATTTAGATTTAGCGCTTTGCTCATTAGATAGTTTGAAACTGGAATGAAATAATTCATGTTGTAGTCTGTAGGCTTCTTGCCAGTTAAATCCAATGAAACAGAATCGAGATATGGATGTTGAAGATTGTTCAGCAACACTTTGCACTACAGCAGCAATATTTTCAACAAAACGTCCAGTTTTTGGTCTGCCAATGCTTTTTCTATACTCGACAGAACCAGTTTCTTGAAATTTTTCGACGAAGCTGTGAATTGTCGACTCATTTGCGATATATTGTTTTAAAGGTCGATTATTTACATAATAAGTTTCAATAATTTTACATTGTTTTATAGTGTAAATTGTTCATCTGTCTACTTGGCAAATGCCAAAGATGACATAAAAAGGTACCGTCTAGGAATTATTCACTACTGATATCTAGGCGTCACTTTTGAAATACCCCCTTTTATATACGTATATTTGGCGTGTGTTCGGTTGAGCACTCCTTCAATTTGTGATGTGAGTCTTGATGTTCTTCCACAAATGCAGGGATCTACAGTTTTATAACGCCTCCGAGCGACAATTGGTTTTTGTATGAGAATCCATGGGGAAAATATTTTTAAAGGTGTGCTCTTTAGCAGACCATTATTCGGCTCTGAGCGAATTCAACGTTGAAATAGCTTATAGGCTGCTGTCACTGTGTTGGTGATATACGAAAAAAATCAACAAATTAAACTTCGTTGCTGTCTGAGCAACGACTGATTGGACAAGTGTGTGAGTATATGTGAAATGATCGTTCAGAATTCGGCTGCCGAATCTCCCAAGCGACGTAGCGGCCGAAGTTCCCCTCACAATTTGCTTCTCCACCATGGTTATAGAGCAAACCTTGTAAATTTATCATCCTTGGAACCAACCCATTTGGCTATACACAATGGAAATGTAAACTCTGAAAGACATTATTTCGCACTTGTTACGTTAAAGCGTAACAACTCAAAATCTGTAAAATTCCGTAAATATTAATAATATATTACAAGGAAAAAAATATGTAATTGCACGAAAATATCATTAAAAACAATATAACGGTTGTTTCATTCTTAGTTGTTTAGTAGTTGCGCTAAAATAAAAAAATTTTGAGTTGTTACTCTTTTCCTGACATTTTTTTATACACTTAGTGGTATATTTTAAACAAACCGTTTGGTACCGTCAGGCACAATTCAAAATGTTACACTTTATGTGACACAAATTTGTTCAAACACTTGGAGACAACTAAAAATATAACTCTTTAGTTGAGACAAAAGAAGTCATTCTGAAAACAAAGAGAGGGTCATAACGGTTTTTTTAACGAAAGACTAGACAAACCACTGAATGATTTTTACAGTGGGTAGAGATGACCACCGTACATTGTTTTCTTGCAAAAAACTAAAATTTGGAAATTTTG
This sequence comes from Anastrepha ludens, assembly GCF_028408465.1. Taxonomy (NCBI): domain Eukaryota; kingdom Metazoa; phylum Arthropoda; class Insecta; order Diptera; family Tephritidae; genus Anastrepha; species Anastrepha ludens. Next base: position 21,668,205 of record NC_071499.1, on the reverse strand, counting down.
AGTTGTTACGTTTTAACGTAACAAGTGCGATTTGCATACTGAAAGATGGTACAAAAAAAAAATCATTTGCATTAAAAAACAAAATTAGTACGCCCGCTGTGTAACACTCTTTATAAAGGAGAGTAACAGTATTGCCCCCGAATCGAATTGAAGTAGGCAGAGTCTTTGTTGTTGTTGAAGTGGTTGAGTATTTCCACTGAAACAATCCTAATTAGTGGCCAGCACCGTTTTACTACCACTTTTCTTTTTTTTTGTCTTAGTCAGATCCATTTAGTGAGGTCCAAGTATAGCAGCAAATTCTTTATCTCGATGTCTGAGATATCATTAATTTGCTGCAAGAAAGGCTCAAGAAAGGCTTTCCGAAGGAGTGGAGTCGTTCCCTAGCTAGCCCTGGACATTGCCATAAGCTGTGGAAAATCCTTTCTTTCACCCCTTCCGCTTGACAGCTTCTGCAGATAGGATTGAAGGGGAGGTTTAGTCTAGCTGCATGATTCCCTACTTTCCAATGGCCTGTAAGGGTTGCAGTTATACGTGGAATGTTTGGACGAGAACACCCTAACATATCATTCCTCCTTTGGATTTTGTACAACGGCCAGGTGTTTTTTTGTTGTAATAATGTAGTTAATTGCTTCCATCTTCTTTCCACTAAAGCATGATAGTGTGCGGCAATGGATGCTTTTAATGTGTTGAGTGGGGTGGATACCACCGCCTCTGTCTAGTGTCGAACCTTTTCTTGCTAGCTCATCCGCTATCTCATTACTCCGTATGTTCCTATGTCCGGGTACCCATATCAGAGTAATTTCAAGCCGATGACTAAGTAATTCTAGTTCCTCTCTACACTGTAAGACTAGCTTGGATGAAATGCAGTTGGAGTCTAAGGCCTTGATAGCTGCTTGACTGTCTGAAAAGTTGGCTACCCTTGCACCAACTCCCTTGTAGAGTTTTAGTGATTTGCATGCTTCTCTGATCGCTAGAAGTTCTGCCTGAAATACGCTGGTATAGTCAGGAAGTCTAATTGACTGAGATAGGTTGAGTAGCTCCAGCTCCCGCACCACAGTTCAACTTAGAACCGTCAGTCTATATTTCAATGTCGTATCTTCCAATCACCTTCTGTTTGTTCCATTCGGCTCTCGGTGGAAAACGTACCGCAAAGTCTCTCTGTACTCTACGTTGGACCTCCAGCTGAGTTTGGGATCTAAGATAACACCTAGGTATTTTGCCCGTTGGGTTAACGTAAGACTAACGCCGTTTAGTTATGCAGAGTCTTTAAATTTTTCCAGAAAAATTGATCAGTTGTTTTATTTTTTGAAATGTAATTCCCATTTACGTAAATCGCATGTGAATGAAATTCAAACAAGCACTTGCAAATGAAAACGGTAACAAAGGCATAGTGCATTAAAATCCCAAGGGGTATTCACCACACTATACTTTTGCACTTCCCCTACTCAGCCAGTGTGCTCTAACTCCCCATACTCTAATTGCCCTAGTAATTTTTAAATTCATAGTACAAAGTGCGTTTATGAGTAAAAATAGAATTTGTTTTTGTACAACGTAAATATTTCTTTTATTTAAATCTTACCTGCGTTGCGACTGCGAGTTGCTGCAACTATTCGAATATGCAGAGTCCGAAACTTTAGTGTTGTGTGTGGATTCCGTTGATTCTCCCTCCATGATTTTATGAGTATTTCAATAAGATATTTAAAAAAATATGCACAATTGTTTTTTTCTAGACTTGTATTCAAGTATTTTAGTATGTGTTGAAAAATACTTTTATAAAAAGTCACACTGCACTTTTACGGTGTAAAAGATTGTTTTTCAATTAATTTGTTTTTTAATTAATATTACACTTAAGTATAAGAGTATGATCTCTTTCTGTTCAGCTTTTGCGATCTGTGAATAGGGAGATAATTCGTTTAGTTCGAAATGTCGCATTTATTGTCTTTTAACGAATATATTTTCTTATTATTTTCTAGGTTTAACAAACATGCGTTTGGTTAGTTTTCAAGTTATAAGCAAGTAAATGATTTGCACAAATTGCACAAAGTTTTAGTTTTTTATTCAAAACTTTTTTTTTATTTAAATATGCACCTATGTATGTATATCAATTATTTTTCTTTTCCACTTTTATTAAATACTTTTTATGCCTCTCACATATTTTGGTATTCACCTCACTTGAATTTTCTTATTTATATTTGACTGCAAATCACAGATAATTATTAAAGATTTTTCATTCCTAAAATAATAAATACTTTTCACTCCTAAAATATTAAATACTTTTCACTCCTTTCCGTTGTCCGTTTGCTGTCACGAAATACTGTTCGACGGTATTTCTACGACTGAGCGCTCCTGTCGCCTCTACAATTTGTTTTATTCACAAATCTGTTATCACACAATCACGTTTCAGTGCCATCGCCATCGCCAACATCAATACCAAGCAAGCACCAGCACCATCGGCACCTTTCGTATGTGCGCTAGGTGATGTGACCAAAAACAAACGCTTCAACGTCAGCAGCGCAGCTGGGGCCAAGGCGATTCACACATGTCTGCACGTTCTTCGGCCGTCTCTGCTTCTTTCACACACGCACACACACACGTTGTGTGTGCTCAGCGACGGCATGCCCTCCAATGCGAGCAATCAATAAGTACGCGTATGTACGTATGTTCGGTAACCATTGCAAAAACATATAAGAAGGGGTTTGTGGTGGTGTATTATTTTTAGATCAATCGGCCTTTATCTTCGTACGATTATTGTCAACATTTATAACACGAATCTATGCATTCACTTTTTCAGAAACTCAAGTAAGGATTCGAGTTGCCTTGCTTTGTAGTTGTTTAGTGGTCAGAAAAGAAGAAGGGGACGGGGGGAAAGAGGAAAGATGAGTGCAAACCTACTGACTGACTATTTACAAATAAAACTGTAGATGAATCCTTGGGGGTGTGCGCTGCGTTGAATAGAATCAGGAAGGCTGTTAGATTGTATAAGAAATCAAGTGAGTTTTTACACAAAGTTGCTCTGCTCGACTCACTTTTGTGGCTTTGCAAGTTTTCTATTTGCTTTTTAGCGCTTTTATTTTAAAATATAACTTTTCAATTTCTATTTTCTTTCTCAATAAACAGAAGGAGAAAAGTTTGACAGTGCACATAACGAAGTTGAGGGCTCTTAGCTTCTCACTTAAAAGAATTCATTTAAATTTACATTTGAAGGTTAAAGGATATTTTTATAGTTTTTACATATCTCCCATGAAAATAGTTGCCATAAAAAATATCTAAGCGACGATCTACTACAGTGCACTTTAATGTGCTGTTGACCCAGTTCTGCTGACGAAGGTTGCTTCAAGCTTGGCTAAGGTGGCCAAAAAAAGAAGTGAAGTTGCGACCAAATGCAGTACTATGAACGCGTCTGTGAAGGCATGGCTCCAAGAAAACGAACTAGAACTAGCGGATCATAAAATCGAACGAGTGGTACTAAGCAGCCGGAGAAAGGTGGAACGGGTCTCCATCGGAGTTGCAGATCACACCATAGAGTCCATTATACACCTAAGGTACCTCAGCGTCTTCATAGACAACAGGCTATGCTTCAAAGAACACCTCTAGCAAGCCGGACGCAGATATGCTAAGATGTGTAACTTCCTTTCCAGAATTATGCCGCCCGTTGGCGGACCTAACCCAACATCGAGGTTACTTCCATCAGTTAGTAAGTCGACAATGCTCTGCGCAGCTCTGATTAGGGGCAGAAGCTAAGCTGTCTAAATCGTAGTACACCAGAGAACTGAAAGGGGCATACAGTTTAGCTAATCTCAGAGTGTATAGGGCTTTCCGTACAGTCTCCGACGAAGGAGCTGCTGCGCTCGCATTGAGCTCGAAGTTAAAGCAGCGGGAGCAATGTGGCTTCACCGCGAACGGGGCGACCGGGATAAGAATAGCTGGCAGAAATACACATTGATGAATAGCAACGGTATTGGGACACAGCGCAAAGTAGAAGATGGACACTCCACAATTCCAGACTTGCGAAGCTGGAGGGAACGAAAACATGGGAAACTAAATTTCTATGTGACCCAGTTCCTTTCTGGTCACGAGTATTTCGGACAATATCTGCAACGATCTAAACATGTCAGCGATCCATACTGCCAATTTTGTGTCGATTAAGTTGAAGGACCTGAACACGCAGTATCGGAATGCGTGCGATTCACGGAACTGCGGATACTGGTCGAACGAGTACTGAACTGCAGACTGAGCGCATATGAACTCGTTCGACAAGTGTTGTCTTTGCCTGAAAAGTGGAAAACTGGAAGCAATTATGTCCATAAAGTCGAATTGTCGCATGAGATACACGGAACTGCGGAGACTGGTCGAACGAGTACTGAACTGCAGACTGTGCTCATATGAACTCGTTCGACAAATGTTGTCTTCACCGGGAAACTGGAAACAACTGTTTTACATAAAATCAGCAAAGATAAGACTGTGGCAGAATGATCCAGCCCGCGAACCAATGACGTAACTGAACTTAAACTTAATTTACCTGCCCTGTGAAGGAAAGCCTTCAACGTGGGTCCCGCGGGGACTGACAGGTATGAGTGGTGGGGGTGGTTTTAGTCCGCAGGCACTTTGCGGATCGGGCCTGCTTATAGCACGGGCTATTAGTGTCTTTAGAAGATTTAACCTCCAGGTCCGCATACCAGAAAAAAACCTGTCCAAGATGCGATAAGGCTTCTGACTGTTGATCCTTGTAGTGTCAGGCTCACTTTAATTGTTTGATCCTTGATAAGAATCATAGGTGCCTGGTGTTTTGAGCGCCGGAAGAGTCATCTTGTGGCAGTTCTGTGCTCGGAGTACATGGATATTTAATCTGCATCTTCTGCTTCTGTCGGCCGAGTGTTTTGTTCTCAATTTCCGGATGTTCGAATGTGAGTAACAAATGACATAAGCACTAAGGGAAGCCGCCGGAAGATCCTAAGGTCCTTAGGCTAGACTAGACAGGCGTGACTTAGAAAGAATGAAAACAGCACTAGGTCCCTTATCAATCCAGACCGCCCTTTCATTGGTGCAGTGATTAGTATCATTGTCGAAGCCCAACACAGGAAGCGTATCGGGGTTTCTTCTAGTTACTTACCTCGCAAAACTGAGGAGGAGGTGGGTAGGGTTGATTAATTTCTCTACCATTGTTCTGCTCTTGTCAGAATGCGATATTGGATGACTGGCAGATTGGAATCTGCAACCATCTACAATATTTCATCGGTTTTTTATAGAATCGAAGTGGTTTCATTACATCGACAATTAGAGGGTGAAACTTGAGCCCAAACAAGTAGTATGACATCGGGTCTCCAGGTTTAAGTGAGCCGCTCTACATTCTCTTGGATAATGACAACCAACGTAACTTACCCTAAGGATGTCTAATGAACTGTGAGATGTCTAACTGTGAGAACATCATTCTAGGCTTCGGTTTCTATAAGAATAAAAGGATGGGAAGGGCTCAATGATGGTGCATTCGAAACTGGTCAGGGAATGCCTGGTTTTACTTTCGATCACATTCGAATTCTTTAACATAAGGTTCATCTGGGTACTTGGTCATAGCGGCATTGCGGGAAACTGCAAAGCTGATGAGCTGGGCAGACAAGGGACCTGTGGGGTAGTTTTCCCGCGAAAGGATCCCCTTGACAATGTGCGTTCTACTCCTGGAAGATGGGCTTCACGTCAACTCAGTGAGCGCTGGGCAAGTACACAAACCTGTAAAGTCGGGTGTAGCTCGGAGGTTTTCGAAAGATCTTCTGAGAATTTCAAAATCTCAGCTCTCAAATTCGCGAGGTATGCCTGCCGTGAGTCCTGGAAGTACTTCGAGTACTTTTTCCGTCCGCTGTATGGAGGATGAGGTGGAATAATCTCAGCACCTTCTCCTTCGCTGCTCTGCTTTCGCGGGACTAAGATTTAGGTATTTTGGTTCTCACTTTTTTCCTACGCCTGCTGATATAGCAGATCTTGAGCGGCTAACATAACCACAAATCAGTCACCTTTGTCTGCTTTGTGATGTAGATGATTAGGCATTCGAGGATGTTTTGAGCACATTTTTCTTGGCCAGACAGAGACTGAGACTTTTCTGCTCTAGATTGAAACTTTTTCTGCAGTCGAGCCTTTAAAGTAATCATCTACCCTGATATAGCGGGAAGCAGAAGCTTGGACGACGACAATATCCGATGAGGCGTCTCCTGGAGGGTTTGAGACAAAGATTCTGCGGAAGATTTTTGTACTTTTGCACCTTTCCGATGACGAGTATCGTAAGCGATGAAACAATGAGCCGTATGAGCTTTACGGCGACATAGGCATAGTGCAGCAAGTAAAGATCCAGCGGCTACGTTGGCTGGGTCATGTCGTCCGAATGGATACAAACACTTCGGCTCTGAAAGTATTCGATGCAGTACCAGCTGGTGGTGTTTTGTTTTGTGACAAGTTCGAACAGAAAACTGTCAAACTTTCTACTAAAACTTAGAAGGAAAGTCATTCGGTTGATGGTCGGCATCATTACAGGACACAACCCATTGGAATCATTGAGGATCCAATGTGCCTGTCGTGCTTGGAGGAGGCGGATAGCACTGAGCACTTTCTCTGTGAGTGTCCTAGAGCAAGGCTACGACTATTGGGTTCCGATGTCGTGAGAATGAGTAATATTCATTCTCTAAAACTGGAGGATATTTACAGATTTGCCAAAGAATCTGGAAAATTCTCACAGGACTAACTGTCTCTATCTCTGTCTCTATTCTTTCCTATCTCTTTCTCTGATACTTTTCTCCTTCCCTCCTTGACTATCTACCCCCTTTCCAGAGCTTTAAATACAATGGGCTCTTTAGCCTGAGTGTTTTAGAAGCCACCAAATCTCCTGGTGCTCCTTGGCTCGACCTTTTCAAATTTCAATTTCAACCAGCTGGTGGTAGCAGAGGAAGAGGATGGCTTCCTTTGCGTTGAAAAGATCAGGTGAAGAAAGACTTGGACTCATTTGGTGTGTCCAACTGGTGCCGGTTAGCATGAGAAAGAAACGAGGTTATCACGCTTATCAAGAAGAAGAAGCAGATATAGCGGGAAGGAGGCTTGATCAAGGAAATTTCTTCTCGCTGGCGAATTTTCAGGTCCATAGACCTATTTTTTTAATGCTATAGGCTGATTTTTGGAAGAAATTTTGGAAAGACTGAGAATGCTGAGAAATGATCGATTTTCAGTTTTAGACCAGGTATGCCATCGTATTAACGACCAATGATGATTTGACATCAGTGACGGAAAGTAAAGAATGGATTTGATAGACGCTACCAAAATAACATGACCGCCACACCCTCTCATCATCGATCCGTCCCCACAGAAAACCCTATACAAACCACAACCCGCACATCTGAAACTTTCCACAAGTCATTCTCGTCAACTGCAGTGCCCCATTGGTATATCTATTATTCGTTAATTTATTTGAGCTGAGAGAGCTGTACATATGTATATATGTGAACAAAATCATGTTTGTTTATATTCTTTATTCCGTTCCTATGACTCAGTACCCAGCACGAGTTTCGGCGAACTGCAAAAAGCCTCACGTTGGCGCAAAAGTAGCTAAACGTATCGTTGCATGAAAAATACTGGAATACCTTTTCGTTCTAGCTGCCCATACTGCATACAGTGAAACTGGCCGAGCCTCAGTCGAAAAAGCGTGCGCGCTCAAAGCTCAAGCGGAACACTCACACAAATACACGGAAATTCTTTTGTGCATATTCGTAGAAATGCCATTGCACGTACAAATGCACGTGCAGCCGCATACGCTGTAGTGGCTTTACACAGCGCACGTATCCCAACCCACAGGCGCACATACAAACATATACATACATACATGTGTGTATTATGTTACACGCAAATGTATGAGGAGCAGTGAATGCAAGCAGCGACGTTAACGTGAACGTCAACTAATCATCTGGGGCGCTTAGTAACCCAACAAACAAATATTGGAGAAAGGGGAAATAACTGCATCGAAGTGGGTGTAAATGAGGAAGAACCCTAAAATCGAAATTTTCGGCAGCACAGCGGCCATCTGTACTGGTACGAGGGTTGCCTTTTATATTTTGCGCCTTTGCAACACCACGAGAGATGGGCTGTCATTCGATATTTTTATCGAAAAGTTGGGAATTTTTTAGCTTAAACTTACGAGGTGTGTTCAAAAAGTGTCGCGAATTTTGTGTTTTTTCAAAAACTATTTATTTATTCATTAATGTTGATTTTATCCCCTTCAAAGTAATCCCCATGAGATATTATGCACTTGTGCCTACGTTTTTCCAATCTTCGAAGCACTTCAAAAAATTATTTTTTCTTATCTTGTTCAGTTCCTCCTTCGATGCCGTCTTTATCTCGTCAATCGTAGCGTAGCGTCGTCCTTTCATGAGCCTCTTCAGCTTTGGGAACAAGAAAAAGTCACAGGGGGCCAGATCTGGGGAATACGGTGACTGTGGCATCATTAGTGTGTAGCAAAACTTTTTCATTCGACCGAATTTGGCGCGCTTTTTTCGGTCTTGGTTCATGCAGCCGCGTCCATTGGGATGATTGAGCTTTGGTTTCCACGTCATAACCATAAACCCACGAGTCGTCACTAGTTATGACCCTCTGAAGCAAATTTGGGTCGTCGCGAACAGAGTCCAACATCTCATTAGCAATGTTCATGCGATGCTGCTTTTGGTCGAAATTGAGCAAACCAATTTTTTGGCGACCCGTCTCATGCCCAAATCATTGAAAAAAAAAAATCGAATGGCACGAGCCAATCGATATGTCTCGGTCCTCCTCTCTAACGGTGGTTCGACGATTGGCCAATACCATTTTCTTCACTTCATCAATTTATTTGTCTGTTGTTGAAGTGCTCGGGCGTCCGGCACCGATAAACGTTGCTTTGGCCCATAGTAGCTTTTCCGTATGATACAGTCAACATTCGGAATTTTCACCCAACATTTGATACAGGTTCTTTGATCCATCTTTTTGAATTGATAAAATTCCAAGACGGGCCGAAACACGTGCAAGCAAAGCAGCCGTAAACATTTAACTGAACATTCAAAATGGCCGAACTCGTCGGCATGAGTGAGAGACATGAGTACCAACATATCGCCACAAAAAATCGAAATTCGAATATACGTAACCTGGGAAAATTCAAAATTCACGATATTTTTTGCATACCTCGTACATATGTATAATCTTTTTACTTATGAGTTTCATTTGTCCTTTTCTCAGTGAGTTGAAAAATTTATCTCTCCCTTAGATATTTGGCCGAGCTTCTCCTCCTATTTGTAGCGTTCGTCTTGATGTTGTTTCATAAATGGAGGGACCTATTCTTTCTAACCAACTCCGAACGGCTGATATTTTTTATGAGGGGCTTTTTCGTGGCAGAAATACATTCTGGGGTTTGCCATTGCCTGCTGATGGGCGACCGCTATAAGAAACAACTTTTTCTATCATTTTGCTGTTTCATGGATGGAACCTACGCACTTCCGCATAGTAGTAACGGTGGTGGTGGTTTGGCTACAGCGGCCGAGATGCAATTAACTTGGAAAACGGGACTAAGATGGTCTTATCATCATCATCAGCACTTGTCGTTACTGCTCTGTGTGACCTTTGGCCTGCTGCACAAAATGTCTCCCTTTGCTTTTAAATTGGTTGCAATTTAAAAATTTCAAATCTGGCAGTTTTTTGGCTTATCTCTTCTTCTATTGTGGAAAACACCCCATATGTGCATGAGGTAAACTTTTGTAAAAAAATCTAGATTCCGAATTCAACTCAAAGTTTAACCGCTTTTGTTTACTGGGAAGCGATTTACTACTTGTAATTGGTACGAGAGTACGAGCGTACGAACACTGTTGTGGGTGCGTGTGAATATATTCGCTCGAAAATTTACTCAACATAAAGTAATGGTAATAACAGTTATAATAGTATTTATTTACATAGAAGTCAACTGTTGCTCTTTGCAAAATGTGGAGATAAAGCTGCTGACTTCCTTGATAGAGAGTGTAAAGGGATGCTGAACGAGGAGTGCTTATAAAATAAATAACTAGACTGGCGTTATAAAACATACGGTTTTTTTATACATATTTACACTAAGCGAAATAGCTACACACACTCACAAAATTATTCACACAACCACTACTTTTTAATTCGAGAAGCTGCATCTTGAGAAGAAATTAATGTACAATAATTAAAAATATTATTCTAAGAAAAAATACAAAAATGTATTGTTTATTTAAAACTAACATAAACTTAATAAAAATTTACTCTATGAATGAAAAATTAGCAAAAATCACAGAATTCTTCATATTATTAAGGGACAAAATTATTCACAGAACTCAATATCACAAATAAAATATTGAATTCAATGAAATTTTAATAGTTAGTAGGCCTTTCTTTTTATCTGATGACTCCATTAAGTCTATTCGGCATAGAGTTAACTAATTTTTTTAGTCATATTTAGACTCAAATTTCGCTATTCTTGTTGGAGTATCTAATTTAGTTGGGTTTTTTCTAGTTATGCTAATTTTAGCGACACACCTACCGAGTCCAAACGACAAATGTTCGATGGGATTCAAGTCTGGAGATCGTGGTGGTGTTGGAAGAATGTGAGCCACATGATGTATGATCCACATGCGCACATTGTGCTTGGTAGCATTATCTTGTTGAAAATAAAAGTTATTTCCTACTCACAGTTTTTGCGTACTTTCATGCAGGTTTTCTTTTAAAATATTATGGTAAAGAGATTTATCCATAATTCCATCAATAAATACAGGATTACCCATGCCTGCCGTTGACATACATCCCCACACCATTATATGGTATAAGTCTTTTGCAGAGGGCCTACAAGTCGCGGAAGGTTTGCTCCGATCTGGTCGCCCATCAACGTCGACAAAGTCAAGAAAATGGTGCTAGAAAACCAACATTTAAGTTTGAGGAAGGCAGCTCGTGACAAAACCACGTCAAAGTCGGTCAAAAGTGAAATTTCTGCTACTCGTTTTCTTTGATTATCATGGTGTTGTGCACTCGGAGCCTTGGAATTCATTCCAAATGGTTCCACGGCAAATAAAGAATATTATTTGGAAGTTATGCGACGCATTTAAAGGGTGCTTTGATGCCTGGACTAATCGTTGTAATAAGTGTATTACTTCGAATGGAGCCTGTTTTGAAGGCGAAAAAATAAATGTTGATGATTAAACAACAGCCTCTGGCGGCTGTGCGGAAGACATCGAAAACAGAATAAATAAGTCGCTGCAAGCATTCGGTCAATTGAAAAACATCTGGAGCTCCTCATTCTTGTCGCGTGGCACCAAACTAAAAATATTTAATTCCAACGTCATATCCGTTTTACTATACGGATGTGAAACATGGAATGCTGCGCCACGGCTAATACAACGCATGCAATCTTTTACAAATCGTTGCCTTAGGCGTATACTAAAGATAAGGTGGCCACAAACTATATCCAACGACAGACTGTGGGAGCTGACGAACCATACGCTCATCAAAACAAATATTCTGAAAAGAAAGTGGAACTGGATCGGCCATACGCTCAGAAAACCCGCACAAGATATCACGAGGCAAGCCATTGAATGGAACCCACAGGGATCACGCAGAAGGGGACGCCCAGCGCATACTTGGAGAAGACAGCTAGAGAAGGAGATAACATTAAGTGAAATGAACTGGAATGAAATTAAAAGAATGTCATTGGACAGGGACAGATTTAAGAGTTTTGTTGTAGCCCTATGCTTCACTATGGAGTAAAAGGAATAAATATAAACAATTATTTTGTGTTGTATTGATCAATTCCCGGTACTTTTTTGACAGAATTAGTGTCCTTCGATGACACGACGACTAGTATCAGCTACAATAAATAACGGAGGACGTGGAAGCTGTTCAATTACAATACATTTATTACAAAAAGAAAAATTGTTTGTTTAGTGTCCTATAACGGACGGCAAGTTCGCTCAGTGTATTTATTATCATCTTCAACAAAGGAACACACACCCCTTTTATTTTTCTATAACGCTTAAAGCGACTCACGGCGGAATAATAAAGTTGAAGTGATAAGGTTTGGTTTCTCTGTTCATTTTCTGACATGCGGCTGCCTTGTATTTTACAATGAGGCCTTTATTCGTTGGACGTTTCATATTTTGCTTCTTTGCAGGCATTTACATATACTTAAATGCCTCGTTTTCTCTCTCGTGGACACACTAAATGAAGCCACGTCTTCTTCACCTGATCTTTGCAACGTAGAGGAGGCCTTCCTCTTCCTCTGCTACCAGCAACTGATAACGCATTGAATACTTGTAGAGCCGAAATACTTTCATGAAATACTTTCGGTGGGTAGTTTTTTAAGCATCTTCCAAGCGGAAATGTATGCCATCTGTCTATGGTCAGAGATAAACTTAGACAGGAGCTTCCGGCGGCACTCAAGGATTTGTCTTTTTGCAAGATTAAGTCTTCACTGGTCCTTGAGTGTATCGAGAAACTGAATATCTTAGGAGCTAGCAATCATATCCGCCTAATTTGGGTCCCAAAACACAAGGGTATAACTAGGAACGATGTAGTGGACGAATTAGCAAGAAAGGCTGTGGCCTCAGCATTAGTAAGGCCCGAGCCTTTCCTTGTTTAGGAGTGAAGAGCTAAAGCTAAGGGTGTTTACCTGGCACCAAACTATGGGGATACGCCAGGCGAAACTCTTACTTTACCTTCTCCTTGAATGCAGCGCTATAGCGCGGAGAAAGTTGAGATATGTCGTTCACTCGCAGCCAAAAGAAAGGCACATATGCCCAGTCTAACCCAGCTCTATCTTAAGTTTAATAAGGGAACTGGGTTTGGATGAGGTACTGTGATGAGTAAAGGGCACAAAAGACCATCAGGCCGAAGTGCAAATCTCAAATAAATCTAAATCTAAGTTCTACGGAAGGAAATATTTGCAGTTTGCCTGAAATATTAAAATGGACAAAATGCGATATTTACACATGTATGCACACTTGTACAAAGAAATGCAACCTTGATCAAAACCTTCCCGGAATATATTTATAAAATTTAAAATATAAGTTTATTCCTCAAAAGTGATGTTATCGTCTTCAAAGTACTCCCCATTAACTGCAACGCACTTTTGCAAGCGTTTGATCCAGCTCGCGAAGCATTTCTGGAACTCCATTTTCGGTATAGCCATCAGAGCCGTCTTCGATTCCATTACTGCCATTCGGTTGTTAAAACGCGTCCTCAGTACCCCGTAGTGGTTTTTTTCACTCGATCAAACAGAAAAAAACTGCAGGGAGTCACTCGCGCACTGCTCCGGATAATTAAAATTCCTCCTACACAAAATATGTAAAAGCCTCAACGAAGATGCCAGATAAGCGCGAAACAGAATACATGCAGGGAAACTGTATAGGAATGTAAGAAATGTCTTGAAACACTGCACATTCCTGATTGCTTTGATATATAATTTTTACAGTATTCATTGATATTTCATCATGGAAAGACTTACGCCTCAATAACTTTTACAAATCGTACAAATGTACTACGGAAATCGACGCTCTGTTATGTGTGTTCATCGCGCGCTCAGGTCAATTTATGGTACACATAACCGTCCTACGTTTTGTGGTGCGGCCTATGGCGAGACCTCGGCCTCAGTAGTCTAGCGTAAGTGCTCTAGTCTGCCATCACAGACGTTATGTGTTCGAATCCCACGTAAAGCACGGACCTCGCACTTTTCCAAATTTACCTACTTTCCCTGTTTCTAAATTAATTACAAAAAAAAAGCTACAATTCCATTCCTCAACCCCAAAAACTTATCATTTCCTTACTCCCGCACAAAAGTCAGCGCATTACTTGCATTGTGGCTGCTAAAACAAGCCAAAATCAAAAGAAAAAGACACATTTATACATTGCATCAGTGGCGCCAGCAAAAGGAAGCGGGCAATCGGGATCATAGCGTAGACACACCAAATTTAGCGAAGTCCTCAATGACCTGTGTGCTCCTTCTGCCAGAAAAATGTAACACACAGATGGCGTTTCAAGCAGTAAGAAGGCTTTGTTCCTAAGCAACGACAGGTGGGCAGTCCCGCTATTTAGAACTGGTAGCGCCACGCTTCGCGTACCCTGCCAGAAATCAAATAGATTAACGCAACCAACGCAAGACGGAGTCTACTCGAGGCCCTATGCTCCTGAGTGGAGTGTACAAGGAAAAAAATGACGAGACCTAGACGAGACTGGCGACAATGTAAAAGTGAATGGCGAACGCTATCGCGACATGATAAACGACTTTTTGGCTTTTGGAAATTTAAGCCCGTGATCTCCACAACGTTTGGTTCCAACAGGACGTCGATAAAATAAGATACCTCTAAATTAATCACCCTTTATAATGTGCTATAATGTGAATTATATAAATAATAGCATGAACGCAATCGATTATAGCCTCACAAGAGTGATTTTCTTCCGAGGTTTCTTCAGCCTTTATAGGTTAGGTTAATTAACTTGGTTGTCTGAAAGCCATCACATAGACCTATTGGTCCTTAAGAATATCAGATGGAGCTACATCTTTACGTTTCTCTGCAGTAGACATCTTGTAATAAGTCTGCGTCTTTTGCGCATCTAAGTAAACTCTGAAGTTCTAACCCCGAGATACATTTCAACTTCTCGTATTGTGAAGGTTCTAAGCATTACATTCGTATTCTAGCTAATGCAGGACAAGAACGTAGAAAGTGTGCTAGAGTTTCCCTCTCTTCCAGCTCTTTGACAATCTGCAGTTATCATTGTTTGTAATTTCTACTTTGTAGGCGTGTGTCGCTGTGGCCTGTCGTTCACCTATGCTAGTTTTACTTTCTTTTCTAGACAGAGCTACTACGAATCTGGCGTTTTTATCTCCATTCTGTGTGCACATCATTTTCGCGAGGTTTGATTGTTCCACCTCCTATCTATCCGTATTTGCATGCCTGCAACGATGCCACTGTAGATCCCCTTTAAGGGTTCTTGCTCAAATGTTCCACAACTTCGTTCCCTGCAATGCCCTTATGTCCGGGTGCCCAACAGATGTGCAGCCGTCTGTCTGCGGCCTGTCTCTCTATGGCTTTCCTGGGTTTATTGCTCTTATCGCTGCTTGACTGTCCCGGTATATACATATTTATTTTGGAGTTACTCGATGTTTCTGCAATTGCTAATTCTGCGGCTTTTTTTACACCAATGATTTTTGCTTCAAAGATACTGTGGTGGTCAGTTGCGCAATAGATTCCTGCACCTTTATAAGTATTATGTATTCTATATATAAGCCAAATTATACTACAAACTCGCCATCTGAGGGATTGGGCCCAGCAAGCACTGTTTTCGTATTTTCACGGATGGCTCCAGGACCGAGCACGGTTCTGGCTGTGGTGTCTACGTGGAATCCAGCGGGACAAAACTACACTTTTCTCTTGGAATGCACGCATCTGTGTTTCTTGATGGCCTCTGAGGCCAACCGGAGCCCGTTACGCCATTCCCTTCTGTAGCCAACAAAGCCACGGTTAGCAAAAGGTTACTTCAACCCACAAGGGACCTTGGCAGGCTGAGAAAGGCTGCAAATGGTCAAAACTGATGCTACCTCCATGTCCGACCAACTGTCGCAGATTCTCCTGTCATTAAGAAGAAGAGACTATAGTCAGCTGGGTGGATGACGGGCCACTTTCTGTGGCCATCGTTCGAATGAGGTCTGAGGGCTTTGGCACTGATGTGTTAAGAAGCGATCACCTTGGCTTCTTGGCACCACAAAATCTACTCAGATTTCTTCGGAGGTCAGGTAGATTTAAAGAAAATTAAAAAAGGGAACCCGAGTGCAGCACAATGGACTGTCTGAGTGATGCACTAGCTAGTTGCCGCGGCAAAAAAAAAGGGATTAAGATTGCTTTACAGCGCCTTCCAGGTCTGAGCTGCTCGTACGCTGAAAATTCCAAGCCTTTAGCTCATTGAGAAAAAATCTATAGTTCGACTGCAAAATTTTTTAACGAATATACGCGAAAGAAAGTGACCTAAAGAAAATGTTTTTAAAATCGCCAGTGTAAGCATAGTGTTAGCTGTCAAGCGGTATACTCATTTAAAATTCTACAATTAAATTTACCCATTCGAAAGTGTTTTTTTTTTTTTTGTTCTTTAGCGCAGTATTTGTCTGTAACTAAATTGCAAATCATATTCCGCGTGATTTTTATATAACGCAAAGTAAATTTGTATTTTTTTATTAAGCCTTTGGGGGTTTTACCATTCTAGACGCGTGTCGGCATTTAGCCGCCCAAATTAATTCGTAGCTGCAAGGCTTGCGACTTCTGCCGTTCTGAGCGATAAGATACGCATAGGTATAGTAAAAAAATCACGTTTTCATTCAAAGACATTAGGGGCCATTAGCGATGAAGTCTTATCTTCCTTATAATGTAAACAAACTTACGATGTGAGACGACGGTAGAGTCAGAACGAATTGCAGTTCTTCGATTCTGTCTCTCAGTGTCACTGCCAGAGGAACCAGCTGGCTTTTTATATATTTTATATGTATTTTATCCTCGCACGATGGCTAAGCGATTGAGAGATGATACGTTAGATACCTGTAGGGACAGTTCTGACGAATATTACTTTGAATCTGATAAGACGGAAGATGACGGCATTACTTCGTCAAGTGGAAGTGAAATCCGTGCAATAAGGATTTCAACATTAGTAGTGATTTTGTTTATAATAAATTTTTGATTTTATGAAAAATGTTTATTGTGTTAAATAAAGCCTTAGTTTCTACAATGTTCAACGTATTTATAATCTTAACTGCGCACTCCAATACCTTTCGTCCTCAGCGACGCTCGCCCGTCCCCAAGGGGTTAATAACTTTATTTTACTGAATTTTTTTTTTCAAAATTTTTCTCATGCGACTTTTTTTTTAGTTTATTCGTTTCATGCGCATTTTCAATTGTGAGGTGAATACTGTTTTTGTTTTTTCAAAAATATTTTAATTTAAAGACATTAAAATTATTTCAAATCTTTTTTAAATTTAGCAAAATCTGTTTTAAAATTAAGATAAAAACGCAAAGCAGTTTTATATTTTATTTTCTCAATTTGTTTTGTTTCAAAATTTGTGCCATGCGAAGTTTTTTTAGTGTATTTATTTCATGCGCAAATTCAAATGTGTGGTGAATACTGTTTTTTTTTTCAAAAGTATGTTAATCTGAATAAAATTAATTCAAATCTATTTAAAATTTAATAATTTTTTTTTAAATTTAAGGTAGAAACGCAAAGCAAATTTATATTTTATTTTCAACAATTTCATTATGCTGAATTTTTTTTCAAAATTTGTTTCATACAAATGTTTTTTTTAGTTTATTTGTTTCATGCGCATTTTCAAATGGGTAGATTTTTTTCAAAAATATTAAAATGAATTCAAATCTATTTAAAATTTAGCAAAATCTGTTTTAAATTTAATATTTTTTTTTTAATTAAAGATTCATTATGCTGAATTTTTTTTTTCAAAATTTGTGTCATGCGAAGTTTTTTTAGTTTATTTATTTCATGCGCAAATTCAAATGTAAGGTGAATACTGTTTCTTTTTTTTCAAAAGTATGTTAATCTAAAGATATGAAAATTAATTCAAATCTATTTTAAATTTAATAATTTTTTGCTTAAATTTAAGGTAAATACACAAAGCAAATTTATATTTTATTTTCAATAATTTCATTATGCTGAATTTTTGTACAAAATTTGTTTCATGCAAATTTTTTTTAGTTTATTTGTTTCATGCGCATTTTCAAATGGGTAGTTTATTTTCAAAAATATTAAAACGAATTCAAATCTATTTAAAATTTAGCAAAATCTATTTTAAATTTAATATAAAACACAAACATTTTTTAATTATTTTATTTAATTTTTTTTTTTACCTTTTCTCAAGTGCTCATTTATATAACACAAATATAATAGTTTATGATTATTTTATACTTTCGCATCACTTCATTATACATACGTACACAAAATTTGTATTTTTCCCTTGCACTTTCCCTCAATAATGTTTCAATAACACTTTTTCTTAAATTCACTTTGCTAGCACAAAAGTTTCACTTCAGCATCTCAACAATATTTTGCATTAAGCAAATATTAGCAAAATATTAAATCGCAGAGTTTTGTTGTACGTTCAATGCCATTCAAGTGCAGCTCGGTTGCTCATTGTCATTTTACTGTAAATATGCAAGCATGTATGCTTGTGTGTGTGTGGGTCTATTCGTAGCTGAACCGTTTTCACATGCGCCAACAACTTGTCACCGGAGAATTCATAAAAGCACTGAAATGCCAGCAAAACGTTTCCATAATATTTGACTCAATTCGCAAATAGCGTTAGACGTATTGGGGCTGCCACAAACAAACAACTGTTGAATGAGTGCGAGTGCTATTTGAATGGACAGCCAGCAGCCAGCTAAATATGTAGATATATGAAAAATGCACTCAGAGCAAATGGTGTAAGTTATTTTTATTCTGACGCGCATAAATTTTTGAAAGCAGTTGCGGATACTCGAACGGACTGCATCTAGTGGACACGGGGGTTACTATTAGCGTGGAATATATTCCGGGATCCAGCAACAGTAGTGCCGGGTATTCTTACAGAAGCCATAGTTGTTGTGCCTGAACTGATAATAAAATGTTTTAAATCGGTTTATGACCAGATTGGATTAAAATTGAAGAAAGGCACTGGGCCAAAACGAGTGAGCAAAAAGCGAAAATATTTGCTGAGCACCTTGAGGAAACCTTTAGCCCAAATGACGGCTACGATGTAATCGAAGCAACAAGCAAAAGTTTGCATGAATGCGTTGTTCACATTACTCCAGCTACCAGCCAAAAGAAGTTGGCAAAGAAATCAATAAAATGAAGCTGAAAAAGTCTCCTGGTTTTCATTTAACACCCGCAGAAGTGCTACAAAAACTCCCAATGAACTGCCTAATTTACTTGACGAGAGCTTTTTGTTTTTCGTCGGGACAGACTAGCAAGTACAGCACTCAGACACAATTAAGTCCATTGTACTGCACTCGAATTCCCTTTTTAATTTTCTTTAAATCTACTCAACCTCCAAAGAAATCTGAGTAGATCTTGTGGTGCCAAGGAGCCAAGGTGGTCACTTCTTAGCATATCAGTGCCAGCGACCTCAAGTCTGATTCGAGCGAAGACTGGGCAGACGCACAGAAAGTGTTCCGCCGTCTCATCCTCCTCTCCACATGCTGGGCAGAGTGCGCTGTCTGAGATGCCTACTTTTTCCATGTACTTTGCCCATAGAAAGTGGCCCGTCATCTGTCCAACCAGCCTCCTACAGTCCTCTCTGCTTAGTGAAAGGAGGAACTGCGACAGTCGGTCGCACATGACAGGTAACATCAGTTGTATTCATCTGCAGCCTCTCTCAGCCTGCCAAGCTCGCTTGTGGGTTAGAGTAACCCGCATACTAACCGTGGCTTGGATGGCTGCAGAAGGGAGTGGCAGAACGGGCTCCGGGCCAAGGAAGTTGGCCTGACTTGAGCTTACTTAATAAGTGCTCGAGCTTGAGATATGTGCCATTATACTGGAAATTCACGGAAGTTATAATGATACCCAAGTCTGGAAAATCTAATAACGAAGTCTCGAATTTTTTCCAAAATGCTGCTAGCATAATTCTGCGAGGTGCTTTCGTCATATCTCAATGACAGGCACTTTTGCATTAAATACGAAAAAGTCTATTCTGTTAAAAAAAAAAGCGCTGACGTACCACAAGGGAACATCTTGGACGCTCTGCTGTATCTCCTCTACACACAAGACCTACCATCGGCAAACCAGTATGCAACTGCAACATTTGCAGATTATACGGCGCTACTTGCCGGGCACAATACAATTGCAGATGCTGCTACTAAGCTTCAAGATCCTGTCAACCAGACTGCTTCCTCGGCCAAAAAGTGGAGGATTCAACTAAACAAGAGCAAATTAGCCAACATAGCCCCCTTTTCTCTGAAAAATACTGAATACAAACCAATCTTTATGGATGAATCGACAATCCCATATGCCAATGAAGTCAAGAGAAGGAAAGGAAAGCGTACGTAAAATAGAAACGTGGCGAAATCGATTTGAAATTCAAAAAAACTATCTCATTAAGCTAAATGTAGTTGATGAGCGAAAGAACGCAAAACCAAGTTTGTGCTTCCGTGTCATTTTATTGCCACATCCTCCCTACCAACAAGTGATGCGGTTACACCTTCGCGACTATATCCAGTATGTGGGATTGAGAAACCTTTTAAGGTTGATTACGTCTATTCCGGCCAGCTCTTCGAGGTTATCAAAAAGCGGTTTGCCAAGGGTTAACAACTTCGCCTTCCATAGGCCAGGGTATTCACAGATAATGTAGAAGATAGTTTCCTTTTACTCCGGTTGAATACAACTATGGCAGTATATATTGTAAGGGATACCCATTTTGCCTGCCTGCTTTCCTATGTATCAGATGCCGGCTATCACTGCCGTGAGTCTGCAGACATCCCGTCGTTTCATATTTGCCAATGTTGATGTTTGTTTGTGGTTGTAGGTGGACCAGAAAAGGTGGGAATAGAATACTGGAATGGATGTGGATTGGTCACACTTTACGCAAAGAAGCCGGTAACATAGCGAAGAAGGCAATGAAATGGAACCCACTCACAGCGAGAGGAAAAGCGCCTGATAGGGCAAGGGAAATCTGGAAAAGAACTGTGGATCGCGAGACGGCTTAACTCGGGTTAAGCTGGAAGTAGATGAAGATGTTATCCAGTAATCGGACGAGATGGCGCATAGGTGCTATGGGTGCCCTATGTCTCGCTAGGTATTCAAGGAATCAATGATGATGACCTCATGGTCTTTTGTGCCTCCTTCTGCTGACTTTGCAGATTATCTGATCCCTCCATCTACAAACCGCGATGCGTTGATATTTTGAGGAAATTGCATTTTTTATGCATCCAATATACTGATTCCGCAATAATGTTATTCATGGCAGATCCCCCTCTTGCCAGTTCATTCGCTTTTTCGTTTCCTTCAATGTTCCGATGTCTTGGGACCCAGATTACGGTGACGTTATGGCTTACTTTCAAGGTGATAAGGCTTTGTTTTGTTTTGTTCCACCAGCTTAGAGGTTGTTGTAACCGAATACTGTGCTTGGATTGCAGCTTGGCTATCCGAAAGAGTAGCGATATTGCGGTTAAAATAGAAGTTCATGGAATGGCATAGCTGACATGAAAATAAGATAGTCACAATATATGTTTTCTAAGTCGCGATGCAATGCATTCTACCGCAGGTCGACACACTATTTTTGGCTTGACAGCGAGTTGTATTCATCTAAGCGAGTACCTCCCTAGAAGTGGTGTTATAGGCTCGACTTTGTGTGTGATGTACCTGGAAGTCGAAGAGACTGCATTTGATTTTTTATGTGAAGCAGACTGATTCTCCGACCGGCGCCGTAGCGAATGGGTTGGTGCGTCACTGCCATTTGGAGTATGTAGGTTCGTAGGTAGTCGTCTTAAAACTGTAGGTCCCTCCATTTGTGGAACAACATCAAGATCTACACCACAAATGGGACTAGGAGCTCGGCCAAACCTTAAACAGAAATGTACGCGCCAATTATTTATTTATTTTAGACTCCGAGGTTTTGATCTCATGAAACTCCAGAGAACTTAGAAAATCTAGTGGACTGAGTGTGCACCATGGCTGGAGCAAGTTAATGACTCCATACCTTGACTAACTTGAAGTGCCCATAAAAATATATCAGCAGATCTTCACTATTAACACATTTTGACGCCAAGCAGACGTAGTAGCGATATATCAGCACGAATATTGTGCCGACGTCGCGGCGAGAATTTCTCTTAGTGTTCGTAAATGTGTTACACAAGCACGACGGCGCTACTTTGTGCATCAATATTAACTCAAATTGCCAGCGCGCACGTTACGACAATTCCAACGAATGCCGCCTTCAGCTGTGCCACCTCACCGACACACTTAAGTCACGTCTTGTCACACGTGAGTTTGAGTGAGAATTTTGTTGTTTTCTTGTTTTGCTGTGTTATTGTTTTGTTTACTGCCAAAGTGTTCTCATTTGTAGCTGCTCCATTATGCATTCCGGTATTCGTAAATAATCGTAGCTATACAAACACACACATTTTGCACTTTTAATGTGCAATTCATAAAAACGAATGGTTGTCGAGATAGATAAACAAGCGCGATGTGGTGAGGTAAGCGACAAAGTCCATTGAAAAAGCTTTCGAAGCTAACCAATCGTTTCAGAGAAGAGCGAGCGATAGGTCAGGTCAAGCAGCAAACTGACAAATATCAACGGAATGCCTTTAGAAAAGTGGTTGCGCCACTACTTAGCGCGGAAACTTGCCGGGCTATGCTATTTGCAGTTTTTATTGCTTGTTTTTGCGAAAGTAATTTATTTGAACGCTGACGTTTGTTTACGCTCGCAGTGGTAGAACTTTAGAACTTTGGGCTTAATTCTTTGTAAGTATGCAACTAGCAGACTCACACTGGCTAAAAAAAAAAAAAAAAAGCACACCAACCCTGCAGAGAAATCCAGTGTTGTGAAATTGGTTCGCTTCTTTGGAATTAGGACCACGACTAGTGCGCGTTGAGAGAAGATGGCAGAGAAGCTGTTTTGTGTAAGCAATCACCTTATTTTTTATAACGATGGCCCAAGTAGTGTCAGAGCAGCCTCTTAAGATACAGCTGAGGCTGCTCTTCCTCAGCGAAGTAATACTTCGGCTTATTAGTCCAGTCAAAAGAGACAAAAAAAATAGCCAACTAAGTAATTTTAGGAGTATGCGAGTTTATGGTTTTATTATGTAAAACCCATCACTGTGAACTTAAATTTGAGTTTTCGGGGTCGGGGGTTGTGTCCCGCGGCCGCCATCTTGGAAATAAGGGTGCAACTGGTTTTTTGCGTTTATCTCGTGAATTCCGAAAGTTACGAACATTTTGTGAGATACTTTTTTGTAGACAATAATATTATCTACAACTTTCATTCAAAACTTTTTATTGTAAAATTAATAATAAAAAAGTTATAAACAAAATTACGCGAAAAATTAAGGGATGAATTGTTTTAAAGCGTAATAACTTCTTTTTTATAGATTTAATGGAAAATATACTTCAGAGCTTTTTTATAGAGCATTCTTTTGTGAACATTTTTGTCTATAAGTTTTTTCCGCTATCTTTATTTAGTCGTATGATTTTGAGCTGCTAAGCGGAGCAACCAATACATTAGCGAAGCGCGTACATGATTACACAGGCCGACAAAATTTAACCAACATTCAGACCCAGAAACTAGACTATATATTTCCGAAGGTTTATGATGCGCTGAATCCAAATCTGGCCTCAGAATTGCTCTATCTGCTCTGGTTTTCGAGATATCCTAACCTAAAAGTGCAAAAAACACCATATTTGCCCATATTTGAGGTTATGTAGCCTTGCAGATGTTTTCTTTCACCAAAATTAAAGGATGGCATCTTTAAATACAAGCCTTCTTTTTTCAAATGGCGTTTTGTTTGCTCAAATATCATTTTTTTTTCGCAGAGATATCGCATTTTGAAATTTTCATGTTTCGAAATTTTCCTACACCTGAAAATCGATTAAGATAACATAGACATGATATAGTCGATTACTAATTTTCTTGGGTTTGAGGGCCTGAAATATATGGATTAATAGTATGTAAATTTGGAGTTTGTGGGTAAGCCTGCTTGCGGCATGATAGGGGTGGTTTCTAGGGGTTAGGGCTGTGTGTGACTCGGTACCCAAAGGTTAGATAGTGTAGGGGTGTGGTGAGTCAGCACACTTATGGTGTGAGACAAAATTTTAAGAAAAATAAGACTCAATTCAAGAAAATTAGTAATCGACTATATCATGTCTATGTTATCTTAATCGATTTTCAGGTGTAGGAAAATTTCGAAACATGAAAATTTCAAAATGCGATATCTCTGCGAAAAAAAAATGATATTTGAGCAAACAAAACGCCATTTGAAAAAAGAAGGCTTGTATTTAAAGATGCCATCCTTTAATTTTGGTGAAAGAAAACATCTGCAAGGCTACATAACCTCAAATATGGGCAAATATGGTGTTTTTTGCACTTTTAGGTTAGGATATCTCGAAAACCAGAGCAGATAGAGCAATTCTGAGGCCAGATTTGGATTCAGCGCATCATAAACCTTCGGAAATATATAGTCTAGTTTCTGGGTCTGAATGTTGGTTAAATTTTGTCGGCCTGTGTAATCATGTACGCGCTTCGCTAATGTATTGGTTGCTCCGCTTAGCAGCTCAAAATCATACAACTAAATAAAGATAGCGGAAAAAACTTATAGACAAAAATGTTCACAAAAGAATGCTCTATAAAAAAGCTCTGAAGTATATTTTCCATAAAATCTAATATAAAAAAGAAGTTATTACGCTTTAAAACAATTCATCCCTTAATTTTTCGCGTAATTTTGTTTATAACTTTTTTATTATTAATTTTACAATAAAAAGTTTTGAATGAAAGTTGTAGATAATATTATTGTCTACAAAAAAGTATCTCACAAAATGTTCGTAACTTTCGGAATTCACGAGATAAACGCAAAAAACCAGTTGCACCCTTATTTCCAAGATGGCGGCCGCGGGACACAACCCCCGACCCCGAAAACTCAAACTTAAGTTCACAGTGATGGGCTTTACATAATAAAACCATAAACTCGCATACTCCTAAAATTACTAAGTTAAATCCTCTTTTGACTGGACTATATATGGGTTTCGAGACATAGATGTATTGACGGAAATTGTAAGGCCGATGAGCTAGCAAGAAAGGGTACTAATCTTACACTGCTTGCAAACAGAGGCAATAGTGGAATTAATATGGTAACTTGCAGATTAAGGATAAAAAATAATATTATCCCGGCTTTTACTCTATTACAGTCTCGCATCATGAGTACCGTATTGGTTCGTAAATGATGAATTCGGTCTAGTTTTGAAGCACTAATGTGCTCCACTAGTTAAAAGTTTTCCTGCCGGGACGAGACGATAATTTGGAATTTGAGAGAGTATTGGAGAGCTTTGCGATAGCTTATTGTATTGTTGTAGTTGGTTTTTTTTATGTTCACCCACTAGAAATGCAATTTCAGCGTCTTGTGTGCATACAAATTTAATTAAGAATTGGCTTTACACGCATTTGTTCGAGTGTGTGAGTGTGTGTGCGAATTCGTGCATGCAAATAATGCGACCGGTCGCAGAAGCTTTTATTATAATTTCTTGTTTTCAGAGACGCACAACCCGAGGCGCCTTTTGTATGGAAAATTTATATTGCAAAAAAATTGGGACTTCGAATGCCAAAGTTCACTCCATAACTGGCCTATATGAATCTGTATTTTTATACGAAAAGGCAAATCTACAAAATAGAGATGAAAAATTTCGAGAAAATCCGGGTGTTTCGCCTTCATAACCCATTTTTCTCCCCCTACGAGTACATATACGCGGTTGCCGTAGCTGAGTGGTTAGTGCGTGACTATCATTCGGAAGTGCAAATGTTCGAATTTACGTAAGTACATCATCACTCCTTCGTCTCCGTTGCGGAGCATAGGGCCAAAATAAAATTTTTCCATTTTGTGCGATTCCCGTATATAAAGGGTGGTTAAATTTCAAGGGCCGGTGTTGATTTTGAATAAAATACAATTTTTTTAGAAAAATATTGTTATTTCTCTTTATTACGATAATATTGGTGTGGCTCAATTACGTATGGAATATTGGCCAAATGGCCGCCACGGCCTCAGCGGCACACCTCCATCCGATGGTCCAAATTTTCGATGACGCTGAGGCATAATTGAGGTTCTCTGCCGTTAATGTGCCGAATTATCTCATCCTTTAGCTCTTGAATTGTTGCTGGCTTTTCAACGTACACCTTTTCTTCCAAATAACCCCAAAGAAAGAAGTCCAACGGTGCCGTTGACGTTTAGATGTGGTTCACATTCAACATCGGCCCGTGAAATTTAACCACCCTTTATTTTTCAGTTGCTGCCAGGTCATTGTTTTGTCCACGGCTTTGTAATCCTCTTCGATGCTGCGTCGCCAAGAGCCGCTAGGTCTGCCTCTTCTGCGCTGTCCTTGGGGGTTCCAGTCCAACACTTGTCTGCTGATTTCAGTGGCACCTTTCCAAGCCATTTCCATTTACGTTCTCTTATTTCAGTTGCGATTGGTTTTTGATGGCATGCAATGCAATTCGGTGTTAGATATCAAGTTGCCTGGCCCTGAGATACGTAGAATGCGTCTCAAGCAGCGGTTCACGAACACTTGAAGCTTCTGTACAATTTCCGCAGACAGACACCATGTTTCACAGGCGTGGAGCAGAATTTCCGAATATAAATGAGAAAAAAGCTTTTTATATTAGCGGTCGAACCTCGGCAAGTTTATTTATGCCTTCAAAAAGCTCCTCATAAAAAATATCTGCCTCGTGGAGTCGGCTAGAAATTGTAGGTTCCTCCATTTGTGGAACCCCAAACTATATGCCATAAGTAGGAGGAGTATCTCTACCAAATACCAAACAGAAGTGTAAGCGCCATTTATTTTTTATTTTTTTATTTTTCTCCGTTACACTTAAAAAAATTAATGGGCCAGCCGTCCAATAAATAGAAGTAAATGAAGGATACACTTAAATTTTATTTACACTGAACTTCTTATAACCAATTCGATCCCAATGTTAACACTAATTAAACTGCCCAGCAACCCGTCCCGAACTCGACTGCTTGATCGTTGTGGCTGTAACTTGCTTCGCACCTTCGTTCACCGGCAGCGGTGCAGTTCTAGCATAACTTATTTACAGCCCGTTGCCTGAGACTGTCTTTTGGCCTTGACTTCACACGGGTGCAACATAGAATGCAGTTGGTGATGTCTCCCATTGTACTTTGTGATAAAATTAAAAGTCTCCCGTTTCGCTAAACGAATTTGCTGACACTGCGACACGCGTAACAGGCAACGGTAGAAGCGTCGCAGCAAATGCGACTGGTGCGTGTAAATTTATATTATATTTATTTTTTTTTTTTTTCAAAGGTAAAAATCGTTAATTTATGTATTTTTAATAATAAAAATTAAAAACAAGAATTTTGATTTGATTTTCGGTGTCCAGTAAACGGTACCACTATTGGGCTAATGTTCCGCCATTCCCTGGGAACAACCGTTTACTCGGTACTGAGGTTCCTGCAATTGGCAAGTACACCATAGCGATTTTGTTTAGGTACGGATACATATTTCTATGGGAACTCCCTTGAAAGGTGAAAGCGGTGACGACAATGAATTCTGAAATATGAAATTCTGAGTCAACTTTGGTTCTGTCATTTTCGAGTGCCCTGATTTTTAAATTTGTAAACGTTAATTGTTTTTGATAACGCCAATTGTCGCGGTCGAAGCTAACGTCCTTCTCAGATTCCTCAGTGGACTCATTTTCCACAATCGTATATTGCATGCGCGTCACCACGTAATTGTTTTTATGGTACCTTTAAGTGAGTACTTTAGCTTTGGCTTTGTCGGAACTCTCAAATGACGCACCTCAAATCGCACATCCAATGCTGTTGCTATTAACAAGGACGATCATTGCTCAAGTTTACTTTTGTTAAAAGGAGTACTCCTAAAAAAACGCTGCAAGTTGCAATTTTGAATAAATAGCTTCTCATATTCTGTGATCCTGCAGTCATGTAAAATGCTTAGGAAACGAGGGCGCGAGGAAAATATTAACATTTTTTTCGATACTCAAGCCGCGATCAAGGCTCTGACGACGCCATGGTGCAGATCCAAACTATTCATCTCCTATAAGGAGGAGATCAAATCTCTTGGATGTGCAGGTGACATTTCTCTGATCTGGGTTCCAGGACATAGGAACATAGAATAAGAGGTCAGAGGTCGACTAAATTGGTGTCTGAGCTCTTCTACACGATCATCGTCAACCCCCTGATTGTGGTTAAAGGGGAATTGCACAACTTATTTCTCAAGAAAGCGCAGAACAGATGGAGCTCCATTTGTGCGTGTGCTATTTCGAAAACACGTAACGACTCACACAAGAGAATTTTTGATCATATAAAAGCTCGAACTAGTGAATGATTCACCTTAAAGCTCTCATTTGGAACTTAAAGATTTCTTTTTGTTCCCGAACATCGAAAATAAATATATTTTTCAACGTAATAAAAAAGCTATTAGTAATAAAAGTCTTTAAACAGCTCTGTTTGGAGGTACCCACTTCTGAGTGGCAAAAGTGGCAAGCGAATGCAAAAGAGTATTGAATTCCAGGGAAAATATTTTGAAAAATTATAAAGCCAGTTTCATTATTATTTTCTCGTGTTTTCATTATTGGGCGCAAAATGTAAAAGCAATCTTCGTACATGGTATAATTAATAATAATAATACAATATATATATAATTCTATGGGTAAACAGTGGAAAAGTAGAGCACTGGTATTGGTACCGGGTCACTCTTCTGTCTTCTTCTTCTGTATTGCTTATTCGTTTACGAATGTGTAGCGATCATACAACATTTTATATCTTTTTATTTTTTAACTATTGTACATTACTCAAAACATATTAATTTATATTATTTACAATTTCTTTATAAATATCTCTATTTTTAGCTGCATCCCATAATTCCGCAACATTGCATATGCCCGTCCAATGCCTTATATTTCGTAACCATAATAACTGCTTCCACCCAACGCATCGTTTCCCTTCAATTTCTCCTTGCAGTATTAATTGTAACATGTGATATTTGGTGTTTCTCATGATACGTCCAAGATAAGCTGTCTTGCGACGTTTTATTGCTTGTAGAAGTTCACGTGCTCGATTAACTCGTGGTATAACCTCTAAGTTAGAAACCAGATGGGTCCACGGAATTTTTAAAATTCGCCTAAAAATCCACATTTCGGAGGCCTCGAGTCTGTTTATGTCAGAGACTTTGAGTGTCCAACATTCCATGCCATATAAGAGCACAGGCCACACATAACACTTAACAAAACAAATTTTTAGATTCATATCAAAGTCATGGCAGCTTAAGATCTTTCGAAATTTGCAAAATGTAGATCTAGCCATTTCCATTCGGGTTTTTATTTCGCCTGATGTGTCCCAATTTTCATTCAATCAGCATCCAATATACTTGAAATTTGAAACTTTTTCAATTTTTACATTATGAACCATCAGTATTTGATTAATGCCTGTCCCTGCGCATGCATGAATTTCGTTTTATTAATGGTAATTTTAAAACCGTAATTTTGCTCTGATAAAAAATTTTATTTAATATCGTTGCAAATCGTTCAAGTTATCTGCTAAAAGTGTGGTGTGGTCAGCGTATCTAATATTATTTATAAGCACGCCATTAACTTTAATGCCTTCATGTGAATCTCAAAGAGCTTCTTGGAAGATTTTCTCAGCGTAGATGTTGAAAAGGCGGCCGCCGTAGCCGAATAGGTTGGTGCGTGACCACCATTCGGAGTTCATAGAGAGAACGTAGGTTCGAATCTCCGTGAAACACCAAAATTAAGAAAAATTTCTAATAGCGGTCGCCCCTCGGCAGGCAATGGCAAGCCTCCGAGTGTATTTCTTCGGCTTAAAACTGTAGGTCACTCCATTTGTGGAACAACATCAAGACGTACGCCACAAATAGGAGGAGGAGCTCGGCCCAACACCCAAAAAGGCTATACGCGCCAATTATATACATATATAGATGTTGAAAATGATGGGTGATAATATACATCTTTGCCTAAAGCCTTTAAGAATGGAGATTTCCTGTGATTTTCCATTGTCAACATTAATTACGGCAATCTGGCTCCAATAAAGGTTTCTTAAACATCGCAACTCTTTTGTGGCAATATCGAGTGATGGTAGGATGTTAAAGAGCTTGTCATATTGCACTGTGTCGAATAATTTTTCATAGTCTAGAAAACACATGAATACCTCCTTTTGCACATCTTTGCAATTTTGGGCAAGAACATGAACACAAAACAGCGCTTCACGAGTTCCAATGCCATTTCTAAAACCGAATTGCGTAGGGCCCATGGCTTCTTCACATTTTTTATTAATTCTATTGTGTATAATTAAAAAAAAAAATTTAAGGAGTGATTCATGAGACTTATGAGCCTATATTCCTCGCACTTCTTTGCGTTGGATTTTTTTGGCAATGTTATGAAAACGGATTTTAACCAATCCTGTGGAAACTGTTCGGTATCGTAGATGTGGTTACAAATGTGGAGAAGTATCTGTAAACCTTCTTCGTCAATTAATTTTAAAATTTCTGCAGGAATTTCGTTGCTTTGTTATCTTTTGAGGAAGGTACAGCCTTTTCTATTTCGTTTAATGTAATGCTGTAACCACTGACGTCTTTTGGTTGGTTAAAAGGTGGTCGATTGTCATTAAATAGATTAAGGACATATCGTTCCCAAAGAAGTTTCTTTTCGTTTGTGTCTATTATGACCACATTCTTTTCATCTAGTAGCAAAGGTGTCTTCTTTTTATTGTGAACTCTGCAAGTTCTTTTGATCATTTTGTGAAGATTGAAATCATCATGTGCAGCTTGCAGTCTCTCTATTACATCGCATTCATTTTTTAGCCACTCAGTTTTCGCAACCCGCACTTTTCGACGCAGCAGGGTCACTCTATATGTTACATTTCAGTGTTGAGAATTTGGCGTTTGTGGGATAAGAGAGCAATTTTTCAGAAATATTCTCTAAAGTGGAAATTTTAAGTGATTTTCAGCATTTTATAGAAATGTTATGCTTATATATAAAATGAGCATGCATACACACACACAAATATATATACTTAAATATATATAAATAACCATGAGAATGAACCTCCATCGCTGAACTTGTTTGAATTAGACTTGTAAATGAATTTAATATTTCGCATTATTTAAAAATAATAAACGCCTTTTTAGTGCAAAATTAAAACTCGCTCAACATGCAATCAAATCTTAGCCATCACTCCGTTGAATTTGTAACAAACTGAGATTCAGATCGGGCAATTTGCGAAGCCACGCAACACCCGCTAGAGTGTCTCGAAATAGATTTCATGCTACCAGGTGCTTAGATTGGCGGGAGGGGATATTTCATTTAGTTTTTAGTTGCATACATTTTTTTGATTGAAAAATAAAAATAACTAATAATTTAGCTATTTTTTACGTGAAGGTATAACTTATTAGGATTTTAATCGTAATATTACAATAAAATGGGATTTCTAGTTTTCGAAATGTTTTGGAGAATTCATTTATGATTTTTTCTTTTGTTGAAGCAGCCAAACGTTTCAAACTTTCCGAAAAACCAGAAAACTACATGAACAAATGTGAGTTCTAAATTGAACTACGGAATGCAGTTTATTAGTTGAACCTCAGCAAACCTGCTTTTTCTATGGTGTTACGAAGGTAGATGAAATGGTTAAGGCATCAGTTTGGCACTCTCCAAGTAGCACTAAAGCGCCATTTCGATACCATTATGAGACCTGCAACGGGCAGATATCTACAGCCAGCCAGAGAATTTGAAGTAATGGAGAAAGTTAATGGGATTTAAGTTGGTGCACTGCCCCAGGCTGTCGAAGAAGGCCCAGCACTCAGTGACCTTAATCGTCCAGCTGCCAAACCCGGACATTTACAGAGAAAATGCTCAACAGTCTCCTTCTCTGAAAGGCCCCACAGCGTCTGCCATGGGGATTAAATGATAAACCCAGCTTTTCTGCGTGTGTGTCGCTCATTCAGTGACCGGTAAACACAACTACGAGTTTGGAAATTAAATGAAGTGGAGTCTCCACAATTTTCTGAGTCCTCCGTCTATTGTATTGGGACCACACTGTTTCCTAGCTCATGGAAAAACGGAGCTCCATCTCTTTTGCGCTTTCTTAAGAAATAAGTTGTGCAATTTCCCTTTAACAACAGTCAGGAGGATGTCACTGACAGGGAAGGAGTTCTCTGAGACAAATTAAGTTAACTCCTTCCTGGCAAATTAATCAGCAGTTTCATTTCCCTCTGTATTCCTATATCCTGGAACCCAGATCAGAGAAATGTCACCTCTACACTCAAGATATTTGATCTCCACCTTATAGGATTTAACTAGTTTGGATCTGCACCATGGCGTCGGCAGAGCCTTGACCGTGGCTTGACTATCGAAAAAAATGTTAATATCACCCCCGCTTCCACGTCCTCTAAGCATTTTGCATGTCTGCCGGATCGCAAAGGTTTCTGCTTGAAAAAAAAGTAGTATTCGGCAGTTTAAAGGAGATAGATTAATTGGCCGACTGTCGATTCCATCTTGGAGCCGTCAGTGAAGGGAGAGGTACCACCTTTGATGCCGATTTTTCCTCGTTAAAATCCTGTCCTGGCACGACCCCCAAACTCCAGTTTGCGTATAGAGAGATCAGCACCAAGTTCACATAAATAGGATGTTAACCCTTTCGCGATACTGTTGCCATATGGCAACAGTAAACTTTAAAAGGTCGTCAACACTCTCTTATAAACTTTTATCAACTTTTTTGTTACATATTTTCAAAAATTGAAGTTTAATGGTTAAACAGAAATAAAATAAATAATAACCGCCCATTATATATTATATCGGTAATACAACATTTTTAAAGAAAGCCTTCTGGCATATAGCACTTCACTCTGAAATTTGTATTTTACATTTTTAGATTTTTGAGGCATTTTGGGCAAATGTTTTCAACAATTTTTGAATAAAGTATATAGAAAAATGTTCAATCTGTCATTTGGCATATAAACATTTTTTCGCTCGCTAAGCTTGTTGCCATATGGCAACAAATTTCTCGTATGGTGTTAACCTGTATTAGATTGCAGAAGAAGTTTATTTGCGATTGAAACCAATACAAAACATTTATTGCCGTATGGCAACATTAAAAAAAAAAACACTTAAAAAAAAAAAAAAAAAAATTATTTGTATTCTTATTGGTCCTAAAATAAATACTCAGACAAAAATTTGGGTTTTTTGGATGGCGCAATAAAAAGATGTAGCGAAAGGGTTAACTGCTCAAAAATGCTACCATGTCCCTTAAGAGGTTGTCTCCAGAGGTCAACCTCGTTTAACCTCATTGCACTTTGAGCAGCAATGGAAATTACGTAAAAGTCGATAGGAAGTAAGTGCAAAATGACATTCAGGGCAGCATTGAGACAAGTTCTACAAGCTCCTGAGATGTCAATACAAGCAGTGCTATGCATTTTTCCCAGTTTATGGATATTATAGCCCTTCCGAAGAGTTTCCCACCAAATCAGGCATTTATTTTTGGAAGGTTTAAAGGTAAAGGAAATTTATGCACGAATGTTGAAAGTGTATAAGGACTTTTAGCCATCAATCAGTACAGTAGAAAGATAGGTTTCTGAATTTAAACGTGGTCGCACAAGCCTTGAAAACAATGCACGTCAAGGACGTCCAAACACCAGCAATCGTAGAAAAAATATAAATATAAAAGATTTAGTAGAAGCCTTAGGCATCTCATTGGACAGTGTAAGCAAAATTTTTCATCATGGATGAGACTTGGAACTATCTCCATGATCCTACATCAAAACAAGAGGCCAAAGAGTGATGTGAATCTGGTTCTTCGGTTACGAAACGAGTTCGGGTCCAGAAATCGATCAAGAATCAGTTTTTAGGGATGGGAAGGGAAGTTTTATGTGGATTACTTGCAAACTGGTAAAGAATAAAATCTGAATATTATTGCAACCGTTTAGATCAGCTGAAGGATTCGTTAAAAAATGCCCAGATTGCATAAGAAAAAAATCTTTTTTCCTCAGAGCAATGCAGAAAAAAGGGCATTCTTCCAATGGTTAAAATCCATGAATTAAAGTTCGAATTGCTAGAGCATCCACTGTATTCACCAGATTTGACCTTTAGCGACTTCCATCTTTTTCCAGACGTAAATGATGAGGTCATAGCAGCTGTGGAAGCGTATTTCGCAACGCTTCCAGATTCTCACTTCAGGGATGGAGTTCATACACTGGAGTCTCGTTAGAACGAAAGAATTGATACTCAGGGAGATTTTACTGAATAATGAAGTGCATTTCAAACCATAAAATTGTGTTTTTCTCATCGAACCCAAAACTTATGGAACAATCAGTACTCCTGAAGGCTGAAGAGTGAGCAACATTGTTGATCAATTAAGAACCCGACTTTTTCTGGGGAAGCGAGAGAGCTGCTTGAGTAAGGAACCTTTTATTTTTGATTCTTGGCTATTGCTCATAAATTGAAATTTTGATAAGATGATAATTCTTCATCAATTGAACGTGCCAAATGCTATATTTGCTACTCTTAGTATATTAGAAATTTTCGTTGAAGAGGGAAAGTGCTAAAATGTTGCTCAATCGAAAGTAACTGACCACGCCTCTGTCTCTCCATATAACGAAAACAAACTTGCAAAAATTATAAAATGCTTGGGAGCTGTTTTAATCGGATAAAATGTTGGCGTCGTCAATTTCCGTGTTTGTTGATTGACTGGACTTCAAGTATTCGTTCTAATTTGTCTACTTTGCCCTTCTTTTTCCTTCTTTTTGCAATCTTTTGTAGCAGCGAAGCGCCGAGTTTACTATTCGGGAAACTTTACTGCTGTTTTCTTCGTCGGCATTGGATGTAGAAGGAGGATGTTTTGAAGAACGATGTTCATTTCCTTTTCGGAATAAGAAAGGGCATCGTTTTTAGGGTTAGCTGCCTGGATAAGGATAGATCACCAAGTATTAGTTCGCTTACTAACTGCATCAGCTTTCCGTTTGAAAAAACGTTCTTTGTCTCACCAAGTTAGTGGCCGTTTAATGAAACATTTTAGGCCATATAGCGAGATAAGGGTCGTTTGAAAAGTCCGTGCAAAATCAGAGAGAAAGCACTACTGGTGCGTATCGAGGTTATTTTTAGTTAGTACCATCTCTTGGAAGAACACACACCAAGTTTCAGCCAGAACCGTCTATTTCTTGGCATTTGGCCCTTGTTTGGCATTCGTTTGAATGAGGAAGTCGAGTGATTTTCCTCTTCCATCACGACAACGCACCAGCTCACGCCTCAGCAGTGGTGGTGGGGAAAATTAATAGAATTCTCTAGACTTGGAACCCTCGGACGACTACAGGGTCCGGCACTCGAAGTGTAACCAACTAAAAATGCCATAAATTTTGTGTGGAAAATTACTTTTATCCAATTCAAAGTCAAAAAATGTTTGAAAATAATAAAAAAATAAGAATCAATTTACTTTTGCTCGATATGGCCACCTTTTGCCTTGACTGTGGCCTTGAGATGGTCCAGAAACGAATCGCAAGCTGTCCGAATGTAACTTGCAGGTATTTTGCCCCCCTCGAGACTGGTGAATCTTTTAGTTCGGACTTTGCTTATCAAAATGGCCCAAAGAGTATAATTCATCGGTGTCGGGTCTAGTGAATTTCAAAGCCATTGTGTGGACGTTATGAAGTTCGGAACGTTGTTTTTGTAGCCATTTTAGGTTCGCTCGCTGCGCCATTCTTGGTTCACAGCTGCACGAGCGGACTGAAGTTAGTTACACTTCGAGTGCCGGACCATGTATTTGTTCCCGAATTTCATGAAATGGCTGGCGGGAAAAAGATTATATTCAAACAAGGAGGGGATTGCAGAAACGAATCGCTATTTTTTGACTTGGTCAAATCCTACTATTCAGAAGGGACCAACAGACTCGAACAGCGTTGGACGAACACTATAAATCGAAAAGGAGGCTATGTTGAATAATGAAAAAGGTTTACCCCAAACATTTAAGTAATTTTTATCTTTGGATACAATTTTTGGACTATATACTTCTCAAACGACTCTTGCATAATGATCCGTTCACATTGGTGCCTCAACCAGGCATTTCACTGGAAATACAGCTCCGAGTCATCACTGCAGGTAAATGTTTTACTTTCGGAAGAACACAAACAGTTTCAACCTGTTCAAAAATATCCTCCTGCGCGCTTTGTTTACTGAATCCCTTATGTTTTCTTAAAAGTGCAATACTTTTGGCTGCCACTGCTTTTAGCAAATGCCTCATTCGCACCAAGTGAAACTTTAGCCTTCGATCTTCAAGTCTCAGGAATTTGTATAGAATTTTAGTGATTCAGCTTATTTTTTATGGGGTTAAATCAGTCCCTCGCCGCCCCCATCTGTGCCGCAGTATATCCCACACACACACACACACACACACACACACACACACACATACATAAATACACACACACAAACACACATGGAAGTACGCATATAAAGCAACATAAAGGCTTGTGAGCAGACAAAGAAAAGTGTTAAAACAGAAAAAATATCAGCCTCAGCTTGACACACCAACAAGCGGTTGGATTAAATTTTCTTCTGCGTGCCCCTGCAGCAGCATTCACCAATTTTTGTAATATGAATTTCGTATATGAATATGAGTAGAGTTGAAGCGATTCTGGCGTGTCTTGAGCTGTGCTCAAGTGTGTGCTGCTGATGTTGGCAGTTGGTTTCGTTGACGTGTGGCACGCGGGGTAGGGTGTAGAGGCATGTTTTAATGGGCCTATTGTGTGTTAAATCGACACGGGCGCTACTTTCCCACGATACATGAAATTTTCCCATCACTTAATGGCCCACACTGTTGCATGCTAATGTGCATACATACATACATACATATAAATGTACATACATACATACTTACCTACATACATATGTACCTACATATGTACATACAGAGGTATGTAAAATAAAATGTACTCAGTAGCAGAATCAAAAACACTTCGCATACAAACATGCAGACATACCTTAATTGGAGTAGTTGGTGTCAAAATGTGGGGAAAAAGTAATCAAAGATGCTGCTGCTAGCAACGTCAGTTATTGTAATGCTGTGTATTAGTCGAAAACGACCACTTTCCAAGCGAATTTATAACAGAAAACTTTTGAAAAACTGCAATATCCATAAATTTATTACAAAATATAAACTACATTATTGCAAAAAAGTAACGGCAATGGTTCTATAAAACGCAAAATAATTGTTTAATCATCAAAATTTATTTGGACGCCTTCAAACTGGGTTCCATTCGAAGCAGTACACATATGTCAACGATTAGTCCAGTCACCAAAGCACCTTTCAAAAGCGTTTGAAGAAATCTTCTCCAGCTCCTTCAGCGGATTCTCCTTAGTGGCCTCTATCGACTCAAAGCGGCGTCCGCGGTGTGGCAATTTAGGTTTTGGGAAAAGTAAACAGTCACAGGGGGCTAAATCCGGTGAATGCGGTGATTGTTCGGTGATATTTATCGAGTTCTTGGTCAGAAAAGTGTTCACAATATGAACCTTGGAGACGGTGCGTTATCATGGTGCAAGATCCATGAGTTTTCTTCCCACAAATTGGGCCGTTTCCTACGCACATTCTCACTCAAACGTCGCAAAACTTCCAATTAATATTCTGTATTTACCGTAGCGCCATTTGGAATGACTTCCGAGGGCACAACACCCGGATAATCAAAGAAAACGAGTAGCTTGATTTTCACTTTTGACCGACTTTGACGTGGTTTTTTGGAGTTCGGCTTATGTGGATAGCGCTATTCAGCCGCCTGTTGATTGGTTTGCATGCCAAATTCATATACCCACGTCTCATAAACAGTTATGATGTGCTGGATAAACGTGGGGTTCGAATTCACTTGCTCAAGCGTGTCGTCAGCCATCTTCTTTCAATGAATTTTTTTGAAAGATATTCAACTCTCTTGGAACGAGTCGAGCAGCCACGCGTCTCATGCCCAATTGATGGTGTAAAATGTTGCGAATCGATTCGTGAGACACGCTAAGATCTCGAGCTGCCTCCCTCAAACTTAAATAATGGTTTTCCAGCACCAATTTCTTGACTTTGTCGACGTTTTCATCCCTTGAAGACGTTGATGGGCGACCAGATCGGGGCAAATCTTCCACGACTTCTCGGCCCTCTGCAAAAGTCTTATGCCACTCGTAGACCCGTGTTTTTGATAAAACATACTCACCATAGGCTTTCTGCAACATTTTCAACTATTTGGCACACGAAATCCCGTTCAAAACACAAAACTTAAGACAAATTCTTTGTTCGATATTTTTATCCACAGTGAAAAACGCAGAGCACACCTGCGCTTGACTGATATAATTAAATGCCAAAAACAAGCTAATTGACAGATCCAGCTCAAATCCTGCGACATTGTAGAGGACAGGTGTACCAACATTCCAGCAAAAAAAAAAAAGTTAGACATTTTTGTCCTAACCCTCAAGTGAGTGCACCAAGTCTACTTCCTTTATTAGAGGTAATTTGGAGCTCTGAAAAGATTCCCAACGAGCTCAAGGAAGGTTTTACTTCGCTCATACCGAAGAAAGGGAATTTATTTGAATGCAAAAATTGGAGGGGCATAAGACTGTAAAGTATAGTGAAGAAAATAAATAGCGCACGTAATAAACAAACGACTGTCAGATGCCCTGCTTAGTGGCTTGAGGAAAGAACAGGTGGACTTTAGGCCACGCTGCCCTTGTGCCGATCGCATTTGCACCCAGAGTTATACAAGGTTAAAATAAACAAGGCTGAGCTGAAATATTGGGTTGGGGAAAAAGTATTGTCGTATTTTGTCAATTGAGCGCAACATTTAAACATATCTTTCGTTGTACTTATTACATCGGGTCACACTAAACGGCGATTTGAAGACGACAATCTGTACTACAAGTGTCTCTCTGACAGTATTGTGATCGTACATTTCAGTCTTAAGTTATAGCGCGTCAAAGATGGAGTCCACCAAGCAAGAAATTCGTCATATTTTACGTTTTTACTACCTTAGAGGTAAAAATGCAACGAAGGCGGCGGCAAAAAATTGTGAAGCTTATGGGCCTGATACTGTAACGATTCGCACAGCACAGCGTTGGTTCGATCGATTTCATTCTGGTGTAGTAGATGTCGAAGATGCACCCCGTACTGGTAGGCCAATCGTCGTAAACTGACTGATAAAATCGTTGAAATTATCCAAAGAGACCGGCATGTGAGCATTCGCTTGATTAGTCAGGAACTAGGTGTAGACCACAACCATTGCAGAAGATTTGATTCCAAAAAAAGCGGGATGTTTGGGTGCCACACGTGTTGACGCAAAAAAAAACTCTTGGACCAAATCAACGCTTGCGATTCTCTGCCCAAACGTAACGAACTTGACCCATTTTTGAAGCGGATGGTGACTGGCGATGAAAAGTGGATCACGTACGACAACGCCAAGAGAAAAAGATCGTGGTCGAGAAGCGGCGAGCCGGCCCAAACCATCGCCAAGCCCGGATTAACCGCCAGGAAGGTTTTGCTGTGTGTTTGGTGGGATTGGAAGGGAATTATCCACTATGAGCTGCTCAACTATGACCAGACCCTTAATTCGGTTCTC
The DNA here is from genome assembly GCF_028408465.1 of Anastrepha ludens. NCBI lineage: Eukaryota > Metazoa > Arthropoda > Insecta > Diptera > Tephritidae > Anastrepha > Anastrepha ludens. The sequence goes on along the minus strand of NC_071499.1, from coordinate 21,628,869 downwards.
TACTGTGAGCAACTTGACCGTTTGAAGCAGGTGATTGACCAGAAACGGCCAGAATTGGTCAATAGGAATGGTGTTGTGTGCCACCAGGACAACGGTCGTCCCCACACATCTTTGATGACCCGCCAGAAGCTACGGGAGCTCGGATGGGATGCCCTATCGCACCCACCATATAGTCCGGACCTGGCACCAAGTGACTATCATCTCTTCCGGTCCATGCAAAACGCCCTTGGTGATAATAAGTTGGCCTCAAAAGCCCTTGCGAAAACTGGTTGTCTGAGTTTTTTGCAAATAAGGAGGGGGGGTTTTATAAAGGGGGGATAATGAAGTTGCCTTCTAAATGGCAGCAAGTTTGCGAGCAAAACGGGGCATATTTGACTTGAATCAGTTAATTCTAAGTACGTTAAATAAAGTGTCAAATTTCGATCACAAATACGACATTTCTTTTTCCTTGGGTTGGGAACAGGAGCTTTGTTCTGACAACTTCGGGTTTATTTATTCAAAATAGTCCCCTCTGGCCTCGATACACTGTTTTGCGTGATCTAAAAGCTTTTCGAAAGAATATTTCAGGCCATTCACCGGAATGTCCTTCAGGACGTGGGTACACGCCCTTTGGATGGCCTCTACGGACGCAAAACGTTTTCCTATCATGGCCAAATGCAATTTTTCAAATAGGTAGAAGTCACAAGGAGCCATATCAGGCGAATACGGTGAGTGATTTATGGTTAAAATGCGATTTCCAGTCAAAAAATCAGTGACAAGAGTGGATCGATGAGGTGGTGCATTATCATGCAATAAGCGCCAGCTTTCTCCTCCGCGGTATTCCGGCATTTTTGATAAATTTACGAACAATTTCTGTGGAGTTTTCAGTGATTACTGATGTTCATTGTCATTTATGTCCTCACGTCCTCATATCCTGAAACGTGTAAACCACTCATGAACTCTGGCATGAGATAGGCAATCATTGCTATAAACTTTTTTCATCAATTCAAATGTTTCGGTAGAAGTTTTACCGATTTTAAAACAAAATTTGATATTAGCTCTTTGCTCGAAACATATTTTTGTACCGATGATACAAACATACTGACACTTTAGACGCAATAACTTCGCTTCCACTGAACCGAATGTCACCAAGCTTTCACTGGAAGTCAGCTCGGGATGCAACTTCCAATGCACTAACTCCTTAAAAAGATGGCGCCATTTCGGACTTCACCTTGTACATCAAACTTTCAGTGTCGAGACGTTAAGTAAAGATCAAAATAAATATTCCTCAAAAACATTTTTTTAGTTAGTAAAAAACAAATTTCGATGATTCGTTTTGAGCCACCTTGAATATGTATATGTATACGTACATTCATCAAACAGATTAACGAAACCAACGCAAGACAAGTCTTGTCGAGGCCATATGCTCCCGAGAGGAGTGAACAAGGAAAAAAAATGTACATTCATACATATTAAAAAAACAGACTAAAATTAGAATCTATTCATGCATGTAAAAATCGTCCCATAAATCTCCATTGCCAATTTATGAAAACCTTCAAAGTGTGCCCTCAGTGAGCCATTCAACGTTGTTTTGGACTGCTAAACCCTTATTCCAAGAACCGTACACCTTGTTTTGTTGTTTTAGCAGACAATAACAACAAAAGTAAATGACAAATTAATTATTTTTAAGTGTATGTGGAGTGCTAATGAGCTGCTGGGAGCGTTAAATGAGTTGACATTTGTTGTGACAGAATAAATAGACTTTGCATGGAAACATTTCACTTATCTATGTACGTAGGTATGTCTGTGCATGTAAGCTGCATATGTGTAAGAGTAGGACCTCTTCTATATGTGATTTGCTGTTCATAGCCCACACGTCTTCGTAGTTTCAAATTGAAAACAAAAGCGATTCGCTTGTTTTACGCTCGAACTTCTCGAAAAACATTGTTCCACATTGTCCGCAAGCACTGGCATCTAAAAGTATCATACATTTCATACTCCCAAACAAGTCTGAGTACATGCCTTTATAAATATTCCTACAATTGGACAAACTCTGATGCGGGTATCGCATTCACTTTTGTGCACAACAAATTTTATTGTACGGCCCAGCGCAAAGGCCGCGCTCCTCGGTAGTGGCGCATGCGCGACAATGGCACGAAAAAAGCATAAACTACTTTCGGGTGGCATAAACTAACACATGCATACACATACCTGTACTGAAATCTACATCTAATAATGAGCACCCCAGCAGGGAAAATGACTAGTTGTGAACTGGAATGCTACCAGTTTTCAGATTTCAGCTCAACGAGTTCGTATTCTATCTTTATTCCAATTTAGTTAGTTGGCTTGTTAACGAAATCTTTAATTGTTTTGTTATTCAATGGCCATGCATTAGCAAAATGCTAGTTAGGTTAGGTTAGGTTAAATGGCTGCCCTAGCTTAGGGCACACTTGGACAAATATTGAAAATTCGTCCGTTGTGATGCCATACATGGGAGAGGAGAAAGGAGAAGGGAAGGAAGAAGGAGTATTGGGATTTGAGACGATGATGGCCATGCATTTTACGACGACGCCGACGGTGGCTGATTTGCATTCGTAGTTAGCCGAATTTATGATATTTACACCGGCTATATCCGTAGGCGTAGCAAAAAAATTAGAGCCCAGATGCCTTTGCCAGACGAGGACAACCGAGAAGGAGGTGTTGAGATGATTCCACCTCGTCCTCCAGACAGCTTCTGCAGAACGCACTTGAGGCAATCCCAAGTCTCACTGCATGAACACCTAACGGACAATGTCCGGTAAGGATACCCACCAAATTCGAGAGCTGGGGATTTGTTAGCCTTGGGAGTTCCCTCCCCGATCTACCCGTGGCCAGAAGGATCTCGTGGCCTTGCACGTTTGCGCACTCGCTGAGTTGACTCGAGGCCCATCTTTCCAGGAGCAGACTACAGGTTCTTAAGGGAACCCCAATTCTTTCATTTCGCGACGAAATCGTCTCCAAAGTTCCCTGTTTATCCAGCTCATCACAAACCAGCAGTTTCTCTCTATGCCGCTGTGACCGGCAACCCAAATGAGCCTGATGTCGAAGTATTCGGATGCAATCGAGAGAAAAGCCAGACATTCCTCGACTAATCTCGAACGCACAAACAGCGAGCCCAAGGCCCTAATTGCCGCTTGGCTATCGGAGTAAATATTTACTTCCTTAACGGTAATAACCGAAGTAAGCAACCAGTCCACCGCTTCCTTAATTGCGGATACCTCCACTTGGAAAACATTACAGTGGTCCGGGAGCCTAAATTTAAGTTCGATGGGAGGCTCCTTACAGAATACTCCCCCACCAACCCTTCCGTCCAACTTCGAGCCATTCGTGATACTAGTTAAGGGGACTCGGTGCTCTAGAGCACGAAAATTTCAATTTTTTTCACGATTTTGTTTTTTGCCATTAAAAATTAAAAAAAACGATATTTCAACTTTTCGAGTTTATTGCTACATCTAGCTATTGAAATTATGATTCTAGTTCCGACGAAAGCCATACATGTTGTGAATTCAAATTTCAAGAGATTCGGTCGAACTTTTTTTTTCATCCCCGACGTGCTGAAAAAAGTCGTTTCCGTCGATAAATGAGTTTAAAGTTTGACCCATGAGGAGCGCGCCTAGCGCTCTCTACCAAGTTAGTGGGCTGTAGAAGCTATAATATTGGGAATTTCCATATGAAAAGTTCACAGTATATTCTTAAGATACTATACTTTCGAAATAACGAAAAACCTGATCCTATTAAAATACCAGCCGTACCAGCCCAACCAAACTCTAGCCCAAAATGTCTCTAAACGAACCATTTTTAGACCAGTTATTTGTTGTCCGAAAAGAAATTGCCGATTTTTCAAAAGAAAGTGAATACATTTTTATTAAAACATCGAATGAACTTTAATCAATTATATATTTTCCATTTTGTTCGATAACCTTTTGCCATCTTTCCGGTAAATCCTTTTCCGGCGCTCATAGAACTTCTGGCCTTTACATATTTACAAAAAAAAAACTGAAACAAGTTCTTTTTATAGTCTCGCCATTGCCGAAAGTTTTAACATTTAAGGAGTTCTGCAAATAGCGAAACAAATAGTAGTCTGACGGTGCAAGGTCAGAGCTATATGGTGGATGCATCAAAAGTTCTCAGCCAGGCGCTCTCAGTTTTTGGGGCGAGTGACCAAAGATGTATGCGGTCTAGCGTTGTCCTGAAGAAATATGGAACCTTTGCGAGTGATCAATTCTGGTCGCTTCTTCTTGATGGCTGTATTCAATTTGCCCAATTGTTGGCAGTAGACATCCGAATTAATCGTTTGGTTCCTCTGAAGCAGCTCAAAATATACCACACCATTCCAGTTCCACCAAACTGACAGCATAATCTTCTTTTGGTGAATATCAGCCTTTGAAGTGGTTTATGGCGCTTCATAATACTTGGAACATGCTCGTTTTCTATTGACGTTATTGTAGACAATCCATTTTACATCACCAGTGATAATAATAGCTTCAAAAACGGATCGACTTCATTGCGTTTAAGATGCACAAGATCACAAGCGTTGATTCGGTTTGTTAAATGAATTTCTTTCAATTCATGTGGTACCCAAATATCAAGCTTTTTTACCATATGCTCATAAAAGGTTGATTTTGGTATATTTAACTTCTCTCCAATCTCACGCAAAGTTGCATGACGATCCAATTCGATTAAAGCCTTGATAACATCTTCATCGACACCACTTGGTCGACCTGAACCTGGTTCATCTTTAAGTGAAAAATTCTCCAGAACGGAATTTGATAAACCATTTTCGACACTGCCTTTCTTTTAAGACGTTATCACCATACAAATCAAGCAACTTCTTAACAACTTTCTCTGCGCTTTTTCCTTTATGAAAATAATAAAGTAAAATATGACGAAAATGCTTTTTTGTGGGCTCCATATTAAAATTGACGCCAAACAAACAAATATAAACACAATTGTGCGTACTTTTTTTCTAAAGCAAGCTAAAAGTGACAGCTAATAACTGTCAAAAGATAAAATTAAAGTAAATAGTCACAAGCTGTTTAGAACACTGGAGACTTTCTTCTTTAAAAGAAAAAAAAAAACAAAAACTGATGCTATTCTAATCAAAGATGAACTAGTTTGATTTCTTCTATAAAATACCAGTACCTGCACTGGTATGCTTCCTAACTTGTTTGGCTTTGGCTTCCCTGCAGGGCATTAATGGCCACATCCATACATACATACGTAGGTACGTATGTGTGTGCCCTTATGCTGCTAGGGGACACATTAGAATTTCCGTCTAACCGCGATTACATATCTAATGATGTTGTGGGTTTTTTGCTTATTGTTCTGCTGTTGCTGATGGTTTTGGACAGAAGTTGTTTTGTTTTCTGTTGTTGCGAAGGTTTTTTGTTGTATTGTTTTAGTCAGCGACAAATAAGTACTCGCTCGTACAATTGCCAACGTCTCCTTTTGTTTACACACTCAAATATTTGTACTCACTTATTTTTATAGTTATGTGCCTTTGAATGTTTCCATTTAGACATTAAATGAATGCTTTGGACAATTTTTTCATTCATGCGAATTCGTATTTAATGGGCCAGGTCAGTCGCTAGTGCAGAGCTTCAGGACAGTAACTAAGTAAGGGTGTGAAGGGAAAGTCCATGTCACGTTGCTTAATATACATGTTCACCTATGACACGGAGATTTCTGATTTCCTAGAGCTAGCTTCCAAAAAAAAAAAAAAATGAAAATCCAGCGCACAATCAGGCGGAATTTTCCAAATTTTAATGGATTTATGTACATTGCCGTATTAACGCCTATATTCGGCCTCTCCCATAATTGTTAGAGGCATTGCCCCCTCAGGCCCTTGAGAGGCTAATTGATCGGTTCGTAAGGTGTGAAATTCCTTGGCGGTGTTTATGCCTATTGTAAAGGCCGAAAGGTGGGATCGGCCTTGGATACTATTGCTAAAGATATTGACGGGCTATTAACAGTGTCCTCCCGGTTGCAATCACTAGGTTCCTGGATGAACTGGAAGTCTGAACCGACCTTATTAGGCTTATCCACACAATGCTTTGCAATAGAACGGTTGTGGTAAAAAGGGGCGGTGCCTCTCCTGTCGGCAGGTGAACAGAGGCACTCCGCAAGACGGTGCTTGCTCGCCACTACTCTGGGTTGTCTTTCCTAATGACTTGCTAGAGGAGCTGAAGAGGAGAAGCTGCAAGGTGTTTGCCTACACGGATGACGTTGCACTTATTGTTAGAGAGAAATTTTTAGATACTCTGACGGAATTGATGCAGGACTAGTTGAAAAATGAAACGCAGATTGCGATCTTTCGGTAAATAATCTGAAGACGGAGCTTGTCTTATTTACGTGGAAATATAAAATGCCTAGAACTCAACTCTCTCCAATAGCGGGCTCTCTCGGTGCTCTCGGACAGGGTGAAGTACATAGGACTCATCCTTGACAGCGGGCTAACCTGACTCCTCTCTCGACTGTATTCCAATACTTCGATATTAGACTCATTTGGGTTCCTTGTCACAGTGAAAAAGCGGGAAGCTGTTAGGCTGATGAGCTGGTCAGATGAGGGATCTTCGAGACGATTTTACCGCAAAATAAGAACATTGTGATTCCTTTGAGAACCTGTGGTCTGCTCTTGCAAAGATGAGCCTCGCGTCAACTCAGAGAGCGCTGGGTTAATGCGGGTAGATCGGGTGTGCCTCCAATCATAGGCTCGCGAATAAGCATAACAGACCACGTCAGAGATCGCAGTGTACTTTGGCCCAACGAAAACGTAGCGTAACTAACTAGTTAACTGATATTCGTGCTGGCTTAGCTTACAGGAGTCGGTAGGGGTATGCCTCTTCTACAGAAGATCTTAGTTTATGCCATCTTCGTACGGCAGTTAGGATTTCATAAGACGCTGTTGAGGGGTAGTCGCTATTGCGAAAAGCTTTCTTAGGTAGGTAGGTAAGTAGAAGTGGCAGTCAGTCTTGAAACCAACTCACTTAGACCGTTACCAATCCTTTTAAAACAATTTTGTTTTAAGTGCAAGCCCACTGATCTGCCTGACACTTATATTCCTAAGTACATTGGCATCCTTCAAAAACTTTGAGCTAAAGTATCTAAACCTAGTGGCATGGCACGCGGAGACATGAAAGAGAAGATGTCTGACAGACTGTCCCTCCTCCTCATAATTGCAGCTTCTGCAATAGTCGAAATGAGACACGCTAAATCTTTGAACATGTCGACTTAGGATACAGTAGCCTGTGATCGAAGCAACTAACATAGAGACGTTATTCCTTGGCCGATTAGGTAGCCCCTTGAGCGCCTGACATCCCAGATTGGCCAAATTCTTTTTGTAGCGTTACATGTCAGACTATCAACGCATCTCGTCTTGACCGAAGTGACAAAGCTGCTTGCACCACGCTGTCTGTAGGTTGAGAGGGGTATACCTACAATCTCCATACCTAGAGGGAGGCGAGTGGAAGTGTACTCTCTCGCTAATTTGCCCTGGCACGCATATCAAATGGATGCGGAAATATTCCGACCTCTCGCTAAAAGATGTCCGGCATTTGCGCGCTATGATGGAATTAGTGACAACCCCACCAAGAGATTTAATCACTGTCTGGCTATAGGAGTAAATATACACTTCTCACATTTTTGTTTAACCACACAGCTACCCCATCAATTGCTACAATTTCAGCCTGAAATACGCTATAGTGATTAGGTAGGCGAATCGCTTACTTTTGGCTTCTTACAGTAGACGCCACAGCCAATTTCATCGTGTAACTTTGAACCATCAGTAAAGAAAAGCTTTCTTTGTCATTTAGTATTTCATCGGTGGACATAGAAAATGGACTAACCGATCGGTAGTTAGCACAAACCCTCACTTTTACGGAGACCGCAAACGGAAAACATTTGTGAAAAGCCTTCATTTCCCTTGGCCTTGTTGGGCAAGTGGCCAAATTACATCACCAAGTTCCACAAATGTCTCAAGCTCAGATGGTTTTTTTTTAAAAGCTTTTTCAAGGTAGAAATACACTTGGAGAAAAAAAATGTCTACCATTAAACACCAAATGTTTGAGGTTCCGAACCGAGCCACTATCAAATGTTATTCACGCCACATTTATCGGATTACCGTAATAAATACAGTTGCGTTAGATGCAATTCTAAAGTACAGGGAGACTAAGTTCCCCTGCTGTCTTTAAGTTTTTCCTAATGACGATTAAAAAATAAAAACAATTACAATCTTCAAACCATACATAATTACATGTTTTCATTCGGGGGCATCATTGTTTATACAGAAACAAAAAAACAGTAAAAAATGGGTGCTGGTACTATTTTTTTACTGCCATGTTCAAGGAAATGAAATTGCCGATGAATTGGCCAAGTGCGGATCAGTTCCGCAGAAATCATGAAGTGGATCAGCGATTATGTAGACAATCTACATAAAGAGTGATGGTCCAGTCTAAACCACTGCAGTGTTTTGTGACAAGCCCGAACAGAAAACTGTCGAACTTTCATCTACGTTCGGTTGATGGTCGGTATTATTACAGGACATAGCCCGTCATCATCATCATGAATTCCCTGAGTTCCAGTGTAGAACATAGGACCGCAACGGATTTCTTCCATTCGGATCTGTTTTGCGCCAATCTTTTAACTTTAGCTAAGCTGCATGGCGCAGGTTTCTGACTCCAGCGGTTCTCTGCAGGTTGGTTTTTCACGTCTGTGGCTTCCTGGGGGGTTCCAGTCAATGACGGCCCATGGACGCAACCCATGGGGTCAGCATATGACCGCCATTGGAATGAGTGAGGACCTAATTTGCCTGTCTTGTTTAGAGGAGGCGGATGGCACTGAGCATTTTCTCTGTGAGTGTCCCGCATTTGCTAGAGCAAGGCTACGAATTTCGGGTTCCGATGTTATGAGTATGAGTAAAATTCGTGCTCTCTGGATATTTTCAGATTTGCCAAAAAACCTGGAAAATTCTCTCCCGACTAGCTATCAGCTATGTTTGTCGCTATTCTATCCTATCTCTTTCTCTTTTTTACTTTTCTCCTTTCCTCCTTGACTATCCAACCTTTTACCTTCCAGAGCTTGGAATGCAATGAGCTTTTTAGCCAAAGTCCTTAAGGAGTTACCATTCGCCCGCTGCTTCTTGGCTCGCCTTTTTCAAATTTCAATTTTCAATTTCACATGGAAATTATAAAATTTACTATATTTGAGGATTTCGTCCAAATATTTCGGAAAAATATTGAGATTTACATAAGCTGGATCGATTTCAAGGTACCTTAAAACATTGCATTTTTTCACATCAGTTAGTACAATTTTTAAATATTTTTATTCACACCTTTCCTTTGAGAACCTGTGAGCTGGCCTCTCGTCAACTCAGCGAGCGCTAAGCTAGTGCGCAAATGTGCAAAGTCGCGAGATCCTTCTGGTCACGAGTAAATCGTGGGCACTCGAGGGAACTTCTAAGGCTAACAAAGCCGGACATTGTCCGTTAGGTGTCCATGCGGTGAGACTGGAAGAAGCTGTCTGGAGGACGAGGTGAGACTGGAAGAAGCTGTCTGCCCTACTCTCGTCGTCTTTCTTCTTCTCAGTTGTTATGCTTTCATCTGGGCTCTCACTTTTTCGCTACACCTGCGGATATTGCGGGTTTGAATATACACATCTGGTGTAATTCATCAGTAGCTTAAAGCGGTTAATTCAAACGTAAATCGCTGTTGGTCGCCTCTTCTAATCCAAACTCCTTTCTTCCTTTTCTTCACCCTGTCTGATTCCTTCCCATCTCCTTTTTCCCTACCTCCCCCTGTATGGTATCACAACGGACAAATTTAATATTTTTGTTCAAGTGGGCCCCTCGCAAGGGTAGCCTCTTAATCTAACCTAATCTCTTCACACCTTTTAAGCTTCAACTCTTCTATCCCCTGAGGGGATGGAACAAATATTTTTAAAAACTAATTTTTTTGGCCGTAGCCAAATTGGTTGGTATGGGAGTGCGTAAGTTAAAATCTCCGTCCATGAAACAGCAAAATAAAAGAAAAAGTTTTAGTTCTAATAGCTGTCGCCCCTCGGCAGGTAATGACAAGCCTCTGAATGTATTTCTGCCATGAAAAAGCTCCTCATAAAAAACCATTTAACGTTCGGAATCGGCTTAGGTCCCTCCATTTGTGGAACAACATCGTGACGCACACCACAAATAGGAGAAAGAACAGTCTCTTACTGCTCCACAAGACTTTGTTAATTGTATTTTTGAGTTATTTAATTTGTTATTAGTTTTGAGGCTTAGAAATGGAATACCCAGGAGGCAAAAATCGCCATTTTCGACACTCTTCCGCTTTTCATCGAGGCCAAAAAGCTGCCGAAGCAGCCTGATCCATTTGCGATGTGTATGGAGAAGGTGTCATAGGCGAGTCTACAGCGAAATGGTTTGCAAAGTTCACTGCACCTCCTGCAGTGTAAGGCCTTTTGAATTCGAAGAAGAACGTTTCAAATCACTTTCAAACGAGAATCAGTCGTGATTTGGCGGAAAAAATGAGCTACGATCATAAAATGATTTTCAATCACCTTCAAAGAACGTCACCTTCAAATTGCTTCTCGGCATGTCGTCCGCCACCGAGCAACACGCGATCATAAATAGCGTCGAATGAGATGAGAAATGGTGCCTTTACATCAATATGAAGCAACGAAAGAAGTGGGTGGCTCCAGGAGATACGCCAAAGTAGAGAGTCAAAACGGATTTTCATCCAAAAAAGGTCGTGATATGAGTTTAATGAGACTGGTGCACTGGGAGATGCTCGAAAAGACGGTCAACAAGGAGTCCTACATTGCCCAGCTACACCATGTGAATGAGGCTGTTCGACTGAAAAGACCTGATCGACATGGTCGAACCATACTCCTTTACGACAACGCCAGACCTCATGTTGCACAAGTCGTCAAAGCCGCACTCTAGAGAGCTCGAATGGGAGGTTCTACAGCATCCGCCCTATACTCCGGGCTTTGCACCGACCGATTACTATCTTTTACGCTCCCTGTCAAACCATGTGAAGGGCGTTACCCTCGATGACAAAGAGGTCCTTAAAAACTGGCTCAACAACTTCTTTGAACCAGACCAGGCGATTTGTAGCGAAACGGCATCAACTAATTGGCCGAGATTTGGGAAGAGGTTCTAAAGGGTACGAACTTATTCCCTGACCCAATATAATCGACTTTATAAAGGGTTTTCTAATAAGAGGTGTTATTTTGATATTCAAAGAAAAATGCTATTTTTTATTATAAATGATCGGATGTTTATTTCATTATAAAGAAGAAGGTATGCCGTTAATAGTGGAAAATAACATCAGGCAAATGACCACCACGACCACGCTTACAGGACAATATCCTTTTCATAAAATTTTCCATAACCGAATTGCAAAGTGGCTGCCCTATGTCCTCAATAGCCTCACGAATTCCATCTTTGAGGTCTTGAATCGACCCTCGGCTTTTGGCGTAGACCTTCTCTTTCACGTGGCCTCAAAGAAAAAAGTCCCAAGGTGTTAAATCACAAGATCTCGGTGGCTAATTGTGATCACCTCTCCGAGAGATAACACGGTTCGGAAACTCGTCCCGTAAAAGATCAATGATTTCATTGCTTGTGTGGCACGTAGCGCCGTCTTCTTGAAAATACACCTTGTCCAGATCAATATCAACCAAATCCGGCCATTAAAAATCGTTAATCATCTCTCGATAGCGCAATCCATTCACCTGTAACACCTGTTATTGGAAAACCCTTTAGTTCCATTGGAAAAACTGCAACTTTTTTTTATGACGCACCCTAATGTACCTACGTGGCGTTCATGTGGCTCAACAACCGAAAACGCACTTCTCCCTTAAGGTAGAGCAGTGCTGTGATTTTGTCAAACGATACCCGGTCACACACTTAAGTGAGAGATCATTTACTTCCTATATACTTACACACCGCTACTATTAATTCAATTTGCTGTGGCAGATCACTTTTTAAATGCATCTGCTCGAACGCCGTTACGACATTGCCTCAAAGACCGACTAAGTGTGATTTACAAAGAATTCCCAAACATGAGAACGCCGCCGAGATGAACAATGGCTAGAGTGGTGATGGAGCTGATGCTGGTGCTCCGGTATGTGTGCTGTTGGTGATGGCAGCAGAAGTGTCTCCAATGCCAAGCATTAACGGTGAGTTTTCCAAACGCACACTCAACCAAAGCTCAAGCGCTACATTCAGTCCAAGTAGGTACTCGTCACCATGAAAACGCTTGTCTACTCTAGCGAGCGCTTACACATATTTGCACGCACACATGCATGCGCTAAAAACTCCCACTGTTAGGTTGCGAGTGAGCTTACACACGACTTGAACACGGCCAACTCGATCCAACTCAACTGCGCTTCTGCGCATGCGCATAGTATATTTTGTGTGTGTGTGTGTGTGCCTAAGTATTACCACGATCATGCAAGGGAAAGGTAGCTGGTAGTACTCTTGTTTATTATTATGCGATGGAAATTAAAATATACGACTAACTGCCATGTCTACAACTGCTGGCGATTGCCCCTCTTTTACTTATTATTACATATTATTTTCTCAGCCCATTCAAAAACGCCTGATGGTATTGGGTTGCCAGCGCTCGCCTTCTGCGCCAGTCACTCAGTTTACTTCCGAAAACCTTTGAGAACGGACGCGTTTTTCTTTCAACTCGACAATCAGTCTGCAAATTTAATTCTTTCTTACGCGCGCCGACGACTTGGTAACAGAACGGTTAGGAACCACACGAAAAAAAAGAAGAAGAAAACACAAAAACAAATAAAGTACTAAAAACAACCACCGACCGAACGAGCAACACAATTTTAACCACCAACTGCGCCTTTTTTTATTGTGTCATTAATGTTTTGTTTTTGTGCGTTTTGTTGTGTTCGCTTGTTCTACGCGGCCAAAAACCCTCGCTCATTCATATGCAAGCCCGCGATCGCCTCCGAAGCGTGACGTGATATTACCTGTGCGTGTATTCACATGAGTTTGTGTGTGTGTGAGTATGCCTGCATTGGAATTTTGACTACTTTTCGGTGGTTCAAATTTATGTGGGAAAAGTGTTTGTGTTGGTGGTGAGCAGTGTCGTCCTGTAAGGATATTTACATATGGCCGGCCGTATGGAAGGTGCCTGCACCTGTCACGACGTGCAACCGTATAAAAGTGAAAAATTGGAAACTCCTTTCGAGCGCGAAATATTGACTGCCATTAAATTAACTAAAATATTCTAAACTTCAAGCGATAAGCAGGTAATTCATTTTGAGATACGAAATTCGTACAAAAAGTTCACCAGTTTTGTGTTCCCACGCTGAGGAGGTGATAAAAATAATTAATTCTTAGAATTTTTTGTTTGTTTCACATTTGTGTGTACAGAAATCCACGTAATGAGGAAAGTTTTTTAAATGTCATTCACCTAAGAGTGAAACGATTATTTTGACCTCGATTCAAGCAGCTCACAAATTTCGATTCGGCGTAGTTAAGTGCCCAATGGATAGCAATCAAACTCACGATGAAATGATAAGAAGACGAATCTGGGATCTTCTTCACCTTTCTTGCTTTTATCCCATTTCACTTGGGGTTAACTCGTAATCTCCAGATTCTTCGATCTTGGCTCGTCTCGGTTGTTGTCGTTATTGTAGCAACATAAACATTCCCGTTACATATACTGGGAATGTTGCTGAAGTGACAGCCTTTGACCGGATAAAATCCGGGTCGTTCAGGTTACATAGAACCGACTGTCGTCGCCTGTGTGTTTAAGTTTGCACGTTTCATATCACTTTCTATTTGCTTCGTCCATATATGTTGTGGTCGTCCTGGCTTCCTCGCTGCAGTGGCGTTGCTTACCACGTTTTTTGTCATATCTGATTCAGGCTTTCTCGGGACATGCCCATACCAGCAAAGACGACTTTCTTGCATTTCTTACTCAATTTACGCGATTTTAAGACTTCCACCAATGTGTCGATTAGGCACTTTGCCTAGTATTGTGACCGAGGCTGACCATCTCAACATTTTCATATCGGCCGTTTGAAGTTTTCTTTCGTGTGTTTTTTTTTTATAGGCCAACACTCGGCTCCCGTGTGAAAGAGAAGTGTCAATCTTTTGTCGCATAGCACTCCGGTAAGAGTTTTCCATTTTAACCATGCCAAGTTAACCTTGTGTTGCACATCTTTGTTAACTTCTCGAGTATTTGTTAACTAGGCCTAAGCATTTAAACATGTGAACCTCATTTAGCGGCCTGAGGTCCAACAAAATTGGTGTTAAGCTGGCTGTTGTTGAGTTAGCGGAAAACTCACAGCGCATGGAAAACTTCTTATGGGATCCCGCCGGTATATTCAAATAGACTCTTTAATTTAGGTAAAGAGCACATAGAACTCTCACTGTGGGTTACTCGAGATGCGATTATCTATACAACTATCTGAGTAGACTTCTTCTTCATTGGCGCGATAACCACTTACGCGATTTTGGCTGAGTTTAACAAAGCGCGCCAGTCGCGCCAAAGCTCGCACACCAAGTGAAGCCAAGTCCTTCTCCACTTGATATTTCCAACGCAGAGGAGACGTTCCTCCTCCTCTGCTACCACCAGTGGTACCAGCATCGAATACTTTCAGAGCCGAAGCGTTTGTATCCATTCGGGCGACATGACCCAGCCAACGTAGCCGCTGGATCTTTATTCGCTGCGCTATGGCTATGTCGTAAAGCTCATACAGGTCATCATTCTTGCGCAGAATCTTTCTCTCAAACACTTCAAGCGTCGCTTCATCGGATGTTGTCATCGCCCCTGCTTTTGTGCGATACGTTAAGACGGGCATGATGAGAGCCTTGTAGAGTGTTGGTATAGTTCGTCGAGAGAGGACTTTACTACTCATTTGCCTACTTCTGGGTAGATTGCATCTTTTAAATACATTATTCGAGACATGGACGACGTAACGATGAAAAATATTACCTGGGGGTATGCATTTTTACTGTCGCTAGACGAGAATTTCACTAAGTAAGTAGTGAGACTCTTGATCACAAAAATGCTTAATTTTATCAAAAGCTTTCAAATACTAAGCTTTCCAGAACAAATCTCAAGTTGATGCAATGTATATGGACTTCTCTAAAGCGTTTGACAAAGTAGGTATTCCACTCACCGAATACTCTTGCCGAATTATGCATCAAAGGGTATTCACACCACGTTCTTGTCGTAGATCAAGCCATATTTGTCCAATAGTCTCTGCGTAGTAACCGTTGATAATGCGACATTTCGTGCATTGTTCATCGTATTGGTTCATGCTTTTCATTTGCTGATCCCTTGTTGTATGCTTATGATCTTAAAATATTCGCGGACATTAACAGTGGTCGTGACTCTGAAAAGTTTCAATCCGACTTACATAATGTTTAGAATTGGTGCTACTTCAACCGTTTATCGCTAAATTAACCCATACTTTGCATACTTCGTGGACTATTGCTGGCTCATCCATGCAATGCGTTGAAGAAATTAAAGACTTGGACGTTATTTTGGACTCTAAGTTGAACTCCGCTAGCCACATTTACCACTTTATAAGACGGTCATATTCGATGATACCATTCGTACCCCGAAATTGTTCTGCATTGACTAGCCCACACACTCTCAAAACATTGTATTGTGCTTTCGTTAGATTGAGATTAAAGTATGCCGCTGTAATCGAATAGGTCTCTCTAATCGGTTTGAGAGAGTTCAGAAAGTTGGTCTTACTTTTGCACTCCGATCTTTAAACTTTTCAGAATCTTCACATTTACCTCTCGATGTTTATTGATTGACTTAAAAATACTTGATAGTAAAAGATTTATTCTATCGAGTTCTTTTATTACTCGTATCATTAGGGGAACTATTGATTGCACTTAGATTTTGAGTAAAATTTTATGTAATGTTCCTAATAAGAAACTTCGACAATATGAAACCTTGTAAATTGGCTACTCGCGAACCCATTAGGGGCTGAATGCTTCGATTTCTAGGGCATGTGCGGATTTAATTACGCTTTTCAATTCTTCTGGTGCCGATTTTACTTAGTCAACCATTCGAAATGGTTTTTTTTTCTTAGTAATTATTAAACTATTGTAATAGTTCTTCTTCTAAAAGCTATCTGCATCCCATTTGTAGGGCAAAATCAGGACATTGAAAGCAAATTCAAGCGTTCCCGATCACTTAATTAAGAATATGGCGGCTGTTGTCCATAATGTACGTAAAGAAGTGTAAAGCCCGGAAGATTTGCTACCGCAAATTTGGGATCCATCGGAAATGTAGCTTTGTGGCTTATATGTTCTTTAGTGTTCGTGTCCGGAATCAGACAAGGAACAAACTCTAAGAGCACAGTCTATATGAGAAGCCTCGGCATCCCACAGGTTAGCCAAAATAATGATATGAACTTGCAACATGAAAATTACCAACTTTATTTTATCACTCCCAATCAAGGAATGTAAAATATTGGTTGAAGTACGGACGGGACATTGTCTCACTCTATATTATACAGCTGAAATCGGATTGGTTCTGAATGAGCCGTGAACTTATGCGAAGAAGAACGGGCTACGTTAGAGCACCTCCTTTGCCACTGCGTTGCTGTAAGCAGAACTCATTACAACTGCTGGGATGGGTCAACCTGAGAACATCAAATCGACTCAACACATCTCAACAGCTTACCATTAGCCACTTTAGACTGAGTAGAAAAATACACACTCACCTCGACTTGTTCGTTTATGAGATTCCGTAACACTATGCAGGACCAAAATAATAAACCCAGAAATTATGAAAAAGGAGGAGCTGTAGAATATTGTACCATGTGCCGTTTTGTTACATTACATTACATTACATTTGCACACTAAATTTCTCCTAATTTGGTCTCAAGTTCTTCTATGTATTTAACATTATTTGAAAAAAAAAAACTCGTTTGAAACTTCATTTACCATTGATATTGTTTTTAAGAGTCTATAATATTTAGAATTTAAGGCCTCAAAATTTTTTGGAGTACTTTAACCCAATTCTTACCCATCTTATTTATCATCGTAATTCTTACGAAT
This sequence comes from Anastrepha ludens, assembly GCF_028408465.1. Classification (NCBI taxonomy): domain Eukaryota; kingdom Metazoa; phylum Arthropoda; class Insecta; order Diptera; family Tephritidae; genus Anastrepha; species Anastrepha ludens. Next base: position 21,611,801 of record NC_071499.1, on the reverse strand, counting down.
CTGAAAAATATTAAGCTCATAGGTTCTATGGAGGGTCAAAATGTTTAATAAAAATATTTCCCGGAAAATTTCGGTAGGGGTTTTCTCAGACAAAAAAGTGTGCCATAATGAAGAAAATTATACCATATATTTCATATTCAACCTTTTCAAATGAATTATAATATATGTAGTAGAAACTCGATTCTTGCACTCACGATATTTTTTTTATTGCGTATTCAGTGCTTGCCACAACCTCGAAACTTGCATTGGCTATCATTGCGTGCATGAATCGAGTTTTTACTGTACCGACACACATCAATCTCTAAAAAAAACACTTTCCAGCACCACATTATCTATATATGTATCTTATCATATAAAGTACAACGAATTCTGAATAAATATAAAAATAAACTAAGGGTTAGGGGTAGTTAGAGACCCGAAAAAATGCTGATTTTCAATAATTTTTTTTTTTGCTAGTCAATTACTTTATTTTACAAAAATAAAAACATAGCATTAATACATCATGACTTGCATACAATTCGATTTGACTTTAGCAAAATTTCAAAACAAAAATAATAATAATAATTGTAAAAGTTATCGCTGTTTATGCGGAACCCGTTTCTCCAGAAGTCCCTTTCGGTGATCATCACAAGTCCTGGGAGATTCATCTACAATCAATTGGACAAGAGAAATTAGTTTTCTTAATAGATAATCTTGTGCCTGAATGAAGCTTTTTTTTTTTTAAACTAGCCATATTGTGGCGGCCTCAGGAAATATTTTTTTAGATTTTCGAGAAAAAGAAAAAATTCATTCGATCAGGCATTTTTTATGTTTTTCAAAAGCAGTATAAATTTTATTCAAATCTACCAAGCGGTTATTAAGTTACAGTGATCACCAGTTTAAAAAACATAGTTTTGAGAAAAACACATTTAAAGTTTTTGTTTTTGTTTGTTTTGGCTCGAGCGCCCTTTGTAAATTGTTGAATAACTCGAAAAGCATTTGTCATATTCACTTCAATTTTTCGCACAATATTTTTAAGTTATTGTACTTTAAGAAAATGCAAAATGCAAAATCAAATTTTTTGAAAATTCTGACTACTCCTAACCCATTAACAAAATTGTTGCCGGTACTACAAAATTCAAATCTATTTAGAAGCTTTAGAAATTGTTGCGTAAACTTTTTCGTACTCTTCAACATCATTCAAGAAGCGCAAATCTTGGTTAGATGCTTTGGTCGCCCCTGTGCATTCGAGCCAAGCTTTAACATACAACATCCCTACAAGTTAACCAAACATCTTTTAGAGCATTTTTGTCCTTCGCAGTAATTTTGCATTGTGACTGACTTGAACATATTTCCAAAGAATGGATCGCTCTCACCCTCCAGGGTGTCTAATGCATAGCTCGGGGGCCCTTAGTTTTAATTTTTCCTCTGTGTCTCCTCCCAAAAATATTACGCACAGTTCGACCAATTCGGAGTAGTCCTCTCTTACAAAACCTTTGTCTAATTGTCGGCCTTATAAAATATTAACAAAGCTTGAATGTCCGTCACGGCGACACGTTCTTTTATGAAATTAAGAGCTGGTTCAGTGTTACTAGAATCGATGTTTTTCCAATTTTCCTTGAACTTTTTGAATTTCGGAATATCCGGGCTACTAGTAATTTTCTTAATCTTGGCTTAACCCTTCTTTGCATGATTTTTTCTAGAAGCCAAGCATAAATCTAGACTTGGCGATCATAAAGTTTATATGTTTAGAAAACGACATTTTTGATGTAAATATGACCCCCAATCCTTTCTTTTCATACATTTTTTTGAGAGTGGTAGTGTCCAACTTGTAATCGAAATCACTCGTAACTTTGCGTCTATTGAAGGACAAGTGCTGGCATTTACCAGCATTAAGAGGTAAGGAGTTATCATCACACCAAGCTTCCAATCTTGTTAAGTCTTCTTGAAGTCTTATGCAGTCAGCTACGTCCTCTATAGGAACGTAAATTTTCAGGTCATCTGTCAGGGCGATGTCTCGAAAACATTTGGAATGGCATTAACAAACATTAAGAACAATAGTGCCCCAAGATGGCTACCTTGACGTACGCCTGAGGTAACTTTGATGGCATCAGATTCTATGTTATATATATGAACGAATTGAGTTATATTTGTTAGATAAGATGCAAACCACTTAGGTAAGCTAGGATGAATACCAACTGAACCCTCCTTATAAGTAGGATAGTATGGCTACCTCTATCGAACGCTTTCGAAAAATCGGTGGATATGACATCGCATTGTTGGTCTGATCCAAAATGGTTTAAGACAAAATTGCCGAATAACCCTAAATTCGTAACAGTAGGTCTACCCTTAACAAAACTGTGCTGATTCGGCGATATGAGATCTGAAATTTGAAAGATGAAATAGTTCCTTTAGTTTAGTTACAAGTCACAGCGCAGTACTCACGCAACTTGTATGGACAAGTTTAAATCGCAAGTCGGCACGGGTTATCGTTAATAAATCGAACTCATATTTTTTTCCAGACAATAAAGGGTTATTACGAAACTTTTAAGAAGGTATGCGTAAAAAAATATTGAACTTAAAATTTAAGGAACACCCTAATACATACTCGCTCTTGAATTTATTCTGCAGTCATTTCAGTATTTTCTTAATTTTATTTGCAGCCTTTAAATGATTGGAAATCTGAGTACCCGAGCAACCGCTTCGGTGACACATTGTGAAATGTTCCAACAACAAACATGATGTTTCTTGACTTGCTGATCTTCTCCGCAGCCAATTTACAACGACCAGAAAACCACGACGCAACGGCGACGGAGGGTGTCGAGGTAGCAGCGGCTGCGACAGCAATTCACAAAATGACAACTGAAGGCAAACAAAGTGCGCAAACCGCAAACGAATTACAACAAAAGCACCAAGTAATCGTTGGCAACTTATTGACAACAAACAGCAAACAACAGCCAGTAAATAACAACAAAAGTGCAAGCCAACCAAATGCCAAAGCGGCAGTGAGCGCTGAAAAGGGCAAGGCAACGCTTCGCTTTGTCGATGACAATAAAAGTCAAAGCGACAACGACAATGCCAACAGCAACAACAATGGGAGTAGCGGCGGAAATGCTTGCGGTGCAGGCAGGACTGGTGCCGTTGATGTTAGTGCGAGCAACTGTTGGCCGTTTGTGGGCAGCGAAAATGAAACGCTTCAGTGCGCAATGCTGGCAGAAATTGAAGTGGAAGCACCAACAGCAGCGGCATTTGAGCCAATTGAATGCAACGCTGGGGAAGAGTGTGTTGAAGCACAAATTTCGTTGCGCCTAGGGGACGTTCAAGCAACAGTAAACGACAAAGCGGGATTAACAGAAACAAAAGCTGTTAATAACGAGGCAATAGCAACAACTGTAGCAGCAGCACCACCACCACCATCAGCAGCAGCGGGAATAGTGAATAGCTTTGCTTTAGCATGGCCGTCCAGTTTGGCGGAAACGCAAATGCAAACGGCAACGAGTAGAGAGTCAACATATGGGTGGCTGGATGCGGCGCTGCCACTGCTGCACGGTGGCATGGAGAGTAAACACGACACACCACGCACAGGTGGGAGAGCAGGAGCATGCGCTGTGGACGCGACGACGACAACAGTGGCAGCAACAATCACTGTGACGAGTGTGACTTATGCTCTGGCAGCCAACACAGCAACAACACAGTGCTTTGCCACTGACCAGAACAACGAACAGAACAGCAACACAATCAGCCCTGCCAGCCATGCCAGCCACACTAGGCAGCTGAGCTTTGACGACGTCGCCAATAGCTGTGGCAACATACAGCAAAGAGTCACCGACTTGATTGGAGCGGCAGGGGACGTGACGAAATCAACTTCGTCATCGATCGAAAATATTTCACCACAACGAGTAACGATTAGGAGCACGAAGGACTACGCCACTACGTGTGCGGCGCCAACGAACGCCGTTTTCCCCACCACAAATAACACATTCCAACAGGCTGAGGACGTGACAGCGGCAAAGGGTCAACCAACGAAATCCTTACAACAGCAACAACACAGCAGTGGCAGCAGCGGTGAAAGCAGCTATCATGGTGGCGTGGTGGATGTGAAAGCACACAGCACAGCCAGCAGAGCCAGCGACGACAAGCACGACGAGGACAACGACATACGAGTACGACGTGTGGCTGGAGCAGCAGCAGCTGGAGCAGCTGAGCAGGAAAATTTATTAAACTATAGAAAAAATTGGAAAACTGTGAAAAATATAAAACCACCCAGCACTGGTAGCCCGCAAGAAAGTGTTTTAGTGCTTAACGGTAATGAAAATGATTGTGAAAATTTGTTGTGTAGTGGAATTTGTTTGAAAGCCAGTGCTAATAGTATCTATTTATATAATTTAAATGATTCGGATGAGTGGTGTATCTGTGAGGCAAATTCGTTGACTGGTTGCGAGGCCAGTGAGGTCAACAGAGCGGGTGGGGACGACAACAACGTTGCTGAGCTCGCTGATGACGGTACCAGCAGCCGCAGCGCCAGTGCCAGTGCCAACGTTAGTCGTGTTGGTGACAGTGTCGATACCATAAAGACCATTCATGAAAACATTGAAAAAGTAGCCAGTAAGTTTAACGAAAATCGAAGTGCTCCCATAGGTAACAATAATTATAACGGTAAGTGGCAGCAAAACAGAAGAAGCGAATGCAAGACTGGAATAAATTCAATTGAAAACGCTGAAGAAGACAAAAGAGGTCTTGAAAACTTCATTGAACAAAAAGCATACACAGCTGGGGAGCGAAGAGTCGACTACAACAACGACGACGACGACGACGACGACGAGGGCGAAGGGAACTACATTACACATAGCGGGGACGAGGCGGTAGAACTTGAGGGACACTTTTGCTGCAAATTGTCTACACTCGTTGAGAACAAAGCACAGCAACAAATAGAGAACGAACAGCTGAAAGAAAGTGAGGAAAACGCCAAAGAGACAAGTGAAAGGCGAACGAAACAAATTCAAAAACAACCAGCAAACGAAAGAGTAGATAAAATTGAAAAATGGCTGTATCAATGTGCGATATGCACAAATAAGTCTAAGCAAAATTGTGGCAAAGGCACCCAGCATACAGGCTGTACGCATCAAAGCCAGCGGGACGCGCCAGCAGAGGAACCCACCAATGGAGTAGGCACTTATTTCGAATCAACGAATTCGCAACGAGCGCAACGAATACATAATTCGCAAAAGAAATTCAATTCTACCATTGCGAACGTCCACTTCCACGACCACGACCACGACCAACGCCACCAACAGGAGCTTCAGCCTGACTACAAGGCGGCCAATGTTGCGTTCGTTCAACACCGCAATGACAACGAATTAGTACATAAAGTGAATGATAAAGATTCCTTACGGGTGTGGAGCACAACAGACGAAGCCTTAGCGTGGCCACAGCGCAGAGGTGGGCAAGTGAAACAAGACAGTCAGAACGAGGAGCAGTGTGGGCAGGAGCAAGAAACGCAAAATTACACCCGTGACTGTGAAGTTATTAATGAAAGCAAGACTGTCTACACGACCAACCCTTCTGCACCCACACCCACAGCAAATAGCAACCCAACTCAAGCTGCAGCGACGTCTAACGGCTTACAGCAGATAAAGCAGCCCAACCACAAAGCGAAAGCTACAGAAAAAAGTAGTAAAAGTGACGAGCGAGAAGTAGAGGCAAAAGTAAAAGAAAAGTGCGGTGGGTGCGAGGAAGACGTAAAGCAGAAGAGCCAACACGTTGAGGGGAAAGCAGCGACATTTAAGCGTGCAAGTGTTGTTGCAAGTGGGCGCAACACCAAAGGGGTGCCAGAAAGTGCAAGTAATGCACGAAATAAGTGGCCAGAAGGAGACACTAACGACACCGCACATCAAACGGTCGAACAAGTGGCAAATGTTGCCATAGAAGCCAGCGCGCCAGACGACGATACAAAAGTGTTTAAAGAGGCGAGAACGACCAACACGCATTCTCCAACTTTGACTAAACCAGCACTAAGTGAAAGTAATCGACAGCTGGGGTGTTGGGGCAATTTAGTTCAAGTTGCAACACATAAAACTATTGACGAAGAAGAAAAAGTTAAAAGTGCGAAATTACCCGACAAGTGCACTACAGAAAACGGTAAACAAAAGGGACTACTACTAGAGGAGCTAACGCAGCAAACGAGCGTAGAGCAAAAACAAATATTTAGGCTAGGCCAAGAAGAATGTGGGGAGCGTATCGCAACGAAGCCGCAAGCACACAATGCAAAGTTAAGTGAGGCAGATAAACTATTTGTGCATAAACAACAGATTCCAGAAGCAAGCGACGCCGAACACCAGGGAACACATTGCGCCCCACCACCGCGCACAGATAGTAACGATGAGTTTGCGGCTAGTCAGCGTTTGCAACGCTTGCAACAACATTTTCGTGGATTGATATGCGTGACACGCAATCATTTGAAAGACGAGCACGAGCCCCAACACGACTGCGACGACGACGACGAGCATGCTAACGAAGTGAACTTAGGGGAGCCCAAAAAGCAGGAATTACCGTTAAGTGCGGAGGATGAAGTAGTTTATGTATCACATAAATTTTTCCACTCGACACAACACGCAGACATAGAGGAAGCAGCCTTGAAACGCTGCGAAGGCAAACAATTCGAAGGTAAGCACAAAGACTTGTTGGAAAGCGCAGCAACGCGGCAATTCGCTGCCAGACAGGCGACGAAGGCGCCAACGAAGGAAATTGAAATTCCACAGAACAAAAACAACAGTAACAGGCAAATAGACGTAGCTGAAGCCGAAGCTGAAGCTGAACCTGAGGCAGCAGTTGTTGTGGTGTCGTCAACAGCAGCAAAGGCAAGCACAGCTAAAATAATAACAACAACACTTGCGGTTGGCCAAATTGCACACAAAAGACGAAATTGTTGCGGCAGCGTAAGGTCGCCACTAATAGTTTCGACAAACGGCCAAGTCGGAGGCGTTGAAAAGCCAAGTGCAATCCAATTAACAGCAACTCATTGCAACAGCAACAGCAGCACCACCTCCAGTGTCGGCAGTGGCAGCGTCAAGTTAGCAGATAACAACAACAACCAACAGACGAAAACTATTTGTAATCAACACAAAAATACAGAGGAAATTAACAACACCTCTAAGAAGTACAGTAGCGAGTGCGCAGCAGCTACAGCGCACGCAGTCAATGAGTGTGCGAAAAGTAACGAGCAAGGAGCGCTAGAGACCGAAGCCGAGGCAGAGGCAGAGCGCCACTCAGTTGTAGCCACCAGTCGGCTACGAGAGAACGCATTTGACTCGCTGGTAGCGACTAGTGATAGTGGAAAACTAACGGTGCACAATACAACCCCAACTGAGGTAAGAATAACTACAGTCGACGGACAAGCCGAGGTGCGACGGCAGGACAAGGTGGTGTTGGAAGAGGCCGCGGTGAGAAGAGCAACGGCCACCCTAACGCATACAACAAATGTGAGCGCGACGCTGCATACCAATAGTGTAATACCAACAACAACAACAGCAACTACTGAGGTGGGTGACAACAATAACAAAAATCGCGTGGAAATACTTGAACAGTCTGCACGCCATAAACAAAGTGGCATAACAGATGCGTCGGATAACGTCGAATCACGCGAAACTGCACTGACCAACGCAACAGCCGTAGGCACTGAAGCGACGACAAATAAAATTACTCCAACTGTGGAAACAACTTCAGCTAACCCCACATCCAGTAAATCCTTTGCGCATCCAGCGAAAACCACAACATTTACTGAAGCGCAGTGCCAACTTTTGAACGTGAAACCGGAAGTAGACTTGGAAACGCCATTGGCACGAACTCCATCGCCAACGCCAACGCGTTCACCATCACCTCCACCGCGTCCGCCACCACCCAAAGCGGCTTTGAACTTTGGGCGGTTAAGCGCTTTTGTTGCCACAAAACCCTCAAACTCAAAAAGGCATCATCTCCAAACGACTACAACACCATTTCTATGCTGCAACAACGCCAACAACACAAATTGCAGTGTGCACAATAGCTTTAGCCCCTACGCTGTAGCAGCTCCCTTCACTTATCATCAGCCTATATACGCTTTTTATCCGCTTGTGGGCCACTCGTCATCCGAATTTGATGCGCGTCGATTGAGTGATATCATCGGTGGCGTATACGCTACAACAGCAACAGCAACAACAACCGCAATACCAATAGCATCAAGTGCGCTGCCATTGTCCATTGGTGTGGACACAAATCAAAATTTCGTGCGCGACACAAAGAAGTGTGAACTCAATCGAATCCGCGGCCAAGGTAGTAGGGACAGCCCAGTGCCGTTGGGTACGCGCGGTGGTGTCACCGCATTTGCAAATTCCAGCGCTTTCGAATGTTACGACGAATTATTTGACGAGGTGTCGTCAATCGGTATTGAAGCGGACGTGGACGCGAATGCCGTCGATGCGAGCGCGGATGGCGAAACAAGTTCGATATGTGATTGCGTGAATTGTTTTGCGGAGCAAAATGAAAATAATTTACTTAACAACAACAACGATAGTGTAAATAAATTGAAAACAGTGAACAGTGACAACAATTACGCCCGCTTAAACCAAAGTGAATCGTGCGCGTCAGACGTGTCCGCGAATAGTGTCACCAAAAGCTGCCACACGCAAGCCAATCAAAACCACAACCAAAGCAAATACCAAAGTTTAAACGTTATTACAACAGCCACCGCCGCCGCCGCCGCCGTCAAAATGCGTGAAGTTAACGGTCAGTTGCGCGGTCTGTTGAAAAAACCGAATCGTCCGCCGCCGGCGCGTAAAAATCGTGTCGTTTTCGATGAGACACGCAACGAGTTCTTCGAGGCGGATTATATTATTTTGATACGTGAGGATTGTGCCTACGATGAGGAGGACGAGGAGCCGTGCACATGCGGCGAACACGAATTGGTGCGTTTGTGCTGCGAAGAGGGCTGCCAGTGTAATTACTCGGCTGTGGGTGCGAACGTTGGCAGTGGAGGTGGCGGTGTCGGTGGGCCCGGCGATGATACGCGCACGCCGCAGGTAAGTTAATACAACAACAAGAACTGTATGCACGCTATCTACTAAAATAATTGAATTTTTTATAGTTGAACTTTTCCGAACTTTTTGAATTCGATAGACTAGTCCAGCTTTGTGTTACTGTGAAATAAGTATGACATTTCAACTTCGTTATATTGTACTTAACTTTTGTTATCCCGTAAGTTTCAAATGGCGACCGAAAACAGAGCAGATGAAATTTTTGAAAGATTTGTTTGTGATGTAGCGCCGTATAGAGATAATCCATAATCGATTTTGCCAATTGCAGCCAGAAGAAAGGCACACACGCTCAATCCAACCCAGCTCTATCCTAAGTTTAATAGGGGAACTGGGTCTGGATGAGGTACTGTGATGAGCAAAGGGCACAAAAAACCATGAGGTCGAAGTGCAAACCTCAAAGTTATCCAATCTAACCCAACTCATTACAGAAGGTTTTATTGTTTACAATACAGACAATCAAACAAAAACATAACAACTGCGGTTACACTACTGCACTAACCCACTTCACTACACCAAGCCACCAAATATTTAACCTAATCCTTACTCGCTCACGCTAAGTCATTTTAGGCATAAAGACAAAATTTCATGTTCTTTCTATTTGACTTGTGGGAAAATACAGTTACATTTGAGTATATGCACACTTCACGCCACTTATAGTATGTCGTGTCGTGCACAAACCCAGTATTAAATGGGCAATTAATTTATTCGTTCACAGAAAAAGTAATTCACGTTTATTTGCACTTAATTGGCCTAAGGTCTATAATAAATATTTACAGGAAGTTCTTTGTTTCACTAACGATCAACAACTGTCAATGTAGTCATTTGAATGCTCTACTCGGATATGCATGTAGTGGTGTGTGTGTACGTGTACTCCATCCACTCATACCCGTATATGTATTAGTGCACGCATGACATTTGGTGTCTGTTTCCCATTGCTTAGTTAATAGCGAATAATTCACTTATTGAAAGATTCCAGAATCGACCAGAATTTTATTAGAGTTTGCAGTAGCTACTAGCCGCCGCAGCCGTGCAGGCTTGTGTGTGACAAGCATTCTTTTGTTCTCACATTCGATAAACACTTTGAACATCAAATATCAAATGACAGAAAGAGTAGTTCCTATTACCGCTTGTCCCTCCATCAGGTCATGGTGGCATGAAGCTGTGGGCACCTCCATTTGTAAGAGAATATCAAAAAGTACTGAATATACACAATAGGAGATACATACATATACCGATGTATGTATGTATTGTATATTAGAGTGACGAGATGTGCAGAATTTACACATCCACGGATACGACTGAAGATGTGAAGTATTAGAAATCCAATATTTTCTAGATGGCTGTAGTGAACGATATTTCGTAAAGTAACGACCAAATATTGGGTATGGGAATAAGTTTCCGTCCTTTCTCAGTCGAAGTTACGAATTATTTAAACAATGTGCAGTATGTGAAGTATGTGCCATTGGAAGCTACAAATTTACTCCATCTTTCAGGTAGCACACGGATTCCTCAGACGAAGAATTTGAGTTCTTTTGACTTGACCCATTCATTGAGCCAGCTTGCGATGGTCTCTTAAGAAGTGAGCCGCTTTGCAATAAAAGCTGACTGCATTGATACGAACAGATGGTTGTTGATGTTGTTGTTGTTGTTGTTGAAGTGGTTGAGTATTTCCACTGAAATAATCCTAATTAGTTACCAGCACCGTTTTACTACCACTGTCTTCGTGTGATGATGTTTTTTTTCTTTATCCTAAGTCAGATTTAGTGAGATCCAAGTATAGCAGCAAATTCTTTATCTCGATGTCTGAGATCTCATTAATTTGCTACAAGAAAGGCTTACCGAAGGAGCGGAGTCGTACCCAAGCTAGACCTGGATATTCACATAAGTAGTGAAAAAGACTTTCCTTCACCCCTTCCGCTTGACAGCTTCTGCAGATGGGATTGAAGGGTAGGTTGAGTTTAGCTGCATGATCCCCTACTCTCCCATGACCTGTAAGGGTTGCAGTGGGGCGTGAAATATTTGGCCGACAACATCCGAACAGATCATTCGTCCTTTGGATTTCTTTACTTTTCCTTTACTTTTTTGCCGTTCAAAAAGCATCTCACACGTCACCAAACGTCTCTCGATATCCCTTTCCTACATTTGATGTGGTACCCAGTTACCTGCTTTCTGGACCATTGCATGAGCATGCACACGTTTACCGACAGCTGATCTGTCAACATCCAACTCTTTAGACATATAATCAAGAGTTCGACATGCGTCTGCATCCAATAATTGTTGTAGTTGAGTATCTTCGAATTTTTTCAGTACTCATTCGCGATCTTTATCACTCACGACTCATAAAGAAAGTGCCAAAAATGTCGATAAAATCACAGAAATAGTCGAAGTTGACCAGCGTGTTAGTAGTCGCAACATCGGCCAGGAGCTGAATATCGCCCATAAAACAGTTTTAAACCGTTTGCGCAAAGCTGCATTCAAAAAGAAGCGCGATGCACCGATTAACACCAAAAAAAAAACACGATGGATCGAGTCTTCATCTGTGAAGCCTTGACCAAAAGGAATGGACATATTTCTTAAACGGATGGTGACTGGGGATGACAAATGGGTCACGTACGACAATATTGTACGAAAACCATCAAAAGCATCATAAAGCAGCTGAAACGGTGGCCAATCCAAGACTAAGACCAGGAATGGGCTACTGTGTATTTGGTTGGACTTGAAAGGAATCATTTGTAATGAGTTGCTTTTGTGTGGCCAAACACGTAAATTCAGATCTCTACTGTCAACAACTGGGCCGTTTGAAGCCAGCGATTGACCAGAAACGGCCAGAATTGGCCAACAGAAGAGGTGTTGTGTTCCATCAGGACAAGACAAGGCCACATACGTCTGTAGTGATTCGCCAAATACTCCGGGCGCTTGGTTGGGAAGTTTTAATGCATCCACCATATAGTCCGCACCTAGCAGCTTTTTCTCTCACTGTAAAACTTCCTGAGCGATAGGTGTTTGGTATCAAGAGAAGATTGTGAAAATCGATTACTAGAGTTTTGCGCCAATAAGGCCCAAAACTTCTACGAGAGAGGAATTATGAAGCTACTTAAAACAAAATAATAATTGGCGCGTACACTTCAGGAGCTCCTCCTCCTATTTGTGCTGTGCATCTTGATGTCGTTGCACAAATGGAGGGACCACCTATAGTTTTAAGCCGACTCCGAACGGCAGATGGTTTTTTATTAGGAGCTTTTTTATATGGCAGAAATACACTCGCATTGCCTGCCGAGGTGCGACCGCTATTAGAAAAAACTTTTTCTTCATTTTGGTGTTTCACAGAGTTTCGAACTTACGTCTTCCTATGTCAACCCATTTGGCTAAAGCGGTCACATATACCTTTAAAATGGCAACCAATTATATAACAAAACGGATTTCAAATAATGGATTTATTTTTCTGCTTGATCAAAGTTTTCTTCTCAAGAGTAGACCACCAGACCAGAACTCAATAGGTCATGATTGGTCTTACAATAATTGTATAAAGCCAGTGAGCTATCTTCAGGGGATAGACCCCATTTTAAACCTACTGGAGGAGTAGAGTGCTGTAGCAGCCTTCTTTACTCTATCTTGAACGTTCACTAGAAACATTTCTTATCTAGGATTAATCTGCTTAACACGCATTAAATTCTTGTAGAACCTCCAAATACTGGCTAGCCTTGAAGAGAAGTTCTACATGAACTAGAAAAAATCGAAAAACTATCTGTCAATGACAATTCACTAAACTATTATTCCATTTACGTCGTTCAAATTCGCTTTATCAATGAAGTGGAAGGAAAATTTTAAAATTCTTCACACATCAACTGCAACTAATTTTAAATTCCTTTCATCACTTTTTATACTATGCCACGTACCTGTGTGTGTGTGTAAATATACGCCAGCTCCAATAATTATTGGATTAAAACTTAGGAGCTTCCAATACACAATTGAATAGTATTTTTCTCCACAATTGACATGCATCATTGGCTTTGACATAGAAAAGGTCAGCTCTCTGGCAACCTTCTAAGAATAGCACAGAAAAAATAAATTGTATGAACAAAAAAATCGAATGCTAGTTTTTGTTTGAGGTGGAAAACATTTCAATTGTCGTTTATACGAAAGCTATGTTGCCTTGATAACGGGAAAACAGCAGAATCCTTGAAGCGTACAAGGCAACAGACGCGAAGTAAGTTGTATGTACGAGTACTAGTACGACGACATTTGTACACAATGGGGGACTACAGGGCGTATACGTGCTTCCTACACATTTTTACATTTTCTCATTATTTTTGCGCTTGCACTGAATCATCAATCATTGCGCATATTTAAAAACAATTATGCTGTTAAATTGTAACAAAGTGAAGGTGAGCTCGACTCATTTACTTATTGATTTTATGAACTTCTAAAAAAAGTTGAGGTGCATGTACGAGTAGTAGTGTGAAAGGGACTGAACTTCAGGAGTGAATTTTACACGGGAAGATGATTAATTTTTCCAAGTTATAATTTGTGGTAGTAATTGGACCAATAGTAATAAGAGTAATGAGAGTGCACCTACCAAATGTGAAAATTGTTGGCCCTATTTTGATTTCAATTTGTGGTGTGCGTCTGGATGTTTCTCTACAAACGAAAGCCGTAAGCCGAATGCAGTTTTTTTTCAGTACACAGAAGATCCTAAAAATGCCTCAAAGTCTCATAAATGGTGAGCTTTTATTAGAATTTGTTGATCACACTTATTTAGAAATTACTTAGTAATGTAAATAGTGTTTAAAATCGATTAAATGAATTCTGATAACTCGCAAAATTTGACGAAAATTTCCATGCTTTAACGATCTGCAACAAACGATCTGCGACAAACAAACGATTCGAACAACAAACCGTAGGAGTTCGTCGCTGAAGCTAAATAAACAATTCGTCAGAAAATGCGTCTATTTTTGGTATTTTCTTGCGCTTTGGCCGCAGTCGCTCATGCCAACCCACAAGGTTATAATTATGGCACTGGCATCTCGGGCTGTAGCTCGTCGGGCAACAGTTTGCAAAGCGGGAGAGGTTTCGTGGGTGGACTCACTGGACTTGGTGGACTAGGTGGCTTAAGCGTCCCCAGTAGCCACGAAAGCTTTGGCAGCGCCAACAGCAGTAGTGCAATTTTTGGTGGCTTCTAGAGCGGTGGTATTGGCGGCAACTTTTTGGACGCAGTGCTGGTGTTGATGGTATCCAAAGTGGTAGCACTCATGGCAGCTTTGGTCACAGTGTCGGTGCAGGTAGCTTCGATAGCAGTAGCGGCATAGGCGGCGGTTTTAGCGTCATTCGTGGTGGTATTCACGGTGGTGGCGCTTCCAGTGGTTTCGGCGGACAACACCAGCAAACAGGCGGTTTCGAAGCACCACTTGTGCACAAACGATTTCTCACCATTTCTGCACCGGAAGATCATGATTCACTAGAGCAAAGCAAACAGTATATTATTGGACGTCCGCAAAACAACTATCGTGTGATCTTCATTATGTGGCGCCATCTTCAAGTGCAGTTAATCTAAAACTCTCAGCTGAATACGCGCCAAAGGAAGAGAATACCGTTATTTATGTGCTGTCCAAAAAGGATTCTACACTCGAGGTAAACGACATCGCTTCACCCCCACCCACCGTGTCAGCCAAACTAGAAGAATTCTTCATCAAATAAAAGACCGAAGAGGAGCGGCATCATGCACAACAACAAATTCAAGCCGAACATGAGAAAATCGAAGGCACATCCGAGCATGTCGACGGCGGTATTGGACAACAACAATCGGTTGTTGGCATACTGGATGGCGGCGTTGGTGGTTTTGGTGATGCTGGCAGTCGGGGAGTTGGTGGTGGAATCCGCGGTGGTGTTGGTGCTAGCAGCTATGCTTCGGGAAGTGGTGCTGGCATTGGTGGTAGCTTGGTTGGTGCTTCCAGCTCAAGCTTTGGTGTTGGCCAAAGTGGCTCGAGCGGTGCGAAATCTCCCACTTACCTGGCACCTTCCAAACGAGTGTAAAAGTAGACAATTTGCCATTTTTCCGATAATGATTGTTGAGCGAATTTGAATTTGCAACACGAAACTTGAAAAACAATTTGCAAACATTTGTATTTGTAAAAATTACTGTAACGAAATAAAGATGCTTCAAAGTCAAGCAGCCGTTTTGTTCTGTGAATATTTCTTAAGCTATTATATTAATATTATTTGGTTCACGAAATTTCTCTGCATTACCCTTCGTATAATGAGTCCTTCTCATCACTTTAATAAAAAAATTAATGAAAGTTTGAGTTTAGTAGTTGAAAGAACTTAACTAAACTCTCTCAGAAAATATTAAAAGCAACTGGAAATTTTAACTTTTATCAGTGATTTGATGGGTGTAAAAGGTTATTAGTCTTAAAACTTACATACGAGGTATGTTCAAAAAATATCGCGAATTTTGAATTTTCGCAGGTTATGTATTCGACTTTCGGTTTTTGTACTCAAGTCTCTCACTCATGCCGACGAGTTCGACCATTTTGAATGTTCAGTTAATTCTTGATAGCTGCTTTGCTTGCACGTGTTTCGGCTCGTCTTCGATTTTTACCTATTCAAAAAGATGGATCAAAGAAAGTGTATCAAATTTTGTGTGAACAAAATTAAGTGCGCGGATGCATTCCGAATATTGACTGTGTCATACGGAGAAGCTACTTTGGATCAATGCAACGTTTATCGGTAGTACAAAATGTTCTAAGAAGGTCGAGAAGATGTGAACGACGTAAAGCGTGCCGGACGCCCGAGCACTTCAACAACGAACTTCAAATTAATAATTTTGTTAATTCTCTGAATAGAATCTTAGACCTCATATTTGTAAGTGATAACATAAACTACGAGATCAATGAATGTTTGAATTCCATAACTCCTAAAGGTGAGCATCATCTACCCTTAATTGTCAAAATCGACTTTTACTGTTTTGCTACTATTGCGTCTGATGTCAGGCTATCATTCAATTATTCTTTATGCGATTTTGTCAATTTCAATGACTTATTACTGGAGATTAATTGGGATAATTTATTTGCTGAACTTGACACATCTAGTATATTAGTTTTTCTGCTTTTAAGTCTATTTTGTCTAAACTCTGCTTAGATAACATTCCGCTTAGAAAGAAAAAGCCCTATAAATTGCCCTGGTATTCTAAGTCTTTGAAAAGGCTTAAACATCTTAAAAATAATTATTTCAAGAAGTTTAAATCTACAAAGAATCATTTGTACTTCGTTAAATATAAGCAAGCGTTAAAGGATTTCAACGATTTAAATAAATCTCTCTATAACAGCTATATTACCAATATAGAGTTAAACATTAAAGCAAATCCCAAAATCTTCTGGAAATACAATACATAAAATCTAGAAGGAGTAGCGCCAGTGTTCCCACTGGTATGTTTTTCGATAATAGCCAAGCGCGAAGCCCAACTGAAACTGCAAACTTGTTTGCTGAATTTTTTAAATCTAATTTTGTTGACGACGAACTTGATCGCCCATCCGAATTTTCTTCTGACTTAGATTATGCCCTGAACTTTGGAGGTCTTTGCCTCTCTTCTGAGGATATTAGTAACGCTTTAATTAAATTGAAATCATCCTCTCAAACTGATGCTGATGGACTTTCAGCAGTTTTGATAAAAAATTGTCCGGCCTTCGTCTATCTCCTGAAAATTATTTTCAACAAATCTTTATCGTCGGGGTGTTTCATTGACGCATGGAAACTCTCTTTCATTACGCCCTTCTTTAAGAGTGGCAATAAAAATTACGTTAGAAATTATAGGCCTATCTCTAAGTTGTCAATTATTTCCAAAATTTTTGAGCACGCGGTCCATGCAAAGCTGAGTTTTGCCGTTAAATCTTTAATTTGTCCTAATCAGCATGGGTTTATTGCTAACAGATCTGCAGTATCTAATCTGGCTGTTTTTAGTGAATACTGCATTGATTCTTTCTCCGCTGGCTTCCAGGTCGACTGTATTTACACCGACTTTTCGAAAGCCTTCGACAAAGTTTCTCATAGAATCTTAATTAAAAAATTAGCTAGTCTTGGCTTTCATTCTACATTTCTGCAATGGATAAACTCTTATTTGTGCAATAGACGCTGTGTTGTAACAATTGATGGTATTTCATCAATCTCCTTTGCTGCCACCTCAGGTGTTCCGCAAGGAAGTATCTTGGGACCGTTTTTATTTGTGTTATTTATTAATGACATCAAAAGTTGTTTCACATTTGCTAAATTTTTGCTTTATGCTGATGACCTTAAGATCTTCTCAGCGATCAAGACGCAAGAGGATGCCATTAAACTTCAAGCCGATATGAATAGGCTTTACTTGTGGTGCCCAGTTACTCTATACATCTTTTGTTAGATCTCATTTAGAATATGCTGCTTTTATTTGGAGACCTTGTAGTCAGCAAGCTATCAATATAATCGAACGTGTGCAAAAAATATTTCTCAATTTTATTGATCCCATGCCATTATATTCTGCTCGTCTCATGCTTATAAGTCTCAAGTCCTTAGAGATTCGTAGGTCTATACTGTGTCTGTCTTTTACTCATAATATTATTACTGGAGTAATTGATTGTCCCTACTTGTTGGAAAGGATTCGATTTAATGTTCCCCAGCGATCTCTTAGGAACTTCTACCCTTATTATGAGGGAAACTTTAAAACTACGTATGCCAGTAATGCTCCCATTACTCGTGCTTTACGGGAATTAAATGCCGTTCATAATGATGTTCTTCTTGATTTCTCGCTTTCAAGAACAGCATTTTTAAATCTTTTGAACTCTATAATATAGTTAATTAGTAGCTAGTATAGTTTTTAAATACATGTAATATATTTGTAGTTTAATCTAAGCAACTTTTGTATCATAGTCTGTAAGGATTGTAATTCATAGACTTAAATAAATAAATAAATACAATAAATAAAATAAAAAATTGATGAAGTGGAGAAAACGATATTGGCCAATTCGCGAATCACCGTTAGAGAAGTTGTGAGGACCGAGACATATCGATTGGCTCGTGCCATTCGATTTTTTTCAATGATTTGGGCATGAGACGGGTCGCCGCAAAATTCGTACCAAAACTAAGATAACACTTAGAAATTTTTTCTTCGTTGAAGTAGCTTATAGAAGCTCCTTCTACAATTATTGTGCCCAGCACCAACTTTAATTTGTTTGTAAAAGGAACAATGGTTGTCTTGCTATAATTAATAGATCATTCTTCAGCACGATAATAGTCTGATTTGATTGACGTACATACGATTAAAGTCCCACACCACGACTTTGGCCATAGGTTTTTGCTGCTGTCTGCTCCAGTTTTATTAGGAGATCATCAATGAGCAAAGACCACAGAAGTGGTTACAAAACCCTTCCTTGTGTACAGCCTTTCATTGCCTTGACTGAGACAGTTTCAACCCCTAGAGTTGAGCTAATTATTCTGCTTCTGCCAAGCATCGTTTTCACCCACCCTACAGTCGGTGCTTTCATTAAGATATGTTGGTGCACGCTTTTTATAGATACGCCTGCGAAATTTTCTTAGAAGCATACAGCAGATGATGAAAAAAATATCTTCACCACTCATGATTCGATCAATCAATCGAATACATCCTTTGCTCATATTTCTCCCCATTTCCTAGGAAAAGCATGAAAAGCTGCTGTATTCAGTATATTCTCCATCGGGTACTTAACTCACTGCGTCTGCTTTCTGCTGGGTCGATTGAAGAGCTAATCGATTTCGTTAAAATTTCATGGACTTATTGACCCACTCCAGTAGGTACAATGAAATTACTGCAATGTTGCAGAAAACCCCATTGGCAATATTGTAGAATTTTTTAAAAACAAATATTGTGAAATATTTTCGCAACAACAAATATCGAGCGTAAAGTTGTGTTTGTTCAGTTCTTGACCAATTATTCAGACAAGTCAAGAGAATAGAATCCCATTAGAAAGTGCAACTTAAATTTGGTAGCTCATATCAATAGTTTCATAGCTTAGTTTCGTATAACAAAAACAAAAGAAAAAAAAACAACAAACAATATATATTTTATGAATGCCAAAGACGCCCAAAGCAGCAAGCATTTGCACTCGCATGAAATATTTACAATTTACGTAGTACAAGAGCCTTCACATGTCTTCTGTTATGTGTTGTATGTATGTATATGTGTCGTATGTGCATGTGTTTGTGCGTATGTATGCGTATAGTTTTTCTTGTGAGGTTTTGAGTTCCAAAAAGTTACAAATTTATGCTTTTAGGTAAATCGTGCTTTGCCACACAACAAAATACGATTTTCGTTGGAATAGCCTATTTACTTTGAGTGTGCATGTGTGTGTGTGTGTTTGTGTGTGAGTGAGAGTGTCGTAACAAACTAGAACAATGCGTATTAACAACATTGAGCAACACGAGCTTACATGCTTTGGTGCAAGTGCATACAAGCACATGTATGTATGTATGTATGTGTTGTACAGTATAAAAGTTTGACGAGTTTGGGCCCAAACTTCATCCTTCATCGTTTTTTTTTTTTTGTTGCCCAATTTTTCCTCCAAAAATATGTGACCCAGTTTGCGCAGACTCTGAGTGCTTTTGGTTTTTGAGATTAAGATTTATGAGATTGGGTTACGTGGCACTGAGGGCTCGCCGTCATTAGTGGGGTTGACAAAAGCGGACATTTTTTTTTGTAAATTTTCAATTAAAAAGAAGGAGGCATCAGACACACAGAATCCAGTTATCTGGGGCTAATAGTGGGCTGTCGGGACCATCTTACATTAGTTTGCTCTCAAACGGATATTCGGGAGCTACCCAGAGGATACTTGAGCGAAGCTCGGAAGTTGTGAGCTGAAGAAGAATCGTCGTGGCCACTCCCAAGTGAACGGCAATCAGGGACTTTCCCCACTTGCGTGGACTTCTATACCCGGAACCATCCTCCAATCGCTCTTGCCAACAAGTTTTACTTCGGACTAAGTAGGCAATTCAGTAGTAAAATAGGCTCTTGACGAACAAAACTAGCACTCTACAAGACTCTCATCATGCCCGTCCTAACGTATTGCGCAAAAGCTTGGACGTTGACAACAGCCGATGAGGCGTCCCTTAGAGTGTTTGAGAAAAAGATTCTGCGCATGATTTTTGGATTTTTGCACGTTGCTGATGGTGACGGTGAGTATCACAGGCGATGGAACGATGAGCTGTATGAGCTTTACGACGACATAGACATAGCGCAGCGAATAAAGATCTAGCGGCCACGTTGACTGGGTCATGTCGTTCGAACGGATATAAACGCTCCGGCTCTGAAAGTACTCGATGCGGTACCAGCTGGTGGTAGCAGAGGAAGAGGAAGGCCTCCTCTGCGTTGAAAGATCAGGTGGAGAATGACTTAGCTTCACTTAGTGTACCCAACTGGAGCCGTTTAGCACGAGAAAGAAACGACCGGCGCGCTTTGTTAAACTCTTCCAAAATCGCGTAAGCGTTTATCGCGCCAATCAGGAAGAAGAAGAATAGGTTTGTTGGAAATCAAATCAACCATGGCGAGTTTTGGAAGGGGACTCTCTTTCAGATCATCGTCTAATCGAATTCCGACTTGGAAGTAATGCTATATCAATACCTTTTGGTAGAAATCCTTGAAATATGGACTGGTACAGGTAGGTGAGCTTGTAACAAAGCGGATACCAAACCTGAAAAACCCAAATCAATAATAATCAAAATAATTGAAGATGCTACTGAGGAATTAGAAGATATTTTAATCAATTGCTTTGGTGAACTGTGCCCACTCAGTGAAAGCAGACAAAGCGGTCCCTTGGTGGTACGCTGAGCTCTCGAAGTTTCGTGAACGATCCAGAAAACTACTTAATAAGGCCTTAAAAACTCAAACGAAAGAGGACTAGACCAATCGTCGACTTACACAGAGAGAATAAAAGAAAAAAGTGAGGCAAGCCAAACTTGAATCTTATAGAAATTTCTGTAGTAATGTCGAAGAAACGAGGCTAATAGCTAGACTTTGTGAGGTCCTTCATTTAAATCGCTCAATTAGGCTGGATTTTATGCAGAAACCCGACGGATCGTACATCAGTTCTAAATCGGACACGTTTAATGTTCTACTTGAAACCCATTCTCCGGGTAGTAGAACGCTTTTAGATTCGATGTGGTGCTAGCTGGTGGTAGCAAAGAAAGAGGAAGGCGTCCTTTGCATTGAAAGATCAGGTGGAGAAGGACTTGGCTACACTTGGTGTGTCCAACTGGCGCCGGTTAGCACGAGAAAGAAATTACTGGCGCGCTTTGTTAAGTTCGGCCAAAATCGTGTAAGCGGTTGTCTCGCCAATGAAGAAGAACAAGAACACTTTCGGAGGTAGGAAGCAGCAGTGACATTAACGGTAGTAATGGTGGAACCTCTTGTTTTCCTTTGAAAACTTTAAGTCACCTGGATCGGCAAATATTCAGTAATGCAAAAAAGGAGCAGACAAGCTGACTGAGACCCTGAAAAGGATATTTATGGCCTGTCTTGCTCTTGGTCACATACCATCGCATTGGCGACGCATAAAAGTAGTATTTATGGCGAAACCAGGAAAAGATAAAACTTGTAGACCAATCAGTTGGACATCGTTCTTGTCGGGAGATCTAGAACGAGTGGTCGAGAAACATATTCAAGTGAGGGCATTGCCGAGAAGTCTAGAAATCTAAACCTATCTAAAACTTAGTAGAAAAGAGGTTCGGTTGATGGTCGGTATTATTACACGACGAAACCCATCATCATCATCATCATAAATTCCTAGATGTCCGAATATCTTCCATTCGGATCTATTTTGCGAATGTTCTTAACTTGATTCCAGTTAAGCTGCATGGCGCGTGTTTCTGACTCCAGCGGTTGTCTCCAGGCGTTCGCTGGTCTTCCACGTCTGCGACTTCCTTGGGGGTTCCAGTTAATGGCGATTTGCCTGTCTTGCTTAGAGCAGGCGGATAGCACTAAGCATTTTCTCAGTGAGTGTCCTGTACTCGCTGCAGGTAATGCTACGAATTTTGGGTTCCGATGTCAAGGGAATAAGTAAAATTCGTTCTCTCACATTGGAGGAGTTGTTCAAATTTCCTAAAGAATCTGGAAAATACTCACAGGACTAGCTATTTCTGTCTCTGTCTCTATTCTATTCTATCTCTTTTTCTCTGACATTTCTCTCCTTTCCTCCTTGACTAACTGCTCTTTTATCTTCGCAATGTCCTTTTTAGCCTGAGTGTTTTAGTAGTTTCCAGGTCTCTCGCTGCTTCTTGGTTCGCCTTTTTCAAATTTCAGAAAGCTGATATGCCAAGCGCAAGCATAATCGGTTACAGCTTCCGCCAAACATTTACATACATACATGCACACACACCCACATACACACGAGAATTCAGTTAACATTTTATGTGTACAAGAACGAGTAGTTAAATATAAAATAAATTCTCTATAACTGCACGAGCAGTACATAAATCAGCCAAAAGTTTCGTCCTTCTGTCAAAAAAGTGCTTCATGCACTTCCTTCGCACACATACACACACATACATACATGTATGCATGTGAACAGACTTTCCTGCTTGCCAACTTTGCTTGCAGCAGTTACACCAACAACAGTAGAACAAAAACTAAACCAGTGACTTGTAGTTAGCAAAGAAATTTTTTTGTTTGTTGTTTTTGTTGCATGCGTTATTGGCAACAGTTGTTTTTATTTTGTGTGTTTCTGCTGCTTGTTGTATTATTTCGTAGTTCGCACTTTCAAGAATTTGCTACTTCCAAGGAATTTCACTTCTGCTCAGTTTAGTTCCATTTAGTTGAGCTGAGCTTCAAAGCTCTCTTCTCTACTTACACAAGTTCATGCAGCACACACACACACATACTGGTATTCTAGCATCAACACACACATGCACAATTAGTATTGAAGAATAACTAGGAAGGATGCGTTATATAAAAACTATGAGTTACTGCATAATCCCCGAAGAATAGCCTGCTTAATTATGCGTGTGGGATATTTGCAGTTGGACGTAGCGGTGTTTGGGGTGAGTTGTAGTGATTGTTTAACAGCACAGCTATGGCACGTGCTCTCGAAATTGCGCAAACAAAGTTAGCAAATGGATTGCTATGTATTTCGTAAATCGTTTTAGGAATAGTCCAGAACTAGTTCCGTTTGGGGTAGTAAAGCTGTGAGCTTAACTCGTATAATAAACAAATTTCGGCCGTAAATCAAAACAGTGTTGCTATTGAAAAGGACGGTTATACTAGCTTTCAGGACTAGTCCCAAACTAGTTCCGTTGGGAGAAGTAAAGCTGCGTGCTTAACTCGTATAATATAAAGTTTTAGGACGTAAATCGAAAAAGTGCCGTAATTGAAAAGGATTGTTATAGTGAGACTTCAGGACTAGTATAGAACTAGTTCCATTTGGAGTAGTAAAGCTGCGTGCTTAACTCGTATAATAAAAATGTTTAAGCCGTAAATCGAAAAAGTGTCGTAATTGAAAAGGGCGGTTTTAATAGGACCTCGGACTATTCCAGAACTAGTTCTGTTTCGAGTAGTAAAGTTTCGCGCTTAATTCGTATAATACAACATTTTAAGACGTAAATCGAAAAAGTGTCGTAATTGAAAAGGGCCGTTATACAGAAATGTATAAAAAGCGAGGTGTGGGGAGGTATCGAAGAGGTAACGAGGCATCGAGGTGGTATTCGTATGTCTGTCTGAATCCAAAGCAAATTTTCTCCACTTTGAATACTTACAATTCTTATAACTAAATAACTTAAATGAGCTCAGGCTTAGTTTTTTCAGAATGCTTCTCTCTAACTTTAACCAAATTTTATAACAAGTTAAAGTTATTTTTTTCAAAAAAAATATGTTCAACTAAACAATTATTTAGAACTTCTGTCCACCGAGTTCACGTTGAATTTGAGAGGCGCATTGAAAAGTTCGTTGAAGTTAGTTATTTTTGCTTTTTTTTAATTCTTAAATAAAGGCGATTTTTAAGGCTTCTAAGGCAGCATACCCTCAAGTTATGGAGAAATCACTTCTTCTAGTTGTCTAATGGTACATGTAGCACCGTAGATGGGGAAGTAGACTTCGATACCCCAGTCGCTGGTGATGGAAGCGTCGTACCACCATTAGGCGATTCAAAAACTACAAAGCCGTTGGAGCAGACGGACTTCCCACCGAGCTATTCAAAGCTGGAGCAGAAGAGCTGATAAACTGCATGCCGATGCAGGATATGGTCGGATGAGAGCATAGCAACCGACTGGAACCTGAGCTGCCCAATACAAAAGAAGGGTTATTCTGCACTCTGCGCAAACTACCGCGGGGTAAATCCGCTTAACATCGCATACAAGGTCCTGATGAGCGTATTGTGCGAGAGAATGAAGCCCACCATTAACCAACTGATGGACCTTATCAATACGGCTGCATAGCTGGTAAGTCCATCATATACCAGATCTGTATAATACGCCAACTCCTAGAGGAAACCCACGAAAAACAACCAGACACACACCATCTCTTTGTCGATTTCAAAGCCGTCTTTGATAGCACGGATAGAAATCACCTCCATGCCGCTATGTCTGAGCTTGGTATCCCCGCAAAACTAATACGGCTGTATAAGATGGCGTTGCGTGCTACCACAAAATTGGAAATAACCTCACCGAACCGTTCGAGGTTTCAGACAAGGTGATTCTCTATTTTGTGACTTTTTCAACCTCTTGGTGGAAAAAATCTTTCGCGCTGCCGAGCTAAATCGGACTGGTACTATCTTTCATAAGAGTGCAACGCGGACGATGGAATCGACATTATCAGCGAAACCAACCGCGCTATATGCTCGGCATACTCCAGTTTAAAGATAGAGGCGAGCAATGTGGGTCTTGCGGTGATTGAGGGCAAGACGAAGTACCTGCTGTCAATACACAAGGAGTCTTCGCGTCTTGGATAATATGTCAGTGTTGTTGGCAGCATACCATATAAGGGGTCCCAGTGGTCTAGAGCTCGAAAATTTAGGGTGTTTTCAGGAATTTTTTCTTACAATAAAAATATGAAAAACGATATTTCAATTTTTTAGGCTTTTTATTTAACTTCTTTTACATACAAAAATAAAATAAAAATTTTTTTTAATTTTAATAACTTTAAAAATGGCGCTGAAGTTGACCCACCCAAAAAATTGGACCTGGACGGTTTTGTCCATTATTTATCTCAAATATAAAAACCAAACAAATTATTAATCAGTATAACTGTAACTAAGTCCCGTACTAGAATAAACAAAAAACAAAAATTGACAAAATGGCACGGTTTTGAATTTGACACTCTAAAAATCGAAATGATTGACATAATAATATGATTCTGGTTTGGGCAAAAGTCATTGATGTTATGAACAACATATTCAAATTTCAGACGATTCGGTTGAATAGTTTTTTGTCTTTTTTCTGACAACACCAGTCCGAAAAAAGTAGTCTTGAGATAACTGAGCTCAAAGTTTTGAGAGTGGATATTCTCCATTGATGGCAGGCTAATCACCTACCCTGCCAGAAAATAAAATAGATTAATGAAACCAACGCAAGACCGAGTCTTGTCGAGGGCCTATGCTCCCGAGTGGAGTGAACAAGGAAACAAAATTCCATTGATTCCGCCGCGTGACGCATCTGACTCTAGCGGCTGCTGAAGCGAAAATACTGGGAATATCCCTCTAAAAATTCTGCAGTATTTTCTTAAAAGCCTATACTTTCGAAATAGAAAAAAAACAAAAGAAACGATTTGTTGAAAATTTTAGATCACCGCGAACCCTTAAGTCGATTTAGCACCCCACCTATTCTGTTTGGCATTCATTTTACCCTGGATTACTGAAAGTTAAAAATAAAGTGAACCAAAACTACTTCGCTTTTAATATTTCATTCTTGATTGAAAGAATTATTTATACATAGTGTCCACACATTCATATATATATTCTTATACAGTTATGTATAGTAATTGACTGCTTCCGAATAAGCTCATGAAATTCACTAACAAATTTGTTGCCTTCCGAAAGCTATAACCACTTGAAACATGAATACACATCTGTATACATATATAAATACATATACGCAACCATGTGTATATACACGCATACATATATTGTACATATATGCACACATACATATTATTTGTTTGCTCCTGACTTCTCAGCTATTTCTGTTGGCTGGTGTGTGTTGTGGCTTTGTTGCAGAGTTAATGAGATTAAAATGCAGTTCAGTTCACTTGTGATATGAGAAATTTATTACAGTTTACTTAGAAATATTTTGCAAATGAATGGTGGGTTTCAAACACCATAAAAAAAGATGATAGCACACATTCCGTAAGCATTTAGCAACAGCAATCAACTCCAATATTTATATTATATAATGAATTTTTTCAAGAGTCTTTTGGTATTAGAGTTGCTTTGGAAGAAATGGAAATAAAATTTTACATATACTTATACAATACATTTTATAAATACGGTAGGTTCTGTTTTTATGCGGTAGATACGTAATGTAATAAAATCGCATAAAAAAGCTACTAGTTCTATAGTAAAACTATAGATACGTTTCAAATGCTAAAACAGCATAAATCTGAAATAATGTAATAAAATCGCATAAAAAAGGGCACTAGTCCCATATTATAACTATAGATACGTTCCATAGACCGCATGAATCTGAAATAATTAAATAAAATCGCATAAACAAAAAATTGTATTTTTGAAAATTATATCTTTATTTAAGAAACGTCAGAATCGAAAAACAAATTTACATCGACAGAAATAGAATCAGACAATACCCGAATGTTGCGCATTCGGTTAGGATTTGGCGTATAATCACTTCCGTCACTTGAGGAAATGTACACGTCTAATCTGGATGGTGATGCAGGCGGTTCCATACTTGTAGGGTTAGCATTTTTGATGTAATCTGTGATGAGTTTTTGCTTAGCTGGTTTAGAATCTTGTTTATATGTACAATTCGCGATAGGTCGACATGCATTTTGTAATTAAAAAAAAAACCGCACTATTTCAAAACCGCATAAAAAAAAGCCGCATAAAAACAGAACCTACTGTACTTACATATACATATGAACCAAAAGCGAGAATAGCATCTGCTCATTTCCACTCATTTCCGCCATCGTGGCTTATAAGGAAACACCACGTCGAAAGTCGTGAAGTGGAAACTCTGGTGAACGAAGTCATTCAGGCTGAAGTATTAGACCTCATAGAGGTGTTGAGGCAGTGGGGAGTCGAACGTTCACTAAGAGAAGTGTTCATCTTCTCAAAACTACTAAATGATGATGAAGTGAACACACACACCAATGGAGTTACTGGACGATGTTACTGATGACGATGCCGACGTTCCACCGTCCAACTATGCCGAGGTCTTGAGAGCTTTTGCCCGGCTTTACAACATTAAAGTGGGGTGCGACTGCGGGTGCGGTTGGTCTGCCGGCAGAGCTCTTCAATGCTTGAGGTGATGAGCTAACGATAAGCATGCAAATACTTAAAGGCAAATATGGTTGGATGAAAGCATGCCCAGCGACTGGCATCTTAAACTGCTCCGTCTAATCCACAAGAAAGGTGACCCCTCGAACTGCGCGAACTACATCGGGATAAGCCTTCTCAGTATCGCATACAAGGTCCAATCAAGCGTACTTTGTGAAAGGCTGAAACTGCTCGTTAACAAACAGATTGGGCCTTATCAGTATAGTTTCAGTCCTCATAAATCTACCATCGACCAGATATCCACATGATGCCTAGTCCTGGAGAAGACTCAAAAAAAGCAGATGGACACCCACTACATTTTCGTCGGTACAAGAAGGGCGTTCTGAAACCAGGCTGAACCTGTTTATTTCCATCACCTCTGGCTACGGGCCAACTGTCAAGTATTACTTAGCGGAGAGGGAAGGCGATTAGCCGCCGCTGCTGTGTAGCAGTCTTCCCAGACACCTCATCTCTTTCATAATCACGGCCACTAAATCGCATGCCGCATTCCACTTTTCTTTCGGACGTCATATGATGTACGAATATTTCCGGCGAAGGAGGTTCTCCAAAGGTTCTATGTAGTTTTTCTTTTGCAGAACGGAAGCGCGTACGATAAGGGGTCACCTGTATGTGGCCATGTCTGGCCAAGCTCATCCGGCTTTGATGACCTTGTGTCAACAACCAAAAAGTCTATGCGTATTGGACAGCAAGATGCGATTGACATTTACGAATTCGGTGTGGTTAAGGATTTTGTTTACCTGGATCCTAGGTTTTAGCACGAACAACCACGTGAGCCAAGAGATCCAATGAAGAGATCTTACTAACAGGTACTACTTTTAGCTCGGTGGGCAATTGAAAAGCAGGATCCTCTCTCGACGCGCGAAAAAAAAAGTTCTATCAATCACTCCCGATCTTACTGTATGGCGCTGAGTCCTGGACATTGACGAAAACCAATGGGCGGTTATTAGGAGCTTTCGAGAGAAAAATTCTTCGCAAGATCCGATTCGTGTGTGAATGAATGAATAAGATGGAACCACGAGCTGTGCGCCGACACCGACGTAGTGAAGCGCATTAAAATTCAGCAGCTGCGCTGGCTAAATCCTGTTGAGCGAATGGACAACAACAGTCTAGCAAAGAACTGGTGGAACTCTCAAGAAAGAACGGCCTAATTTACGTGGGAAAGACCAAGTCGACGGTGATTTGACCGGCCTTGGTGTTTCTAACTGGCGTCAACGCACGCTCTGCAGAGGCGACTGGCGCAACATTTTGGTAACGGCCAAGACCGACCATCGGTTGCAGTTGCCAGCTATGTAAGTAAGAGTTCATCTTCATTTAAAATGCTTTCATTCCATTTTCTACTTGGGTTCGATTCTCGATGTTATCTGTAAGGGATATCTCGAAAGTTCAAAAGGGCATAGTATGGTTTTTCGAAACTGTAATCGGAGTTCACACAGGCTATGGCTACACAGATACGCGGAGAGTCTAGGTGTGTATTTCTATCTCTTGGCAAAGGGCAAGTATTCATTCGATAGAACTCTTTCTGCTCTACAAAACTATGTTAATTGAATATTTGAGTTATTTAATTTTTTATTAGTTTTGAGGCTTAGATATGGAGTACCCAGGAGGCAAAAATCAACATTTTCGACACTCTTCTTTGCTTTTCATAGGAGCAAAAAGTTGCCGAAGCAGCCCGTAGCATTAGCAAGGGCAAGTATTCATTCGATAGAACTCTTTCTGCTCTACAAAACTATGTTAATTGAATATTTGAGTTATTTAATTTTTTATTAGTTTTGAGGCTTAGATATGGAGTACCCAGGAGGCAAAAATCAACATTTTCGACACTCTTCTTTGCTTTTCATAGGAGCAAAAAGTTGCCGAAGCAGCCCGTAGCATTTGCGACGTTATGGAGAAAGTTTCATAGGCGAATCTACAGCACTGAAATAGTTTGCAAAGCTCAAAAATGGTGACTTTGACGTCGATGACACATCCCGTAGCGGAAGGCCTTCTGAATTCGATAAAGCACGTCTCAAATCACTTTTGAAGAACGGTCGCCAAACCAGTTGTGAATTGGCGGAAAAAATTAACTGCGATCATAAAACGATTCTAAATCACTGTCATTCAATGGGATTTACCGAAAATTGGGAGCTTGCGTGCCACACGAGCTTAACGAAAAAAGCAAAGAAAGTTGCCTTCAAATTGCTTCTCAGCATCTAGCCCGCCAAGGTGCAACACGCGGTCATAACCAGCGCTTTTTGTACCGAATCGTCAGGAGGATGAGAACTAGTGCCCATACATTAATATGAAGGACAGAAAGGAGTGGGTGGCTCCAGACGATACGCCTAAATCGAGAGCCATGCCGGATCTTCGTCCAAAGAAGACCATGATACATATGTGTTTGGTGGCACTGGGAGGGCATGGTGCACTAGGAAATGCTCGAAAATAATACCACGGCCAGCAAGGTACTCTACATTGCTCAGCTACAGAGTATGAACGAGGCTATTTGTCTGAAAAGACTTGATCGACATGGTAAAACCATACTTCTTTACTCATGTTGCACAAGTCGTCAAAGTCGCGCTCTAAGAGCTCGAATGGTAGGTCCTTCAGTATCCGCCGTATTCTCCAGACCTTGCACCGACCGATTACAATCTTTTCCTCTCACTGTCAAACCCTATGAAGGGCGTTAACTTCGATGACAACGAGGTCTTAAAAACTGGCTCAACTACTTCTTTGACACCAGACCAGACGAGGTTGAAAACAGTAATGGCGAATAAATAATTGATTAACTTTTTTATATAATTATTGTTTTTTGTTTAAATAAAGTCTTCGGTAAAAACGCTACGAACTTATTCTCCAACTCAAAACGTTTTAAGTTAGTAGACCACAATGAAATTATTGAATTAGTTTTTGAGTAATAAACGAAAACTGAAAGGCGTTTCTGATATTTTCCAACCTAGAATATTTACGAATACTTTTGAGAGGCACTGTATATTGCTTAAGGCGCGGAATTGCGTTTAAGGAGAGTTGCTTCTAGCGAGGACACACTGTGCACGAATAAAATTATTATTGCAAGCATGCAAACTTCAATGTAGACAAATTTTTCGATAAAATGTTATTTTTTATTTTTAACCAACCAAATAAATTACCAGGGAATTCTTTGAAGACCACTTGAAATTGAAATTTGAATAGGTCGAACCAAGGAGGACCAAGAGATTTGGTGGCTCCTAAAACACTCAGGCTAGAAAGCCTATTATTTTCAAAGCTCTGGAAAGTAAAGACGTAATTGAGGATTGGGTAATTAAGGAGGAAAAGAGAGAAGAGACAGAGAAAAAGGGATAGGATAGAATAGAGACAGAGACAGAGCCAGAGCCAGAGATATCTTGTCCTGTGAGTAGTTTGCACATTTGTTGGCCAATTTAAAAATATCATCCAGTTTTTTACTCATTCGCACGACATCAGAACACAAAACTCGTAGCCTTGCTCTAGCAAAGGCAGGGCACTAACAGAGAAAGTGTTCAGTGCTATCCGTCGATTCCAAGAACGACAGGCACAATGATTCCAATGGCGGTCATATGCTGACCCCATGAGTTGTGCCCTGTAATAATACCGACCATCAATCGAACGTCTTTCCTTCTAAATTTTAGTAAAAAGTTTGACAGTTTTCTGTTCGGACTTGTCACAAAATGCTTTGCACTTCTGCAGCGTTCGAGACCGCAGCATGGTTCTTTATGTACATAAATTGCATACATAATCGTTGACATAATTCATGATACCTGCGGAACTGATTTCGATTATTGGCCTATGGGTGGAACCGCTGATCCACGATTGACCAATTCATCGGCAATTTCGTTTCCTTGAACGCCGGAGTGTCCCGGAACCCATATAAGTACAAGCTTATTCTAACTTGTAACTGAGCTTCTTAAGCTTCTTCTTACATTCTTGAACAATCTTTGAGTTTTGCTTCGCGTTCTCCAGGGCCTTCAGTGTAGCCTGACTGTCATTGAAAACTCCAATCTGTTTCCCGCTCCATCTCCTCTCGATTATCCATTCGGCTACTTTAAGGATGGCAAAAATTTGCGTTTGGAAAACAGTTGCCATTTCCCCCATAGCATAGTGATACTTATTACTATCGTTTAAGTGCCATCGGTCTCCAGACCCTATTTCATTCTTGGACCCATCGGTAAAGAAAATATTCGTCAAACCTCCCTAAATGCATTCTGGTTTGCTCCCTTGCTCACGCAATGGAAATCTGAAACTATGGGTATCAGGTCGTCTTTAGGTGCGAAAAACAGTGGATACAGCTCAGATAGCAACTTAAAGAAGTTCCGTCTTCGTGCCAGAAACCATATTTATGGAGTCTACACATTGCTTGCTTCCAACAAAATTTCGGCCTCAGACGCCTTAAAAATGTTGCAGACAACCTATGGGGACTCTGCTCTATCGCGTGCATGTGTTTTCCAGTGGTACAAATCGTTCAAAGAGGGCCGTACATCAACCCAAAAAACCACGCCAAAGTCGCTCAAAAATTAAGGTTATGCTGACTGTATTTTTCGATTACGAAGGTGTGGTGCACTCGGAGTTCCTTCCGCAAGGTCGATCGGTTAACGCTGAATATTATTTAGACGTTTTAAAGCGTTTGCGCGAGAACATTCGTCTTAAAAGGAAGGAATTGTGGGACAACAAGTGATGGTTCTTGCATCACGATTATTTGAACAAAAATAATGTTAATATCGTTCCGCAAGCACCGTATTCGCCTGATATGGCTCCATGTGACTTTTTCCTGTTTCCCAAGCTCAAGTTGCCGCTCCGTGGAAAACATTTGGAGACAATTGAAGTCATAAAAGAGAATTCGAAGAAGGAACTGAAATCCATGCCGAAATCGGCCTTCCAGAAATGCTACGATGATTGGAAAAAATGTTGGCATATGTGTATCGCCTCCAATGGTGATTACTTTGAAGAAGATAAAATAAAAATTGAACAATAATTAACCGTTTGTGTTTTATTAAATCAGTCTCGTTCATATTTTATATACATACATACAGACATACATGCATATATACATACATATGTACATATACCTTAAACTCCAAAGTGAATGAAAAAATATCTGGATACGTGCAGGGGGAGAGCATAAATACATTAGTATATATTTACACACATTTTTCCCTGAAATTTAAGCGAAGAGAAAAACGATCTCATAAATTTCTAGCTAATCTGAATGAAGATGAATTCAGAATTGCAAATTATTATTGATGGAATGAACAGAAATTGAAGAAGGCATTACGTGATGCCCAATTCACTGGCAGAAATAATAAATGTTCGGTTATATGCATGAGCATTTTTTCTATTATTTCCATAAATTTCTATTATTTTAAATTAAAAAAAAAATATTAAATTGTGAAATTTTTTCTATGGCGATTGATTTACATAAGTGAAAATGTTCGAAATATCTATTTTCATGTTGATATTAATTGGAATATTAATGCATGCACTTTAATTGAATTTATCGCAATAGATGCACAAACATGCATTCAAATATACACACACACCCATACATACGTATATCACGTACATCTGCATATGCATTCATTCACATTTCTTTTTCCCACTTACTCAATAATCCAAGGTAAACATTTTCCGCTTTAAAAGCATATTCTGCAAATTTGTTCAAAGCTCGTAGCCGTTATTTTTGGAAAAATCATTTCCACTGTCATTCCCACGTACACACATACATACATGCCTACACATGTGTACACTCATGCTTGCCAATGTGTTCGGCAAATGAGCAAATCTGCTTTATCACATTTTGGCATGCTGAACATCTATTGACTTTTGACAATCCATCGTAATTATTAGTGTCACATTATGTTGCTCAATTGGGGTGCAGGGGGTGTGGGAAGCTTATGAATCAGTGCTCGTTAATATTATCTCATCAGGTAATATGTATGTATGTACTGCCAAGGTTGCGAGGTGTTTGGTCGTTATTGAAAAATTATAAAAATTATTGAGTAAAAAATACATGATTTCTGATTGTTACAAAATTTGTTTCAATCATTTTTTTAATGCAATATTGACAACTGAAATTTGAAAGAGGCGAGTCAAGAATCACCAAGAGATTTCTTCTTCTTCTTCTTTCATAGCGTTACAGTCGGTGTGAGTTAAAGCTTCCTTCAAAATGGTCCTCCAAAGCGGTCTATCTTAAGCTGTTCCTTCGTTGTTACGTATGCCTTTGGCCTTCACGCCCATTAACTTGCCTGTCAAGGCTTTCTTTACGGTACAGTCAGCAGTAGGCCGGGTCGATTTGTGGGGAGGCAAAAAAATCGCCCATTGCTCTTTGAAAATCATATTCTAGGGATCAAAATAAGAAACTTTGCCGAAAGAACCATACCTCTAAAACGAATTCTGTTGCCCCCCAATTTGGGTCGAACTTTTCAGTTTCTTTTCTCTTGTAAAGGCCAAAAATGGTGATATTTTGAAATGATTGTATGGGGAACCCCCCAGGGGAGTTCCAGGGGGTGTGCCACTGGCATGGGTGGATCGGCCGTCCAAAGTTAGTGGGGGTCGGTCATACATTTGGACTCGATTGGACTTAAGTCGTCAACCTTAAGAGTCCATACCTCACAACCGTACATTAGGATTGGTCGAACTAGCCTCTTGTACATAGTTAACTTTGTAGCTTTAGACAAAAGTTGGGACTTGAACAAGTTAAGGTGGGCTTTGTTGGCGGCGTTGGACTGCGGAAGTTGAATCACCGCTACATGCGAACATAACTCCTAGGCACTTAAAATGCTGCACTGTTTCAAAAGTATAGGCTCTCACATGGAAATTTTGCATCTGTGGAGGCCGCCTCGATTTCAACAGATATTTGATTTTGCCCTCGCTTACAGAAAGGTCAATGCCGTTCGCAGTTTTGTTAATTTTTAGGAAAATTTCTTTTAAATCATTCTTATTTCTTGAGAGCATAGCGATGACATCTGCGTAAGCGCATATCTGGGTTGTTTTAGTTATCTAAGTACCAACTTCGTTGACTTCCCTTACGACAAAGTATCAAATTGAATATGACTGTTGATAAGGCATCATCTTGTTTTACGCCTGATTCAATAAAGAACGACTATGGGAGCTTCCCTTTAATGATCACTTTTGCTTGTGTATTTGTGAGCGTTGTACTAACGAACCTCAATAGTTTATCAGGTATTCCAAGAATAAGCAGTATGTGCTGGATCCTATCTTTTTTAATACTGTCGGAGGCTTTTTTGAAATCAACAAACAGGCAAGAGATTTGGTAACTCTTAAAACACTCAGGATGAAGAGCCAATTATACTTAAAGGTCTGGAAAGTAAAAAGGTAGATGCTCAAGAAGGAAAGGAGAAAAGCAACGGAAGAAAAAAGATACGATAGAATAGAGACAGTGACAGAGCCAAAGATAGCTAGTCCTGTGAGTAGTTTCCAGATTCTTTGGTAAATCTGAAAATATCCTCCAGTTTGAGAGAACGAATTTTATTCATTCTCATGATAGCGGCACCTAAAATTCGTAGCCTTACCTGCAGCGAAGACAGGACACTCACAGAGAAAATGCTCAGTGCTATCCGCCTCCTCTAAGCAAGGCAGGTAAATCGGGTCCTCAATTATTCCAATGGTGGTCATATGTTGACCATCAACCCAACGTTTTTTCGTCACAGTTTTAGAAGAAGATCGACAGTTTTCTTCGGGCTTATCACAAAATACTTTGCCGTTCTGCAGTGTTCTAGACTAGACCATCGCTCTTCATGTAAATTGCATACGTAATCACTGATCGACTTCATGATTCCTTCAAAACTGATTCCGAGTATTGGATCTCTGGACCCGGTGGGAGAACCGCTGCTCCACAGTTGGCCAATTCAACGGAAATTTCACTCCCTTGAATACCGCAGTGTCCTGGATATATGGGTTTCAAGCTTATTCTAACTTGTAACTGAGCTTTTTAAGCTTCTTCTTACATTCTTGAACAACCTTTGAGGTTTGCTTTGCGTTGTCCAGAGCCTGACTGCAATCTGTTTCCCGCTTCATCTCCTCTCAATTATCTATTCTGCTACTTTCAGAATGGCAAAAATTTCCGTTTGGAAAACAATTGCTATTCCTGCCATAGCGTAATGACACTTACTACTATCGTTTAATTACCATCCGGCTCCAGAACCTTTTTCATTCTTGGACTCATCTCCATCGGTAAATAAAATATCCGTCCATATCTCTTTGAATGCACTCTGAATTACTGCATTGCTCATGCAATTTGACATCGGAGAGCTTAAGTCGCAAGATGCAAAATGTTAAAAAAAGTTGTTTCTAATAGCGGGCGCCTCTTGGCTTGACAAACGAGTTTATTTCTGTCATGGAAAATCTCCTCATAAAAAACTATTTGCCATTAGGAGTCGGCATAGAACTGAGGTCGCTTCATTGCCGGAGCAACATCAAGGTTAGATTAGGTTAGATTGGAATGGTTGCCCAAGGAATAGGCACACAGATTCGCTCTTTGTGATACCATTGTGAAGGAGCTAAAGTGAAAGAGAAAACCGATGGGATGAAAAGAGAGGGCGGGGAGCTATGGTGGTGGGATGGTTAGGAGGATTCGTTTGGAGTGTGTGTATTATGAACGATGACTGTGCAGCGTTTGCGTCAACTGCTTTGTGCTGCTGATGAAATTCATCAAATTTTTAATGTCAACGCCAGCTATTCAGCACGCGTAGCAAAGAAGTAAGAGCCAAGATGCCTAGATCTTAACCCCACCAGAGCAGGGCAACTAAGGAGAAGGTGCTGAAATGATTCCACCTCATCCTCCATACAACGACGCAAAAATGACTCGAGGTAATTCCAAGTATCATAGCATGCATACCTCGCGGATACTGTTCTGTGAGAGCACGCACGAAGTTCGAGAGCTGAGATTTTGTCAACCTCAGAAGCTCGCCCGAGTTCCCCCGATCCACACGTGGCCAGAAGGATTTTGCGACCTTACAAGTTTGTGTACTTGCCCAGCGCTCGCTGAGTTGGTGCGAAGCCCATCTTTCCAGGAGCATACCGCAGGTAGTCAGGGGGATCCCAATTCTCTCCCTTGGCGGGAAAATCACCTCATATGTCCCTTCTCTGGCCAGCTCATCCGCCTCACAGTTTCTTGCAATGTCGCTGTGACCAAGAACCCAGATGTGCCTTGAGTCAAAAAATTCGGAGGCAATCGAAAGTGAGGCAAGGCATTCCCTGGGCAGTTTCGAATGCACCGCCCTTGACCCGAGGGCCAATTATTTATTTATTTCTATAAAAAAGGTTGGCAGGCTTCGCGCCGCCCATAAGCATGCAAGTTTTCGGGAGGTACAATTTAGAAAATCCAAGCCAACCCATTGCTATTTAGTATCAGGCTCCTTTACGTATACTTTTTTCACAAAACCTACCATACGTAGGTGCCTTCCCACCAGAATGTGGTGCCCTCCCATCAAATTTCATTGTTGTATTTCCCGCTTGGGCTAAAATAGCTGCGATTAAAGAAACAGAAGGGCCAAAGTCAGCTTCTTAAGCCTTCTTGATAATATTATTGAATCGACAGCTTTGCCGCTTCTATGAAATGGCGAAAGTACCTGCATACATATAAATGTATCTATTTTTGAAAACATGTACGAGCATGTAAGTGGTGCATTTATTAAGAACATCACCATCATTCACGTCAAGTAACTGCAAATAAATTAAATATTTAATGACAAAAGAGATGCAAGGCAGAGTAACTGATTTCACTACAATTCAAAGCAAGCAGCGTTAAAGCCTTCTTCCATTACCAGCCCCTTTCATGTACTCATACATGGATGTATTCGGACAACAATAAAAGGGAAGGCAAACTCGCAAGCGCAAAAACTAAGTTTGGACCAACACGTTTTAGCCATTGCACAAGACGTGTAAGATTCGTATTAATGTCACCCATGCCTGTGTGTCTTCTACAATAGTTTTGCACATCGCTCTTCTGCTCTTCCCGCGCTTCAGAGTGGCATTTGTTGCCACGCGCTTGTTGAACAAAATGTCGTACAATGACTTCAACGCGCGTTGTGTTACATTACCGTCGTCGTCGTCGTCGTTGCCGTCGATGTCATTGTTGCTGCTATTGTTGTCGTCGTTGTGATTGCGCTGCTGCGTCGTTGCGACATAGCGCTGCGATGTGACGCCAACTCGCTGCATTGGCCACCACGAACCGAACTAACAGTGAAGGACATAAAAAATTCATACGACTATAATTGCCTGACAGGAAATCCTAATTTTCCGGTCGCAGCAGCCCAAAAAGCATCACTCAAACTTACACCAACCAAAGCAGGAAACCCACACACATCAAGGGCGTAATAGGGAGAGAGAAGAGGCCTTAAAGCTTCTCAAGTTCTCAAGTTCCCGCATGGAGCTACAATGTGCAGAAAAGTTTGCATGTTCGTGAACATTATTTGGCGTTTGATTGATTTCGAAGCTAGTTTTTTGTTTCTACATATAATATTATCTCATTTTGATCAAAATGCTTCTGTTACTTTGTAATATTGAAATTAGAAAAATACCGCCAAATGTTTCTAAGCATTGGGTTGGGGAATAAGATCGTAGCGTTTTTACCGAAGACTTTTATTCAAACCAAAAACAATAATTACATATATCAATAAGTTAATCAATTATATATTTCCCGTTGCTGTTTATAACCTCTTCCCGCCTTCTCGACCAATTTGTTGATGCCATTTCGCCAAAAATCGCCTGGTCTGGTGTCAAAGAATTTGTTAAGCCAATTTTTAAGGACCTCTTTGTTATCGAGGTCAACGCCCTTCATATGGTCTGACAGGGAGCGTAAAAGATGGTAATCGGTCGGTGTGGGGTCCGGAGTATAGGGCGGATGCTGAAGGACCTACCGTTCGAGCGTTTAGAATGCGGCTTTGACGACTTGTGCAACATGAGGCCTGGCGTTGTCCTGAAGGAGTATAGTTTAACCATGTCGATCAAGTATTTTCAGTCGAACAGCCTCATTCACACGGTGTGGCTGGGCAATGTAGAGCTCCTTGTTGAGCGTGGTATTCTTTTCGAGCATTTCCCAGTGCACCATGCCCTCCCCTTCCCCCCAAACACTTATCATGACCTTCTTTGGATGAAGATTCCTTATGACTCTCGTCTTTGGCGTATCTCCTGCAACCACCCTCTCCTTTCTTTGATTCTTATTGATGTATAGGCACCATTTCTCATCTCCCGAGACGATTCGGTACAAAAAGCGTTAATTATGACCGCGTTGTTTTGACCCGCGATGGCGGGCGAGATGCTGTGAAGCAATTTGAAGGCGAATTTCTTTATTTTTTTAGTTGAGACACCCAGTCTCACAATTTTTCGGTAAATTCCATTAAATGACGGTGATATGGTGACGGAGAAACCTTTTATGATCGCAGCTCATTTTTTCTGCGAATTCACGACTTGTTTGGCCATCGTTTTCCTTCAAAAGTGATTTGAGATGTTCTTCATCGAATTCAGAAGGCCTTCCACTGCGGGACGTGTCATCGACGTCAAAATCGTAATTTTTGAACTTTGCAAACCATATCCGTGCTGTTGACTTGCCTATGACACTTTCTTCATACAACGAAACATATCGCTTGAAATATATAAATTGGGAATTGTTTATAGAAAAAAAACAATGTTTAAAAAAAAAATTCCTTTAAAATCTTTTTCATAAAAAACTTTTAATCTGTGATAGTTTTCGTCTACACTGTTTCTATTTGCTGTTTTAGCTTTTATTTAAAATTTCTTAGCCAAAAAAAAATGTTGGAATTAAAAGATGATTATTATTTTTGAAATTGTCATGTTTTTCATAAAAAAATGTATGCACAAAGCGATTAAATTGTGTTTAGGTTAGGTTAAGTTCACCTGGCTGGCTGAAAGCCATCACATAGACCTACTGGTCCTTAGTGGTATCAGACGGAGCTAGACCCTTACGTTTCTTTGCAGTAGGCTTCTTGTAATAGGTAAGCCTGTGTATTTTGCGTATCTAAGTAAGCTCTGAAGCTATAAACCCGAGAGGCATTCTAACTCCTCATATTGTAGAGTTCCTAAGCATTTTAATTTGGTTCTAGCTAATGCAGGGCAGGAACATAGAAGGTGTGCTAGCGTTTTCCTCTCTTCCAGGTCATTGCAAAATCTGCAGCTATCGTTGTTCGTAGCTCCTATCTTGTATGTGTGTGCCGCTACAAATTGTGACCTGTCAGCATACCTACAATAGTTCTGCTTTCTTTTCTACAAAAAGAGCTAGTACGAATCGGACGTATTTATCTGCACTCTGTATACACATGATTTTCGCGGTTTTGCAAGTGACTAGATTATTCCACCTCCTGTCTGTCCGTCTTTCATGTCAGCAAAGATGCCATTGTAGATCTTTTTTAAGGGTCTTAGTATGTCGGTCTCTTGTTCGAATTGTATGGAAACAGCGCTTTTGTCAATCTCATCTACAATTTCGTTTCCTGCAATGCCCTTATGCCCGGGTACCCGATAGATGTGTAACTGTCTGTCTGCGGCTGGTCTCTCTATAGCTTCCCTGCTTCTTAGAACACTTTTAGATGAAATTTCTTATGAGTTTATTGCTTTTATCGCCGCTTGGTTGTCACGTGTATATTTATTTTGGAGTTGCTTGATGTCTTTGCGAATGCTATTTCCGCAGCCTTACCTACAGCAAAGACTTCTGCTTGAAAGATACTACAGTGGTCAGGAAGCTTAAATGGCAGCCTGATGCCTAGCTCAGCGCAATAGATCCCTGTCCCTGCTCCGTCTAATTTTTTCGAGCCATCAGTAAATATATTAAGAGTATTTGGGTTAGGTCTCATTCCTTTTTTCCATCCCTCTTCTTCTAATGTTGTTCGGAATTTCTTCACCCAATTGCATTTCGGAGTCATAGAGTCCGTATTAGTCCGATAACTTATGCCTATGGAGCTATGCCCGAATATGTTACAGGTAAATTCCCCCGTTGCCTTAAGTCTAGCGGCAAATCTAGGTGCTGTAGGTTGAGTATTGTGTCAAGTGCTGCCGTAGGAGTGGTTTTAATTACCCCTGTTGTGCAAAGTGTACCAAGACGTTGAATACTTTCCATAGGTGTTTTGTGTGTCTTTTCTCTCAATGCAGACCACCATACTAGAGCACCGTAGAGTAATGTTGGCTTTACTACAGCTGAGAATTCGACCATTGTTTATAGATAAATAAAAATGTGTTTCCTAAAATCTCTTTCTTAAAAAAAAACTTTTAATCTGTAACAGTTTTCGTCAATATTTTGGCTTTTATTTAAAATTTCTGAGCAAAAAAAAAAAATAATCACAATTTTTGAGCAAAAAAAATATTGAAATTAAAAGTTGATTCTAATTTTTGGAATGGTCAGGTTTTTCATAAAAAAATGTATGCACAAAGCGATTAAATTTTTTTAATCTACAACCAGCTTATTAAGCTAATGAATATCATCGCTGTAACTTAAATGGCGCTTCTTTAGTAAAAAGGAAACAAAATATGAAATTAAAATATTAATTGAAAGTTTATTTTTTTTTTAATTTATCATATATTCCATAAAAAACATGTTATTCTTAATCTGATTAAGTTTCTATTAATTTACATGAGCTTCATTTTAAATGGCGCATTTCAAATGGCTCCACTCTAGCAAAAAAAACTAAAATGTAAGGATGAATTTTTTAAAGGAAAACATTGAAATAGGAAAATTTTGCATTTATTTGATGAACACGTTTTCTTCACAAAATAATACAATTTTAATTTTTTTCTTCTTCTTCTTAATTGGCGCTATAACCGCTTACGCGATTTTGGCCGAGTTTAGCAAAGCGCGCCAGTCGTTTCTTTCTCGTGCTAACCGGCGCCAGTTGGACACACCAAGTGAAGCCAAGTCCTTCTCCACCTGATCTTTCCAACGCAGAGGAGGCCGCCCCCTTCCTCTGCTACCACCAGCTGGTACCGCATCGAATACTTTCAAAGCCGGAGCGTTTGTATCCATTCGGACGACATGACCCAGCCAACGTAGCCGCTGGATCTTTATTCGCTGCGCTATGTCTATGTCGTCGTAAAGCTCATACAGCTCATCGTTCCATCGTCTACGATATTCGCCATTGCCAACGTGCAAAGGTCCAAAAATCTTACGCAGAATCTTTCTCTCGAACACTCCAAGCGTCGCTTCATCGGATGTTGTCATCGTCCACGCTTCTGCGCCATACGTTAGGACGGGCATGATGAGAGTCTTGTAGAGTGTTAGTTTTGTTCGTCGAGAGAGGACTTTACTGCTCAGTTGCCTACTTAGTCCAAAGTAGCACTTGTTGGCAAGAGAGATTCTACGTTGAATTTCAAGGCTGACATTGTTATCGGTGTTAATGCTGGTTCCTAAATAGACGAAGTCTTTTACAACCTCGAAATTATAACTGTCTACAGTGACGTGGGTGCCGATACGCGAGTGCGCCGACTGTTTGTTTGAAGACAGGAGGTACTTCGTTTTGTCCTCGTTCACCACCAGACCCATTCGCTTTGCCTCTTTGTCCAGTTTGGAGAAGGCAGAACTAACAGCGCGGTTGTTAAGGCCGATGATGTCAATATC
This sequence comes from Anastrepha ludens, assembly GCF_028408465.1. Classification (NCBI taxonomy): domain Eukaryota; kingdom Metazoa; phylum Arthropoda; class Insecta; order Diptera; family Tephritidae; genus Anastrepha; species Anastrepha ludens. Next base: position 21,569,697 of record NC_071499.1, on the reverse strand, counting down.
ATCGGCATACGCCAACAATTGTACGCTCTTATAAAAAATTGTGCCTGAGCGATTAAGTTCTGCGGCTCGTACGATGCTCTCCAACATCAGGTTAAAGAAGTCACACGACAGCGAGTCACCCTGTCTGAAACCTCGTTTGGTATCAAACGGCTCGGAGAGGTCATTCCCAATTCTGACGGCGCTGCTGGTGTTGAGCAACGTCATCTTACATAGCCGTATTAGTTTTGCGGGGATACCAAATTCAGACATCGCGGCATACAGGTAACTCCTTTCCGTACTGTCGAATGCAGCTTTGAAGTCGACGAAAAGATGGTGTGTGTCGATTCTCCTTTCATGGGTCTTTTCCAAGATTTGGCGTATTGAGAATATTTGGTCGATGGTAGACCTTCCAGGTCTAAAGCCACACTGATAAGGCCCAATCAGTTGGTTGACGGTGGGCTTCAGCCTTTCACACAATACGCTCGCTAGAACCTTATAGGCGATATTTAGAAGACTAATCCCGCGGTAATTGGCACAAATTGCAGGATCGCCCTTCTTATGGATTGGGCAGAGTACACTTAAATTCCAATCGGCAGGCATGCTTTCATCCGACCATATTTTGCATAGAAGCTGATGCATGCACCTTACCAGCTCCTCGCCGCCATGTTTGAATAGCTCACCCGGCAGTCCGTCGGCGCCCGCGGCTTTGTTGTTCTTTAGCCGCGTGATCGCTATTCTCACCTCGTCATGATCGGGCAGCGGAACGACAATTCCGTCGTCAACGATTGGGGTATCGGGATCTTCACTTTCTCGGTGACATGCGCAGCTGTCACTGTTTAATAAGTTCGAGAAGTGTTCCCTCCATAATTTAAGATTGCTCTGTACGTCAGTCACCAGTTCGCCGTCTTTGTTCTTACAGGAAAACGCCCCGGTCTTAAAACCTTCTGTAAGCCGCCGAACTTTCTGGTAGAATTTTCGGGCGTTGTTCCTGTTGGCCAGCATCTCAAGCTCTTCGCACTCACGTATTTCGGCCTCTCGTTTCTTCTTTCGGATAATACGTCTCTCTTCCTTTTTCAGCTCTCTGTAGCGATCCCACATGGCTCGCGTTGCGCCCGATCGCAGCGTGGCTCTATAGGCGGCATCCTTTCTTTCTGCGGCAGCATGACATTCCTCGTCGTACCAATTGTTTTTTCGGGCTCGCCGGAATCCGATTTCTTCTTCGGCGGCGGTACGTAGAGAACGAGAAATGTTGCTCCATTGTTCGTGGATGCCGGTTTGTTGGGCAGTACTCTCTGAGAGCAGGAGTGAGAGTCGAGTGGCGAATCTTCTGGCTGTCTGTTGTGATTGCAGCTTTTCGATGTCGAACATTCTTTGCGTAGGTAGATGCACGTTTTTTGCTGCACAGAGGCGTGTGCGCAGTTTGGCTGCAACAAGGTAGTGATCCGAGTCGATGTTGGGTCCTCGGATCGTACGTACATCTAATACACTAGAAGCGTGTCTTCCATCTATCACAACATGATCGATCTGGTTTCGTGTTTTTCGATCAGGAGACAGCCAGGTGGCTTGGTGAATCTTCTTATGCTGGAATCTGGTGCTGCAGACTACCATGTTTCGGGCCCCGGCGAAGTCGATCAGCCTCTGTCCGTTACCGGATGTTTCGTTGTGCAGGCTGAATTTTCCGACTGTGGGACCAAAAATTCCCTCCTTGCCCACCCTGGCGTTGAAGTCGCCAAGCACGATTTTTATGTCGTGGCGGGGGCAGCGCTCATAGGAGCGTTCCAGGCGCTCATAGAAAGAATCTTTGGTCGCATCGTCCTTCTCTTCCGTCGGGGCGTGGGCGCAAATTAGCGATATGTTAAAAAAACGGGCTTTGATGCGGATTGTTGCGAGACGCTCGTCCACCGGAGTGAACGACAGTACTTGGCGACGAAGTCTCTCTCCCACAACAAATCCGACACCGAATTTGCGCTCCTTTACATGGCAGCTGTAGTAGACGTCGCAAGGTCCTATGGTTTTCTTACCTTGCCCCGTCCATCGCATCTCTTGGATGGCAGTGATGTCAGCCTTTACTCTCACGAGGACATCAACCAGCCGGGCAGAGGCACCTTCCCCATTAAGGGACCGGACATTCCAGGTGCATGCCCTCAAATCATATTCCTTATTTCGTTTGCAGGGGTCGTCATCAGCATAGGGAGGTCTCATCCGAGGCTTTTTCAAACTTTTCATTGGGGGGGGATTTTTAAGTGGCGGGTCCCAAACCCAACGCACAACCAGCTATCCTGGAATGTTTCGCCTTCTCACGTTAGCTCACTCCCGAACGGGTGTTCGGAAGCTACCCAGAGGATACGTGGGCTAATCCCGGCCGTTGTGAGCTGCTTGAACCATATGCAGAAGAATCGTCCTGGCCATTCCCAAGTGAATGGCGATCAGTAACTTTCCCCACTTGCGTGGACTTCTACACATGGAACCATCCTCCATTTTAATTTTTTTACTATAATAAAATTTTAATTTTTTTTTTATTATAAAAAATTACAATCCTTTTTTATTATACAAAATTATAATGCCTTCTTATTATGAAAAAAATTTAATGTTTTTTTATTATATTAAATAACTTAATAATACTGCATAACTGCAAAAAACTTAGTGTTTTTTTCGTTTCGATAATTTCAAACAAACGTCCATTAGCTTAATTTATTCAATTTAATTTATAACATATATATTTACAGCCATGGTCATATAAATAACACATTTAGACTTTGAAAGCCAAGAGTTGAATATGTTTTTAAATAATTATTTTTTATTGGGGGAAAAACAACATAAAAAATAAAAAACTGTAACGTTGTATTTCTTTTATTATTTAAAACTTACAACGTTGTGTTTCTTTTTTCGTAAAATATATCTCTCGTATTTTTAATTGTAATAAAAACTCCGGAAAACAAAACCGTTTAGTAAGCTAAGCTGCACGAGCAAGAGCAACATCTGTTTTGCAGCGGCCAGCCACTACAAAGGTAGTTATTGGCAAGCACCTAAGCTCTGCTCATCGCCCATTACCAAACGGAATGTGTGTCCTTTCCAAAAGCGCGCAGGCTTTTTATAGGCAAAATCGATCCTATTAGAAAATTCAAATTTAGAGTTTGAAAAAAGACTTCTAGTGGTCATTACAATTTTAGGGCATTGCCATATAAGAAAACTTTAAATTAAATCTTAACAATTTGAAGGTATTGCCATATGGAAATAAATACATTAATAAATTATAAAATATAAGTATGCTACAAAACTTATTTACTTCTACTTTAAAACAAAAAAATGTTTAAAAGAAATTTCAGTTCTGATTTAATTTACGAGAACGTTGATAACTCACGAAACCTCCTGGACACATAAATAGCACATCCTAAAAAATTCTAAATAAAAGCCAAAATAGTAAACAAATCAGATAGTTAAGTAACAATATTGTTTTACCAAATTAGTATTTTGTACTATATCCATCGTTTCTGATTACTTCTTCAAGCCGTCGCTCCATGCTTTCTATAGGGGTTTTCAGTAAGAACGCTTCAACTTTTAAACTTTTTTGAATAAAACACAAACGGTTTGACTTTTTTAACTAATTTTTTTTTTTATTATCGAGTTTGAACATATACATTTAAGAATGAAATTCGATTTCTTTTGCATGACCACCGCGTGCACGTTTTACGAAGTCCAATCGTTGAACCCAATTTTCGACCACTCTTTTGCATAAATCGGCCGAAATTCCAGCAATTTCGCGTTCAATATTGGCTCTGAGCTCACAAATCGTCGCCGGCTTGTTACTGTAGACCAATGACTTCACATAACCCCAAAACGGGGTGGCTTGTTAAATGGACCGTAAAATGGCCGTAATGCTCTTAAAGTAGCAGCAACAGAACGATTATTTTCATAAAAAATTTGCATAATTTGCAATCGTTGCTCAAGTGTGTAGCGTTGCATGATGAAATGTATACTAATGAAGCTTACAAATGACAAGCGAAAAATAAAAAATATTGCGTCGTTCGCCCTCCCTATCGGAAAAAAGTTGAAGCGCACCTATTGAATAACCCTATACAAGCTTGTGGCATCTTTCCTTTGGAATCGCGTACCAAACCTCTTCAACTGCGGCCCACAAATCATCAAAATTTAAAAAAATTTTGTTAGCGATTTTGACCTTAACGTCATTCCACAAATTTTCTATTGGATTGAGATCAGCGCTCTGCGCCGACCAATTCAGTACATTATTTTTTCTCTTCTGAGCCATAGCTTCACTGTCTTTGCAGTATGATTTGGATCATTGTCCTGCATAAATGTCCAATTTAATGACATAAACTCAAAACAAATGGCTCCATTTTATTCTGGAGTATATCCAGATACTGAAATCTATCTATTTTACCAACCACGTGAACAATCGGGCCAACACCATGCCAGGAAAAAGCTTCCATGATGCTTTCGCCGCCGTGTTTAATGGTTTTTGTTTTGTGAAACTAGGATTTAGCGCTTGATTTTTTGGTGCCATCCTATTTATTTTGATTTCGTCGGTCCAAAGTACGTTTTTCCAAAACTGAATAGATTTGTCTTTGTGGGCTTTTGCAAAGGCAAGTCGGTGTTTGATATGTCTTTTTGAGAGTAGTGGTTTTTTTCTGCTTATGCGGGCAAACAGCTGAGCTTCGTTAAGTCGCCTTCCTACAAGCTTTCTGGACACCTGTAGACCAGATTCTTGGTTTATTTCAAGCATTATTTGCCGTACCGACTTAAAAGGATCTGCTTTGCTCTTGCGTATTATAGCTCTATCCACATTAACATCAATTTTTGCGGCTTTGGTTTTCTTTCCGTTTGCTTAGATAGGATGAATTTTTCTTAACTTAAGATCATTATAAACCATTTTGCGAGAGCACATCATCATTACAGCTATTTCTGCATAGCATAAGAGCTCTTTTCTCCGGCGTGCAATGTTTTCCACGTCCCATTTTTAGTAATTATTTTAAAATTTTATTTAAGAAACAAAAAATTATACTAAAAATCGCTGAAACAATATTAAAGTTTTACTCTCCGCTGCACAGGTTAAAATGTGCTATTTTTGTGCCCACTTCAAAACAGCAAAAAGCATAAATAAAATAGAACGCAAAAAATTCCATAGAAAAATAACGGTAAATTCCTCGCATAAATGTTATATAAATGTAAACAAACAAATTTATTTGATCAAATCAGAGTTCCTACTAAAAACTTAACTTACTGTCCATGGCTGTATGTATGCGTACATCTGTATGTGTATGCAGATAACTGCCTAAAACATATACGCCAATTAGTAACTAAATCTCTGCCGCTCAGCGAGTACTTACATATGTGCGCATACATGTGTGTATGTATGTATGCATGTAGTAAATTTTGATAATATCCTTCTCAAATGAATCCCCTTTTCGCTCCCCTAACACACACACACACATTCTCATTCTCAATTTTTTTTGTTTCTTTCTTTTTCGCAGAGTCCCAAATTCGCGCCACCCATAGAATTTGTCGATGAGGCCGCTCTGAGTCCTCCTGATGGTTACAAGGACAATGGCTTAAAGAATACCCTCGGCGGCGCGCTAAGCGGTCACATCTTCGGCGCCCAACACATCCAACAGCTGCAGGTCATACAGAGGTTGCAGCAGCAGCGGGCCGCTATGCTGGCTGCACGCAATAATAATCAAATTCCGCCGCCGCCGCCACCAGTGGGAAGTGCAGCACTTAGCCAGCACCAACAGCAGCAGCATCAGCAACACCAACAACAACAACAGCAGCAGCAGCAAGTAGCACATCAGGCGCAACAACACCACCAACAATTACAGCAGCAGCAGCAGCAACAACAACAGCAGCATTCACCCGACGATGACTCGTTAGGCGTTTGCACTGAGTGCGCCGAATGCGCCGAGTGTGCGGCCAAGCAACTCCAGGATACAGGTAAATACCATCTAACCACTTTGTGCTCGTATTTGCTTATCGTTTTTCGTATTGCCTTTGTTGCTGTTGTGGGGCGGGGGCACAAACACCTGTAAACTGAAACGTGTCTCTGTCGTCGAAAATCACCGGATGTTATGCACACGAGCACCAGGGCACCAGTTGAGTGCTGGGCAAAGAGCGTGGGGGGAGGGTTTGGGGTCGTGTAATGGAAGTAGGTATGCGGTTAAATTAGAAACCTACAGTGACAATGCAATTAGTCTGACTACTCGCAGCCGATTCTGTTGGCAATTTACGTTGCAGTGCTGGTTGGCTATGCGGCGCTCGGCTGTGTCAGCGGGGTTGAGATCAGCAGCATAGAGTCGCAGCGACTCCTCTGTGATTAGTCTGTGTTAGCTGCGTCTGTTGATTCGCCCACACCTGCAGTTGTGCGCACGGGCGGCTGCACTTCCTACGACTGCGAAATGCAGACCGCCTGCTGTCAACCGTCGACTGGCGGAGGTGAATGCACCAGTTGGTTGGTATTTTAATTAATCGAAAATTATGTGGTTTGTTGATTTTTTGTGTTTTCACTCATAAAGCAGCGCAGTGCCGGTAGTAAATGAATGTGTGATTTTGTTATAATGGCATTCCGTTATGGGGAGAATAATTTATTTTGATTATTATTTTTTGTTTTTGTGACGTGATTGCAGGTCAACTGTATACAGTTTGCCTATTTTAATTAAGATTTTATTTTGCCCGTTGGCTGCGTGTTGTGATAACCGAATTTGTCTGCGCCTTTTGCGCTTGATTGAATGTTTCGCAGCGGAAATTTCACCTAAGCAAAATAATAGAAAATTAAACAATCATCAGTAACGACGCACTGTGGAGATTAACGAACGAGGAACCAGCTTCTTAGGCAAATCAAACACAGAAAGTGGTGCTGGATAGGTCACACACTGAGAAAACCACCAGGTAGCATCACGAGGATGGCGCTTGACTGGAACCCGCAAGGGAGCAGAGGTCGCGGTCGACCAAAAAACACTTGAAGAAGGTCGATGCTGCGCGAACTAGCAGATACCGCGTTTGATGGGACGGTGCAAAAACAACAGCACAGAACCGTGTAACATGGAAGAGTCTTGTCGAGGTGCTAAGCTCCCGCGAGGAGTAAACAAGGACAAAAAAAAGTTTAAACAAAAACTTGCCCAACTGGGATTATCAGATCGACTCAGTAGTTTGAGTGTAAATAGTCACATAAGACGCATGCGCTTGGTAAAAGTTTGAGAAACTTTGATTTTATTGATTGATATCAGAGCCGGACCGTTTGTATCCATTCAGACGAGATGACCCAGCCAACGAAACCTCTGGATCTTTATTCGCCGCGATATGTCTATGTCGTCGTAAAGCTCATACAGCTTATCGTTCTATCGCCTGCGATACTGGTCGTCACCAACGTGCAAAGGTCCAAAAATAATTCGCAGAATCTTTCTCTCAAACACTCCAAGTGACGCCTCATCGGTACTGTGTTAGGATAGGCATGATGAGAGCCTTATAGAGTGTTAATTTTGTTCGTCGGGAAAGGACTTTACTATTCAATTGCCTTCTCAGTCCAAAGGGCAAGAGGGATTCTACGTTGGATTTCGAAACTGACATTGTTGTCGGTGTTAATGCTGGCCCCTAGATAAACGAAGTTTCTTACAACCTGGAAATCATCACTATCAACAGAGACGTGGGTGCTGATAGGAGAGTGCATCGACTGTTTGCTTGATGACATGAGGTACTTCGTTTTGTCCTCGTTCACCACCAGTCCCATTCGCTTTGCTTTTTTATCCAGCTTGGAGAAGGCAGAACAAACAGCGCGATTGTTAAGGCCGATGATGTCAATATCATCCGCATACACCAACACTTGTACGCTTTTAAAAAAAAACTGTGCCTGAGCGATTAAGTTCTGTGGCTCGCACGATCCTCTCCAACATCGATTCTCGCTTCATGAGTATTTTCCAAGACTTAGCGTATTGTGAATATCTGGTCGATGGTGGACTTCCCAGGTCTAAAACCACACTGATAAGGTCCAATCAGTTGGTGCGTAGTGGGCGTCAGCCTTTCACACAATACGCTCGCTAGAACCTTATAGGCGATATTTATAAGACTAATCCCGCGGTAATTCGGACAGATTGCAGGATCGTCCTTCTTATGGATTGGGCAGAGCACACTTAAATTCCAATCGGCAGGCATGCTGTCATCCGATCATATTTTGCACAGGAGCTGATGTATGCACCAGATCGCCGTCTTTGTTCTCACAGGAAAACTCAAATTTACAGGTACAAATTTCGTTAAGTTGGCGCGTAGGGCATCAAATTGAAGTATTTTTATTTCGAAATGAATTTCGTGCGTTGCCTATTGAATGCGATGCTTCTCCTCTTTTATTGTCAGCATTCTCTCTGCACTTGTTGGAGAAACGATAGCTTCTCATCATGCCCACTTCTTTTCCTTGGTGGAGTTTTGGTGCTAACAGCAGTGTATGCTGACGTCCATGACAAGAGTTTGCCTCCTCGTCATAGCTGATGGTATTTGCGTAGTTTGGCGCTTACATAATTGACGAACTTCCAAATGTTGGTACGAGTACATTTTTAATTCTCTCTACGCAAGCCTCAAGTACAGCTGCCTTGATTGTCATCTATTCACTGGCACCAATTACCCTTTCACTAAAGGGTCCTTTTGTTGTTGTTTTAACAGTAATAGAAGCCTCGTCAGTGAAGGGTATATCACCAGTCGTCTCCGTCTGGCTCATCTAAAGGTGGGCCCGGTTTTAAAGGGTGGGTAGGTTTTAAAGGGCATGTGAAAAGGAAGTGTCGTGCGGGGTACCTTCACATGCCGGATATATGTTTGGTATGTCGGAGTCAATTCTGGACAAGTAGGAGTTTAACCAGCTCCAGTATCCAGAACGTAATTGTGCCAGTGGTACGCGTGTCTCACGAGGAAGCTGGAGCTATTCATCTGTAATAGGTGGTGGTTGGATTCCGATTACGGCATTCATTGGACGGGAGCTTAAGATGGTGGTGACGGTCTCCCGCTGAATGTCGTTTAATGACTGCCTAAATATTGTCTGGTCCAGTAGATTTTTGTCAGTGTTGTCCTGGATCTCGTCGGCGTAGGTTAAAAGGTGTCTCCTGACGTTCCTAGGAGGCGGCTCTGTCTCAAGTAGTTATCTGCAAGGGTAAAACCTGCGGTTGCACCCTAACAGGAACTGCTTGTTGAGCAGTTTGTTGTGCTCCATTACCGGGAGCATCTGTGCCTCTTTGTGAAGGTGCTGAATGGGGGACATCAGGAGGCAAACGGTCGCTGTGCGAATGGCAGTATTTTGGCATGTCGTAGCTTTATCCACTGCGTGCCACTAGTTCCAGGCGACCAGACAGACGCAGGATACTTTAGAACAGGCTGGCCTATTGCCTTAAATGTCGATAGCAACAATTCTTTGCCTTTGCCCCAAGTGCTGCCGGCAAGCGATTTGAGGACCTTGTTGCGATTTTGGACTTAAGTGCCAATAGCGGTAGTGTGCGCGGAGAAGGAGAGCAAACTGTCAAAGTTCACACCCAAAATTCTGGGATTGTTTCCTGTCGGGATTGGTGTGCCATCGACTTTTACCTTGAGAGGCAGTTTGACCTCCTCTGTCCAGGTGGTAAAGGTGGTCGCCGTGGATTTAGTGGGGGAAAGTTGTAGATTCCTCGCAGTGAAAAAGCGAGAAAGGTCAGTGAGATAGTTGTTCACTTTCAAACAAAGGCCATCGATATCATTGCCTGACGCCATTATCGTGCAGTCGTCAGCGTATGAGACCAGGGGAGTCTCCCTCTCTGGTGTTTGGGGAGTTTCGAGATGTAGAAGTTGTACAGCAAAGGTGAAAGGACACCACCCTACGATACACCTTGCTTAATCTTCCTCTGCTTTGATGTTTGGTCTCGAAAGATCACTGTCGAATGACGACCGCTCAGGTAGTTTGTGGACCACCAATTCAGCCCAGGCGGGAGTGTCGATTCCATAATGTCATCTAGTAGCTTTGAGTGGCTGACTGTGTCGAAAGCCTTCTTCAGGTCCAAGGCTACTAGGACAGCCCTCTCGCAGGGACGGTTTTGGTTAAGCCCGCGGTTTATCTGGGCGTATATGGCGGTGAGTGCAGTGGTGGTGCTATGCACTCGTCGGAAACCGTGCTGATGTGGCTAAAGTGTCCTCCACCTGTCCGCTGTTTGGGTGCTTTGGTGAAGGAAAGCTTTTTATAGTCTGATATTTCTAAACAGCAAAAACCCATAAAACCAAGAATAACTTTTCACTTTCGAAAATATTGTATCCCATTTATATGCACACCTTCCTCGACATCTTGGCATCTTTGACTGGGGGCCCAGTAGTATTTAGTTTTTTGCTAGCTCCTCCCAAGGTCTGTTTGTCACACCTCTGCGGTATTCGGCAGACTATTTTTTGCCAAGCTAGGGTTGTTGGCTATACTTATATACTTTGGCACATCTGACATCTTTTTAGGTGGGGTTGAGTTTATTAAAATTCGTCCTACAATAAATTTATTGCAAAAACCATATTTAATTATATATTTTTACAATTTACTTACATATTTGGTTAAATTCGATCGTTTACGGGCGGCTGTCGGTGTTCGAATGACAGTTTGATCAAGCGATTATGTTCAGCACTCGTTCACATACATATGCCATAATACGAAATGTGCTTGTTTTAGTGGCGAGTGGTACGTGCACTGATGTGATCGAATCATGTCCCTGGTTTTTTGTTTGTTTACATTCCGATTTAAATTTTGACATTCAAAGCACAAATTGGTAATAACAAAATGCATGTAAATACTGTTTTTGCTCCAGTGACTTCACTTTGTACGGATTCGCCTTGTGCGAGGAGCAGCTGGAAGCAGTTTATTTGTATTTGTGAAATTATCTGTAGGCAATCAAAAGAAGTTATTGAAAGCGTCAGTGGTTCAAGATTCAGTAGTAGTATTTATTTCAGGCGAAATTATGATGGATGATTTTTTGGCACTCCTTGAATATACAAACGCACACAGGCTTAACATCAGTTTCACTCAGGCTGCATATTTTTGGGCGTACAAGGAGAGCTGCCTTTGGCGGTGCAAATTTAACAATGGGAAATTTTCGCTTAACAGCCATGAACTTATACTATTTATGTGCCTAACTGCATACATATCTACTACATATATTGCATGTATGTGTGTGTGCTCACATGCAACGCCATGCTGGTTATCTCGATTTGACCTTGCGCGTTTCTATAGGAAACCAAAAAAACAACAAGAATTAATAAGTGAAAAATAAATGCATAGAAAAAAAAAAAACGAAAACCCACACAAATTTTGGTGCAGTTAATTTTAGTTGATTGACATGAATGGATTTGCGCAGCGTCATTGTTACGCTTTGATTATTAAATACACAAATCGATGATTGCTAATTGATTGATTTATGATTTGCGCATAGCAGTAAAGTCTAACAAAAGGCATGGGATTTGCAGGAGTACGGAGACCAACTGTACAGTCGCCAATACATTTTCTTACCACAAATCGGAGGTGCCTCATAAAGAGACTAGTTTTACACTAACCACTCAGGGAGTGGCCCTAAACTAATTCAAAATCTATGCTGAGCGTCACAGTTTTGTTCTCAGATGCGCCACCATTGCATTTTGAAAGTGGAATTTCGGAACGATGCTCACAGCCAATAATAGATACAAAGTCTGTCACAAGAGCTCCCGAACTGCCGTCGTACCACAGCAACCAGTAGCACCAGCTGCAGGCCTTTTGATGCTACAATCCATCAACCATTTGGTTCAATAGAAGCTGAGTTATTGCGTCTCACGTGGCAGGACTATTCAATTAATGCATTTCGGTCTGGCGACTACTGTTTGCTGGACAAAAGTCGAGAAGTAAACAAATTGCTTTGAAACTTGGTGCGTGAAGGGATTTGAGGGCGCTGATTTGGAATCTGATATCTGATTTTTGGAATTCGAAATGACAGATCTTATAAGGGTACCAAATTTTCTAATCCTTACCGTTTACCTCAAATTTATATGCAGGAGTGATTTTCATTGGATCCATTTTCAAGCACTTTTCTTAGTTTATGAGCGCTCGTAAGATTTGAAAAAACTGTTCTCAAAGCAACAATAAAATCCTATGTGCCCTCTTTTTTGAGTAGACGCTGAAGTAGCGCGAATCGTGAAGCCTTCCTCAAGTTCTTCTTTGTCTTCTTTCGATTTTCCTTGTCTGATTTTCGACTATAAGCAAGAGATTTGCGGCCCATTTGCGAAGTGGTCGGTAAATTCTAACTTTGCTTTTTATTGAGGCCATTCCGCACTTTGCAAAATATTTGCTTTGTCGAATTCGCTTTCCTGCAGCTGTGATCGAGGTGATACTCGAGCTGACGCCGCTTCACATACTTATTGAGCAATCAGCCAAGCGCACCCTGTTTAATATGACTAGGAAACTTTCGGTAAAGGAAAAATCTTCTCATCCAAGAGCGTAAAATCGTTAAGAACGCAGCTTCTACTTAGTCAGTTTTCCAGGGATAATATCACTACGGTTATTAAATTTGAGAAGAAGTTCGGGATCGAACTGAATGATAAAATGAGCGAGAGCTCTCGAAAGGCAACTTTAAGAATTTACAATGCACTGTATACAGATGGATCGAAGACATCTGAAGACATAGAGGCTGGATTATATAGTCCAAAAACTAACGGGTTTGTTTTCTAACATCTAACAACGAAGCTACCAACTTAGATAGCAACCTTCGGAATGAGCAAATTGCCATTCTAAGCGACAGTCAGGCGGCTCCTAAATCATTGGCGTCCTTTGAGGTTAAGACCTCATTTCGTTTCTCGATGCCTGGACATAACCCCAAAGGACGGAAAAGATTTAAAGCCGCTTAACTTTCGCTCAGTCGTTGAGTACATCGAGAAACGAATTTTACTAGGAATGCACAATCGCATTCGTCTCATATGGGTCGCTGGACATAGGGGTATACTTGGGAGCAAAGTAGCGGATGCATTGGCTAGATAACTAGCGGTCTTGTTCTTAATATAACCCGATCGATCCCTTCCTTGCCATGGAACAACACACCATCAAGTAGGAGTTAGGAAGCGAAAAGATAAGGCTACAAAACGTAAGCTGGCACTAAACTATAGGGCTAAGCCTGTCCTTACTGGGTGATATAATCAAAAGGGATTCAGGTAACTCATAACCCTATCCAAGGATAAATTGAGAATACTTGGGCATTCTCACATTCTCACTGCAAATTACGCAGCCATCTGCATAGGCTTGGGATATGGTCCAAGGACACCTGTCGTTTCTGTGACCAATCTCCGGAAACTCCAACGCACCTTCTTTTCGAATGAAGAAGGATTAGATATCTCGGACGGTTGCGGGCGCAAAAAAGACACATACGCTCAGCTTGGTTTTATTAAGCGAGCTGGGTTTGAAGAAAAAAGAATAAAAATATCGAAATTTTTACTGAAAGCTCATAATTTTTTGAAGAAAAAGCAATAACTGCTAAATTCAAATAAATTGCATTTTAAAAATTCCACAGATATTTACTTTCCCAATACATTAGACGCAGAACGCAGATAGTCCTGGGGACTCCATGCCATTCATTTGTAGCAGAAAAGCTGGGTTTACCATTTAATCTCTATTGCAGAAGCTGTGGAGACCTTTAAGAGTAGGAGACCGTTGAGCAGTTTCTCTGTAAATGTACGAGCTTGCCAGCTAGATGATTAAGATGACTGGGCGTTCCTTTCTTCGACAGCCTAGAGCGGACCACGGCCCACCAACCTTCTCCATTATATCAACAACTCTGGTTGGCTGTAGATATCTTGGAGATCTCATAAAGGCATCAAAGCGGCGCTTTAGTGTTATTTGGGGAGTGCCAGAGTGGCACTTCAACAATTTCACATACTCTCCCAAAATGGACCAGTCCTGCACTAATTCTCATTTATGCAGTTCGATTTACTGCAGGGAGTGCAAATGTAAATATATTTGCAAAAGTTTGCTTGTAGTCGGTAAGGGTGAGGCACATGCTACGACGTTACGCTTCATTGTATTTCGACCTTTACGAATCGTCAGCGAAGTACAGTGCGTTTCAAAAGAGTGTGCACATATTATTTATATATGTCTACATTAGAAGGACCATCAATTTAGTTTCGCTTATTAATGCTTTATTAATTATGCTTTATTTAAGAAAAAAATTTAAGAATTTTTTCGAGCGACGTTGAAAACTCCCCGAAATTAAAAGAATGTTGAAAATTAGAAAAATAAAAATGTGTGTCTCGTTTTTTTTTTATGTTTGCTATAATTTTTTAGACCTTTATGCAGATAAATTAAAAGCCAGGATTAAATAATATCGATACGTAAAAATGTTATCCCAAATTTACAGCAAAGTGCATTAAAGAGTCATGAGAATTCAGTGATACTTTGAAAGTGTAGATGATATGGCTAAATATTAATTAGAAAAAAGAAATAGCTGCTTCATTTTTTCGGCCATAGAATACATTTAGGTGGTATATAGTATATGTATATATATGTAATAGGCGCTACGGCGGCCGCCAGTTCTAATGGTGGTCGTTCCTCGGCAGGCAATGACAAACCTCCGACTCCGAGAGTATTTCTGGCATGAAAAGGCTTCTCATAAAAAATATCCGCCGTTCGGAGTCGGCTTGAAACTGTAGGTCCCTTCATTTGTGGAAAAACATCAAGACCCCCGCCATTCAACAGATAATAGCAAACCTCCGAGTGTATTTCTGCTATGAAAAAACTCATAAAAAAACAATAATTGTATTAATTGTCTTTGTTCACGCGCTTAGTCTTAATAATTCGTCGTCACCGTACCTGTACTTCCAATTATCGTTAAAATTCACGATGTAGAGAACAATGAGATGGCGCCTATCGTGGTCCCGTTACTTTGCTGTGAGTAAATTTGACAATATCAGCTGATTTTCGTGACATCACCCTAGCCCAATTGGAGGAGCTCGGCCAAACACCCAATAAGGGTGCAAGCGCCAATTATATATATATATATATACACATGCAAAGTCGCAAGATTTTTCTGTCCACTGGTAGATCGGGGGTATTCGAGGGAACTTCTAAGGCGTACAAAGCTGCAGCTCTCGAATTTGGTAAGTATCTTTACCGGGCATTGTCCGTTAGGTGTCCATGCGGTGAGACTTGGGAAGTCCAT
The DNA here is from genome assembly GCF_028408465.1 of Anastrepha ludens. Classification (NCBI taxonomy): domain Eukaryota; kingdom Metazoa; phylum Arthropoda; class Insecta; order Diptera; family Tephritidae; genus Anastrepha; species Anastrepha ludens. The sequence goes on along the minus strand of NC_071499.1, from coordinate 21,554,560 downwards.
TGTGCAGAAGCTGCCTGGAGGACGAGCTGAAAAGATCTCAGCTCCTTCTTCTCGGCTGGGTGAGGTAGGATTCAAAATGCTTCGCACTTACAGCGACCGTCGTCTACTGCGACGTGTGGTGTGGCCACTAAAACGATCCCTCCTCTCCTTCTGCGGAGACACCCTCCCCGGAACTGCTTTCGATAGGGCCCAGAACGGCATCCATAAAGGACCAATTCTATTCACCCAAGTCTGGGTCCACCATATTTGTAGCCAGCTTTCATGCTATAGCTCGTCTTCTTGTGTCTCTATCTGTCCGGCTTCGTTTTGTTGTACTGTGTCAATCCTTTTTTCCCGTAGTACGTTCTCGATGTATTTCTTTACCGCGTTCCAGCTGTCCTCGCATTCGAGCATTTTGCTGATTATGTTGCTTGGTGCGATGCCGCCAATCTGCTCCCTCAGAGCATTTCTTTCTGCGAGCCATCTATTACAACTAAACAATGTGTGTTCAGCGTCATCGCTCATCGCTTCGCAGTATATGCACTTGGAATCGGTTACCTTGTCCATGCGGTATAGGTATCTCCGGAAGTAACCGTAGTCCGAGAGGAACTGAGTTAAGAAGTAGTTCACTTCCCCGAAGTTCCTTTGGACCTATTTGTCATTTGATGGAATAAGTTTCGCCGTCCATCTGCCACTCGGTTCAGTGTCCCAACGGCTTTGCCACCGCAGCATGGTTTGGTATCTCCGTTCTGAGAAGTTAGTGATGACGTGTTTCTTCTTGGAGTCCCACGCATCCATTCGCTCCCGGACCATGAGGTCGACGGGTATCTGCTCCTGTATGGCATCACAACGGACGAATTTTGAATATTACTCGAAGTGAGCCTGTCGCAAGGGCGATCCAATATTCTTGCATAACCACAAAAGGAGCAAAAATTAGATTTTCACTTTCAATACAACAAATTTTATACGCTTTAAATGAAAGAGTGGCCTCTTTTAGTCTTTTTTTTAATTATACGATTTTTTTTTAACTTACACTTTTTGTAGCTTCAAATTAATAATTAAAGAAATAAGCAACAAACTCAAAAATTTTCACATTTCGGATATAAAAAGCACTAAATTGATTGCTAAGAGCGAAGGGATGCCAATTCTGCACAACTAGACTAATGTGACGTCACGCACACTCTTTTGGCGTAATTGTGTTTCTATCATTCTTGCTTTAAGATCATAACATTTAGTGATCGATAATTTTTGCAGGCTAAAATATCTCCAGTACAAAGCGAACGTCCGTCTCTACTGAAACGAACTGTCACTGTTTCACTCTTAATTTTTGAATGATGGATAATTTTTGTCGTTAACGAACGCGTACTTACAGAAATTAAAACCAACAATCACAAAATTTGTTGTTATCGAACACGACAACTATGAATTGCTGCTATTAATTCCGCTTTTATAGTAAATTTATAGGTCTACGCTTTTGTGCAAGCCACTGTACTGTGTGTCGAATTGTGTGCGCTAGGTACACTTATTGTACCATAGCAGATACCTTCATTGGCAATTTAGCATTTGTTTCTTTTTTTGTTTTTTGTTACCCCTAAAAGTGTAAAAGTTAACTGCTGTTGCGCTTAACGAACGCCACTCTTGGCTCGCGAGCTAACCAATCCCTGAAAATCATTTGCCGAAATTGCCCTAATAGTGGAGTGGACTCTGCCTGCCACGCCTTAACTGCTTGCCAACCCAGGCAGTCATCAATTCTTCAAGCAGAGTTCCGCTCGGGCATGGATTTGGAAAGCAGGCTGTTGTTGTTTTTTTTTCGTTTTCAATTTTTTAATGTTTTTCGGAAGGGGGCAAACATAGAAATGCGTGTGCACTCAATCACTCATTCATTCAAGCGTTTCCATATTTTCATTTAGCCTTGCGCACGTGCACAGACATGCAGGGGGAATCAAGAAAGAAGGAACAAAAAAACAAAACGCAACGGGCACTGTTAGTAAGCACATACATACACACGTAGGTATGCATGTATTTGGGTAGTCAAAGCCAGCGTCGCCGATATGCATCTAAAATCTGCAGTTGCATATCACATTTTGACATTGTTGTAGGTAAAAGGAACAGCGCTTAAAATATATATTCCCTCTCCCTCCACGTCGTCCCTTACATCACCCAAGTACGATACAAAAGTGACATTTTTACACGCTCTGCACCTTCACATATTATAATTACTTACATGCATAGATACATATGTACATACACATACATACATATATGCAATCACATACACACATAAACTCGCTTGGGTAGCAATTTCATACATACATACATATACTCGTTCATTTCTAACTGGCTTTAGCCGTTAGCTATGCATTAGCCACTGATTGTGTCACTACTTTTGATTTCATCTATTCATTTTTGCTCGTATCGTATCGTATTGTAGAATGCACTTCACCACAATGCCAAGAGGAGCTCACACCGCTCGGCGTGTCAGCCGTTGCACTGTTGCCATTGCACACCAGTTCACCCGAACGTCGTATCACTCAGAAAGAAATCATTGCCGGCGAAGAGCGTCCCAAATATGTACTCCAATCGCAGTATAAACCATCGCCAGGTATGAAATGAAATATGAGCTCATATTCACTATTTAGTATGTATGTAGTAGTAGTAGTAATCATATGCGCATACATACATACATGTATGTATATATAGTTTTTATTCATGTAAATATGTATGAATATGCTTTGCTTTTTTGTATTTGCTAGCCTCATACGAGTATGCTTTCATCTAAATTAAAGGCACTATTTTCATTTACTTATGTTTTACTGTTATTTGCTTAAGGGATACCTTATGGGCATGCATAGGTGTATATGTGTATATAGAGTATGTACTCGTATGTGCTATATATATACATACATATACATATAAACATTCTCGCCATGATGCATCGAATGTGAAATGTTTGAAGAGACCCAATACAATATTGACTTTGAAGCTTCTCTACCGCAGTGATGTGAAGCTAAAGCAAGACACAGAAATATTTTCAAAAAACAAAAAACAAAACTTTAGATTCATATTTTGAAATTAAATGGTGAATAGTTGCTTTGCTATTCTCTGAAAGTGATAAAGAGACAAAAACGAAAGCAGACTTGGAAATTTCGTCCTAGACCACACGAAATGAAAATTAGACGGTTACTAATACGAAGGCGGTTCAATAAGTACCCGTGTTAGAAATGAAGTCACCAATTTTTCAAAATTTTTTTTTTCAATATAGTCGTCTTTTAGAAATAAACATTTCTCCATTTTTTTTAACCCAAAAATAGGATTTGTCGAGCTCTTCATATACATTTTTTCTTTTGGCGACACTACTATTATTAGAGGCGGAATTTTTTCGCATTCATTTGCGTTTAATACAAGTAATGAACTTCCAAGCACATGCTTTAAATTGATTAAAAAACAAAATATAAACTTATAGTTGAAACAATATTTGATTTATTTATTATTTCATTACTAAGGGGTTAGGGGTAGTCAGATGCTCGAAAAAATGATGAGTTTCAATATTTTTCTTTGCTAGTCAATTGCTTTATTTTACAAAAATGAAAGCATAGCATTAATACATCAAATTTCGACTTGACTTTAGCAAAATTTCAAAAAAAAGAATTAGTAATTGTTAAAGTTATCGCTGTTTGTGTGGATCCCGTTTCTCCAGAAGTCCCTTGCGTTGATCATCACAAGTCCTTGGAGATTCATCTAAAATCAAGCGGGCAAGAGAAATTAGTTTTATTAATAGATAATCTTGTGCTTGATCGATGCTTTTTTTTTCAAAATCAACAATACGGCGGCCTCAGAAAGTATTTTTCAGATTTTCGAGAAAAAGCCGACAATTAATTGTTTAAAAAAAATCGAAATTTAAAAAAAAAATTCTGTGATGAGGCCGAGTTTTTTATGTTTTTCAAAAGCAGTATTCAGAAACAGTTATTGAAATCTACCAAGCGGTTTTTAAGTTACCAGTGATCTCCCGTTCAAAAAACATAGTTTTGAGAAAAACGCATTTAAAGTTTTGCTACTTGCTCGCAAAGGCTCCGGAGCACCCGAGCGAATTTTCACACAATATTTTTTAGACAATATACTTTAAGAAAATGCAAAAAAAAAACATAGACTTTTTTGAAAATTCTGACTACCTCTTAAGTTAAAACAAAAGAAAATAACGAGATCTCTCACTTGATTGCCTACATAACATTAAGTAATTGCAGCAAAATGCAAATATAGCAAGCAGAAAGTCCGCGTACAGTTTTAAAACATATGGAAAAAACTTTATGAATACTATACAAATACGAAAATTAATATTTTGTTGGGTAGCCATGATGTTTTAGAGCTCCAATCAATCTATTTGGCATTGAGTTTACTACATACATAACTTCTCTGTTTCCTCAGTTGGAATCTTCGCTCATTTTGCCCGCATAACACTTCGCAAAGCCACTTTTCTCGTTATTTCATGCATTCGAATTATGTTTTCTATTTTTCGACTATGAGCTGTTTTGAAGCATTGTACCAGAACCAAAACTTAACGATCTTTGTCGAGTGTTTCAGGTCGTTATATTGTTGGAACCAAAACGTTCTTGATAAGTCAAGATTTTAGGCCTTCCGTTTCAAATTCCTTTTTGAAATGTTCAAATACTCCCAATTATCCATTGAGTTAATAAATTCTAACTGACCCACACCATGCCATACATTCCCACACCATAAATCGACCACCGCCGTATTTGACTGCAACAGCAAGATTTTGTTTCTCAAGAGCGGTTTCTGATTGGCGCCAAACAATTTGACGACCTCTTATCCCAAAACTATACAATTTACTTTCGTTTGAAAAAATGACCCGTTTCCAATACTCTGGAGTCTTATTAATATAATTATTAGTGAATTCAAGGCGCTCTCATCTGTTTACAAGTGAAATGAACGGGTTTCATGGAGCGACTCTACCATGATTCCAACTTTACGTAAAAGTTTACGAGCAATTTCCGACCTTTTTTTAAATGTTTTGCCATATTGATTATGCTGCGCTCTTCTCGGACCAATAGTGTTCTTGGACGCTCAGAATTGGGCTTACATAGATGTTAAAATCTCGGTTTGCTTCTAATTTTTTACTACGCGTTGAACAGGAAACTGTTCTCTCAATCGATTTGCCGATATTTCGGAAACTATTTCCACCTTTCTACAATTCCACAAAAACCGCGAAAAAACGAAAAAAATCTTAATAAATTAATCGTAGAAACAAATTGTACGTAGACTTTCTGGTTGCTATATATTTTTATGCTGCTGCAACTACTTACTGGCCAAACATGCAATAAAGAGTGCAAATGCCAGTTATATTCTTCTTCTTAATTGGCGCCATAACCACTTACGCGATCTGGATCTTTATTCACTGCGCTATGTCTATGCCGTCATAAAGCTCATCGTTCCATCACCTGCGATACTCGCCGTCGCCAACATGCAAAGGTCCAAACATCTTCCGCAGAATTTTTCTCTCAAACACCCCAACGGACGCCTCATCGGATATTGTTATCGCCCACGCTTCAGCGCCATACTTTAGGATGGGCATGACGAGAGCCTTATAAAGTGTTAGTTTTGTTCGTCGAAAGAGGACTTTACTATTCAGTTGCCAGTTATATTAGTTTGAGGAACAAGAAATCCAATATTTCCTCGGTATTTGGCCGTATTGATCGATATCTTGTACAGTGAACGGTGCTGGAGTCACAAGTCTTTCGACGGATATAAATTCGGGTCATTCCGCTAACGTAGAACCAACTGTCGTGGGAATGGATGACCTTCGTTGATGGTGAAGAGCCCCCATTCTGATTTTAATGCTTTTAATTGGTTGAGGCGATGGGTTTTCATTAAAAAAAAAAAAAAAAAAGTGTAATTGTCACATAAAGTACTCGTTTTCTTCAAATCGACGCAAAGGCTCGTAGACGTCTACTCACAACAAAACTACTCGTCTTTGATAGATCAGACAGTGTCAGTGACAAACTGAATTTTAGATCTTAAGGGGTCGCGCTGGTCTAGGACTCGAAAATTTAGGGTATTTTCAGGAATTTTTTTTTACAATAAAAAAATGAAAAAGTATATTTAAATTTTTTTAAGGTTTTTATTTAACTTCTTTTATATACAAAAATCGAAAAAAAAAAATTATTTATTGTACAATTTTTAATTCTTAAGGCTTTTTATTTAACTTCTTAAACAAACGAAAATGAAAAAAAATGTTTTTTTTATTTTAATAAATAACTTTTAAAATGACAATTGACACTCCCATTGAACCTGAACGGTGCTGTCTATTTTGGCTCTTCTATTTATCTGAAACACAAAAACCCAAAAAAATTATTAATCAGTATAACTGTAGCTATGTTCCGCTACTAGAATGAAAAACTATTTAACAGAATGGGGCGGTTTTGCATTTCACACTCTAAAAATCGGGTTTTTTCAGTTTTTAATCAAAAAAATACGAAATAAATGCAATAATAATATGATTCCAGTACGGGCGATAGCCATTGATGTTGTGAATAACATAGTAAAATGATTAAGTTAAGATGGTTCGGTTGAATCATTTTGTTTTTGACAACACCAGGCCGAGAAAGTTGTTACGAGAGGAGCGCGCTGACTGCTCTCTACCTAGTTAAGGGGCTGTAGAAGCTGTAATATTGGGAATTTCCGCACGAAAATTTCACAGTATATTCTTAAAATGCTATAGTTTCGAAATATCGAAAAAACAAAAAATTGATTTTGTGAAAATTTTAGACCACCGGGTCTCCTCCTTAATGATTTGCTATGCTTTCGAGTTTTCAAGGACTTACTGATGCATCCTTGCTTGCTTGAATTTTAAGAGGAAATTTAATGAAAATCTTGGCAATTAATTAGCCCTTGAAGAAATAAATTTTGCAAATTTCTTGTAGGCGCTTGAATTCCGCTTTGGCTAAACCCTTTAAGTTATTTTAAGATTATCGTAAGCTTTGCCTTTTTAAATGCGCATTTTTGTAGTACAAATCCCGATTTCATAAACTTTGGTTTCATGCTGTAAATAGACGCACACGCATTAGCAAAGATACATACATACATACATATCTATTCATGCTATTTATATAAACATAAATGAAGCTTTCGCATCAGAGCATTTCGCATCGCGCATTTCGCATTTCGCCTACGCACTCCGCATTCAAATGCATGGCTACATACATACATACATCCATCGCCGCTCCTCCTAGTATGTAGTGCAAATATATGTAGATACTCGTAATGTTTGTATGTATGTAATTTTCATTATGCTGCCAAATCACATTTGTGTGGGGGTGATGATCTACTATACCAATGCGTTCGGGCGACGTGAACTCAAATTGCGCTCATATCTGCGTCAAAAAACATCTACATCTACTTAAATATTCGCTACTTATGCGCTTCTAACTAACTACAACTGAATCCATTACTAACCAATCAAAAAAAAAAACTATAATAATTTTAATATAAATTTTTTACTAACACAACAAATACTAACAAAAATCGTTAAACCGTACATGTAATTGTGCTGTAATTATGTTGTAATCGTAATCGTAATCGTTAACGTAAATACAAATACTTGACTTGATCGTATATTTTGTAATGAAGTCAAAGATAGAAAGGATAATCGCTTGAATGTCACGAAGAATAAACGTTTTGTTGTTGAAACTATTACCACTATGACCACAGTGACCGAGCGGCGCATTGTGCGTGAGGCCAGCGAGGATGTGACAGCCGGCACTGACCTATTGCCGCCCGCATTGCCAGCCAAGCCAAGCGCCATTGTGAGTGCCAGCACTGGCCAGCAATTGTCCCAGCAGCAGCAGCAGCAGCAACAGTCGTCAAACGCTGCCGGTGAGGTGTACGACGAGCAGAAACCGCCACCCATACCACCAAAGGAGTCCTCGCCCACCCAAATCAGTGGTATTTTGAAGGGCGGCAAATTGTGGAAACAGGATTCAATGTCACAGGTAAGTTGAACGTGAATATTCACATGAAAAGATTCCATTTACTTTTGTTATTTTAAAGACTTATATAAGATTGCTAGGATATTGTATGAAATAATAGCAGAGGCTGTATAAGGGAGTTGTTCCAAAATGAGCGCCTAGATGTTGTTTTAAAATAAAACATATAGAAATTTAGGTTTTTTCAGATTTCACTACATTTATTCCAAACAAACTCTTAACAATATGTGAAAAATTGCATCACTTAAATGTCCACCATGAGCACGTCTACAGGTAAAATCCGTTATTTCTGTGATTTTATCGTTATTATCGACATCGACCAAATCAAAGTTGCACGTAATTATTTAGCTGTTACAGCCTTGAGCCCCATAAGCACCATTCACAATTTCCGGGGCCTGGCTTGCATTTTCACCGTTATTAAAGAAAAACTGGAAAATGTACCCAATCCCCTCTTTGTAGGCTTTCATTGTTAACACCCTGTAACTCATTACTGAATGGATCAAACAAAAGACGGCATAGGATTTTTTAGTGTGAAATGTCACTTTGAAAACGAGCATAACCTTTAAATTGTTTGGTCGATACTTTACGAGATATCGATCGCTACAGCCATCTACCGAGAACCTAATGGATTTATTTTTCCCCAATATACAAGTATAAGTTTATTCCTCAAAAGTGACATTATCGACTTCAAAGTACTTTCTACTTATGCCAGCGTTTGTTATTACTTACTTGCTTAGCTGGCAGTTACAAGCAATGGTCGGTCTTGGCCGGTACCAAAATGTTGCGCTTATCGCCTCTGCATGGCGCGCGTTGACGCCAGTCAGAGACACCAAGCGCGGTCGGGTCGCCGTCGACTTGGCCTTTCCAACGCAGATGAGGACGCCTTTTTTTTGCGAGTTCCACCAGTGCATTTCGAATAGAGCACCTTCTTTGCTGGACTTTTGTTGTTCATTCGCTTAACGTGACCTAGCCAGCGCAGCCATTGAATTTTAATGCGCTTTACTACGTTGATGTCGGCGTACAGCTCGTGGATCCATCTTATTCGGTATGTATCATTCACATACAAATCGGACCATAGATCTTACGAAGAATTTTTCTCTCGGAAGCTCCTAATAATCATCCATCGGTGTTCGTCAATGTCCAGGATTCAGTGCCATAGAGTAAGACCGGGAGGATGAGTGATTGGTAGAGCTTTTTTTTCGTGTATCGATAGAGGACGCTAGCCTACCCAGACCAAAGTAGCACCTGTTAAGAAGATATATTCTTCGTTGGATCTCTTGGCTGACGCTATTGTTGGTGTTAATGGGTCCGAGGTAGACAAAGTCCTTGACTACGCCGAACTCGTAATTGCCAATCGTAACCTGCTATCCAATACGCGTAGACTTTGTGGTTGTTTACCGTCGTTTACCGCAAGACCCACTCAGCGGGATTCTTTTTCAAAACTGGAGAAAGTTGCACTGACTGCCCGCTGACTACAGAAGAAACTGAACTTTCAGAATGGACACTGTGCACAGAATCCGAAGAAAGTTAACAATAACGAGCTTATGAAATAAGCGGGAGCGCGTGAGATTACTCTCGAGTTGCTGGTTCACCCGACAGAAAAGCGCCTCGAGCGCAAAGGGTTAATACATTTCTGGGAAGCAAATAATGTTGCACTATGGCTAAACTTGGCTGTTCTATTTTACTTTGATGGAACTGTTCCCAAATTACCAAGTTTTAGAGAAGTCAGCTGATAATTTTTTCCGAAATGTGAACAATTTCTTCCACTTTTCTGAAAGTGCTCAAAAACGCATTCAGACACCGTTTAGAGTTTACTGAGCACGCGAAATTCACTTTTTATTCACTTTGATGAAAATTTACTGAGGTCAAATGACTGTCACAACATTGAGAGATCAGACAGAAAATTGAGGTTCGTTCATTTGAAAAATCCTTCACGACAAACGAGAAGAATTGCCTTGGATTATGACACTCTGACAGCAAGTGGGCGATGTATAGAAGGCCCGAATTTATTTTGAGTTAAAATTAGGTTTAGCCGCTTAGAGGAAGCTACTGAAGATGAAAATATCTTCAGTTTTACCACCACCATTCACAAAGATATCAAGGCTGAGGAACTAATTCTCATTCTATCTGATAAGTCAAACTCGCCACAAGCGAAGTTAAGCAATTTTCGAATAGAGAATAAAACAAGTACCTTTTATTAGCTTTCAATGACAAGAAATTTGATAACTAAAATTTTTTTATATCTTCTCTCTTTTATCAATCACTTTTAGTCGGATGACCAGAACAATACCACCTCGGAGGATGAGGGTGGCACAACAAAACGTTCGGTGCGCTTTGTCACCGAAGATTTGGCTGGTGACGGCGAGGGTCAGACAACTGGCGACGCCGATGAAGGGGAGAATCAGATAAACGAACTCATACCGATCAAGAAACATTCCACATTATTCAATAACGCATTACGTCCCAACTCCGCCGTACGCCAGTTGTTCCCAAGCGTTGCTCACCAAACACCGGTGCTCACCTCGGAAGCATTACGGGCATTTGACGAGTCGAAACGTGCTGGTTGTTTGGTGCCAAATCTGCCCGGCTGTGGTGATACGGACACTATCAGGCGTAGCATCGAGCGTAACATATTGCGACGATCATTGATCAAGTAAGCAAATCGCCTCACTCACTACCCATTTCCCCCCTTTTCAATCACATGAACTACTTATGAATGCATTTTTCCTGAAAACACAAGAAAAAAGGCCGTCAAATCGGACATTTCACTGGAGGAGCGTATCAAACAGCTAACCTGCGACATCGACGAGACGAATGAGGATAGCGCTGCGGAGAACGGTGATGAGGAAAGCTCAAAATTGGCTGCGGAAGCCAATTGTGAATTGATGCATCGCGGTAGTCCCATGGGCGAAGAGAATCCACAGAAGTTCGCCAATGGCAACAGCGATAAAAGTTTTTCACCCAGCTCGTCTGTTTCAAGCTCGTCGAGTGGTTCATCGGCTTACAAGAAGATTTCCGACATATTCAATCGTGACAAGAAACAAGAGAAGATACTTGAAATGGAAGAGAATCCCATAGTTATAATACCTCAGGTAATAAGAATTTATGAGCTACTTTAGCATTCAGTCCAAATAATACTTAAAATCTTGAATTTCTGCAACAGGAATGCCGCTGCCCGGCCGCACCCGATCTTGGCATGGGCATACAAGTGCCCGTCGTACATACCCAAATCCATCGCACACCACCACGTCAAGTGGAGCCGAAACGTCAATTCCTCTCTACACTGGCACCCCTAACCGCTTGTGTGGCCGGCAACAAGGACGACCTATCTTCCTATTACACCTTGGCTGCTGCTCATCATAGCGGTCATGCGGCCAATAATGCACAATTCGCTGAATTCCATTTGGGTGGCGCTAATTTGTGTGAACGGCCAGGCGTTACGCAGGGTGGTGGTGGTGGTGGTGGCGCCACTGATGAGGTGCGCAAAGTGGCACCTGATGTCATTGCTGGTACGCCCGGTCAGGAGCAGCAAGACGAATTGGCAGCCTTTGCTCAGCAGGAGGCCAATCGCACGGAAAAGATTAAGAAGCGCTACACCAACGAAAACTCCAACAATAGCTCTGATGATGATGAGCAAAATGATTATGGCTTTAATAAGCGTCCATCGGTGCGCGGCATCAAACCGAAGTTCAGTTCCACCAATGAGATTTTGCAGCAAATGCAGGAGCAATTGAATCAGCAGATGCCCAGCGTGGCAGTGGGACAAGTATGTAGATATAGTCCATATGTCTATGGGGGTTCGTTTAGCCGGTATATGCCGTAGAGCATTTTCTTAGGTAGTTAAATAAATTTCTGTGGTTCTCAAGTATTGAAATTTTTGCTTAGTACCATTCGTACAGTCTAAATCAGTGAAAATCGCATGGACAATTCGTTGGTTTATTTTCAAAAGTTTTGCTTTTTCTGTTTAGAATTTTTTTGGTTGACACAACCAGTGTTAGTTTATTCGTAAATTTTCATTCAATAGACCAACATTTCAAGAATATTTTTCTAAATTTTCAAAACATTCAAAATTGAGTGAGCGACATTGAATCCTCGGAGGCTACTCAAAAAAAAAACTTTATCTTGCGGTGTATAGTACATCGTAACTCCAAACAACATCATATGAAGAAAAAAACCTCGTTATACGGCCACCGTAGCCGAATGGGTTAGAATTCAGAGAGAACGTGGGTGCGAAACCTGGTGAAAGACCAAAATGAAGAAACACTTTTTTCTAATAGCGGTCGCCCCTCGGCAGGCAATGGCAAACCTCCGAGTGTATTTCTGCCATTAAAAAGCTCCTCATAAAAATTATCCGCTGTTCGGAGTCGGTTTAAAACTGTAGGTCCCTCCATTTGTGGATCAACCCGACTAGAAATTTTGGTAAGGCGGTGATTAGGCGCAAATAAGGCAGACCGCATTCCAAATTTGCGCCTCATAAGGTAGCCAAACTAGGCCCAAGTCCCGAAAGGTATCGCCACACATCTGCCTCATTAGGCGCAGGTTCGAAAAACCGAACTTCGGTAATACTACGGATGCCCTTCTACAAATCAGTTAGGGATTCCAATTTATGCCTAAGTGAGACGCTGCCATCGATTTTCGTGACCACAACCAAATTTGGTATTGTTCTGGAATGACAATCTTTGCCTTGCCTAACGTGGGCCTGGTAAGGTAATAGTGAGGCGTGCCTCAGTAAGGTCTACCTAATTCGGGCCTAACTGATTCTTCGGCATGCCTCACTGTAATTCTAGTCGGGAACATCCAGAAACACCCAGAAAGAGTGTGCGCGTCAATTATATATATATTAGGGCGGGTCGATTTAAAAATCGCTCATTGCTCTGTGAAAATCGTACTCTAGGGATCAAAATAGGAAACTTTGCCGAAGGAACCATACCTCTAAAATGAATTCTGATGTCCCCCAATTTCAAAATATCACCATTTTTGGCCTTTACATGAAAAAATCAGCTAAATGGCTATGTTTTTTCTTTATTTTTATTTATTTATAATATTAATATTTATTATTTATTTATAATAATATCTATTTTTTCTTTTAAGAAATTTATTTAGTCAGAACATATGTATGTAAATGAAAAAATTAATTTAAGTGAGTTATAGAAAAGAAACTAAAAAGTTCGACCCAAATTGGGGGCATCAGAATTCGTTTTAGAGGTATGGTTCCTTCGGCAAAGTTTCCTATTTTGATCCCTAAAATATGATTTTCACTGAGCAACGGGCGATTTTTTTGCCTCCCCACAAATCGACCCGGCCTAATATATATATATATATAGATATATTTCATTTGTTAAAAGAGATGTTTTTCGATGTATCACTGGGAATATACTTCGTAGCACTTGAAAGCCAAAAACCCGATTTTCGCTAAAAAAACCGATTGATTTCTTATTGTAAAACTAAATCATAATATACATATATCTACTTGTATGTATGTACTACTAAGTAGGCCCTAGAAAAATTTAATTGCTAACGTACTTAGCATTGAAATACATCCTAGGTTAGTTTAGGTTAGCCATATTGCTTGTCTGAGACAAGAAACTCCGTGGCCCTGCGGCCGTTGTCCCACATACATTTTATTTCCATCTCCTAACTAAGTTTCTTAAACCACTTAGATCTTTCTAGAAATGTAACTAGTCCTTCTAGTAAGACATTTTGCGAATTTCCCAGGTCCTCAAAAAAATAATCGCCAAGAAATTTGTCATGACTTCTTCGAAGAGCAGAACAATTTCATCTTCAGCTCCACAACTCCTACAGAAGTCATTGTGAGGTACACCCCTTCTACTGGCTAGGGTGCCAATTGTGCAGTGACTCGGTATATACAATATAACACCTGTAAGGACGCTGGTAGTTGATCTGTTGAGTCCAAGCAGACATTTTGTTCTTCTAAGAATCACTTTTGGCCTGTGCGCTTTGGAGATCCTGCAGTTAGTAGTCAGAGACCTCCTACTCGTATTGGTTTCCGCGATTACGCTCAAGTCAATCGCAGTGTACAGTTCGTTTAGAGAAAATGCGTATGTTCTCTACCACTCGCTAAAGGTCAAGCTCGGAGCCTCCACTCCAGAGTGGCGGGACCCAACAAAGTGTGATGTTGTGTTGCTGGAAATTTGAGAGCGGTCTCCTGCATTCTTTAACTGATCTTGAATTGGTGTTCGCTGATGCCAGTGTCTTGATCGGAAATAAGCCCGGAGATAAGTCCATTAGTCTTATCGTTTTTGCTGCTTTGTTTATAGCGTAGATTTTAGCTTGAAAGACGCTTCACCGGTCTGAGAGTCTGAAGGAGCAATTTAAGGATAACTGTTCCTAGTACACTCCCGCTCCAGTGCAATTGTCCATCTTTGAGCCGTCAGTATAGATATGGTTACCACTACCCCCTTATTTGGCTTTGGTCTGACAATCCTTTCTGTCTGGTATTCGTATTTTATAGTCTTTGTTCAGATCTATCTTGTGAACCAGATAGTCTGTTTTCGATGCGTCTTGTAAGATTCGCACTGATAGTAGAACTGCTGCTTGACCGTGCGTGTTTTGTTTTTGCATGGCTGCTGCTTTAATCCTGGAAACAGATTTGGCTGTCATTCCTTTAACATGAATGTCAATTTGAGGAATGTGTCGGGTCACTTCCAGCTCCACCTGAGGCGTCAATCGGAGTGCACCTGTTATTCCTACGCAAGCAAATCGTTGGATTTTTATGAGATCCTTTAGGTAGGATTGTGTCTGCACCGCCTCCCACCACACAAATGCTCCATAAGTCAAAATTGGTCTGATGATCGTATTGCACGCTCAGTAGCTTATATACATTTTCAGACCAAATTTTCGGCCAAATGCCCTCTTACAGATAAAAGGGCATTACAAGCTTTCTTTAACCTTTTCTCGGTGTTCCTTTTCCAAGAAAGCATTGATTCTAGAGCCAAGGTTCAAAGGCTTCATTTAATAGGGTTAGTGTTACTCCATCTATGGAGGGTAACTGAAAACTCGGTATCTTATGTCTTCTAGTGAAAAGAACTAGTTCAGTCTTGGATGGGTTAGCCATTAGACCGTTTGAGGTTGCCCACTAAGGCAGTTCCTTTAGCACTGATTGCATGAGCCCGCCGATAGTCTAGAGAAACTTCTCTGTTATCAGAATGACTGCATCGTCCACATAAGCAACTATTTTGATCTTTTTATTGTTCATGGTAATAAGCAATTATTTCAACGTTCCATAGTAAGGGCGGTAAGCCCTGCTTGTGGGGTTTCTCGTTTCCTAGGCTAGTGATACCTTAGTTCAAGGTCATCCGGTCACTCAGTTAGATAGCATATTGTCTACCCGCCAAATAATATTTTCTTTCATCTTAGAAAACATCCTAAAAAATACATCCTAAGAAAACAAAAAGAAATTTTCAGGACATGTCTGGTAAAAATAGTATTAGAATCTTACATTTTATTTTCCCAACCGTGTCTATAAAACTCAAAAAACCAAGGCGAATATATTATATTAGAGTTGGTATCGGCGCATCAGCTGATCTGTTTTTTTTTTCTTTCGCCGTGTCCATGTGACTGTCAACCCAAAATGAAACAAGGCGAATTCATTCTTTGCTTTCTATTCTGCCACTACTTTGTCGTGACAGTCAAACGTACAATGCATTGTTGTTGGTCTAGTGCCACCGCCTTTAATGAATGTCCCTTGTAAAAGAACAGAATAAACAAAAATAGGAAGCTTTTTAGAAGAGTTGCTGTATGCAGCAGGCCGTGTTGCGCCAGTCAAGCATTTCTCATATCTGGCTGGGTGAGAAGTTCTAATTTCGCTTTTTCATTTTGCAGCCCATCAACCAGGCCATCAAGAGTTATACGCTGCCAAAACAGGCCTCTACAAGTTCCATGACCAAGCAGATCTCTCAAAATCCTTCCCCACAAAATGTGCCACATCCCATCAATGTTGTACAACAACAGCAACAACAACAGCAGCAGCAACAGCAACAACAGCAGCAACAACAGCAGCAACAGCAACAACATCAGCAACAGCAACAACAACAGCAACAACAACAGCAGCTACAACTTCAACAATCCCAACAGCCACAGCCACCATCACAAATTATGGTCGGCCAACAACAACAGCCCACGTCACAGGCAGTGCAAGTGCAGGCCAACGCCATCGCTCAACAACAAACCGAGCAACGCACGTGGAGTTTCTACACGGAAGGTGGCGCCGAACAGCATCGCCTGCCCATCGAAGGCGCAGGCCTCCAGCAGGCATACTACCAAACATTGCCCGGTGGCGCCATGTTCCGCCAAACCATTATGCAGCATGGCCAGGACGAGACGGCGATGATGTACGCCGCACAAAATTGTCAGAGCGTCACCGCCATTGAACAGCAACACTACGGACACTACGCACGCAGTCCTACCCGACGTCCAGAGTCACCGCCACCGCTGCGCAATTACCATCAGACAATGGTGTTGATACCCTACAACGCACAGACCTACTCACAATTCGCCGCCACCAACATGGATCCGAAAGTGGCGCACATACAACGTCAAAACATACTGGAGTACCAGCAGGTGGGCACCCAAACGCTAGAGGGCGATGCATTTACACACTATTATGTCACACGCTAAATCAATTGCCCTTTGTCATTTGCCATTTGCAGGTGACTCAGCAGACGATTCGCGTTCCCATCGGCTATGCGCTGCCAGGCATGCAACTCCACGTGATGGCTGGGCGTGGCCATGCAGGCCATTATGCGCAACACCCGCAACAGGCAGTCGGCGTTGAGGCTGCGGCCGCTGCCGCTGCTGCTAACACCCATCCGCACCAACATCCACATCCACCGCATCAGCGCATCATGGCTCAGCGCTATCAATTCGCACAGGAGGGAAATATACCTGGTTTTAGTGAGCGTGGCGTACCAGAGGGCGCGGCGGCGGTGTCTCACACTGATTGTCACAGCATGGTGTCGCCCACCGCCAGCCAAGCAGCGACTGTACAACAACAAATTCAACAACAAATGCAACAGCAACAACAGCAGCAGCAGCAACAGCAACAACAACAGCAGGTGAACATAGCGCAGCAGCAGCAGCAGCAGCAGCAACAGGCAGCACAGGCGAACATCAGCCAAGGTGGTGGCGGCGGCGGTGGCGGCACCGGCTTACAACAAGCCGCCGCTCAAGGTTCCGTCTATTACGCGATGAATGTATGACCCGCGGCCGATTAGTCGGCGCCAACGGCGGCGGTCATTGTAGAACGTCGTCAGTGTCAACGCGTCGAAATGTCGTCGGTACAGCTGAGCACACGGTAAACTACAATGGGGACAAGGGGCAGTGGCGGCTGAGGGTAATTATGGAGTTATGGGAAGAAATGCGTGGGGTGCACAAAGGGGGAACAGTGTGAAGTGTGCACCAATGGAGGACTTTAGGTGCGGATGCTATGGCGAGAGGGGTTATTTTAGTAGTACAGCATGAAATTGCATGCAAACAACGGCAACGAGGGAATTTAATTAGAACCAGTTTAGATTTAGTAACGGTAGTCAAGCGTATAAAAATTATGAATGGATTCTTAAAGCATTCAAGTACTTAACTTAAAAATGTGTAACCAAATGTTGGTACTGGTCAGCGCTGGCAAATGTGTCATATTCCATTAGAAATGAAAAGAAAGCTTCCATTTAATTGAGAGAAGACAGAAATTGTTACGGGTATGCAAAAAAAAAAAAGAATATATTCAGACGCTAGTACAGCATAATTGCACTATGCAACCAAATTTTTGTGATCTGCAGCTAAAACAGTTTTCTTATTACTCTACTGAGGAACTCTGATCCCAAGAAAAGTTTGGAAATTTATGAGTAACACTGAATAATATCGAGTGTAATTTGTGAAATGTGTTGTGAAAGGCCGATCACCATTGAAAGCTCCCACACAATGAGTTTGCTCAGAGAAGCGATGTTGAGCTGTTCCGTCTCAAGTGATCCATGTTTTTGGACATTGTCGTAAATTCTTCAAAAAAAAATTTGAAAAATCGGTTCATTTGCAGGCTTAAATATCTATAAAGAGAAGTAAATTGAACAAATTTTGAAAATAAAAAATTTCAATTTTGAGATTTACAAAGTCCGCGCCAAAATATAAACTACTTAATGGTTTGTAGTAAACCATTTTCAGCATAGTCTCTTTTTAGGCTTATACAGGCTTCGTCCAACGTTGCCCTAGTTTGTTGATCCTTTCCGAAGCTATTTGCTCTGCAATCACATCCTCGTTTCATGAAAATCTTTTTCCCACCAGTCGTTTCTTTGAATTGGGGAACAATTAGTAATCCGAGGGATCGGAGGGAGTCAATAGAGGGATGGAGAATAGTGGGACGGAGAATAGTGGGACGGAGAATAGAGGGATGTGAAACGAGTTTGAACACTATTTCGATTAATTTTGATTTTAATTCAATTAACTGCTGAGGCGTGAGCTGGTCCGTTTCCGTGCTGGCTCGACTTTCTCGATCTGGCTGAAACTTGGTGTGTTTTGTTCCAAAAGATGCTAATAACTAAACATAACCTCGATATGCACCACTAGTGCCATCTCTCTGACTTTACAAGAACTTTTAAAACGACCCTCTTATCCCATGTTGAAAATTATGGTAAAGAATTTTTTGGGCGGAAAATTCTTCAGTCCTTTTTAGCATTTTTCTAATATTTGGTTATATTTGAGAATATAATTAACTATTTAAGAAAACATTTTCTCGAAAGATTATGGAAATAGCATTACGCAACTTGTGCGTAATACTGAGCATTTTTTTTCCTTGTTCACTCCTCTTGGGAGCATAGGGCCTCGACAAGACTCTTGCATCGTATACGGTTCTGGGCTGTTGTTTTCGCAACCGTCCCATGAGATGTTGGCATCTGCTAGTTCCCGCAGCATCGACCTTCTCCAAGTGTCTTTTGGACCACCGCCCCCTCTGCTCCCTTGCGGGTTCCAGTCCAGTGCCATTCTCCTGATGCTATCTGGTGGTTTCCTCAATGTGTGACCTATCCATAGCCTCTTTCTGCATTTGATTTGCCTAAGGATAGGTTCCTCATTCGTTAGTATTAATATTCTGCAGATGGTGCGAAGGCATTCGTTGTTGACGGATTGTAGCCTCTGTGTGATGGTGTTAGAGACCAGCCATGTTTCGCTTCCGTACAACAATACGGACTTCAGGCATGAGCTGAATATTCGTAATTTAGTGCACCTGGAGATTTGCGAACTTCCCCATACTGTATGCATTCGCCCGAATTGCTTTGTTAGCCTACAGTTGACATCTTCATCTGCTCCACCATCTGCCGATGATGCAGCCGAGGTAGCAGAAGCTTTCGACGAATATCTGCCTTGCGTTATTGTGGTTAACTCTCATAGCCTTGGACTTGGTGATGTTGACCTACAGTCCGGCAGTGCGTGCCAGCGCGACTAGTTTGTCCCCCTTCGCTTGAATGTCAGTAAATTTGTGAAAGAGGAGGCAGATGTCATCGGCGAAGTCCAGGTCCTCAAGATGTCTGGTGAAACCCCATACGATGCTTTTTTTATGCAAGGTCAGTTGGCTCATGATGTCATCAAGGACGATGGAAAAGAGAAGGGGCGACAAGGGACAACGCCTGCGTTGGTGGTGAATGGGTCGCTGGTGTTGCCGATGTGAAGCATTGCTAGTTCGGATTTCTCGTAAAGCTCTCTGATTAGGCGGATTGAGCCTCTCTTGATTGTGTAGAATGCCTTCTTAAAGTCAACGAACAGCATGAGAAGTGGGGAGCGCTACTCAACTGATTGTTCTATTATGATACGAAGAGTGTTGGTTTGGTCAACACACATAATTTTGTGGATGGTATTAAGTAGGGTTATTCCTCGCCTGTTGCCGCAGTCACGCTGGTCGTCTTTCTTGGACAGCTTCACTATGATGCCTTTTGTCCAGGACGCTGGAAGATTTTCATTGCTCCAGACGTCGGTGATGTGGGGATGAAGAATTTCCGCTGATATTTGTGGGTCGGCAGTTATACTGAACATAGTCTAATTAAAAAAAATAATAATAACAAAAAAATATTTTCTTACGCTTTTCATGTCCCATTCACGTACCCTATTGTTTTTTGTTTTTGTTTTGCAAATAATATATCGTTGATCAGTATTTGTATACTAGTGTCGATTCCACAGGATGTGAAGTAAGTGTCTGAGTATATCGAGACAGAATAATAAGGTTATCTTTTGCCAGAAGAATGTCGTTGAAATTTAGTTTTGCAATTTTTTTCTTGCTCGGAAGTGGACTTCTTATTATTCTGAGATTAATTTTACGAAAATTGAAACTAAACACTACTTTTATAAAGATTTTTCTGAAAAATCCGCTTTTTCATTTTAGAATCTCTAGAATTTTAGAATGCTTCTCAGCTACTGCAAAAAGTTTGTGAGGAAAAAGAAGTAATTCGTCTTCACTTAGCTTACTTGGAATAGTAACACAACTACCCATAAACAAACCCTTATTGACTGATATGGCAACATAAAAAGTGTGCATTTTTGCAATCGGAGTAGTTTAGTATATAGAGGGTCTTTTCAGCCTTTTGTTACGTTCAGCCTTTTGTTCCGTTCAGTCTTCTGTCAGCAATATCCTTGAAGGATGAAAAATATGTTGATCATAGGCACATTTGTCGCGCCCTACAAAGAGCAGAGCCGTAGCAAAGTAGGTGTTCCAAAGTAGCCCTAGCTTTCGCTTCGTTGCATGTGTTACACTGGTCGTTCTGGACTAATTCCATTTTGGCTGCATGAAGTGGTGTGAGATAGTGTCCCATCAGTACTCCAACCAAAATTTTGCAGTCTTTCCTAGAATAAGTTTCCTAAAATAAAGTTTCAAGTTTCGTATTCTAAGTGCTTAGCCTAATTTTGGCAGTTTTGTGCGAGCTTGAGTGTTCCCGTATCGACTGCGTTTCGCCTGGAAGAAGACACGCCAAATTTCAGCCAAATTGGTATGTTTCTTTGTGCTTGGCATTCCTTTGAATCGAGGAAGTCGAGTGATTTTGCTTTGATTTTCCATCACGACAACGCAGCAGCTCACGCCTCAGCAGTTGTGGGCGCAAAATTAATGGCAACAGAGTTCCAACTCGTTTCATATTCCTCTATTCACCAGACTTGGCTCCCTCGGAAGCCATCAATCTATTCCCTTATTTCAAGAAATAGCTGGCGGGAAAAAAATTGTATTCAAACGTGGAAGGGATTGCCGAGAGAAATGGCTATTTTTCAGGCTTGCGAAAATTTTATTATTTGGAAGGGAACAGCCGACTAGAACCGCGTTGAACGAATGTATAAGTGTTAAAGGAGGCTATGTCTTTAAATAAAACAGGTTTACCGTAAACAATTAAGTAGTTTCTATTCTTGCACAGACTTCTTAAATTGCCCTCCTATATAGAATAACAATTGGTATTTTATTAGTTGACAAAACTGCTTCAATAAAATTTTGTTGCATAGTGAAATTATTGAAAGATTGCGAAAAGTTTATAAACGAATATAAAATTAATTGGTTGATTCAATACAAAACGCACACAAACATAATACTCGTTCAAAAAGAGGCAACAACAATAGCAAAAGTGCAATTCCAAACAATAATGACAACAAAAGCAACAACGTTTTTATACCAAAATTTAAATTGGGAAAAAAAAGAAAATGAAAAAGTAAATTAAATGGAACTTAAATTAGTAATAAATTAAAAATAGTTGAAAACCAAAAATTAAATACATATACATATTTACTTATATGAAATAACAAAAACAAAAAACTAAAAAAAAAAATAACAAAAACAAAAATATGCATACTACAAATGTGTGCGTGTGTGCTTTAGTGCATAAAAGTAGTCATTACGGAATAATGCAATTTCTCGTGTATTTATTTATTTTTAGTGTAATTAGGTAAACCGTTACGTGTATTTGTATATAATTGCAATGGATTTATTGCTTTAAGAAGCTCAGTAGTTTATTTACATTTACAATTATTCACACATTTACATACATACAAAACCGACTTAGAATTAGCGTGGGAACTTAAGGCCTCTAAACTACTTGAAGTCTTCAAACCTGGTATTTGTTTAGTTCAAATCGAATTCGAATGTACGAACACACACACATGCATATGTATGTGCTTACTAATGTATGCGTGTGCTGCCTTAGTATCAAGCCACTCCGCATACTACTAACAACGCATTGGGGGTAGAATTCCGCGACAAAGTTTCACTGGCTAAGGAATATCAACTTTTTAAATTTATTAATTTTTTTTTAATGGGTCATAAAAATTTGTGTATGAGTGGATTTTGAAAATATTCCCGAAATAAGAAATTTAGCAACAGACCATTCGGTGCAAAAGTCCGTATGAAATTATGAGTCAAAATAGATTTCCAACCCAATATCCTTTATTATACTTAGAAGCCTTTTTCTAATCTCTATGATTAGTAAAACAAATGGAGGGTCCTACAATTTGAAGCCAACTCCGAATGGCAGACAGTTTTTTATCAGAAGCTCTTTCATGGCAGAAATACACCTGGAAGTCACAACGTCTAGAGCGCTTAAGATATGGAGGACTGGAAAATTGGCCAGCCCTGCGTATCAAATATATATCTCATGACGTCCTATCATTATTGAGCATTCTTGAGGTGCTTTGCATAAAGGCTCAAACATCGGCATGAATTCGCATGGTGCGGCCAATATCAGATCCTTAACTGGTTCTTAGCGAATTCGTAGAAATCAGTTAATTTGCTTTCCCCATCTGGGATGTCTAGGCTGCCTGTTTACAAGATTGTGTTGGTAATACAAAAAACAAAAAAAAATTAACGCAGCCAATATCCATTTCACCTCCTTGGCAGCTGATGACTGATTGGACGAGTGTAGAATTGCGTGTGAAATGAGCGGGTAGAACTCTGCCGCCAAATTTCTGATGGCGTGGCAACCGAAGTTACTCTTACAATTTGGCTTCGGATGGCCAAATTTTGTGATCTATCATCCTTGGAAGCTCCATTTATGCCTTACAAAAAAAGGCCTGTCACATCCCCGGTTACGCCAGCATATCAGCCTATTTCTTCTTCGGTGGCAGTACGAAAAGAACGAGAAATGTTGCTCCATTGCTCGCGCATACCGGATTGTTGGACAATACTCTCTTAGAGCTGAGGAGTGAGAGTTGCGTGGAAAATCTGCTGGCTGTCTGTTGCACTTGCAGCTTTTCGATGCCGAACATTCTTTGCGAAGGTGCCGTTTTTTTGCTGCACAGAGACGCGTGCGCAACTTGGCTGCAACAAGGTAATAATCCGAGTCGATGTTAGGTCCTCGGTTCGTACGTACATCGAATACACTAGAAGCGTGTCTTCCATCTGTCACAACATGATCGATCTGACTTCGCGTTTTTCGATTAAGAAACAGCCAGGCTGCTTGGCGTATCTTCTTATGCTGGAATCTGGTGCTGCAGACTTCCATGTTTTGAGCCACGGTGAAGTCGATCAGCTTCTGTCTGTTATCGGATGTTTCGTTGTGCAGGTTGAATTTTCCGACTGTGTGAGCAAAAATTTCTTTCTTGCCCACCCTAGCGTTGAAGTCGTCAAGCACGATTATTATGTCGTGGCGGGAGCAGTGCTCATAGGAACGTTCCAGGCGCTCATAGAAAGAATTTTCGGTTGCATCGTTCTTCCGTTCCGTCGAGGCGAGTGCGCAAATGAGTGAGATGTTGGAAAATCTCGCTTTGTTGTGAATTTTTACGTGGCGTTCGTCCACCGGAGTGAACGACAGTACTTGGCGATATACTGTTCACTAGACAGGGCTAGTTTACTGGGGCCGCAGCCCTTGGTCGGGGAAAACCCGAGTCATTCCGGTAAGGTACAACCGGCTGCCATGGGAATGGCGACGCCAGGACAAAACTGACAGAAATCTGCTGGTCCAGACAGTGTTTAGACAGTCAATTAAACGACTTTCATAGGGAAACCGTCACCACCTTCTTAAGCTCTCATCCTGTGAATGCCGTAATCTTTAGATGAGCCAGACGAAGACGGCCGGTGATATATCCTACACTGGCACGGCTTCTATAACAGTTAAAACAACAACAGTACTTGGCGACGAAGCCTCTCTCCCAGAACAAATCCAACACCGAATTTGGGCTCCTTTACATGGCAGTTGTAGCAGACTTCGCAAGGTCCTACGGTTTTCTTGCCTTGCCTCGTCCATCGCAGCTCTTGAATGGCAGTGATGCCAGCCTTTACTCTCACGAGGACATCAACCAGATGGGCAGAGCCAACTTCTCCATTAAGGGACCGGACATTCTAGGTGTAATCCTTAGTTCATTTAAAAAGTAATCTTTACTTCGTTTGTAGGGGTCGTCATCAGTATAGGAAGTTCTCAACCGAGGCTTTGTTCGTATTTTCATTAGGTGGGAGTTTTACGTGGCGAGACCCAAACCCCGCGCATAAACTGCTATCATGGGTTGCTTCGCCTTTTCATATTAGTTCGCTCTCGAACAGGAGCGGGGATACTTGGGCTAAGCCCGGAGGCTGTCAGTAGTTCCTTCCATATGAGGAGGAATCATCCTGTCCACTTCCAAGTGAATGGCAGTCAGTAACTTTCTCCACTTCTACATATGGAACCACGAGCGGTGAGTTAGAGCCTTTAAAGTGAGTTAGAGCTAAATTTGTAGTCAAAAACTGATCCTCAGTCGTTCATGCAACGCAGCATGGCTTGGTACATTCCCTCCCGATGCATTCGATCTCATGTTCCACTCTAAGCAAACCGATATTCCACAACATTTAACGCGTTGAAAATTCTTCAGCTTTCCAAAATAGCAAAATGAGCTTCCCGCAACTCTTTCCAAATACAAAACAATTTTGTGTTACAATTTTTAACATTTAAATAATTCAAAAATCAAAAGTGAAGGAAGAAGTTTTTGAAAATTAGTGTACGTGTACATACATACATATATGTATATATAAGTAATATATAAAGTGAAAGGTATATATGTAGATGTGAAAGGTTAGTCTAAATATTAAATCAGATTTGCCGCAAATCTGAATTTCTCAAACAATTCGGGGTGCTACAGTTCGTCAACTTAAAAAATAAGGCAAATTAGTGCAAATTAGAATCCTGTTTTGCTCAAAAGTATTAAATTTAGTTTATTTTTAGCATTAAATTAATTTAAAATAATTAAGTATTTTTATTTTTGTGGGTGCATGAAAAAGTGATTATATATATGAAATTTATTGTCTATGTATTTGTTAAGTGCATAAATTAGCGAAAAAATTACTTAAATATACCAGTTAAATATATATACACACACAAACTATATTGAAAATATATGAAAAATTGAAATTTGAATCAAAAATTCGGTAGATTGTTATGACAAAAAATATTGAAAAAAAATGTGTGCTTAGCAAAATTTATATTGTATAAACTTTAAATGCGAATTTTCGGAAAATTTAAACTCAACTAATTTACGTATGTATATTTGGCTAAGTTATGTATGTGTATGCGCAATAAAAACAAATTAAATTAAATCAAATTTTCCGTTAACGAATAGCGCTTCGTGGAATTATTGTACTCGATTAGACTGTAGAAAAAAAAACCAACTTTTTTTGGAAATAACAAAATTATATGCGGAATGTGTGCACTAAATTC
Source organism: Anastrepha ludens (assembly GCF_028408465.1). Lineage (NCBI taxonomy): Eukaryota > Metazoa > Arthropoda > Insecta > Diptera > Tephritidae > Anastrepha > Anastrepha ludens. Next base: position 21,528,939 of record NC_071499.1, on the reverse strand, counting down.
AAGTTCATGAACGTTTGAGTCTGCATATGTATGTGTTTATCCATATATATATATATACAGGGTGATTGCCAATTCGATGCTTTACTACTAAAGAAGCCAGCTAAGTGAGTTATACTCTGGGTTATTTGCAGCAAATTTAATACGATAAAGAAGACGTCAGAAATAAATGGTGGACGAGTTGTAGTTGATTTTAGTTTATTTTGTATTTTTTGAACTCCTGCGATTTTGTTTTCTCAAGAAAAATGGGTGAGTGTGAAGAAATTATATTGGTAACTGTCTAACAGCAACTGAATTAGAGACAAGACACAAAAAAAAATGTATTCACAAAATATTACCACAGCCTCACAAAGAGCAAACATAAATCAAAAAATTATATTTAAAAAAAAAAAAATTTCCAAAACTTTGTATAAAAAGTACCGCAAAATTTTTCTAATTTCATTAGCTTATGAAAAAAGTACAAGTATTCGAATCTAAGCTTCAGGCCGAGCTCGTTTACTAATTTATTTAAGGGAGTTCCGTGGCGGTTTTCAGTAAGAATGATAGATTACAAGGTGTGGCCATCAGCAATGAAGAAAAACAAAATTGTGATTAACTTCGGTTGCACGTCACATGAGACTCGGCCAAGGATGATATATTTACAAGGTTTGCTCTCTAACTATGGTGAAAAAAAAAAACAAAATTGTAAGGCGAACTTCGGCTGACACGTCACATGGAACAGCAGAAATCTCTCCGCTCATTTCACACGCATTCACACACTCATCCAATCAGTCGTTGCTCAGCAGGCAGCAAAATAAAATATCTGCGATAATTGTGTTGATTTTTTCATTATTTACCAACACAATCTCAGTTTTTCGTAAGCACACCGCTGTCATAACCTTACTTACGTCAGCTAATCAGCTGATTCTTTCGAATTCGCCACGCCTTCTAAATTTATTTCACCATGCTCACATGGGACTCAGAAGCAGAATTCTGCCCGCTCATATCAGCCTTATTCTTACACTCGGCCTATCAGTCGTCGGCTAGACGGCCACGAAGCAACTTGAACGAAGAATGTGTTAATTTTTATGGTATATCATCAACACCATCTCCATTTTTGCCGACCTCTACTATAAACAAGTGATGTCAGCCAATCAGATGATTCTTTCAAATTCGCTGAGAACCGGTTAGGTTAGCTAGGTTGTTTATCGAAGACAAGACACACGATGTCCCTAATGACCCATTGTGATACCTGAATTTGATTTCCATCACCTAACTAAGTTGTTTAAATCACTTAGATCCTTTTAAGAAGGTAACCAGTCCCTCCAGTGAGACATTTTGCGAATTTGTCAGGTCTACAAAGAAATAATCACCAAGATATTTGGCACGGCTTCTTTGAAGTGCGGGACATTCACAGAAGAGGTGTTGTACCGACTCAATTTCTACTTCATCTCCACAACTCCTACAAAAGTCGTTGTGACTAGCACCCGAGAGCCGATTAGCTACGGTGCGATCGCGGCCACATCTGTAACCATTTTTTCAGCATAGATTAGAATGTGTAAACATTTACTTCCACACAAATCGATTTGCCCTAATGTTCATAAGTGGGAATGTACCTACCTGTATAAAATATCTAAAATTGGCGTGTGCGAAGCATTCTTACGCGCTTATCTTAAGACGTACGAGTTCTTCATATTCGACGTCCCTCCATAAAATGGATTCGCTAACAGCCTTTCTTAACGTCCTGTCATTATTAGCTGTTTTGGGAACGGGTCATAAATGCCCAATTAGGTAGCAGTTATAGCGTGAAAATCTGCTAAAAAAATTTCAAATTTGAAGACTACGTAGAAGTTACAAAAAGTGATTGCACCAATTATTAACTACAACAAACACTTTGAATACGTTAGAGTGATTTTTATTTACAGTTAGTTTTACGCAAGTCAAGAGTAAACACAATCGTCAATTTTTTTCGTGTCCAATCTTTAGTACAACAAATTACAAGTATTCCATTCTATCATTCTGAGCTCAGACCTTGACGAACAGTACCCTTCTAAATCGAAGCTTTCGACGTCGCTCACGGACCCCATACGATCTTCCTCAGCGTCATTAGCTTCAATCTCTGAGGCTACTTGGCTGATAGCATCAGCGTCTGTCTTAAAGGATCTGACTCTCGCCTTGCCAAAAGCGTAGTTTATGACACCTTCGCTTTTCGGCAAAGGTTCTGGCGAGTCATTAGTGAGTAGCAGCATAACCTGGGTCGTGGCACGTTTCGTTACCACACCGTCTATTGTAATTGTGTCGTCAAAAACCTTGACAAAGTTCCAACCTGCCGTTGGTAGGCTTAGATTGCATGCACTTACGATCTGCATTACCTGTTGTGGGTCGGAGAGTGTAGGGACACATACTCGTACCCCTGGCTGAGACAGGATGTCGTTTTTGTCGGCTACCACGAACTTCGCTCCAGGGTAAACTTCTCGGACCTTAGCTATTGCTGCCTTATATAGCTCTACAGCTCTACTGTTTCGCCATCACAGGCTATGATTTTGATGTGGCCTTGATACAGCCAGCGTCAGTTCATGGTGGCGGAGGACCCGCATTGCTTAGTAGCCCTGTGAATTCTTCTTTCGGGATCACTCTCATCCAGGACACCGAAATGTTTTGTTAGGCGCTATACTTCAATTTTTTTGGTCTTTTCGCTGGCGGCTTGACCTCTTCAGTTGCCCTTTGTCTTTGGCGACAGTTGACGATGTATTCGGCCTTTCGAGAGTGAAGTTAGGCAGTACCCCTTTCGTCCTCTCTAACGACTCTTTCACTTCCTTCGTCTGCTCTTCCGCTGTTGGTGGTGCTTCGTTCAGACTTTTGAGTATCTTGACGGCTTAACGCCTCTCCGAGTAACCTGATTTGCTTGGATTGGTGATCTTTACTGTCGTTGGATTGGTTCCGACTGTCATAGGAGGCACCAATGTACTGGAGCTAGGCTTAGCCCCAGCCGATCCACTCTGACTAAATTTAACTTCTGTCTTCTTGGTGGCAGATAGAGAGCTCATTTTTCGGAGCTTGCTACCCTTTCCGGTGTGAATGTTTCTTTGGTGTTTTTGGTTGTTTGTTATCGTATTCATTTTTGGATTTACGAGTGTCAGAGAAGAGATGTCCACCCGTGCATAGCTCCGAACTACACAGGCAAGGCTAGTTCTTACAGAGGGCGCAAGGGATCCATAAGTTCACGTAACGACTGGGCTCCCAGCCAGGCTGATTCTCGGCACGGGTCGCATGACACCTTGATTCGGCGCTTTACCTCACACCATAGTAAAACTCCATTTTCAAATGCTGTACTATTGAAGACTAACGAATACGTGCCCGTGAAGTCTTACCTTAGCTGGCTACCTCTCGTCTGCGTAAAGAATGATAACTCTGGTACATATAATATTATTGGTCGGCACCTTCGGGGATCGCGGAGCTAAGAACTTAATTAGCCTTAAGTTGAAAACTCTTGATTTTTTAAACTTTTGAGAACATTTTCTTTCTTTCAAATAACCCGCAGTATAACACTACAAAAGGAATGCAATCAATTACTAGCCACCCTGTATACAATTAGTACTATGTATGTATATAAATAATATCACATATGTACATATGTATGTGTATCCATTTAGTTACGTAGTGTAAGTAATTGAAGGCGTGGTGGTGTGTATCAAATTGTAGGTGTGTAAGTATTTGTAGAAAACATAAAAGTTGCGACAATTTTCAGTGACAGTGCCAAAAAGGGGGCTCGACCGTACAAAGCTTGCATGAAAACAACAACAAAAAGTAAGGTTTTTATGAAACAGAATTTAAATACAAAGAATTAGTGCGGCAGTGAGATGTAGGAAATAGAAAAAAAAACTATAATAAATATAAAAAAATATAATAAATAAAAATAAAAAAATAACTATAATATAATAAAAAAATAAAAATAATAAATATGAAAAAATGTAATAAATATAGTATATTAAAAGGGCTAGTTAGAGATTTATAAACAACACTTGGCTTGGCAAAGGAGTTTTAAATTCAAAAGATTTATAATATAAAATTAGCAAGGAGCGTTGAGTCGGACGTCTGGAATACATATTTATGTATGTGCTTATGTATAAGTAGGTATGTAACAGAGTGAAGCATAGAATTCCATAGAAATAGGTTTAAAATACTAAATACTCACGTTTACTGTACTTAAAGGAACTTAGAGTTGATAAGTTTTTGCATAACATTTAAGTTTTATTTATTTCACATTTGTTTTTGTAGGAGTTTAGTTTTTTATTAAGAAGTTGAAAAGTTACGGAAACCAAAACGTATGCAATATATGGAATAAAAAATATATATACAGTCACTCACAGCTTACCTGTAGGTGGTACAGATGCAAATAATTAAAATATCTGAAAGCTCTGTTTTTCATTTTCGCATAATATTATGAAATATAAAACACTTTACAAGAAAATCGTAGCTGTATCAAATAAGCTGTGAGTGACTGTGCATATAAGTACATACACACATACATGAAAAATTAAACAAATACAGATATACATAATTTAGCACATTTGCATGTGTGTATGTAATTGCGTGTATATTTAAACGGAAGTGAGCATTAATGCTGGGCGAGTATGCATAAGAACACCACGAACACACGAAAACAAAAAAAAACAAAAAAAATCATATAAAAAATTATAATATATAAAAAGTAAAATAAAAAATTATATAAAAAATAATACAAAAAATATATAAAAAATTATATTAAAAATAAAATAAAAAATTATATAAAAAATAACACAAAAAATTATATAAAAAATTACAGAAATAATTATATAAAAAATTAAATAAAAGATCTACAGAGAGCAGTGAGAAAAATAGTTTTTAAAAATTTGCATATATAAATACTCGTACATATGTATTGCAGTATATAAATGAAATATAGAACCACATATATATACTCATATGTAGAATTTAGTACATATATACAGGCATACATAACTACATGCATATAATACATACATACATACATACTATATATTATATATATTTGTTATAAGCACCTAAGAATTGCGTGTGTGACTCTACCCAATAGCAGCGAACACTCGAAATTCTTAACAAATGAAGAAAAGTATGGCTTAAAAGAAATAAAAAAAATAAAAAAAATGTTTAAAAAATTTTGTCGCAAAAATGACCAAAAACCCCAAAACTCGAGACAGAGATAATGACAAAAGAAATATTATATATATGTATATGTAACTATATAGAGAAATAGGCATGATAATGAAACAAAGCACACACATGCATGCATACATACAAACGAATATTTCTACGTACATACATACAAGCAACTGGCAAGTGTGAGCTAAGAAAAAAATATATATAAAAAACAAATTAATAATTGTGCTAAAAGGAGAGCAACGCAAGTCACCTTCATATATATGTATGTATGTATGTGTGCATATGAATACATATATGATCATACATACATACATACACATAAAATGTACTTGTCTATGCACACCACATAAGCATCGCATGTATGTACGCATATTTGTATGCAATTTTCGCCAAACACTTTTTGCAAACACTTTTCATATTAAAAAGCCGCAGAAAGCAGCAAATAAATAAATAAATGAATAAAAAAACCCATCAGAACACAGAGTGAAAATGTAGAACTGTATTTTTCTGTACTAGCCATAAGTTAGCAAGAAAGCAAGCAGCAAGAAGTTATTAGTAAGCAAATCTAAGTAAATAAATAAATGTGTATGTAACGTTCGCAGCCTTTTTTGAGAAGGCTTCACACAGCGGGCAACCAGCTTTCGGCGATGAATTGTACGAACGCGTTACGGTTGTGTAGCCTTCTGGGCGCTCTCTTTTGGATTTTCGGATGTTCGAATTGGAAAAGCAAGCGAAAGCATTGTAGTGTATTAATAATTACATCTAAGAGAAATATATACAATAGTAAAGAATACCAAAAACAAAAATGAAAACAAACAAAAAAACTTATAATATTGAATTATGATATTGAGATTTGATTAAAATTGTATATTACTAATAGATATGTACATGCATATAAATATATATATGTATATATATATATAAATAAATATATAATACGACTGAGTACATAACTCGTAAAAATTTAATGATTTGGTATTTTATTTCAATTACTTACTGCATTTAAAATCGGTAAGTGAAGAACTTTTCCTAAGACGATGACCCGATTTTCTGTTTGTGTTATTTTCTGTCTACACGCGGTTTTAGCTGATATGCAAGGTGAAGTCCAAAATTAACAAGATTAGCGTCATAAAAATATTTTTGATGGCGCCATCTTTTTAATGAGTTAATTCATTGAAAGTTACATTCCTAGCTGATTTCCTGTGAAAGCTTGGCGACATTCGGTTCAGTGGAAGCGAAGTTATTGCGGCTAAAGTCAGATTGTGTCATCGGTACAAAAATGAGTCTCGAACAAAGAGCTAATATCAAATTTTGTTTTAAAATCAGTAAAACGTGTACCGAAACATTTGAATTGGTGAAAAAAGTTTATGGTGATAATTGTATATCTCGTGCCAGAGCTCATGAGTTCATTACACGTTTCAGAGATGGTTCTGAGGACATAAATGACAGTGAACATACGGGCCGCCCAAAATCAGCAATCACCGAAAACTCCATCGAATTTGTTTGTAAATTTATCAAAAAATAACCGAAATCATCGTTGAAATTCACGGAATCGGAGTTGAATATCTCCAAAACATCATTTGGGCTTACGAAAGGTGTGTGCACGTTTCATTCCGCACCTCATTAAAGAGGCGAGAAAATACGAGAACTTCCTTCACAACATTGTAACTGGTGATGAAACGTGGGGTTTCCAACATAAACCTGAAACTAACCGTCAAAAATCCGAATCGAAGGCCCCAAACGAGCCACCACCAAAATAATCGCGTTTGGAGAAGCCAAAAATCAAGTCGATGCTCATTTGTTTTTACGATTCCAAGGGAATTGTCCACAAGGAGTTCGTGACAATGGGCCAAATCGACAATGCAATTTCCTATCCTGGCGTTTTGAAACGTTTGTTTCATCGCATTCGTCGAATTCACCCTGAATACCGCAAAGGAGGAAGCTGACGCTTATGGCATGATAATGCACCATCTCATCGGTCCACTCTTGTGACTGTTTTTTTTTGACTAGAAATCGCATTTTAAGCGTCAATCACTCACAGTATTCGTCTGATGTGGCTCCCTGTGACTTCTCTCATGAAAGGAAAACTTTTTACACTCTTTTGAAAAGCTTTTAGATCGCGCAAAACAGTGTATCGAGGCCAGAGGGGACTATTTTGAATAAATAAACTCGAAGTTATCAGAACGAACATTTCTATTTCAGCTCAGTCCTGTTTATTTTGGGTTTCACCTTGTAGATCCAGATTGCACAATTGTTTGCAAATGTACACAAATTTGTGCCTATGCGGATGACATCGTAATCATAGCCGGAAACAAAAAGGCTCTGCAAGAAACGCTTAGGCGCCTAGAATCATCTGCTAGGATGGTAGGACTTATCATATCGGCAACCACACCTTTGAAATGGTCAATGAATTTAAGTATCTTGGAGTTATGCTGAGCAGACGGAAAGATGCATCTATTGCTATACAAGACATGATGCAAGCTGCAAATAGGTCTTACTTCGCGCACTCACAGTTGATTAAGTCGGAATTACTTTCTAGGAACCAAAAACTACGAAAACTGTCATGAGACCTACACTCACATACGGGTGCGAAGTCTGGGTTCTGAAATCCGGTGCAATCAAAGAAAGATTCTGAGAAAAGTATACAGCGTCCCGCACTCAAAGTGTAACCAACTTCATACCGCTTCATAAGGTCCACACAATGGCTCTCAAATTCACCCGACGCGAATCCGATGGATTATTCTCTTTGGGACATTTTGGAGAGCAAGGTCCAAACTAAAAGATTCACCAGTCTCGAGGCGCTGAAAAAAGTCATTGTCCGCGAGTGGGCCAAAATACCTGCAAGTCACATTCGGGCAGCTTGCGACTCGTTTCTGGACCGTCTCAAGGCCATAATCAAGCAAAAGGTGGCAATTTCGCGCAAAAGTAAATTGATTCCTAATTTTGTATTATTTTCACACATTTTTTAGTTTGAATTGAATAAAAGTAATTTTCCAAACTAAATTTATGGCCTTTTTAATTGGTTAAACTTCGAGTGCCGGACCCTGTAGTAGTTACTCATCGCTTGACACTGGCGCAAAGCACTTAGTTGGGAACTAAAATTTGGAAAAGAAAAAATGCAGAAAGAATTGAAGTGCAATGAAATTTCAAAGAACAATCCCGTTTAGTTCAACTCTCATTAGAGTTGGCGTCTCTAACGTAGAAATTCTTGATTGATCCCAACAAGGATGAGATATAATCATTCTCCTGTTTGTAGCGTGCGAATTGATGCTGTTCCACAAAATGGAATGCAGATACGACTGCCTGTTTGTTTGAGGACAGAAGATGCTTCGTCTTATCCGTATTCACTTTTAGCCCCATCGTTCCGCTTCTTTGTCGATTCCAAAAAAAGGCCAAAGTTATGTGGGCCGATTAAATTAATATCGTTGGCATACCGTAGGCCAGCGATTGTATGCTCTTATAAACTAACCTGTTTTATAATATAATTAGAATGGACTATCAATGAACTGTAGCATCTAAGCAACCGTAGCATTTAGCAACTAAGTAATCGAAATGTGAGACATCGCTAAAGCACGATTTTTTATTAAACAAATTTCTTCTTAAATCACTTATCTTTATCTCAAATGCAATAAAACATCAATTGATCAATTCCTTTCGCATGGAGACGTCAAGCGGTGGAATATCTTCTCGTGGAATAAGAAAAGTGGACAAATTGAATAGATCCAGAAACACCTTGTAACGATCACTGCGAAAGCAAAGTAAACGAACAGACATTAATCAAATTTTTACTAGCCACTGAATCGAATGAAAACTTAAATCCAATTACCTTAGTGTGGAGCGCAAATAGTGGTAGCCAGAAGAACCGCCTGTGCCCAGTTGCTGCGAACCAATCATGCGTTGCACCATAATCACGTGATTGTCTGAAAACAAAGCAAATGAAGCAAAGCCAATGATGACAAAGCAAATGAAAGCAAACAAAAGATCTCGTGCCAAGCCAATTCTTCACTTGGACACTGAATATTTTTTACTTAATTTTCCTTACATCTCCATTTCGTTATGAGCGACTCGATGTCCATCAACAGCGTAAGCATCTGATGCGGCTGACTGAAGCGTGGCTCATCGCGATAGAAGGTAATCATGATGGCCCCTTGCAATGCTTTGTAACTGAAACGGCGATCGCCACGCGACACCAATGCCTCGTGCACATTTCGATCGAAAATGCTGCGATAGACTTCACGACGCTTTTCGATGTCCATGAGACGATAGTTGCGTGCCGCTTCAACGGGTTCTTGCTGCAAAGATGTTGATGATGGCGATGATGATGATGATATGGATGGAGTAGTACAGCGATTGAAATTTAGTTGTCATACTGTTTAATTGCATTGTGCTTTTCGAACTCACCATGGCCCTGTGCACTTGCTCTGCCAAGAATTTCTCAACGCTCGCTTCGAATTTGGCCCAAAAATTAAAACCGTCCGTCTCGAGGCCAGGTGTACGTTCAAGCCATTTCTGTATTAAATCCAACATTGAAGGCTCGTTTTCTGATTTTTCAATCGCTTCCATTGCGGCCGGTTCCTCGCCAAAAGCCTCTGAGTATTTTTGATTGTACTTGACACGCTGATCCGACTTGACACCGAGCTTATTTTCGATCAAACGAAATTGTAAACTCTGAAAACCGGACGCAGGTGCGAGAAAGTTGCGAAAATCCATGAAATCGAGGGGAGTCATTGTCTCCAAAATGGGTACTTGATCGACGAGCAACTGTCACAGAGGAAGAAAAATAAGCAGAGTGAGAGAGACAGAGAGAGAGAGAGAAAAAGTGAGGAGAGTAGCAGAGAGATAGGGAGAGAGAAAAGAAAATTGTAGAGGAGTGTAAGAAATAATAAAAAAAAAGATTTGTATTTATTTACCTTGAGAATTAGTACTATCCGATTGAGACGTTTCAAGATTTCCAATGTCTTTGATTCTTCCAGATCCTCTATGTTTAACATTTCTCGTATAGAGTCGAGCTCAAAAATTATCTGCTTGAACCATAGCTCGTAAGCTGAAAAGTTGAATAGTTTATTTTTTTAGTGATACTAAATAGCTTCTATTGTAAACTAGTAAGGTAAGGAAACAACAACTAATATAAAGAAGCATTACAGTCTAGGACTAAATGCTAACCGTGGCTGCACGCATAAGATATTCTAAGACCACTTAAATATTATACCCAAAACTTAATGCATACATAGTTCATCCAGACAAGGCATATTTTAAAATAAAAAAACTAGACAATTAAAGAAAAAGGGGATATCCGCTTTCTAAACCAAAGGAATTCTGCGTTAGAAGTTTGGATGCCTTTCAACTTTGATATTTGATTCACCTCTTAAATGAGCGAGTATGCCCTCCTATTGGACAAAGCTTTACTTTTAAAATCAAGTATTTCAAATGTAAAAATTGTTTATACCTGTTGATGGTGGTAGTCCTTTCAAAGTCTATCAATTCAACAATATTAAGGTTGTGCATTCAAAGATTGGGTTAGGTTAGGTGGTCCTGGCTGATCTCTAAAAAAGATCTCAGTTAGACCTCGTAGTCAAGCTGCACTGAAAGCCCTTGCTAACCCACGCTGCTCCTCGAAGTTAATCGGTGAATGTAAGACAAAACTGAACAGTGTTGCAAAACACAACAAAGTTAGTCTTATTTGGGTGCCTGGACATTGTAATATTACAGGGAACGAATTAGCTGATAAATTGGCTAATGAAGGCTCTGCAAGTATGCCACTGGGCCTTGAACCCTTTTTAGGGGTCAATTCCGCATCGATTCAACTATGGATTGACGACTTCATGAGGTCTACCCATAGAGGACGTTGGTCTGGGTTGAACTCGTGCAGAGTAGCCAAGTGCTATGTGAATGAATCAAACAGGAAAATAGCGAAATTTCTCCTAAAACTCAGCAGAAAGGACCTGAGAGTACTGGTGGGTGTAATCACAGGGCACAGCGCCTGTGGTCAGCATATGGCTGCCATGAGGGTCGTCGACAGCCCGATATGCCTATCCTGTCTTGAGCATGACGACACTGCAGATCATTTTCTCTGTAGCTGTCCTGCATTTTCCAGAATCAGACTGGGATATTGGGTTGCGATGTACTGAGTATGGATAAAGTTCGTACTTTTCCTCTTCCGGATCTCTTAAGATTCATTTATCCCTCTTACGACCCACGTTTTTATTTTTCTTGACTGAGTGCTTGGACTTATCCAACCCCCCATAAATCTAATCTAATTTAATTTAGACCTCTAGGATCCAGTGCTATGTATTTGGCAAGCCGTTCAGCGTTTTATCGACAATACCCTTCAAAGATGAAAATATTCTAATCCTAGGCGAATGTGCCGAGTCCTACAAAGAGCAGAACAGTGCCAAAGTATCGCTAGCATTGGCTTCGTGGCATGTGTTACACGCATCGCTCTGAATTAATACCATTTTTACTGCGTGATGTAGCAGGAGACAGTATCCCGCCAGTACCAACCAATATTTTGCAGTATTTTCTAGAGAGTGATAAAATAAAATTTGATAAATAAAAAATGCTTATCACAAATTTGGCAGTTTTTATACGAGGTTGAGTATTCCCAACTAACTTTCCAGAGCTATTTCCTCATTTAGTTCCGATTTCAGAAAGGCGAGTGATGGGTACATGGCTGACGTGCCCAGTCTCGGCTAGCAAACACTTGCCTTAGTGACTTCATCGGCTCTCCCATTTCCACAGAGTTCATCCACTTTGGAGCTGCATTGTTGAACACATTTCGAATTAGTCCAACAAGCCATATTTCCTTTAATAGCCGCTTGGCTATCAATGGAGGGCTAAAACATACGCTAAATTCGTTTTTCGGTGTTGATTTTTGAATGAATTGAATTTGAATTTTATAGCTGATAGCATTGAAATCTCGTAAAGCTCTGGGCTAAGCCCCTTGTAAATAGATACATCAGTTCAAACAAGATTAGCTGTTGTGCTGGACAATGCGACGGTCAAACACTAATTCTGCTACCGGCGAGGGCAAGAGAAGCTCTCTTTTTTCACCATTTATTTCACACTTAGTTCATGACTTCTGAAGTTTACAAAGCTTACAAATTGGTTTTTTTTTTTTCAAAGTGCATTGAAACCGTAACAAAGGTACCACAACAGGTCCACTGGATCTAAGTGCACCTCCGTCCTGAGTAAAGAAAAATGCAACTACAACTTCCAAATTAGACTCAGTCTATTGAAAGTACGTCAATGCTATGTTTTGTCATCTCTGCATTTCATATTAGTGCCGGATGGAGTCTTAGGAAAACTGATCGCGAAGCCGCGGATGGGATGGAGTTGAGCGACTTAGATTATGCAAATAATATCAGTTTCCTGCCTCACACACTGCACGACACTAAGAAAAAACTAGAAGCCCTTGTTGAAAATGCGTCTTTGGTGGGCTTAAAAGTGAACTAAAACTTATGCGCATGAAGAGACCGGTGACAGAACCTTTAAGCATTCGGATGAATTACAACACCAAGTCAACCGCTTATGCTCAGCATTTTGCCTACCTTATGATCAAAAAGTACCGGGAATGTTTAATTTAAACGAACCGCGCACGTGGGAACCGGTCCATATTTTTTTCTTATGTTGGCAGGACTGTGAGACACACATTTGTCACTACTTATCCGTTTTGAAGCATTTGAGAGATGCTGTACATCGCAAACGGCCGGAAATGTGGAAAAACAATTCTTAGATTTTGCATGATGATAACGCGCCATCGCATCGAACCGAAATTGTGTTGAATTGTTTGATCGAACACCAAGTAAATACCATCGGGCAAGCACCGTATTCACCTGATATGGCCCCGTGCGACTTCTTTTTGTTTCCCAAGTTGAATTTACCACTTCGTGAAAGATGTCAGCCGATAGAGGAGATCAAAGAGAATGCGACGAAGGAGCTTAAGGCCATATCTTTTTCGGCTTACCAAGGGTGCATGGAGGGCTGCCTTAAACCTTAGCACATATGCGTTGCTTCAGACGGCTCATATTTTGAAGGAGATAAAATAAATTTGCGTGAAATTTAACTCTGTTTTGTTTTATTTAAATATTCTCGGTACTTTCTGATCATAGGGTATGTTATTTTTATAGTGGGATAGTGAAATACGGAGGTGCAGATGCAGATGTTGGTGGGCGCTTATGTAAAGCACGTGCAGCTTTCAAATAAATGCCTCCAAAAAATCTGCCGTATTTTCTGGCCACTTACCATCACAAAAGAGAATCTTCACGCTCTCACAATCAACATATCCACTAATCTGGAAATCAAGAAGATAAAATAGAGCTGGATTGGTCACACGTTACGTAAAGAGAACAGCAACATGGCAAAAATGGCTTTTGAATGGAGTCCACAAGGGAAAAGAGGTTCTCATGGCCCAAATTTCGTCAAAATGTGCTGTGGTGCCTATTTACTGGGCCTCATTGGATTCTCTACATAACATCTATACTTAAATACTTAAATATATCAGATTTTTAAAATTAACACTCATTTTTTTTTTTGTTTTGGAGGTCTGCACCCCATATTTACATATAAGCAAAGATTTTTAACGCCAATACCACACACACACACAGACACTTGGCTGACCTTGATGTGTAACAATGAAGAGATGTTCGTCGTGCACAGGCCGATTATCCACCACCGACAACATTCGTTGTGCATTCAAAACCTTATCCAGCATCAGGTATTCGCCATAGATCATGCCGATCTCGGTGCCCAATGGATGTGCGGAGTCATCGTGCAATGATCTAAGAGAGATCATCAGAAGCAAAATATATAGAACGCACAAATTTTCAAAATCCACAAAAAAAAAAAAATGATAAGCCGGCAAACTACGCACCCATTTCCAGCATACGGGCAAGCCATCCTCGATAAGCTTTGCTCTGATTGCTGATCTGATTTCACACACTCACACGCGCCGCACACAGTTATCTCTCAGCTATAATCGGTGACTTGAAGACACTTTTCTAAGACACTCCGCATACGAACGAAACCAACGACATCGAAAGTTGAAGCAAAACTGAAACGGTTGTCTACTCAATTGCGTTGGCTTTGTACGAAAATTCCTTGGATGCCTTGTCTTCGTCCGGCCATTGTGGACCGGCGACGATGAACGTTCGCTTCCGATCGCATCGCGTCTGCTATCAAATATCACATCTGCCAGATTGAATATTGAGTAGCAAGTAACTACAATAACAACAACAATCACACGTAATTGACTACAAGCACTAAGGCGTAGTCTGTGTGCTGCCTTATCAATGCGGTTCCGCGGTGTTTTACTGTCATTTAATCAAGTGAACGCGTCACTGGTAATTTAATACACACAAATACATACAAAGTTTCTTAAATGTGTGTGTAAGTGTGTAAGTATGTTTATGTATAAAAGTTGAAGATATGACTTTGGCTTAGTTAAAATCGAGTGTGAAGATAATGAAATGAAAGTGTGATGGCAAAGCAAAAGACGTTAGAGGCTTGAAAAGTACCAATGTCTTATAGGGTGATTCCATGGGTGTAATGCCCTTTTTTTAAATTCTAATACTTTTCTAAAATTCCAATACTTTTCTTTACCTGAAAATATAAGCCCCCTGGTTAGGATGAATTGCTGCCCTTGCGAGGGGCCCACTTGGACAAATCTACAAAATTCCATCGAAGTGATACCATACAGGGGGAAAGGAGAAGGAAAGGAAACATGCATACAGGTGGCAAATTTACGTTCGTATTAGCTGCTTCAAGCTACTGATGAATTTCCCAGGGTGTGTGATATTTAAACCCGCTATATCTGCGAATGTAGCAAAAACGTGAGAGCCCAGATGTCTAAATCTTTGCCCGATGAAAGCAGGGCAGCTAAGAAAAAGGCACTGAGATGATTCCACCTTGTCCACAAAACAGCTTCTGCACAAAGGACTTGAGGCAATTCCAAGTCTCACCGCATAGGCACCTATCGGACAATGTCCGGTAAGGATACCTACTAAATTAGAGAGCTGTGGCTTTGTTAGCTTTAGAAGTTCCCTCGAGAGCCTTGATGTATCCGTGGCCAGAATGACATCGCGACTTGCACATTTGCGCACTAAACCAGTGCTCGAGAGTTGACATGGGGCCCATCTTTGCAGGAGCAGATTCTTCATTTCGCAGTGAAACCGTCTCCAAGGTCTCCTGTTTAGGCAGCTTATCATCTCAGCAGTTTTCCGAAAATCCCCCACACTTTAGACTTCCCAAATTAAACAACCGCGTTCTCCCGCTTTCTTTTTCCTGTAAGAACGAAGACGGCGAACTGGTGACTGACGTACAGAGCAATCTTAAATTATGGAGGGAACACTTCTCGAACCTGTTAAACAGTGACAGCTGAGCATGTCACAGAGAATGTGACGGAATTGTCGTTCCACTACCCGACCATGACGAGGTGAGAATAGCAATATCACGGCTAAAGAACAACAAAGCCGCGGGCGCCGACGGACTGCCGGCTGAGCTATTCAAACATGGCGGCGAGGAGTTGGTAAGGTGCATGCATCAGCTTCTATGCAAAATATGGTCGGATGAAAGCATGCCTGCCAATTGGAATTTAAGTGTGCTCTGCCCTATCCACAAGAAGAGCAATCTGTGCCAATTACCGCGGGATTAGTCTTCTAAATATCGCCTATAAGGTTCTAGCGAGCGTATTGTGTGAAAGGCTGAAGCCCACCGTCAACCGACTGATTGGACCATATCAGTGTGACTTTAGACCTGGAAAGTCTACCATCGACCAAATATTTACAATACGCCAAATCTTGGAAAATACCCACGAAAGGAGAATCGACACACACCATCTTTTCGTCGATTTCAAAGTAGCATTCGACAGTACGGAAAGGAGTTACTTGTATGCCGCGATGTCTGAATTTGGCATCCCCACAAAACTAATACGGCTATGCAAGATGACGTTGCTCAACACCAGCAGCGCCGTCAGAATTTGGAAGGACCTCTCCAAGCCGTTTGATACCAAACGAGGTTCAGACACAGTGACGCCCTGTCGTGTGACTTCTTTAACCCAGCCTTGAAATCCAACGTAGAATCTCTCTTGCCAACAAGTGCTACTTTGGACTAAGTAGTCAACTGAGCAGTAAAGTCCTCTCTCGACGAACAAAGCTAACACTCTACAAGACTCTCATCATGCCCGTCCTAACGTATGGCGCAGAAGCTTGGACGATGACAACATCCGATGAAGCGACGCTTGGAGTGTTCGAGAGAAAGATTCTGCGTAAGATTTTTGCGCCTTTGCACTTTGGCAACGACGAATAGCGCAGGCGATGGAACGATGAGCTGTATGAGCTTCACGATAACATAGACATAGCGCAGCGAATAAAGATCCTGCGGCTACGTTGGGTGGGTCATATCGTCCGAATGGATACAAACGCTCCGGCTTTGAAAGTATTCGATGCGGTACCAGCTGGTGGTAGCAGAGGAAGAGGAAAGCCTCCTCTGCGTTGGAAAGATCAGGTGGAGAAGGACTTGGCTTCACTTGGTGTGTCCAATTGGTGCCGGTTAGCACGAGAAAGAAACGACTGGCGCGCTTTGTTAAACTCGGCCAAAATCGCGTAAGCGGTTATCGCGCCAATTAAGAAGAAGTTCTCCCGCTTTCATCGGAAGTTAGGTATCTTGGAGTGATAATTGACTCCAAACTCCATTGGAAGCCACACATTAAAAATCGAGTAAGGAGGGCCAGTATAGCTTTCTACTCCTGCAAATCTATGCCCGGCAAAATATGGTGAATCAAAACACAAGTCGTACTTTGGACGTTCAACGTAGTGGTTCTGCCCATTTTAACTTATGGATGCTTGGTTTGGCGGGAAGCTCTTCAGAAGGGTTATAATATCACTAAACTGGGAAGGCTGCAAAGGACTGCTTGTACAGGCATCACCGGAGCACATAGAACTTGTCCCAGTGCTGCCCTGATTGTCGTTTTGCAGCTACTTCCCATCGACTTTTAGGTTATTTTAATCACTGCTTAAAGTGCAAGGGACATGGTAGCATTTTCGGGCAGTTAACATCGTATTTCTCTGAATTTCGTACAGATCTCTCTATCCGCAAACTGGAGTTGGAGGGTGGTACCAGGGCGTTGACTTTCCAAGTAGGCAGGATTGTAATGAGGGGGAAATCTGCACCGACAGTGGTACTTCTGTCTTCACTGACGGTTCCAAGATAGAATCGGGAGTTGAAGCGGGGGTATCCTCTAAATCAGCCAATTTATCTTTTTCCTTAAGACTGCCGAATGCTAATAGTGTTTTTCAGGCAGAAGACCTTGCGATCCTGCAGGCATGCACAATGTTTAGGGATCGCGGGAGCGAGGGAGATATCAATATTTTTTCCGATAGTCAAGCTGCGATCAAGGCTCTGCCAATGACATGGTGCAGATCCAAATAAGTCAACTCCTGTAAGGAGGAGATCAAATCTCTTGAATGTGCAGGCGACGTCTCTATGTTCTGGGTTCCAGAATATAGGAACATGGAGGTAAATGAAATTTCTGATGAGCTTGCCAGGAAGGGATCGGCTGAATTGCTTTCAGAGGTCTCCCACTCGGTCATCGGCATCCCCTTGACTGTTGTTAAAGAGGAAGCGCAAAACTTATTTCTCAGGAAAATACAGAAGATTTGGAGTTCCATTTCTTCGTCTGCTATTTTGAAATCCCTGTGGCACCAATACAATAATCATAGGACTCAGAAAATCCTGAGTAGTCCACGCAATTCAGTTTCCAATCTCGTAGCTGTGTTTACCGGTCACTGGACGATCGGCACACACGCGGAAAAGTTAGCCTTACCTTAACCGTCATTGCAGAAGTTTTTCTATGCAAAATAAGGTAGGATGAAAGCTTGCCTGCCGAACGGAATTTATGTAAATGCGCTCTGCCCAATCCATAAGATGAGTGATCCTGCAACTTGTGCCAATTATCGCATTTAAATCGTTTAAAAGTAACCAGTCAAACTTTCACCAATAGAGGGATAGCGCAAATTTTAGTTCCTTTCCATATTAAACAATTTCTCATAGCAAGGAAGTAAAATTTAATAAATAACTGCAGGTATAACGTTGAAGTGCCTATTGACAAATACGAAAGTGTAAAGCTTTTTTTCTGTTGAGGTAACCCAAAAAGCTGCACGCACCAGCGATGGCTTCTGTGAAAAGACTCTGCAAATAACAGCGCCAAAATCACTTGCAATGTAACAAAACATAAAGCGCTAAGTTAGTGTGTGCGTGTGTTAATTTTAGCGCTTATTGAGCTTTCCACCCCCACCCACACACCTTCCACTGCTTGGGCACAACGGTGAATTCACTGCAACCTGCATGCGACATGTTGGCAGCAGCGAATACGATTTTTTTTTTGTTCATGACTCGGATGCGGTCGGCATCGAGCGCCTGAGACGGTCGTGTCAGAGAATAACGGCATCCCAAAGCACATAACTTACGACCAGCAGCAATAGCAGTCAGTTTCTGTTCAAGCTTCGCCCCAATTGGACGTTTTCGAAAGGACTTGATGCGTTGGATGGGTAGCAAACGCGCGCGTTTAAAAAAAATTAATAAATAAAAGCTTTAGAAAACAAGAATTAAAACAAAAAAGAAATTCTAAAATTTAAGAAAAGTGAAAATCATTACTCTCTGCTTATGTGTGTGTCTGTGTGCGCTTGTGCTGCAAGCATTTCTTTTAGCGCTCACTATTTCAATGGTTTGCAGTCCTCAACTTCTTCCTACACCACGCGTTTGCTCCTTAAAAAGTCGTCTTGTTTGTCTGTATGTATTCGAGTTGTGTTCGTGTACGCTCCTTAGGAAATATTCATGTGATTTAATTCGTTCATTGGTGTTGTTGTTGTGTTTGTTGTTGCTGTTGTTGTTGTTGTGGTAGTCACCTGCCTGCAATAAACTCGCATTCTGTTTGGCATTTGAGTAATTTCGCGCACGCAGCAAATATTTGGTGGAAAAACTAAAAGCACAAAGAACAATTACAGTTAATATTGTAGATAAAACAAACAAAAAATCGCAGTAAAAGCGGTCACACGGTGGTTGCGGTAAGCCACACAACTCAGGGTCATGCATTTTCGACAAAAGTGAACAGCCAGGCCAGTCCTCAAAACACTTTTTGGGGAAAGTGCTCACACATAACTACGTACAGCTGTGCTATTAGGGCCAAATAAGTATTTGAACTGATGAAGGGAAAAATAAATAAAATTTGTTGAAAGGGCAGAGAGGGAAAAGGTCACATATTTTTGCAGGCGACAAAAGGGTGTTAGAAAAAATCAATTAAATATAACTAAGCGCGTGCCGCACGCATTTTCGCTGCTGCCACTGCAGCTGCTTGTTGGGTTGAACGAAAAACAAACAAAAAAGAAGCAAAAAAACAAAAAACAGCAGCACCATCGTCGACGAGGTTAGCTGATTGACAGTAACAGCAAAACCTATAGGCTGAGCAATCAATGTAATGCAACGACAGGCTGACTGAAGGACACTCAATTACCATCCAATCAGGCGCAAGAGCTGTAGCTGGAAAGTAATAAAAACTGGCATAATGTAATAAAATAGGAAAATTTGTAATATATTGATTCATTTTAACTTTACTAAATAATTTGTACTTTAATAATAAATTTAATAAAAATTTTAATACAAAATTTAATAAAAAATTTAATACAAAATTTAATGCAAATTTTCATAAAAAAAAATTTATGAAAAAGTTTTTAAAAAATTTATCAAAAATTGAATAAAAAATTGGAAACAAAATTTAATAAAAAATATAAATTTAATACAAAATTGAATGAAAATTTTTAAATTGAATAAAAAATGTAAATTTGATAAACAATTTTTAATTTAGAAAAAAGTTTTATAAAAAGTTTAAAACTAAAATTAATAAAGCAATTAAAATTTAGAAAAACGTTTTATAAAACATTTAAAACTAAAATTATTACAAAAATTAGTAAAAAAGCTAATAAAAAATATAAATTTAATAAAAAATTTAAAATTTAGAATAAAATTTTATAAAAAATGTAAAACTAAATTTAATAAAAAATGTAATATAATAAAAAATATGAATTTACTAAAATATAAATTTAATAGAAAGCTTTAAATTTAGAAAAAAAATTTATAAAAAATTTAAAACTAAATTAAATAGAAAATTTAATAAAAAATATAAATTCAATACAAAATTTAATGAAAAATTTTAAGAATAAAAAATGTAAATTAAAAAAAAATTTAAATGTAGAAAAAATGTTTATAAAAAATTTAAAACTTAAATTAATAAAACAATTAAAATTTAGAAAATATTTTATAAAAATTTTAAAACTAAGTTAAATTAAAAATTGAATACAAAATTTAGTAAAACATTGAAATTTAACAAAAAATATAAATTTAGTAGAAAATTTAAAATTAAGAATTGTTTTCTTTTTAATTTAAATTTAAAAAATATAAATTTAATAAAAAATTTAAGATTTAGAAAAAAATTTTATAAAAAATTTAAAACTTAATTAATAAAACTATTAAAATTTAGAAAATATTTTATAAAACTTTTACACCTATAAATAATAAAAAATAATAGAAAAATTAATAAAAAATATAAATTGAATACAAAATTTAATAAAAAATTTTAAATTTAGAAAAATAATTTATAAAAAATTTAAAACCAAATTCAATAAAAAGTATAATAAAAAATATAAATTTAATAAAAAATTAAAAATTTAATAATAATATAAATTTAATAAAAAATTTAAAATTTAGAAAAAAATTTTATAAAAAGTTCAAAAACTTAAATTAATAAAAAAATAAAATTTAGAAAAAAATTCTATAAAAAATTTAAAACTAAATTAAATTAAAAAATTTTACAAAATTTAATAAAAAATTTAAAGTTTAATAAAAAATATAAATTTAATAGAAAATTTAGAAAACAATTTTTTACAAAATTTAAAACTAAAATTAATAAAAAAAAATAAAAATTTAGAAAGACGTTTTATAAAAAAATTAAACCTAAATTAAATAAAAAATAAAAAATTAATCAATATATAAAAAAAATCCTATTTTATTATGGTATAGGTATAAGTTTCCGCCCTTGTAAAAGAGGTGTCGCTGCTGATACTTGTAAGGTAATTTTACCTTTGTATAACCGAAAAAGAAAAACGCACGTTTCCACTGCTCGGTTGCTTTATTTCAAACAACTCACGGACGTAATGAAATCTTAAATCTATGTGTTTACTGCGCTTGTGCACCATCGGGTTCTTCAGCAAAAATTGTGCACTTTGATTATCGCAATGCATGTTCGTAGGTTCATTTATGTATCCGTCATACCCCATCTACAACATGGACGATATCTGGCCTAGATATTACCGCCAGGTACATCAACCCTCCGATTAAATTTTGGTATCGCATCGCGTCAATATCTTTACACTGCTTCTCACACTTCTCGAGTACCGTGCCATCAACCCAAGGTGTAGTTGCTGTAGCTGATTCACATAATGTTCTTGATGAATTGATATTGTGCCAGTAGATGCATCTCTCTCTATTTCCATACCTAAATAAAACGATACCGGCCCTTTATCTACAGCTTCAACAAACTCATTTAGCTGCTTTAAAATAATTTTCGTCTGCCCTACATTAGAGCAAGCTAACAGCATATCATTTACGTACAAACCAATAAGACACATGGAACTATACTCCCTCTTAAAATATACACAACTATCCGCTTGACATCTTTTGAAGCCCATAGTCGTGAGGATTTCGGAGATCTTTTTGTTCCACTCGCGGCCTTCCTGTTTAAGACCGTAGATGGGTTTAATTAATTTGCACACCTTGTTGGGGTATCTTGAACTTTCAAACGCTAATGGTTGTACCATGAAGACGTCTTCGTTTAAATCACCATTTAAATAAGCTGATACTACATCGACATGATTAACAACAATCGAATGGTCGAATGTCGTACAACAGGTGCGTAAGTCTCGGTGTAATCAATGTTGCGCCTTTGGGAGCACCCCTGAGCTACCAATCTCGCTTTGTACTTTTCGATACGACCACATGGTTTTCGCTTCTTGGTGAACACCCACCTACAACCAATGACGTTTTTATGTTTTGGTCGGTCCACCAAAACCCACGTATTATTTTTAGTAAGCGAATCGAACTCTATTTGCATAGCTTCCTCCCAATATTCACGTTCTGGCGAAGACAAAGCTTCTTCTACAGTTTCAGGACTCTCAGCAATGTAATTTAAAACCTCTACCTCAGAAGGAGAAAGCATGTTAAAAGCAAAGTTAGTCGGTGGTGTATTTGTTGTTAAAATGACAATTAGAAAACCGGTTGAAATAAAGCAACCGAGCAGTGGAAACGTGCGTTTTTCTTTTTCGGTTATATAAAGGTAAAATTACCTTACAATACTATTTTTGTGTTCGCTTTACTATTTATACTATTTTTGACGCCAAAAATGTCTGCGTTCGTCCCGAAAAAAGCAGGGGAGCGGGGAGTTATGCTTCATTATTACCTTTAGAAAAAAAGTGCAGCTGAAACGTGTCATAGGTACATATATTGCTCAATATTTACGGTAATCAAGCTACATAAAGAGTGGTTTCGACATTTCCAAAGTGGCAATTTCGACGTGAGTGATAAAAGTCGAACAAGCGAAGGGGCACTGGAAAAATTCGAAGATACTCGTAGTGTCCACTTATTGGATGAATACGCATGTCGAACCCTTGATGATATGTCTAAAGAGTTGGATGTTGACAGATCAACCGTCGGTAAACGTTTCCATGCGATGGAAATGGGACAGCAGGTAACTGGGTGTCACATCAATTGAAAAAGAGGGATATCGAGAGATGTTTGGTGACGTGTGAGATGCTTCTTGAACGACAGAAAAGTAAAGGTTTTCTGCATCGCATCGTCAATGGTGATACAGAATGTCGAGCGTCTAAAATGTTGGAGCCTGCCAGGTGAACCAGGTCCACTGACAACGAAAAAAATATTCATGTTTCAAAAGTTATGTTATGCATCTGGTGTGATTAGAAGAGTTTCATCTATTTTGAACTCCTTGGACTATCTGAAACCATCACTCTCGATCCTTACCGACTGCAGCTAATGCGTTTGAATCGAGTTCTCAAAGAAAAGCGGCCAGAATGGGACGGTAGACGGTAGACATGACAAACTAATTTTGCTGCATGACAATGCCAGACCACACTTTGCTAAATCGGTCCATACATATTTAGAGGGACTGAATTGGGAAATCTTGCCCCATCTGCCGTATTCCCCAGACATTGCACCTTTGGACTACAATCTGTTGCGTCAGCCCTTATTGGAGAACGGTTCACTTGTTACGAGAGCATCGCAGACTGGCTCAATGAATGGATCAAGTCAAAAGAAGTCGAATTTTTCGTCAGAGGAATCCGTATGCTGCCTGAGATATAGAGTAAAGTTATAGCTTCCAATGGCACATACTTCACATTATTTAAATAATGCGTAACTTCGGCTGAGGAAGGACGGAAACTTATTCCCATACCCAATAGAAAAGACTTTTCTATAAGTTTTGGTGTTTCATGCACGAAGATTCGAACCTACGCACTTACGGGTGGTAGTCGCGCACCAACCCATTCGACTGCATTGGCTCGTAAAGCAACCAGTTAAAAGTCTTAAGTTTACTTTGCTGAAAGTACAATAGCTTATCAGAAATTCCTCTGTCCGGAGCTACGCATTGTTTCGCTTGCCGCAACGAAACCTAACCTAACCTATTATACGAGGTAGGTTCAATAAGTATCCGAGTTAGAAATGAAGACACAATTAAAAAAAAAAAAATTTTTCAACTTAGTCCCCTTTTAGAAAGATACATTTTTCCGAATACTCCGGCCATTTTTTTAACCCCTCTAAAAAATTGGATTTGTCGAACTCTCCAAAATACGTCTCACGATGATTTCCTCGTTTGAACCACATTTTTTCCCGCGAGCCATTTTTTCATGTTAGGGAACAAGAAAAAGTTACAGGGAGCCAGATCGAGTAAATATGGGAAGGGCGGCAGAAATTCGTAACGCAACTCACGCAGTTTGGCGGCAACAACTCCGGATGACTGTGCTGACGCATTATCGTAGTGAAACGGCACCTTCTCTTTCGCTAAATGCGGCCCCGTCTCCTTTCATTTTTGGTCACAGCGGTCCAATAACTCACTGTAATATCCAGTCCAGTGATCTTTCTTCTTTTTTCTAAAAAATCCATGAGGATGACGGCGTTCGTATGCCGAAAAATCGTCGCCATGACCTTTCCTTCCGATGGGACTGTCTTCTTCCTTTTTTGAAGCAGATTCACAGGGAGAAATCCATTGTTTTGATCGTTGCTTAGTTTATGGTGTGTAATGATGAAACCAGGTTTCATCACTGATGACAACTCGATGCAAAAATTCCTTCAGATCTCGCTTAAATTGCTCCACAAACTGCTTCGATGTTAACAGCCGCATCCGCTTGTTGTCCACCGTGAATAATCGGGGCACGCAACGGGCCGATAATTTTTTCATCGCCAACTTATCATGTAAGCTATTAACTGCCGTTCCGGTCGACACACCTATAGCCTTTGTTACTTCGCGCACTTTCGTTCGTCAATCAGCGAGAATCATGTCGTGGACTTTTTGAATGAATTCCTCGGTAACCACGTCTGCCGGGCGTCCTGGTCGCTCCGTATCAAAAACGGATGTTCGCGCGCGTTTAAATTCGTTGAACCAATGCCTAACTTTGGTCATAGATGGCGAAGCGTCCCCATAGACAGCATGCAACTTTGGTTTTATCTACTCGCATTTTTTGCCCATCCAGAAACAAAAAGCGAATTACCGAACGATGCTGCTCTTTTTCCAACTTAGCGAAAATCACGAAATCAATTAGTCGTCTTACTCGAATATCTGCCAAATCCAAACTAGGTTATCAATCAGTCTGAAATTTGTTTTACTGTCGTTTGGTAGACGGCAGCACACGATGCTAACACCTACTTCCCTCAGGAACGCCCTCTGTCATCAAACACGGGTACTTATTGATCCTCTCTCGTACAAGTCGAAGCACTCAGTCAGTAGACCATCGTACTACACCCGGATAGATATCAGTAGAAAGAATAGAGATAGGAAAGATAAAAGGTGGATGGTAAAAATGGATAAATTAGTTTGAGGTCACTCTTCCAAAAATCTCTTGGAGTTATTGATGAATTTTAAGAGATCCGGAAGAGGAAGAGTATGAACTTTATCCATACTCAGTACATCGCAACCCAATATCCCAGTCTAATTGTGGAAAATGCAGGACAGCTACAGAGAAAATGATCTGCAGTGTCGTCATTCTTAAGACAGGATAGGCATATCGGGCTGTCTACGACCCCCATGGTAACCATATGCTGACCACGAACGTTGTGCCTTTTGATTACACGCAGCAGTACTCTCAGGTCCTTTCTGTTGAGTTTTAGAAGAAAGGTCGCTATTTTCCTGTTTGGTGCTTGCACAAAGCACTTGGCTACTCTGCACGAGTTCAACTCAGACCAACGTCCTCTATGGGTAGACCTCATGTGGTCGTCCATAGTTGAATCGATGCGGAATTGACACCTAGAGGATGTCCAGGGCCTAGTGGCATACTTGCAGAGGCTTCATTAGGCAGTTTATCAGCTAACTCATTCCCTGTAATACCACAATGTCCAGGCACCCAAATAAGACTAACTTTGTTGTGTTTTGCAACACTGTTCAGTTTTGTCTCACATTCTCCGAAGGCCAGGATTACAAAGCTGCTAATACTTCACTAAAGCATACGCTGAGTATATAAAGTTCGGTTTTGCCTAAAGTTAAACACTTCTTTATGTATTTCTTCATGTTTTCCCTGCTCTATCGTTTCATCGCAGAATTCACTATTTTTTCATACAGCGAATGGCAAGCCCAACAAATACTCTGATTTTAATTTTAGTTTCTCTGTTAATCTCAGGGTCATAAATATTCCTTAGTCCCTGCAAATATACCACAGACTCTTCACAGTGTTCCCTTTTGTGCTGTTCAGCTTTAACGGCAGTGATTGCAGTGCCATTGACAAAATAATAAAAACAAAATAAAAGAAATCTGATATTCGGCTGGCTCTGCTCACAGCTGCATTGCAACCGCAAAGAGTGTGGCAGTTGCTGCTGCAGAAGCGAGCGCCTGCTTTGCATTGGCTCCATTGAATTTTAGTAGTAGTAGCTACTAGAACAGCAGCCAAGAAAACCGCAATAACGCAGCGCCGCCTGCAAAAAGTAAAATAAAAGTGCAAAAATATCACAACCACAACGACAACCAACCGACCAACCAGCCAGCCAATATTACCAACGTAAAAAATATAACAAATATTCTAACGCGCAGTGAATAGGATGAATGCCAAGAATAGGAAAACAAAAACCAAATAACCACCAGTGACAAAAAAGAAAGTAATGAGAAAAAAAAAACACAACTTAGAAGAAACTAACGAATAAACAAAAATTTCTTTAGGTTGTCTGTCGCCGTACTGCATTCGCATTGTTGGCATCTAATTTATAGAAATTGAATAATTTATTGCGCGCAGGTAATTGCGGGGGTGGCGAAATTCACAAAGCCAACACACAAATCACAGAAGCGCAATAACGAAAGTCACAGCAACGAGATCCATACGCCCTGTCGCACCACTCAGCGCCATTTGCAGAGCGACGCTGAGGCGCACATAAATATTTCGACAGTGTCATCATTAAATTCCACGCATAACAAATTCTTGTGAGCTTTAATGAGATGTAGTGTATTTAAATTGACATTTGTACAGCTATAAAAATTATATGCACCCACACATACGAGAGCGGAATAATTGTAGAATATAACTAGGAAAAAAAAACGTGCCAGTTGTACTTTAAAGTGAAATTAAAAGAAAATTAATTTAAAAGAAAAAAAATTCAATTGAAAAAAATTTAATAAAATGAAAACAATTAAATTAAAAGAAAAAAAAATTAATTAAACGAAAAAAAATTTTATTAGAAAAAATCTTGTGCTAATTCGCCCCTCACTGTGATATAACTTAGAAAGGAAAAGTAAAAAAAAAACAAAAACAACAAATATATAATACATATAAACTACTTTTCGTACCTTAATGTGCTAACAAATCTACTCATTGTACATGAAATTCATACATAAATTGAATTGAAAGCCAACGTCGTAACAACCATCCAAGTTTTAAGCGCAATTTATAGTTGATTATCATCCACAACCACAACCACTCACACAACATAAGCACATTGTTCAGCGCCAAGTGACAATAGCAACAACAATAGAAGAAAAACTAATCGAGAAAGAAACGCATTTGCATATTAAAAGCTTTCAGTGAAGGATTTTCAAGTGGCGCCCCCAGCTATCAACCCCCAGCATCGCCAGAGAAAACTCGATACTTGTTGCAGGAAAATATCGCGCGCGATGGAGTCGCTACAGAAGTCATTTTTCACGCTGCTCTTCACTCTATGCCTTACATTAAGTGGTAATTATTACGATTTTCAATTAAATGCCAATCAAACTCATTTAAATTTAGCTGACAAAATATATGCTAAGTACATATATCGATTTATTTCTTTACTTATATATATATTCACTTATATTTATATGAAAACTACATACTTACAGTTGATTTATAGGATTAGGGGTAGTCAGAGGCCCCAAAAAATGATGATTTTCAAAAAATTTTTTCTTTTTGCTAGTCAATTGCTTTATTTTACAAAAATAAAAACGTAGCATTAATGCATCATGTGTCGACTTGACTTTAGCAAAATTTCAAAAAAAAAAAATTTATTGTACAATAAAAGTTATCGCTGTTTGTGTGGAGCCCGTTTTTCCAGAAGTCCCTTGCGGTGATCACAAGTCCTTGGAGGTTCATATATTTTTCAGACTTTCGAGAAAAAACGGCAATTAACTATTTAAAAAAAAATCGAAATTTTTGAAGAGAAAAAATCCTTTGATCAGGCACGTTTTTTATTTTTTTCAAAAGCAGTCTAAATTTTATTGAAAACCACCAAGCGGTTTTTAAATTACAGTGATGACCAGTTCAAAAAACATAGTTTTTGCCAGAGCACGAGCCCGAGCCCGAGGGCCCTTTCATAATTGTTGAATAACTCGAAAAGTATTTGTCGGATCCAGTTCAAATTTTCACGCAGTATTTTTAAGATATTATACTTTAAGAAAATGCAAAAAAAAATTCAATTTTTTGAAAATTCCCTTAAAATTTTTGGAAAAATGAAAAAAACGAGTTAATAGCATAATTGAAAGAAAATATAATTCCTGGACACCAATTTGGACTCCACACTAAACATTTTACTATTGACCAAATCTATAGGATTCTTCGAGAAATCGAGAATGCATTTGAAAAGAAAAACAGATGCTCTGCTGTATTCCTCGACAAGTCGAAGGGGGTCGTAGACAGCCCGATATGCCTATCCGGTCTTAAGAATGACGACACTGCATATCATTTTCTTTGTCCTGCATTTTCCAGAATCAGACTTAGGATATGGGGTTGCGATGCACTAAGTATGGATAAAGTTCATACTCTTCCTCTTCCGGATCTCTTAAGATTCATCAATGAATCCAAGAGATTTGTGGAAGAGTCACCTCAAACTAATTTATCCGTCTTACCACCCACTTTTTAGGTATCTTTCCTATCCTTCTAATCTTTCTACTAAAATCTATCCGAGTGTAGTACAATGGTCTCCTGGCTGAGTGCTTGGACTTGTCCGACCCTCCACAAATACAATCTAATATAATCCCAATACTAATTTGTTTTATACAAACTCACTACAAATTGCTCGTTAGTTTTAAATATTTTGTAACTAGTCGTCATGAAAATTTAATAAAAAATAAAAAAAATATTACTTGTATTACAAATTTTTTTGATTTTCATTAAAACTTGTAATTTTTGTATAGTTTTTTGCAAAATTAGAAACTTTGAGTTATGTGGATTTTATTGTCGTATAAAACATATTTTTATAAATAAATAAAAACAAAAAATTATTATATATACGAAATAAATAAATAATCAAAACTTTGCAATATCTCACACACTTATTATTGTGAACACAGGTGTACATATGTACGGCCGCATGCTATTCAAATATTTATCTAGCCAAATACACTGAAAATCTAAAGTAAGCTTCATCAATATTCTAAAATTGTATGTTGTGAATTTTTAAAGCCAACTTTCCTTTGACCTTATCGTACATTTTCGATTTTGATTTAGATACTTAAAGTGAATACAGGCACGTATGCCCAAAAGCAATACTTTGGCATACACACATACGCCATAAAGGCCAAAGGAAGTAACAGAACTCTTTCAAAGTCTACTCGTATTTAGTAACTTCATAAGGCACGACGTCTTCTCAACCGGCACCGCATTCATATTTCATTTATGCCGGCGCTGCACTCGCTTACGTGCTACGTTTTTTTTTTTTTTTTTCTATTTCGCCTGCATTTTTTATTGCTAACATTGAAAAATACTAAGCCCAAGAAGAGCGCAAAAAAGAACAACTTTCTTGTTTCAGGCACACGGCCATGACTCTCGTGCAACATCGCACTGACATGCAATGGAAAATTCGACTCGGTTGCAAGTGGCAAGGTAGCAAGATTGCCTGCGAATGTCAGCGCTATGTATGCAGGTCTGTGCAGAAATGTGTGTACAACTGCATACTTTGATGTAAAGGAAGTTGGGGAATTTCCAAAATGTTGGCTTTCAAAACTAGGCCCTCATGCAAGCACATATTTATGTATGTTTGGTGCCTAGTTATGTGGCTGGAATGCGATAAAAGGACAAGGACCAAAATATGTAACAATTACCATGAAATTTAGCACCATTGTGATTCTTGTACCAAAAATTATTATTTCATATATTTCTACGCTTCCTGCTGATTCTAATGTTACAGTAATCGATTTCGACCATACAACCGTAATTTGGAAGAAAATCCACTAACTGATTTGATTCTTTTGAATTTTAGGAATCATAATTAGTGCCCATTTTATTTTATTTTCCATTCAAGTACAGTAGAGCGTCGATTATCCGAAAGCCGGTCATCCGAAACGTCGGTTAACCGAAAGGAAACATGTCGCCTTTTTCGGATATAAAGAAAAAAAAAAAAGTATGTACAAATGAAATAGAAACGTTTAATAGAAATGGCTCAGAGAGCGATTCAAGGGAACGTCATGATTTTGGCATTTTCCGTGTCTTCATCGATAGCATATTATATTTAGAACATGATTCATAGGTATTGACAGCGTTGTTCATATGTACATACTTGCTTTTTGTCACGCGCTTTATGAATTTAAGTTAGTATCACAGTTCCTAAATATAACAGCGTCGGTGGTGTTATCGTGCCGCGAAACGAACGCGCATCGAACGCGCATCCGACGCCGACAGTTTTGTTTGGGCAATCTCTCATTACTTTCAGGACGGACACTCAAGTATTTATCGAGTGGTATGACGCTGTGTTCATTCCAGAGGTTAAAAAACATAAGATAGAAACTGGAGACACTGGAAATGTTTTATTAGTGATTGATAAATCTCCAAGTAATCCCTTAAACATTTCACTTGAGAGAGAAGATGGACAATTTAAGGCAATTTTTTTGCCACCCAATGTTACCTCAGTCGTTCAACCTATGGAGCAGGGTGTGATCGAAGCCTTCCAATGTTACTACAGAAAAGCGTTGCTTCGTAGTGTACTAATCGGCCAAGAGGAAGATAAAACAATTCTTGAAATCTACAAAGGTATTAACTTGAAGGATGCTGTTTACATGGCAGCAGAGGCGTGGGCTTATGTCAAAGCGACTACTCTAAAGAAATCCTGGAATAAGCGTTGTCCAGCAGTTGAATCCGAAGCTACCCTTACATCTGAAGAACCAGCAAATGAAAACTTTGTTTCAGAAATGGTTGAGTTGATGAAAGAGGTTTCATGATTTGAAGAATGTGACCAAGAACATGAATGGCTAGAATTTGACGAGGATGATCCTGGCTACGAATTGTTGACAGACGACGATATAATAGCACAGGTTCAAGTTCCTGAAGATGACGACGACGAAGACGAAATTAGTGATGACATCGTCTCAGCTGAAAAATTTCCGTCCAATGAAGAAGCCTTTAAATGATTTGAGACTGCTATTAAATGGTTGGGACACCAAGGCGAAGCAAAAAAACGAGTCTTAAAACTTAAGCAAACAAATATGCTGGACTTTTTTTTTAGATTAGTTGTGTACTATTAAAAAATGTTTAGACATATGTATTTATGTACCGTGTGTGCAATCCCTACTTAAATGTGACTATTCATAATATGTACTGTACTCTGGTGTATCATTAAAAAGCATTACATACATAATATGTATTCCTAATCCAATGACATGTTTTATTACCCTACCCTCAACAAAGAACTGGGATTTCGCAAATGTTCGTTTATCCGAAAAATCGATTATCCGAACACCCTCTGCACCAATTGTTTCGGATAATCGGCGCTCTACTGTAAGTTTCACCACTTGTGAACATGACGGTGATGCCCTAGGAACTGTCAAAGTTTCTCTGCTCCATTCTTTTTCCAATGGTTGGGAACCATATGTTTGGAATTCGCCTTTTTTGACAATTACGAAATAGTATTAAGTAGTTTAAATTGTAGAAGTACCAGACTGGCACTCCCCAAGTAGCACTAAAGCGGCGCCGTTTTGATACGGTTATGAGACCTCCAACGGGTAGATATCTACAGCCAGTCAGAGCTGTTGATAATAAATCTTCTCCATTATGATTTATGGGATTTAGGTTGGTGCACTACCCCAGGCTGTCGAAGAAAGGGAGCGTCCAGTGACCTTAACCGTCCAGCTGCCAAGCCCGGACATTTACCGAGAAAGTGCTCTACAGTCTCCTTCTCGGAAAGGTCCCCACAGCTTCTGCAATGAGGGTTAAATGGTAACCCTAGCTTTTCCGCGTGTATGACGATCGTCCAATAACCGGTAAACATAGCTACGAGTTTGGAAATTGAATGGCGAGGAGTCCAAAGGACTTTCTGAGTTCTTCGTATATTGTATTGGGGCCATGAAGAAATGGAGCTTCATCTTTTCTGCGCTTTCCTGAGAAATAATTTGTGCAGTTCCCCTTTAACAACCATCAGGGGGTTTCCGATGACCGGGTAGGAGATCTCTGAGGCCAATTCAGTCCCTCGCAATCTCAGCAATTTTATTTCCTCTATGTTCCTATGTCCGAAACCCAGATCAGAAAAATATTACCTGCACACCCAAGAGATTTGAACTACTCCTTACAGGAGTTTCGTTCTGGCGTCGTCAGACCTTGACCGCAGCTTGACTATCGGAGAAAATGTTAATATCTCCCCCGCTTCCACGTACCCTAAGCATTTTGCATGTCTGCAGGATCGCAAAGACTTCTGCCTTAAAAACACTAGCAGTGTTCGGCAGTTTAATGGAGATATATAAATTGGCTGATTTAGAGAAAGCCCCTGCTCCGACTCCCGATTCCATCTTGGAACCGTTAGTGAAGACAGAAGTGCAAGCTTCGGTGCAGATTTTCCCCTCGATCCAATCCTTTGGAAAGATTCTAGGTACCGATATTTAATTTTTTGCTTGTTTTACCTCCATGGATTCTTAATGCCGGAGACTGAGGGCCGTTTATCATTGATGTTCTCTGTCATAATTGTTGTTGTTATTTTTCTAGGGAGTTGGTTAAGTAGTGGTTTTTCTTCTTACCTTCTACTTCGCTGTCAAGTGCCGTTCAATTAGTTAACCAAGCGCCACTGAATTCTTTTATGACGCCACTTTTCATGCATATCAGCATTCATGCGAGCGCCACTACAACCAGCTGCCGTTGCACATTCCTATAGCTCTTGGAGAGACTTCTCAGTTTAAAATCCTGAAAAACGAGACAGGGAAAAAGTTGGAACAAGATGTTTATTTAAAGGCGGCATCAACTCGTCTTGTCAGTGCCAGTTACGGGTTATGTGGGATTTTGCGCTCAAGCCGTGCTAATGTCCATCACTAAGGCCTTCCACATCATAGCTCCATAACTGGTCACCCGCTACTTGTTTGGGACAGCTTATTTGCGTAACTTATTCGTAGCTAACCTCTATATCTAAAAGCCGTTAACTATCCGCAACATGTGACCCGTCCGGTGGCTTGTAGCTTTATTTCTGCTGACCGTAAATTATGTTTTAGACTTGAAATAAATAGCATAAAATTCTCGTCGAATGTCCTTTAAGTGTTTCCCTTCCTTTTGATGAGGTTTACTTGTTATTTCTTTTCAGCAGCCCCAAGCGCCGTTTTCATAGTAAGAGCAACAGTCTTCTCATGATTTTTCTTATTTTCTATAACTAATTTTTCGGTGAATCTCCTGAACACTAAAGTTTTCTTCCTTCGCGATTTATGATCATAATATTGTACACGGTGTTTCAAAAGATAGACGCGTCTTTTTTTAATAAAAAATTATATTTTAAGAGAAACATGTGACGGGTGTACAAAGTTCGATTAACCGCCCTTAGGCAGCTATTTCATGTGGTTTTCTTTGTTTAGTTGGCTGATCTATGCATGGCTTTGTAAAAAGGAATTCAATTTCACGCTGAGGAATTTGTATTTTTCTCTTGTGAGATTAAACCTCAAATATTGCAGCATTATTTGGAATCCATTCTATATGGGTTCATCTTTAAGAATTGAGAAGGTTCAGAAACGTACCAATAGATTTGCTATTCATTCACTTCGTTGGCCTTGCAGTTTGCCTACATATAAAAGTAGATGTATTTTCTTAGCACTGCCAACTTTAGAAATGCGGAGAAAAAATTCATCGCTAATGTTTATAAGGGATATATCAGGTGGCGCTAAAGTAGTCCTCCTATCAGAAAATGCTATAAATTTTGCGATTGGCCCCTAATGTCAGTTCTGTTTCAACATTTGTGTAGTAAACACATGCGAAATACACGTTAATAAACAATATTACGCTACACTGCTCTAGAACCCGGAATATTTCTGACTATTTATTTGACCAATAATCGGTCGGTAACTTTGACACAACGTGAATTTCGTCGCAGATTTCCTCTCCGTCCAACGCCTACTGGTGAAACACTGCGACGTTTAGCCGCTCGCCTCGAAGAGACTGGCACAACACGAGATGCTGCCAGGCGTGGCAGACCCCGGAGTAGCCGTTCTGCAGAGAATATTGCTGCTGTAGCCGAGGATGTCATGGAAGCGCCGTCGACATCGACCAGACGACGTGCCACGCAAATGGATATCAGTCGACGGTCTTTACATCGAATTTTGGTACATGATTTGAAGATGCTTCCGTACAAAGTCCAGACGGCGCATCAGCTGTTAGCTGCTGACCGCCAATCGCGTCTAACATACGCTCAAGCCATCCTTAATCACCACCAAGAGGAAGATGATTTTTCATCAAAAATAATCATGAGTGATGAGGCCCATTTCCATCTTAGCGGGTACGTAAATAAGCAAAATTTACGCTTCTGGGGCACTGAAAATCCACGTGTAACCCACGAAGAGCCATTACACCCGCTTAAAGTCACTGTATGGTGTGCTGTTTTCGGTGGAGGAGTCATCGGACCTTTTTTCTTCGAAGACGTCGCGGGCCAAACGGTTACTGTGAATGGTGAGCGCTACAGAGCAATGATCAACGAGTTCTTTTTGCCGCAACTTGATGAATTGGGATTGGAAAACATGTGGTTCCAACAGGACGGTGCAACGGCACACACTGAACGTGCCACAACCGATATGCTGAAGGATGCATTTCCCGGGCGCCTAATCTTCCGTTTGGCGATTTGCACTGGCCAGCAAGATCGCCTGATTTGACCGCTCCAGACTTCTTTTTGTGGGGCTTTTTGAAGTCGCGAGTTTATGTCAACAAGCCTCAGACTCTTGCAGCTCTTAAAGACAATATCCGTCAAGGACCCATCGCCGGAAGTTTTGGCCAAAGTGATGGAAAATGCCATAAAAAGGGCTCAAAAGGCAATCAATTGTGGCGGCGGCTATTTACATGGCATCATATTCTCGACTTGATGTAAAAAAAATTAAAAGGCCAAATAAAAATAATCAACAAGAAGAATCAAAGTTTCTCTTTTTTTTTAAATACAGCCAAAAAACATCGCAAGGTTACTTTTGCGCCACCTGTAGTTACGAACCATATCAAATGTCACTTCTTGCTGGAGCTAATAGATACTTTTTAATTGTCCCTCTCTTAACCTTTGACTCAGCAATATGTTCCATGTACCTTATCACAAGACCAATTTTAGTCGAAATGAACCGCTTGCCCGTTGTATAAGGCCGTCTAACCAATTATGCAAAAATTTAGATATATTCTCCAACTCACGAGAGGCTTTCAAATCACAACCTAATCTGGACGTACACTTTTTGAAGTGTGACTAATGTATTTCAGAGTATTGCTTACCATATATTATATTTAAGCTTTAGTATTAGTAATCTATTTGAGTTGTACTTTAATTGATGAAAGAATGGATAAATAAATAATAAAAAAATCGAAATAAAATTTCACCAATAAATTGAATCCTTTCAGGGCAATGGCCCGCATGAAGTGCTCGAGCTAATACTCAATTATTTTGCTAAATTCGCTTGCAAAGCCAAAGATGCCAATATTAAACCGCATTTCTGTTAATTACTTAATAATAGAAAAAATTGTTTTCTGCTTCTCCCAATACCCACGCATGTGTCGTTGGGAAGCGGCATAAAACTGAAGGTCACAACAAGTATGGGACCTTTGTAAACGCCACGCCAGGCATTACAGTGCGATTACAAGTTCAGCCTAAAGCTAACTGGATTGCATATGGCAAACTATTACAACACATGCAATTTTATCATAAACACATAAATATGTTGATACTTGGGAGTTCATATATCTCTAAGCACCCTCGCACATGAACGCCCAAACACATATACACGCACACGTGGTTTAGGCAAATGCCGATCGCGTGCAGCACTACATATTTTAATATGGTAATTTTTTGAGAGAAAATATAATTACAAAATTGCACACTTTTGTTATTGTTACATTTCATGTCGCTCGCTGCAACTGCTGGTGCTACCGGTCGGGCATTTTAAGTAAGTTTTCCCAGGCATGTCAACTATTTTTTCACCCTCAGTCACAAATAAAACGTTTATTCAAATATGCCTTTACGTACCCCAGTGCATAAGTGGGCACATATACACACATACACATACATACCGCTGTGGACAGAGAAATAGGCACTTCGCCACAATAACATATGAGCCGTTTTCTTTGCAAGTAGTGCAAGAGTATTTCATTTTATATGAAGATATTTGAGGTTTTGCATAGGAATAATTTGTGAAATATGGATAAATGTCATTAAACCGGCTTTTATTTTTTTTAGCATTAAATTGACTCAAATTTATAGTGTAAAAAATAGTTAAAAATTTTAAACTTTTACTGACTCCAAAAGGACTTACACCACTTTCAAAGCCAGCAAAAAGAAAAAACCTTCTTCTTCTTCTTAATTGGCGCAATAACCGCTTTCATTCTCGTGCTAAACGGCGCCAGTTGGACACACCAAGTGTAGCCAAGTCCTTCTCAACCTAATCTTTCCAACGCAGAGGAGGCCTTCCTTTTCCTCTGCTACCCCCAGCTGGTACCGCATCGAATACTTTCAAAGCCGAAGCGTTTATATCCGTTCGACCGACATGACCCAGCCAACGTAGCCGCTGAATCTTCATTCGCAGCGCTATGTTTATGTCGTCGTGAAACTCATACAACTCATCGTTCCATCACCTGCAGTACTTGCCGTCGCCAACGTGCAAAGGTCAAAAAATCTTGCGCAGAATCTTTCTCTCAAACACTCCAAGCGTCGCTTCGTTGGATGTTGTCATCATCCACGCTTTTGCGCCATACATTAGGACGGGCATGATGAGAGTCTTGTAGAGTGTTAGTTTTGTTCGTCGAGTGAGGACTACTACTCATTTGCCTACTTAGTCCAAAGTAGCACTTGTTGGCAAGAGAGATTCTACGTTGGATTTCTAGAGTGGACGTTGGATTTTAGGACGATGGTTTTATATATAGAAGTCCACGTAAGTGGGAAAAGTTACTCGTCGCCATTCACTTGGGAGTGGCCAAGACGATTCTTCTACATATGGTTTAAGCAGCTCACAGCTTCCGGGATTAGCCCAAGTATCCTCTGGGTAGCTTCCGAACAGCCATTTGAGAACCAGCTAATGTGAGAAGGCGAAGCATCCCAGGATAGCTGGTTGTGCGCTTAAAAATCCTCGGATGAGAACTTCCTAAGTAAAAATCTTACATCTAAAAAATATTAACTGCGGGATCCCAATTGAAGCATTTATGAAATTTTTATTTAGTACTTCAAGAATAAAAAAAAATTAAAAATGACAAAATAAAAAGGATTTATTTCAACATTTATCAATCAAGCAAAATAATTTATTTCTACAATGGAAAAATCATGTATCGTGCAAGGATTGAAATTTTATTTCTGGAAGGTTTAAAAGCAAAGGAATGTTTTCTGGATCCATTTTCCATCTAGAGGGAACTCGGAAAATGGTGCAAGAAATAATGAAAACGAGGTCAGTATATATACAGATGGCTCAAAGCTGAATGATTAAGTGGGACCTGGTGTATACTCCGAAGCTATAGGCACAAACAAATCCTTTCGCTTGCCTGATCATTGCGGCGCATTCCAAGCCGAAATCTTGGCAACCTCAGAAAGCCTCTCAGTGTTAAAGCGTAGTCACAGTTAGAGAAATCTTCATTAACTCCGATAGTCAGGCAGCTCTGAAATAGCTTCTATCATGTAAACACTCGTCTAAAACAGAAAAAGAGTGTTACAAGTTATCAAAACTACTCGCACATTATTTTTGTATTAATCTACTCTGGGTGCCAGGGCTTAGTAACATTAAAGGTAACTGTAAGGCAAATGAGTTAGCTAGATGGGGCTCCTCGCTCCAAATTAGTCAGCACAAGGTCGACATACCCTTGCCGTTGTCAACATGTAAACTTTTAATACACAAACACACCACTATTTTTGCTAACTCCAACTGGAAACATTAAGGCACCAGCGCTGCCAGTAGACAAAAGTGGCTCGCATGGATCAAAGGCCGCACTAAGAGTCTGATTGTATTAAGTAGGAGGGATCTGAGAATCGTAATAGATGTTCTCTCTGGGTACTGTCTAATAGGAAGACAAGCCAGTAGCTTAGGAACACCATCCAAGACTATTTATTTATTGTAGAAGCTGTCAGGATATAGAAGAGGACGAGGAGGGTTCGACTGCCTTCTAAAGGGTGATTTTTTAAGAGCTATAGGAAAGTTTTTCAAAAACACACGTAAAATTCGGAAAAATGCATGAAATTTTTATTTAAATCGATAGTACAGTCCATATAATTTAATGTTTGAAGATTATTTCATGCAAATATTGACCGCGACTGCGCTTCAAATGGTCCATCCGCTTAGCCCAATTTTGGCATACTCTTTCCAATGTTTCGGCCGGTATCTCCTTATAAATGCTTTAATGTTGGCTTCCAATGCGTTAATTGAAGCAGGCTTGTCTGAATAGACATGAGCTTTAACCTAGCCCCACAAAAAATTATCTAAAGGCATTATATCGCACGATCTGGGTGGCCAATTGACAGGTCCCGAACGTGAAATAAAATGTTCACCGAACTCGCCTCTCAACAAGTCCATTCATTTCAAGGTAGCGCTCACCATTCACAGTTACGTTACGATTCGCAGCATCTTTGAAGAAGTTCGGTCCAATGATACCTCCATAAACCGCACCAAACTGTGACCTTTTCTGGATACATTGGTAGCTCTAGCAATTCTTCTGGCTGATCTTCACTCCAAAATCGAATATTCTCCTTCTTTACGTACCCATTGATCCAAAAATGAGCTTCGTCGCTGAACACAATTTTTCGATAAAAAAGTGGATCTTCGGACAACTTTCCAAGAGCCCATTCACCAAAAATTCTGCGTTGCGGTAGATCGTTTGGCTTCAATTCTTGCACCAGCTGTATTTTGAAAGGCTTCACACCTAAATCCTTTCGCAAAATTTTCCACGTTGTTGAGTAACAGAGGCCCAATCGCTGCGAACGGTGACGAATCGATAATAGGTGGTCATCATTAACACTGGCCGATGCAGCTGCGATATTTTCTTCAGTTCGCACTCTACGTAAGCGCGTTGATGGTTTGATGTCCAATAATGTAAATTTGGTTCTAAATTTAGTCACAATAGCTCGAATAGCCGTTTCAAGGGGGGCATTAAACTGACCATAAAATGGAAGAAGCGCGCGATAAACTTTCTACGCACAGATTTTTATAATAAAATTCAATGATTTGCAAGTGTTGTTCGTTTGTAAGACGATTCATGGTTAAATTATAGACCAAATTGAAGATGTTTGACAGATAAGATAATAGCTAAAAAATCACCCGTTATGTCATCAATTAGTATAGTAAAAAGATGAGTTGCTCTATTCAAGCCTTGGAGACGATCCACGTCAAGGACATCCAGAAACAGTAGCAACACCAGAAATCGTAGAAAAAAATACAGGAAATCGGGTTCGAAAATCGTCGAGTGACTGAAAGAGATTTACTAGAAACCCTAGAAATCTTATTGGGCAATGTAGCAATATTTTGGCTGAAGAATTGGACTTCAGTAAGCTGTGTGCGCAATGGGTGCCGCATGCGCTAACAATGGAAATAAAAAGGATTCGAATGCTACATACTTCCTCAGCAGTTTTTTTTTTGGGATGCAAAAGGAATTTTGTTAGTCGATTGCTTTCAAACTGCTTAAATTCTGAATTTTATTGTAACCTTTTCGACCAGCTGAAGAAAAAAAATCGTGAAAAAATGCCCAGTTTGCAAAAGGAAAAATTATTTTTCATCAGGACAACGCAATTCGTCACAACAACATTTTGGCATTGGCAAATCCATGAAATAAAGTTCGAAGTGTTTGAGCATCCACCGTATTCATCAGATTTGGGCCTTAGCGACTTCCATCTATAGGGTTTTCAATAGGTGCGCTTCAACTTTTTTCCGATAGGGAGGGCGAACGACGCAATATTTTTTATTTTTCGCTTGTCATTTGTAAGCTTCATTAGTATACATTTCATCATGGAACGCTACACACTTGAGCAACAATTGCAAATCGTGCAAATTTTTTATGAAAATAATCGTTCTGTTGCTACTTTAAGAGCATTATGGCCATTTTACGGTCCATTTAACAAGCCGTCCCGTTTTGGGGTTATGTGAAGTCATTGGTCTACAGTAACAAGCCGGCGACGATTTGTGAGCTCAGAGCCAATCTTGAAAGCGAAATTGCTGGAATTTCGGCCGATTTATGCAAAAGAGTGGTCGAAAACTGGGTTCAACGATTGGACTTCGTAAAACGTGCACGCGGTGGTCATGCAAAAGAAATCGAATTTCATACTTAAATGTATATGTTCAAACTCGATAATAAAAAAAAAATTAGTTAAAAAAGTCAAACCCTTTGTGTTTTATTCAAAAAAGTTCAAAAGCTGAAGCGCTCTTACTGAAAAACCCTAAATTCATGCATGGAAAGCCTCTTTCATCAAATGATGAAGTCATAAGTCAAATGATGAAGTAGAAGTGTGATGGAATTCATATATTGAAATCTCTTTGCAACAAATATATTGATTTTTAGGGAGACTATACTGAATAAGAAAGTGAATTCCAAACCATAAAATTGGTTTTTTTCTTATCGAAACAAAAAACTTATTGAGCAAAAGCTTGAATGATTTTATTATTTGCTTATTTTTTATATGGTTTTATTCGCTCACTATGAATGGGCAGTAAGATAAAAATGTTATTTTGATAGAAAATATGCATTCAGCTAAAAAAATTTATAAAAATAATATAAATTGGCAAGCAGTCACAAAAATAGAGAAGAGGTAAAATCGTATCGCAGCTATAAACACTGCCGCCCCAGTTAGCTTACCGATGGGGGCCACATACTATAAAGAAGTTGTTCCATGTAAAAAATCCACAATAAGCTGCTAATCGTTTTTTATTTTTTTTTATTTTACTAAACTTAGTTTATAATACAGATAAATGCAGATTTATTAAATAGTGAAAATAATGATTTTTTAATAATTCAGCAAAAAAACCAAAATGTATGTCAAGCTTAAATTTGAATTTGATCAAAAAAGATCCATTTGTGATTCGATAAAACGCTATCTCCTATGGGTATACCGATGTTCAACAAATCAACAAAAATATTTGGCTCTCAACCAAATTTCAAGTTCAACTCAAGCCCAATTGCTTTCTGTGTATTTATTATCTAATATTTCTAGTAGCAAACCTAAGTAGCCTTAAATATACATGCATATGTGCAGAAGAGAAGAGAAGAAGATGTGCATATGTATGGGTATACACGTACTAATACATATGTACCTTTGAACGAGAAAGGTAGAAATGCACAATGCACAGTCGGTAATTGCACTGGAGACAATATGGCAAGGTAAGCTTTTATCTCCTCGCCATCTCCCACGACCGCAAGCTCGCCATAGTCAAGAATATTAAATAAACTAAACGATTTGCAAGTTGAAAGGCAAACAGATTAGTATTTATTTATTTATGTTTGTATGCATGTGAAATAGCGTTTGCATATCCACACATGCATGCACATGCTCATACAGCTATAGGCAGAAAAATAGGCTCTTATAGTGTCCGCTATGCGAAATGTTATTTCTTAGAAGATTACTGATATTTATAATATAAATATTTGTATGATAATCTTATGTTAAGAATCAACGCTCTCTAATATAGGGCAATAAGTCTCTTTTGTGAAGTTTCTTCTTGTCATGTTTTACCCGAAATGTATATTCCTTGAGCAATCAAATGAATGGCGATCCCCACTCTATCATAACCCACGAGCTGAAAAGTCCCGAACCAAACAAAGAAAACACTTTTTTTTGTTCAAAATTAGTTTTATTCATCAAGAACAACGCAATCATTCCAGCTCCGCTCAAACCATTTCAATCCACTTTTATAGAAGGATCTAAAGGGTTTTCAAATAACAGGTGTTATTTTGAATAGCCCGCTATTTCGGTAGATGTCACTTTTCAAGCTGTCATTTTTTTGATATTTGACAAGTAGAAACTACGCCATTAATAAAAATGGAACGATACGCGCTTTAACAACGCACTGAAATGATTAAAATTCGCTATAAAAACGGTGAAAATTTGGCAGAGACTGTTCGTAAAACTCGAACATTTTTGGGTCATCATGAAGCACCTTGTCGGACCGCAATACAGAAATTGGAGCTGTTGGGACAAGTTAGTGATGTAAAGAATAAAACCCGTGCACGTCGCTCAAGAGCAGCCGAAAATATTGCTATTGTAGCCGAAATTGTTGAAGAAAACCCAGGTTTGTCTATATGTACATTCCTCGTCTTTCTTTAGGCATTCCACAAACGTCATTACACCGTATTCTGTATAAAGATTTGGGTCTTAAGGCTTATAAAGTCCAGTTAACACAAGAACTCAAACCGGCCGATCATCAACAATGTCGTGTCTTCGCTGTCTTTGCTGATTTCGTCGTTGAAATGCATGAAAATGATCCGGAATTCCATCGAAAAATCATCATAATAACACCTCTTATTGGACAACCCTTTATCTTTTGTCTCAATATAGGCCTCAGTTTCAGCAATAGTTTCAGTTTCAAGTGTAGTTTCTTACCAGCGACCATTTCTTTTTAGATCTGCGAACAGCCAGTAGGTAGTCACTGAGGGCCAAATCTCATGAATACGGTTTATGTGGGAGCAATTCGAAATTCAATTCGTGTAGTTTTGCCATTGTTTTGATTGGCTTGTGACACGGTGCGTTGTCTTGATGAAACAAAACAGTGAAAAAAGACCTCACCCACTTTGAACAGAACTTTCTTGTAGTCAAATGCTTATGCAATATAAAGCCAACAGGTTCTTCTGATATCTTGACGATGTAACTTGACACGTAACTCAAAATGGAGACAGGCATTCCCTGGCGTCTATCAGATCGTCTAGAAGATTTAAACTAGGCAGATGATATCAGCTCTGCGCATAATCAAACTGTTAGGCAAACGAATTTGAAGGCAGTTATACAATAGTAAGCAAAGCGGGTTTGAAATTAAATATCTCAAAATTAAAAGCTACGAAAGTAATGGCGCTCAACACTGCCAACCTCACCATAAACGGATCTCCGATTGAAGAAGTAAACTCCTTTACTGACCCCGGCAGTGTTAGCGTGGCGAATGGAGGATCCAGTGCAAAAATTAAATAACGAAAAAAGAAAGCACAGACAGCGTCCAGCAAACTTAGCTCCATATGGCGCTTGCAACAGATATTTAGGAATACCAAATTACGGATATTTGAGTCTAACGTAAAGTCGGTTCAGCT
This sequence comes from Anastrepha ludens, assembly GCF_028408465.1. NCBI lineage: Eukaryota > Metazoa > Arthropoda > Insecta > Diptera > Tephritidae > Anastrepha > Anastrepha ludens. Next base: position 21,485,389 of record NC_071499.1, on the reverse strand, counting down.
TTACGCCTGTGAAACGTGGAATCAGTCGCAAAAAGATGCGCAAGCACTTCATACTTTTTTTCACGGCTGGCGGCGTAAAATCATGCGCATATTCTGGCCGAATACCATTCAAAACACTTTCCAGAACTTAAAGGAAGTTATAATACCACACAGAAATAGAGCTGGCTTGGCCACACATTACGCCGACCTAATAAGGACGTCACCTGCAGTTAAATGGAAACCGCAGTGCAGCCCCACAGAGGAAAACCGTCTAACACTTGAAGAAGTATTATTGAGGCGGAGATGGAAAAGAACGGCAGCCGCCGTAGCCAAATGAGTTCGTGCGTGACTACTATTCGGAATTCAGAAAGCACATAGATTCGAATCTCGGTGAAACACCAAATTCAAGAAAAAGTTTTTTCTAATAGCGGTCGTCCCTCGGCAGGCAATGGCAAACCTCCGAGTGTCTTTCTGCCATGAAAAAGCTCCTCATAAAAAATATCTGCCGTTCGAAATCGGCTTGAACTGGAACAACATCAAGTCACACGCCATAAGTAAGAGGAGGAGCTCGGCCAAACACCCAGAAAGGGTGTATGCGCCAATTATATATATATACTTGTACAAGGTGGCACAAAATCAATCAACTCATCCTAAACATAGATAGCTAACCTAATTTCTTCTAACTCACCACACAAAACTGGTGCTGGCTGTAATACAGGGTGGGCCATATAGCGTTTGCTTTTTGAATCACCTATTTTTTTGAGAATGGTAACGCAAATGACATGTCAAATGTGTTCATAATTTACTTAAAGGTTTGACATTTACGAAATGGGACGCTATACGCTTGAACAAAATTGGGAAATATTGAAAACCTATTTCCAAAGAGGTGAGTCTTCTTCTTCTTTTCTGATTTTCACATTGGTGGCTACGTCAATAAGAAAAATTGTCGGATTTGGGGCTCGGAAAATCCACACGTTACTGTAGAGAAGTAAATGCATCCACAACGAGTCACTGTTTGGTGCGGTTTTTGGTCTGGCGGCATCATCGGGCCATTTTTTTTCGAAAATGAGTGAGGAGCCGCAGTCACAGTAAATGGCGAGCGTTACCGTGACATGCTCAACGAGTTGTTTCCAAAAATTGAAGAGGATGACATGGACAACATTTGGTTTCAACAGGATGGTGCAACTTATCACACAGCCAAAGTTACACTCGAACCAAACAATCGAAAATGTGCTTAAAAATTGGGTTGATCGAATGGCCTACTGTAAAGCCAGTCGTGGCAGTCATTCGAACGATATTATTTTTCATTCATAAATGACAATGTTCAACCTTCAAAATAAAAAAAGAAGTTTGAAAAAATACATTACATGGCCCACCCTATATGTATATATGTAGATGGAAAATTGCAGTAAATTTAAAATATTATCTGAAAACAACAACAACAGTGGCAATTTGTTGATAACATGCCCTTTGTTGCTCCCAACATTTAAATCCCTAAGAGTGGCTGGAAATGTCGTTTACATGAGAACAGGAACCTTTGTAGTATAGAAGTATAATCATTTGTTATTCTGATCATTTCTGCGGGTGGTCTTTTGATATAGGTCAACATTTTTTTTTGTCAGAAAAAAACCAATTTTCAGGGTGTTTAATTTTGTTTAGAAGACGTTTTGATCGGATAACTCGCTGTTCTATCGCTGTTTACTCCGACATGAAATGTCTTTTGATGTGGGATGTATACCGCAGGTCGTCATGGACAACTCGATGGATAAATATGACAAATATGAAGCTCCCTCCCAAGGGCCCTCATTGATTTTAAAAAGTCCTTGTCAATGATCGCTTGCATTTGTTTAATAAATTCTTCAGATCAGACAGTTTCAGAACGTTCCTTGTGTTTTTTGCGTTTTGCAGCAGATTTTGCATCGCCGACTGGTGATTTCAATTCACGGCGAACCCTATGAACGAATGAACCGGCGCACTTAAAACAATTATAAATTTCTAAATCGGTGTGATTTCCAGATATGGCGACGATAACTGTATACCTCTTCATTTCTTGTGTTCAGATGTAGGCGTCTATGTCGCATCTGAAAAGGAGCAAAGTGAAAAATAATGGTTTCGGGAAGTTATAGCCACATAAATGCATGTCCTCGAACACCATAAGCACCCTGTATATATTGTATATATGAATTGTAACTGTTTCGCCGCTATTAGAACGAATTAGCGACGAGCTGCCTAGTATGAGACATGGTGGGATTTTTCAGCTTTTTGTGCAAAATTAACTTACAATCGATTTGTTCTATTATTCCTCGTTCTTATACTAATTCTTTTTACTGAAACCCAATTACGCTAAAACATCGAAAATGCACTAAGCTTTTTAAATAGGCTTTGCTTTTTATTTTACACTTATGGAGCTGCGCTTGCTTATGGGCTAGTAATTTTTTTCGTCCACATACTTTCCTTTAAAACCTTGACACACTCTTTCTTTTTCGAGCACAGGTTTTTTAAGAAAGCTTTTAGATCTTCTCCCTAAACTAACATAAAAACCTTTGTTATTAGTTCTTCCAAAACCGCTTTTACAAATAAATGCTTTGGCAATTAATTGCTATGATCAAAACTGCAAGGTGACTGGAGTCTTTCCAATTTAATTTGGCCTAAAACTCGACCCACAAATGTCCACAACCACCACTCTCGCCAGTTATAGCTATGTCTGAATTCTGGATGAACTAAAGAGACCAACGCGTGGACACGACCGAGAGTTGTTAGCAAAACTGGAGATGCATCATTTCCGCGAAAAAGGGGTTAAAACCGGGGCAAAAGTGTACCAAGAGGATGTATTAGACGGCGTGGGGAAGCAGTTGAGCAGTACTCTATTCAATTGCGAGCGTTGGATCTTCTAGCAAGACTCCGCTCCAGCCCATAAGGCAAAAACCATCCAGCAGTGGCTAAAAAACGATATTCCTGGGTTCATAGCCACAGACGATTGGTCGCCTGGAAGTCCAGATCTGAATCCATTGGACTACAGTTTGTGGTCAGAATTTGAGAACATGGCTTGTCGAAGACCTCACAGAAATTTGGAGAGCCTCAAACAATCTTTGGTTCGAGCAGCGACGTCAATTTTCATGGGTGCTACAATAGTTAAATGGTCTAATCGTTTGAAGGCTTTTGTAAAAGCAAATGGTGACCATTTCGAATGAAGATTTAAAATTTTTCTTTCTAATACATATTTACATGATTAAATAAAACTAATTAAACTAAAACTTAATTTAAAAAAGGTTTAATAGTTTCATACGCATACCGGACTTTACTTGTAACAGAACTTATGGCAGGAGGGAGGACATCCTAACAATCTCTTAAGTCCTGTATTTTTCTTCAACTAACGTCATACGCCTTGATATTGTTCCTAAATTCAATAATTTTTACAACGCCTCTACGCGTTAGATATGTATTATGCGAAACCAAGGCCCACATCCTGTACACTTCACGCACTAAGAGACTAGTCTAAGACGGCATGTGTGCATTTAATTTGCCCAAGCCACCGTGCAATCGGCTGTTATGTCTCTTTTCTATCCTATCCAATCCCATTAGATCATATTGCCACTCTGCTGCCGTACGTACAAGTACGAGTTCACTACTGCACTACCAAGTGCCGTTGATGGCTATTGTCTCAACAGAGATACGTAAATATGTACGATGGATGAGTGAGTGCTTGTATGTTTGTGTCAATACGCCTTTGTCGATTGCCATTGGTGTCAATTCTTCGTGCGCCTAAATACCTATTGAACATAAAGCGCTTGGCTTCCCATTGTCTGCGGTCAATCAATGGTTAAATATGCATTGACACCCAGCGTATTCGCTGACGGCTTGAGTGAGCGCATCAAGTGAAACGTCAGTAGAAAAGCCCTTACAGCCGAATTCCACAGAAAGCTGGAGATAGTTTGGGTATAAAAATAAATCGAATAATTGGATTTACATACAATGGGTATCTTGTTAAAGGAAATAAATTGTGCGTAGGTAGGGAGCGGAAGTGAAAGAGGTGAGGAAAATTTTATGTTTGTGTTACTTTTTATACATTTTGATGTGAGATGAAAGTATTTAGCAGTTTTCCTCACATCTTTGAGAAGCTTCTGGAAAGAACTATTCATATTCACACTTACTTCACTTTACCGAGAGTTAAACCAGATATGTTTTGTTCGACTCAGATGAGTTACACGATAGAGAAAGTTATTAAAAATACAACAAATACAACCGCATAAAAACTTTAGTATTTTGTTTTACGCAAAAACGAGCTGGAGTTATATTTAGGCATCTTAGCTATCGAATTTCGTGGAAGCCCTTACAGTTTCTACACCGCCGGATTCAAAACCATTGATGGTAGCGGATCATTCAGAAGCAATTAAAACCTTTAAGGCGAATATTGTCTCAGGCAGTCATGAGATAGAGCCACAGGCCGTCAACAGTGTCTTTAGAAACTTAATTGGCAGATGCGCTAATGGGAAGCCACTTGAATGAAAAGGTATTCCACAAGAGACGGACACATTATGTCTGTACTATCGACACACTTAAACTAAAAGAAGATAAATTAGTGCCAAACAACGTAGATCATCAGCGAATCATTCTAAAATTTAGCTGAAAAAAAACTTTAATTTTTTTGTAATTCCTTGATTTTTTTATTTATTTATTTACACTGTGTTACAAAAACGAACTTTTTTTCTGTCCTATGAACCAAATATACTTTTTCGGGAAGGGGAGAAAAAATAAAAATACACGTGTATCGGCGATTTTCATGTACACGTCAGATTTTTTTTTTTTATGTATAAACTATAGAGCTCGTAGTCCGCCTGTGTGAAAAACTTTGGATCAATTTTTAACTCTTTTTCCGTGATCCAATCGCGCTGAATTTCTGCAGGCAGACTCGTGGAAATGTTTTTATTATGTAAAATTAAAAAACAAAAATTATCAATTCTCAGATTTTCTTGAATTTTTTTTTCTAAAAAAAAAGAATTTTTTCTAAATTTTCGGCATAACTTAAAGGGACTCCAAATTTTTAAACAACTTATTAACCTTTAATTTATTGTTTCATACAACACACTCTGTGCCGTTTGTGTGTTTGTTCCAGTTCCGGAAGTTCCGATCATCTGACAGTTGCGCTACTAGGAAACGTATACTTTGACAATTGTTTTAAGTTCTGTTGCGCGAAAACGCCTTTCTGTATATTTCATCTTACGAAAAATGCAGTGCCCGACTCGAAATAACTTTTGTTACGTTTGTGGCTTATTCGAACCAAGTAAAAATTTTAAAAATATTACGAAAACAGTGGTTAATTCGTTTCAGAAAATATTCAAGACTGCTTATGTTCCTTACTTGTGGTATACTCCGGAAGTCGTGTGCGACTATTGCTATAGAAATTTATGCAAGTTTACTGATGGAAGGTCAACAATTAAGTACTCTGTACCAACAATTTGGCTACCACGTACGGAGTACTGCAGTGAACTGTGCTACTTTTGCGTAACTTTTACTCTAACTAAAGGGTACCAATACTTTCGCCGCAACAAAATTCGCTACGCTAATGTAGAATCGGTTATTCCAGCGGTTCTGTACTCACCAGAAGAACGTATAGCGGCTTCAATGGAGATTTTTGATGATGTTCCCGAATTAAGGGGTGGAGCACCAACAATGCTATCAACATTTCTTGCATCGAATGCGAGATGCGGGGAACCAGAAGTATCGGAATTTGTACCAACACCCAGTGAACTTGGGACTGCAGTGCCGCATTTAGTAACGCAAGCCGACTTCAATGATTGATTTTAAAATAACAGCCGTTCGTGATCGACGTAGCAGTATTCCATATGACGAATGTTTTTAAATTGCACGAAGATCGGGGAAAAAAACCTGGCTTATTGTTGTGATATTGATTCGGTGTTTGAAAAAATTGGTTACCCTCATATGAAATAGTGGCGACTTTTCATCGATGCATCGGTCAACAGCCTTAAAGTAGTGCTGCTTCATATCGGTAACAAACATCCAGCTGTCCCGATCGCATATGCCACCAACCTCAAAGAAACATACAAAGGCATGGATTTATATTACAGCTGATAAACTACCAAGAGCATTATTGGAAAATATGCTGCGATCTAAAAGTGGTCGGATTACTCATGGGTGTTAAGCGTGGATGTCCAACCCACCAGTGCTTTTTGTGCACATGGGAAGGTCGCAAAAGAGATCAGCATTACACTGAATTTAAGTGGAAGCCGCGAACATGCTACAAAGTACGCGTAGAAAGTATAGAAAATCTACCATTAATGCAGCCATCTCAAATCATTTTGCCATCACTACACATTAAGCTCGGTGTCGTATCAAATTTTGTTAAAAAACTGGATCGTGAGGGCGAGGCGACTGCAAGTTTGCGCAATATTTTTCCGAAACTGAGCGACGCAAAGATTCATGCAGGTATTTTTTTTTACGAAAGCTTTTAGTAACTTTATTTTTTTAATGATGAGTATAATTTAAGGTGTTTTCAGTGGTCCGCAGATAAAAAAAATATTGAATGCTATCGAACAACGTGCATGGAAAGGCACAGTTGCCCTTATTGAGCAGTTTCTTGGCAACAAACGAGCTGACAATTATAAAAATATTGTTGCAGAAATGATTTCGGCATATGGCGAAATGGGCACATTAATGTCGCTGGCTATACAGATATGCACACAAGAATTGCTCGTTTAAAGTTATAAAATACAAAAAAAAAAAAATTGTGACGTGTACATGAAAATCGCTGATACTCGTGAATTTTTATTTTTTATCCCCTTTGCGGAAAAGTATATTTGGTTCATAGGACAGAATGTGTGTAACGCGGTGTTATTAATCAAACATGCAACCATAAGTTATTTTACAATTCTTGAGCTTAATTCTAAAAACTTAAAAATAATATAATATTAAAATGGAGGTATTTTAGAGAAAAATACTTGGCAAAAATTGTTCGTTAGTATCCTTATTTAGTTGTACTATTTATATTTTCTAAACGTTATTCTGTTTATACCTTAAAATGCGTTAATAAAAACAATATGATAATAATCCACATAACCCGTAGGATGACTGAAAGAAGAGAACATTTTTTTCAAAGAACATTATAAAAGCGTTCCGTAATACACACCCGGGTTATATAGCTGCTAACACATTTCTAATATGTATTTAAACAATTTTCAGTACAATCCGGGTAGAGTGAATGAGTTCAACCAAGACTGCTCATAGAGCTCAAAGGTTCTTTATGTTAATCCATTCAACAAATAAACGCATTTTGTTTCAAAGATCTTTACATAGTCATTTCAAAGATATTTGTAATTTAATTTTGTCGATTTTAGCAACTATTTTTCCTCCTCCGTGCAATGTGTGCCCCATTGTCGACGCAGTGTGCCTAATTTTCAATATGTAATATTCCATTAACCTATATTCAATATAATATTCAAATATGTAGAAGCGTTAAAAAAGAAATATTTGCTCTTTTGATGTACAAAAATATCTAAGCGGGAAACTGCTCGTATGTGCACAGATTTGTCCTAAAACTAAAAATTTGAAAGAGTTGAAGGAAAATAGGAGGAATTTAGAGGAAAGCAACAACCGTTAACGCCTATTACCTTAATGTGCACAATTTCAGAAAATTAGTAAATCAGCGTTAACGCAATTTAGAATTTTTCTCGATAAGTCGTTTTTACAAGGTGGCGCAAAATTATTCATCCAATTTTGAATTGAATAACTTTTTTACTAAAAAACAAAAAATAATAAAGCCGAAGGCCAATCTTTATTTTTACCTACATGCACTTCATTGCTTACCAAATCCCTACCTCTCTTTCACTGCCTCCAGCTGGTAAAGGAGCTCAGTATGTGTCAGGAGCCCGAGAACGATGGCAGCGGTGGCGTAGCTATCGGTAGGGCCACCCGTGCTAGTAAGATCGACGGGGAGCAGAGAAACTAAACGCAACTCAAAGCAGAAAGTCCTAGCGTGTTTTTGGGAGCCGAATCGCTACTAGGTAGGTCCCACCTCATGTTAGAGACAGACGGCCTTTAATCAACAACCTAAGAGATCGTCACGCACTGATTGGTATTACGTGTATGCGGGCTATTCAAACATGAATTCAAACCGATATGGAATTCTATACATACAATTCAAACATCTCACGCATCACAGCAAACCTTACAGGCCATTGGAAACTAGGGGATCATGCAGCTAGACGCAACCTACCCTTCAATCCCATCTGCAGAAGCTGTCAAGCGGAAGTGGCGAAGAAAAGTATTTTCCACTACTTATGTGAATGTCCAGGGCTAGCTAGGGCACGACTCCGCTCTTTTGGTAAACCTTTCTTGCAACAAATTAATGGGATCTCAGACATCGAGATTAGGAATTTGCTGCTTTACTTAGACCTCACTAAATGGATCTGACTTAGAAAAAAAAAATAAACAAACATCATCATACGAGGACGGTGTTAGTAAAACGGTGCTGGTCACTAATTAGGATTATTTCAGTGGAAATACTCAACCACTTCAACAACCACAACAACAGCATATATCCAAAGAACAGCAACAGCAATAATCCTCCTGCCTTACCAGCAGCAAGCACATCAGATTTGGAGGTGCTAAATTCAAGTCAAAATAGTCCATCGATGAATGAAACCACAAACAACATCATTTGCAGCAATTAAAAATCTCCTGATTGGATGACTAATTTTGCGCCACCTTGCATTCTATTTTCCAGCACTGCACATGTACGCATATACAATGCTTCGCATGTCTTGTGGTACTTCTTTGCAACTGCTTAACAAGTCCCAAAAAATAATTAACCCAAATTATAAAAAATTCGAAATGAAATCAGCAACCTTTACATAATGAAATTGCCATGTTTTTTTTATTTTCCATCTATCCATGGTTTCGTGTTTATTGTACTCGTAAAGCATCTCGCACTGTAAAATTTACTGCAATCCTCTCACTTTCATTTCTCTTTCCGCTAAGTGTTTGTTCAGCCGTGCGATGTGATTCACCCATACATACACACATGTATGCACATTTTAACTTCAATGCGACATTCATCTCATCCTTTTGAAGGAACTTACCTCAGTGTGCATACATAGCGGCAAAGAACCGCAGCTGACATACATAGCAGGCATAGCCGCTGAGCAGCAGCTACAGCGCCGCGAGCCAAGTAACAAATGCCTACTTTTAGGAGCAATGCGTGATTTTTTCCAAGCATGCCATCATTCGTCAGCCAGCCCACGTCAACTTGTCACACACAACCATATGCAGCTGTACAAACATATATGCAGAGCAAACACATACATACATACATACATACATACACACATAGAGAAGTGTGCATGTGTCAAGTCAAACTGCTAAAATTTCGCTTTGCTGTCGCTCAACTGACAAACAGCGCGCGGCTTTAATTATTCAAAGGATGTGAGGAGGAGATGCGGAAAGTAGGCAACCCAAAACAGCAACAGAAATGCAAGCAGCAAAAAATTAGAGCACGAAATACTAAAAACGGCTGTGGGTACATAGTCCATATCCTATTTCACTTTACATTTTCATGAGAAGAAATTCGTAAAATTGCAGGTAGTTGAGAAACACTTAGAGAAGGGAAGGAGTGCAGGTAGAAAACAAAGGCGGAAAATGCGAAATAATGTCAGAAAGGATCAAAACTGAAGTGAAAAAAGTTACTCGCAAACGAAATTACACCCAACGCCATTAATAACTAGGTAACTAAGCGGAAATGTGGAAATGTGTTGAAAATGGAAGCGAAAGTGAAATATTTGAAGTGCGGAAACGACTTTCTACTTCCGCTTCTTAAATGATGCATTAATCTCATTAGCGATTTTGATCGAGTGTGAGCGACGAATTCCGCCAATTATTGCGTTTAATGACCTACAGTTTTAGGTTTAGTCCGAAAGGTAGATGATTTTTTTATGAGGAGCTTTTTCATGGCAAAAATACACACGGAGGTTTGCCATTACCTGCCCAGAAGCGACCACTATTAGAAGCAAGTTTTAAGCACCCAATCAGTCAATCGGTACCAGTTCTAAATTAATGATAAATTGGATCAGCGGTTACGTATGCAATCTACATTGTGTAAAATAAGTACCCGGAATTTATAATTTAAACTCTCCCGGGAATACCTGACACTTCAAATTTGGTTTTTTCATGTTGGTACACATGTCCTTGAATGCACAAGCCTTATTAGAACGGGATCTATTACTTAGTGTGTTTTATTCTGCAGTCAAAGTGAGTTGATCTTTTGTTTACTTGGCGAATTTTACTATGGATAAACTTGTGGAGCAGAGGGTTTGCATTAAATTTTGCGTTGCGAACAAAATTACGTGTGCCAATACATTAAATATGTTGCGGGAAGCCTATGGTGACTCGTGTTTATCCAAAACACAAACCTACGAGTGGTACAAGACGTTCAAAGAGGGCCGTGAAGTGGTAGAAGATTTGCCTCGCTCCGGACGACCATCGATCGTTTACGACCGACGAAAACGTCGAAGAAATTAAGAAAATTATATTTGAAAATCGTCGTTTGAGTACCAGAGAGATCGGTCGGGAGCTTAACATCTCTCACATGACCGCTCAGAACATTTTGACTGGTGTGTTGGGCATGCGCCGCGTCGCCGCTCGGCTTGTTCCGAAAGAGCTCAATTTTTTGCAAAAAGAGCATCGGAAGGAGGTCTCTGAAGACATGGTTTCCCGAGCTAATACGGACCCTACGTTCATGAAACGCATAATAACTGGTGATGAGACATGGGTCTAGGAGTACGATATGCAAACCAGTCAGCAATCGTCTTCGGGGCAGGCGTTTTGAGTCGATTGAAGACATTAAAAAAAATTCGCTAAAGGAGCTGAAGGCCATCCCGGCGCCGGCCTACCAGCGGGCCATGGATGACTGGGTTGTTCGTTGGAATATTTGTATCGGCTCAAAAGGAGCCTATTTTGAAGGCGATCCAACAAATAATGATGAATAATATGAAAAAATGTGTTTTTTTTTTAAATTCCGGGTACTTATTTTACACAATGTATATACATAAAGAACTATGGTCCAGTCTACAACGCTGCAGAACTGCAAAGTGTTTTGTGACAAGCCCAAACAGAAAACTATCAAATTTTCCTCGAAAACTTAGAAGAAAAGAGGTTCGGTTGATGGTCGGTATTATTACACAACACAACCCATCATCATCATCATCATCATAAATTCTTACAGTTCCAGTGTTGAACATAGGACCACAACGAATTTTTTCCATTCGGGTCTGTTTTGCGCAAATCTCTTAACTTTATTCTACCTATGCTGCATGGCGCGTGTTTCTGACTCCAGCGGCTGTCTCCAGGCATTCGTTGGCCTTCCACGCCTGCAGCTTCCTTGGGGGTGCCAGTCAATGACGGCCCTTGGACGCAAACCATGGGGTCAGCATATGACCACCATTGAAATCATTGAGGTCCGATTTACTTGTCTTGCTTAGAGGAGGCGGATAGCACTGAGCATTTTCTCCGTGAGTGTCCTGTCTGCGCTGCAAGCAAGGCTACGAATTTTGGGTTCCGATGTCATGAGAATGAGTAAAATTCGTTCTCTCAAACTGGATGATATTTTTAGATTGGACAAAGAATCTGGTACCTACTCACAAGACTAGCTATCTCTGGCTCTATATCTGTCTTTATTCTATCCTATCTCTCTTTTTCTGTCACTTCTCTCCTTTCTTCCTTGACCAACTACGTCTTTACTTTCCAGAGCTTTGAATATAATGGGCTTTTTAGCCTGAGTTACCATACTCTCGGTGCTTGTTGGCTCACCTTTTTTTTAAATTCAATTTCAATTTTAGGTACCCAATAAAATAATACTAATGCACAAGTGGCCTTGCTGCCACTCTCTGCCACCACTGAGAGGTAGGCATAAATACTATAAAGATTGGATCAATCTAAAATCGCTAGACCAAGTTGATGCCATTGCAAAGCTCTTCGGGTTGGTCCTTAGCACTCAGAGTTGCTTCAGCCTACCGCAATGTCTCAGGCGCAGCAGTTTATGTCATCAACAGAGAGATACCTGTCGATCTCATGGATCGATAACGAGTGGATGCGTGGGACTCTTAATCGATGGGACACCTAATCGCGTGGCAGATGGACGGTGAAGCTCATGCCTGCAATAGGTAAATAGGCTCAATGGAACTTCGAGGAAGTGGGCTATTTCATGACTCAGTTGCTCTCGGGTCACGGATACCTCTGGAAACGCCTATACAGCATGAGTATGGTAAGTGACCGCAGGTGCATATACTGCGCAGCACCGAGCGATTACGCCGAATACAGGTTCGTTAATTGCGACATACAGCTCGTGGAAAAAGATGGCCTGAGGGAACAGATTGGTGAAATCGTGCCGACCCATGTGATCGGCAAGATCCTTCGACGCGAGGGTAACTTAAATGCGGTTAAAAGATACGTTGAAGGCGTATTATAAAGAAAAAAGGAGAAACTAGGAGGAGTAGCTCGACCTGACACCTGACAGAAGCGCACACGCCAATTATTTGTTTATTTGAGGTTGGGCACCGCTGGCTTAACTTCCAATATTTGACATTCTTTCAATTTCCGCGGCTAGGCTTTACTAAGAACGTCTTCTCATCTATTTGGTTATGATTATGGCATATCCAGACAAAATAAATCATATGGTCTAGCTTGGAACATCTCTCGCTATTCTGTACTACCGCCCAACGCGATTTTGTCAGAAAAATGTATGCAGTTATTACTCATGTTAAGAAAAATTTAGTGCGGGTAGCAAAAATAGGCATTAAATTGTGTTTGAAATTTTATTTAGGAACCTCTCTTATAAATAGGTAGATTTATTGGGGGTTTGCTCTTCGACCTCATGGTCTTTTGTGCCCTCTATTCATCACGCTACCTCATCCAGACCCAGTTTTCTTATTAAGTTTAAAATAGAGCTGAGTTGGACTGAGTGTATAAGCCTTTCCTCCGGCTGCAAATTGCCGAGATGTCCCAACCTTCCCCGCGCTATAGCGCCGCATTCAAGGAGAGGGTGCTTTGGAGTCTCCCGGGTTGGGTCACAGAAACGACAAGACTCAGTAAACCATATCCCCATCATGTGAAGATGACTACGCAGTCTGCAATGCTCGTGAGCATTCTCAGTTTATCCTTAGGAAGAGTTATGAAATTGTTAAACCTCTTTTAACCCTAACCTCCCTTTACCTTTCTTATACCTCTCTTATATGGGAACTCTAAACCTAACTTGTATGTTAGGCATAAAACAGAAAGTAGTGCCGCGTCGCAACTATTAACTAACCGAGTAGCCGCGACCTATACGCTTTCCAATTTGGCACACAATACACAATAATAGTTAAGGCGAGCGTAAGAGGATGAGGGCGGCGTAGACGGTGCCACAGTCCAAGAGGCGCCAACATCAGGCACCAACCAGCTGACATCAACCAACAGGACAGCAGCAGAGAAGGTGCATGCAACACCAGCTAAATCTTTTGAAACAACACCAACAGCTACGGTATCAACACCAACACCAGCGAAGCCAACCAGTGAAGCCAACACAACTAGACAAAACAGCGGCAAGCAAGCGGGCGACTACGTAAAACATTACCTTCACCGCGGGCAAATAATTGTGCGAGTGAATGAGCGCGCGGACGGATAGGCGCAGGGAACTCAGCGGTTGGCCTCCATATTTTACATTAAACCTTACCCCCACTTAATTTTCTTCACCATCAGGCCAACATTTCAATTGTAAGCGCCTGCATTCGTGTTTGCCCACTAGACATGCCAGCCCATGGATGCAGGCGAACGCACAACATCTGCTCGATGCGGCTATTTGTTGGCTGACGGCAAGCACGAGTGAAAAAAGCAAAGTGAAAAATCAAAGAAAAAAGGAGCAAAAAATCAGCAAGCAAACTTTGTTCGACGCCAGCCGAGAGCGAAAGTTTATTTTCGCCGCACATGCGTAAAGCCGCACACGACGCGTCTCTCTGTGGTGCAGAGAGCAGGTGGCGAAGGCGATATATGTACCATAGACATTTATGCCGCCACACGACACTTCCTGCGTCCTGCGCGACGACAAGTCAAAATAAACACGTGCAAGGCGTCTAATTCGCATCGGAAATGCATTTGCCTCCCATAAACAAGCAACCATAATGGCTTTTAGTTACATAAATATATGAGTGTGTGTGTGTGTATGTGTGCGATTCTATGTGAACATCAACTCAAGCATTCAGCAATCATACTTCTAAGGACGCTTATTCCTCGTTTGGCTCGTTCACCAAATTTTCCCTAGTTGATTTTGTTTGTCTTATTGTCAACGCTGCTCACCAGCTGTGGCCTGCCAGCCCACCGCTCACTGCACCAGCGTCCGAAGTGTCATCCCCTGCAGCTCGGCCGTTCAATGTAGTGGCGCGTCGAATGCTTCTTCACTACTTTAAATTGACTTAAAGCTCAATGGTGCAGTGGTTGGCAAACTTGTTATTACAATTGCAACCCAACAGCTCGTTATGGGCGGCATGAAATTGCCTGATACTCGTATGCAAAGGCAATCCCAAGACGGAGATAAGTAACGGGAAAATATAGCTGTGCGCAAAAGGCAAAACAAATGTTTTGTTGACCTTAACCTTTGAAAATATTTTCCTATCACAAAAGCCATTTTTCGTCTATAAATCCATTAGCCGTAAAGGCAAGGCTTTTGCGTAATGCCAGCGTGCATAAAGTTAGCAGCTATTTACGGAAGCAAAAATTTATATAAATAGTTTCGTAAGCCTCAACTACGCACTAGTTCGGGTTCGCATCATTCCAACCGGAATGTACTCGAATCTGATAAGCTAATCAGACCTTTCCTGATCTCTGTCAGCAAGTCAGTAGATTTCCAAATTGACGCTTTAGCAAAATAATAATTTGTTAATTTATAATTACATTTAAGGATTTTAATTAATTTGTAGAGCTGTAATTTCGCATATTCTATGCATTCACATTAGGGTGGCTAAATTTTCACAAGCTCAGAAGATCGGCCAAGCAGTTTAGGTCGAAATTTTCTTACGTTATTGTACAGGCGGTAAATGCCGACATGCAAATGCTGATTGCATGCAAATCATCTCATGCGATATAATGCAAATAGAGACCGCCGCTCATCGCAGCTCTCATGCAGTAGATTAGGTTAGGTTAGGAAAACCTAGCGAAGGGCCCACTCGGGCAAATAATCAAAATTTCGTTCATTCTGATACCATACAAAAGGTTTGGAAAGCAGAAGGAAAGGAACCAGACAGGTTTAAAAATGAAGAAGGCGCTTTGGATTAGAGGATGACGACCAACAGTGCCTAATTGCTTTTTTATTAACCACTTCAAGCTACTGATAAATTTCGCCAGGTGTGTGATATTTAAACCCTCAATATCTACAGGTGTAGCTAAAAAATGAGAGTTCAGATGTCTAAATCCCGACGAGAGCAGAGCAGCTGAGAAAGAGGTGCTGAGATGATTCCACCTCGTCCTCCAGTCAGCTTCTGCAGAAAGAACTTGAAGCAATACCAGGTATCATGGACACCTAACGGAAAATGTCCCACCAAATTCGAGAGCTGTGGCTTTGTTAGCTTTAGAAGTTCCCTCAAGCGCCTTGATGTACCCATGACCAGAATGATATCGCGACTCTGCACCTTTGCGCACTAACCCAGCGTTCGCTGAATTGACGCAAGGCTCATCTTTCCCAATCCTGTCATTTTGCAATGAAACCGTCTCCAGGATCTCCTGTCTAGCCAGCCAGGGAAGCCAAATGAGTCTATTATCGAAGTATTCGGATGCAATCGAGAGAGAAGCCATGCATTCCGCGATTAATTTCAAACTAATTACCGCCTGGCTGTCGGAGTAGATATTTGCGACCTTTACAGTAGTTATAGAAGAAAGCAACCAATCCACGCAGTAAGTCGCAGAGCTTCCTTTCACTGTTTTGACAGCTACATATGGTACATACATTTTTATTAAAACGAAGTCTTTACTCTTTTGCTCGAAAATGCAAGAAGTGTGATGTTTTGGTTTTTTCGAATATTGGCGCACTTGAAATCATAGTTTTCGAAATATGAAATTTTTTCTTCTACTACGATCGCCTGGATTTCGCATATTCCCCTAAACAATTACACTGAACGATTGCACCGCGCCATGGCGGTTAGGACCTTAGGCACTGGGCTGAAACCTGCAAGGGAGCAGAGGTCGCGGTCGGTCGGCGCAAAAACAACAGCCCAGAACCGTATACGTCTTATCGAAGCTCTGTGCTCCCGAGCGGAGTGAACAAGGATATACAAAAAAATTCCGGTTGCTTTGGGTGGGCCACCCTACTGAGTAGGGATGCCATCTTAGGGGTTTTCCCTTGGAACATATTAGGTAGGTAGGTGAATGCTTGAAGTGCCAGTCTGGCACTCCTCAAGTAGCACTAACGCACCGTTTTGATACCATTAAGAGACCTCCAACAGGCAGATGGAGGAAATTGAATAGCTTTAGGTTGGGGCACTGCCCCAGGCTGTCGAAGAAAGGTCTCCACAGCTTCTGCGATGGGGGTTAAATGGTAACCCTAGGTTTTCCGCGGGTGTACCGATCGTCGAGTGGCCGGTAAATATAGCTACGAGTTTGAAAATTGAATGGCGAAGAGTCCAAAGGACTTTCTGAGTCCCCTTTCTATAGCACATCAAGGAATGTAACTTCATCTTTTCTGCGCTTTCCTGAGAAATAATTTGTGCAGTTTACCTTTAACAACTGTCAGGGGGATGCCCATGACCGAGTAGGATTTCTCTGAGGCCAATTCAGTCCCTTTCTTGGCAAGCTCATCAGCAATTTCATTTTCCTCTACGTTCCTATGTCCTAGAACCTAGATTAGAGAAATGTTACCTGCACACCCAAGAGATTTGATCTCCTCCTTACAGGAGTTTCGTTCTGCATCATGGCGTCGTCAGAGCCTTGGTCGCGTCTTGACTATTGGAGAAAATGTTAACATCTCCCTCGCTCCCTAAGTATTTTGCATGCCTGCAGGATCGCTTCAAAAAACACTTTGGCAATTTTGAGGAAGTAGTTAAATTGGCGGATTTAGAAAATACGATGTTAACTGCTCAAAAATGCTATTATGTCCCTTGAGAGATTGCCTGCAGAGGCCAACCTCCTTTAACCTGAATGCACTTTGAGCTTCGATGGAAATAACATATTATTATGGGAACATTTTGAATGTATTTATTTTATCATTATTATTTTTTTTAACTGTAATTTTTATTATTATTATTAATTTGTTTTTCTTATTATTCTTATTCAATATTAAAATTAACTATCAAGACTATAATTGAAGAAATTAAATTAGAATAAGAAAATATTTTCATCCAGTTTTACTAAAAAATTAGTAGCAAAAGTAAACACCAATTTCTAGCATCGTTTAAAACTATTCCCTCTGATTTTCATAAAAAATAATCTGCTTTATTTCATTTCTTCCACAGCTGCTCTCGAAGAGGACTGCATCGATTTCCAAGGCAATTCAGTAAATCATGGCATGCTGTACGTACCGGGGCCGGGAGTTTGCAGTCTATGTGTCTGCTATCATTCGGAGCCGCTGTGGTGCAAGGCCATCTACTGTGATCCACCCTATGTAAGTTGGCCTCAAAAAATGGGTTGTACAATTTTTTTTAAATTAATTTGCATCACAAATATACTTTCGTTCTGCAGTTCTGCAAAAATTTCCGTGTAGGCGAGCGTTGTTGTGAATTCGAATGCTTGGATCCGCCTGGCGAGGATAATAAGTATCAAGTAATACCGTTATAATTAAATGCATACATACATATGTATGCAAATATGATAATATTTTCTAATTGTGTGCTTTCTTTTCTTCACTTTTCGTGCTTACTTTAGGAGCGCATGCGAAAACGCGCCGAAATATTGGCTGGCAATAGCACAGCATCGCTGCACATCACCCCGCTGGCCGTGTCCACTATAGTGTTTACGGTGCTAACGAACAGCATTTTCAATTTATAACTTCAAGCGAATGGCGAATATGCAGATTGCGGATGGTGGTGAAGCGGATGGAAGTGAAGCGGTTGAAAGTAAAAAACAAACAAAAAAAAGAAATATTAAAACCTAAAGTAGCAAATGGAAAGCGCCTTATTGGGGGAGTAGTGGAAATGTGTGATGGTCGGAGGTGTAGTAAGACATTTTTGCCAGTTGCGTGTTAAATACGATTAACTGTAAAATCGTATAGATTATATGCATATGAATTTAGCACATTTTTTATATACTTCAAATAACAACAAATTAGTGCGAAAGCAAAAACAATCTTAGCAAAAGTAAAAAATCAAAGAATCAAAAAATTTAAAAATTTAAAAACTAAATAAATGCAATAAAAAAATTAAATATAATTAATTACATATAAAAAAGAAAAGCAAGCGAACTTTCAAGGTATTTATCTAGGCAAATCAGTGAAAAAAACATATGGCTAATAATAATAATAATTAAATAATAATAAAAAAACAAAAAATAAAAAATTTAAAAAAATTTAATTAGGAAATATGATAATAATTTTGAAAAATTAAAGCGAAAATCTATCGCAAACGCATGATTTTAGTTGACATATGTACTAATGCAGGTGTGTATAGAACAACTGAACAATATATGCTAGGTTCTCATTTTCAAACTAATATTTACATACAAACACATATAGAACTTGCCCGTGCAACTAATTAGAACGAGCAACGTCTTTTGCGGCCGACCACTAAACTGCGTAACGAAATAAATAATAATAAAAATTAAAAATAAAAAATAAAAATATAAAATAAAAAAAAAACTACAAAATTAAAATAAAATAATATCAAAAATGAAAACAAAAAATACAAAAAATTAAATTTGTAATAAAAATAAAAAATTCAACAACCAAGTAATCCATGCATAGATACAGCCATGGTCATATAAATAGCACATTTAGACTTTGAAAGCAAAGAGTTGAATATGTTTTTAAATAATTATTTTTTATTGGAAAAAAAGCAACATAAAAAATAAAAAACTTATTTACTTCTACTTTAAAATAAAAAAAAGTGGTTTAAAAGAATTTCAGTTCTGATTAAATTTACGAGAACGTTGATAACTCACGAAACCTCCTGGACACATAAATAGCACATACTAAAAAATTCCAAATAAAAGCCAAAATAGTCAACAAATCAGATAGTTAAGTAATAATATTGTTTTACCAAATCAGTATTTTGTACTATATCCATCGTTTCTGATTACTTCCTCAAGCCGTCGCTCCATGCTTTCTACAAGCTTGTGGAATCTTTCCTTTGGAATCGCGTACCAAGCATCCTCAACTGCGGCCCACAAATTATAAAAATTTAAAAAAATTTTGTTAGCCATTTTGATCTTAACGTCATTTCACAAATTTTCTATTGGATTGAGATCAGCGCTCTGCGCCGGCCTATTCAGTACATTATTTTTTCTCTTCTGAACCACTGCTTCACTGTCTTTGCAGTATGCTTTGGATCATTGTCCTGCATAAATGTCCAATTGAATGGCATAAACTCAACACACAAACGGCTCCATTTTATTCTGGAGTATATCCAGATACTGAAATCTATCCATTTTACCAACCACGTGAACAATCGGCCCAACACCATGCCAGGAAAAAGCTTCCATGATGCTTTTGCCGCCGTGTTTAACGGTTTTTTTTTTTTGTGAAACTAGGATTTAGCGCTTGATTTTTTGGACGAAGTACAATAGTTTCAGCATCTGGTCCCATCCTCTTTATTTTGATTTCATCGATCCACAGTACATTTTTCCAAAACTGAATAGATTTGTCTTTGTGGGCTTTTGCAAAGGCAAGTCGGTGTTTGATATGTCTTTTTGAGAGGAGTGGTTTTTTTCTGCGTATGCGGCCAAACAGCTGGGCTTCATTTAATCGCCTTCCTACAAGCTTTCTGGACACCTGTAGACCAGATTCTTGGTTTATTTCAAGCATTATTTGCCGTGCCGACTTAAAATCATCTGCTTTGCTCTTGCGTATTATAGCTCTATCCACATTAACACGGCTTTGGCTTACTTTCCTTTTGCTTAGATGTGATGAATTTTTCTTAACTTAATTAAGATCACCATAAACCATTTTCCGAAAGCACATCATCATTTCAGCTATTTCTGCATAGTTTTTCCGGTATATAAGAGCTCTTTTCTCCGGCGTGCAATGTTTTCCACGTCCCATTTTTAGTAATTACTTTAAAATTTTATTTAAGAAACAAAAAATTATACTAAAAGTCGCTGAGACAATATTAAAGATTTACTCTCCGCTGCACAAGTTGAAATGTGCTATTATTGGGTCCACTTCAAAACAGCAATAAGCATAAATAAAATAGAACGCAAAAAAGTCCATCGAAGGAAAACGGTACATGTCTCGCATAAATGTAAGCTTAATAACGGCAATAAATGTAAACAATCAAATTTATTTGATCAAAGCAGAGTTCGTACTAAAAACTTAAGTAAACTGAACATATAAAGTTCACATTTGTGCTATTCACCTGTCCATGGCTGTATGTGAAGCTGCATAGCTAATTCTAGATTTAAAATCAAAACACTCCCAAAATGACATCCTGGCACTTAGCAGCGACTAATGTGAAAAAATAACTGTTAAAAAAAAAATCCAAAAAAAAAACTTGTAATTATGGCAGAAATTAATGTAAAAAAAAAATTGGCATTACCCCGTCAGTTGCCTGTCGACGTGTGACAATGTCATCTCTTTACTTTTCCTCTTTGATTTCTTAAGTAGTTTAGAACAACATATCTACTTCAATGACTTGCAAATAAAAACAACAACAAATCATTTATGTACACTGCATAATGTAGTCAATAATTGAATATACATACAAAAATATAATAAATAATTATCATTTTCGACTTGAAAACATTTTTAATTGGTGCTAAATGGAAGAGAAATCTATATATGATGAAGATGAATAAGAAGAACAAGGCGAATAAGAAGTAAAAGATGAATAAGAAAAAGAAAATGAATAAGAAGACGAAGACGAAGATTGACTAACGAAATTGAACATATTCAGTAAGCGTGCAAATATGCATACATATATACATATATTACCAAGTAGCACTTACATAATGCTTATAAGTCCAATTGTATATATGACCATTTGTACATAAAGTGTACATACATACATACATACATATTTGCAGCTTTGAATTTTTAGATAAATGCTTTAAAGGTATTCAAACACCAAATATTTACAAGCATACATAAATTTACATACATACATACATACATATAATATATTTCGATATGTAGTACGAAATAACGAAAAAAAAATATTTTAATAAAAAAATTATAAAAAAATATATATATAAAAAATGGGGGAGGGCATTTTTAATACTTAAAAAGC
The DNA here is from genome assembly GCF_028408465.1 of Anastrepha ludens. NCBI lineage: Eukaryota > Metazoa > Arthropoda > Insecta > Diptera > Tephritidae > Anastrepha > Anastrepha ludens. The sequence continues at coordinate 21,464,009 of NC_071499.1, read as the reverse complement.
AAATCAATATCTAAAAACTTAGGCAAATAATAGTTAATAAAATAGTTAATAAAAAAAATATAGTTAAAAAAATAAATCGGAAAATAATGCCGAAATCAGAAATTACAGTGGATTTTCGTTATGACAAATTTTTACTAGAAAAAAATAGTTAAAAAATAAATGGAAAAATAGTTAAAAAAATTATATTCAAATCAAAAAATAATACAAAATGCAGAAATTGCAGTGGAATTTCGTTATAACGGCATTTGAAGAAATTTAAAAAAAATTCGCTAGAACTGGAAAAATAGTAAAAAATAAATTTAAATTAGAAAATAATACAAAATAAAGAAATTACAGTGGAATTTCGTCATGAAATTTTTAGAAAATTCCCTGAAACTGCATTCAGTCTCATTCTTATTTTTTATGTTTAAATTACGAGCTCCTCAAAAAACCACATATTTAAGTATAAAAGTGAAAAAATATTTTATTCAAAATATTGTCTATCGGAAGCTGCAACTTTTTCCCATCTTTCTGGCAATTTATGGATTCCATCCCAAAGAAACTTCTCATCTTTTGCGCCGAGAAAGTCATCATCCCATTTTTTAATACCTTCAACATTGGTGAACCGTATTCCAGAAAGGTGATTCTGTATCGACCGAAACAAGTGGCAATCAGAAGGAGCTATGTCTGGGCTATAATTTTTGAAAGGTACTGCAACATGTGGCCGAGCATTGTCATGATGGAAAATCAATTTCTCGTGTCTCGTCGTTCATTCTAGCCGTTTTTCGGCTATTGCTTGCTTCAAACGTATCAATTGTTGCCGGTATAGCTCTCCCGTGATCGTCTGGCCCGATTTTAACAGTACAGCATACCCTTCTGATCTCACCAAATACAGAGCATTACCTTCAAACCATGAATATTCGGCATTGGTGGGGATTTGGCTGATTGGCCTGGCTTCACATATGATCTTTTACGCTTTGGGTTGTCGTAATGAATCCACTTTTCATCGCCTGTGACAATACGATGCAAAAACGATTTCTTTTTGTGGCGATTAAGCAGCATTTCAGACATGCAAAATCGTCTCTCAACGTCTCTCGGCTTCAATTCGTGTGGCATCCAATTTTCTTGTCTTGTGAATGTATTGGCTTCAGCAGCAATGATGCCACCCAAGTAGGTAAAGGTGTCAACGTTCGAATTTAATCACTATTTAAGAGGAACGATGGGCGGCTGCTAGTCGATCGAATTTTTTAGTTTATTTTTGTTTTACTTTAATTTTTAGATCCAGATAAGTCACTAAAATTTAAATAAAGAACATTCGCTATAGCAAAAAACAAGCCAAGTGTCCTCTTAGGCTTACCTCTGTCTTCACTAACAGATCCAAGATGGAATTGGGAATCGAAGCACGGGTTTTCTCTAAATCAGCAAATGAATCTATTTCCTTAAAAGCGCCGAATACTACTTGTGTTTTTCAGGCAGAAGCCTTTGGGATACTGCAGGCATGAAAAATGCTTAGGAAACGCGAGGGAGATATTAACATTTTTTCCGATAGTCAAGCCACGATCAAGGCTCTAACGACGCCATCCAAACAAATCAACTTCTGTAAAGAGGAGATCAAATCTTTTGGGTGTGCAGGAGACATCTCTCTGATCTTGGTTCCAGTAAATAGAAACATAAAGAGAAATGAAATTGCTGATGAGCTTGCCAAGAGGGGGTAAACTGAATGGACTTACTGAATTGATCTCAGAGACCTCGTACCCGATCATCGGCAATTGGCTGTTGTTAACCCCTTGCCGTTAACCCAAGGGGTTAAAGGATAATCGCACAACTTATTTTTCAAGAAAGTGCAGTAATGATGAAGCTCCATTTCTTCATGGGGTAATGCGAAAACCCTTTGGTCGCAGACAATAGACGCAGTATTCCGAAAAACCTGGGGACTTCACGCCATTCAATTTCCAAACTCGTAGCTGTGTTAACCGGTCACTGGACGATCGGCATTCACTCAGAAAAGCTGGGTTTACCATTTAACCTCCATTGCAGAAGCTGTGGGAACCTTTCAGAGAAGGAGCCTGTTGAGCATTTTCTCTGTAATTGTTCGGGTTTGGCAGCTAGACGATTAATGTTATTGGGTGCTGGGCTTCTTTCAACAGCCTGGGGTAGTGCGCCAATCTAAACCCCGTCAATCTTCTCCACTACTTCAATAGCTCTGGCTGGCTGTAGATATCTGCCTGTTGGAGATTTGTCTCATGATGCTATCACCACGGTGCTTTAGCACTACTTGGCGAGTACCAGAGTGGTACTTCAACCATTTCATCTAACTCCAATTATTTTGGTTCCCCATGGTATCTTGAGGCGGAGGACCAGGTCGTACACAATGTTCTACATTAAGAGACCGAGCACGGAGCCTTGAGAAGCGCCACCCGAGACAATACAATTTTTGATGCCTACTAAGGTTTTATATTCCAACAAAAGGTCTAGGAAAAAGTTTCGTATGAGTTTTCTTAGATAAAGGGATATTCCTATACGATTCCGTATGAATCTGGATTCTAGAATCTTTGCACAATTAGTCGTGTTTAAAGCATTTTTGATATCCAGGGAAACAATCAAGCAGTATTCCTTGGATTCTTCGGACCAACGAGCACCGCTTATTGTGTCCAGTGCAGAGTAGCTGTGCTTACGGCGTGTATAGTGGAACTTTCTTTTCTTAAGTCGAACTGGTTATCGGATATACCTTCTTTAGCTTGGACTTCTATCTCGAGCCGGTTGCATATAACTCGCTTCAAACCTTTCCCCGCTGAATCTATCAGTTAAATTGGCCTGTAGCTGCAAGTTTCCATGGAGGATCTACATGTTTTTGGTAGCAAACCCCTGTTCCAAATGAATGGAAAAGTTCCGTCATAGGCATTTATAACATTAAACAGATTCACAAACGACGTTGTCCAATTATTAATAGCAAGTTTCAGAACCAAATTTGGTACCTCACCGGGACATGGCAGCTTTTTGGACTTCATCTGAGGTTGCTTTCTCGATTGAGCTGTGCTGGTCCCTTGAAATTGAAAAGACTTGTCTTCTCTGCCTTTGAAATAGTGTAATCACTACGGTTCTTAAAAATCCTGGGCAAGAGGTCATCCCCTCTTTAGTGGTATTGCATTTTGTCTTCTTGAACATGTATTTATGTGCCTACATACGTTATACATATAAAAGAGCGTGGCATAAGCAAACTAATAAAAAATAACGGTACATAGATAAGCAGCATAATACCAAATAACATAACATAGCATATAATATAACACAACACAATATAACATAACGTGAAATAACATAACATAACATAACATAACATAACATAACACAACATAACATAACATAACATAACAAAACATAACATAACATAACATAATATAACAAAACATAACATGACAAAAAATTCTATACACAAATCACAAATAATTTTTAAATATATTTTTATATTGATTTACTCACTTAGTTGATTTTGTGTCTATTTCTAAACCTTTTCCAACGGAAGCTGTTTATTTCGGTAGCATTCGCTGTAATTTAACGAAGATGTGCAAACAGAAGCTAATTATAAACATAAAAATAAAAATTAGTTACCTATCAATTAAAAAAAAAAACAAATATAAGAGAAAATTACGAAAACTACAACTTATTAATATAAATAATAACTCAAAAAAAAATTCCGACTTTTATTTACTAGAAAGAGTCATAGAATTTAACCTTTGTCCGAAAGCTTTAGAATATATAAAATTACATTTTAACTAAATAAAAAAAATTTAATTTTAATTTCCATTCATACCAATGATGGCTGGTGGCAGACAATTTTATATAAATTACGAAACAACTCATAACTGTGGTCTTTTCAAGCAAAAATAAATATGAAGAATTCAAGCAAAAATAATCATAAGAAATATATTTAAAAAAAAGTGTGAACAGAATAATAAAAATGCTAACATAAATAGGCAAAACATTCAACAATAAAAATGAACAAAACCGATATTTAAATTTTTAGTATTGTAAAAGATTACACAATAAAAAGTAGCAAAAAGAGATTAAATTAAAAAATATATATTTATAAAATTAAAAACAAAATTCCACAATTTATTAAAAATAGAATGTAGAAGAAAATAAATCCTCCTTCTAAAATTATATAATAAACTACTTGACGAGTGCCATGCAAGGAAAATTTTTCTATAGATTTATAATTTAAGCTTTTTCTTGTAATGACGTTCGGCCTCGTTGTGAATTCCATGTGAACAAAGCAGGCCAATAAGTTTCGGTGCAAAGTTGGAAAAATGTGACGAAAAATGTTTTATAAACTCAGAAGGCGCATTCATTAAAGGTGGTGGCGTTAGACCAACAACAACGATTTGTACAAAGAAATGTCACGACAAAATAAAGTAGAAAATGAAAAGAAAAGCACGAACTATGTTGCACAGCCGACATGCAGTTGGAGCTGGAAGCATACGATGACGCTGAGAATCGAACGACTTTCCTCCTTTCATTTTATGCTGGCATCCGAATGTAGACGGCGAAAGAAAAAAAGCAAACCAGCTGGTCCACCGATACCAACTTTGATAGATTTACCTTGCAAATACTGTAATTTACGGAAAGATTTATTCACTTAGAATTTACGACAAGACTGTCTTTCGAATTATTATTAAAAAAATGTTAAAATACATACAAATACACACATATACTGCTGAACACTTTCAAGATTCCCTATCCTAATAATGATATTTTTCGAGTTGATATCTGCAATTCTAACTTCCTCTAACTTGCTAAATAATTTATAAGTCAAATTTTTCGGCAAGCAGGTTTAGTTCCAAATTTTTGCTTTGCAACCGAAGCAGTTGAGTTCGCAAAGCAACTAGTCTTTCCTGCTGTGAATACCTTCACAGGCAGACAATTAGCCATTAAGGCAGTAATAGCTGTGATGGAAAGAAGTGTATGGGAATACGAAGCACGAAGTACCGTCCCAAGCCGCCTCTGTATCGATATGGAAGGTGAGTACCTTGTGGAATATACTAACATCTTGCAAGGCTGCATAAATGTTTCACAGTGTTACCAAAGAGGTAAATTTAAAGAGAGAAATTTACTAAAATTCATGCATAACGAATATACTCTTCGCAATTAAATTCTCGTTGTTTTTTTTTTGATGAAAATACAACTTTATTTTGAAAAAATGATTACAAGTGAAACATTGAAAGTATTGCCCATCGCTGGCTACTACTTCTTCCCATCTTTCTGGTAGATCGTCGCGGTAAAACTGTTCATCTTTTGAGGCTATCCACGGATCAAGCCATTTTTTGATGTCTTCATATGAATGGAACTGCTGGTCTGCTAGACCATGTGCCATCGATCGGAACAGGTGATAATTGGACGGCGCAATATCTGGAGAATATGGCGGGTGGAATAGGATTTCCCATTTCAGTGTTTCCAGGTAGGTTTTAACGGGTTTAGCAACGTGAGGCTCATTGAGAAATGCCTCCCTCAGGCAACACCTCCACCTACTAGAGCCAAAATTAGATGCTGAAATAATTACATCGAAGGTATTAGATGAAGTAAAAATTTCTAAGCATTTTTCTACTTGATGCATTTAGTAAGCCACGGGGGGTCATACTATATGGCGCATTAAAGGCGATATTTTGGTTCTTTGTTGTTTTCTGTTTGATGAGTCCAGTTGCTTGCTTTAGTGTTCCATAATGGCAGATCAATATATGTTTCAGTACCAAAAAGGTGAAGAGCCGAAGTAGGCGGCCAACAAAAATGGGTGCTGTTTGTGGGCTCAAAATACAGTGACGAATACAAAGTAGTCTTCTTTTTACGTTAGGGCAACGACTTCGACATCGACATAATTCATATTTCTAAAACATCGATATTTTGAGATATTTTTGAGTGTTCAAAACATCAATTTTTGTTGTTCGATCTCTTTTTAGCATCGATGTTTGGCTTCAATGTTGGAGGATTTTTAGTCAAGAATATTTTTTTATTTATGTTTATTTTGGTTCACATTTTTTAGCATCGATTTTTTGCTTCAATATTGGAGGATTTTGGTCCCTAATATTTCTTTTAATTTTTTTCCAAATAAAGCTTATTTTGATAACATTTTTTATGACTGATGATCATTCGTTACATAAAAATTATCAATAATCAAAGCGATTTCGGAAATGAAATTTCAAACCGTCACTGTTTGCACTTGTGGCTGTAGTGATGGAAATCTCGTAAAATTACGATCAAGCTATTTAAAGTTTATGCTCGTTGTCAAGGTGACATTTCGCACTAAAAAAATTAACGCTAAAATAATGGATTTCTTTTTCCCCAATATTATAATTCAGTGGGGTATAAAACAGCACATCTAAATTTTCTGTAAAATTTTGAATACGAAATTTGATATGATGAACATCCTTTCAATTTGATTTTTGTTTTCGTACAAGTTATTGAAGATTTAAAAGTTTTCGTTTTCATGGTTCTACGAGAACGACCGCAGATCAATTTTTAGGGCCGAACCAACCAAACTGAGCCGAACTTCGACCAATTTCAGCCAAAGCTGAACCGAAACCGCACCGAAAATTGTATAGGGTCTAAATAACAAACTATAGGTAGGTAGGCGAAATGGTTGAAGTGCCGGTCCGGCACTCCTCAAGTAACACTGAAGCACTGTTTTGATACCATTATGAGACCTCCAACAGGCAGATATCTATGGCCAGCCAGAGCTGGAGGAGATTGATTGGATTTAGGTTGACGCACAAACTATGAATGATTTAAAAAAAAATCCAGTATTCTTACTAATAATAAAGCAAAAAAGATACTCGTACATACGAGCATGTCTCAACCCCTTTAATTTCAACTTATTTTTACATTTATTATATACTCTTATCGGCATTTTCACCTTGCTGGCGGCACCGTCTATCGGTATAAAGCTGATTTGCGGCACTGAACAATTTCTCACCAGACGCACCCGGTGGAAAAGCAGGTGATATTTCAAAGAAATTCAAAACAAAAGCTGTGGGTTTTGATGTTAGTAGTAAAAACAAAATGTTACAACAAATAAAAGGTAATAGAATTTCGGAAGAAAAAATTAGAACTTCGATGTTTTTGAGCCGAAGTTTCTCGAGCCCTGTATTGATGTTATGCCACCTTTGTCGCAGCTCTACCTTACGCCCGATTTTTGTTTAAGGTTAAGGTTAAAGGTACTCGTAGTCAGACAAACCTCTTTCTTGCAGCCCTGCCACAAGAAATCGCTACACTCATATTTTGCACCATACAATTTCACTCAATGATTAAACTCTAAGCAATGGCTACACAAATACAAAACAAAAAACGCTTTTAAATGCAATGCTAGTAAGTAAATAAAACAAAATTTAAATAGTCCATAGAGCTTTAAGCATGATTTTTTGCGTAAAAAAACAAATATTTTTAGTGTGTGAATTTTATTGCAATTAATTTTTAATTAATTGTTGTTTTTTTTTAGCGAAATGTGTTACTGTAAATCGTGTGAAACTGATTGAAAAAGTCCAATGGGATGGAAGTGTCGAATGCGTTTGAGTCAAGATTCTTTTTTAAAAGAATATCAAGAGAAGGCTGTGAGAAATATTTGCTTTAAAAAGACGAAACAAAATAAAATGAAACAATAATAAATAATAAAAATGTACCAAAAACTTGCATACATATGTACATATGTATATAAAATTAAAATTATGTAAAATACACTTAAATTAAAATTAAAATAAATTTAAGTAATAGAGGATGACAAAAAATTGTACGCCTTACCAGGCAGTTAAGTATTCTGTTATTGTCGTTTTTGAAGGAGTCAAAAATCAGAATTTTAAACTATAGTAGTCATATACATACATATGTATATACAATAGTAAAGAGTTATTAAGTACTTCAAGAAAATCTTGCGATACAAAACCTGCAAAAATTATTAGACCAACTAAATTTCCTACATTTTTTTTTGCCAGCTTAGGGCTAACAAAAACATGAATTTTAATATTTAAACTTTTAATGATAAATGATTTAAAAATATCCAGAAATACTCACACATTTCACTTGAATTGAATAAACAAATATAATTCTAGGGGAGAGTTTATAATTTGGAACTTAGTCATTTGCAACCTCCCTTGATTATAATTTGTTGTAGTCGTTGAGGCCTCTTTTTGATTAAGTTTTTTATAATATTTTGACCTAAGACCCATTGTGAAGCCTGCATTTGATTTTCCTCCCCTAACTAAGTTGCTTTACCCTTTGGGGACGGAGCCGCTCGAAGGACGAGCGTCGCTGAGGACGAGAGGTATTGGAGTGCGCAGTAAAGAAAATAAATACGTTGCACTTTATAAAAACTAAGGCTTTACTTAACACAAGAAACATTTTTCATAAAATCAATAAATAATTATAAACAAACTGCTATCACTGCTAATGTTGAAATGCCGGAATGGACTCCTTATTGCACAGATTTCGCTTCTATTTAACGAAGTAATGCCGTGATCTTTTGTCTTATCAGATTCAAAGTAATATTCGTCAGAACTGTCACTATCTAACGTATCATCTCTAGATCGCTTAGCCATCGTGCGTAGGATAAAATATAAAATATATAAAAAGCCTGCTAGTTCCTCTGGCAGTGATCCTGAAAGACTAAATCAAAGAACTAAAATTCGTTTTGACTTAATCGTCGTCTCACATTGTAAATTTACATTATAAGGAAGATAAGACTTCATCGCTAATGGCCCCTACTGAATAAAAAAAATACTTTTTTACTATACCTATGCGTATCTTATCGCTCAGAACGACAGACGTCGCGAGCCTTGCAGCTACGAACTAGTTTAGGCGGATATATGACGACACGTGTCCGGAACGGTAAAACGGCTTGGGTGGTTATATGCCGAAACTCGTCCGCAAAGGGTAAGGTTAGGTTAGGCTGAAGCGGTTGTCCACTGAGGCACACACAGACTCAAAGCCCTTTGTGATGCAGCGTGGGGAACTAGCCCTTATCCCTCCTAAAACAAATGTGTACTTTTCAAAAATTTCGTAAGATCCTTAATTTCGACAGAGCCGAGATTCATTAAAGAAATGTCCGCCCAAAATGGTGAGTCTACGTCTGGATAGAGCAGGACAGTGACACAGAAAGTGCGGGATCATCTCTTCCTTTTACTCGTCTAGACAACTTCTGCAGAAGTCATGTGTTTGCACATCTATTCTCTGGCCGTGCCTACCGATTAGACAGTGCCCCGTAATAACTGAAATCAGCGTGTTACGACTGTGCTTATCTCTTCTTAGCAGAAATTCCGTACCTTTAGCATTGAGAGTCGGCCACGGCTGTCGGGCGTTTTTGCAAGTGGCTTCATTACGCCATCTTTGGAAGGGTATACCTGTATAAACTCCAAGGGGTAAACCACTTAGATCTTTTTAAGAAGGTCTCTCCAGTGAGGCATTTTGCGAAAATCCCAGGTCCTCAAAGAAATAATCGCCAAGATATTTGTCAAGGCTTCTTTGCCATTCTACTGGCTAGGGTATCAATAGTGACCAGTTATAACACCTGTGAGGACGCTGGTGGTTGATCTATTGAATCCAAGCAGGCCTCATCATAATCATATTGGTCTTATAATTTTTTCGTCTAGAGTAGAACAATGACTGATAAGCGCTCTTTCTCTTATTTATTGAGCAAATCGTGAATTTTACAAGTCTGCAGATTTAGCCCACTTCCCATCCTCCCATTTTACACTAATGCACTCTGCAGGAGTGGTCCCTCAAAAGGATTTTGCTTAGCCTGGCAGAATCCTTCACGGGTTCAATGGATTCGCAGTACTCCTTCCAGGAGTTGCGTTTCGCATATTTAATGGCTTTTTTGTATTCACTCAAAATTATACGGTAATTTTCAAAGTTCTTAGTTTGGTAGCATTAATTAAAAACCTCCTAACCTTCTTTCTAAGTCGGTCAGCATCTTGCTCCATCAGGGAGGAAAGTCTTTCTTGCTAAAAGATACTGGACAAGGCACTTTGAAGCCCGTCTGATAGGATCGCTGCAAGTGCTCCACCTGTTTGTCCAGTTGATCAGTGGATGAGTTGAAAAAAGTTCGCATGTTCAATTTATTATTATGAAAACCCTATTGAACAGAAACCAGTCAGTTCTTTTAGCGTTCCTGTGGGGAGATCTGGTTTCCCGTGCGAAAATGATTTCGAAAAGGACCAACCTATGATCCAAAAACGTATTTTTCTGAGAAACCTTCCAATTATCAACCCTAATGGCAGGTGAATAAATAGAAAGAGTTATATCAAGAACCTCCTCCCAACCGTTTGATATTTCCGATGGTGAAAATACAAACGTGGGATTGTTGCCCTTGTTCCAAATAAGGAGATTAGGGCTAATAATGAAATCAAAAAGAGGCTCACCGCGATCATTTATCTCGCTGCTTCCCCAAATGGTATGTCTCGCATTGGCATCGCAGCCGATGAGGATGACCTCTTTATTAAATGAAGGTGAGTCCACCAAATGCCCCACTTGCTCAGGAGGTGCTGCATTTTCGTGGGTCATGTCTGCAGAAACGAAATAGTAGCAGCGGCCACTAGATGCTTATACACGGACTACTGTCACGTCTGGCGAGCTGAAATTAGAAGTCAGAAAGGCATTAATAGTATTCCTAACGAGGATACAAGCCCTAGGCTTACATTCCGACTGGGCATAAAAAATATCATAATGTCTGCTCTGGAGGCCCATGATCTTAAACTGCCGAAATCAGGGTTCTTCAACCAGCAGATATCTATGTCTTTCTCCCTGAGGATGACACAGAGGTTATCCGGGGCGAAACTAGCATGGCGAAGGTTAATCTGAGCTACCATTAATATTTCTTTATTAAAGGAGCCCCGCGGATTTCATAAAGCTCTTGACTTCGGATACCGCGTCCGTCGCAGACGGACTCTAATCATAACTCACCTCTAATCTTGGGAATATAATCGAACCCAAGCAGGTTGAAGGTTGTTCGGGTGGCTATTGCGTTCAGTTTTTGGTCAGCCAATTTTTTCTATCCCTGACAGAGTCCGTTTCTCGAAATTTGTATGCGCTTCAAAGATTGTAAAACTCTCGAGCCAATATAATATATTTAAAGATGAGTTGATTAATAGCCCTGAAAATAGTGGAACAGAGTAGTGGATTTAACTCCACATTTGCCGTGCTTTCAAGCAGCTGAAGAATGAGTTTAGTTAAAGGGCACTTTGAAGTTAGGGATAGTTTGTCGGTTCCATAGGAAAATCCCACTTTTGTCAGAGAAAATGGTCCTGGCCATGTGTTGTATAACCCCACAAAAATTTCAATGAAATATAAAAACAAACCGAGTGCAATTTAAATTATTCCACATATGTACATACGTACGAGGGTTGCTATTTATATTTCTGGCCTAACAAATGAAAAATAAAAATTGGTGGTTGAAAGAGGTTTTCTTATTTTCCAAGAGACACTTTTACCTTAGTTGGACCCAAATTCTTCGTTTATCCAACAACACTCGGTCACTCTGAAGTGGAGGGAAATAAAAGACCAGATGAGTGTACAAGGAAAGGTTCTGAGTTTAGACTTCAGCGAGTGATAGTGGACATAAGCATCCCTCTAAACGAACTGTACGCTGCGATTGGCTTGAGCGTAGTCGCGCCAACCTACAGAAGGTGGTCTCTGACAACTAACTGCAGGATCTCCAAAGCGCTCGGGGTAAAACTGAATCTTAAAAGGTCAAAATGTCTGCTTGGATTCAACAGATCAACCACTAGCGTCCTTACAGGTGTGATTACTGTACTTCAAAGAAACCAAGATAAATATCTTACTGGAGTGACTGGTTACCTTCTTAAAAAGATCTAAGAATAAAAAGATCTAAAAATCTTGCTTAAACAACTTAGTTAGGGGATGGAAATCAAATGCAGGTTTCACAATGGGCTTTACTTACACCGAGTGTCGTGTCTTAGACAAGCAACCTGGCTAACCTAACCTAACTTACTGTTCAAAAAATAAAATTAAATAATTTAATAAAATACGACAAGGTAATCAAGCAAAATATTTTTGTTGCTCGTCATACAAATGCCCAAGGAAGCCTCATTCTTACGGTGTGTGACATGGCGATCTTGCTCAATGATTTCGCGCACTGATTTCACATTTTCCGGTACAACAACTTTTTCGGCCACCTTTTCGGAATGCTCAATGAGCGAATGAGAAAATTTATTGTACCAGTGCGGTGCTAAAGGATGGTATCTCCTCCCCATATAATAATTTTAGTTTGGCAGGCTTTCTTGTCTTGTCTTGTTGATCCATGTTGAAAATTGTGAAAAATGGTCGCACTAAAAAGTTCACGGTTTCTTTTCATTTCTTAAAGGCAACTGTAAGGCCGATGAGTTAGCTAGATTAAACCGCTCGCTCCAAACTAGTCACCACAAGGTCGACATACCCATACCCTTAGCAACATCTAAACTATTAATAGACAGACACAAAATTACTGCTGCTAATTTCAACACCTGCGCTATCAGTAGAAAACGTGGCCCGAATGGAACAAAGGCCGCATTAAGAGTCTGCTTAAATTAAGTAGGAGGGATCTAAGAATCGTAATAGGTGCCCTCTCTGTCCACTGTCTATGAGCAAGGCATGGCAGTAGATTACGAACACCATCCAATGACTATTTATTTATTGTAGAAGCTGTCCATGCGGGTGACTGGCTCTGTGTAGAAGACGATTGAGATTGCTTTTCTGGACAACATTGCGGATGTTGCGAATCTCACACTAGCCAGCTTTCAAGCTATCAAGTAGAGCAAGGATAGGATAGTTCCGGTGGTATCACAAGTGGCCTCTAACTGGCCTGGGTGCAACGAAGGATATCCACTTCACCTAATTTAATTTCATTTTTTTGCCGTGATACATTTTTGAAGCCCCTGTAAGCAATACTAATATGGCTAAAACATCAAAAGGTTCTGAGCCCGTTTATGTGAAAATATTAGTCTGAGGACAAAGAAATCCATTATTTTCTCAGTATATGGCTGTAGTGATCGATATCTCATAAAGTATCGATCAAACAGTTTAAAGTTCATGCTCGTTGTCAAGGTCAAATTTTGCGCAAAAATAATGGATTTCTTTTTCCCCAAACTTTCGTATATTAATATAGTTTTCTTTCCAATGGAAACGTCAGAGGGCGTCTGGCAATACTAGTCCAAGGCCAGAAATATAATATAAATAGCAAATCTCATATAATTTTTAAAAATTTTGGTTGCTATTAAACAAGACCCCACAGGAAATTATATGGTACAATAGACAAAAAAATCGATTTAGTGTTTCAATTTTTTTTTTTTTTTTGACCTGAAAAAATGTAATTAAATAACTGAAAGTCATCCACAAACAAATAAAAAAAATTAAACCAAAAATTACTTTAAAAGCAAACAGTAACGATTTTCTGAAACAAAAACACAAAATAGCTCCACACAAACTAATTATTACAATAAAAATACAACACAATTAATACCGAAAAGTTTAAAAACTAAACTTTTAATAAATCACAAAATAAAATTGCCGATCACAAATCTAAAAAACAGAATAACTCAAAAATACAATATTCAACTTTATAGATAAAATAATTTAAAAAATATATATATAGTACATTTTTGTCAATTTGAAATTTAATTACGAACACAAAACTTTTAATAAAAGGTAGCAAATAGTCAAATTTTTAAAGTAAAATTATTATTAACGAAAAACAAAAATAAAAAAAGTCAAAATAATAATTCCTGATCAAATTGCCAATTCTCAAAATACAGAGCAAGTCCATTCAAAATTAAAATATTAAATTAAAAGGAACCACTAAGTAAAATTTTCACTAAAAATAAAAAATAAAAAATATGAAAAATAATACTTCTTTTTTTGCAAATAATTCACGCTCACAAAACGAGTTTTTACAGTAAATCGAAAAAAATGATGCTAAAAAGCTACAATTTCGAAAATTATTGTAACTCACAAAAATTTCGCTTTCGAAGTCCAAAAGGAAAATTTAGTAAATTTAGTTAAAAGTAGCCGCACAGATTGCGGCTTTGGCATAAATAAAAACTTATGAAAATATTGGCGGTGTTAAAAAAAAAACAATTGTGAATAAATGCATATATGAAAAATATTTACAGTTAAGTATGTAAATCGAATAGTTAATAAATAAAAATTTTCACACCAAATATCTCAGTGCAAAAATAAATAATACAAGAAATTCAAGTTTTGAAGTTTTGCAATTTATCAAATTGAAAAGTAAAAAGTCAGGTAAGCAAATGGGAAAAACAACAGATCTGTTTGCATCGTAAGTTGCTCTAAGACTCCAGCTTTTTGACAGCTTTTTGCGACTCGAAATTTTTATTGTCTCTCAGTATTATAAAGGTTGGTTACATTTGAAGGGCCGATGTTGAATGTGAACCACACCTAAACGTCAAGTGTCTTTCTGGATTTCATTTGATATTTTTTAGTTTCAGACTAACTCAATTTGAACCATGGAAAGATACATAATCGAACAACGCGTTAAAGTTATTCAGGCTTATTATGAAAACGGGCGTTCAAATCAAAATGCATATCGCGCACTTCGTGAAGAAAATCATCTTCAGTGATGAGGCACATTTTCACCTCAGTGGATTTGTCAATAAGCAGAATTGCCGCATTTGGGCGAATGATGATCCAAGAGTGATTGCCGAAAAACCAATGCACCCACAAAGCGTGACTGTTTGGTGCGGTTTATGGGCCGGCGGCATGATTGGGCCGTATTTTTTCCAAAATGAGGCCGGTCAGGCAGTTACTGTGTTATAGGCCCTTATTATGAGCAACATTCGATCTTCGACTATAGTCGAAAATGCTGATCGAACGAATTTTCATTTGGTATTATGGTGCTCATTCGTTGAAAAATAGGACTATTGTGAATTTCGATCGCTCGACGCATTTACAATAGATAATTTTTTCTCAGGTGATACAGCAAATCAAAATAAAGGAAAAAACCGATTGTATTGAAATTCGCTTGTATTGTATTGAAATTCGCTGAAATTTGCTAACAACATTTTTAAAAGTTAAAAAAAGTATTTTTTGTGAAAATGAGTACAACGGAGTTGTGGTTCGACGATTTATCAGACGATAAAAGATTAGCGGAACTAGCTAGAAGTAGAAAACAGTTGAGGGGCGCATCCAACCCCTTAGAAATGGCTTCCACTGAGTACGTTTAGAATTTTCAAAATGTGTTGACGTACTTAATATGACATAAATTTCCTTACAGATTTTTAAAGAACTTTAGATCATCTAAAGAGGCGTTTATGGACCTACTGTCCAGTACAGAAAACCACTTGCAGCAGTGCACCCGAGCCAAATCTTCCAAATATTTTAAAGCTAGTCACAGTTCTGCGATTTTATGCTCAGGGATCGTACCAATTGAGTATTGGTAATGAAGGTATGCTAGGACTTGCTCAACCCACTGTGTCTGTTGTGCTATCGGAAAAAATAGATGTCCTGGAAAATTATATTTGCCAAAGTTGGATACAATTTAGTAGTACAGAGGCTGATCTGCAACAAAGAAAAGCACATTTTTATAGCAAATACAGCATAAGAAATGAAGTTCTTAGAATGTTATAGAAAAATCTAAAAAGTATTAAATAGAAACCTTTACGCCACAGTTTCTGTTTTATTTTTGTTATAAATTTTCTTTATTCAATTATTCGTCATTAGAAAAAAATATGTATATATTTCAGTTCCTCTACGTATTTCAGCCCATACCTGCCAAGGGAAAATAAAAATGTATTTCTATAAACATCACAAAAAAAACCATTATATTAACCTTAATCCATTTTGCTGCCGTTCTAACTGGTGGTCCCAAGCAATTCAGCTCCGTTGTAAATTCCTCCCATTTTTTTGCTGCTTGAACTTTGGTGCAAATCCCTTTTGCGAATTGTGGATTCTCTTTCATTAATGCAACTAGCCTTTCTAATTGCTGTTTGGTACTCACGATTTTCGACCTGCATAAAATTAACAACATTAGTATATATTTATTATTTGGTTACTCTAAAACCATAAATAATCGCAAACAACTTACATTTTAACAAGTTTACCAACAATACGCAACGCAATCGAAAGCAAAATTGCATTCGACTCTAAATTCGGTATTCAACGAAAATTTCGACAGGGCTGCACCGCTCATAATACCAAATTGACATTCGATTTTCGATCTTCGACAACCAACGAATATCGAAGATCGAATATAACTCATAATAGGGGCCATAGTGTTCGCTATCGTGAGATGATAACGAACTTTTTATGGCCCGAAGTGGAAGATATGGATGTGGACGATATGTGGTTTCACAACAGGGCGGTGCCACTTGACACACAGCTAACGAAACAAAGGCTATTTTGCGCGAAAAATTTTATGGCCGAATAAACTCACGTCGCGGCGATGTCAATTGGCCGCCAAGATCATGTGATTTGACACCGTTGGACTTCTTTCTTTGGGGTTATTTGAAAGAAAAGGTGTACGTCGATAAGGCAGCAACAGTTCAAGAGCTAAAGGATGAGATAATTCAGCACATTAACGGCATAGAACCTCAATTATGCCTCAGCGTCATCGAAAATTTGGACTATCGGATGGAGGTGTGCCGCGGCGGCCAATTGATCGATATTTTGCTCCATACGTAATTGAGTCATACCAATATTATCGTAATAAAGAGGAATGAAAATAATTTCTTAAAAAAATTGTGTTTTATACAAAATCAACACCGGCCCTTAAAACTTAACCACCCCTTACAATTAACTATCGAAATTTATGTATTTGGAGTTTTTTTTTTTTTTTTGGCGGTGAGGTTGGGTTAAATATTAATTCGCACCATATAGTAACCGTCGCTACTACGTGTGTGGTGATTCCACTAAAAACATCCCTCCTCTTCTCTTGGATTATTCCCTCCACCCACGGGACAGCTTCCCCATTGCTTCGAGGTAGAAGGGTGTCCTAAGAAGGACACTTACTTACTCACCCTGCGTCCAGGGTCGCCTATTTTGAGAAACCTATGCTCAATACTCTTCAGCATAACTTTCCATTTCACGTTTCTTTTTTCGGATAATATCCTCTATTTGCGACTGCTTTTCATTTTTCTTCGTCTATCAACATTTTCTCGATTAATTTTTCAGGTGTAAATACACCAATAGCTCGGTTCAGAGCTGTTCTCTCTATGTTCCACCTCTCGCATTTAAAGAAGTTGTGCTCCGCATCATCATACTCAGTATCTCCATATATGCAGTTTGGTAGGCTCACTTTTCCCATTCGCCACAAATACTTGCGAAAGAACCCATGTCCGGGCAAAAACTGTGACCGTGAGGCAATAGTTAACCTCACCGTGCTTTCTTTCTACCCACTTTTTTAGATCGAGTATCGAGTCTCGCTCTCCATCTACCGTACCGTTCAGAGTTCCATCTTGCCTGCCAAAGTGTGAGCGTTTGAATTCTAATATCGGAGAACCGTGGTACTGGGGTTCCTGTGTTTATTGCCTCCCATCTCCGTTTGCGCTCTTGTGCTAGAATATCTATAGGGATGGTTCCGCTGTTAACTAAAACCGCTGTTCTGTATGACGAAGCCACTCTGAGAGCGCAGGTGCGTTGCACAGATTGCAGAGTTTTCCGCCGGCATTGCACCCTTAACGAATCTTGCCCATATTTCGCATCCGTGTAAAAGAATCGAGTTCATCGTGTCCATTAAAAGTTTTCGCTTGTTCTGCGTTGGACCTCCAAGGTTTGCCAAGAGCTTACTCAACATGCCGCTTACTTTGGCAGCTCTTGTGGCAGCATGATTATGTCTGGGTATATTCAATAACGCATTATAATGCGCAACGTACTTTTGCAGTGTTGGCAATGCGTTCAGAAATGCAAATATGGCAGTACTGCAAATGCATCGCGTTCCAAAACGCCATTTTTGTATCAAACGTCGCGCATTATTTGCAGGAAAAATTTTAATACTGCCAATCCATCAATTGCAACACTTGTCACATTGGCAGTGCTGCCAGCGCTGCAATTACTGCGCATTTATAATGCGTTTCTGAATATACCCTCTAATTGCACTCCTAGGTATTTGACTTTTTGTCGATAAAGTGGCTTCGAGTACTTGTATATCTACTTCTAATGGGATACGTCTGTTGGTTAGAAGGATTAGCTATGTTTTCTCTGTGGCCAACTTAATCCATGGTCTTCTAGCCATGTCTGAGCTCGGATCATCAGGGAGTGGAGACAGCTGATTCGACTGATGACGGGCCACTTTCTGTGGGCGAAGCACATGCAAACGGTAGGCATCTTAGACAGTGTACTCTGAGACGGCGGACCACTTCCTGTGCGTCTGCCCCGCCCCGCCTTCGCTCGAATCAGGTTTGAGCACTGATGTGTTAAGGGGTTACATGAGTTTCGTCGGGTAAAAAAAGGCCTATTTTCAATTTTTTTTTTCTATGTAAAAAATTATTTATTTAATTCAAACTTTTTTCTGTCTTTTAGATACATATTTAAAGAATAATTTCTGAAAATTAAAAAAAAAAAAATTAAAACTCCTCCATTGTGACGCCATTTCCGATGACCTTCGGAAAAGAGGTGCATCCGCGTTGTCAGCATAACTCCTGACAGGATCATCAAAAATGAAAAAACAAAAATAAGTGCTTTAGTTAAGACCATAAACTCGTGCTTGAACGAAGGAAAAAAAAAGTAAAAATTGGAATTTTGGCAGACATTTTTCCAAAAAAATGAAAGTTTCGGTCAAATTTGCTTGACATTTTGTTTTTTTTTAAATAGATGTAATTGAAAAAAAAAATCCTTCGTTCAAGCACGAGTAAATTGTATTTCGAACTCCTGTGTAACATTTCAACAAAATCGGTTTAGTAGTTTTCGAGAACATTTGACAACCGACTTTGAAAACACGGTTCCGAGAAAAACGCGTCTAAAGTTTTGAGTAATAATAAAAGTGGCTTGGAGCGCACACATTCCAAAGGCTGTATCTCCGAATTTATTATTCGGATCGACTTGAAAATTTAGGATAATATTCCTGAGATGTAGAAAATAATAAGCCAAAAAAAATAAATCGATTTTTTGAACCAACGAAACCCATGTAACCCCCTAAGAAGCGACCACCTTGGCTCCTTGGCACTCCAAGATCTACTCAGATTTCTTCGGAAATCGGGTAGATTTAAAGAATATTAAAAGGGAATCCAAGTGTCGTACAATGGACTTAATTAATGTCTGAGTGCTGCACTTGCTAGTTGTCCTAACAAAAAAAAAAGTAAACGAAAGTCATTTTTTGTAATGAATTTTTCACATAAACTTACTTGTAGTGAATGCCATTTATTTAATTATTTCAAATATGCTTTAGCAGCAATATTATATGAATATTCATTTAAATTTACATACTTATGAGCTAACTTTAAATATTACTTAGTGATTAGTTTTAAAAATAAGAAATACTCTTTGAGTTTACATCTGTAGGTTTTTGAGTTTTCACCTGCCATAGCGACCGGAGCGTACGACGACCCAAAAGCCTTCACGGCGTGCAAAACTCCAGCACTGAAATTAAGCCTGTGCCCTAAACACTAATTACTACATATATATTAATTATATAAACAACTTAAAAAGAGAGAAGTGCCCAATTTCAGTAGTAAAATTGTGAACAAAACAAAAGAAAAAGTGGCGTAAAAACTCGACACTAGCGAAATAATAAAACAATGTTTAACAAGAGAACGAATGACACATATACTTATATATTGTATTATATATATATGTATGCGTTAGTATGTAATGTGATATCTAAAAATAGCGCAAAATTAAACATAACCTCACTTAACGTAGCAGCTGTAGCTGCGTATACTCATACTTCTTGTACACTAAATTTTAAAATAAAAATATTTCTTTGTATAGTTGTTGTTGCAATTTCTGGAGTAGTAGGAGTTACAAAATGTACGCAATATTTATATTATTAATTAATTATTTGTTCAACTATTTTATGTACAAAGCCTACTTAACAAACAATGCTGCCGCACTTCCTCATCTCCGCTTAAATGTATGTCTGTGCTATCGAAGAAAACTAACGCCTCAAAAATATTATTTTGCTGTATTTACAAATTCCAAACGTCGCTTCTACTGTGGCGCCTCCTTATCGGCACTCTGCACGGGCGCCACCTCTTTCATCGACTCTACTTTGGCGACAATCTTCAACGCTGGCCCCAATTTCATGCCCATCGCATTCACCAAATGATTCTCCTTGAGCAGCATCAATGCTTGCCCATCGATTTCCTGCTGCTCAAAATCATCCACATAATCGGTGCAGCCAGGTAGGTGGCGTATAAATTCGCACACTTCAGCCACACTCCAGTCGGCCATGGCGGGGCGTTCGCTGTGTACGGCGGCACCCGTCTGCGCCGCAGCAGTGCCAGCTGCGCCCCCAACATTGTTCGCCGCACTATTTGCAACCTGTTGCGCTTCGGCGGCCATAGTAGCAGCCACAGCGGCCGTATTTTCATGCTTCGAAACGCCATTATTGTTGTTAAAGGCAGTGATTGGCGCAGACGGTATGGGTTCGGTTTGCATTTTCTCAGGTGCAGCAGCGCTGTTTGCGTTGCTCGTAATACTGGAGTTGTCGACGGCAGCGCTTTTGTTATTCGCCACCAAGGCATCGCCAGCTGTATGCTGATTGCCTGTAGTTGTGGCGTTGCTGGCATTGCTCTGTGTGGGTGCCTCCGCTGGCTGCTCGTTCATGGAAGCCGCCTTCGATTGGCGGGCACAAGTTAGCGAGCAGAAACGTTTCTTCTTCAGTTTCGCTTTGTGCTCCGGTTTGCCGCATTGCTCGCACGCAATCATATCGGGTGGTAGTGAAGTGGGGCCGTTGCTCTGGTGGTTGACTGCATTATGTGCCTCTTCATCCACGGCAATTTTCTTTCCTGTAAAAGTTTTTTTGGGGAAAAAATGATGAGTGTGCATTGTGTTGTGGGATGATTAGCTTGATTTTGCTAATAACTTGACGATACTTACGGGGTGGCTCATCGTCAGCATCTTTGTCTGTGTAACGTTGGCGCGTCACTGGAAACGGTTCGTTGGCCTCTTGTATGATGAAACCTTCGATGACGTGCGTCAGCACATTGGGCTTGATCATGGCCTTCGGCAGATCCTTTTCCACCTTGACGCTTGCCATGCTGGACGTGTTCTTGGGCATGCTGTTGGATATGCTCGTCGAGACGGCATTTGTTGGTTTGGTAGCTGGGGCATTGCTTTCGTCATTTGTAGAGGAAGCAACTGTGGCAGCTGTGGCAGCTTTTTCCGCCTCGGCGTTGGGGGTTTTGCTGCTGTCCTGTATACGATTG
This sequence comes from Anastrepha ludens, assembly GCF_028408465.1. Classification (NCBI taxonomy): domain Eukaryota; kingdom Metazoa; phylum Arthropoda; class Insecta; order Diptera; family Tephritidae; genus Anastrepha; species Anastrepha ludens. Next base: position 21,442,677 of record NC_071499.1, on the reverse strand, counting down.
CCAGATGCACCTGTGGGTAAGTAATTCAGAATTATTTTCATATTTGAGAATTATTAAGGGAAATATGAAAATATCAGAGACTATTTTTCTTGATTCTGAAATACCGTCGCGGAAGGGACTAGATTTATATGACTGTAAGCCAGAAGTATTCTTCGAAATTGGCACTGTGTTGTGGGAAAGGCTTGTATTATATTGTATTGTACAACAACAACGAATTATCTAATATGAGCCCATGAATGCTTTTTACAATTTAAAAAACACATAAAACTGCAGGTTTCGTTATTTGTAGCAAAAAATTATGGCGCACAAACAAGGAATAAAATAAAAATACATATAATTGTAATTATAAGGAACAAATTAACAATAAAATTGAATGAAATAAGAGAAAAAAATAGTATAAAGTAAAATATAATACGATGAAACCATGATTCAATTATTAAAGCTTTGACATTAGAATTCTGGTGCTCCCTTAGAAGAGTTCGCATTTCAGGGGGGAGCCTGGTTTATGAGGTCTAAAAATTGCATCTCTTTGCGTTTTTTTTTAAGGAAAAAATTAGTTTAGCACTACAAAGTTTTTTCTATCTTTTAATGAACATTTAAAAAGTATAAAAAAATTTTTGTACTGGTTAAAATAAGTTGAAAAAAATGTTTAACATAGAAATTAGTAGAGCGCATCAACGCTGGAGTTGCCAACTGGCGTACAAGAACAGCTCGTAATTATTATCTAAAGTAAAAAATTCAAATGGATTTCTAATTATCATGATTTTTTATTCTAGATGAACTAAGAAAACTGAGAGAAATTCCAAAATTTCAACTTTTTGGAGGTTTTAAAGAAAAAAATGCCTTTCTATAAAAAAAAAAATTCACTTCAACTTGGTATAAAAATCTTGAAAACATTTTTTTTATCTATTTTGTTAGTTCAAATAGAAGAGAATTTAATACTGAAGGGAACAAGCTATGATTCATTTCAAAAGGTTCATTAGTTTTTTTTCATTCATGTACGCCAATTCAAAGAAATCATAAAAATGAAAAGTCGAGAAAAAATAAAGTTTGTACTATAGCTGTCCGGTCACAGCGTAACTACCTAACGCTCGCCTACCTTTGGCTTTGTATCTACGGAAATATTGAGAATTAGGCTCTGTAACTTTGTGTGAATATTCTGAAATATATTAGGAATCGCTTAAAACGAAAAAAAAAATTGATTTTTTTGACCTTATAAACAAGGCTCCCCCCTTCAGAAGGCTGAAGTAAGTGGAAAAAGTAAATAACTTTTTGGACAAAAATGGTAGCAAAAAAAGTGTTATTTTTTTTTTTAATTAATTAACTAATTTCGGGGCATAAGTTCATAGCGTTTTTATATTTTCTTTTATTTTACAACGATTTTTTTGCTGTTTGGCAAAGGGTAAGTACACATTCTATAGAACTCTCTTTCTGCTCTACAAAACTATGTTAATTGAATAGTTGAGTTATTTAATTTTTTATTAGTTTTAAGGCTTAGAAATGGAGTACCCATGGGGCAAAAATCAACACTTTCGACCTCTTCTTTGCTTTTCATCGAGGTGAAAAAGCTACCGAAGCTGCTGAAGCAGCCGGGGACATTTGCGATGTGTATGGAGAAGGTGTCGCAGGCGAGTCTACAGCACGGAAATGGTTTGCAAAGTTCAAAAATGGCGAATGGCGACTTTAACGTCGATGACACGTCCTGCAGCGGAAGGCCTTCGATAAAGTCTCAAATCACTTTTGAAGTGTCGCCAAATCAGTCGTGAATTGGTGGAAAAAATTAACTGCGATAATAAAAAGGTTCTAAATCACCTTCATTCAATGGAATTTATCGAAAAATTGGGATCCTGGGTACTTCACGAGCTCAACGAAAAAAACACAGAAAGTCGCCTTCATAAAATTGCTCCTCCGCATCTCGCCCGCCATCGAGCAAACACGCGGTCACAAACTGAGCTTTTTATACCGAATCGTCACGGGAAATGAGAAATGATGCCTATACATCAATATGAAGCAAAAAACAGGAGTGGCTGGCTCTAGAAGATACGCCAAAGCCAAGAGTCAAGCCGGAACTTCATCTAAAGAAAATCATAAAAAGTGTTTGGGTGGACTGGCAAGGCATTGTGCACTGGCAAATGCCCAAAAAGAATGCCACGGTCAACAAAGAGCTCTACATTGCCGAACTATACCGCCTGAATGAGGCTATTCGACTGAAAAGACTTGATCGACATGTCCAAACAATACTACTTCACGACAATGCCAGGCCCCATGTTGAACAAGTCGTAAAAGCCGCACTCCGAGAGCTCGAATGGGAGGTCCTTCAGCATTCGCCCAATTCTCTGGACCTTACACTGACCGATTACCATCTTTTCCGCTCTCTGTCAAACCAGATGCAGTGGCGTTACCTTCGATAACAAAGAAGAGCTTAAAAACTGGCTCAACTTTACTTTGACAACAGACCAGGCGATTTTTGGCGAAATGGCATCAACAAACTGGTCGAGAGGTGGGAAGAGATTGTAAAGAGCGACAGCGAATATGTAGCTGATTAACTTATTGATATAATTATTGTTTTCTGTTTTAGTAATAAAATGTTTGCCTATGGTAAAAACGCTACGAACTTATTTCCCGAACTAATAGAAAAATACCACTAATAAGAGAAAATTAATAAATAAATTAATGAATAAAAATAAATATTTATAAAAAAAGAATTGTAAACAAAATGTATAATCAAAATTTTTTTTTTAATTTTAAAAATAATTATTAAAAAAAATTATACAAATACATTTGTAAAAAAAATTAATTAATTAAAATTAAAAAAAAATATAAAGAAAGAATTATAAAAAAAATAAAAAATAAAAATTAATTTAAATTAAAAAATTATAAAAAGAAGAGTTATATAACAAATTAATTAATAAAAGTAACTAATAAATTAATTAAATAATTAATAAAAATAAAAATTTATAAAAAAAGAATTATAAAAAACAAATTATAAAAAGAAATTATTAAAAAAAATTATAACAAAAATTATAAAAAAAAAATTAAAAAAAGATTATAAAAAAGAATTTATAAAAAAAAACATTAATTATTTAAAAGAAAAACAATATAAAAAAAGAAATATACAAAAAAATTAGCTAATAAAAGCAACAAATAAATTTATTAAACAATTAATTAAAAAATTAATTGATAAAAATAAAAATTTATAAAAAAAGAATTATAAAAAACAAATTATTAAAAGAAATTATGAAAAAAAAAATACTAACAAAAATTATAAACAAAAAAAATTATAAAAAAAATTATTTAAAAGAAAAACGATATAAAAGAAAAAGAATATACAAAAAAATTAGCTAATAATAGTAACTAATAAATTAATTAAACAATTAATAAAAAAATTAATTAATAAAAATATAAATTTATAAAGACATAATTATAAAAAACAAATTATAAAAAAAATTATAAAAAATATATTATTATAAAAAAAATTACAAAAGAACAATTATTAAACAAAAAATATAAAAAAGAAATTTATAAACAAACATTAATTAATTAAAATTAAAAAAAAAAATTATACAAAAAAGTAATTAATAAAAGGAAATAATAGATAAATTAATTAATTAATAAAAAAGTAATAAAAATAAAAATTTACAAAAAAAAGAATTATAAAAAAAATATAAAAAATATAGAGAAAAATTATAAAAAAAAATTATAAAAAATAAATGTATAAAGAAACATAAATTAATTAAAATTAAAAAAATAAAATAAAAAATAAAAAAAAGAATTATGCAAAAAAATTAATTAGTAAAAGTAACTAATAAATGAATTAAATAATTAATAAAAAAATTATAATTAATAAAAATAAAAGTTTATAAAAAAGGAATTATAAAAAACAAATTATAAAAAAAAAATTATAAAAAAAAATTATAAAAAAAAAATGTTTAAAACAAATTACAAAAGAACAATTATTGAAAAAAAAATTATAAAAAAGAAATTTATAAAAAAAAATAAATTCAATAAAAAATTATAAAAAAACAATGTATTAATTAACAAAGGAAAAATAAACTATAGTTTCAGTAAAATGAGCAAATAAACATTTAAAAAGGCAGAAAAGTAATTCCTTGAAAAACGAAATTCCCTTTTTGTTAAAAATATTAGGTTAGGTTAGGTTAGGTTATACTGGCTGGCCGAAGCCACGCAGAGACCAATTTGGTCCATAGCGATACCAGATCAGAGTGCTATTTAGCGAAAACAGCCATCACTCAAGATGTGCGTACTGTTCGCGAATTTTAGGAGTCGTTCAAGCTCCAGTGCAGGGATAGATTCTAGCCTTTCAAGGCTGAGAGCGCTCAGGTAGCATTTAAATTTTTACTTGGAACATCAATTCACATAGTCCTTTTAAATTTACTGTCTTACATTTTATTAACACTCCCTTCCCTTTAAACGACTTCACTCTAATCACAAAACGAAGTACCAAAAAGCGTCCTGCATTCAATGGGATAAAAATGTTCGCCTTCCCTCTTACCTTTAGTTGGCGATGCTGTGGTGGATTGAGTAAGCGACGTTACATTCGCCACGTTTTTCGTCGGCGACACTGCAGTTGACGTAGCTGTGGTGGGTGTAGTTGGAGTTGCCGGCGCCGGGGTGGTGTCCATTGCGTTTGAAGCTTTGGTAGCTTCTGCATTCGGCGAATTGGCCGTTGTTGCCGTTACAGTGGCAGTTGCATTAACATTTGTGGCATTAGTTGGGTTGGACTGCGGCTGATGTTGCTGCTGCAGCTGCTGTAGTGTGGATGGTGATGTCGACGACGATGAGGCCGTAGCCGACTCAACGGACGGCTGTTGGGGTGTGGCAACTTTAGGTGCTTCCATTGTTGACTTTACTGTTGTCTCCTTCAACTCAGCCGCCGACGCTGCCAAATTCGCAGCATTAGAATTATTCATATTGGCCAGTTGATTGTTGTTGGCCGACGATGTAGCCGATGAAACTTGCAACGCGCGATTCGCTTCTGACGCAATGCCACCCACCAGCGACATTTGTGAGGGCGAATTAATAGACAAAGGACTTTTGTATTGCTGTTGCAGCTGTTGGTGTTGCTGTAGTTGTTGTTGCTGCTGTTGCTGGTCGTTAGCCATAGACTTGATGGGCGTGCTCGGCAGCGAAGACACGGACGTAACACCACCGCCAGCACCGCTGTTTAGTGGCGATGCCATGGTGGCCGCCGCTGTTGCCGTTGATGTAACCGGTGAGGAGGCTTGTATGCTGCCACCCATCGAAGCGTTCATCATCGAGGTGAGCCCGAGCAGAGGACTTTGTGTGGGTGTGGACACCATGCTGGGCTGCGGCAGTGGTTGTGCGGCTGGTGGGGCCATTTGAGATTGCTGCTGAGCTTGGTGCTGCTGCTGCTGCTGCTGCTGTTGTTGTTGCACTTGATGTGCTTGTTGTGCTTGCTGTTGCGCCTGTTGTTGTTGCTGCTGTTGTTGCGCCTGCTGCTGTTGCTGCTGCTGAGAGGCAGCAAGAGTGGCTGCCAGCAAACTTTGCTGCTGCTGCTGCGGCGTCGCCTGATTAATGCCAATAGTGCTGGTGACCAGCGGCCCAGCCTGATTGGTAATAGTCACCACTGAAGTTGTCGGCAGCGTCGATGCCTTCGACTGATAAACGGCGTGTTGCTGCAATGCTGCGGCTGCGGATGAGGCTATGCTCGACGGCGTCGAAGAGGATACCGAGAAAGGTACGCCGGCGATTTGCGGTGGTAAGTGTGTTTGCTGCTGCTGCTGCTGTTGTTGCTGTTGTGCATGCGCTTGTGCCTGTTGCTGCTGTGGCTGTTGTTGCACCACAATTTGATGTATTATGTTTTGCGTTTGCTGCTGTTGCTCGCGCTGCTGTTGCTGCTGCTGTTGTTGTTGCTGCACCAGCTGCTGTTGCAGCAGTTGAGTTTGCAGCTGCTGCTGCTGCTGTTGTTGCTGCGCCTGCTGTTGCTGTGTAATGAATGTTTGTGGTGTCACCTGCAACTGTATCTGTTGCGGCTGTTGCTGCTGCTGTTGCAACTGCTGCTGCTGCTGCTGCTGTTGTTGTTGCTGCTGTTGCATTTGTATAGCCGAAGCGAACTGTTGCTGCAGCAAGTGCTGTTGAAGCAATGCCTGTTGTTGTTGCTGTTGTTGTTTTTGCATTTGTTGTATTTGGATTTGCTGCTGCTGCTGCTGTTGCTGCTGCTTGTCGACGTGCCCAGCCGCGTTGGTCTGCTGTATGGCCTGGCCATTCTGTATTGTTATTGGCGGCCCGGTGCTCATCACAACCATTTTGCCCGCTGGCGTTACCACCTGATGCATGGTCGCGCCCTGCTGTTGCATGCCAGCTGCTGTGGCGACCGTTTGCGCCTTCACCTGCTGCTGCTGGCCATTTTCAGTCTTCATTGTCGGCAGTGCCGGCCGCACTGGCTGCTGCTTGGTGCGCATCTTCTTCAGCAAACTCTGATTCTGCGCAGTCTGCGTCGACACCGAACTAGCCGGACGTATTTGCGCGCCGTTTTGCGGCAGTATTTGCGGTACGCGCTGGGCTACTTGCTGCTGCAATTGGCTGGCCGTTACGGCTTGCTGCTGTAGCTGGGCGGCAGCGGCGACGACGGCCTGCGCCGTTTGCTGCTGCTGCTGAGTTTGCTGTTGATGCGTCTGCTGCTGTTTCGGTGCGAGCGCCTCGATTTGTTGACGTGGCTTCGTTGCAGGCTGTGCGACATTGCACTGCAGGGTGATGGCTGTAAGCAAAGAAGAAACAGAGGCATTTTAACATATTTAACAAACGCGAAATTCACTGTGGCTTACGATTCTGTTGCTGCGCCTGTATGGTTTGATGCGACGTCGGCTGCTGAATGAACATGCTTTGCGTGCCGTCTGGTTGTGTGCCGCGTATTATAATTGGATTCTGCAACTGCTGCAGGCCATTCGACCAGAACGGCACCCAAGGGCCAATTTGCATTTGCGGCGTCCCAGTGGTGCCCTGCAATGGGCTAATAATTTGTGTTGGCATTGTCGCTTGTGACACCTGCACACATTGCTGCGTCGATTGTTGCTGTTGCTGCTGAGCCACTGCGCCAGCGGCGTTCGCTGCCGATTGCACGGTGTTCGTGGTGGTTGTCACCTTCTGCACAACCTTTTGTTGCAGACTTTTCTGTGCGTCGCTTGTTGCCTTGGCGTTTTGTTGTTGCTGCTGCTGTTGTTGTTGCTGTTGTTGAGCATTAGCTGCTGCCGCTGCCATGGAATTAAATATGTTCTGTTGTTGTTGCGGCGATTGAGCCAGCACGGGCGTGAAGAGTAGTGCCTGCGGTGATTGACTGGACGGTATCGCGTAGGTGTTGGGAAAGCCCGCATTGCCGCCTATCATTTGCTTGGCATTTTGCGTGGTGGTGGTAATCATTTGGGGCGTGCCGCCCTGAAATGGTTTGCTGGCGATAACCTGCGCAGAGAAAATGCAATAAATTGTGATTAAAAAATTAGATTCAAGCAAATTCCGCACTTTCACCCACCTGTATCGGTTGCTGTCCTAAATTCGAGTGTATCAAATTGCCGGAGACTAGCTGCGGGTAGAGGAAACCCGAATTAAGCGCCGTTTGCTGTGGCATCAACTGCACCGTGCGTCCCTGTGCCCAATCGCCCAGCACCTGACTAGTCAACTGCATGGGCGACATGGTGCTAATGGTAGTCGAATGTTGCTGCAAAGCGGCGACGGCGGCGGCAGCACTGCTGGGCGTTTGCTGGTTGGCCGGGCTGCCGGGTGCGCCATTTGAGGGGTCCGCCAATTGCATTTGCATTTGTTGCAGCTGATTGGCCTGTGTGGGATCCAACAGACCGGCATGCTTCAGTTCGCCACCCGCGCCGGCGGCGCTCAACTGATGTGTGGCGGCAGTGTGTGTGGGAAATTCCTGTTTCACCTGTATGGCAGTAAATGGTGAGCCATGTTGTAGTTGCAGCTGCTGCAACTGCTGTAATTGTTCGGGCGAGATTTGTAGTGGCACCGACGAGGGCGCCACCTGTTGGGCTGGACTCTGTGATTTCTCCAGTGTGAAGTTTTTCTGCGGTGTGGCGACGTGTAGTGTTGTTGAATGGGTAGCGTTTGCCGTCGGTGTAGATGAGCTGACAAACGTCGACGATGTGGATGATGATGCTGATGATGTGGATGACGATGATGATGATGCTGATGATGACGACGACGATGACAAAGATGATGATGATGACGATGACGAAACTCCACTACTACCGCCTAAACTGTGCTTATAGGTGGCGTTGAAATTGTGGTGGTGGTGGTGGTGGTGGTGGTTGTTGCTATTGCTACTGATGTGCGTATCCGGATGTGGAGGACTGGCAAAATCGTATTTCTCGTCAAAGGTTATTCCCGCCTTTTGTGCGAGCGTCTCGAGACACTTCAATGGGCGTTCGTTGTTTTTGTTTGTATTAACGTTGCTGTTGTTGCTTAAATGGCTATTAACACCGCTATTGGTTGTAGTAGTAGTGGTAGCCGTCTGATGCTGTTGTTGTTGCTTTAATACAGCTGTTGTGCTATCCACTGACTGCGTGTACTCAGAATTGACTTTGATAATTCTAATATTCGAGTTGTCCTTTAGGGGCTGAGTAGGTAAGTAGATGTTGTTTGGCGTTGGATGTGTGACGTCGCTTTCAATATCCGTTCTAAAACGCAAAGAGGAGTACAAAAAGAGGCAGATGTTAGTATAAGACTTTGCTAAAGCAGAAAAATGCAAAAGAAAAAACCAAAAATTACCCTTAAGCCATTCTAATAATTTTAAATAAACTTAAGAAATATAAAAAACTAAATATGAAAGTATATAGTAACGGAAAGGCACAAAAGTGCTGAGCAACATTTTTCGTATTTTACAGAAGAAGCAATAACAAATAAGAGTACACCTTCTTTTTTGTCTTTAAGGCTCTCGCCTCATTTGAAATGGGTTTTTTTTGGGGGCTTTCTTTAAATGCGTGTAAAAGTTTTGTTTTTTGTTTTCAGTATTTTATTTTTTTATCTATTGTTATAAAATAAAAATTTTGTTTTGAGCATACGAGATTCGTTCAAAAAGTTGCCAGCTTTCAAAAAATGGTCTTCACAAGGACAATGAACGCAGATATAGCCGGTTCTACTGAACCGATTTTGATGCAATAAAATTTAAATGACGTAGAATTGGTGTCGTTATCAAGTAAACTACGATCGTTCGGGAAAAAATTTTTGGGTTTTTTCTCGGGACTTTAAAATAAAGAAAAAATAAATAAAATATTTTTTTTTTTACTTTAAAGGTTGCAAAACAATTCTTTTTACTTTATTTTAAAGGTCGGAAAATTTTTTAATTTTTTTTTTTTTAATTTTTAAATCGGTGATAAAAATAAAAAGTTAATACAAATAATGAGTAGCTAACAAAAAATTAAAACTTGGGGAAAAAAGGGTCAAAAAACGGTTTTTCATCTTTGAACGTCTGCCATTTTGTCAAATATTTTTTTTAAGATCGTAGTTCACACGATAATGACACTCATACTGCACAAAAACCTTTTCATCTTTTTGATTTCAGACGCCTATGAGACCCGGAATCCGTGTCGCCAGCGACATCCCTTTTTCTGGAAGTGCATTTTTTTAAGTCTGACAACTTTTTGAACGAACCTCGTATGGCCAAAAAAAAATTTTGTATTTTAACAATGAATCAAAAAATAAAGTACTGAAAACAAAAATAAAAAATCTTTTTTCGTTTCTGTTTTACACGCATTTAAAGAAACACCCAAAAAAACGCTATTTCAAATGAGGCGAGGACTTTAAAACTAGAAGTTGTTTTGTGTTGGCGAATTTTATTATAGGCTACCACAAATTTTTCCAACAAAACTGGTGAGAAGTGTCTTTGTGCATAGATATACGTGTATATAAATGTTCTACACTTTAAAGATAACAATAATAATTAGAAGATATTTCATATTGTAATCTATTTCACAATCTAATCTAAAAAGCATAGGAGTTACTTGAATATCATTGAGATCGAAGTTTTATAGTCTATAGTTTCTCTAAAATGGATATCAAATTTTTCATGTTGAACTTAGAACCTAGGCTTCCAATTGCTCTAGAAATATCGACTGTTTTTTTAACAGCTTGAGACGTAAAAATGATAACACAAATCAGAAATGAATGTTGAAATGATATGTTGAACTGAATTGTTTGTTTTTTATTATAATCTGGTAGATAATTTCATGTCACTTTTTTTGAATCTGATATCCGGCATATGTCCGTCGCGGCTACGAGTTACATAGTCCATGCAATTCCATAGCAGTTTTTGACTACTTTTTCCAATAAATCTGAATAATAAACCTAAATGAGCCCAATGAGCAAAAATGCGACCCAAACGATGGCCATTTGGTTTCAATTCTTGCACGAGCAGTATTTTATAGCCACGTAAGCGAAGATCCTTAAATTAAAACTAAATTAAAATAAAATTTTCCACGTAGTCGAAAGACTAAGGAATACAAGTTCAGAACGACGACAAATCGACATTTCTGCGTCTTCTTCAACATTGCGCTCTATGAACTTCAAAGTGAATTTCCACGACTCGGAAGCGTTGTTCTGGTGTTAAACGAATTATGATAACTTGCCTAAACTTACTGCCAAACCATAATTATCGTTATCGATAGTTCTCATGAATCTAAAAAACAAAAAACAAAAAATAAAAAACAAAAAAAAAAATATAAAAAAAATAATAATAAAAACAAAATTAAAAAACAAAAAATATTAAAAAAAAATTAATTCCTCAAACCCAACAACCTTATCCTTCCAATCCTTACTCCCGCTCAAAAAAGTCAGGGCATTATTTGCATTGTGCCTGCTGAAACAAGCAAAAAATAAAAATAAAAATAAAAAAGAAAAAGACACAGTTACACATGGCATCAGTGGCGCCAGCCAGACAAATCAAATTGTGCGAAGTCCTCAACCCTCTGGGTGAACTTTCTGCCAGAAAAATTTTACCCACAGATGGCGCTTCAAGCAGTAAGAAGGCGTTGTTCCTAAGCAACGACAGGTGGGCATTCGCAATACCTAGAACTGGTAGCGACAGGCTAATAACCTACCCTGTCAGAAAGCAAAATAGATTAACCAAACTAACGCAAGTCTGAGTCTTGTCGAGGTCCTATGCTCCCGAGTGGAGTGAATAGAAGGTGTGACTAGCAACTAGACAGACTAACGCTGCTACAGACGAAATAGAAATTTACAAGAGTAACTTCGGTTGCCACGTCAACGGGGTCTCGGTAACAGAATTCTGCCCGTTCATTTCAAACGGATTCACACACTCGCCCAATCACAATCGTTATACAGACGGCACCATGAGCAAATGCTCTATTGTTTTCTTGATTCCCTAGCGGTTCATAGGGCACCAACAACACACCTACGCGCCATCTCGTCCGATTACTGGGGATACCGCTTCACCTGCTTCCAGCTTAACCCAAGTTGGCCCTCTCGTGATCCACAGTTCTCTTCCAGGTTTCTCTTGGCCTGCCAGGCGCTCTTCCTCTCGCTGTCAGTGAGTTTCATTCCATTGCCTTTATCGCTATGTTACCGTGCATCTTTGCGTAAAATGTGCCCAATTCATTTCCATTTCCGTCTTCTTTATCCAAATGACTAGTGGCTCTTTATTTGCTTTTTCGAGCAATTCCTTGCTTGGCATTATTTTTGGCCAGAAAATTTGGAAGATAATCCTTAGACAGCAGTTGACAAAAAACTTGTAAGCGAATTTAAACTGGAACTCGGGTTGTTGTTTTGCCATGCAGGGTACAACATCCCGAACGCGCCGCTGGCTTTTTCGATTCGGGAGCGTGTGCCTACATCCGTGCCACCGCCGCCCGAGGCAATATATCGTGTTTGGGGCAAGGTTTATTCTGAATATTAAGAGCTGATTTTGATTTGATAATTTTTTAGGGGGCGTCGCAAGAAAAATAATGAAATTGGTAAATAACGGACACCCTACTACACATGGACATTACATGGCCAACACCAACCCAACTACGTGCACGTGCAACCCGGACGTAAGATGTACCATACCCCATATCCTCCTTCATTGCTCACTATACACCGCCCGCAGAAGGCAAATCTTCAGCAACTCTAATCTAATGATGCATCCATCTTCCCCAACCTCCGATTCAATATCTTTAATAACCAAATTCCTTAAAATAACCAACCTATACCATAGAATTTAAGACACAAAACAAAAGTACTCCATATACACAATTTAAGCGTGGGGCCTCGATGCTATCGCTTTATGTTACAATTAGCTTGTAAGATTTACTCTTTACGTAAATTTTTGGTTTAACCAAAGTTGTTTACTTCTCCCTTTTGTCTTAATATGGATCCACGAGAGAGATTCGTTAATTTTTAAAAATTCTTCATTAAAGCTTCGTCGCCAAGATTCTTTAGGGCATCCCTGGCGATGCAATCCCTGTGGGTTCCCGTCCAGTGCCATTCTACTTACGTCGGTCGCTGGCTTGCGCAACGTATGGCCAATCCAATTCCATTTGCGCTCTCGTATTTCAATGTCCATTGGTTTTTGTCAGCTTCGATTGGCGAGTTGTTCGTTTGAAATTCAATTGTCGTCCACCAGACAGAGTATACCAGTAGCTTATTCGCCGGATCTTGCATCTTGTGACTTTTATCGCTTTCCTAAATGAAGTGTACATTTAAAGAAACCATATTTGTTGAAGTTGTGAAAGAAAAGGTGGCATGAGCAGCTGATAGAAGAAGACTTTCAGTACTGATTCGTACAATGAAGGATTCGCTTAGACTCGTTGTAGGAATAGAGAAGCGCATATTGGTCATTATCTTTAGCTTCACAGTTTTTGGCAGTCCACAGCTTCCACAGCTACTATACATTCCTCTATTTAACTTGATCATTAGTCAGCTCCCTCCAATTGGCAACGCTCATCGTCATTAGCGTCATTTACGACAGAATCCAGAGTACTTTGCTTCTTTTTTCCCACCGGTGTTCTGAGATACGCCCTGTGATGTCCCAGCCATCTTAGTCGTAGACTCTATTGTAGTTCATAGTAAGTAAATTTGCACGAAACCAAAATAAAACCACTTCCTATGATGAAGCTCAGAGTTGCATAAGCAGAAGCGAGCCCTATTTGAGGTTGTTCTTTATTGATTATTTTTATTACTTTTGTTGATTGATTTATTACAAGAAGCCGACTGTACATACATAACTTCCTGTCACACAAAAAGCGATTATACACAAACGATTATTATATTTCCAAGTAAGACTTTGAGTGTTCCTATACACGACTTACCAGCCTATCTAAGCTAAGTCTTTCTCTTTACAAATTTTTGTGCGGGTGGTAGTGCCAAACTTGCAATCGAAATCAATCGCAAATTTGCGTCTACTGAAGGACAAGTGCTGGCATTTACTGGCATTAAGAAGTAAGAAGTTATCATCCAATCTTGTTAAGTCCTCTTGAAATCGCATGCAGTCAGCTACGGCCTCAATATGACTGTAAATTTTCAAGTCATCTGCATACATCAGACAAGGAAATGTCAAGATAAAAAACGTCTGGAATATCTTTAAGAAAGATTACGAACAAAAATGACCCGAAATGGCTACCTTGAGGTCCTCCTGAGTTAACTTTGATGGCATCAGATTTTATCATATATTGTTTACACGCACGACTTGAGTTCTATCGATGATATGGTTTGCTGAATTGATTTTAAAGCGTAAAAATTCAGTACAAAAATTTTAAGAATTTTTTTTTTTAATTGAAGTACAGTTAGTGCAATCTTTTTTCCCCGATTTTTGTTAACGAAAATGTAAATTATTTTAAATCCAAAATATGCGCTAAGAAATTTTTGTCTAAATTCTCATATGCCGCGTTTTTTGACCGCCAATTTTTTCTTAGGTATTTACACTATTCCATTTTTACTTTTACACTCACTATTCTTTCAACGTTCCACATGCCTGCCAGCCCCCTACGTGCGCATGTCCCATTACAGCTTACTTCACAGTTTGTTGCATGCCACTAATTCGATCAGCGTGCAACACAACCAACGGCAGTGAACGTAGCGTAAGAGGGGAGAGAAATGTGTTTTTTTTTGTTTTTTTTTTGGCTCTGCAGTGCGTGTAAGGGATGTTTTTCACTCGAAATGTGGAATAGAGAGGCATACGAAAGTCCCATCTAGGGATGAAACCCTTTTACTTTTATCCCATTTTTTCATTTCTTCATTTTTTTCCCATCAGCTACCTAAACCATCATAAACATGGAGAGAAACAGGCAAAAGTGTGCGCGTGAAAAAGAATAAAAATGTGTGAAAGACGAGAAAAAATTTTAATTTATGTACATATTTTCGATTAGGTTCGAGTTGATGTAAATTAAGAAACAAAAAAAGCAAAAAAAAAAAAAATTAATTGCGTTGAGGAAGCCACTTTTTGGGAAAATGTTACTTTTAATGCTGTGTTTATGTGTGAAATGAGAAGGGTACCGGACGTACTTTTCGCTAAGTAGCTTTTTAAAAAACAAATACAGTATTGGGTTTCATGTTGGCAGTGCAATTTTGAGTTAATGGGTAACTGGTAAGAAACAAAAGAAGAAGAAAAAAACATAAAAATGTTTTTTTTTTACCAATGGAAGACCTTAGGTCAAGGGTCAGAAACCTGCGGCTCACGAGCCACATACGGCTGTTGTTGTTGAGCAGAATACTAAAAGAAGAATGTTTAGAAGAATGCTGCTGGAGTGACAGCCCTTGGCCGGATATAAATCCGGGTCGTTCCGGTTACGCAGAACCGACTGTCGTGGGAACTACGACTCTTTGGATGTGCAGCTGCGGCCAGCTGGTTCCATATGCAAAAATAATTTATTTTATTAAAAGAAAAAAAAAAAAAACATTTAAAAATCGTTCGGAATCGATTAATGAGGATTAGCCACCGATTCTATGCATCAACCACTTGCACTCACTGACCGCAAAGAATTCTTAAACGAAATGGCTACTCAGTACTTCGACCTTCTTTTCCCCCTTATAAAGTGCGATGGCTTTCCAAAGGTAAGGTGTTGAAACGCTTTGCCTTGTGCTTGAATGAAATAAATGCATTCCTCAATGAAAAAGGCATTAATCACCTTGATTTAGAGAATGAAAAATGGTTGCAAAAATTTTGCTTCAGAGTGGATATGACAGCGAAATTAAATGAGCTGAATTCCAAAACTGCAAGAAAGGGGAATCCCAGCCTCTGTTTTGGTAGAAGAAGAACTGGATTGTGTTGAAGAAAAATGTATTTTTTTTGCAGGAGATATTCACAGGGGTAAATTACTTCATTTGCAATTTCTAAAGCAATATTACGTTGAAACCAGATCAGCTGTCGACACGAATTACTAAACAAAAAAAATAATAAAAAAAATTATAGAAAAAATTTTGTTTTTAGATGAAAAGAAAAAATATACAATATATATATATATTAAAAATATTAAAAAAAATTAAAAACAAAATTTTAAAATAATAACAATATTAAAAACAATAAAACTAGTAATATAATAATAATAAACAAAGTTACAAAAAAAAACAAAAAAAAAAAATAAAAAAAAAAAATATTAAAACCTATAATAATAAAAAAATAATAAAAAAATAATAAAAAAAATAAAAACTAAATAAAACATAAAATATTAAAAATAATAAAAAAATAATAATAATAAAAAAACTAATAATAATAAAAATAATATTAAAAAAAAATTAAAAATGAATTTGCTGACAGATTTGCGCAATTCAAAACCAGCAAAACCACTTTAGTGGAACGACCCGGATTTATATCCAGCCAAGGACTGTCTGTCACATCAGCAGCATTACTCGTATATGCATGGGGAATGTTTATGCTGCTACAACAACAACAACAACATTCATGGTAAATCCTCTCAGCACAAATAGTAACGAAATCCACATTGAGTCATTTGGAATTAACACTGGATCCAATGCAATTGATCGATTTCAAAAAGTAAAGCTTTGTGGAGGTGAAAATTTACAGAGTAAAAAAGCAAGTTGGAATATTTGGAGGTCCGCCACCTTGTATCCAATTGTATTCATAATTGGCCCTTACACCCTTTGTTCCTTATACTGGCGTTCGCCTTGATGTTCTCCCACAAATGCAGTGACCTACAATTTTATGTTGCCTCCAAACGGCAGATGGTTTTTTATGAGGAGCTTTTTTCATGAAAGACATATGCTCGAAGGTTGGTCATAGTCTTCCGAGGGGCGACCGCTAAAAAAACTTTTCCTATCATTTGGTGTTTCTTCTCATAATGGGTTTCGAAGCAAGCTACTGCCACGTGATAGTCACGCAGTGAATCCTTCGGCTACAGCGGCAGCCATAATAATATTTAAACAAATTTAAAAAAAATATAAAGAAATTTAAAAATATAAAAAAAATATTATATAAAAAATAAATAAAAACAAAATAAAAAAAATTAAAAAAAAATATAATAAATTTAAAAAAATATTAAAAGTATTAAATGTAGTCTGAAAAGTTCCGTATCAAGTTAGAATAAAGTAAAAATATTTGTTTAGGATTTTTTAATGAAATTTACTAAACTAAATTTGTGTATTTTGAGCGGTAATCTCTTGCCATTTTACAGATAGAGCCATTATTCCACCGGTGCAAAATTTCTGTTTTGTATTTCTGTTTGTTTTCTGAAGGAAAAACTGATTCGAGTGGCCTCTATTGAATTCGCCTTCACTCAAATGCAGCTCCGAGACAGAAAACAAAAGTTACCATCTAAACAAAAGAGCTACCAAAGCAAACTGGAGTTGGGCTGGTCAAATAGCGCACTTTGCGGATAACAGATGGACAAAGAGAGTCCTAGAATGGAGAGCACAAGAAGAAAACAAGAGTAAAAATTGGAAGATCGCCCACAAACTGGAGCGTTGACCTTAAAAGACTAGCGACATTGCGCTTATTCCAACGCTTTTTTGACCGTTTTCAGCTCCTTCTTCGAATTCTCTTTTAACAACTCAAACATCAAAATGCTTTTCTCAAAGCAAGGGAACAATTGACGGACGGAGCTAGTCGCGTACAAGATAAGGAGAGTGAAGTTACATAAAAGAACTGAGTCCCATTAAGACTCATTTGCCAGGATGCCAACAATATTTGAGAGAAATTATGAATTTGGATTCAGCTGAAAACAGAAAACAGGAAAAACATTCCTCCCTAAAATCGTGCGAACGCAATTACAAGCGCAATCAGCTCATAGCTCATAAGTGACCTCATCAGGAATCGCAGCCATTCATAAAAAATAAAATATATAAATAATTGGTGCATACATTTCTTTTAGGTGTTTGACCGAGCTCCTCCTCCTATTTGTGGCGTGCGTCCTGATATTGTACCACAAATGAAGGGACCTACAGCTTGAAGCCGACTCCGAACAGCAAATGGATTTTATGAGCAGCTTTTTCATGGCAGAAATACACTCAGATTGCATGCTTTTGTAGCTTCACGGAGATAACTACCGCATGAGGCAAGGGCCTGTTTTAGGAGTTGAAGTGTGTGGCGGTAAAATACATTTTTTTTAAAGGGAAACATTCAAGGCACATGTCTCCTAGCGCTTTAATAGCAAATCGTGTTAATATCTCATGAGCTTGGCCCTCAAAACAAAAGGAAACATTACACGGCATGACAGTCGATAGATTTCCCGTCTTGGCGAAAGTGTACGCAACGGAGTATATGAAAACTGGAGATACTCTTGGGCTCACAAGAAACCAAATGAATGAATTTTCATGGTAGATCTTCTCCAGGTAGTTTAAGCGTGAAATGAAATGAAATTTGAATTGGTCGAGCCATGGATCACCAACAGATTTTGTGGCTCCTAAATCACTCAGGCTAAAAAGTCCATTGTATTTAAAGTTCTGGAAAGAGGGTATATAGTCAAGGAGGGAAGGAGAAAAGTATCAGAGAAAGAGATAGGAAAGAATAGAGAGAGAGAGAGAGAGAGAGAGAGACAGACGTAATTAGTCGTGGGAGAATTTTCCAGATTCTTTGGCAAATCTGTAAATATCCTCCAGTTTTAGAGAACAAATATTACTCATTCTCATGACATCGGAACTCAAAACTCGTAGCCTTGTTCCCGCAAAGGCAGGACACTCATAGAGAAAGAGCTCAGTGCTATCCGCCCTCTCCAAGCAAGACAGGAATATCGGGACCTCAATCATTCCAATGGTGGTCATATGCTGATCCCATGGGTTGTGTCCTGTAATGATACCTACCACCAACCGAACGTTTTTACTTCTAAGTTTTAGTAGAAAGTTCGGTAGCTTAAGCGTAGTTTAAGGCAATATAAAGGTTTTATCTCAACAAAATCGATTTCTTCTCCTCAGCCTCAGCCTGTGACTGGCCCTCCTACCACAAAAGTTTAATGTTTCAAACTTCTAACTGCGGTTAGATTTAGAGTTAGATTTATTGGAGGTTTGCACTTCGACCGCATGGTCTTTTGTGCCCTCTACTTATCACAGTACCTCGTCCAGAGCCAGTTCCCTGATTAAATTCAAGATAGAGCTGGGTTAGATTGAGCGTATATGCCTTTCTTCCGGTTGCAAATGGTCGAAATGTCTCAACCTTCTCCGCGCTATAGCGCTGCGCTCCTTAAAGCATTGGAGGAGCATTGGAGTCGCCTGGAAGTTATCACAGAGACGGCAAGAGTTTGTGGACTATCAATGATTATATATCTATCCTTTCGGTTAGTCTTCAACTCAACTTCAACTCAACTTCAGTAAATCTTCAGCTCAACTGCCTTCATGACATGATCATTGCCTTACAATATGCAGTTTTGATATTTTCGGAGACTTCTTCCATTTTTTCGTCTCTCTGTATGTTTATTTCCCCCATATTTTTTCCTCCACTTGGCATCACACGAGTACGAATTTTGAGTCTTGGTCCAATGGGCCTCATTTATTCCATTTTTTCTCTCAAAAAAAAGCGAATCGTGTATTTACAATGTGAAAGCTTTCAGAACACAAACCTGTTTGTGATGCTTCTTTCCTTTTTATAAGAAGCAGGGCAAACTTTAAATGACAATCCCGACAAAAGGAACAAAAAGTTGGAACTGTAGTGAAACAAACCGGGTTTGGATAATTTTATAAAAACAAAAATTGTGTGCTCTTAGTCACAAACTACAAGAACTCCACAGCTACACAAACTTCCAATTTCAATTTTTTTTTTGTGTAATTTTTCACGAACAAGAACTACCCGAGGCGGAGAAAAAATTGTCCTAAAATTCCATTGGCTTACAGAAAACATTATTTTTTGAATACTAATTCGAGTATCAGCAATGCTGCAGACCAAAAATCAAATATTCAAAATATCCAACAATGATTCTCAAATGTCATCTCAATAACCGGAGTGGCAGGGAAAGAAATAAAAAAAATTTCGAAAAATCCCTACAAGCCGTGGCATTGGTAGCATATTTTTGGAGCGTACCGCATGGAAATTGCAACAATTGTCAATTACAGCGAGCAACAACAACATTTGCAAATTTTCAAACAAAAGAATGAATACAAAGAAAGCCAACATGAATTTTCAGAAAGTACTTATTTTTGTGCCAATTTCCTTACACGCCACTGATCCGCATAGCTCACCTGCCTGCTGTGTTCCTTATTGTAACTGGTAAGGGATTCGCAATGCGAAATCAATGAAAATGGAAAAGCAAAAAGGAGGACACAAAAGGAATGGATGCCTATAAATAAAGAAAACAATAATACAAAACAAACAACAACAACAAAACAAAGCATGAGAGCAAGCAATAGTTAGCATAAGCAGTTGTTGTTGTTGGTGTAGTTGTTCTTGATGCTGTTGTTGTTTATGGTATTGGTATGATAACCCTGTAGGAAAAAATAAGAAATAATGCAAAAATGTGTACGCTGAGTACCAGTACACCTCATTCTCTTTTTATACGAAAGATACGTTCCCAAAAAAATCGTGTAAAAATAGAATTAGGTGAAAGCAATATTAAAAAATTCTTTTTAGAATTCACTTAAGAATTTATTTTTTTTATTTTTTTATTTTATAAAGGTTTACATAACAATAAAATTATTATACAAACTGAAAGTAGTGCAGCATTAGTATCGGAGGCTTTCGGCTGGCTTAAGAATTTATATAGTGCTTATACATTTTAATTCATTAAAAACTCGTATATCATAAAAAAGACGGCGTGAGCAAAATCTAGCGAGTCTCAGATACTTTTCCCGAGACTAATTTAAACGCTTCGTAAATGCGTCGAAAAATCTCACTCTATTTGCTCTATTAGATTCAAGAAAAATGCATTAAATATTGCACATCGTGTTAAAACAAAACAATTCGTTTCAAAAAAATAATTGTATTTTCTTTTTAACTCGTGCCAAATCAAATTCGTGTAAAAACGAGAATTAGGTGTACTACTTTTTAGTGCAAAATATTAAAAATTTTAATTAAAACTGCCGCCAAACAAAAACTATTTTTGGCGATATGTTCAATTGAACGGCCGAGACGAACTTGAATGAACATGAAACCAGTGGTGTTTTGGTTAGACATTTGTAAAAACTGAAAATATTCACATTTTTCAAAATGAAATTTTGACGTGAGATTTTTTAATTTACTAGCTGTTGCTACGCCAACAACTAAAATAAATTTAAGAAAAATAACTTTAAAGAGAAATCAGTACGCAAATATTCAGTTCATCACTCTACATCTATGAACATGTCATATTCCTTTCCTCTGTGTAAAAATACACGGTCATAATAATTTTTATGACAAACGGTTGAACGGGGCAGAAGTTGCTAGTCTGCATCGCCACTTGGTGGCGAGTGGCATCAATGAGCATATTCTACAAACCTTCTCCGTGGAAAAATACATATATATACCAATTTTTATAATAATCGGTCCAGTAGTTTTTGAGTTTATCGATGACATACACACAAACATTCATTTTTATATATAAAAGATTTCGTGATGAGATCTAATTCATTTTATACGTTATTCGAGCGAAATCGCGCTTATTTGAGTAAATAGCACATTTTCTAATTAATATCTGTTACAATAAACGTCGTCGCACAGTGAAGACTGACAAAACAAAATACTGTCAAACAAAGAAAAACGAACTTGAAAGGCCTGTTTGTGATTTGATCATGACCACTGCCGAAAAAGTAAATCACTTTTAAATATTAGTTTGGGGAAAAATAAATCCAGTAAAATTTTTACGCAAATGGTTTAAAACTGTTTTATGGTCGATCTTTAGCTCCTGAGCAATGCTACGACTACTAAAGTGCCGGCCAACTTCGATTAGTTCTGTGATTTTATCGACATTTTCGAGATTGTCGACATTTTCTTTAACATCAAAAACGCCTAAACGGAAACGACGAAGCCAAAATTACACGTAATTATTTAACTGTTACTGTATCGACACCATAAACACTATTCACAATTTCGGCGATCTGGCTTGGATTTTCACATTTTCGCCTTTACCATAACAAAGAAAAACTGTAAAATGTACCAAAGTTTCGTGTTTTATCCTTTTTGACTTCCATTGTTCACACCCTGTAACTCACAACTGAATTTAACAAACAAAAAACAGCAAAAGAATTTTTTTAGTGCAAAATGTCACCTTGACAACGAGCATAAACTTTAAATTGTTTGATCGATTCTTTACGAGATATCGATCACTACAACCATCTACCGAGAAAATAATGGATTTCCTTTTCTCCAAACGTATATTAAAGTTGTTTTTTTTTATTCTGCATTGTAGGATAGAACAACCAAAAATGTGTTTTTTTACGTTTGTTTCTTTTTCGTCCCTTACTTATTAATTTTCTCTAATTCTGTAAATCATTACATTTTTTGTTTTGCGCATTAGTGCTAAAAAGCTTGGCAGATATGAATAAGTAACGACAACTTCTAAATGGATTGGATTTCAAAATCTTCGAAATTATTCAAAAATAAATCATTTGTAGTAAAAAGAAAATATTCATTCTAAAAATAGCCAAAATTTAATTTTACGTAAAGTCTGTATTCCACCAAATTAAATTTTTATTCACATGCAGAGGCTGCCACATATGAAAATACGTCATTGACCGGCCAACGCTCCTGTTTCAATTTCAATAAAGTCAGATTGAGTATTCTTCTCACTTCAAAAAATTCATAAGCCTTCCGCCATAATCCGTCGAAGCCCAGCGAGCATCATAAGCCTAAATCGATTTTCCTTTTGAATTTAATTGATTTTAATTTATTAAAACGTCATAAAATACCCTCCCCATGTTTTATTCTTTGCCTGACTGTTGCTGTAGTTCCGCCAGATGAGACTTGAAGGCACTTCGCTTTGTAAAGTTTGCTTGCCCACAGCAAAGATTTAAACTGTTGAGTCGAATTTCCTACCGAGATGACAACAAAACGGTTGTTATGCTATTTGTGTGTGTATATGGTTGTTGCTGTGAGATGTTACAAAAATTACTCACTTATTGTTGTTGCATTGCGAATAACACCGTCATGGTTGCCCTTCATATTTTGCATTTGCCTGCATAAAAATGGCCTAGCGTAACCAGCAACCACCAACCATACATTCGTCGACTGCTGCTAGACGAAGAGCCCAACAACAATAACAAGAACTTATGTATTTATATGCATGTAAGTAGGAGTGTACGTACACAGGCGTTTGTGTGAGTAAATGAGTGAGTGAGTGAAATTGCTTATTTTGGCATTACTTTAAATCCTACACATGGATAAAGTAACAAAGCCAAATACAAAGTAAAATATGGGACGATCAGCGCGCCAACAAATCTCCCGGTAATACGAAGAGCAACATGGGCTACTGAGCGTGTTATGTTAGCATGGGTGTGTGTGTGTGTGTGTACGTATACGTGTGCGAGCACAGAGGCAGCATCCGGAAGAAAATCACCACCTTTTCTATGGATTACGCACTACGGCATACAGTTATAAGTTCGACTTGTGTATGAAAAATGTAGAAGCGCGTAAATCTGACTACCACCACTACAGCAAGCTGCTGTGTTCCCAAAGCAACCCCCCGTGAATGTGGCCATGCCGGCTATGGCCTGTGTAACCTTCACATTCTGTTGCAAAAAAAAAAAACAGAAAAAAAAGAAAACAGGAACAAGAAACAGCAGCACACTCAAGAACAGCATTTGGAAATGACAAACGCAGACCAAACTTGACGGTGCGTTGCCACGGGAACCCTTTCAACTGCCACCACCGTGCTTTTGTTGAACGTTTGCCCGAGTGTGTGTGTGGCTGAGCAATAAGCGCGGGGTAGAGGGTGTTTGCGTGCAAAGCCTGTCACCAACTTGGGAAAAAAATTCTGAAAACACTCACTCGCACATACGCATACTCATAGAAAGAATGGCAAGTGGCAAACAAAAAGCGACAGAAAGTACCCAGCAAAGCAAAAGGGTTGTACGAAAACTCCATTCCATGAATGAACTATAAATTTGAATTTTTCTTAGCAAAATACTGTATCAGAAGATACAAATAATTGTCTTAAAAGGTACGATTTTGACCATTTTTGCAAACTCTGCCATTTTTCTGTCAAGACCCTAGCAAATATGTTCATTTTGGTAGGAATTTTAATTGGAATATTTAAATTACAAAATAAAAAAATTAAATTTCTGTCATTCTTAAGACCCCAAGCAAATACTTCATTTCAGTAAGAACTTGTAATTAAATTTGGAT
Organism: Anastrepha ludens; assembly: GCF_028408465.1. NCBI lineage: Eukaryota > Metazoa > Arthropoda > Insecta > Diptera > Tephritidae > Anastrepha > Anastrepha ludens. Next base: position 21,419,000 of record NC_071499.1, on the reverse strand, counting down.
TTAAAATTCCCCAAAACGGGCTTAGAATTAAGAACAACAAACACTTGGTAACAGACAGTAATATCAGAACTCACTTAAAATAAATTGTTTTTGTAGAAATTAAATATTAATGAATATTAAGTGTAAATAAATTTTTTGTTTTATTTATTATTTTTTTTATCTATTATTTTTTTTATTTAGTATTTTTTGCTTATTTATAAATTTTTTTTTTTTCTTTATTTATTTTTTTTCATTTATTATTTTTTTTTATTATTATTATTTATATATTTTTTTATTTATTATTTGTTTTATTTATTATTATTTTTTTATTTCTTAAATAATTTGTTTTTGTTTTCTGTTTATTAAAATTATTTTGTTTTTGTTTATTAACATTTTTTGTTTGTTTTTTATTAATATTTCTTTTATTTATTAGTTTTTTTCTATTTTATAAATTTGTTATTTATTATTAAATTTTTTTTTTTATTTATTAATTTTTTTATCTATTTATTAATTTTATTTTATTTAGTATTTTTTCTTTTTTATTAATTTTTTATATTTATTTTTTTTTTTTTGTATTTATTTTTTTTTTATTTATTTATTTTTTTATTTCTTAATTGATTTTTTTGGTTTTCTATTTATTAACATTAATGTTTTTTTATTTATTAATTATTTTGTTTATTAATTTTTTCTATTTTATAAATTTTTTATTTATTAATTTTTTTATTTATTTATTTATTTCTTAATTGATTTTTTTTTTGGGTTTTTCTTTACTAAATTTTTTCCGTTTTTTTGTTCATTAAAATTTTTTTTGTTTTTTATTTATTAAAATTTTTTTGTTTTTTATTTATTAAAATTTTTTTTGGTTTTTTATTTACTCGCATTTTTTTTGTTTTTTATTTATTAAATTTTTTTATTATTTTTTGTTTTATTTATTAGTTTTTTTATTTATTAATTTGTTTTTTATTTATGCATTTTTTTTTTGTTTATTAATTTTTTTTTATTTATTAATTTTTTTTTATCTACTTTTTTTTTATTTATTAATTTTTTTTATCTACTTTTTTTTTATTTATTAATTGTTTTATTTATTAATTTCTATTTATTATTAATTCTTTTATTTATGAATTTTTTTTAATTAATTTTTGTTTTATTTATTAATTTTGTTTAATTTATTTATTTTTTTTTATTAATTGTTTTATTTATTATTTTTTTATTTATATTTTTTGTTTTTTGTTTCTTACATTTTTTTTGTTATTTATTACAATGTGTTTTGTTTTTATTTATTAAATTTTTCTTATCTTATTTATCTTGTTTTTTTTCTATCACATTAAAGTTATTTTCTTCTTATCTTCATTATTTTTTCAGTAGATCTCTGTAATGATCGATATCTCGTAAAGTATCGATCAAACAATTTAAAATTTATGCTCTTTCTCGAGGTGACATTTCACACTAAAAAAAATTCTTTTGCAGTTTTTGTTTGTTCCATTCAGCTGTGAGTTACAGGGTGTTAACAATGGAAGTCAACAAAGATAAAATTCGAAAATTTGGTACATTTTACAGATTTTCTTTAATAAAGGCGAAAAATGCGAAAATCCAAGCCAGGCCGCTGAAATCGCGATCGGTCTTTATGTTGCCGATACTGCAAGAGCTGTCGGTTCCGTTCAGACATTTTTGATGTTAAAGAAAATCTTGATAATCTCGAAAATGTCGATAAAATCACAGAAATCATCGTAGTTGCCCGGGATGTTAGTAGTCGGAGTATCGCGCAGGTGCTAAAGAGCGACCAGAAATTAGTTCTCAACCATTTGCGCAAAAATTTTACGCAAAAAATAGAAAAATAAGACTCAAGGTTTCCACTCAACTTAATATTTTGTAAAAATTTCACTAACAAAAGTTGAAATCATCAAGGTCGGCATATTATTTCTTACAACTTCTGTACAAATCGATTCCCCTACTTTTGAATTGCCGACCCCTCCTCATTATGATTATTTACGTACATCTCATATCTACTCCACTATTTTTTGCTGTAGGTAGAATGAAGCCTTTAGTGCACGAGTGCGTAGTACTAATTTCACTATTCTATTGCTACAAAGCCATTAAATATGCCAGGTGCAATTCCTTTGCTGCATTTTTCCATACAGGCCAGCAGGTATGTCGATCGTTAATTTTTGTGACTTCTTTATTTACTCTTTGAAGAATGAAAAAAAAGCAATAATGATTCATTGACTGCACAGTGGTCGAATACTATGGTTTCGTGGAATCCTTTACCTACTTAAGCGTCAAACTGAGTAGAAACAACTCAACAGGCCTCAATGAGAGAATCCAAGCAGCTAACAGACTTCAAATTAAGTAGAAGCCGCACCAACGATAAGAGAACCGAAGCAGCTAACAGATCGTACGCGTCTCTAACGCAACGCTTCAAATCGAAACTACTAAACAGACAATGCAATTTGATTCTATACAAAACTATCATTAGACCAGTCTTATGCTATGGAGTGAGTCCCGGACGCTAATTGAAGTTTATCTGCTGCAAAACTGCAAACTTTCAAACGAAAAATACTCAGAAAATTTTTTTGGAGCAATCAATCACACATCACGGCGTGTGGCGTTCTCGTTTAAGGTGAAACGACGCGCTAGACCAACTTATAAATGGCGAAAATGATATACGTTTCATCAAAACTCACCGGCTCAGATGGCTGGGTCATATAAGAAGAATGGAGGGTACGCGAGCGCAGAAGAAAATGGTAGAAGTCAGAGCATTGAACACTAGAACAAGAGGAACACCGAGAATAAGATGGGCCGACGAACTAGAGGAGGACATCACTAAACTTGGGCTAAGAAACTGGAAAAAAAGTCGCAAGCGATCGAGATGTATGGAGGTCCCACGTGGAGCAGACCAAAGCTTATAAAGAACTGTGCGAAGTAGTGCGAAAAGGTGACGATGACGATGGTGATGATGATGATAATCGAAGATTGACTGTTTATAAGTAAACAACATACCCGGCTGTGATGGCTTATATAGTAAATTGGGGAATAAGTTCATAGCGTTTTTATATTTTCTTTTATTTTATAATGATTTGTTTGCTGTTTGGCAAGGGGTAAGCACTCATTCGATAGAACTCTTTCTGCTCCACAAAACAATGTTAATTGAACTTTTGAGTTATTTAATTTTTTACTAGTTTTGAGGTTTAGAAATGAATGGAATACCCAGGAAGCAAAAATCAACATTTTCGACAATTTCTTTGCTTTTCATCGAGGTCAACAAGCGTCCGAAGCAGCCCGGGACATTTGCGATGTGTATGGAAATGGTTTACAAAGTTCAAAAATGGCAACTTTGGCATCGACGACAGGCCTTCTGAGTTCAATGAAGAACGTCTCAAATAACTTTTCAAGGAGAACGGTGGCCAAACCAGTCGTGAATTGGCAGAAAAAATGAACTGCGATCATAAAATGACTCTCAATCATCTGCATTCAATGGGATTTATGGAAAAATTGGGAGTCTGGGTGCCTCACGAGCTCAACAACAGAAAATAAAAGAAAGTCGAGTTGCTGCTCAGCACCTCGCCTGCCATCGAGCAGCACGGGATCATAAGCATATGAAGGAAAGAAAAGAGTGCCACCCACTCCAGGAAATACGCCAAAGGCGAGAGGCAAGCCGGACATTCATCCAAAGAAGATCGTGATATGTGTTTGATGGGACAAGGAGGGCCTGGTGCACTGGGAAATGCCCGAAAAGAATGCCACGGTCAACAAATGGAGGGATCACCTACAGTTTAATGCCGCCTCCGAATGGCAGATGTTTGTTTGTGTCTGCGTTCGTTTGTTAGTTTTGAAAGGCAAAAAAGCCAATTGATTTTGTAAATAAAATAACATACAAATTTAGGAAAATTTTAGGGAAGCAATTTAGGGAATTTAGTAATTTCAGTCACATAACCATCTGGGTTTCATCGTAGCTGTGTTGTACTCGAATGTTGCGCTATGGTTTCCTAAGCTATAGATATATTGCTGTCTTGTTCACGTAGCCCCATCGCTTCTAATAGTCATACAAAAACAGGTTGAAAAGCAATAAATCTACGAAACTTCAACTTGGCTATAAGTGAAGAAAATCGTATCACCTACTTCTTCCTTTAAGGGGGAACACTACTGTGAACCCGTGAAAATTGAGTGATTTTCTTGAATTTTTTTTATAAGTAGGGATGATTATTTGAGGATCGGACAAATTATAATTTATTTAACATATATTCAACTATACTGACACAAATTTTTATTAAAAAATATTAAAAATTACAATTGTTATTAGAATTAATGCAATGGCGTCATAAAAAACTGGTGCACCCTGGTGGCCACGATACAGCAGTGAAAAATCATCTGAAAGCAACAAACCACAAAAATGCGTAATCTATACATCAATGGCGGTTTTTTCTTTTTTTGAGAAAATGGTGCAGGTTTGAAAAAGAGTTTGAGTTCTTACCCTTTTTGTTTTGTTGTTTTTTGTTTGTAATTTTTCTAATTCTTAAAAACGGCTATGTACGACTGTAGCCAATACCTACATGTACAAAAACAAAAAAAAAAAAATTAAAAAAAAAAAATTAAAAAAAAAAAATTAAAAAAAAAAAATTACAAAAAAAAAATTAAAAAACAAAAAATTAAAAAAAAAAAATTTTTTTTTAATATTAAACAAAAAATAAAAATTAAAAAAAAAATTAAAATCGGTTCATAAGTCTTCGAGAAATCGAGGCCACCGTGTTCAGAAAAGTCGTTTTGAGAAAAACGCGTTTGCATTGGCCGTTGTAACTCACTACCTGCACTTATTGCATTGGGTATAACTTCGTCAATTTTCAAGATTTTAAGTTAAATTTTTTTTTATATATTTTTGAATATATCTACTTTAAGAAAATGCAACAAAACATAGTTTTTTCTGAAAAATCAGTGGTGTTCCCCCACACTTTTACATCACCGCTCGAAATGTGCGATGTACTCGCAATACCTGGTGTCGGCAAGACTTTTACTGTTTGTTATAGTGAAAACTAATGTTTTACCAATTTTTTTTATTAATTTTCTTTTTATTTATACATTTTTTTTAAATTCATTTTTTATTTATTTATTAATTTCTTTTTTTTTATTTATTAACTTTTATTTAATTATTTTTTTTATTAATTAATTGTTTTTTTATTTATACATTTTTTTAATTCATTTTTTATTGATTTATTAATTTCTTTTTTTTTATTAATTAACTTTTTTTATAACTTTTTTTTTTATTATTAATTTTTTTGTTTTATTTATTAATTTTTTTTTTTTGCGATTAGGAGGGTTAAAAATGCCTAATGCATCATCGAAGCGGCCGTAGCAGCAATGGTATGTCCGGAGATTAAACCCCTCCCCCTCGTTTGGAACCTTCGCCCACTCTGGAACCGCTTTCGCATTACTTTAGAGTAGCTTTCGCTCTTCCTCATTACAAAAATAATTCATTGCTGATTATTCCGCTCTTAGTGATTATTCGCCGAGATTAGTTGTTCGCCGATAAGTCCGTCGAATGATGCAAAAGGGTTTCAAAAGATTCACGAGTAACATGAGAATGGGGCATCACCGTGCAGAAAACGAAGGTATTCCAGATTATATTCACGCAATCTTAGGAACGAAAAATTATTTAGAAATAAAAAAAAAAAATGTGTGTAATACTCGCCACTTACGACGTTCAAAACTTGAAGAAGTAATAAGCAAATACTGCCTTCCAGCTGAGGATCTACCGCCGGTATTTCACGCTCAAACCTACAGCACCAGCCGCCTGACACACACACACACACACATTGTTAATATAATCCGTCCATACATACATTCCAACTGCCTGCTTTCAAAAGTATGTGCGGTTTACTTTTTATAAATTAAGGCAGGCATTCATCACCTTTTGGTTTGGTGGGTAGAGCAAAAACGTAATAACAACTTACACACAAGAAGAAGAAGAAGAAGGCCCCATAAAGAGACTGGTTTCGTAGATTTACTACGTGGAAAGTGCAAAGCGCCGGCTTTGTATGGAGCATAAGACATTATTTTTTAAGAGCAAAGCGAATGCACTCGCCGCTGTTAAATCATCAAAGAACAAACGTACGACTTAATTTTTTTGTTGCTTTTTGCGATCGTATCCTTCTTTTTGTTTTCGGTTCTTTTTGTGCCTTGTGCTGCTTGGCGTTGCACAATGCTATTAATTCTTTTAGATCTGCTGTTAAAAATGAAATATCGGCAACATCATCATTAACGCAAGTCAGCAAAAGGTACAAAAACAACACAAAAAAAAGGCAAAAAGAAAAGAAAACGAAATAACAAAAACAATGGGGCAACAGTAGAAAACTGAAACTCATCGACAAACAACATTAACTCTGTGGCCGACGATTGCGTGCCTGTCGTTCAATGCCGTCCGTCCGCACGTACGTCGGTGCAGTAGTGTCGCCGCAGCGCTCTATACTGCGCTAACAACACTGCACTCACTAAGCGGTGTATGTAGTTGTTGTAGTTGTAATTGCTTTAGTTGTTCTTGGCAAAACAGTTGTCGCCAGGCACGAAGTGCAAACCTTGAATGTGTGCTGCTGATGCGATGATGGCTGATCGTGCGGCTAACGGCAGCAAAGCCAATGGCTATGACAACAACAACAGCAAACAGAACAGCACTTGAAGGCAGGCAAGCCAGTACGTGTGAAACATACATTGCACCAACAACAATAACATCTACAGTATGAAAAAAAAACGAAATCACCAGCAAGACTTTGTGAGTTAGCATAAAAGCAATAAGCAACCGCAACAAAAGCAAGAAAACGCAGAGTAAGAAGCAAACGTTAATATACCCAAAAAAGAAACAACAAAAATATCTGTGTAGCATAAAAAAGGCAGACAGTCCGCAATTCACATTGGAATGAAAATTAATCGAGTGCTGCGCCGCCTCAATGCTGCGCTGTTTTATGCTCACCCGTATACATACAAGCAGAGTTCTTCTCTCTACTCCGCTCCACTAATACAATACACAACAATACAACGGCCAACGCTTGCTTTGTTGTTGTTTTTCATTGATGCTTATTACATTCTAGTATGGGTTGAATTTCTTGGGCTCTTCTTTTTTGTACAAATTTATGGCGTCCATTCTTTTGATGATTATAATGGACGCAGCGGTGGAGGTGGAAACGGTGTCGAATGAATGTGAGCACATAAACCGGCATAGAGAAAATGAAAAAGGAATGTGTTCACTAGAGAGAGGGAGAGGGGAAGGAAGAGCAGCAGCTGATAAAAGTGCCAACGGTGGTGGCGTTCGTTTCGTTGTGACGGCTGCGCTTCGTTGCGCCACTCTTTCAATTAAAATGTACGACGGGTAGAAAGAGAAGCATAAACTTACTCGTCACCAGCGCGCAAAACTCGCCCTTGCAGCGTAGCTTGATAATGCTGTTACTGCCAAGAATGTGTGTGAGTGTGTTACTCTCCATCGTGTGTGTGTGTGTGTTACTGCATTACTGCTACATTGTATTGTGTTGTTGCTGCTGCTATGGTGGTTGGTGAAACGAAAGCAAGCAAAAAAAATATAAGGCGCAGCCGTCAATGCACTCCCAGGCTCATACACAAAATCACACATTCATATACATATGTACAAATATGCACACATACATACTAACCAACTCGCATGCAGCAACAACAACATTTATCGATTATTCAGCGCCTTTTCGCGCAGTTGTCAAATATGGTGTACCCCGACCGGTCTCTTAGACAAGAGCAAAAAGCCAACAAAAACCCGAAAACCGGTTCGCCAGCCACCGCTCAGCAAAGGTGCCAAAAAGAGATGGCGGATGCACACGTTTAATGGCCGCTCGTGCGAAGGAAATAGCAAATGTACGTTAAAATTAAGAATGCAAAATGCAAGCAAATGTAGAGAAATCGTGGCAATGAAAAATAAATGCTGAAACTACGTAGAGGGTTGCCAGATGTAACAAAGCTCAAATTGTGGACAAATTTCACAGTCGGCCACGGAGAGCAGCAGTCAAGCAATGACAAGAGAGTGCACGAAATGCGGTGTTATTGAGCAGCGGTGGTGGTGGTGGTAGATCGAATAGGCAAACCCTTAAGCATTAAAAACTCATAAAATGTTTGTAATGAATGCAAAGCATGGCACATTAGCACAAACTAAATTGCCAACTTATTATTGCCATAATTTACCCCTTGCTAATACAAGTACCAGTGCAGGGCTGGCGCAGGCAAGTAGCAATGCTATGATGTTTAACATTCAATACGCGTATCATGCGTGGTGTACGGCAACCCTCGAGGGACATGTAGTTTTGCTGCTGCTACGGTTGTTTCTACCACCAACTAAGTCTCGTTATGTTTTCAGCTTTCTCAACTCACGCTCGTACGTAATCTGATATTTTCCCCAAATATTAGTCCTTGTCTGCTAAATATGTTTTTTTCTGCTCCTTTCCAATTTCCTTCTTCACTTACTTCCTTCGCAAACAATAAGCGAACACAACAGCACACCGCCATTGCCAGACAGCAATGAAGTTGTCGACGCCAACTGCTATACATTGCAAGCTAACCAACCATCTCCAATATTAAAATAATCTGCACAGCTCATCATGGTGCAGTGGAAAAGTGTGCTCCGTCACATCACACGGCAACAATAACAGAGTATAGTGTCCAGCAGCAACAGCGACGACAACCAACAGCAAGAGCTACGCAACCAAGAAACTGGTTATTTTTTTTTATTATTATTTTTTTTTTTTATAAATGTGCATTTCGGGTAGACAGCTAAAGTAAAAAAAGAGAAGCAGCAAGCAGCAAGCAGAGTATGCAAGGGCAAGTCGAGACGTGGTTAGATAAAGAAAAAAAAGAAAAAATAGTAAAAAAGCTGATGTTAATTCAGTAGAAAACTAGTGTAAGAGGCGATAAGTAGAAAATGTTAAAAAAAAAAATTTAAATCTAGAAATATCGTTTTCGAAATGTTTTTGAAACAGAAGGCCTGAAATATTTATATTAGCTAGTTACAACCATTAAACATCCCCTTTTTCAGTTGAGCTCAGCTTTGATTTCAGAGCTAATGATTTTCTGTAATTTTAAACGCTGATTTTCAATAAGTCATAAAATTGAGAAATAAATAATTCTCACTAAAAGCGGAGCTTTTTGCACTGAAATGTTATCCATCAGGTCACTGTTTTAATGTTTTTTATTTATTAATAAATTCTAAAAAACAATTAATCCCTTTTGCGTTTGATTTTAGAATTAAAACATAAAAGTAGTGCAATAAAATATTTTTAAAATTTAGTGAATTTAATCAAAAATTGTGCTTTTATGAAAAATTAAGTGGGCAAGTACATGGAGTCATCAGCATCAAATTTCTAGAGTTCCAGGGGGCAAGTAAATGAAAAAGTATTGACAAAATGGAAATTAACTAAAAATTTCTCAAGGGATGAAGAAGTAATGAGAAAATAAAGTAAGAAATAAGTATTTGCTGTGAAGTAAAAATTCAAAATGTGCTTTACACAATTATTAAATGCATTTTGGGTATTTTTAATTTCAATGATACTAACTTTGACTGAAGTGATTAACATGAAATTCATATTGACATTTTTATATAATACCGCTCACTTGGATATATCACAAAATGGAGTTTTTTCTGCCCATATCTTATTTTCATTTTTATTTTTTTTCTTCTAAAAAACATTTTCTGCTTTGCAACAACATTAATGAAGTGCTTTCTTTACTATTTAATCGTCTTTGTGACTTTGTTGCAGACATTTTTCAACCAATTCCAATACCTCCAATAAATCGCACTTAGCTTTTTCTTTACAAAGATTCATAGCATAACTTTTGCTCTCTCTTAATGTACTTAACGCCAGTATTACAATATGTGCATACATTGAAGTTCTATAATTTCCCTAACAATAAAATATTTAAGATATGCATAAATGTAGCAACAACAACAACACACATTCGCATCCATATAATGGCTAGTTTTCAATCATTTCGCTTGATTAGAGTGGTGGGTAAAGTCTGCCGGCTGCTGCTATCGTTGTTGTTCAAACAGTGAGAGCGAGATCTACCTGGCTGCACTCTTAAGACGTGTACAGCGAACGAAAAAAATACAATACAACAGCAACAAAACTAGCAAATGTGAATTGTGAATTGTGCATCAAATGAAAAAGGGCGCATATATTCCCATAAGAATAGTTCATGATGCATAGTGTATGGAGTGTGAGCGCGAAACAGGCAGGGGATACGAACAAAACCAATTTACTAAGCAAATTTAATGGCCACTGCTGACAATCCGTCTTTAATTTTTCTACATCAAATAGTTAAATAAGTTATAACATTTAGAATTCAATATTTTACAAAGTTTTATTGTTTTATGAAATTCTTATTAGCTTCGCAGATTCAGAAATAACTCGCACCAAACAATTCACTTTCAGTTCGTTTGTTTTCACAAACACGAAAGCGAAAAGAAATGTTGAGTGGCAGCATTGCTCAATTCATTTTGTGTAAGCGAGAGTGTACACAACTCTCTGAGCGCTAAAGCAAAAACCGCACGGCTTAGTGTTGCCATATTACTGAGGAAATATTTCTTCAGCACTCAAGCTAACTTAGTAATTATTAAGGCTCTTCTACAAGCCACTTCTTTGCTTGCTATCTCTCTGCTCGGCTCACTTGACGAAAAATTGGCATGTGAAAGCAACAACAATGTTCTCGAGCAATCAAACTAACTTCTGCATTATTAGGCCTCTTCAAAGGCGCATTCATCAAAGTTAGTGGCACTAGACCAACAATATTTGTGCATTTGATTGTCAAAGTAGAAGACAGAGAATGGTTAGGTTAGGTAGTGATGGTTACCCAGAGAGTGGGCTCACTTGGACGAAAGAGTTTGGTACATCCTTTGTGTTACCATTGCAAGAGGGGAAACAGAGGTGAAGGAAAAGGACGATAGGACGAAGGGAAAGGGTTGGGGAGGGTTGAGTGTATGTGGACTATGAACGGTGACTGGTCTGCGGTTGTGTTAGCCTCTCTATGCTGCTGATGAAGTTCATCAGTTTTTTGTTATCAAGACCCGCTATATCAGCAGGCGCAGAAAAGAAGTGAGAACCAAGATGCTTGAATCTTAGTCCCGCGAGAGCTGGGCAGCTGAGGAGCAGGTGGTGAGATGATTCCACCTCATCCTCCATACAGCTGACGCAAAAAGGACTCGAAGTGATTCCGAGTTTCACGGCATGTGTACCCCGCGGGCAGTGCCCCGTAAGGATGCCCACGGAATTTGAGAGATGAGATTTCGTCATCCTTAGAATATCCCTCGAACGCCTCCTATCCAAACGTGGCCAGAAGGACTTCGCGACCCTACACGTTCGTGTACTTACCCAGCGCTCGCTGAGTTGGTGCAGAGCCCATCCTTTCAGGAGTAGAGCGCAGGTTGTTCGCGGACACATTGCCTCACAGGTCCCTTGTCTGGCCAGCTCGTCGGCTTCGCAGTTTCGAGCAATGTCACTGTGGCCATGTACCCAAACTATCTTTATATTGAAGAACTCTGATGCCATCGAGAGAGAGACCAGGCATTCCCTGACCAGTTTCGAGTGCACCATATTAGAGCCTAGGACCCTAATTGCCGCTTGGCTATCGCACTAAATATTGACCATCTTTATAGTTATTCCGCTAGTAAGTAGCCAGTCAGCTGCTTCTTTAATTGCGGTCACCTCTGCTTGGAACACACTGCAGTGATTCGGTAGCCTGAATTTCAGTTTGGTAGGGAGCTATTTACAGAAAACTTCTCCTCCAACTCTGCCGTCCAACTTCGAGCTATCCGTGAACAGGTTAACCAGGCCCTGTCCCCAAGTGCTGCTCCCGGTCCACTCCTCCCTTGATGGAATATGGGTGGAGAAAGTTCCGCTTGGACTAAGCGAAGGCACACACTGATCCGTCGACGAGTGGATGAACTCAAAGTTTATGAGGATGCTTGAGTGCCCATATGTGAGATTGAGCTTATAGCCCAAGCCCCTCAGTCTAATTGCGGTACGTTCAGCGGCAATTCTACCTGTCATGTCTATAGGTACCACATTTAACATTACATTAAGCGCTGGAGTGGGAGTAGTTCGAAGGGCCCACTGATTCCAATGAGTGCAGGCCTTTGAATTCTCTCTAGCTTTTTAACTGATGTCGTCCTCTCTAGTGAATTCCACCAGACAACGACTCCATATAACAAGATTGGCTTTATTATGGTTTTAAACAAAAAATGACTTTGACTTGTTTTATCCAGGGCTGACATTGAAAATGACACATCAGCTGATTTACCAATACCACCTTTAATATATTCGCCTTGGCCTCTTCCATTTGCCACTTCAATAAGTACGATTTGTTTCTAAAATTTCTAAATATTTATTATATTTCTTATTAGAAAATAGTTCAGAATGTAAATAAATATTTTGAAGTTCTTAGCGATATTTACTTTACTAGTTTATCAAGCAGATCCTACATCTATATTTTACTTCATTAAAAGTGGTTCGAATATTTTATTTTGAAATTTTTTTATTTCATGAATGCGCTATTCAAATTCAAAGTAGCTTGTTTTAAAGTGAAAATAATAAGGTTTAAAATTTGTATTCAAAATAAAAATCTTATCAGCACAACTGATCAAATCAATTGCTATTTTAAATTTCCCTTCGATTTTTTTTTTAAATCTAACAATAACTTTATGCCCCATTTACGAGTAAGTGCAAGTACCAGCAAAATCAACAGTTACTTTGTGTAAATTTTCATATATTAAGCAAATCTGGCAGCGCTGTTGGTGTAACAAACGCATGCCCATGTTCTCAATATGTTAACTCTCCCGCTTTTTCAGTCTCTTGTGAATGCAATCACCAACTCTCGTACGAGACCAAGCGTCAGATGACAATAAAGTGTGCATAGTGTGAAGCAAAAGTAAAAGTTTAGGAAATAAAATTACTACGTTTTGTTTTTTTGTTTAAATAAATGTATGAAAAACAAGAAATACCTTTTCGAAATAAACTTCAATCCACGACGATCCATCGTTCAACGAAAAATTGAATTGAAATAACTTAAAAGTTTGCATGCAGCATAGTCAGTCAGTTCTGTTCGATTTCTTTTTCCTTGCCAACTTATAAATACTTTACACACACACAATGAGCAACAAATTGAACAAAGCAAGAGATAATAGGGGAAACAGAGAGAAACAACAGAAGTGTAACTCAAATGTACGAACAGAAAGGCAGAAATTGACACTGTGTATTAACGCAGCTAAAAAATTTTACTGCGATTTTTGTGTGAGTTTTTATTCCTATTTTAGTGCGTTTGTATATATTTTTGTGGGAATATACAAATAGGTCAAGCACCTGTATGCGAGAGTATAGGGACCGTTGCTGAATATACAAACATGCCACACTTACGCGTACAAACACACAAAAAAAAAACAATACACGATGGCAATGCAATATAAGCTCCAAAAAAATGTCACAAAATTTCGACAGAGTTCAAACGTTTCGCGATTTTAGTAATTCACTACACGACGAGACACTTGATTTGCTTTTTTATAGACGCTTATACGATTTTATTTGACGAGGTTTAATGCTAATGCATTTCTCATATCTTTCTTTATTACTCAAATTGTAATTCACTTCAATTTTTATGCAGACGACACTCCCCCGGCCATACACTACGACAGCACTGCATGGGGTTTGCTAACATTGAGATTTTCATATTGGCGCACATCAACGAAGGCAGCTCAGTGGCTTCTTTTACTACTATTAATTGTTCGAATGTATGCGCGTGCTCTCGCACTCTCTCTCTCTCTCGCGCTAACCAAGAAAATGTTGTACAAATATCAAGCAATTGCTCTCTTGCTCTTTCACATGCAGAGAGCACACAAATTCAAAAATACTGCGAACAAGAACCAAAATGCGACTGAACTTTACGACGAACACACTTCAACTAAACCAACTCAAGCAACTACCAACTGACACGGCAACTCTGCTGGCCTGCACCTCGTCGAAAAGCAACGGCGCGTTATACATATACTTTCCCCAACAACAAAACAAACATATATAGCCCAACAACTACAGCCCAAAGCAATTCAATAGCGAGCAAAGGCGATGGCAGCCAGACAATAAACCAACAACACAATGTTCGGGTAGCAAAAAAAAAAAACAAAACCGGTCGCGTTTGTGCTATGCTAAAAATTGTCTACTACCTTTAGAGATGTCCAGGCGTGCGAGCAGCATGGGCATAGGCACTCGAACAGCGTATCCCGTTCTCGCATGCAACGCGAATAGGCAAGCGAAACATTTTTGGGGTGATTGTAATCTGTATACAGTCGGAAGGCAAACGAAAGAAAAAATGTCATAAAATACATCTGGCGAATTTGTTATGCCCGCTGCCCGTCCCCTTCTGCAACGACGTACATATACGGTGAACGACACCAACCGACATCTGCTTTGTTGCTGCTACACTGCTGTATTGTGCGATCGCTATTACCCTCTGCTATATTGAACACCGCTTTCAATTAACACAATGACAGCCAAAGCAAGCAGGCAAGCATACAGCGAGCCAGCCAGCCAGCGAACTCGAGCAAGTAAAGAGGCAGTAGCTACGCGACCCGCGTGCGTTCTTCATTTTTCCTACCTCTCACCCATTGCGCCTGCTTCTTTGCTTGCCGTGCACACGTACGGAATAATGCTTTGTTGGTATTTGTGTATGCTAGTGCCAGTATGTTGGTGTGTGTGTGTGTGTGCGTATTCGAGTGCGAGTTTTTGGTGTGCGCGCCTACCTGCCAAAGTAATTTATTTTTAGGTCGTTTTTGTTGTTGGTTTGCAATGGCACGAACGAATGAATGTTGTATCACGAAATAATTCTATCCATGCGCAGAGCATTTCAAAAAGTGCGATGAAAGAAAAAAGGAAGAGGTTTAAAATATGTACCAACAACAACAAGAATTAATCACTTTAGAGCGCAGGCATTTGTCTTCCACCCTCTTTACACTTCGTTCGTTCGTTAGGACACTACTTTACGAATTTCTCTTCAATGCAGCTATACAACACAACGAATTTCATATGTTCGGTTCACATGCATGACCATATCTTTTGTTCAAAATCAATTGCATTGTTGTTGTTGTTATAGCCAAATATACGTACGTTGCTAATACTGGTTTTTATTGAAAAATGCTTGACGACTTTTGTTGTGCTGTGCTAGCAAACAAAAAATGTCTAGTAGTTACCATTGAGCCGCTTCAAGCAAATGATGAGAATGATGATGGCAACAACCCCATTCCTTTTGTGATTGCTACATTTGTTGTAATGGATTTTGTTTTTATTGTTTTTATTGTTTTTGTTGTTTTGTATTCATACTTCATTTCGTTTTTTGTATACATACATATGTACATATTCCTTCTTTCTGTTGGACTGGAATTGACTTTGACTCGTTCGACAAATGTTTGTTGGTGGCCGAGTGGGCACATTGCACTCCGCGATCTACATCGTCATTCTCATTGCCGTCACTTTGGCCGCCGCCATGTTATTTTTACTTTTCATTTAATTGCACGCTCGCTCGCTCGCTGTTTGTTGTTCGATTCTCGTTGTTACACTGTCGTTACTACAGATATTTGTTGGTGTTGTTGTTCTTGTTGGCTTTGTTGTTTCTGCGTCGTTGGCGTAGATTTCTTCATTTTTATTTTAATCTTTCACACCCTGTTGGTTAGTGGCTACTGGTGCTTTTCGATTGCAGAGTCGCCGCTTTGCCTATTAGCTAGTTCTTATACGCTTTTATCACTCTTTTGATTAGGTATGCTCATGCATACATACTACAATATAATGGCATGTATATGTATGTAAATGTGTATAAGCATGCATGAGCGGTGTATGGGTATATGCATGCATGTTGTTGTTGACGATACTGTTGCTGTCGTTTTCGTTCCCAACTGTACATTGATGGCGTTGACAAATCTAATATCAATATGAGCGATGGAGATGACAATCGCTGTGGGTACCATTTCTCTTGCGTCTCTTTGCCAATGTATTTTGTAGCGCATGCGCTGACTAAAATCAGCCGCTGCTCCCTCAGTACTCTTCGAAACGGTCATTCGACCGCTCTCACACCGTCAGCCCCCTTCGTTCATACACTTCAAATAATACACATAAATGTGTGGGAATAGCTTTTTTATGGCTTAGCTGTGGTTATGAATATCGTAATAAACTATCGATGAGAAGAGGATTAATTACTTTGGTTTCGTTGAGGGCAGTTCATTACGTTGGTTACATTAGTTGGCCACTTTACGCCTTGTAAAAAGAATTGCACAAAATCCGTTCTGCTCGATTTCCGTCTGTTCCATTCCATTTTATTCCATATCATAATTTTATGTATGAAAGGGAATGATTCAGTATAATCCACTACATTCCACATTTTTTTAGGGATTGCAAATAATATTGGGTTGGGGAAAAAGAGATGTCGTATTTGTGATCGAAATTCGACACTTTATTTAACGTACTTAGAATTATCCGATTCAAGTCAAATATGCCCCGTTTTGTTCGCAAACTTGTTGCCATTTAGAAGGCAACTTCATTATCCCCCCTCTATAAAACCCTCCTCCTTATTTGCAAAAAACTCAGACAACCAGTTTTCGCAAGCCTCTTTTGAGGCCAACTTGATATCACCAAGGGCGTTTTGCATGGACCGGAAGAGAGGATAGTCACTTGGTGCCAGGTCCGGACTATATGGTGGGTGCGATAGGACATCCCATCCGAGCTCCCGTAGCTTCTGGCGGGTCGTCAAAGATGTGTGAGTTGTCCTGTTGGAACACAACACCATTCCTATTGACCAATTCTGGCCGCTTCTGGTCAATCGCCTGCTTCAAACGGTGAAGTTGCTCACAGTAGAGCACCGAATTAAGGGTCTGGCCATAGTTGAACAGCTTATAGTGGATAATTCCCTTCCGATCCCACTAAACACACAGCAAAACCTTCCTGGTGATCAATCCGGGCTTGGCGATGGTTTGGGCCGGCTCGCCGCTTCTCGACCACGATCATTTTCGATTGGCGTTGCCGTACGTGATCCACTTTTCATCGCCAGTCACCATCCGCTTCAAAAATGGGTCAAGTTCGTTCCGTTTTAGCAGAGACTCGCAAGCGTTGATTCGGTCCAAGAGATTTTTTTGGCACACAAACATCCAGCTTTTTTTGGAATCCAATCTTCTGCAAATGGTTCCAAACGGTTTTGTGGTCTACACCTATGTAGCTCCTGTCTAATCGAGCGAATGCTCACATGCCGGTCTCTTTGGATAATTTCAACGATTTTATCAGTCTCTCCGACGATTGGCCTACCAGTACGGGGTGCATCTTCGACATCTACTACACCAGAATGAAATCGATCGAACCAACGCTGTGCTGTGCGAATCGTTACAGTATCAGGCACATAAACTTCACAAATTTTTGCCGCCACCTTCGTTGCACTTTTACCTCTAAGGTAGTAAAAACGTAAAATATGACGAATTTCTTGCTTGGTGGACTCCATCTTTGACGCGCTATAACTTAAGACTGAAATGTACGATCACAACACTGTCAAAGAGACACTTGTAGGACAGATCGTTGTCTTCAAATCGCCGTTTAGTGTGACCCGATGCAATAAGTACAACGCAAGATATGTTTAAATGTCGCGCTCAATTGACAAAATACGACATTACTTTTCCCCTAACCCAATATATGTATGTATATTCTGCTGGATCTCAGTCTCCATTTATTCAGTGGATGCTTCGATGTAATCCTATACATTCCATATTTAATTAATCAAAAAATAATTAATTTTCTTTCCATCACATTTTACGTGCAAGATATTAAATTCGAGATTATATTAGATTTGCATTAGAGGAGAGAGGACGCCATCTCCAGCCTCTACAACCAGAATTGATCTATGATAACTCACCCATACATATGTCACTAAAGAACCTTGCAAGGCGCTTTGGTGAGATGCCAATTACGACGTCGTGTGCTTCCGGGCACATTCATATTTAGTGCTGTGGTACTCCCCGCTCTTCATAACATAATTGAACAAAATTGATCAATCCTTTAATGCTCTCCTCTGAGCTAGAAAGCATTTGGCTACTCTAATTTTGTACTTGGAAATCCTTGCTGATATTTCCAAATTGAAGGTTTCATTTGTAACCTTCAGTAAAGGGACTGCTTCAACTTCATAACAGTCTAAGGAAGGCGGCACCTTTTCTTTCCACTTAATTCTCCATCTGCCCAATCTCGCCAGATACCAATATAAGGTATACCCAAATCATGGATGCAATGACTACTAATAGTTGACGACAGTCCCATGCCAGTTTTGAGGTTTTTTTACACCCTTGTTCATTCCGTTCGGGAGCATAGGGTCGAGGCCATCTGCCATCGTACATGGTTCTGGGCTTAAGTTTTTGCGCCGTCCCATGCATCTGCTAGTTCGCGCATCATCGACCTTCGCCAAGTGATCTTTAGTCGACCGCGACCTCTGCTCCCTTGCGGGTAGCAGTCCAGTGCCATTTTCGTGATGCTATCTGAGATAATCTTATCTTATTTCAGAGCTCGGAGCACTGCCCTGCTGTCTTTTAACTTTTAACCAGAATTTTAAGGAATTGTTTTTTCTGGTGACGATGCTAAGATTTTTATTCCATATAAAAAAATTCGAACATTTGTATGGAAGTAGAAGCGTGAGACCTCGGCGAAAAAAATTGTCAAAAATCAACGGTATTTTGTAGTGACTTGAAACTTACACTTTGTTATGCTAAGATTCAATGGGCTATAAAACTGCTTACTCAGAAAAATTCTAAAAATACTGAATAAATGTTTTAAGTTTTAAAAAAGTGTTTAAATAAATAAAATTGTAAATGGATTGAAATTTTGCGTTGTATGTTTTTTTTTTGTTGTAGTATGAACTACTGCAGTTGGACAGGTGCCATCAGGACCAGGCGACTTGAAGGGCCCGAAGGAGGGGTGCTCATCCAGCAGCCAGCCCGGGTTCTGAAGGCAATTGGCATACTTCCCAAGCTGGTGCTGCTAGATATCGGACTCGTCGGAAAATGAGCGTCGAGAAACAGTTTTAGTGATTCCTCGCCGCTCATTGCCCAACGTCCCGATTCATTCCTCAGGTATCCCGAGGGAGCCGAGCTCCTCGTGAGTATTCGTCTAAATCTTGAAGACTCATGAGACCACTCCACGGTTTCTTCCACAGAAGTTTCTCCAAGAGTCCGTCTTCGGACTCTAATTTCGGTCTTATACTATAGATTCCTAGCCAAAAAAAGTGTGCGTTTATAATTCGGCAACGGGGTCGTGGGGTTGGGGTTTCATAAGGGTACGAAAGGTGGTTAGGGCGAGTACTGCTCTGTACATCTAGAAGCGCCTCGGGAGTTAGGAGGTTATCCTTCTCACCTCTCAGGCAATATCAATATGTTCCATACGTTGGGGTTTGTTCATCCGAACAACAGTAAGTCCTCTATCACGATGGAGATGACTTCCCCCTATGGACAGTCTTTCGCTAAAAATAATCTAACTATTTACTCCCCCTGACTTTTTCCTGTTTTGGAATTAACAAAAGTAGCTTCGATCTTTTAATTATCGACGTAATGGCCGATTTGAACGTGGACTTTGCGAGTTTTCCTGCCAGAGTTGCTCCATTTTAATTCGCTAATTAAAGTCTACTTTGACAAAAGTCCATAATCTCCAATGAAGCCAATGCGATAGAGGTCTCAAACATTAGGCGCAGATGCTTTTTTTGAAGCATTTCAAATACGAGTATGACAACGTCGTTGATCAAGCTTTTAAATCGGAGTTGATGCATTACTAAGTTGATCGCAACTGTATCTGAATATCTTATTTGCCATTTCATCAGCGTCAGCGGCTTTGCTGTAACTAACCGCACTATTAGGCGGTCGACGAAATCAGCAAAGGGTGGGACGAGCTTTTGCATTCAGTTTGTCAAGTGCAACTTGATGATGTCCTACAAATAGACGATCCTCTGAAGGGCAAATGATTTTTATGAGCAGTTTTTTTCATGGAAGAAATACACTTAGAGACAACCATTGCGGGCACTACACGAATATAACCTTTACCCGTCCTGGCGATGGGACAAATCTCCTTTAAAGATCTCAGGGAAAAAGGCTAAGAGATGCATACTGGCCCCGCTTTGTGAAGACTTTAAAGACTGCCTGCCAGTAAACTAAGAATGTTTACAGCCATACTGACGAGCCATTGCGAAGTCATTTCCACAGGCTTGGAACATAGTTGAACGACTCATGTAGCCTTTGCGGCTAGTCGTCATACACATCTTTGCACCTGTTCCTCGATTGTGATGCCATTTCGAATTCAGTATGAACAAAGGAAGAACACAAAGATACACTTGGCCGAGCTTCTCTACTCATTTGTGGTATGTGTCTCGAAGTTTTTCCACAACTGAAGGGAGCTTTTGTTTTATGCCGCCTCCGTCAAATGATTTTTTGTTTTTGTTTTTTATAAGGAGCGTTTTCTGGCAAAGGTGCACTCGGAGGTTTCTTG
Source organism: Anastrepha ludens (assembly GCF_028408465.1). NCBI lineage: Eukaryota > Metazoa > Arthropoda > Insecta > Diptera > Tephritidae > Anastrepha > Anastrepha ludens. The sequence continues at coordinate 21,398,490 of NC_071499.1, read as the reverse complement.
TCCTTGCCTCCCAAGGGGCGACCGCTATTAGAAAAAAATTGTTCCATGAGATGGTGTTTCATGCGCCGAGAATTCGAAACCGGGCATTACCCTTCCGGCTATGGCGGAGGACATATGTACATACGCTCACTAATACTACAAACAGCAAACGGGTTACTCTAACCCACAAGCAAGCTGGCAGGCTAAGAGAGGCTGTAGATAGACAAAAATAATGTTACCTGTCATCTCCGATCGACTGTCGCAGTTCCTCCTGCCACTAAGCAGAGGGGACTGTAGGAGGCTGGTTGGACTGATGACGGGAACTTTTTATGGAGAAAACACATGGAAAAGGTGGGCATCTCAATGCACTCTGCCCGGCTTGTGAAGAGGAGGATGAGACGGCGGACCTCTTTCTACCCAGCCTTCGCTCGAATCAGGCTTGAGGTCTTTGGAACTGATGTGTTAAAAAGCGACCACTTTAGCTCCTTGGCACTACAAAATTTACTCAGATTTCTTCGGAGGTCGAATAGATTTGAAGAAAATTAAAAAGGGAATCCGAGTGCAGTACAATGGACTTATTTGTGTCTGACTGCTATACTTGCTAGTCTGTCCCGACGGAAGGAAAAGAAAAAAAATACTACAACTCTACACGAGCTCAAAGGAGCATTGGGCATGGTGAAGAAAAGAGGACAAAACAAATTTTCAAGTCGAAATGCATGTCTCATAATAATATATGTAAAGGGTGATCAGATTGGAGATACTTTCCAATAGGGGTTTTTTGACAGATCACGCCTGACTACTGTCAAACTAAATACACAATTTTTTTCCAGTATTGAATGACATTTCATCATGAAAAGACTTACGCCTCAACAACGTTCACAAATCGTTTAATTCTATTATGAAAATCGGCGCTCTGTGAAAAGTGTTCATCGCGCGCTCCGGTCAACTTATGGCGATCAGCGCTGAGACCCATTTTTGGCTTCGTCAATAAACCAAATTGCCATATTTGGGCTGAATAGCAACCCGAAGCAGTTCAAGAACAGCTATAACATCCATTGAAAACAACCGTTTGGTGCGGCCTATGAGTTGGAGGAATCACCGGCCCATATTTATTCGAAGATGAGGCTGGCGCAAATGTAACAGTGAATGATGAACGCTATCGCGCTATGAAAAACGACTTTGTGATGCCGTATACTGAAGTCCGTGATCTCCACAACATTTAGTTCCAACTAGGCAGCGCAACTTGCCATACTGCCTCCATTGGCGTCGTCGCTTCGGTGCGCAATTTATCTTTCGTCTCGGACCAGTGGATTGGCCACCAGGATAGTTTGATATCACACTTTTGGACTTTTATTTGTGGAGGTTTACAAAGTTTAAATTCTTTCTGGACAAACCAGCTTCGACTGAGGCATTGGAAGACAACATTACTAAAGTTATTCACGAGATACCGACCGAAGTCCTCCAGCGAGTCATTCAAAATTGGTGTTTCCGGATGGCCGACTACGGCGCAGTTGCGGCCAACATTAGTAAGTGATAATCTTTAAAAAATAATTGTCATGAATGGTTCTACACAAAAATAATAAAGATTGCGAAAAACAATTTGAATTTTCGTTGTTTTATTTCAAGTTGAAATCCGTTACCTCTAAACTGATCACCCTTTGCACATATACGACTAATAACTGATTGAAAAACTATTCGACCAACCGCAGTGAATTAATATACAAGTAATATTTTCCTCACCCTAAAATATTTGTTAAAAATTACTACAAAAAAACTTTCCTCCGCTTTATTTAAATTTTATCAGAATCTTGATTTCATACAAATCATATTAAATATTCATTCAAATTGATAAAAGTTACCCTAGATAAGTTTGGTTAAATTAGTAAAGTTGTTTAATCATTCAATTCATCTACACTATGGTCCAACCCTGTGGAAAGTTGCAGAAATGATAATGATTCCAAAACCGGGAAAAGATTTACATCTTGTTTCCTCATACCGACCAATCTCGTTGCTGCCTCAAATTGGGAAGCTATTTGCAAAGCTCTTCCTCACTCGACTGACTCCAATTATCGACTCTAAAAACTTGTTACCTTCGCATCAATTTGGCTTTCGCAGTAAGCACTCAACCATCGATCAGGTGCACAGAGTCATGGCTGAAATCGAAAACTCCTTTCAACAGAATAACGTGTGTTCAGCAGTATTCAGCACTCCTGAACGTCGCACAAGCTTTCGACAAGGTTTGGCATGTCGATTTACTAAATAACAAACAAAATACCTGCCTTCCAAATGATTTTTGCGCCCTTCTAAAGTCGGATCTGAGCAAACGCTACTTTCGCGTTAAGGGGGTATTCTGGTATAGAAATTTAAAAAAATCGATTTTTGTTTTTTGCATATTTTCAAAGCTTAGACCTTCAAAAATATGCCCTTCCAAGGATTTTTCAAAATTCGAACTATTTTCGGAGACACAGCGGATTTTGTAACGTGGCGTCTAAGTCGGCCGAGTTGAGCGAATCGCACAACGGTAGATGTTACCGGACGACTTGAGGACCCGTTCTTTCCAGAAAATCTTTTGTATCCCTCACAACCTTTATTTGTTCTATACGAATGTATATACTTTATACTTCTATAATATATACCTGGAAATATATCGCCGATTAATCCAGAGTGAGTAGTAAATATTTTGATCTAAGTTATTCTATTGGAATTGCTGCTGAAACTTCAAACGCGACTTTCTCAAAACTACTTTTTTTGAGATGATCGTCAGAATATCTAAAGTTCTATGTACTTGACCGATCGCTTTGAAGTTTGATTAGAATTTTTTATTACACATCTGTCTATTGCGCCTGCCTCGGATTTTGAAAAATTTAAGTTTAAAGTATTTTTAAAAAAATTGAAAAGGTAAAAAAAGAGGCTTAAAAAAATTTTTTTTTTCAAGTTCACGCCATTTAGAGAATTTTTTTTTCTTTGATTTGGCGTAATCCGATAGCGACATCGTAACTAATGAAGAATTTTTTTAATTTGCTTGTTTTAGATCACTACAAGGGTTGGAATCATGTGAACCATGGAGCACCGTGTTTTATGTAGCCCCTACTCCGCCGGCCTGTAATTCCACGATTTTTAATTTTTTTTTTTTTATTTTATTAATTTTTTTTATACTTCTCCAATATTAATAAAAAACATAAAAAAATTGACAGTCAAAATGTTTTTAATTTTTTTAATCTTAGTTTTAAAAATACCTTAAATGAAGGCGTCTAGACCAGAATACCAAGGAAACGAAGGAAGCATTCTTGGTCCGCTCTTATACCTACCAGAGACTTGCCGATACCCTCGAATAGCTTGATCGCCACTTTTGCCGACGACACTGCTATCCTAGCAATAGGAAAAATTGCTGAAGAGGCTGCAGCCAAACTTCAAATTGCAAAAAACGCTATTGAAGAATGGACGAAGACCAAGTCAGTTCATGTAAACTTCACTAACAAAAAAATGAACCAGTATCCAATAATACTGCAAGCTGCTGCAATTACACATGCAAACACTACAAAATACCTTGCCACAACGCTCGATGCTTCGATTGAAGGAGCATATAAAACTTAAACAGCATGAAATCCATCTGAAGGACGAAGATCAAAGCTATCCATATAACCAAATATCTATATATTTATAAACAAATTATAAAGCCTGTGTGGTCCTACGGCGCGCAACTATGGGGTTACGCCAGTTAAAGTAATATAAATATGCTTCAACGACTAAAGAATAAAATCCTTCGAGATATTCTCAACTCACCTCGGTTCGTTCGCAATAAAGATATTCATCGTGATCTCAAGATGCCTACAGTCGCTGAAGAAATAAAAAAAACAAACAGAAGCCCACTCTCTCAGGCTTCAAAGGCACGTGAATGGGGAAGCTAACAAACTCCTCAACACCTCAGGCCTAACTCGACGACTCCATCGAATCAAACCATATGATCTGGCATGATGGCTGTTAATTTAAGGAAGGGACTATGAAAATCTCTTCACTAAATTCCCTTCATGTTACTAAAATTTTCTGCTCGCTAGTTCATGTCTAACTATTTAGTTGCAGTGTCAACAAAGAGTGTTATGTATTTTATATTGTATCATGTTTGTATTAAAAAAAAAAAATAAAAATAAAAAAAAGTTGACAGAATCTGTTAAACTGTTACTTCAGAACTACATAAAATAAAATAATAAAAACAATAATAAAACCTGTAGCGTGTAGAAGTGAAACTTTTAAGGCAGAGAAAGAAAGAGGGAGAGACTCGAGAAAGAATGAGAGAGAGAGAGAGAGAGAGAAAGAATATATATCTAAATAAATTCACAACATTTGCAGAGAATACAAATAGACAAAATTTACAAAACCCGGAGAAGGGTCGACCGGTGTAGGTAAACGCCGAATACAAACCGTGGCAACAACGCGCACTACTCCGAGCGTTTATCACCCGCACAAACGGAGCGATTCCAGGACCGCAGCAACGGCACAAATTACCGCAAGGCAATGCCAATAAATTCGACGCCGGAATGGATAGCACTTTATAGTACGCACAAGCACTAGCCAGGAAACGGAAATAAGCGCCAAAAAGTAGAAACCAAAAAACAAAATGGCAAAAAAATTGGGACCAAAAAACGTCCCAAAAAGTAGGCACCAAGGAAATATAACGCCGAAAAGTAGGCACCAAAAATATATTTCCTACAAGTTTGCACCAACAAACAAGCGCCAAAAAATAGGCAGTGTTATTTCTCACTAGAAATTAGCAACTACAAGGAAATACTCAGGAAAAATAGCCTAAAGAGTATCTATTGTAAGATATATATAAGGTATAGCTCTCTCTCTCCTTTTCCTCTACGTTATATCTTTTTCTCTCTCGCGGAACGAAAATTCCCAAATCGTTGCATGGCCTTGAAGTTTTACTCTCCATTCTCGCTCGTCTATCGACGGCTAAGAAGTTTCACTTCAAAAACATAAAATAATAAAAAAACAGAAAATAATAAAAAAACATAAAATAATAAAAAAAATAAAATATTAAAAAAATATAAAATAATAAAAAAAACATAAAATAATAAAAAAAACATAAAATAATAAAAAAAACATAAAATATTAAAAAAATATAAAATAATACTTTTCATAATATATGACTATTTTGAATTTTTGAATGAAATCTCCATAAAACAGGGTCTATCAAGTTTGAAGTTTTTTAGCAGTGTTTTGTGTCGAAATCTGTCACTGCTCGATGACGTCACTTTTGACAGATGTTAAGTAGAGAATCTACAGTTTATTTAAACCAGTTCGATTTCGTCCAGGAACCACATAAAAATAATTAAAATCCACACGAAAATCATTGATCTATGAAAATCATGTGTCGGAGAATTTTTGTTATTTTCGGTTGTTCATTTTTGTCCAACAGATTTGGCCATAAGAAAAGCTTAACGCTGTATTCAGTTGGTGCAGGAACAGAAGCCACTCTACCCTTGCCAGCGACGACAATTCGTTAATTTCAAACAAGAAACCTTAAATGGTTTTGTTGAAAAAATTGATTTTTCAAACTCATTTTCATTTGAACGGTCCATTGCAATATGTTTAGAAGCTTTTGGTGAGGGCGTTATTGAGCCATTTTTCTCCGAATATTGAACTGGAAGTGCGCTTACAGTCAACGGTTTTTGGTCTTTTAATTAAACCTAACGATTACCCTAGCCCCACCGATCGACAAGAGAGACGCATGACATACGAATAATTTTCGGTTTGGTGCGCGGCCAAGAAAGGCAGGAGTTTGTTTGCGTCGAGAATTTAAACTATTCAGCTACAGAAATATAGACAAAAATATATGTTTGATACTATGGATATGAGCTTCTCGCCTAGCAAGCGAAGCAATTTCAATTTATTAAAAACGAAATTAATGGCGAAGATTAATTTCAACGCAAAAAATGTAAAAGTTATGGCAAATTAAATAAGAGGAGCCACCTTCGATTTTTGACACATTCGCACTGACTTGGGCTCTACAAATTTTCGTAGTGAAATTTTCTTTTCTTTTAAAATTTTTAATTATTTTTTTTACGAAGTTTATCAACTAAAAATAATGAATAGAAATGAACAAAAAATTAAATTCAAAATATGCATTTAATTTAAATTTAAAAAATAAACTACACCACGGAACACCCTGTATGTGCAGATTAGCCATTTACTCCAAAATCTACATTTTACTAAAACAAGTGTGTAAAAAACCCTTAAAAATTTCCCTCATCATTTTGCTGCGAAAATGGGGTAAATAAAAGTTAGCGCACACAATTTCCATTAACGGTACAATAGATTGATATTAGCAACAAATGAACCACCCTTGGGAACTAACAACATCCATTCCCTTTGACATGTTGAACGGTAAAGTAATTCATCCCCTATTCTATTGCCTACACAGCGTGGATTATTACACCTTTTTATATTCTGGTGAAATTTCATTTTGTGATTTTTGATATTCGTAAACTTGAACAACCCAGTTCAAAGATGGATAAACGCTCTTGCAGAATATACCAAATATTTGTATGCCATTTATGATGTCGGCCGTAACCACAGTACGCGAAGAAAATATAGAACCTCAAAAAAAAAATTCCCAGAAGTTGTGACCATTTGTTTATTTTTAATTTAAATTACCTTTTTTATGGAAATCATTTTTTTATAAAATGAATTTTTTTATAATTTTTTTTTTATAAAAAATATTTTTTTATGAAACTTATTTTTTTATAAAAATCATTTTTTTATTAAACTTATTTTTTTATCATGTCGGCTGTAATGCCGAAAATTAAGAATGGAAGACCACAGTAAGCGAAAAAAATATAGCACCCCAAAAAAATATTTGCAGAATTTGTTTATTCTGACTACATATTTGTTTATTTTTAATTTAAATTACTTTTTTTATGGAAATATTTTTTTTATAAAATAAATTTTTTGTAAAAATAATTTTTTGCAATAATAATTCTTTTGTAAAAATAATTTTTTGTTAAATTATTTTTGTAAAATTTTTTTTGTAAAAATAATTTTTTAATAAAATTTTTTAATAAAATTATTTTTTTGTAAGTGTAAATTATTGTAAATTATTTTTTCATAAAAATTATTTTTTTATAAAAATTATTTTTTTAAATTAAATTTATTTTTTATCATGTCGGCTGTATTGCCGAAAATTGAGAATGGAAGACTACAGTCCACGAAAAAAATACAGCACCTAAAAAAAATATTTGCAAAATTTATTTATTTTGACTATTTTTTTATTTTTAACATAAACTACTTTTTTATGAAATTTTTTTTATATAAAATTAATTTTTGTGATTTTTTAATAAAAATTATTTTTACACAAGTTTTGACTCTTTATTTATTTATTCTTTAATTTAACTTACTTTTTTGTGAAAACTATTTCTTTAAAAAATGTATGTTTCGTAAAATTATTTTTTTATAAAAATAAAATACATCCTATAATAAAACCCATATTAGTTTCCGACGTTTCCTTCAAAATTATTTTTTGTAAAACTATTTTTTTATAAAAGTTGTGTTTTATATGACTTGACTTTTTTATGAAACTTATTTTTTATAAAAATTACTTTTTTATGAAACTTATTTTTTTATCACGTCGGCTGTAATGACTACAATTAAGAAAGGAAGACTACAGTCCGCGAAAAAATATAGCACCTCAACAACTTGCACAAATTTTCACTATTTATTTATGTATTTTTTAATTTAAATAACTTTTTTATGAAAATTAATTTTTTTTAAATTACTTTTTTATAAAAATTATTTTTACACAAGTTTTGACTAGTAATTAATAACATTAATTTTTGTAAAAATTTATTTTTTTTATACAAATCACTTTTTATGAACTTATAAACTATTTACTTTTTTATGGAAATAACCATTTATAAAATTATTTTTGATCAAGTTTTGACTATTTGATTATTTATTTATTTATTTCTCAATTTAAGCCACTTTTTTATGAAAACTAATTTTTTTTAATTATTTAAAAAATTATAAAAATAATTTTTTAAGAAACTCATTTTTTTATAAAAACTATTATTTTTATTGAATAGTTCTTTTTATAAAAATCATACTAATGTGAGTTTCCCACTTTCTACAAAATTGTTAAAAATTCGATTAATTTACATACAGAAATTCCGCAGGGAAACTACCTCACATATCATCTGTCAAGAGCCAGCTATCATTCGCTCATCGGATGCAATCGAAAGTAAATTTAGGCATTCCCCGACCGATTTCGAGTGCACCATCAGCAAGCCCAGGGAATCGCCATGACAGTTATTACACAAGTAATGCTGCTTCTTTGATTGCAGCTATCTCTGCTTAACAGTTGTTATTAGGCAGGTTCGTAATTTCGACGTTTGGCCTCTCGACGATACGCTGATCCGTCAGGAAGTGTACTCTTCAGGGGTGCTGTACTTTCTCCTCTGCTGTAGATACTGGCAATTAATCGATTAATAAAGGATCTAGAGGAGAGGAGGATACATGTGGAGGCCTATGCAGATGAGGTTGCAATACTAATAAGAGGAAAATTTCCAGATACCCCCTGCAATATAATGCAAAATGGTTTGAACGAACAGCCGGTGGGCTGTGTCGAGTGGTCTTGGGGTAAATTCCAACAAAACAGAACTAATCATGTTCACCAGAAAACACAGGATACCTGTTCTAAACCCCTTACGCTTGAGGGAATCTCACTGTCAATTGGGGAAGAAGCAAGCTACCTAGTACTAGTATTAGATAGGAAGCTTGCGAAAGAATTGTGGGAGCAAAATGGGGCTTAACCCCAAAAATAGTACTGGCTATATACATCAGTAGTAAGGCTTATCAGGACAAATGGTGTCTTAGTTCGGTGGCCAACTTTTGAGAAAAGAACAACAGTAAAACGCTTAGAAAGTATTTAAAGGGGTGCTAATCTCTGCGTGAGCAGGACACTAAAGGCTACACCCATGTATTTGTAACTCAGTAGAGCTGCATGTAAACACATTTTTTACCACAATTTTCCCAACGAGAGAAGATTGGGACAATGGGGTAATGGGCAATAGGAGTGGAGTCAATATCTATACTGATGATTCCATGGACAAGTAGGCAGAGGTTTTCACTCCGAATAAATGAGTGCCAGCATTTCCTTTCGGCTACCGGATCATTGTAGCGTATTTCAAGCTGAAATTCTGGCTATCAAAGCCTGTTCGTTATAAGGAAAAGTGTCCGCACCACAAGAGAAGTAAATATATACTCAGATAGCCAATCGGCCCGGAAATCATTACAGTCACCTAATATTAACTCGAAGACAGTAAAAGAATGTATCGAGACAGAACTATCACAGTAATTTACAATCCATCTGCTTTGGGTACCGGATCACAGAGCCATAGAAGGTAACTGCAGAGCAGATGAACTAGCGAGATTGGGTACATTACCGATCCAACCAGATAACGCAAACATACTTATACCTCTAGCAACTTGTAAGCTACTGATAGACAAACACACCATCAAATCTGCCAACGTGCGCTGCAGTCAGTTATTTCTACCACTTTTATAAAAAAATACAAAATATGCCTCTTATACGCGTTCGAAGATCCCCTTTTTTTTAACAACACGTGCGATTAAAATCACTTGTTAAATGCTCAATATATCACAGAAAATATAAATAGTTCCGTTATATTCCGCGAATAATTTTTTGTATGCAAAAATCGTACAAAAGTGAAATTATGGGTAAAATACGCACGAACTTATGGACTGACCTGATAAATCCATCATATCTTTACGTTTTTCTCCTGCTATTGATCTAATGGTTGTGTATAATGGAAGCAAATCAATATTTTCGTATATTCTAGGTCTTCCTCTTTTAGGTGAGAGGTTTAATACTTCGAAATTCTCATCCAAGGAATTTTTATAAAAAATCATTTTTTAGAAATCTGATCCATTTTATTTTTAGCCAAGACACAGCTTCTCCATTGGTGTTTTTTCTTTCTATTATTCGCTGATTCTTTTAGTTGTTTTGTCGAAATGAAATCTTTCTGAGCCATTTGTACTACCAAAAATGGAGTTTTCTTTTTACATACTTCTATTAAATTATAATAATGCGGAGGTATGTATAAATAATTCCATTTTTTAGTTTTAATTTCTATCAAACCAAAATCGCTATCATTTGGCAAAAGAGAATGGCCGGATATCATAAATTTATGATCAACTGTTTCAACATTATTACTATTTTTTTTTTCTTCATCTGTTTTTATAGATGAACCAGCCATTTTGCCACGACCATCCGTTCCAGATGTTTTAGCACGGTTTAATCGTCCGTTAGATATTTTAAAAGTAGCCAAAAAACAAGTTTTGCAAACAGAAACTTCTGAATTCCGTACATTTAGATGAAACTTAAAACTACATTCAACAACTACAACTACTTCGTAATATCTGGGTCATCTTTGTTTTACTGATTGTTTTCGAACCAAAACATCAAGAAACAAATTCTGTTTTTCGAAACTTGCTAATTTCCAAAAAGAATCAAAATTAGCTTTCCTGTCTTCATATCCGATTCCATTTATACATTTTTTGGAACAAAAGCAATCTTTATTTTCGAAAAGTTTACCACTCACATGCTTAGACTCTTTTGTTTCATATTCCTCTCCACTATTTCTCTTCATTTTTCTTACATTTTGTGCATAATTTCTTGATTTCATGTTCCTTTCTTCGGAATAAATTTACTGTCTAATAGTCTTTCAATGCTTTTCAACCAAACCTGTTTGCACTAGTTCGGCACTGGACGCCATGGCGTATAATTAACCTAAGTATTAAGACTGGTTGTTGTCGTCTCTCATTAAGAGCAAACATTTTGAACTTTGCGCCATATTTTAGTGTCGATCATGCCGCATGGTTGTTGGACAGGTGTCATGTGTGCACGTTGAGGTGAATAGCGGTGCATAAAAATTGCGATACGCACCAATTATATACCAATGTACGAGTATACAGTGGCAGTCACGAATTTAGCACTCCATGCCAAGGCAAAATTTTCTATTCGGCGTGTAGAATAATAAACCATTTTTTTAATAATTTATAACTTATGAATATAACTTAATGTGTAATTTATAATATTTTATTATTTAAAATGCATATTTTATAAATATATATTTTATTTGAGACAAATTTTACCTACGAAGTTCAATTATTTTACAGCAGATATTTTGTGTTTGACTTAAAGTGGTTGAGGTTCGCAGACGACACGAATGACTTCATTTGGTGGGAGGGATACGGTACACTAGACAGGGCTAGTTTACTGGGCAATGACATTGATGGCCTATGCTCCAAGGTAAACGACTACCACGCCTGCCTTTCTCGCTTCTTCACTGCGAGGAACTTACAACTTTCCCCCATTAAATCCACGGCGACCCTCTTCACCACCTGGACAAAAAAGGAAGCTGCAACTTAAGGTAAAAGTCTAGTTTACGGGCAATGACTTCCTCAATTACGCGAACGAGATCCAAGACAAAACAGGCAGACAGCTACTGGATCGAACAGCGTACAGACAGACTATAAACGAAATGGTAATTAATTTTCAAAGTTTGCTATGCATATAACCTCAATTGCTATAATCGAATGGATTTAAAGCTACAGAAGACGGAGATCATTCTTCCGCTGATATGAGATTGAATATGAAAAATTTCCGCGACACCAATTTCGCACAATTTTGGCTTTGCGTGAATGGATAAGATTGAAATTGAAATTTGAAAAGGTCGAGCCAAGGAGCACCAGGAGATTTGGCGGCTCCTAAAATACTCAGGCTAAAGGGCCCATTGTATTTAAAGCTCTGGAAAGGGGGTAGATAGTCAAGGAGGGAAGGAGAAAATTATAAGAGAAAGAGATAGGAAAGAATAGAGACAGAGATAGAGATAGTTAGACCTGTGAGAGTTTTCCAGATTCTTTAGCAAATCTGTAAATATCCTCCAGTTCTAGAGAACGAATATTACTCCTTCTCATGACATCGGAACCCAATACTCGTAGCCGTGCTCTAGCAAAGGCAGGACACTCACAGAGAAAGTGCTGAATGGATAAGATAATATTCAATGGATAATTGTTTAGATAATATTTCGCATTTAATTTGACGCTTGGGAGAATACCACTTGTGCATATTGCGCTCTATTACTGAAGAAACATTTGGGAATCGTTCCAAAAAATAATAAAAAATCCAGGCTTTTATTCGGCTAAGAATCGCTTAAGACTCGAAGTTCTATCGCTTCTAATCTCAAGGAAAAAGGTATGTTTGGCGTCTACCCATTGCATTAAAATTCTATAAAGCATGGCGGTGGTAATGTTATGGTATGGACATCTTTTTTGTGGCCTGGTATAGTCCAAATCATAAAACAAAAATTCATATGCAGAAAATATTGGCCTTACGATGATGCTTGGTGAACTGTTGCTTATAACAGTATAATGTTGATGCTTTAAAAGGCCTTCTCAGTCACCGGATCCAAATTTTATTGAAAGAAGTGTATTGAAGCAGTAAAACCCAGCAATTTGAACGGCTTGTGGACGCAAATAGAAAATGCCTGGAAAGCAATACTCCAGAAGAATTGTGATGCTATCATTGAAAACAAAGGATTGCCAACAGCAGATTAAAATTTTTCCTCTATAATTTGCTCTTATTTTCACAACACCTTAAACACAGCTCCAACTGATATTACGTTACATGCACATGAGTTTTATGAGGCAAGGAGTAATATGTCAGAAAACGATTATAACGGTATATAATATCTAATTAGTAAATAACTTTCCAAGAAAAATGTTAGTAATCATTTAGTTTGCTAAGACGAAAAACTATAGAGAAAATAGTGTCTTGGATTAGACTGCTAAATATTATATAATGGTGATATTTTGATAATTTTTTAGCAATTTTGTGCACCAAATATCACAAACATCATAGTTTAAAACTTTGTATAAGATTTATGAAAATTCGAAAAATTTTCAACTAAATTTCAAGCTTATCAATTAGAATAAAAAAAATTGGGTTCACAGTTTTATAAGCCATTAAGTTTTAATGCAATAAAGTGCATGGTTGAAGTGGCTCGAAAGTCGAGTTGATGTTATATCTGGAAAATACGCAGAAAAAAAAGCATTTCACAGCGCCCATCGAACTCGAAACCAATCGGAAGGTAGGTAGGTAGGTGAAATGGTTGAGGGGCCGGTCTGGCACTCCTCAAGTAGCACTAAATCGCCATTTTGATACCATTATGAGACCTCCAACAGGCAGATACAACCTACAACCAGCCAGAGCTGTTGATATAATGGAGGAGATTGATTGGATTTAGGTTGGCGCACTGCTCCAAACTGTCGACGAAAGGAGCGCCCAGTGACCTTAGTCGTCTAGCTGCCAAACCCGGACATTTACAAAGAAAGCACTCTACAGTCTCCTTCTCTGAGTGGTCGCCACAGCTTCTGCAAGAGGGTTAATTGGTAAACCTCGCTTTCCGTGTGTGTGCCGATCGTCCAGTGACTGGTAAACACAGCTACGAGTTTGGAAATTGAATGGTGAGGAGTCCAAAGGAATTTCTGAGTATATCGTATTGGGGCCAAAGGGCCCATGAAGAATAGAATAGCACATGAAGAAATGGAACTCCATCTTTCCTGCGTTTTCCTGAGAAATAATTTGTGCAGTTCCCCTTTAACAACTGTCAAAGGGATGCCAATGTCCAGGTAGCAGGTCTCTGAGGCCAATACAGTCCCATTCCTGGCAAGCTCATCAGCAATTTCATTTCCCTCTATGTTCCTATATCCTGGAACCCAGATCAGAGAAATGTTACCTGCACAGCCAAGAGGTTTGATCTTCTCCCTACAGGAGTTTACTAATTTCGTTCTGCACCATGGCATCGTCAGAGCATTAAACGCGCTGTGACTATCGGAGAAAATGTTAATATCTCTCTCGCTCCCGCATTCCCTAAGTATATTGCATGCCTGCAGGATCGCAAACACTTGAAAACACTAGCAGTGTTCGACAGTTTAAAGCAAATAGGTAAATTGGCTGATTTAGAGAAAACCCCTGCTCCGACTCCCAATTCTATCTTGGAACAGTCAGTGTAGACAGAGGTTCAAGTTTCGGTGCAGTTTTTTCCCTCGATCCAATCCTGCCAATTTGCAAAGATTGCTCTAGCACGACCCTCAAACTCTAGTTTGCAGATAGAGAGATCTGTTCGAAGTTCGGAGAAATACGGTGTTAACTGCAGGAAAAAGCTACCATGTCCCCGGAGAGATTGCCTTCAGAGGTCAATATCCTTTAACCAGATTGCACTTTGAGCTGCGATGGAAATAACGGAAAAATCGATGGGAAGTAAGTGCAAAAGGACATTCAGGGCAGCGCTGGGACAAGTTTTACATGCTTCGGTGATGCCAATGCATGCAGTCCTTTGCACCCTCCCCAGTTTAGTGTTATTATAGCCCTTCCGAAGAGCTTCCCACCAAAAGTGTTCTTCTTCTTCTTAATTGGCGCGATAACCGCTTAATCGATTTTGGCGGAGTTTAACAAAGCGCGCCAGCAATTTCTTTCTCATGCTAACCGGCGGCAGTTGGACACACCAAGGGAAGCGAACTCCTCCTCCACCTGATCTTTCCAACGTAGGGGAGATCTTCCTCTTTCTCTGACACCACCAGTTTAGGATGGTAATCACAGTAACTTTAATGACTTCAATCGATTCGTGACGCTTTCTTTACATCCTAAATGCATTTACAAGAATAGATAATAGCCGCACGGTGCGACCAAAACAGGTGAATGGTGTGAATGATGCAGCGACATTTTTTTCTAAGAAATCCCAATTCCATTTCAATAATTTTCATTTTTCGATAATTTTTATTTTTCAATCATTTTTTTTTTTTTTTGTTGTGGGGTTTTCATCGTCACTAAGCGTCACATTTTGTTTTCGCTAGTGAATTTGGATACAGGATAAACCACACAGCGATACGAAATGGAAGTTTGTGTCTCCGTGTTTTATGAAACCAAAAGTAAATAAAAGTTTATACCTCCCATAACGAAATCTCCAACAAAATGTTTAGCCATAATTGGCTATTTTTAAAAAAACTTAGTAAAATTTGATCAAATAAGGCTTTTTTGTGGAACTCTTCTGAATTTAATTTTCATAAATTTGTGTCCATTTTTTTGCACTTTCGTAACAGAATTTTTTAAAGATAAATGAAAAAAAAATTTATTTTGTAATAAAAACTTTTTTTTTTTTAATTTATAGGGGAAAAGCAATTTATTTTCATAAAACATGTAACACACACACATCATGAGAAAGGTAATGCTGTTTTGTGTAATAAAAATAAGGAAGTCATCTCAGTAACATTGGGGTGTTAGTAGGAAAGTAATGCGACAATCTTCACCCACTCTCCTAGACTTCTTGCCTTGGACTTGGTACCCCCAGTTTTTGCTAACAACAGAGCCTGTCAGCGTCAAGGCTCTTACCATCAGCGAGGAAGAAATTCATATGCATTGCCATCTGGACCCAAGCTCGTATGCAGAAGGCTAATTCCCTACCCATCTTAACCCTTTCTTCACCTTCTTAGCATCACAGTTTTTGGTGAACCATTTGTTCATTCACAACCTTTCGTCATCCGTCTCTATTTTTTAAGGGGTCTAGAGCTCGAAAATTTAGGTTATTTTCAGGAATTTTTTTTACAATAAAAAAATGAAAAACGATGTTTAAATTTTTTAGGCTTTTTATTTAACTTGTTTTACATAGAAAAAAGAAAAAAAGAATTATTTTTTTTTTACGTCAATAATTTAAACATCTCGCTGAAGTTGCCCTCCCGAAAAATTGGACCTGGGCGGTGTTGTCCAGTTTGGCTCTTCTATTTTTTTTTAAACACAAGAACCAAAAACTACTGTAGCTATGTATGTCCCGTACTACAATAGAATAACAAAAAATTTGACAAAATGGCGCGGTTTTGAATTTAACACTCTAAAAATCGGGTTCTTTTTGTAGTTTTTTAATAAAAAAATACGAAATAATTGAAATAATAATATGATTCTAGTACGGGCGATAGCCATTGATGTTGCGAACAATATATTAATAGTTTAGTAGTTTAAAGTTTTCAGAGTGGAGTGCCGCCGATGCAACTGACTCTACCTGCTAAAACGGCTGTAAAGGGTTTTTCAATAAGGGCGGGTAGATGTTGAAATGGAATAAAAAGGCGTTTGCTGTGTGGCACGTAGCGCCGTCCTGCTGGAACCACATGTCGTCTAGGTCCATATGGTTCAATATGGGCCATAAGAAATTGGAAGGGCCACCACGTCTACCGAAAAATGGGCGCAATGCGCGCAACGTTTGCGTTAATGAACACTCATTTTGTTAATAAAATTGTATCATTTGAACGTGCTGTTCAATCGTGTAACTTGCCATGATGATTTGGCATAAGCAACTGAATAATAAACAAAAGATTTGACAGATGTCACCAAAACAAAATGGGCGCCAAAATCGACCCGCGCCAATTGAAAAACCCTTTAGAAGCGAAAATACTGGGATTAACCTTCAAAAAATTTGACAGTATATTTTTAAAAGCCTATGAAAATTCAAAAAAAAAATATATATATCTATTTTTTGAAAATTCTAGACCACCGGGACCCCTTAAGGCTACTTCCTTACACCGCCGCACGTTCAGGTTTGCAAGGTCATCTTCAACCTCTTCGAGCCATCTCTTTCTGCGGCTTTCTCTTCTTCGGCCTCCAACAGGGCATAATTGAACTGTCTTTCGAGTTGTTCTCTCCTTAGGCATTCTAAACATGTGTCCAAGCCATCTTATCCTCTGAGATTTTATAAATCTTATCAGTCTTGTTTTTTGCTTACAGTTCCAGCTCATGATTATATATAATTCGATAGGAGCCGTCTTGCAGTGTTACAGGTCCATATATAGTACATACGTTTCTTTCAAATTCCTGATAAGCTGATTAATGTCAATAGTTTTTAGGGTCCATAGTTCGCAACCATAGTTAAGCATGGGGCGGATCAGGGTTTTGTATTTCTTAACTTTTGGTCGCGAGATAATAAATTAGACTTAAACAGCTTCAAATTAGAAAAGTAGGACTTATTTGCTGCTAAAAATCTATCAGTTATTGTCAATGGCATATCCTTGTTGGCTGATATTTTAATACCCAGGTAGGTAAATTCTCGAATACATAGTCTCCGATGAGCAGGTCATCATGCCTTAATCCTTTACTGCGTAAATTGAACAAGCGTTGAAAAAAAATTTGTGCAAATAACTTTATTTAATTATCGATAAGACATACCTATAAAAAGAAAAAGTTTTTTCCGGTTTTTGTTTTTACGAAACCATTTATGAAAACTAGTTAAAAAGTATAGAAAACAGTTGAAAAGCGCAAAAATTATTATCTATCGAGAAAGATGAGTATATCCACTCTGTGAAAATTTTGGTTTTTGTCAAAAATTACTTACTTTTTACGCTGTTATCGTTTTCTGAAAATGAATCACTTGCACAGCAATTCTACTTTTTCACCCACTTGCACAAAAGTGAGGTTATTTCGAAATGTCATAAAATCCCCTTTTTTGCGTTTTAGTTTTGCTAAATATATATTTGATGAATTAAAATAGTTTCAATTATTTTATGATACTTGATTTGAAAACAAAATTGAATCAAAAGTGAAATACCCTGCAGAGGCTCATGTGCGGTAAAGGTTTAAACTTATGGATTACTGAAACCGAAAGAAATAAAGATTGAGTCCCTATGTTCCACCTAGGAACCAGGGAAAAATATACATATAACTGTAACTTTGTCTAGAACAAAAACTTTGTCAAAAATGGATTTCTCAAACTTAAAAATATCAGGCCGGTCCATAAGTTCGTGCGTATTTTACCCATAATTTCACTTTTGTGCGATTTTTGCATACAAACAATTATTCGCGAAATATAACGGAATTATTTAAATTTTCTTTGATATATTGTGCATTCAACAAGTGATTTTCATCGCGAATCTAATGCAATCTTCGAACGCGTACAAGAGACATATTTTGTATTTTTTTATAAAAGTGGTGAAAATGCAACAACTGCGGCTGCAGAAATAAACACTGTTCACGGAGAGGATACCGTGAGTGTAAGGACTGCGCAAAAGTGGTTTTCAAAATTCCGAAGTGGTAACTGCGACGTGGAGGATGCCCCGCGCGCTGGTCTTTAAGTCTGTAACTCCGACGCCTTGCTCGAACTCGTGGAAGCTGAGCCAAATTTGATAGTCGATATGATAGCTCAGAGGTTAAATTCATCGCATGGAACAGTTCACAGGCACCTGGTTCAGTTGGGAAAGGTTTCAAAGCTGGAAAATGGGTTCCGCATAGACTTTCCGTCGTCAACCTTCAGCAGAGAGTGAATGTGTGTTCTCAGCTGCTGCAACGGCTTGAAAATGAAAGTTGTTTGACCTGTATCGTTACTGATGATGCAAAATAGGTCCTTTACAATAATCCTGTTCGCAAACGCCAATAGTTAGATAAAGGTGAAACACCAGAACCGACCCCTAGAGATGACCTTCCCCCCAAGAAGATTCTCCTGTCTATTTGGTGGGATATGGCCGGTATTGTTTATTATGAATTTCTGGAGCCAAACCAGACGATAACTGCTGATTATTATTCCCATCAGCTGTCAAACCTGAATGAGCCACTTAACAAAACTCGACCGTCTTTAGTGAATAGACGCAAAGTTTTGTTTCACCACGACAACGCAAGACCTCATACCGCAAGGCAAACATTAGGCAAGCTGAACGAGCTCGGGCTCGAGCTGAATGCCGCATCCACCATACTCTCCGGATACTGCACCTTTTGATTATCACCTTTTCCGTGGACTTCAATCCCATCTGAGTAACAAGAACTACTCCTCAAAAGAAGCTATAAAAAGGGATTTCGAAGCGTATTTTGCCTCCAAGGACAAACAATTTTTTGAGCAGGGAATTAAAAATTTGCCTAAACGTTGGGAAGACATTGTAAATAATGAGGGAAAATATATTATTGATTAACAAATACTTTAAACATCTTTTTTATTAATTTTCAAACCACCTTTAAAAAACGCACGAACTTATGGACTGACCTGATACATGCATTCACAAATGGAAAAATAAACTCAGCGGTAATTCCAATATTTAATATAATGGGAGTTTTAAAATTTCATACCTGGTAACAGTTTACATAAAATGGACAACTTTGCCAAGCCACCAAAGCACTTTGCGTAGTCATTCCTACAAATAAAAACAAATTGAAAAAATATCAGTAAATATTTTGAATTCTTAGTATAAATAACACTGTGTGACAAAAAAAAAATAAATATACTTTTATGGAGACCTAGCACAACTTGTGGCTATAGAAAAACTAAAAACAATGGTATAGAAGAAATTTCCAATACACCCCCAAAATCTCATTTTACGGCCATAAAACCGTTTTTCAGTAGGTTGATGTGAAGAATAACTCCTAACTTCGCCAATTTCCATCCGATTTCCAATTTGCTTTTTTAGTTCGAAAGAACAAAAACAAGCCTTTTTGACAGTGTGTTGACAATTTTTCTGAAATGACAACTGACGAGACTGTAGACAGAAGTATTTGGATTTTTTTTATTTTTTCTCTATTTTTTCAACTTTGACATAATTTTTACGATATTATCCGATATGGAGGATTTTTTTTAGTACACTACTGTTATAGTAAATTTAATTTTGCGTCGAATGAGCTATATTTGACTGTAATTTAATTAAAATTAATAGAGTTGTGTGGGTTTTAAGATTTTTTCTTTTTTTTTACTATGAGATTTGGTATGCGTTTCGAAGCATGAAAATGATAACAAGTGTCATTATAAACACATAATATTTATTGGAGTATTGTGCTGTGCAGCACTGTACGGTATGGTACGGTGCGGTACGGTGCAGTACACAACGGAACTGGTTCCAAACTTAAAAATGCAGTGGAAACGGCCCTTTGGAGTTTAGTATGGTACGGTACATTTGTCATTCTCTTCATCAGTTTTGAATACTTCTCTGTAAGAAATTCGATCATCATCATTCATCTTAAGTCGTCATCAACTAAATTCCATTGTTTAAATCGAGAAGCGAGCGTTTCAGATTGTCTTCCCGATAGAATAAATCACGAGAAAGATCCTGAAAATCTGAATTTGATACAATGTGTCGTTCTGAAGACTTAGAACCAGACGGAAAGTACTCTTCATCATCAGGTTTATTGCTATCAGTTTGATCATCATCAGCAATGAGTTGAACTTCCTTCAGTTCATGACTTGCAGTTGAGTCAATCATATCGTCCAAGACGGGGTTCTTAACAGGTGCAACATCAGCATACTTTATGTGCTGTCGAGTTTTATAATGATGACCGTTTACGTCCGTTTTACAAAAATAACAATCATCTGGTTTATGATAAGGCTGATGATGCCACATCATCGGAGAATATTGAGAAATTCGACTTTTCTGGCAACGTTTTGATTTATATCTCTTGAATTTCAATGAAACAAACAATAAAACTTTGACGTTTTAATAAGGTTAAATTATAATAACAAACTTCTTTTGTTAATCAATGTACAGTGTGAACTTTGGTACACTTGGGAGCTTTTTCATATTTCTTTTGAAAAAAAATGTGCTATAATATGTCAGATATTTTCGTAAGTTCTAACCAGTTCTGTTTTATGTACTACAGTGTACTCTTATGTATACATATATACTCCAATAAATATTACGTATCCATAATAACGCATCAAAACACGTCCTTATTCCCATTTAGCGTGAGCTATACCTACATACCAAATTAGTAAAAAAAAAAATAAAATCTTAAAACTCACACAACTATATTAATTTTAATTCAATTACAGTCAAATATAGCTCATTCGACGCAAAATTAAATTTACTATAACAGTAGTGTACTAAAAAAAATCCTCAATATCGGATAATATCGTAAAAATTATGTCAAAGTTGAAAAAATAGAGAAAAAATAAAAAAAATCCAAATACTTCCGTCTACAGTCTCGTCAGTTATCATTTCAGAAAAAATATCAACACACTGTCAAAAAGACTTGTTTTTGTTCTTTCGAACTAAAAAAGCAAATTGGAAATCGGATGGAAATTGGCGAAGTTAGGAGTTATTCTTCACATCAACCTACTGAAAAACGGTTTTATGGCCGTAAAATGAGATTTTGGGGGTGTATTGGAAATTTCTTCTATACCATTTTTCTTAGTTTTACTATACCTACAAGTGGAACTAGGTCTCCATAAAAGTATAATTTCACTGTCGCACAGTGTAATTAGTACGAAAAATGTATAGGCTTACGCTAGAAATTGGTAGTAAAATAGCTTGGAGAACAAAATTTGTGATGTGGGGCTTAATGAAAAAGGTTACGATAGAAAAAACTTTTGCTAATTTTATTTAGAATTGAATAAAGAATCTGTTTTGCTTGCAATTTAATTTAACCCTCTACGGCATGAATTAATGAAGCGTTAAAAAAAAAAAAAATTTTTCACGCTGGAAATAACTTAAATTAATTGTTAATAAGACGTAAGGAAAGAAAAACAAAGAAAAAGTTGTATATTTTTGATTTTTGTTTATGAAACCATATTTAAAAAATAGTTTTAAAGTATAAAAAACAGTTGAAAATCGGACAAATTTTAACATCCGACGAGAAAAATCAGTATATCGACTGCATGAAATTAATTTTTTTTTTGCCAAAAAACGTTTTACGGAGGCATCCTTGACAACCTGTAGTCTACTCAGCGAGCGCTGGTTTAGTGCGCAAACCTGCAAAGCTGCGAGATCCTTCTAGCCAAGGATACATTGAAGGCGCTCAAGGGAATCACGGCATCGAATTTACGAGTGGCCGACGGACACTACGGACGATTTTTGCCCATTCATCTTGACAAGCTGTTTTAAGCTGCAATAGGCTATTAAACTTGCGTCCGCCTTTGTAAACTTGCGTACTAGAAATACTTCAGAGGTTCTCCATTGCATTTAGGTTTGGACTAACTGCGGACCACTTCAGCACAGGATTATTTTTCGACACGAAAAACTCTTTTGCACGCTTAGCGCAGTGGATTGGAGCATTGTCTTGTAGATACATCCACGACTCACTGTGAAATTCTTCGGCAAAATTCAATAAAACATTATCCAAGACCTCTACGTAACGAATTGGAGTCTTGCCACGGCAGCTAAAGCACTACAGGTCATAAGAGAGCCACCATGGAAGTTTCGGGAGTGACGCGTTTGTCGTGAAATATCTCTCGAATACTTCTGACAGCCATCAAGCCCATCCATATTATATTTTTTCATCGCTAATTCTGTCAAAAAAATATCGGGAAGTGATCATTTAAAAATATGTGTAAATTTTTTTTGCAGGAATGTTGGTACAACTGTCCTCTATATTGTCACAGAGTTTGAGGGTGATCTGTCAATTAGCTTGTTTATGGCATTTAATTATATCAGTCAACCGCAGGTGTGCGTTCTGCTCTGCGATTTTCACTATGGATAAAAATATCGGTCAAAGAATTTGTCTTCAATGTTGTGTTTTGAACGGGATTTCGTATGCCGAATCGTTGAAAATGTTGCAGGAAGTCTACGGCGAGTGTGATTTATCAAAAACACGGGCCTACGAGTGGTATAGGCTTTTGCAGAGGGCCGAGAAGTCGTGAAAGATTTGCCACGATCTGGTCAACGTCTTCAACGAACGAAAACGTCGACAAAGTCAAGGAAATGGTGCTGGAAAACCATCATTTAGGTTTGAAGGAGGTAGCTAGTGACCTTAGGGTGACTCACGAATCAATTCGCAACATTTTATACCATCATGGGCATGAGACGCGTGGCTGCTCGACTCGTTCCAAGAGAGTTGAATTTCTTTCAAAAAATTCATCGGAAGAAGATGGCTGACGACATGCTTGAGCAGGTGAATTGGGAACCAACGTTTATCCAGCGTCTCATAACAGGTGATGAGACGTGGTTATATGAGTTTGACATGCAAACCAGTCAACAAAACCCAAAAAACCACATCAAAGCCGGTCAAAAGTGAAAGGCATGCTACTCGTTTTCTTTGATTATCATGGTGTTGTGCGCTCGGAATTCATTCCAAATGATTCTAGGGTAAAGAAAGAAAATTATTTGGAAGCTATGCGACGTTTGAGAGAGAGGAAACTGCTCAATTTGGGGAAAGAAAACTCATCGGTCTTGCACCATGATAACGCACCGTCTCACAAGGCTCATATTGCAAACACTTTTTTGACCAAAAACTCGACAAACATCATCGAACAACCACCGTATGATTTAGCCCCCTGTGACTTTTTCTTTTTCTCAAAATTTAAATTGCCACTCCGCGGACGCCGCTTTGAGTCGATGGAGGCCATTAAGGAAGGAGCTGAAGAAGATCTCTTCAAATGTGGTGCTTTGATGACTGGACTAATCGTTGGCATATGTGTATTGCTTCGAATGAAGCCTGTTTTGATGGCAAAAAAATAATTTTTGATGATTAAACAATTATTTTGCGATTTATTGATTGTAAAAGTGATGGGTGACCATTCATCGCCCCAAAACTTATGTCCGGCGAATTTGAGTGTAAGCTTCAGTTTAGCGAGTCTATTTCCATATTTTGAATTCGAACCTTCACTCGAAATTTGCTTTATTCTTCTCTTCGTAACATTGAGAAAAAGATCACATTTAATTTCGTTAGGTCTGATGTTTTTATTGACAGCCAACTGTCTTATCTTTATCTTACAGCTGTCGTCAATCCAAGGCTTAGGATTTTCCAAAAACTTGCGGAGACTCACGATTCACTATGTGCTAGAAGACTAGCTCGTTTCTCGGTAGATAGTAATGTTTCTCTGCCCTAAAAAGTTATGTTCCCTGCATGAAAATGATTTATGCGAAGATTAGCCAAAGTTGAGCACGGCCAAAGCCAAAGCAAAGCGCAAAGATGGGCAACTGTCAAGTTGTATTTAGAATCTAAATTTTAGACAGACCTTAAATGGAATGTATATTTGTATGCAGAGAGTGCACCTTTCGCGTTGTACTCCTATGTAATGGACGAAAGTCCAACACCATTTGAAGTTAACGTTCAGTAATTGGGAATATTTGCGCAATTGTACGAGTACTTTTCGTGAAATCTTGGTTGATGCTGTGTTGCCATAGTAATTGCAAATTCAATAGTCTCACATTAAGGCATTTTAATTTGGAACTCCACTATTATTTGGTAGTTATATAATATATTATAATTCTAATTATTTAGTATACCGCGGAATCGAACCAGCTTTTTAGGAGGGAGCAATAGTAGCTCTTCATCTTCTAGTAGGTACAAGCCCAGGATTCTGTGTCTCCTGTGGCCTAATGCCTCACAGTTGGTGACTAAGTGTTCTATGAACTAGTGCTAGATAGTCCTATTGGATTGAAATGTTTATTGCAAGCAAAGTGGCCTTTTAATTCTCCACAAAGTAATCTAAGACCCTTTTTATCTATGGTTAGAGTAGATTTTGCTCTGTCCGTATTAAAGTTCAGGAACCTTTTTGAGTGATTAAGGCCGCTTGTGACGTTCCAGTACTTCTTCGTTTTTATTTGGGTCCATTTTTTGGTTTCATTTTTTTAGGTTATTTTTGTTAAAGCCGAAAAATGGTGTTGATCTAATAAATGGCACTTCCGTCACTTTTTGGCATAAAAGTTTGGCTTCTCTTTCCCTTCGTGCTCCTCATGTCCTGGTACCCAAATCAGGGAGACCTTGTATTGTTCCACACTCTATAAGGGCCTCTGAATTGAACGTAAGGCTATTTAAGGATTGGAGTACTAATCCATTGGTTGTAATTTCCTGAGATAAAGGTGTCTCTTATACCTGTAAAATGACTAAATAGCGCTAAGGGGATCGACTGGTTTGATGTGTGTAGAAAGAAGGAAAAGTGACGAGAGCATACATCCAAGGTGGCGCAAATGTAATCACCCTAATGGAAGATTTTTGATTTTTGCAAATGGCGTCGTACGTGAATTTTATTTATCATTTGTGAACCAGGCAGCTGAAGTATACAAACAGACAAGTAATGGAGCGCGCGCGTAAAGGTTAAAATACTATAAAGATTTCATCACTCACAAAGTCATTTTTTTATTCAGTAAAACAGTTATTCAAAAACATGACGATTAATTTTACGCCGCCTTGTATTTAGACCTTAGACGGCGCAGTCGAGTGCGACACTAACAGTCAATTAAACTTTCGAACACGTTTATCTGAAAGCTGCGTTTTCAAAATATCCAACACGCGATGTCATATAATATATCAACAAATCAACTGATTTATTAATCGATAATCTTGTGCCTGATCAAAGCTTTTTTTTTTTCAAAATTAACTATATGGCGGCCTCAGGAAATATTTTTCAGATTTTCGAGAAAAAAACCGACAATTAATTATTTTTAATAAGTCGAAATTTTTGAAAAAAAAATTCTTCGATCATACACTAGTTTTTTATACTTTTCAAGAGTAGTATGAATTTTATTGAATTCTACCAAGCGGTTTTTAAGTTACAGTGATCAACAGTTCAAGAAACCTAGTTTTGAGAAAAACGCATTTAAAGTTTTGCTATCGATTTATGTAGAGTTATACACGCATTATTTAATTACTTACGCTGTGTCATCTATTCCTGGGCCATATAATAGTTCTTCAGCCGTCATAGCAGCTTCCGGAGCACTCGAGCGCCCTTTGTTAATTGTTGAATAGCTCGAAAAGTAGTTGTCGGATTCACTTCAAATTACACTTTAAGAAAATGCAAAACAAAATCAATTTTTTTGAAAATTCTGTCTACCTCTAACCTCTTAAGCATTCATTATATTTGGTCGAAAACTTCTTAATTCTAATAAAATAGGAAAGCAGAAAGGTTTAGAAGATAGCGAAAAAGAACAAAACGATATTTTGACCTCAGAGGGACTTTCAAATCGCCAATTCGTCAAAAATATTGGTCGAAGTGCAAACGTTGTGGATCTTTGTGTGAAACAAGATGCCCCCTATGGTAAGAACTACAAAAGCAAAACTGCGATGGCTTTGACACCGAAGGAAACCCGGAAAATTCTTAAGATTGCATCGAACTCCGTCCTTCTAACAGCAAAAATTAAGGAAAAAACAAATGTTGCAGCCAACAAATCCACCGTTCGAAGGGCTATTCTAAAAGCGCCAAATCGGAAACATGAAAAATTACAAAAATGCAACTTTGAAAAAATTTCGCAGAGAACGCCGCCACAATTTTGCAAGGGAGTTCTCTTGGCTTGGAGTTCTGTTACAAATAGCAATCCCGGTGAATGGAAAAAGTCGGAAAGAAGCTCAATCTGGATGGGCCGGTTGGATTTAATTACTAATTCCACGACTTGAGAAAGGAGGAAAGGTACTCGAGTCGACATCACAGCCGGGAAGGTGGTGTTATGGTATGGGGGGGAGCAACATCGTACCATGGCGCATTCGAATTGAAAATTGTAGAATACAAAATGATGGAGAACAGCTATAAAGCTCACCTGTCAAAACTGTTTAATTTTGTTTCGAAAAACCTTTCTGCCTGCTTAATTATTTTCCAGCGCAGACGAGTAGACTCGACATAAACAGATTAAAATGTTACTGCCTGTAAAAGTAGGTAATAGTAATTAGTAGCTAAAAATCAAATGTTGCGTGTTGGATTTTTAGAAAATATATATTTTTATTCATCGCACAATAAACTGAGAAATGCATACGAAATGTTTTTTTTTATTTGAAAAGGTTTGTAACGGCACTTCCCCAGAATTTGTTAATTCAGCTTAATACAAGCTATTCTGTATTAATGGGTAGTCAGAATTTTCAAAAAATTGTTTTTTTTTGCATTTTCTCAAGGTATAATATCTTAAAAATATTGTGTGAAAATTTGAAGCGACTCCGACAAATACTTTTCGAGTTATTCAACAGATAAAAAAGGGCGCACGAGCGCTCCGGAGCAGATAGCAAAACTTTAAATGGATTTTTCTCAATGTTTCACTATGTTTTTTGAACTGGTTATCACTGTAGCTTAAAAACCGCTTGGTAGATTTCGATAAAATTTATACTGCTTTTGAAAACCATAATAAACTCGTTCCTAACGAAGGATTTGTTTCAAAAATTTCGATTTTCGAAAATCTGACAAATATTACCTGAGGCCGCCATGTCCTTAATTTAAAAAAAAAGCTTCGATCAGGCTCAAGAGTATCTATTAGTAAAACTGATTTCTTTTGTCCGATTGATTTTAGATGAATCTCCAAGGACTTGTGATGATCACCGCTTGGGACTTCTGGAGAAACGGGCTCCACACAAACAGCGATAACTTTTACAATTATTAATTTTTTTTTTTTTAATTTTGCTAAAGTCAAGTCGAAACTCGATGTATTAATGTTATGTGTTTATTTTTGTAAAAAAAGCAACAGACCAGCAAAAAAAAAAATATGGAAAATCATCACCCGTTATGTATGTATCATACGCAATATATTCAATAAAATGTACAGTCACCCACATTAGCTATAAGGGCTGCACATCTTGGAGTCTTATTTTGTGTTTATTTCTGCAGTCGGCTACAAATCAACCGAATCCGCCTTGATAACTGTTTGACCCACCACATTTTTTTTTCCTTTGAGTTTTTTCTTAAAATTTTTTTCAAAGGGTTGACATCAGCCGCCAGTGAAGGCCAATTCTACATTTCAATCCCAGTTTGCTGTTTCCATTCTACTAACTTCGACTTCGATGCTTGGGATCGTTGTCGCCTTGTAAAATCCATGGGTGGCTAGTTCCTCCAAATATCTGCTCAACTGATGATCTTCGCAATGATGCTTCTTGTTAAATTTTATGCATTGATTCATTAACAAAATTAAAGGTAAACACAAATAAACGGCCGAATTTTTTTTCGGAGATGCAGCCGCAAACACGAACCTTAGCTGGATGTTTAACAGCTCATTGAAATTGTCGATGATCAAAGGCGCACAAGGAACGATGTATGCAACTATTCGCCCAAAAAGGAAGATTCACCTGTGAATATTTTTTTTTACGTGAATATTACGTTTGGAAAATTCCTTTCTGGCATATTCAGAACCCTCTGTTAGACTCCTTTTTTTAAAACCTTCGGTTGGGCACTCAGATCTGCCCTTTTTTCGAGGATTTTTTTTAAATATTATTTCCATAAATCGATTGAAAATTAAAAAGGAAGCTACCTGGATGTTCAAGTCGATAGCTATAATAGAAATTTGTTAAATTCACGTCCAAAGTCGAAAACGTCAGTCTGGGTGCCCAACGGTGGGTTAACCCATGCAAGCCCTTTTTCAATGTTTGATAATGAGAGCAGCGGGTTTGCCAATGTACTCCAGAACTTGAGGTCTTCTGCACGTAAATGTACTCGAAACGTGTCCGTGGATATTTTAGCAACATTTCTCTTTTATTGTTTTTTTTTGTGGTGGGTGAGGAGGGTTTAAAATGGCTTCGCACTTACAGCGACCGTTGTCAACTCCGTCGAATGGTTTAGTCACTAAAACAATCCCTCCTCCTCTTCTGGGGAGACTTCCGTCCCGGAACTACCTTGCTTTACTTCGGGAAGGCCCAGAACGGTGTCCATTAAATGGACCAATACTATTCACCCACGTCTGGGTTCACCATATTTGTAGCCAGGCTTCATGCTATAGGCTCGTCTTCTAATGCCTCAGTGCCGTCATACCAGTGGTATGAGTGGCATGCTCTCAGGTTCCTCTCACATCCGCGTATGGATGTTATACTCTATCGAGGTTTCTTTTGCATCTGTAGCAAAGAAGTGACTCGACCGTCTGTTATTTGTCGTCAGCTCGTAGACAGTCCACCTCCTATCGAGGCCGATTTGTTTTTCCCTGCGTTTTGCGCTGCCACTCCGCGCGTTGCAGGTGCAGCATTATCCTCTTTGCAAAACTTTTAACTGCGTTCCAACAGTCATGTGATGCACACATGTTATTGATTAAGCTGTCTGAACTCAAGCGTTCGGCGTTCTTCGTTGTAGAAGAACACATGCTACGCGCTTTCTATTGCATTGTTGCAGCTTGGACAGAACGAAATGTCCTCAATGTGAAAACGATGGAGGTACTCCAAGAAACATCCGAGGCCGCTCAATATTTGGGTTAAATAGTAGTCTACGTCACCGTGCCGTCTGGTCACCCATTGGCTAATTTTGGGGATAAGTGTATAGGTCCAACGTCCGTTAACAGACGAGTCCCATCTAATTTGCCATTTTTCTAACGAATGCAGACGTTCTGCAGCTTTCGCTTCAGTTGTCGGCTTTACTCCTTTTCTGTCATTTCCTCCACAAGTATATCTTTTGGGAGCTTTCCAGCGATGACGCAAACCGCGTCCTGTATGCGCACGCGATTCTTAGAGCATTTCGCCGGTGCACTTGAGCTACTGGTCTAACAATCGATGGCTGAGCTCCTCCCCATATAGGAGCACCATATAAGATGACTGAATCCATCACACTTGCCAGGAGGTGCCTTCTGGCGCCTTGCGGTCCGCCTATGTTTGGAAGAATTCTTGTAAGAGCACCGTTGACTGCCGCTGCTTTGGAACCCAGTTGCTAAATGTTGCTTAACCCTTTCAATACGGATTTTTTTAAGGGGAAAAAATATTTAACCATAAAAAGTTATTACTAGTGATCTAAATAGTATGTCCTCTTGTATAAATAAAAAAATTATTTCTAGGAATTTAGAAAATGTCCTGGGGAAAACATTGTCCCACCCGTAATGAACACTCAGTAGATCTATAATTGTCGTTTTTCCACTTACTGACCTAGCACGTGCATTGGGACGTATGTGTCCCGTCAGTATTGAAAGGGTTGAAGCAGAGCCGTGCATCAATCATTACGCCTAAATAATTGATTGCCTCTTGCGACAGTATTTCATGGTCACCTATTCGCAATTTCATGCACTCTTTTTGTCTTCGCGCAGTTACGAGGACCGCTTTTGTTTTTTGTACGGCCAACTTCAGCCCCGCTGCAGAAAGCCATAGTAGAACCCTAGCTGCTGCATCATTACACTTCTCCTGCAGATGGTCTAGCTTCTTGTCCGTGACCACAAGAGCAATGTCATCGGCATAGCCTACCAGGTTGCTTTGACCGACAATTTTAACCTAAGTACTCCGTCGTACATGGCATTCCACAGTGAGGGTCCAACGACTGATCCCTGAGGGACGCCACCAGTGACTTTATATGTCTTTAGACCGTCATCCGAATCATACTGGCGTCGTGCGCTATATTTGTCACCGTTCTATTGTAATAGCGTATACAGTCGATCTAGCCCGTCTGAAGCCAAATTGTTTGTCAGATAGGCCGGTTGGGCATTCCAGACAGCTTTGTAGCCGGCCACAAACGATGCGCTCAAGCACTTTACCCTCCGTGTCGAGCATATACAGGGGTCGGTATGCCGAGGACAGATTTGGTTGCTTGCCTGATTTGAGTCACAGCACTAGCCGTTGCAATTAATTTCCATCTGCGCGAGAAGGTCAACATTTCTCCTTAAAATTGCTCCAGCTTCACACCCAACAACAAGTTGGGCTTTGCCACAAATATATCAATGATCTTTTGATCCTGTTTTTTTCTTTTTTTTTGCCTCATCCGGGAAGTCGATTTTTTTTTTTTTTAACATTTATCCCTTTGGCATACCGTTGCACTCATTTATTTATGAACGTCTTCGACTTTCTCAAGTATTTTGCTGGAGATGCACGTGACATTTTTGGACCTTTACGTTGCGTACATAGGAGCACTGCTTCAAATCGTTTTTCATGCGCGGAACTCATTTTGTATAAAAAAAAAATTGCCACAAAATTTAAAAAAAAAAATGTAACAAAATGTCTCCCAAAACTAACAAATTGCACAATGCGTATTGCGAAAAAATGTACGCCTATTTAGCGGCATTTAAATTTTTTCTATACCGAAACTCTTAGTTTGAATTTTGCCAGAAATGCACTCGAAGAATTGTCATGGCCTCCCAAGAACCGGCCGATATTAAAAAAAAATTATTCTATAACTGGAAATGTCAAGTATTTCTAATTAGTTATTAAATATACCTATGCGGTAAATTCAAAAAAAAAAAAAAAAATTATAATAAAAATGAAATAAAAAAATAAAATAATAAAAACAAATGAAATAAAAAAATATAATAAAAAAAAAAATTTTTTTTAATAAAAATAAAAACAAAGATGTATCGCGAAAACCGGCCTTAAAGTTTCCAATTCAATTAAAATAATTTAAAAAAATTTTCTAATGAGATATTCCGTGCATTTTTTACACAACATGAAAGATTCACAACTTACTTATAGTATTGACCAAAACTAAACCACTCCCTTATAGAACTTCAAATAAAGTAGTGCATATCTTTCCGTCTTTTAATTCGGTATTAATACAATACAACAAAAATCATTCATTTGTAATGTAAAAAAAAAACTGCAATACTCACAATATTCAAAAATTAAATGCTCAAAACTAGAACTAAAATAAATTTTCCCTAATCACTTTCAAATACAAAATCTCTCATATACAAATAAAATACAGCAACAAATTGCAATCAACTAGTTTCCATTTCATCTCTAAATGCCTACTCAAACACAAGCATGCATACATAATAAATATATGCGCGGCGTAGTATTCAATTAAAAAATGACGATTAGCTTCAAAGAAAACAAAATGAAGGAGCAGACCATGGGTTGATCGGTTTTCCCCTTACTCACAACCCATATTATGCCGTCATTTTATTTAAATCATACAACAACCACCACCATTTTCTATTTTTTTTTCTTTTTTCTTTATGCAATCGTGAGTCACGACCGTTTTCGTTTGCATGGGTCACAATGCTTGTACGTAGGTACATACATATGTGTGTGTGTGTGCAGTCGTTGTGAGTTAGTAAATGGCAAATGAATGTGTTGCTGATGAGACAGAATATAACACTCCTTCATTTTTACCTACTCATATACATACACACAAATATATATGAGCGAGTGTACATACCTAAACATAGGTACACGAATTGCTTTCACAATTTAACCGCCCTCGTTTGCGCTGCCTATACACATATGTAGGCATACGTATACACATTTGTGTGTAAAAAAATTGTGAGACTGAGAGATATATATTTGCGCAAAGGTGTGGCTTGAATGGGCATATGCGTAGTTGGTATTCTCTTTAGATGAATTTGCTTTACTCAATCACTCTTTACACAATGGGGCATAGCATTTTACTCTCTTTTATAGTTCATTGTAAGTTACGCTATACAACAAACCATGGTGAATAATTTCATTCACTAGGTGAATTTGAAGCTAAGCACTATTTGCTACGGGAGGAGAGAGAGCGATAATTTTTTTTTTTTTTTTTTTTTTTTTTTGTGTTTTAGGTTGCTTCAGTATTTCTGAGGAAAGATTGAAGACTTATTTGGCCAGCTTAAGAGCTAAAACGCCAACTCCAAGTGTAAGTTTTCTTTTGTTTCCAGTTATAGTTTGACTTGTGTCATCTGTTTTATAGGTTTACTTGAATGTCTTTAAGGAAGTTAGTGATGGTATTGTAATGGGTTATGTTGGTGTTTCGATAGAATTCGATTATTGATGAGTTATTATTGATAGGTGGGTACTTGTTTCTTGAATTAGAGTACTTGTTGCAATGAAATATGATGTGGTTTGTGTTTTCTGTCGTATTGCATGTTTCGCATTTATTATTGTTGTATATTTTCATTTTGAATAGTGTATCTTTGCAAAATGTGTGGTTTGAAAGGATTCTATTGAACTGCTTTAGTTCTGTTGGTTGCATTTTATGGTCTTTTTTATGAAACCAGGGTTTTTTTAGTAGTCCTGGAAATAGTTGGCCATAAGCTTTGCCTTTATTTAAGATTTTTTGTTTGTAATCTTGTTCCCATTCTTCTTTTATTTTTTTATGTATCTCTTTTATAGCATCTTTGATTGTCCAGGGTATTCTGATTAGGCTTCCGGTTAGTGGTGCGTTCTTTGCTGCAGAGTCTACTTTGTCGTTCGGTTTAATGTTGCTGTGGGCGGGGATGTGATGTATTTCCAACTTTTCGATATCTGAAGCATGTATGGCTTCTATAATGTTTTGAGCGATGTAGTTATCGCTTTCCTGGTTTTTTAGTGTGCTGATACTACTGAGGCTATCTGAAAGGATGGCTACTTTCGGGAATTTTTGCTGTATGGCGAATTCTATTGCTTTTTCTATTGCAATCAGTTCGGCTGTCATAGAAGCTACTGTTTTATTGCAGTAATATGTTTCCACGGTGTTCGATTTTTCATGTATGAATGCTATTCCTGTTTGGTTGTTTCTTATTGATCCATCTGTGAATATTATTTCGAATTGGTTGTCTTCGAGTTGTTGCTTTTTTTCCTGATATATCTGCTTTATAATGTCCTGGTTTGTTTCTTTTTTGTTTTTACCTGTTTCTTTGAGGAATCTGCCGTTCAGATGTAGTCTTTGGGTATGTGCCGGTTTGTTGTTAATAGGTGCTATGTTATGAAAGATTAGGTTATATTTTTGGCATGTTGAATAGTAGCTGGATTTTTTATCAAGGTTGTTAGATAGTATCATTCTTTTTGCCGGTAGGTTGTATGCAATACATTTGGTTATTTCTTTTGCTGTTGCCATCTCCAATCTGTATTTGGGTGGCATCTCTGCCGCCATATGGTAAATTGTGTGCGTTGGCGTCGATCTAATTAGTCCTAAACTTCGTCTCATGTTTGTATTGCAGCATTTCGTGAGTTTTTGTAAAGCGGCTTTGGAAATGTTAGCGAAGGTTGAAGCAGCGTAGTCCATTTTTGCTCGGGCGAAGGTTTTGTACAGTTGCAGGGCTCTTTGTGGATTTATTCCGAAGGTGCAACCGCCTAGTATATTTAGGAAGCGGCACGTTTGGTTGGTTTTATCCACTATTTGTTTAATATGGTGTGTGCATGAGTTATTTACGCTTATGTATCTGCCCAGGTATTTAATTTGGTGAACTTGTTCCAGTCTATTGTTATTTAAATGGATATTTATTTCCGAGCTTTTTTGGTTGAAGTATATGACATTCGTTTTGGTGCAGTTAACTTTTAGGTTTATTTTATTACAGATGTCCGTGAATTCCTTTATCTTGTCATTGAGGATGGTCTGGGTTTGTTCTTTTTTACGATTGTAACAAACAATGAAGAAATCGTCGGCGAATTGGAACAGTTTGCAGTTATCGTTGATTATTGCGTGGGTCTGTGTGGTGTATAGATTGAAGAGTGTCGGGCTGAGTCCACTGCCTTGAGCTAGTCCATTGCTCGTGCTTACTTTCTCATGGCCTAGTATGAGATGTCGGCGTTTTAAGAAGGACGTTATCCATCTGGTTACTCTCTCATTTATCTGCGTTTTCTTTAGTATGTCATTTAGAATGTTTATGTCAACGGAGTCGTATGCTTTTTCCACATCTATACACGCTGCCCTTACTTGTTGTTTTTCGCTTTTGTGTAGGGATATCG
The DNA here is from genome assembly GCF_028408465.1 of Anastrepha ludens. NCBI lineage: Eukaryota > Metazoa > Arthropoda > Insecta > Diptera > Tephritidae > Anastrepha > Anastrepha ludens. The sequence continues at coordinate 21,364,028 of NC_071499.1, read as the reverse complement.
TGTTTATCAAGTCGTTGATACATTGAGCTGTCGAGTGGTGTTTACGAAATCCGTAGGATCGACTCGGGAGTAGGTTGTGGTCTTTAATTTTGTTATCTATGTGTAGTTTAAGAATACCTTCTAGAAGTTTTGCCAATACTGGGAGTAAGCATATCGGTCTGTAGTTGAATATGTTTGTTAAGTCGCCTGTTTTTTTGGGGATTGGTATTATTCTAATGTTCCGCCAATCTTCTGGTATTGCGCCTTCTTTCCAAACGTTTTCTATTAAATTGAATAGTTTTATTTGTTCTTCGTCGTGCAGTTGTAGCAGCATACGGTATGAAATTTGGTCTGGCCCTTTTGCTGAGTTTTTGTTTCTAGTGTGTAGGAACTTTTGGAAGTTGGTTATATTCATTTCTAATAGAGTGTGGTCTGCGTTATTGATATTTGTGTTCGTCGGTGTGGAGTCTAGGTGTGTGTTTCTAGCTATGAATTCTAGATATTTTCTTTTTTCTTGGTTATTCCAGGAGTTGTTTATTTGTTTTTCGCATTGGTATTTTTTAAGGTTTTTTATTTTCGCCCACATATCTTTAATATTTGTTGGTTCGGAAATTTCGTCTATAACTTCTTTGAAGGCTTTATTTTTTTGTTCTTTTATATGTTCTCTGAGATTATTTTCAGCGGTTGTTAGGAGGTTACAGTTTTCATTAGTTTTGTACTGATTATATTTTTTCCGGGCGGCATTTCTTAGTCTGAATAATCTTTGGGATTCGTTGGTCCACCAGTGTTTTGGTACATATTTATTGTTATTGTTATTGATTGTATTTTTCTCTATGGTTTTCCTTATGGCGCTGGTGAATTCTTCTAGGGTGTTTCCTATTTTCAGATTATTCATCTCTTTGAGTACGTTGTTCATTAAAATTTTAGCTGTTGTTTGATGGGGTATGAATTTATCCTTAAGTGTTATGATTATTGGGTTATGGTTGCTGTTTGTCAGTTTGCTTATCGTGTTCCATGTATAGTTGATATTTTGGTTTATGAACGTTACGTCTATAGCCGATGATGAGTTGTTGGTTGAGAATGTAGTCGATCCATCGTTGAGGCAGAAAAAATCATTATCTGTAATAGCACTCTCGAGTACAATTCCTCTTGCGTTTGAGGGGGTTGTGTTCCATGTTGGTGCTTTGGCGTTGAGATCACCTCCTATTAGTGTCATATTTTCCGCTTGCCTGCTGTATGTTAATATTTTCTCTATGGCAGTTTTAAAGGTTTGTGTAGATAGGTTTGGTGGGCAGTAAACGCTTATAATATTGATGTTCTTCTTGAGGTTTATCGTTGCGATCCCAATGTTTTCTATTTCGCTGGCTATTTTAAAAATCGAGAATTTGATGTGTTTTTTGAGATATATTCCTACACCTCCGTATCCGTCTTGTCTGTTAGCGTATGCGTAGTTGTAGTTGTTTAGGCTTGTGTCTATGTTGTTTGTTAGCCATGTTTCAGATAGTATGGCTATGTCTATTTCATGGTTGTGTAGACAGATCTCAAGTAGCTCTTTGTTTCCTGGTTTTTTCAAACTTTGTATGTTACTTTGAAGAATCTTCATCATTGCTATTTTTACTGTTGAATATAAGATTGCTGTCTAGAAGGTTGCTTATTTTGTTGAAAGCTGTGCGAATATTATTAAGTAATTCTATTGTATTATAGTTCAGTCTTTCGTTGACGTTGGATGATATGTGCTTTGTTATGGCTAGGTTCAGTTCATTAAAGGTTTCTTGGGTTTCTCTGATTTGTTTGGATTCTATTGATACCATGTTTGTTTTTACGGGTTTTGTGGCTTCTCTCCATTGTTGCATTGTTTTTAGGGCATTTTCTTCTTCTCTTTGTCTATTTTTGTTATTGGTTTTTGTAACTTTGGCGTAAGGCAATAGTTTGTGGATGTAGGAGGTGGAGCTGTTTTCTTTATTAAGTGTCGGATTTGTTGTTTCTTTCCGGAGGGCAGGGAATTGTTGGTCGTAGTTGTCAAGTAACTCGAATCTATTTCCAAGAATATCGGTTACTTTTTTGTGCGCTTCCTTGTGGGATATGTTGTCAATTGTCATGGTTCTTTTTATAATAAAGGCCTTTACTCTTGCTGGACAGTCTTTGGCCGTTGGAGCATGTTCGAATTTGCAGTTGACGCAGGAGAGTTTTTGGCATTGTCCCTCTATCTCGTGGGTTTGGAAGCATTTCCTGCATCTTTCCGATTTTTCTTTGCAGTGTTGTGCAAAATGGTTGAACCTGAAGCATCTGTAGCATTGCGATAGTGTTATAAATGTCTGGACTTTTATTTTGGCGTAGGCGTATGTCACTTCGTCTGGTATATTTTGTCCTTTGAAGAAAATTTTTACTCTTCTGGTAGGGATACGTTTTTCTTTATCGTCTCTATCCCTTCGTTCCACTCTAACTAGTTTTTGTATCGGTATGGCGGACTTGATGTCTGCTTTGAGTTCTTCCATGGATATTTCTGTCGGTATGTCAAATATGATGCCTATCTTAGATATGCAATGCTGAAGGATTCTGGGTACGTATCCTCTTTCTATCAGGTTCTTGTTGCTGCAAATCGCGTTGGCTATTTCCGCTCGCTTGCACGTTACTTTCACTCTTCCGTATCCCACTTTGCTCACTTCTTTTAGTTCTACGATCTTTAGTTTTTTTAAAAGGTTGGACACGGCTATGACGTTAATAGGTTTTCTTCCTAGTCCGTCGGTCTGTGAGTCGATGAAGACTATAAAAGGTCCCTGGTGGTCATTATCGTATCTAGGTTCTTCATTTTTGGAGTTATCTTTGGTCGTCGTTAGGGGTTTGATTATAATGTTGCTTTCTGAATGGTCATTCTTGGTTCTTTTTTGTGCGCTTGGAGATTGTTGTGCCCAGGAGCCCTCTGGCTCCTCAGCCTCCACGTCCATTTTGCGTTTGTTGTTCGCTATTTGGTTTAGTTAATTTTGATTTCTGTTTGTTGAAAGTAATAGAATTTCAAGAAACTGGTTTTTTTTTGTTTTTTTCTCCTCTTAAATTTTTGTTTTTCCCTTTCCTGTCTATTATTTGTTTTATTTCACTTTTTATTAAACACTCTTTTTTTTCACTATAATTTGGTTTCCCGCTCAATCAACCGTCGTCTTCAAGCGTTCGCCTCGGAATGTGAGCGATAATTTTAGTATTTTTGTATTAATGGGAAGCAAAAATGCCTGTGCAGAGTTAATTTGCTTGAATGACACAATAGATACGAGTTTGTTGTCGAGAAACTTTCCACTTCTAATAGCATGCAATAATAAAATGCATAAAATTCTAATAATTAGTTGTTCCATACAATTTTTCTAATTTAAAATACCTGTCTAAATTGGAGAGAGAGAACGGTTAGCTAGTTAAATCAATTTAGGAAAGCAGATTTTACTGTTGTGTTAGTTTAAGTACTGTCTGAAAACCACTCAGTGCTTTTGATTACTGATTTGGGAACTAATTCGGGAAATTAATAATATTATATACATATAAACCGGCGCGAAAAAAATTCGGACATTTCGGAGAGAAAACAGAATTTTTTTTTGCAGTAAAATGCTAATAAAAAATTTTTCTACGGTAAAATATTAAAAAAAAAATTTTTTTTCATTACTTTTTTTTACAAAAATTTTTTTTTTTTGTGTACAGTAAAATTTGCGGCCGCCGTAGCCCAATGGGTTGGTGCGTGACTACTGTTCGGAACTCACAGAGAAAACGTCGGTTTGAATCTCGGTGAAACACCAAAATTAAGAAAAACATTTTTCTAATAGCGGTCGCCCCTCGGCAGGCAATGGCAAACCTCCGAGTGTATCTGCCGTTCGGAGTCGGCTTGAAACTGTAGGTCCCTCCATTTGTGGAACAACACCCACACGCACACCGCAAATAGGAGGAGGAGCTCGGCCAAACAACCAAAAAGGGTGTACGCGCCAATTATATATATATGTATATATTTAAAATTTTATTTTTTTTACGACTGTGTCCCAGTGAAATATTCATTTAAAAAATTTTTCTACAGTAAAATAAAAAAAAATATTTGTTTTCTACAGTAAAATAAAAATAAAAGAAAAAATTTTTACAGTAAAATAGTTTTTTTACATTAAATAACTTATTTTTGTTTGCAATAAATTTTTGTTTTTACGATTTGGTCTTATGAGGTGAGTAAAATATAAATAAAACATTTGTTTTACAGTGAAATATAAATAAAAACATAAACTAATAAAATAAATATTCAGCAAAATATTTGTTTTACCGTAAAACATTATCTGTTTTACATTCTTGTTTTATGATGAGGATAAAAATTCCAATAAATTAAACAAATTATAATTAACGTTTGTACAAAATTATATATGTACTTTCATGTAAACAAAAAAAAAAAAAAAATCCGCAAAAAAAAGCCGACACACCGGAGGGAAAACTAAAAAAAAATGTTTACAGAAAAATATAAATAAAAGAAATTTTTTTTACAGTAAAACATATTTTTTTTACTGCAAAACATTATTTTTTTACGATTTTGTCCCAGTAAAATCTAAATAAGAACAAAATTTTCTACAGTCAAATAAAAATAATTTGGTTTTTTACAGTAAAATATTTTTTTATAATATTTTTTTATAGTAAACAATGTTTTTTTTTGCTTGTGTTAGAGTGAATTTTTTTATTTTTTTACGAGTTTGTTGAAAAAAACATTTTGTTAGAAATAAAAACAAAATTTTCTACAGTAAAATAAAAATAAAAAAAAAATTTTACAGTGAATTTTTTTCACACTAAATTATTTTTTTTCTTTACAGTAAAATTTGTATTTTTTTTACGATTTTGTCTTATGAGGTGAGTAAAATTAAAATAAAAAACATTTTGTTACAGTAAAATAAAAATAAAAACAAAATTTTCTACAGTAAAATAAAAAAAAACAATTACAGTAAAATATATACTTTTTTTTACAGTGAAACATTATTTTTTATTTATACTTTCATGTACACAAAAAAAACAAATACGCAAAAAAAATCCGACATACTGGAGAGAAAACTAAAAAAAAAAAATTTTACAGCAAAATATACAATAAATAAAAAGTTGTTTTTTCCAGTAAAACATTACTGCAGTAAATTTTTTTTTTAAGTAATTTTTTATTTTTCGTTATGATGTGATTAAAATATGAGTAATTTTTTTTTGCAATAAATATAAATAAACAAAAATTTTTGACAATAAAATATATTTCTTTTCCCAGTAAAATTTTTTTTTTCATGATTTTGTTTTATGATTTGAGATTATAGGTATTAAAAAGAATAAAATGCCTTAGTTGTGAATAGTAGATAAAATGAAAAGAGAAATAATAGATAAAAATTTAAATTACCGGTCGCCTTGTATTATTTTTCATAGCTTATCATTAAATTTTTGTAGTCCAAGGCGTCTGTTTTCTTCTTATGGTACGATTTTTCAAATTATTTTCTATGCATTTTTTTAATGACGCTGATATCGAGAGACTGGGGATGTGTTTCAAAGGCTTTTGATCAGTTAACCCTTAGTTGGACACCTTTTTTAAAACCTTCGGTTGGGCATCCAGGTCGGGCCTTTCCTTTTGTCTTCTTTGAGGTTGCTTTTTATATCCATAAGTCGATAAAAATTAAATTTTAGGATGCTACCTGGAAGCTCAAGTCGTTAGCTATAATAGAAATACATTAAATTCACGTCCAAAGTTGAAAAAGCCAATCTGGCCATACCCGGGTACCCAACGGTGGGTTAAATGATAACTTGAGTTATGCGTTTCATATATGGTTGGACGCAAGGAAATCAACTGTGTTTTTATATTCGTCCTGGTTTTTGTGGTTTTTATTCAATTTCAATAACTTTTCGTGTCACAACCGTTATTTAATAAACGAAATTTTGGAATGAAAAAAATTTTTCTTTGATATCAAACCTCACACCAATTTCGAAATTGAAAATTGCATTTTCGAATTATTGAAAATTACATTTTCGAAACTGAAAATTACATTTTCGAACTATTGAAAATTCTATTTTCGAATTATTGAAAATTCCATTTTCGAATTATTGAAAATTCCATTTTCGAGTTATTGAAAATTACACTTCCGAAATTGAAAATTACATTTCCGAAATTGAAAATTGCATTTTCGAAATTGGGAATTACATTTTCGAATTATTGAAAATTAAATTTTCGAAACTGAAAATTACATTTTCGAAATTGAAAATTGCATTTTCGAAATTGGGAATTACATTTTCGAATTATTGAAAATTAAATTTTCGAAACTGAAAATTACATTTTCGAAATTGAAAATTACATTTTCGAAATTGAAAATTACATTTCCGAAGTATTGAAAATTGCATTTTCGAAATTGAAAATTACATTTTCGAACTATTGATAATTACAATTTCGAAATTTCAAAATTACATTTCCGAAATTGAAAATTACATTTTCGAAACTGAAAATTACATTTTCGAACTATTGAAAATTCTATTTTCGAATTATTGAAAATTCCATTTTCGAATTATTGAAAATTCCATTTTCGAATTATTGAAAATTCCATTTTCGAATTATTGAAAATTACACTTCCGAAATTGAAAATTACATTTCCGAAATTGAAAATTGCATTTTCGAAATTGGGAATTACATTTTCGAATTATTGAAAATTAAATTTTCGAAACTGAAAATTACATTTTCGAAATTGAAAATTACATTTTCGAAATTGAAAATTACATTTCCGAAGTATTGAAAATTGCATTTTGGAAATGTACTTTGAAAAAAATAAATCTGTTTTCAAAGTTTAAGGACGTAAGTTCCATGTGGCCAAATTTATTAGAAAAAGTAGTCAAAATGATGGTAACTCATAGCTACGGCGGACACATGCCGGATATCATATTCAAGAAATAAATGTCATGGAATTATCTACCAGATTATAATAAAAAATACAAATTCATTCCAACAAAAAGTCTGTTTTTTTATCCTTTTAAGTTCTCAAGTTCTTAAAAGGACACCCGATATAATAATTGGCCCGCTTGGGTATTTGACCGGTCTCCTCCTCCTAGCTTAGACGAGCGCCTTAATGCTTTTCCTCAAATGGAGGGACCCACAGTTTTAAGCCGCCCTTAAAGGGAGATAATAGTTTTTTGAGGATTTTTTTCATGGCCGAGTGGCGATTGCTACTAGAAAAAACTTTTTTTATCATTTCGCGTTTCATGCGCATTGCTTTAATTCCGTTACGTACTTATAAATAACCATTATAACAACAAAGTTATATTTTTTTCTTGTAATTGGCAATGAAAAAGGAAAAAAATATATTTTTGTATAAATTGCCACATATACATATTTCCAAATAAGCGCGATCAATTTCAGGAGTAACAGTAAATGTTTCAAAAACATTCCTCTCCCACTTATCTACGTGAGCGCTTTGACAATCAGCCTTATCATTGACGTGAAATTTGAATAAAATCGCTCAGCTGACGACGACAAGCGTTTCATTTTTGTTTTAATCTCTTACTGTGCGGGTGATAGTAAATTAGTTATAAATTCACAAGTTTTGCGGACGCCCGTTGTGCATGACAAGTAGCTGATTAAAAGAAGTAGCGTAAATGAATTAATTATTTCATATTTATTGTAAATTTAAAAAAAAGCATTGATAAAAAATGCAATTTTAAAGTGAAAGCTATAAAATCAAGTATAATCGACTACACGATTATCAGCAGTGCGAAATTTGAGTCTTTGCAGAAATATTTGATCGATTTTTAGTTTTCTCTCACGCTTTTCCATGCCTTATAAAACAGGTCATACACACACAGGACAGGCAGTTTTGAGCCTCAACCAAAACAATGCCAAACGTCGGTGCCCACAAAAGATAGTAGAATCCCAAATGGGTTTATTTGCTTAATTTTATCAGGATTTTTTTTTTTGGTTTTTGACACTTTGTCGAAGATTAAAATTTTTAGTCAGAAACGCAAACAAAAGCTGAAAAACTATTACGGACGAAAGAAGAAGCGTAAATTGTCTGCGCTGCGCTTTGTAATAAAATAATTATGAACCAAGTACCAGTTTGCCCAACGTCGCTTCTTCAGCTGAAATTTAATATGCGAACATTGAAAATATTAAAAAAGAAATCCAGTTTAGAATTAACCTGACCAGAAATCTATCTAAGGCAAAAGAAGGAAAAAAAACTGATCCCTTGCGTTTCTAGCTCCGACAGGTTACCCTGTATCACATGCAATTGGCATTCAAAATGGATAAAATTTTGATTTGATATGAATATACAAATACCTCCCGTGATATCACAAAGGAAAGGCGAATAAACAAATCTGATAATCGTCATTCAATTTGCACCCATTGGCAACATTTATCTCCAATAACAACATTTATCTCCAACGTAAACAATTGACACACACACACACATGTACTGTTAGAGTGTATGCAGCACAAGCTAATATAATTTTGTTCAGCCAAGAAGAGAGAGAGAGAGAGAGAGGGAGCTTGTACGGTACTCTAGCGCTCAATCAGTGGCTACAGTAGCTCAGTAAATGGTTCATAAAAACTAGAAAACTAGTTTGGAAAGGCAACAAATTTTTTATTTGCTAAGGTCACAAATTGAAAATTATTTGCATTATTTAAATGAAGATATGTACAGTCAGCGTCAAAATAAAGTGTACGAGTACACCATATATTGATAAGTTTTCACTATTTATTTATTTATTTTATAATTTCAGTTATATTTTATAAAAATATACAATAGTTCATACAACAACAACAGTTTGAAACATTCTTTGTAAAAAATTTGTAAGAAATCGGCAAATTTTCAAACTTTCAACTCAGAGTTTCAGAAAAACGTCAGGCATGCAGTTTTATAGATCACTAAATTTTTGTATAATCAGGTGCAAGTTTCAAGTAGGTCCAAAATCACACTGATGTACGCGGTCTTGTGCCTTTTCTCCATTTGAAGCCTACTCCAAATTTTTGGTACATGGAAGAAAACATGCATTACCGCCAGCAGAAAAAATTGTCAAAAATCAACGAGGATTTTTAAACCACTTAAATCATCGATTAAACTGCATACCCGAAATTTTTTTAAAAATTGTTAGTAATAAGTTTGGAATTTCGAATAAAATTTGTCGAATTTTATACAAAGCTCGAAACTTCGCTTTATTTGTAGAAAACAGCTCACACTGTGAGCAGAAAAAATTGTCAAAAATCAACGCTTCAATTACCTATAAAACTGAATACCCAAAATTTTTGGAAAAATTCCGAATAAAAATTTTGATTTATTGAAGAAAATTTGCCGAAGTATTAAAAATTTTATACAGAGTCCTGAAACTTTGTTGCGTATGATCCTTGCTGTAAGTATGAACTATATTTTTTTTGGGAAGACTGGGGAGACTACTTTCTGCATTACTTTGGGAGGGCCCATTACTTCGGTAAGCGGAAAGTTTAGTGAAAATTTTCGGAGCTAAAGTGTTAATTGCAGTTTGATTGCGATAGTGAGCGCAAAAATAATTAGTATCGAAAAAGTGTAGTTTTGTGGCATTTCAAATAATTTACTTGGTAGAAGAAAATAAGAAATCGACGAAGGAAAAAAAGTTATGTTACAGCTCAATACTACAGAGAAATTTGTTCCAAGAAAATGCTCATTACATTTCAATGGGTCGAAAATGTGAGATTTCAGGCAGTTTTTGAAAATATGTCATCCATAGAAGTTGCAGTTGACGTTGAAGTTGAAGCGTTAGCAGGGATAGTTCGAAGAAGTTTATTACCTTCTATGGAAGGCCATAAAAAAGCATAAAATAATCTTAAGGTAAATAAAATAATCGAGCCAAGAAGTACGTAGACGCTCAAAATACTTAAAATAAGCCAAAATTGAATTGGTGGGGTTTTGCTGACAACGTCTCAAATGAGTTAAGAAGCGGAACATATTGATTTAGGACGTAGAGCAACGGTGAAAAGTATATAAAATTAATACTCAGTACCAGTTAGGCGAGAATACAACCAAAATATTCGCTGATCTGGAGATGTTTACAAAGAATTAATGAGGAATTCTGCGTAAAATTTCTGGCATTGCGAAAGACATTACTTTTATATTGACATGCCTCCCAAACTTGTAAAAGTAAGTTTTTTCTGCAAAAGTTTGCCTACCTAAACCTTGGATCTGAAACCAATTGAGAATTTGAGATATATTTCCAAAAAAAAATTAAATTAAATAAATAAAAAAATAAATAACTCGCGAATACACATCTATTCAGGGAACCATGCATATCACTGAAACACTACAAATAAATTGATCAAGAGTAGTTATCTTTTCAGACAGTCAAGTAGCTTTCTGGGCCTTAGATTCCAATTCCATTTCATCCAAGCTAGTTTTACTGTGTAGAAAGGAACTAGACTTGCTTGGTCATTGTCTTCAAATTACTCTGATATGGGTTCCCGGACACAGAAAAATAGAGGGTAATGAGATAGCAGACGAGCTAGCAAAAAAAGGGTCCGGCACTAGGCATAACAGGGGCGGTGATAGCTGCTACCCCATGCAATACAATAAAAACATCCATTGCGTCACATTACTATGCTTCAGACGAAAGAACTCCACCTTCTTTTGAAGTACATGCACTGTAGTACAGCAAGAAAGATATGGCCGTCGTACAACATTCAGTGGACGAATTACCTGTTAGGATGCTCCTGACCAAACGCCTCGCATATTACTGCAACCCTTACAGGTTACTGGAAGGTAGGGGATCATGCAGCCAGACTCAAACTTCCTTTCAATCCCATCTGCAGAAGCTGTCAGGCGGATGGGGGTGAAAGAAAATTTGTTCCACTATTTATGCGAATGTCCAGGTTTAGCCAGAACAAGACTTCGCTCTAACCGTAAACCTTTCCTACAGCAAATTAATGAAATCTCAGACATAGAGATAAAAAATTTACTGTTATATCTGGAACTCACGAAATGGGTCTGACTCATACAAAAAAAAAAAAACCAGACATCACACGAGATCAGTGGTAATAAAACGGCGCTAGTCGCTAATTAAGATTATTTCAGTAGAAGTACCCAACCACTTCAACAATAATCAACACCTCTGTTAGGTGTTTGGCCGAGCTCCTCCTCCTCTTTGTGGAGCACGTTCCACAAATGAGGGATCTACAGTTTTAAGCCAACTCCGAATGGCAAATGATTTTATGAGAAGCTTTTTTATCAAGGAGATTATAACTAGAAAATTTTTCACTAAAACCTGCGCCAACCTAAATCCCATCAACCCTTTCCATTATATGAACAGCTCTGGCTGGCTGTAGATATCTGCCTATTAGAGGACTTAAGGAGACTGGCACTCAAATCATTTCACCTACCTACCTTAGACGACTGTTAACGCTTTGCTATAGTCTTATATGTTTGAAAATTTAATGTCAAGTATGCCGAAAAGAATACAAATTCTTAATGAAACGGTAAATTAACTTTTAGTAAAGCTTAGAAATAAGAAATTCAAATCACTTTCTAAACTATTCACTTAAACGTCGGCAAAGAGCCACCCACCAGATGCAAAGTTGATAATAAATAATTTTATTTAGCATACAAAAATAAATAAATTATTTTTACATATACCTACAAATAAAAATTTTTTTGTTTTGTTTTTGGGATCTTTGTAAAGGGTGGCACAAAATTAACCATTCAACTTTTTACTAAAAAATAAAATTATTTTGAATGACGGAAATCTTTATTTTGACCCTTACGTGCTCCATTGCTTGTCTGTTTGTATGCTGCAGCTGTCTAGCTCACAAGTGTCAAATATGACGTAGGACGATATTTGCAAATATTATAAATCTTTCCATAATTGATTAATTTTGCGCCACCTGTTATTATTACTACTACTGTTCCAAAACAAAAAAAAAGGGGAGGAGTGTGAAAATGTGAATTTTCATGAACACTTTTGTTAGTCACTGTACATATTAAGTTGTCCATGTTAATTCCGGCATGCATGCGCATGTTTAGCACCTGCTAGTAGATAAAACTAGATTAGTACGTTTATTGGTTTTATAATGCAACCTGAATTCAAAAGAGTTGGAAAGTTGCCAAATGGTTTATGAGCCTCGAGATTATCTTTGTTTTTTTTGCTTTTATATGCATGCGTGACATGTTAATAAGTATGTTTGTCATACTGTGTGCAGATATTTAAGCAAAAGATATTTATAATTAAGAAAAAATAATCAAATTAACGGAAAAGTAAAAAGAAAAGAAATAAATGGGAAAGGCTTCCCACAAAAAACGTTTTTATTTGAATATAATTTAGTATTTGACCAGAGTCGATGGCCTAAGCTGCTTGTACCCTATTTTTAGACATTAAGCATTGTATTTTATGCTATGTTTTAATAAATAATAATAATATTTGACTCTAAATTCTCTTTTCGAAATCTTTTAAATTACTCCATTGCAAAGTCCACATTTTGTACTTGCTTTTATTCGATGTTTTAGTGCGGACTTTGTTGATCCATATACTCTAAAGCAGTTATACGAGTATACCTTTCTGGTGCATTCGAAGCTGAGACTCCTTCTTTGGAGACCATCTTATGCTTGTCATATTAATAAGCTTGAACGTGTCCAGAAAGCCTTTGTGCGTTCTGCTTTGCGTTCTTCGGATTTCACTGATCCAATTCCATATTATAAAAGTCGTCGCTTGTTCATTAATCTAAACAAACACTGGATATTACGATAGAAGGACTATTCTCGCCCTCAATTTCGTTTTCGATTTGATAAGTGGGGCGCTTGACTCTCCACCGCTACTCGAGAAAATTAATTTCAATAAAGGTCAACATAAAGATTTCCAACACTCAAAATCTTTTTTTTTTTTTTTCATTTAGTAAAAAAATTATTCGAAAAAAGAATTGGATAATTAATTTTGCGCCACATTATATGTGCTGACTCAACACTTCAATGAAAATTGTTGCTTCGACCAATTCGGTTGTACGCTTCGTTTTTGTATTTCCCATTTTTATTCTTTCCTAGATTTGTGGCTGAGCTCCGCCTTCAGTTTGTGCTGTGTGTGTCTTGATATTGTTCCATTGTTTTAGCGTTTTTGCATTTATATTTTCTAGTAATAGTTTGGGATATTTATAACTAAACACAGCCTTTCGTATTTGCTTATGTACGTCGTTTAAAAAAGACCGCAGAACCTATAAAACCAAGTCAAAGTAATGTTGGCGGAATCTGAAAATGCAGACGAAAACTTACAATTTCCCAAAATTATTTTTTTAATTTTTTTTTTTTTTTTTGTTTTTTTTTGTAATAATCTACAGTACAAATTACTTTACAGACCAGACAAAAATGCATAGAAAATCAAGCCACATTTGGCAACTAAAATATAAGCAACCAATATAAGTACAATATTAAGTAACTGAATTCAAAATTTTTACAAATCTAGATAAAGGAATCAAGCATACTGGAATTGGACAATGAATTATAGTCTCTAAGTGCGCGAGGAATGGGTTCATTTGCAAGTAATGTTTGCTTATAAGTCTTAATGTCTACCTTCTGCTGAAATATGAACGAGACGTTATCAATAAAACGGTCCGCGGATGACATCTGGCAAAAATAAATTTTTTGTTTTTTGGTAGGACTGTTATAAGCTTACATGGCAAATTTCAGCGTGATATGTCGCATAGTTTGTTTTCTGTGCTACTGTAAACAAGTCAAGCTCGAGTGTGTTCTTCGAATTTAACGATGGAAATTCAAGTTGAACAAAGAATTTGTTTGAAATTTTGTTATTCCAACAAAATTTCGGCTTCAGACGCCTTAAAAATGTTGCAGACAACCTATGGGGACTCTGCTCTATCGCGTGCACGTGTTTTCCAGTGGTACAAATCGGTCAAAGAGGGCCGTATATCAACCTAAAAAACCACGCCAAAGTCGCTCAAAAATTAAGGTTATGCTGACTGTTTTTTTCGATTCCGAAGGTGTGGTGCACTCGGAGTTCCTTCCGCAAGGTCGATCGGTTAACGCTGAATATTATTTAGACGTTTTAAAGCGTTTGCGCGAGAACATTCGTCTTAAAAGGAAGGAATTGTGGGACAACAAGTGATGGTTCTTGCATAACGATTATTTGAACAAAAATAATGTTAATATCGTTCCGCAAGCACCGTATTCGCCTGATATGGCTCCATGTGACTTTTTCCTGTTTCCCAAGCTCAAGTTGCCGCTCCGTGGAAAACATTTTGAGACAATTGAAGTCATAAAAGAGAATTCGAAGAACACACTCGAGGTTGACTTGTTTACAGTAGCACAGAAAACAAACTATGTGACATATCACGCTAAACCATGTAAGCTTATAACAGTCCTACCAAAAAATAAAAAAATTATTTTTGCCATATGTCATCCGCGGACCGTTTTATTGATAACGTCTCGTTCATATTTGAGCAGAAGGTATATGTAGTCTCAATGTTTTCCTCATAAAAAGGGTAAACATTGCGAAGACTTCTTTGTGGAACATTACAGTTTATTAATATAAGATTTTAATAATATATTAATAAGTTTTCCATATCCAACGTGAAAATCGGCGAAAAATGCCGGCGGATAATACCAAAAAAATTTAGCCGATAAGAGAGTGAGGGCCTTTGAGAAAAACCAAAACTTGTTGCTGCCCTGGCAACTAAACAATCGAAACGGGCAAAATCTTCTACAAAAAGGAAAAAAATAACACCAGATAAAAGGCTGTAATTTTAAAATTAACTTAAAATGGAGCTTTACAAAAATATAATTTCCAAAAATATGGCAGAGTAAGAAAGACTGAAAGGGCTTTCCTTTTTTAATATGAACGTTAATATTTTTTAAATATATGTTTTAGTAAAAAAAATTAGTAAATTCTCTTATGCTGAATTTGAGGCTGAAATTGATAATTGAATAATCCCCATTTTTTTTTATTTGAAATTTAAGAATGAAATAGATAAAATATATCTTTTAAGGCACCTTTCTGGTCTAGAGACGTGAAAATTGAAGGCATTGAAAATTGACGAAAAACAATCGATACCAATTGAAAATCGTTTTTATTCATTAGATCAATTCTTTATTTACAAAAAAAAAATATTTTTTTTCAATGACACTAATAAAAAAATTGCATCCCCTGACGTAACACATGCCACTAGCGTAGCTGATTGGGCTGCTTAGGTACGTCTGAAAAAAACAAAAATGCGGTCGATTATTCATTAGGAGATATGTCGCTATAGTGGGTAGCAGATTAAAAAAAAAAAAAATTGTGGATATTTTATCTGTCTATTGGAAAAAAAAGAATTTTTTTCGCGTTCTCGCTCCTAAAAAAATAGAAAAATTGATTACAAAATTATAATTCTGCTACCCGCGAGAGCCTCAAGTCTACTCAATAAAATATTAAAAATTCAAATCAATCGGTTTTACTTTTGAGAAAATGTCCGGGACTAGCCAGGGCACGACTCCGATCCTTCGGCAAGCCTTTCCTACAGCAAATTAAGGAGATCTCAGACATCAAGATAAAGGATTTGCTGCTATACTTGGACCTCACTAAATGGATCTGACTTGGAAACAAAAACTTTTTGAGAAATTACCAACGCCAACTCGAAAAAATAGTTTCGAGAAAAACACGGTTAACGCGCTTATACCTGGGCGTCATACTCCAAATCCGTCTCGTTTTCAAGGACTGTAACGTCTAAACTACAACGTCTAAACAGCAACTGCAATTTCAATATAAACATTTGCAAGTATATTTTTGAAAGTATAAACTATCATAACATGAAAAAAAAATCGATTTTTTCGAAATTCTGGACCAGAAAGGTACTTTAATAAAGATTTTAGTAAAAAAAAATTTTGTAAATTCTCTTATGCTGAATTTTGACGCTGAAATTGATAATTTAATCATCCCCTTTTTTTTGTATTTTTTTTTTTTTCATTTTAGAAATGAAATAAAATATATCTTTTAAATAAAGATTTTATTAAAATACAAGTTTAGTAAATACTCTTATTACCATTAATGCTGAATTTTCAGGCTGGAATTAATATTATAATTGAATCATCCACTGAGCACAGCTGCTATAAATTTTAAATTGTATTTTTTTCTATTTTAAATTTTTTTATGTAATTTTAACAATTTAATTATTTTTTTTACAATATTTCTTTCTTTTTATTTCAAAATAGTTATATTGTATTTATTTTAATTACTTCAAAATATTCGCTTCGCACGCATTCGTTGTCAGCCCTCGCTGAAAGAAGTGCGATTTGCCGACGGCAAAGCATCTGGTGAGCATGCATACATACATACATAAGTGTGTAGCTTGGCTAAGGGCCTGGAATTGAAACTGGCCGGCAAATATGAGTGCAAGTATGGCGCGCTCAAAACAATGACAGCCGTTTTCAGCTGGCGTGCGTCTTTCATTTTTTCCACCATTTTTAGATATATATAAACATTCACTTGCATAAATACATACATATGTACGTATTCATGTATGCAGCAGCGGTGATTCGCTTGTGATGCAGTTTAATGTCTCGTAGGTACACTAACGCACAAAAAAAAGCCGCACTTCAGGTTGAATGAATATTCATCTCCCTACTTCTGTTGAAAATATTGAGCCCATTGCTTTTTAAATAAAAAAAATAGTAAATATTTAAACCATACCAGAATATTTAAATTGGCGTCAATGAAGTGGGTTCGTCGCACCCGAGGTAAAATAAATGTGCGCATATAAAAAACAAATTTAATACATTTTATTTATGTAGTTGATTAATAAAACTTAAAAAAAACGCACTCAGTTAAGGGGTTGTATATCAATTAGAATTTAAAAAAAAAATTGATTTTTTTTTATTTAATTTTCTTAAATGCAGAAATGCATAGAATTTGAGTAACCAAAACGCGTAGGTACTCTAACCTTCAGAAGACACACTGGCCTGTGAGTCACCCCACAAAATATTTGATTGGTTGTATTTGGTTTATTTTTAAAATCTGGAAATATACCGTTAGTTATATTGTAGCAAGTCCTCAGTAGTTGAGGCGCACCCACCAAATTTATTATTATTTGCTCAAACGCCGATTATGTAGGGCCGATTAAATAGGCTTCAACGATAACATCTACATTCAAGTGAAATCTCCCACTGGCGACCATTTCTTTTTAGATCTGCAAACAGCCAGAACAAGGTTGCCAATATTTGACGGACCCATCTGGCAACCCTGTATCTTTTGACAGAGACAGCAGATCGCTTAATGACATACCGCGTTGGAAGCGTCAGTCCAAGCAGATTTTTTCCATGGAACAGTACACGCCACGCAAGCGCTCCCAAATTGTTGAAATTTGCATTCAACAAAAGAAGTCAATTGTGAAAATTCAACGTGCATATAAAAAATTAAATAATGTGAAAAGTGCGCCTTCTAAGAACCCCATTAAACGTTTGTACGAAAGGTTTTCGACTGGTGATGCTCTTTCTAATCCAAAGAGGCCAAATCAAAACCGACCAAGGCGTCGCCAAGGACATCCCAAAACCGCCGTTCTCAGCAGTTGGGCATTGTTCGGACCACTTTACAACGAATTATCCTCATTGATTTGCATTTATTCCCGTATAAGATTCAATTGACGCAAAGATTGTTGCCTGCGGACAAGCCTCGTCGATTGGAATGGGCCCAAAGGGTCTTCGAAATCTGTCGGGACCGTCGAATATGGGCAACCCTGTAGTCGCTGAGGGCCAAATCTGTTGAATACGGTTTATTTGGGAGCAATTCGAAATTCAATTCATGTAGTTTTGCCATTGTTTTGATTGACTTGTGACACGGTGCGTTGTCTTGATGAAACAAATCAGTGAAAAAACGCGGCACTCACTTTGAACAGAGCTTTCGTAGATGTGTTAGGCCAGGGACTTTTCAACCCATGTATTAAAATCAAGCAGAGGGATTTGCAGAAATACGAGTTTACATAAAATGAATGCAATTTTTATAAGGTGGTTAAATGGGGTTTTGTGACGAATCTTTTTAACACAAACTATATAAAAAATTTGAGATAGATATTAAAATAAAATTAGCGAGCATGTTTCTTTGAAGCAAATAGATTTGGGAGTGACCATTTCGAATGAAAATTAATTTAATTAATTTTTTTTGTTTTTTAATACTTGCATGATTAAATAAAACTAACTTCATAAAAAAAAAATATTATAATTTCATATCTATAACGGACTTAACTTATAACAGAACTTATGGTAGGACTAAGTATATTTATATCTCATATTTTAGCCTCAAGCAATGACTCTTGGAAGGATAGGAAAATTACAATTTTGCATAGCAAAAGCAATAAGAAGAGCGTATTCGAACGCTGGAATTCCGGAATTAACGCAAGTAAGTAGAAAAACTTGAAAATTTTCTCGAAAAAAGTTAGCATTAACCCTTTGGGGGCGAGTCTCGGCATATAGCCGCCCAAGCCGTTTTACCGTTCCGGACGCGTGTCGGCACATAGCTGCCCAAATTAGTTCGTAGCAGCAAGGCTCGCGACGTCTGTCGTTCTGAGCGATAAGATACGCATATGTATAGTAAAAAAGTATTTTTTTTATTCAGTAGGGGCCATTAGCGATGAAGTCTTATCTTCCTTATTATGTAAACTTACGATGTGAGACGACGGTGGAATCAAAACGAATTTCAGTTCTTCGGTTTAGTCTCTCAGGGTCACTGCCAGAGGAACCAGCAGGCCTTTTATATATTTTATATTTTATCCTACGCACGATGGCTAACCAATCTGGAGATGATACGTTAGACTGTGACAGTTCTGACGAATATTACTTTGAATTTAACAAGACGGAAGATCACGTCATTACTTCGTCAAGTGGAAGTGAAATCCGTTTCTGATTTGATGAACATTTTTTCTTGTGTTAAATAAAGCCTTAGTTTCTATAATGTTCAACGTATTTATTATCTTTACTGCGCACTCTCATACCTCTCGTCTTCAGCGCCGCTCGCCCGTCGAACGGCTCCGTACCAAAAGGATTAAAAAAAGTAATCAACTCTAAAAGGCAAAACATCATTAAGTTTTTTCTATTCGCCACCTCCATGCTCGCTATCGTTCTGCTCGGCTCACAAACCGAAAAAAATAAAGTTACCGAGCAAGATTCGCCGCTAGCGAGATACCTCATAAAACTGGTGTAACTCACTATTTTACAAACAAATGTAATTTTAGGCAGCTCTAGTCCACGTTTATTTATACCAGTTGCTTAATCTATTCTCCACTCGCTTGGCGAAAAGAAGAGGCGTATTATCTCAAGGAAAACATGGAGACATCATAAAAATGCCAGCTCTTTCAGAATCATGAAAACCATATCAACTGGGTGTACCATATTTCTCAGGCATCTCTTTGTTCGATCCATTCGATTTCTGCTTTGATGACTAGCGGTTTTCTTAAGAGGTTAGGCAACTGTAGAAATTTCAAAAAATTACGGTAGATACCTATGAAAAGAGACTTTTTTTGCAATTTCAAACGTTTATTAACAAAAAATGATTACAAATTTAATATTCAAAATAATAGCCATCGCTAGCGACACATTTTCCCCATCTCTCAGGCAATTTGTGGATGCCGCGCCAAAAAAAATTGGTGAATTCCTTATATAAAGGGTGGTTAAAGTTCAAGGGCCGATGTTGAATGTGAACCACACCTAAACGTCAAGTTTTTTTCTGCATTTCATTTGACATTTTTCAATTTCAGACTAACTCAATTTGAACCATGGAAAGATACACAATCAAGCAACGCGTTAAAGTTATTCAGGCTTATTATGAAAACGGGCGTTCAAATCAAAATGCATATCACGCATTTCGTGATTTTTTCGGTCAATTTAATCGTCCAAATGTGCGTACAATCGGAAAAATTGTGCAAAAGTTTGAGCAAACCGGGTCTGTAGAAGATGGAAAACACCAGTGCATGCTCGTACAGCTCGTACTGCAGAAAATATTGCTGCTGCTCGCTATAGTGTGGTTGAAGAGCCGTCCACCTCAACTCGTCGTCGTGCCCAACAACTGCACCTCTCACGCTCATCGTTGATGAACATTATGCATAAGGACTTGCAATAACACGCTTACAAGGTGCAATTGACTCAAGAACTAAAGCATCTGGACCATTTCAAGCGTCGTCAATGGTCAGAATGGTGCCAGGAAATGACAACAGTGAATTATCAATTTTCGAAGAAAATCAACTTCAGTGATGAGGCACATTTTCACCTCAGTGGATTCGTCAATAAGCAGAATTGCCGCATTTGGGCGAATGGTGATCCCAGGATGATTGCCGAAAAACCAATGCACCCACAAAGAGTGACTGTTTGGTGCGGTTTATGGGCCGGCAGCATCATTGGGCCGTATTTTTTCCAAAATGAGGCCGGTTAGGCAGTTACTGTGAATAGTGTTCGCTGGAAGATATGGCTGTGGACGATATGTGGTTTCAACAGGACGGTGCCACTTGTCACACAGCTAACGAAACAATGGCTCTTTTGCGCGAAAAATTTGATGGCCGAATAATCCCACGTCGCGGCGATGTCAATTGACCGCCAAGATCATGTAATTTGACACCGTTGGACTTCTTTCTTTGAGGTTATTTGAAAAGAACGATGTACGTCGATAGGCCAGCAACAATTCAAGAGCTAAGGGATGAGATAATTCGGCACATTAACGGCATAGAACCTCAATTATGCCTCAGCGTCATCGAAAATTTGGACGATCGGATGGAGGTGTGCCGCCGAGGCTGCGGCGGTCATTTGACCGATATTTTGTTCCATACGTAATTGAGCCATACCAATATTATCATAGCAAAGAGAAATGACAATAATTTTCTAAAAAAATTGTATTTTATTCAAAATCAACACCGGCCCTTGAAACTTAACCACCCTTTATTATTTTATGTAATTCCTAATGCACGTCTTCGCGAGTTTTAGCAAGTCGTTCAGCGTTTTGTCAACAATATCCTACAAGGATGAAAAATATGCTGATTCTAGGCACATTCGGCGAGTCCTACAAAGAGCAGGACAGTGACAAAGTAGGTGTTTCAAAGTACCCCTAGCATTCAGAGACCCCAATGTCCCGTCCCGTCTGTACTCCAACCAATATTTGCCAGGTTTTTCTGAAGAGTGATAAAATGAAATTGGCAATTTTCGTATTCCAAGTCTTTAGCATAATTTTGGCAGCTTTGTATGAGATTGAGTATTTCCATATCGACTGCGTTTCGAGCGCTAGTTCCTCATTTAGTTCCGTTTTCAGAAAGAAGAGTGTTGGGTATATTTCTGACGAGCACAATATTGGCAAGCAAATACCTGCCTTAGCGAGATCATCGGCTCTCCCATTTCCTGCTATTTCTTTGTGTCCTGGTATTCAGTAAATAGTGACCTGCAGAGTTCTCCTATTTTGGATCTGCATTGTTGAACACATTCCGAGTTAGTCCAAGGAGCCATAACTGCTTTAATGGCAGGTTGGCTATCAACGTAAATGTTTGTCCGAGTATTAAGAGGGGTTGAGTCCATGAGCCAGTTCAGCTACTTTTATTATGGCATAGATTTCAGCTTGAAATATATGTACAACAGTAATAAGGGAGTCAGAAAGACCTTTAGAGAAAAGATTTTTGATAAGGCACCCTAATGTACTATATGTACATATGTATGTAGGTATATGGTCTCAACTAAGAATAAAAATTAGAATACAGTGATTTTATTTATACTTTATTCTTCTCCTTTTTTCTCTTCAGGTGCGTCACAATGTGAAACGCAGTCCATTCACTGAACTAGAAGACAAGGACATTGCTTTCTTTGAATCCATCGTAGGCAACCGTAACGCCTTGCGCGAAGACTTGCAAGCCTATAATGTGGACTTTTGGAACACTGTACGGGGTAGGCCAAATGTGATCGTGTGAAAGGCCATTATTTTATTTTAAAATTCGCACTTTTTCAACCATAGGCAACAGCAAATTGGTGTTAAAGCCCGCCTCCACACAGGAAGTAGCTGGCATTTTAAAGTATTGCAATGAGCGCAAATTGGCGGTTTGCCCGCAAGGTGGCAATACTGGTGTGGTAGGCAGTTCAGTGCCGGTTTTCGACGAAATTGTGCTATCTCTGGCACGCATGAACAAAATCATACATATCGATGACATCACTGGCATAACTGCCTGTGAGGCTGGTTGTATTTTGGAGAATTTGGATAATAAGGCGCGTGAATTGGATTTAGTAGTGCCACTGGATTTGGGTGCCAAATCCAGCTGTCACATTGGCGGTAATGTTTCCACCAACGCAGGTGGATTGCGCGTGGTGCGTTATGGCAATCTACATGGCAGTGTGCTGGGTTTGGAAGTGGTGAGTGTGACATAATCGGCAAACCGGCTAGATTCTAATAACTGATCGATAACTGTACCAAATTTAGGTGTTAGCGAATGGTGAAATTTTGGATTTGATGTCAGACTTCAAAAAAGACAATACCGGCTATCATTTGAAGCATCTCTTCATTGGTGCCGAGGGTACGCTGGGTGTGGTCACCAAAGTTTCGCTGCTGTGTGCGCCACAACCACAAGCGCAGAATTTGGCATTTTTGGGTAAAAAAACAAAACAAATTACTATTTTAAGCTCTTTATAATCACGAAAGCGTTACACTTAATGCAACACATTTTTAAGGTTTGCCCAATTTCGATGCAGTGCTCAAGACCTTCCAGAGCGCTAAACGTAATTTGGGCGAAATTCTGTCCGCTTGTGAAATGATTGATGCACCAACCTTACAGGCTGATTTGGATCACTTTCAGTTGAAGTAGGTCATAAGAGCTTAGCCACTTTTTTATAATTTTCTTCACATTTTGCCTTCCTATCGCAGTCCTCCTATTTCAGGTTATCCATTTTATATGCTGCTCGAGACTTCTGGCAGCAATGTGACACACGATTTGGAGAAAATAAATAAGTTTGTGGAAATTGGTATGGAAAAGGGCGAAATCATTGATGGCACTATAGCAAAGGGCGCACGTCAAACGCAAGAAATTTGGAAGCTGCGCGAATTGGCGCCAATGGCTTTGGGAAAAGATGGCTATTGCTTTTACTACGATCTTTCGTTACCGCTGCGCGATTTCTATAGCATCGTAGACGTGTTGAGGGAGCGCGTTGGACCGCTAGCAACGCGAGTGACAGGATTTGGGCATTTAGGTAGCCCATTTGTTTATTATATTTTTTATATGTAAATATTTTTATATATTTTTTATATATTTTTTATATATTTTTATAAATATAATGGTCTATTTATAAGTTCGTGCGGTTTTACAACAGATGGCGTAACTTGATTATTATTCCATCGATCCACATTTCCAAACATTCATTGGAGAGCTACTGTCGTAAGGCACAAACGTCAGTATAAGTTTTTTATTTGAAGCGTAAACAACAATATTTTTACCACACTTGAAAATGTCGAATTTCGTGCCAAATAATGTGTTTTTGCGGGGAATTCTTCTTCATTATTTTAATATGAAGAAAAAAGCAGCCGAAAGTCATCGTATCTTGGTGGAAGTTTATGGTGAGCATGCTCTATCTGAGCGAACGTGCCAGAAGTGGTTTGCACGCTTTAAAAGTGGTGATTTTGGCTTGGAAGACGAAGAACGCGAGGGTGCGCCGCCAAAGTTCATGGATACCGAATTGGAGGAATTGCTCGATCAAGATCCGGCTCAAACGCAAGAAGAGTTTGCAAAAACTTTGGGAGTTGATCAATCAACCATTTCCAAACGTTTAAAAGCCATGGGAATGATCCGAAAGGTAGGCCATTGGGTGCCATATGAATTGAAGCCAAGAGACGTTGAACGCCGTTTTATGGCATGCGAACAACTGCTTCAACGGCACAAAAGAAAGGGTTTTTTGCATCGAATTGTGACTGGCGATGAAAAGTGGGTCCATTACGACAATCCAAAACGTCGGGCAACGTATGGATACCCTGGCCATGCTTCAACATCGACGTCGGCGCAGAATATTCATGGCCTGAAGGTTATGCTGTGTATCTGGTGGGACCAGCTGGGTGTTGTGTATTATGAGCTACTGAAACCGAATGAAACGATTACGGGGGATGTCTACCGACGACAATTGATGCGTTTGAGCCGAGCACTGCGAGAAAAACGGCCGCAATACGCCGATAGACACGACAAAGTTATTTTGCAACATGACAATGCTCGGCCACATGTTGCACAAGTGGTCAAAACATACTTAGAAACGCTCAAATGGGATGTCCTACCCCACCCGCCGTATAGTCCAGACCTTGCGCCATCCGATTACTATCTCTTCCGATCGATGCAACATGGCCTGGCTGACCAGCACTTCCGTAATTACGATGAAGTCAAAAAATGGATCGATTCGTGGATTGCGGCAAAACCGACCGAATTTTTCACAAAGGGAATCCGTGAATTGCCAGAAAGATGGGAAAAAGTAGTAGTAAGCGATGGACAATATTTTGAATATTAAATTTGTAACCATTTTACGTCAATAAAGTTTCAAATTTCGAAAAAAAAAACCGCACGAACTTATTCATAGTCCTATTATTTTTTATATAGTTTTCATATATATTTTTATTTATATTTTATATATTTTTTATATAGGGTGGGCCATGTACAATTTGCTTTTTGAATCGGCTATAAAAAAAACTAATCAATATTTTTTCACACTTTTTTTTTTATTTTGAAGATTGAACATTGTCATTTATGAATGAAAAATAGTATCGTTTAAATGACTGCCACGACTGGCTTTACAGTAGGCCATTTGATCAACCCAATTTTTAAGCACATTTTCGATTGTTTGGGCTCCAATTTCATGAATGGCAACTTCGATTTTTCACAGCTCCGATGCGGCCAATTGATATCGGAATTTCGGCTGATTATTCGGTTTTCAAAAACGGTAGCCAAAAGTTCGAGTGTAACTTTGGCAGTGTGACAAGTTGCACCGTCCTGTTGAAACCAAATGTCGTTTATGTCATCCTCTTCAATTTTTCGAAACAACTCGTTGAGTATGTCACTGTATGTTTACTGTAACCGCGGCTCCTCGCACATTTTCGAAAAAAAATGGCCCGATGATGCCGCCAGACCAAAAACCGCACCGAACAGTGACTCGTTGTGGATGCATTTGCTTCTTTACAGTAACGTGTGGAATTTCTGAGCCCCAAATCCGACAATTTTGCTGACTGACGTAGACACCGATGTGAAAATCAGAGAAGAAGAAGAGGGCTCACAACTTTGGAAATAGGTTTTCAATATTTCCCAATTTTGTTCAGCAACAAATTTCGTAAATGTCAAACCTTTAAGTAAATTATGAACACATTTGACATGTCATTTGTGTTACCATTCTCAAAAAAATAGGTGGTTCAAAAAGCAAACGCTATATGGCCCACCCTGTATATTTTTTATATATTTTTTAAATATTTTTTTATATGTTTTTTTACATATTTTTTTTTTGTATATTTTTTATATATTTTTTTATATATTTTTTTACATATTTTTTTTTTTATTTTTTATATATTTTTTTACAATTTGTTTTATATGTTTTTTATATATTTTGGTTTTATATATTTTTTAAATATTTTCTTATATATTTTTTTATATATTTTTTTACGTATTTTTTTTTGTATATTTTTTATATATTTTTTTTATATTTTTTTATATATTTTTTTACATATTTTTTTTTATATTTTTTATATATTTTTTTACAATTTTTTTTATATGTTTTTTATATATTTTGGTTTTATATATTTTTTTAAATATTTTTTTATATGTTTTTTATATATTTTTTATATATTTTTATATATATTTTTTATATAGTTTTTAAATATTTCTTTATATATTTTTTTATTTATTTTTTTTTTTTTATATTTTCTTACAATTTTTTTTATATATTTTTTATATACCTATTTTCGTTTTATATATTTTTTTATATGTTTTTTATATATTTTGGTTTTATATATTTTTTAAATATTTGTTTATATATTTTTGTATATTATATGTTTTTTAAATTTTTGTTTTATATATTTTTTTTATTTTTTTATATATTTTTTACATATTTTTTTATAAATTTTTTTATATATGTTTTATATATTTTTTTATATATTTTTTTTACATATTTTTTTTATATATTTTTTATATATTTTTTTATATGTTTTTTATATATATATTTATAAATTTTTTATATATTTTGTTATATAACTATTATATATATGTTTTGATATATTTTTTATATAAATTTTTTAATATATTTTTGTTATATTTTTTTATAAATTTGTATATATTTTTTTACATATTTTTTTAAATGTTTTTTTATATTTTTTATATTGTATTTTTTTATAAATTTGTTATATATTTTTTAATATATTTTTGATATATTTTTTTATAAATTTCTTATATATATATTTTTTTACAAATTTTTTATATATAGTTTTATATATTTTTTATATATATTTTTACATATTTTTTATATATATTTTATTTATTTTTTTTCAAGTATTTTATTTCATATTTACGCTTTCACATTTTTAATATAATTGTTTTTTTTTTATTTCAATATTTTTTTTTTCAGGCGACTCCAATTTACATTTGCAGGTTACATGCACCGAATATACAGACGAACTTCATCGCAAAATCGAGCCGTTCATCTATGGATACACCCACGAGCTAAAAGGCAGCGTAAGTGCTGAACATGGCATAGGTTTTCTTAAGAAGAACTACTTGAAATACAGTAAATCACCTGAAGCGATTGCAATGATGCGCGATGTGAAGAAGTTGTTGGATCCCAACGGTATATTAAACCCATACAAAGTGTTGAATTAAGAATTCAGTTTACATTTGCTCTTTTAACCTGCTCATAGCTGTTTTTCTTGCATTCACTCACCTGCCGTTATGCACAAGAAATTAAATAAATAGAAGAGCAAACACTATTTCATGTTTTTTTTTTGTTTTTGTGTTTACTATACCCTTACGTAGATCAGTGCGTGCATTGTCAAAATATGAAAGTCCAACCACCATTTTGCATTTTTTGTAAGCGACAAGCTAATTTGCTTTTGACTACAGCAAATAAGAACGTCCTACCCATTTCCCACGACAAATTCAATAGCCAACTGAACAAAAATGTTTTCTGGGAGTACGCACATACATATATACGTAGCAGCAGAAAGCTATGCACAATGCCGCCCTCCGGTGCGAACTACGCGTCTTTAAGCTCTTTTCACTTACTACGAAAGGTGTGGCTTTTTAGCTCAACGAAGAGCGCGTATTTTGAAAATATTTGCTCTCTTTAAGCGAATACCACCGCATGAGGTGAGTATGTTCTCTACCTGTTTGGTGACTTTGACAGCGGAGAGTAAGTCAAAAAGTGGTCAATAGAGATGTATCTAGCGAATAATTGTGTAAAACAGAGAGAGCGCAATAATGGAATGTTTTGCTTTTTTGTTTTTTTTTTGTTTGAAGTGTCGTTATTTATAGCTTATTTATTCACGAACGCAGCACTAATCCGCAATTTTTTTTATTTACTGATGCTCTTAGTGACAATGCAGAAATAATTTGTGCTTTTTGTTAGTGTATTTATTTGTTGCTGCTTGTTTACTTAACACAATGGTGCCACTTTTCAGTTAGCATAAACGTACGTATGTAATTACCACAGCTCACGGTATAAATGACATTTTTCTGAATAAAGTGAGAGTATTTTTTTAATATTTTACTGCTATGTTAAATATTTTTGTGAATAAAACGATAGTATTTTTTAAATATTTTACGACTATCTTAAACATTTCTAGATTTTTTGTTGTTACATTCAACATGTGTATACTGGCAACACTCTCTAGAAGAGAGCAAACAGCTGGCACGGATTTATGGAAAATACCAATGCGAAAATAGTAAAGGTGGTGTCGGTAAATCAGCTGGTTTATTTTTTTGTTTCGTCTTGTCCATGTGGCTGGCAACACAGAATGGAACAGCGAATTCAAGATTTGTTCCCAATACTTTACCGTGACAATCAAACGTCCAAGCATTGTTGTTGGTCTAGTGTTACCAACTTTAATGAATGCGCCTTGGAAAATACCAATATGCCGCCAACAGCTGACGTACCAATTAGTGACCTAAGAAGATATATAGAGAAAAAGGGGCAGTTGCCGGTCCGTTCCTCTAACAAAACTTAGCTCAATAAATTCAGCACACAAAAACCAATTGGGAACTGATTAGAATAAGTTTAAAACCCATTATTTATAATGAGGAGATATTTTCAACGTACAACTTTATACGTTTTTTGCAGTCGCCCATAGCCAATTCAACTGCTTTTTCCATGGTGAAAAGATTTAAAGACTTTTAGAGGCATGCTCTTTAAAAGACCGTTTCGGATCTGAGCGAATTCGACCGAATCAGCTGATGGACTGACGTCACTTCGGATGGGTTTACAAAAAAACTGAGATTGTGTTTGTGATATACAAAATATATCAACCAACACTTCGTTGCCCTTTAATCAACGACTGATTGGACGAGTATGTGAAATTATCGAGCAGATTTCGGCTGGGAATAAGATTGTGTTAGTGATATAAAAAACAAATCAACACAGTCTTCACCGTGAATATGTGTGAAATGATTATGCCGAATATCCCAAATGACGTGACAGCCAAAATCCCCCTCACAATTTTCTTTTTCATCATAGTTAAAGAGCAAACCTTGATGGTGATGGTTTCGCTTGGTTTTAACAGTTCATAATAAATAACACCAACTTGGTCCCACCAAATACATGGCATAACTTTCGCAGCATGAATATTCGGCCGAAGCGGCGACATAGAGGCATGACCGGGCAGTCTCCATGACTTTCTTTTCTTTGGATTTGGATTACTGTAATGAATCCATTTTTCATTGCCCATCACGATGCGATGAAGAAAACCCTTCATTTTTTGCCGCTGGAACAGTTGTTCACTGGCGAAAAAACGACAATCAACATCCCTTGGTTTTAACTCATAAGGAATCCAAGTCCCCTGCATGCAATCGCTTGGAAAGGGATTGACGGGTAACTCCTAATACTGAAGCGAGCTCTTCTTGCATTTAACACGGATCCTCTTTGAGCAATGCCTCCAATTCAGCGTTTTCGAAGGTTTTTGGCCTTCCTTCACGCGGACGGTCATCACCATTAAAATCACCGTCTTTGAAGCGACGGAACCAGAATCGGCACGTTGTTTCACTTAAAGCAGCATCTCCATAAACTTTTTGTAGCTCTCGATGCACTTAGCCGCTGTTTTTTTCGAATGAAAGAGGAAAATCAACACTTCCCGCAAATAACGATTAGTCGGCACAAAGCAGACATTTTCACAAAACCAAAAGTATTTGATACCAAAACAAAACCACTAATGAGTCGAAGCAGTTTATCATATGTCTAAGCTTGGTTATGTTAAAATCGACTAGCACACAGTGCTGACGGCATCTATTGACAAACAGCGGGAACTTAGTTGCGCACCTAATATATAAAATTTATTCATATTCATTTGTTTCAAATTCAGGTAATTCATTTGTACCAAAATATTTAAACTTAAAATAAAAATAGTTACTTTTCTTTGGTAAGATACAATATATAAATCTTGGCTCTCAGTCAAAATGGTTCAGTATTCTCTTTTACAATATTTACTAAATTTTTCGTGTACAATTATTTTTTCGTTAATTGTTTATAACAGTAGAGTTCATTCTACAACAAAAACCATATAAATTCAAGTTTAAATCTTGGTGGAATTTAAAAACACATCTCAAATGTTCATAAAATACTTCAATTTTTTGTTCAAAATTTTTAGAAACTACAGTCGAACTTCCTTACAGTGAACTTCCATATAATGAAGCTCTCCTTATAATGAACTGGTTTCGAAGACACTGCTTTTTCGTTCTACTTTCGGTGTATTTTTGTCTCCTTATAATGAATTTCTATATAGTGAAGTTTTCTATATAATGAACAAATTTTACAGCTGGAAATTCAAGCGTCCTAAGTTTTTGTCTCCATATAGTGAATTTTTTCAAAAGTTTTCTGTTGCAAAAATTACAGTTAGATGTGGACAAACTGTAATGAGGGGAATCCCAAAATTAAAACAGAAAGAGCTGAGCTGTTACAGTTTTATTCAGTGATTGAAGTTAAAATGAAGCATCGAAGCAGCATTTCGCTTGAAAAAAAGTTATTAATGATTAACAAAGTTAATGAAGGAAAGAAAAAAAAAAAGATATTGCCAATGAATTCGGAGTTCATCCCAGCACTTTATCAAATATTTTAAAAAATAAGGAAGTGATTTTAAAAAATGCGGAGGATTTGGCAGTAAATACCAAACGCAAAAGACTTCGGCCTTGTCATTTTGAGGATATTGACGAAGCAATGCTGAAATGGTTACTCGTTGCACGTGGTAAGAATCTCCCTTTATCTGGACCATTATTGAAGCAAAAGGCCAAAGATTTTGCGGAAGCACTAGGACACCACGAATTTGAGGCAAGTATAGGTTGGTTAGACAAGTTCAAAAGTCGGCATGGTGTTATTCAAAAGACATTATGTGGGGAAAGTGCTGACGCCAACATAGAAAACCGTGATGAATGGGTAACGAACGTCTTACCGAAATTAATTGAAAATTACAACATTAACGACATTTTTAATGCCGACGAGACTGCTTTGTTTTTCAAATGCTTGCCAACTAAAACACTGGCGTTCAAAAATGAAAAATGCTTTGGTGGGAAGCAAAGCAAGGAGAGAATAACTGTCCTGTTGGGAAGCAATATGACTGGATCAGAAAAGCTAAAGTTGCTGGTAATCGGAAAGGCCAAAAATCCGAAGTGCTTCAAGGGAATAAAATCTTTAGGTGTCGATTATGAGTTTAACAAAAAAGCATGGATGACCAGTGAGATATTTACGAAACGGATTGTAAAACTCGACAAAAAATCTTGTGATCAAAACAGAAAGGTGTTGTTTTTTGTTGATAACTGCACTGCCCACCCTAAAGATGTAAGAGACAAGTTGAGAAACATTCATCTCGCTTATTTTCCTCCCAACATGACTTCGTTACTTCGCCACCAATGGACCAAGGCATTATCTACAACATGAAACAAGATTACAGAAAACGAATTTTAACGAATATATTGACTCAAGTGGATGAGGGAAATTCTGTTATGGCCATAGACTTGCTGCAAGCGGTTCGAAATCTTAGCAATGTATGGAATGTCTATGTTAAACCAGAAACAATTGCCAACTGTTTTAAAAAGGCTTGATTTTCAAAAGATGCTATGCAGATTCCATTTGAGCATTGGGATGAAGATGTCTTCATTTAAAAAAGTAGCAAATATCGAAGCATCGTTTGATGACTACGTAAATGTTGATAATGGTGTGCAGACTTGGGACAACCCATCCGAAGAAGATATTCTCAACAGCATTTTTGAAAGTCGCGGAGTTCCAGCTGAACCTGGTAAGCATTTATCTTTTTATAGTCTTGCTTGTATGCTTCATCCATTAGCGTAATTAGAACCTTTGTTGAAATGAGGAGTGACGTGCCGATTAATGTTTTCAACTCTCTACATGATTTGGAAGCTTTTATTGAAAATGAAAAATGGAAGACTGTAATTCAAACCAAACTCACTGATTATTTTAAATAAAATTACATAAAAAATCAATGTTTCTTTATAATGAAGTTTCTATATAGTGAAGTGATTTTCAGGTCCCGTGCGAATTCACTATATGGAAGTTCGACTGTATATATAATTTTTCTAGCCACGCAACAATACTCGCACTTGCACGCTTGCCACGCACCACCTCCTTTTTCCATTTTTTCACATACAAATTGTCAATTAAAAAAAATCATATAAAAATATTTTGACAGTTGTTTTAACTTTAACACGCAACAATACGTCCCCTTTCTGTGTTAACCTCGTATTTACAAAATCATTATTTTCAGTAAATCGATAAAAATGTTTAAAGTTACTTAACTTCTATGAAAAGTGATAACTTATTTGATACGATACTTATAGTACGGGTGGGCCATATAGCTTTTGCTTTTTTTGAGAATGGTAACACAAATGACATGCCAAATGAGTTCATGATTTACTTAAAGGTTTGACATTTACGAAATGGGACACTATACGCTTGAACAAAATTGGGAAATATTGAAAACCTATTTCAAAAGTGGTGAGTCCTCTTCTTCTTTTCTGATTTTCACATCGGTGGCTACGTCAGTAAGCAAAATTGTCGGATTTGGGGCTCAGAAAATCCACACGTTACTATAGAGAAGCAAATGCATCCACAACGAGTCACTGTTTGGTGCGGTTTTTGGTCTGGCGGCATCAACGGGCCATTTTTTTTCGAAAATGAGCGAGGAGCCGCGGTTACAGTAAAGGGAGAGCGTTACCTTGACATGCTCAACGAGTTGTTTCGAAAAATTGAAGAGGATGACATAGACGACATTTGATTTCAACAGGATGGTGCAACTTGTCACACTGCCAAAGTTACACTCGAAGTTTTGGCTACCGTTTTTGAAAACCGAATAATCAGCCGAAATTCCTGTGATTTTAGCCCGTTGGACTATTTTTTGTGGGGAACCGTTAAGGACAAATGCTATGCGAACCATTCACAGACGATTGATGCTTTAAAACAAGAAATCGAAGTTGGCATTCATGAAATTGGAGCCCAAACAATCGAAAATGTGCTTAAAAATTGTGTTGATCGAATGGACTACTGTAAAGCCAGTCGTGGCAGTCATTTGAACGATATTATTTTTCATTCATAAATGACAATGTTCAATCTTCAAAATAAAAAAAAAGTTTGAAAAAATATTGATTAGTTTTTTTTTTATAGCCCATTCAAAAAGCAAATTTTACATGGCCCACCCTATAGATACGAGGTTTTTGAATTCGAACATGTAGATACGAGAAATATCGGAACGTTCTGAAAAAAATTTTATAATCATTATGAACATTGTATGTTTTGTTTTACGTAACAGGAGTGCTAAGGAGTGTTTTTCACTAAAAATCTCAATTTCGAAAAAAATGAAGTTACGAGGTTAACACAGAAATGAGACGAATAATCGAGTGGGAAATGAAAAAGTGAAAAGATCTCGTTTCATTCCCCTTTATTATTTTCATGTGATAACATTTTGACGTTTCTTTTCATTTTTTCACCGAACGCGAATCGAAAGTAATGAAAATGGGGAACAACTCTTCATTTCACGTTGATAAAATTGGTTCATAAACTCTCTTCTCTTCTTTAATATTTACTATTTGTTCGCTTACGTAAAGTATGGTCACATTAATCAGTTGGCAATGCGGCTTTGAATAAATATTCTTAATTACTTACCCTTTTGCATTGTACAAAATCCAAATAAACTAAATATAAGTTATTTACCTTCGCAAAAAAAAAAAGTCTCTATTCAATTATATCAAGAAAAATGTATAAAATTTGCAAATTTATTGCATATGTACACAAATTTGGAATAAACTAAAATCGTTAACCTTATGTAGGAGAGAACAATCAGCCGACACTGTTTGCTAAAAACAAAGTCAAGTCTGCAGCAAATTTTCGATAACTTACATTTTGGCTCATTTTCGGAAATTCTCAAAATATATCAGTAGATCCAAATTAAATAATTTACAACTTAACCCAACCAGCTGGTAACACTGGTTTTAGCCGCATTTCTTTCTTTTTCCACTTAGAAATTAGCAACTAAAGATTAGAGAAACAGAGGCACATACATACATGCACACATACATTCGTGCATGCATACAGAGAATTAAAAACAAATACGTACATATCTCAGAGACAAACCTCCTCTACAATAAAATTATTCTCCGCGTTGAGCAGCGAAACAAACATTTCTCGCCTACACTTTTCCATTGTGTTCTAAACTTATTTCGCTGCAAGGGTGTTGGTGTCCGCATGGGGCTTCAATGTGGTTGTCGTTGTTATTTGCACGAGTTTTCATAAATATTTATTCGCTTCCACTATCAGATGTTTATTTTCTACATATATATAATATGCACGTTAATTTTGGCTGATTTTAGTATTTCACCTCTACGCCAATTACAGGCAGATTTGTTGGAGAGTGTGCAAGTTTCTCTGTAGTTGAACACATGCGTTAAAGCTGTGTTGTACTTTTCTGCAAAATTAGTTGAGTAGTGAGACTTTGGTGTTTGTGATATTTTTTGGTGCAAAAAGTGATAGTAAGTAATGCGAAAAAGTGATTTACACATTTTAAAACAATTCAAAGAAATAGTTGCAAATGAAGTTGGGGTGCATAGGTTTCAATTTGGCATTTGACGTTTACCCACAGTTTGTTTACATACAAATGCATAGCCAAGCGTGTAAATCATATCAGTAGTAAAGTGTGAGAGATGTAAAAGTCAGAAAGGGAAGAAATGTAAACAAGAACAGGGTTGTTACATCTGTATAGTAAAATATGTGCCAAATGTTTAATTGTTGGCCGGCGTTACATTTTTTTTAATACATCGGTGATATAATTTGGTTTATTAAATACTACTACAAATTAAATTGAAGGGCGGAATAATGGAATGTTTGGTGTTTAGGTATCGCATAGCGCATTTTGTATTGCACTTCAGTTATTGCGTAAACTACCTAACCACTTTTGATAACGCGCAGTGGTGCAGCAAAAAAATCCCCGTCTTCTATGTGAGCTCAAGTGTTCTTATGTGATAACATCAAACCAACGTCGTTAGCCGTTAGAATAGACAGCTGCATATATTTATTAGTGTGCACACATGAATCTCATTACACAATTACTTTGTAGATGGAATTATAAAATTTAGATAAAAAGCAAAAATAAAATTTATTAGTGGCCCTGTAAAACCATTGATTCATACCTCATAATAATCATAAAAAGATCGCGACAAATGTATGTAGTTCAAAAGCTGGATTACTCCCCAAACGAATAAAATTGATAAATTATTGGGCTTGTTCGAGTTTCAATCACAACCGCAGTGTTGCATGATTTGTGCAAGTATCACGTTCGATGTAAAATTCTGGCAACATTATCAAAAGCATCACGTTCAAAATGTCAAAAATTCGGCAAATGTTGCGCGCGAATACAAATAAATCGGCATCAAAAATTTTTTGTTTGCCGAACATCAGAAAAGTATCAGTTGAGCAATTGCAACAGTGTTGCAAATTGTCATCAGTGCAGCAGTATTGCCGCTTTTATTACGTGCCTCGAACAAGCCCATTGTATCCAGAATAGTATTCAAAATACTCAAAATGCTTAACAAACTCAACTAGCAATTCCTGCATTTTGGTCTGAGCACGACGAAGCACGAAATAGCTCTTGTCTACCCAGTCTACCGTTAGATCCCATTTAGGCAAGTTGTAGTAATGCTCTTAAAAAATAAATTCGTGTAGAGTTGGCTTAAGGGCTACGGCTGTTGTTTTTGTAGCAGCGTACAATTTTCTGCTGAAGTGACAGTCATTGGTCGGCCATAAATCCAATTGTTCCGGTAACGTAGAAAGTTGGAAAGAATAATGAGATGGCGCCTATCGTGGTACCGTTTCTTTGCTCTCAGCGAATTCGACAATGAGTGACGTCGTATTAACACCAGTATGGCCAGATTACCATTTTCGTAACTTGACTTAGCATTTTTTTTTGTTATATAGTGTCGGAGTTTAGTTCTTTCTTGATGACATTTTTCTAGCATGTTCTAATTAAAATATAATTTTGTAAAATATACATTTTTTTAAATTAGTTCAATAATGCGCTCAGTTGAATTTAGCTTTACTTTTTTGAACATCTGGTCACATTGCCCGCGATTGCAATTGTTGTTGGTGTTCTTCTGCTTTCAGCAGTCAAATCTCTCTCCCACTACTGCAGTGTTGCCTTACATTGGATATAAAAACACACTAAAATGCACATTTAAAGAAAATAAAATTCCAAATTTTTATTGAATTACTTAAAGAATTTTTATGCGCGACAAATTGTTTTTAAAATGCGCGATTTTTGAAATAAATGTGTTATGGTTATGTACAATTTAATTTTTTTTTGTTAAGAAAAACTCTTTTGTTAAGAGAACAACTTTTTTGCTATATTTCAGATTATGTAACAAGATAAGGTACTCTTTTTGTAAAAATGTCGTTATAGTTTCTTCAGTATTTTTTGGTATTTTGTTGCTTATTTTTACTACGAAGCCTACTCTTGAAGCCCTTTGTTCCACTAAGGATTGAGGGTCAGAAGAAAAGACTGCAGAGTTGAAAGAAGAACATTTAATATTCTTGCATAACCTTAAAAGGAGCTAAAAATTAAATCTTTCAAAATATCAAATGTTATAAGTATCAACAAAATTCCCTTAGCACTAAAATCTTCTCAGAGTGACCTTTAACTTTCGTTTGTATATTCTTCTTTTTTTAACTTACAGTTTCGGTATCTTTGAATTAAGAAAAAAGAAACAAACACCAAACTTAAAAATTTTCGCATTTTGGATATAAAAAAGCATTAAGTTTATTGCAAAGAGCAAATGGTTGGCAAAACTTCACAACTCAGCTAATGAGACGGCACGCACTCTCTGATGGGCGCAATCTTGCTTCTATCATTCTTGCGTAGAACCGACTGTCGTGGGAATGGTACGATGTTCAGAAAACAAAAACTTCTTGTAGAGCAATCGTAAGAGTTACGGTCGCCAAGGCTTTTTTTTAATATTATAATTAGATTTTGTTTGTAGCACCAAAAAATTATTAATTTATTTTATTAAAAATTAACGCAAAAAAAATAGCATGAGAAATAATGCGAATATTGCAAAGAGACAAAAAATGCAGTAAAGTAATAAAAAGTATAAGTATGTAAGGTGAAAGCCCACATTTTCTTCAATATTAACCTCAAAGTTGGCGATGACCAAAACAATATTATACACTGTCAATCTATCAGCTAAGTCAGCTGATTTGTTTTTATTTCGCCGTGTCTATCCAGATGTCAGCATAAAATGAAATCACAACAAGCCGTTGCATTCGCACTATCGCTTCTAATTCTAACTCCAACCTCATGTCAACTGGGCAATATAATTCGTCCTTTTCTTTTTCTTTTCTACTTTGATTTGTTGTGGTATTTCAACCTAAAAAACGTTGTTGTTGGTAAGGGCCACCACATTTAATGAATGCGCCTTAGTATTACACTTATACAGTATTTCCCAGATATAAGCACCATCTAAAATACAGATTCGATGATTATAAGCGCGAAGTGCATATATAATATGGAAATCCCTTTTATGAGCGCTAACTGTGCAAATATTGAATTCCCCGGTTATAACACATTGGCGGTGCATCTATTTGAAAGATATGAATCTCGTCTATGTCTATTTATTAAATAAATTTCCGTGTAAAACAAGAACAAAGTCAAATTTCAGTTATTAATTTAAAATAAATACACTCGTACCTGGATATAATGAACTGAATATTGCAAGGCCTGTTC
The DNA here is from genome assembly GCF_028408465.1 of Anastrepha ludens. Classification (NCBI taxonomy): domain Eukaryota; kingdom Metazoa; phylum Arthropoda; class Insecta; order Diptera; family Tephritidae; genus Anastrepha; species Anastrepha ludens. The sequence goes on along the minus strand of NC_071499.1, from coordinate 21,326,663 downwards.
GCAGGTTGTTTACTATAGCAGAGTCAACATATTTTAAAAACTTATTTTATTTGCTCAAAATACACAGGTCTGTATACATAAATGCAAGAGATTATTAAAATAAATCCTAGTTTCATTCACAATTGATATATAATAGGCGTTTTCAATTCGCTCTCTATATTTGCGCTCTACTCGCCTGATCAAAAATTTGCATGTGAAAGCAACATCAAAGTTATCATTATTCGCCACTAGTGAGTATTGTTATACCTCATAATGCACAGAATTCCGTGCTGTAGCCAACATTAGACCGTCTTACCGGCTCTCAGCTATTTTGAAGGAGTACGCTGATTTACTGACGTCCCGGTTATTTTATGACAGTGGTTTGTTTACGAAAACACTGAGAATATGTTGGTGATATACCAAAAAAATCAACACGCTATTGATCACGTTGCTTCTGAACAATTCTGATTAGGCGAGTTTGAGAATACGTGTGAAATGAGCGGGCAGAATTCTGCTGCCAAATCCCCGATGACGTGGCAGCCAAAGTTACTCCATTATTTATCTTCGGATGACCATCCTTTGTAGTCCATCAGCCTCAGTTATATGTACATCATAAAACTGATATAATTCAATATATTCAATTCTGCCCAATGTTCTCTTTTATGATATTACTAAATTTTTATTAGGCCTAATATACGTATCTTTTTGTTTATACGAAATGTCTTCTCCGATTTCTTCAATGATTAAAATTTTTCTTTTAAGCAAAGAAATTTGATCGAAGGCATGATGCCATTACCATTCCATTACTATATGGAAGTGTTCACTATATCCAGCGACGACAGTATACATTCGTATGTATGTGCAACACAATTCATGGGCACAGAGATCAATTATTAGTTTTACTGAATTTTTTTAATACTATGTACCAATGCGTTAGTTCGTAGCTGGTAATTTTCGACTGAATGTTCATTGTACCGAAAATGAAATAGAAAAACTCCTCAATATTATCAATCTGAACCATATACACTCACCGAAAAAAGTATTGGCACAGTACTACATAGAATATTTAAACTGTTATAATAGTAAATTGCTTTGATCATTTTTGACGTGATAACGTCTTATGCTGAAAACAGTGAAAGACGTAAACGTAGTCCCCTGTCAGCTGTTACGATCAAACTAATGAGAACTCCATGTAAATGAAAAATTCCTTCCTTCCGTATCGTAGTATCGTACATTTTATTTCACGATATTTAAAAATTCCCGTAAAACCCTGTCAGCTGATTGCTCTCTCACCACACAGTGTTGCCAAGCAATACATTTCAAAATCATTAACAAAATAAACTTAGAAAAATTATAATTTTTATTAAAATAACTTAAAAACCCTGTTGAATAATGTTGATTATAGATAAATGAACTATTTGCATTTGTTGGTTTTTGGCTTTGGTTTATTAAACAATGAAAAATTGTAACTGATAACGCGGATGTGTGAAAAAGTGTGTAAGCAAAAATATCAATGGCAACATTGTGTAGATACAACCAAACACATACACACACAAACCGATGTATTGTGTAAATATGTAACTAAAAGATCGCAGTTGTTCTCACGGGATGAGTTTTTGTGTTCGTTAGGGGCTGCGTACGTCGTTCACTGTTTTCAGCATCATAACTCGATGTAGACGGCTGCACGCACCAAAAAAAATGCGTCGTTATCTTGCTCATGCGTTACCTTGCTTGAACTGCAAGCGAGAGCGCGAAACGAACGACAAAGAGGCACAATCGGCCCCCGCGCTCGGCAATGTTCGGCATCGGTATGTATATGTATATATATGCGCATATGTATATAAATTCACATATCGCACCCTAAATACAAAAGGATCACAACTCAAAATGTACTTCTGCTCAAATATGAACCAGACGTTATCAATAAAACGGTCCGCGGATGACATATGGCAAAAATAATTTTTTTTGTTTTTTGGTAGGACTGTTATAAGCTTACATAGCAAATTTCAGCGTGATATGTCACATAGTTTGTTTTCTGTGCTACTGTAAACAAGTCAAGCTCGAGTGTGGAAAATTTTGAGTTGTGCCCCTTTTGTATTTAGGGTGCGATATGTATTTTTATTTGCATATACCTTCTTCCTGTGTTGAGAACAGGACGATGATAGGAAAAGTAGGAAATTACTCCCTTTCCCTTCAAATGTAATGTGTCTTGAAAAAGTCAAATCGATGATGGTGCATCTTAGTGTTGTTGACTTATTAACGTGTGTTGCACAATCGAAATAGAACATATCTTTCATGAATTGGCAAATGTTTCGTCATTTTTCATGTTTGTGTAAATGTAACTTGATCAATTCCATTGCGATTCCATTTACCTCCTTCTCTACATTCAAACAAAATATCTATCAAACAATGAAATTAAAATTGTCTTTTGAAAAATGCAAACATTCCATCAGTATTTTCTTATGACGTTGTCACGTTAAACTATCGTCAGTAAACCGACTTTACAGACAACCTCTTTTTAAGTAACTCTTATATAAGGTTGCTTCACATATAAAAACAAAATCAAAAGCATTTTATTACAAAAAAAAACGATAATTCGCTTTCAAAGAGAAAAATATTCAAAAAGTACATTAACGCAAAATCAGTAACAATTTTCAAGTCTTACGAACAGCTGATTTAATTGTTGGCTGGGAAAACTCACAAAAATTAAAATTTTTTCAGTTGAGTTACCCCGTATTACACTAAAAACAAAAACAAATAAAATGCAATGTGGATTTTCATTTTGTCCACAATAATTTGTTCCATTTCTTCATCGCGGCCAGATACAGGACATTCGATTATATTGAGCTGACAACCACATCATTTCGCAAGTTTTAATTCCTGTTTATATTTACTTTGCAATCGCGATTTTTCTCACTTGCAAATTCTTCCAATTAAAAATTTATCCAGTAAAAACTTGCAACTTCCCCCCAAAAAGGAAATCTCATTTTGCTCTCTCACTTTCTCCTACTTTGCAAGTTTTTTTGGAGACATGAACACGAAAATTGTTAATGTTACAAATTATTTGCTATACATTAAATTCCACGCACACGCACATTAATACCATTACCGGGCCTACGACATCGGCATTCTCCGAACGCTATGGGAATGTTTTATGTTGTTACAAGAAAAATAAAGCGCAAAATAAATTAGTATAAAAGCAATAGATTTTTAATCCGAATATTCTAAACTTTACAAGCCGACGGCAATCTAACATTTTTGCGCTTCGATTTAGCGTCGGCAAATTCGCAAAGTGAACGAAGCACTAGCATCAACAAACAAGTGCTGCCCGCCCTTGGCAAGCTGTTTAGTATTTTGTGTCACGCAGCATAAATTTCCATATTGGAGATTATGCATAAATATGAACTCGTCTGCACCATTACACTTCTTCAAACATTTCACTCGTCCTCAATCTTTCACTTCACCACACAATCCGAAATGCAATTCTTTTTAAGAAATGTTTTTTTTTTTGTTTTCGTAAATGCTTATCGCACGCAAGTGAAGTAATTGTCGTACAAGTCTAATTAAGTTTACACAATGTCTTATGATACATATTATATTTGATGCAGCAACCACCATCACCATACCACACGAAAGTCCACAACTGTTGCTTGTTTACCTGCCACAAAATTTGATAGTCTGCCACTCGGCTAGACACCCGACATAAATTAAGAGACACAAAGTTTACTTACCACATAACAAAGTACGCTGCGTACGTCTACTGTTATTTAGTTTTTGTTTTTTCAAATACAGCGCACACAAAAATTTGTATGAATAAAAATAAGTTGCATACAAAATGTCCGAGATTTGTTGATTTCTAGCACACAAAGCCTTAAAATTCGAGCCAAATTCGCCTTCTATGCGATTGAATGAAAAATGTACTCGATAACACACACACGACAGAGCGTCCCTTGCCGAATACAAATACAATTTACACCAGAATATCACTGCATTTCGTCCAATTCTAGTTGCACCTCACAAATATTTTCTAACTGCACTCTACCGTCCACATGAATGTATTTTGAAAAAGTTAGCAGTTTGAAATTTGCATTTCTGCTTGAATAGCACTTTTTTACAAACAAACAAAAAAAGGAAATAGTTAATGAAATTACAATTAGGCGAAGAAGTGTAAAAAGATAAAACGAAATGTCAACAAACGACGTCCAATACAAAACTGCGCAAAGTTGGCTGTGGTTTGTGTGGATCTTGTAATGGACTTTGTTTTTGACATTTCTTTCGCTGTTGTTGTTTTGATTTGCTGTGGACAGAGAACTGTGTAAGAGTTGAACTGCATTCCACAGTACTCTTAACACTTTTGCTCGCCATATAGAAGAGATTGTAATTCGCTGTACTTTTTTCTGTTTTCTTTTCTTATTTTTGCATGATGGCATAAATGCTTAGTCCCGCCTTTTTTTATTGTTTAGAATATAAAAAATGGCCATTTTAAATGTAAACACATGTATGTATGTATGCTAATGGATTAAATTTGACTTCTCTTTTTTAGAAAATGTCGTTAAATGGGCTTCTTAAGCTGCGTGCAAATGTGGCGAAATCGTTTTTTAGAACGTACAAAGCTAAAGCATCTGGCATTCCGGAATTAACACAGGTGCGTATAGAAAATTCGAATAGCCTTTTATTAATACAAATTAATAAATTTAATATTAAAATATTTATTTTAATTTAATTATAAAATTAATAAATTTAATAAATCTTTATTGTGAATTCTAATTTAAGAAGATTAATAATAATTAACATTCGTATTCGCGTGCTATTTCCAATATTTTTGTTTAATTTTTCGCTTTGAGAGCGAAAGCTGACAATTCGCCAGAATTTTGCTGCTGAATAATTTTGTATAGAACCTGACTAAATTTGTAGCCCAGTTATAACCGCTGGCTGTTTGAAAGAGAAGAAGTGATTTTTAGCTCATTTTCGTTTACAAACGCACAGATTTGCGTTGATTTATAGAAAAGCTTAAGGGGTTAGGGGTACTCACAATTTTCAAAAAATTGGATTTTTTTTTTTTGAATTTTCTTAAAGTATAAAAATAGAATCTTAAAAATATACTGTGTGAAAATTCTAAGCGACAAATACTTTTCGAGTTATTCAACAATCAACAAAGGGCGCTCGGGCGCTCCGGAGCGTTCGAGAGCAAGTAGAAAAACTTTAAATGCGTTTTTCTCAAAACTATGTTTTTTGAACTGGTGATCACTGCAACTTAAAAACTGCCTGGTAGATTTCAATAAAATTTATACTGCTTTTGAAAAACATAAAAACTCGTGCCTGATCGGAGGATTTTATTTTATCCAAAATTTTTGATTTTTTTAACCAATTAATGATCGTTTTTTTTTCTCGAATCGTCTCTATTAACTTGGCTCTTATCTACAGCTTTTGATGAAGCGCCACGTCCATAACTTATGATTTTTTATGTTTCTAACTGCGCTAAAGGACAGAGCTTTTTTCTAACAACTTCGTATTATTTTCTAAAATTATTAAATTTGTGCAAATTACATTGGTCTTAAACTTTTGCACAGGACTGTACAATAATGCATTTGATAATATAAGGTGGCGCAAAATTAATCACCTTATCGGAGATTTATAATTTTTACCAACATACATACGTCAATTAATTTGACCCTTGTCAACCAGACACTGCAGTATACAAACAGACACGCAATGGAGCGCGTAAAGGTCAAAATAAAGATTTCCATAACCCAAAACGCTTTTTTATTTAGTAAAAAATTATTCTAAAACAAAATCAGATGATTAATTTTGCGCCATCTTGTACAAGTGCACGTAGGCTTTCTCTATAAAGCATGATTTTTGTGGTTAAAATAAAAAAAATTCAATATTTGCAAATCGGATGATTAATTTTGCGCAGGTCATTTTGACGTACAGTCTACGTAGAAATTTTTGTTATGATTTTTTGTAGCTAAAATAAAAAAATTCATTATTTGCAAATTAGATGATTAATTTTGCGCCACCTTGTACACGTCTGCGTAGAATTTCCCGTCAAGTACGATTTTTTATAGTTAAAATAAAAAAAATTCTTTATTTGCAAATAAGTTGATTAATTTTGCGCCACCGTGTACAAATCTACGTAGAATTTCTCGCTAAGTACGATTTTTAAATTAAACCAAAACAAAATTGGATGATTAATTTTGCGCCACCTTGTTCAACTGCACGTGGAGATTATCGTCAAGTAGGATTTTTGTTGTTGTTGCAGTTGAAGTAAAAAAAATCATTATTTACAAATCAGATGATTAATTTTGCGCCACCTTGTACACGTGCGCGTAGAGTTACTCTATAAAGCACGATTTTTTGTACTTAAAATAAAAAAAATGCATTATTTGCAAATCGGATGATTAGTTTTGCGCCTCCTTGTACAAATGCGCGCAGGATTTCTCTATAAAGCATGATTTTTTGTAGTTAAAATAAAAAAAATTTACATTATTTGCGGTCGCTACATACACTTGAACTCACATAATGAAGTCACTTTATGTTTTTACAATATTCGCAACATTTTTCATGCTAAATTTTGTTCGTTAATTTTTTAAGACCTTATAAAATGAAGTTCCATCTTTTTTAATTCACAAAACTTAAAAAAATTTCAAAAAATGTTCATGGAAACTTTGAACTTTTTAATCAGAGTATTAAAAACCTTAGGGTAATAATAAAAAAGTGAAAGTTTGAAGTCGCTCAAAAATCGTGCTGATTTTCGACACTTTTTTTATCTTTTTGCGGCCAAAATCGCCGTTTATGAAAATTGTTTCTTTTAATTACCAATTCTATAAAAACTTACTAACGGTAAATCTCAAAAAAGAAAACTTAATAAAGTGATTTCCAGTAAAAATACTGTAAGGCGTATTTTTTGCATTTATTTTAAAAAATTGTCTTTTTAATGTGCGAAGAGCACAGGTACAGCTGTGTTAAAAAAAATAGGAGTGCGAATTACAAATTATTATTAAAAATGTATTATTTAACATTTTGTGTAGAAAAGAAGTATAAAAAAAAATAAGTTAGATAAGATTGAGTAAAATTTCCGCATTTCGCTTTGTTTTCAATTCGTAATAGGAGGAAAACACTGCAGTAATTAAGAATCCTTAAAAATATTCGAAAAACAGTTAAAACATATAAAGAAATCAAGGAAATGTTCGGGTGTTCTGATGAAACATCGACATATAATTCAAATCTCTAAACGAGAACCTACAGCATCATCTGGGCCATATAGCGTTTGCTTTTTGAACCACCTATTTTTTTTGAGAATGGTAACACAAATGACATGTCAATTGGGTTCATAATTTACTTAAAGGTTTGACATTTACGAAATGGGACACTATACGCTTGAACAAAATTGGGAAATATTGAAAACCTATTTCCAAAATGGTGAGTCTTCTTCTTCTTCCGAGGTTACAGTAAAGGGAGAGCGTTACCATGACATGCTCGACAAGTTGTTTCCAAAAATTGAAGAGGATGACATGGACGACATTTGGTTTCAACAGGATGGTGCAACTTGTCACACTACCAAAGTTACACTCGAACTTTTGGCTACCGTTTTTGAAAACCGAATAATCAGCCGAAATTCCGATATCAATTGGCCGCCTCGGAGCTGTGATTTCAACCCGTAGGACTATTTTTTGTGGGGAGCCGTTAAGGACAAATGCTATGCGAACAATCCAGAGACGATTGATGCTTTAAAACACGAAATCGAAGTTGCCATTCATGAAATTGGAGCCCAAACAATTGAAAATGTGCTTAAAAATTGGGTTGATCGAATGGCCTACTGTAAAGCCAGTCGTGGCAGTCATTTGAACGATATTATTTTTCATTCATAAATGACAATGTTCAATCTTCAAAATAAAAAAAAAAGTTTGAAAAAAATTTATTAGTTTTTTTTTATAGCCGATTCAAAAAGCAAATTTTACATGGCCCACCCTATAGTTCGTGGACGCTTGTTGAAGCACAAATTATATGCGCGTAGTCCACGAAAAGTCCCTTTGTTGACATAAAAACACGTTGAGGCACGCATAAATTTTGCCAAAGAGCTCGTAAAGTGACCAAAGGAAAAATGGAGATTTTTTTTGTGGACGAATGAAACTAAGGAACTGGCTTTCAGCTATGATGAAAAGATTTTAGAGATGTACTACCTAGCAGACCGTTATTCGCCTCTGAGTGAATTTGACAGATATGCCGACGTCATTAGTTTTGTGTTTCACAAAATTTAGCTAAGCTATAATTCCCCTCAAAATCCGTAGAATCCAAAGTTCACCTCAATTTTTTTTTCACCATACCTAAAGAGCATACCTTTTATCCATCATCCTTGGCTCTGAGCTGTATGTTTGTCGTCCGCGAAATTCAGAATATCCGAGGTGTGTTCAAAAAGTATCGTGAATTTTGTGTTTTTTTTTCAAAAATTATTTATTTATTCATTAATATCTATTTTGTTCCCTTCAAAGTAATCCCCATGCACTTGTGCTAACGTTTTTTCCAATCTTCGAGGCACTTCAAAAAATATTTTTTTTTTCTCTTGTTCAGCTCCTCCTTCGATGCCGTCTTTATCTCGTCAATCGTAGCGTAGCGTCGTCCTTTCATGGGCCTCTTCAGTTTCGGGAACAAGAAAAAGTCAGAACAGGTGGCCAAATCTGGGAAATACGGTGGCTGTGGCATCATTAGTGTGTTGTTTTTGGCGAAAAAGTTCGCGCACAAGCAATGATGTGTGAGCAGGAGCGTTATCGTGATGCAAGAGCCAATTTTTGCTCTTCCACAAATCTGGGCGTTTCTGGCGGATTGCTTCGCATTGCAGGTAATATTCCTTTTGACCTTTTTACCCTGTGGCAAGAACTCATAATGCACAATGCCCCTGCAATCGAAGAGAACGTCAAGCAAAACTTTTACATTCGACCGAACTTGGCGCGCTTTTTTCGGTCTTGGTTCGTGCGGCAGCTTCCATTGAGATGATTGAGCTTTGGTTTCCTCGTCATAATCATAAACCCACGATTCGTCACCAGTTATGCCCCTCTGGAGCAAATTTGGGTCGTCGCGGACAGAATCCAACATCTCATTGGCAATGTTCATGCGATGCTGTTTTTGGTCGAAATTGAGCAGTTCTGGTACGAATTTTGCGGCGACCCGTCTCATGCCCAAATCATTGAAAAAATCGAATGGCACGAGTCAATCGATATGTCTAGGTCCTCAGCAACTTCTCTGACGGTAATTCGACGATTGACCAATACCATTTTCTTCACTTCATCAAATTTTTCGTCTCTTGTTGAAGTGCTCGGGCGTCCGGCACGCTTTTCCTCCTTCACATTTTCTCGGCCTTCTGAGATCACTTTGTACCATCGATACTAATGGTCCAAAGTAGCTTCTCCGTATGACACAGTCAGCATTCGGAATGCATCCGCGCACTTATTTTCGTTTTTCACACAAAATTTGAGACAGGTTCTTGGATCCATTTTTTTTGAATAGTTAAAAATGGAAGACGAGCCGATACACGTGCAAGCAAAGCAGCTGCCAACAATTAACTGAACATTCAAAATGGCCGAACTCGTCGGCATGAGTGGGAGACATGAGTACCAACATATCGGCACAAAAAAATCGAAATTCGAATATTTATAACCTGCGAAAATTCATAAGTCCCAATACTATTTGAAGACACCTCGTATATCATGATAGGACGGACACATGCTTTGTATATACGTGTTTTACTCCTAACACTCATGTTCTTATTTCTCCACACTATATCTCTCCAGTACCCGGAAATTCGTGCTGATTTTGTTGTTTGCGCTTTGAACTCCTACACCAAATCCCTGTGCGATGTTATTGTCGATCCCAAGTACTGAAAACTCATGACTTGCTCTATGATTTGCTCGTACACGACCAGTTTACACATCAACGGTTGTTTCAACACGGCCATGGTTTTTGCCTTGGTGTCGGAGATTTGTATTTTAAACTTGGCTGCCGATTGCTCGAAAATATACAATAGTCTACGCGCATTACCTTCCGTATCTGCTAAAATCACAGCATCATCTGCATAACAGACAATTTGATTTCATCTGCGCCCATTTTATACAATCGTTTCTACTATTTTCATTACAAATTATTGGAAAGCAAACGACACTAGACTTGAAAATGATAGCAAGAGGAATAAGGATGAAATTCACAGAAAAGAGACTCGCCTTCTTCACTATTTAGAACCCCGCGAACAAAAAACTGTTCACAGTGCATTTCATGTACATTTTTTCATGTAAAAAAACGAGCCGTTTGGTCTCTGTTGCACTAGTTTTTGTTTTGTTTTTTTGAAGGATCTCTAGCATTGGAAATTTTGCACTCTTTCTATGGGCATTTATGTATTGCTAAACTTATATTAGTATAGATATGTATTTCTTCTGTCAACGAATATGCCGAAAGATTAATTGAAGACTACCAATGCGGTTTTGGTAGAGGCAAGTCTACAATCGACCAATGTTTTGTTCTTAGTCAAATGTTTGAAAAATACTATGAATAAGGACTAGATGTTCACTGCCTGTTCGTTGATTTCAAACAAGTCTTCGACTGTGTTAAAAGAGATAGGATCCAGCAAATACTGCTTATTCTTGGAATACCTGCCAAACTAATAAGGCTCGTTAGCGCAACGCTCACAAATACGCAGGCAAAAGTGATCATTCAAGGGAAGCTCACAGAGTCGTTCTCTACTGAACCAGGTGTAAAACAAAGTGATGCCTTATCAGCAGTAATATTTAATTTGATGCTGCACTTTGTCGTAAGGGAAGTGAACAAAGGTGATACCTTGATAACTAAAACAACTCAAATAAATATGTGCTTACGGAAACAATCTTCCATTTCCTCTGTGAATGCCCTGCCCTATGGAAGGACAGAGTGTTAACCCTGGGCAAACCGCTGTTCGAGAGTCCCGAGCAACTGTCTGGCTTAGACGTCAACAACCTAATAAGGTTTCTAAACCGCACAGACTGGATATAGTCCTGCTGCAAATAACTGTTAAACAATTTGGTAACGAGGATTCTGGATGAATCACCACTGTAACCAACCAACCAACCATGTGCTTACGCAGATGACATCGCTATTCTCTCAAGAAATAGGAATGATTTAAAAGAAATTTTCCTAAAAATTAACAAAATTGCGAACGGTATTGGCCTTTTTGTAAACGAGGGCAAACCCGAATTTCTGTTGAAATCGAGGCGGCCTGCACAGATGCAAAATTTCCATTTTAAGTATCTAGGAGTTATGTTCGCATGTAGCAGTCAGGGATCGCATCAACGCCGCCAACAGAGCGTATTACGCCCACCTTAACTTGTTCAAGTCACGACTTTTGTGTGAAGCTACAAAGTTAACTATGTACAAGACCAATCCTAACGTATAATTGGGAGGTATGGACTCATAAGGTTGATGACTGCGCACAGACAGCTAGCATGGAAAGAACAATTTTATGAAAGACCTTTGGCCCAATAAGAATGGATGATGGTACCTATAGAATCCGATTGAACTCTGAACTGAACGATCTAACTCAGAACGAGACAACTGTGCGTTTTGTTAAAACGTAGCGAATAAGATGGCTAGGCCATGTGATCCGTATGCCTGCTGACTGTACGGTGAAGAAAGGCTTGACAGAAAAGCTAATAAGCGTGAAGGCCAAAGGCTGACCAAGGAACAATGCAGTGGAATACGACCTTAAGAAGTTGGGAATACCTAACTACGAAGCAACAGCTCAAGATAGACCGCTTTGGAAGAGCTATGAAAGAAGAAAATATTTCTTCTGTTGAGATAATCTATTTAGTTTTATTGACGTTTATTTTTAAACCGAAGCTTTTACTGCGAAGCGTAACAGCCTTGACTAGTTCTTGTAGAGAACTTATACTGTCTTCCAAATGGGTTGTATCGTCAGCGTATCTGATGTTGTTAATATTTACCCCATTTATCTTAATGCCCCCTTCTAACCCTTGTAGTGCTTCTTAAAAGATTATTTCAGAGTAGATTTTAAATAGTAATGGCGAGAGAATGCATCCCTGTCTAAGCTCTCTTAGTATAGATATTGTGCCCGCAATTTCATTGTTTATAAATATTTACATCTGCTGTTTGCTGTCAATAAGGATTCTTTATACATGCATTGAGTTTCTTTTGCATCGATGTACGGGCATCAGCTGTCTGTTAGTTGGCTAAATGACAGTCCAGAGTATTGTTTACAAACGCGCGGAAGCATTTTGCCAAGAGTAAACGCGAAAAAAGAAAATCGGTAATGGATTTCAAACTTAATAGTCTGATTGGATTATATTTGGCTGGAAAATCACAACCTGCGATTGTTCGTGAGCTCGAGCACCTTAAAGTAAATAAAGGTTTTGTTTATCGCACCATTACTCGTTACAATAACTCTGGTAGCATTGCGAAACGTCATGGATGCATGGATGTGGTCATCAAAAGACAGCAACGTCACGTGATATGGTTCAAAGGTGAGGAAGCGACTTGAACGAAATCTCCGACGAAGTGCCAATCAAATCGCAAAAGAACTGAAAATATTTGACTGTAGTATCCCCCGCATACTGAAAAATGATCTCACAGTCAAGCGATAGTCCAAAGGCGCATGATCTCACACCAAAGCAGCAACAAGTCAAACTTGAGAGAGCGAGGAGTTGCTTCTGTTCGCTGTAACCGCAGATGGGCGCTCCCCAATCGTTTTCATCGAGCCTGGCGTCAAGGTAAATGCAAAATATTATCGACAAAGTATTCTGGAAGGTGCTTTGAAGCCGTGGACATCAACAATTTCGGTGGCAGACCATGAACATTTCAACAGGCCTCGGCACTGTCTCACAAAGCTCGAGTGAACCAAGAATGGCTAAAAGCAACGTTCCGAACTTGATAACGTCCACACAATGGGTCTCAAATTCACCAGAGGCGAGTCCGATGGATTATTCTCTTGGGGCCATTTTGGAGAGCAAAGTCCGAACTGAAAGACTCACCAGGCGCTGAAAAAAGCCATTGTCCGCGAGTGGACCAAAATACCTGCAAGTCACGTTCGGGCAGCTTGCGATTCGTTTCTTCACAAGGCCATAGTCAAGGCAAAAGGTGGTCATATCGAGCAAAAGTAAATTAATTCTTAATTTTGTATTATTTAAACACATTTTCTACTTTGATTTGGATAAAAGTAATTTGGTTACACTTCGAGTGTCGGAACCTGTAGTACATGAAAGCAAAATACTACTTTACGTGTTCCCATGCCTTTTCCAAAACAGAATTGAGCTTCTCCCATTACCGATTCACTCTGTTTGTAAATTCTTTTGTGCATAATTTTCAAAAATATTTTGAATGAATGACTCATCTTATAAGTCTGTAATTTTAGCATTTCTTTGCACATTTCTTCTTTGGTAATGCAATAAAAGTAGATTTGAGCCAGTCTTGTAGATGTTTTAACGCAACGTTAATGTTTTTTCGAGGATTTCCCTGGTTTCATCATTTATTAGTTTCAAAGTTTCAGAAGGAAGTTCATCTGGACCTGTTGCTTTATTATCATTGGAGGTTTTGAAGGCATTTTTAATTTCAACTTTTGTGATAGCTGGTCCCGTTAAGTTTTCAGTAGGTATTGCCTGAAGCGCAGATCTATTGACGTCGGAGAAAAAGGGATGAATATATTCTTGCCAGACTTTTTTCTTTTTACAAGCGTCTAGCACGACTTCGTTATGGTCATTTAATAAAACATTTGGCACAGTTTTGCGGCAGTTTCTTTAAGCTTTTTGTAAGGATTAAACTTAGAAACGACAGGAGCTTTGTTCTGATAACTTCGAGTTTATTTATTCAAAATATTTTCCTTGGGCCTCGATGCACTGTTTTGCGCGGTCTGAAAGCTTTTCGAAAGAGTGTTTCAGTTCATTGACCGGAATATCCTTCAGGATGTCAGTACAAGCCTTTTGGATAGTCTCTATGGACGCAAAACGTTTTCCTTTCATGGTCAAATGCAATTATCCGAATAGGTAGAAGTCACGGGGAGACATATCAGGTGAATATTATGAATGGTTGATGATTAAAATGCGATTTCTAGTCAAAAAGCACAGACCTTTTGTAAGCCCAAATGATCAGTTAAAATGTGATTAATCGATGTTTTGGAGATATTCAACTCCGATTCCAAGAATTTCAGCGATGATTTCGGTTCATTTTTGATCAATTTACGAACAATTCCGATGGAGTTTTCGACCATAAACTTTTTTGATCATTTCAAATGTTTCGATAAACGTTTTACCGATTTTGAAATAAAATTTGATAATAGCTCTTGGTTCGAAACTAATTTTTGTACCGATGCACAGTGGTTCCGCCATAGGACATTGGATGAAAATAGTCATGTTAAAATTATGCAACAATATTTAGCTAAATGTTAGTTCATTAGTCATAGCAACTTAGAGTATAAAAGAAATTTCAACTGCACAAACACTTCACTTATAATTGTGCCTCCAAAGTAAGAGAATTTGAAAAGTGATAGCGTGGTCTCCGCTCCGTACTTACGCAGTTCCGGGAAGTGTTATTTTTCTAAGAATTACTGTGTTTATGGCCTGTTGTACAATGGAAATTCAAGTTGAAGGTATGTAAAACATGTTGAACGTTTTCTTATCTTTTTTAATTATTATTTGATGGGTTTTCAGACCGTACGAAATACGTACTTTAATATTTCCCTTTTTTTTTTTTATAAGAAGTTTGTAAAGTTTTAACTAAGTTCGCACGAATTCGCACAAATGAAACATACATTAAAATATTCTTACATATATCCTCTTTAAGGAAAAATAGTTTCCAGCTGCGATGACCTGCGACTGCGCTTGATATAGGGTCTAATCTGTACCTATGTGACTCATCTACGAGTAAATGTTAGATTTGTGGTGCGACACCTAAAGAAATGAATGACGTAGAAAAGTGTAGAAACAAACAAGTAAACTCCAGTAGGTTTGAATTTGGTTTATCACCCCTGCATTCTTGTATTAGATTTTTTGAATACTTTATTCATGTTTCTTATAGAATCGAATTTAAAAGGTGGCAAGCACGTTCATCTGAGGAAAAAGCACTTTTAGCTAAGAGAAAGGAATTCGTTCAGAGGGAGTTTAGAGAACAATTAGGCTTGATAGTTGACAAGCCGCGAAGTGGAGGAAGTGGCACCTCTAATGATGGAAATACAGCACGAAAATTTTTCCTTCATTCAACCATATCATCCGAAATCACAGGAATAGACAAACACGTTATAGACAGATGTAGTTATCTCCTACAATGTCTTTCATCTGGTTTTAAAATTAATTCGAATAAATTCAAAATATACGCACTAGACACTGCTAAAATTCTAGTTAGTAAATATTCATGGTATAATTTACCTGCATCAGTTCATAAAGTGCTCATTCATGGGTCGGAGGTAATCGATCATTGTTTATTATCAATTGGAGAATTATCAGAGGAGGCAGCTGAATCATGTAATAAATTAGTGAAACAATTCAGACGTGACAATACCAGAAAGCACTCAAGAACTGTAACTAACACGGATCTTTTACACAGGCTTCTTCTTAATTCCGATCCATTTATATCTAGTCTACGAAAATTACCATGTAAAAAGAAGTTAAAAGTTTTGTATTTCTAAGTACATTAAGTTAACTCATCCTTTCGGAATTTAATGTTTTTTTCTATTACTGTTTATAATTTAAGATTTATGCAAAACCTTAAACGGAACAAAAAAATTTTATGTAAAAAATGTGTGTACCTAATTTTCCTTTGACTTTTTATATTAATTATATATTACTTTATTATATATTATTATTATTATATCTTATATATATTCTTATTATATATATATATTTTTTTATATGTCTTAATGTTTTTTTAACAAATAAAAACATTTATCAACTTAAAAACGTACTAAAAAGTCATTTATCACGCCAAAGGTTCCTATGACCGCTCTTCCTACGCAGCGGGACCACTGTGCGATGACACAAACATACTGACACTTTAAACGCAATATCTTCGCTCCCACTGAAACGAATGTCACCAAGCTTTCACTGGAAGTCAGCTAGGGATGTAGCTTCCAATGCTCTAACTCATAAAAAAGATGGCGCCATCAAATATATTTTTATGACGCCAGTCTCGTTTATTTTGGACTCCACCTTGTAGTCTCTCAATTTCTTTGTTCATCCACTAAATTTTTGCGTGGCGTATTTTGCGTCTAATCTCATAGTTAAGGGATCTGTATCTGGTTTGATCCCTTATTTTTGCAAGTACGTCGTTCTTGTGTTAAAGTTTCTATTTCAGCTGTTATCCATTTACTTTTAGCTTCAGGTACTTTTTTGCCTCGGTTATGCTGCGGAAGTGGATTGAGTAATGTTTAAAGAAGGTACGATGTACCTAAAATCGAGCGTCTCTATAAGTGAGCGCGTACTGTATTTTGAAATTAAACAATTACAAATTTTTATTATTATTGTCCTTATAATTTATATAACTATACGTTTACATATAATTGCACATAATTATATTTATATAATTATTCATTTTTGCTCACGTAATTGTTTCCCAATGCAACACAAAAGCTAAGAGAGAATTTAAAATGCAATCAAAAGCCGCCAACGGCCAGCTCCGCCTTCTAGACACGATATTTTTCTTGCTGTTGTTGTGTTTTTATTTGACACGCAAGTTTCTATTCGAGCACCCCTTTTCTTAGTTTACGCCATAGGTACCACACACGAACACACAAACACACACACATGCAGCCGAAAACAAAGTCGCATTCGCGTAAAACAACAACGCAAAGACAAACTCATTAAGGGTGGCTGCCTGCTTCTTCGCTGTACTTAGTGTTTGTTTGTGTGTGTATGTAATTGTATGTTGTTGTTGTTGAAAGGATTGTTAAGAAAATTATATTCTCTTCCTTTTCTTTTTATTCCTTGCAGGTGCGACACAATGTGAAGCGTGGCAATTATGCCAATTTAGAGGGCAAAGATGTCACCTTCTTCGAATCTATTGTTGGGAAAAATCATGCGGTCCAGGAGGACTTACAGGGCTACAATGTTGATTTTTTGCGTAGTGTACGCGGTGCGTTGTTGCTGGTAGCTCAAAAATACCCAGCCTTATTGAAATTATTTCCATTAAAATACAGGTGACAGTCAACTTGTGTTAAGGCCCGGCTCCGCACAGGAAGTCTCTGCCATACTGAAGTACTGTAACGAACGGAAATTGGCTGTTTGCCCGCAAGGTGGCAACACTGGCCTAGTAGGTGGTTCGGTGCCGGTTTGTGATGAAATTGTATTGTCGTTGGCGCGTCTCGACAAGATTCTACATATAGACGAAATCACTGGCATAGCGGCTTGTGAGGCTGGTTGTATACTGGAGAATTTGGACTTAAAGGCAAGGGACGCGGGCTTGGTGGTGCCACTGGATTTGGGCGCCAAGTCAAGCTGTCACATTGGCGGCAATGTCTCCACGAATGCTGGCGGATTGCGCGTGTTGCGATATGGTAATTTGCATGGCAGCGTTTTGGGTGTTGAAGCGGTGGGTATTTGAGTTTAATTATAAAGTGTCATTAATATGGAATGACTGCTATGTCAGGTGCTAGCCAATGGTGATATCCTCGACCTTATGTCGGACTTTAAAAAGGACAACACTGGCTACCATTTGAAACATCTCTTCATTGGCTCCGAGGGTACGCTGGGTGTATTGACCAAGGTGTCCATCCTGTGTGCGCCACAGCCACAAGCTCAGCATGTGGCCTTTTTGGGTAAGTACAATGCAATCAATCATTAGTTCCTCCACCATACATTTCTGGTACCGATCTATCACAAGGTTTTCTGATCGAAAATACATAAAAGTAAGAAGAGGGAAACGCATACGACTCCGGTAAAGGACTCTCTTTTGAAATTAAAATTTGGAGGTATTTGGTAACTCCTAAAGCAGTCAAGCTAAAAAGCCCATTGAACTTTTTTTAAAACTTTGGAAAGAAGAAGGGTAGATAGTCAAGGAGGAAGGAACAGAAGTAACAGAAGAAAAAAGGTAGGACAGTATAGTGGCATAAAGGTAGCCTAGACCTTTGCGAATTTTTCAGATTCTTTAGTAGATCTGAAAATATCCTCCAGTTTGAGAGAACGAATATTACACATTCTCATGACATCGGAACCCGAAATTCGCAGCCTTGCTCTAGCAAATGCAAGACACTCACAGAGAAATCGCTTAGTGCCATCCGCCTCCTCTAAGCAAGGCATGCAAATCGGGTTCTCAATGAATTCAATGGTGGTCATATGCAGACTCACATGGGTTATGTCCTGTAATAATACCGCCCAAGAACCGAACGTCTTTTTTTCCGAGTTTTAGAAAAGAGCTCGACAGTTTTCTTTTCCGGCTTCTCAAAAAATACTTTGCAGCTCTACAGCATTCTAGACTGGACCACCGCTCTTTATGTAAATTGCATATGTAAACGCTAATCCACTTCATGTTTTCTGCAGAAGTGATTCCGATTATTGGCTTCCGATATCTGGCTCTGCTACTTTTAGAATGGCAAGCATTTCCGTTTGGAAAACAGTTGCCATTCCTCCCACTGCGTAATGATACTTATTACTATCGTTTAAGTGCCAGTACGGGCTCCAGATCCTATTTCATTCTTGGACCCATCGGTGAAGAAAATATCCGTCAAATATCTTTGAATGCACTCTGGATTACTTCTTTGCTCACGCAATGGAAATCTGACATCAAATTTCCTTCCAAATGAAACTATGGGTATAAAGGCGTTCTTAGGTGCCAAAAACAGTGGATACTCCTCAGATAGCATCTTAAAGATTTCTCAGTGTCTCGAAAATCTGTCTTCGTTCCAAAAATCCTATTTATGGAGCCTACACTTTGCTTTTATTGCTTCCTGTTGTATCTTAAGATCCAAAGGGGGCAAATCAAGCTAGCATTTAGAGCAACACCGTAGGTTGTATTCATGGCACCCTCAAAGCATAAACTTCTTTGCGGGCTGTATATGTAGATTATCGAAATGTGGACTTAACCATAGTCCGTTGCCACCAGACCACAGAAGCGTAAGTGATGATTGGTCTGATGAGTGCTGTGTATATCCACCAGACCACAACAGGTTTCAGACCCCAGGTTTTGCCAAAGGCTCTACGGCATGATTGAAAGATCCTCAATGCGCGGGCTTTACTACTCAATTGCGCATTTAGCCCAAAGTAGCACCTGTTGGCAAGAGTTATCCTTCGCTTCATTTCAAGGCTGTCATCGCGGTAATATCGGAACCAAGATAATTGAAGTCTTTGACCATATCGAGTTTATAGTTGTTAACTTCTATCTGTAGTTCAAGACGTCGCGACTTCCTGCAGGACGCCAGCATATACCTGGTTTTGCCCTCGTTTACCGTCAGAACCAATCGAGCGGACTCTAGTTTAATAGCGAATAAACTAAACAATTCATTCTTTAATTAAGGCAGAGAGGGGGCCTGGACACTTTAAGCAGGACGATATTGTTACCTTCGAAGAATTAATTGTCCGAAGTCGTACTTGTAGTTCCCTCTAGAAGTACACTTAGTCATCTGTGTAGAATGACCTTTAATTCAACCGAAATATGCAACAAACAGCGCGAAAAAGTGCTAAATTCAATTAAAATAGGGCGAAGAGCCAAACCCATTGAATATAATATCCAAGGCAAATTCAGAACAAAGAGTTCATCTTCCTATTAAAGGAAATGTAAGGCCGACGCCTTAATGTAGACCGAGGATTTGCGAACTCTCATTGGATTTTGCATGGGGCATTTTTGTGTGTCCAAAAAGGAAACTCTTCTTGTTTCGGTTTCAGTAATCGATTGTTATTCAAGGTGAGGGGCTGGTTGGACCTCTGCATCCGATCCTGCTACCGTAGTCACCAGATACCCGCAAGCCGGGTGTTCCAACTTATACCTACTGGTAGGTGTTAATACAGCCGCTTCTCAAATGAAGTACAGATGCTGACAGAAAAGCCGCTCACTCTAAGACAGACGCTTTCCGGTTTTGGTTTTTGCAGTTTTTTTGTGCGGGTGGTATTTTATTTCCCACTATCCGCCACCTGGAAACACGTACCATGGGAGACTGGAAAACCCGAGCCATTACATAGAACCCACAAGGCAGCAGACGTAGAGAAAGACCAGCTTATATACCTGGAGAAGGCAACTGGCAATCAAAGTAGAGAATCTCCAGCTAAGTTGGAACGAGATCAAAACTCATGCAAACGACAGAACAGCTTGGAAAAAAACTTGTTAGAGCCCTTTGCTCCTTAAGGGAACGATTGGAACTTATTTATATATATTATATAAGAAAACTGAAACTCTCTGTAGTTTCTCCGAGCTGGGTGGTAAAATGTCGGTCTGACTCTAGTGGCAATTGCTCATCTAGGTAAAGGGACCTCTAATTCATGCTAAATCTGAAATAAAAAACTCCAACAGGAAATGCTAAAATATATTAAAAACTTATACATAGGGTGAGGAATTAACTACGGCAGACCGCATCACAGGTCGAATTCTAAAGGGTTTTCCAATAAGAGGTGTTATTTTGATATTCAAAGATTTGTTTCGTTGCTTGTGTGGCACGTAGGGCCGTCTTGTTGAAAATAAATGATGTCCAGATCAATACCATCCAATCCCGGCCATAAAAAATCGTTAATCATCTCTCGATAGCGCATTCTATTTACCGTAACTGTTGCTCCAGCTTCATTTTCGAAAAAGTAAGATCCAATGGCTCCACCGGACCATAAATCGCACCAAACAGTCTCACGTTGAGGATAGAGAAGCTTTTCAACAATAACTCTTGGATTTTCTGAGCGCCAGATCCGACAATTTTGCTTGTTGACGAAGCCACCGAGGTGGAAATGAGCCTCATCACTCAAGATGATTTTTCGATGGAATTCCGGATCATTTTCATGCATTTCAACGATCCAATCAGCAAAGACAGGACGTTGTAGATGGTTGGCCGGCTTGAGTTCTTATGTTAATTGGACAGTAAAAGCCTAAGACCCAAATCTTTATGCAAAATACGGTGTAATGACGTTTGTGGAATGCCTAATTCCAAATAACGACGAGGAATGGACACACCTGGGTTTTCTTCAGTACTTTCCACTACAACAGCAATATTTTCGGCTGTTCTTGAGCGACGTGCACGGGTTTTATTCTTCACCTCACTAACTTGTCCCAACAGCTCCAATGTCGAATTTTTTCACCAATTTCTCTATTGCGATCCAACAAGGTGCCTCACGACGACCCAAAAATGTTCGAATTTTACGAACCGTCTCTTCCAAATGTTCACCATTTTTATAGTGAATTTTAAAAATTTCGAAGCATTGTTTAGGCGTGTATCATTCCATTTTTATTAATGGCTTGTTTTCTACTTGTCAAATATTAAAAAAAAGGACAGCTTCAAAAGTGACATCTACCGAAATAGCGGGCTATTCAAAATAACTCCTTTTATTGTAAAATCCTTTATTTAGTAGGTCCACCATCATTACTAGTCACTACTTGAAGGCGTCGAGACATTGATCCAACTGGTTGTGTGACCTTTTCCTGCGGTATTTGGTTCCATGCCTCCATGTCCTCTTTTTTTTAGCGATTTTGCCTCAGTTACTATACTTTGGCGAATTTTTCTCTTCAAAAGTTCCCAAGCGTGCTCTATCGGATTTAAATCTGGACTCTGCAGCGATGTATTTAGTTTCTGGGTGCTTAATATAAGAGCCATTCTTTGGCAATTAGTGCAGTATGCTTAGGGGCATTCTCTTGTTGGAAAACCCAATTTTGCCCAAGACCCAAGCTTTTTACTGATGACCTTAAACGAGATTCCAACTTGTTTTCATATTTATATCAGTCTCTAGTACCTTCAATATAGGTCATCTTTGTAACGCCAGACGCAGCTATGGCTCCACAAACCATTACGCTACCATCGCTGTCCTTGACAGTATGTAGCAAATTTTTAATTTCCATATCCGCATTTCTTCTCCTCCTTAAATATATTGAACTTCGATACATTTATAAATAAAATTTTAGAACAGAAATCCATTCCCTTGCCAATATGTCCCCCTTCAAGCTCAAGCCGAAGGCGACAGGTTTTTCTGAAATCAGAGGCTTTTCACGTGGTGTCCTGCTGAAATATTCGCTATAATTAAGATATCTTTTAAAAGTTCTTGGATGAATATTTTTTCCGAATGTCTCAATGGATTGGACCGATTTCGGAGCACTAATTTCTCGAATTTTTGTTGACGTCTCTTCAAATGTAGCTTACATCTCTTCTGGACAGCTTATTTCGGCAGTCGCGAGCGACCAGTCGGTTCACTTTTTATTTTCATACGACTTAGTCTCTTCGCAGTTTTTAATAATCGTTTGTACCGCTGCTCGACTTAAATTTGCTAGTTTTTCAAATTTCGCCGTAAGGTTTATTTTTCTGCTGTATGTACATTTAAGTCCTTCACTGTAACATCTGCAAAATTAGTAAGTGCTTCCTGAAAAGGCCAGATCAGGAATTAGCAAAGATCGACACCAGGACTGACATGACTTGGCATGACTGAATGTGTATCACACTACGTGGGGACAACATATGACCACCAAAGTCATGAATAATAGCTCGTGTGCGTACCGAACCTTGTTGGGCTATTGCATCATATCTTTAGATTAGATTTGTGAAAATTCTTCTTCTACTGGATTGACGCTATAACCGCTTAAGCGATTTTGGTGCCGAGTTTAACCCTGACTTCGACTTTTCAGTGTAACCAATAAAAAAGATCTAGCGGGATCTAACTATGCAGCTCCCAGTTGGCCCATTTGCCATCACAAAATTGTTATTAGCTCGGCTATCGAAGTTGGCGTGTAAAACGCCTGTGTTCATGCGCTGTGCGACATAACCCATCATCCATCTTAAACTAAAGAACTACCAACCTCAGCCCTCAAAAAGTAACCAATGCGTTTCTAATAGTAAAATTCGCAAAATACTGCCACTCTCATGAGGATGCATGAACCCTCTATCTGCCGAGATGAGTCCTAATTTATCATCCAAATCGGAGCTCCAAATAGGGCTACTTTAAGGCACAAACTGAAAAGTGATGGTCATTTTCGAATGCTCATAGGGCTGGTCTGTGAAGTAGTATGTTTTTGAGATGGTAAGTCGATGTTCTAGAGTTAAATTGCATACTTTCGGCTCCAGAAGCCTTGCCATATTGTCGTTGGGACGTACCGAACGGCGGTGGAAGTGATGAGTTTTGTTCAATAGTAAGCTAGTTTCATATAATTTTTAGACAAACTTGCATGGGGGGTGTTTTAGGACAATAATTTAAAGATGTGGTCGCCAACCCGTCGATCGCGAGCTACGGGTAGCTCGGAAAGGCAATTCTGGTAGCTCGCGCTGCTCACGTTGCAAAAAATCCAAAAGTCTGAAAATCATACCAGTATTAGCAAATTTCAGAAATTTTCATAATAAATAGATAAACAGCGGCAACAATGCGGTAAACGATTTCGCGCCGACAAACACGACGCGAAGTCGCGTCTCCGTTCTAGGATCGGCTGGAACCGATTAGCGTGTTCGAGAATTTTTTGGTTTCATATATACGCAATGCACGTCGACATTGCGCTCAGTTTAATACTGAACGCCATTATCAACGTTCTGCGTGCAGCGGTTGGGTTAGAGTTCGAAACATTATGGCAAGCAGTAGTAAGAAGGCGAAGACATACCATTTCCATTCGGAATGGGAAGAACAATACTTCTTCACAGAAGTTAAAGGCAAAAGTGTTTGTTTGTTATGTAATACATCTGTGTCAGTTGCTAAAAAAGGAAATATTGAGAGGCATCATAAAACTGTACATTCGAATTTTGAGAAGGCATTCCCGTTAAATTCTGCTACCAGAAAAGAAAAACTGAAACATTTAATAATCCAGTTAATTGGACAACAGTCAATATTTTTGAAAACAATCGACAAAAATAAGGCTGCAACTGAAGCATCTTATCGTGTTTCCCAGATAATTGCACAAAAGAAAAAACCTTATGAAGACGGGGAAATCATAAAACAAGCATTTTTGGAAGCTGAAGATTCTTTATTCGCCAACTTTAGAAATAAAGACGAAATAGTGTCTGCTATAAAATCTATGCAACTTTCTGCTAATACAGTGATGAGGCGAGTAGAAGTAATGAGCAATGATATTTTTTTACAGTTAAGAAGTGACTTAGATAACTGTATTTATTTTTCACTGCAACTGGATGAATCAACAGATGTAGTTGACACCTCACAGATGGCCATATTTGTCAGGACGGCTTTTAGTGATTTTCCATTAAAGAAGATCTTTTGAAGTTTATTCCACTCAAAGGACATACTACTGGGCTAGAGCTGTTTTCTCATTTAAAAAATCTCATCTCTTCTGAGAAAATTCCAATATCAAAAATGGTAGGCCTGACAACTGACGGTGCTCCAGCTATGGTGGGTTGTGATAAGGGGCTCGTGGCGCTATGTCATAAGGATGAAAGTTTTCCACAATTTCTTAGTTACCATTGTATTATACATTAGCAAGCATTATGTGGAAATTTTCTTAACTTGAACAACGTTATGAAACTGGTGGTGAAAATTGTGAATAAGATTAGAGCTCAAGCGTTACAAAGAAGATTATTTAAAACCTTGGCTGATGAAATTGACTGTAAATACGGAGAGCTACTTCTTCACTCTGAAGTACGATGGTGAAGCAGAGGACGAGTGCTCAAACGTTTCAATGATGTCCTGCCTGCTATACTCCAATTTTTCAAAGAACGCGATGAACCGATTCCTGAACTGGAAAATTCGACTTGGCTCAGAGATTTTGGTTTTCTTGTGGACATTACAGAGAATTTAAATGAGCTTAACTTGCAGCTTCAAGGCAGGGATATAGAATTAGCGGAAATGATTTCTGATATAAATGCATTTATTACAAAACTTGAGTTTTGGGAACAAAACCCAAAAAACCGCGATACTAAGCATTTTCCTATTCTTTCCGAAAAGATATCCAAAAATCTATTAGAGCCCTATGACAGTAAATATCATATGGAAATAGTTTCTAACTTGAAGGAAAACTTCAAAAATCGTTTCAAGGATTTCAGCAAAATTGCTTTAGTGACGCAATTTGTTATTTCACCCTTCATGGACATTGATATACAACAGTTTGCAACTTGTGTTATGAACAACTTTGGCGAAGACATTGCTGTGACAGAAATGGAACTGATTGCTTTTCAAAGTGACTTGACTTTAAAATCTTTAGGTTCAAATACAAAATGTATATGGACTTTAGTAAGTCAAGATAAGTATTCAGTTTTATGTCGTGTTGCGTTGAAAGTGAAAGCGTTATTCAGTTCAACTTATTTGTGTGAATCTTCTTTTTCCAATATGAAATTTATTAAAAATAAATACCGCAATCGGCTTACAGACATACATTTGGATAACTGTATTCGAATGTCTGTATCAAATTATACTGCAAATATTAAAAAAATTATCGATGAGTCAGAATGTCAACCTTCTCATTAAATATGCTCTTTTTATCTGCCCATATTTTATTCATATAATAATGTACTATTACTGTTTTGTGGTTTTTTTAAGTCGCTTGTGATTTGTTACGATAGTCATAAGTTTATTATATATAGAACGTATATTAGTAAAACAAATACATGCATGTATTGTATGTCGAATATAACTGTGTATTATTTAATTTATGTTGGCTTGTGCAAGTAGCTCGCTGTTTATTTCAAAATCTTGAAAGTAGCTCAACACATTATAAAGGTTGGCGACCACTGTTTTATAGCAACTAGACGCTATAAATTTACAAGGTGAAGTCCAACACAGGAGCTTTGTTCTGATAACTTCGAGTTTATTTATTCAAAATAGTCCCCTCTCGCCTCGATACACTGTTTTGTCGATCTAAAAGCTTTTTGAAAGAGTGCTTTGGGTCATTGAAGGACATTCCTTCAAGATGTCAGTACACATCTTTTGGATGGCCTCTACGAACACAAAACGATTTCCTTTTATGGCCAAATGCAGTTTTCTGAATAGGTAGAATCCACAGGGAGCCATATCAGGCGAATACGGTGAGTGATTGATGATTAAAATGCAATTTGTAGTTGAAAAATCAGTCACAAGAGTGGATCGATGAGATGGTGCATTATTGTGCAATATGCGCTAGCTTCCTCCTTCGCGGTATTCAGGGAGATGCAACAAACGCTTCAAAACGCCAAGATAGAAAATTGCATTGACGGTTTGGCCCGTTGGCACGAACTGTTTGTGGGCAATTCGCTTGGAATCGTAAAAACAAATGAGCATCGACTTGATTTTTGACATCTCCAAATGCGATTTTTTGGGTGGTGGCTCGTCTGGGGCCTTTCATTCGGTACTTTGACGCTTAGTTTCAGGTTCATGTTGGAAACACCACGTTTTATCACCAGTTACAATGTTGTTAAGAGGGCGTCCATAAATTACGTGAGATGTTTAAGGGGGGGGGAGGGATTCGAGTCAAATCTCATCTAATCTTACGTTGGAGAGAGGGGGGGTCTCGGCAAATATCACGCAATTTTTTTTCTGATTGAAACAAAAAAATTGTACATGCTTAAGATTTAATCTCAAGCGTAATCGTAGCATGATTAAGATCATTCACTAATTCGTTCGAAAGAAAATAATTTCATTCATACTTCGACGTTATACATTACTACTGTCAAACCACCATATTTGTTTTATACCAAATAGCTCAATTTAATCTGAATTTGCGGTACAGTGTAGCCCGTCGGTTGTTTTTTGCGCCACTATGAGCCGAACGCTCTATCACTCAGGTTGACGTTTGACAATTCCGGACTTTAAAGAACATGACGGAAAATCATTTGCTCCATTTCTAATACGCGTACCGATTCAACCGCTGAATGCCTTCATCAGCACGCCTATTGATCTCTATTGCCCAAGTATACGTGATGATTTAGAGAAAATATGCTGCAGTACATGCGGTATTTACTTCGCATCTATCACAAGAGCTGCAGAGCACAGGAGAGCAGCTCACATTGCACCAGCTAAGCAAGCGCGTATGTTCCGCAAAGTGCGACCCTCACGGATTGTCACAAGACGAGCTAATGAGTTACTGTGCACAAGCGTCAACGGCTTAGAGTGGCTAGATCAGAACGAAGTTGAAGGAGCAGATGATTTTACTGAAAATCATATGGACATGTTGGTCCCAATAGTCTCTCTTGAAACCGCGCATGATTCTCTGGACTGAATTAGAGTAGATATTCTTTTTTTAATCGCAGTAGTTACGATTTAAGTCTTCTATTGTTAAATTTTTATTACACTTATAACTCTCAGCAATATTGATTACTAGTCTTAACTAGTCGTAAATAAAAGCACGAAGCAAATTTTTTTTCTTTTTACAATAACAATCCAACGCGTTTACATAAGAAACCCACATTTTGAAAAATCTCACGTGAGATTGGGGGATGGGGAGGGGGTTGAATAAAATCTCACGACATCTCACCAGGGGGGAGGGAGGGTCAGAAAATTGAAAAAAACACCTCACGTAATTTATGGGGTCTTTCGAATGTTGAATTATGAGCAGTTTTTGATCCTCAGTTAACTTTTGCGGAATGAAACGTGCACAGACCTTTCGTAAGCTCAAATGATAAGTTAAAATACGATAAATCGATGTTTTGGAGATATTCAACTCCGATTCCATGAATTTCAACAATGATTTCGATTCATTTTTGATAAATCCACGAACAATTTCGATGGAGTTTTCGGTGATTACTGATTTTGGGCGGCCCGTATGTTCATTGCCATTTATGTCCTCACGTCCTCATGTCCTGAAACATGTAAACCACTCATGAACTCTGGCACGAGATTGACACTCATCGCCATAAACTTTTTTCATCAATTCAAATGTTTCGGTAAACGTTTTACTGATTTTAAAACAAAATTTGATATTAGCTTTTTGTTCGAAACTCATTTTTGTACCGATGACACAAACATACTGACACTTTAGACGCAATAACTTCGCTGCCACTAAACCGAATATCACTAAGCTTTCACAGAAAGTCAGCTCGGGATGTAACTTCCAACGCACTGACTCATGAAATAGATGGCGCCATCAAAACATCAGTCTCGTTTATTTTGGACTTCACCTTGTATATTAAAATTATATTCAAACCTCTACTTTCTTCCTTTTCATATGCAGGTTTGCCTTCCTTCGACGATGTGCTTAAAACTTTCCACAATTCCCGGAAATTTTTGGGTGAAATCCTGTCCTCATGCGAAATGGTCGATGCTCAGTCCTTAGACGCCAGCGTTAATCACTTCAAGCTCAAGTAAACAATTTTTTTATAGATATTAAATTTAAAAAATATTTTTATACGATTTATACAAAAAACAATTTCTGTTACTTTTTCCCCTCCTATTCCAGTTCCCCGATCGAGGGCTATCCCTTTTATATGTTGATTGAAACTTCCGGCAGCAATGCCGAACATGACATGGAAAAGTTCAATCGCTTCTTGGAAAATGGTATGGAGAAAGGACAGATTGTCGATGGCACCATCACGGGCGAGGTGAGTAAAATGCAAGAGATTTGGAAATTGCGCGAACTGGTACCCGTTGCGCTTGTGGAGGATGGCTTCTGCTTCAAATACGACATCTCATTGCCGTTACGTGAATTTTATCACATAGTCGATGTGATGAAGGAGCGCGTGGGCGGTTTGGCCACACGCGTTTGTGGTTACGGACATTTAGGTGAGATTTTCATGCAATATTCGAAATTTATAGCTTGAATTTACCACTTAAAACCCTTTCACCCTTCCACATATAGGCGATTCAAATTTGCATCTGAATATCTGCTGCACGGAATTCACTCAGGAAATCTACAAATGCATTGAACCCTTCGTCTATGAGTATACGGCGCAGGTTAAGGGTAGCGTCAGCGCTGAGCATGGCATTGGTTTTCTGAAAAAGAACTATCTGAAGTATAGTAAAAGCCCAGCGGCCATAGTGAAGATGCGTGAGATGAAACAACTTTTAGATCCCAACGGCATTTTGAACCCATACAAAGTGCTGAACTGAAAAGGGGCAGGACAATATACTCAAACTACGAAGTTTAAAAATAACTATCGAGAACACTTCCATACTTGCTTTGGATAAGAATATGTAAACACTTATTATATTAAGTTAGTTGTACAGTTAGCATGAACATATTTGGTTATTAACTCAAAAGTGAAATACAAATGTATGGTAAATAAACGAAAACGAACAGTCGCGTTTACTTATTTTACGATAATTATAATCTTCCTGATTGGTTGAGTTTAACAAAGCGCGCCAATCGTTTCTTTCTCTCATCAAGTGAAGCGAAGTCTTCTACATCTGGTCTTTCCAACGTAGATGAGGCCTTCCATTTCCTCCGCTACCACCAGCAGGTACCGCATTGAATACTTTCAGAGTCGGAGCGTTTGTATCCATTCGGACTACATGACCCATCCAGCGTAGCCTTCTTCTTTTTAATTGGCGCGATAACCGCTTACGCGATTTTGGCCGAGTTTAACAAAGCGCGCCAGCCGTTTCTATCTCGTGCTAACCGGCGCCAGTTGGACACATCAAGCGAAGCCAAATCCTTCCCCATCTGATCTCTCCAACGCAGATGAGGCCTTCCACTTCCTTCGCTGCCACCAGTTGGTACCGCATCGAATACATTCAGTGCTGGAGCGTTTTTATCCATTCGGATGACATGAAGCAGCCAACGAAGCCGCTGGATCTTTATTCGTTGCGCTATGTCTATGTCGTCGTAAAGCTCATGCAGCTCATTGTTCTATCGCCTGTGATACTCGCCGTTGCCAACGTGTAAAGGATCAAAAATCGTCCACAGAATCTTTCTCTTAAATCAAGGCGCATTCATTAAAGCTGGTGGCAATAGTCTATTGCCAATAGACCAACAACAATGTTTGTACGTTTGATTGTCAAAGCAAAGTATTGGGAAACTATGAAACAAATAATGAATTCGCCTTGTTTCATTCTGAGCTGACAGCCACATGGACACAGCGAAAAAAAACTCAGCTGATGTACCAACACCACCTTTAACAGATTCGCCTTGTCTCAAACACTCCAAGGAACGCCATCTTTACTACGAAAATTATAGTAACTACTCTTTTTATGTATGAGACTCTATATCACATAGGAGGTTTGCGCCATTGTACAGAAATAGAAGTAAACACATTCTTCCTCTTCCTATTTTTTGACAGACACCCAAAGTGTGAGTTTAAGGGGCGCCTAAGAGGATTTTTGTTTTTTTTTTCTGGGATGACGCCTGTGAAGAGGAGACTCTCATGAGTACTGCTATACCGGCATATCAGCATGCGCGACTTGTAGCTCCACAGCTCCTCTATCCTCTCCACTATCGACCACTCTCCCCGCGGAATTGCCAAAACGGTACTACCTCACAGGGCTGATTAGCTCAAAGGTTCCTAATTATTGTTGACGTCTACAAAAGTCTGCGTGTCTTAGCTCATTATGAATATATGTCACAAGCACACAGATTCCTTTCCAATTATCAGCTGACTTTAGCATAAAGTCTACAATATTTTCTCCGTTTAAGATTCCAAAGGTGTCGGCAACATGGCGTGGGCATTGGAATGAGACATGATCGCCATCTTCTTCCTTTTCCGTGCAGATTAGGCAGTTTGCTGAGCTGTCATGGCCAAATGTATGCACGTATTTTTTTAAATACCTCTTGCCCTGCAAGCGATTGAGTTAGGTAGTAATTTGCTCCCGCATGGTTCCTTTCTAACCACGTCGTAAGGGTGGGTATTAACTTTTGCGTCCATCTACCTTTAGGTGATTTGTTCCACCGGTCATGCCAGTGGGCGATCAAAATACGCCTTTCTTCTGCTTACATTTTTTTACGCCTTTATCTACCGTCGTGTTCGGATAGCCTTATATGTACTGTCTTCATTTCTTTTGCCAAAATCTCAACCGGAATTAGTCCTGCAATGGCGAAGGAAGCATCATCAGAAATTGTGGGGAAGCCACAGGTAGTCCGCAATGTGCTTAGCCGTTAGAGGAATATTAGTTTTCTTGAATAGCTGTTTATGTTCAATGCGTCAGCCCAGATCGGCCCCGCGTATAAAAGGACTGAACTGACAACCCTAGTATGTAGTAGTAGCCTTTTCCTATGGGTAAGGCCATCGTTGTTTGGCATTATTCGTGCCAGACAGGCCTCCACATTCGATGCTTTCTTCACAGCGTATTCTAGGAGAGTTTTAGATTTTAAACGACTATCTATCATCATCCTTAGGCCTCCATAGGCGGGTTTTGAATTGGTAGTTACCCTCCTAACATTTATATATATACATAATTGGCGCGTACACCCTTTTTGGGTGTTTGGCCGAGCTCCTCCTCTTATTTGTGGCGTGTGTCTTGATGTTGTTCCACAAATGGAGGGACCTACAGTTTCAAACCGACTCCGAACGGCAGATGTTTTTATGAGGAACTTTTTCATGGCAGAAATACACTCGGAGGTTAGCCATTGCCTGCCGAGGGGCGACCGCTATTTTAAAAAGGTTTTTCTTAATTTTGATGTTTCGCCGAGATTCGAACCAACGTTCTCTCTTTTTTACTTTTATTTATTTATAACTAGCTGACACCGCGAACTTTGTTCCGCCCTAGAGGCAATAAAAAAGCAGATTTTTGATTTTATTAAGTTAATTTTTTTATTAATCAAGTATTTCAATGAAGCTTTAATAGATTTCACTCTTCATTTAAGTACCTTATGATACACAACATTTTTCGTTTTATTATCAGGTGCAAGAACAAACAACGCAGATGGTTTTCCGACCCGTGAACATGCCACATATAATATAATTGAGCATTCAGACCACAAACTTTCAAGGATTGGCCTTGTTATTTGTTAATGGTCATGGCGAATGCAAGACGGATCGGAAATTGAAGTCTTTTAAACTCAAACGGAAGATCGGTTGGGATTATCGGGATCCTCGGAATGGGAACTTCTTCACCGTCGAATTTTCCTTTGAGTATCGTCGCGTAAATCACATTGTTCATCAATTTATTTACCACCAAATGCGTACCGTTGCAAAGTTTTGGTGGGCTTATGTTTCACTCTTCCACTAAGGCAGCACAATCCGGGCGTCTCTCCGGAAAACTTCAATACGCCACAATACTCGCAAACAACATTCATTGGCCCAATGCAAACGCTAGGATGCAAGCAGTAATCAGTGCTGCAATCATATCGAATCGCTGCTCGATTCAAATCAGCACTTGATAATTCTCTTCTTGTGCATCGAAAATGATCTACTTATTGATCTCTGTTATTCGCTCGCCGATTTCGCATTGCCAACCGAGCAGTCTCACGGGCTGCCTCGCTTTGCTTTTGTGGTTGAGAAGCACGAAGTCGAGCCATACTAACGCGGCGCTCTTCACGGGCAATTCCTTGTGCTTCTTCAGTTGTTTCATTCGCAATGTTTCGTATCCTTCTTGCATTATGGCTTTGTCGGGAAAGATTCGATCGTCTTGGTCGCGGCTTTGATAATGATGATTCAAAGAGAATAATATACAAATTACAAAATTTATATTATCAAATTTTCTACTTAACCATAGGCAAAATTACGTTTAGCTGTCATTTGCGTTTTATTATTCCATATCAGATGCGCTTTTGTTATACCACATTTTATAATGACTTTACGGAAACGCGTTCGTATGGGATAAAAAGTATCCTATGTCCGTCTCCTGGTTCTAAGCCTCCTCTCCACCAATTTTCAGCCAAATCGGTTCAGCCGTTCTCGAGTTATAAATAGTGTAACTAACATGACTTTCTTTTATAGGTATATATAGATTTATGTGCGCCGCCAAGGCTTTGAAAATTATTTGAAATCTATATATTATATATAAAAATTAAGCCGAAAAAAGTGTGCATTTGTCTGGGGTAATCTCAGCAACGCGTGTAAGGAAAACAATGAAAGTTTCACACATTGTTGGTGCTGCTTTGGCAAAGGTTTCTGTGAAGTTCGATTGAAATCCAATAACGCGTGTGTGTGCGGTGCGTCGGTTAAGTGAGTGTGTTTTTGCTATTTGCCGCACGTATTTTTTGTACCGCACATAGCATGCATTAGAATTGAATACATTTGGGTCGTGTGTGTCTGGGCCGATTATTATGAAATTTGGTATATATATATATTTTTCCACGGTGAAGGTTAGTATAATATGCTTATTGATTCCACTCGCCACCAGGTGGCGCTGCCGAAGGCCAAAACGAGGACCCGGGTAACCTAGGATGTGTTTTTACATTGTGGGTATCAAATCAAAGCCTGAGTGACCAGGGTCTCGAGATATAGCCGAAAAGGTGCACCAAGGTACCCTTGGATGTGTTTGTACAATATGGGTATCAGATGGAAGCTGTTGATGAAAGCTTTTAAGTGACGTAATTTTTACTGCCCGTTTCCGGGATAAAGAAAGGAGATGGAGCGGAGATGGAAGAGGAAAAGAAATAGCTACAGGAAGAGGAAGAGGATGAGGAAGAGGAAGACCACTTATTATTAAAAATTAAAAAAAAAATACTAAAAAAATTTTAAAATGTTACATATGCGCTTATTATATAAACGTTAATCTGAAGTCAGTTATAGTGAAAAATTCATTGTATCATTGCCGGCGTGATTGGTGATCGTTTCCTTAATTTTTTGCAGAAAGGTTATGCTAATATGAGATATTACCTATATCATTCATATATTTACGTATTACCTGTGTACTCACAAATATACGGTTGAAGCAAATATATGTCAGTTTTTTTATTTCGCCTGGAAAAGTTTATATAAATTTAAGAAGAGTAAATATAATTTATTTTATATCAGACTTCACGCAAAAAAGTCATTTGCACCTGAACACATAGCTAGGTTAAAGCGGAGGGGAATAGAACAGTTCTCTTCTCCTTCTCCGCTTTTTCGTACACGACGAAGTGTATGTATCATACGATTGATGTTGTTGTTTATGTGTAAAGGGGAGCGCATCTATGCACATGCTAAACTTGAAAATAGGAGCACCGACTATTATGTTGAGAAACATAAATCAACCACGTCTATGTAATGGCACTCTATTAACAGTTAAGAGATTGATGAATAACGTCATTGAAGTACAATTTTGAATGGAAAATACTCTGGTGAAGACGTTTTACTACCGCGAATACCAATGATACCATCGGATATGCCGTTTGAATTCAAATGTCTTCAATTTCCTGTTCGCCTTGCATTCGCGATTACTATTAATAAGTCACAAGGCCAAACTTTATCAATTTGTGGTATTGATTTAGAATACCCATGTTTTTCTCATGGCCAACTTTATGTTTCATGCTCAAGAGTTGGTAAGCCATCGGTATTGTTCAGTTATTCAACAACGCATGGAAAAACGAAGAATATTGTATACCAAAGAGCATTACAATAAAAAAAGTAATAAAGTAAATCACATCAAACGTTTTTTAATTGCTACTACTATTCAAAACTTCTTTCATTACTATTCATGCGCGAGAATTTTTATAAAAAACACACAGTATTTTTCGGCTTAATTTAATTAATTAATCTAGATTTTTTTAAAGACGACCATCGGAATGGGCGGGTTTTCGCTAGTTTAGTATAAACTGTTTTCAATATTCTCTTTTGATTTCTCTTTAAAAATTTTCAGAAAATGATACTGAAAAAAATTGAGGTAAATACAAGGTGGAGTCCAAAATAAACGAGACTGGCGTCATAAAAATATATTTGATGGCGCCATCTTTTTTATGACTTAGTGCATTGGAAGTTACATCCCTAGCTGACTTCCAGTGAAAGCTTAGTGATATTCGGTTTAGGGGAAGCGAAGTTATTGCGTCTAAAGAGTTAGTATGTTTGTGTCATCGGTACAAAAATGAGTTCCGAGCAAAGATCTGATATCAAATTTTGTTTTAAAATCGGTAAAACGTTTACCGAAACATTTGAATTTATGAAAAGAATTTATGGCGATGATTGTATATCTCGTGTCAGAGTTCATGAGTGGTTTACACGATTCAGAGATGGTTGTGAGGACATAAATGGCATTGAGTATACGGGCCGCCCAAAATCAGTAATTATCGAAAACTCCATCGAAATTGTACGTAAATTTATGAAAATCAACCGAAATCATCGTTAAAATTCATGGAATCGGAGTTGAATATCTCCAAAACATCGATCATTTGAGCGTTTCATTCCGCACAAGTTAACTGAATTCAACATTCAAAAAACCTCATTCAGGCGAGAAAAGAGGGGGAGTTCCTTTACAACATTGTAACTGGTGAGGAAATATAGTGTTTTCAACATGAACCTGAAACTAAGCGTCAAAGTACCACCACCAAAAAAATCGCGTTTGGAGAAGTCAAAAATCAAGTCGATGCTCATTTGTTTTTACGATTCCAAGGGAAATGTCCACAAGGAGTTCCTGCGAACGGGACAAACCGTCAATCCAATTTTCTATCTTGGCGTTTTGAAGCGTTTGTTGGATCGCATTCGTCGAATTCATTTGAATACCGCGAAGGAAGAAGCTGGCGCTTATTGTCTGATAATGCACCATCTCATCGATCCACTTACTGATTTTTTGACTAGAAATCGCATTTTAACCATCAATCACTCACCGTGTTCGCCTGATATGGCTCCCTGTGACTTCTACCTGATCATGAAAGGAAAACGTTTTGCGTTCGTAGATGCCATCCAAATATGTATAAATAAACTCGAAGTTATCAGAACAAAACTCCTGTCGTTTCTATTTTAGCTCAGTCTTGTTTATTTTGAACTTCACCTTGTATATATTTTTTTTATAATTTTGGTAGTTATCCGGTTCCCGTGATTAAATTATAGAAGATTAGGTAAGTAAGCCGCTTTCTCGCTCCCTCTTGACCAATCAGCTAACTTATTGGAATACATGTTGCTATTTTACAAATATACAACTATGTTTGGTGCAAATTATATGACCGGCAACACTGTTTCCATTTTGACGCTTTGCTTTGTTATTATTCGTTGAAAATAATTTTCTAATCGTAAGCAGGTGCACATTGAACTTAAAAAAACTTTTCTTCCAAACGAGTGAAAAATCTTAATAAATCGTTAAGAAAATATAAGATTTGGGGAATAAGTTCGTAGCGTTTTTAACGAAGACTTTTATTTAAACAAAAAACACTTAATGATATCAATGAGTTAATCAATTAAATATTCGCCGCTGCTGTTTACAACCTCTTTCCACCTTTCGACCAATTTATTGACGCCGTTCCGCCAAAAATCGCCTGGTCTGGTGGCAAAGCAGTTGTTGAGCCAGTTTTTAAGGCCCTCTTTGTTATCGAAGGTAACGTCCTTCATATGGTTTGACAGAGAGCGGAAAAGATGGTAATCGGTCAGTGTAAGAAGTGGAGAATACAGCGGATACTGAAGGACCTACCATTCGAGCTCTTGAAGTGCTGCTTTGACGACTTGTGCAACATGGGGCATGGCATTGTCGTGAAGTAGTGTGGTTTGACCATGTCGATCAGCTCTTTTCAGTCAAATAGCCTCATTCATGCGATGTAGCTGGGTAATGTAAAGCTTCTTGTCGACCATGTCATTCTTTTTGAGCATTTCGCAGTGCACCATGCCCTCCCAGTCCCACCAAACACTTATCATGATCTTCTTTGGATGAAGATCCGACTTGACTCTCGGCTTTGGAGCCACGCACTTCTTTCTTTGCTTCATTTTGATGTATAGCCACCATTTCTCATCTCCCGTGACGATTCGCTACAAAAAAATTAAATAACTCAAAAATACAATTAACACCGTTTTGTAGAGCAGAAAGAGTACTATCGAATGAATACTCTCCCTAACTACTAATTACCTACTTTGCGGGAAAGTTTGTTCTCATTTTTCTCCACCCTTCGTACATGCAACCCTATAGGGGGTTAGGGCTAGTCAGAGGCCTGAAAAACGATGATTTTCAATCATTTTTTTCTGCTAGTTAATTGCCTTATTTGACAAAATCATTAATATATCATGTTTCAATTTGACTTTAGCAAAATTTTAACAAACAAAAAAATAATAATAAATGTACAATTTATCGCTGTTTGTGTGGAGCCCGTTTCTCCAGAAGTCCCTTAGGGTGATCATCACAGGCCCTTGGAGATACAACTAAAACCAATCGGGGAAGAGAAATTAGTTTTATTAAAAGATAATTTTGTGCCTGATCTAAGCTTTTTTTTTCAAAATTAACCGGCAGCCTCAAGAAATATTTTTTCAGATTTTCGAGAAAAAAATCGACAGTTAATTGTTAAAAAAAAATCGAAAAATTTCTGAAAAAAAAATCCTTCGATCAGGCATGAGTTTTTTATGTTTTTCAAAAGCAGTATAAATTTTATTGAAATTTACCAAGCGGTTTTTAAGTTACAGTGATCACCAGTTCAAAAAACACAGTTTTGAGAAAAACGCATTTAAAGTTTTGCCATCGGCTCCGGAGCGCCCGAGCGTCCTTTGTTAATTGTTGAATAACTCGAAATTGTCGGATTTCACATCAAATTTTCACACAATATTTCTAAGATATTCTGCTTTAAGAAAATGCAAAAAAATCCAATTTTTTGAAAATTCTGACTACCCCTAACCCCATAATTGAATCTTGCCGGATTACGTTAAAAATTATTAATTTCTTTTTTTAATAAAGCATAAAGTATAATTTGGTTGACGCTTGTGAAGGGAAATTAAAAAATAAGGTTAAAAATATCGATTTGTAAACATTTTATAACAAATTTACGGAAAATTGCATTTTCCCATGGGAATTCAGTGTCCAGTTTTAAAGCGTTCTTGGCACGGGCAAATATTAAACAAATAAAAATAAAGCGGTAAGCATCAAGAAAAACATTTTTTTTTGGACCATCCTAATGAACATACATACATACATACATTATTTTGTTGTTAGAAAGCTTCGCATTATGTCAAATACAAATAGGCATTAATTTACACAAATAAACGCTAAAGAATTCTAACAAATTTTAAATTTAAATTTATTGTACGTACATACATATTTATAAGTATATCAACCCGATGCCCTTCTGTGAAATAATGATATCTCGTTTACTTACATATATACGCATGTACGTATGTGCATTTACATGAATGCATTCGCGCCAAAAAAGCTTAACCAGACGTCAAAGCTCAACCCCAACATAAAGCTCCACGTTATCGGCCCCACTTTTGGCTTCCTTTCTGGCATACACTACTTCTACCGGCTGTTGTGAAACAATCGGCCAGTCGTCACACTAATACGGCTTTTCAACACATTTCAACGTTCAGTAATCGCGCGATTGCCAACAAGTACGGTACATAAACGAGAGAAAAAACAGTGGAAACTTTAGTGCTAAGCTAGTGAAAGAGGTGATTAAACTGTGTGGAAAAAGGTGTAGTGATCGTCACAAGTGGAGAGCAGGGCAAAAGAAGCCGAACATATAGTACTTACAAATACTGTAATCGCAATAAGCAGAAACAAGAACAACGAAAAAATCATGTCAGCGTAAGTAAATACATGGCACAACTAGTCGCTAGTTTTACATACATATGCACATAAATATATAGTATATGTACCTACGAGTACATGGTTAGCACCATGCTGAGAGCCTCACGCCATACACATACACATTATATATAAATATGTAAACAGTTTACTTGTTGTTGTGCGATTAGTGCTCTGCAGCGCCATGCACTTTTTAACATTTTGTAAAAAATTATAATGACCCTTTGTATTTTCCATAAAATCTCTTTTAACTCTTAACGCTGCATTTTAATATACACACATACACACATACATACATATTTATTTGGCTACTCAATAATTATTGTACAAATGACATTACAGGAAAGCAGATATTGCATTGATTGGCTTGGCCGTAATGGGTCAGAATCTTATTTTGAATATGAATGATAATGGATTTGTAGTATGCGCCTACAATCGCACTGTCGAGAAGGTGAGTGAGTTATCGAGCTATCAATTGATCGATCGACCGACCGATCGATCGTAGTAAAAGTATGAAACTTTGAATATTTGACTTTGCTTTCACATTCACGCCGGTGTAGGTCAACCAATTTCTGCAGAACGAGGCCAAGGGTACAAACGTGATTGGTGCTACATCATTACAGGATATGGTGAGCAAATTGAAGGTGCCACGCAAAGTCATGCTTTTAGTCAAGGGTAAGTCCAGAATGACAATGTCACTGTCAAAGTCGTTCGCATACACACACCCATGCACATTTGTCGATATATACATGTATACATGTGAGTTCAAGTGTATACACGAACCGGTAATCACTTCGGTCGCCTGGAGTGCGAACATTAACATACAACAAATGTGTACAGATATACACATCTACACACATGTGTACTCACTGTTTGCATTATCGTTTTGCTGATTTTGAACGCACTTTACTTTTACTATGCATTGAGTGGCTTTACCGATTGCCTTGATCGGCTCCAAACGCAACGACATCGTTGCGTCATGAATAGGGAGCATGCTGTTACGGTCAAGTGAATGTAATGTGCGGTGACGACACATACACAAATGGTTAATTTCCATATGTACATACATACATATAGATATATGACAGTGTACGAGTGTAAGCAACAGCAGCTGATTGGTACATTGCAGCATTTAGTTTTGTGTGAGACATATCGTCAAAAAATTTGAACTATTAATGTTTCTTGAAAAGAAAATAAGTTCAAAATAGTTATGAAATGTAAATAAGTAGGGTAAATGGGTAAAGGTGGTTGTTGATTAATATTTAATGGCTTTGACACTTTTTTTTATAGTTTTTTAATAATAAAATTAAATGTTTCGCACTTCTTGGGACGAATAAATCGTATCGCCTACATCAATGTGCATAGGTTAGGTTAGATTAGGTTGAAAGCCATCACATAGACCTATTGGAGCTTAGTGGTACCAGATGGAGCTTGACGTTACGTTTCTTTCCAGTAGATTTCTTGTAATACATGAGCCAGCGTTTTTTGCGAATCTAAGCAAGCCCTGAAGCTCAAGCCCGAGAAACCTTTTAAATTCTCATATTGTAGAGCTCGTGGGCATTTCATTCGGATTCTAGCTAATGCAGGGTATGAACATAGAAAATATTCTAGAGTTTCCCTCTCTTCGAGTTCATTGCAAAATCTGCAGTTATCGTTGTTTGTGTGCCGCTAGCAAGTTGTGGCCTGCCAGTATAACTTCGATAGTTCTGCTTTTCTCTCTAGACAGACTTTTTCTCCTGTAACTAAAAGGAGAAAATTAATAAATTAATTTAAAAAAAATTCTAAATTGTATCCTGTTTTTAATCCACTTATTTGAATGGTTGTAAGAAATAAATAGAAACAAAAATGGTCATAAGTAAAGTTCAGTAACTTGTGCCAATTTGGGATATACATAGACTTGTATGTAGTACTGTGATTAAATTGCATGTTTGCTTTCCAATTTAAGTTTCGCTGATATATCGGTCGGTAAAAAATGTTTTTATTAGGTTGACAGTACTGTCATTATATTATCTGCGTGTTAGCCTCTTTAGCCAATGGCCAAAACTTCGACCCATATAGTTTCTGAACCAACGCCAATTCACCGGATTTAGCTCCGTGTGATTTCCGATTATTCAATGGACTAAAAAGGTTTACTTCGGGACAGTTTCGAGGAGCTTCTATGAACTTCAAGTGTGAATCTTTGCGAGAACTGCAGATCGAGTCGAAAATTAAAAAAAAAACAGAGCTTGAATTTTGATCTAATACGGTATTTGCTAAAATACTAAATTGAATTTACTTGTATGAATATAAGGACCTAAAAATACTTGGACTTAAGATAAGAAATAACCATAAATATATAGGTCTGTTTATGTAAAAATTACCCAGTAACTTAATTAATTCAAGGAAAATATTAAAAAAAAGTACATGAACGCAAAACCAGTAAAAATTTGCAAGTTTTACGAACTGCTGATTAAATTTTTGGCGGAAAAAATTGCAAAGAGTAGAAATCTGTTCAATTGAGCTACCTCGTATCTTGAGTGATGCATATTTTCGCTAAAACAGCAAAAAAAAAGACTCTGATCTGTTGTCGCTATGAATCAAAATGGTATCTGCGTGGCTTCTGCTAGTCAGTATAACCTAACATACCACGTATTAAATTAAAGAAAACAAAATCAAGCGAATAAAATGCAAAATAACATGCTTAGCATTACAAAATTTTATTGTGTTCACAATAATTTGTTCCATTTCATCATTACTGCCAGATGAAGAACACTCCATTAGCAATTGTATTGTTGTAGCAATCACAGCTTTCTTCATACTTTTCTTGCTTACATCTATGATTGTATGTACGATATGTATATCCAACCGTTGGACAACTTTTTTGAAACCTTCAGTTGAGCACCCGGGTTTGGCCTTTTTTCGTCCTGTTCGAGGATTCTTTTCAAAAAGTTATCGATGGAAAATTAAATTTAAGGAAGCCACCTGGAAGTTCAAGTCATTAGCTGTGATATAAATATGTTAAATTCACGGTCAAAGTCGAAAAAGCCAGTCTAGCCAGACCCCGGTACCCAACGGAGGGATATATTTTGCCAAATTAATTAATAGCCAAGAAGAAGAAGCATAAATCGTAAAAGATACCTTCAATGCCTTCGATTTGTATTTCGGAAACTGCAGCAACGGTGACTGGAGGCTGTGGCTCAGAAGCAAATATATAGTCACATACCTCTATATCATTAGCGGATTCCTATTTAATATATGACTTCAAATAAACTTTATAAATTATATTTAAATTTAGAAATTTTTATTTAAATTTAGAAATTTTACTCAATTCGCAAATTGTAATTCCTGTTTATTTTTACTTTGTGAACAGCTGTTTTTCTCACTTGCAAATTCTTACAAGTAAAAACTTATCCAGTCAACTTCCCCTCAAAATGAAATGTCATTTTGCTCTCTCACTTTCCCCTACTTTGCAAGTTGTTTGGATATATGAACAGCAAACTTGATAATTTGAAACAGTTGTTATTGTTACAAATTATTTGCCTCATGAACAGATCTTACGCTACGAAGATCTCTTATATACTTATGTACACATTTTAGAAGCCTAGGAGCCGGCAGAAAATGTTGCTTAGATTTTGCTCAATACTGTAAATTCATGAAAGTAGCAGATAGTCAGTCACGCATAAGTTGTATGTTCAATCGCTGCGATGCTATCAAAACCATTTCAAAATTTCGTTTTCCTTGGTGTTTAAGTACAAGGCCATTTTGTAATCTCTGAGTAATAGTTTAAATAAAAAGAATTCACTGTTTGTATGTAGCTATGTACATATGTATTGATGTATGTATTTTCCCTAATAAATTAGAAAACCAGATCCAAAACGTGATTTCAAGTAGTGCGAGACAGTTGAAGAAGAGGTGAAGGTCGTTTCTTCCTCATCATCGTTCCTGCAGCTTCTTCTATTGAGTATGGGAATAAGTTTCCGACTTTCTTTATACAATTAAATAATAGATGATATTAAGTGAAGTATGTGCCATTGGAAGCTATAACTTTACTCCATCTTGTAGGTAGCACACGGACTTCTCTGAGAAAAAATTCGAGTTCTTTTGACTTGATACATTCAGTGAGTCAGTTTGCGATGCTCTCGTAACAAGTTAACCGTTCTCCAATAAGGGCTGACTGCATTGATCGGAACAGATGGTAATCCGATGGGGCAATATCTGGGGACTACGGCGGGTGGGGCAAGATTTTTCATTTCCCAATTCAGCCCCTCTAAATATTTGTAGACCGATTTAACAACGTGTGGCCTGGTGTTGTCATGCAGAAAAATCAGTTTGTCATGTCTACCGTCCCATTGCGGCCGCTTTTCTTTGAGAGCTTGATTAAAACGCATTAACTACAGTCGGTAACGATCACTAGTGATAGTTTCAGATGGTTTATGTAGTTCATAATAGATGATACCCTTCTGATCCACCACAAATGCCCAACATAACCATGAACCTGGTTCACCTTGCAGGCTCCAACATTTTAGATGCTCGACATTTTGTATCACCAGTGACGATGCGATGCAGAAAACCTTTTCTTTTCTGCCGTTCAAGACGCATGTGACACGTCACCAAACGTCTCCCGATATCCCTCTCCTTCAATTGATGTGACACCCAGTTACC
This sequence comes from Anastrepha ludens, assembly GCF_028408465.1. Taxonomy (NCBI): domain Eukaryota; kingdom Metazoa; phylum Arthropoda; class Insecta; order Diptera; family Tephritidae; genus Anastrepha; species Anastrepha ludens. The sequence goes on along the minus strand of NC_071499.1, from coordinate 21,283,500 downwards.
TGCTTTCTGGACAATTCCCATCACGTGCAAACGTTTATTGCCGGCTGATCTGTCAACATCCAACTCTTTAGACATGTCATCAAGGGTTCGACATGCGTCTTCATCCAATAATTGTTATAGTTGAGTGTCTTCAATTTCGAATTTTTTCGGTGCCCCTTCGCGATCTTTATTACTCACGTCGAACTTGCCACTTTGAAAGCGTCGAAACCTTTCTTTACAAGTTGTATTTGCTGGAGCGTCATTACCGTAAATATTGATCAATGTACGATACGTTTCAGCTGCACTCTTCTTTACTTTACTTACCGCAAATGCTGTTTTTTCGGGACAAATAAATCTTTTTTGGGGTCCCTATATCCTAGAACCACTTGTAGAACGACAGGATGAGGAGCTAAACACCCAAAAAGTGTGTAACCAGCTCCTGTGGAGATCGGACGACAGTCCAACGCAGCCTTAGAAAATAATGTAAAGCAGCACAGATAATTTGATTCTAATTTGGCTATCACTTTGTATCATTGTAATGATCGGAAAACTACAAAATAGGTGTATTGGTGACGAGAAGATACACTTCCTACTCTGCTACGAGGGGTGCCTTTTATATTTCGGGATTAGAGAACAAAAACAAATTTTAATCATTGAAAATCACTTTATTGTTTTTCAAAATATTCTCCATGAAGATCAATACACTTTTGCATGCGTTTGAACCAATTGTCGAAGCACTTTTGCCACTCTGAATGAGGTACCTCCAAAACATACATTCTGAATGCCGCAACCGCTTCTTCAGGTGTCGAAAAACGTTGACCTCTCAGTTTGTTTTTTACGTACGGGAATAAAAAGAAGTCATTCGGTGCCAAGTCAGAACTATACGGCGGATGACCCATTAATTCGATGTTTTGGGTGCTCAAAAATGCAGTTGTTTGAGCCGATGTGTGAGAGCTTTCTTGGAAAACAACTGGCAAACAAGTGGTTGTGTACCACTCAGAATTTACTGTTCTGCATTGTTCTAGTGGTATGGTTGCGACATGTCCAGTTTTTCTGAAAAAACAGGCGACCATTTGCTTGGAAGTGCTTCGTGCGCGAACACCTTTTGTTGGATTTGGCTCATCTTGAAACACCCATACAAATGACTGCTGTTTACTTTCGGGCTCATACGCGTAAATCCATGATTCATCACCTGTCACGATGTCATAGACGTGTTTCGAAGCCCCGCGATCGTATTTTTTGAGCATTTCCTTCGACCAATCGACACGAGCCTTTTTTTGATCGATTGACAAATTGTGTGGGATCCAACGCGAACAAATTTTTTTGACAGTCAAATGTTTATGCAATATTGAATGTATGCTGGTCCCACTAATGCCTAAGATTGGCTCAATCTCACGATAGGTCACATGACGATCTTGCAATATCAGTTCGCGCACAGCATCAATGGTTTTCGGAACAACAACTGATTTTGGACGACCCTCACGAAAATCCTCTTGGAGTGAACTACGACCACGAATTCACCATACCATCGATAAACACTGGTCCTTGATGGAGCTTCATCGCCAAAAATATGAATTAAGTTCATCCATGCAAAGTTGCTGAGTTAATCCACGTCGAAAGTTGTAAAAAATAATCGCCCGAAAATGTTCACGTTTTAATTCCATTTTTGGGCCGAGATTAATCTTTTAAGTTACTGTAAACAACACAAATAGCGCTGGTATTTCAAAACGTTCTGAGTAGGTAAAAGCCAAAAAATGTCAAACTTTGCGATACAGCTGTCAGTTGCCAGATTGCAACACCAGGGTTGCCAAATTCCGAAATATAAAAGGCACCCCTCGTAACAGCTTTGCGACAATCTTGTAAACTACTAGGGGAGCATAGAGATTGCCATTTCATCACCGTCAAATTGCTATCCACACTCGGGAACAGACCCAACCATTTGTATTGCTCGAAATAGAAGCAAGCATTTCTATTATGTACGAGCGTCTCAGAGTTTCAGGTATCCAATGGATGGGAGGACTAGAGCCAATTAATTTAGAATAACAATCAGAGCATTGCGAGGTGACTTAGGTGTACAAATCCTGTTAAAATGTTTAAATATTAGAATATACAAGCAGGTTCAATAAATAGGTACCCGTGTTAGAAATGAAGACATAATTTTTTCACAAATATTTTTTTTTTTTCAACATAGTCCCCTTTTAGAAAGATACACTTCTTCCAACGCTTCGGTCATTTTTTAAAATCTCTCCAAAAAATAGGATTTGTCGAACTCTCTAAAATACGCCTCTCTCTCGGCGATGACATAGTCGTTTGAACTAATTTTTTTTCGGCGAGCCATTTCTTCATGTTTGAGAACAAGAAAAAGTTGCAGGGAGCCAGATCGGGCGAATACGAGAGGGTGCGACAGCAATTCATAACGCATTTAATGCAGTTTGGCGGTGACAATTCCGGATGAATGCACTGGTGCGTTATCGTAGTGAAACAGCACTTTCTTTTGCGGCTGTGCCTCCTTCAATTTTTTGTGAAAACGGTCCAATAACTCACTGTAGTATTGTTCAGTGATCGTTCTTCCTTTTTCTAAACAATCCATGAGGATGACGCCGTTCGCACCCCGAAAAATTATCGCCATGATATTTCCGGCCGATGGGACTGTCCCCGCCTTTTTTGGAGCAAATTCATCGGGAGAAAATCATTATTTTGATTGTTGCTTAGTTTCGAGTGTATAAACGATGAATCCAGGTTTCCTCAACGGTGACAACTTGACGCAAAAAATTCCTGCGGATCTCGCTTAAATTGCTCCAAACACTGCTTCGAAGTTAATAGCCGCATTCGCTTGTTGTCTACCGTGAGCAATCGCAGCACCCATCGGGCTTAGAATTTTTTCATCGCCAACTTATCATGTAAAATATTAATTGCCGTTCCGGTCGACACACCTATGGCCCCTGTTACTTCGCGCACTTTGGTTCGTCGATCAGCGAAAATCACGTCGTGGACCTTTGTGAATGATTTCCTCTGTAACCACATCTGCCGGGCGTCCTGGTCGCTCCTCACCCACGCTTAAATTCGTTGAACCAACATCTAACTGCGGTCGTAGAAGGCGAAGCGTCTCTATAGACAGCATCCAACTTTTATCTCCTTGCATTTTTCCCATCCAAAAGAAAAAGCAAATCAGCAAACGACGATACTAGTATTTTTCAATCTTACCGAAAATCACGAAACACTTCTTACTCGAATAGCTGCCAAATCCAAACTAACCTATCAATCAGTCTGAAATTTGTTTTACAGTCGTTTAATATGTAGATGACAGCACTCGATGCTAACCCTAATTTTCCTCAGGAACGCACTCTGTCATCAAGCACGCGTACTTATTTAACCACCCTTGTATTTTAATCGCCAAGAAATGTATTACGAACTATGTTTAAAACGACTCCAACAATACTGCTAACACTATGGACGCTTTAGGTCTATGTAAGGGCTATTCAGATCAGCCAAATTTACCTAACCTAACCTAAAATATGTATATTTTAATGTTAACCATCTCGCTCGAAAGGAGTCGCAAAAGTTGCAAATATACGGGAGAAAATATTTTACGACTGCAGCGCATTTTAAACGATGAGCTTCGCTGCTTTCTCTTTTTACTTATTTTTGTTTTGCAAAATCATTTTATGTTTAATTATTTGGTTTTTTCTATTAGGCTGTAAAAAGCTAATACATTTTTTCATTACTATCTATCATGACTCCATTTCGTGCATTCATATCTACATAAAACCCTTCAACAACTTATCTTTTACTGATTTCGATTTTGCCTTTCATTTCCAACAGCCGGTAGCGCGGTGGACGATTTCATCAAGCAATTGCTGCCACTCCTTTCGCCCGGCGATGTGATCATCGATGGTGGCAACTCCGAGTACCAGGACACCGCACGCCGTTGTGATGAATTGCGTGCCAAAAAAATATTGTACGTCGGTTCTGGCGTGAGCGGTGGCGAAGAAGGTGCACGCCATGGACCATCCCTCATGCCCGGTGGCCATCCGGAAGCTTGGCCACTCATACAGCCCATTTTCCAGGCCATCTGCGCGAAGGCAGACAATGAGCCATGTTGCGAGTGGGTAGGCGAAGGCGGTGCTGGACACTTTGTGAAAATGGTGCACAATGGCATCGAATATGGTGATATGCAATTGATTTGCGAAGCTTATCAAATCATGAAAGCGCTTGGTCTGAGCCAATCGCAAATGGCTGCTGAATTCGAAAAATGGAATAGTGAAGAGTTGGACTCGTTCCTTACGGAAATCACACGTGATATTCTGAATTTCAAGGATGACAAAGGCTACTTGCTGGAGCGGATACGTGACACAGCTGGGCAGAAGGGTACCGGAAAGTGGACAGCAATTGCAGCGCTGCAATATGGTGTACCTGTAACGCTAATTGGAGAGGCGGTATTCTCGCGTTGTCTCTCTGCCTTAAAGGATGAACGTGTAGCGGCCAGCAAGCAATTGACGGGCCCAGGCGTGCAGGCTAAGGTTGAGAATCTACCCGTGTTTTTGAATCACATTAAGCATGCGTTGTACTGCGCGAAAATCGTGTCGTATGCACAAGGTTTCATGCTGATGCGTGAAGCAGCCAAGGACAACAATTGGAACTTGAATTATGGTGGTATTGCTTTGATGTGGCGCGGCGGTTGCATCATTCGCAGGTGTGTATTCTAGTTGAGGAGCGCGCGCTCTCTCTCTTGCGTCCGCTCATATATTTGCTTGTGGACTTTTAATTTATTACTTTATTTTTTTCCTTTGCAGTGTCTTTTTGGGCAACATCAAGGACGCCTACACTCGCAATCCACAGCTTTCGAATTTATTGTTGGACGACTTCTTCAAGAAGGCAATTGAAGTGGGCCAGAACTCTTGGCGTCAAGTTGTGGCCAAAGCCTTCCTATGGGGTATCCCTGTGCCAGCACTCTCGACCGCACTCTCCTTCTACGATGGCTATCGCACTGAGAAGCTACCCGCGAACTTATTGCAAGCTCAACGAGATTACTTCGGTGCACACACCTACGAGTTGTTAGGTGCCGAGGGCAAATTCGTGCACACCAACTGGACCGGAACAGGTGGCAATGTATCGGCAAGCACATACCTGGCGTAATTGGAATACACATTTCACGACACGTCGAGGCTAATGTTCCAAATGTCATTCCACTTTTTCCTTAGAAGCTAATTAGAGATAATTTTATAATAAAAATGTCGATATTTAAAAACGGTGTAAATAAAAAAAAACTACTCAAGTTGGAATCAAAACTTAACGTTTAAATGTGTTTTTATTTCATTTTTTGTTTTTCAGAAGTTTCAAATTTTTAACCTACTAACCTAAATGCAGCCAGTGCGATATAAACAAAGTAATTATCATAGTAGCAGATATAACAAGGTGCAACAATATGTCGGGCTTTTCATTTTATTTCGAGCGGCGTAATGCTTTTTTGGGCTGTTCGATGACAAGTTTTTCAGCGGAGTATAAGTGGCCAATGATTACCTGCAAAATATAGATAGATTTGATAAGAGCGTATAACAACAAAATAGGAGTACTTGAGTTCATATGAATGTTTAAAGGGTTTTCCAATAACAGGTGTTATTGTGGAATGGATTGCGCTATCGAGAGATGATTAACGATTTTTTTTTTTTATCGCCGGAATTGGATGGTATTGATCGGGACAACGTTTATTTTCAACAAGACGGCGCTACGTGCCACACAAGCAACGAAACCATTGATCTTTTACGGGAAAAGTTTCCGGACCGTGTTATCTCTCGAAGTGGTGATCACAATTGGCCACCGAGATCTTGTGATTTATCACCTTGTGACTTTTTTCTTTGAGGTCACGTGAAAGAGAAGGTCTACGCCATCATCCCAGGGTCGATTCAAGACCTCAAAGATGGAATTCGTGAGGTTATCGAGGGCATAGGGCAGCCACTTTGCAATTCGGTTATGGAAAATTTCATGAAAAGGATATTGTCCTGTAAACGTGGTTGTTGTTGTAGCAGCATAAACATTTCCCCTACCTACATACGGGGAATGCTGCTGGAGTGACAGTCCTTGGCCGGATATAAATCCGGGTCGTTTCGGTAACGTAGAACCGACTGTCGTGGAAACGCTGTAAGCGTGATCGTGATGGTCATTTGCCTGATGTTATTTTCCGCTATTAACGGCATACCTTCCTCTTTATAATGAAATAAACATCCAATCATTTATATTAAAAAATAGCATTTTTCTTTGAATATCAAAATAACACCTCTGTTTGGAAAACCCTATACTATGGACGATGTTTATTTTACTCAGCGAAGGCCCTAGTAGCCAGTGTGCTAATTAATGTAGGGTGATTTTGTATATAAATGATAATAATAATTATTATTATTACTATTTCATATTTTTCAAAAATTTTCATACATGAATGTATAGACCTAGAAACCAAAACCTTGCTCGTGATTTACTATTTAAAAAAATACTATGAACTTTAAAAAATACTACAGTGCAACTACAACACTGATCAGCTAGACACCTAAATACATCAGCCGTAACAATGGATAGTCAGTTCTGCCTCAATATCATTCATGTTTCCCGCTTGCTTCAGATCAATACATCAAACGCAAATCTAAATTTTCGATTTGAAGTATTTTTAATTGCAGTTGTTGTTTTAGTTAACTCACTCATTGCGGTGATTTTTATACTACTTTCATATTTACTACATCTACAACTATTCCGTTAGCACTCGCAAAAAGTGAATTTTTCAGTAACTCATCAGCAACCCATCGGTTTCGAACGCAAATCAACTAATAATAGCAATCAACAAAAACACACGAGTTCTAACCTGTCGCCGTATAAGCTCCAAATTCTGTTTTGCTTCCACTAGCTTATGATCGATGACCGCGAAATCGCTTATGCTTTTATTCTCCCTGAATGTATCCCGTATTTTGCGTCCAGCAAACATTCTACAATGTGTAAATATGGATTATTAAAATGTATTCAGTTACTGCAACAAGCATTTCACAATTTGGTTAGGTAAAGAGTGCAAACCTGAAGTTGTAGGCTGGAATTTTTTCTGCTTCCCGCAAAAGTTGGCGATAAATCGCAATCACTTGTCGTCTTGTGGACATTTTCGTTACTTTCTTTCAGCTTACACTTATAATTTGCCGTTTGTTACAGCGACAATTTTGCGAAATTAAAATAAATAGCCCAATTGGCGCAAACGCAGTAAAATCGTAAATCAGCCGCTACTGACGAACAATTTAGAATGGCGACACGTCAAAAACATATGGTACTAATGTCAGCTGACTGCATACAAATCTACTACAGTGGCCTCTGTAGGGCCATATCAAAGTTTGCCTGTTTGAGTGCGAATAGTTGGTATAAATTGTTGAAATGAGGAAAATGAGGGTATTTTTTTTAAATAAACTTAGTATAATAATAATAAAATTAAATAAAGTATAGTAAAATAAAATAAATATAATAAAATAATATAAAATGAAATGAAATGAAATAAAATAAAATAAAATAAAATAAAATAAAATAAAATAAAATATAATAAAATAAAATATAATAAAATAAAATAAAATAAAGTAAACCAAAATAAAATAGAATGCCGCAAGGGCATCTCTCATTAGAGAGTTGACGGGCATGACAACCCCGCGGCCCCTAGTCACGACCCCGCACGGACATCCCTCACCGAGGGGTGCTGGAAGTAACGACTCCACGGCTCCGAAGTTTCAGCGAAGAAGAAAACATACCGCTAAAATGCCTAACATGCCGGCTGTGTGAATGCATGTCTGAAGGACACAGTTAACCCAGAAGGAAATCTGTAAACCACCTGGCAGAAGGTTTAAAATGCAATTACCCGTTTCGAAAAACGGAGAGCCGCATTATAGAGGAATCTAATGATTGCAGCCGAGCGAGGATATTCGCTCAAGTGTCGGCAGAAGCCACGGCTGCCGGCGAGGGCTCTGCTCATCGGCATCAGATAGCGGAGTCGCCAGTGGTACAACAACAACAACACGAAAACCCCAACACTGCGACAAGTGTTTCTCAAGTTAATCTTGGGACCACAAGAGCAGGCCGTGTTAGACAGCGTATTCAATGGACAACGGAAATGAATGAATATGTCCTGCGCTGCTACTACATTTCCACAAATTGTGAAGAACCGGAGCACATGACGACCTATCGTGAGAGAATGCTAGACCTGTTTCTAAGAAGATATAGACATCTGAATGGGAAGCTAACCGAAAATAGCCTTGCTACAAGAAAAAAAGCAATCTTCCAACACGAATATGTAAGAAAAGAAAAGCAAGAGGAAATTAAAAGTGCAATACGCAACGAGCTACGAGGAGTGGAAGGAAGCGAAGAAGAAATAACACCAGAGATAACCGAGGCACGCAACCCACAGCCTGAAGATTTAGCGGAATTTACCAACGTACAACCTGAACTTAACTTGATCTATGAAAGTATTGAAAGCGATGGTCCAGAAACTAATGAAGAACGGGAGGTGAAAGATATTTTCCTTAATTATCTGGCGAATTATGAAGGTATGGATCCTTTGCTAAGACCAAGGATACCCCGATTAGGCGAATCGGAAAAATTAAACGAAGTGGTTAAAACACTTAACTCGAAAATTCTGCCAGCATATGTCGCCAATAGCACCAACTTGGAATATGTTAACACTCTCTTTTATGTTTCTGCTCTTACTACTGTACGATTACTGGGGAAGCACCCAAAGGTACAGACATTTAAAAATAAAACAACGCAAAAAACGCCAGTAGTCCCCAGGTGGCAAAGAAGACTCGAAACACGAATTGCCGGTCTAAGAGAATCTATAGGGAGGCTTACTTCATTTAAAAATGGGGCTAAATCTAAAAGGTTGTTAAGGCATGTATCTAGTATCATCGCGCCGCTTAAGCCTCAGACTGTGGGTCTTGACCAATTATCAGAGATAATTGATAGGAAAGTACAGCAACTCGCCGCTTACTCAAAGCGATTAAGAAGATACCTCAAAAGTAATCAGAGGCGGAAGGAAAACCAGCTTTTCCACAAAAATCAAAAAAGCTTTTATAGAAATCTGCAACAAAACAGCAATGCAGAATCTCAGACATTATATCCACAACAACAAGAGTTAGAGCAGTTTTGGGAGAAAATATGGGCACAAGCAAAACTCTTCAATGCTGATGCGAATTGGTTAGCCAAAGAAAAAGAAAAAGCGGATAACGTTGCACCAATGCACTTCTACGACATAAAAGCAGAAGAAATAAAGAATAATATATGTACTTCAGCTAACTGGAAATCCCCTGGCCTAGACCAGCTACACAACATATGGCTTAAAAAGCTCTCAGTAATGCACGAAGCACTCGCAAGATGCTACAACGAGCTACTGAAAAATATAGCTGCTATCCCAGAATTTCTCACTGCCGGAGTAACTTATCTTCTTCCAAAGGACGCACCATCTGCTGATCCAGCAAAATACCGCCCAATTACTTGCTTGAGCACGACATACAAACTCTTGACGAAAATTATCGCTAACCGAATATATGAACACTGTGAAAGTAACAGCATTTTATGTGAAGAACAGAAAGGTTGCAGGAAGCGCACAATGGGCTGTAAAGATCAGCTTATTATAGACACTGTTATCACAGGAGTAGCTCTGAGAAGAAGGCGGAATTTAAGCGTTGCATTTATTGACTACAAAAAAGCTTTTGATTCAATGCCGCATGATTACCTATTAGAGATATTAAGAATATACAAAATCGATGCTGCCACTGTTGCCCTCTTGGGCCGCTTAATGAGCAAGTGGAATACAAAACTGGTTCTAAATGGAACTGTTTCGAAACAGATTTCAATCAAACGTGGTATATTCCAAGGGGATGCCTTAAGCCCGTTATGGTTCTGCATTGGTCTCAATCCACTTAGCAGGCTTCTCACACTTAAACAAAATGGCTTTATACTCAAAACTGAAGTAAGAGAGCACACGTTCAACCATCTTCTGTTTGTTGACGACTTGAAACTGTACGCAAACAAAAAGCATAAGCTATATGAGCTGATAGATGCCACTAAAGCTTTTAGCGATGACGTGGGAATGGAATTTGGACCAGATAAGTGCAAAATAATACATTTGATTAGAGGTCAGCTTGATGAATCCGAAGAAAACTACGCAGTAGACCAAAATACGATTATAGACAACTTGCATAGCAGCGAATCTTATAAATATTTAGGATTTCTGCAACTTAAAGGAATCAACCACACGCTAGTAAAGCAAAACCTCATTAAAAAATTTGAGGCACGACTGAAAGCTATATTAAAAACTAGTCTGAACAGTGGAAATAAATGCAAGGCAATCAATACCTGGGCCATACCTCTTTTGACATACTCGTTTGGAGTAATAAAATGGTCTCAGACAGACATCCTTCGGATTGAAACGCTGATACGCACCACTTTCACAAAGTTCCAAAGCCATTACCCTCAAAGCGCTGTGGAAAGAATATCGCTTCCTCGAAACGTTGGTGGGAGAGGAATCATTAATATAGCGCGCCTACACTTTTCGCAAACTTTGAAGTTACGTACATATTTTCTAAGCAGCGAGTCCCATCTATTTAAAGCTATCGCTATGGCAGATAATGGCTTTACCCCGCTAAGTCTGATGGAGCAGAATATCCCAGTACCTGAGGGGGTTAAATCCCCAGCAGAAATGATCGCAGCATGGAAGGCAAAAACAATACACGGTGCCCATCCGCATGATCTCGAAATGGAATGGATAGACGCACAGTCATCCAATTTATGGTTGAAAAGAGGAAAACTATTTTCTGAAACAGAAGGTTTCGCAATTGCTATCCAAGACCGAGTTATTCCAACAAGGAATTTCCGAAGGTCGATACATGGCGAGGCAATAGAAGATAGATGCCGAAGGTGCGGCATTTACGGTGAAACAATCGACCATATAATTGCTGGATGTAGCGTACTTGCCCCCCGTGAATATGTCATGAGACATAACAATATAGCAAAGATCCTCCACCAACAACTCGCGATCAAACACGGTCTCTTACAAGCAGAAGTCTTGTATTTTAAATATGAACCAAAGGCAATAATCGAAAATGCAAATTTTAAACTGTACTGGGACAGATTTATATCCACAGATCAAACAGCAGCTGCCAACAAACCTGACATTATCTTGTTCGACAAGACAAATAAAACGATCGAAGTAATCGATATAGCGGTGCCCCTTAATCGCAACATCCAAAGCACATACTCCACCAAAGTATCGAAGTATGCAGCTCTGGCCATAGAACTTAAACGGATGTACAAAGCGAGGGAAGTGAATATAATACCAATAATTATATCTTCCACTGGATTAGTGCCTAAGCATTTAATAAAAAACTTGAAGAAGTATGACTGCCAACACCTCTTAGAAGACATGCAGAAGTCGACCATACTGGACACATGTGCAATAGTTCGTAGATTTTTAAATATTTAAGCAATAGCAATCGCATGGGCGTAGAACTTGGACTACGCTCCACCAGAGCACAATCCCTTGAAAATTTTATCCGGGATGTGTAATCTCCGGCAATAGCCGAGATGGATTAAGCTCAAAAAAAAAAAAAAATAAAGTAAAACAAAATAAAATAAAATACAATAAAAGAAAATAAAAAAAAATAAAATAAAATGAAATAAAATAAAATAAAAATCGTACGGCGGTTGCCAGATCACAATTTGCCTGTTTGAGTGCGAATAGTTAGTATAAATTGTTGAAATTCAAATGAGAAAATCGAGGTTATTTTTTAAATAATGTAAGTTAGATATAATAAAATAAACTTAAATAAAAAGGATACGGTCGCCCTTCAGCAGGCAATGGCAAGTCTCCGAGTGCATTTCTGACATGAAAAAGCTCATCATTAAAACCATTCACTATGTAACTGCCTGACGAGAGTTTTATGCGCACAGGTAGCTGTCCTTCGTTTGAGGCACTTGAAAGTTTAAACTCGTTTTTCTCGAAACTATTTTTTCCGACATGGTCTGCATGATAACTCATACAGTTTTTAATATTTTTTGATGCGGTTTTTTTGTTTAATATTCGAAAGTGTTTTCTCTATAGTCTGTCGAGCCGGAGTTTTCATATTTTTATTAAAAAATTTTATAAACATAATTAAAGTGTGACATTTATGACATAAAACGCATAATCCTTTTTAAAATGCAGTAAATTGCAAAAATTTTCTAAATTTAAAAATCCGGCTCGACAGACTATGATTACAACTTCATTTTACAAGAATTTTTTTACTTTTTACAGATCCATCAACACTTCAAGGAGAAATGATGCAGACCGTGGATCAACTCTTTTTTCATTGTACTTTGGGTCACGTTTTTTTGTAAAGAAAAATTAAAATAAAAATTTTTGTAAAGTTTAAGTACTAATAAACAAACATTTTTTTATTTTTATTTCTATTGTTATCCCTTCTAAAAGCAGTTTGCTTTAAGCGCATTTTCGGCGCTGCTAGAACCCCTTAATTCATATAGAAATTATGACATTAATAAACAAAAAAATGTTTGGTTTTTTGTATTCATGTTACTGACGCCGATGTTACAATGCCCGCCGATTGAGAAGCCCCGCTGCGGCCTTCCTGGAAGAATTGAGTGTACATTTGCCATTTTAAATGATTAAAATAAAAAAAAATCATATTATTTTAATGTATAAATAAACTGTATGCAAATTTTGAAAAAAATTTATTGACTTCGTCATTTTAAATAATTTTAATGAGAATTAGGGAAAATATGGCCGTTTACAGGACTGTCTCCTTAAATATTAAGATACAACATTACAAATACAAAAAATAAAATGAAATACGTTTATAATCATAATAACAAAAAAGGCGCAACCCCCAGAAGCTTAGTTAATCTATTTGATTTCTGACAGTGTAGGTGATTAGCCTGCCGCCAAAAAATAGTCACTTGTATTTTTAACAAAACCACACGCCGAAATACGCAGTCGTGCACCCAAATAGATATTAAATTTTTACTTAATTTTAGTTCGGAACAGTAAAAAGACTTTCATTTAGATACAATGTTTCGATTTTACTGTGTAAAGTAGCACTTGCTAATTTGCGTAGCTGCAAACAACTTATTTGGAAATGATTGCCATAAAATAAAAACATTAATTGGGGTTTTTTGTGGATCTTAAGTATTCTAGTGTAGAAATTCGAAAAAATCGTTTTTTTTTTATATTTTCAAAGCTTAACTTTTCAATAATATGTCCTTAAAAGGATTTGTTAAAATTTTAATTATTTCCAGAGATATATGTAGCTATTTTAGTGTCACGACTTCTAAACTGGCTCAGCTGGAACGCCTCAGCGCGTAATTGCACCCAAAACTTTAAACGCGTTTTTCTCGAAACTATATTTTTCACAATGTTTACCTTGATTTCGCAGGTTCTACTTAACCGATTTACTTGAAATTTGGTGTGAGCCTTCTCAATATGTATATCTTTCGTACTTACTATTATTATAAACAAAATAAAAATTTTTACTACTTAAAAAAAGTTCCGAAAAGTAACAAAAAGTAGTAAATAAATTTATAATGCCCGAAAAAGTCGTAACTTAGCCCAAACAAATTTTTTTCGACTTTTTTGTAGTAAGTACGATAGCAGCATTCATCAAGATTAATAATCTTTTTTATTTTTTTGTTTCAGATTATTAGAACGCTTGCAATCGTGGCAGGTGTGGCGGGCCATTTTTTGTTAATCCCCCACTTCAACAACTTATAACTTTTTGAGTTTTTGGTTTTTTGAGATTTTTAAGTTTTTTATGTACTTTTAAAACATTAATAAATATCTTATTAAAAAATGGATGGTAAAAATATTTTTCATTTTTTATTTATAGCACTCGAAAAAACACCTCAAATTCATGCCTCTACACTAGAATACCCTCTTAAATTTTTTGAATCATCAATAAAATATCAAAGTGAATATGATTTTATTTCATAAAATAAATTTCAAAACTTTTTCTCAGACACATTTTTTTAACTTCGCTAATTTCTATTTCCTAACCTCACGATTTAATTTCCCAAATTCCCTTGAAAATACCTTAAGTAAGCAACACTGCACTAATTTCCGTTTCTCCGTTGTTCTACTACAATATACCGTAATCTGTGCAAGAGAATTCAACCATATGCCTTCGTAGTGCATTCGCAGTTTTTCTCCGAAAACTTGTTGTGTGGGATCGTTGTGCTAATTGAATAAAATTGATTTTTTTCACTTAAACTTTCTGCTTAAAATGTGGCAAACTATTTGCAATAGAAAAATGCGATTATTTTTAACTTTCTCCGAGTATTGTATATGAGAAGTGTACGAAATCTGTGAAAAATGAATAGTTTACAAAGTGAACAGATGGAAGAAATATTCGATGCGGATTCCAGCGTACTTGCGAAATCTGCTGCAGACAACAAAGACAACCGTGTTTGTGCCCTGTCACTTGTGGAGGTAGCAGCAAATAAGCACAAATATGTGGGGGATGATTACAGGGACGAAGGTCAACAACTTGACGAGGAGGAAACGATTTTTCTTGAACGTCGTTGCAACAGTCAATGTAGCGTAAGCAATGCAGCTGAGACTCCGATAGAGGCGACAACCCCCATCTCACCCACCTCACCAACCTCTACACCCTCACCAACTAGCGCACAATCAACCCCTTACACAAACAAGCCCACGGCATATGCGTGTATGCAAAATCAACTAGAAAGGGAGGATGAAGAAGAAGAAGTAGAGGTAGAGGTAGAAAACACCACAGTGGAATCAACACGAACCGATATAGCAAATACTGACCACCATGTGTTTGAAGCATGCAAGGAAACGAATGCTATTTTCGGTGATGATACTTTGTTGCCCTCGGAGCATTACGATAACACATCCCCTCATCCGCTTAGTGAACGTTGGTCTCCTCTAGGCGCGAACTATGACGATGCAATGAGTCCTACTTCTGAATTGCTGAGTCCCGAATCCGAATTAGAACTTTTGAGTTCCGATAGTCAGGATAAGCAGGAGTTGTTGCGTAATGATTCCAACGAATTGGGACGCTTAAGAAATATGGAAGAGGAACAGGAGCTGTTAACTACTTCTCTGATGGCATTGACTTCGCATTTTGCCCATGTTCAATTAAGGGTGCGACAAATTGTGGAGGCGCCTTCACACGAACGAGATCAGCTACTGAAGGATTTGGAGGAATTTGCGTTTCGCGGCATACCGGAAGTAAGTTATAAGTTTTAAAGTTTGATAAGTGGTAAGGAAGATGTTTGCAAGAGAGAATTTGATTGAAGCTGATGGTGAAGAATATACACCTCAGTAGTGTTTAAGTGTACGGAGAGGAAAGTGAAGAGTGTAGAGGAAGAAGATTTAAAAAAATAAATAAATGATTGGCGCTTGCAGTTTTGTTCGGTATTTGGCCGAGCTTCTCCTCCTATTTGTGGGGCGCATCTTAATTTTGTTCCACAAAGGGAGGGACCTATATTACAATTTTAAGCCAACTCCGAACTACAAATGGTTTTTTTATGCGAAGCTTTTTAATGGCAGAATTACACTCGGAGGTTTGCCATTGCCGAAGGCGACGGCTATTAGAAAACACTTTTTCTATCATTTTGCTGTTTCATGCCGAAGTTTCGAACCTCCGTAATTTCAATGGTAGTCACAAACCAACCCATTCCGCCACGGCGGCCGCAAGAAGATTTTAACTTAGTAAAAAGCAAAACACAATTTTTGTAATTAGAAGTTGCTTTGAATTAAGGAAATCTTCTGGATTTTGATATTCCTCGGTTTTAACTTTTTTAGTAGCTTGTCTGCTGCCCAAGCAACGATTGAGTATCGTCAGTCGACACAAAAGATTGCATCTTAATATAAGGAAGTGGAGTCTCTACCTGAAGTCCCCTCCTAAGTCTCTCTTTTCGGTATTTGGGTCATTACAATGTCTTCCATACTGAGGTTTTATCAATTGTGGTGGAGTAGAGACACAGGTACGATTCTTGCGAGAAATAGGGAGACTCTTCAGAACGTTTTCATGCGGCTAGTGCAAGCTACAAGACCAGCGGCCCTCAAGATAAATGCAGAAAAGATGAAATACATGACATGATCCTTTCATGAAAACCACATCAGAATCGGAAGCTATATTTTTGAGCTGATGCAAGAGTTTAAATACTTAGGCCTAGTATTCAGTATAAATCCGTCCTTATCAATACAAGACCGTATTCAGGCAGCTAATAGAGCATACTTTGGCCATATCAAACTTATGAAGTCTTCATTGATATCAGAGGGAAAAAAAGCTCCAGATGTACAAAACTTTAATAAGACCGGTTCTCACCTACGACTGTGAAACATGAGTCCTTAAAGTTCATGTCGTGAATTTACTGATGCGATCTGAAAGAAAAATTCTCAGAAAAATATTCGGCCCTATACCGGCCCGATTAGAAGACGGTGCATACCGTATACGGCATAACCACGAGCTCAGTGTTTTAATCGCGGGTCGAAATGTAACGCAGCTTATAAAGTCGCCAAGATTATGGTGGTAATGACATTTCCTAAGAATAAGCACCGAAGAGCGACCAAAAAAGTTGTTGAAGCAAATCCTGAAGGAGCAAGAAGGAGAGGCTGAGCAAGGCGACGATGGTTGCAAGACGTAGAAGACGACATACGTAAGATAAGAATCTCAAAGCATAGAGCGAAAGCGGGCGGTCGAGAAGAATGTAGACGTATTGTCGAGGAGGCAATGGTCCACTCCGGACTATAATGCCAATATGATGAGGAGGGCCAGGTCCCAGCTAGAGCGCTCTGGGTACCAGTCGAGCACCATCCTACCTCTGTCGGTCACTGGCTTGCGCAGTGTTCAGTTAATCCATTTCCATTTTTGCTCTCGTATTCTAGTGCCGATTAGTTTTTGTCAGCTTTGATCAAGGAGTTGTTCGTTTGAAATTCTCTTATTACCACTTATATATTTAAATTGGAAAGGACTTTTTAGCTCGTACGTTGGTAAGGAAGGAAGGCGTGATGCCTATGAGATGCAAATGATATAGTCTATAGATCAGGATTAAATACCAAACTATATATGAAGAAGCTTTACACAATTCTTTCCTTTGGCTTGATTTCGTCATGACAGCACAATTTTTGAACTTAACATTGGGTGGCTTCTTGTGGCTGTTTTTTTATCGGGATAGACTAAGAAGTACAGCATTCAGACAACATTAAGTTCATTGTAAATCACTGGGATTCCCTTTTGAATTTCCTTTAAATCTATCCGACCTCCGTCAATCTTGTGATGCCAAGGAGTCAACGTGGTCGCTTTTTAACACATCCGTGTCAAAGACCTCAAGCCTGATACGAGCGAAGAACGCACAGAAAGTGGTCCGCCGTCTCATCCTCCTCTCCACATGCTGGGCAGAGTGCACTGTCTGAGATGTCCACCTTTTCCATGTGTTTTGCCCATAGAAAGTGGCTCGTCATAAGTCCAACCAGCCTCCTACAGTCCCCTCTGCTTAGTGACAGGAGGAACTGCGACGTCGGTTGGACATGACAGGCTGGCTTAAATAAGAGTCCGACTGAAAAAACGCTCATAAAAACCACCAGCTGTTCGGAGGGGGGCATACAACTGATACCTACCATTCAGGGACCGACATCAAGACGTATACCACAAATTGAAGGTGGAGCTCAGCCAAACACCCAGCGTACGATGAGGGTGATAATTATATAATATATATACATAAGTAAAGGTTGATAAATTTAGTGATATCGAATTTTAAATTGAAATTGATTGGGGAGTATTTACTACTTCTGTGTAGAACCATTCATGACATTTATTTCTTAAAGATAATCTCTTTCGAATGTTGGCCGCAACTGCATCGTAATTCGGTCATCCGTAAACTTCGGTCGGTACCTCGTGAATAACTTTAGTAATGTTGGCTTCCAATGCCTCAATCGAAGCTGGTTTATCCACAAAATGGGCCTCATCGCTGAACAGAGTTCGGGCCCCAAAGTGCGGATCTTCGGCGAGTATTTCAAGAGTCCAACGACTGAGTTTATGACGCTTTGGAAGAGCGGCCGACTTCTAATCTTGGATAAGCTGTATTTTATATGCTTTCAAACCAAGATCTTTGCGTAAAATCGCCCACGTACTGCCATAAGATAGGCCATGTTTTTGAGATCGGCGTCGAATGTATTCTTCCGGATCTTCAGCAAAACTCTCATTTACAGCCGCAATATTTTCTTCACTTCGGGCGGTACGTGGTCTAATCGGTCGAATATCAGCCAATAATACAAAATTATTCTCAATTTTGTCGAACAGTGCGTTCGGTAGGATGGTTATGTACACCATAAGTTCACTTGGGCGCGCGAGGAACACTTTTCACAGAGAGTCGAGTTTCGTAATAAAGTTGCACGATTTGCAAACGTTGCTGAGGCGTAAGTTTTTCCTTGATGAAATGTCAATGAATACTGGAAAAACTTTTGTATTTAACTTGACAGTAGCCACTCGTGATCTGTCAAAAAAAACCCCATTGGAAAAAGTACCTTTAATCTGATCACCCTTTATAAATTCCAGTAACTCAATATCTTCAGACGCTGGGTGTATTAGAGTGGCATAAGCGGCCACTAATGTAAGGTTTCTATATAAGGAGCTCTTAGAATACCACACAATTCAGATGTCTTTAAGGTTTAAGATACACTTGTTTTAAAGCCAGAGTTAAACATTGTTTAGTCTAAAATTCTTGTGAGTTAAAGTTTAGTTCTCTTAATTAACAAAATAGTAGATTTTATGACCTCTTTCAACAATTATATCATTAACGGCGCCTCTGATTTATTGCAGCCAATAGTGCCCGGCTCAGCAGGCGATATGAATCCTGACGCATCCTCCCTTGCACAGCCTGACGATGAAGCGGTGCGACAACGACAATTTGAACTGATTGAACATCTGAAATCGCAACTAAGTGAATTAGAAAAACTGGCGTATGAATCGGGAGCGCCGGTTTTGCCCCAACACATCTTACTTGAGAAGCAGAAGATAATCATTGACGAGCTTAAAAACAAATTGAATTTGCAAGTTGACGAGCGCGATTTGCCCGAGCTGAGTTCCGAAGAGTTGAAGAATCATGTAGACAATGCCATCGGCGAATTTGTAGGCCCACTGCGAATGAAGGAGCAATTGGTGGCTCAATTGAAAACACAAATAACTGATCTCGAACGTTTCATTGCCTTTTTGCAATGCGACACGGAGGATTCGAAGATGAAGACTCTCAATGGTAGTGAGAAATTAAATGAACCCTACAATAGTTATGCTGCCAAGAAGAAGGGAGAAAAGGTGCGAAAACTGCATTTGAAGCCACAGCAGGACGTAACAGAAGATACTCTCAATGCTTTGCATCCAAATACAAGTCGAAATGCCGCACAACAAAGTCATGGTGAGACTTTGAACAGTAAGGCACATAGTTTGTTGGATAAGGCTTCCTTGTTGATGCAAATGTTTGCCACTACACATTTTGGCGCCAAAGCTGATCAATTCCAGAAGAATACGCTGAAGAAAACATCAAAGGGCAATCACTGGGGGTAAGTAGATATGAGTATTTTTTATTCTGCTTTCTCCTTAAATATTCTGCTTTCTAAATCCTTACAAGTTTTGGTTTCTGACAATCCTACCACAATTTTCCATGCGGAGCTCTTCGCCATAATGGAAACAGCGGGAATCATATCCAAAAGAGGGTTCGAGAAAGTAAAAATTAAAATACTTTCAAACAGCCAATCGGTTCTCAAAGCCTTGAATAGCTTCACATTCAAGTCAAAAGTCCTAATAGAGTGTAACAATGCGCTCAACAAACTGGCCACTCCTAATCAGGTCTCACTCATTTGGGTACCAGGACTATTTATTGGGTTAACCCCATTTTTCGGTTTTAACAAAAATAATATAAAACAGGAAACCAAAAAATGGATCCAACCGGCCAAAAGTTTTTGAACTTCTATGGTAACAGAGCAAAATCCGCTCTAACCCCAGATAAAAAGGGCCTCAGATTACTCTGTGAAGCACTTACAGATCAATTTGCCTGTAATAAGCAATCAGAGGTGCTATTCTCATAAAAGATCAATGGTTTCGTTGCTTGTGTGGCACGTAGCTCCGTCTTTTTGGAAATAAACGTTGTCCAGACCAATACCATCCAATTCCGGCCATAAAAAATCGTAAATCATCTCTCGATAGCGCAATCCATTCACCGTAACTGTTGCTCCAGCTTCATTTTCGGAAATGTAAGGTCCAATGACTCCACCGAACCATCAACCGCACCAAACAGTCACACGTTGAGGATAGAAAGGCTTTTCAACAATAGCTCTTGGATTTTCTGAGCCCCAGATCCGACAATTTTGCTTGTTGACGAAGCCAATGGACCTCATGGACCGAAGTGGAAAAGGGCCTCATCACTCAAGATGATTTTTCGATGGAATTCCGGATCGTTTTCATGCATTTTAACGATCCAATCAGCAAAGACACGACGTCGTTGATGGTCGGTCGGCTTGAGTTCTTGTGTTAATTGGACAGTAAAAGCCTAAGACCCGAATCTTTATGCAAAATACGGTGTAATGACGTTTGTGGAATGCCTAATTCCAAATAACGACGAGGAATGGACACACCTGGGTTTTCTTCAATACTTTCCACTACAACAGCAATATTTTCGGCTGTTCTTGAGCGACGTGCACGGGTTTTATTCCTCACCTCACTAACTTGTCCCAACAGCTCGAATTTGTTCACCAATTTCTGTATTACGGTTGTTGTTGTTGTAGCTGCTTAAACATTCCCCATACTTACATACGGGGAATGCTGCTGGAGTGACAGTTCTTGGCCGGATATAAATCCGGGTCGTTCCGGCAACGTATAACCGACTCTCGTGGAAACGTCAGTATTGCGGTCCAACAAGGTGCTTCACGATGACCCAAAAATGGTCGAGTTTTACGAACTGTCTCTGCCAAATTTTCACCATTTTTATAGTGAATTTTAATGCGTTGGTATGGCGTGGTTTCTACTTGTCAAATATCAAAAAACGACAGCTTCAAAAGTGATCCACGAAATGGCGGGCTATTCAAAATAACCTCTGTTATTGGAAAACCCTTTAGTACAAGATTATGCAGGTTCTGCTGTGATGAAAAGCAGTCTTTGGAACACTTAATCACCAACTGTGAGGCATTAGGCCACAGGAGACGCAGAATCCTGTGCTGGTACCTATTAGAGGAGGAAGACCTACAATTGCTCCCTCCGAAGGAGCTGGTTCGATTCCTCGGTATACTAAATAATTATAGCTAAGTAATGAGGGGCGCACAATAGAAGACCTTAGCCTACCTAACCCGTACAACCATTACCATTACCATTCTGACAATCTTCCGAGAGGTTACGACATTTGTATTTCATGACTTTAAGTGAAGATTTCTTTTCCCTGCTCTGTTGTTTTAGAAAAAAAAAACATTATTTTGAACTGTAAAGACCGTGAGTCGTTTCTATTCGAACTAAGTTTGAACTGAAGTAAATTTTCAAAAGTGTCTCGCTAGCGTTTAAAGGAACCAATTAATAGGCAACCAAGCACTCAGCCCAGATGAATAGCCTCAGAGCCATCTAACCTACCTACCAACCGCAAAATTGGCCATTTCATATTACAAAACATTTAGCATTAATTAAAGTAAATATTTTACAATATTATAATAATTTTATTTAAAATGTTGTGCATATATTTTTCGTTTAGTGATTTACGCGCTCAGCTCGAAGTCGACATACAGGAGGTGGCTTCACTGGCAGCTACACTCAGTTTCGATCGTGAAAAGTTGGCCAACATGAAGCGCGCACTGAAGAACTCAAATCGCAATGTTAGCGCCTCCTTAGCATTGAGCGCTCACAATGGCACCGTCACTATACCGCCCCGTGCGCGTCCACGTGCCACAACAACAACAAATCGCAAAGATCTTAAGACATACACCGTGTCCTCCGATTCGGATGAGGACACCTACGATTGTTATGCTTGGGAGCGTAATCAGTGGCGTAAGTCGCATGGTTCGCGTTATAATGGCGGCGACTCAATTGCAACGATAAGTAAGGAGTTGACGACAGCGGTGCGCAAGAACTTTTCCATGACACTCTTGCGGCTCATACAACATGGACTGCGTGTGGAAACCGAATCGGCTACTTCCAGTCTAATTGTGCCATTCATGCGCTGCCTCCATCCGTCCCCAGTTTTTGCCGCTGAGCAGGGTTATCGCACACGAGACGCAACTACCACTTCATCCTTTGTTTCTTCGGCGGCCTTCTCTTCCACCTACAATGCCAATTACACGGGCAACGATTGCGACGAGGAGAGCACAAGTGGATTCTTTGGCACGGGTGGCAGTCGACCGATGCATGCGTGGGAACTCATTTTGGAATATTACTATCTGAAGAATGGCGACGAATTTAATAATACACCGGCACGAAAACTTTCGCAAAGTTTCAATTTGGATATTGTGGACTCGCAAGCGGTGACGGCGAAGCAGGGTTTCCTCAGTGCGGTGGGCATGATAATTGCCATGCATCGGCCCTACAAACGCAGCTACAATGCACATTTCAAGGCTTTTGTTTGTGCAGGACTGAAGTGAGTACTAAATTTCACTGCTGTTATTGAACTTCTCTATCTTTCCTATCTTTGCAGCTGTCATCAGTTGGTTGAGTGGTTGAATTTAATATTTAGCTGCACCGATTTGGTAGACACTTACTACACCGCCAACAGCTATGTGGCACGCACTGGTTTTCGTGACTCGTTGCGTTCAATTGATGCGCTCACCAAATACGATTTTGATTTGCCTGTAGATTTGGCAATTCGACATTTTCGAAATCTTTAATTAGTCAGCGTAATTAAGTAAGCACAGTGGATGCCCAAAGTGTATATATACCTACATACATACATATTACGGAGTCCACAAGTCAACTAATTTCATATCCTAACATAAAAAAGAAGGCAAAACCCAATGTACTTATACGAGTTAATGCAAACTAATCGAATTTCTTCCAAATTAGTGTGCGCATTTATTGATGTGTTGCTCAAGTATTCGTATGCTATAGTTCGAATATTTGTGTATGTCAGTGTGTAATTTATGCTTTCATATGTCGTTTAGTATTGAAAGGCACCAAACTCTAGTCCATTTTTATTCTAGTCTAATACTACTCTATGTATGGTAATATTTATGTAACTATGTATTAAATAACCAACTAATGCCTAAGTAGCGATAAAACAAACTCTAATCTATGCAACTCATGCCTTTACTTTTATGTACATAGATAAAACTTGGCTAAGAATAATTGGTGTACAGTGTGCTTTTCCTCTCGGCTTGCTTGCTCTCAAATATTTTGAGCGTTGAGGTTTTAACTTCATTTCGTTTGAATGAAATTGTTCGAATTTAAAAAAAAAACAAAAAACTTGCATTGTTACGACGCACGAACTGCAACTTTTTGAATTGTGTACTGAAAATATTGTATTATTATGCATAATACACAACATATCGCACCCTAAATACAAAAGGGTCACAACTCAAAATTTTCCACACTCGAGCTTGGTTGTTTACAGTAGCACAGAAAACAAACTATGTGACATATCACGCTGAAATTTGCCATGTACCAAAAAACAAAAAATTTATTTTTGCCATATGTCATCCGCGGACCGTTTTATTGATAACGTCTCGTTCATGTTTGAGCAGAAGGTACATTTTGAGTTGTGACCCTTTTGTATTTAGGGTGCGATATATACATACACACATTTTGTCAAAGAAGTACGGGGAATTGTTCCATAAAACGCAGAATAATTGTTTAATCATCAAAATTTATTTTGTCGCCTTCAAAATAGGCTCCATTCGAAGCACTACCCATGTGCTAACGATTAGTTCAGTCATCAAAGCACCTTTCAAATGCATTTGAAGAGATCTTCTTCAGCTCCTTCAGCGAATTCTCCTTAATGGCCTCTATCGACTCAAAGCGGCGTACGCGGAGTGGCAATTTAAGTTTTGGGAAAAGGAAAAAGTCACAGGGCACTAAAGCCGGTGAATACGGTGGTTGTTCGATGATATTTGTCGAGTTTTTGGTCAAAAAAGTGTTCACAAAATGAGTCTTGTGAGACGGTGCGTTGTTATGGGGCAAGATCCATGAGTTTTATTTGCTCAAATTGGGCCATTTCGTTGCGAATTCTCTCTCAAACATCGCATAACTTCCAAATAATATTCTTTATTTGCCGTAGCACCATTAGGAACGAATTCCGAGTGCACAACATCATAATAATCAAAGAAAACGATTAGCACGACTTCCACTTTTGACCTACTTTGACGTGGTTTTTTGGGTTTCGGCTCATGTAGACAGCGTAATTCAGCCGCCTGGTTGCATGTTGACTGGCTTGCATGTCAAACTCATATACCCACGTCTCATCACCTGTTATGATGCGCTGGATAAACGTTGGGTCCGAATTCACTTGCTCAAGCATGTCGTCAGCCACATTCTTCCAATGAATTTTTTGAAAGAAATTTAACTCTCTTCGAAGGAGTCGAGCAGCCACGCATCTCATGCCCAATTGTTGGTGTAAAATGTTGCGAATTGATTCGTGAGACCCGCTAAGGTCACGAGCTACCTCCCTCAAACTTAAATGGTGGTTCCCCAGCACCATTTACTTGACTTTGTCGACGTTTTCATCCGTTGAAGACGTTGATGGACGACCAGATCAGGGCAAATCTTCCACGACTACTACATCTCGGCCCTCTGCAAAAGCCTTATGCCACTCGTAGACCCGTGTTTTTGATAAAGCACCCTCGCCATAGGCTTTCTGCAACATTTTCAACTATTCGGCACACGAAATCCCGTTCAAAACGCAAAATTGAAGACAAATACTCTGACCGATATTGTTATCCATAGTGAAAATCGCAGAGCACACCTGCGGTTGACTAATATAATTAAATGCCAAAAACAAGCTAATTGACAGATCACCCTCAAACTCTGTGACATTATAGAGGACAGTTGTACCAGCATTCTAGCAAAAAAGATTTAGACATATTTGCAACACGCGCTTTTTAAATGACAGGATATATGAATACGGCGGCCGCCGTAGCCGAATGGGTTGGTGCGCGACTACCATTCGCAATTCACAGAGAGAACGTCGGTTCGAATCTCGATGAAACACCAAAATTAAGAAAAACATTTTTCTAATATCGGTCGCCCCTCGGCAGGCAATGGCAAACCTCCGAGTGTATTTCTGCCATGCGCTCAAATTCCAAAAGTCAAAGTTTTGGCTTCAATTTGCTTGCATTTAGTTTTCCTGTAAAGACGAAATACCTGCACAAATACTTGCAACTGAGTAAGATGAAGATAAAAATTAGTAATAGGAGAAACTTGCCCACATTTTTAACTGGCCAGGTAGTAGTCACCAACAACTATGGCAACTTATTTCAACTTCAGCGTGAGCACTTTAATCTCAGCGTAAAGCACACTGTACAAATTTTTCGTGCATCATTCATAAAAATAATCTTGATATGAATATCATTAGATGTGAATAGGCTTTGGTGTTATTAAAAATATAAATATTTTTTGGTTACTTGCTTAAGCAATAATTTTAATTCTTATGCACAGTCAAGCCTGGGTAAGCGCGCCAAAATCCAGAAGATATTAAGTTTCACGCTGAGTTGATTGAATCCTTGAAATTTCTATAGTGCCATTCTGGTGCAAAAATAAATAGCTCTGAATCTAACTACGACTACTGCTTGTTCTACACGTCTAGGAGTATAAATTTCACAGCAGTGAAATTTCGTTAGCAACATGTACCAAGCCGAGAAATGTTGCTAGCAAATCGAGAAATGTTGCTAGCAAACCAAGTACATGTTGCTAGCAATATTGCTTGTTAAATGAGAAGAAACGTCAAATTTCTGCGCAATGGCCCAGAAAAAATTGTCAAATTTTAGTAAGAAAAGAGTTTTTAAACAAATTAGTACACATAAATATTGACACAAAAATATCAAGAAGATTTACTTATACTTTTTGCGAAGGCGTTTCGCTTAAAAATGCGATGTCACCGGAGTACTTGAACTCAGGTACTTCACTCGTAAGCAAATTGTCAGTTTTCGCTAAATTTTAAATGGCAGATAAAGGGAGTCTCCCCAGAAGAGGAGGAGGGATTGTTTTAGTGGCTACACCAGTCGACGCAGTAAGTGCGAAGGTATTTTGAACCCTCCTCACCCTCCACAAAAAGAAAAAAAAAACAAAGTGGCATGTATTTGTGATACATTTTAAATTTGGGGTGAAAAAATGTTGCTGGAATTTTATGCGGTGTTTTCACGGCGTGAACTGAGTGCTACTTTGCCGTGACATACATACGAAATTTCCCGGTCATGCAATTTGGAAGGATTTGAACAGCCATTTCGTGAAACGCGAACTTAGTACTAAGCTTAAGTGATAAAAAATAAAATTCCAAGTAGTAGAAATGGTCCTGGATGCATTGAACTCTCCCTTATGCAGGTTTGACTTTGAATTCGTATTAAAATGCTTATAAAGAGTGGTTAAGTTTCAAGGGCCGGTGTTGATTTTGAATCAAATACAATTTTTTTAGGAAATTATTATCATTTCTCTATACTATGATCATATTGATATGGCTCAATTACGTATGGAACAAAATATAGGCCAAAAGCCGCCGCGGCCTCGGCGACACACCTCCATCCGATGGTCCAAATTTTCGATGACACTGAGGCATAATTGAGGTTCTATGCCGTTAGTGTGCCGAATTATCCCATCCTTTAGCTCTTGAATTGTTGCTGGCTTATCAACGTACACCTTTTCTTTCAAATAACCACAAAGAAAGAAGTCCAGTCGTTGACGTTTAGGTGTGGTTCACATTCAACATCGGCCCTTGAAATTGAACCACCCTTTACATAAATAAATAGACAAGTCCATGAAAATAACCTTTCTTAAGTTTTCAAAGTCAGAAAATTTATAAATAAGACAGTTAGTTTTCATTAAAAAAAAAAAACAATAAAATTAAACGCATGTAAATGTATGCAGTATACAAATTCACGTTTCTCAGCTAAAGGGTTTTCCAATAAGAGGTGTTATTTTGATATTCAAAGAAAAAGGCTATTTTTTAATATAAATGTCGGATGTTTATTTCATTATAAAGAGGAGATTCCACTATGCCGTTAATAGCGGAAAATAACATCAGACAAATTACCACCACGACCACGCTTTCAGGACAATATCCTTTTCATGAAATTTTCCATAACCGAATTGCAAATCGGCTGCCCTATGCCCTCAATAGCCTCACAAATTCCGTCTTTGAGGTCTTGAATCGACCCTGGGCTGTTGGCGTAGACCTTCTCTTTCACGTAGCCCTAAAGAAAAAAGTCACAAGGCGTTAAATCACAAGGTTTCGGTGGCCAATTGTGATCACCTCTTCGATCGTTCGTTTCGTTGCTTGTGGGACACGTAGCGCTGTCTTGTTGAAAATAAACGTAGTTCAGATGTATTGATCCAGATGTATTGATTCAATTCTGGCCACAAAAAATCGTTAATCATCTCTCGATAGCGCAATCCATTCACCTGTAACACCTGTTATTGGAAAACCCTTTATAAATACATACATACATCTGTAATATGATAGTACTTACTGTGCATACTCAGCCATTTTTTGAGAAAATTCATGTCTACTTTCATTTCTGCCTCTCACTACTTAGTAAAAGCTGTAAGTAATATATTTAGATAATATAACATACATATATACATATACATATATATTCATATATGTACACATGCATATGTTATGAGTAAGTATGTATTATATTATAGTGTAAATGCATAATAAAAAAATGCAACAAATAAACTTCGGTAACAGAAGCATAACTTGAAATTTGATAGTGAATTTCTGTCACCTCTTTGAGCGTACAGCGAACACCTTTTAGTGTTAATATGGCATGTGATTTATAAAGGAGCCAGTCGACGGCGCACCCTTTATATTCTTAGTACCTATATATATACTTATACTTGTTTGCTAACTATAACCTATACTAACAATAAAGAATGAGACGCATACACACAAGATTGCGCCACCCAAAAGAAGAGGAAGAATAAGCGCAAACAAGTGGAACGCAAGGAAACGCATTCAGAGGCTTTATTATCATTCGAGTTTTCACAATTTAGCGTGCGGTACTTCATTTCGATTACTTAAATAAATAGATAGACAAATACGACCAGATATTCGCATTGCGCCAAGTATTGGTAAATACCCATGAAAGGAGACTCGACAGACACCATCTTTTCGTCGACTTCAAAGCTGCATTCGGCAGTACGAAAAGGAGTTGCCTGTATGCCGCGATGTCTGAATTTGGTATCCCCGCAAAACTAATACGGTCATGAAAGATGATGCTGCTCAATACGAGCAGCGCCATCAGAATTGGGAAGAACCTCTCCGCGCCGTTTGATACCAAACGAGGTTTCGGAGAGAGTGAGTCACTTTCGTGCGACTTCTTTGACCTGATGTTGGAAACGATCGTGCGAGTGGCAGAACTTAATCACAATTATTTATAAGAGCGTGCGATTGTTGTCGTATGCCGATGATATTGACATCATCGCCCCTAACAACCGCGCTGTTATTTCTGCCTTTTCCAAACTGGATAAAGAGGCAAAGCGAATAGGTCTGGTGGTGGTCTCGAACAAGAGCACAAAACGAAGTACCTCGTGTCTTCAAACAAACAGTCGGCGCACTCACGCATCGGCACCCACGTCACTGTTGCCAGTTATGATTTCGAGGTTGTAAGGGGCTTCGTTTATCTAGGAACCAGCATTAACACAGATAACAATGCCAGCTTGTAAATCCAACGAAGAATTTCTCTTGTTAAAAAGAGCTACTTTGGACTAAGTAGGCAATTGAGTTGTACAGTACTCTGTCGAAGAACAAAACTAACGCACTGCAGGACTTTTATCATGCCCGTCCTAATGTAGGTATGACGCAGAAGCGTGGACGATGACAATATTCGATGAGGCATCGCTTGGAGTGTTTGAGAGAAATTTTCTATGGAAGATTTTCGGAACTTTGACACATTGGCGACGGCGAGTATAGTAGGGGATGGAGCAATGAGCTGTATGAGGTTTACGACGACATAGTGCAGCGAATAAAGATCCAGTGGCTACGTTGGCTGGATCACGTGTCCCGAATGGATACAAATGCTTCGACTCGGAAAGTATTCGATGCGGTACTAGCAGGTAACGCAGGAAGAGGAAGACTTCCTCTGACTTGGCTTCCAATTTGCACCAGTTAAGCGCCAGAAAGAAATAACTGGCGCGCTTTGTTAAACTCGGCCAAAATCGCTTAAGCGGTTAACGCGCCAATCAAGAAGAGAAAGAAGGATGTTAGGAAGGAAGTGAAAACTGCAGCAAACAAAGTTGCCAAAGATCGGCAATATGGAAGAACAAATACATGAATATGGAAGAACAAATAGAAGTAGTCAGAATTTTCAAAAAATTAGTTTTTTTTGCATTTTCTTAAAGTGTAATATCTTAAATATGTTGTGTGAAAATTTGAAGTGAGTCCGACAAATACTTTTCGAGTTACTCAACAGTTAACATAGGGCGCACGGGCGCTCCGGAATCGATAGCAAAACTTTAAATGCGTTTTTCTCAAAACTATGTTTTTTGAACTGGTGATCAGTGTAACTTAAAAACCGCTTGGTAGATTTCAATAAAATTTATACAGCTTTTGAAAAACATAAAAAACTCATGTCTGATCGAAGGATTTTTTTTTCAAAAATTTAGATTTTTTTAAACAATTGTTGGTTTTTTTCACGAAAGTCTGAAAAATATTTTCTGAGACGGCCATGTTTTTAATTTTGAAAAAAAAACTTCGATCAGGCTCAAGAGTATCTATTAATAAAACTAATTTCTCTTCTCCGCTTGATTTTAGATGAATCTTCAACGACTTGTGATGCTCACCGAAAGGGACTTCTGGTGAAACGGGCTCCACACAAACGGCGATAACTTTTAGAATTATAAATTTTGTTTTTGTTTTGTTAAAATTTTGCTAAAGTCAAGTCGAAATTTGATGTATTAAAGCTATGCTTTTATTTTTGTAAAGTAAATCAATTGACTAGCAAAAAAAAAAATGATTGAAAATCATAATTTTTTCGTGCCTCTGACTATCCCAACCCCTTATGTTAACAGCCAATTTTTCTCTACTTGACCTGCCTAAGGCTGCAGACGTTTTTCGCTTCCTCCACTACCATCAGCAGATACCTCATCGAAAACCCACAAGGCTGAAGCTCTTTTATCCATTCGTCCGATCTGACCTACCCTTATTCTCTACACTGTGCCTCATCGTCTTACGTCTGTGATATTCACCACCTTTCAACAGGCACAGAATCTTTTTCTGGAAAGCGAGATAATCTAAAATTCATAGCGCTTAAAATGCCGCTTTAAAAAGTGGTTAAAAAAGTGTTGACGCACAAAAAAATTATCATGCATTTGTTGCAATTTGTCAACATAACACCCATTAAGACTGATTACAAGTAAAAGTTTTGTCTAGTTTCTTTTAAATTATGAATAAGAAAAACAAAAAAAGCAAACCGCAACATTTGCATATAACCGTCTGCGCAATGGTGAACTTGCAACATCATTCTAACTTGTAAGAAAGACATTCTGACTTGCACATCACCGCTAATTTGCATCTGCAAAAGAAGGCCCAGCTTGGCTGGTATTTATATAAAGAGAGTGCAGCCTAGATTTCAATTCAGTACGGAATTTGTAGACA
The DNA here is from genome assembly GCF_028408465.1 of Anastrepha ludens. Classification (NCBI taxonomy): domain Eukaryota; kingdom Metazoa; phylum Arthropoda; class Insecta; order Diptera; family Tephritidae; genus Anastrepha; species Anastrepha ludens. Next base: position 21,252,726 of record NC_071499.1, on the reverse strand, counting down.
TCGAAAGTGAGTTGGAGTAAAATGCTGTTGAGCTGCCGCCACAAGTATTTGCAACGTATCGTCTGGGTGGTGAGTAAAAATAATGAGGCCTTTCATATTTGAATAAACAAAAAAGTTACCAATTTTTAAATTTATTTGTTTTTTTTTTTAATTTTTTTTTTGTTTTTTTTTTAATTTTTTTTTTTTAATTTATTTCAGCTCTGCACCATGTCTTTGACTTCGACTGCTCGTCGTCATAAACGCAGCATCTATGGCTTAGATTCAAATGGTCCCTATTTGCCAGCGCCATTTGGGCCAGTACCGTTTGCGCCATTTGGTTTGGGCTCTCCTTTTGCACAGCCCCCTTTCGCTCTACCCTATCATCCTTATGCTCCGCCTCCGTATGCCGCACCAAATTCCTATGCCTTGCCTCCATGGTACCCATCGCATCCCTACCAAAATCCTACTTTTGCACCGCCACCGCCGCCCTTATATCGGTCACCATATTTTCCACCTGTAGTCGCGCCTGCAGCTCCTGTTGGTCCGCCACCAGCGCCTATTATAGTGCCCGCCAAGACAGCAGCAGCGTTGAGCATTGCGTCAATAATTCATGCATTCATTGCGCGCAAGTTCTATCCACCGGTGCTGCCAGTGCCAATTGCGAGACCAGTGCCATATCCGGTGCCATATCCGGTGCCTGAGTTGGTGAGTACGGGCGGGGTGGTGAATAAATTTGATATTTACAGGGGATGTCGTAGGGGTGAGTAAGTAATTTTTCTCATCGCTTGGAAAATTTGATCTCCATAATTTAAAATTTCACACTAAATATGTGGCAACTAATGTTTTCTCCTTTTGCCTACTTTTTTTGTCAGTCACCAATCACTGTACCATCTGAAAGACATGCTCCTGTAACGAATATAAAACCCATTGCCAACAGAGAAGCTACAGCTAAGACTCTATCTGAAAATACCTGCGTGCCGATGATAATGTTGGAAAATTCATTTTTCGAGCGCATAACGACTTCAACAGAAGTGCCTTGGCAGCCCACAGTGATTCCTATACGTGAATAAGTGACGCTGATAACTTTAGGGTGGCCCAAGTTTATTTTTTATTATCAAATATTTTAATTTACTTAAACGATACTTACTGAAGTATTAGAAGACGGTGTGACATCCTTTTATAGAATAAGGGATGTATGGAAAAACTATCATTTTGTAATTAATAAATATTAATAAATATCACTTGACTTAATACTTTTTTTTTATAAAATTTATAATGAACGAATTAATCGCCCTAAAAAATAAACAACCATTAGGAAAAGCAAATAAAGTAAGGCTGGCAAAAAAAATGAATCTCGAATATGCAATTCTGGCTTTTGGATTTCTGCTTTGATTTTCAGCACTTCCAAGCCAAACTGCATTGGATGCTACACATTGAAAATCGGGTAAAGAGGCCAAAATACCACAATTTTCCATGCGGAGCTCTTCGCCTTAATGGAAACAGTGGAAATTATATCCAAATGAGGGTTTGAGAAAGTAAAAATTAAAATACTTTCGGACAGCCAATCGGTTCTCAAAGCCTTGAATAGCTTCATATTCAAGTCAAAAGTCCTAATAGAGTGTAACAAATGCACTCAACAAACTGGCCACTCATAATCAGGTCTCACTGATTTGGGTACCAGGACATGAGGGACACGAAGGAAACGAGAAGGCAGACTTTTATGCCAAAAAAGGAGCAGAAGGGCTATTTATTGGACCAACTCCATTTTAACAAAAATAGTATCGGGTGTACAACGAATTAGTTTCGTATTTGTGTATTTGTCAGTGACAGCTATTCTATGTTAAAGACGCCAAAAAATCAAGTAAATTTGATATGTCACAGTGAATATTAGTAAACACACACATTTTCTTTATTACAGTCAAAATGTCAAATTACGTTACAACAAAACAGCATTTGCGGGGAGGTCTGCTTTTGTTCTTCAATTTAAGGGGTTACATGGATTTCGTCGGATAAAAAAAGGCCAATTTTCAATATTTTTTTTCCATGTAAAAAATTATTTATTTAATTCAAACTTTTTTCTGTCTTATAGATACATATTTAAAGAATAATTTCTGAAAATTAAAAAAAAAAAATTAAAACTCCTCCATTGTGACGCCATTTCCGATGACCCCTCGAAAAAGAGGTGCATCCGCGTTGTCAGCATAACTCCTGACAGGATCATCAAAAATGAAAAAACAAAAATAAGTGCTTTAGTTAAGACCATAAACTCGTGCTTGAACGAAGGAAAAAAAAAAGTAAAAATTGGAATTTTGGCAGACATTTTTGCAAAAAAATTAAAATTTCGGTCAAATTTGCTTGACATTTTGTTTCTTTTAAATAGTTGTAATTGAAAAAAAAAAATAAAATCCTTCGTTCAAGCATGACTAAATTGTATCTGGAACACCTGTGTAAAATTTCATCAAGATCGGTTGAGTAGTTTTCGAGAACATTCGACAACCGACTTTGAAAACACAGTTCCGAGGAAAACGCGTTTAAAGTTTTGAATAACAATAGAAGTGGCTTGGAGCGCACACATTCCAAAGGCTGTATCTCTGAATTTATTATTCGGATCGATTTGAAAATTTATTCCTGAGATGTTGTAGAAATTAATAAGCCGAAAAAATAAATCGATTTTTTGAACTAACGAAACCCATGTAACCCTTTAAAGAAAAGTGCCACAGAAGCTCATCGTTCACTCTCAGAAGCTTATCCTGAATATGCTCCAGAGGTTACAGTATGTCAGCAGTGGTTTGCACGATTTAAAAGTGGTGATTTTGACACAGAAGACAAAGAGCAAAAAAGTTGGAAGACGAAGAATTGGAGGCATTACTCGATCAAGATCCATGTCAAACTCAAGAAGAACTTGGAAAAACATTGGAAGTCACTCAACAAGCCATTTCTAAACGTTTAAAAGCAGCCGGATACATTCACAAAGAAGGAAATCGGGTGCCACACGAAATGAAGCCGAGAGACGTTGAGAGACGATTTTGCATGTCTGAAATCCTGCTTAATCGCTACAAAAAGAAATCGTTTTTGCATCGTATTGTCACTGGAGATGAAAAGTAAAAGATCATATGTGAAAAGATCATATGTGAAGCCAGGCCAACCAGCCAAATCGACACCAAAGCCGAATATTTATGGTTTGAAGGTAATCCTCTGTATTTGGTGGGATCAGAAGGGTGTGCTGTACTATGAGCTGTTAAAATCGGGCCAGACGATCACGGGACAGCTATACAGACAACAATTGATACGTTTGAAGCAAGCAATAGCCGAAAAACGGCCAGAATGGGCGGCCAGACACGAGAAATTGATTTTCCATCATGACAATACTCGGCCACATGTTGCAGTACCGGTCAAAAATTATTTGGGAAATGCCGGTTGGGAAATTCTACCTCACCTGCCGCATAGCCCAAACATAGCTCGTTCTGATTACCACTTGTTTCGGTCGACGCAGAATCACCTTCCTGGAATACGGTTCACCAATGTTGAAGGTATTAAAAAAATGGCTTGATGACTTTCTCGACGCAAAAGATGAGAATTTTCTTTGGGATGGAATTCATACATTGTAACTGAAAGATGGAAAAAAGTTGCCGCTTCCGATGGACAATATTTTGAATAAAATATTTTTTCACTTTTATACTTAAATAAATGGTATTTTTTAACAAAAAAATACGAAATTATTTAGTTGTACAGGAAACCAAAAAATGGGAATTTTCTTTGGGATGGAATCCATACATTGTAACTGAAAGATGGAAAAAAGTTGCCGCTTCCGATGGACAATATTTTGAATAAAATATTTTTTCACTTTTATACTTAAATAAATGGTATTTTTTAACAAAAAAATACGAAATTAATTAGTTGTACAGGAAACAAAAAAATGGACCCAAAATAAAAGCTAAGGTATACTGGAACGGCACAAGCGGCCTTAATCACTAAAAAAGTTCTTGAACTTCAATGCCAACAGAGCAAAATCTGCACTAACCCTAGATAAAAAGGGCCTCAGATTACTCTGTGGAGCACTTACAGGTCACTTTGCCTGTAATAAACACTTTAACACAATAGGATTATCTAGCACAAGAACATGCACGCAGATTCTGCTGTGTTGAAGAGTAATCCAGTTGAGTAGTTGTGCTCACCGGTCATTGGACGGTCGGAGAAAAGCTAAGTTTACTATTTAATCCCAATTGCAGAAGTTGTGGGGATATTTGGGAGAAGGAGACAACTGAGCAAATCCTCTGTAGACATCCAGATTTGGCAGCTAGACGATTAAGGTCGCTGGGCGCTCCATTCTTCGATAACCTGGGGAGTGCTCCAAACTAAATCCCATCAACTTTCTCCATTACACCAACAGCTTTGGTTGGCTGTAGATATTTGCCCATTGAAGGTCTTAAAATGGTATCAGAACAGCGCTGTAGTGCTACTTGGGGAGTGCCAAGTGGTACTTCAACCATTTCACCTACCCACCTTCTTCCAAACCATCATGACACGTGAATTTTATCTTTAAATAATTTGGTAAGCCTCGTAAGAAATGGCAATTTAATCATGCAGGTTAAGACTACATATAAGGCAAAATACCATCAATTCCCGACCAAGCGCCAATCATTTTCTACGATTCATCAAAGAAGTGTGTGACGTTGCGATAGTTTGGTGGATCATTGATTCCTTGAAAGTAGCTCAACATACAGAATACTTCCAGAATCCCATCAAATTGGCCAGCGAGGTCAATAGAGGTTTTGATGCAGGTCGTGGGAGTTCATCACGGCGATTGGGCCATCTTGCCTGCAAGCCAATTTCGCGCTTAATAATAGCCCCACCAGGTATTTTAGGCCTCAGTGTTTCTCTGTTTCTGTGATATCCAATCACTTATTTCAACAGTTGTTGTCTATGTTATTCTTGAATTTCTTTCCGAAGATAGGTTTAAAGGAAACTTGAATAACTCAGCCAAACCTTGATCGATTTAGACTTCATTGGAATTGGACTATCATTGGACAGGTGTTTGTGGTGTGCATTTTGATGTTTTTTTACAAGGATATGACAGAATAAATGGCCGCCCACGCGAGGGGACGAAGAATTCGTCCATTGTGATATCATAGGGGAAAATACTTTACAAGAGGGGAATCAGAGTGAAAAGAACCAAACAGGTTTGAAAAAGGAAGAAGGGACTCTGGATTAGAGGAAGACGACCAACTAATTACGTTTGTATTAAGCGCTTTAAGCTATTGATGAAATTCATCAGGCGTGTGATATTTAAATCCGCAATATACGCAGGTGCAGCAAAAAAGTAAGAGCCCAGATGTCTAAATCTTTGCACGACGAGAGCTGAAAAGAAGGTGCTGCGATGATTCCACCTTATCCAGAAAGTTTTTGCAGAAAAGACTTGAAGCAATCCCAAGTCTCACCGCATGGACACATAACGGACAAAGTCCAGTAAGGATACCTACCAAATTCGAGAGCTGTGACTTTGTTAGCCTTAGAAGGTCCCTCATTCGCCACCGTTCTACCCATGGCCAGAAGGTACTCGCGACTTTGCACTTTGCGCACTAGCCCAGTGCTCGCTAAGTTCAGGCGAGGCCCGTATTTCAATGAGTAGACCACAAGTTCCCAGTGGAACCTCGACACTCTCATTTTGCGGTGAAACCGACTCCAGGGTTCCCTGTTTAGTCAGCTCATCAGCCTTCGAACGGCAGATAGTTGCTTGACGAGATGCGATCGGTATTAGACAATTCTGTTCTAACATTTGGGACCTGCGAAACTTATTCAGCTGCTGTGGGTGAGGCAACACGGAAACTTTCTAAATCGCATTTTGTTTGATTTGACATTAACAAAGTCACAACATTTTAAAAAAAACCTTGGGAGAAATGATAGTAGGTACAAAACCGGATAACTCTGATATTCTTAATTCACAAATATTTAATTATATCAAACAACAATAACAATAACATTTCAATACACTCAAACTGAAGTTTATTTCTCGCTTTTAACGCGGGCACATCGCTTGCTTGCCACCATCCACAGGCACGGTGGCGCCAGTGATGAAGGTCGCCTCGTCACTGGCCAAAAATGCAATGGTATCGGCCACTTCCTTTGTAGTGCCTACACGTCCGAGTGCGTGCGTTTCCTTGGCGCGTCGCATGTAATCGGCATAAGCTTCCTCAGTCATGCCACTGCGCGCATGAATGTCCGTCACGACCACACCAGGATTCACGGCATTTACACGCACATTTTTCGACGCTAAATCCAAGGCAATACATCTGGTGAACTGATCAACTGCCGCCTTGGAGGTGCAATAGCTGGAGGTGTTGGGGAAGGTGCGCGTGCCAGCTACACTCGAAACATTCACTATATTACCTTGCGTCTTGATGAGGTGCGGTGCGGCCAACTTGGTGAGCAGGAAAATCGAACGTAAATTAGTATTAAGCAACGAGTCGAATTGCTCTACATCAATATCCAAAATGCTGCCGTAAGCCAAAATACCGGCATTGTTGACAAGCACATCCAATTGTCCGAATTTGTCCACTGTTGTATTGATGATACGCTCAGCATCGACGGTGACATCGGCTGGAATGAGCAGCAATTCAGCATTGCTGTTGGCTGCCTTGCAGTCTGATTCGACAGCCTTAAGATTGTCGACATTGCGGCCAACGAGCGCAATTTTAGCGCCGCGTATAGCAAATGCCTTAGCGGTGGCGGCACCAATGCCAGAACTAGCACCGGTTACAATCACAACTTTACCGTTGAAACTCATTATGACGACTGTGTGAAGAACGGCTTGTGTCTGAACTTTTTATGTTTGTTGATCAGAGTGAGGGGATTTTTTTTTTAATATATTTCTTTTACGCTTAGCAGATGATAAGATAAGCACAAGTGGCCTGTGGCATCCGCCGAAGTCGTGTGCACTACATTCTACCTCACGCGCGCAGTGAGGACTAATCTGATAATGAATATACGAGCATTTGCAAAAGCGTGACGTGAGAATGCGAAAAAAGTTAGTTGTCGTAAATAGCGATAACCTTGACTAGATGAAATGGAGGAGTGGAACTGCATGCACATATCTGAGTTGTAGTGCAAAATACTAAATCTGCACAGTGATAAGAGTTCCTTCCCTCTTGATTCTCAAATGGTTACGTATTGAAACACTCTCGTATACTTAATGCTGAATTAGAGGTGCCATAACCATAACCATATAAATCTGCTGATCGAACAAACCGATGGATAATTGATTAGAAGTGGGCTGTCATAATGCCGTAGTCAAGGGAATCTATTAAGGGGTTAGGGGTAGTCTATATGTTTATATATATATTGGGTAGTCGAAAAAGTTTTTTCGTATTTCTAATCAAACTTCAACAAATTTTTTTATATTTATAATGAACTTTATTAAACCAAATATGTACCATTTTGGTCGACCGCCTTTTGCCATTTTTCTTCTAGAGACATTATTCCATCAGTGTAAAACTTTTGTGGTTTCTCGGCGAAAAACTGCGACAAGTAATTTTCACAGGCTTCTCTTGAAGCCAACTTTACTCCATTAAGGTAGTTCTGCATTGACCGAAACAAATGGTAGTCCGATGGTGCAAGGTCAGGGCTATATGGTGGATGCATCAAAACTTCCCAACCAAGCTCTCCCAGTTTTTGCCGAGTCGTCAAAGATGTGTGTGGCCTAGCGTTGCACTGATGGAAGACGACGCCCTTTCTGCTGATCAATTCTGGCCGTTTTTTTCGATTGCTTGCATCAATCTCATCAGTTGTTGACAGTAAAGTGTAGAATCAATCGTTCGAGCAGGCTGGAGCAGCTCATAGTGGATGATTCCTTTCCAATCCCACCAAACACACAGCATAACCTTTCCTGGCTTTGCGACCATTTGTTGAGCTTCACCACCCTTGCACCATGATCTTTTTCGCACATTATTGTCGTATTTGATCCACTTTTCGTCTCCTGTTACCACTCGCTTCAGAAATCGTTCGATTTCATTTCGTTTCAGCAAAGAATCGCAGATGTTAATTCGGTCCATTAAATTTTTCACAGACAATTCATGTGGTACCCAAACATCGAGCTTCTTTTTGTAACCAGCCTTTTTTAAATGGTTCAAAACCGTTTGATGATGAATGTTTAGTGCCTTGGCGATATCATGGCAGCTTATGTGATGGTCCTGCTCAATCTTTTCCATAATTTCATCGACTTTTTCAACGATAGGTCGACCGGAGCGAGCTGTATCTTTCACATAGAAATTTCCAGAACGGAAGCGAGCGAACCATTGTTGTGCTACACGTACTGATTTCATTTCAGTTTCATTGGTGGCTTGCGTGGCATTCTTCCCTTTTTTATTCAAAAATTTCAAAATATAGCGAATTTCTTCAATATTTTCACTCATTTTTGAACAGCTATAACTTTTTTTCAACTTCACCGAATTTAATTTTTTTTTGGCTAGATAAAGCTTAATGATATGACACAATGTGATTGGTAGCACTGGAGATAGATGACTCCAACGACATCTATTGACAAAATACGAAAAGACTTTTTCGACTACCAATATAAATATATATAATTGGCGCGTTCACCTTTTTTGGGTGTTTGGCCGAGCTCCTCCTCCTATTTGTGGTGTACGTCTTGATGTTGTTCCATAAATGGAGGAACGTACAGTTTCAAGCCGACTCCGAACGGCAGATATTTTCTTTTCTTTTTTATGAGGAGCTTTTTCATGACAAAAATACACTCGGAGGTTTGCCATTGCCTGCCGAAGGGCGACCGCTATTAGAAAAATGTTTTTATTAATTTTGGTTTCACCGAGATTGGAATCTACGTTCTCTCTGTGAATTCCGAATGGTAATCACGCACCAACCTATTCGGCTACGGTGGATAACTTACTGCAGTGTGAAAACTTTACTTATCTAGGATTAAGTTGTTGGATTATTGCATTTTAATATTCAGTTGGTCTACTGTTAGCATCAGTAATCGCTTGAAGACCACTAGGCATCGATACAACCAAACTTGTCAATTCTGCAAATGTTATACTGTTCCAGGCTTCTACTCGTATTAAGCCCTGTTTGAGTGCACTCGGTTGTTAAACAAATTTTTCGGTTTGATAAGAAAAACACAATTTTGTGGTTTCAGATACACTTTTTCACTTATTCAGTATAGTCTCCTTGAACATTCGCTCAATTGTTCCAACGAGATTTCAATTAATGAATTCCATCCCTGACAATCTAGAAGGGCTGCAAAATACGCTTCCGCAGCTGTTATGACTTCATTATTTGATGAAAAACCCTTTCCATGCATGCATTTTTTTAGGTCTGGAAAAAGATGGAAGTCGCTACGGGCCAAATCTGGTGAATACGGTGGTTACTACAACAATTCGAACTTTAAGTAATGGATTTTAGCCTGTGTGAAAAGGCTCTTGTGACCAAAGGTTGGCTCCGCTGCTGCCTTGTTTTCATTTTTACTGTCGCTACTACTCTGCAGTCGAGCAGAAAGAGTGCAAAACGCGCGATCCATTGTTTTACTCTGCTCCAAGCTACGTTTGAATATTGAAAATTATATTTTTTATAGTTCCTAAACCCTCTAGGTAGGTAGGTGAAATGGTTGAAGTGCCAGTCTGGCACTCCCCAAGTAGCAATAATACTGATACCATTATGAGACCTCCAACAGCCAGATATCTACAGCCAGCCAGAGCTGTTGATATAACGAAGAAGCATGATAGGATTTAGGTTGGAGCCCTACACCTTAGTCGTCTAGCTGCCAAACCGGGACATTTACAGAGTCTCCTTTTCTGAAAGGTCCCTACAGCTTCTACAATGGGAGTTAAACGGTAACCCTAGCTGTACCGCGTGTGTGCCGATCATTCAGTGACCGGTAAACACAGCTACGAGTTTGGAAATTGAATGGTGAGGAGTTCAAAGGACTTTCTGAGCCCTTCGTATATTGTACTGGGGAGCTCTATCTTTTCTGCGCTTTCTTGAGAAATAATTTGCACAGTTCCTCTTTAACAACTGCCAGGGGGATGCTGATGACCGGGTAGGAAGCCTCTGAAGCCAATTCAGTCCCCTTCTGGCAAGCTCATCAGCAATTTCATTTCCCTCTATGTGCCTATGTCCTGGAACCCAGATCAGAGAAATGTTACCTGCACAGGCAAGATATTTGATCTTCTCCCTACAGGAGTTTACTAATTTCGTTCTGCGTCATGGCATCGTCAGCGCCTTGATCGCGGCTTGAATATCGGAGCAAATGTTAATATCTCCCTCGCTCCCGCGCTCCCTAAGCATTTTGCATGCCTGCAGGATCGCAAACACTTCTGCTTGAAAACACTAGCAGTGTTCGGCAGTTTAAAGGAGATAGATAAATTGGCTGATTTAGAGAAAACCCTTGCTCTGACTCCCGATTCCATCTTGGAACAGTCAGTGAAGACAGAGGTGCAAGCTTTGGTGCAGATTTTCCCCTCCATCCAATCCTGCCTATTTGGAAAGATTGCCGTAACACGGCCCTCAAACGCCAGTTTGCGAATAGAGAGATCTGTTTGTTATGCAACCATTTATTTTTATTTTTATTTTATGATAAAGATTTCTCTTCGTATCGATTCATGTTACCCTTAGTAAATGCTATTCTTCCAGCTTTCCAAGCCATAATGGTGCCTCCACCGTGCTGGACAGTTGATAGTAAATTTTTCGGATTAAGTGCATTTTTCCCCCCAAGCTGTTGCCTTTTCATCGCTGTTTAATATTTTAAACTTTGACTTATCTGTAGACAAAAATGTTTGCTAAAAAAAGCATCCCCTTTTCAGAAATTAGAGGTCTGGTGTTCTAGTGCGGAAACCGTTACTGTTTAGAGTTATTCGAATTGCTTTCAAATGGACACATTTTTCAGATGTTCTTGTTACGTGTTTGGCTAATTTTGAAGTATTAACATTTGGATTTTGGCCCACTTATTTGAGAATCAAACTGATGTCCCTGCGAGATAGCTTCTTCGGGCGGCTGTACGACGTTTTTTGGTAGAACGGCTGCCGTAGCCGAATGGGTTCGTGCGTGACTAATATTCGGAATTCAGAGAGAACGGAGGATCGAATCGCGGTGAAAGACCAAAATGAAAAAAAAAAGGATTTTCCTCATAGCGGTCGCCCCTCGGCAGGCAATGGCAAACCTCCGAGTGTATTTCTGCCATGAAAAAGCTCCTCAAAAAAAAAAAAAAAAAGAAAATAAAAAAATAGCTGCCGTTCGGAGTCGGCTTGAAACTGTAGATCCCTCCATTTGTGGAACAACATTAAGACGCACACCACAAATAGGAGGAGGAGCTCGACCAAACACCCAAAGAAAGGTGTATATCATTTTTAAACTGTTTTACAATGGTCTGTACTGTTGGTCGATTCCAGTTGAAAATTTTTGCAATTTCACCATACAATTTCACCTGTACATACAAATTTCTTACATCAAATTATATTCTATTCGCGGAGCCATTTTTAATTCTTAACTGTCAAAATCTCAATTGAACTCAATAATAGTAAAGCAGCAAACATAAATATAAAAAATATAAAAACAAACAGTGCTTTATCACAACACAGCATACTCAGGGTGAAAACTTTTCAAAGGCGAGCTTTCTTTAACAGACCGTTAATCGGCTCTGAGCGAATTTCACAGAATCGACTTATGACTGACTTCGCTCATGATCACGAAGTGGTTTGTTTACGAAAAAACTTTGATTGTTTAGTGATATACGAAAAAAATTAACCAATAACACTTCGTTTCTGTGTGATTAGCGATTGATTGGACGAGTGTGTGAGTACATGGGAAATGGTCATGCAGAATTCGGCAGCCAAAGTTCCCCTCATACTTTTCTTTTTCACCATAGCTAAATAACAAACCACGTAATAGATCGACCTTGCTAGGAGTTTCGTTCTCTATGTAGACTTTTGCCAACGCTGTTTTGGCGTTTCTCCCCCATAACTTTGATGTTTTATGTTCAAGTATGGATTTCTTCAGTTTACTGTGAACAGAAAAAGGTTTCAAATAAAAATATATCAACACATTTCTCAATAAACTTTTTGTACTTGCAAACCAACGGAAATGCGTACTATGTATACCTAATATGCGGACTTTATTCCACCACTGTATGTAGCCATGTAAGTACGTGTGAAATAATATTAATGAAAGCAATTATCATTCGATTTCTTTGCCTATTTTATTTTTTACATTTGAACTACAAAAGTTTGTGAGAAGCTATAAAAATATATTATAAATCACATACAAATTTTAGCCAATTAAACTCACACTTTATAATGCAATTAAATTTTTTTACACACAATATTAGTACTCTTATACGAGTAATGTAGTAACATAAAATAGATAAATGCACAAATTAACGCGGGCACATTGCATGTTTGCCTCCATCGATGGGCAAAGTTGCTCCCGTTATAAAACTGGAAGTGTCATTAGCAAAAAAGATAATAGCATCGGCCACCTCCTTCGTAGAGCCAACACGTCCTAGAGCGTGCGTCCCTTTGCTATGTTCCAAATATTTCGCATATTCCTCCCCCGGCATGCCCATACGCTTATGAAAATCGGTCACTATCACACCAGGATTCACGGCATTTACACGTACGTTTTTCGCTGCCAAATCCAAAGCAATACATCTGGTAAACTGATCAAGAGCTGCCTTGGAGGTGCAATAGCAGGATACACCCGGAAACGAACGCAAACCTGCGACACTGGACACATTTACAATGTTGCCTTGAGACTTAACGAGATGAGGTGCGGCGAATTTGGTGAGAAGAAAAACTGAACGCAAGTTGGTATTCATAATTCTATCGAATTGCTCCACGTCAATGTCCAATATATGCCCACCCTCACCGATACCGGCATTATTGACCAACACATCCAGTTGCCCAAATTTGTCTATAGTTGTTTTTATAATGCGCTCCGCATCTACCGTTACATCAGCAGTGATAGACAATAGTTGGACTTTGTTGTTGGCTGCTTTACAGGCTGCCTCAGCGGCTTTCAAATTAGTTTCATTTCGTCCTACCAAAACCACTTTGGCTCCGTGTTTGGCAAATGCCTCTGCTGCGGTAGCACCAATGCCTGAACTTGCTCCAGTCACAATAACAACTTTTCCGGCCAAACTCATTGCGAACTATTCTACTTCACGGCGTAAAATGAACTAAAATCATATGAACCGAGACGCACAACTATAAATACATTTGGGGAATTCATAAAGCCTTCTTCGTGTGATATCTATAAATATGTTCGTGTAAAATTAAAAAACACTTCAAGCAACCATTGGAGTTATTCATACATATAAAATGAATGGTTTGTTAATAGCTGCACTCAAGCGACGGTGATAGCTATTATTTTGATAGAGGTAGAGTAGAATGGGGTAAGATAGGTATGGGGGCACAATAGGTAGGTGGGGTTTTCGTCGCACTGTTTTTGCAGAGGTCACTCGTCTTATGTGAATTGAATACGTGGTGGGGAACAACGTTCGCGACTGTCATTTCGGCCGTCACCATTGATTAGTTATCCTAGTTCTGGCGTCGTTTAGTTTTTTGTGAGCTTTTCTCCGACAAAGCATTTTTTTTATTCTACGGAGCAGTGCATTTAATGTATGTAAATATTTGTCAGGTGAGTTTTATTTTACGTAGAAAATAATGCTGAACACGAATAATGTGTTAGTTTTTTGATATTTTTGTTTTTAAAAAAAAATATCGACACTAACATAAAACATGTGCTTGGGGGCACTATAGGTCAGCCGTCTGGGGGCATTATAGGTCACTACTTTTAATTGAATAAAATAAATTTTAAATGTTTTTGCAGCAAAATGGTGCATAATTATGTCCGAAAAACGCCGAAACGAAGTGAAGAGGACGTAAAAAACGCAATCGCGGAAGTCCGAGATGGCGCTAGTGTTCGATCAGCCTCTAAACAATTTAAAATTCCGTTCGAAACATTACGTGCTCGCGTGATGAATTAAAGAAAAATTCCTAACTTTTATAACATGTGCAGTGTTCATACTCTATAAATAAAAGTTAAAACGTTACTTTCCAAGCCATGTACATTGTTATTTTCCCCTCACATATAGTGACCTATCGTGCCCCCCGATCTTAAAAATATCGAAAAAAAGTACCTTTGTCTTATTGAATGCAGCTTCCAAAATATTTAGCCAAACATAGGTCAGTATAACCAAAATGTTAGCAGATAAATAACCTTTCAAAATCTTGCTTATTTTTCAAAATCAATGCAAAAACACCGTAGCAAGAGCTCTCCAAAAAAAATGACCTATCTTACCCCATTCTACTCTAAATATAAAGTAGCGAAAATCCACGGGCAATCCATCAGGTGGCTTTACGCTCGGAAAAAGTGCTTGATCCGGATTTTGATCCGGCGACATAAGCGGCGTTTTCTTTGAAGATGTGGAAGAAGCTGCTCTCACTGCCATCAGAAAGTTGTCCACTCAGATGAGCCACTAGAGCGAACCCGTGGCAGCATTTTCCCGATCTTCACACACATAAAAAAGAATATTTGCGAAAATATAATCAAAACTGTTGATTTTCTTCAATTTCACAGTTCGAACGCTCACAATTACAATTAAACTGTCGTGAATATAATAAAATGCCCTATGAATCCCCCAATTACAATTGGCGAATTTGCCACTACAAATACGCAATTACTTACCTACACATAATTGGAGAATATAAACACCTAAACCAATATGTACAGGGTGGCCTATATTGAAGTATCTTTTTGAGAATGGAATAAATTGCACAAAAGTCAATCAGTTTTTTTTATATTATTATGAATTTTCGGAGGTTAAAATACAAATAATTCACTCACAGTAATTCCTCTGAGTTCGATCACTAGATTGTCGAATAAAAGTCACAAATTAAAAGCAACACTACTTTCTTCGCTTACAAGTTCAACTTACAACTGAATCAGTGATGGTAAATGGTTTTTTGAAAAATCCCTACACAGCCCAAAAAAATTCCCTACTTTTCCCTACGCTTACAACAAATTTTCCCTTCGAAATTCCCTACATTTTTTTCTCCTGTCTTTACACTGTAATGAGGCAATTGCAACGTCAAAATTGAATTGTTTGCTTAAGATTTTTTAAAAATTCCGTACAGAGCTTCTGCAGTGCAATCAGTTCTTATTGGAATTAGATCCAGCAGCTTAACAAGCCGCTCGCTTTCGTCGTCGAAAAATCTCACCATAAGACACATATGCTTATTGAGTCCGATGTCTCTCATCGATCATTATGGAAAATTTGTTTACTTTTAATTCTTTTAACTAAATTGTCTTTTTCCTGTTTTGCCAATTCATTTTTTATTATGCTGGTGCACTTCTTTCTTCCGAGCTCAGAGTTTTTTATTATTTCAGAATCGGGCACGATTTCTTTTAAGAGTGGGATTAAATGGTCCACCACTTGCAGCGCAACATTATGCTCAGCGAAGAACATGCTAAGTCTTATTTCGAAATTTCTGGAACTATTTGGTTTACTCGCTTTATTTTAGATGTCTTTTTAATTGCCTTCATATTTTTTGGTGCATTTTTGTTTCGGTGTGCTTCGGTAAATCAGACTTGCCACAGCTCAAAACTTTGTTGCACGCAGAACATTTGCATTTGAATGGATCGTTAGCCAGAGCTTCAAACTAGCCACTAAAATTTCGCCGTCAAGCCTCTTGTTATTGAACTTTTGTTTCCGATACTTGCATTGTTTTTCCTGGTGTTCCTCCGAAGAGTCAGTCGAAGAGGAGGAGCTCATTTCTGTAAAATATATGCTTTTTAAATATAAAATAGCTAAAACTAAAATAATTGCAAACTTACTTCAAAAGTGAAAAGCACCAGAAAACGTGGGACAACTAACAATTTTCGCGCAAAGAAAAAATCGTGCTAGCGTTAACGAAGAAAAAAACAGGCAATGTTGCCATATTAACGCTTTTAAAAGTATGCTGCCATAAGGAAAAGAAGTCTGGCATGAAATCTTACTGCAGATTTTTATTTTAAATGCACTTTTTTAATGTTACCCCACTATTTTAAAATTTGTTTTGTCCTTCTTGAAAATTCCCTACATTTACAGAATTTAAAAAAATCTGTCCCTCTTTTCCCTACACCCACATTTTTCGACAAAAATCCCTACATGTAGGGAATTTTCCCTACATTTACCATCACTGAACTGAATACCCTATGCGCATGCACCTGCGCTTATCTGATGTGCTTAATAACCATTTTTATTTTCTACAGCTGACAGCTCGTATGATCTGGCGAGTTCTGTTGTTGTAGCCGCTTACTAAACCCTGTCTGTGCGATGTAGTCACCTGTCGCCTTCGTCTAATTTATCTAACGCTAGACCCACAAAGCGTGCTCTGCTATCTGCTGTCGCCTTCAAGACTAACTCGTCTTTTTGTATTGGCATCTCATTCGTTCGCTATTGTTGCCAGTCGGTTCGGGTACCTTCTAGATTCTCAACAATAATTTGGGTAAAAAAAGGGAATATTACCATTATTTTCTGATCACAACTTCATTTATTTGTAATATCACTTTCTGTCAACCAAAACTCCTCTGCAGAAGTCAAAAATCTTCCGCAGAATCTTTCACTGAAACACTTCAAGGGGACGTCTGACAAGATAAGACACTCCAATCTTCTGCGCCTTACAATAGTACGGGCATGATGCGAACTTTGCTTAATTTTGCAAGCATGATGAGAGAGGACTGTACTACACAATTGCCTACTTAGTCCAAAGTAGTACTTATTGGCAAAAAAGATTCTCTGTTGGGTTTTAAAGCTGAAATTATTATTAGTGGTCGGCTTCCCCGACTTTGCTATTCTTTAGCCGCGTATTCGCATCTCGTCATGGTCAGGTAGTGGAACGCGAGTTCCCTCGTCAACGATTGGGGTATCAGATTCTCACTTTCTGTAAGTTTGAAAGGTGTATCCTCCATAACTTAAGTGTGCTCTGGGCGTCAGCCGACGGATCGGCGTATTTGTTTTACAGGAAAACGCCCCGGTTTGGAAACCTTCTGAAAGCAGCCGAACACCTGCAAATGATTGTGGTTATATCCAGTAGAGATCGTTTCAAGACATATAAAAGACGTGTAAAATCGATCTTTAACCACTTCGCATGAAGAAAGTCTAAGAGATTTAGCTTTGTGACATGACGCACCAAATTGCTCATATCAAAGCTCACAAAGTGTCGATAATCATGACTCCTGTTGACCAAAATCGCGTTTCCTCGTTTCTAGTTTTTCGAATTCAGTGTCCAAATAACATGTGAAAAGATACTTCTATTTGGACCACCCTGCACATATAAGTACATATGAATGCAATTATAACTATGTTTATTTTTATTAGTTATCGTGCGTTTGTACGTTGTATATTTACTGAAAGTTTTGCATTTCCTGGTTTATTTTATAGTATAAATCAAATTGTCGCGAAAATTGATCCCTTTGCTAAACCCTCATTGCCACCTCTTCACAAGTCTATGAGTAGATAAAGAATATTTCACTATACGCTTCTTTCGAAGAATGCAAAAGTCATTAGCAGGGGGAAGTAATCATAGATAAAAATATCTTAAGTACGCACTTCAATCAAATTTGAATTTGACTTTGCAAAAAATAATACACCTAATTACATATACATATATACATATGTATGTATGTGTGCATGCACTTTTAACTTTGCCCGCGTTTATTTACACATAGTTGTGAAATTAGATATGATTCAAATAACTCAATAAAGATATCGCAGTGGCGGAAAAATGAAAATTCTCCTCCTTTAACAAATGTTATTTTCTGGGCTCAATAGAAGAAATATTTTTTCTGCAGAATAGTATTTTTTGCTTCAGGAGCAGATTAAAGTCAGAAATGCTAAACCAGGTGAGGTGTCCTTGGTCTCTGTGCCCTCCAGCATAACGGAATCTTCTTCCACAAATGCGATAATTTTTCACAGATATTCTCGCCTATAAACCTTATTTACCTTGAACGGTATTCAATATTGCTCTCGTATCTCTGTAACTAAATCAGAGAGAGCCATAGATTAGATTTGTGGGGGGGTTGAACAAGTCCAAGCACTCAGTCAGGAGACCATTGTACTACACCCGGATAGAATTCAGTAGAAAGAATAGAGATAGGAAAAATGAAATGTGGGTGGTAAGACGGAAAACTTAATTTGAGGTCACTCTTCCACAAATCTCTTGGATTCATTGATGAATCTTAAGAGATCCGGAAGAAGAAGCAGAACATAGCGCGAATCCTTACTCGGCGTGCGCTATAAGAGAGAAGCTGACGAAGCTACCGACCACCACCTGCTCATCGGAGAAATGAGACTTAAAGTAACAGCAATTCCTAAAAAATAGAACCCACGAACTATGATGGATTTCGACGTTCGTAAGTTACAGGACACTGCAGTGCGTCAAAAACGTCATGACTATCTAAAGAAAGCCATTTAAAGCTCGTCTACGAAGGCGGTCTGGTCATCCGAGTAGGAAAGCGAAGCGCCAGAAACGATGAAAGGAAATGGACAGAAGACTTAGCCCAAGAAGACCGCATCGGAGACTTTTACAAGACAACAAAGAAGGTTAGCCGAAATAGCAGTTCCTTTTCTCTGCCAATAAAAAATGCTGACGGGGCTCGTTACACCAGCAGAGCAACAACTGGTCGTTTGGAAGAAAACAGGCCTCAGTTTCAGCGATAACCCCTTCATTCGAGTAAAATTTCTTACCGGCGAGAATTTTATTTAGGTCTGCGAACAGCCAGGAGTCGCTGGGAGCCAAATCTGGCAAATACGGTGGTTTTGGGTGGAAGTTCAATTGGTAAGTTCAATTCATGTAGTTTTGCCCTTGCTCAGAATCATTAACACGTCAACTGTAAGCAAACGCGGCACCCACTTTGAACCGAGCTACGGACGTCCACTGGGTTGTGCATCGTCGGTGTATCTGCGACCACGATTGAAGTCAGTAAATCATCATTTTATTGTTGTGTCTGAGGGAGTGGAGTCCCCATAACAGATTTCAAGCCGTTGCTTCGCTTCAGCCGTATTTTTCCCATCAAGAAGCAGTGTAAAATTAAAATACGAAATACTTTTCGATTCATTCTTTGAAAATAACAGAAGTAGCGTCACTCTTAGCATAATAACTTACGAACTAATAAATAGAATATCATGCAATTTTAACAGTTATCTTTTTAAGGTTAGTACTAACTGAAAAAGAGGTGAATGCAATAAAACTAGTACCATCTATGTGTTAGGTCCGCGAATTTTCAGCCCATGTGTTACCTACATAAATACATAGTTTTTTAATTACTTTACCTGCTTTACTTTAAAATTTTTTGATTGGTGGCAACGTTATATCAAAATAAGTTTCGTGTACAGTTTCTCAAACAGCTTTGATTTGATACCAATATTGCAATTATTCTATCCTGGCAGTCCTTTTATATTTCTGTATTAACTTTCCTTTCATTTTATTTCATTTTATACCCGTTGTTGACGATCCCTCGCAGAAGTATTGGAAATTAAACTTCGGGTTTTCAGGTAACGTTTATTTCTGAAACACTTGCACAGCCTGTAAATATATAAATTATAAACGGTAGAACGAATTATATTTGAAGTAAACTTACCGCAGCTTCAACTTCCGCTTGGACTGTTTTTGTTTTTCAATAAACTTGAAATTCAGTGCTGACAATTCGCAACCCAAGCGAAATCAAGCTGCGGTATTGCCATCTCGTGTCGACAGTGGTGCATGAAAATCAGTAAGGGCCTGTCCACAGCACCAGTATTGTATTATAACGTTTTATTTTACTTAGTTTACTAAGCTCTAAGCGTTTACTTCAAAAGTGGCATAATCAAAAAAAAAAAAATGTTTAGGAAAACGGCTTCAAATTTTTATTTACTATACCTCTCTCATATTTTCATCCAATGAGATACTATTAATATATACATTTTTTACACAAACAAGAGGTTGTGGTAATAAAAACGGGTGATTTTTTAAGAGCTATAGGAAAGTTTTTCAAAAAAACACACGTAAAATTCAGAAAAATGCATGAAATTTTTTACTTAAATCGATAGTACAGTCCATATAATTATATAATGTTTGAAGACTATTTCATGCAAATGATGACCGCGACTGCGCTTCAAATGGTGCATCCCCTTAGTCCAATTTTTCCGCGGGTATTTCACATATAAATGTTTTAATGTTGCTTTAACATAGCTCCACAAAAAATAATCTAAAGGCGTTATATTGCATGATCTGGGTGGCCAATTGACAGGTCCCGAACGTGAAATAAAATGTTCACCGAACTCGCCTCTCAACAAGTCCATTGTTACGCGTGCTGTGTGGCATGCGGCACCGTCTTGCTGAAACCACATGTCTTGCATGACAAGCTCTTGCATTTTGGGCAGAAAAAAGTTGGATATCGTTTCACGGTAGCGCTCACCATTCACAGTTATGTTACGATTCGCAGCATCTTTGAAGAAGTACGGTCCAATGATATCTCCAGCCCATAAACCGCGCCAACTGTGACCTTTTCTGGATACATCGGTAGCTCTTGCAATTCTTCTGGCTGATCTTCACTCCACAATCGACTTCGTCGCTGAACACAATTTTTCGATCAAAAAGTGGATCTTAAACTTTCTTAACAGAACACGCATTTTTATAATAAAATTCAAGGATTTGCAAGCGTTGTTCGTTTGTAAGACGATTCATGGTTAAATTATAGACCAAACTGAAGATGTTTGACAGTGAAACAAAACACGAAATGTGCGTCAGCTGTTTAAACCAACTGTTTAAAAAGATAATAGCTAAAAAATCATATAAATAATCAAATCGTTAATATATAAAAATCTGTTTGAAATAAAACTCACTAGCTTTTTTTAAGTTTTTCCATTCACGGATTCATTCTTGTTTTTGTAGTGCTTTTGCTTCAAAACTTTGTTGAAATGTTTTCTCTTCAAACCTAAGGACCGAATTTCTCATGAAATGGATGATGCTTTGAAGACAATGTTCTTCACTGTATGCCCTAGGACCAATCGCATTTGTGGTGATAGCAGTCTTGTGGCTTCAGTGTACCTTGAATACTTTTTTGAGTTATTAATTTTCCTATTCGGGCTCGAGTAAAATTCAACTTTAAATTATTTTTTGGTTCCCTTAAGTCTTGGATCTCTTTTAGAAGTTCATTGTTGCCTTGACGTCTATAGAACTTAAATCTTCTATCACAATTATTTAAAAGGTCTAAATACTTCCGCGGCCGCCGTAGCCGAATGGGTTGGTACGTGACTACCATTCGCAATTCACAGAGAGAACGTCGGTTCGAATCTCGATGAAACACCAAAATTAAGAAAAACATTTTTCGAATAGCGGTCGCCCCCGGTAGGCAATGGCAAGCTTCGGAGTGTATTTCTGCCCTGGAAAATCTCCTCGTAAAAAATATCTGCCGTTCGGAGTCGGCTTAAAACTGTAGGTCCCTCCATTTGTGGAACAACATCAAGACGCACACCACAAATAGGAGGAGCAGCTCGGCCAAACACCCCAAAAACGATGTACGCGCCAAAAAAAAAAAAAAAAAAACAATACTTCCATTCACCATGGGTATTGCTTAAATAACAAAGGAAGGCCCATGAGGTATGTAATGCTGGGATAGACCAATACTAAGTTTTCAAAACTATAAATATGTGGCAATATCTAGCTTTATCCAGCCCCCTCTTAATTATTTATTACTCTTCTTTCATATTTTCAGCTTTTGAGAAAGAAATGGCGTTGGTACTGCCTCTGGACTCAAACGATTTCGCTTCACTCTTGAAGCAGAAAAGTCGTTATGACTCAGGTAGTTCTCACAAGGCGAATCTATTAATGGTGATGTCGGTAAATCAGCTGATATTATATGTTTTTTTTTTCACCGTGTCCATGTGGCTGTCAGCTCAGAATGAAACAAGGCGAATTCATTATTTGTTTTCTAGTTTCTCAATACTTTGCTTTGACAATCAAACAATCCTTGGTTGGATCCCAAAAAGCCTTGCTTCAAAAGTTGGTTATTTTTTTAAACTTTGCGGAAAGCAAACTTAATAGAAACCCCCAAAATATTGAATCAGATAAATATATAAATATTTAAATATGTACCAGTATTTCAGATTTTAAATAAATTTATATATTTTAGTTAAAAAAATCATGATTACAAGAACAAAATATGCTGTAATTACATAAATACACTCAATAAATATGGTAAAGTAAAATATATTCCCAAAAATCTCATTTCAATCCACAATTAACGTGGACACATTGCATGCCTGCCTCCATCGATTGGCAAAGTTGCTCCGGTTATAAAGCTGGCGGTGTCACTAGCAAAAAATATAATAGCATCGGCCACCTCCTTCGTAGAACCCACGCGGCCTAATGCATGGAACTCTTTGCAAAGTTCTAAACATTTCGCGTATTCCTCTTCCGACATGCCCATACGTCTCTGAAAATCGGTCACTATCACACCAGGATTCACAGCATTTACACGCACGTTTTTCGCTGCCAAATCCAAAGCTATACATCTGGTAAACTGATCAAGAGCTGCCTTGGAGGTGCAATAAGTAGATAAGCCTGGAAACGAACGCAGACCTGCGAGACTAGACACATTTACAATGTTGCCTTGGGTTTTAACGAGATGAGGTGCGGCGAATTTGGTTAAAAGAAAAACTGAACGCAAGTTGGTATTCATAATTCTATCAAATTGCTCCACGTCAATGTCCAATATATCACCACCCTCACCGATACCGGCATTATTGACCAACACATCCAGTTGTCCAAATTTGTCTATAGTTGTTTTTATAATGCGCTCCGCATCGACCGTTACATCAGCAGTGATAGGCAATAGTTCGACTTTGTTGTTGGCTGCTTTACAGGCTGCCTCAGCGGCCTTCAAATTAGTTTCATTTCGTCCGACCAACACCACTTTGGCTCCGTGTTTGGCGAATGCTTCGGCTGTGGTAGCACCAATACCTGAACTTGCTCCCGTCACAATAACAACTTTTCCGGTTAAACTCATTTCGAACTATTCTACTTCACGGTATAGGATCAACTGAAATATTGCCAGCCAAAAATTATCCTATCACAAAAACAAAAGGTCCTGAAGCATGTGATTAAATTTTTTGTAAACAAATAAATTTATTTTTTTGGTGAATCTGGAGTTTTATACACGTCTGCCCTTGCAACGCCTCGAAATTTGCAGTTTACAGTCAGCAACGATGAAATGGAAAATTATCAACAAAAAACGTGAGTATAAGGGTGCATAGGGAATTTGAGGGTATGTATATTTGTGGCTATAACTTCGCGAAACTATTATTTTTCTCTTTGCTCTTTTTCAGATAAGGTTGCTCAGGTTAGCCGTGAATTGGAAGCATCAGGCGGCGATGTAGAATTTGCAGCTTCGGAATTCATTCAACAAGTACAAGCGACTACTGACGAGTAAAGCTTCCAAATTAATGAGGGCCCCTGCGAGAAAGCGTAATCTTTCTGAGGGATAAGAATCCATCGAGTTCTCCATGACGATCGCTGGTATCAATCCCACATTATACGCAGAAGACAGTTTATGTCAGAGCAAACACGAGAACGCAGAATAATCTGATTAAAACGCCTTTTAAACAAAATTAAACTCGCTGAAGCGCTTCAGAAATTTTGGTTTTTTTCTGACGAAAAAAAATTTAAACAAGACCAAAACATCAACCGCAGAAATGACAAATGACTATGTTCAGGTTCCTATTGTCATGCACACTAAGTTTCCAGTCACTGTTATGGTTTTAAGTCTTGTGAGCAGCAAAGGAAATTTCATTTCACCTTTTTCCTCTTTACTCAAGCATTTCGAGTGAATTCTGCTCCATGTATTGAGGTTCTAATCACAATAGTGAGACCCTGGACTGATAGTGTACGCGTTGACAGCCCATACATCTTTCAGCAAGACTCTGCTCCTTCACAGAAAGTGGTGGCGACACAAGTTTGGATGCCTAAAAATTTCCATGACCACATAACACCGAACTAATGGCCGCCTAATTCTCTAGACCTTAATCCCCTGGATTACTACGTATGGGGCATAGTTGAGCGTGAAACCAATGATCATCTTTATAACACCATTTCTTCTCTGAAGGCTGCAAGTACTATACAAGGTGAAGTCCAAAATAAACAAGACTGGTGTGATAAAAATGTTTTTGATGGCGCCATCTTTTTAATAAGTTTATGCGTTGGAAGTTATATCCCTAGCTGACTTTTAGTGAAAGCTTGGTGACATCAGTGATGGTAAATGTAGGGAAAATTCTCTAAATGTAGGGGTTTTTGTCGAAAAAGAAGGACAGATTTTTTTAAATTCTGTAAATGTAGAGAATTTTCACAAAGGACAGAAAAAATTTGAAAATTGCGGAAAAAATTAAAAAAGTTCATATCAAAATGCAAGTATCGGAAACAAAAGTCCAATAACAAGTGGCTTGAAGACGACAATTTTAGTGGCTGGTTGAAAGCTGTGGCTAACGATCCATTTAAATGCAAATGCGCAGCATGCGACAAAGTTTTGAACTGCGGCAATTCTGATTTGCATAAGCACGCCGAAGCAAAAATGTACCAAAAAAATATCAAGACAATAAAAAAGACACCTAAAATAAACAGTTTTTTTAAGAAAAAGCCGAGTAAACCAAATGGTTCCAGAAATTTCGAAATAAAACTTAGCACGTCTTTCGCTGAGCATAATGCCGCTCTGCAAGTGGTGGACCATTTAATCCCAATCTTAAAAGTAATCGTGCCAGATTCCGAAAAAATAGAAACTTTGTCTTATTTTAAACAGAACTGAATGTAAGGAAAAGGTCTAATTTTTAGTTTTTTTGCGGAATTTTTCTTTATACAATATATGTGTTTATAATATAATAAATATGTGTATTTATATATATTTTTGAAATAAAATTTCTTATTAAAGTGTCAAAACAGCACCAAGCCCAAAACTTAAGCAAATAATTCAATTTTGACGTTGCAAGTGCCTCATTATTGTAAAAACACAGGAGAAAAATACGTAGACAATTTTGTAGGGAAAATTTTTTGAAGCGTAAGGAAAAGTAGGGAATTTTTTTGGGCTGTGCAGGGATTTTTCAAAAAATCATTTACCATCACTGGGTGACATTCGGATCAGTGGAAACGAAGTTATTGCGTCTAAAGTGTCAGTATGTTTGTGTCATCGGTACAAAAATGAGTTTCGAAAAAAGATCTAATATAGAATTTTGTTTTCAAATCGGTATACCTTATACCGAAACATTTGAATTGATGAAAAAAGTTTATGGCGATGATTGTCTATTTCGTGCCAGAGTTCATGAGTGGTATGCATGTTTCAGAGATGGTTGTGAGGACATAAATGGCATTGAACATACGGGCCGCCCAAAATCAGTTCCATTCCCTTCACTCCATTTATCAAAAATAAACTGAAATCATCGTTGAACTTCATGGAATCGGAGTTGAATATCTTCAACACATAGATTTGTCGCATTTTAACTGATAATTTTGGCTTCCGAAAGGTCGGTGTACGTTTCA
Source organism: Anastrepha ludens (assembly GCF_028408465.1). Classification (NCBI taxonomy): domain Eukaryota; kingdom Metazoa; phylum Arthropoda; class Insecta; order Diptera; family Tephritidae; genus Anastrepha; species Anastrepha ludens. Next base: position 21,227,197 of record NC_071499.1, on the reverse strand, counting down.
TTCGGCACAAGTTAACTGAGGACCAAAAATTGTTCAGAATTCAACGTTCAAAAAACCTTTAATAAGGTGAAAAGGCGTGAAAAGAGGAGAACTTCTTTTACAAGATTTGAATTGGTGATGAAACGAGGAGTTTCCAACATGAACCTAAAACTAAGCGCCAAAGTGCCGAATGGAGGGCCTCAGATGAGCCACCACCAAAAAAATCGCGTTTGGAGAAGTCAAAAATCAATTCGATGCTCAATTTTTACGATTCCAAGGGAATTGTCCACTAGGAGTTCGCCCCAACGGACCAAACCGTCAATGGAATTTTTTATCTTGGCGTTTTGAAGCGTTTGTTGCATCGCATTCGTCGAATTCGCCCTGAATACCGTGAAGGAGGAAGTTGGCCGTTATTGCATGATTCGATACACTCTTGTGACTGATTGTTTGATTAGAAATCGCATTTTAACCATCAATCACTCACCGCATTCGCCTGATATGGCTCCCTGTGACTTCTACCTATTCGGAAAATTTTGGCATTTGGCCATGAAAGGAAAACGTTTTGCGTCCATAGAGGCCATCCAAAAGATTTGTACTGACATCTTGAAAGACATTCCGGATTCCGGTCAATGACCTGAAACACTCTATCGAAAAGCTTTTAGATTGCGCAAAACAGTGTATCGACTTCAGAGGGAACTATTTTCAATAAATAAACTCGAAGTTATCAGAACAAAGCTCCCGTGGTGTCTATTTCAGCTCAGACTTGTTTATTTTGGACTTCACCTTCTATGATCTATGAAAACGTCATTAATTTCTTATTTTCTTTACATTCAAATGCTACTGTTGGTGTTTTTTTTTGTTCTTTGTTTTGATAATTAACATAAGAATTCTTCTATCTTTTTTAGCACGAAACAAGACAAAACGATTTCTTTATATGAGACCTAAAGAGAAGAAAATCGCGGAGACATCTAATGCACAATGCTAATATATATATTACATACAAGTATGCGTGTGTATGTATATACATTAATTACTGCCAATCAAAACAACATATCATGTATTAATTGCTCTACATTATACGTCTGGTGAATGGAATTCATTATGGCCCAGCAGACTGATTTTCTCAAATAAATACTTACACAGATCATTTAATTGCTTGTCTTGGCATACATACATATGCACATACGAACAGGCATCATCTTGGCTATACTATGCAGATATTGTTAGTTTATTTAGTCAATCTCCCTATAATAATGCAACAATATTTTCCAACAACATTTTTCTAAATTTTCATTGCAAAGAAAGGTTGTTTTGCAGTGTGCGTCATAACGCACAACAGAATCATTTGAAATAACAAAACCAAAATGCATTTGTTAAAGCAGATGTTTTCGGAGGTAGCCCTGGAAGAATTGTTTTTCGATTTTCAATTTTGCTCCGATTGAAGTGAAATATTGATGCAATATATTTGAGATATCGCTTAATATTAAAAAATGTTTTCAACTCACGCATGCAAAAGTAACTAACATCATTCGTACCTGTTATGACATCGTTGAACAAATCGAAGATCTGGGGGTGGTTTTTTTTCTATCTAAAGCGTACTCTATACTTGGCTTTATAAGTAGAAATAGCTCGAACTTTACAGACGCTTAAACTCTTAATTTGTTATTTACCTGTTTTTCCATTCTATGCCCATAGGAATACGCCGTTTTTATTTGGCGATCATACCATCAATTCTCTCTAGATAGAATTGAATGAGCACGAGAATCCTTTCTGTGCTCTCTCTTCGCTGACCATCTCTGACCATGTCCCACCATATAAATCCCTAGGAGATTCATTTTGTTGTTGTCTTTTTTGTTTAATATCTTGAAGGGTGAAATTGAATGTTCCTCTCTTTTAGAAATAATTAACTTTTCCGCCCGTACCAGGTCTTTACGTAATAAATATCCGTTAAATTTGAATAGGTACGGAAGAAATTATGCCTGCATTGCAGAGAAGGTGAGACTTCTCTATACATTAACGTTCTCTGTGAATTGCTTCTACTGCTCGCTCTCTTCTTTTCCCCTCCTAGCAAATATTAAAATGTAAACTAAATGGCGTAATGACATTAGCACATCGTTGGAACTCAATTGCTAATTTGCTGAGTGGGAGAGACAATCGCCCATAAGCACTTGTGTAGCTATGTATGTAAGTATGTGTGAAATAATATTAATTAATAATCCATTAATGGACGCAATTATGATTCGCTTTCTTTGTTTATTTTATTTTTGAAGTGAAACTTCTTTACGCGCGTCAGAGAATAATTTCAAGGCCGCGACACACGAGCTAGCGTTACGAAAAACCGTCAGGAAATGTATACATACAAATGTATGTACATGCAACCGCACACACGGGCCATTCAATTTATTCCTGTAAATGCGTATGTCGTCCGTACATATGTATGCATCAATATATGTATGTAAATATGTCTTTCTAAATGCTCGACAACCGCAGCTGCTGTCCGTAAAGTACGCGCATGTGCATACAGTAACTTGCAGAAACAACATACATACATAAGTAGCTTTTAGAAAAAGAGGTTGTCTGTAAAGTTGGTTTACTGACGGTAGTTTAACGTGACGTCATAAGAAAATATTGATGGAATGGTTGGAATTTTCAAAACAAAATTTTAATTTTATTTGTTTGATAGATATTTTGTATGGATATAGAGGAGGAGGCAAATGCAATGGAATAGGTTAAGTTACATTTACACAAACGTGAAAAATGACGAAACATTTATCAAATTTATGAAAGATATGTTCAATTTCGATTGTGCATCAGACGTTAATAAGTCAACAATACTAAGAGCAAACATCATCGATTTGACTTTTTCAAGACACATTACACTCGAAACACCCCCTTTCATTTCCTACTTTTCCTATCATCGTCCTATTCTCAACAGAGAAATGGTTGATTACCATGCACACAGGAAGAAGGCACATGCCATCGAAATTTATGTCTCAAAAGTTAGTATACAGCAAACGATTGTTCAGTTAGCATAACATTTTTTTTTACGTATTGATTAAAAAAGTTAAAACTATTAAAAGGAAATAATTAAAGTGAGTATAAAAATTTAGGAAAGTACGTTTTGTATTACTTTTTGCCACATTTTTAGTAAAGGCACCAAGATGAAAAGAGCTTTCTGATGATTTAAAAAAACTGATTATGAAATATCACAAGGAACATAAATCATTCCGCGAAATCGTTCGTTTGATAGATAGGAGTTTTGCTACAGTTCAAAAGAATGTGAATAAATATAAAAGTGCGGGAAGTACCACTAATAAAGAGCGTTGTGGGCGTCCGCCGCTCTTAAGTCCCAGAGAAAAAAGCTTAGTCGTACGAAAAATCAGGACAAACCCCAAAATAAGTGCCCCCAAATTGAAATCTGAAGTTGAAAATGAGACTGAAAAACAATTTAGCACCCAAACTATTCGCCGGGTTTTGCATAGTGCTGGTTATCATGGGCGCAATGTTAGGAAAAAGTCCTTCGTGAGTAGTGTCAATCGGAGTAAACGGATTTCATTCGCAAAAGATCATGAAAAATATGACCATACGTTTTGGAACCAAGTCATATTTTCTGATGAGTGTAAGTTCAGTATCTGTGGGTCTGATGGCCGTGAAAAAGTTTGGAGTAAAGTTAACGCGGAATTGGATCCAAATAATATGACCGGCACTGTGAAGCATGGAGGGGGCTCTGTGATGGTTTGGGGATGTATGGCTGCGAACGGGGTTGGAAACATGGTATTTATCGAAAATATTATGACCGATATGGTTATTTAAATATTTTGAAAAATATATTAAAAGAAGCGCTACGGAATTGGGCCCTGAGGAACGTTCATGTTCCAGCAGGATAATCACCTCAAGCACACATCCAACATTGTACGAGCGTGGCTGTTATACGATGTGCGAAAACAGCTGAAAACACCGCCACAGTCCCCGGATACCAACGCAATCGAACATTTATGGGAACATTTAAAACGCCAAATACGCAAACATCCGATTAGAAAGAAGGAACAACTGAAAAACGTCCTTCAAGAGGAATGGAATAAAAACCACCAGCTGTAACACAAAACTTGGTGAAATCAATGCCATCACGACTTAAAGCGATTGTAAAGTCTAATGGTTTTCCTACCAAATACTAGGATTTGATTTTAATTATGTTTTTGATTTCACAAATTAATAATATGAAGAACTGTATACTTACTTTTGAGACATGAATTTTTATAAAGTTTAATATAATGTATATATTAAAAAGTTATAATTTTGTGCCTTTTTAAATTTTTTTCACTTGGTTTAAATATGATTTTTGTACATATTTCATTCATGTAAATAAAACACAATTTTGTTATAACTTAGGTTGTTTGAAGGAATCGATTGGGGGGAAAATTGAAAACGTGTCCGGTGTATACATACTTCTGTTACTAACTGTATGTATACTGTATGCAAATATTTTTCGATGATTTGGAAAAAATTCAAATACATAGTCATATTAAAAATCTACTAACATTATTTTCTTCTAATCAACGCGACGATCTGAAACCTCTCGTATTAAATTCAGATTTCAATGTAAATTTTGCATCGGACACTTCCATGAAATTAATCGAATTTTTAGAAAATCAACTGAATTTACAAATGAGTAATGACCGCTATATTTCAACAACAAAATCAGGAACCGCGATAGATGCCGTATTTTCTCTTCTCGCTATATCGGCACAATCGAGTCAAGAACATACAGTTTGTCAAGAATATCTTTGCATAGTGAAGAAAAAGTTCAAATTGTAGCTTTGATCGAGGATTCCAACAACAAATAAAAAAGCAAACAAAAAATGTATACACACTTTCCATAACTGTACTTATCTACGACTATTAGGCACCAAAAGTTATTAAATAAACACACACATTACAAAAACAACAACAAAAAAAGATGTTTACTCTTTTTTAAAAGTGTCTAAGTGCAAATCATTGCATAACTGATGAAAACAACAAAAAATGCAGTCTTTTGGGGTTAATATTTTGTATGTCCTCATTGAGCATCAATTACCGGTTGAAGACGACTTCGCATTGATTTAGTTAGTTTCGGAATATCATATTCCAATGGTATTTTTGCCCACTCTTCTTTGATGAATCTTATTAATTCAGTTCTATTAGTTGGCGATCGTTTTCCCTACTTTTCTTTTTAAATGAACCCACAAATTTTCGATTGGGTTAATGTCGGAACTTTGGGCGGAAGTATCAATAACTTTGGTGCAGTTGTAAAGTGACCAGGACCTGCATAAATACGATTTATGTTTGGGATCATTATCTTGATAGTATTTGTATTTAAATTTGTTCGAATTTTCCGGGTCAACAAAGCCGAATTTTCTAATACTGGAATTAAATTCGTTTTTAAAAATATCAAGATATACTTCCTTGGTCATTATTTCGTGCAAAATTTTTATTTCACCCACTTCCATTGTTGATATACAACCCCAAACCATTACTGATAGTTTTCCAAACTTTACGGTAGGCATAATATTTTTGTTTTGTAGTGCTGTGAGAGGCTTACGCCAAACTCTCTGGGGTCCATCATAGTAGTAGAGCATCATTTCCGTCTCATCTGATAAAATGACGTCATCCCAGTACTTTGTGGGAAGTGATATGTCCTCGGTGACAAATCGCAATCTTTTGTCAATGTTTTGTGCGGATATCGTGGGTTTTTTCCTAACCACTCTTGAAGAATATTTGTCGTTTTGCAACACTTTTCGAACAGTTTCATGAAAAACTCTTAACCCGTAGTCTTTTTCCACTCGAAGAGCTAATCCTCTTGTATTGCTTTGCCGGCTATTGTAAATAGTCTTAATAATATTTCCTTCAATTCACTGTGGCACTTTTTTTGGTCTGCCTGTAGATCCTTTCAACTTGAGTCTTTCTGCATTTTCAGCACGGTCTATTATATTATATACAGTTCTTATTTTGAAGGAGAACATTTCGGCGACTTCTCTGGCTGGCTTGCCTTTGTAGTGATTGAAATACACTAATTGAATAATATTTTTTGAAACTCGTTTTCCTGGCATTTTTTTATTCAAATCTGAGATCTCTTGCAGCACTGAAGACAATCACTTTATAGTATAACTAAATAATTTCTTACACCTTTCACATTCCATTCCATTTGCGAAAAAAACCCAAATGAATGGAATTCGCGGAAAATAACTGCATTTTTTGTTGTTTTCATCAGTTATGAACAGATTTAAACTTAGACACTTTTAAAATAGTGTAAAGATCTTTTTTTGTTGTTGTTTTTGTAATGCGTGTGTTTATTTAATAACTGTTGGCGCCTAATAGTCGTAGATAAGTACAGTAATGGAATGTGTGTATAAATTTTTTGCTTGCTTTTTTATTTGTTGCTGGAATTCTCGATCAAAGCTGAAATTTTAAATTATTCTTTACTATGTAAAGATATTCTTGACAAACTCGATGTACATATGTATATATCCCAGTTACCACAAACCGATTATATCCACTATCAATACGAAATATACAGACTATTGAAGCGCCGACTTATATACAAATTTCAGAAATATTATTAATAATAATATTATCCACTATTATTGTATGACATTTTATAAAAAATCATTTCAATCCTCATTAAATTATTTAAATTCAATCCAGAAATTAAGAAGTTTCACTTCAAATATGCGCACATAGTGCGGCTGTTTTTTTTTTTCTTATATTTGAACTACACAAATTTGTGAATAGCTGTAAAAATACAAGTCACACACAAATTTTAGCCAATTAAACTCCCACTTTATAATATAATTCCTTTTACACACAAACATAGTATTCTTATAATACAGCGATATTAGAGAATAGAGCATTCCACAGATAAATGCACAAATTAACGCCGGCACATTGCATGTTTGCCTCCATCGATGGGCAAAGTAGCTCCCGTTATAAAGCTGGCAGTGTCACTGGCAAGAAAGATAATAGCATCGGCCACCTCCTTCGTAGAGCCAACACGACCTAGAGCGTGCGTTCCTTTGCTATGTTCCAAATATTTCGCGTAATCCTCTTCCGACATGCCCATATGTCTAGCAATATTGGTCACTATCACACCAGGATTTACGGAATTCACACGTACGTTTTTCGCTGCCAAATCCAAAGCAATACATCTGGTAAACTGATCAAGAGCTGCCTTAGAGGTGCAATAGCAGGATACACCCGGAAACGAACGCAAACCTGCGACACTGGACACATTTACAATGTTGCCTTGGGTTTTAACGAGATGAGGTGCGGCGAATTTGGTGAGAAGAAAAACTGACCGCAAGTTGGTATTCAAAACTCTATCGAATTGCTCAACATCAATGCCCAATATGTCACCAGCCTCAGCTATACCGGCATTATTGACCAACACATCCAGTTGTCCAAATTTGTCTATAGTTGTTTTTATAATGCGCTCCGCATCTACCGTTACATCAGCAATGATGGACAATAGTTCGACTTTGTTGTTGGCTGCTTTACAGGCTGCCTCAGTGGCCTTCAAATTAGTTTCATTTCGTCCGACCAAAACCACTTTGGCTCCGTGTTTGGCGAATTCCTCTGCTGTGGAATACCTGAACTTGCTCCCGTCACAATAACAACTTTTCCGGTTAAACTCATTTCGAACTATTCTACTTCACGGTGATGGACGAACTGAAATATAGCCCGCCAAGGCAGAACTTTAAATAAAGATTAGCGAGTTTGCGGATTCAATTTAAAATTCATGTAAGCTTCGTGATAAGATAAAAGCTGCGTTCGATTTCTCAAAAATTTGTAATGATTATGGCAAATTTTTGCAAGTAAGCGTGACAGAGCAAAGTCACAAGTTCGATGCGAGAGAGACGCTCATTTTGTGCTGGAGAAATTTTAGCCAGCAAAAATTATGCTATCACAAAAGCAAATGGTCTTGAAGCATTTGATTGAACTTTTTATAAATATGTAAGTAAATTTATTTTTATTTCCACCTGAATTCCTTCACTCTCTTCTTACGGGGGATCAATTTGCTTACCAACAAGGGAAATCCACAGTCACAGCACTGCACACACTCGTTGTCAATATAGAAAAGGCTCTAAATCAGAAAGAAATAGCCCTCTGTTCCTTTATGGACATAGAGGGAGCAGAAAAGAAAGTTGGAGTTTCCTATATTGAAAATAAATGAAACAGTGATAGAATTAAAGGCAGAGGTCAAGTATCTACGTTTAACCGTAGATAAAAAACTCACTTGGGAGTCATATATAAATAATATATCAAAAAAAAAAAGCCACGGAATCATTGTGGACAACCAAACAATTACTAGGGAGATCCTGGGGCCTCAGCACTAGTATGGTCCTCTGGATATACACCCCAATGGTTAGACCAATCATACTGTATGGGGCACTAGTATGGTGGAGCAAATCTATTCAAAAAACAGCGGTAACCAAACTGGGAAAAGTACAAAGGCTTGCTTGCCTATGCATCACAGGTGCTATGAGAACTACATGGCATCTAACAGCTGGCATGGAAGTACTCCTTAATCTCCCACCACTTCATACAGCAATTCAAGAGGAAGCCGCTACGCAAGCACTCATGCTACACATGAAAGAAAATTTCAAATTAGGCAACCTCACCGGTCACCTAAGTATCCTAAATAAAGTCAAAAACACCATAAGCATGGCTCAAGTTTCAGACCACATTGACCCAACCCTCTGTTTCACAAAAGGATACACAGTTACCTTTCCTGAGAGGATCCAGTGGAAAACGAACCCAAAATGGATGAATGATAATTCACAAAAATGGTACTCTGATGGATTAAAAACACCTTATGGTGTAGGAGCAGGAGTAGTGTGGCCCAGAATCCACAAATCAATCACTCTCACCAGGGACACCACCATCTTCCAAGCGGAATTATACGCAATAATGAAAGCAGCAAACATCATGCAACGTAGAAACCACAAGAGAGTAAAGATCAAAATACTCTCGGACAGCCAGTCAGTTCTAAAAGCTTTAGATAGCTATACCTACAACTCAAAAACTCTCTTAGAATGCCACAAGGCACTCAATAACCTGGCATCCAAAAACAATGTCTCATTAATTTGGGTACCAGGACATGAGGGATATGACGGCAACGAAAAGGCAGACTTTCAAGCCAAAAAGGGGCAGATGTAAATTTCATCGGACCTAGTCCCATGTTTGGATTTAACAAAAACCGCCTAAAACAAAAAGTAAAATACTGGGCCAAAACTCTAATAAATCAGCATTGGAACAACGTAGAGGGTCTTAGACACTCCAAAAAGTTCTTAAGTTTCAATGCTAAAAGAGCTAACATGGCCCTCACGTTAAACAAAAAGAGCATTCGCACTCTCACAGGCGCCCTCACGGGTCACTTCACCTGCAACAAACACTTATGTACATAAATTAGGCATAACTAACACCAGCACCTGCAGATTTTGCTGCGAAGACGAGGAGTCTATATAATATCTCATCATCGAATGTCCGGCGTTGAAGCATAGAAGGGAAAAGTTTATAAACAAGTTCATGCTTATAGATGAAGACCTTCAATCACTCCCTCAGAAGGAGCTGGTACAATTCATAAGCATACTTAACAGTCAATAGACAGCATAGGGTGCACAATAGATCAATATGGTCGCAGTGCTAAAGGCCCATACCTTAACGATTTACTACCATTAACCATTACGGGGGATCATCAGAAATCCACACAATTCATGCGCAATATACGCCATTATAATAACGCATTTCAAATTACCTCTTTTAAGAGTAGGCAAGTCGTTGAGCGTCCTCTCGACGAACAAAACTAACACTCTAGAAGACTCTCATCATGCCCGTCCTAACGTATAGCGCAGAAGCTTGGACGATGACATCATCCGTTGAAGCGACGCTTGGAGTGTTTGAGAGAAAGATTCTGCGTAAGATTTTTGGACCTTTGCACGTTGGAAACGGCGAATATCGCAGGCGATGGAACGATGAGCTGTATGAGCTTTACGACGATATAGATATAGCGCAGCAAATAAAGATCCAGCGGCTACGTTGGCTGGGTCATGTCGACCGAATGGATACAAACGCTCCGGCTTTGAAAGTATTCGATGCGGTATCAGCTGGTGGTAGTAGAGGAAGAGGAAGGCTTCCTCTGCGTTGGAAAGATCAGATGGAGAAGGACTTGGCTTCACTTGGTGTGTCCAATTGGCGCCGGTTAGCACGAGAAAGAAACGACTGGCGCGCTTTGTTAAATTCAGCCAAAATCGCGTTAGCGGTTATCGCACCAATTAAGAGGTAGAAGAAGTCGTTGAGCGTGGGTTCATGCCTACATTTAAAATTCAAGGGCAAGTGTACCACTTAGCTGGGAGCTTGCTACCACAGCGACCCGATGATCACAAATTTTTGCAAATATATTTTATTGCAGATCCAGATACATAAGCATCTACGCGGTGTTCAAGTGTTGCACAGCCAATTGATAGAGATTTGATTAGATCTCTCCAAGATGTGTTACATTCTCATAATTGCTACATACAGTCTTTCAAAACTGCGATCATTAAGAATGATCACCAACTCACCCTACTATATAATAAACTCGCAAATACACCGTGACCTCCAAATATCCACTGTTGTGCAAGAAATAGAGAAATATGCAAGATCCCACAATCCCATTCTCTTAGCTCACTCTAACTCCTTAAAACCGAAATGATAGCAAATCCCATTGCTTTCACCCGACTCAAAAGAAAATCCATCACATATCTCCTCTTTTAGTGGGAAAATATGAAATGGGTTGTACCACTGGGTGCATCCCATAAACGACTGAAATTCTCTAGCTGCTACTTTAAGTTATTCTACAAATATTGCTTAATGTATGTCTTCAAAACAAAAAAAAAAAAAAAAAAAAAAATGCGATTGAGAGAGTTCCAGCAGATACTCTTGACTTTAATGTCGTAATCCATTCAAATAAAGTTCCTGTTGGAGAACACAGAAGACTATACGAGTACAATACACCTTCCACGAGTGAAGTAGCAGTGGTAATAGCTGGACAGCAATTTGACAAAGGAGATTTTGTATTGCATAGTCGTGATGATAACTTGCAAAAGATTTCAGAGTTACACAGATCTTATGACAGCTTACAATATCCTTTGATGCTATATCGTGGAGAAAATGGTTATGCCATTAATATTTCTCAAGCTGGGCCAATCGGTGGTACAGCTCTGCGTAAAACAGTGTCATGCATGAACTGCTATTGCTACCGTATAATGACAAGACGTAACAATTTCAACACTTTGCTTAGATATGGAATGTTAACAAACCAATATTTGGTAGGTCAATATGTGAAAATTGAATCTGAGAGATTGGCCTACATCCGTAATAATGAAACTAAATTGAGAGTCGAAAATTACGTTCTTTAAGTATCTTCAGGATGCTTTACAGGCGAATGAACACCGCAACGGCATTGGGCAGTTGGTTATACTACCTTCATCATTCACAGGTGGACCTCGATATTTACAGAAAAAATCGCAAGGCGTCATGGCTCACATCTCAAGTTTTTTTTTTCTACATTTCATTTGACATTTTTTAATTTCAGACTAACTCAATTTGAATCATGGAACGATACATAATCGAGCAACGCGTTAAAGTTATTCAGGCTTATTATGAAAACGGGCGTTCAAATCAAAATGCATATCGCGCACTTCATCTTCAGTGATGAGGCACAATTTCACCTCAGTGGATTCGTCAATAAGCAGAATTGCCGCCTTTGGGCGAATGATATTCCAAGAGCGATTGCCAAAAAACCAATGCACCCACAAAGAGTGACTGTTTGGTGCGGTTTATGAGCCGGCGGCATCATTGGGCCGTATTTTTTCCAAAATGAGGCCGGTCAGGCAGTTACTGTGAATACTGTTCGCTATCGTGAGATGATAACGAACTTTTTATGACCCGAATTGCAAGATATGGATGTGGACGATATGTGGTTTCAACAGAACGGTGCCGCTTATCACGCAGCTAACGAAACAATGGCTCTTTTGCGCGAAAAATTTGATGGCCGAATAATCTCACGTCGCGCCGATGTCAATTGGACGCCAAGATCATGTGATTTGACACCGTTTGACTTCTTTCTTTGGGGTTATTTGAAAGAAAATGTGTACGTCGATAAGCTAGCAACAATTCCAGAGCGAAAGGATGAGATGATTCGGCACATTAACGGCATAGAACCTCAATTATGCCTCAGCGTCATCGACAATTTGGACCATCGGATTGAGGTGTGCCGCCGAGACATATACGTAATTGAGCTATACCAATATTATAATATATATATATAATATAATATAAGAGAAATGACAATAATTTCTTAAAAAAAATTGTATTTTATTCAAAATCAACACCGGCCCTTGAAATTTCACCACTCTTTATAAAGGCATCCTGTAATATGGCAATTAATTGTTGGAAAAATAAAATAAATATGTAGGTAGAAATGTAAAATATGTATGTAAAAGTGTAGAATATGAATTTAGATATTCCAAACATAGCAGGAAATCTTGATGGTATAGGGAAAGGCGGATTGTTTTAATCCAAATTTAACGCGTGCGTGCCACGGGCCGTAATGAATAAATCAAAACTACTGGATTAATTTGAATTATTTTTTCAATGAGTGACATAGGTTATACATTTTATACGCATGCGAAGTCGGGGCGGATCGCTAGTATATGTATACAAACAAGTATGTATGTGTATGTGTATACATTAATTACTGCCAATCAAAACAACAAATCATGTATTAATTGCTCTACATTACACGTCTGGTGAATGGAATTCATTATGGCCCAGCAGACTGATTTTCTCAAATAAATACTTACACAGATCATTTAATTGCTTGTCTTGGCATACACAGGTACATATGTACATATGTAAGTACAGGCATCATTTTGGCTATACTATGCAGATATTGTTAGTTTATTTAGTCAATCTCCCTATAATAATGCAACAACATTTTCCAAAAATTTTTCTAAATTTTCATTGCAAAGAAAGGTTGTTTTGCAGTGTGCATCACAACGCACAACAGAATCATTTGAAATAACAAAAACAAAATGCATTTGTTGCAAAGCAGATATTTTCGGAGGTAGCCCTGGGAGAATTGTTTTTCGATTTTTAAATTTTTCATAATAAATACTGTGCAACATTTCAAAACGATACATTGCAAAAAAAAAAAACGCTTTAAAGCCGAGCAGGTATAGAAACCTGGACTGAACTGAAGCAACAGGCGCTCAAATGCTCATAAGCTTCTCAATTTTGCTCCGATTAAAGTGAAATTTTGATGGAATATATTTGAGATATTTTGCATTCGATTATCGCTTAATATTAAGCAACTCATGCATTCAAAAATAACTAACATCAGTCGTACCTGTTATGGCATCGTTGAAGAAATCAAAGATCTGGGGGTGGTTTTTGATGAATGTTATACATTTTTTAATCATATAAACTTTATTCTATCTAAAGTGTACTTGGTTTTATAAGTAGGCATAGCTCGATTTTTGCAGACGCTTAAACTCTTAATTTGTTATTTACCTGTTTTTCCATTCTATGCCCATTGGAATACGCCGTTTTTATTTGGCGATCTTACCATCAATTCTCTCTTGATAGAATTGAATGAGCCCGAAAAGCCTTTCTTAGGTATGCTCTCTCTTCGCTGACCATCTCTGACCATGTCCCACCATATACATCCCTGGAAAATCAATTTTGTTGTTGTCTTTTTTGTTTAATATTTTCCAGTGTGAAATTGACTGTTCTTCTCTTTTAGAAATTATTAACTTTTCCTCCCTTACCAGGTCTTTACGTAATAAATATCCGTTTAATTTGAATAGGTACGGAACAAATTATGCCTGCATTGCAGAGAAGGTGAGGCTTTTCTATAAATTAACGTTCTCTGTGAATTGCTTCTATTGCTCGATCTCTTCTTTTCCCCTCCTAGCAAATATTAAAATGTAAACTAAATGGCGTAATGACATTAGCGCATCGTTAGAACTGAATTGCTAATTTGCTGAGTGGGAGAGACACTCGCCCATAAGCACATATGTAGCTGTGAATGTAAGTATGTGTAAAGTAATATTTATGGACGCAATTATCATTCGTTTTCTTTGTTTATTTTATTTTTTATATTTGGGCTACAAAAGTTTGTGAGTGGCTATAAAAATATAAATCACATAAAAATTTTAGCCAATTAAACTTACAATTCATAATGCAATTTAATATATTTTTTACACGCAAATATAGTACGTTTATAATGCTGTAATATTAGAAAATAGAGCATTCCACAGATAAATGCACAAATTAACGCGGGCACATTGCGTGTTTGCCTCCATCGATGGGCAAAGTAGCTCCCGTTATAAAGCTGGCAGTGTCACTGGCAAAAAAGATAATAGCATCGGCCACCTCCTTCGTAGAGCCAACACGACCTAGAGCGTGCGTTCCTTTGCTATGTTCCAAATATTTCGCATATTCCTCTTCCGACATGCCCATACGTCTATGAATATCGGTCACTATCACACCAGGATTTACGGAATTTACACGTACGTTTTTCGCTGCCAAATCCAAAGCAATACATCTGGTAAACTGATCAAGAGCTGCCTTGGAGGTACAGTAGCTGGACAAATTCGGAAACGAACGCAAACCTGCGACACTGGACACATTTACAATGTTGCCTTGGGTTTTAACGAGATGAGGTGCGGCGAATTTGGTGAGAAGAAAAACTGAACGCAAGTTGGTATTCAAAATTCTATCGAATTGCTCCACGTCAATGTCCAATATATGCCCCGGCTCAGCTATACCAGCATTATTGACCAACACATCCAGTTGACCGAATTTATCTATAGTTGTTTTTATAATGCGCTCCGCATCTACCGTTACATCAGCAATGATAGACAATAGTTGGACTTTGTTGTTGGCTGCTTTACAGGCTGCCTCAGCGGCTTTCAAATTAGTTTCATTTCGTCCTACCAACACCACTTTGGCTCCGTGTTTGGCGAATGCTTCGGCTGTGGTAGCACCAATACCTGAACTTGCTCCCGTTACTATTACAACTTTTCCGGCCAAACTCATTGCGAACTATTCTACTTCACGGCGTAAAATGAACTAAAATCGTAGCAATCGAGTGGCCCAACTATAAATACATTCGGGGAATTCATAAAGCCCTCCTCGCGCCATATCTATAAATATTTTCGTTTGAAATTAAAATGCAACTCAAGCAGCAATAGAAGTTATTCGTACATATAAAATGAACGGTTTGTTAATAGCTGCACTCAAGCGACGGTTATTAGCGATTATTTTGGTAGAGGTAAATATAAAGTAGCGAAAATCCACTGGCGATTTATCAGGTGTCTCTACACTCAGAAAGAGTGCCTATCTGGTATTGATTTTGGGGCGACGATATTAGCGGCCTTTTCTTTGAAGATGTGAAAGAAGCCGCTATCACTGTCATCCAAAAGTTGTCCACTGCGCCATTAGAGCGGAGCCTAGGCAGCCATTTTCTGGAGAATACATATAAACTTCACACATAATGTCATCGAGGGCATATGCAGAACTAAAACTGTTAATTTTTTTTAATTTCACAATTCGGACGCTCACAATTCCAATTAAACTGGCGTCAAAATAATGAAATGCCCTATGAATCCCCCAATTACAATTGGCGAATTTGCCACTACAAATACCAAATTACTTATCTACACACAATTGGAGAATATAAACACCAATACAATATGTACAGGGTGGCCTATATTGAAGTATCTTTTTTAGAATGGAGTAAAATGTACAAAAGTCAATCGGTTTTGTTCTATTATGGTTAGAAAAAGGAATAGGGCAAAAGTGTCGGATTTTAAATTGAAATAAAACAACGAAAACTCAAATTGATTGGGCAATCTTTACTATTTTTGTGTAGACCTATTCATTGCATTTTTTTCTTAAAAATAATCCCTTTCAAATGTTAGCCACAACTGCACCCTAATTCGATCATCCATAAATACCAATTTTGAATGACTCGCTGGAGGACTTCGGTCGGTATCTCGTGAGTAACTCTAGTAATTTTTGATTCCAATGCCTCCTTTGAAGGTGGTTTATCCACAATGCATTTAGACTTTACATACCCCCACAAATAAAAGTTCAAAGGTGTGATGTCACATGATCTTGGTGGTCATCCACTGGTCCGAGACGAGAAATTAATTGTTCAGCGAAGCGACGACGCAGTAAATCTATTGTTTCAAGGGCTGTATGGCAAGTAGCGTCGTCCGGCTCTTGTTGCAACTAAATGTTATCGAGATCACGGGGTTCGATTTCCGACATCAAAAAGCCAGGTGATTTCCTATACTTTATCTGAAGAGCCGAATCTTCGACTTGGTTCTATGCAATTTGACCATTTTTGCATTGGTAGGCGCGCCCAAAGGATGGGTGTGCAAGCACATGACTTCTATAGAAGTTATCTTGATGAGGACGAGGAAAAGACAATCTCGCACCTACTGTGCCACTGTCCTGCTCTATCCAGACGGAGATTTACTATTCTAGGCAGTCAATTTTTTAACGAATTGGAAGATCTCAGTTCTGCATAAATAGGAGACTTTCTAAAATTTTTGAAAAGCACACACTGGTTTTAGGAGGAATAGGGAAAGCTCCCCACGCGGCATCACATTGGGCTATGAGCCTGAGTGTGTGCCACAGGACAAGCGCTTCAACCTAACCTTACCTTGCAGTGTTTGGAATAGTTAGTTCGGCTTCTGATTCGGTAGAATATAAGTTTGTGAAATATTTTTTCCACCTATGATTTGTTATGGGGATTTTTTTAGTTTCATTCACTTCAAGTCTGCGGTTGCGTAGCATTTTCCATATCAAACTTAGAGATCGAACGCTCTTCATATGGTTTGACAGAGAGCAGAAAAGATGGCAATCGGTCGGTGAAAGGTCCGGAAAATAAGGCGGATGCTGAAGGATCTCCCATTTGAACTCTTGGAGTGCGGTTTTGACGACTTGTGCAACATGAGGCCTGGCGTTGTCGTGAAGTAGTGTGGTTTAAGAACGCGCTGTGGAGATTAACAAACTACGAACCCATTCTTAGGCAAATCAAACGCAAAACATGGCGATGGATAGGTCACACACTAAGAAAAGCACCAGATAGCATCACGGTGTTGGGACTGGACTAGAACCCGAAAACATTTGGAGAAGGTCAATGCTGTGCGAGCTAACAGATGCCGACATCTCTTGGGACGATGTAAAAACAACAGCACAGAACCGTGTACGATGGAAGAGTCTTATCGAGGCCCTATGCTCCTGAGAGGAGTGAACAAGGAGAAAAAATGAAATGTGTGGCTTGACAATGTCGGTCAGGTCTTGTCAGTCGCCAGTCACGCGGTGTAGCTGGCCGTGTGTCATTCTTTTCCAGCTTTTCCCAGGGGTCC
This sequence comes from Anastrepha ludens, assembly GCF_028408465.1. Taxonomy (NCBI): domain Eukaryota; kingdom Metazoa; phylum Arthropoda; class Insecta; order Diptera; family Tephritidae; genus Anastrepha; species Anastrepha ludens. The sequence goes on along the minus strand of NC_071499.1, from coordinate 21,209,759 downwards.
ATGCCATCCCAGTTCCACCAAATACATTTCGTGATCTTCTTTGGATTAAGATCCGGTTTGACTCTCGGCGCTGTTTATGACCGCGAGTTGCTAGCTGGCGGGCGAGATGCTGAGTAGCAATTTGTAGGCGACGTTCTATGTTTTTTTTCGTTGAGCTCGTGAGGCACCCGGGCTCCCAATTTTTGGTAAATCGCATTGAATGAAGGAGGTTCAGAATCGTTTTAGGATCGCAGTCTATTTTTTCCGCCAATTCACGACTTTGGTTTGGCGACTATTCTCCTTCAAAAGTGATGTGAGACGTTCTTCATCGATTTCAGAAGGTCTCCTATTGCGGAACGTGTCAACGACGTTAAAGTCGCCATTTTTGTAAACCATTTTCGTGCTGTAGACTCACTCGCCTATGACACCCGGGCATTCCATTTCTAAGCCTCAAAGCTAATAAAAAATTAAATAACTAAAAAATACAATTAACATGGTGTTGAAGAGCAGAAAGAATTCGATCGAAGGAGTACTTACCCTTTGCCCAAAAAATCGTTGTAAAATAAAAGAAAGTACAATATAAAAACGCTTGGGAGCTCGGCCAAACACCTAACAGAAGTGTATGCGCCAATTATTATTTTTTTTTTTATAAAAACGCTTGGAAAACCGGTTTCCATTGTATTGGGTTAGCAACTAAGTAATTGGGGATTTTTTTTTAGAAAATCAAAGACAATTTTTCCATGGAACTAAATAACTTTATTCTGTAATGTATTGCCCATTTGAATCAATGACCTTTTGCCATCTTTCAGGCAGCATCATAATCCCCCCACGTTCATTAAACTTCTGGTTTTTATTAGCAAAAAACTGCATCGGGTACGATTTGACATCATCATCATTATTGAAATTTTTACCATTTAAGGAGTTAGGTAAAGATCAGATGGTGCAAGATCAGGACTATATGGTGGATGTGGCAAAACATCCAAACCAAGCTGCAATAATTTTTGCCGAGTGGCCATAGATGTGTGTGGCCTTGCATTGTCCTGATGGAATACAAAACCTTTTTGATTTGACAATTCGGGCCGCTTTTCTTCAACTGCATTGTTCAATTTCGTTAGTTCTTCAATGTAGATATCAGAATTGAGCATTCGGTTGGGTGGTAAGAGTTCAAAGTAGACAATTCCTTTGTAATGCCACCAAACTGATAGCAAAACCTTCTTTTGATGAATCTCAGCTTATGATGTTGTTTGAGTTGGTTCACCTGGCCTGCTCCACGATCTTTTCCGCCTGATATTGCTGTAAACAACCCATTTTTCATCGCCATTTATGAGTCGTTTTATAAATGGATCATTTTCATTAAGTTTCTTTAGCAAATCGCAGTTGTGCATGCGTTGCGTTAAATGCGTTTCTTTCAGTTCGTGAGGAAACCATGCGAAAAGACACTTCTATTTGGATCACCCTGCACATATGAATGCAATTATAACTATGTTTATTTATATTATTTATCGTGTATTTGTAAGTTGTATATTTACTGAAAGTTTTGCCTTTCCATTCTGTACCTGGTGAGCGGTTTATTCGATAGTGTAAATCAATATCTTGCCGCGATAGTGGATCCCTTTGCTAAACCCTCATTGCAACCTCTTCACAAGTCTATGAGTAGATAAAGAATATTTCATGCATTTACACACTTGCATACATACATATGTATGTGTGAATAAAGAAGTTTGAAAAATGTAAAAATAAAAATAATAAACATAACTTAGTGCGAATGACTGATCCCGATTCCCCACTGAATTTGAATTATTTTCACATATTTTTCTGTAATAAAGTTCCTATTATAAGTTGGTATTAAAATACCTTTTCAGAAATGTTTAGATATGTATTTGCGGTAATTGCAGTGTTGCAGTGGAGTGTTTTTGTGCGTAACATATTGTTAACAGGTACCTCTTGGGTTCAAATCCCGCTGTGGACATAAACCATAAATATATTTTTTTGTAATCACATCTCCCCAGCCAATGACATACTTCCGTATGGATTTCTGCCTTGAAATAACTTATAATAGCGTCTCTCGAAAAAGGTATTCTGATTTGGGGCACTGCATTTGTGGAACAAAATTTTGAAATACATCACTAGTGGGAGGGGAAGTTCAGCCTATTTAGAGGCGCTTCACACAGAAAGCTTGACGCCAATGGTTGGGAATTGGAGTCATCGATTGGCCACCAGGAGACAGCACCCGCCACAGGTAATGGTTTGGGCAGCTGTAACCGCAGATGGGCGCTCTCCACTCGTTTTCATCGAGCCTGGCATCAAGGTAAATGCGAAATATTATCGGGAAAGTATTCTGGACGTTGCTTTGAAGCCGTGGGCAGACAAACCTTTTTCACTGAGAGACCATAGACGTTTCAGCAGGACTCGACACCGTCTCACAAAGCTCGAGTGAGCCAAGAGAGGCTAAAAAACAAAGTTCCGAACTTCAAAACAACCACACAATGGCTCTCAAATTCACCAGGTGCGAATCTGATGGATTATTCTCTTTGAGCTATTTGGGAGAGCAAGGCCCGAACTAAGAGATTCACCAGTCTTGAGTCACTGAAAAAATAGGGCCAAAATATCTGCAAGTTACATTCTGGTAGCTTGCGACTCGTTTCTGGACCGTTTCAAGGCCATAGTCAAGGCAAAAGGTGGTCATATCGTGCAAAAGTAAATTAATTCTTAATTTTGTATTTTCAAACATTTCTCGCTTTGAATTGAATAAAAGTAATTTTCCAAACTAAATTTTTGGCCCTGGTTACACCTCGAGTGCTGGACCCTGTATCGCCATCATCAACACTGAACTGAAATAATTCATTTTTGTTCATTTTTTTATTTTCATTTGCAGGCATCCGGCAACACCATACTGTTGTCATTCCAATCTTCTTCTTATTCGCGTTTAAAATTGGAAAGTGTTTGTATGGACAAATGCATTTGCATTTAATTTTAATAAAAGTAATTCGAATATAAGGATAAAAATAAGCAAAAACACGCGTGTGAGAGTATATTTGGTGAATTTTAGTGAAGTGTTAAAAAATATATAGGGGAGAATGGGGAGTTGTGAGACATTGTTACCGTTCGGCATTATTCATTTGTTTACATTCGATTTTAAGTGTCAACAAGTGTTCTCGATGCGATCTCACTTTTCAGCTAGCATTGGTCATATTTACACGCATTCGACGCGTCTCTCCAGTTACTGTGTTTTGGAACTTCTCGGTAAGTTTTGTTCATCATTTGTTTTGCGATACATTCGACCAGTTGTTGAAGCGAATTGCAAATGTTAATATATACAAATTGTTAATTGTCCTATTAGCTTTGAATTTACACATTCACTTGGGCATGAACGTTCGATATGTTTATGACTACGCGGCCATTTATAAACAAAAACGATTTGGGGAGTTGTAAGACAACAAATGTGGGGAGTTGTGAGACACCGTTTTTTTCGACGTTTTAATGCATCTGTCATAAGTACCTCGCAATATTCATGCATTATCATATATACAAATATAATATATCATGAAAATTTTCTGCAAATGCCGAAAAAGTTAAGCAGAAACAACTCCATTCATTGCAATGTATGCGATCGAGCTGTGCACCTAAAGTGTGCCAATTTACGAACTGGTTATTATACATGTTCTCACTGCGAATCATCAGATTGATGGCATTGCATTTTTTATACACTTTTTTATAACAATTGTCTTTTCTTTTCTATTTTTCATCTTAATAAAGAACTAACAACTAAAATAAGTCATTTTTATTGATTTAAACCATGGTGTCTCACAACTCCCCACATTTTTGTATTTTGTATTATATTTTATATGATTATATACAATTTTAATTTTAAGGAAAATTGTAGTTTTGTTAAATAGGCCATACGAATAGCTTCCAGTATTCATTGACTAAAGATTCCATCGTTGACATATGCAGAATATTAAGATTTTGAGTAATACGGGTCCAAAAACAAACCCCGTCTCACAACTCCCCATTCTCCCTTAGTGTAATGTGGCAAATTATAGTGAAGTTCTCGAAGGGCACTTTGAAGGCAAATAATTACGAAATTATTATTATTTCCCGAATAATTTGGAGTTATAAAGAGTGTTCCTTAACACCTCACTAATATCTCCACCAAGTTTCATTAATAAAGACATTATAGTTTGCCAAAAATTGCCCAATAGACATTATTGCAAATCTCAGCCCAAATAATTACCAAACCATTATTTACGGAATAATTAGGAGTTATTACAGGTTGTTCCTGAACTACTCCCAATCATCTCCACCAAGTTTCAATATATGTATATGTAAGTCATTATAGTTTGGCTAAAAATGCCCATGTTACATTATAGCAAATCCGAGCCACTCAATTAATTTAAATCCATTTATTTTTTGCATTTAATTTGATATAATAAAAACCACCATTGATAAAAATTTGTGTTATACAAAATTGTTCCTCTTTAAGCAGTTGTCCTTTTCGCCGCACTTTTCGTATGGCAAAAGTAGAAAGTTGCCAATTTTTGTGCATTCCAACATGGCGTACGGCACGTAGGTATGTTGCGCCTTAACATAGTTACACTTAATCTATTTAGCTGTTAGTCAAATTCGTTGTCATTATAATGAGCAATATGTCAATGAAATCAAAGTTTTGGTGCTCAAAAATAATCGATTGAAAATTAAAGACCTCACTGATATTGTTAGCATTGCATTTGGACTCACTACCTCACTAAAAAAGTGGAATCTTCTTTATAACAAAAAATCAGCTTCGTAGCACTATCTGACACTATACTGGTTTTTCGAGAGCATTTCGCTGAAAATTCAACAACTACCGAATTCAGCTGACTTATCACCGTATAACTTCTGGCGAAGATGGGTGCGAAGATCAACGGTCTGCGTGTCTATATACCCTACCAATTAATCGTATAGGGGTGCTTTAGCCGGGAATATGCCTCCATGTGGTCCTCCAGGAAGAAATACCCAACCAGCCAAGATGTAGTGTCTGGATAACAGACTTCGACACAGATACAAAGAAAGTTTTGGAACTGATTAAACAAGGCAACCCGGAACTACTTACCAGTGACTGAAAGGCAGCAAAGATTGACGAGGTGGTTGGGAGAAGAAGGTTGGCGATGATCATCCTTAACCCCAATCCCATGTCGTTAGGTCATTCTTTCTCATTTTCTGTTGACGTTATACAGTAGAAATAAGCGCCGGACACGAACGACGGTTATTGAAGAATCACCGGCCTCACTCGCCAGCCAGTAGGCGAGAATGAACTGTGAATTCCAGTCATTGATTCTCCACGTTTACAAGAAGGATGTAACTAGCAAGTAACCGTTAAAATTATGAAGGTGACTACTGTTGCAACTGATAGCTTCCCAAGACGGAGAGGTGGCATCCATTTTCGGTGTGGCAAGCGAACTAGGTTTAACCTAGAGGACATGATGGTTAAACACTCCGAGTTCTCTGATGCTATGGAGGATAAGCAGTCCCTCCCCTACATCCGATGAGGAGAACGCTGACTAAACCGCGGTTGGTTGTCCTCCAACAACGCATATTAGCAATGTTGAGGGTTGTACAGATTAATCTCTACCATAGTAAGGCGGCCTCAGCCGCACTCATCCTCTGTTTCGCCGAAAGTGAAGAGGATATCGCACTCATCCAAGAACCATGATACAAGATCGGGTTTGCGGTTTGAGCAAAAAGGAATATAAACTAGTCTATGTCATCGACAAATATAAACCCAGCTCGTGCATAGTAATAAAAAAAACAAATTAATGTGTACTTATTGATACACTAAGTTTAATGAAACGAGGAGGTACAACTCTTAGGAGGGATATAAAGATTGCCAATGTCGATTTTAGAATGCCATAAAGGCAGCAAAAACAACGTCTTGGAGAGACTTCTGTCAGAAGATAGAAAGCGCTTCGGAGACCAGTAGACCCGGAAAGTTATATCACTGAGCCCTAGCGATCCTAGCTATCTCATGAAAGGGGTTGGCAATTGGTAACAATTAACAGTGAAGAAACACTAGAATTGCGAATGCAAACATATTTTCCAGGTCGTCTCTGCAACGAAGATAGCAGAACTCGTTCTATAGTTCACAATGGATACCCTCCAAACAAACAAAAATAAAAAAAAAATCGTTTTTTATGTACTGCACTGAAATAAGTGTCAAAAATTTCTACGTGAGAAAACTTCGTTAAACAATTTTTTTATTTCTTTGAAAATTTCTAATTTGCATGCCTTAATTTGTTATCGTCTCAGCATACAACTTTTACGTCAAGCGAACAGAGAAGTGGTAAATCTAAAAGGGCGATAATAACCAAAAGGAGATAATAATAGAACTTCTAGACTAAGTACTTCATACTTTTTTTAATTATAATTTCGCTGAGGAGTGGATTTTCCTGCATCACGATGCAGCCGTTCATGACGTCAAAGCAACAGAAGAGTTTTTGGCAGCGAAAAAAATACCAATTTTTGAATGCAGCCCTGACCTTAACCCAATCGAAAATGTATGGGCAATACTTTCTCAATCGGTTTTAAAAAAAGAAAGACATTTCGATAGCGCTAAAAGCCTTAGAAGTGCGATTAACATCGAATGGTCAAACATTAATCAAAATATTGTGTATGGGAACAAGTTTCCGTCCTTTCTTAGCCAAAGTTTCGAATTATTTAAACAATTAAATAATGCATGAAATTATGTGATGTATGTGGTATTGGAAGCTACAACTTTACTCCATATTTCCGGCAGCATACGGACTCCTCGGAGGAAAAATTCCAGTTCATTTGAGTTGATCCATTCATGGAGCCAGTTGGCGATGCTCTCGTAAGAAGTGAACCGGTGTCCAGTAAGGACTGACTGCATTGATCGGAACATCGGAACAAATGGTAATCCGAAGGTGCAATGTCTGATGGACGCAGCGGATGGGGCAAGATTTCCCTATTCAGCCCCTCTACTTATTTCTGGACCGATTTAGCAACGTGTGGCCTGGCGTTGTCATGCAGTAATTCAATATTATAGAAAATTAATCAAATCGATGCCTCGACAACTTCAAGAAGTTATAATCAAAGCAAAATCCAACACAATTTACTAAGCTCCAAATTATAAACTTAAACCAAGAATTCTATTATTTTATTTTAAATAATAATAACATCGGTGTTACACTTTTTTTGTTCTATAGATTTTACTTTTCTTAATAATTAAGTTAAGCTTCGTGAAATGTGTACTTATTACAGAATATTTTCAAAACATTTATCATATTTATCATTAAAAATTTATATATAAAAACATAACAAAAAAAATATATAAAAAAAACTTAATTCCTCTTATAATTGTTTCGTGTGGTGTATACCCAAAATTCTATTCTTTTTTTTTTTTGAATCCACCATTAACGCGGACACTGTACATGCCGGCCTCCATCGATGGGCAAAGTTGCTCCCGTTATAAAGCTGGCAGTGTCACTGGCAAAAAAGATAATAGCATCGACCACCTCCTTCGTAACACCTACGCGGCCTAACGGGTGGACACCTTTGCTATGTTCCAAATATTTCGCATATTCCTCTTCCGACATGCCCATACGTCTATGAATATCGGTCACTACCACACCGGGATTCACGGCATTTACACGCACATTTTTCGCTGCCAAATCTAAAGCAATACACCTGGTAAACTGATCAACTGCCGCCTTGGAGGTGCAATAGCTCGATAAACCCGGAAACGAACGCAGACCAGCGAGACTAGACACATTTACAATGTTGCCTTGAGTCTTAACGAGATGAGGTGCGGCAAATTTGGTGAGAAGAAAAACTGAACGTAAGTTGGTATTCAAAATTCTATCGAATTGCTCAACATCAATGTCCAATATATTCCCAGCTTCAACAATGCCGGCATTATTGACCAACACATCCAGTTGTCCAAATTTGTCTATAGTTGTTTTTATAATGCGCTCCGCATCTACCGTTACATCAGCAATGATGGACAATAGTTCGACTTTGTTGTTGGCTGCTTTACAGGCTGCCTCAGTGGCCTTCAAATTAGTTTCATTTCGTCCGACCAACACCACTTTGGCTCCGTGTTTGGCGAATGCTTCGGCTGTGGTAGCACCAATACCTGAACTTGCTCCCGTCACAATAACAACTTTTCCGGCCAAACTCATTTTGAACTATTCTACTTCACGGTGATGGACGAACTGAAATATTGCCAGCCAAGGCATGAATTTAAATAAATATAATATTAGCGAAGTGGCGGGTGATAAGATAATAAAGATACTATTTATAACACTGAATGTACGTGAATAAGTATAATAGTACAACAACATAATAACAGTGTGCAGATAGAAAGAACTTCTGGTATATACGTGTGACTTTACACAGCGACTTTTGATTTCAGATTTGAAAGTACTTATCGAAGCGCGCAAAACACCATTGGGGGTTTCTGGTTTAGCTCCAATCAAGGCGAATCTATTAAAGGTGGTGTTGGTAAGTCGAGTGATTTGTTTTTTTTTCTTTCGCAGTGTCCATGTGGCTGTCAGCACAGAATGAAACATGGCGAATTAGTTTTTTGTTTTTTACTTTTCCAATACTTTGCCGTGACAATTAAACGTACAAAACAGTGTTGTTGGTCTAGTGCCACCACCTTTAATGAATGCACCTTGGTCGATGATTACTTTTTGAGTTATATTGGACAGGGTGGAAAAAAACGTATTTTGAGAAAAACGCGATAAAGTTATCGTTCTACTCATCTTTCGTTCGTAGCTCATCACTTCACTGACTTTATAGGGGCTTTTTAGACTTTTTATTAAGCTTAAAACATTGAAAAGATATTCTTTAGATTATAAATGAATTTTTAAGGCAAAAAAAAATGAAAAATTTGAAGGTGCTGGAGTAGCTGCCCCCCTTAAAGTAGGTAGGTAAAGGGTTCTTCCATATACACACACCTAGAAGTTGTTTTAAAATAAAACAGTTGAAAATTTAGATTTTTAAGGTTTCAATATTTTTATTCAAAAGACGGCTCTTAACAATTATATGTGAAAAATGATGAAACGAGCCCACCACATCTTCGCCCACGCGCCAGAGCCCATAGCATATTTTTCTTCACGAAAACAGAAATATTTGGTGAGACGTCCATTTTTGTCAAGGAAAGTGAACGAACCTAGTTAAAGACCTGCTTGACTTTGGAAAAATATGAAAATTTATTTCTTTTGAATTTAATTTTCTTCTTCTTAATTGGCGCGATAACCGCTTACGCGATTTTGGCCGAGTTTAACAAAGCGCGCCAGTCGTTTCTTTCTCGTGCTGACCGGCGCCAATTGGGCACACCAAGTGAATCCCAGTCGTTCTCCACCTGATCTTTCCAACGCAGAGCAGGCTTTCCTCTTCCTCTGCTACCACCAGCTGGCACCGCATCGAATACTTTCAAAGCCGGAGCGTTTGTATCCATTCGGTCGACATGACCCAGCCAACGTAGGCGCTTGATCTTTATTTGCTGCGCTATGTCTATGTCGTCGTAAAGCTCATACAGCTCATGGTTCCATCGCCTGTGATATTCGCCGTTGCCAACGTACAAAGGTCCAAAACTCTTACGCAGAATCTTTCTCTCGAACACTCCAAGCGTCGCTTCATCGGATGTTGTCATCGTCCACGCGTCTGCGCCATACGTTAGGACGGGCATGATGAGAGTCTTGTAGAGTGTTAGTTTTGTTCGTCAGAAGAGGACTTTACGGGTCAGTTGCCTATTTAGTCCAAAGTAGCACTTGTTGGCAAGAGAGATTCTACGTTGGATTTCAAGGCTGACATTGTTATCGGTGTTAATGCTGGTTCCTAAATAAACGAAGTCCTTTACAACCTCGAAATTATAACTGTCAACAGTGACGTGGGTGCCGATATGCGCCAACTATTTGTTTGAAGACAGGAGGTACTTCGTTTTGTCCTCACTCACCACCAGACCCATTCGCTTTGCCTCTTTATCCAGTTTGGAGAAGGCAGAATTAACAGTGCGATTGTTAAGGCCGTTGATGTCTATAGCATGGAGGATAGTTCCATGTGTAGACGTTTACGCAAGTGGGGAAAGTTACTCATCGCCATTCACTTGGGAGTGGCCAGAACGATTCTTCTGCATATGGTTCAAGCAGCTCACAACGTCCGGGATTAGCCCACGTATCCTGTGGGTAGCTTCCGAACACCCGTTCGGGACTGAGCTAACGTGAGAAGGCGAAGCATTCCAGGATAGCTGGTAGTGCGCTGGGTTTAAGACCGGCCACTTAAACCCACATATTGCAGATGTACAAACATCTAATGAAAGTCTCTGCATCCGAATTACGTTTGCAATCGAGGTGTCTGACAAACTGTAAAACTTATAAACTTAAACAAATTATAAACTTTAAAACTATAAGCCTCCGGAGGGTGCGGTTTTAGGATGGGGATACACCCCTCTATCCTCTCGTTGCATCGTTTTTTAAGTGTATTGCATTATACTAAATAGTTTTCAAAAGCTCCATTTTTGTTTGCTTTCTAGCGGAACTTAGCAAAATGGAAAGTAAAAATAATAATAAAGAAAATGTGGCAAGCCTCTAATTGTCAGCAGCGCAACAGCTGTGCGAGGTAAGATTTGCAACAAATGGAACAAAGCTATTTGAACACGAAAGTGTTGTCAAAGCAAAGAATGAAATATAAATAAACAAATTTAAACTTTTTATTTATATTTCGTGATTGTGTTAAGCTTTATTTAAATGATGGCATACCGAGTAATGAAAACGCAGATCAAATTGCAAAAAATGCAGCAGATAGTCGCATTATCGTCGAAGTTGAATACTTTATCGAAAAAGCTATGAGAATAATTCGCAGTAAAATTTTCTCTGAATGGTATGATGGATTTCTGTCATCTGCAAGGAGTCGAATAAACTTTTTGCATAAAGTCACCAGCAAAGGTCAGATTCAAAAATTGTTAGTGCGTTGCTAAAGATGTTAAACTTATAAACAGAATATGGGTTGGCCATACTTACGACGGCAGTTACTTGCACATGATTCGTGCCATCGATTAAGGGCTATGTGAGTGCGGAGAGGTAAACTCTTATACACACCAAGTTTTTCATTGGGTCAGACTTAAACCAATAAGGAGTAAATATAAACTATTCGATAACTATAGGGGCTTTAAATCAGTGTTATGACATGCAAATGAGAAGTGCTCAGTAAATTTGATTTCTTTTCACAGTTGCCGTTTTGTGGATTTTCAATCCGCCATTCAAATAAAAGTGACCAAAAAAACAGCAACGTAAGGAATGACATACACAAACAAATTTAAACTATTACTTATATTTCGTGGTTATGTGTAGCTTTATGCAGATATTTTGAAAATGCTTCAATTGCATATTTCGGTATGCACAAATAATGGCTTTAAAGAAATAGAGAAAAACAACTCTTTAAGAACTGGTAGTGGTAAATTTGCAAGTAGCTGTTATTGTTTTTAAGAGCTGCCACTTAGAAGTGGGTACCTATTTATCTAAATACGCATGCCGTAACGAAAACTACTATAAATATATTCTCGGATAACCAGGCGGACATTAAAACAATGAATGCGGCTATACTAAGACCAGGAGTGCTCTAAATGATATTAGCTTCGTATTCAGGGTCATTGTTATTTGGGTTCCGGGGCACAGCGATATTAAGGGAAATTATAAAGCTGATGAGCGAGCCACGAAAAGTTCTGATCTTCAATTGCTCAGCAATATAACTAACATTGGGACACCTATGACAATGAGCAAATTAATAATCAAAAACAACATTATCCCAAAAGGCCAATAGGTCATGGAGAGATGAAGATACATGCGTAAGAGTTAGGTTACTATGGCCGTAAATAAACAAGAAAAAGACAAAGGAATTGCTTTGCCTTTCAGAGAGAATAATTCGAAGATTTGGCAGGCATTCCTTGAGACTTGGAGTTTTCTTCCATGAATATTGTAGAAGCTGTAGAGATGAAGAAGAGGAAAAAGCGGTTGAGCACTTCCTTTTCAATTTTCCGGGGTTAGCAAAAGTTGAAGAATGGACGTTGATCAACTCAGCACCTTCTCCTTAGCTGCCCTGCTCTGGCGGTGTTAAGATATAGGCATCTGGGATTTGACTTCTTTGCTACGCCAGCTGATATACATAGCTGGCATTGACATTAAAAACCTGATGAATTTCATCAGCAGCATAAAGCGGTTGACGCAAACGCAACACAGTCATCGTTCATAATCCGAACACTCTAAACCCCTCCCTCCTAATCATCCCACCACCACTTCTTCCCGCCACCTCATTTCATCCCATCGATTTTCTCTTTCACCTCACCTGCTTCACAATGGTATCACAAGGGACGGATCCGTCTATCTTCGCCCAACCGTGTTCATTCCTTGGGCAACCATTCCAACCTAACCTAACATAGAGTAGGTTTAATTTTTATATTTAAATATATATATGTATATATTTTTTTTAATTCTCGTACGGAACTGGCTGGCGTGGGGTTGCGACCAGTCCTGCGCTTCATTAGAACCACAAAATAATCCCATGAAGGAATATAAATGAGGTTCCTGTATCGCACAGTGGTGTCACAACGGATCTGTAAGGCCTAAGTAAGTTGGTCGTACACACCGACTAACACCATAACCTAACCTAACCTAACTTAGTCCTTGGCCGCGTATAAATCGGGTTCATTCCGGCAGCGTAAAACAGATTGTCGAGGGAAAATATTTTATTAGAATTGATTGAAAAATATCAATTCACAATATTTAATGTGTACCCACAACAGTTCTTTGCCGCACATCTAAGTGTTTTTCAATTTCCGAAACCGAATATTAGTTTTAGTACTAATAGAAAATTGTTCGTAAAGTCGCTATACTCGAACAATGAACTGATAGCGCGAGTTATTCGCTGTGCTAATTAATCTGCACGACAGTCTTTTTATTTTAAATTAAATTCATTCAAAATGTTATAATTATAAATTAATAAATATATGTATTTTACTTGTGATCTTAAAAACTATTATCTGGTAGCGCCAGTGATGGTAAATGTAGGGAAAATTCCCTACATGTAGGGATTTTTGTCGAAAAATGTGGGTGTAGGGAAAGGAAGGACAGATTTTTTTAAATTCTGTAAATGTAGGGAATTTCCAAGAAGGACAAAAAATTTTAAAATAGCGGGGTAAAATTAAAAAAGTTCATTTAAAATAAAAATCCGCAGTAAGATTTCATGCCAGACTTATTTTCCTCTTGGCTGCATACTTTTAAAAGCGTTAATACATTGCCTTTTTTTACTTCGTTAACGCTAGCACGATTTTTTCTTTGCGCGAAAATTGTTACTTGTCCCACGTTTTCTGGTGCTTTTCACTTTTGAAGTAAGTTTGCAATTATTTTAGTTTTAGCTTTTTTTATATTTAAAATGCATATATTTTACAGAAATGAGCTCTTCGACTGACTCTTCGGAGGAACACCAGGAAAAACAATGCAAGTATCGGAAACAAAAGTTCAATAATAAGTGGCTTGAAGACGAAATTTTAGTGGCTAGTTTGAAGCTGTGGCTAACGATCCATTCAAATGCAAATGCACTGCGTGCGACAAAGTTTTGAGCTGTGGCAAGTCTGATTTACAGAAGCACGCCGAAACAAAAATGCACCAAAAAATACTAAGGCAATTAAAAATACATCTAAAATAGAAATTTCGAAATAAGACTTAGTATGTTCTTCGCTGAGCATAATGTTGCGCTGCAAGTGGTGGACCATTTAATCCCACTCTTAAAAGAAATCGTGCCCGATTCTGAAATAATAAAAAAATCTGAGCTTGGAAGAAAGAAGTGCACCAGCATAATAAAAAATGAATTGGCAAAAGAAGAAAAATACAATTTAGTTAAAAAATTAAAAGTAAACAAATTTCCCATAATGATCGAAGAGAGCACAGACATCGCACTCAATAAGCGTATGTGTCTCATGGTGAGATTTTTCGACGAGGAAAGCGAGCGGCTTGTGGTTAAGCTGATGGATCTAATTCCAATAAGAACTGATTGCACTGCAGAAGCTCTGTACGGAATTTTTAAAAATCTTAAGCAAACAATTCAATTTTGACGTTGCATTATAGTGTAAACACAGGAGAAAAAATTGTAGGGAATTTCGTAGGGAAAATTTGTTGTAAGCGTAGGGAAAAGTAGGGAATTTTTTTGGGCTGTGTAGGGATTTTTCAAAAAACCATTTACCATCACTGGGTAGCGCCGCAATACGATCGCTGTGAAAGAGAAATACGAAGCAGAAGGTGTGTGTGCTCTAATATCATTTCATCGATTGTTGCTAATTGTTTTTATTGTACATTACACAGTAATAAGCATAGATGACGTAATAAGTATCCGTGATAATTAATCTTTAACTTTTTGCAGCACAATTCCGCTAAAGAATGACGTTTGCCGGCAAAGTAGTTATTGTCACCGGTGCCAGTTCTGGAATTGGTGCCGCCACCGCAGAGCTCTTTGCCAAACGAGACGCTAAAGTAGTGCTGGTAGGACGAGATGAGACAAATCTAAAAGCAACCGAAGCCGCATGTAAATCAGCGAACAGCAGCGCTGAATTGCTAATAATCAAAGCCGATATAACGCTGGAGGCGGAGAGCATTATCAATAGAACTATTGAAAAATTTGGCCTATTAGATGTGTTAGTAAATAATGCCGGTATTTTGGCTACTGGAAATATACTCGACATCGATGTTGACCAATTCGATACGATTTTAAATACAAACTTACGTGCTGTATTTGTGCTAACAAAACTGGCGGCACCGCATTTGGTGAAAAGCCAAGGCAATATTGTGAATGTCTCCAGCTTGGCTGGTACACGTTCGTTTGCAAACAGCTCATCCTATTGTGTGTCGAAAGCAGGCCTCGACCAATTTACGAAGTGTATAGCTTTGGATTTGGCGTCGAAAAATGTGCGCGTGAATTCCGTGAATCCCGGCTTGATTGTGACCAATATTCGTCGGCGTGGTGGGATGTCGGATGAAGAGTATGCAAAGCATGTGGAGCGCGGCAAGGAGACACATGCTTTGGGACGTGTGGGCAATCCGATGGAAGTGGCTGAAGCGATTGCTTTCCTGGCCAGTGAGACAGCCAGCTTTATTACGGGTGCAATATTGCCCATTGATGGTGGTAGGCATGCTATGTGCCCGCGTTAAGTCATATCCCCATCGGAATAGTACGACCTTAGTGTTATTACACTATGACATACAACAAAACAAATTACAAACAAATTAATTTTGTTTTATTTGAAATCATCGTAGCTTGTGAAGTCGACGAAGTGATTTAATCCATTGTCATTTATGTACATATGTATGCTTATTCAAATAAAGGTACGGTTTTGGATAAACGCGATTTAAAAAAATATGTCCTAAGCTATTTTACGTTTAAACAAATATTTGTGGAGGTAGAGTAACTTCAGGTGTTGTGATATACGTAATCCTTTTTCTGCTATTACTTCATAATTTCAAACTTTTATTAACTTATTATTGCTTAATACAGTGTATTGATGTATTGTGTAACTAATTTTGAATTTGGAGTATTCTATTTTGAGCCAACCGGCAGATTTTCCACTGAAATCAAAAATAGTCGAAAAGGGAGGTTTGTAAAATTTGGCGGATAATGTGATATAGTCTATTCGGGTAAAGTGATATATAGTATCACATTACACGCCTATACTCCTGGAAAAGTTAAGCCCCAAACAAACATGTGCAAAAGGAAGACCCATGAAATTTTTTTATAGTTTTATCTATTATTCAGAACTTCAAACAAAAACAAACATTTTATTCATATACGGCTCAAAATCACCAAGGTGCAGAATTGGCTTTGCTAGCAATTTAAAGTCTTAAATCTTGACTTATTTGAGAAAAAAAAAATTAACTCAACTAACCTGTTTTGTGTGTACATCAAACAATATCACTAATTAATAAAGCAAATTTTAAATAAAATCAATATACATGCATGGATAATCATTTCGGGAACGCGTCCTAATGTACAATCTTCAGCAACAAGTCCAAAATTTAATATAAAAATTTAAGATAAGTTTCACATTTCATTACTTAATACACCGTATTTTTTATACAAAATTTAATTTTAGAAAGGATACTAAAAGATTATTTATTTTGAACCATAAAAATGTCCAATATAATTTGTCCGATACCGCACAAGTCATTTCAGTGAACGTATCGATAATAGATCAAAAATAATTTTAAGTGAACGCAGCCATTCGGTGTCTAACGTCAGTCGAGGAAGAAAACAATAAAAAAGTGGGCTGTCAGAGTATTTATCGTCAAATAAAATAAATCTAAATGGTAAGTACCTTTCAATTCATTATTCGTAGAGCGTACATCAATAGGCCGTCAATTCGGGAACGTAATTATTACATTTAATTATTGATGAAATTCTTTTTTACGACACGAAATAAGAAAGTAAACTCACATATTTTCCTATTGGCAAACCCAGATCGCATTTAAGATGGCCGCCGTCTAATCAAAGCGCGCGCTTATTTGAAATCGTCATTTCGGGAACGTTCCCGGACATGATGACACGTTCCCGAAATGACTGTTGCGTTCTCGGAATGATGATTATTATTTCCAAGGGGGAATCACTTACAAGTTTTTAATAAATTTATTTTAAAATTTTGTTTCTTTATAATTACAGCATAATGGAAACTCCTGGTAAAGAAAAAAATAAAACAAAATCTCAAAAAAAGCTTAAAAAGGATAGTGCAGCTTATTTGCCCCAAAGAGAAAAGGCGAATGCTAGAAAAAGAAAGCTTTTGGATAAGATGACTGAAGAGCAGAAAGAAATTAAACGGGCTAAGGACAGAGAATATTATAGAAAAAAAAGGCAGAGAAAAAAGTGAAGAAAATTACTGATATGACCGAACGAGAGAAGCGAAAGCAGAGAAAGGATTGGAAAAAAGCATCAAAAAAATACAGAGAAAAGAAAAAAAAGTTTTGCAAATCAAGTGAGTAATACGCCACCACAATCAGATGACGACTTCGCCGCAGTACCTCCAGAGAAAAGACAAGTAGGTAGAAAAATCGTTCGAAAAGATAGGGCCAAAGCATACCGCAAAATAAAAAGACAGGATAAAATTATAATTGAAATGAAGCGGAAAATTACATCTTTAAAGAAAAAACTAGTAAGAAGAGATGCAGAAATAAAAACTGTTCCAAGTCCCACCAGGAAAATTGATGCTTTAATTAAAGATATTACTGTACCTCCTGAAGTACGCAAACAACTTATATTTAGCGAAGTATTGACTAAACAGTTGCAAGAAAAGGCTGACGTCTTACGAAAGAATTCAAAACAGAGAGAAGCCTTCTATAAATGTATCAGTGGAAGCATTTTGCGAAAATACAAAATGCTACATATGGCCAAAAAGATTTTACCAACTAGACCGATGAAAATTAACTATACATCAATTTTAAAGTCTGATACCAAAGTTCGCAAAATTGTTTTAAAGCAAGAAGTTCAACAAAAAGTCATTGATTTCTTCGAACAAGATGATGTAAGTCGAATGTGTCCATCTAAGAGAGACTCTGTGAAACATAATGGTATCAAAAAACAAAGACGCGTGCTTTTACACTCAGTTAAAAACCTGGTGTCAAGATTTGTAAAAGAAACTGGAATTGTGTTATCATACGCAACGCTGCTGAGAGCAAAACCATTTTGGGTCGTAGCGCCAATATCAAGGGATAGAGAAACATGCTTGTGTGTCAAGCATGCAAATTTTGAAGAAAAGTTTAATAAACTGAAATATGCAAAAGAGCTTAAACACGCGTCTATAGAAGAGTTTATTGAACAATACACTTGTGATGAAGCTTTCTAGCCTTTGTAATATGAGTGCAGTTGAACTTGAGGAAGTTTTTATACCTGCAATTGAATCTGCTGTTGACGAAGAGCCCATGATCACAGATAACGATTTCAGATTTAAAAATAGAGTAAGCATTTATAAATCTGTTTACTGGTCATCTTCCTCGGACAATGAAGGTTTAGAGACAATAACTCGTCGTCAGCAGATTAAAGTTAAACACATTGATAATGAAGCAAATACGTCTTATGGCAAAGAAAATATACATCCAAATCTCGTATCCCCCGGGACATTCTTGCTTGTTAAAGTTCCTACTGAGAAGCCAAATGTTTGCTTCAGATATGTTGCTACCTGCCAGATGATCGATGACGATGATGGAGAAATCTTAGTAACCTTTTTGAGATCTGTGCGTAACAATATTAGAAAATTTAAGCTGGAACCTAAGGATATATTGGGAGGTTGAATTAGTTTTAAAGGTGACACACAGATGGCGCTATTTATCACTTTATCGCGTTGGCAATACTGAATATATATTCATGACAAAGCCTCATCCCTAGGCTTTGTTTATCAGCATCTGTCATTTCGCTGAAGTATAAACAACGCAGTGTTTTCGTGCTCCGAGTATGTCAACTTTCGTGCCGTTGAAACGCAATTTGCGGGAAGCTTTGCTTTTCTGCTTCAATTTGAAAAAAAATACAGCCCAAGCCCGTGAATTGCTGCAGGAGGCCTACCCAGACCATACTCCGTCCATTTCAACATGTGAGTACTGGTTTCGACGATTCAAACGTGGTGATTTTCACACCGAAGACAAGGAGCGTCTTGGCCAGCCCAAAAAGTTCGAGGACGCGGAATTGGGGGAATTGGTAAACGAGGACTCGTGCCAAACCCAAGAAGAGCTTGCTGAATCATTGGGCGTTGATAAATCAACCGTTTGCAAGCGTCTAAAAGCGATGGGAATGATCCAAAAGCAAGGACATTGGGTCCCGTACGAGTTGAAGCTGCGCGACGTCGAACGGCGATTTTTTACGTGCGAATTGCTGATCGAGCGACAAAATCGGAAGGGTTTTTTGCATCGGGTGGTGACTGGCGACGAAAAATGGATCCACTACGATAACCCAAAACGCAAAAAATCATGGGGTTTGCCCGGCCACGCATCAACGTCGACGGCCAAGCAGAATATTCACGGCAAGAAAATCATGCTCTGCATTTGGTGGGATCAGGTCGGCGTCGTATATTTTGAGCTGCTCCAACCGGGCGAAACAATCACGGGGGATCGTTACCGACTGCAATTGATGCGTTTAAGCCGGGCATTGAAAGAAAAACGGCCGGAAACGGTAAAAAGGCACGACAAGGTTATTTTGCAACATGACAACGCTCGGCCGCATGTTGCTCAACCTGTCAAAAAATACCTTGGAACGCTTGGCTGGGAAGTGTTACCCCACCCGCCGTATAGTCGAGACATAGCTCCCTCCGATTATCATTTGTTCCGGCATATGAGTCTCGATTTGGCGGACCAGCGGTTCTCCTCGTACGAGGCTACCAAAATATGGGTTGAGTCATGGATAGCCAAGCAGCGGAACTTTTGTTCTGTACATATTACGTTAATTCGATTATAAGAGTTTTAAATATTTTGAAATTTCTTAAACTTTATGCGGAATAATAGCATCTTCTTTAATTTTTTGACGTATTTTGCTTGTAGAAAATTTTGAATGTATTGATTTCATTATTGCTTATTCAATATAGATACATAATATACCCATGTTTTAAACAAAGCTCAAATTCTGCGCTTTGTTTGGTTTTTGCGGATTTTATGAAACTTAGGAAAACGTTCCCGAAATGATGGTTTTCTACAAGATATTTACTACTAAGCAATATTACTAAAAAAATAAAGAATTCTGTGCGCTGCCCTGTAAAGGTTTAAAAATATACAAATTAAGCAACAGTATAAACTAATAGTCATCATCATAGCTTGCAATATTTTTTGTCATAAAACCGATTTTGAAATTCGCAACCTTGGTGATTTTGAGCCATATACAGATGCATATCTTTAAATAATTTATGAAAATTCTTAAACGAAATTAACAAAAACTTCAAATAAAATACATAGATAGATAAGTAAGTTTTGAAGAGATCTTAAGCCCGAATTTTCTAAGATGACTTACAAAACTCGCATACAAAATAGCTTGCCGTTTAGGGAGGCAAACACCTTATAACAAAAAGCGCACACCGTGTCATTACTAGGTAGAGCCTCTATCCAAGGGTCTTCATCTGAACTCGGCAGCTGCAAGCTTTCTTCAGATTCTCTCGAAGAACTTTCCCTATTTGGCTTTCAACGCTTCTTACCGCTACGGGATTTAATTGGCTTAGTCTTTCGCTTCTCGACATTTCTTATGCTCTCCTCCTCGCAGCAGATCGGTTACCTCTGGAGTAGTAGGCTGTTATATTTTCGGCGGTGGTGAGATGTCCCAAGGTGTTATAAATTTGCTCATATCTACGCTACTAGTACTGGCGATCGGTTCTTCTAAGTTTGCTTGCATAGAAGGTTCTTCTTGAAATCGATCTTCTCTTTCACCGATGAAGTCAGCTTCTTGGAATATATGTTTATCAAAAGACAAATTCCAGTACACTGAAACCCATTCATTGGTATCTGAGCTGTTTGAACCTTAATATATGCTTTTGAGAACAACTCAACAACGTCGAATTGGGTTATTTTTTGACTTTGTTCTCTCATATGTCTTCTTATTTCGTCATTATAATATGTTTTAAGTGGCCCCATAAACGATTTATCGAGAGGTTGCATCTTGTGGGTACAATGCGTTGGTAAAGATATATGTACACTACCGGTCAAAAGTTTGGGTTCACTTACATTATTTTGGAATTTTACTAAATAAAGTCGGCTTATTAGTGGTTTTGTTTTTAAAACGTGCGTTCTGCTACTAGTTTGAGTTTAGGAGATTGTTATTGTTTACAAAGTGACTGTGGGAGACGCGTAGATCAAGCATTAACGGGTTATGACTTACTGCATTCTGTCAATGCGTCAAGTGCCTATTACGCGTAACATGTTACTACTGCAAAACTCGCTTCAAGAGTTATATTTCTAATTGTTGGTGTCATCTTTGTTATCAAAAAGGTAAGTAAAACAATTTTTTTGTATTCCAAAAAATAACTGTCTTACAAAAACTTACATACAAGTCGACGTTATACCAAAATTATCTTCTAATTATTAAAATTTAAATAAAACTACATATTTCTTGTTTTATTATTTAAAATCTGTCGGAAAGCAGAGCTTAGTGTAGAAACACGAGCAGTTATTGTAGCACTACATGGAGAAGGCTATTCAACGCGAAAATTTGCTTCGAAATGTAATGTCTCTCAAAATGCTGTCATGAGAACGTTACAAAGAAAGAGCGATACTGGGTGCAATCAGAGTAGTCATCGTTCTGGAAAGCCTAAAACTTCGTCAAATGGAAAGGATAAGTTCATATGTGTTGTAAGCAAAAAAAATCGTTTTCTAACAGCCCCGCGAACAACTCAATTCCTCGCGCGAGGCTCCAGTATCTGTTTCGACGGTACAGCGACGACTAAGAAACTACGGCCTAAAAGGGTGCGTCGCCGCCAAAAAACTTTTACTTCGAAAGCAAAATGAAGTAAAGAGAATTAATTGGGCTAAAAAACATAAAGAGTGGACAACTGAACAATGGTCTAAAGTCTTGTTCACGGACGAGTCCAAATTTGAAATTTTCAACAAACGACGCCGCCAACATATTGGCCGTTTGTCGGTGAACGAGTGATGAACCAATCTGTTGTTCCCACAGTTAAGCATGGTGGAGGGTTAGTGTTAGTCTGGGGATGCTTTGCTGGAGAAAAAGTTGGAAACATTGTACAAATTAAGGGTATCATGGACAAAAAGTCTACCACAACATACCTCAAAGGCACGCTTTTCCATGTGGGAAAAGACTTGTGGGCAGCGGATTCGTTTTCCAGCAGGATAACGATCCTAAGCACCCTTCAAAATTTTGCCAGGATTACATTGCAGCCAAAGAAAATCAAAAACAACTCAAATATATGGAATGGCATCCTCAGTCGCCGGATTGTAACCCGATCCAGTTCCTGTGGGACGAGTTGGTCAAAGAAGTAAGAATATTGCAACCTACTAATGCAAAACAACTTTGGACATTTCTACAAAATTGCTGGAATCAAATAACAGCAGAATCTTTGCGAAAATTAGTTGATAGGATGCCCAGAATATGCGATGCTGTAATAGGAGCCAAAGGTGGATATTTCGAGGAAACGAAAATATGAACAAATACTTGCGGGTTTCTTTAAAAGTTAACATATTTTGTATTAAACACAATTACTTTCTGTAAAATAACAATATTAAAAAATCTTTGACGAAGAAAATCATGATTATTTGAAATTTTTTGACAATTTTTCAAGTGAACCCAAACTTTTGACCGGTAGTGTATGTGTGCGGTGGTAAGAAGAGAGGTATTCCACTTTCGAATATCGCCTTTCTTGGGCATGACCTAACAAAATATAGCAAGGTACATAATTTTTTTGGTGCCCATGGGTTGTACGATTAATGTAATATGGTATATCACATTAGGCGACAAAGGCTATATCACATTAGCCGAGTTTAACTTTTTCAAATTGAATTTGTTTTTAAAAATCCCACTTCATTTTTATTGAAAACTTACCTGATCTAAACCTTAATAGACTCGCGTTAATGGAAAAGTAAATATTCTTTTAAAAAAATGTGTGTTACATTCTAAGCAATCGGTTTGCAAAATACGTACTTAAATTATTACGACCGCACCACTCAATGACATTTTTCGCAATGAGAGCAAACGAATCATTCGTCAGCATGTGTAATTCTGCTGCAGCGGCTTTTTCTCGTTATGCATATTTTTAACAAAAAGTTCTTGTTGAAACATGTATAGTTCAGAAAATAAGCGGGTATATCACATTACATATCACAATACCGAAGTTACTCTAACGCAAGTGAATGTATGTATAGCTTGGCTTTGTTCTAGCTCATTAGTTACATTGGCAATTATGAATAATGTTTCTTTTCAAATATTTATGTAGGTATTTCTGATGAAAAACGTGATTATCCACCCGTTTAATTAGAAATTTAATAAAATCGCTTGAAGTAATCTAAGTAAGCCGGCAGACCCCAGCAAAAGAGATTTGAAGTTTTTGCGCTTAACGTCATTTGATTAAGACCTTTGATTGATCTACGTAAAAGTTAAGCAGAAATAACTGCTGGCCATCTATGTAAACGGTCATGCTCTCTGCTGTCCAACCATGATTCAATTTTTAATCATGCTGTCCAACTAGCGAACATCTTACATATGCGACTCTAAAGCATACCATGCAGTTACAATGCAAGTGTGAGTCGGCTGCTGTGAGAGCCAGTGCAGTTAACACCAAAGATCATACGCATCGCTTGCAGTTACTAGGCAAGTGTGAGTCGACTGCTGTGAGAGCGAACGGAGCAGTTAACAGCAAAGGGTAAAATCAAGTGTGAAGTTCACCTTTATCCGATTAGAATTGGTAAATGGGAGTTCTTTTTGAAATGGGCCAGCTTGGAAATTATTGTAAACTATTTTGTTAAGAAATAAATATTTTATAATGTCTGTATGTACATTCATTTTTCAGCAAATTATCTTCACTGTAAACATTATCTTATCACGCATAGTGATTAAACTTAAAATCAAAACCGACCAACTCGATAATTAGGCCCCATTTATAATCTCACGTGACCGTGTGTAGTATAAGTTAACGGCAGCTTGTTTTTTGCACCTTAGTGTACGCTTCTACGCGCACTTGACACGCAGCAGATAAAACAATCACCAATCGCTGGGTCTGTCGCGCACCTCGCAGACATATTTACATACTTACATAAGTAATATATGTGAGTGGACACATATGCATATTTGGAGGTTCGGGCACTTGGCCTAACAAAAATTGATGTTTCATCAAATATTTCTGTTTTCGTCAAGAAAAATATGCTTATGGGCTCAGGCGCGTGGGCAAAGATGTGGTAGGCTCATTTCATAATTTTTCACATCTAATTGTTAAAAGCCGTCTTTTGAATAAAAATATTGAAACCTAAAAAATCGAAATTTTTATATGTTTTATTTTAAAACAACTTTTAGGTGTGTGTATATGGAAGAACCCTTTACCTACCTACTTTAAGGGGGACAGCTACTCCAGCACCTTCAAATTTTTCATTTTTTTTGCCTTAAAAATTCATTTATAATCTAAAGAATATCTTTTCAATGTTTTAAGTTTAATAAAAAGTCTAAGAAGTCCTTATAAAGTCTGTCAAGTGATGAGCGACGAACGAAAGACGAGCAAGAACGACAATTAAATCGCTTTTTTTGGAAAATAAATTTTTTTCCGCGCTGTCGAATATAACTTAAAAAGTAATGAAGATATCAACTTCAAATTTTCAAGGATATTTTTTACCATTTTGGCCTTTGCATTTACCTCAAATTTTATATGAATTATAGTTAACAAATTTTTTTTATTCAATTTGTTTATAAAAAAGTGTAATTTTTTCTTTTTCACTTTTAATTTTAAATTTTTTTTTTCGTTAAAAAAAGGTAAGTGCAAAGCGGAACATTCCTCGGCGCAAGTTAAAGGAGCCACGTTTGAATAGCTGTAGGGCCGCCATTTTGTTTTTTATTTTATTTCAAAACAATTTTTGTATATTCATTTAAGGGGTTAGGGGTAGTCAGAGGCCCGAAAAAATGATGATGTTCAATCATTTTTTTGCTAGTCAATTGCTCTTTTTTACAAAAGTATTAATACATCATGTTTTAACTTGACTTCAGAAAATTAAAAAAAAAAAAAGAATTAATAATTGAAAAAGTTATCGCTGTTTGTGTGGAGCCCGTTTCTCCAGAACTCCCTAGCGGTGATCATCACAAGTCTTTGGAGATTCATCTAAAATCAATCGGAGAAGAGAAATTAGTTTTATTAATAGACAATCTTGTGCCTGATCGAGCTCTTTTTTCAAAATTAACAACATGTCGGGCTCAGAAAATATTTTTCAGATATTCGAGCAAAAAACCGAAAATTAAATGTTAAAAAACAAATTGAAATTAAAAAAAAAAAATCCGATTAAGCACAAGTTTTTTGTGTTTTTCAAAAGCCGTATAAATTTTATTGAAATCTACCAAGCGATTTTTAAGTTACGGAGATCACCAGTTCAAAAAACATAGTTTTGAGAAAAACGCATTTAAAGTTTTGCTATCTGGTTCGGAGCGTCCGAGCGCCCCTTTTTAACTGTTGAATAACTCGAAAAGTATTTGTCGGAGTCGCTTAAAATTTTCACACAATATTTTTAAGATAGTGCACTTTAAGAAAATGCAAAAAAAAATCCAATTTTTTGAAAATTTTGACTACCCCTAATCCCTTAAACATGAAAATTAATATGTAATTTATTTGAAGAGAACAGATACTCTCAGTTTTTCGCAAAAAATGATGAAAAAGTGTGTTGTCCGGAGGAGCTGCCGCTCTTAATTTCTTTTCAAAATCTTAAATGAAGTTTTACTTAAGTTTGCAAACTCAAACTTTTGCAAAAAGTTATGTTAAAAAAGTTGTATCATCATCAAAAAAAGAAGCTGTATAAAAAATAGTAAAAAAAGGTGGAAAATGGTGTTATCTCAACATCTTCCCGATTATGAGGCATGCATGCAGTTCATTACACGACGGGGGTTCTGGATTGAAATTTCAATCACAAATAAAATTTGATAAATGCGATTAAACTCTTTTTATATACGTTAAAAGAGTTAGTAAAGAAAAATTGCCCTTTTGTTAAGTGTTTAAGGATCGTGTGCAGGGATTACATGTAAAAAAAAAAAAATTTTTTTTCTGTTCTGTTTTATACAATGAATATATTAGAGTAATATACATTAAAAATATTTTGCAATGAAAAGTAACTTCGCCAAATATTCCTGATGCTCGCATACCTGCAAGAAGTGGTTTAGGTCATTATATTTTAATTTCAATCTTATTAAAAACATTTCAACATGGTTTCATTCCAAGTCTAATGACTGCATGCACTTTTCCCAGTGCTGATCAATGTGCCGATAACATAGCGACTCTTCGAGGTACGAAAAAATATTCTTTCAATACCAACTCAATGTCTATATTCACGTTGCGATGGATATTCATACAAGGTGGCACAAAAGTAACCTTGCGATGTTTTTTGGCTGTAATTTAAAAAAAAAATTAAAAATTTTGATTCTTCTGGTGGATTATTTTTATTTGGTCTTTTAATTTTTTTTACATCAAGTCGAGAATATGATGTCATGTAAATGGCCGCCGCCAGAGTTTATTACCATTTGATCCCTTTTTATGGCATTTTCCATCACTTTGGCCAAAACTTCCGGCGATAGGTCCTCACATTCTTGACGGATATTGTCTTTAAGAGCTGCAAGAGTCTGAGTCTTGTTGACATAAACCCGCGGCTTCAAAAAGCCCCACAAAAAGAAGTCTGGAGCGGTCAAATCAGGCGATCTTGCTGGCCAGTGCAAATCGCCAAAACGGGAGATTAGGCGCCCGGGAAATGCATCCTTCAGCATATCGGTTGTGGCACGTGCAGTGTGTGCCGTTGCACTGTACTGTTGGAAGCAAGAAGATCTCGTTGATCATTGCTCTGTAGCGCTCACCATTCACAGTAACCGTTTGGCCCGCGACGTCTTCGAAGAAAAAAGGTCCGATGACTCCTCCAGTGAAAACAGCACACCATACAGTAACTTTGAGCGGCGGTAATGGCTCTTCGTGGGTCACATGCGGATTTTCAGTGCCCCAGAAGCGTAAATTTTGCTTATTTACGTACCCGCTAAGATGGAAATGGGCCTCATCACTCATGATTATTTTTGATGAAAAATCATCTTCCTCTTGGTGGTGATTAAGGATGGCTTGAGCGTATGTTAGACGCATCTTCAAATCTTGTACCAAAATTCGCTGTAAAGACCGTCGACTGATACCCATTTGCGTGGCACGTCGTCTGGTTGATGTCGACGGCGCTTCCATGACATCCTCGGCTACAGCAGCAATATTCTCTGCAGAACGGCTACTCCGGGGTCTGCCACGCCTGGCAGCATCTCGTGTTGTGCCAGTCTCTTCGAGGCGAGCGGCTAAACGTCACAGTGTTTCACCAGTAGGCGTTGGACGGCGAGGAAATCTGCGACGAAATTCACGTTGTGCCAAAGTCACCGACCGCTTATTGGTGAAATAAATAGTCAGCAATATTCCGCGTTCTGGAGCAGTGTAGTGTAACATTGTTTATTAGCGTGTATTTTGCATGTGTTTACTACACAAATGTCAAAACAGAACTGACATTAGGGGCCAATCGCAAAATTTATAGCATTTTCTGATAGGAGGATTACTTTAGCGCCACCTGTTATATTAGAAGCAAGTCCATTCAAACGGTCGCCGTAGCCGAATGGGTTGGTGGTAGTCGCGCACCGTTCGGAATTCACAGAGAGAACGCCAAACACCCAAATAGGGTGTACGCGCCAATAGATATATATATATGTATAAGTCCATTCAAATGATATTCTCTCATTGTAGACCTCAAGTGAGATTTCAAGCGTCGCAGAGTGAAAAAAGACCTTTCGTTTGCTGCCGTGGTAACGGGTAAAACCGCCATTATCCGAAGAATTTCGTGGACATTTGGAAAGGCGTCTTGCTGCTTGCAAATGTCTAGGGCTTCAAGCGGATTGGATGGATGTCTGTACCTGCGATCCATTCTCTCCAAATTTTAACTTCACTTACCCATGTTTCCGGGAACGTATCTTGCAAAATTGAAGCATACGATTGGAACAGATCTTACAAGACGCAAAAGACAAGACATCATCAGCCGACTGAGATTGACGAAAGATACCGTGGTGTTGAGGCTAGAAAGGTTGCGTTCGACTAAGCTGATTCGGAATGTAGACGTTGCGCATAAAATACGTGGCGCCCAACGGACTTCAAGCATCATAATTCCCGTTCGAGACCGTCACAGGCTCAATATATCTTTCAATCAGTGAGTAGCTTGAACGTAAATTATTATGCGAGAAGTCCGTTATGGGCGAGGTAGTTCATGCGTTAAGTCCACGCTTCAGCTGATTCTAATTCGATCCCCAGCGATCACATGTATATACACTGCTTGTATCTGTAAAACAGCTCATGACATCAACGTCAACATTTTTCTAATGACAGTTCAATAAATTGTTTATAAGCCATCAAAAGCATTTGTGCCACAGTTTTGTTGAATTTTTTTTTCTGCGATGGAATTCAAACGTAATAGTGTGATTGTGTTATATTTGGCTGGAAAGTCACAACCAGCCATTGTTCGTGAGCTCAGTCACCTCAAAGTGAATAAAATGTTTGTGTATCGCACTATAAAACGTTACAATAATACTGGTAGCATTGCAAAACGCTATGGAGGTAGACCAAAAAAAAAACCGTAACAACGCCAGAAATGGTTCGAAAGGTGAAGGCTCGTCTTGAACGAAATCCACGTCGAAGTGGAAGAAAAATGGCCAAAGAACTGAAAATATCGCAGGACAGCATTCGACGCATATTGAAAAATGAGCTCAAGGTCAAGGCTTACAAGTTCCGAAAAGCACACGAACAAAGGAGTTGTTGGGCTTGCACGGACGTGGCGAATTTCCTAATATTGTGTTTTCTGATGAAAAGAAATTTCCCTATTGAGCAATTCATAAACATTCAAAACGATTGTGCTTACTTGACCGAACGCTCATACGAGAATTTGAGCCTACGTATGGCCACTCGAAGCAATTTCCCATCGCAAGTAATGGTTCTGACCGCAGTCACCGCTCATGGACGCTATCCAATCGTTTTTATCGAGCCTGGTGTTAAAGTGAATGCGACTTATTATCGGGAAAATATTTTAGCAGCTGCTTTAGAGCCGTGGATACGCAAACATTTCGGTCGTAGACCATGGACCTTCCAACAGGACTCGGCACCGTCTCATAGAGCTCGTGTGAACCAAAAATGGCTAAAAAATCATGTTCCACACTTCATTTCGTCCACACAATGGCTTTCGAATTCGCCAAACGCAAATCCGATGGACTATTCCATCTGGTCCATTTTGGAGAGCAAAGTGAGGACTAAAAAATATGCGAGTATGGATGCGCTGAAAAAAGTGATTATACGAGAATGGGCCAAAATACCTCAAGATCACATTTGTGGAGGATGCAACTCATTTTTTGACCGTTTGAAGGCTATAGTCAAGGCAAAAGGTGGTCATATCGGGCTAAAGTGAATATATTGGGTTGGGCAAAAAGAAATGTCGTATTTGTGATTGAAATTTGACGCTTTATTTAACGTACTTAGAATTATCCGATTCAAGACAAATATGCCCCGTTTTGTTCGCAAACTTGTTGCCATTTAGAAGGCAACTTCATTATCCCCCCTTTATAAAACCCCTCCTCATTATTTGCAAAAAACTCAGACAACCAGTTTTCGCAAGCCTCTTTTGAGGCCAACTTGGTATCACCAAGGGCGTTTTGCATGGACCGGAAGAGATGATAGTCACTTGGTGCCAGGTCCGGACTATATGGTGGGTGCGATAGGACATCCCATCTGAGCTCCCGTAGGTTCTGGCGGGTCATAAAATATGTTTGAGGACGAGCGTTGTCCTGGTGGAACACAACACCATTCCTATTGACCAATTCTGGCCGCTTCTGGTGAATCGCCTGCTTCAAACGGTCAAGTTGCTCACAGTAGAGCACCGAATTAAGGGTCTGGCCATAGTTAAGCAGCTCATAGTGGATAATTCCCTTCCAATCCCACCAAACACACATCAAAACCTTCCCGGCGCTCAATCCGGGCTTGGCGATGGTTTGGGCCGGCTCGCCGCTTCTCGACCACGATTTTTTCACTTGGCATTGTCGTACATGATCCACTTTTCATCGCCAGTCACCATTCGCTTCACAAATGGGTCAAGCTCGTTCCGTTTTAGCAGAGAATCGCGAGCGTTGATTCGGTCCAAGAGATTTTTTGCGTTAACACGTGTGGCACCCAAACATCCAGCCTTGTTTGGAATCCAATCTTCTGCAAATGGTTCCAAATGGTTTTGTGGTCTACACCTAGTTCCTGACTAATCGAGCGAATGCTCACATGCCGGTCTCTTTGGATAATTTCAACGACTTTATCAGTCTCTACGACGATTGGCCTACCAGTACGGGGTGCATCTGCGGCATCTACTATACCAGAACGAAATCGATCGAACCAACGCTGTGCTGTGCGAATCGTTACAGTATCAGGCCCATAAGCTTCACAAATTTTCGCCGCCGTCTTCGTTGCATTTTTACCTCTAAGGTAGTAAAAACGTAAAATATGACGAATTTCTTGCTTGGTGGACTCCATCTTTGACGCGCTAGAACTTAAGACTGAAACGTACGATCACAACACTGTTAAAAAAAAAAACTTGTAGTACAGATTGTCGTCTTCAAATCGCCGTTTAGTCTGACCCGATGCAATAAGTACAACGCAAGATATGTTTAAATGTCGCGCTCAATTGACAAAATACGACATTACTTTTTCCCAACCCAATATGTTAAAATTGTAATCATTTTTGAACAATTTTGTCTTTGAAATCAATAAAAACTCAACTGAAATCAAATGAAACTAAAACTGTCGACCTGCAAAACCCCCCCGTGCGCACAACCCTGGCTCACTTCGATAAGTATCATACTTTTAAATCGAAATCAAAAGCCATTGTGTAACTACGCGTATATACCTGAAGTTCTTTCTATCTGCATATTGTTATTATGTTGTTGTACTATTATACTTATTCATGTACATTCAACGTTATAAATATTATCTTCACTATAAGCATTATCTTATCACCCGCTAACTCGCTTATATTATATTTATTTATATTCATGCCTTGGCTGGCAATATTTCAGTTCATCCATCACCGTGAAGTAGAATAGTTCAAAATGAGTTTGGCCGGAAAAGTTGTTATTGTGACGGGAGCAAGTTCAGGTATTGGTGCTACCGCAGCAGAGGCATTCGCCAAACACGGAGCCAAAGTGGTGTTGGTCGGACGAAATGAAACTAATTTGAAGGCCACTGAGGCAGCCTGTAAAGCAGCCAACAACAAAGCCGAACTATTGTCCATCATTGCTGATGTAACGGTAGATGCGGAGCGCATTATAAAAACAACTATAGACAAATTTGGACAACTGGATGTGTTGGTCAATAATGCCGGCATTGTTGAGGCTGGGAATATATTGGACATTGACGTGGAGCAATTCGATAGAATTTTAAATACCAACTTACGTTCAGTTTTTCTTCTCACCAAATTTGCCGCACCTCATCTCGTTAAGACACAAGGCAACATTGTAAATGTGTCCAGTGTCGCAGGTTTGCGTTCGTTCCCGAGTTTGTCCAGCTACTGTACCTCTAAGGCGGCAGTTGATCAGTTTACCAGATGTATTGCTTTGGATTTGGCAGCGAAAAATGTGCGTGTAAATGCCGTGAATCCCGGTGTGATAGTGACCGATATTCATAGACGTATGGGCATGTCGGAAGAGGAGTATGCGAAATATTTGGAACATAGCAAAGGTGTCCACCCGTTAGGCCGCGTAGGTGTTACGAAGGAGGTGGTCGATGCTATTATCTTTTTTGCCAGTGACACTGCCAGCTTTATAACGGGAGCAACTTTGCCCATCGATGGAGGACGGCATGTACAGTGTCCGCGTTAATGGTGGATTGAAAAAAAATGAATAGAATTTTGGGCGTACACGACACGAAACAATTATAAGAGGAATTAAGTTGTTTTTATATATTTTTTTGTTATGTTTTTATATATAAATTTTTAATGATAAATATGATAAATGTTTTGAAAATATTCTGTAATAAGTACACATTTCACGAAGCTTAACTTAAATATTAAGAAAAGTAAAATCTATAGAACGTAAAAATTATAAGACCCATTATATTTAAAATAAAAAATAGAATTTTTGGTTTACCTAAGTTTATAATTTGGAGCTTAGTAAATTGTGTTGGATTCTACTTTGATTATAACTTCTTGAAGTCACGGAGAGATCGATTTGATTAATTTGTGACCATTCAACGTTAATCGCACTTCTAAGGCTTTTAGCTTTTTTTGGCTTTTTTTTTAGTTTTTGTTTTTTTGCGGCCTCGGTAGTCTAGCGTAAGAGCACTAACTTGCCACCCCAGAGGTTGTGGGTTCGAGTCCCACGTAAGGCACGGCCCTCGCACTTTTCCAAATATACCTACTTTCCCTGTTTCTAAACAAACAAAAAAAATCCTCCATTTCCATTCCCCCAAAAACTTATCCTTTCCATCCTTACTCCCTCATAATAGGCAGCGCATTATTTTCATTGTGGCTGCTAAAACAAATACTATAAAAAAACAAAGAAAACCGCATAGTTACACATTTCACCAGTGGCGCCAGCAAGAGGGAGGTGGTGACCGCGGTAACAGCGCAGACACACGAAATTTAGTGAAGGCCTCAACCATCTGTGCGTTCCTTCTGCCAGAAAAAATTGACACACAGATGGCGCTCCAAGCAGTAAGAAGACGTTTTTCCTAAGCAACGACAGGTGGGCATTCCCACTACTTAGGACTGGTAGCGGCAGGCTAATCACCTACACTGTCAGAAATCAAAAACAAAAAAAAAATGGATGTAGCGTAGTAGAAGTGAAACTTTCAAGGCAGGCAAAGAAAGAGGGAGAGGCCCGAGAGAGAATGAGAGAAAAAAAAATATATTTATCTAAATAAATCCACAACATTTGCAGAGAATACAAATAGACAAAATTTACAAAAAACGGAGAAGGTTCCACCGGTGTTGGTCAACGCCGGGCACAAACAGTGGCAACAACGCGCACTACTCCGAGCGTTTATCCCCGCACATCCAGGACCGCAGCAACGGCACAAATAACCGCAAGACAATACGAATAAATTCGACGCACCAAAAAAAAAAACCCACAAAATTCGGACCAAAAATATATTTCCTACAAGTTTGCAACAACAAACAAGCGCCAAAAAGTAGGCAGTGTTATTTCTCACTAGAAATTAGCAATCACAAGGAAAAATTCAGGAAAAATAGCCTAAAGTGTATCTAAGATATATATAAGGTATATCTCTTTCTTTCCTTTTCCACTACGTTATATCTTTTTTCCAACGCAAGACTGAGTCTTGTCGAGGCCCTATGCTCCCGAGAGGAGTGAACAAGGGAAAAAATGCTTTTAGCGCTATCGAAATGTCTTTCTTTTTGAAAAACGGTTTGAGAAAGTATTGCCCATACATTTTCGATTGGGTTAAGGTCAGGGCTGCATTCAAAAATTGGTATTTTTTTCGCTGCCAAAAATTCTTCTGTTGCTTTGGCGTCATGAACGGTTGCGTTGTCATGCTGGAAAATCCACTCCTCAGCGAAATTTTCATCAAAAAAAAGTATGAAGTACTCGAATGGAGCAAAGGGAAGGTGATTGGAAGATACGATATCGAAATCTATACCGCTGGTTCTAAGATGAACTGTGGTGTGGGAGCTGGCTTCCATTCGGAGCCACTCAACCTATCTCAGTCAATTCGTCTTCCTGACTATGCCAGCGTCTTCCAGGCAGAACTTTTAGCGATCAGAGAAGCATGCAAATCACTAAAGCTCTACAAGGAAGTTGGTGCAAGAGTAGCTAACTTTTCAGACGGTCAAGTAGCTATAAAGGCTTTAGACTCCAACTCCATTTCATCCAAACTAGTCTTACAGTGTAGAGAGGAACTAGAATTGCTTAGTCACCGGCTTGAAATCACTCTAATATGGGTTCCCAGTC
The DNA here is from genome assembly GCF_028408465.1 of Anastrepha ludens. Classification (NCBI taxonomy): domain Eukaryota; kingdom Metazoa; phylum Arthropoda; class Insecta; order Diptera; family Tephritidae; genus Anastrepha; species Anastrepha ludens. The sequence continues at coordinate 21,176,093 of NC_071499.1, read as the reverse complement.
ATAGGAACATACGGGGTAATGAGATAGTGGAAGAGCTAGCAAGAAAAGGTTCGACACTAGACTTAGCGGAGGCGGTGGCAGTCTCCATCCCACTGAACACATTAAAATCATCCATTGCTTCACACTATCTTGCTTTAGCCGAAAGAAGATGGAAGCAAATAACTACATGTATTACAACAAAAAACACATGGCCCATACAAAATCCAAAGGACGAAACCCCTGTTAGGATGTTCTCGGCATCACTCCAACCCTTACAGGTCATTGGAAAGTAGGAGAGCATGCAGCCCGACTCAACCTCCCCTTCAATCCCACCTGCAGAAGCTGCCAAGCGGAAGGGGTGAAGGAATGTCTTTTCCACTATTTATGTGAATGTCCGGGGCTAACTAAATGGGCTCACTAAATGGAATATTCAACCACTTCAACAACAACAACAACGCTTGCTCGCTCGAGGCGAACCTACTAAAGGTGGTATTGGTAAATCAGCTGAGTTGTTTTTTTTTTGTTTTTTCTTTCGACGTGTCCATGTGGCTGTCAGCTCAGAATGAAACAAGGCGAATTCATTATTGGTTTTCTAGTTGCTCAACACTCTGCTTTGACAATGAAACGTATAGAACTGTGTTGTTGGTCTAGTGCCGCCACCTTCAATGAATGCGCCTTGCGCTTGACGTAAAAGCTGTATAGTGAGACGATAACAAATTAAGGCATACAAATTAGAAACAATTATTTAAAAAAAAATAGTAATAATTTTTTTGACGAAGCTTTCGGACGCAGACATTTTTCACAGTTATTTCAGTACAGTACATAAAAAAAGAAAATGTTTTAAATGGCGGAAATGCATGGTGGACGTGAACAAGTAAATAAAGATCCAATCAGTTTTTCTACATTTATGAAATCGCTTTGTAAAGACCACATTGTAACTTCTGTAGTGCGATTCACTAACACTAACGATATTCGGGTTGTTTTCTTTTCTTAACCACAATTTTAACGATTTTGCTATTCGGTAACCCATTTTATAGCGATACTCGATAGAACCAAATCAGCCGTTTGATTGACATGTCGATTATCGCAAAATAAACGACAAGAATTTCGGAGTGGGTAAATTAAACAATTTAACAAGAATTAGTAGTTTGAATTAAAACTATGAAATTATATTAACAAAAACTTATTAAAACAACCCGAATATGTAGAAGTATTTCGAGTATTTGGCCTATGACTTATCGCGTGGAGAGAAGGTAGTGAACCCTCAAGCAGTTGATAGTCGTTTGCTCCGGGATGTGGACAATCCTTTACACTTGGCTGCAGGGAAGTTCCAATAACTATTCCGGTTAACTCCAGACTTGACTGAGGGCCTAATTTCTCAGGTTGACCGTTACATTAGAGGTTCCAGAATAACACCGATTTCGACTGAAAAACAGGTAAATCTTGCAATCTTCCAGCTGATTTATTAATAAATTATGTCTTTATATTACAAGGCTCCAGCTGCACTGCAATTTTTGGCAGCTTGCATTGCATACAGTCTTTCTCGTTATTTTCTTTAAAAATTCACTATTTTTCATTCACAATAAATATTAGCTGTAATTTTTCGGCAATGTTGCCATCGGTAATTCAACTAATTCGCTTAAATTATGAGAATTAAGTCTAGTTGTCAGTGCGAATTCTTCTTCTTAATTTGCGCGATGACCGCTCACGTGATGTTGACCGAGTAGGTCGTTTATTTCTCATGCTAACCGGCGTTAGTTGGACCCACCAAGTGAAGACAAGTCCTTCGCCACCTGATCTTTCCTACGCAGAGGAGACCTTCCTCTTCCTCTGTTACCACCAGCTGGTACCGCAGAAGACCGGAACATTTGTATCCATTCGGACGTCATAACGCAGCCAACTGGATTTTTATTCGCTGCTCTATGTTTATGACGTCGTAAAGCTCTTACAGTTCATTGTTCCATCGCCTACGATACTCGCCGTCATCAACGTGCAAAGGTTCAAAAATCTTGCGCAGAATCTTTCTCTCAAACACTAAAAGGGACGCCTCATCGGTTGTTGTCATCGTCCAAGCTTATGCGCCAAACGTTAGCACGGGATGATGAGAGACTTTTAGAGTGTTAGTTTTGTTCGTTACTAATCCATTACGTACTGTTTTTGTGTTGTCGGAATAAACCAGCAAGTACAGCACTCAGACCCTTTTAGTTTTCTTTAAATCTACCCAAATACCGAAGAAATTTGAGTATTTGATCTGCGACAGTCGGTCGGACATGACAGGTAACATCACCTTAGTCCATCTGCAGCCTCTCTCACTGCGTACAAAGTAGAATTTGTTGGCAAAAGAGATTCTTCGTTGGATTTCCAGGCTGACATTATTATAGGTGTCAATGCTGGTTCCTAGATAAACGAAGCCTCTTACAAAGTCGAAAGCATAACTGACAACAGTGACGTGGGTGCTGACACGCGAGTGCGCCGACTGTTTGTTTGATGACAGGAGGTACTTCGTTTTGTTCTCTTCCACCACCAGACCCATTCGTTTTGCTTCTTTCCTGATAATTCCGAATTAAGTGGTTAATTCCGTGTAAAGTCGTCAATCCCGATGAATGCCACCGTCTGTCTAAGCTATTTATAGTCCTCTTTTAAATTTCCCACAAAGTTGAAAGGCTCTCTTGTAAAATGTGTGACTGAAACTTTATTTTTAACCTGACTCCACAAATATTATCTCTCTTATTTATGTACTTTGTATGCATAATTCGTAATCATGAAAACTGAGTAATGATGAGGAAATAACATTTCAATTTTACAAGTAGATATGTACGTATGTATGTATTTAGCCTGTCTAAATAAATGCCATTTTATTTATTTTCACAAAAAAAGAAACATTTAATTTCTAGTATGTGGAAAAATATATGTATGTATATGTACTTGTATGTGTGTAAATCCAAAACCTAGCAGAATTATAAAAGAAATAGACGGTCGAGCCTTCTATGTAGCCTTCGGCTTCGGTTTGGGTTGTCTCGGCTGTAAGCGTACACGAAAACCTTCCTCGCGCTTCAATATGATGTCGGCTTGCAGTTTGAAATCGGCCTCAGTCAAATCGGAATAGACGCGATAATTTCGTAGTATGGTGGATAAGAGTATCTTTAGTTTGAGCATGGCGTACTTCCGGCCTGCGAAGAAAAAGAAAATCAATTATAGAAAAAAAAAATGTATAGCAAAACTACCAAAACTTCCACTTACCAACACAACTTCGCGGACCCGCTGAGAACGGCACAAAAGCGTAGTAATGTCTGTTGGCCTGACGTTCTGGCAAAAAATTGTCTGGATTAAATACATTCGGATTGGCGTAGACTTTCGGATTGCGATGTAGTTTGACAGTGGCCACTGTCACTGTAGCGCCACGCGGTATTACATATGGACCCGATGCTAGTTTTAAGTCTTCCTGTAGTTCGCGCGCTATCAACGGCACCGGTGGATACATGCGCAGCGTCTCCATCAGACAACGTTCCATATATTTCATTTCCAAAGTGTCCTGAAATGTGGCTGGGCGGTCTGAGTCACCAAATATCTCATCCAATTCGGCAATGACTTTGTCTTGTATTTGCTGATGAATGCCCATCAGCGAGAGAAAGAAAGATGATCCGGCCGCGGTGGTATCGTGTCCCTCAAACATAATCGTATCGACTTGTTCTTTGATCTCGGTATCGGTGAGCAATGCACCGTTTTGTGCACTCTCGAGCAGCAAATCGAGAAAGGCCAAACGCTTCTTCTCGCCCACATCATTCTCCTCGACATCCAGATCATCCTTCAAGCCCTCGGCTTGGCCAAATGACAAGCCTTCCACGGACGTTTCTTTTGTTGAATTTTGTTTGTCGCCCTTCTTTGTTACACTCGCACCAGCTGTGGGTGTACTCGGTGGTGTAATTTTCTTGGCCGCCATTTCCTGTTGAGCCAATGAGCCGCGTGTGCCATTAGCAAAGGCGGCTTTTTTGTATTTGATGACTTTGGTTGTGAGGCCATGAATGATATTCAGCAGTTTGCCTTGCTCGTGATAATATTTGGAGAGCGTAAAGATGAATTCATTGCGCAGGAAGAGACTTCGCGAACGCAAATGGAGGATATCGCACATTTTCATGACGGCCAAGGCGTATTCATAGCCGGATTTGTCTTGAGTTTTCTTGGAAACACCCATGGCGGTCTCTGTACGGAAAGAGAATAAAAGAAAATTTATTTAGATAAAACAAAATTAATTTAGATGAAAGGAAATCAATTTAAAGGATCATAAAAAAACTAGCGGAGTGGCTAAATATGTGTTTGGGAGCTTAAAGTTTCTACTCGTACGTACTATTTGACACACCCCCATGACCCACTCTATGCAACAACAATTATACAAAAGTAGCTACCTTTCAGCCCCATTTGGAAAAGTGCTTATGCGTTATTGGAGGCTTAAACTCCAAGTCAATAGAGGTTTGCGCAAGTAGTCGAGCGTAGATTGGAGTAGCTCGTTGTTGGTCGGTAGAAATTTTCGTCTAAACAGAAAACTCGATTATCTTAATACCCAACAACCAGTGAATCTTTAGAGGTATTAAGAAGCGCAAATTATTTTAGTGCGAGATGTTTTAGTTGAAGGAATATATGTAACGGTACCTAACGATCCCGTCACAAAGCTGTGTGCCTTTATTTCTGCAGTTTCTAAAGATAAGTTAAGGCCATGATTCCTAATGATATCTGTACCGTTTCCCTCAGTCATGGCTGAGATTTTGGAGAGGTCAGTGGCTGTACTCAGTCGCTGGGCTGCCAGTTGCGGCCTTAGAATCAACTCTGGCAAAATGGAGCTGGTGCTATTTACTAAAAACTTTAAACCTGCACACTTTCGACTTTCCAAATTAAGTAACCACTTTCTCCCGCTCTCAACGGAAGTAAGGAACCTTGGAGTGATACTTGACTCCAAACTCCATTAGCAGCTATACATAGAAAATCAGCGAAAGAGGGCTAGTATAACTTTCTACTCCTGCAAATCTATGTTTGGCGAAAAATGGGAATTCAAATCACAGACTCTGAACTTCGGACAGAATTTGAGGGTTGTGCCAGTGCAATCTTCTTTCCAAGTAGGCAGCATTGGATCGAGGGGAAATCTGCACCGAAGCTTGCAGACGTCTGTAGTTATTGTTGCAGCAGCATAAACATTCCCCATACTTACATATGGGGAATGCTGCTGCAGTGACAGTCCTTGGCCGGATATAAGTCCGGATCGTTTCGGTAGCGTAGAACTGACTGCCGTGGAAACGGTTCCAAGATGAAATTGGGAGTCGGAGCAGCAGTTTTCTCTAAATCAGCCAATTTATCTATCTCCTTAAAATTGCCGAATACTGCTAGTTTTTTTCAGGCAGAAGTCTTTGCGATCCTGTAGGCAGGCAAAAGGTTTAGTCAACGTGGGAGCGATTTTTCCTATAGTCAAGACACGATCAAGGCTCTGACGACGTCATGGTGCAGATCCAAACAAGTCAACTCCTATAAGAAGCAGATCATATCTTTTGGGGGTGGAGGTAATATTTCTCTGATCTAAGTTCCAGGACATAGGAACATAGAGGTAAATGAAATTGCTGATAAGCTTGCCACAAAGTGTGGACTCCTACCCAGTCATCGGCATTCCCCTGACTGTTGTTAAAGCGGAATCACACAATTTATTTCTCAGGAAAGCGCAAAAAAGATGGAGCTTCATTTCTTCATGTGCTATTTAGAAAACCCTCTGGCCCCAGTACAATAGACGGAGGACTCAGAAAGTCATGGGGACTCCACGCCATTAAATTTCTAAACTCGTAGCTGTATTTACCGGTCATTAGACGATCGGCACACACGCGGGAAAGATAGATACCATGTAATCCACATTGCAGACGCCACAGCTTCTGAGAGAAGGAGACTGTTGAGCACTTTCTCTGTAAGTGTCTGGGCTTGGCAGTTAACAGCCGGGGGCAGTGATCCTAATCCCACAAATCTTCTCCATTACATCATCACTACTCTGGTTGACTATAGATATTTGCCTGTTGGAGGTCTCCTACTGGGATCAAAACGGAGCTTTAGTGCTTCTTGGGGAGTGCCAGAATGGTCCTTCAACCATTTCATCTACCTACCTAAGGCCACAAAGTACAGAATGCAGAGGTGTGCCCAACATCAGCGAATTTGAAGGAACTAGTTGATTTGCTGACGTAGCTGAGAATGTGAGAACGGCTTGTTTGCGAAAAAACTGAGATTGTGTTGGTGATATATGAAAGAAATCTACGCAGCCACCGCTCATGTTACTTGGTGTCCGTCTGAGCAACGTCTGATTGGACGAATTCGGGTGGAAAGAGCGAATAGAATTCCATTGCTGAATCCCCGATGACGGGGTCGCCAAAATTACTCTCCCAATTTTTCTTCGGACGGACAAACCTTTTAATCTATCATTCTTGAGTTAAAGCGCCCTTTAGGGTATTTCAGAGCGAGACTGACTTTAGATTAATTTTGCCTCCCGACCTATACCTTTTTGAAGCAATGTTGGTATAATTTCATCTGGGATCGGGTATTTACTGGGTTGAAATGAATTGCTTAATCATGCGGAGTCAGTTGAAACCTCCATACTCTTAAATCTAGAAAAGAGGTGTTCAACCCGGCGGAGAGTATATATATGAATCCAAGAATTTTCCCGTCATAAAAATAACCGGCGGCAGAAAAACCGTCTCCGCTACAACTCTGTGCAATTTCATGCGGTTAAATGTGTTTTTATTTTCACAGCGGGTTAGGTTAGGTTAGCCAGGTTACTTGTCTGGCACAATATACTCCGTGATACCTTGCATTTGATTTCCATAACCTAATTGAGTTGCTTAACCCACTTCGATCTTTTAAAGAAGTTAAATAGTCCCTCCAGTGAGACATTTTGCAAATTTGCCAGGTCTTCAAAGAAATAATCACCAAGATATTTGGCATGGCTTCTTTGAAGTGCAGGACATTGACAGGGGAGGTTTTGTACGGACTCAATTTCTTCTTCATTTCTACAACTTCTGCAGAAGTCATTGTGAGGCATAGGGTTATTCAATAGGTGCGCTTCAACTTTTTTCCGATAGGGAGGGCGAACGACGCAATATTTTTTATTTTTCGCTTGTCATTTGTAAGCTTCATTAGTATACATTTCATCATGGAACGCTACACACTTGAGCAACGATTGCAAATCGTGCAAATTTTTTATGAAAATAATCGTTCTGTTGCTGCTACTTTAAGAGCATTACGGCCATTTTACGGTCCATTTAACAAGCCGTCCCGTTTTGGGGTTATGTGAAGTCATTGGTCTACAGTAACAAGCTGGCGACGATTTGTGAGCTCAGAGCCAATATTGAACGCGAAATTGCTGGAATTTCGGCCGATTTATGCAAAAGAGTGGTCAAAAATTGGGTTCAACGATTGGACTTCGTAAAACGTACTTAAATGTATATGTTCAAACTCGATAATAAAAAAAAATAGTTAAAAAAGTCAAACCGTTTATGTTTTATTCAAAAAAGTTCAAAAGTTGAAGCGCTCTTACTGAAAAACCCTATACATCCATTCTGAGGTACTGTAAGGGTGCCAATAGTGCGTTAACCCGTTATAACACCTATGAGGACGCTAGTGATTCATCTGTTGAATCCAAGCAGACATTTGGTCCTTTGGAGATTCAAGTTTCGCTAGAGCGCTTTGGAGACCCTGCAGTTAGTAGTCAGGGACCACCTTCCATTGGTTTCCGCGATTACGCTCACGTCAAGCGCAGTGTACAGTCAGTGACAGCGGGTACTCGTCAGCTATTCTGTTAAGCACATAATGTTGAAAGCTATATTTTCAATGGGGTTGTCCGATTCCAAAAATTAACAATCAGCCCAAATTAAATTTTCCTAAAATGTGCTCGGGTATATAAAGTTGGGTTTTGACCGAAATAATCTTCCTTACTTTTTGTTTTTTTTTTATTAAGAGGTGAGTCTAAGACCCAGCACACGATTTCACTTTGGGTAGTATTCTTTTCAATCTATCCCGACGTCCTTTGCCATGACTTCACTCACACGACGCCGTGTCTACGATATCCTTTTGTTTGTATTGTATTTCTTTTTTGTCGGGACAAGTAACAAGTACAGCACTCAAGCAATCACTCCATCTTTAAACCTACTCGATCTCCGAAGAAATCTGAGTAGATTTTGTGGTACCAAGGAGTCAAGGTGGTTGCTTCTTAACACATCAGAGCCAAATTCCTCAAGTCTGATTCGGGCGAAGGCCGTTCAGACGCCCAGAAAGTGGTCAGCCGTCTCATCCGCCTCTCCACATGCTTGCCATGTACTTGGCCCATAGAAAGTCGCCCGTCATCAATCCAACCAGCTGTCAACAGCCCCTTCTGCTTAATGACAAGATGATCTGCGTCAGTCTGAGTCGGTCGGACATGATAGGTAACATCAGTTTTGTCCATCTGCAGCCTCTCTTAGCCTGCCAAGCTCGCTTGTGGGTTTAAGTAACCCGTTTGTTAACCGTGGCTTAGATGGCTGTAGAAGATAGTGGCAGAACGGTCTCCGAGCCAAAGAAGTTAGCCGCAAAGTCCATTCTAGCTACAGAGTCAAATTTGTTACCTGCGTTACCCACGCGCCCCGGGACCCATGTTAGCATCAGGCGATATCTACCGACATAGTTCAGCTTGGATTTACAGGACTCCACTAACCTTGAAGTGGTTGGAGAGCTGCCTGAGGCCTCGAGCGCAGCTTTGCCGTCGCTGCAGGTACATATAGATCTGCCTCTCCACCTGTTTTCCACAGCAAAGTTCCGTGCATTCCAAGAGCAAAGTGTAGTTTTATCCCAATGGATTAGACGAAGGGGATAGAAAATCCAGTAACCGCGACATTATTAAGGAAGTCAGAGAGAGATGTATGCAGGGCGCACGTATTGCAGGTTGCATTAGGGATGTTGTATGGTGGAACAAATATATGACCACTGAAAGCAAGACCCGTATATACAAACAAAAACAAAACACGTCTTGACTGCATTAGAAACGAGGTCATTCGTGACGAAACTGGCGTTGATGACGTAGTGAAGTTTATAAGAACAAGAAGACGAGCTTGGAATGATCACGTTTCTAGAGCTAGTGACGACAGAATTATCCGAATAGCGAGGGAATATATACCATATGGAAAGCGCATACCTGGAAGACCTCAAAAGAGATGGCGCGAAAGCTGGATTTCGACATCAGCGGAAGGGCAATAACATTTCGTCATTTTGAATTTTAATAATACTTTGTAATTTATAATTATGTTGTTGTGCGAAGAAAAACAGGCGAAAACCTATAATAAAATAATAATAATAAGAAGAAGAAGATTAGACGAAGAGACCAGAGTTCGAACCGCGCTTGCTCCTGGAGTCATCCGTGTAAATGCGAAAACAGTGTCTGCTGGGCGCATTTTCTGAGTTTGACTTCAGTTGAGCCTCTGGCAGCACTACACTGTATCTCTTTTCAAGTATGACTCCTGATGGAATAGAGAGAATCATTGGATCGATGCCCATACATTCTCTGTTGTCCAATGGCGGACATGGGCCGTATCTATCCCATTGTGTTTCAGCCTACAGATGGCCTTCAAGCCCTCTCCTTGGATGAGAACATGAAGTGGGTGGGGGTAGACTAACCAAAGCATTTAATGTCGGGCCTAAGGTAGTCGGAAAAGCTCCGGTGCAACAGATGGGCAAAGTGCCAGACCACTGATGCATAGGTGATAATAGGTCTTATCATTGCCGTGCAGATTCAGAGGAGCTTGCTAGGAGAAAGACCCCATTTTTTGCAAAAACATCCTTGGACTGCAAGAAAGCTGTCAGTATTTTGGATGCCTTTGTTTCAAAGTGTGACTTCCAAAGGAGTTTGCTCGAGGATTACTCCAAGATATTTGAATTCTTTACATAGCTGGATTGTGACTCTTTTTAGCTTAGGCAGAACGAGTGCATCAAGTTTCCTCCTTCTGGTAAGGAGACAATAGACCAGTCTTGGAAGGGTTTGCTGATAGCTAAGTGTCAATTATATGTCGATATCCCACCACTGCCTGTTAGTTGCTTTCATCCTATACTCTTCTCTTCATTTCTCTACGTTTTTACTGCAAACTCGATTTTCCACTTCCAGTCTATTGCAGATTTTTGGTCAGCCCTGAACCTCAATTCATAAATGCGCCCGCTCAATATACAAAAGTGCATGCATAAATCTTAATGTGGTTATCCGTGTGTATGTATATATGTTAGTATGTATCTATGTATGTGCTTGTATGTATTTTGACCTCGCGCGGAATAATTATTTTTTAAATGATTCGCGCCGCAGACATTACATGAGCATCATGAGACATTCATACAAACCCATACCCACATAATTCACCTCAGTAGCCCTCAGAGCTGTGTCAACAAAAGGCCCAACATCAGCTTGTTGCAATCATTTCAAATTTTAATTACAACAAATATGAGATTTACATGGAAAATTTTTCCAACAAGTTGCAATAGCAACTAACTAATAGCCGACGTTTGTACGGGCACATATATACACATACACACACACACACACACACATACAAGTATGCACATCCAAGCACATGCAAGTGTAAGCATATCAGCGGCCGCATGTGCAAAAAACCGGTCATCAAACTGCATCGTCGATTATTCAATTCACGAAAAGCCAGAAGAAAGCCATAGTAAAAGGAAAACAAACAGCCGCAAAGACTGCAACTCCCCAACTTACATCACCGTAGTACAATTACTACACAGACACACACACAGCCACATGGAAAGCATGCCATTGTAATAACTACTAAATATAAGGTGCACATCCACACACACACACACATACGTACGTACGTGTGTATGTATATGTGACAAATGCTCTCGCCACCGTAATATTCCAATCCAAGCCAAAGCAAATAGTTATGGCAAATAATGCGACGTGACGCCAAGCAGCGCCACTGCCGCCGGTGGTTCGCCTTTTGGCCAAGTCGTCAAATGGCTTATTGATGCATTCACAATTGGCCGGCTATTGTAGGAAACACAATGAAGAAGAAAATTTGCTAAGTACAAGTGGAGAAAAAGTTGGATACCAGCGGCAGCAAGCAAGTGTGCGTGTGTGTGTGTATGTTAGGTAGGCAGGCAGCAGTAGGAAAATAAATGTGGGCAAGGAAAACGAAATTACTTAGCTGCGCAATCTGATGCGTGATCGATGTTATAATCAGTGGAAATGTGAAAATTTGAAATCGTTTGAGTGCATCAAGTGGCTCAAAAAACGCTTTGATTTTCAAAAATTTTGTTTTTTTTTTCGCTGGCGGTCTTCAACATTTACTCCATATAAGGGGATAGGAGTAGTCAGAGTTTGCAAAAAATTGGATTTTGTTTTTCATTTTCTTAAAGTGTAATATCTTAAAAATATTGTGTGAAAATTTGAAGTTAATCCGACAAATACTTTTCGAGTTATTCAACAATTAACAAAGGGCGCTCGGGCGCTCCGGGGCGTTGGCAAAACTTTAAAGGCGTTTTTCTCAAAACTATGTTTTTTGAACTGGTGATTACTGTAACTAAAAACCGCTTGGTAGATTTCAATAAAATTTATAGTGCTTTTGAAAAACAAAAAACTCGTGCCTGACGAAGTATTTTTTTTTTTCAAAATTTCGACTTTTTTTTAAACAATTAATTGTCGTTTTTTTTCTCGAAAATCTGAAAAATATTTCCTAAGCCTGCCATATTGTTAATCTAGAAAAAAAACCTTCGATTAGGCACAAGATTTTCTATTAATAAAACTTATTTCTCTTGCCCGATTAATTTTAGATGAGTCTCCAAGGACTTGTGACGATCATCGCAAGGGACTTCTGGAGAAACGAGCTCCACACAAACAGCGATAACTTTTACAATTATTATTTTTTTTTTGAAGTTTTGCTGAAGTCAAGTCGAATCATGATGCATTAATCCTATGTTTTTATTTGTAAAATAAAATAATTGACTAGCAAAAAAAAATTATTGAAAATCATCATTTTTTCTCTGACTGCCTCTGACTACCCCAAACCCTTTATAACGAATGCCCGAAATTTTATATTAATCTCCACATTCCTTCATAGAAGGTGGTCTTTGTACCAAATTCGGTTCAATTCGGTTAAGAATGCTGTAGAAAATTATTCGGGCGCACAACACATAAAAACGTTGAAAATCCATTACCGAAATGAGGGGAGACTTTTGTGCAGGCAGACCTGTGCTAATGGTCTACTTCATATTAGAAATTCTTTCAACAGTTTAAGTTGGGACGACGTAATTGAAGCATTAAAGGTAAAATTCAAGATCCCGAATAATCTATTGAAGATTATTCGTAGCTACCTAAGCAATCGCGTGCTCTTATGCGAAGCGTGAGAAGGTTGCAAGACTAAACAAATAACAGCAGGTGCGGCCCAAGCATCAATACTCGGACTTGAACTTTAGATTAAAAGCAACGACGAAATTCTTCGAATAGAGATGCCTAAGGAGGTTCATTTAGTGGCATATGCAGATGACATTGCAGCTGTAATAATCGCTCGAAGCACTGACGAAGCCAAAAGGAAGGTAAATTATATGATGATCCGAGTTCAGACATGGCTAGAGGCCCATTGATTAAAACTAGTCACAGAGAAAACAGAGCTAATCCTTCTAACCAACAGACGAGTCCGATTAGAAGTAGATATGCAGGTACTCGATGCCACTTTATTGACAAAAAGAGTAGTCAAATACCAAGGAATGCAATTAGACACAAGGCCAACTTACTGGGCGCACATAAATTATGCTGCCACAAGAGCTGCCAAAGTAAGCGGCATGTTAAGTAAGCTCATGACAAACCTTGGAGGTCCAACGCAGAACAAGCGAAAACTTTTAATGGACACGACGAACTCGATGCTCTTATACGGATGCGAAATATGGGCAGATTCGCAAATGGGGCAATGCCGACGGAAAACTCAGTAATATGTGCAACGCACCTGCGCTTTCAGAGTGGCTTCTTCGTACAGAACAGTATCAGAAGCAGAGGTTTTAGTTATCAGCGGAAACATCCCTATAGATATTCTAGCACTAGAGCGCAAACGGAGATGGGAGGCAAATATCTCAGGAATCCCAGTGCTACGCTTCTCCGATATATGAATTCAAGCGCTCACACTTTGGCAGGCAAGATGTAACTCTGAACAGTACGGTAGATGGACAGCGAGACTAATACCCGATCTAAAAGAGTGCGCAGAAAGGAAGTATGGGGAGGTTAACTATTACCTCATACAGTTTTTATCCGGACATGGGTCCTTTTCTCTCTCATACCAGCCTTCTGGAACTTAATGGGCAATACTCCAATTCTACGATCATATAAAATAACGCCGTAAGTGCGTAGATCTCAACCAGGAATATTCATATGAAAATTAACCCAAATATTCCTGACATTCTCTGGTAAAACGATTTGCCACATCACAAATAACATCGTTCAAGTATCGGCCGTGGTTACGCGCGGTGGCATAGCTCCAAAGAGCTACTTACAGGGTCGGGCACTCGAAGTGTAACCAACTTTAGACCGCTCGCGCAGCTGATGTACGGGTATCTGGTAATTGGCTAAATGACAGTCCAGAGTATTGTTTACGCGACAAAAGAAAATCAGTAATGGATTTCAAACGTAATAGTGTGATTTCATTATATTTGGCTGGAAAATCACAACCAGCGATTGTTCGTGAGCTCGAGCACCTTAATGTAAATAAAGTTTTTGTTTATCACACCGTTAATCGTTGCAATGACGCTGGTAGCATCGTGAAACGTCAAGGAGGTGGTCATCAAAAGACTGCAACGTCAGGTGAAATGGCTCAAAAAGTGAAGAAGCGACTTCAGCGGAGTACCCGACGAAGTGCCAATCAAATGGCGAAAGAACTGAAAATATCTGACCGCAGAACCCGCCGCATACTGAAATTATCTCACAGTCAAGCCTTATAAGATCCAAAAGGCGCGAAGGAGTTGCTTCGCTTGGCCGAAAGCGGTCAATTTTCGAACATTGTGTTTTTTAACGAGAATTTTTTTCAAATAAACTAATTCGTAAACTCCCAAAATCATAGGGTTTATTTTACCGACCGTTCATACAAGAATTTAGTCATCGATTGGCCACCAGGAGGCAGCACCCGCCATAGGTACTGGTTTGGGCCACTGTAACCGCAGATGGGCGCTCTTCAATCATTTTCATTGAGCCTGGCGTCAATGTTAATGCGAAATATTATCGGGAAAGTATTCTGGAGATTACTTTGAAGCCGTGGCCAGACAAACATTTCAGTGGCAGACAATGGGCGTTTTAAAGGACTCGAAAGGGCTCGGCACCGTCTCACAAAGCTCGACTGAACCAAGAATGGCTAAAAAACAACGTTCCCAACTTCATAACGTCCGCACAATGATTCTCAAATTCACCAGACGCAAATCCGATGAATTATTCTCTTTGGGCCGTTTTGGAGAGCAAAGTCCGAACTAAAAGATTCACCAGTCTCGAGGGCCGTTTTCCGCGAGTGGACGAAAATACCTGCAAGCTACATTCGGGCAGCTTGCGATTCGTTGCTGGACCGTCTCAAGGCCATAGTCGAGGTAAAAGTTGGTCATACCGAGAAAAAGTAAATTAATTCCTAATTGCGTATTATTTTCACACATTTTTTACTTTGAATTGAATAAAAGTAATTTTGCAAACTAAATTTATGGCCTCTTTAATTGGTCACACTTCGAGTGCCGGACGCCGTAGATCCAGAACTAAATTAAAGCAATATCCTGAGTTGGCTTATTGACAAAAGACCTGTGAATTTAGTAAATCCTACAAGAAAGAGTTTATCGGATCTTAGCCTATAGCTTTACAAGATCAAATTAACCAAAGAACTGAAGACTCTTTATTATTTCAAGTGCCGAAACTGCTCCAATTGTACTATGCAAAGTAGTGGTTGTATGTTTTTGTACGTGTGTTGTGGGGTTGGGATATTTTTAACCCTGGTCACCTGTATTGAAGCTCAACTGGTAGAAATCTAGGATAAGAAGTCTTGAATATTATGCCACGACCACAGGATCCCTCGGAGTTCGCTCCAACATGAAGACGGTCCATTGGGGAGTATCGTGGAAGTTGTGGTTCAACACTCAAATGCAGTTACAATCTTTTTGGTTCAATAGGTAGTTGCAGTCGCGATCGCGTGCTGAACCCAAAGCATCGCGAATATTTAGATAGGTCCATCGAACCTCATCAAGATGGCTGGAGGGCCCCATTCCATACTACCACTAGCATTTTGGGGGCGTTGATCAACGAATTAATTTGAACCGCTGCGCTTTTAGGCACCGTGGGGAAGGCTGACATCGGCAGGTACGCACGCAAATAATATCAGACGCTGTAATCTGCGAAAGTAATGTTATAAGCTGATGCCTTTTAAGCTAGTCTCTTGATATAAATCATAATCGTTACTACCTGTATATTTCTATTTTAGTCTAACTCTCAGTCAGTCTCTAACTTTTAACCAGAACCTTTGATTAGGATTCTATGCTAATCATTTCATGGAATCGAGATAGCAAAGTATTGGCGCTTTCCAAAAATTACATTGCTTGAAGAGGGAATTTGTCATTTGAAGTAACGGGTGATTTCTTAGCTATTATCTTTTTAAACAGTTGGTTTAAGCAGCTGACGCACGTTTCGTGTTTTGTTTCACTGTCAATCATCTTCAGTTTGGTCTATAACTTAACCATGAATCGTCTTACAAACGAACAACGCTTGCAAATCATTGAATTTTATTATAAAAATGCGTATTCTGTTAAGAAAGTTTATCGCGCGCTTCTTCCATTTTATGGTCAGTTTAATCGACCCACTGAAGCG
The DNA here is from genome assembly GCF_028408465.1 of Anastrepha ludens. Classification (NCBI taxonomy): domain Eukaryota; kingdom Metazoa; phylum Arthropoda; class Insecta; order Diptera; family Tephritidae; genus Anastrepha; species Anastrepha ludens. The sequence goes on along the minus strand of NC_071499.1, from coordinate 21,160,246 downwards.
GCTGTTCCAGCTATTGTGACTAAATTTAGACCAACTGAAGGGGAAAATTAGTGAAAAAGACCCAGTTTGCAAAAGAAAAAAATTCTTTTTCATCAGGACAAGGCATCGAGTCACAAAAACATTTTCACATAGGCTAAAATCCATCAATTAAAGTTCGAATTGTTGAAGCATCCAACGTTTTCACCAGATTTGGCGCCAAAAGACTTCCATCTGTTTCCAGACCTAAAAAAAAGCATGCTTGGAAAGCGTTTTTCATCAAATGATGGGGTCATACCAGATGTGGAAGCGTATTTTACAGGCCTTTCAGATTCTCACTTCAAGGGTGGGCTTCAAAAATTGAAATCTCGTTGGAACAAGTTTATTGATGTTCTGGGAAACTATATTGAATAAGAAATTGTATTTAAAACAATAAAATTTGGTTTTTCTTATCGAACCGCAAAACTTATTGAGCAACTTAGTAAGTATACGTGTGTGTATTTTCTCACCACCATGAAGTATTGGAAAAGTATAACAAGTGGCAGGCGTTTTGCAGTTGTTTAGTAATCCAAATAATGGATAAAAGATTATGAAAACGACAAAATCAGTTATCAACTTTAAAACCCAATAACTTGACACCCTTGTATAAGTCAATTTTCTTCAAACCTTTGGGAACGCTACTTGTGGTAACTTGCGTCACGTACCAGAATTTATTTAAATCACCACAAGTTGAATGGCCCGCATTAACCTCACGCAATCAATTGGCATTTCTATTTCAACACTTCCTTGTGTAAGGTACGCGAAAGTCACACCCAAGCGGCTAATTAGAATGCAATAGAAGTATTTGAAGTTAATAGAAATTCTGCGCATATATTTTACCAAGAAAATTCTGCTTCCTTGAACGTTTGTCCTGCACGCGCGCACCACCACCAAATAGTCCGTGTTCCTTCAAAGCGACAAATTCTGAAGGGCAACGAGAAGAGCGACGACAGTGCAGTGACAAAATTGATTGACAACACCCATAAGCCATCACCAGCCATCACCAGCCATCACTCAACAGCCATCAACCATCAGCCACCGGCAACCACAAACACTTTTATATAAATTTATGCAGATTTACCTGGTTGTTTGTAGTAGCTGCTGCTCTGCCTATCACCTACCGCCGGCAGAGTGGCCAAATGAAAGCAAAACAGCACAAAGAAAAGTTAGCTGTAGGAAAGAAATCAAAACTGGTTGGTAGCTAAAGTATTTTGCTTCGCGGTTGGTACGAATGTGTGTCTTATGGGCGGTTGTTGCATGCGCGCTGCCGTTTGCAAAAAGAAAAGCCAATACAAAACCCTGTGTAAGTAGTGAAAACTAATGCATTGTTATGTAAGGCGTTCGCTCACGTTGGAGTACAAATATATAATATAAATACTTATGCACACGCATATGAAATGATATCATAACGTTTTTTTTCAGTTTTTTGCATTTTCATTGCGCTGAAATTGGCGAACATTGGGAGCGTTAAACTTGTGGGTTGCTGTTCGACTGCGATATTGGAGGTTATCGCGCTGCTAGAAAAGAAATACATCAAAGCGCATACGAGGTGAAGTCCAAAATAAACAAGACTGAGCTAAAGTGGAAACAACAGGAGCTTTTTTCTGATAACTTCGAGTTTATTTATTCATAATAGTCCCCTCTGCCCTCGAAACCCTGATTTGGGCGATCTACAAGCTTTTCAAAAGTGTTTAAGGTCATTGACCGGAATGCCCTTCAGGATGTCGGCATAGGCCTTTTGGATGGCCTCTACAGACGCAAAACGTTTTCCTTTCATGGCCAAATGCAGTTTTCCGAATAGGTAGAAGTCACAGGGAGCCATATTAGATGAGTACAGTGAGTGATTGATGGTTAAAATGCGATTTTTAGTCAATAAAGTAGTCACAAGAGTGGATTGATGAGGTGGTGCATTGTCTTGAAATAAGCGCCAACTTCGTCCTCCGCGATAATATGGACGAATTCGACGAATGCAATGCAATAAATGCTTCAAAACGCCAAGATAGAAAATTGCATTGACGGTTTGGGCCGTTGGCTCGAACTCCTTGTGGCTATTTCCCTTGGAATCGTAAAAGCAAATGAGCATCGATTTGATTTTTGACTTCTCCAAACGCGATTTTTTGGGTGGTGGTTCGTCTGGGGTCTTCAATTCGGCACTTTGACGCTTAGTTTCAGGTTCATGTTGGAAACACTTCGTTCACCAGTTACAATGTTGTAAAGGAACTTCTCGTCTTTTCTGGCCTCTTTAATGAGGTCTTTCGAATGTTGCGTTCTGAGTAATTTTTGGTCCTCAGTTAAATGGTGCGGAATGAAACGTGCACAAACATTTCGTAAGCCCAAATGAACAGTTAACATGCGATAAATCGAAGTTTTGGAGATATTCAACTCTGATTTGATGAGTTTCAACGAGGATTTCGGTTCGTTTTTGATAAATTTACGAACAATTTCGATGGAGGTTGCGATGATTACTGATTTTGGGCGGTCCGTATGTTCATTGTCATTTATGTCCTCACTCTGAACTCTGGCGCGAGGTAGACAATCATCGCCACAAACTTTCTTGATCAATTCAAATGTTTCGGTAAAGGTTTTACCGATTTTACAACAAAATTTGATATTAGGTTTTTGTTCGAAACTCATTTTTGTACCGATGACAAACATACTGACACTTTAGACGCAATAACTTCGCTTCCACTGAACCGAATGTCACCAAGCTTTCGTTGGAAGCCAGCTAGGGATGTAACTTCCAACGCACTAACGCATTAAAAAGATGGCACCATAAAAAGCATTTCTATGACGCGAGTCATGTTTATTTTGGACTTCACCTCACCATACTTGGTCGTGCTATGAGCTCTGCTACAGCTCAAAATTTGTTAAAATATTTAAGTAACGAGTTTTTAGATTTCATTGTAATTTTGTCTAAAAACGATAGCTTCTTATGAGAAGCTTTCTCAAGGCAGAAATGCACCGCTATTGCCATTGCTTACTATTTTTGTCGTTTCTTTCTCATGCTAACCGGCGCCACTTGGACACAACAAGTGTATCCAAGCCCTTCTTCTCTTCCGCTGCGACCAACAGCTGGTAGGTGCGTTAGATGGAGAGAGTATCACGAGTTTTCTCCAGATTCCATCTTGGATCTTTCGGTACAACAGACATAGGTACTGTCCGTGCAGACTCTTCCCTAGCGAACGAAGGAGGTCCAACTGCAGTTGAAGGTGAAAGTCGACGATAAATCAATATTAACCGTAGGCAACCGCAAAATCTTAGGGGCCTTCATCGGCAGTTTGCACTCCTTCTAGGCGCACACAACCGCGATTGCCACCAGGGCACGAACCCGCAACTAGGCCCTCAAATTGTTAGCCAGTAGCAAAGACAAAGAAATGTTACATTTCCAACAATTTGCCGGTCGCTTCTGAATTACGCTGCGCCGATCTGATCGGCTGGATCTAGTGATTTGTAGTCAGCAAAACTACAAACCGGCCTGCCTACAGGGCAGTCTGCCTGAATACTGCCTTAAGGGCAGGCACGGGAGGGCTTTCTGGGAAGTTCCCCTGCAGCATTTCCCCAATGAGAAAGCTATGCTTCCGGCTTAGGTGCATAGTAAGATGCTCAGTAAGCGACTCCTGCTGGGTTGCTACTGCAGGAACTTCCCCTGCTGATACTTGTTAGAGGCTAAGCTGCCTTCGAGACGAGTCAAGAGACATCTCTTCAACTTTATTGACGAGATCCAGAATCAAAAGCAACTGAACTATTGGATCAGACTGTTCAAAGACAGGCTTTAAGCGACAGTCTTCGGGAGTCTCTTACCACCATCCGATCCCCGACTGCCGTCATCGAAGTCTAATGGCCTTCCATCGCAGACTTAGAGCTTCAGCTGCCTCGTGAGACCTGCTTTACTTTAATCAAATTATGTTCTGGGTATTGTAGCAAGTTAGATTTACCAGAGGTTTGCACCTTAAAACTTCGACCTTAAACTTCAAGTCAAACTTCAACCTATCCAGAATAGACTCCGACATGCTACAATAAATATATGCCCGTATGTGATGCTACCCCGCACTATATTAACCACCTATTCACACGCCTCCTTAAACCCACTCACCTAATACCCTTCTCCCTTTGGATACAATCAGTCGGACCTGGACTCCTGCACGCTTTGGGACCGAAATATGCTCTCTGTGCTTGCTGTTAGATGACATAAACGATGACGATCGGTGACCACACCACAATGGCAGGGCCTGATGAACTGCTATAACAACAACCTATATTAGGAACACCTTTTTCTAACACCTGATTTTGCATGTTCATAGCGGGAATAGAATTAGGAAGAAACTGAGTGGGAGCCAAGCACAAAATCCACTCGGATACGGAACAGGATGTGTTTTTAAATTTTATGGGAATTTTTAGTATTAATAATAACACCACACAATATCAGAGAAGTACTATAAAAAATAATACAATATTAAAAAAAAATTATAAGAATAGTAAATTTTTTCATTTCACTTTATTTAAATAAAAAAAGAAACAAGTGTCTTGACCACCCTTTAAATGTATGTGCTTAAGTTTTTGCAAACAATTCAAGCCAAATATGCCAAACATGCCAAAACCCCTTGAAACCACGTCAACACTCAATATCCGCTGCACACTGCTCATTCTCCTTTCGTCCATTTTGAGCTGGGCGTTGGTGTTGTATTGGCATTTTGACAATTTTCGCATGTGTGAAGGAGAAAACACATACACGAGTCTATTGCTCATAACCAGCTGATATGCATGTGTAGGTGTGTGTGTGGTCATCAATGGAGCTATTGCAATGTCATTAACATATTTGCTTAATTGCCATTTTTTCGTTTTAAGTTTTGCAATTTTCTCAAAAAGGCAATAATGGGCAATTGTGTAATTCAATGACAGGCGACGTATTGAGGCAGTACTTTAGTTACTGTTTTTCTCTTTAGGTTATATAGCGATTTGTGATATTGAAATGGTGCGTTTTAGCGCTGATTGGAGTTGTGACCACTAGCCGCATCAACTAACTAACCAATCGGCTGTGATGTTCAAGTACTTCACACTTTTCTCGTCCTGAAAACCAGCACAGTAGCCTAGAAGTCTATAGGTCTCCTCGGCATACCTTTAATATATATCAACGATAAATTTTAGTTCAAAAAGTTGTACCTATTAAAGATATTTAAGTAAAGTTAGGTTAGGTTTGGTAATAGGGATTATCCGCTATGGGACACAGTCAGGCTTATAGCCCAATGTGATGCCGCACAAATAATCAAAATTCGTCGTTGGGGGAACAAGAGGATAAGAACCAATCAGGTTGGAAATGGAAGAAGGAGCTTTGAAAGAAGAAGAGGGGAAGCGGAAGAGGATGACGACAGTGGTTAGTTACGCTCATACTAACCGCTTTAAGCTACCGAATTTCACCAGGTGCGTGATATTTAAATTCGCAATATTCGCACGTGCAGCAAAAAAGTGAGAGCCCATCTCAGCACCTTCTTCTCAGTTGCCCTATCCAAATCTTTGCCCGTCGAGAGTAGGGCAGCTGGAAAGAAGTTGCTGAGATGAGTCCACCTACTCCACCAGCCAGCTTCTGCAGAAAGGACTTGAAGCAATCCCAAGTCCCACCGCTTCGACACCTAACGGACAAAGTCCGGTAAGGACACCTACCAAATTCGAGAGCTGTTACTCTGTTAGCTTTAAAAGTTCCTTCGAGTGCCCTCGATCTACCCTGACAAGAAGGATCACGCGACTTTGCACGTTTATGCACTAATCCAGCGCTCGCTGGGTTGAAGCGAGGCCCATATTTCCAGGAGTAGACTACAGGTTATTAGGGAAGCTCATATCTCATTTTGGGATGACCGTCTCCAGGGTTCTCTGTCTAGCCAGCTCATCAGTCCAGGAGTTTCCCTCTATGCCGCTGTGACCGGAAACCCAAATGAGCCTAATATCGAAGTATTCGGATGCAATCGAGAGAGAAGTCAGGCGTTCTCCGACTAATTTAGAAAGCACACACATCGAGCTCAAAGCTCTTATTGCCGCTTGCCTGCCGGGGTAGATCTTTACATCCTTTACAGTAATTACAGATGTAAAAAACCAAACCACTGCTTCCTTAGTTACGGCTATCGTCGCTTGGAAAACACTACACTGATCCGGAAGCCTAAATTTGAGCTTGTTGGTGAGATCCTCGCAGAATACTAGCCCACCAACTATTCCGTCCAATTTCGAGCTATCTGTAAATGTTGCACCCCGCCCACTCCTCTCTCTCTCTCTCTCCTAAAACCAATGTGAACTGTGCAGAAACTTTAGAAGGTTTCTGATTCCTACCGAGCTGAGATCTTCCAAATCATTGCAAAATTGTATACCTAAAATGAGAAATCTGCGTCTGGATGAAGCAGGATATTGGCAAAGAATGTGTAAATTCTTCTTCTTTAGTGCAGCTTCTGCAGAAGTCATATATCTGCACGCCTATTCTCTGGGTGTGTCTGTCTATTAGGCATCAAATTTGACCTATCAAATACGAGTATCACTTCGCAAAAAAAAAAAAGAAAAAAGATTTTGTTTGCAATTCACTTCCGCCGAGTGGATCTCAAGGCAATTGCCAGAAGTTTTAAATTAACGCGCGTGAATGATCTCATAAAATTTTGCACACGAAATTGTAAATATATACATTAGGGTGACTAACAAAAAAAGTAGCAGGGTTTTCAACGGAATTATAAAATTTATTATATTTTCCGAATTGCGCCAAAATATTTCAAAAAAAATAATAAAAAAAAGTTGGAGCGATTTGAAAATACTTTTAAAATCGAGTTTTTATAAATAAATTAAATTTTTTTAAATTTTGCTTTAAGTTTTTTAATGAAATTCAGATATTTGTTGGGTTGGAAAAAAGTAATTGCGTATTTTTTTCGAAAATCAAATACAACTTTTTCTAGGAACTAAATAACTTTATTCTGTAATGTATTGCCCATTTCGATCAATGACTTTTTGCCATTTTTCAGGCGGCATCAAAATCCCACCTTCATAAAACTTCTGGTTTTTATTAGCAAAAAACTGAATCAGGTGCGATTTGGTATCATCATCATTATTGACATTTTTGCCATTTAAGGAGTTTTATAAAGATCGAAGCAAAAAGTAATCAGATGGTGCAAGGTCAGGACTATATGGTGGATGTGGCAAAACATCCCAACCAACTCCAATAATTTTTGCCGGGTGGCCAAAGATGTGTGTGGCCTTGCATTGTCTTGATAGAATACAATACTTTTTCGGTTTGTCAATTCGGGCCGCTTTTCTTCAACTTCTTTGTTTAAGTTTAGTTAGTTGTTCAATGTAGAATAGATCAGAATTGATGGTTCGGTTGGGTGGTAAGAGTTAAAAGTAGACAATTCCTCTGTAATCCTACCAAACTGATAGAAAAACCTTCTTTTGATGAATATCAGCATTTGATGTTGTTTGAGTTGGTTCACCTGGCCTGCTCCACGATCTTTTCCGCCTGATATTACTGTAAAAAACCCATTTTTCATCAACAGTTATCAGTCGTTTTAAAAATGGATCATTTTCATTACGTTTCTGTAGCAAATCGCCGTTTTTAATGCGTTTCTTTCAGTTCGTGAGGAACCCATCTATCGAGTTTTTGAACATAGCGAAGTAGTTTAAAGTGCTTTTCAATGCGTGTAGGTGTTTCTTGAAGCCTCTCTGCAATCTCACGTGTTGTACTGTGAAGATCTGAATAGATTACTGTTTTGATAAGGGCGTCATCAACTTCAATTGAACGACCAGCGTGTTTTTCATCTTTGAGTGAAAAATCACCAGAATGAAATTTGGCAAACCAATTTTCACACAGCCGTTCTTTGAAGGCTTCGTCACCATAAATAGCGCATAACTTTTTATGAGCTTGCGATGTGGTTTTCCCTTTGCGGAAATAAAAAGGCAAAATATGACGAAAATGTTCCTTTCGATTTTCCATTTTTTACAAACGCCAAACGAAAACTACGAAACCGATCTTTTTTACTTATTGACACTTGAATTACCAGCTATGAAATAACAAAATGTGTTTTACATTTGTACTACGTTTGCAAATCTAAAAATTCAATTGAAGCTATCAATGAGTGAAATCCGCAATTACTTAGTTGCCAATCCAATATTTCTCAGTTGCTTACGGTTACGGGGAAAAACCAAAATTCAATAGATACACACGGCTACGGTTATGCTTATGGCCCCATGGTGCGGCACCTATAATCGTTTAGAGTGATGCCCATATGTTTGATCCGAACAGCTGATTGCTATGGTTACGGCTATGGCTAAGGTATGGCACCACTAATTGAAGCTTTATGCATTTAGGTACATACATATACATGGAAATTAGTAAAGCGGTATGCACTTACGGCGGCCGCCGTAGCCGAATGGGTTGGTGCGTGATTCCCATTCGGAATTCACATAGAGGTCGTTAGTTCGAATCTCGGTGAAAGCAAAATTAATAAAAACATTTTTCTAATAGCGGTCGCCCCTCGGCAGGCAATGGCAAACCTCCGACTGTATTTCTGCTTTGAAAAAGCTCCTCATAAAAAATATCTGCCGTTCGGAGTCGGCTTGAAACTGTAGGTCCCTCCTTTTGTGGAACAACATCAAGACGCACACCACAAATAGGAGGAGGAGCTCGGCCAAACACCTAACAGAAGTGTACGCGCCAATTATTATTTTTTTTTTTTTTTTTTTTATGCACTTATGAGTAAATAAATATCCATATATTGTCCCAATGAATTGCAAAAATAAAATGTCTTCAAAAAATGTACGAGTACATGTTGTTGTTGTTGTTTATTTATCTAAGTCGAAGAAAAATTTCCATGAGAATAACTTAGACAGAGACGACAGGCAGCCCATTCACCTGACTTTATATCTGTACAATAAATATCATTTGAAAGATTTTCTTTTGAAATGAGCTATTTTTAACACAACCCGCCACTTATGAATGAGTCAAGTCATTAATAATATTAAATGTATGTGTGTGTGTGAGTGTGTTTAACTGTGCATACAAACTTTTTCAAACGGTCTACTAGAGTGTCTACCTAAATTTCCGAGCACATTGAGCTGATAACTAACTGATGACACAAACTTGGTTTTTTAGCTTCCAGCTGAGTGGAGACTACGATTTCACATAGACACACACACACACATATGTACATACTTTATATTGCTAATACTTACCGAGTAAAATCTCCACTGTCGCCTCGCTCATATAGTCGTGACAATCAAATGTTTTTCCACCCTCGGCGCGCAATTTACGCACCACATGAAGTGAATTCTCGTTAAATAGATCAATGAAACTCTTCAACACATTCAAGTGGAATGTTGGAGCTATCAGCTTGCGATGAGCACGCCATTTCGCACCTGCAATATGAGAGATTTATTAAAAATTAATGTAATATTTTCAAATGAGGCTTGGTTTTCTCTATAAATTGGATAGATTAGTTTAGGTGAGCCGATCGGATGGATGGGCAGACTCTTAGAAAGAGTTCACTAAATGTACATAAAGGCGCTTTTGCTATTGCCCAGACATATTTCCGAACTCCGCTCTCTACATGTCCCTAAACTATTCCGTTCGAAGTAACCTTTCTAGCGAGAATATAACTAAACTGTACGGAGCCCCGAATAATCTAACCAAACTGCTTCAGAGCCTCTGAAGCACATTCCTCGAAAAGCGCTGTATTTACACCTGAACAAGTACTGAATGGACTCTACTTATTCTTTATATTTACAGCGCCTACGAAAATCACTACTCGGAGCTGCGAACCGTGAGACCAAATAGCCAATAGACTGGTGTTCTTTTCGTATTCTCCTCAGAGAACATAAATTCGTTTAAGAGAGCCTCAGTAGCGAGTTCCGTATTCTTCGTTCATTGTGCTTTAGGGAAAGTAGACGCGACACTCTGCAGGCTCCCATATTAGTCCATCTGTTATTAGTAGCTGCTAATTAGTTAGTGTGATTTGCCCAATACATAAGAAGGGGATTCTGCAATCTAGGAAAACTACCGCGGGATAAGCCTGTTTAACATCGTATACAAGATCCTGTCGAGCGTATTGTGTGACAGAATAAAGCCCATCGTCAATAAATTGATTGGGCCTTATCGGTGCGGCTTTAGACCTGGTAAATCCACCATAAGCCAGATCTGCACCGTACGCCAAATCCTGGAGAAAACCCAACCCTACGAAAAACAACTCGATACACACATTTCGGTCATCGTACAGAGAGACGGCGAAGCAAGGAAAGGAAATCGGACTGAAACGATAACCGAAAATTGATTAAAATCTCATCTAGCGATGCCGAAGCGGCAGCAGGAGCAAACAATATGAGACAGCTGTACCGCATAGTTGGCCGCCTAATCAACCGGCAGAGTAATAGTAACCAATCAATCATAGATCTGAATGGTGCCTCACTGACCTCCAATGATGATCAGATCCGTAGATGGAAAGAACATTTTGAAGCAATCAGCAAAGTAGTACTAACCAATCAATCAGAGATCTGAATGGCGCTTTACTGATCTCCAATGATGACCAGATTCGTAGATGGAAAGAATACTTTGAAGAAATTAGCAACATCGCTCTTAGCAGTGAATCTAGCTTCGAAGTGGGCAGCAAAATAACCACATGTTGCCCTAGTCTAGCGGATATAAAGATGCAATCGAGAAGCTGAAGCTCAGCAAAGACGCGAACGAAGATGGCATACAGCCAGAAGTACTGATCGGCGAACCTCAAATTTCTGCATCCCCAGTCAATGTAATGAACAAAAGGCATCATTGTAAAACTGTCCAAGGAAGTCGATTTGCGGGATTGCGGTAACTTGCGAGAAATAAACGCCACCTAAAAATTCTAGCTGTATTTTACCCTCATCGAAGCTTTATTGACCAAGTTAACACTCTTCCGTGCTAGTAGAATAATCATTTGATTGGCACTTCCCGCTTGACATGCTGTTTGTCGACTTCAAGAAGGTTTTGGACACAATCAATTGAAACTCAATATGGCTGGCGTTGAGTAGAAAGGGAGTTCCTGCTACGATAATCCGTCTCAACAGAGCCCTTTACGAGAACTTTAAACTGTCACTGCTCCACAACGGCAACATCAGCGACCCATTCACCCAGCGCTGGCGTAAGGCAAGATTGTCCCCTGTCGTCCCTTCTTTCGCCATCATCCTAGACGTCATTATGAGCCAATTGACCCTGCACAAAAGAGGCGTCGTATGGAGTTTCACCCGACATCTTGAGAACCTGGACTTCGCCGAGGACATCTACCTCCTCTCTCACAAGCTCACTGACATGAAAGCGAAAACAGACAGACTAGGCACGTTGGCACGCACTGTCGGCCTGGAGGTCAATATCGTCAAGACAAAAGCTTTGAGAGTCAATCACAATAAAGTAAGCCATATAATGGTTGACAGGTGCGAGGTGGAATTTGTCGAAAGCTTCTCCTACCTCGGATGCACTATCACGATAGAGAGTGTAGCAGATGAAGATGTCAGCTGCAGGCTAAACAAAGCAAGGGCGTCGTTCGGGCTGATGCCCAACATCATCACACAGAGGCTAACATCTTTCGTCAACAAATGCCGCCGCATCGTCTGTAGAATATTCTGGTCGCTCATCATCAGCAACAACGCACTGTAGAGATCTACGAATGAGGAGCCCATCCAATGTTAAATCAAATGAAAAAATTGGCGAAGGATAGGTCGCGCGCTTAGAAAACCATCAGATAGCATCACAAGAATGGCGCTGGACTGGAACCCGCAAGGGAGCAGAGTTTGTGGTCGGCCAAAGATTACTTGGAGAAGGTCGATGTTTCGTGAGCTAGCAGATGCGGACATCACATGGGACGGCGCAACAACCATAGCCCAGAACCGCTTACGATGGAATAGTCTTGTCGAGGCTCTATGCTGCCGAGCGTAGTGAACAAGCATATAAAAAAAGAGCTTGAGGAGGGTTGAACAAGTTCAAGCACTCAGTTAGGCAGACCATTATACTACACCCGGATAGATTACAGTACTAGGAAAGAAGAGAAAGGATAGATATAAAATGGATGGTAAGACGGAAACATTTGTTTGAGCAAATCTGTTCCGCAAACCTTGATGAATCTTAAGAGATCCAGAAGAGGAGGAGTATGAACTTTATCCGTACTCAGTACATTGGTTGGAAGAGCGTAGGAATATGTGTGAAATGTGCGAGCACAATTGCGCTGTCAGGCTCCCTATGACGTATCAACCGGAGTTATTCTCACAATTTTGCTGGAAATCTCCGAATCTTGTAATTCATCATTCTTGGTATGAGGGATGCAGCTGTTAAGCTTCTCTAAATGAGAGTTACTAGGAGATGTCAAATACTTTTTCCATGCCCAGTTTTTGAACCTTTTGTGCTCGAAAAGTGCTTGAAGCATTATCAGATTCTTATTTTCTTTTGTGGGACAAATGAACACCGAAGTTCGGCTCTAAGTCGTTCCCAGTCCTGGCAGTTACATCTTCGACTTGTCTATTCTACGCCGGCTCTGTTTAAGATGTAGACATCGCCTCGGTCTGCCATCCGCAGCTTATCTGTTGGTAGAATATTTAGAAGCGTCCTTAAGTGGTCATTTTGTAACTAGTTCGCGTCCAGTTACCATTACAGTAGTTTAAAACTAGTTATGAAATTCTAGTTCACACACTAGAGTTTTTATTGACTAATTCCCATTGCTGCAGGGTAACATCACGCGCAACACATATTAGAAGAAATAATGTCAGCGTTTATATATTTCTATGTATGTATGTGTATGGATGTATGTATGTATGCATGTACGTATGTATGTGTGCATGTATGTCATTTATAAAAACGCGGGCAACCCACGCATGTTAGTATTTAGTGAATGCCATTGCAACGCTTTTCAACAAATCTCTCTAAACGCACACATACATGCACACACATACACTTGCTCGTACACATACACATTCGCTCGCACACATACGCGTACTATATAGTATTTGCGTACAAATTATAAACATGTTTACAAATTTATGCATGCGAAGGCATTTTTATGAATAGACACCAATACATACACACAGGCATATGCATACATGCATAGCTCGGTATGCCTGAATCTGTATATGCACATACATACTTTCCCCATTTCCTCATGAAGCGAAACGCTGCGCTTTTAATTTGTTGTCGCTTCGGCTTATTTATTAGGTTATTATGTTGTCAAATGGCCGTCGACGCCGCCGACGCAGCGCCATACAAATTTGCTAAGTATTAATGATTTGACTTTAATTTGTTTATTTGACTGCAAAACCATCGTAAAATAGAAACGAAATAAAATATAATAAAAATTCAAAATTGTGCAAATATTTTGGCTAGCAAAATAATTATTTAAGTGATTTATGCGGCGCCGAAAATTTGTAAAACTCTTCAAAGGAAATTTGTTGAAATTCATGTGGAGGTGAACCACCTGTCCATTTTTAGGAAAATTAAATTGTTTATGCGTTTACTAGCATATGCATATATGTATGTATTTCCGCGAATCAAATGGTGTTTTTTAATTTTTTTTTTATATTTTTTTCTTTTATTTTTTTTTTTTAATTTCATTCCTTACCTGTGCTAATCAGCAAACCATCGCCTAGCCACGGCTTGAAGAACTTATACTCCGAGGACTTGTCAATGTAGACTTGGCTGCTCAGCAATATTTCGACATCGCGTGGATCGTAAATGAAAACGACCAACTGTGGGCCGATCCACATTTTTGCGATATTTTCGAATTCAGAGCTCTTGCGGATAACAGTCTTAAAAACCGCTGTGAAAGAGGGAGGAAAGAAAAATCAAATTTAATAATGACAAACATTAAAATGATTTATATTTTAGTGCTTTTTTTTCTTGCATTAATTTCGTAAATTTAAAACTAAGGTAATGAAATTTCTGATTTACTGCCACATCGACATTTGCACTATTTTCTACGAGCTGCAGTGCAACCCAAAATATGTTTTGAGGGTAAATATTAAATTTTAAGACTTGGAAATTTTTTTTTGTTCTATGAACTTAAATTTTTTTCTGACTTTAATAAAAGAAAATTAAAAAAAAAAAAATTTACAAAACAAAAAATTTAAAAAATAAAAAATATCTACAAAAACTAAAAGTTAAAGAAAAAAAATAAACAAAAAAAAATTAAAAGAAATTTACAAAAGAATTTAATAAATAAAATTTAATAAATAAAAGAAATTTAAAAAAAGGAACAAAAATATATATGAAATTTAGAATTTACATTTGCTGTTTTATTGTTTATAGAAATTTTTTGACTTTTTTTCATTCTATAAAACTAAATTTTCTTTGATTGCTACAAAGTGATTATTTGAAGAATTTTATATATTAAAAACAAATTCAAATACTATATTAATATAGTTAAAAGAAAAATTTTATAACAAAAAAAATTTGTAAAAAAAATAACCAAAAACAAATAAAAAATTAAAAAAAAATTTAAAGAACAAAAAAATTTTTAATTTTAAAATTTTAAAATTGGCAAAAATATAAAACTAAAATAGAAAAAAAAAATTTCTACAAAAAAATACATAAATTAAATTATAAAAGGGGGAAAAAATTAAGAAATTTACAAAAACCTAAAATATTAAAAATAAAAAAAAAATTAAAAGAAATTTTATCTACAAAAAAACAACAGAAAAAATAAACAAAAATGATAATAAGAATATTTAAAAAAATTAAAAAAAATTAAAAAAAATTTACAAAGACATAAAATTTTAAAAATAAAAATTAAAATTAAAAAAAAAATTATTTACAAAACACCAAAAAAAAAATTAATAAAAATGAAAAAAAAAATAAATAAACATTAACAAAAATATAAATGAAATTTAGAATTTACATATTCTATTTCTATTATTTATAGAAACTTTTTGTCTTTTTTCTATAAAATTAAATTTTTTTCTGATTGATGCAAAGTGATTATTTGAAGAATTTTATACATTAAAAACAAATTCAAATAATAACCAAAAAAAAATTTAATAAAAAATGTTTGTAAAAAAAAAATTTCAAAGAAATTTGCAAAAAAAAATTAAATTTAAAAAATTAAAAAAAAAATATAAAAAAATTGCATCTGCAAAACAAAAACAGAATAAATTAATAAAAATGATAATAAAAAAAAAACAAATGAAAACATTAATGAAATTCTGAATTTACATATTCTATGTAGATATTTCTATTGTAAAAAAAAATAACGAAAAAATAAAAATAAAAAATTTAAAAAAATTTACAAAAAACTAAAAAAATTTACAAAAAAAAAATTAAAGACATTTACAAAAAATAAACAAAAATAATTATATTTCAAAAAAATTTTAATTATATTACAAAAATTAATTTACAAAAACAAAAACGAAATACAGTTAATTATAGAATTTACAAAATTTTCTGATAGACATTTTTTGAAATTTTTTGCCTAAAAAAAATTAACAAAAAATTAAAAAAAAAGTTAAACATTTTTTTTAATTTACAAAAAATAAACAAAAATAAAGACATTAAAAACAAATTTAATTACAAAAATTTATTTACAAAAACCTAATCGAAATGCAGTTACAAAACTGCCCGATAGACTCTGTTTTGCCTTTAATCATAAATATGTGGCAATATTAAAACGCTTTATCTCGATCAAGGTTTAGAAACTTTGTATCAAAAATTACTACCAAAATTGATGCAAAGAGATTGTTTGGAGATTATTATAGTTAAAAAAATTTAAGAAAAAAAATTTTCAAAAAATTTCGAAAAATATAATTAAAAAAAAAGTAAAATTGGTGCAAAGTGATTATTTGGAGAATTTTCTATGTAAAAAAATTAAAAAAATAAAAGAAAAAAAAAAATTATTTTAAATAAAAAAAGAAAAATTAATAAGAAATGGAAAAAATAAAAGTACAAAAAAATTCTTATAATTAAAAATTAAAAAAAAATAAACTTTTTAAAAAATTTCGAAAAATGAATAAAAAAAATTAACAAAAACATTTCGTTTATTACAGTTAGTTATAGAATTTGCATATTTTTATATTTTTTCAATAAGATTTTTTACCTTTAATCGTAATATGTGGCAATATCTCAACGCCATTCAAGGTAAACACTTCTTTCATGTAGAAGTTTACGACCAATCGACTTTTGGAAAATTTGTATCAAAAACTACTACCAAATTTGATGCAGTGATATTAAACAAAAATTTAATAAAAAAAAAAATAAAAAAAATTACGAAAACCACCGAAATAAAGACAAAAAACCGTGCAAAATAAGTAATTTCTTTATTACATATTCCATATCACATAAGTATTTATAAAACAAAAACGATTCAGTTTTATTACAAAAAAAAAAAAAATATATTTGTATACAGTGAAAATTTAGTCATAATGCCAAAACATATAAAAACCTAAACCGGACTAGACCAAAATTAAATTATCAAACGGCATCTGTAGGTTATTTCGTTGTAAAAAAAATCACCCTATCGGAAGATTTATAATTTTCAAAATAATTTTTTTTATGTAAAAACTGATTCAACAACAAAATTAGATAATTAATTTTGCGCCACCTTGTACAATACATGTTGTCCAGCTAGATGCGACCTAAAGGTTACGATGAAATGTTAATGCACAGCTGGACTGGGGTAGTTCTAAAATGTGACTTTTGCTCTTATTTTTACTGTAGTCAAACATTGCCAAGCAACGCGCCTACGTAGAGTAATCATGCCATGTGACGTCAAAGTAGTCTAGTATTTCCTGTTCACAGTTAATATAGAATCCACTCAGTTATTGGTTTTTAAGTGCGAATTCTCTCTCGGACCACAAGAGCATACAATTTCAATTTGGCGTGGGTGCTATTTGCTTTACGCTAGTGGGAAATGTGTAATAAATCGATTCGCTGTATTTTAGGCAGAAGTGAAATCGAGGACTCGATTCACTCAGGTCATCGAAGAGATGATCACTAATTTGTTAGCTGCCCTACATCACAGCTGGGTGAAGCTTGTTCGATTTGTCAACCTCTTGGTTGTACCTTGAAAGCGCTTCAGAAGGTAAGAATTATGCAATAAAATTTCTCAACCGGGCCATCGTCGACACTAAATGCCTGGCGAAGTTCAATATGGATGCTGGTTATTTCAGGCGGAGCAACTAACGTGATTACAAAATAAGTGATTACAATGTGATTACGTTAGTAATGGATTCAGTATAAAATAAGTTTTAATATAATGGTAATCCGAAAGTAATTGGATATACGTAATGGTAATCATCTTATAAGTGATTGCAAGGCAATTAAGTTAATATTGAATTCAGTAAAAAGTAAATCAATGCTGTAGTTAGTTTAAAAATAGTTGTAATCAAAAGTAATTGATAACAAAGTAATGGTAATCGTATTTTAAGTGATTGCAAAGCGATTAGGTTAATATTGAATTCAGCTTCAAATAATACAACACATTGTAATTCATTTTACAATAATCGTAATGAAAAGTAATCGATTACAAAGTAATGGTAATCAAATTGTAAGAGATTGCAGTGTGATAACGTTAGTAATTTATTCATTATAAAATTAAAAGCAAACTATAATTCCTTTTAAAATAATTGTAATCACAAGTAATTGATTACAAAGTAATGGTAACCATATTATAATTGATTGCAGTGTTATCATATTAATAATAAATTCAGTATAAAATAGACCAATACTGTAATTAATTTCAAAATAATTGTAATCAAAAGTAATTGATGACAAAGTAATGGTTAGCATATTAAAAGTAATTGCAGTGCATTAATGTTAATAATCAATTCAGTATAAAATAAATCAATACTGTAATTAATTTCAAAATAACTGTAATCAAAAGTAATTGATTACAAAGTAATGGTTATCATATTATAATTGACTGCAAGCAGATTAAGTTAATATTGAATTCAGTATAAAATAAAATAACATTGTAATTAATTTCAAAATAATTGTAATCAAAAGTAATTGATTACAAAGTAATGGTAAACATATTATAAGTGATTGCAGTGTAATGTTGATATTGAATTCAATATAATAGTAGTCCAAAACTATAGTTCATTTTAAAACCATCGTAATTGAAAAGTAATTGATTACAAAGTAATGTAATCACATTATACCATAAGTGATTGCAGTGTAGTTACGTTAAATTATCTATAATCAAAATGGCGGCTAATATTTAAAAAGTTTATGTAATCATAATAAATATTGTCAAACAACCCACGAATAATTCCAAAGTAATCAAAATGTAATTGTAATTATAAAAGTCATTACATAAATATGCAACACATTCAACAGTAATCTCCTTAACACACACTTACATGATGCCGGTCCGAATACATCCAACAAATGTCCAATGATGGGCAATCCCTTCGGTCCAGGTAGTCGGGCTGCCAACTTGTAGAGATGGCGTCGCGATAGACGCCAATAAGTCAGCCATAGCAGAAAGGTGGGTAGCAAGAGGAAGTAGAAAACGCTGCTAGGCGAAATGAGGGCGTGATCCTTTAGAACTTCTAACGACATGTTGTGTTCACTTTATTTTTTCACTCGAATCGACTCTTTTTTTCTTTGATTAGTATTTGAAGTATTGAATAACTTATTGCATTTCCTTCTGCTTGTAACTCTGATAATTTATTGTAGTTTTTATGCATAAAATCCGATGCACCGTTGCACACTTTCCGTATATATTTTTCGAATCTCCTCAGACAACTTTTAATTAAGTCCTTTGGCCATTAAATAGTGCACAATTAATTAATGCACATACACACACACACATCCAGTCTCGCGTTGTATTGCATAAATATAATAGTTTATATGTATGTATGTGTGTAGATGCGGACACAAATGCTCACACGCTTGTGTATGTAGTATTTATGTGTTTCATGTATGTATGTATGTCTCTATGTACATATGCCACTTAATTAGCTCTTTCTATCCTCTCCACTCTTCCCACACTTATTTACTTAGTTCACAATGCTTAAATTCAGATTCAGCATTCAGCATTCACAATCACTATTTTCTACTATTTAGTTAATCCACAAGGCGAGCACTTCCTCTTCAGCTGCTACTATTGCTATTGTTGTTGTTGTTGTCGTTGTTACTGCCATTCAACGTCCACGATTATCTCCGAATGCCCGTTCGCGTTCAACTGGTGGCGTCCTCCCGCATGTATTGTGCTTTTATAGCCTAGCTCGAAGCTGAGCCGCTGTCGCCGCCGCCGCCACAAACGAAAATCCACAAATGCAGTTGCAAAGGGGGGAAAAAAATCCCAAATAGCAAATCGCAAATTGCGTGCCACAAGCAGCAAACAAATAGCTAAAGATCGCTGCTGCTGTGTTGTAGGTTGAGACGGCGTTTGCTGCGTTCACAACAAACGTCATAGGTTTCGCCCCACACGAACACGGTAGAGGTGAGCTCAGCTGAGTAGAGCAGAGCCAAGCCGAGCGTATGCATCGGTCTTTCCTCATTTCTTTGTGTTGCTTGTGGAGCGGCTGTGGCCATGATAAGAGTGTGGATAATGCAAAGTTTGAGTCCACAAATTGAACACAGCTTTCTCGTGAAGCTTGGATTCGCTGGGAAATGAGTAGAGCTGAGTGAAAGTGAGAGTGATTTTTCGGCGCTCAAGTCATCTCTTTGTAGGTTGGTGAGAAAGTATGCAGAAAGTAAAAGTTAATACTCATATACTTTAATAAAATTGTCTTCACTTCAAAGCGAGATAAAGGATTTGGGGTGGTAAAAGACTTAGAGAATAAACTCCGTCATTAACAAAATGTAATATTTAGGAATGTTATATATATGTACACCTATATGCATCAATATATACTGCTTGATTTGTTATTTTATTATTTATCGCATCCAAAGAGGAGTAATTAACATTAAATGGCGTCAGCTTAGCTGCAAGCCAATAATACGGGTGGGCCATATAGCGTTTGCTTTTTGAACCACCTATTTTTTTGAGAATGTTAACACAAATGACATGTCAATTGGGTTCATAATTTACTTAAAGATTTGACATTTACGAAATGGGACGCTATACGCTTGAACAAAATTGGGAAATATTGAAAACCTATTTCCAAAGTGGTGAGTCTTTTTCTTCTTTTTTGATTTTCACATCGGTGGCTACGTCAATAAGCAAAATTGTCGGATTTGGGGCTCAGAAAATCCACACGTTACTATAGAGAAGCAAGTGCATCCACAACGAGTCACTGTTTGGTGCGATTTTTGGTCTCGCGGCATCATCGGGCCATTTTTTTTTTCGAAAATGAGTGAGGAGCCGCGGTTACAGTAAATGGCGAGCGTTACCGTGACATGCTCACCAAAAATTCCAAAAATTGAATAGGATGACATGGACGACATTTGGTTTCAAAAGGACGGCGCAACTTGTCACACTGCCAAAGTTACACTACAACTTTTGGCTACCGTTTTTGAAAACCGAATAATCAGCTGAAATTCCGATATCAATTGGCCGCCTCGGAGCTGTGATTTAAGCCCGTTGGACTATTTTTTGTGGAGAGCCGTTAAGGACAAATGCTATGCAAACCACCCAGAGACGATTGATGCTTTAAAACATGAAATCGAAGTTGCCATTCATGAAATTGGAGCCCAAACAATCGAAAATGTGCTTAAAAATTGGGTTGATCGAAAGGCCTACTGTTAAGCCAGTCGTGGCAGTCATTTGAACGATATTATTTTTTATTCATAAATGACAATGTTTAATCTTCAAAATATAAAAAAAGTTTGAAAAAATATTGATTAGTTTTTTTTTTGTAGGAGTAGTTTTGAGGGATTTAGGATATGTATATAAAAGAATTACAAACAATAATTTTATAGAAAATAATTTTTTATTAATAACCATAATATTACAATACCCGGCATCCGTTTCTATGCCTCGTTGAATAAAATCAAAACAACCAATCAGAAAAATATCAAGCACTATTATTTTTATTAATTTTCTATCTCAAACCGGTTTTGAACTTTGCATTTGGGTCATAGTTGAACAGCTTATGCGGATTATGAAGTCTAGAGTGTGCTATAAATAGTGGGAAATAGGAAAAACTAAGATTTTTTAGATTAAATTTAAGGAAATATGTGAAAATATGAATGTATAAAAATTTGTACGTCATTTTGTGTTGTCGTTTCGTAGTGATGCGCGAACAACGTACAGACATTCATTCACCTTTATAGTATAGATTGACAAATTGATAAAGCATAAAGCGTTTACTGTAAAAAGCCTCGAACTATATGGCAATAATTAAGTAGAGCTGCGTTCTGCATCTCAAAAATCAGAGATTCCGAGAGCTGAAGTGTTTTGACGTTGTCTGCGAAATTTTGATAAACTTATCTATGCGCTGGGATGACAATTGGCAGGATGTACTCATACACCTTCCTTGACCCTCTACTGCATGGAAATGTTTAAAATAACGAAAATAAATAAAACACCGTAAATTTATGTTGATTGAGGGTAATTTATTGCGTATTTAACAAAAATTAAAAAATTCACTTGGCGGTTTGGAAGAAAAAAAATGAAGCCATATATGGCCTTATATGCGTTTAGGGTTATTTTTGGGAAAACAAATTTATTGGGTGTGGAAACTTGTAAAACACTTCCTTTTGTCGTTGTCTTCTCCCTTTTACAGTACCGTTTTTTCGTTGACATAGGGGGACATCCGACATAGGTTGAAAGAATATTTACCACTTTGTTGTCAAACCAAGTGACGAGACCAAGTTCAACTCCATCAATATCTGCTACTTTTTCAACCATACTTCCACGGCATAACTTTTTCATTTCTTTTTCAGTTGGCATCTTACAATTTGTTACACGATTTAACCTTACTGTGCCTAAAGGTAATATACCATTTTTCATTAGATACACCTGAAGTTTCGGACTGTTAAACCAATTATCAAAAAATAGTAGGTAGTTTTTTCCTTTTGGTATTGTAGCTGCTAGTCTCGTTACAACATTTCCATTTACTCCTATATTTGGTGCTCCTTCCGGGAATCTATCGCTTTGAGCTCCGTCAAATATATCAAAATCGTAACTGAAACCTGAAACTCCGCTCAAGACAAAACTTTTGAATCCCCATTTGTGGGGTTTAGCTGGATTGTACTGTTTGAGGTGATGGCGGCACTGTGTGGGAATTATTTGTTCATCAACCACTAAATGTTCTTCTTTGGGTACAAGCAACAATCGAGCACGAATTTTTTCTAACAATGGTCGAATCTTAAAGAGCTTATCAAACCCGAGTTCACCTGGTGATCTTATATTTTCATTATTATTGAAGTGTAAAAATCGTTTGATGTTTTCCCATCTGTTACATGTCATTGCGTTACGTACAAATTCTTGGCCAATGAATGTGTTCCAATAATGTCTGGATGATGGTAGTTTTATCAAATTTTTATAAGTAATTGTTTTAACTTTTTTACTTGAACTCACCTATAAACTGATCAATCTCGTTCCGAGTAATATTGGCAGGTTTATTTATATCCATTTGTAATGCAATTAAATTCGATTGTTCTACAATAAAGTTCATCAAATCGTCATTGAAAATAAAATTAAACATATCTGTCTCCAGTTCCTCAATAAAGTCAGGAAGGTTTGAATCTCCTTGAAATGGAAAATTTTCACTGGAATAAGGAGGCAAACAAATTTCTTTCCCAATTGGAGGTCTAGGCTTTTTAGCAAATTTTGCATTTGATGTAGAAGGCTTGTTATAGTCATCTGAGTCATCGGTATCATCAGTCTCTGGTACATAAATATGCTCCTGTTCTGGCAGTTTACTTATAAAGTCTTCTTCGTCGGTATCAGATATGTAGTCATCATCACTTTGATCACCTCTATTAACTTCATAAACATACTTTATGTTACCATAAAATGATCGTACATTAATTTTTAGGAAATTCCATTGCGATTTATCAAAAAACAAAACAGAAATATGTATACACATATGGTAGTTCATTATTTTATTAGTGCATGAAGCGCCATATATGGCTTCGTCAGTTTTTACAAAAAATCAAACACAAGATACTTACTTTTCATGTAAATTATATTTTTATTCAAAAAATAACTTCACTTTCTATACAAATATAAATTTTTTGCTGCAGTCTTGCTTTTATTTTTATGCAATAGTGCACATAAATCACTTCAAAATTTGGTTTTGTTCTCACACTTGAAGCACTCAAAAAAGATAACGGAAAAGGTAGCTAAAACACTTGTTGAGAATATTTAGTTTTGCGTATGAGAAGAAAACAAAGCATAGAATGTGATAATTATTATTCTCTTTTGATTAAGTCCCCTTTTTATAAAAATACAACACAATCAAAGGTAAAAGCCATATTTGGCGTTATATGCGGTAGAGGGTTAACTTCCATTAGTCAGAAAAATTATATATTTTTTCTACATGTTTTTGTTCAGAGGATCAGCACTATCAATTATAAAACCAGTCCTTTGAGATTAAGCGTTCAAAAAATGTCTGGCCTTATTGTTGTTGTTTTAACAGTAATAGAAGCCCAGTCAGTGTAGGGTATATCACCGGTCGTTTTCGTCTGGCTCATCTAAAGGCAGGCTCAGGAAACAAGCTGTTTGAACGGGTTGGGTCCAGTGGGAGAGGGGTGTTAGATCAGTAGGTTTAAGGGGGCATGTGAAGAGGTGGTTAGTGTCGTGCGGGGTATCTTCACATGCCAGACATATGTATATTTGGTATGTCGGGGTCAATACTGGATAAGTAGGAGTTTAACCTGCTACAGTATCCAGAACGTAGGTGTGCCAGTGCTACCCGTGTCTAACGGGGAACCTGGAGCTCTTCATCTGCAATAGGTGGTGGTTGGTCTCCGATTACGGCATTCACAGGGCGAGAGCTTAAGAAGGTGGTGACGGTCTCCCGTTGAATGTATGGCTTATTGTGGTCTCTTGTTGCAGTCGTTAAAATTGTTCGGTCATAATATAAAAGGTGCTTGGAGTCTTCTTGAACAGTTCCTGGGATATATCTGAAATAAGGTATTTTGCTTTGATTGAAGTTGTACATCTGCGCCAGTTATAGATTAATTATTTTCGCGATGCCATTGTGCCGCTTCAGGTACATAGAGTTTGCCAATGTGGTGCATCCAGCTTGCACGCGGTCTTATGTCTCACTCCGACTATTGCATCGTCGACATGTGTCTGCAGTGGCATTTGGATCTCGCATTACATATGTAATGTTATTTCTTGTTGCAATCACACCATCTCGTATGGCGAAAATGGTACCCTCCGTTTCAGCGAATATCGACCTGTTGGTAAGCCATAAGTGCGACAATTTTTGGTCGACAAGTGGGCTCAGCAAGTCTTTTCGATACACGCCATGAACAGCCATTTCAGACCATCTTTGAATCTTTTCATCCATTGAGGTTGCGTTCCTGATTTCATAGGATTGATTCATCCGAAGTGGGGTGTAATTATCATCCACAGCAATTGCAGCCTTGTGCAGATCAGATTGGGAACACTTATGTTGAAAGTATGCTCTTATGTTTAATATAACTTTGTCATGCAATGCTCCAACATCAATCTGTCCCCTACAGTCCGCTTTTTTAGGTAGCATAATTCGAACGACAGGGCGTTTGGATCGCATGTATTATTCGCTGCAGATTTTCTATTTCAGTATATGACCACATTACAATTCTGAAGCTATACCATACCACCGGGACGACAAATGACAAATTTAAAGATCTAAAGATAAAGGGTAAGATAGTTCCGGTTGTATTACCAGGGGCTTATAACTGGCCCCTTCAAAAAATTAAAAGAAGAATTAAAACAGATGGCTTAATATTCTAGAAATTTCTGGAATATTTTTCTCTTGTGGCACTTACGCTCTGCTTTCCTGTCGAAACAGATTTTATAGCCCTTAATTTATTTAAATTTCGTGCACTAACTTTTTAAACGTTCAGAACTTAGACACATCCGAACTAACTGTAAATACTCATAAATGAGCTCATATATGTGTATTTGTACTTGCATATGTATGTGTGTTTAACCAATGGGCACCTCATTTTTACTTAACTTGCCCCGTATGAGTATTGCACTGCATTATTGGTGTTTCGGTTTTTAGTTTATTGAAGTAAATTCATTAAAGACCATTTGAATTTCAAGCTGGTCGTGCCGTTGGTTTTATCGTTTTTGAACTCTACTCGTTTATGAATTCGTTTACATTTCGTGAATACTTTAATAAAAGTGTGCAAATCCATAAACTAGTTGTGTTTTATTTGCCAATGAAGGTCAGCTGAACACCATTCAAAAATAAATATTACGTACTTAGATATGTACATACATACATATATACATACATACATACACACACACACATGTATGAGTGGTGTTACATTTGCTGCTGACAAGGCAGAAGTTGGAATATTATGACTTCAAGGCATGCACTTGAAATGTTCGATCCTTAATGAAGAAAAGAAAAAATAAATAAAATCGACTATTTTCCTAACGAGTTTCAATACTTTTAACGCGTTGTTCTACCTTATAAAATTTTACATCGGCAACTCAAAATATCAAAAAAATCTGATATAGGTGGGTTACCTTCCCTGAACGAGGAGAATTCATAGATGCCTGGAAAGTATCAACCATTAATCCCGTATCCAAAATACAGGAAATAAAAACAATATTGCCAATTATAGACCAATTGTCAAATTATCCATGGTTTCAAAATTATTTGAATTAATAGTGAAAGAAAAAAGAAAGAAAAAATTTATTTTGCAGTTAATCGTTATAAAGGGGTTTCCAATAACAGGTTTATTTTGCGCTGTCGAGAGACGATTCACAATTTTTTA
This sequence comes from Anastrepha ludens, assembly GCF_028408465.1. NCBI lineage: Eukaryota > Metazoa > Arthropoda > Insecta > Diptera > Tephritidae > Anastrepha > Anastrepha ludens. The sequence continues at coordinate 21,134,430 of NC_071499.1, read as the reverse complement.
TGGGCGGAATTGGATGGTATTGATCTGGACAACGTTTATTTTCAACAAGACGGCGCTACGTGCCACACAAGCAACGAAAGCATTGATCTTTTACGGGAAAAGTTTCCGGACCGTTTTATCTCTGGCAGAGATGCAGCTAATCTTTCCCTGCCTCAAAGTCTTGATTCAATTTCTTAAAACTCTAATTTCACAAGGTCTTTTTCTGTGGCTTCGTCCAGTATTGGCTTAAGCCCAAGTGGGGTTTTTAAAAGCAGACTAGGGGATGCATTACTCCTTGCCATTCTTTGCATTAAAGAGCGTGGCGAAGTCTTTGATGCAAAAAGTGTACCCATCTACTCATTCCTAACAGCTTCAATGGCAATTTTCGTCATACAGGTAGATCAATATTTAATATATTTAAAATAATGGTATTTTTAAAGATACGAAAAGTGTACATTCTCAACTCGCCAGCTTTTTGCGAATCACCTTAATGTGGTACATATGTATGTATGTATGTATGTATGCCAACATTAAATATGGCAGCTAAAAGCCTCACTGGGGTGCGTAATTTCGCCGCTAGGAATTCACCATAAATTTGATGAATGACCTTTTAGGATGTTTCACATTATGTGGTTGTCTGAGCATAAAATACACACACACACACATACATACAAGCCTATCGTACACTTCAACATTTTGGTTGGAGTTCGGGTGGTGGTAATTTTATGAGGCCAGACGCCATGAGTTGGTGCGGTGATTTGGTGGACGTGTTTATTCGTCGTTCATTATTTTTTTGTAAACTAAACAGTGGAAGAGGCGTGCATGCGAAAATTGTTTTGGAAAAAATATATAAATATATACAGTAGAGCGTCGATTATCCGAAAGTCGGTCATCCGAAACGTCGGTTAACCGAAAGGAAACATGACGCCTTTTTCGGATATAAATAATAAAAAAAAGTATGTACAAATGAAATAGAAACGTTTAATAGAAATGATTCAGAGAGCGACGCAAGGGGACATCATGATTTTGTCATTTTCCGTGTCTTCGTCGATAGCATGTTATATTTAGAACATGATTCATAGGTATTGACAGCGTTGAACATATGTACATACTTGCTTTCTGTCACGCGCTTTATGAATTTAAGTAAGTGTTATCGTGCCGCGAAACGAATGCCCATCGAACGCGCATCCGACTCCGACAGTTTTGTTTGGGCAATCTCTCATTAAAACACGAGCGGCCGGCAGAAGTACGGATCCGTATAATCAGTTTGTTTCTCTATTGACGTGACTGACTTCAGTGTTGTTTTAACGGCCCCTGCTGTTTTTTTTGTGCTGTGTGACTTCTAGCAATGCCGAAACCTAAACGAGTTTTGCTTAGTCTTTCTGACAAACTTAAAATTTTGGAACGATTAAAAAAAGATGCAAGTGGATCAAGTTTAGCTCGAGAGTTTGGTGTTGGGAATTCAACGATAACTTGCATAGAAAAACAATGAAAATGGCAGAAAATCAAAACCAAGAAACTGCAGTTTACTCATGGTTCATGCAGATACGTGCTCAAGGTCAACCAATAAATGGTCCTTTGATTTGCGAAAAGGCATTGGAAATGAACAGAAAGCTTGGGGGTAACAATGATTTTAAAGCATCTACTGGTTGGCTCAAAAGATTCAAGTCTAGGCACGGAATCAGAGAGCTAGATATTCAAGGGGAAAAGCTGTCAGCTCACATTGAAGCTGCTGAAAAGTTCAAAGAAAGTTTTAAGAGTTTGCTTGTAAAGCAGTGTTATAAGGACAGTAACGTCTACGAAACTGGGTTATACTGGAAAAGAATGCCGACCAAATCACTTGTCTCTAAAACAGAAATGCCAGTGCCTGGATTTAAAGCAAGCAAATCCCGCACAACAGCCATGGTATGTGGAAACAATACGGGCACAATTAGACTAACTTTGCTGATCATAGGAAAATCTAAGAATTCAAGATGCTTCAAAGGAATAAAAAAACTGACATTTATTTATAAAAACCAAAAAAACTCCCGGATGGACACTCAAGTATTTATCGAGTGGTATGACTGGTGGTAAAACTGGAGACACTGGAAATGTTTTATTAGTGATTAATAATGCTCCAAATCATCCCTCAAACCTTTCACTTGAGAGAGAAGAAGGACAATTTAAGGTGATTTTCTTGCCACCCAATGTTACCTCAGTCTTTCAACCTATGGCACCTCCTGGTCCTGATCCATCGAAGCCTTCAAACGTTACTACAGAAAAGCGTTGCTTCGTAGTGTCCTAATCGGCCAAGAGGAAGATAAAACAATTCTTGAAATCTACAAAGGTATTAACTTGAAGGATGCTGTTTACATGGCAGCAGAAGCGTTGAATCCGAAGCTAGCCCTAAGAGATTTGGCCGCAAAAAAAAACCAATTTCAAAACTCAAGCAAACAAATATGTTCGACTTATTTTTTTAGATTAGTTTTGTACTAAGTACTATCACATCTAAGCCACCTAACTACAAAAATGTTTAGACATTTATGTACCGTATGTGCAATCCCGACTTTAATGTTCATGTGTCTATTCATAATATATACTGTACTCTAGTGTATGATTAAAAAGCATTACATACATAATATGTATTTCTAATCCAATGACGTGTTTTATTACCCTACCCTCCACAAAGAACTGGAATTTCGCAAATGTTCATTTATCCGAAAAATCGATTATCCGAACACCCTCTGCTCCAATTGCTTCGGATAATCGGCGCTCTACTGTAAATACATACAAACAAACATAGGTGGCTATTTTATAGGTATGTGAAATATTTTGGTTAAACAGCTGAACAACATAATTTGCTTATCGGCCTAAATTATAATATTAAATTTAATTAAATATTTACATATATACACTGGCCAGCATAACTGAGTGCTTGGTGACTTTGTTTTTAAATATTTGGAATTAATTTAATTTAATTTAAATAAGTTTTTCGTAAGTATTCGTAATGCTTTGCCTGATCACATAATTGTTTTTTCTTTGGTTTTCAATTAATAGTCTAAAAAGCTGATGAGCTGAGAATGTACATTTTTCATATTTTTAAATCTTCTATAGCATTATTTTAAAACATGGCGCTTATTCTGACTAAACTACAATATGTACAGATATGAAACATATATCAAAAGAAAGGTTTTGATGAGCAAATTTCCGGAAAATTATAAAAATTAAAATTGGTTAATTTGTTCATGAAATATTTGCGTGTAAAGTTATCAAAATTTTTATATTGATAACAGCGATGTCTATGCAAAGCGGGATGACACACAAATATACACATATATAATATATGAGGACGTTTGCTTTGTTTAGCTCTCTTTCTAATGAGCACAGCATTGTATGGGCAAAGAACTCTTTAATCTTTTGCGCGATTTTCACCAAAACGAGACGCCTTTTGGTGGGAAAATTATTATTCTGGGTGGAGACTTAAGGCAAGTTTTGCCTGTGGTACCGAGAAGTATGCGAACTGGTACAGTTGGTAATTGTTTAAAGCGTTGCTCTTTGTGGAAATTTTTTAAATCATTTAAGCTCACAATCAATATGAGTAGTCAAGAACCCGACTATTGTACTTTTCTTTTGCATGCATCAAGAGTAAAAATTCCTGATCAAATTCTTTTAAAAAACGGAAACCTCATTGACTGGGTTTTCCAACCAAATAATGGAATAATAGAAATCGATAATTTAAAAGACCGAACCATATTATGTCCAAAAATGATCAATGTGCCATCATAAACTCAAGTATAGTCGATATGCTACCTGGTCAAGAGCGCACATATCTCAGCGCTGATACGATTGTTTCACAAGATTCACAAGATTCCCTGTGGAATTTTTACACTCCCTCAATTTTAGTGGAACTCCGGCGCATAAGCTTCAATTGAAAATTGGAACAGTGATAATGTTGATTCGTAATTTAAGCCCAGCAGAAGGATTGGTGAATAGCACACGACTTATCATAAAACCAATGCATCCGAATTGTTTGCACGCGGAAGTGTTATGCGGAGAGGCTCAGGGAAGGCGATTTCTATTGCCTCGTATAAATTTGCAGCCGAACGAAACCACACTTCCTTTTACGTTGAAGCGCCGCCAATTTCCCATTAAAATAGCCTTCGCCATAAAAATAAATAAGGCCCAGTGGCAAACATTATCAAGGGTGGGGCTTCATTTAAAGGAGGATTGCTTTGCTCACGGCCAACTTTATGTTGCGTTAAGCCGGGTTAGATCCTGGGAAAATACACGAGTTCAAATGGGCAATAACGAAAACTTGACGTTGAATGTAGTTTATAATGAAGTAATTTAAAAAAAAAAATTACTGATTTATCTGAAAAAAATTTAAAAAATGTTATATGCATAAGTTCTTACATATGTATTACATATGAATAAAAATATACACTTTTCTAATCATCGTAACTTTTAATATATAAAAGTGTCACATATGCTGCTTACTTTCCGTGGGAAAAAAGCCCACCCGATTTTCGGGGGTTACATACTAGTATGCCATTATTTTGAACATTTATTTAGTAGCAACCTGCGGCTCTTAGAAGGATTATTTGTGGCTCTCGATAAATATGCCCGAGTTCCCCTTTTATTTTCGTGGCATTACGAGAGCGGTTCAATAAATACCCTGCCATCTATCAAACGATGGGAAACAGTACTTCTTACATACTATGAAAACAGATTAATGCTAAATATATTAAACAAAGTCTCAATTGTAATGAGTGAAAGAAAAAGGTAACATTTCTTATCATTTACAGAGGAAGATTATTAGATAATACCAAGAATTTAGTTCAGCAATTCATTTAGAACCAATTTGAGATGGGTCTCTGTGTAAGAGAAATCCAGGTCAGTATGATTTAAAAGTGAATTAAAGTCTCCCAGAGTTCTAGAAATCGGAGCATTGGAAGCATAATTAGTTCTTAGCATCAGAAAAAATCATAATTTCGTAAACTTCGCTCAGGACTATTGAAATTGACTTTCTCGAGTAGCAGTGGGGAGTCAATAACCCCCGAAAAGGGAAGTAATGGAGGGAATAGTCCTTCTAATATCCAGTGATTTTAGATTTATAAGAAAGCATTAACTTTTATAGGATGTAATTTGATCAGTGAAATGCAAGAAATGGAAAGCATAACGCACAAAAGCTTTCTGGACACGTTCAAACCTACTAATATGCCAAGCATGAGATGGTCTCCAAATAAAGGCAGCGTATTTCAGCTTCGAACGCACAAGAGTGGTATATAACAGTTTTGGAGTGTATGGATGAATTTGAATTTGCTTGATGTAGTTTAAATGGCTTTGAAAGGAGAAGCTACAGTCAAATAACATGCCGAGATCAATAATTTCACTTCGATTGGATAAACTAGAACCATCAAAGTGGAAACATAAAACACTTTCTTTTATTTAAATTGAGCTTATTTTTTTTTTGCACCCATCAACGACGTTGTCGAAATCAGATTGAAAATTATAGAGTCTGCTATAGAGTTTTCCAATAAGAGGTGTTATTTTGATATTCAAAGAAAATTGCTATTTTTTATGCTATAAATGATCGGATGTTTATTTCATTATAAAGAGAAAGGTATGCCGTTAATAGTGAAAATAACATCAGGCAAATGACCACCACCACCGCGCTTACAGGACAAAATCCTTTTCATGAAATTTTTCAAAACCGAATTGCAAAGTGGCTGCGCTATGTCCTCGCTAGCCTCACGAACTTCAACTTTGACCTTCTCTTTCACGTGGCCCCAAAGAAAAAAGTCACAAAGTATTAAAACACAAGATCTCGGTGGCCAATTGTGATCACCTTTTCGAGAGATAACACGGTCCGGAAACTTTTACCGTAAAAGATCAATGGTTTCGTTGCTTGTGTGGCATGTAGCGCCGTCTTGTTGAAAATAAACGTTGTCCAGATCAATACCAGCCAATTCCGCCCATAAAAAATCGTTAATGGTCTCTCGATAGCGCAATCCATTCACCAATAACACCTGTTATGGGAAAACCCTTAATTACACTGGCACACAAAAAAAAAAGTTGTCTGTACACCGGGTGCCCCTATCTACGGCCATGTTTTTCGACCCGCTGAATACGAATTTCAAGTCAGTTTAGGCCGTCCAGCTTTCAATTACGAGTAAATTGTAAAAAAACCCAAAAATGAGCGAAAATTCGAGTAACATAGCAAGAAATGTATAAAATAGCAGAAAATTGCTGCTGGAAAAATTGAAAAAAATCTTTTAAACACAATTAAATAAATTTTATTGTATTGTTTATTAAAAAAATACAAGATTAAAATCTGAAAATGCAAAAAAATTGTAAAATCTATGAAAATGGCGTATAAAAGGAATTAGAAGAATGATTTCCTTAACTTACAAACTATTGTCCGGTGGTATCGAACCCTTTTATTTTCAAATGATCTACGGAGAGGATTTCTCTTTCGTTTGTTATTATCTTTTGGTATAGGTATCTCTTTTGAGTGTCCAGCAATAGTCTGCCATCATGTTGATATTCCAATGTCCTTGATACCTAGTCTCCATTTCACTTATGTCTTGATGAAAGCGTTCTCCCTGTTCTTCACCGTACTCCCCAAGATTCTCAGGAAAGTAGTCGATGCGAGAATCTAGGATGTGTAATTTTAGATTCATTAAGAATCCTAAGTTTTTGTAATTTGTCACTAATTCTTCGACTATTGTCCTGTAATTTTCACTTTTATTATTTCCTAAAAAGTTATGACACACATTTTTTAGACTTATCCAAGCTGCTCTCTCCGTATCATTAATTTTACCTATAAAATTAGCATCCTGAAATAGAGTTCTAATTTGGGATCCATTAAAAATGATTTAATTTGGCATCACTTATCGCCGGAAACTTTTCTCTCAAGTGCTGAAAACAATCACCATCCTTGTCCAGAGCTTTGACATACCTATTGCTTCATGAGACCTAATTTGATGTGAAGTGGCGGTAGCAGATAGCTTGAAGACTAAATTAATGGTGTTCGTATTACATTTTGAGTACCGACATTTAATTGCACTCTCGTAGGCCATTCTTTTTTCACATAGTGATTCTACCTGTCTCTGCTATCCCACAAAAATAGATAGCAAGGATATTTTGTGAATCCTGATTGTGGGCCTAAAAGAAGTATTGCGATTTTGAGATCCCCGCAAATTTGCCATTGGTGTTCTGAATACTTTATCTTGTCCAATACAATCTCCAAATTTTCATAGGTCTCCTTAAGCTTCGTCGAATGCGCTATTGAAATTGGCGCTAATATGTTTCCAATGTGAAGCAAGACAGCTTTGAGACTTCTAGTTGATGAATCTATAAAGAGTCTCCACTCATCGTCTTTATAGATATTAGGTTTTAATTCATCAACTAAGCTTTTAACATTGGAACAGTACACCACCGAGTTCTCATCGTCCTTTGTGAAAAACTTCCGGAACTCCTCTTCTCTATTCCGATAAAAGTAAGTACGATCGAAATTAGTATGTAACGGATCAAAATACATAAAAAATTATGCTTTCCTTAGATCTCAACATTTTTTTTTTGCCAAAACATCGAATTTTCGCTATTTTTTGAATTTGTTTGCAATTTACTCGAAATTGAAGGCTGGACGGCCCAAGTTGACTTGAAATTCGTATTCAGCGGGTCGAAAAACATGGCCGTAGATAGGTGGCGCCCGGTGTAAAGACAATTTTGTTTGTTTTGTGTGCCGGTGTTATCAGACGAAAACGAACGAGGGTATATTTTCCAATAAAATGTAAGGATAATTCAATAACTGTTAGAAGGAAAAAAATATCGCTTTTTCATTACCATTATTTTGACAGAAATTAACATCAAGGTAAAATGGTGCCCACTATACCCGACTTTACTCTACTACAAAATATTCAGTTACCTGCCTATCTGTTGCTTGGGGCTCGGAGACACAACGGTTTAATTGTTCCAAAATTTAGTTGTCTAATATCATCTAGATTATATTCCATTAACGTTGCCAGAGCGTACAATTCATTAGCTGACGCTATAAAGACTGCAATTAACAGATTTATTTACAAGCGATAAGTCTATAATTACTTTGAAAGCATTTGATTGCATGTAATTGGGGCATTTAACTTTTCTCTTGATTCTGTAATAACTAAATAACTTCTTAATTTACCTGTTCTTTTCCAACTACCAAAGTCGTATTTTAAATATTTTTATTGTTCAGTTATATTGCACTGCGGCCGCCGTAGCCGAATGGCTTGGTGCGTGACTACCATTCGGGAGTGCATAGGTTCGAATCTCCGTGCATGAAACACCAAAATGAAGAACAAATTTTTTTGCCCCTCGGCAGGCAATGGCAAACTTCCGCGTGTATTTCTACTATGAAAAAGTTCTACATAAAAACCATTTGCCGTTCGGAGTCGGCTTAAAACTGTGGGTCCCTCCATTTGTGGAACCACATCAAGACGCACGCCACAAATAGGAGAAGGAGCTCGGCCAAACACCTAACAGAAGTGTGCGCGGCAATTATTTCTTTAATTGTTTTCCATATTGCCTTTCGCCTTGATTTGTTAATGAGCAGCTGTAAAAATTTAGATTAAGAAAATTTTCATATTCAAATCATTCTAATTGCATATAATAAATTTAAGGTACTATTAAAAGCTAAATTTATGATGGGTAATAGTAGAAATGACAGCGACGGAGAAATGCCCGTAGTAACAGTTAAATCACAATTCGTAATCGTATTCTATTTAACTGCAAGACACAATTCTATGATTACTTTCAAAGTCTATTTGATTGCATGCAATCGGGGCATTCAACTTTTATCTCTATTCTCTAATAATTACTTTTTTCTTGATCTGCCTGTTCTTTTCCTACTACCAAAGGCGTATTTTAAATATTTTCATTGTTCAGTTGTATTGAGTTGCGACCGCCGTAGCGGAAAGGGTTGGTGCGTGACTACCATTCGGAATTCGGAGTACGTTGGTTCGAGTCTCCGTGCAATACCGTGGGGTAAAAGTCAAGTGAGATTTACGAATTGCTGAAAAAACTTAATATTTCTAGAATGTTTGTTTACCGCACAATTAATCGCTTTTCCCAAACGTCTGAAGTGACAGACAGAAAAATAAGTACTCGTCCGCGCGTGGTTCGAACCAGTGCAGCCATAAAAGATGTTCGAGAAAGAATTCACAGAAATCCACTAGAAAGCAGAAAGTCATGTCCAGGGAAATGTATGTATCGACCAGATCCATGCCAATTAGAGATTGATCTCCACATGAAAGCCTTCCGTCGCTCAACTGGTCATCTTTTAACTAAAGAAGAAGAAAATTAGACTCGACAGATGTAAGCTGCTTCTAAAGCTTCCAAAGGCGCAAAAAATGTAGTTCCAAGGGTTCAGCATGGCCACCATCCAGCCTCCGTAATGGTTTGGTGGCCTGTCTTGTAAAGGCGTTATATTTCCTCATTTCTGCGAAAAGGGAGTTAAGGTGTAAGAGAACCTTTGGCAAGTCATGAGGTCGGCGATAGTATATTGGTTGTACATCACATGATCCCAGATAGAGATTAATGGTTAAGTTCAGAGAACCTACTAATGGGATATCAGCACACTTCCTACACCGACGGCTCCAAAACCAGTGATGGTAGCGGATCTGGATGGTACTTAGACGAATACACTAAGTACTCCTGTACCACAGGACAGATGGCCACGGTATTCCTTACGGAAGTCTATGCCATCTTGAACGTGGCGTACTGGATAATTGAAAAAAAAGTGGCGGGGTAGTAGTATTGGAATTTGTAGTGACAGTCAAGCTGCTCTGAAAGCCCTTGCACTCTGCTCTTCGAAGTTGGTCGGTGAATGTGAGATAAAACTGAACAGTGTTGCAAAACACAACAAAGTTAATCTTATTTCGGTGTCTGGACATTGCGGTATTACAGGGAACGAGTTGGCTGATAAACTGGCTAATGAATGCTCTGCAAGTATGCCACTAAGCCTGAACCCTTTCTAGGTGTCAATTCCGCATGGATTCAACTATGGATGGACGACTTCATGAGGTCGACTCATAGAGGACGTTGGTCTGAGTTGAACTCGTGCAAAGTAGCTTGTGCTTTGTGAGTGCAAGTGCTTTGTGAAAGAACCAAACAAAAAATAGCGACCTTTCTCCTAAAACTCAGCAGAATACCTGAGAGTATTGCTGGGTGTAATCACAGGACACAATGCTTGTGGTCAGCATATGGCTGTCATGGGGGTCGCCGACAGCCCGATATGCTTATCCTGTCTTGAGAATGTCGATACTTCAGAGCGTTTTTTCGGTAGCTGCCCGACGTTTTCCAGAATCAGACTTAGGATACTGGATTGCGATATACTGAGTATGGATAAAGTCATACTCTTCCTCTTCCGGATCTCTTAAGATTAATCAATGAATCCAAAAGATTTGTGGAAGAGTGACCTCAAACTAATTGTTCCGTCTTACCAACCACATTTTATCTCTCCTATCTCTCTCTTCTTCTGGACTTCTGACTGAGCGCTTGAACTTTTCCAATCACCCACAAATCTAATCTAATCTAATATGTCCGCTTTCACAAGTCAATCCTTGGGGAGAGCTAAATATCTTCGCAGGTGAAACACGCGACAATCAGTGCAAAGCACTAAATCAAAATTTGTTTAAATAAAACTACATTTTTTAAATGAAAAAGAATTTACTCTGTTTGCGTAGAAGCGTCAATCAAAAGATGTTCCATCTCGGACTCATTTCAGCAATACAAAATTGTAAGAGCATCATTAGACAACTTCGCTCTCTTTCGATCTAGCCGGATCGCGAAATCCGTTGATACACGAAAGTGTACATTCGAATTTTTCGCCTGGTTTCAATGAAGCGCCGCACGATTTTACATAATCCGTTCTTTTCATTTTGTTTTTTTGGGACATGAATAATTTTAACGCACTCTTTTTACCCACCTTTTGTGGCACAACAAAACCAGTACTGACGCTGTTGCCTGCTAATTTTTTAGCAAAAGTTTTCATTTCTCTACTTTTGAGTACTTTTTCTTTGCAATTCGCTCTGAAATAAAAAGTAGCTTTCCAAGAGGACATCATGAAGTTATTAAGTAGCTCAAGATGGCCCACACAAGTTGAAAATTTTACATCTCACATCTCATTTGATTATTGCTTCATGGGTTGAAGTCGTAAAAAAACTTTAAGATTCCGTGTTTTGTTGAATATTTTTGTGATACACAAAGTGACACACCTTAATGTACATACATACATACACATACGTACTATATATACATACAAATATTTCCTTTTGTCTTACAAGCCAGTCGTGTTTTTACATTGGTATCACGCAATTTTATGGCCAGAATGTGCTAAATGCCTGCCATTTAGGTAAATGTGGAAATCATAAGTTGTTTCTGGGTGGCGCGTCTAAAAAAAGAATCTTCATAAGTGAGAAATGAGAAGCATAAAAGGCCACTCTTTCTTTGCCTGAAGCTGGCTTTTGGCACAAAATTGACTTATTACTGAATAAAAATGTGATGTGAAATTAATTTAATATAATCAGGCTTCATTACCAGAGAGATGGATTTTTTATGATTTAAGGTCTTTTCGGGGTCGTTCACCTTTAAGCATTAGGGCTTGTATTTTGACTCGACCAAGGAGCGGATGAAAAGATGATATGTAAGGTGGCGCAAAATTAATCACCCTACTTTAGTTATATAGGACATTGTGAAATGAACAGCTGCACTATACAAACAAGTAAGTAATAGAGAGCGTAAAGGTTTGTGCTCTTCAAAAAATGATAAGCAACTTAGAAAAATACTGCGAAAAGTGGAATATGCAAGTAAACTTATCTAAGTCAGCCATAATGATCTTTCGGAGAGGCGGTAGAATAGCAGAAAAAGAAAAGTGGTTTTTTCACGGCGAAGTTATACCAATAACGAAAGAATATAATTACTTGGGTGTAAAGCTAACATCAAAACTCAGTTTCAAGCAACATATAGAAAATAGAAATGTTTTAGCGAAAAATAGCATAAATGCAACTTGGCGCGCATTTCTTAGTAAAAATAAAATTAAATTGTCGGCAAAATGGAAAGTGTTTTTAGCGGTGACTAGAGCAATCCAGAGTTATGCTGCTCAGGTATGGGGAAACTCATTGTTTGAAGAAGTAGACAAAATTCCTCTTTATTTTTTAAAATTGCATTTTGCAATTGCAATTTTATTGCATTCTCTTGGAGACAAATGTTCCAAGTTTTCATTTGTATACACTGCAGCTTCACTTAAAATATATATTCAAAACGTTATTTGAATATGATGATAATAGATTGCCTCATATACTATCAAAAAAGATTTTAGAAAAACAGATATTTTGGGTTGAAGAAATTAGTAATCTAGCACAAAAGTTAAATATAACATGTAACTGGGGCACTTCAAATAAAAGAGAGTGGAATAGAAATATAATTTCAATAATAGAAAATCTTCATGATTCGAATATTCGAACTTTATGGGAAAGGGCACACCAAAGCACCCGATTATATAAGGAATTAGACCATAACAACGCCAGAAGCTATTTAAACGATAATACTGGAATCTATAAAATTATGTGGATTATGAAAGCCAGATGTGATTTAATATACTTGGGAAGCCAAAGGGATTTAAACTGCACTTTATGTATATTAACTTAAATGAATTAGAAGACATCACACATTTTTTAGGAAAATGCCCGATACTTAAAAGAATTCGTCAAAGATTTTTTGGAAAATTTAGTTTAAACCGAGATGAAATCATAGACATTTTAAATGGTGTTGGCCGAACAATAAATAATAATAAATAATAATAATAGAGAGCGTAAAGGTCAAGATAAAAAAGAATGTAGATGAAAATTTGTGAAATTTTTGTTTTTTATAAAGAATGAACCATATTTTCATAAATACAACTAATTTATCAGTAATTTCCGGTGCTATTTTTATTAGAGCCAGTCCATAATACTTCAATTTTATGTGGGTATATAAGGTAAGGTATGAAATAATTTTTTGTTTTGTGATTGCATCTGCTTATTTTCTTTACGATGCTCTGGAAGGAACACCACCTGGGAAGGCTATCAATCTCGTGAAGTTCTGTGAGCGGCACAATGTGGGCCTTGTTCTTTGTTGGGATGCTAATGCGTAGCATACAATCTGGGGCAGCAGCAAATGTAATGAACGGGGCTGTCGGTTGTTCGAGACTCTCCTTGGTTGTTCGGGCTCCCCTTGCCGAAACATACACAACAAGGACACACAGTCTACGTTTCTAACTGCTAGAAGGTAGGAGATGATTGATCTCACCCTATCAAATTCAAAACTTGAGTGTTCAGTCAAGAACTGGAGAGTCTTTGCCGAAAATTTGTGCTCAGACCACAGGTATATTGAGTTTCAGTGTGGCGAGGAGGAACGAATGTCATTGCTCTCTAAAAACGCCAGATAAATAGACTGGCAGAAGTTTTGGGGGGTGTTGCGGGTCCTTGACATAACGCCACCAAGACTTCGGAAAGAACAAGGCATTGAGCCAGCTGTTGAGAAACTCAACACTGCTTTAACTGAATGTTTTGAGTCAATCTGTCCAATTTGACCTCTCCTTGAAGGGAATCCCGTTCCTTGTTGAAATCGAAAGCTCCAGGTGTTGAAGCGTGAGTCGAGAAAACTTCTTAACCGCGCCCTCAAGACTAATCTTGCTAAGGACTGGGAACGATGCCGTAATGTTCAGAAAAACCACAAGAGCCTTATTCGGGAATCGAAAAGTGCTTGTTATAGGGAATTCTTCAGCAGCATTCAATCTTTGAGTGACACGGCCAAATTGGTTAGGATCCTGAAAAGGGATCCAACCGCAATACTGGGGTCAGGAAATTTGATGGCTCCTTCTCTCCAATGGGACGATTGGGTTTTGGTTTCGATGTCACGATGAAAAGCCATGCATTTTTTTCCACATTTCCGGGGTTGTTTTGCGTATTGCTACACGCAAACGGCGCATAACTTGAAGGTAATACATTTTATATACCGTACGACCTCATGGAAAGAACTCCTTATGCACTACGTCATCCTAATGAAAGGTAACAGTGAGCAAAACCTTGACATTTGATGGAACTTCGCGCGCTTTTTTTGGTCTTAGCTCCTGGACTTTTCCATGCGTTTGATTTCGATGCCATAGCTCCTACCCATTATTCGTCAGAACTTATGAGCTTTTCAAGCAAATCTGGATCATCGTTGACGTCATTCAACATCTCTTGAGCGATGGTCATGCGACGTTGTTTTTGGTCAAAATTCTGCAATTTTTTAACGAACTTCGCTGCCACACTCTTCATGCACAAAAAATGTCCGAAACGATTGCATGGCATAAGCCAATCGATAAGCCGACATCCTCAGCAACTTCTCTAATTGTGATGCGATGATTCTCCATAACAATTTTTTCACTTTCTCAAGCTTTTCCTCGATTGTTGATGCGCTGGGCATCCAGAGCGAGCAACGTCATTCACATCTTCTCGACCCTCTGTGAAAAGCTTGTACCACTTGTAAACACTTTTATGACTCTGAGCAGTCTCCCTTACGCCACTGTCAACATTTCAAGTATCTTTGAGCACTTAATTCCTTTTTTTGGAGAAAATTTGACGCAACTTCTTTGATTCATTTTTTTCGATAGCAGAAACAAACAAACTAAATTTGCTATGTTGCTAAAATCGTGGACATATCTTCAAGATGAGTGTATCAACTTAAAATATAATAATCGAAAGTCGAATATACGTTGCCCGAGAAATTTTAAAATTCACCTTACTTTTTGAACACACCTCATATGCAATTTACATAAAGAGCGATGGTCCGATCTAGAACGCTGCAGAGTATTTTGTTACAAGCGCCAACAGAAAGCTGTCGAACTTTCTTCTAAAATTTGCCTTTGCTACAGTCAGGCTGCGAATTTTGAGTTCCGATGTCATGAGTAAAATTCGTTCTCCCAAACTGGAGGATATTTTCAGATTTGCCGAAGATTCCGGGAAATTCTCACAGGACTAGCTATCTCTGTCTCTATTCTATCCTATCTCTATCTTTCTGGTACTCCCTCTTTTCCTCCTTGACAATATAAGCTTTTACTTCTCCCAGCTTTGAATACAATGGGCTTTTTAGCCTGATTCTTTTAGAAGTTACTAATTGTCTTTGTGCTTCTTGACTCACCTTTTTCACATTTCAATTTATTTCCATATTACATTCTTGTCTGTTTTCTGCTGCTGCACAGAGTTTTAGTGAGAAATAAACGGATGATACTTACCCATGTTTTGATTCTATGCGATACTTTTCCATGTAATAAAACTTCTTTCACGTTAAAGTCTTTTTTTTTTATTAAAAGTAACAAACATTTTATAAATAAATTTATTATCGTTGTAAACTAAACATTTAATAACACAAAAAATAACATAAACATTTTCTTTTTGACTGCTTCCACTACTGATATCATTGCAGTGCAGCGCGCGTCGCGTATGAGTAACTTTTTGCGAGCAACTCGGCGAGCGTTCTCACTCTCACACAGACTACAGTAAAGAAGATAGTTCCATTACAGATTCTAACATTTCATGCTACCTCCCCTCTTCGAAAATATCCTTCGAACTGGTTAAGGAAAACCAAATTTTTGAATTGAGGAGAAATATAGATGGAAGAAAGAAAACATAATCCACTTCGTTGTCGAACTTTACCAGCTCTTTTAGCGCATATCGCAGCTCGAGATCAAGCAGCGGTTACGCTCCTACTGGCTATGAAAATTATATTCTCTATAATTATAAAATTATATTCTGCATGATGGTAGGGTATAAGACTGAAGTCTCGTCGACACTTTCGCTTATTTTATGAAAAAAGTTTATCTTGCGCTGATGCTTATAATTTGAAACTTACTTTATATTTCAAATATAGAAACTCATCTTAAGAAGAAACTGAGATATACCAAAATAACGCTAGTGAAAATATCTAACCGGACTTATCTGCGCAAGGCGTTAGATTAACGAAACCCGATCACATTTACTAATCAGCGAGGAAAGCTTTTATAAGATTTATTGAGAGTAAAAGTGTAGAAGCAAAGTAGTAGTGGAAAAAGAAATAAATCTATTTATGGAAATATATAAATTTCGTTATTTTAGGTCTTCTTTTATAAAAAGAGTTGATTGATAATTCATATCGCCAAAATAATATCAGGTTCCGGCTTTCCTTTACCAATTTCACGCCCGTAGAAATGGTGAAGAGCGAAAATCGATTACATTTATACTATAAAACTTTCAAATTGAAATTACAGATAATTTTTGTTTAGACAACAGGGTTTGAGATCTCAAAAGATCTTTTAGTTTAAAGTGTCGGTTATTGGGCACACTAGAGATAAGAAATTAAGTGATTTGAGTAGTACAAACAAACTGAAAATGTACCGGACTATAATGAAGCATAAGGTATTAGACCCCATAGTGAAATAACTTTGTGTGCTTTCTTGTAGCCAGTTATAGGGCTTTACCAGTGCTTCCTTCTTCAGCCATTACATGAAGCTTTATGGACAATTATCTCATAAAAATCATTAAATAAAAATCAGTAAATAAATCATAAAATTTTCAATTCATCGGTGTAAGCGTTTACGTGGTTAATAAAAACAAAAAAAAAAATGTAATATAAGAGGGCGTAGAGTAATTCTTCCATATTCATTTTGGATGACAAATACTTTTGTGTAATCATTATAGTCAGGTTTCTCTTTCCACTCTTCATAGAAAACTTTTAAGCTAGCAATTCACTATTAAGCCTCTGTCTGAAGCTTTTTTAGTCAAAACAGAAGCAATTATCTGCTTATGTAGATCTATCTAAAGGTAAAAAGGATGTGTTGAGATCGAAATCAAATATTCATCTAAGAGTTGTGGAAAATGTGAAATATGACTATGGCCTCGCTGGGTAACATAAATGGGGGGTAAAACTGAAACCGAAAAAATTATACAGGGAATTTCAAAAGATGTTGTTTTATGTAAATATTTATATGTAAAATTGTATATTCTTCTTATTCAAGATGTGGCTCTCAAGATTTATATGTTTTATATGTCAAAAATGACATAAGAAGAACGTCTACGGATAAAACCCGCCAAACGGTCGATTCATGAATACCTAGTTGTTGAGAAGGTCGAGATATCGGAGATTGTTTAGTAATACTTTATGCTACAGTGGCTATATTTTCAACAATATACCCAATTTTTTTTAAATAGATACTTACACCAAGTCTTGAATCGGCGACTCATTCGGATGATTATTTCCAACAAAAAAATGGCGAATTTTCCGGTATGTAGTTCTTAAAGAGCGAACTTTTCCAGAGTAAGTTCGAAAAACTTTAACGCGTTGTTCTATCCTGTAAAAATTTGCATTTGTCTACTTGATAAATGGCAAAGATGGCATTCAAAAAGGTACTTTAATTGCAAGTTTTAAGTGGCTAGGAAGGCGCTTTGATTTTTATAAATTTTGGTTTAGGATAGCGATATAAACACGAATTTCTGATGGAAGACCGTTTGCAAAAAAAAACAACTTTAACGCGTTGTTCTATCCTGTAAAAATTTGCATTTGTCTACTTGATAAATGGCAAAGATGGCATTCAAAAAGGTACTTTAATTGCAAGTTTTAAGTGGCTAGGAAGGCGCTTTGATTTTTATAAATTTTGGTTTAGGATAGCGACATAAACACGAATTTCTGATGGAAGACCGTTTGCAAAAAAAACAACAACAAAAAAACATTAAAAAATCAACGCCTGCTTTAATAAATTACACTTCTATATTTATTATCAATAGGAGAGCAGTATTCTGGATCCTTTACTGGATTAAATATAAATCCTTGATGATTAAAAAGTCAATTTATTATTATAATAGGACTATGAATAAGTTCGTGCGGGTTTTTTCGAAATTTGAAACTTTATTGACGTAAAATGGTTACAAATTTAATATTCAAAATATTGTCCATCGCTTACTACTACTTTTTCCCATCTTTCTGGCAATTCACGGATTCCCTTTGTGAAAAATTCGGTCGGTTTTGCCGCAATCCACGAATCGATCCATTTTTTGACTTCATCGTAATTACGGAAGTGCTGGTCAGCCAGGCCATGTTGCATCGATCGGAAGAGATAGTAATCGGATGGCGCAAGGTCTGGACTATACGGCGGGTGGGGTAGGACATCCCATTTGAGCGTTTCTAAGTATGTTTTGACCACTTGTGCAACATGTGGCCGAGCATTGTCATGTTGCAAAATAACTTTGTCGTGTCTATCGGCGTATTGCGGCCGTTTTTCTCGCAGTGCTCGGCTCAAACGCATCAATTGTCGTCGGTAGACATCCCCCGTAATCGTTTCATTCGGTTTCAGTAGCTCATAATACACAACACCCAGCTGGTCCCACCAGATACACAGCATAACCTTCAGGCCATGAATATTCTGCGCCGACGTCGATGTTGAAGCATGGCCAGGGTATCCATACGTTGCCCGACGTTTTGGATTGTCGTAATGGACCCACTTTTCATCGCCAGTCACAATTCGATGCAAAAAACCCTTTCTTTTGTGCCGTTGAAGCAGTTGTTCGCATGCCATAAAACGGCGTTCAACGTCTCTTGGCTTCAATTCATACGGCACCCAATGGCCTACCTTTCGGATCATTCCCATGGCTTTTAAACGTTTGGAAATGGTTGATTGATCAACTCCCAAAGTTTTTGCAACCTCTTCTTGCGTTTGAGCCGGATCTTGATCGAGCAATTCGTCCAATTCGGTATCCATGAACTTTGGCGGCGCACCCTCGCGTTCTTCGTCTTCCAAGCCAAAATCACCACTTTTAAAGCGTGCAAACCACTTCTGGCACGTTCGCTCAGATAGAGCATGCTCACCATAAACTTCCACCAAGATACGATGACTTTCGGCTGCTTTTTTCTTCATATTAAAATAATGAAGAAGAATTCCCCGCAAAAACACATTATTTGGCACGAAATTCGACATTTTCAAGTGTGGTAAAAATATTGTTGTTTACGCTTCAAATAAAAAACTTATACTGACGTTTGTGCCTTACGACAGTAGCTCTCCAATGAATGTTTGGAAATGTGGATCGATGGAATAATAATCAAGTTACGCCATCTGTTGTAAAACCGCACGAACTTATAAATAGACCTATTATTTATTCGAGTAAATTTAACATTTCATATAATTAGCGCATACACCCTTTTTGGGTGTTTGGCCGAGCTCCTCCTCCTATTTGTGGTGTGCGTCTTGATGTTGTGCCACAAATGGAGGGATCTACGGTTTCATGCCGACTTCGAATGGCAGACTTTCTTTGAGGAGGTTTTCCATGGCAGAAGTACACACTTGCCATTGCCTGCCGAAGGGCGACCGCTAATAGAAACCACTTTTTCTTCATTTTGGTGTTTCACGGAGACTCGCACATACGTTCTCTCTGAATTTCGAATAGTACTCACGCATCAAACCCATTCGGCTACGGCGGCCCCACATACTTCACTTAATTCATTTATTATTTAATTGTTAAAATAATTCGTAACTTTGTCTCAGAAAGGATGGAAACTTATTCCCATACACAATCAAAAATTTTATAAAGTCGCGCGCGTTAAATTACCGTGAATTGAAAGAATTGCTGAAAGATTTAGAAACTGAATATGAAAATATGTTTTTTTTTATACCAAAGTACGTTGGTTGAGTTGCAATGCTTAAAAGAGTAAGAACTTAAGAAGCGAAATACAATTATTCTTGGATAGGAAGGGATATGTATTTCCTCATTGATGGTGATAAAGAATGGATGTGCGATTTTGGGTTCCTCATCGATGTGTTTCAGCATCTCAGTGATCTTAATATGGAACTTCAAAGCAAAAGACAGTTTATTTACAATATGAACGATAAAATTCAGGGCCTTGAACACAAATTAAAATTGTGGAAATAGCATCTTTTGCAGAATAATGTGCCTCACCATCAAAAATTCAGAGAAGGAAAGTATTATTACTTCTCTAAAATTCTCACAATATGTAGACATTTTAAGCAACGAATCTCAATTACGATTTCAAATGTCCACAGCTGAGAAGACAACGGTTTCCATGAAAATGATTTTCTCGCCATTTAATATCGATGTGGTTACAGTCTCCGAAAACTTTCAAATGGAAGTGATTAGAATGCAGAATAATTTTTTCAGCAACCATCGAAACACAGGATCCGGCACTCGAAGTATAACCAATTTAAAAAGCTGTAAATTTAGTTTGGAAATGTACTTTTATTCAATTCAATGCGAAAAATGTTTGAAGATAATAAGAAATTAAGAATCAGTTTTCTTTTGCTCGATTTGACCCTCTTTTGCCTTGACTGTGGCCTCGAGACGTTCAAAAAACGAATCGCAAGCTGTACGAATGTGACTCGCAGGTATTTTGGCCCGCTCGCGATCAATGGTTTTTTTCTGCGCCTCAAGACTGGTGAATCTTTTAGCTCTTACTTTGCTCTCCAAAATGGCCCAAAGAAAATAACGCATTGGATTCGCGTCTAGCGAATTCGAGAGCCATTGTGTGGACGTTATGAAGTTCGGAACATTGTTTGTTCACTCGAGCTTTGCGAGACGGTTGCCACGGCTTCAAGGCAACCTCCAAAACACTTTACCGGTGATATTTCGCATTTATCTTGACGTCAGGCTCGATGCAAAAGCGGCCCAAACCATTACCTGTGGCGGGTGCTGCCTTCTGGTGGTCAATCAATGACTCAAATTCTTGTATGAACGGTTGGTCACCCTATCGTTATAGGAGTTTACGAATTGTTCAATTTGAAAAAGTTTCTCATCAGAAAACACAATGTTCGTAAATTGACCACTTTCGGCTAAGCGAAGCAACTCCTTAGCTCTCTCAAGATTGACTTGATGCTGCTTTGTTGTGAGATCAGGAGCCTTTTGGATCTGGTAAGGCTTGACTTTGAGATCATTTTTCAGTACGTGGCGGATGCTATGTTAGATAGTTTCAGTTCTTTCGCCATTTGATTGGCACTTCGTCGGGAATATCTCTCAAGTCGCTCTTTCACTTTTTGAGCGATTTCACGTGACGTTGCAGTCTTTTGATGACTACCTCCTTGACGTTTCGCGATGCTACCAGTATTCTCGCAACGAGTAATGCTGCGACAAACAAACACTTTATTCACTTTAAGGTGCTCGAGCTCACGAAGCGGGTTGTGATTTTCCAGCCAAATATAGTGCAATCGCACTATTACGTTTGAAATCCATTACTAATTTTTTTTTCGCGCTTACTCTCGGCAAAATACTTCCGCGCGTTTGTAACCAATACTCTGGACTGTCATTTAGCTTACTAACAGACGAGCGGTCTGAGGTTGGTTACACTTCGAGTGCCAGACCCTGAGTGTGAGCCTTGAGAAATGTTCGCTTTTGACGAAAAATGCAAAGCAAATGATTTCTCTCTGTTCTGAAATACGTATGCTAATCAAATATTATAATACAATTATTTTCAACCATTAAAGTTTTAAAAAATTACCACCTATCAACACTGAGCGATGCACGATTAGAAAGCTGCATTTTGCATTAAACTTTGCATTTGAAATTTTTTGCTTTTTTTAATTTATTTTCTTTACCTTTTTTGTTTATTATAAGTATAGTCTTGCAAAGTATTAATAAGTGTTATTTTATGTGAGAGCTTAAAAAAATTTTAAATTCAAATTGGTTTGTTGATTGAAAGGGTTGCTCAGTCTTGCTTTCGAGTACGTCCGTCGCACGCGAGCACTGTTCGTTAATCTGTGAATAGAGCTATCTTCTTTTCTATATCAAATTTCTATATTTTTTCTAACTCGATTGTCAAGTTATATTTCACCCCGAACAGTCACTTTTTTTAGTTTGTTTCACAATTGAAACCCTGTAATTAAATAAATACTAAATAGATAGCTACAATTTAAAAAAAAATTTACAATTTTAATTATTTATGTATTAAAAATTATATTCACCAACAGAAATAATCCAAAAAAAACATTTACATTTTTATAGGTGGTTTATAACAACAACAAAAAAATAAATATAAGTATTTTATACATAATTTTTTTTAAATATATTTTAAATTTCTGTATATCCACGTAGCTGTTAGAGCGGGGCCTGTATGGAGTTGAGTGTGCAAAATGTGAGGACCACATTCTATAATAAGTTTTGAACTCAAAAAAGCTTGCAGATTATGATTCTGGATGTTGCCGGCAGATTTGATGGTCCATTTTTTTTTACCCCACCCCCTTAGTATTCAAGTAAATGGACTGAACCAGTGCTTTGAAACCATTTCAATGATTGTTTTAGTGATAAAATTCAATAATTTCTTATGATTAAAGATAATTTTAGTTAGTCAATAAAAAAAAAAAAATTAAAAATAAAACACATATTTTTGATAAAAAATGATTTAATAGGAAAAAGAATATTTTAACATAGTCATACAAAAACATACAAATAATTTTTTATTTTGGCAGTTATTATTAATACATTTGCACAACGAAATACAATTTAGTTGTAACTTTTTGCAAGAACAAGCCTTTCTTTGACAATTAAATTTACATTTGCAGGGTTGAATTAACAATTCCGGTAATGGTCGCTTCGTCAATTGTCGTGGGTACAATTTACCATCTTTTTTTTTTCATAGCCTAATAAGGTGTAATCAAAAGGCTGTAGTACTGTTTGGTCAGAATTTATCCATATATATGTTTGTGCTGAAGCTCTTAACAAATGTAAATGTAGAGCATCTGATGTGCAAATTACTTTTAATAAATTTAAGCCGAAGCCGATATTTTGACAAATTAATTTATAGCGAAGTTCATCAGCAGTTAATGTTTTTTTTTGAGAAAAGATAGGTGCAAATGGTTTCTAATTCCGTTAACTGTTCGACTGTTAGGTATGGATTTCCTAAATGCCTTAGACCATTTTGCACAAAATCCACCGATGCAGCTTTTAAATAATTTTTTTTAGCCCAATCTGCTAGTCGAATCGCAACCAATTGACGTTAGTACTTCTTTATCTATGTTTTTTAATGCTTTGTAATTAATGCAACGACCAAATTTATTCATCACATTGATTACATTTTTCGATCGAGTCGAATGATGAATAGATTGAGCTAAAGCAATATGCTTTGGAGTCGGTTTCTCAGTAATCGCGAAGTATATATCATAAAACACTGATAACGCACGTCGATTGTAATTTTCACTTAATTTTTTATTTTTAGCACTGAACAAAGCTTGCATAAAAATTTGCCAATTATTCGGTAAATGATTTTTCTTTAAAAATTGTTCAATTAAAACTTCATCACATAAAAACCCATTTGGTATTACTTCAGTACTTAATATTTCTTCACGAAATTGTTTTGCCACTTGAACAATGGAGTTTGTTGAAGTTATGGTACGAATATGTTCAATGACTTCAGCCAGTGGTATGTTGCCCATAAACACTAATGATGATTTCGATCGATCATTTGGATATGAAAATAAAACGTTTTCACCATACTTATCTATTGCTAGTGATTTAATATCACGATTTTCTACAACTGCATCTTCTATGTCAGTGAGTTCAGCTAGTCGCTTAGCAAATGATGAGACTTCAAAAGAGTGAGTTGTTAATTTATGTTTTATTTCATTAATCAGCTTCTCAAATGCCTCTATAAGAATGTCATGTGGTATTTTATTTGGAGGTCTACCTGCTGGAGTTGCTGAGTGCCTTGGTAGTCGTAGTTAATCACGATAACAGTGTTTATGATACTTTACTTCCATTGCAAATAAATCGGCTGGATGTTCGCAAGTGTCAGTTTGTGTAAGTAGTATTTAAGATTTGTTCCGCTGCTGACATTTCGGAGCACAAATAAAGCGTTTTGTTTTTATTTCTTGTTTGTTTACCACAGATTAAACATTTTAGATCTTTATTAAATTTTAAATTTGTTCTTGATGACCTTCGAGTGTCTTGAGTACCTGACACACTAGCTTCTGCAGAGCAGGTAGAAATAGAAACATTCTCCTGCTTTTGTAGTGCCAATTCTCGACGTCTTATCTTCTCTTCGCTAATGTAACTTGCCACACAAGTTCGCTGCCCAGTACATTTGTAATCATTAAAGTCTGCATTATTTTTAATTTTCTCACTAATGTCATCTTTTCTCCGATCTCCTGCTCCCGTCAACCCGTTTCATCACAAAACAAACACGAAATTTCGTATAGTTTTCGTTTCTTTATATTTATCACTTCTAAAGACATTGTCCATGTGTTTATTTAAACAAAACACTAATAAAACAGTGAATTATAAGAAAACTTAAATAAAATAATTATGTGATTACGAAAAAATAAACCGTAATGCGCCATGAAATATTTTCTACTGACTAATACGAGTGCTATGACGCAATAACGCTTGGACAAGGTGAAGGGCGGGGGAAAGGGAAGGGACCATTACAGCTGCCGGCAACATGTTTTTCTTTTTTTCTGTAGGCTCTCAGTTAAAAGAATTTCAGCATTGTTGCCGGTCCTCACATTTTGCATACTCAATGTCTTTTAGCGCCTGCACTATGTGTTGAAAATTCCACCTATGCTGTCGGTTGAGGATCGAGCGAATATTTCTTACCAATTACAACCAATTAAGCACTAAATCAGTTTAATAAAAGTACAAAAAACCGTTACAGTAATTAATTATATTACATTTAAGTTAAACTAAGTGTTGAAAAAACTACGCTCATTTCCCTATCAAATACCAGCTAATCATTTCATATTTTATGGAAGCCTTACACTACTATTCTAGATTTAGATATGCTTACTATCGATGCTCCAGCCTTTCGCTTAACCAGGCTCCAGTTGGAAGTTAATATGCACTATAAATAGTATTAAATCGAACAGATTTGCGCGTATGCAACTTGTTTGACGCCCGCTATGCGTTGTAGCCTACAGAATTTATGTACTAATAAACTATAGCTAACTACTTTTACGACGGCCTAAAAGTATGCTAGGAAATTAGCGATACCGCGTTGCCGTTTACAACTAAATACCTAAACGTTTACTGGCGAGTATTCTTTAAAATTATTTGTTTTTGCTTTATAATTTGTGCGCTCTAAAGCATTGCTAAACTTAAGACTTACGTAAACGCACATAGGAAAATTATTATTTCGAACGCAGGTTTTTAGAATGCACTAAAAATAGCATAACAACTTAGAGATAGCTTGTCATTATTTATAACCTAGTTTTTAATAACTATTTAATTTAAATTTTTTTCATTTAATTTTGACCATAGCTACGCTTATGTGAATAATTCCGTTGCTTAGCCTAGACCGATGTTTCGTAGATGACGATTTTTAAGACTTTTGGTTTGTTCTCTTGCGCCTCCTTGACTTCCTTGAGTAGGGCATTGGTGATAGCTTCCAGTGCGGCAATGTCGGTGCTGGGATCCTTTTTTGCGCCAGTATTCCATTTGGGCATCGAAACCTTTGGGTGAGGAAATAATTTTTATTTATTTTTTTATGTTATGTATTCGTTTCAAAATCAGAACGAGGGCGAATATTGGTAATAGTAAATTTGCTCTGAATATGAATGGATGTAGGCAGGCTTTTTAAGATTTCAATGAATAAAAGTTTCATACGGGAAGCACTAAATTGAATTCAGAAAGCATCTGATAGCACACAAAATTCGTGCATGGAAAATTTAGCCAATACAAAATTCAGCAAAGCAGGCATGAAAAGTGGCATATAAAAAAATCTTCTGTGGCTAGATTTCGGCAAAAAAGTATTTTTATTATTTAAACAAATTTTTTTTAAACATTTGTAGTGTAATAAATTAGCACCGCTAGCCTTCGGTTGCGCAGAAAAGTAAATGTCAGTTCAGTAATGACTAATTGCCTTCGCAAAGCAGAGCAACGAGACGCAAGCAGAGCCACGAGACGCAAGCAGAGCAATGAGACGCAAGCAGAGTTACGAGTCGCAAGCAGAGCAATGAGGCGCAAGCAGAGTCACGAGTCGTAAGCAGAGCCACGAGACGCAAGCAGAGTCACGAGTCGCAAGCCGAGCCCAATTTACAATATTTAAATGAATTCCGACTATTTTTATGAATGATATATCGGCATAAGGTTCTGAGTTCCATCTCAGTGTAAACGTGACATTACAAAAGTTTTTTATATGAGATGCGCAACTAAGTTCTCGCTGTTTTTTTTGATGAAAATACAACTTTATTCTGAAAAAATGGTTACAAGTGAATCATTGAAAGTATTGCCCATCGCTGGCTACTACTTTTTCCCATCTTTCTGGTAGATCTTGTATACTATCGCGGTTAAACTGTTAATCTTTTGAGGCTACCCACTGATCAAGCCATTTTTTTATGTCTTCATATGAACGGAACTGCTGGTCAGCTAGACCATGTGCCATCGATCGGAACAGGTGATAATCGGAAGGCGCAATATCTGGAGAATATGGCGGGTGTGGTAAGATTTCCCATTTCAGTGTTACCACGTAGGTTTTAACGGGTTTGGCAACGTGAGGCCGAGCGTTGTCAAGCTGTAGAATCACTTCTTCATGCCTCTCCGCATATTGCGACCGCTTCTCGCGCAGTGCTCGGCTGAATCGCATCAATTGAAGTCGATGCCGATTCCCAGTGATGGTTTCCCTTGCTTTTAACAGTTCATAATAAATAACACCAACTTGATCCCACCAAATACATAGCATAACCTTCGCAGCGTGAACATTCGGCCGAGGCGACGACGTAGAAGCATGACCGCGCAGTCCCCATGACTTTCTTTTCTTTGGATTGCTGTAATGAATCCATTTTTCATCACCCGCCACGATGCGATGCAGAAATCTCTTCCTTTTTTGCCGCTGGAGCAGTTGTTCACAGGCGAAAAAACCACGTTCAGCATCCCTTGGTTTTAGCTCATAAGGAACCCAAGTCCCTTGTTTCTGAATTCTGAATCATTCCTAAAGCATGCAATCGCTTGGAAATGGATTGGCGGGTAACTCTTAATACTGACAAACTCTTCTTGACACGGATCCTCATTGAGCAATGCCTCCAACTCAGCTTCAGCGTCTTTGAAGGTTTTTGGCCTTCCTTTATGCAGGCCGTCGTCAAAATTAAAATCAACGACTTTGAAGCGACGGAACCAATCTCGGCATGTTTTTTCACTTAAAGCAGCATCTCCATAAAATGTTTGTTGCTCTCGATGCGCTTCAGCCGCTGTTTTTTCGAATAAAAGAGAGATACTAGCACACACTGTTGGCGCCATCTATTGACAAACAGCGAGAACTTAGTTGCGCACCTAATAACGACGGCTACTCCCCTGTGGGAAAATTTACGAACGCATTTATCCCATTAAAAAGTTCTTCATAAAAATATTCTACCTTGACCGAGCAGCATAAAATTGTAGGGATCTAATATAAATTTCTAAGACCAAGGGAAAGAAAACTCCAGGAGTGTACCCTGCACTGGCGCACAGATGGCTCGAAGACAGCAGAAGTCATAGGCGCTAGAATATATGGCCCCAGAAGCAAACATTTTGGGCTGATGGGTAGTTTTTCAAGCACCTTCCAAGCAACTTCCAAGCGGAGGTGTATGCCATCTGTTTATGTGCAGAGATTAACTTAGACAGAAATTCCGAAATGAGTGAATTATCATTCTGAGCGACAGTCCGGCGGCACTGAAGGCTTCGCCATTTTGTGAAATTAAGTCTTCACTGGTCCTTGAGTATATCGAGAAACTGAATCTGTTAGGAACGCACACTTGCATCCGTCTAATTTGGGTCCCAGGACACAGGATTTAACTGAGAACGAAGTAGCGCAGACATTGGCAAGAGATACCGCGGCCTCGTCATTAATAAGACTCAATCTCTTCCTTGGTATGGGACAACACACCATAAAGGAGAAGCTTAGGAGTGAAGATCCAAGGCTAAGGGAGATTGGCTAGTACCAAACTATGGAGCTACGTCAAGCGAAATCCTTACTGGGAGGGTAAAATCAAAAGAGCTTTAAAAAACGGGTCACCCTGCCTATGGATAAACTGAGAATGCTCACGGGCATTCCAACAGGCCACTGAAGACTGCGAAGTCATCTGCACAGGATTGGGATATGATTCACTGTTTCTTGTAATGAATTTGACTCCTGACCTGTCCCAGGAGTCGCCAATACACCACCTGCAGCGTTATAGCGTAGAGTAGGTTGATGCATTTCTATCTAAGTCGGAGTCTACACGAAGATAAAGCAACAGAGCTTAGAGACTGTAGTCTGGTTCCTCTCTTGCCAGGATGTTTCGTGTCCCTTGCCGTGAGGTTCGGCACTTATATCAACAGCGGCAACTTCGATGTTCTTGTGTTCGGAAGCCCGAACTACTTTCGTAAGATACTTCACAGCTACTATAGCTCGTTCAAGGAGCTCCTGCATAGCTACCTTTGAAACTGTGCTGAGCTGAGGTAGGATCGAGGTATATCGCACTATTGATTTCGACTCTTTTCTTCTGCGTATAGAGAAATTATTTGGGCATCACTATGGCGTTAAGAACTTACTTTTATCTTAGATTAAAATGAGCAACACTATGTGGCTATACGATCTTTAAGCCAAACTTTTT
Organism: Anastrepha ludens; assembly: GCF_028408465.1. NCBI lineage: Eukaryota > Metazoa > Arthropoda > Insecta > Diptera > Tephritidae > Anastrepha > Anastrepha ludens. The sequence goes on along the minus strand of NC_071499.1, from coordinate 21,105,881 downwards.
TGTAGCTGCTGTTTTGCGACCCATCTCGCCTTGCATTTGGCTAAGAATAGACCAGATCCAATCGAAACGACAGCTTTCACATTCATCAGTGTGGACCGGACCAACAAAGGCTAACTTGTGCAAATCCCTCGTGACCGATCTTGAATCTTCTTGCCATTCCCATAAAATGAACGATTTAGATTTTGCGGGTTTTTCCCAATCGAGCCAATTTTTTTGCTATCTTCAGAAGTTAAGTAAGGTTTTTCTAGGTTATTAGGCAGCATCAACTTAAACTGTTTAGATTTTTTGGTACAAAATACTAGGTTTCTGAGCTACAACGATTCAATTTTGAGTGGTGATGCAAGAAATACGATTTTAGAAATAACTCAAATTTGTCTTAACTCGACTTTAGCTGCTCCTTCTTGTGGGCGCAAATATTTGACTCCATATTATTTCTTGTGATTTTACCAAATCATCGATCCCTGCTGGTAAACCAGCTGCGACTGGTGATTTAGCAGCCAAGACTTTGCTCTTGGTTCTTAGTGCATTATAACCGGTTTCGCTAGAAAAAGCGCTACAAAATTGGGCTTATCGGATGGTTTGCATGAAACGCTGCACAAATTTTTAAAACACACCGTCCGAAATTATTTATAAGCACTAAATGCCACAAAGCTTTAAGCTGCCATATTAAAGTCAAAATCAATGGAAAAAGGTCTAAGCGTCTACATTCCATTCCGTTTTTATCGCTAAAACTGGTTGCACAATTTTTATCTATTAATTTCAAATCGCTTATCCAAATACTCATATTTAATAATTTTTTGGCATTTTTAATTTGCTTAGTTCGGCATTATAAGTAATTCAAATCTGCAGCGTTGAGATGATCGCAAAAGCAGCAAACTTCTAAACTTCAAAGCTAAATAAGGCCAAGTAAGCATGATTTGAGCTGTTTGAAGCTACTAATGAAAAAGCGAATATTTAAGCATTTTTTTATTGGTAAATTGGCAAATCTTTTAGCTAACCTCTACTGCGGAAAGCTACAGTGGGTGACTCAAATTGGCGCATATGAACATTTCTGAGTAAATAAAAAATGCGGAAGGGAAATTCTCGCATGGCACATGGGAGAATTTTTTTTCAGTAAATGCTATCAATATAAGTATTATCAAGTACAGAACCTCATTCTTGTATTATATTTTAAGTAGTATTACGAAGTATAAAAAAATATTTTTATTCTATTAATTTTTACTTTCTTACAAAAAAATAAGTAAATATGATAATTTAGCATGAAATATTATAAAAAAAGAACATATAAATATTAAATTGATAAATTAATGAGACAATTTCATATTTTAGAAACTGACAAATATTTAAAAAACAAAAAAAGAAAAAAAAATATTTTTACTAATTTTTATTTACTCAGAAATTTATATAACTATAATTTTTTAAACAATCTTGTGAACAATTTTAATTTGTTTTTTGAGCTGAGAATTTATTTTTGAAAAACCAAGTAAATTTCACATTTTAGAACAACATATTTAAAAAAAAATATTAAAGAAAAAAACCAAGATGAAAAACTAACTTACTAACTTTTATTTATTTTGAAACTTTTAATATTATTATTTTTTAAATAATTTTGCTAGTTTTTATTTACAGGGTTGCCAATATTCGACGGACCCATATGGCAACCCTGTATCTTTTGACAGAGACGTCAGATCGCTTAATGACATACCGCGTTGGAAGCGTCAGTCGAAACAGATTTTTACCATGGAACAGTACACGCCACGCGAGCGCTCCCAAATTGTTGTAATTTACATTCAACAAAAGAAGTCAATTGTGAAAACTCAACGTGCGTATAAAAATTAAATAATGTGAAAAGTGCGCGTCCTAAAGAACACCATTAAACGTTTGTTCGAAAGGTTTTCGACTGGTGATGCTCTTTATAATCCAAAGAGGCCAAATCAAAACCGACCAAGGCGTCGCCAAGGACATCCCAAAATCGCCGTTCTCAGCAGTTTGGCATTGCTCGGACCACTTTACAACGAATTATCCGCATTGATTTGCATTTATTGCAAAGATTGTTGCCTGCGGACAAGCCTCGTCGATTAGAATGGGCCCAAAGAGTAATCGAAATCCGTCGGGTCGGTCGAATATGGGCAACACTGTATTTACAAATTTAATTTTTTTTTTTCAAAAATTATTTAATTTTTTTATAATATAATATTGTATTTAACAATAAATAAAATATTTAATAAAACATAATAAATATGATATTTAATAATTATCAAACAAATTTGGTAGATTGGAAAAAAACATAAAAAATAACCAAAAAATCTATGTTTACAATTTTTTATTTACATAAACATTTTTTTATTGTCAGATTTTGCTTTTGTTTAAACAAGAAATTGTATGCCTCTGTTAGTTTTTATTTATTCACAAATTTAATTTTGTTAAATAATTTTGTGTAAAATTTCCATTTGATACTTAAGCTGAGAACTTGGTTTTGAAGATCAAAAAATGTCTTAGTATAGAAAAAATAGTTAAAAATAGTATCTAAAAAAAATTTAATTTTTTAAATTTTTCTTTGCATAAAACATTTTTATTTTTTTATTTGTTTCTGTTTAAACCAAAAATTTGATGCCCTTGCTAAATTCTGTTATTTATAATTCTAATTTTTTTAATAATTTTGTGTAAAATTTCAATTTTATTTTTGAGGTAATAGCTTGTTTTCGAAAATCACAAAAATTTCGCAGTTAAACAAAAAAATGTTGATTAAAAAAAAAATTGATTTAAAAAACAAAATTATATAAAAAAAAGTTTTATTTATTTTATATATTATTTCATTTTGGGGTTTGTTTAATTTTTTTTGGTTTTTTATTTATTTATTTACGCACTTATTTTTTTTAATTTGAATGTGATTTTCGAGCTGAGAACTCTGTTTTGAAAATCAAAAAGTTTCGTGGTTTAGAATTTTTTTAAATTAATATAAAAAAAAAATAGTTTTTTTTAGAAATTTTTATTAACACAACAAATTGTTTTTATTATTTTATTTTGTTTTTTTTTTTCAAACAAAAGAGTTGCTAATGTTTATTTATCTACAAAATTTGGATTGTTTTTTAATAATTTTTTATGAAATTTCAATTTCATTTTCGTGGTGAGAACTTATTTTTGAAAATAAAAAAATTTCGTAGTTTCGATAAATTAAATAAAAATAATATTTAAAACAGAATTTAAATTTTTAAAATTTTTATTTACTTAAAAAATTTGTATTGTTTTTAATTTGATAACTTTGCTCATTTTATTTATTTACAAATTAAGTTTTTCTAATAATTTTGTAGAATATTTCAATTTGATATTCGGATTAAGAACTTGTTTTGAAAATCAAAACAATTGCGTGGAAAAAAATATTTCTAAATAATATAAAGAAAAAATATTTTATTTTAAGAAATTTTTATTTACATAAAAAAAATTAATATTTTTTGTTTGTTTTTGTTTAAACAAAAAATTTGATACCTTTCTAAATTTTATTTACAATATTAAAATTAAATTAAATTTAAAACCAAATTAAAATTTTTATTCATAAAAATTAATTTTATGAATAAAAATTAAATTTAATTAAAATTATTTAAAATTAAATTAAATTGAATTTTTATTTAAGAAAATTGAATTAAATTAAATTTTTGATGAATAAAACAAGTTTAATGTTTTCGTGTAATAATACATTTTTTTACGTAAATAAAAATTTGTAAAAAAAGTTGTAAGGTAAAAAAAAATTTTATTGCAAAAAAAAATTTTATTGCAAAAAAAATTTTTTTTTAATTTTTCTTTTATATAAATAATTTTTTTTTTTTTTATTTTAAATTTTTCTTTTATGTAAATACATTTTTTTTTAAATTTCAATTCGATTTTCGAGTTGACAATTTCATTTTTTGCAAATTGAAACAAGAAAACAAAGTGTTTAAAAATAATATTTAAAAAAATTTTTGTTGTTATTGTTATACAATTGTTTTTGTGTTTTTTGAGCACAAAAATTTATGCTTTTACTAAGTTTTACTTATTTCCAAAATTTTATTTCTTTTTTCTCTAATAATTTATTTTAAGATTTTAGGTTAATTTGGGACTGTGAATTTGTATACGAAAATTTCGCATAACCTTAACAAATATTAAAAGAAAAATATATTGTACTTTTACTGATTTTCATTTATTTAGAAATTTTATTTTTTAATGATTTTGTATAAAATTTCAATTTGATTTGAAGCTGAGAACTTGAAGATAAAAAAATTTTGTAGTTTAGAAAAAAAACAATAACAAAATTAGAAAAAAAATATTTTTACTAATTTTCTTATTAAATTTATTTTCCTTTTTTTTCAATTTATTTTCTACTTTTTTAAATTTATTTTCTATTTTTCTTAATTTATGTTCTTTTTATTATGTAAAAAAAAAATTATTATAAATAAAAAAATTATTTTATTTTTTTTTTAATAAGTTTGTAAAAAAAAACATATTATAGTTTTTCTAATAATTAAAAAAAATACAATTTGATTTTCCATTTTAATTAATTGTATTATATTAATAGAAAAAAAATTAAAAACATAGAAAATAAATTAAAAAAAAATTCTAAATAAAACAATTAGTAAAAATATTTTTTTCCTAATTTTGTTATTGTTTTTTCTGGTTTTTTATAGTTTTGTTTGTAAAATACGAAATTTTTTTATCCCCAAGTTCTCACCTTCAAGTCAAATTGAAATTCTATACAAAATTATACAAAAATCAACAATTTTATTATATTTTTTTTCATAATTTCTTAAACTCCGATTTGGTTTTCACCTGAAAACTTATTTATGCAGAAAATCAAAAAAAAAAATCGTAGTTTAGAAAAAATCTACGTGTTGATGCTGTCTTCGAATGGCAGATGGATTTAATGCCTCCTCTGAATGGCAGATGAGTTTTTAATGAGCAGCTTTTTCATGGCAGAAATACTCGGAGGTTTGCCATTGCCTGTCGAGGGGCGACCGCTATTAGAAAAAAACTTTTTCTATCATTTGGTGTTTCATGTCCACACTGCTTTCCGAGCCGGGGCACTACTGAATGTTACTTATGTATGTACCTACGCATTCGGCTACGGCGGCCGCCTATGAATATGTTTTTAGCCAAATCGGCGAAGTCATTCACATGATTTTATTTTATTTTGGTTTTCCAAAATTTAATATTATTATTTTTCATTATTTTTCAAAAGTGAATTTTCATGTCGCAAAAATACACTTTTAAGGGCAGGAACTTGACAAAACTTTAATTTTATATTGACAGCAGTTTACTAGAAAGAAATAAATGACATCCACGCAAGACATCTCAGCCGCACGCATTCCCACAGCCAAACGCAAAATGCCGAGGTTTATGAGAAATGGAATGCAGGCAAATGATTTTTTTAAGTATGAAAGCTTTTATAGTTATATAACTGTATAATTTATAATTATATATTATATAATACTTTTTTTTCGTTTAAAACAGGAGAAACTGATCGTGATGAAAATTCAACATCTCAGATATTTTTCCATTAATTGCGTGATTTAATATTTATATCCTTAAAATATGTAAACTTTTTAAGCTTAAAATGGAGCTTAATTTTCTGAAAATAGTATCAGTATTTTTTATATTAGTATAGTGCATTGTATTATTTTTATAAAAAAGTATTTTTTTGCAAACAATTAAATAATAAAAAATATTTAAAGTTTACTGGTAGCAATAAAAATTCTGATCTGCCCTCATTGAAGGCCGTCGAATGTCTTAGAAAAATTGAGAAGTGCCATTTCATCTCGATCGTTTTGCGCTGCCATATTCTATTTACAGGTTTTGAAAATTTAAAATATTCTCAAAAGCTTACTGGTAGTAATTTCTTTAATTTTACATCATCTACAGAACGCTGAAGAGTTTCAAAACACAAAAAAAAAATAGAGATTCAAAACATTTGATTAGTAGTAAAGTAAAGTAAGCAAGATTTTTAAGGGCTGTTTGTTTTATTTTTTATTATACTTTAAGAACAAATATAAAAATAGATATATAAATTTATGTACACAGAGAGAAATAAATAAATAATAGTTTTTTAAATACGTAAGAAAATTGGAAATTGTGATTTAGTAGTTTGGAAGCTATTCAAAAACTAAGGGGTGAAACATAAACGGCAAAATTTTGACACAATTTTTTTTTCAGTGACAGCAAATTGTTTTGATTTATATAATTTTTAGACTACTAAACTTAACGGTTTAGTGGGAAGTGAAATACTGAGCTAGTTCGCTTTTATTTAATGCATTCATAAGACCGAATATCTAAGCTTTTCGAACTCTCTACCTGTTGGTCATCGAGGCAAATATACCGCCAATCACTTAGGCTATCAGGCAGACCACCAGACTGAAGCTAATCTGTGGGCCTCAAGCGAAAAAGAAGAAGTCGATGTTCATGGTTATGAAGCATAGATATCAGAAGGCAATGTTTGACAGAATAGTTAAGAATGAAGCGGCTGGCACCGTGTATGACCGTGACCAAATCGACAAGCAAAGGTACGAGGCGGTGATCGAGGAGTACAAGAAATTCCAGGAACGACACCCGCGCCTGCTACCATTACCATTAGCCAAGCCCAGAAAAGAAACCGTTCTTAGATCGAAAGCGGTAATGCCCATCCCAAGAAGTCCAAAAAGGGGAAAGAGCAACAAGGGAAAGATCCAGCAGCCACAAGGCACTTTAGCGAGATCGCAAGAGATCATATACAGGTAGCGATTATAGATGAAGAAACCAAAACACCACAATCAGTTCAGCAGAATTGGGTTGAGATCGATGTGGGAATGTCTCGAATCGTAATGAACTACGTACTTGACAATCTCGAAGGTCCTCACCCGGAGTTTGATTGTTCAGAAATCTTTAGGGTTATAAGGTAATCAAATGCGCATATCAATTCTCTCTTTATTTATTTAACCTCATCAACGTGTCCTTCACTTTAGTTGACCCCAAGAGATATTTCCATCTAGCGTTAGTTTGCTCACGGAGGAAAAAGGTGATTAGTTTGCGTTTTTAAAGCTATGCCAAATTATCAAAATTTAGCTTTGTTTGCAGTAACTGCCAGAGAAAACAGCGGTATATTTAAGACAAAAGTACAAAGTGGCGCAAAATTAATCACCTTATCGGGAGATTTATAATTTTTGCAAATGACGTCGTATGTCAGTCATATTTGACCTTTGTAAACAAATCCTCAAGGCGACAGCAGAAGAGGCCGGCCGAAAGAACTATGGAGAGATGACATTGAAGACAAATTTGGAGCTTTTATTTAAGGGGTTAGAATTTTCAAAAAATTGGATTTTTTTTCGTTGAATTTTCTTTAATATAATATCTTAAAAATATTGTACGAAAATTTGAAGTGAATCCGCCAATATAATATACTTTTCGAGTTACGAGTATTCAATAATTAACAAAGGGCGCTCGGGCGCTCTGGAGCGTTCGTATGCTCAAACAATGGATGCTACACGTAGGAAAGTGGCAGATATGCGCGCTAACGATAACACTCGAGAAAGTAGAATGCTACGTAGGCAAACCGATACTTTGGAAGCTGCTTGGACGGCTGCAGAACTATAATCAATAAAATTTATACTGTTTTTGAAAAACATACAAAACTCGTGCCTGATCGTAGGATTTTAATTTTCAAAAATTTCGATTTTAAAATTATTTTAAATCATTATTTTTTCGCGCCTTTTAACAAAAAAGTCATTTAAAAACAATAATGGATGATTAATTTTGCGCCACTTTGGATAAGTTCATTGTGATGCCATAGTTTGGCTTGCTAGTCAGTCCCTACTGAACCAATTGGTGCCGCTGATTGATTTAATCAAACTTTTCAGTTCAGAATTTGCCAGCTGATTCCCATATGCAGAAGCCCAATCTCTACCAAGCACAATTAGACACAAGGCTAACCTACTGGGCGCATATAAACCATGCTCCCCCAAGAGCTGCCAAAGTAGGTGGCATGTTAAGTAAGCTCATGGCAAACCTTGGAGGTCCAACGCAGATCAAGCGAAAACTTTTAATGGACACGGCGAACTCGATTCTTTTATACGGATGCGAAATATGGGCAAGATTCGCAAAGGGTGTAATGCCGACGGAAAACTCTGCAATCTGTGCAACGCACCTGCGCTCTCAGGAGATAATTGCATCGACGAGTGGCAAACTAGGTGGGACTACTCGGCCAAAGGGCGTTGGACGCACAGATGCATTCCCAACTTAAAGCTTTGGTTAAAGAGGCCACATGGAGAAGTGGACTTCTACCTGACCCAGTTTTTGAGTAGACATGGATGTTTCAAAGCATATCTATACAGGTTTAACCACGACGACAATCCTTATTGTGACTACTGCGATGGAAACATTTTAGAGGACGTTCATCACATATTCTTCACATGCTCGCGCTTCCGTTCTGCAAAAGAAAGACTCTATAGAACGTTTGGAGAACCTCCTTTGCCGGAAACATTTGTACAACACATGCTGCGCTCGAAGGAACAGTGGAATGCGGCATGCGGCTTAGTGGCCGAGATTATGAAAGAGATGAGGCGTTTGGAAAGACTGCGACACAGCAACGGCGAGAGGTGATGGAGAGAAACAGGCTCAGACTGGTTTCTGAAGGCCACTTGAGGGTAGCGCGCTACCACAACGCCTAAAACAAAAACAAAAAAAAAAAAAAAAACCTGCGCTCTCAGAGCGGCTTCTTCATACAGAACAGTATCAGAAGCAGTGGTTTTACTTATCAGCGGTACCATCCCTATAGATATTCTAGCACAAGAGCGGAAACAGAGATGGGAGGCAAACATCTCAGGAATCCCAGGAATACCATGCTTCTCCGATTCTAGAATTCAAACGCTCACACTTTGGCAGGCAAGATAGAACTCTGAACGGTACGGTAGATGGACAGTGAGACTAATACCCGATGTAAAAGTGTGGGTAGAAAGAAAGCACGGTGAAGTTAACTATTACCTCACACAGTTTTTGTCCGGACACGTGTCCTTTCGCAAGTATTTGTGGCGAACGGGAAACGTGAGCCTACCAAATTGCATATATGGAGATACTGAGCTCGATAATGCGGAGCACACCTTCTTCAAATGCGAGAGTTGGAACATAGCTAGAAGACCTCTGAAAAGAGCTATTGGTGTATTTACAGAAATAATTGAGAAAATGATGATAAACGAAGAAAAATGGAATGCCGTCGCAAATTTCGGAGACGATATTATCAGAAAAAAGAAGCGTGAAATGCAAACTTATGCTGAATAGCATTGAGCATAGGTTTCTCAAAACAGGCGGCCCTGGATGCAGGGGGAGTAAGTAAGTGTCCTTCTTAGGACGCCGTCTTGGCCCTCTAACTCGAAGCAATGCAGTCCCGGGCTGGAGGGGAAAAATTCAAGAGAAGAGAAGGGATATGTTTAGTGGAATCACCACACACGCAGTACCGACGGTTACTATATGGTGCGAAGGCATTTTTAACCCAACATCCACAAAAAAAAAAGAATCTTTATGCAGCCATCAACCCTAGAATCATTTCGTGTAAATGAATAAACTACAGAGTGAGATGGGGTAAGTCGCTTCACTCTTGGGTGTTGTGAAGGTTGCTCTAAGGTATAGAGATCGGAGCACAGTGATTAGTGTGGCGCAGGGGAAAGCTTAACATTTTTAATATGCACGAGGATACTTTAAAAGCCAACAGGGCTTATCAGAAGCATTCAGAAAATACGATTGAGTATTGGCTAACACACAGGGTTGGGAAAATCGCAGTAAATCGAAATCGGTTTACAAATTTTAATTTTTTTTGCGCACCGGATTATGTACTTTATGATCGCTCGCCGACAAGAAAACTGACATACTTAAAGCCACTGGAAAGGATTCAGCGACTCGCTGCTCAGTGCGTAACAGGAACGATGAAAAGCACTCCAACGGCGGTGCTGGAAATGGTACTCAGCATACCACCTATTGACCTAATGGCGGAAAATTTGGCAGCAAAATCCTCGCGGAGGTTAGTGGCTGCTGGAGTATTCACCTGTAGAACCTTCGGACATAGCTTAATAGGAAAGAGGAGTTCAGGTGGCACAGACTACATAACTCAGTACTTTAATTGGGAGAGAAGGTTTCGTACCACAATTGAAGAGGAGAGATGGCACAAAGGCATGAAGCCTGGCCGTAGGACTATTCACATCTACACAGACGGCTCTAAAACTGCGGACGGAGTGGGAGCAGGCATTTATTGCTCAAAACTAGGGATTAGACAGTCTATAAAGCTGCCAGACCAGAGCAGTATTTGCCAAGCGGAAGTTTTTGGTGTGGGGAAAGCCGCGGAGCTAGCCTACACAAGAACAAGGAGGAAGTCAATAATTAATATCATGTATACGTGGACAGTCAAGCAGCAATAAAAGCAATAAGCTCATATTGTATCGAGTCCAAAAATGTTCAACGGAGCAGTGAGGCAATAGAAAGGCTATCCGCAAACAGTGGGCTGCATATCTATTGGGTACCAGGTCATAAAGACATTATGGGGAAACGAAATAGTAGATGAGAAAGCAAAAAAGTGCTGTTAGACTACCATTTGAACAAGAGAACGACATACTAAAACCGCTAAATACAGTATACAACGAAATGGACGACTACCTGAAAAAGCAAGTGGAAGCTAAGTGGAGTAATCTGACCCCATGCAAACCGGCAAAAGATGTGTGTAGAACAAAGTACAAAAAACTGACTCGATTCGTGCTTACGCTCTCCCGAAAAGACTGCAGAACTATCATAGGTATGCTGACAAGTCATAAGATAGGGATTGGTGACAAGGACAAATGCAGGAAATGCGCAGAGCGGATGTTGAGGAAACTTTAGAACACCTTCTGTGTCTTTTGTTTTTCTGGCATTATTAAAAATGCGTTTAAAATGCCTGGGAGCCCCACTGTTTGAGGGTGTGGAGGACGTCTCAAAAGCGGATCTCCCAGCTCTGCTTAGATTCGTCAAAAGCACTGACATTCTACTTGATGTCTATGGTACTTTCAGTATTCATAGAGGTCGGTCTCCATTTGGTATCGGTAGAGAGATCAAAAGGTTTATAAGTGGCTTAATGCCAACCAGGCTAACCTAACCTAATGATATGAAGTGTTACCTTCAAAACACCATAATTTTTTTGTGTGAAATTAGTTTTTATTGATTTCAAAGACCAAATTGTTCAGAAATGATTACAATTTTAACATAATATATTCACTTTAGCTTGATATGACCACCTTTTGCCTTGACTATAGCCTTCAAACGGTCAAAAAATGAGTTGCATGCTGCACGAATGTGATCTTGAGGTATTTTGACCCATTGACGTATATTCGCTTTTTTTAGCGCATCCACACTGGCATAATTTTTAGTCCTCACCTTGCTCTCTCCAAAATGGACCAGATGGAATAGTCCATCGGATTTGCGTCTCGCGAATTCGAAAGCCATTGTGTGGACGAAATGAATTGTGGAACAAGAATTTTTTACCATTCTTGGTTCACACGGGCTTTATGAGACGGTGCCGAGTCCTGTGGGAACGTGCATGGTCTACGACCGAAAAGTTTGCGTGTCCACGACTCTAAAGCAGCTTCTAAAACATTTTCCCGATAATAAGTCCCATTCACTTTGACACCAGGCTCGATAAAAACGATTGGAGAGCGTCCATCAGCGGTCACTGCGGCCCAAACCATTACTTGCGATGGGAAATTGCTTCGAGTGGCCGCCATACGTAGGCTCAAATTCTCGTATGAGCGTTCGGTCAAGTAAACACGATCGTTTTGAGTGTTTATGAACTGCTCAATTGGGAAATTTTTTTCATCAGAAAACACAATGTTAGGAAATTCTCCACGTTAGTGCAAGCGCAGCAACTCCTTTGCTCTTTCGCACCGCAGTTTTTTTTCTGGGGTGAAAGATCGTGAAAACTTGTAAGCCTTGACCTTGAGCTCATTTTTCAATATGCGTCGAATGCTGTCTTGCGAAATTTTCAGTTCTTTGGCCATTTTTCTTCCACTTCGACGAGGATTTCGTTCAAGTCGAGCCTTCACTTTCCGAACCATTTCTCTCACGAACAATGACTGATTATGATTTTCCAGCCAAATATAACGCAATCACACTATTATGTTTGAATCCCATCACAGAAAAAAAATTCAACAAAACTGAGACGCAAATGCTTTTGATGGCTTATAAACAATATATTGAACTGTCATTAGAACAATTTTGACGTTGATGTCATGAGCTGTTTTACAGATACAAGCAGTGTGAAGTTGGTAACACTTCATATCGTTCACCCTATATAATCGCTTGCTAATTCCGAAAATTTAATTGATTGTTTTTAAGGACACGCTTTTGTGTTTTTTGCAATTTAAAAAAAATAAAATAAAAAAAAAATTTGTTCCTTTTAATGAGTTCTCAAACTTTCACTGCTTCATTATTAATATTCCATATTAAAAGGAGTAAAGGAATTCAATAACTTCTTTGTTTATCGCAAGAAAAGCAATAAAACTATTTACACATTTAAAAGTTCGCGATAACTTTCACTACGTGCGTGCAAGCAGACATACATACCGTTAAGACTTTCTGCAATGCCATGTAGTCCAAGCCATAGCCCGCAGTTTCACCCAGTCGCCGCAAAGTCTCGGCCATCGGACCGGAAAGCTCCTATAAACAAAGCAACAAAAAAAAAAGAGGAAGAATTGAAAAAAGCGTACACATAAACAGAAGAAAAAGCAAAGGCAAAGGCTAACAAAGAAATTGAGGAAAAAGTTTTGTAATTGATTTAGCGCAACGCGTGGCGAATTTATTGCGCGATGGCTAATAATATTCGCTTCACAGCATGCAACACTTACTTGCAGCTTCGCCCAACTGGTGGCATATTGCCGGCGCACCAACTCGATAATGGTGGAGGTCAACGCCAGACCAATGAGAATGTACAAAGTGCAGAGCAGCATGTAATTTGGCTTCTCTGTAGAAGAGACAAAGGAGAATTAAATGGTTAAAGAAAAAGAAAAGCAGCAGCAGGAAAGTAGTTGAAATTCCCGAAAGTGGTAAAATCTCCAAAAGAAAAAAATACAAAAATAAAAATAATGCGACAATTGTCACTTTACATACTCGGCACCAGATCACCAAAACCAATGGTTGTCATTGTGATGAAGCAAAAATAGAAGCCATCAAAGAATGTCCAGTCATCTTCCCAGAGCAGCAACAACCAGGCGCCCGCAGCCAAATAGACGCCCAAGAAACAAACCGCCAAAACGGCATAAAACCATGTTTTGCCGATGAAATTTGTGAAATTCGGTACTTCTGCGAAAAAAAGAGAAAAGAAGAAAAAAAAAACAAAGAGAAAATTAAATAAAAAAAAAAAACCAAAAGTGAAAAGTAGAGCAACAAATTTAGTGATGCACACTCGTAGAATACTCAAGTATGCGTGGGCTGTAAAAATGCAAATACAAATACAACAATGGCAAACACTTACTAGGCATGTATTTGCCCATCACTGAGACGGCCGTCGCAAAGAGGCGACCCCAATCCGCGATGACGGTAAGCGTAAATGGAATGCCGATCAGAGCGAAGCAGATGCAGAAAACACGTCCGCCCGTCGTTACGGGCACTATGTTGCCATAACCTAAAAAAAACGAAAAACATCAACATTACCAACGAACAACAACATCAACAACGAACAACAAACACGCCTGGCTTGACAAGGAGCGCACATTGCATGTAGCAGGGAAATGTTGCGCAGGGGGTAAAATGAAAATGTAGACACGGCAAGGATGGCATATAAAAATAAAAGGTTTTTGTTATTCTACAAAATTGACTCCTTTTTGAAAGCAAATTCCACCGAGTAAACGAATTTTTTGTGGTTGTTAATTTACAAGTGCGGTTTATTATTTTGGGTAAAAATATGTTTTTTTTTCAGCCGTATTTTCTGAGTGCTGGTGTATTCCGCTGCTTTGGCACTTACCTATTGTCGTTAACACAGTCGAGGAGAAGAACACAGCTTGTAAAATGCTCCAGCGCTCGTAGGGCTCTGGAAAGTCTTTATCGGCCTCAATGAGAAGACCACCTTCAGCGGCTTCCTGTACAGCCTGTGGGCGATAATGAAAAGTGATAAGGGAAAGTGCTCAATGAAGGTACGTATATGAAATGCGTTTTGGTAAATGGGTGAGTGGGGACTCCTTTACATCGTTTTTTATTTATTTATTTATATTTATTTATTAGAAATATAATTATAAATAACTATATTACATTACGAAAGGCACTAGTAGTTACGACTATCGGCCTATTACACCGTTCCACCCAATTATTCATAGTAGAGCCCGCGAAAAAAATTTAAGACCTCAACATTGAGAACAGTTTTGACCAATCCCCTTTTTTTAAGGGGTTAGGTGGGTTTCAAAATTTCAAAAAATCGAATTTTTGTTTTTTTGCTTATCTCATAATTGAATATGTTGAGAATATTCCTTTAAAATTTTAAAACGATCCGAGTCATATTCTAAGAGATATAGCCTTTGGATTGGCAGGTATATCGAGGCAGCTGCTTAGCTATTGTTCGCTTCAATCGCGTTTTTCTTGAAACTACATTTTTGAAATCGGTAGTCACGATTTCTCGAAAACTTATGAACCGATGAAGGGCATGAAGGGTGCAAATTCTACTCAAATTAAGGGTTTTTTGTTTTCAACGCCGCCAAAAATGTAATTTTTGTTTTTTTTTTTCCTTCGTCCAAGCACGAGTTTGAAACATCTACTAACAGAAAATTTTTTTTTTTTGAATTTCAGATGAATCTGTCAAGAGTTATCCTGACTACGCCGAGAGAACTTTTTTTTGAGGGGTCATAGGAGACGACGTGTCCACGCCTTAATTTTCAAAATTTTTCAATGAAAATTTCACAAACTACTTATAAAATATGTATCTTTTATGTGTTAAATTGATGGAATGAAATATTCTGTTGATTAAATAAAAAAAAATTCATAAAAATGTACCTATTTTGAGCTTTTGAAACCCACCTAACCCCTTAATGTTTGTTATTTTTTTTATATATTGAGTATGGGAATAAGTTTCCCGCCTTTCTTAGCCAAAATTACGAATAATTAAAACAATCAAAAAATACATTAAAATAATATTAAGTACATATGAGCCATTGGAAGCTACAACTTTACTCCATCTTACAGGCAGCCTGCAGATTCCTCTTTCAGAAAAATCGAGTTCTTTTGACTTGATCCATTCATTGAGACAGTTTGCGATGCTCTCGTAAGAAGTGAAGCGCTCTCCAATAAGGGCTGACTGCATTAATCGGAACAGATGGTAATCCGAAGGCGCAATGACTGGAAAATTCGGCGGGTGCCAATTTAATGCCTTTAAATATTTCTGGACCGATTTATCAATGTGTGGCCTGACATTGTCATGCAGCAAAATCAGTTTGTCATGTCCACCCTCCCATTCTGGCCGCTTTTCTTTAAGAGCTCGGTTCAAACGCATTAGCTACAGTCGGTACCGTTCGCCAGTGATGGTTCCAGATGGTTTGAGGAGTTCATAATAGATGACACCCTTCTGATCCCACCAAAGGCCCAACATAACCTTTGAAGCATAAATATTTTTTTTCACTGTCGATGGACCTGGTTCCCCTGGCGGGCTCTAACATTTTCGATGCTTAGGGTTACCGTAATAGATTCATTTTTCATCGCCAGGGACGAGGCGATGCAGAAAACCTTTTCTTTTCTGCCGTTCAAGAAGCATCGCACACGTCACCAAACGACACCCAGTGACCTGCTTTCTGAACCATTCCCATCACGTGAAAACGTGTGCCGACGGTTAATCTGTGAAGATTCAACTCTTTAGACATATCATCAAGGGTTAGACATGCGTCTTCATCCAATAATTGTTGTAGTTTAGTGATTTCCATTTCGAATTTTTTCGGTGCCCCTTCGCTCGTTTGATCATTCACGTGGAAATTGCCACTTTGGAAGCGTCGAAACCACTCTTTACAAGTTGTACTTGATGAGGCGGGATTACCGCAAATATTGATTAATGTACGATACGTTTCAGCTGCACTTTTCTTTCCTTTACTTCCCGCAAATGCACTGAAAGCCCTTGCTAACCCACGCCGCTCTTCGAAGTTAGTCGGTGAACGTAAGACAAAACTGAACAGTGTTGCAAAATACAACAAAGTTAGTCTTATTTGGGTGCCTAGACATTGTGGTATTTCAGGGAAAGAGTTAGCTGATAAATTGGCTAATAAAAGCTCCGCAAGTATACCACTAGGCCCTCAACTTTCTAGGTGTCAATTCCGCATCGATTCAACCATGGATTGAGGACTTCATGAGGTCTACCCACAGAGGTCGTTGGTCTGAGTTGAGCACGTGCAGAGTAGCAAAGTGCTTTGTGAAAGAACCAAACAGGAAAACAGCGACCTTTCTCCTAAAATTCAGCAGAAAGGACCTGAGAGTTCTGGTGGGTGTAATCGCAGAGCACAACGTCTGTGGTCAGCATATGGCTACCATGGGGGTCGTGGACTGTCCGATACGCCTATCCTGTCTTGAAGATGATGACACTGCAGAGCATTTTCTCTGTAGCTGTCCGGCATTTTCCAGAATTAGACTTAGGATATTGGGTTGCGACACACTGAGTATGGACAAAGTTCATACTCTTCCTCTTCCGGATCTCTTAAAATTCATCAATGAATCCAAAAGATTTGTGGAAGAGTGACCTCAAACTAATTTATCCGTTTTGACCACCCACCTTTTATCTTTCCTATCTTTATTCTTTCTACTGATATCTATCCGGGTGTAGTACAATGGTCTACTGACTGAGTGCTTGGACTTGTCCAGCTCCCCACAAATCTAATCTAATCTAATCCCGCAATGCTGTTTTTCTGGAAGAACGTAGACATTTTTGACGTCAGATAAAAAAGAATCTTTACGCTCTAAACGAACGTCAACTACTGCTATCGAGACCTCACATAGGTATCTTCAAATCACTAGTGTATTACTAGGGCGAACCCAAAAATAGTATCAGCAGCGACACATCTTTTACAAGGGCGGAAACTTATTCCTATATTCAATATGAAAGTACGGCGTTCGTTGGAAAAGTCCGTGAAAAAATTAAAACTACTTATTTTGTGTTCGGTAAACCAATTTTGTTATTCGTCATTCGCTCCTTTTAGGCTTATACACTTCGCGCAACGCTGTTTTAGTTTATTGACTCTTTCCGAATAATAGGATTTGTCCAAGTCTGAAAAATAGTCAATCACCTCCTCGTTTGAATAAAAATGATTCAAATTGGGTGCTGGGTGCTTGTGATTGACTATATATATCTGCCCGTTGGAGATCACAAAATGGTATAGAAAAGGCGTTTTAGTACTACTTGGGAACTACCAGAGTGGTAGTTCAACCATTTCACCTACCTGACTAGAAAACTGAAAAATTCTACAAAATCTAATGAACTCAAAAATAACCCGACATCTCAAAATAATTAAATGGGTAAAGTTAAGAGTATTTTGGGAAAACTGCGTACTAAACAAATCACAAGGTGTATTTTTTATATGAGCAATACAAAACCACATGCATGCGGTATAAAAGTTTTCACGTCTCAAGTCCCGCTAAAATAACGCCAAGTGTTATAGAGTTCAAAGAAAAAAAATTTGTTGAAAGTAAATGGAAACATTTGCACAGCCATCTTACGTTCACGCATTGAATGTTGTAAAGTTTGCTAGCTTCAAAATATAAAAAAATGGCATTTGTTTGGATTTATCTTTTGATTTTTAGGCTACGTTCCGCTTAAATGCAAAGGAGAACCCTTGACAAGATGAATTCTAGTTACTTAGAATTTTATAAGCCTTAATATCAATAAACATAAATAATAAGACGAAATTTGTTTTCAAGTATTATCGTAGCCGGAAATTCTTAGTTTGTAAAGTACATTCCAAAAGGTTTCGTAACCTCCGCGTGAAACATAATCAACAAAAGAAATTAGAAGGAAGATACACATATATGTATGTATGTATGTATATATGTACATTTAAAATTACATACTCACAAACATATGAAAGTATTGCGGCAGCCTAAACCATTGTTTCTTATGTACATACGAGTATAACCTATCATACATACGTAAAAGTTCTTATCTGCTTCAAAAATAATCGCAACAGTTAGCATTCGCTGCTTCACTCGGCGACTAAGAATTGGGAAAAGTGCTTAGCTTGACAAAGCTATAATTTTGTGTGTTAAAGTGTGGCTTAGTGAGAAACCACAGACGATGATAGCAACAAACTATATGGCGTTGGTGGTGTAATGGTGAGCATAGTTGCCTTCCAAGCAGTTGATCCGGGTTCGATTCCCGGCCAACGCACAACTACTTTTTAGACTTTGGTGCAAAAGTTAAAATAAAGAAACTATAGATACACATAGCCCACAAAGTCTGCGTTCACGTTGCAAATATTTATAGTAAATTTATAGTTGCAGCCATATTGCATTTAACAATTCATCAAACAATTTGACGAGCTCTTATCTTAAAAATAAAAAAATTACTTTCGTCTGAAAAAAAAACTTGTTTCCGGAATTGTGGAGGCTTATTTATATAAATAAATTTAAAAGAAAAGTATTTACATAGCAAACTCAATTCGCTTTCTTCTGTTCACAAGTGAAATAAACGACTTTCTTCGAGGGACTCTACAGTGGTATGCAGCTTTACGTAAAACCTTTCCAGCAGTTAAGCGCACAAATGCTTCTTTAGATGTCTACTTTAAGTTTCCAACAGTTTTGATGATGTAATTCGAGGGTTAATCTTTGCCATATTAATTATGCTGCGCTTTTCCCGGACCGATAGTGTTCTTGGATGCCCAGATCAGGATTTTAAAATATTTGAGTTTGCTTGAAATTCTTTACTAAGCATTGAACAGAGGAAAACGTGCTCAGAACAGCTTTGCCAATATTTCGGAAACTATTTCCATATTTCCACAATTTTATAATCATTTTTATTTATGATCCTCTAATCTTTTTTTCCATTAGTTTCCATGGTTTTAAATGTTTACCCCTTTTAAATAAAATATGCAACTCAGTGCGCTAACCGATCAATTATAATAACAAAGAATGAAGAGTGCGTAAAAACGACACAATATCCTAATAGAATAACGGTTGGTTGGTTGGTTGAAGTGGTGATTCACGAGAATCACTTTGTTGTCACATCCTCCATACTGATAAGTTATACGATTATTTCTTCACGACTATATCTAATTTCTGCGATTGAGAAACCCTATAAGGTTGTTTACGTCACCGTATAAGGCTGTTCCAGCTCTTCGAGATTTTCAAAAAGCGATTTGCCAAGAGTTAACGTCCTCGTCTTCCATAGGGCAGGGCATTCACAGAGAAAGTGAAAGATATTTTCCTTCTTCTCCAGTTGATTACAAATATGGCTGTATATATTGTAAGGAACACCCTCTTTGGCTGTCTGCTCTCCTATAGGCCCGAAGCCAGTTATCACAGCCGTGAGTCTGCAGGCATATCTTCGTTTCATACATATTTGTCAATGTTGACGTTTGTTTGCGGTCGTCGGTGGGGCATTTGGATTTAGAAGACTGAAATGGATGTGGATTTTTCACACTTTACGCAGTGAAGCCGTTAACATAGTGAAGAAGGCAATGGAATGAAACCCACTCACAGCGAGAAGAGGAGCGCCTGGTACGCCAAGGGAAACCTGGAAAAGAACTGTGGATCGCGAGACTGCTCAACTCGGGCTAAGCTGGAAGTACGTGAAGACGTTATCCAGTAATCGGACGAGATGGCGCGTAGGTGTTGTCGGTGTACTATGTCATGCTAGGGATTCAAGGAATTATTGATGCTGACAATGTGGTGAGCTGTAACGTGTTGCTGACTCCCTCTTTATGTGGTTTGCACTTCGACCTCATGGCCTTTTGTGCCTTCTGCTCACTTTGCAAGAATGTTATTCATGGCAGATCCCCCTCTTGCCAGCTCGTGCGCTTTTTCATTTACTTCAATGTTCCGATGTTCCGAGACCCAGATTAAGGTAACTTTCTGATTTACACTCAAGATGGTAAGACTATTTCTGGATTCGATTAAAACAAAAGTCTGCGATTAGTAGCCTACAAGCCCCTATTGCCAATACTTTTGGAAGACACTGCAAGTATTAGGAAAACGTACTTTCTAGTCTGTCCCGACAAAAAAAAAAAGGGAAAGCGCACAGATTTTTCAATTTTAAGTCTACAGGGTTTGATTGAAAAGTAATGAGCCTCCCTGCGCGGAGCGTCTGCCAAGCGATCAACCGAATCGGCTGGTGGGGGAAAATGATTGTTGGACCTTCCACTTCCCCCAGAAACCGGTCCCAGTTCGCTGGCAACAGCGGTGCAGTCAACATCGCTCCGCGCGTGAAAGCTGTTTTACAAGTGTGTTAGGATTTTGCAGTGGCGAAAATGCAGCGATCGTTGGAGCAACGTTACTCGATCAAATTTTGCGTAAAGCTAAACAAAACGAGTACCGAAACCATTGGGCTACTCAAGGAGGCTTACGGTGACCAATCTCTGTCCAATGCCCAGGTAAAACGGTGGCACAAGTCGTTCAAGGAAGGCCGGGAGTACGTCGACCCTTCATCACGACAATGCGCCGGCGCACACCGCCTTCCTCTGCACCTCTGCATTGGCCAAGATGAGGGTTCCGGTGCTTCCCCACCCTCCCTACAACCCAGACCTGTCCTCTCCGGACTTCTTCTTGTTCCCGCGCCTGAAAAGAAAGCTGAAGGGGAGGCGTTTCGACTCCATCGAGGCGATCCAAAAAACTGTGACAGCCGAATCGATCGCGATTCCGGCAGATGAGTTCAAAAAATGTTTCCTGCAGTGGAAGGACCGCTACCAGCGGGGTATTGACGCTCAAGGGTCCAATTTTGAAGAATATTAGTTGTATAAGCCAAAAAGTTTAATAAAACTGCTTAAAAAAAATAAGGCTCATTACTTTTCAATCAAACCCTGTATGAGAATATATACCATCTGTGTAGTCTAGAAGTTGTTTAGTGAAAATCACTTACTCCATGGAAAAAGAGTGGCAAAATTCCTATTAAATGTCACCGTTGAAAATAACGGTATATTTAAAAAAAACAAAGTGAATGCAGACTTTCTTATGTAAAAAATGAATTGAGGAGTTCCGGTACTTTCCTTTGATTTTGTAATTTTAGAATGTAAATAAAATATGTCTTCAACTATAGGTTCACTATGCCTTTGAATTTTTTCAATTTAAAAATATTTGTAAGGTGCACGCAGAGTTTGTGGGCTATGTGCATGTATATGTATGTATGATAGTTCAAAAATTTTTTCTCAAAAAATCTTACTTAATTTTTTTGGCACTTACCACCTCATATTTGGCTAATTCTTTCGCTATTAGCTCATCCAGATTTAGCACATCTGTATTATTTAAAATGGTGGTGATGAACTTTTCGCGATGTGTCTTCACAACGGCTTTCAAATACTCCAAACGTTCCAGTTCCGCGGGACGTTCCAGCTGACGGAAGACCTGCAATTGTCAGAAACATAAACAAAAATGAAGAAAAGACATTACACTTTAATGTTTATACAAAAATTTTAAGTGAAGACTAAGGCTTCGCGCTCTATTCTCGGACATTTGTTTATAGCTGCCTGCTCGCAAGGGAAACTGTTAAAAGAAGAAATGTGTGTGCGAGTGCACGCTAAGAAAAATCAAGCATTTCTCCGCATCATCTACTCCATCGCATTTACAATATTACCTTGCGGTCTGCTGTTTATCTTGAGCTGCTTATGGACAGCCTGTTTAGCGAAAGTAGACAGCTGATTGCTGCGAGACAGAAGGTGGGCGCATTTTCAGTGTGAGGAGTCTATTTTGTGTCCGGATGGTTTTTCGCAAATTTGATGGACTACTCAATTATTTGAGATAACAAAAACGTACGCCACAACTTTTGGCAACATCTTGTATGCGATGTGCCTTTGTGCACCACATCTTCTATGTGATTTTATAAAATTGTAAATATTTATATATGTGGATATGTTCAAGCGGTGGGTGGGCTATTAAGCGGTTTTTTTTAATTGCCTGAAAGCGCAGCAGTAAGCGTGCGACTAGATACAGGGGCGCTAACGAGCAACATACTGCAGAAGTTCAAAATTAGTTGTGCCAACAACTGGAGAATTATGCTAAAAGATACCGAAGGAGGATGAAGGAGGAGCTCTTCCGAATTTTCTGAAAAAATCCACTTTTGAGATGTGGGATCAAATGAATTGATGAATTTGTTAGAGAGCTAATGCAGAAGGAAAACTTTGAGGAGAGGATTAGGAAAGCAACAGTTGCCTTGTACGGCTGCAAGGGCGCTATTGGTAGAAGATGGCGCCTTTCGCTTAAAGTTACATTCTGGCTGTATAGCACAATTTTAAATCCAGAAATTTTAATCGAATGCAGTCCTTGTCTGGTGGGATTCACTGGGCAGAGTCGGTTAAAGAGTGGCAGAGACTCCAATGGTCTATCCTTATTTGAATAAGTAGGTCACTTCGGACCACTCTCTCACTAGCCGTTAAGGTAATACTGAGTTTGGTACCCATGGACATCACAGGGAAAACTGGCGGTTCATGTACGCGCGACCAGATTCAAGTGCTTGGGTAACAATCCAGACCTATGCTGCCCCAGCATTTTTAGAAATTATAAGCTCATCCCCGTGGTGACTGATCATTGTACACTCTCGCTTGGTCTGAACGGAATATTTTCCCCTTCACACTCACTCGAGGGAAGAGTAGGCGGGGTGCAGAATTTGGAGACAAAGCAAGCCTCTCCACTGATGCCTTGAAATTGGACGGAAGGGTTGGTGGCGGAATATTCAAGGAATTCCCTATTGAGCTCCATTTCAGACTATGGGATCATCAGTTGTTTCTAAACGGAGTTAGCCGCTATCATAGTAATAATTATTGGTTGCAGGAAACCCTCGAGGTATTTGCCTCACGTAAAGAGAGATTTAAGGTTATCTTAAAGACCTGTGGTCCTATCGCTGCACTCGCCTGAACCAGACTTAGGCTCTACTCTACTCTATGGGAGATAAACATTTACTCCAACAACCAAGCGGTAGTTAGGGTCCCGGGCTAGTTGTTTGTGCGTTCGAAAATTGGCGAATGCTTGACTTCTCTCTCGACTGCATCCGATAGCTTCGATATTAAGCTCATTTAGTCTAAGTGGCATAGCGGGATATTGCTGGGCTGATAAGCTAGCTTGTCGGGGGACCCTCGAGATGGTTTTCCAGCGAAGTGAGAGGGTTGAGGCTTCCCTGATAACCTATGGTCTACTCCTGGAAAGATGGGCCTCGCTTAAACTCAGCGGATGGTCAAAGTCTCGAGATCCTTTTGCCCACGGGTACATCGAATGGGTTCGAGAGAACTTATGAGGCTAATAAAGTTGCAGCTTTCGAATTTCGTGCGCCTCTTTACCGGACATTGTCCGTTAGGTATCCATGCGGTGAGGCTTGGAATTACTTCATCTCCTTTCTGCAGCAGCTGTCTGGAGGATGAGGTGGGATCATCTCATCACCTTCTTTTCAGCTATGTTTCATCAGGCTAAGATTCAGATATCTGGGCTCTCACTTTTTTGCTACACATGCGGATATAGCAGGTTTAGATATCACACACCTGGTGCCCTAGCCAGTAGAATGGGTAAACCTCACAATGACTTCTGCAGGAGCTGTGGAGATGAAGAAGAAATTGAGTCGGTACAACACCTTCTCCGTGAATGTCGTGCACTTCAAAGAAGCCGTGCGAAATATTTTGGCGATTATTTGTTTGAAGACCTGGGAAATTTGCAAAATATTGCAGTGGAGGGACTAGTTACCTTCTTAAAAAGATCTAAGTGGTTTAAGCAACTTAGTTAGAGGATGGAAATCAAATGCAAGTGAGGCATGGGACTCTTAAGTCCGAATGCTTTTATCTTAAACAAACAACTTGGCTAACCTAACCCCAGCTCGGGTCAATCAGAGGCGAAGAAAACTGATCATTTTATTACCATTGAAGGGATGAAATTGGAAAGATCAGAGTTGCGTTAAAAGAGTGAAGTAGGAACATGGAAGTATGGGTATTCTTATCCAACAAATAGGGTTGATGAAGAGCAGTGAGAACCTTCTCTAATACAGCCCAGTCTTCTATAGGATTAACGACTACGCATAAAATTTTAGGTAATTTTTTTTTTAACATCAATACATTTTTTCAAAATGCACTCCTTTCAAAAATTATTGTCAAAGAGCGGCATATGACTATTCAAAGTGAAATAATATCAGTTGATATGAATCAGCTGCTAAATTTTATATGGTGAATTGGGAGATACAATTTACGGGTAAATTTTAAGGGGACCTGTAAAATTTCGAAAAAAAAAATTTTTATTTTCATAAAATGTTAATATAATAATAATAGAATATGTCAAAAAATTTTTATAACGTAAATTTTAGTATTTCTTATATTACAGATTGTCAACCGTGACGACTCTATTATTTGCGTTCGAGCGCTTGGAGAGGATGGTTACGTTGCCGACGTCACACGCGTTTTTCTCAAAACTATATTTTTCGAATTGGCGTGAACGATAACTCGAAAAGTTATTGACCGATCTCCCTGAAATTTTGCACACATATTTTTTGTGATATTATTGTGAATACAAGTTTCCGAAATTTTTTCGAAAAAATAATTTTTTTCGAAGCAAAAATAGTAGGAAAATTCGCCCCAAAAATTCATTTTTTTTTACATTTTATTCCGCGATTTTTTTTTTCATTTATTGTTAATTCATATAGAAATCATGACATTAGTAAACAAAAAAATTTTTGGTTTTTTGTATCAGGTTACTGCTACAATGCCCGCCGATTGAGAAGCTCCGCTGTGACCTTCCTGGAAGAATTGAGTGTACATCTGCCATTTTAAATGATTAAAATAAAAAAAAAAATGTATATTATTATAGTGTATAAATAAACTGTATGCCAATTTTGAAAAAAAATATATTGACTTCTTCATTTTAAATAATTTTAATGAAAATCAGGGAAAATATGGCCGTTTACAGGTATCTGTCCCCTTAAATGGGAGCTAAGTTGTGAAAATCAACGAAAAATTGATGTTATACGAGAAAGTAATATTGCAAGAGTTATTTGCAAAACCGAGCCTGAGACTTGTGAACATTTTTTTATATGGCCGTCCACTGCCAAGCTGGCCGAACAACCACTTAACTGAAATTGTTCTGAATTAGAAATCAAAACTTTTCGCTGTCTTTTTAATTCGGACAAATAATAGTTTGAAATTATGTTTTCTTGATTCGTGAAAACAAATAAAGAAATAATGATTATTTTTTATTGCATTTGATAACAGTAATTTGCTCAATGGCTCCCACTGTTCATGTGAGTATATACAGTACCTGGTCATTGAATTATGACAGATGGCATTTTTTCTGAAAACTTCAAATATCAGGTAAATTTTCAATCTAATTTGGGGTTTTCCAAATAAAAAAGGGTATTAAGGGGGTTTTAACCTGTTCTTAGGTGTTTTTAAGAAATTCGGGTCAATTGGCCTGCGAGGATTACAAAAGGATCAGTTTTTTTGCTTATAAGTGAAAAGTTAAGTGTGCAAGTGCCAGTACGAATTAATTCGACCTTGTGTGAGGAGCATAAAAAAACTAATTGAGATCGTCTGAAAAGTGAAAGAATTGAATAGTGAATATTCATATATCTAAAATATAACAACAGTAAGTACAAAATATACATATCATTTGAATTTTTTCACGTGGATTATCCTTTTTTTCAATTTAACCAGTTTCTTTTAGAAAATGGGCCGAAAGTCGGATTTGACATCGGGACAAAAGCAACAAATTGCAATTCTTTTCAAATCTAAGAACCTGAGCTATGTAGACATAGCAGGAAACGTTAGAATATCTAAGGCGTATCCAAGGTAAATGTTGCCAAAAAATTAAAAAAATACCAACAACGTTTTAGCGGTAACTTCAAACAATCGCCAAAATTGTCGCCGAGAACGCATCACCTCAACCAGGCAGGATCGCAAAATCGTCCAAACAGTTCTCTGGAACAGAAATGCTTCAAGTCGTATGATTTTAAGAGAGGTTCAGGAATCTGAAGTAAATATTTCGGAAAAACGTTGCGACGACGCTTATACGAAAATGGACTTTTTTGCAGACGACCAGCAAAAAAGCCAAACTGACACCCAGTATGCGAAATCGGCGGAAAATTTGGGCACAACTTCACAGGGACTTAGACGCGGAATATTAGGAAAAAGTAAATTTACGAAAAACATTTTTTTCCTTTTTCAAATAGCAGTAATAAGAAGAGGTGAATATTCACACTTTTTTGTGGTTGTGTTTTTCTTCTTACAGATTATCTTCAGCGATGAATGCCGATTGGAAGCGGTCACAAAAACAGCGAATTTTGTTCGCAGAAGAGCCGGAGAACGATATTCTGAAGATTGTGTGCTTCCGGGGGTCAAACAACCCCAGTGTCCGCCAGTGGTCCCCAGAGGGACCAGGTCGCTACATTTTGTTGAGGGAACAATACGCTCTGTTCAGTTTGTGAACTTGTTGGAAAACGTTTTGCTGCCATATTTAGAAACCCTGAAGTGTCTGAGAGACGAATACACCTTTTTGCAAGATGGAGCTCCATGTCACACATCCAGGATGAGCATGAATTGCCTGAATTCAATGGAAATAATGGTTTTGCCACGGCCTGGCAATTCACCGGACCTTAACCCCATCAAAAATTGTTGGGCATACCTACAATACAACAGCTTAAGGAAAACATCGAAGATGTGTGGTATAATGACCAAAATCTCAAGACGAAGATAACACAGTGCGTAGCCAGTATGCCTCAACGAATTGCGGTCGTCTTTTTAATAAAAACAAATATGTAAACTTTTTTAAATGCTTTAAAACCGTTTGCTTTTTATTCACTCTCAAAGCCATAAATATGTAATTTGTGTGTGTATGTGTGTGATATGCTCACATTAGCGCATACCCGTATTTATGTTAATGGTTTTGTGCTCGATTTTGGCAGTAATTTTGCGGGCAATTTTGGTAATTAATTTTGATTATATCGACAACACAATCAACTTTATTGGCGCGCAGGTAATTATTATGAGGCTGTGCGATTACTAAACAATTAGGATAGACTCTCTCTACCCAAGGCAAGTGGATGAAACACGTGTAGAATCATTAAAATATTTTCCAAGTCTGAAATTCTTAATTATTTCCTCATTTTTAAAGTTATGTTTATGCATCTTCGTGGTGGCTCGTTTAATAGCAAATTTATCTTTTGGTTAGTCTTAAATTTCGCTCATATAATAAAATAATAAATGCATACCAAGCAAGTTTTCGAAAAATAAAATATATTGATTTTATTTAAAATTTGGCATTAATTGTATTGTACTTATATTAACAATACAGTTGGGAAAGAATTGCATTGACGAGGAAATCGTGAAATACATCAAGTGCCAAAGACTGTGGTGGTTGGGATATTACCGCATTAGAGATGGCAGTCCGCAGAAATCAATCGTGCCATACATACCCGTAGCGCCTAAAGCACAGGGATGTCCAGTACTAATATGGTTTGAAGAAGGTCTAATGGACCTGAGCTTACTGGATGTTAGAAAGTGGAGAACTGTTACCGAGGATCGAGATGCATGGATAAGAGCCGTGAATGAAGCTGAAGTCACCACGAGCTGTAAAGCTGCACGATGATGAGACGATGATGGTTGAGAAAGTTATGCTTATTTTTTTACTTCAATTTGCTAAATTTCATAAGTGATTGTATATGGAAGGCAAAACAGTTCAATTCCTCTCGTTCCCACTCTTAATATCGAAGAGTTAGAGACAACACTTTTGTAAAGGAGCAAATATTTCGTAGTCGAGATACAAAATATTCTATAAGATTTTATTAAAAACTTAAAAATGCATTAATTTATAATACCTAGAATTCAAAGGCTCCCAAAAGCTAGTGAGGTGATCAGATTCGAGGTACTTTTTCCAATAGCGGGTTTTTCAACAGATCACGCGTGAGTACTGTCAAACTAAATACATAATTTTTTTCAGTATTCATTGAAATTTTATTCTGGAAAGACCTACACCTCAACCACGTTTACAAATCGTATGATTCCATTGTGAAAATAGACACTCTGTGAAAAGTGTTCAACGCGCGCTCAGGCCAACTTATGGTGTATGGTTTTGTTCAGCGATGAGACTCATTTTTGACTTAATGGGTTTTACCCTTTAGCAAAATTGCCGTATTTGTGCTGAAGAGCGACTCGAATCCATTCAAGAACCAACCAACAGCTATTACATCGATTGAAAACAACCGTTTGGTGCGGCCTATGAGCGGGAGGAATGTTCGGCCCATATTTCTTCAAAGACGAGGCTGACGCCAATGTAACAGTGAATGGCGAACGTTATCGCGTCATCACAATCGACTCTTTGATGTCGTAAACTGAAAGCCCGTGATCTCCATAATATTTGGTTCCAACAAAACGGGGCTAGTTGCCATAAAGGCTGTGAAACAATGGATTTACTGCGTCGTCGCTTCAGTGATCAATTGATTCAGCTTTCTTGTCTCGGACCAGTGGATTGGCCGCTAAGAAAGTGTGATACCTCACCTTTGGAATTTTATTTGGGGGGATATGTAGGGTCTAAATGCTTTGTGGATAAACCAGCTTCAATTGAGGCATTTTAAACCAACATTACTAAAGTTATTCACGAGATAACGGCCGGAATGCTCTAGGGAGGCATTTAAAATTGGTGTTTACGGATTTGCGAATTACGGAACAGGTGTGGCCAACATTTTAAACGGATTATCTTTCAAAAATAATTTCCATGAATGGTTCTACACAAAAAAAATAAAGATTGCCCAATCTATTTGAGTTATCGTTGTTTTATTTCGATTTAAAATCCGATAGCTCTAAGTTTCATTGTTTCAGGCACACACTGGGTCTCGAATTAGGACTCTGACGAACAGTAGTCACGCACCAACTACTAAAAATTTGGTTATCGGCTACTGCGTTGAATGGTGTGGGCACGAAAACAGTCCATCTTCCTGCTCTAGGCAGACTTCCTTCCCGGAACTATTTTCTGGACTACTTTGGGAGATCCCAAAACGATGTCAATGAAATGGACCAGTTCTATCCGCCTACGTCCGAGTTCACCATGCTTAGCTTTATGCTACAGGCACGTCTTCCTATGTCTTTGTCTGTGAGGTTTCGCTTGGTTGTACTGCATTGAGGTCTATCTTTTCTCTCCGTAATACCTTTTGACCTTATTCCAGTCATCCTCGCGTTCAAGCTTCTTGCCGGTCGCAATGGTCGCAATGGACGTGTGTTCGGCGTCATCGCTCGGTGCTTCGAAGTATATGCGCCTGGGACTGCTTACTTTTCCCATGCGATATAGGTATTTCTGCAAGTATTCGTGGTTCGAGAGGAAGTGAGTCATGAAGTAGCCCACTTCCTCGAAGTCCCTTTGAACCCATTTACCTATTGTATTGTAGGAATGAGGTTCGCTGTCCATCTGCCACTCGATTAAGTGTCCCGGCAACTCTGCCATCGCTGCATGGCTTAGCATCTCCGCTCCGCGGCCCTAGTATCGGCATGTTTTTTCCTGGAATCCCACGCATCGACTCGTTTCCAGGCCATGACGTTAATAGGTATTTCCCCGCTGATCACAAAAATTGCTGCGCCTGAGACAGTGCAACAGGCTGAAGTAACTTCGAGTGCCGCTGTTCGCTGTACAGCCTCCAGTGCTTTGCGCTTGGTTTTGTAGTTTAGCGAATCTTCCCATTTTTCGCCGCCGTACAGTAGTATTACATTTGTGGTCGCCAAGATCAGACTTCTTTTACTCTATGATGGTGCACCGATGTTCGCCATTAGTCTGCTTAGCATTCAAGTGAGTTTCGCTGCTTTAATAGCCGCGTGCCGTATATGGGCCCAGAACGGAAGACTGCAATCAAGTTGAATGCCCAGGTATTTCACTGCTTTTTAAGTGGCTAGGGACGTGTCGCTTTGTTGCATGCTGACTTCGAATGGCATTTGACTACGAGACATCAGGATTACTTCGGTCCTATGTTTGGCGAGCTCCAGATCATGGTCCTCAAGCCAAAATTGGGTCCTTAACATGACTTGATTCAGCTTGGTATTTTGGGCTGATATGAGCACCGCTATATCGTCCGCGTATCCGGCGGGATATATGTCTTCTGGACTATATTTTTATAAAAAATAGTTGAAATAATAAAAATGAATAATAAAAATAAATACATAGACAAAACTTATCAAGGGGAAGATATGAATATTACCTTATACTGAACATTTTCGCTAAAACATTTGCACAAAAAATTATAATTTAAAATTTAACACTTCTTTTTTCACACCCATGGAAGACTCTTTATAATTTACTATTATTTTATTACCCCAAAACGCATTACATTAAAAACTTTTGTGTTCACACACTCATATCTAAGTTTGTTTTCTTGTGCCATCTTTACTCAGATTTTTCATTATTTGCTTATGCGTAAAATCATAGTTTTTAAAATGTTTATTTATTTAAATTGTTAATTGAATGTAAAAATGTTAATTCATTAACAATGAATTCATTACTTTTGCTCTTTGTTTATTTTAACAAATTTTCAAGGAATTCGCTACAATTTTATTGGCTGATTCGCACATTGGAAATCCACTTCACAATCAGAGATGAAATGAAAATAAACAAACACTCATTACACTTTTCATTTTTAGTTATGAAGAAAATGCTGCACGTCTGTAAAAAAATCATCTCATCTTCGGTATTGATTGATCTCTGATGCCTGAGCGGCACGCGTTCACTTATTTCCCACCGCATGGCTACTCGTAAAATTTTTTGTAAAATCTACGCGTTGTTTCCAAAGTAAACAAAGAAGATTTTGATTTAGTGGTGATGATTGAATTTGTTTATAATAACTGAAATGTTCAACTAACAAAAACTATAAAAGGGATACACGGCGAGAGTGTTTTGGCCTGCCGTATTGGTCATTGATTCTGGTGTACCTATGAAACCGGAACGTAAAAAAATAAATACTATAAATAAATAAATGCTCAAAATATTGATAACATCTTGGTTTACATACCTATACATTAGGGCGGGTCGATTTAAAAATCGCTCATTGCTCTGTGAAAATCGTATTCTAGGGATCAAAATAAGAAACTTTGCCGAAGGAAACATACCTCTAAAACGAATTCTGATGTCCCCCAATTTGGGTCGAACGAAAAATCCCACTTTGACCCATTTAGAGTGCTCCAATCGAGTCCAAATGTATGACCGACCCCCACTAACTTTGGACGGCCGATCAACCCATGCCAGTGGCACACCCCCTGGAACTCCCCTGGGGGGTTCCCCATACAATCATTTCAAAATATCACCATTTTTGGCCTTTACATGAGAAAAGAAACTAAAAAGTTCGACCTAAATTGGGGGACATTAGAATTCGTTTTGGAGGTATGGTTCCTTCGGCAAAGTTTCTTATTTTGATCCCTAGAATATGATTTTCACAGAGCAATGGGCGATGTTTTTGCCTCCCCACAAATCGACCCGACCTACTATACATATATATTTCTCATACATATGTATATATAGTACTCACCAAACCTAACCTAAAAATAAATTCGGCAAAGCAAAATTCGCTTGATCTACTAAGCAATGACTACACTTTTTGACACATTGGATCCAAAAGTGACACGTAGATAACGGACAGATCGTTGAACCCGGAAAAATAATGAGCCAATGAAGCCAATATCTTCAAGTGAATAAAAAATTCCGGGCACTTTTTGATATTTACAACTTCTTCAGTGCACTCGCCATAATATTTGCAATTTTTTGTTTTTGGTGGGTGACGTAGGGTTCAAAATGCCTTCGCACTTTCAGCGACCGTCGTCTACTGCGTCGTGTGGTGTGACCACTAAAACGGTCCCTCCTCTCCTTCTGGGGAGACACCCTTTCCGGAACTGTTTTCTATATTACTTCGGGAGAGCCAATTCAGGACCAATTCTATTCACACATGTCTGGGTCCAACATATTTGTAGCCAGCTTTCATGCTATAGGCTCGTCTCCTTGTGTCTCTGTCTGTGCGGCTTCATTTGGTTGCACTGTGTCGAGGTCAACCTTTTTTTTATCGTAGTACGTCATCAATACATTTCTTTACCGCGTTCCAGCTGTCCTCGCGTTCGAGCAGTTTACTGTTTATTTTGCTCGGCGCGATGTCGCCAATCTGCTCCCACAGAGGTTACCTTGCCTATACGGTATAGGTATCTCCGTAAGTATCCGTGGCCCAGGAGGAACTGAGTTAAGAAGTAGTTCCTTCTCCGAAGTTCCTTTGGACCCTTTGGTCAATTGATGGAATAAGTTTCGCTGTCCATCTGCCACTCGGTTCAGTGTCCCATTGGCTTTGCCACCGCAGCATGGTTTGGCATCTCCGTACTGAGAAGCTAGTGATGACGTGTTTCTTCTTGGAGTCCCACGCATCCATTCGTTCCAGGACCATGAGGTCAATGGGCATCTGCCCGCTGATCACGAAAATTGCTGCGCCTGAGACAGTGCTGTAGGCTGAGGCAACTCTGAGTGCCGCTGTTCGTTGTACAGCCTACAGTGCTTTGCGCTTGGCTTTGCAGCTTAGCACAATTCCCCATACTTTACTGCCGTACAGGAGAATTGAGTTTGTGGCCGCCATAATTAGCTTCCCTTTGCTCTGTGTTGCCCCACCGATGTTTGCCATTAATCTACTTAGCATGCCCGTGACCTTTGCTGCTTTGCTAGCTGCATGCCGTATCTGGGTCCAGAAAGTAAGTTAAGTTGAATACCTAAGTAGATATTTTACTACTTTTTGGGTCACTAAGGATGTGTCGCCTATTTGCATGCTGATCTCGAGTAGCATCTGACCTCGTGTCATAAGGATGACTTCGGTTTTGCGGTTTGGCGGGTTCCAGGCCGTGGTCCCTATGCCATATTTGCGTCCTTATCATGACTTGGTTCAGCTTCCTCCTAGCGTCCTTAGTGTCCCGAGCTTGTATGACCGCCATTATATATCATCCGCGTATCCCACTAGATATGTATCTATTGCTCAATATCTCATCGTAGCTCAGGTTCCAGAGATCGGGGCCGAGAATAGATCCCTGAGCTGCGCCAGACGTTATCGCTTTAGTTTTCTGACCATCTGGTGTATCGTTCACGTTCACTCAGGTAGCTCTGGAGAATTCTTAGCGGGTATGCAGGTATTCGAAACCTTTCTTGCAGTGCCTTTATAATGTCTCTCCAACGTAGGCTGTTAAACGTGTTTCGTACATCAAGCGTTGCCAGGACGGTGATGCGGTTCTGGTAGTGGCGTCTATGTTGAGCGCTACTTACCACCTCTTCTATTGCACCAAGGGTTGATTTTCCGCGTGGGAAACCGTATTGCCTTGCTGACAACCCTCCTGCACTCTCAACAGACACTGCAAGTCTGCGCTGTTTGAGTTTCTCAAGCAGTTTCCCGGTATGCAAAGCGGACGCCAAGCTGAGGGTTGCGCTGGGTCACTCTTACGCTTACTGATCAACATCAGTTTCTGTATTTTCCACAGCTTAGGGAAGATGCTTTGAGCAATGTATGCATTGTAAACGTCGAGCATCACATCTGGTCGGCTTTCAGCCACAAGTTTGAGAGCTTAAATTTGCATTTGGTCAGTACCAACTAATCCAACCCAAGGTTTTATTTCTCCAAACCAAAAAACAAAACCATTTTTACGATTACATTCCACTGAAAAATGCTTTCACATTTGTGTTTACATGAAAATTCTACCATAAAATTGTCAAATAAATAGTCGCATATTTCAGCCATAAATGCAAGGAAAGTGCGACATAAGGGTGTCCAAATATCCGTTCGAGTGCACTGACAGCTCGCTTCAATGGTTAAATGCAATACTTTTCCAAGTGAGTGCAAGCAAAATGCGCTGTTGCATATCGTAAAAAAGAGCGAAAGTAGACAAAAAACGAACGGAGACTGAAATGCAAAATCGAAGGAAATAAAGTGAAGCTTTTGCATAATGCAGAAAATAGTAAGAAAGTTGGTGCCGCGCTGAGAAGTTAACCGATGGAGGCAAACAAAGGATGCGAGTACACATAAATATTTGATTTGATTTGAGTAAAAAATTTCGATTGCCAAGAAAGAAGTTTCCTCAAAGTTCTTTGCCCTACAGCTTCCCTACTTAACAACCACTCCATATAAATTTCCTCAGCTGCAGGAAACTCACAACAGCTGTCAGTTAAACGAAGCGCTGTTGCTATCCTCTCAAGGAAATTCCATTTCATATTACACTCTATCAATCCTTCTTGTTTTTATTGTTGTTTGCTTATGTTGCATTCGCACGTAACTTTCGTATGCAATTCGTTTGAATGTCACTGTTGTCAGATGGCTTTTAGAATGTGAAAATTGGTGTTGGCATATCTTCAAATATGTTTGCTTTTAGTTTTGGCTTTTATGTAAAAATACGCATTCACAAATACATACAAAATTTGCCATGGCGCAATAAGTAGTACTTATAAGAGTAATATTTCGCTTATCTTCACAGATTTGGAAATGTAAGAAGGAAGAGTAAATAAAAGTGATTTTCTGCATGAACTTCGTAAAGTTGAAAGGCGCACATTTCCTGAAAATGCAGCTGTTGACTCTGTGAGCCTAAAGTGAGTAGATTTTGTGGTCTTGACTTAAATTTGTAATGATATGGCAACTGTATACAGCGGAAGTTATTTTTCTTCTTTTTCTTGATTGACGTGATAACCGCTTAAGCGATTTTGGCAGAGTTTAACAAAGTGCGCCAGTCGTTTCTTTCTCCTGCTAACCGGCGCCAGTTTGACACACTAAGTGAATTCAAGTCCTTCCCCACCTGATCTTTCCAACGCAGAAGAAAAGTCACTCCTTTTCCTCTGCTACGGCATCGAATACTTTCAGAGCCGGAGCGTTTGTATCCATTCGGACGACATGACCCAGCCAACGTAGCCGCTGGACCTTTATGTGCTGCGCTATGTCTAAGTCTTCGTTAAAGCCCATACAGCTCATTGTTCCATCGGTCGCGATACTCGCCGTCACCAACGTACAATGTTCCAAAAATCTTCCGCAGATTCTTTCACTCAAACACTCCAAGCGTCGCTTCATCGGATGTTGTCATCGTCCAAGCTTCTGCGCCATACGTTGAGACGGGCATGATGAGAGCATTGAAGAGGTTTGTTCGTCGAGAGAGGACTTTACTAACCAATTACGCACAGTCTTTTTTGGCTTTTGTCGGGACAAACTAGCAAGTACAGCGCTCAGACATTACTTGGGTTCCCTTTTTAATTTTCTTTAAATCTACCCAACCTCCAAAGAAATCTGAGTAGATCTTGGGGTGCCAAGGTGGTCGCTTCTTAACACATCAGAGCCAAAGACTTCAAGCCTGATACGAGCGAAGAAAGTGGTCCGCCGTCTCATTCTCCTCTCCTCATGCTGGGTAGAATGCATTGACTGAGAAGCTTAACTTTTCCATGGGCTTCGCCCACAGAAAGTGGCCCGTCATCAGTACAACCAGCTACAGTCTTTTCTGCGTAATGGTAAGAGGATCTGCGACAGTCAGTCATACATGACAGTTCACATCAGTTTTGCTCCTCTGCAGTCTCTCTCACTGCATCCAACGTAGTATTTGTTGGCAAGAGAGATTCTTCGTCAGATTACCAGGCTGACATTGCTATAGGTGTAAATGCTGATTCCTAAATATACGAAGTTTCTACAACCTCGAAATCATAACTGTCAACAGTGACGTGGGTGCCGATTCGCGAGTGCACCGACTGTTTGTTTGAATACAGGAGGTAATTCGTTTTGTCCTCGTTCACCACCATACCCATTCGCCTTTTCTCTTTATCCAGTTTGGAGAAGGTCGAACTAACCGCGCAGTTGTTAATACCGATGATGTCTATGCGAGCCGTATTACTTTGGCGAGGATACCAAATTCAGATATCGCGGCAGATACGTGCGTACGAATGTAGCTTTAAAGTCGACAAAAAGATGTTGTGTGTCGATTCTCCTTTCATGGGTCTTTTCTAATACTTGGCGTGTTGTGAATTTCTGGTCGCTTGATGATTTCCAGGTTGTTCTATATAATTAAAATAATGTGAAGCCATCAAAATGTGTGTCGTCAGATGCTGCGATAGTTAGGTAAGTTTTATTGGCTGCGGTTCTACCATAGGATGCAAAGAGGAGCCTTATTGGGTACGTTTCATGGTGTTACTGAATGGATGAGTTCTCAATTGCGTCTCTTTCGCTTAACTTCATGAGCCACTCATAAACATACAATTACGAACGCTTTATAAGGTTTTTAGAATACCTTACGCAACCCCCACGAAGAACGGTTCGGGGTTTTGCTTCAATTATTTAAGAAACTAAAGTCCCATATACCGTATAATGTCCAATGATGATCTCTACTCTCGAAGCGCACGCCTTAACCTCTCATTTCAATCACCTGATCACTGATTTGTTTTCCAGCCTGAAGTACTAGCCGTTACAGAGGCTGTGGAATAGATCTGAACTGAAACTAGAGGATAACATATTTTCATACTTAGTGGTAGTTGACTGGTGCGGGACTACCATTCGATAGTGCTCTAGAAGGAAGTGTATTTCGGTCATGAAAAATATCCTCATAAAAATCATCTTCCCTGCGGAGGCGGCTGTAGAGCCCTTGATTTGAGGAGAACATCAAGGGGCACACCACAAATAGGAATAGGAGGTCGGAGGAGCTTTAAAATATAGAAGAAAAATATATATATTTCGTGACAGTCAGACAGTAATTGGAGCTGTAGGATTTGTCACATTCAATTCTAAAGTTGTGCTGGAGTAGTAATCTCTGAAGGTGAACAAAGCAGAACATACTCTATTATCTGAATCAAGAGCCATAATAGGGGTAAAGGGGAAGGAAACTGTAGCGAAAATTAGCTCTTAAGACAAGGTACCTCAGACTCTTCTTGGAAAAAAGGTATTGGCATTGCAAGCTGTTACTTAAAAAATATTCTATAAAGATGATAGCTGTTGAAAGATGGGTAAAAAACTCTGTACTCGAATATGTTTCAAGTCAGACTTGCCTTATACTAGACTAGGAAACAAATAAGAGGTGTGTGCTCTCTGAAAAGCTAAGACATAACTACTGTCATTGGAATGCTCACTGAGGGCTCAAGCTCTCGAAAGGGTTAAGAGGCAAGCATGCAGTAAGGCTGGGTGTGGCTTTTCGAAGATACTGTACGAACTAATATACAAAAACGACGAAAAGTATGAAGCAAACTCTCATCTATTCCATAACAGCTGTTCAGTAGCAAACTTTGGTAGGCAGGTAGGTGAAATAATCAGTCTGTACCATTCTGGCAGTCCCCAGGTATAACTAAAGTGCCATTTTGATCCCATTATCTCCAAAGTGCAGATATCTACAGCCGGCCGGCTCTTGATGTAATGGAGATAAGGTGGAGATTGATGGGATATAGGTTGGCGCACTATCCCAGGCTGTTGAAGAAAGGGACATTCAATGACCTTAATCGTGCCAAACCCGGACATTTATAGAGAAAGTGAGTATAGAGAATAGTTTCCTCTTCTGATAGGTCCCCACAGCTTCTGCAATGGAGATTAAATGGTAAACCCACCTTTTCCGCATGTTGATCGATGAGCCAATGATCAATAAAAACGGCTACGAGTTTGGGAATAGAATGGCGTGGAGTCCTCAGAACTTTCTGCGACCTGCGTCTATTCTGCTGGGGCCAATGGATTTTCGAAATGGAGCTCCATTTGATCTAAGCTTTCCTGGGAAATAAATTGTGCAATTCGCCTTTAACAACAGTCAGGAGGATCCCGATGACTAGGAAGGAGGTCTCTGAAACCAATTCAATTGACCCCTGCCTGGCAAGCTCATCAGCGATTTCATTACATTTAAACAGGCTTTGGTATTTTGGGACTCAATTTTTAGCCATTTTAAATCAGAGGGCGGATATCGACTTAAGACGACTGATAAGCTTCATTTGGTATATGGGATGGTCCAAGGCTGCCTAACTTCCATATCACAAAGTGTGAATATCCACATCCCAGCCTAATATGGGTGGTATATTATGACAAATCGTTTATCGGGAAGACTGAAGTACATTAGTGTCAAGCGCAGGTATCTATCATTATTCAGTATCACAGCAAGATTAGGAAAAATACCCTTAAAAAAGTAACGATTATATTAAAAAAATTATGTTTTTGGGTAGAAAAATTAGCATTAAAATCTGTTAGAACCAATCCGAGCTCGAGTACTTTGTGGTTCAAGAGTATCTACAATAAAAGCAGGGCCTATATTTAAATATGGTTTTTTTTAAACATTTAAATTTAGTTTAAATTCTCTAGTTTTTTGGCTGCCGTAGCGGAGTTTCTTTTATTAAAATCGCAAATAAATAAATTGAAATGCAGACGGAAGTATCACATGAAGAACTGTACATTTTTCAACAGTTATTGTTTTTTGAACTTTTCATTCTCTTTGCCAACACTTGATTCTTGTTGCTAATAAGCCAAGTCAGAAAGTTCAAAGTACTTTCGTCACCCGTTCCCAAGCACAATAAATTTGGTCGCGGTCAAGGTCACTGATGGCAATCACCAGAGAGGAAATAGTCAAATTTATGTTAGAGTAGGAAATAAATAAAATGGAATATGACATAGAAAAGCAGTGGCAGACAAAAACTAGTCTGAAATGGCGTTGGCCATTAAGAAGGAGAAAATCTCGGCTGCTAAGAGCGATTGCTGCCAACTTCAATGAAGAGATTAAAAGTGGATGAGTTCAAAGTACAGCAGAACCGGCCAAAGCAGAAAAAAGCAGTAACACAATGACCTGTAATGTAAATATGAGTGTAAAATGGTATTCAGTAGTTGTTGTTGTTGATTGTGCCACTAAAAGCAAAGTGTAGCAATAAAAAAAACATATAAAATCAATTCTTGAATGGCGCCTGGCAGACGAATTCGCAGTAGTTCAACGCTAAGTGAATTACTTGTTTGTGGTAGTTTGCTTGTTTGTGGTAGTTTGCTTGTTTGTGGTAGTTTGCTTGTACACTCATTCGAAGGGCTGCTACTTATTGCCTCACTGCAGCTACGTAGACAGCCTTGTAAGCACCAAAAAAGTGGCAGCAGGGCAAGGCAGCGGAGTGCAACTACAGACAGTTAAGCTTATTGTTCTACCAGAAAAAATGTTGTTTCTAATCGACAACAGCAGTTACTTCCTCGTAATTGCATTTGCAATGTTTTGCGCAAAGAGTTTGCACGCGATTTAAATTTTAGGTTATAAACTTGACAAAATACGCCATTTTTACTCAAAATTTGTTTGCTGCCGTTTTGGTGTGAGAAATGTGAATGCAGACCATATAAAGGGTGATCAGATTGGAGGTACTTTTTCCAATAGGGTTTATACGACAGATCACGCGTGACTACTGTTAAACTAAATATATAAGTTTTTTCAGTATTCATTGATGTCTCATCATAGGACGACTAACGCCTCAAGAACGTTTACAAATCGTGTGATTCCATTTCAAAAATAGACGCTCTGTGAAAAGTGTTCATCGCGTGCTTCGGCCATCAATTTTGTTCAGCCCATTTTTGGTTTAATGGCTACATCAATAAGCAAGATTGCCGTATTTGGGCTAAATAGCAACCCGAAGTCACTCAAGAACAATCATTACATCCATTGAAAAGAAACGTTTGATGCTGCCTATGGGCTGGAGGAATCATCGGTCTATATTTCCGAAAGTTCGGTGCCGATGGATAGTTTTCCAACCAACTTCCAGCGGAGGTGTATGCCGTCTGTCTGGGCAGAGACTAACTTAGACAGCAATTTCTGGAATGAGCGAATTGCCATTCTCGAATCTGTGAAACTGAATCTGTGAGTAACGCACAATCGCATCCGGCTAATTGGGGTCCCTGGACAAAGGGGCATAACTGAGTACGAAGTAGCGGACGCATTGACAGGAAAGGCTGCGGCCTCATTATTAATCGGATCCGAGCTCTTTCTCGTTCCATCGCCTGCGATATTCGCCGTTGCCAACGTACAAAGGTCCAAGAATTTTTCTCTCAAACACTCCAAGCGTCGCTTCATCGGATGTTGTCATCGTCCACGCTTCTGCGCCATACGTTAGGACGGGCATGATGAGAGCCTTGTAGAGTGTTAGTTTGCAGCCAGAAGAAATGCATATACGCTCAGTTCTATCTTGAGTTTAATAAGGGTCTGGATGACGTACTGTGGCGAGTGAAGGGCACAAAAGACCAGTAGATCGAAGTGCAAATCTCCAATAGATCTATAGTAAATCTTAAGGGGTTAGGGGTAGTCAAAATTTTCATTCAAGTAGATTTTTTTGCATTTTCTTAAAGTATATTATTTTAAAAACATTGTGTGAAAACTTGAAGTAAATCCGACAAATACTTTTCGAGTTATTCAACAATTAACAAAGGGCGCTCAGGCGCTCCGTTCGCAAAATTTTAAATGCGTTTTTCTAAAAACTATGTTTTTTTAACTGGTGATCATTATAACTTAAAAATCGCTTTTATATGAATCTCCAAGGACTTGAGATGATCACCGCAAGGGACTTCTGGAGAAACTGGCTCCACCCAAACAGCGATAACTTTTACAATTATTAAC
This sequence comes from Anastrepha ludens, assembly GCF_028408465.1. Taxonomy (NCBI): domain Eukaryota; kingdom Metazoa; phylum Arthropoda; class Insecta; order Diptera; family Tephritidae; genus Anastrepha; species Anastrepha ludens. Next base: position 21,065,196 of record NC_071499.1, on the reverse strand, counting down.
TTTTAGTTTTGTAAAATAAAGCGATTGACTAGCAAAAAGAATTATTGAAATCATCATTTTTTTCGGGCCACTGACTACCACTAACCCCTAAAAAAATTAATGTAGACTTCAAAAAGGTCAATGATCAGCCGTATGTCGGAGCCTTTTAGTTATATTTTTGGATGACCGCTAAACTAGAATTGGCGTAATTTACATATACAGGGTCCGCCATATAACTTTACGGAATTAAAAATGCTATAAAATAGAAACTACTCAATATTTTTCCAAACTGTTTTTTTTTATTTTGAAGTACAATCCTTCCGTTTAATGATGGAACACAACTTCATTCATATGGCTTCCTTGGCTAGCCATGCACCATCCTATACGGTCGGTCCAATTTTTCAACACATTTTCGATTGTATGCGTTGAGAACGACGGTGATTCACGAACACTCTCGGCCACAACAGCAATATTTGCGGGTGTACGCACGGTTTTTGGTCGGTCACGCGTTGGTTTGTCAATAAGCAACCCAGTTTCTCTTAGAGAATAGAATAAAACTAATTTTCTGTCATATCAGATGACAGATAATTGTTACCATTCTTCAAATAATACCTAGTTCAAATCCGTAACGATAGATGGCGGGCCCTATACTTAGATTCTTTTTTTATTTCTTGACATTTTGTAGCTCTGCGGTTGTTTTTGTAAGACATCGAACTTAAATTCGCAAAGAAAGTTTGTGGGATTTCGCGCTTTTGATACAAAATTAACTTTTCACTTTACGACTTTCTCTATCTTCACTTATTAACTTCTCTCTTCTTCTTGATTGGGACGATAGCCGTTTATGCGATTTATCTCGGATTTAACAAAAGCGCCAGTTATTTCTTACGTACATTAATAAGCACAAACTCACTTAAACACCAAAGGCTGTTCTATATTTTTGTTTGGAAATGTAGAAGAACTCCACTGCAGCTCTATGTAGGTATTATTACTCTATATATGTATTGTATAAGTAAATGTATATGTATGTGTACTTAGTCTTAATATTTTAGCAGGCGCAAAATGTTATTTGACAATAAATTAATTAATACCTCCCGCCCATTTTCTAGGCCTTGCCTTGTAACAAATCAGCAGAAAGCAGGACATTTACTAAATCACGAGCACACGCACACACACACACGCACATATTAATTACGAACTCATGTCATAGTGGAACGTGCAAAAGAGATTAACTGGCTGGTGGGTGCGAAGTGCGTGAATGAAGTTATCATTTGCCCGCCAAATGCCACGCACGGAAACGCCTTAGCGATAGCAACGTTTACCAACTCAATTCTGCCGACTTGTTCGTGCAATGGCACTCTTAATCGCTGTTTGACATCTATTTGTTGTTTTTTTTCTTCTTCTTCTTCTTTTATTTAACGATTTTTATTGCATTCAATTTTATTGCTGTTAAACTGCTTACTCTTTGAAGGCTTATAAATGTCTGATCAATGACAGATTTTGCGCCAGTTTAATTAATTTCTCGCACCAAATAGGCAAACTCTCAGTTTACGCCACAATTCTAGTCATTTGACGACTTTTATGGCTTTTGAAGACTTTTTTCGAAACACAACAATCTCAAGTTTGCTAATATTACTAAACTTAAAGCCACTAACAATAAAGTTGTTGTATGTTTACAGTCTCGTTTGGCGTCTAAGGCGTATACGCAACATTTCGGCCAAAGTTTTTATTGTTCTTGTCTGGTATGCGATTAGTTGGCAATATTAAATACATTTGTTGGTATTATAATTCATGACTTAGCATGGCTTTATCGCCTCGCATTCACAGCAATTGCCGTAATGAGATAATGAATGAGACTTTTGGCGTAGCAGCATTTTTTAGTTTCCCGGTTTTATTACATAAAGTTTGCGAGGTTTTATTGATGATTAATGACTTTTTGACGCTCAATTGATAGGTGATTGCATGATGCGGAAAAGGAGGTACATTAATACTATGTTTGATGAGAAACAGATGTAAACATTAAGCAAAGCTTTTATTGAAAACCTTACATTTTTTTTGCAGGGAGCTGAAACAGTTTCACATTCATCCACTTGCAAATATAGTCCACTACAAATTCCAACACATCACATTTTTGACAAGTTTTTTATCTATTTTTTTGTCTTCTTTTGATGTTCCATGATTTTTGTATGGAAGTGCAGCCCATTGTTCAATAAAATTATAAAAGATGGTTAAATTTCAAATGGAAAATGTGCCTCGTCACTGAAGACGATTTTCTTCGAAAATTGGTCATTCACTGTTGCCATTTCCTGCCACTATTCTGACCATTGGCGACGCTTGAAATGGTCAAGAGGCTTTAGTTCTTAAGTCAATTGCACTTTGCAAGCGTGTAAATGCAAGTCTTTATGCACAATTTTCATCAACGACGACGAGTCAAGGTGGACGGCTCTTCAACTCCACTATCGCGAACAGCAGGAATATTTTTTGCATTACGAGCTGTACGAGCATACACTGGCATTTTCACATCTCCTACAGACCCGGTTTGCTCAAACTTTTGCACAATTTTTCCGATTGTACGCACATTTGGACGATTAAATTGACCGAAAAACTCACGAAGTGCGCGATATGCCTTTTGATTTGAACGCCCGTTTTCATAATAAGCCCGAATAATTTTAACGCGTTGCGCGATTATGTATCTTTGTATGGTTCAAATTGAGTTAGTCTGAAATTGAAAAGTATCAAATGAAATGTAGAAAAAGCTTGACCTTTAGGAGTGATTCACATTCAATATCGGCCCTTAAAATTTAACCACCCTTTATAACTGATTAATTTATTGATATAATTGTTGTTTTTTGCTTTAAAAAAAAGTCTTCGGTAAACACGCTACGAACTTATTCCCTAACCCAATTGTGGTGAAGGAATAATCGAATAACTTGTTGGTAACGAGGATGTTGCAATTACAGCAACGTCCGTAATTCCAAATAATAAGTTCAGCTATTTCCCCATTATTTCATTTGCCTACTACTCATTACTGCACTTCTCGACTGGCATAAAAAATAGTGTAGTATATCGAAAGTATATTTTTTTCTCTTGATTACACCGTTGAGAAGCATAGAGCCTCTACAAGGTTTCTCCAAGATATGATCGTATTAGCATTAGCGCAGTTTGTGTTTATGAAAAATAAGTCGTGCAGGATGGATCTTTTCCAGGTGCTCTTTGGCCGGCTACAGCTTCTACTTTCCTGAGAATTCCAATGAAGTGACATTCTTGTGATGAGTTTTTATCCAGCCTCGGTTTTGGCTCTGCGCCCCTGAGGATAAAGTTCCTAATTGCGCCATGCTTTCCACATAAGAACAAAACTCATCCCATAGATATTCAATTGGCATAAATAATAATTAGCCACATAAAACGCTACAGTTTCATGAGCTCATCCTCATATTAATGTATTCACTAAGCCTAACAAATTAGTGATGACATGGCGTATGCTAACAAACTATACGAAACCCTCTTGGCTTTCTGCGTACCAGCCCACATGACTTACAAAAATGAAGGGGGATGGCCTGTAGCAGATTTCTCACCCTAGCTAAATATCAAACACAAATAAATACACTTGCCACAAAAAGGTACTAACGCACACCCCTCACATACTGTTTCTTCCATCTCTCCTTTATAGAACTGGCCCCCACTCTCCTTAAGCTAGTCAATTGCCAAATGCGTACGCCACCACTTTGTGGGAAATGTGCTGATTACTCTGGGAATTCTGAACCTTTCTGTGCTTATCGCAAATAAATATGGAAGGATTTTTATAAATTTTTATTTGAATTTTTTTCTGCTGTGCATTTCTGTATTAATTTAATTTTTTCCAAAGTTTGCAAATAAAGCGAAATAAATTCTTCTTTGTGACTTCACTAATGCACTAAAAATTTGAGGCAGCAATTTTGATGACGTGACGAGTTTTAATTGAGTTTAAAAAAGTTGTCCTGCGGTCTGACTGCAACACTTTTAATGTTGACAAAGAACCTTCATAGACGAAAATGTGTTTAAAGTTGCAATAACTGTTTGAGTATATTTTGTATTGTATATGGATGTCTGTTTGGGCTGTGTAATGCCACCTTGGTCAAAAAGTTCCCGGAATAATTCCAAAAAATTCAAAATACAAGTTTATTCCTCAAAAGTGATTTTATTGCCAACGTAGATGCTACTTAGGAGGCAATTGAGAAGTAGAGTCCTCTCTTGACGAACAAAACTAACACTCTATAAGGCTCTCAACATGCCAGTCCTAACATATGGCGCAAAACGTGGACGATGACAACATCCGATGAAGCGAAGCTTAGAGTGATTGAGAAAAATATTCTGCGGAAGATTTTTGGACCTTTGCAGGTTAGCTATACACTATAAATAGTCATCAGGTTGTGTCAACCGCTTCATACTACTGATGGAATTCATAAAGTAGGTATTATCTAAATCTACTCACTTCGCAGGTGTAGTACAAAAGTGGGAGCCGAGATACCTAAACTTCAGGTCACCGAGAGCAAGACAGCTGACAAGAATGTGCTGAGATGATTCCATTTCATCCCCCAGATAGCTGTGGCAGAAAGGTCTCGGAATATCACCCTAATCAAACAGATCCGGGAATATATTCAGAAAATTCGAACTACCTCACCTTCAAAGTACTTTCCATCAACTGTAACGAACTTAGGTCAGCGTATGATCCAAGTCTCGAAACTTTTCCGGTATAGCCATTAGAGCCATCTTCGGGTTTTCCATTACCTTCTTTCGGTTGTTAAAATGCTGAAATGGTTCCCCGTAGTGGCTTATTGACTCGATCAAACAGAACCAAATCGTAGGAAAACAGAAAAAATCATATCAGGTGAATTCGAGGGAATTATTTTCGTTCTTGTTGAAATGATGGCAATGGTGCGACGGTGCGTTATTGGGGCAAAACCCCTGAACTGTTTTCCCACAAATCCCTTCTTTTTTGTCGAATTGCTTTACCTAAACGTTTCATAACGCCCAAATAATAGTCCTTATTAACTTCCTAATCTTCTGGCGAAAATTCGTGGTATACAATACCGTTGTAATCCATAAAAACCGTGTGTAACGATTTCTTTTTTGACTGAAGTGGTTTTTCGACGGTTTTTTTTTATCTCACCTCGTTCGTAGCTCTCCACTCACTCGCCTGATGTCTGGATTGCGTGTCATACTCATACACCCACGTCTCGTCTTCAGTAATGCGTTTGATGAATTTTAGGCCGGATTCAGCTTTGGAAATCATATCTTTGGCGATATCCACGCAGTCCCTCAAAAATAAATAAATAATTGGCGTGCGCACTTCTGTTAGGTGTTTGGCCGAGCTCCTACTCCTATTTGTGGTGTACGGCTTGACGTTGTTCCACAAATGGATGGTTCTTTGCTTTTATGAAATTCAGGACCTGTGGTCCCAAATCTTTAACTACAATGTGGTGAACCGATCCGTAAACATTACTCAAGTTCCCTGGCGGCTCCTGATGATTAATTTGTCATTATTGATCATTTCTTTCACTTTATTGATGCTTTCGTCTGTGTTCGACGACCTGCCATAACGTTCTACTGAGACTCAACAGAGTGGAGAGAAGGTAGTCGCGTACGCCGATGACTTCATGATTCTAAAAAGAGGTTTATTTACTTTTACTTTCAGCGAATGACTAGAAGGAGCTCTGGGAAAACTACCTAGGTGGGCTGGGAGCAGTGGCTTAAATATTAACCCAAGTAAAACGAAATTATTGTTGTTTACAACTAAAAGCAATATTTCTCAGTTTAGACTCAAACAATCAATGGGGTTGAAATTCCGCTAGCAGATAGAGCGACATATCCAGGAGTAGTGGTAGATTCGAAGCTTAACTGGAGGCCCAAAGTAGAAAAGCGGGTAGAAAAAGCGTATGTGGCTTATTACACTTGCAAAATGGTTATCAGTAAAAGCTGGGGTTGAAAGCGTAAGCCCGCACTTTGTATAAATAACGCCAACTTTACCCCGACGAATCCCAGATGGACCGCGGCATCGGCGCCGATGTATATCCGAAAGAGCTCGAAACTTCTAAGTCTTTTCGCCTGGGGATTTGGAATAGTTGATTGCCAGTACAAGCACAAGTTCTCGGGATAAGGGACCTCTGAAAAGGCCTCGGCGTCGTCCCCACACCAGATAACCTTGTAACGCAAATGCTGAACTCGAAAGAGAAATGGGAAGCAGTAAAACAGTTATCCACAAGGATATTAATAAAACTCCAAAACTTAGAATGGGAGCGCAAAGCGGTCCAAAGAAGGCATTTTGAAACAGCTCTACTGTGGGGATGACTTATTCACGAACATACGACAAGCACTAACGCGTGAAGTAAAGCCTCAAGACGAACGCAAACAGACGACTAGTCGATATCGAGTAACGATATTGCAATTTTCCGATGACCCATTGGTGACAGACCAATAGATGCTACCGATAGCGTATAACCCCAATAGGCAATTGAGAGAGGTACCTGGTGTGTTTAGAAGGCATAAAAACGGCGCCGCCTTGATGAAATGCTTTATTTATATTAAAAAATAGCATTTTTCTTTGAATATTAAAACAACACCTCTTATTCGAAAACCCTTTATAGTAATTAAAGATAAACAGAATCAAGTTAGAGTAAATGAAGAGCTTTATGCATCTTATAAGGCTCGTAAACGCGATCTGAAGTTAGCAGTCCAGCAAAGCAAAATTAGAAGCTTTAGAGAATTGGTAGATGGGACAAATGTAGATGCATGGGGTCTAGCATATAAAACTTTCATGCGGAATGTGAAGGGACCGCAATCACCGGAACCAACTTGCCAACTGCTATTACAAGTGGTTCTAATGCTCTTTCCGGCCCAGAAATACATTGATAATTCAGCGGACAAATACGATTTAGAGCCGAGTATACCTTCTGTAACAACAGATGAAGTGCTAGGTACACTGACCCGTATTAAAGACAAAAAAGCCCCAGGACCAGATGGTATACATAATGCTGCCTTTAAGACAGCTGTACGGACGAAACCACACATTATTGCGAATATGTACGAAACCTGCCCTAGAGAGGGAACTTCCCCAAATAGATGGAAGATTCAACGACTTGTGTCGTTCCTCAAACCAGGAAAGCAACCTGATGAACCATCAGCGTACCTACCGCTTTGTATGCTCGATACGGTGGGAAAAGTATTCGAATGTATCATATGCGACCGCCTACAAGCCTATCTCGAATGCTCATATGGCGTGTCGGACAATCAGTATAGTTTTCGAAGGGCGACGTCAACGGTAGATGCAACCAGAACTGTGAAAGACATTGCGCTCAAAGCAATTAGTGGTGGGCATTTACTTATGAAGTGCTGCGCTATCATTACTCTGGACATCAAAAATGCATTCAACTCTGCAAAGTGGGGCAACATTTTAATGTCTCTCAGAGTATCGGCATAATTCGTAGTTACTTCACCAACACAATATTGCAATACGATGCAGACCGTGGCCAAAAAACATCCCAAATCAATGGCGGGGTTCTCCAATGGTCTGCCCTTGGTCCAATTCTTTGGAATGCCATGTACAACGGAGTCCTCGAACTAAAACTACTCGTATCATAGACTATGCAGATGATATTGCGCTTGTAGTTACGCATAGATACTCGTACATAGACCAGCTGAAAGCAAAAAGCAATGACGCAGAAGCAAGGGTGAGGCTGTAGTTGGCAAAATCCGGATTTGAATTTATAGCCAAAAAAACCGAGGCGGTATTTACCAGTGGGCGGACAAATAAGGAGGAACTAAAACTACGTATCAGCACGCATGAAATACTCTCTAAGGACTCGATTAAGTATCTCATCGTTATAATAGACAGGCGTCTAAGCTACAAGCAGCACCCATCTACAGCAAGCGCAAAAGCTGATGCTATCAATGGAGCGCTTACACGAATGTTGCCTAATATGGGCGGCCGGCAAGGCAGCAGAAGACGTGTCTTATCAACGGTTGTAGACTCCGTAGTCTTTTACGCTGCCCCGATATGGGCCGAAGCTAAAACGTTCAGCATACAATATGCAGCATAGGTACGTCGCTGAAGTGCAATAAGGGTGGCTCGTGGATACAGAACGGTCTCAACAGACGCAATAGGCGTTATCGCGGGCAAACTACCAGCTGACATTCAGGCAATGGAAGGGAGCCGCCTCTATGGCAGGCGACTGGCCAACCCGTCATTAGAAGAAAAATCTGAAGTTACTGCATTCGATAGAAGAATGGCAAAGCAGATGGGATTTGTCAACTAACGGATGTTGTACTCATCGGCTTATCTCAAATATAACCCAATGGGTGATCAGGAAACATGGATACGTTGAATACTTCTCACTCAAATACTGAGAGGTCACGGTTGTCTTTGGGAATACCTCCATCGGCTTAATCTGGAGGACACCCCGTTCTGCCCAAACTGCAACAATGCAATAGAAAGCGCAATTCTTCTACTGCTATAATTTCAGAGAAGAGCGCCTAACGCTTGAAACACTTCTGGGTAGACAGCTGTGCCCGGAAAATCTAATCACCAAGATGATCGCATCAAATATTTGCTGGAATGCAGCAACAATGATAGGGCTATATCTTCAATGCACAGAGTGGCAACGCAACATGCAGCGAAGAAATCAACAACAGCTTTTGACTGGAGGTGACTGCCTACGAACTGACGACAAATCACAGATACGTGAGTCTAGTGCTCACGACGGTTTCAGACTATGACATGTCGGTAATACTTACGACACCTTTTCCGATGTTACATTTGCTGCAGAACTACTTATGAAGTGGAAGCAATGGATACTATCGATAGCGTATGACCTCCATACGCCCATGTGAGAGGAACCAGGACGCAAGCACCTGTTGTGTCAATAGCCATAAACATGGCTCCACCCTGACGAAATATTACCACGGTGCCAGGGTGGAATTCAGCCGATAAGGAGGGTTGTTATATTGTTAGTGGGAGCATGCCACACATGCCATTGGTGCGGCGGCACCTTTGATGACGGGTCTGACATTTTGATTTTAACCTCCTTAAAAAAAAAAAGTTAGAGTAAATCAGCTATTGCACATACAAATCACTCACATACATACATACTTGCATATTTTATCCAAAACGCTAACGTCTTAACGTAAGTCAGAGTCACATCAAAAATTTATTTTGTTTACTCAATCCATATCTGTGTATACTGCATAAAATCAAACGTTAGCTATTTAGCCGTAGAATCCTGCGTTGGCCCCACGCTAGTCACATTAAAATGAATGTCAGAAACTGTAAAGCGATAATTGCTGGAGTAGAAGACATTAAAAGGCAAATTTCGACAGGAAGTGAAAAACAAACGACTAAACCAGAAGAACTAAGTAGCGAGCAGTTATAACAGCCAACAGTTTAACGAGGCACAAAAAAAAATATATATGTTGAAAGCCTTAAAATAGTAAGCAGTGCTCAATTGCTGCTTCTAACGGTCATTACAAGTCAAAACCAGCGGAAATGTGCATAAATTCGCTGTCATTTGAAGGCAACCATATCGTAAAATCAACAAAGCCAAAAGGAATGGTTATCGTAGCAGTTCGAATGCCCCAGTTGGCAATCGTGCAAAGCCGAACTGGACATTGACTCAAAAATTCTCTTCATGGCGCTACATTAGCTGACTTTCCAATTTCTACGCCACTTCCTGTTTGCTTGGCAATTTGTGGCGGAAGGTGTGGATGTGGAATTTGCTCGCATACGCACTTTCAAACAGCTGTGTTTGCTTACAGTTTTGGGTTACTGCGTTTTCCGGTTTTCGTTGGCCAATAGTGCGGCGTATCGAAGTATTAATGAATATTAGTCTAAAATCATGGTGGCATAGTTTTTGAAATGTTTGACCATTTCAAAGCGCCAAATTTCCGTTTCCTGTGCCGAATTTGGACTTTTCACTTTTGTTAACCAGCACAACAATACGAGGGTTGTTTCAAAAGTACGTGCGAAGTCAGAGAGATGGAACTACTAGGACGTCACTGGGTATGTTTCGTTAGTAGCAAGTCTTGGAACAACACACACCAAGTTTCAACCAGATCGGTTTATTTCTTTGTGTTCGGCATTCGTTTGAATCGAGGAAGTCGAGAGAGTTTCCTTTTCCATCACGACAACGCATCAGCTGACGCCTCAAAAGTTGTGGTCGCAAAATGAAAAGAAATGGGGTTCCAACGAGTTTCATCCGACAACTGGTGGTATATCTGACAGTGCCCAGTGCTTACTTCATTTCCCCAGAAACCGTTTAACTTGAACCTATACGCCGCCTTCATCGCTTCCTTTCGAACTTAAAGATCTGGAGATTGCAAGTCCAGAGTGGCATTAAGGGCATCACCAGATGTCGTACTCATGGCACTTGTGATACCCAAGCACACACTTCTCTGTAGTCTGTTTAGGGGTTTTACTCTGGAATAAATGCAGTAATGGGTCTAATCAGGGTGATGTCCAACCAGCTAAAGGTTCCCTTACACTGCCACAAGACTTTTAGTGTTCGAGAGACCTTCTGCTCGACGTGGTTCTTCCAGGTAAGCTTACTATCTAGGATTACTCCTAAGTATTTAACCTCAGAAGACTGTTGCAGTGTTACCCTTTTCAATGTGCGTAGTAACAGGCCTTCCCTATTGCGTTTCCTAGTGAAAAGGGAGAGAGTACACCACCTTGTGGGCAACCCTTCTTACCCTCAACGTTAAGTTTGAGTGGGTTGGGTACCACATTTTTAAGTCGCTATATTCTGTATTCAAAATTGTGGCTGTTAAAATTCTGTGGTAAAAATTTTTACCTAATAAAATTTTATTTTGGGAGATGAAACATATCACAATCCCGAAAACCGTACGGTTAATGAGAAGAATCGCGCGCAAGTAATGCAGGATTTTTTGTTTTATACAGAAAAAGGCGCAACACCGTCAGAGGAATAAATCATCAAAAATCAAAGCAAATTGAAAGCTACTTTAGAATTGCACTTTGTCATAGTAAAATTTAATGAGCTACAAAACTGCGTACCTAAGTTTTTTAATTCTGGTGAAAAGGTTTGAAATTTTGATGAAAATTTGTGGAATTTTTATAAATCTTGTAAAAAGTTTGAAATCTTGATTAATTTGAAACGCATTAATATGGTGTTTGTTGCAGAATGAACTATGTTTCTATAGAAAATAACTGAAACTGAAAATTAAAAAAAAAATTTAAAAAAATTAAAAAAAAAATAAGTAGCCAAGTTTTATCATTATCCTCAAACCTCATGTCAAATGAGAATAGAAGGAGCAGCTGGTCGGCCTCATCCGAGCAGCCCAGCTGAATAGTGACTTCCGGCAGAAATAGAGTTAATAAAGAGAAAAGATTCTATATTGAATTAATTATTAGATAAATCTCAGTTCCTTTTATTTGTTGATAATTACCCAAAATTCATTCTCGACACTTATTATTACATCACTCACTTTGTATTAGAGGAATAAAAAATGCCACTTCTTTTGCCCTTGAGCAATAGCAATTTTGTATAGCGCAGCACCTTAATGTACTCTGTATGAGTGTGTTCATGTTCAAATATAAATATATTTATGTGTAGTTGTGGTAAGAATATACATAGATGAAAAAGCAGAAAATCAGATAATACACTTCCGGCAATAGCCACCGAATTTCGGGTTGGTTGCTCAATGTCTCACACAATCAATACAAAGTGGGTTGGCCTTAAATGTTTATTGCATTCCATTCGGAGGCACTGCATGGTAGTTAAAGCAAAAATTTCAATGGCCTTTTGATTCATGTGGAGTTTTTTTTTGGGTATTTGCTTGCCGCTTGCTCACAAATTGCGAACTCAGCTCGCCCTCAGTTGCTAGGCTAGGCTGCGCACAGTTTAGTAGTTTAACTTTTCACTTTCACTTGCCTTCTTAGTTGTGCTTGCTCTCGTGCCTTTCATTCAAACATTTGTTATTGAATAGTGTGCTTTTATTGCTCAAAATAATTGAAGCTCTTCTTTAATTGGCAGTTAAGTTTTAGGGATAATTAATTTTTAAGTGATTTCTTGTCACATTTTATGGCACTTTTGTTTACTTTTATTATTTGCTATTTTTAAGAAACTTGAAACGCATTAACAATTTGTCAAAGTTTTTTTGAATTTTCGTAAACATTCAAACTTGGATTTATGTGGAAAATCATGTAAATTTTCATTTAAAATATTATTAAAATATAAGTAAGAAACAAATAAAGTGTCGAAACTTGCCAATGAGTGCCTGTGCTTAAGTGGAGGAGGAGATTAATATGGGGAACCCACTTCGCTTCGGTGATTTCCATAAATTCTGAGTACCGCAAAGCATTCACATCATAATAAAAACCATAGAAGTCATAAAAATCAGCAGTTGTATCTATTTGGAGTCTGTTGGTAGTCTTGCCATTATAAGTTTATTGGATAATTTCACCATTTTTTGATTATCATATTGCGAGTCAATTTTGTGTAGACGTTGAATGGAATACATAGATAAATATTTGTGTATATAAAGGGTGGTTAAATTTCATGGGCCGATGCCGAATGTAAACCACACCTAAGCGTCAAGCTTTTTTCTGCACTTCATTTGACCATTTTCAATTTCAGACTAATTCAATTTGAACCGTGGAAAGATACACAATCGAATCATTGGTCAGAATGGTGGCAGGAAATGGCAACAGTGAATGACCAATTTTCGAAAAAATCATCTTCAGTGATGAGGCACATTTTCACCTCAGTGGATTCGTCAATAAGCAGAATTGCCGCATTTGGGCGAATGATAATCCAAGTATGGTTGCCGAAAAACCAATGGACCCACAAAGATTGACTGTTTGGTGCGGCTTATGGGCCGGCGGCATCATTGGGCCGTATTTTTTCCAAAATGAGGCCGGTCAGGCAGTTACTGTGAATAGTGTTCGCTATCGTGAGATGATAACGAACTTTTTATGGCCCGAATTGGAAGATATGGATGTGGACGATATGTGGTTTCAACAGGACGGTGCCACTTGTCAAACAGCTAACGAAACAATGGCTCTTTTGCGCGAACAATTTGATGGCCGAATAATCTCACGTCGCGGCGATGTCAATTGGCCGCCAAGATCATGTGATTTGACACCGTTTGACTTCTGTCTTTGGGGTTATTTGAAAGAAAAGGTGTACGTCGATAAGCCAGCATCAATTCAAGAGCTAAAGGATGAGATAATTCGGCACATTAACGGCATAGAACTTCAATTATGCCTCAGCGTCATCGAAACCTTGGACCATCGGATGGAGGTGTGCCACCGAAACCGCGGGGGCCATTTGGACGATATTTTGTGAAATGATAATAATTTCCTAAAAAAATTGTATTTTATTCAACATCAATACAGGCCCTTGAAACTTAACCACCCTTGAGATAAGGAACTATTTGCATTTGGTTGTCTTTGGAGGTGTGCCGCTGAGGCCACGGTGGCTATTTGGCCAACACTTTGTTCCATACGTAATTGAGCCATACCAGTATTATTATTGTATAATAAAGAGAAATGACAATAATTTCTTAAAAAAGTTGTATTTTATTCAAAATCAACACCGGCCCGTGGAACTTAACCCCCCTTTGCAGTAAATAGAATATTTATAGGTAATGCGACGCTTTTTCTACTTTTTGGATTCAAAAGTCACAGAACTTAGCAAATGATTTCTCAACCAGCTGGAACCGGAATGTTAAGTCGGGGGAAACTAAAATTTCCATTATAATGAATTTTATTTTAAAGGACATTTTTCAAACGTTTAAAAAAGGATAATTGGAAATGAAAAGCAATTTTAAATATTTATTTAGTTTTTTTTTTTGCCCTTTTTGAGCAAAACTTTTACTATGCTTCACACTACTACGCTTAAGCCGAAAGAAGGTGGAAAGAATTAACTACATGCACCACAACAAGAAAAATAAGGCCGTCGTACAATATCCAGAGGACGAATTACCTTTTAGGATGCGCACGACCAAACATTTCACGCAACCCTTACAGGTCACTGGAAGGTAGGGGATTATGCAGCCAGACTAAACCTTCTTTTCAGTGCCATCTGCAGAAGCTGTTAGGTGGAGGTGGTGAAAGAATGGCTTTTCCACAATTTATGGGAATGTTCAGGTCTAGCTAGAGTAAGACTTCGCTCTTCCGGTAAGCCGATGCTACAGCAAATTAATAAAATTTCAGACATTGGGATAAAAAGTTGGCTGCTATACTTGGATCTCGTGAAATGAATCTGACTCAAAGAAAAAAAGACAAGAAATCGCACGAGAACAGACTTGCTAAAAGCATTATTTCAATAGAAATACTCAACTACTTCAGCAACAACAACAACAAGGCGCCAAATGTAACCGTTATGTTATGCTTTGTTTCGGGATTACTCGGCTTTGGCTATGTGAACGTCTTCATACAAATTTGTGTATTCCTAGTCGGCTGTCGAATGGATGTTAACGTCAACGCAACGCGAAAATTGTACGTTGACGGGTCTTAAGAATAAGTAAAGAATAAGAAATGAGCTGTAAAGTTCTCTATGTAGCAGCCAAAGCTTTTCTTACAAATTCCGTTGGAATGTCCAATTCTTGTATTCGATCATTTTTGTAATAAATCAACATCTCACTTTCATTACAATGCCTAATCGATTGGAAAAAATAAGTCCGATCCAGAGCAAAGCAGGTGGTGATGGTTTGTCTTTTGGCGTATAAAGAACGATATAAGCAGATAGGCCTGTGCCTGACTCCATACCATTAAATTTGCAAACTTGTAGCTGTACTTACCCGTCATTGGACGATCGCCACCCACACAGAAAAGCCAAGTTTAAAATTAATCCCCATTACAGAAGCTTTGGAGCCATTCAGAGAAGGAGACTCTTGCTCACTTTCTCTGTAAACATCCGGGCCTGGCAGCTAAACGATTAACGTCACTGGGTGCACCCTTCTTCAATAGCCAAATTCAAGATGGCATAGACTTCCGTAGGGAATACAGTGACCATCTGTCCTGTGGCATAGGAGTACTTAGTGTCTTCGTTCCAGTACCATCCAGATCGGCTACCATCACTGGTTTTCGATCCGACGGTGTAGAAAGTGACCGTAACCCATGCGCAAAGGTTCATACATCTTCTACCATAATATTTTTCTCTAACACTCCAGGAACCGTCTCATTGAGTACTGTTATCGCCCAAGGTTTTGTGCTATACTTTAGGTGCAAGTTGCTGTAAATACCGTTCGGGGTTTGTGAAAATTTCTTGTTTGATGACAGAAGATACTTTTGTCTTGCCCTCGTTCACTCCCAGACCCACTGCTTCCGTTCTTTATCCAGTTTATGAAACACAAAATTAACAAGATTCCAACGGAGGCTGATCCATGTAGGCTATCAATGTAGCCAGCCCGGTCAATAAGCTTAGTAAAAAATGATTCATATAAGTAATTTTTTAACATCCTTACTGTCGTATATGCAAAGTAGCGAACGCAAAGAAGTTTTGGCTGAGCTGACCAACACAGCAACAACTAAATTTAGAAATGAAAATATTATCCCCAGGAGAACAGTGACAATTTATTTAAACTTACAGCTACAATATGAATATATTTTCCATTAAACTTAGTTCGCAAGACTAATAGCGAAAATTGGGAAACCAACTTGTTGAACATACACAGGGTGGTCTTAATACGGGTATCTGTATTATCTCTGTGTGGACGCTGTAAGTTTTTTGTTGGAAAAGCTTCGCTGCCAGTCAGTAAAATAATTTCTCCATCTGTAATGTGCCTGGGTTTATGCTTCAATAACCTGTGGAAGCTTGCAAACATTCCGGCCGAACGTTATATCAATGCGGACTTATGGAGCAAAACTCAATAAACGCCTGTGCTCTTTGAGATATGAGAATGAAAATGGCGATGGATTGGCCATGTCCAACGTAGAGTAAGTGACTAACATTGACTGGGACCCTTATGGTAACCGTATAAAAGGGATACCGGCAAATACATGGACACGACTTCTAGAACGGGAAATCCGTTCCATGAACCTGAGCTGGAGTGAAGTGAAAGCTTTGGCGGACAACCGACCCTATTGGACAAATCTTGTTGTGGCTCTCTGTTCCCACTTCGAACCTTCGGACATACATATATATACATCTGTATAACCTTTTGGAACCATTTTAAGCTTGAGTTCTGTATTGTGCAAGCTGTGTGCTTATTGAAAATGAGGTTTGGCTGAGGAGAACTTTCATCTCGGCGGCAAAGTCAGTAAACAAAATTGGCGCATCGACTATTGATAAACCACCCTGCTTTTCGAGCATCTATTTACCCATAGGCGACCGCCAGAGCCGAATGGGTTGGTGCGTGCCAACGCCAAATGATAGTGAAAAAAGTTGTTTCTAATAGCAGTCGTTATTGCCTGCCGAGGCAAGCCTTCGAGTGCATTTCTGCAATGAAAACACTCCTTATGAAATATCAACTGTAGGCCTCCACTTTTGTGGAACAACATCACGACGCACACCACACCTGGTAATGGGGGACGCTTGGTCAAACACCCTATGAAGGGTGTAAGTGCCAATTATAAACATGTAATAAAGGGTGATCAGATTGGAGGTACTTTTTCCAATACATTTTTTTGACAGATAATGCGTGACTTCTGTGAAACTAAATTCATAATTTTTTCAGTATTCATTAACATTTAATCATCCAAAGACTTACGCCTCAACCACGTTTAGAAATCGTACATTGAAAACAACCCTTTCGCGCGGCCTATAGAGGAGGAATCATCGGCCCATATTTCTTCAAAGACGAGGCTGGCGCCAATGTAACAGTGAATGGTGAATGTTATCGCGTCATGACAAACGACTTTTTGATGCAATAAACTGAAGCCTGTGAACTCCATTTAGACGGCGCTACTTGCCATACAGTCCGTGAAACAATAGACTTACTGCGGCGTCGTTTTGGTGAGCAATTTATCTCTCGTTTTCGTCTCGGCCTAGTGGATTGGCCACCAGTATCGTGTGATATCACGATTATCTTAACTATAAAAAGTAAATTACCCCTTGTTTTAAATAAATTGAATGCGGCTTGAATCTACTTCATTTTTAAAAAGATGCGTACACTAGGACCACCCTGTACAGAAATGCGAAAATGATGATACCAATTTTATATGGCAAATTTACGTATTTGTGCTGTTGGGTTGCTGTTGGCTTTTGCGCTAAAGTTAGCCTCTTTAATTGAGATTTATTACCGTTGCTTGTGTTGAGCATATTTTCATGTTGTTGGACTAATTTTCATTACTAAACTGCTGCCGCTTAGCTTCCAAAGTGTTGTTATGAGTATATCGCATTTATTTAGAAATACAAATGAATGTTCATTCGGAATTAATCTTCTGAGAATTGTTGTTTATTTGTTCTCATAACTTATTCAAAAGTAAAGAGACTCACAAATTGACTTGTAGCCTGAAATTTAGTCTCACCAATTTAATTTATTTGAATGCCTATTTTTGGTTTGCGTCTCATTCTGTTGGCTTGACGAAATTTGTAAGTTACCTTTGATTACAAGGCCGATAAAATTCAAGTAAGGGTCTGAATCATCTTTTATAATATATATTGACGATTCTTCCTTTTGTTTCTTCCTTTTTCTTTCAGTTATATCTCACTTTCGACAACTAACTTTTGTTTAGCTACCGAAAAGTCTATCAAAAAGAAATCCAAGCTCCATGGCTCTTGTAAAAACTCGTTTTTAAGAGATGTCTGTCTTATATCCGGTTGGTAATATGCAGTTGATTTTTAAATTATTACTGAGGATGCCATTAATAATTCTTTAATAGGACCAGTACTGGAAAATTTCTGTCAGAGTTTACGTCGACTGAGGTCGCTATGTAGGCAGACTCTATCAAATTTTTAAGCAGCAGTCACCACTTGGCATTAAATCCGGCAAAAACTAATTTTTAAGTACACTTCTGTCATGAAAAATATTCTCAAAAAATGCATCTGCTAATCACTCTACCATGAGGAAGACAAGAACAAAAATTGAAGGATAATATCCACCTAATCATTTACCAAGGTTGGATTTGTATATGCGATTCAATTATTATTTTTTATTACCATCAAAATATTTGTTAAATAAATAAATAAATAAATAATTGGCGCTTACACCCTTTTTGTGTGTTTGACCGATCTTCTCCTCCTAAAATAAACGGAGGGACATTTAGTTTTAAGCCGTCTCCGAAAGGCAAATTTCTTTTATGAAGAGTTTTTTATGGTTATGGTCGGAGGTTTTTCATCGGCTGACGAGGGGCGATCGCTAATAGAAACAACTTTTTTTATCTTTTTGCTGTTACATGCACTGAGATTCGAGCCTACGTTTTCCCGAATGGTAGTCATTCGGCTACTACGGCCGCCGAAAAAACAGATTGCATGATTAATTTTGCGCTACCTTGTGGTAGGTAGGTAAAATGGCAAGAGTGCCACAGGCACACTTCAAGTAGCATTTATGTGCCGTTTTGATACCATAATGTGGACCCATTACCTGTGCAAAGAAAAATTTTGGGAAGAGAAAACCTTCCACAGCCATCCAGTGCTGTTGATGTAGTGGAGGAGAGAAAAGGGATCCAGGCTGGAGAATTTCTTCAAGTCATCCCCAAAGGACATGCTAAAAAATCTCAAGCGCCGGACATTTGCAGAGAAAGTGTTCAACAGTATCTTTCTCTGCAGGATCCCCACAGCTTCTGCAATAGGGGCTGTACGGAATTCCAAGCTTCTCCGCATAAGTACCGATGTCCCAGTGACCAGTGAACACCGCAATGAGTTTGGAAATTTAATGGCGGGGGATTCCCATCACCTTAAGCGTTCTGTTTCTATCGTATTGGGGCCATAGTGTTTTCGAAATAGTACACGATGAGACAGACCTCCATCTGTCTTGCGCTTGTTTTTAGAAAGAAATTGTGTAGTTTCCCTTTAACAACGGATGAAGGGACACCGATGTCTGAGAGGGGGACAGCTGAAACGGTTTCTGTCTTCCTCTTCCTGGCAAGCTCGTTGGCAATTTCATTTCCTTCTATATTCCTATGCCCAGGAACCCAGATAAGGGAGATGTTTCCTGTCGATCGAGATGTTTGAGTTCCTCCTTACAGGAGTTCCCCAGAAGAGAGCTGCAATACGGCAACGACAGGGCCTTGATCGCAGCTTGGCTATGGGAAAAAATATTAATATCTCCGTCCCAACAGCGATCCCGAATCATTTTGTATGCCTGCAGGATCGCGAAGCCCTCTGCTTGAAAAACGCTGCTCATTTACGGCAGTTTAAAGGATACCGAAATGCTGGCTGATTTAGAGAAAACCTGCGCTCCCACTCCAGATTCGATCTTGTATCCGTCAGTGAAGACGGAGGTACCTATATCCGTGCCCACTCTCCCCTCCTTCCAGTCTTGCCTGCTCGGGATGATAGTCCTAGCACAACCCTCAAATCCCAGTTTGCGGATGGAGAGATCAGTGCGAAGAACAGAGAAGGAAGGAGAGATCTGCTTCAAGATGCTACTATGTCCTACGGGAAATTGTCTCCATAGGCCAAGCTCTTTCAACCTAATAGCGCTCTGAGCAGCAATGGATTTAACCTGCAGAACCACAGGAAGTAAATGCGCCACCTTGTATTTAGTAAGCATTTTATTTACCATCTCACCTGTAGGCGAAACCTTCTAGAAAGATCAGTGAGATAATTTTAATGATTCGTTAAAGCGAGAGTTCGTTATACTGAACGCCCACTGTACTTAGAATTTTGGCAAAGTAAGCTAACGATTTCATCACATATCCGGACACGTTCAGAGTTTATCGAACAACATTTTTAGAACTCAAAAATGTATCTCAAAGTTTCTTTAGCTCAAAGTCTATCCGTACAACTTGTTTTTTAAAAAGTTCAATTCATCGGACTGTTAAATTTACAATAACAAAGTTTCGTATTGAAATTGTACAACTTCAAATTTTAACAGCCTGATACATTTTCATATTAATTGGTGAAACTCGGATTGATGAAATTAATCCAAAATAATAAATAACTCTAAATTTAGGGTATTACTCGTTACCTCTCTTGGTTTCAGCTGAAGTATTCCACTGTTTCAGCAAATAGCTACCCAGCCACTATCTTGTAAACTTTTATTTTTTTATTTACATTTTATAGCAGTGAGAGAGAGGGAATTTTGAGTTTGTTATAAAAATTAAGAATTATGAATTTATTTAAAATTTTGAAGACATAAATTTTAGACAGCTTTGCAATAGCTGTTTCTTTTTTTGATTTTTTCTTTTCGCCGAAAACATTTTTGTTTCCATGTTGATGTAATCCAGGAACAAATAAAATTCACTTTATTTATAATTTACTGGCCAGAAGCTACAAATGTTTTGCTTTGCTTTTACAATAAGTTTTAGATATTTAAATGGGCTAAGGTAATGCAATTAGAAACCATTTTCTTCTATGTTTGCTGCAATTAAATAATTTTCCATGTGCTCAAAGGAAGAATGAACTGCAGCGAACAATGTATTTTATTTTATTTCACGCTAGATGGCACTGTTCTCGAGATATCTGAAATAATCGTATTTGTGGTCTGAGTAAAAGTATTGATATTTAAATAAAAAAAACGTGATTATCAGGGAATACCATGTATGTGCTTGGAGCTATATAATAGATTGACTTGATTGATTATATCCATATACATAATTGGCGCATACACCCTTCTGTATATTTGGCCGAGCTCCTCCTCCTATTTGTGGAGTGCGCCTTGGTGTTGTTCCACAAATGGATGGACCTACAGTTTTAAGCCGACTCCGAACGGCAGATATTTTTTTTCATGGCAATAATACATTATGGCAGAAAATATAAATGATTTGCCATTTGCTGCCGAGGGGCGACCGCTATTAGAAACAACTTTTTTCTTCATTTTGGTCTTTCACCGAGATTCCAACCTACGTTTTCTCCGAGTGCCGAATGATAGTCATGCACCAACCCATTCAACTACAGGTTGGACGATGACAATATGCGAGAGATGGATCTTAACACTATTTACCAAAAGAGTCAAAACGACACCTTTCAAATTGTATCTTAGTATTATCCTCTGACCCTAATCACGTTCTCTCAATTCCTGTTTTGACTTTTTATATAAAAACTTTTCAATTTATTTGGCAGTATATCCTTCATTTAGCTGATGCTAGTTTTGGAAATTCGTACCTTGCATACGTATTTCTGCCGTGGGGTGTCTTTTTGATTTTACGATTTACAACATTTTAAGATTTTAAGTAAACTTAATACTAAAAGTATTGGCAGCATCATTTCAATACTCGTACTATCTTATAGAAAAATTTTCCTTATAATTTTTATTTTCGAATGCCGTTTGAAATATTTCATTTTTCTGCAGATCATTGAAGTGATAAGTTCTAGAAACGATTGTATAAAGTAGTTTTTGAGTTTTGCTTTTGTATTCCCAGTAACTTCAATTCAGATATTTAGTCGTGTAAAATTTCTTGTAATTATAATTTCAGATGTGCAATCAGAAGTGTCTATAACTTTGGTTGGTTTATTTATTCTAATTTATATATACATAATCCACAGGGTCCGGAATTTCAAAATGTAGGGGCCTATTGCAGAAAGTAAAAAGTATAAGTGAAGAATGTTCGTAGATTGAAAAAGACCTACACTCGGAAAGAGATTATTTGTCTGAATTTTCCGAAAATGACTATGAATTCTATAGCGAATATGAAAATGAGTCGTTGAACACTGCATACGAAGAGGAAAATATTTTGAATGCACGTAGGAAGCGAAAAATAATGAGGTTGCTAACAGAAGTTTGGTTGGTTGGTTAAAGTGACCATTCTTCCAGAATCCAACTAGGGCTTCCGCACCATTTTGTTGCCACATCCTCGTTACCAATTATTTACAGCAAGACTATATCCAGTCTGTGCGGTTTAGGAACCTTATTAGGTTGTCGACGTCTAAGCCAGACAGTTGCTCGAGACTCTCGAATAGGGTTTACATTCTGCCCTTCCATAGGGCAGGACACTCGCAGAGGAAATGGAAGATGTTTTCCTTTTTCTCAGGTTGTTTACAACTATGATAGTATGTGTTGTGAGGGATACCAATTTTGGCTGCTTGTTCTCCCACAGACCAAAAGCCAGTTATGACTGCCGTTAGTCTCCAGGTGTTCCGTCGTTTCATGTTTATCAATGTTGACGATTGCTTAAAGTTGTAGGTGGGCCATAACGTTCTGCTAATTTTGCATTTCGTCTGGTCTCTCCGTCCACAATTCGCAATTCGGAAGTATTTTAGGGAAATTGCACTCTTGACTGCTCCTAATGGTGTGAATACCGATTCTGCAAGAGTGTTATTCATGGCAGATCCCCTTCTTACCAGTTCATCTGCTTTTTCATTACCTTCAATGTTCCGATGTCTCGGTACCCAGATTAAGGTAACCACTCAGCAGTTTGTTAAGCTATAATAAAATTTTGCAACGGATGGGTTTTTGAATGACAATACAAAATATCTATATGTGTATATATCAAACAATTATTTCTGCAGTTCAAAACTACACCTTTTGGTAGAAATATGTTAACACAAAATCGTGTTAAAGTACCATATTTCAGCGAACAGTTCTCGGAACGGGGAATACGATTTACATCTGAGCTAAGAAAACATGAAAATAATTGTGTGAGTTAATTGAGATTTAGGAAATTGACTGGCTAGGTTAACTTAAAGAGAGTATTAATACTACTCTCGCCTAATAGGCAGGCAATATGCTATGTAAAAGGAGGGTAGAGATACCAATCAGCTCGGGTATCATAACGGCAAAGACATCCAGATGCTGCCCGCAAGGTTGTGAATAACAATAAAAAAATGGCGAGAAAAGCCATTAAAGTATTCATGACTTGTTGATATGCTAGGGTTATAACACCAAAATTACCGGGATATATCTATAGTCTATATAAGCTATAGTCAGACCTACATATGATTTCCTAGCGGGCAGAAGTCTAGAAGTAATTAATATGTTAAGAAGTTTACACTTGTGCACAGAAGGCATGCGGACCTTCCCCATGTTCTTACTGAACGAACTCCAAATTTAAATGCCATGGGACATGATACTTACGATGTTCAGTTTGGTTAAACGCTTCAAGACTGAACTGCACGATAAAAATACTTGCGAAGCGTTATCTATAACGAACAAGATAAACCAGGTGCCAAGGTAAATAAGGTGCCCTGAATCTCAAGAAACCTTGAATGCAACTACAACAATAAAATATTAGCTATTACAACTGATAGCCAGGCAGCAATCGAGGCTCTCAACTCTTTCCAGGTTACATCAAAACTAGTGCTAAATATCTTAGGGCGGCAAAGTCGGAAATTGAATGTAATTGAAATTTGCAAAGTCTTCATAAGTTTTATGAGCCCAACTCGCACAAATGCAGGTTTAGTATACGTTGACTGAGTCTTATGACTAGTTCAGTCTAATTTTGTACCGCTACTCAACACAACCCGTCGTCGAAAAGAACTCGTTTAAGGGTTACTCTACAAACCACATGACGACCACACCAGCTGCTTTTTGTTAAAAATATGTGGTGAGCGAACGGTATTGGCGTTGGAAATAAAAAGATACAGAACCCTTTATCTGTACCGTTTACTTGTACCATTGAGAGTGACGTTGAATTTATCTTAAGTTTTGAAAAAGAGTGAAGCTCTGATGCCCCTACAAGCAAATTACACCAATCAGTCTTCTGGGGCTTGTTTTTATGCCAAATATGCAATTTTTCTAATTCCCGTGCGTGACCATTAAACCCAATTTTCATAAGTAGACATCGACAATTAGTAGAGCCCGAGATGATGTCAATGACAAAACATATCGTAAAAGTGCACGCCTAGTATCTAAAGCCATAAGATTGATTAATAAGCAGCCGAGCCAGTGAGCAAAAAGCAAAATGGGCAAGGACCCTCTGTACAGACTCTAACCTCTGTATTAATATAAACATCACAATTCAGACTTTTCTCTTGAAAGTGTAAGTGTAAAATGTATATAAGTAGGGAAATTCAGAATGGATTCACAATATATGTACACCCAAGTCTTTAAATTCATTACCTGAGTTCAGCGATACATTGGAGATACAGTAGGGGGCACGTACAAGACTGACCAATTTAGCGTAGGTGTTCTACATTTATTCATTTATACAAAGCAAATTATGATACTATTCGTGTGAATAATTGCAAAGAAACAAAGCTTTATTAAATCTACTACAAATATAAGTATGTCGTGTGAATATAGATATGTATGTACCGTTACTCATATGCACAAACATCAATAGCAGAAAAAATATAAAAAAATAAAAGTTCTGTGAAATGTGTCGGGCATACAAATAAAGCTACTTACTTACATACATACGAGTATTATTGGTTATCATCTTCTATTTATGTAGTGATGCATGTTAATCCTTTGGCTCTTGACATGGTCAGCCACATTCGAGCCATGAATTGCTTAAATAGTTCACTACGAAATACTCCAACTGGTTGACTAGTCAAGAAATTCGCCATTTCTCCCCTAATTTACTAACACATTTTTATACGCTGTCTCAGCTTATTGCTGTTGTTGCATGCTCTGTCGACCTCACTTCGTGATATTTTTTCATTTTTTTTTCATATAAATTGCGCGCCAGTGACAAGTACTAGTTTAGCTGTCATGTTTATGACTCCATGCTGACACTTCTGTAGTGCGATGACAGGTTTGTCTGTGCCAGTATTAGTCTCTGGTTTATTTTGAGCAAAGATATGCTATAGGATTTATTTTATTTTTATGTGTAATAGGATTACATCTACAGCGACATTTTTCGAACAATTCTCGTGGGAAATAAAAAATCCTGATGATTATTGATTGTGATATAAGGAATTTGTGTCAACTATTTAAGGGGGGAAGTCTAGGGGGCATCTTGGTGCACTTTGGTACGTTAGCATTATCGTTCGGGGTACTTTGGTAAGGTTTTAAATTGTCGCCGATTGCCATGAAAATTAAATTAGATGTGCAGTATAGAGTTTTAAACAGGCTGGATGGCGGTGGACTGGAGATAATAAAAAAAATAGTATTTGTGATGCGAATTGGTTAATAATTGGAAAGTGGAGTCTTTACACCGGTTTATAAATAATTAATATAATTTTTTTTTATTTAAGAAATTCACAACCCAATTCCGATGTAAAGTCGGTTGCTAAGTCCGAAATCCAATAAAAAGGTGCGTTTCATTTGGATTTGGAGTTTTCAAGAGATATTTTTAGTTCGTCTTTCAGACTTAATATCTGATTTCTGGAAAAAAGTATTATTGATATGTGGTTTTATGAATCAAATTTATTACCCTAAGTAAGTTGTTACGAAAAAACCAACTAAAGATATCAAAAAAATCGATTCTATATTGGCCACTTGTTAAACTTAACTTAACGAGTGCTTTAATTCTCAAGGGAATAATTTCTTACTAACTGGCGGAATTTTTTATATAACTTGAATTTATAACTCGAATTTGTTTTAGATATATTATGTTAAAAAATTAGTGCAAAAACGTGTTTTGCGACAAAATTTTTTTTTTTCAATTTTGAACAAAAAAAAGCTTTTTTTCAATTTTTTCAATTTAGAACAAACAAATTTTTTTTTTCAATTTAAGGTTAAAAAATTTGTAAAAAAAGTGTTCTGTGACAAAATTTTGTTTTTTTTTCAATTTTAAACAAATAATTATTTTTTTCTCAATTTTAACAATTGTGAACAAAAAAAAATTTTGGTTTCCCAATAAAAATTTTATGAAGTATATATTCTAAAACAAAAAGAAAAAAACATAAAAATAAAAAAAAGGAAAATAGTAGACTTAAAAAAAATTTAATTCAAAAATTTTTCCAAAGAGTATATTTTTTCTAAAAAAAAGCATTTTAGAAATGAAAACAAACCGCAGATATTTCACTTAAAAAAACTTTACACCAATTTTCAATATGGAAAAAATTTTGTTCTACTAATTTATAAACATTTTTCGAAATTTTCAAAATTCTTTTCCGAAATAGTTTTTTTAAGTATAGTTTTTTCTAAAACAAAACATTTTAAAAAATAAAAAACAAACTAAAGTATTTCAATTTAAAAACTTTATATCGAACCTTTTAAAATGTTTTCCGAAAAACTGACAGTACTTGACTTTAAAAAACTTTAGAGAGTTTTCGGAAAATCGATTTTTTTCAAGAAATTTTTTTTCCCAAAAAAATTTAGTAAAGTATATTTTTCCTAACATCAGCCATTCTAGAAATTAAAAAAGAGACCGAGTATATTTCTCTTTAAAAATGTTCATATCGACATTTTTTTTTTAATTATATTTGTTTCTGAAACAAAACATTAAAATAAAAAACAATTCCAACATTGAATAAATTTGAAAACTAAAAAGAATTTTTTTTGCAGCTTACTTCGTACTAAAATTAATCCTACAAATAAACCAATTTTCCAAAAAAAAAAAAAAAAAAAAATTGGAAAACTAAATCCGAACTACTTGGATCACAAGACATGGAATCGTACTACTGTAGAATTTTCGATAAGTCGATTTGTTTTGTCAAGAAATTTATTTTGTTTTTGTCAAGAAAATATTTTGTAAAAAAAAAATTTTTTTTTTGATTTATAAACTATATTTTTTGTAAAACAAAACATTATAAAAACTAAAAAAAACGAAAATATTTCACTTTAAAAAACTTAATATCAAACTTTTCAAAATTATTTCCGAAAAATATTTTTTACGTATATTTTTTTTAAATAAACAATATTCTAAAAATTAAAGAAGAGATCGAAAATATTTCAATTAAAAAACTTTATATACAAATTTTAATTTTTTTCTGAAACAATTTGTTTCGAGGTACATCTTACGAAAAAAAAATTAAGACCAACTCTAAACTACTTGGATCACTAGACATGGAATCGTTCCACTGTGGAGCTTTCGAGAGATCGATATTTTTCCAACAAATTTGTTTTTTCCCCCAAAAAATTAAAAAAAAATATTATAAAAAAGACCGCAATTATTTGACTTTAAAAATCTTTATACGAAAATTTTCAGAATTTTTTTCCAAAAACTTTTTTCTAATGATTATAATATTATTACAATATTATAAAAATTCGTTTAAAATTTTTGCGGTTTATATATATATATATATAATTGGCGCGTACACCCTTTTTGGGTGTTTGGCCGAGCTCCGTCTCCAATTTGTGGTGTACGTCTTGATGTTGTTCCACAAATGGAGCGACCTACTTTTGCAGTTTGCTTCTTACTAAAATCAATCCTACAAATTAACGAATTTTCAAAACAAAACAAAAAAACAAAAACCGGAAAACTACCTCCAAACTACATGGATCACTAGATCGTACCACTGTAGAATTTTCGATAAATCGATTTGTTTTGACAATTTTTTATGTTGTTGTCAAGAAAATTTTTTTGTAAAAAAAAAAATGTATAAAGTATATTTTTTCTAAAATAAAACATTCTAAAAATGAAAAAAGAGACCGAAAACGCGTCACTTAAATGAACGCTCCATCGTAGATTTTTCGAGAAATCGATTTATTATTGATAATTTTCAAAATTTTTTTCCTAAAAAAATTTTTTTTAAATACATTTTTCTAAAACAAAACATTATAAAAATTTAAAAAGAAGAGAAGATATCTGATTTTGAAAACCTTTATACGAAAATTTTAAAAATTTTTTCTGAAAACATTTTTCAAATATATTTTTTTCTAAAACAAAACATTAAAATAAAAAGAAAAACGGAAAATATTTGACTTTAAAAAACTCCATACCAAATTTTTCAACATTGAATAAATCTGAAAATTATACATTTTTTTCACAACTTACTCAGTTTGCTTCTTACTAAAATAAAGCCTACAAATAAACAGATTTTCACAAAAAAAAAAAATATTAAATTACTTGGATCAATAGACATATAATCGTTCCACTGCAGAATTTTCGAGGAATTGATTTCTTTTTTTTTGAAGAAAATTTTTGAGAAAACAATTTTGTAAGGTGTATTTTTTCAAACACAAAAAATTATAAAAATTAAAAAAGGAATAAACCGAAAATATTTTACTTTAGAAAACATATTCCATCAAATTTTCCAAATTTTTTTCAAAAAAAAAGTTTTTTAAGTATTGTAATATATATTTTTTCTAGAACGAAACATTTAAAAATTTAAAAATGAAAATGAACTATTTGACTGTAAAACCTCCATATCAAAATTTTCATCATTGAATAAATCTGAAAATTATAACATTTTTTCAAAACTTTTTCAGTTTATTAAAATCAAGCCTACATTTAAGCCGATTTTCACAAAAAAAAAACAAAAAACATTAAATTACTTGGATCAATAGACATAGAATCGCTCCACTGTAGAATTTTCGAGGAGTTGATTTCTTTATTTTTAACACATTGACTGCCAAGGCACTTTCAGCAAATAAGATGCTCTGGGCCACAGCATTTTTATTTTAAATCTCATCAGAGACGTCAAAATTGGAATTTAGGGTAGTGCTGGTAATATTTTCTGCTTAGAAACAGGCAGTTTTTAACTAATTAGTATGTCACACACATATGTTCGACGTGACGCCTACCGACTTTTTTAACTCAGGGGCATGGCGGACATAAATGCACGACAAAAACATTGGCTAAACATCAAAATACATCGTCGTCATACAAGCTCTACTTCGTTTTGCAAAAACAAAACAATTGGGAGTATGTTGTTTTTGCAAACAAACACCAAACAACGTTATATGACGACAATTTATTTTGATGTTTGAATCCGTTATTTTTGCAAACAGAAACAAGTCAAAGCTTATTACATGCTCAGTAAACAAGAAGACTTGATCGCGTTATATTGGTTGATAATATTTGTGTTACGGAATGTCGAAAAGAAAATTTTTTTTTGAGCTGCGCCGAAGCCACTATAACAGAAATTTCATGGGAAGCCATATATTTTATTATTTCAATAAAATCATATTTATCGTCAATCGTTGCTGTGTGACATGGCGAGAGAGAATAATAGTCGTGTCGGACATATGTGTCCGACGTGGCGTAAACCGCATAGTACAGTGTCACACATATATGGCCGACGTTGCAGTCAATGTGTTAAGAAAATTTTTTTTTTAAATTTTTAAAAGGTATATCGCACCCTAAATACAAAAGGGTCACAACTCAAAATGTACTTCTGCTCAAATATGAACGAGACGTTATCAATAAAACGGTCCGCGGATGACATATGGCAAAAATAAATTTTTTGTGTTTTGGTAGGACTGTTATAAGCTTACATGGCAAATTTCAGCGTGATATGTCACATAGTTTGTTTTAAAACTGAAAATATTTCACTTTGAAAAATTCCATACCAACATTTGCAGCATTGAATAAATTTGAAAATTAAAATTTTTTCGAAAAGTTTTGCAGCTAACGTTTTTACTCAACCCTACAAATAAACCAATTTTCTCAAAAAAAAATTGAAGACAATCTCCAAGCTACTCGGATCCACTGTAGAGTTTTCGAGAAATCGATTTTGTTTGTTTGAAGAACATTTTTTTTCCATCAAAAAATTTTATATATTTAGTATATTGAAAACAAAATATAAAAATAAAAAAATACCCAATTTATTTCGTTTTAAAAAAATGTTATTTATCAAAATTTTTTTCAATTAATTTTCAAAACAATTTTTCATTTTTCAGTTCCTTCCATTCATCCATCCATTTTCATTTCATTTCCTTCAAAAAAATTTTTTTTTGAACATTTTTTTCCGAAAAAATTTGTTTTTAAATATATTTTTTCTAAAACAAAACATTATAAAAATTAGAAAAAAAATCGAAAGAATTTCATTTCAAAAGTTTCCATAACAAAATTTTCAATATTTTATAAATCTGAAAACTATAAAGAAATCTTTCAAAACTTTTGCCCTTTACGTCTTACTTACTCAAGCCTAAAAATAAAACAATTTTCACAAAACCAAAAAAAAAATTTAAACCACCTCCAAACAACTGGAGTCCCTATATATGGAGTCCACTGTTGAGTTTTCGAAAAATCGATTTTTTTTTTCAAGAACATTTTTTGTTCCGCTAAAAAAAATCCCAAAATGCTTTTGTTCTTTGCACCGCTCTTTAAAAAAACTTTGAACTTTACCCAAATTTGCTACCGAAATTTTTAGACCACCCTATTCTAATTTATAGAGGTAAAAATGAGTGCCGTTTGTCTAATCCATTCACATTCAGCAACAAACTATCAATTTTGTGGTTGACACAAGCCATCAATAGACAACCGCAGCATAACAAACAAACATACAAAACTCGAACGATGTCTGATATGTGACAGCACCGCCTAGGCTGTTTGGAACCATGCCAAAACAATTTCTTGTTATGAATTTCAACAATTGGTTGTCTAATTTGAAAATTAGTGATGCCATTCAAATTAAGGAGGAGGAGCTGGGCCAAACACATAGCAGTAGTGTACGCGGCAATTATTTATTTATTTTATTTAAATTAATGGTAATAATGTTTCTCAAAGAATATCTGCTTATACAAAGAGATACTGTATAAGTGGACCTTTTTCGGTAGCGAATAAAGATTTTCTCCGAAGTATGTAAAGTTTTCGAATTCACTTGCCCATTAAACTAGAAATTGGCTTCATTGCTAAGCATAATTTTATGTTGAAAATTTGCTTCAACTTGCACACAGATTTCATCAGACTAGAAAACCATGCAAAGAGTTTGGATATTTAATAGTTTCGTAAAGCCAATAGAGTAACTTAGGCCAAAGGCTGCATCTTTTACCAGTGACATTACCAGGTAGTATAAAGCTGTAGTGGCAGGCTAATCACCTACCCTGTCAGAAATCAATTAGATGAACAAAATCAACGCAAGACAAGTCTTAACGAGGCTGTATGCTCCCGAGAGGAGTGAGGAAGGGGGGAAAAAATAAAGCTCTCTTAATCCTCTGCTTTCCGCGCAGGATCCGACCACGGCCCTGAGATTGTAAATTTAAAAATATATACCCCTGTGAACATATTTCATTTATCTGCCATAAAAATATGGAACACATAAAAACAAATAAAAAAAATCTTTTTGTTCAGATTATTTTGCTCTTAAAATTGTTTCCAAAAATAATTGCAACACACTCTTATCATCACTTCCAATTTACACTGCAGCCTTGCACAACCAACTGGCGAATTTATTTCAACAAATTATTGTCTTCACTTCACAATTTTTCCGCATTCTTTGTCCGCAGATATAAGTGAAATTGTATGAGTAAGCTTATGATATGGAGAAAAATAATATAGTAGGCGAGAAAATTAAGAGAAATTTGTGAAAAAAGTATTTGTGATTTATGCTTTCAGGGAAAAATAAGAAAGCAATGCAGTAAACAAAAATATGATTGTAAGCAACCAGAATTAGTCATAAAATGGGAGACGTTTTGAAGTTGAGAATTACTTTTGGTTAAGAATTTCTTATTTCAAGTAGCTGACGATATATTTATACTTATACTTATAACACATCCAAGTTTTCAAGTTGGTATGAAAAGTGAATCAGCTGTTAGTGAACGACTCATCAGCAAAGGTTTAGCATTTTCGCAGATAGGCGGCAGAAAGAAAAAATTATTTTTTAGGTTTCGACTAATTAAGATAAAAATTAGTGCTTACATGTAGCATATGATCAGAAAGTACCGGGAATGTTTAAATAAAACAAAACAGAGTTAAATTTCATTTATTTTATCTTCTTCAAAATATGACCCTTCAGAAGCAACACACATGTGCTAACGTTTAACCCAGTCCCCCATGCAACCCTGGTAGGACGACGAAGAGATGCATTCAGCTCCTTCGTCGCATTCTCTTTGGGGGAAAAAAGTCGCACTTGGCCATATCACGTCAATACGGTGCTTGCACGATGGTATTTACTTGGTGTTTGGTCAAATAATCCAGCAGAATTTTGGCGCGGTGCGATGGCGCGTTATCATCATGCAAAATACAAGAATTGTTTGTCCAAATATCCGGCCGGGCAGGCAGACATCAATGATCCGATAGCGCTAAAAAGTGGTCTGTGTGTCTTACAGTCCTTCCAACATAAGAAACAAATATGGACCGATCCCCACGTGCGCGGTTCGTTTATCGCGGCGTCATCTAATTTGGTACTGAAATCACGGATACACTGGTTATCTTCTAGCAAATTTGCAAGCTGCCAATCAGTAAAAAGTTCTTTGCAACTTTTGATAAAAAATCGCACGAAAAACCCACTTATCAAGTAGTTTAACAACTGTGCATGACAGTAATCGCTAACGCAAGATACTATTCACTTTCATTTCATTCACTATTCACTATTTACTACTCGGTTCTCAACGAGCGGTCCTTACAGCACATTCGATTGATAAACACACTGCCAGTCTGGGCGATTCTGCGAACGACTTCTGAAAAAGTTGCTATATTGAAAATATAGAGAAGCCTATGTAAAACTTTATCTGTCGCTCTCTGGCACGATTTGGTCTCAAGAGAGGCTCCCTCAGATAACTTGAGTTTAGCTAAATCAAAAATTCTATGGCTCAGCACCCTTTTCTAAAGTTGAAATAGAAAAAATACACATAATTCATACGACACTGTATGGAAAGTCTAAGGCAGAGGCAGGTAAAACAATTTATTCTTCCTTTTAGAAGAGCAACCAATAGGCTCCTAAGCCTGGATAAAGGGGACTTGCGAACTCTCACTGAATACTATGCGGGACATTTGGGGATATTTAAATTCCTCCACAACCGCCTTTGAACGCAGTAGGGGGAGTCGATACTATCGATGGCGTAAAGTCTTCATACGACCATAGAATTTTAACCTGGGCGCAGGAACCTCTTGTGTCAATAGGCATAAACGTGGCTTCTCCTTGATGAAACGCTAACGCCGTTCCAGGATGGAAATAAGCCGGGGAGGAAGGAAAGTTATGGTAGTATTAGTGGAAGCATGCTCCACATAGCATTAGCATAGCAATCTCTTTACCAAAAAAAATAAAAATATGGGACATTGTAGTCTTCGTTATCATTTCAGCAAACTAGGATTAGTAGAAA
The DNA here is from genome assembly GCF_028408465.1 of Anastrepha ludens. Lineage (NCBI taxonomy): Eukaryota > Metazoa > Arthropoda > Insecta > Diptera > Tephritidae > Anastrepha > Anastrepha ludens. The sequence continues at coordinate 21,032,151 of NC_071499.1, read as the reverse complement.
CAAGCATCTGCCATTTTTGCAAGCTGGGCGACGAAATGACAGATCACATCCTCAGCGAATATGCAAACCTCGCAAGATGAGTACTCACTCCCCTAGGTTTTGGAACTGTAAATCCCTTGATGGTGTGGAACAAAAAGCCTGAAGAAGTGTTGAAAGTGGTAATAGGCCTCCAAATCATAGGCTCACCGTTGCCTGCCGAGGGGCGACCGCTATTAGAAAAATGTTTTTCTTAATTTTGTTGTTTTCACCGAGATTCGAACCGACGTTCTCTGTGTGAATTCCGAATGGTAGTCATGCACCAACCCATTCGGCTACTGTCCAATAAAAATTAACCAACTTGAGAACCTGAATTTTGGATGATGCACGGGTTGTGAAGCTAAGAACAAGAAAAAGAAGAAGAAGAGCATCTAAGTTCCATGAACATTACGAGCTTGATAACATTTTCTTTGAATACGAATTGATTTTAAGGAGGTACTTGCAAGCCCCTGCAGCAACACAAAGAGCCTCGAGCTCAAGTGTGTCTAAATAGGGGTGTCTACCCAGTCTATTAAAGGTGGTTATACGGCCACTTACTAAAAATAAAATAAAAATAATTTTATTAATTTATCTAATTTGCAGAAACTAAAGCTGTGTAGCATCAATAAAAGTCCAGGTAGATAGGTTAGAAGGCAAGAGAAACACGGGTACCACAAGTGCCGTTTTGATACCGCAATGTAGACCACTAGTGCGAAAAAATACAAAACTTAAAGGAAGAAAAAACCAATTACAGCCATCTCGTGCTGTTGATGTAGTGGAGGAGAGAAAGAGGATCTAGGTTGAAGAACTGCCCCAGGCTGTCTCCAAAAGGCACACTAAGGAACCTCAAGCGCCTAGTCGCTAGACCCGGACATTTGCACATAGAGAGTTAAACTGTCTCTTTCTCTGCCGGATCCCCACAGTTTCTGCAATAAGGTTGTACGAAAGTCCAAGCTTCCCCGCATGAGCTCCGATCATCCAGTAACAGGTGAACACCGGTATGAGTTCAAATGGCGGGGGATCCAGAGCACTTTAAATGACCAACGTCTGTTGTACTGAGTCCAAAGTGCCCATCTGTTTTGCGCTTTTTAAGAAAGAAATTGTGCTGTTTGCCTTTAACAACGTTCAAGGGATCGGAATATGAATAATGAATGCCACGAATGGCATATAAAAAGGGGTTAGGGGTAGTCACAGCCCCGAAAATATGATGATTTTCAATAATTTTTGAAAAAAAAAAATTCTTTGATCAGGCAGTTTTTTATGTTTTTCAAAAGCAGTATAAATTTGATTGAAATCTACCAAGCGGTCTTTAAGTTGCAGGTATCACCAGTTCAAAAAACATAAAAAAAAAAAAAAAAATAAATAATTGGCGCGTACACTTCTGTTAGGTGTTTGGCCGAGCTCCTCCTCCTATTTGTGGTGTGCGTCTTGATGTTGTTCCACAAATGGAGGGACCTACAGTTTCAAGCCGACTCCGAACGGCAGATATTTTTATGAGGAGCTTTTTCATGGCAGAAATACACTCGGAGGTTTGCCATTGCCTGCCGAGGGGCGACCGCTATTAGAAAAATGTTTTTCTTTTTCTTTTAATTTTGCTTTCACCGAGATTCGAACCAACGACCTCTCTGTGAATTCCGAATGGTAACCACGCACCAACCCATTCGGCTACGGCGGCCAAAAAACATAGTTTTGAGAAAAACGCACTTAAAGTTTCGCGAACACTCCGGAGCGCCTGAGTGCCCTTTGTTAATTCTTGAATAACCCTAAAAGTATTTGTCGGATTCACTTCAAATTTTCACCAATATTTTTAAGATATTATACCTTAAGAAAATGCAAAAAATGAATCCAATTTTTTGAAAATTCTATTGTAACTACCCCTAACCCCTTCAAATAACCTTTCTTTCTAAATTATAGACACTTGAATTTTGGTTTTTTTATAGAAATAATTACCTCTCGACTATGTTTGTAAGAATCAACCATCAAATCGACTGAGCAGAGAAACAGCAGTACTTCCTGCTAAAATAAATTACTCTGCTGATTTCTATTCAGAATTCATAATGAAGAATCCTGTCTATGGCAAATTGGCTTACATTAATCATTCATTCATGGGGCTTTTTTTGTTTTCTGAGTTTAGAGAAGTGATGAGAGATTTTAAAAGGCATCAATTCATTTCTGAGACTTCCACAGACTTTTCATGCGAAAATGTGATTATGAAATATTCTGCACCAAAAAGCTACTCTAACAAGTCAGCCATTATTTATTACAACAATAATCGAAAAACAATAAACAAGTTCCGAACTACGATTATTTATTGCCGCAAATGTTGTTTTTTGCAACCAAAAACACTTAAATCAACACGAAAATTAAACACAAATTTTTAGGCTAATTTTTCTTGCTCATTTACATTGTTTTCCTTGTAGTATTTGTGTTTACCTTCAAGTGGCTAGTAAAATTTTAAGTGCTGCTAATATAAATGTTTTATTTGTTTGCTGTACGAAAAAACAAATAAAAATAAAAAAATAGAAACACAAATACACAATGGCACTGCACTAAGTGGAATTGATTTACGCAAGAGTTCATAAAAATGCTAAAAATGAATTGAGGTGAAAATTTTAGGCGATTCGTCTGCATCAGTTGGTAAGAATTAAGTATGGGTATGCTGCTATATATAAAGAGTAATCATAAAGTTTAAGTGGTTGACTTCAATATTAAGTCCCTGCCAAGGGAATGATAAAAAAAATTCAATTAATTGATGTTTCACTCCTACGCACAAGCTCAGTGGTGGTCTACGGCGTCCATTGGAGTATTAGTATTCATAAATTTCTTTCCATTTCAAAAAGTTTTATTAAAATACAATAAATTATTAAATTTAGAAGACACAAAATTTGTTAGGTAATAAAAATTATTTTTTATGATACTCACAACAAGCACTTGAAAATGCACTTTTACAATTACAAAAAAGAAAAAAAAGCAGACAAATAAAAGCAAAGAACACTTTTCCAATTGATTGCTTTTCACACAATTTCACTTTACACACCGTAAATTTTAATTTATCGAATAATATTTTTTTTTTTAAGTTTTTTTTTTTAATTTTCACACTCACCAGTCCACCGGCTCCGCAGTAGATTGACAGCGATATCAATAGGCCAATGTGATTTAGCGCCGATTTCCATTTACTCGACTTCCAACAGCCTTTACAACTGCGACCGCCCTTACGCTCCTCTGGCTTGCCGCGCACATCCAAATGCTTTAGTTTCTCCAATAGCTCCGTGTTGGCCTCATCGTGCGAATCGAAACCAGCCATACTTTTTCACTTTCTAATTGGCTGCGCAATTTTTGTTAATTTAACACATCAATATGCGCAGAGAGCAATGCAAAATGCATGTAGGTACATTGTACGTATGTCTGTATGGATGTATGTGAATATACTTAGCAAGTGAACGGACTTAGACTTATAGACATCAGGGAGTAATTTGGGGTTTCTAATTTCATTTAAATCATTTCACTTGTTTTTAGCTATGGGCTGCTGAACGCCTTGATAGTGTCACTCACACATGCGAATACACTGACATAGTACATACACATTCACATATATATATGTATAAGTATTTATATTTAAAGTGGTATCGATGGAGCTAATAACTTTTGGTGAGTTTGCTGGAATTCGTTGACTGCGGCGGTGTAAAATTTACGCCGATTTTATTTCTTTAAAAATTTAATAAAATACAAAAAATATTTTTGCGAATTTTTTTTAATCAATGCTATTTGTTTTAATTTTATAGTATATGTGGTTTTATTGCACTTTGTTAAATTTTACTTAGTTTTGTCCTGCATTGAAGGTGTGCGTGGGGTCGTATAAGTAACATTTGAAATTCCTTTTGTTTTCTATGTACAAGGAGGGATATCTAACGTAGGAATTTGAACTACTGACTGGTTTTAATGTGCGAACTAAATACAGTGGTAAGTTTAACATCTACGGCTTACGAAATACGTCGAGCTACGCTTGAAAACTTTGGGAAATACTTAAAATTTTCTATGTTAGTTCTATGCGAGGTTATGTTTAGTGAAGGCAACTACTGATTACATTTAAGTATATTAAAATTTTCTACTACAACTGAAATCAATGGAGGTTTCGGAAAAGCGAGGTTTAGCAAACTATTTAGAAATTTAATGCAAATACATAAAAATGCCGAATAATTGCTTTGTTTGGCCCAAATAGTTTAAAAAAAGTTTGAAAAATTAACATATGTGTTTTTGCATTGTATTGAAGGCTACAGAATGATGTATTTACTTGCAAATAACTTGCATGACTAATGCGTTTTGCTATTGTAGTTTCATAGCTTTAGTGTTTGTTTTCTTGATTTCTTACTATGAAAGACAAATATTGATTAAAAATGAGAAAAATTTGGGTATAAAGTTACCAATTTTTTTGTTCAATAGCTCATACAAGTATACTTCTTATATATATGTAATGGAATATCACATAAATGGTAGCACATGGCGGGATATTAATGATATTAGCTTGGGGCAAAAGAAATCCATTATTTTCTCGGTAGATAGCTGTAGTGATCCATATCTCGTAAAGCATCATTTAAACAAATTAAAGTTTTTGCTCGTTGCCAAGGTAATATTTTTTGTTTGTTCCATTCAGTTACGAGTTACAATAGAAGTCAACAAAGAAAAAATTCGGTACATTTTACAGTTTTCCTTTGATAAAGGCAAAGATGCAAGCCAGGCCGCAGAAATTGTTAATGGTGCCGATACTGCAACAGCTAATTACGTGCAGTTTCGGCAACTCCCTAAAGGCGTTTTTGATGTTAATGAAAATGTCAATAAAGAAATAATGGAAGTTCACCGCCATGTTAGTAGCCTTAGTATCACCTGGGAGCGAGCTAAAGATTGACCATTTGCGCAAAAAAAAAAAAAAAATTAAGGAATAGATTTATTTTTCTTCCGAACTAATAGTTTTTTTTGGTTTCTGCTTTTGTTTTTTTTTGGTATATAAAATAATATAAGTAATTTTTTGTTTTTATTTTTTACGTTTTTGTCCTTTTTAAAAACTTTTCTTTCGGTTTATTTTTTAATATATTTTTAGATCTTTGGATTTTTCCTTTTTTACATGACTTTTATTTATTTTTTAAATCTTTTGCTTTAGTTTGGTTATTTTTTTATATTTTTGCTAATTTTTTTTATTAATTGTTATTTTTGACATATTTGAATTTTTTGTTAATTGTTTATAAATTTTTTATATTTTTGTAATCTTTGTTAATATTTTTTGTTAATAGTTTTTTATAAGTTTTTATATTATTAGTTTTTTATTTTTGTGAACTTGTTTTATTTTTATATATGTTTTTTATATACAGTTTTTCAATTTCATCTATTTTTTTGTGTTTTTATTGGGTTGACAACTAAGTAATTGCGGATTTCACTCATTTTGTTTGCAGACCTAGTACAAATGTAAAACACATTTTGTTATTTGATAGTTGGCAATACAGCTGTCAATGAGTAAAAAAATTTGTTTGATCGGCTGCGTAGTTTTCGTTTGGCGTTGACTGAAAAATGGAAAATTAAAGGGAAAACTTTCGTCATATTTTGCTTTTTTATTTCCGCAAAGTGAAACCGCGCGTTAGGTTAGGTAGTAATGGTTGCCCATAGAGTGGGCCCACCTGGACGAAAGCAGTTTGGTTCATCCTTTGTGATACCATTGCAAGAGGGGAAAAAGTGGTGAAGGAAAAGAAAAGACGGTTGGACGAAAGTGAAAGGGGTGGGCAGGGTTGAGTGTTTGTGGACTATGAGCGGTAACTAGTTTGCGGTTGTGTTAGCCTCTTTATGCTGCTGATGAAGCTCATCAGATTTTTGTTATCAAGACCTGCTATATCAGCAGGCGCAGAAAGGAAGTGAGAACCAAGATGCTTGAATCTTAGTCTCGCGAGAACTGGGCAGCTAAGCAGCAGGTGCTGAGATGATCCCACCTCATCCTCTATACAGCTGACGCATAAAGGGCTCGAAGTAGTTCCGAGTCTCACCGCATGTATACCCCGCGGTTAGTGCACCGTGAGGATGCCCACGAAATTTGAGAGATGAGATTTTGTCATCCTCAGAATATCCGTCGAACGCCTCCTATCCAAACCTGGCCAGAAGGGTATCGTGACCTAACACATTCGTGAACTTGCGCAGTACTCGCTGAGTTGGTGCCAAGGTGGTGCGCAGGTTGTCAAGGGGATCCCGATCCTCTCCTTTCGCGGGAACACCACCTCACAGGTCCCTTGTATGGTCAGCTCGACGGCTTCGCACTTTCCAGCAATGTCACTATGACCATGCACTCAAACTATATTTATATCTAAAAATTCTGATGCAATCGAGAGAGAGACCAGGTATTCCCTGACCAGTTTCGAATGCACCATAATAGAGCCTAGGGCCCTAATTGCCGCTTGGCTATGGGAGTAAATATGTATTTACCTTCTTACCTTTATGCAAGTAAGTACCGAGTCAGCTGCTTCTTTATGTTTATGCTGTTTATGGTGACGAAGCCTTAAAAGAACGGCAGTGTCAAAATTGGTTTACCAAATTTCGTTCTGGTGATTTTTCACTCAAAGATGAAAAACGCTCTGGTCGTCCAGTTGAAGTTGATGACGCCATAGTCAAAGCAATTATCGATTCGGATCGTCATAGATGCATTGAAAATCACTTAAAACAACTTGGCTATGTTCAAAAACTCGATACATGGGTGCCTCCCGAACTGAACGCAACGCACTAACAGCTGCGGTTGGCTAAAGAAACGTAATGAAAATGATCCATTTTTAAAACGACTGTTAACTGGCGATGAAAAATGGGTTGTTTACAACAACATCAAGCCGAAATGATCGTGGAGCAGGCCAGATGAACCAACTCAAACAACATCAAAAGCTGATATTCATCAAAAGAAGGTTTTTCTATCAGTTTGGTAGGATTACAAAGGAATAGTCTACTTTGAACTCTTACCACCCAACCGAACGATCAATTCTGATGTCTACATTGAACAACTAACGAAATTACACAATGCAGTTGAAGAAAAGCGGCCCGAATTGACAAATACAAAGGTATTGTATTCCATCAGGACAATGCAAGGTCCCACACACATCCTTGGCCACTCGGTAAAAATTATTGGAGCTCGGTTGGGATGTTTTGCCACATCCACATTATAGTCCTGACCTTGCACCATCTGATTACTTTTTGTTTCGATCTTTACAAAACTCCTTGAATGGTAAAAATTTCAATAGTGATCCATCATCAAATCGTACGTGTCAAATCATACCCGATTCAGCTTTTTGCTAATAAAAACCAGAAGTTCTATGAACGTGCGACTATGATGCTGCCTGAAAGATGGCAAAAGGTGACTGAGCAAAGTGGACAATACATTACAGAATAAAATTATTTAGCTCCATGAAAAAATTGTCTTTGTTTTTCTAAAAAAAAAACTGCAATTACTGCAGCTGCCAACCCAATATATTTCTGTGAATTTTTAATTTTTGTAATTTTTTACATTATGTTTAGTTTTTTTTATTTTTTTAATTTTTTTGTTTTTAAATTTTCTATATATTTTTTTTTTTTTCGCAATGCTTTTTTATGTTGATTCATTTTTTTTTTATTTTTATACGTTTTTTTTTTAATTTTCCCTTTTTATATTGTTTTTATTAATTTTTTGCTTTATTTTGGTTACTTTTGTATATTTTTGGATTTTTTGTTAATTGACTATTAAATTTTATATTATTGTTAATTTTTATATTTTTTTTGTTTTTAGTTTTCTAAATTTTTTTTATTTTCGCAATGTTTTTTGGTGACTTTTTATAAGTTTTTTTAATTTTAATTTTTTATTTTATTTTTATTTATTTTATATATAGTTTTTTCATTTCGTACATGTTTTTGTATTTTTATATTTCTGTAAATTTTTAATTTTTGTTAATTTTTTATATATTTTTATTTTTATTTTATTATTTTTCTAATCGTTTTTGTTGTTAATTTTCTACATATTTTTTTTCGCAATGCTTTTTTTATGTTGATTTTTTATAAGTTTTTATATTGGTAACTTTTTTATTTTTGTCTATAGATTTATTATTTTATTATAGATAACACAGTCGCACAGTGCCATACTTATATGTGAATTTTTTGACCAGGAATGAAACGAATACCCTTCAACAGCCATCGAATTCACTGTCTTGGTTCTCTGCTATTTTTTTTCTGTTTGATCGACTCTAAAAACCACTACGGAGAACCACTTTGGCGTTTTAACAAGCGAAAGGAAGTAATGAAAAAATCGAAGACGAATCTGAGGGCTATACCGAAACTAGAGTTTCAAAAATGTTTCGAGAGCTGGACCAAACGCTGGCGTAAGTGCTTTGCAGCTGATGGGGAGTACTTTGAAGGCGATAATTCACTTTTGAGAAGTAAACTTGAGGTTTGTTGTTCTTTTTAATATGTTTCGCGAACTTTTTTATTAAGGTGGTATATCAAAAGCAAGATTGGTCTAAGAACAAACTCCTGAGTTACGCCAAAGGTTATGAAGTTCTTTGCCACTACAGTCGATTCTACGTAACCGAAACGACCCGGATTTATATCCGGCCAAGGACTAATACGTTGGCAGCATTCCCCGTATATGTATGGGTAATGCTTATGTTGATACAACAACAACAATAACCAAAGGTTATGAGTTTGGTTGCGCTCAAACTATTGCCCATTTTCACTCTTACAGGTGTGTTCATTAAATGGAATTTAAAGCAACTTTCTTGCTACGGCGATGCAGAGTTTTTTTTGCTTTGAGGAGGCAAACTAAAAACTGAGCTGTGGTTTAAAATTTTTCTTTACGTTCTGTGTCCACGTAGTAGGCGACGAAGCAATTTTTATTTGTATTTTTTATTTTATTTATAGTATTTTAAATAAAAGTGTCGTTCCCTTTTCTTCTTTTTAGGCACTAATAATATTTTTACTACATCTATCGGTTGGAATTTGGACTAAAACAAGGAACCAAATTTTCATAAGCCGATAAGTTTTGTTTCTGCGCTACAGCGACTAATATTTAGTAGCTCTAACTTCGGTTAGGTTGAGTTGAAGCGCTTGTCCTGTGGGATATACTCAGGCCCATAGCCCATTGTGATGCCGCGTGGGGAACCTGTCCCTATCTAACCAATGTGTGCTTTTCAAAAATTTAGAATATCCCTGATTTCTGCAGAACTGAGATTTTTCACTTCACTAATTAGTAGCTGTAATTAACAATTTTTTTTTATAATATGGCTTGTAAGTTAGATTTCAGTATTGGCAAGTTTCAGATAGTCACAGGAGAATGGCAATGAAATATTTAACTTCACAACGTTTTTTTTTTAATTAATTTTTTTTTTTTGGCTTACAATTTTTAAATAATTATTGCTTTTTAATTTTATTTTATATTAGCTAATAATAAATTAAATTTTTTCAAAATATTTGCATCACTCATTTGCGTGCGTGTATTATTTTTGAAATTTGTTTAAAATTATTTATCACCACTGCTTAGCTTTTCACTTCAGGTTTTTCGTAATATTTGTCGAATGCGCAGACAATTTTTTTTCCTTTTATCTGCATTTGCTAGCTGATATCCACTTCTAGTATGCAATTTAGGCAGAATTTCTTCTTTTTTAACACCTTCGCACAAATAAACTTCATTTATAAATCTTCATATTATTTGCCATACATTTCCACAAATTCTATTTTTTACGAAATTCACTTTGCATCTCCTAAAAACTTCGTTAAAATCACATTTCCATAGCAACCGAATATTCACCTCCACACACCTCGATGTCACAGCCGCAACTGAAGAGAAAATTCGCATGAAAATCTCACTTCACTTGGTTGGGAAATCGAAAGTCCAGTGCCGCCGCAGCGCCATCAACAGCACACAACTAAAATACATACAAGGAAACATTTTGTGTACGCAACACAATCATCGCTCATTCACTGATTTCTTATCCGCAAAATTTCGGCTAAGTTTCATGTTGTTGCTCTACATGCATACACACACACATACATACATATGAACATTGATGACGTTGCGTGGGAAAACATGCATTTGCTTCATTTGGCCATTCTCGGTGTTTGGATCTTCTTTCCGCGCTATTCACTTGGCGGCACGTAAACACAACATGTTGTAAGTTGTGTGGATACATTGTTGCTTGTTGCATGTTGCATGTTGCATGCACGTGCTGCAGTCGTGTATGATGTGCGGACGAACATGTTTGCAGTGTGAAGACTGAGGTAGGAACCTGGCTCTTGTGTTATAAAATTTTAAGTTAAAGAATGGGGGGCACGCGGAAAACGTACAGTTAGTAACAGAAGTAAGTATACACCGGGCACGTTTTCAATTTCCCCCCCAATCGATTCCTTCAAACAACCTAAGTTATAACAAAATTGTGTTTTATTTACATGAATGAAATATGTACAAAAATTATATTTAATCCAAATAATAAAAAAAAATTAAAAAGGCACAAAATTATTTTTTAACAACACGTGCTTCTATCCGCGATTAAAATCACTTGTTGAATGCAAAATATGTCAAAGAAAACATAAATAGTTCCGTTATATTCCGCGAATAATTTTTTGTATGCAAAAATCGTACAAAAGTGAAATTATAGGTAAAATACGCTGGAACTTATGGACTGACCTGATACATTATGATTCCACTTGACTTAGGCAAAATTAAAAAAAAAAACTAATAGGACTATGAATAAGTTCGTGCGGTTTTTTTTCGAAATTTGAAACTTTATTGACGTAAAATGGTTACAAATTTAATATTCAAAATATTGTCCATCGCTTACTACTACTTTTTCCCATCTTTCTGGCAATTCACGGATTCCCTTTGTGAAAAATTCGGTCGGTTTTGCCGCAATCCACGAATCGATCCATTTTTTGACTTCATCGTAATTACGGAAGTGCTGGTCAGCCAGGCCATGTTGCATCGATCGGAAGAGATAGTAATCGGATGGCGCAAGGTCTGGACTATACGGCGGGTGGGGTAGGACATCCCATTTGAGCGTTTCTAAGTATGTTTTGACCACTTGTGCAACATGTGGCCGAGCATTGTCATGTTGCAAAATAACTTTGTCGTGTCTATCGGCGTATTGCGGCCGTTTTTCTCGCAGTGCTCGGCTCAAACGCATCAATTGTCGTCGGTAGACATCCCCCGTAATCGTTTCATTCGGTTTCAGTAGCTCATAATACACAACACCCAGCTGGTCCCACCAGATACACAGCATAACCTTCAGGCCATGAATATTCTGCGCCGACGTCGATGTTGAAGCATGGCCAGGGTATCCATACGTTGCCCGACGTTTTGGATTGTCGTAATGGACCCACTTTTCATCGCCAGTCACAATTCGATGCAAAAAACCCTTTCTTTTGTGCCGTTGAAGCAGTTGTTCGCATGCCATAAAACGGCGTTCAACGTCTCTTGGCTTCAATTCATGCGGCACCCAATGGCCTACCTTTCGGATCATTCCCATGGCTTTTAAACGTTTGGAAATGGTTGATTGATCAACTCCCAAAGTTTTTGCAACCTCTTCTTGCGTTTGAGCCGGATCTTGATCGAGCAATTCCTCCAATTCGGTATCCATGAACTTTGGCGGCGCACCCTCGCGTTCTTCGTCTTCCAAGCCAAAATCACCACTTTTAAAGCGTGCAAACCACTTCTGGCACGTTCGCTCAGATAGAGCATGCTCACCATAAACTTCCACCAAGATACGATGACTTTCGGCTGCTTTTTTCTTCATATTAAAATAATGAAGAAGAATTCCCCGCAAAAACACATTATTTGGCACGAAATTCGACATTTTCAAGTGTGGTAAAAATATTGTTGTTTACGCTTCAAATAAAAAACTTATACTGACGTTTGTGCCTTACGACAGTAGCTCTCCAATGAATGTTTGGAAATGTGGATCGATGGAATAATAATCAAGTTACGCCATCTGTTGTAAAACCGCACGAACTTATTCATAGTCCTATTAATTAATAATTGTAAAAGTTATCGCTGTTTGTGTGGAGCGCGTTTCTCCAGAAGATCCTTGCGGTGATTATCACAAGTCCTAGGAGATTCCTCTAAAATCAATCGGACTAGAGAAATTAGTTTTATTAATAGATAATCTTATGCCTGATCGAACCTTTTTGGTTTTTGGAGAAAGCTGCACTTATACAACAAATAATACTATTGTTCTGGCATTCACGCCAAAGGAAAACATTTTTGTACACCCCTTTTAAACATCTAAATGTTTCATTTTGATGCTAACTTCAAATATTCGCACGTATTTGAATTTACCCCATAATCATAAAATCATAAACAAGAAACTACTGATTGTTTTGTTTGCACTTAGTTAGAAGTATTCTTGATCGATCTAATAAACAATAATAATAAAGTTCTTGACCCATTATCGGTACAACTACTTATACAGAGAGAATTATTTGAAATCTTTTTAATACATTTATGTGTGAAAAATCGAAAAAAAAATGTGGACAAGTAATAGGGCGCTAAGCAAATCATCCTCATAGAGTACCATATAAAATCGTTGCGCATGCTTTGTATCATAAACGCAAGGCTCTTCTTATGAAGGATGTGATAAAACTTGAGTCTTCTTAAAAAAATCAGACGGGAACTTTAAAAACGTTGTATGCTTAGTATTACCCCTTAGAGACCTTAACTGATTTCGCCGGCGAAACTGTATTAATTTGGATTTTGTTGCTTAGTGTTATCGTTCATTGGGGCAGATATTTTAGTACCAGTAAAAAGTATAAGTCCAAAAATGTATATATCCTTAATACTTCTCGTAAAGTTTCCTCTTATTGTCTGTGATGAAACCTGGCACCACCAATACCTGCTCGATTTTTAAAAACTAATTCATTGCATGCGCACACACCTGCAAAATATGTTAGCTCTGCTGCAGTGGCAATTCAAAACAATTTTTGAAATTTTTGTGCGAGCGAAATATTTTTGGAAGTCCGAATTAGACTAAATTTAGGTACAAATACACAAAATTCTAAAAACAGGCGTACAAATAAAAATAAAAAATAAAAGAAGAAAAGCAAATTGTACACAAATATTGGAAAAACAAACACAGTAACTTATTTCCATAATTTCCTGCACGATTTCGTCATTTATTCCAGAGCAATGCAAAATAGTGAAAAAAGTAAATAAGAAAATACAAAAATATTAAGAAAACATTTGGCGATGTGTTTGGAAAATGCTGCCCGAATTTTTATTTATTTTTTGTTTATTGCTGTGGTTTACAAACACAAATGGTGTGAATGAAATAAATTAATTTTGAATCAAAGGAAACGATTTTTGAATAATTACGAGTAATAGACGAGATCGATTCGTTTGCCATTAAAATTGCAGCTCGAAATTGTTTGATTCGCCTGGGAACATTTGCTTTCACGCGCGCGAAAAATGCAATCATGGATTTGTTTTGCGATTTTCACCGGCAGTTGGGTTGAAGAATTTAAAACAAATTTAAACAAAAGTTAACGATTTATTAGAAGGTATATATGTGAAATATTTTTAATTTTTGAAGGAAAGTACAATAATTAATTTTTAAAAAAGGTTTTCTAATTGTGTGGTTTTATGGCATTTAGTGAATCTTAGTTCTTTGAAAAAATACCGCCAAAAATGGAAAGTTTAGTTTAGATATTCCAGAATTTTTTCGTATTTTTTTTTTCAGTGGGAAATTGATGAAATAAGATTTTTCTGAAAATCTGGATTTTACAGGGTATTTTGTGTTTGGAATCAATAAAAACTAATTTCACACAAAAAAGTTGTGGTGTTTTGAATATCGTTCATATCGTTCACCCTGTATATTAAAATGCAAATTTTCAGTTTCGTTGCGATGGTGCTTTTTTTGTTTTGTTTTGCTGCTGGTAGCGGAGGAGTAGTTATTTACTTATTTCTTAGCCGAAAAACGCTGTAAAATATGTAAATTTTCATATTTAATTTATTTAGTAAAAAAAAAATTAAATTTTTTTAAGTTAAACGCTCTCTAGTAATCGTTTTTCGTAAAAATAAACTGCCGTTTTAGATTCACTTTGCGCAAAAATATTCAGAAAAGCTATTGATGATGAAAATATTTGGATTCAAATTAATTTTGGTTTTTTTCTACATTCTCTTCCACGACGAGAATTTCCTAATTGAAAAATTATTTTTCTATATACAACCGAGACTTTCAAAAAACTTGATTTTATCAATTCTACAATTATTTTTCGAACAGTTATAGGTAGGCAGGTAGGTGAAACGGTTGAAGTACGACTCTGGCACTCCCCCAGTAGCACTAAAGCACCGCTTTGATACTATTATCAGACCTCCAACGGGTAGATATCTACAGCCAGCCCGAGCTGTTGGTGTAATGGAGAAGTTTGATGAGATTTACGTTGGCGCCGACCGGTTATATGACTGACTCCTTTCCTATCAGATGAAATTTTCAAATGTATTCACTCTTTTCGTTGATAGTTTAACAGTTTTTAATCCTTAATCTAATAAAAGTTAGTAAGTACGATAATAAATTAGATAGCCCTCTTGGCCTTATTTTTGTTGTATTCAAGAATTTTTTTCACCAATATCGCCTACTACTCGTAATATGAATCAGATTTCTTTAGTTCTTAATTTCGAATTTTAAAATTTGCCACCTTCTACTTTTAATGATGAAATTTCATTCAATCACAAAGTTTGTAACTTTTCATTGTTAATAGCCTACTTCTAAAGCTTCATTGGGAAAAGTTACTCTCCTCTTCTGATGTTTCAGTATCGTTGAAATAGTTCTGTGTGAATTCTGTAAAAATATTGTAGCTTTAGAGTTTTGAATAAAAAACCTTATAAATGGCTATGGCGTAATTGTAATCTAATAACTAATAAGTTTAAAAAATCTGGAATTCACATTTTTTCGTTTTTGCAGAATAGCAGAAATATCTCAAGGATTTCAACATCTTGGATAACAAATTCTAGGAAATTTCTTTACAGTAGCTACATACTTGGATTGGATTCGAATATTAAAGCTAATCCACAAGTATTTTGGACTTTTGTGAAATCCAAAAAATCTGCCTCTAGTAAATCTTCAGCAGTCATTCCCGAAGAAAATTTTGTTAGTAGCCGAACAAATGTTGCCTAATCTGTTTGGCGAATTTTTCTGCTCAAATATTGCTACGATTCTTCACTAAACTACCCTCCCAATTTCTTTCTAACTTTGCAATCGATGATTTTCATACGGGACTGCTAAGCTTAAATCGTCGCTAAAAACGGATGTAAATGGGTTTTCTACTCTTTCAATAAAAACTTTTCCAGCTTTGGTTTTACCATTACGTATTGTTTTTAATAAATCGCTCTCCCCTGGTATTTTCGTAGACTTGGAAAGTCACCTATATTAGCCCCTTGTTTGAGAGTGGCAATACAAATAATGTCTGTAACTATACTCGTTAGGGCGGGTCGATTTAAAAATCGCTTATTGCTCTGTGAAAATCGTATTCTAGGGACCAAAATAAGAAACTTTGTCGAAGGAACCATACCTCTAAAACGAATTCTGATGTCCCCCAATTTGGGTCGAACGAAAAATCCCACTTTGACCCATTTAGAGTGCTCCAATCGAGTCCAAATGTATGACCGACCCCCACTAACTTTGGACGGCCGATCCACCCATGCCAGTGGCACACCCCCTGGAACTCCCCTGGGGGGTTCCCCATACAATCATTTCAAAATATCACCATTTCTGGCCTTTACATGAGAAAAGAAACTAAAAAGATCGACCCAAATTGGAAGGCATCAGAATTCGTTTTAGAGGTATGGTTCCTTCGGTAAAATTTCTTATTTTGATCCCTAGAATATGATTTTCACAGAGCAATGGGCGATTTTTTTGCCTCCCCACAAATCGGCCCGGCCTAATACTCGTAGACCTTTTGCTAAGTTTTCAGGAATTTCTAAAGTGTTTGAATATATTGCTGAAGAAAAGATAAAGTTTCTGACTAACAGCTTTATCATCACAAATCGGCATGGATTTGTTTCGAATCGTCCAACAGTTTCTAATTTAGCTGTTTTTAGGGCAGTAGTCTGGTAAAATACTCATTTTTTATAGATATTTTTTAGGAATGTTTTTTTTTTAAGAAAATAAAAGGCGATCGTTTTGATTTTATAGTATGTTATTACTGAGGTCAAATAGTATACAAAAACAATTTTTTTTACATCTTTTTTCGTAATAGTGTGGCACCAAAGTAAGTGTCTTAAGAGAAAGATAGGTTGCTTGTTAACTGGATTTTGGCTCTTCAGGACATCTGAAACGAAAAAGTTGCTTCAAAATCACTTTTGCGAAAATTCCTAATGTTTGGTTGACTCGGTACAGTATATTTTATACTTGTTACAAACTCTTGATGAAACAAAAGATCTTGGCATTATTTTTTAATTTCTTCATTTTCAGAAATTTCTAATTGAAAAATATTTGTCTATATGCAACTGAGACTTCAAAAAGAAAATAGATTTTATCAAGGCGCATTTGGTGGTACCAGACCAACAACAATATTTTGTACATTTGATTGTCACGGCAAGGTATTGGCGAAGTAGAAAACAAAAAGTTAATTCGCCTTTTTTTATTCTGTGCTGACAGCCACATGGACACAGGGAGAGGAAAAAAAACAAATCAGCTGATTTACTAACACCACCTTTAATAGATTCGCCTTGGTTTTTATCAATTTTCCAGCTGATGGCCGAACAGTTACTATTTGACTGCAGTAACTTCTTTTGTGGCAGGACTCTATTTTCCTTTTCATGAAATTTTCATATACATAGGTACATATAATATATGTATGTATGAATGTATGTGTGATGGTATGTACACGTGGATTTGTACTCATCTAACCTCAGGGGCTCAGAATAAAAATTAAATTTGCAGTATTTTAGTCATGTCCGCAGTTGACGAAAGCGAACTTAAGCACCAAAAAACGTGACCGATAAGTCAGAGAAAAAGAAAAAAAATATATATACAAAATTACTGTTTTTGCAAATGCTTTTATTTGATTAATGGTGAAGCAAGCGGAATATGTGATAACACCTAAATACATACATATATACATTGGCGGTATTCATAATAAATTCTTTTGAGTCTCGAATTCAGGCCGCTATCCTTACACGAAAGTGCATTTTCCCTGAGTTTCCCCATGGTTATATATGAGAATAGGGAAGCCATGCTCGAGTTCAGAGCCAGGACAGAAACTAGTCAGGATTTCTCAACTGAGCCTACACCACTAACTTAATGTTGACGTGTTGAAACGTACCCAGGGCTTGTTAGAGTTTTAACGGGACGGAGACGATTGTAGCATTAGCCTATCCGCCATTTCGGTGAGGTGTCACCCTCCAGTATTGATTAATCTAAGAATATTTTCCAGTATACCGTAATCAGGATCTTACTGGTCTCGATCCTGATGAGCATTACATCCCTGCCGCTAAAGGTACTCGGTGTATATGAGGCCTTTCGAGACGAGCCTCTTCCTCTCCTGCTAGAGTTTAGTCGCCTCTTATGACAGGCATTCTTTACCACGGGTGTATTCTTTTCCCCGACCCGCTGTGCCTTCTGAGCATCAAGCAGTAGTGATATACATATAATTTATTTTATGAGCATATTCTCTTCTTCTTCTTGATTGCCACCATAACCGCTTACGCGATTTTGGCCGAAGTTTCTTTTTCGTGCTAACCGCCGCCTGCCTGTCTGCATATTAAAGTTTATAACTTTTTATATGCACCTCAAAAAACATAAACAACTTTGAATGACACTCTTTTAATTATGGTTCAGACCGGATGTAAATAGGTTTTTTTTTGTTTTTTTAATTCTACACCATATTTCTATTCACTATGTGGCACGATATAAAATCATCAGCATGTTGACTTGCGTGATTTGGATGATTGATAATAACGAGCTGTGATATGTTATTTTTTCTTACTACTCAATTATGCCATTATATTAAAATGGGAAACAAAACAGAATTAAAAATTAATGCCGTAAACTAAAATAATTACATAACCACAGAAGTAAAGGGTCTCTCAAAATACGCGCCTAGATGTTGTTTTAAAATAAAAAATGTACAAATTTAGACTATTAAAGTTTTCACTATTTTTATTCAAAATACGGTGGCTCTTAACAGTTATATGTGAAAAAGCACATCAGTTAAATGGTGGTGGCGACATCGGCTCATGGTGAACACATCAGCACGTCGGCAGATAAAATCCGCCAAACACTCGATTCATGAAGGCCTAATTCTTGAGCACGTCGGGATATCAGGGGGGTTGTCCAGTATCACTTGGCGTTAACGGCAGCCTTGTTCTCAACAGAACGTCCAGTTTTTCTGGTCTACTAGTCCGTTTTCTATCCTCAATAGAACTAGTTTATTGCAATTGTTTCACCAACCTTTGAATTGTCGACTCATTCGGATGATTATTTCCACCAAAAAAATATGAATTTTTGCAATAAGTTGTTCTTAAAGATCGACGATTTTCATGAAAAGTTTCTATAATTTTAAAGCGTTGTTTTATTGTGTAAAATTGTACATCTGTCCACTTCACAAATACCAACGATGACATGAACTATTTTTGTTTAATTTAAGAGGTTACATAAGTCCAGAATTTTCAAAAAAATCGATTTTTTTACAGGTCATCACTCTTTATGGTTTTAGGCGTCTTTCTCTGCAAGTCGATTGTAAAAATTCCCCATAGTTACAAAGTTATGGTAGAAAATGTAACTGCCCAATGAGAGTTTGATGCGCACTGGTAGCTGTACTTCGTTTGAGGCAGCTGGCCGTTACGAAATGCACTGAAAAGTTTAAAATCGTTTTTCTCGAAACTACTTTTTCCGGCACGGCCTGCATGATAACTCATACATTTTTTAATATTTTTTGATGCGGTTTTTTTTTAATATTCGAAAGTCTTTTCTCTATAGCCTGCTGAGCCGGAGTTTTGATATTTTTATTAAAAATTTTATAAACATATTTAAAGTGTGACATTTGAGACGTAAAACGCATATTTTTTTTAAAATTCAGTAAATTGCAAAATTTTTCGAAATTCAAAAATCCGGCTCGGCAGATTATAACTATTCGTACAATTTTATTTTACATGAATTTTTTTACTATTTTTCAGATCCATCAACATTTCAAGGAGAAGCGATGCAGATCACGTGATTTTTTACAACAGATGGCGTAACTTGATTATTATTCCATCGATCCACATTTCCAAACATTCATTGGAGAGCTACTGTCGTAAGGCACAAACGTCAGTATAAGTTTTTTATTTGAAGCGTAAACAACAATATTTTTACCACACTTGAAAATGTCGAATTTCGTGCCAAATAATGTGTTTTTGCGGGGAATTCTTCTTCATTATTTTAATATGAAGAAAAAAGCAGCCGAAAGTCATCGTATCTTGGTGGAAGTTTATGGTGAGCATGCTCTATCTGAGCGAACGTGCCAGAAGTGGTTTGCACGCTTTAAAAGTGGTGATTTTGGCTTGGAAGACGAAGAACGCGAGGGTGCGCCGCCAAAGTTCATGGATACCGAATTGGAGGAATTGCTCGATCAAGATCCGGCTCAAACGCAAGAAGAGGTTGCAAAAACTTTGGGAGTTGATCAATCAACCATTTCCAAACGTTTAAAAGCCATGGGAATGATCCGAAAGGTAGGCCATTGGGTGCCGTATGAATTGAAGCCAAGAGACGTTGAACGCCGTTTTATGGCATGCGAACAACTGCTTCAACGGCACAAAAGAAAGGGTTTTTTGCATCGAATTGTGACTGGCGATGAAAAGTGGGTCCATTACGACAATCCAAAACGTCGGGCAACGTATGGATACCCTGGCCATGCTTCAACATCGACGTCGGCGCAGAATATTCATGGCCTGAAGGTTATGCTGTGTATCTGGTGGGACCAGCTGGGTGTTGTGTATTATGAGCTACTGAAACCGAATGAAACGATTACGGGGGATGTCTACCGACGACAATTGATGCGTTTGAGCCGAGCACTGCGAGAAAAACGGCCGCAATACGCCGATAGACACGACAAAGTTATTTTGCAACATGACAATGCTCGGCCACATGTTGCACAAGTGGTCAAAACATACTTAGAAACGCTCAAATGGGATGTCCTACCCCACCCGCCGTATAGTCCAGACCTTGCGCCATCCGATTACTATCTCTTCCGATCGATGCAACATGGCCTGGCTGACCAGCACTTCCGTAATTACGATGAAGTCAAAAAATGGATCGATTCGTGGATTGCGGCAAAACCGACCGAATTTTTCACAAAGGGAATCCGTGAATTGCCAGAAAGATGGGAAAAAGTAGTAGTAAGCGATGGACAATATTTTGAATATTAAATTTGTAACCATTTTACGTCAATAAAGTTTCAAATTTCGAAAAAAAACCGCACGAACTTATTCATAGTCCTATTATATTCATATTTTTTGTAAAGAAAAATTAAAATAATTTGTTTTATAAAGTATGAAGTACTAATAAACAATGTATATATTTTTTTTTATATTTATTTCTATTGAAGAAGAACATTTTATTTTTAGCGCATTTTTCACGCTGCTGGACGTATGTAATCCCTTAATAATTTTCAATAGAAATTACCTTACAGACTCCACAAAATTTAATATTTGCCCATATTTTAAAACACGCCGACTTGATTATGATGACTAATAAGCCAGTAGGCAGGAAAAATTAGCCTAGAATTCGCGTCTAAAACTATTTCCCCTTACACCAAGATTTTAAGAGCCATTGGTTGATATTAAGCGAATTTCTTTAATAACCAAAAAAAAAATGTTGTAGGGTATGTTAAAAATACACAATCGCCTCGAAAAAGTTAAATGAAAATATTTTTTAATATTCCAAGACGTGCAAGAGATCGGTGAAGATTGCTCAAGTCGAGTTGAAGTCAACTGATTTCTTAACAGATGAGAAAATGTTTAAATCATCTGGGGAGAGCAAGAAATTCGAAAGGGAAAAACATTTGCTTATGTCATTGATAAAAATGACAAAAAAAAGGGGTCCTAAGATGCTCCCTAGGAGAACACCTTAAGTAGCAACAAAGTGGTTGGGTAAAACTGCGCCGACTATCCGTCAAATATGACTTAAGCCATTGCTGAAAGGTGAAGAGAAAAACCCAAACAAGCTAACTTTTTTACTAGAATCTCGTGCGACACTTTGTCAAAGGCATTAGAGAAGTCAGTGCAATTATTCACTACTGTCATCTAGGCGTCACTTTTGAAAGACCTGATTAGGCAAAAATTCCCTGGTTTGTATTATTTTTTATGTGTTACATTGCGTGTTTGTATGTATTTACACGTAGGTGTGTGTATTTACATGTGCATGTATATGCTAATCGTCACAGCCCTAAAATTTGATATGCGCTCTCAAGCGAATGAGAGTAATTATTGGAATATTTAATTTTGGAAATTATTTATTATAAGTACATTATTATTACTAGGCTACTGCACACTGCGATCATTATACATAATGAATTTAATTACATTTTGTAATAGTCAGAAAGTTTAATTGACTGCGCTGTGCTATTTTTTTGTTGAATCTTTCTGTGTTTCGAGGTAAAAATGGTTTGGAGTTTTTATGATATGCAGTATTACTCAGATATTTAGCCACATTACTGTATATGATGTAAGCCTGGAAATCCAACCTAGAATCTCTCTTGCCAACAAGTGCTACTTTGGACTAAGTAGGCAAATGAGTAGTAAAGTCCTCTCTCGACGAACAAAACTAACACTCTATAAGGCTCTCATCATGCCCGTCCTCACTTATCGCTTAGAAGCGTGGACGATGACAACATCCGATGAAGCGACGGGAGAAATGAAGTGATTGGGAGAAATATTCTGCGCAAGATTTTTGGACCTTTGCACGTTGGCAACGGCGAATATCGTAGGCGATGGAAAGATGAGCTGTATGAGCTTTGCGACGACATAGACCTAGCGCAGGGAATAAAGATCCAGCAATTTCATTGGCTGGGTCATGTCGTCCGAATGGATACAAACGCTCCTGCTCTGAATTCGATGCGGTACCAGCTGGTGGTAGCAGAGGAAGAGGAAGGCCTTCTCCGCATTGGAAAGATCAGGTGGAGAAGGACTGGCTTGACTTGGTGTGTCCAACTAGCGCCGGCTAGCGCGAGGAAGAAACAACTGGCGCTCATTGTTAAACTCGGTCAAAATCGCTTAAGCGGTTATCGCGCCGATTAAGAATAAGAAGAATTCACTCTTTATGGACATGCTATTGAACGAAAGGTTGCTACTTTAGTTTTAGATAGACAGTTGAAAATAAAAATGTATGTTAGTTAATGGCTTTGGAAGGTCATCCAACCGCAGGAATTTCGCCCTGCGCTGTTTGAATTTGGAAAGTCAAAATTCGGGAGACTAATCGGCACTCTACTGGTGCTTTAATCCACGACAAAATTCATAAAATGGAATTCTGATCAAAGCGAATATTTCAACATAATATCATTCAAGTAAGAAAAAGTTCTGGTTACGATAACCAATTGAACTCCATGCAGATCTCTCCACCCCCTAACTGGAGTTTGAGGGTCGTGCCATGGCAATCCAAGCAGGAGGGTAATGAAGGGAAAATCTATATCGAGGATGTTACCTCTGTCTTTACTGACGGCTGCAAAGTGGAATCGGGGGTCGGAGCAGGAGTTTTCTCTAAATCAGACAGTTTATCTATTCCTTGAAACGCTAGAGCTCTTAGGTGGAATTCTTTACGATACTTCAGGCAAGCGGAATTCTTAGGAAACGTGGGAACGGGGGAGATATCAATGTTTTTTTTTTTCAATAATCAAGCTGCGATCAAGGCTCTGACGACGCCCTGGTGGAGATCCAAACTGATGAGCTCCTGTAAGAAGGAGTTCAAATCTCTTGGGTGTGATCATTTCTCTGATTTGGGTTCCAGGACATAGGAACATAGAGTGAAATGAAATTGATGATGAGCTTGCCAGGAAGAGGTCGACTGACTGAGCCTCAGAGATCTTCCATCCGGTCATCGGCATCCCCTGACGGTTGGTAATATTACACAGGAATTACACATAATTTTTCTCAGGGAAACGTAGAACAGATGGAGCTCCATTTTTTCGTGTGCTGTTTCGAAAACCCTTGACACCAGTCCAACAAGCGTAGGACGCAGATAGTTTTGGGGACTCCACACCACTCAAATTCCAAACTCGTAGCCGTGATTACCGATCATTGGACTATGGTTGGCTGTATCTGTTCATTGGAGGTCTCATATTGTATCAAAACTGCACTTTAGTGCTACTTAGGGAGTGCCGGAGTGGTACTTGAACCATTTCACCTACCTACATAACCATTAAAAATATCAAACTTTACGATGGTAATGCCAGATTGGACATAACTGCGTTGGTGGTGCCACATATACAAAGTAGTACTCCACTTTTTTTTTTCCTTTTCCACTCGGGAGCATAGGACTTCGGCAAGACTCAGTCCTGCGTTGGTTTCGTTAATCTATTTTGATTTCTGACAGGGTAGGTGATTAGTCTGCCGCTACCAGTCCTAAATAGTGAGAGTGCCCTGTCGTTGCTTAGGAACAACGCCGTCTTACTGCTTGGAGCGCCATCTGTATTTCACATTTTTCTGCGAGAAGGATCGCCCAGATGGTTGCGGACTTCGCTAAATTTTGTGTGTCTGTGTGTGTGCTTTTCGGTGTTTTCGCTTGTCTTAGCAGCCACAATGCAAATAATGCGCTGACTATTGTGCGGAAAAAAGGATGGAAAGGATAAGTTAGGGTTGAGGAATGAGATTGTTTTTTTAGAAACAGGGAAAGTAGGTAAATTTGGAAAAGTGTGAGAACCGTGCTTTACGTGGGATTCGAGTCCACAACCTCTGGTATGGCAGGCTAGTGCACTTATGCTAGACTACCGAGGTCACTCAGTTCTCTACTTATGCACGGTTTCGTTGAGATGATATTAAGAGTCCGTATATGGAGATGATTTAATTATTTTGCTTTTTCGGCACAAAGTTGTGTGTACGTTTCAGCTGCAAAATACGTTCGTTGAAAAGTCAGCTGCATATAAAAGGTGGCGCAAAATTTATCACACTATCGGAAAGTTTTCAAGTTTTACAAATGACGTCTTACGTCAATCATTTTAGACAGTGAATTAGATAGCTGCAATGTACAAACAGGCAAGCAATGGAGCGCGTAAAAGTAAAAAAAAATTCCCAACATTTTGAAAACCGAAGTCAATGATTGTTTTGTATTTAGTTTGCATTTTATGGAAGTTTAAAGGCACTCACAAGAATCTGTTAATAAGAAAATATTAATACAATAAACCTAAAAATAGGCTGTTCCCAAGGCGTGCACAAAAGCAAGATCTTCTCGCTATTCCAGAAGTAGATGCCTGCAAAATTACTAAATAAACGTGGCTGAATTTCAACAAATCCAGAACTGACGAGTTATTAAGAAAGCCACGAGCAGACATATTTAGAATTATGTCGACAATAATCGGCCACTCGGCTTTGGGAGACCATGCCTGGAAGATGGGGTGGTGGTACAACGATAGATGTAGAAGCTGCAATCAAGAAGAATCTAAGGAAACAGTTTTTCCCTATCTCTGTGAGTGCCCAAGTCTAGGTGCTCTACGACATAAAATGCTGGGGGAATTCTCGATGGCCAACTTGAAAGTAATTGCAGAAAAGGATATAGAAGGCATAGTCAAATCAAGATGGTTCGATCACTAAAAAGCAGTATTTCTACAAGTGGTGTATCAAAATGGCATCTCTTGTGCTAATTGGCACTGGGCTGTGTCACTCAGACAATACCTCCAGCACCACCAGCTCCACCTATACCAAGTGAATACATATACATATGTATATGTATAATAAATTTACATTCATTTTAATGAATATTTGTACAAAATTTTTTTGATTCGTAAATTGATTTTCATATTCGGAGCAAAAATTTTCAAAAGTCAACAAAATTCTCAACATTTCCTACATTCTCATATAAGCAAGCAAACTCTGCCTTTTACGCATACCGCCAGCCTCTTTAAATCACTCCTACAAGATACCTACTCATGTACATAAGTATGTATGTATATCTGCATATATATGAAAATTCTAACAAACACAAAAAGTGAGTGGTTGTCACACCACGCATTTTGAGGTGCTGACAGTAGTGCGTGTTTGTCAAATATTTGTCATGCCTGTGATAACTAACGGGTCAATGTGCCAATGTGCCCCAAAATAGCGATAATCACACGCACTCGTATGAGTCTATGCCAGAATTATACGGATGACAAGACAATCCGATTTTCCTATTGTAGTATTTTCACTTGTACGTGAAAAAAATTAACATCCGTGCTCGGATTTTAAATTTTTGTTTTTTGGGCGAAGGTTAATGTAAGTACACTGGTACCTGCTAGATTCAATGGCACCTTCCGTTTCGCCAAATTAGCTCCAGTTTTTGAGCTTTCGGTATATGACAATTTTCTTGGACCACAGAGCTCTTCCTTTTTTATCTTGGATATGGGAATTGGTTTTCGCCCTCGTATAAGAGGTGTCGCTGCTGATACAATTTCGATGTGAGTGATAAAGGTCGTGAGGTAGGTTAAATGGTTGAAGTGCCGGTCTGACACTCCTCAAGTAGCACCAAAGCACCGCTTTGATACCATTATGACACCTCCAACAGGCAGATATCTACAGCCAGCCAGAACTGTTGATATAATAGAGGATATTGATTGGATTTAAGTTGGCGCACTGCCCAGTGATCTTAGTCTACAGTCTCCTTCTCTCAAAGGTCCCCACTGCTTCTGCAATAGGGGTTAAATGGTAATCCTAGCTTTTCCGCGTGTGTGCCGATCGTCCAGTGGCGGGTAAACACAGCTACGAGTTTGGAAATTGAATGGCGAGGAGTCTAAAGGACTTTTTGAGTCCTTCGTATATCATATTGGGGCCAAAAGATTTTCGAAATAGCACATGAAGAAATGGAGCTCCATCTTTTCTGCGCTTTCCTGAGAAATAATTTTTGCAGTTCCCCTTTAACAACTGTCAGGGGGATGCCGATGACTGGGTACGAGGTCTATGAGGCCAATTCAGCCCCCTTCCTGGCAAGCTCATCAGCAATTTCATTTCCCTCTATGTTCCTATGTCCAGGAACCCAGATCAGAGAAATGTTATCTGTACACCCAAAAGATTTGATCTCCTCCTTACAGGAGTTTACTAATTTCGTTCTGCACCATGGCGTCCTCAGAACCTTAATCCCGCCGTGACTATCGGAGAAAATGTTAATATCGCCCTCGCTACCGCATTCCCTAAGCATTTTTCATGCCTGCAGGATCGCAAACACTTCTGCTTGAAAACACCAGCAGTGTTCGGTCCGAACAACAATAGAAGAAGAGAGGTGGAAAAAAGGAATGAAACCTTACCCAAATACTCTTAATATATTTATCGATGGCTCGAAAATGGTAAACGGAGTAGGGATCTATTGCGCAGAGCTAGGCATCAGACAGCCATTTAAGCTTCCTGAAGACTGTAGTATCTTTCAAGCAGAAGTCTTTGCGGTAGGAAAAGCTGCAGAAATAGCATTCGCAAAGACATCAAGCAACTCCAAAATAAATATATACGTTGACAGCCAAGCTGCGATAAATGAAATTTCATATGAAATTTCATCTAAAAATGTTCTAAGAAGCAGGAAAGCAATAGAGAGATTAGCCGCACGCCGACGGTTGCATATCTATTGGGTAGCCGGACATAAGGGCATTGCAGCAAACGAAATTGTAGATGAGATTGCCAAAAGCGCTGTTTACAGACAATTCGAACAAGAAAACGACATATTGAAACCTTTAAATACGGTATACAACGACATCGCTGCGGACATGAAAATACGGATAGATAGGAGGTGGAATAATCAAGCCACTTGCAAAACTGCGAAATCAAGTGTACACAGAATGCAGATAAATACGTCCTATTCGTACTTCTTTTGTGTAGAAAAGAAAGCAGAACTATTGTAGGTATGCTGACAGGCCACAATTTGCTAGCGGCGCACGCATACAAGATAGGAATTATAAACAACGATAGCTGCAGATTTTACAATGAACTAGAAGAGAGGGAAACGCTAGAGCACCTTCTATGTTCCTGTCCTGCATTAGCTAGAACCAGATTAAAATGCTTAGCAGCTTTACAATATGAGAAGTTAAAAAACCTCTCGGGGATAGAGCTCCAAAGTTTACTTAGATTCGCAAAAGACTCAGACGTATCACAAGATGTCTACTACAAAGAAACGTAAGGGTCTAGCCCCATCTGGTAACACTAAGGATCAATAGGTCTATGTGATGGCTTTCAGCCAGCCAGGTCAACCTAATCTAATCTAAGGCATGCTTTTGGAATTTATGTTTCGTTTAGAAAAACAATTTTTGTTTTGGGATTCGTGCAAGAACGCATATTCCATGTAAAAAAGGCCGTCTAGAAAGATATATGTTATTTATTTTTTATTTTATGAGGAGTAAGCATCGAAAGCCTAACCCCGTCAGTGTGGGACTTTAGCCCGAACTAAATCTTCTACCGTCAAAGTACCGATCCCGAACGTCGAAAGTGGCATCTGCTTTTTTTCTTTTAGGTCATTTGATGAGAGAGTCACCCTTGTCATAACATTACTTCTCCACCCCCCCATGTCCCTGTCCATACCGTAGAAAGGTAAGTTTTTATGTCCGGTATCGTCTGTTTCTCTGCATCCAAGAAGGAGGTATGTGCGTACAAATATTTCTCACTGATATCTCACAAATTTACTGAAAATAGCTCTTAAGTGGTTATTCGGAAAATTATGTTGGTGAACTTAAATTCTTGCATTCCATACTTAGGGGGCGTCCATAAATTACGTGAGATGTTTAAGGGGGGGAGGGGGTCGAGTCAAATCTCATCTAATCTTACGTTGGAGAGAGGGGGGGTCTCGGCAAATATCACGCAATTTTTTTTCTGATTGAAACAAAAAAATTGTACATGCTTAAGATTTAATCTCAAGCGTAATCGTAGTATGATTAAGATCATTCACTAATTCGTTCGAAAGAAAATAATTTCATTCATACTTCGACGTTATACATTACTACTGTCAAACCACCATATTTGTTTTATACCAAATAGCTCAATTTAATCTGAATTTGCGGTACAGTGTAGCCCGTCGGTTGTTTTCGCGCCACTATGAGCCGAACGCCCTATCACTCAGGTTGACGTTTGACAATTCCGGACTTTAAAGAACATGACGGAAAATCATTTGCTCCATTTCTAATACGCGTACCGATTGAACCGCTGAATGCCTTCATCAGCACGCCTATTGATCTCTATTGCCCAAGTATACGTGATGATTTAGAGAAAATATGCTGCAGTACATGCGGTATTTACTTCGCATCTATCACAAGAGCTGCAGAGCACAGGAGAGCAGCTCACATTGCACCAGCTAAGCAAGCGCGTATGTTCCGCAAAGTGCGACCCTCACGGATTGTCACAAGACGAGCTAATGAGTTACTGTGCGCAAGCGTCAACGGCTTACAGTGGCTAGATTAGAACGAAGTTGAAGGAGCACATGATTTTACTGAAAATCATATGGACATGTTGGTCCCAATAGTCTCTCTTGAAACCGCGCATGATTCTCCATGGACTGAATTAGAGTAGATATTCTTTTTTTAATCGCAGTAGTTACGATTTAAGTCTTCTATTGTTAAATTTTTATTACACTTATAACTCTCAGCAATATTGATTACTAGTCTTAAATAAAAGCACGAAGCAAATTTTTTTTCTTTTTACAATATCAATCCAACGCGTTTACATAAGAAACCCACATTTTGAAAAATCTCACGTGAGATTGGGGGATGGGGGAGGGGGTTGAATAAAATCTCACGACATCTCACCAGGGGGGGGAGGGAGGGTCAGAAAATTGAAAAAAACACCTCACGTAATTTATGGACGCCCCCTTAACTGTGCCGCTTAACTTCACGATGTGTAAAATTTGTAGGTGTGCATGCGAAGTGTGCGAGTTGTCAAACATAAATGGAACATTTGCTCGCATTAAATTAAGTTGTTTATGGGAAGTGAACCACAATGAAAATTAACGATGACGTTGCTATTATTAGAAGCAGAAGAAAATTTAAAAAGAAGAAACAAAGTCGGTTTGCGGCATGGGCTAAATTAGAAATTCCGAAGTTTTTGAAATGCAAACATTGGACATTTGACGTCACGGTATTTTCTTTTTGTCTCGTTTCCATTAATGACATACATACATTGTATCTATAAATATGTATGTATGTGCGTACATGTATGAATATTTGTATGTGTGAATTACTATGTCGGAATAAATACGTATATTTATGAAAGACGTTCATTCACCTTGCCATCTCTGCATTTTTCGGTATGAATTGCATTTTGTGTATTTACTTAAGTATTTGTGTACAAATATCTGTGCGCAAACATACAAACGTACATACACATACATATGTATGCTCATATTTACAAACACCCTTTTAATAATTTTTGGAAATATTAGTTGTGTTCGATCACAAAGTTAGCCATCATCAGCCATGAATTCAAATCAAGAGAGTAAGCGAAAACTCCCTTTCAAAGAGTACAAAAAAACGCAAAAAAGTTAACGAACGGAAAATTTGCCATCCCTTGCGAAAACTGACAGAAGAAACCACATCAGCTGAGTTCAACATAAGAGGCGTGTGATTAAAGTAAGTACCGTTTTGACATAAAAAAACAGCAAGAAAATTGTTTCCAAAATTCACTTGAAAGGCCATACTTTACTCTACTTTTCTACATTATTTCCATTACTATTGAGGCATTTATCGTATCTTGGACCAGATTTTGTATGCCATCGTTAAAAAAGATTGCCGCCTGATTAGACAACCACTGCTTCACAGTCGTTTTCACTGTGGCACCCAGCGTGAACACAATTTCCGTTAATTTAAACGTTCGGACACAATTTCGTAAAGAACACTTCTTGCGACAGCAGGAAACTTTTCAGCTAAGGACGAAATCGTGAATCGTCTGTTTTCTTTCGCTTTACAGTCCACTTTTTGAATCAGTTCATCGGTAATGATTGAAGGTCTCACACTTCGTTCCTCATCATGAATGTAACAACAGATGTAACTACACGACGCGGGAGTTTGGCTGACTCCGTAGACTTTTTTGCTGTCTGCTGTCTGATTTTATGCCGAATAATCGTCATTTGCGGGAAATGTTGATTTTCTTCTTTCATTCGAAAAAAACGGCGGTTGAAGCGCATCGAGAGCTACAAAAAGTTTATGGAGATGCTGCTTTAAGTGAAACAACGTGCCGAGATTGGTTCCGCCGCTTCAAAGACGGTGATGGTAATGTTGACGATCGTCCGCGTGAAGGAAGGCCAAAAACCTTCGAAGACGCTGAATTGGAGGCATTGCTCAATGAGGATCCGTGTCAAATGCAAGAAGAGCTTTCAGTATTAGGAGTTACCCGCCAATCCACTTCCGAGCGGTTTCCCGCTTTGGGAATGATTCAGAAACAGGGGACTTGGGTTCCTTATGAGTGAAACCAAGGGATGTTGAATGTCGTTTTTTCGCCTGTGAACAACTGCTCCAGCGGCAAAAAAGGAAGGGTTTTCTTCATCGTATCGTGGCGGGTGATAAAAAATGGATGCATTACAGCAATCCAAAGAAAAGAAAGTCATGGGGACTGCCCGATCACCCGGTCATGCTTCTACGTCGTCGCCTTGGCCGAATATTCACGGTGCGAAGGTTATGCTATGTATTTGGTGTGACCAAGTCGGTGTTATTTATTATGAACTGTTAAAAGCAAGCGAAACCATCACTGAGGATCGGTATCGATTTCAATTGATGCGATTGCGCCGAGCACTGCGCGAGAAGCGGCCGCAATACGCAGAGAGGCATGAAAAAGTGATTCTACAGCATGACAACGCTCGGCCTTACGTAGCCAAACCCGTTAAAACCTACCTGGAAGCACTGAAATGGGAAATCCTACCCCACCCGCCATATTCTCCAGATATTGCGTAGTCCGATTAACAGCTGTTCCGATAGGTGGGACATGGACTATCTGACCAGCAGTTCTTTTCCCATGAAGACATCAAAAAATGGCTGGATCCGTGGATAGCCTAAAAAGATGAACAGTTTTACCGCGACGGCATACGAGATCTACTAGAAAGATGGGAAAAAGTAATAGCCAGCGATGGGCAATACTTTCAGTGATTCACTTGTCACCATTTTTTCAGAATAAAATTGTATTTTCATCAAAAAAAACAGCGAGAACTTAGTTGCGCACCTAATAAATTAAAACAAAAAGTGCTACAAGTGGAAGGAAAAAGGAAATGGGACTCTAAATGTTCACCAGCATTTTTCGACAAATAAAAATTGGTAAGTAATCAAATAGGTCACCCTGTACTCTTACAGCAGTAGTCAATCGCGCACAACATTTATAATATTTTCAGGACCGAATCTGATTAAATTCTGGACTACTCGAAAAGACTAATTAAAATACCATTCTGGCATAAAACTTCTATTTTAGATGAAGAATATCGGACCCAAATCGAGATGGTATTTTCACAAGATACAGAAGATGGCAATCCACTTGCATTTGATGCAGTCATTGTAGAAGCTTCTGAAAGCATAGCTCGTGACAACTCCTGTTTAGACTTTTCCGACGAAAGCAGCTTTGTCGAAAGAAACCCTATTTTCTCCAGATTGAATCGACTGCAATAGAGGCCATATTCCTCATACGACATCCCGTTCACAAAGATCGAAATGTGCTATTCTTCGCTTTTGTTATTTTGCTTTGGTATAGGATGAATAATTTTTTATATTCAATTATTAATTATTACTTTTTTTAACAAATAAATATTTGTTACTTTCATGCCCTGAGCGTAGATGTCGCTGCTTGCCACTTGAGCTGCGAAATGGTTCGCTATCTCCGAACACCGCTTGTTCTGAAGTATATTAGCATAAATTTCTTTCCCTGGTTCAAGTTTTTCCTGCAGGGAACTCATTTCGTGCTGGTGCCAATCCACACTGCCTAAACGTTGCTGTCATCTGACGTATGTATGTATGTATGTATATCTATATGTACATACAACTATCACTTGCACGCCAGTGAGTTTTTCTTTTCATGCTGTTTGGCTGTTTGCTTTATGTCATGTTTATGTCAATCAGAGAAGTGCTTGTTTGTTGCCGCCAACAGAGTGTGCCAATAAAACCGCGAAATGTGGCAGAGGTTGCCAATTCTCTGATTGGTAATTACAATTTGAATTATTAAATAAATTAATTACTAGAGAAAAATGATATACTCGCAGACTATTAAATTTCAAAGTCGGAAATGTTGTCTCTTGAGTTATATGAGAATTTTAAATTGCATTTTGAACGCTAAAATTGTAGTATAAGCCCGGGAAAAATAAGGGAGACAGAGATATTCATTGAACTAAAATAAATCATGACTTTCTGGTGGAAATAATCGTCCAAATGAGTCGAAAATTCAGAAGTTGGTAAAAATTTCAAGAAACTGGTTGTATTGAGGATAGGAAAAGGACTGGCCATCCAAAAATTAGAAGTTCTGTTGAGAATATAACTGCTGGAGCACAAAGTGTTACCGAACAACTCTCTAAATAGATATCTCGACGTTCTTAAAAATTAGGCATTCATGAATCAATGATTTGGCGAATTTAACCTGTCGACGTACTAATGCTGAATATTTAAATAATGCCATTTTTCACATATATTATTAAGAGCCGTATTTTGATTAAAAAGAAACATCTAAAAGCGTATTCTGAAATACTCTTCACACGATTAATTATCTTAGGCAGAGTTTTGGGCCGAACAAAGAGGATGAAAGGGAAGAAGAAGCAAGGTGAGGGAGAGGGAAGAGAAAATAAGGGAGCTAGACGAAAAAATGAAGTAGAGGGAGGGGGAGTGGTATTTGAGTTAGCTAGCTTTTGGTAATGCTATAAAATTTGGGAATGAGCCCACGACGGTTATGGATTTCATAAAACTGATATAAGAGTTATAGATTGTACATATGTATATAGACCAAGGCAGCCGTAACTCATAACTAGGTACACATACGATTTAGTAATGAGATCAGCTTCAGCCACTGGATAAGTCTTACTCAAGTATGATAAAAACAAAGATTGCGCTCATTAAATGCCCATTGACGTCTCATTGATGTAATAACGTGAGAGAGATGTGAAAATGCGATCAAGAATGCAAGGAGAAGAGAAAGTTACACAAGCAACACCGGAATAAATTGCATAAGTACGATGTAACACACACAGCGTTTCTTTCGAATTCGCTGAGAACAAAGTAGCAATACCACGATCGGTGCTACCTTATTATTCTCTCCGTCCTGAGTCTTACTCATATTGGGGAAAGCACGTTCTAGCCAAGACTGATAGAAACAAGATTGCGCGCATCAGAGAGTGCGTGACGTCACGTTTGCCGAGTTGTGCAGTTTTGCCAACCATTTCCTCTTCGCAATAAATTGAGTGCTTTTTTAGACCCAAAATGCAAACATTTTTAAGTTTGGTGTTTGTTGCTTTTTTTTTAATTCAAAACTACCGAAACTATAAGTTAATAAAAAAACTGTATTATTAAACAAAAGAAGGTTAAAAAAGTCACTCTGACTTATAAAATTTGATATTTTGAAAGTGAAAATTTAATTTTTTGTTTCTTTTAAGGTTATGCAATAATATTAAATCTTCTTCTCTCAACTCTTCTTAAGATCAAAAACCTTTTTACACATTTTCAAAAGCATTTGAATTTACTGAATGCGAATTAAAACCATAGAGGTGTAATCGTTTCTTCCGTTCATCAATCCTTCGTGGGATATAGGGCATTAAGAGGTGTATTCAAAGTAAAAAAAAAACAAAAAGATACCAGGAAATACTAAAGAAACCATTTTTACGAAAAGAGTACCTTATCTAGTTACATAACCTCAAATAGAGCAAAAAAGTCGTTCTCTTAACAAAAGAGTTTCTCTTAACAAAAAAAACTCATAAATTAAATTGTACATAAGCATAACACATTTATTTAAAAAAGCGCACATTTTAAAGACAATTTGTCACGCATACAAAGTTCTTTAGTAATTCAATAAAAATTTGGTGTTTTATTTTCTTTAAATGGGCATTTTAGTGCGTTTTTTATATCCAAAGCTAGGCAACACTGCAGTAGCGAGAGAGATTTGACTGCTGAAAGCAGAAGAACACCAACAACAACTGCAATCGCGGGCAATGCCACCAGATGTTAAAAAAAGTAAAGTTAAATAAAACTGACTGAATTACACTGTGGAACAAATTCAGGTTAGCAAAAATTGGGTCCATTCTGAGAGTGGCGGGTGAAAATAGAGGCGAAATTAGAAGACCCGTATCGCGCCGCTTTTTTATGTTAGTTCGAATTTTTTTTTAATCGGCCCCTTCTTGTAGAGATATGTTGGCTCTACAGCGCATGGAAATGCCATTTTATTGTACTTCCCGTGAATTACGCTCTTACTTCATTTCCTTTATTGAGCCTATGATTATACGAGTATAAACCTCATATACTTGACTAACAAATTTGGCTTAACTAAGAATGAGATGAAAGAGTATAAAAATTTAGGCGTTCAGCCAAAACGAGGCAACGTGAGCACAAAATCTAAATCGACGGATATCAATGAATATTCTATTGAATTCGATGTCGTTGCGAGACTTGCATAGTCAAAAAAAAATTATAGTTCGTTTTTATTGGCATTGAAGCTTAGCTCAAGTAATTCCGGGCAATTATTGAGACCAGATATAAAAAAGTCATAGAGAAACAATAGCGATTGAATGGTTTTTCTCTATTCAAGTGACTTCATTTCTAAAAGCCTACAACGAGTAGTATGGGACGGCAAAGTATTAAAGAAATTAAGTGGCTTGAGAGCAAAATGAATGAAACTACGCTGCATTTTTTCGATTCTATAGGAATAAATTCAAGTGATCGGCTTCTAATTTACAAAAGCAACTTTTCTAAATCTTTAAGTCCCTCCCATAGTGACAGAGAAAAGCTTTGTAGATTCGAGTATGCTTTAGAAATAATAAAGTCATTATGAGTAGCAAAGATTAACTGCGAGTCAAACATCACTCCGAGATACACAAATTCACAAACGGCAGAGAGGCTGGCTTCAAAAAGAGAATGCGACAGTCTATTGAATCAGACAAATTGTAATGCAGCACCTAGCAGAGTGAGATTTAGATCTATTGTACAGGCGGTATGCTTCACGCAGAGATCAGGACAGCAGTAAGTCAGGACAGCAGTAAGTCGGATACACAAACGCTCATGTCCGAGGGCTTCATGTGAAAAATAGCTGCAAAAAATATCTACAAATATCTTGCAAGCCCACCCTTATACTCTTGCCACTGCTTCGCACACGCAGTCGTCATGTTACGTCTAGAGTGATGAGATAGCCCCAAGTTAAATAAAGATACCTAGATAAAAACGAGCCCCATTTTTTCGCCGATGTGTTTTTATACAGCCACTGCTAACAGCACTAACGCTCTAAGTTCTCTCATGGTAAAATGTGTCAAACTTTCCAATACAATCGTCAGATGGGGCCTGCCAACTTTAGAAATGCCCAATGACGGAAATGTAAATTGCTGACCTCGCACACTTCTCATCTGAAAGTATGCATCAAGTTGAGCTGTTTGTATTTTGCGTGTCATTATCTGTGCTTAGCAAATCTCTGTACCTCTCAAATGACTTATGTAAGAAACGGCATATGGTAAATTGAAAGCGTAAAATGAATGCCCAACTACTACTCGTACAATGGTACTAATTGTATCACGCGGCTCTCCTAAGAGTCTATCCTGGGTCACGAAAGTCACCCCAGCCAAAAGGTTCAATATATTTGGGAATATGTAGTTGGCTGCACCACAGAGGCCGCACGAGCTACAAATCACAAATAAACAATAAGCCAATCACGTAAGTTAATAATAATAAAAGCGCCTTAAGATTGTACAGAAAATAGTAATAAAAATATTCTAAGATTGGACAGCAAAGATATTTCACCAAATACTTTGTGTTCTATTTCCTTTTCCTTCTCTCTTGATGCAAAATTAATTCTCTTTGTTATTAAATTTGTTCAGCAATATTTTTCTTACACAATTCTCATTTTCCTGCAGTTTTTCTTCCATTGCAACTTAACAAGCCATTTGAGCATTTTCCTTATCGCTGCGCATATCAATAATTTAAAATTAAAGTCTTCAAGCCACGCAACAGTTCGCTCGTTAAGATTACAACGGCATCATCATAAAAACGGAAATCCTGGTAGTTAAAAGCACCAAAACAGAAGCGGGAACTAAATCACGTAGCAGTAGAGTTGAGTTTGCTCTAGTAGCAAATACTCGTAAAATCTGTGATGACAGAAACTCAGCATTAAAAGGGATAATCGAGCAAGAAGTACTAAAAAATGTGTGTCTATAAAAATGCATAGCCAGAACAGTAACTTACATAAATACACTGTTAACGGAGCACAGTCGAGTACCGTAGTTTTCATCTCGTATACGAATGCGGATGCCCTTTTCGAGATATGCGATGCTAAAGATTATTAAAAAAACTAGTTTTTACTTGTACGTCCACTTCTTTAATGATAGTTTGAGGGTCCAATTTTAATATACAGTAGGTTCTGTTTTTATGCGGTAGATACGTTCCGCAAGAAACAGCATAAAAAAAAAAAGCTACTAGTTCTATAGTAAAACTATAGATACGTTTCAAAAGTGCTAAAACCACATAAATCCGAAGTAATGTAATAAAATCGCATAAAAAAGGGCACTAGTCCCAAATTATAACTATAGATACGTTCCATAGACCGCATGAATCTGAAATAATTAAATAAAATCGCATAAACAAAATATTGTATTTTTGAAAATTATATCTTTATTTAAGAAACATCAGAATCGAAAAATAAATTTACGTCAGAAATAGAATCAGACAATACCCACATGTTGCGCGTTCGTTTAGGATTTGGCGTAAAATCATTTTCGTCACTTGAGGAAATGTACACGTCTGATCTAGATAGTTATGCAGGCGGTTCCATACTTGTAGGGTTAGCATTTCTGATGTAATCTGTGATGTTTTTGCTTAGCTGGTTTAGAATCTTGTTTATATGTACAATTCCCGATAGGTCGACATGCATTTTGTAATTTAAAAAAAAACCGCACTATTTCAAAACCGCATAAAAAAAGCCGCATAAAAACAGAACCTACTGTACTAATATTTTTCCGATTCAACAAAGGTGGTATCCTGATGATAGGCTCCATGTGGGAGCCTATACTTTTGAAGCAGTGCAGCACTTTAAGTACCTAGGAGTTATGTTCGCATGTAGCGGTGATTCAACTTCCGCCGTCAGGGATCGCATCAACGCAGCCAACAAAGCGCATTACGCCCACCTTAACTTGTTCAAGTCCCGACTTTTGTCTAAAGCTACAAAGTTCGGTATATGTACAAGACTCTTATTCGACCAATCCTAATATATGGTGGTGAGGTATGGACTCTTAAGGTTGATGATTGTGCTCAGATTGCTCGCAAGAAAGGCAAATTTTAAGAAAGATCTTTGACCCAATAAGAATGGATGATGGTACCTATAGAATCCGTTTTGTTAAAGCGCAGCGCATAAGATGGCTAGGTCATGTGATCCGTATGCCTGTTGACTGTACCGTGAAGAAAGCCTTGACAGGAAAGCTAATGGGCGTGAAGACCAAAGGCAGAGCGAGGAATCGTTGGATAGACGCAGTGCAACACGATCTTAAGAATCTAGGAATACGTAACTACGAAGCAACAGCTCAAGTTAGACCGCTTTGGCGGAGCATTTTGAAGGAAACTTTGACGCACCCCGCGTTGTAACGCTATGAAAGATGATGAAGAATATTTTTCCGATAGTGAAGCTGCGATCAAAGCTCTGACGACGCCATGGATCAGATCCAAACTGTCAACTCCTGTAGGTTAGGGTTAGGTTAAATGGCTGCCCTTGCTAGGGGGCCCACTTGAACAAATATTCAAAAATTCGTCCGTTGTGATACAGGGGAAAGGAGAAGGGAGTGAAGAAGAGCTTGGGGTTAGGGAATGATGCCCATGCACTTACGACGACGCCGACGGTGGCTATTTTTCGTTCGTTATTAGGCTTGATGCAGTCAAGATGTTGATGAACTTCACCAGATGCATGATATTTAAACCGGCTATATTCGCAGGTGTAGCGAAAAAGTGAAAGCCCAGATGTCCTAATCTTTGCCAGACGAGAGCAGGACAGCTGGGAAGAAGGTGCCAAGATGATTCCACTTCGTCCTTCAGAGAGCTTCTGCTGAATGGGCGTGAGGTAATCCCAAGTCTCACCACATGGAGACTTAACGGACAATGTCCGGTAAGAATACCCAAAAAGTTCGAGAGCTGCGGCTTTGCTAGCTTCAAAAGTTCGCTCGAGCCCCTGATCTACCTGTGGCCAGAAGGGTCTCGTGACTTTTAACGTTTCCACACTAGTACAGCGCTCGCTCAGTTGACGCGAGGAGAAGATCAAATCTCTTGGGTGTACAGATAAAATTTCTTTGATCTGGTTTCCAGGATATAGAAACATAGAAGTAGAAGAAATTGCTGATGAGTTTGCCAAAAGAGGACTAAATTAGTCTCAGGGTCCTTTTACCCGGCATCTCCCTGACTGTTGTTAAAGGGGAACTGCACAAATTATTTCACAGGAAAGCGCAGAAATGATGGAGCTCTATTTCTTCGCGTAGCATTTCGATATGCGTGTGACCATAGTATAATGTAAGGAGAACTCCGAAAGTCGTGGCTATTCAATTTCCAAACGATTGGCTGAGTTTACCGGTCACTGGACGATCGGCACACACGCGTAAAAGCCGATTGCAGAAGCCGCCCTCCATTGCAGAAGCTGTGGGGACCTTTCCGAAAAGGAGATTGTTGAGCACTTTTTTTGTAAATGTCGGGGTTTGGCAGCTAGACGATTAAGGTCACTGGTTCCTTCGACAGTGCTCAAACCTAAATTCTATCTCTCTCCATAACTTCAACAGCTTGGGTTGGCTGCATATATCTGCCTGTTGGAGGTGTCAAACTCATATACACCTGTTATGATGCGCAGGATAAATATTGGGTCCGAATTCACTTGCTTAACTATGTCTTCAGCCACTTTCTTCCGATGAATTCTTTGAAAGATATTCAACTCCCTTGGAACGAGTCGAGCAATGTTGGAACGAGTGCAAAATGTTGCGAATTGATTCGTAAGTCACGCTAAGGTCACGAGCTACCTCCCTCAAACTTAAATAATGGTTTTCCAGCACCATTTCCTTGACTTTGTCGACGTTTTCATCCGTTGAAGACGATGATGGGCGACCAGTTCGGGGCAAATCTTCCATGACTTCTTGGCCCTCTGTAAAAGCCTTGTACCACTCGTAGAACCGTGTTTTTGATAAAGCGTACTCTCTATAGGCTTTCTGCAACATTTTCAATGATTCGGCACACGAAATCCCGTTCAAAACACTAAATTGAAGACAAATTCTTTGTTCGCTATTTTTATCCATAGTGAAAATCGCAGAGCACATCTGCGGTTGACTAATAAATTGAATACCAAAAACAAGCTATTTGACAGATCCCACTCAAACTCTCCGATACTATAGAGGACACTTATACCAACATTCCAGTAAAAAAAATTTAGACATATTTGTAAGCGCTCTTTTTAAATGAACAATTCCCGATATCTTTTTGACAGAGTGTTCTAACATATGTATACTACCGCACACGCATACATACAAAAGTTTATAGATGTGTAGTTCCTAACTGTTACCTTGGCATTACAAATGTCCTTATTTTTCATACTAACTTAAGCGCATTTTAAGTCAGGTTAAATCAAAAAGCTGATGGCAAAATAATCCGCTGAATCAAGAAACAGCAAAACAAAAGAAACAGAAAAGAAAATTTAATAACAAAAATGCGATTTAAGGACTGTTAGTTGAATTTCACAAGCAATTGTGCATGGACACGAGCAATTAAGCTAAAGGACTTATCTGCTTTTTTAGGGCGCGATTATGAGAAGCTAAACTAAGCTAAGCTGACTCTCTTTAGTTGAGAGTTCGGTGTGCATGAAAATACAGAAAATGGTAGGAGTTGTTAAAAAACCAACCAGGTATGCATACGCTTGATATTGCAGGCACCCATTTGCACCCGAATCCTTCGTCAAACAGCTGCCTGACAAACCATCTAATCTACGCATCTATTAATGCTTGTGTGAGGGTGTGTGTTGTGCGCTCCCATCCATTCTCTGTCAACCTACGATGAACAGAATTGTTAAGCCGAAAGGGTATCTGTTGGAATATTCTAACTAAAATTGAGATTCACAAAAAATTTAAAATACAGTAACAGGAATAAAAATACGAACAACATAGAAAGCAGTCTTTGCTGCATTTTTGCAATTGTTTTTTTTTTTTTATTTAATATGTAGTTACATGAAATGCATAGCTTTCTAGAAAGATGTTTTGAGAAATACAAGGTGAAGTCCAAAATAAAAAAGACTGAGCTAAAATAGAAACGGCAGGAGCTTTGCTCTGATAATTTTGAGT
Source organism: Anastrepha ludens (assembly GCF_028408465.1). Classification (NCBI taxonomy): domain Eukaryota; kingdom Metazoa; phylum Arthropoda; class Insecta; order Diptera; family Tephritidae; genus Anastrepha; species Anastrepha ludens. Next base: position 20,991,529 of record NC_071499.1, on the reverse strand, counting down.
TTATTTATTCAAAATAGTCTCCTCTGGCCTCGATACACTGTTTTGTGCGATCTAAAAGTTTTTCGAAAGAGTGTTTCAGGTCATTGACCGGAATGTCCTTCAGGATGTCGGTACAAGCCTTTTGGATAGCCTCTATGGACGCAAAACATCCTTGCATGGCCAAATCATGGCCAATTTTCTGAATAGATAGAAGTCACAGGGTGCCAAATCAGGCGAATACGGTGAGTGATTGATGGTGAAAATGCGATTTCTAGTCAAAAATCAGTCACAAGAGTGGATCGACGAGATGGGGCTTTATCATGCAATAAGCGTCAGCTTCCTTCTCCGCGGTATTCTGGACGAATTCGACGAATGCGATGCAACAAACACTTCAAAATGTCAAGATAGAAAGTTGCGTTGACGGTATGGCCCATTCGCATGAACTCCTTGTAGACAGTTCTCTTGGAATCGTAAAAATAAATTAGCGCTCGACTTGATTTTTGACTTCTCCAAATGCGATTTTTTGGGTGGTGGCTCTTCTGAGGCCTTCCATTCGGCACTTTGACGCTTAGTTTCAGATTCTTGTTGAAAACTCCACGTTTCATCACCAGTTACAATGTTGTGAAGGAAGTGCTCGTCTTTTCTCGCCTCTTTAATCAGGTCTTTCGAATGTTGGATCCTGAGCAATTTTTGGTCCTCGGTTATCTTGTGTGGAATGAAACGTGCACTGACCTTTCGTAAGCCCAAATGATAAGTTAAAATGGGATAAATCGATGTTTTGGTGATATTCAACTCCGATTCCATGAATTTCAACGAAGATTTCGGTTAATTTTTGATAAATTTACGAAAAATTTCGATAGAGTTTTCGGTGGTTATTGATTTTGGGCGGCCCGTATGTTTATTGTCATTTATGTCCTCACAACCATCTTTGAAACGTGGCTTTAATAGCAAGTTTTATGTGCTTCAGCAGTGAATTAATAAAATTTTGCAATATTTCTCCTGAAATTGCATTATTTATACCAAATATTTTGAAAGAGTCGGTCCAACTGAGGCTGATTCAGGAGGACAGAAATATCAGTAATCCTTTTCAAATGAAAAGGGAAACGCAGTGCTTGCTTGAAGAGTGGTACTAGTATAAAGATTTGGAGACCCTTAAACTATTCCAAATGGCTCTTTATCAAATTCTCAGATGTTATGGAACCAAAGTTATCATTTAGAAACCTCAACAAAGTAATACTCCCGGAAATGGGCCGTTGAGAACCGATAATTTCATCTATTGACGAACACTTCCAGATTTTGTATACTGCTAGGCCACAGCTGGAAGAACGAAGTACTGATGCAGGTATTTTCGAATCAAGGTATTCTATTTTTTGAAAAAAGAAATATTTATTCAGGAACATAGTAGGATAAGTGGTCCAGAATAAGTATAAGGTCGGATGATAAGATAGTTTTATAGGTTCTAGACTCACGCTTAATGGCATCGCATCTTACGAACATCTGCAAAAGTCTTCTAAACCACCTATGAGCCTATGATAATAAAAATTATAGCTGGTTGCAGGGAATCTAGGCTTTAAATGCAGCTGATGTATTGACGCTATTAAGAGAACTAGAGCCATTACCTACCATAAAGGAAGAGCTCCAAAGTTTAAGGTTAAGAGATATAAGCTGACACCAAAAAATGCGTCTATACTAGACCAAATCTTTGGGGGTACAATCAAAATAGATTCACGCATGTGATAAATCTCGCAAAAGACAAACTAAGCATACTCACTAGATTAGATGCCACTGCAGATTACGCAGCCATTTGCAAAGGCTTAGCCATATTCACCGACTCCTGCCGTCTTTGTGAACAATCCTTGGAGACTCCAACACAATCTCTTCTTGAATGCGATGCCAAAGCGAGAACAAAGAGTAGACATCTCGACTTGGTACGACCAGAAGAAAGACACACACGCTCAGCCCACCGCAGCTCCATCTGAGGCTTACATAGGGAATTTGGATAAGGAGCATGGATAAGATGTTGTTATAAGTAAAGGCAACAAAGGTCCTTTAGGTCGAAGTGGAAACCTCCAATTATTCAATTCTATTCTATAGGATTTTTTTTCTAAGGCGATCGCCCCCGGCAGGTAATGGCAAACCTCCGCGTGAATTTCTGATAGGAAACAGCTCCTCATTAAACTTTTCAGCCATTCGGTGTCGGCTTAAAATAGTAGGCCCCCGCCATTTGTTGAAGAGGAAAGGCCCCCCCATATTCTTCACTGGAGACTCACAACCGGTACACACAGCTACAAATTTGGAAATTGAATGGCATGGAGTCACCAGGTCTATTTAAGACTTGCATCTATTTTACTGGGTTTTCGAAATACCTCACGAAGAAATGCAGCTCCGGACGATCTTTGCTTTCTTTAAAAATATGTTGTGCAATTCGCCTTTAACAACAGTCAAAGGGATGCCGAGAACTGCGTTGGAGACCTCTGAAACCAATGGCGTATACCCTTTTCTAGCAAGCTCAACAGTAATTGCATTTCCTTCTATGTTCCTATGTAATGGAATGCAGATCGCTGAAATTTTACCTGCACAACCAAGAGATTTTATATCCTCCTTAGAGGAGTTGATCAGTTTGGATTAATGTAGATCCGGCGTCGTCAGAGCCTTGATTGCGACTTGAGTATAGGAAAAAATGTTGATATCTCCCTCACTACGGCGATGCCTGAAGGATCGTAAAGACTTCTGCCGGAAAACCACTATCAGTATTCGGCAGTTTTAAGAAAATAGATAGGTTGATTTAGAGAAAACCCCTGTTCCGACTCCCGTTTACATTTTGGAGCCGTCAGTGAAGACAGAGGTAATAGCCTCGTGAACAATGGAGAATGGAGCAATACAGAATGCATTCAGGGTGGTTTGACGGATATTTTCTTTACTGATGGGTCTAAGAATGAAATAGGGTCTGGAGTCAGATGGTACTTAAACGAGAGTAATACATAAGTACCATTACGTTCTAGGAGGAATGGACTCTGTTTTCCAAACGAAAATTTTTGCCATCCTGAAAGTAACCGAATGGATAATCGAGAGGAGATGGAGTGGGAAACAGATTGGAGTTTACAGTGACAATCACGCTGCACTGAATATCCTGGAGAAAGAGAATCTAACATTAAAGATTGTGCAAGAAGAAACTTAATTCTGGTGTTCAAGGAAACGAAAACGCCGATGAATAGGCCAACCGTTGATCAACGGTTCCCCACAAGGTCCAGAGTCATTAATCGGAATGAGTCCCGCAGGAATCATGAAGTGGATTAGGGATTATGTATGCAATTAGCATAAAGAGCGATTGTTCGGTCTATAACGCGGCAGAGCTGCAAAGTTTTTTGTGACAAGTCCGAACAGAAAACTGTCAAACTTTCTACTAAAACTTTGAAGGAAAGACATTCGGTTGATGGTCGGTATTATTGCAGGACTCAACCCATGGGGTCAGCATGTGATCACCATTGCAATCATTGAGGACCCAATGTGCCTGTCTTGCTTGGAGAAGGCGGATAGTGAGTGACCAGCCTTTGCTAGAGCACGGCTACAAATTTTGGGTTCCGATGTCATGAGAATGAATATTCGTTCTCTAAAACTGGAGGATATTTACAGATTTACCAAAGAATCTGGACAATTCTCACAGGACTAACTACCTTTATCTCTGTCTCTATTCTTTCCTATCTCTTCCTCTGATACTTTTCTCCTTCCCTCCTTGACTATCTGACTAGCCTGAGTGTTTTAGGAGACACCAAATCTCCTAGTACTCCTTGGCTCGACCTATTCAAATTTCAATTTCAATAGTCTCGTCACAGATTTTCCCCTCATTTCAATCCTGCCTACTTGGAAAGATTTCCCCATCGGGCTGGTCTACACACACATAGCACACATCTAACCCTTTAAATTAAATGTTATCACCTGTCCCGATTTTTTGCCCGCAACTGTAAGACGCACTCTCGCCTATTGTCACACTATTTCGCAGATAAAAATCAAAGTAATTTAGTTTTTTATAGCCTTGAAGATCCCAAGTGAAAACTAGGCTAATAGAGAATATCGAAAATGTAAAGTGGCGTTAAAATGCGATAAATTTTCTTTGATACCCGCGGAAAAGTTGATGTCGGCAATCATGTACCCGTACATAAATATATTTATTTATCTGTGCGCATGTATGTGTGTAGCTGCGTATGTTGATATGTATGCCTTCCATATTTTATATATTTTCTGTTAAAAAGTAAAAAGCGACAAATCGTGCGGAGAGTGGCTGACAAATTTATTGTTTTCAAGATAAATGGGGATTTGTCGTGAGTTGCGTCTAAGTACATTTGGGGAATTCCGAGCTATTTAGGAGATGGCGCAAATAATAATGATAAAATATAACTTCATGGGTATTAAGTGACGGTTATGTGTAAATGTTTCTATTTAAAATTTGTCAAATAAAATGGGCGGAATATTTTTTTAGCATATCAACAGTATAATCATCGTTGGTCGCTACTGGTTAAAAATTACCATTCCAGCAGCGTCTTCACAAAAATACAAAAAAAAAAAACAATAAGAAAAAATTCACATGAAACTGCTACTCTATGCAAATATGTATATTGGTTTTTTAATAAACACTTGAGGATTTTGTCTCAGATGTTGCAGTTTTGTTTGTTGGTAAAGGCTACGGCTGTGATGATTTTCAATACAATTGAATCTTCAATAAATACTAGAAAAGTAGCTATAATTAAATTTTTTCCTACAAAGAGGTACTTTTGGCAGCTCAGCTTCATTTAGGACAATTCTTTAAGTCTTTCTAGTGCCCACTGAAGTAGCTTCTTAGGTTAGGCTGGGTTAGGTTGGTATGGTTGGCCAAGGAATGAGCACACTTGGACGAAGAAACAAACGGTTTCGTCCTTTGTGATACCATTATGAAGGAGGTGAGGTGAAAGAGTAAGACCTATAGGATGCAGGGAGAGGGCGGGGAGAGGTGGTGCTGGGATGGTTAGGAGGGTGGGTTTAGAGTGTGTGGATTACGAACGATGATTGCGTCAAACGCTTTGTGCTGCTGATGAAATTCATCAGATTTTTAATGTCAACGCCAGCTATATCAGTAGGCGTAGCAAAGAAGGAAGAGCCAAGATGCCTGGATCTTCGCCCCACCAAGTCTCACAGCATGCATTCCTTGCTCATAGCGACCAGTGAGAAAACCCACGAGATTCGAGAGCTGATATTTTGTCAACCTTAGAAGCTCGCCCGAGCGCCCCCGGTCCAGACGTGGCCAGAAGAATTTCGCGACCTTACAAGTTGCCCAACGCACGCTGAGTTGGCTCGTTGCCCATCTTTTCAGAAGCAGACCGCAGGTAGTCAGGGGGATCCCAATTCTGTTCTTTCGTGAGGAAATCACCTCACATGCCCCTTGTCTAGCCAGCTCATCCATCTCACAGTTTCTTGCAATGTCGCTGTGACCAGGAAGCCAGATGAGGTTTATGTCAAAGAATTCGGACACAGTCGAAAGTGGGGTCAGGCATTCCCTGGCCAGTTTCGAATGCACCGTCACTGACCCGGGGGCCCTTATTGCCCTTTGGCTGTCGGAGTAAATATTTACTTTCCTGAAGTAGCCCCATACCTTTTGATAAACAGTGAAATACTTTAGAAAGTGAACCCGTAACTGAAATAAAAATCCCCAAGAAATAATAAATCCCAAAAGAAAAAGGAAATATAGTACTTTGGAAGACTACTTGGGAGTAATTTATCAAAGATTCTGGACCTTAAAATATGATACAAACATAATAAGCCAAACCTTAAATTAAAAAAGTAGAAAAAAACAAGTGAAGACGACCTCGACCGGTTTACTGGGAAGGACGAGAGTGATCGAAGAATTTATTCAAACAAGCCGAAAAATTGGTAGTGGCTAATGGAATAATTGGATTGTGGCTGATAGCAGAAGGACTACAGGTTATCAAAAAAATTAATTGTGTTTACATGAACATTTGCACAAAAAAAAAATATGTGCACATTGGCCCCAGCAAATATTCATTTTTTCCACACCATACAACGAAAAGCTACAGAATCACAGTAATTGAGTACCCTATAGTACGGGCCCAGTGATTTTTGTCTTTTATCATTTTTTCACGACAGTGAGCTAAAGGGGACCGTAGCAAACCATTTTGAAGGTAAATGCAAAGAATATAAGGTAAAGGGTACTCAAATTGGAGGTACTGTCTCTAATAGGAGTTTTCTGTGAGTCAAGAAAACATTTTTGTAGTAATAGGAGGCTGTAGTAATAGGAGCTTTTCGAGCATAAAGAGATTTTGAGAGACCAACATATAAGAACTCTGAACTATGAAGAGCTCTGGCCGGAATATTAAAGAAAATTTTCTCAAGATGAACCGGGCAGTCAACAGCACCACGGATTAAATAAAAAATGAAAGGCAAAGAGAAGATTAATCTCCCCCTTTGCAATGATTTAGGATTTAGGATAGATCCCAGAAGGGTATATTACGCAACACGAAGCGTAAGAATACTTTCTGGATTCAACTCATGCGTAAAGTCCACACTATTATATGATTATGTGGCAGTGAAACGTGGCTGGTGTCGAAAAGTATTACGCAGAAACTACAAAGCTTCACAAATAAATGCCTTCGGTTAATATGTAAGGATTTATGGCCGAGCACTATCCAAAATACGGTCTTCTGGCAGATCACCGAGCAAGATCCAATCCAAAAGGTGATAAGAAAGGACAGAGAAAGCATTAGCAGTGCAGCATTGGAGTGAACCCCACTAGGACACAGACGACCCGGTCGTCCACGAACTACTTGGGGGGTTCTAAACTTGGTGAGTTAGAAATAATTAACCAAACGTTGGATGTCGTAAAGAGAACAGCGGCTAATTGAATATAATTTCAATGTTTTACTGAAGCCCACGTGGAATAATTAAGGAATAAAAAGTATATAAAAAAAAATTTTTAATACAAATTTCCGGATTCGTACAGAAATATCTATGGTTAAGGCCGAGAAGAAGTGAACGACGAAAAGCGTGCCGGACGCCTGAGCACTTCAACAACAGACGAAAAAATTGATGAAGTGAAGGAATGGTATTGGCCAATCGTCGAATCACCGTTAGTGAAGTTGCTGACGACCTAGACATTTCGATTGACTCGTGCCATTCGATTTTTTCCAATGATTTGGGCAAGAGACGGGTCGACGCAAAATTCGTACCAAAACTGCTCAATTTCGACCAAAAGCAGCATCGCATGAACATTGCCAATGAGATGTTGGACTCTGTCCGCGACAACCCAAATTTGCAAGACCGAAAAAAGCGGGCCAAGTTCGGTCGAATGTAAAAGTTTTGCTTACCGTTTTCTTTGCTTGCAGAGGCGTTGTGCATCATGAGTTCTTGTCATAGGGTAAAACGGGAAGATTTGTGGAAGAACAAAAATTGGCTCTTGCATCACGATAACGCCCCTACTCACACATCGCTGCTTGTGCGCGACTTTTTGGCCAAAAACAACACACTAATGATACCACAGCCACCGTATTCCCCAGATCTGACCCCCCGTGACTTTTTCTTGTTCCCGAAACTGAAGAGGACCATGAGAGGTTGACGCTATGCTACGATTGACGAGATAAAGACGGCATCGAAGGAGGAGCTGAACAAGGGGGAAGAAAATGATTTTTTGAAGTCCTTCGAAGATTGGAAAAAACGTTGGCACAAGTGCATTAAATCTCATGGGGACTACTTTGAAGGGGACCAAATATATATTAATGAATAAATAATAATAATAATTTTTGAAAAAAACACAAAATTCCCGATACTTTTTGAACATACCTCGTATTTGGTTTCAACACCTTCTGTTTTTGTTGTCAAATGCAAACAGCTGCTTGTTTGGCACTTTTCACGAACTTGACCGAAGAAAAATTTTGCATTAAAACCTGTAACTTCTGAGAAGGAAGAACTGCTTAGTTACTTTCTCAAAAGTGTTCCCAGGCAAAGGTTTCTTAAGTAAAGGAACAACTTCTAACCAAATCCTATAAAATGCACTCTTAAGACAACACACTGATAGTGAGTAAGAATGCAAAACAAAACTCTGAACAAAACTCAGTGCACCGATAAGAAGCAAAGCAAAACACACTTCAAAATTCTTAAACCACCCTTTGGCACAATTTTCATTCTATGCTTATTTTTAAATTTTCAGTTACTTGTTTACTTACGGAAATTTAGCCAAATATTTATTCAAAATAATTATGCGAAAATTCTCTCAGCAAGTCATAAAATTCGTGTGTTTTAGCACTAAAAAGTAATTACGAATTTGTATTTATAAATAGTGGGCGAACTGTAACAAAAATACATCTTCAAATATTCAAACACACACACATACGTACATACATTCATACATATTTATATACATCCATAGAAACATACATTCACACATACATGCATGCATACATGTATATGTGTGAATGTTCACGAGTAGATGCTATTTCAGCTTTGTCTTAATAGCTTCGTTGGTTTTTTTTTCGCCTAAAGTTTGCGGCTGGGTTAATTTTGCTTGAGGGATAGCAAATGGTTTAATGGTTGAACGAAATTTTCGACGTTTTGTAAATTGCACTTCGTATGTAAATAAATACTTGAAAGATGAACTAGATCTAAGATTATTTTTGTGCAATCATAAAAATTAGGCATTGAGGACTGGTAAAAAATAGATTAGCCACAAAAATATAGAGGGAGATTTATCTTATTCTTCTTTGTTGAACAGCCATCTGAGGGACTCTGAATTAAGATCAGTATATAAAGTTGGTGAATAATAGATACATAAGGTGGTTACCATGACCGAATTTATAAGTGTGTGAATTCACTAGTGCCGGAATTCGAAACCCCGGTCATGAAACGCCAATTATGAGAAAAGTTTGTTTCTAATAGCGGCCGCCCTTGAGCAGGCAATGCTTCTTGAAAGAACTCCACATAAAAAACCATCTGTCGTACGGAGGCGTCATAAAACTATAGGCGCCTTCATTTGTAGAACATCATCAAGACGCACACCACATATCGGAGGAGCACCTCGTCCAAACACCCAATAAAGAGTGCAAGGGCTTAGAGATCCTTTGCACCAATGTTGCTTAACCCAAATATCATTCAAAGATATTTTGGAATCTGATCTAAAATTTGTTTTTGGGTTATCGTAGTTATGATTGGCCAAATTGAATTGAGTTTCTAAAATTTTTCTACTGCGAAAATTAAAAAAAAAGTGTGGGCGCAAAATGGTTTTTTAAGTGGAAAATATATGATAAAGGCAGTGCAGAAAATACCTTGCCTTTCGATAGATGGTGCTGAGGTTGAGAAATTTAGCTTTTATAAAATAAAAAAGTAGTACCTATAAAAGAAAATATAAAGAAAAATAAAAAAAGTGCGAAAAGTACAATACAAAATTTACAAAAATCGGAGAAGGGTCGACCGGTGTAGGTAAACGCCGGACACAAACCGTGGCAACAACGCGCACTATTCCGTGCGTTTATCACCCGCACAATAAATCCGACTCCGGAATGGATAACACTTTATAGTACGCACAACAACTAGCCAGGAAACGGAAATAAGCACCAAAAAGTAGGTACCAAAAAACAACGCCAAAAAAAATTGGGACCAAAAAACGCCCCAAACAGTAGGCAGCAAGGAAACAAGCGCCAAAAAGTAGGCAGTGTTATTTCTCACTAGAAATTAGCAACCACAAGGAAAAACTCAGTAAAAATAGCCTAAAGTGTACCTAAGATATATATAAGGTATAACTCTCTCTCTCCTTTTCCTCTACATTATATCTTTTTTCCCTCTCGCGGAACGAAAATGCCCAAAACGTTGCATGGCCTTTAAATTTTACTCTTCATTCTCGCTCATCCATCGATGCTTAAGAAGTTTCACTTCAAAAAAATTCAAACACAAACAGAACTTCCTTCTGGGTATGCAATTTTACAGCCCATTAAATTTTAGTATAAAAATGCGTAAGCTTCGAATCGGCCAAACATCGCATTGTTTTCTTTTAGTTTTTGTTTTGTGTTTGAGATATTGCTTCCATATAAAGGACATATCCGGAAGTGAGTTCATTATGTGAGCACAAGTTTACTTGTGTATAAAGGCATAGAAAATTTCGTCGATATGGCATCACTTTAAAACTAAAGAGTGATCCACTTAGAGATATCGGACTTTAAATTGAAATAAAACAGCGAAAATTAAAATTGATTGGACAATCTTTATAACTTTTGTGTAGAACCATTCATGGAAATTATTTTCGAAAGATAATCCCTTTGAAATATTGGCCACACCTGTTCCGTAATTCGCAAATCCGTAAATACCAATTTTGAATGCCTCGCTGGAGGACTTCGGTCGGTATTTTGTAAATAACTTTAGTAAAGTTGGCTTCCGATGCCACAATCGAAGCTGGTTTATTCAGAATGCATTTAGACTTTACATACCGCCACAAATAAAAGTTCAAAGGAGTGATATCACTCGATCTTGGTGGCCAATCCACTGGTCAGAGACGCAAACGAGAGATGAATAGCTCATCGAAACGACGACGCAATAAATCCATTGTTGCACGGGCTGTATGGCAAATAGCGTCGTTTTGTTGGAACCAAATGTTGCGGAGATCACGGGCTCCAATTTCCGGTATGAAAAAGTCGTTTATAATTGCGCGAGAGCGTTTGTCTGCTTCATTGTTCACTGCACATTGGCGCCAGCCTCGTCTTTGAAGAAAAATGGGCATATGATTCCTCCAGCCCATAGACCGCACCAAACGGTTGTTTTCAATGGATGTAATGGCTGTTGTTAAGCAGCTTCGGGTTGCTCTTCAGCCCAAATACGGCAATTTTGCGTATTGATGTAGCCATTAAGCCAAAAATGGGCTTCATCACAGTTGGCCTGAGCGCACGATGAACACTATTCACAGATCGTCGATTTTTGTAATAAAATTTTCCGATTTGTAAAAGGTATTGAGGCGTTAATCTTTCGATGATGAGTATTGGAAAAATTATGTATTTAGTTTGACAGTACTCACCCGTAATTTACCGAAAAAACCCTATTGGAAAAAGTACCTCCAATCTGAACATTTGTTCACAAAAAGTGGTTGCTTGTCTACTTGCTCACTGTTATCTAAACTCCACGAAGAGGGGTAAGCAGGATCAAGCAAAAATGAAAAATGTGTGCCCACTGATTTCTGTTCTTATGCTGCTCACTTCTCTTTGATATTTGCATACCGGATAGTACAACGTAGCCCGGGTATTTTCAGGTATTTTTTAAAGATTTTCCTAGTAGCATTCAATTTAACCACAGACACTTCGGTGTTAGTCGCATAAATATTCTTCGATACCGATTTCACATGTCCGCATATCTCTGCTGTAGACAACTAAGCAATTTTGACCACTTCATATTCATGACGTAACCAGATATTTTTTTTAATTGTTTTAAATATTTTTGCATAATGTTTGAATTTTCGGATCGAAAAAGCGGCCATAATTTGCGTTTATTTCAAAATACTGCATTTGTGCTTATTTTGATAATAAAGAAGAACTTTTTATGTGTTTATGTGTGTCAAATTGACACTAAAATAAACTGCAAACCACGAAATGTGAGAAGTGTTGGCGGTGACAATAAATGGGGTAACAAAAAAGCCATCAAAAACGCTAAAGAGCGAACAACTGATGTTAGCAGGCAAAAGAGGGCGTCAGAAATAAAAAAAATGGTATGTGCTAAAGCCGTTAGAATAGCAACTGCCTCATGACAGTCACCGTTGATGGGCATTACTTGTCAAAAATTACCATTGGCTTTGCCCCTCAAAGTAAATTAATAAATGCGCGTAACTGAAAGAAACAAACAGGAAGTGAAAGTTTGAAAAAACAGGGAAATGGTGCAAAGGCGATATTGACCTAAAAACAACTGCGCCTAAAGCGCTAACTTACTGACTTCCGTTATTTTACGGTACTTCCCAGTTACTTGGCAATATTTTGCTGCCTGTCAGACATTTAAAGTATTCTTCGGCTCATGCTGAAGGTGTGTATGTGTGTGTGTGTGTATGTATGGCAATGACATTGACCGTTCGGCAATTGCAAAGGCGTGCATTTTTTGTGTTTTTGTTTACAGTTGATCAATGGAGTTGACTGTCGCTGCGTCCGGCAATAAAATCGATTGCAAGTGAGTTGAGTTGTAACTAAGAGAAATGGTGCGGAATTTTTGGCGTTTTTGGCCATCCAAACACGCAAAACGTCCATTACATGTAGAAAAATTAAGTAATTTGTATATACAGTGAGTGTCAGTAAATATCGTAGGTTTTGTTTTTAAATAACATCTAAATTGTTAATAGTGGGCGCTTCGAACTTAAAATATGTGACGCAAGCAGGAAATGAGATACAAGTCTGTGTATCCGAAAAAAGGACTACAAAATAGTACACTTTTCGGAAAAAAATGTTGTATAAATTTTCTAAAAAAATTTTGTTAAATTTACTACAATTTTTTTTAAATTTTTTAACAATTTTTATTTAAAATATTATTAAGCTTCTGAATAATCTATTGTACGAATATTTGTTTAAAAATTTAATAAAATTAAAAAAAAAAATGTTGTACAAAACATTGCAAAATTTTACAAAATACTTACAACAATTTGTTTAAAGTGAACTAATATTAGATTTTTTAGATTTAGATTTTTTAAAGTTTTAATAAAATTAAAAAAAAATATTTGTACATTATGAAATGAGCTACAGTTCTGCATTTAAACAACAACAAAAAAAATTAATACTAAAAAATCTACTGCACTTTTTGAAAAATGTTGTATAGATTTTCTAAATTTTGTAAACATTTTTTAAAATTTTTGAACGATTTTTTGTGTAAAAATTTTGAACGATTTTTTATTAAAAAAAAATATTATGATAATAAACTTTTCAACAATCTTTTGTACAAAATTTTCTAAAACATTTAATAAAATTAAAAAAAATATTTACAACTTGAAATGAGCTGCAAGTCTGAATACATTTGATAATGTTTTCCAAACATTTTTTATACAAAATTTTCTAAAAAAATTCCTAAAATTTTTAAACAATTTGCTTTTTCAAAATTTTCTAAAAAATTTCATAAAATTACGAAAAAATATTTTGAAGATAATTTGGTATTTTGAAAAAATTGAAGGTACTTCGACGATTTTCTTTAAATGACCGGTTTTTATGAAAGCTCCGGACTGTGAGTTGTAATGTTTTAACAATAAAAGTATTTGAAACAAGTTTTGAAAAATTTTAGTCACAAAAAAAAAAAAAATAAAAACAAATTTTTAGACCATCGATTCCTTTTTATATATTTCTTATAATATAAATCGAAAATTTTCATATTTCTGCAAAAAAAAAACACAAAACATTTTAACTTTTAAACAAAATAAACTTTAATTTTTAATTTAAAATTAAACTAAAACTAAAATTATGTTTTGTTTTTTAAATATTTTTTATTTTAGTTTTATTTTTTTTAAATTAAAATTTTATTTTATATTTGAAACTTTGTAAATATCATAAAACCATTTAACTTCAGCGAAAAATTAAGTAGAAACAGAATAAAAAAAAATTTAATTGTCTTTTGATCACTGCTTCTTTCGATCGGCTAACGAATTCTCCATATACTATATAATACCGTTTACCGTTTTTTAATTAACCTTTTTTCTTCTATCCCAAATCGTTATTTGGGAATATATCGAAAATTGCATAACAGAAAAATGTATGTGAATTTTTTAGACTCAGCCACTGATTTTACAAAGGAGTTCGATGGACTGGTTCTTGGGGTTTTGTGGCTATAAAGTAATAGTATCAGGGTTCATGTGTGAGATCAGGTGACATACCTTGCGAGTAACTGCGTAGGTCAGCGGCAGTGGTAGAAATATAGCACCACCGAATGCACTTTTTTCTAAATGAACAACTCTGGCATTCAGTTGTTGAACAATTTCAAAAACATTTCTTAACATACAACTAATAAACACTTTGAGTATCAACCAAATGGGATCTTAAATACGAATTTTCTAAATATCTGGACTACAGCGCCGTCGATCGGGTAATTTTGTAAACTATGACCAGATCTGTATCAGTATAAAAGAAAACTAATATCCAATTGGTTGAAGTAATTTCAGTAGTTTTTTAGATTTTTACTAATCACGAAAAAAACTCTCTTTATATAATATTTATGTACAAAATGATAAATTAAGAATAAAAGTCAACGTTGAAAACGTAGCAAAAATTCCCTATACGACTTCCATTGGCACTCACTGTATGTATTTTATGTATTATTTTTATTATAGTTGTATTTAAGTATTTTTTCGTTAAGCATGGCGCTTTGCTTCTCGCTCATTTGTATCCACTAATAGCGAATCAGCAATTTTTACAACCAGATTTGAGCAGGGGATTTTTTCTCACACCTAAACTAATCGAAATCAGAATATATAAAAAACTAGTTGTTTTTGTATGCAGAGGTAAGTAGCAAAGCACGGTAGAACACGCCTAGTTAATAGCCATCGCATTTTGGTAATTTTGCTTTGTCTGCTCAACGACTTGAGCAATCACGACAAGGTAGGTTGGCCTGTGATATTTATATTTCTATGCCTATTGCCATTCGAGTTGAGCCTCCGTAAATGTAACTTTTTTTTATCTTCCAGATATTTTCACGTATTTTGATTGCTGTGCCTTCATAAATTGCCGCATAAGCTGACCGCCACCTTGTACGGCCTGCCCGAGCCATTCATTACTTCCACTTTTCGTCACCAATTCTATTCCTATGCTTGCTTTCAACCACCCCCTGCACCCGTGATTGCCAATTTAGATTTCATTTCATTTGCATATTTGGATTTGAAATATTTGCTATTATCATGATTTTCTTTTTCTCTTTCGATATTTTGGTGAGTTGCTTTTAGGCGCGAAAAGTACATTTCCCGCTTAAGTGTTTTGTTATCGCCTTTTATTAGTTCTTTTGTTTAAGTTCTGATTTCCTATGGCAGTTAATGCTATCAAAATAAAAATATTTCTGGAAAAGTGGTTCATTGTCTCATAAAATATGAGTTTGCGGTCTTTGAACTCTTGAACTGCGCAACTGGGCTACCATAGTAAAAATCGTAACTTTTATAACAGTGTGGTGCATTCGTAATTAACTGGTGCTTAGGTCCACTTTTTTCACATTTGCACTGGAGTTTCATGCCACTTCCGATTTGCAGATTTCTACAATGGCGCTCGGTATTGTGGAAACGGGCTGGGACTCAGAGCCTGCGACAAGAAATATTTTTGAATAAAGGTCTTACAGGTATTGATATACTTCAGAGATATGTTGATATAACGTTGCAGTTAGTTTAATAAAAACGAACCCAAACCAAACACGAAAATTAAAATTTGGTATAAAACGCTCGCAACACTTCAATTTGTGTTATTAGATCCTTTGCCCGAATATGAATGACCGATTTTTACAAGTTCTTACGTGTTCCGATGGCTCCAATCACACTATACAACATTTTCTGGAGTTTTTTTTGGGAATTGAAGAAACACCTTGAATCTGAAAACTAATAGAAATACTTGTTGATAATGTCCCACAAACTGGAAATTAAAAAAAAAAACAAGAAACAGCGCTTAAGCCAATTTGGAGAGCCGGAGCAATTGCTTTTCTATATGAGAGACCATTCAAAAGACGCTCCTAGATGTTGTTTTATGTAAACTAAAACACATAAAAATTTCCGGTTTTACTATTTTTATTCAAAATACGGCGCTTGCCACTTATTTCTAAAAAAATGGCATAATTTAAATGCCCATTATTAGCACTTCAACAGGTAAAATCCGAAAAACGGTCTATCATTTTTCCATTTACGAGCTGGATATATACGCTGTAATTAGTTTAACTATTGCATTTGAGGGGTTAGGGGTAGTTAGAATTTTGAAAAACTTAATTTTTTTTTACATTTTCTTAAAGTGTAATATCTTAAAAATATTGTACGGAAATTTAAAGTGAATCCGACAAATACTTTTCGAGTTATTCAACAATTAACAAAGTGCGCTCGGGCTCTCCGGAGCAGATATTTAAATGCGTTTTTCTCAAAACTATGTTTTTTGAACTGGTGATCATTGTAACTTAAAAACCGCTTGGTAGATTTCAATAAAATTTATACTCCTTTTGAAAAACATGAAAGACTCGTGCCATATCGAAGGATTTTTTTTCAAAACCAATTTTTTAAACAATTAATTGTCGGGTTTTTCCCGAAAACCTGAAAAATATTTCCTGAGGCCATCAAATTTCTCGCGCGAAAGAGCCATTGTTTCGTTAGCTGTGTGACAAGTGGCACCGTCCTGTTGAAACCACATATTGTCCACATCTATGGCTTCCAATTCGGGCCATAAAAAGTTCGTTATCATCTCACGATAGCGAACACTATTCACAGTAACTGCCTGACCGGCCTCATTTTGAAAAAAATACGGCCCAATTATGCCGCCGGGCCATAAACCGCACCAAACAGTCACTCTTTGTGGGTGCATCGATTTTTCGGCAATCACTCTTGGATTGTCATTTGCCCAAATGCGGCAATTCTGCTTATTGACGAATCCACTGAGGTGAAAATGTGCCTCATCACTGAAGATGATTTTTTCGAAAATTGGTCATTCACTGTTGCCATTTCCTGGTTGAAATGGTCAAGAGGCTTTAGTTCTTGAGTCAATTGCACATTGTAAGCGTGTAAATGCAAGTCTTTATGCATAATTTTCATCAACGACGAGCGTGAGAGGTGCGATTGTTGGGCACGAAGACGAGTTGAGGTGAACGGCTCTTCAACCACACTATCGCAAACAGTAGCAATATTTTCTGCAGTACGAGCTGTATGAGCATGCACTGGTGTTTTCACATCTCCTGCAGACCCGGTTTGCTCAAACTTTTGCACAATTTTTCCGATTGTACGCACATTTGTACGATTAAATTGACCGAAAAAATCACGAAGTGCGCGATATATATTTTGATTTGAACGCCCGTTTTCATAATAAGCCTGAATAACTTTAACGCGTTGCTCGATTATGTATCTTTCCCTGGTTCAAATTGAGTTAATCTGAAATGGAAAAATGTCAAATGAAATGCAGGAAAACATTTGATGTTTAGGAGTGGTTTACATTCAACATCGGCCCTTAAATTCAACCACCCTTTAATTTTTCGGGTCATGGATTAGGGGTAGTCAACCTCTTAAGTATTAGTGATTTACTGCGAAATTTGCCAAATGTTGCTGATCTACAGGTGTGTGTGTGTTCTCTCAGTTAGTCTTGTTGCTGATATATCTACGTATTGATTAACCTGACCATATCAGGAATTTTTTTGTTACGGATATTTTAAAAGGTGCATAAATATGTCATCAACAAGAAAAGATCCGATAAAAAAACCCACATCCCCCTGAAAACAATTAGTTATTTGAAAAGCGGTGTTATTATTTTTGAAAATACGGCTATTACTATTGAAAATACGGCTTATGAAAATACAGCTTTAGTACATCGTGTATCGACTTAACTTTAGTAACATTTTAAAATAAAAACGTTATAATTGTAAAAGTTATAGCTGTTTGTGTGGAGCCCGTTTCTCCAGAAGTCCCTTGCGGTGATCATCACAAGTCCTAGGGAATGCATCTAAAATTAATCGAACAAGAGAAATTAGTTTTATTAATAGATAGTATTGTGCCTAAGTAAAACTTTTTTTTTGTTAAATTATCGACATAGCGGCCTCAGGAAATATTTTTCAGGTTTTCGAGAAAAAACCTACAATTAATTGTTTAAAAAAATTCGAAATTAAAAAACATCCTTCGATAAGGCACGAGTCTTTCATGTTTTTCAAAAGGAGTATAAATTTTATTGAAATCAACCAAGCGGTTTATAAGTTACAATGATCACCAGTTCAAAAAACATAGTTTTGAGAAAAACGCATTTAAATATCTGTTCCGGAAAGCCGGAGCGCCCTTTGTTAATTGTTGAATAACTCGAAAAGTATTTGTCGGATTCACTTTAGATTTCCATACAATATTTTTAAGATATTATACTTTAAGAAAATGTAAAAAAAATCCAATCATTTGAAAATTCTGACTATCCTTAGCCCCTTAATATAGTGTAGATACAAAAACATATACCTTCTTAAAAATGCTAGTAGTCGATATGCGAATAAACAACAACAATTTCGGGAATATGCATACATTTTGTGAGCTATTTTTAGCAGGACAGCATAGATTTTTGTTGTAAAGAATCCTAAAACTCTTTAAGCTCTTTAAAATCACGATATGATTCCCGTCACTTACGAGTGACTGCTACATACCGGGTGACCTACAAGTAACCAGTGTTTATTGAATATAAGAAGGCATGCGACTGAGTGAAATGCCGCTTTAACTCTACGAATGACAGGCACAATACAAATAGCATCAGTATTTAGCCGCTCTCTTGCAGAATCGATGCTTATATTTTGTAAATAAATTGGTAAACATACAAACATATTACAAATATACTCAACTAGAAGGAACATCGACAAAGTAAAAAGAAATGATTGCATTACCCAAGCAAATTGCAGTGCAAACGTAGCATTTTATGTATAGTATATAGTACCTAATAATAAGGTCGATTAGTCAGTGCATCCATGCGTATACGTAACATTTTCCTCTCACTTTGATTTGACACTCGACACGATTTGACTGATTGCTTTTGATGTGTAAGTTCAAATCAATTACTATTGGATGTAAGATTTCCAAGAAAATTGGTGCGGAAAAGTATACATTACTAGCGCATTCACAGATACTTACAAATACAAACGAATGAGTGGCTCTTGCCTGCTACGATTATCAATTTACGAGATTATACAGAGCGTAAGCAACCTTTGGCCTGTATAGGTATGTAATGGACGTGTATGTTTGACTGCTAGTATGACGCTTAGTATGCATAAAAATGGAATTAATAGGCGACATTAATATTTGTTTAGTTTTTGGAATTTTTATGTTTGTTATTCATTTAGTTTCGATTTTTTAATAATATATTTGGACTTTAATAATGATTTGAACGAAAATTGATTGCAATTATATGGATACTTAAATTTTCATTCACCTGACCTTCTGCAGAAAATCGGGGCCAAAGACTGCAATTTATTGGATTTATAATATCTATAAGTAATCAAGTAGTTTTCTTAATGGAAAATAAAATTTAAAGGTATCATACACGTTAGCTAATCTTCAACTGCGGAAAAGAGTGTATCCAGCCGCACCCGACTAACCATCGCGTATGTTGATGGCATAGTAATTCTCGCTCGAAATCGAATCTGTATGGATGAACTTTTCTCTAACATCGACACTGCAAAGGCTGTCGGACTCCCTATCAATGCCGATAAAACCGAGTACATGAGAATGACACGCGTGGTTGAAAAGCGGAAACCTGAACATACAAATACGTTTTCGAAGGAGTAGAGAGTTTTAAGTATCTGTGGTTGGGTTAGGTGAGGTTATGGTGGTAGTCGGTCCGTATGACCAACTCACTTAGACCTTACAGGTCCGTTGTGATACCACTGTGCGATACGCGAACCTTGTTTATTTATTTTCATGAAACCATTTTGAGGCTTTTCTGAAGCGCAGGATTGGTCCAATCCACGCGCCAGATAGTTCTGTAAGACAATTGAAAAAGTGTTTACCTAGACAACCTGCTCTGATTTTTGCTAAGGCTGGACAATTGTAAAGGAAGTGCTCTACTGTTTCTTTCTCTTCCTTATCTCTACAGCTCCTACAATATGCATAGAAGAATATTCCTAGTCTCAAGGAATGTCTACCAAATAGTCAGTGACCGGTGATACAAGCCACGACCTTCGAGATATCTTCTGGTGAGAGGCTAAGCCTGGTCGTTACGCATATATCTTCATCTTCCCATGACCTATTGACTTCTTGGGTAATGCTGTTTTTTATTATTAATTTACTCGTGACCAAAGGTATTCCAATGGTACTTTTATCACGGAACAGTTGAAGAGCAGTACCTTTTCTGGCTAGCTCATCAACTCTACAGTTTCCCTCAACATCTCTGTGTCCCGGAACCCAAATAAGGCTGACCTTGAATACGTCGCTAACATCATTTAAGGCTGCTCGGCATTCCTGTGCAACCTTCAATCTTAGTATAGCCGCATTCATTGATTTAATGGCCGCATTCATTGATTTAATAGCCACTTCTTTTATGGCTAGAACCTCTGCCTGATAAACGCTGCAGTCGTCTGGTAGTCGAACGGATAGTTCCAGTCCTAATTCTTTCGAAAATACTCCATAGCCAAGTATCTGGAGTAACTACAAAAAAAATTACTTTACAATGGAGATGACAAGATCGCCCTGCTGCAGCAAGCAGAGCTTTTTATGCCAACTTTTTTTTTGTTTGTTTTGTTTTTAAGAAAACTTTTATTGCAAGTTGTATACATACATACATTTATATTTATATTTGTAGAATATATATTTGTGGAATAACTTGAAGTAGCAGCTAAAAAATTTCAATCGTTTATTAGATGCACCCAGTGGTACAACCCATTTCATTTCTTCCCATTAAAAGAGGAGATCTGTGGTGGATTTTCTTTTCAGTCGGGTGAAAGCGATGGGATTTGCTATCATTTGCGTTATTAAGGAGTTGAAGTGAGCTAAGAGCCTGAGATTGTGGGATCCTGCATATTTCTCTATTTTTTGCATAACAGTGGATATTTGTAGGTCACGGTGTATTTGCGAGTTTGTCATATAGTAGGGTGACTTTTTGATAATTCTTAATGTCTTTGACTGAAATCGTTGTAAAATTTCGATATTGGAGTTTGCCGCAGTGCCCCAAAGTTGAATACCATATGTCCACACGGGTTTTAGAACTGCTGAGTATAAGAGCAGTTTGCTTTCGACAGAAGCTTGGGAATGATGATTTAAAAGCCAGTGAAGGTTTCTAATTTTAACACCAAGGGCTTTTCTTTTTGAGAATATATGTGTTTCCCCGTTAATTTTCTGTCTAGATGCATTCCTAGATATTTGGTTTCATTGCTTTGTGGAATTTCCATATCGTTGAGTTTGACGGGTGCGCAAGTGTCTCGCTTAAGAGTGAATGTGACTTGTACTGATTTTATTTCATTGGACTTCATGCTCCATTTTTTGAGCCTTAGGTTGGTTTTGTCGAGACCCTTTTGTAGTTTAGAAGAAGCTGCTTGCGGAAATGTGTCACTTGCAAGTAAAGCAGTATCATCAGCAAATGTGATCATAGTTACTCCTATATGCCAACCTGAAAATACTAAAATCCAGACTACATTCGCTCCACTGTAAACACAGGGTTTGAAAAGCAATAATAAGACCACAAAATTAAGAAGCGACAGTAAACTCCTTCTATTGTGCAGGAAGGATGAGGGTCATTAACATGCAATGAAAGTAGTTCATTCATCACATTCTGATTCTCTAAGGCCTCTGAAATTAGTTATCCAAATCCGTTTTTGAATATCTTTTTTAATAAATAAAAAAAAAAAAAGATTTTGAGTGATGGAAATATTTATTTTGACCTTTGTGTGCTCCGTTGTGGGTTTGTTTGTATACTTTAGTTACTGTCTCGTTCACAAGTGTTTTGTATGATTGACGTACGATATAGGGATTAATATTGAAGTTGGGATTTGCATATATGCAATGAAAATACCTTATCGATACTATAACGCACTGTGGCCTCTGCAGTACTGAAGATTTTCCGACTACTTCAGGTCCGGCATTAAATGCTCTGATTAGTCTACCACCACTTGATGTTTCCATCCAAGGAAAGACCTTGAAGGCCACCTGCAGACTGAAACACTATAGGAATCGGTACGGCTCCTATACGGCGTTGGATCGTAGAGAGGGCATGGACTTCGCTCCAGCAATTCTCTCCATGCCCCTTGACTCCATGCCATCAAGAGTCGTACTTGACAAGAGATACAGTGTGGTGCTGCCAGAAGCTTAAATGCAGTCAAACTCTGAAAATAAGCCTGGCTAACATTGTTTTCTAATTTCCACGGATGGCTTCAGGACGATGCTTGGTTCCGGTTCCACCTCTGGTGTCTACGTGGAATCCAGCGGGACAAAACTACACTTTGATCTCGGAATGTACGCATTGTGTTTCATGAAGAGGTGTATGCTGTTCAAGAAGCAATGAACTTTGTTGTGAAAAACGGGTGGACAGGCAGATCTATGTCTGCAGCGACAGTAAAGCTGTGCTCATGGCCTTAGGCAGCCCTCCAACCACTTTAAGGGTACTTGTAAATTGAGGTTGAAGTCGTAAATGGAAGGTAGTCCTATAAATTGTGGCTGAACTATGCCTTGATGACTTCTTTGGCCCGGATCCCGTTCTGCTACTTTCTTCTGCATCCATTAAAACCACGGTTAGCAAACGGGTTACTACAACCCACAAGCGAGCTTGTCAGGCTGAGAGAGGCTGTAGATGTAATGCCCGACCGACTGAAGCAGATTCCCCTGTCATTGAGCAGAAGGGACTGTAGACAGCTGGTTGGACTGCTAACGGGCCACTTTCTATGGGCAAAACAAATGGGAAAGGTAGGCATCAGACAGTGTACTCTGCCCAGCTTGTGAAGAGGAGGATGAGACGGCGGACCACTTCCTGTGCGTCTGCTCGGCCTTCACTCGAATAAGGTTTGAGGTCCTTGGCACTGATGTGTTAAGAAGCGACCATCTTGGCTCCTGGGCACCACAAGATCTACTCAGATTTCTTCGGAGATCGGGTAGATTTAAAGAAAGTTAAAGAGGAAACCCGAGGGCAGTACAATGGACTTAATGTCGTCTATGTGTTGAACTAGCTAGTTGTTCCGACAAAAAAAAAAAATCAAAATAAAAATTTAAAAAAATAAAATTTTAGGCAAAACTATCTCTCAAAATTACATTTTTTTACTTTACTAATATAACTTACAACTTTTTTATTAATGAACAATGAATTCAAGTAAATATTTGCCGCGGCGCAGTAAATTTTTTAAATATAAAGGGTTTCAAGGGCCGATGTTGAATGTGAACCACACCTAAACGTCAACGACACCGTTGAACTTCTATCTTTGGGGTTATTTCAAAGAAAAGATGTACGTCGATAAGCCAGCAGGAATTCAAGAGCTAAAGGATGAGATAAGTCGGCACATTAACGGCATAGCCTCATTAACGGCATAGAACCTCAATTATGCCTCAGCGTCATCGAAAATTTGGACCATCGGATGGAAGTGTGCCGCGGAAGCCGCGGCGGTCATTTGACCGATATTTTGTTCTATACGTAATTGAGCCATGCTAATATTATGATAATAAAGAGAAATTATAATAATTTCCTAAAAGCATTGAATTTTATTCAAAATCAACACCGCCCTTGAAACTTAACCACTCTTTATAATAAAGTAAAATTCGTGTCTGCTTTTAATAAGTTTTTCACCACACAAATTCAAAGCTGCCCTTTAAGAAGTTAGTGTACCCTTAAACCTTTTTTTATTAGTGAGTAGTGTATTTACCTAAATATTTAATTTACCTTGGCGCAGTAAACACCTGTTTGTTTTTATAAATATATAAATGCGTGTATCTTCACATTAGTACACTTCCACATCAATATATTTGCATACCTACTAAAAACTCACCACTTACGCTCAAATACCTTTCCTTTACATATTCATCCACAACCGCTGCTCATTCCGCTGGCGCCATTAAAAATTTACTTTCCTGCAACTTTTTGGTGGCACGTTGAGCTACGACTGTCGATTTTTGCAACGCCTTTAGACTGTTTCGTATACTAAACACTCCGCTGACCCAAATAAAGCAGATTTATGCATACATACGTATAATTAATTCTAAAATAATACACACACATGTAGAATGAATGCTAAATTAACCCATACATGCACAAGTATTTATAGGTGAAAGTTTTCATTGTTTGCTTTTGCTTTTATTCTTTCTTCACTCTGATGGCAGCATTTACTCATTCTTTATGGGTTCACTGAGTCATATCAGAACATTTGTTTGTTTTTGTCTACATAGTTTTTTGTTTTTTTTTTGTCTAGGAATTCCCACTGTACCAATAAGTTTCACAACTTCCTCTCAGCTGAGTGCCGCAATCGACCTTGGCCGCAGCAACGTTTTGTATTTTTAGTGTTTGACAAACGATAGTAAAAGTTCTTTGAACTTTCTGACATGAACTATTTATTGGCAGTAAAATCAAGTGGTGATAAATAAGGAAAATTAGTTAAGTGAAAGTTACATGCGGACATATTTCCAATTTTCAATAACAGAATGTAAGGAAAAGTTGAGATTGAACACATGCCAATTAATAACAGCACTTAAATACTGGTTATGTAAATGTTTTAGTGAATACTTTTCATATTATTTCATAAAAACTTGTAAAAGATGAAACTTGCGCGAAATATTGCTGATACGCACTTGTCTCACCAGCATGCTGCTAAATATGCAGCAGCGCAACATTTGTCTTAAGCAATGTTGCAGGACACATGTAGGTATATGTTGCAGTATTGCGCAACACTTGTTTTTCAAAATATTGGTAGAAAGATTTATAGACTACCATCACAGCCGTGAAATGTTGCTATCAACATTTATTGTTAAATGCGAAGAAGCGTAAAAATGAAAATTGAGATTTATATGTGTAGTATATTAAAAAAGCTTATTTATTTCTTTCTTTTCTAAATTTTAATTCATTAATGCTTTATTTTATATTATTCTATCAATATTTCAATAAGTTTCCGTCCTTTCTTAGTCAAAGTTACGAATTATTTAAACAATTAAATAATACATGATATTATGTGTAGCTTATGCCATTAAAAGCTACAATTTTAGTCCATCTTTCAAGGCATTGAGCCAGTTTGCGATGCTCTCTTAAGAAGTGATTTGCTCTCCAATATGGGCTGACTGCATTGATCGGAACAGATGCACAACATAGCCCTTAAAGCATGCATATTTTTTTCGATGTCGATGGACCTGGACCCGTCTCTCGATATCACTATCCTTCAATTGATATCCCAGTTACCTGCTTTCTGGACCATTCCCATTGCGTGCAAACGTTTACCGACGGTTGATCTGTGAACATTCATCTCTTTAGACATAGCATCAAGGGTTAGACTATCACAATCGGTTTACAGTTCACAACCATAAAATAACGTTGGTATTAAGGGGGGGTAGGGTCACAAAATCGAAATTTTTTTTCTTCACTCATCTTATAGTAAATCATTTCAAGAATGTTGTGTCAACATTTTAAGTGGATCGGAGCAGAACTCTCAAAGTTATAGCCTTTGTAGGCACTCTACCTCGAATGCGGAGCATCGATAATTTTTCAGTCATTTTTTCAAACGCGTTTTTCCCGAAACGACTTCTTAAAAGTCGGTGCCAATCACAACTCCGAAACTATTCAACCGATTCTTTTCAAATTTGGCACACGTTTTCTAAATCAAAAATACCTCCCCCCCCCCACTGTTTTTTTTTATTTTTTTTTCTTTAAGGTTGTTTTTCACTTACAAATATGGCGAAATTTTTCGTCAAAAATGCTCGTTTTATGTTTTTTTGCCACCAAAACTATATTACAAAAACGAAAAAAAAAAAATTTATTAATGGGGGGGGAGGGGGGTCGCATTACGTCATACTTTAACTGAAAAATTCGACTTTTTTAGTTTCAGATGATTCTACGACGAATGCCGATTGGCACGGCAGAGCACCTCTCGAAAAACATATCTCCAAAAAAGCTCTGTCATGTGCTTATTTGTCAATATTTTATTATTAATATTTTTTAAAAACTTATTGAAAAGATGTACAATAACATGCAACTGATTTTATTAAAGTATCTTAAGCCATATTTCTGTAAAAAATTAAAAAAAAAAGTGTTTTTTTTTTAGCGCTAAACCCTACCACCCCTTTAAGAACGTGTTTGCTAAAAGCAGGCGAATTTCCACTGGGATGAAGTGCTGAGTAGCCCATAATGATCGTAGCATACCATAGACGGGGCCTATTGCACCTTAGATGGGGCTATTCTAAGGCAGATTTCTATTAAAAGTTTTTCCTAGGTTCTTTGCGGTGTTCACAAATTGTATAATAGAACTGTTCAGTTTCACTTTATTGCAGTCGTCAAGTGTGAATGTCTTTTTGTAAATAACGATGCAATGTGATTTGCTTGGATTTAAGAGTAGCCCATTTCCTCAGGCCCACTTTTTAGTGTTTCCTAATTCAGTGTTGAGGTTATTAATACATTTATTGGTAAACACAAAAGGATAACTAACATATAGTTGAACATCATCGGCATGAGCATGAATATTCCAAGATTTTTGTACGTTTGGAAGATAACTGACGAATTGTACAAACAAAAGCGGACCAAGAATAGAACTTTGGGGAACAGTTACAGCTTATCCAGATATTTGCTTAAAGCCAAGGTATAAGTAAATATCTGGATGAGCTGTAACTGGCACATAAAACTTGTGTATGTTCACTAAGGTATGATTTTAGTAGTCTCAATGCTGACGCTGAAAAGTTGCATATTTTTTTAAGTCAAGAAGTCTGTGATCAAAAGTGTCGAAAGCTTTTGAATGGATCAGAAGCGTTAAAAAGGTGACGAGGTTGTTGTCAATGTCAAGTCTTAAGTCATCTGAAACCTTAATAAGCGCTGTAGTACTGCTCACTACTGATCGAAAACCAGATTAGTACGGACTCACCAAAGTGTTGCGCCGCAGGGAAGAGTTTATCTGAGAATGCATTATCCCCTCCAGCAAAAGTAAAATTCCGATAGGTCCATAATCTTCATTGGATTTTTTAATTGGGTTATTCCACCATGGTTAGCCGCCCTCCAACAATTGGGAAAGTTAGACGTGGTCAAAATAGTATTTGAGGCATAAATACTGTAAATAAATCACCTTTTTCCACTTATTTGAGTTTTGAGTATTTCTATTATTATCCCAAGGAATTCTGACAACAAATTATAAAAAATTTAGCGCAATTTAATTATTTTTACAATTTGTGTGGAATTTCTATTTGAACACAATCTTTGAGTTCGACGAACTGCCATTTAAACAGCGGTCAAAAATGTTGCTAGCCTTAATGTTGCTAGTCATTCTTACAGAATGCTGCGAGCTTTTCCATAGCATGAATAGAATATAACTTTGACGTGAAATCATGGTAGAATTTCAGGTCGTTTCCCGACATCGATTTTTATATGGATTCTGATTGCTATTTTATGTGAAATGGGAACAGAGTACTTTGATTTGGCGGACTTCCCCCATTTAGGTGTAAATAATAAACTGCGCAAGATTTTACTGGCAACATTCAGTCGAGCAATACCACACCAACTAGGGCTAAAGATATTGAATATTTAAGAGATGTCTGCTTGTATTTGAGTTAAAAACAACTACCCGAGCTACCCGAGTGGAATCTTCACTCCTTGTAGAGAGTTCTTCAATACCTTAATAACCCAGAACTATTGCTTGTTGCATTAAGAGCCTAAGAAATGAAACTTTGCAGTGAAGCTTGCTAAATAATGTTTTTTAAGATATACGATTTTAATGCATATTTCAAAAGAATGGCTAGATGTTGTTTTTAAGGGAAGTTGAGAACTTTGGGGTATCAGAGTTGAAGGTTGTTCAGTAACACAGCAATATTCTCAGCGGAACGTCCGGCTTTTCTGGTCCACTAGTCCTTTTTCTATAATCGACAGAACATGAATATATTTATTCTAACAAAAATTGTTCACCGACCTTTGAGTTGTCGACTTATTTGCACGATTATTTCCATTAAAATAGACACGAATTTTGCGATATCGATCTTAAAGGCCGACCATTTTTATAATAAGTTTCATACCTTTAAAGCGTTGTTCTATCGTGTAAAATTGCACGTCTTCTTGCTAAAAAATGCCAAAGATGACATAAGAAATGGTATCGTATGCACTACCGACATCTAGGCGTCACTTTTCGAATTAAAATGAAATAAAAGGAATAAAGATCAAAATGGATCAATAAGCTCGTAGTTGCTGTTGTTTTAAGAAGGAAAAAACTCGAATTTGAAGCCTTTCTAGTTCATATAAAAAGTTTGCCAAATATTTGCTATGAACATAAATGATTTTTTTTTACAATACAAATCACCACGCAGGAGATGTGACCAAGAATATCCCATTGGTCGGCTCTCAGCGAATTTGAAGGAATCAGCCGATGTATTGGCTTAAAAGGGGATGTGGCGGCGCATTGCTTATGACAAAACTGGGACTGAATTTATGATATATGAAAAAATTTGCGCAGCCAGTACGAATGTCTGATTGGAAGAGCGTAAGAATGCGAGTGAAATGAGCGGGCACAATTCTGCTGCCGCATCCCCTATGACGTGGCAGCCGAAGTTACTCTCATTACTTCAGCTTTGAATAACCTAACTTTGTGAGCCCTCTTGACCAACATTGGTCAGGTGAAATTTTCGTTAATGGAAATATCAAAAAAATAAAAATTTATGAGCCTTCCTTCACATTTTTGACTGCTGAAATAAATTAAGCCCCATTTTCACACACAAAGTAAATGCAACATTGCGCAGTTGCAGCGAATTTGATTAATTTTTGAAATCTTACAAACAAAAAAAAAACTTTATGACTTTATGACAGTTAATGCCACAGCAAAAGCGCAGGACTATAAATTTTGTTGCAACGAAGTTTTCCCTACGAATACGCGTACAAATATGTTTTTTTAAACTAGTAAATGTTGCATGTTTATAAGGAAATGGAGCGGAAATTGCAAAAGCCACCAAACGGAAATCTTAACTTGATGTTGACGTGGCATGTAATGTTTTAATGCCACCGTTATTTACCACCGCAACTTTTACAGCCAACGTACAAGAAATGCCTCCTAAAGCTGCTCGCATTTGTGCATTCCGTTTTTTTTTTATAAATGTTCGCAATGAAGTAGAAAATTTTTGAAATGTGCGTGCAACGCTTTGGTAGAAAAATAAAAAGAAATTGCAACGATTCATTGTAGGAACTGCAAGAATGGCATTTAATGTGACTTTAAGTGTATTTTTGAGAAGTGGGAAGCCTCGATAAGTGGTTCCTAAACAAATCAATTCCACTACCTTAACGTCTCTATTGAAATTCTTCGATTTGCGGAGCTTTCTGTTTTACAAAAGCTGAAGAGATTTTGAAGTTTTTCGCCAGCTATAATTTTAGTGCTTATTAGTTTTAATACACCCTGAAGCAGTTATTGATATTCCAGGAGGCTCCTGCATACCTGGCTCCTAGATAATACATGTGTACGTGCATAGTCTTAGTCAAGATAAAGTTGTCTTTTCGATAGTTGGAATACAATTCAATTTTAAGTTTGCTTTATCTTAATCATTGTCCAAATAATATTGATATTCAAATCTAAAATCTTAAACTTAACGTCACTAGAAGCTGATTCTAAATCACTGAATAAACCGGCAGGATAAATTGATAATATTTTTTAGTGGTTTGTCGTTCCGTAAACGTTGTTATTTCCTATAAGATTTTCAGTAAGAACAAAAACGACGATCTGGTGACTGGCATATAGAGCGTGCTTGAATTATGGAGGAAACATTCTCAAACCTGATAAATAGTGACAACTACACATGCTACAGAGATATTCACATTCTTTCCGATATCGCTCACAATGGGACTGTCGTTCCGCCACTCGACCATGGCGAGGTGAGGATAGCAACTAAGCGGCTAAGAACAACAAAGGCGCGGGAGCCGACGGATTGCCGGCTGAGCTATTTCAAACAAAGCAGCGAGGAGCTGGACAGGTGTATGCATTAGTTTCTATGTAAAATATTGTCGGACGAAAGCATGCCTGCCGATTGGAATTTAAGTCTTCTCTGCCCAATCCACGAAAGGAGCGATATGCAATCTGTACCACGGGCTTAGTTTTCTAAATTTTAAGGTGCTAGCGTGCGTATTGTGTGAAAGACTGAAACCTTCAACCAACTGATTGGATCTTATATCTGTGTGGCTTTAGACCTGGAAAGTCTACCATCGACCAAATATTCACAATACGCTAAATCTTCGAACAGACCCATGAAAGGAGAATCGACACACACCATCTTTTCGTCGATTTCGAAGTTGCATTCGACAGTACGGAAAGGAGTTACTTGTATGCTGCGATGTCTGAATTTGGTATCCACACAAAACTAATACGGCTATGCAAGATGATATTGCTCAACACCAGCAACGCCGTCAGAATTGGGAAGGACCTCTCCAAGCCGTTTGATACCAAACGAGGCTTCAGACAGGGTGACTCGCTGTCGTGTGACTTCTTTAGCCTGATGCTGGAAAGACCGTTCGAGCCACTCAACTTAATCGTTCAGACCCAATTTTTTATATGAGCGTACAATTGTTGGCATATACCGATGATATTGGCATTATCGGCCTCAACAACAGCGCTGTTAGTTCTGGCTTCTCCAAACTGAATAAAGAGGCAAAGCGAATGGGTCTGGTGGTGATCGAGTACAAAACGAAGTACCTCCTGTCATCAAACAACCAGTCGGCGCACTCGCGTATTGGCACCCACGTCACTGTTGACAGTTATGGTTTCGGGGTGGTAAGAGACTTCGTTTCTCTAGACATCAGCATTTACACCGAAAATAATGGTAGACTTGAAATCCAACGTAGAGCACTGTACAAGGCCCTTATCATGCACGTCCAAACGTATGGCGCAGAGGCGTGGTCGATGACAACACCCGATGAAGCGACGCTTGGGGTGTTGAGAGAAAGATTCTGCGTAAGATTTCAGGACCCTTGCACATTGCCAACGGCGAATATATCAGGCGATGGAACGATGAGCTATATGAGCTTTACGACGACATAGACATAGCACAGCGTATAAAGATCCAGTGGCTATGTTGGCTGGGTCATGTCGTCCGAGTGGATACAAACGCTCCGGCTCTGAAAGTGTTCGATGCGGTACCAGCTGGTGGTAGCAAAGGAAAAGGAACACCTCCGCGTTGGAAAGATCAGGTGGAGTAAGACTTGGTTTTACGTGGTGTGTCCAACTGGCGCGTTAAAATCGGCCAAAATCGCGTAAGTGATTATCGCGCTAATTAAGAAGAAGAAGAAGCTGGTTCTAAATCACTTATTAAACCGTCAGGATAACTTGAAAATATTTTTTTTTTAGTGTTCCGTCCCGTGAATGTTGTGATATACATTAAGGACAAAAAAAATATAACAAAATCAAATCCAACTGGTGTAAGACAGGGCGAGTTCATCCATGTATACACCAATGGCTCAAAAGCTCGAGGGCAGGGTGGGTGGAGGTGTATACTCCGAACATCTGGGGATCTCCTTCAGTTTTCGGCTCCCCGACTACTCTAGTATCTTTCAGGCTGAACTGAATATGAGAGCCGTGACACTGGTATAGTGTGATGCGACACCTGGTGATATCTACATTTTCACTGATAGCCAAGTGGCGATAAAATCCCTCACAAAACAGTCAACAACCTCCAAGGTAGCCATGAAATGCCGCACACCTCTTAACGAGATGGCTGGGTCGTTTCACCTGAAGGTAACATGGGTTCCTGGCCATGGCAACATTGAGGAGAACTGCAGAGTCGATGAACTAGCGGCACCAAATTGACTGATGAGTGCATACATAATGACATAGGGATACCCTTACAAGCATGTAAGCTACTCATGCTTGAAGAAATCGTAAGGAAAGCAAACAAAAGGTGGCGTAATGAAGCCAACTGCAAAATCGCCCGTTAACTGTGGCCGACTTTCAATGCTAAACGCACAGAATTTTTGCTAAGCCAAAATAAACACAGATTTCAGTCATAACGGGGCACTGCCTAATAGACACGCCCAAAGGATGGGTGGGCAAACAGACGACTTCTGTAAAAGTTGACTAGATGATGACGAGGAAGAGATAATCTCACACCTACTGTGCCACTGTCCTGCTCTACCCAGACGCAGCTTTACTATTCTGGGTAAACAATTTATTAATGAGTTGGAAGATCTCAGTTCTACAGAAATCAGAGATATTCTAAAATTTTTGAAAAGTACACACTGGTTTTAGGAGAGATAGGGACAAGCTCCCCATGCGGCATCACATTGGGATATGAGCCTGAGAGTGTCCCACAGAACAACCGCTTCAACCTAATCTAACCAAAGACTCAAGGCAACATTTTGTTTTTCAATTACACTTTAACAAGTCAATATTTTGTTTCGGGCTGCGTGACAGTCGTTACTTGACTTGCCCTTCTTACATACATACAATCCCGTACATACTTATCAATGGAACCGATATATCCATAAGTTATTCTGAATGAAATTATCCCTTCCACAGTTTTTCTAGTTTTAAATTCGTCTTGCCTTAAGGGCACGAAAAATTAATGTAAATTATACAAAAACAAAACAAAAAACAAAGAAGAGAAAAATATAAAACGAACCCTTTACCCAAGTAAGAGTAAGAGGTTTTTAGTTACAACCCTTTGCGCACCCTCAGTCCACCAATTTAGGAAACACATTTTCCACTTGCCGCAAATAAGCAAATTGCAAAAGGATTTGTTTCACATGTTTCCTTTCAATTATGCAAATGTATGTGCGTGTGTGCGTGTATTTAGTTGCGGCATGAATTGCGTGCTGCACGTGGCTTTGTTGTTAGCTTTGTTGTTTTTTTTAGTTTAGTTTTGCTTTTATTGTGACCCCTGAGCTTTTGAGCGGCAACGCGAGTTCCTTATTGATTTCTTGGATTTGCCCAACGTCGCGACATGGCCACTTAAATATGTACATACAAAATTTTGCATAATAACTTTTTTGGTGTTGTGCTTGTGCCTTGTGTGCATTTTGCCTCGCTGGCGACTTGTCGCTCAATTCACCGCTTAACAACGCTTTGACATGCAATCGTCGAATAGTTCAGCGTGTGATAATTCTAAATTTTGCATTGTTTGCCATAAATTCTGGCATTGCCATATGGAAATAAGTTAGCAAACAAGTGGGCATGTGTGCGCGTTTTTCAAACAATGTAATATGCTTAGGTACATTTGCATGTATGTGTGTGTATATGTGTGTGTGTGTGTTAGTGTGGACTTAAACATTTTACAAAAGTAATTTTAGGAGAATTTGTTTGATAGGACTTCAGGGTTTAATTGAGGGCCATTAAAAAGCAAAAAAAATCAATAGATTTACTACTCGTATTCCCATAGCCCCTTATGGTTACTGCTTTAGAATAATATATCTCATGAACAAAAAATACTTAACTCAAATTGAATGACAGCTCCGACTCTTTCCTTGCTCAGACCAATTTTAAAATTGATCGAGTGGATAAAGACTGGAGACTGGCGAAGGCAATCGCCATATCTACAAAACCTTAATAAAGGGTGGTTAAATTTCAAGGGCCGGTTTTGAATGTGAACCACACCTACACGTCAACGACACCGTTGGACGTCTTTCTTTGGGTTTATTTGAAAGAAAAAGTGTACGTTGATAAGCCAGCAACAATTCAAGAGCTAAAGGATGAGATAATTCGGCACATTAACGGCATAGAATGTCAATTATGCCTTAGCGTCATCGAAAATTTGGACCATCGGATGGAGGTGTGCCATTTGGCCGATATTTTGTTCCATACGTAATTGAGCCATACCAATTTTAACATAATAAAGAGAAATGACAATAGTTTCCTAAAAAAATTGTATTTCATTCAAATTCAACACCGGCCCTTGAAACTTAACCACCCTTTAGTAGATGAATTCAAAATGACTGAAGAGGTACTCATGACATTTATTTCTCAAAAACATTCCCTTTCAAATGTTGGCCGCAACTGCGCCGTAATTCGGACATCCGTAAACACCAATTTTGAATGACTCGCTGGAGGACTTCGGCCAGTATCTCCTCACAAACTTCAGTGCTGTTGGCTTCCAATGCCTCAATCGAAGCTAGTTTATTCACAAAGCGTTTAGTCCAATGGTGTGATATGAAATTGCAGCGACTAGCAGCCAAGCAACCAAATCAGTTCTCGGCTTACATACCCCTTTGTAAGCTCGACACGGTGGCTAAAGTGTTTGACTGAATCATTCGTAACCTGCTACAAAGCTATCTGGAATGCCAACCGGCCTATCTGACAAACAATTTGACTTCAGATGGGCTAGATCGACAGTGGGCTGTATTAGAACGGTGACAAATATAGCGCGCGACACTATTAGCGGAAGCACACACGCATGAAGTTCAGTGCAATTATCACGCTAGACTGCAAAAATGTGTTCAATTCGGCGAGGTGATCAAACATTTAGCTGTCTCTAAGAAATCGGCAAGTACCTGGATATCTAGTACGCATAATACGAAGCTACTTTAGGGAGAGAATATTGCAGAATGATACGGATGACGGTCTAAAGACATATAAAGTCACTGGTGGCGTCCCTCAGGGATCTGTCTTTGGACCCTCTCTGTGGAATGCCATGTACGATGGAGTACTCAGGTTAAAATTGCCGGATAAAGCAACACTGGTAGGCTAAGCCGATAACCTCGCTCTCGTGGTCACGGACAAGAAGCTAAACCACTTGCAGGAGAAGTGTAATGATGCAGCAGCTGGAGTCCAACTATGGTTCTCTACAGCGGGGCTGAAGTTGGCAGTACAAAAAACAGAAGCGGTCCTCGTAAGTGCGCGAAGGAAAAATTAGTTCATGAAATTGCGAATAGATGGCCATGAAATACTGTCGCAAGAGGCAACAAAGTATCAAGGCGTAATGATTGATGCACGGCTCTGCTTTAAGCAACACTTAGCAACTGTGGGTTCCAAAGCACCGGCAGTCAACGTTGCCCTTACAAGAATTCTTCCAAACATAGGCGAATCGCAAGGCGCTAGAAGGTACCTCCTGGCAAGTGTGGATGATGCAGTCATTTCTCCTATATGGACAGGAGCTAAGCCATCAAATGTTAGACGAGTAGCTCAAGTCCATCGACTAAATGCACTAAGGATCGTGTGCGCATACAGGACCGTATAAGACGACGCCCACCACAACAAAAAAAGAAAAAATGTGATATCACACGATCCTGATGACTCATCCACTGCACCGAGGCGAGAGATAAATTTCTCACCGAAATGACCACGCAGTAAATCCATTGATTTACGGGATGTATGGCAAGTAGCGCCAGTAGCGTCTTGTTGGAACCAAATGTTGCGGAGATTTCGCGCTTCAATTTCCAGCATACGGCATCAAAAAGTCGTTATTCATGGCCCCATAGCGTACGTCATTCATTGTTACATTGGTGCCAGCCTCGTCTTTGAAGAATGATGAGTCGACCATTCTTCCAGCCCATAGGCCTTACCCAATGGTTGTTTTCAATGGATGTAAGGACTGTTCTTGAATAGCTTCGGGCTGTTTTTCAGCTTAAATCCGGGAATTTTGCTTATTGACGTAACCATTAAGCCAAAGATGGACCTCATAGCTGAACACCGTAAGTTGGCCTGAGCGCGCGTTGAACACTTTTCACAGATCGTCGATTTTCGTAATAGAATTTAACGATTTGTAAGACTTGTTGAGGCGTAAATCTCTCCATGATTAAATGTCAATGAATATTGAAATAACTGATGTATTAAGTTTGACCTTAGTCACGCGTGATCTGTCGATAAAACCCGTATTGGAAAAAGTACCTCCAATCTGAACGCACTTTATTTTGTTTGGAGTGTGAATGGCTTAGTAGTCGTACGAGGTCTCAGAGTGCTATTTGTACAGCATTAGGCAAGCCGATATCTAAGCTCCAACTAAGGTAGCTGAGTTAGCAGCTAAGTTAACCCTTTAACTCTTTGCGTTCTTTGCTCTTTGCAGATCTTAGTAGAGTAGTGAAGATCTAAGTTAAATCCAATTTGTTATTATTATTATTTATTATTATTATTTGATATAGTTCCAGCGAGAAACAATGGGCCACAACAAATTGTTTCCATTCAGATCCGTTCTGCGCCACTTCACTTAGCTTCATTCCTGGTTAAATTCACGACGCGCGTTTTTAAATCCAACAATCGTCTCCAAGTGTTCCGGCTGCCTTGTTAAGTCATCACATTGTCTACGAAGGACGTGGGCAATCCAACCTAATTTTCTACGGCAAATCTCAAGGAGTATTGGAGTTTGCTGAGTTGTTCTTCACAGGCCAGCATTCGAGTCTGTGTTTGGCCAGAAGATTTTCGGGATTTTGCGAAGGCATCGATTAGTGAAAACTTACAACGCGTTTATGTCGGCCGCTGCTGCATTTCAAGTTTCCCAAGCATAGAGTTAAGAAAATTTTACATTAGAATCAAAGAGCCTCAGCTTTCCGCGTTGGAAA
Organism: Anastrepha ludens; assembly: GCF_028408465.1. Taxonomy (NCBI): domain Eukaryota; kingdom Metazoa; phylum Arthropoda; class Insecta; order Diptera; family Tephritidae; genus Anastrepha; species Anastrepha ludens. The sequence continues at coordinate 20,955,284 of NC_071499.1, read as the reverse complement.
ATGTGGGATGCTTTCCATACTGGGCGTACGAAGTCAAATGTTGCTAGAGCTTTCTTAATGCGGTTTTTGTTGTATTCGCTCGAGCCACCTAACACAGAGATGATACTGACCTGATGCCAAGAAGATTACACTTTCTCCAGCGCTAAGCTATCGATCAAGAACTGGCAAGTTTCCATCACCTAAAACCAATTTTTTTATTAAGTAAAAAAATTATTCAAAAAATTTTGCGCCACCATGTACGTGCACGCCCCTTATAACGGTATTTTTTGCCCTGGAATGCTCTATATTGGATAAAAATACATTTCAAAAATATAAGTCACGCTTAATATTTTTTTTGTAAGGGTCATGACTCTTGCCTTCATTGAGTTAATGTTTGTATTTTAAAGCTCCTTAACTAAAATTAATTGGTCGAAATATTACACGATTTTGGTTGTTTTATTAACAAGCAAACCATCTCTTTAAATACTGCGGACTCGAAGTTTCTCCCATAGTCTGAATGTTACTTAATAGGTTCTCCAAACCGAGTCATCCAGTTGTTCGGAAAAACCTCACCAGTGGTTTTAGTTCCTGTTTTGGCAGATCTACTTTGCTGGTTACTTACTGAAGCGGTTACACCGAGTACATATTTGCTGATGGATTCACTAGTTGGAAATGGATCCGCTACATACATGGCCATCCGCTCAAACAACTTCTCTCCTTTCGACCTTTCGCTGGCAAACTCTGCGCGCAGTTTCGAATCCATTCGGCAACTGATTCTCTCTAATTTACCGAGTAAAATCACCGTTTAATCTTGTCTAGCGGTTTAGTGATATCCAAATAATCTTTGCTTGACCCATTGTGGAATTCCTCTATCATGGATGTGATTCTGGATGACGAGAATTATTTCAATCTTCGCTTTTCCATTCGCGTTGCAAAACTCCATTAGAAATTTTAAGGCTGTTCCACTGTAACTTATTATGTCTTATCCACAGAACTCTTTCCCAAGTCCAGACCATTCAATTGAATTCTAATCGCTTTTGGTTTCGCCTCATCATCGTTCTGCAATTGTATTAATCTGATATCAATCACCCGCTCGGAGCTCTCAACTTTGAATCAATGCTTACACTTTATGGTACCAGGTCGCTAAGATAGTGAATCGGAATGTCCAGAGGGTTTCTCTGTATCGTTTCATTTGAAATACGGCCAAAGGCGCTTGATTTACTCTCTCAGTTGTTTCTTCCAGCGCAGTAGGCTTTTCAACTGCAACTCCATGGGCTTTTTGAACTGGCTTGCTCAAGAGTGCTGCCATTTCCTGTGTCAATGCAAAGCTCACTGTTTCAGCAAACGTCCCCTTCGGTGTTGGGTATGCTGCCAATTTCTTGTCCGAATCTCGAATGCCTCTTATGACTGCCTGGCACTTCATCCTTTCAACAAAGTCTTCAGTTCCCTTCGCATACGCCGAATGAGCCATAGTGGACTGCGGAGCTCGATGCACATATGCTGGTTCTAAATACAAGGTGGCGCAAAATTAATCACTCAATCGAAAGATTTTTTTTTTATTTTCTTCAAATAGCTTCGTACGTAAATCGTCGTACATTTGTGATCTAGGCAGCGGTAGTACATAAGCAGATCAACAAAGGAGCGCGTATAGGTCAAAATAAAGATGTCAATCACTCGAGATCATACTTTTGTTTTTTCATTTATTAAAAATATTAGCCAAAAGCAAAAATGGATGACTAATTTCGCGTCACAAACTCTCACTGTGAAATATAATACATGGATCCTGCGATTTCATGTGTCGCTGGATTTCAAAAAGGAGTCAACTTTGAGTACCCCTAGCAAAAATTCAGGCGCAAACTTTAAAATCATTGCATGCCAGATATCACTCCTTGGCCTCCCTTTCCTTTAAATTCGCTAACAAAAAAAAACAGAATTTTGTTACACAGAATCATGAGTACTCTTCAAATAAATTTACAAAACAGAGTAACCTTTACCAGAATCAACAAATATAAGTGAGTACCACTTAGCAGAACCTACCCCTCTCAATTAATATTTACACTTAAAAGTAATTTTCTCTGCGTGTCTGTATGTATGGGTGCGTATGCTCGAGTCTATGTTGAAGTATATACACACACATATACATACATAGATTAATGAAAATGTATACACTTTTATTTACAAGGTACATTTCCAAAGTCTTTCCATGGCTGTTGCTAAAATTTCTTGATCCCACGCACAACATTTTAATATTAGCAGCACTTAAATGTTTTATGGCCACTTGAAAATAAAAACAAACAGCGCTGTAAAAACAACGCGAACAAGCATCAAGAGATGTGAATATAAAAATTATTTAAATTTAGTGTTGATTGAAATATTTTGGCTGCGCTCGTCTACTTGGTTAACCCGTAAATGGGCCACTGCAGAAAATCACACAATAAGACGCACGCTTGGGACCTGTGGTGGCACCAAATATTATATCAACATCGAGCGAAGTGGATCAATGGTTTCGAATAAATTAAAGAGTTACTATTAAATGCATTAAAATACTTTATTTATGACTTTGCGTCATAAAAAAATTAGAGTTCGAACCATTTGTGCTATGTTGAGTGCAAAGTAAATTAAAGTTATTAGGTCGGTTTTTCAGAAAATTAATCGCTCTAAAAATAATATGCAAGGTATGATGAAGTGATGTTGAAATGAATTTTTTGACATTTTGTGTACTTCATTTCAAATACTTTATTTGGTAAAGACTAAGAAATTTAAATAGTTATTTGCTAAAAATAAAAGGATATGAATAATTTAACCCTTTCGCGATATTGTTGCCATATGGCAACAGTAAATTTTGAAAGGCCGTCAACACTCTGTAAAAAATATCAACTTTTTTGTTACATATTTTCAAAAATTGAAGTTTAGTGGTTAAACATAAATAAAATAAATAATAACCGCCCATTATATACCGGTAATACAACATTTTTAAAGAAAGCCTTCTGGCATATAGCACTTCACTCTGAAATTTGTATTTTGCATTTTTAGATTTTTGAGGCATTTTGGGCAAATGTTTTCAAAAATTTTTGAATAAAGTATATAGAAAAATGTTCAATCTGCCATTTGGCATATAAATATTTTTTCGCTCGCAGCTTTAAAAGCTGTGCTAATTTTTAAAACTAAGCTTGTTGCCATATGGCCATATGCCATTTCTCGTAAGGTGTTAACTTGCATTAGATTGCAGAAGAAGTTTATTTGCGATTGAAACGAATACAAAACATTTGTTGCCATATGGCAACATTAAAAAAAAGCACTTAACAAAAAAAAATTTATTTGTATTGTTATTGGTCCTAAAATAAATACTCAGACAAAAATTTGGATTTTTTGGATGGCGCAATAAAAAGATGTAGCGAAAGGGTTAATTCGCAAAAGTTAAAAAACGAAATAATTTAATAGTTGGTAAAAATTTTCATAATTCATTTGGTAAAAAGAAAAACAAAATAAATAATATTAATTGGTAATTAGTAAAAAAAATCAAATAATTTATTTCATAAAAATTAAAAAAAATGTAAATAATTTTCTTGGTAAAGATTAAAGAAATTCAAATAATTTTTTGGGTAAAGATAAAAAAATTAAAATTATTTATTGTAAGGATTGAAAAAATTTGAGTAGATTATTTCGTAATACTCAAAAAAATTAAACAAATTTATGTATATTAATAGAATTAACAAAAAAAAGTTTATTGCTTGGGAAAGATATTATAATAATTACTAAATTAAAATAATTTTTTTTGCAAAACTTAAAAAAAACTTTAAATAATTTATTTGGTAAAAACTTACAAAAAAAGTAGAACAGTTTATTTGGTAAAGATTAACAAATAATTAAAATAATTTAATTAAAAAGTAAAATATTAAAATTATTTATTTGGTAAAGACTAAAAAATATTAAAATAACTAATTGAAAAAAAATAATATATTTAAAATATATTAAATATTAAAATATATAAATAAAAAAGTAGTATATCATTTCGTAAAAATAAAAAAAAATTAAATGAATAAAAGATTAATAAAATGAAAATAATAAATGAATTAAAATAATTTTTTCTCGTAAAACTTAAAAAAAAGCTTTAAATAATTTATTTGGTATAAACTTAGAAAAAAATTAATAGAGTTTGGTTGGTTTAAGGGTGACCCCGCATCGGAGTGCCACATAGACCGCAAGTTGGGTCCGTTGTGTTGCCCTAGAGCTCATTATGTTACATGATTTCCCCACCTAACCGAGATTTTTATTGTGGATTTTGGTCAAAGATATTAATTCGTTTCGAGAATTTGATGAGAGATTCGATTTTCAGGTTCGAGAGTACTGAAAGATTGTCAATTGTTGGAGAGCCAAGAAGAGCGAGGCGACTTCTGGCTAGACCGGGACAACTGCACAGCAAATGTCTGCTCGATACTTCCTCATCTTCGTCCTCGCAGTATCTGCACAGGTCGTTTTGAGGAACCCCGAGCCGACGTGCGTGAGTGCCCAACAGGCAGTGGCCGGTGATAAGAGATATTATATGCCTTAGTTCGTGTTTCGAAAGACTTATAAGGGTTTTTGTCTGTTTCAGATTGTAGGGTGGCCAGATTTGTCTGGTCGTAACGCAAGTAGTTTCCACTCGCCACCTCCGATCAGCAATGCTGTGAAATTCTCGATCAATGAGTAATTTACATGTTGAGAGCGGAATGTGGATTGTGGGTAAGTTACTAACATTTGATTGCGCAGCTCCAGCTCTTGCGAGCTCATCAGCTTTGCAGTTACCTTCGAATCCACTGTGACCCGGTATCCAGATAACTTGGACAGAATTCTGAACACTTATCTCGTTAAGAGATAAGAGACAGGATCGAACCACATCTGAGTGGGTATAAGAGGAGCTGAGTGCTCGAACGGCCGCTTGACTGTCGGTGAAAAAGCGGATATCCTCTAGTGATATTCTATTTTCTAAGAGAGTTTTCGCAGCATACCAGATAGCGCATACTTCCGCTTGGAATACGCTACAGTAGTCGGGTAATCTAAATGATAGATTGATGTGAGGGGAATTGGAAAAGATTCCAAATCCCACTTTGCCGTCTTGTTTTGAACCATCTGTATATATAGTCAGAGGGCCATTGATTTCGGTTAGATTTGTCTTCCATTCTTCCCTAGTTGGGAGGGAACAGGAGAATAGCAAGGGTCGTGATGGAAGACTTACATGATAGTCTATGTCAGAAGAGATAACAGTGTTCCTGTTCAGTATGGCCGAATGGCCAAGATACTTATTCCATTTCGATATAGCATTCATGCGTGTCGCTGCTTTCGCTGCAATCGCTTTGCCAGCCAGATCGATAGGGAACAAGTGAAGCAACGTATTTAGAGCCTTAGTAGGTGTTGTACTTAAGCATCCTGTTATCAGGAGGCAGGCTGTTCTTTGAACTCGATCAATTGTGGCTACTCTACACCGTTTTTCGAGTGCTGTCCACCATACAACCACACCGTAGAAGAGTATCGGTTTGATGATCGAGGTATATATCCAATAAACGATCCGAGGTGAAAAACCCCAGGTTTTGCCTATAGCTTTCTTACAAGTATAAAGAGCTATGAAAGCTTTTTTACATCTGTTTTCGATGTTCAATTTCCAACTCAACTTTCTATCAAGAATAACTCCTAGATATTTAGCTGAATCAGATAGAGGTAATGATTCCCCTTTTAAAGTTATTGTTTGCAGTGGAGGAGATTGTTGTTTCCTATTGAAGAGAACAAGATCTGTCTTTGCTGGATTCGCATTTAGTCCGCATTCGGTGCACCATTTTGACAGAATATTGATTGAGCGTTGCATGAGCTCAGTGAGGGTATTCAGGTGTTTGCCTGACACGCAGAGAGCAATATCATCTGCATAGGCTACAACCTTGCAGCCTGCTTTTTCGAGATTTCGAAGCAAACTGTTTACAGCGAGATTCCAGAGAAGGGGTGAAAGTACTCCGGCTTGAGGAGTGCCTTTGACGGCGTACATTCTCATGCGGCTTAACCTAAGCTCTGAAGTGATTATTCTATTTTGGAGCATTTGTTCGATCATCTTTCGGATGGAGTAATTAATACCCAATTTGGCAATTTCAGACAAAATAGCGTTGGGTTCAATATTATTAAAAGCACCTTCTATGTCCATAAATGCGACAAGACATAATAGAGTTTACTTGGTATAGATTAAAAACGAAATTATTTATTTATTTGGTGAAGATTAAAAAAATTAAAAGAATTAATTTGGAAACAATAAAAAATAGTATAATTAAAGCATTAAATATTAAAATGTATAACTAAAAAAAAAAGTAAATCATGTAAAAATAAAAAAAAAATGAAATAGATAAACTATTGGTGAGAAAAAAATTTGAATTAGAATAACTTACTTGGTCAAAATTAACAAAAAAAAATTAATTTATTTATTAGGTAAAAAATATAAAAAAAATAAAAAAATCTATTGGCTTAAGATAAAAAAATTGAAATAATTTAATTGGTACAAGTTAAAAAAGCTATAGGTTTTTAACTTCAAATTAAAGTTTTTTAATTTCAAATTAAATTTTTTTAAGGTAATATTGAATATTTTCAATAAAAAACGAAAACTAATAAGAATAAGAATCAAAAAAAGTTAAATAAAGCAATTTGGAAAAAGCATTTAATGCAACAATTGCTCTGCTACATCCAGCTGTAGTTTCCTACACATGTCAACGTAACAATTACTCCAATCAGTAGAAGTAACAGTGAGCATTGATTCTTCAATAATTTGTACCAAACTTTGATTATTTCGTGGATCGGCCAGCATATTTCGTGCAGACAATTTTATTTTTGAAAATACCTCTTTCATAGGATTTAACTTGGGAGAATATGGAGATAGAAAAATTAACGTATGATTAGTCTCACTATTCCCGAGTTTCTAGATTCTGGCATTTCTATGGCAAGTTTATTAAAAAATCCATCAAGAAAAAATTCGGTACTAGACATAACAAAGGCGGTGGCAGTTGCTACCCCATTCAACGCAATAAAATCATCCATTGCTTCAAACTACTCTGCTTGAGCCGAAAGAAGGTTGAAGCAATTAACTACATGCACTCATCATCATTAGCTTCATCCACAATCCTCTTCCAATCTGCACGGTTCATAGCAACAGATCTCCAGTTCCTAACTCGTAGCTTTTCAGTTCCGCTATGGCTTGGTCAAGCTAGGTTAACTTTGGACGTCCTCGGGCTCGGATCATTAGACAATTCGTTGATAAAAAAGATTTTTGGGGGTGGCTGTCTTCCATGCGCACAGTGTGCCCTAACCATCGAAGCCTTTGAGATTTAATGTATTTCACGACGTCTTCTCCCTGGCATAAGTTTAGCAACTCATCGTTGTAGCGTATTTGGTACGTTTCATCGTTGCAGCGTATGGGGCCAAACACCCTTCGGAGTACTTTTCGTTCGAGAACTCTTAAGCTACTTTCGTCTTTGCTTGTCAATGTCCAGCCGCTCGCAGCCGTAGGACAGCACCGGCAGTATTATTGACTGATAGAGGCGGAGTTTACATTCACGTGTGAGCTGTTTGGAATTCAGCAATTTTGTGTGGGCGTAATAAGCTTTGTTTGCTGCCATTATTCTGTTTTGTATTGTGTCGTAACTACTGTTGTCATTCTTTATTAACACTCCCAAATATTTAAAGTGTTGAACATTGCAACTGCATGTACTGCAACAAGAAAAACGAGGCCGCCGTACAAAATCCAAAGGACGAATCACCTGTTAGGATGTTCTCGACCAAACATCTCACGCATCACTGCAACCCTTACATGTCATTGAAAGGTAGGGGTTCATGCAGCCAGACTAAACCTCCCTTTCAATCCCATCTGCAGAAGCTGTCAAGCGGAAGGAGCGAAGGAAAGTCTTTTTCACTATTTATGTGAATGTCCTGGGCTAGCTAGGGCACGACTCCGCTCCTTCGGTAAGCCTTTCTTGCAGCAAATTAGTGAGATCTCAGACATCGAGAAAAAGAACTTGCTGCTATACTTGCACTTCATTAAATGGATCTGACTACGAACAAAAACCAAAACAAAAAAAAATCAACACACAAGACAGTGGTAGTAAAACGGTGTTCGTCACTAATAAGCATTATTTTAGTGGAAATACTCAACCACTTCAACAACAACAACAAGAAATGTAATAGAAACATTTATTGTTGAGTTAGAAATTACTTGAGAATGAATAATACCATTTAAATTCATGGCCTAAATTAATGAAGCATTTCTTCCCCTTGTTGTTGAAACTATTACGTGGGCTGAACTACTTATTTTAGATCGAGCTTTATTTCTGCGAAGATGATAGCTGAAACCGGATTCATCAATAAAAATTATTTTCCCATGCGTTTGTGGAGTATTTTGTGAAAAATTTAGTGCATAGTTTTTGCGTTGTTCAATTGTTGGCTTGGAGTTTAAACGGTTCAGGTTGATTGCGGTTTTAATGTCATTTTTAAAGCTTTTAATGCATTAAATATCGTTGTTGTGGTCATGTTGGTGTTTTTATTTTCAACATTTTTTTTTTAATTTTTCAAAGTATTTGATGGATTTTCTTCAAATAATTTCTCCACATGGGTTAAAATCTCATCATTTACGATAGTTTAACATTTCTTTTTCCACCACGATTTCGTCTAATAATCTCACATCCATCCTTCTTATACCTTCCAATTGTATAAGTGGCTGTATTTTTATTAATGTCAGCTAATTCTGCTGACTCTGCAACTGCTGCTGACTTATGCTGACTCTCTTTACCTTCTTCATAGCATTTCATCGAAATCTCTCTTTTGTCAATACTCGTTTTAACATAATTTCCCCTGCGGTTTCTGCAACGAGGAATAGGTGAGTTCTCTTCATTTTTTAAATTGTTATCATCAGAATCTTCTGTGACCTGCATTATTCGCCGATAATGACATTTATTTACCGGACTTTCTGTATTATCTTCAACAGTTACTTCTTCAGGTGATGTATTGGTGTTCATTATCATAAACTTATTTAAGAGTTTTAAGGATTTTGAATTTCAAATATTTATTTAAAAGTAAATACTAGTTACACAAGAAGAAAGGAAAAGCTTTATTTTGCATTTACTGCGATTGCAAAAAAAGTTGTATTTTGTGATTACTGCAATTGTTAAGCTTTAAACAAGTATTTAACCTTATTATCAGCAAAATAAACATATTTGGAAAATCATACAAAATTAATTGTCATATCATATTTCATAAACTTTAATTTGAAATTAAAAATCTTTAATTTGAATTTAAAAAAAGTTAGTTTGAAATTAAAAAACTTTAATTTGAAGTTGAAAACCTAAATATATTGTATTTATTGGTAAAATACTTTTTTTTAATTATTTGAATTTTTTAATTATTATTTTTATTTACCCTTTAATAATTTAAGGGGCCTCTCTTATCAGTCGGTTTCAAAAACTCGATTTGTTTTTACTGCAGTCGATAGATATATTATAGGAAAATATGCCCTCAAAATTTTATAGCGGAATTCAAAGTGATTTCGGAGTTACAGGTCTGTGTACCGTCCCTCGTGTGAGTATTATGTCCTCCTTCTGAAAACTTTGAAACACGTTTTCTCAAAACCATGTTTTTGAAAATGGCGTATAAGATTAAAAAAAAAAAACGACGAAAGTTATCGTTTCAAACCGATAATCTATATAAAGGTAATTGAAATGCGCAACTAATTAACTAACAAAATACAAAAAAAAAATCATTTTTTAATTTTATTTAACACCTATTTTGAAAAAAATAGCGAAAAAGCACTTTTTTCAATAATTAATTGTGTGTTCCTTTTTTCATATTTTTATACAAGAGTAGTCTATTATATACGGGAAAGCCGCTTTTTTCGCCTCGAAAAAAAATTGAGAATAAAAACCTTTTTTTGAAGCCACTGATAAGAGGCCCCCTTAAAGTAATTTTAAATTATTTGAATTGTTTTTTATTATTTTTATTTATTTTCTAATTATTTTAATTATTATTTTTTATTTACGTTTTAATTGTTTAAACTATATTTAAATAATTTGAATTTTTCAAATTATTATTTTTTTAGCTGATGATTAATAATAATTGTCTAATTACTTGAAAAATAGAAAAAAATAAAAAAAGCTATTTTGTAATTAAACTCTTTTTTTTTAATTTCTAAATATATTTTTGCATTTTTTCTTGAATGAAAACTTGATGTTTCAGCTTTTAAAGCGTACCTAACATTTTTTGTTTGTTTTTTTATCCTGATACAACTTTGTAATTCACCAAATATTTTTTGCGACTATTTATAAAAATATTTACTTTGCGAAGCAACTCATCCATTTTCCACACAACTACTTCGCTCAGCAATTTAAAAAGTACTTAGATAATTTTACACATTCCATTAGTTTGTCCACTCACCAATCCACCCACGCCACAATAGATCGACAGCGATATCAAGAGACCAATGTGATTTAGCGCCGATTTCCATTTCATTGACTTCCAACAGTGGCCTCTACTCTTTTTCTCCTCCTCATCGCGTACATCCAAATGCTTCAGCTTCTCCAAAAGCTCCGTGTTTGCTTCGTCGGAAGAGTCAAATTCAACCATTTTTTTAGTTTAGTTTTTATTTTATTTTTGAAACCAATAAATTTTCTTATAACCTTCAGCACTCTCAAACGCTTAAGAGCATTTGTGCTCACTTGTGTAAAACTCGAGCATAATTTTATTTTATAAATGAATATAATTTTTTCTTTTTTAATTTTTAATAATTTTTTTCTTTCACAAAATTTTTTTTTAACTAAATTATTAGCACTTGACACATACACAACAATATTTTAACACACTTATATAAAAAGGCGGCGCTAGGCTAGTGGCGAACATACGGAGTTTCATGTCGATACGCATTTTCATGTGAACTGTGCCTTATAATTTACAACAATTGGGTTCACTTACAATTTGCTGTAGCTGCGGCTATCTTTTCATATATCACATATTCATGCTTAGACAGATATATTTATACATATGCGTATATACTAACATGAATTAATTTATTCTTTTTTCCGCACATGCAAAGTTACAATGCATTGCTGATTGGAAGCGCCTTAATTGGGTCTTGCATCCGGTTGCGGTGTGACGATTTTCTTTAAATTATTGCAGCCAATCTCTGTTGACTAAGTAGAATTATTTAAGGGATCGTTGATTAAGAATAACGTAGAGTTTTTATTTCAATTTTGTTTTAAATACAATATTTTATTGCCTTTGTCAGATGAAAACTAAAAACAAATTAACTGAGAGTGGGGCGTATGAGTAACATTTGAGGTCTCATACATAAAAGCAAATAAAAGTTAAAAAAAAAACGAAACAGACAAAGCGGCTTAATTGATTAAAGAACGTTATAATTAATTTTTCAGTGTTTAGGTAATTATATTAAAAGTAACGCCACCTCTTCTTACTCTGTGGCAAAATACATTCTGTCAAAAAAGTACCGGGAATTGTCCAATGAAACGCAAAATAATTGTTTAATCATCAAAATCTATTTTGTCTCCATTCGAAGCAATACACTTAAGCCAACGATTAGTCCAGTCATCAAAGCACCTTTCAAACGCGTTTGAAGAGATCTTCCTCAGCTCCTTCAGCGAATTCTCCTTAAGGGGTTACATCTAGTTAGAATTTTCAAAAAATCGATTTTTTTTTATTTCATTTTTGTAATGTACATATATTTAAGTAAACACTACGAAAATTTCAAGTCATTCCGAAGATTATTTTTGAAGTTATACGCATAAATGTAACGACGCGTCAGAGCACTTTAAATTAGCTTTTAAAACTTTAACCTTGTTTTTCTCAAAACTGTGTTTTGAAAGTCGGTGACCACGATTTCTCGGAAACGGCTAAACCGGTTAGTCTGAAATTTTTACACCGGCTTCTGAACTATATTTTCTAGTACTTAATCGAAGCTTTTTTAAAACCGATAAACATTTTTTTGTTTATACACAATTTAAGGCCAAAACTATTCCAAAAAATAGATTTTTTTTTTTTGAGAAGCCGCCATTTTGTCAATAATTTTTTTTTTGATTATTCCTTCGATTAATTACAAGAATATACAATACTTTAATCAAATCCGTTTGGTTTTTTCATTTCAGATAATCCACTTCGGAGATATAGTGGTCACCGTAAAACGTCTTTTTTTGGAGGGGTTCCTGGAAATCTGCTGTAGCAGCTATAAAAACTGTTATTCTTGCAAATAAAATTTTTTTAAATATTATTCAAAGTTATCATAATATGTGTACAAAGGCTTAAAACAATTAATTCAGAAGTTTTCTCAGGAAAATTTTTTTAAAAACCTCATTTTTCAGGGCTTCTAACTAGATGTAACCCCTTAAAGGGGGAAACCGGTTTAGGAGGCCAAAATTTAGGTGTTTTTCAAAAATTTTTTGAACAAAGAAGGCATAATCAGAAATTGTTTAAGTTTAGAGGATATTTTATTTATATTTCTAGGTATACTTTTAAATTTTTTTAAACCAATTTGGCGGGAGATAGTGGCGTTAGAACGTGCTGTCCATGGACGATCGCCATCCGAGTGTCTTACTGATGGGAATTCCTGAAGTTGCAATTATTCTCTGAAATCAACAGCAATTTTCTTTTTATTAACAACATATTTCCTTAGAATATGAACCAAATTGTGGTAAAAAAATACTGAAAATTGCATGCTTTTGAGGCGCTTGAACACAAAGTAGTTTTTTATACCATATTTTTTTTTTAATCTATTTTGCTTAAAAAACCATATTTTAAATAATAATATAATCCCAGAATTAGGTTCATATAGATAAGAATTTAATAAAGAAAAAATTCTGAAAAATTTTAGAGCGATTGGTCGATAACTTTTTAAGCCAGAATGCCCACCGGTTGGAAAAAAGTAGTTTCGGGAAAAACGTCGTTCTGACTAACGCGCGCTACGGTGCGGAACCGACGGGCAGTCACTTAAGTGCTTATAGAATCGGGCATAATGCGAATTTCGAATTAAAATTTTTACCACATATAGGGTGATTTTTTAGCTTTTATCTTTTCAAACATTTGGTTTAAACATCTGGCGCTCGTTTCGTGTTTTGTTTCACTGACAAACATCTTCAGTTTGGTCTATAATTTAACCATGAATCGTCTTACAAACGAACAACGCTTGCAAATCATTGAATTTTATTATAAAAATGCGTGTTCTGTTAAGAAGATCAGCCAGAAGAATTGCAAGAGCTACCAATGTATCCCGAAAAGGTCACAGTTTGGTGCGGTTTATGGGCTGAAGGTATCACCGGACTGTACTTCTTCAAAGATACTGCGAATCGTAACGTAACTGTAAATGGTGAGCAGTTATACTAAGAATTTATGCAAAAAAAAACATTTTTTGATCGATCTAAACCGGTTTCCCCCCCTTAATGGCCTCTATCGACTTAAAGCGGCGTCCGCGGAGTGGCAATTTAAGTCACAGGGGGCTAAATCCGATGAATACGGTGGTTGTTCGATGAGTCATGTCGAGTTTTTGGTCAAAAAAATGTTCACAATATGAGCCTTGTGAGACGGTGCATTGTAATGGTGTAAGATCCATGAGTTTTTTTCCACAAATTAGGCCGTTTCCTACGCACATTCTCCCCCGAACATCGCATAACCTCCAAATAATATTCTTTATTTACCGTAGAACGATTCAGAACGAATTCCAAGTGCACAACACCAGAATAATCAAAAAAACCGAGTAGCATTACTTTCACTTTTGACCGACTTTGACGTGTTTTTTTGAGTTTCGGCTCATCTGAATAGCGCCATTTAGCCGCCTGTTGGCTGGTTTGCATGCCAAACTCATATACCCACGTCTCATCAACTGTTATGATACGCTGGATAAACGTTGGCCCCGAATTCACCTGTTCAAGCATGTCTCCAGCCCCCTTCTTCCGATGAATTTTTTTAAATAAATGCAATTCTCTTGGAACGATGGAGCAGCCACGCGTTTCATGCTCAATTGATGGTGTAAAATGTTGCGAATTTATTTGCGAGACACGCTCAGCAAACAGTTCCTGTTAGGGTTCACCCTTGCAGACACCTGCTTGAGCTAGAGCCGTCTCCCAAGCACGATAGGGGACACCCACTACAGTACGCCGACGAGATCCAGGACAAAACAAACATACACCTACTAGACCAGACAGTGTTTAGACAGACATTAAACGATATTCACCGTGAGATTGTTACCACCTTCATAAGCTCCCATCCAGGGGATGCCGTAATGTAGTCCAACCACCACCCATTGCAGATGAAGAGCTCCAGCTTCCCCGTAAGGCCCGCGTAACACTGGCACAATTACGTTCTGGATACGGTAGCAGGTTAAACTCCTACTTATCCGGAATTGTCCCCGACATACTAAACATATCGCACCCTAAATACAAAAGGGTCACAACTCAAAATGTACTTCTGCTCAAATATGAACGAGACGTTATCAATAAAACGGTCCGCGGATCACATATGGTCAAAATAAATTTTTTGTTTTTTGGTAGGACTGTTATAGGCTTACATGGCAAATTTCAGCGTGATATGTCACATAGTTTGTTTTCTGTGCTACTGTAAACAAGTCAAGCTCGAGTGTGGAAAATTTTGAGTTGTGACCCTTTTGTATTTAGGGTGCGATATGTCCGGCATGTGAAGGCACCCCGCACGACTCTAACCACCTTTTCACATGCCCTTTAAAACCCACTTATCTAACACCCCTCTCCCTCTGGAGCCAACCTGTCGAAACCGTAAGTTTCCTGGGCCTACCTTTAGACGAGCCTGACGAAGATGACCGGTGATATGCTCTACACTGACGAAGCTTGTATCACTTCTACAACAGAAACAACACTCTAAGGTCACGAGTTATCTCCCTCAAACCTAAATGATGGTTTCCCAGCACCATTTCCTTGACCTTCATCCGTAGAAGACTTTGATGGACGACCAGATCGGGGTTAATCTTCCACCACTTTTCGGCCTTCTGCAAAAGCCGTATACCACTCGTAAACTCATGTTTTTGATAAAGCGTACTCGCCATAGGCTTTCTACAACATCCTTTTCTGCGAAATCCCGTTCAAAACACTAAATTGAAGACAAATTCTTTGTTCGATATTTTTATCTACAGTAAAAATCGCAGAGCACACCTGCGGTTGACTGATTAAACTAAATGCCAAAAACAAGCTAAGTGACAGATCTTGCTCAAACTCTGCGACACTATAGAGGATAGTTCTACCAACATTCCAGTAAAAAAAATTTTTTAACGCGCGCTTTTTAAATTAGCAATTCCCGAAATTTTTTTTACAGAATGTATATCGCGCTATCTACTAAGAGTATTTCATTAGAAGAAATTTTGTTTCTATTTCAGTTACTAAGGAAAAAATAGTGAACTGAAAACTTTAAAGCCGTTTTTCTCGAATTTTT
This sequence comes from Anastrepha ludens, assembly GCF_028408465.1. Classification (NCBI taxonomy): domain Eukaryota; kingdom Metazoa; phylum Arthropoda; class Insecta; order Diptera; family Tephritidae; genus Anastrepha; species Anastrepha ludens. The sequence goes on along the minus strand of NC_071499.1, from coordinate 20,939,852 downwards.
GTTCCGTTTTTCCGGACGGCCGTCGTGAAAACAAATTTTCTATCTAACGGATTGAGCTGAAATTTAGATATGTTTTTCTACACATCAATAGTTCTGGCGGGTAGTAGATTTAATTTATTTCGTCCCTAATTTTCCATTTAGTCCGATTTCCACTTTAAAAAAGGCAATTTTCTTACGAAGTCCGCCATTTTGTTATTTTTTGTCAAAATCATTTGATCTTACTACCCGCCAGAACGACAAGCACACTGATTAATAAGCAATTTGTTTTTTCTGTTTCAGATGACCACAAGTGACGAAATCACGCCGGCCAGCCACTGTACCTCTTTTTTTTGCCGCTTGCTGCAGTGTACAAAAATAGTATCAAAACATTAAAAAAAAAAAAAAATTTTTTTATACACTTTCTGATACCTTTAATAACATATCACAAAATCAAACCGATTGAATTTTATTTTCCCTTCCAAAAAATGTCCCAAACATGGCCTCAAAAAACGTGTAAGTTACCAGACTACTACCTTAAGTTGCACTATCTACACGATCTACATACAATTTCTTGAAGCCCGCTATCACTACTCGCTATAAACTTTACTTTTTTGCCTCTTCCCGCTCACTTCTTTCCAAATTTCCTATTTAGAGTTTCCCCGTAATCTTCTAATTTTTTATCACTTTTTTTTGTGATTTTTTTAAATTTATTAGCGAATTTTTACACTGCCTGCGGTTTAACATCTCATTCTAGCTCAGACGCCATATTTAATTTCCAGCTCACCAATATAGCAAGCGAAATAAATCAAAATTTTCAAAATTAGTCTACAATTTGCAATAATTATCTTTTTCTCTCATAAATTCACACACACAGACACAAACCCGATATATCTATGTAACGTGTTTATTAAAATAAATATTTAAAAACATATCCAGCAAATTCGCGCCGTAATATAAACAAAAATAAGAGCCACACGCGCGCCGGAAAACAGAAATATTAATACAACTTTTACGAAATGCCGCGTTGCTGGCCAAATTCGTCACTTCCACACGCCCCGATGTCAACGCCACAACTGAACAGAAAATTCGCATGGAAATCGCACCGAGTCTATGCGACAGCACCGCCAATAACACCCACACAATTACTTATTGGTCCTATCACCAATTACTTTGGCGGCGCGTAGAATTCTGCTACTGTTGTTCTATGTTGTTGCTGCGTTGTTTGTTGTACCCAGACTGACGACCTAATGGTGACGTTGTATTGAAGAGACAAATGGAAGTCTTTTGTTTCTAATGAATTGAATTTGAGTGAATTTTTGTTTCCTTTGCACTTCCTTTGCATACAAACACAACATGTTGCAGGTTGTAGGTTTCATGTTGCATGTTGCATGTTGTCAGTTGGGCTTCGTTTAGGTTGCAAGCACGTGCTGCAGTTAGGTTTGATGCTGCATTGATTTCTAAGAGTATTCGAACCAGTAGTCCGATTGACTAACACATTTTAACGATATTCGCTACGAAATTCTCTGCTTAACGACAACTTTAACGATTTTGCCATTCGGCGACACATTTCAGAACGTAAAGCGATAATAAAGGGTGGTTTCAAGGGCCAATGTTGAATGTGAACCACACCTAAACGTAAAGTTTTTTTCTGCATTTCATTTGACATTTTTAAATTTCAGACAAAATCAATTTGAACCATGGAAAGATACACAATCGAGCAATCGTGTATGAAGAGGCGTCCACCTCAACTCGACGTCGTGCCCAACAATTGCACCTCTCACGCTCGTCGTTGATGAACATTATGCATAAAGACTTGCATTTACACGCTTACAATGTGCAATTGACTCAAGATCTAAAGCCTCTTGACCATTTCAAGCGTCGTTAATTGTCAGAATGGTGGCTGGCGGCATCATTGGGCCGTATTTTTTCCAAAATGAGGCCGGTCAGGCAGTTACTGTGAATAGTGTTCGCTATCGTAAGATGATAACGAACTTTTTATGGCTCGAATCGGAAGATATGGATGTAGACGATATGTGGTTTCAACAGGACGGTGCCACTTGTCACACAGCTAACGAAACAATGGGTCTTTTGCGCGAAAAATTTGATGGCCGAATAATCTGACGTCGCGGCGATGTCAATTGGGCGCCAAGATCATGTGACTTGACACCGTTGGACTTCTTTCTTTGGGGTTATTTGAAAGAAAAGGTGTACGTCGCTAAGCCAACAACAATTCAAGAGCTAAAGGATGAGATAATTCGGTACATTAACGGCATAGAACCTCAATTATGCCTCAGCGTCATCGAAAATTTGGACCATCGGATGGAGGTGTGCCGCCGAGGCCGCGGCGACCATTTGCCCGATATTTTGTTCCATGCATAATTGAGCCATACCAATATTATCATAATAAAGAGAAATGATAATAATTTCCTAAAAAAATTATATTTTATTCAAAATCAACCACCCTTTATTTCCATTGTGTCCGGGTATCCAGTAAATGGTGACCTTCCCATTTCCGCAGAGTTTATCCATTTAAGGTCTGCATTGCTGAGCACATTCCGTGTTAGTCCAAGGAGCTATAATTGTAATACCTCCTTGGCTATAAAGAAAAAAAACATTTGTCCGAGAGGACAAGGGGTTAATTCGAGAGTCAATTCAGCTGCTTTTGATGCTGCATAGATTGCGGATATATTTCAAGTAGAACAATATATTACAGTAATAAGGGAGTCTGAAAGACTTTTGGAGATCAAATTGCGGAGGAAAAACAACCGCTTCTACTCCTTCCGCCATTTCGAACCCATCTGTAAAGAAATTAGGTAAACATTTAAAAAACTATGAAACCTTTTTGTTGACGCTTCATAATTCATACCTTTCGGCCCAGTGCTGAGCATACGAAAGTCCCCTGGACAGCTGTGGATTACTTGAGCAGTTTGAGTAAATCGCAATATTTTTGCTGTGGCAAATGCACAAAGCCGTATATGTAATTTGTTTTTATTATTTAGCAAAAAAGTTATAAAATCCAAGCTAGGATGATTAATTTTGCGCCACCTTGTTGGTTGGTTGGTTGAGGTGGTTATTCACTAAGAATCCAATTAGTGCCTCCGCTGGCTTCCTCGCTACCAACAAGTTATAAGGTTATTCTTCATGACTATATCCAGTCTGTGCAATTGAGAAACCTCATAAGGTTGTTCACGTCTTTGTCGGTCAACTATTCGAAGTTTTCATAGGGCAGGGCGTTCACAGAGGAAGTGAAAGGGTTACCTTTTTCTCCTGAATACAATAATGGCAGTATATATGGTAAGAGGTACTCAATTTGGCTACCTGCTCTCCTATGCATCAGAAGCCAGTTATCACTGCCGGGAGTCTACGATCATCCAGGCATACATTCGTTTCATGTTTATCAATGTTGACGTTTGTTTGTCGTTTGTCTGATTTCTCCATCTATATAGCGCGATTTGTAGATATTTTAGGGAAATTTCTTTCTTGACGACATCCACTGGTTTGAATACCTACCATATTTTGCAAGACCGTTCTTCATGGCAGATCTCTCTCTTGCCAGTTCGTCCGCTTTTTCATTTTGCAAATATTGCGATGTCTCGAGAGCCAGATAAAGGTTACTTTATGGTTTACACTCAAGGTGGTAGGGTTATTTCTGCTTTTTTCACCAGTTTAGAAAATGTTGTGCCCGAATACATTGCCTGGATTGCAGCTCGGCTATCTGGAAAATAATAATATTGCACTTCAAAGAGAAGTCTTTGATTAGTAACCTTCACGCTTCCCCCATTACCAGTACTTCCGCCTGGAAGAGACTGCTAATATTAAAAAGACGCACAGATTTTTCAATCCTAGGTAGGTAGGTAGGTAGGTAGGTTAGATGGCAAGATTACCCCAGATACACTACAAGTAGCACTTATGTGCCGTTTTGCTACCATAATGTGGACCACTACCTGCGAAAAAGTTTAGGGAAGAGAAAACCTGCTACAGCCATCCAGTGCTGTTGATGTAGTGGAGAAGAGAAAAGGGATCTAGGCTGGAGAATTTCTTTAAGTCATCCCCAAAGGGCACGCTAAGGAATCTCAAGCGTCTAGCCACCAGAGCCGAAGCATTTGCAAAGAAAGTGGTCAACAGTCTCGTTTTCTGCAGAGTCCCCACAGCTTCTGCAATAGGGGTGGTAAGGAATTCCAAGCTTCTCCGCATAAGTACCGATCACCTAGTGACCAGGGAACACTGCAATGAGTTTGGAAATTGATTGGCGGGGGATTCCCATCACCTTAAGCGCTCTTTTATATTGTATTAGTGCTTTCAGTGCTTTCCGAGAGAGAAAGGGACAACCGAAATCGATTCTATCGGCCCCTTCCTGGCAAGCTCATCGGCAATTTCATTTCCCTCTATATTCCTGTACTCAGGAACCCAGATAAGGGAAATGTTTTCTGCATGTTCGAGACGTTTAAGTTCCTCCTTACAGGAGTTTACGAGAAGAGAGAAGCAATATGCAGACGACAGGGTCTTGATCGCAGCTTGACTATCGGAAAAAATATTTATGTCTCCCTCCCACCAGCGATCCGAAGCATTTTGCATGCGTGCAGGATCGCGAAGGCCTCGGCTTGAAAAACGCTGCTCGTTTCCGGCAGTTTAAAGGGGAAATATTGACTGATTTTGAGAAAACCCCCACTCCCACTCCAGATTCCATCATAGATCCGTCAGTGAAAACAGAGGTACCTACATCCGAGGCGACTCTCCCCTCTTTCCAATCTTGCCTGCTCGGAAAGGTAGCCCTAGCACAACCCTCAAAGCCCACTTTGCGGATGGAGAGATCAGTGCGAAGTACAGAGAATGAAGGGGTGATCTTCTTCGATATGCTACTATGTCTTACAGGAAGTTCCCTCAAGAGGCCAATCTCCTTCAACCTAACAGCGCTCAGAACAGCAATGGATTGAACTTGCAGATCTACGGGAAGTAAGTGCAGAATGACGTTGAGGGCAGCAGTGGGACATGTTCTACAAGTCCCAGTGATGCCCACACATGCAGTTCTCTGCCTCTCTCTAGTTTAGCGGTGTTGTAGCCCTTCTGAAGAGCTATCCACCAAACTAGGCAACCCCATGTCAAAATTGGCAGAACCAATAAGTTGTACCTCGAGAGTACGGCACATGGCTTAAGACCCTAGTTTTTGCCGAACATAGATTTACTGGTCTTCTTGGCTCGATTTTCTATGTGCAGCTTCCAGTGGAGCTTGGGGTCAAGTGTTACACCAAGATACTTGACTTCCGATGAGAGTAAGATACTGGTTGCTTAGTCTTGGAAGCTTAAAAGGTGGAGGCTTGTATTTCCTGGTAAATAGCATCAATTCCGTTTTGTCAGAGTTGACTCTGTGATCGCAACTGGCAGCCCAACTACTGAGTGTAGCCAGTGCGGCTTCCAAAATTTCAGCCATTACTGATGGGAAGGGTCCTGAGACCATTAGGACCAAGTCATCGGCATATGCTACCACCTTTACCCCACCCCTGTTCAAGCGAGTTAAAGCTTCATCAATAGCTACTATCCAAATGAGAGGCGAGAGGACGCCGCCCTGCGGTGTACCCCTATGTACGAACCTAGTGATTCTAGCCCCTCCTTCCACAGCATTTATTTCCCTACCACCCAGGAGGGACGAGATCCTGAGGTAAAGAGGTCTTTCTACCCCTAGCCTATTTAGAGCAGTGACAATTGACTCAGCCGTAACATTATTAAAGGCGCCCTTTATGTCTATAAAGGCCGCCAAAGTGAATTGTTTTCCCTCCAGAGACTGCTCTACAGTCCCTACTACCTAGTGTAAGGCTGTCTCGGTAGATTTCCCTTTCAGCTAAGCGTGTTGAGCGGGGATAGTCTAGTTTCAAAGTGCTCTCGAATGTCGATCACTTTTTCGATTCTAAGTTAATGAGAATATTTACTCGCTCCAACACCACAGTCCATTTTTGAACCATTTGTTTCGACAGTAGTGTGGAAATTGTTTAGTAAAGCCCCCTTAGTTCATTCCTACCGAGATGGAAAGATTCTTATTGAATGTCACCGTTGAGACGATGTAATCAGTTCTCCCAGAGGCGAATTCAGTTTTTCGTTTGTCAGTTTGTCGTTTGTCAGACTGGCATGGCCATACGTTTTTTCCTTCCAGCGACCCGCTTCATTTAACCCAAATACACTCATGGTTGCCTTCTTCTTGATATGGAGATGTACTTGCATCAACCCGTAGTATCGATATTTTTTTAGGTATAGCAAAATTCCCAGATAGGCACGCAGAAGTCCACTCGGTTACGGCGTCCGCTTTTAGCAATTTTATGCTTAGGAATTTAAAATTCTAGCTCGATCTTTTTATTTTGAGAGAATTTAGTCTGTAAGAAAATTATCTGTAGACTAAGTGCAATGAAATTCTCGATATTTGCGACCCTTTCGTACATTAGAATGACCACTTTACCCCTGCATGTGGCCTGAAATGTGGCACTACGTTCCACACTGGAGCTCTAGGAATTTATGATGAAGATTACCCAATTACAAAATTTCTATTATTGTAATGCAAAATACCAAGTAACCCAACCTACTTCCATCCGCCTCAGCCACTCAAGTACCGCAGACATCAACCAGATAAACTAAACCACCAAAAGCTTCCGTTGAAAAGCTCAGGTGCGCAGATACCGTTTTATTTGAGCTTTGATTTGGTGCTGAATAAGCACGAAATACAACTTTAAATAAATGGAGGGGAAATGAAAAAGCTGCGGCGAAGTACGAAACACGCACACACCCACACAATCCCATGCTTGAGCACACGTATGTATGTATGTACAAATGTGGTGTTTCGCACATTCACACACCGCCCGGTGGAGGCTGGGCAGCCTTTGAGTTTCCATTGAGTTGAGTCGATTTGCATATACAAACAAACAAACATACACACATGGCGCACTAGCGCTCAAAACTCCAGAATCAACATTTACGGAGCAGCGTTGAAAATTGTCTGATTTGTGAACGGATAGGCGTTTACTCACGCATACAAACACGAGCAGGCGACTGCTTACAGGATATACGTTTTGTGCATGGGGGGATAGGCGAGCACCTTGCAATAAGCAAACAAACAACAAATATATGCATGTATATGTGTGTGTACAAATACTCGCCAGAGCCCAGCACACACCTGCTGCTGCTGTTGCTGCTGATGCGCCAATCCTTTGTGGGCACTTTTACGTTCGACACGCAACTCCTGAAGCAGCTGTGGGTCAGAAGTTTGTTTTTTTATCGTTTCCTCTTTTGTTATGTTATTAGTTTTTAATATATTTGTTTTTTATTCTTTTGTTGTATTACTTCGTTTTTATTTTTCTATTATTCACTTTTATTATTTCGCTCCTTTGTTTTAAAAATTATTCTTATTTTTTATTGTCGTTTAACCTTTTCTTCTTCATTGTGCCGTTGTACTTATTATTATTAGATCCCAAGCGTTTGCAAGGCAACCGACCACACGCACACAAATATAACATCTTTTATAGAAATTCACATCATTACGTACACACATACATACATACAGGTATGTATAAGGTGAAGGTGACTTAGAAACACAGCAAAGCGCAACAAATAGCGCCATGTCGCTTCAAACCATTGCAAGAGGTCGCAGTGTCTATGCTAGCGAGAGTGTGAGTTTGAGTGCTGCTGTTGCTGGAAGTGGCACCTGTCTGCCGTTTGATCTGTCTACTTTATTTACAGGTCTTCCCTACTGCTATTGTGTTTCATTTATTAATAGCTTCGCCTGATTAGGCATAGAAGGTTTGTTGTTGATGCTAAATTTAGACTTTCACTGCAGCCAAAGTGTGTTTGTGTGGCTTTGAAGTGTAAGTAAAACAAATTTAATACCTGGAACTTGTATACGAATATTTCTATAAAAATAGCAAGCACGGCGCCAGAAATAAAAGTGATTGAACGATCTTTTTAAGATGTTTTAATAATAAAGGAATATTGAAATTTTGTTACGACGAAGCGCAATTCGTCAAAAAAAAAAAAAAAAAAACAAATCAAATATTTAAATAACCAAATAAATAACAAGTTTCGATGGTTCTTTAATTTTTTTAATTTTTGAATTTTTTGAATTTTTTTAATTTAATTATTAATTTTTATGGAAATATAGTTAGGCTAGGTTAGGTTGACCTGGCTGGCTGCAACCCATCACATATACCTATTGGTCCTTAGGAGTTTGACCCTTACGTTTCCTTGTAGTAGGCTTCTTGTAATACGTCTGCGTCTTTTGCGAATCTAAGTAAGCTCTGGTGCTCTAACCCCGAGAGACACTCTTCGTCTAAGTTGGAACATTTTAACGTTTTCCAGGGACTTAGAAAACATTTTGAAAGTCAAACTGTCGCGTTAAAACTTTCATTTGCATTCTGCGTATGACCACCAAGGCATCGCTCATCATCTTTGAACAAATCTTCGTGCATTGGTAAGAGATGCTGTTTTATTTCTTCACCAAGTAATGGAGCTAAAACTTCGTTTCGAGGACCTTGATTTAGAGCAATAGCCTTCTGCCACTTGCACCAGCTATTGACGCCTACTGGACAGTTTTCAGGTCGCGGTTCTTCTTTAGTAGTAAAAATATGATAATAAGTTGCCATTATGGATTTTTTCATTTCGTTACTACTGTTAATATTTCTCTGAATGCTCAAACCCGAGTATTTTGTTCACAATTTTATCAGTTAGTTTTTCTCTCCCAGAAAGTTTCTTTTCTTATATTTTCTATATTTCTCGACAAAACCTTATTCGTATAGTAATATTACACGTGCATAGAAACGTTAATATATTTAAATACTTACTAAAATATATAAGAGTATTTCCAGTGACTGGACAAAAGAAATATTTTGTCTTTATAATGAAAGGGTACCCTTTATATTCAGCGCTCCGACTACCTGGCTCGCTAGTTTACAGTACGCGCTCCGGCATGATCCATTATAATAGCTATAAATATTCGAAAATTCTTTTTCCCCTTGTCAGTACACACTCAACATACTATTATATATTTTCAGATTAGGGGGGAAAAAATTGATGTTTTAAAAAAATTTACATGGACTTCCCCCTTTAAGTAAGTTGATAAACTGTTTTTATGATACATCGATTCATCTATGGGGGCCTACAAGACAACCTTTAGAGGAGAAACTAAGCGCAAAAGTTACCAATTTGTTCCTAATTCGATGATCTTTAAATACGGAAAATAGGCGAAAGTACGATATCGGCCTTATGTTTTCTATAAGCACCAAAGAGCAGCTACTCGGTAATCCATTTCGAAATTACTTATGTTACTTACTATACCACGTCATAGTCAACGACCATACCACGCTGAAAACATCGGTTCTCGTCCGATCACCGAAATTAAGCAGCGTCGGGCGCGGTTAGTACTTCGATGGGGGACCACGAGTTGTTGGCTTTTGCCGAATTTAGTATCTAACCGTGCCGCCAGAGCTTTGATTATTATGAGTAAAATTACAGAAAGAAAAAAAATACACTTTTCCGTAAATTTGGTATAATTATTTAGTCAGTTAAGGTTTTTTATATATGTTATATCTTTAGTTTTATTTTTATGACAACGACCCTATCTACGCTTAAAACATCGGTTCTCATCCAATCCCAAAATTAAGCGGCTTCGGGCGTCGTCAGTACTTGGATGGGGGACCGCTTTGGAAGACCGCGTGTTATTGGCCTTACCCGAATTTAATATGTAACAGTACAAAGAGAAAAAATAAAATTTTCCGTAAATTTGGTATAATTATTTAGTAAGCTAAGGCTGTTTCTTTAATATATACATTAAATGTATATATTTTTTTAAATTCTTATGCTAATGACGACACTGAAAACATCGGTTCTCGTCCGATCACCGAAATTAAGCAGCGTCGGGCGCGGTTAGTACTTGGATGGGGGACCACTTGGGAATACCGCGTGTTGTTGACCTTTTCAGCCGATGGCCTGTGCTGCTAGTGCTGCTGCCTCCTTATATTTGTATAACTTGTTATTATACAAATTGAATAATAATAATAATAAGTTATTCTTAATTGGCTACATGTAATCGAAAGCCAACTGATTTTTATGTAGCCCAAACAACTATTTTTGCCTCATTTGTCAACTTTTTGTTAGTAGCAGAGAATTAATTGTTGTCTAAAAATTTGTTCATAATGCTTGTTTAATTTTTTTATTAATTTTTTTTTGTTATTATTAATTAAAACACGTTCTTGATGGCAATTGGTAACATAGGAGCATTAGAAACTTCTGCTTAAATTTTTTATTCAGATTTTTTCTTTAAATATGTTTCATATTCGCCTTCCGAAGTATGCCGTTTTATGCCTCAAAGGCTATTCTGCCGCGACAATTAGAGTCGTAGAAATAGGAAAAAGTCACCTGTTGCATTTTTTACTTTGTTAGATGTGAAGAAAGCTTATTGTTTTAAGGAATTCATAAGCTTTTTCGCAAATTTTCGATGCGAAAGAAATACAAATTCGCCTGTAAATATATGTTAAATTCTTATTGATTCTGTAACATGACAGTTTATAATTATATTTTAATTAAGGAAATAAAAAATAAAAATAAAAAAACAAAAAATATCAAAATAAATAATTAAAAAATAATTAAATAAATAATAAAAAATTCAATAAATAAATAATAAAAAAATTAATAAATAAATAATAAAAAAAAAATTAATAAATAAAAAAAAAATAATAATTAAATAAAAACAAATAATTGATAAAACAACATAAATAAATAAAAAATATTAATAAAATAAAAATAAATAAAAAGTAAATAAATAAATTGAAAAAATAAATAAAAAATAAATAAATAAAAACCAAAAACTAAGTAAATAAAATTGAATAAATAAATAATTTAAAATTGAATAAATAAATAATAAATAAATAAAAAAAACTTAACAAGTAAAAAACAAACAAATAATAAGTAAACAAAATTAAAAAAAAAAGTGAATACATAAGTAGAAAATAAATAAATAATAAATAAAGAAATAAACAAAAAAACCATAAAAAAAATAAATAATTAAAAATAAATAATTAAAAAATAGATATAAAGTAAATAAATAAATAGAAAAAGTACTTAAGTTAAAAAAAAAAATAAATAAAAAACAAAAACTAAATAAATAAAATTGAATAAATAAAGAAATAAGTAAGTAAATAAATAAAAAAATAAATAAATAATTAAAAATGAATAAATGAAAAAACTTTATAAGTAAAAATAAGAACAAAATTTATACATAAGTAGAAAAAGAAATAATAAATAAAGAAATTAAAAAAAAAATAAAGAAATAGATAGTAATAAGAAAAAATGCATAAACAAATGAAATTCTTAGTGATCAGTTGCCCTTTGTCAGATGCCTGTTTCTAAAGCCTAGGAAAACGTCGTTGATTTCTCTTAGATTTCTCTTTTTTCCCTCACTTTCTTCAAATTGATGCTTAACGTCATGTCTCATGTATCATGTCACATATAAACGGTTTTCCAATAAGAGGTGTTATTCTGATATATTTAAATAAAAATTGTATTTTTTAATATAAATGATCGGATGTTTATTTCATTATAAAGAGGAAGGTATGCAAATAACATCAGGTAAATGACCAGCACGACCACGCTTGCAGGACAATATCCTTTTCATGAAATTTTCCATAACCGAATTGCAAAGTGGCTGCCCTATGTCCTCGATATCCTCACGAATTCCATCTTTGAGGTCTTGAATCGACCCTGGGCTGTTGGCGTAGACCTTCTCTTTCACGTGGCTCCAAAGAAAAAAGTCACAAGATGTTAAATCACGAGATCTCGGTGACCTCTTCGAGAGATAACTCGGTCCGGAAATTTTTTCCGTGAAAGATCAATGGTTTCGTTGCTTGTGTGGTACGTAGCGCCATCTTGTTGAAAATAAACGTTGTCCAGATCAATACCATCCAATTCCGGCAATAGAAATCGTTAATCATCTCTCCTGTTTAACACCCAACATCTGTTATTGGAAAACCCTTTATTTGCCAATATAAGTTTCACTCCCTGCACATTTCCATATAAATACGAAAAAAATATTTTACAGTAACCTGAAACATACCTAAAAAATGAGATTACATTTCATTTGAAAGCATTCTTTGGTATATAATATTTGAAATAAATTTCACACCTGCGCAACCCACGCGAAATTCGATTTTCGCTGCCATAAAGACCATTTCAATGAATTTCTGCCACGGTTACACAATGCAGCGTTGCGTGCGCTGTTGTTGCAAAACAAAAAAAAAAAACATTTGCGCTCACATAACCGATTTGAATTACCTAAATAATTAAATTGCAAATAAATTGGAGGTATCCCTAGGCACCGCATTAGCAAATTTCTCCTCGATAATTTATTGCCCGATCATTTGCACCGTCATCATTTAGGAAACCCTTTTGACATTTTCCACTTCGCCATTCATTTTAATCAGCCGCAATTAATAACGGCAACGGCCTAGTGATTTTAAGCGAGTAACAAATTTTCATACACAAATCCCAGCAGGATTTCTTGTCATTTCAAAAATATTGATATGTGTGCACAGCTACTTTTTCTGGTAAAACTCACAGCCTCCTAAGCTGTAGATTGGCGGGAAAATATTAATTGCACAAAAGTCAACAATATCCCATAAATCAAAGCAAATAATTTCATTAAAATGTCAATCTAAGTGAAGAGTAAAAAAAAAAGAAAGTAAAGAAATGTTTGTGCTCGTGTGAATTTGCACTTTTTATACCCGGTGCATGGTTTTAGTGGCATGTTTATGGATAGAGTCATAGGTATAGCTATCGGCAGGGGAAGCACTTCCATGAAATATTGCGCAGCCATCACATTGGATGTAAAAAATACCTTCAACAAGGCAAAATGGTCTAACATACTGCTAGCTTTAATTTCTTGTTGTTTTCTATTTTTAAGACAATTCTTAAATAAATAATATCAATAAGCTATGCATGTAAAAAAAATTTGAATGATTGTCCGAGTATTTGAATTTTCAGTGCGAGTCTTGCTTACACTAAGAGTGCCACGTAAATCTCGCGCCGTTGAGATATTCCAATTTATGTTCGAGTTTTACGTTGCTGAGATAGATGGGCGGATATACGTATGAATAGACAGGTATGGCTAAATCGAAGTCTCTCGCCATTATGAAAATGTTTATGTACATAAATATGTAAGTTTGTTAATCAGTCAAGCTGTTACAAAGAATCGTTATATGGTAATAAACTTATGCTTTAGTTCGCAAGGGCTTTTTCTTTTCCTGTTTTGATTATTAGCTTCATCATTAGCTACCCTCTTCTTATTTTTGTTTTTATTTTTCGTGTATTTGTGCATGGAAAATTTAAGTTTGAGTGCAAAATGGACATGACATTAATGACCTTTTTACTATTGGGTTGCCCATATTCGACGGACACATGTGTTTTTTTTCTTAAATCAAAGAAAAACACAATGTTTTTGATGTTGACGATAATAATCATTTTATTTGGTTCAAGTAGATTTGTTGGCATCACGTTTTGAATACGATATCTCTCAAATGGCCGCCTTGAGCCTGTACGGCGTATTGTGCCCGTTTTGCAGCATTTTCCAAAGTTTTAGCTAACATTTCGGCTGGAATAGCGGCTATTTCCTCCCGGATGTTGTTCTTGAGCTCTTCTATGGCCTTTGGCTTATTAATATAAACCTTTTATTTTAAATATCTCCACAGAAGAAGTCAGGTCGCGTTAAATCGGGCGAACGCGGTGGCCAGTCAAAATCGCCATTTTTCGACATCAAACGACGAGGAAACAATTTCTTCAAAAAATCGATTGTGGTGCGAGCTGTGTGTGGAGGAGCGCCTTCTTGTTGAGACCAGAACTGCCTCATACGCTTTCGACGAATAATTGGCATCACAAAAGTGGTTATCATTTCGCGATAACGCTCCTGATTGACGGTAACAGCTTGACCATCTTCATTTTCAAAGACAAACGGCCCAATAATCGTTTTCGCACTAACGCCGCACCAAACAGTGACTTTTTCATCGTAAAGAGGTACCTCTTGAATTTCGTGAGGATTTTCAGTGACGTAAATATGGCAATTTTGCTTGTTTACCGTCCCATTCAATAAGAAATGAGCCTCATCGGATATGATGATTTTGTTCCAAAATTGCTCGTCATCTTCAGCCATTTCGATGACTCTTTGGGCCCATTCCAATTGACGAGGCTTGTCCGCAGGCAACAATCTTTGCGTGAATTGAATCTTATACAGGAATAAATGCAAATCAATGCAGATAATTCGTTGTAAAGTGGTCCGAGCAATGCCCAACTGCTGAGAACGGCGATTTTGGGATGTCCTTGGCGACGTCTCAACACTCAACCCGTACAAGAGCAATATTCTCATCCGATCGCCTTGGTCGGTTTTGATTTGGCCTCTTTGGACTAGAAAGAGCATCACCAGTCGACAACCTTTCGTACAAACGTTTAATGGTGTTCTTACAAAACGCACTTTTCACATTATTTAATTTTTTATACGCACGTTGAGTTTTCACAATTGACTTCTTTTGTTGAATGTAAATTTCAACAATTTGAGAGCGCTTGCGTGGCGTCTACTGTTCCATGGTAAAAATCTGCTTAGACTTATGCTTCCAACGCGATATGTCATTAAGCGATCTGACGTCTCTGTCAAAAGATACAGGGTTGCCAGATGGGTCCGTCGAATATGGGCAACCCTGTAGTACCCGCAAAGGTAGCAATATTTCTCTAGCTCAAGATTTTATAAGTTTCAATGAGGTATCGGAATGAGAAGTTTTGATTTTTGATTTTGTGTTGCCATTTTTTTAGGCACTCTAACACATTTTATTAATCACTGCTTCAGAATTCCATGCTTTCCAACAAATTGGAATAAGGCCATTATCATTCCTGTAACCGAAAGATGCAATGCTACTTACCCTATAAGCATTTTACCTGCCTTTTCAAAGGTATCCGAGTCGCTTTTGGCAAGTTAAATTTTATTATTCGTTCCGGAAAATAATTTATTGGAGCACAGATATACATAGGCATCCGCATGTTGCTTCATGAGATGTTAAAATATCAGCTAGATATTTTGCATGTAACTCTGCTTTTTGGGAATTGTTGTTAGCCCATTTTCCTTATTTTATCTTGAGAGGAGATTTGTGGATTTTTTTAGTAATTAGTGCATTTTCGTAAGGAGTCATCCACATGACTATCGTTGGACAATGAATGCACGTGACAAGAAAAATTATCATTTTTAAATTTCGTTATTATCCGACTAAGGTCTTTGCTCATTTTGTTCAGCCTAGTTTTATTTATTGGTGCTCGAGCTCGATGACACTTACTGCGAAGTTTTCTCTTTAGTGAAATAAGATCGCTGATATGCGTTGGGTATTGTGTATCGGCTGCGGTTTTTTAATAGTTGCAGTACTTTTCCTTGTTTCCCAAGTTCCACGTTGGCCATAAAATTTTGAACTTCTTTATCGAATTGCTCCACATTAAGTGTTTGTGTTTCATTATTTTTGCAATTTTTTAGAATTTCCTTAAGTAATCAAAATTTGTGAGTCGGTTTCTCTATCGGTTCTTCAAAAATTATATGCTCGCAGAGAGACAAATATATTGGTGAGTGATCCGGGGTAAGATAATCACGTATCTTCAGTTTCTAGGTGGTGTCGTGATATTTTGTTAACTGTGAAGAAATCGATTATGTCAGGCATTTTTTTGAAATCAGTTGGTCAGCACGTTGAGTGCGTCCCATCCAGCCAACTGCATTGCTTTAGACAATTCTCCTTCTTTCGTTCTAGTTAGTCTTGAGCACCTATATACGTTCTCACTATTGAAGTCTCCACCAATGATGAATCTATTTGTACATCTTTTTAATAGTTTATAATATTTCTCATATTTAATCCGGTGTCTTGGGTCTATATAGTCTGATGAGCGAATAGGTTTTGAACTTCCTTGATGGTTACTGCTGTAACTTGAAACTCAGCACCAGAAACTTTTTCTTCTTCGAAATGCTCCATGCAGTTGTTTATTATTATTGAACTACCATTGATGTTGCGTCTAATAATGTTACGCTTTGCGCCTATGGCTTCAAAAGATATGACCCAATTTCTTTATGAAAAAACCAAATTCAAGAATACAGCATTTTTGATTATCTGTCGCCTAGAAGCTGTATATTTTTGCGTAGGCTAATTGAATTAAAAACTCCCAAATATCTTTACGAGAAAATAAATTTGATGGAATCTAACTGCCATCAAATTCTGATTGTCCCCAAATATTCTTCCTTAGCATCATCAGGGTTGTTCTCCATTAATGCTGTGAGGCTTTTGAATTCAATTCCTGAATCTGTCAAGTCTTCTGATTCTGATAATAAACATAGTTCTGATTAAACTAAATAGTGTTGCAAAACACAACAAAGTTCGTCATATTTGGGTGCGCGGACATTGTGGTATTACAAGGAACGAATTAGCTGATAAACTGGCAAATGAAGGCTCTGCAAGTATGCCACTAGGGCCTGAACCCTTTCTAGGTGTCAATTCTGCATCGATTCAACTATGGATTGACGACTTCATGAGGTCTACCCGTAGAGGACGTTGGTCTGAATTGAACTTGTGCAGAGTAGCCAAGCGTAGTAGGGCGTTTTCCTGTAAGAACAAAGACGGCGATCTGGTGACTGACGTACAGAGCAATCTTAAATTATGGAGGGAACACTTCTCGAACCTGTTAAACGGTGACAGCTGCGCATGTCATAGAGAATGTGAAGATCCCGATACCCCAATCGTTGACGACGGAATTGTCGTTCCGTTACCCGACCATGACGAGGTGAGAATAGCAATATCACGGCTAAAAAACAACAAAGCCGCGGGCGCCGACGGACTGCCGGCTGAGCTATTCAAACATGGCGGCGAGGAGCTGGTAAGGTGCATGCATCAGCTCCTATGCAAAATATGGTCGGATGAAAGCATGCCTGCCGATTGGAATTTAAGTGTGCTCTGCCCAATCCATAAGAAGGGCGATCCTGCAATTTGTGCCAATTACCGCGGGATTAGTCTTCTAAATATCGCCTATAAGGTTCTAGCGAGCGTATTGTGTGAAAGGCTGAAGCCCACCGTCAACCAACTGATTGGACCTTATCAGTGTGGCTTCAGACCTGGAAAGTCCACCATTGACCAAATATTCTCAATACGCCAAATCTTGGAAAAGACCCATGAAAGGAGAATCGACACACACCACCTTTTCGTCGACTTCAAAGCTGCATTCGACAGTACGGAAAGGAGTTACTTGTATGCCGCGATGTCTGAATTTGGTATCCCCGCAAAACTAATACGGCTATGTAAGATGACGTTGCTCAACACCAGCAGCGCCGTCAGAATTGGGAAGGACCTCTCCGAGCCGTTTGATACCAAACGAGGTTTCAGACAGGGTGACTCGCTGTCGTGTGACTTCTTTAACCTGATGTTGGAGAGCATCGTACGAGCCGCAGAACTTAATCGCTCAGGCACAATTTTTTATAAGAGCGTACAATTGCTGGCGTATGCCGATGATATTGACATCATCGGCCTTAACAACCGCGCTGTTAGTTCTGCCTTCTCCAAACTGGTTAAAGAGCCAAAGCGAATGGGTTTGGTGGTGAACGAGGACAAAACGAAGTACCTCCTGTCTTCAAACAAACAGTCGGCGCACTCGCGTATCGGCACCCACGTCACTGTTGACAGTTATAATTTTGAGGTTGTAAAAGACTTCGTGTATTTAGGAACCAGCATTAACACCGATAACAATGTCAGCCTTGAAATCCAACGTAGAATCTCTCTTGCCAACAAGTGCTACTTTGGACTAAGTAGGCAATTGAGCAGTAAAGTCCTCTCTCGACGAACAAAACTAACACTCTACAAGACTCTCATCATGCCCGTCCTAACGTATGGCGCAGAAGCTTGAACGATGACAACATCCGATGAAGCGACGCTTGGAGTGTTCGAGAGAAAGATTCTGCGTAAGATTTTTGGACCTTTGCACGTTGGCAATGGCGAATATCGTAGACGATGGAACGATGAGCTGTATGAGCTTTACGACGACATAGACATAGCGCAGCGAATAAAGATCCAGCGGCTTCGTTGGCTGGGTCATGTCGTCCGAATGGATACAAACGCTCCGGCTTTGAAAGTATTCGATGCGGTACCAGCTGGTGGTAGCAGAGCAAGAGGAAGGCCTCCTCTGCGTTGGAAAGATCAGGTGGAGAAGGACTTGGCTTCACTTGGTGTGTCCAATTGGCGCCGGTTAGCACGAGAGAGAAACGACTGGCGCGCTTTGTTAATCTCGGCCAAAATCGCGTAAGCGGTTATCGCGCCAATTAAGAAGGAGAGAGAGTAGCCAAGTGATTTGTGAAAGAATTAAACAGGAAAATAGCGACCTTTCTCCTAAAACTCAGCAGAAAAGGCGTGAGAGTACTGGTGGGTGTAACACCTGTGGTCAGCATATGGCTTTCATGGGGGCCGTCGACAGCCCGATATGCCTATCCAGTTTTGAGGATGACGACACTGCAGAGCATTTTCTCTGTAACTGTCCGGCGTTTTCCAGAATCAGACTTAGGGTATTGGGTTGTGATATACTGAGTATGGACAAAGTTCATACTCTTCCTCTTCCGGATCTCTTAAGATTCATCAATGAATCCAAGATATATGTGGAAGAGTGACCTCAAACTAATTTTTGCGTCATACCACCCACTTTTTATCTTTTCTATCTCTATTCTTTCTACTGATATCTATCCGGGTGTAATACAATATTCTCCTGATGGAGTGCTTGGAGTTGTCCGACCCCCCACAAATCTAATATAATCTAATCAATGAGTTTTTCCATTTTCTTAAAGTATGAATATTGTGTGAGAGTTTTAAGTAAATCCGACAAACACTTTTCGAGTTATTCAAAAATTAACAAAGGACGCTCGGGGGCTCCGGAGCAGATAAAAAAAATAAATAATTGGCGCGTACACTTCTGTTAGGTATTTGGCCGAGCTCCTCCTCCTATTTGTGGTGTGCGTCTTGATGTTGTTCCACAAATGGAGGGCCCTACAGTTTCAAGCCGACTCCGAACGGCAGATATTTTTATGAGGAGCTTTTTCATGGCAGAAATACACTCGGAGGTTTGCCATTGCCTGCCGAGGGGCGACCGCTATTAGAAAAATGTTTTTATTAATTTTGCCTTCACCGAGATTCGAACTAACGACCTCTCTGTGAATTCCGAATGGTAATCACGCACCAACCCATTCGGCTACGGCGGCCGCCGCGGGAGCAGATAGCAAAACTTTAAATGCCAAACTATGTTTTTTGAACTGGTGATGACTGTATAGTAGGGCGGGTCGATTTGTGGGGAGGCAAAAAAATCGCTCATTGCTCTGTGAAAATCGTATTCTAGGGATCAAAATAAGAAACTTTGCCGAAGGAACCATACCTTTAAAACGAATTCTGATATCCTCCAATTTTGGTCGAACTTTTTAGTTTCTTTTCTCATGTAAAGGCCAAAAATGGTGATATTTTGAAATGATTGTATGGGGAACCCCCCAAGGGAGTTCCAGGGGGTGTGCAACTCGCATGGGTGGATCGGCCGTCCAAAGTTAGTGGGGGTCGGTCATACATTTCGACTCGATTGGGTCAAAGTGGGATTTTTCGTTCGACCCAAATTGGGGGACATCAGAATTCGTTTTAAAGGTATGGTTCCTTCTGCAAAGTTTCTTATTTTGATCCCTAGAATACGATTTTCACAGAGCAATGAGCGATTTTTAAATCGACCCGCCCTACTGTATAGTAACGCCGCTTGGTAGATTTCAATAAAATTTGTACTGCTTTTAAAAAACATAAAAAACTTGTGGCTGATGGAAGGACTTTTTTTGTCAAAATTTCAAGTTTTTTTAAAAAATTAATTGTGGGTTTTTTTCTCGAAAATCTGAGAAAAATTTCTTGTAGCCTCCATATTGTTAATTTTGGAAAAAACAAGCTTCGATCAGCCACAAGATTATCTATTAATAAAACTAATTTCTCTTGTTCGATTGATTTCAGATGAATCTCCAAGGACTTGTGATGATCACCGCAAGGGACTGCTAGAGAAATGGGCTCCACACAAACAGCGATAACTTTTACAATTATTAATTTTTTTTGTTGATATTTTCCTAAAGACAAGTCGAAACTTGGTGTATTAATGCTATGTTTTTATTTTTGTAAAATAAAGCGACTGACTAGCAAAAAATCATTTTGGGCCTCTGACTACCCCTAACCACACCACAAGAAAAAAATTTTTATTTTTTTTTCTGTCAGTTCTGTCAGTTTTGTGTTGCAACAAATAATCGCTTCTAAGCCAAGCTATAAAAATGTGTGACCGCCAGCCGTACATTAATAAAAGTGATATACGCATAGCCACAAGTGCAAATGGCGCTCAACGTATTAGATAAATCTATTTAAGCGCCCCACTTGAAATTAAAGTCTTCTTTAATATGAAGCAGAGAAAAAAGTAAAATGTGTTTTAGCAAAAATCCTGGAACTATTGAAGCCAAGCATTGTCTTTGTTGTTTTGATTACTCGTACTTTCATGCGCTCTTTTGTTTGCACCTTCTAATTTTTGCTTTACTCCATTTATTGGATTCTCTAATTTCTCATTTGTCGTTTTTAATGTCACCTCAAGCTGATGCTGCTGGCCACATAACCCAACTAACGCCTTGCTGTGGCATCCTCTCGCCATCCTCTTTCCATCCTCTTATCAGTTTTGTGTGTTTCGCTTTCTGCTTGGCTAAATATGTACCTTTATATCCTGTCATCATGCAGCTGTCCCACTGTTTTTTGTCCATGACAATTAAGAGTGAAAAATAACAACCACCAGCTGTGCATTCCAGCGGGAGCTGTTGATGATCGGTGGTTGACGACAATGGTAGTTATTTGACTTTTTGCTTTTGCTGCCAAATGCTGGCGATAACTACTGGCAATGCTGGAGGTACCGGCAGAGAGCGCAGCTGCGGCTGGCTACGGCTGCCTGTAGCAGCCAAAGCTGTTCAGATGTGTCGGTACCTGTATTTAATATAGTTGTTGCGAAAAATGCGAGATTCTTCACGAAAACAAAAACAGTGAATTCAAAAAGATAATAACCAGCTAATTACACCATGCAACAAAAATCACATTTTTATGTTGTGCACGTTGCAAAGGTGTAAAACGTACGAAGAGGTCGCCAGTGCGTATATTTTATTTCATAGGAGGAAGTTTCAACTACTTTTTTTTAACATTTTATAAAAAAGCATAGAGAACGAAGTTGAGGTGTGTATTACGGTATATATTTACAGTCAGGATGCACTAAAGGTACTGAAGAACGCAAAGCAAACATCAAAGTTTGTTTAAGAATGTAAAAAGAAGCTCAAAGCTGTTGCAAGATGGAATAAGCTTGGTCTTATATACCTCACATAAATAAATATATTAAGTGAAAAACTTTAAAGAAGTAGAAGAAATGTTCAACCAATAGTTTTAATATAATATATATTTAAGAAATATAGGAACAAAAAATTATACAACAAATATTTAATTTGACTAAACTTATTAAATTACAAAAGAAATTAGAACAACTTCATTTGAAATAAGTTTATATGCATTGACATTGCTTTACACCTTTTCAACGTTTCTATAACTTCCGATTTTCTAATAATTAATATTGTAGGTTTTCCATTTTGAGAAAGGACAGCATTTATAAGTTTAGGCATAGAGTCTGTCAAGTGTTGAAGAGTGGAATCACCTGTCTTATCCCACTCTTCCACTAAAGCACCTTTCAGTTTTTTGATTGTCTCAAATTGCCGGTTATTTTTATAAATATAGGCCGACAATATTCCATAGAGGTCCTCAATTGGGTTTAAATTGGGACTTAGTGCTGGCCAATCCAGAACTGAAATTTTTCTTGACGATGGGAAGGCTTTAGTTAAACGAGCCGGACGGATTGGCGAGTTGTCTTGCTGGAAAACCCAGTCGTTTCTGTATATATTTCCCGCAAACTCAATGAGAACAACCTCTAGTATTTCAACATAGAATTGTATGTTAGATCTTGTCGGAATAAAACAAATTGGAGACTTTCCACCATGTCCGAAAGCGGTCTACATCATCAAAGACCCACCACTGTGGTTCCGCTTATGGCGCGTTTGCCGCGGTTGCCTAAGATCCCGCCAATATTTCTGGTAACCATCTGAACCATCTAAGTTGAGCTTTTTTTCGTCCGAAAATATCACGTTTCGGAATTCGTTAGTCCAAAATTTATATTTTCCGGCAAATGCTAAACGAGCCTTAATGTGGCGTGATATTTAAGTGTATCGCCCTCGACCAAAATTTGATGTATTCGTCTATCGGTCACCTTAAGACTTAAATGGTGATTTGATTTCCTTGCAAACACATTTCTTTTTGAGCAGCTAGACGACGAATTTCTCGTTTGCATCTGCTGTCGATGTTAGTTGGCCTGCCGCTTCGTTTGAGTTGACCATATGTTTCTGGATTTTTTAGAAAGTTGCTGATGGTATTCCTAGCCCGATTTACTCTAGCAGCAATTTGATGAATATTTTTGCCACTTTCGCTTAGTCCTTTAGTCAGATCACGCTCTTCATCGGATAAATGTCTTCCACGTGGCATTCTACACATTAACCCATCAATAATTCAAGTATTCTTTGTTACTAAGAATAATGACTAAAGAAGAATTTTGCAAGCGAATAGTTAAGTTGGACTGCAAATACAGACTTTGGCATACCAAACAAAAATGTACCGTTACTATCAAGAAAGATATCGGTATAAAAACTTTGCACATATACTTATTTCTGTGAGGTAGGTTATAGGATACCGCGGTGTTCAAGGAAATGAATTGATGTTCGGAATTATTACACGACACAATCCATGGGATCAACATATGACCATCATTGGAATAATTGAGGACCCGATTTGATTGACTTGCTTAGAAGAGGAGGATAGCACTGAGAATTTTCTCTATCATTTTTTTTGTTTCCGATATCATGAGAATAAATGAAATTCATTCTCGTAAACTGGAGGATATTTTCAGGTTTATCGCATAATCTGAAAAATTATCTTAGATTAAACCACCTCTATTTCTCTATTCTCTTCTATCTTTTTCCTTCTGTTGCTGCTCTTCCTTCCTCCTTGACTATCTACTCTTTCTCTTTCTAGAGCTTTTAAAGGGTCTTAAATTTTAACGCGAGCTTCTTAAATATATTTTTTAGCAATTAATGAAAGATTTTTTTTCATCGATAAATATTTTTTTGTATAAACAATTTAAGGCCTAAATTTTGTTTTTCTTTTCAATTTCAGAGGTTCCAGTTCAGAGATTTAGTGGTCACCGCAAAACGTCTTTTTTGAGAGGAGCTCCCGGACACCAGCTGTAGCTCCTTTCCAAATAAATATTTTTACTAATACTAAGTCTTAAAATACAGTTAAAAGATAGCTTAATAGAAACAAATTTTTAGATCAATGAATTTAAAAGCTTTCTCAGAAAACAATTCTGCAAAATTCGATTTTTTTCGGCTTTCTAAATGTATATAATATAACCCCAATGGGCTTTTTAGCCTGAGTGTTTTGAATATATTTATCTTTGAAATATACATTTTTTTCATTCACAATAATTCATTAAGAAAGTTCAATGAATGAGTGGTAATCCTTGAATTCTTCAAAGGACATTAATTTACTATATTTATCCCATCGAAAAGTAAACAAACATTCACGTCTAATAGCTGGCTGCATCCCTTGTACCATTTGCTATAATTCTTAATTTATTAGCGTGAGTATAAATATTTTAAAATATTTTCTGAAAAGTTTGTTCTTTGAAATTTGAATGTCCTTTAAAAAAGTCAAATTGATGAGAAAATAAACGAAACTGAGTATACAGCATTACCATACGAAATGTACAGTTTCACGTGCATATGAAATTTTTCCTGAGAAACTTTTATCGTCGCATATTGCACAGCCATTGCACACATATATACTCGTCAATCAAAATATTACGTATACGCAGTGCTGCCCACTTTTGTGTGTCAACGAATACTTTGCTCATTGAAGCGTACACAGGTCAAAATAAACATAAACATAAACACAAATAATAAGCAAATACAATGGAATGTGATTAGTTGCTCCTACACTACTACACATTCAAGGTATTTCTGCGAAATTTCTTGTTAAATTTTTTAGTTTCATTTAATAACAAACTTTTACATATTTCGCATACTTGTTTCACTTTTGACTGATTAAATTCTTTACTCTCACAGTATATACTTACTTACTAATATTAAAAACTTAACTTTACACAATCCATACATTTGCAAACGCATTACATACGGCTCGAAATATGAATTCACATATCCTTGACTGCCGGTTATATCTGCCAAGGATCACCACCAATATTGACGACTATCGAATGGCTCATTGTGTTTATGTTGTAATTTTCACTCTCACCCTGAGTGTAAGAATATCCTTCAACCTACATGTTTTTCTTAGCATTTTCTGTACAGAAGAATTTGCTGTGGGCGAATATCACCGAGTTTCACTGCACTGGGAAAGTCGCCATTACTTCAAAAATTCTGGTTGCTAGCTGTGCTCTGGCATCATTCACAACTAAATCGGGGCAGATAAACCAGTGCAACGCTTTTAGTGAAATAGTGAGTAAAATCAGGCTTTTGTAGACTTAGAGTTGCTGGTCATCAATGAGCTAGTCAGCGAAGGTTCCTTGGTGATTTTAATCATGGAATTGGTTCCAGCCTAATGAGATCGATAAACAGAAGTGCCTACCTCCTCAATCTTCATCAGGGCTAATAGTTATCGTACGTTGTTTGGCTGCATTATTACCAATATCTAGAAACTGAATAGAACTTAAAGAGAACATGCAATCGCCTGATAAGTCCAGGCCTGACGTTGTGAGGTGCATCACCATTCTGCTGCAGGAGTGAAAATAATTAGTAGACAGTTAAAGAAATTCGACTCCGCTGACTTCCTATGAACCAATTGACTCATAAAATGATTGCTTTAAGCAAATTAAACTTATGGCTTACACAAAGGAAGTTCTTATTATACAAGTAATTCTAAAGAAAGCTGATGGTTGAATATTCATAGTCAATCTTGTCCATTTATTAGTTAGCTGGGGTCAAAAGGTGTCTTATTTACCCAACTCTGAACCCAAATAGAACTTATTGGTGAAATAATATTGAAATATATTGAAAAGATGCCCAACACCGTCAAAAATCAAAGAAAATTTTGTGTCACTTTAAACTTCCACTTTGTTCTACTAAAATTTAGTAGGTTATAAAGCTACGCATTTTTATAAATCTTGTGAAAAGCTCGAAACTAGCATTAATATGGTATTTGTTATGAAAACAATTATAAAAAAATATATTTGTAATTTAAAAAAAGAAAAGCAATAAGTGGACAAAATTCATCACTAGCATGAAGCCTCATAGCAAGTGAGAATTAGAGGAAAAAACCGAGCGTCCTCATATCAGCAGCCTAGCCGAAAGGTGACTACGGCAGAAATAGTGTTAGTAAAAAGAAAAGATTATATATTGAATTTTTATTAAACAGATCTTAATTCGTTTTTTTGATGATAATTACCCAAAATTTATTCTCGACACTTGTTATTGTATAACTAAATAAAATCAATTTTTTGTAAAAAAAATTAGGCCACCAATTAAATTGACTTATATTTTTCACCTAATTACGTAAGAAAACCCAGTAAAATTGTATTGTGCTTAAAAAACTAAAAAAACTATGTCACGACCAATCAGATAATTAATCGGATGCAATTGATATGGTACTATGTGATGATGAAAGTGAAATATAGGAGGAAGTCAATAGTAGGTACTGAATTTTCGAGTAGTGAAGAGGAGAATCTTCGTTATACGGCATACGGATTATTTCTCATTCTGAAAGCGAAGTGAATTAGATGCTATTAATAGATCTCGCAATAAAGAAATTTCGACAAGAAAAATGTTAATGGAAATGCTTTATGGAAAACATTGAAAAAAGATAGAGATGTAGGTAGCTTACCAGGTCATACCGTATTCACAGAGGTCTCGGTTCAAACAGCCTATGCTAAAAGGCATATGATATTGTACTTAATTTGGTGAGTACAGGGTGCACCATCTTTTATATCGATCTGAAAACATTGATAACTTTGAAAAAAGAAGCAACTGATTTTATAAGTAAGGTATTTTTATTTTGTTTGGTTATTTACAATTTATTAAAACTATTTCTTGAATACAATATCCATCAAGTGGTCACCTTTATTAGCAATCACAAACTGCGATCTTTTTCCTGCGTTTACCATCACCTTGTCAAGCATTTTTGGTTTTAAAGCGTCGAATTCGACGCGAATGTTTGCCTTAAGCTGCTCAATAGTCTGCGGCTTGTTGGCGTAAGCCTTACTTTTCAGATAACCCCACAAAAAGAAGTCCGGGGGATTAAGTCAAGTGTTCTGGGGGGCCAGTCGATGTCGCCTCTGTTTGACACTAGAAGTCCCGAGAATTTTCGTTGCAGAAATTCAATATTTGCATTCGCAGTGTGGCATGGCGCACCGTCTTGTTGAAACCAGTAACCGTCTAAACCTTTCTCACGCATTTGCGGGCAGACATAATGAGTCAACATCCATCGATATCGGTTTCCATCTACCGTTTCGTTTTCTCAATGAATAGTTACTTACCAAACAGTTACTTGCCGGTCACGCAATGGCGTTGTGTGTATTCTCAGTTCCCCAAATGCGGCAATTTTGTTTATTCACGCTGCCAGAGAGGTTAAAATGTGCGTCGTCAGTCATTAAAATTTGCTTCCAAAAATTGGGTTCGGTGTCAACCATTCGAGCGACTGTTTTGCCGCATTCCAAGTGACGTGAATGGTCTGTCGGCAATATGCTTTGTATCAACTTCACTTTATACGGAAACAAATTTAAATCATCCTTTAAAATGAGCCGCATTGTGGCTTCACTGACGCCAAAATGCTGAGCGCGACGACGATACGACACTGTTGGCTCCTGGGCAACGTTCTCCCTCACTGCTTCCACGTTCATTGGAACATCTTGGTCGTTGATGAACGGCATGTGGACGATCTCCCACTGCTCCGAGCTCAAAAAAATTCAACATCAAATGATGAATAGTATTGTTATACAGTGCCTGTTTGCCGCGATACTTCTTGCGATATGCGCGTTGTATTAGAACAATAGAACGACTATTTTAGATGTATAGCGTCCATATTTCAGCGCATTGTTTCGGTGTAAAACGATCCATGGTTGAAATTGTACTGAATTGACGAATCGAAAACATATATGTTGACATAAAAGATGGCGCACCCCGTAGGACTTTCAAATCGATTACTGACGAAGGAATGATGGGATATATAAAACCATGCACCGAGCTTGAAGCTCGTAGAGTTATGAATAAGGAATGGACACCTACAAAATTAGAATTATGGAGCAATTTTGTGTTTCAAAATCAAAGTTTATATGCAAAAAGTTTTTAATAATAAATCAATTTTTTCGATTTTCAACTGTTTCTTTGCAAGAAGATTCAATTTTTTTCTATGAGTCAAATTGCCCCACTTCAGTAAAAATAGGTTTGCAATATACACTCGTAAATCTAGTATTAAGCGATTTCCTCGCCGTCATTTTCACCTGTTCTAGCCTGAAACATATCTTAAAATATCCTTACAAGGCATTAAAAAATATATAATTTCTTAAATCGAAAATCGGTTTATTAGTTACAGTTTACAATTTATAGGTAAGTTTAGTTACGGTTTAAAAGTTACAGATCTTGTCTTTCATGAGGAGTCAGAAGTAATCGCTCATCATTCCTTTGCTCAAGAAGCCTTTGTAATGTTGCTCTATTACCTTTTCCATATCGATGAAATCTTTCACAAGTCTCGTTTCTTTCAGCTTCGATATTTTTCGGGAAAAAATCAAAGCGTAAAGATTTATAGCGAATAAAGAAGCTCTCGTTTTTTCTCGCCTTCTTAATGACGTCTTTCGAATGTTGAATTCTGAGTAATTTTTAGTCCTCAGTTAACTTGAGCGGAATGAAACGTGCACAGAGCTTCCGTAAGCCCAAAATATCAGCTAAAATGCGATACATCGATGTCTTGGAGATATTCAACTCCGCTTCCCTGAATTTCATCGATGACTCAGCTCTTTTTTGATAAATTTACGAACAATTTCGATGAAGTTTTCGGTGCTTACTGATTTTGGGCCCGTATGTTCATTGCCATTTATGTTCTACGTAACCATCTCTGAAACGTGTAAACCACTCATGAACTCTGCATGAGGTAGGCAATAATCGCCATAAACTTTTTCCATCATTTCAAATGTTTCGCTAAAGGATTTTTAACAAAATTTGGCATTAGCTTTTTGTTCGTTACTCAGTTTTGTACCGATGACACAAACATACTGACACTTTGTTATTGCTTCCACTGAACCGAATGTCACCAAGGTTTCACTGGCAGTCAGTTCGGGATATAACTTCCAACGCACAAACTCATTAAAAAGATGGCGCCAGCAACAAAATTTTTATGACGCCAGTCTTGTTTATTTTGGACTTCACCTTGTATAGAAGGAGTAGGAAAGGATCCTTCTATCTGCTGCGTGATGAGGTGCTTCAGATTGGTGTATGCACAATATCTGTAAATAGTTAATCCGAAGTCTACCTTAGATTACATCAAAGCTCTAGTTATATTTATCAGCGTTTGTGAATGAAGTAGACAGTTCTTTGAAGATAATTAATAATTATTTAATAATTATTTAAAAAAATATATATATTATATATTTTTATTATTTTAAAACTTTTTTTATTTTTTTAATATTTTAAAATATTTTTTTTTAATATAATAATTATTAAAAGATGGTTATTGGCATCGAAGTGTTCATAGGCTCTAATAATGGGCTTTTGTGCTGGTTTGCTCTCTGTAATGCATTCACACCTTTCCGTTGAAATCTAAGGTTTGAAAAAAAGAAAAAATGTGATTTAAAATGATCGGCTTCTCATAGTTGAAGGCTTAAGGGCGAAATTATAACTGCTCTGGCATTTCTAGCAAATTTTTCAAAATAGTTTTGTAAGTAATTCAACACAATTTATTTTTGAAACTTTTTCAGTAATCCCTAAGTAATCCGTTAGTAAGCGCTATAACGGTTATATTGTTGAAAATGCTTCACACTCACGCAAACAAATAATTCAATAAAAATTTAGATTGCTTGCCTTTACCATTTATTTAGTATTTCATTTAGTATTTTTAGAGCAGCGCAAAAATGCAGCACAAAAGAATTTACGATTTTTTGCTAAATTCGTTTTTCAGCCTAATTGAATTTTTTCATGTTCATCGTTCATATCTCATTTTCGCACTTCGTCAAATCATCAGCTCAAACACATGTACACACATACACACACACACACACCCATCCATTTGACTGTCGCAATTTCACAAATTCATCACCGCCACCAACGAACGCTTCGCTCCATAATTCAACACTTTCGCGCAAAAAATCAAATTTCCTCCGCAAATCGCCAGCTTAACCCGGGCTCAATTTCCTCTAGCAAACGATATTTCAAAATTAAAATGCGCTTTGTCTGCTCAAAAGAAGAAAAAAAAATCACTTAATTTTTTTCAATTATTTTTCGCATTCTCATTGAATAGTGTCAGCGAAGCGGCTCTGCACTCTGTGCCATCTACTTTATAAAGTGACGCCTGTGTTACTCAGCTCCTTTGCGTTTTCGGCTCATCAGCTATGCTCAGCCGAACCGCAAGCTAACCGAGCATCACCTAACTGCATGTGAAGACACCAGCTAATAACCCCCATCCGCTTGTGTGTCGGTGTGTCTGCGCGCCTCTCTTTACTGTGATTGCGCTGCGTTTGCATGCGTAGATGTATGCTATTATATATGCATGTGCGTGTGGGGATGTGAGTGTGTCTGCGTGTGTGTAATCCTTAATGTACATCAGTTCATGGTCGTATTTCATCACCTTTTATGGCTTTCGGTTGGGTCGCATCTTTTATTGATGTGTTGTTCTTCGTGTGCGCCAGCGATTTTTTCTAGATTTTTGCGGCTGTCAATGTGCGAGTAGTAGTAAAGTTTTTCAAATGTTGGCAGCATAGCTCCGATTGCTTTTTTGTGTTTTTGAGATTTAATGCTGTTTTCAAAAGAGATTTTATTTAGGGCTCCAGAGTTACATGCAATAGCAACAACAACATCAACGGCATCAGCTACAAGTATGGCTACGAAAAGAAGAATTTGCTGCTTACCGTTGCTTTTGCGTGTTGTTGTGCGTTTTTTTTTAATATTTCACCTGTGTCTGGCAGTTGATCTTTTATGCTTTTCAAATTTAAATTTTTACAGTCTTCGCTGCTGCTAAGCCTTCGTTGCATGCAACATCTGCATGTGCGCTTTTGCTGTGAAAGGCATCTTAAATGGAGTTGCGAGAAGATTGAAGTTTTATGTGTTATGGGATTACTTTACAGATGAGGTTGTTGTGAATTGAACATAAAGTCGAATGGAGTGATTTAAGTAAAACTTGTTTTTACAACATACATAGTTTATTTTATATTACATCGTAGCCTTTGCGGGTTTACTCACTAGAATGGGGCAGAATAGAAGAGAATAGGATGGGTTAAGGAGGAATATGAATATATTTATTTAAAGAATGCAAGTTCTAGTTCTACTGTAGAAGGAATGGGAAGGTAATAGATAGACTAATCACAACGCGGGTACTCAGCATACCAAAGTATAAGACAATAATTTTGAAATTGGGGCGAAAGGATTTTGCGTTAGATCAACCAAAGCCGATATCAGCGATCCATTCACTACCAACGCAGGCGTAAGGCAAGGTTGTCCTCTGTCGCACCTTCTCTTCACCAACGTCCTTGATGACGTCATGAGAATAAGGTAGGTTAGACATACTACAATATAATAATTACAAGACCCTCAATCGCTTGCCGACAGTACTTGGGGCAAAGACGATGAAATGTTGCTTGCGACATTTGAGGCAATCGGCTGGCCAACCCTGAACTATGCTGCCCTTGTCTGGACGCCTGGCACAAGTGATTCGCAGTGTACCAAGCTTCAGATATGCCAAACTACTGCAATCAGAACCGCCACGACATGCCTCCATTTTTTTTTTTTTTTTGGTGGGAGAGGTAGGGTTCAATATACCTTCGCACTTCAGCGACTGCGTCGAATGGTGTAGCCGCTAAAACAATCCCTCCTCCTCCTCTTGGGAGATTCCCTTACCGGAACTACCTTGCATTACTTCGCGAAGGTCCAGAACTGGTGTCCATTAAATGGACCAATACTATTCACCCACGTCTGAGTCCACCATATTTGTAGCCAGCTTCATGCTATGGGCTCGCCTTCTAATGTCTCTGTACCGTCATATCACTCGTATGTGTGGCATGCTCTCAGGTTCCTCTCACATGGGCATACGGATGTTATACGCTATCGAGGTTTCTTTTGCATCTGTAGCAAAGAAGATATTGCGGTAATATTATACCGTCTTATGCCGTCGTGAGCACATGATTCTACCGTGTATGATTTGTCGTCAGTTTGTAGACAATCCATCTCCTATCGAGGAGTGGTTTGTTTTTCTCTGCGTTTTTCGCTGCCACTCCGCACGTTGCAGATGCATCATTATCCTCTTTGCAAAACTTTTAACTGCGTTCCAACAGTCATTTCATGCACACAAGTCATTGATTAAGCTGTCTGGGCTCAGCTGTTGTCCCAAGACTAACTCAAGCGTTCGGCGTTCCTAGTTCAAATGATCACAGAAGAAGAACACGTGCTCCGTGCTTTCTAATGCAGTGTTGCAGCTTTGACAGAACGAAGTGTCCTCCATGTGAAAACGATGGAAGTACCCCAGGAAACATCCGTGACCGCTCAATATTTGAGTTTAATAGTTGTATACGTCTCCGTGTCTTCTGCTCACCCATTGGTTAATTTTGGGGATAAGTCTATAGGTCCAACGCAAGTTAACAGATGAGTCCCATCTGATTTGCCACTTTTCTAACGAATGCAGACGTTCTGCTGCTTTCACTTCAGTTGTCGGCTTTACTCCTTGTCTGTGATTTCCTGCATAAGTATATCTATTGGAAGCTTTCCAGCGATGATGAAACCACGTCGTCTGATACGGTCCTGTATGCGAACGCGACTTTTAGTGCATTTCGTCGGTACACTTGAGCTACGGGTCTAACATTCGATGGCTTAGCTCCTGCCCATATAGAAGCAGCTTATAAGGTAACTGAATCGACTACCCTTGTTAGGAGGTGCTTTCTGGCGAATTGCGGTCTACCTATGTTTGGAAGAATTCTTGTAAGAGCAAAGTTGACTGCCAGTGCTTTGGAACCCACAGTTGCTAAATGTTGCTTAAAGCAGAACCGTGCATCAATCATTACGTCTAGATACTTTATTGCCTCTTGCGACAATATTTCATTGCCACCTATCCGCAATTTCATGTACTCTTTTTTTCTTCGCGCAGTTACGAGGACCGCTTGTGTTTTTTGTACGGCCAACTTCAGTCCCCCTGTAGAGAGCCATACTTGGGCTCAAGCTGCTGCATCATTACACTTCTCCTGCAAGTGGTTTAGCTTCTTGTCCGTGATCACGAGAGCGATGTCGTCGGCATAGCCTACAAGTGTTTATCCGGCAATTTTAATCTGAGTACTCCGTCGTATATGGCATTCCACAGAGAGGATCCAAAGACAGATCCCTGAGGGACGCCACCAGTGACTGTATATGTCTTTAAACCATCATCCTTATTATACTGCTACATTCAATCCCTAAAGTAGCTTCGCATTATGCGTACTAGATATCCAGGGACTTGGAGATTTCTTACAGACAGCAAAATAGTTGACCACCTCGCCGAATTTAACATATTTTTGACGTCTAGCGTGATAATTGCACTGAACTTCACGCGTGTGTGTCCTGCGCTAATGGCGTCGCACGCTCTAACCACCTTTTCACATGCTCCTTTAAACCTACTCATCTAACACCCCTCTCCCTCTAGACTCAACCTGCCGAAACAGCAAGTTTCCTGTGACCGGTAACTACATTGCACTGACAGACTTTAGTAAGCTGCTACAACAACAACAACTTGTGATTCTGCATGGAAAGAATTGAATTTACTGGAAATTAACACTTTAACTTGTTGATGTACTCAATTTCCAAGTTCTAGCTCTCTTAATAAAAAAACCTCTTTATTTTTCATCAGATGCACCTAGCAAATAAATAATAAATTTGAATTTCGACATTTTCATTTTGGCATTTTTTTGGCTGCTGGCTTTGTATTCCGCGCCGGTTGCTAATTGAAAATATTGCACAACAATCAAAAAGTTATCAAAAAGAGCATCATTTGCATATGCATGGAAACTGTTTTATTAAATTTTGAAATTTTATTTTAAACTGCCACGCACAGTAACCTCCTTCAGCACTTTTTTGAATTGATTTATTTATTAGATATGCACAGCTTTTTATTTAAACTGCTATTTGATCGGCGCACACGCATTCGTACTATTAGCACTTGAAACTTTTTCAATATAACTCTTGCAGGCAACAAGAATTTTTGCGATTTTTTTGTTGGTTTTTTCACTTTGCCTTACCCGACCAACTACGCTGGCTGTTGCGCTGGCATCCCAATAAGAAGGCGAACAAACCCAGCAGCCTGCGTTCGAGTAGCAGCAGCGATGTTGTGCTGCTTCTGCAGTGCATAAATAAAAGTAAGCACCACATCGACAGGGAAATTCGTAAGCGCCGACCAACGTCAACAATAAGAAGTGACAAGAACAGAGCAAAATCAGTATTTTAGAGTATTTATGTAGATTACCAAGGCGTTTTCCTTACGAACCAATATCACTTGACGCTTCTGTATACGCTAACTTTCCCGCCGCCTTCGCATACTCAATCCAGCAGCGCTGCAATATTGGCGGCCATTCAAGCGTATTTAAATGTTTGCGCGGCATTCAGACTTTCAAGTAGCGGAAGCAACAGAAATCAGAAATCAGAAAAAGAAAGCAAACAACAACAAAAAAATAAAAAATAAAAATCAAGCTAAAATTCATGCTTATTGTGTCTGTTCACGTTTTTGCCCTGCTTAAGCATTTGCCGTTAATGGCATTTCAATTGCAAAACCAAATTCGAATTCAAGTTGTGCAAACATTTGGTCTGACCTTTCGCCAGCCACCTTCTACTCCAACTTCCACCACTTTCCAGCCTCTACTCCACTTCACTACTGCCCACTTTTATTCGCCTCCTTTTTGAATGCATTTCCTTTGGCTGACTTCTTCATTAAGCGGCATTCAACTGGACTCCGCCGCTCAGGCTGTCCATTGAAGAAATATTCGTAATCGCATGAATGGCTGAGCTGACGAGCTGGACTTGTGGGAATTGGTTATTTAGTGGTGTGTGTGTGTGTGGTTTGGCAGCTGCTGACAGCTGACGTTCTCTGCATAATTGTCCGTGTGTTTCTGAAATTAATTCAACTTTGCACACCAATGCATCGCAATTCGGTTAGCTTCATTAAGGCATCTTTAATTTTTATTTTAATCGCTTCTTTTTTTTCGTTTTGTGACCTTTAAGTTACATTTTTTTCCTTTTTACCCTTTGTTGCAATGTATAATCTTTTTCGAGCCTTTCAATTATACTTTTATTAAAGGGATGTTTAAATAACGGTTTATTTTTATAAAGTTACGAAAGATATAAATTCGTGGTTGTTGATTTTAAACAAAACACAATTTTTTTAAAAAATGATTATCATTTTCCTCTGTTATGATAAGACTGGTATGGCATAATGACGTAAAGCAAAATATCGGCCAAATGGTCGCCGCTGCCTCGACGGCACACCTCCATCCGATGGTCCAAACTTTCGATGACGCGAGGCATAATTGAGATTCTATGCCGTTAATGTGCCAATCGAAGTACACCTTTTCTTTCAAAGAACCCCAAAGAAAGAAGTCCAACGGTGTCAAATCCCATGATCTTGGTTTTTATTGGTTTTCCAAATACCAGTATATTTCTTCTAAAATACACTTACACAGGTTGTTAAAAAATAATGTAAACAACTTAAGGATGTACGTTTTAGTATGGACCAAGGTTAGGTTAGGTAATATATATTTAGCTAATCTGAGGAGAACTCACACAGACCACAAGGGTCCATAGTGTTACCATTGTTCTGGGAGTCGAGTTCGTGGCGCATGTCTTGGCGAGTTTTAATAAACAGTTTAAGCTTTTGGTAGGAAAATCCTTCAGAGATGGAAAGTATACCGATCCCAGGCAGTTGTAATGAGTTCTGCTTATAGCAGGACAGTGGCAAAGGAGGGGTTCTAATGTACCCTACGTCCTTCTTCGTATAAGTTACACGCGTCATTCTGGACTAATCCCATTTTAGCTGCGTAATACGGAGTGAGACAAAGTCCCGTCAGTAGCCCAACCAATTTTTTTACATTCCTCCCTTGGGAGTTATAACTTAAAGTTAGTTGTTTTCGTGTTGCAACTTCGTGGCATTATTTTAGCAATTCCATGGGAAGTCGGGGCTTCCTATATATTGACTGCGCTTCCAAAGTTAATATAGTTTCTCGCTTATTTCCGCCATCAAAACTGAGGATGAAGGATATACTCAGTTTCAAGCAACATATAGCAAATAGAAATGTTCTAGCGAAAAATAGCATAAATGCAACTTGGTGCACATTTCTTAGTAAAAATAAAATTAAGTTGTCGGCAAAATGGAAACTGTTTTTAGCGGTGACTAGAGCAATCCAGAGTTATGCTGCTCAGGTATGGGGAAACTCGTTGTTTGAAGAAGTAGACAAAATTCAACTTTATTTTTTAAAAAGGGTACTTCATCTCCCGAGTAATACGCCATCTTATTGCATTCTCTTGGAGACAAATGTTCCAAGTTTTCATTTGTATACACTGCAGCTTCACTTAAAATATATATTCAAAACGTTATTTGAATATGATGATAATAGATTGCCTCATATACTATCAAAAAAGATTTTAGAAAAACAGATATTTTGGGTTGAAGAAATTAGTAATCTAGCACAAAAGTTAAATATAACATGTAACTGGGGCACTTCAAATAAAAGAGAGTGGAATAGAAATATAATTTCAATAATAGAAAATCTTCATGATTCGAATATTCGAACTTTATGGGAAAGGGCACACCAAAGCATCCGATTATATAAGGAATTAGACCATAACAACGCCAGAAGCTATTTAAACGATAATACTAGAATCTATAAAATTATGTGGATTATGAAAGCCAGATGTGATTTAATATACTTGGGAAGCCAAAGGGATTTAAATTGCACTTTATGTAACTTAAATGAATTAGAAGACATCACACATTTTTTAGGAAAATGCCCGATACTTAAAAGAATTCGTCAAAGATTTTTTGGAAAATTTAGTTTAAACCGAGATGAAATCATAGACATTTTAAATGGTGTTGGCCCTTCTGGATATAATAATTTATTTAAGTTCATCACTGGTGCTATAGAATATAGAAAATTAATTTTAAGCGAATTCAATATATAGTACCATAGTAACATATGTAAAATGTAAGATTTTTTTTTTTTCTTTTTTCTTCCGACAAACGACCTAGTGTCACTGTCGTACGTTCTAATGTTAATGATTAAAAATGAAATGTAATGAAATGTAAAAGTCGAACAATTAATAATAAATAATAATAAATAATAATAATATACGAGGAGGGGTAATAAGTACCCCTATTACATATGAAGGACCCATTCCAAAAAAAAAAGTTTTTTTCAACATAGTCCTCTTTTAGAAAGCTACAATTCTCCCAACGCTCCGGCCATTTTTTTTACTCCTCTAAAGAATAGGATTTGTCGAACTCTACAAAATACGCCGCCGCCTCGTCGATAACTTCCTCATTTGAACTAACTTTTTTCCCGCGAGCCATTTCTTCTTGTTAGGGAACAAGAAATGGTCGCAGGGAACCAGAACGGGTGCGGCAGCAATTCATAACACAATTCACGCAGTTTGGCGGCAACAACCCCGGCTGAATGTGCTGGTGCGTTATTGTGGTGAAACAGCCCCTTGTTCTTCGCCAAATGCGGCCGTGTCTCCTTAAATTTTTTGTGAAAGTGGTCCAATAACTCACTGGTGTATTGACCAGTAAACGTTCTTCCTTCCTTTCTCTAAAAAATCCATGAGGATGACGCCGTTTGCATCTTAAAAAATCGTCGCCATGACCCTTCCGGCCTATGAGACTGTCTATGCCTTCTTTGGAGCAGATTCACCGGGAGAAATCAGTTTTTCCCATCCAAAAACAAAAACCAAATTACCGAAAGATACTGTACTTCCTCCATCTTGACGAAAATCACAAAACACGTCTTAGTCGAATAGATGCCAAATCCAAATTAACCTATCAATTAGTCTGAAATGTGTTTTGCTGTCGTTTGAAAAATGACAACATACGATGATATTACCAACATCTCTCATGAACGCCTTCTGTCTTGAAATACGGGTACTTATTGAACCGCCCTCGTATGTTCGACGTACTCATCTTAGGGAAACGGGTACCTGCCTTAGCAAGCTCGCCGGCTATCTCATTTCCCTTTATACCTTTGTGCCCTGGTATCCAGTAAATTGTGTCGCAGAGCTCATCTATTTTTGATTTACAGCGTTGCACGCATTCCGAGCTAGTCATTAGAGCCAGCATTGTATAGCATATGTATGCCAGCATGAGTATCGATGAAGGTGTTTGTGCGAGTGTCGAGGGGAGTAAATTCTAATTCTAATTCAGCTGCTTTGGCATAAATCTCAGCTTGAAATATGCAACCGTGATTAGGAAGTGATCAGACAGCGTGTAGAAGGCAGCTGTTCCTACTCCTTCGGTCATTTTGGATCCATTTGTAAAGAAATTGTATGCATGGTGATCGGATTCGAAACCCTTCTGCCAGCCATTCTGTGCTATTACAATTTAACTCGTGGAATCAAATCATCTGACCTTCCGTTTGACTCCAGAATGTTGCTGCGACCAAAAAGCCTCTGTGAGAATTGTTTAGTCATCCTCAGTCTTAGTACAGATCTTTTGACGTTGTTTCTTACTACTAATTTGGATGACAGTCGAGTCTTTCTCAAACCGCTGTTGGAGTTGTGCACATAGCGTCGGTTACACATATTCCTGTAATGCTTTGCAAGCTTCCCAATCTTTTAACGTACGTCATTTTATCACACGCCATCCTCCATACTAGCGCTCCATAGAGCATTATTGGTCTAATCAGCGCCATGGATATCCAATGTGTGAGTCGAGACAAGCTCCAAGTCTTACTGCACATTTTACTTCATGCGTATAAGGCATTATAGGCTTTCTTCGCTCTTTCTTTCCATGGCAGTTTGCTATCCACAACAAATCCTAGTCATTTAATCGATATTTTTGGTGTCAACTCAACTCCCCCAAGCTGCGGAGGTGACTTGCTTGGAGTATTGTATTTGATTCTAAAAAGTACTAAAGCCGTCTTAAATAGATTTACTTCCAGTTCGACCTGTTCCGTCTACTTGTAAATCTCTCTAAGCGTCCTAGTGAGTATTTCATTCATCTTTTGAGGACACCTATCTGAGATGGTAACAGCTGAGTCGTCAGCGTATGCCATCAGTTTTGGTCCGCTATCCCCAAGTTGGATGAGAATCTAATTCCTCACTAGATCCCATAGAAGAGGTGAGGGAACTTTTCCATGTTGAGTCCGTAACTCTGCCTTATTTGAAATTGTACTGAACCTACATTCGGCCATCACTGTCAGAAGGTTTAATAGGCTGTCGATCCAGTGTTGAATATCAGCTTCCACACCAGCTGACTCGAGGTCTTCCATCAAAGCTTTCGTAGGCATAGTGTTAAAGGCTCCACATATATCAAGGAAGACCCCGATACTCAGTTCTTTAGAGTCTAGTACTTCCTTTATCTGTTGCACCTCGCTATGAAGAGCTGTTTCAGTGGATTTTCTCTTGGTGTACGCATGCTAATTTGGCGAGAGTGGGTTAGCTTTGGTATTTTACTTAATGTACGAATCAAGCAGTCTCTCGAACGTCTTCAATACGAATGATGTGAGACTAATTGGGCTGTAGTACTTGGAATACAAGTGACTGCTTTTACCCGGTGTAGGTCGGTCTGATATGCTTGTATTCGATTTCCGAAGCTTCGTTTCAGATTCTTTCTTCGCACTCTCATCTGCTTCCTAGTTTTCCTGCTTCCATAATCACCCAAAACTCAATGCATATTGACGCTGTGTTATCGAGTAGTAGGGATCCTCGACATGCTTGGACACATTCAGAGTTTATTTGCTATCGACCCGGAGGTCTTGTTCGTAACTTGTCTAACCACAGAGAG
Organism: Anastrepha ludens; assembly: GCF_028408465.1. Classification (NCBI taxonomy): domain Eukaryota; kingdom Metazoa; phylum Arthropoda; class Insecta; order Diptera; family Tephritidae; genus Anastrepha; species Anastrepha ludens. The sequence continues at coordinate 20,900,511 of NC_071499.1, read as the reverse complement.
AGTGAGTTTGAAAGAAGATATACCTATAATGGGTGCCACCTTTGTTGCCAAGTCAATTGCATAGGCTTCGGATTGAAAAATTCTGCAGTAGTCTGTAAGTCTGTATCCTTGTTTTGTGTGTGCAGGGGGCTTCTTCTTAGAACTCTTCATGATGCCATGTTGTTATTAATAGGAGTGATTTAAATCTTTATTTCAATTGTGATATCTGTATTTCTTGAATCAGGCAAGCTATAAAATCAAGAAAGCTATGAAAGCGAGAGAAATCTCAAAGCAAAAAGAGTTCATAAGTCAAAAATTGGGTAGCAAATGTGTAGGTAAGGTGTCTTAGATGCCAAATCTTACAATGCCCAAAGTTTGCCACTTTTTAAGATGAAAAGGCAGTCGATATCACGAAATTTTTATAATTACTTCCATTTTTCATGCCCAGCTTTCAAAACTTTCAGACAAGAACAGCTCTCAGAGTAGTACAAATTAAATAAATGCATGCCGTGTATACAAAAAAAAACCAAGAAAAATATTAGAGATTTTCCCTCAATTGGTTGCATTTCATATCTTAAAGTCAAAAGAGTAAAATCTTATTTCATAGCATTTAAGTCTTCTGCCAATTGATTTACTTTTCCTGATATTTTACTTAGTCAACTAATTTGCTTCACTTAATCTGATTACAGATAAATAAATACCTCGAGTTGACAACACGAATAAGAGACATTAAATAGACGAAAGCTGAATGAAGCCTTACATGAACCCACACAATTGCATTGATATGACACAGAAGAAAAGGCAACTAGCTTTACCTGCCAGACGCACAGAGAAGAGAGGCAGCCTTAATAAAAAAATAAAAATAATAAATAACACCAACAATACTGCATTTTATGTACTGCTTTGCACAGTGTGCGATTTTTGAATTCAGGCGAAACTCAATTAATTTCTTCGCTTTAGAAATATATTTTATAACAAAGAAAGAAAGTTTTAAATAAATTTTGGACGTTGAGTTCTAAAATGGTAAACGTTTTTATATCAGATACAGAGTTTTATAGCTCAGGGTATATGAGCAAATGTAACGGGTTTTCCAATAAAAGGTGTTATTTTGAATAGCCCGCTACCGAAATGTAGATGTCGCTTTTGAAGCTGCCATTTTTTGATATTTATCAAGTAGAAACTATGCCATTAATAAAAATGGAACGATGCACGCTTAAACAACGCATTGGAATTATTGCAATTCACTATTAAAATGATGAAAATTTGGCAGAGACGGTTCGTAAAACTCTAACATTTTTGGGTCATTGTGAAGCACCTTGTCGGACCGCAAGACAGAAATTGGTTAAAATATTCTAGCTCTTGGAACAAGTTAGTGATGTGAAGAATAAAACCCATGCACGTCACTCAAGAACAGCCGAAAATCGAAAATATTGCTGCTGTAGCCGAAAGTGTTGAAAAACATCCAGGTTTGGAATTAGGCATTCCACAAACGTCATTATACAGTATTTTGCATAAAGATTTGGGTCTTAAGGCTTATAAAGTCCAGTTAATACAAGAATTCAAACCGGCCGATCATCAACAACGTCGTGTATTTGCTGTCTTTGCTGATTGACTCGTTGAAACGCATGACAATGATCCGGAATTTTCCTCGAAAAGTCATCTTGAGTGATGAGGTACATTTCCACCTCGGTGGCTTCTTCAACGAGCTAAATTGTCGGATCTGGGGCTCAGAAAATCCCCACGTTACTGTAGAGAAGCAAATGCATCCACAGCGAGTCACTGTTTGGTGCGGTTTTTGGTCTGGCGGCATCATCGGGCCATTTTTTTTTCGAAAATGAGCGAGGAGCCGCGGTTACAGTAAATAGCAAGCGTTATCGTGACATGCTCAACGAGTTTTTGTTTCCAAAAATTGAAGAGGATGACATGGACGACATTTGGTTTCAACAGGACGGTGCAACTTGTCACACTGCCAAAGTTACACTCGAACTTTTGGCTACCGTTTTTGAATTCCGATATCAATTGGCCGCCTCGGAGCTGTGATTTAAGCCCGTTGGACTATTTTTTGTGGGGAGCCGTTAAGGGCAAGTGCTATGCGAACCATCCAGAGACGATTGATGCTTTAAACCAAGAAATCGAAGTTGCCATTCATGAAATTGGAGCCCAAACAATCGAAAATGTGCTTAAAAATTGGGTTGATCGAATGGCCTACGTGGCAGTCATTCGAACGATATTATTTTTCATTCATAAATAACAATGTTTTATACGTCAGGGTATATGAATGAACAAATGTACTTGTTACGGTAGTGGAAGAATAATGAAATGAATTCTTGTTAGATTTACAAAAGCATCCAATCAAATTAGTAAGAAGAAATTCAGCCAAAAGACTTGCACTTTCAGGATGACTGGATAATTCACACAAAGGCCTTTTGGTCACAGTAACATACAGGACGTAATGAACCAAATTGAACCAAATGTTTTTGCGGGGCGAAAAAATTCTGCATTTCAGCATTTCTTTTCGGGAATCTGTGTCGTTAAAGGTTTTTTTTATTTAAATATTGCTTTGTGCGAATATTTAGCTAATTTATAATAAAATTACCCCATTTTGTTAAAAAACTTTTTTTAAGAGGCCAAGCGTTAGCAAGTGACGAATAGATAAAGCAACTGGTATAAATAAGCTGCGAGATCTGGGCATGATGGAAGTTTATTTGCAATAATGAGATGGCGCCTATTGTGGTCCCGTTACTCTCAGCGAGTTTGACAATGAGTGACATCGTATTAGCACCAGTATGGCCAGATTACCATTTTCGTAACTTGATTTAGCATTTTTTTGTTATTTGGTCTCGGAATTTTAGTTTTTTCTTCATGACAATTTTCTAGCCTATTATAATTAAAAGTAACGTTTACAATTTTGTAAAATATACATTTTTTTAAATTAGTTCAATAATTCACTCAGTGTTATTTAGCTTTTCTTTTTTTATAAAATCTGGTCACATTGCCCGCGATTGCATGTGTTGTTAGTGTTCTTCTGCTTTCGGCAGTCAAATTTCTCTCTCTCGCTACTGCAGAGTTGCCTAGCTTTGTATATAAAAACGCACTAAAATGCCCATTTAAAGAAAACAAAACACCAAATTTTTATTGAATCACTTAAAGAGCTTTGTATGCGTGACAAATTGTCTTTAGAATGGGTTTTTTTTAAATAAATGTGTTCTGCTTATGTACAATTTAATTTATGAGTTTTTTTTTTTGTTAAGCGTGACTCTTTTGTTAAGGGAACGACTTATTTGCTATATTTGAGGTTATTTAACTAGATAAGGTACTCTTTTTGTAAAAATGTCAGCATGGTTTCTTTAGTATTTTCTGGTATTTTGTGGTTTATTTTTACAATGAATAAATCTCTTGATGTCCTATGTCCCACTAGAAATTGATGACCGGAAGAAACGATTACGCCTCTATGGTTTTAATTCGCATTCAGTAAGTTCAAACGCTTTTTAAAATGTGTAAAAAGGTTTTCAATCTTAAGGGGGGAAGCTGGTCTAGAGCGCAAAAAATGGGCATATTTTATGAATTTATTTTGACTCAACAAAGGAATCAATCGAAAATCTGTGAAATAGGTTTAATAATATAGCTTTCATGGTACAAATACAAAATTTTTCGTCTGAATTAATTTCAAAATGGCCGCTGTCCAGCAGTTCTCCTAAGGCGCATTTTTTTCTAGTGGGTCCATTGCCGAAGACGTAAACTCCTTAATTTTTGTCCTGGATCAAAAAATAAAATATAACAACAGAAAGAGACGTACGTAGGATTTTTTCGATATTTTGTTTTTTCGCGAAATGGTGCACGTTTGAACAAAAAGTTACAATTTTCACTATAAAGAACGACATAAAATTGTTGATTAAAAAAACACTATGTAATATAAATAAAAAATCCTACGTACGTCTCCGGAGAAAGGTATTTCGAATGTATTGTCAAAATTTCGTAAGAATCGGTAAAGATTTGTTCGAGTTATGTCTTCGGCCAGTTTAAAAAAAGTGATTTCGAGAAAAACGCGTTTAAAGTTGTAAGTAGCGTTCGGGGCATACCTGCGAGGCACTGCCGTCGAATGAAAAATTTGGGCATTTAGACATTTTTGCTGGCATCCCTCATTTGGTATATTATTTCTAAGACCCTAAAGCACCTTTTAAGACAAAAAAAAATTTTTCGATTTTTTCAAAATTCTAGACCAGCTTCCCCCCTTAAGAAGAGTTGAGAGAAGAAGATTTAATATTCTTGCATAACCTTAAATAGAGCCAAAAATTAAGTTTGCACTTTCAAATTATCAAATTTTATAATTAGCACTAAAACCTTTTTAGAGTGTCCTTTTTTAACCTTCTTTTGTTTAATAATACAGTTTTCTTTTAACTTACAGTTTCGATAGCTTTGAATTAAAAAAGGAACAAACACGAAACTTAAAAATTTTCGCATTTATGGTATAAAAAACCACTAAATTTATTGTGAAGAGGAACTACACAACTCGGAAAAACGTGACGTCACGTACTCTCTGATGGGCGCGATCTTCTTTCTAATATATCATTCTTGGGTATTGGTAAGATCTCATTCATACAGAGAAGCATTTGGAGCTTCAACTCGTTATTTGTGATGCTCGTGCTTTGTCCAGAGCCTTTGCGTTCTCTTTCTTCTCAATGTTGTTATTGACTGTATACTAAACACTAACAATTGCAAAGTGTGTGATCAAAGGAAATTCGAATAGTTAGAGCACTAAAAGTTGCTCTCTGTATAGCGCGATCACATGAAATTCTCCTGAAAGAGAGTTGGCATCATTGCAATTAGTGATAATTATAGCAGTTGTTTGAGGTGTAACGACTCTCTCTAGCAACGAATCTCACTCGATAACTTTGTTGTTGCTTTTACATGTAAGTTTTTCGTCCAGTGAGCAGAGCGCAGAGAAGTGCACCAATCAAAAACGTTTGATATTACATTGCGCGCCGTGGTGAATGTTTGAAGCAATAATTAAAACTTGTAGAAGTGCAAAATTCCCCAGAAATATTATATTTTTATTTACCTGCATACAAAATTATTTTTCAAAATAATCACAACAGAGTTTTCTGAAACTGTTTAGTTTCCAAAAACTTCGCCAGTAGTTTTGTTTCTAAGTACACGGTGAACGATATGAAGTATTACGAACTTCACACAGCTCAATATTTTGTTTATAAGCCATCAAAAGCATTTGCGTCTCAGTTTTGTTGAATTTTTTTTTTCAGTGAAAGAATTCAAACGTAATAGTGCGATTGCGTTATATTTGGCTGGAAAATCGCAACCAGCCATTGTTCGTCAGCTGAGTCACCTCAAAATGAATAAAATGTTTGTGTATCGCACTATAAAACGTTACAATGATACTGGTACCATTGGAAAACGCTATGGAGGTGGACCAAAAAAAAAACCGCAACAACGCCAGAAATGGTTCGGAAGGTGATGGCTCGACTTGAACGAAATCCGCCAAAAACGAAAAGAACTGAAAATATCGCAAGACAGCATTCGACGCATATTGAAAACTGAGCTCAAGGTCAAGGCTTACAAGTACCAAAAAGCACACGATCTTTCACCCCAGCAAAGAAAAGTTCGGTGCGAATGAGCAAAGGAGATGTCTCGCTTCCACGAACGTGGCGAATTTCCTAAAATTTGAGCAGTTCATAAGCACTCAAAACGATCATGTTCACTTGACCGAACGCTCATGCGAGAATTTGAGCCTACGTATGGCCGGCCACTCGAAGCAACTTCCCATCGCAAGTAATGGTTTGGGCCGCAGTGACCGCTGATGGACGCTCTCCAATCGTTTTTATCGAGCCTGGTGTCAAAGTGAACGCAACTTATTATCGGGAAAATGTTTTAGAAGCTGCTTTAGAGCCGTGGACACGCAAAGATTTCGGTGGTAGACCATGGACGTTCCAACAGGACTCGGCACCGTCTCATAAAGCTCGAGTGAACCAAGAATGATAAAAAATCATGTTCCACACTTCATTTCGTAGACAGAAAATGGCTTTCGAATTCGCCAGACGCAAATCCGATGGACTATTCCATCTGGTCCATTTTGGAGAGAGCAAGGGGAGGACTAAAAAATATGCCAGTATGGATGCGCTGAAAAAAGCGATTATACGAGAATGGGCCAAAATACCTCAAGATCACATTCGTGCAGCATGCAACTCACTTTTTGACCGTTTCAAGGCTATAGTCAAGGCAAAAGGTGCTCATATCGAGCTAAAGTGAATTTATGTTAAAATTGTAATCATTTCTGAACAATTTTGTCTTTGAAAGCAATAAAAACTAATTTCCCACAAAAAAGTTATGGTGTTTTGAATAGGTAACATTTCATATTGTCACCCTGTGCTTGCATACAAACATTATTTTTCAAAATAATCACAACAGAGTTTTCTGAAATTTTTTAGTCTCCAAAAATTTCGCCAGTAGTTTCGTTTCTAGTTAGTGATGTACGATTTGGAATATTTCACTACAGTTAATATCATTTCACTCCATTCCAGTTACAACAAAGCTGAGCGCTAAATCAATACTGGCTGGTTTTACTCCAGGGCACTTTGGAGTCGTGTTCATGTATACATTTAAATAAATACAGTTATATTATATTTCCGGCAATATTTACTCCATTATTCATTCATTCATTCTTTCGTTCAATAGTTTTGTTAGTTTTCAATCAAGGAACGTAATCAATGGCAAGGCAAAAGCAAAAAGGAGATTTCGAAAAAAATATTGTATATATAAAAAAATAAATAAAAGGATAGAAGAAAATGTATATAACAAATAGCAGCAAAAGAGTGGGTGGGTATGCATGTGCGGTTACCACAAAACATTATGTTGATTAATATCTGTTTATGTGTCTGTGTGTAACTAAAATAAATGAACTCTTCGTCAACAAACACACACAAGAGGAAGGAGGCACAAAGCGAGAGAAAGCAGAATTTGACTGAGAAATGCAATGAGCTCAATGAAGACCTGCAAGCCGGAGACAAACAATGGCAAAGCAAAAGACAGATAGACATGCGGACAAGCAGTGATATTACAATGCAGTGTTGTGGCGATAGCAACGTCAGAGACATCCGACAGAGCAGAGCAACAGTGTTTGTGCAGTATTGGTAACAGCAGCAACAACAATTAGAAAGTAGCACAATAAATACGAGTACTTAGTTAGCAGTCAGCTCTGCGAATCGGGGGAATGATGCTACTTGAATGCACGGAGAAATTACAGCAAAAAAAAAATAAATCTAAAATAAAATAAGTAGGGATGTCGCTGTTTTCGGCTGCATCGTTTAGTAAACTATTTCGATTATTAAGATGCACATTTTTGACTGACTACAGATAATATTTATATTCTTGGAATATAATACATATTACTTAATTATAATATAATATTTATAGGGCCTCATATATTAAGTAAATATGTATGTATATTTGGTTGGCAACTAAATAATTGCGGATTTCACATTTTCCCCATATTTTCCTTTATATTTCCGCAAAGGAAAAACCGCATCGCAATCAGGCCAGGTAAACAAACTCAAACAAAGTCAAAAGCTGATATTCATCAAAAGAAGGTTTTGTTATCAGTTTGGGGGGATTACAAAGGAATTGTCTACTTTGAACTCTTACCACCCAACCGAACGATTAATTCTGATATCTACACTGAACAACTAACGAAATTAAGCAATGCAGTTGAAGAAAAGCGGCCCGAATTGACAAATTGAAAAAGTATTGTAGTCCATCATGACAATACAAGGAAGGCCACACACATCTTTGGCCAGTCGGCAAACATTATTGGAGCTTGGTTGGGATGTTTTGCCACATCCACAATCCATTTGTACTCCTTGAATGGTAAAAATTTCAATAATGATGATGATGTCAAATCGTACCTGATTCAGTTTTTTGCTAATACAATCCAGAACGTGGGCTTATGATGCTGCTTAAAAGATGGCGAGAGGTCATTCAAAAAGTCATCAAAATGGGCAATACATTACATAATAAAGTTATTTAGTTCCATGAAAAATTTGTCTTTGATTTTCTAAAAAAACGCCGCAATTACTTAATTGCCAACCCAATAATTTTTTTTTATGGGTGAGGTAGAGTTCAAAATGCCTTCGTACTTACAGCGTCTACTGCGTCGAGTGGTGTGGTCACTAAAACAATCTCTTCTCCTCCTGCATTACTTCGTGATGGCCCAGAACGACGTCCAGGAAATCGACCAGTTCCTTTCGCCCCAGTCTGGGTCCATCATGCTATAGCCTCGCCTCGCCTTCTTATGTCTCTGCGGGAGAGGATTTGTTTTGATGTGCTGCGTCGAGGTCTATCTTTTTTCCGCAATGCACCTTCAACGTATCTTTCAACCTCATTACAGTTATCCACGCTCTCAAGCATCTTTCACCAATCGCATTAGTCGACAAAATGACACCCATCTGCTCCCACGGAAAATCTCTTTCCTAAAAAACGTGTGTGCGGCATCATCGCTCGGTGCTTCGCAGTATGCACATCTGGGGTTGTTTAACTTACCCATAAGAAACTGAGAGGAACTGAGTCATGAAATAGTCCACTTCCCCGAAGTTCCTTCGAACCCATTTGCCTATTGCAGGAATCAGCTTCGTCGTCTATCTACTACCCATCGACTTTGCTAGCGCTGCATGGTTTGGCATCTACCGTTGCCGGTCGATTGGTATTTCTCTGCTGATAACAAAAACAGTGCGGCCGGCTGAATCAACTCTGAGTGACACTGTTCGTTGTGCAGGATCCAATCCATCTAACCATATTTCGCTGGGAGGAGGCCTAGAGATATGGATTAACAGTGAAATTCGCCATCTACACCTAACACTTCTGTTTTTACAAAACTTTGTAGAGATGTAGGCGAATGTTAATGAATGAGGAACGAACATTTTTATGTCGCCTCCGTATGGCAGATTATTGTTTTTTTCTTGGTATAAGGAGCTTTTTCATAATAGAAACACTCGCGGAAGTCTGGGATTGTCTGTTGATGGGCGATAGCTATTAGAAAAAAGCTACTATTTCTATGATTTGGTGTCTCAGTTGGTTCTTGTACCAGTGATGCCTGGTTGGGTATGCATGTGCGGTATTGTGATCAACTTTAATAGAAGTAAACTCTTCAGATACCTTTCCTGATTTTGACTTGTCTTTAATGCGTTTCAGCGGCACCAGTTTCCTCTTTAAAAAGCCCCATGAAGCTATCAGATCAGATTTTTCAACAAACAACGAGTGCAATGGGTGATTACTACTGCTTTAGGCCATTTTCCTTCAGTTCTTCCATCAAATAAATTTACTCTTGTGGAGTTCTAAGTCGCAATGATATCAAAGTATCTGAAGAAGTGGACCTGTACACTGATGTTTAAGTTCACGTGATTCACGTCCCCTTTTGTAGGGACCATCTGAAGTCATTGACCTATGCGAAGCCTGGTATTATTCGCTAGAAAGGTTAGTGCTTCAGGAAAACGCATTTCTAATGACAATTATTTTCCGTCACCAATGAATGAAAACCATAGTAAATATTAAAAAGCAAAAAAATAAATACCCGATAATACTGAAGAAAGAAAGAAATACCTATGACTGTTGTAGGCTCTTTGTGAGAGCACCGGGGCTGTGCGTTCTCCTCACTCCACATTGTCCTTTTTGAAACAACCTGTGCTTCAACGCATCTAAAAGTCTTTGTTAGTTTTAAATTGGCTACTTCTGCCAAATTACTCAAAAAACGTTTTCCTAGAATATTTAACCTTCTTCTACCCAGAGCCATGCACCGGCCTAGAAAGTGTTCTACAGTGTCTTCTTCTTCAATGTCATTACAGCTTCTGCAGTAGTCGTTATATGGCGCTCCCAGTTTGCTGGCATACCTGCCCACTGTGCCCTGTTAGAAGCCCAAAAAGATTTCTCACATCCTTCCTGTAAAGTTTCAACAGTCGGTTTGTGCGGCCCACATTTCATGCTGGCTACGTCATCCTACTTGTTGCACAGGTCAGAGACTGAGTCCGTCGCACGTTGGCAGATTTGATGGTGTGTTTGTCTATTAGTAGTTTACAAGTTGCTAGAGGTATAGTTCGCTTTATCTGGTTGGATCGGTAATGTGGTACCCAATCTTGCTGGTTCATCTGCTTTGCAGTTACCTTCTATGTCTCTATAGTTCTCACAAGGACATCAATCAGCCGGACAGAGGCATCTTCCCCATTAAGGCACCGGCCATTCTAGTTCTCATCCCAGCTATCCTGGGATGCTTTGCCTACTCACGTTGACTCACTCCCAAACGGGTGTTCGGAAGCCACCCAGAGGATACTTGGGCTAATCCCGGAAGTTGTGAGCTGCTTGAACCATATGTAGAAGAATCATCCTGGCCACTCCCAAGTGCATGGCGATCAGTAACTTTTCCCACTTGTGTGGACTTCTACATATGGAACTATCCTCCATGCCCGTCTTAACAGATGGCGCAGAAGGTTGGACGATGACAACATCCGATGAAGCGACGCTTGGAGTGTTTGAGAGAAAGATTCTGCGGAAGATTTTTGGACCTTTGCACGTTGGCAACGATGGAACGATGATCAGTATGAGCTTTACGACGACATAGCCATAGCACAGCGAATAAAGATCCAGCGGCTACGTTGGCTGGGTCATGTCGTCCGAGTGGGTACAAACGCTCTGGCACCAGCTGGTGGTAGCAGAGGAAGAGAAAGGCCTCCTCTGCTTTGGAAAGACCAGGTGGAGAAGTACTTGGTTTCACTTGGTGTTTCCAACTGGCGCTGGTTAGCACGAGAAAGAAACTACTGGTGCGCTCTTTGTTAAACTCGGTCAAAATCGCGTAAGCGGTTATCGCGCTAATTAAGAACAAAAAGTTTGTGTTAGTTGTGTCCAAACGTCGATACATGCTTTTACTGTCTCCGAGGTAATATTGGGTGATTGTAGTGATTTCAGGGCCGATTGGTTATACGAGAATATATTTATTTCTCTTGCAGTGAGGGTACTTTTCTTCAAGACCAACAGTCTTCTCCTGATAGCTAGAATTTCAGCTTGAAATACGCTACAAAGACCCGATAGCCGGAAAGAAATTGCTGGCACTTATCTACTACGCACTTATACATCAGAGTGAAAGCCTCCTCCTACGTGTCCATTCAGCCTGGAACCATCAGTATAGATATTGACTCCACACCTACTGTCCATTACCCTATTGTCCCAATCTTCTCTCGCTGAGCAAGTTGTGGTAAAGGTACATCCTTTAAGTATAGCTCAGTTGGGTTAAAAAAGTCTGTTTTGTGGGGTATAAAGGGGAACTCGCCTAATATATTCGCGTGGCTCTTTCTGTTAGTGGATATGTGAAAAGATTCTCTTAATTTGAGTGCCGTTTTTGCTGCTGGTTGTTTGCTGCAGGCCTCAGTCGGCAATATATGCAGCATGACACTCATCGCAGCCGTGGGCGTAGTCTCAGTGCCCCGTTCATGCAGAGACTTGCACCCTAGACCAGATGATAAAAAAAGATAAAACGAATGTTGAAAGTGAAAAAGAACTTTTCGCCATCAATTAGTAATGTGGAAAGATGAGCTAGTGAATTTAAACGTGGTCTTGCAAGCCTTGAATGCGATCCACGTCCCGTCTAGAGCCTCCAGAAACAGCAACAACACCAGAAATCGTAGATAAAATACAGAATTTCGTATTGAAAAATCATCGAGAAACTGAAAGAGGTTTAGTGAGAAAGATTTAGTAGAACTCTTAAGCTTCTGTCTCATTGGGCAGTGTAAGCAATATTTTTAGTGAAGTATTAGGTTTCAGAAAGCTGTGTGCGCAATGGAACAAAAATACATTCGAACGCGACTTTCTCAGCAATATTTAGAGCGTTTTCGCGAGGATAAAGAGGATTTAGAGCATCGATTCATCAGTATAGATGAGGCTTGCGTTTATCACCTTGATCCTACATCAAAACAAGAGACTAAAGAGTTGTGCGAACCTGGTTCTTCGGCTCCGAAACGAGTCGGGTCATCATAGAAATCGGCCAAGAAGGTGTTGGATCAGGTTTTTGGAGTGCGAAAGGAATTCTGTTTGTGGATTATTTGCAAAGTGGTAAAACAAGGAATTCTGAATATTTTTGTAGCCGTTTAGACTAGCTGAAATTCGTGAAAAAAGACACAGTTTGCAAAAGAAAAAAATTCTTTTTCTTCAGAACAATTACCAAGTCACAAGCGCATTTTGACAATGGCTGAAACCCATGAACTAAAGTTCGAATTGTTGGAGCATCTACCGTTTTCACCAGATTTGGCCACTAGCGACTCCCATCTGTTTCTAGACCTAAAAAAATGCATGCGTGGAAAGCATCTTTCATCAAATGGTGAGGTCATAACAGCTGAGGAAGTGTATTTCGTAGCCCTTCCTTAAATTGGAATCTCGATGGAACAAGTGAGACGATGTTCTCGAAGACTACAGTGAATAATAAAGTGTTTTCACCCCATGCATTTTTTTCCGTTTTTCATTTCAAACCTCAAAACTTATTGAGCAACTTAGTATATACTATATATGTAAGTTGAAACCCAATATAAACAAGATTGGTGTCATAAAAATGTTGTTGATGGCGTCATCTTTTCAATGAATTAATGGGTTGGAAGCTACATCCCTAGCTGACTTTCAGTGAAAGCTTGGTGACATTCGGATCTATGGAAGCGAAGTTACTGCGTCCAAAGTGTCAGTATGTTTGTATCATCGGTACAAAACTGAGTTTCGAACAAAGACCTAATATCAAATTTTGTTTTAAAATCGGTAAAACCTTTACCGAAATATTTGAATTGATGAAAAACGTTTATGGCGATGATTGTCCATCTCGTACCAGAGTTCATGAGTGGCTTACACGTTTCAGGACATGACGAATTGAGGGCATAAATGACAATGAACATACGAGTGCCCAAAATCAGTAATCACCCAAAACTCCAGCAAAATGGTTCGTAAAACTGAATCGAAATCATTGTTGAAATTCATGGAACCGGAGTTGAATATCTCCAAAATATCTATTTATCGCATTTTAACTGATCATTTGGGCTTTCGAAAGGTCTGTTCACGTTTCACTCCGCACAAGTTAACTGAGGATCAAAAATTGTTCAGAATTCAACATTCGAAAGACCTCATTAAAGAGGCGAGAACCTCTTTTACAACATTGTAGCTGGTGATGAAATGGAGTGTTTCCAACATGAACCTGAAACTAATAGTCAAAGTGCCGAATGGAATGCCCCAGACGAGCCACTACCCAAAAAATCGCGTTTGGAGAAGTCAAAAATCAAGTCGATGCTCATTTGTTTTTACGATTTCAAGGGAATTGTCTACAAGGAGTTTGTGCCAACGGGCCAAACCGTCAATGCAATTTTCTATCCTAGCATTTTGAAGCGTTTGTTGCATTGCATACGTCGAATTCGCCCTGAATACCGCGAAGGAGGAAGCCGGCGCTCATTGCACCATCTCATCGATCCCCTCTTGTGACTGATTTTTTGACTAGAAATCGCATTTCAACCATCAATCACTCACCGTATTCGCCTGATATTGCTCTCTGTGACTTCTACCTATTCGGAAAATTGCATTTGGCTATGAAAGGAAAACGTTTTGCGTCCGTAAAGCCCATCCAAAAGACTTGTACCGACATCCTAAAGGACATTTCGGTCAATGATTTGAAACACTCTTTCAAAAGCTTTAAGATCGCGCAAAACTGCGTATTCGGGCCAGAGGGGACTATTTTGAATGATTAAACTCAGTTAGTTATGAGAACAAAGCTCATGTCATTTCTATTTTAGCTCAGTCTTGTTCATTTTGGACTTCACCTTGCAATATTATTTTAAATCGATTCAAGCAAGTAATCGTCATTTCACGAATCTCGCATCTGAATAACTTTGACATTTCTCGGGTTACCTTTCAAATAGAAGCAAAAATAGAAATTTAACCTTTTTGCAGTTCAGCTGAGTTGGGTATACTTTTTATGCCCCTCATGCCGCTTCGCATCGTTCAATTGCCAACCGACCGACCGAGAGTTGAATTGGTTATCCGCCTGCGGGGTCGTTCGTTTGTTTGTGCGTTTATTAGTGGCGAACAACAACTGACACAAGTTCCTGCTGGCGTCACCGACGCTATCGCTTTAACTGACTGCAACCGTTAGCTGTTCAATGTTAACTGACAAGTTTTCTAATTTAGGAAAATATCTTTATCAAAATGTAGAAGAAGTTTTCGAAAGAGCAAAACATTTACAAATGAGCAGTGTGACAGCAATGAAAAATCTAGAGCAAATGGATGTAAGTGTGTGCATGTGTGTATATATGTGTGTGTATATATATATGTATGTATGTATGTATGTATGTATGTATATATGTATGTATATCTGTGCATATATGTATGCATGTGTTAAGAGTCATGCGCTCGTATATCAAATGCACTGGCCCAGCAGACGTTTGTATTATGGCGTACATTTTTTAAGCGCAGCATAGCTGTTGCATCAGCATGGAAATTTGATACTTGAAACATTTATCTTTGCATTCAAATTCTCTTATTTTTTCTCATCTACTTTCGCACAACTAAATTAAAATATGTCGTGTTTTTTGACAATAAAACACATTAAAATGTCTGCGACGTGAAGCGCAAGTGGCTGCCATCGCTGCTCGTAAACAAATGCCAATCCATTACATCAGCCTCTCCTCAAGTGCACGCCACACACTTTCTGCTCTGCCATTCGTCCTCATTTTTACTTGCGTTCGCTAGCGAATATTTTGTATTTAAGTTCCACAGCAGCGCTCCGCCTTGCAAGGCATTTAAGCGCCTTTCCGGCGTAAATGTCACTGCTTTTCATACTCATGCGTTTTTTCTCCCTTTTCTTGATGGAAGTGGTGCACATAACTTCGTACGCATAACAGTTGTTTGAAACAGCTGCATGAAGACGGTATAGCTACTTTCATATATACAGTTACGCATATAATAGTCCGGACAGCAAAAGAAAAAAAAGAAAATTTTTATATCCACGCTTCTGCTCAAGTGCGATTATAATTTGGTCCACATAAAGGTTGTGCGCAACAACAACAACATAATATCATGTATTATTTAATTGTTAAAATAATTCGTAATTTAGATAAGAAAGGACGGAAACTTATTCCCATAAATGACGAAAAATTCGAATTCTTTTGAATTGATCCATTCATTCAGGGCCGTGCGCGAGACTCAGCCCACGGGGGGGAGGGGGGTTCTGGATTGAAATTTCGTTTACAAAAACAATTTCAAAAGAGTTAGTAAAGAAAAATTGCCTTTTTGTTGAGTGTTTAAGGATCGTGTGCAGGGTTTACATGTAAAAAGTAATAAAATATTTTTTCTGTTCTGTTTTATACAATGAATATGTTAGAGTAATATAAAGGGTGGTTAAGTTTCAAGGGCCGGTGTTGATTACAAATAAAATACAATTTTTTTATGAAACTATTATCATTTCTCTTTACTATGAAAATATTGGTATAGCTCAATTACGTATGGAACAAAATATTGGCTAAATGGCCACCGCGGCCTCGGCGGCATACCTCTATCCGATGGTCCAAATTTTCGATGACGCTGAGGCATAATTGAGATTCTATGCCGTTAATGTGCCGAATTATCTCATCTTTTAGCTCTTGAATTATTGCTGACTTATCGATGTACACCTTTTCTTTCAAATAATCCCAAAGAAAGAAGTCCAACGGTGTCAAATCACATGATCTTGGCGGCCAATTGACATCGCCGCGACGTGAGATTATTCGGCCATCAAATTATTCGCGCAAAATAGCCATTGTTTCGTTAGCTGTGTGACAAGTGGCACCGTCCTGTTGAAACCACATACCGTCCACATCCATATCTTCCAATTCGGGCCACAAAAAGTTCGTTATCATCTCACGATAGCGAACACTATTCACAGTAACTGCCTGACCGGTCTCATTTTGAAAAAAATACGGCCCAATGATGCCACCGGCCCATAAACCGCACCAAACAGTTACTATTTGGGGGTGCAATCACTCTTGGATTATCATTAGCCCAAATGCGGCAATTCTGCTTATTAACGAATCCACTGAGGTGAAAATGTGCCACATCACTGAAGATGATTTTCTTCGAACGCCCGCATTTTGCATTTTGATTTGAACGCCCGTTTTCATAATAAGCTTGAATAACTTTAACGCATTGCTCGATTGTGTATCTTTCCATGGCTCAAATTGAGTTAGTCTGGAATTAAAAAATGTATAATGACATGCAGAAAAAAACTTGACGTTTAGATGTGATTTACATTCAACATCGGGCTTTAAAATTTAACCAACCTTTATATTAAAAATATTTTGCAATGAAAAATAACTCCGCCAAATCTTTCTGATGGTCGCAGACCTTCAAGAAGTAGTTTAGGTAATTATATTTTAATTTCAATCTTATTAAAAACATTTTAACATGGTTTCTTTCCAAATCTAATGACTGCATGCACTTTTTCCAATGCTGATCAATGTGCAATGTTATCGGCACTCTTCGAGGTACTGAAAAAACTTCTTTCAATACCAAGTCAATATCTACATTCACGTTGCGATGGATATTCATAGAAGCAAGTCCATTCAAACGATGCTCTCTCATTGATCAGTCAACATCCAACTCTTTAGACATATCATCAAGGTGCGACATGCGTATTCATCCAATTATTGTTGTAATTTAGTGTCTTAGAATTTTTTCGGTGTCCCTTCGCTCGTTCGATCTTTATCACTCACATCGAAATTGTCACTTTGGAAGCGTCAAAACCACTCTTTGCAAGTTGTATTTGATGGAGCGTACTGCAAATATTAATCAATATGCTACACGTTTCAGCTGCACTTTTCTTTACAAGGTAATACTGAAGAATGACTTGCCGCAAATGCTGTTTTTTGGGACGAACGTAGACATTTTTGCCATCAGATAAAAAGCGATCTTTACGCTTCAAACGAATGTCAACTACTGCGATCGAGACCTCACATTTACACTTCACCAGTATATTTTTAGAGCGAACACAACAATAGTAACAGGAACGACACCTCTTTCACGAGGGCGGAAACTTATTCCCATGCCCAGTATTTTATTACACCGCGTTACACACATTCTGTCCTATGAACCAAATATATTGTACTTTTTCGGAAAGGGGATAAAAAATAAAAATAGACGTGTATCGGCGATTTTCATGTACACGTCACGATTTTTTTTTTTTGTATTTTATAACTTTAAACGAGCAATTCTTTTATGCATATCTGTATAGCCACACGATCTCAGGATTAGCTTAACGGATTTGAATGAAATTGGGCACACAGATAGGGGTATCACATTTCTAGACTTTTCACCTAGGTGTTGCTACTGACAATGTTTCACAGGGTTGACACCTGTTCGAAATTTAAAAAAAAAATTCCATGAGATATGCCGATGTGGGTATCAAAAGAAAGGTATTTCACTCCGCATTACAATAGAGCTATAAAACCCCGAATTTTTTTATTAATTTTATTATATTAAAATGAAAAATTGTTACATTAAACATTTTAATGCTTTTAAAGAAACTTAGGGCTTTTATTTTTGCGTTTGTAAGCATTTGTGTCAGTTTCCCGATCTTCGTGCAATTTAAAAAATTCGTCATATGGAATACTGCTACGTCGATCACGAGCGGCTGTTATTTTAAAACCAGCTGCGACTATATTCCACTGCTTAAAGCGTGATGCAAAGAGTTCGGCTGTTATCTTTGACAAATTTCCTTCTCGTACAAGGTCATTGAAGTCGGCTTGCGTTACTAAATGCGGCACTGCAGTCCCAAGTTCACTGGGTGTTGGTACAAATTCCGATACTTCTGGTTCCCCTCATCTCGCATTCGATGCAAGAAATGTTGATAGCATTTTGGTACTACTGTTGGTTCTCCATCCCTTAATTCGGGAACATCATCAAAAATCTCCATTGAAGCCGCTATACGTTCTTCTGGTGAGTACAGAACCGCTGGAATAACCGATTCTACATTAGCGTAGCGAATTTTGTTGCGGTGAAAGTATTGGTACCCTTTGGTTTGAGTAAAAGTTACGCAAAAGTAGCACAGTTCACTGCAGTGCTCCGTACGTGGTAGCCAAATTGTTGGTACAGAGTACTTTATTGTTGACCTTCCATCAGTAAACTTGCATAAATTTCTATAGCAATAGTCGCACACGACTTCCGGAGTATACCACAAGCAAGGAACATAAGCAGTCTTGAATATTTTCAGAAACGTATTAACCACTGTTTTCGTAATATTTTTAAAATTTTTACTTGGTGCGAATAAGCCACAAACGTAACAAAAGTTATTTCGAGTCGGGCACTGCATTTTTCGTAAGATCAAATATACAGAAAGACGTTTTCGCGCAACAGAACTTAAAACAATTGTCAAAGTATACGTCTCCTAGTAGCGCAACTGTCAGATGATCGGAACTTCCGGAACTGTAACAAACACACAAACGGCACAGAGTGTGTTATATGAAACAATAAATTAAAGGTTCATAAGTTGTTTAAAAATTTGGAGTCCCTTCAAGTTATGCCGAAAATTTATATTAGAAAAAAATTTTTTTTTTAGAAAAAAAAATTCAAGAAAATCTGAGAATTAATAAAATTTTTTTTTTTTTAATTTTACATAATAAAAACATTTCCACGAGTTTGCCTACAGAAATTCAGCGCGATTGGATCACGGGAAAAGGGTTAAAAATTGATCCAAAGTTTTTCACACAGGCGGACTACGAGCTCTATATTTTATACATAAAAAAAAAAGTTCTGACGTGTACATGAAAATCGCCGATACACGTGTATTTTTATTTTTTCTCCCCTTTCCGAAAAAGTATATTTGGTTCATAGGACAGAAAAAAAGTTTGTTTTTGTAACGCAGTGTTATTAGCGAAAATGATAGTAGCTCGCCAGAAAATTATTGCAATCATAGTCAGAAAAATTCTCGAATCTCTAGCTCGCGGTAGGCAGTGGCAATCCTCCCAATGAATTTCTGCCATGAAAGAGTTCATCACAAGTAAACCTCAAATAAACCATCTATCTTTCGGAGGCAGCGTAAAGCTGGGGGTTCCTCCATTTGTGGAGCTTTGTAGGTATGAATTTCGAAATTTGACAAAAGATGATCTCACTAGAAGTACTTAGTTTTAGAAAGTGCCTTTTAGCTTGAAAGGCATCTTGGAAATGAGCCCAAATTCATTATATTTATCATCTTTGAAGAACTTTGACTAACTCTGAAGAGAACCCTGCATTTTTGTTTCGGAAAATATTTGCTTATTAAATTTTTAGCTAACAACCACATCCCCGTCCACAAAGTCTGTCCAGTGCGTCCAGACACACGACCTTAAAAGGGCAATGCAACAATTAAGAATAAGAAAATGCGATGCAAATGCGGCACGCCAAAGTTACAAAAAAAAGAAAAAACAAAACCGCTTGCAGGCACCTACAACCCTCAAGCGGTTGTTTGTAAGCAGCATTAGCGAGAGATTAATTGGCTTTCAGAAGGTGGAAGAAGAAGAAGAAGAAAAAATGTAGTGCAGTACTCTCGAATAATTAGTCGAAGCATTGTAAGCTAAGGAATGTCATTTTTAATTTGATTGCTTGGCATTAGGACAAGTTGCAGCCTGCTGGTGGCAGCAGGTCTCTCCTTCGAGACAATTAAAAAATAATAGAAACTACTAAAAGACTTTAAATATTTTACAATTTCCTGCTGTTCCATGCACTCTTACCTACGCAATTTCCGCCTTCGTTCACTTGCAACTGCACACACACACAGGTATCGCCTTGTCATGGGCTGGACGCTGTGCATCGCTTGGTGTTGGGTGGTGCGCTCGTTGCACGTTTCACTGTTGCCGACGGCAATTGCCACGCTGCATGTTGCACATTCTTTTCATTTCATTATGTGCGCACTTGAAGTGGATTGGATTGCATGGAAGACAAAGCAGAATTTTAAAGGCGAAAACGGAGGTGGGCACTCAAAAAAAAAGTTAAGATATATAAAGTTAAAGGCAAATCAAACACAGAAAGTGGCGATGGATAGGTCACACGTTGAGAAAATCACCAGATAGCACCAATAGAATGGCACTGGACTGGAACCAGCAAGGGAGCAGAGGTCGCGGTCGACCAAAAAACACTTTGAGAAGGTCGATGCTGCGTGAGCTAGCAGATGCCGACATCTCGCGGGAAGGTGCAAAAACATCAGTACAGACCCGTGTACGATGAAAGAGTCTTGTCGAGGCCCTATGCTCCCGAGAGGAGTAAAGAAGAAAAAAAATATAAAGTTAAATAAAGTAAGGAAAGCAAACGAAAGATGGCGTAATGAAACCACCCGCAAAATCGCCCGTCAACTGTGGCCGACTCTAAATGCTAAACGCACAGAATCTCTGCTAAGCCAAAATAAACACAGACTTAGCACATTGATCTCAGTCATAACGGAGCACTGCCTAATAGGTAGACAAGCCCAAAGGATAGGTGTGCAAGCACATGCTCTATCCAGAAGCAGGTTTACTATTCTGGGTAAACAATTTTTTAATGAGTTGGAAGATCTCATTTCTACAGAAATCAGAGATATTCTAAAAGTTTTGAAAAGCACATACTGGTTTTAGGAGAGATAGGGACAAGCTCCCCACGCGGCATCACATTGGGATATGAGCCTGAGAGTGTCCCACAGAACAACCGCTTCAACCTAACCTAACCTAAAGAAAGTAAAATACCGAAAGGAAATTAACCGAACTACGGCTTAAAAAAATTCAATTTTAAAATCTTTTCATAGTGAGTGGGGATGTGCCAGGAAACACTAATGTTTCAGAACTTCCAACCCATAGCTATCTGTGATCTCTCGAATTATTCTTATGTATTTTTAAGCTGACCTTCATTGTAACCTAATCAATCACAGCGAGAGACAGCAGGGCGCAACGCAAGTAGGTATTTTGGGGCTGAAGTTCCTTTTCGAAACAATCTTTTAGTGCATGATATCAAAAAAAATATCCTCCTGGAGGGTTGTCGTCTTGTCGTTATAAGGGGGCTCAGTAAGTGCAATGATCTCGAGAGACAAGCCTCACACGCCGGTAACATAATTCTCCGCACAAAACATAATTCTACCGCAGAGCACAATGTAGCGTCTGTCCACAGACTAGAGGCGGCTACAGCGAGCACCTGTCTGTATCAAGCAGTTCAATATGTGAAACTGAGATTGGAAGCAAAGTAAAGAAAAATAAATCACATCTTACCTCTCCAAAGAAAACCTTATTGGACCGGGTTTATATTGGTTTCGGGACTAAGCTCATAGCGTTTTTATATATTTTTTTTATTTTACAAAGACTTGTTTGCTGTTTGGCAAGGGGTAAGTCAAGTCGTCAAAGCCGCACTCCAAGAGCTCGAATGGGAGGTCCTCCAGCATCCACCGTATTCTCCGACCCGACCGATTACCATCTTTTCCGCTCTCTGCCAAACCATATGAAGGTCGTTAGCGACAGAGATCCTTAAAAACTAGCTCAACAATTTCTTTGACACCAGACCTGGCCATTTTTGGCGGAACGACGTCAACAAATTGGTCGAGAGGTGGGAAACAGCAACGGCGAATATATACAAGGTGAAGACCAAAATAGACAAGACTGAGCTAATAGAAACAACAGGAACCTTGTTCTGAGTCCAAGTTTATTTATTCAAAATAGTGCCCAATCGCGCGATCTAAAAGCTTTTCGAAAGAGTGTTTCAAGTCATTGACCGAAATGTCCTTCAGGATGTCGGTACAAGCCTTTTGGATGGCCTCTACGGACGCAAAACATCCTTGCATGGCCAAATCATGGCCAATTTTCTGAATAGATAGAAGTCACAGGTGGCCATATCAGACGAATACGGTGTCAAAAAAATCAGAGTTGGTCGATGAGATGGTGCATTGGTGTGGGCAATTCCCTTGGAATCGTAAAAACAAATGAGCATCGACTTGATTTTTGACTTCTCCAAACGCCATTTTTTTAAAAGGTGGCTCGTCTGGGGCCTTCCATTCTTAGTTTCACGTTCATGTTGGAAACACTTAATTTCATCACAAGTTACAATGTTGTAAAGGAAATTCTCGTCTTCTCTCGCTTCTTTAATGAGGTCTTCCGATTGTTGAATTCTGAGCAGTTTTTGGTCCTCAGTTAAATTGTGCGGAATGAAACGTGCACAGACCTTTCCTAAGCCCAAATGATAAGTTAAAATGCGATAAGTCGATGTTTTGGAGATATTCAACTTCGGTTCCATGAATTTCAAAGATGATTTCGTTTCATTTTTATTTCATTCATTTATGTCCTCACAACCATCTCTGGAACGTGTAAAGCACACATGAGCTCTGGCACGAGATGGACAATCATCGCCATAAACTCTTTTCATCAATTCAAATGTTTTGGTAAATGTTTTACCGATTTTAAAACAAAATTTGATATTAGTTCTTAGTTCGAAACTCATTTTTGTATCGATGGCACAAACATACTGACACTTTAGACGCAATAACTTCGCATCCACTGAACCAAATGTCACCAAGCTTTCACTGGAAGTCAGCTAGGGATGTAAATTCCTACGCACTAACTCATTAAAAAGATGGCGCTATCGAAAATTTTTATGACACCAGTCTTGTTTATTTTGTTTATGTCATTGCATTGATTGGAAATGCTTTGAATAGTTTGTACGTGCCCCAAATCTCGATTCTCTGTTCTTAGCTTATTGAACTCTTAAAACGAGTGAGTCCACTACCACTGCCTCTCTTCTAGTTTCTGTTTCTGTTGTCTTGATTACCGCATCTGCTTAAATATCATTACCGTAGATGCTTGAAGCTGAGCGCAAGTGCCGACCAAGAGGTAATGTCTGTTAGTGTAACTGCGTATTTGATTACATGCAGCTATTTTTATTTAATTTTTTTATTTTTTTTTATATTAGGTTTGAGTAGTTTGTAATTGCTACTAATCCGCTTTAGATCTGCTGCCAGCAGACGCTTCGCTTTTCATTCAGCGCAATACAGTTATTTAAGCTCTTGAGCAAAATTTCTAAATCCTTCAGCCACCCAAGGCGAAACACCTAACTGCTTTCACATTTTAAAGGGTATTTCATTAAGAGCAACCGCTTTTATTTTTGAAGTAAATACTTAAAATGAAAATCAGCCCTTTTTCTGATAAGAATGAGCATTTAGCAGTACACCCAAACATAAACAAGAGCGGCAACGTTTTTTTTTATTTATTCATATTATTGATGGTCGCGGAAGTTCCTTCATTTGTGGAAGAGAATCGTCTACTCTCGCCACTACAATCTGGCTTCAAACAAAATCATAGTTGCTCGACAGAAATGGGCGATATTAAATAGAATTAGCTTTGACAATGGAGGTTAGGTTAGGTTATGGTGGTAGGCGGTCTGTACGACCAACTCACTTAGAACTTAGAGGTCCGTTGTGATACCACTGCGCTGCACGGGAACCCCATTTACTTTCCTTCGAGGAATCATTTTGAGGCTCTTATGAAGCGTAGAATTGATCCCATCCCCACACCAGACAGCTCTGTACGAGAATTGAAAAAGTTTTTCATTAGACAACCTGTTCTGATTTTTGCTAGGGCTGGACAATTACAAAGGAAGTGCTCATCTGTAATTTAGCCGTTACCTTTCTTCTGACGAGTATACCTTCTATAATGACAACAATCTATATCTACGGAAGCAACCAATGCAAACTCTTTGGCTAATAAACTTTTTTCCGCCAACCCGACGAGCGAATGTAAGGCGCTTTTTCGTAGACCTCCCCCTTAGTATAGGCATGTTGCTTCGAGGAGAGCCTTTTTAAAGGCACAACGCCCCGTATATATTCATCCATTATTCTCTTTACGATCTTGTGCAAAAAAGACGTTAGCCGTATGAAGGAGACTTTTGTAGCTCTCCAGCCTAGCTCAATGTGGCCCATATTAAGACAACTTCTAATGATAATTTTGATAAACGGTGAGACAATGTCCCGTGATTGCTGCAATTTAGCAATGTAGATACAGTCTAGTCCTTGTGATTTATAAGGACCAAAAGTGTTAATAGCTCATTCAATATTTGCGTTTGTAACTAAGAGACTTCCCAGGTCGGATTGCCTTTCATTATTAGCGGAATCGTTTTGTTTCAAAGGCTTATTTCCTGGGACGTGAGTGTCTAGGAGAAGACCTAATGATTTCTCACTTGACGTAGTCCATGTATTTCCTTGACCTTGTAGATAGCAAGGCGTCTTTGAGAGATTTTTTCTTAATCTGGCCTGTTCTGAAGTTTCTTCAATTCCTTTGCAATAATTTTGCCAAGATTCACGCTGCGTAGTTCTGACTGTTTTTTATAATTTTTCAATTCAGCCTTATAGGCTTACCAATCCTCTGACCTTCTCGTGGCCTTGGCTAGATTAAATAATGTTCTATGGGATGAAGGTTAGTTGTTTGGTCCGCCAAGGTGGTTTAGACTTCCCTCTGAGTTGGCTAACAGGACAGCTCGTTGTTCACGAGCTATTCATTGCTTTAGTTCGCTGATTAACCAATTTATCCAGCTCCGCACACGTTTAGGGGGTCTTTGGGGGCTCTCGTTGGCAGTAAAGGTCTTCATGTTTTATTGTTAACTCCCCTATCAGTTTTCCGTATATTTCTAAACTGACTAACTTGGGGAGATCCAGTGTCGATTTCAAATTGACGATACTGGACTTTTTAAAAGCATT
The DNA here is from genome assembly GCF_028408465.1 of Anastrepha ludens. Lineage (NCBI taxonomy): Eukaryota > Metazoa > Arthropoda > Insecta > Diptera > Tephritidae > Anastrepha > Anastrepha ludens. The sequence continues at coordinate 20,875,814 of NC_071499.1, read as the reverse complement.
TGACATAGAAAAACATAGAAAAAATAAAATAAAAACATATAATATAAAATCAATCAAAAAGCTCAAATCCAAACAAAATGTGAATGTCAATGCTTATACTGATGATATATAATTATAATTGTCCAGTATGTTTCAAAATTACCAGTGAATTGTTTGCTATTTTTGTTTGGGCTAATGAGTAAAAATTTGTAGTTTATTCTTAACTCAAAAGTTACTTGTACTGAGCATATAAAAAGAGTTGTGGGAAGTGTATATGCCGGGGGGCCAACTTGCGGCTCTTAGAAGAATTATTTGTGGCTCACCATAAATGTACCCGAGTTTCCGTTTCATTTTTCTGGTATTAAACTTTTACGAATTTGTTACGTGTGCCGAACGACGCTAACGGAAATTAATAAAGCCCTTGAATATAATTTAAAAAACCATTTGAAGAACTTTATTGCATTCCGCTTAACCCCTGGCGAATCGACAGATATCACAGATCTTCCGCAAGTGACAGATTTCATGCGTTTTGTTTTACATAACTTCGCTGTTAAAGAATAATTTTTTGATTTCACTTCAAGATTCAACACGCGGTGTCGGTGTGAAAAATGCTTTAGATTCCATAATGAAAACTATTAACGTGCCTCTTAATAAACTCGTAAGCATTGCAGCTCATGGAGCTCCGGCAATGCTGGGTAAAATAGCCAGTCTTATGAGGCTTTTAAGAGATGATTCTCAAGTTCCACAATTCATATCAATTCACTGGATAATTCGCCGAGAACATCTCGTTACAAAATATTGGATATGGGAATAAGGAATAAGTTAGGACTGGTCCAACCCCCCACAACTCTAATCTAATCTCATAGGAATAAGTTTCCGTCCTACCTTAGCCAAAGTCACGAATTATTTGAACAATTAAATAATAAATGAATTATGTGAAGTATGTGCCATTGGAAGCTATAACTGTACTCCATCTTTCAGGCAGCATACGAATTCCTCTGTCGAAAAATTCGAGTTCTTTTGACTCGATCCATTCGTTGAGCCAGTTTGCGATGCTCTCGTAAGAAGTGAACCTCTCTCAATTAAGGGCTGACTGCATTGATTGGAACAGATGGTAATCCCAAGATGCAATGCCTGGGGAATACGGCGGGTGGCGTTATATTTACCAATTCAGTCCCTCTAAATATTTGTGGACCGATTTAGCAACGTGTGGCCTGGCGTTGTCATACAACAAAATCAGTTTGTCATGTCTACTGTCTACCGTCCCATTCCGGCTGCTTTTCTTTGAGAGCTCGACTCAAACGCATTAGCTGCAGTCGGTAATTATCGCCAGTGATGGTTCCAGATGATTTAAGGAGTTCATAATAGATGATCCACCACTCTTCTGATCCCACCAGATGCACAACGTAACCTTTGAAGCACGAATATTTTTTTTTCGTCATTGATGGGCCTGGCTCACCTAGCAGACTTCAACGTTTTCGACACTTAGGGTTATCATAATAGATCCATTTTTCATCGCCAGTGACGATGCGATGCAGAAAACACTTTCTTTTCTGCTGTTCAAGAAAGATCTCACATGTCACCAAACGTATCTCGATATCCCTCTACTTCAATTGATGTGGCACCCAGTTACCTGCTTTCGGGACCATTCCCATCGCGTGCAAATATTTACCGACGGTTGATCTGTCAACATCCAACTCTTTAGGCATACCATCAAGGCTTCGACATGCGTCTTCATCCATTATTTGTTGTAGTTGAGTACCTTCGATTTTTTTCGGTACCCCTTCGCTCGTTCGATCTTTATCACTCACATCAAAATTGCCACTTTGAAAGCATCGAAACCTTTCTTTCCAAGTTGTATTCGGTGGAGCGGGATTACCGTAAATATCGATCAATATACAACAGGTTTCAGCTGCACTTTTCTTTAAAAGGTAATAATGAAGCAAGACTTTCCCGCGGAAACGTATTCCCATACCCAATATATAAAATATCCTGATGTCATATGAAAACAGTGTTACCCATTGTAAATTACCCACCAAAGCAAAAAATCATCGACAATTCAAAAATTTCTTTGAACGAAGGACAAAGAACTTCCAAATGATATTAATTTATTTTACATCGTTAGATGCTTATCTGGTTTCAATGTTTTCATTTCGTCATTTTTCTCGAATTAAAGAAATTGTTTCCAGTATAACATAAATAAATAAATGACTCAACGAGTATTTAAAAAAGCTAGAAGAAATATCGACGGAATTCCAAAATAGATTTCAAGACTTGAAATATTTTAAAACGTTTCTTAATTTTTTTCTGAATTTATTTGAAATGAATATAATTCAAGGGGAGTTTTCCTGTTTCAAAGTACCGAAAAAATAACCCTTTACCATTAAAATTGCACACAAAACTTCAAACAGCTGACGCCTGCTCTCGCGTGTTAACGACATCAGAGATTGACTGTAACATTGACGCATACATGCATATGTTTGCATGCTCTCATACAAGTAACTGTACATATCTCTCCGATGTTTACATACAACACTTGTCATTGCATGGACAATAAAAACAAAAAAAAAAAAAAACACGCGAAATGCAACCGAGCGTTAATACCAGGATGACTCACGGTTCTATCGCCTGCATGAATGTGTGTATGTGTGCGCATGTATGGATGTATGTATGTATGTATGCACAATCTCTGTATGGATGTATATGAGAATGCAATTGATTGCAAGTGCTGCGCTGTGTGCAAACTTTAGTTAGATTGAAATGGCACTTCGCACGCCACAAAAAGTGTGCAATTAAGAACATCAACAACCACAACTACCGAATTGAAAATGAAAAACTACTGACACAGCTCAACTCCACTGTTAATGAGTTTACTAAGCTCTCCACGCTTAATCCCCATCGACAGAGCGCGCGCTCATTTGCTTGAGAATCGGTGCAAATGTAGAGGTAAAAAAAAAAAGCAAACAAAAAAAAAAACAGGCGATCATCTCCCAAAGCGAGTTATCCTGGATTATTTGCGCAACAAGGAGTTTTGAAAATTTCCTAAAAGTTAGCTGCTGCAACGAGTGAAGTACATGGTGCGGGTAAGGCGGTGAGCATTTATTTTATTCACCGTTTGCTGGGATTGCTGTTAGGCACTCATTTCTACCCATTTATAATTTCAAATTCAAATAATTACCGAAAATTGTTACTCTTTTGTCAAGCCCTACCTCAAAGACCGATACTTTTTTGTTAAGCAAAGTGAAGAGCACTTTGATCCCTGTGAAAGATTAGCTGGTATACGCTAAGACAGTATAATGTGCCCAATCCTTTACTTGTTCTACACCCACGATTTACCAGTCACTCAGGAAACTATAGTCGAAATTTTGGCAGATGACACAGCAGTTCTCGCAATTGACTCTAGCCCTTCACTTATACTCCAAAGAGGACTTCATATTTTAACTCAATCCAACGTAGAATCTCTCTTGCCAACAAGTGCTACTTTGGACTAACAGGCAATTGAGTAGTAAAGATCTCTCTCGACGAACAAAACGAACTCGCTATGAGGCTCTCATCATGCCGGTTCTAACGTATGGCGCAGAATCATGGACGATGGCAACATCCGATGAACCGGCGCTTGGAGTGTTTGAGAGAAAGATTCTGCGGAAGATTTTTGAACCTTTACACGTTGGCAACGGCGAATATCGCAGGCGATGAAACAATGAACTGTGTGAGCTTTAGCGAATAAAGATCCAGCGGCTACGTTGGCTGGGTCATGTCGTCCAAATGGATACAAACGCTCCGGCTCTGAAAGTATTCGATGCGGTACCAGCTGGTGGTAGCAGAGGAACAGGAAGGCCTCCCCTGCGTTGGAAAGATCAGGTGGAGAAGGACTGGACTTCACTTGGAGTGTCCAAATGGTGCCGGTTAGCACAAGAAAGAAATGACAGGCAATGACTTTGCGGATTACAGTGAAGTGACAGACAGAAAAAGAAACGGTCCTCCTCGCGTGGTGCAGCCATAAAATACGTCCGGGAAAGAATTTGCAAAATCCCCTTAGAAAACAGAAGAACATGTCCAGAGAAATTAATTTATCGACCAAACGCATGTCAAGACTAATTAGAGATGATCCCCACATGAAAGCCTTTCGTCGCTCAACTGGTCATCTTTTGACAATGCGCTTGAAGAAAATTAGACTCAGTCAACGGCCATGAAAATATTCTTTCACAGAGGAGAAAAATTTCACTGTTGAAGAAATGTTTAATAAAAAACTACAAAATCTATACTGAAACTTCTAAAGATGAAACAAATTTTTTTCCTTGGGCTCAGCATGGCCACCATCCAGCCTATGTAATGGTTTGGTAGGGAGTGTCTGGTAAAGGTGTTAAATCTCTTAATTTGAGCTAAAAAGGGGTTAAAACCGGGGTAAAAGTATACCAGGAGGATGTCTTTGAAGACGTGGTGAAGCAGTTGAGCAGTACTGTCTTCAATGGAGAGCGTTGGATCTTCCAGCATAATTCCGCTCCAGCTCGAAAGGCAAAAACCACCCAGTACTGATTAAATATCAATATTCCTGGGATCATAGCCCCAGAAGATTGGCCGTTGGGAAGTCACGAATTGAATACATTGGACTACAGTTTGTGGTCAGAATTAGAGAAAGAGGCTTCACATTACTTTGACTTGTCAATCAGTAAAATAGCTATCAGAACCGCGATATTTGTAGTAAGCTGCTTGTCGAGAGATTCCAAAACGATCTTAACAATTTATTTGCGATACAATTGCGAACATTAAATATTGGATGATCCCTTGGCCCAATGGTTGCAGTTCGGAAGTTGTTGAGGACTGTAGTGGACAGTGCAATTGTCTAAAAATAGTAAATTTGTTTCTCTTTTGTCGTTTCATGTTTTCATTAACTGTTAAAAACCAATTGTTAAAAAGTTTTGTTGTCATCCAAGCTTTTTGTTAGCACAGTAATCAGTAGGAAACGATTTCACTCCTTTAAAACAACGCGGTTTCATTGCTTTTTTCCTATTACTAAGGGCTTACGTTTTTCCGATCCATTCCTATTTACTGCAAGTAGAACTGTCAACCTCTCTTTACTATGTTTTCCCCCCATGACACTTTTCATCTTTAAAAGTAAGCGTCTTGTCCGGTAAGCAATTGAACAATAGGCCAGTTTCATCAGTATTGAAAATGTCTCGGACATCATAGTTTTCAATCTAAGTCTTCAATTGACCATGCCAGTCTGAGCAACAGCAACATTAACGCTTCCACTTTCTCCACAAACTTTTTAAAAAACGACTCCATTCCTATTTTTGAAATTGGTAAGTCACTTGACGCTAAGTTTTGTATGTTTAGAGTAGACACGAACTCTTTTGCTTTTTCCTTTAACAAAGTTCCGCTAATAGATACTTTTTGTCCTCTACACTGTCTAAGCCAAATGACCAGGCTTTCTTCCCGGCGAGGAAATTCACCTTTAGTTGTTCTTTTCTGTGCTCCAGCAGTTTGAGCAGCAATAACTTTCTCCTTGTTCTTTATTATGGTTCAGAGAGTACTGAGAGGAATCTTAAATTCTTTTGCAACATCGCTTTTCATCTCACCTCCTTCTACTTAAATTCTTACTAACACACCACGAAACTTTGCAAATTTGAATTGTTGAGTGTTTCGTCATATGAGTTCGAATTACCGCGTCGTAGCAATGATTTTTCGTTCGAATTACCGAGTGCATAAAAATGTATGGACATGATTCGAAATATAAAGAGATTTTGTAGGGTACTCGTGATAACTTTGAATTAATGAGAGGTCCGAAATATCGCAGGTTCGAATTAACAAAAGTTATCTGTAAGTGCTTCTGTTTTTTCTTTTCAAAATGCTGGCCATAACAACCGAACTGTGGTGCAGCCTTGTCCTGTTCTGCCGTTTCTGCTATTCGCTTTACTCAAAGTCAAAGCAAGAACCTCCCGCTGTGCTGCTGTGCTGCTGAGCTGCCGAGTAATGCTTGTGAAGGCGCTGTCAAAGCCTCTTTCTTTGCTTTTGTTTTCAAAGCCAAAGCAAAGACAAAAATAAATTTGTGGAAAATATGCAAGCAACTCAAATTATGGCAAGTGATAATTGCACAAACGAATTGCGTAGTGTCCTTTCTGTAATACATAAAAATGGCTTCGCTTTTATTCACCAGTTTTCGCTACTTTGGATGAGTCATTTGTGATTCTCTCACCTCTTTATACTTCTGCTGGGATATGTCTATGTGTTTATATGTATGTATGTGTGACATATGCGTTGTTGTGATGCTGCGTATTTTCATCCATCGACTCACATTTGCATACAACTTTTCACATGGGGACTTCGCGCTTTCACTTTTTGTTGCGTTGAGTGATTCGAAATTGATTTCTCCGTTTGAATGCGTCTAATGCAGTTGCAACTTTGATTCTGGTTATTCAATGTAAGTAAAAAGCATTTGCATTTGCATTTTCATTGGATATGCACTATTTCTGAGTTGGCAACTGCGAATAAAGGGAATAAATTTTCCAATCCCATTCAGTTGTTTGTTAATCTTAAAAATAAGTTGTACGAGATGGGAGTTAAGATATTGAACTACTTTTAATTTCGTGCTTGGTTCTTTTTTTATTGTTTTCTGTTAATACGAACAATGGCTTTAGGCGAATTTACTTGAAGCAACTGAGATGGGATTAAAGATAGATTTCTGAAATATAGCAATGAGAGCGAAACATATAAGGGGCAAGGTGACATTTTTTACTTCTTTACTTCTAACAGATTGGAAATTTCAACTCTACTACTTCATAAAAGATTTACTTTTATGCGATATCAGACTAATTAGTTGAGCTGTAGGCAAAGGAAGAGGTGTCACTTGCTCTCTACACGGCGACCTTGACTATGCAGACGATATCTGTCTACTTACGCATAGATTTACTGACATGACCGCATAATTCAATGACTGGCAGAAGTGGCCTCAAAACCAATATTAATAAGACCCAAACCCTACGACTCAACGCAACGCATAACCAGCCGATCGAAGATGTTAACTCTCTCAGCTACCTGCGTACCATTATTACCACCGACGGTAGAACTGGAGCTGATATAAATCACAGATTTCAGAAAGTAAGACAGGCCTTTGGGCGACTACAACCAATTTAAAGGTCCTCCGTTTTGTCAACACGCAACAAAATAAAAATGATCAACTCCAATGTATTGTTTTTTTTTTGTCGGGACAGACTAGCAAGTATAGAACTCAGACACATTTAGATCCATTGTATTGCACACGTCTTCCTTTTAATTTTCTTTAAATCTACTCGACCTCCGAAGAAATCTGAGTAGTTATTGTGGGGCCAAGTATCCAAAGTGGTCGCTTCTTAACACATCAGTGCCAAAGACCTCAAGCCTGATGCGAGCGAAGGCGGGGCAGGCGCACAGAAAGTGGTCCGCCATCTCATCCTCCTCTCCACATGCTGGGCAGAGTGCATTGTCTAAGCTGACCACCTTTTCCATGTGCTTCGCCCATAGAAAGTGGCCCGTCATCAGTCCAACCCGCTGTCTGCAGTCTCTTCTGCTCATTGAAAGAAGGATTGACATGACAGGTAACATCAGTCTAGTCCATCTATAGCCTCTCTTAGCCTACCAAGCTTGCTTGTGGGTTAGAGTAACCCGTTTGCTAACCGTGGCTTTGGTGGCTGCAGAAGGGAGTAGCAGAACGGACTCCGGGCCAAGAAAGTTGCCCTCAGAGCTCATTCTGGCAAAAGAGTCAGAGATCTCGTTACCCACGATATCCACGTGTCCCGGGAGTCATGTTAGCAACAGTCTATTATGTCTACCGACATATTTCAGCTGGGATTTACTGCACTCGACTACCCTTGATGTCTTTGGGGGGTTGTCTAAGGCCATGAGCGCAGCTTGGCTGTCGCTGCAGACATATACAGATCTGCCTCTTCATCTGTTTTCCACAGCAAAGTTCATTGCTTTTTGAACAGTATACACTTCCGCTTGAAACCCTGCTGGATTCCACGTAGACCCCAGAGCCGGAGCCATGCTCAGTCCTGGAGTCATCCGGGAAAATGCGAAAACCATGTTTGCCTGGCTCATTTTGTGAGTGTGAACACAGTTGGGTCTCTCGCAGCACCACACTCGACCACACTTCAATGTGTAGTCAGTACTCCTGTACGGCTGAGAGTCGTGAAACATGACTGCCAGCGATAGAAAAAAAGGGGAAATTTTTATCAGCAAGTGCTTTTTTGGCCTGAAAACCAATAGGCGACGTAACAAAAATGGCCATCGAATGAAATCCGTAGGGCAGCTGTAGGCCAGAACACCCAGCACATACCTAGAGAAGGCAGACCAAGTTCGAAATCATATCCCAAAACAAGAGCTGGGGAGATAATATATAAAACCGCTAGCTTCAGATAAATAAAATTGGAATATTTTTATAACGACCCTATGTTCCTTCTACCCGAAATTATTCGTCTACCCTTAAAGGGTTACGTTATTCTACGTATTTTTAAGATAATATTCACCGTATCGGCGTCGTCTCTTTTATTTTAACGAATCAGTCAAATTAAACCCTACCCATCCAAGAGTAAGCTACCTGAGGATAAACTGTCTTTGTGAAATTGTTTAAAGTATGCCCTCAACTTATTTTTCTTCTAAGCTTCACAGTCCGTGGTGGACCATAACTTCATCAACAATCTTCCCCTAGTTCAATCTCTCTCACTTACGAACGTTCATCACTTCCAAGTCTGCTTCGACGTAATCAAGCCATTTCTTTCTTGGTTGGCATCTTTTTCTTCCTCCTATCAGACGTAAAGCAAATACTTTTTTTTGAATTCTTTCATTTGACTTTAATAAAACGTTTAACATTCGCAGTTTCTGAAAGTACTCGAGTATCAGCTGGTGGTAAAAGAGGAAGAGAATGCACGATGTACAGAATGTAGAGATATGACCAGCATCAGACCGTTAATCGGGTCCCAGTAATTTTGAAAGAATCAGCTGATTTGCTGACGTAACCGGGTATGTGAAGGTGGTGATATACGAAAAAATCAAAGCGGATACTGAACCACGACTGACTGGACGAATGTGTAAATACGCGTGAAATGAGCGGCCAAAACTATGCCGAATCCCCGATCACGTGGCGGCCAAAGTTACTCTCGTACCTACTTCGGATGGTCAAACCTGTGCGATTGAGAAACCTCATAAGAATGTATACGTCACTACCCGTGAACTCTTCGAAGTTTTCAAAAAGCTGTTTGTCAATTGTTAACATCCTCGTCTTTCATAAGGCAGGGCATTCACAGAGGAAGTTGATGTAATCTATCATCCTCGGGTAGAATCGATATTACTTTTTACAGAAGGATGGTGGATGATGATGGATCTTAATAAGCAGCATTCTACCGCTGTTTTCGTAAAACTATGGTATTCGCCTTGGTTCACGCGTTAGCAACCAAGCAACCATACATCTTTCGAAGAATTGTTCTCGATTATGTTTCGAGCTGTTGTCGGAACTCTGCCACAGAATAGCAGCAGTGTGTTCTTCATTAAATGTGGTTATTATAGGTCTAGTAAGGACATAACTCAGTCCAAAGTACCATTTGGTGAGTAGAGTTAACTTGAGTTTTGAAGTTCAAGTTTCACACTGTTACTGGTGAAATTACTGGATTTCAAGTAAATTAATCCTTTCTCCTTCTTGATTGGCGCGGTTACTGCTTACTCGAATTTGACCGAGCTTAGCAAAGTCATTGCCAGCCATTTCTTCCACGTGCTAACCGGCGCCAGTTGGAAACACCAAGTGGAGCCAAGTCTTTTTCCACCTGATCTTTCCAATGCGGAGGTGTTCCTCTTCCTCTGTTACCACCAGCTGGTACCGCATCGAACACTTTCAGAATCGGAGTTTGTGTCCATTCGACGACATGACCCAGCCAACGAAGCCGCTGGATCATTATTCGCTGCGCTATGTCTATGTCGTCGTAAGGTTTATACAGCTCATTGTTTCATCGCCTATGATACTCGCCGTCGTCAACGTGCAAATGTCCAAAAATCTTCCGCAGAATCTCTCGCTCAAACACTCCAAAGGACGCTACGCATGCAGCTACTTCCTACCACTTTTCTTCCGCATCCTGTATGTCGATTGCATTTGGAAGTCTACTTTCCGTCGTAAAGCGTGGGCAGTGAAAATTGACTTCTTCTGCTTTTTCTTCAACATTGGTGCACACAGCGCAGTAAGGGCTCAAAGGGCTAAAGTAAGTAAGGGCTAAAGACTCCATGTCCAGAAAGGAACTGTGTCACTTAATAGGTTCCAGCACCAAAACTTCCATTTAGCCATGGGCGTAAATCAGGAAGAAGGTTACAGGTCCATCGCTCTTTACTAGAGGTGTTCTATCGATCTTGCGACTTTGTTAGTGAAAAAATGCTTTCCTCTTATCTCAGCGTCTCTTTAGTTTTTTTTAGCATCGGTTGCCCATCTGTCGTAGACTCCATTCACCTCGCTAGCGGGGATATCCACTGGTCACATGCCAGCTATGACAAACGCATCAAGTGGTTGTTGATGTTGTAGCAGCTTACAACCTTCTACAGAATCTTTTTCTCAAACACTCCAAGAGTCACCTAAACGGATGTTGTCATCGTCCAAGCTTCTGCGTAATACCATAGCAAAAGAAGTTCCACACTACTTTAAAATAAAAACTGCCAATAGTGGCGCGGGTGCCGAGTCCCGACTGCGTTTAATACTTCGCTTCATCCTCACCTCATTTTCAGTAGCATCCTAGGGTTTTGCTAACAAGTATTTGCAGCGGCCGCCGTGGCCGAATGGATTGGTGCGTGACTACCATTCGGAATTCAGAGAGAACGTAGGTTCGAACCTCGGTGAAATACCAAAATTAAGAAAAACATTTTTCTAATAGCGGTCGCCCCTCGGCAGGCAATGGCAAACCTTCGAGTGTATTTCTGCTATGAAAAAGCTCCTCATATAAAAAATATCTGCCGTTCGGAGTCGGCTTGAAACTGTAGGTCCCTCCATTTGTGGGACAACATCAAGACGCACGCCAGGAGAAGAAGCTCGGCCAAACATCCAAAAAGTATGTACGCGCCAGTTATATATATATTTGTAGTGCCGAATAAGTCATCCTTAATATGCAAGCTTTCCCTTGCCCAGACGCAAAACATTTTATCCCCAACTTTCCACTAAGATTTATTGGCATAGGCCGAACAGAAGCACTTCCTCTATTTACGGAATGACTAATAAGTACAACACATCACTGTGGGTCGATTTTGGAATGACATTACATAAATTGTCTGTATCTTTGCGCGAAATCTTAACTGTAACGTAACTTCCTACAACTTTTGTAATGATTATTACAGCTAACGAAATCTTAAATAATGATACTTAATTTTTGTTTGATGAACTTCCGCTCTTATGTGACAATTTAAAAGCAATCAGTAAGTTATGGCCCCTAAAACCACACAGCAAAATAGCCAAGCAGCTCAGAGTAGCCTAATAGCGTCAGCTTTAGGGGTGCGAACGTCAACGACTACACGCCCCAAGCCATTTGATTACTCTTCTAATGCGTCACAGCTGCGACAACAGGTCCCCAAGCAGCAGCAGCAGCATCATTAGACATATCTATTTTAGGCGCAGAATAAGCTTCAAAGCATAAACATAAGCTGCAACGCTTTTCTTTAAGTCATTCCCACTGAGAGTTTCATTATCGATATTTCCCCGATGCGGCGTTCTGCTACGTCATGAGAATTACATGTAACAATGCCATAAAACCAATGGCAAACACAATCGAACACCTAGCGGTTTATAGGCCGTTTTTGTACATAATCCAGCAGAATAAAGAAGCTGGTAGTAAAGAAATCGAACAAATGCAGAGAGATTTCCAGTCGCGTCATAGCATATGAGTGTGTGTATGTAAATACAGTTGTGGCCACATCATTAGAAACGACGCAAAGTGGAGTATATTTGAAGATAGTAAATTTGGTTCCTCTGCACCGCCAGGCATCACAAGCTGATGGTGTGATGAACGCCACGACTTCACGGTTGGACAAAGTCAACTAGGCGAAAGTTGCTAGCGAATATTCGAATACTCCAGTCCTTTAGTATGCAGTCCCAGTTTGGGAAAATACGGCGAAAATGAACGCAAACAAAAGAAAGCTAATGCCTGTATTTAGGCTAAGCACCCTAAGGGTATGTTCCGGCTACAGAATCACATTGGATCCTACTCGGGTGCTACCGTATATGTCACCCCTGTAGATACCTGGGAGAGGAGGCATCTCTTCAACTATTTCGACAAGATCTAGGATAAAACTAACCTACAGGGTCGGACAGTGTTTAGAAATACGCTCAAAGACATGCATCGGGACCCCGACATACCAAACATATGTCCAGTTAGTCGGGCATGACAGGCAGCATCAGTTAAGTCTATTTGCAGCCTCCCTCAATCTGCCAAGCTCGCGTGTGGCTTGTAGTAACTCATTTGTTAACTGTGGCTTTGATAGCTGCAGAACGTGCTCCGGGCCACAAAAGTTGGCCTGGCTAAAGAGTCAGAAGTCTCTTTACCCACGATATCCACGTGTCCCGGAAACCATGTTAGCATCAGGCTATTATGTCTACTGACATAGCTCAGGCTGGATTTACAGCACTCGACTACTCTTGAAGAGGTTGGGGGCTGTCTAAGGTCATGAGCGCAGACACATATAGATCTGCCTCTCCACCCGTTTTCCACAACAAAGTTCTTCGCTTCTTCGACTGCATACACCTCCGCTTGAAACACAGATGCATGCATTCCAAGAGCAAAGAGCAGCTTTGTTCCGCTGGATTCCACGTAGACCCCAGAGCCGGAGCCGTGCTCGGTCCTGGAGTCATCCGTGAAAATGCGAAAACAGTGTTTGCCGGGCTCATTTTCTGAGTTTGACTACAATTAAGCACCACACTGAATCTCTTTTCAAGTTCGACTCTTGATGGCATAGAGTGAAGAGGCATGGAGAGAATCATTGGATCGATATCCATGCCTTCTCTGCTGTCCAATGTCGGACAGGGGCCGTACCAGTTCCCATTCTGTTTCACCCTCAGATGGCCTTCAAGGCTTCTCCTTGGATGAAAACGTCAAGTGGTGGTCGACCAACCAAAGCATCTAATGCCGAGCCTGAAGTAGTCAGAAACGCTCCGATGCAACCGATGGCCACAGTACGTTGTAGTCTTGATAAGGTCCTCCTGACTCCCACGAGAGAGAGTCTGCTCATATAGACCACTGATGCATAGGTGATAATAGGTGTTATTATAGCTGTGTAGAACCATAGGATCTTGCTCAGAGAGAGACCCCACGTTTTCCGAAATACACCCTTGCACCGCCAGAAAGCTGTCAGTGTTTTGGATGCCTTTGTTTCAACGTATGGCTTCCAGAGGAGCTTACTACCGAGGATTACTCCAAGATAGTTGATTTCTTTGGGTAGCTGGATTGTAACTCCTCTTAGCTTAGGCAGAACGAGTCCATCAGCGTTGGACTGAGCCACTGAGTGGCTCTCTACTGTATCAATTTCCCCAGAACTCTCGTCATTACCCTATAAGTTTACTTCGTATAGACCTTCGAAAGAAAGCTCTTCTAATAAAAAGCTTTCATTGTTCTCAAAGGCATCTAAGGAATTGTTAGCCAGGCCATATTCGTCCTATTCAACTCCTCAGTTAGAAATGTCAGAAACGATGAAAGTAATTAAAAGTTGTTCAATTTCATAGTCTTCTAATTTTCTTGGCATTTTTTTTTAAATAATGCCGCGGAAGAATTTTATTTGCACTTTCACCGAAAATTGCTCGGAGCTCAAATAAGTGCTCGCTGTTTTTTTGATGAAAATACAACTTTATTCTGAAAAAATGGCTACAAGTGAATCATTGAAAGTATTGCCCATCGCTGGCTATTATATTACTTTTCCCCATCTTTCTGGTAGATTGCGGCAAAACTGTTCGTCTTTTGAGCCTATCCACGGATCAAGCCATTTTTTGATGTCTTCATATGAATGGAACTGCTGGATGGCGCAATATCTGGAGAATATGGTAGGTGGGGTAGGATTTCCCAATTCAGTGTTTCCAGGTAGATTTCAATGGGTTAGGCAACGTGAGGCCGAGTGTTGTCATGCTGTAGAATCTCTTTTTCATGCCTCTCCGCGTATTGCGGCCGCTTCTCGCGCAGTGCTCTGCTCAGTCGATACCGATCCCCAGTGATGGTTTTAACAGTTCATAATAAATAACACCAACTTGGTCCCACTAAATATATAGCATAACCTTCACAGCGTGAATATTCGGTCGAAGCGACGACGTAAAAGCATCACCGGGCAGTCTCCATGACTTTCTTTTCTTTGGATTTGGATTGCTGTAATGAATCCATTTTTCATCACCCGTCACGATGCGGTGGAGAAAACCCTTCCTTTTTTGTCGCTAGAGCAGTTGTTCACAGGCGAAAAAACGACGTTCCACATCCCTTGATTTTAACTCATAAGGAACCCAGGGCCCCTGTTTCTGAACTCAGAATCATTCCCAAAGCATGAAATTGCTTGGAAATGGATTGGCGGGTAACTCCTAATACTGAAGGAAGCGCTTCTTGCGTTTGACACGGAACCTCATTGAGCAATGACTCCAATTTAGCGTCTTCGAAGGTTTTTGGTCTTCCTTCATGCGGACGTTCGTCAACATTAAAATCACCGTCTTTGAAGCGACGGAACCAATTTCGGCACGTTGTTCCACTTAAAGCAGCATCTCTATAAACTTTTTGTAGCTCTCGATGCGCTTCAGCCGCCGGTTTTTTTTTTTTTTAATGAAAGAGGAAAATCAACACTTCCCGCAAATGACGATTATTCGGCACAAAATCAGACATTTTCACAAAACCAAAAGTATGGGATACCAAAACAAAATCTCTAATGTGTCGAAGCAGTTTGTTTACCATATGTCTAAGCTTGATTTATGACGTTTAGGTTATGTTAAAATCGACTAGCACATACTGCTGGCGGCATCTATTGCCAAACAGCGATAACTTAGTTGCGCACCTAATAAAAAAAAAAAATTGGCTCTCCTGTAAATTACCTGTAAATTACACATTTTGCTCAGTTAAAAGAAAAACTTAAATATTTAAGTTTCAGATATTTCCTAAGAAAAAATCATCATCAATGGAAAACTAAGTCGTTTTCCTGTTACTTTTCTACTTTTAGACTCCATTGTGATAGTTTTAGCAAACTAAACGGTGACTAAATCTTCGCTACTAAAAACTATTATATCTCTCAAACAAAGCCTACTGACAAACACAAAAAATCCACTTCCCAATCTGCTCTCATTGGTGCGGAAATCCAAGCATTTTTTCTTCACAGGAAAGTTGGCTCCAACAATACGACCGTTAATATATGAATAAGACTTACATGTACATTTGTGTCATCATATGTGTGCTTGCGTATGTGTGATTGTGTGAGTAACACAGCGTAGGCTCCTAAACACAATTCAATAATGTCAAAAATAAAGCAATAGCCTTCACATCTTTGACATTTAGAAGCATTAATGAGGCCATTGCTGTGTTGCTGAAGTTTTCGTTAGGGCAGCTGCTGCTATTGATGTCGTTGTTTTTGTTTTTATTTTTTGCTGCTGGTTTATGTTTTGTTGTATCAGCAACTCCCACCATGACTTGACACGCATAACACACATCGTTTTTGTAACATTTCTTCTACCCATTCGTATTTTTCTTTACTGCGAATTTAATTTTTTCGCCTTTCCTTTATGTGCTATTCTCTGTCGTTTTTGCATCCAAATGTGCTGCGGCTGCCATTTAAAATTCAATATGCCTTAATTCCATGATTAACGAGGGCCAGACTTAATCGGCGTTTTTGTATAGTGATTGCTTTGTCTTTGTTCTAATCCTTCTGGGGTTATGGCTGGTTTGATTTATTAATTTGATAGTTTTAATAGTTTGGGGAATATGCGGGAAAGGAAGTTTTGGGAATGTATACACATTGTTGTTGTACTTATACTTTGTAATACGCAGTAGCAATTTAACGTAGATTCATTTGTGTAAATGTAGCAAACTTTCATTTGGAGGAAATCTCCTGATCATATTATTTTATTCCTGTCCCAACTTCCATGCAATAAACACCATTTAGTCTCATCAAACTCTTGTTATACAAGGTGCAGCCCATAATAAACAAGACTGAGCTAAAATAGAAACGACAGGAGCTTTGTTCTGATAACTAACTGAGTTTATTTATTCAAAATATTCCTCTCGGGCCTCGATACACTGTTTTGCGCGATCTAAAAGCTTTTCGAAAGAGTCTTTCACATCATTGACCGGAATACGAAATGTCCATCAGGATGTCGGTACGAGCCTTTTGGATGACCTCTACGGACGCAAAACGTTTTCCCTTCATGGGCAAATGCAATTTTCTGATTGGGTAGAAGTCACAGGGAGCCATATCAGGCGAATACGATGAGTGATTGATGGTTAAAATGCGATTTCTAGTCAAAAAATCAGTCACAAGAGTGGATCGATGAGATGCTGCCTTGTCATGCAATAAGCGCCAGCTTCCTCCTTCCCGGTATTCAAAGCGAATTCGACGATTGCGATGCAACAAACGCTTCAAAATGCCAAGATAGAAAATTGCTTTGGCGGTTTGGCCCATTGGCACGAACTCCTTGTGGATAGTTCCTGTGGAATCGTAAAACCAAATGAGCATCGACTTGATTTTTGACTTCTCCAAACGCTATATTTTGGGTGGTGGCTCGTCTGGAGCCTTCCATGGGGCACTTTGACGCTTAGTTTCAGGTTCATGTTGGAAACACCACGTTTCATCACCAGTTCGAATGTTGTAAAGGAAGTTCTCGTCTTTCTCGCCCTTTCTCCCCTCTTTAATGAGGTCTTTCGAATGTTGAATTCTGAACAATTTTTGGCCCTCAGTTATCTTGAGCGGAATGAAACGTGCACAGATCTTTCGTAAGCCCAAATGACCAGTTAAAATGCGATAAATTGCTGTTTTGGAATTTCAACTATGATTCGGTTCATTTTTGATAAATTTACGAACAATTTCGGTGGAGTTTTTGGTGATTACTAATTTTGGGCGACCCTGATGTTCATTATGCCCTCACGTCCTCTTGTCCTGAAACGTGTAAGCCACTCATGAACTCTGTCACGAGATAGACAATCATCGCCATAAACTTTTATCATCAATTCAAATGTTTCGCTAAAGGTTTTACCGATTTTAAAGCAAAATTTGATATCAGCTCTTTGTTCATAACTCATTTTTGTACCGATGACACAAACATACTCACACTTTAGACGCAATAACTTCGCTTCCACTGAACCGAATGTCACCAAGCTTTTACTGGAAGTCAGCTAGGGATGTAACTTCCAACGCACTAACTCATTAAAAAGATGGCGCCATGGAAAACATTTTTATGGCGTCAGTCTTGTTTATTTTGCACTTCACCTTGTATATTAATGGCTCTTCTGCACCTAGATTATTATAATAGATTAGGGGCCGATGCCTGTTTAAAAAGAATTTAAGCCTTTGAATTACCTTTTAGACACAAAAAAGTTTTTAAGATGAGCAGCGGCGGCATTTATTCCTTTGAAAAACTGGATGACTCCAATTAAATACTCATCGTCGATGAAACAAAGGCGGATTAATTCATTCCAAGTTAGGGCCAATCGTATGCGGCAAAGTTATGAAGTCCAAGGAGGAGTTTTGAGCGTTCGATTCGAAGGACCTGCATTATGTTGAATATGAAAGCATCACAGTTGAATCACGTTAAGCATTGCAAAACTTTATTGGAGGCTTGGAATAAGCTGAAAGTAGTTTTTCAACCTGCACAAAGCCCAGCGTGAAAAAGTATGCTCTTTACGATACTTCCTTATCTTCGTCCGTCGGACGACGGGAGAGTAAAAGAGCACATCAGCGAGCTTTATGCAGTACAGGAGAAACTTACTCAAATAGGCTTATGAGTCACAGAAGAAATTTTAACAATTGTTTCACTTTCAAGTTTGCCAAATTCGTCCGTAATTTGGTTGTGCCGACAGAAAGGCGTGACACATTGCCTTTGTCGCCGCTCAAGTTGCTAGAAGAATATGAAGAGAGTTGCGAGCACTGACAAGCATTGGTTCGTACAATCAGGTGTTCGTAGCAGCAACAAAGAAAAGAAAATGCATAGCCAAGATAGTAATAACAAATGCGTTATTATTAAGTGGTTCAACCCTTAATTGCATTGATGTAATTCGTTTAGGTCCCTCCATTTGTGGAACAACATCAAGACGCACACCACAAATAGGAGGAGGAGCTCGGCCAAACACCCCCCAAAAAAAGGGTGTACACGCCACTTACATACAAATAATCCGCTTAGGATTCAAATTCCAACCACTCCTTCTTTTGTCCAGTGTTTCAGTGTTTCTATGGGGTCGGAGCACTGTGAGTCCTCACAAAAAAAAAATTTGCTTGTCAATCAATTATATTCACATTTCGCTACTTTATAGCAAATATGCATAAATTTATGCTCTACTCCAATTGCATTTATGATTTATTTAATGAGTAATTTGTCCTCAATTAATTTATTTATAAATCTGCTGGCTAGAGCTAAATAAATAAATATGCAATTAGGCGTAACTAAATTTGAAATTAAATTCCACTAAATACAAACTAAAGTGCCCCTAGGAATGACAAACACATCTAGTAATTATGGAAGTTGTTGTTGTAATCAACACTTGCAAAATTAGTTCCGGTGAAGGCTAAGTAAATAGAATTTCAATTTGAAAATTGCTCAGGCAGTCACTGTTTGGCTTTGTATGGGAATGTATGTATGTGTGTGTGTGTGTGTAGTGTGAGTGTATAGAGGGACTCAGTCGAGCAGCTATGCGTTAATTGATTTTAACGGTAGGCGCAGCAGGCCCATGAGATACCTTATTAGCTGGAGTTCTCTTGTTTTTTACGGTTATTGAATGAGTTTCAAAATATTTTGTAAATAAACGTTAAATTTTAGAATGATCTCCCACCAAAAGAACCAAACAAGACAAACACCAAGTTGCTTAAAACTCGAACAGTTTTTGGAAAACTCGACAGCCAAGTTGCATGCGGCATTTTGAGTCTTACAGAGTCCGGCGCTTGATGTGTAACCAATTAAAAAGGCCATCAATTTAGTTTGGTAAATTACTTTTATTCAATTCAAAGTAAAAAAATGTGTGAAAATAAGACAAAATTAAGAATCAATTTACTTTTGCTCGATATGACCACCTTTTGCCTTGACTATGGCCTTGAGACGGTCCAGAAACGAGTCGCAAGCTGTCCGAATGTGACTTGTGGGTATTTTGGCCCACTCGCGGGCAATCGATTTTTTCAGCACCTCGAGACTGGTGAATCTTTTAGTTCGGACCTGCCTCTCTCAAACGGCCCAAGCAGAATAATCCATCGGATTCGCGTCCTGTGAATTTGAGAGCCATTGTGTGGGCGTTATGAAGTTCGGAACGTTGTTTTTAGCCATTCGTGGTTCACTCGAGCTTTTTGGGACGGTGCCCAGTCCAGTTGAAATATCCATGGTCTGCCACCGAGATGTTTGTCCGCCCACGGCTTCAAAGCAACCTCCAGAATACTTTCTCCAAAAAAAATTTCGCATTTACCTTGAGGCCAGGCTCGATGAAAACGATTGGATAGCGCCACCGGTTACAGCGCCATTACCTGTGGCGGGTACTGTCTCCTGGTGGCCAATCGATGATTCAAATTCTCGCATGATCGGGAGTTCACGAATTGCTCAATTTGAAAAGTTTTCTCGTCAGAAAAGAAAATGTTCGGAATTGACCGCTTTCGGCCAAGCGAAGCAACTTCTTCGCTCTCTCCAGTCTGACTTGTTGTTGCTTTGGCGTGAGATCATGCGCCTTTTGCATTTTCTAAGGCTCGACTTCGAAATCATTTTTCAGTATGCGCCGGATGCTAAGGTCAGATATTTTCTGTTGATTGACACTTCGTCAAGGATTTCGCTCAAGTCGCTTCTTCACTTTTTGAACCATTTCACGTGACGTTGCAGTCTTTTGATGACCTCATCCACGACGTTTCGCGATGCTACCAGTATCATTGAAACGAAAACTGGTCCAGTAAACAAAAACTTTATTTACTTTTAGGTGCTCGAGCTCACGAACAACCGCTGGGTGTGATTTTCCAGCCAAATCTAATGCGTTTGAAATCCATTACTGATTTTCTTTGTTCGCGTTTACTCTCGTCAAAATGCTTCCCCGCACTTGTAAATAATACTCCGAACTGTCATTTAGTCAACTGACAGACAGCTGATGTCCGTAGATTAGCTGCGCGAGAGGTCTGAAGTTGGTTACACTTCGAGTGGCGGACTCTGTATTTCTGTCATGAAAAAAATCCTCAATTTGCGGTTCGAAAGCGGTATGAAGCTGTAGGCCCGTTCGTGGAAGGCCGCACGCCACAAATAGAAGGACGTGCTCGGCCAAATACGCCAAAAAGATTGTATACACTAAATTCAGACATTGTGGCCTATATGCAAATCCTCTTCGGTCCGACGAAAGCGGCCTTAAAAGCAAGAAAAAAATGGTGGGTGCTGATTATTCTCTCTCGGGCCCGCTTCAAGACTTGTTGCAAAATGTAAATGACTGTACAAAGGAAGATGTACCAGGTCTGAAGTTACATGGACACGGGCCAATGAGTTGGTTAATGGTGAGTATAAAACTTTCACACACGACGCATGGAAACTTAGATGGACGGAAACTATTACGAGTATTATAAAGACAGATTTCGTGGCTGATACTTTTTAGTAAGGCCTTCAATCCTCTCCACATTAATGCATTTGTAAGGCGATTATCTGCATAGAAGATGATGAACTAAACAACAGTACTTCAGCTGACGTAGCTCTGGATTTTTTTGTGTATTTCATTATAGTCGGGTATCTTCTGAAGCGCTCAGAAGGGTAAGCAATGGAAGTCATTCGAAGGTCGAAGCGGAGTTCACCAGGGATGTATTCTACCGCCCGTGCTATTTCTCTCTTAGTAATAGAAGACGTCCTCGAAGGAGCCTTAAGCCCTCTTCACAACTGCGGCCTTAAATGGACGATAAATAGCAGGCTACATCACATCGATTATGCTGACGATGTATACCTCTTGGCTCATCGCCTAACCGAACTTATGGATATGGGTTCAGTCTGCCGGCCTTAAAATCATGATTTGAAGTTTAGGCTCATCAAGTCGAATGTGCTGCCGGTACTGCCGTACAGTAGTTCCACATGGAAAATCATCACCGCTATAAGCAGTCGCTTACAAGATTTTATCAACCGCTGTCTATGGATTATATTCCGATTTTTCTGGCCAAAAATAATGCCAAACAAGGAATTGTTCGAAAAAAAACACTAGAAATTTGAATTAGGAGACAGAAATGGAAGTGCTTTATGCAAGGAAGACGCTAACATAGCGAAAAAGACAATAAAATGAGACCCACTCACAGCGAGTGGATGAGCGCCTGGTAGGCCAAGGGAAGCCTAGAAAATAACTGTGTATCGCGAGTCGGCTCAACTCAGGTTAAGCTGAAAACAGGTGAAGGCGTTATCCAGTAAACGGAAACATTGGTGATAAAGATGATAGTCGTGCAACAGCATTCGTTGAAATTCTGAACCCATTGGTATAACTCTTACAGGGTTAAACTATCCTATTTCAAAGTTATGAAATTGAAATATTCCCAGCGCTTTTTTCAACACTGAAATTTCGAAAAATTTTCATTCACTTTGAACTCAATAAATTTTATTTTCACATTCTTTCATTTCCACAACCCTTAGGCTGAGACCGCAAGCACACCTGTCGGCCTAGGCAGTACCGCTAGCAATGCCATACCTGCCAATTAAATTCTTTGCATTCATGAGAGAGAGAGCTCTCATGTGCCAATTTTATTGACTGTGTGTGTGTGTATGTGCACGTGAGTGTTCGCTTAACTATTCAACTGAAATGAAATCTGTGAGTGCATTTGTGTATGTGTGTGTGTTTGTGTGTTCACAATCTGTGTGGGAATTTGAGCAAAATCAACGATGATTAAATACCAACACGCAATCAACGCATACCGAAGTAGTCAAAAGAACGAAATGGAATTTGTGTAGAAAAATCTTCTATAAACGACAGCCAATTTTCTGAGGCAAATAAAGAGATGGAAAGATGCCTAAGTTTGTCAATTGTCTATTGTTTGTGTATTTCTTTAAACGGTATATTAATGGTTAGGGAGTTGTTGAGGTTAGAGAGTGTAAAGAGGTGGCATACTCAGAAGGCTCCTCTAGAGCTAAATAATATTTTAATTATATTATTTTAATTATTATTTAAAAAAAAAATACATTTAAAAAAAATTTTAATTTTTTTGTATTATAATTTTTCGAAAATATGCAACCTTCAAATGTGTAAATTTTGTGGTTGTCATTCTCGAAACTAAATTTTCGATGTGGGTGACTTTTCTAATTCAAACACCATTCGTTGGATTTGCATCTTTGAAATACTCTCTGTTGGAAGTAACAGGTGGCGCTAAAGTAATCCTCCTATCAGAAAATGCTATAAATTTTGCGCCCTAATGGCCCCTAATGTCAGTTCTGTTTTGACATTCGTGTAGTAAACACATGCGAAATACACGTTAATAAACAATGTTACGCTACACTGCTCCAGAGCGCGGAATATTGCTGACTATTTATTTGACCAATAATCGGTCGGTGACTTTGGCACAACGTGAATTTCGTCGCAGATTTTCTCGCCGTCCAACGCCTACTGGTGAAACACTGCGACGTTTAGCCGCTCGCCTCGAAGAGACTGGCACAACACGAGATGCTGCTAGGCGTGGCAGACCCCGGAGTAGCCGTTCTGCAGAGAATATTGCTGCTGTAGCCGAGGATGTCATGGAAGCGCCGTCGACATCGACCAGACGACGTGCCACGCAAATGGGTATCAGTCGACGGTCTTTACAGCGAATTTTGGCACAAGATTTGAAGATGTTTCCGTACAAAGTCCAGACGGTGCATCAGCTGTTAGCTGCTGACCGCCACTCGCGTCTAACATACGCTCAAGCCATCCTTAATCACCACCAAGAGGAAGATGATTTTTCATCAAAAATAATCATGAGTGATGAGGCCCATTTCCATCTTAGCGGGTACGTAAATAATCAAAATTTACGCTTCTGGGGCACTGAAAATCCGCGTGTAACCCACGAAGAGCCATTCCACCCGCTCAAAGACCCTGTATGGTGTGCTGTTTTCGCTGGAGGAGTCATCGGACCTTTTTTCTTCGAAGACGTCGCGGGCCAAACGGTTACTGTGAATGGTGAGCGCTACAAAGCAATGATCAACGAGTTCTTTTTGCCGCAACTTGATGAATTGGGATTGGAAAACATGTGGTTCCAACAGGACGGTGCAACGGCACACACTGCACGTGCCACAACCGATATGCTGAAGGATGCATTTCCCGGGCGCCTAATCTCCCGTTTTGGCGATTTGCACTGACCAGCAAGATCGCCTGATTTGACCGCTTCAGGCTTCTGTTTGTGGGGCTTTTTGAAGCCGCGGGTTTATGTCAACAAGACTCAGACTCTTGCAGCTCTTAAAGACAATATCCGTCAAGAATGTGAGGACCTATCGCCGGAAGTTTTGGCCAAAGTGATGGAAAATGTCATAAAAAGGGTTCAAATGGCAATCAACTGTGGCGACGGCCATTTACATGACATCATATTCTCGACTTGATGTAAAACAATTAAAGGACCAAATAAAAATAATCCACAAGAAGGATCAAAGTTTTTCATTTTTTTTTTAAATTACAGACAAAAAACATCGCAAGGCTACTTTTGCGCCACCTGTTATATAAAATTGCATAAGTTTTTTTAAGTACTAGAATCGAAAGATTTATTTTCTTATTATTATTTTTTTAACTACGATTATTCAAATAAAAGCTTGTGTTTTTTTCATTGAAAATTTAGTACGAGCATAGAGTTGCTGCAGGCGGCCATGTTGCAGGCACTAGACCTACCTACCTAACCACCTCTTTTAATTTCTCTCTTCACAAAATGATACCATACAACATTTTTGTCTTTGCTTATAATTGTTTTTTTTTTTTTTTGTATTTCTTAAGGGTTTTTGTGATATTTTTTTTTTAAATTGAGCTAGGCTATTATTTTTGGGCCATCCTAATAATCAATTCTACAGTAACGAGTTCGTGTCCAGAAATCGGCCAAGAAGGTGTTAGCATCAGTTTCTTGGGATGCGAAAAGAATTTTGTTTGTGGATTAGGTGCAAAGTAGTACAACAATAAATTCTGAATATTAATGTAACCTCTTAGACCAGTTGAATGAATTTATGAATGAAATTCATGAAAAAATACCCAGTTTGCAAGAGAAAAAAATTCTTTTTCATCAGGACAATGCAACTACAATGGCTAAAATCCTCGAATTAATGTTCGAATTGTTGAAGCATCTTCAATATTCACCAGATTTGGCCCCTAGTGGCTTCCACCTGTTTCCAAGCCTAAAAAAATCCACGCGGGGTAAGCGTTTTTCATCAATTGATGAGGTCATAACAGCTGCGGAAGCGTATTTGCTAAGGTATTTCGCAGATTCTCATTTCAAGGACGGAGTTATTAAATTGGAATTTCATAAGAATAAGTGAGAGGAGGTTCAAAGAGACTACACTGAATAATGAAGTGTATTTCAAACCATTCAATTGTGTATTTTTTTTCTCGAACGGAAAAATTTATTAAACAACTTAATAATTATAAACGCACCACTATTTTTTTTTATGAAAAATAAAGTTCAAATTACATCAAAATCTGTATAACGCAAATTTTGTACAAAATTTTTCAAAATCTCTTAAAACTTTCATATTTTTAATCATAATTTTTAGAATTTGGAGTTTTCAGAATTTTTTAAAATCTCTCAAAACTTTCATATTTTTAATCACAATTTTTAGAACTTGGAATTTTCAGAATTTATCTGGGTATGCAGTTTTATAGCTGATTAAATTTTGGTATAACAAAGCGCCAGTTTCAAGTGACTACAAAATAGCGTTGATTTTTCACAATTTATTTTCGCGCATGCCTTTTCTTCCATACAAAATGCAGGTTTAAATTTTTTAATATGAAATAAAAGGCTTTGCATCATCAACAATTAAATCAATAGTTTAAGCCATTCTTGATCCGTGGCTCTTAGTACTTAATTATTTAATACTTTAACCCTCAGCACCTCTTATCTTCAATATTGAGTCTTATAGCCTTGACAAATTGTGGCATTAATCGGGATTAACGACTTAATTTGGAATTATGTCAAGAATTAAGTGCAACTAATGCGGATAGACAACTAGACTGAATTTTCATAATTTAGCGGATTAGGGGAATTTTTCGATGGCAACATTGCCGAGAAATGACAGTTAATATCTTGTGTGAATTAAAATTAGTGAAACTTTTAACGAGAAGAATAAGAAAGACTTCACGCAATGCTAGTTTGCACTAACACATTCGAAATTACGTTAATTCTTTTGACATTTTGGAGCAGTTTGAGAAATATAATTTAAGATTTTTTTTAAATAAATAATTATTTCTTAGTGTCAGGACAGCTAATACCCGTATTTGTCGCCTGCTGTCCATCTTTTACTGGCAAAACTCTCCAACAAACAAATCAGATGTTCACTAATCGGCGTAACAATCGTCTGTCACACTACAATTTTAATCAGAATTAACTCCGGTAATCCCGACCAACGCCGCGATCTGTCTATTCTATTTCGGCACTAAGTTAGTCACTAAGCCACTCCTATCATCCTTCTATTAATCAAGGCCCTTTTTGAGAAGCCACTAAATTTTCTACAATAGAGTTCTCGCTACCTTTCCAGTGTATTCGCATTTACTTTTTTCGGCTTTTTTCGCATCTCCCCTCTTCACTCTCACCCTAACGCCATCTTACTTTCCGAAGTTCGTATTCGCTGACGACCTGAGCGGCAGTTCACATGAAGCCTTAAAGTACTCTAAGAGAGCTCTGATGAGAGTTAAGGCCAAAGCTGTTGGTTATCTTTGGCTGTCTGATCAAGTATGAAAACAGCCTAGCAAACTTCTAACACCTTCATAGCGGTCACACTTAAGCCAGCCAATTTGGTCACGTCATCCTCGAATATTCTCTTACAACTCTTTACCGGCATGAGGCACTTCAGCCGAATGTATGAGTTTCAAATCCAGTTAAAGCATTTAAGAGAACTTGAAGAATTGCGCTACATAAATATGTAAATAATTGTATGCGTAGAAGAGTTGCTGAGAATCGTTCCACTTACACACACACACGAGTACACGCAAATAAAACTCGTGGAAAGCTAAGTCATGCAATAAAGAGTTTTGAAACAATCGCCATTCTTTGCATAACAACTTTGTAAGTCTTACATAAGTATGTTTGTGTGTACATTAGGATGGCCAAAGCAACATTGCTTTTTTATGCTGCTCCCAAAATTTTGTTATACAGCCGTAAAATTAGTCTCCTTAATATATAAATGTTTTCCCATTATTCCTACAAGGAACGTAGGTGATATTTCCATTTCCGAAAAATGTATCATTCAATTTTTTTTTCAATAACTTTGTTGATGTCTAATTCACAAGCGTCCAATAAAATTGACAACCGACGCCAATTGCAAAAATTGTAAATCTTCCGAAAGTGTAATTAATTTCGAGCTACCTAAGTATATTTTTATTTAATATTATAATAAAGGGTGGTTAAATTTCAAGCGTCGATGTTGAATGACCACACCTAAACGTCAACGACACCGTTGGACTTCTTTCTTTGGAATTATTTGAAAGAAAAGGTCTACATCGATAAGCTAGGATGAGATAATTCGGCTCATTAACGGCATAGAACCTCAATTATACCTCAGCTTCATCGAAAATTTGGACCATCGGATGGAGGCATTTGGCCAATATTTTCTTCCATACGTAATTGAGCCATACCAATATTATCATAATAAAGAGAAGTGACAATAATTTAAAAAAAAAAATTGTACTTTGTTCAAAATCAACACCGGCCCTTGAAACTTAACCACCCTTTATATTCACCCGTCAGTGCTTTGAAAACTACTATGGAATTTATATAGGAGAAAAAAGATTTTATTCATAAAAACAATTAATATTTTTATCGACACTTTTTAATATATTTTAATTTTTTGTTTTTAATATTTAATAAAAAATTTATATATTTATTTTTTTTATGAATTTAATACTTAAAAGAAAATTCAAATAGATTAAAAAGTGTCGATTAATATTTTTATTTTTTTTATTTTGAACATTTCTTTTTAAATTTTGATTGATTTTCAGTAGCATTTTGAAAAATAGTAAATTTTTTTAACAAATCATAGAGTATCAATTTGTGACGTTTATGAAAGGAAATTAAAAAAAAAGATGAAATTGTTTCATACCAAATACTCGGAAAAGTGCAAAAGTCCATTTTGCAAATTCACTCATAATTTTTAAAGCTCTGGCATCACAACACGCGGTGTTCGCAAGTGGTCCCCCATCTAAGTACTAACCGCGCCCGACGCTGCTTAATTTAGGCGATCGGACAAGAGCCGATGTTTTCAGCGTGGGTAGGATCGTTGGCACAAAAATTAAAAAACTAAAATATTAAAAACAAAAATATTAAAAACAAAAATATAAAAAAAAAA
The DNA here is from genome assembly GCF_028408465.1 of Anastrepha ludens. Lineage (NCBI taxonomy): Eukaryota > Metazoa > Arthropoda > Insecta > Diptera > Tephritidae > Anastrepha > Anastrepha ludens. Next base: position 20,848,192 of record NC_071499.1, on the reverse strand, counting down.
AAAAACTTGGCTGACTAAATAATTATACCAAATTTACGGAAAAGTGTATTTTCTTCTTTCTGTAAATTCACTCGTAATTTTCAAAGCTCTGCCTGCACGGTTGGGTACTAAATTCGGCAAAGGCCAACAACACGCGGTGTTCGCAAGCGGTCTCCCATCTAAGTACTAACCGCGCCCGACGCTGCTTAATTTCGATGATCGGAAGAGAACCGATGTTTTCAGCGTGGCTAGGGTCGTTGGCATAAAAATAAAAATAAAGATATAACATATATAAAAAACCTTAACTGACTAAATAATTATACTATATTTACGGAAGAGTATATTTTTTTCTTTCTGCAATTTCACTCGTAATTCTCAAAGCTGTGGCGGCATGGTTAGATACTAAATTCGGCAAAATCCAACAACTCGCGGACCCCCATCCAAGTACTAACCGCGTCCGACGCTGCTTAATCTCGGTGCTCGGAAGAGAACCGATGCTTTCAATGTGGACGGTCCCCCATCCAAGTATTAACCGCGACCGACGCTGCTTAATTTAAGTGATCGGAAGAAACCCGATGTTTTCAGCGGGGGTAGGATCGTTGGCATAAAAATTATTGTAGAAAACAAAAATATTTTAAAACTCAAAAAAAAAAAACTTGGTTGACTAAATAACTATCCCAAATTTGCGGAAAAGTGTCCTTTTTCCTTTTTGTAAGTTCACTAGAAATTTTCAAAGAAATTTTCAAAGCCCTGGCAGCACGGTTAGATACTAAATTCGGCAAAAGCCAACAACTCGCGGTGGTTGCAGGCGGTCCCCCATCCAGGCACTAACGGTGCTCGACGTTGCTTAATTTAGGTGATCGGACGAGAACCGATGTTTTCAGCGTCGGTCGGGTCATTGACATAAATATTAAAAACAAAAACAAAAACAAAAAACAAACTTAGCAGGCTAACTTCTTCGATCATAGAGCGATTTGGTGATACTCCCACCACAAAAAACAAAAAAATAAAATTAAAAATAAAAAGAAAATTATGTCCCATCCTAATACACGGACACGTACATAAGTCAGCTGCTTACACATTTGTACGATACTTTGTATGCAAGTAGGCTGGCTCAGTTTTGTGCTGGTCACGTTCGCAATTTGTTATTTTCCCATCAACTCATTTTGCTGACTTAGTTTAATGCCGCTCTGTTGCTATCGTTTTCCTCTCGCTCTTTCTATGCTGAGAGAATGCGCCGCAAATGAAATCTTCACTTCAACATTTATGATTGCACGTTTGACTTCATTGATTTCGCAATTGATTGGCGTGCACACATACATATATGGAATATTTACTCATATATAAACGCTCCTATGCAGTGAAATGTAGCATAGCTCTGGGCGCGTGCTGAACAATTTAGCAAATATGCGGACAATTGAGTAATGAATAAAAATCATAATTCAATAAAAATCAATGAACGCAAGTTGACTGCCATTCCCTAGGCAGGTCATTTGATTAGCAATAGTTTAAGTCTTTAAAAGAAAATCAGAGTTTGAAAATGTTTGTTGATTTTTGATAATTTTTTTATACACAGAGAAATATACGAAACATCATAAATCGGCACACACGCAATCGGATCGGATTTTAAATTTATAAATAATCAAGAATCAACAAGTATTTTTCATTTAATGAGCCGAACAACTTTGCCTCTTTCTTGCTGTCCACCACCCTTACATAGAGCAGGGGATTTTCGTATCTATATTTGAAAAAGCAACGAAAATTCTGTTAAAATTTTACTGCTTTCCATATCAATTGTTTTTACGAATATTTACTGTACATATGATTTCTTTCCTTTTTCCATAATATTGTTTCTAATTTTCCCTCAAGATATACATTCCATAACTTTATGTATCTTGCAAATGTGAAAGAATTATTTCTAAGCCGAATACTAACAAATAATTTCTTGTACTCACTTCGTTAACCCTCTTATGGCCATAGAAAAAAAATACTTTGCAGATGTTCTTGCTTCACCTCTGCGAAGACAGGCACCTTGCCGAATCGTTAATCAGACCTTATCAAAGGATGGGAATGTGCCCGTTGACGTGCATTCTAGTATTGAGTGAGCGAATTATATTCTTATGGTTCGAGCTGCTTTTTGAACGATAACCAAGTTTCGCTCTGGGTTGGAACAATGCCGAGGTTCAGCCTGGCTGAGGGCCCAAATTAAAAATAGCACAGTCGCATACGGAGTGACCTGTTTAACTGTGAACACGAACTTCTGTGCAGGCGGACCTAAAACACTCGTGGGGCTCAAACTGATTCAAAATTTAAGAAAAATACTTAAATCAAGGAGGTCAGGCCTCCAAGTCTGACACTCATGGGACCAAAGCTGATTCAAAATTTAAAAAAAGTACTTAAAACAAGAAGGTCGATCCTCTCAAAGGAGGTCGGGCTTCCATGTCTGACACTCGTGGGGCCAAAACTGATTCAAAATACTTCAAACAAGAAGGTCGGTCTTCTCAAAAAACCGACGGAAGTGGCTCCATCACAGCTACGAGCAAGATAGTGATCAGACCACCTGATTGATAGGAGACAGAAAAGGCCAGAACGAGAGGGCTGGTCCCAGCACGAGCAATGCAGAAGGCAACGGTAGCCGAGGGGGCTTGGACAAACTGGTCTCCAATCAGTTGATAACAGGAGTTTTGGGGTTAACTCCGCTTAAGGCGAATAATCCTGTCTTCACCTCAACATCTTACAGGGGTGGGGCATCTGTTCCAGGTTTAACCGACAGGTTGCCATAGAAGGACCTAGTATCTCTAGAGGGCCTACTAATGTAGAACAAGAGGGACTGGCTAAATATAACCGTCCCTTAACTCAGAGGTACTACGACAAAAAGGCGACCAATAGGACTTTTTTTAGACTTTGAGGTATGCAACCGGTCAGCTAACCGAAGTACAAGCCGAATCGCTAGAATCAGCAAGGGGAGCAGTATCCGATTTGGGAAAACTGGCGTATAATATCATTGGTTAGCGATGCACGCATTTCTGCTATGTCTGATTTTACAAGAAATTTCTTCTATAGAAAAGCAAATGAATTCATGCTTTTTATATATCACAGGTGCCAAACATTTTACTCAAGCAACATTAGAATTTACTCCAATAGTGCATCTCTCTTTTATTCAAACTCAAGCAGTATGCTTCGCCTGTTGTGAGACTGCAAGTAGTAGACTCAGGGAAGCAACAAAATGGTGTCTGGTAAGATAATCTCTATTTTCCAAGCAACTATCAGACAGATAACTAATGACGCACGGCCTGAAACAGAATTATACACACTCTCCTTCCGCCGAGATGGGGTGGGAAAAAGGAGCTTAACATCTTCGTCTGGAACCAACACGTATATATTCAACGACAGCTAGGGCCATCACAAACTCTCCGTAAGTAAGAAGCTCCCTTCATCTAATCTATGTTCTCCAGAAAAAGTGTTTACCGTCGCTCTTTGAGGCCCCCTTCAAAGAGGGCATGTTACGTTTTCGCAGATATTTTTCTGTTCGGCTTTCACAATAATTAATTTGTACATCTTTTCGCGATTTTTAAGTGGCGGGTCCCAAACTCAGCCCACAACCAGCTATCCTGGGATGCTTCGCCTTCTCACGTTAGCTCACTCCCGAACGGCTGTGCGGAAGCTACCCAGAGGATACTTGGGCTAATCTCGGATGTTGTGGGCAGCTTGAACCATATGTAGAAGAATAGTCCTGGCCACTCCCAAGTGAATGACGATTAGTATTGTAACTTTCTCCACTTGCGTGGACTTTTACATATGGAAACATCCTCCATTAAAATAATGTAGAACTCTTTTAAATAGCGTCTGCAGCCAGATCTCAGTATAAAAATAAATAAATGAGTGGCGCAAGCACTTCTGTTAGGTATTCAGCCGAGCTCCTCCTCCTATTTGTGTTGTGGTCTCGATGTTGTTCCACAAATGGAGGGACTACGAACGGCAGATTGTTTTTTGTGAGGAGTTTTTTTATGGCATAAATACACTCGAAGGTTTGCCATTGTCTGCCGAGGGGTGACCGCTTTTAGAAAAAGCTTTCTACTATTTGATGTTCATGCACGGAGATTCGAGCCTATGTAGAAGTCACGCACCAACCCATAAGGCTACGGCGGCCGAAATAACACCGGAAAAAACGCAGCCGATAAACTGGTCAAACTGGGTTCCGTAACGACCTCTTTGTAAAGATTAAACTCAGGACGTATATTATTTATAAGTTGTACTATCCACCTCCAGCATCTTCAGTAATTAGGTCATAATTGGAGTACGCCATTAGTCTGCAGAGCTACAAAAATTTAAAGGCCTGAATGTAATCTTAAGAGCACAGCCAGCCCATTTAACCCAAGCCTGACACTATTAGGTCCTCCGCCTTTCTTACCAGTCATTTATTGTCTACAGATCTCTCGCAGTAGTTCATTCGGCCGAACAATGTAGGCAGGCTTCCTCAGCAAAGTCTTCTCGCCTGGTATCATAGAAGTAAGACCGCACTCTCGTAGTTTCGCAAAGCAGCACCAAGAGGTCTTCTATACCAGCTTCGTCTCATTGGAGTTGGTTTTTATATTTGCCGTAAGGTATGGTATCTTGCCGTCTTCTAGGTATAGATCAGAAGTAGATCAGAGAGCCATTTCACTGAGAAAAGAATCGCTTCTGGATTTCAGAATCGTAGGACTGCCGATGCGCCACTTAACTTTACGTACCGTCTTATACGCTCCGTCCAAGATCGCTACAGTCAAGTGCGTATATCATCATAATAACCTAAAAAAGGGACTCTGTCTTCTGCGCCCCCAATCGAGAACTCGTTCCACCGCTGTCAACTCTAGAGTCCGAGACTGTTACCACAGATCCTTTGTTTACTACTTTCAGTTCGGTTCCGCTATGCCATATTTCTAAGCGCCTATTCCTGCATCCGCCACCCATGCAGGCGCTTTACGCCAGACCAGTCCATATCTGACGACTTTATTTCAAGCTTTGATATTAAGTTTTGAAAAATGATTGCCAGTTCCATGAAAGTAATAAGTCCAAATTGAAAAAAATACACTTCATTAGGTAGAATTTCACACAAATCTCACAGAAGGGTTAAACTCAGTTGCAGTTCACTGACCACTTTTCGTTTTTTGCCTTTTGTTGTTTCATAAAATTTCTTGTAGTTCCAGAGCAATAAGCACCGACGTCTGGCACTGAAGGTCAATGTGAAATATAAATCGAAAAGGTTATTCAATGAGCTAATTTCAAATTGAGTTGTATTTTCTATATTTACAAGTGCAAGTATTTGATTTTTATTTATTGAAGGCAATGAACGCAAAATACTCGAAATGGATGCGAGTTTGTTTGTGCATCTTAAGCAATCCTGTTCAGAAAAATTCACAAAGGCGATTAATTAAAAATTATTTCACTTCTTACATTGCATTGGGCAACTTTTTGAAGGTGACTAAGAGGAGCTTGAATAGTTGAGTGGCTTCTAGAGTGCATGCTCGGAGAAGCGTAAAATAGAGAGTCCTATTAAGAGTGCTTATTTGGAATTTAGTGTCCTTTTATATTTGTTTTTTTTTTTGCGACTGAGTTACTTACAAATGAAGAAATTCGATCTCAAAATTTTGTATAGTGAAATGCGTAATTCACAGGGTAATTGGGATGTAAAATGCGAATCAGAGCGGGCATTTTTTTCACGCTTTCACACTATGTTCTTCTTCTTCTCCTTTGAGCAGTCAAATCTCTCTCTCTCAGCTGCGGTGTTGGATATAAAAAAGCGCTAAAACGCCTATTTAAAGAAAAGAAAATGCCAAATTTTTTTGAGCTAATTAAAGAACAAAGTTTTTTACTGCGCGCGTATTTAAAATAAATGTTTTGAAATATAAGTAAAATAAAATATAATAATATATAAAAAATAACAGAAATTGTTCGCTTTTTAAAAGAAATGAGTTGTGTATGGCGTTGCTACTTAACTCGTAGGCGCAGGGGTGGTAAAATGTGTATTTAAAACTCGGATGTGGACATCGCGCGAATTACGATTGAAAAATTTGTATTTGGAAAGGATTTTTGAACGGTGTTGCCATTTATTTTTGATTAAAAAAGTGTTGGAATTGCTTTGTAATAAAAAGGAGGTGATTTAAAATAAAAAACTGCAACTTAAAACAGAACTGGTTTAATTTTTTGGTTGAAATGATTTGTGCATGGCGTTGCTACCTAACTTGTAGACGCAAAAGGTGTACAATACCGCAGATAAATTTTTTGTACTCGGAACATCACGCAAATTACAATTGAAAAAAATTTTATTTGTAAGATTTTTTGAATGGTGTTGCCACTCATTATTTTTCCAAGTGTTAGAATTGCCTTATAATAAAAACGAGACGGCTTAAAATATAAAATTGCAACTTAAAACAAAAATTGTTTTGCCTTTAATGGAAATGATTTGTGTAAGGCGTTGCCACTTAACTCGTAGGAACAGGGGGGAAAGATATATATTAAGTACATGGATGTGGATATCTCGCAAATACGGTTGAAAAATTTGTATTTTAAAAGTATTTTTGAATGGTGTTGCCATTTATTTTTGTTTAAAAAAATGTTGGAATTCCTTTGTTTATTACAAAGGTTGTGATTTAAAATAAAAATTTGCCACCAAAAATAGAAATTATTTACCTTTTAATAGAAATTATTTGTGCATGGCGTTGCCACCTAACTAGTAGATGCAAATAGGGGATAATAGTGCAGATAAATTTAGTACTCAGAACATCACGCAAATAACGATTGGAAAAAAATTATTGGAAAAATATTTTTTTAATGGTGTTGCCACTTATTGTTTTATTCAAAATGTGTTGGAATTACTTTATAATAACGAGGTTTTGCCTTTAAATAAAAATTTGCAATTAAAAACAAAAATTATTTGCGCATGGCGTTGCCACGTAACTCGTAAGCGCAAGTCGTATGTAATTGTACACATAAATTAAGTACTCGGATATGGGTAACACTAAATCAAGTTTGAAAAGTTTTTATATAAAAAGTATTTTTTGAATGGTGTTGCCACTTATTTTTTACCTGGAATTACCTTATAATAAAATGGAGGTGGTTTAAATAAAAAGCGGCAACCAGCCACAGAAATTTTTTGCTTTTTAATTAAATTATTTGTACACGGCGTTGCCATCTAACTCGCAGACGCAAATAATAGTACAGTCAAATTGCGTATTCCGATGTGGGCATCACGCAAATTACGATTGAAAAAATTGTATTTGAAAGTATTTTTTAAATGGTGCTGCCACTTAATTTTTTAATTCAAAACGTGTTGAGTGCGCTTTATAAAAACAGGAGCTGCGAAATTACGATTGAAAAAATTGTATTTGAAAAGTATTTTTCGAATAGTGTTGCCACTTATATTTTTTTCAAAAATTTTTGGAATTTCTCTATTATAAAAACGGGGTGCTTTAAAAAACAAATTACAAACGAAAACAGAAATAGTTTGGTTTTTGATTGAAATTATTTTTTTTATGGCGTTGCCACTTACCTCGTGGGCACAAGTGGGGGATAATAGCACAGACAAATTAAGTACTCTGATGTGCGCATAACGCAAATAACGATTGAAAATATTTTGCTGGAAAATTATTTTTTTAAGGTGTTGCCACTTTTTTTTTATTTAAAATGTGTTGGAATTGCTTTATAATAAAAAGCAGCGGATTTTAAAAATAAGAGTGCAACTAAAACCAGAAATAATTTGCTTTTTAATTGAAATTATTTTTTTATGGCGTTGCCACCTAACACGTTGGCATAGTGGGGGAAAATGTATATTAAATACTTTATGTGCGCATCACGCAAATAACCATTGAAATATTTTACTTGAAGATTATTTTTTGAATGATGTTGCCACTTATTTTTTATTCAAAAGTAGCACTTTATAACCATATAATAAAAAGGTCTTGCCTTAAAATAAACATTTGCAACTAAAACCAGAAATTGTTTGCTTTTTAATAGAAATTACTTGTGTACGGCGTTGCCACCTAACTCATAGGCGCAAGGTTGGAAAAATGTATATTAAGTACTTGCATGTGAGCATCACGCAAATTACGATTAGAGAAGTTGTATTTGAAAAATATTTTTTTAATGGTGTTGCCACTTATTTTTTATTCAAAAAGTGTTGGACTCACCTTATAATAAAAAGGAGTTAGCTTATAATATTCCTCATCCGATTATAGGGAGGAAAACAGGTACCACACAAGTTTATACGAAGTGCAAAGTTTGAAATTCTCGCATTTTCCTGCAGGGTGTCTAATAAGCAGCTTACAACCGCAAGCTGCTCTAAGCAAGTAAGTAAGTATGTGTGCGTATTATTGGTGACGCAACTGCAGTTGTTTGCGGTTGCGGTTGCACAACGACAACGGTTATTGCTCCTACCTTTGCCACATCTCTGGCTTCTGTCCAAAAATGCTGCCAGTTACTGCAGCTGAATTACTGACATAACGGTAACTTTTATACGAAACCAGATATGCATGCTTGAATGTGCAATGCGGACAGTCTCTTGTGTTCGCTACTCCTTTTCCTGTGTCGTCGTGCTGTTAATTCAATTGTCCTTGTCATGGTCTGGCTCACAATTAAAAGTGGAAATTGCAAACTTTGTTGCAAGGAATGTTTCGGAAACTGTTGCTGTTGTAAAAACTAAACACACACACACACACTGTTACATGTGCTTGGGAATAGTCTTGCAGAACAAATATTGGAGGCACATACATACATACATACATTAGCAGTATTATAGCTGGGTTTATGCCTTGCACATACTTTTATTTGTACGTGTGTGTGTGTGTGTGCGTGGTAGTATAAGTTTGCCTTTGCGAAGTCATCTTTTTGTTCTATTTCTAATTTTTTTTTTCATTTGCTTCGATGACTGCGTGTGCGTTCACTCAATGAAGCACACGTGTGTGTGTGCGCCTGCCTCCATGCGTTTGGCAGTTGGCAGCTTTTTGCAAGTTTGTAAAGATATTAAAACGGACATTGTTGCTTATTGTCTCTGTTGCTGAGTAACGAAGTGTTTACTTCTACCAAAATAAACTCACCTTGCACCACACATTAAATGTGCATACATACATACACACATACATACATACATGCATACATCGATACTTATGCCTGCACGAGTGGTTCCACTAGTTTTTGTTCTTCTTGTTTGTTACCACTTTATTTGTGTACTTTCATCGTAGGTTTGCCGCATTGAGAGCAATTTAGTGCTTTTTCCTTTAATTTTTTTTTTCTTCTCAAGTACTTTCCTCATTTTACGCACGTCCTGACAAGTTTGCTGATAATAATGAGAATACCTTCGGGTCAGAACCCTTTCGGTTAGCTCATTATTAAAAGAAAAGCAGAAACTTTACAAGAAAAAAAAAGTGGAACGAAGCAGAGAAATTTAATGCAGAGAAAATAGAAAACTTGGGTATTAAATTATTTATTATATTTATTTGTTTTTACCATCTACTAAGTTTACTTTTGGAGGCAGCTGCGTCCTCGTGCGAACCTACGCGCAGACGGATTTTATGATTGTATTTATCGCGACCTCTTAGCAATGGGGCTGATGGTAAACGAGGACAAAACGAAGTACCTCCTCTCATCAAACAGACAGTCGCCAGACTCGCGTATCGGCACTCACGTCATTGCTGACAGTTGTGATTTCAAGGCTGTAAGAGACTTCGTTTATCTAAGAACTAACATCAATACCGATATACATGTCAGTCCTAAAATCCAACATAGAATCTCTCTTGCCAACAAGTGCTACTTTGGACTAAGTAGGCAACTGAGCAGTAAAGTGCTCTCTCGACGAACAAAACTAACACTCTAAAAGGCTCTCATCATGCCCGTCCTAACGTATGGCGCAGAAACTTGGACGATGACAACATCCGATGAAGCGACGCTTGGAGCCAAAGATTCTTGGACCTTTGCACGGTGGCAACGGCGAATGTCGCAGGCGATGGAACAATGAGCTGTAATTAGCTTTACGCTCCGGCTCTGAAAGTATTCGACGCGGTACCAGCTGGTGGTAGCAGAGGAAGAAGAAGGTCTCCTCTGCACTTGAAAGATCAGGTGGAGAAGGACTTGGCTTTATTTGGTGTGTCCAACAGGCGCCGGTTATATATAAAACCATTAGCTGAAGGTGAAATCCAAAATAAACAAGACTGAGCTAAAATAATAGAAACGACAGGAGCTTTGTTCTAATAATTTCGAGTTTATTTATTCAAAATAGTTCCCACTGGCCTCAATACACTGTTTTGCGCGATCTAAAAGCTTTTGGAAAGAGTGTGTCAGGTCATTGACCGGAATCCGGAATGTCCTTCAGTACAAGCCTTTTGGATGGCCTCTACGGACGCAAAACGTTTTTCTTTCACCACCAAATTCAATTTTCCGAATAGGTAGAAGTCAAAGGGAGCCTCTTCAGGCGAATACGTTGAGTGATTGATGGTTAAAATGCGATTTCTAGTCAAAAAATCAGTCATAAGATTGCGGTATTTAGGATAAATTCGACAAATGCGATGCAACAAACGCTTCCATACGTCAAGATAGAAAATTGCATTGACGGTTTGGCCCATTGGCATGAACTCCTTGTGGATAATTCCCTTAGAATCGTTGAAAACAAATGAGCATCGACTTGTTTTTTGATCTCTCTACACGCGATTTTTTGGGTGGTGGCTCATCTGGGGCCTTCTATGCGGCACTTTCACGCTTAGTTTCAGGTTCATGTTGGAAACTCCCCGTTTCATTACCAGTTCCAATGTTGCAAAAGAAGTTCTCGTCTTTTCTCGCCTCTTTAATGAGGTTTTTCGAATGTTGAATTCTGAGCAATTTTTGGTCCTCAGTTAACTTGTGCGGAATGAAACGTGCACAGACTTTTCGAGAGCCCAAATTATCAGTTGAAATGCGATAAATCGATGTCTGAAGATATTCAACTCCCGTTTCATGAATTTCAACGATGATTTCGGTTCATGTTTTATAAATTTACGAACAATTCGCTGAAGTTTTTGGTGATTACTGATTTTGGGCGGCGTATGTTCATTGTCTTCCATCTCTGAAACATGTAAACCACTCATTTTGGCGCAAGATAGACAATCATCGCCATAAACTTTTTTCCTCAATTCAAATGTTTCGGTAAAGGTTTTACCGATTTTAAAACAAAATTTGACATTAGCTTTTTGTTCGAAACTCATTTTTGTACCGTTGACACAAACATACTGACACTTTAGATGCAATAACATCGCTTCCACTGAACCTGATGTCACCAAGCTTTCACTGGAAGTCAGTTAGCCATTTTTATGACGCCAGTCTTGTTTATTTTAGGCTTCACCTTGTATGTAGATGTAATTGGCTCTTACACCCTTTACTGGGTGTTTGATTGAGCTCTTTCTGCAATTTCACTCGATTTAGCGCCTTGAAGCTGCCCTATTTTTAATGGGGTTCAATGTTTCTGTACAAAAAATTTCTGCAGCTTCTTATTTTGCAAAACTTAGAATGTTTAGTAGTACAAGAAAAAAATCAAAAAAAATAACAATAACAACTCTAATGCGAACGAAATGGCAAACCTACCTTTTACGCGTGGGTGCCAATCGTCTAGTGACTTGAAATTCTTACATGTATGTATATATATAATTGGCGCGTACATTTCAGTTATGTGTTTAACCGAGCTTCTCCTCCTATTGGTCTGTGTGTGTCTTGATGTTGTTCTACAATTGGAGGGATCTACAGTTTCAAGCCGACTCCGAGCGGCAGATATTTTTTATGAAGAGCTTTTTCATGGCTGAAATACACTCCGAGGTTTGCCATTCTTCATTGTCGTCTTCTTTTTGGTCCTTCATTGAGACTCGAATCTACGTTCCCTCTGAATTCCGAATATTAGTAAGCACCAACCCATTCGGATACGGCGTCCGCCGTTTGCTGGAGGCAAATATCAATATTTTCGACAACTGTTCTTCTTTGATTGCTCTTCATCGAGGTCAGAGGGACATTTGTGATGTGTACGGAGAAGGTGTCATAGGTGAGTCTTTGGTTTGCAAAGTTCAAAAATAGTGAATGCCGGCTTTGAGGTCGATGACACGTCCCTCAGCGGAAGGTCTTCTGAATTCGATAAAGAATGTCTCAAATCACTTTTGAAGAAGAACGGAGAACGGTCGCCCAACCAGTCGTGAATTGGGAAAAAAATTAGCCGCGATCATAAAACGCGAAAGCGAAGCGTCAAGCCGGATCTTCATCCAAAGAAATGTGTTTAGTGCGACTGGGAGGGCATGGTGCGCTGCGAAATGCTCGAATGGAATGCCACGGTCAACAAGAAGCTCTGCATTGCCCAGCTGCACCGCGTGAATGAGGCTATTTGACTGAAAAGACCGGATCAAAGTGGTCAAACCATACTCATTCACAACAACGCCTGACGTCATGTTGCACAAGTCGTCAAAGCCTCACTCCAAGAACTCGAGTGGGAGGTCCTTCAGGATCCGTCGTTTTTGGTGGAACGAAGTGGTCAAACCATACTCATTCACAACAACGCCTGACGTCATGTTGCACAAGTCGTCAAAGCCTCACTCCAAGAACTCGAGTGGGAAGTCTTTCAGGATCCGTCGTTTTTGGTGGAACGGCATCAACAAATTGGAAGAGAGTTGGAAAGAGGTTGTAAGGAACAACGGCGAATATAAAGGGTGTTTCCAAAAACAGGTGTTACAGGTGAATGGATTGCGCTATCGAGAGATGATTAACGATTTTTTATGGCCGGAATTGGGTGGTATTGATCTGGACAACGTTTATTTTCAACAAGACGGCGCTACGTGCCACACAAGTAACGAAACCATTGATCTTTTAAGGGAAAAGTTTCTTTATCCTGATATCTCTCGAAGTGGTGATCGCAATTGGTCATCGAGATCTTGTAATTTAACACTTTCTGACTTTTTTCTTTGAGTGCACGTGAAAGAGAAGGTCTACGACAACAGCCCAGGGTCGATTCAATACCTCAAAGATGGAATTCGTGAGGCCTTCGAGGACATAGAGCAGCCACTTTGCAATTCGGTTATGGAAAATTTCGTGAAAAGGATATTGTCCTGTAAGCCTGGTCGTGGTGATCATTTGCTGATCTTATTTTCCACTATTAACGGCATACCTTCCTCTTTATAATGAGACAAACATCCGATCATTTATATTAAAAAATAGCATTTTTCTTTGAATATCAAAATAACACCTCTTATTAAAAAACCCTTTATAATTGATGAATTTATTGATATAATTATGGCTTTTTGTGTAAATAAAAGTCTTCGGTAAAAAAGCTACGAACTTATTCCCCAACCCGATACATATTGTTTATTGCAAAAAATAAAAACAGATGGCAATAAATGAAATTAATTTCAAAAGCAAAAAAATTTCAAGCAAAAAACTGCGTATTTTGTAAATTTCCAACTATGAACTACAATACACTTCAGGCAAATCTCGCATGTTAGTTTAGGTGTTCAAGCCAAAAACAAGAAAAGTAATTCAAACTCCAAACGCCAGATGACCTACCCTCTAAATATTTAAGCCACTAATCGCAATTTCAACAAATGCAACATCTTTCGAAATTTCTTCAATAATTTGTTAAACGTTGGAGGGGAAAAATTAAATAGTTTGAACGAATGGTGTGAGCAAAGAAACTCATACAAAAGTTCTTGGCCGTTATCTTCGATATTTAGTTTGTGCGCATTTAAGGCATCCAATTTCTAGCCACAAAGCCACAAGTTTTTTGCACTTTACCAAAAACTGCTGCGTTCGCTTCGAATGCCTGCCACTTTTCTATATCGTTGCGCTTCATTGCGCTGACTGGCCAGAACCTCATTTGGCCAGCGGAAGGAACTAACAAAACTCGCAGCTCAAAGCGAAAATATAATCAGCTCCCTCGTTGCTGTCAGCTATGCGAAAATGAATAAGAAATTTTTCAAAATTTGTTTCGTTTAATTGAAACGGAAAACTTTCTGAGCCTTTAAGCACGCAGCGCTTAACCAAAAAACTCGCTTCAACCGCACACACACACACACACGCACACAGCAGCGCAACCAAATGAATGCCAAAATGCCAGAGCACAGTTCGCACAATTCATGTGACCACCCACACACACACATTCCTACTCAGAATAGTGTCGTGCAACCACTAATGCCATTGGCCGTATTACGTGCCCACTCAAAAATATGTGCATGCACTCACCCACACACACTTGCACACACACACAGAGTATTAATCATAAAGTACACCTACACACAGACGCGATTATAAAATGTGGGAGGATTTTCAAGCAATTACAGTTTTAGAGCATTTAATGAATAAATGGGCGTGAAATTGTTATACATATGTATGTATGTGTGTGTGTGTGTGAATGTACACTCCGATACACTCGCACAACAGCTGTAATACTCACTTTTATTTGCAGCTCTGCCTTTACTTTTACTTTTTTCCGCATCCTGTCTGAATAGTTTGTTTATTTTTCTATGTGAATTTGCAAATGTGTGTGTGCGTGTGTGTGTGCTTAGTTGAATTGGAATTTTTGTATGTAGTTGCAATTTGGCTTCGAAATTTTCTGCCAGATTTTGGCTTTTTGTTCCGGCATTACGCCCAGCCATACTGCCACGGCTGCCTTCCGCTTCAGCAATTTGTGCTTTGCCGAGTGGATTTGCCAACGGGTGTCGCAAATTAATGTGAACACTGAGTGTTTATTTGTTGTATGATTTATTTTCTATTTTTTATTCTTATTTTTTGTGAAGTAACCAGGGAGAAAATTTCAAACTAACTTTGATCAATGGCTGGTGCCTTCTTCAACTCGATGACTTCAGTTAGTTCTCAGGTGAAACCAATGAAACGAGTGTAGCTCGAATAGTTACATTTTCATTGATAACCAAGCGGTTAATAACGCAATGATGGCTCCTTGCACTAACTCGGAATGTACTCAACAATGCAGATCCAAAATAAATGAGCCCTGCAGAAATGGGCAGGCTACTATTCCCTGGATATCAGTAGAATAGAGAGAGAGGAATAGAAGGAAATGAGAGAGAGCCGATGAGCATGCTAAGAGAGGCATTCGCTTGCTGAGATTGAGCACGTCAGAAACATCTCCTTTCTGAAAACGGAACTACCAGGTACATACCTATGAAATGAGACTTTCATTGGACTAATAAGTCCATAGATGTCGCTAGGAGTATTTTTAGATCATCCCAAATGTCTTGTTTTTTTTGTCTGTCATCTGTCAACAATATTCAGTTCATTGTTTGTTACGTTTCATCAAACAATGCATTTTTGTCGCTCATAAAAATGTCGAATTTCCTGCCTTTAAACTGCGATTTGCGGACATCGTTGATTTTCTGTTATCAATTGAAGAAAAACGCTTCTCAAGCTCATCAAATGCTTATAGAAGCTTTAGTAGCTCTAGGTAGAGTACAGTGCTTTAGGTGGATTGAAAAATTCCGAAGCGGTGATTTTAGCGTGGACTAACGAGGACCGTGGCCGGCCACCGAAAAAGTTTGAGGACGCCGAATTGCAAGCATTGATGGATAAAGATGATGGTCAAACGCAAGAAATGATGGCAGAGCAGTTGGGAGTGACCCAAAAAACCATTTCCAACCGTTTGAAAGACATGGGCATGATTCTAAAGATCGGAAGATGGGTGCCGCATGAATTGACAGAAAGGCAGCAAGAGAACCGAAAAACCACTTATGAAATGCTGCTCTCCCGGTTCAAAAGGAAGTCTCTTTTGCATCGAATCGTTGCGGGTGATGAACAATTGGTGTATTTTTCCAATCCCAAGCGTAAACGATCGTATGGTCCGCCCGGCCACAAGCCAATAACAACGGCCAAACCAAATCGCTTCGGCGGCAAGGCAATGCTGTGTGTTTTCTGGGATCAGCGTGGTATGATTTGGTACGAGTATTAAAACCAGGTGAAACAGTTGACGGTGCACGCTACCAATGACAATTGGCCGATTTGAACAGCGCTATACACCAAAAACGCCCAGAATATGCCGATTGGCGTCACAAAGTAATTTTTCTTGATGACAATGCACCGCCACATCGAGCAAGAGCGACCCGGGAATTGGTGGAGACGTACGATTGGGAGTCGCTGGTGCATGCGGCTTACTCACCAGACTTGGCGCCTTCCGATTATCATTTGTTTGCATCGATGGGCCACGCACTTTCCGAGCAGCGCTTCAATTCCCACGAAGAAGCCAAAAAATGGCTCGATGATAGGTTTGCGGCCAAAGACGGCGAATTTTTTTGGCGCGGCATCCACAAATTGCCTGAGAGATGGGAAAAATGTGTCGCTAACGATGGCTATTATTTTGAATATTAAATTTGTAATCATTTTTTGTTAATAAACGTTTCAAATTGAAAAAAAGTCTCATTTCATAGGTATCTACCTAGTATATGAGGACTTAGCTCTGGAAACGCAGTCGATATGGGAGCACTCAACCTCGTACAAAACTACCAAAATTATGCTAAGGACTTGGAATATGAAAACTACAGACTTTATTTTATGACTCTCTCGAAAAGACTGCAAAATATTGGTTGAAGTACTGACGGGACACTGCCTCACCCCCCAACACGCAGTCAAAATGGGATTAGTTCAGAGCGATTCGTGCAAATCATGGAACGAAGCGATGCAACGAAGCAGATATCTACAGCCAGCCAGAGCTGTTGATGTAAAAGAGAAGATTGATGGGATTTACGTTGGTGCACTGCTCCAGGCTGTCGAAGAAAGGATCTCCTAGTGACCTTAGTCACCTAGCTGCCAAACCGGAAAATTTACACCGAAAGTGATCAACAGTCTCCTTCTCTGAAAAGTCCCCACAGCTTCGGCAATAGAGATTAAATGGTAAACATTGCGTTTCTGAGTGTTTAACTATCGTTCAATGACCGATAAGCTCAGCCACGAGTTTGGAAGTTAAATGGTGTGGATTCCACAAGACTTTTTGCGTCATGCGTCTATTGTACTGGGGCGAAAAGGTTTGCGAAGTAGCACATGAAAAATGGAGCTCCATCTGTTCTGTGCTTTTCTGAGAAACAAATTGTGCTTTTTCCTTTTAGCAACAGTCAGTGGAATGCCGATGTTCAGGTGGGAGACCACTGAGGCCAATTCAGTCCACCCCTTTTTGGCAAGATAATCAGTAATTTCATTTCCCTCTATGTTCCTGTGTCCTGGACCTAGACCCAGAAAAATGTTATCTGCACACCTAAGAGATTTTATCTCTTTCTTGCGGAGTTGACCAGTTTGGATCTGCACCATGGCGTTGTTAGAGCCTTGATCGCAGTTTGACTATCGGAAAAGATATTGACTTTCCCTAGCTTTCACGTTCCTTAAGCTTTTTGCATGCCCGAAAAAGACTTCTGCCTGAAAAACGTTAGCAGTACTCGGCAGTTTTAATGAAAAAAATAAGTGTGCTGATTTAGAAAACAAACCCCTGCTCTGACTCCCGATTCCATTCAGAAATCATCAGTGAAGACAGAGGTACCAGCATAGGTCTGGATTTCTTAGTTATTATAATCCTACCTACTTGGAAATTTTGCCCTAGCATGACCCTCAAACTCCAATTTGCGGATAGAGAGATCTGTCCGAAGTTCAGAGAAATACCAAGGAAGAACTTTGTCAAGCTCATTTCGGAGCATTTGTGAAACGAATGTATTTGATCAGAGTGTATATGTGCATAGATAATTGGCACAGATACCCTTGTTAGGTGTTGAGTAAATCTTCTCACCCAATTTCGGGATCTGAGCTTTGATATCCTCGTACAAACGGAGGAACTTTCAGTTTCATTCCAACGTCGAACGGAAAAAGGCTGTCTAAAGGAGCCTGTTTCATGACTTAAAAGATCATTCGTGTTCTACTACATGCTTTAGAAGTAGTTAACCCCAACCCTACAAACTAGCACTACTACCATTAAATGTATTATATCAGGTCCCATTTAGCCCAGATGTGTCCAGAATATCTGCAACAGGAGCATTCTTGATTTCATTTGCATCCATTTGATCTCGATGAAAAATATGCAGCCTTCTCTTTGCCAAGGCAATACAGGTGAGTTTTGAGAGATGGTAATTTAAGTAAGGCGTGTAGGGGGTTTTAGGGTGAGTAAGAGAGTTTTAGAAATCTGAACAAGCAGCTATCAGCATTCTATAATCCCTCAATTTCTACCCTCACCTCCACGTGGAACGCACTGGCAACCTGAGCAACCATAGCTGAAGAGGAAGTAACCAATGCACGAGGGAAACGTGGCCAAGATTAACGATAGAGGAAGCTTTGGAGGGGCTACTTTTACAAATATAATTAGATTTTAAAGGCCTTCGAAAGTTCGCAGCGGCTGTCCTGGAATGCGCTGCTGCAAAAGGCGTTTGTTCTTTAGATTAGAAGCGGCCTCATGCTTTTGAGTATCTGGTCATCTTAACCGTGGAACTCAACAGATCTTCCTTAGGCTTCTAACTTAAGGATGTACTCCACATTTTTCGAGGTACAGATATAAAAACATGAATTAAAATCCGCGAGGAATGCAGTCTCCACGTGGTACCCACAGAAATGTGTAGAATCCACTCGCTACGGCAGCATGCACGTCGGATTTGGAGGTGCAGCAATTGTAGTTATATGGAAATAGTTTTAGAACTAAAACCTCAGAGGTCCTGTGTTCCATTCAGTTAGAAAGACATTGATGATGAATTTTAGTAATACTAACCTGGAATGTCCGAAAACCTACTAGTTACTAGTTTCCTGATGTCTACTTTACGAATGTTGTGCAGTTCCCTATTGTAGGTAGAAGATCTTATAAGCCTTTCGTATCAACGAAATTCTTTTGTGACTTTCCAATGAGTAATACTTTGAGTACTTTCCCAACTGCATACTTTGTATTTAGCCACAGTGAACATTGTTTGAATGTGAGTTTATACTGGGCTACGGTGAGCCGTGAAAATATATTTTGCGATTTTATTGTTATATCATTGCGACTGCTAGCTGCTATCGGGATACCTAAAACCGATTGTGGCTCCACCTCACTCTTCCAGTAGAACAACGAACAGGATGATGTGAGTTTAATCAAACTCACCTCCGCTGAGTCCCATATAAAAGTTTACTTCGCTTTCTATGCAGTAGACAAAGTAGCCAGCAATATGGGCTATAGATGGCATGTTGTTGTTGTTGTTGAGTGGTTGAGTATTTCAACTGAAATAAACCACTAGTGCCGTTTTACGACCACTTTTCTCGTGTGATGTTTCATTGTTGTTAGTTTTTTTAAGTTTTTTTGAGTCAGCTCTATTTCGTGTGATTCTACTTGAGTTGTATCTCTATGTCTACTTTGTATCTCTATGTCTGCGATTTCATTAATTTGCTGTAGCAAAATCTTACCGAAAGAGCGAAGTCTTACTCTAGCTAAACCTGGACATTGATATAAATAGTGGAAAAGAGTTTCTTTCATCCCCTTCGCCTAACACCTTCTGCAGATGTATTTGAAAGGAAGGTTTAGTCTGGCTGATTGATCTCCTACTTTCCAGTGAAGAACTGTAAGGGTTGCAGTGATACGTGGGATGCTTAACGGAGAGCTTTCTAACAGGTAATTCGTTCTCTGGATGTTGTACGACGACCATTTTGTTGTTGTAGTGCATGCATTTATTGAAATTGAAATTTGAAAGGTCGAGCCAAGAAGTAACGAGAGATTTGGTAACTTCTAAAACATTCAGGCTAAAAAGCCCATTGTATTTAAAGCTCTGAAATGTGAAAGGATGGATAGTCAAGGAGGGAAGGAGAGAAGTAACAGAAGGAAAAATATGGGATAGAATAGAGGAATAGAGGTAGTTAGACCTGTGAAAATTTTCCAGATTCTTTGATAAATCTGATTCTTTGATAAATCGTCCGGTTTGAGAGAACCTAAAACTCGTAGTCTTGCTCTAGCAAATGCGGGACACTCACAAGGAAAATGCTCAGTACCATCCGCCTCCTCTAAGCAATGTTTCCTATGGTGGTCATGTGTTGACCCCATGGATTGTATCCTGTAATAATACCGACCATCAACCGAACGTCTTTTCTTCCAAGTTTTAAAAGAAAGTCCGACAGTTTTCTGTTCCGGTTTGTCACAAAATACTTTGCAGTTCTGCAGCGTTCCTGACTGGGCCATCGCTATTTATGTAAGTTGTATACACAATCGCTGATCCACTTCTTGATTTCTGCATAACTGATTCCATTTACTGGCTCTGGTCCCTGTGGGGTAACCGCTGATCCACAGTTGGCCAATTCATCGGCAATTTCATTTCTCTGAAAACCCGTAGTGCCTTGGAAACCATATAAGTACGAGCTTATTCAGTTTTGTAACAGAATGAAGCTTCTACTTACATTCTTGAACAATCTTTGAGGTTTGCTTTGCGTTCTCCAGAGCTATAACGCAGTCTGACTGTTACTAAAGACTCCAATCTGTTTCCTGCTCCATCTCCTTTCAATTATTCATTCTGCTACTTTCAGAATGGCAAAAATTTCCGTTTGGAAAACAATTGCCATTCCTCCCATAGCGTAATGATACTTATGTATTATTCTCGTTTAGGTACTATCCGGTTCCAGAACATATTTCATTCATGGATCCTTCGGTAAAGAAATAATAATAACCGAAAAAACATCTTTGAATAAACTCTGGATTACTTCATTGCTCACGCAATGGATTTTTGACATCAAATTTCCTTCCAAATGAAACTGTGGGTGTAAGGTCGTCCTTAGGTGCCAAAAACAATGGATACTGCTCAGATAGCATCTGAAAGATTTCTCTGCGTGCCGAAGTTCCGCCTTGTTCGCAGTCAGTTGCTTCTACCTTCTCTCAGCTCAAGCAGAGTAGTGTGAAGCTATGGATGCTCTTAATGTGTTGAATGGGGTAGCAACTGCCATCACCGAGTCTTTTCTTGCTAACTCAACTGCTAACTCAACTGCTATCTCATTACCCTCTATACTCCTATGGCCTGGAAACTCATACCAGAGTAATTTGAAGCGAATTGCATAGATGGCGCACACCTCTCATCAGCTGCCTCGCCATTTAATTAGAATACCCCAAAAAAAATGTGTTCTATGGCGAATTGAATTTGCACAGAAAATAATGCACTTTTCATAAAGTTGGTATAAAATGTTTGCAGATCGATGCTATCTAATACCCACTTTTAATTTCGATTCAAAAACGACGAAATACAAAGTGCATAAAAAACAAAAAGAAAAAAAAAGAAATTAATATTTTAGGTTTTTTATGAGCAACTTTTTCATAGCAAAAATTCACTGGAAAGTTTGTCATTGCCTGCCGAGGGCGACCACACTTAGAAACAACTTTTTCAGCATTTTCGTTTATCATTTAATTTAATTTTTCTAAATAAAGGAAAGGGTATAATTTTTTGGACGTTTGTCACGGGAATTTGAAAGCTGAGAAAAAATATTATGTACAATATTTTTTTCTTGGCAATCTTATTTTACATGTCTACACATCCTCAGTACTTTTCCGCGTCCTTCGAAGCGTGGTGATACATCAGGCACGGACTCGAAGAAACTGAGAGAAAGTTAGCCCCACAATCTAATAGGGAGACATGCCAGTAGGTTAAGGGCGCCATCGAATGACTGTTCTGGAAGATGTCAGAGTTTAGAAGAGGAAGAGACAGTTGAATATCTTCTACGAGTATGAGGGTGCATGGCTTTGGATAGAAGACGGTTGAGATTGCTCGGTCTAGCTTTTCTGAACAACATTGCGGATGTTGCGAATCCCAAGCTAGTTAGTATAGCCAGCTTTTTAAAGGCCATACATATCAAGTACTATAAGGTTTAAAGACAACCAAGTATAGTAAAGATTAAATAGTTCCGGTGGTATCACAAAGAGTCTCTAACTGCCCTAGGTGCGTCGAAGGACAGCCACTTCCCCTAACCTAACCTTGCCTCACTAGAATCATCACATCTCTGATCTAAAATTTCATATGCAGCTTCTAAGCTTTCCATGCAGATATTTGCAGTAAACCTGTTGCCCTTTACCAACATTAGCAACCTTCAACTACGAGTAAGAGCAGAAATAACTAAATACCCATAAGGACCCCCATTTATCGTAGAATTTAATAAAGGCTCCATATTGAAATTGTGTTTGTGTACACACATACATACAAAACCGAAAACCAATGCACAAATTAAGCAAACAACCAGTCATAGGTTCCCCACTTCATCACTTGCTCGCTCCTATCCAACTGTGCATCGAACTGTCTAGGAAAATTGTTGATAATCCAATCCGACGCAAATAAATTAACTTCAGTCGAATTTCCCAATCGAATTGTACCCACTTGTAGATGCAATAAATTTGCTTTTGCCCTTTGCTCCTCAACAAAATATATACCAAACGTATGTATGTGTGTACATATTCATATGAGTGCGTATTTGTTGTAGAAACCTAGCATTAAATAGAAATCAACCAGATTGAAATTGCCTTATTGGACTGCTGCCACAAAATCGCTTGCGGCGAATTGCACGTGCGCTCACCCGCTTGTTGCTTTTGACGGTCGCATTTGCCATATGAATATAGCAGTGCATGCAGACATATGCAGTGGAGTGCATAACTATGTTTAGAAATAATGTTAGAAAGGTAAATATGTACTAGTCCGTTGGGAACTAGTTCGCGACTAGTTGAAAATAAAATGAGTAAAATGTATTTCAATTTATTATTATTTTTTTTTTTTGAAATAAGAAAGGTAAATTATACCAGTCTGTTGGGAACTAGTTGGCGACTAGTTGAAAATAAAATTAGTAAAATGTATTACTCTTTCAACTTATTATTTTTTTATCATTTTAACCAGATATAATGTTAGAAAGGTAAATATTTACTAGTCCATTGGGAACTAGTTCGCGCCTAGTTGAAAATAAAATGAGTAAAATGTATTTCAATTTATTATTATTTTTTTTTTTTGAAATAAGAAAGGTAAATTATACCAGTCTGTTGGGAACTAGTTGGCGACTAGTTGAAAATAAAATTAGTAAAATGTATTACTCTTTCAACTTATTATTTTTTTCTCATTTTTTTTATCTATTTTTTTTTCAATTAACAAAGGTAAATTGTACTAGTCTGTTGGGAACTAGTTCAAGACTAGTTGAAAATAGGATTAATACAATTTATCTTTCAACTTATTATTTTTTTAATTTTAATTAGAAATAATGCTAGAAAGGTAAATATGTCCTAGTCCGTTGGGAACTAATTAGTTTGCGACTAATTCAAAATTAAATTAGTAAAATGTATTACTCCTTACACTTATTATTTTTTTCTCATCTTAATTTTTTTTTTCAAATAAATAAAATAAAAAAAAGTTTATAACAAAAACAAAAAAATTCTATTTACATTTTCGGGTTGGAAAAACGAATAGATGAAATTAGCACTAAATCGATGAATCAGATGCAAGCTCCGGAAAAGGAAAAGATTGGACACCATCCACCACATTAGGGGCCACTTGAGCGCCGTCACATATTCTTCTTATTGAATGGAATAAACTTGGTTTTAAGTTCATAGTAAGGTACGGAAAATTTCCCTAGAAAGCTTTTTTCTTGAATTTTTTTTTGTAACCATATTCCCTCCACTCAGGAACATGGTGTCTCGACAAGACTATTCCATCGCACGCGGTTCTGGGTTGTTGCTTTTGCGCCGTCCGATGTGATATCAGCAACCGCCAGCTCGCGCATTATTGACCTTTTCCAAGTAATCTTTGGCCAACCGCGACCTCTGTGCCTTTGCGAGTTCCAATCCAGAGCCACACTCGTGATGCTATTTGCTGTTTTCTAGGCATGTGACCTATCCTTCGCCACTTTCTGCGTATGATTTGCGCCATAGAATGAGTTTCACAGCGCGCCGTTGCAGATGGCGTTCGGCCTGAATATTCCACAGGTGAAGCATTTGTTGACGAAAGATTGTAGTCTCTGTGTGATGGTGCTGGAGACCAGCCATGTTTCCCTTCCGTACGACAATACTGACTTCACACATGAACTGAATATTCGCAGCTAAGAGCGCCTGAGATTGGCGAACTCGCCTACACTGTATGCATTCGCCTTTGCTTTGTTGACCTCCAGTCCGACGGTGCTTGCCAGCGTGACTAGTCTGTCCGCCTTCGCTTGGATGCCAGTGAGCTTGTGAGAGAGGAGTCAGTTGTCATCGGCAAAGTTTAGGTCCTCGAGATGTCTGGAGAAGCTCCATACGATGCCTGTTCTATGCAGGGTCAATTGGCTAATAATGTCATCTAGGATGATGGCGAAGAAAGGGGCGACAGGGGAAAAACTTGCCTTACGCCTGCGTGAAGTACTGCCAGTTCGAAGTTTTTGTAAGGGGCATTGATGAGGTGGATTATCTTGGCGGCGATTCCCTTTCTACTCAATGCCATAATGAGACTCGCGACACTAATACATCTTTATAACCAACTATACGCAAACTTTTGGTAAGATATGTTCCAAGGAATGAGGACGTCAAATTAACAATAATATGGTTAAAAATCAATAAATCCCCTGAAGCTGATCGTATAACGGATAAGCTTTTTAAAATATATGGCAGCTACTAAGCGCTCGTTCTCACGACAGTCAGTTCGACGTTACCGTAACGGCACAGGTTTATATCCGGCTAAAGACTGTAACTCTAGCAACACTCCTGGTATTATGGACGGGACAGTAAATCATTAAGACGCTATTGATAGTTATGCGGAAGACTAAAGTCCATGATCAACCAGGTTTTTAAGCCCCATCGATGTGGTTTATAACTTCGAAGTTCTGAAAAAGTTCATTGTAAATATACGTCTTGAGTCTAAAATGTTTATCTCTCGTTTCCGTAGACAATTGAAGAGCAGGAACCCTCGGTTGAGGAACAAAATCACACCTTACACGTGTTTCAAATTAATCCTTTTATGGGGCAGGGATATAAAATGATGAGAAGCGGTTGTACTGAAAGTATTTGAGAGAGCTAATCTAGGAGAGAAATATTCTAGTCTACGTAGACGACGTCAGCCGTACAAGATGTAGTAGGATTTTTCTAGTGTGGACATTATAAAAACCTAAAAATACGAAACAGCTTAGGCATTTCATCGTAGAAGCGATAGCACTTCGGTAGGCAATGAGATCAAGGGTGTCCGCGAACCCCATTGAATTCCGCGGTGTTTTTGCCAATTAGGTGGAAATCGTCAAAAGCCTACTTGGCCAGTAGGCCGTTGGTGTGGGACTTTAACTCTAACCAAAATGTGCCCTCGTCCAAACGGTTACACCTTCCGGAATCTTGCTGTTATGTAATGCATCGAAAGGCCGTGATCGAGCCATTTTTCTGTCTTTGTCTGTGCCAGTAACTGCCCGGTGTTCACACTGTGACATCTCTTTGCCGTTTTTAGCAGCCTATTGCGCCAGTTGTTGTTGTCTGAAGTCCGCCTGAAGGGCCCATTCTTCCTCACGCAACATTTATATGCTTTGCAGCTACGCTAAAAGCACGCCATATGTCTGCCTTATCGCAATTTACCTTCGTAGCATTATTTTCGCAATCCTGTGGGAGGTCGGTGTTTCGTATATAGACTGAGCTTCCAACGTTAGTTCCCCGTCTAGTTCCGTCTTCAAAACTGAGACTGAGGGATATGTGTTTGACGTACTCATCCTAGACAAGTGGGTGCCTGCCTTACTCTCTCATTTCCCTCCATTCCCTTATGCGTTGGTACCCAGTAAATTGTGACTTGATTGTAACTTTCACGATGCTTCACGTTTCCTGTTAGGTTTTATTTCGTTACAAAATATAAAAAAAAACTGAGTTTAGCGGCAAATTTGAATATACGGTAGGCGCTTAGGTTCGGTGTCCCAACCCAATTGGTCGTAAGACGAATAGGGGCTTTGGAGCTCTGGCCGTGGTATAACACAGAGCCCAATTGAAGCTCTATATGAGGCGTTAAAATTGTCAGGAATCACCTTAACTCACCCATATGTTTGTATTTGGACATAGTGCACTGTGAACTCTAAAAAATAAATAAATAATGGACGCGTAACTTCTGCTAGGTGCCTGACCGAGCCCTTCTCCTATTTGTGGCGTGCGTCTGGATGTTGTTCCTCAAATGGAGGGCCTATAAATTTAAGCCTACTCCGTATGGCAAATTGTGTTTTATCAGAAGCTTTTTTAATGCAAAAATACACTCGAATATTTGTCATTGTCTGTCGAGGAACCACTGCTATTAGAAAAAACTTTTCTTTGGTGGTTCATGCACGAAGATTTGAACCTACGAACTTCCGAGTGGTAGTCACGCAACAAGCCACTCGCCTACGACGGCCAGCAGTTTGAGCAAGAAAAAATGGCTGGGACGCTTTGTTTAGCTCAGCCAGAGTAGAAGTATCAGAAGAAGTATCACTAGGCCACGTGACCTCTTATGTAGTATATTGTGATCAAGGATCTCTAACTGGAGGCGTCTAATGAATTTTAACACTTCCTCAGGTTTTTGTTCCACATCACCAGTGAGTTTAGAGTTCCACTACTTAAGCGTGTGAGTCTTCTTCTTGCCAGAGCAGAAAGTTCGCAGAAAATGTGCTCTGGCGTTTCATTGTCCAACTCGCAAAAAGAGCAGTCGCTTGTTTCTATTGATCCTAATTTTATCAAATGATAACAAGACTACATTGTCCCGTATGGTATCCAGTGAGAGTTCGTCTTCTCTTCTAGAAAGAAAGACCACTCAGGAGAAGCATACCAGTGGCAACCAGTGCATTTCCCGGCTGGGTTATATCTACAGCTACGGAGTCGTTTACTAGAATATGCAAGTAAGCGCCATGGCTGTAACTTCCGGTGGTTACTCGCTACATTAATAGCACTTGTCACCGCTGGTGAACAGCCAACTTCACACAGATTTCAGACTTGTACTCCTAGTACCGACCAGACATGCACTCCAAGTTAAGGCTCGTTTGTTAATATGGAAACTCCAACAAGTACATGGGTAGCATACAAGTGCATATGTGTGTATGTATGTGCATATGCTGTGTGTGTGTGTGTATGTGTATTCAAAAGTGTTGGTAAAAGGTGTACGAGCGCACCCATTGTTCCACCAGTTGCTGAGACAAACGAGCGCTGTCAGGCTCTATTAACACGGTCCATGCCCACGTATGATAAAGTTTTGCCATTAGTAATCGTTATGTTGTGCGCTGTTAGTTTTTGCAACAACAAAAAAGCACACAAGATTCGAAAAAAGAAGAAATAAAAGAGGAGAAAAAATGCTACATGCTGAGGCTGCCAACATTTTAGCCTTGCAGCCGTGTCGGTAAATTCATTTTATAGTTCTAAGCAGCAGCTGTAAATTGCTCATGCAGGAACAAATAAAATATGTATAAGTACATATGAGACATTCCATGGTTGCCAGGAGACAAGGCTTCCTTATTAAGCCTCAGATACCCAGGTATTTAATGACAAATTAAAATGTAATGCTACAAAACAGATTTAAGGTTATATTTTAGATAGGCGGGAATATTTTAGTCCACAATGACCACTAGCAAGTAAATTTAAGGAAATCGATTACTTCTGCAAATATTAGGTGCACAACTAAGATCCCGCTGTTTGTCAATAGATGCCGCCTGCAGTGTGTGATAGTCGATTTTAACATAACCTAAACGTCATAAACCAAGCTTAGACAAATGGAAAACAAATGGTCGCCTGTTTTTTCGGAAAAAATGGACATGTCGCAACCGTACCACTAGAACAACGCAGAACAGTAAATTCTGAGTGGTACACAACCATTTGTTTGCCAGTTGTCTTCCAAGAAATTAGGAAAACCAATCGCCAATGACGGATCACTCTTCACCAGGACAATGCGAGCTCACATACATCGGCTCAAACAACTGCATTTTTGAGCACCCAAAACATCGAATTACTCGTAATGGGTCATCCGCCGTATAGTCCTGACTTGGCACCGAATGACTCCTTTTTATTCCTATTCCTTTTTTTATTATTATTATACACCTGAAGAAGCGGTTGCGGCATTCAGAATGCATGTTTTGGAGGTACCTCATTCAGAGTGGCCAAAGTGCTTCGACAATTGGTTCAAACGCATGCAAAAGTGTATAGATCTTCATGGAGAATATTTTGAAAAACAATAAAGTGATTTTCGATCATTAAAATTTGTTTTTGTTCTCCAATCCCGACATATAAAAGGCACCCCTCGTATGTCTCTTCATCAAACTGTAATTATACTGAGATTTTCCATGGAATGCTCAAGTTCAGGAATTGCTCATTACTTATAAGCCTGAAGTCGTTCTTCGTAGAGCTGCACGTTGGCACATAAAAGATTTGAAAGATTAAATAGACGAGAATTTGATGCGCACGGGTAGCTGTCCGTCGTCTAGGCCGAAAGTTTAAACTCGTTTTTCTCGAAACTACTTTTTTCCGGCACGGCCTGCATGATAACTCATACAATTTTTAAAACTATTTTATGCGTTTTTTTTATTTTTATTCGAAAGTTTTCTATAGATTTGGTTTTTGATATTTTTGTTAAAGAATTTTATAAACATAATTAAAGTGTAACATTTACGACGTAAAATGCATCTTTTTTTAAAAAGCCGCAAATTGCAAAATTTCTCGTAATTCAAAAATCCGGCTCGACAGTCTATAACTGCAACTCTATTTTACAAGAATTTTTTTACTTTTTACAGATCCATCAACATTTCAAGGATAAATGATGCAGACCGTGGAGCAACTTTTTTCTCATTGTACTTTGGGTCAAGTGATTTTTCTTAGACTAATTTTTGTAAACAAAACAGAAATCAAGTTTTTTTATAAAGTATAAGTACTAATGAACAATGTATACATTTCCGTATATTTATTTCTATTGTAATCCCTTCTAGAAACAGTTTTTCTTTCAGCGCATCTTTGACCCTGCTGGACGTACTATATGTAACCCCTTAGGACAGAAGATGCTGAGAGAGCTTGCCTAGAAATTTTAGTGACACTCATCCCGTAGGAAGGCGGATTTTTATAACTTTTGGATAATCTTTTTCGGAAAATTAAAAGCTCTACAATTTGGCACTATTCAGTATGTGATTATTTCTATTCCTATTTGGACAGTCAACTGGGCAGACGAAGGGGTTGGTGCGTGGCTAAGCTTGAAATACCAGGCATGAAACAACAAGTGATAAAAATACTTTTTTCTAATAGCGGTCGAAAACATTCGCATGTACTTTTGTCATGAAAAGGCTCCTCATAAAACAAAAAACCATTTGCCTTTCGGAGGCGGGGTAAAACTGTAGGTCCCCCTATTTGTGGAAAACATTCAAGATGCACACCAGAAATAGGAGGAGAATATCTGAACTGCTTAAAAATATTGAAAATGGAGAATTTCAAAATACATTTAATACGTAAAAATGGATAAAATTATGCTGACAAATTTTGTATCAAAGTTTTCCGTAAACTACTCTTAAAATTTTTGGATTTCATCACTTTCGGAATGAAAAAATGCGAAATTGTCAATGCTTTACTTAATTTTCGCGCAATCGCTGATTTCTGCCTACAACTAAAATTTGAAAGAAGTGAAATATAAAGGGTTTTCCAATAACAGGTGTTATGAATGAATGTATTGCCCTATCGAGAGACGATTAACGATTTTTTATGGCCGGAATTAGATGGTATCGATCTGGACAATGTTTATTTTCAACAAGGTGGCGCTACGTGCCATACAAGCAACGAAACCATTAATCTTTTACGGGAAAAGTTTCAGGACCGTGTTATCTCTCGAAGAGGGGATCACAATTGGCCACCGAGATCTTGTGATTTAACACCTTGTGACTTTTTTCTTCTTGGGGGCCTCGTGAAAGAGAAGGTCTACGCCAACAGCCCAGGGTCGATTCAAGACCTCGAAGATGGAATTCGTGAGGCTATCGAGGACATAGCGCAGCCAATTTGCAATTCGATTATGCAAAATTTCATGAAAAGGATATTGTCCTGTAAGCGTGGTCGTGGTGGTCATTTGCCTGATGTTATTTTCCACTATTAACGGCATACCTTCCTCTTTATAACGAAATAAACAGCCGATCGTTTATATTAAAAAATTGCATTTATCTTTGAATATCAAAATAACACCTCTTATTAAAAAATCCCATAAATCCCGTCTACTAAAGGCAAGTATTCCAACTGAAGCGACGAAAATCTTCACCTGATTCCAACTAGGACACACAAATATCACTCACCAACAACTTCTAAAAGACTGCTTGCACCAATTTGCTCAGCGTCTAACTGTCCACTGTCCATTATTCACGTAAAAGATTACTGCACCAAGTACAACAACGGCAGAAACAACAGGTTTAAAGACAAGAAACATTTAGATTTATTAAAAGAGATTTCTCTATAAAATATGACAAAAATTTATGATTTTATGCATCAAATTGTATAAGTTTATCTTTTACAATTTTGTTCATTGAGATCCAACACAATTTAATTTTATTGTAATAATTTTTTACAATATAATTAAGTAAAATATCTATTTATATTATTTTACGCCGATAGTCTTACCTACTAGTGCCTTAATTATATTTCTAACAAATAAATGCATAAATAAATAATAAAAAAAAATCTGGATGTACTTTATATAGATGAAAAGGCGTGACACCTCGCGAAAACTTTTTTTTTAAATCTATGGTAGTTTAGAGTTATTCTAAACTCCACTTTTTTATACTAAAATTAAGTGGGCTATAAGCTGCATACTTCGAAAAAGTCTAAAAATGATGGTTAGGAATATGAAAGTTTTGATGAGATTTTGAAAAAACTTTGTAGTATGAGCATTTTTTTTTTAATATACGAGTAGACCCCTTGGGGTGCCAATTAATAGTTCTTGGCGCAAGCATACCACGGCGGAGCCCATATATTGCGTGTAGGTTGGGCTATAAGACACACATATTTATTTGTAGCTTACTGACAAAAAAATGGCTAAGATAAATTTGTAGGTGGCTTTTTTTAGACAATTACAATAGATACTTATATTTCGTATTCGTTTGTAAAAAAATCCAAGAAATAAACTTCGTTAAGTAATAGCAATCAACCATTTTCTGTGGAATGCTCCATGAATACTTGAAGCACAACATTTATGACCGTTCGAATGTCTGTTGCATTTGGTCAAGCGGCAACTTTATTTGATTAAGTTTATAATTTTCTGAGAATTCGTGCAAAATACAGATAAGAACAGCAGAATATTGGGCACGAATGTGTATTCTGTACGTGCATACGGAGATATGTACGTATGTAAAGGGTGGACCATCACGCTGTGGGCCAGAAGTGTGTCAAGAGTGGCGAAAATTTACCAAAGTCAAGTTCTGGAATCAGTTAAATAGACTAGACTGTCTTAGGATGGAACAGGAAACGATAAATGGCTGCCCAAGCCAGGGCGGTATACTTGGACAAAGGATCAAATTCGTACATTACGAATTCATACAGAGGAAAAATAGAGGGGGAAGAACTACTTACATTGCATTAAGGTAGTAGTCCGGTGTAACGACCGAAATTTCAACGTTTTTTCATGAATCTTTTTTAAAAAGAAAATAAAATGCGATCGTTTTGAAGTTTTTACATGTTTTATTGGTGTTTTGAAGTATATAAAAAAAAAAATTTTAAAGTTAATTTTATATTAATTTGTTTAAAACTTTTGACGTCAAAGTAGAGTCCTTAAAAAAAAGATGGTTTGGTTCGAGGAAACACACAGCCTTCCAAAGTCATCTGAAATAAAAAAATCAAAGAGATTATTATTTTGTAGACTTTATTTTAGGTCCCGAACCTAAAATATACATAAAAATAAAAAAACAAAAACAAAATGGCGGACTTCTGAAAAAAGTTCTTAAAATCTAATTTTTTTTTCTTCATAAATTGTTTACATTAAATAGTTTATTATTAAAAAATTTAATGTTTTAAAGGCCCCGGATCTAGATATGTGTGTCTAGAAAAACGGGTTAAATTTTTAGCCAAATCGGTTGAATAGTTTTGAGTCAGTGATTCCCCGAAATTTTCAATTCATTTTCGAAAACATGGTTTTGAGAAAAACGAGTTTAAAGTTTCGACAACAGAAGAGGGGACCGTCAGAGCAGCTGCTGCTGGCGTGTCACACGCTTTCACACTACGGCGCGCTCTCTTATTTTAGCTATAACTTTAAAAATAATTAAAATTTCTGTCTGAAAGTTTTATAGTATATTTTTAAGATGTTTTTTTTTCAAAAAATGTAAAAAAACATTGATTTTTTGTGCCCGTCACACCGGGCTACTACCTTAACACCTTCCAGCTTCTGAAGAAATTCACCAGGTGTGTAATGTTGAATCCTGCTATAGTCGTAGGTGTAGCAAAAAAATGAGAGCCCAGATATCTGACTCTTATCCCCATGAGAGGCAGCCACCGTAGCCGAATGGGCTGGTGTGACTACCATTCGGAAATGCATAGGTTCAAATATCTGTGCATAAAACCGAAAAATTACAGATTTTTTTTATCTAATAGCGGTCACCACTCGACAGACAATGGTAAGCCTACGAGTGTATTTCTGCCATAAAAATATCCTCATAAAAGAAAAATATTTGCCGTTTGGCGGCGGCTAAAAACTGTAGGTTCTTCCATTTGATTCCATCACAAATAGCAGGAAGAACTCGGCCAAATACCCAAAAAGGGTGTAAGCGCGGGAAAGCAGAGTAGCAGAGGAAAAGGTACTGAGCTGATTCCACCTCGTCCAATCCAAATTCCAAATCTCACCACACGCATACCTAATGTACAATATGCGGTAAAGACACCCACCAAATTCAAGACCTGCTGCTTACTTAGCCCTAGAGGCTCCCTCGAGCGCACCCGATCTACCCGTATCCAAAAAGATCTCATGACTTTGTACGTTTGCGCACTAACCCCAGCGCTCACTGAGTTGGCGCGAGGCCCATTTTTTTAGGAGTAGACCACAGATTATCAAGGGAATCCCAATGCTCTCATTTCTCTGAGTGCGACTCATGCGAGGGTCTAGGCAGCTCATCAGCCCAGCAATTTTCCGCAGTGCCACTGTGACCAGGGACTCAAATAAGCCTAATATCGAAGTATTCAGATGCAGTCGAGTGAGAAGTTAAGCATTCTTCGACTAATTTCGAACGTACAAGCAATGATTCCAGGTCCCTAATTGCCGCCCAATCAACTGCTTCTTCAATAGCGGCTTGGAATACACTTCAGTGATCCGATAGCCTAAATCTGAGCTTTATGGGGAGCTTTTCGCAGAATACTCCCCCATCAACTCTTCGGTCCAACTTCGAGCCATCCGTAAACATGTTTGCCATGCCCTGCCTTCAAATGTTGCCTCCCGCCCACTTCAGTTGTCTCAAAATGTTTTACACGGAGCGGCAACTTGAGCTTGGGAAACAAGAAAAAGTCACATGGAGCCATATCAGGCGAATACGGTGCTTGCGGAACGATATTAACATTATTTTTGTTCAAATAATCGCGAACAAGACGTGATGTGTGAGCTGGTGCATTATCGTGATGCAAGAACCATGACTTGTTGTCCAACAATTCCTTCCTTTTAAGACGAATGTTCTCGCGCAAACGCTTTAAAACGTCTAAATAATATTCAGCGTTAACCGATTTTGCGATTTGTGCGATTTTCAAGCACAATTTCCTTTACTTTTCCTTTTCTTTGTTCAACTTGAATTTCCATCGTTAAATTCGAAGAACACACTCGAGATTGACTTGTTTACAGTAGCACAGAAAACAAACTATGTGACATATCACGCTGAAATTTGCCATGTAAGCTTATAACAGTCCTACCAAAAAACAAAAAAATTATTTTTGCCACATGTCATCCGCGGACCTTTTTATTGATAACGTCTCGTTCATATTTGAGCAGAAGGTATGAATGGAAAAAGTTTTGGTCCGGCCCAGCGAGGGTGTACAATGATCCGGCACTATGGGATTGAACTGAAAGTTTTTCAGAATACTGGAGTGTATGTAGCTTAAGTCTACCTTATGGCCCAAACACCTCAATTTGATTGCGGCGCAAGCAGCGGAAGTTTCTCTTGCAATGTCCACGGGTACCACATTCAGCCTTGTGTTAAGCGCTAGAGTAGAAATGGTCCTAAGCCCCCCACTGATTCCAATGAGGGCAAAACTTTGGACCCTCTCCAGTTTCTTAGCTGGTGTCGTCCTGTCCAACGAGTTCCATCAGACAAGGACTCCGCAATTGGCTTTAGAATTGTATTATATAGCCAAAACGTAACTTTAGTCGAGAGTTCCATTTGCCGATAGCGCCCCTACATCCATACAAAGCGACAGTTCCTTCATAATTTTTTCCTCATTGTTGGGCTGCTACGTAATTCCTCTGTCAAGGATAAGTCCCGAGTCAGAGAGTCAGAGAGGGTCATCTGTCACGGAGCGCCCGCTATTCTTGGTCCAACGTTATACCTTTTTAAACATCTGTAAAAATTTCAAGCTCATCAAACTTTTTTCAGGATCGGTTAACTAATGAACTTTGTTTTTAAGTGTAGTGCAGTAAATATCAAAACTTTTCATTATAAAAACTTGCAAAAATACCTCGACCTCATTTTTGTAAATTTCATACTTTCGAAGTGCCATTTGAGAAACGCACATTTCAAGTTGGCGAAGCAATGCAGATTTCGAATCGGTGCTGTCCGCCCACTACTTCATAATTTACACAACCAGAAAGCACCTACTTTCATGCCAAAGTGTTTCCAAAGAAATAACAACAACAAAAGCAGCAAAAAGCATATTTAATTTTTTACTCTCCGAAAGAAAATGCGCTAATTTACTACTCTCACCCATCAAATGGCTAGCCACTCGTGGAAGTGAACATTTTAGCTGCTCGTGTTCGAGTTCGAGTAAATGCCCAGCAGCTGCTCCGTTGTAATCGCACATAGAAATAAGGGAAGGCTGGCAGATGTAACTGCATATTCATGTCGGCTCCACAGTGCATTACAATATCGCACATCCACGCACGCATTTAAGTATAAAAGGAAGTACGCATAGCAGGCAGTTCGCACGGCATTCATCAAATGTGAAATCCCATTAACATCAGCAACAGTGGCAAACATTAGCATACCTTGCGCGCTTGTATGTATTTGTATGTACATACATATGTATGTGTGCAACTAATTTAATTAGAAAATGAACTATTCCCATAGCAACAACTATGCACAAAAGGTAGCCAACAGCGGAATTCTAATGTATTATTCCCTGTTGAAAAATCCGTATTTAAGGAATTAATGGGAAAAAGAAGTCAAATGCGGTTTGAAAATCACCTTTAACGTAGTTTTATCCAAGTTTAAGATTTTGTTAATTTAAGCCTAACTAACAATGACATATTCACAAGGGATGTGACTAAAAACACATCTTTGACTTTAGTCCACATACCAGAAATATAATGGAGTGTCTGGAAGGAATTGTATAAATTTTGTATCTGCGGATTTGTAGACATAAATTAAGAAAATGTCCAGAAAAAACATTTACTTTTTCGTAAAGTTTAAGTTCATGGCAGCAAAAGTGCGTTGTATATTGCTCAAGTTTGAATGTATTCGTGATCCAACTGAGGATTGAATTGCAACCGCCTAGGCGCGCCTGTTTTACTTCTTTGCTGATGAATTCCTTATCGAATTCTTGCGATTTTTACTTTTCTTCTTCTCGGGCACTTGATTCGCGATGTTTTTTTACCTCTTTTCCGCATCGCTTAATTTTTTTTGAGAGCTTGTGCTTTTACTTTCAACTGGTCGGGTATGTCGCCTGATATTTTTTTTTTTCCAGCTGTGGGAACGTGAATATCTGCGTTGGTACCTCAAACGTAGCCACCTTCTTGTACCTTTAGGTGACCGCGTTGCTGAGCGATGTTGGTCTGTCTTTATCAGGTCAGTCCATAAGTTCGTGCGTTTTTTAAAGGTGGTTTTAAAATTAATCAAAAAGGTGTTTAAAGTATTTATTAATCAATAATATATTTTCCTTCATTATTTACAATGTTTTCCCTACGTTTAGGCAAATTTTTAATTCACTGCTCAATAAATTTGTTGTCCTTGGAACCAAAATACGCTTCGATATCCTTTTTTATAGTTTCTTTTGAGGAGTAGTTCTTGTTACTCATATGGGATTGAAGTCCACGGAAAAGGTAATAATGACAAGGTGCAATATCCGGAGAGTATGGTGGACGCGGCATTAGCTCCCATCCGTGCATGTTCAGCTTGCCTAATGTTTGCCTTGCGGTATGAGGTCTTGCGTTGACGTGGTAAAACAAAACTTTGCGTCTATCCACTAAAGACGGTCGATTTTTTTAAGTAGCTGATGGGAATAAGAATCAGCAGTTATCGTCTGGTTTGGTTCCAGAAGTTCATAATAAACAATACCGGCCATATCCCACCCCACCAAATAGACAGGAGAATCTTCTTGGGATGAAGGCCATCTCTAGGGGTCGGTTCTGGTGTTTCATCTTTATCTAACCATTGGCGTTTGCCAACAGGATTATTGTAAAGGACCCATTTTTCATCACCAGTAACGATACGGTTCAAAGAACTTTCATTTTCAAGCCGTTGCAGCAGTTGAAAACACACATTCACTCTCTTCTGAAGGTTGGCGACGGAAAGTCTATGCGGAACCTATTTTCCCAGCTTTGAAACTTTTCCCAACTGAACCAGTTGCCTGTGAACTGTTCCATGCGATAAATTTAACCTCTGAGCTATCATATCGACTGTCAAATTTGGCTCAGGTTCCACGAGTGCGAGCAAGGCGTCGGAGTTAAAGACTTCAGGACGGCCAGCGCCCGGGGCATCCTCTACGTCGCAGTTACCACTTCGGAATTTTGAGAACCACTTTTACGCAGTCTTTACACTCGCGGTATCCTCTCAGTGAACAGTGTTTATTTCTGCAGCAGCAGTTGTTGCATTTTTACCACTTTTATAAAAAAAATACAAAATATGCCTCTTATCCGCGTTCGAAGATTCCATTTTATTTTTTAACAACACGTGCTTCTATCCGAAAAAAAAATCACTTGTTGAATGCGCAATATATCAAGGAAAATATAAATAGTTCCGTTATATTCCGCGAATAATTTTTGTACGCAAAAATCGTACAAAAGTGAAACTATGGGTAAAATACGCACGAACTTATGGACTGATCTGATATTTATTGAACGACTGGAACGCGAACTTTGGAACGAGAGTTTATATGATTTTTTACCTTTCTTGCTTTTTGTACTCTTAAACCTTCGACCTTCCTTCCTGATCATACGAGCAATTCCATTTATTTTCTGAAAATTTGTCCAATTCCTTTTCTAATAAAGGTGAACTGGAAAACTGCCGCTTTCGCGGCTCTGCGGGTGATCGTGTTGTACTTGCATTGTAGTTTTTCGGAAATATAGAACACGACTGTCTGGATTTTTATTGGTTTCCATTTCTATCAAAATAAGTTTCACTTTCTCTTCTTTTGCGATGTCTCGACTTCTTTCTTCTATAATTGCTATCGTGACGATCGTTGCTGAACGAGTGATCTCGACGGTCTTTTCTGCTCCCACT
The DNA here is from genome assembly GCF_028408465.1 of Anastrepha ludens. Lineage (NCBI taxonomy): Eukaryota > Metazoa > Arthropoda > Insecta > Diptera > Tephritidae > Anastrepha > Anastrepha ludens. The sequence continues at coordinate 20,810,707 of NC_071499.1, read as the reverse complement.
TCTTGCCGCTTTATCCAACTCTATTGCGATAGTCTCAAATTAAGCATCCATTAACTTTGACAGGCTTAATACAGAAGTCTTCTTATTCAATTTTTTATATTTTTTTGCCAACTCCTTATCTAAATCTACTGCAGTAGCGCTGTCGGTATCGGAATCAGATGTGCCTTCTGGTGGATGATTTAGATCGCTTTTTGTGTTTTTTCTTTGATTTCTTCGACTTTTAGTCTTGAGAATACGATGTAGTTCCTTGAATTTTACTGGGTTCTCCAAATTTTTTTTCTCGACTCCATTTCACGTTGTTTAATTGGCATTGAAGGATCCTCCATAACTTTACGCTGCAAATCAACTTGTTCCGTTGATTCCATGTTACGATAAGCTAGTATAGAGAAATGCATACACTCATGTCCAACGTGATTTATATGTAGATTGTTTCGCGCCAACCAATTTTTGATCCTTCCGTTGTTTCTCAGCTTGCAATGCCTCAAATGAATTGTCAATGGTTCTATCAAGAAGATATTCTCGACGATTTATTAACTCCGAACTGCTTTTTGATATTATTATTTTGATAATATAAACTTAGGGAACTTTTTGCATTAGGGCTAACCTACTAAGCTAAAGTTCGGCTATTGGGTCTGCTTCCTTTTGAAAAAAAACAAAAAACAGAAAGGTCTTATTTTGACATTAGAGTCATGCAACTTATTACATATATATTGATGGTGAGATGCCAATCTTAAAGTCACATCTAGAAGTGCTAGAATATGTGCCTTTCTTAATTAATTTAAAACAATTTATTAGTTTTGCAGAATAATATGCATTTTTCGAGATCTTTCTTCCCTGATAGCGTTACAACGCGGACTGTGTCAAAGCTTCCTTCAAAATGCTCCTCCAAAGCGGTCGATCGTGAGTTTTTGCCCCGTAGTTACGTATTTCCAACTTCTTAAGATGGTATTCCACTGCGTTTATCTAACTGTTCCTCGGTCTGCCTTTGGCCTTCACGCTCATTAGCTTTTCTGTTAAGGCTTTCTTCACGGTACAGTCAACAGGCATACGGATCACATGACCTAGCCATCTTATGCGCTGTCTCGTTCTGAGTTAGATCGTTCAGTTCAGAGTTCAGTCGAATTCTATAGGTACCATCATATATTCTTATTAGGCCAAAGATCTTTCTTAAAATTTTTCTTTCCATGCTAGCAGTCAGCGCGCAGTCATCAACCTTAAGGCCGGCGGGCCAATTAGATGTCCTAAATTCAGTAGTTTTCGCGAAGCGTTGTAGGATGAGAAAAAAAACAATTAGCCAAATGAAGTTTTGGGGATAGTTTAATATATATTTGAACTAAAAAAAAAAATTTGTACAATCTCCAACAATATATTGTAAGTCGAGTTATCAATAGATTCCCAGAGCGCCTGTATCCAACTTCTGTACAAGATACAACTTGCAATTTTCATCTGAAAACAAAAAAAAAAAAGATCATTAATTTTGATGTAATTATCTTCGATGTGAACTAAGAAAATTGGGAGAAACACGTAAAATTCGAATTTTTGGGGAAGGTAGAAAAAAAAGTGGTTTTTCAAGGAAAAAAAAACTCTTCAACTGGGTAAAAAAGTCGCTTAAAAAAGTTTTTGGATGTTTTTTAGTATATTCTAAAGCAAAAACGTTCAAACATATCGATATTTGCAACAAAGTTAATTAAAATTCTTATTAACATCGTCCAGTCCATAATCTTGCAATTAACATTAAGATCGGCCGGCACCAATGAAGAGCGAGCCATTAGCAACTGAATCTGTTTTGCCTTTTGAAAACTCTTTAAATGCGGAGCAATATCGAAAGCGAATGAGAGTTTCAGAGGACGTTGGACAGACAAATAAGACCGTCGGACTTTTTTTTCATTCCTTTTTCAGTTTATCCGAAATGGCTCGCCGAGGCCGAGTGGGTTTGTTTGTGACTACCATTCGGAAGTGCCCAGGTTCGAGTCTCCGTGCATGATACACCGAATGATAGAAAACATTTTTTCTAATAGCGGTCGCGCCTCCGAGTGTAGTTCCTTTTTTTGCCAAGTGCCAGTTTTTTTTTTTAGGGCCATTTAGGGCGCATTGGGGCAAAATGTTGGGCGGATGAGCTAAGTAACCTGGCCACCCTCAAGGTGATTTTGGCGTAAACTAATTGGATTGGTGTTTACTTAAAAATCGGTGCTAAAATCGGAGCAGCCTGTGCTCGCATCAACTCAGCGAGCGCTGGATTAGTGTCCAAATGTGCAAAGTTGTGAGATCCTTCTGCCTAGGAGTACATCGAAGGCACTTGAGAAAAGTCCTACGGCTAACAAAAGCGCAGCTCTAGAATTTTGTGGGTGCCCTACAAAACATTGTCCGCCAGGTATCCACGCGATGAGACTTTGTATGACTTCGACTTTTTTGGCAGCTTCTCGAAGGATGAGGTAAAATAATTTCAGTAACTATTACTCAAGTATCGTACCGTCTCTGGGCCCTTTCTTCACTTTCCTCTTTTTTTACATCAATGGTACGACAGGATGCAAAGTTGGTATTTCTCGTCCAAGTGAGCCCATGAGCAACCTTTTAATTTAATTTCACCTACGAAAATAAATATAAAGTAGAGAACACTGAAATCCAGGCACTATACGCTTAATTATAGTTTAATTTTAACGAAATCTTCTTTTTGCACACCTGTAAAATCACAAAGATTTCTGTTTGAAAAACACTAGCAGTATTCAGCAATTTTAAGCAAATTAGCTGAGTTCGATCTAACCGCTGCCCCGACTGTGAAGACAGAGATACCAGCTTCGGTACAGATTTTCCTCTCATTCCAACACTGCCTGCATGGAAAGATTGCCCTTGCACGACCCTCAAACTCCAGTTTACGGATAGAGAGATTATCTCCAGAGGCCAACCTCCTTTAACCTTATTACATTTTGTACAAAACGACATTAAGGGCAACACTGAGACAAGTTCTACAAGCTCCGGTAAAACGAATACAAGCAGAAGTTTATACATCCTCAATTTAGTCATATTATTAGCCCTCCCGAAGAGATTCGAACTGTAAAATTGGCAGAAGCACTACGTTGTACATCCAAAGAACAACCCGTGCCTTGAGCCTGGAGTAGTAGAAGTACACAACTGGCCTTCTAATGGACTTTGGAGTCAAGTATCACTCCCAGATTCTTAACTCCCGCTGAAAGCGCTTGGATAATTATAGGCATAGTCTACTTAAAAATGTATTCCGAGCTCCGCTTATTTGGTGGCAGTAAAAGTCTGAGGTGGATACATTTGAGTCTATGACAGTAGCTTTTAGTGTATGATTCTTGCGCTGAGACGTTGCAATCAGTCACCGAAATAAAGAGTTTACATCAAAATATGCTGATCTTCATTCAACTACTGGAACAACTAATCCCAACATAAACTTCAACGTTCCTACCTCTACAAGTTTTTAGCCGTTGACTCAGCGAGTTTAATGCCAAGTTGAGTGTAGACCTTGCACGTGTGTCAGCTGACGGCTATTTTACCTCGACTTCCCAGTTTTCATATATATTTTGAAACCACTCAAAAAGGTTGGACTTCCTGTGGCTGTTCTTTAAGATCAGCTTTATGCAAATGATTCCGATTTTCAGGGTTTTATAAGCGTAGACTACTTCGAAATGAAATTCGAACTTCTAAGATGTAGACAACTTCATCCTTTACCATCCTTTACCTATAAAAATTTGATATGATATTTATGCCGAAATACGCAATTTAAACAAAACTTTCGCACTAAACATCCAATCATAAAGGAAAAGTAATTAAACCGACTAATGAGGCAGTCGGTGTAGAAGTGAACCCACACAACCAACAATTACAAAAATGGGTAAGTCATTTCAGCTGTGCGAAATGAAAATGCGAAGCGTGAGCAACAAAAATTTTAATAGCAAAAACAACATAAAGTCTCACTACTTACTTACTACAAATTTAAAAGCCTCTGAACAGCAAAAACAACTTTGTGAAATATCGATTTTATGCTAACTAAACAGCCAACATTAAACACTAATGATCGTTGTTGTTATTGTTTTTGTTTCCCCTGTTACTGTTAATGCTGCTATTGCTTGTGCCATCGCAACACTTGTTGATGCCATTGACGATGATGATGACGACGTTGTGATGTAAGTGCTGGTTTACCATCATCACATAATTATGTTGAGATAGGCACGTGTGTATGTGTATGTGTGTGTGAAAAGTACAAGTAGTGCGCAAAGTTTTAGCAGCTCGCCCTCTTTAGCAAAATATTTGAAGCTAAAAATCAAACGCAGGATTCGGTGAAATTCGAGATATTAAGAAAATGAGGAACGGAAATTAATACTTCTAATTCGAGATACTTATCGGAAAAACACTCTCTATTTAGCCAACAGAGTTCGGCGGCGCCTCTCTAAGCCGGCTGGTGAGCAGAGGCACTCTGTAAGAAGGTGTTCTCTCGCCACTACTCTGAGTTGTTGTGCTTAACGACTTGTTAGAAGAGCTGGAGAAGAGAGGCTGCAAGGTGATTGCTTATGCGGATGATGTGGCACTTATTGTCAGAGGGAAGTTTTTAACTACCCTGATGGAACTGATACAGGGTTAGCTAAGTCTAGAAGCACATATTGCGGTCTGTCGGTAAATCCTCTGAAGACGGAACTCGTCCCGTTTACGAGAAAATATAAAATACCTAGAGTATTTCTCCCCTCAATGGCAAGCGCTCCGTTGGTGCTCTCTGACAGGGTGAAGTACCTGGCACACATACTTGACAGAGAGCTAAAGTGAAAGTCCAAAATTGAGGAGAGAATTAGGAAGGCAACATTCGGCTTGCATGGATGAAGGTGCGTTATCGGCAAAAGATGGCGTCTCTCGCCTACATTTACATTTTGATTATATAACACAATTCTAAAGCCAATTACAGAGTCCTTGTCTGGTTGACTCGTTGGACAGGACGACATTGGTTAAGAAGCTGGAAAAGGTCGAAAAGTATGCTCTCATTGTAATCAGTTGAGCGCTTCGGATCACTCCGACTCTAGCGCCTAACGCTATGCTGAATGTGTTACCCGTGGGCATCGCAGGGAGAACTACCGCTGCACGCGTCGCATTCAGATTGAGTTGTTCGAGCCATAAACAAGACTTAACACATTCCCTGTCCGCTGAACCACATATGGTTCAGTAAACGTGCGCCTGATAAGCAGTGATACGTTCCTGAGCCATATGTGCGTCAGGGGGTATATGAACCACATGTGTTTCATGAACGTGCAGAAGCAAAAATGTCCCTCTACGCTCATGGACCATATGTGTTTCAGGTAGAAATACCCTACATCCGTTTTTTGTTTTTTAATTATTATTATTACTAAAGCTATCCTATGACTACAAAAAGCAAATTATTCAAAAAACCCTGTTGGACTTGTCGGTCAATTTTGCATTTTTGTATTGGGACAGGGAACGTGTTAAGCTACGGACACTCTAGTATTCTGAAAAACTTTCAGTTCGTCCCCATTGTGTTGAATCATTGTACACCCTCGCTGGCCCGCGCGGTACTTTCCCTATTCATATTCTCTCAAGCGTGATAGGGCACGGCAAATATTTTTACGGATGACTCGAAGTTGAACGGAGGAGTTTGTTGGGAGAGTGTTCTGCGGGCAGCTTCCGATGAAGCTCAGATTTAGGCTGCCGGACCTCTTTAGTGTTTTACAAGTGGAGGTGGCCGCCTTTAAGGAAGCACTAGATTGCTTACTTACTTCTGTAAAGGCCGCAAATGCGTGCTCCGACAGCCAAGCGGCAATTGGGGCATTGGGCTCATTCGAAATTATTTGGGAAATACCTGACTCCTCCCTCGATTGCATCGTTATACTTGGACATAAGGCTCATCTGGGTTCTCAATCCCAGTTGCGTAGAGGGAAATTGCTGGGCTGATGAGCTGATTAGACAGGGGACCCTGTACTGTGGTTCGCTTGAGATCCTGTGGTCTGCTTCTAGAAAAATGAGCATCGCACCACTTCAGCGAGCGTTGGGCTAGTCCACAAACGTACAAAGTCGTGAGATCCTTTTGTTACTGCTAGATCGAGGGACCTCGAGGGCACTCGAAGACACTCGAGGGAACGTCTAAGGCTAACAAAGCCGCAGCTTTTGAATTTGGTGGGTATCATTACCGCATAATGTCCGTTAGGAATCCATGTAGTGAGACTTGGAGTAGCCTCAACTCCACCTCAAATGAGGTGGAATCATCTCAGCACCTTCTTCTCGGCTGCCCTTCTCGTCGCACAAAGATTTAGACATCTGGGTTCTCACTTTTTTGCGGAATTCTCACACCTGCGGATATTGCGAGTTTAAAAAAAAGCAATAATTATGTACTGTTGGTCGTCATTCTCTAATCCAAAGCACCTTCTTCTTTCTCCACCTGTTTCGTTCTTTTTCTTCAATTTCCAATTCCGACACATATTGCCAAAGCAGTAGAACCTCTCGCAGAAACTCGGCCCGTTAAAGACGCACCCAACGTCCTCTTTGCTCGGCAATTCTGTTCACTTCTGATCGATCAACTGTTTTAAGTCACTTAGCTGGTGGCATTAAAGATCTGAAGTGGGTAAAGATCTGAGGTTGACTCTATGACAGCAGATTTTAGTGGATGATTCTTATCCTCAGACATTGCAACCGTTCATCGAAATAAAGGGCTTACATCAGGGTACGTTTGAGTCTATCACAGCAGATTTTAGTGGATGATTCTTGCGCTCAGACGTTGCCCATCTTTCATCTGAATAAAGGGCTAACTTCAAAATATGATTATCTTCATTCAACTACTGGAACAACTACTCCCAAGTTAGCCAATCTTTACAAGTTTTTAGCAGATGATTCAGCCATGGCCTAGTCGCTAATGCTTTTTAATTCATTGTGATTGTAATTCATTACTTTTCCAATTTTCATATAAAAAAAAAAAATGATTCAGCCAGTTTAATGCCAAGTTAAGTGTAGGCCTTGCGCCGGGGCCAGCTCACAGCTATTTGACTACGACATTTGTCAGCTGTTGTTCTAGTATGGGAGGCATTTTTCTTATGCATTTAAAATCCGCTCAAATGAGTCGACTTTATGTGGCTCCTATGCATCAAGCTTTTTCTTGAGGCCTGCTTTATGTAAATGGGTGCAGTTTTCCATGATTTTATCAACAGTTTCGAAGTCTACTAAAACGTGTCTCATCTACGACGTCATTATTATCACAACAGATTTATGGAATCACTGCTTTCATATTGCATTCGATATAAGAGAATTCTTGGGAAGTAAACAACTATTTGCCTGTCTACTCCAACTGTGCACCTTTGTCGTAGTGCTACTGAAGAAAGTGTCGAATTTTTTTCTGATTTTTACTTTATTTTTTATGGTTATTTTATTATTTTAGCCGTTCATTCGACATAAATACTTAGTTTCGTAACAGAGGTTGCCAGGATTTTGCACAGCACTGGCCTTATATATGCGATTGACTTGCCGTTTTGCCGCGCTTTATATGTCTCTGCAGTTGTGTGCATGATGGGACGAGATGCTGCCAAAACGTTGATGAGGTGTTGCCGTTCTTGTTGTTCTCGGTGTTCTTGCTGTTCTGGCTGCTGTTGAGCGGCGCACAACACAAACTCAACTTTAGTGAGCTTTGACAGCGCCGAGTTTGTCTGCTTATGTAAATATGAGAGCGCACGTGCAAGTGTGTGTGTTTGATTTGTGGTCGACACAGGCCCCTTGTTTGAATTGCACAACAAAGCATCTTTAACGTTTCTGTTGGTTGGTTGAAGTACTCACGCATACGTAGGCAGTCTTGTGCATATATTTACTGGTGTATGTGGATCTCAGCCCCTTTCCTGTATAAATGTTTGCTTGCCGCATGACGGTGTAAGTGCGCAAATGACTGTGTGTGTGTATTAGGCATGAATTTAAATTTCAATTTAAATGCGAAAACGGTCGAATTGTAAAAATAGTTACACAAACACACACAAATCACTTTCGCCCCTCTCCCCTCGTCCTATCCCATTTACCGCATCACTGCTTCCATCGTACTTTAGCTGCCCATAAACAACATTTACGAGTATAATTAAATCTTGAATTTGTGAAACTACCTTGGGGGGAAGCCAAATATGTGTATCCACACATACACACAAACATTCCCACAACCACTGGTGTCATTTATAAATGGGTGATTAGTGTCGCATATTTATGTCTGCCTCTTAGGTGTTTTGTCCTTGTAATCCCAAGGTAAAGAAAGCTGCTTTATGCTCGCATCTAATCGGCGGTTTTGTAGGTGTAGAGTTTTTTTTGAAAAATATTTTATGGCATTTAGTGTTTATAAATAACTTAAGACTTTGTCGACAGTGTCTTTTCGAGGTCATTTTCAGGCACAGTTCTTGAGTTGCTTTGGATCCCAAAAGTTTGCTGCAATAAGAACCAATTAGCACCTCGACGAATGGCATTTACATGAAAAACAAAAAAATCGTGGTTGATTAGCTAATAGCGCATAAGATTGGTGATAGCGTTAGCACCATTTTAACATACTTCTGGAAAAAGTAGGACTTAATGATGCCTCCGACATGTCAACCTAATCACGGTTTGGTGAACTTAACGACACTTAAAATAAGGAGGTTGAATTAGTTTTAAAGGTTTTTTTCGAAGATTTGGGGCTTTATTGTGAAAAAACGGTACAAAATAGTTTATTCGAAGTATTGGCCATCGCTAGCTACAACTTTCGCCCATCTTTCGGGCAATTTCCGGATGCCGTTTCTCCAAAATTCTGGCCGCTGCTTGGCTATCCATGACTCAACCCATATTTTGGTAGCCTCATACGAGGAGCACCGCTGCTCCGCCAAATCGAGACTCATATGCCGGAACAAATGATAATCGGAGGGAGCTATGTCTGGACTATACGGCGGGTGGGGTAACACTTCCCAGCCAAGCGTTCCAAGGTATTTTTTGACAGGTTGAGCAACATGCGGCCGAGCGTTGTCATGTTGCAAAATAACCTTGTCGTGCCTTTTTACCGTTTCCGGTCGTTTTTCTTTCAATGCCCGGCTTAAACGCATCAATTGCAGTCGGTAACGATCCCCCGTGATTGTTTCGCCCGGTTGGAGCAGCTCAAAATATACGACGCCGACCTGATCCCACCAAATGCAGAGCATGATTTTCTTGCCGTGAATATTCTGCTTGGCCGTCGACGTTGATGCGTGGCCGGGCAAACCCCAAGATTTTTTGCGTTTTGGGTTATCGTAGTGGATCCATTTTTCGTCGCCAGTCACCACCCGATGCAAAAAACCCTTCCGATTTTGTCGCTCGACGTCGCGCAGCTTCAACTCGTACGGGACCCAATGTCCTTGCTTTTGGATCATTCCCATCGCTTTTAGACGCTTGCAAACGGTTGATTTATCAACGCCCAATGATTCAGCAAGCTCCTCTTGGGTTTGGCACGAGTCCTCGTTTACCAATTCCCCCAATTCCGCGTCCTCGAACTTTTTGGGCTGGCCAAGACGCTCCTTGTCTTCGGTGTGAAAATCACCACTTTTGAATCGTCGAAACCAGTACTCACATGTTGAAATCGACGGAGTATGGTCTGGGTGGGCCTCCTGCAGCAATTCACGGGCTTGGGCTGTATTTTTTTTCAAATTGAAGCAGAAAAGCAAAGCTTCCCGCAAATTGCGTTTCGACGGCACGAAAGTTGACATACTCGAAGCACGAAAACACTGCGTTGTTTATACTTCAGCGAAATGACAGATACTGATAAACAAAGCCTAGGGATGAGGCTTTGTCATGAATATATATTCAGTATTGCCAACGCGATAAAGTGATAAATAGCGCCATCTGTGTGTCAGCTTTAAAACTATTTCAAAAGATTCGATTAGATGTTGTTTTAAAATCAAATATGTAGTAGTTTCGACTATCTGAGGCTTCACTAATTTCATTAAAAATTGTATGTGAAAACCTTCTTACGAGATTTGGCCGAGTTTAACAAAGCGCGCCAGCCAACGAGCCGCTGGATCTTTATCCGCTGCGCTATGTCTATGTCGTCGTAAAGCTCATACAGCTCATCATTCCATCGCCTGCGATATTCACCGTCGCCAACGGGCAGAGGTCCAAAAATCTTCCGCAAAACGTTTCTCTCAAACTCTCCAAGCGACTCTACATCAGTTAATTGTTCAATGGGTAAAATTCGCCAAACAGTCGCTTTCGATTCCTGAATGCCTAATTGTTGAGAACTTCGAGACATCGGATATCGATGCTGAAGTCTTTTCAGCAACACTTTGCGCTACAACAGCAGCCTTCTCAACAGCTCCAAATCCATTTCTTGATATTTTTCAGCACTCTTTAGATTGTTAACTCGTTCGGATGAATATTTCCATCAACAAAATTTCGAATTTTGTGATGGGCTATTTTTCCATCTTCATAACACTTTTGTTATCAATTTAGGCTACTGCGCACTGCTACCAAAAGAGATCTATTGTGCGAGGCATGCTGAGGCACCCTGTCATCGACAGATGATGGCCTTAGTGAGATATCTCTGGCTGCAGTGGCCTACTGAGTGAAAGTAGCTTATAAGAAATTCCTCTGTCCGGCGTAAGGAATTATTTCGGTTGTCGTAGACCGATAGGATTTCGCCTGTTTTCAACGAATTTCTTCTCCTCCAACTTTCTGAGAAATTCGTGAATGTGACCTTTTGTAAGTCCACAAAAAGACCCATAATCGATTAGAAGCATACTATACTCCCTTAATACTGTCCCTCACTGGGGGAGGGATTTTTACCAAACCCAGCGCACAACCAGAATACTGGGCTGCTTCGCCTTCTCACTTTAGCTCGCTCTCGAACGGATGTTCGGAAGCTACGTAGAGGATACTTGGGAAAAGTCCGAAAGTTGTGACCTGCATGGACCATATGCATAAGAATCGGCCTGGCCGCTCCCAAGTGAATGAAGATCAGCTAATTTCCGCACTTGCGTGGACTTCTACATATGGAACCATACTCCTTGCTCAATACCAGCGGCACCATCAGAAGGTCCTCTCCGAGCCGTTTGATACCAAATGAGGTTCCAGACAGGATGACTCGCTATCTTGTGACTTCTTTAACCTGATCCAATCAACCAATCTTTTACAAGAGCGTACAATTGTTGGCGTATGCCGATGATACTGACATCGTCGGCCTTAACAACCGCGCTGTTAGTTCTGCATTCTCCAAACTGGATAAAGAGGCAAAGCGAATGGGACTGGTGGTGAACGAGAACAAAACGAAGTACCTCCTGTCATCAAACAAACAGTCGGCGTACTCGCGTATCGGCACCCACATCACTGTTGAAAGTGAAGGACTGTATACTTAGGGCTTCGTGTACTTAGGAACCAGCATTAACATCGATAACAATGTCAGCCCAATGAACAATCTCTCTTGCCCACAGGGGCTGCTATGGACTAAGTAGGCAAATGAGTAGTAAAGTCCCCTTTTGACGAACAAAACTAACACTCTACAAAGATCTCATCATGCCCGTCTCGCTGTATGGTGCAGAAACGTGGACGATGACCACATCCGATGAGGTGTTCCTTGGAGAGTTTGTGAGAAAGATTCTGCGAAAGATTTTTGGACCTTTGCACGTTGGTGACGGAGAGTATCGCAGGCGATAGAACAATGTATGAGCTTTACGAGGACATAGACATAGCGCAGCGAATAAACATCCCGCGTCTACGTTAGCTGGTCATATGGACGATATAATGGATACAAACTCCGGTTCTGAAAGTGTTCGGTGCGGTACCACCTGGTGGTAGCAGAGGAAGAGGAAGGCCTCCTATGTGTTAGAAAGATCAGGTGGAGTAGGACTTGGCTTCACTTGGTGTGTCCAACTGGCGCGGCTTAGCACGAGAAAGAAACGACTGGCGCACTTTGTTAAATTCGGCCGAAATCGCATAAGCGCATAACACAAATCAAGAAGAAGTGGAGGAAGTCACTAATTTCATTTGATTTCGACATTAATGTTGATTCGTTCTCGACATGGCCACTCCTGCTCCTGATAGAAGTTCTCCTTCATTATCTTAAATCACTTTTCACAGCGCTAATTCCTAGATGCTGCCTTAATTCGTCAGCCGGAGCAAATGACTTTTGCTTCGAAGACATCCACATTATTCAAAACGTTAAATTTTGGACGTCAGGTCATGTAACAAAATTAACTCGAAATTACCTAAATCTACCCTGTCAACGTATCAGTGTATTCCCTCACTTAGTCCAACCGGAACCTTCTCCACTCATATTCCATCAAGGGTGGGACAAGAGTGGACGGGGGACTTCACTTGGGGAAAGGGTCTGGTGAACTTGTTCACGGATGGATCGAAGTTGAAAGGAAAGGTTGGCGGAGGAGTTTCTCGCATGCGATCAGCTCCCCATCAGACTCAAATTCAAGTTACCGAACCGCTGTAGTGTTTTCCAGGCAGAGGTAGCCGCAATCAAGAAGGCAGCTGATTGGCTGCTCACATGCGTGCTAACAGTCAGAAAAGTAAATATTTACTCCGACAGCCAAGCGGCAATAAGGGCCCTCGGGTCAATGATGCTGCATTCGAAACTGGTCTGGGAATGATACACCTCACTTTCGACTGCGTCCGAATTCTTTGACATAAGCCTCATCTGGATTCCTGGTCACAGCGACATTGCGGGAAACTATGAGGCGGATGAGTTGGCCAGACAAGGGACATGTGAGGTGATTTCCCCGCGAACGAAGAGAATTGGGATTCCCATGACTACCTGCGGTCTGCTCCTGGAAAGATGGGCATCGCGTCAACTAAACGAGCGATGGGCAAATACACAAACTTGTAAGGTCGCGAAATCCTTCTGGCCACGTGTGGGCCGGGGGCGCTAGGGCGAGCTTCTGAGGTTGACAAAATGTGCGATTTTTTGCGATGAATGTATGGAGGATGAGGTGGAATCATCCCAGCATCTTCTCTTTAGCTGCCCTGCTCTGGCGAGCCTAAGATCCAGGCATCTTGGCTCTTACTTCTTTGCTACGCCTACTGATATCGCTAGCGCTGACATTAAAAATATGACGAATTTCATCAGTAGCACAAATCGGTTGACGCAAACGCAACACAGTCATCGTTCATAATCCACACACTCCAAACCCACCCTCCTAACCATTCCAGCACCACCACTCCCCGCACTCTACCTGCGTCCCATCGGTCTTCCTCTTTCACCTCACCTCCTTCATAATGGTATCACAAGGGACGGAAACCGTTTCTCTTCGTCCAAGTGTGCTCATTCCTTGGACAACCATACCAACCTAACTTAACCTTCCTAAATCTAGTAAGTGGCATTAAGTATAGTTTTTTTAGTTTTTTATATTAGCTTCCCGGATTTTTAAGGCCTTTTCTGCCAGCTTTCCAGGTAATCGAAATCCGAGCCCGCATTCGCTTGGTTTATAAACTTCTTTTTCGAACTTCCTTTCTGAACTAATATAAATAACAACCTTACTATTTTTTTTTTTTTGTTTTTGCAAATTAAAGATAGGCCATCCCCATTGTGAAATATTGGTTTGTGCATTCACAAAATTTTCCCTTTACACGCACAACAACCACAGCCAACATGTTCCTCTTTGACAAATCGTTGACTACATAACTACACACCTGCCAGGTCATGAGGAAAATTTGCATAATTTTCTCATTTTTCTGCTGCCATTACTTATAAAAAAAACATTCTAGTTTTTTCGTCTGCACATTTTTTAGTTTATGTTGTGCACTCCTGCAAAAGGTCACCGGCACGTCTCTGTAGCCAATAATATTTCCAATTTTGCTGCTGAGAATTTTAGCAAATATTAAATTAGTTTAAGAAACTGCCAGGCAATCAGTCAAAAAAGGGCCGCAAACCTCGCTTATCCATCAATAAAAGGGCACTTCGTTGCTGCTTTGCGGTCTTTTGCCGTTTTTTAAGCTGTTGGCAACCTAAGCTGCGGCAAGCTTTTCTTCAACTTTTCACCACATTTTCCAATAGATTATAAAATAAATTCTTAATCGTTGAAAATTTTGTTTAAGTAGACATACTTACATATATACATTTGCTTTTACATAGAAAAAATAAATAGGTTTGCCCTTTAGTAAAGTAATTTCCAATTTTATGGCATAAGTAGTAGTAATAATATTATATTATATAAAAAGGTTCACACACACATACATATATGCAAATACATGCACTCTTCCCGTAACAATCCATTACTTGATAGACTTCTAGTAAATTTAGAACTAGGACTAGTTCTCCTTCACGCTTCCATTTGAAAAATTGATGTGAGGTGTCGATATTCTACCGCTGCACTAACTTTTCTATAGTTCGCAACTAATAGCAAAAAGAGACTAGTAGAGACTAGACCGAAAAAAACTAGTTCCGAATTGGTCTTCAATTTAATAAAATCAATCTTCCAATTTTGATTTTGAATAACTTTTTTGCTAAATAAAATATTGGGTAGTCGAAAAAGTCTTTTCCTATTTCTAATCAAACTTCAACTCATTCTTTTTTATATTTATAATGAACTTTATTCAACCAAATATGTACCAGTTTGGTCGACCACCTTTTGCCATTTTTCTTCTAGAGACATTATTCAATCAGTGTAAAACTTTTGTGGTTTCTCGACGAAAAACTGCGACAAGTAATTTTCACAGGCTTCTCTTGAAGCCAACTTTACTCCATTAAGGGAGTTCTGCATTGACCAAAACAAATGGTAGTCCGATGGTGCAAGGTCAGGGCTATATGGTGGATGCATCAAAACTTCCAAGCTCTCCCAGTTTTTGCCGAGTCATCAAAGATGTGTGTGGCCTAGCGTTGTCCTGATGGAAGACGACGCCCTTTCTGCTGATCAGTTCTGACCGTTTTTTTTCGATTGCTTGCTTCAATCTCATCAGTTGTTGACAGTAAAGTGTAGAATTCGGTCCATTAAATTTTTCACTGTGGTACCTAAACATCGAGCTTCTTTTTGTAACCAGCCTTTTTTAAATGGCAGCTTATGTGACGGTCCTGGTCAATCTTTTCCATAATTTCATCGACTTTTTCAACGATAGATCGACCGGAGCGAGGTGCATCTTTCACATCGAAATTTCCAGAACGGAAGCGAACGAACCATTGTTGTGCTGCACGAACTGATACAGCATCGTCTCCGTAAACTTCACAAATTTCATTGGTGGCTTGCGTGGCATTCTTCCTTTTTTTATACAAAAATTTCAAAATGTAGCGAATTTCTTCAATATTTTCACTCATTTTTGAACAGCTATAACTTTTTTTCAACTTCTCCGAATTTAATTTTTTTTTTTTGTTGAATGAAGCTTAAAATGTCACCTTTCTAACACCATATGATATGACACAATGTGATTGGTAGCACTGGAGATAGATGACTCCAACGACATCGATTGACAAAATACGAAAAGACTTTTTCGACTACCCAAAAAGAAATGATTTTGAGTAATGGATAGTGGCGTACGCGGACGACATAGTGCTTATGGTTTCAGGAATGTTTGCAACCATAATCAGTGAGATTATGGAAGGAGCTCTGGTATTACTCAGCAATTGGGCCACAAACTGTGGTTTAAGTGTAAACCCGAGAAAAACTGAACTGATGCTATTCTCCAGAAAAACCAAGGTACCAAACTTTAATCTCCCAAAACTAAGCGGCGTCAGTCTCACGCTAACCCAACAGGCAAAATACTTAGGTGTGATCCTAGACTCCAAACCCAGTTCGAAGTCCAACGTAAAGTACAGGGTAAAGAGAGCGAATATAGCACTTTACACGTATAAGAGAATGTTGGGTAAAAAATGGGATATCCAAACCAAAACTATCCAATTGGTCCTACACAGCCACTGTAAGGCCAATACTAACATATGCGGCACTAGTTTGGTGGCCTGCAACAGAAAAGAAATACAACCAAACCAAGCTGAACATGATACAAAGAACAGCGTGTATCTTAAGTACAGGAGCGCTTAGCACCAGTCCTACTGCTGTGCTCAATGTACTAACTCATCTGCTACCATTAGATTTACACATTAAAACAATCGCCGCCTGCAGCGCGGTGAGACTCAGCGAAATAGAAAGTTAGACATCAAGGTCCTACGGTCACAGTAAGATCCTCCTACAAGGATCCTCGCTGCTCAAAAACAGATCAGACTACACTGCCTCCAACCCCAACTTTAAGAAAGGCTTTACGGTGCGCTTTCCACCGAGAGCCGAATGGAGCAAAGGGAAGGTGATTGGAAGATACGATATCGAAATCTATACCGATGGTTCTAAGATAAACTGGTGTGGTGTGGGAGCTGGCTTCCATTCGGAGCCACTCAACCTATCTCAGTCAATTCGTCTTCCAGACTATGCCAGCGTCTTCCAGGCAGAACTTTTAGCGATCAGAGAAGCATGCAAATCACTAAAGCTCTATAAGGAAGTTGGTGCAAGAGTAGCTATCTTCTCAGATAGTCAAGCAGCTAAAGCCCTTAGACGCCAACTCCATTTCATCCAAACTGCTCTTACAGTGTAGAAAAGAGCTGGAATTGCTTAGTCATTGGCTTGAAATTACTCTGATATGGGTTCCCGGTCATAGGAACATACGGGGTAATGAGATAGCGGTAACGAGATGAGCAAGAAAAGGTTCGACACTACACTTAGCAGAGGCGGTGGCAGTCTCCACAAAACTGAACACATTAAAAGCATCCATTGCTTCACACTATCTTGCTTTAGCCGAAAGAAGATGGAAGCAAATAACTACATGTATTGCAACAAGAACACGTGGCCGTCATACGAACTCCAAAGGACAAATCACCTGTTAGGATGTTCTCGATCAAACATCTCACGGATCACTGCAACGCTTACAGGTCATAGGAAAGTAGGGAAGCATGCAGCCAGACTCAACCTCCCCTTCAATCCCATCTGCAGAAGCTGTCAATCGGAAGGGGCGAAGGAAAGTCTTTTCCACTATTTATGTGAATGTCCGGGGTTAGCGAGGGCACGACTCCGCTCCTTCGGTAAGCCTTTCCTACAGCAAATTAATGAGATCTCAGACATCGAGATAAAGGATCTGTTGTTATACTTGGACCTCACTAAATGGATCTGACTTGGAAGAAAAACAAAAAAAAAACATCATCACATGTCACAGTGGTAGTAAAACGGTGCTGGTCACTAATTAGGAGTATTTCAGTGGAAATATTCAACCACTTCAACAACAACAACAACATTGGAAACCTTTTTGCGAAGTTTTCCTGCGTAAATTTTTTGAATGACCTGGATTACAATTTAGCGGGTTCTGCTAAGTGAATCCGCACTAAACTTTGGAAGCAAACTTAAACTTAAATTGTTTTTTATTTATTACGAAAATATTTAACGTTTACATTTTTTTTAATTAAGAAAACATTTGAAGCACTAAATTTTTTTGTAATTATTAATTTTCTCCAAATCTTTCGCTTACGTTTGCATTATGGGCATTTTTCCAAAAAAAGCTAAATTGAAAAAATTAAGAAAAAGTTTTAATTTATAATTTATAAAAAATTTCGATTATATTATATTTCCTCATTTCCACAATCCAACATGGGCTCGTCGCCAATCGCTCAACGGTCACAAGTCTGGCTATTTTCAGCGATTTCTGTTCCTCTGCCTTTGAAAATAAGTCTCTAAGATACTTTCTACATTGAATTTTCGAAAGCTTTTGACAAAAAGTCACATTTTTTGCTTCTGTTAAATTGACTTCTCTTGGTTTTTATTAAACCTTCCTGTCCTGGATTAAATCCTACCTAACTGATAGGCGCTGCTTTGTAGCTGTTGATAAGGTTGTTTCACAACACTACTCATCGCGTTCAGGTGTCTTCCAAGGCAGCACCCTTGGGTCCCTACTTTTTGTTCTTTGACTGACGAACGACACTCTCAAACGGATGAGGTAACGCTTACGACGATATTTTAGATAGCACTAACTCGATACTAACAAATTTGGTATAGCTTTCTGCTGATATTGCTTTTGCTCCAAAAAGCAGAGCAATGGAGAGTATCGATGACATAAAACCTCCACAAAGCAAAAGGAGAGGACCCTGCACGCAGGAACCAATTGACCACATATACAAATGGAACACAGATAGAGGCATAAGAAGACGAGCCTATGGCACAAAGCTGGCTACAAATATGGTGGACCCAGATGTGGGTGAATAGCACTGGTCCACTTCATGGATGTCGTTCTGGGAAAGTAGTTCCAGGAATAGAGTGTCCCCAGTAGAGGAAAAGGGGTTTTTTTAGTGGCCACACCATTCGGTCACTGCAAGCACGAAGGCATTTTGAACCCTATCTCACACCCACCACAAAAGAAAAAACCAAAAAAAAAATTACTTCACAAAAACGCTTAAATCTCTGTATTGTCCATTTGTTAGGTCAAGAGGGGCGTTTATTTGGAGGTCTTACACTAAAATTCAAACTAACCGCTTTTGAGCGAGCTCAAAAAATGTTTCTATAATTTGCTCTCCACTCACTAAATTATTCTCTATCACTACCTTCTTACTGATCTCTCTTCGCACTGATCTCTCCATCCGTAAACTGTGTTTTCAGGCTTTTGCTAGGGCTACCTTTTGCGAGCAGGCAAGACTGGAAGGAGGGGAGAGGCACGGATATAGGTACCTCTGTTTTCACTGACGGATCCAAAATGGAATCTGGAGTGGGAGCGGGGGTTTTCTCTAAATCAGCCAGCATTCCGGTCTCCGCCGGAAAAGAGCAGCGTTTTTCAAGCAGAGGTCTTCGCGATCCTGCAGGCATGCAAAATGCTTCGAGATCGCTGTTGGGAGGGAGACATAAATATTTTTTCCGATAGTCAAGCTGCGATCAAAGCCCAGCTCTCTTCTGGTGAACTCCTGTAAGAAGAACTCAAACATCTCGATCGAGCTGGAAACATCTCCCTTATCTAGATTCCTGGGCACAGGAATATAGTAGGAAATGAAATTGCCGATGAGCTTACCAGGAAAGGGTCGATAGAACCGGTTTCAGTTGTCCTTTTCTCTGGCATTGGTGTCCCCTTGACCGTTGTTAAAGGAAAATTACACAATTTCTTTCTAAAAAAGCGATATATGCAGAACGCTTAAGGTGATGGGAGTCCCCATCCATTCAATTTCCAAACTCATTGCGGTGTTCACTGGTCACTGGGAGATCGGTACTTATGCGGAGAAGCTTGGAATTGCATACAACCCCTATTGCAGACGCTGTGTGGATCCTGCAGAGAAAGATACTTTCTAGATTTAGTTATAGTATCACCGCTCTCATATCGAGAACCTGTGCTGAGCTAAACTTAGTCTTCAATGCTTTAGTTTTTAATTTCACGCACTCAAGATCTTGTTTAGTCAAATATAGGGTATGGGAATAAGTTTCCGCCCTCGTAAAAGAGGTGTCGCTACTGGTACTATTGTTGTATTCGCTCTAGTAATATACTGGTGATTTGAAGATGGATATGTGAGGTTTCGATCGCAGTAGTTGACATTTGTTTGAAGCCTAAAGATCCTTTTCTTCTGACGCAAAAAAATGTCTACGTTCGTCCCGAAAAAAAATCATTTGCGGGAATTCGAGTTTCATTATTACCTTTTAAAGAAAAGTAAAGCTGAAACGTGTCGTCTATTGATCAGCATTTACGGTAATGACGCTCCTTCCAATACCACTTGAAAAGAGTGGTCTTGGCGCTTTGAAAGTGGTCATTTCGCCGTGGTGTAAATATCGCGAAGGGCACGGAAAAAATTTGAAGATACTCAACTACAACAATTATGAGATGAAGACGCATGTCGAACCCTCGTTGATATGTCTAAAGAGTTTTACGTTGACAGATCAACCGTCGATAAACACGTGGGCTTGCAAGCGATGTGAATGGTCCAGAATACAGGTAACTGGGTGTCACATGAATTGAAGGAGAGGGCATTTTGATATCGAGAGACATTTGGTGATGTGTGAGATGTTTCTTGAACAGCAGAAAAAAAATGTTTTCTGCATCGCATAGTCACTGGCCATAAGAAATGGATATATTATGATAAGCCTAAGCGTCAAAGATGTTGGAGCCTGCCAGGTGAACCAGGACCATCGACAGCGAAAAAAAATATTCATGCTTCAAAGGTTAGGTTGTGCATCTGGTAGGATTAAACCATCTGAAACCATCAGTAGCGATCGTTACCGACTGCAGCTAATGCATTTGAAACGAGTTCTCAAAGAAAAGTGGCCGGAATGGGACGGTAGATATGACAAACTGAGTTTGCTGCGTGACAACGCCAGGCCACAGGTTGCTGAATCGGTCCAGAAATATTTAGAGGGACTTAATTGGGAAATCTTACCCCACTCGCCGTTTTTCCCAGACATTGCACCTTCGGACTACCATCTGTTCCGATCAATGCAGTCAGCCCTTATTCGAGAGCGGTTCACTTCTTACGAGAGCTCGCGAACTGGCTCAACGAATGGATCAAGTCAAAAGAACTCGAATTTTTGTCAGAGGAATCCGTTTGCTGCCTGAATGATGGAGTAAAGTTGTAACTTTAAAAGGCACATGCTTCACATAATTCATTTATTATTTAATTGTTCAAATAATTCGTAACTTTGGCTAAGGAAGGACGAAAACTTATTCCCATACCCAATATTTGGAAATGTTTTTCTCTGCGCCACATCACTAATACTTGATCTTAGCTCATATATTTTATATTTGTGAGCTAATTCAATATTGATCTACATTTAGATTAATGTTAGTCTGTAATAATATTTTGTACTTTTAGGCTTCAAATAAATATAAGAAAATATATGCATTTGTCGAGTCTGTAATGTTCTTGTAGTCATAGACTTAAATAAATAAATAAATAAGTAAAACCATACACTAACCCAACCAATAAATGACCTCTCTGTGCGCAAAGTGTTATTTATGTTTATCCATTAGATACCCTTTTACCCCTTGCAAGGCGTCAGCCTCACAGCAGTCACAAAGGCGCTTTTATTTTCACACTAAACTTTGCCAGACTTTCCCAAAGGGTCCGAAATAGTTTTGTGCATAGTTACGTTTTTGTAATATATGTATGTGTGCATATTGTTGTAGGCGGCTACTCAAATAGTAAACGTGTTTATTATTGTTTATTGTATCACATTAAAGGGTGTCCCTTTACGATCATTAATTTAGGAATTTGTGTTATAGAAATTGAAAAAGAGGGATGTTTATTTAAAATGTTTAATTTTTATTATAACAAAAAATGTAAATATACCTAAATATGTGGTGCAACATCCCAAAAATGGGCAGCACTGATTGCACTTTTTGGCACTTTTGACAGCGTTGTCGATGAGTTGTTATTTATTATATTTACGTCTCAATTACATCAATGGCTTCACCAATTGCATTTTTCTGGAATTCCTTTAGTTTACTGGAATATAACTTTTTAGCCGAAGACGGTTTTGCTTCGGTAAAAAAGTGATCTCTCACACTTTTTTCTTTCAATAAATCAAACTCAAAATAAATCAAACTGCGTCAAGTAACTGGCCAATGGAAAACTATCATCGTTTTTGCTATTGAATTTTCAGAATGTCTCTGTCTGTATGTCTTCATAGTCCGTCTATAACATTTTTTATAATTAGATCCCAATATTCACTCAGCACAGTTGACAAATAACAATCTTACACCAAAAAATGTTCGCTCGTAGTGGAACACCCTTCTTATTTTGAACACGCTTTTCCCACGTAGCCAATTTGTAGGATTCAACCAATTTATAGTGTTGTTGATTGCGATAACTTGGGAAAACCACAAATCCGGCTGCACTCCAAAATTGATTGTTTTCTTTCTTTAAGTTTTAAGCAATCCGTCCACACATTTTTGATGTTAAAGAAAATGTCGAAAAGTCGGCAAAATCACTGAAATAATTGAAGTTTACCGGCATGCTAGTAGTCGTAGCACCGCTGAGGAACTAAAGATCGACCACAAAACAATTTTAAACTATTTGCGCAAAAGTTGTACGCAAAGAATAATGAACTTCTTTTGTTCCAAACTAATATAAGATTACACACAATTATTTGGTAAGAAATTAATAATTTTCTGCACTACACTTTATTACTAAACTCTCTAGAGTTTACCTCAGGATTCAGTTTCGAATCAAATATAGAACATTCATGCCTACAGATTTACAAACATTCTGTGTCAAATGAAAAGAACTGGTTTTTTCTTGTAACTTCAAGATATATTTCGTTCTGCTTTTTTCTGCGTAATAGTCCCACTCAAGGGCTACGACGCCAATGCTAACTCAGGTTAGTGTCGTTCGAAACTTTCCCGTAAATGCAACCAAACGAAAATGAATGAGAATCTCGCGCAGCGGTTTGAGGCGACTGAAAAAGTGTTTAAAAAAATCAAAAAAGGTTGTTGTGATGTTTAATCAGCGGTATAAGGTGTACAAAAATGTTGATGACTTTTCCGAGTACGGTTTAAAGAGAGAGACGACAAAAAACGAAATTAAAGTGCTCCTCCAACTTTTTAAGTGGGACCCTTCTTTGTGATTTCGTCAAGCACGCACAATTCTTGCTAAAAAGGAAATAGATGTGAATATCAACACCATCGCACGTCGACTGAAGGAGACGAACATATCCTACCGTCCCACATCATCAAACCCACTGCTCTCAGAAAAACACATTGAGAAACAACAAAACAAGAAAATGGCGTCACAGTAATGGACTGGACTTCTCTGCCCCCAGACGCCAACCCCATGGAAAATGTGTGAGGAACTATGAAAACGCATCATAGCAGAAGGCCAGTCCATGATTTAAAGCAACTCGTGCGTCAAGTTCGCAAAATCTGGTCCTGTTTGTCGACGAGCTACGCAGAAAAGCTGGTTCAAAGCATAAAGAAAATGCCAGGTTATATTCGAGAACGATGAAGACTACACAGCTTATTGAGCAATTGCTCGTAGTTTTGAATATACTTTCATGTAAAACAAAATAAAATATATACTTTTTATACTTCATGACGATTTTTTTAACAAAACGGATCAAGAATCCACACTGCGGTTGAAGCCACTGCTAAGGCACGTGGTGCCGAAAATATTGAGTTGGGGAAGAAATTTGGCAAAGCGTCAGGCTCAAGAGATACAGAAAATAGCGGCCGTGAGCCAGATAATAACAATGGTGCAAATAGGCATATCAGCTAAGACAATGTATGTTTGGATGTGTGTAAAAATCGCTCATTGCTCTGTGAAAATCGTATTCTAGGGATCAAAATAAGAAACTTTGCCGAAGGAACCATGCCTCTAAAATGAATTCTGATGTCCCCCAATTTCAAAATATCACCATTTTTGGCCTTTACATGAAAAAATCAGCTGAATGGCTATGTTTTTTCTTTATTTTTATTTATTTATATATTAATAATATTTATTATTTATTTATAATAATATCTATTTCTTCTCTTAAGAAATTTATTTAGTCAGAAATGTAAATGAAAAAATTAATTTAAGTGAGTTATAGAAAAGAAAAAAAAGTTCGACCCAAATAGGGGGACATCAGAATTCGTTTTAGAGGCATGGTTCCTTCGGCAAAGTTTCTTATTTTGATCCCTAGAATACGATTTTCACAGAGCAATGGGCGATTTTTTTGCCTCCCCACAAATCGACCCGGCCTAGTGTACATACATATACTTAAGCATCGAAACTGAATTGAACCGGGATAATTCTAGCATAATCTAGAAGATACCGTTGTGAGGTTTGATGGTTATCAGACGAGTAATATTTATTTCTTCTAATTTTCATTTCCTAAATTTGGTTCTTTTTATTTTTCGTTTCCTGTCAATTGTTTAGAAATATTGCAATTCATTGGGCATGGGAATAAGTTTGAGCCCTCGTTAAAGAGGTGTCGCTGCTGATAAAGAGTAAAGATTTTTTTTATTTGACGTCAAAAATGACTACGCTCGGCCCGAAAAAACAGCATTTGCGGGAAGTCATGCTTCATTATTACCTTTTAAAGAAAGGTACCGTTGAAGGTACCTTACGGGAGCATCACAAACTGGCTTTTAAAGAAAGGTAATAATGAAGCTTCCAAAGCTGCAATTTCGACGCGAGGGATAAAGATTACGAAAGGGCACCGAAAAGAGTCAACTACAACAATTATTGGCTGAAAACGCTTGTCGAACCCTTGATATTATGTCCAAAGAGTTCGATGTTAACAGATCAACCGTCGGTGAACGTTTGCATGCGATGGGAATGGTCCAGAAAGCAGAAAGCAGGTAACTGGGAGCCACATCAATTGAAGGAGAGGGATATCGAGAGACGTTTGGTTACATGTGAGATCTTTCTTGAACAGCAGAACAGAAAAGGTTTTCTGCATCGCTTCGTTACTGGCGTTGAAAAATGGTCGAAAATGTTGGAGCTTGCTAGGTGAACCAGGTCCACCAACAGCGAAAAAAAATATTCATGCTTCAAAGGTTTTATTGTGCATCTGGTAGGATCAGAAAGGTGTCATCTATTATGAATTCCTTAAACCATCTGAAACCATCATTGGCAATCGTTATCAACTGCAGCTAATGCGTTTGTGTTGAGCTCTCATAGAAAAGCGGCCGGAAAGAGACGGTAGACATGACAAACTGATTTGCATGACAGCGCCACGTTGCTAAATCCGTCCAGAAATATTTAGAGGAGCTGAAGTGGGAATACTCCCCAGATATTACACTTTCGAAATATCATCTGTTCCGATCAATACAGTTAGCCCTTATTGGAAAGCGGTTCACTCCTTACGGGAGCATCGCAAACTGGCTCAAGGAATGGACGAAGTCAAAAGAGCGCGAATTTTTTGTCAGAGGAATCCGTAACCTGCCTGAAAGATGGAGTAAAGTTGTAGCTTCCAATGGCACAAACTTCACATAATTCATTTATTATTTAATTGTTCAAATATATTAATTCGTAACTTTGGCTAAGTAAGGACGAAAACTTATTCCCATATCCAATAGAAATAACACTTTTTCGACCGAAAACAAAATTATGTACCAGATGTATAAAGTCGTGCATATGTAAAAATTTGGACTATTTCCAGTTTAACTATTTTCAGTCAAAATACAGCGCTTAATAACTATTTGTAAAAAATCTCATCATTTAAATGTCCACCAGAAGTACTTCTGCTGGTAAACTTCTTTAAACAGTCGATACGTGAATGCCAAATTGTTGAGAACATCGAAATATCGATGTTGAAGGTTGTTCAGCTACATTTTGCACTACAGCAGAAACATTCGCAACAGAAAGCTCAGTTTTCCACTCCTTTGCCTATCATGAATAGAGCCAGTTTGCTGATTTTATTCATTGACCTTGGAATTTTCGATTCATTCGGACTATTATATAAATCAAAAAATAAATCACGAATTTTCAGATATGTTGCTCTTAAAGATCGAATATTTTCATAATAAATTTGAATAAACTCAACGCGTTGTTCTATCGTGTAAGAATCCATGGCTAAAATTGTACATGTGACTACTTGACAAATTTCGAAAATGGCATAAAAAAGGTCTAGCGAGAACATCTAGGCATTACTTTTAAATTACGCTTTACATCTTTCTGCATTCATATTCATGTCCAATTCTATGAGAAGAATATTCTAAGGACCGCAGGCCGTTCTTAAACAGACAGACAACTACTTCTAGGGACGGCCAGAAATGCGGTCAATCTATGGTACTAAGACTGCTTTAAGACCGACTGCTCTCTACCGTAAATAAATATGTTCACGGCATATCTTTTTCAATATCCCATGCGATATCTATACAATTCTTATTCATTGTTTGCCTCTTATACCATCGCTGCTTCCCGCTGTCACCCCTCGCTCTCAACACATTTGTTAGTCATTTGAATTGCCTTTAAAAGGCCTGATTGCACTTTTTCTTTCAATTGTTTCAATATCAAGGAATTACGAATGCGAAATAAATTAGATACAACAGCTATTTGAGTAAGTGAATAAACATAAAAATACGTATGACGAGTTTAATTAAAATTCATTCATGCACCACCTATGCGTGGATGTGTGACCGTGGGCTGTGTAGATGCTTATTTGTGTAGATATTAAATGACAACAAGCGATGAAATTGCAAATGACTTGAGCTGCTCATCAAATGATTATTAAAATCTCAAAACGACCATGAATTGAGTCACGCATATTAAATGCACGCACACATACACACATACACATATACATATATGTACATACGTGCAAATGTACGCATTAAAAGGCGAACGTGAAACCACTGCGTATGAGCAACATTTCATTGAATATTTAAAACGACGAGGGCAAATTAATGTACAAAGAATTAAATACAGTTACCCACACAAATACACATTTAGCATGATAAATGCATGTAAATGCTCGTAAGTGAAATGTTAAAGCGCTATTTGAACCGTAACGCCCGTACAACGGCTGCGATTATTCCAACTGCAGAAGGCGAACGAACATGCGAAAATGTACGAAAAAGAAGCAGTTAAGTAATGTTGGTGTAGTTGCAAGAATCCGCTAACAAAGCAACGAAATAAACGAACAAACACTAGTAATTTTATGCAACCCAATGCAGCTTTTACTGCTCACTCGTAGCTTTTGCCACATGGCGCGCTGGTGCGCTGATACGCCGGCGGTTGTGCTAAGCGTCACATTGGCTTTAGCCGAGATCTCTTTGGTAAACCCAGACAATAAGTGACACTTCGGTAAGTCGTTTGCTTGACAGTCGAGCACAACTGGCAGGCAACGCTGGTCGCAACAGGATCAACAGCTGCTCAAATAAACCAAACAAATGTCACCAAAGCAGCGCTATCATCAACATCAGCAATAAAATGCGCACCGCATATGCTTTGTTATTGTTGTTGCTTGCTGTAGATGATACACACGCAGTGGAAAGTAATCAGCTCTGTAATGCAAGCTGGCGCACAGGCAACGACACCTACTCACACCACCTGCACCACGCATCATTACCTCCACTTTGCGCACAAACGCACTTACACATCTACTCACGCACTTACACACCCACAAACGCACTTACACAGCTACACACGCAACGCCAAAGCAACCGAAGGAGAAGACAGTCTCATTTGGGCTCACTAAAGCGCTTAGTCTAACGATTTCAGAAGTGCGTCCTTTTGTTTTCTTTTCACCTGTCGCTCGTAAGTGAGTGAGTGCGTGTTGGCTGCTCGGCGGGTAGTGCCTTATCGTGTGATTCTCACTATTAAGTGGACTCTTTAACTTTTTGGTATTGTCTAATCAAGTTCACTTGTCTTTATTTTGCATAATATAAACTTCATGCACTCATTCCAAGGTTTTCATGATTTTATTCACCCATTCAAGACGTCAGCTGGGGCGCTTACTTTGAGCAGGGTTGCCAAATGCGGAAAGGGATTTATTTTTTAATGCCTGCGTCACCTGTGTATACTTAAATAAAACAGATATTTACAGAAACAGTGCTCAACAGTCTCCTTCTCTGAAACGTCCTAACAGAGTCAGCAATGGGTATCAAACCTTGAACCCAGCTTTTCCGCGTGTTGGCCGACTGCCCAATGGCCGAGAAACACAGCTATGAGTTTGGAAACTTAATGGCGTGGAGTTTCTATAACTTTCTGAGCCTTTTGTCTATTGCACTGGGGCCAAAGGGTTTTTAAAATAGCACATGAATTAATGTAGCTCCATCTTTTCTGCGCTTTTCTGAGAAATAAGTTGTGCAATTTCCCTTTAGCAACAGTCAGGGGGACGCCGCTGAGCCAAATTCCGTCGACCACTTCCTGTCAAGCTCATCAGCAATTTAACTTCCCTCTATCTTCCTACGTCCTGGAACCCAGTTCAGAGAAATGTAACCTGCACATCCTTACGGGAGGTAACCAGTTTGGATGTGCGTCGTCAGATCCCCGATGACGATTTGACGGTCGGAAAAAAGTTGTATATCTCCCTCGCTTCCACATTTGCTAAACATTCGCCATTCCTGCAGGATCACAAAGACTTTTGCCTGAAAAACACTATTCATCTATTTTAAGGAAATAGATAAATTGACAGATTTAGAGAAAACTTCTGCTCCGACTCCCGATTCCATCTTCGAGCCGTTAGGGGAGACAGAAGTCTGGTAATTCTTTTCTCATCCTTTCAATCCTGCCTACTTGGAAAGAATGCCCTGGCACGACCCTCAAATTCCAGTTTGCGAATAAAGAGTTCTGTCCGAAGTTCAAAGAAATGTGGTGTTAACTGACTAAAAATGAGACCATTTCCCTTGAGAGATTACCTCCAGAGGTCAACCTGCTTTAACCTGATTGCACTTTGGGCAGCGACGCAAATAACTAAAAGTCGACGGTAAGTAAGTGCAAAACGACATTCAGGGCAGCACTTGGACAAATTCTACATACACTGGTGAAACCAGTACAAGAAGTTCTTTACACTCGCCCTAGTTTAATGTATTATATCCATTCCGAAGACCTTCCCACCAAATCAGGCATTCGCATGTTAAAATTGGTAGAATCACTTCGTAGTACTTCAAAAGAATGATCTGTGCCATGAGTACCCATTTTTTGCGGAACATTGATTTACAGGAGTACAAAGCTATGCTAACCTTCTTTACCCGACTTTCATTATATAGGTTTCCAATGGAGTTTAGAGTCAATTACCATTCCTAGATACTGAACTTCCGATGAAAGCGGGCGAACGTGGTTATTTAATCTGCCAAGTCTAAGGTGTGCAGAGTCAAGTGCCAAAAATCGAAATAAATGATAGTCGGAAGAAGCAACATCTGGGGAGTACTACGGGTAAGGTAAATCTTCCATTTCCGTGTTTCAAAGCATATCCTCACCCCTTTTGCAACATAAAGCCAGTCATTATAAAGCTGGTGGGAAACTACTTAAGTCAGTTTCCCCTGAATGTTCAACTCACATCCATAAACTGTGTTCGGTACCAGTTGTTGCAGCAGTTCATCAAGCCCTGCTAGTATGATGTAGTCCCTGATCATCTTCACCAAACTCTTCTAACAATGGGCCCAGAAAACAAGCTGTTTTGATCAATTGTGTCAATTGTGTTCAAATACCGCGCGCTTCACGAAGTAGCTTTTAGTAGTAGCGTTTACGATGCGTGACTCTTGGAATCCAATGACGGCATTTGGAGGTTGGGAGCTTAGGAAGTTGGTAAGAAACTCCCAAAGAATATTATTTAATTCCCATGGCAGTCGCTTTTACTTACCGGAATGGCTCGGGTTTTTGCAGACCAAGAACTGCCACCCCAGTAAACCAGCGCTATTAAGTGCGCTGAACTTCACCCCATTCTTGATGGGTTTACCCGGTTTGAGTTACTTATAATAATTAGATCATAACGAATTGGGTGTCGACATCAAAATCATCGCTCTTGAGGCATTCGTACCATTCACGACACTTACTTACTTAATTGGTCGTAACAATGCGCTTGTGAATGGAGTTACAGGCTGCTGAATAATATAACGCCAGATGTCACCATTTCCCGCATATCTATTCCAGGTTCTTAAGCCAAGAGAAGTCAGGTCATCTTCAATTTGGTCCTTCTACCGGACACGAGAACGTCTTCTTCGTCGTCGATCGCCAATTATCGTTTCAAATATCTTCTTTGCCGGAGCAGTACCTTCCCTACGCACGACTTGACCCAGCCACCGTAGTCACTGCAAGGTGACTTGTTTGACTATGTCAATATTTCCGTAAAGCTCACGCAGCCGTGGTTCATTTGACTGCGGTAACGGTCATGTACGCGAGCAGGGCCAAAAATGTTGCAAAGTACTTTCCTCTACGTAAATAACGACACATTCTTTCATTAATTACATTAATTAATTAATTACAGTCTCAACTAGACTTTTTTTCGAATAAAAACAAACAACAATCAAAACTTTCCGCAAGTGACGAGAACTTAGTTCATTAACTAACATTTTGGACCGAGAATAAATTTATGAAGTAACACAAATTTGAGTTGTGGTTATAGTCAAAGATCTCCCAGTCTGCCCAATACAGGGTGGTTCGTACAGTGTTTTTCTATAATCATAAGTTCTTTGACAGCCACAGCTCTTTCCCGCAAAAAATCTTGACTCAAAGTCAGTATCATATCTCAGCGGAACAAAATAAATCGCTTGGTGCTTGAATAACTTTCGAAAATATTGCGAATTATTTCCAAATTCGCTGTTGTGCAGTCCAAAGAGTTCGTTTATTTGAAAAGTAGTTAAAATCATAATTTCGCCACGATCACCGCCTACGCGATTTTGGCCGAGTTTAACAAAGCGCGCCAGTCGTTTCTTTTCATGCTAACCGGCGCCAGTCGGACACACCAAGTGAAGCCAAGTCCTTCTCCACCTGATCTTTCCAACGCAGAGGAGGTTTTCCTCTTCATCTACTACCACCAGCTGGTACCGCATTGAATACTTTCAGAGCCAGGGCGTTTGTATCCATGCGGAGGACATGACCCAGCCAACGTAGCCGCTGGATCTTTATTCGCTCCGCTATGTCTATGTCGCCGTAAAGCTCATACAGCTCATCGTTCCATCGTCTGCGATATTCGCCGTTGCCAACGTGCAAAGGTCCAAAAATCTTGCGCCGAATCTTTCTCTTAAACACCTCAAGCGAGGCTTCATCGGATATTGTCATCGTCCACGCTTCTACGCCATACGTTAGGACCGGCATGATGAGATCCTTGTAGAGTGTTAGCAGCGTCTGGAGATGGGAAAACCCGCACGGAATCGACGACAAAACTGATCTTACGGAAGCATATCGCGTTGAGACGTGTCCGAAACACGGTTTTTCGCAAGCCGCCCGCGAGCCGCCGTTTGTGTGTCCGTGCGCGTCCGCGTAAGTCGAAGCGCGCATTCTGGCACAAAAAAATTAATTGTAATTAATCGTTTTCGAATTGCACGCATTTTTTCCATACATAGATGCACAGATGTTTATTACGTTAATATCCTTACAAAATTTTCATCCCAGAGGCGCAGAAATTAGTTAAATTTTTCATTGTTTATTAAAAAAAATTATTTACAACAACAAAACATCAAGTTTCGGAACAAAAATAACGTTTTTGGAAAATATCATCCTTTATCAGTCTGCAGTTGAAAAATCGTTGTAATCGGATACTTACTTTACGAGAAATGTGATAATTATTCAAGCGCTGCAAAAAACTTCGATAGTTAATAAAACAAAAACTATTTAGAATTTTACAACAAAATTTTCTGAGTGTGGTCCTGGATGATAGAACTAAGTCCTGGCTGAATTTCATCGCAAACTATTCACTTTGGTAAATTTGTGGCCCACTTGAGAAAGCCTTACCCATATATTAATTGAAGAGAAGGACTTGAACGATCTTTGGTTTCTACAAAATCTTTTGCGTGTCAAGTTCGGTAATTGAGTTTTATGCCATCTAGTCGCTGTTATTTGGTCAGACCTGCGTTGCAGTTTGACGTCGGAAGCCTTCTTTTCTTTGTGGGTTAAAAGGCTGTTGTTATGAGAATAGCCCATTAACGATTCAGGCACTGAGGGCGAATACTGAGTTTAAGAACTTAAGCCACTGCAAAGCCAGCCAAAGCAGCCACTTGAATGAAATTGCTTACTATAAATAATGCGAATATTTTCTCTTTCGAATAAACCAAGAATAGTCTGTAACATTTTTATTTTTGTTCAGCTTTTTGGATTTTGAAACCGAAACTCCGCGCTTCTCTCAATAACTCCATAAATTCATAGAAAACCCAACAGCAAAATATGCGAATTCAACAATAATTCCAACATACATACATACATACAAGCAACAGCCATTCAAAACAGCAGCAAAAATAAACACAAAAAGCTTTGCCATTCACAAGTAAGACCATCCAGAAGCAAAAGCTTTCAAGCGGCGCGCTCTCACTCTCTGCCGAGGCTCACCAACAATTCAGCCATTGTAGATTTTCACCCGAAAAGCGAATTCGCCTTCAACTTGTACAACAATTTCTGGATAGAGCTGCACTTGCACAACAACAACAAAAACAATAACAGCACACACGCATAGTCAACGTGCTGAAGGGAGGAATGGGAGCGCTTTTATCCCGGAGCGGACTCAAATCTAATGGCAAAGCGCTATGTCTTTTGCTATGCACAAGTGAGTGTATGCGTGGCAAAGTATGTATGTGTGTGTGTGTGTGTGTACGTTAGTGAATTGTATGTTAGTGTGCGCGCAGCACTCCAGTCACACACTTTCGAGGCATCGCATGCATCAAGTGAAAAACAGTTTTCCCGGGAACGCGAAGCGTGTTGAACGTCTCAATTTGAAGGCAGCAGCGGCCAAAAGTTAAGCCACAAAAAACAAATTTAAATGTGAATAGAAAGTTTATGGTAGTGAATAACGGTTAATAAGTAAATCGTTGAGCAGTTAATGCGCGAAAACTAAAAAACCAAAAAACAAAAAAAAAAAATCTGAGTTCTGTTAAAAATTTTTGTGATTTATTCCAAATACTGTGAGTTGCTCAATGAAGTGAATGGCGGAGATGCAGAGATATTTTGATACAAAGGATAAGCAAATAAAAAGCGGATAATCTAACGGCACAGTAAGAATACAAATTACAAACACAAGTTTTTAGCAAAACCAAAAAACAAAATAAAAAAATAAAACTGAAGGCATGAAAAACGCGCTCTGTATGCAGGCAATATTTTGAAAATACCAGCAAGAAAGCAAAAAAAAAACAAAAAAACAAAAAAATAAAAGCAAACGCCTCCTAATGTGAATTGCAAATTTTCAATGACAACAACTTCAATTGTTTACAAAAGCAACAATCAAGGTTGTACGTATCAGCCACCTCACAGGTAGCGCCGTTGACACACAACCCCACATGCACTCACACATACACACTTTCAGAAATGTGAATGATAAAAAAACGTTCGCCGTCTGCGAGGGAAACACACACACACACACACATACATACATTGTCTGATAAGTCGCACATTCGGGGCAGTGACTGAGGCAGGTCGGCCTGATAAGGTTTTGTCATTCCCCAAATGGGAATTGTATTGTGTTTGGGTCTGGGTCTGGAAATGAAGGTGGCAGTTAAATTGAAATGAATTTGAATCGACTGCGCTTGTATTTAGCTATGTAAGTGGGTGCGTTTTGGCTGCAAATACTGCATGCACACACTCACACACACACACACACCGAATCAAATGGCTGGCTGTTTACTTTTTACTTTTCCGCCTTAGTGGGCTGATGGATGAGTGTGAACGTGCATTTTAATACAATTCAAGCGAGAAAAATGTTTCATGAAATCCGTTGAAAATCAATTTAGCTTAAATTGTTTTTGTTCTATACTAAATTAAGCGTAATAAGACTTCGTGATTTGTGATTTGAATGCCGTGAAGTGGTTAAGATGATATTGTTGGGAGAATAAAAATAATTTTTTTTATTATTATGGTGGCACCTCGGATATTATTAGCAATTTTAACTAGTTTTTTTTTGGATTTAATATATTTATTTTATTTTTATTTTTATTATTTTTTTTTTTTTTGAACTTTCATAATTTTTGTATATTTCTAAAAACCACCTGTATAAATCCAGTTTTCAAACTTTATTCAAAAATTAGAAAAAATGCATAAAATGTTCATCCCAACTCACGGGTTGTTACAATATAATTTCTAGAAAGATCCTAGATGGTTAGAGCGAGTCGGTGGCTAGATTGAATAGAAAAATACGCCAAAGCAGAAGAACACAGCTGAATGAGGAAATTGATCTATCCATGAGGGATCTACAGTGAACGACAAAAGTCTAAATACACCCCCAATTTCCACTGGATTGAAAGTTCAAACACTTTACTGAAAAATGTGTTTACTCAGTTTTATTTGAAAGCTTTTTCTAATCATTATAAACTTAAAAAAATCCATACATTAACATAAAATAGCAAAGCTAAGGCAAAAAAACCTAAAACCAACGTTGACAAAAGTCTACATACATACAGTACACAAATATCTTACTCTAGTGCGAAAAACTTCACTTGACTGTAAGTAATATTGCTTCTTAGTATTTAGTTGGTCCACCATTAGCATGAATTACAGCTTGAAGCCGTCGTGGCATCGAGGTGACTAAATTTGTTAACTCTGCAGAAGTTATATTGTTCCAAGCTTCTACGAGTATTAGTCGTTCTTTGAGTACTGAAGGTCTTTAATTGACTTGGAGCATGGTAAAGCAGCCAATCCTTCACAATCAGTGCTGTGTGCTTTGGATCGTTATCCTGTTGAAAGATTCAATCTGGACCAAGCTCCAAATCATCCGCCGATGATTTCAGATTGACTTCCAATATGATTTGTATTTATAACGATCCATATTACCTTCAATAAATACTAATCTTCCAACTCGAGATGCAGCAACAACCCCCCAAACCATTACATTGCCGCCACCATGCTTCACTGTTGATACCAAATTCTTCGGACTCAGTGCAGTATTTTTTCTTTTCTCCTACACTCGTTTGCTCTTCCATCGCTACCGAATATATAATATTAAACTTCGACTCATCTGTAAACAAAACTTTTAGCCAAAAATCCATCCCCTTTTCCCTGTGTGCTTTGACGAACTCCAGGCGAAGTTTACGATTTTTTTTTCAGAAATAAGAGGCTTTTTTCGTGGTGTTCTACTATGAAAGCTGTTTTTGTTCAGAGCTCTTTGAATTGTTCTTGGATGAACACACTTGTTGGATGAGTTTGCTATATCCTCGGCCAATTTCGGAGCAGAATCTTTTGGATTTTTGTCCACTTCTTTTAAAATCAAGCTGACGTCTCTGCGAGATAGTTTGATCGAGCGGGCATTGCGCGGCTTATTTTCGGTGGAACCACTATTTTAAAAGTTTTTTACAATGGTCTGGACTGTTGCACGACTGAAGTTTAAGATGTTTGAATTTTCGCCATATGATTTTTTTTCCTACCTGTGCTGAATAACAAAATTTCTAACGTCAACTGATATTTCTTTTCGAGGAGCCACTGTAGATGCTTAAGTATTCAAATTGCAAATATTAGCAAAGCAACAAACATAAAAAAGGAAAGAAATAGACAACGGTATTTTACCGTTATCACAACATAGGATATCAGAGTACAAGCTAGGAAACCGGTTCTGTATGTACACTTTTGTCAACGCTGTTTTCGCGTTTTTTTAGCATAACTGAGTTTTTTTATGTTAAAGAATGGATTGGTTTTAGTTAAGGCGATTAGAAAAAGATTTCAAATGAAATTGCATAAGCACATTTGTAAGTGTTTGTACTTTGTAAACAACGAAAGGGAAGGGTGTATGTAGACTTCTGTCGGTGACTGGATGAGACGAATGAGATGATGAGAAAGAAAAAGCGGGAAGGGAGATGGTTTAATTATAAAAATTGAGAACAGATGGAAAAAATTAGTGGACTAATAAGAATACTCCATACTTGGAGAATTCCTAAGCCTTTTAGCTCCACCTGGGGTCTAGTTAAAAGTGTGGGTCGAGAAGGCAAAATCTTTATTTCTGAAAAGCACAACCGCTGCAGATTATATGCTGAAATAACTGCACCCGAATAGCCTACAGGCAGAATGGATTAGAGCGTGACTATCATTCGGGAGAGCGTAGATTCGATTTTCCATGCATGAAACAGTAAAATGGCAGTAAAAGATAGAGGATTACTTAAATTTGAAAATTAAAGCTACCTCAGACCCTAATGAAAAAATCAGCCTTTTAGAAGAATATAACGTATATTTGAAAAATGCAGAATTGGCTAAAAGAAGATCAAAACTCAGCATCAATGAACCCAAATAAATATTTCCTTTGATCTACAAAAAGGCCCTTCCATACCCCAAACTAACAGTTTCTGTTGCATACTATAAGCGAAACCTGTATGGTGGAAAAGGAGCAGACGAGGCATCATCAGCAGAAACTACTCAATATCTTTTGCATAAGTAAGATCGCAGCCAAATTAGGAAATAGAAGTTTAGCTATTCAAATTGTATGCGATACTTTATCGAACGTTTTCGAGAAATCAATATAGCAGCTACAGTCGATCTGATGCGCTGCCGCAAAAGCCGCAAGGCAGTATTCAATGAAAACTGCCAAATTAGAAACTGTAGACCTACTTGCCACAAAACTATGCTGGTTTGGTGATATGATACTTTTAGTTGCAAAATACATTCCTTCTTTCACAATATTTCCAAATAATTTCGTTAGTGACGAGTGCCGCGAGACTGGTCTGTAATTGTTGAACTCATTTTTTTATCACTTTTAAAAATGGGAGTAACAACTGTCATTTTCCGTTCATCGCTACAGATACCAGAAGCTAACGATTTATTAATTAATTAACTTGGGTGCAGATCAGGAGAAGAATACTGTTGGGTCACCCTAATGGCATTCGCAACGAATATTAAAATACTCAAATATTCACTCATAATGTAAACTGAAATGTAAACTGAAATTTGTGAGTTATACACTTTAAGGTTTATCAGCACTTGTTTTTCTGTGAAATAAGTAGGCTTTGATTTTCTGCAGAAATAAGTAGGCTTGGATTAAAACATATTTTGTATATAAAGGGTGGGCTTTGTATAAGTAAATGGTGGTCTAAAATTGTAATTCGTAATTTGAAGTGTATAAATTAACTGATATTTTGTGTCGTCTGTAGCTGCAGCATTTTGGTTTCCTGATGGATTTTGGCATTTCGTTGCAAACAAGAGGACTTGTCGCTTCTCTGGTCAACATTTGTGCACCCCTACTACCTAAGTTTTGCTCTGCCTTGGAAAATAATCCTTCGTTCAACAAACACTGTTTGACCAGTTGCTGATGTGCTATCATTTTCTCACAGGGTTTATGTTGTAAAGCGTTTTTCAGTAAGAGCGCTTTAACTTTTGAACTTTTTTGAATAAAACACAAACACGGTTTGACTTTTTTAGGTAATTTTTTTTTTATTATCGAGTTTAAACATATACATTTAAGTATGAAATTCGATTTTTTTTTTGCATGACCACCGCGTGCACGTTTTACGAAGTCCAATCGTTGAACCCAATTTTCGACCACTCTTTTGCATAAATCGGCCGAAATTCCAGCAATTTCGCGTTCAATATTGGCTCTGAGCTCACAAATCGTCGCCGGCTTGTTACTGTAGACCAATGACTTCACATAACCCCAAAGAAAATAGTCTAGAGGCGTTAAATCACACGAGCGCGGCGGCCATTCGACCGGTCCATTTCTGGAAATAATGCGCTCATCGAACTTACTCTTCAACAAATCAATTGTAGCGTGTGCTGTGCGGCTTGTGGCCCCGTCCTGTTGAAACCACATGTCGTCTAAGTCCATACCATTCAATTGCGGCCAAAAATAATCGTTTATCATGTCGCGGTATCGATTTCCATTCACAGTAACGAGGCGATCGTTCTCGTCAACGAAAAAATATGGACCAATTACGCCGCCGGCATGTAAACCGCACCAAACAGTGATTTTTTCGGGATGCAACGGTGCCTCATGAATCACGTGTGGATTGCTTTCTGCCCAATAACGCATATTTTGCTTGTTGACAAAGCCATTGAGCCAAAAGTGAGCTTCATCACTGAAGATGATTTTTCGACTTTAAACTTTCTTAACAGAACACGCATTTTTATAACAAAATTCAATGGTTTGCAATCGTTGCTCAAGTGTGTAGCGTTCCATGATGAAATGTATACTAATGAAGTTTACAAATGACAAGCTCAAAATAAAAAATATTGCGTCGTTCGCCCTCCCTGTCAGATAAAAGTTGAAGCGCTCTTACTGAAAAACGCTTTAGAAGGCCTATAATATGTAAGTGGCAAATACGCCTTTTCTGTGGCTTGTGGCTTGAGATGAAATTTTCGATGATATTACATTTACGTGGAACTGGCGCTCACTCTCCAACTTTCACACGGAATGTTATCTTTCATAGTTTTAATTCTTGCTCGTTTATTCATATAAACTCTATATTTTTTGGGAGTCAGATAAAAAAATAATCTAAAAATAAAAATTAAAAAATAATCTTGAAAAAATTTAAATAAACGATTTTAAAGGTCAATACAATAATAAGGTCATTTACACCATTTAGAACATGAACTCTTTCGGCATTACTAAGGACGGCCTTCGCAATGAAAGTACAGCGGCATTGTTTTCATATTTGAGTCGCACAAATCAGCAGCAGCTTTTATTGTAAAATCAATCAAGCATAAAGCAATTACTTCTGGCTTTAAAAATCCATCAAGTTTTTAATTGTTCTATGCCATACTTAAAATAACTTTGCCTTACCCCATTCTCCAGTGCTTTATGTATTCTGTTTAGTATACTTTAGGTATAGTTTGATAGATGGAAGTCCATCTCATTGTGTTCTATTTCGAAAACACTATGGCCCCAATACGCTTAAGGTGATAGGAATCCCCCGCCATTCAATTTCCAAACCCACTGCGGTTTCTTGGAAGAATCATGCGGAGAATCTTGGAATTCCGTACAACCCCTATTCCTACAGAGAAAGAGACTGTTGAACATTTTCTCTCCAAATGTCCGGCTCTGGCGGCTAGGCGCCTTGACTTAAAGAAATTCTCCAGTCGACATCTCTTTTCTCTCTTCCACTACATCAATAGCACTAGATGGCTGTAGAAGGTTTTTTCTTCCCAAAATTTTACCTTGCACAGGCAGTGGTCCACATTATGGTATCAAAACGGCACGTAAGTGCTACTTGAAGTGTGCCTGGGGTACTGTTGCCATCTTACCTACCTACCTACCATGTACAGTTTAGTGCTTTATTCCACATTTTTTGCCTGTGTCAACACTACAAATACAATTTGCAAATATTTCGCTTTTTTCTGCCCGCTTGCTTTTTTCCAACAACGTTTCATCCCATTTCAAATAGTAAGCCAATCGCATTCGATTTAAAAATTTAGCCCAGAAAATATTTCTTTTATTTTTGTTATTATTTAATACTGGAATCGGTGGGCTGTAAGATGATGATAGCTTGATGATAGCGCTGATGATGTTGTTATTGCTATATCTGGTAAATTTGTATCTACATTAGCAGACCTAATACAAAATGCTCTGATATACTTTCTAGGTGGGCAGAAAAGTGTGGCCTAGGAGTCAACCCAGACAAATCCCAACTCACACACAAAATCCCTCAGCTAAGTCCAATTATACTCAAGGGGGAAGCTCTTGTGATTTCGGAAGAAACCAAGTACTTGGTACTAAACATAGATAGGAAACTGGCATGGAAGTCAAACATCTTAGAAAAAGTCAGGAAAGCGAACCTAGCTTTTTATGCCTGTAAGAGAGCTTTAGGTAAGGCCTAGGGAATTAAATCTAAGGTTGCTCATTTGCTTTACACTGCTGTCGTCAGACCCATTGTTTTATGGTATATGGAAATGTTGTCTGGTTGTGTGATATGCAGAAAAACCCCTATTCTAATTTATTGAATAAGGTGCAGAGATCAGCGGAATTATCAATATGTGGCGTCATGAAAACCACGCCATCCATGGCTATGGACATCATGCTGCATCTGCCACCCCTAGATTTCGTCTGCAAATACTCAGCGGCCTGCTCCGCTTTAAGGCTCAAAGCGAGCTCACAATGAAGGACTGTCACACTTGGACATTCAACTATCCTAGACTCCTACACGGATATACCCAGTGACTGTGATTATCACCCTCCCATTCTTTGCTTCGAAAGGAATTCCCTAATGAAAATCCCTTCTAGACTGGAATGGCTTAAAGAAGGTCCAACACCCAACACACCCGTTAGGATCTACACAGACGGATCTAAAATGTACAACGGTGTAGGATCAGGGTTATATTGCGAAGAGCTTTCTATTAGTGAATCCTTTATACTATCGGATCACTCTAGTGTTTTTCAAGCGGAAATAAACGCTATTCATGAAGCCTTAAAATGGTTAAAAATAAATAGAATATCATCAACGGATATTAGCATTCTATTAGACAGCCAAGCTGCCCTACGAGCCCTGGATGCATTCCAAACAACATCAAGGAGTGTCTTACGTTGTCGCCAATCTCTAAAGGAGATGGCCAAGCAATATCGTATAATCTTATGCTGGATTCCAGGCCACAGAGATATACCAGGGAACTGTAGGGTAGACGAACTTGCAAGAGAAGGTACCTGTATGCCAGACATAAGTAATTTTATGGAGATACCTCTCGCCACTTGTAAGCTTCTCATTAAGAACGCACTTATAAGTTCTGCAAATCAAAGATGGATTAGTGTCAATATCTTTGAAATTGCTAAGCAAACATGGCCAAGGCTAAATTTACGTCTGCCCACGAGTATTATAAAACTGAGAAGATTTCAAATCAGGACCTTAGTAGGTGCCCTCACTGGACATTGTCTCATAGGAAATCATGTCAGGAGATTAGGCGTATACACGCATGATTTCTGTCGTAGCTGCAGAAATGAGGAGGAGTCGGAAACAATTCAACACCTTTTTTGCACATGCCCAGCTCTAGCCAGAAGCAGATAATCTATACACTTTAGGTGTCAACAACCTTTTACGCTTTGTCAAAAGCTCAGGATAGTTCAATATGGAGAGGGAAGTGTAGCCCAGCCCCCGCGGCTCACAACGGACCCATTTCGTGGTCTAAGTGGCATCGTTATCTCTATGTGCGATGCGGCTGCCAAACCTAACTAACCTAACTTACTTTGTTGAGAGGCGTGGGAGCTCCAATGGAAAGACGGAAAGATGGTTTTTTGAATATAATTTATAAAATCTGTCATTTTACAAGCATTTGAAATTTTTCCAGGATAACTTTTGATGTGGCAGGCAATTTGGTTAACGTGTTTTTTTTTTATTTTAAGCGCAAATTTATTAACGCAGAAAAAAATACAGCTAATATCCTATTTATATTTGCAGAGTTTTGTTTCAATAGTCAATAATAATAAAATATAAAAAATAAAAAGTAAATAAAAAATTGCTTTTATTTGTTTGGCTTCGTTACGCATAAGCCACGGCATTTGCGCTGTGTTTATTCCTACACCTGCATACATATTTTGGTTTTATTTTATTTCCTCGACTGTATCAAAAATTCTGAATTATTTTATTGCTTTGGCAGCCAGTGTATTTACAAGTTTCCCAATCTGCTCATTTATTGCTTATTTAGTTTTAATTTGGGTGTACATGGCGTATAAGTGATGTGCTATCAATAGCAACTACAATTATAATTTACAATAACCACAGACACCTTTTCAAGTTGCAAAGCTGTAAAATGGTCGCTCTTAATTTGCATACCTGCTTATCTAACAAAGGCTGATTTTAAGCAACGCGGAGGGGACTTGTTGCGTGGGCATAAAAAAGCGTTCACAGTCGACTAATATCCAGCGTCCGGGAGCTCCACAGACGTACATACAGTCAACGTCAAATTGAAGTGTACACCACATATTGATAAGTTCTCACCATCTATTTCTTTACTTTGTAATTTTTGTTATTTTTTTATAAAAATATAGTTCATACTACAACAACTACCATAAAGAGCAAAGTTTCAAAATTTGCACGAAATTTGTAAAAATTCAGGAAATTTTCATAAAAATTTCAAACTTTTTACTAAGGATTTTTATATAAATTTCGGGTATACAGCTTTAGAGATCATTAAATCCTGGTGCAATAAAGTGCAAGGTTTAAGTGATTAAAAAATCGTGTTGGGCTTAGCAGACAACTTTGTCTTACCCCTTGATTTGCATAAAAAGTGCGAGAAGGTACGCCAAGGAGCCAAATATGATTTGAAGTGTCTTCGTATAACAATGAAATGTATATCATATGGGTGGAGAGACCATTAAATGCTCGTTTGAAAAAATCGTACTAATAGGTGTCGTATCAAAGGCACATGAAAAGTCAACAAAGAAGGCTAAAGTTTTCCTTTTGGCTTTGTTATTCAAATGAACAACTGACGAGAGGTTGAAAAGTTTATTCATTAAAGAGTATTCCTTGTGAAAAACAGCTTGAAATTCCGTAATGATTTTGTTCAATCGAAACACTAATGCGTGTGAACAGAAGCCCAGAAAAAATGTTGCACAAAGTGTCAAGCAGAAAGGTAAATTTAAGTTATACTGGCTCGCCGAAGTCACGCAGTAACCATTTTGGTCCATAGCGAAACCAGATCAGTCCTATTTAGCGAAAATAAGCATCACTCAAGATTCATGAACTGTTCATGAAATTTGAGGGTTCCTCAAGTTTCAGTTCAGGTATAAATTCCAGACTTTCAAAGCTGAGTCGCGCCCAGGTAACATAGTCCAGTTTTCGAGAGAGCCGGACAGTAGCATAGAAGATGCGTCAGAAGAAAGAGTTCTCTGTAATTTTTTGAGAGACCTGGAGCACCCTTTTGAAATAGATAAACCATGACAGCCTTTCGTAATGAGGTGGGCATTTACTTTCTTAAAAAGATCGAATTGAAAGTTTTTAGTATCTGAGTTAAGAAACCTACTGGTGCAGATGTACAAAACTCACAGCTCATACGATTCGCGCTAGGAGCTTAATTTTTTTTTGCACCGCTTAGTTCACATCGAAGATAATTACATCAAAATTAATAATCTTTTTTTTTTTTGTTTTCAGATGAAAATTACAAGTTGTATCTTGTACAAAAGTTGGATACAGGCGCTCTGGGAATCTATTGATAACTCGGCTTACAATATATTGTTGGAGATTGTACACATTTTTTTTTTTAGTTCAAATATATATTAAACTATCCCCAAAACTTCATTAGGCTAATTGTT
Source organism: Anastrepha ludens (assembly GCF_028408465.1). NCBI lineage: Eukaryota > Metazoa > Arthropoda > Insecta > Diptera > Tephritidae > Anastrepha > Anastrepha ludens. The sequence continues at coordinate 20,768,078 of NC_071499.1, read as the reverse complement.
TTTTTTCTCATCCTACAACGCTTCGCGAAAACTACTGAATTTAGGACATCTAATTGGCCCGCCGGCCTTAAAGTCAGAGGATCGGCTTTTGTAGTGTATGGCACTCGAATGGGCTCCATATTAAAAGTTCTTATAAGGTGGTTCAGCATTTAATGTCGAGCGTTATAGCGCTGACAATCAAACCACTCATTCTTAGAATTGAAAACTTTTTTACCTAACAATCTTTTAGGTATAGGAGTAAGTTTTCGTTCTTTCTTAGCCAAAGTTACGAATTATTTAAACAATTAAATAATAAATGAGTTGTATGAAGTATGTGTCATTGGAAGCCACATCTTTACTCCATCTTTCAGCCAGTATATGGATTCCTCTGATGAAACATTCGCCTTCTTTTGACTTGATCCATTCATTGAGCCAGTTTGCGATGCTCCCGTAAGGAGTGAACCGCTCTCCAATAAGGGCGGACGGCATTGATCGGAACAGATGGTAATTCGAAGGTGCAATGTTTGGAAAATACGGCGGGTCACGCAAGATTTCCCAATTCAGTCCCTCTAAATATTTGTGGACCGATTTAGCAACGTGTGGCCTGGCGTTGTCATGCAAATCAGTTTGCCATGTCTACCATCCCATTCCGGCCGCTTTTCTTTGAGAGCTCGTTTCAAACGCATTAGCTGCAGCTAGTAACGATCGCCAGTGATGGTTTCAGATGGTTTAAGGAGTTCATAATAGATGATCCACCACTCTCTTGATCCCACCACATGCCCAACATAATCCTTGAAATATGAATATTTATCTTCGCTGTCGATGGACCTGGTTTACCTGGCAGGCCCCAACTGTTTCGACGCTTAGAGTTGCCATAATAGATACATTTTTCAACGCCAGTGACGATGCGATGCAGAAAACCTTTTCTTTTCCGCCGTTCAAGACGTTCACACGTCATCAAACGTCCCTCGATACCCCTCTCCTTCAATTGATGTAGCGCCCAGTTACCTGATTCTTGGACCATTGCGTGCAAACGCATACCGACGGTTGATCTTTCAACATCCAACTATTTAGGCATATCATCAAGGGTTCGACATGCGTTTTTATCCATTATTTTTTGTAGTTGAGTATCTTCGAATTTGATAGGGGCACCTCGTTCGATCTTTATCACTTACGTCGAAATTGCCGCTTTGGAAGCATCGAAACCACTCTTTCCAAGTTATATTCGCAAATATTGATCAATATACGACACGTTTCTGCTGCACTTTTCTTTAAAAGGTAATAATGAAACTTGACTTCCCGCAAATGTTGTTTTTTGGGACGAACGTACACAATTTTTAACGTCAGATTGAAAAGGATCTTTACGCTTCAAACAAATGTCAACTACTGCGATCGAAACCTCGCATACCCACCTTCAAATCACCAGTATATTACCAGAGCGAACACAAAAATAGTGTCAGCATCGACACCTCTTTTACGAGGATGAAAACTTATTCCCATATTCAATATTTACGATTCCAGGGACTCTACCATTTAGAATAACACCACCCACTTCATTAATTAGACTTAAACGTTTTTTACCTTTTTGATCTAGGATAGAGAAAGTCGGGAAGCCTTTCGAAACAATAATTTTCCATAGTCTACTCTAGCCCAACAAGTACATTTAAATCACCCATTATGAAGAATGATGAAATACTCGTTCGAGACCTCGATAACAACTCTTAAAACTTGGCCAAGTCGTTATTCCAACTTATGCAATTTCAGTCACTACAATTAATGGATAAAAAAAACATTGCCAAAAAAATGTATATTAAACTCGTTTTGTCTACTAATACTTGATTCCGTCAGACCAACTCGTGAATTCTGAGTTCGCAACTGCACTACATGACTTTGTCTTAATCACATTTCTAGAAGAAACTTCTAGTTACTATTCTATTTTTGTTCAAAGTGCAGAAACTGAGCGCCATTCAGGCATCCTTGAACTGCATCATACCTATTCCACTAAACAGTCACCTGTACATGCTTAGCCACATTCCACCAACTCTAACCATGCCTGATACATTATGCAATTCATTATTTAATTAAAGGCGCAAAAACTTTGGATTTGAACTGTCAGCTGCAGCCAGAACAAATCCCAATGAAGCCAACCGCAGTTCGTCATTTAGCAGTAACTGCCAGGAACACTAATAAATACTGTTAAATGAGCGCATAGCTCTCCGCATGCGATTAGATCAAAATGTGGCAATCCAAACGCATAAATCATTTGACTATCTAATCGCATCAACCTGTGCTTCTAGTGAAATATATTTTAGCGCTGAATTCGCAGGTATGCTTCCATATATGTGTGTGCATATATGTGCGTATGTATGTATGTATGCGTAAGTATGTGGTTTACGTCGTTTTTTGCTTTTAATAAATATCAAATCGCAATTACTTACCAAGCAGTTAACAGCAATCATGGCGCACACAAGAGCGTTCACGCATGTACGCACACATCAAACGAGAGACATGGGTTAGTATGCGCCAGAAAGTAGACTACAACTATGTGCGTATACATTACTCCGCGCTCATTGCATTGTTGTGTATTGTATATCTTTCATTTGGTTAATGCATATACACGCATACACGCATACACACATACATATGCGTATACATGGGAGTATATCGGTGTCTATGTATGTATGTATATGTGCTTTGTGTATGTAATCACTGCGCGCGTTGGTATGATAGATTGGCAGAGGACATGCCAATACTTTGAACACCTTTTGCGGTAGCAGCAACAACAGCAGCAACAACAACAAGCATAATAGTACGTGCAGCAGTAGCAGCAACCACAATTCTGGAAGCTCTGCAGCTGTCTTTCGGAATTTCGTTTTTTTTTATTAATGTTCTATGAGTTATTTATGTATATAAATAAATTCGCTGATACGCAATAGCCTCATAAATATACTCATCGGCTGTCATAATTAATTCAATGAGTTGGCAGGATATCGTAAATTATAACCTGTTAGTGTCATATTTCTTTTATAATGCATTTTATTGATTCGCAATATCCAGCGTAATATCCACAGTAAAAAGTCGTACATACACAATCATACATTACACACATACATTGCATACACACACACTTTCATAAATGCACGATTTTGGTGAATTTTGAGAGATTGTATCGGATTTCTTATACTATCTTATTTACCTACCTACATATGCGCACATGTACATTAGGGTGACTGGGTGGAAAAATAATTACATTGGCGCATAGGCCAAAATTTCTTATTTATGCAGCCAAAAATATTTTTTTTTCATATATATTTTCATTGGTTATGACAGGTCTGATGAAGTACATTTTTTATTAAACCATTTTTTTTTTTCATTTTTTGATTAATTTTGCGCCACCTTTTATAAATTTTGTTTTCTTCTTTATTTTTTTATTTGTTTTTAAAGAAGAAAAAAAAAATAAACAAATAAAGAAACAAAGAGGAAAAAAAAATATTTATAAAAGGTGGCGCAAAATTAATCAAAAAATGAAAAAAATGGTTCAATAAAAAATGTACTTCTTCTTTAAAAACAAATAAAAAAATAGAGAAGAAACAAAATTGATATAAGGTGGCGCAAAATTAATCACCCCATAGGGAGATTTTTAATTTTTTCGAAATGGCGTCGTACGTCAATCATATTTGGAAGGATTCGAACATGTAAAGGTCAAACTAAAAATGTCTATCACTCAAAACTATTTTGTTTGTAATTTGTATTTAATAGTAAAGTTATTCAACTACAAAAGTGGATGACTAATTTTACGCCACGTATAAAAAAAATTGTATCTAAAACGTAATAATAGCTACAGTGTCCAACAGTAGTTAGCTACAGTATTTAGACTTACTTTTACAGAACATCAACACATTTTTAGTGAGCTCTAGCAGCTTCCTTTCACACTTCTCTTAATCCATAGGAGTTTTTCATCTTCGACGACTCCCTAAAATTGTTTGCCGAAAATATTCGTCCAATATTTCAACTCTGTAATTGCCTTTTTTGAACACCTGCACTACAGCTGTTTGAAGAACGGTTCAAAATTATCTTTTTTAGTAGGAAAAGGCTAAAACTACTGCAGAAAACTCCCCGTCAAATTCTACAATAAAGGGGTTTTTTAGTTGCATGAAAACTATCGATATCGATAACTATGGTTTGACAGTTGAGAATGGCAAACTGTGTTAGAATAACGACGTGACATCTCAGAAAATGCTATATTCTGACAGATTATGATGAAAATAATTTATTGTAACAATATGTCTGTTTTGGATTATCATTTTAAGTTCTCGGGTTCTTAAATAAACACCCGATATTAGAGTCTGAGAACAGGAAGTTTATTGGAAGCCATTTCATAATGCCGTATTTTGATAACTTAATTGCACTTTCTAAGAAAATGTTAAACGTTGAAGACCACCTGAAAAAAATTCGATCTTCGGGACTCGAACTGTATTCGGAAAAGTTGGTGTGAGAGACCTCCTCTTTCATAACAATTAACGATTATTTGTCTTCTTCAATTCGTGTATTTAAATTGTAATTTAAAATAAACTAGAAGAAATTTTAGTATTCCCGATCTTGATTTCATCTTTCATAGATCTCTAGTTTTATCTAAGCTGATATTAAATTACTATTCAGACTTTTCTCGCATTATTTTCTAGTCTCTAAGGTTTTGTAAAGTGAAAAAAAGCAGATTTAAAACCAAGTTGAATAGGCAGACAGGACAGAAACAGAGACAGAGACACAGGAACGCAGAGAAACAGAGGCACAGAAACAGAGACAGATAAGTAGTCAATTTTCTAAATTCCGTAGCAAATACGAAAATACCCTCCAGTTTGAGAGAACGAATTTTACTCATTCTCACGACATCTCAATTCGAAACTCGTAGCCTTGCTCTAGCAAAGGCAGGGCATTCACAAAGAAAATCAGCTATAGGGCTCCTCCAAGCAAGACAGGCAAAGTGGTCATATGTTGCCCCTATGGATTGTGTCCTGTAATAATACCGACCATCAACCGAACGTCTTTTTTACCAAGTTTTAGAAGAAAGTCCGACAGTTTTCTATTCCGGCTTATCACAAAACACCTTACAGTTCTACAGCGTGCTAGACCGGATCCACGCCCTTTTTTTAAGTTGCATACATAATCGCTGATCCAATTTGTGGTTTCTGCAAAGCTGATTCCGATTATTGGCTCTAGTTCAGTTGACCAATTCATTGGCGATTTCATCTCTTTAAACACCGCAATGTCCTGCAGAGTGACCATTTAGAATTGAGGTGTGAGTGAGTGACTGACTAGTGACGCCACTATAATCAAGAAAAATTTCAGTAAGCCTGTTCACCCTATTGTATATAATATATACGCATTTAACCTATAAAAATGTATGTATGAACTGCGTACAAAATGGACTAGAAACAGCTAAATCGACCGAACATGACTTTTTTTAGCGTGTCACATCGCATTCGTATTTAAGTGCCATTAAATTTCTGGCGTAAATTTCTGTCAGTTTTTTCTTATTTTGCAAATCTTTCTGCTTTAAGAGCTCGAGAGCTGAAAGCGATAATACAAAGCAGAAATATTGTGGGAATGAATTATAATCTGGTAGCTTATTTCATGGCCTTTATTTTTCGAATATGAAATCTGGTATATAACCGCCATGACTACGAGTTCCATGGTCCATTCGATCAGTTTAATTTTTGGCTATTTTTTCCAATAAATCTGGTCGTATGGCATCAAGAGAGGTTAGGATATTCCAATAAATCGATTGTTAATCGCGCTGTGTGATAAATTGCGCCAACTTGTTGGAACCAAATGTCATGTTTAGCTGATTAATTTTTGGAAACAAAAATTCAGTCAGCACGGCTTGATCACGCTTACCATTCACCATAACAGCAGCTCTTTCCTCATTGCGAAAGAAATAAGGACCTATGATGCCGCCATTGCTCTATGAACTTGGCGAACGGATTTAAGTTTTTTTTTTTCAAAGTAAATTTCCTCAATTTGCAGATAAAAACTCCAAGTAGCATTTTTACAAGAGCAAATGAATTTACCTTCATACTACTTTCCCAAAGGTCTTAAATATGTAATTATCAAGGCACATTCATTAAAGGTGGTGGCACTAGACCAACAACACTGCTCTGTACGTTTGAGTGATAGAAAAGTATTGGCAATGTAGAAAACAAAGAATGAAATTGCTTTGTTTCATTCTGAGCTGGCAGCCACATGGACACGGCGAAAGAAAAAAAAAAAAACAAATCAGCTGATTTACCGATACCGCCTTTAATAGATTCGCCTTGTGTAATTATTATACTTTCAGTGTCAAAATAAAGTCTACACCACATATCGAGAAGTTTTGACTATTTGTTGATTTTATTTTAATTTATTATTTTTTCGTAAAACATAGTTTATACTGCAACAAAAACCATATAATGCACAGTAATGAAATGGTTTTGAAAGAAATATTCCAAGAAAAATATATGGACCTGTACGACTTAAAGACGGTACTTACCGCATTCGGTGCAACGACGAGTTGAATCCACTTATCAGGGGTTCAAATGTAATTGGGTGAATCAAAGTGCAAGGGATTTGATGGCACGGTCACATTCTACGAATGAGCAACGATAGAGCTATAAAAGAGATATTCAAAACAAATCCTCAAGGCGACAGAAGAAGAGGCCGACCGAGAAAACGATGGAGAGATGACATTGAGGGCGACTTTGGAGCTATGGGAATGATTGTCTGATATCAAAAGAAAACCTGATAGCCGAATGACATGGAGGCCAAGTGTAACGGAATCAATGGTTCACCCCTGCACGAATTGTGATGCTATGATGAGGATGTTGATAAATGTATACTAATTCCCATAATGTAGTCGAAAATGAACCGTTTTAATGGTTCTGAAACAATTGCAAACAAGTAGTTGAAAATTTTTTATTTTGCAAAAAACAAAAAGTGCGAAACAGGGTTTTTACTCAAAAATTCATTACTCAAAAACAACTCATTTTAGCTAGTGGGCATTCAGCTCAATTGAAGTTTGAGGTGTTCTCTTGATTTGGAAAAAGTTATAATAAAAAAACAAAATACACTTTTTGAAATATTGAATTTCGAAAAAATTTCAATTTTTTTTTTTTTGCTAAATAAAAAAATTTCAACTACTTTTTTGCAATTCTTTCTACATGAAGTCGCTCGTGTAAGTAATGACGGTCATTTTCAACCCAGAATTATTAAAATCGGTTCATTTTTGACTAAGTTATGGGCATTTAAAAAAAAAAAATTCTTATATAATTAAAAAAAATCGAGTTTGAGCTGAAAAACAAAATTGCCGATAACTCTTGAAAAAAATTTTTTCGGGCGAACAAAGAAATACGTGTCTCATTATTTTGACCAGAGAGCAACATATTTGAGTTACATCGAAATCGAAGAACATAACCCGAATAGCCCGGTTGAATTGAAATGGAAAGCACCTATATATAATTGGCGCGTACACCCTTTTTGGGTGTTTGGCCGAGCTCCTCCTCCTATAACACTCAGAAGTTTGCCATTGGCTGCCGAGGTGATTGCTATTAGAAAGAACTTTTTCTTCATTTTTGTCTTTCACCGAGATTCGAACCTAGGTTCTCTCTGAATTCCGAATGGTTGTCACGCACCAACCCATTCAGCTACGGCGGCCGCCCATTAGATAAGATTATTATCAAAGCCGAAAGTGATTACAGTAACAAAATTCCTTAGAATATATATTTTTATTTGGTCTATCTGTAATGATATTTGTTACACTCTGCAACTGAATATGCCTGCAAATAGGATAATTTCGATAAAATTTGTATATGTAAAAGTCATGCCCCCCATTTTTGTTTCTGCCAGCCTTTATCAGTGAAAAAAATCAACACTGATAACTGCTAAAGCTGAGTAATGGCGAAAGCTAAGTGTGAAGCGATGAGTCATGCAGAGATAAGATAAGAAGGATAAGTAAATATTGGCGCACCTGTGACCACTAGAAAGGTGCTTTTCCCGTAATTGCACTGAACTCTTTTAAATATGGCTAAACCAAATTTATGGCATGCAAAACTTCGCATGACTAAGTTCGCTTTGAACAAATGCGATTTGGCTGAGAAAGAAAATTAATTTAGGAAATACAAAAGGAGCTTCGCTTAATAACGGATAGCTGACGAAAGTGAGAAAAAGAATAGTAGATATTTTCATGCAGTACTAACACACACAGTGTTGAAATATGTGCGCATACATACATACATACATACAATGCAACGCATAAGTGCAGTCAGCGAAAAACTGGTGTTTAAATTTAGCTTTTGGAAGACACACCGACAAAAAAATTTAAATTTTATATGGTACTAACCTCATATCTATTTATGTAGTCAATATTTTGACAGTGACAACTATTCTATGTTAAAGCACGCCAAAAAATCAAGTAAATTTGATATGTCACAGTGAATATTAGTGAACACACAAATTTTTTTTATTACAGTCAAAATGTCAAGTTACGTTCCAACAAAACAGCATTTGCGGGAGGTTTGCTTTTATTCTTCAATTTAAAGATAAGTGCAACAGAAGCACATCGTTTACTCTCAGAAGCTTATCCTGAATATGTTCCAGAGGTTAGAGTACTACTGTGGGCAAAAAGTAAGGTGAATTTGGTTGTAAAAAGAAAATCTTTATTTATTCTTGTAGGTAAATCAATTTCATCCCCTTCAAAATAATCCCCTCTCGATGAAATACACTTACTATATGCCAACGATTTTTCCAATCCCCGAAACATGCCAAATAGTCCATTTCCGGTATAACCTTCTTCGATTCAGCTTTTATCTCCTCAATCGACTCGAAACGCGTTGCCCGGAGTTGTCTCTTGAGTTTTGGGAATAGCCAGAAGTCACACGGAGTCAAATCAGGCGAATACGGTGGTTGCGGAACGATATCCGTGGAATTTTTGGCGAAATGGTCACGAAGAACGAGTGCAGTGTGAGACGGTGCATTATCGTGATGCAAAAACCAAGAGTTGTTGGCCCATAATTTTTTAGACGAATTTCTTCACGTAAACGACGCATAACGCTCAAATAATATTCCTTATTAACAGTTTGGCCATTATTATTTTTGAACGACTTTGACGTGCTCTTTTCGGTCTGGCCTCGCCTTTAGCACGACTTTTCGGATACATTCACAAATAAGAAAATTGGGTGCCACACGAATTGAAGCCGAGACACATTGAGAGACGATTTTGCATGTCTGAAATGCTGCTTAATCGCCAAAAAGAAATCGTTTTTGCATCGTATTGTCACCGGCGATGAAAAGTGATTTCAATACAACAACCCAAACCGTAAAAGATCATATGTGAAGCCAGACTAACCTGCCAAATCGACACCAAAGCCGAATATTCACGGTTTGAGGGTAATGCTCTGTATTTGGTGGGATCAGAAGGATTGTGAATTGATTTCCCATCATGACAATGCTCGGCCACATGTTGCAGTACCGGTCAAAAATTATTTGGAAAATGCCGGATCGGAAATTCTACCTCACCCGCCTTATAGCCCAGACATAGCTCCTTCTGATTACCACTTGTTTCGGTCGATGCAGAATCACCTTTCTGGAATAGGGAATGTTGAAGGTATTAAGAAAAGCTTTGAGGACTTTCTTGACGCAAAAGATGAGAATTTTTTTGAGATGGAATCCATAAATTAACTGAAAGATGGTAATATTTTGAATAAAATATTTTTTCAATTTTATACCTAAATAAATGGTTTATTTAACAAAAAAATACTAAATTAATTAGTTGTACAGCCAATATTTTTTTTTTATTTTTGTAAAATAATGCTATCGCGTTCTCTGCTTTTTCGAAAACTACCGTTAAGATGGGAGGTGGGCATGGTTATTGCCCTATTTCACATATTTTCCACGCCAGCCTACCTTGGCCAAAGAGTAATAAATGTACAAAGTTTCATTGAAATGTACAAATATGACTCGATCGCCTCCTCTTCTTATTTTGAGCATTTTGGTGGCATAAAAGGTGTTTGGTGGCAAAATTAGGTTTTAAATTTAAAGTTTCTCCCTAACCGCTGAGCGTATGAATGGGGAGGGTAACGTGTTAGCTTCGTTATCCTTCTTCTTCATCTTTACTTCTTCTTGTACTTTTGTTATAGCCACTGCCTACTTTTCTTAACATTTCCTTCGATACACTTTAACATAAAGACTATTAAGATTGCAGGTACTTTTTCCTATAGGGCTCTTTTGACAGATCACGCGTGACTAATGTCAAACTAAATACATAATTTTTTTCAGTATTCACTGACATTTCATCAGGAAAAAACTTACACCTCAAAACTTTTACAAATCGTAAAATTGAATTACGAAAATCGATGCTCTGTGCGAAGGATTCATCGCGCGTTCAGGCCAACTTATGCTGTATATAACCGTCCTACCGATGAGGCTCATTTTTAGCTTAATGGCTACGTCAATAAGCAAAATTGCGTTATTTGGGCTGAAGAGCTACCCAGAAAAGCAACCCGAAGTCATCCAATAACAGCCATTACATCCATTGAAAACAACCGTTTAATGCGGCCTATGGGCGGGCTGAAGGAATCTGTAGCTCACATTTATTCACTGGCGCGAAGGCAACAGTGAATGCCGATCGCTATGAGGCCATAATAAACGACTTGTTGATGCCTGATACTGGAAGCTCATGACCTCCACACCGTTCGGTTTCAACTAGAAAATGAAATTTAGTCACCCTTTCGTCTTAATTTTTGACCAGATAAAATTTTATTGATTCGCTGGCTTTAATATTTTTTGTGGTGCAATGTTGCCGCAATGTGCATATATACCTAGCAGATATACAGGGTTTGATTGAAAAGTAATAAGCCTTCCCGCGCGGAGCGTCTGCCAAGCGATCAACCGAATCGGATGGTGGGGGAAAATGATCGTTGGACCTTATCCTTCCACTAGAAACTGGACCCAGTTCGCTGGCAACAGCGGCGCAGTCAACATCGCTCCGCGCATGAAAGCTGTTTTAAAAGTGTGTTAGGATTTTGCAGTGGCCAGTCGCCACGACCCAAGAAGGCGCGCATGTCGAAATCGAAGGTCAAAACCATACTCATAATCTTTTTCGACTCTCGAGGCATCGTCCACAAGGAGTTTGTACCTCCAGGAAGCACTGTAAACGCGGCATTTGACAAAGAAGTGCTCCTTCGACTGAAAAACCGCGTCGCCCAGGTTCGGCCCGACCTCATCAACAATTGGACCCTTCATCACGACAATGCGCCGGCGCACACCGCCTTCCTCTGCACCTCTGCATTGACCAAGATGGGGGTTCCGGTGCTTCCCCACCCTCCCTACAGCCCAGACCTGTCCCCTTTGGACTTCTTCTTGTTCCCGCGCCTGAAAAGATAGCTGAAGGGGAGGCGTTTCGACTCCATCGAGGCGATCCAAAAAACTGTGAAAGCCGAATTGAACGCGATTCCGGCGGATGAGTTTACTTACTTTAAGAATTTGTATGCCAAATAGACTTTCAGCAACGATTGGACTAAATTAATTATTTTTCTTACCTTTTTACTTAATTTCGCCCCATTCCATTTTCTTGATTGCGCGTGCATAAATTTATACAATACAAAGTAAAATATGTCAATCACATTAAAGCGTTTTCTTTCATTCATTCTTTCCTTTCAACCGCACACAATTTTTCTACACACACGCATATATGGATTCTCTAATACACCTGCACACACTTACGTATGTGTGAAACTAACTCGTGCAGATATTTTTGCAAAAAGTTAGCCAGCCAAACCTCGCCAACCGAATCCGCACTACAGCACCACAAAAAGCCATCAATTTCTTATTTTCGATGAATTGCCCTGATTAATTTTAAATTGCATCCAGCCAGTTGCATTTAGAGGTGGGGGTTATTTACCCCGCAAGAAAAACCCAAGCTATTTTTAAATAAATTTTTGACACAGAACTGGTGTGAGTTTGTCAATGGCAAAACATTTTGCTTCACATGGACTTCCCTTCTCATTACTTTGCTTCTCATTACGACTACGAGGTTTAAGGCTACTCTTCCAATGGGGCATACAACTCAGAAGCTTATATTGGTTGCTATATCGAAATTCTCATGTTTCTCTCGAAAGTAAGCTATCAGCCTAAGGTTATATGACCAATTCTATCATACAGATCGGTAGTTTGGTGGGAAGCTCTAGGGTCCATCACTAACACAAAATTACTTGGCAGTATACAAAGATCAGCCTGTTCAATAGCGATTGGTGTAATCAGATCATGTCCCAGGGAGGCCTTAATGCACTGACACAGGTAATTGCTATAGACCTAACTATAGAAGAAGATGGCTAAGGTTAAATAAAGCGACTCGCTGGAATGAAAACACTCATGCTCATGCCAGTCTATTATTGCGACAAGCTCAATATACCTCGCAGAGGACTGACTCTATCGTCCCGACAGTAACATTCAATAGAAATTTTGCCCCCTCTTTTCGTTTCAGCCAGAATGGAGTAAGGGATTCTCACTAAAGAGCTTCGACGCTACAGTCTATACAGGAGACCCCGAAATGGATTGTGGGGTTGGATCTAGTATATATTCTCAGAGACTTAAAATTGAAAACTCTGTACGTCTTCCTAATTCCTGCAGTGTCTTCCAGGCGAAAGTACTTGCAATTGGGGAAGCTTGTAGGCTACTAATCGAAAATTTCTCTTTTAAGGGCAACATCGCTATTCTATTCTTGTCACAATAGCCTCTTCACTGGTCGAACAAAGCTGAAATAGCCTTACCACCTTGAGCGAAAACCGTAAAGTTATAGATGGAGTCCACTTTCTCTATTGTTAGGGACGTATTGAGCTTTAGCATATACCTTCTCTCTGCTGAGCTGTTTTTTAAAGAGGTAACTGAGCCTCTTTTTGCCTGCCACGCTCAGGTTTTTGGTTTGTTCGGCTGTATCTGTGCCGATGGTGTGCTGTTTAGGTGTTTCCGCTGTTGAGGTCGCACCTAAGCTGTTTGCCTGTTTCTGCCTCTGAAGTCCCGTCTTTGAGGTCTTGAGTGACGGCCCTTTGGCTCGCTCTATTGGAGAACTGCTTCTCCTTCCTTGATTGAGGTACTGTGTCCTCCGAAGGTTTGCTATTATGGCTGCTCTCGCCATTTTTATTTTTGTTTTTATTTATTTTTATTGCGTTCCTTTTTGGGTCCGACGAATAAAGAGGAAAGATTCTTCTGCTGCGCCAGTGCCCCGGTAGCGCAGTAAGGCACTTATTGAAATGTAGGCTCGTCTGGGCACTCCAAGTTCCCATATTAGCGACTAGATACCCCCTAGCCACTCATCCGTAGGCATATGATGTTCCATCACTTTGGATTGGGGATTTGTGTAGAGTTTACTCTCCCTAGATTTTACTCGCCTCTTACGACAGGCATACCTTACCTCGGGGAAATTCTAACTCCTGACCCGCTGGAGGAGCAACTTAATCAGGTTCTTAAACAGCATAGATCGCATATAGTCATTGTAAATAATCGTAAAATAATTTGATAGCGAGAATGTGGCAACAAAGTGATGCGGACACGCTAGTTCGATTCTGGATTAATCACCACCACTGTTACCAACCAACCAAGCTCTCACGTTACTCAACTATCCTGAAACCGATATGGACATATGGCATTCAACTTAGCAGCACTGCAGCTAACTTCAACGTCAAAATAGATAAAAAAGATTCTGTTCGAAAAGTCTCAGAGCGATCTCACACACAAATTCATCGGGACCTCAAAGTACCCACAATAATTGGACAAATAAGAAACTGTTATTTTACTGAGTCGTTTATTTAAGAGTACACCAATTCTCTACCCCTGTAACCCCAACTCTCTACCACTTAACACTGCTAACACTCATTGAGCGCTCTTTCTCTCACGCATCTTTAGTATCAAAGCGACGAATCGCGCAAAAGGCGCTGTATGATCGAGCAACCGAGAACAAAATATTTGAATGCATTAATTTGCCCACAGTGGAGAGAATAATGAGGGGATACCACTCGTGGTACCGCTACTTTGTTCTCAGCGAATTTGACTGAATCGCTATGGGTGTGACGCTGCACTTGTGCAATTTCTTCTTGTTCTTGTATTCTTGTTGGCAATTTCACAAATCTCTCAATCAACTGCACCAATGTGAGGCCACGCACTCTCTGATGGCCGATCACTGCTCTGCTCTATTGATAATTGTTTGATAGATGCCTGCGTGTGAATATTTTTCGAATTAGCACTGTTTTGGTGGCGGTATCAAAAAGGGTGAAGAGATATCTATCAGCAGGGTAAGAAGAGCGTACTAAATAAATATCTATCAGCTGCCGAATTTAATATCAGTTTTGAGCTTTAAAAATAGCTATACACATTGAATAACTGCATAAGCCGTGGTCTTTTAAAATTCATCACCTGCTTGCATAGAAAAGGAAGGTCTGGCGAACTAGTCGTAATTCTTAATTCACTAGAAGTGCACCAGTTCGTTACCAGTGGCTCTCCCTGGAGAGTGGTTTTCAATTTGCAGTGCACGATTACATACGAGTGTATGTGTGTAGATATGGTTTTGCTGGCATTCCTTTTACTCGCACCGCACTTGCTTGTGTGCATTTGTGTATGTGTATGTATGTATATGCATGTGTGTGGGGTGTGTGGACTACGTGACTCCGTAACCACTTAATTGTTTATGTTCGTACTAACCATCCGTTTTCTTTAATGACGAAATTAATTGCGAGCAAGAATAATAACTCACCAAAAATTTTAAGTGATTTCCACCTTTTACGGTTGCTTTGCTTTAAACCCAAAAAACGTTTGTTAATGTTGTACTAAATGTTTTCTTAGCCAAAGCGGAAAATTGTAGCTACACGTACATACGTATACATATATAACAGTGTGCATATGTATGTATGTATGTGTGTGTATATGTGGATATGCGTCAATAAACTTATTTATACATTTTATGAGCACTTCAGTACTCACTTGCCATGACTGAAGATTGGCTAATACATACATACGTACATACATACATACATACATACATACATACATACATACATACATAAATACATACATACACACATATAAAATCGTAGCTCCCGTTTACGTTTTACGAGTTTTTTATAAATTTTATGTACATGCCGAGCGCTTAGATTTTAAAGTAAGATTTCATTGTGACAAATACAATTTTACAGAAAATTTCTGCACACCCACGTATTTATTTAGGATCCTAGGCGTTTACAGTAAACGGCGGCCAAATCTACATAATAATTTAATACAATTTCTGGATCACTTAAGTCTTAGCTAAATGTTTCCCCCTAAAATACCCTCTCGGTACTCGCACAATTTTCTAGCCATATTCGAGCCTAAAATCGAAGCTAATCTAAAAATAAAGCACAGGAATGCCTTCTGCGGTTCTACTAACAAATCTGCTACTACACCTGCGAACGTAGCCAATTTGTTTGTCGATTTTATCAAATCCAAATTCACTCGATGCAGGCTCGTTTTCTGCTTGTCAACTTAAACTACTTTCATCTTTTTTAATTTTGTTCCTTGTTTCTCTGAGCACTGAGAAAGGGATTTTGGGTTAAAAACTTCTTCGCAGACTGATAAAGGTGGGCTGTTCGTAATTTTTCCTTAATACAGCCCGGCTATTGTTGTTTCTCTCGAACTAATTTTTAATAACTCTCTGTCTTCTGAAGTTTTTATCAACGAAGAAAAAATCATAACTACAGTGTCCGGCACTCGAAGTGTAACCAATTGAAATGGCCATAAATTTAGTTTGGAAAATTACTTTTATTCAATTCAAAGTAAAAAATGTGTGAAAATAATACAAAATTAAGATTCAATGAACTTTTGCTCGATATGACCTCCTTTCGCCTTGACTATAGCCTTGAGACGGTTCAGAAACGAGTCGCAAGCTGCCCGAATGTGACTGGTATTTGACTCACTGCAGGTATTTTGGCTCACTGGCGGAAAATGGCTTTTTTCAGCGCCTCCACACTGGTGAATCTTTTAGTTCGCACTTTGCTCTCCAAAATTCCTCAAAGAAAATAATCCATCGGATTCGAGTCTGGGGAATTTAAGAGCCATTGTGTGGTCATTATGAAGTTCGGAATGTTGTTTTTTAGCCATTCTTAGCTCACTGGAGCTTTGGTAGATGGTGCCGAGTCCTGTTGAAACATCCATACTCTGCCACCGAAATGTTTGTCTGCCACGGCTTCAAAGCAACCTCCAGAATACTTTCTTGATGATATTTCGCATTTACCTTGTCGCGAGGCTCGATAAAAACGATTGGAGAGCGCCCATCTGCGGTTACAGCGGCCCAAACCATTACCTGTGGCAAGTGCTGCCTCCTGGTGGCCAATCGAAGACTCGAATTCTCGTATGAAAGGTTGGTTAAATAAACCCTATCGTTTTGGGAGTTTACGAGTTGCTCAATTTGAAAAAGTGTCTCGTCAGAAAACACAATGTTGCGAAATTGACCAAACGAAACAACTCCTCTCTCTCTCAAGTCTGACTTATTGCTGTTTTGATGTTACTTGATGTCCGTGTATCAGCTGCGTGAGTCGTCTGAAGTTAGTTACACTTCGAGTGCCGGAGCATGTACTTTCTTTTCTTTTTTTTTTGTTTAAAAATTACTTTGCAATATACAGTAACCGTCGTTACTACGTGTTGTGTGATTTCACTAAAAAATCTATCATCTTCTCTAAGACGTTCCCTTCAACCCCGGGACTGCTTCCGCGTTGCTTCGAAGTAGAGGTGCAAGAAAGACACATTCACTTAGAAAGACACATTCACTTACTCACCGTGCGCTCATGATCGCCTATTTTGAAAAAATATATACCTAATACTCTTCAGTATAAGTTTCCATTTCACGCATCTTTTTTCGGATAATATCCTCAACGAAATTTACGACGGCGTTCCATTTTTCTTCGCCTATCATCATTTCCTCGATTATTTCTTGTACCCCAATAGCTCGTTGCAGAGCTTTGAAGAAGTTGTGTTCCATATCCTGTTCAGTGTCTTTATAAATGCAATTTGGGAGATTCGTTTTCTCATTCACCATTGAGCTTTAACAAAACCCCTTCTCAAGCGTTGCTAACCGTAGCAAAGCTCCTCTTCAGAAACTCCTTCGATAACTGATTGGCACATTTTATTACCCGACAACCTCGACAGATTTCACCTTAGTCGAAGAGAGGTGCTGGTCCTTTATTGTCTATGAGGTGTCTGATGACCATACTAGATAGCCGTCCCTCAATAGCATACCAAAGGGGCAACACCACCCTTCCACTATTGGTTTTTGCGTTCACGAGGGCTACTTGGAGATGAGCCCAGGCCACCTCACTGCAAGCCGCTCTGGCGGACGCGGCTGCCGCACTGGTTGAAGGGACCTCAACCCCCTGGGCTGAGGAGTATTTGTTCTTATTGGCTTCGCGTCCGCTCATATCCTGTGATCGCAACCTCACACTTATCACGATCCTCGATGTCCCGCTCGTGCGCTTTACCGGCCTGTTCGAGCTTGGCAATTTTTGCCAGAATGAGTTTCGCCCTCAGGTCTGGAGATCGTCCTCAGAGAGCGGGCCCAGCACACTCTCGGTTTTTTGATTTACCTTTCCTTGTTTTAAATTCCTTTCGCTACTTATTCCCACGAATGGGCACGGAAGGGGTGGTCCGCCATGGCAGAGCCGGCATACCGTGGTAATACACTTAGCATAACCAACCTTGCCTGGGCATCGAAGGGGCACTACCAGCCGTGTAGCTCTCGGCACGGCTACCTCAACACCTAAGCTTAAAGTGCTGAGAAGGTTATACCGCCTTGTCACCGGTCGACAGAGCCTCGTTAGCGAAAACAGGGAGTACCAAGTCCAGGATATCAAGTCTTGGACAGTGGATAGAGGTTGCCATTTGGAGAGAAGTGGCTATGTTGTTCGCAACACTTTCCCTTTTAACCCCCGTACTCTTCTCCACCAAATAATTTTTAAAAAGCATCTAAGTGAAAAAAATAACAACAATAATAAAAATATTATGTTTTCATTTAAGTAGAACACACAGTGTGCAGGAAAATCGCAGTCATTAAAAATGTTAAAATAGCTGCTCGTAAAAATACGATAACTTTCCTCAAGTCCAATCGCATAAAACTTGCTTGTCTTCGTAAAGGTAATGAAAATAGCAGCTGCTCTAATCAAATATTTATAGATTTAAGATTTTGCAAAGCAAATGACCAACACTTTTTTATTACAGTTGAGCACTAATGGCTAGCAATTTGCAGAGCTGTAAAGATCTTCGCAGCCAAATATGCAAAGGTAAATAAATATGAGCTGGAAAATGAAGCGTCTCTGCAGTGCTGCGCTAGGTGCGTAAATGCAAATTTATTGCACAAGATTACAAAAGTACCGCTATTTATCTTCCAGAACAAACATTTGCAAACATAATTCAAATTAATATAAAACAATTGATTGCGAATGCTGAAAGAAATCCGAGTTTCCCTTCACTTAAGCACTTTTGCTCGTCTATCAGGTAAAAGGGCTGATTGTGCGACAAAAGCAAGCAGAGATTTATTATCAATAACAGTTTCACAAAAAAATTAAATTATTTATTTTTATAGCAAAACATAATTTTAAAGGTACATGGGTACATGAGTTATACTTTGGATTTCAAGGTTATTATTTATAAAGGGTGGATCATTGTACTAGGTGTATCTTTCCAAGCAGGCCAGATTGGAAGTGTATGCACGGACATACAGGTGCCTCTGTTTTGACCGATAGATCCGAAAAGGAATCTGTAGGTGAAGCCAGGATTTTCTCTAGATCAGTGAATGTTTCTGCCTCCTTTAAACTACCGAAAAATAGTAGGGGAAAGTGGGGCACTTATGACACCTTTTTTGCGAAGCCATATTTCTCCCATATTGTTTGAGAAAAACGTAGATTTTAAAAATTAATCGTAACTATTAGAAATTAATCTTAATATTTAACTGGCCAAGGAGGTACAAAAAACAGTGTAAATACCTTATTCGGCCTCTTTTTAAAAAATAGCCAATTTGTCAAATGTGCCCCGCCGGAGGGGTACCTTTGACATTTAAGGGGGCACATTTGACCATCGTGTTTTTACTTTATTCTATACTTACAATAACGTAAAAAACAAGACAAACAATAAAAATAAAATAAATACCATATCAGGAGTTCGGTTTTGGGCCGAATTGCTTTGTGGGCTTTCTTGCACGTTTATTATATTTTGTCTGTTTTCTACGTTTTCGCTGACATTAATAACTGGGCGAGATTCTTCTTCCGGCAAGTCTCCCAACGTAAACATGTCGTCACTAAAACTTTGTGAGTTAAAGGGATAAAGGGACGTTAATTTTGCCTCAACATAAATAATTATTTGTTTTCCGATGTTTGAAACAGTAAAATCGTTGAAGCTCTTTTGGAAAGGTGTTTAAATGGTCCGAATATGGACACATCTAAGGGGTGCAAACGGTGCGAGGTATGAGGTGGAAATGATAGCATCACAATCCCATTATGTCTGCAAAAGTTAATGCTTTCGATACTACAATGAGATGATTGGTTATCTAGTAAAACGAGAATGGGCTTCTCTTTTGAACAATTAGTGCTACATTTTATATGCTTCACTACTTCGATAAATAGTTCTGAAGTCATCCAGCCAGATTTTGAGTTCAGAGCCAATGAACCTGGGAAGGATCCATATGTGAATCTTTCGTTGAAGCGTATACGAGGAATCACATACACCGGGGGCAAATGGTTTCCACTGGCACATACAATCCCAACCATAGTGACTAGGCTTCCACGCTCTGCTGAGGGGGCTTGAGACACTGTTCGCTGACCTTTTCGAGCAAGAATCTTTTTAAAAAAACAGAAAACCGATATATATATAATAAATTTTCTAGGTAGGTATCATACTATGTGTCTTGTCTCAGATGAGCTGAAATATTTACCTTAGGAGGTTCTAAGACCGTAGTTACTGCAGTTTCATCTAAATTATATATGTAGTCAGCAAGCTGATCTTCGAGTTTCTTTGTGAAGAGTAGACGCGATGAATATTTAATATTGTACAATAATTCATCGTCCGAATGACTATTACTAGAGTCCACCATAAGTTTAAGTGGACCTTGACTTTTTATCCGCATTATTAATGTCGTTCTTTTGATGCCGTATTTTTTTGCTGCCGAAGTTTGTGTCTAATCTCTATTTTTTACATCATTCATGGCTTTTTTAATATTTTCTTCATTTATTTCTTTTCCAGATGACTTTTTCTTATAGTTCGTACCATTACTGTACAAAATTCATATAAAATATAATTAAGCCAAATTACTTACAGTTACCAAACATATTAATATAATTATAACATGGGGCACATTTCACATTCGTCAAAAGTACCCCACACTCAAAAGCCAAATGTGCCCAAATGACTTTATCCACATTCATTGTTTTGATTATTTTGTTCTTAAAAACTTATTGTTACTTACCGATTTTTTCTCAAAATTGAAATCCCGAAGCACCAGTTAATAACTTTAGCCTTTGGAAAACAATTGCTTTTATTTAAAGAAATGCTTACGTAGCGCTACATAAAAATTACATCACCCAATCCAAAATCACTAAAACACGTGTTGCTCCGCTAAGAATTTAAGGAGAACTTCCAAACTACAAATAACCACGTGTTATTATATTAGGCTGCGTACAGTTCTGTATTTGCGGAGTATTTGAATCATTTTGACACCGAAAATGTTAAAGTCAATGCTGCCCATAGTCACAGGTACCCCACTTTACCCTAGTGTTTTTCAAGCAGAGGTCTTCGTGATCCCGCAGGCATGCAAAATGCTTAAGTATCGCTGTAGACAGGGAGACATTAATATCTTCTCCAATAATCAAGCTGCGATTAAGGCCCTGTCGCCGCCGTGTAGCAGTTCTCTTCGGGTCCACTCCTATAAGGAGGAGTTCAAACGTATCGAATTTGGAGAAAATATTTCTCTTATCTATGTTCCGGAACTTAGGAACATAGAGGGAAATGAAATTGCCGATGAGCTCGCCAGGAAAGGGTCAACAAAACCGCCTTCAGTTGTTCCCATCTCAGAAGACACCGCTGTCCTTCATCGCTGTTAAAGGAAAACTACACAATTGTTTCCCAAAAAATCGCAAGACAGATGGAGTGCCATATTGACGTGTGCAATCTCAAAAACAGTGTTAGGGATTCAATTTCTAAATTCGTAACGGTGTTCACCGGTCACTGGGTGGTCGGAACTCTAGCATAAGTGAGCGGAACTCATGAGGAGAAGCTTGGACGTGTGACGATCTGGCAGAGAAAGAGACTGTTGAAGACTTTCTTGGCAAATGTCCGGGTCGGGCGG
The DNA here is from genome assembly GCF_028408465.1 of Anastrepha ludens. Classification (NCBI taxonomy): domain Eukaryota; kingdom Metazoa; phylum Arthropoda; class Insecta; order Diptera; family Tephritidae; genus Anastrepha; species Anastrepha ludens. The sequence goes on along the minus strand of NC_071499.1, from coordinate 20,746,720 downwards.
CTAAACACTTAAAGCTCCTTATTGTGTCCTTCGAGGATAGTCTCAAGCAGTTCTTCATCCTAGATTCCATTTCTCTCCTCCACTACATCAACTGTACTGTAGGTAGTTTTCCTTCCTTTAAGTTTTTGAAAATTTTCATTATAGATTAAAACGGCGCTCCAATGCTACTTGTAGTATACCCGTGGTACTCTTACCATCTAAGCCACGGGCGTTACATCCTCCTCCTATTTGTGGTGCGCGTCTTGATGTTGTTCCACAAAAGGATGGACCTACAGCTTCAAACCGACTCCGAATGGCAGATATTTTTTATGATGAGCTTTTTCATGGCAGAAATACACTCGGAGGCTTACCATTGCCTACCGAGAGGTGACCGCTGCTAGAAAAATATTTTTCTTCATTTTGGTCTTTCACCGGGATTCGAACCTACGTTCTCTCTGAATTCCGAATGGTAGTCACGCACCAACGCATTCGGCTACGGTAGCCGTGCACCTCCTTCTCATTCTCTGCTTAAGATTTCCGTGGAATATTTGAACTCTCTATTGCCTTTCTTAACGACTTTCATCATTCCTCTTTGAGGAAATTGCCCATTTAAGTAAGAGTTAGAGTGTTAAATCGTATTACAATAAAATTGTTCATAATTCGTAACATTTTTTAAAGCTGTTGGACTGCGTAAGACCTTGCGAAAGCCAGCTACTTAAACTACTTATGGAGAAAGTTTCTGAATGGCTCCATTAACCGAAGGGTTTTTGAACTCATTAAAAAATGCTAAAGGTATTCAATTAGATTAGATTTATGGTCGGTTAGACAAGTCCAAGAACTCAGTCTGGAAGATCATTGTACTATACCCGGATAGATTACAGTAGAAGTAATAGAGAGACAGGATAGAAAAAAATGCAGGTAGTACGACGGCAAAATAAGTTAGAGGTCACGCTTCCGTAAATTTTTTGGATTAATTCATGAATCGTAAGAGATCCGAAAGACGACGATTATGAACTTTATCCATACTCCGTACATCGCAACCCAACAGTCTAAGTCTGATTCTAGAAAACGCCGGACTTCTGCAGAGAAAATCCTCGGTAATGGCCTCATTCTCAAGACAGGATGGACATAGTGGGTGACCAATGATTCTCATGCTAACCACAAACACTGTGCCCTGTGATTACACCCACCAGTACTCTGAGGTTCTTTCCGCTAAGTTTTAAGAGATAGATCGCTAATTTCCTGTTTTGTTCTTTCACAAAGCTTTTGACTACTCTGCAGGAACCCAACTCAGATGAACTCATTCTATTGATAGATCTCACGAAGACATCAATCCATAGTTGAATTGATGCAGTATTGACACCCAGAAAGGGTTCAAGGCCTTGTGGTATGCTTGCGGAGCCTTCGGTTTGGCAGCCAACTCGTTCCCTTTACCACAATGTCCGCGTACGCAAATAAAACCAACTTTGTTGTGTTTTGCAACACTGTTCAGTTTTGTCTTACATTCACGGACTAACTTCGCAGAGCAGCGTGGGTTGGCAAGGGCTTTCAGTGCAGCTTGACTGTCACTATAAACTCCAATGCTGCTACACCGCCACTTTTTCTCAATTCGCCAGTGCGCTACAGTCAAGATGGCATAGACTTACGTTGAGAAAACCGAGCCATCTTTCCTGTAACATAGAAGTACTTCGTCTAAGTACCATCCAGATCCGCTACCGTCACTGGCTATGGCTCCGTCGGTGTAAAAAATATGCTGAAATCCCGTTCAGAGATTCTCTGTACTTAACGAAAGCTTAAGTTATTACTGATTTAATAAGGAAAAAGACGAAGAATATGGAAAATTATATGAAAGTCCCAGTCATAAGGGTAGTGCGACTGGCTCAATTGACGCTTTTAAAGTCAAATTTCTTTACACTAAATCCGGCAATTCTGCTTGCCTATGTAGCCATTGAGCAAAAGAGAAGCCGTATCGTTAAATGCAAAGCATCCTCATAACAGGCTATTGTAAGTTTCACGTATCAAGGTTAGGTAAGGTTAGCCAGCTTGCTTGTTTAAGACAAGACACTCGGTAGCCCTAACGGTCATTGTGATAAGTGCGCTTGATTTCCATCCCCTAACTAAGTGGTTTAAACTACCGAGATCTTTTTAAGAAGGTAACTGACGGCCGCCGTAGCCGAATGGGTTGGTGCGTGATTACCATTCGGAATTCACAGAGAGGTCGTTAGTTCGAATCTCGGTGAAAGCAAAAGTAATAAAAACATTTTTCTAATAGCGGTCGCCCCTCGGCAGGCAATGGCAAACTTCCGAGTGTATTTCTGCCATGAAAAAGCTCCTCATAAAAATATCTGCCGTTCGGAGTCGGCTTGAAACTGTAGGTCCCTCCATTTGTGGAACAACATCAAGACGCACACCACAAATCGGAGGAGGAGTTCGGCCAAACACCTAACAGAAGTGTACGCGCCAATTATTTATTTTTATTTTTTTTTTAACTGATTCCTCTAGCGAAACATTTTGCAAATTTCCCAAGGCTTTAAAGAAATAATCACCAAGATATTTGGCACGGCTGCTTTAAAGTGTAGGGCATTCACAGAAAAGGTGTTGTACCGACTCAATTTCTTCTGCATCTCTACAACTCCTACAGAAGTCATTGTGAGGTACACACATTCCACTGGCTGGGGTGCCAATAGTGTGGTAACCCATTAGAACGCATGTGGGGACGTTAGGGTTGATCTGTTGCATCCAAGCAGAAATTTTGTCCTTTTAAAATTCAATTTTGGGCAGAGCGTTTTGGACATCCGGCAGTTAGTAGTCAGAGATCAGCCTTCTATTGGTTTCCACGATAACGCTCAAGTCATCCACAGTGAATAATTTGTTTAGAGGAATGCGTATGTCCTCTACCACTCGCTGAAGCTCAAGCTCAGTGCCTTCCTTGGGCTTTCCGCTCTTTCATTTCCCTCTACTGCAGAGTGGGCATGAACCAAGAAAGTGCGGTGTTGTGTTGTTCCATTCTACTGGCTGGGGTGCCAATATGTAGTGTCGTAACCCATTATAACACCATTGAGGACGTTAGTGGTTGATCTATTGAATCCAAGCAGACATTTTGTTCTTTCAAAATTCAGTTTGGCCAGAGCGTTTTCGAGATCCAGCAGTTGGTAGTCAGAGATCAATCTTGTATTCGTTTCCACGATAACGCTCAAGTCAATCGCAGTGTACAGTTTGTTTAGAGGAATGCGTATATCCTCTAACACTCGCTAAAGGTCCATCTCAGAGTCTTTCCTTGGACACTCAACCGCTTTCTCATTTCCCACCACTCCAGAGTGGCCGAGAGCCCAACAAAGTGTAGAGTCGTGTTGCTGGATACGCGAAAACGACCTTCTGGATTCTTTGGCTTCTCTTGAATTGATGCGCGTTGAGGTTCACGTACCAGTTGTTGAAATAATTACCGATTTTCGAAATAAATTTTCATGGCATTGCTTTCGCGTCGATCTTTTCATCGTCACCCAACAGTTTGAATGTCGCCCGAAGCGGCTTTACAATGTTGCAAAAACATGCCGTAATAGGATTTCAGAAGCTGTGTTTATGGAAGATTTAAATAAATTTGAAACGTACCCCCAGTTATGATGGGTAGTGTTTGATCTGAATATGGCAAAACAATAAATGGCTGAGAGATACCCGAAGGGTAAAAATATCCACTTTGCATGAAATGGCGCGCATGTATGTGTGTGCGTGTGTATTAGTGAGTGCGAGTGTCAATTGTACTTCTTAAAGGCGAATGCCATATGTGAATTCTCGAAATATGTAAATAAATATGTATACTGAAGAGCAAAACTGTAACAAAATGTAATACTTTCTATTTCAACACATTTTTTTTAGACATGTTTTAACAAATCAAATATTTTTTTTGGCTATTTTTCTTATAGACTCGCCCTTCTTCAGCAAATCAATTATTTGGCGTTGTACTTCCCGATTTAACATTTTGTCTTATTCACGGTCACGTTTATAATAATTAAAAATCCACCAAATATATAATTACGAGAAAAATAACGGAAAATTTGAAAATTAAGAGTGAGTGCAAAACTGTAACATTTGTCTTTATAATAATTAAAAATCCACCAAATATATAATTACGAGAAAAATAACGGAAAATTTGAAAATTAAGAGTGAGTGCAAAACTGTAACATTTGCCTTTATTTGCATTATTGCTTGCAACTAGTGTTGTTGTTGTTGCATTGACACCAAACCGGTTTGAGAGAGAGAGTACATACATGCCAATAAAGTTATGCAAAAAAAATATTTGATTTGTTAAAACATGTCTAAAAAAAATGTGTTGAAATAGAAAGTATTACATTTTGCTACAGTTTTGCTCTTCAGTGTATGTATGTGTATGTGTATAGGTGCAAATGTATAAATAGGATGGAAGTGCGAGGTTTTTGGCCGCAGGTGTTAATTCGAATGTTATTTTCCTTTATGTACTTTTATACTTGAGCATGTGTGTGTCTATTTGTGCGTGCATGTGTAAGTGCATATTATTTATGCTGATGCGCAATTTTATTAATTCAAATGTATTTGTGCGCTTCAGTGCGTATTGTTATTGGCTCACATTAGCATTTTCGTCACATTGAAACGGTTAGCCTCAGGCGACAGCAAAGCTCTACTTGTGGGAAAGAATAAAAAAAGTGAATTGAATGTTTATATTGGATTTGAGAAATGAACAAAAAAATGCGTATGCGCAAGAAATGAAAACAAATAATGCCAAATAAAAACAAACAAAAACAATTTTGATTAAAATTTGTGGAATGCTTCCAAAATCCCCCTATAAATATCAACGCGATTTTCATAACAATATTTTAAAAATTTAATGTGTGAATAAATATTTTCGCTTTCGTATTAATATTTTATTATTTTCTTTTAGTGTTGCTTTTTTTATTATTTTATTTTATATTATTTATTATGGTTTTTTGGGTAATTGCGTGATGACCTATTTTATGTTCGTAGTTGCAGCATTTTTAGTATCAAAACGATGGGTCATTTGCTGCTTTCTTTCTAGAAATGCTACAAAACACACTGCTGAATATTTTTAATAACTTTTTTGTATCCATTTAGCAGAGAAATCCTTCTGATCAAGTTTGAAATGCCACTTCATTCAGTTAAAACCACTTGCCGTTCGGTGTAGACTTAACGATCGGCGCCGCCTTTATTTGTAGAACAACATCAAGACACACGCCAAAAATAGGAAGAGGGGGTCGGCCAAACATATAACAGTAGTGTCCGTGCAAATTATTCATTTATTTATACAGTGAAGTCCAAAATAAACAAGACTGAGCTAAAATAGAAACGTTAGGAGCTTTGTTCAGATAACTTCGAGCTTATTTATTCAAAACAGTCCCCTCTGGCCTCGATACACTTATTCGCGCGATCTAAAAGCTTTTCGAAAAAGTTTTTCGGGTCATTGACCGGAATGCCCTTCAGAATGTCGGTACCAATCTTTTGGATGGCCTCTACGGACGCAAAACATTTTCCTTTCGTGGCCAAATGCAATTTTGCGAATAGGTAGAAGTCACAAGGAGCCACATAAGGAGAATACAGGGAGTGATTAATGGTTGAAATGCGATTCATAGCCAAAAAATCAGTCACAAGAGTGGATCGATGAGATGGTGCCTTGTCATGCAATAAGCGCCAGCTTCCTTCTTCGCGGTATTCAGGGCGAATTCGACGAAGGCGATGCAGCAAACGGTTCAGAGCGCCAAGATAGACGAAAATTGTATTGACAGATGGGCCAAACTGTCAATTGGTCATTTGGCTACAAATATAGTAGACCCGGACCTTGGGCTGAATAGAATTTCTCCTTTATGGATGCCGTTCTGGGCCCTCCCAAAGTAATGCAGAAAGTACTTCCGGGACAGGTGTCTCTCCAAAAACAAAGGAGGGATTGTTTTAGTAGCCACACCACTCGACGCAGTAGACGACGGTCGGTGAAACTGCGAAGGTATTTTGAACCCTTCCATGTGACTTAAAAACTGATAACCTTGCCCAAGGATAAACTGGGAATGCTCATGGGCATTCTCACAAGCAACTGCAGACTGCGTAGTCATTCGGACAAAATTCGGATATGATCCACTTATTTTTGTCTTTACCAACCAATCCACCAGGAGGCTCCAATGCTCGCCACAAATCCTGCGAAGGTCCTCTTTGTCGGTGTTGAAACGCCGGCACCGGAGTAGCTCATGCCTTGCATTCTCTGCTTCGTCAGCGCAGACCGGACGAAGGAGATCGTTTTTCAAATTAAAAAGGTGTACATACTCTCTAAAGCATCCGTGACGACTCAACAGTTACGTCACGTAGAACAACCATTTTTCGGAAAGGTTTGATGGTTCGCTGTCTCTCTTCTTCTTTAATAACATCAAGCGTTACTTCTCGCGCTCTTTGACTGAGAGATCTATAGGGATTTACCTCGAGCTGGCTGCTATGGCATCATCTGAAACAGTGCGAAGGGAACTGGGTCTGGATGAGGTGCTGTGCTGAGTGAGGGCACAAAAGGACATGGGGTTGAAGTGCAAACCTCGAAGTAGACTAATCTAATCTAACACTTGAAAACAGTGGGTGAAAAAACCAACACACATTTTTTTTTTTAAATAATCTTTGGAGATGAATATCTGCTACGACTTTCCTGGTAACCCTGTATATGTATACACGGTCGTATATGTAGACGCATTGAACTACATTTAAACCAAGATTTATGCCTCTATAATGCGATATGCACGAAAAAGTTTGCCACTAAAGTATGGCCTCAAGCGTACACAGCTCTTTTTTGAGAAGGCAATGAGGGCATGGGAATGTGACAACGGCCACCAACAATAAATTGGCTTTGGAGGTGTGGAATGTTAGTCATGGTTAGCCCGAAGGTGAATAATTAAGTGGAGCAATTGTCATTTATTGCGATAGCAACCAAAAGACAACTACACACGCGCACACATACACACGCACGTACATGTAAAAATAGATAAAACGCAAATTTACCCACATAAGCGGATTTATGTATAATTTACGCACACATACACAAACGCACGAACGAACATCGATTTACACAGCCGACACACCAATTTCCGATGAATGGCTCTTGAGCTAACAGCAGAGCACAGCGCAAAATAGCAAGCAGCGTAAAAAGCTGATAAGCCCAAAGAGTAAAAAAAAAAACAAAAAAACGAGAAAGAAGAACAAATAAAGCAAAAAAAGGGAAACAAACAAAAACAAAAAAATGAGAAAACAAAAGTAAAAGTAAAAATAAATGAAATGAAAAATAGCCAGGCAAAAGCAGTTTGCGGGCCGACCCACACTGATAGGCATAAAATAAGTGAAGAATGGCAGGAAAATTTGCCGGGCAATTTACGCTGCGCTTATCAGTAGCACTCAGTGGCACCGACCAATGCGGCAGCCAACATGCGTGCTGCACAAGTCCAGTAGGCCGGAAGCTGAGGCCCTGTGGACGCACGAACAGCTGACGAACAAACAACCCCACAAACACAAGATGAAGTCCACAAACAAACACATGCCTATGTGTGTATGTGTGTGTTTAAATATAGCAAGAAAGCACACACTCACACACATAGCCCCAAGCGCTGGATATGTCGACTCTATGCCTGGCAAAGTACTCATTTAGTGGGTGTTTAATTTATTGTATGCATAGAACTTCTTTTTCTTCGCAAATAAAATATGGTAACTTATGGGAATAGTCAATATTTTTGCTGTATTTTTTTGCAAAATTTACGGTATTTATGGCAGTGCTTACGAAATGTGACAGTCATAAAGCTACCTCGACTGCTTTTATGAAGACCATTCGGACGGCTCAATGCACTTTTCTTCACCTTACGGCGCATCGAGTGTTGGTAACCGGTTCAGCAGCATAGACTAGGCTTGCTGCATCTGCGCAGAAAATACTTTGAAAAGATGTCAAGCCCGTAACCTAAAAGGAAGGGAAATCGGCAGTCCCACTCCTTGAAATGATTAAGTACTGCAAATGACTTGCAAGGATATGCACGGTCGCGATATCCTCCTGGTCACATGTTGATCAGAGGCATTCGAGGGCACTTCTAAGCACTAAAAAATGTGGTGATGGGGTCTTATTCACTGGACGCTGCCCGCAAAACTGATTCGGCTTAGCAAAATGGCATTCAGCAACACTTCCAGCTCCGTCAAGGTAGTGAAAGCTGATAAGGTGAACCTTTTAATACCCAGTAAGGTTTCAGACAAGGCTATCCACTATCTTGCGACCTCTCCAACTTCCTGATGCAAGGGGTAATGCGGAGAGCCTATGCATATGGTGATGACATTGACATAATAGGGCACTGGAAGAGAGTTGTTAACGCAGCATTTTCCGCTATCGAAAGAGAGTCCACTAAAGTGAAACTGGCAAGACGAAGTATATACGGCCCACTAGAAAAGATGCACGGCGTTTTGGATTCAGCATTTCAGACGCCAACTACACTTTTGAAATTGTCACGACGAATCACGCTTCCTAATAGATGTTACTATGGTCTCAGTAAACAAATGTGTAGCAGAAACTTTTCTCGCTCGACGAAACTAACACTCTACAAGACGCTCATCTTAGCCGTACTACTCTATGGCGCTGAAGTATGGGCTGCGTAGCAAACTGATGCAGCTACTCTTGAAATATACGAGAGAAACGTACTTGGGAAAATCTTCGATCCTCTTCGTGTTGCCGCTAACTACTACCGCCGAATCGGCTGAATGAGCTCTACGATGGTGTGGGCCTAGTTAAGCACGTCAATATTCAGCTTTTGCGCTGGCTGGGTCACGTCGAGCGTACAGATGCAGAAGCTCCCAGAAAGAAGGTGTTCAGATGGTAAATTAGAGAACAACGACATAGAAAAAGGTCATGACTCTGATGGAAGTGCCAAGTCGAAGGAACTCTCTTATCGCTTTGGGCAACAAATTGGAGAAGACGGGCAGCGAGACTTGTTGCAGTCCACCTTAATCCGATAACGTGTTATGATCCTTAATCAGACCATATAAGTTAGTAAGTTAGCCTATCGATAAAGGTTAGGTTACGATGGTGGCCACTGTGCATGAGGATGTATTGTGTGCACACTTGAGCCTGTTGGTTCATTCTGATAGCACTAGTTTGGACTCGAATTCACGCTCTAGTTCCCAGTGTGGTAAAACCACCTAATATCTCTAATAAACTATTAAATATACAACGAAGTAAGAGTTTACACAGCAAAGAATCGTTCTAGAAAGAACGAAATAGTGGCAGAAGAAGTGTTCAACGTTTTCTAGCTCCTTCTCGTTTCTCCAGCAGCGACAGAAGTCATTAAAGTGAAGCCACTAACGTTTCCCATACGTTTCTCTTTAGCAGTGACTGCACTAATGATCTGGTCTGGATTAATGAGGGGTTTAGTTATGAGTTCCTTCTTCTAGATCACACCTGCTTAGCTAGCTCAGTAAATTTTTGGCCTGCGTATTGCACACCGATCTGATCTCGGACTTGCTTAAGGCAAATTTGTTTTGCATCACATGTCTGCAGGTTATTGAGGTGGAATTATGTCAGCATATATAATATTCTGCAGCGGCTATGCTTTTGAGAGATGGAGATTCTACCACAACTAGACCTGAAGACGAGATATCAGGCTTAGGAATTTGCCATGTGCGAAGTATTCTTATTCATCCACTGATTTTTCATTCTGTTACCAATTGTAACCAGTCAAATATCTTCCATCTTCCTCTTTCTCATCATATCATTCAACTAATACTAATGTTCTAACCTAACCTTACCTATGTAACGACTTTACGCACTCTGGAACTTTACATCGTCTCGCTCGAACCATCTAGGTTAGGTTAGGTTGTAATGGTTGCCCAGAGGGTAGGGCCCACTTGGACGAAATAGTTTGGTTCGTCCTTTGTGATACCATTGAAGGACAAAGAGGGGGGAGGAAGGGAAGGGATGGGGAGTGGTGAGTGTTTGTGGACTACGAACGGTGACTAGTCCGCGGTTGTGTTAACCTCATTATGCTGCTGATGTAGTTCATCAGATTTTTGTTATCAACACCTGCTATATCAGCAGGCGCAGAAAAGAAGTGGGAACCAAGATGCTTGAATGTTAGTCCCGCGAAGGCTGGGCAGCTTAGGAGCAGGTGCTGAGATGATTCCACCTCATCCTCCATACAGCTGACGCAAAAAGGACTCGAAGTAATTCCGAGTCTCACGGCATGTGTACCTCGCGGACAGTGCCCCGTGGCCAGAAGGACTTCGCGACCCTACACGTTCGTGTACTTGCCCAGCGTTCGCTGAGTTGGTGCATAACCCATCCTTCCAGGAGTAGAGCGCAGGTTGTCAAGGGGATCCCGATCCTCTCCTTTCGCGGACACATTGCCTCACAGGTCCCCTGTCTGGCCAGCTCGTCGGCTTCGCAGTTTCCTGCAATGTCACTGTGACCAGGTACCCAAATTATCTTTATGTCGAAGAATTCTGATGCAATCGAGAGTGAGACCAGGCATTCCCTGACCAGCTTCGAATGACCATAATAGAGCCTAGAGCCCTAATGGCCGCTTGGCTATCGGAGTAAATATTTACCTTCTTAGCAGTTATTACGCAAGTAAGTAGCCAGTCAGCTGCTTCTTTAATTGCGGCCACCTCTGCTTGGAACACACTACAGTGATCCGGTAGCCTGAATTTGAGTTTGATGGGAAGCTCTTTGCAGAATACTCCTCGAACCATCTAGCACTTAGGCGAATGGCATTGAAAAGGAAAAATAAAAAAATTGTTAGCCTGCTACTTTCAGCGCTCACAGTGAAGAGTAACGTGTGGGATATATCCAGTTTTGAAGAAGTATAACACAACGATGCCACATTTCCGCCACCCACTCTCCTCCACTTCTCTGAAATTTCGTCCCTTTTTTATGTCGCAATTTTTACCCAAAGAGGGACTTCTCACTGAAAATAACCTAAGCCAACCATCAGATCATGAACATTCCAAGGCGAAGGTTATTTGGTTAAAGTGGTTCGAGACTCTCGAACAGCGGTTTAACCAGTGTTAACATTCTGTCCTTCCATAGGGCAAGGCATTCACAGAGGAAATGGAAGATTGTTTCCGTTTTCTCCGGTTGTTTAAAACTGTGAAAGTACGTGTTGTGAGGGATGCCTATTTTGGGCTGCTTATTCTCCGATGACCAAAAGCCAGTTATGATTGGCGATAGTCTCCACGCGTCTTTTCGTTTAATGTTTATCATTGTCGACGATTGCTTGAGGTTGTAGGTAGGCCATAACGTTCTATGATAATAATTTTGCATTTCGTCTGGTTTTTTCCATCTACAATCCACGATTCGGAGGAGTCATTCTTCGCTGAGTCTCTTGGTGGACGTTGTTGTTAGTGTCAATGCTGGTTCCTTGGTAGGAGAATTCCTTAAAAACGCCGAACTCGTAATTATCTATCGCCCAATATGCGTAGACTTTTTGACTGTTGACACAAGGTGATTTGTCTTGCCTTCTTTTACTGCTTCTCTTGAGTCTTCTCTCGAGTTTAGGGTAATGTGAATATCTGGTAGATGGTAGATTTAGTAGGACTGAACTCACACTGATAAGGCTCAATCAGTTTGTTGACGAGGGGTTTCAGCCTTCCACAAAGTAGTCTACATAGGACCTTGCATGCGATACTAAGGAGGCTTATCCCACGGTACTTGGCGCAGTTCATATGGTCCCATTTCTTGTGGATTGGACAGAGAACGCCAGTAGGTGGGCGTGCTTTCATCCGACCATATTTTGGCTAGGCGTATTTGCTTGCTTTTCATTAACTCATCAGATCCGACAGTGAAGGACTCTGCCGGCAGGCCATCTGCACCAGCAACTTTGTTGTTCTTAAGCTGAGCAAGAGCTCTCAAGACCTCGTCATTGTCGGGAGGTGGAACATCGACGCTGTCATCAGAAACTGCACTATTCCGACCAACTTCTCCATTGGTGGGAGTGTTCACATAATCACCATTTAGAAGTTTTGAGAATTGACTCTTCCATATCATCAGCATGCTGTGGACGTCCGTTACCATGAGAGGAATATTAGTCATAATATAGTAAAAGAGAGATTAACCGATCCGTATAACGGCATATGAGCTGATCAGATGGACTCCACTGTAAGAAGAAAGTAATCTCTAAATCTGGCTTACAGAGCGTACTTTTTTGATTGAAGAAATGTACATGATTTACGCGGTTCCTAAGTGGAACATAGGGCCTCAAAACATTGTAAATCTTTGTTGGATAGCTTTTCAGAGTATACCAAAGAGAAATGTCAGAATTATGTATATTTAAGCAAGTTGCATTTAATTTTTATTTACCTGCTAGAAATTTGATTCACTGCCTACCAAATAACTACATCCCCCAAATGGTTTATGACTTTAAATTCAATACGTGCAGTCGTTTGATTAAACTCTTTCACCAAAAACCGACTCTCTACGATCTTTACTATTGTCATGCTACGAGTTTCATTAAATTCGGAAAGGGATAGTTGTCGTCACACACTGGTGTGCGCTAATAAGTCCTGCGAGAAAGCTCACGCAAATAACATAACAAAGTCGAAACTCTGCTAACCCTCTCGCTCTTCTCTCTATGCTTGGTTCACCCACTCTCCCTAAGCCAATCAATACGATTAATTGGACAGCTTGTTTAATTACTATGCATTTCTAACTTTCTACCCACCTAACTAAAACGCCCCTTATATATTTCACAAAGTATTAATGTACCCCGCAGTTAATTGAACTATCTCCTTTTTGGGACAACGCCAGTCAACATCCGGAACTCCAAAGAAAAGATATTCGCGTAGGTTTTGTAATTCACTTAAGCGTGAATTTAATTTAAATTTCCTGACAATTGCATTGAAATTAATGGTCATAGTGAATTACCTACAGAACCTGCCCGATTAACTGTTGAGTTTTAAGTTGTCGTCATGTTCCTGTAACAGCTATTAATGTAACGTAGGTCAGCATTTCTAAAACATTTTTAACTAATAGTGCTGGAGCGGCAGAGCTGAGTAACCTGGTGTTTTTATGGGTTTTTCCGGAGCTGCCTTATCTAAACCCAGTTCCCATATTAAGCTTAAGATAGAGCTGAGCTAAACTGAGTGTATCTGCTTTTCTTCCGACGGCAAATAGCCGCGATGTCTCAAACTTCTCTCAACCTGCATTCAAGAGGAAGGTGTTTTGACGTATTTTTGGGACTGGTCACAGAAGTACCAAAAGTCAGTGGACCATATCCCAATCCTGTGCGGATGACTGCACAGTCTACAATGGCTTGTAAGAATGCCCGTGAGCAGTTTATTTAGTTTAGTTTCTCAGTTAATCCATCAGGAGAGTTATGAGTTTTTTCAACCTCTTTTGGTTGTACCCCGTCCAGTAAGGACTAAGGTCTAACGTAGTCACATAGTTTGGTGTCAGCCAACCTCGCTTAGCCCTCGCTCTTCACTCTTAGGCCTCTCCTTGATGGTGTGCTATCCCAAAGCAAGGAAGGGTTCGGGTCTTATTAATGACAAGGCCGCAGCCTCTCTTGCGAATGCATCCGCTACTTCCTTCCCAGTTATACCACTGAGTTCTGGGACCCAAATTAGTAGGATGCGATTGTGTATACCTAACAGATTCAGTTGATCGATACACTCAAGGACCAGTGAGCTCTTATTCTCACAGGATGACAAATAATTCAGTTCCGCTTGACTGTCGCTCAGAATGGTAACTCACTCGTTCTGGAAGCTCCTATGGAAGTTCATCTCTGCACATAGATAGATAGCACAGATCTCCGCTTGGAAGATACTTGGAAAATTACCCATCGGCACCGAACGCGTGGTTCTGGGGTCATATATTCCCGCGCCTACGCCTTCCGGTGTCTTCAAGCCATCTGTGTACCAGTGCAGCATACACTCCTGGTGTTTACCTTTTCAAATGCACGAGTACTCCAGTTTACCTTGTCGTCCAGTTCCATTCTGGTCTTCTTTTTGAATTACATGACTTTAGCGATATCATCTCTGGGTAGCTGGACAAGTGGGGGCTCCATATTCTCAGACTATATCACTTTTCCTTTATCGAAGCTTTCCCCAGTAATAAATATAACACGGTAGGCTTGGTTGATTGCTGAATAACTATTATATATGAAGTGGTGTCAGTTCGAGCATCACCTCCCTCGCAGCTGTGGTGCAGATCCGCATCGCTCTGTTATGCAATGTAAAATAAAAAGACAAGGTTGTATAACTCGTTCCCCTACATCCTTTTTTCACCAGCTTAGCGCTAGTCATGGAATCTGTTTGTGAATACAACATCTATTTGGTTGAAGCTGTCACAATTTTCCCTCTAACTCACGCGTCTATGCGTACGCATTCATGTCTACAAACGACCAGTGTGTGCTAATATGCGTTCGTGTAATTTATTCCCTCGCTGACTGGCGACAGTTTAATAAAGTGACCAACCGAAAGCTTTTCAGCGCTAGTAAGACAAGACAATGACAGCGTGTCGCCAGCAGATACCCGCATTTCCCTTACTTCCGCTGTTGGTCGCATATTAATCGCGTGCGTCTCCTTTTATTTTTTCATTTCCCATCCAACTTGCTCATTAGCGTACACATCGTCTGGGCGCAGAATTCCTGCTCCAATTAAACGGAGGCGGCGTATTCCAGTCTACACGCCCAGCACGCGTTCTTATCAAACTCAAATATTACCTTGCACTGGAGCTTCTGGCATTTAGTGAAGCTCATCTTGCTGCCACACAGTGGTGTCACCATATTTCAGAAGTCAAAAAATGCATGCCCACATTTATTTAGTTTGTTTACATGTACGAGAACTTAACGCATTAGACTTACACTAGCCCAACAAGATCCCAAACTCAGATGGAGGTTCGCTGTGGAATACAGCGCGAGAGACTCAGAGACATAAGAAGCTGTACTACAGGATCGTACGGTAACAGTAAGATCCTCCCACAGAGATTCTCACTACTCAAAAACAAATCAGACCTCAAAATCCCTCAGATCTCAACTTCAATAAAGGCTTTACGATATGTTTTCCACCAAGAGGCGAATGGTGGGAAGGGAAGGTGATTGCTATATTCGCTATTGAAATCTACACTGACGTTTGAAGGATAATCTTTGGTGAGGGAGCTGGCCTCTATTCGGAGCCGCTTCAATTATATATATATATATATATGTGTGTATATAATTGGCGCCTACACCCTTTTTGGGTATTTGGCCGAGCTCTTCCTCCTATTTGTGATGTGCGTCTTGATATTGTTCAGCTTAAATTATCGAGCAATAATCGACTTCTTGACTATGCCAGCGTGTTTCAGGTATCAATCAGAGAAGAATAGAAGCACAATACAAAGAAATTGGTGCAAGTGAAGCTATCCTTTCAGGCAGTCAAGCGACTA
This sequence comes from Anastrepha ludens, assembly GCF_028408465.1. Taxonomy (NCBI): domain Eukaryota; kingdom Metazoa; phylum Arthropoda; class Insecta; order Diptera; family Tephritidae; genus Anastrepha; species Anastrepha ludens. The sequence continues at coordinate 20,731,341 of NC_071499.1, read as the reverse complement.
TCAAGGCCTTAGATTCCAATTCCATTTCATTCAAACTAGTTTTACAGTGTAGAGAGGAGCTGAAATTGCTTTCTCGTTGCTTGATCATTCATATTACTCTGCCTCGGGTTCCCGGTCATAGGGGTATAGTGGATAATGAGATAGCAGGTGAGCTAGCACGAAAAGGTTCGGCACCAGACATAACAGTGGAGGCGGCAATTGCTAACTCAATCAACAAAATAAAAACATCCACAGCTTGACACTACTATGATTTAGCCGAAAGAAGATGGAAGCAAATACCTACATGCACTACAACAAAAAAAAAACAGGCCGTCGCACAACATGCAGAGGAAGAATTGTCTTTTAGAAGGCTCTTGCCCAAGCATCGCACGTATCACTGCAACCCCTATAGGTCACTGGAAGGTAGGGGATCATGCAGCCAGACTTAACTTACCCTTCAATTCCACTTTCTTTTCCATAATTTTTTGTGAATGTCCAGGTCTGCTTAGAGTAAAACTTCGCTCTTTCGGTAAGCCTTTAGTACAGAAAATTAATTCAATCTCAGACGGAGAGGTAAAACGTTTCCTGCTATACTTGGATCTCACGAAAGGGATCTGACTCAAACAAAAAAAAACAAGTCGCTAATTCAGATTATTTCAATAGAAAACCTCAACTCAACAACAACAACAACTTAAAACATTTCATATATTTAACATTTAACAAAAAGCAAACCGGAAAAATAAAATAAAAATTTTTATTTTTATAATTTTGAGATTGCTTCAATGCTGAAAATTTTGATATAAAGGTTTTTCTTATATTTTCATAATTTTTTACTTTTTTTGGTTAAAGCATACTTTAAAAAAACTAATATATATATATTTTTTCATATTTTTATGGTTTGTTTATTGTTTGTCATTGAAAAAATTTGATGGTTTGGATCAAAAATTTTTGCGAACATTTTTACTTGGGATCTTTGGAATGCTTTAACTTAATCTAACTTGCAAACTTTCAGTAATTACTGAGCAAGTCTCAGCTATAAATGAAAATATATATGAAAAACATCTGAGTAGGGGTTTTTTTCAACATTTACAAAAATAAAATTTCAAGTTTTCAACAAAAAACCATATAGTTTTCCAAACGAGATTTTTTAAGTACATTTAATTTTATCCATGCCTTAAACATTTTTTTTACAAATTAAAAAATTTTTAAAATTTTAAAAGTTGTTTATACATTTTTTTGTTTGGTTAAAAAATTTTTGGGAAGTTTCTTTCTTGTAATCTTCGGAAGCTCCATTTTGAAAAATTTTGGGAGTCCCACTGGGAAACATTTAGTGTTCACCGAGCATAGTCTTAACTATTAATACAAAACAAAAAAATAAAAATAAGAACCAAATCTGAGCAGGGTTTTTTGCAAAAATTACAAAAAAGTAAATTTGCCCAAAAATTTTGAACAAAAAAATAAATTGTTTTCAGAAACATTTTTTTGTGAAATTCGAAAACTCGAAAAGTGTGTCAGTCTCACTAGCAAAAGTTCAGTGATTATTGAGCTTAGTCTCAACTATTAATGAAAAAAGTAAGAAAAAAATCTGCGCAGGGATTTTTTTCAAAATGTAAAACAAAAAAAATTTCCCTAAAAGTTTTGAACAAAAAAATTAATTGTTTTCTAAAAAAAATTTGTTTAAATATATTTTATATATAATTTTGGAAAAAAATTGTTTTTTTAAAAAGTTTTTATTGAAAAAATATTAAAAAAAAAATTTGTTTTTTGTTTTGTTTTGAACAAAGAATTAATTGTTTTCTAAAAAAAATTTGTTTTAGGAAATTTAATATATAATTTTGGAAAAAAATTGTTTTTTTTTAAAGTTTTTATTGAAAAAATATTTAAAAAAAATGTTTGGGACATATTTTTCTTGAAAGCTTTCGAAACTCCAATTCGAAAAGTTTGGGAATCTCACTGGGAAACTTTGAGTGATTACTAAGGAGTCTCAGCTATAAATGAAAACAAAAAAAAAATAAAAAAGAAAAAAACATTTACAAAAAATTTGGACCCAAAAATGAATTGTTTTTCTAAAGTATTTTTTATGTAGATTTTACCCAACCTTAAAACAAACACTTTTGGCAAAATTGAAAACTGAAAAATGTGTAAGTCGTTATGAATTTTTTTTTTTAATTTGTGGAAACTCCAATTCAAATTTTTGGGAATCTCACTGGGAAACTTTCAGTGTTTACTGAGCAGAGTCACAGTTATCAATGAAAAAGAACTAAAAAATCTGAGCAGCATTTAAAAAAATTTTTTTTTTTTTTTGAATAAAACTTGTTTTCTGAACAGAATTTTTTTCGAAAATTTTTTTTGAGAAACATTTTTTTTTTGTTATATTTTTTTCAAAATTTTTTTATATTCTTGCTCAAAATTTTTTAGAGCACTTTTTCTTGTAACCTTTAGAAACTCCTATTCGAAAAGTTTAGATATCTCACTAGGAAACTTTCAGTGATTACTGAGCATAGGAGCAGCTATTAATAAAAAAAAAAATTTCAAAAAATCTTTGTAGGGGTATTTTCAAAATTAAATAAAAAATAAAGTTTTCCCAAAAGATTTGAAGAAAAAAATTTAACAAAAGAAATGAACAGAATTATATCAAAAATTAAGATACAAATAGAGTAATTCAAATTAGAGTTAAAAGCGTGGGATGCTTGATATATATTAGTAAATATTACAATCATTCTATTGGCAACTACCTATGTACAGAAGGTTATGAAAGTGAAGCAAAATGCATAAAAAAAGAAACTATTAATCCTGGCAATCCTAATAAGGATAACGGAAAACTTTTATCAAATTATTGCATTGTAATCGGTCCTTGGTAGGTGTGCAAAATATCAAGTCGATGAGATTTTTAGAAGCCAGTGAAAATTAAGCTCAAAGATTCCGTTACATACATACATACACATACATACATACATACATACAACCCGACCTAATAAAAGTGTGTTAAAAAGATTACTAATCAATATCCCAGCTTTAAGGGGTTAAATGGGTTTCGTGGGCTCACAAAATCGATTTTTTTTTTGCTTATTAATTTCTACAACATCTCAAGAATATTGTCCTAAATTTTCAAGTCCATCCGAAAATAATAGTTTCGTAGATACAGCCTTTGGAATGTGTGCGCTCCAAACCACTTTTATTGTTACTCAAAACTTTTAACGCGTTTTTCTCGGAACCGTGTTTTCAAAGTCGGTTGTCAAATGTTCTCCAAAATTACTCAACCGATTTTGATGAAATTTTACACTGGTGTTCGAAATACAATTTACTCGTGCTTGAACGAAGGATTTTTTTTTCAATTACAACTATTTAAAAAAAACAATATGTCAAGCAAATTTGGCCGAAATTTTAATTTTTTTGGACAAATGTCTGCCAAAGTTCCAATTTTTACTTTTTTCTTTCCTTCGTTCAAGCACGAGTTTATGGTCTTAACTAAAACACTTATTTTTGTTTTTTCATTTTTGATGATCCTGTCAGGAGTTATGCTGACAACGCAGATGCACTTGTTTTTCGAGGGGTCACCGGAAATGGCGTCACAATGGAGGAGTTTTAATTTTTTTTTTTTTTGAAAATTTCAGAAATTATTCTTTAAATATATATGTATATCTATAAGATAGAAAAAAGTTTAAATTAAACAAATAATTTTTTACATAGGAAAAAAAATATTGAAAATAGGCTTTTTTTTAGCCGACGAAACCCATGTAACCCTTTAATGAAGAAAAAGAAACAAGTCTGAAGAGAGTTTTTCCAAAAATTACAAAAAAAATTCTTCAAAAATTTTTATCAAAAAATAATAATTGTTTAACCAGAGAACTTTAGCTAAATATATTATATTTTATCCACATCTTAAACATTTTTTTTGGAAAAATTTCTCTTTTTTTTAATTTTTTTATTGTTTGGTTTTTTCTTGTACTCTTTGGAAAACTCCAACTCGACTAGGAGTCTCTCTTTTTCCCACTTTGAGTGATTACTGAGCATAGTCTCAGCTATTAATGAAAAAAATAAGAAAAAAATCTGAGCATTTCTGTAATCTTTTCAAAAATTACAAAAAAAAATTTTAACAAAAGTTTTGAGCAAAAAAAAATGTATTGTTTTCCAAAATATTTTTGTTTTAGGTATATTTTATCCATACCTTTAAAAAAATTTTTTTTTCCTAATTTCTTATTATTTGGTTCAAAATTTTTTTGAAAAATTTTTTTTTCTATACTTTTTGTTTTCCCAAAGTTTAGGTTTAAAATTTTTTTGAAACATTTTTTTTCTAGTATTTTTGTATTCCAGAAGAATCTTATTTTTAATATATTTTATCCGTAATTTAAAGAATTTTTTTTTTTTAATTTTTTATTGTATGGTTCAAAAATTTTTAGGAACTTTTGTTCTTGTAGTTTTTTTCCAAGTATATTTTATCATAGAAAAAAGTTATAAAAATGTTAAAAATAACCAAAGATATATCGCTTTAAAGACCTCAGTACCAAAATGTTCAACATTTAATAAATCCAAAAATTATAAAATTTTTTCAAAATTGTTCCTTTCTACGCTTTATCACACACCTACAAAGAAAGTTCTCAGAAAAATGTACGACAATATTCAAAATATTTAAATCAGCTAGCATGAAATTCCTCAATATGACCACAATTCTACTAACGCTGTACCACTGTGCGCTAACTTTGTTTATTCAGTTAATTCCGTTACTAATGAATTTAGGTGTTTGCCTAATTTGTGCTGAATAAGATTTCGTTTAATTAGTCAGCTTTCCGTGTCTCCTTTAAATTTATACACATTTAGAAAAGATAAAGAACGCACACACACACACACACAACACAAGAACAGTTATGCGTGCACACACAGCGTTCCACGCCCAGTGAGTTGACAAATAACCAGTGGGTGGCATACAAATTGAAGCCTTCTAATGAAGCATCAAATCAGTTGTGGCAGCAGGCAACTGGCAGCTGGAATTTGAATTGCATTTAGTATATACTTTGTTTTACTTTCTTTAGCCGCCCATTTTGAGAGGTAATTAAGCACTGAGAGGCGAGTAAATGAAAAGGCTGATCTGTCGAAAATGCCTATTATTTGGTGTGACTTGTGAATTCCTTTGCTATTTACATTGCGATGTTTGCTGCTTCATTTGCTACCAACCCGCCAAAAGATGTAGGCAACGGTAGAATTTAAGCGACTTAAGTGTAGGTTAATTATTCACAGCCACTTCTAGAAGCCAAAATTGAGTTGAAAGAAAATTAATTTTCACAGGGCCTTGGGTATATGTGCATGTGTATGTGCGCTTAAGAATAAAAATAATTGAAGATTGAAAAATGTTTTAAATGAAAATATATTGTCGAGCGCATTTTTTGAGATAAAATTCTTTAATGCTAATTTGATCTCAAATATTCACAAATATCCGCAGAAAATCACTCATACGCCCCGACTTCATGCAGTACGCATCAGCACTGAATCACAGCTGAAATCGTGGATGCCTTGTTCAGTACCAGTACCTGTGTCTAACTTTATTAGTGAATTTAACACAGGTGTGTATTAGTGTACTCAGGCATGATTCTTTACAATACCAATCAAGCGACGATAGCAGAAAAGGCGGTAGAAAGAACGCGATCAATGGTCGAATGGCAAAGAAGATGGGATGAATCAACCAAAGGCCGGTAGACTTACAAACTCATACCAAACCTTGAAGGGTGGATGAATAGGAAGCATAGCGATATTGACTACTACCTAACTCAGATACTCACCGTATACGGCTGCTTCCTTGAATATCGTTTCCAGCTGGTCGACAGCCCTTTTTGCCTGAGTTGCTCGAATACAGTAGAGAGCGCAGAACATGTGGCCTTTCACTGCAGACGTTTCAGTGAAGAACGAGCAATGCTGGCGAAGGCATTCGAACACCTCCGCCATCCCACGCAAAATTTTTCCAGGATATTTGCTCGACCATCACTAAATGGGACGCCGCAAAAACGTTTGCGGCTACAGTCGTGTCGAGGCTCAGCCGCATTGACTGGGAAAGGAAAGCCCAGAAACGACAGCAGCAGTTGCTACTGCAGCAACAAGAGCGGCAGCAGCAGTAGAAACAGAAAGATAGACTAAGTATTCAATACTATTAAGATATTAAATTAAATAGGTAGCAAGACCAGCTAGATTATTTCTTATGCAATGTACTTAATCCAGCTAAGTCATAATTCGACAGTACTTAGGAGAAAAGGAAGGAAAAAAAATACAAAACAACCCTATAAATATAAAGCCTATTCGTTTATTGCAAAGTTTTTGGTACCTTTGTTGGCAGGTGGACAATGGAGATAAACTGTTTTAGACAAACCGACGACAGACACAGATGCTTGAGCCAAACACTCACAACAGTACAAAACTGAAGACAAGGCAATAGCTTGTGAGTATCGGACTATTGCACATTCTCCGATGTTTCATTCCCACTACAACCGCTTTCGAAGGTGGGAGGAGTGAATACTATCGATGGCGTAAAATCTCCATACGCTCATAGGAGCGGGACGCAGGAACCTGTTGTGTCAATAGACATAAACGCGGTTCCACCTTGAAGAAATGCTAACTAAGTTGCAGGGTGGAAATCAGCTAAGGAGGAGGAATGTTATAGTGTTAGTGCGAGCACGCCCCACATACCATTGGTATGACGGCACCTTTGATGATGTTTCGGACATTTTGGATTACACCTCCTGACTAAAAACAAAAAAACCTATCAAATGTGAGTTCATGGGTGAATTATTGGTGAAATGTAAGTGCTGAATTCATCTATATCATCAAGCTTTTCTTCAGTAGTACATTTAAGGGTTTTTTAATTTTTTTATTTATTTTATTTTAAATTATTTTTTAAACTATAAAGTTTTTTCTTCATTTTGTACTGACTGCTGTTGAAACCTGCTTGAAGATTCGGCTTCCTTCGAAGTTACATAGATTTGTGGAGCTGCATTTTCGTCAGACCGGATGCTTCCGTTTTTAATATTAGTTCTACAACAGGAATAAATTTTAGTACAATACCTATGAGTTTAATTCATTGCACTATTTTGAATGCTTTCTAAAGCAGCTTTCCCTCAATATTCGCTGCTAAAATAATTTCGTCAATCAGTGTAAACTTTAACCATTTTCGAACACCAAATTTTTAATTTTTTTTTTCTGTAAAGGATTTTAATTTTCCTTATCTTTAATTTGCTTTAATTTTCCTTATCCCTAAAAAAGTAAGATTTACACTATAGAGCTTTTTAAAAAAATATAGTACAGAAATAGGAATTAAAAATACTTACGAACGTGCCCCTGTTTGCTTCATTAATTTCACCATCCATATTTTTCAGCTAATCCAAGGTTTATATTTTGAAAAGTTGGGAGGTTCACGGCTCTTTCGGTCTTTGGAGATTTTGCAAAACTGTGGTTCGTTCTACGAATACTTCCAACTTGATGCAGTCGTCATTAAAAATAAATTGCAAATAAGCGGGCAATACGAAAATTGGGCAGTAGAAAAAACCTTACAGAATATATGTATCTTTTAATCTATTAATATAATTTTTTCACTAGTTTAATTAAATATGGAATTTAGTTTTTATTAATTTTTTTTTATTTATGTACAATAAATAAATAATTTTTTAAACTATAAAATGTATATTTTTTTATTTTTTACTGGCTGTTGATGTATTTTTTTTTTTTTTTTTTGTTTTGTATAGTTAAAATACAGTGTATCTTTCTTGGTTTTGCTTAGGCACGTGCCATTTTTTAACATCTCTTATACGTCAACCCTTTCCATGTTCGCTTACAATTTATACCTGATAACTCACGTCAGTTTCAGCGGTGAAAATGCAGAAATTTCTTCAACTCAAACCAAAATACCACCTTGATGAACAAGTTCTCGGAACAACCGCCAGTTGACGATCTAAGTCAACTGATTTGAGTTATATTTTCCTTTTGCTAGGTTGCCACATCTGCGACTAACATTCCTACTTAAATTTTATAGCATTTGCTTGACACTTGTAAAAGTTACGCCGTCTTGAGTAAATCTACCTCTGCACGAGTTTTCAATTTTTTATAGTTTTAAAAATGAATTTGAGTTTGCAACAACGAGATTGTATTAAGTTTTGCATTAAAAACGAATTCAATGGTGCGAAAACCTTAGAAATATTGGAGAACGGTTTTACTTTTGGCTCGACGATCTATTTACAAGCCTGGCTCATCTTATTCATGTTTGGGCCAAAATTTTCTTCACGAGTCAGACTTGTTAAAGTACGGCAAGGAGTTAATAACTAAGTAGAAAACTTCTCTTAAGATAATTATAGCCTATTTCCACAAAAAATGCAAATACTGTTGAGCACTCTGCTAAGTTTCCGAAATATTACCCATTAGCAGCTCACTATAGTTTATAAAAATAAGATTTGAAGTATTTATATACTCAACTTAACAAAAATTTGCATGCATTCTAAGACAATGGGGCGCATGTACTCGTAGTTGAAAATATTCAATATAACCTCCGTTAGCTGCAATGACCGACTTGAAGCGTGACCTAAATCACCCCTATCATGACGATGTTATTCAAAGATCCTTATTGTTTTGAAGGTAAGGCAGTTAGCTGTTAAAAGAGTAAAGTCTCAATCCTCCCAGCCTTGTGAGAAGATATGGAGTCCTGCTAGAATATCTACCCTTCTTTACATCCAGTCAAGGCTTAACAACATTTTCAATGCAATACAAAGCTTTGCTTCAATTCTCGCTCAATCGTTTCCTGATTTGCCTGAACGGTCCTATCAGTTCGGCTCTGGTTATGCAACTGTTAACTTAACATTTTCTGCTAGACCAACAGAGTGCAGCTAACTCCGCTTTGAAGGAGAATTTACGAGCTTCGGCACAACAACACTTCTTTGGGAATTGGAGTATTTAGCTACGATGTTTAACTGCAGTTCAAATTCATGGAAAATCAGCTGCAAAAAGATTTATTTTCAAAAAGTACAAAGTCTTTACTGATAAACGCTAAAATTGAATAAAATCCTTGTACTGCGAAAAATGCGATTACTTTTAAGTGAATAAAAATAGTCATTTACGCGCTCAAGCAGAAAATCCCAGAAATTGAGCGCAACGGACTTTGGAGAAGTTTGTAACACAATTTATTTCCAATAACAGAGTTGCAAAAACAGAATGGGACAAGTACAAGAGGTTGCTTCACACTGAAATGACTCAGTAACAGAAAGTGTCTTATGCCATGGATTTGTAGCAAGTAGCAAATACGAATACAAATACAAATAAAATCTTGCATACATAAAAAAAAATGCGCACACTTGCAAAATTATGCGCTACAAAAAACGAGTAATATCTGAAAGATTGATTTTATTTTCCCAGAATTGAAGCTTAAATTGATTTCAATGTCGCATCTACTTGCCACATGTCATGCCACAAAGTATTGCATGTACGCTTGCGAGAAATTTACATACTCGCACATGACTGCCTGCCTGCCACATTGAATGTGGAAAACGCTAAGCTGTTGCAAGTACCACAAACATATTTATGCAACTGTAAACAGCGGTTGTGTGTGTGTGTGTGTGTGTGAGGGTATATATTTAAATACAATAATACGGCATCGACTGCTTACATTGAACATCACTCGAAAATATTTGAAAATCCTTTAAGCCACTAATCAACTAACTACCCAGCGGAGAGAGGGACGTAAGCGCGCTTATGGCGTGTATTTCTTGTATGCACACCCACACATATGCACATATTTACATATGCGTAGGTAAATGTAAACACTTGCCATGCTTCGATAGTAAATCTTGTCATCTAGTGTGGAACCCCAAATGTGGGCAACCACACACGCACACACACACACAAGCCTAGGCCATTCGAATGTTGTGACAGCAACCTGAAACCACTTAGCACACAGAACACAGAACATCGACTACTTGAGCAGTAGATTTGAATGTATTGGATATTTTGCGAAAAAAGTGGATGTAAACATGCATAACAAAATACCTACAAAAATATGTAGGAGATACCGCACAGGAAAAAGTACACTCAGTTGATTAGTCATCGTACAATCACTGCTGAAAGAGTTCGCACAGCGCTGGGAAAAAGTTTATTTATAATAAGAGATTTATTTTATTTATTTTGTTTATTTAAGTCTATGATTACTAGAACTTTACGTACTAGAGTTTACTTACATATATTTCAAGCCTTGAATTATGAAATATGCATGCAATGAGCAGCTTGTGCAGGAGTAACTAGAGCTATGATATCGTGCCCAGCAGAGACACTTAATGTCGTGCTTCACCTGCCACCAATACTCGTAGACTTACAACTACGACTAACAGCAACGAATACCGCCTGCAGAATAAAAGAAGGTAATTTTCGGAATGCTAGGATGTTTGGTGAAAGTGGTATTTTAGACAGCCGAAGGCTTACTAGCAACTCATCAGATTTTACTACCGCTACGCAAGACTTTAGAATAGAGTTTAAGGTAAAATTACCCACGCCAAAAGAATAGGATTTGAATTCAGTAGTCATGGAGAATACAACTGCACATTATTTTGACGGACACAAGTTGGACTGCGACGTCGGCGCGCGTGTATACTCGAAAGATCTCGAAACTTCCAAGTCTCTTCACGTGGGGAATTGTAATAGTAATAGGGAAATAAAGGGTTTTCCAATAAGAGGTGTTATTTTGATATTCAAAGAAAAATTACATTTTTTAATATAAATTATCGGATATTCATGTCATTATAAAGAGGAAGATATGCCGTTAATAGTGGAAAATAACATGAGGCAAATGACCATCACGACCACGCTTCCAGGACAATATCCTTTTCATGAACTTTTCCATAACAGAATTGCAAAGTGGCTAGCCTATGTCCTCGATAGCCTCACGTGGCTTCTTCTCTTCTCTTCACGTGGCTCCAAAGAAAAAGGGTCTCAAGGCGTTAAATCACAAGATCTCGGTGGCCAATTGTGATCACCCCTTCGAGAGATAACACGGTCCGGAAACTTTTCCCGTAAAAGATCAATGGTTTCGTTGCTTCAGTGGCACGTAGCGGCGTCTTGTTGAAAATAAACGTTCTACAGATCAATACCATTCAATTCCGGCCATAAAAAATCATTAGTCATCTCTCGATAGCGCAATCAAATTCAAAATAACACCTTTTATTGGAAAACCCTTTAGGAATTGTTTTACTAGGCTGCTGGGCACTGCGATCAAAATAGATCTATGGTGCAAACCCTGTATTTTGAGACTTTTTACAAATTTTAGAACATTCTGGGGTTTATTATTGGTGTAATTTATATGGAGGCATGGCAGTACCACCAAGGTGTTTTAACCGTTTTCTGCCTAGTGCAAGATGGCAGATGATGGTCTCAGAGAAACCAATTTTGTTTAAGTGGTACCTCAAGCTACAGTGCCATGTAAAGTAACCAGTTAGAAGTCTTAAGTCTACTCTGCTGAGAGAAAGTAGCTTATCAGAAACTCCTCTGTTCGGCGTTTGGAATTGTTTTGCTTGTCGCTGACCGATAGATCTTCCCCAGTATTCAACGAACTTCTTCTTCTCCCACCTACTGAGAAGTTTGTTAATGTGGCCCTCTGTAAGTCGCCAGAAAAGCTCAGTACTAATCAGGGTGATGTTTGTCCCTTTTTTAGCTAGATGGTCCACTATTTCATTTCCCTCGTGTCCTACGTGTCCAGGAACCCAACCTATTAATAATGTGTTGAAGTTCCCTAGTATGTTATGAAGATTCAGGCAGTCATGTACCATTTTGGAGGTGTTTGTAGTTGATGGAAGGGCCTTCAAAGGCCCATAACTATCAGCAAGTATGTAAACGAGAGTTTCTCTCATTTTTTACGGAGGCATTCCCTCACACATATCTGGATGGAAGAAATACATTCCCAGGAGATTGTTGGAATCGAGGACCCATTGGAATCCATTTTTTTTTTCAATTTAGGCCCATTTATTCCCACCCCTATTCTACCATTATCTAATTTCATTCCATCAGTAAACCATATCTGTGATCCAGGTTTGCAGGAGATAGAATTATTTTTCCAGGACGTATGTTCATTTATGAGATCTTGGAAGGTACTGAAGAGAATGGGATTGGGAGATATTCTATTCACCCTATAACAAATAATAGGAGTATGTCGAAAATATTGCATGATAATTAGAAATCATCCACAACCACTATCGGAAGATTGTATTTTTTCAGTAAGTCAAGCCGTCATTTTAGCTTTAAAGTCACTTAAAACCAATTTAAAAATTAAAAAAAAAATTGAATGCTTTTGCGCTCACGACAGAGCCCACTCTTATCTGGTTACCTGGCCATAGGATATGTTCCTAAGGCAATGGGAAAGCTGAGGAACTGGCAAGACAGGTATCATCCTATAACAAATCCGAAGCGGTAATCGTAGTCTAGAACTAGACTGTCCCCAAGGCGCGGCCAAAAGGATTATCTTCTCGCTATTCTAGAGGCAGGTCAGGCCGTTGACAGATGGACTGACACGAATACCTGCCAAATAACTAAACAAAAGTAGAGTAATTTCAACAAATCAAGAACTGATAAGTTGTTAAGAAAGCCACGAGAAGACAAATTCCGAATTATGTCAACAATAACCGGCTACTGGCGCTTGGGAGACTATACCAGGGAGATGGGGTGGCCGTACAACGATAGAGGTAGAAGCTGCAATCAAGAAGAATCTAAGAAAACAGTATTTTACTTTCTGTGTGAGTGTTCAAGGCTGGGTGCTCTACGGCATAGAATGCTGAGGGGATTCTCGATGGTCAGCTTCAAAGAAATTGCAAAAAAAAAATGGAAAGACTAAGGCATATTCATAGTCATTTCAAGATACTTCGACTAATAAAAAGCAGTGGTTCTACAAGTGCCATCTGTTTTGTTAATTGGGTCTAAGCTATGTCACTCAGACACCGCCTCCATCACCACCGTCACCACAAAATACTTTTTCAGACTAAAATTAATGTAAATGTAGATCAATCTTAACCCTCCGTTGGGCATCTTTTTTAAAACCTCCCATACCCTAACTACATACTTCTAGAAGAACTTTCACAGAAGAGAAGAATTCTAAGAGGGAATATTAAAAACTTTTTTGTAAAAGAGAAGATTTTGGACTCCCTCAAAGAGGATAGGTTGAATTTTTCTATAAGGCCTCCAGATAAACGCTGCATACTCCAGTCTTGGTCGAACCAATGCACAATACAGAGGTTTAAGGTAGCAGTCTGGTCAAATACTCATTTTTTATAGATATTTTTTAGGATTTTTTTTTAAGAAAATAAAATGCGATCGTTTTTATTTTATGTTATGTTATTATTGACATCAAATAGTACTCGTATACACAAACCATTTTTTTGTTTTTACATATTTTTTTGTAGTAGGGTGGCTCCAAAGTAAGCGTCTTAGAAAAAAGATAGGTGGCTTGTCAACAGGATTTTGACTCTTCAGGATATCTGAAACGAAAAAGTTTAAGCTGATTATAATTTTGTAGGCTTGTCATTCTGGCAGGTGCTACAATGGGAAAACTATAGTCTGATTTCCACCCGAAAAACACACCTTTTTTTCAAAAGTCCGCCATTTTGTTATTTTTCAAAAAAAAATTCCTTAAGCGTTTTTGTAAAGTGATTTTTTTTTTGTGGTGAGTGAAATAGGGCTCAAACTTCCTTCGCACTTACAGCGACCGAATGGTGTGGTCACGAAAACAAACCCTACTCCTCTTCTGAGGAGACCCTCTTCCCGGTGCCACTTTCTGTACTACTTCGAGAGGGACCAGAACGACATTCATGCAGTGGACCAGTTCTATTCACTCACGTCTTGGTCCATCATAATTGTAGCCAGTTTCCTGCTATAGACTTGTTTTCCTACGTCTCTATCTGTGCCGCATTTGTGTCTGTTAACCACAACTGGTTGCTGCATCCAGGGTCCTTTCCGTTTGATACACGGAGGTTTTATGTCATCGATACTCTTCATTGCTCTGCTTTTTTGGAGCAAAAGCAACACCAGAAGGAAACGATTTAAAATTTGTTAGTGTCGACTTTTTCTCTTCTTATATCGTCGTAAGCGTAACCTCAGGCATTCATAAGTATCGTTCGTCAGTTAAACAGTTAGTCCCGCCTCAATCAAGAGTTCCTATTTTTCAGCCGTCCTGAGGTACTGCATTTTTTTGCTGCATATGTCTTAACAGCATTTCAGCTCGCCCAAACAGCTAACAGAAGTGAACATGCCAATTATTTATTATATTTATTTATTTTTATTTATATGGATGCTTTCATAGCCTACGTCAGCCACTTCTCGCAGGGTAATTACTTCATAGCAAAGCGTAACGAATCAATATCGTAAGCGATACTTCAGAGGTGGCGGTGGTGGCACAAGTATTTGTACGAGTGGTGTACACAAAGCTGCTGATAGTGTTGATTTAGAGACATCCGGCTCTGTGACTTTAACAAACAGTGGCAAAATGAGGCGCAATCAAGGGAAAAATAGTGTGGGCTGTGTATACTTACAGATGTTCAGGGTTTCTTTCAATAACACACCTCGATTGTGCTAGCGAAAAAGATGCTAAAAAAGAGCAATAAAATAATCAACGAAAAGATGGACACACACACATATATATACGAGTATATGCATGTGTGTGTGTGTTTGCTTAGTTAGGACAGCATAAATAAAGTTGCTCGAAGGACCTCCATACATTTTTCTATTGTTTACAGATTATTTTACTCAGGAAAATATTTATTTTGTGTTTATGATGTATTTTTGTATTTTTCCTTGGGTGCCGAGCTGCTCCTCCTATTTGTAGTGTGCGTCTAGATGTTGTGTCACATATGGAGGGGCCTACAGTTTCAAGCCGACTTCGAACGGCAGATGGATTTTTATGAAGAGATTTTTCTTGGCAGAAATACATTCGGAGATTTGCCATTGCCGGTAAAATTGGATTAAGAATTAACGAGGAAAAAGCGAAATATATATTGACGTCCAGCAAAAAAGAATGTGGAACCTGGCACAATCAAAATCAGCACACATGGAAGCTTTCATGTATGTGGGGTTTGAACTAAGCCACGGCAACGAAATGAGCATCAAAATTGAGGAGAGAATGCTGCTTGTATAGAGCATTCGACTGACTTATCAAACTTTTTCAATCAAAGTCGTTGAACAGACCTCGCAAAATTACGCTTTATAAACCTGTAGTCCGACCAGTTCTTTGCTATGAATCGAATTCGTGAACACTAAGTGAAAAAGACAAAAACAAACTCCAAGTATTTGAGGGAAAAATGTTGCGGTATTGGATGGAACCATGAACTGGACCAACTTATAAGAGAAAACAAATGTTATACGGTTCATCAGAGTTCCAAGGCTAAGATGGCTGGCCCATATCATGCAAATAGACCACACGAGAGCTCAACGTAAAATAATTGACGCTAAAACATTTGCAACGAAAGCAAGAGGCGGACCAAGAACAATATAGATTAACGAACAAGAAGACGGAAGCTCAAGATCAAGAACTGATGGGAATCAGCTAAGGGTCGGTCAAATGGAGACATTCTGTGCAGCAGGCCAAAACTCACGCAGAGCTGCTTAGCGAGAAATGATGGTGATGATGATGATGTCTACTCCCCATGAGAGTACCCATTTAGTCCTGGAGGTCAATTGGTCCATCACTTCTTTGGACTCAAATGTGCCCCTCGAATTACCAATGTGGAGAAATCATTTCGTCTTTCTAATAAATGATGAAGTAGAGTAAATATTAACCAGACATCCAACGAAGTAAGAGTTAAGACTCCGATCTCACATTCTGACAAAAGCCAAACACTGACAACCACATTCGATTTCCATGTGCTTTTATTCGGCATTATCCGGAGATGATTCCAACTACTACGCTAGTGATAATTCGGTTCTGATAAATAAGGAAGCTGGCTAGTTCTGGTGGTGTAGATGTTGTCCGAGTGGGACGGCCCAGATCCAATTAACACAAAAGATTACACTTCTAGAACCACTGTTTTTTATTAGTCGAAGTATCTTGATTTGACTATGAATATGCCTTAGTCTTTCTATTTTTTTTTTTTTTTTTGTAATTTTCTTTCAAGTTAATTATTGAGAACTCCCTCCACACTCCATGTCGTAGGGCACCCAGTCTTGGGCACTCACACAGATAGTGAAAGACCATTTACTTAAGTTCTTCTTGATTGCAGCTTCTGCACCTACCATTGTACGGCCGTGGTGGCATGGTCTCCAAAAGACCAGTGGCCGAACAGGTTAGGTTAAATGGCTGCCCTTGCGAGCGGCCCTCTTGGACAAGAAATTAAAATTTTTGCGTTGTGATACCATACAGGGGGAGGAGAAGGGTTCAGGAAAGAGGAAAGGCCCAGGCAGAATCCACGGATTGGATTAGAGGATACGAGGATGACGGCCACCGAGTGGCGATTTACGTTTATGTTAACCGCTTCAAGCTGCTGATGAATATATCCAGGTGTGTGATATATAAGCCCGTAAAATCCGCTGGTGTAGCGAAAAGGTAAGAGCCCAGATGCTTAAACCTTGGCCCGATGAGAGCAGAGCAGCTGAGAAGAAGGTGTTGAGATGATTCCACTTCGTCCTCCAGACAGCTTCTGCAGAAAGGGCTTGACGAAAGGGCAAGCCTCACCGCATGGACACCTAACAGACAGTGTTCGGTGAAGTGGCCGGTTATTGTTGACGTAATTCGAAATTTGTCTGCTCGTGGCTTTCTTAACAACTCGTCACCTGTATCTGGTATCTGTGTTAGTCCATCTGTCAAGGGGCTGTTTCTGAAAGGGCGAGAAGAACTCCTTTCTGCGCACGCCTTGGGGACAGCCTATTTCTACAGCTTCGGACTCACTATAGGACGATCCCTATCTTGCCAGTTCATCAGCTTTTTCATTTACTTCTATATTCCTATGACCAGGTACCCAGATGAAAGTGATGTCTGTCGCGTTCTTCTTTGCATTGTCTGACAATTTTTGAATAGGTTATAGGTGACTTTAAAGCTAAAAGATGAAGGAGATTGTTACGCCTTCATTCATTCTAGTTACCTCACAAGTGCGCTCCGTGGTCCATCCACCGCTTACCTGAAGACCGCACTAATCCAGAGGAGGCTTGAGGATGAAGATATTCCCATCTACTTGGAGAGTTCGCTAACTTAAGATCATCCGAGATACGATTCCCGGAAATGTATCTATGTCCAGAGGTCCGAAAAGCATTCGTGGTGCACCGGTTAGCCAGCTCATTTAGAGCAGTTCCACATTCGATAACCACTTTGCATGAAATACCCTTAACTGCAGTGGTTTTATGGTAGCTTAATTGGCAACAGAATTTTTTTCGTCTACACACTGCTGCAATAGGGGAAACTCTGACCCAAAACGCATCACCTTTTTTATCAATAGTGCAGCTTGAAAGCCACTTGTGTGGTCAGGTAGCCATAGACTTAGTTTCAGCAGGGATCAATTCTGAGTGGATGTCTATGTCGACCGTATTTTTGAGTCTTGAGCCTTCAGTGAAGATGGTCACCCACGCTGGGTCAAAGTTCTTAATGTTATCATATTCAAATCTTTCTGGGATTCTTGTGGATATATTATTTTCAAGGTAGGAGCAGTGTAATCTAACTCCCTGTGTGCTCCCGAATAAGCTCATAGAATTTCAAGTGTCCAAACCTGACACCTTTGCAGAAGATTCGTAGTATGTCTCGGAGGCAGCTGATGGAGGTGAAAGTTTGGAGACGTTTTGTAATTGCCACCGTAACCTTTCCAAGTCGTACACCCACATAACAACACAGATTTAACGTACGCATTGAATATCCTCAGTTTGATATTAATGCTTATGTTGTTGTTTTGCCTTACAGGGTCCGGCACTCGAAATGTAACAACTTCAGACCGCTCGCGCAGCTACTGCACGGGTATCAGCTGTCTGTTAGTTGGCTAAATAACAGTCCAAAGTATTGTTTACAAGCGCGAGGAAGCATTTTACCGAGAGTAAACGCGAAAAAAGAAAATCAGTAATGGATTTCAAACATAATAGTCTGATTGCATTATATTTGGCTGGAAGATCACAACCAGCGATTGTTTGTGAGCTCGAGCACCTTTAAGTAAATAAAGTTTTTGTTTATCTGTTTACTGCACCATTACTCGTTACAATGATACTGGTAGAATCGCGAAGCGTCATGGAGGTGGTCATCAAAAGACTGCAAAGTCACGTGAAATGGTTTAAAAAGTGAAGAAGCGACTTGAGCGAAATCCCCGACGAAGTGCCAATCAAATGACGAAAGAACTGAAAATATCTGACCGTAGCATCCGCCGCATACTGAAAAATGATCTCAAAGTCAAGCCTTACAAGATACAAAAGGCGCATGATCTCACACCAAAGCAGCAACAAGTTAGACTAGAGAGAGCGAGAAGTTGCTTCGCTTGGCCGAAAGCGCTCAATTTCCGAACATTGTGTTTTCTGACAAGAAAAAATTTCAAATTGAGTAATTCGTTAACTCCCAAAATAATAGGGTTTATTTAACTGACCGTTCATTCAAGAATTTGAGTCATCGATTGGCCAACAGGAGGCAGCACCCCGCACATATAATGGTTTGGCCCGCTGTAACCACAGATGGGCGCTCTCCAATCGTTTTCATCGAGCCTGGCGACAAGGTAAATGCGAAATATTATCGGGAAAGTATTCTGGAGGGGAGGTTACTCTGAAGCCGTGGGTAGACAAGCATTTCGGTGGCAGACCATGGTCGTTTCAACAGGACTCGGCACCGCCTCACAAAGCTCAAGAGAACCAAGAATGTCTAAAAAAACAACGTCCCGAGCTTCATAACGTCCACACAATGGCTCTAAAGCTCACTAGACGCGAATCCGATGGATTATTCTATTTGGGCTATTTTGGAGAGAGGGGTCCGAACTAGAATGCTCACCAGTCTCGAGGCGCTGCATCGATGAAAACGATTGGACTACCCTGCAAGTCACATACAGGCAGTTTGTAACTCATTTCTGGACCGTTATAGCCATAGTCAAGGCGAAAGGAGGTCATATCGAGCAAAAGTTCATTGAATCTTAATTTTGTATTATTTGCACATATTTTGTACTTTGAATTGAATAAAAGTATAGGGTGGGTCATGTAAAATTTGCTTTCTGAATATTTTTTCAAACTTTTTTTTTTTGAAAATTGAACATTGCCATTTATGAATGGAAAATAATATCGTTCAAATGACTGCCACGACTGGCTTTACAGTAGGCCATTCGATCAACCAAATTTTTAAGCACATTTTCGATTGTTTGGGCTCCAATTTCATGAATGGCAACTTCGATTTCGTGTTTTAGAGCATCAATCGTCTCTGGATGGTTCGCATAGTATTTGTCCTTAACGGCTCCCCACAAAAAATGAGCCCAACGGGCTTAAATCACAGCTCCACCGAACTTCGCTTTGTATACTCTTTGGTCGACGTCTATATCAGATCCTCCTAGTCTCTGCTTGGAAAACATAAAAAACTCGTGCCTAATCAAAGGAATTTTTTTTTTATTTTCGATTTTGTTTAAACAATTAATTGTCGGTTTTTTTTCTCGAAAATCTGAAAAATATTTCCTGAGGTCGCTTTACAAAAATTGTTAATTTTGAAAAAAAAGCTTCGATCAGGCACAAAATTCTATTAATAAAACGAATTTCTCTTGTCTGATTGATTTCTGATGAATCTCCAAGGACTTGTGATGATCACCGCAAGGGACGTGTAGAGAAACGGGCTCCACCCAAACAGAGATAACTTTAACAATTAATAAATTTTTTTTTTTTTTGAAATTCTGCCAAAGGCAAGTCGAAACTTGATGTATTAATGCTATAATTTTGTTTTTGTAAAATAAAGCAACTGACTAGCAAAAAACAAATTATTGAAAGTCATCATTTTTTCGGGACTCTGACTACTCCTAACCACTTAAGGTCGCGCCAGTATAAAACAAAAGATTTTTCATACACCCTTTCATACCCCTTTAATATTGAAATCAAAATCAAATACCACCAACTGAGGTTGGGTCGTATTTGCAGTTCTCACTCCATAATAAATGAAATTATTATTAAAATATTTAAACCCATTTTAAGTATCTTAATTATTATAACTATTCTTATCTCCCTAACTTTATTATCTCCACAACATTTTTTTTTATAGTTTTGGGTTTCAGTATACGATTCCCTTAGAGTCAATGAAGCCCGACTGGGTCGCTATTTGCATGGAAGTGGTACAAATAAAATGAAAGTGTTAAAAGTGTACGGCTTATAACTGTATTTGGTAACGTAACACCTCCGGTAAAAGTTAACGAGAGTTCATTTGCAAACACAGACACTCTCCGACAAACATGTGTACATGTATGTGTGTATTACTAGCAAAAAAGTGTTGCGATTATGGCTTAATGCTCATTATGACCTTTTTTAGAATGTTAGAAAGCACTTCCCGCCAATTTGGCTTCCTTTACTTTTTAAGCACCCTCCACGAAGCACCATCCCAAAATAGGCCAGATGCTAATAGCGGTAAGCTAAGGCTGCACTGTACATACCTAGAAACACCGGTTAGCTGAAAAAATAAATGGCAGATTAGCGGAATTCGTCACACACATACACACACACGTGCATACATGCATACGAGCCTCAGCCTCACAAGTCCTTGAGAGATTGGGTTCATAAATTCTGTTTTTTTTTGTTTCGTTGTTCTACGGTTCACTTTGCAACCCATTCAATGTCATATACCCCAAAGACAAATTACGGTTAGGTGGGGTAAAAATTACATAAGTAGGCAACCAACAAAAAAGTGCAAAACAAAAAAGGTTTAAAAGGGGTAAATTGCAGACAGAAAAGCTTTTTCATATTTACTTAAGCGGGAAAGTGCATGCATAGCGGTGTGTGTAGGTGTGGGTGCTGGTGTATGTGCACTTAGGTAGGTGTGGTAGTGCAGCCAGGGGGGTGTCCAAAAATGGCATAGGTACATATTGAGACTGCAAGTTGAGCACATGAATGTGTGAAATTTGAGCAGAGTGTCGCGCGACAGCGAGAGGGAGAGGGAGGAGGGGAAAATGGCGTATTCATTTCATATTCACCACACAAAATTTTCTTTTATTCATTCACTAACATAATTCGTTCTGCACCACACACACATACATATGCACATAGGTGTATTTACCTTTTGTATGTATCTTAATAAAAAAATACGCCGCTGATACAAAATTGGTTGCTTTCAGCGCTATTTTCATTTTTATTTGCAAATATTCGCCATTGAGTGCCACTGAATTGCTTGTGGGCTGTGGTGGTGGGCAAAAATGATAAATGGAAATGCGCGGTTGCGGTCCAGTGTAATAAGGGGTTTTCATACATGTATGTGTATGTGTGTATATAAGAATGTATATGTGTATGAATGCATGTATGTACGCGGATTACTTAAGTCAATTTGCGTTGGAAGTAGGTGGCGTGGATTGGTATGAATTTTGGTATTTTATAGTCGACTGAGACGTTGGATATTACTGGCAAAAAATGGAAGTTACTAAAATTGTGTAGAATTGACTGCTGCTCGCAGCTCCTTCTATGCGGTTTAATACATTAAAGTTGTGTCATTTACCGCTTACAATAGTGCGATTCCATGTCAAGTGATCCAAGTGTTTTCGATGTAGCCCTCAAATCGTCTACAAATTTACTTGTATGAAGACTTGAGTATACAGGGTTTGATTGAAAAGTAATGAGCCTAATTTTTTTAAGCAGTTTTATTAAACCTTTTAGCTTATACAACTAATATTCTTCAAAATAGTACCCTTGAGCGTCAATACACCGCTGGTAGCGGTCCTTCCACTGCTCGAAACATTTTTTAAACTCATCCGCCGGAATTGCGTTCAATTCGGCGGTCACAGTTTTTTGAATCGCCTCGATGGAGTCGAAACGCCTCCCCTTCAGCTTTCTTTTCAGGCGCGGGAACACGAAGAAGTCCGGAGGGGACAGGTCTGGGCTGTAAGGGGGGTGGGGAAGCAACGGAACCCCCATCTTGGCCAATGCAGAGGTGCAGAGGAAGACGGTGTGCGCCGGCGCATTGTCGTGATGAAAGGTCTAATTGTTGAGGAGGTCGGGCCGCACCCGGGCGACGCGATTTTTCAGCCGAAGGAGCACTTCTTTGTAAAACGCCGCGTTTACAGTGCTTCCTGGAGGTACAAACTCCTTGTGGATGATGCCTCGAGAGTCGAAAAAGATGATGAGCATGGTGGAAAATCCTAACACACTTTTAAAATAGCTTTCACGCGCGGAGCGATGTTGACTGCACCGCTGTTGCCAGTGAACTGGGACTGGTTTCTAGTGGAAGGGAAAGGTCCAACATTTTCCTCCACCAGCCGATTCGGTTGATTGCTTGCCAGACGCTCCGCGCGGGAAGGCTCATTACTTTTCAATCAAACCCTGTAATCAGAAGTGAACTGGAAAATTTTTAAAAACTTAAGCCGCACTGTTTGGTAAAACCTATCGTTCCCACGACAGTCGGTTCTACGTAACCGGAACGACCCGGATTTATATCCGGCCAAGGACTGTCACTTCAGCAGCATTCCTCGTATATGCACAGGGAATGTTTATGCTACAACAACAACAACAACAACATCAAAACCTTTGTCATAAAGAAAAAATGTTGAATTGTATTTATATCTGAAGTGGTTAAGTCGCTTCTTTTGAAATGATGAATGAATTTAAATGTTAGCGAGAACTTTATGCCAGCATTCCATAGATGCTTGGTAGTAATATTGATTCAGGTATATTCAATAAAAAAATTTGGGGCATGGTCCAGTTAACTCCATACGCGTCTACTCTCGTGAACTGTACAGCATTCGGCTTTACGACTGAGTCATAAATAAAGAAGAAATTTTTCCGATTTTCGATGTTAGCCTCCGAAATAGAAATACGGATCTTCGAAGTTCGAAATAGCTACTTTAGTTGGTACATTTTGCCAGATCTGTGGTAAATGAGGTCGCCATTCGAGTTGCCATCAAATCTTTTGGCGGCTACAAGTCCCCAGACCAGATGGCATACTTTTTTTTCAATTTCAAACGTTTATTAACAAAAAATGGTTAAAAATTTAATCTTCAAAATAAGAGCCATGGCTAGCGACATATTTTTCCCATCTCTCAGGCAATTTGTAGATTCCGCGGCAAAAAAATTGGCCGTCTTTGGCCGCAAACCAATCATCGAGCCATTTTTTGGCTTCTTCATTGAATTGAAGCGCTGCTCGGAAAGTGCGTGGCCCAGACGACAAGTGTAGTGAGTAAGCCGCAGGCACCAGCGGTTCCCAACCGTACGTCTCCACCAATTTCCGGGTCGCTCTTGTTCGATGTGGCGGTGCATTGTCATCATGAAAAATTACTTTGTGACGCCGATCGGCATATTCTGGGCGTTTTCGGTGTATAGCGCTGTTCAAATCGGCCAATTGTCGTTGGTAGCGTACACTGTCAACTGTTTCACCTGGTTTTAATAGCTCGTACCACATCATACCATGCTGATCCCAGAACACACACAGTATTGCCTTGCGGCCGAAGCAATTTGGTTTGGCCGTTGTTTTTTGTTTGTTGTTGGGCGGACCATACGATCGTTTATGCTTGGGATTGGAGAAATACACCCATTTTTTATCACCCGTAACGATTCGATACAAAAAAGACTTCCTTTTGAACCAGGAGAGCAGCATTTCACAAGTGGTTTTTCGGTTCTCTTGCTGCCTTTCAGTCAGTTCATCCGGCACCCACCTTCCGACCTTTAAAATCATGCCCATGTCTTTCAAACGTTTGGAAATGGTTTTTTGGATCCCTCTCAACTGATCTGCCATCAATTCTTGCTTGCAATTCGTCGTCCTCAAACTTTTTCGGTGGCCGGCCACGGTCCTCGCGGTCCAAGCATTTGATGAGCTTGAGAAGCGTTTTTCTTCAATCGATAACAGAAAATCAACGATGTCCGCAAATCGTAGTTTGAGGGCACGAAATTCGACATTGTTAAGAGCGACAAAAATGCATTGTTGTATGAAACGTAACAAACAATGAACTGAATATTGTTGACAGATGACAGACGAAAAAAACAAGACATTTACAAGGTTTAAAAATACTCCTAGCAACATCTATGGACTAATAGTTGAAAGTCTCATTTCATAGGTATACCTGGTATATCCTGTCATGCTGAAGGAAGGCGCAGAGTCCGTGACGGCAGCCTTGAAGAAAATCTTCTGTGCATGCCTGACACTGGCCCATATACCACGCTCTTGGAGGATGATGAGGGTCGCTTTTATTCCTAAAATTGGAAGAGATGACTACACCAGCCCCAAAAGCATTGGACCCATCAGCATGCCTTTTTTCATGCTGAAAAGTCTCGAACGATTGGGGGGATTGCGCATACTTCAGAAGTCGCTGAAGGCTTATCCTCTGCCTCCATCTCAGCATGCCTATCAAAATAGAAAATCCTGCGAGTTGGCACTGCAAAACCTTGTTGCTAGAATAGAGCTGGTCGCCGACAGGAGGGACTACGCCATGGGCATCTTTTTAGACATAGAGGAGGCGTTTGATAATGCCACTTTTGATAGTATAAGCAGCTCTGCTAGCAGTCACGGCGTAGGCCGGGTGCTAGTGAATTGGATTCCTTCGATACTGGCCCAAAGAATCGTCACGGTAAGAGCAAAGGAAGTCTGCTGGTATCATCCGGGGTTAATGGAGGTTGCCCTCAAGGCAGTGTGCTGCCTCCATTGCTCTGGTGCATGGTATCCGATCCTCTGCGCGCCACCTTAAATGACTCGGGAGTCTATGCACAAGCATACGCGAACGACGTTGCCTATTTGGTAGGAAAGTGCAGAAAACTCTGGATCTGATTGACACTTGATGCTGGTACTATGGATCTACATCTCTTTGATAAAACCTATAATCACCCATCAGTAGTCTGCATGAGTAGACTCCCTCTCGTGGGAGTGAGGAGGACATTATCGAGACTACAACGCATTGTGGCCGTCTGTTGCGTCGGACCTTTTTCGACTACCTCAGGCCCGGGTTAGTCTACAACAACTTGATTCTTTCATTCAGGGTGCGGCCTTAAAGGCCATCTGCAAGCGGAAACACAATGGTACGGCCTCTGTCCGGCAGTGGACAACAGAGTAGGCATGGACTTCGAATCAACGTTTCCATTGACTCCATGCCATCCAGTGTGGTGCTACCAGAGGCTCAACTCTGGTCAAACTCTGAAAATGAACCCGGCAAACACTGTTTTTGCATTTTCACGGATGGCTCCAGGACCGAGCATGGCTCCGGCTCTGGGGCCTACGTGGAATCCAGCGGAACAAAACTGCACTTTGCACTTGGAATGCATGCATCTGTGTTTCAAGCAGAGGTGTATGCTGTCCAAGAAGCGATGAACTTTGTTGTGGAAAACAGATTACAAAGTAGATCTATATGTGCCGGCAGCGACAGCCAAGCTGCGCTCATGGCCTTAGACAGCTCCCCAACCCCTTCGAAGGTGGTCGAGTCCTGTAAATCCAGACTGAACTATGTCGGTAGAGATAGAACTTGTGAACAGATAAGCAATGGAACTCGTAAAGCTCAAAATAGAGTTTTCCATCACTCAAAATGTGCTTTTTTATTATTAGTAAAAAACTAAAACACCACCAAAATGGATGATTATTTTTGCGCCACCCTTAATAATCCAAAAATCACAGTAAATTCTCCCCAAAGCATAACATTCCGATGGTGACCATTCTACGAGTACGAAATATCACTAATTCTGCCAGTTAAGTGGATGAGAAATCAATTTTTCGCTTTAAAATTCATCAAAGAAGTGTTGGCATAGTTTTTAAATAAATTTAAATAAGCAGTGTGCTCACATACACACATACGCACGCAATTTGCTGACCGAAAACTAAAAACTGAAAATTA
The DNA here is from genome assembly GCF_028408465.1 of Anastrepha ludens. Taxonomy (NCBI): domain Eukaryota; kingdom Metazoa; phylum Arthropoda; class Insecta; order Diptera; family Tephritidae; genus Anastrepha; species Anastrepha ludens. Next base: position 20,705,437 of record NC_071499.1, on the reverse strand, counting down.
GAAACAATTATTTTTGCAACGAAAACTCAGCAAAGCAAACCAACCGTAACCCAACTTCATGGAATTCTTGAAAAGTTTTAACGAAAATTTCAATGCTACTCTTTCCTGCCGTTTTGGCTTCCTTTCATCCTCATTAAACTCGCTTGAATGCATCAGAAACCCCTTTTTGTGTTGATTTGTGTTGTTTGTTGCTTTGCCAAGGCATTCAGTCCAAGGGCTAAGGTATGGCAGCAGAGTGGCGCACAGGAAGAACGCCACTGAAGCGGAAGTCTCAGTAATTACAACGAAATATTAGGTGTCGCAGCTGAAGGAGAAATTAATTCAAAATAAATTTACAACCAATTGAAGAATGTTTATTTTCGGCAAGTCACAGAGATACAGATACATAATACCTGCACGCACACACATGCATACACATACATAGGCAGCAGCAAATATTTTAATTTATAAAGCAACTCGAAGCGCTGCAGACAGCAGCAGCTGGAGAAGATGCGCATAATTTTTGGCAACACTGCCTGCAGCTGTAGGCTACTCACCGCCACTCTACGCCAACAAAATTAGCAACCAGTAATGGAGCTGAATCGGAGGAAGTTGGATGCTTACATTTTATGTAAACTTTGTCTAGGCCACAGCAGCAGCTGCCAGGAGATGAGTGCTCGTATTCGGCTATCCTGGCTAGCTCATTGCGCGGTTGTTTGTGTGCTCGCTGCGCTATTTTGTTTATTTGGCATCTGATAGTCACTGCTTGTAAACGTATGTGTGTATGTATGTACGAGAGAACGAAGAAATATTTACAGTGAGCGTCACTAAAAATCGCACAATTATACTGTTTTGCTGATTTTACGGTTTTCACAATTTAATATAAGAAAAAAGTTTATATATTAAAAAAATAATTTAAATAAAAGATAAACATTAAAAAAAAATTGAAAATTCAAAAAAATTCTTTAAAATTTCAAAGTTAAATTTTTAATTTTTAATTAAGAATTCACTGAACTACAATGATTGATACACGAAAAAATACAAAAAATCTTTGAATAAAAAATTATAAAAAAAAAATGTTTCAAAGTTAAAAACAAAAATTAACAAAGAAATTTGATTTAAAAAAAAAATTGTTTAAGTTTTTCAAACCTATATTTTTTTTTAGTTTTTTAAAAAGTTAGAGCCTCTTCTGCTGGACTATGCAATATATTTTTTTCCTTAATAAATTATCAAAAAAATATTTAAATTTTGAAAAAAAAAAATTCTAATTTTTTACAAAGTCAGAGACTGCTTTTTATACAATTTTTGCTACAACGAAAAAATAATTTCATTTTGATTTTTTTTTAGTTTTTAAAAAACATATATAAACATGATTAAAACAAACTGTTTCAAAGAAAAAAAAATTAATTATTTAAAACCAAATTGAAATATTTTTTTGTTAATTTATTATAAAAATGTAGATTAAAATGATTTAAAAAAAATTATTTAAGTTTTTCAAAATTTAATTTTTTTTAAGCTTTTAAAGCCTTTTCTGCTGGACTATGGCATATATTTTTTTCTTAAAAATTAACGATTAAATATTTAAATTAAAAAAAAACAAATCATTTTTTTTACAAAGTCAGAGACTGCTTTTTATACAATTTTTTCTAGAAGGAAAACATAATTTACTTTAGATTTTTTTTAACTTTTTAAAACAAAAAACTACTTTGCTTTTGAAATTTTGTTTTTTAAGTTTCTTAAAAACTCAGGGACTGTTTTTTATAGTAATTTTACTAGAATGTGGCATACATTTTTTTAATATATTAACAAAAGAATATTTTAATTGAATTTTTTTTTTAAGTTTCTTATACTGTAAAACTATTTTGCTAGTCTGTGTCATATTTTTTTCTTAATAAATTAACAAAAAATATTATATTTAAATTTTGAAACAAAATTTTTTCAAATTTTATACAAAGCCTGAGACTGCTTTTCATACATTTTTTGCTAAAATGTGGCTTATAGTTTTATAATAAATTATCGAAAAAATAATTTAATTTTGATGTTTTTTTTAAGACTGTTTTTAATACTATTTTTGCTAAAATCTCGGCTATATTTTTGTAACAAATTAATAAAAAACATATTTCAGTTTTCTAAATTTTTTTTCAATTTTTTTAAAACAAAAAAATATTTTAATTTGGAATTTTTTCTAAGTTTTTCAAAATATCAGAGACCGTTTCTTTTACTGTTTTTGCTAGAATATGGCATATATTTTTATAATAACTTAACAAAAAAAATTTTAGTTCTGAAAAATATTTGTTAAGTTTTTTAAAAAATCAGAGACTATTTTTATACCATTTTTGCTAGAATATGGAATACATTTTTTAAACATAAATTAACAAACAAAATTTCAATTTTATAAAACAATTTTAATTTGAAATTTTAAAATTTTTAAAAATTAATTTTGGAAAAATTTTTTAAGTTCTTTAAAAAGTCAGAGACGTTTTTTATTATTTTTGCTACAATACGGCATATATTTTTATATTAAAAAAAAAATATTTTAATTTGGAATTTCTTTTTTTATTTTTAAAAATTCAGAGACTGTTTTTAATACCATTTTTGCTAACATATAGCCTACATTTTTATAATAAATTAAAAAAATATTTCAATTTAGAAAATATTTCAATTTGGAATTTTTTTTAAGTGTTTTAAAAGATCAGAGACGTTTTTTATTATTTTTGCGAAAATATGGTCTACAGTTTTATAATAAATTAACAAAAAAAATATTTCAATTTTGAAAGTTTTTTAAAACAAAAACATATTTTAATTTTTTTTTTTTTATTAAAATACAACAAAAATTTTTAATTTGTAATTTTTTTTTAAGTTTTCTTAAAAAGTCACAGACTATTTTTAATACTATTTTTGCTAAAATATGGACAACATTTTTATAAAAATTTTTTTATGTTTTTTAAACAAAAAAAATATTTTAATTTCGAAAGTCGGAGGCTGTTTTTTTACTATTTTTGCTAGAGTATGTTATATATTTTTATAATAAACTAAGAAAACGAAATTTAATTTTGAAAAAAAATGTTAATTTGCAAAAAAAAATTTTTAATTTGTAAAATTTATTTTAATTAAAAAAAAGTTTAAGTTTTTTAATTGTTCCTTTTACTGTTTTTGTTAACATATGGCATATATTTTTATGATAAATCAATAAAAAAATATTTTTATTTTGGAAATTTTTGAAACAAATATTTTAATTTAAAAATTTTTTTTTTTTTAACTTTCTTTAAATCAGAGACTTTTATACTATTTTTGCTAGCATGTGGCATATATTTTTATAAAAAAATTAACAAACTAAATTTTAATTTTGAAATCAATTTTAATTTGAAATTTGAAAATTTGAAAAAATGAATTTTGAAAAAAAATGTTAAGCTTTTTTTACTATTTTTGCTAGAATTCGGCATATGTTTTTATAATAAACTAGCAAACCCGGCCCCCTTCGCTGGGCACACTAAAATAGAATAGATATGGTTTAGATCAGAAAATATATGGTTTTCATATTATTTATTTCTTTATTCAAGCGCTTTGGCATAAACAATATTTTTTGTTTTTCTATTTGTTTTTGAGTAAATATAAAATATAAATTGAAAATCAGGAAAAAAGAAGATTGTTTTTAAATTTCAAATCAACGCATATGAATAAACAATCGTCTTTTTTCCTGATCATCCATGAATTTTTCGTTTCAATTTATATGTTTTATTAAGCATTGGAGCTTTTTTAACCATTACCCATTTATATTTTTCAAAAAAAAAAACGAAAAAATTTTTTTTTTCCACGAACACATAATTTCATTCGGATTTCACATTAAATTCTCAAATTTCGTAAGAAATTATTCACTGTTCCAAAATCCACTCCAAAAAAAATCACAAACAATTTTTACATGTTGCACTTACGTTTTTTCCTTATGGCATCCAAATCAGAAAGAAATATTGACACATTGTAACTCACACTGTCAATTTGACAGTTCAGTTCCGCCCCAAGCGTTAAAAAAGTAAGCGACATTATGGCTGGTTCAAAAGAACGCTGTACCCGTTGCCAGTGCTCCGAATTACAACCAAACTTTACGAAACCCATTTTGAATACTTACTTAACAATGTGCGTAAGTTTGGTTTAATTCGGTGCAAAGACACGGCGGGTCCACGTTTTGGCATATATTTCGAGACCCTAGTCATCAATAGGTATGAAAATTACCCCGTATTAAAGCACTTATCAACAGCTTTCATTTGATATCCATATTGTACAAACACATTCTAGGGTCCACGTTTTGGTCTCTATCTCGAGACCCTAGTCACGGAGCGGATGAAAATACTCTGAACTAAAGCATTCACCAACAGCTTCCATTTGATACCCATATTGTACATACACATCCGAAGGTTACCCGGGTCCACGTTTTGACCTATATCTCGAGCCCTATTTCCAAAATAAAATATAATCCAAGTTACTCGTGGATGATGTAGCTTTCGAATGGTGAAAAAATTTTTAAAATCGGTCCAGTAGTTTTTGAGCCTATTCATTACAACCAAACAAACAAAGTTTTCCTCTTTGTAATATTAGTGTAGATTAACAGAAGAATATTTTAATTTTGAAAATATCTTAATACGGAAAATATTTATTTTTTAAAAAGTCAATTACTATTTTTGACAGAATATGTCATATATTTTTTTAAAAATAAATTAACACGAGACTAAAAATTCCAAAATAATCGCTGTACGATTTCCAGTGGCACTCACTGTATAAAAAGTGTGTGCCTGTATGCCATTTCGATACGCGTTTCCACTTTCCATTTCCTTACGCGTTTCAGCGCGAAATTTCACTCGACATTCGTTGTATTTTCCGCTTATTGCAAACCAACAAATTTGTGGTTCTCAGAAATGGGGTTGAAAAGTCAAAGTTTGCATAAAGTTCAAAACTATCTGGGCCATGGCGTAATGGCACTTTACAAGTACCGTTGGCAATGGCAGGAACCAACTTAGTGCATGAAAATACGGGCAGTTGTGTAAGGAAGTTGCGCGTACTTTGCATATTTACATATGTACGTATCCGTGTAAGTGTATTTTGCCATTCCACGCGATTTAAATTACTTCGCGCAAGGGCTTGTATGTGTGTGTGTGTGTGTGCCGCTTAAGTGCGCCGCAGTGCATTGGCGGCATAAAGACGAGTTGTAATGAGTTTAAGTGCATCCAGTTTACGCACAAATTTTTAATTATTTCATTCGCTGGTAGTGAACGCAAAAGCATCTCCATTTAAAGGCAACCGCATTATGTTTTCTCATTTTTATCAATCAGTTTGTAGCAGGAAGAAAACGCGGGTAATTAACCACCTGAGGATGGTAACTGAAGTCGCGTTCTGGTTTCTTGATGAAAAGAAATTAAGTGGCTTTAGCAAAAAATTGTAATTTATAGAGGTAAACCTCTGGGAAATATTCTTTCTCTTCATTTGTGGCACTTAATCATCAACTCACTACTGGGTAGACGATAAAGTTGTCGCCTGCAATGGATGTTTCGAGCAGCGTAAGAGTAGCCTGCTTGTTGTGGCCTGAATACCAACTCGAGTGAAGGATACGGAACAGCTTCATTCATTCATTCTTTAAGTTACAATATTCTATTTCTTTGTTTTATTTTTTTAGATTTTTTATTTTATAGTGTTTTAATTTTTTTTTAACTTTTTTAATTTAGTTTATTTTATTTTAAGCTTATTGTAATTTATTTTTTATTTTTGTATATTATTAATTTTTTTTTTTGTATTTGTTATATGAAACTAAGTTCTCCCTCTTTTTTTTTTTGATGAAAATACAACTTTATTCTGAAAAAATGGTTACAAGTGAATCATTGAAAGTATTGCCCATCGCTGGCTACTACTTTTCCCCATCTTTCTGGTAGATCTCGTATGCCCTCGTGGTAAAACTGTTCATCTTTTGAGGCTATCCACGGATCAAGCCATTTTTTGATGTCTTCATATGTATGGAACTGCTGGTCAGCTAGACCATGTGCCATCGATCGGAACAGGGGATAATCGAAGGGCGAAATATCTGGAGAATAGGGCGGGTGGGGTAGGGCGTAGGACTTCCCATTTCAGTGTTTCCAGGTAGGTTTTAACGGGTTTGGCAACGTGAGGCTTCTCGCGCAGTGTTCGGCTCAATCGCGTCAATTGAAGTCCATGCCGATCCCCACTAATGGTTTCGCTTGGTTTTAACAGTTCATAATAAATAACACCAACTTGGTCCCACCAAATATATTGCATTACCTTCGCAGCGATAATATTCGGTCGAGATCAACTGAATGTTATTTATTTTTATTTTTTGTTTTATTAATTTTTTCTTTCTTTTACCATTATTAATATATTAATTTCGTTTTAATTTTACTAATTCATTTTAAAGTTAGTTCAAAAATAATATATATTTTTTTGTGTTACGCTTTTTTTTACTTTTTGTTTGTATTTTATTTTATTTAATTTTTTTATTATTTTATTTAATAAATTTTTTTAAATTAAACTTGTTTTATTTAATTCTAGTTTAATTTAATTTATTTCATTATATATATTTTTCATGTTCTTTGTTTTATTTACTTATTTATTGAATTGAACTTACAATAAATTATAAAATTTAAATGTAAGGTTACTTAACTTAATTTCATTTAATTTTTTAGTTTTTCTTACTTTAATGTCTTATTAATTTTTTTCTTTGTTTGCTTTATTTTTCATATTTTTTATTATTATATTTTTTAATAGGAACTCGTCTTTGGATACCCTTCATACATGAAATTTTCGTTTACCACATTGAATCTAATATTTAAATATTTAAAATTATAAAAAACTGCAGACATATCCGAGTATATATAAAAATGTATCTACATATTCACATATTTACTTACATTTCTTTACATACACACATTTGGTCTTCATTGCAGAGCGCAACCAAGTTGAAGGGCGTAGCTAAGGAAGGAAGCGTTGCAACATTTTTGCGCCCGGAAATTGCCTAAATACTTTTGTGCCCATTAAAATGTTGGTACAATAGGAAATATACACATTTACATATTTCTGTGTACCGGCAGCAAAGAGTAAAACACAACCACATTAACTTATAAGTACTATATAAATATACATAATCCAGCACTTTCTGGCAGTTTTGTTGGAGGAAAAAAAATTGTGGCAACAAATATTTGTGAGAAAAGCGGCGTTGGCCAACAGCTACCAACCACCAACCTCCAACTCCAGCTACCAGTAACGTACCATTTCTTCGCCGGGTAAGCAACTGGAGTATACCACAAGCGACTGAGGCTCGACATTTCCTCCCACCACATCAAAAAACAGACAACGTTTTAGGAGGATAACAGAGATAAAAATCAAAGCCAGAGAAACAAAAAATTAAGGAATTACGCAAAAGCTGGCATGAAAAGCTGAAAATTCACGCACATCCTTACGGAAGTGGTGAATGCAAATATTTAGTTAAATATTTTGGCCAAACACATGCTTTGAATGCTCGGCAGCTACGGTTACGTGAGTAAATTTGTATGCGTATGTGTTGGAATCTTATTCCCCCAGCAGCGCTGCAATTTGTAAAATAACCGGCGGGCTTCTTTCACTGTTGCAAATTATCACGAATATATTTTATGCAAAGTATGGTCCAAGCAACACCTGAAGCCGAGTGAACAGAGCGAAGAGACTTACATATTTCAAAGGAGGTATAACAGAGCGACCGCAGGGGACGACAGACCGAGTGAAAAATTATCAACTTCAAGACGCGCAAGCTGCTTGATTTATAGCGTTTTGCGAAATACGAGTGCGACAGCAAGTTAACTACATTTGCTGCAGCTACACCAACATCAACAACAAGAACAGCAATTCACCAAACATTGAAACACAGCCAAGCACCGAGCAGCGCTCAACTCACTCGAAAAATCACCCAAAGCCATAAAAGACACAAGAAACGCTGAGTTCGTTATTACGAATAAGAAAAGAAAACTTATGCAAGTGAAGAATACGAGAAAGAGACACTTTGTTTTCGTGTTGCAGTAGCGCAGCAGCGCATCTTGAATTGCATTGCACGGCACTTCTTCAACAACGACACACATCAGCGCAGTTCAACACAATTCCAGGCACGTCTCTGCAAATATCCGCGAGCGCGCCGTAGGCACTCCTCAATCCTATTGTCGACACTCAGCATCTGCTCTACAAGCAGTCCAAGAAGCAATCGTCAGCATTTAGTATATCGGCGCAGCGAACGCAGCAGACACCAGCTTCCCATCCACTTTCGCGGACCACTCACTCCAAACGCCCCGCCAAAATGCGCGGCCGCCACCTACGTAGGCGCTTCAGCTTGCAGCCGTCATTTATGAAGGACGACAGTGCTGACGATAAACCGAAGCGAGTCAAGTAAGTCATAGCATTAGATTTCGGTCTTAAATCCACTTTTACGATGCCCAAACATTGTCGATGCACAGTGGAGAGCAAAATGGCTAGTTAGTTTAAATTTGAGACAGTATTGGGAATATTATTGGAGGATCATTTTGCAAAGCAGTCAATAAACGACGCTTTCAAGAGAACGTCAGTCTGTCATTGCCTTAAATTAACCAACAAAATAACTGAAAAAATAAATGTTAGACTGATTTCGATTATAAAAGCCATGAATTCAATAGTCTTCTTTTCTGTGGAAATGGTGTGGCTTCCCTAAAGGACCCCTGAGGTTGTTTCTTTCTCAGATTGAAGGATAGAGGAGTCTAATTTTCACCACAACACTTTAAGGTTCATTGCTTGCTGACGCCGAAAGTTTATATTGCTCCCGGTAGCGTAGCGACGGCGCCAAAGCTTTCAATGATTTTCACAGTATTTCAAACACCTCCTTCTTCAGAGGTTTGGAATAAAAAGGGTGCTGATACAGATCATTTCTTGCTGTTGCTTCCGAGAGTTCTGCTCTCCGTTAGAGAATTCAAGTAGCAGAACAGAAGCGTCGGAGCTGAACTAATATAGACGGACCTTCCATAATCCTTTCACCGGATTGGACTCTGGAGGGCTTTAGTGCTTACAGTTTCTTTAGACATAAGTTTGTATTCAAAAGGTATGGCTTTAGCATCCATCATTGGACTCCGATGCCACTTTATCCACATTCATGTACGGAAATTTGACGATCCAAACTAGGACGAGACCTCTTGGCAGCTAAAAATTAAGAAAAATAAGGAAAATAAAATGATAGGCAGAAGCAAGGCTCCATGCCGAAGAAAGTTCACTGATACTCCCAGAAGTGGATCGGAAACTGACAGATTCGGTTCGGATCCAATTGAGCGCACTTGAGACGCATGACATCCTGGGTTAGAAGAAAAGATGTATTCAATATGCTTGGATAGTTCGAAATAGATATTATGTACAGAATAGTGTTACTTGGCCCAAATTATGAATGCAAAACTAAAAATATATTAAACTATTGTAACATGAGATATAGCTCCTTTAGACTCCCAGGCCGGCGTTGCGTCATTCTAACAGAGATCTACGATATAGACAAAGCAGCAAAAACGATAAGAGTAATGGACTTACCTCCGGCAAACCTTGCCATTTTTGTTGATGGTCAAGCAGCGAGGAAGGCACTGGCCTCAGTGCGCATGGATTCAAGATGAGTTAAAGAATGCAGGAGGTCGCTCTCGCGTATCCAACAACACAACACCACATTTTGTAGGGTCCCCAGCCCCTCTGGAGTGGAGGGAAATGAAGGAGCGGATGAGTGTGCAAGGATGGGCTCTGAGCTGAACCTTCAGCGAGTGGTAGAGGACATTCCTCTCAACGAACTGTATACTGCGATTGACCTGAGCGTAATTGCGGAAACCAATAGAAGGTGGTCTCTAACTACGAACTGCAGGGTCTCCAAAGCGCACTGGCCAAAACTGAACCTTAAAAGAACAAAATGTCTGTTTCGATTCAACAGAACAACTACCAGCGTCCTCACAGGTGTTATAACGGGTCACGGCTCTATTGGCACCGCAGCCATTGCAATGGGTGTCCCTTGCAATGACTTCTGCCTGAGCTGTGAAGATGAAGAAGAAATTGAATCGGTACAACACCTCCTCTGTTAAAGTCCTGCACTTCAAAGAAGCCGTACCAAATATCTTGGCGATTATTTCTTTGAAGACCTGTGAAATTTGCAAAATGTCTCACTGGAGGAATTAGTTACCTTCTTAAAAAGGCCTAAGTGGATTAACAACTTAGTCAGGGAATGGAAATCAAATGCAAGCATCACAAAGGGCCTTAGGGCTACCAAGTGTCTTGTCTTATACAAGCAATCTGGCTAGCCTAACCTTACCTAACCTAACATCAAATATTCTAAAAAAGTTTCACGGATACTTAACCTTCTCCTGGGCTAAATTATGGATTTTATTCACTAAAAAATTATGTAACATTAACAGTGTATCTTCTGCAATTTTGTTAAGCTAAACACCTCGAATGATGTGATGTAAATGAAGTCTTAATTTTTTACCTGTGCTTTCAAACTGTAAGAAGTTTTTCTAGGAAGCCATTTTTCCCCCGAAATCTTCAGTGTAACGATAGATCAACAAATCGTTGTAAAATTTCTACTGCTAAAACAGAACCTATTGGTCGAGCAACTAATCAACATTACTACCTTCATATACTTAATGAAGTCCCATAAAGTTTAAGGAAGAAGCTCAAATCATGGGCTCTCAATCAAGACAAAGTCACATCTCCAAAGGTTTCTACCTAAGTATTTCAGTGTTAGGTCATCTGCCTTATGCACTACTTTTACGCCTTGTGACTATTATCTGTTTCGTGAGATGAAATCTGCATTAAAAAGTACCACATTTGAGCCCGTTGAAGCTGTCACAAAAAAGCGGCGAGTGTCCTGCAGGAGCCAGCAAAAAAAGTCCTCCGCACTAATTACAGGGATAGTAGGTATTATAAGGCAAGAAAAATATATTTATTTATTATTATTTCTGTCTCTTCCTCGCCTTACAACTTCTGCAGTTTTCCTGAGAAAGTAATCCTAGCCTAGAAGAGTGCCTGCCTAACAGCCAATGACCGGTGACACAATCTACGACCTTCGAGATGTTCCCTCTTGAGAGGTTGAGCAATTCTCCTGACCTTTTCTTATCTATTTCCGACTAAATTAGTTTGATTGTAAAAAAAGTATTTTCTTTTCTCCATGGCCTATTGGCCTCTTATATATAAATTTTCCCATAGTTTCTAGATGAAACATAGAGCCTCAATAAACAAGTTATAATTTCGCTTGTTTAGAGCTAGATGTTTAATTTGACTCCAGGAACGGCCTGATCTGTCCGCCTCTGCTACTACTTGTCGCCTCTATGTGTTGGCTGGTCTCCCGCACCTACGGCTTCCTTGCGACTTCCAGTCTAAAGCTGTCCTTGCGATGTCATCCCGTAGTTTGCGGAATGTGTGTCCGATCTATTTCCACTTGCGGCGCATAATTTCTATGTGAGCTGGTGTTTGCCCGGTAGCCGCGCAAAGATCATCGTTGCTTATAAGTTCGGGCCAGAATATCCGCATTATCTTTCGTAGGCAACGGTTTAGGAAGAATTGCAATGATTGTGATATGCTTGTTGTTAAGTTCCATGTTTCACATCCATACAGAACTACCGCCTTCACGTTGGCATCAAATATTTTCAGTTTTGTGTGCCTGGAGATGTGCATTGGTCTCCATACCTTGTTTGGTACGCCAAATACAACGCGTCCCTTAGATATTCGGTTGGGTATGTAAATTGCTGATTCGCCGTTTTTTGAAATTATGCTCCCAAGGTAGCAAAATTCATCTACATCTTCAAGCGGCGTGCCGGCAATTTGAAGACTTGCGTTTCGGTGATGTTAATCCGCTTTACTTTAATCTTTGCTATGTTAGCCTTGGCCTCTTGGAGAATTTTATTTCTTATGCTTAATTTTCAAGTTGCCATAGGAATTCCAATATTTATTGCCTCTGTTTTCAAGAAGCGGCAGATTAGTACCCTTTCTGGCCAGCTCATCTGCGTTGTAATTTCCTTCAATATCTCTATGCCCCGGCGCCCTTATAAGACTGATCTTAAAAACGGTGCTAATATCATTTAAAGCTGCCAGGCTATCCGCCTGGCTACCTGAGAAGATATTTATAGTAGTTTTTGTTACGGGGTGTGTGTTAAGCTACCCAGTTACCTCCTTTATGGCTAAGACTTCTGCCTAGTAGACGCTACAGTAGTCCGCCAGATGATTCGAGACCTAAATCTCTTTGAAAAAACTCCATAGCCTACTTTATTTTCTAGCTTGGATCCATCCGTGTAAAAATTTATTTCTCCCTCTTCTCCATGGTCTTTAGGTGTGTCACTCTCTTATTGACGGGGTGTTAGACTTGAAGAGCAAGTCGAAGGTGGCTTTAGGAAAAGAGTAGTCGATTTCTTGACTATGACTACTCATAGTGTGTGGTGTAGAAGCGGGACTGAATCACCGATTCTTTCATACTATGACCATACTATTAAGTCTGAGCGCTGCGGCGGTGTGTCTTCCTACCTGATTTAGATCAGGCAAGTCCTTAAAGCGCCGGTGATTCATCAAAACGCAGTTTTTGGATTTCATTTAGCAGTTTTATATAACTTACCTTTTGAGTTGATGGTCACCACACAAGTATTCCATATATATAGGCCGAACTACCGAACTCGACCATGCGCCGTAATTTCACTATCCGTAAACAGCAATTTTGAATGACTCCCGAGTTGCTGGAGTACTTCGGTCAGTATCTCGTAAATAACTTGGCATCCAATGCCTAAATCGAGGCTGGTTTATCCACAAAACATTTAGACTTTACAAACCCCCACAAATAAAAATCCAAAGGTATGATATCACACAATCTTGGTGGCCAATGCACTGGTCCGAGACGAGAGATAAATTGCTCACGGAAACAACGACGCAGCAAATCCATTGCTTCACGGGCGGTATGGCAAGTAGGCCGCCTTGTTGGAATCGAATGTTGTGGAGATCGCGCACTTCAATTTCCGGCATCACGGCATCAAAAAGTCGTTTATCATGGCGCGATAGCGTTCGCCATTCACTGTTACATTGGCGCCAGCTTCGTCTTTGAAGCAATATAGGCCGATGATTTCTCCAGCTCATAGGCCACACCAAACGGTTATTTTCAATGGATGCAATGGCTGTTCTTGAATGGCTTCGGGTTGCTTTTGTCCAAATACGGCAGTTTTGCTTGTTGACGTAGCCATTAAGCCAAAAATGGGACTCATCGCTAAACAAGAATACTGAAAAAACTTATATAGTATTTGATTTGACACTTGTCACGCGTGATCTGTCAAAAAAACCCCTATTGGAAAAAATACCTGCAATCTGATCACTCTTTATGTATATAATTGGCTCTTACACCCTTTTTGGGTGTCTGGTCGAGCGCCTCTTTTTATGAGAAACCTAGAGTTTTAAGCCGACACCAAACGCCAGATCATTTTTATGCGACGCCTTTTTCTGGCAGAAATGCACTCAAAGGTGTGCCATTGCCTGCCGAGGGACGACTGCTTTTAGAAAAAAGCAGGTTTCTCTCTTTTGATATTTCAAGCACGGAAATTAAAACCTACGCACTTCCTAATGGTAATCACTCACCAACCCGGCGGTTGCCACCGAAATTAACAAATATTAAAATGTGGCACGCCTTTCGTTTGTTTCAGCTCACCACTGTAACTCTGAGTGAGGTGTTCAGTGCCCTAAGCACCCAACTATTTATTCATACTCAAGCTCAGCCAACTTTTTTTTTTACTTGCCATTCTTTACTTTTCGGCTTCAATTTGTGATGTTTTATTTGTTTGCATTTTGCTGGTTTGCTGGTTTGCTTGCATGGCTGGATGTTTGTTTAACTTTTCATTGTTATTCTTTTTTATTTTCTCTTATTTTACATCTAATTTCTTATTGTAATTTTGTGTTCAATCTTCTGGTGTTTTGTTGTAGTCTTTTTTCTTATTTTTTGGGTTTTTTTATGTACATTTGCTGTTGCAAGCAGGCATCTGTCCCATTTTTATGATTACCTTCATTGTTGTCATTGTCGTCACTGTTTGTCTGAGGCATCATCATTATAGTGTCCCTACATCTCTTCCTTCCCACAGCCATCAACAGCAGACAAGCATATTTTGTAGTTGAAAGGAACATTTTTACGTGTTAACATTTACAAAGTTCCATTCATTTTTTGCTTTGACTGAGACATTTATTCATTGTCATAGTCAATTTGTTTGTTTGAATTTCACGAATGTGGTGAGGGCGGATGGCCTTAGGCGAAATGCACAGATTTTTTTTTTTAGAAAACCATAAATTGTACTCACAAAGAATGAGGAAACATATTTTGGTACGAGTATAACTACAGGGCATTCGAAGCTTGAGTTGTGTTTAGCAAAGTTTTGCTTTGACAGCTGTCATAGTTTGGTAGTGGGTCTTTGTGATAGACGAAGGTAGGTAGGTAGAACTGGCTGACGGTCTCTAAACCAACTCACTCAAATGATCCATTGTAATACTAGAGGAGCTGTGTTTCTTCCACTTCTCGCTAAGCCGTTTTGTTTTAAGCGCAAACCCATTGATACGGCTAACACTTATAACCCTAAGGTCATCAGTATCATTCAAGAACGCTGAGCTAAAGTAACTAAACCTATTAGCATCTCACGCAGGGCAGTAACAGAGAAGATGTCTGACAGACCCCTTCCTCCTTCTCATTCCATGTTCATGTCCTTTTGACAGAAGTTGAGTAAAGAACCAACTCTTAAATTAAATTTAAACTGGGCCAAAAACGCGTAATCGGTTATCGCGTCAATCAAGAAGAAGAAGAAAATAAATTTGATTTCTCTCGGAAAACTTAAAAAAATAAATGAAATGCCCTACGACCAAGATCTGATCCGCGAAAACTAGAAAATAAAAAAGTTAGTCGAAAAATGTTAGTATACTGACTCGACACAAGACATAAAAATACCAGTTCGTATTATAAATAAGGAAGTGGCCTTCTCAATCATTACTTAACCTCAAATTTCGAGTACAGCTTTGAAGCTTAACGCACTTAGAGCCAAGCGGCTTTGACGAAATTTGTCCTCGGAACCTTAGCAGGTATTATTGTTATACAGCGCTGTGAAAGCAATGCAAGTAAAGGGTCTTTCAAAAGTGACTCCTAGATCTCCTAGATCAGTAGTGAAAAATCCTTAGACGGCAGCTTTTTTTTATGTCATCTTTGACATTTTTCTAGTAGCCAGAAGTACAATTTTCACGTAGAACGAAGCGTTGAAATTATTGAAGCTTATTATTCATTCAAGGCCAGAGTGGACGGCGTGCAGTATTTGGATGGAGAGCCTAGTGAACCTGCTCACAGATGGCTCAAAATTGGATGGAAGGGTTGGCGAAGAAGTATTCTGCAAGGAGCTTCCCATCAGACTCAAGTTCAGGTTACCGGAACGGTGTATTCAAAGCAGAGGTAGCGGGAGTTAAAGAAGCAGCTGATTGGCTGCTCACTTATATATAAACTGTGGCGGAGGTCAATATCCACTCCAACAGCCAAGCGGCAATCAAGACCCTGGGTTCCATGATAGTGCACTCAAAACTGACTGGGGAATACTTGACTTCACTTTCGATTGCATCCGAATTTTATGACATAAGGCTCATCTGGGTGCCTGGTCATAGTGACATTGCAGGAATCTGCTAGGCAGATGAGCTGGCTAGACGGCGGACCTGTGAGGTAGTTACTGCTAGAACAACAACAACAATAGTTACCCGGTGGGACAAGAGGATTGAATCCCGATGACTGCCTGCGGTCTGTTCCTGAAGAGGTGGGCTTCGCGTCAACTCTGCAAAACCTGGGCATGTACACAAACTTGTTAGGTCGCAAATGTTTCTAGCCACTAGTGGATCGGAAACGCTCGAGGGGTCTCCTGAGGTTAACAAAATCTCAGCTCTCGATTTTCGTGGGTGCCATAACAAAACGGAACTGGAATTGTACAAATCATCATAGCGAAGCTTGGACCAACTCGTTAACAACCACAATTTTTCAGGTAAAAGTCTTTGCGCTCTTGCAGGAATGAAAAATGCTTAGGGAACATGGGAGCGAGGGAAATATTAACATTTTTTCCGATAGTCAAGCCGCGATCAATGCCATGATGCAGATCCAAACTACTCAACTCCTGAAAAGAGGAGATCGAATCTCTTGCGTGTGCAGGTAACATTTCACTGATCTGGGTTACAGGAATCAGTCGTCGACATCCTTCTGACTGTTGGTAAAAGGAATTCCTCTTACACGCAACTTATTTCGCAGGAAAGCGCAGAACAGATGGAGTCCCATTTCTTCGTGTGCTATTTCGAAAACCCTTTGGCCCAAGTACAATAGACGCAGGACGCAGGAAGTTTTGGGGAATTCACGCCACTCAATTTTCAAACTCGTAGCTATGTTTATCGGTCATTGGACGATCCACAAACACGCAAAAAGCTAGGTTTACTATTTAATCCCCATTACAGAAGCTGTAGAGAGCTTTCAGAGAAGGAGAGTGTAAATGTCCGGGTTTGGCAGCTAGAGGACTAAGGTCTCTGGATGCTCTTTTCTTCAACAGCCTGGAGCAGTGCGACATCCTAAATCCTATCAAACTGCTCCGTTACATCAACAACTCTGGCTGGCTGTAGATATCTGCCCATTGAGGGTCCCAAAATGGTATCAAAACTGCGCTCTAGTACCAGAGTAGTACTTCAACCATTTCATTAACTTTCTTAACAATCCCTGTCGTGCGTTCTTTTATGCGACGTGGCACTCATTTTGTTAAACTAGATGCGCTGAAGACTCTAAGGCCTGCAATGCTTGGTATGGAGTTCGAACCGCAAAGCGTACAGGCTGCAGTTGGTGGGGGGGGCGCACCATTTCTGGTGGGATGGGCGTCGTTAGGGAATCCGCGACAACATTTTGAGAAAACTTTAAATTCCGCTCGTGTTACTGTTTAAGTAGTACGCACTGTGGATTGGACTATTTTCGGTAGAGCCATTTGGAAAATATCATTTAATCTTCATAAATTTTAGATCCTCCACAAACAGTTAATGAGTTTCCATTTAAAATAATAAATTAATTAATTTAGAGTTTAGAAACTCAAAAGGCCCTGTATACCGGCATAACTGTATGTGCTTCAGTATTCTCCTGCTGCTGCATATTTGCCAAGTTACTGGCCTGAGCGAACTTTGTTTTGTTCTGCGCGATACCTTCGATTTTAATAAAGGCAAATCATTCGAAGCGAATTTTTTCATGTCTTCTCCGGCTCAGTGCATTAGCTCACAAATTACGGTAAATAAAAAATCAGTGGCATGAAAGAGAATGCCCTTCGAGGCGAGAATAGCGTAGAAATTCAAGCAGCAGTGAAATAATCACAAAAACAATCACAAGCACACAAAAAACAAAACTGAGGAATTATTAATAAACTGGAAGGTATAAGCAGCGGAGGTGAAGAGTGTCCAAAATCAGGGATTGTTTGTTTGATTTGTGTTGAACAAAAACACAACTAATTTGGCTGAAAGAAGCGCTTGCAAAGAAAGCGTTTTGTGTACATTTTTTTAAGAGAGAAAAATTAAATATCAAAGGAAAAATGTTTGTAGAAGAAATACATAAATACAGAAAATTTAGAAAAAATAGATTTACATATATACAAGTACAGGGTGGGTCAACTGAAAATTGCCATTAAAGGCATAAAATATCCGGATATGATCTGATAACAGGAAAATTAGCGGAGCTATCAACCACGACAAATATTTTTTTGCGAAACTTTTTAACACACTTTTATTAGGTCGGGTTGTATGTATGTATGTATGTATGTAACGGAATCTTTGAGCTTAATTTTCACTGGCTTCTAAAAATCTGATCGACTTGAAATTTTGCACACCTATCAAGGACCGATGACAATGCAATAATTTGATAAAAGTTTTACATTATCCTTATTAGGATTGCCAGGATTAATATTTTCTTTTTTTACCTGTGGGCAAAAAGTAAGGTGAATTTGGTTGTAAAATGAAAAATCTTTTTTTAACACACTTTTATTAGGTCGGGTTGTATGTATGTATGTATGTATGTATGTATGTAACGGAATCTTTGATCTTAATTTTCACTGGCTTCTGAAAATCTGATCGACTTGAAATTTTGCACACCTATCAAGGACCGATGACAGTGCAATAATTTGATAAAAGTTTTCCATTATCCTTATTAGGATTGCCAGGATTAATATTTTCTTTTTTTACTTGTGGGCAAAAAGTAAGGTGAATTTGGTTGTAAAATGAAAAATCTTTTTTTATTCTTGTAAATCAGTTTCTCAGGCTCCCTCCACGAAATAAGTTCTTCATCCCGACTACTTCTTTATCACGGCCGATAACTGCATAGCTTTAGACTCACAGTCGATAAGAAAGGAATTAAATATAACACAAATATATCGAATCATTTATTCACTGACTGCAATGATAACAATAATTTTCATTCATAATAGTTTAGCATTTTGCTTCACTTTCATAACCCTCTGTACATAGGTAGTTGCCAATAGAATGATTGTAATATTTACTATATCAAGCATCCCACGCTTTTAACTCTAATTTGAATTACTCTATTTGTATCTTAATTTTTGTTATAATTCTGTTCTGAGGTAGTTGACTATGACTGATCGTTCGATTTGCTATTACTTCATTATAGGTCTCTTTGTCATTAAAATTTATTTTCTACTTTTTAGTTCGATTAGCAATAAAAGCGTGTTTTTTAGTTTTTTTAAACTATTTTTTATTTAATGCAACGTTTCGCTTACAATACTTTTCGAAACCCTGGAAAGTTTCAGAGATTATTGCATTAACGAAACTGGTTAAAGATCCAACTAGGGTATTAACATATAGACAAATACGAGGTGTGTTCAAAAAGTATCGCGAATTTTGAATTTTCGCAGGTTACGTATATTCAAATTTCGATTTTTTTGTACCGATATGTTGGTACTCATGTCTCTCACTCATGCCGACGAGTTCGGCCATTTGGATGTTGAGTTAATTGTTGATATCCGTTTTACTTGCACGTGTTTCGGCTCGCCTTCGATTTTTACCTATTCAAAAATATGGATCAAAGAACCTGTATCAAATTTTGTGTGAAAAACTAAATTAAGTGCGCGGATGCATTCCGAATGTTGACTGTGTCATACGGAGAAGCTACTTTAGACCAAAGCAACGTTTATCGGTGGTACAAAAGTTCTCAGAAGGCCGAGAAGATGTGAACGACGAAAAGCGTGCCGGACACACGAGCACTTCAACTTCAGTCAAAAAAATTGATGAAGTAAAGAAAATGGTATTGGCCAATCGTCGAATCACCGTTAGAGAAGTTGCTGAGGACCTAGACATATCGATTGGCTCGTGCCATTCGATTTATTTCAATGATTTGGGTATGAGACGGGTCGCCGCAAAATTCGTACAAAAACTGCTCAATTTCGACCAAAAGCATCATCGCATGAACATTGCTAATGAGATGTTGGTATCTAAGCTCTGTCCGGGACGACCCAAATTTGCTCCAGAGGGTCATAACTGGTGCCGAATCGTGGGTTTATAGTTATGACGTGGAAACCAAAACTTAATAATCTCAATAGAAGCTGCCGCACGAACCAAGACCGAAAAAAGCGCGTCAAGTTCGGTCTAATGTAAAAGTTTTGCTTACCGTTTTCTTCGCAGGGGTATATACAGGGGCGTTGTGCATCATGAGTTCTTGCCACAGGGAAAAACGCTCAATAAGGAATATTACCAGCAAGTTATGCGCAATTTGCGTAAAGCAATCCGCAATCCGCCAGAAACGCTCGGATTTGTGGAAGAACAAAAATTGGCTATTGCATCACCATAACGCCCCTGCTCACACATCGTTGTTTATGCGCGACTTTTTGGCCAAAAAACAACACACTAATGATGCCAAAACCTCGGTATTCCCCTGACCTGGCCACCTGTGCATTTTTCTTGTTCCCGAAACTGAAGAGGCCCATGAAAGGACGTCGCCACGCTACGATTGACGAGATAAAGACGGCATCGAAGGAGGAGCTGAACAAGATAAAAAAAGGATTTTTTGAAATGCTTCGAAGATTGGATGAAACGTTGGCACAAGTGCATAATATCTTATGGGGAATACTTTGAAGGGGACAACATTGATATTAATGAATAAATAAATAATTTTTGAAAAAACACAAAATTCGCGATACTTTTTGAACATACCTCGTACAAAAGGCACAGTCCGTTGGAAATTCGGCGCTGACTTAACCTCAAAGTTTCTGTGAGACATATTTTGCGAATTTTAAAAACAGTGGATCACCTTGAATAAGCCAATGCTGAAAAAACGCCATAAAAAAAGAGGCTTAAATTTGGAGAAAAATACCAGCAGAAGCTTTGCCTTGATGGTCCCGACATTTATAAAAAATACTGGCACGACAAGCGCAAGGCTAAAGAAGCGCGAATGACTTGGGTCGTGATTTGATATCAACACCCCAATTTGCGTTATTGCTACAAAAATTAATGCCATAATACATAGAGCTGTTCGAAGAGGTCCTTATTGTTGTCGGAGATAAAGTAAGTTGTCCAGAGTGAATATTTCAACAATATGCCGCAGCACTTCACAGCGCGTAAAGAACGAAAGATTTTTTATGTTCCAATTATTAGAATGGCGCACTTGTAGTCCGGACCTCCACCCGATAGAGAATCTTTGCAGCATCCTATTACAACAAGTTTTCAACAATTCAAAGATGTAATCCGAACTGAGTAGGGTCGAATTGATCGAAACACCGTAAGAGAGCTGATTTTTTCAATATACATATGACAACTGGAGCAAATCCTAATTAACAAGGGTTCATAAAGAGAATATTAAAATGCTGACGTCAATTTTAATCGGATCGACTTGTCACTTTAGTTTGAATAATAATTTGTGCCTCACCGTCTTGGTAACGCCCTTCTCAATATGGTTGAGTTTCTTGAGCTCAGGTTGCGATTTAATTTTTTTTTTTAATATTCCCGCATATTAAAGTTCACCAACTTTCTTCAAGAACAATGCGTCAGGTTTCGTTGGTCTACTTTGCGTGATTTTGGTCTTTCGTGTGACAACTGTTGACCAGCCTTCACGTGATTGGGTACCTTGCACGTCCAGAGATGCATTCATGTTTATAGCTGCCACGCTTTGTTTCTTTAAACCAATCGCCTCTTTTGGTTGGTCGCCGTTGTTGCTCTTTGGGCTTAGGCTCTATTGGTCCTCTCGGCGATTGTAAACGGATAGACTTTGCCATTTGCTGAAGCGAATCAGATGTCTGCTATTGGCGACTGTACGAACTCTTTGACTGCTCATTCCGATCTTTCTCCATTTGATCGGTTTGTATGCTTTGATTGTCGTGCAAAGTGGATGGCTTAGCTATGCTGTGCATGGCCAGTGCTCTCTGGTACTGTCAATCTATTGCACTTACCAACATGCACTTATTGTAATACAGTCTGTGTCAGAAGAAAATAAGCGGTTTTTTTCTTGTAACTTCAAGATATATTTCGTTCTACTTTTTGCTGCGTAATAGTCCCACTCAAGGGCTACGACGCCAGTGCTAACTCAGGTTAGTGTCGTTCAAAACTTTCCCGTAAACGCAACCAATGAAAAATTAGTGAGAAGTACACGAAGCGTTTCGAGGCGGTATTTTTACACACGCATTCGAAAGGGCCAAAATTATCTTACGCCGCGGCTGCAAAAGTAAGAAATCAAAAAAGTTTGTTATGTGTGCGTCCGTATAAGGTGTATAAAAAATGTCTCTCTTTCCGAGCACGGCGACGACAAAAAAGCAGTATAAAGTGATCGTCAAACTTTTTAAGCGGGACACTTCTTTGTGACTATGCCAAGCACAATCAGTTCGTGCTAAAAGGGAACGTCGACTGAAGGAAGCGAACATATCCTACCATCCCACATCGTCATAACCACTGCTCTCAGAAAAACACATTGGAAAACAACAAAACACGAAAATTACGTCACAGTCATAGACTGGTCTTGCCAGTCCCCAGACGCTAACCCCATCGTAAATTTGTGGGGAATTATGAAAACGCTTCTTGTCCAAAAAATAGTCCAAGATTTAAGGCAACTCGTGCGTCAAGTTCGCAAAATCTGGTTCTGTTTGTCGACGAGCAACGCAGGAAAACTTCAAAGCATGCCGAGTAGATTTCAGGCTATACACGACAACGATCAAGACTACACAGCTTATTGAGTAATTGCGACTCGTAGTTTTATACATGCTTTTATGTAAAAAAATTTTAAATATAATATATATCTTTTATACTTCATGAATAATCGTCGTTTCTTTTTTCTGACACAGGCTGTATGCCTCTGTACTTCCATTATGACGATACACTCTTTTATTTTCTTTCCCATCAAACGTAACGACTCCTCGTCAGGTTATCGCTTTGCCCGTTCATTTTGCTGCTACGCGTCGCTCCCTGCTATAGTTGGAGTTGTAAGCTCGCATTGGCGCTTTTCGGGGCGCTCTTGTTCCGGTGTGAACATATGCTTTCTCACAGATGAGCGAGTGGTGCTCACTCGTCTCAAAAACGGATTGGGCGCTGGTTTCCTCCGATCGGTTCTCCGTATATGCCCGGAGACTAATTCGGAATGTTGTTGTGTTATTAGCGTATCACTCCAAGAGTTATATGTCATCCACCTGCGCAGCTGGCTGAGCAGATGTGCTGATAATAAGTAACTGTTCTCTCTCTCAAAGGCAACAACACTTTGCACCATTTGATAAATATTTCTCAGTTTTGGTTATGGCCTTAGCTGAGATTTTTATGTATTTCCTTTTAGGTGATCTGGTATACCTAACAGAGGCAATCACTGGTCGCTACCGTAGCTCTGCGGGCACACTTACACACTTTTAGCACTACAGTGGTTTTTTCTCACAAAGTTTTAACCACTTTTGAAAACACACGAATGTAATTCACAATACATCCGCACCTCATGAGACCACATTAATTTTTCAGAAAACATCCTCAACGCATTTCAAAACGGCAAAAAGCAGAGCATTAAAAACATTCGAAACAAAAATTTCATATTTGAACTAGAGAATTCAGTGTAAAATAAATTTTTAATTTAAGTTCCACATTTTATTATTGTGGTTTGAAAGTTAAAGAAACTCACATGTATGTGTATGTATGTATGTGTGTAGCAACAAAACCAAGATGCAACATCATTCACACCTTTCATCAGCAACTGAGTGGCGTTTTAATGCAGCTGCTGGCTGCTCGGCAATGACAACAGCAGGAAATAAGTTTCCCGATTATTTTCCAAGTTGACGCATTTTAACTGAATGCTTGCACTCGGCTTGCTTTTCGCTCCCTTCCATGGCCATCGCTTGCAGTGTTTGCCAAGTCACCAGAGTCAGCAGTTGCGTTGCTGCCTTGCTTTTGGTGGCACAGAGTTTTGACTGAGTTGTTGTAGTGTTAATAAAGTTTGCACATCAAGTCAAGGTGTGGCAGCGACATACATACATACATACGAGTGTGTGACAGACAGTTAAAAAGTTTTGCTATTTCAGCAGAGATAGGATTCATTCGAATGACGGAAGACAAGAGGGACATATTTTCGAAAAGTTTATTTGTATGATTGCATAGAAAGTTATGACTTGTAACGTATGCGTGAATGTTGCTTATGCACTGAAAACGGGCTTTTAATCAAAAGCCAAATGTGAAAGTAAAAAGTTTCCACTGAGGTTATATGGCTTTACATGAGCTTAGATCTCAAAAAACTCCATTTGATGTTTCGCAATCAGGGAAAACTTGCATAGGATCATATATTTATTCTAAAAGTAACGAGGTAAATACTAACGAAACCTTTTTTCATTTAAAAGACTGTAGCATAAATTCGAGTAAATCTGAGCATAGTATCAAGTAAGGAACCATCGCGTACCGAACATATGTAACTACAGGGTTTGATTGAAAAGTAATGAGCCTTATTTTCTAAGCAGTTTTATTATACCTTTTGGCTTATACAACTAATATTCTTCAAAATAGGACCCTTGAGCGTCAATACACAGCTGGTAGCGGTCTTTCCACTGCTCGAAACATTTTTTAAACTCATCCGCCGTAATCGCGTTCAATTCGGCTTTCACAGTTTTTTGGATCGCCTCGATGGAGTCGAAACGCCTCCCCTTCAGCATTCTTTTCAGGCGCGGGAACAAGAAGAAGTCCGGAGGGGACAGATCTGGGCTGTAGGGAGGGTGGAGAAGCACCAGAACCCCCATCTTGGTCAATGCAGAGGTGCAGAGGAAGGCGGTGTGCGCCGGCGCATTGTCGTGATGAAGGGTCCAATTGTTGAGTAGGTCGGGCCGAACCCGGGCGACGCGGTTTTTCAGCCGAAGGTCCACTTCTTTGTAAAATGCCGCGTTTACAGTGCTTCCTGGAGGTATAAACTGTTTAGCTTTACGAAAAATTTGATCGAGTAACGTTGCTCCAACGATCGCTGCATTTTCGCCACTGCAAAATCCTAACACACTTTTAAAACAGCTTTCACGCGCGGAACGATGTTGACTGCACCGCTGTTGCCAGCAAACTGGGACCGGTTGCTTGTGGAAGGGGAAGGTCCAACGATCATTTTCCCCCACCAGTCGATTCGGTTGATCGCTTGGCAGACGCTCCGCGCGGGAAGACTCCTTACTTTTCAATCAAACCCTGTATGTTAAGTAGGTTATTATAGCCATAGGAGGTATTGTACCGACTTAATTTCTTCTTCATCTCCACACCTCATGCATCCATTCTGCTGGCTAGGGTGCCAGCAATACCAGTGACCTGTTATAACACCTGTGAGAACGAATCCAAGCAGACATTTTGTCCTTTTCAAATTCAGTTTTGGCCAGAGCGTTTTGAAGATCCGGCAGTTAGTAGTCAGAGATCACTTTCGATTTCTTTCCGCGATTACGCTTAGGTCAATCGCAACGCATAGTTCGTTTAGAGGAATGCCCTCTATGCTCACTGAAGGTCAAGCCAGAGCCTTTCATTACGCACTTATTTCACACACTACATTGCCCTCCACTGCAGCGTAGCCGGGAACCATGAAAGTGTGATGGTGTGTTGTTGAATTCTTTAACACATTTTGAATTGATGTATGTTGAGGTCAGTGCCTTGATCGGTGCTTGACTATCAACAAAAATGGTAAGGTTTTCCGAAGATAAGTTCCTTAGTCTCATCATTCTTGCTGCTTTGTTTATAACGTAGATCTCAGTTTGGAAGACGCTGCATCGGTCTGGCAATCTAAAAGAGCAATTTAAGGATAATTGTTCTGAGTACACTTCCGATTCAGTAGCATTGCCTATCTTTGAGCCGTCAGTATATCATCTGATATAACTATGGTCTGCCAATACTTCCTGTCAGGTACTCTTATTTTATAGTCTTTTTTCAGATATATCTTGGGAACCAGATAGTCTATTTTCGATGCATCTTGCAAGTGTTTCACAGATGGTAGTGCTGATGCATGACCGTGCATGGTTTCTTTTCTTTTCTGGAATACGTAAGATCACTTCCAGTGCCGCCTCAGGCGTCGATCGGAGCGCACCTGTTATTCCTACACAAGCTAATCGTTGGACTTTTATGAGATTCTTTAGGTAGGATAGTGTCTGCACCGCCTCTCACCACACGAAAGCTGCATAAGTCAAAATGGGTCTGATGATCATATTGTACGCCCAATGATTGATATATAGTTTCAAGCCCCATTTTTTGCCAAATTTCCTCTTACAGATAAAGAGGACGTTACAAGCTTTCTTCATCCTTTCCTCGGCGTTCCTTTTCCAAAAAAACTTTGAGTTCAGAATTATGCCGAGGTACTTGGCTTCGTTCGATAGGGTTAGTGTTACTCCTCCTACGAGTATAGACGGTAACTGAAAACTTGGTATTTTATATCGTCTAGTAAACAGAACTAGTTCAGTCTTGGCTGGGTTAACCATTGGATCGTTGAGCTCTCGCCTACTTAGAGAGTTCCTTTATCGCTGATTGCATGAGCCCGATGATGACTACATCGTAGACATAAGCAACTATCTTAATACATTTCTTGGTCATGGTAATAAGCAGAGAGATAGCCCCATCTGTTAAGTTCCTCTGGTAACTGTTTTTCTTAGACTAGTAACACCTGAGTTCGTGGTGATTAGCGTATTGTCTATCCATCGAATAATCTTTTCGTTCGAACCTATGTTCGTCACCGATAAATTTATCGATTTCACATCAAGATTGGTCTACGCTTCTTAGATATCCACAAAAGCTGCCATAGTAGATTCCTTATTTTCAAGAAATTTCTCTTTATGTGTAGATCAATCAGTATTTGAGTAAAGACGGAGAAAGACTAATTAGTTTGAAATCTTTCGCAGTGTTATGGTTCTCGGTTTCCCTGCTTTGGGAATAAAGACCACCCTGACCTCTCTCCATAAATTAGGGATATATACTGAAAATAGGGATTCCCTAAAGATTTTAACTAACAATGAATTAATTGTTCCCATTGACTGTTGTATCATTGGTATAATTCCGGCCGGTCCTCCTGCTTGTAGGGTTGGCAGAAGTTTACTGCCCAGATTACCTTAGTCTCACAGATAATCTCCCTTGTAATTTCATCTATCTGAATTTCAGAAAGGCTAGAACTTTGTAATATATTCGTCCATTATTTGCATCCAGGGAAGTATATATGCGTGAGATATTCAAGTATTTTCTGCCTGGTTTTTTTTGAAGCTGCCATCCGATCTTTGCAAAGAGCTTGGTTTGTAGGGTTCCTTCGAAAGACATTTTCTAAGTCTTGAAATCTCAAATGTGCCCTCCAAGATTCTCTCTTTGCTTTCTTTATTTGCCTCTTAAACGTATTGAAACTATTTCGATAGCAATCCCAACCCTTTGTTGTCTTTGAAAGCTTTGCGGCATTGTAGAGTTTTCTTGTTTCTCTTCCTGCTTACTGAACAAGATTGACGAAAAGTTTCATCTAATGCAGATATCGACCAACTGACGTTATTTTCCAAGTAGGAGACGTTAGTTGTTTCCTCCTCTTAAAGGAGATCTACTTAGCCATAAATTTAGAGAAATTTATGCAATTAGCTTTCTTTGATTCCTAAGTATGTTAAGTATGTCGAGAACGATTTCGGATAGGTACGAGTTTATCCTGCTACAAATGATCAAATCATTCAAAAACCGAAAGATTGATATTAATGGGATATCAGTAAAGGTTTTTAGGTTAGGTTAGGTAGTGCTGGCTGATCTGTAAAAAGATCTCAAGGATCCATTGCGTTACCTGTGCTGCATACTCGATGTCGAATTATTATTTTATGTTATTTTTAATGCACGTCTGCACGAATTTTAACAAGCCGTTCAGCCTTTTGTCAGCAATATTCTTGAAGGAGGAAAAATGTTGATCCTAAGCATATTTGTTGAATCCTTCAAAGAGCAGGGCAGTAGCTAAGTAGATGTCCCAAAGTAGCCCTAGCATTCGCTTTGTTTCATGCGTTACAGGACTAAAGAGAATTTGTGCCGTCAGTACTTCAACCAATATTTTGCAGTCTTTTCTAGAGAGTGAAAAAATAAAGTTTATAGTTTTCGTATTTCAAGTCCGTAGCTTAACTTTGGCAGTTTTGTACAAGGTTGAGTGATCCTATATCGACAGTGTTTGCAGAGCTAGTTCCTCATTCAGCACCGTTTTCAGAAAGAAGAGTGTTGGGTATATGACTGAAGTGCTCAATCTCGGCAGGCGAATAGCAGCCACAGCGAGCTCATCATTTCCTTCTATTTCTTTGTGTACTGGTATCCAGTAAATAGTGACGTGCCCACATCAGCAGAATTCACCCATTGTTGTCTCAAAAAGAGGAGCACCGGTTGAAATGTATGGAATCGAATTGTAGATGAACGTACATTTTCAACACACTAAGATAATATTGCTCATTTAAAGGATAGGAAGAAACAGACGCGATTCCATACTCCTCTTCAAACTTCCTAAATTTTTTTAATAATCTTAGGGAAAAGGAGAATATTGCCTAGGGAAAGAGAATGTAGCTCGTCCTTTTTCAGTACATCCATCCCAAGAATGTGCCATCTAAATCTGGCGAAAGCCGGACAGCAGCAGAGAAATGTTCCATACCATCATCATTCTCCAAACAATACATACACTGTGGATCATCATGGCTATGGTGACCGTATAGCGTAGCTATGAACTGTTCTCCGTAATTTGACCCATCAGGGGTCGTAGCCTACTCCTCCTCTAGGGATTTTGCTACCACCCTCTAGGGCCTTTTAAGGGTATCGATTAGAGGGGAAAGAGGTAGAGACAATCGTCGTCTCGACATATTTTCCTTGCGACTCCATTATCCCTTCCCTTACGAGGGAGTCCATGGGATTAGGTCTAATTGTGGGATGCGACTTCAGGGGGCATAAACTCATGGTCTTCATTCTGTCATCTCGCCTGGTTATACAGAACATTGGCACCAGCACGTTTTTTATAACCATCAGACGGCAGGAAGTGATTGATATGACATTATCTAACGATAAAATATCTGATCATATCACTGGTTGGAAAGTACTGAATTCCCTGTCTGACCATCGTTATATAGAGTTTAGGCTTGCGGTCAAGACAACCTCGACCCTAGCAGGCCGTAATCCCCGAAAAGCGGATTGGACACGTTATGAGGATCTCACATAAAATCCTTGATGTTCTCAAACTCCGAACAATAACGAGGCGAACTTGGTGGAACGCCGAACTCTCGAAGCTCCGGAGAACTTCCAGGAGCTTTAAAAACTCAATTTGAAGGGAACGAACTGCGTACCGTAAACGGAGGAAGGAATATAGAAAGAAAATTAGATCATCTAAATTGAACTCCTATAGAACCCTCTGCAGTGAACTGGAGGAACGGAAGAGTTCAGCACGGCTATGCAAGGTTCTCCAAATAGACCGGATGGCTAGGCTGGGCTCACTGCTCAAAACTGATAGTACTTATACGGACTCAAAATCAGAAGTGTACGATGTTCTTTTTTCAACACATTTCCCTGGCTCCTGGAATGTTGTTGGTCAAAGCTCTATCGGTTTAATTACCAGCAGACGTGATTGGTTCATTGCATCTAGAATAGTTAACGAGGAAACGATAAGGTTCGCCTTCTCGTTTTTCGAAAACTTTAACTCCCCAGGACCCGATGGCTTTTACCCAATCATGCTCCAACAACTTCTGAAAATAATCTTTACGGCATGTCTTGTGCACGCTATCGTGATGTTTGGTGAAAGTTGTCTTTGTTCCAAAGCCAGGCAGGGACAACTACGCTTTATCAAAAAGTTTCAGCCCCATAAGCCTGACATCGTTTATGCTTAAAGGTCTGGAACCTATGGTGGAGAAACACATTAGGATGAGGGTTCTAAGTTTAAACCCTCTCAATGTCAGACAGTATGCTTATCAAAGTGACGTATTCAAGGTCAGTCTTACTTGGGTTCCGGGACATAGAGATACTGAGGGAAACTGTAAAACTGATGAGCTAGCCAGAAAAGGTACTGCTTTCCAACTGCCCAGTGATAAAAGTACCATTGGAAAGAAAAGAACAAAGGAATTGCTCAGTCTCTCAAAAGACAAAAGCTCGAAGGTCGTGACTTGTTTAAACGGTCACTGTCTATTTGGCAGGCATTCCTCGAAACTAGGAGTTTTCTCCCATGAATATTGCAGAAGTTGCAGAGATGAGGAAGAGGAAGAAACAGTCGAGCACTTCCTTTGCAATTGTCCAGCCCCAGCTAAAATCAGAGCAGGTTGTCTAGATAAATATTTTTTTAATTCTCTTACAGAACTGTCTGGCGTGGTGTTGGCATCAATACTACGTTTCATAAGAGCAATAAAATGGTTCCACGAAGGAAGATAAATGAGGTTGGCGCGTAGCACAGTGGTATCACAATGGACCTGTAAGGTCTAAGTGAGTTGGTCGTACAGACCGACTACCACCATAATCTAACCTAACCTGGCCCTAAAATTGGCTCCAAGGCGATTGCACGCTGCAATTGATGAGACATGCATAAGCCAGTTCGTTGCCTTCAATACCACGCTGTCACGGTACCCACACAAGAACACGCTAATCCAACCTTGTAAAGGAGTTAAGACTCGACTTACATTCCCGGACCACTTTGAAAGAGTTGCCAGCCAGCGGTTTCTAGGCCCTTTGGAGCAGCTTGGCTATCACTGCAGACGCTAATTTGAAGTCCTCGCCACCTTTCGCCGATTATCCAGTCTGCTAATTGCAGTATTGAAACACCCATTTCGCACACACACATAATTACATTTTTCTTCTAATTCCCCAAAAGATTTAAGCGCGCTTAGCGCACATTTACCATTTTAATTGAATTTGCCACACAGAGCCATCTCACCTTCAGCTCTTTGGATATAGCTTGCCTACGCATTTATTTGCTGCTTGCCCACACATCCGCTACTACTGACATCGCTGACAAGACCGCGAAACTTTGGCACCATCATAAATCATTTTGCCACAATTTAATTAGAAAATTTAAACCACTCGCCTAGCACAACCCGCCGCCGTGCCCATTTTTTTCTTGTCGTGCGCTCACACACAAAGTGGTTTAAAAGGAAAATAGAGGTGGCTTATCCTGGCCTGTGACATTCAGAGGCGTAGCGCTTTGCTGCATACCCGCGTATCGAACCATTCTAGCCGCCCGGCATCCATGTACTTTTTGCCGTTTGCTGATCCATTATTTAACTGTGACATGTTGTACAAGTTGTTGCTCATATTTTTCTTGCCATTATTTCCATTTTTTTTTTTTTGAAATATTTTTTATAACTACCATTTCAATAACACATTTTTATTCTCTCCGCTTTTTTCTGGTTGCTACATCATTGCAGAGTTGGACGCAACAATGCCGTGGATGACGCCATTGGACCAGCAAACGCACGTCATAAAATCGTTGTTATGGGTGCGGCTAAAGTTGGCAAAACCTCTATAATCACACAATTTCTATACAACACATTTAGCACCAAATACAAAAGGACCATCGAGGAAATGCATCAAGGCAACTTTTCAATTGCCGGCGTTAGCCTGACGCTGGACATTCTAGATACGGCCGGCTCCTATGAGGTGAGTATGCGTGTGTGTGTGTGTGTGTGTGCGTGCGTGTGAGTATGTGCAAATATGGGTTTAAATGAGTTTTGAAAATATGCTTTTTTGTTGTTGTTGTTGCATATTTATGCGTGTGCGCCGTTGCATTGCACATACAAATGCACACCAATGGGCACTCAACATTACTCAGCGCACATTTCGTTCTCCATTATTTCGCTTTCCCTTGTGTGTGTAAAGCTTTGCTGCTGCGCCTGTGTGCGTGTGCGTGTGCGTGATTTTGTCCTGCATTTGTTGCGGTCGGCTGCGGTCACTTGGGGAAACGCGTGTGCTTCCAAGATTACATTGTTCAACGTCAACCGCAATGCACATAAAACACAACCAATTCTTTATGTGGTAATTGTTGTTGTTGCTTTAACATTTGCTCTTACCATTACTGTTACTATTACAGTTGAGTCTGATTCGGACAGGGACCTATTTGGCGAGCTTTTATACTTTATGTTTCCCTTTATCCCTTGCCATTTTTTATTAAATTTTAATTTTCATTATTTGCGGTTTGCGAAAAATCGTGTGCGTGTGTGTGTGTGCTCGTGTGCATGTGTTTGTGTGCTGCTTTGTCTGTCTGCTACCATTTAGCACAAAACTGATTGAAACTCTCTCTTTACTAACAATTTTTTAACGGTATATTCCTATTGTATTTGCCGCCCGTCACCCGCCGCCCATTTACTAACATTCGCCTACAAATATTTTGAGGTTGATTGATAAACAGTTTTGAAGCAGAAATTATTCTTCGAAATTCAATTCAGCTCTTTTCGTATTATTCACTATTCTTTTTATGAAAAAGTAGAAAATATTTATTTTGAAATTTGCTCGGTTAGGCCGCGCTTTGCGGCAGTCAATTCAACTCTGGTTAGCATAGGTCATAGAAAAGGGGCAAAGAAGCTTTGACTATCAACTAAAGGGTTTGCCAATAACAGGTGTTATTTTGAATATCTGCTATTTCGGTAGATGTCGCTTTTGAAGCTGTCATTAAAAAAAAATCGAGCGATACGCGCTTAAACAACGCATTGAAATTATTAAAATTCACTATAAACCTGGTGAAAATTTGGCAGAGACGGTTCGTAAAACTCGGGTCGGTTTTTGGGTCATCGTGAATCACCTTGTCGACCGCAATACAGAAATTGGTGAACAAATTCGAATTTCGAGCTATTGGGAGAAGTTAGTGATGTGAAGAATAAAACCTGTGCACGTCGCTCAAGAATATCCGAAAATCGAAAATATTGCTGTTGTAGCCGAAAGTGTTGAAGAAAACCAAGGTTTGTCCATTCCTCGTAGTTCCTTGGAATTGGGCTTTCCACAAACGTCATTACACCGTATTTTCCATAAAGATTTGGGTCTTAGGCTTATAAGTTAAGGCTTATAAAGTCCAGTTAACACAAGAACTCAAGCCGGCCGATCATCAGCAATGTCGTGTCTGTGCTGATTGAGTCGTTGAAATGCATGAAAATTATCCGTAATTACATTGAAAAATCATCTTGAGTGATGAGGCCTATTTCCACTTCCACCTCGGTGACTTCGTCAACAAGCAAAATTGTCGGATCTGGGGCTCAGAATACAACATATCCAAGAGTTATTGCTGAGAAGCCTCTCTATCCTCAACGTGTGACTGTTTAGTGCGGCTTATGGTCCGGCGGAGTGATTGGACCTTACTTTTTCGAAAATGAAACTGAAGCAACAGTTACGGTGAATGGATTGCGCTATCGAGAAATGATTTACGATTATTTATGGCCGAAATTGGATGGTATTGATCGTTTTTTTTTTTCAACAAGACGGCGCTACGTGCCACACAAGCAACAAAACCATTGATCTTTTACGGGAATAACACCTCTTATTGTAAAACCCTTTACAAGAGGGGTCCGCTTTACCTACAACTTCAACGTACCTCCGAAATTCCTAACAGTAAAGGCATTGACGAGACTGAAATCTTACAGATAAAAATGGACATTGAAACAGAAGCTGATGTATATAAGCACAAGTGATCAATTTAGAGGTAACGGATTTCAAATTGAAATAAATCAACGAAATTTCAAACTGACTGGGCAATCTTTATTATTTTTGTGCAGAACCATTCCTGACATTTATTTTTAAAGGTAATCCCTTTCAATTCCTTTCGTTAACCGCAACTGCGCCATAATTCGACCATCCGTAAACACCAATTTTGAATGACGCACTGGAGCACTTCGGTCGGTATCTCGTGAATATCTTTAGCAATGTTGGCTTCAAATGCCTCAAACGAAGCTGGTTTATCCACAAAGTATTTAGACTTTACATACCCACACAAATAAAAGTCTAAAGGTGTGATATCATGATATCACACGATTTTGGTGGTCAGTCCACTGGTCCGTGACGAGCGATAACGACGCAACGACGAGGCGCAGTCCCATTGCTTCACGGGCTGTATTGCAAGTAGCGCCATCTGCCGTCTTGTTGGAACCGAATGTTGTGGAGATCACGGACTTCAACATCAACTCCGACATCAAAAAGTCGTTTATCATGGCGCGATAGCGTTCGCCATTTATTGTTGGCGCTACTCTCGTCTTTGAAGAAATATGTACATACGAGGTATGGTCAAAAAATAAGGTGAATTTTTAAATTTCTTGAGCTACTTACAGTCGACTTTCGATTGGTGCACTCGTCTCGAAGATATGTTCACGGTTTGAGTTTGCTTGTGAGAGGCATAAATAAGACAAGTATTTTGCGTGTTCGGCGATTTTCTGCGGAAAAATGCATCAAAGAAGTTGCATCAAATTTTGTGGTAAAAATAGAATTAAATGCTCAAAAACACTTGAAATGTTGACAGTGGCATACGGTGAGAGTACCCTGAGTCAAAAAAATGTTTTCAAGTGGTTAAGTTTTTCATAGACGGTCGAGAAGATGTGAATGACGACGCTCGCTCTGGACGCCCTAGAAAATGTTGAGAAAGTGAAGAAAATTTATTATAGATAATCGTCGAATCGCAATTAGAGAAGTTGCTGAGAATGTTGGCATATCGGTCTGCTCATGCCCTGCAATCTTTTCAGAAATTTTGGGCATGAAGTGTGTGGCAGCAAAGTTTGTTCCAAAATTGCTGAATTTTTACCAAAAACAACGTCGCACGAGCATCGCTCAGGAATTGTTGAATGATGTCAACGATGATCCGGATTTGCTTCAAAGGGTCATAACTAGTGACAAAACATGGGTATATGTTTATGACAGCGGAACCAAAGCCCAACCATCCCAATGGCAGAGTCCAGGAGAGCCAAGACGAAAAAAATCACGCCAAGTTCGATTAAATATCAAGGTTTTGCTCACTCTTTTCTTCGATTAGCATGGCGTAATGCATCAGGAGTTCCTTCTACAAGGTCGTACGGTAAATAAGAAGTTTTACCTTGAAGTTATGCGACGTTTGCGTGAAGCAATACGATAAAAACAGCCGGGATTTTGGAAAAAAAGCATGGCTTTTTCATCATGATAATGCAGCTGCTCCCTCATCTTTGATTGTGAGAGATTATTTGGCCAAAAACAACACTGTTATCATGCCTCAGACGGCGTTTTGCGACGATTGAGCAGCTAAAAACCGAATCGCTGAGAGAGCTCAAGGACATACCAAAAAGTACATACCAGAACTGTTTCCAGAATTGGAAAAAACCCTGACTGGCGCTGGGGGGGACTAATTTGAAGGAGATAAAGTAGAAATTGATGAATAACTAAATATTTTTGAGAAAAATTAAAATTCCCCTAATTTTTTGAACACACCTCGTACAGGCCGCTGATTCCTCCAATCCATAGGATATACCAAATGGTTGTTTTCAATGGATCTAATAGCTGTCCTTGAAATTTGTTTATTGACGTAGCCGTTAAGCCAAAAATGGGGCTCCTCGCTGTACTCCATAAGTTGGCCTGAGCGCGCGCTGAGTACTTTTCACAGAGCGTCGATTTTCGTAATACAGTTGTACGATTTGAGACATAAGTCTTTCTATAATTAAATGTGAATGAATACAAAAAAAAATACATATTTAGTTTGACAGTAGTCTCATGGGATCCTATTGGAAGAAGTTCCTTCAATCTGATCACCCTTTTTAAAGTTCCTGTCACACCTGCTATCCCCCTTAGGAAGTCAAAATAAATTGAAAAAAAAAAAACAACAAATAAGGCCATATGAGAAATTAAGAGTCCATTTTTGTCGATCAGTTTAATCTGCATAGTATTGATCTGCAGGCAAATCAAACGCAGAAAGTGGCGATGGATAGGACACACATTGAGAAAACCACCAGATAGCATCACGAGAATGGCACTGGGCTGGAACTCGCAAGGGAGCAGAGGTCACGGTCGACCAAAAACACTTGGAGAAGGTCAATGCTGCGCGAACTAGCAGATGTCGACATCTCATGGGGCGGTGCAAAAACAACAAAACAGAACCGTGTACGGTGGAAGAGTCTTGTCGAAGCTCTATGCTCCCGAGAGGAGTGAACAAGGAAAAAAAAATTGATCTTTAGCAACATCTTAAAAATGTGCGACAGTATCAATTCCCAGCTATTAGGCGACCAATTGATATCGTCATGGCGCACAGTGGTACAAATTTCATAAATAACGCGAAGCTTTTTATATGTGAAAGCAAAACACGGAACCTCTTTTGGTCTTACTGTTGCATAATTGAACTAAGATGAGACCCGTAAATTGTCTTATAGTATTGCTCCATGCCAACCATCTGCCGTTCGGAGGCGGTATGAATTATAAATCACTTCATTTGTAGAATAGACGCATAACTCAAATAGGAGAAGCAGTTCAGCCAAATACCCAGAAAAGGGTGTACGCGCCAGACACTTTTACTTTTTATGGCATAGCGCATTTCTAATTAATAATTTTCGAATTTGTTTTTTAATTTTTTTTACATTCTACCTTAGAAGTGTGAATTTTAATTAAAAATCCTGCATACTTCTTTTAACTAACGAGATGCTTGCCTCAAATAAATTTAAAATAAAGTAAAAAATACTCGCCAAAGGTGTCCAAACGTAAGGCATCTCATTTGATTTTCCGGATATAGGCTTTTAATCTAAAGCGAAAAAAAGTCATTCTCGTCAAAATAACATTTGACGTGAATCACCCTTTATGCATGGACAAGCATTGGTGCATTGAGCTTTTGTGAAAAAGTGAGCAAATATTTCATGCAAATTAATCTTTTTACGCCCAAAAGCGTTGATCTGCGCGTATTTTAATTAACATATTTTGCACGTTCAAGCGAATACTAACAATATTTAAATTCATTTAAAATTAATCAATGGCACGCCCAATTAATTTCGTTTTAAAAATGCACGCTTTTGCATGGACGAAGTTGAAAAAAGTAATTCTAGCAAAAAATAGCTGCCGGCAAGATGAGCTGAGTGTGAAGCCTAGAAAATATGCAACCGCAAACTTTTTAGTGTAAATATTTTATGTGTGGTATGAATGGCTATATACAGGGTGCATGCGGCATTTGAGGACAACTTAAGAGTAGAACTAATTAGGGTTTATTTTGAACAAAATTTAAAGAAACTTCACGAATTTTTTACACAATATTAACTTATTATATATGAATAAAATCATTCAATAAAATTACTATTGGCTGCAGCAACCTCCTCGATCCGGGTCGGCAAGCGCTTGCATGCCCGAATCAAATGCTCTTTATTCATATTGGCCATAACGGTATCAATTGCAGCCTTCAGAGAAGAAATGGTGTTATAAGGATGCTTATAGGTTTCACGCTCAACAACTATGTGATCATGGAAATTTTCAGCCAGCCAATCCTGTGTCGCCATTGCTTCCTGTGAAGCAACAGAGTCTTGCAGAAAGGTGCATGGGCTGTCAGCGCATATATTATCAATCCAGGGTTACAATAATGTCTCTAGACCCTCGATATATGCAGCAGAGTCCACTCGAAATCCTTAAGGCGTAAAGAAATGTAGTGGCATGAAATGTCAAAGCTGAAGAAAGCAAGTAAAATTGATCAAACGCTCTTTGGTTTGGCAGTCGACAGATTTTTAACAATATTTTACTTTTTGTACTTTTGTACTTTCACTTTTGTGTGATATTCCTTTTTTTACTTCTGTGTGATACTCCTTTCAGCGTGTTGCCTCAAATACCTTCTCTAATTCCCAATGTTGTGAGACGATGAAATATTGCGGTTAGCATCAGATGCCAAGTCTGCTAGACATCCTAAGAAGTAAGAGTCTAGACATCGATGTCGCGTTCCGGCGAGGAGAGGATAGTGGGAGGGAAACCGTGCAAAAATTGTCACTTCCTCCTCGTTCCAGCCGTAACGACAGAAGCTATTGGAGAGAAATCCCATACGTGTCTCGTTTGTTCCCATTAGAGAGTGGCCTTTGGTGACACCAGCCACTATTGATCCAAAACTTCTTATTTTCTTCTTCTTCTTCTTCTTCTTAATTGGCGTGATTATCGCTTTAGCGATTTTGGTCGAGTTTAACAAAGCGCGTGAATCGTTTCTTTCTCGTGCTAACCGACTACAGTTGCATACATCAAGTGAAGCCAAGTCCTTGTCCATCTGATTTTTCCAACGCAGAGGAGGCTTTCCTCTTCCCCTGCTACCACCAGCTGGTACCGCATCGAATACTTTCAAAGCCGGAGCGTTTGTATCCATTCGGACGATATGACCCAGTCAACGTAGCCCCTGTGTCTTTATTCGCTGCCCTATGTCTATGTCGCCGTAAAGCTCATACAGCTAATTTTTCCATCGTCTGCGATACTCGCCGTTCTCGCCATCACCAACGTGCAAAGGCTCAAAAATCTTCCGCATTATCTTTCTTTCAAATACTCCAAGGGACGCCTCATCAGATGTTGTCATTGTCCAAGCTTCTGCGCCATACGTTAGGACGGGCATAATGAGTGCCTTGCAGAGTGTTAGTTTGTAACGTCGTGAGAGGACTCTAACTCTCAATTGCTTGCTAAGTAGCACCAGTTGGCAAAAGATATTCTGCGTTAGATTTCAAAACTGACATTGTTATTGGTGCTAATGTTGGTTCCTAAATATACGAAGCCCTTTACA
Source organism: Anastrepha ludens (assembly GCF_028408465.1). Classification (NCBI taxonomy): domain Eukaryota; kingdom Metazoa; phylum Arthropoda; class Insecta; order Diptera; family Tephritidae; genus Anastrepha; species Anastrepha ludens. The sequence continues at coordinate 20,667,306 of NC_071499.1, read as the reverse complement.
ACCTATAAATCATAATCAGAGACGTGGGTGCCGATACGCGAGTGTGCCGACTGTTTGTTTGATGGCAAGAGGTACTTCGTTTTGCAACCATATAAACAGTAATATTAGAGGTTAGTCTCTACCACCACTTGATGTTTTCATTCAAGGAAAGCCCTTGAAGGTCATCTGCATGCTGAGACACATCCAACGATCCTCGCCATACCCCTTAACTCCATGTCATCCAGAGTCGTGCTGGGCCGTGTGTTGCTTCCAGAGGCTCAAATGTGGTCAAACTCTGAAAATGAGCCCGCAAACACTGTTTTCGTATTTTCACGGATGGCTCCAGGACGGAGCACGACTCTGGCTCTGGGGTCTACGTGGAATCCAGCAGGACACAACTAGACTTTGCTCTTGGAATGCATGTATTTGTGTTTCAAGCGGAGGTGTATGCGGTTCAAGAAACGATGAACTTTGTTGTGGAAAACCGATGGAGAGGCAGATCTATATGTGTCAACAGCGACAGTCCAGCTGCGCTCATGGCCTTAGACAGCTCCCCAACCACTTCAAGGGTAGTCGAGTCCTATACCCAGGCTGAACTATGTCGGTAGACCTAAAAGCCTGATGCTAACATGGGTTTTGAGACACGTGGGTATCGCGGGTAACGAGATCTCTGACTATTTAGCCAGAATGGACTCTGAGGCCTACTTCCTTGGCCCGGAGCCCATTTTGCCACTCTCTTCTGCAGCCATGAAAGCTGCGGTTAGCGAACGGGTTACTCTAACCCACGAGCAAGCTTGGCAGGCTGAGAAAGACTGCAAATGGACAAAATTGATGTTACCTGTCATGCCCGACTTTCTATATGCAAAGCAAATGGAAAAGGTGGTCATCTCATCCCCGCCTTCGCTCGAATCAGGCTTGAGGTCTTTGGCAATGATGTGTTAAGAAGCGACCACCTTGGCTCCTTGGCACCACAAGATCTATTCAGATTTCTTCGGAGGTCGCTTAGATTTAAAGAAAGATAAAAAGGGAACCCGAGTGCAGTACAATGGACGTAATTGTGTCTGAGAGCTGTACTTGCTAGTCTGTTCCGACAAAAAAAAAATATTAGCGGTAAATGTGGAAAAATCACAAGAAGCTGTCACAACAAATCTATGGATGACCTAAAAGAAATGATTTATAAAGAGAGTATGTGAAATTAAATTAAATGAAAAAGAGGGCAGATTTGCACCTTGACTTTAAGGTCTTTTGTGACCTCTCTACCCATCATCTAATCCGGCTCTCTCGATGCACCTTATATGGAGCCGGGTTCAATTTAGTGTCTCTGCGTATCTTGTGCCCGTAAATGAGGTTATGTAGTAAATTGCAATAATACTCGTAGTCCATAGAATCCTTGTAGCGGAAACCTTGTCTTCTTCTTTATTAGCCAACTCAACTTCGAATGTTTGCATTACATCAGAAACCTAGACGATCAGTATAATTAGAAACAGTTTAGAACCTCAAAACGATTATCAACTCAGCCCATCGTGAGACAGAGAAACCGTCCAGCAGGCTTCAGAAAAATGGGTTCCCAGAATGCACCTGTCCCAGGATTTAGATGGGTAATCAGAAGCAGACTTTTTAATAAAGTTAAATTCCGCAAATGCTCTTAAAAAGCAAATACCGAAAGGTAATTATTTTATAACATTTTTGAAAGCAACTCAACCGAGGGTGGGTCCCTTTGTTGGATGCTTAGCCGAGCTCCTGCTCCTATTTGTGGTGTACGTCTTGCTTCTGTTCCACTAACGGAGGTACCTACAGTCAGTTTTAAACCGTCTGACTCCGATCCACAGATGGATATTCTTATAAGGAGCTTCTTCGTGCCAGAAATTTACTCGGAGATTTTTTATCATTTGAAGTTTCATGCCCACAGTGGATCTCGAATCTAGGCGCTTCGGTATTGTAGTCTTGCGTAAACTCATTCGACTACGGCAGCGGCCACCCTTTGCACCGGGAATTATATGACAAAGCTATTTTACAACATAATAAAAAGAAATATGCATAAAATTGTCCACACAAACTCAATTGGCATGCAAATAAAATTTGTTTATCAAAAGCCCACAAAACACCAACAGAAGCCAAAATAAACGAAATCAAATTAAATAGAAAAACGTTGGAGAAATGTGTAAAAAGTTCTACCTTTCACGTAAATATTTATCTTGAAAGCATTGCAGCTGCGATAAAGTAAAAAAAAAAAAAAAAAAAAATTATGCATCCCTACACAGCAGCCTCTGCATGCAAAGTTATTTGCACGAAGCCCACCACATGCGCCAGCAACATAAACAAATATTTCACAATATTATTCGCTCATTCACACACACGCACTTACACATATACACGCTCTCATACATACATTAACACATGTGCTTATTTGTAAGTAAAAACTGAACAGTTCAAATGACAAACGAAAAGCGCAGTGGGAAAGTTTTCATTTGTGCAACGATTGGCTGCTGTGGACGCAATCATTCGCTTTACCATTTTGTTATTGCTACTGTCGCTGTTGGCGTTTTCATTGTTACAGCAATTACACTGACAGCTGCTCTGGCAATCGCCAACCTGGCGCGCTTGTCACTCAACACCACTGTCACCGTCACACAGTCACAGTCACAGTCACAGCCAAAGCCAAGCAGTCATAGTAACCGTCACACGCGCCGCGCCATTGATGACCTATTTTTTGTAGGACAAATGCCGCTGACAGCGTGACAACAACATTGCGCAACCGTCGACATTCAACTGTCAGCAACAGCAGTGGCAATTACCAATGCATACAAGCACACACACACACGTACTCACATAAACGAGTGAATGCGTAGCGGTTGTAAATGGTGTCATAAACGGAATCAATGCCACCCCCAACGCTCGAGCGGCTAATGAATACACTTTGTATGGCATTGGAGTTGATGGTATAACAGTCGCATAAATTTTGCATTGTTGCAACAGTTGCAATACATGGGGGTAATAAAATATGGGTATGTACGGGGTGTTTTCTTAAGAGCTTGCGAAGTTGAAACGGTAATGCAAAACAGAAAAGCTGTGGGGGAATGAACTTTATCATTGAAAATGCAGTATTGTGAGATGAATAAGTATGGAAGCCCGTACTAGAAAATCGGCATAATCTGCATGTGGCTTTTCGGGCGCTGAACTTGCCAGAAAATATAGAGAAAGAAAGAAAGCAATGAATAGGGCAATAAAAGGGCAAAATTATTAAATGCCGAGCGCCGTAAAGAATATCGTAAAGGAGTAAAAAGGAATATCAAAACTTTGTAGCCATTAAAACATAAACTCGGAGTTAGCCAATCAGGGCAAAAGTAAGGTGAATTTAGTTGTAAAATAAAAAATCTTTATTTATTCTTGTAAATCAATTTCATCCCCTTCAAAATAATCCCCTTAGACTTATGCCAACGATTTTTCCAATCCCCGAAACATGCCAAATAGTCCATTTCCGGTATAGCCATCAGCACTTTCTTCGATTCAGCTTTTATCTCCTCAATCGACTCGAAACGCGTTCCCCGGAGTGGTCTCTTGAGTTTTGGGAATAGCCAGAAGTCACACGGAGCCAAATCAGGTGAATACGGTGGTCGCGGAACGATATGCGTGGAATTTTTGGCGAAATGGTCACGAAGAACGAGTGCAGTGTGAGTCGGTGCATTATCGTGATGCAAAAACCAAGAGTTGTTGGCCCATAATTCTGGTCTTTTTAGACGGATTGCTTCACGTAAACGACGCATAACGCTCAAATAATATTCCTTATTAACAGTTTGGCCAGGTGGAAGGAATTCATAGTGCACCACACCACGAAAATCGAAAAAAACTGTCATCATGACCTTTATTTTTGAACGACTTTGACGTGCTCTTTTCGGTCTGGCCTCGCCTTTAACACGATATTCGCTTGATTGGTCGGTTGTTTCACGGTCGTAAGCATAAATCCAAGTGTCATCTCCCGTAATGATGCATTTGAGCCTGTCCTGATAGCCTGAAAGCATTGTTTCACACACATCAACGCGACGACTTTTTTCCAAGAAATTGAGAGTTTTCGGTACCAAACGAGATTTGACTTTTCTTTCGTAGGCCCAAATGGTCTTTCAAAATGGTTTTCACAGATCCTTCTGATATTCCGATCAATTCAGTAAGGTCTTTAACAGTCAACCGACGATTTTTGAGCACTAACTCCTTCACTTTATTGACGTGTTGGTCCTCTGTTGACGTCTATGGATGGTCGTCCGGAGGCTCCAAGTCATCAACACGTTCCCGACCCTCTTTGAAGTCTTTGTACCACTTATAAACATTTTTCTGCGACATGGTCGAATCACCAAATGCCTTCTGTATGCTAAACGTTTCCGCAGCCGAAATTTCATTCCGCAAACAAAATTTGATGGCACTTCTCTGCTCAATCAAATCAGACATTGTAAAAATCGAAAAATGCACTCTTGGTCGTTTGGTAAACACAAGCGTAAATGTATTACTGATAATGACACTCACATGAAAGTTGGCCCAGATGTTACTAACAGTACTGCCAACTCATCAAAAAGATAACTAGAGCGAAATTTTAATCCCGCGAAGTTTGACAAATAAATTCACCTTACTTTTTGCCCACAAGCGAAAGTCACTGCCATAAAAGAGGAACTTTCGGTAATAAAAACGAGAGAGTTATTCACAAATGAAGTATTCATATACTCGGACAGTCAAGCAGGAAGAAAAGCGGTAGAATCTACAGGGTGAACGATATGAAGTGTTACCAACTTCACACTGCTTGTATCTGTAAAACAGCACACGACATCAACGTCAAAATTGTTCTAATGACAGTTCAATATATTGTTTATAAGCCATCAAAAGCATTTGCGTCCCAGTTTTGTCGAATTTTTTTTTTTTTTTGTGATGGAATTCAAACGTTATATTTGGCTCGAAATTCACAACCAGCCATTGTTCGTGAGCTCAGTCAGCTCACAGTGAATAAAATGTTTATGTATTGCAAGCGTTACAATCATACTGGTAGCATTGCAAAACGCTATGGAGGTGGACCAAAAAAAACCGCAACAACGCCAGAAACCGCAACAACGTCGGAAAGTGAACGCTCGACTTGAACGAAATCCACGTCCCAGTGAAAGAAATATGGCCAAAGAACTGAAAATATCGCAAAACAGCATTCGGATATTGTAAAATGAGCTCAAGGTCATGGCTTACAAGTCCCTAAAAGCACACGATCTTTCACCCCAGGAAAAAAAGTTCGGTGCGAAAGAGCAAAGGAGTTGTTGCGCTTGCACGAACGTGGCGAATTTCCTAACATTGTGTTTTCTGATGAAACAAATTTCCCAATTGTGCAGTTCATAAACACTCAAAACGTCCGTGTTTACTTGACCGAACGCTTATACGAGAATTTGAGCCTACGTATGGCCACTCGAAGCAATTTCCCATTACAGGTAATGGTTTGGGCTGATGGACGCTCTCCAACGCTCTTGCCCATCGCTGGCTACTACTTTTCCCCATCTATCTGGTAGATCTCGTACACCGTCGCGATAAAACTGTTCGTCTTTTGAGGGTATCCACGGATCAAACCATTTTTTTATGTCTTCATATGAATGGAACTGCTGGTCAGCTAGACCATGTGCCATCGATCAGAACAGGTGATAATCGGACGGCGCAAAATCTGAAGAATATGACAATTGGGGAACGACTTCCCATTTCAGTGTTTCCAGGAAGGTTTTAACGGGTTTGGCAACGTGAGGCCGAGCGTTGTTATGCTATAGAATCACTTTTTTATGCTTCTCCGCGTATTTCGGCCGATTCTCGCGCAGTGCTCGGCTCAATCGCATCAATTGAAGTCGATACCCCGATCCCCAGTGAAGGTTTCGCTTGGTTTTAACAGTTCATAATGAATACACCAACTTGGTCCCACCAAATACAAAGCATAACTTTCGCAGCGTGAATATTCGGCGAAGGCGACGACATAGAAGCATGACCGGGCAGTCTCCATGACTTTATTTTCTTTGGATTGCTTTAATGAATCCATTTTTCATACCCGTCACGATGCAATGAAGAAAACCCTTCGTTTTTTGCCGCTGGAGCAGTTGTTCACAGGCGAAAAAACGACGTTCAACATCCCTTGGTTTTAACTCATAAGGAACCCAAGTCCCCTGTTTCTGAATCATTTCCAAAGCATGCAATCGCTTGGAAATGGATTGGCGGGTGACTCCTAATGCTGAAGCAAGCTCTTCTTGCGTTTGACACGGATGCTCATTGAGAATTGCCTCCAAATCAGCGTCTTCGAAGGTTTTTGGTCTTCCTTCACGTGGACGGTTGTCAACATTAAAATCAATCTCGGCACGTTGTTTCACTTAAAGCAGAATAAACTTTTGTAGCTCTCGACGTGCTTTAGCCGCCGTTTTTTTCGAATGAGCTTACCATGTGAGTCCTGCGCACGGCCCTGACAGGCATACCTTACCTCGGGCAAATTCTAACGCCTGACCCACTGGGGGGTCATTACCATTACCATTACCATTACATGGAATAGAGGTGTAAAGACCTATCTTTTTTTGAATTTCGCTCTTGCTTGGAAGCAGCGAAGTTGATGCGGTGGTAAAAGGCGCTAAAGTCACTAGATTCGTTTACAGGTGGACGCCGCGGGATGGTGTACTTTCACCCTTGCTTTGGCTAAGTGCTACTGACGAAGTTCTGACAATCTTAAATAAGGGTGGGGCTAAGATAGTAGCAAACACCGATGTCTTGGTTCTAATGGTATCGGGGCCGTTGCCCTCAGTCATGCCTGAGATTTTAGAAAGGTCATTGGCTGTATTCAGTAAACTCTGACAAAACGGAGCTGGTACTATTTATCAGAAAATATAAACCTCCACACTTTAGAGTTCCCAAAGTAAACAACCACGTTTTTCTGCTTTAATTGGAAGTTAGGTATCTTGGAGTGATACTTAATTCCAAACACCATTGGAAACTACAGACTGAAAATCGGGTAAAGAGGACCAGCACAGCTTTCTACTACTGCAAATCTATGTTGGTCAAAAATTGGAGACTCAAGCCACAGGTCGTGCTTTGGCTGTACGAGTACAACGTAGTGCTTCTGCCAATTTTAACGTATGGATGCCTGGTTTGATAGGAAGCTCTTCGGAAGGGCTATAATATCACTAAACTGGAGAGGGTGCAAAGAACTGCATGCATTGGCATCACCTAAGTATAAGGAATGTCGTTTTGCACTTACTTGCCATCAATGTTTACGTTGTTTCCATCGCTGCTCAAAGTGCAGTCAGGTTAAAGGAGGTTGGCCTCTAGAGGCAATCTCTCAAGGGACATGGTAGCATTTTTGGGCAGTTAAACCTGTATTTCTCTGAACTTTGGACAGTCCTCTCTATCCGCAAACAGGAGTTTGAGGGTTGTGCCTGGGCTATCACGCCAATTAGGCAGGATTAGAATAGGCGGGAAATCTGCGCCGAAGCTGATACCTCTGTCTTCACTGATAGAGTCGGCTGCAAGATGGATTCGGGAATCGAAGCAGGGATTTTTTCTAAATCAGCCAATTTATGTATTTCCTTAAAATTTCCGAATACTGCTAGCTTAGGTAACGTGGCAGCGAGGGAGAATTTTAAATTTTGTGCGATAGTCAAGCCGGGATCAAGGCTCTAAAAATGTCATGGTGTAGATCCAACTACTCAACTCCTGAAAAGAGGAGATGAAATCTCTTGGTACTACAGGTTGGGTTCCGGAACATAGGAGCATAGAGGAAATGAAATTGCTGATAAGTTTTCCAGGAAGGGGGCTGGATTGGTCACAGACACCTCCTATCCGGTCATCGGCAGCCTACTCATTATTTTTAAAGGGGAATTGCACAATTCATTTTTCAGGAAAGTGTAGAAAAGATGAAACTCCATTTCCTCATGTACTATTTCGAAAATCCTGTAACCCAAGTGCAATAGACGGAGGGATCGGAAAGTTATGGGAACTCTACGTCATTCAATTTGCAAGCTCGTGGCTGTGTTTATCGGTAATTGAATGATCGGCTCACATGCGGAAAAGCTAAGTTTACCATTTAATCCCTATTGCAGAAGCTGTGTGGACCTTTCATAGAAGGAGAGTGTTGAACACTTTCTTTGTAAATGTCCGGCCGCGGCAGCCAGACGATTAAAGGCACTGGGTGCTCCTTTCTTCAACAGTCTGGGGCCGTGCGCCAACCTAAATCCCATCAATCTTCTCCATTACATCAACAGCTCTGGCTCGTTGTAGATATCTGCCTGTTGGAGGGCTCGTAATGGTATCAAAACAGCGCTTTAGTGCTACCTCGGACTGGTATTTCAACCGTTTCCCCTACCTTCCTACCCAAAGCTCATGGTGTAGTATCAAGCGGCCTACCATTTCGCTTACCTACCTACACACGGGGCCAACTTTTGAGAAAATAGGACTAGCAGTGAATGAAAGATGGCATAATAAAACCACCCACAGAATCGCCCAACAATTGTGACCGACTGTCAGTGCTGAAAGCACAAAATCTCTGCTAAGCCAAAATAAGCATAGTCTTAGCACACTGATTTCCGTTATAACGGGGCTCAGAGGATGGGCCTGACAACGCTTGACTTCTGCAGAATCTATCTAAATGAGGAAGATGAAGAGACGATCTCACACCTTCTGTGTCATTGTTCTGCTCCATCCAGACGCAGATTCACCACTTTAAATGATGTTGAGGACCTCAATACTATAGATATCAACGATCTTCTAAATTTTTTGAAAAGTTCACACTGGTTTTAGGAGAGATAAGCAGAAGTTTCCCACTCGGCATCACAATGGGCTATGAGCGTGAGTGTGTCCCATCGTGGTCAGTTGCTACAACTTAACCTAACTTCATCTCTTATTAGCCTACCAACCCTTCTAGAGCCGCACGAGTTTGCCGGTGCAATGCAATTTCTACATTTAAAATTTGATTAATTCATTCGGTTTTAAAAGTTTTCAGACACAATTTTTAACTATTAGCCCATGGCAGGCAAGTCTATTAATATACTAGGAGGATGTTTTTTTTTTTTTTCAATTCACTGCCGCCCGGCAAAGTCTCATATGTTACATGCACTTAAACACATACACACATAGGATACGATACTTTCTTTCGACCTAATCCAGGCCTCTATGTTGGCCTCAGATATGTGGCGTAGAAAATTTTTTATTAGTTTTATTTGTACAGCCTGATTTCTCAGTGGAGCAAGACAATCGATGAACAGCAAGAGCATTTGCATACGCAACATGCATCCATATGTACGCTTTTGCATACATACACAACTCTCCATGTATGTAGTAGTGCGTACGAACCGCTATAAACTGCATGCAGAAAAACCCAACGGCGATGAAGAAGTTACGCCACTTTGGTTGATTGTGACTTTTGTTGAAGCTGAGTTGGTGAATTGGATTATGAATTGCTGAGTGGCTGCACAAAGCATTGGCAAACAAACGCAACAAGGCAACATGGAAGCACCCACTTGCGAATTCACACAAGTAGTAGCGGGAGCCTGCAAGGATCCCAATTGGCAGTGAACTTAAAACTACAACTAGATTTTTTTTCGGTGCAAGCAACTGGTGATCTTTGGTGGGCGCGAACTTCTTTTCGGATAGTCCGAAACTAGTACTAAATTTTATTTATTCATTTTAGAAGAAAAAATTACGTTTACTTTAATTTGAAAATACATTTCCTCTTTTTCATTGGCGCGATACCTCCTTAAGCGATTTTAGCCGAGTTTAATAAAGCGCCTCAGTCGTTTATTTCTCGTATCAGCCGGCGCCAATTGGAAGCACTAAGTGGAGCCAAGTCCTTCTCCTCTAACTCAGAGGCGCGTTGCGGTGATTACCATTCTTCATAAGGGTGTTGAGGCGACCCACTTAAGCCTGGAGGCTGACAAAATATCAATTCCCGAATCTCGTGGGTTTTCTCACAGGACACTATGGGCGAGGAATGTATGCTGTCAGACTTGAAATTACCTCTAGACCTTTTTACGTTGGATGTATAGAGATTGAGATGGAACCATCTCAGCACCTTCTCCTTAGCTGCGCTGCTCTGGCGGGGTTAAGATCCAGGCATCTTGGCTCTTACTTCTTTGCTATGCCTGCTGATATAGCTGGATGCATTTTATCAGTAGCATTAAGCGCTTGACGCTAACGCAGCATAGTCATCGTCCAAGTGTGCTCATTCCTTGGGCAGCAATTCCAATCTGACCTAACCCTGGAGGCTCATTATGATACCAATAATTTGAATTCAAGTTCCCTCTTCTAACCCCTAGTGTGCTGAAACCTTTTCTTGTCTCGGATCAACGATAAAATGTTGTGGCTGGCTACCGATTCTAAATCTGCTACTTCTCCAAAAAAGTACCAGTTCAGACTGCAATATCACGTCCCGACAATACCGGGATAGTGGGAGAGAAATTGTTCAACACTCGTCCTTCTCGTTCCGTAACAGAAGTGCACACAATTTCTATGTGTACTCATTAGGCAGTGCCCGGTGGTGATATCAACCACTTACTAATGGTCTAGATTGATGAGGGGCCTAGTTCTGTGCTTAGTCTTTCTATGACAAATCTGTTTACTTATCTCACAAGTGAGCTCCGTGGTCCCTCCACTATTGGCTTACGTGATGTCGACCAATCTGATCCCGAGCTTGGAAGGAATGACCTCATATTGGCCAGAATTGAGGGATTTAAGATCAATTTCCAGAGATGTTTCGGTGAGCAGGAACCCAGACTACGTTCGTGTTACGCCAGCTCATTCAAAGTAGCCCCACATTCAATTGTTACCTTGAGAGAAATATTATTGCATAGTAGAGATTTTATGGCAGCTTGGTTGTCACGAGTAGTTGGTGATCAGTTGTGCTGCAATAGACGTGTTCCCGACTTTCAAAGTCATCTCCTTTGTACTTATTAACTAACTCAGCGTGGAAGACGCTGCAGTAGTCGGTGGCCGTAGACTTAGGTTTAGACACAGCACTTCTTAGTGGATGTCACTCCCGAGGCTATTATTTATTCTTGAGCCGTCAGTAAAGATAGCCACTGATCCTGAGTCAACGACCTTAGTGTTAACCCATTCACAGCTTTCCGAGATTTTTATTTTCAAAGCGGACTGTGGAGGAATATAATTTAGCTCCTAATAAAAGTGAAATCTTTCCAGGGTAGGCATGCATTCAGTCTGATTGCTAATTGCAAAATATGCCAGAGAAGGTCTAATAGAATCTGAAGAGCCTCGAGATAAACTTGGATGTTTTCCGTTTAGCTCTTGGATACTATACTTTCCAATGTTGGCCACTAAATAGTGGCACCGTAGAAGAGGATAAGTCTCACAACCGCATTGAACAGCCAGTGCGTAAGGCTCGGTTTTAAACCCCATCTCCTACCTATAACCGTTTTGTATGTATAAAATGCCGCGATTGTCTTTCTTGACCTCCCTTCGATGTTTCGGTTCCTGTTGAAGGTTTACGACCTGGATTAATGCCGAGATACTTTACCTCGGTAGCAAGCGCAAGTCACACCTCATTCAGTGAGGGTGCCTTGAAAGCAGGTATTTTGTATTTGTTTGTGAGTAGCATCATTTCGGGTTTTGTGGCGTTGACACTCAATCCACTGCCAAGCAATCCAGAATGTAGAGAAGATTTTGTAACAGTTCGCTCACAGCTGGGAGATGTTTTTCTGATTTTGTTAATGAAATATAGTCTGCACTCCTCCCTCAATTAAAAAAAAGCAAAGTATCGGATGAGAACTGCCTGCTCTGATGACCCATCCTGGAAACGAACTAAGGGTTATGATTTAAAAGCATGCACTTGGAATGTCCGGTACCTTAATGGAGAAAGTGCCTCTGCCCGCCTGGTTGAGATCCTCGCGAGAGCAAAGGCTAACATCACTGCCTTTCACGAAATGCAATGGATGGTGCAAGGCAAGAAGAGTATTTGATCTTGCTATTTTGCACTAAGTAGACAATTGAGAAGTAAAGTCCTCTCTCCACGAACAAAACTAACACTCTACAAGGCTCTCATTATGCGTGTCCTATCGTATAGCGCAGAAGCTTGGGCGATGAAGTTTCAGTTGGAATGTTTGAGAGAAAGATTCTGCGGAAGATTTTTGAACCTTTGCACGTCGGTGACGGCGAGTATCGTAGGCGATTGAACAACGAGCTTTATCAGATTTATGACTACAAAGACGTAATGTAGCGAATAAAAATCCAGCGGCTGCGTTGGCGTTCATGTCGTCCGAATGGATAGAAACGCTCTGGCTCTGAAAGTATTTGATGAGGTACCAGCTGGTGGTAGCAGGAGAAGAGGAAGACCTCCTCTGCGTTAGAAAGATCAGGTGGAGCAGGACTTGGCTTCACTTGGTGTGTCCAACTGGCGCCGGTTAGCAGGCGAAAGAAACGGTCAGGCTCGCTTTGTTAAGCTCGGAGTAAGAAGAAAAATAGCGTTCGCATAAGCGATGCCATTACAGCCAGTATTTTACAAATTTAAGAGTAGAGTATTTACGGTAAGATTTCAGAGTAGAGGAGAGGACCACACCCTGAGGAGTGTCCCTAGCTGTATGCCTAGTGATAGTCGTCATAATTCGTTTCTGTCTAGAAGATATTTTTTTATTACCTTTTCTGTTTTTGTTGACTCTCGTATTCAAGTTAAGGTTCTTTGGCTCAGTAAAGAGAAATTTCAGAAGCAAGTAAACAGTTCTGACAATGCAGAGATGTCTGCGTTTTTGTAAAAACTAAAACCGCTAGATGGGTCACAGGTTGCGATATATGGAAAAATCGTACGCCGCATAAATACAGTAGAATGTCCAAAAAAAATGTTTTTCTTGCTGATGGCCAAAAAAAAAAAAAAAAAAAAAAAAAATTGTTCTCTAACCAAAAAAACTAGAAACCGATATTTTTATTTTTTTGTTTCTTCTATTTTTTATTTCATATTTGCTATTTATTTTTTCTATTTTTTTATGTAATATTTTTAATATTGAAAATGATGAAGTCAGTCTTACTCTGCCACAGAAATATCATATTTTTCCTGCCGGGTTGTATTGCATACACACGCATTTATGTAGATGGAAAAGTAAATCTCTAAAGCGACCAGGCAGTTGCTTGCAGGCAAACTTTTTCCACTCAACAGTGTTGCATTGAATTTCCCCTCTAATTGATTCGTATGCATTCATGGCTTTACTCACTTTTTTCGCAAAATTAAAATTCCAGTTTTTTCATTTTCTGCAGTTGCTCCACTTTAGTTGGCAGATGGTTTTGTTTTTCATAACTCAAACTGGGATCAAAAAAGTATTTGACTTTTATATACGTATGTATGTATGTGCTTTAAACCAGCTCATATTTGATATCACGTTTGCTGTGATTGATGAATGAAGTGAAGAGTGTTGAGAGAACTGATGTTCAATAAAGAAAAAAAGGCGATGCGTATAAGATATGTAGGTACTCCAGCATATTATGTTCAGTTCACAGCCTCGTAAGAGGATATAAGCATGTGAATACTTAGACAATAAATCGTGCACTGTGTTGGCAGGTTGTTATGAGATCAACGGCCGCTGACTGACAAAGAAGCAACTCAATGACTTCAATTAATTCTGGAGTTCTGAATGGCATAGGATTGTGCTCATATCATTTAGTCAATTTACCTTTTTTCAATCTTCGCAATATTTGTCATGGTAATTTTTTTTTCGGCCTCGGTAGTCTAGCGTAATTGTACTAGCCTGCCATCCCAGAGGTTATGGGTTCGAATCTCACGTATAGCACGGTCCTCGCACTTTTCCAAATTTACCTACTTTCCCTGTTTCTTAAAAACACAAAAAAAATCTCATTCATCAAACCCAAAAACTTATCCTTTCCTTCCTTTCCATCCTTACGCCCGCACAATAGTCAGCGCATTATTTGCATTGTGGCTGCTAAAACAAAGAAAAAGACACAGTTACATACTGCATCAGTGGCGCCAGCAAGAGGAAGCGGGCAGCCGCGGTGATAGCGCAGACGCACTTAAAATTTAGCCAAGTCCTCACCCTTCTGTGCGGTCCTTCTGGCAGAAAAATGTAAAACACAGATGGCGCTCCGAGCAATAAGAAGGCGTTGTCATTTTTTTCCTTAGCCGAAACCGTTACTTGGCGCGATGCCGAAAACTACATCACAGAAGAAAAAACTTAAAACTGTAAATTGTCGAACTAAGTCGGTGAGACTTTACAAAGAAATTGGAGGATCTGATCCTTGGTGTTTTGGGGCTTATTAACCTAAATGCACTTTAGTAATCTAGAATTTTCATTTCTGCTTCTTCTTCTTTGTCTTTTATTATAAGCTTCTTGACTGATTTTCTACATGCAATAAAAATTATATTTCATTAGACGAGTAAACATAAAATACATCAAAATCACAGTTCTAATATAATAAAATAGAAATAAAATATAATAAAAAGAATTTTATGTGCCTTCTATTGACGTAGATACCCAGCTCTCCTTCCATCGTTTTGGAGCTCTTCCCGGTACACGTCTTCCGTTTGGCTTAAAATCTCTAGCAATCCTTGTTATTCGATCGCTGGGTGCCCTTGTGCTACTCGTATAGTCAGCCCAAGCTCCCCTTCTAGTCCTTGCAAGTTTAACAATGTCAGCAACTTTCGTTTCCTCCTTATTGTTTCATTTCTTGCGTAATCTAGAGCAGTTTTTCCTGCGCTGGATCGTAAAATTTGCATTTCCGTAGTGCGCTGTTTTTTTATGGTCTCTATTCCATAGGTCAGAATGGATCGTATCACAGATTTGTATATTCAGGTTTTATCTCCCGTTCTTAAGTACTAATTCCTCTACATTATGTTTCTAAGGCATTCTGATACCTTGCCCACTTGATCGCATCTTTCTCGCACTTCTTTAATAATGCTGCTGTCACTGAAGATCTCCATCCCGAGGTATTTAAACTTAATCACTTGTTGAATGGCAGTTCGAATTGAATTTAATTTAGCAAAATACTGCGACGATTTGGGCACTCCCATTCAGCTGCACTCCCATGCATTAATACTGCAATTAAAATTCGGACTTCATCTCATCTTATTTCATATGCCTTTCCAGATAAAGATTTAAGCTCACTACCCATTTACGGATATGGAATTTTCTCTCCGTATGAATCGATCTTCCGATAAGCCTTAGATTAGATTAGATTAGATTTGTGGGGGGTTGGACCAGTCCAAGCACTAAATCAGGAGACCATTGTAATACACCCGGATAGAATTCAGTAGAAAGAATAGAGATAGGAAAGATAAAAAGCGGATGGTAAAACGGATAAATTACTTTGAGGTCACTCTACCACAAATCTCTTGGATCTCGTTGATGAGTTTTAAGAGATCCGGAAGAGGAAGAGTATGAACTTTGTCCATACTCAGTGTATCGCAACCCAATATCCTAAGTCTGATTCTGGAAAATGCACGACAGCTACAGAGAAAATGCTCTGCAGTGTCGTCATTCTCAAGACAAGATAAGCATATCGGGCTGTCTACGACCCCCATGGTAGCCATATGCTGACCACAGACGTTGTGCCCTGTGATTACACCCACCAGTATTCTCAGGTCCTTTCTGCTGAGTTTTAGGAGAAAGGTGGCTGTTTTCCTGTTTGGTTCTTTCACAAAGCGCTTTGCTACTCTGCACGAGTTCAACTCAGACCAACGACCTCTGTAGGTAGACCTCATGAAGTCGTCAATCCATAGTTGAATCGATGCGGAGTTGACAGCTAGAAAGGGTTCAAGGCCGAGTGGCATACTTGCAGAGCCTTCATTTGCCAATTTATCAGCTAACTCGTTCCCTGTAATACAACAATGGCCAGGCACCCAAATAAGACTAACTTTGTTGGGTTTTGCAACTGTGGCTGCTGTTTTGTCTTACATTCACCGACTAACTTCGAAGAGCAGCGTGGGACTAGCAAGGGCTTTCAGTGCAGCTTGACTGTCACTACAAATTCCAATACTGTTGCCCCGCCACTTTTTCTGAATTAGCCAGTACGCCACATTCAAGATGGCATAGACTTCCGTAAGGAATACCGTGGCCATCTGTCCTGTGGCATAGGAGTACTTAGTGTCTTCGTCTAAGTACCATCCAGATCCGCTTCCATCACTGGTTTTGGATGCGTCGGTGTAGAAAGTGTGCTGATATCCCGTTAATAGGTTCTCTGGACTTAACTACTGATCTCTATCTGGGATCAAAACATCATACTTCCTACCGAAGCTAACCGGCATCGAGAAAAGTATGCACCGCTCCGACAACTGGTGGTATATCTGACAGTGGCCAGTGCTCACTTCATTTCCCCAGACTCCGTTTAACTTGAGCCTGTACGCCGCCTTCATTGCTTCCTTTCGAATTTGACGATATAGAGGTTGCAAGTTCAAAATGGCATTAAGGGCATCACCAGATGTCGTACTCATAGCACCTGTGATACCCAAGCACACACTTCTCTGTAGTCTGTTTAGGGGTTGTACTCTGGAATTAACCATTGTGGCTTTCCACCATACTACAGAGGCGTATTTAATAATGGGTCTAATCAGGGTGATGTACAGCCACTGTACTATTGCCGGTCTCAGACCAGATGTCTTGCCAAAGTTTCTCTTACACTGCCAGAAGACTTTTAAGTGTTCGAGAGGCCTTCTGCTCGACGTGCTTCTTTCAAGTAAGCTTACTTGCATTTACTTTTTATTCTCATGTTTTTCATTCTGCAATCCTTTTTTAAAGAGGTCATACTTCTGTTGTGTATGTACCGCCTGCGCTTGAATGAAAGCAATTAAACTAAGTACTTAAAACCCATTTTAATTGCTTACTAATGGCTGTGGTTGATAAGCGAAATCAGCTCGTGCGATAAGAAGCATCAAATGGTATGTGTGTCATTATCACTAATTTAGTATATTCAGTTAAATAAACACAGCACTTACACATACATACATACATCACCAGCTAAGTTGATGCCATCATATCGATCCGAGCAGTTAAGGGCACAAAATGTATAAATCAAGTGATTTCAGCGCTCTCCCGACCTTGACACAATTAATTAAAATGCATAAGAACGGCTGAAATATTGGGCCAGAGTCAAGTAGAGACTTAGAAAAAATTAGAGGAACATTATTAGAATAAAATTATTAGCGAAAATCAAGCCCCATTATTCTAAAGCCAGGCGTAAAAATGAATATTTATTAGCAAAGTGTGAATATTTTTATGAAAACTCAGTTTTCCAATGGATAAAAAAAGGATGACCAAGTTGCTTGAATTCCCAAATACATTTTTTTTGTATGTTTTCTAGTGTCCCCCCAATGACTACAGAATTTTTTATTTACTAATATTAAAAAAAATGTAAAACAAATTCTCATAAGGTACACAATTTTACCTGAAATGATAGCCAATATAGTTGCAGTAAATTTTTTGTGTACCAAATAAATGAATATTGTGAAATTCTCATATAACTCGCCACCAAAGCAAAATAATTGGCTTTTTTTTTTAATAAATGGAGCTTAACATATTTGTTGAGCCGAAAAAGGAACTAATATTTGTAGTCAAACAGCCTAAAATGTGTTGGCGTATGAAATGTTACTCATACGCCCGGGGGCGCGAAATTGCCTCTAAATTAGAAGTGACAAATTCACAGCCATGCACACTTTTCATGGCACAAAGAGCATGACATATGCCTCTAAAATACAAAATGTTCAAAATTAATGTCAAATATATACATATGTGTATGCATATATATATATATGTGTGTGTGTGGGTGTGTGTGTGTGCGGTTCCTAACTATAGCACAGGGACTTATTGACAAGTTTTGAGAATCTACGAGTATTTGCTTCTTATTTAATTTCATTTTCATATGCAAATATAGTTCATTCTACCACAAAAACGATGTACATCTAAGTTCCAAATTTTTTGCAATTAAAAATAAAAAGCATTCATTAAATTTTCAAACTTTTTCATCAGAATATTTAGAAAAATGTCTAGTGTCCAGGGCTATAGTCTATTGACATGATGAAGAGCAAGTCTGAAGCATATAGATTTTTGACAATTTCTGTTTTTTTTTTTTCATATAAAAAATGACGAGCTTCTTTTGTCTAAAGAAAATATACAAAAAAGGCCACAAAAAAATTTTGATATACAATAAAAAAATCTTCTTTTGAAGATGCAAATTAGCTGTGATGTGTATCAGGTCAGTCCATAAGTTCGTGCGTTTTTTAAAGGTGGTTTTAAATTAATAAAAAAGATGTTTAAAGTATTTATTAATCAATAACATATTTTTCTTCATTATTTCCAATATCTTCCCAACGTTTAGGCAAATTTTTAATTCCCTGCTCATAAAATATTTTGTCTTTGGAGCCAAAATACGCTTCGATATCCCTTTTTATAACTTCTTTTGAGAAGTAGTTCTTGTCACTCATATGGGATTGAAGTCCACGGAAAAGGTGATAATCACAAGGTGTAATATCCGGAGAATATGGTGGATGCGGCATTAGCTCCCATCCGAGCTCGTTCAGCTTGCCTAATGTTTGCCTTGCGGTATGAGGTCTTGCGTTGTCGTGGTGAAACAAAACTTTGCGTCTATTCACTAAAGATGTCTCTACCGTAGACTCGATTTCCCCACAAAAAGTTTTCCATGAAGACCTTTTTGCTTTCCTTATTTCTGTCTTAAATATTTTTAGTTTGTCATAATAAAGGTCCCATTCGTTTTCGCTTTGGGAGTGCTTGGCTCTGTTGAATGGTTTTCCTAAAATTCTTTTGTAGCTTTTTCAGTTCGGGTGACCACCAGGGTGGCTTGTTCTTCTCTCTATGCTTAGCTGCTGGATAAAGCTTATGCAGGGCTTGGTTGCAGCAATTAGTCAGTCTATTGACCATACCTTCTACTCAAATATGAACGAGACGTTATCAATAAAACGGTCCGCGGATGACATATGGCAAAAATAAATTTTTTGTTTTTTGGTAGGACTGTTATAAGCTTGCATGGCAAATTTCAGCGTGATATGTCACATAGTTTGTTTTCTGTGCTCCTGTAAACAAGTCAAGCTCGAGTGTGTTCTTCGAATTATCTTTTATGACTTCAATTGTCTCAAAATGTTTTCCACTGCTAGAAGGGTTGAAAGAGGGATCCGTGGACAAACGTTTTGATAGCTCTTGAGAATATCTTAGCCAGTTTGTTTGCCTAGGGTTGCTGAATTTTAGTACCTTAGGATGAATGACCTCTTCCTGGAGCGTGCATTCTATATATCTGTGATCAGAGAATGAGTGTGTATTGAGCACCCACCAATTCACTATTCAGCAGCATTTTAAGTATTTGGGAGTTTTATTCACATGTAGCGGTGATTCAACTTCTGCAGCCATCAATGCCGCCCACAAAACCTACTGCACCCACCTTAACTTGTTCATGTCCCAGCTATTGTCTAAAGCTACAAAGCTTACTATGTACAAGACCCTTATCCGACCAATCTTATCGTATAGGTGTGAGGTATGGACTCTTAAAGTGTGCGCTAATTGCTACCGTGAAAAGAAATATTCCAAAAAAATGTTTGGCCAATAAGTATGGATGATGGTACGTATTCCGAACTAAGCAATCTCACTTAGATGATGGTTAGGTCATGTTACCCGTATGCTTGCTGACTGTGTTGTGAAGAAAGCCATGACAGGAAAGCTAATGGGCGTAAAGACCAAAGGCAGATCGAGGAGCCGATGGATAAACGCAGTGGTACGCGATCTCACGGACTTGGGAATACGTAACTACGATGCAAAAGCGCAAGATCGCCCACTTTGGAGGTCTAAATTTCAAGAAAAACTATATACCTGAAGCAGTCCGAAACCTCATAAAATGATCGATCAAATAGGATTCTGATTTACATTATTTAGGCCTATTGTTATACTCTTTTCTATACTGAACCATTCAATATTACTAAGATTGAAGTCACCCAGAATAAAAAACTTGCCATTATAAGATGCTAGAGCTAGAAAATTATTCACATGCGCTTCATAAAGAGTACCAACACCTGACAGAGGAATATATGACGTGCAAATCAAGATTTTTGAAACACCATTCACATTCAGTTACCTAGCAAAAATACGTCAGATTTGTAACTTTTTTTTCGTTAAGGGATCGCTTTGCTGTTGCATTTGCTGCTGCTTTGCTTTGGTCCTTTTGAACCTTTCGGTTGTCTACGTCGACTTTTCACCTTAGTCGTAGTGGCGCTGAGTAATGCATGGAATTCTCTCGAAGAAGTAACTATTCGGAAATTTAATTAAACTATACAAGTAAAAAAGGGAATTTGAAATCATTTATCTTAATCTTTGAGCAAGTAAATTTTTTTCAATGAATGCGTGCAAATGTTCTTGTATGTAGAATAGTAAAAGTGTGTGTGTGTGTGTGTGTGTGTACGCATATAAATCTTTTCTAAAGCTTCTTGTAATTGGATTTAATAAAGTCAAACTTATTCGAACTTACAACCTGCGGTTATTGCAAACTTAATTACTACGATAACAAAATTACAGCAACAATTTACCAACGTTCGTTTTCTTCTGCCTGGCTCGCCCTCAGAGTATGCACTTGACAACCAAGTATAGGTGAAAAACCGAAAAGAAAACCATGTGTATGTGTGTGTCTGTAGGTATGCAAAACTTGCTCCTCGCTCCCAACTCTGGCAAAGTCAAAGTAAAATTTAATTCACTAACGAGATTGCATAGAAATTGTTTGTCTTCATATTGGTTGTGTACTCGCATTTAAAACAAAACAAATTAAAAAAAGTTTTTTTTTTTTGCTTTCATAATGGCCCACTACTTCGATGGTATTGTTTTAATGTAAAGCCAAAGCAAAATCGCATTACTGTTTTTTTTATACATAAAATATGTGCATAACTAGGGGAAACAATAAAAATATGTAAATTTTACTTTATCTACCACTATATTCTCTTTCTCTTCTGCTTTGTTTCTTTTCTCGGTGCTTGCGTTTTTTTCCACCTACTTTGTTTCACCATTGCGTCCATGTGCCTTCCGGCCGGCGTAGTTTCCTGCTATGCGCGCCCTCTCCATTTCATCGGCAGATGCTTTCATTCTGGTCTATGATGTCACCGACGCGTCCACATTCGAGGAGATTCGCATGATACGCGACCAAATACACGAGACCAAAGCGACAACAGCTGTGCCCATTGTGGTGGTTGGCAACAAAATTGACCTGGTCGCTGAGAAGGATGATGGGCGGGAGGTGAGTGAAAGATATTCAATGAATTTAAAAAGAAAAAGCAATAAATACGTAAATATTTCACTGTTTTACATTAATCTACAATCGCAGAAATATTCAATTTTAGCAGTTTTTATACAGAAAATGATAATCCATGAATAAACTCAAGTCGGCTCCAGTTTTTTAAATAAGAGGACTGCCTTTTAAATTTTGTGTGCAATAATGAAAGCACAGTAAAATAATAACAAAATGGTTTTATTGTTTTTCAAAATATTCTCATTGCAAGCCAATCCCCTTCAGCATTCAAATAACCAAATTTTCAAAGCACTTTTGCCACTCTGAAGTGGATACCTCCAAAACGAGCTGTTTAAAGGCTTCAACAGCCACTTCAGAAATTGAAAGACGTTGATCTCGCACTTTATTTCTGATGTGCGGACACAAAAATAAATCACTACGTGTCAAATCAGGGCAGCAAGGCGGATGACCCATTCAAATTGAAATTTGAAAAGGTCGAGCCAAGGAGCACCAGGAGATTTGGTGGCTCCTAAAACACTCAGGCTAAAAACCCCATTGTATTTAGAGCTCTGGAAAGAGGGTAGATAGTCAAGGAGAGAAGGAGGAGAATATTAGAGAAAGAGACAGAAAAGAATAGAGACAGAGATAAAGGTAGTAAGTCCTGTGAGAATTTTCCAGATTCTTTGGCAAATCTGTAATTATCCTCCAGTTTCAGAGAACAAATATTACTCATTCTCACGACATCGCAACCCAAAACTCGTAGCCGTGCTCTACCAAAGGCAGGGCATTCACAGAGAAAGTGCTCAGTGCTATTCGCCTCCTCCAAGCACGACAGGCACATTGGGTCCTCAATGATTCCAATGGTGGTCATATACTCACCCCATGAGTTATGTCCTGTAATAATACCGACCATGAACCGAACGTGTTTCCTTCCAAGTTTTAGTAGAAAGTTTGACAGTTTTCTGTTCGGACATGTCACAAAACACTTTGCAGTTCTGCAGCGTTCTAGACCGGACCGTCGCTCTTTATGTAAGTTTTATACACAATCGCTGATTCAATGTATGATTTCTGCAGAACTGATTCCGATTATTGGTTCTGGCCCTTGTGGGGGAACCGCTGATCCACGGTTGGCGAATTCAGCGACAATTTCGTTTCCTTGAACACCAGAGTGTCCTGGCACCCATATAAATACAAGCGTGTTCTGTCTACCGACAGAATTAAGCTTCTCCCTACATTCTTGAACAATCTTTGAGGTTCGCTTCGCGTTCTCCAGGGCCCTCAGTGCAGCCTGACTACTAATTCGATCAATTGAGTGCTCAAAAACTCTTTTGTGTGCGCCCCTACGTGAGAGCTGGCAGTGTCTTGATGAAATAATTGCCGATTGGTTTTCCTTAATTGGCTGTACTCAGTCGCTAGGCTGCCCGTTGCGGCCTCCAAGTGAACTCTGGCAAAACGAAGCTGCTGCTTTTTACCAGAAAATACAAACCTCCACACTTTAGACTTCCCAAAGTAAACAAACACGTTTTTCCGCTTTATTTCAAAGTTAAGAATCTTGGAGGGATACTTGACTCCAAACTCCATTGGAAGCTACACATTAAAAATCGGGTAAAGAAAGCCAGTATCGCTTTCTACTCCTGCAAATCTATAATCGGCAAAAATTGAATACTCAAGCCACAGGTCCTGCTTTGGATGTGTAACGTAGAGGATCTGGCAATTTGAACGTACGAATGTCTGGTTTGGTGGGCAGTGCTTCGGAAGGGCTATAATATCACTAAACTGGGGTTGGTGTAAAGAACTGCATGCATTGGCATCACCGAAGCGTATCGAACTTGTCCCAGTGCTGCCCCGAATGTTGTTCTGCACTTACTTCCCATCGACTTTTACGTTCCCATCGCTGCTGAAAGTGCAATCAGATTAAAGGAAGTTGGTCTCTGCAGGCAATCTCTCAACGGGCATGTAAAATTTTGGACAGTTAACACCATATTTCTCAGAACTTCGGACGGATCTCTCTATTAGCAAACTTGAGTTTGAGAGCCGTGCCTGGGCAATCAGGCCAAGTAGGCAGGATTGGAATTAGCGGAAAATCTGCGCCGAATCTGGTCGAATCGGCTGCAAGATGGGACCGGGAGTCGGAGCAGGGCTTTTACTTAAATCAGCTAATGTATCTATCTCCTTCATGCTGAACACTGCTAGTGTTTTTCAAGCAGAAGTCTTTGCGATCCAGCAGGCATGAAAAATATTTAGGAAATGTGGGAGCGAGGGAGGAATTAAAATTTTTTCCGATAGTCAAGCCACGATCAAAGCTCTAGCAACGCCATGCTGCAGATCTTAACTTGTCAACTCCTGTATGGAGTAGATCAAATCTCTTGGGTGTGTAGGTAACATTTCTCTGATCTGGGTTCCACATAGGACATAGGAACAAAGAGGTAAATGAAATTGCTTATGAGTTAGGCAAGAAGATATCGACTGAATTGGTCTCAGTGACCTCCTACCCGGTCATCGGCATCCCCCTGTCTGTTGTTAAATGTGAATTATACAACTTATATCTGAGGAAAGCCCAAAACCAACGGAGCTCCATTTTTTACGTGCCATTTTGACACTCCTGTGGCCCCAATACCATAGACGGAGGACTTGGAAAGTTATAGGAACTCCACGCCATTCAGTTTTCAAACGAGTAGCTGGGTTTACCGGTCATTAGATGATTGGCACACGCGCAGAAAAGCTAGGTTTACCATTTAATCCCCATTGCAGAAGTTGCAAGAACCTTTCAGAGAAGGAGACCGTTAAGCACTTTCTCTGTAAATGCCCGGGTTTAGCAGCTAAACGATTCAGGTCACGGGGCGCTCCTTTCTTCGACAGCCTGGCAGTTCGCCAGTTTAAATCCCATAAATCTTCTCCGCTACATGAAAAGCTCTGGCTGGCTGTAGATATCTTCCCATTGGATGTCTCAAAATGGTATCAAAACGGCGCTTTAGTGCTACTTGTGGTGTGCCAGAGGGGTATTTCAACCATTTTACCTACTTACCTAAGTTCACGTTTTTTTTAGCAGTTGCCCTACTGCCCACCAATACACTTGCCTTCTAAGCAGTACTGGATTTCGATTATTCACATAACAATCTGCTCATTACGCAAACGAGTTTCAATGTTGTTACTTTTATTGTGGTCATTGTTGTTGTTGTATTTATATGCATGTGCCAATTTGCACATAATTTGTATTTATTTCCATAAGTCACTTGTCCGCATACCCTTCACAAAAATGTGTATTTCGTTTATCGTTAAACGGTCAACTGGACCATTGGGATTTGTGAATCAGCACACAGCGGAAACTACCAACCAGTCCATTATTCAAAAACATTCATTTGATAGTCTATTCCTGGTGGAGTTCAAAATTTGCGCTGCATTTATGACATTCCAGCGACCTTTTGTGATAGCGACCACCCGTCGTACATTCCGTGAGTTTCCCTCCCTCTCTCTCTCTTTCTGTCTCTCTCACTTTTTCCCCCTTTCAACTGCCATTGAAATAATAAAATGCAAATTTTCGTTGCAGTACAGCGTTAAATTTATTTTTCTTTTCACTTTTACTGTAGCACTTGTTGTTGTAGTCGTAAAAAGTTTGAAACATCTACAAAATTTTTCAATATTCCTATAAACGGACTTACTTATCTGCTTATCCCGGTTTATTTAAACCCTTAACACAAAAACGACAATCACTGACGGATACTCGAACTTCTTAAAGGGGGTTAAGGATTGTAGACAAGTCTAAGTGAATTGATTGAAGTACCACTCTGGTGCTCTCCAAGTAGCACTAAAGTGCCGATACTATTTTGAGATTTCCGACGGGCAGACATCTACAGCCAGCCAGAGCTCCCGAAGTAATGGAGAAGGGATGGGACGGGATTTAGGTTGGTGCACTGCCACAGGCTATCGAAGAAAGGAGCACCCAGTGACCTTAATCGTTTGGTTCCTGAAGCCGGACGTTTACAGAGAAAGTGCTCAACAGTCTCCTTCTATGAAAGGTCCCCATTGATTGGTACACCTAGATTTTCCGATAGTCCAATGGCTGGTAAACACAGCTAGGAGTTTGAAAATTGAATGGTGTGGAGTTCCTGAAACTTCTTGAGTCCTCCGTCTACTGTACTGGGACTAAAGGGTTTTCGAATGACGTACATGAGGAAATGGAGCTCCATTTGATCTGCGCTTGCCTGAGAGATAAATTGTACAATTCCTATAAGAACAGTGAGTAGAGATGACCAAGTAGGAGACCAATTCAGTCGATCTCTTCCTGGCAAACTCATCAGCGATTTCATTTCCCTTTATGTTTTTATGTCCTAGAACCCTGATCAGAGAAATATTGTCTGTACACTTAAGAGATTTGAACTCCTCCTTACAGGAGTTGACCAGTTTTGATATGCTCCATGGTTTCGCCAGTGTATTATTCGCGGCTTAACTACCGGAAAAAATGTTTTCATCTCCCTCGTTTCCACGTTCCCTAAGCATTTTGCATGCCTGCAGGATCGAAAAGGCTTCTGCCTGAAAAACACTAGCAGTATTCGACAATTTTGAGGAAATATAAAGGATAAATTGGTTGATTTAGAGAAAACTTCTGGTCCGATTCCTGATTCCATCTTGGAGCCGTCAGTGAAGACAGAGGTACCAGCTTCGGTGCAGATTTCCCCCTCATTCCAATTCTGCCTACTTGGCCTGATAGCCCAGGCAAGACCCTCAAACTCCAGTTTGTAGATAGAGAGATCTATTCGAAGTTGCAGGACGGGCTTTAGAAACTGCAAGGTGGACGCGACAATGTTCGCGGGCGTGTGACCGGTGTGCAAGATGCAGCTTTTCTCAACGAGTTCGAACCATATACGGAAAATGCTAGCACGCGGCTGCTATAGAGCGCTTACATGGACCTATATAGTAACTATCTGTCTGGCAGGAACATAGTTTTTCGCTTCTCGACTTCAAGTGAGTGTAAGTGTAGTTTTCGAGCTACAACGATACTTGATGGCCACACCTCGTATGGGTTGGAAAATGATGGCGACTATATTGATAAGCGGCAGGCTAATAACCTACCCTGTCTGAAATCAAACAGATTAACGAAACCAACGCAAGACAAGTCTTGTCGAGGCCCTATGCTCCCGAGAGGAGTAAACAAGGAAAAAAAGTAAAATATTGATAAGCAACATTGCGGTACTTTCGGTTTGGAGTACTGGGGGAAAGTCCAATGCATCCTAAGAGACATTCAACATTCGATTAATTGCGCTCTAAATTGGAAGATCGTTTTGCTGATGTTGGTTTTAGGGATGCCGTTATTGATCGATGTTCTCTCGACGAGCCTCTTTTTAATAAAAAAAAAATTATTGAAAAATATTTAATGGTGTTTTATATTTATTACAATATATATTCTTAAGATAAAACGAGCCCATGATTCAATCTTTTTATTCCATTCCAGTTTTAATGGACAACAAGAAAAATAGTCTCAACTGGCCAATTTGTGGAGGTGCTCTCGTTTTGTCGCGGACTCTATGTGTTGCTCAATTGCGCGACTTTGTATGAGTATAAGTATGGCCCTCCTCTCCTCCCTCACTGTGAAGCGGAAGGAATAAATATAAATGAATATTCTAAGCCCTTAGACATCGCATTTAAAAACTTCTCTTCGTTTTGCATCCCCACTACCATTCATTACCTCGCATCTTTATGGGGGCGACTGCAAACCCTTTAGCTCACTACCCCACACACTTCGATACGCCACTGATGACAGCTGTTTAACATCCCCTCTCCCTTACGTTTCGTTCAAATTTCGTCAATATTGAAGAAGTTTCAATTTACTTTGGCATTTTTGCACCCTGCACGCTGCAATAAATTCCCTTCCATACGAGTAGGTTCCGGACTGGTTTTATATACTTTTTACGACTCTGTTGAAGTTTGCTCATTTGAAGGAAATAAACCAAAAATTGTATACACTGAGGGGCACTTATTTACGCCCTCTTTATTTCTCTGCACAAATTCATACATACACACAAATACATACAAAGTATTTATTTATTTTTTTTCTTTTCATTCAAAGTATTTATTTCTTTTTTTTCTTTTTTTTTTTGTATATGTAAAGGTATTTACGCATCTACCTACTCCAATGTATGTAGCACCAACTTCTGTTCTGAGTTGTATAAATGTGATAAATATGTATTTATATATTCTTGTCCGCTGGCATCTCTCACCCGAACCAAAAAGTCCTTTTCGCTTGATTTTGTGCAATGTCAGCAGATCTTTACACGCAATTGGTTTACTATAGACATACAACCCCCCTCGGACATCCATTATGTGTATATATAAATACTTTCTTTCATCACTTCAGCGCACTGGGTCAAACCGGTCACATTCAACTCCCACTCTCGCTTGAATACCCAAACACTGCCCATGATTTCGGTTACTGTTGCTCTTCAATCAATGTTAGCTCCTTTTTCTGTTTGGGTTTACTTTTTGCCCTAATTTTTCATTTCTTGTCTTCCCCTTTTCTTTCGTTTTTTTTCCTGCTGTTGTCTTGCTTGCTTCTTCCTCCTACCTACAAGAAGCTGCAGCTGTTTTTCGGTGGTTTTTCCTGTCACACGCTTCATTTCTCACTGGCCTTTCGATTTAGCAGACAACTTAACTTGGATTTCTTTTAATGCTTTATTTCTTCAATTATCTCTAAGACATTCGTGCCATAACGGTAAATATTTGAAGACAGCCTTCAAATGTATGTGGCTTGATTGATGTTCTTACATGAAATGGTATCGAAGTGGAGGATTTGTAGTTTAGTGGGAATTTAGTATCGCTACTTGAGTCTTCGCCTTAACATACTTTTATTTATTGCAGCTCATTACAAGGTAATAATATAATTATTAAATCCCTTTACTAGCCTTATAGGACTTGCTCACTCGAAGGTTGTCATGAAATGTCGCACATCTCTTAACGAGATGGCTGAGTCATTTCACCTGAAGGTAACATTGCTTCCTGGCCATTGTGACATTGAGGATAAGTGCAGAGCCGTTGAACTAGCGGAACTCGGCACCAAATTGATCGATGAGTACACAGACAATGATATAGGCATACATTTACAGACACGTAAGCTACTTATCTTTGAGGAAATTGTAAGAGGGACACTTGCAGAATCTCCCGGCAATTGCGGCTGGCTGTCAATTCTAAACGCACAGAAGCTCTGCTAAGCCGAAATAAGCAGGGACTTAGCACACTGATTTCAGTTATGCCCAGGCACGCCCACGCCCAGTTATAGGCAGGAATGCTTACGTCCTCTACCAGAGGATGGGTGTGCAAACACTAACTTCGGCAGAAGTTATCTAAATGAGGAAGAGGAAGCCAAGATCTCGCACCTTCTATGCGTACCTGTGTACTGCTCTATCCAGACGTAGATTTACCTTTTAGGTAGGCAATTTTTAAAGGAATCGGAAGATCTCAGTACTGTGGAAATCAGAGATCTTCTACAATTTTTGAAAAGTACACACTGGTTTTACGAGAGATAAGGACAAGTTCCCCACGCGGCATCACAATGGGCTATGAGCCTGAGGTTGTCACACAGCTTCAATCTAACCTAACCTATATTGCTCAAAGAATTTCGGCCTCGAGTTTCGCTATATCAAATTGAGTTGAACAAAGTGTTCAAGAGGTGTGACAGTTAAGTTCCGAATATTTAATTGTAACTCGGAAACTAGCAACGTATGTCTGTAAAATATAAGCGGAATTAGAAACTTTTTTGACTGACTATATATTTGTTGGCTGGTTGGTTAAAGGGATGATTCATCCCGAATCCATCTAACAAATCCGTACCATTTTGTTGCCACATCCTCGCTACCAAATTATTTAACGATTATTTACAATGACTATATCTGACCTATGCAGTTTAAAAACCTTATTAAGTTGTTGACGTCTAAGCCTAGCAGTTGTTCAAGACTTTCGGTTGGTTTACAACTATGACAGTGTGTGTTGTAAGGGATGCCCATTTTAGCTGCTTGCTCTCCAGAAAAGCCAGTAATCTCCGCCGTGAGTCTGCAGGCATCGCTTCGTTTCATGTTTATCAATGTTGGCGTTTGTTTGCGGTAGTAAATGGATCATTATATTCCTCTAACTTTTCCGGATGTCTGATCTCTCCATCTACATTGCACGATTCGTAGATATTTTAAGGAAGTTGCATTCTTTATTGCACCCAGCGGTGTGAATACCGATTCTGCAAGAATGTTATTCATGGCAGATCCAACTCTTGCTAGTTCATCTGCTTTTTCGTTTCTTTTTATTCTGCTAAGTATTTCGATATTTCTGCTTTGCCTACCCGTTATTCAGGGTTCAGTTTCCAGCTAAGCTTGGAGTGCAAGTTTACTCCAAGTACTTTACGCTGGATGAAATTGGGAGAGTTTGTGCATTAATTGTTGTTGTTGAAGTGGTTGAGCATTTCCACTGAAATAACCCTAATTAGTGACCAGCACCGTTTTAATACCACTGTCTCGTGTGATGATGTTTTTTTGTTCTAAGTCAGATCCATTTAGTGAGGTCCAAGTATAGCAGCAGATCCTTTATCTAGATGTCTGAGATCTCATTAATTTGCTGCAAGAAAGGCTTACCAAAAGAGTGGAGTCGTGCCTTAGCTAGCCCTGGACATTCACATAAGTAGTGGAAAAAACTTTCCTTCAACCCTTCCGATTGACAACTTCTGCAGATGGGATTGAAGGGTAGATTGAGTCTAGCTGCATGATCCCCTACTTTCCAATGGCCTGTAAGGGTTGCAGTGATGCGTGAGATATTTGGATGAGAACATCCTAACAGGTGATTCGTCCTTTGGATTTTGTATGACGGCCATGAGCTTTTTGTTGTAATACATGTAGTTATTTGCTTCCATCGTCTTTCGACCAAAGCATGATAGTGTGAAGCAATGGATGCTTTCAATGTGTTGAGTGGGGTGGAGACTGCCACCGCCTCTGCCATTTCTAGTGTCGAACATTTCCTTGCTAGCTCATCCGCTATCTCATTACCCCGTATGTTCCTGTGACCGGGAACCCATATCAGAGGGATTTCAAGCCAATGACTAAGCATTTCCAGCTCCTCTTTACACTGTAAGACCAGTTTGGATGGAATGGAGTTGGAGTCTAAGGCCATTATAGCTGCTTGACTGTCTGAGAAGATAGCTACTCTTGCACCAACTTCCTTATAGAGCTTTAGCGATTTGCATGCTTCTCTGATAGCTAGCAGTTCTGCCTGGAACACACTGGCATAGTCAGGAAGACGAATTGACTGGGATAGGTTGAGCGGCTCCGAATGGAAGTATGGTAAAATTGGGTACCTTGTACCTAGTGGTAAAGAGCCTGAGCTCTGTTTTACGTGGGTTCAAACTTAAGCCACAGTCTGTAGCCCAAGAGTTGAGCTCACCTAGCGCCATTTGCATGAATCCACCGAATGCCGATGAACGTGCATATGATTTTTGAAAATATCTCAACATCAGCGCTACCTAAGAAGAAAATACAATAAACACAAACTTTACTGGAAGAATTTTGAAGTCTGAAAATTTCCTTTAAACTCTATGCAAAATACGTAGGCACTATAACAAATTATATTTAATAAGAAGAAATTTTTAGTCAAATTCAGACATTTACATTTACATTTACTTAATTAGTATATCCATACATTTTTTTTTTTTCATTTAGGTTGAATATGCCACTACAGAATCGGTGGTCACCTTAGATTGGGAGAATGGTTTTGTTGAAGCATCTGCGGCCAAAAATGAAAACGTAACACAGGTAAAACAATTCCGCACATAAATTGCACACAATTTTTCATTTCCACTAAATTTGTCTTTCTAACCTCTCCCAACTATCTGCAGGTTTTCAAAGAGCTCCTCTCACAGGCAAAAATCACGTACAATCTAAGTCCAGCATTACGACGACGCCGGCAATCGTTGCCACAGCAGGTGGGCAATAATGGAGCAGGCACCCCAACACATCATCATCATCCACATGTAGCAAACACCTCGGCGGCGGGCAGCGCTCACGGAGCGACATTACCGGCGCACGCACCAACTGCGGCGCAACTGCAACACTTGCAAAGGATACAGGAACGCAGTTTGGGTAGCAAACGTAACTCCTGCACAATATCCTAAAGTCAATAAGCATGGACAGAAAATGCACGTACACGCACACACGCACACACACACTCGCACGTTTCCCATGTGACATAAAGTGCGAATAGGAGGCATTGGCGAATAGGCACGTAAAAATTATTGCAGTGCAGTTGCAGCTAGCAAAGCTTATCAAATATATGCGGAAGCGAACATGTGGTTGTGAGTGGCCAGTGGGTGCGTGTATGTGTGTGTGAGCGAGTGCATTTGTATTAGGGAACAGAGTTAAACTAAATATTAGGGGAAATATTAAGTATTCAGAAATAAGTATGCAACTACGAGGTTCACAGATAAACACATACAAACATAAAATTCCATATGCAGGTTATTGCCTATTCGAAATTCGAACTCTGTTAAGGGGTTAGCTAAGCGTTATTTGCCACAAATTTGATTTGACCAACTAAATGTGCCAAATATCAATGGTTGTCGAGTTAGAGCAGATTTAGATTATTATTTGCTTTGCTTGGACTTTTGACTGAAATCTGATGATTGGCCCCTATTGCGCCGACCTCTAAAAGGTGAATCATGAGACTGAGTCTATGGCTTTCTCTGAAGGTAATAAGATCCCGCACCATGCTTTTTATGCAGCTTTGGCTGCTATCGTGGAAGACTATCCGCTTTAGGGCTACTGCGAGGCAACCGTGTCGTTTATTTTTTAGGCAATCAGTCTACTGTTTCGGCTCGATGCTGATTAAGCAATGCAAAACCCTTTTGAATATCGTCTCCAGCCAGACCTCAGTAGAGTTAACTTGTGTTCCTGGTCATCGAAATAACTTCGTACATTGCAAGTTAACCAGAAGAAGTTTCTTAATTACCTCAAGCAAGGATTATGTCTCAACTATAGGGTGGGTCATGTAAAATTTGCTTTTTGAATCGGGTATAGAAAAAAAACTAATCAATATTTTTTCAAACTTTTTTTTATTTTGAAGATGGAACATTGTTATTTATAAATGAAAAATAATATGGTTAAAATGACTGTCACGACTGGCTTTACAGTAGGCCATTCGATCAACCCAATTTTTAAGCACATTTTCGATTGTTTGGGCTCCAATTTCATGAATGGCAACTTCGATTTCGTGTTTTAAAGCATCAATCGTCTCTGGATGGTTCGGATAGCATTTGTCCTTAACGGCTTCCTACAAAAAATAGTCCAACGGGCTTAAATCACAGCTCCGAGGCGGCCAATTTATATCGGAATTCAAAAACGGTAGCCAAAAGTTCGAGTGTAACTTTGGCAGTGTGACAAGTTGGACCGTCCTGTTGAAACCAAATGTCGTCCATGTCATCCTCTTCAATTTTTGGAAACAAAAACTCGTTGAGAATGTCACGGTAACGCTCGCCATTTACTGTAACCGCGGAAGAAGAAGAAGACTCACCACTTTGGAAATAGGTTTTCAATATTTCCCAATTCGGCATCTGGCTACTGAATCACCGAACTCATATAGCCATAACAGAACATCGGATCGAATGGTGAAGTTCTGGGTGGATGTTCCGAAGCAAGTTTCTCTTCAATTGACACTCAACCCAGAAGGGCTGGCGGAAGTTTAAAAATGTTTTTTTTTGTACTTTTGTTGTTTTTTTGCTGAGATGATTCCACTTCATCTTCCAAACAGCTAAGATGATTTCACCACATCCTCCTGCTGCAAAAAGGGAACCAACTATGGCCAAGATTCACTGCGTGATAATGTACGGAAATAACACCCACACAATTTGAGCACACGACTTTGTTCGCCTCAGAAGCTTCTTCAAGCACTTCCGATCCAGAAATATCTTGCAAGTTAGTGTACTTGCCCAGCGCTCGCTGAGTTGATGCAAAGCCCAGCTTTCCAGGAGCATGCCACAACTTATCAAAAGAGCACCAATCCTCTCATTCCGCCTGATCCCTGTCTAGATAGCTAATCCGCCCAGCAGTTTCTTGCAATGTCTCCATAACCAGGCACCCTAATGAGCCAAATTTTAAAGTATTCGCGTGCGGTCAACAAGGAAGTCAGACATTAACCGAGTAGTTTTGAACGCACCATATCGAACCCCCATTGCTGATGTTCAAACAGGCAGCGAAGGTGTAGTCTTTATAGTGAAGTGGTTTCTCAATTGCGTCGATCAGCGAGTGAAACGCTGTATCCACTGATTTGCTATTGCTATATACATGTTGAGAAGATGACTCCTTTGAGATCAGATGAAGATCATTCCTTTCATATTTACATCCAGCAACCGCTCTAAGGGTTTTAAAGGAATTATGATAGGCTTATCGGCCTGTAGTCCTTCGGTTTCGTATGTGTGGTTTTTTCTCCTTTGGGAATGAAGACCAATTCTTGGGGATATGATTAAGTTTTATCGCCGTCACAAAACGTCTCGCGAGTCTATGTGCAATCATTTCTTTTGTATGTTGCGGGAATAATTCCATTTGGCCTCTGCGATTTGTAAGGTTGGAAACTGGCCACGGCGAGTTTTATGTTATCTTCGGTTATAAAATCTACTGGCGGATTTCCGCTGGGAACTTTAAGATGAGTTCCTCGAGTTACTTGTCCTCGTTTCATTATATTTAGTTCTGCATTCCTTCCTAGGTTTGCTATATCAGTGGACCACTATGGAGGTTTTAATTTCCCTCTTCTCGTCCTCGTATGAAATGCGATTTCAATGCAGTTCATCAACAGTAGAGCTGAGCTGTCGCTCGGAGCTAATTTGTTTTGTTGCGCCAGGGAGATTCCTGCCTAATATGGTTTTAAACATTCCCCAATTTATGCGTCTGGGGTGTACAGTCGGCTTGCACTGCTTAAGTGGCAGTTAAATACTGTACTTTTAATACCTATCATCTGAAAATGATAAAATTTTCGCCCATCGTTCTTTGACACACGTGATGTCTAGAACTTCCCTCCTAGTAGTCATTATACAGATCGGGGTGGCACTTATATTACTAATATGAAAATTATTGCATTGGCATCTGCTCTCAGTATGAATGGCATCCGTCTCGAGGCTTCCTCATCTGCAACTCTTATGAGTAGTGATGGAGGTAACTGCTCCGCGTCGAGTACCATGTACCATATCGCCCTTCAGCAGGACTCCCCCGATATGGTGTCGTTATCCGCATCGCTAAATTGTATCAACAAATACACTTGAATATATTTCTTTACTAGTATGCATTACTTGGGTTTACCTTTGTCGGTGACATAGACCAGTTTGTATTCCTTGCTGCTCAAACGGCAAAACCGATCTTTTACGACCCATGGTTCTTGGACCAGCGCGATATCCTCTTCTCTTTCTGGGATTTGGCGGATGAGTGCGGCTGAGGACGCCTTACTGTGAAGATTGATTTGTACAGCCCACACCATCGCTGGCTATATTTTTTTTTTTTGTGGGTGAGGTAGGGTTCAAAATGCCTTCGACCGTCTTCTACTGCGTCGTGCAGTGTGGCCACTAAAACAACCCCTCCTCTCCTTCTAGGGAAACAACCTTCTCGAGACTACTTTCTGCATTACTTCGGAAGGGCTCAGAACGGACCAATTCTATTCACCCACGTCTAGGTCCACCATATTTGTAGCCAGCTTTCATGCTATAGGCTCGTCTTCTTGTGTCTCTATCTGTGCGGCTTCGCTTTGTTGCCCTGTGTAGAGGTAAATCTTTTTTTCCGTAGTACGTTATCGATGTATTTCTTTACCGCGTTCCAGCTACCCTCGCGTTCGAGCATTTTACTGATTATCTACGGTTTTGTCAATGGATGTAGAGGGGTGAGACTTCTCATCCTCCATAGCATCAGAGAGCTCGGAGTATTCCCCCACCATGTCCTCTAGGGTGGCACGTCGAAAGTGTTCGTCTATCACACCGAAATTGGATGCCGCCACCTCGTCGTTCGAGGGGTTGTCTAACGCAACCGTGGTCGCCTTCACGGATGAGGTGTTATTTTTTGCGGAGTCGCTCGCTAACTACACCCTGTCTGTTGACATGGATTGTCAGTGCCTGGAAACCATAATTTATTTTCCACTTCCGGCTCGGTCCCGCGAGTCCACCGATTTCGCATTTAGGTGAGAAGCACCGTCTGTTGTCAATAGCATCCCGGCAGCCATATAATGAAACTGTTGATTCCCATTCCTCTCTTCAATATTGAGTTTCCATGTTAGACTTTTGCTAAAGATGACTCGTAGGTACTTCACCCTGTCAGAAGGCATCAACGAGTATCCCTATTGGGCGGAGTAGAGCTCTGGGTATTTCATATCTCCTCGTGAATTGCACGAGCTCCGCCTTAAGAGCATTTAACAACTAAGTAAAAAAAAAGTTTGCTACAACTCGACAACTATTGCTTTTGGCACCACTGCTTATCAGCTCAAATTTGTCGCTAATAACCCATAGAACAGAAACCACTTACAGGGAGTGCAACGAGTTACCAATCGCACTGTATAAGTGGCACATCATAACAGATTAGTGGATACTTGAATACTACTAAGTGAACTCTTCAAACTTCTTCCGTTCGAAAATAGTGATTTTGCAATGAGTTACCTGATTTCGAAACTACGATTTACTTCAAATCAAAACAAAAAAAAGAACACAAAATCTAATACAAAACTACTACTAAATACTACTAAAAGCTGCGTATTGCTCTGTACACACAAACATACACACATAAATCATATAAAATAACAATAACAAATATTTACGTACAAACTCGTGCGTAACGACTGGTTTCCAAATAAAAATTATTAAAAAATATATAAAAAATAAAATAAACAGCTGCAATAATTTACTATATTAAATAAAAATTTTTACTAAAAATTGCTTAAAAATCACTTTTGCAGTTGCTAGCAATTAATTATTCCGCCAATATTCCAAACATTCATGTGTAGCTTCAAAATCTAGCAAATAAATGCATACATACATACAAATAAATCGAAGGAAGCCTAATGAATATTACAAAATTATATGCAATGCATTACACAGACAAATGTATATCGAAAATGTGTATATGTAGTAGTGTTTCAATATACAAACATATAAAAATGTTAAAAATATGCAAATGACACTGTGCAACATCAAACAAAAATATATAATATAAAAATAATCACAATGTTCTAAAAATAGTTTATGACAGAGCTGGGCAAGGAATAATGTCTGTCCTCAAAATATTTTCTAGTTCGGCTCAAAGTTGTCCCCTTCCCACAGTGGACAACCGTTTCAACCTAACCTAACCTAGAATGAAAGGCATACAAAATCGGAAAAGCGCATAAACTTTGGAAAAAATACGAACTTCACCTTAAGATAAATCAGACATTAACTGGAGATTAGGTTAAGTTCTTCTCTTCTTTTCAATTGGCGCGATAACCGCATACGCGATTTTAGCCGTTTCTTTCTCGTGCTAACCGGCACAAGTTGGACACACCAAGTGAAGCCAAATCCTACTCTACCTGATCTTTCTAACACATAGGAGGCCTTCCTCTTCCTCTGTTACCACCCGCTGGTACCGCATCGAATACTTTCAGAGTCGGAGCGTTTGTATATGCTCGGACGACATGACCCAGCCAACGTAGCCGCCGTAATATACTACTGTGGGCAAAAAGTAAGGTGAATTTATTTGTCAAACTTCGCGGGATTAAAATTTCGCTCTAGTTATTTTTTTCATGAGTCGGCAGCACTGTTAATAACATCTGGGCCAACTTTCATGTGAATGTCATTATCAAAAATATATTTACGCTTGTGTTTACCAAACGACCAAGAGTGCATTTTCGATTTTTGTCTGATTTGATTGAGAAGAGAAGTGCCATCAAATTTTGTTTGCGGAATGAAATTTCGGCTGCGGAAACGTTTAGCATACAGAAGGCATTTGGTGATTCGACCATGTCGCAGAAAAATGTTTATAAGTGGTACAAAGACTACAAAGAGGATCGAGAACGTGTTGATGACCTGGAGCGCTCCGGACGACCATCGACGTCAACGGATGACCAATACGTCAATAAAGTGAAGGAGTTAGTTGACTGTTACTGGTATGATCGGAATATCAGAAGGATCTGTGAAAACCATTTTGAAAGACCATTTGGGCCTACGGAAAATCAAATCTCGTTTGGTACCGAAAACTCTCAATTTCTTGGAAAAAAGTCGTCGCGTTGATGTGTGTGAAACAATGCTTTCAGACTATCAGGACAAGCTCAAATGCATCATTACGGGAGATGAGACTTGGATTTATGCTTACGACCCTAAAACAACCGACCAATCAAGCGAATATCGTGCTGAAGGCGAGGCCAGACCGAAAAGAGCACGTCAAAGTCGTTCAAAAATAAAGGTCATGATGACAGTTTTTTTCGATTTTCGTGGTGTGGTGCACTATGAATTCCTTCCACCTGGCCAAACTGTTAATAAGGAATATTATTTGAGCGTTATGCATCGTTTGCGTGAAGCAATTCGTCTAAAAAGACCAGAATTATGGGCCAACAACTCTTGGTTTTTGCATCACGATAATGCACCGTCTCACACTGCACTCGTTCTTCATGACCATTTCGCCAAAAATTCCACGGATATCGTTCCGCAACCACCGTATTCGTCTGATTTGACTCCGTGTGACTTCTGGCTATTCTCAAAACTCAAGAGACCACTCCGGGGAACGCGTTTCGAGTCGATTGAGGAGATAAAAGCTGAATCGAAGAAGGTGCTGATGGCTATACCGGAAATGGACTATTTGGCATGTTTCGGGGATTGGAAAAATCGTTGGCATAAGTGTATTTCATCGAGAGGGGATTATTTTGAAGGGCATGAAATTGATTTACAAGAATAAATTAAGATTTTTTATTTTACAAACAAATTCACCTTACTTTTTTCCCACAGTAGTATGTCGTCGTAAAGCTCATACAGCTCATCGTTCCATCACTTGCAATAATCGCCGTTACTAACGTGCAAAGGCCTAAAAATCTTCCGCAGAATCTTTCCCTCAAACACTCAAAGGGACTTCTCGTCGGATGGTGTCATCGTCCACGCTTCTGCGCCATACGTTAGAACGGGCCTTGTAGAGCCCGTGTAAGCCCAATATGAAAGTCGTGAAGATAAGCCGATCATCTTCCTGCAGGCGTATAAAGCAGTGAGTGTTTTTTTAGTTCGTTCTTCCACATTAAACTTCGACGGTTGTTTGTTATCCAGCATTACTAGGTACTTAGTATATGTCTTAACCTGTAGTGGGATGTTGTCTAGCCTAGGAGGGGTCCAGTTCGGAATCTTGTACTTCCTGTTGAACAGTACTAAGTCCGATTTTCAGGATTTACTTTTAGTCCGACTTCCTTAAGTGCCCCTTCAAGAACTTGACTCATAAAGTTTAGGCATCTTCCTGAGATGATGATACCCGGGTCATCTGAATAAGCAGTTAACTTTGGTACTTCATTTCTTATTTTAAGTAAGATCTCGTTTACTACCAGAGTCCATAGTAGAGAAGAGAGTACGCCTCCTTAAGGTGTACCTCTATTAGCTCTCCGATACATGACCAGAGCACTGCATTTTGATACCACTGTGGGACAATTCATCCAGTTTCGTATCGATGGATGTGCGTCAATTGATCCTAGACCCTCAATCAGTGCCTCGTTCAAACCATTGTTGAAAACTCCAGATATGTCATGAAAGACTTCAATCGCGTATTACTTTTTGCAGGACAACTTTTTGTAAAGCAGTTTCAGTGGACCTACCTTTCCTTGATCTTCAGATATTATGACCTTCAATATATTGGGTTAGGGAATAAATTCGTAGCGTTTTTACCGAAGTCGTGTATTTAAACAAAAAACAATAATTATATCAATAAGTTAATAAATTATATATCCGCACCTGCTGTTTACAACCACTTTTCACCTCTCGACCAATTTGTTGATACCAGTTTTTGAGGACCTCTTTGTTATCGAAGGTAACGCACTTCACATTGTTTGACAGAGAGCGGAAAATATGGCAATCGATCGGTGTAAGGACCGGAGAATACTACGGAGGTTGAAGTACCTCTCATTCGAGCTCTTGGAGTGCCGCTTTGACGACTTGTGCGCCATCGGGTCTGGCGTTGTTGTGAAGGAGTATGTTTTGACCGTGTCGATCAGGTATTTAGAGTCGAATAGCCTCATTCACGCAATGTAGTTGAACGACGAAGACCTATTTCTTAATTTTTTTTGTTGAACTCGTGAGGCACCCAGACTCCCAATTTTTCGGTAAATCTCATTGAATGAAGGTAGTAGGTAGGTAGGTGAAATGGTTAAGTGCCGGTCTGATACTCCTCAAGTAGCACTAAAGCCCAGCACACTCTCAGTTGTTGTTGTTTTCGTAGTGGCTTTTGTTTTCCATAATTCAAATTGTGGTCCCACGAGTACGCCCGGAAGAAAATGGTGCGCCCCGACAGAGCCGACATATTGCGGTAAAGCACTTGCTACAACCGACCTTGCCTGGATATCGGAGGGGAGTGTGAGGTTGTCATTACAGCTATTAAGCACTACTACTACGACAAGGTTATCCCGCCTTGACTCGGTAGACAGCGCTTTGTTTTGGTTGGGCTGATTGGGCTCCAAAAGAATATGCATAGGAGCAGATTGAGTCTCTGCACTTGCACGTGGGGTCTAACTCTAATCGCGGAATGACACACAAGCACGGGAAGCAAATTTAATATAACATTAAGCACTGTTAAGTGGTTGAACGCTCCAATGACGATAGTGTTCCCATCGTCACCAAGCCGTTTCTGCTTAGCTCAGCCTCCTATCATTGGGTTGACTCATAAACAACAGGTTGAGGTGTGGTTTTTAGTCGCCTCTTACAACAGGCATCCGTTACCGAGGGCAAATTCTAACCCACTAACCTGCGGGGAAGACATGAATGAAGGTGATTGAGAATCGTCTTATGATCCCAGTTCATTTTTTCCGCCAATTCACGACTGGTTTGGCAACCGTTTTGTTTCAAAAGTGATTTGAAACGTTTTTCATCGGATTCAGAAGATATTTCGCTAAGGGACGTGTCATTGACGTCAAAGTCGCTATTCGCCATTTTTGAACTTTGCAAACCATTTCCGTGCGGTAGACTCGCCTATGACACTTTCTCCATATACCTACATCGCAAATGTCCCGGGCTGTTTCGGCACCTTCGGTAAAACAACCTCGATGAAAAACAAAGAAGAGCAGCTTTTTGACTTCGATGAAAAGCAAAGAAAAGCAGGTATTGAAAATTTGGATTTTTGCCTACTGCGTATTCCATTTCTAAGCTTCAAAACTAATAAAAAATTAAATAACTCAAAAATACACTTAACATCGTTTCGTAGAGCAGAAAGAGTTATATCAAATGAAGGCTTACCCTTTGCCAAAAAGCAAACAAATCGTTGTAAAATCAAAGAAAATATAAAACCCAACCCAATAGTAATCCAGTAGCCTCTCGACGTTAAGTTTAAAAACGCATAAACCGGCATACAAAATCAGAAGAGGTGATAAACTTAAAGTTTTCTCTATTCTAAAAAAAAAATTCAGTCGCAAACTGAAAATGGAGCAAAACTAAAAAATGGAGCATGACAGACATTATTCCTTGAGCCGCTTTACCCTATGCCGTTGCGGAAACCAAATTGATTTGGAAAAAGTTGGATTTTGTTGTACAGTGTAATGAAAACTAAATTTACTACCATATTATAAATACTTGTATAATAAATTTCAATAAATTAGCAAATGATGCGCAAAGAAAATCAAAAATCAAAAATTAAAAATCAAAAAATCAGGTATCAATTCGTACCTGTGCAATATAAAGAATAGAAATGTTACAATACTTTCCAGCTACGGGTACTTAACGTCTATTAAAAGCAAAACCAACTTACTTATATGCCTACTTACATGCATACAAACTTACTTATTTACTTACTAGGTAATTATATAGGCCCACTATTAGTGCATTCATGCAAGCCTACGTACAGTGAATGCTAAATTTAAGTATTATATATATACCTACTTATACATACATACATACATACATACGTATATATAAACAATTAACTTTAGTAGCGTGAGTTCACGATAAAAATCTAATGAAAAAGCAAACACCAAAACTTAATATTTACTTACTATAAAATACATAAACGAGTATTATTTATAATTATTGCAATTTGTGTAAATGTAGTGGTTAGCATATCAGCTATTAGTAGTTAACTAATTAATTTGTGTGCATACGAAAAAACAAAAACAAAACGAAGCGAATAGCAATTCATTTAAATCCCAACTGATTATACACTGAGCAATACTAAAAACAAAAACAACAACGTTCTGGCAACGGCTCATGGGCGAAGAGAGCCAAAGCCTGTGGTTATCTGTCGTAGATTTTTTGTTAGCCGTGAATTTACCGCATGTTTGAAGTGGTTAAAAAATTGCGTGGATTTTTGATACCTTTTTTTTTTGTGCTCACGATGTGAGTGTTTACCTTCACACAACAAAAAAAACAAAATGTCGGGCATTCTTTATATGGATAAATGTAAAAAAATCAAAAATCAACCGAATTTTTGAGGCACTTCAAACTTGCATTTTACAATACTAAAATTCAATGGACTATAAAACTGCATAGTCGAAATTTTTCTAAAAACCTGTTTAAATAGTTTCACATGTTAACAAAAATGTTTGAACTTTTTGAAGTGAAACTTCTTAGGCGTCGATGGACGAGCGAGAATGGAGAGTAAAATTTCAAAGCCATGCAACGTTTTGGGCATTTTCGTTCCGAGAGAGAGAGAAAAGATATAACGTAGAGGAAAAGGAGAGAGAGAGAGCTATACCTTACTTATATCTTAGACACACTTTAGGCTATTTTTCCTGAGTTTTTTCTTATGGTTGCTAATTTCTAGTAAGATATAACACTGCCTACTTTTTGGCGCTTGTTCGTTGATGCAAACTTGTAGGAAATATATTTCTGATGCCTACCTTTTGGTATTATATTTCCTTGGTGTCTACTGTTTGAGGCGTTTTTTTTTTGGTGCCTACTTTTTAGCGCCTATTTCCCTTTCCTCGCCAGTGCTTGTGCGTAGTATAAAGTGCTATCCATTCCAGCGTCGGATTTATTGGTAATTGAGGTAATTTGCAATCGCTGCGTTTGTGCGAGTGATAAACGCTCGGAGTAGTGCCCGTTGTTGCCACGGTTTGCATCCGGCGTTTACCTACACCGGTCGACCTTTCTCCGTTTTTTGTAAACTTTGTCTATTGGTATTCTCTGCAAATGTTGTAAATTTATTTAGAAATATATTCTTTCTCTCTCTCATTCTCTTTCGGGTTTCTCCCTCTTTCTTTGTCTGCCTTGAAAGTTTCACTTCTGTTGTGTGTACTACGCTACACGCATTTTCGTTGAGTTACTTGTGCCTGTAAAGCTAACCATTTAGTGATCCTAAAATTTCTTATTTTCGTTTTTTTGAACTCACAGTTAAAAACGTGTGCTTGTACTTGCAACTAAATACTCGATACTTTTTGCTCGACAAAAGTAGTTGCTTTACTCGCTGTTTTATTCGAGTTTGGTACTTGGTATCGATATTTTATTACAGTATTTGTTATATGGCAATGCTAAAACTATCATACATCACAAACTCATACTTCTACTTGATTGGCGCGATAAGCGCTTCAGCGAGTTTGGCCGAGTTTAACAAAGCGCGCCAGTTGTTTCTTTCTCGTGCTAACCGGCGCCAATTGGACCCACCAAGTGAATTCAAGTCCATCTTCACCTCAGCTTTCCAACGTAGAGGAGGCCTTCCTCTCCCTCTGCTATCACCAGCTGCTACCGCATCGAATACTTTAGGAGTCGGACCGTTTGTATCCATTCGAACGACATGACCCAGCCAACGTAGCCGCAGGATCTTTATTCGCTGCACTATGTCTATGTTATCGTGAAGCTCATACAGCTCATCGTTCTATCGCCTGCGATATTCGCCGTTGCCAACGTGCAAAGGTCCAAAAATCTTACGCTGAATGTGCGCCGACTGTCTGTTTGATGACAGGAAGTACTTCGTTTTGTTCTCATTCACCACCAGATCCATTCGCTTTGCCTCTTAATCCAGTTTGGAAAAGGCAGAACTAACAGCACGGCTATTAGGGCCGATGATGTCAATATCATCGGCATACGCCAACAATTCTACGCTAGAAAATTGTGCCTGAGCGATTAAGTTCTGCGGCTCGTACGATCCTCTCCAACATTAGGTTAAAGAAGTCCCACGACAGAGAGTCACCCTGTCTGAAACCTCGTTCGGTATCACACGGCTCGTAGAGGTCCTTCACAAATTCACTACATCATGTCAAATTGTTTACCTTGTAACTTCTGGATGTAATTGATTCTGATATCTTCCTCTTATAAGCACTTCGAAAAAGTAGCAAACCTTGACTGTGAAAAATATGTATGTACATATATAATAGAAGTTCAATGTATGATGTTCTTTGCGAAAGACTTTTCTCGAAAAACAGGAAATAAATAATAATTACACAGAAAGGAAACCACTTAGCAGACATATACTTACAGAAGTTGCTTTTTGTACCACAATTCGTGCAGATTTTTTGTTTGGGAAATATTCAGTATAATACCGCACGCGGTGGCCGCCGTAGTCCAATGGGTTCGTTCGTGACTATCATTCGGAATTCACAGAGAGAACGTAGCTTCGAATTTCGGTGAAACACCAAAATCAAGCGGTTTTTTCTAATAGTGGTCGCCCCTCGACAGGCAATGGCAAACCTCCGAGTGTATTTCTGCCATGAAAAAGCTCCTCATAAAAATATCTGCTGTTCGGAGTCGGCTTGTAACTGTAAGTCTCTCCATTTGAGAAACAACATCAAGACGCCACAAATAGGAGGAGGGCCACGGCCAAACAACCAAAAAGGGTGTAAGCGCCAATTATGTATAGGGTTTTGCAGTAACAGGTGTTACTGGTGAATGGATTGCGCTATCGAGAGATGATTAACGATTTTTCATGGCCGGAATTGTGTAGGAATTGATCTGGACAACGTTTATTTTCAACATGATGGCGCTACATGCCACACAAGCAACGACACCATTGATCTTTTACGGGAAAAGTTTTCGGACCGAGTTATCTCTCGAAGAGGTGATCACAATTGACCACCGAGATCTTGTGTGTGACTTTTTTCTTTGGGTCCACGTGAAAGAGAAGGTCTACGGGTCTATTCAAGACCTCAAATATGGAATTCGTGAAGTTATCGAGGACATAGGGCAGCCACTTTGCAATTCGGTTATGGAAAATTTCATGAAAAGGATATTGTGCTGCAAGCGTGGTCGTGGTGGTCATTTGCCTGATGTTATTTTCCACTATTAACGGCATACCTTCCTCTTTATAATGAAATAAACATCCGATCATTTATATTAAAAAATAGCATTTTTCTTTGCATATCAAAATAACACCTCTTATTGGAAAACCCCCTTTATAATTTTCTTTAATTGAATGTTTTTTTTACCTTTCGTATTTAACTTTGTTTCTGAACTTTTTTAAGCTTGTATTTTTTTTAATTTAATTCTTTTTTATTTTCTACTTCTTTTTGTTCTTTCAATTTAACTTTTTTTAATTTAATTTTTTCAT
This sequence comes from Anastrepha ludens, assembly GCF_028408465.1. NCBI lineage: Eukaryota > Metazoa > Arthropoda > Insecta > Diptera > Tephritidae > Anastrepha > Anastrepha ludens. Next base: position 20,622,457 of record NC_071499.1, on the reverse strand, counting down.
TTTCACTTTTATTTTTGTTAAACTTTTTAAAACTGGGATTTTGTTTTTTGTTTTTAAATTTTTTTTTTTTAATTTTTTTTTTACTTTTACTTTAACTTTGACTTTGTTTCTAAGTTTTATTTTTTTTTTATTAAATTTTTTTTGTAACTATGATCTGTTTTTAATTTTTTTTACTTGTATTTTTTTTATTACTTTTTTAATTTTTTTTTTTTAATTTCATTATTTTTTTACGTTTTTTTTTTACTTTTTCTTGATCTTTGTTTTTACTTTTATTTTCTTCTCAGCTTGCATTGCTTTACATTTAATTTTTTTTGTTCTTTAAATTTAATTTTTTTAACTTAAATTTATTTTTACCTTTATTTTTGTTTAACTTTGATTTTGTTTATAAGATTTATTATTTTCAATTTAATATTTTTTTTTTAATTTTATCTTTTTTTAATTTTATTAATTTTTTTGTTTCACTTTTATTTTTTTATTTTATTTTTTTTATTTACTTTATTTATTTTTTACTTTTTTTTCTTTTTAGCTTGTACTTTTTTTTAAATAAATTTTTTTATTTTTTAATTATTTTGATTTTGTTCTTTAAATTTAATTTTTTTAACCTAAATTTATTTTTAAATTTAATTTTTGTTTGACTTTGATCTTACTTTTAAGTTTGATTTTTCTTTTTTATTGAATATTTCTTTTTAACATTTTCCTTTTTTAGTTTTATTCATTTTTTTTTACTTTTATCTTTTTTTGGTTGGTTGGTTGGTTTAAGGGTGACGCCACATCGAAGTGCCACATAGACCGCAAGTTGGGTCCGTTGTGTTGCCCTAGAGCTCATTATGTTATATGATTTCCCCACTTAACCTAACCGAGATTTTTATTGTAGATTTTATCTTTTTTTAATTTTATTAATTTTTGTTTAATAAATTTTTTTTATTTTAATTATATTACAATATTTTTTTTACTTTTTTTAAACTTTTGCTTTCTTTTTAGCTTGTATTTTTTTAAATTTATTTCTTTTATATTAATTTTTTTTGTTCTTTAAACTTAATTTTTTTTAACTCAAATTTATTTTTATTTTTTTTTGTTTTTAATTTTATTAATTTTTTTTTACTATAACTTTTTTTTAGTTTTAGTATTTTTTTTTATTCTATTATCATAATTTTTTTTTCTTCTTCTTCTTTTTAACTTTTTTACTTTTATTTTCTTTTTAGCTTGTAGTTTTTTTAATTACATTTTTTTGTTGTTTATTTTTCTTATGTTCGTGGAACTTAATTTTTCTTTTAACTTAAACTGTTTTTTACTCTAATTTTTGTTTGACTTTGATTTTGCTTTTAAGTTTCTTTTTTTTAATTAATATTTTTTTTACCTTTTTTTTTGAATTCTATTAATTTTTTTTTTATTTTTTTTTTTTATTTAATTTATTTTTTACTTTTGGTTTTAGCTTTCTTGCTCTTTTATAACATTTATTTCCTTTTTAGCTTGTATTTGCTTTAATTTAATTTTTATATTTTTTTTTTATTCTTTGAATTTAATTTTTTTAACTTAAATCTATTTTTACTTTTATTTTTGTTTAACATTGATTTTGTTTTCAAGTTTTATCTTTTTTTCTTTTTTTTTCTTTTTATCTCTTTTTAAATTTGTTAATTTTTGTTTTACTTGTATTTTTTTTTTTAATTTTATTAACTTTTTTACTTTTTATTTTTTTTACTTGTATTTTTTTAAACAAAAACATGTAGTTCGAGTAATCTAAAAAAATGATTTCCCTGCTCTCTCCCTTCGTTTCTTGTACAAAATATCTAGAAAAAAAATTATAATATTATAGGGCGAGTATATTTGTATGCATAGAATTATACCAAGTAGAGACTCATTTATAGGTTGCTGTTAGAGAATCAAAACTGTGTATTGCGCACACATACTTCCACACACTGCTTGTACAAGTGCTTTTACTTAATGTGCATGTGTGTGAGTGTGTGTAGCTACAAACTGATGAAACTATGAAATTGTAACACCAATATTTTGAAGGAGAAACGTAAGAAATGCAGCGCAATGTTGAAACCGAATTATGAGACATGAAAAATATTAAATTTTATTAAACTAAAAATTTAAATTAAAATAAGAGAAAAAATGCAAATATGTATAAATATATTAGACTTAAAAAATAAACACTTAATATACAATAACAAAAATGTATGTGCATAACTGTTATAGTTCGTATAATAAATTTACAATAAAATGTGTAAACTAAATATTATTAAATTATGAGAATTATATGAATTATGCAATAAAAATGTTAGGCACGTGTAAATTAAATGTGTTTTGTCAAAAACTTTTTCCATAACCAAGTACCTATGACACTTCTATTGTGCTGCAGATATCAAAAACTTAAATTTGAAGAGCAAAAAAAATAACTTTTAGTTTTGGCTAACTTTGAAAAATTCAATATTTTATTTTAAGCAAAATATAAAAATTATATTTGTGACGCAAAGAAATAACAAAGTCCAACAAGTTTTGATTTTTTTTTTCATTGAAACAGAATGACAACCCTATAGTTCTGAAAGTGTGTGCTATGTTGACTATTTTCGCTGAATGCACTTGCGGCCCAAAAGGCTCTGCGTTTTTTGAGGTAGGCACAATTTTTTACATTAAAATGCTAGGAGGAGGACTAGAAATGTTGCCAATTGATGATTACCACGAATTTTACTTTCGTTTCGTTTTCTTTCATTTCGTTTATTTCAAGTCTTAACCATAATTTTAGTTTTTACAGCCCACTTAACGCTTATATGAGCTTAAATTAGCACAGATAGTTAAATAAATAAATTGAAAGAAAGGGTTTGGAAATTCATAAAATTCACGCTTCGATACTGAAAAGTTATACTGCACGAAATACTCGTTGGAAGGTAGGTTAGATGGCAAGTGTCCCTTGACTTTCCGCATGACAGCTAAAGCTTCTAATTTTGCTTTGCTGGATTGCTAACTTCGCGCTTACGAGCCTTGTAGGATGCATAAAGTTCTTCATGCGATGATCGACGCCGTGCTACAAGTAGCACTAGAGCGCCATTTTGATACCATAATGTGGACCACTACCTGCGAAAAATGTTAGAACTTAAAGGAAGAAAGACCATCTAGCGCTATTGATGTAGTGGAGGAGGGAGACAGGATCTAGGCTGGAGAACTGTTTTAAGCTACCTCCAAAAGGCACACTAAGGAACTTCAAGCGCCTAACCGCCAAAGCCGTACATTTGCAAAGAAAGCGCTGAAGTCTCTTTCTCTGCAAGATCTCCACAGCTTCTGCAATGGAGGTGGTACGGAAGTCCAAGCTTATCCGCATTAGTTCCCATCACCCAGGCTGGAGTTCCAATAACCCAGCGACCAGTGAACACCGCTATGAGTTTATAAACTGAGAGTTGATGAGTTTATAAACGGGAGACCCTAGCACTTGAAGCGTCTCGCTGCGGTCGTACTGAGGCCAAAGTGTTTTTGAGTTGGCAAACGATAAGATAGAACTCCATCTGAATTGCGCTTTTTTAAGAAATTGTGCGGTTTTCCTTTAATAACGGTCAAGGTGACACTGATGTCTGGGATGGGGACAATTGAACCCGGTTCTGCCAATCCCTTCCTGGCAAGCTCATCGATAATTTCATTTCCCTCTATATTCCTGTGCCCAGGAACCCAGATAAGGGAAATGTTTCCTGCACGTTCGACACGTTTGATCTCCCCTTACAGAAGTTCACCAGAAGAGAGCTGCAACATGGTATTGATTTCAGCTTGACAATCAGAAAAGATATTTATGTCTCCCTCCCAACATCGGTCTAAAAGCATTTTACATGCCTGCTCAGTCAGTTTAAAGGATACTGAAAGAGAAAACTCCCTCTCCAATTCTATATTTCATCTTGGATCCGTGAATGAAAACAGAGGATCCTAATGAGCAGGACATCAAAATCTACTGAGCGATCCATAGCAAGTGTTCCAAGTATAATATTTTGGACATTGTCTTCAATTTTTCCAACAAATTGCTTTATTTGTAGCCTAGAGTATAATAAGGAAATCAACTGAAAAAGATTTTATTATTTAGAGATTTACTCAGTGCTGGAAATTAGGGTAGAGAGTTTTCCGAAGTGAAATATTCAGTTCTTTTGAGACATTTAAAAAGATGTTTTTTTTTCTTTAACTTTTTAGGATAAACCATTTAAGAAAAAAAATTTATAATACAATAAAAAACTTTTTTTTGGAAAAAATTCACGGGAATTTCTTGAAAATTTTTGGGAAATGAATTTTTCCCAAAAATTTTGCAAAAAAAATTATTTTTCAAATGAGCTTCAAACGTTTTTGGAAAATGAAATTCCCAATGAATTTTTTCCAAAAATTAAAAAAAACAATGTTTTCCAAAAATATTCCAAGAATGAATTTTTTCCAAAATTTGGTAGAAAAAAAAATTTTCGTATTGAATTTTTTCCAAATATTTTGAATAAAATTTTTTTTCAAAAATGAATTTTTTCCAAATATTTAAAAAAAATTGTTGTTCCTTCAAAATTTTTGGAAATTTGTTGTCTTCAAAATTTTTGGAAAAAAATTTTTTTTTCAAAATATTTGGAAAATTTTTTTCCATAAATTAAAAAAAAAATTGTTTCTTCAAAATTTTTGTAAATCTTTTTTTTTCTTGAAAATTTTTTCAAATTTTTTTTTTTTGAAAATTTTTGGAAAATTTTTTTATAGTTTCTTGTTCCGCTAGAAAAAAATCTAAAATACATATGCTTATTTTTCTCCCGAAAGAAAGAGAAGGCCAGCCAACCTCTTAAACAATCATTTCAAATCATTTCCTCGTAGCAGACCAATCTTTTAATTATGTTTGAGAAAAATAATCAAAAGAAATTGAATTATTAAATGTACCCATTTGTATGTATGAATGTGTAATTTAGTATTAGTCCCTTAACTTTTAGTAAATTTTCCTGATTTCAAACGATTAGCACGAACACAGTTTTAGGTTAACAAAATTAAGATTAACTGCATAAAACAAAAGCAAGTAAAATAAAATTTAAATTATTCGCAATTTATTAAATCCAAGAGAAGTAATAACGAATATGTGTTTTTCTTAAAAATTGTAATATGTACTATACTATACATAAAATATTAAATAAAAATTAAAATCAAAATTCCCAATGTTCTCCATATCTCCTTGACTTGGTAAAATTTATGGTAAGTAAAATAAATTAGGTTCATCCACGCGATGTTTAGCGATAGAACGGTCCCGGCAGGTCACTCCGCAAACCACTGTTCTCTCACCATTGCTGTGGGTTATGGAGTTTAAAGACATGCTGAAGGAGCTGGAGAGCAACGCCTGCAAGGTGGTTGCCTACGCGAATGATGTGGCACTTATTGTCAGAGCACTCATTCTAGATACTCTGATGGATTTGATGCAGAGTTATCTAAATATTGTTGTCGAATGGACCGCAGATTGCGGTCTCTCGATAAATCATCTGAAGACGGAAACCGTCATTTACAAAGAAATATAAATGTAGAACTCAACTCTCCTCAATAGCGGCCACTCAATTACTGCTCTCTGATAGGGTGAGTACCTAGAAGTCCTCCGCGACAGAGGGCCAACATGGATACCCACCATTGAGGAGGAGAATCGGGAAGGCAACAATCGCCTTGTATGGAAGCAGTGAGGCAAAAGATGGCGCCTCTCGTTAGTTTTGATGCATGGAGTCCTTGTCTGGTGGCACTCGCTACAAATGATGACGTCAGTTAAGGAGCTGGAGAGGGTCCAAAGGCGTGCTCTTATTGGAATTATTGAGACACTTCGGACCACTCATACTCTAACGCCTAACGCTATGCTTAATATGGTACCCGTAGACATCGCAGAGAAAACTGCCGCTGACGTGCCGCAATCAAATTGAGTGTTCGGGCCATAAGCTAGACTTAACCAATGGACACTCTACTATTCTTAGAAACTTTGAGTTCACGCCATGGTGTTTGCTCAATGTGCATCCTCGCTAAGTCCGAGTGGTAATTTTTCCATTCATATTCCCTCACGTGGCCGCCGTAGCCGATTATATATATACAAGGTAAAGTCCAAAATAAACAAGACTGGCGTCATAAAAATGTTTTTGATGGCGCCATCTTTTTAATGAGTTAGTGCGTTGGAAGTTACATCCCTAGCTGACTTCCAGTAAAAGCTGGGTGACATTCGGTTCAGTTAAACCAAAGTTATTGCGTGTTAAGTGTCAGTATGATTGTGTCAACGGTGCAAAAATGAGTGTCGAACAAAGAGCTAATACCAATTTTTTTTTTTAAATCGGTAGAACATTTACCGAAACATTTGAATTGATAAAAAAAAGTGTATGGCAATGATTGTCTACCTCGTGCCACAGCTGATAAGTGGTTTACACGTTTCAGAGATGGTTGTGACGACACAAATGACAATGAATATACGGGTCGCCCAAAATCATCGAAAACTCCATCGAAATTGTTCGTAAATTTATCAAAAATTAACCGAAATCTTCGTTGAAGATCAAAGAATCGGTGTTGAATATCTCCGAAACCTCAATTTATCGCATTTTATCTGATCATTTGCGCTTACGAAAGGTCTGTGCACGTTTCATTTCGCACAACTTAACTGAGAACCAAAAATTGATCAGAACTCAACATTCGAAAGACCTCATTAAAGAGGCGGGAAAAGACAAGAACTTCCTTAGCAACACTGTAACTGGTGATGAAACGTGGTTTGTCCAACATGAACCTAAAACTAAGCGGCAAAGTGTCGAATGGAAGGCCCCAGACGAGTCACCAACCAAAAAATCGCGTTTGGAGAAGTTAAAAATCAAGTTGATGCTCATTTGTTTTCACGATTCCAAGGGAATTGTCCACAAGAAGTTCGTGCCAATGGGTCAAACCGTCAGTGCAATTTTCTATCTTGGCGCTTTGAAGCGTTTGTTGCATCGCCTTCGTTGAATTCGCCCTGAATACTGCGAAGGAGGAAGCTGGCGCTTATTGCATGACAATGCACCATCTGATCGGTCCACTCTTGTGACTGATTTTTTGTCTAGAAATCGCATTTTAACCATCAATCACTCACCATATTCCCTGCGACTTCTGCCTGTTCGGCTGTACATTTGGCAATGAAAGGAAAACGTTTTGCGTCTGTAGAGGCCATCCAAGAGGCTTTTACCGACATCCTGAAGGACATTCCGGTCAATGACCTGAAACACTCTTTCGTTTCTATTTTAGCTCAGTCTTGTTTATTTTGGACTTTACCTTGTAAAGGGTTTTCTAATAATAGGTGTTATTTTGAATAGGATTGCGCTATCGAGAGATGATTAGAGATTTTTTATGGCCGGAATTGGATGGTATTGATTTGGTCAACGTTTATTTTCAACAAGACGGCGCTACGTGCCATACAAGCAACGAAACCATTAATCTTTTACGGGAAAAGTTTCCGAAACGTGTTATCTCTCGAAGAGGTGATCACAATTAGCCACCGAGATCTTGTGATTCAGCTCCTTGCGACTTTTTTCTTAAGGCCACGTGAAAGAGAAGGTTTACGCCAATAGTCCACGGTCGATTCAAGACTTCAAAGATGGAATTCGTGAGGCTATTGAGGACATAAGGCAGCCACTTTGCAATTCGGTTATGGAAAATTTCATAAAAAGGATATTGTCCTGTAAGCCTGGTCGTGATGGGCACTTGCCTGATGTTATTCTGCACTATTAACGGCATACCTTCTTCTTTATAATGAAACTAGCAAACCCGGGGAACTCCGTTTCGCCACCAGATGGCTTCGTTTTTTGTAACATTTCATTTGGGGATTAAAAGATGAAGAAAAATTATTTTTTCTGTTTTATATTTGAAAAGGACGAATTTTATTTCATTTCACAACAGTAATGAATTAATTTCGATTACAAAAATTAAGTTAGTAGTTGTAGTTGAACTTCTCTAAGTAGAAAATGAAAGTGAATCCAAAGTAAATACTGAATCGAAGCGTTATACGTGTCCGCAAATTATCCGTTTCATTGAAGTGCTCTTTGGTAAACCATATTTTTTGTTCTTTGACGTTAACACAAATAAAGCGGATGGTTTCTCAACTCGTGAACACGCAACGTATGCTTGCCCATGTGAAAAACAAGGATTTTATAAATTTATCCCGCAAACACTAAGCGATTGGCCTTATGACTTATTAATTGTCATTGGGGACGCAAGGCGAACCGGAAATAGCAATCGTTTGAAGTCAAACGGAAGATCAGTCGGAATCATTGGTATTCGAGGAATACATACATTTTCAATTGTGTACTTTCCGTTAATAATGGTTGCCTCAATCAAATTCGGCATCAGTTTTTTCCCCCGCAAGTCGAGTACCGTTGCAAAATCGCGGTGGATTGATTTAAATTACGCAATACCATAATAACTGAATCAACTTTGAGTTGCAAGTTATGTGGTGGAAATCCTGGTAACTCCAGAGCGTTCAAAAATTCCGTTGGATAATTTACTACATCATCGGGATTTGTTATGGAATCAACGGATTTGTATGTCACCAAATCGCCATCGATTTTTGATTGAATGGTGAAATTCAGTGCGTGTACATAATTATTCTTTGCGGCGAGAATTGCTCGTTGACTTAACCAAGAAAAACGGATAATTCTTACTAATGTTTGGGAAAACATTTTCAATAAGAGCTAATTGAGAGTCTACAAGTCGACAAAAGTCGTTGGTAAGAGTAATTAATCCAGCTGTCGCATCAACAGGGACTTTTCCATTTCCAACATCTAACAATTGTTTGGAAAATTGTGCAGCACTTTGATCATTTTGAAGTTGAACTCTCATATTAGTGGTTAGCGATAATGTTTTTACGTTATTCCACAAAATTGATGCCTTCAGGCAAGCATTCAATTCATCTGCAGGCGTTCCATGGGGAATTACTGGCAACGTCTGCCTAAAATCGCCTGCCAACAATATCATCAAGCCGCCAAAGATGTTGTTATTGCACCGTAGATGCTTCAGTGTGAAGTTAATTCTTGGTTGAATGCATCGTGCATCGTTCGATTTGGCGCAATCAATCCTACTTCAATCAGTAGCTTGTTTGCAATAGTCAAGCATTGATCCTCAATCAGAATCAATCTTTCATTGTAGATTTCATCGGTTATTTGCATGTCGGGATTATTCGTTCGAATGCGCGATGCAAGATATCTTCACATACAGGCACTTCATGTCGTCTTTGTATTTGTGCCATAACTGAATTGCTTATTAGGAGAAACATGTGGTGATGATAATTGCGAACAGCGTTCGTATTTGGTACGCATTTGATGAAACAACTGAATCCGCAAGTGTTAAATCCCAATGAGAATCTTTTTCCAGCTAACCCAATAGTTGAAATGCTTCTCGATGCTTGGCATTGGTGGCCATTCACAGTTTTCAAATGCGCAAATGGTTTTGGTCCACGTACATTTACCAATAGCAGTCTCAAATAAAAACATTCATCATTTCTAGGATGAACAGTATACATGCGACCTAGCGCATCAGTGGAAAACACCTGTGCCCAATCTGGAACTGGGGTTCCTCGTTTGCGACGTTGGAATTTCTTTGTTGATTGACTCCAAGTGTAATTCTTGGGCATTTCAGCGTCGCTGCGAATGGATCTGCTTCACACATTGCAAAGAAGCTAGTCAATGTTGTCGATGGTGGTCTCTCAGCTCGTTGTGCCACACTAGCCGCAGTGAAGTAAACTCTTTGTCTATTTTCCAAATGCACTGCTAAATGTACAACTGTGGGATGTCTTTCATGAATTTGAAATGACAATAATCGCCACAGTGCTTCATTAGTACTGGCGTATCTGCCCATTTGGAAGTTGCTGATTTCGTCATTCGCATTTTCCGACGCAATACGTCGTCCTCTCGGCATTTTTGACTATGGACAGATTGGTGAATTTAACCTCAAATGCACGATCCACATAATTTACACAGTTCAACTTACCACCTTAAGGACAAATGCCTGCTGTTGAAGTTGAATAAAAATTTGCACAATACGCTATACGATTGAGTTGATGGTTTCCAATTGAACTGTTAGGAAACGAATAACTTTATACGGGCAGAGCAGAGTACATGCGAGACCTTTCCAACAAATGCAAAACCGTGGAAATCGGTTCATGCGTTCTGGAGTTATAGCGTCAGGAAGGAAAACCCGACTTATTTTTATATTATAGATAAACATCCGATCATTTATATAGATTTTGGATTTTGGATGGAAGTTGGATTCTTTTCGGGATTTGTTTTGTTTGACATTTGGGCTATGGGAGGCAAAAAATAAATTTTTTTATAAAAGTGATTACACGCACTTTTTTAACCCATTCCATTTTACGTATGTGCACTACTAAGATTTTGACCGCAGCTGTTTTAGTGGTAGGTCATTTTTTGAAGGCTGACAACTTTTTGAACAAACCTCGTATTGTCAAAAAAACATTATTTAATTTTTAACAATAAATCAAGAAATTAAATACTGAAAACAATTTTTACTCGTTCCCGTTTTAAACGCTTTTAAAGAGACACCATTTCCAATGAGGCGAGGACCCTAATGAGTAAAACGAAAAATTAAGATACGAAAGCGAAAAGCACATATTTTTTTTTTTTTTTTGTAAATACAGTAGAGCGTCGATTATCCGAAAGTCGGTCATCCGAAACGTCGGTTAACCGAAAGGAAACAAGACGCCTTTTTCGGATATAAATAATAAAAAAAAGTATGTACAAATGAAATAGAAACGATTAATAGAACAATGGAACATCATGATTTTGGCATTTTCCGTGTCTTTACCGATAGCATGTTATATTTTGAACATGCATAGGTATTGACAGCGTTGTACATATGTACATACTTGCTTTCTGTCACGCGCTTTATGAATTTAAGTTAGTATCGTAGTTCCTAAATATAACAGCGTCGGTGGTGTTAACGTGCCGCGAAACGAACGCGCATCCGACGCCGACCGTTTTGTTTGGACAATCTCTCTTTAAAACACGAGCTGCTGGCAGAAGTACGGATCCGTCTAATCAGTTTGTTTCGCTATTGACGTTGACTGACTTCAGTGTTGTTTTAACGGTCCGTGCCGAAAACGTCAATGCCGAAAACGTAAACGAGTTGTGCTTAGTCTTTCTGACAAACTTAAAATTTTGGAACGATTAAAAAAAGGTACAAGTGGATCAAGTTTAGCTCGAGAGTTTGGTGTTGGGAATTCAACGATAGCTGACATTAAAAAAAAAACAGTGAATCTATCACAAAATTTGCTTGCGTGCTGGACAGTGAAGATGGAACCTTGCATAGAAAAACAATGAAACACTGCAGTTTACTCATGGTTCATGCAGATAAATGCTCAAGGTCCACCAATGGTCCTTTGATTTGCGAAAAGGCATTAGAAATGAACAGAAAGCTTGGCAGAAAGCAATGATTTTAAAGCATCTACTGGTTGGCTCAAAAGATTCAAGTCTAGGCATGGAATTAAAGAGCTAGATATTCAAGGGGAGTGTTAGATGACATTGAAGCTGCCGAAAAGTTCAAAGAAAGTTTTAAGAGTTTGCTTGTAAAGCAGTGTTATAAGGACAGTAGCGTCTACAATGCAGATGAAACTGGGTTATACTGGAAGAGAATGTCGACCAAATCCCTTGTCTCTAAAAAAGAAGTGGCAGCGCCTGGATTCAAAGCAAGCCAATCCCGCATAACAGCCATGGTATGTGGAAACAATACGGGCACACATAGACTACCTTTGCTGATCATAGGAAAATTTAAGAATCCAAGATGCCTCAAAGGAATAAAAAATCTGCAGCTTATTTACAAAAACCAAAAAAACTCTTGAATGAACACTCAAGTATTTATCGAGTGGTATGACGCTGTATTCATTCCAGAGGTTAAAAAACATCAGATAGAAACTGGAGACACTGGAAATGTTTTATTAGTGATTGATAATGCTCCAAGTCATCCCTCAAACCTTTCACTTGAGAGAGAAGAAGGAAAATTTAAGGTGATTTTCTTGCCACCCAATGTTACCTCAGCCCTTCAACCTATGGAAAAGGGGGTGATCGAAGTCTTCAAACGTTGCTACAGAAAAGCGTTGCTTCGTAGTGTCCTAATCGGCCAAGAGAAAGATAAAACAATTCTTGAAATCTACAAAGGTATTAACTTGAAGGATGCTGTTTACATGGCAGCAGAAGCGTGGACTAATGCCAAAGCGACTACTCTAAAGAAAACCTGGAATAAGCGTTGTCCAGCAGTTGAATCCGAAGCTAGCCCTACATCGGAAGAACCAACAAATGAAAACTTTGTTTCAGAAATGGTTGAGTTGATGAAAGAGGTTTCAGGATTTCAAGAATGTGACCAAGAAAATGTGAATGAATGGCTAGAATTTGACAAGGATGACCCTGGCTACGAATTGTTGACAGACGACGATATAGTAGCACAGGTTGAAGTTCCTGAAGATGACGACGATGATGACGAAATTAGTGATAACATCGTCTCAGCTGAAAAATGTCCGTCCAATGAAGAAGCCTTTAAATGCTTTGAGACTGTTATTAAATGGTTGGAACACCAAGACGAATGCGATTCTGTGCAGTTGCTGTCTTTAAAACGCCTAAGAGATTTGGCGGCAAAAAAACGAGTCTCCAAACTTAAGTAAACAACTTGACAACTTTGAACTATCTCAAGTCACTTAACTAAAAAATGTTTAGACATATGTATTTATGTACCGTATGTGCAATCCCTACTTTAATGTGTATGTGTGTATTCATAATATGTACTGTACTCTAGTGTATAATTAAAAAGCATCACATACATAATATGTATTCCTAATCCAATGACGTGTTTTATTACCCTACCCTCAACAAAGAACTGGAATTTCGCAAATGTTCGTTTATCCGAATAATCGATTATCCGAACACTCTCTGCACCAATTGTTTCGGATAATCGGCGCCCTACTGTATAGCAACTTCTACTAACCAATTTTTGTTTTTTTTTTATTTGTTTTTAAAAAAATACCAATCCATGTAAATGGTTTTTTCATATATTTTTAAATTTTATTGAATTTAGTTTTGCGTGAATTCATGTTTACAGTTGAAGCCTTATTAACTAGTTTGTATTTTTAGAGCGCTTCTAATTCTATGTTTATTTATTTTAATGCGAATTTTATTGAACAAAAGTGAACAAAAGAGAGGAATCAATAAATACAGTTACTGTTAAATCATACGCGCATTTACGTTAAAAATAAATAAAAATTAAAAATTGTTTCCTGAATTATTGGTAATGTTTACGAATACGTTTAGCTCCACAGCGTACAGTTATTCATGTTTATATGTATGTACATATGTAATGGTATTCAATTAGTGTTATTTGTAGTTTTGCCCCGCAATAATTATGAGTCTCACCAACGAATTCATTATTCATGCGAAAATTCTCCAAGCGAGACCAAATTATATTTCTCATATAATTTACAGATATATTTATTTTATTTTACTACATACATTTGTTTTAGTTTATTGTTGATAATGGTTCCAGTTCATATAAAAGTTTGCGTTCATTTTTGCGTTTTTTTTTTGTTTTGATTTTTTCATTTTCATATTTCACAAATAACCAAACCTTTTGTTTTGGCAGAAAAACTAAAGTAAATAAATTAGGCAGTAAGTATCTTATGTTGTATCATACAAGATTTCAATTACGATTCAGAATAAACTAACTGACTAAACACAAAAAACAAAGATATTTTTAATATTTGAAAACATACAAGAGAAAACAAAAAACAAATAACCTGCAGCAGCTATCCATTACGACTACACCGCCACGACATCACTGCTGCTGCTGCGACTCGATTTGTTGCCTGCCTTTGGCTTGATTTCGGTCAATGACACCGAGCCGGGCCCGTTGAGAAAATGCATCTTCACATGCTTCTGCAGTTCCTGTTGCGAATCGAAGAACAGACGACACAGATCGCATGAAAAGCGCACTTTCGGCGCTGGTGCTGGTGTTTTGGATGCTTGCGAAGAACTGTCACCGCTGTCTGCATCGCTATCGGCATCCGAGTCGTTGTCGTCGTCATCGTCTTCGTCGTATGACGGCGATGAGTCGCCTGTGGTGTCCGTTGAATTGCGTATAGCTTCAATTGTGACTTGCGACGCTACCGGCGGTCCGCGCCCATAAGCACCACCACCATTTGGCGCCGTAACATCATTCGAATCATCATTATGGACATCAACGTCATCGACGTCGTCTGCTTCGTCGGCGTCTGCGTCTGCATCTTCCTCACCATCATCGGCATCGCCGTCATCTTCATCCTGCTCCGCTTCATCGTGATTGGCATGCTCGGTCATTGCAACCTGCATCATTTCACCCATATCTTCATATTCCTCATCTAACTCGTCCTCTGAACCATCCTCATCGACTTCATCATCTAATTCGGCACCGCGTCTGCCAGTCTCCCCTCTTTCACGCGCTTTCTGCTCTTCTTCACCCTCCTCATCTGCTTCATCATCGACCACACCATCCTCCTCTTCGGACTCCTCCTCCTCCTTAATACCATCATTTGACTCTTCCTTATCATCATCCCGTTCTCGCTTCACCACCACCTCGTCCATCATGTCGTCAACATTTTTTCCCGACGCCGCCGCCGCCGCCACCACCGTCGACTTCGCACGATTCTGATTCTGATCATGCGCCGGCTGTTGATCTTGCACCGGTACTATTTCCTTCTCCTTCAAGTGATTGTTTATGTGATTTATCAGCTTCTCCTTGCGTGACACGTACGCGCCACATAGCTCACAGCCCCACTGGAATGGACCGAATGGTTTCGTTACACGCGCATCGGCCACTTTATGTTCGATCCAATCGCTTTTCGTTTCGAACTTTTGCTGACAACGACGACAATGCAGATAGGGATCTGTATTGATTTTCGGTGGCACAGGTAGATTTCCAATTTCGTCTTTATGCAGTTCATAGATGTGGCGACGCAGGTTGTTGTTGCTAATGAACGTGGAGGGACAATATTCACATTTAAGTTCGCGTTTGCGTTTCTGGGATTTTGAAGAGTGGTGCTGCGGATTGGGCATAAGACCCACTGCTTGTAATCCCAGTGGATGTTGATGGTTGGTCTGGATCAGAGATTGAGATGATAGCCTCGCTGCTTTGGTTGAATGATCCACGTCGGCTTGGCACTATGGGGAAAGTAAAATTAGTACATATATACGCGATTGGGATATATACAATTAAATTAAATTTATTTTTGTGACTGGTGCGGAGGACGCGTCGTGAAATGCTAAAATGCCGAGTTGTAAATTTTGATGGCTAAAAAGTGGATTTATTGAAACGCGTGCGATTCAAGGAAAGGTATTAAGAAAAATATCCCCACATCCCCATGTCAGCGAGGTGTACGCTAAAGGAATGAAAACTAAAGAACAAAAAAAAAAAAAACAAAAAAAAAAAAACAAAAATAATTAGCGCGCACACTTTTGTTAGGTGTTTGGCCGAGTCTCGCCTCCTATTTCTGGCGTGAGTCTTGATGTTGTTCCACAAATGGAGCGACCTACAGTTTTAAGCCGACTCCGAACGGTAAATGGTTTTTTATGAATAGCTTTTTCATGGCAAAAATGCCCTCGGAGGTTTGCCGTTGCCTGCATTTCCCTATAATTCTTGCTGTTTCATGCACGGAGATTCGAACCTACGCACTACCGAATGATAGTCACGCAGCAACCCATTCGGCTACGGCGGTTTCCACGACAGTCGGTTCTACGTTACCGAAACGACCTGGATTTATATCCGGCCAAAGACTGTCACTCCAGCAGCATTCACCGTATGGAAGTATGGGGAATGTTTATGCCGCTACGACAACAACAACAAGCTACGGCGCTCGCGAGGTGCATGCTAACGGAGTTATAAGTTTATATAATATATATTTTCCCGTGGTCCCTAGGAGCAACATAGGGGCTCAACAAAAAATTTCAAGTGCGGTTTATTCACTGCTAGAAATTTGGTTTGTCGCCATGAACGGCCTGCTTGAAGCTCGTCTGTTTCAACTAATCGTTTCCACGTGCTGGATGGTCTCCCGCGCCTGCGACTTCCTTGTGGCCACCAGTCTAAGACTGCTTTCGCCATATCTCCATGAGGCTTCCCAAGTGTAGGTCCAATCCATTTCCATTTTCGTCGCTGAATACCGAGTTAAACCGAAACCTGCTTCGTCAAACGCCAGAAGTCAGTGTTGAAAATGGAGTTTGGCCAGAAAACGCGCACAATCCATCGGAGGCAACATTCCCATGGCAACCGGATCTAAGTTGCCGGAATGACTCGGGTTTTTCCGACCATGAGCTGCCACCCCAGTAAACAAGCGATGACTAGGAAACAGTTGAACATTGATGAATTACCAGGAGTTATATCAGATCGTTTAAAAAGCTGGTACACAAATTTTGTATTCTTCACCCAATTGCGGTGTTCACTTTCCATACATTTTTTTGCGTTTTTTTTTTTCATTAAGTATAAATGTGTTTCACTCTTCTGCCCGCACTGTCCTACTCTTTTCACGCTCTTATTTGTAATAATTGTAGTTGCTGCCACCGACATACACTTATCCCCTCCCTCCCTTTCGTTGTGCTCACAAGCATACTTCGCATCATTTTTCTATTTACCACATCCCCCCCACTATACGCGCGCAAGTTAGGGCTACACTTGAATTTCGAACACCAAAACAATGGGACATTTTACTTCCAGCCTCACTGCACAAGCCCAAAAGCTCACCTGTTTGCTATCACCTCTGAAATGCCATTTACGATGCACTTTAAGTGCAGTCATTTGTGTAAACGTTTTGTTACAGAGATCACAAGCATATTCGCCGTTGTCATTCACCCGATCCAAGTAGAATTGATTCGGATCCGCTGGGCCCGTATCAAACATGGCCGCAAGCGGATTATCTGTATACAATTCCAGTTCGTGCATTTGTATGTGTTTGGCGAACAAATCCTGATCGACAAATCGTTGCCCACATATTGTGCACGCCACTTCGGGTAGCTTGATTTTCAGGCCGGTCGCCGGTATTGGTGTTATCTCGAGCTCGCCGCCACCCAACGCATTGGTCGTAATCACACCGCTGGCATCGTGCGATGCCTCATCGTCGTCATCATCGCCGGTCTTGTGCTTGTAAATTGGTGGTGGGCCGGCACTCTCGGCCACAGCGCCAGTCGCCGTGATCGGTTTGCGATTGCAAGTCGGTATGTGATTCTCCAGCATTTGACTATCGAAGAAGACCTTTTTGCAGAGCACACACTCTGAGGGTTCCGCAAATTGTGGATGCTTCTTGTAGCGATGCACCTGCATATTGGAAAAGCAGAAAATATGTATAAAAATTATTAAAAATATTCTTAAAGCGAGGCACGCCAATTTTGCTGCATTTACCCATAAACTCTTGCGTCCGCTGTACACATTTCCGCAATCTTTGCACGAATAGTCATTGGAATCGAATTCGTCATGTGAATTTATATGAATTGCCAGTTTCTTGTTGGTGTTGAAGTTCGATGGACAATACTTGCATTGATACCAATACAGCGGTCCGCTTGTTGAGGTATCCAGCGTGCTGCGATCACCGCCGCCTGCGCCCACACTGCTCACTGGCGTCGATATGCCCGAGCGATCTGCGGGATTTGCGGCTGTGTTTGACTCGTCCAACGCCTCATCACCGCCCTGCTGTGCTTTCTGCTCTGCCCCTGCTGTAGCGCCGCCATGTACAGTCTTTTTGTGCTGCTGCAGTTGATCCTCACTGCGATACACAATCGAACAAATATCACACTCAAATTGCTTGACGATCATCTCGTCCTTCAGCAGCGTGTTGTGTATCTTGAACATGTGCACCTTCAAGCCCTTTTCGTACGCGAACTCTGCATCGCACAATTTGCATTTGATAAATTGCACATTGCGTATTTGATGATCGTTCAGCATGTGGAAACGATAGGATTTCTTCGACGAGAAGCGCCGTTGGCAGAGGCGACAACGCATGCGTCGGAAGCGGCGATCGGCAGCCTGCTCGAGACTACGTTTGAAGATCGCCTTTTGTACTGCTGTTTGATGCTGCATTGCTGGAGGGGTTGTTGGTTTTGAGGGTGGCTGTGGTGTTATGGTCAGCCCGCTTGGTGATGATTTGCTGGTGCTTGCCGCTGCTGCTGACATACTACTGTTCTGAGCAGCTGCGCTATGCGAGCGCATATGATTAGAGAGGCCTATGTTGTTGCTGAAGACCGCATTGCAAATGGGACACTCCTTGAGGCTGCTATACATGTTGCCACTACCGCTGGCATTGCCGGAGCCAGAGCCTGTGCTGGTCGTCACAGCGCCACCGCCATCTATGCGCATTTTCTTGGCTGCGTGCTCACTGGAGTTTTCGTCATCATCAGCTAAAGTTGTTTTATAGGAAAGTAAATTAAAAAATAAATTAAAATAAAATAAATTAAATTAAAATAAATCTAAAATTATGGTAAATTTGTATAATACCATGAAAAAAGGGTAAAAAAGATTGCACAACTTATTAAATATACTTTTCTACTATCCTGTTGTTATTTTTCTCAATATTAAAACTGTTAGTTGTGGAATCTAAATTTTAAAAGTAGTTTTTCAAGCTATAATTTCCATATCCGCGTGCACTTCTGTTAGGTGTTTGGCCGAGCTCCTCCTCTGTGGCGATGCTTTTCCATAAATGGAGGGAACTACAGTTTCAAGCCAACTTTGAACGGCAGATATTTTTTATGAGGAGCTTTTTCGTTGCAGAAATACACTCGGAGGTTTGCACTGCCTACCGAGGGGCTAGCGCTACTAGAAACAACTTTTTCTAACATTTTGCTCTTTTATGCACGGGGATTCGAACCTACACACTCTCGAATGGGATTCAAGCACCATCTTATTATTGTTGTTGTTGTTGTTGTAGCAGCTTACTAAATCCTGTCAGAGCGATGTAACTACCTGTCGTCTTCGTCTAACTCATCTAAGGGTGCGGCCAGAGTGAACGCTGAAAGCCGAGCCGAGATTGTCAGTGCGATAAAGATTGTCAGTGCGATAAAACTGGTTACATACAAGTCAATACAAATAAGCTTGTGTATAACACAGTGAGCGCCGACAAGAGCAGAGAGCAAAGCCGATGAGTGCGAGAAAACAGTTTCAAAGCGTTTTGCTCGCTTTTTTGGATTGTTGATGTTTACTTTTTAGAGTGCAGTTGTGTTTTTAACACACTTTTATTAGGTCGGGTTGTATGTATGTATGTATGTATGTATGTATGTATGTATGTATGTATGTATGTAACGGAATCTTTGAGCTTAATTTTCACTGGCTTCTAAAAATCTGATCGACTTGAAATTTTGCACACCTATCAAGGACCGATGACAATGCAATAATTTGATAAAAGTTTTCCATTATCCTTATTAGGATTGCCAGGATTAATATTTTCTTTTTTTACCTGTGGGCAAAAAGTAAGGTGAATTTGGTTGTAAAATGAAAAATCTTTATTTATTCTTGTAAATCAATTTCATCCCCTTCAAAATAATCCCTCTCGATAAAATACACCTATGCCAACGATTTTTCCAATCCCCGAAACATGCCAAATAGTCCATTTCTGGTATAGCCATCAGCACCTTCTTCGAAATGGTCACGAAGAACGAGTGCAGTGTGAGACGGTGCATTATCGTGATGCAAAAACCAAGAGTTGTTGGCCCATAATTCTGGTCTTTTTAGATGAATTGCTTCACGTAAACGACGTATAACGCTTAAACAATATTCCTTATTAACAGTTTGGCCAGGTGGAAGGAATCCATAGTGCACCACACCACGAAAATCGAAAAAAACTGGCCAATGGAGTGGGGTAGCCGTTTCTCAGGCTCCCTCCACGAAATAAATATAAGATAAATCATTATATAAATGATGAAATTCACCAAATTCATGCCTTTTTAGTGTAATTGGATGTTTTCCAAACTCTTTTGTGTTAATAATTGCATTAATCACACTAGGAGAAGCAAAATACTCTTCATCAGATGAATCCATTACCGTGTACAGCAATTTTATAAACACAAATGAACAACAAAATTAAATGACATAAGAGCAAAACACATGGAATAAACAAAATTTCAGCGCTGATTCTCGCATTCACTGTGTTAATAGGACTATGAATAAGTTCGTGCGGTTTTACAACAGATGGCGTAACTTGATTATTATTCCATCGATCCACATTTCCAAACATTCATTGGAGAGCTACTGTCGTAAGGCACAAACGTCAGTATAAGTTTTTTATTTGAAGCGTAAACAACAATATTTTTACCACACTTGAAAATGTCGAATTTCGTGCCAAATAATGTGTTTTTGCGGGGAATTCTTCTTCATTATTTTAATATGAAGAAAAAAGCAGCCGAAAGTCATCGTATCTTGGTGGAAGTTTATGGTGAGCATGCTCTATCTGAGCGAACGTGCCAGAAGTGGTTTGCACGCTTTAAAAGTGGTGATTTTGGCTTGGAAGACGAAGAACGCGAGGGTGCGCCGCCAAAGTTCATGGATACCGAATTGGAGGAATTGCTCGATCAAGATCCGGCTCAAACGCAAGAAGAGGTTGCAAAAACTTTGGGAGTTGATCAATCAACCATTTCCAAACGTTTAAAAGCCATGGGAATGATCCGAAAGGTAGGCCAT
Organism: Anastrepha ludens; assembly: GCF_028408465.1. Lineage (NCBI taxonomy): Eukaryota > Metazoa > Arthropoda > Insecta > Diptera > Tephritidae > Anastrepha > Anastrepha ludens. Next base: position 20,601,805 of record NC_071499.1, on the reverse strand, counting down.
TGGGTGCCGTATGAATTGAAGCCAAGAGACGTTGAACGCCGTTTTATGGCATGCGAACAACTGCTTCAACGGCACAAAAGAAAGGGTTTTTTGCATCGAATTGTGACTGGCGATGAAAAGTGGGTCCATTACGACAATCCAAAACGTCGGGCAACGTATGGATACCCTGGCCATGCTTCAACATCGACGTCGGCGCAGAATATTCATGGCCTGAAGGTTATGCTGTGTATCTGGTGGGACCAGCTGGGTGTTGTGTATTATGAGCTACTGAAACCGAATGAAACGATTACGGGGGATGTCTACCGACGACAATTGATGCGTTTGAGCCGAGCACTGCGAGAAAAACGGCCGCAATACGCCGATAGACACGACAAAGTTATTTTGCAACATGACAATGCTCGGCCACATGTTGCACAAGTGGTCAAAACATACTTAGAAACGCTCAAATGGGATGTCCTACCCCACCCGCCGTATAGTCCAGACCTTGCGCCATCCGATTACTATCTCTTCCGATCGATGCAACATGGCCTGGCTGACCAGCACTTCCGTAATTACGATGAAGTCAAAAAATGGATCGATTCGTGGATTGCGGCAAAACCGACCGAATTTTTCACAAAGGGAATCCGTGAATTGCCAGAAAGATGGGAAAAAGTAGTAGTAAGCGATGGACAATATTTTGAATATTAAATTTGTAACCATTTTACGTCAATAAAGTTTCAAATTTCGAAAAAAACCGCACGAACTTATTCATAGTCCTATTATATACAAATTTTCTTCTCGCATGAAAATAAGCGTCAATAAGCTCGGCTCGGCTCGGCATCAGCGTTCACTCTGGCCGCACCCTAAGGGTGAATCCAGAAAATGTACTGTTTCGACAGTGTGGTTCCAGAAGGAGAGGGGTTTTAGATGAGTGGATTTGATAAGGCATGTGAAAAGGTGGTTAGTGTTGTGCGGTGTGACTTCAAATGCCAGATATATATTGGGTATATCGGAGTCGATTCTGATTAAGTAGGAATTAAATCTGCTACAATATCCCAAACGCAGTTGAACCAAAGTTGCGCGGATCTCTGGGTACCTGAAGCTCTTCATCTGCTGTGGGTGGTTGTTGGACTCCGAGTACGGTATTCAGGGGTTGGGAGTTTAAAAAGGTGGTAAATGTCTCCCGTTGAATGTCGTTATATGTCGTATATCTAAACACTGTTCAGTCCAGTAGTTGTCGATGTGTTTTGTCCTGGACCTCATCGGAGTAGTTGAAGAGGTGTTTCCTGATTTGGCTGGGAGACGGCTCTGGTTCAAGCAGCAAAAACTGTTTACTGAGCAGTTTGTTGTGCTCTTTTACATTCCCTTGGCAGCCGGTTCTATGTTACCGGAATGACTCAACTTTTTCCCCCGACCAATGCCTACCGCCCCAGTAAACTAGCCCTGTCTAGTGCACCGTACCTAGTATTACTTGACCTTAAACGGCAATTATAAATCTTTCCGTTTCAGAATGAAGCTCTCTTCTCTGCAGCTAGGCATAACTGTTCATTTTGTCAATATTTGGGTCTTCCATAAGGTGTAAGTGCTTGTCAAGTAACTGTTTCTGAGCCCAAGACGTCTTCTTTTCTTCAACTGTTGTTTGGGTGATTGTTATTGTATTTCAGTGTTTTGTAGGTTTAGTGGCGCTTTGCTTTGTTTAGATCGGATGTATGGGTGTAGAAAATTTGTCTTAGTTTTTAAATTTGGTTATTGTGAAGATTTTGGATATCAATGAATTCTCTTCCACCTTCTAGGCTTGCTATTGTAAGTCTTTGTGTGCATGAGTTGGGGTGAAGTTTTCTATATTGGGTAAGTTGTCTTGTTGTAGCAGCATAAAAATTCCCCATACTTGCATACGGTGAATGCTGCTGGAGTGACAGTCCTTAGCCGGATATAAATCCGGGTCGTTTCGGTAACGTAGAACCGACTGTCGTGGAAACGACAGGTGGTCAATATCAGTTTTGGTCCAGTTTATTATTCCGTAGAAGTATGTCAGTATTGATATGGTGCACGTGTTGAATACTCCACAGATATTCTTGAAATTCAATTGTTTTTTAAGCATCTGGTTAAGGCGTTTTTTGTATTGTAGTTAAAGCTGGTTTTTAATAGAGGTGTGGTGGCCTATTTTTGTACTTTGTGGGAATCCAAGATATTTGTACGTTTCATGTTCTTCTATGCTTTCAAGAATTTGCTCGTGTTTAATGTTTCAGTCAGTCCAGTCAGTGCGTCAGTCCAGTGAGTGCGTCAATCCATTTTCTTTTCTCCATGTGTTGTGCTTTACATTTACTGCTGCCAGAACTCATTTTTATATCGTTTGTTATTTGTTCTGTGATTTTAAAAAGTGTTTTCCAGGGTGTTTGTGTGGATATGTATAGTTTGAAGTCGTCCATGGAGATGAAGGTCGTCTAGAAGATGTTTTTTTTTGTGTTTTATAATTTTTTCATGTTTTAGATTGTAGCCATGTTGTTGTATTGTGTTATGAGGGTGTTGGAACGAGGATTAAAACAGAGACAAAACAAGAGAGCACTTAAAGAGTCAGCTAGAAATATTCCCTTTCTTATGTCAATTTGTTCTGTTGTACCCTTTATTCACTGTGTTTAGTAGAAAGTTTAATAATTTTGGGTGCATTTTGTATATTTTGAAGCACTTTGATCAGCCAGCTATGTGACACGGAGTCGAGGGCTTTCTGGTAGTCTGTGTAACATGAATGTGGGATTAAAATTAATTATTTTTATTATTATTAATTACTTTTATTATTATTATTATTAATTATTTTAATTAATATTAATTATTTTTATTATTATTATTTACATATATTATTATTATTTTTTATTATTAGTATTAATTTGTTTATTATTATAATTATTTTTATTATTGTATTATTAATTACTTTTTTTTTGTAGTATTAATTTTTTTATTATTTTTATTAATTATTATTATTATTAATTTTTTTTATTATTATTATTAATTATTCTTTTTTTTATTAATTATTATTATTATTAGTATTAATTATTTTTATTATTAGTATTAATTTTTTTATTATTAGTATTAATTTTTTTATTATTTTTTTTTTATTATTATTAATTTATTATATTATATTATTATATATTATTATAATATTAATTTTTTTTATTATTATTAATTTTTTTATTATTATTAATTCTGTTTATTATTGTATTATTAATTACTTTTTTTGTAGTATTAATTTTTTTTTATTATTTTTATTAATTATTATTATTATTTTTTTTTTATAATTATAATTTTTTTTTATTATTATTATTAATTTCTATTATTTTTATTATTCTTTTTTTTATTAATTATTATTATTATTAATTTTGTTTTTATAATTATAATTTTTTTTATTATAATTAATTTTTTTTATTACAATATTATTATTAATTTTTTATATTTTTTTATTCATTTTTTTATTAATTATTTTTATTATTATTTTTATTTATTATTATAACATTACTTTCCCTCGTTGTTTTATCTACCCCACTACTACCTAGGCAGCTAAAATGTAACCCATGACCTACCGATTGAACCGCCATTCGTTATCGACATCAAATCTTTCATCACGTAATCATAACGTCCTGTATAGACATTTTGCGTAGTGCCATAGGCTATTTTCACCGCGTCCGCGTTCACTATGTACTCGAAGCCGGTATGACGCGCCTTGTCCGCCGCATGAGCGCTAACCATATGCTCGCGCAAGTTGGACAGGCGTGGATAGCCAATGCCGCACTTGACACACTTGTAAGTCTGTGGCAATTGATCAGGATGCTTGGACTCCATATGACGCAACACATTGTTGTAGTTGTTATATTGTTGGTCACATATTGGACAAGCTTGCGGCATACGCGAGAAATACTGTGACTTTGGCTGTGTCGATGAGGTGGCCTGGTGACTGCTGCGTGACTCGTCGGTGGAGGAAGCGCCTAAATATGCAATACAGAGAATGTAATTTTAAATGCCACACACAAATTACCACATTTAACTCACCACCCAAACCAGCCGTTGATTTTTTGCCCGGCGAGTTCTCAGTGCTCATTGCGCTGATATTATGCGCCGTTCCTGAAGATTGATCGCCAAAACCGGCCAAATGTTTTTCATAGACATGATCGAGGAATTTCTGATGTTTATCGAATTTCGAATCGCATGTAACACAACGCAACGAGACAATGCAATCCATATTATTGTAATGACGCTTACGCTCAGCTGCGTCCTCCAGCTCCAAGCCGCAATAGCAGCACTGTTTCTGCATGGTATCCTTGCGTTGCATGTCGGCATGTTCATCGTAAACGTGCGAACGGAATTCCAACTTAAGCCGATACCATTTCGGACACAATTTGCATTCGTACATTTTGTTCACAAGCAGCTCCTTAGCGCGCAACTTCTCGGGCACCGCCGCCGCTGTCGCAGTTACTGCAGCAGCAAAGCCAGAGTCCTTCGCCATCAACGCATGCAACACCTTATACAGATTGATGCAATTACGTCGCTTCAAATGCGATATGAACAATGCCTTGGAGTCGTTCAATTTGAGGCAGTTGAAGCAAAGGTTGCGCGGCAATGTCAGATATTTCTTGCGCATATGAGCCATGAAATTCTTGTATGTCGAATACGTTTTGTTGCAGCAACGGCAAGTCATATTTTGGTATTGGCGTAAGAACTCGTCGTTCTGTTGTAGGAACACGATTTTCTCATCAGTCAAATGGTGTTGATACTTCTCGGGATGTTCGTAGTCGAAACCACCTATTTCGCATTTGTTGAATGCATTCACGATTTCCTGTCGATATTTGAGCGGTGTTATAATGCCAGAGGCGGCTTTCGAAGCTTCTGCCGCAGCTACCGCCGCTGCCGATGCACGTTGCAACTCTAAGGCGGCGGCCAACGCGGGCGTCGGTTTTGTGACGGGCATATTATTTGGCGTTGAAGTGGACAGTTCGAAAAGGTTTGGATGTAAGTTGCGTTCATGACGACGCGCATTGGCGCGTGTCGAGAACTTCAGATTGCAAGCGCGACAAGAAGCTTCCTTGGTATCGGCAAGGACCGCAAGCTCGATAGGCGGGCGTGGCGTTTCATATTGATAGGACATGTGCTCCTGCAGGTATAGAAGAGAATAAATAAAATAACTAAATGACAATTAAATAAATCAACGCAAAACCTACCATCAAAGCCTCGTCGCCTTCCTCTTCGGTGCGCTCCAAGAAGAGTGTTGGATCAACCATGTCATCAGACTCGTCATGCTGTTTTGCGCTGTAATCATCATCCGGATCCAGGGGTTCATCTTTGATTTCTACAGCTGGCAAAGGCTGTGGGAAAGAGGGAAGAGAAAATTGTAAAGCCCATTGATGTGTGTGCCTAAATGTTTTTTCTTATATTAAATATTTATAAGCATGTTTTTTTTTTGTGAAGACCTTAAGTATACAAATTTTAGGAACTGGCTGAAAAAAGAAATAATTTTTATGACGAAAATTTCATTAAGTTAGTTGAAAAGAAATTAAAGAATTTTGAGGAACGAAAGTACGCTGGAATGGTTTATGAGCTATGGAAGTAATAATTTCAATTGGACGATTAGTTTCTAGTAGCGCAAAGCAGATCACAGTCGGATATAACCTAACTTGTTTATCCAATGCATATTTATGCAATCCCAGGAGACTCCAATGCACCTTTTTCGCGGAGAAGATTGAGACATCTCAGTCATTTGCAGCCGGAAGAAAGTCACAAACGTGCAAGTCCAACCCAGCTCTATCTTAAGTTTAATAAGAGAACAGGGTCTGAATGAGATACGGTGATGAGTAGAGGGCACAAAGGACTATCTATCTATACTACATATTGTTAAATGTAGTTTTAACAGTACGAAAATCGGGCATTCATCCATTTTATTCAAGCAGGTCAAGGGAACTGAAAATATGATGTATTTAAAATGTCTATTAATCAGTAAGAGGGTATGTTTATGCTGATGTTGTTGTTGTGGCATCATACGACATCCCCTACAGTTTCGGGTAAAGCTGTTTAAGTGAGAGTCTTTGGCCGAAAATCACTCTTGGACATGCCGCTAACGCAAAAAAAGACTGTCTTGGATATGAATAGTTGAATGTCTTTATTACTTGTCGATTGTTGTTATTGTTTTTGTAGCAGTACATCCAGTGGGGTGTAGTCACTTATCGTCACTGTCCAGCTCATCTAACGGTAGGCCCGGCAAATATGCTGTTTTGACGGGTTGGCTCCAAAGGAGAGGGATTTACGGGATATGTAAATAGCAGCCGCCGGAGCCGAATAGGTTGGAGCGTGACTACCATTCGGAATTCAGACAGAACGTAGGTTCGAATCTCGGTGAAACAACAAAGTGAAGAAACATTTTTTCTAATAGCAGTCGCCCTTCAGCAGGCAATGGCAAACCTCCGGGTGTATTCTGCCATGAAAAAGCTCCTCATAAAAAATATCTGTCGTTTGGAGTCGGCTTGCAGCTGTAGGACCCTGCATTTGTGAAACAACATCAAAGACGCATGCCACAAACAGGAGGAGCTCTGCCAAACATCTAACAGAAGTGTGCGCAGCAATTATTTCTTATTTTATCGTGCGGGGTTCCCTCACATAGCGAATATATATTGAGTATATTGGCGTCGATTCAGGATAAGTAAAAGTTTAACCTGCTACAGTATCCAGAACGCAATGGGGCAAAATTACGCGAATCTCTCTGGGTAGCTAAAGCCCTTCATCTGCTGTGGGTGGTGGTTGGACTCCGATTGCGGCATTCAGAGGTTGTAAGGGTCTGTTGGTGTTATACCTATGGTAACACCCTAGGAGAAACTGTTTGCGGAGCATTTTGTTGTGCTCTCTCACTGGGAGCATTAGTGCTTCATTATATGTTGTACGGGGGTCATCAGGGGGCATCCCGTGGCTTTCTTGATTGCAGTGTTTTGACATGTCTGAAGCTTAGCCCAGCATAATTCAGAACCGGTTGGCCAATTGTTTTAAATGTCGTCAGCAAGATTTCTTTGTCTTTGACCCAAGTGCTGCCGACTAGCGATTTGCGCACCTTGTTGCAGTTTGGGACTTTAGTAGCAATTGAGGTTGTGTGCGCAGAGAAGGGATTGTTTACTGTCGGTATTGGTATGTCATCAACCTTAACCTTAAGCTATAGTTTGCCCTCCTTTGTCTCGGTGGTAAAAAGGAGATTCCCCGCAGTGAAAAAGCGAGAATGACTGCTCAGGTAATCGTTGACTTTGGAGCACCGGCCATACGGTACACTAGACAGGGCTACTTTACTGGGTTGTCAGAACTTGTTCGGGAAAAACCCGAGTTATTCCGGTAGCATAGAACCGGCTGCCATGGTAATCTGCACCGGCCATCTATCCCTCTAGTGGTTGGGGGAGCTTCGATATGTAGAAGTTGAAAAGCAAGGGTGAAAGGACACCACCCTGCGGAACATCTTGTTTTATCTGCCTCTGTTTCGAGTTTTGGTCTCGAAATATTACCAAACGACTCAAATAAACTGCGGACCACCTCTTCAGCCTCGGCGGGATTGTCGACTGAAAAATATCATATAGTAGAGAGGAGTGGCTGACTATATCGAAAGCTTTCTTCAGGTTCCGCGCTACTAGGACAGTCCTCTCGCAGGCGCGGTTCCGGTTAAGCCCGCTTTTAATGTGGCTGTTTATGGCGATGAGTGATGTGCACTCTTCGGAATCCTTGATTATATGTGGCTGGGGTTAGATGTTTCGTGTAGAGTAAGAGAACTTCAAGAGTCTGCACTACTGTTTGAGCCGGTAGTTGTGGTTATGTTCGGTACTGGATCTCGTCAATACGGTCGAACAAATGACGTTGTTGTAGCAGCAAAAACACTACCCATACATATTCGGGTCCTTGGCCGGCTATAAACCCGGGTCGTTCCGGTTACGTGGCAACGACTACCGAGGAAACTGTCGAGAGATGATGAAAGCAAGTGCCTGTAAGGGACATTCCTACTCAAAACCCATCAGCCAAAATGCTTTAAATGTCACTAGCAACATTTATTTTGTATTTACCCCAAGTGCTACCGGCTAGTACTTTGAGCTCCTTGACGCGGTTATATGTAGTCCGGGATATCCAAGTTTTTAGAACTAGGGTTTTTCAAATAATTTAAAAGATCGGGACGCAGCCACCAATAGAAAAAATTTGTCTCATCCCTCTGCGCTCACTAAAGGGCCAACTGAATTGCAATTAAAATGAAAAACAAAAACGAAAACGAAAACCTAAGCAATATGCGAAGGCTAGAATATTTCTATGTATGTAACATAACACATATACATATATACACATATATATATATATATATATATGCAAAACGTTGTTCTCGATACGTTTACGTTGTTGTACGTGTAACGTCTAAAGAAACGCAATTGCTGCGCGGCGCTCTGACACGAAGTGGACGCTGCGGCAGCAATTGGCTGCGTTTGCAGTTGCTGTAGATGTTGGTGTTGCTGCTGCTGCTGTTGCTGCTGCAATTGCTGTTGTTCTAGCAACTTTTGCTGCTCTTGCAGCAGCTGTTGTTGCTGTTGCCTTTGATACTTTTCCACTTCAGCTTGCACATGTTGTTGCAATTCTTTTTGTTGTTGCTGATGGTGCTGCTGTTGCCGCTGTTGATGTTGACTGCGATGATAATGCCTGACTCTACGCAATGGTGCCTGTGGCTGTGGCTGTGGCAGCGCCACCGATTGTAGGCGACCAGCACCAGCAACACCAATTAAACCAGCTGTAGGCGCAAATGGCCTGCTATACTTTTTATATGGCATTTGTTGTTGCAGCAGCAATTGCTGTTCATGTTGTTGTTGTGACTTTTTTACATGCAACGCTGTGGATGTTATTGTTGCTGGCAATTGCTGTTTATTAGTAGCAACAGTAGTAGTGGTAGTAGTGGTGGTAGTAGTAGTGGTAGGAATACTAGCACTGGTAGTGGTAGTAGTAGTAGTTGGGGTTTTTTCTTTAGGACTCACATAAACAGTTAACGATTTTCGTTTCTTTAACGATGATATGCCGTCCAAAATCGATGATGCTAAACTCGGTGCTTGCTGTTCACCATCCTCTGAATGTTGTTGTTGCTGTTGATTGGTGCCATCTGCACCAATTGTTGATATGCTAACATTGTTGTCGAGCAATTGTTGCCTTTTATTGCAATCCAACCAACTGCGTTGTTTACTTTGCGAGGCAATGCAACGATTCTTGAAGCTCTGCCAGGAATTCAGGTAACTGATGCACGCATGACAGATGCGCAGCGATAGGTGATCATCGGGATTTATCTAAAAATATTAGAGGGAGAAAACATTATTATTAGAGGATAGGAAAATAATATATATTAATGTTATATTTTTCAAATTTAAAGCAGAAAAAATGATAATTGTTTAATCTCAGTCGAATATGGCACCTCAAAGTAATGGAAGACCATTGACACGATGAAGTAAGTACCCTATATTGGTGGATATCGAGGCGCATTCAATAAAAGTGGTGACACTAGACCAACAACAATGCTCTGTACGTTTGATAGTCAAAGCAAAGTGTTGAGAAACTAGAAAAGAAATAATGAAGTCGCCTTGTTTCATTCTAGCCTGACAGCCACATGGACCCGGCGAAAGAAAAAAACAACTCAGCTGATTTACCAACACCACCTTTAATAGATTCCCCTTGGTGGGTATGACACCAAATTGGAACATCTCATCGCAAAGTGCACCAGACAGAGTTAGTTTATCGGGTCAGCAGCTTTAGTCCCCAGTGCCATTCCGGTAACGTAGAACCGGCTGCCATGGGAATGCATTGCAGGCAAAGAGCTTCAGCTGCCTTGCGGAACCCGCGTAACTTTGGTCCAATTGCGTTCTGCATTTTAGGCAGGTTAAGCTCCTCCTTTGTCGTCCGAATGGATACAAACGCTCCGGCTTTGAAAGTATTCGATGCGGTACCAGCTGGTGGTAGCAGAGGAAGAGGAAGGCCTCCACTGCGTTGGAAAGATCAGGTGGAGAAGGACATGGCTTCACTTGGTGTGTCCAATTGGCGCCGGTTAGCACGAGAAAGAAACGACTGGCGCGCTTTGTTAAGCTCGGCCAAAATCGCGTAAGCGGTTATCGCGCCAATTAAGAAGAAGAGAAGCTCCTCTTTTATACAGAATCGATCCCGAAATACGCAATATATGTCCAGCATGTGAAGGCACCCCGCACAACACTAACCACCTTTTCACATGCCCCATCAAACCTATTCACCTAACACTCCTCTCCCCTTGGACTCAACCCGTCGAAACAGCACTGGTCTGAGTTAGACGAAGACGACCGGTTTCATCGCAAAAAGTCTGAATTTTTCATTTAATTCATCGTTCCTATATTAGCGTTCGCAAAAGAAGGCGCGCTGAGAATTTCAAGGTGTTATTAAAACAACATCCAAGTAAAGTCTGCTGCTGGTCGGTAAAATCATCAATTTGTTTAGCACCCGTCGCTAAAAGTTTCAGTATAGTTATTTTCAATTAAAAATTTGGCCGAGTTTAACAATGCGCGAGAGTCGTTTCTTTCTCGTGTCTAATCTTTCCAATGCAGAGCAGACCCTCTCCTTCCTCTGCTACCACCAGCTGGTACCGCATTGAATACTTTCAGAGCCGGAGCGTTTGTATCCATGCGGACGACATGACCCAGCCAACGGGGCCGCTGGATCTTTATTCGCTGCGCTATGTCTATGTCTTCGTAAAGCTCACACAGCTCATTGTTCCAAAGTCTACGATACTCGTCGCTACCAACGTGCAAAGGTCCAAAAATCTTGCGCAGAATCTTTCACTCAAACACTCCAAGTGTCGCTTCATCGAATATTGTCATCGTCCAAGCTTCTGAGCCATACGATAGGTCGAGCATGATAAGAGCCTTGTAGGGTGTTAGTTTTACTACTCAATTGCCTACTCAGCCCAAAGTAGCCCTTGTTGGCAAGAGAGAATCTACGTTGAATTTCAAGGCTGACTTTGTTATCGGTTTTAATGCTGGTCCCTAGATAAATGAAGTCTATTGCAACCTCGAAATCATAACTACGAACGGTGACGTGGGTGTCGATACGCGAGTGCGCCGACTGTTTGTTGGATGACAGGAGTCACCTCGTTTTCTGCTCTACCAGACCCAACTTCAAAAAACTTCACTAATAGAAAAAAAAAACTTGTTCTGTCAAGTGTCTCCAATGGGCATCAAACATATTTGGTTCAATTGAATTGTAGTCACGCAAAATGTGACTCGGTAACAGCGTCTGCTGCTGAATTTTTTAACCTTTTATGTGCATTCCCACGACAGTCAATTCTGCCTTAACGAAATTACCCGGATTTATATCCGACCAAGGACTTGTCACTCCAGCAATATTCCCCGCACATGTATAGGGAATGTTTATGCTGCTACTACAAGAACAACCTTTTATGTGTGCAATTCTGTTAAAAGAAAAAAACGGCTATAAGCAAAATAAAAATTACGACAGCTGAAACTCAATCTTCAATATCAAATTGGTTTGCGTTTTCTAGATTTTAAGATGCAAATAAAAAAGCGGCTGCCATAGCCGAATGGGTTGGTGCGTGACTACCATTTGGATGTGCGTAAGCTCGAATCTCAGTGCACGACACAGCAAAATGATAGAAAAAGTTGTGTCTAATAGCGGTCATCCCTCGGCAGGCAATCACTGGCAAACCTCTAAGTTTATTTCTACCATGAAAAAGCTACTCATAAAAAACCATTTGCCGTAGGCGACTCGGCTTAAAGCTGTAGGTCCCTCCATTTATGGAAAAACATAAAGACGCACACCACAAATAGGAGGAGGAGCACGGCCAAACACATAATCATATGTATGGAAGTTTGGTATCGTTAAAATGAAAGCATGCAATATTTATATGGATTTTTTTATTAAATTTTTCAACTATGTTACATTTTTCAACTACGTTTAACCCATAGATGCTCAATGTCTTTGACAACCCCTAGTGAAATTTTCCAAGGAATCTTTTTGTAGAACATACTAACCCTTTAATACCCAGTTTAAGAGTGATTTTGAACAATTTTTGAAAAAATGGGTTAAATAGTCACATAACGGTGTGATTCAACAGGTTAAAATGTTATACAAAAAAATTTATAATTGAATTTTACTAAAAGTCTTCTAAGAGGAAATTTGAGAAAAATCAATATTTGTACTAGATTTACCAGTATTGTTTAAAGTAGTAGTCTGGTAACTTATTTTGAAAATTTCGAATTTCGGTTTTTTACATATTTTGAAAGTGCGATATATTGGTAATATACTGTACAAATTTTAGACCGAAATTCGAAATATTGACGAAATTATAGCACATACATGAGAGCGGCTCGTACTTGCGCGGCTCAATTGCTAAAACTTTAAACGCGTTTTTCTCAAAACAACGTTTTTCCGGATGGCCGTCGTGAAAACAAATTTTCTATCTAACGAATTGAGCTGAAATTTAGATATGTTTTTCTACACATCAATAGTTCTGGCGGGTAGTAGATTTAATTTATTTCGTCCCTAACTTTCCATTTTTTAGTCCGATTTCCACCTTAAAAAAAGGCAATTTTCTTACGAAGTCCGCCATTTTGTTATTTTTTATCAAAATCATTTGATCATACTACCCGCCAGAACGACAAGCACACTGATTAATAAGCAATTTGTTATTTCTGTTTCAGATGACCACAAGTGACGAAATCACGCCGGCCAGCCACTGTACCTCTTTTTTTTGCCGCTTGCTGCAGTGTACAAAAATAATATCAAAACATTTAAAAAAAAAAAAAATTGTTTTGAACACCTTCTGATACCTTTAATAACATATCACAAAATCAAACCGATTGAATTTTATTTTCCCTTCCAAAAAATGTCCCAAACATTGCTCCAAAAAACGTGTAAGTTACCAGACTACTACCTTAAGAGGACAGATACCTGTAAAATTTCGAATTGTTTTTTTTTTTTTCATAAAATATTAATGTAATCCTTTGAGAATATGTCAAAAAATTTTAAGAACGTAAATTTAAGTATTTCTTACATTATAGATCGTCAACCGTGACGACTCTATTCTTTGCGTTCGAGCGCTGGGAGAGGTTGAATTTTCATGTATTCAAACTTTAGAGGCGTTTTTCTCAAAACTATATTTTTCCAATTGGCGTACACGATAAATAGAAAAGTTATTGACCGATCTCCTTGAAATTTTGCACACATCTCTTCTATATTACTTTCTATCTGAATTTACAATTCGAAAATTTTTCGAAAAATAGGAAAATTCACCCCAAAATTCTTTTTTTTTGAGCATTTTGTTCCGCGATTTTTTTTTACATTTATTGTTAATTCATATAGAAATTATGAAATTAATAAACAAAAAAGTGTTTGGTTTTTTCTATTCAGGTCACTGACGCTGATGCTACAATGCCCGCCGATGAGAAGCCCCACTGCGACCTTCCTGGAAGAATTGAGTTTACATCCGCCATTTTAAATGATTAAAATAAAAAACAAAAATGTATATTATTTTAATGTATAAATAAACTGTATGCAAATTTAAAAAAAAAATATATGGACTTCTTCATTTTAAATAATTTTAATGAAAATCAGGGAAAATATGGCCGTTGACAGGTATCTGTCCCCTTAATATGGCATTTGATCAATATTGCGAAGCTTTAATACGCTGCACAAACAAAAAATTGTGACCCGGTAGACCAAACCCCAGTTAGGGTTTTAGTATTCTATATGAGTACTTTCATTTGCAATGGGTTTGGTTTGGGCCCGAGCCGATGGCCTTAAAATTGTCGCACTGTGTTATTGATTTATTTATCTTAGTAAAATATTTATTTTTTTAATTCGCACTGAAAATATTAAAATGGTATTTGAAAATTTTCACAATCCTATTTGGGAGATTGATTTTAAATTGCTGCCGCAAATTACGTCTACCTCCGGCGACCGGCAGTAATGGTAGCTGCATAGGAGTAGGAGTATGAGCCAGTACGAGTAGGAACAGCAGCGGTAGCATGCATACATATGTAAACAAACATATAACAGTACATACATACACATAACAGTAGTTATAATGAGGCAGCAAGGAAATACCAACTGCAGCAGTAGCAGCTGGGGATGTCAATGACCTTTACTGCTCAACATAGTGCATGTAGAATTGTGTGTGTGTTTGTGTGCGTGTGCGGATAAACTTATGCCAACACTACAACACCGCTCACATCAACCCGCACGGGTACAACCCCCTTGCACCTTGCAACGAAAATATAGGAAATACGTACACACATACGCACATACATATGTGTTTGTACATATACAGGGTGCTGTAAGCTCGGGTGAATGCATGCGTATTTCACAATATACCACACACACACATACATACATACAAACATATGCAAAATGCAATTTTGCACGCCGCCGCCCGCAAAGACAGAAGTCAACGTAAACAAACAGTCAAGTGCGATTAGAAACAAAACGAAGCTGGAAGTGATAAGCAACCAAAAGGAGAGTCGTCATCACCTTGTCGCCTTGCATTATCAAATAGCCCCTTTGTGGGAGGAATAAAAGGTATTTAATTGAATATTTTAATTTTTCATTTAGGCCATATGCCAATAGTTTCTGCATACAAACTGCATATGTACATACTAGTTGTTGTTAGCACACACAAGCACACATATCACTTAACGGAAAATAGATGTACACAGAATAGTTAGTTGGAGCTTGTTATTGCCCGCGAAGCACTCAAGCCGATTAAACACAAACCCTTTGTCATTTAACAGGGATAATGATTAAAGGCAAGCAAACACATGGGTACGTACGTACATACATACATGCACAAGCGTATGGGTGTGTGTGCGTATGTATGCGTAAAGGGGCAAGCGAGTGTTTATAAGTGACTATATATGCATATATATGTATGTGTGTGTTAATCTACATACATTTATATATGTGTGCCTGTATGTATATATGCCTGCATGTAAATATGTATGTACTGCATGTAAATCAAATAAGTGCATCGAAATGCATTACAAATAACTACGTACAAACTTATATACATACATACGCATATATACACAAGTACAGCTGTGAGAAAAATATAAACAGTAGTGTTTGATAAAACAGCTGACCTAAAAAAAATTAAGAACTTTACTTTTATCGCAAAATGGCTGGCACTGAGTAGAAAGGGAGTTCCCGCCAATATAATCCGCCTCATCAAAGCCCTCTACGAGAACTCGGAACTGGCAGTGCTTCACAAAGGCGATATCAGCGATCCATTCACTACCAACGCTGGCGTAAAGCAAGGTTGTCCCCAGTCATCCCTTCTCCTCGTCAACGTCCTTGATGACGTCATGAGCCAACAGACCCTGCACAAAAACAGCATCGTATAGAGTTTCACCAGACATCTTGAGGCCCTGGACTTCGCCGATGACATCTGCCTCCCGTCTCACAAACTCTCCGACATACAAGCGAAGGCGGACAAACTAGTCGCGTTGGCAGGCACTGTCGGGCTGGAGGTCATCATCACCAAGACCAAGGCCATGAGAGTTAACCACAATAACACAAGACAGATATTGGTTGACGGATGTCCGGTGGAATTCGTTGAAGGCTTCTGCTACCTCGCCTGCATCATCACGGCAGATATTTGAGCAGATGAAGATGTCAACTGCAGGTTAAACAAAGCAAGGGCAGTATAGGGGAGTTCGCAAATCTCCAGGCGCACTAAACTACGAATATTCGGCTCATGCGTGAAGGCAGTTTTGTTGTACGGAAGCGAAACATGGCTGGTCTCTAACACCATCATCTGCAGGATATTCTGGCCAAACACCATCAGTAACGACGCACTGTGGAGACTAACGAACGAGGAACCCATCCTTAGGCAAATCAAAGGCAGAAATTGGCGATGAATAGGACACACATTGAGCAAACCACCAGATAGCATCACGCGAATGGCACTGAACTGGAACGCGCAAGGAAGCAGAGGCCACGGTCGACCAAAAAACACTTGGTGAAAGTCGATGCTGCGCAAACTAGCAGATGCCGACATCTCATGGGACGGTGCAAAAACAACAGCATAGAACCGTGTACGATGGAAGAGTCTTGTCGAGGCCCTATGCTCCCGAGAGAAGTGAACAAGGGTAAAAAAAACTTTTATCACAGCAAGTGATGATTGAATTACGAAATTCCATTGATATGGGTAGGCATAAACATTGCGATCCATACTCTGAATAGTCACAAGCAATAAATGGAGTACTCTATTCCTAGACCCACCTTCGGCAGACTCTTCAAGCCGAGTATACCATCAAGAAGAGGGGTCTAAGCGAGTTTGTTGTTGTTGTTGTAGCAGCATACAAAACCCTGTCAATGCAGTGAAGACTACCGGTCGTCTTCGTCTAGCACACCCAACCGTAGGCCCAGGAAATTTGCTGTTGGGCGCAGTGAGTTGGCCGTACAGACCGACTATCACCACAACCTAACCTAAGCATTATGATCCAGAGATCGAGTTGAAATTTCTTTATGAAGCTTCGAAAAACAAAGGTGCCAAAAAAGCATTTAAATACCAGAAATCTCAGCCAAACAATTAAAACGCTCGTCAGCTACTAATTTAACTGCAGCAATAATTCGGAATAAACTCACTTAAGCTCGAAAAAAAACTCTCTTAATTCTCTCAACTCGAAAAGCTTCCGAAAATGTTCAACCATAACAAAAATCGTGGAACAAAGATTACACTTGGCGGAAAACCATATTAGTTAGACTGACGATAGTAAAAATTGTTTTTTTAACTCAGATCGAGAAGTTCACACTAAGTTCTTCAAATTCCAAATACACTATAAAAACCGTTTAATGCAGTGATAATAACAGAATGGTATGGGGACAACGGTATGGTGAAACACAATTTTGAATATTACTAGGGAAGATTTTGGTAAAGAAAAAATGATGTCATCTAAGAACATGGAATTGCTGAGTCTGTAGCTCCCACTTGGCCAGCCGTCCAGGATTGATAGCACAAAAGTCATTAACTTCGAGAAGATGTTCAGAATTGAACGGGACGACAAGGTGAACTGAGTACACCTACACCTCCAAAGCACAAAAAAACTGGTGCCGGCTAGCACGAGAAAGAATGTTGTTGTTGTTGTAGCAGCATAAACATTCCTTTTACATGTACAAGCAATGCTGCTGAAGTGACAGTCCTTGGCCGGATATAAATCCGGGTCGTTCCGGTTACGTAGAAGCGACTGTCGTGGGAACGCACGAGAAAGAATCGACGAATTGGAGTGCTTTGTCAAATTCGGCTAATATCGCGTAGGCGGTTATCGCGCTAATCAAGAAGAAGAAGAACATCCCTTATCGTTCGTTCTTCACTCCTAAACTTCTCCTTGATGGTGTGTTGTCCCATAGGAAGGTAGGACCCGAGTTCTATTGGCAGCGAAGCCGCAGCCTCTCTAGCCAAAGCTTCAATCACATTCAATAATTACTGAGATAGTATGGCCTTTGATGGTCAAACCCGCCCATTCTTATTAATGACAGGTTTGCATTGCGAGAAAAAAGTCCACCCAGACACATCTCCACTCTGAATGTTTTGAAAAGGCGCAATTCTCAGAAAGCCTCTCCCAGCATGCCCTACATACCCCACATTTGGCCCCAGATTGCACTTGGACCCTGCCGAAAGGGGTCGTGCGTTTTCTTGAAAATGGCTGGAGCAGTCAGATGGGAGTGATACTGCCACCAGTTTTTACACGATTGTATATACTTGATTCCATATCTATTAGTATATAGCATCTCAGCTATGGAAATGTATACGAAAAGCTTCTAAATGCGTGCGTATGTGCTCATATGTATGTATGTATGTATGTGCATACACAAGTAATTAGCATACATATGAACATAACTATGAAGTTAAGTAGCAACATTAACGCATACAAATAACTACATATGCCTACATATATTTACTTGTATGCATGTTTGTATGTGTGTATGTATGTATGACATGTAAGTACATACATAGCTGTGTGACTATATACCCATGCAGCATATGGATTTACCCATATATAGTAAATGCACACACAAGTCTCATCGCATGACGTTTGAACGGTAGTTAATTGCAACAACAATCTTAATTATAATTATCCCGGCAGAAGACATAACAAAATCGAAGAAAGCAGCAGAATAACAAAGAAGAAAATTACCCATACCAAAAGGAGCAAAAGAAAAAGTGGAGATGCAAAAGGGTAGCCTACGCCAGGAATTTGGTGAGATACAGATATATATCTGTATGCATGTAAGTATGCATAAATGCATTTATAAGCACATAATTATAGGTAAATTCACACATACATATAAATAAATCTGCATTTATGCTCTTCATTATATTAAAATCAGACACACACACACACATACACGTACCCTTTTGCAAACTTACGTATTACATACATACATACACACATATATCCACTTACATTCCCCCATAAATATGCAAGCAAGAAAACTGTACACCACCACGAATACATTTCCAAGCAAATATTGTAGTATACGTAAACTTAGGTTGGAATGCCTCTAATTGCCGCAAGGTGTACGAGTGTACAGCCCATCACTTCGACAGTAAGGCGGTGGTCCATTTGATGTTCATTCACCTCACCCATGCCCACGTCCATTGTCCAGAATCACTTACTCACGCAGAACTCCTTTGTGCAGCATCCTCCCGCTTTTTGCATTGTGCCTACTCGTACCACTAACGTCGCCAAACTTCTATCTTGGAACGACAATAAAATTAACCGAATCCCATTCAATCCATCCGCAATTCAACTGTTTGTTGTGCAATCGATCGATGCATTGAAGAGAAAATTGGCGTAAAAGAAATGCAGTAATTGTGCAAAATTCAAGAAAGGATTCGAAGAATACTGCGACACGCAAATCCAAGGAAAGTTATGAATATTGAGCATTTTTTTGTTAAACACTCGGGCAACCAGGTCTGGCCCCGTTCAAGGATACTTTTTAAAAGTTATATCCATAAATCGACAGAAAATTTAATTTTAGGAAGCTACCTGGAAACTCTAGTTGTTGTTGTTGTAGCAGCATAAACATTCCCCCTACATATATGCAGAATGCTACTGAAGTGACAGTTCTTGTTGTATATAAATCCGGATCGTTCCAGTTACGTAGAACCGACTGTGGTGAAAGTGCCAGTCGTTAGCTATAATAAAAAGAAGTTAAATTCACGTTTAAAGTTGAAAAAGGCTTTTCTGGGCAGACCCGGATGCCGAAACGGAGGGTTAAGGAATGGACCCTGCCTTGAGTTTGGTACTTAAAAGCCCATTGCACTCCTCTAGCAATGCACTCCTCTAGCAATGCAGCATTAAACTTTGTATTGTGGAAAACTTGAAGGCAGGTTTTTTTTCGTTGTTTTTTTTTTTTTTGAAAAAGAAAAACAAAAAGTAAAATTTTAAAAAGAATAATTAAAAAAAAAATTAAATAAAAATAAAAATAAAAAAATTAAATACAAATAAAATATAAAAAAAATTAATAATAAACATAGTAATAATAAAAAAAAAATAATAACAAAAATAGTAATAATAATAAAAAAATAATAATAATTAAAATAAGAATAAACAAAAAATTAAATATTAAATACAAAATAATATTATAAACAATTAAAAAAATTAAACAGAACCAATTAAAAAATAAAATAAAATAAAAACACAATTCAAAAAAAATAAATAAAAAATTAATTTATATTACCAGCTTTCGCTAATAAAAAATAATAATAATGAAAAAATAATAATTATAAAAAAAAAATTAATTAGGTACTAAATAAAAAATTAAATACTAAATAAAAAATTAAATATTAAATAAAAAATAAAAAATGAAATTAAAAACAATTAAAAAAATTAGAAAAAAAAACAATTAAAAAAAATAAAAATAAAATTAAAAAAAACAAAACAATTAAAAAAAAGATAAAAATAAATTTATATTACCAGCTTTCGCTACAGAAACAAAGAATCGAAAATGTTAATGCGGCATTAATTGTAACCTTTTAGCAGTGAATTTGCTGCGGATAGAAAGATCCCAACCACAAGAGGTTTAGTAAAAACGCATAACTCTCATCAAGGATAAACTGAGAATGCCTACGGGCTCTCCGAAGACCCCAATACACCTTATTCTTGTAAGCTGCGCTACAGCGCTATAGAAGTTTGAGACATCTCGGCCATTTGCAGCCAGAAGAAACGCACAAACGCTGAAGTCCAACCCAGCTCTATCTTAAGTTGAATAAGGGAACTAGGTTTGGAAGAGGTACTGTGACAAATAGAAGGCACAAAAGACCATGAGGTCAAAGTGCAAACCTCGTATAAATCTGAATCTGGCCAAAAAAACGGCACAACAAAAAAGAACCGCTCACTTCACACGGCCGTCGGTTCTACGTTACCAGAATGACTCGGGTTTTTCCCGGCTGCCATGGAAATGCCGCTAGGTAGGTAGGTAGTTAAGTTAAAGTTAGAATCAAGCCACCTTGAACAGGTAGCAATAGCAGGGTTGCAATATTGATTTTGTTTTTATTTGATATCTAAATTCGCAAATTTTGTTTCAATTACTCAAAACTGTCAATATTTGTTTATAGATTTTACATTCTAGGGACCAAAAACAAACATTTGTTTTTGCTCTACTACTACTACCTGCTCAATGTGCCTTGATTAGAAGTGCCCAGTACGATAAAAATAGAAGATAGCTTCACTCAAAGATTTTGTATTATGACATCTCCATCAGAATCAAGCCTTCAGCTTCAATAGATATTATATTATTTTTCGAATTGCTTTTCAAAAAATATCAAACAAAAGATAAACAAAGTAGTAAAATAGCTTTTTTAAGCCGTGCAAATAATAAGAAAAAACTAAAGAGGAAAATAAAGCATGCGTGTGTGCCTCCTTCGATGTTGGGCAATTGCCTTTATTTTCTCACATGTGGTGAAATTATGATTTATGTAGCGAAAACTTTTTACTTTTATAATCAGTTCTATATTTTTGTCACATTTATGTTGGTTCTGTAGAGTAACGCCTTACAGGAAAGATTTATGCAATATTGCAGCTTTCAGCACCATCTCGATACAATTTTTTTAAATTATATTTTTATTAACTGAATAATAATTTTACAATTTAATTTCCATAATTACCGCGGAAATCTGATATTTCTAGATTTATTTTATTATTTTTTTTATTTTTTAATTTTTATTATTTTTTTCCATTTTTTATTTGTATTTTTATTTAATTATTTAATTTTTTAGATATACATATACATATTTTTTTTAACTTTTATTTATTTTATTTTTTTTTTTTAATTTTATTTTATTTATTTATTTCTTATTTTACTTTATTTACTTATTTTTATTTTTTTCTTTATTTTATTCATTTTTTTAATTTTTTTTTTTTATTTTTGTTTTTTTTTCTTCATTATTATTTTGTTTATTTATTTGTTTCTTTATTATTATTTTTTATTTATTTATTTATGTTTTATTTTTTTATTTATTTTTTTATAATTATGTAATTTATTTAATTTATTTGTTTTCTTTTTAGTTTTTTATTTATTTATTTTTTATTTCCTTTATTAATTTTTTTTATTTATTTCCTAATTTCATTTTTCATTTTATTTAGTATTTATGTTTTATTTTATTTATATTTCATTTTATTTATTTTTTTGTTTGATTTATTTATTTTTTACTTTCCTTATAAATTTTTTGTTTTATTTAGTCATTTTTTATTTTATTTTTGTATTTTATTTTTTTATTTTAATTTTGTATTTTATTTTTTTTATACATTTTTTTCATTATGTGATTTACTTCATTTATTTGTTTTTTATTTCATTTATATATTTATTTTTTACTTTATTTGTTTATTTTTTACTTTATTTATTTGTTTTTTATTTTTTTTTTGTTTTATAATATTTTTTTTTTGTTTTATTTTTTTTATAATTTTTTTATTTTTTTTTTCTTTTATTTATTTATTTATGTGCTTTTATTTTTTTTTTTGTCTTTTTTTCTTATATTTATTTATTTTGTATTTTATTTATTTATTTTTATTTTATTTATTTATTTTTGTTTTTTGTCTTATTTCTTTATTTTCTTATTTAAGTGAATCATACAACCACAACAGTGATTGACCTTAAGAATAGCCTGCTAGATAAAAGAATTAACAATAAAATTAAAAGTAAATTTGCAGTTAGTAGTGAAGAAGTTAAAGTTGTGGAAGGTAGTAAAGCAATATTAACGATATAAAACTAATAGTAGAGATTAATTGGAATTAATTGAAAGAATGAAAACATTATTTAAGTACATTCCACAATGTTTGGCAAGATAGCGAATCAATTTAGGCGCAAGTTCTATTTTACACATTTAATTTTTCGTAGCAAGTTACTCCATTATCTAATCAATACTTTGTCATGTTACTTTTTTTAAGTCATCATAGTGGATATTACACTATTGGATATTCCGAAATCATTTCATTATTTTATTACTAAGTTTGAACACAAGTTTGTGAAATATTGCAAAATATTTATTTCCAAATTAAATCCAAGATTGACGCCAGCGTCCAAAGTATTTTCATCCGCAATCCCACAGCCACGTGAACGGAGCTTTAATTTGCTAGCCGTGCAAAGTTCCAAAGCACACGCTAACCACATAACCACAGCGATACACACAACACATAAGCATTTTTTGTGGAATACAACGATAAAATGTACCAGATAGCTAACAATGTTGGCGACGTCACTGCTGGCGTTCTCAAGGGTGAGTTAACGAAGACGCTGACGTGGTACTCGGTCCAGCCAGCCAGCAGAGCAAGCGAGCCTATCAATCGAGTTCAGAAGTTGATGAGCCACCTACAAATTTGAATACAAAAATTTCGAAAACGATTTTGGAATATTAACGGAACTTTAAAGCAGAACAGAGAGCCGAGAATCTGAGTAAAGAGCACTCACACTCACAGCAGAGTAAACGAGTGCCTCAATAACTGGCGGAGCCTCAGCAGAACAACAACGAGTCCATACAAACAAACAGCGAAAGCGTATGAAACTCATGGAGTGAAGTGTGATGTGAAACAAGCGGATACGTTGTATGACAGAAACCGAGGCATCGCAAGCTGCGTGAAGCGTAGTTTTAGTGTTGCTGTTCCAGTATTATAACCTGCAAACGAGCGCTTGAATGATGCGATTTGATGGAAAATGTAGTAGCGTGCGCATCAAACAATTGTAAGCTCCAAATCTCAATGCACTTATGAACGCTTGGCCGAAGGTTCAGCGCTCACAGTAATAAACATCAGCGTCAAACAGCCAAAAAATATCATGACGGAAGCTAAGCAGCTCATTAAACAATAAAATCCTATAAAACTCGCCGTCAAATTGTGTCTCACTCAAAAACTGGAATTTATTGGTGTAGAAGGGCTGCCATTGCAAAAGTAAACGTGCTTATCTACATATGTTGGTAAAAATAAGAAATTGAAGTAGTTAATGCATGTACATGTACATATGTACATCACTTATTAAAACATTTCTGAATTCCCTTGCAGGATAGTGGAGAAAGTTTTGGGAAGAAAATTATTTCCCAATGAATATTTTTCGTCACGCTGTACCGGGTGCAAAGGTGAGGCTAACATCAAACCATTATAGCCTCTATAGCCGTTATAGCAGTTAATTCTGATTAAAATTTTAAAATGGCAGACGGTCGTTACGCGGATTAGTGTACAGCTGATTTACTTATTGGATACGTTTGTCAGTAAAAGATGGGCCTCAGGCAACAAATACGGGTATTAACTAAGGCGAATTGAGTATCTAAGGTGACGCATTTAAAAAACCGTTACTTTATTTTCCGCTATTTTAACAGGCCTGACGTCAGCTCCATTCGCAATACAAAAAAAAACGAACAAAGCAAACCAAAGTAGAAGAAATTAGTTGTTTGTGAAAATTCAGTGAATGGCTTGGTAATATGAAGATTCGTTAGATTTCAACTAATGAAACTAATAAAAACGAAATGCCGTTTGTTAAAATGTGAAAACACAAATTAATGTAAAACCTCCAAATGCAGTCTATTTGCATTTGTATGCGGAAGACGCCGTGGCAAGAAAGTGGGGGTGTGTGCGTTTAATTTCTTGTGTTTGGTTGTTTCCATTGCTTTCGCCTATTCTTCTTTTTCATAAACAACTAATTCCCCTTCCTTTTGTTTGTTTATGCATGGACTCTTACGACACGGCGAATTCGGAAGGCGCCAATCTCTTACACTATCATTCGTGGGTATTAACTTCCCTGATACTAGGAAATAATTATTGATTTAAAAAAATCTTAAATTGCAATTTCTCCGAAATATCAAATGGCAAATACATATGTACGTATGTGTATAGGGTCGTACGAAAAATAGCGACTTCGGAGATTTTATCCATGAACTTGTGGTGATGGCTCTACTGTTTTGTTTACTCGAATGGATAAATAAAGAGATAGCTTGATTTAAATGATAATTTGAAGGAAAGCATGCTTTTGCGGTGGCACCCCTGGTAAGTCCAATTAATTTAAATTTCGATAGGATACAGTTTACTATACAAAAATTCAATGGAATATGAAAAGACATACTCAGAAACTTTGTAAAGATTCTGATTAAAAGGTTTACATTTTTTTTTTTTTTTAATTTGTTAAATTTTTTTGAATTTTGTACAAGCCCTAGAACTTAGATTTATAAGGTTTTTGTTATATTGGGTTGGCAACTAAGTAATAGCAGACTTCACTCATAGATGGCTTCAGTTGAATTTTTAGGCTTGCAGACGTAGTACAAATGTAAAAGACATTTTGTTGTTTGATAGTTGGCAATTCAGCTGCCAATCGGTAAAAAAAGTTTAATGATCGGCCAGATTTATTGGAAAAAGTAGTGAAAAATTGGGCACTCAGCTAATTTGCTGCCGTAAAAGGGAGACGTAAAACAAAAACTGAGATTGTGTTGTTCATATAAGAAAAAATCAAGAATAAAATGAATAGCGACAGATGCAAGATGCATCTATTAAAGGTAGCATCGGCAAATCAACTGATTTTTTTTCTTTCGCCGTGTCCATGTGGCTGTCAGCTCAGAATGAATCAAGGCGAATTCATTTTTTGTTTTCTACTTTTCCAATACTTTGCCAAACGTACATTGTTGTTGGTCTAGTGCCACCACCTTTAATGAATGCGTATTGGACTGATGGGGGAAAAAGCAAGAATGAGCGCGCCCAATTTCGTTGTCAATTCCCCTATTACATAGCAGCCAAAGTTACTCTCACAATTTTGCTTTTGATGGCCAAATCTTGTAATCTATCATTCTTGATTTTTTTATAGCTTTTATATATTTTTTTTTTTTGCTTTTATATTTTTTTATAGCTTTTATATGTGTGCAATTGAGAAACATTCTCTCGGTCGCCAATAATTTTCAAATACAAATTTCTCAATGAATATTTTTCTCACCTCTTCAGTTTTTATCGAAAAATATTGTTTCGCTAATGATAAGCTTTCAACATATCAGGCGGCCGCTGCACCTGAATGAATTGGTGCGTGACTACTTTTCGGAAGTGCGCAGGTTCGAATCCTCGTGCAGCGAACACCAAAGTAATAGAAAAAGTGTTTTCTAATAGCGGTCGCCCCTCGGCAGGCAATGACAAACTGACGAGTGTATTTCTGCCATGAAAAAGCTCCTCATAAAAAACCAGCTCGTAACAACATCAAATTGGAGCAGAAGATCGGCGAATCTCCTAAAAAGGGTGTAAGCGCCAACTATACATATACACTCACCGAAAAAAGTATGGGCACAGTACTACCTAAATATTTTAAATGTCATAAAATTACTTCACATATGCAAACAAAATCAAAAGCATTTAATTACGAAAAAAAAAAACGAAAATCTTAGACTTGTAACATAATTTTTAGCCAAAAAAAATTGTTGCCACAAAGATAAATAATTTGGTATTTGTTTCTAATGGTAATATTAAGTAAAGTGTAGATAATCCTTTCCTTATTATAATTACATTTTGTCTATTTGGCATTGAGGATACCAGTTTTTGGGTAATATTTGATCCAATTTTCGCCATTACTGCTTTCAGTTGTTCTTTGTTTGAAATATGATGGTTTCGTATGGGTTTTTCCAGCATATCCCATGCTCAATGCTCGATGCGTTTCATGTCTGAGGATTGTTGTTTATAGTATGAGGAGTATTGTACAAGGTCCAGTTTTTAACAATATGAGCTGCATGTTTCGGATCATTGTCCTGTTGGAAATAATATTTCGACGACTGACCAACTGCGTTTTAATTTTTGCTTAAAATCATTTAAGTATGCCATCTTGTTCATAACTCTATCGATGAATACAAGTTCCCCACGCCGGATGCCGCCATACATCCCCATACCAAAACCCCACCGCGCTTCACCCTTGCTATCATGGTATTTTTTCCAACTCCGTATTTAGTTTTCGCCGTACGAGAATACAGCCATTACTTCGATATATATTAAATTGGCTTTCATCAAATTCTAGAAATCAGTATTTTTATGGATATATGATTTTGCCAAATAAACTTTTTTCTGCTGGTTTATTTAGCTTATGTATGGTTTCTTCCTCGGAACTCTTGCGCTATATCCAGCTCTTCTCAAAGTATTTTGCACTGTTCGGGGGTCAGCTCGGTGTCAAAACTTTCTTAAGCTCGGCTGCAATTCCAGATGAAGAAGCCCTTGGTGATTTTTTTACAATTTTTATTAAGTAGCGCTCCTCTTTTTCCATCAAATTTGTTGTTCGGCCCGATCTCTTGCGGTTTTCCAAATTTTCTTTTGCCTTTAAATCATTTTAAAATACTTCTCACACTATAGCAGCTATCAATAACAAATTTTCCAATTTCTGAAAGTGATTTTCCATCAGAAGTGAGGTTAAAAATAATTTTTCTTTCAGCAATTGGAAGTTTCGCTACTATTTCTACCCATTTTTTCGCGCATGCTGTAATACATAATGAAGCAAACTGTCAATTAACGAGAAATGCTTTGAAAATGCGAGCTTGATAAGGTTTATTTGTCAACGATTTTTTTACGTTATTGATAAGATATTGGGGCATATTGGGTAGACTAAAATGTTCGAGAACAAATTGCCGACCTACATAGACATGTGTGTGCACATGGCTTTAAATTCGGCGCTTACTTTATAATAAAACCAAAGTCGCTTTGATAAAAACTTTTTTGGTTTTGAATATTATTGAAAATATTTAACCTTTTTCTAATATAAAAAAATTGCGTCATTATTCACGATGTAAGCCACAAAAAACAAAAACAAAAATTGGCTCGATAAACTCTTGATGCTGATATCTTCTGTCAACAATAGATAATATTGAAGCAAGCAATTCAATTGTAAAAAGTTACATCTTATATATAAAATAAAGTCAACTTTTTGTGTGTGTTCGCTAACCGGCCGTGTCTTTGCACCGAATTAAACCAAACTTACACACATTGTTAAGTAGGTATTGAAGATGGTTTACGTATAGTTTGGATGCCTATTGGTGGATAGGGCTCGAGATATAGGTCAAAACGTGGACCCGGCTAACCTTCGGATGTGTATGTACAATATGGGTATCAGATGGAAGCTGTTGGTGAATGCTTTAGTTCAGAGTATTTTTCATGCCTTTCCGTGACTAGGGTCTCGAGATAGAGACCAACGCGTGGACCCTAGAATGTGTTTGTACAATATGGATATCAAATTGAAGCTGTTGGTGAATGCTTTAGTACAGAGTATTTTTGATGCCGCTCCGTCACTAGGGTCTCGAGATAGAGACCAAAACGTGGAGCCTAGAATGTGTTTGTACAATATGGATATCAAATGGAAGCTGTTGGTGAATGCTTTAGTACAGAGTATTTTTCATGCCGCTCCGTGCCTAGGGTCTCGAGATAGAGACCAAAACGTGGAGCCTAGAATGTGTTTGTACAATATGGATATCAGATGGAAGCTGTTGGTGAATGCTTTAGTTCAGAGTATTTTTCATGCCGCTCCGTGACTAGGGTCTCGAGATAGAGATCAAAACGGGGAGCCTAGAATGTGTTTGTACAGTATGGATATCAGATGGAAGCTGTTAGTGAATGCTTTAGTACAGAGTATTTTTCATGCCGCTCCGTGACTAGGGTCTCGAGATAGAGACCAAAACGGGGAGCCTAGAATGTGTTTGTACAATATGGATATCAAATTGAAGCTGTTGGTGAATGCTTTAGTACAGAGTATTTTTCATGCCGCTCCGTGACTGGGGTCTCAGATATAGGTCAAAACGTGGAGCCGGGTAACCTTTGGTTGTGTATGTACAATATGGGCATCAAATGAAAGCTGTCGATAAGTGCTTTAATACGGGGTAATTTTCATACCTATTGATGACTAGAGTCTCGAAATATATGGCAAAACGTGGAGCCGGGTAACCTTTGGTTGTGTATGTACAATATGGGCATCAAATGAAAGCTGTCGATAAGTGCTTTAATACGGGGTAATTTTCATACCTATTGATGACTAGGGTCTCGAAATATATGCCAAAACGTGGACCCGCCGTGTCTTTGCGCCGAATTAAACCAAACTTACACACATTGTTAACACTTGATGATCATGAAAAAAGAACATTTTTTTTTAATTTCAAATCAACGCAAATGAATAACTAAGAAACAATCGTCAAAAAGAAAAAAGGAATTTATTATTTTTTTAATTGACAATCGCTCACGTGCTTATATTTTTCTTATACATTTAGGAATTTTCACGTGGTGAATTGGAATTAATTAATGTAAGTTTTCATCAAATTTAGTGGATTTATTTTTTCGGTTCATATGCGATAAACTACGTTGCACCATGAGTGAATCAAATGATAAAAAAAAAAATAAAAAAACAAAAAATATAATCCACAAAGTTTCAGAATACCATAATTACAATAATGTTTATTACAGTACAAATGCCAAGACAATCGCGTATTCATATTAGTCGCTCGACAAATAATAACAGGCGCATGAGAAATGCTCGGAATAACGCGACATCAGAAGAACGTCAAGAAGAAAATGAAGCAAATCGGCAACGAATGGCACGGTCCAGATCAAATCGATCAAGGGACATCAATTTGAACAAAGCTGCTATGTAACGGAACTAGACTTGTAGTCAAACGATTGATGAATAATGTTATCGAAGAAACTATTTTAATTGGCAAATTCAAGAATGAAGACGTTCTAATACCGAGAATTCCAATGATTCCACCTGAATTGCCATTTGAATTCAAGCGTTTGCAACTGCCCATTCGTTTAGAATTTGCAATAACTATCAATAAATCACAAGGGCAAACTTTAGAAATATGCGGGATGAATTTAGAAGAACCAGTATTCACCCATGGTCAACTATACGTTGGCTGTTCACGTGTTGGGAAGCCAACAGCATTATATATTTACTCAAAAACAAATAGAAAAGCAAAAAATATTGTTTATGCCAAAGCGCTTGAATAAAGAATAAAGAAATAAATAATATGAAAACCATATCTTTTCTGTTCTAAACCATATCTATTATATTTTAGTGTGCCCAGCGAAGCGGGCGGGGTTTGCTAGTTTGTTATATCGTAGAAAACATTGTTTAAATCAAATTAATAATGATTTAGAGCTTCTCACCGAAATATGCTAAAAATACAATTTTTAATTGCCGCTCGCCTAAAACACACGTCTTTAAAAAAGGGATGGGAAAAAAATGGCGCTCTCTGGAGCGAAGCTTAATTTTTTTAATTAATTTGTTGTTAAAGTTGTGTATTTGCTGTCAGACACATAAAAAGAACAAAGTTCGTATCATGGTGAAAAGATTTTTAGAGGTGTACCACCTAGCAGACCGTTATTCGACTCTGAGCGAATTTGACAGATATGCCGACGTCATTCGTCGTCACAAAACAACTGACGTAGTATCCAAAGTTCCCCTCAAAAAAATTGTATTTCACCATACTTAAAGAGCAAACCTGGTATCTATCAACCTTGGTTCGAATGCAGGTTCTATTGAATTTTGAAGAATGTTTATAAACCCGCATTATTTTTGGCGTATAACTGCTTTTAGAATGCGTATAACCGTATCGAAAAATAAATTCCCCATAAATTAATACGTCGAATGTATGTGTTTAAGGCGCTGAAGAATGATGATAGATTAGGCGAACGCAATTCGCTTTGGGCGCTGAACTGCAACACTTCACTTGCATTCGTATTTTGTTTACATTTGCAGCCGTTTGGCAACCCAATATACCTGTCAGTTGCAATGAATTATTATTTTCGTTTCGAATTGGAAGGTTTGCATTTTTTTCACTCGCTATTTAGGAACCCCAAACCCCTAACATCTCCACCAAACTTAATTAAATTAAAAATTTTACTTTGCGTCAAATTGAAATTTGAATTACACCAACGACAACCCACACTTTTAATTTGCGGCATTCAAGTTTAAGTATGAACATTTGACAGTGAAAATTAAATGTGCGCCTTTTTTAGTTTTCCGGCATTTTAGTTTTCCAGCCACACAAATGATATTTTATTGAAATTCCTATTTACTATTCCTATTTTCCTAATTCCTATTCCTATTTACACGTAGACATTTTACTTTAAATTCCCCAACAAAATGAGAACAAAAAGATTGCCCGCCCTGCCTGACTCATTTATCATGCAGAGACAACGCATCAGCACCAACAAAAATGTTTAATAAAAACAACGTAAGCGCGAAACTCTGGCTACATATCCAGAATACATTCCATTCCCCAACGTACAAGCAAAAAAAATATACGTGTATTCCAAAAAGCACCACAACCTGAGCACATAACCTCAAAATCGCTTCCTCAAAAGACCAAACTTCGCCATGCTATGGAAAGCGTAGCAGCTAGTAGCAGCTGCTCAAACATGTTATGCAACTCTCAAGGTGAAACTGCTTGGTTACTCCAAATGTGCGATGTTGCTAGTGCTGTAGTTTTCAGCACTGTAACTACTCCCAGCGCTGTGCTTATACGTAGTCAATATTTTTTTATTGAATCCAAAGTAGCGCAGCACGAACAACAGCTGCGGCCAAATAACAACCTACTTTACTTTGTATGAGCTCTCAAATTACTCAGCTTATCAACATCAATTCATGTGAAAAGCAAACTGGTGTGCCAGCCGCATTAGCCTGTATAAAAAGCCAGCATTTCCTCTTTTGGAATCGGTCAACGATGGTGAGCAAATCGATAGACAGCAATGACGATAACGGCTACGAGTACAAAGTACCGACAACAACGAAGCCACTATGTTTTCCATGTATTCAATGAAATCAAGGGTGCCGCCGCCAATTCCCAGCACAGTACAGCAGCGAAGAAAATGGCAACGATGTATACAACGCACTGCTAAGTCCGATGATACGCGCCGGGTGCAGGCCAGAAAGAGACGGCGAAGTAACCAATGTCTGTTGGTCGCCAGACTACCGTTGAATTACTTAATGTCAATCGTGGCGTTCCAGGCTGCCCGCAATGACTGCAGCAGGTACGTAGCCTAGTTCTCGTGAAGAATTATCTGGGTATAGATTCCTTAATTTCCGAAATAGCGAACTCCACGATTTGCCGAGCGCCTTGACAGGAAGTAACAGACGCTTCAGCGGCTTCCTGAATTTATTTCTGCTTTATGTATGCAATTTTACTAAAACTCATTTGGTTTCCATTTATGCTCTGCACACATATTCGTTGTTTCTATTTTGTTGCCTCCTGCTTCGTAATCGTCACTGTTGTGCATACATAGCTGTTACCGGCTTTGTTGTTGTCAATGCTTCTATAGAAAAACGCTGGACACATTTCGACGCCGCCAAATATTCCCCAAACAAATTGTGCGTTCAAGGTGACATGGAAGCGATACGCCTCCATTTTTACATTTGCTAAGAAATTATATCAAACTCAAGTCACCCATATGCCGCCAACCACCTGAGCAAACGTTATCACTTATCCATTTTAGCAAAGAGTACGCCACTTCAAAAGTGACACAAAACGAAAACCATCAGATCAGATGTAATAGGTCTTTGTGTGTCTCTAAAAAGGTATCGCGACAAGGAATATATGAACAAAAGCAAGCGATTTCATTATGCAGCTGCTCATCCATCCGTCTTTCGTTGAACAAATGGTGGACGAACTTTATTCTTTGCACAATTAACAATGCCAGCAATCGACGAGTCAGCGTGTCGACGAATCTAGCGAAGCTAATGCTGACGACTGCCTCGAAAAAGCAGCACACACTGCAGCTACAGCCAGCTGCTGTCGTAGCAACCGACCGACCGACTACGCCTCAGAATCACAAACCACGCGGAGCTCTACAGTCAGCACTACATCCACACACAGTGAACCACCATTCAGCCACTCAACCACTCATCTACACAATCAACAACAACCAAGTAACCAGCCAACTTACCAACCACGAGTCATTGTGAGTCAACGCGAGTGCGATAACGATGTGAGCGCTGTGAATCCGGATCCGAATTGGAATCGATTCCACACAACGCCACAATGTTATAATACGCCAGCCATATTATACCAGCCAAGTCATGTCACAATCGAGGAGGCGCTGAGCGGCAGCGGAAGAGAGCGCGCGCACACACAGCAGGCCAGACAGCACCATCATTGATTGCTTGCTCAGAGCTCACGGGCTGGCAACGCCACACCAGCAACTAACCAACAAACGCCATTAACCAATATGGTGACTTGGCAATTCCGCATGGCGTGGCATGACATGTGGGAGCACGGACGCAAAACTTGCACAATCAGTCGCAATCATTATCGTTGGCTGACGCTCATCCTAACCTCAACATCATTTTAGTTCAACTAATTCCAATGCAACTTTGGACATTTTATTAGTACTCAGGAAACTTCCTATCCTAATTTTATGTATACATATCTTATTGGCGAAAAATCTATGCCACCATACATATATAGATAGACAAATATGCTCCTGGGTGCGACCCAGTCGTCAACTTGATAAATGATTGATTGGGTCACATTATTTTCTGCTCAGTTTAGTACGTATAGATAGATATTATGTACTCACCTTGATGCTGACGCAGTTCTGTATTTTAGTAGCCAACGGTTCCTTATCCGCTGCATAGCTGTTCAATATGGATATGCATTCACTGCCCGGAGCTAAGCAGAGGCGACAGCAATTTTGTCGCGCACGCACTGGGCTACCGTCCGACATTTTGTAACGACGACTCCGTCAAATCTGACGCCGCTCTTCCCTCCCAGAAATTTCACACTGTAGCGTAACACTACTGCCGAGCAGCCGCCAACTCTCTATATAGACAGACAGAAGAAGTGCAGTTTTTTAATTGGTTTGGAAATTCCTATTCCAAAAATTATCAAGTTTCTAGTTCACTTTCCGTTTTTTACACTTAATTTCACTTTTTTACAAATGTTCTTTTTGTAATTATTTGCTTTTCTCCTTATTTTTCCACTTCTCGCCCGACTTCTTTGTTTTTATCATATCTTCTCGAACTGTATTAAAATTGTATGTCTCAACACGACGGGATTTTCTGCGAAACTGAAATGAAGTTACTTCATTTTTTTCTTCACCGGGAATTTTCAGCACGAATAGTGGAAAGGAAAAGGGAAAAAACGTGTATGACGACATCTCGTGGGAAAAAAAATCGCCAGTTACCTGAACTCTAGCGAGAAAAACAAGCAAACTAGCAACCTTTCGCCGTTGTTTTGTTAATTCAACGTTCAGCTGATGTAGCTGGCAATGCAAATTAATGAGCAGACATTTGTTTATGCTATTGTGAATGAACTGAAATATTGATTTCATTGAATAGTTGTGTTTCTTTTGGGCTTAAAACTTTTTTAAAGCAATAAACTCTCAATTTTATATGCGCTTATGATGATGAACTTGATGCTTCCAAAGTTTTTTGATAAAGTTATCGACCGATACTAATAGAATAGGTCTGTAAAAATGATCTACTAACTTACCAGTAATTTAATTTCGGTGAATTCGCTCTCAGAAAGAAAAATATCAAGAAAAGTACATGAACGCAAAACCAGTGACTATTTGCAAGTTTTACGGACAGTTGATAGCTACCACGTATTAAATTGCCCAAACAAAAAAAAAAAAACGAATTAAATGCAAAATAACGAGTTTAGCATCACTTGTTCACCAAGAGCATTTCGTAAGTATGAACCTATTTGCCGACCCAAATTTCTGAGAGCCTAATGTTGGGATTTTTGTCGAAAAATGTGGATGTAGGGAAAAGGACAAATTTTTTTAAATTCTGTAAATGTAGGGAATTTTCAAGAAGGACGGAAAAAATTTTAAAATAGCGGGGCAAAATTAAAAAAGTTCATTTAAA
Source organism: Anastrepha ludens (assembly GCF_028408465.1). Classification (NCBI taxonomy): domain Eukaryota; kingdom Metazoa; phylum Arthropoda; class Insecta; order Diptera; family Tephritidae; genus Anastrepha; species Anastrepha ludens. The sequence continues at coordinate 20,567,467 of NC_071499.1, read as the reverse complement.
ATAAAAATCCGCAGTACGATTTCATGCCAGACTTCTTTTCCTTATGGCAGCATACTTTTAAAAGCGTTAATACGGCAACATTGCCTTTTTTTCTTCGTTAACGCTAGCAGGATTTTTTCTTTGCGCGAAAATTGTTATTTGTCCCACGTTTTCTGGTGCTTTTCACTTTTGAAGTAAGTTTGCAATTATTTAAGTTTTAGCTTTTTTTATATTTAAAATACATATATTTTACAGAAATGAGCTCCTCCTCTTCGACTGACTCTTCGGAGGAATACCAGGAAAAACAATCTCAGTATCGGAAACAATAGTTCAATAATAAGTGGCTTGACGACGACAATTTTAGTGGCTAGTTTGAAGCTGTGGCTAACGATCCATTCAAATGGAAATGCACTACGTGCGACAAAGTTTTAAGCTGTGGCAAGTCTGATTTACAGAAGCACGCCGGAACAAAAATGCACCAAAAAATATGAAGGCAATTAAAAAGACATCTATAATAAACAGCTTTTTTTAGAAAAAACCAGTAAACCAAATGGTTCCAGAAATTTAGAAATAAGACTTAGCATGTACTTCGCTGAGCATAATGTTGCGCTGCAAGTGGTGAACCATTTAATCCCACTTTTAAAAGAAATCGTGCCCGATTCTGAAATAATAAAAAACTCTGAGCTCGGAAGAAAGAAGTGCACCAGCATAATAAAAAATGAATTGGCAAAAGAGGAAAAAGACAATTTAGTTAAAAAATTAAAAGCAAACAAATTTTCCGTAATATCGAAGAGAGCACAGACATCGGACTCAATAAGCATATGTGTCTCATGGTGAAATTTTTCGACGAGGAAAGTGAGCGGCTTGTGGTTAAGCTGCTGGATCTAATTCCAATAAGAACTGATTGCACTGCATAAGCTCTGTACGGAATTTTTAAAAAATCTTAAGCAAACAATTTTGACGTTGCAATTGCCTCATTATAGTGTAAACATAGGAGAAAAAAATGTAGGGAATTTCGAAGGGAAAATTTGTTATAAGCGAAGGGAAAAGTAGGGAATTTGTTTGGGCAGTGTAGGGATTTTTCAAAAAACCATTTACCGTCACTGATAGGTGGTCGCTATGAAAGCGCGGAAACCAAAAATGTGTGGTTAGATGCGCCAACAAAGTTCTTCATCTCTAAAGTAAGAGACTTAAGGGAGCAAAAGTAGGAAAAAGCGCCACTTTAAAGGGGGGGAAAAAACAAATGTAACAACGAGCTGTGTGAAAAGGGACACATGTTTTGGCACATATATTTACTTGCATTCTCCATTTTAATCACCGTTTTTTATTTAAATTTCCAATTTTGACCCAATTCGCAAATTTTAATTATTGTGTATATCTACTTTGCGTTCAGCTGTTTTTGCCACTTGCAAATTTCTAAAAGTAAAAATTTATCCAGTAAAAACTTGCAACTTCCCCTCAAAATGAAATGGAATTTTGTTCTTTCAATTTCCCCTACTTTGCGAGTTTTTTGGGTACATGAACACCAAAACGTGATATTTTTAACAATTATTACAAACTATTTGCTTCATGAACAGACCAAATGCTTTCCATTCGCCTTTATTATCGGCTTTTTGTAATCTGCTTTATCGACTGTAAATAGTAAACCGACTAGAGGAGATATGATATGCTTGGTGCTGTTTTTCTTATATAGTTTGCTTATTTTTAATTGAGAATATCATCCAAATGTATAAATTATCAAAGAATAAAATAATATAAATGTTAAACAAACAGCCTAATTGTCCAATACTGTGTTTCCACGACACTTAATTCGCTCTTCCATTCATAATTCACTTTTCAATTACGCTTCGAATCAGATAAAGTAGCTCTAAAATTTATTATAGCGAATTACTTCATCTGTGAGTAATTCGTCTCAAGAATCAATTCGCCTTCATTTCGTGTGAATAACTTAGCGAATTACGAACAATTCGTTGCATTCGCTAATTTTTGTAGGAAATTTATTGAAATAAGCTATCAAAGCAAAATGAAATATTTAACCAAAACAAAAATAAAACGTTGAATAACTAATAGAAACAAGTAATTTTAATACTGGAAGCTATATTGTGAAAAAATTATTACGTTGTTGTTGTGTCAGCAAAAACATTTCCCATACATACATGTGCGAAGGAAACTTTGACGGTACCCCGTTGCAATACTGTGTAAGAAGAAGTAGGAGAATAAGGTCAACTGTCACCAATCTTGCTGTTTTTTGTCAGATTTTCATGCGTTCAGAGTTTTGTACGCTTTCAATAATAGCCTTCTACTAGTTCATGCGGTTTATACAAATTTTTCCAAGGATATCGATGAAGTCTGCCACTCAACCTTAAACTAATAAGTTTTGGGTTTCACTCTATTTTCCTAAGGGGTTAGGGGTAGTCAGAGGCCCGAAAAAATTACGATTTTCAATAATGTTTTTTTGCTAGTCAATTGCTCTATTTTACATAAATAAGATCATTGCATTAGTACATCAAGTCTCGAATTGACTTCAGAAAAATTTCGAAAACAAAAAAATTAATAGTTGTACAGGTTATCGCTGTTTGTGTAGAATCCGTCTCTCCAGATGTCCCTTGCGGTGATCATCACAAGTCCTGGAGATTCATCTAAAATCAGTTGGACAAAAGAAATTAGTTTTATTAATAGATAATCTTGTGCATGATCGAAGCTTTTTTTTCAAAATTAACAATATGGCGGCTTTAGGAAATATTTTTCAGATTCTCGAGAAAAACGCGATAATTAATTGTTCAAAAAAATCGAAATTTAAAAAAAAAATCTTCCGATCAGGCACGACTGTTTTATGTTTTTCAAAAGCAGTATAAAATTTATTGAAACCTACCAAGCGGTTTTTAATTTACAGTGATCCACAGTTCAAAAAAACATATTTTTGAGAAAAACATATTTCAAGTTTTGCTATCTCGTAAAATATTTTTCGGCTTCCCTTAAAATACTCACACAATTTTTTTTTAGATATTATACTGCAAGAAAAATCCAATTTTTTGAAAATTCTGAATACCCCTAACCCCTTAAATGGATAAAGTAGTACCTCTTCAATCGTGAATGTGTCGATGATGTGTCTTCTTATCCTTTTATTGCCTCTTCCGGTGTCACTTGAGACTCTCCGAATTTCTGTGACGTCTGCGAAAGGCCATGCTCTCCAGTTCTGACCACAGCCTGTAGTCCAATGGCTTCAAATCTGGACTTTCAGACAGATTAGCCGTCGAATGCGGCGGCTATGAACCCAGGAATATTGTTTTTTAGCCACTGCTTGGTGGATTTTGCCTTATCTTGCTGGAGGATCCTAGGCTATTGAATAGAGTAACTGCTTAACTGCTTCTCCACGCCTTCGAAGGCATCCTCCTGGTAAACTTTTGCTCCATTTTTCGCAGAAATGAAGAGATGTAACGCCTTTTCAAGACACTCCTAACCAAACCATTACGGAGGATTGATGGTGGCCACGCTGAGCCTTGGAACAACATTTTTTGCGTCTTTAGAACTTTTAGCATAGATTTTGTCGTTTTGCTTATTAAAAACTGTTCTCTTCATATTCTCATGGCCGTTGACCGCGTCTAATTTTCTTCTAGCGCGTTGTCAAAAGCTGACCAGTTAAGCGACGGAAGGCTTTCATGTGGAGATCATCTCTAATTTGTCTTCACATGGATCTGGTCGATACATTCATTTCACTGGACATGATTTTCTGCTTTCTAAGGGAATTTCTGCGAATTCTTTCTCGAACGGCTTTTGTGGTTGCACTGGTTTGAATTACACGAGATTAGCTTAGGTTAAAATGGTTGCCCAAGTAGTGGGCACACTTGGGCAAAGAAAAAAAAGGAATTCGTCCTTTGTAATACCATTATAAGGGAAGTAAGTGAAGGAGAAAACCGATGGGATGAAAGGAGAGGGCGGAGATATGTGGGGGTAGAAGCCAAGATGCCTAAATCTTAGCCTCGCGAGAGCAGGGTAGCTAAAAAGAAGGTGCTGAGATGATTCCACTTCATCCTCTATACGTCCGCCGTAAAAAGGACTCGAGGTAATTCCAAGTCTCACAGCAAGCACCCCTCGCTGATAGTGTCCTGTGAGAAAACGCACGGGGTTCGAGAGTTAAGATTTTGTCAATCTCATAAGCTCGCTTTAGCGCCCTCGATCCACATGTGGCAGGAGGATTTCGCGTATTTACAAGTTTTTGTACTTGTCCAGCGCTCGCTGAGCTGACGCGTAACCCATCTTTCTAGGATCACGACCACTTCTCTTTCTGTCTGTCACTTCAGATGCCTGGGAAAACAATTGCTCGTACAGTAAACAAACTGTCTCGAAGTTTTTTCAGTGATTCGTAAATCTTTGCCATACTTTTGTAATGCAATCACTGCAATGCGATTTCCCTTAGCTCTCCACTCCATTGTTAATAACAGAAATTTGCAACGAAACTGAGTATAATTTGTGAGTAGACAATGCATAAGAAACATAGCAAAAATAACGCAACCTTTTTCTGCGAATTCTTTTGCGCTGTAAAATTGGTCACAGAATTTACGGCAAGTCTCAGTAATTCTTACAAACACTGTTAGCTCTATATAGTCTGTAAGAAACCTTGTATTTCTAGATTTACTGAATGAATAAATGAGATTAAATAAAATGTATATATGTATGTATGTACGAGTATATGTATATAAGTACAGTGTGTCTAATATTAGAGACACGATCGGCAAAATTAAAGCTTAGAGCTCCGTCATAAAAAAAAGTAAGTGTTGCTAAATAGGCGTATCCTTTTCGCAATTCGCGATGTAGAATTTGTTAGTTTTATGAGAAATTTAGAAAGTGTACTTTGTTTTTGTTAAATGAGTTGCGCGTATGAAAAGCGATTTGAAGCAGTGTACACTCCCTAAAGGTGCAAAAATGTCACATGCATATTTTTTTTTATTTTTATGGAGGTGGCAAAAAGCATTGAAAGCTGAAAAAGTTCCCCTCGCGCGGGACGACCGTTAGGTAATACTTCACGGGAGGGGGAGCGGCCTATTGCATTTTCATAAAAATCTGCGCTGTTGTTCAGCACGACGCAGTTTGGTAAACTATTTTTGCCATATTACTGACAGCGGCCAATGTTCTTCGGAGTAAGTATGATATCTGCTAAGTTACTAACCAAATAAGTACGGAAAGCCAAACTTGAATCCTATAAAAATTTCTGCAGTAACGTCGAAGAAATGAGGGAAACAGCGAGACTTTGTAAGGTTCCATTCAAAAACCTGAAAACCTGAAAACTACCATTTCCAAATCGGAAACGTTTAATGCTTTACTCGAAACCCATTTTCCGGGTAGTAGAACTCTCTCGGAAGTAGAGAGTGGCATGAACAATAACGGTAGCAACGGTGGATAATGACAAAAGAATCGACAAGGTTTTCCTTGTCTTCCTTTGAGAACTTTAAGTCCTCTGGACCTGACGGAATATATCCAGCAATGCTTAAGAAAGGAGGAGACAGACTGATTGAGGCCCTGAAAAGGATATTCACAGCCTGTCCTGCATTTGGTTATATACCATCCCAATGGCGATGCGTAAAATTAGTATTTATTTCGAAAGCAGGAAAATATTCCCTGTTCCCTAGCAAAAATTTATAGACCAATCAGTTTGACATCATACGAGTTGAAAAGTCTAGAACGAGTTGTGGAGAAACATATTCGAGTGGGGGTATTGCCGAGAATTCCACTTAGTAGAAACCAACACGCTTACCAAAGTGGAAAATCATGTGAATCAGCCTTACATGATCTTGTTAGCAAGATTGAAGCCAGGCTGGAAGCTGACGAATACACAATGGGAGTGTTCGTGGACATTGAGGAGGCTTCCAAAGAAGAAGTGTATGTTTATGCATCACGGGTGCCATGAGCACAACTTCTAGCGATGCCCTAAATGCTATGCTTGATTTGCTCCCCCTGGATCTTAAGATACAACAGGAAGCAATAAAAGCAATGTGTAGACACTATAAATATGGTTTCTGGCACGATGACGGAACTTCGGGACATAGAGAAATCTGCGGCAAAATATTTGGAGAAGTCGAAGACGTTCATAAATAAATGAGCACACAAAAGAAATACCTCACCAAAGCAAGAACAGAAGATCATTGATTTGTTTGTGACGACGAAACTGAACTTATTCTTGCGCGACGCTGATTCAGTTTTAAGGAAAAGTTTTGTTAATGTAGTATAAAAAGATACGAAACGAGGGCGCTTACGCGCAGAAGACCTCAAATTTCGGAGCACATTGAAAAACGCGTTGCTCTCAGTATCCCAAATTGAAAAAAGACTTGCATGGGATAAGGCAAATTCGGACCGAAATTGAACAAACGTATTGTATTATTCACAGATGAATCTTCTTCCTGAACAAAAAGTTGCATACGTCGGTCCTGGTGTACTGCCGCTAATTGACAATTTCCACGAACTGTTAAGCATCCGCCGGACTTTAGGCGGCTGGTTGGACTGATGACGGGCCACTTTCTATGGGCAAAGCACATGGGCAAGGTGGACATCTCAGACAGTGCACTCTGCCCAACATGTGTAGAGGAGGATGAGACGGTGGACCACTTTCTGTGCGTCTGCCCCGCCTTCATTCGAATTACGCTTGAGGTTTCTGTCACTGATGTTTCAAGAAGCGACCACCTTAAGTCTTTGGCACCGCAGGATCTACTCAGATGTCTTTGGAGGTCGAGTAGATTTAAAGAAAATTAAAAGGGAATCCGAGTGCAGTGCAATGGTCTTAATTGTGTCTGAGTGCTGTACTGGGTAGTCTGTTCCGACAAAAAAAAAAAACCAAAAAAAGAAGCAACCAGTTGAGGTTCATTTTTGGGGCTGTTTCTCCGGAAAGGGATTTGGTCGTTTATTTGTGTTTACTGCCAATGTGAATGTAGTTTTAATGAATAAAATGTACCAAAAAGCATCATTGCCATCAGCTGCGAAGATATTTGGAAGAATTAGCTAATCTTGGACTTTGTAAGGGGACAACGATCCCAAGCATCGAAGTCGAAGGTGCGTAGAGGGAAAACAGCAAAATCGGATTGAAATTTTGGATTGACCTTCACAGTGGCCTGATGCCAACCCTATTGAACGTTTGGGCAAAAGTTAAGCACAAATTCAAAGGAAAACAAATATGGATGCTCAAACAGTTATCAAGGAGAACTCAATTGATTTGAAGCCGCTTACTTCCACAACACGCCCAGAAATCAATCAAAAGTATGAATCAAAGTGAAGTGTGAAGCCGTTAGAGGTAATGGGGGTAGCTATGCCTTTTATTGAATAGAAAAGTAAGTACTCTACGTAAATGCAAGGCACTTTGTTGAATTGGCCAATCAGTGTCCAAGTTACTGCGGTCACGCTTCTATTACACAGACTGTGTATATGTGTATGTATGTGGAGCTTCAGAAGCATTCCCAAAAGGCTAAAATTTGATGTTGCAAAACAAAAACTTATACATTTAGTAAACCACAGTTATATCTTTTAGAAGTATTAATCCATTAAAATTTATTATTTAACCAGCGAATAACAGTATAATCTAGTATAAACAGCTCACTAGCACACACATACATACAATCCTTTTGGTATGTTTATATGTATTTGCATACAATTAAAGTGTAACCTTGGCCATAGGCAAACCCTTCGCACCTAAGCCAGTGATCTTGTAAGTGGTGCCAGCCGGTGCAGGTTGGTCGAATTTAGCCGATGTCGTCACATACAAAATATCGAGATTGGGACCACCCCAGGCGGCTGAAGTGATTTGCTTGGTGGGGAACTTGATTTCCAGAAGAACTTTGCCGGTGCTGCAGAAACAAACATTTAAATAATCATTTCTCCACACATAACATTTGCATAAACTTGCCTTGGGTTGATCTTGTAAATGGTGTGTCCGTTGAATGTGCACACATAGAGATTTCCATCGCTGTCAATGGTCAAGCCATCGGGCAACAGGTTGTCCTTCGGGTTTGATTTACGCAAATTGAAAACAACTTTTGGGTTACCTACAAATAAAGAAATAAACACAACCAGATAAGTAATTTCCATTTACTGCTTTTCGCACTACATCAGCCTTTCTTACTTGGTACACCGGCATCAAAGTCATAATCGTACTCCTTCACCTCGTAGTCGGCCGTGTCGATATAGTACATTTTCTTCGTCTGTTCGTTCCAAGCCAAGCCATTGGAAATGCCCACATCCGTCTTCACCACCGATACTTTGCCACCCTTTTCATATTTGTACAATTCACCGAAACGCTCCTTGAACTCATCGCCCACATAAATCATAGTGCCGGCAAAGAGGCGGCCACGTGGATCGGCTTTGCCATCGTTGAAGCGGTTCCTTACATATTTGTCACCGGGTTGCACTGAAAAGAGCACGCGATCTACTTTGCTTGTCTCGGAAACACCATCCCATGAGACAACTACCACACTGCGTCCGGCTCCGACGACAAACTTGTCATTCTGACTCGCGACGGGCACAATGAAAGCGGCTAAATCTACACCCTCGACTTTGCTGCCGTACACTTTATTCTCCTGGTAGTCGTAGCGCAATATTTTGCCAGCTTCGATATCGACGTAGTAGAGACTCTGAGACTCGACGTCCCAGTGAGGACCTTCACCGAGGTGGGCGTAAGAGTTGGGCAATGGCGCGATTTTGAACGACATCTGGGTGAAGAAAAGTAAATGATGAGTAGAGGCTATGTGATTTGAAGCTGAATGAAATTCGTAGGAATTGTAGGGAATTTTTTACTTTAATGGGTGTTTGCATCCAAGCCCAATCTATTTGAATTTATTGTGCATATTTGAATTATTTTGGGTTATACTTTTATAAAATAAACCTAAAGAAGTGACTGCCTTGTATTTTTCCATTAAAGCAAAAAAATATTTCAGTGTTATTGTCTCACAGCTGCAATTTGATAAATATTTTGCAAGGCTTACAATAAATTTACGAGGGTTATCAGCCTTTTAACCTTTTCAAGCAGCTGGTTTAAGTACAATAAAATATTTGTAAAATCAACAACACATTTTTTTTTTGCCTTTTCGAAGAAAAAAGTTTAAGTTGTGTTTACAATTAATGAAAGGTCAGTAAAGGCGTCCAAGTGTGTGACCATATAAATGAGTGGGACCATAGAAATGAAATAGTAAATGACAAAAATATTTCTTCTACTTAATAGCAACTACGCCTCGGCGACCTTTGGCAAACCTCGTAGTGCATTTCCGCCATGGCGCGATATCTTCCACCAAGCTACCTACTAAAAGGTTTGTCAGTCAGAATTGGGTGAAAGATGAGATCAGAAGGGCATCTAATACGATTTTAAAAGCATTTGAACGCATTTGACGATCGATGCATTCCCTGAAAAATTTGATTTTTCTTCTACGTTCGGCGAAACTATAAATCGGAACTAAATAAAGCTACGGAAACATGGCGGCGATAGTTTGAAGGCCGGTATGGAAAATTCGGAGTTCACACAGTTATTTTGAAAGTTTGCATTTGTTTCCTGTTAATTTGGCATTAAAAAATATAGTCTAAAATATGCTAAAAAAATTTAAAATTAAAGCTCCAAACTCTTTAACTAAAGTCACAAAAATTGAAAAAAAATTTCATACAAATTTAAAATATTTCAAAAATCTAATTAAGTTTGTTTAGAATCTAACGGGTCATGCGATTTTTAGCTTATTCAATTTTAGTATTAAATAATCGAGTGGCAGTTTGAAGTAACTAACAGCACCTATTTGGAGGTTTTGAGCTTTTTTACAGATCATTTTTATGAAAAAAATTCACAAGGCATAACTTTTAAATTGTAAGCACTGGCCACTTATAACAATTGTTGAAATCTTTTCGCTGCATTGTAAATTTTGCAAAAAAATATTGTTTGTTAGGTTATGAATTATATTTTTATTATTCGGGAAATTCCGATTAAAATTTTGCAAACTTTTTCGAATTTATTATAGTCCATTCTTTTAAACATTTTTAAATTATTTTTTATTAAATTGTTCATTAAATTTTTTAAACAATTTAGAGTGTTTTAACAATATTTGCACATTAAATAAACATAAAAGTAAAAAAAAAACAAATATTGTAAAAAATATGTAGGTGTGCGTTTTTCCGTGACGCTCACTGTATATTTTACCACAAGCAGACAATCACATTTTTTAATTATTGTGTTTTAATTTGTAAATTATGATAATTTAACTTAAAACAGATACTGTATTAAATAAGCCGCGAGTCACTGTATGTGTGTGTTGAAAATTGTTTTCTAACATTTTTTATACAATACATGAATATAATATTTAAAAGCATTAGTTTCAAAAAAAACCATGAGTTAATATTTTTAGACTTTTTCTGAATTTTATAGAAATGTCAACACTTTAAACTAAATTGGCCCTAAGTTTATGCCCAATGCTGCACCTTTTCACAATATAAAAGAATTTGCCTTGAAACTTCATGCCCAGGTGGGGTCTTTGTGCCTCAAAAAATATAGTTTGCGCAATAAAAAACGCATTTCAAAGTATGACAAAATCGAATCATAAAAAAATCACTTAGTTCCGTTTCACAACCTAATGAATATTTATCGTTTACTCCCCAAACACCACTAAATGGTTTCCTTTTATTTCCCGCAGCTTATTTACCGTTGCTTCCTCGTCAATTTCCGCCTCTTTAGCGTTTGAGCACAAAATAAGTGAAATTATTATTAAACTTAACAGATTCATTGCTTTAATTTATTAGTAGAAAATGTATGCAGGCACTAAATTCCGCCTTCGCGAAGAACAAACCGAATGAGGTACAACACAACGCGGCGTTACAAGACACTACTGAGGCCTTGAATGTGACTGCAGTGGCGCTTTATAAGTTTGTATTTTAAGTTATTGGCGATCACCGAAGTCAGCTGGCCGCAGAAATACTACAAAACTAAATCGAAAGGTGCATACAAAGAGTTGAATGAGTAAAAAATGTTTAGTTATTTTAATGTTTTTGCACGATCTGTTGGCTAGTTTGAGAGCAACATCCGATTGCGCGAGTGTTTATTCATACATACATACGGATATGAAGCACAGCTAGTACATTGAGAAAAAAATATGTAAAAAAACTATGCAGCTTAGGGCAAGTAAATAAAGAGATGCTTTCAAAATTTTAATTCATTTCATGTTCCTCTATGGAAAAAATTGTCAAATCAGCTTAGATTTTCTGTCGCTGTAGTGACCTCCACCTGACCCTGACCAACTTACATATTATCTTCCCTCTATGCACGATTAATTAACAAACTATCCAATACCTGACTAGTTACACGAACTCTAAAGTTCTGTAGTGGCTGCAAATTATCACTTTGTATCTTAAAATCACCATGTAAAGGTAATCAATTAAAAGCATTGCGCGTAGAGGAGGCATAACTAGTGAAGCTGCCGCAACGCCTTTCCAAATACAAACTAAGCGGACAGCATTTCGAGAGCAAGAGAGGAATTTACAAATTGCATTCATTTCTGAGGGCATAAATTCTCAAAATGCTAATTGCAATGCCTTTCAAATGACAAAAAAAAACAAATCGATTATACAAACAGTTCTCTACTGAGTAACTCTTAAACTTTGCGTCAGTACGCCTAGAAATGGCACTGGTATTATGCGAAGTTTATGCGAATATAAATCTGTGGAGTTGAGAGAGATTTAGTCACTTCACGCACTTATGCTTGGATAAAATTAACGCTTTTTAATGCAAATGGAAACCAGTCAATAAACTAACAATAAGAAATAGTTTCCTATTCTCATTCAATGCCAGTTATTTCACTTAAATTCTTGTTAATCGTTCAAAACGCCAAACACTTTGCACCAAAAAACTTCTAAATTTTGAAGTTCGTATTCGTACCTTTGCACTTATTTAGGACTTTTTGAGGATCACAAAAATGATTAAACAACGGAAGACGCACTGAAAAGCAAACTGAACATCAATGGGCTGAAGAGATCTTTTTATACGCAAATTGCCGGCAAAATATTCTTATGCGCACTACACTCAACCCACTCGGCACTTCTTTTATTAGATGATCGGCGAATATTGGGAATTTAAGAATTCTATTAATTAGCTGTGGTATATTTACAATAATTCCCTTACTCTAAATTTAGTTCTAATTTTACTTCAAAAATAGATTGAAAAACTTTCTTCCTAATAAGAACTTTTTCAGTAGCGCGATCGAGAGCTTTGTTAGATTTCTAACTGCCATTGCGACGGTGTTCGTTCATATCACCCAAGGAGACCAACTTAATGAAGGATTTCGTGTACTTGCACATTATTTTTCAACGCCACTGCCTATTCGTAAAGAGCAAAAAGGTGGTATATCTTCGATTTCAACTCAAGAAGCTCACTTACCAGGGAAGACAAAGAGTTGGATATATTAATGATCTCCTGATGACTAATTTAGTGAGACTAGATATTCTATTCAGATCATCAACAACAACAACAATAACTAAAAATACATACATACAAATAACAGTTTATTATTCTTGTTAATAATTGAGGTTAGATAATTTCTCTGCAAAAAAGCTCCGATCGACGACCAACCCTTTTTTCGATTAAATCCTCATCCTCAAGCTCGGAGGCATGGATATATGTAGCTGTTCCAGTAGTATAAATATTATTTTTTCGCTTTATGAGTTCTTCTTCTTCCTTGAGTTGATAGTTTAATAAGTGACCTTTATTTGTAGTGAAAGAGTTTGGATTTTTATGAGCAACATTTGCGCGAGTTGTTGTGGGAATATCGTTTGAAATGTTTTGCAGTTATTGATTCTGTTTCTATGTTTGCCTGTTAGAAATGGTAGAAAGTTCCCCTAATTATCTCATAACTTTTTTTCACGATTTCTGAATGCCTTCAGTCTTGGCGTACAACAGACATCAGATATTAGCAGACTTATTAATTCATAATCTGAAGCAAATTTCCAAGTAGTGCTATCTAACACAAGTAAATTTATCCAAAAGCACTCAAGTGGTTTAGAGATAACTGTAGTGAGTCGTGACAACGGACGATATCAGAGCTTCTAGCAAAAAACTCAATTTTACTATTACTAACCAACCAACTCTAAACAAATTTAGTGCATAGAATAGTGTTTTGTTTGTTTTTTTGTGCGGCATATTGACAACGGATTTTCGTTTCGATTTCCGCTTCGGACATCAAACATGGAAATTATAGAAAAGAAGTTTTCCAACAGCGGTCGTCCCTCAGTAGGCAATAATAAACGTTCGAGTGTATTTCAACCAAGAAAAAACATCTCAAATAAATCCTTTGCCGATCAAGAATCATAAAATTCTGCCATCTTCTATTTGCGGCAAAGAGCCTAGACACACTCTACAAATTGGAGGAGAGGCTCCAAACTATTATTATTCCTCGTACATTTTATAAATATTTCTCTCAATAACCCCGAATCTTGAGCCCTGTGGTCGTTACTATAGCAGAAACTGCCTGTTAACTAAAAAATTCAAAATATTATATATAGTGATACTCGTAGCGCCTCCATTGCTTCGTCTATGCTGATTGCTCAGATCGAAGACTATCTTTGATAAACCAGTAGGAACTTCAGATGGATGTGTTGCTGCGTGTATTTGTGTTGTTGTGTTTTGTATTGTTTTCATGCCATAAGTGAATTATTGTGCGTAAACTCATTCTGGTATACATAAATACAGATGTTTCGCCATGTGCGTGAGTCCACTTGTAAGTGATTATTTGCATGCGTCTGTATGTATTTTCGAATGCCGGCTGTCAATGATAAAGTAAAATGTTTTTATTGGAAAACATCGGAAGAATGGCTTTAACCGAGTGTAGAGCTGCCAAAATCTCTGAATTGTGAAAAAATTCCCAAATCTGTTGAGGCAGGGCCTGCAGCTGGCCTAAGATCGCTTTTGGGTATTCCGTGTTTTTCGAGAAGTCATCCAGTGCTCAAAATAATATTTTTCTAAACTCAGTTTGGGTTGAGCAAACGAGCAAGAGAATTTATTTTCATTAAAGAGATAATTTATTTTTATTAATTTTATTTCCTTATCTTAATAATCCAAAAAATATAATTTTACAGACAGGAGAAAGAGTTGCAATTTCTGTATGGAGGAAATGTGGAAAAAGGATAAATAATCTATTCAACATTTCTTGTTATATGACTACCACCTCAGATATCTAGGAACCCCTTCCATGAAATCCTTGAGGATCTGGACAGTTTTGGCACAATCTTCTTGAGGGTTTGATTGGATTTGCCAAAAAATCTAGATGGTTTAAGGGCGTGCATGAAGAATCTTTCCGGTCCCAACACAGCTAGAGTAATGGAAGCTGTGAGCTCAACGCCTTGCTTGTGGAGTCAGTGATGGATGTGGGGATCAGTTACATAGATCTTTGTAATATTTCACTATTCCTATTTTTTATTCCGGATTCATTACTTCGGACAACTCTGTTCCAAACGACCAGCTTTTAATTAAAGGCAATCATTTAAAACTCTCTAAACAAATTCACAACTTCTATAACTCTAGAAGTAAATTACTCAGAAATTATGACAGACAGTAATATTTTTAAAAGATCGGATCCCTCCTTTCCCTTTTAATTACGTTTACCCCAAAAACTGCGGGTGATGCCAACCAAAACGTTTCTTCGTTGTGGTCCTTTTAGTGATGAAATTTTCAAAACAAATTGATTTTGAAAAATATTTATTTACTATTTTTCTTGAATGTTTCCAGCCATTTGTTTATACTTTTGTTCTTTATTAAATGTTTTTCGTTCTCTTATAGAAAAGTCTTCACCGGGTTGCATGGGGTATCTGCCTCAATTTACGTGCAATTAACTACCCAACTGCACCACAAACTGAGCTCTTAATTTTCCTAATTGCGTTAAGAAACGTTTTTCTATGGAAAGATTTATTGCATAGGAAAGAGTTTGTTACACATACAAGGTGTGGCTATTGACATACAAGACTGACGCTGTAAAGCCTTTTATTTTGATGACTGTGCATCTGTTGGGGTATTGAAGACCCTGGTGCTGTGATACCTCAACTAAGTCTATAGTTTCTTATTCTGCAACTCACTACCTAAAGGGGAAACGGGAATGTAAGGGCAAATATTTCAATAAATAAAATCGCAACACTTTCAGACAACTCCCTCAGCTGCGGATGTATATATAGTATTTTCAGTTTATTACCCCGGGTCACTGACTGAAAGGGCGGAAAAATATCTAAGAATCAACCAATATTACGTTGTTGTAATGGCAACTCTGCTAATGGCTTCACCCTCGCTTGATTTTCTTCTTGAAGATGCGCGCCTTTTCGGATTGTTTGCGTGAGATGTCGCATAGCCGCCCTTTGCTTATGATTTGGATTAAAAATTTGTGTACTTTATATTAAAAAAAATGATTTTCTCTGCCTATTAAATATATTCACATCTACAAGTCAATTTACAAGTAGGAAATTAATACTAATTGCAATTTTGTATTTACGTAGATTTTCTTTTACCCGAGCGCACTACGTCACTGTAGCTACTGCGGCCGAAGCTTCAAGTTCCTTTAAATCTATAGCCAAATGTTCTGCTTATCAATTTAATGGGCTTGTAATTTACATATTTTAATGGCTCTAATGAGATTTTAATTAATTTCGAAGATTTATGACAACTGCGTGCGGATTTTATAAAATTATTTGTATATTCTTATTAGTTAAATATGACTGGTTAAACTGACACGGAAGCTAATAAATACCATCTACTCGTATGCACATTTTTTCATGTTTTCATTCATGTTTCTGTCATAAAGGGGAAAATATGTGTTAAACTTCTTTGACAATAAAAAAGTAAAATAAGGTACCCCAATTTCGAAACAGTGCAATTTTTACAAAGTGAAAAGCTCCAATTTCGGAACAGTCCCAGGATCCACATATAACAAATTAAAATATCGAAAATTTATATCCATCTCGTCTTTAAAGGTTCAAGTTTTGTCTTTCAATTTGCTCACACTTACGACTCGTCAAGAACTATTTGAATTGGCAGCTATGATGTCAACTGCGAGCAATTTGATAGGCAACTCCATTTTCGAGATATAATACGGGAAGCAAAACGATGGTACAGTTACTCAAACTCGTCAAGAGAACTGTGGCGTAATCTAAAAAAAATTAAAATTCATGGCAAAGAAAGACCTGAGTGTGAGATTGAGCTTGATGAACTTAAAGGGTCATGGTGGTCTAAAGCTCGAAAATTTAGGGTATTTTCAGAATTTTTTTTACAATAAAAAAATTAAAAACGATATTTGAATTTTTAAGACTTTTTATTTAACTTCTTTTACTTACAAAAATGACAAAAATTTTTTTTTTTTAATTTTAATAATTTTAAAATGCCGCTGACCCTCCCGAAAAATTGGACCTGGACGGTGTTATCCATTTTGGCTCTTCTATTTATCTAAAACACAAAAACCAAACAAAAAATTGACAAATTGGCGCGGTTTTGAATTTGACACTATAAAAATCGAGTTTTCAATCAGAAACATACGAAATAATTGAAATAATAATATGATTCTTGTACAGGCGATAGCCATTGATGTTGTGAACCACATATTAAAATTTCAGACGATTCGGTTGAAAATTTTTTTAAATTATTTTTGACAACATCAAGCCGAAAAAACTCGTTTCGAGATAAATGAGGAGGTTCGCAAATCTCCAGGAGCATTAAACTACGAATATTCGGCTCATGCATGAAGTCCCTATTGTTGTACGGAAGTGAACCTTGGCTGGTCTCTAACACCATCACACAAAGGCTACAATCCTTCATCAACAAAAGCCTCCGCATCATCTGCAGAATATTCTGACGCAAATCAAACGCACATTGACCAAACCACCAGATAGCATCACGAGAATGGCACTGGAGTGGAACCCGCAAGGAGGCAGAGGTCGCGACCGACAAACAAACACTTGAAGAAGGTCAATGCTGCGCGAACTAGCAGATGCCGACATCTCATGGGACGGTGCAAAAACAGCAGCACAGAACCGTGTACGATGGAAGAGTCTTGTCGAGGCCCTAGCCTCCCGAGAGGAGTGAACAAGGAAAAAAACTGCACGCGTTTACAGCTGATATACTTAGATCTCGGAGGGAAATCTATATAAATTTGAACTTAAGCCGATGACATCGGAACTATAGCGAGAAACAAACAGACTCTCAAGAAACATTTATGCGTCTTGAATCATCTGATAGGATTATAATTAACGAAAAAAAAAAATTAAATTTATACAGGGTTGCCCATACTCGACGGACCCATCTGGCAACCCTGTATCTTTTGACAGAGACGTCAGATCGCTTAATGACATACCGCGTTGGAAGCGTTAGTCCAAGAAGATTTTTACCATGGAACAGTACACGCCCCGCGAGCGCTCCCAAATTCTTGAAATTTATATTCAACAAAAGAAGTCAAGAAGAAGAATATCGCGATATGATAACCACTTTTGTGATGCCAATTATTCGTCGAAAGCGTATGAGGCAGTTCTGGTTTCAACAAGACGGCGCTCCACCACACACAGCTCGCACCACAATCGATTTTTTGAAGAAATTGTTTGATGTGGAAAAATGGCGATTTTGACTGGCGTTCGCCCCATTTAACGCCACCTGACTTCTTCTTGTGGGGATATTTAAAATCAAAGGTTTATATTAATAAGCCAAAGACCATAGAAGAGCTCAAGAACAACATCCGTGAGGAAATATCCGCTATTCCAGCCGAAATGTTAGCTAAAACTATGGAAAATGCTGCAAAACGGGCACAATACGCCGTACAGGCTCAAGGCGGCCATTTGAGAGATATCATATTCAAAAAGTGATGTCAACAAATCTACTTGAACCAAATAAAATGATTATTATCGTCAACATCAAAAAAATTGTGTTTTTCTTTGATTAAAAAAAAAAAACACATGGGTCCGTTGAATATGGGCAACCCAGTATATGGATGGTGCAGCGCGCAACGCAACACATAACTTAAAAATCGGCGCCTATGGCTTTGAAATAGTCGATGAAATTAGGTATCTTTGAGTTGTGCTTTGAGTCTTACTTCGCACATAATATACAAATTTGATTAAGTCGAGATACTTTCAGGAAACAAAAACTACGAATATAGAAAACTGTCATAAGACCTACACTCCGATCAGTTACGAGTAAACTGTTTTGAAAGAAAAATGCTTAGAAAAATAATCAGCCTGTATGACTTGAAGACGGCACTTACAACGACGAGTTGGATACACTTATCAGGGGTGCAAATGTAATCAGGCACATCAAAGCGCAAAGGATTCCATGGTACGGTCACATCCTACGAATGAGCAACGATAGAGCTATAAAAAAGATCTTCGAAACAAATCCACAAGGCGACAGAAAAAGAGGCCGGCCGAGAAAACAATGGAGGGATGACATTGAAGGCGACTTTGGACCTATGGGCATATCTGATATCAAACGGAAGGCTGATCCCCGAGGGACGTGGAGGCGACTTGTAATGGAAGCAATGGTTCACTCCGAACTGTGATGCTATAATGATGATGATTTTTATGCTGTTACAACAACAACAACGTCTAATTCAGCTGACATTCAACAGTTTACAAATTGGATGCCGGAGTTGTGGTAGGTGCGAACCCATGTCAATAGAGCATTTCACCACAATCACCCTCAACAAGTGGCGCGCAAAATTCTGTCCCAATACGAAGCAAAATTTCAAAGAGTTTTCTTGGGAAACCACGATTCTAATGCAATTGAGTTTGTAGAATTTTACAAATGTACGGGAGAATGGAACCCACTAGAATTTATATAACTTTGGAATTCACATGAATTAGTAAATGCATTTTATTTGCATAGGAGTATACCGCAAAGGGTGGTCCAAGGGTTGGCTTATTTTTGCATCGCATGTTATTTCGACATTGGCAGCCATTTCGCGCTCATACAAAATGGATAATTTACGTTTGAATAAAATTTCGAAATATTAAAAAACTGTGCATTTATTAAAAAATACGAGTCTCGAATGAGCAGAACTTGCAAGAAAGAGTTCCAGGTTCTGGATTGCTGTCTTTATCGTTTCACTTTGTCGAAAATGCTACTGGGAACGGTGTTTCGGTTAAGGAGCCATAATTACAGATTTATTGTTGGCTAAAATTGGTGCTCTGAACTTGCATGAACTTCGGTTTCGACAGCAAGGGTTATCAACACCTGGTGATATCAATGGGCAGCCTCTTACCTGTGGTTAGACTCCATTTAAGTTCACTTATTTCTGGGTTATCATGAAAGATCGATCTGGTGCGAGTATTCCCGCATCGATCCAGTCCTCAAGGCTAATACGGAATGACAAAGTGATCTTGAAAAATTGGCTTGAAAAGACGGACTACTGCAGGGCGAACTGAGTGCAGCTATATTTTCTACTCTACTTAATAAAGCAAAAATCATTGGTTTTAGTTATACTTTTTGTTTGAATAGCCCACCCTTTAATATAACACCCACTTGTAAAAAAACACAGGACTCCATAAATATCAAAGTAAATTAGTACTAAAAATAATTTATCGGTAAAAGCGGATATTCTGATGCAAAAAAAATTGAAAAAAATGTATGCTTTATTTCTTATAAAAAACTGTACATGGATGTATGTACACTTGCGCTATACTTACATTTATCTTGGATGCCTCCTTCTTGCACAACAAAAAATGAGCAGATAAGTACTGCAGCGGCGGCACAAGGCCAGATTACAAGCATAAATATGTATGACTGTGTGTGTGTATGTATGTGAGTGTAGGTGGATAGGTGAAATGGTTGAAGTACCAGACTTGCAGTCCACAATTAGAATTAAAGCGCAGCTTTGATACCATTTTCAGACCTCTAACGGGCAGATAACTCCAGAGACATTCACAGAGGAAGTGCTCTACAGTCTCCTTCTCTGAAAGGTCGCCACAGCTTCTGCAATGGGCGTTAAGCGGACCCGGTGGTCTAGAAATTTCAAAAAATCGATTTTTTGTTTTTTCAATATTTCGAAAGTATAGGCTTTTAAGAATATACTGTGAAATTTTCATGCGGAAATTCCCGATATTATAGCTTCTACAGCCCATTGACTAGGTAGAGAGCGGTTCGCGCGCTCCTGTACCTCAAACTTTAAACTCATTTATCTCAAAACGACTTTTTTCGGCTTGGTGTTGTCAACCGAATCGTCTGAAATTTTAATATGTTGTTCACAACATCAATGGCTAGACTGGTACTAACGGGTGATTTTTTAGCTATTATCTTCTAAAACAGGTGGTTTAAACAGCTGACGCACGTTTCGTGTTTTGTTTCTTTGTCAAACATCTTCAGTTTGGTCTAAAATTTAACCATGAATCGTCTTACGAACGATCAACGCTTCCAAGTCATTGCATTTTATTATAAAAATGCGTCTTCTGTTAAGAAAGTTTCAGATCCACTTTTCTATCGAAAAATTGTGTTCAGCGACGAAACTCATTTTTGGATCAACGGGTACGTAAATAAGCAGAATTGTCGAATTTGGAGTGAAGATCAGCCAGAAGAATTGCAAGAGCTACCAATGCATCCAGAAAAGGTCACAGTTTGGTGCGGTTTATGGGCTGGAGGTATCATTTGACCGTACTTCTTCAAAGATGCCGTGAATCGTAACGTAACAGTGAATGGTGAGCGCCACCGTGAAATGATATCCAACTTTTTTTCGCCCAAAATTCAACAGCTTGACTTGCATGACATGTGGTTTCAGAAAGACGGTGGCACATGCCACATGCCACACAGCACGCGTAACAATGGAATTTTTGAGAGGCGAGTTCGGTGAACATTTTATTTCACCTTCGCGACCTGTCAATTGGCCACCCAGATCGTGCGATATAACGCCTTTAGGGTATTTTTTGTGGGGCTATGTTAAAGCCCATGTCTATTCAGACAAGCCTACTTCAATTAACGCACTGGAAGACAACATTAAAGCATTTATATGTAAGATACCGACCGAGACATTGGAAAGCGTATGCCAAAACTGGACTAAGCGGATGGACCATTTGAAGCGCAGTCGCGGTCAACATTTGCTTGAAATAATCTTCAACCATTAAATTATATGGACTGTACTATCGATTTGAATAAAAATTTTATGCATTTTTCTGAATTTTACGTGTGTTTTTTAAAAAACTTTCCTATAGTTCTTAAAAAATCACCCTTTTATATTATTATTTCCATTATTTCGTATTTTTTTTATTAAAATAGTTCTGTCAATTTTTGTTTTTTTTTTGTTTTTGAATTCTGGTACGGGGCATAGCTACCGTCATATTGATTAATAATTTTTTTGGTTTTTAGTTTCAGATAAATAGAATAGCCAAAATGGACATACCGTCCAGATTCAATTTTTCGGGAGGGTCAACTTCAGCGCCATTTTTTAAATTATTAAAATTAAAATTTTTTTTTTCATTTTTGTATGTAAAAGAAGTTAAATAAAAAGCCTAAAAAGTTTTAATATCGTTTTTCATCTTTTTATTGTAAACAAATTTCTGAAAATACCCTAAATTTTCGTGCTATATACCACCGGGACCCCTTATGTGGTAAACCTAATTGCCGATTGTTCAATTACCGGCAAGCACAGCTCCTAGTTTGGAAATTGAATAGCGTGGAGTGCCCAAGACTTTCTGCGTTCTGCGTCTATTGTACTGGGGCCAAAGGGTTTTCGAAATCGCACACGAAGAAATGTAGCTCCATTTGAACTGCGCTTTCCTGAGAAATATGTAAGTTGTCCTATTCCTCTTTAACAATAGTCCGGGAGATGCCGATGCTCGTGTGGGAGACCTCGGAGACCAATTCAGTCAACCACCTATTGTTTGCACATCCGTCAAAAATGATCCGGGAACTGATCATTTGAAATTCCTTTTAAACGGATTGTCGATAAGAACGTCATTCGGCAAATAAAGTACATTTCGGTTGCTTTCGGTTCGCCTAGCACTTGGCGACTTGCGAATTAACAACTCGTCGATGGTCGCAAGTTTACAGGTGGGTCCACTAGCGTTTGGAATTCGATGATTTTGATGTTTTGTCTAATAAATAAATGATATGAGCCCAAACAATGCAGTTTGTTAGAATCGAAATGATCAAATAATTCCTAAGTTATGACTCTTCAGAAGCTTCCCCAAAAAGCTAAAATTTTATGATTCAATAAACCCCAGTTACATCTTTTAAAAGTAATAATCGATTAAAATTTATTATTTAACCAGCGAATAACAGTATAATCTAGTAGAAACAGCTCACTAGCACACACATACATATAAGCCTTTATGTATGTTTATATGTATTTGCATACAATTAAAGAGTGACCTTGGCCATTGGCAAACCCTTCGCACCTAAGCCAGTGATCTTGTAAGTGGTGCCCGCCGGTGCAGGTTGGTCGAATTTAGCCGATGTCGTCACATACAAAATATCGAGATTGGGACCACCCCAGGCGGCTCAAGTGATTTGCTTGGTGGGGAACTTGATTTCGAGAAGAACTTTGCCGGTGCTGCAGAAACAAAAATTTAATTAATCATTTCTCCACACATTACATTTGCTTCAACTTGCCTTGGGTTGACCTTGTAAATGGTGTGTCCGTTGAATGTGCACACATAGAGATTTCCATCGCTGTCAATGGTCAAGCCATCGGGCAACAGGTTGTCCTTCGGGTTTGATTTACGCAAATTGAAAACAACTTTTGGGTTACCTACAAATAAAGAAATAAACACAACCAGATAAGTAATTTCCATTTACTACTTTTCGCACTACATCAGCCTTTCTTACTTGGTACACCGGCATCAAAGTCATAATCGTACTCCTTCACCTCGTAGTCGGCAGTGTCAATGTAGTACATTTTCTTCGTCTGCTCGTTCCAAGCCAAGCCATTGGAAATGCCCACATCCGTCTTCACCACCGATACTTTGCCACCCTTTTCATATTTGTACAATTCACCGAAACGCTCCTTGAACTCATCGCCCACATAAATCATAGTGCCGGCAAAGAGGCGGCCACGTGGATCGGCTTTACCATCGTTGAAGCGGTTCCTAACATATTTGTCACCGGGTTGCACTGAAAAGAGTACGCGATCTACTTTGCTTGTCTCGGAAACACCATCCCATGAGACAACTACCACACTGCGTCCGGCTCCGACGACAAACTTGTCACTCTGACCCGCGACGGGCACGATGAAACCGGCTAGATCTAAGTGTACCCTCGACTTTGCTGCCGTACACTTTGTTCTCCTATCGACGTAGTAGAGATTCTGTGACTCGACGTCCCAGTGAGGACCTTCACCGGGGTGGGCGTGAGAGTTGGGCAATGGCTCGATTTTGAACGACATCTGGGTGAAGAAAATTAAATAAGGATGAGAGGCTATGTGATTTAAAGCTGAATAAATTCATAGGAGTGGTAGGATATTTTTGAACGCATTTGACGATCGATTTATTGCCCGAAAAATTTGATTTTTCTTCTACGTTCAGCGAAACCATAAATCGGACCTTAAGCTACTACGAAACATGGAGGCGATAGAGTGAAGGCCAGTATGGAAAATTCGCAATTCATTATCAGAATATTCAAAAACAATTTGTTTTGCAGTGCTGGGAAACTGGATAACTCGAATAATTCTGGTTTAATCAGGGCCAGAAGCACACCTCTGTTCCATGTGGAATTGGGCTAAGTGAGCGCTACTGGAAGAATGGCGGAAAATTCCACTACCAGATGCCATTACTTGAAAGTTTGTCGGTTTAATGGCAAGCAGGCTACCTGCCTCTTCTGGCTAAACTTCTTTTTTATAAATTTTTAGATTACTGTAATAGCAGTTCCAGTCTTTACCATCTCGTGTCGCTTTCGCTCTATTATACTGTCTTCTGCTGTCATTTCTTAATGTTGTCAGGACCACCAGGGCGTTTTTTCTTCCCCTTATACTCAATCAGAGGGCAGGCCTTATTTAGCGCAGTTCTACAAACCTCCGTAAGGATTTGTACGTAGTCGTCGTGCAGTGATTCTCTATTTTCAATAGTAATATTTTGGGAATTAGGAAGTCTTTCCTTAAGTTCCCATTTATATATTTGCCAATTGGTCTTTTTCAAGTTCCTCTGGGCAGGCGGGGCCCGTGAGCTGTTTCCCTCAAATCTTATTTCTATATAGCGATGATCGGAGTAAGAGTGTTCGTTCAGAACTCTCAACTGCGTCCGTCATCTTTTCGTAGAGGGTGTGACATGCTAGCGTAATATCAAGAACTTCGTGTCTATTGCGCGTAATAAATGTGGGTTCGTTGCCTTTGTTACACACTAAAAGCTTACTACATATAATATAATTAAAGAGAGACTCACCACATTCGCTGGTATCCGAGCTTCCTCATACGGTATGGTGGGCATTGGCGTCACCTCCTAGAACTAATTCATGATTGTGTGTTTGCAGTCTTCCACAAGATTTCTTATTAGCGGCGACGGCAGTGGACCGGTGTCGTATCCAGCATAGTAAAACGAGGTTAGCCAGGTGTTGCTTCCGGTCACTTCCCAGCTAACCGTCGTAGTATCTGTGTTACTGAAATTTTAAATCATAAATATATTAAGATGTGTTTTTGCTATTATACATGCTCTTTTAGTACCTTCACAATTGTTCTTATATACCTTGCAACCTGATGTCCTCAAGACGCAGATTTCGCCATTCCGTACCCAGGGCTCCTGGATGAGGACTACATCCGGCCGATCTTCTGCCAGACAATCCAGGAGGGCAAGGCATGCTTCCTTACAATGGTCTAAGTTTATCTGAAGAAGATGCATCAGCTGTTAACGTTATGTCTGGGTCTTCTTTAAAAGTTCCCTTTCGGAATACTTACGCTGTTGTACGGAATACTTACTCTCCCCTCCAACCGCCCATTTCTGAGCCTGAAGAGGCGTATTCTTCTTCGGTGGGATGATCGTCTTCGCTCATCGGCTCAGTTTCGCTCATGGGTTCTAATTCGCTCATGGGCTCTGAACTTTCCTTAGTGGTGAGGAACTCTATATCAGTTTTGCAGATGTGAAGCTGTACTCTTACAAAACCGTATCTCAATTGCCAATCGCATTTCGCTAACGGTGCAATTGAGTTTTCAGTCAGAAGCAGGTGAGTCTGCATAGCGGCGCGATTCTCTTCTTTCGATTCTCCCGCGCTGTTCTTGTTACTTAATGTTTTTACGTATATCCACTCCTGCGTTGGGATGTCCGGATTGCAGACCCGAATAAGCTCCATTATCTCTACCGGGTCTTCGACAGTTGAAGGCAACCAGACCCTTGCTCGCGGCCTGGACGGAATATCCTTCCTGTCCACGACCACCAGCTTGGCATTCTTGTACACTTCGCCGACTTTTGAGATGGCCTTTTTGTACAGCTGAACCGATCTCTCATCGTCACACGCTATTATTTTTATCTGGCCTTGGTGCCAGCCTAAATCTTCGCACGAAGGCGGGGGGCCGGGGTTATGCAGAATAACTTTCAGTGCCACTTTCGTGAGCTCGGCCACAACCCGTTTCCATTGGGCCTTGGAGATCATACCTAGAGGATGATTTTCGTCCAGAACTCCTATAATAATGAAGTCTTTTGCAATCTCCGCAAATGATTTTCTGGGCGTCACGCCAATTGTTTTGTGCCTTTTTACGTTTGGCTTATTTTCTTCCAAAGGCCGTTGTCGTTTTGAAACAGGTTGTGCTGGTTTAAAGTTGAGGTTGAAATCAGGAATGTTATAATTAAAGAGAGACTCTTTCACTCTTTCAATAGCTCTTTCGTACACCCTCCTTAGGTGCCTTGTGGTGTTTCTGTGATCCTGGTAGCTCGCATTCGCTGAGTCTACCACCCACTCAAGCGGCCATCCCTCGGTACCCGAGCTAGCAGTAGCTGTGCTTCCAATCGGGACCATTTCTGGGGGTTGAATCGTAGTTGACTTCCGGGCTAGTGCATCTCTACTTGTGCTTGGACCTGTGTCCAGTATTGCTGATTGTGTAGTTACTGGCTTTGCTTTCGCTGTGGCTGTCACTATTTGCTTATATCGACTTATTAAGTCGATGGATGGTGTTTTCTTTAAGCTCGGTGCATTCGTTGCTCGTATTGCGAAACTGACCTCCTTTTTTTTGTTTGTTTTTGTATTAGGACTTTGCATTTTGCTGTACTATTGAGGAGTATCGAACAATAACCGTGCCTCCTGAAAATAGGAAAAACTTAGTTAGGTTATGAATTATATTTTTATAATTCTGAAAGTTCCGATTAAAATTTTTGAGACTTTTTCGATTTAAGTAAATTTCTTAAGCAATTTATAGCTTTTTTTTAGTTTAAACAATATTTTTACAATACAAGCATAAAAGTAAAAAAAAAACAAATATTAAAAGAAAAACATATGTGGATGTGCGTTTTTCCGTGAAACTCTGTGTATATTTTACCACAAGCGGACAATCACATTTTTTAATTATTGTGATTTTATTTGTAAATTATTATGATTTAACCCTAAAACAGGTACTGTATCAAATAAGTCGCGAGTCACTGTGTGTGCGTGTGTTCAAAATTGTTTTCTAACAGTTGGAAAATAGAAATTTTTAATGTATGAATATAATATTTAAAAACATTAGTTATTGAAAAACCAATAATTTTTTATAGGCTTTTTCTGAATTTTGTAAGGAATGTCAGCACTTTAAACTATATTGGCACTAAATTTATGCCCAAATTTGCCTTGAAAACTTCATGCCCAGTTGGGCTCTTTTTGCCTCAGAAAATACAGTTTGCGCAATAAAAAACGCATTTCAAAGTATGACAAAATCTAATCATAAAAAAATCACTTAGTTCCGTTTCACAACCTTATGAATATATTTATGGTTTATTCCCCAAACACCACTAAATAGTTTCCTTTTATTTCCCGCAGCTTATTTACCGTTGCTTCCTCGTCAATTTCCGCCTCATTAGCGTTTGAGCACAAAATAAGTGAAATTATTATTAAACTTAACAGATTCATTGCTTTAATTTATTAGTAGAAAATGTATGCAGGTACTAAATTCTGCCTTCGCGAAGAACAAACCGAATGAGGTACAACACAACGCGGCGTTGCAAGACACTACTGAAGCCTAGAATGCGACTGCAGCAGCGCTTTATAAGTTTGTATTTTAAGTTATTGCCGATCACCGAAGTCAGCTGGCCGCAGAGACACTACAAAACTAAATCGAAAGGTGCAAACAAAGAGTTCAATGAGTAAAAAGTTATTTGTTATTTTAATGTTTTTGCACGACCTGTTGGCTGGTCTGAGAGCAACATCTGATTGAGCGAGAGCTTATTCATACATACATACGGATATGAAGCACTGCTAGAACATTGAGAAAAAAAAAACTACATATAACAAACTATGCAGTTTACGGAGTCTTAAATGAAGGGCCGCTTTCAAAATTTTAATTCATTTCATTATCCTCTATGAAAAAACATTGCCAAATTGTGCTTAGATATTCTGTTGCTGCAGTGACCTCCACTTGACCCTCACCAACCTACATATTATCTTTCCACTATGCACGATTAATTAATAAACTATCCTAAACTTGACTAGCTACACGAGCTCTAAAGTTCTCCATGGTTGAAAATTGTCACTTTGTATCTTAAAATCACCAAGTAAAGGTAATCAATTGAAAGCATTGCGCGTAGAGGAGGCATATCTAGTCCCATCCCTTGGAAATTAAGTTTTGCGCTACTACAGAGAAGCTCCCGCAACGCCTTGCCAAATACTAACGAAGTGGCGAGCATTTTGAGTGGAAGGGAGGAATTTACAAATTGCGTTCACTTGTGAGGGCATTAATTCTCAAAATGCTAATTGCAATACCTTTCAAATGACAGAAAATACAAATCGATTATACAAACAGTTCTCTGCTGAGCGACTCCTAAACTTTGCCTGATTGCGCCCATAAACGGCATCGGTATTATATGAAGTTTATGCGAATATGATTTTGTGGAGTTGAGAGAGCTTAGACATTTCACGCACTTAAGCTGGGATAAAGTATTTTTCATCCAACGCTTTTTAATGGAAATAGAAATCAGTTAATAAACTAACAACAAGAAATAGTTTCCTATTCTCATTCAATGCCAGTTATTTCACTTAAATTCTTGTTAATCGTTAAAAACACAAAACACTTTGCACCAAAGAAACTTCTAACTTTTGTAGTTCGTATTCGTACCTCTGCACTTATTTAGTACTTTTTAGGGTTCACAAAATAATTAAACAACAGAAGAGGCGCTGAAAAGCAAACTGAACAGGAATGGGCTGAAGAGATCTTTTTATAGGCAAATTCCCGGCAAAATATTCTTCTGCGCGCTACACTCAACCCACTCGGCACTTCTTTTATTAGATGATCGGCGAATATGGGAAATTTAAGAATTCTATTAATTAGGTCTGGTCTATTTACAATAATTACATTAAATT
Organism: Anastrepha ludens; assembly: GCF_028408465.1. Lineage (NCBI taxonomy): Eukaryota > Metazoa > Arthropoda > Insecta > Diptera > Tephritidae > Anastrepha > Anastrepha ludens. Next base: position 20,539,071 of record NC_071499.1, on the reverse strand, counting down.
TAGTTTTATTTGCAGACAAACATCGTTGCTTATTTTAGGAAATCTTTTACTTCAAAAATAGATTTGAACTGCTCTAATGACATTTTAATTAATTTCGAAGATTTATGAAAACTGCGTGCGGATTTTATAAAATTATTTATATACTTTTACTAGCTTTAACCCGCAGCCCCGCTCGCGTAGGAGTAGTTTTGAGGGATTTAGGATATGCATATGAAAGAATTACAAACAAACAATTTCTAAGAAAATAATTTTTTATTAATAACCATAATATTACAATACCCGGCATCCGTCGCTATGCCTCGTTGAATAAAATCAAAACAAACAATCAGAAAAATATCAAGCAAAATTATTTTTATTAATTTTCTATCTCAAACCGTTTTTGAACTTTGCATTTGGGTCATAGTTGAACAGCTTATGCGGATTATGAAGTCTAGAGTGTGCTATAAATAGTGGGAACTAGGAAAAACTAAGATTTTTTAGATCAAATTTAAGCAAATATTCGATTATTAGTGACGAATGAACATCCATTATAAAAACATGCCTATAACCTTCATTGGGTGAAGATATGAATTTATAAAAATTGTTACGTCATTTGGTGTTGTCGTTGCGTAGTTATGCGCGGACAACGTACAGACATTCAACTTTATAGTATAGATTAGTTAAACATGAACGGATACGGACGCAAATAAATGTCATCTTTGTAATTTTTTTTTTCTTGTTTTCATTCAGGTTTCTGTCATAGAGGGGAACATATGTGTTAAAATTTGTTGACAATAAAAAAGTAAAGTACCCCCATTTCGAAACAGTCCCGTGATCCCGATATAACAAATTAAAATACTGAAAATTTACATCCAATATAAACGCCTTTTTAAATACCATTTTTTTCATATTTTCTCTTAATTTTTTTAAATTTCCTTTCCATTTTGTTGTGCTCACCGAATTTCTTCAAATTCTTTTCTTTGCTATTTTTCGACGAAATAATATTTCGGTAAATTGAATGTCCAATTTACGCCCACTAAAATATTTAAACACATAAAACATACAAAGAGCAAAAATATAGCAAAAAAGTAAAATAAACGAACTGTGTGTAGCCACCACTTCTCCTCAAGGGCAACTAAGAACAATAATCGAGACAAAATTTAATTTAATTTGGTTACAGAAACCCTTTCAATCGAGTATTCGTACTGAAATGGAATGGAGTACGTCAGCTGACTGCCGCGGTTGTCGCTCAATTCGAGGCATTTCCTACGGAAACACAGGTGAGAGTGACGTCGATGTGACTTCAAAGGGACTATTCCAATCGAGAACCTGATCGAAAATATGATAGTTGTAGAACCGGCTACAGATCAGATAAGTGTCTGTCTGACGATGGCGAAAAACATTGCAAAGGCCATGGTTTCAAGGCACTGATGAAATCATAGTGAAAACAAAAGCTGGTTCATTAATCAACGATGCGCTTTGTTCCAACTTAGTCTTTAAGAATTGACGATTGAAAAACGAAATGCAAGGCAAGTCAATCGGATATTGTGACGTCTGTGCTCCACGACATTTGGTTCTAAATATATTACCAGAAGGACCAAGAATTTATATTATACTATTTATATGTCATATATCATATGCTATCGATATATCATATGGAACCATCCTCCACGAACATATATTATGGAGGATGGTTCCATATGTAGAAGTCCACGCAAGTGGGAAAAGTTACTGATCGTCATTCACTTGGGAGTGGCCAGGATGATTCTATGAGACGATGATGATATAATGAGACGGTGCAAAAACAACAGCACAGAACCGTGTACGATGGAGGAGTCTTGTCGAGGCCCGATGCTCCCGAAAGGAGTGAACAAGAAAAAAAAAACTGCACGCGTTTACAGCTGATATACTTAGATCCCGGAGGCAAATCTACACAAATTTGAACTTATACCGATGGCATCGTAACTATAGCCAGAAACAAACAGACTCTAGAAGAAACATTTATGCGTCCAGAATCGTCTGATAGGATGGTAGGACTTATAAGTAACGAAAAAAATCAAATATGTATGCAGCACACAACGCACACATAACTTAAAAATCGGCAGCTATAGCTTTGAAATAGTCGATGAATTTAGGTGCCTTTGAGCTATGCTTTGAGTCTTATTTCGCACATACAAATTTGATAAGATCGAGATATTTAAGGAAACCAAAACCTACGAATATAGAAAACTGTCATAAGACCTGCACTCCGATAAGTTACGAGTAAACTGTTTTGAAAGAAAGATCATTAGAAAAATATATCAGCCTGTACGACTTGAAGACGGCACTTACCGCATTCGGTACAACGACGAGTTGGACACACTTATCAGAAGCAAAATTCCTAAGAGTTTTCTTGGGAAACCACGATTCTAATGCAACTGAGTTTGTAGAATTTTACAAATGTACGGAGAATGGAACCCACTAGAATTTATATAACTTTGGAATTCACATGAATTACCAAATGCATTTTATGTGCATAGGAGTATACCGCAAAGGGTGGTCCAAGGGTTGGCTTATTTTTACATCGCATGTTATTTCGACACTGGCAGCCATTTCGCGCTCATACAAAATGGATAATTTACCTTCGAATAAAATTTCGAATTATTAAAAGCTGTGCATTTATTAAAAAATACGAGTCTCGAATGAGCAGAACTTGCAAGAAAGAGTTCCAGGTTCTGGACTGCTTCCTTTATCGCTTCACTTTGTCGAAAATGCTACTAGGAACGGTGTTTCGGTTAAGGAGCCATAATTACAGATTTATTGTTGGCTAAAATTGGTGCTCTGAACTTGCATGAACTTCGGTTTCGACAGCAAGGGGTACCATGTGAGACAGCCCGTCAAACACAGGATATTTCGCATACGGTAATCCCGTTATCGGCCATCCTGGTGATATCAATGGGCAGCCTCGTACTTGTGATTAGACCCCATTTAAGTTCATTTATTTCTGGGTTATCGTGAAAAATCGATGTTGTGCGAGTATTCCAGCATCTATCCGCTTCTCAAGGCTAATACGGAATGACAAAGTGATCATGGAAAATTGGCTTGAAAAGACGGACTACTGCAGGGCGAACTGAGTGCAGTTATTCTTTGTACTCTATTTAATAAAGCAAAAATCATTGGGAAATACTGAAAGGTGGTTTTAGTTATATTTTTTATTTGTATAGCCCACCCTTTAATATAACACCCACGTGTAAATAAACACAGGACTCCATAAATATTAAAGTAAATTAGTACTAAAAATAATTTATCGGTAAAAGCGGATATTCTGATGCAAAAAAAATTTAAAAAAATGTATGCATTGTTTCTTTTAAAAAACTGCATATCCATGAATGTACACTTGCGCTATACTTACATTTATCTTGGATGCCTCCTTCTTGCACAACAAAAAATTAGCAGATTCTTATAAAAAACTGCATATGGATGTATGTAAACTTGCGCTATATTTACACTTATCTTGCATGCCTCCTTCTTGCACAACAAAAAATTAGCAGATAAGTACTGCAGCGGCGGCACAAGGCCAGATTACAAGCATAAATATGTGCGACTGTGTGTATGTATGTATGAGTGTAGGTGGGTAGGTGAAATGGTTGAAGTAGTAGACTGACAGTCCACAAGTAAAGCGCACTTCTGATACCATTTTGAGACCTCCAACGGGCAGATAACTCCAGTCATCCAGAGCTATTGATGCAACGGAGAAGGTTGATGGGATCTAGGTTGGCGCACTGTCTCACCCTGTCGAAGAAAGGAGCTCACAGTGACCTTAATCGTCTGGCTGCCAATCTCGGACATTTACAGAGAAAGTGCTCAACAGTCTCCTTCTCTGAAAGGGAAACTAAATGGGGACTAAATGGTAAACCTTACTATTTTGCGTGTTTGCCGATCGTCCAATTACCGTCCAAAACAGCTATGGGCTTGGAAATTTAATGGCGTGGAGTACCCAAGACTACCTGCGTTCTGTGTCTATTGTACTGGGGTCAAAGAGTTGTCGAAATAGCACCTGAAGAAATGGAGTTGCATCTGATCTGCGCTTTTCTCAGAACTAGGTTTTGCTATTCCTCTTTAACAATAGTCAGGGAGACCCGAGTGGGAGACCTCTGAGACCAATTCAGTCGACCGCTTCCTGTTTGTACTTCAAAATTGTATCGGGAACTGATCATTTAAAATGCCTGTTGAAAAGGATTGTCGAAATTACAAAAAGGTCAATCGGCAAATAAAGTACAGTTCGGTTGCTTTCGGTTCTCCTAGCACTCGGATACTTCAACAACTCGCCGAATGTTGCATGTGTACGGTGGTCCACTTGTGTTTGGAGTTCGCACTATTGATGTCATGTCTCTGACAGCTAAAATAACATCCGTGAAGTGTCAAAAATTTAATTATGGCTAGAGATATACAAAATTGATCGCTTTTTGCTGTTAATAACGGAGCAAATTTTATAATCAAATCAAAACTATAAAGTCAATTGGCCACCCAAAAGCTGTGATTGGACTCCGATAGACCCTATTTTGTGAGGCGCCTGTAAAAAAAATGGTTAGCGTAAACCTTTCAGAGACTATTCAAGAGTTGAAGCACGAAATCGAAGTTGCCTTCGATGAGATAACTCTCGAACTCTCACAAATACAAATACCGAAAAATTGGGTTAACAGAATGGACGGTGGAAGTCACTTGAATGGAATTGTGTTGCATGTTAATGGCATTGGCAAGATATTAAAAAATGAATTGAAAAAATATTCAAATTCTTTCAAGATATTCAACCTCTTTTATTTAAACTATTTTGCTGAAAAATAAAAAAATAAAATATTTTGGGAAGATTTGCGATAAGACCAATAGATTATCCCAGTGTGATCTTTTATATCTCCTCTCCATTTCCTCAATTACATTTCCTAGGCCTCAAAATGTCTTCGGGTCTATAAATTGGGAGGCCGACCTTTTCCTGGTTAATTTATCTGACATTTCGTTCCCAACTTCGAACGGTTAATATCCCTAGATGTTGATGACATCTTTCCGGCATTATTCCAAAAAGGCATAGACCTGCTTCTAGAACCACTTACCAAAATTGCTAGAACAAGTATCGCACTTTTTTTTTTTTGTTTTAAAGGAGGTTGAAATCAAAATGTCAGAAACATCACAAAGGTGCCGTCACACCAATGGTATGTGGGGCACGCTCCCACTAATACTATAACAATCCTTCAGCTAGGCTAATTCTACCCTGGGACCACAAAGGATAACTTCTGGGTAGAGTCGCGTTTATGTCCGAAGACACAACAGGTACCTGCGTCCAGGTTCCTCCCCTGTAGGCATATGAAGACTATACACCGTCGATAGTCCCAATTACTCCCACTGTGTTTATAGGGGGTTCCAAACTAAAGGATACATCGGAAAACTTGCAGTATTGTTACCTTAACTCACTACCGTCTTGTCTTCTGTACGATACTGTGCTTGTTGTCGGTTCGTCAGAAACTGTCCATTGAGTGTTTCACGTCTGTGCTTGTTGTCGGTTCGTCAGAAACTGTCCGCCTTCTCTGTTGCTGAAACGCTTTGTGTTACCAATTAATATGGCGAAGTCGCGCCAAAATTTTACCTGCGAACGTTTGCGCTGCCTCTCCCTTACCGCTAGTTGCACACATTTCTCGTATGAGGGTGCTGGAGGACGGTTGATGACCGAGGGCTTCCTCCAGGATAGCTCGTTCCTCTCTAAAGCGGTCGGAATAAAACATGAAGTGTTCTGCGGTTTCGTCAGTATTCGGGCAGTTTGGACAGAAAGGGCTGTTTGCCAGCTTAAAACGGTGCAGGTATTCCTGAAAACAGCCATGTCCGCTGAGCAACTGCGAAAGGTGATAGTCGGTGTCTCCATGTTTTCTCATTAACCACTCATCCACACGTGGTATGAGTTTGTAGATCCAACGTCCGCTTTATGACTCATCCCACCGCTGCTGCCACTGGCCTATTGCCAGCAGTCGCACTTAGTTATATACCAAAGATATGGAGGTTGGCAAAAGTGATATTTATATCGACGGTTAGAAAGAGGGGCCCACTTCATCCTAAACTCTCCAGGCCAATTTGTGTTGCCTCATTTAGATAAAAAATGATAGAAAAGGTAGTACACAACTATATGAGGGCCACAATCCTAGCAGAACCACAGCTACTATGGTGTTCGAGGCTGATTTTAACCTCTGCCGTACGATGGGTCCGTCCAACCATTTGAAAGGCAACAGAGCCAAAAAGGCTCGACCCACATTTGGGTGTTAAACCGCAACCACCACAATATTATTCGGGGACCGTCCTCCCAAACAGGTCGGAGCGAACTCCAGATTTACGTTTCCGGTCAGACTTTGTAGCCAAGACTACTACCAGTTGAGCTTCCGCACAGCTCTGGACTGGTGGCTACACCCCAAACCACACAAAAGCATACAAAACCTAGTCAATAAACTGATCTCCTAAAAATTTCACTTCACGCGCATAGTGATCTAACATTTCGACATTACGATGGGTTGAGACTACTCCATTTACATCATAGCGCCCATCGGTTCAAGTAATCAGTATTCGTACATCGGGTATTCGCAGAGGACACGCACCCAGTATTCTCTTGGCGACCCACAAACACATTCCTCACTTACAGACAGTTGCCTTTTACGCAAGAATACATGATCTCTAGATAAAATCTCTAAAAAGTATACAAAATTCATATTACTACACTTTACCACGCAGACTCTGGGGATATTATATCTGATGTCCCATAATACCTACGTATTTGTTGCGGCCGCACCTCTAATCTGCCCCTGATGACCCAGGGTTCTTGGACTAGCACAATACTCAGTTTAGACTTGTGTTGCCATCGCTATTACCGCCCTTGCGTCTTCGGCATGGTGAGGATTTATTTGGGCGAAGCCAGCATTAATTACCACTTCATCTTCACCGCTTAACTTTCATCTACCGTCATAACCTCATCGATGTCTGACAATGATACTCCGTCCGAGTCTCCTATGTTGAGTTGCCTCATCAACACCTCGAACTCGATGTCAACGTCGCCGATTTTCTTTTATTTTCGTTAGGTATCCACAATCGTGAAAACGTTCACAGTAACCTAACTTTCGGCCACTTTTCCAACCTTAGTCTGAACCTTCCCAGTTGGATAGTTTTGGAGCCGTTTCTTCAACTAGGTGGCTTCTTTTCTGTATGCACATTAGAATAGCCTGGCCGAAGTGTATACCTTTGATACTTCCCTCCTCCATGAGAAGCTGCTCAACCCTTGCATGCTCCTCCTCCTGAGAATGTTTCTGTAGGGAAAGATTTGAGTGAAACAGCCAGTCTTAAATCCTTAACGATGGTAGTGTAGCTAGCACCAGGTTTCCCAGAGTTTAAATTGGTTTTCTGGACAGCTTTGGGTGTATAATTTATTCAGTTACTTTATTCTAGCTAGCAGACTTTGCCCTCCTTTTTTGACACAGTTGCCTTCAGCTGGGCTGATTTCAATAGTTTCGCGTTTCCTCGCTTTTGGAGTATATTTGGCACAGCCTAGCGCTTTCTGCTTTGTATCCTCCGGCGTTAAGCCTTTTTTGAGAAAGTCTTCTTTGAGCACCATTTGGTGCTAGAAATTTGCACAGAGGCCTGTCAAGTACTCGTACTTGGCTTTGAGATGGTCCCCTTGAATGTTAAAGCATCCTTGGAACCCAGTTACCTTGTGCTTTCCTTCCGTGAGTCTGCCACTTTATAGCTCGTAACTTTCTGTCGGCACAGATCCAAATTTATCAGGTGCCTGGGTATCTTTGCACTCCGTCAAACTTGCTGCTCTCCGTTTAGCAGTTTGTACGTGGCAGTTCTGGCGATGTAGCTCTACTAGATCGGCCAGTTGAGATGCGGATTGCGAACTCACCCGCTTAAATGTGCTTCCTATACTTGTTTGGTCCATAATCATAGCTGTCAATTCAAATGGTCTTTGATAAATCGATTAACCTTTGGATGTTTTATGTTTCAACAAACCACAGATGATATGATAATTAGAAGTTATAAAAGAAAACGAGCAGTGAGAAGTGAAGTTAATTCCTGAAAATGGATTTGAAAGGTGTTTTCATAATGGTGTTGAATCATTGGCATAAAAGGATTATTTCGAAAGGAGTGTCCCTTAAAGCCAATGCAGTAAATTTGAATGAATGAAAAAATATGATGTGGTTTGTTCAGTAATCTTCGGTACTTTTTTCACAGAAGGTATTTCAAAACCAAAACAAAAAATATTAATGAACTTGAAATTGAATGAAGTCGTATGTATGTATGTATGTATGTATAGGACATAAATACATAGATGATACTTATTTGCCTCTATATCAGTTCATATTTAACTAATAAGAATATACAAATACAATAATTTTATAAAATCCGCACGCAGTTGTCATAAATCTTCGAAATTAATTAAAATGTCATTAGAGCAATTAAAATATATAAATTACAAGCCCATTAAACTGATAAGCAGAACATTTGGCTATGGATTTAAAGGAACTTGAAGCTTCGGCCGCAGTAGCTACAGTGACGTAGTGCGCTCGGGTAAAAGAAAATCTATGTACATACAAAATTAGTATTAATTTCCTAAATGTAAATTCACTTGTAGAAGTGAATATATGTAATAGGCAAAGAAAATCATTTTTTTTAATATAAAGTACAAAAATTTTTAATCCAAATCATAAGCAAAGGTCAGCTGTGCGACATCTCACGCAAACAATCCGAAGAGGTGCACATCTTTAAGAAGAAAATAAAGCGAGGGTGAGGCCATTAGCAGAGTTGCCAACACTAAAAAGTAGTATTAGTTGGTTCTTAGATATTTTGCCGCCCTTTCAGTCAATTCCCCGGGGTAATAAACTGAGGAAATATTTACCTCCGTCATTTCCACTACTTATGTGAATGTCCAGGGCTAGCTAGGGCACGACTCCGCTCCTTCAGTAAGCCGTTCTTACAGCAAATTAAGGAAATCTCAGACATCGAGATAAAGTATTTGCTGTTATACTTTGACCTCACGAAATGGGTCTGACTTGGAAACAAAAAAAAGGCATCATCACACGAGGCAGTGGTAGTAAAACGGTACTGATCACTATTTAGGATTATTTCAGTGGAAATATTCAACCACTCCAACAACAACAGCAACAACATATACATGCGTAACCTCGGAAGTTGTCTGAAATAGTATTACGATTTTATTTATTTAAATATTTGTCTTTACATTCGCCTTTTCCCCTTAGGTAGTGAATTGCAGAATAAGAGACTATAGTTACCCTTGAGGTATCACAGCACCAGGGAGCAGATGCCCAGCCATCAAAATAAAAGGTTTTACAGGGTCAGTCTTGTTAGTTAATAGCCACACCTCGTATGTATAACAAACTCTTTCCTATGCAATAAATCTTTCCATAGAAAAACGTTTCCTAACGCAATTGGGAAAATTAAGAGCTCAGTTTGTGGTGCACCATTCAACCCAGTGAAGCCTTTTCTGTAAAGGAAGGAAATACATATAAAGTATAAACAAATGGCTGGAAAAGTTCAAGAAAAGTAATACATAAATATTTTTAAAAATCAATTTCTTTTAAAAAATTCATCACTAAGAAGGACGACAACGAGGAAACTTTTTGGTTGGCATCCCCCACGCTTCTGGGGCAAAAATACTAAAAATGGAAAGGCAGGTCCGACTTACTAAAAATATTACTGCCTGTCATAATTTCTGAGTAATTTATATTACTTCTACAGTTATTAAACTCGTGAGTTTCTTTAGGGAATTTCAAATGATTGCCTTTTATTAAAAGCTGGATGTTTGGAACAAAGTTGCCCAAAGTAATGAATCGGAAATGAAAAACTTTTAGTGAAATATTATAAAAATATAAAAAATAAGAATTCAGGAGCTTTATTCTTCGTATTTTCACCAGTTTTTCCTATGAAAAGTTGATGGATACCTTAGGATCACAAAATTATGCAAGGGTAACCATCACTGACTCCTCAAACAAGGCGTTGAGCTCACAGCTTTCATTTCTCTAGCTGTGTTGGGACTCACACTGATATCTGGAAACTGAAGACCTAGCAATGATTTGTATAACATGCATTAGACCTTCGGTAAGGATTTTGTCTGACTATTTATTAGGTTTTTTTCGTCTGCCCTACTCATTCATTTTGTCAATTCTTAATATTCTCAAATTCTATCCCTTCCTATGATTCCCATTTGATTTTAATTGACTTAAAGTCTGTAGAGATGGTCTATACTCTGACTGTCTTTTGTTTTTAGTGTAATTAAAGGAGAAATTGATTGTTCATTCCTATTACGGAGCATTCACTTTCATGTCCCTCCTATATCTCTACGTAATACTCTCCCATTTTATCTCAAATTTCTTAACACGAATTATGCGCGTATAGGAGAGTGCAATAGGAGCCCGCACTGTAAGAGAATTCAAAGAGATCTCAACTTGAGTCCTGAGACCGCTTCACTTTTCGGTGTCAAAGAATGAATTTTATAAATTTCTAAACTCTTTTTTTTTAATTAATTTATTTAACTATCTGCAGTAATTTAAGTTCAAATATAACTCTAAGTGGTCTGTAAAAACTTTAATTGGGTTTAAGACTTGAAATAAACGAAAATACGAAATTCGAAATATTACCGCAGAATTTTCTTATCGTGTAAAACCATTTTGCCTCCCATACATAGATTATTTTTTCTTGAGCTCATTTCAGCCCGATTCTCTTCCTTTCAAGTTGCTTCCCCCTAATTTAGGAGTCTCCGGACTCTTCTTTTTTGAAGTTCATTAAGTTGGTAACCCCACCGTTAAACTGTTCGAGGAAATGCGTGACCTATTCAATCGCTTTTTGTCTTTCGTTGACTATACAATTTGGTTTATGACCAACAAACTTTATTTCGAGCTCCAAGAATGCAGTCAAAACTAACAGTCCACTCCCTGCAACCGCATATAGTAGTTTGTGAGTTTAAGTCTCAATAGACATATGAGCCATATTTTGTGAGTGGAATGTTGCTATTCCCTAGCAGAAATACCTTTTCAACTCAAATCGGATGGATTCCTTAACATTTCTTGAATAATTTTTATAATAATAAAGTGAATTTAAAAACGATTTACCCATTGAACAAAAGACCCAATCCACTTGGTTTTTGCTTTTTTATAGAATTTTATATGTAAAGTTAAATCAGGTACGATTAAACGGCTGCTCTCAAAAGCAACAGTTGTCTAGGTAGCCTCGCATTCCGGAAAGATTTCCCCTGTCCCATTCGTGCACGCCCTTAAACGATCCAGATTTGTTGGCAAATCCGATCAAACCCTCAACGAGATTGTGTCGAAACTGTTCAGATTCTCATGGATTAGGTGGAAGGGGTTCCCAGATATCTGAGGGGGTAGTCATATAACAAGAAATGCTGAATAGATTCTTTCTCCTTTTTCCACATTTCCTCCATACAGAAATTGCAACTCTTTCGCCTTTCTGTAAAATTATATTTGTTGGATTATTAAGACAAGTAAATAAAATTAATAAAAACAATTTATCTCTTCAATGAAAATAAATTCTCTTGCTCGTTTGCTCAACTCAAACTGATTTTTAAAAAAATATTATTTTGAGCGCTGGATGACTTTTCAAGAAACAGAGAACACCCAAAAGCGATCTTAGGCCAGCTGCATGCCCTGCCTCAACAGATTTGGCAGCTCTACACTCGGTTAAAGCCATTATTCTTCCGATGTTTTTTAATAAAAACATTTTACTTTATCATTGACAGCCGGCATTGGAAAATACATACAGACGCATGCAAATAATCATCTACAAGTGGACTCACGCACATGGCAAAACATCTGTATTTATGTGTACCAGAATGAATTTATGCACAATAATTCACTTATGGCATGAAAATAATACGAAATACAATGCCGGCTTATCAAAGAAAGTCTTCGATCTGAGGAATCAGCATAGACGAAGCGATGAATGAGCTACGAGTATCACAAAATATTTTGATTTTTTTTAATAAATGGCAGTTTATGCCATCGTTACGACCACAGAGCTCAAGATTCGATTTATAAAATATACGAGTAATAATAATAGAGTCAAAGTATTTATTTGAGATGTTTTGGTTTTTGAAATGCACTCGAACGTTTATTATTGCCTACTGAGGGACGACCGGTATTGAAAAACAACTTTTTTATAGTTTTGGTTTGACAACTTTCAGTTTGATGTCCGAAGCTGGACGTTCTACTGTCAATTTTGCCGAGCAAGAAAAAAAAACACTTTTCGATGGTGGCTAAAATTAGTTTGTTTAGAGCTTATGTACCATTTCGATACGCGTTCTGCTAGAAGCTCTGATATCGCCCATTGTCACGACTCACTACAGTTATCTCTAAACCACTTGAAAACTTTTGGGTGAATCGACTTGTGTTAGATAGCAACACTTGGAAATTTGCTTCAGATTATGAATTAATAGGCTCACTAATATCTGATGTCTGTTTTACGCCGCGAGTTGGGGACTTTTAGAGATAGTAGAGAAAAGTTTAGAGATATTTATGGGAACTCTCTTTCACTTCTAACAGGCAAGCATTAAAAAGCATTCACAGAAATAGAATCAGTAACTGCAAATCCTCTCACAAATGCTATCCATGGAGATAAAAATCATTTTATTGAAGAAACATTTCGCTATTTAAATATACTTCCTTTTAGTCTCCACACGCAAGACTTAAACGATATTCCCACATCAACTCGCGCAAATGTTGCTCATAAAAATCCAAACCCTTTCACTACAAATAAAGGTCACTTATCCCAATTTAAGCTCAGAAAAGCTTAAAAATTTTATTTATTCTATGGGAACAGCTGGCAATGCACATATGTATTGTATATATTGATACCACCTAGCGGGCACCTAATCGAAGAAAAGGTTGGTTGTCGATCAGAGCTCCTTTGCAGAGAAAATACCTAACCTCACTTATTAACAAGAATAATAAACTGTTATTTGTATGCACATATCTATGGTTATTGTGGTTGTTGTTAATGAATTGGCATTGGGTTTAGATATCTAGTCTCATTAAATTAGTCATCAGGAGATCATTAGATATATCGCCAACTATTTTTATTCGCTAGTAAGTAAGCTTCTTGAGTTGAGTTCGAAGGTTTACCACCTTTTTGCCCTTTACGAATTGGCAGTGGCTTTGAAAAATAATGTGCAAGTACACGAAAACCTTCATTAAGTTGGTCTTCTTGGGTGGTATGAACGAACACCGTCGCAATGGCAGTTCAAATCTAACAAAGTTTTCGAGCGCGCCACTGAAAAAGTTCTTATTAGGAAGAAGTTTTTTAATCTATTTTTGAAGTAAACAATTTCCTAAAAAAAGCAACGATGCTAGTCTAAAAATATAACTAAATTTCGTGTAATTATTGTAAATATACCAGAGCTAATTAATAGAATTCTTAAATTCCCAATATTCGCCGATCATCTAATAACAGACGCGCCGAGTGGGTTGAGTGTAGCGCACAGAAGAATATTTTGCCGGCAATTTGCCTATAAAAAGATCTCTTCAGCCCATTCCTGTTCAGTTTGCTTTTCAGCGCCTCTTCTGTTGTTTAATCATTTTTGTGATCCTCAAAAAGTACTAAATAAGTGCAAAGGTACGAATACGAACTTCAAAATGTAGAAGTTTCTTTGGTGCAAAGTGATTTGTGTTTTGAACGATTAACAAGAATTTAAGTGAAATAACTGGCATTGAATGAGAATAGGAAACTATTTCTTATTGTTAGTTTATTAACTGATTTCCATTTCCATTAAAAAGCGTTGGATGAAAACTACTTTATCCAAACTTCAGTGCGTAAAGAGTCTAAAGCTCTCTTAACTCCACAAATTCATATTCATATAAGCTTCGCATAATACCGGTGCCATTTCTCGGCGTACTTAGACAAAGCTTAGGAGTCGCTCAGAAGAGAACTGTTTGTATAATCGATTTGTATTTTTTGTCATTTGAAAGGCATTGCAATTAGCATTTTGAGAATTAATGACCTCACAAGTGAATGCAATTTGTTAACGCCTCTCTTTCACTCAAAATGTTCGCCGCTTAGTTGGTATTTGGCAAGGCGTTGCGGGAGCTTCTCTGTATTAGCGCAGAACTTCATTTTCAAGGGATGGCACTAGATGTGCCTCCTCTACGCGCAATTCTTTCAATTGATTACCTTTACTTGGTGATTTTAAGATACAAAGTGACAATTTTCAACCACTGCAGAACTTTAGAACTCGTGTAGCTAGTCAAGTTTAGGATAGTTTATTAATTAATCGTGCATAGTGAGAAGATAATATGTAAGTTGGCGAGGGTCAAGTGGAGGTCACTGACAACAGAATATCTAAGCACATTTTGACAATGTTTTTTTATAGAGGACAATCAAATGAATTGAAATTTTGAAAGCGGACCTTTATTCAAGATGCCCTAAACTGCATAGTTTTTTATATGTAGTTTTTTCTTTCTCAATGTACTAGCAGTGCTTCATATCCGTATGTATGTATGAATAAGCTCTCGCTGAACCCGATGTTGCTCTCAGACCAGCCAACAGGTCGCACAAAACCACTAAAATAACAAATAACTGTTTACTCATTCAACTCTTTGTTTGCACCTTTCGATTTAGTTTTGTAGTGTCTCTGCGGCCAACTGACTTCGGTGATCGGCAATAACTTAAAATACAAACTTATAAAGCGCCGCTGCAGTCACATTCAAGGCTTCAGTAGAGTCTTGTAACGCCGCGTTGTGTTGTACCTCATTCGGTTTGTTTTTTGCGGAGGCAGAATTTAGTACCTGCATACATTTTTTACTAATAAATTAAAGCAATGAATCTGTTAAGTTTAATAATAATTTCACTTATTTTGTGCTCAAACGCTAAAGAGGCGGAAATTGGCGAGGAAGCAACGGTAAATAAGCTGCGGGAAATAAAAGGAAACTATTTAGTGGTGTTTGGGGAGTAAACGATAAATATTCATTAGGTTGTGAAACGGAACTAAGTGATTTTTTTATGATTCGATTTTGTCATACTTTGAAATGCGCTTTTTATTGAGCAAACTGTATTTTCCGAAGCATAAAGCCTCCACCTGGGCATGAAGTTTTCAAGGCAAATTCTTTTATATCATGAAAAGGTACAGCATTGGGCATAAACTGAGGGCCAATGTAGTTTGAATTGCAGACATTCTTTATAAATTTCAGCAAAAAAGTCTAAAAATATTAACTAATGTTGTTTTTTAACAACTTCTTTTTTTATATTATATTCATGTATAAAAAATTTCTATTTTCCAACTGTTAGAAAGCAATTTTCAATACACACACATACAGTGACTCGTGGCTTATTTGATACAGTAACTGTTTTAGAGTTAAATCATCATAATTTACAAATTAAATCACAATAATTAAATAATGTGATTGTCTGCTTGTGGAAAAACATACAGTGAGAATCAACAAAAACCCCAGACCCACATATTTTTTTTTGAATATGTTTTTTTTTTTATTATAAAAATATTGTTAAAACTAAAAGAAGGACGCTATAAATTGTTTAGAAAATTTTAATTAACAAATTAATAAAAAAATGTTTAAACAAATTTACTAAAATCGAAAAAGCTTAAAAAATTTTAATCGGAATTTTCTGAATTGTAAAAATATAATTCATAACCTAACAAAAAATGGTTTTTTGCAAACTTTACAATGAAGCGAAAATATTTCAATAATTGTAATCACATGAAGTTCCGTTAGTATGGGGCAAGTTATAAGTGACCAGTGCTTAAAATTTAAAAATGATGCCTTGTGAATTTTTTTCATAGAAATGTAAATTACGAGAATTCGTTCTATAGCAAAAATGATCTGTAAAAAACCTCATAACCTCCAAATAGGGGATTGTAGTTACTTCAAACTTCCACTCGATTATGTAATACAAAAATTAAATAAACCAAAAATTTCATGACCGTGAAAATTCTAAATATACTTAATAATATTTTTGAAATATTTTAAATTTTTATGACATTTTTTTTTCGATTTTTGTGAATTTAGTTAAAGAGCTTGCAGCTTTAATTTTAAATTTTTGGCATATTTTAGACAATATTTTTATGACAAATTAAGGAGAAATAAATGAAAACTTTCAAAATAGTGCCAGCAAAGCAGCTGTGCGATTTTCAGTGAGACTCACTGTGATTATTTTAGCCAAAAGAGGCGATTAATATTACCAAATTCTTGTCCAACAACGTAAAAACTAAAAACACTGAAATTTTAATAACAGAACTTTTTTGATACACAGTTCCGGGTTAAAAGTTGCACAAATTTGTGAGTGGTTTGATGTGATGGGCTTTTGCATTAATAAAAGCGGGCAGTCTGCTTGCCATTAAACCGACAAACTTTCAAGTAATGGCATCTGGTGGTGGCATTTTCCGTCATTCCTCCAGTGGCGCTCACTTAGTCCAGTTCCATATGAAACAGGAATGTACTTCTGCTCTTAACACAACCAGAATTGTTCGAGTATACCCAGTATCTCAACACTGCAAAACAAATTGTTTTTAACCATAATATTTTGATATATTTTATCCAATTAATTTCCCTTCAATGAATTCCGAATTTCCCATACCAGCCTTCACTCTATCGCTGCCATGTTTCGTAGTAGCTTTGTTTAGTTCCGATTTATGGTTTCGCCGAACGTGGAATATATATCAAATTTTTCGTGCCATGCGTTCAAATGCTTTGAAAATCATATTAGGTTGACTTCTGATCTATTCTTTCACCCAATTCTGACTGGCAAACCTTTTAGTAGGTAGTTTGGTGGCAGAAGTCGCGCTATGGCGGAAATCCACTACGAGGTTTGCCAAAGGCCGCCTAGGGGTTTTCGTTATTAAGTAGAAGAAATATTTTCTTCATTTGCTATTTGATTTCAATGGCCCCACTCAGTTATATGGCCACACACTTGGCCGCCCTTAATTACCTGTAATTAATTGCAAACACAACTTAAACTTTTTCCGTCGAAAAAAAAGAAGTATCTGATTTTGATTTTGTAAATATTGTATTGTATTTAAACCAGCTGCTTGAAAAGGTTAAAAGGCTGATAACCCTCGCCAATTCATTGAAAACCTTGCAAAATATTTATTACATTGCAGCTGTGAGACAATAACACTGACATATTTTGTTGTTTTTTTTTTTTTTTTGTATAATGGAAAAATACAAGGAAGTCATCTCGTCAGATTTATTTTATAAAAGTATAACCCAAAATAATTCAAATATGCACATTCAAGTAGAAACGCACGGATACAAACACCCATTAAATAAAGAAAGAAACATATCCTACAATTCCTATGAACTTCATTTAGCTTCAAATCACATAGCCTCTAACCCTCATTTAATTTTCTTCACCCAGATGTCGTTCAAAATCGAGCCATTGCCCAACTCCTATGCCCACCTCGGTGAAGGTCCTCACTGGGACGTCGAGACGCAGAATCTCTACTACGTTGATATCGAAGCTGGCAAAATATTGCGCTATGACTACCAGGAGAACAAAGTGTACGGCAGCAAAGTCGAGGGTATAGATCTAGCCGGTTTCATCGTGCCCGTCGCTGGTCAGAGTGACAAGTTTGTCGTCGGTGCCGGACGCAGTGTAATAGTTGTTTCATGGGATGGTGTTTCCGAGACAAGCAAAGTAGATCGCGTACTCTTTTCAGTGCAACCCGGTGACAAATATGTTAGGAACCGCTTCAACGATGGCAAAGCCGATCCACGTGGCCGCCTCTTTGCCGGCACTATGATTTATGTGGGCGATGAGTTCAAGGAGCGTTTCGGTGAATTGTACAAATATGAAAAGGGTGGCAAAGTATCGGTGGTGAAGACGGATGTGGGCATTTCCAATGGCTTGGCTTGGAACGAGCAGACGAAGAAAATGTACTACATTGACACGGCCGACTACGAGGTGAAGGAGTACGATTACGACTTTGATGCCGGTGTACCAAGTAAGAAGGGCTGATGCAGTGCGAAAAGCAGTAAATGGAAATTACTTATCTGGTTGTGTTTATTTCTTTATTTGTAGGTAACCCAAAAGTTGTTTTCAATTTGCGTAAATCAAACCCGAAGGACAACCTGTTGCCCGATGGCTTGACCATTGACAGCGATGGAAATCTCTATGTGTGCACATTCAACGGACACACCATTTACAAGATCAACCCAAGGCAAGTTTATGCAAATGTTATGTGGAGAGAAATGATTATTTAAATGTTTGTTTCTGCAGCACCGGCAAAGTTCTTCTGGAAATCAAGTTCCCCACCAAGCAAATCACTTCAGCCGCCTGGGGTGGTCCCAATCTCGATATTTTGTATGTGACGACATCGGCTAAATTCGACCAACCTGCACCGGCTGGCACCACTTACAAGATCACTGGCTTAGGCGCGAAGGGTTTGCCAATGGCCAAGGTCACTCTTTAATTGTATGCAAATACATATAAACATACATAAAGGATTGTATGTATGTGTGTGCTAGTGAGCTTGTCCATACTGTTTATACTGCATTATACTGTTATTCGCTCGTTAAATAATAAATTTTAATCGATTTATACTTTTAAAACATGTAACTGGGGTTTATTGAATCATAAAATTGTAGCTTTTTGGGAATGCTTCCGAAATGTTATAACTTACTCGTAGGAACTATTTGATCATTTCGATTCTAACAAACTGCATTGTATGGGCTTTTAATATTTATTTATTTAAACTAAACATCAAAATCATCGAACTCCAAACACAAGGGGACCCAGCTGTAAACTTGCGATCATCGACGAGTTGTTAATTCGCAAGTCGCCAAGTGCTAGGCGAACCGAAAGCAACCGAAATGTACTTTATTTGCCGATTGACGTTTTTATCGACAATCCGTTTAAAAGGAATTTCAAATGATCAGTTCCTGGTACATTTTTGTTGTACAAACAGGAAGTGGCCGACTGAATTGGTCTCCGAGGTCTCCCACACGAGCATCGGCATCTCCCGGACTATTGTTAAAGAGGAATAGGACAACTTACATATTTCTCAGGAAAGCGCAGTTCAAATGGAGCTACATTTCTTCGTGTGCGATTTCGAAAACCCTTTGGCCCCAGTATAATAGACGCAGGAAGCAGAAAGTCTTGGGCACTCCACGCCATTCAATTTCCAAACTCAGAGCTGTGCTTGCCAGCAATTGGACAATCGGCAATTAGGTTTACCACATAAGGGTAAAAAATTTTAGGGTATTTTCAGGAAGTTTTTTTTTACAATAAAAAAAATAAAAAATGATACTCAAGCTTTTTAGGCTTTTTATTTAACTTCTTTTACATACAAAAATGAAAAAAAAGAGTTTTTGTTTTAATTTTAATAATTTAAAAAAATGGCGCTGAAGTTGGCCCTACCGAAAAATTGGACCTGGACGGTGTTGTCCATTTTGGCTCTTCTATCTATCTGAAACAGCAAAAAACAAAAAAATTATTAATCAGACTGTAGCTATGCCGCGTACCAGAATTCAAAGAAAATTTGACAAAATAATTTTTTTTAATCAAAAACATACGAAATAATTGAAATGATAATATGATTTTAAATAGTAAATACCATTCTAGCCATTGATGTTGTGAACAACATATTAAAATTTCAGACGATTCGGTTGAATCACCACCCCGAAAAAAGTCGTTTCGAGATAAATGAGTTTAAAGTTTGTGGCACAGGAGCGCGTGAACCGCTCTCTACCTAGTCAATGGACTGTAGAAGCTATAATATTGGGAATTTCCGCATGAAAATTTCACTATATATTCTTAAAAGCCTATAATTTCGAAATATTGAAAAAACAAAAAATCGATTTTTTGGAATTTCTAGACCACCGGGTCTGCCATTGCAGAAGCTGTGGGGACCTTTCAGAGAAGAAGACTGTTGCGCACTTTCTCTGTGAATGTCAGGGTTTCACAGCCAGACGATTAAGGTCACTGTGTGCTCCTTTCATCGACAGGGTGAGACAGTGCGCCAACCTAAATGCTATCAACCTTCTCCGTTACATCAACAGCTCTGGCTAGCTGAAGTTATCTGCCCTTTAGAGGTCTCAAAATGGTATCAAAGCTGCGCTGTAATGCTAATTGTAGACTGCCAGTCTGGTACTTCAACCAGTTCACCTACCCACCTACACACATACATACATACACGCAGTCGCACATATTTATGCTTGTAATCTGGCCTTGTGCCGCCGCTGCAGTACTTATCTGCTCATTTTTTGTTGTGCAAGAAGGAGGCATGCAAGATAAGTGTAAGTATAGCGCAAATGTACATACATCCATATGCAGTTTTCTTATAAGAAATAATGCATACATTTTTTTCAAATTTTTTTGCATCAGAATATCCGCTTTTACCGATAAATTCTTTTTTGTACTAATTTACTTTAATATTTATGGGGCTTTTTTTGTTTTATTTTGTTTTTGTTTTCTTTTTGGTAAGGAAGTTGAAATCAAGATGTCACAAACATTACTAAAGGTGCCGTCACACCAATGGTATGTGCGGCATGCTCCCACTAACACTATAACATTCTTACTCGTCGACTGATTTCCACCCTGGAATCGCGTTAGCATTTCTTCAAGGTAGAGCTGGGCTTGTGTCTATTGACACAAATAGTTTCTGCGTCCAGGTTCCGCTCCTGTGGTCGTATAGAGACTCTACGCCAACGATAGCATCCACTCCTCCCACTGCGTCAAAAGCTGTAGTGGCGTAATGAAACATCGGAGAATAGTCCGATACTCACAAACTATTGTCTTATCTTCTCTTTGATGCTGTAGTGAGTGTTGGACTTAACCGTCTATATCCGTCGTCGGTTTGTCTAAAACAGTTCATCTCCACTGCTAAGCTGCGAACAAAAGGGCTTACAAAATTTTTAAAAAGCAAAAGAAAGGTTTGTTTTTTTTTTGCAAAACTGTAGAATTATGACTTAGCTTATTAAGAAGTGACATATCAGGCGAAATATGTCAATAAAAAAAAAATAATAATAATTTGGCTGGCCGTGCCTTAACCCATCTTTCTACTTCTAATGCTGCTACCGTAGTGGGAACTACTGCTGTCGTTTCTGGGCTTTCCTCTCCCAGTCAATGTGATTGAGCCTCATCACGAGTGTAGCCACAAACGTTTTTACGGTGTCCCATTTATCGCTGGTCGAGCACATATCTGCTGGCTCTTCCCTGAAACGTTTGCAGTGGAACGCCACATGTTCTCCATGTTCATGGAGCCCTATGTTTATTTACTAGTGGGTGTTATATTAAAGGGCGAGCTATAAAAATAAAAACTAAAACTACAACCACATTTCAGTATTTTCCAATGATTTTTGCTTTATTAAATAGAGTACAAGAAATAACTGCACTCAGTTCGCCCTGCAGTAGCCCGTCTTTTCAAGCAAATTTTCAAAAATAACTTGGTCATTCCGTATTAGCCTTGAGAAGTGAACCGATGCTAGATGCTCGCACAAGATTGATCTTTCAAGATAACTTACAAATAAACGAGCTTAAATTAAGTCTAATCCCAGGTAAGAGGCTACGCATTGGTATCACCAGGATGGCCGATAACAGGATTACCAAACTGTATGCAAAATATACAGTGTTTGATGGGCTGTCTGACATGGGACCCCTTTCTGTCGAAATCGAAGTTCATGCAAGTTGAGAGCACCAATTTTAGCAAACAATAAACCTGTAATTAAACCTCCGTAGCCGAAATTCCGCTCCCAGTAACATTTTTGTAGAAGTGGAGCGATAAAGACAGCAATCCAGAACCTGGAACAAAGAGATGTAAGTTGTGGACCTTGGACCACCCTCTTTTTCTTGTTCACTCCTCTCGAGAGCATAGGGCCTCGACAAGACTCTTCCATCGTACACTGTTCTGTGCTGCTGGTTTTGCACCGTCTCATTATATGTCGGCATCTGCTAGTTTGCGCAGCATCGACTTCTCCAAGTGTTTTTTGATCCACTGCGACCTCTGCTTCCTTGCGGGTTCCAGTCCAGTGCCATTCTCGTGATGCTACCTGGTGATTTTTGCCACTTTCTGCGTTTGCTTTGTCTAAGGATGGGTTCCTCGTTCGTTAATCTCCACAGTGCGTCGTTACTGATGGTGTCTGGCCCGAATATTCTGCAGATGATGCGGAGGCATTCGTTGATGACGGATTGTAGCCTCTGTGTGATGGTGTTAGAGACCAGCCATGTTTCGCTTCCGTACAACAATATTGCTTTCACGCATGAACCGAATATTCGTAGTTTAGTGCGCCTGGAGATTTGCGAACTCCCCCATACAGTTGACATCTGCAACTGCTCCACCATCTGCCGTGATGATTCTTTATACATAAAATGCATTTACTAATTCATGTGAATTCAAAGTTATATAAATTCTTGTGAGTACTATTCCCCCGTACATTTGTAAAATTCTACAAACTCATTTGCATTAGAATTATAAAGATTCCTAAGAAAACTGTTTGAAATTTTGCTTCGTCTTGGGACAGAATTTTGCGTGCGACTTGTTGAGGGTGATTGTGGTGAAATGCTCTACTGATAGATTTGTCTGGTTTGAAATACGCTTCATTATTCAGTCTGGTCCTCCTGAACATCCTCTCACTTATTCCAACGAGGTTCCAATTTAGGAATTCCATCCCTGAAGTGAGATTCTGGAAGGGCTGCAAAATACTTGTACGCTTCCACAGCTACTATGACCTCATCATTTGATGAAAAACGCTTTCCACGCATGCATTTTTATAGGTCTGGAAACAGATAAAAGCCACTATTCGCCAAATCTGGTGAACGCGGTGGATGCTCCAACAATTCGAACTTTAATTCATGGATTTTAGCTACTGTCAAAATGCTCTTGTGACTCGGTGCATTGCCTGATGAAAACCAATTTTTATCTTTTGCAAACTGGGTCTTCTTTCACGAATTGTTTCCTTCAACTGGTCTTAAAATATTACAATAATATTTAGAATTTCTTGTTTTACCAGTTTGCAAGTAATCCACACACAGAATTCCTTTCACATCCCAAAAAACTGATACTAACTTCGTAATGCCTTCTTGACCGATTTCTGGACACAAACTCGTTTCGGAGCCGAAGGCCAAGATTTACACCACACTTTAGACTCTTGTTTTAATGAAGGATCATGACGATATACCCCCATCCATAGTGGTGAATCAATGCACTAAATCCATTTTATCCTTTCGAAAGCGCTCTAAAAGTTGCTGAGAAAGTCGGATTCAAAAGAGTTTTTGTTTCATTTTTAGCGAAAGCGGCATCCCTTTCGCACGCAACTGCCTTCTGAAACCCAATATATATCTATAATTGGCGCGTACACCCTTTTTGGGTGTTGGGCCGAGCCCCTCCTCCAATTCGTCGTGTGCGTCTTGATGTTGTTCCACAAATGGAGTAGGTCCGAACAGCAGTTTTTTTTTATGAGGAGCTTTTTCATGGCAGAAATACACTTGGAGGTTTGCCATTGCCTAAAACCCAATACTTGCCTAGGGCTTCTACTAAATCTCTTTCAGTCACTCGACGATTTTCCAATACGAAATCCTGTATTTTTTCTGCGATTCCTGGTGTTGTTGCTGATTTTTGGACGTCCTCTACTTGGATCGTCTTCAAGGCTTACACGGCCTTAAAGGCAGTGCAATAAATTTGAATGAAAAAACAATATTTTGTGGTTTTTTCGCCAATTTTTGGTACTTTTTCCACAGAATACATTTCAAAACCAAAACAAAAAATATTCACGAACTTAAAATTAAATGAAGACGTATGTATGCATGTATGTATGTATGTACAGGACATGAGCACACAGATGTCGTTTATGGTATTTGCTTCCATATCAGTTCATATTTAACTAATAAGAATATATAAATAATTTTATAAAATCCACATGCAGTTGTCATAAATCTTCGAAATTAATTAAAATGTCATTAAAGCCATTAAAACATGTATATAAATGAGAAGCTCATTAAATTTATAAGCAGAATATTTGACTCTAGATTTAAAAGAATTACAGAAGTCTCGAAGTTCAGACAAAACCAAACTTTAAACTGATAAGACCAACTAAATTTCTTATATTTTTATTATCATTTTAGGACTAACAATTTATGTTTTTAATATTTAAACTTTTAAAGTTAAATGTTTCAAAAATATCCAGAAATTAGCACACATTTCACGAAACTTAAATTCAGTATTAGGAAAGTAAAATCTCTAGAACGAAAAAAGTATAAGACAAATGTTATTACATACCTCATAGAAAAAAGTATATGTGCAAAGTTTTTTATATCGATATCTTTCTTGATAGTAACAGTACATTTTTGTTTGGTATGCCAAAGTCTGTATTTGCAGTCCAACTTAACTATTCGCTTACGAAACTCTTCTTTAGTCATTATTCTTAGTACCGTTATTACAAATTTGTGTTGCGAGATTTGGTTTTCATATGAAATAAGTAATTAAGTAAGTTAATTTGGCAAGCATAAAGTTTATCAGCCGTGTATTTTCCACCAAGATTTTCTATAAATCCCAGGGAATACTGGGACTTTTTCCAGAAACTTGGGACAAGATTTATTGCTGGTGGTGATTACAATGCCAAACATCCTAATTAACCCAAAAGGCAGGCAACTTTATAAGTGCATTACTGAAATAATCTCTCCACGCTGTCTACAGGTAAACCAACTTACTGGCCTTCCGATCCTAGGAAGATTCCTGACCTACAAGACTTCATTGTATACTCAGGTATACCCCAACACCAAATAAGTATAGCTGAAAGCTTTGACCTGTGTTCGGATCACTCGCCACTCATTGTAACATACAGCTCCGTGTCAGTAAAATGGAATTTTCCTTACAAGGTTATTACGTCGAAGACAGATATTACTGCGTTCAAAAACTGGCTTGAAAATAAAATTGATATAAATATGCCCCTAAAAACTGGCACAGAAATAGACTTAGCTGTCGAAATGTTGACCAACAACATACACGAAGCTGGATTTTTGTTTGCGCCCCCTCCAAAAGAAAGGGCAAGAAGTAGCGAATTTATATCTTTAGAAATCAGACGACTAATCAAACATAAGCGAGCTCTGAGGAAAAAATGGCAAACAAGCCAAAATCCTTTGGACAAAACAATGTTCAATAAGGCAAGAAACGATCTTAAGAAATGAATGGCTGAATTAAGAAATGAATCAACAGCTGATTTTCTAAAAAATCTTGATCCCTTTACAAATGATTATGAATACACCCTATGGAGAGCTACGCGATATCTAAAGCGTCCTACTAGAAGAAATGTCGCTATTAAAGACAGCAATGGAGTTTGGTGCAGGTCAAATGAAGAAAAAGTGGAGGCATTTGCGCAACACCTTTCTACAGTGTTCCAACCTAATCGCGATGGTGATGGAGTACAAGACGAAGAAATTTTTAATTTCTTAGATGTGCCATGCCAAATGAGTTTTCCAATAAGCACAACAGAAGTAGAGATAGGGATTAAAAACATCAATAACAAAAAATCACCAGGATACGACAAAATAGATGGAAAAACTTTAAAAAATCTGCCCCAGAAGTGTCTTCAACTATTAACGAGTATATATGTACAACGCTATGCTGAGACTTGACCATTACCCAACGCAGTGGAAATGTGCGGAAGTTAGCATGATAAATAAGCCCAATAAACCTGAAAACATTATGTCTTCATACAGACCGATAAGTTTGCTGGTAAAATTCTCCAAAGTATTTGAAAGAATACTTCTAAGAAGAATGCTGCCAGTACTGGACAAGCATAATATAATACCGGAACACCAGTTTGGGTTTAGAAGAGGTCATGGAACAGTAGAGCAATGCCACCGAGTCATCAATCATATTACAGAGGCACTGGAAAGTAAAAAATATTGTACAACAGTTTTTCTTGACATACAACAGGCATTTGATCGAGTTTGGCACCAGGGAATTTTATATAAAATTAAGAAAATACTTCCCGCTCCATACTACTTATTACTGAAATCATATTTAACTAACCGAAAGTATTATGTTGTAAATCAAGGCGTAACATCTAATACAATATATACTCCATAAATGCTGGTGTGCCGCAAGGCAGTGTGCTAGGTCCGGTTTTGTATACAATATTCACTGCCGATTTGCCAGTGTTGGCAGATGTAAGCATTGCAACGTATGCTGATGATACAGCTATAATTGCAACATCTCTGACCTCAGAAGGAGTGTCGCTGAATGTACAGAAAGAGCTTTATGAAGTAGAGAAATGGATGCACAAATGGAGGATTAGAGTCAACCCCCGAAAATCTACGCAGGTAACTTTCACTCTTAGAAAAGGAGACTGCCCTGTTAATCTTTGTGGTACTCAAATACCACAAAATACGACTGTGAAGTATCTTTTTGTACATCTTGACAGAAGGTTGACCTGGAGATCACATATAAACTCTAAAGTGAAGCAACTTAACCAAAAAACAAAAAAGATGTATTGGCTTTTTAGTAAAAAATCGCAGCTAAGCCTGGAAAATAAAGTAAGAATCTATAATGCAATCTTAAAACCGATTTGGACTTACGCTTTACAACTCTGGGGAACAGCAAGTCACTCCAATGTGGGAATAGTCCAACGTTACCAGTCAAAAACTCTGAGACTAATAACAGGGGCTCCTTGGTTTGTGAAAAATGAGGAAATACATAAAGACCTCAATATTCCTTATGTTAAAGAAGAGATAAAAAAATATAGCAAAAAGTATATTAATCGACTCGACAATCATTGTAATACCCTAGCTATAAATCTGTTAGATGATAGTCAAAGTATTAGTATAGACGATTAAAACGATTCCATATACTAGATTTATCAAATAAATAATATAATATAAAATATCCCAACATAAAATGGCATATAATGGTTAGTCTCAGTGGAGACTAAACCATTTCTGTTAAGTACCTAGGTTAAGATTACAAAAATTATAACATTTGCTTATTGTCGTCAAGATAGTTTGCAAATAAAAGTATACATTCAAAAAAAAAAAAAAAAAAAATTTGGCAAGCATAGAGAGCAAGTCATGAAAAAATTTTGAGCTATTTGCATTGGTATCATAAAGAAAAATGTAAGTAAAACAGATTACTTCTTTTGAACAAAGAATAATTGAAAGTGGCAAAAGTATTCATGAAATTACTGCTGGAGTAAATCGGCATAGGAATACCATCAGCAACTTTCTTAAAAATCCAGAAACATATGGTCAACTCAAACGAAGCGGCAGGACAACTAAAATCGACAGCAGATGCAAATGAGAAATTTGTCGTCTGGCTGCTCAAAACTAAATGTCTTGCAAGGAAATCAAATACCATTTAAATCTTAAGGTTAAGGATAGAAGAATACATCAAATTTTGATCGAGGACGGAACACTTAAATATTGTTTGCGCGGGACCCGGTGCCAAGACTATTAGCACGCCACTTTAAGGCTCGTTTAGCATTTGCCGGAAAATATAAATTTTGGGCTAACGAATTCCGAAACGTTGTATTTTCGGACAAAAAAAAGCTCAACTTAGATGGTTCAGATGGTTACCAGAAATATTGGCGGGATCTTAGCAAACGAGCCATAAGCGGAACCACAGAGACGGGTCTTTGATGATTTGGGCCGCTTTCGGACATGGTGGAAAGTCTCCAAATTGTTTTATTCCGAAAGGACCAACGCAGAATTCTATATTAAAATATTAGAGGATGTTTTTTTTATTGAGTTTGCGGGAAACACATACGGAGACGACTGGGTTTCCCAGTAAGACAACGCCCCAATCCATACGGCTCGTTTAACTAGGGCCTTCCTATCGTCAAGAAAAATTTCAGTTCTGGATTGGCCAGCACCAAGTCTCGATTTAAATCTAATTGAGGACCTCTGGGGAATATTGTCGGCCCGTATTTATAAAAATGGTCGGTAGTTTGAGACAATCAAAGACCTGAAAGGTGCTTTAGTGGAAGAATGGGATAAGATAGGTGATTTCACTCTTCAAAACTTGACAGACTCTATGCCTAAACGTATAAATGAAAGCGCAAATGGAAAAATGGAAAACTTATTAATTATTAAAATTTGAAAGTTGTGGAAACGTTGAAAAAGAGAGCAAAGAAAGACCAATGCACATGTACTTATTTCTGTAAAGTATTATTTAAAATAAAAAATAGTATACTAGGGGTTGGTTTATATTAGGAGTTTAGTAATTTTTGTTGAAATCCTCTTTGATTATAATTTTTAGAAGTCGTCGAGGCATGGAATTCACTAAGTTTCTTATAATAAAGGGTTTTCCAATAAGAGGTGTTATTCCCGTAAAAGATCTATGGTTTCGTTGCTTGTGTAGCACGTAGCGCCGCCGTCTTGTTGAAAATAAGCGTTGTCCAGACCAATACCATCCAATTCCGGCCATAAAAAACCGTTAATCATTTCTCGATAGCGCAATCCATTCACCGTAACTGTTGCTCCAGCTTCATTTTCGAAAAAGTAAGGTCCAATGACTCCGCCGGACCATAAACCGCACCAAACAGTCACATGTTGAGGATGGAGAGACTTTTCAACAATAACTCTTGGACTTGTTGGATTCTGAGCCCCAGATCCGACGAAACCACCGCGGTGGAAATGGGCCTCATCACTCAAGATGATTTTTCGATGGAATTCCGGATCATTTTCATGCATTGCAACGACCCAATCAGCAAAGACACGACGTTGTTGATGATCGGCCGGCTTGAGTTCTTGTGTTAACTGGACTTTATAGGCCTTAATACCCAAATCTTTATACAAAATGCGGTGTAATGAGGTTTGTGGAATGCCCAACTCCAAAGAACGATGGGGAATGGCCAAACCTGGGGTTTCTTTAACACTTTCGGCTACAACAACAATATTTTCGGCTGTCCTTGAGCGACGTGCACAGGTTTTATTTTTCACATCACTAACTTGTCGCAGCAGCTCGAATTTCGAATTTTTTCACCAATTTCCGTATTGCGGTCCGACAAGGTGCTTAACGTTGACCCAAAAATGTTCGAGTTTTATGAACCGTCTCTGCCAAATTTTCACCATTTTTATATCGAATTTTAATAATTTCAATGCGTTGTTTAAGCGTCTATCGTTCCATTTTTATTAATGGCGTAGTTTCTACTTGTCAAATATCAAAAAATGACAACTTCAAAAGTGACATCTAGCGAAATAGCCCAATGAATAGTCCAAAATAACACCTGTTAACACCCTTTAGTAATGTCCAACACCTGCTGCTTAAAGGAAAAATAGCAAAAAGAGTTAAGATTTATCAAAATTACGAAGAACACCACTGGTGTAGTCTAGCGCAAAACTCTACTTCAAGCATCTGCGCTACTCTACATAAATTTTACACTACTTCGGCGGTAGTCTTTGCTTTCAAGCCAGACAACAGGTCGTGCAAAAACATTAAAATAACTAATCACTTTTTACTCATTCAACTCTTTGTTTGCACCTTTCGATTTAGTTTTGTAGTGTCTCTGACTTCGGTGATCGGCAGTAACTTAAAATGTAAACTTATAAAGCGCCGCTGCAGTCACATTCAAGGCTTCAGTAGTGTCTCTTAACGCCGCGCTGTGTTGTACCTCATTCGGTTTGTTTTTTGCGACGGCAGAATTTAGTACTTGAATACATTTTTCTTATAAATTAAAGCAATGGATCTGTTAAGTTTAATAATAATTTCACTTATTTTGTGCTCAAGCGCCAATGAGGCGGAAATTGACGAGGAAGCAACGGTAAATAAGCTGCGGGAATTAAGAGGAAACTATTTAGTGGTGTTTGTGGAATAAACCACAAATATTCATAAGCTTGTGAAACGGAAATAAGTGATTTTTTTATGATTCGATTTTGTCATACTTTGAAATGCGTTTTTTATTGCGCAAACTGTATTTTCTGAAGCACAAAGACCTCAACTGGGCAGGAAGTTTTCAAAGCCAACTCTATAATATTATGAAAAGGTACAGCACTGGACGCAAACCGGCGCCTTAGTGCAATTTGAGGAGTGCCAGACTGGCAATTCAACCATTTCACCTATGTACCTATCTACCTACCTACAGCATTGGGCCAATGTAGCTTAAGTGCTGGCATTCCTTATAAATTTCAGAAAAAGCCTACAAATATTAACCCTTCAGAAGGCGCGCTATGTGCAATTTGCTCACGCAATTTTAAAATTGCCAAATTTTCAATGTTTACCGTTAGTCCTAGAATAACGGCGTTCAGTACCTCTAAGTAAATGATTTGTCTTTGCAATAAGAAGCATTCGAAGTGTGTAGTGTGCGAATAGAGATCGAAGATATTGGTTTACTTTATATGTGCGGCATTTTGCTCATTGCGCGCCTAACTACGTAGTATTTTAATACATTTTTTTTTGCAATAAACGCGTGTAGTTTCTCTTTATAATTATTTAGGTCAATTTTTTAACAAAATAATGGAAACTAATAGCAAACGTCGTCGTCTGGCAAATGACACCTCACAAATTGCATCTTGGTTGGACGAAATTTTGGTTTTGATTTACGTACTAGACGCTGTAACATAGTTACACATCTTTCAGGAGTTAAGGGCACAGCGAAAGACGCTATAACCCCTTCACAATGCCTCGCACTATTTTTGAAAGATACTTTACTTGAAAAATTTGTAACATACACAAATATGTACATTCAAAAAGTGACTGATTTGTACCAAAGATACAGGGATTGCAAGGAAACAGATTTGGCGGAGATGAAAGCATTTATTGGAATTTTGTATATGGCTGGATTAAAAAAATTGAACCATTCAAATTTAAAGGAGCTTTGGCTAGATGTTGGAACTGCTCCAGATATTTTCAAAGCAACAATGTCGATCAAGCTATTGTTCCGAACATTTTATTCCTGGAGAATACTGCACCATTGACGAAATACTGGAATCTTTTCGAGGAAGGTGCAAGTTCCGAATTTATATGCCTAATAAGCCCGCTAAGTACGGATTAAAAATTAACGCATTGGTTGATTCAAGGACGTTTTACACTTATATGGTAAAATGGAGATATACTGCGGAAAACAGCCACCTGGACCTTATCAGTTAGATAATTCACCTGCTAGTATCGTCAAAAGAATTGCTGCTCCAATATTAAATACAGACAGAAATTTAACAATGGACAATTACTTTATGTCCATACCCCTGGTTGATGATCTTTACAAAAACTACAGGACGACTGCTGCTGGTACACTAAGAAAAAATAAGAAGGAAATTCCTCGTCAATTCATTTCGACAAGAGGAAGACCAGTACCTCATAACCTATTTGGTTTTGGTGAAAACAAAACTATTGTCTCGCATATTCCAAAAAAGAAAAATAAGAAAATTGTACTTTTGTTATCTTCTTTTCATACCGACGACGGAATAGATGATGAAACGGGTGACAAAATCAAACCCGAAATTATAACATTTTATAACCACACAAAGGGTGGAGTAGAAACTGTGGACCAGATGAAGGAAACTTATTCGGTATCCAGAACTACTCGCAGATGGCCCATGTGACTATTTTTTACAATTGAAATGCAATACCCAAATCATGACACAGAGAAGGTTATTTTTGAAAGAAATTGCTTTGGAGCTTATAAAGCCAAATATTGTACGTCGTCAGACTATCAAAACACTTCCAAGCTCATTAAATGAAATTATATCTCATATAGTGCCAAACAATGAACATTTAGAAGCCTCTGAAAATAATGGATTTTGCGCGTTGTGTCCCAGGCGAAAAAATAGACGCACCAAAAAGGATGCTTTTTGTGCAACAAATTACTCTGCACCGAGCACGCAAGAACTATATGTCCAACTTGTTTCGATTGCTCCTTTAACAAAGATCTGGCTCAATATTGAATTTTTATTAATATGTATTGCTACTAATTCAAATTTTTTTTTTGTTGCTAGTGAAAAAAAATGTATTGAATTTTCGTTTTATCTTTTTTATGTTATCAAAAATAGTTTCTAAGAGTTTAAAACTCAAAAATGCATATATCTTAATAAAAATAAACCATTAACCTATAAAAAAACACTTAATCTTACTAATCTACCTAACCTAGGAGCATAATATGTTTATTTGAAAGTGGTGTGAGCAAAATGCTCACGTGCGCCAATTCGTGTAACTTATTAAGGCGCGCCTTCTCGAGGGTTAACTAATACACACATGGCCGCTTTCATTTGCCTGAAATCAATTGTAAACGCAACTTAAACTTTCTTCTTCGAGAAAACAATACTGATCTTGCTTTTAAACCAGCTGCTTCCTTTACTTAAACTTTTGTTAAAACGCTAAAATCTTCGTAAATTTGTTGTAAACCTTACAAAATATTTATTACATTGCAGCTGTAAGACAATAACACTGACATGTTTTTTTTTTGTATGAAGGAAAAATACAAGCCAGTCACCTCATAAAGTTTATTTCATAAAGGTATCCCGCAAACTTATTGAAATATGCACAATAAGTGGCTTTTTTTGGTGTGCGAGGTAGGGTTCAAAACTCCCTCCATCGACCGTCGTCTACTGCGTTGAGTAGTGTGGCCACTAAAACAATCCCTCCTCTCCTTCTAGGGAAACAACCTTCTCGGGACTACTTTCTGCATTACTTCAGAAGGGCTCAGAACGGACCAATTCTATTCAATCATATCTGGGTCCACCGTATTTTTAGCCAGCTTTCATGATATAGGCTCGTCTTCTTGTGTCTTTATCTGAGCGGCTTCGCTTTGTTGCACTGTGTCGATGACTATCTTTTTTTCGTAGTACGTCCTCGATGTATATCTTTACCGCGTTCCAGCATTTTGCTGATTATGTTGCTTGGCGCCATGTCACCAATCTGCTTCCTCAGAGCATCTCTTACCGCGAGCCATCTGTCACAACTAAGAAACGTGTGTTCAGTATCATCGCTCGACGCTTCGCAATTCGTATATGCACTTGGGATCGCTTACTTTGCCCAAGCGGTATAGATATCTCCCGAAGGATCTGTGGCCCGAGAAAAACTGATTTAAGAAGTAATTCACTTCCTCAAGAGTCAACAGACTCTGCGAGCCTGCGCTGTAAGAGTTTCTCAAACATATTCCAGGCGCTCTCCCGCAAGCAAAGAGTATTGGTTATCATAGAGTATGTGAGAAATTGTCTATCCCCATTTTGCTGATAGCATCACTGTCTAGATGGGGAGCTGTGGAGTTGGCGTTTAGCTTCCCCCTTACCATTTTATAGCCCTGTCTCCAAGAGTTGCTATTTAGACCCCTTTGAAGTTCCTCCCATTTTGCCTTTTTACTTCCCATGATTGCTTGTTTAAGCGTCTTTCACCTGAAATCATCAGCTTCAGGCGCTACTTCTCTTTTTCACCTGGCTCTGGCGTACCTTCTTCCATAACGGAAGCAGGTTTGTCTGAACTCTGCGATTTCCACGAGTACACAAGTTGGCTTCTTGAGCGTAGCCCCACACGGGACGCCGATCCGCCACGGCTTTTGGCAATACGCTGCATCATAGCGCTTGCAAGGGATCCAGCGTTCCCGCTAATGTGAGGCATGAAATTAGCTTCAAAGTGAGCTAAGAATGTTTCAGTGTTCAGCTTGGCCATGTTCCATTTGCGAGTGCCCTGCTTGTTTTTAATGTTGAGTGATCCGGAAAGTGATATACAGGTGGTCACTTCCAGTATATTCTTCCAGAACTTCTCAAACCTTGATTGCCGCAGCAGGCCATCAGCGCAAGCCGTTCAGCACATCTCCAACTATGGCCTTCTGCGGTTTTTATCACAACCGCTTCTGGCTTTACGTGTTTTGTTCGTGGGCTGCTCCTTTTGCTTGGCTCGGCTAGCTTATGCCCCGGCTTCTTTTGGTTGCCCCTTTTAGTAACTGTCTGCCATTTCTCAACCTTTTTCTCCGAGGGTCCTTTTTTATCCCCGCTGAGTTCATTTGCCCTGGCTTCGTTACAGCTCGCACGGGCAGCCGGACTAGTTGCCGTTCACCTCGGATTTGTCATCGCAGAGGTGGAAGGTGACTGGGTGGCAGTGTCCTTACGGAGATTCGAGAGCGCCCTTTCGTCTTCTTCTGTCACCCACGAACGTCTATAGGTCAGAGCATTACAGCCAGCAGTTCAGCCAACTTTGACTTCATTTCTTATGTTCTTTTGACGTCTGAACGTCTGCTGCATAGAACTTATCACCAGCTTTCATTGGGATTTCACATCTTCCTTCATTCCCCTCATTCGTTTATCAGTTCAAGCCAATGTGACAATGCCTTCTACATAGGACATGAATACAAACACCCATTAAATAAAAAAATTACCTACAATTCCTACGAATGTCATTTAGATTTAAATCACAGCCTCTAATCATCATTCTCTTTATTTACCTAGATCTTGTACAAAATCGAGCCATTACCAAACTCTTACGCCCACTTCGGTGAAGGTCCTCACTGGGATATCGAGACGCAGAGTCTCTACTATGTCGATATTGATGCTGGCAAAATATTACGCTATGACTACCAGCAGAACAAGGTGTACCATAGCAAAATCGAGGGTATAGCTCTAGCCTCCTTCATCGTGCCCATTGAGGGTCAGAGTGGCAAGTTTGTCGTTGGATCCGGACGCAGTGTAATAGTTGTTTCATGGGATGGTGTTTCCGAGACAAGCAAAGTAGATCGCGTACTCTTTTCAGTGCTACCCGGTGAAAAATATGTTGTTTATCGCTTTAACGATGGCAAAGCCGATCCACGCGGTCGCCTCTTTGCCGGCACTATGCGTTATGAGGGCGATGTGCTTAATGATCGTTCGAACGAATTGTACAAATATGAAAAGGGTAGCAAAGTAACGGTGGTGAAGACGGATGTGAGCATTTCCAATGGTTTGGCTTGGAACGAGCAGACGAAGAAAATGTACTATATTGACACGTCCGACTGTAACGTGAAAGAGTACGATTATGACTTTGATGCCGGTGTACCAAGTAAGAAAGATTGATGTGTGAATAAGAATTACTTATCTGGTTGCATTAATTTCTGTATTTGTAGGTAACCCAAAAGTTGTTTTAAATTTGTGTAACTCGAACCCGCAGGACAATCTGTGGCCCGACGGTTTAACCATTGACAGCAAAGGAAATCTCTATGTTGCCATAAACAATGGACATGCCATTTACAAGGTCAACCCAAGGCAAGTTTATTCAAATGTAATGAAATGAATGATTATTTAAATTTTTGTATCTGCAGCACCGGCATAGTTCTTCTGGAAATCAAGTTCCCCACCAAGCAAATTACTTCAGCCGCCTGGGGTGGTCCCAATCTCGATATTTTGTATGTGACCACATCGGCTTCACCTAACCTACCCGCACCGGCTGGCACCACTTACAAAGTTACCGGCTTAGGCGCGAAGGGTTTACCAATGTCAAAGGTTCAACTTTAATTGTAGTTGTTATTCCCTGGTAAAATAATAGATTTGAAGCAATTAATAACATATTTGTAAAAGATATAACTGAGGTTTAGTAAATGTAAGTTGTTTCTGTTCTCTTAAAATCATCAAATTTTAACTTTTTGGGGATGCTTCTGAAATGCCTGTTCTTAGCGAGATATACATATATGTATATGTATATATATATATATACATATACGTATGTACTAGTTTGGGTTAGTCATGGCTAATTCGGGTCCCAGAGCACATGGATATAGCTCGGAACGAAGTAATGGACGCATTTACATGAGAGGCTGCGGCCACGTTATTAATAGGACCTTAGCCCTTCTTTGCTATGAGACTGTGAAAAGACAGAGAAAAGCTCAAGAGTGAAGGGCTAAGGCTAAGGAAGTTTAACTAGCACCGTTACTGCACAGCACCGACGAAATCCTTACTAGAAGGTTGTTGACCAAAGGAGGTTTAGAAAACTCTTAACCCTCCCTAAAGATAATAAACTGAGAATGTTCATGCGTTTTTGCGCAGCCATCTGCAAAGCGTTGGGATATGTTCCACTGACTCTTGTCGTTTATGCAACTAATATTCGGAGACTCCAATGCACCCTCTCCCTGAGTGCAGCGGCGGAGAAGGTTGAGGTATCTGGGTCAATTGCAGCCAGAGGAAAGACACATACGCTCAGCCCAACCCAGCTCTATCTTAAGTTTTTTAAGGGAACTGGGTTTGGATGAGGGACTGTGCAAACCTCAAGTCAAATTTATCTGTCGAATAGGAGTCAAGACAAGTTGAGGAAGTTGTAAACGTCGACTTTATCATTTTTCAGCCATCACGCGAATCTGGTATTTTGCAAATGTTTAAGCCTAATCTGATGAATTAAGCTTAAAAGAGTTAAAAAAATGGCTTAATTAGTACTAA
Source organism: Anastrepha ludens (assembly GCF_028408465.1). NCBI lineage: Eukaryota > Metazoa > Arthropoda > Insecta > Diptera > Tephritidae > Anastrepha > Anastrepha ludens. The sequence goes on along the minus strand of NC_071499.1, from coordinate 20,502,786 downwards.
GCCGTGTGGAAATTGTTGTTGGCGGAAGACAATTCCGAAACTCGTGCTTATACAAAATTAGTTTTTCTTGTTTACTATGTTTCGAATGACTAATAATACGGTTTTTTATTAATTATTTTTTATTTAATAAAGAAAATAGTTTTGAAAGGAAATAGTTTTATGAAATATAAAGGGGTTTTTAACAAGAGGTGTTATTTTGCTATTCAAAGAAAAATGCCATTTTTTAATATAAATGATCGGATGTTTATTTCTTTATAAAGTGGAAGGTATGCCGTTAATAGTGGAAAATAACATCAGGCAAATGACCCCCACGACCACGACAATATCACACTGGACAATATCCTTTTCATGAAATTTTCCATAACCGAATTGCAAAGTGGCTGCCCTATGTCCTCGATAGTCTCACAAATTCCATCTTTGAGGTATTGAATCGACCGTGGGCTGTTGGCGTAGACATTTTCTTTCTCGTGGCCCCAAAGAAAAAAGTCCCAAGGTGTTAAATCACAAGATCTCGGTGGCTAATTGTGATCACCTCTCCGAGAGATAACACGATCCGGAGACTTTTCCCGTAAAAGCTCAATGGTTTCGTTGCTTATGTGGCACGTAGCGCCGTCTTGTTGAAAATAAACGTTGTCCAGATCAATACCATCCAATTCCGGCTATAAAAAAAATCGTTAATCATCTCTCGATAGCTCAATACATTCACCTGTAACATCTGTTATTGGAAAACCCTTTACATCAAAGATTTCATCAAAACTTTCCATTTCTTAATACGTATTTTCAGAACTTTTCTTTTTTTATTGGTTTTTGTTTTTGTTTTTTTTTTGCTGACGGTGCTAGGCGTTTTTGTTTTTTTTTCATTTAAAAAAATCCGACCATGTGAATTTGAATGTAGTCACTTGAAACTTGCTTTTTGTCATAATAAAGTTGTGAAAAAATTGGTTTACCATTTTGTAACGGGTTGTGTTTTGAGAATAAATCGTAGAAGTACGAATTAATAGTGGTTAGGGCAAGTATTCCAAGTATTCGTTACTGGATCTTCTCTATCTTAATCCTCCTCTGCTTCTACCTTCTTGAATGTGCCTTGAATTTAATGGTAGAAATGTTTGAAGAAAAGAATATTTCGTGTGAGTATAAATTTATCATTTCTTTATTGCTTAAAAGTTACTAATTTGTTAAAAAAGTTTATTAAGCAATTATTGTCGTCGTCTTAGCCAAAACTTGAGTCAAAAATTCTAATTCAATGATACCAGAATATGTGGAGACTCACGTCAACAGGTGTCAAGCAAGTTTGGTTCAGTGATTTCTTTTGTAATTATGTACCTAAACAATCATTAAGCTAATAAAGTACAGTAAGGTATATTTTCATTGTTTCGAAGAGCTTTTATAATTTTTTCCTAGAGAAATGTTCGAAAGCCTAACCAAGTATACAACGGCCACTTGCTCAAATGGTAATGATTGTACGGGTTAGGATAAGGCCTTTCTGCACTGCGACCAGATTGATCTATTGTGCACCCCTAATTACTTAATTATAATTATTTAGTATACCGAGGAATCGAACCAGCTCCTTAGGAGGGAGCAATTGTAGGTATTTCTTCTCTAGTAGGTACGAGCCTAGGATTCTGTGACTCCTGTGGCTTAATGCCTCACAGTTGGTGATTAAGCGTTCTATAGACTCCTATTCATCACAGTAGAACCTGCATTATCTTGTGCTATGTAGATAATCCTATTGTTTTAGAGTGTTTATTACAGGCAACGTGACCTCTAAGCGCTTCACAGAGTAATCTGAGGCCCTTTTTATCTAGGGTTAGACCAGATTTTGCTCCGTTGGCATTGATACTCAAATACTTTTTGGAGGGACTAAGGCCGCTTGTGCCGTTCCTGTGTTCACTGATTTTAGTTTGGATCCATTTTTTTGGTTTCCTGTTTTATACTATTTTTGTTAAAACCGAAAAATGCAGTTGGTCCAACAAATAGCCCTCTTGCTCCTTTTTTGACATAAAAGTCTGTTTTCTCGTTTCCTTCGTGTCCCTTCTGTCCTAGTACCCAAATCAGTGAGACCTGATTATGCATATCCAGTTGGTTGAGTGCATTGTTACACTCCATTAGGACTTTTGACTTGAATTTGAAGCTATTCAAGGCTTTGAGAACCGATTAGCTGTCCGAAAGTATTTTAATTTTTACTTTCGCGCACCCTCTTTTGGATATAATTTTCCATTAAGGTGAAAAGCTTCGCATGGTAAATCGTGGTATCTGTACTTAGTTTTAGGGATTTGTGTGCTCTAGGCCCCATTATTACTGCGCCTACTCCTTAGAGCGTTTCTTGTCAACAGTTTTCTGCTTAGTTATCATAGAGCTAATCAGCGCGAATTCTATAGTCACAATAATTATGCATATTAAGCGAAGCGATTGCACTCATATAAGATTTTTGATTGCAATTATATTCGATAACTGAAAACAGAAAAATATACTTTATTTCCATTAGTCTATTAAATATTGTTCTATTATAGCCACTTGTTCCATTAGGTTGCACAATTTGGTTAATAATATCTTTTATATGCTTCAACAGTTTGTAAAATTCAAATCAACTTCTCCCAATTTAGGGTTGCAAAGTTGTTCGTCATAAGGGCAATAAATGCCAAAACCGTTTTAGCATACTGCACTGCAGATATTATTGATGAGGTTGGTCAGTGCATGGTTTGATGAATGGGTCTGCTGTGTCCAAGCGCACGGAAAGTATTTTTTCATCTAAAATACTTTCCGCAACATTACGAATTGCTTGGACACGTTACCGTGCTCATCCGCCACCGGGTATATTACAATCCATTGATGTATTCACCACGCGACCAATGCGACGGTTTGGACGTAGACCTTCGTTGAATCCTCCTCCTCCGCCGCCACCGCGACCTCCACCGCCCCCACCTGGACCACCACCACCTCCACCGCCAGAGCCCCAACCGCCACGCCGATTGCCGCTACTGCCGCTGTTATTGTCGTTGTTCATGAAGGGGGCCATTAGCGTTCTGAAGCTGAAATTTTTTATTAATGAATTACATATATAATATATATATTACATTTTACAATAACAAAATTCGCTTACAAAGTGACCACCACAAACCAAACGCCTGTGAAAATCTCCAAAACGCGTGCTATGCTCCATGGCCGCCGCTCCAAAACACGACCATCTGTTTAATGAATATGAGGATTGTATTAAAAAACTAATTTTATTCATTCAAACTAAGTTAATTTGTTATTTTTACCTCGATCTATGTATACCATCCTGTGACAGCGTCACAATAATCACCACTTCCTCTGGCAATATTAATAATTTTCGTATTATTTAGAAAGCGTAAACAAAAACAAGTGGAAATTCTAGAAATTAATCCACCAACACAAAGTTCAGCTGGAAATTGAGTTGTCATTGAGACTGACGTGTATTTTCAGCCCATTGATGTGTCTCACTAATGACTTCGCGTCTAGATGTCGCACTGTCGATTTTTTACACAACGTTCCCATAGGCTATCATTCATTTTATTCCATCATTTCGAATAAGACAAGCAAGACTTAACTATTGATAACCATAGTTTCGCCTTGGTACGGTACTATTCAAGGTGGATTTAATAAGGTGACAGCATTCACCCAGCTGAATTTTTCGCCGTAGGTATGGCTTACGTCAAAATGATATGCTTTGTTTGTATGTATTGGTATGTTTACATTCGTATGTTTACATTTGCTTGCTGATTTTGACATGATGCTTGTACCAAACGCAACAACAAATACATGTAGGGTTTTACTTATATATGTTTGCTGTCACCTGTAATAAATTCGCCTTGGTACTATTGCTGTCACTTTAAATAGATTTGCCTTGTTAGCCTTCGAATTAGATAATTCGCCTTAAAAAATGTTTAGAATAAATTACCTCATTAGTAAGTAATTCAGTATCAATACCTTGCGAATAAAGAATAAATCGTTGTCGCCTCTAATTTTAATCGGAAATTTATAGAAATAAGCCAAGAACGATAGAGTAAGAGATTGCGGCTTCCGAATTAGCCGTATCGTAAGAGTCCATCAATAAACAAACAAAAGGAAGGGGAAATAGTTGTTTCTGAAGCAAAAGAGTAGTCAATAGCAATGGAAGCAACCAAACTAAAGAAATTATACGCACACACAGATATTTTCTAGCCACGGCGTCTTCCGCTTAAAAACGCAAACAAACTGCATTTGGAGGTTTTATATTAATTAGTGCTTTCACGACACTTCGTTTTCATTAGTTTAAATCTCAAAAATCACAATACTACCAAGCCATTCACTGAATTTTCACAAACACGTAATTTTTCCTACTTTTTCTTGTTTTGTATTTCGAAGGGAGCTGTCATTAGACTTGTCCAAATCTCTGAACTGTTTCGCCTATGAAAAAAGTTGTCAAACCAAAACGAAGGAGTGCACGAAAAAGAAAATAAAATGTAAAATAGAGAAAAAAGTTAAATTTTAATAATAGAAGCAAAAAAAAAGATAAGAATGAAAAATCTATTATGCAGCCAAGGATGATAAATTTACCAGGTTTGGCCATTATATATATATAAATAATTCACCAGCCAAATAGGATGCTTAAACAAAAATTCTCTCCTTAAGAGCAAAAAACAAAAAACAAAATCAGCTTGGTGGATGTCATATAACCTGCAACAAATCCGCCTTTGCTAAATCTGCCATATCTTACAAAAAACAGTAGAAGGAAAGATATCAGCTGAAATTGTTTAAAAAACTTTCACTTTGCCCAAATATATATATTACCAAGGCGAATCTATTAAAGATGGTATCGGTAAAGCAGCTAATTTGTTTTTTTTTTTTGTTTTTTCTTTTGCCATGTCTATGTGACTGTCAGCTCAAAATTAAACAAGGCGAATTCATTCTTTGTTTGCTGGAAAACACTTTGCCAAAAGTACAAAATGTTGTTGTTAGTCTAGCGCTACCACCTTTAATGAATGCGCCTTGTTTAGATATAATAAGCTATTTATTGAGAAATATCTGAATTTTTACTTCATTTTTTGGACTTTTTTATGCAATTTTCTACGAAATTTAGTAATTTTGTAGTGTAATCATTTTACATAAAAGGGCGTTTTGGAATTGGATGATTTCAGCTGTGCGATTTTTTTGAAAACCAGCTGAGAGTGTTTTTACTTATGAATCTGAACAATGAATGTATGTATGCATGCTGATGGACTTGAAGTCGTCGCCTTATTGATTTCAAATGCAGAATTTGTGGGCCGCCGTAGCCGACCATAGGCTACCATTCGATAATGTTCAGGATCGAAACCCGGGCAAGAAACATCAAGTGATAGAAAAAGTTTTTTCTAAAAGCAGTTGCCCCTCGGCAGGCAATGGCAAACCTCCGCGTGTATTTCTGCCATAAAACAGCTCCTCATGAAAATGTGTTTGCCTTTCGAAAGAGACATACAATTATAGCTCCCTCTACTTGTGGAAAGTATTAAGAGCAACACCACAAATAGGAGGAGGTTACACCCAACAAATTATAAATATAAATTATAATTTAAATTTCAAGGGCCGAAATTTAAATTTTAGGCCACACCTAAACGTGAACGACACCGTTGAACTTCTTTCTTTGGGGTTATTTGAAAGAAAAGGTGTACGTCGATAAGCCAGCAATAATTCAAGAGCTAAAGGATAAGATAATTCGGCACATTAACATCAATTATGCCTCAGCGTCATCGAAAATTTGGACCATCGGATGGAGGTGTGCAGCCGAGGCTCTTCCGTACGTAATTGAGCCATACCAATATTATCATAATAAAGAGAAATGACAAAAATTACTCAAAATGAACACCGGCCCTTGAAACTTAACCACCCTTTATATACAAGGTGAAGTCCAAAATTAACAAGACTGGCGTAATAAAAATATTTTTGATGGCGCCATCTTTTTAAGAGTTGGTGCCTTGGAAGTTACATCCCTAGCTGACTTCCAGAAAAGCTGAGTAACATTCGGTTCAGTGAAAGCGATGTTATTGCGTCTAAAGTGTCCGTATATTTGTGTTATCGGTACAAAAATGAGTTTCGAACAAAGACCTAATATCAAATTTCGTTTTAAAATCGGTAAAACCTTTACCGAAACATTTGAATTGATGAAAAAAGTTTATGGCGATAGGTGTCTATCTCATGCCAAAGTTCATGAGTAGTTTACACCTTTCAGAGATTGAGTTGGACATAAATGGCTATGAACATACGGGCCCAAAAGTCCCAAAATCAGTAATCACCGAAAACTCCATCGAAATTGTTCGTAAATTCATCAAAAATGAACCGAAATCATGGTTTAAATTCATGGAAACGGAGTTGAATATCTCCAAAACATCGATTTATCACATTTTAACTGCTCATTTTGGGCTTACGAAAGGTCTGTGCACGTTTCATTCCGCACAAGTTAACTGAGGATCAAAAATTGCTCAGAATTCAGCATTCACAAGATCTCATTAAAGAGTCGAGAACAGGCGAGCACTTCCTTTACAACATTCGAACTGGTGATGAAACCTGGTGTTTCCAACATGATCCTACATAAAACTAAGCGTCAAAGCGCCGAATAGAAGGCACCAGGCGAGCCACTACCAAAAAAATCGCGTTTGGAGAAGTCAAAAATCAGGTCGATGCTCATTTGTTTTTACGATTCGAAGGGAATTGTCCACAAAGAGTTCATGCCAACGGGACAAACCGTTAATGTGGTTTTCTATCTTGGTGTTTTGAAGCGTTTGTTGCATCGCATTCGTCGAATTTGTCGATTTCGCCCTGAAAACCGCGAAGAAGGAAGCTGGCGCTTATTGCATGATAATGCACCATCTCAACGATCCATTTTTGTGACTGATTTTTTGACTAGAAATCCCATTTTAACCATCAATCACTCACCGTATTCGCCTGATATGGCTCCCTGTGACTTCTACCTATTCGGAAAATTGCATTTCACCATGAAAGGAAAACGTTTTGCGTCCGTAGAGCCCATCAAAAAGGCTTGTACCGACATCCTGAAAGGCATTCCGGTCAATGACCTGAAACACTCTTTCAAAAAGCTTTTACATCGCGCAAAACAGGTTATCGAGGCCGGAGGGACTATTTTGAATAAATAAACTCGAAGTTATCAGAACAAAGCTCCTATCGTTTCCTTTTTATTTCCTTTGTTCATTTTGTATTTCCTGTATATATATATATATACGGGCCTACCAAACGTCCTGCCCCATAAAATTTAGCAAAAAATCTCCCCCTCCTTGGTGGAGCAGTGAGCTCTTAAAACTAAGGGAAACATCTAGATCAACGTTTAACCCCAGCTACTCGACAGGAAATTGGGAATTGTACAGAGAGAGTCGGAGACAGTACAAGAAGGCAATTAGGGCCACCAAGAAAGAGAGCTGGAGGAAATTTTGTTCGTCTATCGAATCCACCAGGGATTCTGCTAGGCTTAGCCGTGTTCTATCCAAAGATCATTAAATGGCTTCTTGGGTCAAGAAGCCTGATGGTACTTGGACTGCTACGACAGAAGAATCGTTAGAACTTCTACTAAGCACGCATTTCCCGGAGTGCGAGTCCACGAAAGTGGGAGGGGAAATATCAGGCGGAGCCAATATAATCCACAGTATCTTGCAAAAGAAATAATTACAAAGGAGAAAGTTGCATGGGCAATTAAATCTTTTAAATCTCCGGGGCCAGATGAGATCAATCCAAAGATGTTACAGGAACCTTGGACTGTATCCTACCCTAGCTAGAGGAAATGTTTAAATCGTGTTTAAACCTAGGTCATATTCCAAATAGTTGGAAACTAGTCAAGGTCGTCTTCATTCCAAAAATAGGCAGGAGGGAACATAAATCAGCGAAGGAGTTGGCTTATAGCCTATCAGTCTTTCGTGTTTCCTGTTAAAAACCTTTGAAAGACTTTTGGATATATATCTCAGAAGCGCTTTGGAGAGCTCTGGTATATAAACTGCACAACATGCGTACCTTAAAGGTAAATCTACAGAGACAGCGCTTCACGAGGTAATCCGAACAATACAGGGCTCTCTAGAGAACAACAGTAATTGGATCATCTCTATGCTGGAAACCAGAATCATCAAAGCTAATATGGGTAATATCAGCATAACCAAGAAGGGGCACTCCACAGGGGGGAGGATCGTCTCCACTTCTCTGGTTATGCGTTATTAGCAAAGTCTTAACAAAACTTAATAGAGGTGGGGTAAAAGTGGTCGCGTATGCTGATGATGTGGTGTTAATGGCGTCAGGACTGTGTAAGGTTCTTAAACCGCGCATACTGGATAAAGTCATGCTGGAAATAACCGTTAAACAAGTTGGTAACGAGGATGTGGTAACAAAATGGCGCGGAAGCGCTAGTTGGATTCTGGAAGAATCAGCACTTTAACCAACCAACCAACCATATATATTAGGCCGGTCCGATTTGTGTGGAGGCAAAAAAATCGCCCATTGCTCTGTGAAAATCATATTCTAGGGATAAAAATAAGAACCTTTGCCGAAGGAACTATACCTCTAAAACGAATTCTGATGTCCCCCAATTTGGGTCGAACTTTTTAGTTTCTTTTCTCATGTAAAGGCCAAAAATGGTGATATTTTGAAATGATTGTAAGGGGAACCCCCCAGGGAAGTTCCAGGGGGTGTGCCACTGGCGTGGGTGGATCGGCCGTCCAAAGTTTGTGGGGGTCGGTCATACATTTGGACTCGATTGGAGCACTCTAATTGGGTCAAAGTGGGATTTTTCGTTCGACCCAAATTGGGGGATATCAGAATTCGTTTTAGAGGTATGGTTCCTTCGGCAAAGTTTCTTATTTTGATCCCTAGAATACGATTTTCACAGAGCAATGAGCGACTTTTAAATCGACCCGCCCTAATATATATGTATATACGTATGTAAATTAGAGTAAACAGTTTTTTTGAACTATTCTTTTAATTCTTACCTGATTACTGCGAAATACTTTTCAGGGATGTATTTTTTTTATTTCAAAAAGTCCAAATAGCTATTCTAATTTGAGGGAATCTTAGAATTCGTCTACGGATAAAAATATTTCACTAGCCACAACTGCCACGATGGCTTGCGATACAGTCAGCTTTAGTAACCCTCTTAAGAAATTGGACTGCACTAAAATAGCTTTTGATTTATGCAAAAAAGTTCTCCAATAGGACAAAATCTGTAAGAATTTGACGAGGTTTAGACAGTCCGGATATTAAAATGTATATATAATTACAATAAATAAATATACTTTTTTTAAATATATTTTAATGCATTTTAATAGATTGGAAACATTGTAAGGCATAGATACATTTGGGTTTATATTGGGTGTACCCAATTGGGTGTGGCATCGGTTAGCAGGAGAAATAAATGACTGGCGCGTTTTGTTAAACTCAGTTCAAATCGCGTAAGCGGTTATCACGCCAATCAAGAAGAAGAAGAAGAATGTGACACCCTAATTTAGATACGAAGTTGTATATATATGTGTCGTTGATTAGTTGTTGCAAGATAATACCTGACGAGCACACAGATATCGCGCATAGTTATGTATGTATGTACACACGAGTAAGCCCGTCAACTTCTTATCTTTATCGAGTGTACCGATTATGATTAGGCTTCGAACTTCTATTGCCCCCATTCTAATACCAATATACCCTACAGTACGGCGCTTTTTCGAACTGAAAGTACAGTGTGCCCGGTGGCCGAATTAGATTTTAAATTTAAAGTTTCCTCCTAATCGCTGAGCGTATGAATGGGGAGGGACCGCGTTAGCTTTGTTATTCGTGCGAGTTATTTAGTCACGATGCCGTAGTTGACGTTTACGTGATGCCCCTCGTAAAGATTTTATTCTTTCGTGGCTGCGTAGGTTCCGCTGGAAGTGGAACAAGTCCATATATATATTTAATATATTTTTTTTAAGTCGTCGAGAGCAAACAATTAGTGTATATGGTGTCTCTTATCGTCGCATGCTGTACGATTAGTTTCTGGTCATAATGAGAGAACATACTTCCTTCAGTATAAACACACGGTTTCAGCAAGATGGCGCCACGACGCACATGGCCAGAGAGACCAAGGCGATACTGTGGGATTTCTTCTCTAACAAACTGATAAGCCGTTTCACCTACTAATAAATTCGTTAATGTGTTCCTTTGTAAGTCTACAGAAAGGCTTAGAACCACTTAGAGGAATGTTTGCCTGTTTTTAGCGCGATGGTCCGCTTTTTCATATGCCTCACGTTCAGAAACCCAACCTAATAATACTGTGTTGAAGTTCCCGAACGTGGTAACCATGCTAGGGAAGCGTAAGTGACTATGGGTTTACCTACTGTAGAGAATGTCCAGTGAGTCATTCTGGGGCTCAGTCTCCATGTTTTTCCGAAAAGCCTTGAGCAGGCAAAGAATGCTCTTGTGGCTTTTGCAGCAACTTTCTCAAGATGAGGGTCCCAAATGAGCGTTTTGTCAAGGTTGATGCCAAGATATTGAGAATAAGTTCGTAGCGTTTTTACCGAAGACTTTTATTTTAACAAAAAACAATAATTATATCAATAAGCTAATCAATTATATATTGGTGGGGTCTCTGATGTCAGAGAAGTTGGTGAGTCAGTCTTTAAGGATCTCCTTGTTATCGAATGTAACGTCCTTCATATGGTTTGACAGGGAGCGGAAAAGATGGCAATCGATCGGCGTAAGGTCCGGAGAATACGGCGGGTGCTGAAGGACCTCCTATTCGAGCTCTAGGAGTGCGGCTTGGGCGGCTTGTGCAACATGGAGCCTGGCGTTGTCGTGAAGGAGAATAGTTTGACCATGTCGATCAGGTCTTTTCAGTCGAATAGCCACATTCACGCACAATGTAGAGCTTCTTGCTGACCGTGGCATTCTTTTCGAGCATTTCCCTGTGCGCCATGCCCTTCCAGTCGCACCAAATACATTTCGTGATCTTCTTTGGATGAAGACCGGGCTTAACTCTCGGCTTTGGCGTACCTCGTGGAGCCACTCACTTCTTTTTTTGCTTCATATGGATGTATAGGCACCATTTCTAATCTCCCGTGACGATTCGGTTCCAAAAGCGCTGTTTATGACGGCATGTTGCTTGATGGCGGGCGAGATGCTGAGAAGCAATTTGAAGGCGACTTTCTTTGTTTTTTTTTTTCGTTGATCCCGTGGCCTAGGCTCCTAATTTTTCAGTAAATCCCATTGAATGCAGGTGATTGAGACTCATTTTATGATCGCAGCTCATTTTTTCCGCCAATTCACGACTGGTTTGGGGACCGTTCGCCTTCGAAAGTGATTTGAGACGTTCTTCATTGAATTCAGAAGGTCTTCCGCTGCGGGACGTGTCATCGCCGTCTAAGCCGCCATTCGCCATTTTTGAACTTTGCAAACCAAATGTTGATTTTTGTCTACTGGGTATTCCATTTCTAAACCTCAAAACTAATAAAAAATTAAATAACTCAAAAATACAATTAATATGGTTTTGTAGATCAGGAAAAGTTCTATCGAATGAATACTCACCCTTCGCCAAACAGCAAATAAATCTTTGTAAAATAAAAGAAAATATAAAAACGCTCGGAATTTATTCCCCAACCCAATAGTTCGCTTCTGTGACGCACCGGTGAAAATCGGTCGAGTTTTCCGTGCCAAAATTTCACAAAATAAACTTAAGCATTCACAATTGAATGTTGTTTATTAGGGGGTTAAAAAGGGTGCCCATGATTATTTACAAAGTTAACAGGAATCTTCATTTATCTTTTACTGCAATAAATTTAAACGTAACGCCATTTATGCCCCCATTTGTGTTCCCATGTATCAGACAGGAAACCAATAAAAATCGTGCACACTGATATGAGCCATCAGGAAAGCTTATCTTCTGTACGTCGTATCTTTATTCGATATGGGTTATGAGTGTCTACATATTAGAAGATTGTTAAATACAGTACGAACTCCGCAATCTCAACCATTGATCGGTGCACTCAATTCCTCAATTGTTGGAGCGGGACAGTGGTACGGTAGATGATGAAGAAAGCGTTCAGTAGTAGATCATGTAAAGAGAGTCAGTCTATTTAACGGCGGATCTATGTAATCTTGATGAACTCTTTGGTGGAGGAGTTTATTCTGAAAATCTTAGCATCAGTACATCCTTTTGCTGGCCTAGTCGCTGTAGTGTCTTTCAGGCGGAAGTTATCGCCATAACAGCCCTCCTCTCGGAAGCATAGAGCCTCGACAAGACATGTCTTGCATTGGTTTCGTTAATCTATTTGATTTCTGACAGGGTAGGTGATTAGCTTATCGCTACCAGTCCTAGGTGGTGGAAATGCCCACCTGTCGTTGCTTAGGAACCACACCTTCTTACTACTTGGAGCGCCATCTGTGTTTCACATTTTTCTGGCAGAAGGATCACACCGATGGTTGTAGACTTCCCTTTGGGATAGAAGGCTAGTGCACTTACGCTAGACTACCGAGGCCGAGGTAAGTATACGAGCATATCTACTCGGAGAGTCAGGCAGCTCTGAAATCGTTCGAGTCAGTAAAACACTCGTCATAAGCGGCAATTGAAGGCCACAAATTATTATGCGAGGTATCGCAATATTTTCAATTCAACCCGATCTGCGAGCCAGGCCAAAGAAATATTGAAGGTAATTGCAGAGCAAATGAGTTTGCAAGGAGAGGCACCATACTAGACATTCATCCAGATACCGATTCCCTTAGCTACGTGCAAACTATGAATAGACAGACACTCTATCAAATCTGCCAATGCCCGTTGGAGGCAAACACCTTTGTGTCAAAACACGTAGAAAAACTTAGCCGGAATGGAACCTTATTTAATTGACAGTTACAAACCATTACCGACATTCTACGTTACCGGAATGACTCGGGTTTTTCCCAACCAAGGACTTCCGACCCAGTAAATTAGCCATGTCTAGTGTATCGTACCTCACCCCTTACCGAGTTATAGCCCGCCGAACAATGTCTTGCTAGGTTTCACTGTCTTCCGCACACCTTTTTCAGTTTCTTAAGCCAAGAGAAGCCAGGTCATCATCTTGAATTTGGTCCTTCCACCGCACACGAGGACGGCCTCTTCGTCGTCGATCGCCAATTATAGTTTCAAACACCTTCTTCGCCGGAGCGGTCCATCCATACGGACGACATGACCCAGACACCTTAGTCGCAGCAGGGTGACTCGTTTGGCTATGTCAATATCTCCGTTAAGCTCGCAAATACCTCAGTAAAGCATCCCTTCGAATACGATAGCCATCATCTACGCGAGCAGAGCCAAAAACCGTGCGAAGTACTTTTCTCTTGAAAACTCCAAGAGCAGCTGCATCTGATTTGTTTGACAGTCCAGGCTTCGGCGCCATAGAGAAGCACTGGGATGATGAACGTCTTGTGGAGAGTTGTTTTCGTTCGTCAAGAGAGGGCGCACTCAGGCCAAAGGCATGAACCTGTTGGTAAGAGTTATCCTTCGCTTGATTTCAAGGTTGACATCGCACTTGCTGGTAATAGTGGAACCAAGATAAATAAAGTCCTTGACCACATCGAATTTATATGAACAACTGTCTCGGATAAAAATGGAACCAAGGCCGCATAAAATCACTACTGAATCTCAGGAGACAGGATATGAGTGACGCGATAGAGGTACTAACAGGGCATTGTCTAATTGGAAGGTAAGCAAATAGACTGGGGCTGCCTTATAATGACTTTTGTCGAAGCTGTCAAGATGTTGAAGAAGAGGAAACCGCGCAACACTTCCTGTGTGCATGCATTGCTCTATACAGAAAAAGGCTTTCCACACTCGGGTTCACCTTTCTTGACAGCATTGAAGAGGTCTCACAAATAGGGTTGCCGAAATTTACAAAATTTATTAAGTCCACAGGTTGGCTCAGAGAAGACTCAGGAGGGTAAAGCATGAGCTCCAGTGGTAACACAATGGGATCATTCAGACCTAAGCCTGTTGGACGACAGCCACACAACCTTACCTAACGCAATCAAATATACGATTATGTACTCGAATAACTTTATAATTATTCTTAACAATTGTCTCCTCACAACGAATGGCGGCCCTGAGAGTTGTGTCCGCCTATCGCAGAGTATCAGAGCCTGCTGTTCAAGTAATAAGCGGTTCAATACTGAGAGATTTACTAGCTTTTGAAAGGGAAAAGTTATGGGCATTCAAGAAAGAGGGAAAGGAAGAAAGAGTGAGCAAACTTGCAACGCGCGAAATTAGGGATGAAACGCTAAGGTGCAAGGCCGCTGGATGAACGAAACACGTGGCAGATGGACGGCTAGGCTAATCAAGACATCGCGACATGGGAACAGCAGGAACTTCGGCGAAGTCAATTCTTATACAACGCAAATGCTTTCGGGGCACCGGTATTTCCAGAAATACCTGTTCAAAATAAGGAATATGTCGAACGCTGGAGAATGCAGTCGATCACATAACCTCTGAAAATGTAATCAACAAGATTCTAAGTAGCGAGGAAAATGAGAGCAGTTGTTTAGTCCCCGGACATACCACTGCTGCGACGTCCGCTTTGATGATGCATTAGGCATTTTAAGCCCCTCATCCGCAAAAAAAAATCAAACAATTGCCTCCTCTTCATGCGGAATAACCTAAGTAAACGAAATTACCTCTATTTCTATTTGCTGCCATTAGCGAGTTCCTACTGTAAATCAATAATTAATAAGCCTTTCGGCTGATAGGGGCTTCCAAAACGCTTCTAACAAATATATTTATTTAGTTTACTTTGTCGTCGACCAGTGAAATGGAGTGTAAAGTTTTCACTATAAAAAGTTAAAAATAGAATAAGCATAAAATATTTTTAATAGCAAATCGCATATCTTAAACCTAAGCGAATGCAAAAACTAATAGCACAATAATTAAAATAATACGAAAAGCAAGTTTAATACGTGAAAATACTCGTGTGAAAATAATTACATTTGCATGTAAATAGCGAAACCGGATATGTTAATTGAGAAACGTTTCGGTTTAAACACACAAACAGCAAAATAACAGAAATCCAATGCTGTTGTTCTTAAATCTAAGCTTGTACAAGTTCCCACAATCCCACCCGCGAAAATGTTCTCCAAAAACCGCCCTCGCAAGTTGGCTGTCAAAGCCGTCATAGGCCTTATTGCGACCTTACTTCTAATCTCATTCGCATTATATTCATGGGACTATAACAAAACCATCCCTCTGCGGCGCGCTTTACTGCCATCGCTGTCATCCAAAAATGACACTGTTATTCTCTTTTGGAATGGATTTTTCGATGATAGCCGTTGGACACTACCCGTGGATACTCTTCATGTACAATGCCCACTTGCCAACTGTACTCTCACAAACCAACACGAGTATCTGCCAGCGATCGTTGATTACACTGCAATCGTTTTTCACACCGCGCGTCCATTTTCGTTTCTTAACGGTCGACCGCGTCAACGCACGACCAATCAATGGTACGTTTTCTCGCAATTAGAGTCACCCGAGCACACATGGCACGATTTGCATGGCGAAAGAGATTTCTATAATCTCACAATGAGCTATCGCCTGGACTCGGACATTGTATGGAGTTATAACAGCGTGCGAGAGAGGACAACCAATAGGATAGTCGCTCCCGTACGCAATCCTAACTGGCGCACAGTTGATGTAGGCTGGACCCAAAGCGATTCAGATTTGTTGGCGTTAATTGAACGAAAGAAAAAGCTGGCCGCTTGGTTTGTGTCTAACTGTAAGGTGCCGTCGCAGCGAGAACGCTTGGTGCGAGAATTGCAGGCTCATTTGAAGGTCGATGTGTATGGGAAGTGTGGTCCGCTGAGGTAAGAGTTTGATGAAGTGATGTTGAGATGCGTGTAAGATATGATTATTAGTGAACGAAAATAAAATGAAATGAAATAGACTAAAATAGAAAAGGATAGAATAAACATGAAAGAATGAAATGAAATATATTAAATTAAAATTTAATCAAATAAAGGAAAATTAAGTAAACTGTCAAATAAAATATTTCAAAGGAAATAAAATAAAATAAATTCAAATAAAGTGAAGTGAAGTAAATTAAAAAAATAAATAAGCTCAAAACAAAAAAATAAATATTTTACAATAAAAGAAAATCGGATAAAATAAAATAAAATTAAACTAAATATTAAAATTAAATAACATAGAATAAAACCAAATAAAATAAAAAAGAGAAAAATAAAATGAATAAATTAAATCAAATTAATATAAACTAATAGCGACTAGAATAAATGAAATTAAGTTAAAATAAATAAATACAAAACTTGGTTTAGAATTAGAAAAATTAAAATAAATAAAACAATCCAGTACAAGTAAAAATAAGAAAAAGGTTGTCTGTAAAGTCGGTTTACTGAAGATAGTTTAACGTGACAACGACATAATGGTTGCAATTTTCAAAACAAAATTTTAATTTTATTTGTTTGATAGATATTTTGTATGGATATAGAGAAGGAGGTAAATGGAATCGCAATGGAATAGGTCAAGTTACATTTACACAAACGTGAAAAATGACGAAACATGTATCAAATTCATGAAAGATATGTTCAATTTCGATTGCGATCCGATCAGACGTTAATAAGTCAACAACACTAAGAGGCACCATCATCGATTTGACTTTTTCAAGACACTTTACACTCGAAACACTCCCTTTCGTTTCCTACTTTTTCTATCATCGTCCTATTCTCAACAGAGAAATGGTTCATTACCATGCACACAGGAAGAAGGCATATGCAAATAAAAATATGTTAATTTATATACATATGCGCATATACATACATATTTATGCTCACTCAAGTAGGAGAGAGCAAGAAGTCGAACGTTGCCGAACGCCAGGGCCGATTGTGCCTCTTTGTCGTTCGTTCCGCGCTCTCACTTGCAGTTCAAGCAAGGTACATTAGTTTACATTTGCTTGCGTACAGAATAGATTCGTACATTTGATATGACCATAGGATGTGTATGCATCTTTACATATAGATTTGTTCTTTTTGTTTGAAAATTGCGCGAAATTGTATATGTATATGCATGTTTATATGTATTGGCATAGGTGTATATTAGACTATAAAAATTGCACCAAAGTATATTTATATATACAAATAACCCATTATACAAATATTATTGTTATATTTATTTGTACATAAACATAATAATAACATATATAAACATCATTATTATATTTATTTTTATATACATATACATAACAACAATAATATATATGTATATGTATATAAACATAATAACACACACACTCACACAAACCAAAATATAACGAAACACAACACAACATTACATAACATAACATAACATAACATAACATAACATAACATAACATAACATAACATAATATAACATAACATAACATAACATAATATAACATAACATAACATAACATAACATAACATAACATAACATAACATAACATAACATAACATAACATAACATAACATAACATAACATAACATAACATAACATAACATAACATAACATAACATAACATAACATAACATAACATAACATAACATAACATAACATAACATAACATAACATAACATAACATAACATAACATAACATAACATAACATAACATAACATAACGTAACATATAATATAACATAACTCAACATAACATAACATAATATAACATAACATAACATAGCATAACATAATATAACATAACATGCAGTTCAGGCAAGGTCATGCCGTATGAGCAAGATAACGACGCATTTTTGGTGCGTGCAGCCGGCTACATCGAATTATAAGACGTCATCACGTCAAAAAATTAAATTAACAGAATATGGAATTGGAAGAAAATAAAAAATATCAGCAAAAATAGAATAAAATAAAATAAATTAAAATTAAATAAAAGGAAATAAAATAAGTTGTTATATTATAAAATAAAACAAGGCGAAAAACTTAACTAAAATATTTAAAAAAGTTTAACTAATTAAATTGAAATAAAAAATTATATTAAATTGAGTCAAATAAATTAGAATAAAATAAAAACAATGTTTAATAATTAGAAAGATTAAAATAAACAAAAAAAATCGAGTGAAATAAATTTAAATAGATAAAATATAAAAATATTAAATAAAATGCAATGGAATAAATTAGCGTAAAATAAATTTTAACAAAATAAATAATAATAATAAATTAATATTGAAGACAATAAAATAAAATTAAATTAAATTTAAAACAATTCAATAGATTAGAATAAAAGAAAAATCGAATTTAACAAAATAAAATGAAATTAAGCTAAAGGGGAAAAAAGAACAAAATTAAATATCCTAAAAATTAAATGAATTAAATTAAGGAAAATAAAATAAGCTCTTATAAAATAAAACTAGTTGGAAAAATAAATAATAAAATTTTTTTTTCAAATGTAACTATTAAATTAAACTAAAAAATTAATAGATCAAACTCAATTAAATTAAGTAAAGTAGAATAAAATGAAAAATGTATCTTATATTTATAAAGATTAAAAGAAAAGAAAATATAATGATATAAGAAATTAATATAAAAAGTAATAAAATGCAATAAAATAAACTTAAAAAAAAATTATTAATAGATTATAAAAATAGAAATCGAATATACATAATAAAATAAAATTAAAATAAATGCAAACAAATTAAAATAAATTTTAACTAAATAAATTAATATAAACGGTAAAAAATTAATAAAAAAATAGATTAAAATAAAATAAAGAAGATAGAATATAACAAAATAAAATAAAATTAAGCTAAATGGAATGAAATAGCAAAATTAGGTAACATAATAAAATAAACAAAAAGAATAAATAAATTAAATTGCAATTAAGGAAACAAAATAAGTTGTTATAAAATAAAAGAACGTACTGAACTAAAAAAATGTATTTAAATTAAACTAATTAAATTAAAATAAAAAGACTAGAATAAATTAAATTAAGTAAAATAAAGAAGAATAGTTACAAAAGAAAATCGAATATAACAAAACTAGATTACATTAAACAGATAAAATAAAATGTGATGAAATGAATTAAATGCAATAAACTTTAACAAAATAAAATATTATAAAAAATTAATTAAATAAAATAATTTTCAATTAAGTAAATTAAGCAAAAAAAGATGCCCAATTAACATTTGGTTAGACCCGGATTCGGCACTTAATGTGGATTTAAAACATCCAATAATCGAAGAACTTTTGCCCCATAGTTGTCGCTTCTCAGCAGGTAATGGCAAACCCTCGACTGTAATTTTGCCCTGAAAAAACTTTTTCTTAGAAACCATTTGGCATTCGGAGGTGTCATAAAATTGTCGCGTCATCCTTTTCTTAAGAGCCTTAAGACACAAACAAATTCCACACAATATCCACAAATTCGAGGATAGGTTCTGTCAAACATCTAACAAACTTTGTAAGTGCCAGTCATGTAACTAAATGCTTACATAAAATAAGTAATAGAGGGTGTGTCCTGAGTTCTTCAGAATAAAGCAGTTCAAAAAATCAAAATCTGCACCACATTACCTGTATCTGTGGGCATGCAGGCATATCGAAAAATAAGTGCAGCTATCGTTTGACGAGATGAAAATGGACCGCGATAATAAAGAGTGATCAGATTGGAGGTACTTTTGCCAAAGGGGGTTTTTTGACAGACCACTCGTGGGTACGGCCAAACTAAATAAATCATTTTTTACAGTATTCATTAACATTTTATCATGGAAAGATTTACGCCTCAACAACGTTTACAAATCGTAAAATTTCTATTACGAAAATCGATACTCTGTGAAAAGTGTTCATCGCGCGATCAGGTAACTTATGACCCTACCTAAGGCACTACTCGGCAAACCATCGACAATATTGAAATTTTTTTTTTTTTTTTTTAATTGACAATTGGAAAAGTAATGAATTACAATCACAATGAAATTAAAAAGCATTAGCGACTAGGCCATCAGCTTAAAATTGAAAATTATTTTACATTAGGGTAAGACTCCGTCAGAAAATATGAGATTTGCAAGTGGTCTTTCGATTTCTTTGAAACTTTGGGAAATATTAGTTCTAGGTAAGATACATTCGAGCCTAAAAGGATTTTGAAAAATTTTCAAAATTGAGTCATCTACGCCATGTTGAAAATCGGGACCGTGTTTTTTTCAAAAATCAATATTTCTTGAACCGTTGGATGGATTTCAATGCAATTTACAGACAATATAGAAACAAATAAGTAGTTTAAATTAGTATTATGTTAAAAAAAAAATTTCGAAATTTTGACCAAAAAAAAAAGTCAAAAAAATTTTTTGAATCAATTTTTAGTTGATTTGGCCAGTTTTTTAAATTTTCTGTTATACATGTAACGATTCCTTATGATTTAACCTTTATTTTGAAAAAAAAAAATTTTATGGTGTCTATAATAGTTCTCGAGATATTGCGATTTTAGTGGAAGCGCGCACCGTGAAGTTCGCGGTTACGCAGCGCGGGAGTAGAAAAACGCGCACAGACCTGCAGCAGTCTGCTCCAGTCACTTCATACAGGAACACATAACGCAGCGCGCATTGCACACCTGTTACCTAAACCGTGCGTGCGCGCTTCCACTAAAATCGCAATATCTCGAGAACTATTATAGACACCATACAATTTTTTTTTTTCAAAATAAAGGTTAAATCATAAGGAATGGTTACGTGTATAATAGAAAATCTAAAAAACTGGTCAAATCAACTAAAAATTGATTCAAAAAATTTTTTTGACTTTTTTTTGGTCACAATTTCGAAATTTTTTTTTTACATAATACTAATTTAAACTACTTATTTGTTTCTATATTGTCTGTAAATTGCATTGAAATCCATCCAACGGTTCAAGAAATATTGATTTTTGAAAAAAACACGGTCCCGATTTTCAACATGGCGTAGAAGACTCAATTTTGAAAATTTTTCAAAATCCTTTTAGGCTCGAATGTATCTTACCTAGAACTAATATTTCCCAAAGTTTCAAAGAAATCGAAAGACCACTTGCAAATCTCATATTTTCTGACGGAGTCTTACCCATTAGTGGATGAAAATCAACCGCTTAGACTACGTACTGCTCGAAGTGAAGAGAATATTGTGGCTGTAAATGAGAGTTTTACCGAATACCCAGAAGATCTGATTCAACGCCGATCTCGTTGGCACTACTTGAGCGATTTTATGCAAAGATCTTGATTTGAAAGCGTATAAAATACAGCTAGTCCAAGATTTGAAGCCGACCGATCTTCGAAAGCATCATAATTTCAGTCTTTGAGCTCTCTGGGGAAAAACTCGCCGAAGGTCCGCATTTTGGGACTTGAATCTTGTTTAGCAATGAGACCGATTTTTGACTTAATGGCCACGTCAATAAGCAAAATTGCCGTATTTGCGCTGAAGAGCGACCCAAAGCCATACAAGAGCAGCCATTACATCCATTGAAAGCAACCGTTTGGCGGGACCTATGAGCTGGAGGAATCATCGGCCCATATTTCTTCAAAGACAGGGCTGGCGCCAATGTAACAGTGAATGGCGAATGCTATCGCGTCTTGATAAACGACTTTTTCATGCCGGATAAACGGAAATTGAAACACATGATCTCCACAACTTTTGGGTACCAACAAGACGGCGCTACTTGCCATACAGCTCGTGAATCAATGAATTAACTGCGTCGCCGTTTCGTTGAGCATTTTATCTCTCATCTCGGACCTGTGGATAGACCACCAAGATCGTGTGATATCTCACCATTGGACTTTTATCTGTGTGGGGGTGTGTAAAGTCTAAATGCTTTGTGGATAAACCAGCTTCGATTGAGGCATTGGAAGCCAGTATTGCTAAAGTTATTCACGAGTTACGGACCAAAGCCTTCCAGCGAGTCATTCAAAATTGGTGCTTAGGGCTGGTAGAACTACGAAGCAGTTGCGGCCAACATTTGAATGGATTTATCTTTAGAAAATAAATTTCATGAATGATTCTACACTACTACACAATTTGAATTTTCGTTCATTTATTTCAATTTAAAATCCGATACCTATAAATTGATCATCCTTTTGATCATATTACATAGATATTTTACGGATGATCCCTTATGGTATAGAAATTGGGAGTTCACTCTTGTTGAAATCGATGACGAATCCATATTCTTGATTTGAGTTGCGCATTTTTCGCTAAAATAGTCGCATTCTTATACCTACTGTACCCACTGTGCGACGATAGGCGCTCTGAATGTTATCTTCCAAATCGAATGTCAGCTCTATGAACTCTAACACATTCTCTAGCTTAGGAAATTTGTACATTTCCATGCCTTTTTTTCTAGTAAAAACGTTATTAATAAATTAAATTTGTGCTTGCAGTTATTTATCTATACTGATAACTATATTTATATGGATGTGTGTGTACCTATATCAGTGAATCAATCATTCACACTTCATTTGCTTCCCCTTTCAGGTGTGAACGCTCCGATAGCAGCTGTTATGAAATGCTCGACACTGACTACAAATTCTACTTTAGTTTTGAGAATTCGCTATGCGTCGACTACGTTACGGAGAAGTTCTACAATGCGCTGCAGCGACATATCGTTCCAGTTGTGTACGGTGGAGCAAATTACGCCAGATTTGCACCTCCGCATTCCTACATAGATGTTCAGGATTTTAAAAATGTTTCAGCACTTGCGGCGTACCTCGTACATTTGGATAATAATCCGCTGGAGTATGCGATGTATTTTTGGTGGCGCCGCCATTACACGATCATTCCCTACGATGATGGCCTGCAAACGTTGCCTTACTGCGATTTATGCCAGCGCATTATCTCACATCCGGCTATTAGACAGACACAAGTCTATGAAGATATAAATGCATTTTGGACTCAGGACATGTGCGATGTGGTGCCTCGAATACAATTTTAGTCTCATAAAATTTCTATTTATTATTGTAAATATTTCATTTTAAATATTATAATATTTATTATTGTAATTTTTACATCAAATTTTAGGTATATAACCAGGCGAGAGAAGGCCCACATTGCCTAGCACAAATGCAAAAAAGCAGTCGGAGTCAAAGATCGATTAAAACCTCGCATTACACATTCACTTTACACTTCGGTAGTTCGGCCTATTTTCCTATATGGAATACTTGTATGGTGGGCACCAACTCAAAAGGCAAGTTTTTATGCATCCCCAGCGCTTCAAGATCTACCCCAAATAAAGTACTCGAGGTGCTAGTCAACTTTCTGGCTCTAAATCTGGTAGGAAGACATGTGGTCGCCGCTTCAGCGCTTAGACTTAATTGTAAGACGCTATGGAAGACCCGGCGGTTAGGCAACGATTCTATACTACATTCTACGAGTAGTTATAATCAAGTTCACCTTCGACCGCCTCTTCAAGCCTAACACCTCGTCAAGAAGAGAGTGACAAGCTCAAAGACCATTGACTCCAATAAATTTTCACGCGAATGGATCCAAGCTAGAAAATAAAATCAGCTAGTTTTTGAAAAGAATTAGAACTATAATCATCTGTCTGACTTCCGGACTACTGTAGTGTCTACCAGGTGTAGTGTCTTAGCCATAAAGGAGGTAACTGTGTACCTGAACACATACTTTTTTCTTGATTGGTGCGATAACCGCTTACTCGATTTTGGCCGAGTTGAACTAAGCGCGCCAGTCGTTTCTTTCTCGTGTCAACCGGCGCCAGTTGGGCACACCAAGTGAAGCCAAGCCTTTCTCCACCTGATCTTACCAACACATGGGAGGTATTCCCCTTCCTGTGCTTCCATCAGCTAGTACCGCAACGAATACTTTTAGATCCGGAGGGTTTGTACCCATTCTGACGAAATGACTCAGCCAACGTAGCCGTTGGATCTTTATTCACATAGTGCGTCTATGTCGTCGTAAAGCTCATGCAGCTCATCTTTCCATCGCCTGCGATACTCGGCGTCGCCAACGTGGAAAGATCAAAAATCTTCCGCAGAATCTTTCTCTCAAACATTTCAAGGGACGCTTCATCGGAAGTTGTCATCGTCCAAGCTTTTGCGCCATACGTTAGGACGGGCATGATGAGACCCTTGAAGAGTGTTAGTTTTGTTCGTCGAGAGAGGACTTTACTACTCAAGTGCCTACTTAGTCCAAAGTAGCACTTGTTGGCAAGCGAGACTCTACGTTGGATTTCCAGGTTGGCATTGTTATCGGTTTTAGTGCTGGTTCCTAAATAAACGAAGACTTTTACAACCTCAAAATCATAACTACAGTGACATGGGTGCCGATACGCGAGTGCACCGACTGCTTGTTTGATCACAGGAAGTACTTCGTCGTGTCTTCGGTCACCCCCTCCCCCATTCGCTTTTCTTCTTTATCCAGTTTGGAAGAAGACAGTACTAACTCCGTGATTGTTAAGGCCGATGTTATCAATATCATCGGTATACGCCATCAATTGTATGCTCTTATAAAAAATTGTGCCTAAGCGATTAAGTTCTGCGGCTCGCACAATCTTTTCTAACATCAGGTTGAGGAGGTCACACGACAGCGAGTCGCTCTGTCTGAAACTTCGTTTGGTATCAAATGGCTCGAAGAGGACCTTCCCAATTCTGACGGCGCTGCAAGTATTGAGCATAGGAGCATATAGATATTGAAGGAAACTACAAGGCCGATGAGCTAGCAGAAAGGGTACTAACCTTTCACTCCTTGAAAAGATCGGAAACATTGGAATTCTTATGGCAACGAGCAAATTAAGAATAAAAAATAATATTCTCCGGGAGTCCAATAGGTTAAGAAAAAACTTGTGTTAAAACCAATCTAACTTGGCCGCATATAAATAAGAAAATCTCAGGAGAACTGCTCAACCGCTCAAGAGGGAATATTCTCACGAATACTGCAGAAATTGTAGAGGTGAGGAACAGTAGAACACTTCCTCAGAATCTCTCCAGCCTTAGCTAGGAGTAGAGCAAGATTGTTAGGAAAATATGTACTCTTTTGACTCTCTCACGGAAATATCCGGGATGAGGTTGGGATGAAACCTTTTCAACACTTCATAAGAACGTCTAAATAGTTATATGATGAATAAATACTGAGGTTTACTCAGTGGTACCATAACGGACTTACGTGGCCTAAGCGAGTTGGCTATTCTAAACCGACTGCCATAAAAAACTAACCTAATCCTACCTAAGCGCCCAACCAGGATTTTTTTTTCGAGGGGGCTTTTGTATAGAATCCTTTTAAAGTTCTAAAATAACAAAAATTATAATAAAATAACACAACACAAAATATTTTGTTCTTTATCTAAGATATGTTAGTGCATGTATACGACTTCTAGTCTTTTGAAATTCATCTACAGAATGAAAGTTGCCAAATTTAAATCTTAAGTCTAGTATAAGCAAAGAATGTAAACTTAAAACTAAAAACTAAAGTCTAAATATAGCTTTGTGAGCATAATCATACATTCACATTTATTGATATGTGTAATTAGTCCCTAAGCAATAGTTCTTAGTTAACTTAAAAATATGTTCACGCTTTAAGTTAAGTGTTTACACTTTAAGTATTGTTCGTTTGGTTTAAGTTCGTGGCTAACAGCCATTTTAAAAACGAATAAAAGCACAGACTGGACATAGATGACTAGATGTGAAACTCTTTTTCTCGTGAGAGCGCTGAAAAATGTGCATTTTTTATAACATTTTCCAATATTGCCACACCGGTAGAAACATGAATTGGGTATTTTGTTAAATAAAAATTTGAAATTTTTAGTTTCCACACCACCATTGAGGTTAGTATTTAGTGTGCGGTTGCCCAATGGTATATTACTCGTAAACACCTACATATGTTAAAAATAAGCACAATCCGTATGAAATATGTACATGAATAAACAAAAAATTTAAAAATTTATGTGCAAATGAAATTATTTAAAACTGAAACACAAAAGTAATTTAATAATAATAAAGTAATGAACGCGAAAAACTTAAGTTATAATTAAAAACATGACATATTGCAATTTTTTTATATAACACAGAAAGTGGGTAACAAAAAAAAAAATCTCAAACAACGAACAGAATAAGTTAAAGCAGATTACGTTTAATTTTTGTAAAATATCTCAAACTAAAATTCAATTCCCCCACCTACTCTTTTCAACCATAAAATATTTACGTATATACAAATTTACAGAAACCAACACACAGTTTTCAATAAAATTACATTATGTTGCATAAGACTAATTAAACGTAGAAGTCGAAAAGGATATAACGAGCTTTGGATTCTACAAACTCACTTCAATTCAAATTATTACATTTCAATTGAATTAATTTTAAGACAAATAATTATAAACATTTCAACACGTCATTTCTCCATTAAGCAAAAACGAACTGTTTTCGTCTGTTATTTTTGGCGCGTTTCTTCTGGCAGTCTGCCATTTCGCCTATCAGCTGTTCAAAATCCCATAATATGTGAGTGCTGCCAAGTTTTGAAACGTCCTCATGGGCGCGCTCTCTCTCAAAATGAATAAGTTTCACATCTAGTTATCTATGGACTGGATTTGTCAACGAACCAGGTTGGGTGTGCATTTTTGTATCAAGTGTTTTCAGCTTTTATTATTACATTTAAGCCATGAAGAGAGGTGTTAAGAGAAGTAAGGTTCATAAAGATGAATACAAAGTAGTGAAAAAATAAATAAATAGATCGAGAAAACAAGACAGTTAAATCGCATTCGCATTTAATTTGCAGAATTAAAATAATTGCCAATTACCTTTTTGTTGTTACCTCTATTCATAGTAGCTTTGAAGAATAAAGAAGAAGAAAAGCCTCGGTGAGGACAGGTAAACATATTAAGGAATAATCTGAATTTAATGCCTGCTATATCTTGTTCATTTTAATTTCTCATATAATTTTTTTTTTCTAAAAGTTTTTTTTTTTGATATCCCATAAGTTTAAGTTACAATTTCTTGCTGCAAGAGAATCACAAAGACTGCATCCAAGAAGTTTAATATTCCACAAATATATATTTTAAGGCCCTATACGCAATGTAATGTGTAATAGTTGAATGCAACATAAATTTTGTGCCTCAAACAGAATCACGGTTGCAATACCACCTTGAACAAAAAGTTCCCAAAATAAATTTAAATTCAGCAAATTCAAAATACAAATATCTTTCCGGCCAAAATCGCGTAAGCCAATGGCGCCAGTCAAGAAGAAGAAGAAGAAATCCCCAACAAGACCAACACAATTGGACAAGTGCAACTGGCCGTTATCAGCATAAGCATGACAAACTGGCACACAGAGAATACATCATTGGCAAAAGGAGTAAAAAACAGGTTAAGGACAGAATCTTGTGGCACACCGGATGTAACATACTTTTTAAAGGGACATATACCTGTAAAATTTCGAAAAAAAAATTTTATTTCATAAAATGTTAATATAATCCTTTAAGAATATGTCAAAAAAAATTTAAAATCGTACATTTAAGTATTTCGTATATTATAGATCGTCAACCGCGACGACTCTATTCTTTGCGTTCGATCGCTGGGAGCGGTATACTATAGTTATGCTGCCGACTTTAGACGCGTTTTTCTCAAAACTATATTTTTCGAATTGGCGTACACGATAACGAAAAGTTACTAACCGATCTGCCTGAAATTTTGCACACATATTTTTTATGATATTACTTTCTATGAGAATTTACAAGTTTTTGAAAATTTTTCGAAAAATTACTGTTTTCGAAGCAAAAATAGTCGGAATATTCGCCCCAAAATTAAGTTTTTTTTTAAGCATTTGATTCTACTTTTTTCCATTTTTGTTTCATTCATATAGAAATTATGAAAAGAAAAAAATGTTTGGTTTTTTGTATTCAAGTCACTGACGCCGATGCTACAATGCCCGCCGATTGAGAAGCCCCGTTGCGACCTTCCTGGAAGAATTAAAAATTAATTTTATTTTAATGTATAAATAAACTGTATGCCAATTTTGAAAAAAATATATTGACTTCTCATTTTAAATAATTTTAATGAAAATCAGGGAAAATATGGACGTTTATAGGTATCTGTCCCCTTAACATCTTCCTTAGCAGAGCTATCCGAAATTCTTAAAAAATATCTAAGCTTTTTACAAAGAAGGTTATGATTCACCAAGCCAGGCGCTTTAAAAATCCAGAAGGCAGAGAAGTGTTAGATTATCAATGTCAAATTGTGTCCTTTTGTCGTCAATTACTTTCAACATGACTGTTGAGCAGCTGTGTTTAGGTCTAAACCTTCGATCCGACGCTTCTGCGCTCCCTTTTTTTTAGCCAAGACAACTCTAATAGACACGTGTTGGCTTAAACAAAGGTTTTGACCAAGATATAAGTCCAGGCGTATCTATAGAAAGTGGTGTGATTAAGGTAGTAGATTTCTTCTTCTTCAATTCACATTTAATTTAGAAATGCCAATAAAATACGATGCCAGAAAGTTGTTGTTGTGTTGTGAATGCGCGTCAAACTAATTTTATCTGTTTGCCATTTTTTCCTTTCTTCTATTAACTTTCCATTGACATTTCTAATTTAAAAAATGTTTTTGTGGCTCGAATGCCACCATCTGGTATGGATCTAAGACGAATTGAGTACTGAAGGTGGCGTCATTAAACAACAGTTACTTTAATCTTCTTCACAAACAAGTAATTCCCCTTCCTTTTGATTGTTTATTGATGGACTTTTACGACACGGCGAATTCGGAAGGCGCAATCTTCTTCTCTATCATTCTTGGTATAGATCCGCCTTGGTTTGGGCTCTGCTCGCTTGACGAAAACTATAGATTCGCCTTGGTTCTATTGATATATATAATAAAAAAAATTCGCCTTACAAAATGTTGATAATAAATTAGCTCATTTGTAAATAATTCAGTCTCTATTACCTTGCGAACAAGGTGGTAAAACAGCTGATTTATTTTTTCCTTCGCTGTGTCCATTTAGCTGTCAGCGTAGAATAAAACAAGGCGAATTAATTTTTTGTTTTCTATATTACTTTTCCAATACTTTACCGTAACAGTCAAATGTACAAAACATTGTTGTTGGTCTAGTGCCACCACCTTTTATAAATGCGCCTGGCTTGCGAATAAAGAATAAATCGTTGTGATCTCTAACTTTGAACGAAAACTTGTAGAAATAAGCTGTCAAACCAAATCAAAAATAAAATGTAGAATGTAAATTTAAATTTTAATATATAATATATCCTTCTCCTCCTATTTGTGGTGTGCGTCTTGATGTTGTTCCACAAATGGAGGGACCTACAATTTCAAGCCGACTCTGAACGGCAAATATTTTTTATGAGGAGCTTTTTCATGGCAGAAATACACTCGGAGGTTTGCCATTGCCTGTCGAGGGGCGACCGCTATTGGAAAAAAACGTTTTCTTTATTTTGATGTTTCACCTAGATTCGAACCTACGTTCTCTCTCTGAAATCCGAATGGTACTCATGCACCAACCCATTCGGCTATGGCGGCCGCCGTAAATTTTAATAACGGAGGCAAAAAAAGATATCGTGAGAAAATTATTATGTCGAGGAGGTTGCTAAATACCTCAAGAATTTCACCTCCATGAGGAACAGTTTCAGCTCGGCAAGATCCAGAGCGCGATAAAACTTCTAATCTCGTTGTTATTCGTCGGATATTGTTCTTATTCAACCCTGAGCGCGACTGTAGATTCGGGTGGCTTTGTAAAAATTGATTAGCATATAATTTCGTTCGCTCTGCTATAACACTAATAAGCTCATCATCTAAATCTTGTTCAATATGAAAACTAGCATTTATTGACAAAATTCCTCCAGGCTTCGCAGAAAATTTAAACGGCTTCTATTTCCTCCTCTAATATTCCACGGAGCGTTTGCACCCAGATCTTTCATCTCACTATCGTTGTTATTCTCAGAGTCTGTTAAACAGGAATACCTTAGAATTTAAGGATGGCTCTCTTCATGAGAAATGTTTTCAGATGACGTAATGCTTGTAAACGTCTTTTCTTCTGTCGGAGTTGCTTATTTTGAGGATAAAAAATTAAAACTGAACAAATAGTAATTTACAAATATTAAAGCACTAGAAATTCTAACATTGCACTGCACTCACTTGATAAAAACCACTGACAAGTGAGATGTTCACTGATATATAATATTTGAAGTGAAACTTCTTAGGCGTCGATGGACGAGCAAGAATGGAGAGTAAAATTTCAAGGCAATGCAACGTTTTGGACATTTTCGTTCCGCGAGAGAGAAAAATGATATAACATAGAGCAAAAGGAGAGAGAGAGCTATATATTACCTTATATATATCTTAGATATACTTTAGGCTAATTTTCCTGAATTTTTTTTTTTGTGGTTGCTAATTTGTACTGAAAAATAACACTGCCTACTTTTTGGCTCTTGTTTGTTGGTGCAAATTTGTAGGAAATACATTTTTGGTGGTTACTATTTGGTGTTATATTTCCTCGGTGCCTACTGTTTGGGGCGTTTTTTGGTCCCAACTTTTTTGTCGTTGTTTTGTTTTTTTGGTGCCTACTTTTTGGCACTTATAACCGTTTCCTGGCTAGTGCTTGTGCGTACTATAAAGTGCTATCCATTCCGGTATCGGATTTATTGGTATTGCCTTGCGGTAAATTGTGCCGTTTCTGCGGTCCTTGAAGCGATGCGTTTGTGAGGGTGATAAACGCTGTTGCGCGTTGTTGCCACGGGTTGTGTCCGGCGTTTACCTACACCGGTCGACCCTTCTGCGTTTTTTGTAAGTTTTGTCTATTTGTATTCTCTGAAAATGTTGTGAATTTATTTAGATATATATTCTTTCTCTCTCTCTCATTCTCTCTCGGGTCTCTCCCTCTTTCTTTTTCTGCCTTGAAAGTTTCACTTCTGTTATGTGTACTACGCTACACGCACTTTTTTTGGTATACTTTGTACTCATTTGATAATAACTGGTCACCAAATACCAAAAAATCGCTGATATAAGCAATTGCTTATTCGGTATGTGAACACTGTTTCTGCCAGTGCACGCAGGGACGCATGAGCTTGTAACAATTTTTTTATATTTTTATTTATATGTTTTTTGTTTGTTTTATTCCGGCCTCGTCTCAAATTATTCTAAACATCTTGAAATTTAAGAATATGCTAAGTTTTTTACAACAATTACAATTAAAATACCCAATGGTAACTACTTTTTTGTCATGACAAGTAGACTCGCCTTGACAACAAATTTGGTCACCTTTCAATGGCGAGTATGTCAAATACAGTTAACTTGTAAAATACCCCCAGTCGTGTCTTGCAGGGGATCTTATGAGTTTGAGTGATTGGCAATTCTCTTTGCGACTTGTTGCACTGTCGTATCTGCGCACAAATATCGCGGAATTCAGCAAATGAATGTGGCTTATAAAGTCCACTGTCTGGCAACTCCATGCTGCTGTTTTGTCTGGCATCAAAACACGACATAGAGAATGCATCTTCTATCATTCCTGGCATCAAAACAAAAGCAGCTGATATCACATATGGAAATTAAACAAAGAAAATTACATACATACATATATATTTTGAAAAGATTAAAAATTTCACTGAAATAACAATTAGTTTCGTAACTACTGAGCAAATGTTTGTGAAAAATAAAATATAAGAAAAAGGAAAATGTGCATAGTAATGAAATCTATTGATTGAAACGATCTGTTATTGCCATTAACTGAAGTAATGCAGTTGGTATTCAATGCAACAAAATAAGTGATTATTTACGATTAATTTGGTGAAGATGTCGGAGATAATGGAGCACATACATTCCCGAGAGTCAAATATGCAGGAATACTTGGAGCTACTGCCCCCGTCGGAATGTAGCTTGCTAAAGGTTTGTAATTGCACGGTGGCACTTGGGTACATTGAGTATTTACATATGTATGCATATGTACTTTGATCTCTTTTGCAGAGTTGGCTGCAGGCCTTAGGCCCCGACATCGACTCTAGCGGACCAGCAAATTTCGAAAGCATAACGCAACAGCTGAAGCGCCGCACATACCCAACATTACAGATATTGAATTTGAACCGCGAGAAATCCAAACTTCATATTCGGCGTGTAATCGCTGAAGTGTTGCAGCTATTATTGACGCAAAATGATAGCAAATGTAGGGCACAGTTCATTAATTTCATTGTGAACTTTCCGCTAAATATACTGGATGTGACGTCATTACGCTTAAGGTTAATAAAACAATTAATTTCGGAGATGGCGCAGACTGATGATGCTTACTTAGCTTTGCTGGCACGACAGGAGTCCAACCTATTAGTGGAAGTACTTGAACAGTCACAGGAGCAGTGGCAGAATTGCACAACAGGCGTACCCAATAAAGAATTCGTATTGCATCAGGCTTTGCGCTATAAGCAGCATTTTGCACCGTTGGTAGCGATACACTTGAAGAATGCGCATAGTGTGGCCGATAAGGGGCTGCGTAATAATTTGCTGATATTGAAAATTGCCAATGAGCTATCCAATACCACACAAACATTGGCCGAAGTGGGCAACATAAACAAATGGTTGACAGAATATTCTGTTGACGATACTCCGGCGCATTTGAAGGAAATGCATAAATTTTTCTATGCCGATTTTCAGCGCATTGCAATTATTATAGATTTCTTGAAAAGGTTCTCGGAAGCATATAAATGCATTCCATTAGATACAATACTAAATACGCGTTACGCTCTAAATCTGCTGTATGACTACGACATCGATGTCAGGTAAACTTGCTGTCATATATAGGGTGGGCCATGTAAAATTTGCTTTTTGAATCGGCTATAAAAAAAACACATCAATATTTTTTTTTTATTTTGAAGATTGAACATTGTCATTCATGAATGAAAAATAATAGCGTTCAAATGACTGCCACGACTGGTTTTACAGAAGGTCATTCGATCAACCCAATTTTTAAGCACATTTTCCATTGTTTGGGCTCCAATTTCATGAATTGCAACTTCGATTTCATGTTTTAAAGCATCAATCGTATCTGGATGGTTCGCATAGCATTTGTCCTTAACGGCTCTCCACAAAAAATAGTCCAACGGACTTAAATCACAGTTCCGAGGCGGCCAATTTATATCGGAATTTCGGCTGATTATTCGGTTTTAAAAAACGGTAGCCAAAAGTTCGAGTGTAACTTTGGCAGAGTGACAAGTTGCACCGTCCTGTTGAAACCAAGTGTCGTCCATGTAACCCTCTTCAATTTTTGGGAACAACTCGTTGAGCATATCACGGTAACGCTCGCCATTTACTGTAACTCATTTTCGAAAAAAAATGGCCCGATGATGCCGTCAGACCAAAAACCGCACCAAACAGTGACTCGTTGTGGATGCATTTGCTTCTCTACAGTAACGTGTGGATTTTCTGAACCCCAAATCCGACAATTTCCCTTATTGACGTAGCCACCGATGTGAAAATCAGAGGGGAAGAAGAAGACTCACCACTTTGGAAATAGGTTTTCAATATTTCCCGATTTTGTTCAAGCGTATAGCGTCCTATTTCGTAAATGTCAAACCTTTAAGTAAATTATGAACACATTTGACATGTCATTTGTGTTACCATTCTCAAAAAAATAGGTGGTTCAAAAAGCAAACGCTATATGGCCCACCCTGTAGATACTAATAAATTCTTTAGTTTACTATTATTTTGCTATCGTTTTCAGTTTCGAAGATACCCGTCGCTTATTGGAAGCCACACGCAAGTGGCAAATACATTTATCAAAAACGAAATGTCTTTATGAACTTGAAATGGAAACATTAAATTATTACACAGCCTTGTCCACTGTGTGCGAC
The DNA here is from genome assembly GCF_028408465.1 of Anastrepha ludens. NCBI lineage: Eukaryota > Metazoa > Arthropoda > Insecta > Diptera > Tephritidae > Anastrepha > Anastrepha ludens. Next base: position 20,469,062 of record NC_071499.1, on the reverse strand, counting down.
ATAATGCTGCCCATCACAATTAACTGTAATTCGGATACATATTACGACGGCAAGATTCAGCAATTGAACGCAATGCTGCGGAAAATACTCAACGTGGACATGTTATGCGCACTTATCGAAGACATTTTCCAGTTGATTTTTCTGCGCTGGGAGCATTTGCGCATGTCTTCGAATATATTTTTTTCTGCAATTCGGCCGAATCGTAGTCACTCTGGACACTCAAGCGCCGCTAATAGCACAGCTGCAGCTACCGATGAGACTCATACAACGTCGATGCGTTCAACGCCCACTTCAGCTAGCAGCGGACGTCATGGTTTCATTTGTAACGGTCGTTCACTTCAAGCAATTTTTGGATTTTTGAAAAATTTCATAACTAAAAAAATACATTCAGAAGATTACAAACATGCATCAGAGCGTGTGCAGCTTCGCTTTCAGCGCATCATTGATGTAATATCTGAGGCATTGTGGAAGTATTCCGTTTTAGAAAAGTTCGATAATTCCCCTATATTGGCAAACATACAGCAAAAGTATGGCTTAGCACCCGAAGATCTGCTACAATTGGTGCGTGTGCATGCCGATGCTGTAGACAAATCTTCCAGTGATGATGACAGTCGTGATCGCAGTAATCACGCTAGTTTGTCGCGTCGCAAAGCAGCGCGAAAGAAACGACGTGCCACAATAAGTGGTGCAGCAGGAGTAGTGCGCCCAATGTTGCAAGAGAGCGAACTAAATCAAGGCAGCGGAAATTTAATGGCACGCAGCGTCACCGCTGCCGAAGATGGAGCGCAAAATCCTGTGCATGAATTAAAGTCACGGCGCGAGTTTGATAGTTTCACCGAACGGAGTATTATACCACAGATGTTGGGTTCGCCAGAGGATTTGGCAATAGTAGCATTGTCTTTGAACAATTTCAACGACGTCAAATTCATTATTGAGGTAAGTTGGCCATATTCGTGTTGGTTGCTTGTATTTAGTTAGGGCAATTAATGAATATTATCGTAAATGATCCCTTATTCGGCCGCCGTGGCCGAATGGGGTGGTGCGTGACTACCATTCGGAATTTAGAGAGTGAACGTCGGTTCGAATCTCGGTGAAAGATCAAAAATTAAGAAAAAGTGTTTTCTTATAGCGGTCGCCTCTCGGCAGGCAATGGCAAACCTCCGAGTGTATTTCTGCCATGAAAAAGCTCCTCATAGAAAAATATCTGCCATGTTGCATATCAAGGGGACCTTAATTTCCACGACTCCAGGTTCTAAGCAATAAGATTTGAGTATTTGCAATGAAAAAATAGGTCTGTTTATGAAGCAAATACTTTGTAATAGTTGTTAAAAATTATTTCGTTTTGGTGAGAGAGCAAAATGACATCTCATTTTGAGGGGAAGTTGCAAGTTTTTACTGGATAAATTTTTACTTATAAGAATTTGCAAGTGAGCAACTGATCGCAACCGAAGCTCGTTATTTTGCATTTTATTTGCTTTATGTTTTTAATTTAATACGGGGTAGCTCAAGTGAAAAAAAAAATAAAATTTTTCCTATGCGTCATATCTGGTTGAAAATTTTTTCAAAATACATATGCAGCTTTATATATACATATATATGTAGGTATGTATTTCATTACGTTATACAACGAGCAATAAGATAAGTAAGCTCTTCATCATATAATCGGTTTTTTTGTTTGTAGGAAAGCTGCATTCGCACCAACCATCAGTTTGGTGTAATTTTAAGTTGCTCTCGTTCGAAGTTTTTTGCATTTTAAGTTTTATAAAATAGAATTCGATGTAAAGATTGCCAGTTCGATTTCAAGGACCATTAGGAAATAGGCTCAAGCAGAAACGACTAAAAAAAGATTGTGAGCAATATACTAAGTTCTGTTACAAGTTAGGTCCGTTATAGATATGAAAATATAACACATTTTGAATGGTGTAACTATAATAATGATGTAAATATTGTAAACAAATTTTCGATTTTAATTCGAAATGGTGACTATTAGCTTTTACATAAGCCTTCAAACGATTAGGCCATTCACCTATTACAGCACGCACGGATTTCATGATTATTGACGTCGCTGCTCGAACCAAAGATTGTTTGAGACTTTGCAAATTTCTGTGAGGTCATCAATTCTGACTGTAGTCCAATGGATTCAGATCCGGACTTCCAGACGTCCAATCTTCTGCGGCTATGAACCCAGGAATATTGTTTTTTAGTCACTGCTGTGAGGAATTTGCTTTATGGGCTGGAGCGGAATCTTGCTGGAGGATTCAAGGCTCTCCATTGAAGGGAGTACTGCTCAACTGCTTCTATACACCTTTTAAGGCATCCTTCTGGTAAACTTTTCCCCCCGTCTTAACCCCTTTTTCGCGCAGATTTTAAGAGATGTAAAGTCTTTACAAGACACTCCCAACCAAACCATTAAGGAGGCTGTATGGTGGCCAAGCTGAACCCTTGGAACAACATTTTTTGCGTACTTAGAAGTTTTAGCATGGATTTTGTCTTTTTGCTTATTAAAAACTTCTTCAACAGTGAACATTTTCTCATCTGTAAAAGGAATATTTTCATGGCCGTTGACCGCGTGCCATCAAAGAAGCTGCTTGCATCTGTCGAGTGTAATTTTCTTCAAGCGCGTTGTCAAAAGATGAAAAGGTGAGCGATGGAAGCCGTTCATGTGGAGATCATCTATAATTAGTCTTGACATTTTTCTGGTCGACACATTCACTTCCCTGGACATTTTTTTGCTTTCTAAGGGAATTTCTGTGCAATTCGAAATCTCCTTTGCTTGCACCACTTGCTTACCAAACTTTTGTAATGCAATCACTAAAATGCGATTTTCCACGAAACTGAGTACAGACTTTTGCCACGGAAATTGCCACAAAACTGAGTAAAAACTCTTGAAGCTCGCCTACTCCTACTCTATATATCAGCATGGCTTCCGAAGAGTGCACAGAACCACTACAGCACTCACCGCCATAAACACTCAGCTCGATCGCGGGCTTAATCAAAACCGCCTCTGCGAGAGGACTGTGATAGTAGCGCCGGACCTGAAGCAGGCCTTCGACACTGTCAGCCACTCCACGGTACTAGATGACATTTTACAGTCTACACTCGCGCCAAGGCGGAAGAGATGCTCCGCGAACTGTCTGAGTAGTCGACACTCGTCGGCATTATTTCGAGATCAAATCTCTAAACAGAGGAGGATAAAGCAAGGTGCTCCGCAGAGTGGTGTCCTTTCACCCTTGCTTTTCAGCTTCTACATATCGAAGCTCCCGCAGCCACCAGAGAAAGTTTCTCTGGTCTCATATGCCGACGACTGTTCGATAATAGCGTCAGGCAATGATGGCCTGTGCGCAAAATTAAACGACTACCTCACCTACCTTTCTCGCTTCTTCACTGCGAGGAATCTACAACTTTCCTTGACTAAGTGCACGGTGAACCTCTTTACCACCTGGACAAAGAAGGTCAAACTGCAACTCAAGCTCAAAGTCGACGACACATCAATACCTACTGTTAACAACTCCAAAATTTTAGGAGTTCCTTTGACAGTTTGCTATCTGAAGTCCAAAACCACAACAAGGTCCTCAAATCACAAGCCGGCAGTACTTGGGGCAAAGAAAAATAAATGTTGTTGGCGACATTTAAAGCAATTGACCGGCCGGTTCTGAATTACGCTGCGCCTGGTCGCCTAAAACACTGCCATTCGGACAGCGACAGGATGCCTCTTGATATCCTCACTACAATACTTACATAACGAGGCGGCACAGATGCTTCCTGTGAAGGAGCACAACAAACTGCTCAGCAAGCAGTTTGTGCTAGGATGCTATCGCAGGTCCCATTCATGTAGACACCTGCTTAAACCTGAACCGCCTCCCAGGCACGTCAGGAGACAACTATTCAGCTCAACGTGTTCTAGGATCAAACAAATCGACAATTACTGGACCGGACAGTGTTAAAACAGGCTATAAACGACATTTATCGGGAGACACTTACCACTTTCTTAAGCTCCCGACCCCCAAATGGCGTTATCGGAGTCCAACCACCATCCATAGCAGGTGAAGAGCTCCAGCTACCCCGAGAAACTCGCGTAACCTTGGCACAATTACGTTCTGGTTACTGTATCAGGTTCTACCAGTCTTCCTATCCAGAATCGAACCCGGCATACCCAATATATGAGAAGCATGTGAAGGCATCCCGCACGGCACCAACCACCTTTTCTCATACCCCATCAAACCCATTCATCTAACACCCCTGTCTCTATGGACCCAACCTGTTAGCCTGCTGTTGTGATCTACATAACACTGACAGGGATAAGTGAGACTGAGTATAATTTATGAGCAGACCAAGGCGCATTCATTAAAGGTGGTAGTACTAGACCAACAACAATGTTTTGCAGATTTGATTGCCAAAGAAAAGTATTGGCAAAGTAGAAAACAAAGAATGAATTTGCCTTGTTTCATTCTGAGCTGACAGCTACATGGACACGGCGAAGAAAAAAAGCAAATCAGCTGATTTACCAACACCATCTTTAATAGATTCGCCTTGGAGTAGACAATGCATACGAACAAAAGCAGTACATTATAAAATTTGTCACAGAATTTATGGCAAGACTAAGTATTTCAGGTATTGTTTTGTTTACTGTTTTATAAAATTAACAAAAGCTTTATAAGTATAAAAAAAGAATAATAATAAGTAACAGTTATATTAAATATGATACTAAGCATGTGAAGATCGGTTATGTTTTTGATAAGGTCGTTAGGGATCCCCTCATCTACCTAACTCGGGCTACCATTGTCCGTTATAGAGAAGGTTTCCTTAAAATGGTACTTGAATTCGATTGGTTTTTGCCAGAAACCATAGACGACAGCTGCCTCCTTGAGGAGTGTCAAAAGCCACACAATAATCATGTAAACCTGCGAGAAAAAATAATATACATAACCTTTACACAACTTTTTTTAAATATAATTTTGTATGAAAAAGTAAATTTTTCGCACACATTCCTGCTTTTCAGACTTTTCACCTACAAAATACCGCACTCAACCGGGAGCTGCTGTTCGTCGAACAACAACAGCAAATCAAGCATAAACTCGCAACTATTTACGAGAAATATGAGCAGAAAGAGCAGTGCAGCGGCGTTGCGGATCCGCCAAAAGCCACCGTGGAGCAGATACGCAACGTGGCAGACAAAGGTTTCAGTATATCGCGAATTATCAGTGTCATTGACAAATTTGCGCTCACGCAAAGCATACAAGCCACACCGGAACAACAACAAATTTGCCAGCGCCACATGAACAATCCACAGTACTCATTTTTGCGCAATTTCGAGACTCACAACTTAAATGCAATCATCATCACAGATTTGGTGCTCAATTTGCCTTTCAATCGCGAAATCATTTCGAATGTGTTGACGGTCATACGGCGTCAACAGCAAGTGCCCAGTGGAAGCATGTCGCGTTCCTTTAGAACGGAGGCCACTGCCACTGCCACAGCCGGCAATACCTCCAACACCAATTCACAGTTATATGGCGATATGGGCGCCTTGACGTTGCTCGAAAATCTCAGTGAATGTTTGGCATCCTTGAAGCAGCAGCGGCTATCGCAGTTGCTTTACGACAATCACTACTCGCTAAAACCACACAAATTGGCAGTAGAGTTGCAGCGCGAGCGCGCCTTTCACAGCGTCTTTCTCAAAGCAGCTAGCGAAATTGGGCACATCGATGATTTGCGCACGCATGGGTCACTCTTTCATGATCTCCAAGCGAAATGCAATTACTATCAACGTTTCATCGCCTATGTGCAGCAACTTGCGTACCTAGTCCACTTGCGCGATCGCAATATAGAGTATCATACGAGCGCACTGCTGAAGATCAACATCTGTGACGTCATTGGCGAATTGATATTCGAATGCGATATGACGCCGCTGGAGATCGAGGCGAATGTATCGGCTCTGAATTTGAATTTGGTGCATGTCATAGCGCTGAATGTCTGTCCCGAAATCGCCGGCAAATGCGGTGGGGTTGGCGGCTGGAAGGGTGTGTGGCGCAAGATCTCCGACCAAAAAGCCGAGAACATACTTAACTATGTGGCAAATCAAAATTCGTTACTGGCACGTCTGCTGCAGGGCGTCATCAACGCAGCTGACGTGTCGTTGTCGGCAAATAACTTAAGTACGCAGTACTTGGAGAGTTTGCTGGAGCTGGAGGAGATTGAGTGCTTAGCGCAGTTATTTGATGGCAATAAATTTGTGGCAGCCTTGCGCTCCGACTACGATCCCAGAGATCTGGTAGCTAATGTCACATCGAAACTGACACAGTTGGAGCTGCTAACATTGGAATTGGGCTATCAACCAAAAGCGTTGCAACAAGCGCGCACGGATCAGCTGTTAGTACAAGTAATCGAAGAGGATGCGCGCAACATTTGTTTGGCTGGGCGCATACATGACGTGGGTGTGCGCGCCAAGTTAATACGCGACAATTTTACGAAAATTGCCACAACACGCCTGGCCAAGGAGTTAATTGAAAATACGCTGCAACATAAGCATGCGGCAACAAGCATATCAGTGGCGTTGCGCCACCAGCTCGAGGAAACCTTAGCTGACATTACTATTTACGCGAAAGTCTCCGAGGTGCTGCAGTTCGAGACGTGGCCGCGCGCTTACGACTTTGGCTTGAAAACGCCAACGGCGATATTTGAGAAATTGTTGCAGCTGCATTTGTACAAATTGTGCTACAATTGGTGTCGCGTGGTGAAGTTGACCGCGCACTTTGCTGCGCAAAAGCAACGTTTTTTGGATGTGCTGCTGTACGCGCTGCTCGAGTTCCATGACGATATAGGCGACAGCAGCACTTCCGCTGTCGGCGTTGGCGATGGTGAGAGCGAAGTGAACAAATACTTACTGCAGATCCTCGAAACATTCCCCGTTGCAGATGTGGTCGAGTTTCTGGACAAACACAAAGACAAGTTTCGTTCGGTATATCTAATGAGTTACGCCGTCGACTATCTGTCACGCCACAATCCGCACGAATGTCAAAGCTATCGAAATTATAAAATTTCTCTCGTCATTTTTGAACAGCTAACGCCCAACGAACTTGCTCCGTTCTGGAAACTTTTCAAATACCCTTTGCTGATAATTGAGCAGTTGGTGATGAATACAAAATTTGAGACGCTGACCAAAGTGCTAGCGGCTGTGCGTAGTGCGCTGTCGCACGTGGACGCCGTTGACGCGCAGGTGTGTTCCTTCTGTTTTGACAAACGCGGCCACATTTACGACATACACACGCGCAGTCCGAATTCGCCGCTGAAAGTGAAGTTCCAACTGGGCACTGACACTGGCCATACCACAAACTCTGCATTTATTTTGCTCAATTTCAATTTGTATCAGAAGAATCATGTCATCACGCATGAGTGCATCGATTTGCTGCTCCGTATCTACGGCACCAAGGCGCTGGACTATCACGTCTCAGACATCGCCTCTTCGTCGGAACGCATCTCACAGACCACAGACATGCAACAGTCGTTGGACTCGTTGTGTGGCGCATTCCAAATGCCGCCGACGGCACCGACGCGTGACGATTGGGTGCGCGACGATGATGCCACGCACTGCATGTGCTGCCATCGTGCCGCGTTCACCATGCTGATGCGTCGCCATCATTGTCGTCGTTGCGGACGGGTGGTTTGCTTTGCCTGCTCAACGCATCGCATGCGCATACCCGCTCTGTACGATGATGTGGAGGTGCGTGTTTGCAACGACTGCTTCAGCAAAACAGAAGAGGCGCAACGTAAGCGTGCGGAAGCTGAGGTAAAACGCGATGGTGCTACGACTGCCGTTGGTAATGGTGCGCGTGTGCGTGAAATCGACGCTTATAAGTGGCAGCTGTGCGGCAACATTACGCACGACAAGCTGTTGCGTGAGGAGTTCTGCTACGAGCATGCGCCCAGCGTGGCGCTATGTCTCTCCATACTCGCTTTTCATCAGGGTCAACAGAAATGTGTCGACTTGCTGTTGTATCACTGCCACAAATTGGAAAAACTATTCGTGCCAAATCCGGAAGTCGACTACGAATTGGTGGCGAAGATGATGAGCTGTCTTGCATTGGCTGCTAAGGTAAAATTTGCGTGCAGAATTTTGTATCTGAATTTACATAAGCAATGTTTTTGTATTTCATAGGTGCGTGGTGGCCCACCTGAAATTGAAACTATACGCGAGCATGCGGCGATTATTATGTCAGTGGTGCAAAATGGCTGCGAGGCGCTAATACCAGCGGGTCCTCTGAACAATCACAGTCTTCGCAAACTGGGTGACTCGCTGGTGCAAGCAGAAAAATGGGATCTGGCATTTGAGGTGCACCTCAAGTGTGGATTTCCCACAGCCGGAGTTATGGCCGCGCACGGGTTATCTTGTCTGCGGGCAGGTTGTTTTGATACAGGTAATCAATTAAATTTAGAAATGAAAATGACTAAGATTTTAGCAAAACTAAACATTTTTTTCACAAGCAGAAAAAAAAACTGGAGGAATGTTGTAGATTGGATAAGTTGAAGATTTTGATTTTTTTTTTTTAATTTTCTAGATATTTCTTGTTCAAGTTTTGGTGGTTTCTATTTTTACCAAAAAAGTTTATATAAAAAAGGTATTTTATACAAAACTAGAGTGTTTGTAAAGAGTTTAGAGATTTGAGGTTAGGTTAGGTTAGGTATATCTGGCTGATCTGAATACATCTCACATAGATCACAAGCGTCCGTAGTGTTACCAGTGTTGTTGTTGGAGTCGTGTTGCAAGTTCGTAGCAATATTTTGGCAATCCTGTGGGAGGTCGAGGCTGCCCATAGAGAGATTTAAGGTTGGGGTTATTTTAGGTTAAAGTTGGTTCTTGCTAGGATTAACTCTGTGTTAAAGAGTGTAATCAAAATCATGACGAAAGTGTTTCAAAACAACTTTTGGTTCTCTACGCTACCAAAACGACCGAAATTGATATCTGCGTAAGACCGCTCCTACAGAATTTCTCATAAATTTATACAGTCAGAATAACATCTTCACAATGAAGCTTCCGAAGTGCTGCCGATGAAGGAGAAAATAAAAATGTTTTTATTTTTTGTCACAAAATAAAGCATTCACAAATACATCCCATGAGGCAGTATAAAACTACTCTGTCACGCAAGGAGGCTCCTCAGTAAATTAGAGAGATGCATCTCCAAAGTTGGCGGAGCTGCGTTGTACCTATGTCTAAAGCGAATGAGCAACATACATTGCGAGGCAGTTTCAAATGGCAACAATACGATTGTCCTAGACGGCCACTCTTTACTATTATTATTGTTGAGCGGAATTCGCAAAATCTAAGAATCACTCCGGCGCTACTGATTTTCTCTTATGAACTCTATTACATTTTCGTTGGTCTTAGATGAACTGAGCTTTACCTTAACTTTGCGACAGACCACGTTAAGTATAAGTCTATAAAATGCTTACCTGGCTTAGCCTTTCGTATTAAAATTAGATTTTTGGAAATAGCAACATGCAACATGTTTCATGAATCAAGTATATTTTATTGTGAAATTTTTATTAACATTTTTCAAGTTAATTAATTATTAACATCTGAATTCAGAGAGGACATAGGTTCGAATCTCGGTGAAAGACCAAAATGAAGAAAAATTGTTTTCTAATAACGGTCGCCCTTCGGCAGGCATTGGCAAGCCTCCAAGGAAATTTCTACCATGAAAATGCTACTCATAAAAAGACGCACAACATAAATAGAAGGAGGAACCCGGCTAAACAACCAGCAAAGGATGTATACGCCGATTTTTAAAGCTTTGATTTCTTAATACTTTGTTTTTTTTTACGTTTTCCACACTTTATTCTATATAAAAATGGATTTCTTGTGGAAAAAAATTAAATTAAATTAAATTAAAATGAAATGAAATTAAAAACAAAAAATAAATTAAAAAAAATTAAAAAATAGAAAAAATTAAGCCAAACATATGAAATAAAAAGAGTAAAAAAAAATCAGTTAAAATAAATTAATTAAAAACAAAAAATAAATGAAAAGAAAAAACAAAATAAAAAAAAATTAATTAAAAAAATAAAATTAAAGAAAATTAATTTAAAAAAGAAAGTAAATAATTAACTTTATTGAAAAAATTATTAAAAAAAGAATTAAAGAAAACCTAGTAAAAAAAAATAAGTCACTAAAATTAATTAAAAAAATTACTTTAAACAAAATTAATTAAAAAAAAAAAATTATAAAAAAATGTGTTAAAAAAATTAACTAAAAAAAAATTAATAAAAAAAAATAAAAAAAATGAAAACAAAAAATTGTATTTAAGAAAATCACCAGCAACGTCATCGATTTTCTTTTTTTATCAGCGTGATTCTTCCGCTTAAAACTTGCTCGTTATTTTACAATACCAAAGTTCTGTTGGTGATAAAATAGCATGAAGAATGGACACGAAAATTATTAAAAAATATAGTATTAAACTAAAAACTCATATTATTCCATATAAACACGGATTTCTTGCGAAAAAAAAAGTTAATAAAAAAATTATAAAAAGGAATTAATTCAAAAACAAATTTATTAAAAAAAAGTATATTATATGTAAAAAATGATAAAAAACTAATTAATTAAAAAAAGATAATTTAACAAAACAAAATTATTGAAACAAATATTAAAAAAAAATTATTAAAACAAAAAGTTATTATAAATACAGGGTGGCTGATGAAAGCCGCTACCAAAAAAAAATTGAATACATTTTTTTCTTTTTAAGTTATCTGTTCCATTTTTGTTTTAATTTGCAGATTGATCTTTAAAATTTATTAAAATGGATAACTGGGACACGCAAACAAGAATTTGAATAGTCCGCCGCTATCACGCTCTGGAGTCCGTAGTTTTGGTACAGAGAGATTACAGGCGGATGTTTGGCGGCGATCCCCCGAGCAGATGGACCATAATGAGACTGGTGAATAATTTTGCTGAGCAAGGAAGAGTCGCAAGAAGGCCTTATCATCGAAACCCACCAGTTCGGAGGGAGGAAACGATCGCTGCTGTAGCTGCAGCTATACAAAGCAATCCAAGGGTTTCAACAAGAAGCTTATCTGCTCAACTTGGTGTCAGCCGACAGTCTTTGCAAACAATAATGCACAAAGATTTAGACTTATTTCCCTACAAAATTCAAATGGTTAACAACAGTATTATTGAAAACAAAAAAAAATCGAATCCTTTTTTTCAAATCAGCGCGATTCTTTCGCTTTAAACTTGTGAATAAATTAAAAAAAAACGTATTAAAAAACTAACTTAAAAAAACATAAATAAAAAAAATTATTAAAAAAATTTATCAAAAAAAATTTATTAAAAGAACGTTTGTAAAAAAAATGATAAACAAATTATTAAAAGGAAATTTATTAAAAAAAGTTAATTAAAAGAAATTAATTAAATGAAACTTTATTAAAAAAAAATTTATTGAAAAAAAATTATTAAAAAAAATAAATTAAAAAAAAAAATTATTAAAAAAAATTAATTGAAAAAAAAATCGAATTTTATTTTTTTTAATCAGCGCGATTCTTTCGCTTAAAACTTGCTCTTTATTATACCAAAGTTCGTGATAAAATAGCAAACGTATGGACACGAAAATATGAAAAATTAAATTAATTAAACAAAAAACTCATATCACTTCTCTTGGTTTTATATAAAATGGCGCATCTTAGATTTGACTTCGTTCATTAGGCGATGAACCTCCGTTTTTGTTGCGGTATCTGCCGCTCTCCACCAATTCATTTTGATTTGCTGCTCATTTTAAATCTGGTTTTTTCAGTTTTAGCAATTTTCTCAATTCCTCAATATTTTCCAATAGGTCGCAAATGTCGACAGTTTAGTGAGTTATGGTCTGTTTGAACACTATTTACCCCCGTTGATTTTTAGTGCCCGAGGTAATGAATGTTTTGCTTTTCATACCACGCTGGCAGTTGGCTTGGCAAAACAAACATTTTTTACGTAAACCTTCACTTATGGGATGTAACCTTTCGACATAACGGCCTGTGTTGCCGCATCTCGAAGTGAAAGGCAAGTTTTTTTCGCAATAATGCCACCACTTCTTTGACATGTGACTGCAACACAAATCTTTTTTTCTTCCACTGCCCGGCGAGATGTTTTTTTTAGGTCTGCGAACTGCCAGTAGTGGTTGGGAGTCAAAACTGGCGAATACGAATCGAAGTTCCATTGTTTTGATTGACTTGCGACACGATGCGTTGTCTTAATGGAACAAAATTTTTTTTATTTGGCTGATGCCGACGTTTCTTTGCAATTTCGATATTCAAATGCTGCGGTGAGGCTATATAATATTTACTGTTGATGGTATTTCCCTTCTCAAGATAGTCAATGAATATTACACCATGCACATCACAAAATACCAAGGTCATAACCTTTCCCGCCGATAGTTGTGCTTTCGGGCGCTTAGGACGAGATTCACCAGTTGTTGTCCACTCAGATGATGATCGTTTTGATTCTGCAGTGAAGTGATGGATCCATTGTCACATATCGATGCAAAATTTCCGGTTTATTACGTTTAAACACGGCCGAACATTGCTCAGAATCATCAACACGTTCTTGATTTAGTCATCAGTAAGTGAACTTTGAACAGAGCTTCCCTATAGTCAAATGCTCTTGCAATGTAAATCCAACCCACACTTTTGATATCTTTACGATACAAGCTGACTCACGCAATTTCACTTTTTCATCATTCCAATTTCTGGATTTTTTTGATGTTTTCTGGTGTTACCGGCCCATTAGGACGACCACCGCGTAGGGCCTCATTGCATCATCGGTGTCCCTACGACCACTTTTGACCTCAGCAAACCATCGTTTTATTATTGTTTATGATAGAGTGAAGTCCCCATAACACTTTTCAACCGATTGTTTTGCTTCAAGCGTATTTTTTCTCTGTTCCTATCAAGGATTTCTTTTTGTGTCTTTGTTTTGAAGATAACAAAAGTAGCGTCACTCTTAGCTCAATAACTCACGAAGTAATGTATAGAATATCATGAAATTTTGATAGCTCTCGTTTTAAGGTTAGTACGAACTGAAAAAGAGGTGAATGCAATGAAAGTAATGCTTAAGTCCAGGATTTTTCGACCCATGTGTATGAAAACTAATTTTGTCATAATTCATACCATATTTCAGCACGCGAGAAATTCTCCCATTGCATGACGAAATTGAGTAGCGAATATATAAACGCAAAAATCTGCAAATACATCATGTCCACATCCACTGATGCCGACAACAATGAGAGTCCCTTCGAGTGGTACAACGATGTTGACATTCAAGCAATCAAAAGACCACAACGCGGTCCGCCACTATTGCAGGAAATAGTGAAAACTATCGAGAACACGCCATGTCTCAAGCCGCAACCAGAAACGCTGAAGCGCGCATCGCTCATACGCAGCTCGAACACTTCACTGGCATCACTGCTATCGCGCCGCAAAGACCCCTGCCCCATACGCCTGCATGAGCCCGCACTGGGCATACTCAACACATTGGCTAATCTGAAAAAGATCACAAAAGGTCAATATACTGAGGTACACAGCAATTTCAGTGGTCTGCATACGAATTTGGACAACAAATCACGTCAGTACTTGCAACACACGCGTGGCTTCGAAGAGTGTCTACACTATGTGCTCACCTATGGATCGCACACGGATGTGCTGCAATTCCTCATGCGCCATCACGAGCTTATCGCTACTTTAAAATATTACATTGAACAAAATCTCGAAACCGAATTGTTCATACAAAATATATTTCTCATATCGCTGCGTAATGGCGCTGTGCCCACTTTGATCGAACACATGCAAAAGCTGGACGCCAGTTTGTCGATATGGCGGGTGACACTACTGCAGACATGCCACTACCTGGAGACACAGAATCTACTCAACTCACTCTATCAGCTGCAGCTACTGTTGCAGGATCCTGTGCGCGCCAGCATGACTTGTGTCAGATTCTACTCGAAAAATTGTGATAGCTTCCAGAAATTGCATGCCAACGCAATGCATTTGCACAATGCGCACAAGCATTTGCAGTCGCAACTCGAGGTGACGCAGTGGGATAAAGTGGATTTGGAGCCTATGCTGCGCAAAAGAAACAGCTCAGTTGGCAGTCGACGCTCGAGTAGGGGGTCTGGTGCGCATACACCCGCTCTGCACTCGAGCTTTTTGATGGAAATGGATGCGCGTGCACTGAACAGTCACATCAATACGATCTTAATGCAATTGGAGGTGGCGAAATTTCTCGCGCATTGTGAGAAGGAGTCCAACCCAGCGGAGGAGCCCATCACTTTGAAAACACTGAAGCAGGTAAGCATATCAAACTAATTTTGCTAAATGTGATAAAAAACTTGAAACTTCTTTGGTTGAAGATTCGGCTTGACTCTCGGTTTTGGCCACCCACTCCTTTCTTTGCTTCATATTGACGATTCGGCACAAAAAGCGCTGTTTATGTCCGCGTGTTGCTGTGATAAACGGTTCGCTAGACAGGTCTAGTTTACTGGGGCGGCAGCTCTTGGTCGGGAAAAACTCGAGTCATTCCGGTAACGTAGAACCGGCTGCCTTGAGAATGTACTAAAGCTGAAGTACCTGGGTCCATTGGGAGTAGGATTTCTCAGAAAAGTTTTCAATCTGTCCTTGGCCACTCTCATTATCCCTGACAAGTGGAAAGCAGGGAGATTGATCCCGCTACTGAAACCAAAACCGCCCGTGCGAGAGGACTGTCCTAGTAGCATTGGACTTGCAGAAGGCTTTCGATACTGTCAGTCATTCCACACTACTAAATGATATTTTTCAGTCGACATTCTCGCCATGGTTGAAGAGGTGGTCCGCCAACTATCAGAGCGGTCGTCACTCGTTAGTGATTTTTCGAGACCAAACATCCAAACAGAGGAAGATCACCCTTCACCCTTGATGTTCAACTTTTATCTATCAAAACTCCCCCAACTACCAGAGGGAGTCTCCCTGGTCTCATACTCTGACGACTGCACGATAATGGCGTCGGGCAATGACATTGATGGCCTGTGCGCCTAAGTCAACGTCTACCTCGCCGACCTTTCTCGCTTTTTCACTGCGAAAAATCTCTAACTTTCCCCCACAACTTTCCACGGCGACCCTCTTTACCAACTGGACAAAGGAGGCCAAACTGCAACTCAAGGTAAAAGTCGATGACACACAAATTCCGACTGTTTTTTTTTCCTTGTTCACTCCACTCGGGAGCATAGGGCCTCGACACGACTCAGTCTTGCGTTGGTTTCGTTAATCTATTTTGCTTTCTGACAGGGTAGGTGATTAGCCTGCCGCTACCAGTCCTAAGTAGTGGGAATGCCCACCTGTCGTTGCTTAGGAACAACGCCTTCTTACTGCTTGAAGCGTCATCTGTGTGTCACATTTTTCTGGCAGAAGGATCACACAGATGGTTCAGGACTTCGCTAAGTTTTGTGTGTCTGCGCTATTACCGCGATTGCCCGCTTCCTCTTTCTGGCACTACTGATGCAATGTGTAACTGTGTCTTTTTTCTTTGTTTTTTGCTTTTTTTAGCAGCTACAATGCAAGTAATGCGCTGACATTTGCGTGGGAGTAAGGATTGGAAGGGCAGCCGCCGTAGCCGAATGGGTTGGTGCGTGACTACCATTCGGAATTCACAAAGAGAACGTTGGTTCGAATCTCGGTGAAACACCAAAATGAAGAAAAGCATTTTTCTAATAGCGCTCGCCCCTCTGCAGGCAATGGCAAACCTCCGAGTGTATTTCTGCCAATATCAAGACGCACATCACAAATAGGAGGAGGAGCTCGGCCAAACACCCAAAAAGGGTGTACGCGCCAATTATATATATGTATATATTATAAGGATTGGAAGGATAAGGTTGTTGGGGTTGAGGAATGAAATGATTATTATTTTTTTTATATATAGAAACTAGGAAAATAGGTTTCAAAAAGTGCGAGGAGCGTGCTTTACGTGGGGCTCGAACCCACAACCTCTGGGAGCGCCGGCTAGTGCACTTAGCTAGACTACCGAGGCCAGTTGACAATCCCAAAATTTTGGGTGTAACCTTGGGACAAAGACTAAGAATTGTTGCTATCGACATTTAAGGCAATTGGCCGTCCGGTTCTAAACTATGCTGCGCCTCTCTGGTCGCCTGGAACTAGTGACACGCAGTGGATAAAGCTCCAGACTTGCCAAAACACTGCTATTCGGACAGCGACGGTTTACCTCCTGATATCACCTCTTTAACACCGTCACGACGCTGCACAGATGCTCCCTGTAATCTAGCACAATAAACTGCTCAGCAAGCAGTTCCTGCTGCGGTGCTACCGCAGCTTTCACCCTTGCAGACACCTGCTTGAGCCAGAGCTGCCTCCCAGGCACGTCAGGAGACACCTCTTCATTTTCGTCGGCGTAGATCCAGGACAAAACTAACAGACATTTACTGGACCAGACAGTGTTTAGACAGACAATAAATGACATTCATCGGGAGACCGTCACCACCTTCCTAAGCTCCCGACCACCGAATGCCGTAATCGGAGTCCAACAACCTTCTACAGGCGATGAAAAGCTTCAACTTCCCCGTGAGACCCGCGTAATCTTGGCACAATTACGTTCTGGATATTGTAGCAGGTTAAGCTCCTACTTATCCAGAATTGACCCCGACATACCAACAACAAGTGTCGAAAATGTTGATTTTTGCCTCCTGAGTATTCTATTTCTAAGCCTCAAAACGAAGAAAAAATTAAATAATTCAAAAATTCAATTAACATACAATAGTTTTTTAGAGCAATCAAATCGAAGAAAGAAAGAAAATATAACTGAACTTATTCCCCAACCCATTATTTTCACTCATTTCAGATACGCCTTGACCACAGCCTCAAGTTAAAGCTGCCCACACTATTCGATGGTCTCCAAGAGCGCATAGAAATTAGCATTTTAATTCTGCTATGCGGCAAAAATATCGACGAGGGTTTTGGTTTGACCTACAGGTGAGCGATATTCTCACGGATGCATGATCATGCAGATTTTAATTACAATATATGATTTCAATTCCGCAGGATCATTAATCATTACAAATTGCCTGGGATGAAAGTATTTGCAGCAGCTGCCAAGTTTCTTGCCTGCAATCAGCGTATTGGCGAAGTCGAGAAGTTGATTAGCTGCATAACGAGCAACAATGGCATCCAAACGCGTGACATTGACGAAATCCTTTCGGTCGCTATCAATTCGGCGTGTAATAGCAACGCGCCAGAGGTGAAAGCTGCGCTCGATAATCTCGCCAAGAAGATCCATAGCGTTGAATTGCGCATATCTTGTCACATCTTTATTGGCCAATTGAAATCGGCATACCTTTTGGCGAATAAATATGAACGCATCGGTGATATTCGTCGCATACTCCGGCAAGCCGAACTCACAAATCAGGTGCATATAAAGAAATTGTGCGAAAGAAAATTGAATTTTAATGCAGCCGCACGTGAATAAATTCCAACACGACTGAAAAATAGAACAAATATACCTTTTTACATGTTTGTATGTGCATGCATACGTACATTTGTATGTATTTCTGTTAATCGAATCGTTAGATATTTACATGTATTGTTGTGATTTTACCTAATAAGCTTTTACCAAATTTATACAAACTCTTATACATATACATACGTGCATACACACATATAACCATACACAAAATAAAGTATAAACCATTTTATGTATCCTTAATCATCGTGCCTGATATGCTAGTTGATGAATTCCATGATCTAATACTGGCTGGCTGCCATGAGGCCTACACTCACATACGGGTGCGAAGTCTGGTTGCTGGAATCGAATGAAACCAATCAGTTACGTGTAAATTGTTTTGAAAGAAAGATTCTAAGAAAAATATATGGACTCCTGTACGGCTTGAAGACACACTTAACAGGGGTGCAAATGTAATCAGGTACATCAAAGCGCAAAGGATTCGATGGTACGGTCACATTCTACAAATGAACAACGATATACAACGATAACTCCTCTCCTCTGCTCTCGATACACTGTTTTGTGTGATCTAAAAGCTTTTCGAAAGAGTGTTTCAGGTCATTGACCGGAATGTCTTTCAGGATGTCGGCACAAGCCTTTTAGATGACGGACGTAAAACGTTTTTCTTACATGACCGAATGCAATTTTCCGAATAGGTAGAAGTCACAGGGAGCCATATCAGGCGAATGCGGTGAGTGATTGATGGTTAAAATGCGCCACAAGAGTTACACTGTTGTAAAGGAGGTTCTCGTCGTTTCTTGCCTATTTAATGAGGTCTTTCAAATGTTGAATTCTGAGCAATTTTTGCTCCTCAGTTAACTTGTGCCGAATGAAACGTGCACCGACCTTTCGTAAGCCCAAATGATCAGTTAAAATGAGATAAATCGATGTTTTGGAGATATTCAACTCCAACTTCTTGAATTTCAACAATGATTTCGGTTCAATTCTGATAAATTTACGAACAATTTCTATGGAGTTTCCGGTGATTACTGATTTTGGGCGGCCCGTGTGATCATTGTCATTTATGTCCCCGCAACCATCTCTGAAACGTGTAAACCACTCATAAACTCTGGCACAAGATAGACAATCTGCGCCATAAACTTTTTCCATCAATTCAAATGTTTCGGTAAACGTTTTACCGATTTTAAAACAAAATTTGATATTAGCTCTTTGTTCGAAACTCATTTTTGTACCGATGACACAAATTTACGGACGCTTTAGATGCATTAACCTCACTTCCACTGAACCGAATTTCAGCGAGCTTTCACTGGAAGTCAGCTAGGAATGTAACTTCCAACGCACTAACTCATTAAAAAGATGGTGCCATTTTGTAGTTATAAAAAAGATCTTCGAAACAAATCCACAAAGTGACAGAAGTACAGTCCAGCCGAGAAAACGATGGAGGTATGACTTTGAAGGCGACTTTGGAGCTATGGACATAGCTGATATCAAACGAAAGGCTGATGACCGAGTGATGTGGAGGCGAATTGTAATGGCAACAATGATTCACCCATAACTTAAGGCGTTAGGGGTAGACAGAGGCCCGAAAAAATTGTGAATTTCAATAATTTTTTTTTGATAGTCAATTGTTTTGTTTTACAAAAATAAAGACATAGCACTAATACATCATATTTCGACTTGACTTTAGCAAAATTTAAAAAAAAAAAAATAAAAATAATTCTAAAAGTTATCGCTGTTTGTGTGGAGCCCGTTTCTCTAGAAGTCCCTTGCGGTGATCATCACAAGTCCTTGCAGATTCATATAAAATCAGTCGGACAAGAGAAATTAGTTTTTTTAATAGATAATCTTGTGCCTGATCGAAGCTTTTTTTTTTTAAATTAACAAAATGTCGGTCTCAGGAAATATTTTTAAGATTTTCGAGAAAAAACTGATAATTAATTGTTAAAGAAAACGAAATTTTTGAAAAAAAATCCTTCTATCAGGCACGAGTCTTTTATAATTTTTCAAAAGCAGTATAAATTTTATTGAAATCTACCAAGCGGTTTTTAAGTTACAGTTATCTCTTCTCTTCTTAATTGACGCGATAACCGCTTACGCGATTTTGGCCGAGTAGGAGGATGGTTCCATATGTAGAAGAAGTCAACGCAACTGGGGAAAGTTACTGATCGCCATCCACTTGGGGTTGGCCAAGACGATTCTTTTACATATGGTTCAGGCAGCTCACAACTTCCGGAATTAGCCCAAGTATCCTCTGGGTAGCTTCCGAACACCCGTTCGGAGTGATACAACGTGAGAAGGCGAAGCATCCCAGGTTGCATAGCTGGTTGTGCGCTGGGTTTGGGACCCGCCACTAAAGAATACCCCCCCAATGAAAAGATGTTCAAAGCCTCGGTGAGAAGTAACAGTGATGACCAGTTCATAAACATAGTTTTGAAAAAAACGCGTTTAAAGTTTTGCTATGCAGCTCCGGAGCGCCCTTTGTTAATTGTTGAATAGCTCGAAACCCCTTAAGTTCGGTTCAAATACCCAGTTGCTGACACAACAGGAAACATGAATAGGCCTAGTTTCTCCTCTTATTTGATAACTTAAAATATTGTTGCTTTTATAACAGCAAGCAGTTAAAGACAAGGATGGTATAATTTGCCATAAGTTAGAGGAACTGTGAAGTGTTGTATTGATCAACTAAGGCAGACCCCAGAAATTTGATATATCGACGCGTTTGGATTAGAGGAAGAGGAGTGTTAGAAAAATGGATTAAGAGCCTATGTCAAGAGATAATTCGTGAAAGAGAAGTGAAATTAAAAGAGGAGTTTCCAGTTGCTCAATTATGTAATGATTTCATAAAAAAATCTGAACTCTTGTAGCTTAACGACTACTGCATTCTTCTTCTTAATTGGCGCTATAACCGCTTACGCGATTTTTGCCGAGATTAACAAAGCGCGCCAGTAGTTTTGTTTCTCGTGCTAACCAGCGCCAGTTGGAAACACCAAGTGAAACCAAGTACTTCTCGACCTGATCTTTCCAACGCCGAGGAGGTCTTCCTCTTCTTCCGCTACCACCAGCGGGTACCGCATCGAATACTTTCAGAGCCGGAGTGCTTGTATCCATTCGGACGATATGATCTAGCCAACTTAGCCGATGGCTCTTTATTCGCTGTGCTATGTCTATGCCGTCGTAAAGCTCATACAGCTCATCGTTCCATCGCCTGCGATATTCACCGTCGCCAACATGCTAAGGTCCACAAATCTTCCGCAGAATCTTTCTCTCAACCACTCGAAGGGACTCGTCATCGGATGTTGTTTTCGTCCACGCTTCTGCGCCATACGTCAGGATGGGCATGATGAGAGCCTTGCAGAGTGTTAGTCTTATTCCTCGAGAGAGGACTTTACTGCTAGTTGCTTACTTATCACGAAACATGTCTTACTCGAATAGCTGCCAAATCCAAACTAACCTATCAATCAGTGTCGTTTCCACGACAGTCGGTTCTACGTTACCGAAACGACCCGGATTTATATCCGGCCAAGGACTGTCACTCCAGCAGCATTCCCCGTATGTAAGTATGGGGAATGTTTATGCTGCTACAACAACAACAACAACATCAATCAGTGTGAAACTTGTTTTGCAGTCGTGCCTCAAGAACGATCTCTGTCATCAAACACGGATACGTTTATAATTATATTAGAAAAAAAAAAATGCATCAGAAATTGGTTGAAAAATCTCACATTTAATTGCTCATTATTATAAAAAAAGAAGTCTTACAATTTTTTAGTTATTAATTTATTTATTTATTTAATATATGGAAAATAATAATAAATTATTATTTTACAATAAAAAAGGAGCACTAGCTGCCAGGGCTTACGGCTCAAGTTATTAATTATTGGATACAGTTATTAAAAAATACCACAACACAATCTCATCTAGATTACATAATTTGACGTACTGTGACGTACTAGTTGTGGGTTGGCAGTGTCTAAAATGACGTAACAAAAATATTTATCCGCAGCAACTGCCACAAGGCGCATCTATTGATCGGTTATTGATACGTCCAATACGACGGTTTGGACCGAATCCGCCACCACCACCGTTTCCCCCGCCGCCACCACTACCTCCACCACCACCACCACCTCCTCCACCACCGCCACCGCCGCCGAAGCCGCCGCCCCAACCGCCTCTACGATTATTACTTCCGCTGCTACTTCTCTCGTCCTTTACGAATGGCGCTACAAGTCCTCTGAAACTATTTTGAAAGAATTAGTAATACTGCCTAAGTAGACTAAAGCAAAGGAATAAATTTAAATTGCTTACAAGGTGATCATCACAAACCACAGGCCTGTGAAAATTTCTAAAACACGAGACACGGTCCAAGGTCGGCGCTCCAAAACGCGTCCATCTGCGAAAAGAGATGTAAAATGTATATTAATTGAATAGTGTCGAAACGAAGCTTCGCTTATAAATTTTAAATCAAAAGTCAAACGGCTTTGTGCTATTTTCGGAACAACTTTTTGGAAAAATTTTCAGCAGAATTATAAATACCCCTTAGGAGTACTTTCCCACGGATTGTATTTTTCTATTTATTCTTCTAAATTCGTCATGCGCAGAATTTCCCCTTAAAATGTAAGAAACACAGCATTTTGTATTTTTTCAGAGCTTATTTGAAGGAGTCAACTGACGAATTTCTTATTTTCGTAAGCCTTCGGACGTTTGCCGATACGATTATTTTTTCAGCGTTGAGTGAAGGAATCTGTGGACCTACAGTTTTAGGCCGACTCCGAACGACAGATATTTTTTTATAAGGAGCTTTTTCATGGCACTCGGAGGTTTGTCATTGCCTGCCTAGCGGCGACTGCTATTCGAGAAAACTGTTTTTTATTCTTCTAGCATTTGATGTTCTCTGCATGAAGGTAGTGACGCACCAACCCATTCGGCTATGGCGGCAGTCGGTACAACAAATACTGCAGAAGTTAATGAAGTTGTGCAGCAAAGGGTTAACTCGGCATTGCGAAAATGAAAAACTCTAACCGGGGGGCTATGTGACAAAAGAATGTCACTTCACCTAAAAGACAAAATATATAAAAGCGCCGTGCGGGACGGAGCCGAATGCTAGGCTAAAAAAAAGTTACACGACAGAAAACTTCAACCAGCAGAAATGAAAATCTTGAGATGGTCAGCCTCGGTCGCAATACTGGACAAAGTGCCTAATCGATTCATTCATGGAAGTGGAAGTCTTAAAAGAAAAACGTGAAAGTCGTATTCGCTGGTATGGGCATGGGAGCCTGACTCAGATATGACAAAGAACGTGATAAATATCGCCACGGCGCCGAGGAAGCCAGCTCGACCACACCATACATGGCCGAAGCAAATAGAAAGTTACATGAAGCATGCGGACTTAAACACAGAGACGAACCAGGCTCGAAGAATCTGTAGACTGCGTACCAGGAGGGCTGACCCCAAGGGAAATGGGCTAAAAGCAAGGAAGAAGAAGAAGAAAATATTACAGAATGTCACATATTCTATTATTAAAAAAATACCAAACCTCTCGTAGGTAGGTAGGTAGTTTGGTAGAAGTAACAGCCGGTCTCTATACCAACTCACTTGGGCCGTTGCCGATCCATTGTGATACCGTAGCAGCACTTTATCTGCTACTCCTTGCTAAACCATTTGTTTTAAGTGCAAACTCATTGATCAGGCTGAAACTTATATCCTTAAGGTCATCAGTATCTTTAAGGTTGTCGACCTATGAGATGTATTTCTAGTCAAAAATGTGTATCTGCATCATCGTAGATGCTATAGTAGCGCTTGTCAAATAAGTTTTCCTTAAAGTTACTGTCCAATAAAAATAGTTTTCATGCCTTGATTTGAGAGAGTTTTAAAAGAAGTCACGCGATCAGCACTAGGCTTCAGATTTTTGGCTGTGCATCTCTCATATTGTTGTTTTTGGTGCAGCAGTTTACCAAACCCTGTCAGTGCGATGTAGTTACCGGCTGTCTTCGTCTAACTCATCTAAGGGTAGACCCAGAAAACGTGTTGTTACGACTGGTTGGACCCAGAGAGAGAGAGAGGTGTTAGGTGAGTAGGTTTGATAGGGCATGCGAATAGGTGGTTGATGTCGTGCGCTGTGGCTTCACATGCAGACAAGGTGGATTTATTAAGGTGACAGCATTCACCCAGCTGAATTTTTCACCGTAGGTACGGCTTACGTCAAAATGATATGCTTTGTTTGTATGTATTGGTATGTTTACATTCGTATGTTTACATTTGCTTGCTGATTTTGACATGATGCTTGCACCAAACGCAACAACAAATACATGTAGGGTTTTACTTATATGTGTTTGCTGTCACCTGTAATAAATTCGCCTTGCATGCAGAACAAGTAACAACAGGCGTGTGACGGGTATATTTTATGAATCGAAGTGAAGTTTACAAGAAAATGAAGAAAATATATTACATATAATGTGCCAAACTATAGTAAAGTTGCCGAAGGGCACTTCAAAGGCCAACAGGTTGTTCAGGAATCACTCCCTAACATCTCCAACAAGTTTCATTAAATAAAGCATTTGCCTAAAATTGCCCAGGCGCTATTTATTTTCGTATATTGACCATTTTTGATAAATTTTGAAATAACAGTGAAATAATTAATAGTATTTAGCAAAATTTTTTGGTGAAAATATAAAGAACTAGCATCACCCAGTGGGCTTCGCACCACCATACATAAAATGTTTTTTTTATATCGCAAGAAATTTTTCATATTAAGTTTTCTTTATAGAACTCGTAAAATGTTTAAACAGTTGAATTAGTTAATTTTTTTCATTCAACATACTTTCTAAAGATGTCACAATAGCCTTTTCTGTACTTTTTTAAAATTTGATTGTGGTGGTCACCTAAATACAGGTAAGGTGAAAGAGCCGATAAAAACTTGTAATTAAACTTTGATTCTTTAATTTCCATTTCAATTTTTTACGCTAAATAAATTATGCTAAAATAAATAAAGTTAAAAAAGTTTTTCCAGTTCCTTGAATGCTCCAGTTTTTATTATATTTTCGCCCAAAAGAAACGCTCATAAGCGGCTGTGTATTTGTTATTGTTTTTCCTATACAGGCATTTCGTATGAGAGGAAACCATTACTCACATAAAATATCATAACTCAGGAACGGCTGCACCGATTTCAATCAAACTTCACACAAACCACCTCCTCAAAGATAGAAAAGAACTCTAAAATTTTTGTGTCAATCGGTTTGGCGGTTCTTGAGTTATAAGATTACCAAGGAAATGTAATATATAACGACAACTTGAAATAACCCAGGATCAGCAGTGTGGTTAGGAATTTCAGCTGATATAAGGCTATCGATTTGATTCGGAGTTATTTTATGTACCAGCCAAATTAGTATATGTGCGTGCGGCAATCCCCTTTTCTGCCATTCGATGGAGTACATATGGCAACGCACCTCCACAAATACATATAATTTCACAATTAAATCCATAAGTGCTTTACATTTTTGCTGAAATGGATACTCATGTGGTTCAAACACATCCTAGGGTTATCCAGGTCCACGTTTTGGTCTATATCTCGAGACCCTAGTTACGGAGGGGCATTAAAAATACTCTATACTATAGAATCATCAGCAGCTTCCATTTGCTACCCATATTGTACAAACACATTCTAGGGTCCACGTTTTGGTCTCTATCTCGAGACCCTAGTCACGGAACGGTATGAAAAATACTCTATACTATAGAAATCATCAACAGCTTCCATTTGCTACCCATATTGTACGAACACATCCTTAAGTTATCGGGGTCCTCATTTTGGGCGATATCTCGAGACCCTAGCCACGGAGCGGCATCAAAAATACTCTATACTATAGAGCCATCAGCAGCTTCCATTTGCTACCCATATTGTACAAACACATCCTAGGGTTACCCGGGTCCACGTTTTGGATTATATCTCGAGACCCTAGTCACGGAACGGTATGAAAAATACTCTATACTATAGAAATCATCAACAGCTCCCATTTGCTACCCATATTGTACGAACACATCCTTAAGTTATCGGGGTCCACATTTTGGGCGATATCTCGAGACCCTAGTTACGGAGGGCCATTAAAAATACTCTATACTATAGAATCATCAGCAGCTTCCATTTGCTACCCATATTGTACAAACACATCCTAGGGTTACCCGGGTCCACATTTTGGGCGATATCTCTAGACCCTAGTCACGGAGCGGCATCAAAAATACTCTATACTATAGAATCATCAGCAGCTTCCATTTGCTACCCATATTGTACAAACACATCCTAGGGTTACCCGGGTCCACGTTTTGGATTATATCTCGAGACCCTAGTCACGGAACGGTATGAAAAATACTCTATACTATAGAAATCATCAACAGCTCCCATTTGCTACCCATATTGTACAAACACATCCTAGGGTTACCCGGGTTCACGTTTTGGCCTATTTCTCGAGACCCTGGTATCCGATTCTTAAAATTTTAAAACACAAACCATCTACTGAATAGTCCAAACAAAGCCCAAAAATTTGGTTTGGATAGGTGAGCCCGTTCTTGAGTTATAAGATTACCAAGGAAATGTAACTTCTTTTTATATATATAGATATAGTGTAATTAGTGTTGAATTGATGTGATTCGGTGCGTCAGTGAACGAGTATTTAGTGCTACAAACTGCTACTTTTACGAAATGGTTTTTTGTTAATAACTTTGGAACGGCTTGAAAAAATTACGAATGGAATAAACGGAATTGCCAGAATTATATTTTGTGAATTAATTTTTAAATTCAAAACTTCCGCGAAGTTGCGCCTATATGACGCTATTATGTTACTAAGCATTATTACCCTGATGAATTCGCTCATAGAAGAAACAGATTCATCATAAGTTTAGTTGACTAAAAACCAACTTTAAACAGACTCACGCCTTGAAAAAATTGAAATTTGAGAAGGTCGATCCAAGGAGCACCAGGAGATTTGGTGGCTCCTAAAACACTCAGGCTAAAAAGCCCATTGTATTTAAAACTCTGCAAAGGGGTTGATAATCAAGGAGGGAAGAAGAAAAGTATCAGAACAAGAGGTAGTTAGTCCTGTGAGAATTTTCCAGATTTTTTGGCAAATCTGTAAGTATCCTCCAGTTTTAGGGAACGAATATTACTCATTCTCACGATATAGGACCCCAAAACTCGTAGCCTAGCTCTATAGCAAAGGCAGGACACAGACACAAAGAAAAGTCTCAGTGCTATCCGCCTCCTCCAAGCACGGCAGGCACATTGGGTGCTCAATGACTCCAATGGTGGTCATATGCTGACCCCATGGATTGTGGTTTGTAATAATACCGACCGTCTTTCCTTCCAAGTTTTAGTAAAAGGTTTGACAGTTTTCTGTTCGGACTTGTCACAAATCACTTTGCAGTTCTGCAGCGTTCTAGACCGGACCATAGCTTTTTATGTAGATTGCCTACATAATCGCTGATCCAATTCATGATTCCTGAGGAACTGATTCCGATTATTGGCTCAGACCCTTGTGGGGGAACCGCTGATCCACGGGTGGCCATTTCATCGGCAATTTCGTTCCCTTGAACACCGGAGTGTCCTGGAACCCATATGACTCACACCTTACTTTACTATGTTTTGCCTACGTAAGTTTGCAGTTTTGATCCCCAAGCCCCGATTATTCTTACATTTGAAACTACTTGACAAGCTACCTTTACTTATTTAAATTAATTATTATTACATTGACGGCGGTCGCCGTAGCCGAATGGGTTAATGCGCGAATATCATTCGAAAGTGTACGAGTTCGAAGTCCGGGTCACGAAACACGAAATTATAGAAAATGTTGTTTGTTATAACAGCCGCCCTGCGACAGGTCATGTCAAGCATTTTTAGAGCAACCTGGTAAGTACTTCCGCAACCTATATTTGATATTGGCATCGGACTCAGATTGTCAAAATGTCTATCTTTCACTCGCATTGTCCCAAAAATATGCTCTATGATATCCTGACTTAAGCAGTACGTAGGGAAAAGTGAGAGAGCAAAATGACATTTCATTTTGAGGGGAAGTTGCAAGTTTTTACTGGATACATTTTTACTTGTAGGAATTTTCAAGTTGGCAGCTGATCGCAAAGTAAAAAAAAAACACGAATTAAAATTTGCAAATTGCAATTACTAATGAAATGTTCTACACCTGACAGCGATGATGAAATGCAAAAATTATTGTGGACAAAACGAAATCATGTGATGCTAAGCTCGTTATTTTGCATTTTATTTGCTTTATTTTTTTTAATTTAAGGGGTTACATGGGTTTCGTGGGTTAAAAAAATTCGATTTTTTTTGGCTTATTAATTTTTACAACATCTCAGGAATATTATCCTAAATTTTCAAGTCGATCCGATTAATAGTTTCGGAGATACAGCCTTTGGAAGGTGTGCGCTCCAAGCCACTTTTATTGTTACTCAAAGCTTTAAACGCGTTTTTCTCGGAACCGTGTTTTCAAAGTCGGTTGTCAAATGTTCTCGAAAACTGCTCAACCGATCTTGATGAAATTTTACACAGGTGTTTGAGATACAATTTACTCGTGCCTGGATGAAGGATTTTTTTTTCAATTACAACTATTTAAAAAAAAAAAAAAATGTCAAGCAAATTTGACCGAAATTTTCATTTTTTTGGAAAAATGTCTGCCAAAATTCCAATTTTCACTTTCTTTTCTTTCCTTCGTTCAAGCACGAGTTTATGGTCTTAACTAAAACAATTATTTTGTGTTTTTCATTTTAGATGATCCTGTCAGGAGTTATACTGACAACGCGGACGCACCTTTTTTACGAGGGGTCACCGGAAATGGCGTCACAATGGAAGAGTTTTATTTTTTTTTTTTGAAAATTTCAGAAGTTATTCTTTAAATATGTATCTATAAGACAGACAAAAGTTTGAATTAAATAAATAATTTTTTGCATAGAAAAAAAAAGGAAATATTGAAAATAGGCCTTTTTTTACCCGACGAAACCCATGTAACCCCTTTATTGTTAATTTTTGTGATTTTTCCTGCGAAAAATTTAATCAGATGTTCGTAAAACTTGCAAATTGTTACTGGTTTTGCGTTCATGTACTTTTTCTTGATATTTTTCTCTCTGAGAGAGAACTCTCGGAAATTAAGTTACTGGCAAGTTACTAGATAATTTTTACATGAATAGACCTATAGTCGTAATTTGTCAAAATTTGAATTTCGGTATCTACTTGAATCAAATTTGTTTTCCCGATATATCAAAATTAAAAAAAAACCTCGTCTGCATTTTTCTACAACTCACTAAACTTTTATTGTCTGCGAATTTGCGAATTTTGGGTATTATTCTTTTTTTTTTAATTTTAATTTAACTTTAACTTTTCTTGAAAATCCACAAAACGCCAGGGTATTCCACCGCCTATGAGATCAAACTGTATTTTGACGCAAAAATGTACTCGTGTGTACTCTTATTGGTGTATGATTCTTAGCTTTACAATTTGTAAAAGCAATTTGCCAAAATTTGCAAACAGCTGTTTCTTGTGTTTGTATATTTTTGCTAGCAAACACTTTTCAAGCACAAATTCGCAATTAAATGACACTTTGCTCTCTCAATTTTTGTTTTTGCAACTTTTTTCGGTACACAAACACAAACTCCTGAAAACTTTTGATATCACTCACAAATCACTCGATATATAAAGTGGCCTAATAAATAGCATTGAACCTGAGCCGTGTGCTTAATCACAATTGATTTCAATTATTAAAAATATATAAGCAAATATGTTTCATATAATTTCAATTCATTTCTCTGGCGCTCTACTATACACAGCCTCTATTGGTGCAAGTCTTTCGGTTTTGTACCTCGATCTATGTAAACCATTTTACTATGACTTTCGGTACTCCACAATAGCTCTACGCGATGGTTTTAAGTTGAAATCGTTTCATTTACTTCATAAAATGAGTGAAAACAAAGTTTTAATACACAAGAAAAATCTTGCGAGTTCACTGGTTTACAAATGACTTGACGTAAAATGAGTTGACGTGTACTTGTTGCAGAGTTCGAATGACGATGGATTGACTGCTTGCTGTAACTTCACATATAGGTGGCGCTTTTTAAGCTTTTTAGAAGCTGCTTTCGCTTGGGTAGATCAATACTTTGTAGTCTATGGAATACAATTTTAAATTCAGAAAATGTATGTATGGATAATATAAAAACTTCAGCAATGAATGGGTAGGAAAAATATTGAGAAATGGATACAGAATATACGCATTTATTCAGCATGATCCGTCTAGCATTTTGGATTCAAACTATAAATTTTTGCGTCTTTTACACGGATATTATTTTTTTATTCAGAAACTTGCAATATAGATCGCCTTTCGCTGGTACAAAATTGGAAAATACTGAAAACATTCGCTTTTCGTCGAAAATCAAATAATCCATCGCAATGCTGAATCGATTGGACACCTAGAAACTGTGCTTTAACTCCATTGTATTATTTTTTTGTAGAACGCCGTTCAGGATAAATGTTACGCCAACCATTCAGAGACGATTCCAGAGTTGAAACATGAAATCGTCATTGTATTGGTGAGATAAGCGCTGAAACGCGGCAAAATGTACTCAAAAAAACCAGCTGTGGAAGTAATTTTAGTGAAATAGAGTTCCAACTTTGATGGCAAGGTTTACTCTTTTCAGTAAAACTAGAATTTAAAAAATATTCCTGCGGATTTTAAGTACATAAAGTAGTTGAAATTTCATTCAGAAATAACATAAAACTGTTATTTGTGAGCGCTTAACTCTGTTGTTTCAGCAGGACATTGTCACATGTCATACATCCAGAAATGGACCTGTACACTCACCTCCAAAATCATATAATTTAACACCTTTGCATATTTTTTGTTTTGTGGTGCCCAGATGCTCGAAATAACTCTCCATTGCCTGCGATTTTAGTAGTGCTGGGGAATAATATCCTTAGTAGATAGTTTTTTAAGTATTGATATCATACAAGTTAATTGTTTTCCCAACAGTAAAAGTGTAAATTTTTCATACTTGAGTGTGCTCTACCCATTATTAAATCAGATATGCATCATGCACCACTACTTTTTAAACTTGAATTTTATGATTAAGTTAAAACTAGAAATTTGAATTCAAATTTTTCGTTTGATTTTAAGTTATGTGATTTTTTGAAATTGAATAATGCTGAATTGCTGAGCATTCACTGGGATTCCTTGTTTCAATATCTTGACGTTTCAAAGTGTTCCGAGATTTTTAGAACTACGATGGTAGACGTTTGGAAAGGGTTATTCCTCCGGTAACAAAAACAAAAAACAAAAAAACAATCTTAAGTACCCTGGCACAATGCTGCGTTGATTAAACTTCGAAATAAGAGAAATAAATTTCTTCGTAAATTCAAAAAATGTAAAAATTCCAGTTTTTTTGCTCTGTATAAGAGTATGATAAGAAATTCGTCTGTTTGAATAAATTCTTACACAGGAACTACGTTCTTAGATTTGAAGAAATCCGTTTCCAATACTTCGTTCGCTGCTTTGTTTTTCTGTGGCAAAGCTGCTAATACTCCAGCCGATGCCGCTAATCCCTTCGGTGAGTTCTTTAAGTCCAATTTAGATCGGCCTCCGACGGTGAAGAAAATGTACATACAACAATCTATTGACTTCGGCAAGCTAGTATTGTCCACTGAAGGTGGTTCCTATCTCTACATATGAAGCGCGATGCTTATTAATCAACTTAAAATCGTTGCAAAGCAGGAGAATAATCCTATCTTTATCTTTCATTTTTGACTTAATCCGTGGTGCTGTTGACTGACTGTCCGGTGCTTCCTGAAAGGATTTTCTTTAATATTCCGGCCAGAGCTCTGCGTAGGTTCTATGTTGGTCTTTCAAAACCCACTTATGCTCAGAATGCTCCTATTTCTAGAACCTTAATAAATTTTTTTAATATTTATTATAAATAGTTTAATTGTACTTTCCACTTAGCGTATAAGAATCTATTATATTCATTGGCTTAATAAATAAGTAATTGATGTCATGAAACTTTCAACTGGTTAAGAAAATACTAATAGTAGCATTTTTTATTTATATTTCTACTCCTACACTTGAAAAAAAAAAAAACCCTTTAAGTGAAATACATTTTGACGTGATAACGTTTTATAATTCGATTTAACAGGCTGCACGCACGAAAAAATGTGTCGTTACCTTGCTCATTAGTGTTACCTTGCTCTTTAGTGTTACCTTGCTCATATGTAGTTACCTTGCTCATTAGTGTTACCTTGCTCTTTAGTGTTACCTTGCTCATATGTAGTTACCTTGCTCATTAGTGTTACCTTGCTCTTTAGTGTTACCTTGCTCATATGTAGTTACCTTGCTCATTAGTGTTACCTTGCTCTTTAGTGTTACCTTGCTCATATGTAGTTACCTTGCTCATTAGTGTTACCTTGCTCTTTAGTGTTACCTTGCTCTTTAGTGTTACCTTGCTCATTAGTGTTACCTTGCTCTTTAGTGTTACCTTGCTCATTAGTGTTCCTTGCTCATTAGTGTTACCTTGCTCATATGTAGTTACCTTGCTCATTGCATTGAATGAACTGCAAATTCTTTCACCATTCGAAAGCTACATCCTCCACGAGTAACATGGATTATATTTTATTTTGGAAATAGGGCTCGAGATATAGGTCAAAACGTGGACCCGGGTAACCTTCGGATGTGTATGTACAATATGGGTATCAAATGGAAGCTGTTGGTGAATGCTTTAGTCCAGAGTATTTTTCATGCCGCTCCGTGACTAGGGTCTCGAGATAGAGACCAAAACGTGGACCCTAGAATGTGTTTGTACAATATGGATATCAAATTGAAGCTGTTGGTGAATGCTTTAGTACAGAGTATTTTTCATGCCGCTCCGTGACTGGGGTCTCGAGATATAGGTCAAAACGTGGACCCGGGTAACCTTTGGCTGTGTATGTACAATATGGGTATCAAATGAAAGCTGTTGATAAGTGATTTAATACGGGGTAATTTTCATACCTATTGATGACTAGGGTCTGGAAATATATGCCAAAATGTGGACTCGCCGTGTCTTTGAACCGAATTAAACCAAACTTACACACATTGTTAAGTAGGTATTGAAGATGATTTCCGTATAGTTTGAATACCTATTGGTAGATAGGGTCTCAAGATATAGGTCAAAACGTGGACGTGGGTAACCTTCGGACGTGTATGTACAATATGGGTATCAAATGAAAGCTGTTGGTGAATGCTTTAGTACAGAGTATTTTTCATGCCGCTCCGTGACTGGGGTCTCGAGATATAGGTCAAAACGTGGACCCGGGTAACCTTTGGTTGTGTATGTACAATATGGGTATCAAATGAAAGCTGTTGATAAGTGCTTTAATACGGGGTAATTTGTTATGTTATGTTATGTTATTTTATGTTATGTTGTGTTATGTTATGTTATGTTATGTTATGTTATGTTATGTTATGTTATGTTATGTTATGTTATGTTATGTTATGTTATGTTATGTTATGTTATGTTATGTTATGTTATGTTATGTTATGTTATGTTATGTTATGTTATGTTATGTTATGTTATGTTATGTTATGTTATGTTATGTTATGTTATGTTATGTTATGTTATGTTATGTTATGTTATGTTATGTTATGTTATGTTATGTTATGTTATGTTATGTTATGTTATGTTATGTTATGTTATGTTATGTTATGTTATGTTATGTTATGTTATGTTATGTTATGTTATGTTATTTTATGTTATGTTATGTTATGTTATGTTATGTTATGTTATGTTATGTTATGTTATGTTATGTTATATTATGTTATGTTATGTTATGTTATGTTATGTTATGTTATGTTATGTTATGTTATGTTATGTTATGTTATGTTATGTTATGTTATGTTATGTTATGTTATGTTATGTTATGTTATGTTATGTTATGTTATGTTATGTTATGTTATGTTATGTTATGTTATGTTATGTTATGTTATGTTATGTTATGTTATGTTATGTTATGTTATGTTATGTTATGTTAAGTTATGTTATGCTATATTATGTTATGTTATGTTATGTTATGTTATGTTATGTTATGTTATGTTATGTTATGTTATGTTATGTTATGTTATGCTATGTTGTGTTATGTTATGTTATGTTATGTTATGTTATGTTATGTTATGTTAAAGTATATCATGTTATGTTAATGTTAACTCATTCTCTATATCCATACAAAATATCTATCAAACAAATAAAATTAAAATTTTCTTTTGAAAAATGCAACCATTCAATCAGTATTTTCTTATGACGTTATCACGTTAAACTATCGTCAGTAAACCGACTTTACAGACAACCTCTTTTTTTTTTTATATCACGTAATCGAATAAACTTTGCATTACTCATACGACCTGGTGGGAAAATACAAAATATGTTGAATT
Organism: Anastrepha ludens; assembly: GCF_028408465.1. Lineage (NCBI taxonomy): Eukaryota > Metazoa > Arthropoda > Insecta > Diptera > Tephritidae > Anastrepha > Anastrepha ludens. Next base: position 20,435,156 of record NC_071499.1, on the reverse strand, counting down.
TTCATGAAAGTATGATATTTTCTTTCCTATATATAATTAAAAGCGTTCATAAGCTGCGGTTCCCGAAAAGAAATTTCCTGGCGCTTTAAGAGTGATCCAAAATTCGTTCAAAGGCGCTACTTAATCGGTTAAGGAAAAACATTTCTATGTTAGTTGCTTTGATCAAAGGCCACTGTTTGCTAGGCCGACACGCTCAAAGATTGAACGTACCTCATTTGAACTATTACAGAAGCTACAACAATGAAGAGGAGGAAGAGTCCGTTAGACACCTTCTCTGTTACTGTCCCGCCTGGAAAATATTTAAGCCTAAACATAGCGTTAAATATGTTGCGTATGTAGATTATTGCGCCAGATGGTAGTTGTTTTAATATAAGTCCTTTGATTTGGTTAAATCCAGGGGATTTTTTTGGTTTTATATAAGACTTTATTATTTTTTTGGATCTCTCGTGTGACTGTCTTTTATTTTATACTCTTGAATATGAGTTCGCTCTGATGTAAACGGATAGGTATTGGGTGTTGTAGAGCTTGCCTTTTCTTCATTCGTTCTTGCCCAGTCTCCGTTTTCCTTCCTTATAGGCGGTTGGTAGATTGATTTGTTTAGAAGCTTTTTGGTTGCTTTTCAGATTGAGTAGTTAGTTTCTGCTGCTGTTTAGATGTCATTTTCGGATTTGTTTTTAAGTTTTGTTTTAGGTTTTTAGTTGATCTGCTTAATTTAGTTTTATCTGGAGGATACCGACTTTGTTGCCATTTTTTCGTAAGTTTTTTTTTCTCTAAAACAAGTTTCTTAATCATAGGACAGATTTTTTGAAGTACATTGTATTCTAAAAGCTGTTATTAAAGTTGAACTTATTTCTCAGAAAAGCGTAGAACATTTCTTCGGGTGCTATTTTGAAAACTCTTTGCTCCCAATACAATAGACGCAGGGCGCTGAAAGTTCTGGGAATTTCACGCCATTCAACTTCCAAACTCGCAGCCGTGTTTACCGGCCATTGGACGATCGGCGCACGCGCGTAAAAGCTAGGTTTACCATTTAACACCCATTGCAGCAGTTGTGGGTATCTTTCCGAGAAGGAGACTATCGGGCACTTTCCCTGTAAATGTCCTGGCTAGCTAAACGATTAAGGTCGCTGGGCTGGTTGCTTCCTTCTTCGCTAGCCTGGGGCAGTGCGACAAACTAAATCCCATCAAATCGCTTCTCAATTACATCAACAGCTCTGGTTAGCTGTCGATATCTGCCTGTTGGAGGGCTCAGAATGGTAACAAAACGGCGCTTTGGGACTACTTAGGACTGATACTTCCACCATTTCACCTACCGCCCTACAAGATACACTGCATGATAAACGAAATTCATTCATAATACTTTTTTATTGTAACAATTGCTTAATTATTTTCTCATTACTTGAACAAATGTTTTGGTGTTGTTTACTTACGCGTGTGAAAAATATTCTTATCAGTAATAATTATGAAAGAGTGATTTTACGGTAATTGCCAACAGCCACTGCACAGAGCTGTTAACATACATACGCGTTTGGATTCATTTGCAGAGGTATGGAAGTACAGGGTGGCGCAAATTAATCACCTTATCGGAGGATTTATAATAACAAATTAAATTCTCATCTTACCGACCTGCACTTGCGGTCGATTTTTTTGCCAGTTACTCAGCGTATTCGTCAGATTTGAAAACTTGGAATAAGGAAAATTATTTGTTGCTCTTATTTTTAAAAAGTTCCGGTTACCCTGGAATGCATCTGTTTAATTTTTATGGAGAATCATTTCTAAAAACGTGAATGAATCACGTTTTGAACCAGTTTTGTAAATATTTACATAAATAACATTTTTAAAGGTAAAAAGTCGCTACCGATAAGGTGCACAAACATTTTTTTAAGTAAGGAAACAATATTTGCGTGTAGCTACCCTGCCGGAATATTTGTTTTGGTATCGAAGAAGTGCACTTCTTGTGAATTTACAATCAGAACTAATTCGCTTTTTTCTCTTTTCCATATAAAAGGTGGAATAGTTTGTTTTTTCATTAAAAACCTGAGCGAAAAAAAATTTGTTCGTTATTATCGGTTTATGAAGAATAGCAAGCATTCCAGTTATTTATTTTAGATTTTCATTTATTTTTTATATTTCTCACTGTGGCTGCCTCGGCTGACTTCGCAGTAGCATACCCTGTTGACACAGTTTTCCCAAAACCTTGGTGTCGGTTTCTAGCTTCAGCTAACAAATGACTTACTCGATATTTGCCTTAAGAACCTCCTGAATCGTTACTGGATTATTCGCATAACATCGGTCTTTCACGGCACCTCACAAAGAAAAGTCTAACGGCGTTGACTTATAGCATGGAGTGTGAACCTGCCGAAACCGAAGATGACTACAAATTCCGGCCATAAAAAATCGTTTATCATGCCTTTGTAGCGCTCAACGTTAAGTGAAATGCATTTTCAGCAACAAGATTCGAGTCCCAAAATGCGCATCTTCGGCGAGTTTTTCCCAGAGAGCCCAACGACTGAAATTATGACGCTTTGAAAGATTGACCTGCCCCAAAACTTGGACTACCTGTATTTTATATGCTTTCAAACCAAGATCTTTACGTAAAATCGCCTAAGTAGTGCCATTAGATAGGCCAAGTTGTTGAGATAGGCGCTAAATCGATTCTTCGGGTATTCGGTAAAACTCTCATTTACAGTTGCAATATTCTCTTCACTTCTAGCTGTACATGGTCGAATCGGTCGAGTATCATCCAATGAATATATACGGGGCGTTGTGCCCTTAAACAGGCTCTTCTCGGCGCAACATGCCGATATATATATACATATATGTATATATAATTGGGGCGCATACACTCTTTCTGGGTGTTTAGCCGAGCTTCTCCTCCTATTTGTGGTGTGCGTCTTGTCAGCATGTTCCACAAATGGAGGGACCTACAGTTTCAAGTCGACTCCGAACGCCAGATATTTTTTATGAGGAGCGTTTTTATGGCAGAAATACACTCGGAGGTTTGCCATTGCCTGTCGAGGGGCGACCGCTATTAGAAAAAAACTTTTGTTTCATTTTGGTGTTCCACCGAGATTCGAACCTACGTTCTCTCTGTGAATTCCGAATGGTAGTCAGGCACCAACGCATTCGGTTACGGCGGCTGATATTCGAAGCACAAATCCACAGAAACCGTCTTACACTCACTCGTCGGGTTGGTGAAAAAAGTTTATTGGACAAAGAGTTTGCATCGGTTGCTTTCGTAGACATAGAAGGCACCTTCAACAACATAAATACAAACGCTATAGTAGATTCTTTAGAAGATTTTGGAGTTGAGCCACACGTTGTTGTCCTGATAGAAGCTATACTCGTCAGAAGAAAGGTAACGGCTAAATTAGGCAGCACTATTATAAGCAGACAGGTCACACAGGCAGAGGCAAACCGCAAAGCGGAGTCCTCTTCCCTCTTCTTTGGATTTGGCGGTAAACTCCCTATTGCTGACCCTGCAAAGAGGGGGATTGCCACGTCACGGCTTACGCAGATGACCTAGCAATTGCCGTTAAAGGCAAATATCCTAACACCCATATGAATATTTTGCGCTTTAAAATGGCCACACTTAGAACTTGGATTGAGAGCAGGGGACTCAGTATAAAACGCCGCAAAAACTTAAATAATTCTCTTTACAAAGAAATATAGGCTCCCTATAATCTCCTCGCTAATTTTAAAGGGTGTGTAGATTCCTTTGAAATAGAATGTCAAGTACTTAGGACTCATATTAGATAGGAAACTCGCGTGGAAACCTAATATTGAGGAAAGTGTAAAGAAGGCCAACGTTGAATTATATACTTGCAAAAAAGCGGTCGGTATTAAATGGGGATTAACACCTACCTCTTGTTACACATGGGCTCTATACCCCTGTAGTTACGCCAATCTTAATATGTGGAATACTTGTATAGTGGTCATCTGCTTCCGAAGCGAGTTACGCTAAAATCATGAGTAAGGTCCAAATAACTACTCTATTCCTAGACTCACCTTCAACCGGCTCTTCAAGACGAGTATACCGTCAAGAAGGGAGTGGCAGACACCAAGGCCGTGGAGAAAGGGGTGAATTAAATTTGTATACAGATGGTTCCAAACTAGACGATAAGGTTGGCTCTGGAATATTTTCGAAGGAATTAGGGTCGTTCGACTGCCAGACACCTGGAGAGTCTATCAGGCAGAGGTGGCTACACAGCTAACAATGCATGCCGTAACAAAAACGACCATAAATATATTCTCGGATAGCCAGGCGGCCAATAAATCAATGAATGCTGCTATACTAAGATCAAAGGTTGCACAGGCATGCCTAAATTATATTAGTGTCGTATTCAAGGTCAGCCTTTTTTAGGTTCCGGGCCACAGAGATATTTAAGGAAATTGTAAAACCGATGAGTTAGCCAGAAAAGGTACTGCTCTTCAACTGCTCGGTGATAAAAGTACCATTGGGACACCTTTGGCCGCTAGTAAACTAATAATCAAAAACAATATTATCCAAGAGGCCAATAGGTCATGGATAGATGAAGATACATGCGTAACAGCTGGCTAGTCTACTTTGGCGGCAAATAAACTCGAAAAAGTCAAAGGAATTGCTTAGCCTCTCAAGAGGTGATATCTCGAAAGTTGTGGCTTGTATAACCGGTCATTGGCTGTTTGGCAGGCATTCCTTGAGACTAGGAGTTTTCCCCCATGAATATTTCAGAAGTTGTAGAGATGAGCAAGAGGAAGAAACAGTTGAGCAACTAAAATCAGGTTGTCTAGGTAAATACTTTTTCAATTATCTTACAGAGCTTACTGCGCGTGGGGATGATACCAATCCTGCGTTTCATAAGAGCCACAAAATGTTCCACAAAGGAAAGTAAATGAGGTTCCCGTGCAGTACAGTGGTATCACAACAGACCTGTAAGGTCTAAGTGAGTTGGTCGTACAGACCGACTGCCACCATAACCTAACCTAACCTAACCATCATTCAATAATGTAAACTAAAAAGTGAAGTCCAAAATAAACAAGACTGAGCTAAAATAGAAACGACAGCAGCTTTGTTCTGATAACTTCGAGTTTATTTAATCAAATTAGTCCTCTCTGGCCTCGATATACTGTTTTGCGCGTTCTAAAAACTTTTCGAAAGAGTGCTTCAGGTCATTGACTGGAATATCCTTCGGGATGTCGGTACAAGCCTTTTAGATGACCTCTACGAACGCAAAACGTTTCCCTTTCATGGCCAAATGTAATTTTCCAAATAGGTAGAAGTCACAGGGAACCACATCAAGCGAATACGGTGAGTGATTGATGGTTAAAATGCGATTACTAGTCAAAAATCAGTCACAAGTGTGGATCGATGAGATGGTGCATTTTCATGCAATAAGCACCAGCTTCCTCCTTCGCGGTATTCAGGGCGAAATCGACAAATTCGACGAATGCGATATAGCAAACGCTTCAAAACGCCAAGATAGAAAACTGCATTGACTGTTTGTCTCCTTGTGGACAATTTTCTTGGAATCGTAAAAACAAATGAGCATCCACTTGATTTTTGACTTCTCCAAACTCAGTTTTTTGGGTGGTGGCTCGTCTGGGGCCTCCCATTTGGCACATTGACGATTTGTTTCAGGTTCATGTTGGAAACACCATGTCTCATCACCAGTTCGAATGTTGTAAAGGATGTTCTCGTCTTTTCTCGCCTCCTTAGTGGGGCCTTTCGAATGTTGAACTCTGAGCAATTTTTGGTCGTCAGTTAACTTCTGAGGAATGAAACATGCACAGAGTTTCATAAGCCCAAATGATGAGTTAAAATGCGATAAATCGATGTTTTGGAGATAATCAACTGCGGTTCCATGAATTCCAACGATGATTTCGGTTAATTTTTGATAAATTTACGAACAATTTCGATAGAGTTTTCGGTGATTACTGATTTTGGCATCCCGTATGTTCATTGTCATTTATGTCCTCACGTCCAAATGTCCTGAAACGTGTAAACCACTCTTGAACTCTAGCACGAGATAGACAATAAACGCCATACATTTTTTTCATGAACTCAAATGTTTCGGTAATCGTTTTACCGATTTAAAACAAAATTTAATATTAGCTCTTTGTTCGAAGCTCATTTTTGTACTTCGCTTCCACTGACCCGAATTTCACCAAATGTTCACTGGAAGTCAGCTAGCGATGTAACTTCCAAAGCACTAACTCATTAAAAAGATGGCGCTATCAAAAACATTTTTATGACGCCAGTCTGGTTTATTTTGGACTCCACCTTGTAATTCTCAATTTGGCCGATTGTTTACCGAATTGTGCGTTCGGTCGGACGGTTCTGTACACCATAAGTTGGCCGGAGCGCGCGATGAACACTTTTCACGGAGCATCGATTTTCGTTTAACAATTTTACGATTTGTAAACGTTGTTGAGGCGTAAGTCTTTCCGTGACGAAATGTCAATGAACATTGAAAAAATTTATGTGTTTAGTTTGACAGTAGTCACGCGTGATTTGTGAAAAAACGCCTATTGAAAAAACTATTTCCAATCCGATCACTACACTACTATCATATTTACTTTACAGCTTCTATACGGTCACACTGTGAATAGCGATGCCACTTTATTGCCAGGTCATTAGAAACGAAGTGGTTCACAATTAGCGAAATCGCACTGGCTTTGAATCAGAAATGTGTTTACTAGTGCAAGTTTTTCCCATCGGGTATCGTAGAAGTCGTATTTGTAGTTGAAATTATTCAGCTGTTTCTAGAAAATTACTTAGAGTGCAGCTGCTGGTTTATTTTGATTTATTTATTATATAACAACGCAGAAATATATTCAATTCACGCGATACAAAAGCAAGACAGTAAATACAAATTTTTACGTATATTTTTATGTAGATAGACGTGTTTGTATGTATGTCGTAAAGTAAGGCAAGGAAGTAAATATTTCGGTTTATCAAGTGGAGTGTATGAAGTGATTCTAATGAGCTCCTGATTATATATTGAGGCTCCAGAAAATATTTTTTTTTTGCTTTAAGAGGCGGCGAGTATTCTAGAATTGAATGGCACGCAAGTTCAGACTGCTGCTAATGTATCATTTATTTGATTACACAGGCCGACAAAATTTAACCAACATTCAGACCCAGAAACCAGACTATAAATTTCCGAAGGTTTATGATGCGCTGAATCCAAATCTGGCCTCAGAATTGCTCTATCAGCTCTGGTTTTCGAGATATCCTAACCTAAAAGTGCAAAAAACCCCATTTTTGCCCATATTTGAGGTTATGTAGCCTTGCAGATGTTTTCTTTCACCAAAATTAAAGGATGGCATCTTTAAATACAATCCTTCTTTTTTCAAATGGCGTTTTGTTTGCTCAAATATCTTTTTTTTTCGCAGAGATATCGCATTTTGAAATTTTCATGTTTCGAAATTTTCCTACACCTGAAAATCGATTAAGATAACATAGACATGATATATTCGATTACTAATTTTCTTGAATTGAGTCTTATTTTTCTTAAAATTTTGTCTCACACCATAAGTGTGCTGACTCACCACATCCCTACACTATCTAACCTTTGGGTACGAGTCACACACAGCCCTAACCCCTAGAAACCACCCCTATCACACCACGAGCAGGCTAACCCACATAACCGCAAGCAGGCTTTCCCACAAACTCCAAATTTACATACTATTAATCCATATATTTCAGGCCCTCAAACCCAAGAAAATTAGTAAGCGACTATATCATGTCTATGTTATCTTAATCGATTTTCAGGTGTAGGAAAATTTCGAAACATGAAAATTTCAAAATGCGATATTTCTGCGAAAAGAAATGATATTTGAGCAAACAAAACGCCATTTGAAAAAAGAAGGATTGTATTTAAAGATGCCATCCTTTAATTTTGGCGAAAGAAAACATCTGCAAGGCTACATAACCTCAAATATGGGCAAAAATGGGGTTTTTTGCACTTTTAGGTTAGGATATCTCGAAAACTCAAACTAATAAATTAATTTTAGTTATCAATCCGAATTTTGCATGGACAGAGAAGCAGATATTAGTTTAAATTATTTCGGATACTTTTCCTTGTAGACTAGTGTTATTATTGACGGCTTGGAAGCCTAGTGGTTGCTCGATGGAGCCTGTTTTTAGTTAATAATTACACATTCTTTTAAAGCTTACCAGGTACTGTGGAAGAAAGGGTCATTTTGCGGCCGAGCTAATAAACTTTATTAACAAATACAGTCTGTGTCAGAAAAAAGGAACTGCGATTATTCATGAAGTATAAAAGATATATATTTAAATTTTTTTTACAAAACAACGAGTCGCAATTACTCAATAAGCCGTGTAGTCTTCATCGTTGCCGAGTATAGCCTGGCATCTTCTTCATGCTTTGAACCAGTTTTTTGCAAACTTGACGCACGAGCTGCTTTAAACCATGGACTGGCCTTCCGGCAAGAAGCGTTTTCATAGTTCTCCACACATTTTCAATGGGGTTGGCATCTAGGGACTGGGACGACCCGTCCAATACTGTGATGCCTTTTTCTTGTTTTGTTGTTTCTCAATGTGTTTTTCTGAGAACAGTGGTTTTGATGATGTGGGACGGCAGGATAGGTTCGCCTCCTTCAGTCGATGGTGTTGACCCTCACATCTATTCCCTTTTTAGCAAGAACTGGTCCTGCTTGGCGTAGTCACAAAGAAGGGTTCCGCTTGATAAGTTAGACGATCACTTTATCCCGCTTTTTTGTCGTTACTCGCTTTAAGCCGCGCTCGGAAAAGCCCTCAACATTTTTGTACACCTTATATCGCGGCCGCCGTAGCCGTACGAGTTGGGTTGGTGCGTGACCACCGTTCGGATTTCAGAGAGAACGTAGGTACGAATCTCGGGGAAAGACCAAAATTAAGAAAAAATTTCTGCCGTTCGGAGTCGGCTTGAAACTGTAGGTCCCTCCATTTGTGGAACGGCACCAAGACGCACACCACAAATAGGAGAAGGAGCTCGGCCAAACACCAAAAAAAGCTATTAATAAATCCTAAAACTGCTGTAGGCTTAATTTCTACCAGGAGGTTTGGATTTATAGCCCCATTTCCCAGGTAATTTAGTCTGCGTCGTGCCACTGCTGGGCAGTCGCATAGAACGGGTTCTGCTGTTTCTTGTGCCTCTTTGCAGAGCCTACAAGAATCGCTTTCTATCGCTTCATGTGATAATTAAGTTCACAGTGTCTTGTTAGTAATTAAGTGTAAAGTTTTATGTCCTTTCTGCTTAGGTTAAGGATTGCTTTTGCCTTCATCCGTTTGGGATCAATGAGCCGTTTGGGCTCTCCAGTAATCTCGTTGCTCCTGCTCACGTAGAAAGACACTTTTGAAGCTGTTATTTACCCCGCAGAGTCGGTTTGAAACTGTTGGTCTCTCCATTTGTGAAACAACATCAAGACGGACACCACAAATAGGAGGAGAAGCTCGGCCAAACACCCAAAAATGGTGTACCCGCCGAAAAAGTTCAGGACCTATGAAGGAGTGTTTGCCCCCTTTTTCGCTAAAGTGTCCGCAATTTCATTCCCTTCGTGCCCCTCATGTCCCGGAACCCACAAACAGGTAACAAAGCTTCTTGATGCTAGGGTGTTGAGGATTTAAAACATTCCCAGACCAACCTGGATTGGAATAAGAAGCTATCCAGCGATTCTAGATTGCTTGACTATCAGAGAGAATGTTAATATTGGCCCCGCGCGTGCCTCTCCGTAGACATTCACTGGCATACAGCTCTAAGGCGTTGACCTCCGCCTGGAAAATGGAAGTGGTTTTTCCCATTGCAACTGCTTTTTTGAAATGTGGTCCGACAATTCCAGCCCCGGCACTACCGTCTTCCATTTTGGACCCATCAGTAAACCACACTTGTGCGCTCTGTTTTAGGAATATTTCATTGTTGCTCCACGCTGCGCGGTTACTAATGACCACTTCGAATTTCTTGTTGTGAATTTGTGTCAACTTGGTTATCAACTTTTTGTCGACCCTTTCCAGCAAGCACATCGGCAATCTCATTTCCCTCTAGGTTTCTATGTTACTATGACCTAGAGCTCAGATAAAAAAAATGTTTCCTGCACGTTCGAGACGTTTGCTTGTATGCTTGGATTCGATTTGACAAGTAGGAACTGAGACTCGGGTTTCGCACACCCTCCGGCTCAGTGATTTCGACGCTGTCGAACAGATTTTAGAGATCCTTAGGCATCTAGAGATCAGTGAGGGTTTTCTAGAGGTCAGGCATACAATTTTGATGAGACATTCCATAACAACTTGACTAAGAAAATATGGAATTTTCCATCGTACCAAATTTGGCACCTTGTGTATTGCGATCAAATCAGCGGGAAGGTTATTTGTTTGGTCTCAACTCCTCGAAAACTAAGTATTTTCGCACAAATTTCACAGAGCCACAGTAAATATCAGGAAAAAATGAATATTCACATCAACAAATTTAATTGGTTGATGTAAAATTTGGACATACATACAAATAACTTTGTCTACACTACATTTTTTTTTACATTTTTAAAATTTGCTATGATTAATTTAATTGAATTGTTTTCATTCCACGAGGACTTCAATGTAACGAGTATCTCTAATCGCACTATGTGATTGCACTAAGTGCCTCATTACCATTCGTTAACATCATAATTTTCTGAAGTTGAACAAAGATTACGGAATTCCGAATTTCTGCCACTCTCACATTCCGAAGCTGGAGTGGAACAACTCTGGTAGATCGGGTAATCTATCATATTCGTAGTCGCATAATTGCAAGCGAATAGAGTAGCATTCATGCCCGCCCAGTCGTAGGAGGATGCAGCGCATCCTACACGAATGTTCCGGTCCATCACCATGACAGTGAAGTGACCAAAGGCGCTAGAAAGAAAGCAATTCATTCGATTTAAATGCACACAATTTTGAATGCACAAATACTCACCGAAAGCCACTACTCGGAAATCGATTTATATGACTCATTTCAGTGTTCTGAACTTCATCATACCACATATCGATACAATTTTGTAGCAATTGCTCGATGCTCGGTGGCACCGACAAAGCTATCATAGCTAGATTCTGTCCCGAATACTTGAAGGCTTTGGTATTACGACAGGCATCGTGTGTTATTTCGCAACGTCTGACATTCAGTGCCGCCAAATAGGCCAGTTCGTCGTCCCATTGCATGGTGGCCATACGGCAAGCCATCTCCAACTGTGTATGCCCGCCAGCGACTAAATCGCGTTTGGTATTATGAGCATTGACAATGAAATTTTTATTTTCCTGTGTTAATGTAATCATAGCTGGATTCTGACAGGACGATGCGAAATTCTGTTAAGGTAAATATTTAGGATAGGTTATTAGAGCCTACTTAGATATTCAAATGTTTGAGTACGTAGATTGCGACCTTAATTTCGAGAAAGGGCAATACTAGTTTAAATTTATAAGACTGCATTGGTCTCAGAGATCTCCTACGCAGCTATCGGCATCCCCTTGACTGTTGTCTAAGGGCAATTGCACAACTTACTTCTCAGGAAAGCGCAGAAGAGATGAAGCTCCATTTATTCATGTGCTATTTTGAAAACCCTTTGGCCTCAAATGCAGTAAATGGAGGACTCAGAAAGTTCTAACGACTCCACGCCATTCAATTTTCAAACGCGTAGCTGTGTTTACCGGTCATTGGACGATCGGCGCTCACGCGGAAAAGCTAGGTTTACCATTTAACCACCATTGCAGCAGCTGTTGGGATATTTCAGTGAAGGAGACTGTTGAGCACTTTCTCTGTAAATGTCCTGGACTGGCAGCTAGACGATTAAGGCAACTGGGTGCTCCTTTCTTCAACAATCTAGGGCAGTGCGCCAACCTTAATCCCACCCCATCAATCTTCTCCCTATTCCTCAACAGCTCTGATTGGCTGTAGACATCTGTCTATTGGAGGTCTCATAACGCTATCAAATCGGCACTTTAGTGCTACTTGGGAAGTGCCAGACTGGTACTTCAACCAATTCACCTGCTCACCTACCAACTTTCTGCGCCGAGGGTTCGCAATTGGGTTCGCAAAACATCGATTGTAGTATGAGCTGTGTGGCATGGTTAGCCATTCTGCTGAAACCAAAGATCGTCGAAGTCCATGTCTTCAATTTGGGGCCGCAAAAAAGTATTTATTTTGTCTTTGTAGCGCTCAAAGTTGTGCGACGTGCGTTTCCAGCAGCATTTTCAAAGAAATTCAGTTTGACAAGCAAATGGTCCGCTCCTAACTTTGAAGCAGAGTTAAAGCACACAACCTCTCTTCCAGCATGCGCTCACTGACATTATTTCCGGAGACTTTTATGAGAGTTGGGACATCGAGAATGCGTGCGACTGCAGTTGGATTTCCACAAATGTTCACTTTTTCATCCCCTTGGAGGTGTCCATTTTTAAACCTACTAGCTATAGCGTATTTATAATGGGTGTTTCAGCAGATATTTTTCAGCTAATTTTTCTATTTCCCGAAATGCACTCCACTCCATTTACGATATTCGATTTTGATGGAGCAGTAGCTTCACAGAGTCGAAAAGTCAAGCGCCAATGTTATTTTTTTTGTAACTATAGGAGTTTTTCACTTACACCATCGGGATTGCACCCAATATGTGCCTGTCCGTCGTGACATAGCGAGGGATCACAATAATCTGTCCCTTCCACAAAAACAGCCAGTGTGGCTACGAGGACTAAAATTTTGCTATGAATACGCGAAACAAACATTTTCAGTGTCGTTACTGACGTCTGGTTAATTTACTTTTAATTTAGGTGGCCTTTCGCTGCTATTATTTATATGGGAAAAATTCAATTTAAGTTATTACACTGTTTAATCGAAATCTGTATTATTTGGAAAAAAAACTTTTCAATGCACAAGTTGCGCCGAGTATAAAAAGATTTTTTTTTGTATTTATACAGGTTGGTTGAAAAGTAAGAAAGCAATAATTAAGAAATGCGAATTTTTAAACGAAATTAGTTTTTTATTCGTTTAAGTCTTTCTCAACTTTAAAACACGTATTCCAATTATAATCCAATTATAATCCAAGTGAAGCCAAGTCCTTTTCCACCTGATCTTCCCAACGTAGAGGAGGTCTTCCTCTTCCTTCGAATACTTTCAGAGCCGGAGCGTTTGTATACATTCGGACGACATGACCCAGCCAACGTAGCCGCGGAATCTTTATTCGCTGCACTATGTCTATGTCGTCATGAAGCTCTTAAAGCTCATTGTTCCGTCGACTACGATACTCGCCGCTAAAGTGCAAAGGTCGAAAAATTTTCCGCAGAATCTTTCTCTCAAACATTCCAAGGGACGCCTTATCGGATGTTGTCATCGTTCAACCTTCTGTGCAATGCAATAGGACGGGAGTGATGAGAGCCTTATAAAGTGTGAGTTTTGTTCGTCGGGAGAGGACTTTACTACTCATAGGCGTACTTAGTCCAAAGTAGCACTTGTTGGCAAGAAAAATTTTCCGTTGGATTTGAAGGATATTAATAGTTGCCCAGAGAGAGCACACTTAGATTCGACATTGCAAAGGAAATAAGAAGGAAAAACAAACTAATAGCAAGGAATGAAGGAAGAGGGCTTAGATTGGATTAGATTTGTGGGAGATTGGGAAGGTCCAATTACTTAGTCAGGAAGATCATTGTACTAAACCCGGATAGATTACAGTGGAAGGTATAGTGAGACAGGATAAATACAGTATGGATGGTAAGAGTGAAAAATTGGTTTGAGGTCACTCTTCCGCGAATCTTTTGGGTTATTTCCTAAAGAAGAGGAAGAGTATGAACTTTTTCCACTGTTTAGTACATTGCACCCCAAAAGCTTAAGTATGATTCTAGATTCTCAGAACAGGATAGGTATATTTGGTCGCCTAAGACTCCTATGGTAGCCATACGGTGACCACAGCTGTTGTGCCCTGTGTTTACACCCACCAATACTCTCAGGTTTTTCCTACTAAGTTTTAAGAGAAAAGTTGCTAATTTCCTGTTTGGTTCTTTCACAAAACACTTGGCTACTCTGCAGGAGCCCATTTCAGACCAACGTCTTCTATGGATAGACCTCATGAAGTCGTCAATCCATAGTTGAATCGATGAACAACTGACATCTAGAAAAGGTTCAGAGCCTAGTGGCATGCTTGCAGAGCTGTCGTTAGCCACTTTATCAGAGACCTCGTTTCCTGTAATACCGAAATGTCCAGGCACCCAAACAAGAGAAACTTTATTGTATTTTGCAACACTTTCAGTTTTGTCTTACATTCACCGACTAATTTCGAAGAGCAGCATGGATTAGCAAGAGCACTTAGACAGCTTGACTGCTACTACAAATTCCAATACTATAATACTATTCCGCACATTCAAGAGGAGGGCTGGTTGTGTATTTGTTAATGACAATTGAACGATGACCGATGATGAAATTCATCAAAGCAATGAGATGAGAGCCAAGATACTTTAATCTTAGCCCTGCGAAAGAAAAGGGGAGAGTGCTGAAATCATTTCATCTCAACATCCATACAGCCGACGCAATAAAGGCTCGAAGTAATCCTGAGTGGAAAAACATCAATTCGCATGCCACACATAGGACGAGGAGCTCGGAAAAACACCTAACAGAAGTGTACGGGTCAATTATTTATTTTATTTTTTTAATCCAGAGTCTCACAGAATGAATACCTTGCGGAGTGTGTCCTGTAAGGGCGCCCACGATATTCGAGAGTTGAAATTTTGTTAACTTTAGAAGATCCCTTCGGTTACGCCTGCGGTCCCCTACCTATCAGAAGCAGATTCTCGCTTGCTCCGCCCAGATTCATGGTGGAAGTCGGTTCCGATCTACCCTGAGAATCCCCCTTAGTCGTTGCATTTCTCGTCGATTCCGACGATTTGCCGTCGCTAAAGACTTCCATCCTCGGGGCTGCCCTCCGGATCAAGATTGTGCGATTGGGTCGTGGATACGAACTCCCGCTACATCCCGATAGTTTTTGGATTAAGTTTTATGTTTTAGGGTTATTATTGATTTTTGGTTGAAAAGGCATTTTGGGTTATGAGACATGCATTCAGAGCCAGACCGGACGCAAAGACGGAAGGCATCTCAATTGCACCAACACTGTCAAACCAATGACGGCGGGCTTTGAACGTATTTCGAGGTCTGCCAGAGTTTTAATAGAACGGGGGCAGCCACGGCAAAGGCCACCAGCCTTTTTTGCTGAGTTTTACCTCAACATACTCAGGTGGCAGAATACCGCAACCAATAGCTTAGAGATAAGAAATCAGAAGCCATAAAGACGAAAGCAAGGGGTCGTCACCGTTCAGGTTGCCAAAAAAAAGGTCGCAGATCATTTAGAAAAGAGAAATGGAGATGAAGATGGAGAGAAAGAGATGGCTTGATGACGTAGAAGCAGACATAAAAGCGATGAACGTTCGTAATTGGAGAAATAAGGCAAGAGAGAGGCTGAATTGGAGGAGGATTGTTTATGAAGCTATGGTTCACCACAGATTGTGAAGCTAATAAAGAGAGAGATCAATTAGCACTACCCAGGGTTCCCCATGCGGAGGCGATCTGTCTTACACCCCAGCTTATGCTATGAGTATCAGCAGTTGCGCGCTTAGGCAAGCTTTGAACCTCACTTGAGCAACGATTTCTGGTATTTGAACTCGAAAGCCCATCTCTACAGACGGGAAATAAAAGAGCTGCTGGAAATGAAGGAGTACATTTCTTTAACACTTTCACCATTTTTTTATGAATTTCCGTTGCTGATAAAATTTCCAAATAAAAGAATTTTAAAGCGCCACGATAATCGGTTCTTTCCGTTGTAAAAAATATGCCAACTTCGAATGGCTGGTAAGCAAGAAGTTAATAAATAATTCGAAATAAGGCTTTTGTTGGAATCCAAATGAAAGATGAAATATTAAAGGGATGTTTAAATTTTGATTCTTCTACTAGTTCCTATACTAGGCGTCGCTTTCAATACTCTTCAACCAACATGTAGATGCGCCATAAAAGTGTCGATTGGCACTGCCCTTCGCCAGCTACAGTGGCGGAGGATGCGATGATTCGGCTTACTCATTTCGAGAAAACAAATGTTGGTAGTTAAAAAATATTTATTTACACTCACTTACATTTATTTGAAAAAAGTCTGTTCTATGAAAAAAAATAAATTATGGCTACAAACACATTTCAAGGTTTGGCTCTTGATTTTCTTGATTGTTTTGCAACTACTCAAATATAGAAAGTGATGCCGTTTGCAGAAAGTAAAAATCCTCCAATGGAGTGAATAATTTAGCGCCTCCATATATTAACAATATTTTCATTTAGTTTAAACTTTTGCATTTTCTAACATTTATATGTATGAATTTAGCAAAACAGTGAAACCAAACTTTTAATGAATTTATTGATGCAACCCAAAACGTATTTTTGGGGGGCATAAATGATTTGGGAGCCCAAACGAACGTAAGAACGAAATATAGAACTTCTCAAGACTATAGGTTAGGTTAGGTTAAATGGCTGCCCTTGCTCAATACTTCAATAGTGGCATATATTGTTTTTTTTTTGTTAAATCGGATAAAGAAAAACCATAATAATAAAAAAAACCATTTTGGTGAATTGTAAAAGCATTAACACATTTTTTTTCTGGTGCAGAAATCCTCTCAACATAAACAGTAATGGATGGACTTTTGCAAGTTTTTTGTTTTTGTATAGCGACCGACCCGGTCTTATTTATGTATATCTAAGCCAACCGATTGAGTTAAAACTCACAGGATGACAGACTTATCCTTCAAGTCTATTTCTAGAAATTATCCGTTTCACGAAGATTGGATCACTTTGGGCTTCAGAAATCATCTCCTCAGCAACTGTTTTTCAGTGGTGTTTTTGCACGAAATTCAGCCTGGCTGTAACGCATTTCATTCTCAAAACATCAACGACAATGTATTGTGCCGTTCCATATGAAATGCCAAGTTCACTAGAAATCTCTCTTAAGCTGGTATGACGATTTTCAACCACGATTTCGTTCACCTTCTTCACGTTTTCATCGGTGTTCGACGTTGATGGGCGTCGATGAGAACGTGGCAAATCTTCCACCACTTTACGACCACTTTTAAAGTCTTTATACCATTTGTATGCTCTTGTTCTTGATAGAGCAGATTCGCCAAATGCTTTTTGCAACATTTTCAGTGCATCGAAACACAAAATTTTGTTCGCAACACAAAATTCCAGACAAACTTTTTGTTTAACAAAATTTTCCATTGTAAAATGCGACAAGTTGAAAAAAGTTGACTGATGTAAACAAACGCCAGGCAGACACTAATGATGGCGCTAAAAAGTGACAGATGTGTGTCTTACAGTTCTATCAACATAAGAAAAAAATATGAACCGGTTCTCAGGTGCGCGGTTCGTTTAAATTAAACATTCCCGGCACTTCTTGATCATAGGGTAAAAGAAAATAATAAAGAAACATTTACACATAAGTTTACCATTTCCGACATTACCGAAAAGCAGACGTATCGTAAAACAATCCAACAAAAATAAAAATAAAATTTATTTATGAAATCAAACAGGTGGGCGAGACTTTTTAATCGACTGAACGTATAACAGCAATTCACTGGATAACAAAGGTGAAGATTTTCAATGAGAGAGAACAAAAGTAAGTCTGCTGCAATTATAGCAGTACATAGGAGAGGAAGAACAATAAAGAAAGATAATATTTAGTTCAACAACTCATGAACATGGGCATGGTGAGTTGTTTCGAATCGAATTAAAGTCGTGCAATCAAAAAAAAAAACCTAAAATTTAATTATGTATTCACTTACAAAAGTACAAATCTTACCGAATTTCACGAAATATCATTTCCAATTAATACAAATGAAGGAAGCCTATGGAAATTTAGCAAATAAAGCAAGGATTGGGCGCAAACTAATTGCCAACTGTACGCAGAGGAGAATACTAATGAAGGCTAACAAATAGAATCCCTCGTTAAGTCCTCTTGCCCTCGCAGCAAACTCCGTAGCATTGATTGAAAAAACGGCTTGTGAAACAACAGTGCGGCGCAGATTACAAAGTAGGTACAAAAACCTAAACTTATGGTGCACGAAAGGGGATGGACAAATAGACCTTTTGTCTTAATGTACATATCATAAGAATATTTAAGAATACACACAGAAAGTTTAATACAGTTCCGGTGAAGTTATACGCAAATTTGAAAGAGGCGTTTCAGAGTGCTCGAAAGTACAAGGGAAGAGCGGCAGCTCGTTTTTCTCAAAATGGTGTTTTCAAAACCAGTGACCAACATTACTCGAAAACGGCTAAACCGATTAGTCTCAAATTTTAGCACGAGCTTCTTAAATATTAGGTGCGCAACTGAGTTCCCGCTGTTTGTCAATAGATGCCGCCGGCAGTGTGTGCTAGTCGATTCTAACATAACCTAAACGTCATAAACCAAGCTTAGACTTATGATGAACTCACTGCTTCGACACATTAGTGATTTTGTTTTGGTATCTCGGATATACCTTTGGTTTTGTGAAAATGTCTGATTTTGTGCCGAATAATCGTCATTTGCGGGAAGTGTTGATTTTCCTCTTTCATTCGAAAAAAAGGCGGCTGAAGCGTGTCGAGAGCTACAAAAAGTTTACGGAGATGCTGCTTTAAGTGAAACAACGTGCCGAGATTGGTTCCGTCGCTTCAAAGGCGGTGATTTTAATGTTGACGACCGTCCGCGTGAAGGAAGTCCAAAAACCTTCGAAGACTCTGAATCGGCGACATTGCTCAATGAGGATCCGTGTCAAACGCAAGAAGAGCTCGCTTCAGTATTAGGAGTTACCCGCCAATCCATTTCCAAGCGATTGCTTGCTTTGGGAATGATTCAGAAACAGGGGACTTAGGTTCCTTATGAGTTAAAACCAAGGGATGTTGAACGTCGTTGTCGCCTGTGAACAACTGCTCCAGCAGCAAAAAGGAAGGGTTTTCTTCATCGCATCGTGACGGGTAATGAAAAATGGATTTATTACAGTAATCCCAAGAGAAGACCGTATTGGGACTACCCGGTCATGCTGCTACGTCGTCGCCTCGGCCTAATATTCACGCTGCGAAGGCTGTGCTATGTATTTGGTGTGACCAAGTTGGTGTTATTTATTATGAACTGTTAAAACCAAGCGAAACAATCACTGGGGATCGGTATCGACTTCAATTGATGCGATTGAGCCGAGCACTGCGCGAGAAGTGGCCGCAATTCGCGGAGAGGCATGAAAAAGTGATTCTACAGCATTACAACGCTCGGTTTCACGTTGCCAAACCCGTTTAAACCTACCTGGAAACACTGAAATGAGAAATCCTACCCCACCCGCCATATTCTCCAGATATTGCGCCGTCCGATTATCACCTGTTCCGATCGATGGTACATGGACGAGCTGACCAGCAGTTTCATTCATATGAAGACATCAAAAACTTGCTTGATCCGTGGATAGCCTCAAAAGATGAACAGTTTTACCGCGACGGTATACGAGATCTACCAGAAAGATGGGAAAAAGTAGTAGTAGTAGTAGCCAGCGATGGACAATACTTTTAATGATTCACTTGGAACAATTTTTTCAGAATAAAGTTGTATTTTCATCAAAAGACAGCGATAACTTAGTTGCGCATATATATTATATATTTTTTTGTAATCAATCGAAGATTTTTTCTCACCGATAAATATTTGTCAAAATTCGATTTTCGTTTTTGAGAAACCGCCAGTTTGTCAAATTTATTTTGCTTATTCCTTCTATTAATTATTAGATTTAGCATTACTTTAACGAAATCTGTTTGGCTTTTTAATTTCAGAGGATCCAGTGGTCACCGCAAAACGTCTTTTTTGAGAGGAGCTCCCGGAGTTCAGCAGTAGCTGCTTTCCAAATAAATATTTTTACTAATACTAAATCTTAAAATACAGTTACAAGATAACATAATATGTGTCCAAATTTTAAGATCAATAAATTTTAAAGTTTTCTCAGAAAAAGTCCTGGAAAATTCGTTTTTTTTCGGGCTTCTAACTGTATATAACCTTATAAGTCCAGCGACCAAATTTAAGCGCCTCGCCTTTGCCAATTGAGCTCTAGCCTAATGTGTTGTGGATAGATGAGTCCTAATTTCAGTTTCAGGGTACATTTGGCAGAACATTCACGCATTTTTTACAAATCCTACGCAGTAGGGCAGCGCAGCCCTTAACATATTCGGAGTCAGTTATGTTTTGGTGGTGCGTGGCCTTCTACGGGTATAGAGAACTCGTGTCCATTGACGGCACTCTAAACGAAGCCGGATATATTGGCAGTCTTAGTAATTATGCATTCACATCAACCAACAACCTTTTTCCAACCAACGACTGGATTATACAACTTGATAACTATAATGCCTTCAAGGGTCACAGAAGAGAAGCCACCAGAGTCATAAGGCTGCATAAACTGAAATTCTACGAAAATCAGCTTAGCATAGCAATAGGACCTAAAAAAAATCGAATTACATTCGTGAAATAGAGATTGGCAACAGAAGTGAGCAAGTTTCCGAAAATAACGGATGATTTTTTAGCTATTATCTTTTTAAACAGTTGGTTTAAACAGCTAACGCACGTTTCGTGTTTTGTTTCACTGTCAAACATCTTCAGTTTGGTCCATAATTTAACCATGAATCGTCTTACAAACGAACATCGCTTGCAAATCATTGAATTTTATTATATTTATTGTTCTGTTAAGAAAGTTTATCGCGCGCTTCCTCCATTTTATGGTCAGTTTAATTGACCCACTGAAGCGGCTATTCGAGCTATTGTGACTAAATTTAGAACCAAATTTACATTATTGGACATCAAACCACCAACACGCTTACGTAGAGTGCGAACTGAAGAAAATATCGCAGCTGTATCGGCCAGTGTTAATGATCACCATCAATTATCGATTCGTCGCCGTTCGCAGCAATTGGGCCTCTGTTACTCTATAACGTGGAAAATTTTGCGAAAGAATTTAGGTGTGAAGCCTTTCAAAATACAGCTGGTGCAAGTTTTGAAGCCGAACGACCTACCGCAACGCAGAACTTTTGGTGAATGGGCTCTTGGAAAGTTGGCGACGAAAATCATTTTTGGATCAATAGGTAAATAAATAAGCAGAATTGTCGATTTTGGAGTGAAGATCAGCCAGAAGAATTGCAAGAGCTACCAGTGTATCCAGAAAAGGTCACAGTTTGGTGCGGTTTATGGGCTGGAGGTATATTATTATTGGACCGTACTTCTTCAAAGTTGCTGCGAATCGTCACGTAACTGTGAATGGTGAGCGCTACTGTGAAATGATATCCAACTTTTTTTTGCCCAAAATGCAAAAGCTTGTGGTTTCAGCAAGACGGTGCCACATGCCACACAGCACGCGTAACAATGGATTTGTTGAGAGGCGAGTTTGGTGAACATTTTATTTCACGTTCAGGACCTGCCTTTAGATTATTTTTTGTGCGGCTATGTTAAAGTTATTGACTATTCAGACAAGCCTGCTTCAATTAACGCACTGAAAGACAATATTAAAGCATTTATATGTGAGATACCGACCGAAACATTGGAAAGAGTATGCCAAAATTGGACTAAGCGGATGGACCCTTTGAAGCGTAGTCGCGGTCAACATTTGCATGAAATAATCTTCAACCATTAAATTATATGGACTGTACTATCGATTTAAATATAAATTTCATGCATTTTTCTGAATTTTACGTGTGTTTTTTTGAAAAACTTTCCTGTAGCTCTTAAAAAAGTACCCTTTATAAACGTGAATGAGCTGAACGGAAAATTTGTGCATTTGAGTATATGTCGTGAAATGTATCGGGTACGTATGGAGCAATGCCTGGTTTTACATTTTCTAATATTGATGATTTTGTGGTTGCCGAGTCCGTCCTCAGTGTGAAATCTAATGCGATTGGTCTAGGTGGCATTCATTCCAAATTTTTTAAATGTTTATTGCCTAAAATTTGACCTTATGTCACTTATGTTTTAGTATGCAGCGTGCAGCATTTTAACCACCTCTGTTTTTCCGGCTAAAATCATTCCAATTAGGAAATCGAATGTGGAGTTTAGACCCATCGCAGTACTACGTTTTTGTCCAAAGTACTTGAGCGCATAAGACATGCTCAGATAAATTATCTGCTTGTTAATCAGTACCAATCTGATTTTAGATCCAACCGAAGCTGTATAACTACGTTAATTAGGGTATCGGGTGACATCGGACTAAACATTGTCAATGATCGCGTAACTTTATTAGCACTTCTGGATCATTCTAAAGCTTTGGACACTGCCAATCACGCGCTTCTAGCTTTGAAACTTAGCAGCTTGTTTGATTTCTCATCGACATCATTACATTTAATAAAATCATACCTCAGTCATCGCTCATAAGCTGTTTGTGCCGGTGACAATGTGTCTAACTATTGTATTTACCCGTAACTAAAGGTGTTCCCCATTCGGCTCGATTGTTGGCGCTCTATTGTTTGTGTGTTCTACAAATATTTTATATTTATATAAAATCTACTTCAGTGATGAGGCAAATTTCCACCGTATTTGGGCGAATGATAATCCAAGAGTGATTTTTTCCAAAATGACGCCGGTCTGGCAGGTACTGTGAATAGTGTTCGCTATCGTGAGATGATAACGAACATTTTATGACCCAAATTGGAAGATATGGATGTGGACGATATGTGGTTTCAACAGGACGGTGCCACTTGTCACACAGCTAACGAAACAATGGCTCTTTTGCGCGAAAAATTTGATGGCCGAATAATCTCACGTCGCGACGATGTCAATTGGCCGCCAAGATCATGTGATTTGACACCGTTGGACTTATTTCTTTGGGGTTATTTGAAAGAAAAGATGTACGTCGATAAGCCAGCAACAATTCAAGAGCTAAAGGATAAGATAATTCGACACATTAACGGCATAGAACCTCAATTATGTATCAGCGTCATCGAAAATTTGGACCATCGGATGGAGGTGTGTCACCGATGCCGCGGCGGCTATTTGGCCAATATTTTGTTCCATGCGTAATTGAGCCATACCAATATTATCATAATAAAGATAAATGATAATAATTTCTTAAAGAAATTGTATTTTATTCAAAATCAACACCGGCCCTTGAAACTTAACCAGCCTTTAGTAAAAATGTAAAATGTGAGCCTATTATAACGCCGCCGTAGCCGAATGTGTTGGTGTGTGACTACCATTCGGGAATGCGTGCATGAAAGAGCAAAATCTCCATGCATGAAACATCAAAATGATAGCCAAGGTTTTTTTCTAATAGTGGCCTCCGAGTGTGATTCTGCCATGAAAAAGCTCCTCATAAAACACCATTTGTCGTTCGGAGCCGGCTTAAAACTGTACGTTCCTTCCTTTGTGGAAAAACATCAAGACCCAGGAGGAGTTCGGCCAAACACCTAACAGAAGTGTACGCGCCAATTACTATTTTTAAAAAATCATGCATTCACATCAGCCAACAAACTGTTCCCAACCAACGACTGGATTTTTACAACATGATAACGTACTCTGTCTTCGCGCCAATTAAGAAGAAGAAGAACGTACTCTGTCACAAGGTTAGGCTATCTAAAAAATTTTTGAGTGAATCAAACTGTACTACCTTGGCTACCTCAATGTCCAGATTTAAATATTGTTGAAAATGTTGTTTTACAAAACAACAACACACAGTCAATCAGAATAGGAAGGATGAAGGAAAATTCATGAGACAATCGAAGAAATCAAGAAAATTTGGGATAAGTTGAAAATTCCGTTTCTACACAACTTGATTGGCTCCATTCCTTCCAGGCTAAAAACAGTAATCGGTGCCAAAGGTAATGAAATGAAATATTAATGAATATTCTTAAAAAATATTAATACAACGTCTTGAAGTAACATTTGCTTTCACAAACAAATAACTTTTTAATGCTGTGTAAATACTTTGGACGTTAGTAGGCAATAATTCATGCTTTTTTTTAAATGTGAAATACCCTATGATCAAAAAGTACCGGGAATGTTTAATTTAAACGAAGCACGCACGTGGGAACCGGCCCATATATTTTCCTTATGTTGGTAAATAGGACTGAAAGACACACATCTGTCACTTTTTAGCGGTGGCTTTACACCGAAACAACGCGCTGAAATAACGCGCATATCGCAAAAACTATCGCGGCAAACAGGCACCATCTGACAATACTATTCGTCGTTTGGTGTCGAATTTTTTTGAGCACGGGACAGTAGGAGATCGTCAACATGCCGTTCATCAACGACCAAGACGTTCCAATTACCTTGTTGAGGCAGTGAGGGTGAGCGTTGCCCAGGAGTCAACAGTGTCGTATCGTCGTCGCGCTCAGTATTTCGGCGTCAGTGAAACCACAATGCGGCGCATTTTAAAGGATGATTTAAATTTATTTCCGTATAAAGCGCAATTGACACAAATAATATTGCCAACGACCATTCACGTCGCTTGGAATACGGCCAAACAGTCGCCCGAATGGTTGACATTGAACCCAATTTTTGGAAAAAATGTTAATGACTGACGAGGCACATTTTAGCCTCTCTGGCAACGTGAATAAACAAAATTGCCGTATTGGGGGAACTGAGAATCCACACGAGACTCATGAAACACCATTGCATGACCGGAAAGTAATTGTTTGGGCCGGCATTTGTGCCAAAACCATCGGCCATCGTTTTTTACCGAGAAAACGAATCGGTCGATGGAAACCGATATCGATGGATGTTGGCTCATTATGTCTACCCGCAAATGCGTGAGAAACGTTTAAACGGTTGCTGGTTTCAACAAGACAGTGCGCCATGCTACACTGCGAATGCAACAATTGAATTTCTGCAACGAAAATTCCCGAGACGTCTAGTGCCAAAAAGAGGCGACATCAACTGGCCCCCCAGATCACCTGACTTAAGCCCCCCCGGACTTCTTTTCGCGGGGTTTTTTGAAAAGTATTCTGAATTCTGATGTCGGTCACAAAAACCGCAAATTTTGTTCGCAGAAGAGCCGGAAAACGATATTCTGAAGATTGTGTGCTTCCTGGAGTCAAACGCCCCCAGTGTCCGCCAGAGGTCCCCAGAGGGACCAGGTCCGCTACATTTTGTTGAGTCTGTCCAGTTCTGTCCAGTACGTGGACGTGCTGCAAAACATTTTGCTGGCATATTTAGAAACCCTGAAGTATCCGAGAGACGAATACACTTTTATGCAAGATGGAGCTCCATGTCACACATCCAGGATGAGCATGAATTGAATTCAATCTGAATTCAATGGAAATAATGGTTTTGCAATGACCTGACAATTCACCGGACCTTAACCCCATCGAAAATTGTTGGGCATACGTCAAATCGGCAGTATATGTATATATATAATTGGCGCATACACTCTTTTTGGGCGTTTGGCCGAACTCCTCCACCACGAACCAAATCAAGGACCTACAGTTTCAAGCCGACTCCGAACGGCAGCTATTTTTATGAGGAACTTTTTCATGGCAGAAATACACTCGGAGGTTTGCCATTGCCTGCCGAGGGGCGACCGCAATTAGAAAAATGTTTTTCTTAATTTTGGTGTTTCACCGAGATTCGAACCAACGTTTTCTCTGTGAATTCCGAATCGTAGTCACGCACCAACCCATTCGGCAGTATATCAGCGGAGTAATACCACAATACAACAGCTTAAGGAAAACATCGAAGATGTGGTGTATAATGACCAAAATCTTAAGACGCAGATAACACAGTGCGTAGCCAGATGCCTCAGCGAATTGCGGTTGTCTTAACCGCAAGGGGAGGAGCCACGAAATATTAGTTTAAAATAAATATTTTTTTATGCAAAAATGTCAAGAAGCTTTTAATAAAAACAAATATAATATGTAAACTTTTTTAAATGCTTTAAAACCTTTTGCTTTTGTAATTTTTATCATCGGTCATAATTCAATGGCCAGGTACTGTACATACATAGTTTTTCTCTGTACTTAGAACCATTTATTTACAGCAAATACTTCAGATTTAGAACAAAGATTTGGAAAATCTGCATTGGTGCCCTTCTTACAATTCGAAGCTGCAGTCGCACACGCTTTGTATATTGGGAAGTTGATCATATTCGTAGTTGCATAGTTACAAGCCATAAGGAACGCCTTGTACGACTTGCCCGATACTGCGTAGGTGGAAGCAGCGCATCCCACACGAATATTTCGATCCGCCACCATGACGGTAAAGTGGCCAATAGTACTAAAAATATTTAAGAAATATTTGTTAGACAAATTTGTTTTTAAATTATTTTCAAATGCTCAAATACTCACAGGCCCTGATAATTATTTGGATATGCATTTATGTAAGCCAATTTGGTGTCCTTAATTTCATTATACCACATATCGATCGAGTGTTGCGCCAATTTCGCAACGTCGGGTGTACCATAGAAAGTGATCCAAGCTAGATTCTGGCCCGAATATTTGAAAGCATCGGTATTGTGGCAGGCATCGTGCTTCATTTGGCATTGTTTGACATTCAACGCAGCCAAAGCGGCCAGTTCGTCGTCCCATTGCATGGTGGCCATACGGCAAGCCGGCTTCAAATTCGTCCCGCCGCCAGCCACTAAATTACGCTTGACATTGTGCGCATTGACAATCGCATTCCGATTTGCCTGTGTTAGAGTAACCAAGCTGGGACTTTTGCAGGAGGACGCGAAGTTCTGTTAAATTTCGAGTTTAAAATGTTTAGTTAAATTAAATATGCGCAGGCCGTTGAGCCATCAGTGAGTTAAGGGGAATAACATGCTTTTTTTGGAGCGTGCCGTAATTGACTCTCTGATGGAAGCCTGAGCTATCACCTCCACGCGGTAACGGCTGGAAACTTCTGTGTATTTGTTGGTGGACGTAGTTTGTTATTTTGTTAACAAATACTTTAATCGATAAATACGCAGAAGGCTAAGATAGACAGACTCCTAATCCAAGGCGGAACAGCATATGCCGAGGGATGCGTGGCTAAGAGGATGCTTAGTCGTGAATATGCGAACTCCGGATACCTGGTGACTTCCGGTTTTAATTAAATGCCTTCCCGCGGTACAAGGGCTCTGCCGTGGGTGACCTCCCTTCCCTAACACTCGTGGGAATCACATGGACACAAAACAAGAAAAAACAAAAACCAAACACGACGAATCTGCTGCTGGGCAATCGTCGTCGGTCAACTCGACCGAATCAGCCATCGGGCTGAATAACCCTCTTTCGGCTGCGCGCAGCGTTGTTGGACATGCGCCTAGTCAACCTTCAACAGCATCTACTTTGGCAGGTGCTGCTGATAAGAAAATCCCCGCATCAACATCCACACAGTCTAATGAAGACCGACCTTTCCTGGCTCCTAGGCCAACGTCGGAACATTTAGAATCCGGTCATGAGTCAATGGACTCCTCTGATACCGACACCCTGTGTGGAGACAACAATAGTGTTGTCTCAGAAAAATCTGGATGCACGGTCATTGGTTCAGACCTTGGTAAACTGAACCTAACATCTGGCTTCGTCAAAATGAAGTCAGCTGAGAAAAGGCGTTTCAAGCAAGCGATGGCAAGTGGTCACTCTAGAGAGAAGGCTCTGGAAATAGCAAGAAATGCCTCCACGGCGAAAAGAGTGCGCTCGGAAGAGTCAGCCAAAGAAACGCCAGGTGGCAAAAAACCCAAAACGTCTTCGCACGTGGGAAGGCCAACTTTTAGCCAAGTGGCTAGCATTGTTCGGCTGGGTATTGTCCCTTCTGATCTAGCTAAGTCACCTTTTAACAAAGAACAATTGGTTCTTATTCAAGAAACGGTTATTGACGTAATGATCGAGGTCGACGACAATAACAAGCCAGTATTTGAGGGTGCAATACACAGGAACGGTTGGTTGCTGTTTCTTTGCTCCAATAATGACACGGCCAAATGGATGCGAAGCAATTTCGATCTTATTAAGAAGAAATGTGGGTTAGAAATGATGCTCGTGGAGGAAAATGATTTTCCTAAAACGTTCATCGTGAGGGGTTTCTTCCCACAGAGTATTGAACTCTCTAACGAGAAAATTCTTGCGACCATTGGGGTCCAGAACAATCTGGCAGCCAAACACTGGAAAGTGATCCAAAGGTCGACCGAAGGTGCCTCACTTCACCTTGTCATGACGGTTGACGACGAATCGCTGAGTAAGCTAACAGAGCTGAAAGGCAAAATTGCATATCGCTTCGGCCATGTGCGCCTTATCCTCAAAAACAACAAAGTACCTGCCGCAACATCCATAAGTAGTGCTGTTGGGCATACTGATGAAACGGCACCCAAAGAGGTGGAGAAACCCTCAACAAGCAAAGCGGCGTTAGAGCGACAAAACGCGATAAGGGTCGTGAAAAAGGCTACCGCTGCAGTTCGGCACACACAGGTGCCAAAGCAAGCAAAACCACGGCCGGTGGGGGGTCATAAGGACCACAAAAACAAGGGACCTCGGGGCGCAAGGCTCCAGCACCTTGTGGCAGAAAATAGCCAAAAATGAGCACATTGAAGGTGCTACAGGCGAACTTGCACCATGCCACAGGAGCATCAGCCACCATGTGCAAGAGATTCGCCGAAGAAAAAATATCCATAGCTCTACTGCAAGAGCCGTGGGTATTTGGTGGTCAAGTTAAAGGACTATCTAGCAGGGAATGTAAGTTGGTTTATTATCACTGTCCGCGTCCAAGGGCTGCGATAATGGTAGACAATAACACTAACTACTTTCCACTTTCAGAGTTTGCCAGCCAGGATCTGGCAGCTATCCAAATAGAAATCGCAACGGAAAAGGGGACACAGGAAATTGTTTGTGCGTCTGCCTACTTCCCGGGCGATTCCAACGATATACCTCCTGTAGAGGTGCAGGCGTTTATTGAGCACTGTCACTCACGGAACATACAGTTCGTGATCGGATGCGATGCAAACGCGCATCACTGTATCTGGGGCAGCTCGGATGTCAACAATAGAGGTGAGTCTCTCTTAAATTATCTGTTAAGCAAAAACGTAAACATTAGTAATAAAGGTACTAAACCTACGTTTATTAACGCTATTAGAGAGGAGGTACTAGACCTTACTCTAACAAGCCCATACATTGCTAACTTTGTGAGAAATTGGCATGTGTCTGACGAAGCCTCTTTGTCAGACCATCTACACATAAGGTTTGATCTACCAGGTAGAAGTGATCTCAGAAATGAGGTCTTCGATCCTAAAAGAACAAATTGGAAACGATATCAGGAATTACTAGAATCAAAGGTCGATTCACTGCCTATCAACATAAGTTCTGTTGGTGAACTAGATGAGGCAGCGTTTCAACTAAGTGATACAATAATTTCAGCATACCACGAAAGCAACGTACTCAAAACACGTAATGTGACTAGAAAGGTCCCATGGTGGAATGATAAGCTTGCCAAAATGCGTAAAGAAACAAGACAACTTTTCAATCGTTGTAAACATACAAAGGTATGGGACGACTACAGGGTTGCTCTAACAAATTACAACAAAGAATTGAGAAAGTCTAAACGCGAGTCATGGAGAAGATACTGTGAAAGTATTATCGAGGCGCCAGAGGGCGCCAGGCTCCATAAAGCTTTGTGCAAGGAACACTCAAACGGTGTTACAACTTTAAAAAGACCAGATGGGTCTTATACAAAAAATCGGAAAGATACTTTGGAATATATGCTTCAAGTACACTTCCCGGGATCTATAGATACGTCATCGACAGAGAGGGATGATCAGTTAACACCAGACCAAGGGGTCGTGGCTAACAAAAAATCCTGGAGTCTGTCAGGACGTATCTTTACCCCAAACAAAGTACGGTGGGCCGTTGGGTCCTTCCAATCATTTAAAGCACCAGGGGTAGACGGTATTTTTCCAGCCCTCCTCTTACGAGGGATAGAAATACTAATAAAACCACTTGTTGCCATTTTTAGGAATAGCTTTAGTATGGAATACATACCAAACGTTTGGCGTAAGGTCAACGTGATATTTATTCCAAAAACGGGCAAGAGGTCCAGTGAACTTCCAAAGTCATATAGACCTATTAGTTTAACTTCGTTTCTCCTAAAAACAATGGAAAGATTGGTGGATCTTCACATTAGAGAAAACCTAGAAAAGAACACACCCTTGCATAAATCGCAGTACGCATATAATAAAGGGAAATCTACAGAAGGAGCTCTTCACTTTCTCGTATCAAAGATAGAGAAAGCTCATTATTCTAAGGAAATCGCCTTATGCGCATTTTTAGATATCGAGGGTGCATTTGATAATACAGATTATCGCTCGATTGATAGAGCATTACAAAATAAAAACATTGACAAGCCGACCATAGGGTGGGTAAAGGCAATGCTGGAAAGCAGAGAAATCAGCTCATCTCTAGGAGATGTATCAGTCTCAGTCAAAGCATTAAAAGGATGCCCCCAAGGTGGTGTTTTGTCACCTTTATTATGGTCCTTGGTTATTGACGACCTCCTAGTCAAACTAAGTGAGTTAGGCTTGGAGGTAATTGGCTATGCTGACGATATTGCAGTGATTATTCCTGGCAAATTCGACAGAACAATATCCAGCATTATGAATCAAACATTAAATTTCATTCTAAACTGGTGTCGTGCAGAAGGACTTTCTATAAATCCCAGCAAGACTATTATTGTACCTTTCACAAACAGATACAAGTTGGACCTTGGTTCAATTACTGTCGAAGGAACAAATATAAACTATTCCAATGAGGTCAAATATTTAGGAGTTGTTCTGGATAAAAGATTAAATTGGAACTCTCACCTTAAATCGGTGATAGATAAAGCCACCAGAGCCATGTGGGCATGTCGCAGTCTCCTGGGGAGAACATGGGGTATTGACTCCAAAATGATTCATTGGATGTATACAATGATGGTTCGACCAATCATTACCTATGCGTCCCTTGTTTGGTGGCCCAAAACCACACAAGAAACAGCCAAGAAATTACTGGCAAGTCTTCAAAGGCAGGCCTGTTTGTCTATAACAGGTGCCATGCGAAGTTGTCCTACAACTGCAATTGAAGCGATAGTAGGATTATCCCCACTGCATATATTCATATGGAAATGTGCAGCTAGAAATGCACTAAAAATGCAAATCTTGTCAAATAAGGAATACAGTGACTTTGGTCATATGAGTATTCTAAGAAAAATACCGGATTGGGATATTAGCTGTTCAGTAACAGACTACATGATTCCGAAACGGGTCTTCAATAGAAATTATGAGATAATTATCTCAGACCGTGATGAATGGGAAATTGGAGGACCTTGGGTTAACCCAAAAAGTCTGAAATGGTTCACTGATGGTTCAAAAACAAATACTGGAGTTGGTGCCGGGATCTTTGGACCCAACACAAAAATTTCAGAACCCATGGGCAAATGGCCCAGTGTCTTCCAGGCCGAAATCCAAGCGATTTCGATCTGTGCACTGACAAATCTAAAAAGGGGTATCAAAGGGGCCCACATAACTATATATTCGGACAGCCAAGCGGCACTGAAAGCACTAATGTCTCATTCTTTGGAGTCGAGACTAGTGGAAGAATGTGTAAACAATCTTCAAGAATTAAGTACAAAAAATACGGTTGTACTTTGCTGGGTTCCAGGTCACTCTGGAATCGAGGGTAACGAAATTGCTGATGAACTGGCAAGGGCTGGATCGACATCAGACCTTATAGGACCAGAACCATATTGTGGTATCAACTGGGCGGAAGCTAAATCTAGGGTAGACCAGTGGGAACATACTCTCAGAATAGCTTACTGGGAAGATAATCTGAAACTTCGTCAAGCCAAGAGGTTGGTTAGACCTTTTACCTACAAAAAGGAACTGATTAACTTACGGAAAGTAGATATCAGGAAAATAGTAGGCTTTCTTACGGGCCACTACTATCTAAACTATCATCTTAACAGAATTCAACTTCTCAGGGACACTGAGTGTAGACTCTGTTTTGAGGATGATGAAACAACGGAGCACTTATTGTGCGAGTGCGTTGCACTGGCTAGAACCAGAATGCAAATTTTCCACCGTGATCAACTGGATCCGGAAGAAATAAAGAAAGCTCCTATTACAGATATACTAAGGTTTATACGTATAGCAGAAAAATTGTTGGAAGAACATGGCTTTCAACCAACTCCTTTCCAAAGGCAGAGAACAACTAGGCAAACTAGAACCTGATGTAGTGGTCGGGTAACTTTCGCGGATGATCAGAAGGATCATCCATATTAAATTAGGTAGCTTGACACAAAAGATCTTTTAGGTCGCAGTGTCGGTCATTGGACCACCTACTAGGATAAATTATTATTATTATTATTAATATGCGCACTTTGGGCTTTAAGTATTTCGAAGTATCCTTACCCCATTGTTGTTGCATGCGATATGCTTGCTGGAGCTGCACAAGGAGCTGTCGCAATAGTTCGTGGCGGAAATGATTTCAAATGTCCCCAACAAAAAAGCGAGGAAGGTGAACTTCAACTGCATTTTCAACTCTTAACTAATTATTTTTTTGTGTGTTTGCGATTCCGTATGACTGGTAGAGCACCAAAAGTGGGACTGTGAAAAATGTTGCGGCAATGGTGCTTTTAAGGGGGTTTTCATTCGCACTTTCAATTGGAACAGATAGCGGCTTTAGGCAAAGTGTAAGTATTATTTCACTGTGCGCGAGTCGCAGATATTTACACAAAGAGCGTATAACTATATATCTGCTATGTGCGGATGTCATACAGATGTGGTCATATTATTAAGAATGTTGTGAATCGAAAGAGGAATTTTTATTTTTTCTGTAAATGGTTTCCAAATAATACAGAAATTGCTTACTAAATAGGAAGTTTGGTTATTTAAAAATCAGAACTAAAGCTGTAAAGTGTCTTCTTAGATTTCATATATGCGAGGGGGGTTCAATAAGTATCCGTGTTAGAAATGGATACACCTTTTTTCCGAAATTCTTTTATTTTTATTTTTCAACATAGTCCCCTTTTAGAAAGATACACTTCTCTCAACGCTTTGGCCACTTTTTAACCGCTCCAAAAAATTGGATTTGTCGAACTCTCCAATCTGTCTCGCCGCTGACTTCTTCGTTTGAACTAAATATTTTTCTCGCGAGACATTTCTTCATGTTAGGGAACAAGAAACAGCTTCAGGGAGCCAGATCAGGTGAATACGGGGGGTGCGGCAACAATTCATGTAATTTGGCGGTGACAACTCCGGTTAAATGTGCTGGTGCATTATTGAGATGAAGTAGCATCTTCTTTTTCGTCAAATGCGGCCGTATTTTTTTTAATCAAATTTTGTGAAAACGATCCAATAACACACTGTAGTATTGTTCAGTGATCATTCTTCCTTTCTCTAAAAAATCCGTGAGCATGACGCCGTTCGCATCCCAAAAAATCGTCACCATGACCTTTCCGGACAATGAAACTGTCTTCGCTTTCTTTGGAGCAGATTCACCGAGAGAAATCCATTGTTTTGATTGTTGCTTAGTTTGTGGTGTGTCCAAGTTTCACCAACAGTGACAACTCGACGCAAAAATTCCATCGGATCTCGCTTAAATTGCTTCGCACACTGCTTCGAAGTTAACAGTCGCATCCGTTTGTTGTTCACCGTGAGCAATCGCGGCACCCATTGGGCCGACAATTTTTTTGTCGCCAACTTATCATGTAAAATATTAATTACCGTTCCGATCGTTCTCTGTTCCGACCTCTGTTACTTCGCACACTTTCGTTCGTCCATCAGCGAGAATCATGTCGTGGACTTTTTGAATGATTTCCTGGGTAATCACGTCTGCCGAGTGTCCTGGTCGCTCCTCATCAAAAACGGTTGTTCGCCCACGTTTAAACTCGTTGAACCAATATTTAACTGTGGTCATAGATGGCGAAGTGTCCCCATAGACAGCATCCAACTGTGCTTTTATCTCCTCGCGTTTATTCTCATCTAAAAACAAAAAGCGAATTATCGAATGATTCTGCACTTTTTCCACCTTAGCGAAAATCACGAAACACGTTTTACTCGAATAACTGCCAAGTCCGAACTAACCTCTCAGTCAGTCTCAAATTTGTTCTGCTGTCGTTTGATAAATGGCTCCATACGATGGCAGCACCAGCTTCTCTCAAGAAAGCCCTCTTTCATCAAACACGGGTACTTATTGAACTGTCCTCGTATTTATTTGTTACGCCTCCTTCCATATACAATCCTACTTTATAAAAACAATGCACTATGCGAATCTTTCATGGTTCGAAACAGTGCTAGGACTCTTCTTGTGCTAGCACCTTCAGCACAAGTATTCGCTTCAACCTGGTGCCCTATGTTCCGCTAGGGAATCAAGAAAACAATGATGATGATCCGCTTCAACGAACACATTGACCCTGTGTTTTTATTGCTATAGCAATTAGAACTTATGAACTCCTTCATATCCTATGAATTTTTACATCATCGTTTGAAAAAGTCGGAAAATCTTCTACTTGTGTAATTTACCGGGAATCATCTCTAATTAGCTAGCAACGGCTGTATGTTCTTCAAATTTTAAATTTAGCGAACAGACTCACGTGAGTATTCTTTAATTCTGCCATATTTTAACGTTTGTTGATAAAGTTGTTCGCTTTTCAACGTCAATTATGTACGTAAGTAGATAATTTTTGGTTTTTTTCCGTTCCCAAAATTGGTAGTTTTTTCAAAGTTTGGTGCAAAGACCTTAACGAGAATAACGAAATGCGATCAATTTATGTACAAATTACATTGGAGAAAAAAATATTATTTTCTTGGAAGATGGATGAAATGATCGAGCTTAAACAATTTAAAGTTAACGTTCTATTTGCAAATCTTTGGCCTAACGAAGTGAAATCGACCCATTACCTAAACGTGTGGTAAACTGAGGATGAGAAACGGGTTACATACGACAATATTGTGCGAAAACGATCGAGGTCAAAGCGTGATGAAGCAGTTCAAACGGTGGCCAAACCAGGACTAACGGCCAGGAAGGTGCTACTTTGTACTATGTGGGACTTTATTTAGATCTACATGGACGGATCTAAAATGGATACCGGTGTAGGATCAGGGTTACAATGCGAAGAGCATTTTATCAGTGAATCCTTTAGTGTTTTTCAAGCGGAAATAAACGCTTTTCATGAAATCTTAAGATGGTTAGAGAAAACAGAAGATCATAAAAAGATATCTGCGTTCTATCAGAGTGCCAAGCTACCAGCTCAGGATGCTTTCCAAATAACATCGAGCAGTGAGTGAAGGCATGATTTCTGTCGCAGTTGTAGGAATGAAAAGGAGTTGGAACCAATTTAACACCTTTTTTGCACATCTCCGGCTCTAGTCAGAAGCGGGAACCGATATTTAAGATCCTATTTCTTAATGAATATAGATAATCTATACACTTCAGGTATCAACAACCTTTTACACTTTGTCCAAGGCTCAGGATGGTTCAATTTGGAAGGGGAAGTATAGCCCAGCCCACAACAGACCCATTCCCTATATTCTATGCGGCTGCCAAACCTACCTACTAGTTATGAGTTGCTCTACTGCCAACAACCGGACCGTTTGAAGCTAGCGATTTACCAGAAATTGCCAAAACTGGCCAACAGAACAGGTGTTGTGTTCCAACGCAAGGTCACACACGACTTTAGTGACTCACCAAAACCTCCGGGAGCCTGGTTGGGAAGTTCTAAGGCTTCCACCATATAGGCCGGACCCTGCACCAAACGATTACCACCTTTTTCTCTCTTTGCAAATCTTCCTGAGTGATAGAAAATTAATATCGAGAAGAGATTGTGAAAATCGATTACTAGAGTTTTTCGCTGATAAGCACCAACACTTCTGTGAGAGAAAGGCATTAGGAAGCTACCTTTAAAATTGCGACAATTTATAATATACAATGAAACCGGTGCTTATTTGACCCGATTTAATCGGACAATTTGAAACAATAAAGTTTTGAATTTTACGCAAAAATAATGGATTGCTTTTTCCCCGAAGAATTTTGTGTTTACTCCGTGGTTGAAACACGCAATAGGTCAGGATTGCAGTAATTAGCTGTAAATGCCTCATTAGTTGTTATTAAAATTGTCAGAATATTTGTGGTGATAAGAGTCCCATTGGCTTTTAGCTTAGAACCCACCACAAACTGATATTCATACTAAAGTTGGTTTCAAGTAAATGAAAAAGAAATTTACGAATGTGTGTACACCTAAGTAAATATTCAAAACTAATAAATATGTCTCATTTTCAAAGTATTGGATGAAATTCTGAAGCAACACCGGCCCACGAAACTCAACATTTGCCTACACACGTGAGCAAGCAGGTATTGTACCGTTAGCGTCAAAAGAAAGTAAACGTCACATATTTACTTGTTTATTTATCTACTCATTTATTTAATAAATTATTTTCTTACTCTTTCATTTTATTTATTTAATTATTTATTTGCTTATTTATTTATTCAGTGGTTCAATTTCAATAATTCGTTCTGATAACTTCGAGTTTATTTATTCACTAGTCTCTGCTCTCGATACACTGTTTTGTGCGATCTAAAAGCTTTTCGAAAGAGTGTTTCAGGTCAATGACCGGAATGTCTTTCAGGATGTGGGCACAAGCCTTTTGCATGGCCTCTATGGGCGCAAAACGTTTTCCTTCCAAGGCCAAATGCAATTTTCCAACAGGGAGCCATATCAGGTGAATGCGGTGAGTGATTGATGGTTAAAATGCGATTTCTAGTCAAAAAATCAGTCACCAAAGTGGATCGATGAGATGGTGCATTGTCATGCAATAAGCGCCAGCTTCCTCCTTCGCGGTATTCAGGGCGAATTCGACGAATTCGACGAACGCGATGCAACAAACGCTTCCAAATGCCAAGACTGTTTGGCCCGTTCGCATGAGCCCCTTGTGGACAATTCTCTTGGAATGGTAAAACCAAACGATCATCGATTTGATTTTTGACTTCTCCAAACACAATTTTTGGGTGGTGCCTCGTCTGGGGCCTTCCATTTGGCACTTTGGCGCTTAGTTCCAGGTTCATGTTGGAAACACCAGGTTTCATCACCAGTTCGAATGTTGTAGAGGAAGTGCTCGTCTTTTCTCGCCTCTTTAATGAGGTCTTTCGAATGTTGAATTCTGAGCAATTTTTGGTCCGCAGTTAACTTGTGCGGAATAAAACGTGCACAGATTTTTCGTAAGCCCAAATGATCAGTTAAATGCGATAAATCGATGTTTTGAAGATATTCAACTCCGACTCCATGAATTTCAACGGTGATTTAGGTTCATTTTGATAAATTTACGAAAAATTTCGATAGAGTTTGCGGTGATTACTGATTTTGGGCGGGCCGTTTGTTCATTGTCATTTATATCCCCGCAACCATCTCTGAAACATGTAAACCCCTCATGAACTCTGGCACGAGATAGACACTCATCGCCATCAACTTTTTTCATCAACTCAAATGTTTTGGCAAAGGTTTTACCGATTTTAAACACGAAATTTGATACTAACTCTTTGTTCGAAACTTATTTTTGTACCGATGACACAAATATACTGACACTTTAGACGCAATAACATCGCTTCCATTGAACCGAATGTCACCAAGAATTTACTGGAAGTCAGTTAGGGATGACCTAACCAGCGCAGCCGTTGAATTTTAATGCGCTTTATTACGTTGATGTCGGCGTACAACTCGTGATTCCATCGTATTTTATATGCATCATTCACGCAAATCGGACCTTTGATCTTCCGAAGAATTTTTCTCTCGCAGCTCCTAATATCGTCCATCGGTGTTCGTCAATATCCAGAACTCAGCGCCATTTAGTAAGACCGGGAGGATGAGTAATTGGTAGAGTTATTTTTTTGTGTAACGAAAGAGGGCTTTGCTGATCCATTGCCCAGCACAAAGTAGCACCTGAGTTATTTTTCGCTGGATCTCTTGGCTGACATTGTTGTTGGTGCTAGTGCTGGAACCTAGATTGATAAGTCCTTGACTTGTAATTGTCAATCGCAACCTGCTGTCCAGTACGCGCAGACTTTTTGGTTGTTGACACAAGGTACTTTGTCTTGCCCTCGTTTACCGGAAGATCCAGTCGACGGGATTATTTTTCAAAACTGGAGAAAGTTGCATTGACTGCCTTTTGACCAATGCGAACGATGTCGTGTAAGCGAGACACTTTTACAGGAAATAGTGCCGGAGATGTCAAATAATTTTCTGCATCGGCGCGAATAATTTTCTAAATCATCAAATTGAAAAAATTCCATGAAACCCCGTTTCGTTTAAAATGGCGCCGAAAGATCTTTGCCAATTCTCATTGCGCTGGTAGTGTTTGTTAGGCTCATCCTGCAAAGCCGGATGAGCTTTGTGGGAATGCCAAATTCAGACATGGCGACATACAGGTGATCCCTTTTCGTGCTGTTGCATCCAGCTTTGTAATCTAGAAAAAGATGGTAGGTGTCGATCTGCGTCTCCCTTGGGTCTTCTCCAGGATTTGGCGTATTGTGAAAATGTGGTCGGTGGTAGATTTACCATTCCTGAAACCACACTGATAAGACCCAATCAGTTTGTTGACGAGGGGTTTCAGCTTTTTACAAAGTACGGTTGATAGGACCTTGTTTGCGTAGGCTTATCACACGGTAGTTGGCACAGTTCGTGGGTCTCCATTCTTACAATCCGAACCAGGAGTCGGGCATGATTTGTAAATTGGGAACCCGACCCTATTCGTTGTAGCATAGTTGCATGCGACAAGACACGCTGGATTTCTCTGATTCGCTACTGTGTATGTGGCTGCAGCGCATCCTACCCGAATATTTCGATCCGCCACCATAACGGTAAAGATTCCAATAGCACTAAAAAAAGTGTAGAAATATTTTCGTTAGACGAATGAATGAATTGTAATTTCAAATGCCCAAATACTCACGAGCCCTGATTATCATTTGGATACTTATTTATATCATCCATTGTGGTATCCTTAATTTCCGCATACCACAAATCGACGAAACTTTGTATGACTTGCTCAATTGCATATGCGTGCCCGAGCTGCACAAGGTTTTGTTACAGTAAATCGTGGCAGAAACGATTCCAAATGTCGTTAACCAAAAAACGAAGAACGTGATTTGGAACTGCATTTTAAATTATTTTACTTATTTATTTAACTGATTATTTATTTGTATGCTTGCGCTTCCGTATGTCTGGTAGAGCACCCAAAGTTGGACTGTGCAAAATGCTGCTGAAATAGTTGATTCTAAAGTGTCAAGGTATAAATGTTGATTGAATACGCACGAACTTGCAAATATTTACCCTAAAATAGTATAACTTCTATGGCTGTAGACAGTATATTAATGCATTATGTGGGGGGCACGTGCTGGTATGTTTTCTGAAGACTGATACCTGAGTACGTGACACGTAGGTATCATACTAGCCCGGCTTAGGGTAACGGTACAATATTATATAATATATTTGAATATAAAATAGGTTAAAAAATTAGTTTTCTTTTCTTTTCTTTTGTTCTTCATTAAGCGTACAAAGTTAAACAAAATACTCTGAATTTCTTGGGGAAAAATAAAATAAATTTAAAAAAATAAATTAAAACAAAAAAATGTAAAAAAAACAGAAAAAATAATATAAAAAAAAATATTAAAAAAAAAATTCTTAAAAGAAAAATTTTGTAAAAAAAAACAATATAAAAAAACTAAGTAATTAAAAAAAAGTAATAAAAAAAAAATTATTTAAAAAAAATGTATTAAAAAAAATTAATTGAAAAAATGGTATCCTTTTTTCAAATCAGCGCAATTTTTTGCTTAAAACTTGCTTTTTATTATACCAAGGTTTTATTCGTGATAAAATAGCATGAAGAATGGACATGAAAACTATTGAAAAATACCATATTAAACCAAACTCATATCATTCCATATAAACACGGATTTCTTGTGAAAAAAAAAATTAATATAAATACAAAAAATTATTAAACAAAGAAACTTAAAAAAAATTAACTAAAAAACTAAATTAAAAAAAAAAAAACATTAATAAAAAGAATTAATTCAAAAACAAATTTATTAAAAAAAAATTTATATGTAAAAAATGATAAACAACTAATTAATTAAAGAAAGACAATTTAACAAAACAAAAGTATTGAAAAAAATAATAAAAAAAAAGTTATAAATATTAATGAAAACCAAATTTATTACAAAAATTTATTTAAAAAATTTATTAGAAAAAAAAAGTTAAAAACAAAAATTGTTATAAAAGAATTTATTAAAAAAAAATTTATTAAAAAAACATTAAAAAAAATTTATTAAAAAAAAAATTATTAAAAAAAAAATTTAATAAAAAAATATTACTAAAACAAAATATAAAAAAATTTAATGAAAAAAAAATTTACTGAAATCATTTATAGAAAACAAAAACATATGTAAAAAATGATAAAAAAAAGGTAATTTAACATAACAAAATTTTTGAAAAAAATATTATTAAAAATTATTAAAAAAATTAAGTAAAAAAAAAATTACTAAAAAAACAATAATTACAAAGAAAAATTATTATAAAAGAAATAGAAAAAATGAATTAGAAAACATATTAAAAAAAATAATTAAAAAAAAAAAATAAAAAAATTAAATAAAAAAAAGATTATTAAAAAAAAATTTAATAAAAAAAATTACTGAAAACCATTTATTGAAAAAAAACATATGTAAAAAATGATAAAAAACGAATTAATTAAAAAAAGGTAATTTAACAAGACAAAATTATTGAAAAAATATTTAAAAAAATTTTTAAAACAAAAAGTTATTAAAAATATTATTAAAAAAATTAATTTGAAAAAATTATTAAAAAAATTTATTAAAAAAAAATTATCAAAAAAACAATAATTACAAAGAAAAATTATTATAAAAGAAATAGAAAAAAAATGAATTAGAAAACATATTAAAAAAAATTATTAAAAAAAAAAACATACAAAATTAAATAAAAAAAAAGATTATTAAAAAAAAAGTATAAAAAATTTAATAAAAAAAACATTATTAAAAAAAATTTATAAAAAAAAACATTTATAAAAAATGATAAAAAACTAATTATTTAATAAGAGGTAATTCAACAACACAAAAAAAAAAATATTATTAAAAAAAAAATATTAAAGAAAAAGTTATTAAAAATATTATTGAAAACAAAATTAAAAAAAAATATATAAATAAAAAAAATTTTCAAAAAAAATTTTATAAAAAATAAATTAAAAACAAAAATTATTATAAAATGTTGAATTCTAAATACAACTCTGCAAACCAATCCTGGTCTCTTATACGAACAATTGTACTTCACTTACATGGAACTTTATACTTGTACAATTATACGTTAGATAGTAGGCGATGCCAAAAGAACTTTGTACTTATTAAACATTAGATAGTAGGCGATGACAAAAAATGTAAAAACGGCATTTATACAAAAAGTGTATTAGAACTTGTACATACGGACTTGTGCGGGCCTATGGGTGTGAATTCGGTTGGCGGTGCATCGTATTTTATATCATTTATAGATGATTACTCGCGATATAATGCAGTGTATTTTCTAAAAAGAAAATCCGAAGCGTTTGATATGTTTAAAATTTTTGCTGCGACCGCGGAGAAGCAGACTGGCCGTAAAATAAAAACCATTCGTAGTGACAATGGGAGAGAATTCGTCAACTCTCAGTTTAAAAATTGGTTACGAGAAAAAGGCATTCGGCATCAAACCACTGTGCCGTACAGCCCTCAACAAAACGGTGTGGCTGAAAGAGCCAACAGAACTTTGGTAGAAATGGCGCGATGCTTATTAAGCTCTTCTAAAATGCCACAATCATTGTGGGTTGAAGCGGTAAGCACGGCGGTATATATTAGAAACAGGTGTCCTACGAAAGTTTTAGGTGCAGTTACACCTTACGAGAAATGGTTATGGGCCCAGGTATCGATTTGGGTTTCTAAGTTCACGGTCAACATACATAAATAGAAGTTGTAATAATTCGGTTGATTTGCTTATCCGGTGTTAAAAGCAATAGTCGCGGTAAAATGGCTAACGCTTTAGCCAACATCGAAAAATTAAGTGGGGAAAATTATACCACTTGGTGTATTCAGTTAAAGAGTTTACTGATTACTCTAGATTTGTGGAGTGCAGTCGTTGATAAGTGTCCGGAGGAGGAGCCTGGAAAGACCATCTGGATAGTATGCGACAGAAAGGCTCTCGCTACTATAACATTGAGCGTCAAGCCAAGTGAGCTGATACATATTAAAAACTGTACCACAGCAAAAAGTGCATGGGACACGTTGAACGCGCTCTACAAAGCAGATACAGCGTGTAGAAAAGTTAACCTATTTAAAAAACTGATCCGATTTCAATTCAGACGCAGCGAGAAGTTTTCAGCTCAATTGAAGGAGTTCTGCTGTATTGTAGATGACTTAAAAGAAGTTGGCATATCCATGGAGGACGACTTTTTATCAATTTTGATGCTTTGCTCATTACCAGACGAAATGGAGAATTTTGTGGTGGCAATCGAGAGCAGGGACGCATTGCCGAAATTGGATAATCTCGTCGCGAAGATTCTGGAAGAGGAGCAAAGGCACGACGACAAATGCAGTAGCGCAGAAACGGCTTTTTCGGCAAACGAATCGAAAAAACGCGTTGGATTTTTTCGAACTAAAAGCAGCGGCGACAGAGGCGTAAGGACTGAGATTGGT
This sequence comes from Anastrepha ludens, assembly GCF_028408465.1. NCBI lineage: Eukaryota > Metazoa > Arthropoda > Insecta > Diptera > Tephritidae > Anastrepha > Anastrepha ludens. The sequence goes on along the minus strand of NC_071499.1, from coordinate 20,392,506 downwards.
GTCGGTAGTGGCAGAGGCGCTGGCGGCGGTAGCAGTAGCAGAACAAGACAAAAGGAAAATGGAACAGCGAACGAAAGCAAAACTTTCAGTAGGTACAACAACAACAACATAAAGTGCTTTAAGTGTGGACGGAGAGGTCATCTACGTTCTCAGTGCAGTTTTCAATCAAATAATTCACTCGTAGATGATAAAGCTTGGTCGTTTGTAGAGAAAGAGGAGAATTTGAGCGAGACTTGGATAATCGACAGTGGCGCAACGTCTCACATGTGCAAAGATGCTAAATTGTTTAGTTCTCTTGTTTGTGTAAAACATAGAATAGTTTTAGCTTCAGGTGCTTGCGTTTATGCACGCGGAAAGGGCACGGTTAATCTGAAAACAAAGTACACAACTGTTAATTTGAGAGACGTTTGGTATGTACCTGATCTACATTCCAATTTGTTTTCAATCGCTAAAGCTGCAGAGAGTGGAAATGTCATCACATTTACAGAAAATAATGCCATAATGCAAAACAAAAACAAAAAAACAATTCTTACTGGTGCATTGGAAAATGGCATATATGTTGCTAACGTTTTAGTGAACAAAAGTGCGGACTGTGTAAATGGGGTTAGTGATGACGCGAGTGATTGGCATAGGCGGTTTGGTCACATAAATACAAGTGATTTAAATAAACTTTCAAGAATGAATATGGTAAATGGTTTGAACTTTAAAATTTCAAAAAACATTGAATGCTTTACATGCGCGGTATGCAAAATCCATAGTAAGCCTTATGTGAAATATAGCGAGCGTGAAGAACATGAAAGAGCTGAGACTGAGTCTGATTACGAGGAGGCTGTTGCTGTAAACAATAACAAGAGGACGCGAGGAAGGCCAAAAATGGTGCGTACAGGAGGTGTAGGAAGGCCGAGAAAAGTCTATTGTACAGAGGCTGGTCCGGAGATGCTGAACTCTGTTATTGAAAATCCGAACACGGTCAGTGAGGCGCTAAACTCTAAAGATGCTGACAGGTGGAAAGAGGCAATGAGAGTAGAGTATGAATCGTTGGTGCGGAACGCAACATGGGACTTGGTGGATCGACCAGCTCATAAAAATGTTATCGGCTGTAAATGGGTTTTCGCAATAAAACGTAATCCGGATGGCTCAATTGAGAAGTTTAAGGCGAGGCTAGTTGCGATGGGGTGCGCACAAAAATACAACGTGGATTACTGCGAAACATTTGCTCCGGTGGTACGTCATTCAACAATTCGTCTAATTTTGGCATTGGCCGCGAAACACAAGTTGCTGGTTAACCACATAGACATTGTTGCTGCATACTTGAACGGCGATTTGGAGGAGACGGTTTATATGTGTCAGCCACCCATGTTTGGAGATTCGAAAAATGCTAATAAGGTATGCAGACTTAAAAAGGCCTTATATGGCCTGAAGCAAGCTGGTCGGGAATGGAACCGGAAAGTTACGCAAATATTGCTGAAGATGGGATTCGTAAGGTGCAAGTCGGACCCATCGGTTTATATTCGTCGTGGTAATGCAAATGTTAGCATTATTGCTCTCTACGTAGACGATATGATCTTGGCATGCTCAAACAAGCATGAGATGCGGAGTATAATAGAAGCGTTGAATCAATACATTGAAGCGGTCGATCGCGGGCAGATATCATTTTATTTGGGGATGGAAGTTGAACGGGATGGTGATCGAGGTGACATCACTATACATCAGAAGCGATATGTCGAGCAACTTCTTCAACAATGGGGCATAGAAGATTGTAAACCAGCGGCAACTCCATGGGCTCCAGAAACGGTGCTTCATAAATGTGACAAGCAGTGCAGTGACTTGAAGGCGAAGGACTACCAAAGTCTTATTGGCGGGCTGATGTATCTGGCTGTCATATCTCGTCCGGATATTGCACATGTGGTGTCAAAGTTATCTCAATATAACTCACATCCGCATACAGAGCACATGCCGGCGGCAAAATACGTTCTTCGATATTTGAAGAAAACACCTTATGGTAAATTAACTTTTTCTGCTAATTTTGAGAATTTTGTGTGTTTCACAGACGCTGACTGGGGTAGCGACAGCTTGGACAGGAAGTCCTATACAGGTTATTTTGTTACAATGGCTGGTGGAGCAATAGCTTGGGAGTCGCGAAAGCAGTCTGTGGTTGCGTTAAGTTCGATGGAAGCTGAGTACATAGCATTATGCCAAGGTACTAAAGAAATAGTTTTTCTTCGTGGTCTGTTGAATGAGTTGGGTTACCTGGAATATACAAGAGGCCCTACTTTGATTTTGTGTGACATCCAGAGTGCGCAATTTATGGTGAAAAATCCCATGGTGCAGAAACGAAGCAAACACATCGACATTCGATACCATTATATACGAGAGAAACACGAATGCGGACAAATTGAGGTCGAGTATGTTCCGACAAATGAGAATGCAGCCGACATACGTACCAAAGCATTGGGGAAGCAGAAGCATATTGAGAATTGTAACTTAATGAATATTGAAATGTAAACTTGAATTTTTAAGTGCACAGGCTTGGTTTGAAGGGGCGTTTGTTGAATTCTAAATACAACTCTGCAAACCAATCCTGGTCTCTTATACGAACAATTGTACTTCACTTACATGGAACTTTATACTTGTACAATTATACGTTAGATAGTAGGCGATGCCAAAAGAACTTTGTACTTATTAAACATTAGATAGTAGGCGATGACAAAAAATGTAAAAACGGCAGTTAGAATAAAAACGTGAATTACATCGACACGAGTTTTTCTTTCTCTGCGCGGAAATACTGCTTCATAAAAAAATTAATTAAAAAAATATATTAAAAAAAATTATTAAAAAATGAACAAAAAAACAAATTAGCTACAAAAAAATTATTGAAAAAACATTTATTAAAAAAAAATATTATTAAAAAAATTAAATAACAAAGTGGAATCCTTTTTTTCAGCGATCTTTTAAACGATTGGCGCTACTTCGAAAGTAACATGAAGAAGCATTTCAGATCCAGCAAATCTTCTGTTCCACCGGCTACTGTTTCTGTCACCAATATAACTTCGGCTACTTCGGCCACTAACTATAGTGATTACTCTTCTATAAATTATCTGGATGTAGCAAATTCAATCCCTTCAAGCATTATTACTTTTTTGTTTTTTTCTCAGCAAGTACACTACCATTGTACTGCACTCGGATTCCCTTTTTAGTTTTCTATAAATCTACTCGACCTCCGAAGAAATCTAAGTAGATCATCTGGTGCTAAGGACCCAAGGTGGTCGCTTTTTAACTCATCAGTACCAAAGACGTCAAACCTGATTCAAGCGAAGGCGGGGCAGACGCGCAGAAAGTCGTCCGCAGTCTTATCCCGTCTGAGTTGCCTACATTTTCCTTGTGCCCATAGAAAGTGGCCCGTCATCAGTCCAACCAGCTACCTACAGACCCTTCTGCTTAATGACCGGAGGATCGGCGACAGCCGTGCCCAGAAGAGCCCTTAGAGCCCATCCTAGTTAAAGAGTCAGCGGTCTCGTTACCCGCGATACGCACATGTACTGGGACCCATGTTAGCATCAGCCTATTACACCGCGTTACACACATTCTGTCTTATGAACCAAATATACTTTTTCCGAAAGGGGATAAAAAATAAAAATACACGAGTAACGGCGATTTTCATGTACACGTCACAATTTTTTTTTTTTGTATTTTATAACTTTAAACGAGCAATTCTTGTATGCATATCTGTATAGCCACACGATCTCAGGATTAGCTTAACGGATTTGAATGAAATTGGGCACACAGATAGTGTATCACATTTCTAGACTTTTCACTTAGGTGTTGCTACTGACAATGTTTCCACCTGTTCGAAATTAAAAAAAAAAATTGCATGAGATATGTCGATGTGGGTATCAAGAGAAAGGTATTTCACTCCGCATTACAACAGAGATATAAAACTCCTCCTCCTCTGAAATATGAGGGTAACCAATTTTTTCAAACATCGAATCAATATCACAACAATAAGCCAGGTTTTTTTCCCGATCTTCATGCAATTTAAAAAATTCGTCATATGGAATACTGCTACGTCGATCACGAGCGGCTGTTATTTTAAAATCAGCAGCCACTATATTCCACTGCTTAAAGCGTGATGCAAAGAGTTCGGCTGTTCTCTTTCACAAATTTCCTTCTCGTACAAGGTCATTGAAGTCGGCTTGCGTTACTAAATGCAGCACTGCAGTCCCAAGTTCACTGGGTGTTGGTACAAATTATGATACTTCTGGTTCCCCGCATCTCGCATTTGATGCAAGAAATGTTGATAGCATTGTTGGTGCTACTGTTGGTTCTCCATCCCTTAATTCGAACATCATCAAAAATCTCCATTGAAGCCGCTATACGTTCTTCTGGTGAGTACAGAACCGCTGGAATAACCGATTCTACATTAGCGTAGCGAATTTTGTTGCGGCGAAAGTATTGGTACCCTTTAGTTTGAGTAAAAGTTACGCAAAAGGAGCACAATTCACTGCAGTGCTCCGTACGTGGTACCCAAATTGTTGGTACACAGTACTTTATTGTTGACCTTCCATCAGTAAACTTGCATAAATTTCTATAGCAATCGTCGCACACGACTTCCGGAGTATACCACAAGTAAGGAACATAAGCAGTCTTGAATATTTTCTGAAACGAATTAACCACTGTTTTTGTAATATTTTTAAAATTTTTACTTGGTGCGAATAAGCCACAAACGTAACAAAAGTTATTTCGAGTCGGGCACTGCATTTTTCGTAAGATGAAATATACAGAAAAAAGTTTTCGTGCAACAGAACTTAAAACAATTGTCAAAGTATACGTCTCCTAGTAGTGCAACTGTCAGATGATCGGAACTTCCGGAACTGTAACAAACACACAAACGGCACAGAGTGTGTTGTATGAAACAATAAATTAAAGGTTAATAAGTTGTTTAAAAATTTGGAGTCCCTTCAAGTTATGCCGGAAATTTAGAAAAAAAATTTTTTTTTGGAAAAAAATAGTTCAAGAAAATCTGAGAAATGATAAAATTTTTTTTTTTAATTTTACATAATAAAAACATTTCCACGAGTCTGCCTGCAGAAATTCAGCGCGATTGGATAACGGAAAAAGGATTAAAAATTGATCCAAAGTTTTTCACACAGGCGAACTACGAGCTCTATATTTTATACATAAAAATCCGAAAAAGTAATATATATTTGGTTCATAGGGCAGAAAAAAGTTCGTTTTTGTAACGCACTGTTATGTCTACCGACATAGTTCGGCCTAGATCTACAGGATTCAAATGCCCTTGAAGTGGTTGGGAGGGCTGTCTAAGGCCATGAGCGCAGCTCCATCTTATACACACATATATCCCTTAATACATACATACATGGTTTTCTCTGTTCTTAGAACCATTTATTTACAGCAAATACTTCAGATTTAGAACAAAGATTTTGAAAGTCTGCATTGGTGCCCTTCTCACAATTCGAAGCTGCAGTCGCACAGGCTTTGTATATTGGGAAATTGATCATATTCGTAGTTGCATAGTTACAAGCCATAAGGAACGCCTTGTACGACTTGCCCGATACTGCGTAGGTGGAAGCAGCGCATCCCACACGAATATTTCGATCCGCCACCATGACGGTAAAGTGGCCAATAGTACTAAAAATATTTAAGAAATATTTGTTAGACAAATTTGTTTTTAAATTATTTTCAAATGCTCAAATACTCACAGGCCCTGATAATTATTTGGATATGCATTTATGTAAGCCATTTTGGTGTCCTTAATTTCATTATACCACATATCGATCGAGTGTTGCGCCAATTTCGCAACGTCGGGTGTACCATAGAAAGTGATCCAAGCTAGATTCTGGCCCGAATATTTGAAAGCATCGGTATTGTGGCAGGCATCGTGTTTCATTTGGCATTGTTTGACATTCAGCGCAGCCAAAGCGGCCAATTCGTCATCCCATTGCATGGTGGCCATACGGCAAGCCGGCTTCAAATTCGTCTCGCCGCCAGCCACTAAATTACGCTTGACATTGTGCGCATTGACAATCGCATTCCGATTTGCCTGTGTTAGAGTAACCAAGCTGGGACTTTTGCAGGAGGACGCGAAGTTCTGTTAAATTTCGAGTTTAAAATGTTTAGTTAAATTAAATATGCGCACTTTGGGCTTTAAGTATTTCGAAGTATCCTTACCCCATTGTTGTTGCATGCGATATGCTTGCTGGAGCTGCACAAGGAGCTGTCGCAATAATTCGTGGCGGAAATGATTTCAAATGTCGCCAACAAAAAAGCGAGGAAGGTGAACTTCAACTGCATTTTCAACTCTTAACTAATTATTTTTTTGTGTGTTTGCGATTCCGTATGACTGGTAGAGCACCAAAAGTGGGACTGTGAAAAATGTTGCGGCAATGGTGCTTTTAAGGGGGTTTTCATTCGCACTTTCAATTGGAACAGATAGCGGCTTTAGGCAAAGTGTAAATATTATTTCACTGTGCGCGAGTCGCAGATATTTACATAAAAAGCGTATAACTATATATCTGCTATGTGCGGATGTCATACAGATGTGGTCATATTATTAAGAATGTTGTGAATCAAAAGAGGATGCGGATGCGGCTGTTAACTTGAAAGCAGTGCGTCAGTATTTCATCATTACACACCAGAAACTAAGCTACAATTAAAAAACAATTGATTTCTCCCGGTGAATTTACTCAAAAGAAGGCGAAGACAGTCCCATCGGTCGGAAATGTCATGGTTACGATGTTTTGAGATGCGTACGGCGTCATTCTCATGGATGTTCTAGAAAAAGTAAGAACGATCGCTGGACACTACTACAGTGAGTTATTAGACCTCGTCCACAAAATTTGATTGAAGGAGACACGACCACATTTGACGGAAAAGAAGGTGCTGTTTTACCACGATAACGCACGCGCACATTCATCCGGAGTTGTCGCCGCCAAATTGCATGAATTGCGTTATGAATTGCTGCCGCACCCCCCGTTATTCACTCGATCTGGCTCCCTGCAACTTTTTCTTGTACCCTAACATGAAGAATTGGCTCGCGGCAAAAATATTTAGTTCAAACGAAGAAGTCAGCGGCGAGACAGAGGCGTATTTTGGAGAGTTCGATAAATTTTAGTTTTTGGAGCGGTTAAAAAGCGGCCGAAGCGTTGGGAGAAGTGAATCTTTCTAAAAGAGGACTATGTTGAAGAATACAATTTTTTTTCGAAAAAATGATGTCGCGATTTCTAACACGGGTACTTAGTGAACCCCCCTCGTATATATGAAATCAAAGGAGATACCTTACAGCCTTAATTTTGATTTCTCCAATTACGAACGTCCATCGCTTTTAAGTCTACTTTTACGTCATCAAGCCATCTCTTTCTTGGTCGGCCTCTCTGTCTTCCTCCAATTGGATGCAAAATAAACACCCTTTTTTTGATTCTTTCGTTGGGCATTCTTATGATGTGGCCAATCCATTTAATTCGCTGCGCTTTACTAAAACGTATTACATTTTCACCACCAGTTTCAGGTTTTCAATTTCGTTGTTATAACGGATGCGATACGTGCTGTTTTCAAGCCGAATAGGACCGTAGGTTTTTCACATTATGGATCTTTCAATTCGCAATAGCTGGTTTGTATCATTAGCTTTCAGTGTCCAGATTTCAGCACCATAAGAAAGAACCGGACGTAGCAAAGTTTTATGCATCTTGAGTTTCTGCATTCGTGATTCGCAGATTTAATTCTTTCATCTATTGCAATTGATGTGTCTTTACTAGCTAATAGAACGAATCCTAAGTATTTGAATTCATTTACACTTTCAAAAACAAAATCATCTATGGCTAGATTGTTGGCATCCATATTACGCGCTGAGCGAAGCATAAACTTAGTTTTTTCGGCCTTGACAGTAGGTCCTATAATTTTTGCTTTTGTTTCTAGCAGCTTGAATATGCGAACTACATATTTTGTTTTTGTTTTTTGCCATGATGAGAACGTCTTCAGCATAAGCACATATTTGAAAATCTTTCTCAAATATTGTTCCGGACAAGTTAATTTCTTTTACAACTGTATCCAACATAAGGTTGAAAATCAGGGCCGACAATGCGTCTCCTTGTTTAACACCAGACAGGACCTGGAAGGGTTCAGACATTTCGCCTTGTACTAGCACCTTGCTTACAGTATTCTTTAACGTGCAAAGAACCAGTTCAATCAGTTACAACGAAACGCCAAGTTTTTGGAAACAGTGTTTGATTTGCTTTCTGTCAAGACTATCAAACGCTTGTTTAAAACCAATAAATAGGCAAAATATATCAATGTTATGCTCGAAAAATTTTTCAAAAACTTGGCTTACCAGGAAAATCGATCAATTGCCGATCGACTGCTTCTAAAACCACACTGGTATTCATCTATTATTTCCTCAGCATAAACTTTGATACGCTGGTACACAATATTTGTGAACACTTTGTAACCAACGTTCAATAGCGATATTCCTCGATAATTTCGACATTCAGTCTTATTGCCCTTCTTATGTATTGGCACTATTACACTTGTTAGCCATTCATTAGGTATTTGATTATTTTCCAAAATGGTTTTTACAAGATTCTGTATTTGCTTGTGCAAGGCCCTCCATATTTTATGAGCTCTGCCGGGACTCTGTCTTCACCACCTGATTTGTTATTTTTTAATTTATTTATTGCTGTGGTTAATTCAATTCTACTAGGTCCGTCAATCAATATTTCAGCTGTATGGATCTCCTCTCTTTTATTGTTAATATCGTTATCATTCCTATGACTTTCGTTGAGGAGCTCGGTGAAATGTTGTTTCATCTTTCTATTACTTGCTGCTTGTCACTCATAACATTTTCATTTTTGTCCTTACAAACGTTGGTTCTTGGTTGGAAAGCTTTTGTCTGTCTTTTTAGACTTTGGTATATGGATATGATATTTTTGTTGGCGAAGTCTCTCTCAATTTGTTCAATCTGTTGTTTCATTTATAGTTTTTCCTTGTCCTTATTATCTTTTTGGCTTATTTTCTCTTATTTTGGTATTCAAGAAAGTTTGCTCTCGAACATCTTTCCACGTACGCTTTTCTCGCTTGTTGCTTCATAATATTTGCTTTGCGGCAATCCTCATTGTACCATTCATTTGTTTCTGATCTCCTTTCACCGTTCGTGTTTTTACAGTGTTAATAATAAGGGTTTTTAGTTCGTTCTAGTCGATACTTACTTCGCTTCTTTCATTTGGCTTGTTAACAATAGTATTTAACATATATTTGTTTCCAAAGATTCTCTGTATTACTTTTTCGTAATTTCGTTCTTGTGCATTTCCAGGGCATTCCACTTTATCTTTCTATGATCTTTACTCTCATTTACTTTAGATATTCGCTGACGTATTAGGTGCGCAACTAATTTCTCGCTGTTTTTTTTTATGAAAATACAACTTTACTCTGAAAAAATGGTTACAAGTGAATCATTGAGAGTATTACCCATCGCTGGCTACTACTTTTTTCCATCTTTCTGGTAGATCCCGTACACCGTCGCGGTAAAAGTGTTCATTTCTTGAGTCTATCCACGGATCACGCCGTTTTTTGATGTCTTCATATGAATGGAACTGCTGGTCAGCTAGACCATGTGCCATCGATCGGAACAGGTGATAAGCGGACGGCGTAAAATCTGGAGAATATGGCGAGTGGGGTAGGATTTCCCATTTCAGTGTTTCCAGGTACGTTTTAATGGGTTTGGCAACGTAAGGCCGAGCGTTGTTATGCTGTAAAATCACTTTTTCATGCGACTCCGCGTATTGCGGCCGCTTCTCGCGCAGTGCTCGGCTCAATCGCATCAATTGAAGTCGATACCGATCCCCAGTAATGGTTTCGCTTGGTTTTAGCAGTTCATAATAAATAACACCAACTTGCCCCCACCAAATACATGGCATAACCTTCGCAGCGTGAATATTCGGCGGGAGCGACGACGTAGAAGCATGACCGGGTGATCGGGCAGTCCCCATGACTTTCTTTTCTTTGGATTACTGTAATGAATCCATTTCTCATCACCCGCCACGATGCGATGAAGAAAACCCTTCCTTTTTGTCGCTGGAGCAGTTGTTCACAGACGTTCAACATCCCTTGGTTTTAACTCATAAGGAACCTAAGTCCGCTGTTTCTGAATCATTCCCAAAGCATGCCATCGCTTGGAAATGGATTGGCGGGTAACTCTTAATACTGAAGCAAGCTCTTCTTGCGTTTGACATGGATCCGCATTGAGCAATACCTCCAATTCAGCGTCAGCGTCTTCGAAGGTTTTTGCTTCCTTCATGCGGACGGTCGTCAGCATTAAAATCACCGACTTTGAAGCGACGGAACCAATCTCAACACGTTGTTTCACTTAAAGTAGCATCTCCATAAACTTTTTGTAGCTCTCGACACGCTTCAGCCGCCGTTTTTTCGAATGAAAGAGTAAAATCAACACTTCCCGCAAATGACGATTATTTGGCACAAAACCAGACATTTTCACAAAGCCAAAAGTATGTGATACTAGAACAAAGTCACTAATGTGTCAAAGCAGTTTGTTTCCATATGTCTAAGCTTGGTTTGTGACGTTTAGGTTATGTTAGAATCGACTAGCACACACTGCTGGCGGCATCTATTGACAAACAGCGAGAACTTAGTTGCGCACCTAATAATTTAGAAATCACTAGGTAGTGATCGGTGTCGCGGTATGCACCCCTGTATGAGCGCACACACATCTATGATTGACGTGGCGTGTCTCTTATCAACAAGAATGTGATCGATCTGGTTTGCCCTAATATGGCGAGGCATCTTCCAAGTCTTGTAGATGTTTACTATACATTTGTGTTTGCTGCTTATAAACAGTCCTTGTGAAGCCGCAAAGTCACATAAACGGCTACCATTATCGTTCGTATTGGCATGAAGTGAAAATTTTCCTGCAACATCTTGTATAATATTGCTTATATTGCTTTCTTTTCCAACTTGGACATTGAAGTCACCCATCACAGTTAATACATCAAATTTATGCGTTCTTCTAAGTAGTCTTTCAAGATCTTAGTAAAATTGATCTTTAACAGTATCCGTACGGTCTTCAGTGGGTGCATATACATTTATTATTGATATATTTTGGAATTTGCCCTTTAATTTTAGATAACACAATCGGTCGTTGATCGGGAGGAAACTCAGTAAGTTTCTTCTAGTTTTGCTGCCCACAAAGAAACCAATTCCTCGTGAACCTTGCCGCTGTAGAATATTGAATAGGTTTTTTTTCGATTTTTCCGCTTTCTTTCCATCTTATCTCTTGCAATGAACATATATTTGCTCTATATTTCATTAGTTCGTCTGCAATTTCCGCCATCTTCCCTGGCTGTAGCATAGTCAAAACATTCCAAGTACATATTTTCAAATCATAATCCTTCACACTTTGCAATGGTCGGCATCTAAGTTCGTTCCTTATTCAAGGCTGTTGTTGATGTGTCGGGACGGGTTTTTTTTTTAAACTGACATTAGGGCGTCAACCTAAAGGCCAGCCCCCTTTCGGGAATTTCACCTTATATCTTTCGTTCCTATCAATGCAAATACATCATCAAACACGGGTAGTCCCCTATTAAAACAATGCACCATGCGAATCTTTCATGGTTCGAAACAGTGCTAGAACTCGTCTTGTGCTAGCACCTTTAGCGCAAGTATCCGCTTCAACCTGGTGCCCTATGTTCCGTTAGGGAATCAAGGAAACAATGATGATGATGCGCTTCAACGAACACAGGGTCAATCAACGCCCATATTTTTATTTCTATAGGAATTAAAACTCATAAACTCCTTCATATCCTATGCATTTTTACATCATCGTTTGAAAAATCCAGAAAATATTCTTCTTGTGTATATTACCGGGAATCATCTCCAATTAGCTAGCAATGGCTGTATGTTCTTCAAATTTTAAAATTAGCGAAGTGAGCATTCTTTAATTCTGCCATATTTGAACGTTTGTTGATAGAGGTGTTTGCTTTTCAACGTCAATTCTGTACGTAAATACTCGTATATGTATTTTTTTTTTGCGTTCCCAAAATTGACAATATTTTCATAGTTTTGTGCAAAGTCCTTAACGAGAATATCGAAAGGCGATCAATTTTTGTCCGAATTATTTAGTGTTTACCCCGTTGTTGAAACACGCAATAGGTTGGGATTGCAGTAATTAGTTGCAAATGCCTCATTAGTTGTTATTAAAATTGTTAGAATATTTGTGGTGATAAGAACCCCATTGGCTTTTAGCTGAGAACCCACCACAAACTGATATTCGTACTAATGTTGGTTTCAAGTAAATGAAAATGAAAATGAAAAAGAAATTTACGAATGTGTGTACACCTAAGTAAATATTCAAAACTAATAAATATGTTTCATTTTCAAAGTATTGTATGAGAATTTGAAGCAACACCGGCCCACGAAATTCAACATTTGCGTACACACGTGAGCAAGTAGGTCTTGTACCGTTAGCGTCAAGAGAGGCGAACGTCACATATTTATTTGTTTATTTCTCTACTCATTTATTTAATGAATTATTTTCTTACTCTTTTATTTTATTTATTTATTTGTTTACTTTTTTATTGTTCATTTACTAATTTATTACTTATTTATTCAGTGGTTCAACTCTAACACAGCAAACGCAATCCTAATAATTATTATTTTTAGTCACAACAGATTACAATTTTCCTAATAAAATTTACATAGATATTTTAAGTTATAAAGAACAGAAATCAAGCAAACATAATTTGCCTTAGTGCTAATACATACAAGGTGAAGTCCAAACTAAACAAGACTGAGCTCAATTAGAAACGACAGGAGCTTTGTTCTGATAACTTCGAGTTTATTTATTCAAAATAGTCCCTCCGGCCTCGATAACCTGTTTTGCGCGATGTAAAAGCTTTTTGAAAGAGTGTTTCAGGGAATTGACCGGAATGTCTTTCAGGATGTCGGTACAAGCCTTTTTGATGAACTCTACGGACGCAAAACGTTTTCCTTTCATGGTGAAATGCAATTTTCCGAATAGGTAGAAGTCACAGGGAGCCATAGCAGGCGAATACGGTGAGTGATTGATGGTTAAAATGTGATTGCTAGTCAAAAATCAGTCACACGAGTGAATTGATGAGATGGTGCATTGTCATGCAATAAGCGTCAGCTTCCTCCTTCGCGGTATTCAGGGCGAATTCGACGAATGCGATGCAAAAAACGCTTCCAAATGCCAAGATGGGAAATCACATTGACTGTTTGGCCCGTTCGCATGAGCTCCTTGTGGACAATTCTCTTGGAATCGTAAAACCAAATGAGCATCGATTTGATTTTTGACTTCTCCAAACACAATTTTTGGGTGGTGCCTCGTCTGGGGCCTTCCATTCGGCAGTTTGACGCTTAGTTTCAGGTTCATGTTGGAAACACGATGTTTCATCACCAGTTCGAATGTTGTAAAGGAAGTTCTCGTCTTTTCTCGCCTCTTTAATGAGGTCTTTCGAATGTTGAATTCTGAGCAATTTTTGGTCCTCACTTAACTTGTGCGGAATGAAACGTGCACAGACCTTTCGTAAGCCCCAATGATCAATTAAAATGCTATAAAGCGATGTTTCGAAGATATTCAATGAATTTCAACGATGATTTCGTTTCATTTTTGATAAATTTACGAACAGTTTCGAAGGTATTTTGGGTGGTTACTGATTTTGGGCCGCCCGTATGTTCATTATCTTTTATGTCTTCACAACAATCTCTGAAACGTGTAAACCACTCATGAACTCTGGCAGGAGATAGACACTCAGGGCCATAAACTTTTTTCATCAATTCAAATGTATCGGTAAAGGTTTTACCGATTTTAAAACACAATTTGATATTAGCTCTTTGTTCGAAACTCATTTTTGTACCGATGACACCACACATTGACACTTTAGGCGCAATAACTTCGCTTCCACTGAACCGAACTTCACCGAGCTTTCAATTAAAAAGATGGCGCCATCAAGAACATTTTTATGACGCTAGTCTTGTTTATTTTGGACTTCGCTTGTATATCTCTGAAGTTCGCGTCTAAATGTGCTCATGATACTTATAGATACTAAATTTTGAGGTAAAGAGTTCCAAAGTCGAGTCGCATGCACCAAAAACGGTCTTTCTGACGTTAGTGTTTTGTATCTAGAAGCAGTTAGTTTAGTGTTTCTTACAGAATTCGTGGCAGTTTTTCTGATCGCGAGGTACCCAAGTATTGCTTTCGAGTAGTGGATTGTATGCAAAAGTACGAGGGATGTTAACTGAAGCAACTTATCGTCATATCTAACCGCGTACATAAGAAATTATACAAGAAAGCAACGAACCAAATACATGGTTTAATAAAGAACTGTACCTTTAAAAAAATCCAAAATGGAGGCGTATCGTAGAAGAAAACCTTTAAAAGCTGAAGAACAGCGGAATAGATACAAAAATTGCAAACAATAACTACATCAAGAATAGACTTACTTACTTAGTTGGCAACTACAACCGCTGGTCGATCTGGGCCGCTACCAAAATGTAGCGCCAATCACCTCTACATTGCGCGCGTTGACGCCAGTTAGAAAGACCAAGGGCCGTCAGGTCGTCATTGACTTGGTCTTTCCAAAGTAGATGAGGACGTCCTTCTTTGCGAATTCCACCACTGCATTTTGAACAGAGCACCTTCTTTCCTTGAATGTTATTGACCATTGGTTCAACGTGACCTAGCCACCTAGCCAGCGCACCTGCTGAATTTTAATGCGCTCTATTGCGTCGATGGCGGCGTACAGCTCGTACAGCTCCTGGTTCCATCGTATTCGATATGTGTCATTCACGCAGATCGGGCCATTGATCTTGCGAAGAATTTTTCTCTCGCAAGCTCCTAATAACCGTCCATCGGTGTTCGTCAATGTCCAGAACTCAGCGCCATTTAGTAAGACCGGGGGGATGAGTAATTGGGAAAGGATTTTTTTGTGTATCGAAAGACGGCTTTGGAACCTAGGTAGATAAAGTCCTTGGTCCAATCTGGTTTCAGAAAGAAATATTCATGCGAAACTGCAGTAGACTACCTAATCAACGAATGGAAAAGTATTGAAGGCTGTATGGCTAGACTTCCAAAAAGCTTTCGAAACAAAAGAAAGGGAAACACTGCTAGGAAAACTAAAATTGCTACAATCTGAATAACGTCAACGTCAGCTGTGAACAAGGCGAATTCATAAAGGTTGGCAGGAAGTAAGCCGAATAGAATACCTAAGGGGAGCCTGAAAGCTATTACTTTATTTTTCGCGATTTTGCCAAGACTTACGTCATGCACCATATTAATACTTATAATAGGACTATTTTTAAGTTCGTGCGGTTTTACAACAGATGGCGTAACTTGATTATTATTCCATCGATCCACATTTCCAAACATTCATTGGAGAGCTACTGTCGTAAGGCACAAACGTCAGTATAAGTTTTTTATTTGAAGCGTAAACAACAATATTTTTACCACACTTGAAAATGTCGAATTTCGTGCCAAATAATGTGTTTTTGCGGGGAATTCTTCTTCATTATTTTAATATGAAGAAAAAAGCAGCCGAAAGTCATCGTATCTTGGTGGAAGTTTATGGTGAGCATGCTCTATCTGAGCGAACGTGCCAGAAGTGGTTTGCACGCTTTAAAAGTGGTGATTTTGGCTTGGAAGACGAAGAACGCGAGGGTGCGCCGCCAAAGTTCATGGATACCGAATTGGAGGAATTGCTCGATCAAGATCCGGCTCAAACGCAAGAAGAGGTTGCAAAAACTTTGGGAGTTGATCAATCAACCATTTCCAAACGTTTAAAAGCCATGGGAATGATCCGAAAGGTAGGCCATTGGGTGCCGTATGAATTGAAGCCAAGAGACGTTGAACGCCGTTTTATGGCATGCGAACAACTGCTTCAACGGCACAAAAGAAAGGGTTTTTTGCATCGAATTGTGACTGGCGATGAAAAGTGGGTCCATTACGACAATCCAAAACGTCGGGCAACGTATGGATACCCTGGCCATGCTTCAACATCGACGTCGGCGCAGAATATTCATGGCCTGAAGGTTATGCTGTGTATCTGGTGGGACCAGCTGGGTGTTGTGTATTATGAGCTACTGAAACCGAATGAAACGATTACGGGGGATGTCTACCGACGACAATTGATGCGTTTGAGCCGAGCACTGCGAGAAAAACGGCCGCAATACGCCGATAGACACGACAAAGTTATTTTGCAACATGACAATGCTCGGCCACATGTTGCACAAGTGGTCAAAACATACTTAGAAACGCTCAAATGGGATGTCCTACCCCACCCGCCGTATAGTCCAGACCTTGCGCCATCCGATTACTATCTCTTCCGATCGATGCAACATGGCCTGGCTGACCAGCACTTCCGTAATTACGATGAAGTCAAAAAATGGATCGATTCGTGGATTGCGGCAAAACCGACCGAATTTTTCACAAAGGGAATCCGTGAATTGCCAGAAAGATGGGAAAAAGTAGTAGTAAGCGATGGACAATATTTTGAATATTAAATTTGTAACCATTTTACGTCAATAAAGTTTCAAATTTCGAAAAAAAACCGCACGAACTTATTCATAGTCCTATTACAAAACAAAAAAGGAGGAAAAATCACGTCTTTGTAAAAATTCAATGAATTCACTGTGACGTCAATCCCGAGAATATATGTATAAGTACAAACAAAAAGTAGGGAAATTACTTGCTTATAAAGAGCAATCGTAGGTGAAAGCAATAGAAACTGCCAAATTCAATCAATTTTTTCTTTATTACCACCATGTATTTACATCATAAACTTCAGATCTAGAACAAAGGTTTTCGAAGATCGTACTTTTGCCAGTCTTACAATCCGAACCAGGAGTTGGGCATGCTTTGTAAATAGGGAAACCGATCACATTCGTTGTGGCATAGTTACAAGCAACAAGAACCGCTGGATTTGGCTGATCCGCTACTGTGTATGTGGCTGCAGCGCATCCTACCCGAATATTTCGATCCGCCACCATAACGGTAAAGGTTCCAATAGCACTAAAAATAATTTTTGTTAGACGAATGAATGAAATGTAATTTCAAATGCCCAAATACTCACCGGCCCTGATTATCATTTGGATATTCATTTATATCAGCCATTGTGGTGTCCTTAATTTCAGCATACCACAAATCGACGAAACTTTGTATGATTTGCTCAATAGTCGCTGATACGGGAGGAAACAGCAAAGCTAAATTCTGACCCGAAAATAGGAAAGTATCGGTATTGTGGCAGTCATCGATTTGCAGTTGGCATTGTTTGACATTCAGTTCCGCCAAAGCGGCCAATTCGTCGTCCCATTGCATAGTGGCCATACGGCAAGCCGGCTCCAATTTGGTCTCGCCGCCAGCGACTAAATTACGCTTGACATTGTGCGCATTGACAATCGCATTCCGATTTGCCTGTGTTAGAGTAATCAAGGCGGGATCTTGGCAGGAGGATGCGAACTCCTGTTAAATTTTAAGTTGAAATTTTTTAGTTAAATTAAATATGCGCACTTTGGGCTTTAAGTATTTCGACGTATCCTTACCCCATTATTTCCGCAGGCGATATGCGTGCCCGAGGGGCACAAGGAGCTGTTGCAATAATTAGTGGCGGAAACGATTTCAAATGTCGCCAACAAAAAAGCGAGGAGCGTGAACTTCAACTGCATTTTCAATTTTTTACTGATTATTTATTTGTATGCTTGCGCTTCCGTATGTCTTGGAGAGCACCCAGAGTTGGACTGTGAAAAATACTGCGGCAATGGTAGCTTTATAAGGGATTTTCATTCACTTTCCATCCGAAAATCGTGTTTTTGCAAGGTATAAATATTGATTGACTGTGCACGAACTTGCAATTATGTGCCCTGAAATAGTAAAACTTCTATGGCTGTAGACGACATTTTAATACATTTTTTCGCTTAAAACTTGCTTTTCACTATACCAAAGTTTTATTCGTGATAAAATAGCACGAAGAATGTACATGAAAATTATTAAAAAATACCATATTAAACCAAACTCATATCATCTATACTAATATTATAAAGAGGAAAACTTTGTTTGTTTGTTTGTTTGTTTGTTTGTTTGTTTGTAACGAATAGGCTCAAAAACTACTGGACCGATTTTAAAAATTCTTTCACCATTCGAAAACTACATTATCCAGGAGTAACATGGATTACATTTTATTTTGGAAAAAAATAGGGTTCCGTAAGATATTTGGATTTTTCGGACACAAACTGAAAAAAATCTTATATATAAAATAAAGTCAACTTTTTGTGTGTGTTCGCTAACCGGCCGTGTCTGCACCGAATTAAACCAAACTTACACACGTTGTTAAGAAGGTATTGAAGATGGTTTCCGTATAGTTTGGATACCTATTGGTGGATAGGGCTCGAGATATAGGTCAAAACGTGGACCCGGGTAACCGTCGG
The DNA here is from genome assembly GCF_028408465.1 of Anastrepha ludens. Classification (NCBI taxonomy): domain Eukaryota; kingdom Metazoa; phylum Arthropoda; class Insecta; order Diptera; family Tephritidae; genus Anastrepha; species Anastrepha ludens. The sequence goes on along the minus strand of NC_071499.1, from coordinate 20,374,044 downwards.
ATGTGTATGTACAATATGGGTATCAAATGGAAGCTGTTGGTGAGTGCTTTAGTTCAGAGTATTTTTCATGCCGCTCCGTAACTAGGGTCTCGAGATAGAGACCAAAACGTGGACCCTAGAATGTGTTTGTACAATATGGATATCAAATTGAAGCTGTAGGTGAATGCTTTAATACAGAGTATTTTTCATGCCGCTCCGTGACTGGGGTCTCGAGATATAGGTCAAAACGTGGACCCGGGTAACCTTTGGTTGTGTATGTACAATATGGGTATCAAATGAAAGCTGTTGATAAGTGCTTTAATACGGGGTAATTTTCATACCTATTGATGACTAAGGTCTCGAAATATATGCCAAAACGTGGACCCGCCGTGTCTTTGCACCGAATTAAACCAAACTTATGCACATTGTTAAGTAAGTATTGAAAATGGCTTTCGTAAAGTTTGGTTGTAATTCGGAGCAGTGTCAACGGGTACAGCGTTCTTTTGAGCCAGCCATAATGTCGTTTACCTTTGTAACGCTTGGGGCGGAACTGAACTGTCAAATTGACAGTGTGAGTTACAATGTGTCAATATTTCTTTCTGATTTGGATGCCATAAGGAAAAAACGTAAGTGCAACATGTAAAAATTGTTTGTGAATTTTTTTGGAGTGGATTTTGGAACAGTGAATAATTTCTTACGAAATTTGAGAATTTAATGTGAAATCCGAATGAAATTATGTGTTCGTGGAAAAAACAATTTTTTTCGTTTTTTTTTTTTGAAAAATGTAAATGGATAATGGTTAAAAAAGCTCCAATGCTTAATAAAACATATAAATTGAAACGAAAAATTCATGGATGATCAGGAAAAAAGACGATTGTTTATTCATTTGCGTTGATTTGAAATTTAAAAACAATCTTCTTTTTTCCTGATTTTCAATTTATATTTTATATTTACTCAAAAACAAATAGAAAAACAAAAAATATTGTTTATGCCAAAGCGCTTGAATAAAGAATAAAGAAATAAATAATATGAAAACCATATATTTTCTGTTCTAAACCATATCTATTCTATTTTAGTGTGCCCAGCGAAGGGGGCCGGGTTTGCTAGTTCCATATAAACACGGATTTCTTGTGAAAAACCATAAAATTAAATTAAAAAAAATTATTAAACAAAGAAACTTAAAAAAAATTAACTAAAAAAAACTAAATTTAAAAAAACATTAATAAAAAATTATAAAAAAAATTAATTCAAAAACAAAAGTAATAAAAAAACATATTTAAAAAAATATGAAAAACTAATTAATTAAAAATAGGTAATTAACAACGCAAAATTATTGAAACAAATATTATTAAAAAAAATTATTAAAAAAAAAGTTATTAAAAATATTATTGAAAACAAAATTTATTAATAAAAATAAATTAAAAAAAAGTATTAAAACAAAATTTATGAAACAAAATTAATTTAAAATAAAAATTATTTTAAAAGAATTTATTTATTCAAATGCACTAAAAAAATATAAAAAAAAACCATTAAAACAAAATTTATTAAAAAACAAATATTAAAAAAAATTTGTTAAAAAACAAAAATTATTAAAAAAATTTATTTAAAAAAAAATTATTAAAACGAAAGTTATTAAAAATATTACTGAAAGCAAAATTTATTAAAAAACTTTATTAAAAAAGTAAATTATTAAAAAAAATTTGTTAAAAAAAAATTTATTAAAAACAAAAATTATAAAATAACATTGAAAAAGAAATTAGTTAAAAAAAATTTTTCAAAAAAAATTCATTAAAAAAAATCGAATTCTTTTTTTCAAATCAGCGCGATTCTTTCGCTTTCAGCCGTCAAATAATTAAAAAAAAACGTATTAAAAAAACTAACTTTAAAAAGCATAAATAAAAAAAATTATTACAAAAATTAATTTAAAAAAATTTATTAAAAGAACAACATTTGGAAAAACAATGATAAAAAAATTATTAGAAAAAAATTTATTTAAAAAAATGTATTAAAAAAACGGTAATTAAAAAAAAATTATTAAATTTTAATTTTATTATTGTAGAAACACATTTATTAAAAACAATTAATTGAAAAAAAACTATTAAAACAAATTTGTTAAAAAAAATATTAAAAGAAATTAATATAGAAAAATTTAATTTTTAAAACATTAACTGAAAAAAAAATTGTTAAGAAAAAATATTGTATTTCAAAAAAATTAATTAAAAAAAGTATTAAAAGAAATTAATTTAAAAAAAGTAAATAAAAAAAATTTATTGAAAAAAAATTAATTTAAAAATAATTATAGAAAAAATTAATTGAAAAAAAAATTATTAAAAAAAGAAATATTAAAAAAAAAGTATTTAAAAAAAAAGCCATAAATTTAGTTTGGAAAATTAGTTTTATTCAATTTGAAGTAGAAAATGTGTGAAAGTAATACAAAATTAAGAATCAATTTTACTTTTGCTCCATATGACCACCTTTTGCCTTGATATGGTCTTGAGACGGTCCAGAAACGAATCGCAAGCTGCCCGAATGTGATTTGCAGATATTTTGGCTCACTCGCGGACAATGACTTTTTTCAGTGCCCCGAGACTGGTGAATCTTTCAGTTCAGACCCTGAGAATAATCCATCGGATTCACATTTGCTGAACTTGAGAGCTGGATGTTATGAAGTTCGGAACGTTGTTTTTTATCCATTCTTGGTTCACTCGAGCTTTGCTAGACGAGCTTTTTTAGAGACCTGTGGAGACCATTACCTGTGGCGGGTACTGCCTCCTGGTGGCCAATCGATGACTCAAATTCTCGTATGAACGGTCGGTCATATAAACCCTATCGTTTTGGGAGTTTACGAATTGTTCAATACGAAAAATTTTCTCGTCAGAAAGCACAATGTTCGGAAATTGACCGCTTTCGGTCAAACGAAGCAATTCTCTCGCTCTCTCAAGTCTGATTTGTTGCTGCTTTGGTGTGAGATCATGCGCCTTTTGGAGCTTTTACGGCTTGACTTTGAGGTAGTCAGATTTTTTCAGTTCTTTCGCCATTTGATTGGCACTTTGTCGGGGATATCGCTCAATTCGTTTCTCCACTTTTTGAACCATTTCACGTGACGTTGCAGTCTTTTGACGACCACCTCCATGACCTTTCGCGATGCTATCAGTATCATTGAACCGAGTAATGGTACGATAAACAAAAACTTTATTTACTTTAAGGTGCTCGAGCTCACGAACAATCGCTGGTTGTGATTTTCCAGCCAAATATAATGCGTTTGAAATTCGTCACTGATTTTCTTTTTTCGCGTTTACTCTCGCCAAAATATTTCCGCGTCCTTGTAAACAATACTCTGGACTGTCATTTAGCCAACTAACAGACAGCTGATGCACAAAAGCAATTTTCGGCCAGGATTTAATTTCTTAAGATTGCCCAGATCATTAGAGATTACACTACTTGGGATTGTGTTGACATTATCTGTCTGTCTTTGTAATAACGACATCCATCTGGATCATTTTATTTTTTTTTCATCGCTAAACATGTCGTCCTTTCAAGTTGTCACTCTTTGTAAGAATTCTTTAGCGATTTTAAAACGTCTCTCAATTTGTTTTTGCTTTAAAGGTGGCTTAGAAATGCATTGTTTGTATTTAAGGTTTCCAGAACACGCTGCCCTTTTTCTTAGGGTACAGGGTATAGGGTAGGTAGGCACGGTGATCTACTATATTTTTTACTTATTTTTCAGATGTGGCCTGTAGAGATTTAATTGTATCGTCGAAATCGCGAAAAATAAAGTAACGGGTTTCGGAAGGTGCCACCATACAAGGTACACAATTCGCCATGAATAAGAGTAGGTTTCATTTGTTGCTGGCGAAATTAAGAGCAGTTGCTTTAAGACTCTTGGAAGATTGTACACCAGTCGTCGCCAACCTTTTCAATGTGCTGAGCTACTTTCAAGATTTTGAAATAAACAGCGAGCTACTTGCACAAGCCAACATAAATTAAATAATACACAGTTATATTTGACATACAATACATGTATTTATTTTACTAATATACGTTCTATATATAATAAACTTATGACTTATAGTGCTTATACTTATGCATAACTACATCCATGTTCGCACCTATCAATCGTAACAAAATTTTTTGCAGTCATAATGGCAAATCACAAGCGACTTAAAAAAACAACAAAACAGTAAGAGTACATTATTATATAAATAAAATATGTGCAGATAAAAAGAGCATATTTAATGAGAAGGTTAACATTCTGACTCATCGATAATTTTTTTAATATTTGCAGTATAATTTGATACAGTCATTCGAATAAAGTTATCCAAATGTATATCTGTAAGCCGATTGCGGTATTTATTTTTAATAAATTTCATATTGGAAAAAGAAGATTCACACAAATAAATTGAACTGAATAACGCTTTCACTTTCAACGCAACACGACATAAAACTGAATACTTATCTTTACTTACTAAGGTCCATATACATTTTGTATTTGAACCTAAAGATTTTAAAGTCAAGTCACTTTGAAAAGCAATCAGTTCCATTTCTGTCACAGCAATCTCTTCGCCAAAGTTGTTCATAACACAAGTTGCAAACTGTTGTATATCAATGTCCATGAAGGGTGAAACAACAAATTGCGTCTCTAAAGCAATTTTGCTGAAATCCTTAAAACGATTTTTGAAGTTTTCCTTCAAGTTAGAAACTATTTCCATATGATATTTACTGTCATAGGGCTCTAATAGATTTTTGGATATCTTTTCGGAAAGAATAGGAAAATGCTTAGTATCGCGGTTTTTTAGGTTTTGTTTCCAAAATTCAAGTTTTGTAACAAATGCATTTATATCAGAAATCATTTCCGCTAATTCTTTATCCCTGCCTTGAAGCTGCAAGTTAAGCTCATTTTATTTCTCTGCAATGTCCACAAGAAAACCAAAACCAGGAATCGGTTCATCGCGTTCTTTGAAAAATTGGAGTATAGCAGGCAGGACATCATTGAAACGTTTGAGCACTCGTCCTCTGCTTAACCATCGCACTTCAGAGTGAAGAAGTAGCTCTCCGTATTGACAGTCAATTTTCTTCAGCCAAGGTTTTAAATAATCTTCTTTGTAACGCTTGAGCTCTAATCTTGTTCACAATTTTCCCCACCAGTTTCATAACGTCGTTCAAGTTTAGAAAATTTCCACATAATGCTTGCTGATGTATAATACAGTGGTAACTAAGAAATTTTGGAAAACTTTCATCCTTATGACATAGCGCCACGAGCCCCTTATCACAACCCACCATAGCAGGAGCACCGTCAGTTGTCAGGCCTACCATTTTTGATATTGGAATTTTCTCAGAAGAGATGAGATTTTTTAAATGAGAAAACAGCTCTAGCCCAGTAGTATGTCCTTTGAGTGGAATAAACTTCAAAAGATCTTCTTTAATTGTAAAATCACTAAAAGCCATCCTGACAAATATGGCCATCTGTGAGGTGTCAACTACATCTGTTGATTCAATCCGTTGCAGTGAAAAATAAATACAGTTATCGAAGTAACTTCTTAACTGTAAAAAAATATCATTGCTCATTACTTCTACTCGCTTCATCACTGTATTAGCAGAAAGTTGCATAGATTTTATAGCAGGCACTATTTCGTCTTTATTTCTAAAGTTGGCGAATAAAGAATCTGCAGCTTAAAAAAAGTGCAATTATCTGGGAAACACGATAAGATGCTTCAGTTGCAGCCTTATTTTTTTCGATTGTTTTCAAAAATATTGACTGTTGTCCAATTAACTGGATTTTAAATGTTTCAGTTTTTCTTTTCTGGTGGCAGAATTTAACGGGAACGCCTTCTCAAAATTCGAGTACAGTTTTATGATGCCTCTCAATATTTCCTTTTTTAGGAACTGACACAGATGTATTACATAACAAACAAATACTTTTGCCTTTAACTTCTGTGAAGAAGTATTGTTCTTCCCATTCCGAATGGAAATGGTATGTCTTCGCCTTCTTACTACTGCTTGCCATAATGTTTCGAATTCTAACCCAACCGCTGCACGCAGAACGTTGATAATGCCGTTCAGTATTAAACTGAGCGCAATGTCGACGTGCATTGCGTATATATAAAGCCAAAAAATTCTCGAACACGCTAATCGGTTCCAGCCGATCCTAGAACGGAGACGCGACTTCGCGTCGTGTTTGTCGGCGCGAAATCGCTTACCGCAGTGTTGCCGCTGTTTATCTATTTATTATGAAAATTTCTGAAATTTGCTAATACTGGTTTGATTTTCAGACTTTTGGATTTTTTGCAACGTGAGCAGCGCGAGCTACCAGAATACGGGTTGGCGACCACTGTTGTACACAAACCCAACAGTTGATTCGATCGACCAAAGGCATAAACCAATGAAAATATTTAGATGAAAGCGCAGCCGAGTTCGCAACCCATTTAGCTGGTAACCAGTTCGAATAAGGCCAGCGTTCAGTAGGAAAGTTTTTATTCTCTCAAAAAGGTATTCAATTCAAAATAAAAGAAAGTAAATTGTAAATAAGATGCGCTTGGGCGCACACAATAAAGTCGCACAAACGTAAATTCATAGAATTTTTTTGGTAAATTTAAATAACAAGTTTCAAAAAATTGAAGAAAGTGGCTTAAAATTTAATATTTGACTGATTATAACAGGTGGCGCAAAATTAATCATCACATTTTTATTCAATTTTGTTTGAGAATAATTTTTTTAGTAAAACAAACTAGAATAATTTTTTTAATATAGTAAATAAAAAAAATATTTTGAGAGATGGTAATCTACATTTTGACCTTTACGCGCTCCATTACTTGCCTGTTTGTGTACTGCAGCTGTTTAATTTGTTTAAGTGGCAAAAATATAGTTGACAAAAATTGTAAATCTTCCTATAGGGTGATTAATTTTGTGCCACCTTGCATTTGGAATTGAATGAAATAAGAGCGAAAATAAAATTTAAAAAAATTTTTTCGAGAAAAGTTTACCAGTATTCGCGTCAAAGCTTCCAATCTTTAATGCGTCTATGGTTACCTTTCTGTTCGTGTAATTGACTGAATTGTTTTGTCGCCATAAATTTCTATATTCCATTCTTGGAACTAATCCAGAGTTTAGGTTAAGGTCGTTTTGTAAATTTGTTTGTGCTATGTTCGGGTCTCTATGAGATGCCATTAGTGCAGTGTCATCCGCAAACGTCGCCATCTTGCCGGTTCCGGTAAGTCAGCGGTGTAGATGAGATACAGAGTGGGTCCTAATGCACTGCCTTGGGGAATTCCTGCGTTCATCGGTTCAATGTATGAACATGCGTCGTTATACTTAACATACAATTTTCTATCTTGAATATTGGAAAGTAGTCATTGGAGTTTGCGCAGGGTGCCATACTTTGTCAACGGCTTTAGCTACGTCGAGATATACAGCCACGCATACTTGTTTATTGTTGAAGTCTTTATCAATTTTGTGAGTGACTCTTGAGCACTTGTTGGATTGTCGAATGTTTTCGTCTAAATCCGAACTGATGTTGGGGAATTAAATTTATTTTTGTTATAATGGGATCTATGCTATTAAAGAGTAGCTTCCCAAATATTTTTGATATTGTCGGCAGCAGACTTATTTGTCGGTACGACGATGCAAACGTGGCGTCTTTATTGGCCTTTGGGATCGCAATGATTTCGACAATTTCCCATTTCTTTGGGAAGTAAAGGGTTTTCCAATAACAGGTGTTATTTTGAATAGCCCGCTATTTCGGGAGATGTCACTTTTGAGGCTGTCACGCTTGAACAACGCATTGATATTATTAAAATTCACTATAAAAATGGTGAAAATTTGGCAGAGACGGTTCGTAAAACTCGAACATTTTTGGGTCATCCTGAAGCACCTTGTCGGGAGCTGTTGGGACAAGTTAGTGATGTGAAGAATAAAACCGGAACACGTCGCTCAAGTACAGCCGAAAATATTGCTGTTGTAGCCGAAAGTGCTGAAGAAAACCCAGGTTTGTCCATTCCTCGTCGTTCTTTGGAATTGGGCATTCCACAAACGTCATTACACCGTATTTTGCATAAAGATTTGGGTCTTAAGGCTTATAAAGTCCAGTTAACACAAAAACTCAAGCCGGCCGATCACCAACAACGTCGTGTCTTTGCGGATTGGGTAGTTGTATGAGGCAAATCGAATTCGGTGTTATTTTCATTTTGAAATATATTTTTAAAATGTTGAGCTAAAAAAGTCGCTTTTTCCGATGATGTTCGGGCCCATTGTCCATTTATAGGGATTTTCCTGTCCAGGCTTCATTCCAATATTGTCATAAAAACCTCCCAGCCTCTGTGCGATGTTCGATGGGTGTCCGACTAGGTTTTAGTTGTAGGCATTTTTGAAGTATGAGGATTATTGGTGAATGGTCAGGCGAGAGTTCGTGGCAGGATTTAATTGTCAGCATTCTTAAATTTCTTGATATTGTTATGAAAAAGTCCAGCAAGTCTGATATTTTACTAACACAAGTTGGCTAGTAAGTGGGTGAATGTTACAATATTGGTCTGGACAAGCATCACCGTAAGCTATTGCGTGCTTTCATTCATTCATTAACAATTTTTTTGAAAATTATTCATAAAAGAATTTACAAGAAGTGCGAATCAGCAATAGGAGAAACACAATTCGGATTTAAAGAAGACATGGGCACACGTGAAGTGCTATTTTGTGTTTCATAGATTATGAAAAAGCGTTTGACACTGTTCCGCTCGATAAACTCATTGAGATTCCACAAAACATGGATATCCATACAAAAGAAATTCAATGTATACGCAATCTTTATCGGCAGCAAACTGCAGAAGTTAACATAAACAACGAAACTACTGACGCTATACCTATACTAAGAGGGGTTAGACAAGGATGTATTCTCTCACCATTACTATTTAACATCTACTCCGAAAGAATCTTTCAAGAATCACTCCAAGGATTAGAAACTGGCATTAAAGTAAGTGGGACAAACATTAACAACATCAGATACGCTGACGACACAACTCTCTTATCAGACAGTCTAAGTGGACTACAGGAGCTAGTCAATGTTGTTACGCGTTGCAGTAAAAACTTCGGTTTAAAAATCAATATTAATAAAACTAAATATATGACTGTCAGCAGAAAAAACATCTATGTTGACACAAGCTTAACAATTAATGGCATGCTCATAGTAAGAGTAAAAAATTTCAAATACTTAGGTTGCTGGATTAACGAAAATTGGAGTTCTTCAAAAGAAATAAGAGCTCGAATTGAAATTTTTAGGGCTGCATTCCATAAGTACAAAAAGGTTCTTAATAATTATGCCTTTAATATTAATTTAAAAATTCGATTCGTTAAATATTACGTACTGTCTGTACTTCTGTATGCTATGGAGATATGGACCACTAAAACCACTGAATTGAATAAAATAGAAGCATTTGAAATGTGGATATACATATAGAAGAATTCTAAGAATACCCTGGACAGATAGAGTAACAAATGCTGAAGTATTGCGTAGAATTCAGCATGATCGACAATTACTAACCACCATAAAAAGAAGAAAAGCTGCGTATTTGGGTCATATTATGAGAAACGACAAATATCATGTACTTCAACTAATCCTGCAAGGAAAAATAGAAGGCAAACTAGGCATAGGCAGAAAACAACTATCCTGGCTGAAAGACAAAAGACATTGGACAGGAATCGGCAATGTAGGAACTTTATTGGAGACAGCGAGAAATCTATACCTTTATCATGAAATTATAACAAATATACCTTCTGCTCAAATATGAACGAGACGTTATCAATAAAACGGTCCGCGGATGACATATGGCAAAAATAAATTTTTTGTTCTTTGGTAGGACTGTTATAAACTTACATGGCAAATTTCAGCGTGATATGTCACATAGTTTGTTTTCTGTGCTGCTGTAAACAAGTCAAGCTCGAGTGTGTTCTTCGAATTCTCTTTTATGACTTCAATTGTCTCAAAATGTTTTCCACGGAGCGGCAACTTGAGCTTGGGAAACAGGAAAAAGTCACATGGAGCCATATCAGGCGAATACGGTGCTTGCGGAACGATACTAACATTATTTTTGTTCAAATAATCGCGAACAAGACGTGATGTGTGAGCTGGTGCATTATCGTGATGCAAGAACCATGACTTGTTGTCCCACAATTCCTTCCTTTTAAGACGAATGTTCTCGCGCAAACGCTTTAAAACGTCTAAATAATATTCAGCGTTAACCGATTTTGCGATTTGTGCGATTTTCAAGCACAATTTCCTTTACTTTTCCGATGTTTTCGTCGTTTACTGATGTTGCTGGACGACGTTCATGAGGCAAGTTTTCAACCGACGTACGGCCCTCTTTGAACGATTTGTACCACTGGTAAACACGTGCACGCGATAGAGCAGAGACCCCGTAGGTTGCCTGCAACATTTTTAAGGCGTCTGAAGCCGAAATTTTGTTGGAATAACAAAATTTCAAACAAATTCTTTGTTCAACTTGAATTTCCATCGTTAAATTCGAATAACACACTCGAGCTTGACTTGTTTACAGTAGCACAGAAAACAAACTATGTGACATATCACGCTGAAATTTGCCATGTAAGCTTATAACAGTCCTACCAAAAAACAAAAAATTTATTTTTGCCATATGTCATCCGCGGACCGTTTTATTGATAACGTCTCGTTCATATTTGAGCAGAAGGTATATTAAACGTTAAATATTTTTCTAATTCGATATTTAATTGTAATATATTTGTATAAATTGTATGATCGCCTATATTCGGAATCGAATTGGCAAATAAAGAAAAAGAATCCTCCATATACTCGAGCACCTCTTGATGCTGTAGATTCACCCCATACATACATCTCGACAATGCCATTAGGGAAATTATGGTAGCCCAAGTTACAAATGTACATATTTCGTTTATAATAGGCTAACGAAACAGATCGTTTAGGGCACGGAAGTGCTTTTTGTAAATCAAACGAGAATCCATAGTATTCGCCGGAATTTTCTTTGGCTTTTTCTGGCTCTCTACAAAACAGATTCTCGAAGATGTAATTTCGCTTCCTCATTATTTTATGCTTAGATTTTTTCATTCGGTAAAGCGCATTTTTGGCATCTGTCTTTTCGATTAGCATGGGAACTTAAGTTAAATTCAGTATTAAATATTTACCTGTAGATGCATTCCTTAACGCAGGATTGGTTCCTTGGCTCACATTTCTCTACATATAGGCTATTCATTTGACGAACGTCTAGGTCTCAAATAGTTTCGAAGTGTTGCGTGTGAGCAACTTTGGGCAATGGTGGTATACAAAATAAACCAATTTTTTCTTTCCAACAACTTTTAATGATTTTTACTTATTTTGAAAAATTAGGTATGATAAGACAAACAATTGTTTTTATTGTAATTACAACAAAGGTGGACTTTGCATTTAAGGCATTTGGACATTGTGGTTCCTGTCTTGCACAATCTGTATCGCCCCTTTTCACTAAAGACTACACAATGTTCCATTTTATAGTAACACTGTGAGACTGCAGGATTCGGTTGGAACCTGCATTTTTTCAACTGTTGGGAAGAAGCAGCGTGCTTGATGGGGAGCCCAGGGATACTATCGAGCTAGCTCTTTCAGCATTCGATGGTCGGCTTTTACTTTTTCCGAGCGAAGTAGTGGCAGTAAGCAGCTCATGCGCAATTTTTAGTTGAAATTTTATTAGAGGAATATGCTTTTGCCTCGGGTTTATCAAGTTTAAATGTTTTCTATGCAATAGCCATGCGTTTGTAATGGATGTTCCGAGGCACCAATAGAATATTCTCATGTATCACTTCTTTGAACGGCGGTTGACCTTGTACAGCTCTATGAGCATGCCAGCCAAATCTACTCCTCCCATACCCTTATTGTAAGAAGCAACAATCGCAGGTCTTGCAACATCAACATGAGCTTTTTAAAGGATGGTTAAATTTCAAGAGCCGAAGTTGAATGTGAACCACACCTAAACGTCAAGTTTTTTTCTGCATTTCATTTAATATTTTTCAATTTCAGACTAACTTAATTTCAACCATAGAAAGATACACAATCCAGCAACGCGTTAAAGGTATTCAAGCTTATTATGAAAACGGGCGTTCAAATCAAAATGCATTCGTGAAGAAAATCATCTTCAGTGATGAGGCACATTTTCACCTCAGTGGATTCGTCAATAAGCAGAATTGCCGCGAATTGGGCGAATGATAATCCAGTGATTGACGAAAAACCAATGGATCCACAAAGAGTGACTGTGTTTGGTGCAGTTTATGGGCCGGCGGCATCATTGGGCCGTATTTTTTCCAAAATGAGGCCGGTCAGGCAGTTACTGTGAATAGTGTTCGCTATCGTGAGAGGATAACGAACTTTTTGTGGCCCCAATTGGAAGGTATAGATGTGGGCGATATGTGATTTCAACAGGACGGTGCCACTTGTCACACAGCTAACGAAACAATGGCTCTTTTCCGCGAAAAATTTGATGGCCGAATAGTCTTACGTCGCGGCGATGTCAATTGGCCGCCAAGATCATGTGATTTGACACCGTTGGGTTTATTTCTTTGGAGTTATTTGAAAGAAAAGGTGTACGTCGATAAGTCTGCAACAATTGAAGAGCTAAAGGATGAGATAATTCGGCACAATAACGGGATAGAACCTCAATTATGCCTCAGCGTCATCGAAAATTTGGACCATCGAAGGGAGGTGCACCGCCGGGGCCGCGGCCGATATTTTGTTCCATACGTAATCGAGCCATACCAATATTATCATAATAAAGAGAAATGACAATAACTTCCTAAAAAAATTGTATTTTATTCAAAATCAACACCGGCCCTTAAAACTTAACCACCCTTTACTTTGGATTCCAACGTTTGCATATACCAACAGGTTCAATGCTTTCACACGAGGATATAAGTTGAACTGGCTTATTGTTAAACCACTTGACGCATACAATATTATTGTTGATTTCACATTTCATATTGCAAGATCCCCTTCTACGCCTTTTTAACTCAGCATCTGAAAGTAGCTGAAAATTGCTTATGCGGTTTTTACATACAGTTCCTGTTGCGAATATGCCTATTTCTTGCAACGAAATCAGAAGGCTTACTGACGTAAACCAATTATCGAAATAAAGCTTAAAATGTTTGTCCTTAGGAAGACCTTTTGCCAAATATAAAACTATATCCGAAGGTAGCCCCAATCCATAAGCAGGATAGGTACCTTCACCGACATACAACGTAAAGTCGTGCACTAATCCAGAGGTTCCAGCAGGCGTAAACATTTTCAGACCCCATTTATGAGGTTTAGCAGGGTTGTATTGTTTAAATGACGATCGACCTGTAACAAAAATTTAAACTAAAATGTTCATTGACATTTATGAATGTATACCTTTGAACGCAATGATTTGTTCATCTTGACGCTTTGATGTTCTTCCTGGGGTAGCTTTCCAAAATTTTCTTTGATACTGTCTAGAAAGGACGTATTTTGTACAACTTGTCATAGTTCAAATCGCCTTTTTTGGAAATGCTGGAACGTTATTGACCATTCGCTCAACGTGACCTATCCAGCGCAGCCGCTGAATTTTAATGCGCTTCTGGTTCCATCATATTGGATATGCTTCATTCATGCAAATCGGACCATTGATTTTGCGAAGAATTTTTCTCCCGAAAGCTCCTAATAACCCTCCATTGGTGTTCGTCAATGTCCAGAACTCAGCGCCATTTAGTAAGACCGAGAGGATGAGTAAGTGGTAGAGTTTTCTCTTTGGTGTATCGAAAGAGGGCTTTGGAACCTACGTAGAAAAAGTCCTTGGCCCAATCTGGTTTCAGAAAGAAATATTCATGCGAAACTGCAGTAGACTACCTAATCAACGAATGGAAAAGTATTGAAGGCTGTATGGCTAGACTTCAAAAAAGTTGTCGAAACAAAAGAAAGAGAAACACTGCTAGGAAAACTAAAATTGCTACAATCTGAATAACGTCAACGTCAGCTGTGAACAAGGCGAATTCATAAAGGTTGGCAGGAAGTAAGCCGAATAGAATACCTAAGGGGAGCCTGAAAGCTATTACTTAACTTTTCGTGGTTTTGCCAAGACTTACGTCATGCACCATATTAATACTTATACAAAATAAAAAAGGAGAAGACATCACGTGTTTGTAAAAATTCAATGAATTCACTGTGACGTCATGCCCCGAGAATATAGGTATAAGTACAAACAAAAAGTAGGGAAATTACTTGCTTATAAAGAGCAATCGTAGGTGAAAGCAATAGAAACTGCCAAATTCAATCAATTTTTTCTTTATTACCACCATGTATTTACATCATAAACTTCAGATCTAGAACAAAGGTTTTCGAAGGTCGTACTTTTGCCAGTCTTACAATCCGAACCAGGAGTCGGGCATGATTTGTAAGTTGGGAAACCGACCATATTCGTTGTGGCATACTTACAAGCAACAAGAACCGCTGGATTTGGCTGATTCGCTACTGTGTATGTGGCTGCAGCGCATCCCACCCGAATATTTCGATCCGCCACCATAACGGTAAAGATTCCAATAGCACTAAAAATAGTTTAGAAATATTTTTGTTAGCCGAATGAAAGAAATGTAAATTCAAATGCCCAAGTACTCACCGGCCCTGATTATCATTTGGATATTCATTTATATCAGCCATTGTGGTGACCTTAATTACAGAATACCACAAATCGACGAAACTTTGTATGATTTGCTCAATAGTCTTTGATACGGGAGGAAACATCAAAGCTAAATTCTGACCCGAAAATTGGAAAGCATCGGTATTGTGGCAGTCATCGATTTGCAGTTGGCATTGTTTGACATTCAGTTCCGCCAAAGCGGCCAATTCGTCGTCCCATTGCATAGTGGCCATACGGCAAGCCGGCTCCAATTTGGTCTCGCCGCCAGCGACTAAATTACGCTTGACATTGTGCGCATTGACAATCGCATTCCGATTTGCCTGTGTTAGAGTAACCAAGGCGGGATCTTGGCAGGAGGATGCGAACTCCTGTTAAATTTTAAGTTGAAATTTTTTAGTTAAATTAAATATGCGCACTTTGGGCTTTAAGTATTTCGACGTATCCTTACCCCATTATTTCCGCAGGCGATATGCGTGCCCCAGGGGCACAAGGAGCTGTTGCAATAATTAGTGGCGGAAACGATTTCAAATGTCGCCAACAAAAAAGCGAGGAGCGTGAACTTCAACTGCATTTTCAATTTTTTACTGATTATTTATTTGTATGCTTGCGCTTCCGTATGTCTTGGAGAGCACCCAGAGTTGGACTGTGAAAAATACTGCGGCAATGGTAGCTTTATAAGGGATTTTCATTCACTTTCCATCCGAAAATCGTGTTTTTTCAAGGTATAAATATTGATTGACTGTGCACGAACTTGCAATTATGTGCCCTGAAATAGTAAAACTTCTATGGCTGTAGACGACATTTTAATACATTTTTTCGCTTAAAACTTGCTTTTCATTATACCAAAGTTTTATTCGTGATAAAATAGCACGAAGAATGGACATGAAAATTATTAAAAACTACCATATTAAACCAAACTCATATCATTCCATATAAACACGGATTTCTTGTGAAAAACCATAAAATTAAATTTAAAAAAAATTATTAAACAAAGAAACTTAAAAAAAATTAACTAAAAAAACTAAATTTAAAAAAACATTAATAAAAAATTATAAAAAAAATTAATTCAAAAACAAAAGTATTAAAAAAACATATTTAAAAAAAGATGAAAAACTAATTAATTAAAAATAGGTAATTAACAAAACAAAATGATTGCTAAAAATATTATTAAAAAAAAAATTATTTGTTATTAAAAATATCATTGAAAACAAAATTTATTAAAAAAATTAATTAAAAAAAGTTATTGCAAAATGAATTTATTTATTTAAATTAACGAAAAAAAGATTAAAGAAAATATAAAAAAAAAAATTAATTAAAAGAAAATTTATTAAAAAGAAATTGATGAAAAAAGAAAACTATTAAAAAAATGTATTAAAAAAAAAAGTATTAAAAAAAATTGATTTAAAAATAAAATTATTTAAAAAAAATTAAATAAAAAAATCGAATCCTTTTTTTTTCAAATCAGCGCGATTGTTTGGCTTTAAACTTGAAAATAATTAAACAAAAACGTATTTAGAAAAATAACTTTAAAAAACATAAATAAAAAAAATTATTAATATAAAACAATTTATAATAATAAAGAAAAAAAATTTAAATAATAAAAAATTATTAAAAGGAAATTTATTAAAAAAATGTATTAAAAAACGATAATTACAAAACAATCATTAAAAAAAGTTTACTAAAAACAAATTTATTTAAAAAAATTAATTACAAAAAAAATTCTTAAGAAAATGAATTCAAAAATTAATTTATTAAAAAAAATTAATTAAAAACAAAAAATATTATAAAAGAGTTTATTTATTTAAATTAAATTTAAAAAAAATTTACGAAAAAAATTAATTAAAAGAAAAATTATTAAAAAGAAATTAATTAAAAAAGAAAATTATTAAAAAAATTAATAAAAAAAATATTACAATAATAAAAAAATTTATTAAAAAAAACATTATTAAAAAAATTAATTACAAAACAAAATTTATTAAAAAAGAATTATTAAAAATATTAATTAAAAAAAATCGAATGCGTTTTTTTTCGAATAAGCGCGATACTTTCGCTTTAAACTGGCAAATAATTAGAAAAAAACCTATTAAAAAAATTAGCTTAAAAAAAAACATAAAAATTATTAAAAAAATTTATTAAAAGAACAACATTTGTAAAAAAATGATAAAAAAAATATTAAAAAGAAATTTATTTTTTTTTTATATTTTTATTTATTTATTTATTTATTAAAAACAAATTTATTTAAAAAAATAAGCCAGCAGCAATTGAAGAGCTAAAGGATGAGATAATTCGGCACAATAACGGGATAGAACCTCAATTATGCCTCAGCGTCATCGAAAATTTGGACCATCGAAGGGAGGTGCACCGCCGGGGCCGCGGCCGATATTTTGTTCCATACGTAATCGAGCCATACCAATATTATCATAATAAAGAGAAATGACAATAACTTCCTAAAAAAATTGTATTTTATTCAAAATCAACACCGGCCCTTAAAACTTAACCACCCTTTACTTTGGATTCCAACGTTTGCATATACCAACAGGTTCAATGCTTTCACACGAGGATATAAGTTGAACTGGCTTATTGTTAAACCACTTGACGCATACAATATTATTGTTGATTTCACATTTCATATTGCAAGATCCCCTTCTACGCCTTTTTAACTCAGCATCTGAAAGTAGCTGAAAATTGCTTATGCGGTTTTTACATACAGTTCCTGTTGCGAATATGCCTATTTCTTGCAACGAAATCAGAAGGCTTACTGACGTAAACCAATTATCGAAATAAAGCTTAAAATGTTTGTCCTTAGGAAGACCTTTTGCCAAATATAAAACTATATCCGAAGGTAGCCCCAATCCATAAGCAGGATAGGTACCTTCACCGACATACAACGTAAAGTCGTGCACTAATCCAGAGGTTCCAGCAGGCGTAAACATTTTCAGACCCCATTTATGAGGTTTAGCAGGGTTGTATTGTTTAAATGACGATCGACCTGTAACAAAAATTTAAACTAAAATGTTCATTGACATTTATGAATGTATACCTTTGAACGCAATGATTTGTTCATCTTGACGCTTTGATGTTCTTCCTGGGGTAGCTTTCCAAAATTTTCTTTGATACTGTCTAGAAAGGACGTATTTTGTACAACTTGTCATAGTTCAAATCGCCTTTTTTGGAAATGCTGGAACGTTATTGACCATTCGCTCAACGTGACCTATCTAGCGCAGCCGCTGAATTTTAATGCGCTTCTGGTTCCATCATATTGGATATGCTTCATTCATGCAAATCGGACCATTGATTTTGCGAAGAATTTTTCTCCCGAAAGCTCCTAATAACCCTCCATTGGTGTTCGTCAATGTCCAGAACTCAGCGCCATTTAGTAAGACCGAGAGGATGAGTAAGTGGTAGAGTTTTCTCTTTGGTGTATCGAAAGAGGGCTTTGGAACCTACGTAGAAAAAGTCCTTGGCCCAATCTGGTTTCAGAAAGAAATATTCATGCGAAACTGCAGTAGACTACCTAATCAACGAATGGAAAAGTATTGAAGGCTGTATGGCTAGACTTCAAAAAAGTTGTCGAAACAAAAGAAAGGGAAACACTGCTAGGAAAACTAAAATTGCTACAATCTGAATAACGTCAACGTCAGCTGTGAACAAGGCGAATTCATAAAGGTTGGCAGGAAGTAAGCCGAATAGAATACCTAAGGGGAGCCTGAAAGCTATTACTTAACTTTTCGTGGTTTTGCCAAGACTTACGTCATGCACCATATTAATACTTATACAAAATAAAAAAGGAGAAGACATCACGTGTTTGTAAAAATTCAATGAATTCACTGTGACGTCATGCCCCGAGAATATAGGTATAAGTACAAACAAAAAGTAGGGAAATTACTTGCTTATAAAGAGCAATCGTAGGTGAAAGCAATAGAAACTGCCAAATTCAATCAATTTTTTCTTTATTACCACCATGTATTTACATCATAAACTTCAGATCTAGAACAAAGGTTTTCGAAGGTCGTACTTTTGCCAGTCTTACAATCCGAACCAGGAGTCGGGCATGATTTGTAAGTTGGGAAACCGACCATATTCGTTGTGGCATACTTACAAGCAACAAGAACCGCTGGATTTGGCTGATTCGCTACTGTGTATGTGGCTGCAGCGCATCCCACCCGAATATTTCGATCCGCCACCATAACGGTAAAGATTCCAATAGCACTAAAAATAGTTTAGAAATATTTTTGTTAGCCGAATGAAAGAAATGTAAATTCAAATGCCCAAGTACTCACCGGCCCTGATTATCATTTGGATATTCATTTATATCAGCCATTGTGGTGTCCTTAATTACAGAATACCACAAATCGACGAAACTTTGTATGATTTGCTCAATAGTCTTTGATACGGGAGGAAACATCAAAGCTAAATTCTGACCCGAAAATAGGAAAGCATCGGTATTGTGGCAGTCATCGATTTGCAGTTGGCATTGTTTGACATTCAGTTCCGCCAAAGCGGCCAATTCGTCGTCCCATTGCATAGTGGCCATACGGCAAGCCGGCTCCAATTTGGTCTCGCCGCCAGCGACTAAATTACGCTTGACATTGTGCGCATTGACAATCGCATTCCGATTTGCCTGTGTTAGAGTAATCAAGGCGGGATCTTGGCAGGAGGATGCG
Organism: Anastrepha ludens; assembly: GCF_028408465.1. Taxonomy (NCBI): domain Eukaryota; kingdom Metazoa; phylum Arthropoda; class Insecta; order Diptera; family Tephritidae; genus Anastrepha; species Anastrepha ludens. Next base: position 20,354,750 of record NC_071499.1, on the reverse strand, counting down.
AACTCCTGTTAAATTTTAAGTTGAAATTTTTTAGTTAAATTAAATATGCGCACTTTGGGCTTTAAGTATTTCGACGTATCCTTACCCCATTATTTCCGCAGGCGATATGCGTGCCCCAGGGGCACAAGGAGCTGTTGCAATAATTAGTGGCGGAAACGATTTCAAATGTCGCCAACAAAAAAGCGAGGAGCGTGAACTTCAACTGCATTTTCAATTTTTTACTGATTATTTATTTGTATGCTTGCGCTTCCGTATGTCTTGGAGAGCACCCAGAGTTGGACTGTGAAAAATACTGCGGCAATGGTAGCTTTATAAGGGATTTTCATTCACTTTCCATCCGAAAATCGTGTTTTTTCAAGGTATAAATATTGATTGACTGTGCACGAACTTGCAATTATGTGCCCTGAAATAGTAAAACTTCTATGGCTGTAGACGACATTTTAATACATTTTTTCGCTTAAAACTTGCTTTTCATTATACCAAAGTTTTATTCGTGATAAAATAGCACGAAGAATGGACATGAAAATTATTAAAAACTACCATATTAAACCAAACTCATATCATTCCATATAAACACGGATTTCTTGTGAAAAACCATAAAATTAAATTTAAAAAAAATTATTAAACAAAGAAACTTAAAAAAAATTAACTAAAAAAAACTAAATTTAAAAAAACATTAATAAAAAATTATAAAAAAAATTAATTCAAAAACAAAAGTATTAAAAAAACATATTTAAAAAAAGATGAAAAACTAATTAATTAAAAATAGGTAATTAATAAAACAAAATGATTGCTAAAAATATTATTAAAAAAAAAATTATTCAAAAAGTTATTAAAAATATCATTGAAAACAAAATTTATTAAAAAAATTAATTAAAAAAAGTTATTGCAAAATGAATTTATTTATTTAAATTAACGAAAAAAAGATTAAAGAAAATATAAAAAAAAAAATTTATTAAAAGAAAATTTATTAAAAAGAAATTGATGAAAAAAGAAAACTATTAAAAAAATGTATTAAAAAAAAAGTATTAAAAAAAATTGATTTAAAAATAAAATTATTTAAAAAAAATTAAATAAAAAAATCGAATCCTTTTTTTTTCAAATCAGCGCGATTGTTTGGCTTTAAACTTGAAAATAATTAAACAAAAACGTATTTAGAAAAATAACTTTAAAAAACATAAATAAAAAAAATTATTAAAACAATTTATAATAATAAAGAAAAAAAATTTAAATAATAAAAAATTATTAAAAGGAAATTTATTAAAAAAATGTATTAAAAAACGATAATTACAAAACAATCATTAAAAAAAGTTTACTAAAAACAAATTTATTTAAAAAAATTAATTACAAAAAAAATTCTTAAGAAAAAGAATTCAAAAATTAATTTATTAAAAAAAATTAATTAAAAACAAAAAATATTATAAAAGAGTTTATTTATTTAAATTAAATTTAAAAAAAATTTACGAAAAAAATTAATTAAAAGAAAAATTATTAAAAAGAAATTAATTAAAAAAAAAAAAATTATTAAAAAAATTAATAAAAAAAATATTACAATAATAAAAAAATTTATTAAAAAAAACATTATTAAAAAAATTAATTACAAAACAAAATTTATTAAAAAAGAATTATTAAAAATATTAATTAAAAAAAATCGAATGCGTTTTTTTTCGAATAAGCGCGATACTTTCGCTTTAAACTGGCAAATAATTAGAAAAAAACGTATTAAAAAAATTAGCTTAAAAAAAAACATAAAAATTATTAAAAAAATTTATTAAAAGAACAACATTTGTAAAAAAATGATAAAAAAAATATTAAAAAGAAATTTATTTTTTTTTTATATTTTTATTTATTTATTTATTTATTAAAAACAAATTTATTTAAAAAAATTAATTGAAAAAAAAAAAAATTATTAAAAAAATTTTATTATCGGATCAGAACAGCACTGAGTCTGTATGTTGTTTTATGAATAGCCGCAAACGTTTTTGCAAACACTCCTTCATAGAAATTTCTTGATTTTTAGTGCCCTTGGTAATGGACGTTTGGCTTTTTATACCACGCTGGCAGCTGGCTTGGCAAAACAAACATGTTTTAGGGTGCTTGTCCAAGATTTTTAGCTTAAAAGCAACTGAAACTATTCTTGTCTTCGTTGCAATATACAATTCAGCGCTCTGAATCTGCTTAAAGACGACTTCGAAGTATGTTTCATCGTCCATAACCACACAGTCATGGATGTCTTGACTGTATAAGGGTGTACGCGCCAATTATATATATATAGTCGGAAAATTCAGCCTGCACAACGAAACATCCGGTAACGGACAGAGGCTGATCGACTTCGCCGGGGCCCGAAACATGGTAGTCTGCAGCACCAGATTCCAGCATAAAAAAATCCACCAAGCTACCTGGCTGTCTCCTGATCGAAAAACGCGAAACCAGATCGATCATGTTGTGATAGATGGAAGACATGCTTCTAGTGTATTAGACGTACGTACGATCCGAGGACCCAACATCGACTCGGATCATTACCTTGTTGCAGCCAAATTGCGCACACGCCTCTATGCAGCAAAAAACGTTCAGCTACCTACGCAAAGAATGTTCAACATCGCAAAGTTGCACTCCCAACAGATAGCCAGAAGATGCGCCACTCGACTCTCACTCCTGCTCTCAGAGAGCACTGCCCAACAAACCGGCATGCACGAGCAATGGAGCAACATTTCTCGTTCCCTACGTTCTGAAGAAGAAATCGGATACGAGGAATGTCATGCTGTCGCTGAAAGAAAGGATGCCGCCTATAGAGACACGCTGCGATCGGGCGAAACGCGAGCCATGTGGGATCGCTACAGAGAGCTAAAAAAGGAAGAGAGACGTATTATCCGAAAGAAGAAACGAGCGGCCGAAATACGTGAGTGCGCCGAGCTTGAGATGCTGGCCAACAACATCCGAACAACAACATCTGGAACAACGTCCGAAAATAACAGAAAGTTCGGCAGCTTACAGAAGGTTTTAAGACCGGGGCGTTTTCCTGTAAGAACAAAGACGGCGAACTGGTGACTAACGTACAGAGCAATCTTAACTTATCGGGGAAACACTTCTCGAACCTCTTAAACAGTGATAGCTGCGCATGTCACAGAAAATGTGCAGATCCCGATATCCCAATCGTTGACGACGGAACTGTCGTTCCACAACCCGTGAGAATAGCGATAACTCGGCTAAAGAACAACAAAGCCGCAGGCGCCGACGGACTGCCGTCTGAGCTATTCAAACATGGCGGCGAGGAGCTGGTAAGGTGCATGCATCAGCTCATATGCAAAATATGGTCGAATGAAAGCATGCCTACCGATTGAAATTTAAGTGTGCTCTGCCCAATCCATAAGAAGGGCGATCCTGCAATTTGTGCCAATTATCGCGGGATTAGACTTCTAAATATCGCCTATAAGGTTCTAGCGAGCGTATTGTGGGAAATTCTGAAGCTCACCGTCCACCAACTGATTGGACCTTATCAGTGTGGCTTTAGAGCTGGAAAGTCTACCACAGACCAAATATTTACAATACGCCAAATCTTGGAAAAGACCCATGAAAGAAGAATCAACACACACCATTTTTTTGTCGACTTCGTTTCCAGAAGACGCTGCCTCCCTTTTTCTTCGGGCACTAGGATGATCTCCTATATTTCTTACTTATTCTTCACATGTGACCCGTAGAAATTTAATTGTATCGTCAAAAGCGTGAAAAATATAGTAACGGTTTTCGGAAGGTGCCACCATAGGTATTCAATTCGCCTTAAAGAAAAATTGCATTAATTCATTATCGGCCAAATTGCTGAGGAGTGGCTTCGAAATTGTCAAAAAATTCTACATAAACCCAACAGTTGATTTGAACGACCAAAGGCATAAACCAATGCAAATATTTATATGAAAGCGCAGCCGAGTTTGCAACCCATTTAGCTATTAACCAGTTCGAATAAGGCCAGCGTTCAGTAGGAAAGTTTTTATTCTCTCAAAAAGGCATTCAATTCAAAATAAAAAAACGTTAATTAAATAAGATCCGCTTGTGCGCATAACATAACATAACATAACATAACATAACATAACATAACATAACATAACATAACATGCTGAGCAAGATAACGACGCATTTTTTGGTGCGTGCAGCCGGCTACATAGAATTATAAGACGTTATCACGTCAAAAAATAATAATAACATTAAAACAACAGGTAGATATTATTAACAAACTTGGTTTTATTTTAAATTCTTCAAGTAAATCAAATTAATAATAATCAATAAGAAGGCATATGCAAATACAAATACGTGAATTTATATATGTACATATGCGCATATACATACATATATACGCTCACTTAAGTAGGAGAGAGCATGATGTCGAACGTTGCCGTTCGTTTGCTTTGTTTGCTTTGTCGTTCGTTCCGCGCTTTCGCTTGCAGTTCATTCAAGGCAACGGCAATGAGCAAGGTAACGACAAATGAGCAAGGCAACGGCAATGAGCAAGGTAACGACACATTTTTTCGTGCGTGCAGCCTGTTAAATCGAATTATAAGACGTTATCACGTCAAAAAAAATAGAAAAAAAGAATAGTAAATAAAAAAAATTATTTTGAGTGGTGAAATCTTCATTTTGATCTTTACGCGCTCCATTACTTGCCTGTTTGTATACTGCAGCTGTTTAATTTACAAGTGCCAAATATAGTTGACAAAAATTGTAAATCTTCCGATAGACTGAATAATTTTATGCCACCTTGTATTTGGAATTGAATGAAATAAGAGCGAAAATAAAATTAAAAAAAAGGTTGTCTGTAAAGTCGGTTTACTGACGATAGTTTAACGTGATAACGTCATAAGAAAATACTGATTGAATGGTTGCATTTTTCAAAAGAAAATTTTAATTTTATTTGTTTGTCCAAAAAGGGGTATTTCAAAGGAAGTTAAATGCGTGCTATGTGATGGTAACCATGCCGCTAATTACAAGGGTTGCACTATTTACAAAGACCTGCAACGAAGAACGTACCCAACGCTGCGAAAAAAAGAGCTGCCAAATGTTGTGCCTAACTCCGAAATCTCGCAACCCGCAATAACAAAAAACACGCTGTCCTACGCGGAAGCTCTGAAAATCAATAATGGAGCACAAGAAAAACCACAACCAACTACTGAAAAAGGTACTGTTCAGAAAGAAACTAATAATGAAATAGAAGAACTGAAAAGAATGGTCAGAACTCTAGTCGAACAGATGGGTACTGTACTCAATCTGCTTACAGCCATGCTTCCGAATGTTCCAAAATGAATAGGCCGCTGCTGCTTGCAATTTGGAATGCCAATGGGCTCATCCAACACCGCTATGAAGTGGAAGTATTTCTAGCAGATAAAAATATTGACATAATGTTAATATCTGAAACACACTTGACAGACAAATGTTACGTAAAAATTCCAAAATATGATTTATACCACACAAATCATCCTGCTGGTACAGCAAGAGGAGGAACAGCCATCTTAATCAAAAATAATACTGCGCATATGGTTCATGGAAACACTAAAAATTACAATCTACAGTCGACTGCTATAACAGTCACAGATGGAAAGAGCTCTCTTGTGATTGCTTCTGTGTACTGCACTCCAAATCAATCAATAAAAAGCGTTGAATACCAAAGGTATTTCAAATCGTTGGGACCTAGATTTATAGCAGGTGGCGACTACAATGCGAAACATCCGCAATGGGGCTCACGCTTAATAACTCCAAGAGGGCGCGAACTCCTCAAAGCAATGCAGGTCAATAAATTATTCCACGTCTCAACAGGACAACCCACTTACTGGCCTAGTGACCCAAATAAAACACCGGATCTTATAGATTTTTGCATATGCAAAGGTGTATCTAAAAATCAGGTCTCCATAGACACATGTCTAGATCTCTCATCAGACCACTCACCTTTGCTGTTAACAATAAACTCTTGTTTTCAAAAAAAGGAAATGACACCAAAGCTACACAATAAAATGACAAACTGGGAATACTTTAAAGAACTAGTCGAGGATACACTGTGCCTAAATATTCCACTTAAATCCAACTCTGATCTGGACACGGCCGTTGAGATTTTCAACAACTGCATTCAAAGAGCTGCGTGGACCGCTACGCCGGAAATTAAGCACACTCACGCTGAAGCGCACATTAACGATCACGTCAAAATTTTAATATCAGAAAAACGCAAGCTTCGGCGCATATGGCAAAGCACCAGAAACAGGAACGACAAAAAAAAAACTAAATAAGCTCACAAAACAATTAAAAAACACTATAAGAGACGCAAAAAACTCAGAACTGCATGAATACTTATCCAACTTGTCACCTACGGAAGCTACTGACTACTCACTCTGGAAGGCAACGAAAAAGATCTCACAACCAACGCCTCACAACGCAGCGATAAAAACGTGTAGTGGAGATTGGGCAAAAACTGATAAACAAAAAGCAATAGAATTTGCCAAACACCTATCAAATGTTTTCCAACCATTTCCGAGTCAAAGTGTGGAGGTAGACTCAGAAGTTAACGAATTTCTCTCAGCTCCGTTTCAAATGGATTTTCCGACTGTACGATTTACCTGGAAAGAAGTTAGATGCAGCAACCAAAACTCTCAAAACCAAAAAGGCGCCAGGTTACGATCTAATAACTAGTAAGGTTTTAAAAGAACTGCCCAAATGTGGATACAAATTCCTCACCATTATATTTAACGCGATGATAAAACAAGAGTATTTCCCAACTCAATGGAAAGTTGCTGAAATCATCCTTATACAAAAGCCAGGGAAGACCCCGAGCGTGGTATCCAATTACAGGCCAATAAGTCTATTGCCTGTTGCCTCCAAGCTCTTCGAAAAGCTGCTTTTAAAAAGGATAAATCCAATAATTGCGCAAAGAAATCTCATTCCAGCCCACCAATTTGGTTTTCGTAAGTATCACTCCACCATAGAGCAAGTTAATTGTGTGTATGATTTCGCTAGACAAGCACTTGAGAGGCGGCAATTCTGTACAGCGGCATTTTTAGGTATAACGCAAGCCTTCGATAAAGTCTGGCATGAAGGTCTGCTATACAAGCTTAAGCAGGGCTTACCGCACAACTGTTATATGCTCATAAAATCGTATTTGCAAAATAGACATTTTCTTGCTAAAGTAAACAACGAAACCACTAAACTTCACGCAATCAGAGCAGGTGTACCACAAGGAAGTGTTCTAGGCCCCGTCTTGTACACTTTGTTTACGGCAGATCTTCCACTATCAAAGAACACATATACAGCCACGTATGCAGATGATACAGTCGCCATGGCCAGGAGTACCCTTCCCTCAATTGCTTCTGATTACCTACAAGAAAACCTTAACAGTGTTAGCGGCTGGATGAAAAAATGGCGCATAAAAGCTAACGAAAGCAAATCGACGCAGATAACATTCACTCTTCGAAATGGCTCATGTCCTGCCGTATCTCTTAACAGCGTTCCAATACCACAAATAGATAATGCCAAATATTTAGGTATTCTATTAGACCGGCGTCTTACTTGGCGATCGCATATATTTTTAAAGCGAAAGCAACTTGGACTGAAATTGCGATCACTACACTGGTTAATCGGCTACAATTCAGCACTTACACTAGACAATAAGGTGCTTATCTACAAAGCTATTCTGAAACCGATATGGACGTATGGCGTTCAATTATGGGGCTCAGCAGCAAAATCAAATCTAGAAATCATGCAAAGATTTCAGTCAAAGGTGCTCCGCATGTGTGCCAATGCGCCATGGTTTGTACGAAACGAGATATTGCACCGTGACCTAAAAGTTACGACAGTTTTCGAAGAAATAAACAACCTCAGCCAGAGATACAACAACCGACTTGCCACTCATCCGAATAATCGAGCAAATAACCTTTCCAAGATAAGCTACTCCTCAAGATTAAAAAAATGTCAGCCTAACGATTTAATGCAAAGATTTAAACCGTAATATACGTAAATGCAAAAGTTGTAAAATTGTATAATATATGTATATGTTATATGTTGCTCATTATTAAGCAACGAATTCCACTGGGAATTCTTACTCTAAGCTATTCTTATTTAAATTGTAGGTAAAAATAGTACTTATTGTTATTGTTATGACAGATTGTATGGAATAAATGGAGTTCGAAAAAAAAAAAAAAAAAATTAGTTTGATAGATATTTTGTATGGATATAGAGAATGAGTTAACATTAACATAACATAATATAACATAACATAACATAACATAACATAACATAACATAACATAACATAACATAACATAACATAACATAACATAACATAACATAACATAACATAACATAACATAACATAACATAACATAACATAACATAACATAACATAACATAACATAACATAACATAACATAACATAACATAACATAACATAACATAACATAACATAACATAACATAACATAACATAACATAACATAACATAACATAACATAACATAACATAACATAACATAACATAACATAACATAACATAACATAACATAACATAACATAACATAACATATCATAAAGCATTCACCAACAGCTTTCATTTGATACCTATATTGTACATACACGTCCGAAGGTTCCCCGGGTCCACGTTTTGACCTATATCTCGAGACCCCAGTCACGGAGCGGCATGAAAAATACTCTGTACTAAAGCATTCACCAACAGCTTCAATTTGATATCCATATTGTACAAACACATTCTAGGGTCCACGTTTTGGTCTCTATTTCGAAACCCTAGTCACGGAGCGGCATGAAAAATACTCTGGACTAAAGCATTGACCAACAGCTTCCATTTGATACCCATATTGTACATACACATTCGAAGGTTACCCGGGTCCACGTTTTGACCTATATCTCGAGCCCTATTTCCAAAATAAAATATAATCCATGTTACTCGTGGATGATGTAGCTTTCGAATGGTGAAAGAATTTTTAAAATCGGTCCAGTAGTTTTGAGCCTATTCATTACAAACAAACAAAATTTTCCTCTTTATAATATTAGTATAGACAACATATCTTATAAGGTATAAGGTAAATATTAAAATACATTTTTTCCTTCATATATAATAAAAAAATTAATAATTATAACATTAAAACAACAGGTATTATTAACAAACTTGGTTTTATTTTAAATTCTTCAAGTGAATCAAATTAATAATAATCAATAAGAAGGCATATGCAAATACAAATACGTGAATTTATATATGTACATATGCTCATATACATACATATATACGCTCACTTAAGTAGGAGAGAGCAAGATGTCGAACGTTGCCGTTCGTTTGCTTTGTTTGCTTTGTCGTTCGTTCCGCGCTCTCGCTTGCAGTTCATGCAATGCAATGAGCAAGGTGACGACAAATGAGCAAGGTAACACTAATGAGCAAGGTAACACTAAAGAGCAAGGTAACACTAATGAGCAAGGTAACACTAAAGAGCAAGGTAACACTAATGAGCAAGGTAACACTAATGAGCAAGGTAACTACATATGAGCAAGGTAACACTAATATGAGCAAGGTAACACTAATGAGCATGGTAACGACACATTTTTTCGTGCGTGCAGCCTGTTAAATCGAATTATAAGACGTTATCACGTCAAAAAAATGTTTTCGAGAAAAGTTTACCAGTACTCGCGTCAGAGTTTCCAATCTTTAATGGGTCCATGGTTACCTTTCTGTTGGTGTAATTGACTTGAATTGTTTTGTCGCCATAAATTTCCATATTCCAGTTTTTGAACCAATCCAGTGTTTAGTTTAGGTCGTTTTGTAAATTTGTTTGTGATATTTTCGGGTCTCTATGAGATGCCATTAGTACAGTGTCATCTGCAAACGTCGCAATCTTGCCGGTTCCGGTAAGTCAGCGGTGTAGATGAGATACAGAGTGGGTCCTAATGCACTGCCTTGGGGAATTCCTGCGTTCATCGGTTCAATGTATGAACATGCGTCGTTATACTTAACATACAATTTTCTATCTTGAATATTGGAAAGTAGTCATTGGAGTTTGCGCAGGGTGCCATACTTTGTCAACGGCTTTAGCTACGTCGAGATATACAGCCACGCATACTTGTTTATTGTTGAAGTCTTTATCAATTTTGTGAGTGACTCTTGAGCACTTGTTGGATTGTCGAATGTTTTCGTCTAAATCCGAACTGATGTTGGGGAATTAAATTTATTTTTGTTATAATGGGATCTATGCTATTAAAGAGTAGCTTCCCAAATATTTTTGATATTGTCGGCAGCAGACTTATTTGTCGGTACGACGATGCAAACGTGGCGTCTTTATTGGCCTTTGGGATCGCAATGATTTCGACAATTTCCCATGTCTTTGGGAAGTGAAGGGTTTTCCAATAACAGGTGTTATTTTGAATAGCCCGCTATTTCGGGAGATGTCACTTTTGAGGCTGTCACGCTTGAACAACGCATTGATATTATTAAAATTCACTATAAAAATGGTGAAAATTTGGCAGAGACGGTTCGTAAAACTCGAACATTTTTGGGTCATCCTGAAGCACCTTGTCGGGAGCTGTTGGGACAAGTTAGTGATGTGAAGAATAAAACCGGAACACGTCGCTCAAGTACAGCCGAAAATATTGCTGTTGTAGCCGAAAGTGCTGAAGAAAACCCAGGTTTGTCCATTCCTCGTCGTTCTTTGGAATTGGGCATTCCACAAACGTCATTACACCGTATTTTGCATAAAGATTTGGGTCTTAAGGCTTATAAAGTCCAGTTAACACAAAAACTCAAGCCGGCCGATCACCAACAACGTCGTGTCTTTGCGGATTGGGTAGTTGTATGAGGCAAATCGAATTCGGTGTTATTTTCATTTTGAAATATATTTTTAAAATGTTGAGCTAAAAAAGTCGCTTTTTCCGATGATGTTCGGGCCCATTGTCCATTTATAGGGATTTTCCTGTCCAGGCTTCATTCCAATATTGTCATAAAAGCCTCCCAGCCTCTGTGCGATGTTCGATGGGTGTCCGACTAGGTTTTAGTTGTAGGCATTTTTGAAGTATGAGGATTATTGGTGAATGGTCAGGCGAGAGTTCGTGGCAGGATTTATTTGTCAGCATTCTTAAATTTCTTGATATTGTTATGAAAAAGTCCAGCAAGTCTGATATTTTACTAACACAAGTTGGCTAGTAAGTGGGTGAATGTTACAATATTGGTCTGGACAAGCATCACCGTAAGCTATTGCGTGCTTTCATTCATTCATTAACAATTTTTTTGAAAATTATTCATAAAAGAATTTACAAGAAGTGCGAATCAGCAATAGGAGAAACACAATTCGGATTTAAAGAAGACATGGGCACACGTGAAGTGCTATTTTGTGTTTCATAGATTATGAAAAAGCGTTTGACACTGTTCCGCTCGATAAACTCATTGAGATTCCACAAAACATGGATATCCATACAAAAGAAATTCAATGTATACGCAATCTTTATCGGCAGCAAACTGCAGAAGTTAACATAAACAACGAAACTACAGACGCTATACCTATACTAAGAGGGGTTAGACAAGGATGTATTCTCTCACCATTACTATTTAACATCTACTCCGAAAGAATCTTTCAAGAATCACTCCAAGGATTAGAAACTGGCATTAAAGTAAGTGGGACAAACATTAACAACATCAGATACGCTGACGACACAACTCTCTTATCAGACAGTCTAAGTGGACTACAGGAGCTAGTCAATGTTGTTACGCGTTGCAGTAAAAACTTCGGTTTAAAAATCAATATTAATAAAACTAAATATATGACTGTCAGCAGAAAAAACATCTATGTTGACACAAGCTTAACAATTAATGGCATGCTCATAGAAAGAGTAAAAAATTTCAAATACTTAGGTTGCTGGATTATGGAAAATTGGAATTCTTCAAAAGAAATAAAAGCTCGAATTGAAATTTCTAGGGCTGCATTCCATAAGTACAAAAAGGTTCTTAATAATCATGACTTCAATATTAATTTAAAAATTCGATTCGTTAAATGTTACGTGCTGTCTGTACTTCTGTATGCTATGGGGATATGGACCATTAAAACCACTGAAATGAATAAAATAGAAGCATTTGAAATGTGGATATATAGAAGAATTCTAAGAATACCCTGGACAGATAGAGTAACAAATGCTGAAGTACTAACCACCATAAAAAGAAGAAAAGCTGCGTATTTGGGTCATATTATGAGAAACGACAAATATCATGTACTTCAACTAATCCTGCAAGGAAAAATAGAAGGCAAACTAGGCATAGGCAGAAAACAACTATCCTGGCTGAAAAATAAAAGACATTGGGCTAGAATCGGCAATGTAGGAACTTTATTGGAGACAGCGAGAAATCTATACCTTTATCATGAAATTATAACAAATATACCTTCTGCTCAAATATGAACGAGACGTTATCAATAAAACGGTCCGCGGATGACATATGGCAAAAATAAATTTTTTGTTTTTTGGTAGGACTGTTATAAACTTACATGGCAAATTTCAGCGTGATATGTCACATAGTTTGTTTTCTGTGCTGCTGTAAACAAGTCAAGCTCGAGTGTGTTCTTCGAATTCTCTTTTATGACTTCAATTGTCTCAAAATGTTTTCCACGGAGCGGCAACTTGAGCTTGGGAAACAGGAAAAAGTCACATGGAGCCATATCAGGCGAATACGGTGCTTGCGGAACGATACTAACATTATTTTTGTTCAAATAATCGCGAACAAGACGTGATGTGTGAGCTGGTGCATTATCGTGATGCAAGAACCATGACTTGTTGTCCCACAATTCCTTCCTTTTAAGACGAATGTTCTCGCGCAAACGCTTTAAAACGTCTAAATAATATTCAGCGTTAACCGATTTTGCGATTTGAGCGGTTTTCAAGCACAATTTCCTTTACTTTTCCGATGTTTTCGTCGTTTACTGATGTTGCTGGACGACGTTCATGAGGCAAGTTTTCAACCGACGTACGGCCCTCTTTGAACGATTTGTACCACTGGAAAACACGTGCACGTTGGAATAACAAAATTTCAAACAAATTCTTTGTTCAACTTGAATTTCCATCGTTAAATTCGAATAACACACTCGAGCTTGACTTGTTTACAGTAGCACAGAAAACAAACTATGTGACATATCACGCTGAAATTTGCCATGTAAGCTTATAACAGTCCTACCAAAAAACAAAAAATTTATTTTTGCCATATGTCATCCGCGGACCGTTTTATTGATAACGTCTCGTTCATATTTGAGCAGAAGGTATATTAAACGTTAAATATTTTTCTAATTCGATATTTAATTGTAATATATTTGTATAAATTGTATGATCGCCTATATTCGGAATCGAATTGGCAAATAAAGAAAAAGAATCCTCCATATACTCGAGCACCTCTTGATGCTGTAGATTCACCCCATACATACATCTCGACATTGCCATTAGGGAAATTATGGTAGCCCAAGTTACAAATGTACATATTTCGTTTATAATAGGCTAACGAAACAGACCGTTTAGGGCACGGAAGTGCTTTTTGTAAATCAAACGAGAATCCATAGTATTCGCCGGAATTTTCTTTGGCTTTTTCTGGCTCTCTACAAAACAGATTCTAGCTCTTTCAGCACTTTGTAAATGTGCATCACGACTTTCTCGAAGATGTAATTTCGCTTCCTCATTATTTTATGCTTAGATTTTTTCATTCGGTAAAGCGCATTTTTGGCATCTGTCTTTTCGATTAGCATGGAAACTTAAGTTAAATTCAGTATTAAATATTTACCTGTAGATGCATTCCTTAACGCAGGATTGGTTCTTTGGCTCACATTTCTCTACATATAGGCTATTCATTTGACGAATGTCTAGGTCTCAAATAGTTTCGAAGTGTTGCGTGTGAGCAACTTTGGGCAATGATGGTATACAAAATAAACCAATTTTTTCTTTCCAACAACTTTTAATGATTTTTACTTATTTTGAAAAATTAGGTATGATAAGACAAACAATTGTTTTTATTGTAATTACAACAAAGGTGGACTTTGCATTTAAGGCATTTGGACATTGTGGTTCCTGTCTTGCACAATCTGTGTCGTCCCTTTTCACTAAAGTCTACACAATGTTCCATTTTATAGTAACACTGTGAGACTGCAGGATTCGGTTGGAACCTGCATTTTTTCAACTGTTGGGAAGAAGCAGCGTGCTTGATGGGGAGCCCAGGGATACTATCGAGCTAGCTCTTTCAGCATTCGATGGTCGGCTTTTACTTTTTCCGAGCGAAGTAATGGCAGTAAGCAGCTCATGCGCAATTTTTAGTTGAAATTTTATTAGAGGAATATGCTTTTGCCTCGGGTTTATCAAGTTTAAATGTTTTCTATGCAATAGCCATGCGTTTGTAATGGATGTTCCGAGGCACCAATAGAATATTCTCATGTATCACTTCTTTGAACGGCGGTTGACCTTGTACAGCTCTATGAGCATGCCAGCTAAATCTACTCCTCCCATACCCTTATTGTAAGAAGCAACAATCGCAGGTCTTGCAACATCAACATGAGCTTTTTAAAGGATGGTTAAATTTCAAGAGCCGAAGTTGAATGTGAACCACACCTAAACGTCAAGTTTTTTTCTGCATTTCATTTAATATTTTTCAATTTCAGACTAACTTAATTTCAACCATAGAAAGATACACAATCCAGCAACGCGTTAAAAGTATTCAAGCTTATTATGAAAACGGGCGTTCAAATCAAAATGCATTCGTGAAGAAAATCATCTTCAGTGATGAGGCACATTTTCACCTCAGTGGATTCGTCAATAAGCAGAATTGCCGCGAATTGGGCGAATGATAATCCAAGAGTGATTGACGAAAAACCAATGGATCCACAAAGAGTGACTGTGTTTGGTGCAGTTTATGGGCCGGCGGCATCATTGGGCCGTATTTTTTCCAAAATGAGGCCGGTCAGGCAGTTACTGTGAATAGTGTTCGCTATCGTGAGAGGATAACGAACTTTTTGTGGCCCCAATTGGAAGGTATAGATGTGGGCGATATGTGATTTCAACAGGACGGTGCCACTTGTCACACAGCTAACGAAACAATGGCTCTTTTCCGCGAAAAATTTGATGGCCGAATAGTCTTACGTCGCGAGCTAAAGGATGAGATAATTCTGCACAATAACGGGATAGAACCTCAATTATGCCTCAGCGTCATCGAAAATTTGGACCATCGAAGGGAGGTGCACCGCCGGGGCCGCGGCCGATATTTTGTTCCATACGTAATCGAGCCATACCAATATTATCATAATAAAGAGAAATGACAATAATTTCCTAAAAAAATTGTATTTTATTCAAAATCAACACCGGCCCTTAAAACTTAACCACCCTTTACTTTGGATTCCAACGTTTGCATATACCAACAGGTTCAATGCTTTCACACGAGGATATAAGTTGAACTGGCTTATTGTTAAACCACTTGACGCATACAATATTATTGTTGATTTCACATTTCATATTGCAAGATCCCCTTCTACGCCTTTTTAACTCAGCATCTGAAAGTAGCTGAAAATTGCTTATGCGGTTTTTACATACAGTTCCTGTTGCGAATATGCCTATTTCTTGCAACGAAATCAGAAGGCTTACTGACGTAAACCAATTATCGAAATAAAGCTTAAAATGTTTGTCCTTAGGAAGACCTTTTGCCAAATATAAAACTATATCCGAAGGTAGCCCCAATCCATAAGCAGGATAGGTACCTTCACCGACATACAACGTAAAGTCGTGCACTAATCCAGAGGTTCCAGCAGGCGTAAACATTTTCAGACCCCATTTATGAGGTTTAGCAGGGTTGTATTGTTTAAATGACGATGGACCTGTAACAAAAATTTAAACTAAAATGTTCATTGACATTTATGAATGTATACCTTTGAACGCAATGATTTGTTCATCTTGACGCTTTGATGTTCTTCCTGGGGTAGCTTTCCAAAATTTTCTTTGATACTGTCTAGAAAGGACGTATTTTGTACAACTTGTCATAGTTCAAATCGCCTTTTTTGGAAATGCTGGAACGTTATTGACCATTCGCTCAACGTGACCTATCCAGCGCAGCCGCTGAATTTTAATGCGCTTCTGGTTCCATAATATTGGATATGCTTCATTCATGCAAATCGGACCATTGATTTTGCGAAGAATTTTTCTCCCGAAAGCTCCTAATAACCCTCCATTGGTGTTCGTCAATGTCCAGAACTCAGCGCCATTTAGTAAGACCGAGAGGATGAGTAAGTGGTAGAGTTTTCTCTTTGGTGTATCGAAAGAGGGCTTTGGAACCTACGTAGAAAAAGTCCTTGGCCCAATCTGGTTTCAGAAAGAAATATTCATGCGAAACTGCAGTAGACTACCTAATCAATGAATGGAAAAGTATTGAAGGCTGTATGGCTAGACTTCAAAAAAGTTGTCGAAACAAAAGAAAGGGAAACACTGCTAGGAAAACTAAAATTGCTACAATCTGAATAACGTCAACGTCAGCTGTGAACAAGGCGAATTCATAAAGGTTGGAAGGAAGCAAGGCGAATAGAATACCTAAGGAGAGCCTGAAAACCCTTATTTTATTTTTCGCAATTTTGCCAAGACTTACGTCATGCTTATTAATACTTAGGTATACAAAACAAAAAAGGAGGAGAAATCACGTCTTTGTAAAAATTCAATGAATTCACTGTGACGTCATGTCCCGAGAATATAGGTATAAGTACAAACAAAACGTAGAGAAACTACTTGTTTGTGAAGAGCAATCGTGAGCGAAAGCAATAGAAACTGCCAAATTCAATCAAATTTTTCTCTATTATCACCATTTATTTACATCATAAACTTCAGATCTAGAACACAGATTTTGGAAAGTCGTACTTTTGCCAGTCTTACAATCCAAACCAGGAGTCGGGCATGATTTGTAAATTGGGAAACCGACCATATTCGTCGTGGCATAGTTACAAGCAACAAGAACCGTTGGATTTGGCTGATTCGCTACTGTGTATGTGGCTGCAGCGCATCCCACCCGAATATTTCGATCCGCCACCATAACGGTAAAGATTCCAATAGCACTAAAAATAGTTTAGAAATATTTTTGTTAGCCGAATGAAAGAAATGTAAATTCAAATGCCCAAATACTCACGAGCCCTGATTATTATTTGGATATTCATTTATATCATCCATTGTGGTGTCCTTAATTTCAGCATACCACAAATCGACGAAACTTTGTATGTCTTGCTCAATAGTCGCGGGAGGAAACAGCAAAGCTAAGTTCTGACCCGAAAATAGGAAAGCATCGGTATTGTGGCACGCATCGTTTTGCAGTTGGCATTGTTTGACATTCAGTTCCGCCAAAGCGGCCAATTCGTCGTCCCATTGCATGGTGGCCATACGGCAAGCCGGCTCCAATTTGGTCTCGCCGCCAGCCACTAAATTACGCTTGACATTGTGCGCATTGACAATCGCATTCCGATTTGCCTGTGTTAGAGTAACCAAGGCGGGATCTTGGCAGGAGGATGCGAACTCCTGTTAAATTTTAAGTTTCAAATTTTTAGTTAAATGAAATATGCGCACTTTGGGCTTTAAGTATTTCGACGTATCCTTATTTCCGCAGGCGATATGCGTGCCCGAGCTGCACAAGGAGCTGTTGCAATAATTAGTGGCGGAAATGATTTCAAATGTCGCCAACAAAAAAGCGAGGAGCGTGAACTTCAACTGCATTTTCAATTTTTTACTGATTATTTTTTTGTGCGTTTGCGATTCCGTATGTCTGGTAAAGCACCCAGAGTTGGACTGTGAAAAATGCTGCGGCAATGGTAGCTTTTTAAGGGATTTTCATTCACTTTCCATCCGAAAATCGTGTTTTTTCAAGGTATAAATATTGATTGACTGTGCACGAACTTGCAATTATTTACTCTGAAATAGTAAAACTTCTATGGCTGTTCAGCTGATGGCCTTGAGCTAGTGCTGCTCTTTTTCCTGATATTTTCTGTATATTCATATAAGTTAATTTACCCGGTCGCGGTGTTTTTAAAAAAAACAATTTTATTCCCGTGAACGGTCTTTATTTGTTGAAACTTATTTTACAACTAGCTTAAAAGTATTCTTAATTCTAATACTAAAGCTAAGCCCGTGTGCCAGCAACGTGACCCATTCTTTGCTGACTAGGCGTTTCCCACGGGAACGCCAATCGCTGCTCTGGTATCTCTTCAAAAGCGTTGCGCGTGTGGAGTGTTGGGTTACCATCATATTTTGGTTGAGGTGTGTGAACTGTTGCGTTAGCTTATACTTAAAATAAGACATGATTGTGTGGGGGACTCGTGCTGGTGCATGTGCCTGACGACTCATACCTGAGCGCGAGATACGTAGTTACTAGCACGAGTTACTGTAACGGTACAATATTATATAATATATTTCAATATAAAATAGGCTAAAAAATTATTTCTTACTTTATTCGCCTTTATTTTCTTTTATTTTGTTCTTCATTAAGCGTACAACGTTAAACAAAATACTCTGAATTTCTTGGGGAAAAATAAAATAAATTAAAAAAATATATAAAAATAAATTAAAACAAAAAAATGTAAAAAATAATAATTAAAACACAAAATTTTTAAAAGAAAACATTTGTAAAAAAAGAATATAAAAAAAATTATTAAACGAAAACGTTTGTAAAAAAGTAATATAAGAAACCAAGTAATTAAAAAAAATTAATTAAAACAAAACAATATAAAAAGAGTTAATTAAAACCCAAAATTATTAAAAGAAAACGTTTGTAAAAAAATAATATAAGAAACTAAGTAATTAAAAAAAGTAAATGAAAAAAATAAATTTAAAAAAATTTATTAAACAAGAATTAATAAAAAAAAATTTATTAAACAAAATATGTAAAAAATTATTGTACAAAAAACTAATTAACTAAAGAATAATAATTTAACAAAACAAAATTATTGGAAAAATATTATTAAAAAAAAAATTATTATTAAAAAAAATTAAAAATATTATTGAAAACAAAATGTATTAAAAAATTAATTTAAAAAAATTATTAAAAAAAGTCTATTAAAAAAATTAATTAAAAACAAAAATTATTATAAAAGAATTTATTTATTTAAATAAACTAAAAAAAAAAATATTAAAAAAATACAAAAAAAAATGTATCAAAAATAAACAAATTAGTAAAAAAATTAATTAAAAAATATTAAAAAAATTAATTGAGAAAAGAAATTATTAACAAAAAATGTATTAAAAAAAATTATTAAAACAATTAATTTAAAAAAAATTAAATACATTTTTTCCAAATCAGCGCTATTCTTTCGCTTTAAACTTGCGAATAAATTAAAGAAAACGTATTAAAAAAACTTACTTTAAAAAAACATAAGGACATTATGTATAATAAAAATTAGTTAAAAAAAATTTATTCAAAGAACATTTGTAAAAAAAATTTTTAAAAAGAAATTTATTAAAATAAATGTATTAAGAAAACGGTAAGTAACCAAAATTATTTAAAAAAAATTATTAAAAAAAAATTTAAAAAAAATTAATTACAAAAAAAATATTAAAAGAAATTAATTAAAAAAAAATTAATAGAAAAAAAAATTATTAAAGAAAAATTATTTTTAAAAAAAATTATTGAAAAAAAGATTATTAAAAGAAATTTATTTAAAAAAATGTATTCAAAAACATTTATTGAAAAAAAATTATATTATTACAAGAAAATTTATTAAAACAGAACAATTATTGAAAAAATTAATTAAAAAAAATATATTAAAAGATAATTTATATTTTATTTATGTAAAAAACGGTAATTAAAAAATATTATAAAAAAATTTTTATTAAAAACAAATTTATTTAAAAAAAAAATTATTAAAAAAAATTATTAAAAAAAAAAGTTATTAAAAAAAAATATTAAAAAAAAATTAATTAAAAAACCAATTTATAAAAGAAAACATATGTAAAAATAATAAAAAACCAATTAATTAAAAACAGGTAATTTAATAAAACAAAATTATTGAAAAAAAATATTATAGAAAAAATTACTGAAGAAAACGTTACTATAAATAATTATATTATTGAAAACGAAGTTTATTAAAAATAGAATTATTAAAAAAAATTAATTAACAGCAAAAATGATTATAAAAGAATTTATTCATTTAAATTAACTGAAAAAATACTAAAAAAATGTATTAAAACAAAAATTATTAAAATGAAATTAATTACAAAAGAAAATTATTAAAAAAATTAATTAAAAAAAAATATTAAAAAAAATGTTTAAAAAAATTAATTAAAAAAACAACGAATCCTTATTTTTTCCTAATCAGCGCGATTCTTTCGTTTTAAACTTGCAAATAATTAAAAAGACGTATTAAAAAAAATAACTTCAAAAAAACTTAAATAAAAACAATGATAAAAAAAAAATTATTAAAGGGAATTAAGAAAAACGCGGTAATTACAAAAAATTATTAAAAATTTTTATTAAAAACAAATTTATTTAAAAAAATTAATTGAAAAAGAAAATTATTAAAAAAATGAATTAAAAAAAAATTTATTAAAAAAAATTAATTAAAAACAAACGTTATTAAAAAACAATTTATTTATTTAAATTAACTGAAAACAATATTACAAAAAAAAAACATTAAAAAGAAATTAATTAAAAAAGAAAATTATTAAAAAAATTAATTTAAAAAAATGTTAAAAAAAAAATTATTGAACAAAGTAGGTAATTAAAAAACAAATTATCAAAAAAAAAATGTATTAAAAAAAAATAATTTAAAACAAATTATTGAAAAAAATAGTAAAAGAAATTAATATAAAAAAAATTTATTAAACAAATTTATTGAAAAAAAAGTTAATTAAAAACAAAAAAGTATTAAAAAAAATCGAATTTTTTGTTTTTAATCAGCGCGATTCTTTCGCTTAAACTGGCTCTTCTTTATATCAAAGTTCGTGATAAAATAGCATGAGCAATTGGCACCAAAAATTTTAAAAATTAAATTAATTAAAAAAAAAAAACTCATATCAATTCTCTTTGTCTTAAACAAAATGGCGCAATTTAGATTTGACTTCTCTCATTAGGCAATGGGCATCAGTTTTTGTTACGGTATCTGCCGCTCTCTGCCAATTCATTTTAAACTGCCGCTTATTTTTAATTTCTTTTTTCAATTTTAGCAATTTTATTTTAACAATCGCCTAATATTTTTCAATAGGTCTCACTTGTGAACAGTTTGATGAGTTGTGGTCCGTTTGAACACTATTTACCCCCGTGGTTTTCATACCAGCTCATGGCAAGACGATTATAATGACACGATGCTAAATCGGGTCAGAACAGCACTGAGTCTATGCAGGATCAAGCACTCGAAGTGTAACCAATTTAAAAAGCCATACATTTAGTTCGGAAAATTACTTTTATTCAATTCAAAGTAAAAAATGTGTGAAAATAATATAAAATTAAGAATCAATTTTACTTTTGCTCCATATGACCACCTTTTGCCTTGATATGGTCTTGAGACGGTCCAGAAACGAATCGCAAGCTGCCCGAATGTGACTTGCAGATATTTTTGCCCACTCCCGGACAATGACTTTTCTCAGCGCCTCGAGACTGGTGAATTTTTTAGTTCGAACTTTACTCTCTAAAATGGACTAAAGAGAATAATCCATCGGAACGTTGTTTTTTAGCCATTCTTGGTTCACTCGAGCTTTGAGAGACGGTGCCGAGTCCTATTGAAACGTCCATGATCTTCCACCGAAATGTTTGTCTGCCCATGGCTTCAAAGCAACCTCCATAATACTTTTCCGATAATATTTCGCATTTACTTTAACGACAGGCGGTTACAGCGGCCCAGCCATTACCTGTGGCGGGTGCTGCCTCCTGGTGGCCAATCGATTACTCAAATTCTCGTATGAACGGTCGATCAAATAAACCCTATTTGCTCAATTCGAAACATTTTCTCGACAGAAAACACAATGTTCGGAAATCGACCGCTTTCGGCCAAGCGAAGCAACTCCTTTGCTCTCTCAAGTCTGACTTGTTGCTGCTTTGGTGTGAGATTATGCGCCTTTTGAATCTTGTACGGTTTGACTTTGAGATAATGTTTCAGCATGCGGCGGATGCTACGGTCAAATATTTTCAGTTCTTTCGCCATTTCATTGGCACTTCGTCGGGGAGTTCGCTCTACTCGCTTCTTCACTTTTGAAACATTTCACGTGACGATTCAGTCTTTTGATGACCACCTCCATCACGTTTCGCTATGCTGCCAGTATCATTGAACCGAGTAATGGTGCGATAAACAAAAACTTTATTTACTTTAAGGTGCTCGAGCTCACGAACAATTGCTGGTTGTAATTTTCCAGCCAAATATAATGCAATCACACATTTGAAATCCATTATTGATTTTCTTTTTTCGCGTTTATTCTCGGCAAAATACTTCCGCGTCCTTGTAAGCAATACTCTGGACTGTCATTTAGCCAACTAACAGATAGCTGATGCACAAAAGCATCTCTGTCCGTCTTTGTAATAACGACATCCATCTGGGTCATTTAATTTTTTTTTTCATCGCTGAACATGTCGTCCTTTCAAGTGGTCACTCGTTGTAAGAATTCTTTCCCGAATTGAAAACGTCTCTCAATTTGTTTTTGCTTTGAAGGCTTATAAATGCATTTTTTATATTTAAGGTTTCCAGAAGACGCTGCCCACATTTTTCTGTGGGTACTAGGATGATCTCCTATATTTCTTACTTATTCTTCAGATGTGGCCTGTAGAGATTTAATTGTATCGTCGAAATCGCGAAAAATAAAGTAACGGTTTTCGGAAGGCGCCACCATAGGTATTCAATTCGCCTTGAAGAAAAATAGGTTTCATTTGTTGCTGGCCAAATTGCTGCGGAGTGGCTTTAAAACTATCAGAAAATTGTGCACAAACCCGTCAGTTGATTCACACAAACGAATGCATGAACCAATGAAAATATTTATATGAAAGCGCAGCCGTGTTTGCAACCCATTTAGCTGGTAACCAGTTCGAATAAGGTCAGCGTTCTCAGTAGGAAAGTTTTTATTCTCTCAAAAAGGCATTCAATTCAAAATAAAAAAAGTAAATTGTTAATAAGCAGTGTTGCCAACGCCAATAAATCTGAGACGCTAGGGCCAATATCAAAAGTCGCTAGAAAGTCGCCAATAGACGTTATACCCAACGTATACGTAACTGAAACTGTTAATTTCAAAATGTCATAATTTTTTTTTAAAAAATCGTACAATAATTTAAAAAAATGGGTTTTAAAGCTAAAGAGTTGTACTATGCAACCTTTTCGTCGAAAATTGAAAAAAAAAAATTCTATCCCAAAAAAAATTATCAAAAATGGCTAAAATGGCCATTTTTTGACCTTTTAGGCTTCATTTACCAAAAATCCTGACGTGATGGAGCATTTTGAAGGTCAGATTCGTTTTCAGCGCATAAAAAACTACAAGAAACAAGTACAGCCATTCTAGAAACTCACCCTCACAGGACTGTGTAATTAAACCAGTAATACCAACTCTACTGAAATTTGAGATCAACGGAAGTTAGTTTCAATCTCCTGAAATACTGGTTTTTTTTATTATGATTCGATAAATCTACTAAATTTTCTAACGCTTTGTTAATTTGTGTCTGAAAAACATTCGTATCTTTAAAATATCATTGGAAAGCATGAGTGATTCAAGCAATGTTGAAAAAGTTATTTACGAAATTGATCCAGTACTGGATTCAAATGGAAATTTGAAAATTTATAAAATTAATAATATTAACTATTACGCTTTTATAATAAACACAGGCAAATCATATAACAATTAACTATATTATTATTAATTAAAGTCTTGAAATGGATTTATAAAATATATTTAAGGATAGTAAAGAAAAAGTGGCATAAAAAAGCTACGCTTCAAGGGGGAACACCACTGTGACAGCCACAGAAATAAGTGATTTTTTTTAGGGGGAAAATGAAGGAATTTGTGGATCGGATTTTTTTATTTTATTAAGTGTCCATTAACGGCTGTCATCCTAAATTTTTATGGAAAAATATTAATTTATAAAAAAAGTTATAAACAATCTCGTGGAGTATTTCCTCCTCCATGGTCGCATCGATTACTCAAAAACGGATCATCTGGAATTAAAAATTGAAACTGCTTGTTAATTTGTATAAATGTACGTGTTGTACGTACGAAATTTCGAAAACGTTCATATGAAAAAAATGGCGACGGATTGCGTTATTTTATCTATAGTCAGTAAATTGTTACTCTAGAGTATGGAAGGTAAAGGGCATTCACGGGTAATCAAGTTGACAGAAAAGTATCTATTGCCTAAAACGGTTTTGATTTGCTCTCCAAAAGTCGCCAGATAAGTCGCTAAATAATTTTTGTCGTCA
Source organism: Anastrepha ludens (assembly GCF_028408465.1). Classification (NCBI taxonomy): domain Eukaryota; kingdom Metazoa; phylum Arthropoda; class Insecta; order Diptera; family Tephritidae; genus Anastrepha; species Anastrepha ludens. The sequence continues at coordinate 20,330,367 of NC_071499.1, read as the reverse complement.
AAACTTTTTTATTTGTCGCCAAGACTCAAGCAAAAGTCGTCAATTCTATCGACAAAGTCGCTAAATTGGCAACACTGTTAATAAGTTGCGCTTGGGCGCACACAATTAAGTCGCACAAACGTAAATTCATCGAATTTTTTTTGCAAAAAATGAAAGAAAATGGCTTAAAATTTAATATTTGACGTAATAACTGATTATAACGCAAGGTGGTGGCGCAAAATTTATCATTACATATTTATTCAATTTTTTGAGAGTTACTAACTTCTTCTTCTTAGCGTCACAGTCCTTGGTGAATCATTGCTTCCTTTATATTGTAGCTTTTTGCGACCGATCTCAATTTACAGCCACTTCTCTCCAACATTGCACGCGCATTTTCCTTCCACATCTTCTAGCCACCTTTTCCTCGGGCGTCCCCTTTACTACTTACTTGACATTTCGTAATATTTCTTTTGGCATATCCTGCTGGATCGAATACGTCCTTGAAGATATTATGAAGCGCCGAAATTGCAAAGCTTCACAAATAAATGACTTCGGATTGTATGTAAAGTTTTTTGGCCAAACACTATCCGAAATACGGACTTGCGGCAGATCACCAGAGAGTAAGATCCAATCCAAAAGGTGATAAGAGCTCGTAAATGGCGATGGATCGGGGACACTCTCAGAAAGGACAGGGAAAGCATTAGTATCATAGAACAGCATTGGGATGGAATGGATGGACAAGGACACAGACGATCCAGTCGTCCACCACGAAATATTTGGAGGCGTTCGAGCCCTCGTGAATTCGAAGCAGTTAACCAAACGTGGGATGTCGTAAAGAGAACAGCTGTTAATCGAATAACATTTAAATGGTTTGTTGAAGCACTATGCGCCTAAGTGGAATTATAAAGGAATAGGAAATAAAAATCTTGCAGAATTAGACCCTCGTAATTCTCCCGTATTGCCATATATATAGGTTGTCAAATAAGTCTTGCGGTATTTCCGCAAGCTTGTCTTTGCAAGCGCGTAGTTATTCGTCGCATCGGTTCACGCTAGAGCTTTTTGGAAAGCTCTTTTCACGTGCTAACACGTGTTTGATTAATTGTTGTTTGCTTTTAGTCGTTCGTGAGTTATAGCGTCGCAAACATGGTGCAAAATAAAGAGAAAATACGGCATATTTTACAGTCCTACTACGATAAAGGCAAAAATGCATCTCATGCTGCCAATACAATTTGTGCAGTTTATGGATCCGATACAGTTTCCATTTCCACCGCACAACGATGGTTTCAACGTTTTCGTTCTGGTGCAGAGGTGATCGAAGATGCGCCACGGTCCGGAAGGCCTGTCGTCGAAAATTGCGATAAAATCGCTGAATTGATCGAAAGAGACCGGCATAGTAGCAGCCGTAGCATCGGCCAAGAGCTAGGCACGTGTCATCAAACCGTTATAAACCATTTGAAGAAGCTTGGATTCAAAAAGAAGCCCGATGTATGGGTGCCACACGACTTGACGCAAAAAAACACTTTTGCTCGTATGGATGCATGCGAATCGCTTCTGAATCGCAACAAAATCGACCCGTTTTTGAAGCGGATGGTGACTGGCGATGAGAAGTGGGTCACTTACGGCAACGTGAAGCGCAAACGGTCGTGGTCGAAAAGCGGTGAAGCTGCCCAGACGATGGCCAAGCCTGGATTGACGGCCAGGAAGGTTCTTCTGTGTGTTTGGTGGGATTGGCTCATCCACTATGAGCTGCTCCCCTATGGCCAAACGCTCAATTCGGATCTGTACTGCCAACAACTGGACCACTTGAATGCAGCACTCATGCAGAAGAGGCCATCTTTGATCAACAGAGGTCGAATTGTCTTCCATCAGGATAACACCAGGCCACACACATCTTTGGTGACGCGCCAGAAGCTCCGGGAGCTCGGATGGGAGGTTCTTTTGCATCCACCGTATAGCCCGGATCTCGCACCAAGTGATTACCACCTATTTTTGTCCACGGCGAACGAGCTTGGTAGTCGGAAGTTGTCCACAAGAGAGTCCTGTGAAAATTGGCTCTCCGAGTTTTTTGACAATAGGGAAGCGAGTTTCTATAAGAGGGGTATTATGAAGTTGGCATCTCGTTGGGAACTCGTCATCGAACAAAACGGCTCATATTTGACTTAAATCGCATTATTATAACCAATTTTATGAACAACTGAAAATTCAATTAAAAATACCGCAAGACTTTTTTGACAACCATTTCATTTGCATCTTCAGAACTTGAAAGACGTCGATGACACGTCCCACAGCGGAAGGCCTTCTGAATCCGATGGAAAACATTTCACATCACTTTTGAAGGAGAACGGTCGCCAAACCAGTCGTGAATTGGCGGAAAAAATGAGCTGCAATTATAAAACGATTCCCAATCATCTTCATTCAATGGGATTTACCGAAAAATTGCGAATCTGGCTCCCTCACGAGATCAAGGAAAAAAAACAAAGAAAGTTGCCTTCAAATTGATTCTCAGCATTTCGCCCGCCATCGAGCAACACGCGGTCATAAACGGCGCTTTTTGTACCGCAACGTCACGGGAGATGCCTGTACATCAAAATGAAAAATATGCTTGGATGAAGATGGGGTCTTCAACCTAAGCATACACTAAGGTTGTACAAGGCGGTTATATGACCAATTTTATGGTATGGTTCGACAGTTTGGGGGAAAGCTGTAGGGAGAGATTACAACACCAAATTACTTAACAGAATACAATGATCAGCCTGTGCAATAACGGTCGGTGTAATCATGCAGATCATGTCCTAAGAATATCCTCAATGCACTGACACACGTTATTCCAATAGACCTACATATTCAGAAGACGGCAGCAATGAGTGCATTTAGGTTAAATGAAGCGGGTCGCTGGAGAGAAAAAACGTATGGTCATGCCAGTCTATTATTGCGACAAACGCAGTTAACCTTGGTGAGTACTGACTACATCATCCCGACGGTAACAGTCAATAGGAATTTTGTCACCCTCTTTCCATCTAAGGAGGAATAGATCACTCAACAGCTTCGACACTACAGTCTATACAGACGGTTCTAAAATGGATTGTGGCGTTGGAGCTGGTATATATTCGCATTGACTTAAAATTGAAAAATCTGTGCGCCTCCCTAATACCAGCAGTGTCTTCCAAGGGGAAGTACTGGCAATTGGGGAAGACTGTAGGCTACTAATAGCAGATTTCCATTTTAAGGGCAATATCGCTATTTATTCGGATAGCTAAGCTGGAATCCAGGCACTGGACGCGGCTATAACAACCTCTTAAGTGGTGGAGCAAAATAGGAATAGCCTCACCACCTTGAGTGAAAACCATAAAGTAACCTTCCGGGACACCGGAACATAGACGGTAACGAAAAAGCAGATGAACTGGTAAGAAGGGGATCTGCCATGAATAACGCTCTTGCAGAATCGGTATTCACACCATTAGGTGCAGTCAAGAGTACAATTTCCCTAAAATACCTTCGAATCGCGGATTGTAAATGGAGAGACCAAGCGAAATGCAAAATTAGCAGAACGTTATGGCCCACCTACAACCTCAACCATTCGTCGACAATGTTAAACATGAAACGACAAGACGCCTGGAGAATAAACGGCAATCATAACTCGCTTTTGGTCTATCGGAGAATAAGCAGCCAAAATGGGCATCCCTCACAACACATACTGTCATAGTTTTAAACAACCGGAGAAAAAGGAAACAATCTTCCACTTCCTCTGTGAATGCCCTGCCCTATGGAAAGACAGGATGGTAACCATGGGCAAACCGCTGTTAAAGAATCTCGAGCAACTGTCTGGCTTAGACGTCAACGGCCTAATAAGATTCCTAAACCGCACAGACTGGATATAGTCTTGCTGTAAATAATTGGTAACGAGGATGTGGCAACAAAATGGTGCGGAAGCCCTAGTTGGATTCTGGAAGAATCACCACTCAAACCAACCAACCAACATGAATATGAAGCAAAGAAAGAAGTGGATGGCTCCAGGAGATACGCAAAGCCGACAGTCAAACCGGATCTTCATCCAAAGAAGATAATTTATTTGATGGGACTGGGAGGGCATGGCGCACTGGGAAAGGCTCGCAAAGAAAGCCATGGTCAACAAGAAGCTCTACATTGCCCAGCAACACCGCGTGAATGAGGCTATGAGACTATTCAACCGAAAAAGCCTGATCGACTTGGTCAAACCACACTGCTTCACGACAACGCCAGGACCCATGTTGCACAAGACGTCAAAACCGCACCCCAAAAGTTCAAATGGGATGTTGTTCAGCAGCCGTCGTATTCTCCGGACCTTGCACCGACCGATTACCATCTCCTCCGCTCCTCCGCTTGCTCCTTCGATAGCAAAGAGATCCTTAAAAACTGGCTCAACAACTTCTTTGACACCAGACCAGGCGATTTTTGACGGAACGGCATCAACAAATTGGTTGAGAGGTGGAAAGAGGTTGTAAACAGCAAGTGCTCAAATAAAGGGTGGTTAAATTTCTAGGGCCGATGTTGAATGTGAACTTGGGGTTATTTGAAAGAAAAGGTGTACGTCGATAAGCCAGCAACAGTTCAAGAGCTAAAGGATGAGATAATTCGGCACATTAACGGCATAGAACCTCAATTATGCCTCAGCGTCATCGAAAATTTGGACCATCGGATGGAGGTGTGCCAGAGAGACCGCGGCGGCCATTTGGCCAATATTTTATTATTTTATTTATTATTATAATTGAGCCATACCAGTATTATCATAATAAAGAGAAATGACAATATTTTCCAAAAAAAATTGTATTTTATTCAAAATCAATACCGGCCCTTGAAACTTAACCACTCTTTATAATTGATTAATCTATATATACCTATAAAAGAAAGTCATGTTAGTTACACTATTTATAACTCGAGAACGGCTGAACCGATTTGGCTGAAAATTGGTGGAGAGGTAGATTAGAACCATGAGACGAACATAGAATACTTTTTATCCCATTCGAACGCGTTTCCGTGAAGTCACTATAAAATGTGGTATAACAAAAACGCATCTCATATGAAGTAACAACACGCAAATGACAGCTAAACGTAATTTTGTCTATGGTTAAGTAGAAAATTTGATAATATAAGTTTTGTCAGAAATATTATATATAATCACAGTAATTTGTATTCTCTTTGAATCATCATTATCAATGCCGCGACCAAGACGATCGAATCTTTCCCGACAAAGCCGTAATGCAAGAAGGATACGAAACATTGCGAATGAATGAAACGACTGAAGAAGCACAAGGAATTGCCCATGAAGAGCGCCGCGTTAGTATGGCTTGACTTCGTGCTTCTCAATCACAAGAGCAAAGCGAGGCAGCCCGTGCAACGGCTCGATTGGCAATGCGAAATCGTCGAGTAAATAGCAGAGATCAACAAGTAGATCATTTTCGATGCACAAGAAGAGAATTATCAAGTGGTGATTTGAATCGAGCAGCGTTTCGATATGATTGCGAACTTATCAATAAAGTATTCCCAACCATCATTAATAAAAAATAATGAATGGTTGAGTGAGCGAGCAATTTTAGTGGCTAAGAATAAAGATGTAAATGACCTAAACTACATAATTCAAAATGATATCATTGGAACAATGCATTCATTCAAATCCATTGACTGTGTAACAAATGAAGATGAAGCCACCAACTATCCAATTGAATTTTTAAACTCCTTGGATGTGCCTGGCTTACCACCGCACAATTTACGCCTAAAAGTTGGCTCCGTAGCAATCATGCATTGAAACATAAGCCCACCAAAACTTTGCAATGGTACGCGTTTGGTGGTAAATAAATTGTTGAACAATGTGATTTACGCGACGATACTCAAAGGAGAATTCGAAGGTGAAGAAGTTCTCATTTCGAGGATCCCAATGATCCCAACCGATCTTCCGTTTGAGTTTAAAAGACTTCAATTTCCGATGCGTCTTGCAATCGCCATAACCATTAACAAATCACAAGGCCAATCCGTAAAGTTTGTGGTCTGAATCTAGAAAATCAATGTTTCTCACATGGTCAATTGTATGTGGCATATTCACGGGTCGGAAAACCATCTGCGTTGTTTGTTCTTGCACCTGATAATAAAACAAAAAATGTGGTGTATCACAAGGTGCTTAACTGAAGAGTGCAATCTATTAAAGCTTCATTGAAATACTTGATTAATAAAAAAATTAACTTAATAAAATCAAAAATCTGCTTTTTTATTGCCTCTGGGGCGGAACAAAGTTCGCCGGGCCAGCTAGTTTATTGATATAATTATTGCTTTTTGTTTAAATAAAAGTCTTCGGTAAAAACGCTGGGAATTTATTCCCCGACCTAATAGTTATTATCCCAATTTCAAGTGAAACTTCATCAGTCGCCTACTCACTGCACGATGGGAAAATTTTCTTAATTAGATAGATATGGATATACATATGTACTCACATACAGATTTTTGCCGCAACTTACTATTCCTTTACTATTCATTGAACTTAACTATCTGCTATTGGTACTCGTATGCGGAGGCAGTCAGTAGCAGAAGTTTACTTTATTGATTAGGTGAGCCAAAGAACAATGAAAAAAATCTGACAATTCAGCTAAATTAGTTGCTACAAGCAGCAAAAATAGAAGTGGTAAAAAAATATGTGCATTTGTCTGCCCCTTCGCATCAAATTACTGTTTAGTCAACTTTTAAGCTGCCAACTGCGAGTCATTGCAATAATTACGCGATCAATTAATTACTGTTGTGTCCAGTAAACGAACACTGGTCCACCGAAAATTTTGGTCAATGGTCGTTGGTTAGCATTGGGTAATCTAGAATAATTGCTTCACCGCCGGACGGCCCAACAATGGAATAAGCCATAAAAAAGAAAAATATTAAAAGAAAAAAAATGTGAAATAAAAAACTTAACGACGAAAAATGACGACATGTGAGTGAGTACGCGTAAACGCTGAACGAAATAGATAAACTTGCGGTATGCGTATGTATGTGTGTGCGCATATGTGTGAGAAAGTAAGAAAATCGCGCGCTGCAGTTAACTGCCGCGGTGGTATTACCGAAAAATTTTTTATATATTTTTTTACGATTATTTATTGGTTCATTTTTCGTTTCACCTTTTATGTGCGCTTTCCATGGACAATACATTTTGTGCTGACTTCATGTAAACAAATCACTGGCATAATAATAAACCGTTGACAGGCAATAAATTCAATTCATAGCGCACACACTCACACACATACACACGCCAGCGCAGCGCAATCAAAGGACGAAAAGTGGAAGTGGAAACAAATAGCAAAAGTAGCAACCGAATTTCCTTCCTGCAGTCATCAACATCTTCCTTTGTAGTTAGTATTTCCTGCTGTCTGGCGGCCATTGTCTTCGAACAAAGGCAACTGCAGCGAAAATTTACCAAACAAATTCGAAACAGATCACTGATCGGCAATTGAGTTGATGGAAAGTTGAGTTTGCTGGCAGAAGTATAGCAAATGCTTAGAATACACAAATCAAAATAAGGTGGCGGTGACCTTTGAGCAACAACAGCGTACAGCGCGCAGCATAACCAAGCGATTTCCTCAGCTACAATTAAGGGCTAAGCGGCAAATGATCAGCACCGATTTCACACCGATGCAGTAAAAAAGTATCGATTACGCTTTCTCCAGCAGTCTTCTAAATACATGCACACACACACGCACATATAGCCACACATACCTATAATAAAAGCAGTCTAATATGGTGAATCGTGTATCGAAGAGCTATGGTATTTAGAACACCAACAACATTACCAACTTAGTACCAAATGGCGTGGCGGTGACCTTTTGCTGCGCTGTTACCAATTTGTCGGGATGACTTTGATTTTCGGTGAGGTGACAATTGTTGAATTAGTTTGGCTACAAACGGCAATCACCAACGCCAAAGATTGTTAATGAACTGAACTAATTTGCTGCTAAATGACATGAATGAACTGCACATACACATTAGGGTGCCTCACAAAAGTTATGCTAGCAGCAAATGTATGGCAGTCTAAGAGACTTTCGCTAAAATTGTTTGGAAAAAATTTAAGACTTACGTGAGCTGCAACGTTTAGAAAATCAATTTTCAAAAATCGATTTTTAAACATATTTTTCCAAAAAATGGAAAATACTTCAAAAAATCGGTTTGTTATCGATAAAATTATTTTTTAAAAAGTTTTTCCAAAAATCAGCTCAGAGGTTAAAAATACTTCCAAAAATTAATTTTTCAATAAAAAATTAATTTTTCAAACATATTTTTCCCGAAAATCAACAGAGAGGATAAAAGTTGGAAAATACTTCCAAAAGTAGATTTTTTGTAGATAAAATAATTTTTTTTAAATATTTCTTCAAAAATGGATAATACTATACTTCCAAAAATCGGTCATTATCGACAAAATTTGAAAAAAACAAATATTTTTCCAAACATCAGCTCAGAGAATAGAGGATGGAAAATATTTCCAAAAATCGATTTTTTATAAAAAAATAATTTTTTAACAAGTTTTTTCCAATAATTCAGCCCAGAGGATAGAGGTTGGAAATTACTTTCAAAAATCAATTTTTTTATAGATAAAATTATTTTTTAAACATATTTCTCACAAAATTTTTTTTTAATTTCGAAAAAATATTTTTTCAATAAAAAAATTATTTTTAAATATTTTTTCCAAAAAATCAGCTCAGAGTATAGAGGTTGGAAAATACTTCCAAAAATTGATTTCGTTTGTATAATAGATAAAATTATTTTTTAAACGTATTTTTTCCAAACATCGATTTTTTAAACAATTTTTTTCCAATAATTCAGCCCAGAGGATAGAGGTTGGAAAATACTTCCAAAAATCAATTTTTATCGATAAAATTAGTTTTTAAAAATATTTTTTCCAAAAAATCAGCTGAGAGGATAGAGGTTGAAAAATACTTTCAAAAATCGATTATTTTATAGACAAAATTATTTTTCAAACATATTTTTCCCAAAAATCTCTTCTGAGGTTGAAAATACTTCCAAAAATTAAATTTTTTTTAATAAATAAAAAAATTAGTTTTAAATATTTTTTTTCCAAAAAATCCGGTCAGAGGATAGAGGTTGAAAAATACTTCCAAAAATCGATTTTATTCTTGGAAAAAAATTTCTTTGAAACATATTTTTCTCAAAAAATCAGCTCAGATGATAGATAAAATTAATTTGTAAATATATTTTTTCCAAAAATTAGCTCAGAGCAGAGAATATTTTGAGTTTCGAAAGTCTGCATAAAAATGTTAAAAAGATTTATCAACAGAATCTACGAAGCGGAGCTCTGTAGATATTTGCGAAATGAAAACTTCTGACGTGAGTGGGTTAATTTACGAAGTAATGAAAAGTGCGAGAAAATAACTTTCAAAAAATAACTTAGAAGCCTTAACCGATCAATTTTGTGGAGAGCAGCCATTTAAATTGTTCTTAAATTTATTTTGTAAAAAACAAAAGTAGCTAAAAAAATTAAATTATTTCGATTCCGTTGATACATTTTATTTTTATTTTTATGCAGACCCTCTAAGCTAAAACTCTTATTAATAAGTGATTACATTGTTGATAAAAACAAAATTCAAAATTAAATTTATTTATATAAAATTTCCGAAAAAATTGGGCTGCGAACCGGTTAATTTTCCAAGTAATGAAAAGTATGAGGAAATACCTTTCCAATAATCACTTCGAAGCCTAAAGCGGTCAAGTTTTTGCTGAGTAGTCATTTAATTTTTTCTTAAACAAAAATAGCTAAACAAAAACGCATTATTTCGATTCCGTTATAAAAATTAAATTAAAAATTAAGTAAAACCTCTGCTATTATCAGAGGTTATTTAAAAAAAAAAAAATTTTTTAAACTAAATTTATTTATAAAAAATTTGCGCAAAAAAATTGGGACGAGAATGGGTTAATTTTCCATACAATGAAAAGTGTGAGAAAATACCTTTCCAATAACAACTTCGAAGCCTAAATCGGTCATGTTTTTGCTGAGTAGTGACATAAATTTTTCTTAAATTAATTTTATAAAAAAATAAAAACAGCTAAAAAAGTTAAATTATTTCGATTCCGTTGATAAAAATTTAAATAAAAATGTATGCAGACCTTTTAAGCTAAAATTTTTTTAGCATCCAAAGTTATGATTTAAAAAAAAAATTTTAACTATTGTACATTTATTTATAAAAAATTTGCGAAAAAATCGGGACGTGAATGGGTTAATTTTGCAAGTAATGAAAAGTATGAGAAAATTCATTTCCAATAATAATTTAAAGGCTTAAATCCGACGAGTTTTGACTGAATAATCATTTTTTTTAACTTATTTTCTAAAAAAAAAAACTAAAACAATCTCATTATATCCAATCCGTTGATAAAAATTTGTGCAGGTATCAAAACTCTTCTATTAGCCGAGGTTAGTTTTTTGAAAAAAAAAAATTTTTTTTAAACCAAATTTATTTATAAAAATTTGCGCAAAATTGGAACGAGAATGGGCTAATTTTTCATGCAATGAAAAGTATGAGAAAATAATTTTCCTACTTAGAGGCCTAAATAAATTTTCTAAAAGAGCAAAATAGCAATCTCATTATTTCGACTCAGTAAAAAAAAGTGTGAATTATGTTGTTTTTATTTTATTAAACAAATTTTCATTATGCTTCTTTAACTAAATTTATTTATAAAAAACTCGATTTTTGGCGCTATTTTCAAATCATTCCAGCAGCTCACGTAGATCTCAATATTTTTCCAAAATATTTTAGTTAAAATCTTGAAATATAATAAATTTTATAACTCTGGAGAAAAACTGCTAAATTTCTTGGTAACGCACCCTAATGTCCCCACATGCATAACTACATATTTGAAAGGGGAGTGCTGGAAATGTGTGAAAGTGAATGAACAACGAAATCCAGAAGCCAATTCAGCAGCCATCACAGGTAGATACTAAATTGTTTCTGGCCCACACAATCATCGATAGGAAGTGTGAAAGGAAATGTTGGTGAAACTCCTAGCGAGCGTCTAGAGTACACTTCCTTTGTGCCGTGCACTATTTGACAGGTAGTGTTGTTGTTGCATACGCCACAGCAACAGAGTGTGGGAAACTGCAATTCCTCGAATAAAAAACACAAAAACATTCATACTCACTTTTGTAGATATATAAAATAATTTAAAGCATCCGAAAAAGTGGTAATAAGCAAAGAAAAAAGACCGCAGGAAGAACTGACAAAGACACTATTATGTCCTTAGATGCCAACAACGACGAGGGTGACAGGGGTACTCGCAGTAGGTGTATCATAAAATACTATTGTATTGCTGCGTGTCATTCATACTCGCAGTTGAGCAGTTTTCTAATATAATATCTGATGACGTGTGTGGGTTGCGACAATGCAGACTTCGCCTTTAAGAAACGCCTTCAAGGAATGCTGGGGGAACATGCGTTTGCTTCAATTTCGACTTGGTGGAGCATTGCAGCGGAATGGTTACAATTTAATGGGCCTAAAATGCTGTCAAACGGAATAATAAATCCAACAGTGATTTTGGAAAGCCGACGAGCAACAATGGCTACAGAAATCTTTGATGGCTTTGATATGAAGGGCTGCAAATCGAAAAGGAAACAAAAACACAAGCAAAATTTCTCTTTAAGAAATATTTTTTTTTTTATAAATTATATTGCATAAATATTTTTGTAAGGTCACGAGGTAAACATTTAATGGCACTCAAATTTTATTATCATAAAACAAGTTCTTCTTTATTAAGGCAGCTTTAAAGCTAGCGCCCACATTGCCACAGTTTTATTATGAAAAACCCTCGAAAATAGCGCCGTTTTTATATTATTGGTTATGGGAATAAGTTTTCGCCCTCGTAAAAGAGGTGTCGCTGCTGAAAGTATTTTTGTGTTCGCTCTAGTAAAAAACTGGTGATTTGAAGATGTATATGTGGGGTCTCGATCGCAGCAGTTGACACTCGTTTGAAGCGTAAATATCCTATTTTATCTGACGTCAAAAATGTGTACTTTAGTCTCGAAAAACAGCCTTTGCGGGAAGTCATGTTTCATTATTACCTTTTAAAGAAAAGGGTAGCTGAAACTTGTCGCATATCGATCAATATTTACGGTAATCACGCTCCACTAAGTACATCTCGTAAAGAGTGGTTTCAACACTTCCAAAGTGACAATTTCAACGGGAGTGATAAAGATCGAACGAGCGAAGGGGCACCGAAAAAATACGAAGATACTCAACTTCAACAATTATTGGATGAATACGCATATCGAACTCTTGATGATATGTCCAAAGAGTTGGATGTTGACAGATCAACCATCGCTAAAGGTTTGCACGCTATGGGAATGGTCCAGGAAGCAGGTAACTAGATGCCACATCAATTGAAGGAACGGGATATCGAGGGACGTTTGGAGACGGGTGAGATGCTTCTTGAACGGCAGAAAAGAAAAGGTTTCCTGCATCGCATCGTCACTGACGATGAAGAATGGATCTATTACGAAAACCCTAAACATCGAAAATGTTGGAGCCTGCCAGGTGAACCAGGTCTATCAACAGCGAAAAAAAAATACTCATACTTCAAAGGTTATGTTGTGCATCTGGTGGGATCGGAGGGGTCTCATCTATTATAAACTCCTTAAACCATCTGAAACCATCACTGGTGATCGTTACCGACTGCAGCTAATGCGTTTGAATCGAGCTCTCAAAAAAAAAGCGGCCGGATTGGGACGGTAGACGGTAGACATGACAAACTGATTATGCTGCAACGACAGGCGACACGTTGCTAAAACGGTCCAGATTTTGCATCAGACTTTGCACCCTCGGATTAGCATCTGTTCCGATCAATTCAGTTAGCCCTTATTGAAGAGCGGATCACTTCTTACGAGAGCATCGCAAACTGGCTCAATGAATCAATTAAGTCAAAAGAACTCAAGTTTTTCGTCAGAGGAATGCGTATGCTGCCTGAAAGATGGAGCAAAGTTGTAGCTTCCAATGACGTAGCTTCGTAACTTTGGCTAAAAAAGGACAAAAACTTATTTCCATACCCAATATTATTTTTGGAAGTTTAAGAATCCAAATGAAAACTGTAGTTAGTTCATTCCTCGTCAAAATGACTCAGTGTGACTATCTTGCATTTTTTTGTTTTCTGACGGTGAGGTATGGTTTAAACTGCCTTCGCACCATATATTGACCATCGACCCTACGTGAGTACATTTGACCATATCGAAATGCATGGTATTTATAGTGGGTAGCGGGGCTCCTTCTTCTTATAAAGGGTGGTTAAGTTTTAAGGGCCGGTGTTGATTTTGAATAAAATACAATTTTTTAGAAAATTATTGTCTTTTCTCTTTATTATGATAATACTGGTATGGCTCAATTACGTATGGAACAAAATATCGGCCAAATGGCCGCTGCGGCCTCGGCGGCACACCTCCATCCGATGGTTAAAATTTTCGATGACGCAATTCGATAATTCAAATTGAATTAATCTGTAATTGAAAAATGTCACATGAAATGGAGAAAACACTTGACGTTTAGGTGTGGTTCACATTCCACATCGGCCCTTGAAATTTAACCACCCTTTAGTTGAAAGCTGGGCGAGATTGTTAACGAATATAAATATCTGGACGTGCTGCTTACTTACAAACTCTCTCATGCGAAGCACTTAAATCTGAAGCTTGCTGATTTTAAAATCGCTATCAATGCAAATTGGCTTAAATATATTAATAATTCTCGAGTCTGCATTAAAAATTTAGGATGCGTGCACAACGTTGACCATATTAGGTGCGCAACTATGTTCCCGCTGTTTGTCAATAGATGCCGCCAGCAGTGTGTGCTAGTCGATTCTAACATAACCTAAACGTCATAAACCAAGCTTAGACATATGGTACACAAAAAGCTTCGACACATTACTGATTTTGTATTGGTATCCTATACTATACTATACTAAAAAAAGTTTATGAAGATGCGGCTTTAAGTGAAACAACGTGCCGAGATTGGTTCCGTCGCTTCAAAGGCGGGGATTTTAATGTTGACGACCGTCCGCGTGAAGGAAGGCCAAAAACTTCCGAAGACGCGGAATTGGAGGCATTGCTCAATGAGGATCCGAGTCAAACGCAAGGAGAGCTTTCTTCATTATTAGGAATTACCCGAGAAACCATTTCTCAAAAGAGGAACAGTATTACCGCGACGGTATACGAGATCTACCAGAAAGATGGGAAAAAGTAGTAGCCAGCGATGGGCAATACTTTCAATGATTCACTTGTAACCATTTTTTCAGAATAAAGTTGTATTTTCATCAAAAAACAGCGAGAAATGATATGAAACATATTTGCTTCCGCAATATTTACATACACTCGGAGCACATCTGGACCTTGTCTTGCTGTGTTTTTTCTTTGGCCCAGTCACAGGTTTTCGCGCGTCTTTGCTGAGGAGACTGTAAGCCTCCGGTGGTCATTAGGTAAAAAAGTGGAAGGACATCTCGCTAATGTTAAATATGGAGCCTCTCAATGCTTTTATTTCTGAGTTCTTGTCTGTGTTCATACCTTCGGTTTTTCAGAATCTTGAGAACAAAACACTTCCAACTTTTCTGGATTCTGCTGTTAAATCAGAATCACACGATTTGTATGCTAACTTAGCACTTAGAGATATTAAATATTTCAGTGGTGATTTTTTTGGATACGCTATTTGCTTAATTTTTCGTGTAAAAGGAAGTCTTCTTAACCTAAATACGAGACCATATTGGACAATGTATTTATGTATGTACTTTAGGCCGGGTCGATTTGTGGGGAGGCAAAAAAATCGCCCATTGCTCTGTGAAAATCATATTCTAGGGATCAAAATAAGAAACTTTGCCGAAGGAACCATACCTCTAAAACGAATTCTGATGTCTCCCAATTTGGGTCGAACTTTTTAGTTTCTTTTCTCATGTAAAGGCCAAAAATGGTGATATTTTGAAATGATTGTATGGGGAACCCCCCAGGGGAGTTCCAGGGGGTGTGCCACTGACATGGTTGGATCGGGAGTCCAAAGTTAGAGGGGGTCGGTCATACATTTGGACTCGATTGGAGCACTCTAAATGGGTCAAAGTGGGATTTTTCGTTCGACCCAAATTGGGGACATCAGAATTCGTTCTAGAGGTATGGTTCCTTCGGCAAAGCTTCTTATTTTGATCCCTAGAATACGATTTTCACAGAGCAATGAGCGATTTTTTAATCGACCCGCCCTAATATATACATATATATATATATATATATATATATATGTATGTATGTAGGTACCTCCTACAAATTTCTTTCTCAAGTAGTCTGCTTTTAATTTGTATTGTATATCACTTTTGGAGAACCCTTTGCTATAAATTCATTTACCCCGCGCTAAATAATAAAAAAATTAAGCGAGAACAAAGTTGGTGTACCTGAAAAACGCGGCGACAATCGAATTGAGTTACCGCCATCTCTTGGAAAATCCATAAAAAAGCTCAAACGAAAAAATAACAAAGAGATGAAAGACGAATGGAGATACCTAAATAATAGATGTAAATAAATGGAAAATAAAATGCACAAAAAAACAAAAAAAATATTAGACAAGCGACAAATGTTGAAATCTTGAAACGAAACTAATGAATTTTCACAAGTCCTTTGGGAATTCCCATCTCAAATTAACTCGGGCTAACCGCCCAGCGAGTTACCTGCTCGTACCATCATAACGTCACACAACAACAATACGAACAACAACAAGTGTACTACCAACGAAGCCACAAATATGTGAGTATATCAAATAAAAGCTGCAAAGTTTTCCAGTCACCACCCCACCATCCCATTCCTTGTTCAGCCCAATTCGATGGCACTTCTAATGGTAATTCAATACTTTTGCGTCAACAGGAAAAAAAATTAAATAAAATAAAATACTGTAAGTATGACAGCGACATGCGGCAAATGTGGCAGACGGCAGACGTTACAAACGCAAAACAACAACAATTGGCAATAACAAACACTCGCAAATGCTGGAACAAGCAGTACGAGTACTTCAGCTACAAACATACATACATACACACACACATACATGCATACAAATTGAAAGCACATTTTTACTGTGCAATTACTAAAGTAGAGCACACGACTACGGGGGTTGGCCGGAAGATGCTGTATGCAACCGAAGGAAAAGGGCATAATGAATAGATAAGTACACGTGCACACAGACATGCTCGTATATGGACGATTGCGGGCATTCCCTGCAGGAAAAATCTGAACAAGTGAAATACATTTTTGCCTCAGCACCAGCAAGATTTCGTATCACGGAATGCTACAGTTAGTTTAGTTAGATGCTTTATTAGGCCTGCCCTTCGTACTCATGGTCTTTTGTGCGCTCTACTCACCACAGTACCTCATCTAGACCCAGTTCTCTTATTAAACCTGGGATAGAGCCGGGTTGGGCTGAGCGGATGTGCCTTTGCTCTGGCTGCAATTGGCCGAGATGTCTCAACCTTCACCGCCCAATAGCGCTGCACTCAGGAGAGGGTGCATTGGAGTATCCGGGGAGCCCGTGAGCATTCTCAGTTTATTATCCTTAGGGAGCGTTATGCGTTTTCTAAACTTCTTTCGATCGATCTCTTCCCAGTAAGGATTTCGCCTGTGTAGCCTCATAGTTTGGTGTTAGTTAAACTCCCTTAGCCTTAGCTCCTCACTCCTAAGTTTCTCCTTAATTGTGTGTTGTGCCATTGCAAGGAAGAGCTCGGGTCCTATTACAGTCGTGGCTCCAGCCTCTCTCACTAATGCGACCACTATTTCGTTTCCAGTTATTCCCTTGTGTCCTGGAACCCAAATTACCCGAATTCAAGTGTGTGTTCCTAGTAGATTCAGCTTCGCGATACACTCAAGGACCAGTGAGGACTTGATCTCACAAGACGATAGGGCCGCCATAAGTGCCGCCTGACTGTCAGAATAGCATATCGATCATTCCGGAAATTTCTGTCTAACTTTAGAACTTTGCTATAGTTAGAGCTTTCATTTCGAACTTGCGAAATTCTGATACAAAATAGCGACAATAGAGTCAATCTTAGAATCTTATTTAAAAACGCACTAACGGACGCATTCCGAGTGCGACCTACTTACGTTCTCTCTGAATTCCGAATGGTAGTCATGCAGCAACCCATTCGGCTACGGCGGCTGATCTATGTTATAGAGCAGCAAAAATGATAAGACTGATGGACTTACCTCCAATCTCTACCATTTTTGTAAATTCAAGCAGCGATCAAGGCACTGGCTTCAACGCGCATCATCTCAAGATGTGTTAAATAATTCAGAAGGTCACTCAAGCTTATCCAACAACTCAACACCACACTTTGTTGGCTCCCGGCCACTCTGCAGTGGAGGGAAATGAAAGAGTCAGCAAGGAAAGGTTCTGAGCTTGACTTTCAGCGAATGGTAGAGGACATAAGGACTCCTCTAAACGAACTGTACAGTGTACACTGCGATTGACTTGAGCTTAATCGCGGAAGTCTGTGGAAGGGAATCTCTGATTACTAACTGGAAGGCCTTCAAAGCTCTCTGAATAAAACTGAATCTTAAAAGGACAAAATGTCTACTCGGATAGAGCAGATGAACTACCGGGGTCCTCACAGATGTTATAACTACATCTGTAGACACCCGAGCCAGTACAATGGGTGTACTTCACAATGACTGCTGCAGGAGTTGTGGAGATGAAAAAGAAACTGAGTCGGTACAACACCTCCTCTGTGAAGGTCCTGCACTTCAAAGAAGGCCTGGGAAATTTGCAAAATGTCTCACTGCAGGGACAAGTTACCTTTTTAAAACGATCTAAATGGTTTAAGCAACTTAGTGAGGGAATGGAAATAAAATACAGTATCACAATGGGCCTTAAAGCCACTGAGTATTCTGTCTTAGACAAGCAACGGGGCGAACCTAACCTAACCACTACCACTTTCTGGGACGTGGCCATGTATAAAATTCGGCAGTAGAAGAATCATTCACAAGAATTCGCCACAAGAATTATTAGTAATTCTATAAAGCACTAGAAAGCCTAGTAGTTCTTAGTTGATTTCCCTGCAGGGCTTGCTTGAGTATCCATCTGCTTAAGTTTACTGCTATGTCCAAGCACTTGCTCATCAATGCACCGCAGCCAACAGGTTTCTCAAATTACAGCCACTGGTTGGAATGACGTTCAAGTTATTGCATGAATGATTGAGTGAATGAAAGGGCGTGCTTGATGGGCGGTTGCTTTGTGTGGCATGCAACAGAAGGCGCTAATAGATTTCTCATTAAGGCGAGACGCCCAACAGCGAACAATAACACAGAGCAAAACACAAACATAGAGCAGAAGCGAGAGCACAACACGCTTGGGCGAACTTCCTATTTTCGATTATGCCTGCTAACCATGGACCGGCGCTGCAGCGTATCTAGTCTCAATGGAATTGATTTGTGGAATGGCTGTTGTGCAAGGGTCTTCTTGGACGTCAGTTGTTGAAGTGCGCCAAAACGCTACTTCACCACACTGCAGTCCCTTCGCGCTGCGGGCTAAACCACACTTACCACATGCCCGGTCCGAATGCGTGCCACCCCACTGGCAGGCAGCCGCAAATGGCGAACCCCAACCACCGACGCAGGCACACACGCACTCATTGACGGACTGAGTGACTGACGGCTATCAATACATTTGCCGGCTAGTACTTTCGTATTTATTTTATTATTGCAACAAATGTCATTATTAAATTTATAAAGTTAAATGCGTTTGTTGAGATTTGCCGACAGGCGTCTCAAGGGCGAATATTAATGTTGACTGTATTCGCTGAATATTATCAGTTTTTCAACCCACCCACCCCCGCCTGTGCGTGTGTGAGTTAGTGCAAAGTAATAACATTTATTTTGTATGCAATGGATTTTTCGTTTTGTTTTTGTGTCTATTGCTGCTTTTGCAAGTAATGTGTGGCACATGTTGCAAAGTGTATAAAGCAATGAAAGGAAGAAAAAATCAAAAGAGGAAAATAAAAGAAAAAAAAAATTAGTATCCCACAATTGTATTAACCCCTTTTAAATGGGTAATCAATGAAAACGAATCCATGTCAACACGCAGATTAATTTGGTAATCGGCTCAGCAGCCACAACTGACGAACTTCGCTCTCGCACCATTCTCGTTGTTGTCGTGGATAGTGATGCCACAGCAACAACAACAACCACACAATTTTTCCATGTGGTGTTGTCTAGGCAGCGCATTGACGCCGCCCAACTAGAAATTTTCTCATTATTGAAGCAAATAAGCAGGAATGCTACATTAAACTAAATCAACAAAGGTGGCAGCTAGGCCAGGTCGACTCGCCCACTCAAGCCCTAAAATACTCCAAGCAAAGCAAGTATTTTTACTTTGCATTTCTACAAAGCTCAGGAAAGTTTTACAAGTACCGTTCTGGTCTGCATTTTTTTCTGTTTGTCTGAGCATTACCGTTGTCGATTGGCTGTGTGCCTGTGTGCCTGTGTGCCCGTGTGCCGATATGTGATTGCTAGGCAACGAAAACAAGCGAAATTCATTCAAAGTTTTTTCTAGGCATAAATATATTCTATTGTATTATTTAGTGGTACTTTGTGTCCCACCGAAACTGAATAATTACGCACATTGAACGCAAATCGAGATTTAACATTTCGCACAGTGTTGCCAATGGAGTGCAAAATCGAGTATTGAGGAGAATCAAAACCTGGAAGAGAAGTGACTTAGCGCGTGACTTATTTTCTATTATTTTTTTAACTCAAAAAGCAATTCTGTAAAAATACAATAAAATTGATATTACGTCACTAAAGTGGATTATAACAACACAAAAAAGAAGTGCCTGCGGCGTAGTACACGTAACAGAAGTGAAAGTTTCAAGGCACACAAGGAAAGAGGGTGAGACCCGAGAGAGAATGAGAGAGAGAGAG
The DNA here is from genome assembly GCF_028408465.1 of Anastrepha ludens. NCBI lineage: Eukaryota > Metazoa > Arthropoda > Insecta > Diptera > Tephritidae > Anastrepha > Anastrepha ludens. The sequence continues at coordinate 20,310,458 of NC_071499.1, read as the reverse complement.
AGAAAGTGAAAGAATATGTATCTGAATAAATTCATAACATTTGCAGAGAATACAAATAGATAAAATTTACAAAAAACGGAGAAGGTCGACCGGTGTAGGTAAACGTCGGACACACCGTGGCAACCACGCGCACTACTCCGAGCGTTTATCACCCGCACAAACGCAGCGATTCCAGGACCTCAGCAACCGCACAAATTACCACAAGGCAATGCCAATAAATCCGACGCCGGAATGGATAGCACTTTATAGTACGCACAAGCACTAGCCAGGAAACGGAAATAAGCGCCAAAAAGTAGACACCACAAAAAAAAAAAAAACGCCAAAAAAATTGGGACCAGAAAACGCCCCAAACAGTAGACACCAAGGAAATATAACGCCAAAAAGTAGGCACCAAAAATATATTTCGTACAAGTTTGCACCAACAAACAAGCGCAAAAAAGTAGGCAGGGTTATTTCTCACTAGAAATTAACAACCACAAGGAAAAACTTAGGAAAAATAGCCTAAAGTGCATCTAAGATATATATAAGGTATAGCTCTCTCTCTCCTTTTACTCTACATTACATCGTTTTTCTCTTTCGCGGAACGAAAATGCCCAAAACGTTGCATGGTTTTGAAATTTTACTCTCCATTCTTGCTTGCCCATCGACGCCTAAGAAGTTTCACTTCAAAAAAAACATTTGCCGATCGGGGCCGGCTTAAAACTGTGGGTCCCTTTATTTTTGGAGAAACATCAAGACTAATACGATAAATAGGAGAAGCAGCTCGGCCAAACACCCGAAAAGGCTGTCATCATCATCATCATCGGTTTCTGTTTCTCCCACTGGAGCATAGGGCCTCAATAAAACAACTCCATCTGGTTCTGTTTTTCTGCAAACAGCTTGATTTCGTTGCAAATTTTTCCAGACGAGTCAACTACCTTCTGGACCGTTCTCCTCCAAGATATTTTTAGACAGTTCACACCTTATGGATTCCTATCCAGTAGGTAAGTAGGTAGGGTGGCTGTCGCAATGAAACATTTATACCTTTTGCAGGTCTATTGTGATACCACTGGAGCTTATCCTTACCCTATGGGTTCCTTTTCAAACCATCCGGTAGCTTTAATAAGGGAGTAAAGCTTCGTTAGATACGCTATGTCAGCTACATCAGTTAAAAATGCCGTAGCAAGAGTGCGGAGCCTCCTTGTCGCTAAGCTTTTATTATTTTGGGTTCTTATACTGGTGTTTATTTTGCCCAGAATAGATTTAAAAAACTTTTAATGCAATATTTTTTTTAATGAATGCTAAAAAATCAGACGTATTTTGAGCAAAAATTGCACCTGAGGCTTATTCGGCGTACTTTATGTGTGGTGCCATCGTTGGCAATTGCGATCCACCACATAAATTCTCCATGGCGCAGAAGTCCAAGAGTGAGGTTATGATGCCTTAATGTGTTCTAAGCAAAAATTGGAAATTTCCTCTTAAAAGTACCCCAAAAAAATAAAATTTTATTAAAACACTTTTTAATTCATATTAAGGGAATTTTATTAAATTAAAAAATAAATTAAATTAAATTGAAATTGAAAAATAAGCAACACATACATACACATGCGCCCTCACATTATTTATTTCAGATTATGTTAAAATCTTGAAACTGATTCTCATGAGTATTTGGCACCCGAATTCGAAGCAAAATATTCGACTCGACACTAATTTCAATATTTTATATTTATTCGAACTCATTGAAAGTATCGATTTCTATAACAGGTGTTACATTGGGATTAAATAAAAGACAAATTATGGCATCGTTGTGAATTCGCTCTTTACTAACTCTGGTATCCCGAATATTTTGAAAATGTATATTACAGCCGAGATTAACTTAAGTTGATGTACCACAAACTTCAAATTCGAAAGGCAGCGATGAAGGTGGCACACAGGCGCGAATTAAACGGAGTCTGGGGAAACGAAGAAAACACTGGCCGCAGTCAGATGTGCCACCAGTTGTGGGAGTGGTACAAACTGTTTGTTCTAGATGCCAGCGGGAAATCGGGTCCCTTATGTTAGCTTCGGTAGAAACTATGACGTTTTGATCACAGTTAGAGTTCAATAGTTAAGTCCATAGAACCTATTAACGGGATAACAGCACAATTTCTGCACCGACGGATTCAAGACCAGTGATGGTAGCGGTTCTGGATGGTAGAGACATGTAATACTCCTACGCTACAGGACATACATCTTGAATGTAACATATTGACTATTTGAGAAAAAGTGGCGGGGTAGTAGTTTTGGTTTTGTGGTGACAATCAAGCTGCACTAAGAGCCCTTGCTGGCCCACGCTGCTCTTCGAAATTGGTTGGTGAATGTAAGACAAAACTAAAAAGTATTGCAAAACACAACAAAGTTTGTCTTATTTGGGTGCCTGGACACTTCGGTATTACAGGGAACGAGTTGGCTGATAAACTGCCTAATGACAGCTTCAGCAAGCATTCCACTAGACCCTGAACCCTTTCTAGGTGTCAATTCTACATCGATTCAACTTGACGACTTCATGAGGTCTATCCATAGAAGACGTTGGCCTGTGTTGAACTCCTGCAGAGTAGCCAAGTGTTTTGCGAAAGAACCAAACACGAAATTGAAATGAATAGCGAAGGCGATGGAACAATGAGCTGTATGAGCTTTACGGCGACATAGACATGGTGCAGCGACGCTGTGTAAGCACCAATAATATATACAAGGTGAAGTCCAAAATAAACAAGACTGAGCTAAAGTAGAAACGATAGGAGCTTTGTTCTGATAACTTTGAGTTTATTTATTCAAATTAGTCCCCTTTGGCCTCGATACACCGTTTTCCCGATCTTAAAGCTTTTCGAGGCCGCCGTAACCGAATGGGTTGGTGCGTGACTACCACTCGGAATTCACAGAGAGAATGTAGGTTCGAGTCTCGGCGAAACACCAAAATTAAGGAAAACATTTTTCTAATAGCGGTCGCCCCTCGGTAGGCAATGGCAAACCTCCGATTGTATTTCTGCCATGAAAAAGCTCCTCATAAAAATATCTGCCGTTCGGAGTCGAGTTGAAACTGTGGGTTCCTCCATTTGTGGAATAACATGAAGACGCACACCACAATCAAGAGGAGGACCTCGGCCAAACACCCAAAAAGGGTGTACGCGCCAATTTTATATTGTATATGTATATAAAAGCTTTTCGAAAGAGTGTTTGAGGTCGTTGAACGGAATATCTTTCAGGATGTCGGTATAAGCCTTTTGGATGGCCTCTACGGTCGCAAAACGTTTTCCTTTCCCATATCAGGCGAATACGGCGAGTGATTGATGGTCACAATGCGATTTCTAGTCAAAAAATAAATCACAAGAGTGGATCGTTGAGATGGTGCATTTTCATGCAATAAGCGACAGCTTCCTTCAGGGCGAATTCAGCGAATGCGATGCAAGAAACGCTTCAAAACGCTAAGATAGAAAATTGGCATGAACTCCTTGTGGACGATTTCCTTAGAATCGTAAAAACAAAAGAGCATCGACTTAATTTTTGACTTCTCCAAACGCGATCTTTTGAGTGGTGGCTCGCCTGGGGCCTTCCATTCGGCTCTTTAACGCTTAGTTTCAGATTCATGTTGGAAACACCACGATTCATCACCAGTTCGAATGTCGTAAAGGAAGTTCTCGTCTTTTATCGCCTCTTTAATGAGGTCTTTCGAATGTTGAATTCTGAGCAATTTTTGGTCCTCAGTTAACTTGTGCGGAATGAAACGTGCACAGACCTTTCGTAAGCCCAAATGCTCAGTTAAAATGCGTTAAATCGATACTTTGTAGATATTCAACTCCGATTCCATGAATTTCAACGATGATTTCGGTTCATTTTTGACAAATTTACGAACAATTTCGTTGAAGTTTTCGGTGATTTCTGATTTTAGGCGGGCCGTATGTTCATTGTCTTTTATGTCCTCACAATCATCATACCAACCAACCATAGACACTCATCGACATAAACTTTTTTCATCAATTCAAATGTTTCGGTAAATGTTTTACCGGTTTTAAAACGAAATTTGATATTAGCTCTTTGTTCTTATAATACAATACCACATAGCACAGCCTTATGGAGAACTCTTGGGAGCAAAATATTGCCATTATTTATAAACATAAAAAACAAATCTTGTAACTTTTCTTCAGACGAAGTTCGCGATAAGTCTGAAAAACTTAAATTAATACGTTTAACTTGGTTCAAATTTCTCCGCATTTATTTTCAATCTATTTTTATGTGAGTTGTACATATATAATATTTACATATATATATATGTATATTTATTGTACATATATAAGTCTATATATGTTTATACATTTATTTTGCTTTTCTTTTTACGAAAACGACGCATTTGACTCCCAAGGCAAAGCATAAGTAGACACTTAAGTGGAGCCACTCCTGACATTTTTCCTTCTATTTATTATTGTGCTCGTCTATTTACCTACGCTGCATGCAGTGCAGTCCAACAAAGCGTGTGTTGTTGCTATTGTTGTTGATGTCCTTAACGCTGAAGTGCGCCTTTCTAAATGAGCAATTCAACTCAGAAGAGCCAACAGAAATACTCGTAAAGAAATGCAACAACCCCTTGTGAGCGACTTTCTTGTCAAGCCAGCAGCTATTCAATTTGTATGTGCGCTGTTCTGTTGCTCTTATTAGTGTCTCATACACCACCGCCCGCCCGCAAACGCGCTTGCTAATATGACTTTTTATTACCTTTTCTATTTTTTATTATGAACTTAGTGAGGCTTTTATTATTGCGTTGCCACTGCGCAATGGATAATTCTTTTCTCTTTATGAGTCTGTAAGTGGGTTGGTATGGATGCAATGAGTTCAACTACCAACATTTGCCAGGCTGTTAAGTGCGCGTCCTCCAAGTACTTCAAATCCGAACAATTAGTGTTTACACACCTTTGTGTGGTCGAGTACAATGAGTGAGGCGCTACTGAATTGCAGTGGGTGTGGCTGTGGGTTGCCTTTAAACTCACATACTGACTATTTTTGTGTGTGTATATTTGTGCATGCATACATACATGAGCCATATGTTGTTCTTTTCCTAGTGTGACATTCTTGTCTACTATTCGATTACACCGCATGAGGTCCATGTTATTAACTTTCGAATTTTTTTCAAAATATTACAGTTATGCGCATATGAATTTTTAGCTACATCTGTACACACACACACATAGGTATGTGCATAGGTAACTAAATTTGCAAATGAATACATGAATGAATACTATGTATGTAAGTACAGTATGTCAAGAAATTATTTCTACAAAGTTGGAAAGTAATATTTTACATTTCATATTTTATATAAATCGCTGTATAACCTAACCTAACCTGTTTATTTGGAGTAAACATTTTTTTTACTTTTCGACATAGGCTCCTTTAAGGGGGTATTCTAGTCTAGAGGCCGGAACTTCGAGCATTTTTGGGCGCTGAATAAAAAAAAGCTATTTTTTACTATCCATTTTTTTATCATTTATTTATTTATATATTAAGAGCACACAAAATAAATTAAAAAAAAAAAGTTTTCATGGAATTATGCGTCCTTGAAGTGGAAGGGGAAAAAGGCAGTGTCCTCGTCGTCACGATTTCTACCCTTGTGGTTATTTAAAAAAATATGACAAATTCTTAATAAATATGCATGTCATTATCAGATGACGCAGAAAAAAAGGGGACAAATTTTTTTTCATAAAATGGCGGCTACTCAAAAATTGAGGTAAATTTTTCTCTAATTTCTAAGTTTTCTCGAATTGTTTACGCATATTAAAAATTTCCAATTTTTCGTACGTCATCCGATACAGATATATTTAAAAAATATTCATGATAAATTTCAAGCAAATCGGTTAATTAGAACTTGAGATATCCTGCCGACCGTATCGAAAGAAGTAGTTTCGAGAAAAGCACGTTTAAAGTTCGCCGTCCGCTCAAACCAGTCTAGCTGTCGCGTCACTAAAATAGTTGTAACTTTGAAAATAATTCGAATTTTTAAAAATCCTTTTAGGGAGATATTTTTGAATACTTAAACTATCGAATTTTGAAAAAAAAAAATTTCGATTTTTCTAGACTAGAATACCCCCTTAAGCTTATACACTTCGTCCAACGCTGTCCTAGTTTGTTGAGCTCTTCCGCACAATAGGATTTGTCCATGTCAGGTAAATAGCCACTCGTTTCGGCAAGCCCCTCCTTTTTTGAATAAAACTTTTTCCCGCCAGCCAATTCTTCAAATTGGGGAACACTACTATAGTCGGAGGGCGCCAAGTCTGGAGAATATGTGAAACGAGTTGGAACTCTATTTTCATTAATTTTGCGACCACATCTGCTTATGTCACTCAACTTCCTCGATTGCAACGTATGCCAAATACAAAGAAATATACCGAACTGGCTGAAACTTCGTGAAAAAATCTTAAGCTTTTTGAAGAATATTTTATTTTATTTTTGGGGAGTGCGCGAAATGATAACTTGCCTGATACGATATTCGGTTAATAACAGCACGTAAGCGCGCTTTCGGTTATACTTCCTTTATTTGTGAGTTCATGTTTTTATAGTGTTTCTTAGCTTAAACTTAACTAACAGACCACATGTCTCTTCGTAATTGGCGCGATAACCGCTTACGCGCTTTTGGCCGAGTTTAACAAAGCGTGCCAGTCGTTTCTTTCTCGTGATAACCGGCGCCAATTGGAAACACCAAGTGAAGCCAAGTCCTTCTCCACCTGATCTTTCCAACGCAGAGCAGGCCTTCCTCTTCCTCTGCTACCACCAGCTGGTACCGCATTGAATACTTTCAAAGCCGGAGCGTTTGTATCCATTCGGACGACATCACCCAGCCAACGCAGCCGCTGGATCTTTATTCGCTGCCCTATGTCTATGTCGTCGTAAAGCTCATACAGCTCATCATTCCATCGTCTGCGATATTCGCCGTTGCCAACGTGCAAAGGTCCAAAAATCTTATGCAGAATCTTTCTCTCAAACACTCCAAGCGTCGCTTCATCGGATGTTGTCATCGTCCAAGCTTCTGCGCTATACATTAGGACGGGCATGATGAGAGTCTTGTAGAGTGTTAGTTTTGTTCGTCGAGAGAGGACTTTACTGCTCAGTTGCCTACTTAGTCCAAAGTAGCACTTATTGCCAAGAGAGATAATACGCAGCCGAAGTTCAATAAGGGTGGCTATTGGATACAGAACGATATCAAGAGACGCAATACGTGTTATCGCTGGCAAACTGCCAGCTAACATTCAGGCAAACGAATTGAGCCCTATGTATGGTAGGCGACGAGATGACCTGTCGATAGAAGAAAAAGCTAAAGGGAGACTGATTTCGATGGAAGAATGGCAAAGCAGACGGAATTCGTCAACTAACGGACGCTGAACACATAGGCTTATTTCAAATATTAGCTAATGGGTGAACAGGAGTCACGGAGACGTTGACTACAATCTCACTAGAGTGACCACGGACCTTTATCGGTTTAATCTGAAACACACATCGTTCTGCCTAAACTGCAACAACACGAGTGCGGTTTCAGAGAGGAGCGCCTAACACTTGAAGCACTTCTGGGTGGTCAGCTGTGCCCGGAAAATATAATCACCAAGATGATCGCATTAATTACTTGCTGGAATGTGTCCAAACAATTTTTCAACAAAGATAGTGTTATATCTTCAACGCGCAGAGTGGCAACGCAACACGCAGCGAAGAATTCACCAGCAGCTTTTGGCTGCAGGTAGACTGCCTACGAACTGATAAGAAATAACAGACGCCTGAGTCTAGTGCTCACGGCGGTATCAGACCACGACATGTCCGTAATACTTAGGACATCTTTTCCAATATCCCATTCGCTGCACAACCACTTATGAAGTGGAGGCAGTGGATACTAGCGGTAGCCTTTAACATACATACGCCCATGTGAGAGGAACCTGGTAAGCAGGTATCAATAGATATAAATGCGACACCACCTTGAGGAAATGTTACTACGGCCCCAGAGTGGAATTCAACTAATAAGGAGGATTTTCATGACCCACATACCACTGGTGCGACGGCACCTTTGATTGACCTCCCTAATAAAAAAAGTACGTGTAGCATAGTACACATAACAGAAGTGAAACTTTCAAGGCAGACAAAGAAAAAAGGAGAGGCCCGAGAGAGAATGAGAGAGAGAGAGAGAGAGAGAGAAAGAATATATATCTAAATAAATTCACAACATTTGCAGAGAATACAAATAGACAAAATTTACAAAAATAACTCTTTACAGATGCAGTTCAATAATCACAGAACGCAAAAATGAATAATCATTTAGCAGTGCTGGCTGTAAAAACATCTCATTTAGACCTCTATCCATTGTGTCCATTGTGTTGTCAGTGCTATGTATCTAGAGGCCATTACGCGTTTTGTAAGCAATATCCTTCAAGGTAGCAATATATGTTGATCCTAGGCACATTTGTGGAATAGTATAAACGGCAGAGTAGTGCAAAGTACCCTCAGCATTCGTTTCGTTGCATAAGTTACACGCATCGCTCTGAACTAATCCCACTTTGGCTGCGTGATTGCGGGTGAGACAGTGTCCCGTCAGTACTCCAACCAATATTTTACAATATTTTCTTGAGAGTGATAAACTTATGCTTGCAGTTTTGATATTCCAAGTCCTTAGCATAATTTTGACAGTTTTTTGCGAAGTTGAGTGTTCCCATATCGACTGCGTTTCCAGAGTTACATAGTTCCTTATTTAGTTTCATTTTCAGAAACAAGAGTAATGGGTATATTTCTAACATGCTCAATCTCGGCAAGCGAGATGGTATCCAGTAAGGAATAACCTGCCCATTTCCGCAGAGGTCATCCATTTTTGATCTGCATTGTTGGGCGCATTTCGAGTTAGTCCAAGGAGCCATAATTGCTTTAATAGCCTCGTGATTATCAATGAAAATTTTTGTCTGAGTATTTAGGAGGAGTTAATTCCAGAGCGGCATAGATTTCAGCTTGAAATATACTACTGTATCTAGGGAGTCTGAAAGACTTTTGGAGATAAAATTGCAGACAAAAGGCAACCGCTCCTACTCCTTCCGTCATTTTCGACCCATCTGTAAGAAATTTTACGAATGATATTTGGATTCTAGACCTTTTCGCCATCCATTGTACTCTATAATGACGCTGGGCTTTTTACCAAATTTAACTTGTAGAATGACGTTGTCTGACCTTACGTTTAATCCTGTATGTATGTATGTTACTACAGTGACATTGATATCATCGGCCTTAACAGTCGCGCTATTAGTTCTGCCTTCTCCCAAACTGGATAAAGAGGTAAAGCGAATGGGTCTGGTGGTGAACGGGAACAAAACGAAGTATCTCCTGGCATCAAGCAAACAATAGGCGCTCTCGCGTATCGGCACCCACGTCACTATTGACAGTTCTGATTTCGAGGTTGTAAGAGGCTTCGATTATTTAGGAACCAGCATTAACGCCTATAATAATGTCAGCCTGGAAATCCAGTGAAGTCCTCTCTCGACGAACAAAACTAACACTCTACAAGGCTCTCATTATGCCCTTCCTAACGTATGGCGCAGAAGCTTGGACGATGACAACATCCGATGCAGCGATGCTTGGAGTGTTTGAGAGAAAGATTCTGCGTAAGATTTTTGGACCTTGGCACGTTGGTTACGGTGGGTATCGTCGTTAAGTGCTCGTATGTTATATTTTTCAATTACTTTCTTATGTTCTTAATTATTTAAAGGATATTATAAAACCACTTAATCGACGCGTGGAAATGGAGGTATTTTATTAGTGGAAACTTTTAAATAGTTCTGCGCATATATTCAAACATTTTCATTAGTATTACAGAGAAACTTGTCAAATCAACTGTATACATATGTATGCCAGTATTTTCTTTCAATGCCACTTGTTTCATTTCGATTGCAAAAGCGCCGCTTCACATTTGCCACTCACCGTTTATGAGTTTACAATCGCCGCGGTTGGTATTTAATTTCGTACGACTCCTCCTCTCCTTGGACACCGCATGTGATTTTTGTTTGTTTGTTTTTCCTCTGTACAGTGGGTAAGTAGTGAGGCAATCTGTAGGCTCAGCAAGTTTCAACAGATAAAGGGCTTGACAGCCAACTTCCTGTTGATTACGCATTACTTCACGATGACAAAAAACATATGATAATTGCCGGTTCACACGCTGTTGGTGGGCAATGCCACACCAGTAACTAACACAAACACCAACATCAGCGCAACTCAATAACATTGACATCAACTCCGATTTCAAATCCATGCCACACATGCAAGATTGGAGTATGGAGCCTGGTTGACAGCAGCACTTAAACCCTTCCTCAGCCGGTTGCAGTCGAAATGTAGTGGAAGAAGCGGCCAAGTTCTGCAATGACGGCAGTTTGCTAGATGATGCATTGAATTAAAACTGAAATCAACCGAAATTGAAAGCCATTGGCTGAAAATACCAAAGATGTCACTCTCTAATCGGCATGACGCGGCCATGCGCTCCACACCACGCAAGAATTAGGCAACGTTCGAGTAGGCAATAATGGCGGAAATAAGATGGCTTACAGGGTGCACCGTTTTCAATAGTGATTTGTGTGATTGTTTACGTGAAAAAAGTGCTGTGTTGAAATAATGTTTTTTTTTTTGAGTAATTTGGAGATTCCCTCTTTGTAACCGGAAGACTGCGAAGATTTCTGAATTGAAGCGTGAATGTGGCAAAAATTTTAATTATGTGTTTAAATTGACCGCTTTTATTTAATTTGCGATAACTTGGGCGTCACTTTTTTCTAATGAAATAATCTTTCATACAATATTTTTAATTATTTTTCTTTTTACAAAGTTTATCAACTAAAAAGAATGAATAAAAAAGAAAAACTTTCTAAGAAGCTTGAAAAAGTCCTTATTTTTGTAACTCAAACCGCTTTTTTTTTGGACAATTAAATGAAACTCATATCATCGTACTCAGCGAATCCAAATTAGTCTAAAAATTACTTTTTTTGAGGAAATACAGTAGAACCTCTCCTAACGGACACCTCTATTCGCCGAACATCTCCCTTGAGTGGACAATTTTTTCTATACCAAATCTTATGTATCGGAAGAAGTTACCCTCGTTTGAGTTGACACCTCTCTTGAGCGGACAAAAGCTGACTGACGGTGAATATCTGCAAGAGAGGCTTCACTGTACCACTTTTTAGGAAAATATTTGTATACTGGTGTAATTGGCGCACAAAGTTTTTTTGGCTCTAAATTCATTGCCACACCCATTCCACAATCCTTTTATAGAAACGTATTTCTCTCTTTAAAATCATTCAAATATTCCAATTCACGCATTTTTTATTAAGATTCGAAAATTACCGTTGCTTGCCAAAGTACCATGTGCACCAAGTTTCATGAAGAGATTTTAATTTTTACTCGAATAATTCATATACCGGGCAGAAAGCGAAATTTTCGGCTGTATAGGAAGTGGCTTTCTCCAAACTTCAATAATTTTTAAAATCGTGCTTGATGAGGTCCAAAATAGTGTGTACAACAAGTAACATATATAGAGTTTGATAAGAAGGAAATCTGCTGTAGGACATGGTAGCATTTTGAGTTAGATTCTTCTTTCCGTCAGTGTACTTCATCCAGATCTCTGCATCCGCAAACTGGGGGTTTGGGGGTTGCGCCAAAGCTACCTCTTCAAGCAGGTTGGATTAGAAGGAGGGGAGAGTATGCACGAAAAGAAGTACCTCTGTTTTCACCGACGGATGCAAGACGAAATCTGGAGTAGGAGTTTTCTCTCTTTCTCTCTCTTAGCTTCACAGTCTGTGGTGGACCATAGCTTCATCACCAATCCTCCTCCAATTCAGTCTCTCTCTTGCCTCATTTCTCCAATTACGAACGTTCATCGCTTTTAAGTCTGCTTCTACGTCATCAAGCCATCTCTTTCTTGATCGACCTCTCTTTCTTCCTCCAATTGGACGCAAAATAAACACCTTTTTTGGACTCTTTCGTTGGGCATTCTTATGATGTGGCCAATCCATCTAAACCGCTGCGCTTTAATAAAACGTATTACATTTTCACCACTAATAAGGTTTTCAATTTCGTTGTTATAACGGATCCGATAAGTGCCATTTTCAAGCCGAATGGGACCGTAGATTTTTCTCATTATGGATCTATCAAATCGCAACAGCTGGTTTATATCATTAGCTTTCAGTGTCCAGATTTCAGCACCATAAGTAAGAACGGGACGTATCAAAGTTTTATACATCTTGATTTTCTGCATTCGTGATAAAACTTTTGAAGGAGTTTTCTTTAGATCAGCCAATATTTCAGTCTCCTTTAAAATGTCGAAAACTAGTAGTGTTTTTCAAGCAGATGTCTTCGCGATCCTACAGGCATGTAAAATGCTTAGGGATCGCTATTGGAAAGGAGACATAAATATCTTTCCCGATAGTCAAGCTGCAATCACAGCCCTGTCGTCGCCATGTTGCAGCTCTCTTCTGGTCAACTTCTGTAAGAAGCAAATCAAACGTCTCGAACGTGCCAGAAACATTTCTCTTATCTGAGTTCAAGGTCATAGGAACATTGAGGGAAATGAGTTTGCCAAAGAGTTTACCACGAAAGGGTCGATAGAACCGGTTTCAATTGTCCCCTTCGCAGACATCGGTGTCCCCTTGACGGTTGTTAAAAGGAAACAGCACACTTTCTTTCTTAAAAAAGCGCAATCCAGATGGAGCTCCATCTTAACGTGTGCTATCTCAAAAGCACTTTGCTCTCAGTACAACAGAAGCAGCACACTTAAAGTGCTAGCGATCCCCTGCCATTCAATTTCCAAGCTCATAGTAGTGGTCACAGGTTACTGGGTGATCGAAACTCATGCGGAGAAGCTTGGATTTCCGTACAACCTCCAACTGTTGAACATTTTCTTTGGCTCTGACGACTAGGGTTTCTTAAGATGCCTTTTGGGGATAGCCTGAGCCAGTGCTCCAACCTAGATCTCTTTTTTTGCCTCTACTACATCAACAGCATTGGATGGATTTTTCTTCCTTTAAGTTTTGTAATTTTTCGCAGGTATAAAACCAACGTCTTTGTGATGTGTTTAATAACATCTGCTCCTTTGCATAAAGATGGCAGTTCGCTGTTATACCGTATTCTATAGATGCCATCACTTTCCCGGAGTGGTCCTTACCTCACCTGCGTGGGCAAGTTTCCATGATTCCCATACATATGGTAACTTAGAACAGGCGTATTATCGCTTGGTAAATGCGCAGCTTGGACCCACGTGTGAGAACTTTTGATTAGAGAAGATTTGTATTGGCAAAATGATTTTCATTTAAGGCCTTCAAGACAATAGCTTATATTTTCCGGTAGGCGTTTCCTTTCGTATCGGGAAAGCTTTGGGTATTTCGTTTTACTTTCATTTATCTTCAGATCGACATTTTAATCCTCGAAGATTTCAAAGAAGTATTTTTATTGCCAGCTAGAATGGTTATGTCGTCAGCGTACGCGTCTGATCTACTGAAAAAGTTTCCCGATATTACTTCCTCTTTTATAGCAAAAGGTAATCTGGCATTTATGCCCAGCTCTACAAAAGCTTTGGGGATTTTTCAGCGGTGGATGCTATCAAAAGTTTGCTTAAAAACTAGAAAGTGCATGTGGGGGTTAATGTTGTGTTCATAGCATTTGACGAGGTTCTGCTTAAGTGTAAACATTTGATCCGTCGTTGATCGGTTGGGCCGAAAACCCCACTGGTATTCACCTAAAATTGATTCCCACGCCTTAGTAAGTCCAAGCTGAACAAGATACAAAGAACAGTGTGTATCTGAATTACAGGCGAGCTTAGCACCAGTCCTGCTGCTCGAAAACAAATCAGTCTACACAGTCCCCGACCTTAACTTCAAGAAAAACTTTACGGTGCGTTTTCCACCGAGAGTTGAATGGAGCAAAGGGAAGGTGAATGGAAGATACGATATCGAAATCTATACCGACGGATCTAAGATGAATTGTGGTGTGAGAGCTGGCGTCCATTCGGAACCGTTCAGCCTATCTCAATCAATTCGACTTCCTGACTATGCCAGGGTATTCCAGGCAGAACTATTAGCGATCTGAGAAGCATGCAAATCACTAAAACTCTACAAGGAAGATGGTGCAAGAGTAGCTATCTTTTCAGACAGTCAAGCAGCTATAAAGGCCTTAGACTCCAACTCCTTTTCATCCAAACTGGTCTTACGGTGTAGAGAGGAGTTGGAATTGCTTAGTTATTGGCTTGAAATCACTCCGATATGGGTTCCCGGTCATAGGAACATACGGGGTAATGAGATAGCGGATGAGCTAGCAAGAAAAGTTTCGACACTAGACTTAGCAGAGGCGGTGGCAGTCGCCACTCCACTCAACACAATAAAAGCATCCATAGCTTCACACTATCATGCTTTAGCCGAAAGAAGATGGATGAAACTAACTACAAGTATTACAACAAAAACACATGGCCGTCGAACAAAACCCAAAGTATGAATTACATGTTAGGATGCTCTCGACAAAACATTTTATGCATCACCCTTACAGGTCATTGGAAGGTAGGGGATCATGCAACCAGACTCAACCTCCCTTTCAATCCCATCTGCAGAAGTGGTTAAGCGGAAGGGATGAAGAAAAACTTGTCCAATACTTATGTGAATGTCCAGGGCTAGCTAGGGCACGACTTCGCTCTTTCGGTAAACCTTTCTTACAACAAATTAAAGAGACATCAGACATCGAGATAAAGAATTTGCTTCAACTTCAACAACAACAAGTCTGGCAGCTAGAATAATCGAGAAGAGTAAGAGTAACTGATGCTTAAAAGTGTGATTCTCCGTTAGTTTTCGCAAGAGCTTTGCCGTCATTTTTAAATATAGAAATTACTACTCTTACTCGCCAAACTTCTGGTATACATTCCTGTTTTCAAATACGCAGTATGTAGCGAAGGATAACTAGCAACCCATCGTCACATAAGACTTTTAGTAACTCAACAGTAAGACCGTCTTCTCCGGGAGCCTTGTTACTTTTCATGCATTTAGGTGCTATACGCAGTTTTTCTAAGTTGGGCCATGTGTTGACTCGGAGTTGAAGAGTTCACTGAAAAATTACAATGAGCTATACTTTTTAAAAAAAATAATGAAAATTCAGAAAAGAAAAGAACAAAACTGATGACAAAACTGGTAAAAATCTTGTTGCGTTATCGGTTTGTCGCGGGGTGTACCAGAAACGGTCGCATGTCATTTGATAGAAATGGAGAAGTATGACAAATCAAAATAAATAATAAATTTTCTATGTTATCTTATATTCTCTGTGTGCTGCCCACCTTGTATAGGATTAAAAATGCATTAAATGTGCAGCGTTAGAGTATCGGTCTCTTTTCTGCTCTCCTTATGCTTGGCGTTTGTTTTCTGTTTTTTTTGTTTTTTGCTTTGCATTGACAGCAGTGCGGAATCAAATTCACGTATGCGATTAAAATCTAGAAACTGTCAATTAGGGCATTTCTTATGTTACCCGCTTCCATTACAGTTCATTAATGAAAATACATGCAGACGTACACACACCTCAATATCAATAAGTATATCTACATCTGGTGGTCTATATGCATTCGACTAGCCATATGTATATATGTATGTGCGTTATACAGTAAATCGAACGTTCCCCTCACTACCGTGAAAACTAGTATATTTTGGGGCGGCCCACTCTGTACTGGGGCATTAAGTCTTTTTTTCCATAAAGATTGACTGTATGACCAAATCAAACTATTTCCAATATTTCAAGGTTTGGGCAATGGATTCTGGACACTAATAAAAATTAAAAAAAATGTATGTACGTATACGAGTTTCCGCCTGAATTTTTTTGAATGGGGTTCAAAGTTTTCATGTCTGGCAAATTCTTATGATAAATGGACACAGAAAGCCCCGTAAGCCCACATCGGATTCTGATAGAAGAGGGCAACAAGCAAAAAAAACATGAAGCGATTAGAAAACTTGAGCCTGTCTATCTTCCTCTTCTGCTGAATTGGCCGTAACAACTCGTAACCGAGTTACAGCCTGCCGAATAATGTCTGCCAGGTGTCTCTTTTTCCGCTCACTTTTACCAGTTTCAGCCAAGAGAAGCCAGGTCATTATTCTTGAATTTTTTCCTTCCACCGTTGTTGTTGTTGTTGTTGAGGTGGTTGAACATTTCCACTGAAATACTCCTAATTAGTGACCAGCACCGTTTTACTACACCTCTCTCGTGTGATGATGTATGTTTTTTTTTTTTTTTTGTTTCCAAGTAAGATCCATTTAGTGAGGTCCAAGTATAGCAGCAAATCCTTTATCTCGATGTCTGAGATCTCCTTAATTTGCTATAGGAAAGGCTTACCGAAGGATCGGAGTCGTGCCCTGGCTAGCCCCTGACATTCACATAAATAGTGGAAAAGACTTTCCTTCGCTCCTTCCGTTTGACAGCTTCTACAGATAGGACTGAAGGGTAGATTGAGTCTAGCTACATGATCCCCTACTTTCCAAATACCGTACACTACCGTACACGAGGACGTCCTCTTCGACGTCGACCGCCAATTATCATTTCAAACATCTTCTTCGCGGGGCAGTTCCTTCCATATCGACGACATTACTCAGCCACCTTAGTCGCTGCAGGGTGACTTGTTTGACTATGTCAATATCTCGATAAAGCTGACACAGCTCGTGGTGCATACGAATGCGATAGCCGTCATTTAGGCGAGCAGGGCCAAAAATCTTGCGAAGTATTTTTCTCTTGAATACTCCAAGAGCGGCTGCATCGCCATAGGCTTCAGCGCCATAGAGAAGTATCGGGATGATGAACGTCTTGTAGAGTATTTCTTTCGAAAACGTCGGTCTGTCTGTCCTATCTAAATCGAGTAAGCATTTAGATGATTCCGAAAACCTACATTCAAAAAACCCGTTTAAAAAATTACTAAAATATTCAGATAGCAAAACAAAAGAAAAATAAAACAAATGCGCGTTATATGGCACTTGACAGAGTAAATTCGTCGAAAAGGCCAAATTTGTTTGGTAAAACTTTGGATTTTTGTACCACGTTAACGCAACATCTCACAAAGCTATCTTTGTGCAGGGATTTCTGGTCAAGAACTCAACAAAAATCGCCAAACTACCACCGAATTCATCTGATATCGCTACGGCTGACTTTTTTCTTTTTCCAAATCTCATTTCTTTGCTATGCCTGTTGATAAAGCAGGCCTTGATATTAACCACATGATGAACTTCATCAACAGCAAGAAGCGGTTAACACAGCCGTAACTCACTCATTGCTCGGTCATCATCCACAAATCCAAGAAAAGTTTTTTCTAATAGCGGTCGCCCCTTGGTAGGCAATGCCAAACCTCCGAGTGTATTTCTGGCATATAAGAGTTCCACGTCACAAATAAGAGGAGGAGCTCGGCCAAATACCCAACAAATGGTGTAACCGCCAATTAGGTAGGGAAAATGGCTGAAGTACCAGTCTAGCACTCCCTAAGTAGCACTAAAACGCCGTTTTGATACCACTATGACACCTCCAATAGGCAGATGTGTACACTCAAACAGAGGGATTCAGGTTGGTGAACTGCCCCAGGCTGTCGATGAAAGAAGCACCCAGTAACCTTAGACGTCTAGCTGCCAAACCCGGACATGGAGCTCTATCTTTTCTGCACTTTCCTGAGAAATAGTTTGTGCAGTTCCCTTTAAGAACTGTCAGGGGATGCCGATGCCCGGGTAGGAGGTCTCTGAGGCCAATTCAGTCCCCTTCCTGACAAGATCATCAGCAATTTCATTTTCCTCTATGTTCCTATTTCCTGGAAGCCAGATCAGAGAAATGTTACCTAAACACCCAAGAGATTTGATCTCCTCTTTACAGGAGTTTACTAGTTCCGTTCTGCACCATGGCGCCAATTAGTACATATAATTATAATAATTATTGAAATGCCTTCAACAAAAATTCTGAAAAGTAGGAGACCCAGTATATTTCTCAGGGGGAGATGGGAGGTTGCAATAGAGAAATAGGTGATGCACCTTTAACATTAACACTCTTCCGAGAGTAGAAATAGGATTTACTCTATTTTAAAAGAGTGGAGTTAAATCCTATAGCCCCCAATTAACTAATATTTTCTATTGCTTTTGAAAAGTCTGTGTACCTTGTCAACTTTATATATTATTGTATATAGTTTGGTGGAAAAAAATCCATTATTTTCTCGTTAGATGACTGTAGGGATCGATATCTCGTAAAGTATCGGTCAAAGAATTTTAAGTTTCTGCTCGTTATCAAGGTGACATTTCTCACTAAAAAATTCTTTTGCTGTTTTTTGTTTGTTCTATTCAGTTGTGAGTTACAGGCTGTTAACATGGGAAGTCAACCGCGAGAAAATTCGGTACATTTTACAATTTTTTCTTTCAAAAAGGCGAAAATGCAACCCAGGCCGCTGAAATTGTGAGTGATGTTTATGGTGCCGTTTCCGTTCAAGCATTTCTGATGTTAAAAAAAATATCGATAATTTCGAAAATATCGACCATAAATAGTTTTAAGCCATTTGCGCAAAAATTTTCACAAAAGTAATGGATTTCTCAACTCGGGAGCACAGGGTCGCGACAAGACTCTTCCATCGTACACGGTTCTGTGCTGTTGTTTTTGCACCGTCCCATGAGATGTCGGCATCTGCTAGCTCGCGCAACATCGATCTTCTACAAATATTCTTTGGCCGATCTACTCCCTTGTGGGTTCCAGTCCAGCGGCATTGTCGTGATGCTATCTGGTGGTTTTCTAAGCGTGTGACCTAACCATCGCCACTTTCTGCATTTCATTTGTCATAGGATGAATTCCTCTTATTTGTTGATCGTTGATCGTTGCTGATGGTGTTAGGGCGGAATAATCTATAGATGTGGCGGAGGTAATTGTTGTCGAAAGTTTGTAGCCTCTGTATGATGGAGATACGAGTATTAGAGACCGTCCATGTTTCGCTTCCGTACAACAATACTGATTTCACGCATGAGCTGAATATTCGCAGCTATGAGTGTCTGGAGATTTGCGAACTCGTCCATACGTATGCATTCGCCCGAATGCCGCCCTTGCTTTGTTTAGCCCGCAGTTGACATCTTAATCTGCTAAGCCGTTAGTTGTGATAGTGCAGCCGAGGTAGCAGAAGCTTTCGACAAATTTCACCGGGCTCCCGATAGCCGTTATATGTCTTACTCTATTGTGGTTGACTCTCACGGCATTAGTCTTGTAGATGTTGATTTCTAGTCCGACAGTGCGTGCCAGCGTGATTAGTCTGATCGCCTTTGCTTATATTTCAGCGAGTTTGCGAGAGAGGAAGCACATGGCATCAGCGAAGTCCAGTTCTTATGGTCAACGAACAGCATGTAAAGCCGGGAGCTCCACTCATCTGATTGCTCTGCGAAGAGTGTTGTCTTTACCAATACAACTTCGGTGTGGGCGAAATCCAGCTTGGTTGTCTCTTAAGTAGCTTTGAATACATTGGAGATTGGTTTGTATGATCGCGGCTAAAATTTTGTAGATGGCGTTGAGCAGGGTTATTCCTCGCCACTCACTTCAGTCACACATATCACCTTTCTTAGGTAGCTTCACTGATAACTTTTGTCCAGGACAGAGTTAGCTTTTCATTATCCCAGACGGCGGTGTCGTCGGGATAAAGAATTTCTGCTGAAATTTGCGAGTCGGCGTTCAATAGTTCGGGCTGTATGCCATCTGTGCCTCGGCTTTGTTGACCTTCAGCTTCTTAATTGCGTCCTTGATCTACGCTGGACTTGTCCAGGATGTTGTTATTTTGCTGCTAATGTTAATTTTGCTAATTGCTTCAAAGTGTTCTTTTCATCTACGGATCAGGTCATTATAGTCCGGGAGCCAGGGGTCGATTTTTGACTGCGTTTTTATACCGTTAAATTCTTGACTATACTTATGATTTAACTTTCATGAATAACGAAAGTGAACGTCAGCTGGCGCACTCGCGGTGGGTGTGATTGTGGGAGGATACGAAACGTGTCGAAAAAAAATTTCTACCAACTCATTTAATACCGGCTGAAATTTTTTTGTGTATTGTTTACACTTAGTAAAATAAATAAAAAAAATAGTCAGCTGCGCCGTAGAGGGGGGAAAATACGTCAGCTGAACGCAATGATACATTTTTGCTGTGGCTGACGGTTTTCCCACCGCTATAAACGCAGCTGACCCTCATTATTATATTTTCATATGTGTCCAAAATTATTTTAAAAAATTTCAATCGGCATAAGTAGTTGGTTTTACTTTTCAATTTATTTTACAAGTTCGCCTGTTCAGCTGACGTATTTTCCCCCCTCTACGGCACAGCTGACTATTTTTGTTTTTTTACTAAATGTCAAAAATACACACAAAAAATTTAAGCCGGTATTAAATGAGTTTTTAAACATTTTTTTTCGACACGTTTCGCAGCATCCCACGCACGTACCCACCGCTACTGTACCAGCTGACGGTTGGTTTCGTCATCCATTGGATGGCGTTTGCCTTCAGTATTAAAATCAGTCGGCATGACAAAATGACCCCTGGCTCCCGGACTATTATTGGAAGTCAGTAAAGCACCATTATGGCCGATTTCTTTACTTGCTTTGCTCGCCTTTCTGTATGCTGACCGAAGGGATCCATCGCTGATAAGATGCCTTTTGAATTCATTTCTGCGCTGAATGATAATATTGGGGCTTTTTTCGGTGCCAATTTTCTCTTTGCCTTAGCGTGGCATTAGTAACTTCCCAATCATTGTTGTTCTGGTTATAATTGATAATATTGTAATCATATTTTGTAATGAACTAATTTTTACTGCCTTCAATGCGATATTTGAAATTTTTCGGGATCACGGGATTGAGACAAGCAGATACCGGAGCCTTAAAAGTATCAAAATCTCGGTATTGGCGTCCCCAATATGTAAACCATCCGCAGTATGCAAGTATTATCCTTAAATTTCGATAGTTCCAATAAGTTTTAACACTTTTGAAATGTTACGATTTTCGATTTGCACAGTTCGATTTGAAAGTTGACATTTAAAGCGGAAGTTTTTATTGCTGTTTTTGTGCTCCAGTCACTGTTGTTTTTGCCATTATCTTGTCGATTGTTTGTTTGACAGTAGCTGACGTTTGCATTGGGCAGACAAAGCATTTAATCTCCCCCCTTTACCCCTCAATTTGTCTGCATGCAATGGAAACCAGAGGAATGCAGAACTAGAAATTCATTGACATATTTTTTATTTTGTGTCACATGCACACGAAAACACATAAGTAGTGCATATACATATGTATATATGTATGTGTATGTATGTGTACACCTTTTCTTGTGAGGTTTTGAATTACGCGCTGATGCCTGCACCCACCCAACTCGCTTTCTTCCATGCAAGTCTGCACTCAAGGTGTGAGTCTGTCTGACTATTCATTTGGTCGCATATCTAACCATGTCCGTCAAGCTTTCTGCCATGGACAGCGCGGCTTTGAAGCTTTTCTAAACTGTCACATGTATACTTATATATGGATATGTATGTATGTATGTAGGTATATATGTATGTATGTATGCGTGTATGTATATATCTAATTTTGAATTGGTTGGTCAGAGTTTGAGTTTGGTGCTTCGAGTTTTGAGTTTCGAGTTTGTTATTGCCTCGAATACAGTCTGGTTGAAGTGTTGATGAGGCGTTGTCCAGCGGTGTTGGTGTGTTGAACTGCGACTGTCTGTGCCGAGCCGAGGCCACGACATGCAACCGTAGACAATAAAGGAAGAGATTAAAATTAATACTTTGGCTGCTTATGCTGACTGACTTGTTGCCGGCACCTACGGTACTTATACGATGCATGAATATGTATATAGTAAGTATGTATGTATATGTGTATGTGTGTGTGCATGTTTGATTTTGTCAACTACCGTAAATATATAAAAAAATGTATAAACAAATATACGCACATACACTTTTAAGTGCGCATGCACACGCTCCTTTAATTCCGTCACACAACTGTCGCCTCGTCAGTTTTGGAGCAGCAACAGCAGCCTGTCGACCTTCTGTCAACAAAAATACGACTTACGATTTACGCTTTTGTTTCTATTTTATTGTATTCAATTAAAAATGCATTCATTTTCAGACATGCAAACTGTAACTGTATGTGTGCCTTAATAAATACATACATACGCACACACATATGCCATTTTTATAATCCTTTGCTTTGTCACATTTCAGTAAGAAGTCCTGCTTCTCTGTAATAGCACCTTATAATTTTTGTGTGATCTCCCAACTCAAATTCAGCCGGGGTCAAATGGCCTGACAGTGAAAACAATTCAATTAGGTAATTTGTTGTAACTTTCGTTACATACTAGGTTGTTCAATAAGTTTTGCGGTTCGATAAGAAAGAGAAATGCTACTAGCTTAAATTTCTTTTTTTTATTATTTGTTAGTACACTCTTTATATGAATGTATTTGAAATCGCTTTCAATTTGTCAATTTATTTTTTATTTACAGGGTCCGGCACTCGAAATGTAACCAATTAAAAAGGCAATAAATTTATTTTGGAAAATTACTTTTATTCAATTGAAAGTAAAAAAAGTGTGAAAATAATACAAAATTAAGAATCAATTTACTTGCACTCGATATGACCACCTTTTGCCTTGACTTTGGCCGTGACACGGTCCAGAAAAGAATCGCTAGCTGCCCGAATGTGACTTGCAGGTATTTTGGCTCAACAGCGGACAATGGCTTTTTTCAGCGCCTCGAGACTGGTGAATCTTTTAGTTCGGTCCTGCTCCTCTAAATGGCTCAAAGAGGACAATCCATCAGATTCGCGTTTGGTGAATTTGAGAGCCATTGTGTGGACATTGTGAAGTTCGGAACGTCGTTTTTTAGCCATTCTTCGTTCACTCGAGCTTCGTGAGATGGTGCCGAGTCCTGTTGAGACGTCCATGGTCTGCCACTGAAATGTTTATCTGCCCACGCTTCAAAGCTTCAACCTCAAGAATATTCTCCTGATAATATTTTGCATTTACCTTGACGCCAGACTCGATGTGTACGATTGGAGAGCGCCCAACTGCGGTTACAGCGGCCCAAACCATTACCTGTGGCGGGACCTGCCTCCTGGTGGCCAATCGATGACTCAAATTCTCGTATGAATGGTCGGTCAAATAAACTCTATCGTTTTGGGAGTTTACGAAATGCTCAATTTGAAAAATTTTCTCGTCAGAAAACACAATGTTCAGAAATTAACCGCTTTCGGGCAAGCGAAGCAACTCTTTCGATCTCTCAAGTCTGACTTGTTGCTGTTTTGGTGTGAGATTATGCGCCTTTTGGATCTTGTAAGGCTTAACTTTGAGATCATTTCTCAGTATGCGGCGGATGCTACGGTCAGATATTTTCAGTTCTTTCGCCATTTAATTGGCACTTCTTCGGAGATTTCGCTCGAGTCCCTTCTTCACTTTTTGAACCATTTCACGAGACGTAGCAGTCTTTTGATGACCACCTCCATGACGATTCGCAATGCTACCAGTATCATTGTAACGAGTAATGGTGCGATAAAAAAAAACTTTATTTACTTTAAGGTGCTCGAGCTCACGAACAATAGCTGGTTGAGATTTTCCAGCCAAATATAATGGAATTTTGCACTTTTTCGTGTTTACTCTCGCTAAACAATACTTCAGACTATCATTTAGCTTACTAACAGATAGGTGATGCCCGTGCCTCAGCTGCGCGAGTGGTCTGAAGTTGGTTACACTACGAGTTCCGGACCCTGTACAGGCCATTTAGTATTGGCCATTTTAGAATTTTTATTTTTTGAAGGTTTAAAAGCAAGCGAAGTTTATAAACGAATTTTAAAAGTGTAAAGGGCTTTTCGCCATCAATTAGTACAATAGAAAGATGGGTTGCTGAACTGAAACGTGGTCGTACAAGTCGTGAAGACGATCCACGTCAAAGAGGTCCAGAAACAGCAACCATACCGAAAATCATTAAAAAAATACAGGATATCGCATTGAGAAATCGTTGAGTGACTGAAAGAGATTTAGTAGAAGCCCTAGGCATCTCATTAGGCAGTGTAAACAATATTTTGACTCACATATTGGGTTTCAGAAAGCAGCTGCGTGCGCAATGGGTGCCGCATTCGTTAACAACGGAAGAAAAATACATTCGAACGCGACTTTCTCAGCAACATTTAGAGAGTTTACGAATGGATAAAGTGCCTTTAGTGCATCAATTCAGCACTATGGATGGGACTTGGGTTCATCGTCATATCCCTGAACTAAAACAGGATGCTAAAGAGTTGTGTGGACCTGGTTCTTTGGCTCGGAAATGTGTCCAGAAATCGATCAAGAAGTTGTTCGCATCAGTTTTGTGGGATGCGAAAGGAATTTTGTGTGTGGATTACTTGCAAATTGTTAAAACAATGAATTCTGAATATTATTGCAACCTTTTAGACCAGTTGAAGGAAAAAATTCCTGAATAAGACCCAGTTTGCAAAAGAAGAAAATTATTTTTCATTAGGACACTGCGCTGCGTCACAAGAACATTTGGTCAATGGCTTCAATCCAAGAATTGAAGTTCGATTTTTATTCACCAGATTTGGCCTCAAGCAATTTCCATTTATTTCCAGACGTAAAAAATTCTGAATTTTCATCTAATGATGAGACCATAATAGCTGTGGAAGCGTACATATTTTGCAGCCCTTCCAGATTCTCACTGAAGGGATGGAATTCATAATTTGGAATCTCGTTGGGCCAAATCTCTTAGTGTTCAGTCAGATTATATGGAAATGTATTTGAAACCATTAACTAGTCTTTTTCTTATCCAACCGCAAAACTTATTGAAGAACCTAGTACATATGTACTTATGTATGACGTGCGACTCATTTTCCTGAAAAAAAATTTCATTTTCATAATTGTATATTAGCAGACATTTCGTCTAGTTCGGCCGTGAATTTGATTTTCTTTGTGTCATCCGTGACCCTTTGTGCTACATGGCTTTGTGGATGCTTTACCTGCCCCTTTTCTTTTTGTTCTTTAACAGGTTATTTGAGTCTTTCGAGGCCACAACATTTTTTATCTCTTAATCAATAAAATTTGTTAAGTCTTTTGGATTACTTAATGTATTTAGATTACTTAATGTATTTAGAGCCATCAGTGCTGGGATTTACTGCAAGTGTTGTAATTTGATGTTGAGGAATTTTACCCAGCAAAAAAACACGAACATTTTATCACAATTTACAGTGGCTGCACAGACACATACAGCCAAAACAAAACCATTATTTTTTTCAGATAATTATTATAGGTATTTTTCTGAGCAAATGGTCGCACTTCTAAAAATATTGTCCACGGCTAGCCACGGCCTTTAATATCTTACAAATTAAGTATTAATTGTAATTTTGCGATCTAGAGGCTAATTTATATTTTTGTTAAAATTTGAAAGTCACAGCTGCTATTTTTAATATCTTTATTTGCTTCCGTTTCTGGAATCCAAAAGTCTAACATGAGTAGAGGATTAGCCCTCTGCCCCCGAACCTGATACCGAAGCTGCCAGCTTTGCCACCAGGCTAGCAAGACGTTGGAATTTCCTCCTCGCTGATGGAAAGGTTACCCCACCTTGACTCAGTCGACAGAGCCTCATTAGCAAAGGCAGTGGGTACCAAACCCAGGACAAGAAGTCTAGGACAGCGGGTGATGGTTGTTGTTTGGAGAGGAGTTCCTTTTCTGTTCGCATCACTTTCCCATTAACCCATTAAAATCTCATTAACCTGATAAAATAATTGTACTCGGGTGCTAGCTGCCGTGTGAAGCATAAAAATGCTCTAAGTGCCTGCATTGAAGTCCAAATCAGTGTCACACAGGGCTGTGTGCTATCAGTGAAGATACATTAGTGATTTTGCAACGCAAGGCTTCTTTGAAGTGCAAAACAGTTGCAGAGGACTATTGTGCCGACTCAATTTCTTCTTCATCTCCACAACTCCTACAGAAGTCATTGTGAGGTACACCAATTCTACTTGCTAGGGTGCGAATAGTGCAGTGACCCGTAATAATGCCTGTGAGAACCCTGGTAGTAGATCTGTTGAATCCAAGCAGGCATTTTGTCCTCTGAAGATTCAGTTTTGGCTAGCGCGCTTTGGAGATTCTGCAGTTAGTAGTCAAAGACCACCTTCTATTAGTTTTTGCGATTACGTTCAAGTCAATCGCAGTGTAGCACTTGCTGAAGGTCAAGCTCAGTTTACAGTTCGTTTAGTGTAATACTTATGCCCTTTACCACTCGCTGAAAGTCAAGCTCATAACCTTTCCTTGCAAACTCATCCGCTCTTTCATTTCCCTTCATATAGAGTGGGCGAGGACCCAACAAAGTATGGTGTTGTGTCGTTGAATGAGCGAGAGCTACCTCCAGATCTTTAACACATCTTAAATTAATGTCCACTGTGACCAGTGCCATGGCTGGTGCTTGACTCTCAGCGAAAATGGTAAAATTTGATTGGGGGTAAAGTCCGTTATCTTGGCAGCATCATTACAAAAAATGACAGCTCAGCAACAGACAAACATAATCGCATAGCAAAAGGACGAGCTGGCTTGAAGATCGACGCATATATCGAGGTAGACGAAGTCAAGGGCTTCCGTTGCCAGCGTGAGGTCAGTAGTACTAAATGGTTGCGAAACGTGCGATCTGACTCCGTGCGCCCTGCAATCGTTGCAATCCGTCTTCAATCGTTGTCTTCGCAAGTTCAAGCGAATATTCTAGCCCAACGTCTTAAGCAACATTACCTTTTGGGCTGCAACTAAACAAACACTCATCCACCTCAAAGTACGGCATCGCAAATGGAATTGCATCGGCCAAGGGTTGTGTAAACCCCAGAAGGATATAACAAAAGTTGCGTTATATTGGAGTCCTCAAGGGGCCGTAGACGGCGGAGCCCAACCAACACTTGGAGGTGACATGGCAGGTTGCAGCAGGAGAGGAGAAAGCAGCCCATTAATTTTCTTATTTTCAAAGAAATCAAATTATATTATACTTTTTGAGGCTCTATGCTCCCCCTAGACTCAATAATACATATAAAGCTGCTATTTCGCAGATCACCACATCTTCTCATTAGACTTTTTTCTCTTTTTTTTTTTTGTTTTTTTTTTTTCAGCAACCAAAAACTCGTTGGTTGGTCGTTTAACGGCAAAAAAAATCTATAAAAAAAACTCGAATGCGAGCGAAGTTGTACTCATTTTTTTACAGAAGCAAGAGAGACGGTCTTAGGAAAAGAAAGTTTGACACGATCGCTGACGTTTCACTCAAGTTTACTTCTTTCCCATGTTCACTGACTATAGCTGCATCAGTCTCATTAATTGATAGCTCCACCGCGTAATTTGGAGTCAGTGGACATGAGAAAGATCCGAGCTTAGGTTTACCAGCTCCTTGTTTCATATTGTTTCTATGGTTTTATGCAGCATGGCTGGTTTATCCTTGGCTCCACGTGCATAAGTGTTTTTAGCCGCTGCTATTCGTAACTCGTCGTGGCAGTTCTTTCAATTTAAACTTATGGATGCCTAATTTAGTGGGAAGCTATAACATCACGAAACTGAGTAGGGTGCAAAGGACTGCTCATATTGGCATCACCGAAGCATGTAGAACTTGCCTCAGTGCTGCATGTAATGTGTTTTGCATTTACTTCCCATCGACTTTTTCGTCATTTCCATTGGCTTCTGAAAGCAATCTTCCAAGTGACATGGTAGCATTTTTGAGCATGTCACATCGTATTTCCCTGAACTTCGGAGAGATCTCTCTATCCCCAAACTGGAGTTTGAGGCTCGTACCAGAGCAATCTTTCCAAGTAGGCAGGATTGGAACGTGGGGAAAATCTGTACCGATGCAGGTATCTCTGTTTTTAGTGACGATTCCAAGATGGAATCGGGAGTCGGAAAAGGGGTTTTCTCAGCCAATTTATCTATTTCCTTAAAACTGTCGAGTGCTGCTAATGTTTTTCAGGCAGAAGTCTTTGCGACTTTGCAGGCATGCAGAATGCTTAGGGAACGCACCAACGAGAGAGATATTTTTTTCCGATGGTCAAGCTGCGATCCAAGTATTGGCTACACCATGCTACTCGTACAGATCTAAACTGGTCAACTCCTGTAGCGGGAATATAAAATTTCTTCGGTGTAAAATTTCTCTGATCTGGGTTCCAAAAATAGCAATATATAGGGAAATAAAATTGCTGACGAGCTTACCAAGAAGGGGATGACTGAATTGTTCTCAAAGGTCTCCTAACCGGTCATCGACATCTCTCTGAGTGTTGTTAAAAAGGAATTGCGCAACTTATTTCTCAGGACAGCGCAGAAAAGATTAAGCTTGATTTCTTCGTGTGATGTTTCGGAAACCCTTTGGCCTCAATGCAATAAATGGAGGACTCAGAAAGTCCTAGCGACTCCACGCCATTCAATTTCCAAACTCGTAGCTGGGTTTATCGGTCATTTGACTATCGGCACACATGTGTTAAAAGCTAGTTTTTGTGTGTAAAAGTTATCTTTCTGAGCAGGAGACTGTTGAGCAATTTCTGTGTAAATATCCTGGCTAGCTAGTCGATGAAGGTCACTGGGTACTCCTTTCTTCGCCAGACTGGGGCAGTGCTCCAACCTAAGTCCCATCAACCTTCTCCGTCACATCAACAGCTCTTGTTGACTGTCGATATCTGCCCGTTGGAGGTCTCAAAATGGTATTAGAACCGCACTTTAGTGCTACTTGGGGATGCCAGAGTGGTACTTCAACCATTTCACCTAACTACTTCGGTGGGGTAATGCGACAGGTATGTAGATTGCACTATTGGTTGATGGTTTCGAAATGTACCACTGCTAACTTGCTGGATTTATATTTGTACTGGAAAACAGAACCAGTTTTTTTAGCTTCGAGCAGCATAGCTGCCTTTTCGCCTTCTTTGTGAAAATGTGGCGTGAAAGGATTGCCCGTTTACATCCAAACAACGGAGAGTTGCTCGATTTGTGTATCGAGCTTTCATTTCGTTGTTTGATGAAAGGTTTTTTTACTACACATAAACTAATTGGGGATTAGCTCAATTAAGGTAATGGCTTTTCTTCTGTCAATCACTTGAAGAATCTGCGGAACTTTTCCAGCCTGGAATGAATAGAATCGCACTGTCAAAGTTTATTAGAAGGGTTGATTGCATTGGCCGCCGTAGCCGAATGGGTTGGTGCGTGATTACCATTCGGAATTTACAGAATCTCGGTGAAACCAAAATTAATAAAAACATTTTTCTAATAGCGGTCGCCCCTCGGCAGGCAATGGCAAACCTCCGAGTGTATTTCTGCCATGAAAAAGCTCCTCATAAAAATATCTGCCGTTCGGAGTCGGCTTGAAACTGTAGGTAACACCATTTATGGAAGAACATCAAGACGCACGCCAGAAATAGGAGGAGGAGCTCGGCCAAACACCCGAAAAGGGTGTACGCGCCAATTATATATATATACAATATATGATTGCATCCACAGAAGCTTTCCTTATGATGTTGTTTATGAAATAGCAAAACGATGGGTTTCCAAAAAATGCCTCGAAATGTTCCGAGCTTTTCTGGGTATCTACCTTATGTCACAAACAATCTTTCAGCTGCCGTGATCGGAGGTTTATTGCAATTTGTCTATTATTTTCCATTAAGTGGCTAAATGTTTAGCAAAATGACAAATAGTTGACATTCTTGAATATAAGAGAAATTTCTGTTCGTCTTGCAGGAGTCTTCATACAAGTGGTGAAATTCTCTAGACAAATTTTATTCATAAATTCATTTTTTGTTCTTGGAGTTTTACTTTTATGAATAGGTATTCATTTAGAAACAATTGATCAACTGAAAACGAATCCATTTTAAGAGCTTGTCCGCAACGCAATCAATTCGTTTTCGGCTATGCTTCCACTCTGTCTGCAACCTTACATCGATTGCATATCTGTTGTACTACGTTCGGTCCACCATATATCCTATTTATCTGGAGCATCTAACAATTGGACAGATTAATCTTGCCGGACATTTCAGATACATATCCGAAGCTCGTTGTTATTAGAAGATTGTCTGTAGAGATCATTGCCACCAAGCCAATTTTTAATCCTCCAAAAGGATACTTAGATAATTAGTAGAAACCGGAAGTTTATGAAATGAGAGGAACTTTACTTGAAGCCACTTTTTCTGGTCACTGAAAGGCGGATGAGTGCAAGTCAAGAGCTTCCCCTCCATTATTACGTTCGCACGCGACACCATTGACTACATTTTTGAAAGCTCAAAAGAAGCAGAGTATTAGGTAGTATAATTTTTTATGAAATTAGAAATAAAATCATGTAATGAATTTAGTGAATTCATAAGCATTCTGCCAATTGTTTGTTGCCTCTAAAATCGGTCATTTAATTTATTCATTCCTATTTTCGGGCTCATTATGCTTATCATTTCGAAAAGAATCATGCCATATGCCTTTGTTATCGTTGCCGTGACATCTTTGGGCTTAACGTCATTATTATAGTTGTTTTTGTTGCTGTAGCTGTTGCTGTAAGCGTTGCATCATTAGCGCAAGACGTTTGCTCGTTCATTGGAAAGGATCAACCGTGAGGAGACTTTTAGCCACCATGGCAACCGCAAGTGGCGTATTGTGCGCTAAATTAAATGGTTGCCACAAAGCGGTGAGCAAGGCCTTGCACAAGTTGAACGCAACAACAACAACACATTTACAACAAAAAATAATTACTCCCAGTCGCAGTAGTGCAGATAAAAACGATGCAGCGGCAAACTGTGAACGCTGCTATCTAACTAAATATCTACGAACAAAGAAATAAGCACAGGGTTGCATAGGAAGCGACGGCAATGCACGGTTATATGTATTTGACCTCTGCCTGCAGTTTACAATGATAGGTGGGTGATTATTTGTGTTGTTGTGCTGGTTAATGGCCGCAGGCTGCGGATTTACATTGGCTTTTTCGCTCTCTGCTCCTTTTTGTTGTTTTTACTTTTTATTTACAATAAGTTTTTATACTTTTTTTATGGAAGGGAAAAATTTTCGCAAACACATCATAATCAGTTAGAGAGCCGTTGTCATGGACGCTCAGTTTGCTACGGTAAGTTGGCGAAAGGTAACGTACATAGAGCGGATGGCGAAAGGTGAGTACGATAGTGGAAGGAGAAGTGGAACGAAAAGGGGGAATTTCATGCTCTTCATCTGGGACCGGTAAATTTATTTAATTGAGCATATGCCAATTAGCATAACAGCATAGCACTCAATACTCTTCAAAGTCATCACCGTTGCACCGGCAAGCGGGTAAGTGAAGGAGTAGTTATCATTATGGATGTGTAGTTGCTTACCGTTTAACTTTGCGTTCTCAAAGGTTGCGTAGCACATACATACGTTTTAAACTACCCTTGCGGCATGGATAATGATTAACAACGCTCCAGCTTTACTTATGCAGTTCACTCCCTTTTATCTCTCGCTTGCTTTTGTTGCTCGCGCCAATCCTTGGCATATCGTTGGCCCTGTGGATAATGTAGCAGAGTTATGCTTATTGTTGTTCTTCATTATTGTTATTACTACTCGCAAAAAGGGCGAACAATAATTGTCAAAGAGACGAATTGGAATGAAAAAAAGCTCGAAACAACCAAAAAACCAACTGAGTTCTACTCAAATGCCAAATAATGATCCCTTAATATAAAAAAAATTATGTGTCCCATATTTTGTGATCGCCAGTTTACGGAGATGGGGGTAGTCAGAAGCCCGAACAATTAAGAACAAATAATTCTTTAAAAAAATCGAAATTTTTGAAAAAAAAATACTTCTATCAGGCACGAGTTTTTTGT
This sequence comes from Anastrepha ludens, assembly GCF_028408465.1. Taxonomy (NCBI): domain Eukaryota; kingdom Metazoa; phylum Arthropoda; class Insecta; order Diptera; family Tephritidae; genus Anastrepha; species Anastrepha ludens. The sequence goes on along the minus strand of NC_071499.1, from coordinate 20,278,650 downwards.
TATGTTTTTCAAAACCAGTATAAATTTTATTGAAATCTACCAAGCGGTTTTTAAATTACAGTGATCACCAGTTTTTGCCATCTGCTCTGGAGCGCCCGAGGGCCCTTTGTTAATTGTTGAATAACTCGAAAAGTATTTGTCGGATTCACTTCAAATTTTCTAGCAATATTTTTAAGATATTATACTTTAAGAAAATGCAAAAAAAAATCAAACTTTTTGAAAATTCTGACTTTCCCTAACCCCTTACATTAAATGAAAGCTATCACTTGAACCGCACCAAAGGTATGCAATCACAAAAATTGAAAAAAAATCGAGTAAACGGCTTGAAAGTAACAGCAAAAAAACATTTGCCGCTAACGAGATCACTTTTTTTTGTCGGGACAACTAGCAAGTACAGCACCTAGACAATATTAAGCCCATTGTAATACACTCGGGATCCCTTTTTAATTTTCTTTAAATCTTCACGATCTCCGCAGAAATCTGATGGTGGTCGCTTCTTAACTCGTAAGTGCTAAAGACCTCAAGCCTGATTCGAGCGAAAGCAGGGCAGACGCACAGAAAGTGGTCAGCCCTCTCATCCTCTTCTCCACATGCAGGGCAGAGTACACTGTCTGAGATACCTACCTTTTCCATGTACTGCGCCCATAGAAAATTACCCGCCATCAGTCCAACCAGCTGCTTTATGACAGGAAGATCTGCGACAGTCGGTCGGACATTACTGGTAACATCAGTTTTGTTGATCTGTAGCCTGTCACGCTTATAGGTTGCTAACCGTCGCTTTGATGGCAGAAAGGAGTGAGAGCACGTTCTCCGGGCCAAGGAAGTTGGCCTCAGAGCACATCTTAGCTAAGGAGGTAGAGGTCTCGTTATCCAAGATACCCACGTGCCCCGAGACCCATGTTAGCATCAGGCTATTATGTCTACCGACATAGTGCAGCCTAGATTTACAGTACTCGACAACCCTTGGCTGTCGCTGCAGACACCATCTGCTTTCCACAACAAAGTTCATCTTGAACAGCATACTCCTCTACTTGAAACACATATGCATGCATTCCAAAAGCAAAGTGCAATTTTGCCCCGCTGGGTTCCACGTAGACTCCAGAGCCGAAGCCGTGCTCGGCCCTGGAGCCATCCGTGAAAATGCGAAAACAGTGTTTACCAGGCACATTTTCTGAGTTTGCCCACAGTTGAGCCTTTGGCAGCACCACACTGTATCTCTCCTCAAGCACGATTCTTGATGGCATGGAGTCAAGGGGCATGGAGAGAATCGTTGGATCGAAGTCCAGGCCTACTCTGTTGTCCAATGCCGGACAGAGGCCGTGCCAACTCCCATTGTGCTTCAGCCTACAGATGACCTTCAAGGCCTCTCCTTGGATGAAAACATCAAGTGGTGGTAAACTAATCAGAGCATCTAATGACGAGTCTGAAGTAGTCAGAAAAGCTCCGACGTTTTTCAAATAAATATAGAAACCTAATTTTAATTCAATTTACTTAAGAAACAAAAAGCTAGAATTAAATGTGAATTTAAAAATTAAAAACAAATTAGTTTAATTTAACTAATTAAAAATCAAGTGGCAAACATGATTAGATTTAAGGACTCGACTTGATATTCACTTTTATAAAAGTAGTAACTACATAACTCCCAGTTTAAAACTTTGTGCAAGTTAAAAAAACATCTCAATTTCTTTACTATTGTTAAACAAAATTTTTAGAAACTATTCGGGTATATATTTAGAATTTTGTAGCCTCCTCCTCCATTTTTTCACACACAAGTTTTCAGTGAAAATAAAAATTTCATATGAAAATATTTTGACGCTTCTTTGCATTTTTTCACGGCACCCGAATCGAAAGTAAAATGAAAACGAGAAAAAACTTTTAATTTCTCGTTTACACAGAACGAGAAACGACCGCCACGTTCGATGTTGAATGTGGATTATCGAGATAGGAGTGCATTGATCAAATTACTTCGACACTTCGATTGAAGCACCATAGTTAGGCATTGTGCAACGCAGGTACAAGGAGTTCCGAAGTGACCGTCGATGCGTGCAGGATGAATTTTATGAAAACAGTTGAAATACTGTTGTTGTGCCAGAAACAATCGACACTGTGCGTCGTCAACTAATAACAATAGATCGTCATGTGGGACCAGCACATATGCAATATTGCATAGAAATTTGGTTGGAAAGAATAATAATTTGTTCTCATTGGATGCCTCATCATTTGACAATTGCCCTAAAACGGACTCGTGTCGATTGGTGTAAATAAATGTTGAAATAAATCAGCCGCAGTTATTCAAAGTACGTCTATGACCTTGTAACAGGTGCGCGAATCTTGGACCTATGCATATGAACAGGAAATAAAACAGCAATCGACAGTATGGGTGTGACAATGCGAGCTTTGTCCAGCAAAAATTGTTCGCGCAAGAAGCAGCTCAAAGCAATTGGTCGACTGTTCGCCATTTCCGAAAATCTGATCATGTCGCTACTCTACCACTAGAAAACCTTAAAACAGTAAATTGTGAGTGGTACATAACCATTTGTTTGCCAAAAGTATTCGAAGAATTAAGGAAAACCAACCGCCGCAGAGGAATCATCCTTCACCAAGATAGTCCGATACATTAGAATCGGCTCACACAAGAAAGTTTTTGCGCACTCAAGAGATCGAATTAATGAATCGTCCACTTTACAGCTCTGATTGATTTGACACCTAATGATTTCTTTTTGTTCCCGATTATCAAAAATAAAATGCGACCTGAACGTTTTTCAACGCCTGAAGAAGCTGTTGAAGCCTTTAAACAGCTTGTTTTGGAGGTAACCACTTCTGAGTGGCAAAAGTGCTTTGGAAATTGGTTCAAGCGCTTGCGGAAGAGTATCGATTTCTAAGGAAAATATTTTGAAAAACAATGAAGCCATTTTCATTATTATTTTGCTAGGTTTTCATTATTGGGAGTAAAATATTAACACCCTGTAACTCACAATTGAATGGGATAAACAAGAAACAGCAAAAGGAGTTTTCAGTGTGAAATGTCGCCTTGACAACGAGCATACATTTTAAATTGCTTGATCGGTACTTTACGAGATATCGATTACTAAGCCCATCTACCGAAGAAATAATGGATTTCCTTTTCCCGAAACTGATATTAAGAGATTGGGAGTTGTCAGAATTTTCAAAAAATTTGATTTTCTTTTCGCATTTTCTTAGAATAAATTTGAAGTGAATTCGATAGATACTTTTCGGGTTATTCAACATTTAACAAAGGGCGCTCGGGCGCTCCGGGCGCTCCGGGGCCGATCGCAAAACTTTAAATGCGTTTTTCTCAAAACTATGCTTTTTGAACTGGTGATCACTGTAACTAAAAAACCGCTTGGAAGATTTCAGTAAAATTTTTTTTTTTTTTTTTTAAATTTCGATTTTTTTTAAACAATTAAATGTAGATTTTTTTCTCGAAAATCTGAAAAATATTTCCCGAGGCCGCCATATCGTTAATTGTGAAGAAGAAAAACTTCGATCAGACTCAAGATTAAAAACAAACAAAAATAAATAATTGGCGCGTACACTTCTGTTAGGTGTTTGGACGAGCTCCTCCTCCTATTTGTGGTGTGCGTCTTGATGTTGTTCCACAAATGGAGGGACCTACAGTTTCAAGCCGACTCCGAACGGCAAATATTTTTATGAGGAGCTTTTTCTTGGCAGAAATACACTCGGAGGTTTGCCCTTGCCTGCCGAGGGGCGACCGCTATTAGAAAAATGTTTTTATTAATTTTGCTTTCACCGAGATTCGACCAACAACCTCTCTGTGAATTCCGAATGGTAATCACGCACCAACCCATTCGGTTACGGCGACCGTCTGACTCAAGATTATCTATTAATAAAACTAATTACTCTTGTCCGACTGATTTTAGATGAATCTCCAAGGACTTGTGATGATCATCCCAAGGGACATCTGGAGAAAAATATTGAAAATCATAGTTTTTTCGGGCCTCTCACTACCCCTAACCCCTTAAAGGCAACCCTCGTACTAAGTGTTATTAAAGGAATATTTATTCAAAGCCATTGCTTTTAAAAATATTCATAAAAGTTTTAAAAATTAAATTAATAAATAAGTCTTAAAAAATAAATATTTTTATTCATGTCACTCATAAATTAATTACGCATTCATTGGCTCTTCGAAATATATTAACATCTATGTACTATACATTTATTTGTTTTTGTATTTGCTTTTCAATGTCAAATGGTCTAAAAGCCGTTGTGCCTTTAAACGAATATGCACCACTGTACATATTTTTGTTGCTGACAGCTTTGGTATGCATCACTTTTGGGGTTGTATGCGTGTTTGTATGTGCGTGAGGGTTTTATGCTTCTGCTGCCACCGTTTAATTAACTTAAAAGCGTGCGGCTAATTCTCATCGTTTGTGATGAAAAGTCAAATGAAATGAAATATTAATCTTGAGTGATTAAGCAGGCAAAAATATTAAATAAACTGAAAATCATTTACAATTTTTAAATGCGTGCAAATAAATGTGAAATATTATTAAATAAATTCACAAGCATACAAACAAGCAAAAACAACTGCATTTATGTTAGTATTGCATTGCTAAAATTTATCATTGGCATTATTTTAATTTTATTATCATAGAAGTCAACTCGCGTTTCGGTGTCTAGGTTCTGTATGTCTGATTTTGATGTCATATGACCGGATGATGAACGAAACTAATAAAACTAGTTTTTTCTAAAAAAAATTGCCTCATGAGTTACCAGAAAGAAATTTCAATTGCTTAGGAGAGTCTCGACTGTTATGAATTCAGTTATAAAGAAAAAAAAATAAAGCTGAATTTAATATATATTAGCTGTGGCAATAAGTTCGTAGCGTTTTTACTGAAGACAGATAAAAAAAAGGGTTGGTGTCAAAATTCTGTATGTACAAAATTCTAAAAACAAAATTCTGCTTTTTAAAATTCTGCTTTTTTAAAATTCTGCTTTTTTAAAATTCTACTTTCTAAAATTCTGCTTTCAAAATTCTGTATTACAAAATTCTGTATTAAAATATAATGTTAACAATGTTAAAGAGGTAATGTAATATAATTATTTAATTTATTATTATTATTTTTTTTTATTATTATTCGAGATATTAAATAAAAAATAATAATAATAATACTAATAATTTTTTCTTCAGTTTCGATAAAATCGACAGTATTTTTGCGTAGAACTCTTCTAAAAAAACGAACAGCTGCGAAGAATTATTAAGAAAAGAAATGAATTAAGGGGTTATATACCTTGTGGTCCGGTGAAATTAGCGAAAGTTGGGTTTTTTTTAAAGATATGTAGCAATAATTTTATTGTATAAAAGTTTTTATTATTGGATATTACAATGTTTAAAGAAAAGAAAAAGGCTTTGTTTGTGTAAAAATATTTAAAAATGGCGGAGTTATGGCGTTTTCCCCCAAGACCCTTTTTTTGGAAGAGGCTTGCGGTGGACGCGATTCAAGTCCACCAAGTCAACTGAAATCAAAAAATCGAAAAGATTTCATTAGTATAGGGTTATATCTTCTTAGTGAACGATCAATATATTAAATATTTTGATTTTTGTGAAAATAGGAACATGTTTTTAAAAAACTCCACTTCTACAGTCCTAAAATTGGCATTAAAAAATTCATATCTGCAAAATAAAAATTTATACATAAAAAGTTGATCGTTCACTAAGAGGCGACATCAATTACGAACAATTTAAAAAAAAAATTATAAAAATCGGTTGAATACTTTTTTTGCAATCGCGTCCACCGCAAAAGCATTTTTGGAAAAACACGTTTTTGAGATAATCGCGTTTAAAGTTTCAAGCGCCGCATGAGGCCGTACGCTCAGGACGTGACGACGCACAATTTAAAACGCTGTAACTTTCGATCTATTGCTCAGATCTCTATGAAATTTTTGGAAAATGTTCTCAAGGGATTGTACTTCACGATAAAGAAATAAAATTTATTTTGATTTTTTTGAAAAACACAAGGTATATAACCCCTTAAGTCACACTACATATTTAAAAAGAATTCCAAAAAATATTGTAAACTAAAATATTGTTATCGCTTAAACATATACATATGTACATATATTTATGGAATAAATGTTTATTTTGTTACTTCTTGTATGACGAAAATCACAAAACTTGAATAAAGCAGAATTTTTCGCATTAAACATGCAGAATTTTGAAAAGGCAGAATTTTAGAAAGCAGAATTTTTTTACAATTTACAGAATTTTGTCACCCAGAATTTTGTAATACAGAATAGCCATTCGATTCATAGCGATTCCCAAAAAGCTGGCCAAAAGTCGAAAAAAACGTTTCTAGATAGAGTTTTTTTTGTCTTTGGGTTGGCTTCAGTAATGCCTTGAGTAGTGAAAACCGTTCATAGCAACGTCGTGTACCCTAAGTATCCTCTGTATTTTCAGTCGCAACGTGGCCTTCGTTTGAGTATCGTATTACTGTCGATGAATAGTGAAAGTTGTACACATTTGAAAGATTTTGTAATGGAGTAAATTGAACAAAACCAAATGGAATCATCTTCGGAAGGTTAGTAAAACACGAGAAATCTTTAGTACATATCAATACCTCGACACAAAATTTTTAGCTGCAGCAATACGTAGATACATTTTTTGCAATTTTTTTTATAAAATTTGAGTTTTCAAACTGTATAGTAATACAACGCCGTCATATGCTGCTTTGAAACCTATTAAAGGTTACTCAAAAAAGTAATGGTTACTGAATAAAATAAGATTCAGCTGCTACCACTTGCTACCTTGCGACCCCGAAAACATATAAATTTACATGCGTCTTGATTATGGTCTAGAATATACGCTATTTCACGTGAGGGGGTGGCCAATAGGGGTGGAAGGGGGTGGATTTTCAAAATTTTAAGATCAAATTCGTAATCAGCGACCCCGACAACCCCAGAGTAAGAAATTTTGAATCAATTACTTAATTTTTTGAGTTTTGGCCAGCTTTTCGGGAATCGGCCGCACTGTGCGCTCCCAAAAAAAAAATATATATTGTATATTTCGAAAATAGATTTCGTTTCGCTGGGAGAGGCATAGTTACGTTGTATTTAAACTTTAAACGCGTTTTTCTCAAAACCATATTTTTCGAATTGGCGTACTCGAAAATTTTTCGAAAAAATAATTTTTTCGAAGCAAAAATAGTAGGAAAATTCGACCCAAAATTAATTTTTTTTTTGAAGCATTCGCGGAATGAATTTTTTTTCCATTTTTTTAATAATTTAATAATAATTATTTAGAAATATATGACATTAATAAACAAACAATTTGTTCGTTCTTTGTATTCGGGGGGTATTCTGGTCTAGAAATTTTAAAAAATCGATTTTTTTGTTTTTTTGCATGTTTTCAAAGTTTAGCCCTTCAACAATATGCCCTTCAAGGGATTTTTAAAAATTCGAATTATTTTCTGAGATACAGCGGATTTTGTGACGTGCCGGCCGAGTGGAGCGAATCGCACAATGAACGGCAGATGAACGCTGCAACCTTCCTGAAAGAATTGAGTGTACATCCGCCATTTTAAATGATAAAAATAAAAAACAAAAATGTATATTATTTTAATGTATAAATAAACTGTATGCCAATTTTGAAAGAAATATATTGACTTTTTCATTTTAAATAATTTTAATGAAAATCAGGGAAAATATGGCCGTTTACAGGTATCTGTCCCCTTAAACAAAAAACCAGAATTACATCAATAGGTCAATCAATTATAAAGGGTGATTTTTTAGCTATTATCTTTTTAAACAGTTGGTTTAAACAGCTGACGCAAGTTTCGTGTTTTGTTTCACTGTCAAACGTCTTCAGTTTGGTCTATAATTTAACCATGAATCGTCTTACAAACGAACAACGCTTGCAAATCATTGAATTTTATTATAAAAATGCGTGTTCTGTTAAGAAAGTTTAACGTCGAAAAATTGTGCTCAGCGACGAAGCTCATTTTTGGATCAATGGGTTCGTAAATAAGCAGAATTGTCGATTTTGGAGTGAAGATCAGCCAGAAGAATTGCAAGAGCTACCAATGTATCCAGAAAAGGTCACAGTTTGGTGCGGTTTATGGGCTGGAGGTATCATTGGACCGTACTTCTTCAAAGATGCTGCGAATCGTAACGTAAGTGTGAATGGTGAGCGCTACCGTGAAATGATATCCAAACTTTTTTTGCCCAAAATGCAAGAGCTTGACTTACATGAGATGTAGTTTCAGCAAGACGGTACCACATGTCACACAGCACGCGTAACAATGGATTTGTTGAGAGGCGAGTTCGGTGAACATTTTATTTCACGTGCGGGACCTGTCAATTGGCCACCCAGATCGTGCGATATAACGCCTTTAGATTTTTTTTGTGGGGCTATGTTAAAGCTCGTGACTATTCAGACAAACCTGCTTAACATATTGGAAGACATCATTAAAGCATTTATCTGTGAGATATCGGCCGAAACATTGGAAAGAGTATGCCAAAATTGGACTAAGCGGATGGACCATTTAAAGCGCAGTCGCGGTCAACATTTGCATGAAATAATCTTCAAACATTAAATTATATGGACTGTACTATCGATTTAAATAAACATTTCAAGACAGAAAACTCTTGAGAGACTGATCGACCTGCACATAAAAAGCGAAATTCTTCGGGGTCGGTTGTCACATACCCAACATGCTTATTGCAACGGAAGATCGGTGGAATCTGCCCTGCATACAATTGCGAAAGAGATTGAGGAGTCTATTTCTCAGAAGATGTTGGCGGTGGACGCCTTCCTTGACATTGAGGGGGCTTTTAACAACGTCCTCCCGGAGGTAATTACTAGGTCTGTAGGTAAACTGGGGGTCAGAACCGACCTTATAATATTTATCGACAAAATGCTTAGCGACAGAGCTGTCGCGGCAGACAAGAGACATGTGAGGTGATTTCCACGCTAAAGGAGAGAATTGGGATCCGCCAACTCAGCGAGCGTTGGGCAAGTACACAAACTTGTAAGGTCGCGATATTCTTCTGGGCACGTGTGGATCGGAGGCGCTTGGGCGAACTTCTGAGGTTGACTTAATACCAGTACTCGAATCTGGTGGGTTTTCTCACAGGTCCCTATGCGCGAGGAATGCATGCTTGGAATTACCTAAACTCCTTTTTGCGCTGGATGCATGGAGGATGAGATGGAATCATCTCAGCACCTTCTTCCTAGCTGCCCTGCTCTGGCGGGGTTAAAATCAAAGTATCTTGGCCCTTACTTCTTTGTTCCGCCTGCTGATATAGCTGGCGCTGATATTAAAAATCTGATGAATTTCATCAGCAGCACAAAGCGGTTGACGCAAACGCAGCACAGTCATCGTTCGTAATCCACACACTCTAAACCCACTCTCCTAACCATCCCAGCACCACCTCTCTCCTCTCCTTTCATCCCATTACCGCACCTCCTTCATAATGGTATCACAAAGGACGAAACCGTTTTTCTTCGTCCAAGTGTGCTCATTCCTTGGGCAATCATAGCAACCTTACATCTAGTAATAATAAGAGTTACATGAGGTGGCGCAAAATTAATCATCTAATTTGGTTTTTGAAACATTTTTTTACGGAATAAACAAAAATTATTTTGAGAGATGAAAATCTTTATTTGACCTTTACATGCTCCATTGCTTGTCTGTTTGTATACCGCAGCTGACTAGTTCACAAGTGTCAAATATGATTGACGTACGACGCCATTTGCAAAAATTATACATTTTCCGATAGAGTGGCTAATTTTGCGCCACCAAGAATAAACAAGAAAGCAAAAAACAGTGACTAATACCAGACTTTGTTACAACAAAGAAACCAACAGAAGCCGTTAAAAGTTTCAATAAAACCCGACAGATGGACTGGCCATATCTGACGTATCCACTGATGATAGCACTTTTGGTCCAGTCCGCAAGAAACGTGCACGCTTGCTATCAAGTATGGATGAATAGTTGCAAAATTGATTGATTTTCCTAATTTCAATTTGAAGTTTTATAAAGGGTGGTTAAATTTCAAGGGCCGATGTTGAATGTGAACCACACCTAAACGTCAACGACACCGTTGGACTTCTTTCTTTGGGGTTATTTGAAAGAAAAGGAGTACGTCGATAAGCCAGCAACCATTCAAGAGCTAAAGAATGAGATACTTCGGCACATTAACGGCATAGAACCTAAATTATGCCTCAGCGTCATCGAAAATTTGGACCATCGGATGGAGGTGTGCCAGTGAGACCGCGGCGGTCATTTGGCAGATATTTTGTTCTATACGTAATTGAGTCATACCATTATTATCATAATAAAGAGAAATGATAATAGTTTCCTAAAACATTGTATTTTATTCAAAATCAATACCGGCCTTTAAAACTTAACCACCCTTTATGTTCTGTACTTATGAATTGAATTTTCACTATACACTAATTTGAAATTCAAAGGTTGCTGAAAACATTTCAAGAAATTGGTTCTGCCGGGATAGAAAAAAGACTGCACTACAGAGGGGGGTTTTTTGAAAAGTAAAGTCTATGTGAATAAGCCAACAACGTTTCCAGAGTTTAAAACACAGTATTCGGAGGGTGGGTGAGTACTTGAACATTTTAATTCTCGTATGACAGCCGGTAGGCGTGTTTATGGTGGACATATAAATTATGCCATTTTTCATTTCTGAATAAAAGTTTTGAAACCTGAAAGAATCTAAAATAACATCTAGGCACGTCTTTTGAAATACTCTCTATATACTCGTGCTAGATACTGCTTTGAGGGTAATTTTTCCCCTCTTCCCCTCTTCAGCAGAGTTCAAAAATGCTTCAAAATCTTTCTCTCAAAAACTCCAAGCGTCGCTTCATCGGATGTTGTCATCGTCCAAGCTTCTGCGCCATACATTAGGACGGGCATGATGAGCTCCTTATAGGGCGTTAGTTTTGTACATCGAGAGAGGACTTCACAATTATCAATAACGACGTGAGTCCCGATACCCGAGTGCGCCGATTGTTTGTTTGATGACAGCAGGTACATCTTCTTGTTCTCGTTCACCACCAAATCCATTCGCTTTGCCTCTTTATCGAGTTTGGAAAATGCAGAACTAACAGCGCGATTGTTAAGGCCGATGATGTCGATATCCTTGGCATACGCCAACAATTGCACGCTCTTATAAAAAATTGTGTCTGAGCGATTAAGTACTGCGGCTCGTACGATCCTCTCCAACATCAGGTTAAAGAAGTCACACGACAGCGATTCACCCTATCTGAAACCTCGTTTGCTATCAAATGGCTCGGAGAGGTCCTTCCCAATTCAGGTGGCGCTGCTGGTGTTGAGCAACGTCATCTTGCAAAGCCGTATTATTTTTGTGGGGATACCAGGAATTTGTAATCCTACCAAACTGAGAACAAAACCTTCTTTTGATGAATATCAGCTTTTAATGTGGTTTGTGTTGTTCACCTGGCCTGCTTCGCGATCTTTTCCGCTTGATTTTGCTGTAGGCAACCCAGTTTTCATCGCCAGTTATCAGTCGTTTTAAAAATGGATTATATTCATTACGTTTCTTTAGCAAATCGCTGCTGTTAATGCGTTGCGTTAAATGCGTTTCGTTCAGTTCGTGAGGAACCCATGTACTGATTTTTTGAACATAGCCAAGTTGTTTTAAGTGGTTTTCAATGTCTGTATGTGATACCTGAAGCTTCTCTGCAATCTCACGTGTTGTACTGTGATGATCCGAATCGATTATTGCTTCAACTTCAACTGGACGACCAGAGCGTTTTTCGTCTTTGAATGAAAAATCATCAGAACCAAATTTGTCAAACCAATTTGGACACTGCCATTCTTTTAAGGCTTCGTCACCATAAACAGCACTTAACTTTTTATGAGCTTGCGATACGGTTTGCCTTTTGAGGAAATAAAAAAGCAAAATATGACGAAAATGTTCCTTTTGATCTTTCATTTTTCAGCGAACGCCAAACGAGAACTACGCAACCGATCAAAAAACTTTTTTTTACTGAATGACAGCTGCATTGCCAACTATCAAATAACAAAATGTGTTTTACATTTGTACTACGTCTGCAAACCTAAAAATTCAACCAAAGCCATCTATGAGTGAAAATCGCAATTACTTAGTCGCCAACTCAACACCTTAAAACAACATCTAGGCGTGTGTTTTGAAAGCCTTATGGGCAAAAAGAAAGGTGAATTTGGTTGTAAAATGAAAAATTTTTATTTATTCTTGTAAATCAATTTGATCCCATCCAAAATAATCCCCTCTCGATGAAATACACTAATGCCAACGATTTTTCCAATCCCTGAAATATGCCAAATAGTCCATTTTCGGTATAGCCATCAGCACCTTCTTCGATTCAGCTTTTATCTCCTCAATCGACTCGAAACGCGTTCCCCGGAGTGGTCTCTTGAGTTTTGGGGATAGCCAGAAGTCACACGGAGCCAAATCAGGCGAATACGGTGGTTGCGGAACGATATGCGTGGAATTTTTGGCGAAATGGTCACGAAGAACGAGTGCAGTGTGAGACGGTGCATTATCGTGATGCAAAAACCAAGAGCTGTTGACCCATAATTCTGGTATTTTTAGACGAATTGCTTAATGTAAACGACGCATAACGCTCAAATAATATTCCTTATTAACAGTTTGGCCAGGTGGAAGGAATTCATAGTGCACCACACCACGAAAATCGAAAAAAACTGTCATCATGACCTTTATTTTTGAACGACTTTGGCGTGCTCTTTTCGGTCTGGCCTGGCCTCCAGCACGATATTCGCTTGATTGGTCGGTTGTTTTAGGGTCGTAAGCATAAATCCAAGTCTCATCTCCCGTAATGATGCATTTGAGCTTGTCCTGATAGTCTAAAAGCATTGTTTCACACACATCAACGCGACGACTTTTTTCCAAGAAATTGAGAGTTTTCGGTACCAAACGAGATTTGACTTTTCGTAGGCCCAAATTGTCTTTCAAAATGGTTTTCACAGATCCTTCTGATATTCCGATCATATCAGTAAGGTCTTTAACAGTCAACCGACGATTTTTGAGCACTAACTCTTTCACTTTATTGACGTGTTGGTCATCTGTTGACGTCGATGGTCGTCCGGAGCGCTCCAAGTCATCAACACGTTCTCGACCCTCTTTGAAGTCTTTGTACCACTTATAAACATTTTTCTGCGACATGGTCGAATCACCAAATGCCTTTTGCAACAGGCTAAACGTTTCCGCAGCCGAAATTTCATTCCGCAAACAAAATTTGATGGCACTTATCTGCTCAATCAAATCAGACATTGTAAAAATCGAAAAATGCACTCTTGGTCGTTGGGTAAACACAAGCGTAAATATATTACTGATAATGGCATTCACATGAAAGTTGGCCCAGATGTTATTAACAGTACTGCCAACTCATGAAAAGAATAACTAGAGCGAAATTTTAATCCCGCGAAGTTTGACAAATAAATTCACCTTACTTTTTGCCCACAGTATATGCTCGTACTAGTTACTGTTTTGCATGTAGTTTTCCGCCTCAATTTATAATATTTCTTAATTAATTTTTAAAATTTTTTAAAATGTCATTTTACGATTGAAAAGCATTTGAAATATTAAATATTCCAAATTGTCTAAATAATATATCTACTTAATTTTAAATATGATGTATTTTATGCAGGGATATGCCATGCATATTTACCTATTCACATACATACATACATACTCATACATACTCGTCTATGTATGTACAAATCTGCGATCACAGCTTTGAACATTCGCCCAACGGAAACACACAAAAGCAATCGCAATAGAGTAGCATATAAATGGGCGCCGTACAGGTGGACGTACAAGAGGCGAAGTTTAATTTAATATGGCCATAAATTCTAAAACATATAACACAAACCTCACCTCCTCCACCACACCTCCCTCACCTCATCGCCTCCACTTCTTTCTGCTACATTTTGCTCCAATGTTGCGGTGACAGAACAATTTTTGGATGCTACACAACCAAAAAGGTGTATTGAATTGCGAGGAGAGGAGGGACGCGTTGGAGGTGGTGTGTTTACAGGATGTACCTCCGAAATTGGCTCCATACAAACATTTCATAAAATATAAATTTATATATACAGCCTTATGCAATGGTGAATGTGTATGTATGTATGCACGCACGCAAGATGGAGTTGTGTGCTCGGTGCGCAGTTGGTAAGTAAACGTCGCGTTGTTTGCGCTGCCAACGAAACTGGCGCTGTACAGCTGCTGCAAAGGTTTGAATGTTAGTATTCACACATACACGAGTACATGTGTATGTATGTGTAATAGTATACGAGTAGTCGTGCCCCAACACAAGCGCTTCCCTGTGTGTGTGTACATTTTGATAAGCACTCAACCAAACAGCCGCTGCGTCAGCAAATCGTGTATGTGGGAGTGTTTATGTATGCGTTGTATGCGGTGTACATACATTCGTGCCCCAAATATGGGGTGTAGTTAAATTTGCTGCACGAATTTTCTTCCGAAATAAGCAAGCAAATAATAATACAGTGCCAACTCGATAAACGCAACGACATCAGAGAAAACGTGGTTATTACTTTAGTTGACGCTGTTTGCGGTTAGAGGAGGAAAAAATCAATAGGTAAATATGACCTTCAAAGATTTTTTTAAAGGGTGGCTAAGTTTCAAGGGCCGGTGTTGATTTTGAATAAAATACAATTTTTTTAGGAAATTATTGTCATTCCTCTTTAGTATGATAATATTCGTATAGCTCAATTACGTATGGAACAAAATATTGGCCAAATGGCCTTCACGGTATCGGCGGCACACCTCCATCCAATGGTCCAAATTTTCGATGACACTGAGGCATAATTGAGGTTCTATGCTGTTAATGTGCCGAATTATCTCATCCTTTAGCCCTTGAATTGTTCCTGGCTTATCGGCGTAACCTTTTCTTTAAAATAACCCCAAAGAAAGAAGTCCAACGGTGTCGTTGACGTTTAGGTGTGGTTCACATTCAACATCGGCCCTTGAAATTTAACCACCTTTACTTCATTAAAAATACAAAAGCAAATATTAAATGAAAATTCTTTTATGTTACTGAAAGACTATAAAATACGAATACCCCACAGAAAGGATTGCCAGACCAGAGTCAAATCAGTTGATAGGGTCAACATATTTATAGTTTACTGACGGCTCAAAGAGGCACAATGGCATTGGATTGAAAGTGTACTCGAAACAATCATGTTTAAATTGCTTCTTTACACTGCCAGACCAGTGTAGCGTCTGCCAAGCTGAGATCTGCGCGATCGACAAGACAGCAAACGGCAAGACTAATGGACTTAGCTCCAGCAAACCTTACCATTTTTGTTGATCAAGCAGCGATCAAGGCACTGGCCTCAACGCGCATCAACTCAAGATGTGTTAAAGAGTGGCCTCCTCCTCGCGCTTATCCAATAACACAATACCGCACTTTGTTGGCTCCCGCCCACTCTACTGTGGAGAGAAATGAAAGAGCGGATGAGTGTGCAAGGACAGGCTCTGAGCTTGGCCTTCAGCGAATGGTAGAGGACATAAGCATTCCTCTAAACGAACTGTATACTGCGATTGACTTGAGTTGTCATCATTCGTCGGTGACATTTCGAGACCAAATCTCAAAGCAGAAGAAAATAAAGCTAGGAGTTCCGCAGGGTGGTGTCCTTTCACTCTTGCTTTTTAACTTCTATATCTCGAAACTCCCCTAGCCACCAGAGAGAGTCTTCCTGGAGACCTACGCTGACGACCTCACGATAATGACGTCGGGCAATGACATTGATGGCCTGTGCGCCAAGGTAAACGACTACCTCGCCTGCCTTTTTCGCTTCTTTACTGCGAGGAACCTACAACTTTGCCCCACGAAGTCCACGGCGACCTTCTTCATCACCTGGATAAAGAAGGTCAAACTGCAACTTAAGGAAAAGTCGATGACACACCAATTCTGACTGTTAAAAGCTCTAAAATCTTAAGAGTTACCTTCGACAGTTTGCTCTCCTTCTCAGCGCATACAACCGCTATTGCAACTAAAGTACAGAATCGCAACAAGATCCTCAAGTCGCTTGCCGGCAGCACTTGGGGCAAAGACAAGGAAATGTTGCTGTCGACATTTAAGGCAATAGGCCGACCGGTTCTAAACTATGCTGCACCTGTCTGGTCGCCTGGAACCAGTGATTCGCTGTGGGCAAAGCTACAGACTTGTTAAAACACTGCCATTAGGACCGCGACAGGATGTCTCTAGATGTCCCGCATACAACACCTGCACGACGAGGCCCACATGCTGCCCGTGAGGGAGCACAACAACCTCTGGAAACTGTAGCCGGTTAAACTCCTACCTAACCAGAATCGACCCCGACATACTAAACATATGTCCGGCATGTGAAGGCACCCCGCACAACACTCACCACTTTCTCACATGCCCCACTCATCTAACACCCCTCTCCCTCTGGACCCAACCTGTCGAAACCGCAAGTTTCCTGGGTCTACTGTTAGATGAGCTAGACCGCTGGTTACACTACACTGACAGGGCAAAGTTATTGCTAAAACAACAAATAGAAGGTGGACTCTGACTATTAACCGCAGGATCTTCAAAGCCCTCTGGCAAAAACTGAATCTTAAATGAGCAAAATGTCTGCTTGGATGCAACAGATCAACTACCAGCGTCCTCACAGATGTTATAACTACATCTATTGGCACCCGAGCCAGTACAATGGGTGTACCTCACAATGACTTCTGTAGGAGTTGTGGAGATGAAGAAGAAAACACCTCCTCTGTAAAGGTCCTGCACTTCAAAGAAGCCGTGGCAAATATTGGTGATTATTTTTTTGAATACCTGGGCAATTTGCTCATTTGTCTCACTTAAGCTCCGCCAAAATTATAATGCAAAGTTTTGAGAGCTCTTACTTTATCAAAGTTTGCCGCTATCGAGTTCGTACTGTACTTGTGTATGTATGTACATATTTGAATATAAATATACTTTAGCTTATGTTGTGTGGGGTACAAGTAAATATAAACAAATATTCATTGTAACGAATCAGAAACTACTTTACTCGTTTTTTCCAGCCTAGTGGTTGAGATTTTTTACATACAATTAGTCCATGTATAGTCCAGCGCTAATAGAAAGAATTCTCAACTGACATCCAATCGAACTGGTCGTAGGAAACTCAGCCAAAAGATATGCTCTAAGACTGCAGATGTCAGGACAGAGGCTTTCAGGTCACAGTAATATTCATGATTCAAACGGAAGGTCAGACTCAACAAGTTAAATTTGGTAAAAAACCGAGCGTTATTATAGAGCAAAATGAATGACAGAATGGTCTAGAATCCACATGGTTGATTGGTTGGTTGAAGTGTTGATTCATCCCGAATCCAACTGGCGCTTCCGCACCATTTTGTTACCACATCCTCGCTACTAACTTGTTTACCAGTTATTTACGCCATGACTATATCCAGTCGGTGCGCTTTAGGAATCTTATTAGGCCGTTGACATTTAAGCCAGATAGTTGTTGGAGACTCTCGAACAGCGGTTTTGCCCCGGGTTAACATTCTGTCCTTCCACAGAGGAAATGGACGATTTTTTTCTTTTTCTCCAGTTGCTTACAATTGTAACAATGTGTGTTGTGAGGGATGCCCATTTTGGCTGCTTGCTCTCCGACAGACCAAAAGCCAGTTATGACTGCCGTGAGTCTCCAGGCATACAGGCGTCCCATTGTTTCATGTTTATCAATAATGACATTTTTTTGAGGTTGCAGGTGCACCCACATACCATTCATACAATTTCTTTACTGATGGACCCATAATGGCGGAAGGAGTAGGAACGGTTGTCTTTTGTCCGCAATTTGATCTCCAAGTCTTTCAGATTCCCTAATTTCTGTAGTCCCCGCTCTACGTGCTGCACGTAGACTTTAAGAAGGCCCAATATGGCTGACACTGAGTAGAAAGGGAGTTCCCCTGAGTAGAAAGGGAGTTCCTGCCTCATCAAAGCCCTCTACGAGAACTCCGAACTGGCAATGCTTCACAAAGGCGATACCAGCGATCCATGCACTACCAACACAGACGTCCTAGATGAAGCCATGAGCCGACTGACCCTGCACAAAAAAGGCATCGTGTCGAGTTTCATCAGACATCTTGATTACCTGAACTTCGCCGATGACATCTGCCTCCTCTCTCACAAGCTCTCTGACATGCAAGCGAAGGTGGACAAACTAGTCGCGCTGGCACGCACTGTCGGACTGGAGGTCAACATCGCCAGGACCAAGGCCATGAGAGTTAACCTGAATAACGCAAGGCAGATATTAGTTGACGGATGCCCGGTGGAATTCGTTGAAAGCTTCTGCTACCACGTTAAATTCTCAAATGGAGGAACCATAAAATATTCTAAAAATATTTATTTCGATAATGGCTAAATTTACCAAACTGCAATTTTTCTAACTCTTCGTGGCCTATCTGATATAACTAAGCCAAACTTTTGGCTCGGTTCTTTACGAAGATACTCGATGGGCTAAATATAATTACTATTACCTGGAAGTATAACGTGAAAGCACCAGCTTCTTTGTTTTTTAATCCATTTCTTTATTGTGATCTGTTTTTTAAACATTGAGCAATATTTTTAGTTAAAGCTATTTAATTCATTTATGAAAAGAAAAAAACATTTATGGAATATACCTAATTGCATGATAAATAATAATATAGACTAATTTATTAGTAATATTAATATTTCATTTATGTTTTTGCGAGGCCACATTGGGGGATGAGTCAATTGTGAGTACGTCAGAGTCATCTGCGAACGTTCGGACTATTATTTTTTTAAGTTTAGGATGGGGCCTATAATATTGCCTTGTGGTACACCAGCTGATCTTTCACATAGCTCAGACTGTTCTTCGCGTTGTTTGACAAATTAACAAAGAAATATCCATTTTGGATAAATTTGATAAATTTTTCTTAACTTTAAAGGGGCCTTTAACTGTTTTCGTTTACTTAACAACCCCTAAATAAAAATTTGTCATTGAGTTACGAAACTACAATAACGTGGGATTTTGAAAAAAACGCGTTTTAAAATTACAACTTGAGCTCAAACAATTTGAACCTAGCTAAAAAAATTTAAAGAGAGTATCAACTGGCTTTTAAATATTATATAGAACTGCTTGAGCGAGCGAAAATGCGTCTACCGCTACTATAAAGGGGGCTGTACAGTTAGACGTTAGTTAAGAAAATGGACCTAAAAATATAAAATAATTCGAAGAAATAAAAATTTGTGGAGCGAAAAATATGAAGAAAATACAAGGTGGCGCAAAATTAATCACCCTATCGGAAGATGTATGCTTTTTAAAAATGGTGTCGTAAACCAATCATATTTGACACTTGTGAACCAGACAGATACACTATATCAGACAATGGCGAGCGTAAAGGTCAAAATGCTAGTTTTCATCAATCAAAATCATTTTTGTATTTAGTAAAAAAGTTAATCAAAAACCAAATTGAGTGATTAATTTTGCGCCATCTTGTTTAAGTGTGGTACAAAAATGTGCGGCATGGCCCGCAATGTGTTAAAAAACTAAAACAAGATAACTTTTTTTTGGAATTTTGCGAAATACGAGGGTCATTTGAGAAGTACGTGAAAAAGTCAGAGAGATGGCGCTACTGGCGCATATCCAGGTTATATTTAGTTAGTAGCATCTCGTGGAAGAACACACACCAAGTTTTAGTCAGATCTGTCTATTTCTTTGTGTTTCTTCAGTATGAATAGAGGAAGTCGAGTGCAGCAGGTGTGGGTGATCGCAAAATTAATGGAAGTAGGCTTACAATTTGTTTCAAATGCCCCGTAGTCTCCAGGCATGGCTCCCTCGGATCCCTAGGACTACTATTTGTCCCCTAGTTTGAAGAAATGGCTGGCGGACAAGACTTGGACAAATCCTTTTATTCGGAAGAGCTCACTAAAATAGCGTTGGACGAAGTATATAAGCCTATAGGTCTGCCTAAAAGCAGACTATGTGGGAAAATAAACAAAAAGGTTTACCACAAACAATAAAGTAATTTTTATTTTTGCACGGACTTCTTAAATGAGCCTCGTAAACACACAAATACTGGAACGCTGGAGATCAAAATAAAGATTTTCATCACTCAAAATAGTTATTTTTTTATTTAGTAAAAAAGTTATTCAAAACCAAAATTGGATGACTAATTTTGCACCACTGTGTACACGCGCTCGGAGAATGGCTGTAATCCCTAGAGGGTGCGTCGCAGATGGCGGATAGTGAATGCTTCCCAGATATGGGTGGTAAGAGAGATAAATGAAATATCTGCCACGGGCCAAACAAAGCCGCAGAAGGGAAACTTTCCCGTTTGTTAAACAAAAATCATTATAAACCTCAGTGCCTGTTCACAGTCTCTTTAGGTATGAATGGAGCGGGTGTCGGCTTTGAATCAAGCGGCTAGCTACATAATTGTAATCAACGGTCCTGTGAGGTCCTTGAACTCATCAAACATTGAGGCATGGTTTCAAATACTAATGGGAATATGTCTCTATGGACTAAATGGTTAAATGACGCAAATACTCTACACAAAATGCAGCCGGCACAACGGATACTTTATCATCGATCACTACAGCCATCTACCAAGAAAATAATGGATTTCTTTTTCCAGCAAACTTTTATTAACCTTTCTATCGTCTACTTATACAACGAGCTCTTCCAATTAGCCCTCCGTTGGACACCTTTTTTAAAAACTTCGGTTGGGCACCCGGGTCTGGCCTTACTGTACTGTTCCAGGATCCTTTTTAAAAGGTTTTATCCATAAATCGATAGAAAATTAAATTTTATTAAACTCAAGTCGGGAAGCTCAAGTCGGGAGCTGCAATAGAAATATGTTAAATTCACGTCCAAAGTCGAAAAAGCAAGTCTGGCCAGACGCGGGTGCCCAACGGAGGATTAAAGGGTATTCAATATTCCTCAAGCATCTACTGTTGCTTAACTGCCTTTAGCGTACCTTCGATTCCAGCTAGCTGCCAATGGCTATAGTCTGACAAGCACAATTGCCAATCTACTGCCTGTTTAATGGGCAGTAAGGACTTGGAAACTTGAGTTTATGAGCCAGTCGAGGTGACTATTTGATGTTATATTCCAAATTTGATTGGAAGCTTTAATTTTTCTAATAAAACGCAGTGGATGATTGTAAAATATATTGAATGATGTTTATAATAGTATTTTTAAAAAGAAGCCGGGGATTCGCTTACTCCTGCCGCCAATTTGAAAAGGCGCAGTGCGAAATCTGTGATCTTTCGATTTTATTTTTAATAAGAGTTCAGACACACTGCATATACATACAT
The DNA here is from genome assembly GCF_028408465.1 of Anastrepha ludens. NCBI lineage: Eukaryota > Metazoa > Arthropoda > Insecta > Diptera > Tephritidae > Anastrepha > Anastrepha ludens. Next base: position 20,257,319 of record NC_071499.1, on the reverse strand, counting down.
ACATACATATTTACATATACACATACATAAATCCACACATACATACATATTTACATATATATTTCCATACATACATACATTCATAAGTACATTTACGTGCCCGAAACTCGCCAGCAAATGAGACACCAACAAAAAGCCGCCAATTCCACAAAAAAGCTGCAAATTACATTGCAACATTGGGGCTTTGTCGTGAACCTCCTATTCTGTGTGTGCTGCTTACCAGTCTGCAGGTTGTAGAAAAATAATCAAAAAACGAAAATTAAAAAAGGAAAAATTAGAAAGCGAAAGCAAACAATGTAAACGAATTGAAATAAATTGAAATGAATGCGAAATGTGGAAAATAATTTATGTGTATGTTTGTATGTATGCTTGGTTCAAATATACTGCCATACATAAGTTTGTGTGCGTGCATATAAGCATACATTTTATATAGGCATGTATGTACTCAGTACATATGTACTTGATACAGTGGAGACTCGATTCTCGTACGTGCAAGTTTCGAGGTTGTCGCTCGAACTGAGGTTTTTTTCACTTAAATTAAGGGGACAGATGCCTGTAAACGGGCATATTCTCCCTGATTTTCATTAAAATTATTTAAAATGAAGAAGTCAATATATTTTTTTCAAAATTGGCATACAGTTTATTTATACACCAAAATAATACATAATTTTTTTTTATATTTTAATCATTTAAAATGGCGGATATACACTCAATTCTTCCAGGAAGGTCGCAGCGGGGCTTCTCAATCGGCGGGTATTGTAGCATCGGCGTCAGTGACCTGAAAAATCAAAAAACCAAAATTTTTTTTGTTTATTAATGTCATAATTTCTATACGAATTAAAAAAAAATCGCGGAATAAAATGCTTAAAAAAATGAATTTTGGGCCGAATTTTCATACAGTTTTTGCTTCTAGAGAACTATTTTTTCAAAAAAATTTCGAAAACTTGTATTCACATAGAAAGTAATATCATAAAAAAGATGTGTGCAAATTTCAAGGTGATCGGTCAATAAATTTTCGAGTTATCGAGTTATTTCTATTCGAAAAATAAAGTTTTGAGAAAAACGCGTCTAAAGTTTGAATACAACGTAACTATACCTCTCCCAGCGCTCGAACGCAAAGAATAGAGTCGTCAGAGTTGACGATCTAAAGGATGGTTAAATTTCAAGGGCCGATGTTGAATGTGAACCACACCTAAACGTCAATGACAAGATTGGACTTCTTTCTTTGGGAATTATTTGAAAGGAAAGAGGTGCGTCGATCAGCCAGCAGCAATTCAAGAGCTAAAGGATGAGATAATTTGGCACATTAACGGCAGAGAACCTCAATTATGCGTCAGCGTCATCGAAAATTTGGACCATCGGATGGAGGTGTGCCGCCGAGGCAAATATTTTGTTCCATACGTAATTGAGCTATACGAATATTATCATATTAAAGAGGAATGACAATAATTTCCTAAAAGAATTGTATTTTATTCAAAATCAACACCGGCCCTTGAAACTTAACCACCCTTTATAATATATGAAATACTTAAATTTACGTTGCAAAAATTGTTTCACATATTCTTAAAGGATTATATTAACATTTTATGAAAAAAGAAATTTCTTTTTTCGAAATTTTACAGGTATCCGTCTCCTTAAAATAGGGCTCTTGCTAATGGTAATCCAAGTATATTTGTATTTATGAGTTTCGTTTGAAGTTAAAGAAATTTTCGATTTTGGTTTCTTTTTCTGCAGCATCATAACATCGCTTAAGCAAGCATTGTTTTGCTTTGCTCAATCCAAGCATGCTGATGTTGCCTCCTCCTCCGACATTAGTTCCTTCACCAACTGTTGCTACCTACCGTCAAAGTACCGATCCCCCGTGTACTACCGTCAAGTATTTCGTCGGGAGGCGGCTTGAGCGTTGCACTCAACGTCAGTTACTGTTTTGATGCAAAATGTCACAAGCTGCATCTGCCTATTACCACCACTGTTAGGTCATATCTGAATATTGGATGTATCATCAGCCATCTCTAATCGTGACTCCGAAAGAGGAATTATATCGTCACAATCTCAGTCAGACAGTTCTTGAAACGTTGACTGAATTGAAGTTGCAGTAAATGCATCCCATGCATGAGCTAAGAAGTATTTTACATTTTTCAAGTCGATATTTCGCAGTTACTCATCGATAGTTTCTCGAAGCGCGACAATGTGACTAAAGAGGGATTTTTTTGTAGTTCAATTTAGTAAGCCTTATAACGTTTTGATTTTTGATCGATAAGCTGGGATGAGCCCCACAATTTGGAGGAAAGTATATTACCGATATTTGGCCAGCGTAGGTCTTTTACTCGCCTTCTTTGGGATGGCATGGAGCATTTTCAATAAGAAGAAGTGCTCATTTACCTATTTATTTAAGTATTTTTTATTAAAACAAGATTCATTTATTTGACAAAAAATTAACATACCTCTGAGACAAATGCTCTGTCAAACCATTCGTCAAAGAAAACTAAGGCCTTCCAATCACTTTTATTTCCTTTGTAGACCACAGGCATATCAGTAAATGTTTTTAATGAACGCAGAATCGCCGATTTCCCAATAACCATTTTTTTTTACTTTATGATTTCCAGCAGCATCTGTAAAAGCAAGGAACGTTAGTCTCTCCTTACTAACCTTATGCCCCGAAAGCGAGGTTTCTTTTAAGCGCGCAAGAGCCTCATTGGGCTTTATAAAGCAACAAAATAAGCCGTGGTTACGTGAAATCACTTGGCAAATTGCTCAAAAAAGACGGGATATTAAAAAGGGGTATACGTTGCCATCAACAAACTAGCAAATGTGAAACCCCACATACCACCATTAAAAGATATAGATGGGAACACACTAACCACCATGGAGGAACAGCTTACCGAGTGGAGAAGACATTATGAAACTCGCGAAAGCGTTGAATAAGCAGACGTCGTCCCCAGCAATAGACGACGAAATCCCGACAGGGATATCTCGACTGAGCCCCCATCTAGCACGGAAATTAAAACCGCAATCCACAAGCTTAAAAACAACAAAGCTGCTGGCTAAGATGGTGTACCAGTTATTAAAATTCGGTGCTGATGAAATAACCCCACTACTCCGTCCCCTCTTACTTCAAATCTGGTCAACAAACACCATCCCGATCGACTGGAAAGAGGACATAATAATATCAATTCCGAAGAAGGGCGATTTAAGTCGCTGTGCAAATTGGCGTGGCATAGCTCTATTAAAGGCCGTAATAAAGATCTTGGCATTTGCCATTCTTGAGAGAATCGCCCCAGTTCTGAAGAACATATTGCGCACGGAATATTTATCAACAGATATCTGCGCATTATTCACCGCATATTTTGGCTAAGAGTTATCACCAACGAAAATCTTTTAAATATTTCAATGTGCAAGCCCATCGCAGCTGATATCAAAGAAAGGAAATGGCGTTGAATTGGGCACACCTTACGCAAAGAAGACTATGACTTCGCAAAGATGGCCCTAGAATGGAATCTACAAGATTCCAGAAGAAGAGGACGACCACGAACAACTTGGATGCGATCAATACACGCGGAATACCAATCAAGATGTTCCTGGCATGAAATTCGAAAAATTGCACAAGATCGCTCACGTTGGTCTGAGTTTGTTTCCGCCGTATGCTCTGATTATGAGCGGTATTTCTTCATATAACTATATAAATAACTTCATGTACAAACTGTTTATTGTTAATTTGACAACAGATATCAAGAAATAAAAAAAAGAGCATCCAAATTAAGTCAGACTCCTCAGCACTGTATGTCTGCTCTGTTGTCAAACTTAAATTCATGTAAAGGGTTTTTCAATAACAGGTGTTATTTTAAATAGCCCGCTATTTCGGGAGATGCCACTTTTGAAGCTGTCATTTTTTGATATTTGACAAGTAGAAACTACGCCATTAATAAAAATGGAACGATACATGCTTAAACAACGCATTGAAATTATTAAAATTCACTAAAAAATGGTGAAAATTGGCAGTGACGGTTCGTAAAACTCGAACATTTTTGGGTAATCGTGAAGCACCTTGACGGAGCGCAATGCAGAAATTGGTGAAAAAATGCGAAATTCGAGCTGTTGGCACAAGTTAGTGATGTGAAGAATAAAACCCATGCACGTCGCTCAAGAACAGCTGGAAATATTGCTGTTGTAGGCGAAAGTGTTGAAAACAACCCAGGTTTGTCCATTCCTCGCCGTACTTTGGAATTAGGCACTCCACAAACGACATTACACCGTATTTTGCATAAAAATTTGGGTCTTAAGGCTTATAAAGTCCAGTTAACACAAGAACTCAAGCCGGCCGATCATCAACAATGTCGTGTCTTCGCTGTCTTTGCTGATTGGGTCGTTGAAATGCAGGAAAATGATCCAGAATTCCATCGAAAAATCATCTTGAGTGATGAGGCCCATTTCCACTTCCACCTCGGTGGCTTCGTCAACAAGCAAGATTGTCGGATCTGGGGCTCAGAATCCAACAAGTCCAAGAGTTATTGTTGAAAAGTCTCTCCATCCTCAACATGTGACTGTTTGGTGCGGTTTATGGTCCGGCGGAGTCATTGGACCTTACTTTTTCAAAAATGAAGCTGGAGCAACAGTTACAGGTGAATGGATTGCGCTAGCGAGAGATGATTAACGATTTTTTATGGCCGGAATTTAATGGTCTTGATCTGGACAACGTTTATTTTGAACAAGACGGCGGCACTACGTTCCACACAAGCAACGAAACCATTGATTGAATATCAAATCTTATTTATTCTTATTTATTTATTTGTTTATATAAATGGTAGATAGTAAGACTAAGGTCTTTTAATAGTACTTCAACAATATTATTGTATAAACAACTGGAATATTTTTAACATACAAATTTTACACCAGTTCATTTAAAAATCATTCCAATATATTTAACTTAACTATAATAATAAGAAGAAAAGAAGCAGTAGGAAAAGAAAAGAAGGATTTTGAAAAGAAAAACTAAAAGTAGTAATTAGAGAATGTAGAGAGAAATTTAATGCCCTAATTTAATGCAATCAAACACTTTTAAAGTAGTTAAAGACTTGAACCCTGAAGTTAAATCTGTTAAGTCCAGACTTCACAGTGTCGGGTAATGAGTTCCTCAGTTTAACAGCGTTAATGAAAAATAATATATAGATGAGGCTAGGTAAATAAATTTTGGAGCGACGAATTTGTTGTGCCTGCGAGACCTTACTGGTATCAACTTCTCTGTCAGATACGGAGGAAACTTGAATAATGTAAGTTTGCACAAAAATATGCAATTTCTAGCAGACAAATAACTATTAAGGCAACAACTCAGTAACCTTGATCGCCAGGCAGAGATATGGTCATATCTGCCAATCCCCATATAAAGGGTGGTTAAGTTTTAAGGGCCGGTGTTGATTTTGAATAAAATACAATTTCTTTAAGAAATTATTGTCATTTATCTTTATTATGATAATATTGGTATGGCTCAATTACGTATAGAATAAAATATAGGCCAAATAGCCGCCGCGGCCTCGGCGGCACACCTCCATCCGATGGTCCAAATTTTCGATGACGTTGAGGCATAATTGAGGTTCTATGCCATTAATGTGCCGAATTATCTCATCCTTTAGCTCTTGAATTGTTGCTGGCTTATCGACGTACAGCTTTTCTTTCAAATAACCCCAAAGAAAGAAGTCCAACGGTGTCAAATCACATGATCTTGGCGGTCAATTGACATCGCCACGACGTGAGATTATTCGGCCATCAAATTTTTCGCGCAAAAGAGTCATTGTTTCGTTAGCTGTGTGACAAGTGGCACCGTCCTGTTGAAACCACATACATATCCATATCTTCCAATTCGGGCCATAAAAAGTTCGTTATCATCTCACGATAGCAAACACTATTCACAGTAACTGCCTGACTGGCCTCATTTTGGAAAAATTACGGCCCAATGATGCCGCCGGCCCATAAACCGCACCAAACAGTCACTCTTTATGGGTGCATTGGTTTTTTGGCAATCACTCTTGGATTATCATTCGCGCAAATGCGGCAATTCTGCTTATTGACGAATCCACTGAGGTGAAAATGTGCCTCATAACTGAAGATGATTTTCTTCGATATGCATTTTGATTTGATCGCCCGTTTTCATAATACTCGTAAGCCTGAATAATTTTAACGCGTTGCTTGATTGTGTATATTTCAATGGTTCAAATTGAATTAGTCTGAAATTCAAAAATGTCAAATCAAATGTAGAAAAAAACTTGACGCTTAGGTGTGGTTCACTTTTAACATCGGTCCTGAGTATTTAACCACTCTTTACATACCGCGTGGCGTTATTAAATGTCACATTAAGTTTATGACAAGATGTGGAGTCGAGTTTGCTGTATACCACCTCAGAGTAGGTAATGAGAGGCATAATTAGCTGGATAACTAATCTGCGCCTCGTTTTCCCTGGCATGAATGTTGCAGAGACTCTCAGCTTCGGCAATGTAGCATAAATATTCCTCCCAATTCTATTTATATGGTCAGCACAGGTAAGTTTTGTGTTAAGAATAAAGCCCAAACCTATCCACAATTTAGGAAAATTATCAACATGTACCACACTATTACATATAGGTAAGCCATATGACTTTGACGCGTTCAAACATAAAGAGTTTTCATTAGCCCATACAGAAATAGCAGACAAATCACTGTTTATTTTGAAACATAAATCTTGAACGAGACCAATACGACTGGACAAGTACAATTGTATAACATCAGCATACGCATTGACATTCACATACTGACAAACGTTAAAAACATCATTGACAAAAAGACTGAATAAAAGTGGACCAAGGATAGACCCTTGCGGAACACCAGAGTGTACGTATGTAGATTGATTAATTTGACCTTCTGCGTTCTGTCACCAAGGTAGCTGGCCATGAGCTTCACCGCACTGTCTTCGAAGCCGAAATAGTGTTTAAGCTTCAAATATAAAAATTTGTGATTCACTGAGTCAAATGCTTTAGAAAAGTCAAGTAAACAAAGTAGAGTCAAGTCTACGTTATCAAAACTAATTCTAATGTCGTGCAGTATTTTAACCATTGCAGTTGAGCAACTGTGACTTTGTTTGAAGCCAGATTGTAGTGGAGAGAGTAGACGACTGTCCTGTACAAATGATGAAATTTGCGTGGCCATCAAGTTTTCGCAAACTTTGGAAAATGTGGGCAGACCTATCAGCAGTCTATAGTCACCACCATAAATAGCATTTGTCTTTTTTGCGACTGGGAAAATCAATATTTCCATGCCTCTTTTTAAAATTTGTAACTCAACCACTGCTAGCCTTGGAAGCCTCCAGGCTTTTTCTTTAGCATTTAATTTGTAATTGGTAAGTTTTTAGCCCTTTGATCCGAAAAAAAAATTGAACCACAAACGATTGAACTTTTTCTTTTTCCGGAAATTCAGAAATGTTAAACGAAACTTTCAAGCTTTATTGTTATATATTTCAACAGTCTTGTCAAATAGTCCATTCCCGGTATAGCCATCAGCAACTGCTTCGATTCAGCTTTTACCTTCTCAATCGACTCGAAACGCGTTCTCCGGAGTGATCTCTTGAGTTTTGGGAATAGCCAGAAGTCACACGGAGCCAAATCAGGCGAATACGGTGGTTGCGGAACGATATCCGTGGGAATTTTTGGCGAAATGGTCACGAAGAACGAGTGCAGTGTGAGACGGTGCATTATCGTGATGCAAAAACCAAGAGTTGGTGGCCCATAATTCTGGTCTTTTTAGACGAATTGCTTTATGTAAACGACGCATAACGCTCAAATAATATTCCTTATTAACAGTTTGGCCAGGTGGAAGGAATTCATAGTCCACCACACCACGAAAATCGAAAAAACTGTCATCATGACCTTTATTTTTGAACGACTTTGACGTGCTCTTTTCGATCTGGCCTCGCCTTTAGCACGATATTCGTTTGATTGGTCGGTTGTTTCAGGGTCGTAAGCATAAATCCAAGTCTCATCTCCCGTAATGATGCATTTGAGCTTGTCCTGATAGTCTGAATTGTTTCACACACATCAACGCGACGACTTTTTTCCAAGAAATTGAGAGTTTTCGGTACCAAACGAGATTTGACTTTTCGTAGGCCCAAATGCTCTTTCAAAATGGTTTTCACAGATCCTTCTGGTATTCCGATCATATCAGTAAGGTCTTTAACAGTAAACCGACGATTTTTGAGCACTAACTCCTTCACTTTATTGACGTGTTGGTCATCTGTTGACGCCATTCAACTAATCCAATTCAAAAAATGTCATTATCAGAATAACATCGACGGTACTTCCCGAACTTTATTCGCAAAGATACTGCGAAAAAGAGCAAAAGTGAAAGACAAAACAAAAAATGTTGCAAGTATTGAGGTACAAGTTTTCTCATGTCGCAAGTATCTACCAAAAAAACAAATGTGTTGTAAGTAACGAGGTGTGCAAGTATCGAGTTTCTACTGTATATGCCATTAAGTGTAAATAAGCATAGGAGTCCACCGAAATTTAAAAGTTGGAAATAAGCTCAGATTCAGAGGCTGTACCCGAGACATAAGATATTTGTTTTTTTTCTGTACCCGAAACATAACACATTTGTTTTTGTTGTTGTTTCTTCTGTATTGATCAAGCTGCTTCGCCTCTTTCTAGCCTATAAAACGAATAGGGTCGCACACAGAATCAAAATACCGAAAAAATGGTAGGTGGGTAGGCAACTAATTTCAGAAAGTCACTCAACAAAATTGCATTAAAAGACATCAGAAAATTAGATGAATTTTTTTTTATGCCCGTCAGTCGGCACGGTTGTTCATAAACTTACGCACACATATGTAGGTATGAGTGTAGATATATGTACATATGTAAACATGTATGCATGCATCAGGATATTAACGTACGTATGTATGTACATATGTGCGTGTGCGTTTGACTGTAATTGAAAAGGTAGCGACTGCGCTGCCAATAACGCCACACAGCCTGCTGCTGGTGCTGCTGCTGCTGCCTTTAAAGTTTCCAATTTGACTCGCTGCTGTTGATGTTACCTAAGAAACACGACGTTTTGACTTTAAAGCGGACATTTTCTTGTACGCTCAACTTCAACAAAACGCCGAAGTGCGCATGAAAGGGAGGCGAAAATAATTGAAAAAAGAAAATAAACTTTCAACCAACAAACAAACCCACCGGAAAGCAACCACGGGAACACATACACACACGCACCCACACATACGTGTGTGTATATATGGCATACAAAATACAGACATTCCAACTTGAGCAACTCGGCATGCGTAAAAGAGATAGCCATGCATACTACCGCTAGGCTAGCTCACTTGCGCTTGAAATGCATAAGCAAAGACGCCAAGTTTACGCTGTACGGCGTTGACTCCGCCCCAATTGTGGATTCGATAAACACACATTTGCGTGAACTGGTTGAGGTGTGAGAGCGAGCTAGTTGATGGCGCATAGAATATAGCTGCTAGTTTGCTGAGTTGCACTGGAAGTAGTTTGAAATGAAAAGTTTTGTTTGGCAGTATTTTTCCCCTCGCTTGGAATTGGAACGTAACTTCGAATTGGATGGGCGCGCTCGCTGATTGTGTGCGCTAAAGGAGCGGAAGTAGCAGCAACGATGGGCTTGAACATAACTGAAAATGTCCAACGGTTGCTGCTTGCAATATTTACAAACCTACTTAGAGCTACATTTTGTATGTGCACACATACATACATACATAGTAGGTGGTGGTAACCTGTTAGATGCCATCATGTTTTGGTTTCGATTCATTTGCTTCGGATTGCCGAAAAATGTTCATGTTTACTTACTTATAAAAGTGTCTAGTACTTGCTAACATGGAATTTTAATTACAAAATCTTTATTGATTTCTGATGGGTGATTTTGCAGTCGAATGGCAGCAGCTTGTGACGATGATCTACATATTAAAAATATTGCACGGATAAATACACGCACATACATACATATATACAAGTGCATAAGGATGAAAGTTTGCATGTGTGTGGGCCTTCAAATGTTGCACTTGGATATGAAAGTCACAAATACATAGACACATATTTGTACTATATGTATACTTACATATGTGAAAATTTACATCTAAAGAAAGCAACATTTTAATGTTATATATCGGGTGTTTTTTTTTTTACCTGCATGAGAACTCTGGATATCGTTAACTGTGGTTTGACAGCTGCGAATCGCAAACTGTGTGGCCATTTCTGTTCAGTTGTGTTTCTGCAAGTCATAATGAATCGTTTAACGCCAGAGCAACGCTGCGAAATTGTGGAAATTTGCTTGGGAGAGAATAAATTTTGGAAAACTGCTTTTCTAATCTGCTGAACAAGGAAAGGAGCGCCGGAAGTAGTGTTTATTTATTTATTTATTTATTAAGCCAATGCATGTAATCGATCCCTATGGGCTAAGTAGACATATTTGAAGGTTAATAGGCAATAAAGAAAGGCAGTGCAATTAAACTATTTATAATAATTAAATATTGAAAAATTCCAATAGGTAATCTTTTGAAAATGACAAACCTATCTCAATAAATTTATTGATTTTATTAAACTGAATTAAGGCTTTAATAAAAGTAGCGTTTTGAGCATAAAGAGATTTTGAAAGATCAACATAGAAGAACTCCGAACTACGCAGAGCTCTGGCCGGAATATTAAAGAAAAGCCTCTCAAGCAGCACCGGACAGTCAACAGCACCACAGTCGTGTAGAAATTTCACAACATCGATTTTTTTACGATAATTCAAAAGTATAGCATCTTAAGAATATACTGTGAAATTTTCATGCGGAAATTCTCAATATTATAGCTTCTACAGCCCATTGACTAGGTAGAGAGCGGTCCGCGCGCTGCTGTACCTCAAACTTTACACTCATTTATTGATTGATTGATTTTCAATATTTTTTTGTTGCTAGTCAATTGCTTTATTTTACAAAAATAAAAACATAGCATTAACATTCGACTTGACTTAAGCAAAATTAAAAACAAAAAAATATTTTCTCCAGAAGTCCCTTGCGTTGATCATCACAAGTCCTTGGAGATTCATATAAAATCAATCGGACAAGAGAAATTAGTTTTATTAATAGATAATCTTGAGTCTGATCGAAGCTTTTCTCTTTCACAATTAACGATATGGCGGCCTCAGGACATATTTTTCAGATTTTCGGGGAAAAAAACCTACATTTAATTAAAAAAAAAATCGAAATTTTTAAGAAAAAATCCTTCGATCAGACACTTGTTTTTTATGTTTCTCAAAAGCAGTATACATTTTATTGAAATCTTCCAAGCGGTTTTTAAGTTACAGTGATCACCAGTTCAAAAAACATTGTTTTGAGAAAAACGTATTTAAAGTTTTTGTTTTTGTTTGTTTTTGGCTGAGCGCTCTTTGTTAGTTGTTGAATAACTCGAAAAATATTTGTCGGATTCACTTCAAATTTTCGCACAATATTTTTAAGTTATTATATTTTAAGAAAATGCAAAAAAAATCAAATTTTTTGAAAATTCTCATTACCCCTAACCCCTTATCTCGAAACGACTTTTTTCACACTATCCAACTGAATCGTCTGAAATTTTAAGATGTTGTTCACAACAACAATGGCTATCGCCCATACTAGAATCATACAAGGTGAAGTCCAAAATAAGCAAGACTAAGCTAAAATAGAAACGACAGGAGCTTTGTTCTGCTCACTTCGAGTTTATTTATTCAAAATAATCCCCTCTGGCCTTGATACACTGTTTTGCGCGATCTAAAATCTTTTCGGATGGCTTCTACGGACGCAAAAAGTTTTCCTTTCATGGCCAAATGTAATTTTCCAAATAGGTTGAAGTCGCAGGGAGCCATATCAGGCGAATACGTTGAGTGATTGATGGTTAAAATGCGATTGCTAGTCAAAAATCAGTCACAAGAGTGGAGCGATCAGATGGTGCATTATCATGCAATAAGCGCCAGCTTCCTCCTTCGCGGTATTCAGGGCGAATTCGACAAATGCGATGCAACAAACGCTTCAAAACGCCAAGATAGAAAATTGCATTGACGCTTTGTCCCATTGCCATGAACTCCTTGTGGACAATTCCCTAGAAATCGTAAAACCAAATGAGCAAAGTCTTAATTTTTGACTTCTCAAAACGTGGTTTTTTGGGTGGTGGCTCGTTTGAGGCCTTCCATTTGACACTTTGACGCTTAGTTTCAGGTTGACGTTGGAAAAACCAAGTTTCATCGCCACTTCGAATATTGTAAAGGAAGTGCTCGTCTTTTCTCGCCTTTTTAATGAGGTCTTTCGAATGTTGAATTCTGAGCAATTTTTGGTCCTCAGTTAACTTCTGCGGAATGAAACGTGCACAGACCATTCGTAAGACCAAATGAAAAAAACTCAGTTAAAATGCGATAACACGATGTTTTGGAGATATTCAACTCCGGTTCCATGAAGTTCAACGATGACTTCGGTTCATTTTTGATAAATTTACGAACAATTTCGTTGAAATTTTCGGCGATTACTGATTTTGGGCGGTCCGTATGTATGTTCATTGTCTTTTATGTCCTCACAACCATCTCTGAAGCATGTATACTATTCATGAACTCTGCCACAAGATAGACACTCATCGCCATCAACTTTTTTCATCAATTCAAATGTTTTGGTAAAGGTTTTACCGATTTTAAAACGAAATTTGATCTTAGCTCTTTGTTCGAAACTCTTTTTTGTACCGATGACACTAACATACGGACACTTTAGTCGCAATAACTTCGCTTCCACCGAACCGAATGTCACACAGCTTTCTCTGGAAGTCTGCTAGGGATGTAACTTCCAAGGCACTAACTCTTAAAGAGATGGCGCCAGCAAAAACATCTTTATAACGCCAGTCTTGTTTATTTTGGTCTTCACCTTGTATATCTCGTCCTGACTCTTCGGTGGGCATAGACATTGCGTCACCAAAGGAGGTGGAAGTTGAAACTGCAATACGAAAACTAAATAATGGCAAGCAAGCAACAGCCGAACCAATTAAATACGGCCTTGCAGCGGTGGTAAAAATACTAATTAAACTTTTAATAAGAATCTGGTGAAATGAAATTATTCCGCAAGACTGGTAATCTAGCCTAATTCTTCCAATCCATAAGAAATGATTACAACGATTTCAGAGGCATCACCCTTTTAAGGCAGCAGAAGCCACTAAAATTTTTGATAAAGCAATCGATTGAGCCGAGACAATACCAACTCGCTCGTTCACATTATTGTTCTGAAAAATATTACGGATACTGCAGTGCAAAAATCACTGAAAGTTAAGGAAAAATACTACAACACAAAAAAACCATGACTGGTAAAAATATTTCGTTGCTAATTATGTGGACGCCGCTGTATACTACAAATTATTATTACTGTTAAAAGCGTTTTGTTTAAAAATTTTGCATCTTGGCGCAATGTAATCTCGTATTGTTTGCATGGCGACCATAAAGCAATCGAATATTGAATAAAGCAGTAAGAAATTGTTGCGTGCCGTTGCACTCAATTGAAAATTGCTTAAACTACTCGTGTAAAATAGGTGCAGAAACAATACTAATCTGCATTTAGTTCTTTTTTCTGCCAAATCACAGTCTAACAGGGTTTAATAATGTACTGCATTTTACAATATTTTGCTTGAATGTTTTTAAATCGCAAATGACTTCAAAAGACTTCAAAGTGGTGCTGTAAGCTGTGTGATAAAAACAAGAAAAAGTCATAAACGCTTTTATAAAAACTACATTCGCTAAGACTCGTCCTCGATTTTGTGTGCCAGTTGGGAAAAGTGGATCTCACAATGTGTGTGCTTCCCCAATACAGCAGAACATCATCAGACTAAAATTTGTTGGTTTGAATGATGAGTAAAATCATCGATCTACAAGGAAATACAGCTTAAATCGATTTAGAGAAAAGTTGAGTTATTACTGTATTCCTTGCATTCCATTTGTGGAACAACATCAACACGCATACCACAAGTAGGAGGAGGAGCTCGGCCAAACACCTAACAGAAGTGTGCGCGCCAGTTGTCATATTTATTTTTTTGTTTTGTCTTGCCATTCAAATGCCACACCAGCCGAAATTGCATCATTAGGCCAAAATAAAAAAATATGTTATTTTATATCTTTAAAACTAAAGAGCTAAAGTGGATATTCTGTTTTTATGGTTTTTTAATAACTGTCTATCTTAATTCGCTTCAATACATATTCATTTCATGTATTTCCACGTTAAATTTCTGCCCAATTCGTGTTTAGTCATTGCCAAGTTTCTGTTTTACGCTGATGCCCATCCATTTGATTTGTAACCATCAAGGATATACGCGACTCTGGAGTTGGTGCCGTTCCAGTATTCTCTGGCTAATATTAAAATCCATTTTATAGTTTCCTGTTTTAAATTGTTTCTGTTAAAGCCGAAAAATGGGGTTGGCCCAATAAATGGCTCTTCCGCCCCTTTTTTGGCATACAAGTCTGCCGTCTCGTTTCCCTCTTGTACCTCTTATCCTGGGACCCAATTCAGGGAAACCTAATAGAGATTCGCCAGTTTGTTGAGTGCATTGCTACCCTCTATAAAGACTTTTGAATTGAACGGAAAGCCATTTAAGGACTTCATAGCCTTAGCTTGACTGTCCAAAAGTATTTTAATTTTTACTTTTCCGAACCCTCTTTTGGATAGGATTTCCACTCTTTCCAGTACGGCGAAAAGCTTCTCATGGAAAATTGTGGTAGCTATACTCAGTGTTAAAGATTTGGTTGCTCGAGGCTCCACTATCCCTGCTCTTACTCGTTGGAGCGTTTTGGAACCATCTGTGTATCATTTTTGTGAGTCATCATTTAGCCATGTTGGGTTAGTCTTCCACTCTTCCCTAGACGGAAAGATAACCTGGTATGTCTTTATAAAATTTAGTACGGGTTCCGTCTCGGTCATGCATGCTGCATGTTCAACCCTTTTTAGGATATTGAGGTGTCCAGTAAGATCTCCTGGTTTAAATTTTTCTTTCATATGAAAAGTGAGTGCTTACATAGTAGCTTCCTCTTGTATTGCTAAGTGCAGCGATCGCAGATTTAAATGCACTTCCATCCCAGCAGTTGGAGTAGTTCTCATGGTTCCTGTTATGCTTAGTCACGTTAGCTTTTGTAGTCTGGACAGTTTTGATATAGCTGTAGTTTGATTGGTTTTGTAGCATTGGTATGACCCATTTGGGCGTAGATCCTGAAGCTCATTATAGGGCTTAGGCAACAGAATTTACTCAAAAGTGGTTTTGTTGTTCAAAAGAATTTTCGTTGTCTGTTTTGTTACAGAGTTGAGGTGAGCCTCCCAGTTGAGTTTTTTATGCAGGATGATTCCTAGATATTTAATCTCTCTCTTTAGAGGTATTTCTATTCCATTTATTTCCAGAGCGGGAATATTTAAACCCCTTTTCCTGGTAAAGAAGCCATTAGCGGTTTGGGGAGGGCTTATTGATAATATCTCTTTCCTTCACCATTCCCAGGTTGTATTTAAGGCGTCTTGCATCAAAATCTTTTCCTTTTACTTTGTTGATAGAAATAACCTCGGACAGGAAAAACTAATCGATGAAAAAAGTTATATTTGAGCGAGTGTATTTCTGCCATGAAAAAAGCGCCTCATAAAAAACCATCTCGGAGGCGACTTAAAACTATAGGTGCCTCCATTTGTGGCACCACCACAAATATGCGGAGGCGCTCGGCCAAATACCCAAAAATGGGATAAGCGCCAAATTTGGCGTTCGCTTGCAATTAAATTTACTATAAGACAGACGCTGCAGACACTGGTTTGTCTTTAAGCCGCTTCAGTCCGAGTGGTCAGATACATCTTCTAATTTAAGCGCGCCCTCAAAACGGCTGGTTGGTTGCTACCCGTAAGATGTTTGATCGAAGTCGGAAGTTGTTAGCTGCTTGAAGAGTTTGCAAAATAATCGTTTCTAGCCATTTCCAGTTGTATGGCAATGAAAATCTTCCACCACCTCCGTGAAATATCATTTTGTGCGACCCAAGGCACGATTTTGACCCATAATTACTATACTTTATGCTCTTGGACGCCTTGTCGAAGAATTAAAAAAAAAAAAAAGAATTAGAATTTTCCGCAGATCAAGCAAGCGTCATATGCAGGATGATCAGTTTGGAGGTACTTTTATCAATAGGGTTCTTTTATACAGATCACGCGTGACTACTGTCAATCTAAATACATAATTTTTCATAATGGAAAGACTTACGCCTCAACAATGTTTAAAAGCGTAAAATTTTATTAGGAAAATCGACGCTGTGTGAAAAGTGTTTCTCGCGTGCTCAGGTTAATTTATGGACCTACCGAACGCACTCTTCGGCAAACCATCGGTCAAAAATTGCGAATAATTTTCCATTATTGGTTCATATTTGACCGATTGTGGGTGTAAATGAGAGTTTTGTCGAAGACCCGGATTAATCGATTCGACGCCGATCCTCCCTTATGGCATTACTTGAGCGATTTTAGGGCAAAATCTTAGTTCGAAAGGCTATAAAATGCAGCTAGTCTAAGATCCGACACCGCCGATCTTCCAAAGTGTTATAATTTCAGTTGTGGGACTCTTCAAAAACTGACCGAAGATCTGCATTTTGGGACCCGAATCTTGTTCAGCGATGAGGCTCATTTTTGGCTTAATGGCTACGTCAATAAGCAAAATTGGCATATTTGGGCTGATGAGCAACCCGAAGCCATTCAAGAACAGCCATTAAATCCATTGAAAACAACCGTTTGCTGCGACCTATGGGTTGGAGGAGTCATATACCCATATTTCTTCAAAGACGAGACTATCGCCAATGGAACAGTGAATGGCAAACGCTATCGAGCCATGATAAACGTTTTTTGGTGCCGAATAAACGGAAATTGAAGCCCGTGATCTGCACAACATTTGGTTTCAACAAGTCGGCGCTACTTGCCATGCAGCCCGTGAAACAATGGATTTACTACGTCGTCGTTTCGGTGAGCCATTTATATCTCGTCTCGGTCCAGTGGATTGGCAACCAAGATCGTGTGATATCACACCTTTGTACTTTTATTTGTAGGGGCATTTAAAGTCTAAATGCTTTGTGGATAAATCAGTTTCGATTGAAGCTTTGGGAACCAATAGGCTCCCTAATTTTAGCAAAAACTATGTACACTTACCATACGGACTATATGACTCCGAAACACAATTGGGTGAAGAGATTCCGAACAACAATTGAAGAAGAGGGGTAGAAAATACGCTTAATATATTTACTGACGGCTCGAAAATGATGGACGGAGTTGGTGCAGGGATTAATTGCGCAGAGCTGGATATCAAGCGGCTCTCTGACCATTGCAGTATTTTTTAAGCAAAAGTTTTTGCGGTAGGAAAGGCTGCAGAAATAGCACTTGGGAGGGCATCGAGAAAATCCTACATAAATCTATACGTTGACAGTCAAGCGGCAATGAAGGCAATAAATTCATATCTTAGGTCTAGGGAAGCCACAGAGAGACTAGCCGCAGACAGATGGTTACACATCTATTGGGTACCCGGACATAAGGGCATTGCAGGAAACGAAATTGTAGATGAGATTGCCAAGAGCGCAGCTTTCATGCCATTTGAACAAGAAAACGACATATAAAAACCCTTAAAGACGATCTACAATGGCATCTTTGCTGACATGAAAGGACGGATAGACAGGAGGTGGAATAATCTAGCTGCAGACTTAGCTAGAACCCGAATGAAATGCTTAGGAGCTCTATAATATGAGAGGTTACAATGTCTCTCGGGGTTAGCGCTTCAGAGCTTACTTAGATTCGCAAAAGACGCAGGCTTATTACAGGAAGCCTACTTTAAGGAAACGTAAGGCCCAAGCTCCAGTTGGTACCACTAAGTATCAATAGGTCTATGTGATGGCTTTCAGCCAGCTTGGTCAACCTAACCTATGGACATTCACCACAAGCTGGAGAAGAAGCTAGATTACACAATTAGTATTTTTCCGTCGTCTTAGCAGCCACGTATTTACACTTGTTTTTTAACACTTAAAGACAAAATTCCACCAAGGAATCAAATTAGCCTTGTTTTGTGTTTGCTGAGTCCTGATTTTGCGACTTAATAGCATCCAATTTTCATTGCTCCTTAATCTCGTTTCACAAGTGGCTTTTCAAGTCAAGAATCTGTCAAATGTCAGATTGACATAAACCATCAAATGGTACTTAGGAAATCCGATATTTTTCCGTAGCAAATGAGGGTGTGAGAGGGGTGTGCACACAAATTCATTAGCGCACATTTTTCATGCTCATTACGAGTGAGGCAAACAAAAAAATAAAAAAAAACACGAAACCACTTCGATGCAGCCAATTAATAGAATTGAAGGTTTTTCATGTGACAAGAACAACAACAACAATAATAACAACAACTACAGCAGCAACCGAAAAATCTCACAACATCATTCCCCAAACAAATTAATTCAACTAATTCACACAAAATGTTTTGAAAAAGGACAAGAACGCGGACAGTGAGAAACAGATAAGTGGAATAGCAGATTGAAATGGAATGGAATGCGTGACGGTAGCTGGGAGATGGACGATAAGCGATAAGCGCATCTACCCCGCATCACAGCAAAGGGTACCCAAATGATGCCGTTTCCATCGACGAATGACACATAAGAAAAATATGAAACCACAAAGCAATGACATCCTCAAATTCCTTGAATACTGACGGAGCGATTATTAGTTTTAAATATACTTGTACGAGTAGGTTGTAGGAATATAGGAATATTTCGCAGGCGTTTGCCGCTTGATGGTAGACGATTGGCGTGATTAGCTAGCGATCGGCCGTTTGCCATTGCATCCATTGCGGCTTTTGTATGCCGCGATGTGCGGCTGGTGCGAGTGCGGGTGCGGTCGTATGTCGGCGATTGCGAGTGCGAGTGGCGCAGAGACACGTGCCAAAACGATGCGGCGTCAAATTGGCAGCTAGTCGCTGCGGCTGGTGAGTTCTCACAGGCCTGTTAAGCGTAGTTCGTTTATAAATAGCAAATTAATGGGATGCGCTGAAAGCCGAAAGGAAAAAAAAATTACTACAACAGGAAAGTGGAAGATAAAAAACAAGGATGATGGCTGAGGGTACACTCTTATATTGGCTGATAGTTGTTTGGGAAAGCAGCAACTACTATAAAAGCAATAACAAACACAACACCGCCAACATGCAATCATCCAGCAGGACGGCGGCACAAATGGAGCAACACCATTTTGAGGCTTCTTAATCAGTAGCCAAGCAGACGGCCACATTTCAGCACTTACCGCTACTTGCATACCCACACACACACACACACACACATGCGCTCATACATATTTATTCAGCTACTCGCACTCACTGCCACATAGCCAAATATACGCAATATTCACTTACTTGCGGCCGGAGTGCTGCATCATCGTCGCTGGTGCCTTTGCATGCATTTGCAAAGTGGCATAAAATATAAATGTACTCATAGCAAATTAAGTAAAAGGAAAAGTAGCAGCAGCAGCAGCAGCGGCAGCACAAACTCATAAAAGACGAGCGCAAATGTGCAAAAAAGCAACTGACAGCAAATGGAAGCCTCATAAATACGAAATTAGTACGTAATTCTATAAGCAACACGCGCCAATTGTAGCTACGCCTCTGCGCCGCTGCTGTTTGCCCCCAGTGAATTGCTTGCTTACTTACGAGTATTTGCTTACTTGCTTTGCTCTAAGCATTGTTGTTGTTGTTGTTGTGGCTGTGTGCTTGCTGCTGCTATTTTTATTTCGGTTGATTATTGCCGTTGATTATCCTTTCAGACGAATTGAAAGGTACAGATGCATTCGCGTGGGTAGTTCGGCCACCTCAGCTCTGTGTGTTTAGTGTTAACGGATTGATGTGCGTGATAAAAAAAAAAAAGTTTTAAATAATGGTTTCTAAATAGTAAACGTATGCATATTGAGGTATGAATAAATATTGCAGCAATAAATAGGCATCAGCAACGAATAATCCGTGAGATGTTGTTTTCTTTTCTATTAATGGACATTCAACTAAGAGCTGTACAGTACCTCTTTATGTGGACTTCTGAGACTAGTTGAGAGCAAGCTCTGCCTTTGCGGTTGCCGAAATGAATACAATTCCGAAATGAATATTTGTTTAGACGCTGGAGTATTTAACACTTTGTGTGAAGATTTCTTACTATTAGGTGAGCAACTAAGTTCTCGGTGTTTTTTTTTATGAAAATACAACTTTTTTCTGAAAAAATGGTTACACGTGAATCATTCAAAGTATTGCCCATCGGTGGCTACTACTTTTTCCCATCTTTCTGGTAGATCTCGTATAACGTCGCTGTAAAACCGTTCATCTTTTGAGACTATTCACGGATCAAGTAATTTTTAACACACTTTTATTAGGTCGGGTTGTATGTATGTATGTATGTATGTATGTATGTATGTAACGGAATCTTTGAGCTGTATTTTCACTGGCTTCTAAAAATCTGATCGATTTGGAATTTTGCACACTTATCAAGGACCGATGACAATGCAATATTTTGGTAAAAATTTTCCATTATCCTTATTAGGATTGCCAGGATTAATATTTTCTTTTTTTACCTGTGGGCAAAAAGTAAGGTGAATTTGGTTGTAAAATGAAAAATCTTTATTTATTCTTGTAAATCAATTTCATCCCCTTCAAAATAATCCCCTCTCGATGAAATATACTTATGCCAACGATTTTTCCAATCCCCGAAACATGCCAAATAGTCCATTTCCGGTAAGCCATCAGCACCTTCTTCGATTCAGCTTTTATCTCCTCAATCGACTCGAAACGCGTTCCCCGGAGTGGTCTCTTGAGTTTTGGGGATAGCCAGAAGTCACACGGAGCCAAATCAGGCGAGTACGGTGGTTGCGGAACGATATGCGTGGAGTTTTTGGCGAAATGGTCACGAAGAACGAGTGCAGTGTGAGACGGTGCATTATCGTGATGCAAAAACCAAGAGTTGTTGGCCCATAATTCTGGTCTTTTTAGACGAATTGCCTCACATAAACGACGCATAACGCTCAAATAATATTCCTTATTAACAGTTTGGCCAGGTGGAAGGAATTCATAGTGCACCACACCACTAAAATCGAAAAAAACTGGCCAATGGAGTGGGGTAGCCGTTTCTCAAATAAGTCCTTCATCCCGATTACTTCTTTATCACGGCCGAAAACTGCATAGCTTTAGACTCACAGTCGATAAGAAAGGAATTAAATATAACACGAATATATCGAATCATTAATTCACTGACTGCAATGATAACAATAATTTTCATTCATAATAGTTTAGCATTTTGCTTCACTTTCATAACCCTCTGTACATAGGTAGTTGCCAATAGAATGATTGTTATATTGACTATATCAAGCATCCACGCTTTTAATTCTAATTTGAGTTATTCTATTTGAATCTTAATTTCTGTTATAATTTTGTTCTGAGGTAGTTGACTATGACTGATCGTTCGATTTGCTATTACTTCATTATAGGTCTCTTTGTCATTAAAATTTATTTTATACTTTTTAGTTCGATTGGCCATAAAAGCGTGTTTTTTAGTTTTTTTAAACTATTTTTTATTTTATGTCTTCATATGAATGGAACTGCTGGTCAGCTAGACCATGTGCCATCGATCGGAACAGGTGATGGGCAACGGTAGGTTGGCAACGTGAGGTCGAGCGTTGTCATGCTGTTGAATCACTTTTTCATGCCTCTCCGCGTATTGCGGCCGCTACTCGCGCAATGCTCGGCTCAATCGCATAAATTGAATTCGATGCCGATCCCCAGTGATAGTTTCGCTTGGTTTTAACAGAGCATAACACCAAGTTGGTCCCACCAAATACATAGCATAACCTTCGAGCGACCGGGTAGTCCCCACGACTTCCTTTTCTTTGGATTGCTGTAATGAATACATTTTTCATCACCCGCCACGATGCGATGAAGAAAACCCTTCCTTTTTGTCGCTGGAGCAGTTGTTCACAGACGTTCAACATCCCTTGGTTTTAACTCATAAGGAACCTAAGTCCGCTGTTTCTGAATCATTCCCAAAGCATGCAATCGCTTGGAAATGGATTGGCGGGTAACTCATAATACTGAAGCAAGCTCTTCTTGCGTTTGACACGGAACCTCATTGAGCAATGACTCCAATTCAGCGTCTTCGAAGGTTTTTGACCTTCGGTCGGTCATCAGCATTAAAATCTCCGTCTTTAAAGCGACGGAACCAATCTCGGCACGTTGTTTCACTTAAAGCAGCATCTCCATAAACTTTTTGTAGCTCTCAATGCGCTTCAGCCGCCATTTTTTTCGAATGAAAGAGGAAAATCAACACGTCCCGCAAATGACGATTATTCGGCACAAAATCAGACATTTTCACAAAACCAAAAGTATAGAATACCAAAACAAAATCACTAATGAGTCGAAGCAGTTTGTTTACCATATGTTTTATGTAAGAATCGACTAGAGGTGTTGTCTGAGTGACACAGCCCAGATCCAATTAGCACAAAGTGTGCCATTTTGGTACGTCACTAATAGAACCACAGCCGTATTTTAGTCAAACAATCTTGATTTGACTATAAATCTGCCTATATATTTTTTTTCCTGCAATTTCTACCAAGTTGTCCATCTAAAATTCCCCCAGCATTCTATGTCGTAGAACTCGCAGACTTGGGTACTCATATATTACATATAATGGAAGACTGTCTCCCTAGAATCTTCTTGAAAGCAGCTTCTACATTTATTGTTGTACAGCCACCCCATCTTCTTAGCATGGTTTCCGATAGGCCAATGGCCGGTTATTGCTGACGCCATTCTGAAGATGACTTTTCTTGGCTTTCTTAATAGCTCGGCAGTTCTGGAATTGTTGTAATCTGGCCACGTTTCCTTCGCAGTTTTGCAGGCATTGTTGTTGGTCCATTTGTCAACAGGCTGTTACTAGAGTTGCAAAAAGATCTCCCTTTTGTAGGCGCTTCGTGGGCAGTCCAGTGGAACCACTTCGAATACTCTAGAGGAAGCCCACTGTCTTGCCAGCTCATCAGGTTTCTCATTTTCTTCTATGTTCCTATGGCCAGTTACCCAGATGAGAGTGCTGTCTGTGGTGCGTGCTCAGGCATTTAATTCTTCTTTGCATTCAAAATCTCACGCCTTTTGATTTGGTTGACTTCATAGCTAAGATGGCTGCTTGACTTTCTGGAAAAATACGTGCTTCTGGTAGTTGTTATGGATACTTTCTGATTATCCTGCAAGCTTCCTTTATATCGAGAACTTCTCCTTGAAAGATGCTTTTTCAATTCCCTAGGCGAAAGGACTTGGAAGTGGGTTTTTCAACAAGTTTGCGGCTCGATAAGAAAAACACAATTTTTTGGTTTGATATGCACTTTATTATTCAGTATAGTCTCCCTGAACATCAATATGCTTGTTCCAACGAGATCCCATTTTAAAGTGAGAATCTGGAAGGGCTACAAAATATGCTTTAACAGCTGTTACGGCCTTATAAAGGGTGGTTAAATTTCAAGAGCCGATATTGAATGTGAACCACACCTAAACGTCAAGTTTTTTTCTGCATTTCATTTGAAATTTTTCAATTTCAGACTAATTTAATTTGAACCATGGAAAGATACACAATCGAGCAACGCGTTAAAGTTATTCAGGTTTATTATGAAAACGGGCGTTCAAATCAAAATGCATATCGCGCACTTCGTGAAGAAAATCATCTTCAGTGATGAGGCACATTTTCACCTCAGTGGATTTGTCAATGAACAGAAATGCCGCATTTGGGTGAATGATAATCCAAGAGTGATTGCAGAAAAACCAATGCACCTACAAAGAGTGACTGTTTGGTGCGGTTTATGGGCGGGCGGTATCATTGGGCCGTATTTTTTCCAAGATGAGTCCGGTCAGGCAGTTACTGTGAATAATGTTCGCTATCGTGAGATGATAACGAACTTTTTATGGCCCGAATTGGAAGATATGGATGTGGACGATATGTGGTTTCAACAGAATGGTGCCACTTGTCACACAGCTAACGAAACAATGGCTCTTTTGCGCGAAAAATTTGATGGTCGAATAATCTCACGTCGCGGCGATGTCAATTGGCCGCCAAGATGTGATTAGACACCGTTGGACTTCTTTCTTTGGGGTTATTTGAAAGAAAAGATGTACATCGATAAGCCAGGCACAATTCAAGAGCTAAAGGATGAGATAATTCGACACATAAACGGCATAGAACCTCAATTATGCCTCAGCGTCATCGAAAATTTGGACCATCGGAAGGAGGTGTGCCGCTGAACCGCGGCGGCCATTTGGGCAATATTAATGTTCCATACGTAATTGAGCCATACCAATATTATCATAATAAAGAGAAATTACAATAATTTCCAAAAAAAAAATTGTATTTTATTCAAAATCAACACCGGCTCTTGAAACTTAACCACCCTTTAGTTTAATGAAAAACGCTTTACACGCATTCATTTTTTTAGGTCTGGAAGCAGATGGGTGTCACTAGGGGCCAAATCTAGTGAATAGGTTGGATGCTCCTACTAATCGAACTTTAATTCATGGATTTAAGTCATTGGCAAAATGCTCTTGTGACGCAGCGCATTGTCCTGATGAGAAAGAAATTTTTTCTTTGCAAACAGAGTATTTTTTTCTGAAATTTTTTCCTTCAACTGGTCTACAAGATTAAAATGTTATTCACAATTTATTGTTTTATCAGTTTGCAAGTAATCCATAAACATAATTTCTTTCGCGTCCCAAAAAACTAATGCAAGAAGGTGGGTTGATTTCAGGACACGAATTCGTTTCAGAGCCGAACAACCACACAACTTCTTAGCCTCCTGTTTTGATTTAAGATCATGCTGATAAATCCAGGTCTCAACCATAATCATGAATCGATGCACAAAATCCACTTAATCCTTTCGAAATCTCTGTAAATGTTGCTGAGAAAGTTGCGTTCGAATGTATTTTTCTTCCATTGTTAGCGAATGCGGCACCCATTTTGCACACAGCTTTCTGAAACCCAATACTTAAGTCCAAATACTGCTTGCACTGCCCAATGAGGTGCCCAGGGCTTCTACTAAATGTCTCGACGGTGTTCCAATACGGAATCCTGTATTTTTTCTAAAATTGCTGGTGTTGTTGCTGTTTTCAGATGTCCTTGACGTGATTCGTCTTCAAGGCTTCTACGACCACGTTTAAGTTCAGCAACCCATCTTACAACTCCACTTGTTTATGGCGCAAAGTCCTTGTAAACTTTTAACATTCGTTCATAAATTTCCTTTGCTTTTATACTTTCCAAAAATAAAAATTCAATGACTGCACGATACTTGATTTTTTCCATTGTAAAAAAAATAGTGTCACACCGATACCAGTTGGTTTGTAAACAAAGAGAGACGTAACCAAAAATAGTCCCTCTTATCGCCCAAAATTGAAAAAGCCAGTGTGGTCAGATACGGGTGCCCAACGGAGATTGAATTCAATAGTAATTCCATAAACAGGGAATGAATGCCTGACCTCACTTTCGACTGCGTCCATATTCTTTGACATAAGCATCATGTGGGTTCCTGGACACAGCGACATTGCAGGAAACTGTGAGGCGGATGAGCTGACCAGACAAGAGACATGTGCCGTGAAGGGAGAGAATCGGGATTCCCCTGACTACCTGCGGTTTGCTCCTGGAAAGATGGGATTCGCGCTAACTCAGCGAGAGCTGGGCAAGTACACAAACTTGTAAGGTCGCGAAATTCTTCTGGCCACGTGTGGATCGGGGGCGCTCGGGCGAGCTTCTGAAGTTGACTAAATCTTAACTCTCGAATCTCATGGGTTTTCTCATAGGTCATTATGAGCGAGGAATGCACGCTGTGAGACTTGGACTTACCCTGAATCCTTTTTGCGCAGGATGTATGGAGGATGAGGTGGAATCATCTCAGCACCTTCTCCCTAGCTGCCCTGCTCTAGCGGGGTTAAGATCCAGGCATCTTGGCTCTTACTTCTTTGCTATGCCTGCTGATATAGAAGGGCTTGACATAAAAAACTGATGAATTTCATCAGCAGCACTAAGCCGTTGACACATACGCAGCACAGTCATCGTTCATACTCCACACACTCTAAATCCACCCTCCTAACCATCCCACCACCACCTCTCCCCGCCTTCTCCTTTCATCCCATCACTCCGTCTCTTTCAAATGGTATCACAAAGGAAGATACCGTTTTTCTTCGTCCAAGTGTGCTCATTCCTTGGTCAACTATTCGAACCTAACCTAATTCCTTAAATCACGAATTTGGACTGAAGTTCACTCTCTAATTCCCAATGTGGTGAAACCACTTTGTCTCCCGGATAAACTATAAAATACTGTGGGTGGCTGCCGATTCCAAGTCTGCAAGACATGCAAAGAAGTCAGAGTTTAGACAGCTTAATCGCGTTCTAACGAAAATGAAGGAAAGTGGATTTACAAGAGCGTTTGATATGTATTTATTTATTTGTGTCTTATTTGTACAACATATCATCATCATCGCCCATTGAACCATAGGGCCTTAATAAAGCATTTTCACCTCGTCATATATTTTGCACGATTTCCCTCATGCATCAACTTCTTTTTGTAGTCTTAGGTCGGCCCCTGTTGCGGCTTCCTTGGGGGTTCCAATTTAACCTTGTCGAAAGGCCTCCGTTATATCTTTCCGCAGTGCGTGACCTGTCTACCTCCACTTTGTATGATATGTATATATCTATCTCATTAATGATAGTTTACCGGAGCAAAATTATGTCAGTAACTTCGGAAGCCGCGTCATAGGGATTCTGCAGCTGAATTCTGCCAGCTCATTTCACATGTACTGGTATTTTTAGACCTCTGTTAGCTATCACCTAGATATCTGTTTTTAATTTTCATAGAATCTCAGAGGTTAATGCTTAGTTTTCATAGAATATTAGAGGTTATTACTTAGCATGTCATCACGATTGCACCAGACGTGGTTAGCGAGGAAATCATTCAAAAAATCCACGACATGATTCTTGGTGATGGACGAACGAAAATGTGCGAAGTAACAGAGGCCATAGGTGTGTCGACCGGAACGGCAATTAATATTTTAGATGTTAAGTTGGTGATAAAAAATTGTCGGCCCGGTGGGTGCCGCGATTGCTCACGGTGGACAACAAGCGGATGAGGCTGTTAACTTCGAAGCAGTGTTCGGAGCAATTTAAACGAGATCCGCAGGAATTTTTGCGTCGAGTTGTCACCGTTGATGACACCTGGATTTATCATTACACACCAGAAACTAAACAGCAATCAAAACAATGGATTTCTCACGGAAAATCTGCTCCAAAGAGGGCGAAGACCATTGTCCGGAAAGGTCATAGCGACGATGTTTTGGCATGCGAATGGCGTTATCCTCATGGATTTTTTAGAAAAAGGAAGAACGATCACTGGGCAACACTACAGTAAGTTATTGGGCCGCTTTAACAAAAAATTGAAAGCGACACGGCCGCATTTGGCGAAAAGAAAGTGCTGTTTCATGACGATAACGCACCAGTAAATTCATCCGGAGTTGTCGCCGCAAAACTGCATGAATTGCGTTATGAATTGCTGCCGCACACCCCCCTATTTACCCGATCTGACTTTTTCGCGGGGTAAAAATGTAGTTCAAACGAAGAAGTCAGAGGCGTATTTTGGAGAGTTCGATAAATCCAATTTTTTGGAGGGGTTAAAAAAATGTCCGGAGCGTTGGGAGAAGTGTATTTTTCTAAAAGGGGACTTTGTTGAAAAAACAATTTTTTTTTGTAAACTGGTACTTATTGGAATCCCCTCGTAAAAGGTTTAGTATAGTATAGGGATGAAGTAATCAAACGACATGATTCTTCTCCTTATTGAATGAACAGATCTCTTTTGCCCTGCAAATTATTGACCAAATTTGCTCCATCTGCGTAACAGCTGTAGTAGACAACGCAAATACCGGCTCGTCTTGACCACATAGAGAGAAAATCGAAGACTGTGGGTATTCGCATAGAAAATTCTTATGCTGCCTTTTATAAAACTTTTTCCCAGTGTTAAATATAGTCCGGGGCATACAAATGAAGGTATCGGCTTAGCTCCAATGGAACATAATTGATTTCTTTGAACTTCTCTATTCACGACACCTTTTTCAGAAATGCTGAGCCAAGAGTCCACGCGCATTTCATTACTTCTTGATGGATTACTTACGCTGGTCGGAATGATTCAAGGAGAGACCAGACTTAGTACCATATTCAGGTATTATTCTCCTTTTTAGATTTATTATAATTGTACATTTCAGTTGGTGCGTGACTACCATTTGGAATTCAGAGAGTTGTAAGTTCAAATCTTGGTGGAAGGCTAAAAATGAAGAACAGTTTTTTCTAATGCGGTCGCCCCTCGGCAGGCAATGGGAAACCTCCGCGCAAATTATTTATATATATACAATAAGTTACAGTTTCATAATTACCAATTTCAAAACATTTGTTACTCATTTCACCACCTTCATCCCACTGTGCAGCCGCGAGTCTACGCCATAGTTTTGATGATATTTTACTGCTTTTATAATTTCTCAAACTCTGCGAATCGCCAAAACAAAATGGCATAACAGCCCAACCAAATTCACGACAGCTGCTATTGCTAACAACAACAACAACGAGCAGTGCGGCAAATGAATGACAGCGAAACCGGTTTCAGAAAAAACAAAAACTAATTTAGGCATTACTTACCCCGCTGAAACGCGAAATAACGAACAGCATCAGCGACACCAAACTTGCGTACATATTTTTACTATTTATTATATAAAATAAGGCAGCTACTGGCGAAACCTTAGCCTCGCTGCAGTAGCCATACAGGGTGGCCTCCGCCGGCAAGTGACAGCTAACCAAGAGACCGTTGAACCAGCCAATCATCCGGTCACCGAAGCCACCACGGTGCGTCGAGTGCCGAAGGTGTCAGCGCTAAAGCTCTTAGCATCAGCTCAAACGATGTTGCGGCGGCATTTCAGGTGGCTGAGCACCGAAACAACAAACAAACGAACACAATCGCTACCGTCGCGAAAGCTGCTTTGGTAATTTTTGAGGCGCGTTCACGCTCTTAAGCGATGGTATTTCCTTTTGGCGAACTCGACCAAAATTTGAACAGTCACATAATTCGGACATTAATTACTTTGCTGCGCATTGCCAAAAGTTTATGGCGAAAAAAAATGTGAAAAAGAACGACAGAAAAATGCATGAAGAATGTGAAACACTATAAGGCGCAGGCGGACCGACAAAGGCAAAACAGCAGCGCTGATGCAACAACAACTTGCGTCGACTTGGTGGCGATAGCGGAGCGAAGAGTAGCGAAAAAACAAAAAAAAAGTATGTAAAAGGAAACAAGTGAAGGCCGATATGTAGGAGGAAGGTTGGGAGAAAAGAGACTGACGTAAGCGCGCCCTTTGTTATTTCGATACAAGAAAGCCGAAAAAACAAAAACGCGTAAATTATGCACACACGCAAACGAGTATAGAAACAAAGCCTAACAATCCAACTACGGTGAATATTAACCAAAATAACTAAGGCACAAATGAATGAAGTATGAAATCTACAACAACCGAAAGGTTAAAATTTAAGCAACGCAAAATGGCAAAGGCAAAGAGGGAACCTTTTAAAGAGCTGGATGCCGAATTTGACCTAGGAAAAGCGGAAATAAAAGACTTACATTCTCGTTCGTTCGTTATCACTTTGGTAATATAATACTTCGATTTTTACGTCTGTTTTTTCATTGTTTTGTTTTTGCTTTGAAGAAGATAAAACATAAAAAATTAAGATTCAATCAAATATACTAAAATTAAATAATAATTAAAAAAAATTAAAATAAACTAAATTAAACAAATAAAATAAAATCAAAATATAATAAATTAATAATTGATTAATAAAATAAAATTAAACAAGATAAAAAATAAAATAATATCATATAAAATAAAATGGATTGAATAAAAATGTGACTTTAAATATAAAAAAAATACAAATTTATTAAATTTTTTAATGTTAAGGATTAAATACAAGAAAAAAACTTAAAAAGAAAACAAAAATATTAAAAAAATAATTTCAAGTAAACAAAATATGAAAAAATAAATAAATGCTTGAACTAAAAGAAAGTAAAATTGATTAAACAAAATAAGAAATTATATAATTCAAAATCCGATTAAATGCTAAAATAAGAATAAATACAAAAAAAAATGTACTAAAAGAAATAAAAAAAAAATAAAAAATAAAATAATTTAATGTAAAAAGTTTAAATGCAAAAAAAAATATAAATAAATAAAAAAAAAAATTAAAAAAAAGCCAAAAAATATATAAAAAAAATATATAAATCAAATTCGATTGAGTATTAAAATAAATGTTAAGACAAAAAAAATTGTTAAAATGATATTAAAAAAAAAAACATAATAAAAAATACAATAAAATAATTTAATGTAAAAAAGTTTAAATGCAAAACACTCAAAAGAAAAATAAAAAGAATAAAAAACAAAAAAAAAAAATAAAAAATTATTTTCGATAAATATTTAAATAAACGTTAATACAAAAAAAAATTTTTGAAAGAATATTAAAAAAAAAAATATTTAAAAAAAATTGCAGAGAAATGGCGTCTATACATTAATATGAACGAAACAAAGTAGAGGGTGGCTCCAGGAGATACGCTAAAGCCGAGAGTCAAGGCGGATCTTCATCCAAAGAAGATCACGAATTGTGTTTAGTGGGGCTGGGAGGGCATGGCGCACTGAGAAATGCTCGAAAAGAATGCCACGGTCAGCAAGAAGCTCTACATCAACCAGCTACACCGCGGGAATAAAGCTTTTCGACTGAAAATTTCTGATCAACATAGTCAAACTATACTCCTTCACGACAACGCCAGGCCCCATGTGGCACAAGTCGCCAAAGCCGCACTCCCATTGAATGAGAGGTCCTTTAGCATCCGCCGTATTCTCCGGTCCTTGCACCGACCGATTACCATCTTTTCCGCTTTCTCACTAGTCCGCGTAACAATCGTCTGTCGCATTACAATTTTAATTCCGATTACCACCGCCGTCTGTCTAAGCTATTATAACTGAACCGAATGTCAACACAGTGCGCCATTTTTAGCTGTCAAACCATGTTTATTGATATCTTTAGTTTTCATGCAGCTAAAAAGCGCCAGATGTAATAAATTTTGAATCACAGAGCTTTCAGTTGGAATTTGAAAAATTATTTAGTTTAAGGAAAAAGGAATCATTTTTTTATTTTCGCGCAAATGGTTTAGAACTATTTTATGCACGCTCTTTAGCACTTGGGCGATGCTAAGACTACTAAAATTCGCGTCATTTTCAATTATTTCTGTGATTTTATAGACTTCATCGACATTTTCTTTAGCATCAAAAATGTCTGAATCGACAAAACCAAAATTTTCACGTAAGCGGCTGTCACAGCATCGGCCCATAAACACTATTCGCCATTTCAGGGGACTGGCTTCCATTTTCGCCTTTACCAAAGGAAAACTGTGCCGTGAATATTCTCTTTTTTGACTTCCATTGTTAACACCCTGTAACTCACAACTGAATGGAAAAACAAAAACCAGCAAAGACATTTATTTACTATAGTGTCGAATGTCACCTTGACAACGAGCATAAATTTTTGAATTTTTTTATCGATACTTTACGCGGTATCGATCACTACAGTCACCTACCGAGAAACAATTTTTTACCCAAACTATTTAATATTAGGTGCGCAACTAAGTTCTCGCTGTTTGTCAATAGACGCCGCCAACAGTGTGTGCTAGTCGATTCTAACTTAACCCAAACGTCAGAAACCAAGCTTAGACATTTGGTAAAAAAACTGCTTCGACACATTAGTGATTTTGTTTTGGTATCTTGGAAGTACTTTTGGTCTTGTGAAAATGACTGTTTTCGTGCCGAATAATCGTCATTTGCGGGAAGTGTTGATTTTCCTCTTGCATTCGAAAAAACGGCGGCTGAAGCGCGCCGAGAGCTACAAAAAGTTTATGGAGATGCTGCTTTAAGTGAAACAACGTGCTGAGATTGGTTCCGTCGCTTCAAAGACGGAGATTTAAATGTTGACGACCGTCCGCGTGAAGGAAGGCCAAAAACCTTCGAAGACGTTGAATTTGAGCCATTGCTCAATGAGGATCCGTATCAAACTCAAGAGGGAGTATTAGGAGTTACCCGCCAATACATTTCCAAGCGATTGCATGCTTTGGGAATGATTCAGAAACAGAGGACTTGGGTTATGAGTTAAAACAAAGGGATGTTGAACGTCGTTTTTTCGACGGTTCGCCTGTGAACAACTGCTGCAACGGCAAAAAACGAAGGGTTTTCTTTATCGCAACGGGACGGGTGATGAAAAATGGATTCATTACAGCAATCCAAAGAAAAGAAAGTCACGGGGACTGTCCGGTCATGCTTCTACGTCGTCGCCTCGGCCGAATATTCTCGCTGCGAAGGTTATGCTATGTAGTTGGTGGGACCAAGTTGGTGTTATTTATTATGAACTGTTAAAACCAAGCGAAACCATCACTGGGGATCGGTACCGATTTCAATTGATGCGATTGAGCCGAGCACTGCGCGAGAAGCGGTCGCAATACGCAGAGAGGCACGAAAAAGAGATTATACAGCGTGACCACGCTCGGCCTCTCGTTGCCAACCTACCTTAAAACACTGGAGAATGGAAATGGGAAATCCTACCCCAATCACCATATTTTCCAGATATTGTGCCGTCCGATTATCACCTGTTCCGATCGAGGGCACATGGTCTTGCTGACCAGCAGTTCCATTCATATGAAGACATCAAAAAATGATTTGATCCGTGGATAGCCTCAAAAGATGAACAGTTTTACCGCGACGGTATACGAGATCTACCAGAAAGTTGAAGAAAAGTAGTAGCCAGAGATGGACAATACTTTGAATTATTCACTTGTAACCATTTTTCCTGAATAAAGTTGTATTTTCATCAGAGAAAAACAGCGGGAACTTAGTTGTGCACTTAATATTTTCTGCGTTACACCGAAAAGCAGTCAGCCAATGATCACAAATTGTAATTTGTTGTAACTTCAGCGGCTATCAAAAGCACGAAATTAATTTTATTTGACTCAACGACATTTCTTGTGCGAATTTCCTGCTTAACAACCGGCGACAGCAATGCGGACACAAATCAAATGATAATAAAGAGCAGAGAACACAAACTTAAGAAAAGCTTAAGCGCCTTACTGCTACGCTCTACGTTGCTAATCACAATGCATAGGTACATAATTACGGAAATAAAAATGATAATTATATTTTTTATAAGCTTCATATACATACAGTTACGTACATAGTTTTAATACACATCCACATAAACACAAGTATATGAAGATTTCATTACACAGTACAATTTATTTATTCATTTACTCATTTATTTGCTTCCATTATATTATTTTATATTTATTTATGTATATATGTATGTATGTATGTAAGTGTATATATACATATATATAATAGCTGAAGTTTTATTGTTAAAGTAATAATTACAAGTGGTTTCAATTTTTTTTGTACACAGATTAACCAACTCCTTAGCTGTCTGGCTATGCATTTATGTTTACTTTCAATTTCAATTGCCATTTCAATTTCAATTTCAATTATTATTACTTACATACGTTGAGTGTTCATTAGTTTTACAATTTAATGCAAGAATTATTTTCCGCGTTATTTGCTTGGCTTTTTACAAATTAATTTAGTTGGAAGTGTTTTTTGTTTTTTTTTTTGTTGTTGTTTGTTTTTGTCAATTAATTTATTAACTTAAATGACTTAATAAAATTTACTATCAACTAACTGTTCAACGTTTTGATATAACGGTTGCTTTGTTGTTGTGTTGGACAAACATTCTGAACGCCACTGTTGCGTTTGCGGTGCAAATCAGTGTCCAGCACAAACTCAGCGCCTTAAATGCCTTTGCAAACTTTCACTGGGCTAAATATGTTTTTGTTTTTTGTTTTGTTTTTTAGTACTATTTATTATTATTAATTACTTTAATAATAATTTACATTTTTGCTTTGTTCATAACTTTACACACACTTCTAAAGAAATTCTCTTACATCTCTGAATTTTTCTGATATGAACTATTTGTGATAATAGTTGGACTTTTTACAGTATTCGATTAGGACTATTTCTTAAATTATTGCTCTTTCGATGAATGCGGGACGGGCAGGGGAATGGTGCGCAAACTTATGTGAAGTTACAATAAAAATTCTTTGTGTATCACTTACGGACTAAATTACGCTAAATTAAACAAAACTCCAATAAATGTAATAAATTTATTTTTCGAACTAAAATTTTCACATATCCATGTATGTATGTGTGTAATTAGAACTTTCGTGGGAGTGGTGGTGGCCACTGGGGGCGGCAACACGGAAAGATAACGAAAAAGTGCATTAGGAAAACTGGAAAACTCTTAGCAACAAAATTTAAAAAAAATCATAAGAAAATTCGAAAACTCTTAGCAACAAAATTAAAAAAGGGCAAATTAAAGAAGTCAGAGTCAGAATCGCAAAGTCTTGAACACAAAACACAAAAAAGTTCAATTTAAAAAAATACCAAAATAAAAGAATTAAATCGCCGATAAATTAAATGAAATTTAAAAAAAAAAAAAAAAAAAGAAATGAAAAATTAAAGAAGTCAGAGTCACATTCGCAAAATATTCAACATAAAACACAAAACAAAGTAAAATTAAAAATTAAAAATTTATATATAATATCTTATAATATATTAAATCGCCGGTAAATTAAATCAAATTAAAAAAAAAAGGCAAATTAAAGAAGTCAGAATCGTAAAGTCTTGAACATACAACACAAAAAACAGTTAAATTAAAATTAAAAAAAAAAAAAAAAAATCAAAATTAAAAAATTAAATCGCCACTGAATTGGCTAACTGCGGATCAGAGTTACCTCGCAGGAAACAAAGCGGAAAAATCGGAAGCAAATTTTCAAAAATCATGAATTGGATCAGCGATTATGTACGCATCTTTCATAAAGAGCTAAAGAGCGATGGCGCAGTCTAGAGCGCTGCAGAACTGCAAAGAGTTTCGTGACAAACCCGACCAAAAAAACTGTCGAACTTTCTCCTAACATAATGCAAAGAAACGTCCGCATAAGGCAAAAAAAAAAAAAATTTGTTCATCAATTGTTCTAATAAAACTTGGTAGAAAAGACGTGAGGTTGATGGTCGGTATTATTACTGTGCACCACCCATGGATGGGGTCAGCATATGGCCACCATTGGGACCATTGAGCACTCGATATGCTTGTCTTGTTTAAAGGAGGCGCATATCACTGAGCATTTTCTCTGTGAGTGGCCTGCCTTTGCTAGAATTTTGGTGTTCGATGATGAATGAATGCCGGGAGAATGAGTAAAATTCGTGCTCTGAAATTGTGAAAGAATGCGGAAAATGTTCACAGGACTACTTATTTCTATCTCTATCTCTGTCTCTGTCCCTGTCTCTATTCTATCCTATCTCTTTCTCTCTGTTCCTTTTCTCCTTTCCTCCTGGAGCTCCAGAGCTTTGAATACAATGGGCTTTTTAGCCTGAGTGCTTTAGGAGTTACCATTCGCTCGCTGCTTCTTGGCTCGCTTTGTTTTCCATTTCAATTTGAATTTTATAAAATGCACCGCAATACGCAACACTTTTTCCACGCGTTAGGTATCTTTCTATGTTCAAAGTCGTAAGAATAGGACTCTATGAAATTTTTAAATTTAATCAACGAATTTAGAAAACGCATTTATTGTGGGTAAGCCATGAGAAATATTATGAATTAAAAATTCATTATATGAGGAAAAATGCTAAACTTCTGAAGAGTAACGAGTATTACTCACACTCACACCCCGCCGTCGAAATTTCTTAACTAAAATTATAAACTTAAAATTTTGCATACAAAAAAGTTTAAATACTAATTTCATATGAGTTTTCAACAGTTCAAAGAAAATCATAACAAAAGTTCAAGTTATCGAGCGTTGACTGTACCATTTGCACTTTATGGGTAAAAAACAACAAAATATGTGCTAATGAAAAATGAATCAAGTCAAGTTACCAGGTGAAGCCCATTGGGCTGGCATTATCGATAATTCGAGCTATCAAGTACTCACTGTACTCAAATATTATATTACAATTGCGCTTGAAAATATGTATACAATTAAAATTATGGTTGCCTATAAGTAAAGCCTGCTTCAAAAAATTAAATATGATAAATCATATTGAGTAAAAAAAAAAAAACTAAAAAAAA
This sequence comes from Anastrepha ludens, assembly GCF_028408465.1. NCBI lineage: Eukaryota > Metazoa > Arthropoda > Insecta > Diptera > Tephritidae > Anastrepha > Anastrepha ludens. The sequence continues at coordinate 20,221,037 of NC_071499.1, read as the reverse complement.
AACTCAAAATGACTAATGAAAGCAAGTAAAAACATCCGCTGAAAGACATTTTTTTTTTCGAAAAACTTCATTTTAGCCATTGTACAAGGTGGCGCAAAGTTAATCACCCTACCGGAAGATTTGTAATTTTGGCAAATGGCAAATGAAAGCAAGTAAAAACATCCATTCAAAAAAATTTTTGTTTCGAAAAACTTCATTTTAGTCGTTGTACAAGGTGGCGCAAAATTAACCACCCCACCGGAAAATTTATAATTTTGGCAAATGACAAATGAAAGCAAGTCCAAAAACATCCATTCACAAAATATTTGTTTCGTAAATCTTCATTTTAGTCATTGATTAATTTTGCGCCACCTTGTAGTTTAATGCTGATTACACTAGTCTACAAGGAAAAGTATCCGAAATAATTTAAACTAATATCTGCTTCTCTGTCCATGCAAAATTCGGATTGATAAGGTGTAGGAAAATTTCGAAACATGAAAATTTCAAAATGCGATATCTCTGCGAAAAAAAATGATATTTGAGCAAACAAAACGCCATTTGAAAAAAGAAGGCTTGTATTTAAAGATGCCATCCTTTAATTTTGGTGAAAGAAAACATCTGCAAGGCTACATAACCTCAAATATGGGCAAAAATGGGGTTTTTTGCACTTTTAGGTTAGGATATCTCGAAAACTCAAACTAATAGAGCGATTCTGAGGCCAGATTTGGATTCAGCGCATCATAAACCTTCGGAAATATATAGTCTGGTTTCTGGGTCTGAATGTTGGTTAAATTTTGTCGGCCTGTGTTATCAAATAAAACTATTTTGCCGCAGCGCAGCGTGTTTCAATCAAGATCCAAAACTAAATCAATAAAAATTAAAAAAAAAAAATTATATATAAGTGATTTTTAACGCAAATTAATACACTTTCAGGTTGGTAGAAGTGAAAAACAAAAAATTACACTGACCACTTACTCATACGTTTTTTTTTGTTTTTGTTTTTATGCTAAAACTCTGTACAAACACTCAGACATTCACACACACTTTACCTATAACTAAATTGGTTTTTGACTGTGATTTAAATTTTTGTTTCTAAATTATCACTCTTTATTTCGTTGATACTGGCTGCAACTCCTTTTGCCTTCGCTTCTACTACGAGCGCATACTCGTACTTTTTTTACAACTGTATACACACACACACACGATCCATTTTTTGGAAACAATGATACCGTTTCGTTACCCCCATCTCCGTTATATTGCGTTTCGAACATTTCACTCCTCTCTGCTCTCCTCTGCTAAAACTCTTCACTCCAGATATGTTTTTTCTTTAATGTATGCGGCTCCCTTCCGACCAGCCCCCAACTCACGCATACTCGTCGTTGGTTTCGAAGTAATGCGACGGTTGCGCTGGTGGTGGCAATAGCGGCGGCAGTGCCGTTGCGGACGCCGACGGCAAATGTAGTATTGGCGTTAGTCCAGCTGCTAATGGTGTTGTTGGCGGCGGTGGTGTTGTGCTGCCGGGTGACAACTTTATCGGCACCTGGTGTTGTTGGTGCTGCTGTTGATATTGATGGTGATGATATTGGTTGGGTTGTTGTTGCTGCTGATGCATCTGATGCACCTGGTGGTGGTGGTGCAGCATATTCCCACGACTACTGCTGTTGCCATTACTGTTGCTGCCTCCTCCAGCGTAATGCGTCATCGTTGTGAGTTCTTCGTTGCCATCAAGAAAGCTGTAAGCGCCTCTACCACCAACGCCAATATAGCCATTGCCACTGCCGTAGTTTCTGCCGCCATCGCCACCACTACTGCCACTGCCACCGCTGCTGCTACCGCCACCGCCACAGCTATTGCCATTTGTACCACCCCCCACTAAAATGTTTGCGTTGCCGCCTCCACTGCCACTACCGCTGCCACAACTGGTGTTGCTATTGCTGTTGCAATACTGCATCAGCAGATTCTACACCATGTTCACGTACTTGTCTTGTGGCGACATGTAGTCCAGGCCATTTTGCGAGAAGGCCTGTGCCGAAACGGTGCCGGTGAAGGATGAGCCAGGCGATAGCCCGAAATTCGAAGCGCTATAGCCGGTGTGGCCCATGTTGTAGTTGACTTGATTCTGATTGCTAAAGTACTCCATTTGCGAGTAGTAGGCTGGCGACTGCGTGTAGTTGTTGGGGTATTGATTATATTGATTATGCCAGAAATTGTAATCATGGTTGGGCATGTATGCCGAGTGGGCGGCGGAGTGATGCGCCGACTGTGCGGTTTGTGCGGCATGTGCTGCGGCGGCAGCCGATTGTGGTGACATTGGCGTAATGGGCGGAGATGGTGTGGTGATGCTAGAGCTCGAGTCCATGGGCGTTATATTGCCGCCGGGTTGCACTAGACGTGGATTCGTCGCTGCCGCTGTGCCATAGATGCTGTGATGATGCGCTGCACTGCTGCTAATATCGCCGCCTCCATCCTTCAGGGAATCGTAGGTGGAGCGCAAGGAGCCGTCATTGCCGACCGGACCGCCTGGGTAACCGGCGCTGATGTGTTCTTTCTTGCAGACAATGCTAACGGGGCTAACGGAGGTGGCAGGTGTGGGCAGTAGTGGTGAAGAGTTTTGATGAGCGGCTACCGAAGCATTTAGCGAATTTACGGTGGCCACCGATGGGCCGGACGCCAGGGAATTAATGCCACCACCAGCGGACATATGATGCGGGTGTGACGAGTGCGCGTGCGACGATATAGCCGAACCGGATGTGGGCGCTATCGCTGAGCCGGAGGAGGACGCATTTAGGAAGGAACTATGATGGGATTTAATAGACTGTGCGACTGCGGCGGCGGCAGCAGCAGCTGCTGCAGATGACCCACCTCCACTATTCGAGTTGTTCGCATTGCTGCCAGAGCCCGATGAATTGTTCGATTTATTGCCGCTACCACCGCTGCCGGACGTCGAATGCGATGAGTGTGAATTCGGTTTGTTCGAGGAGCTGGAGTTGTTATTGTTGCTATTATTGCCACTATTGGATGAGTTGCGCGACGAAGAACAGGAGCTGGAGCCGGAGTTGACATTCTTCGAATTGTTAAGGCTGTTCGATTGCTGTTGCTGCTGAAGTTGCTGGCGACATTTGGCGCGTCGATTTTTGAACCAAACCTTGAGAGATGGAAAAGAAAGAAAGAGAGAGAGATTTCCAAAAGTTAATTAATATGTGGACTCGGACGTTGAATGAATAATTTAAGTTTTGAAATTAATTTTAAAATTGAAACAAAAATAAAAACTTTAGGTTGTATTACCAAAAAAATTTTATTTTAATACAAAAAAATATTAATAGTGTTCAATGATTTTGAAATTGTTCAACAAAACTTATAAATATTAGATCTAAAACTTAGAAAATATATTAGATTTTACAACAATTTCACAAATTCAGTGATATTTTTTTTTTTGGAATTCGAGAATTAAGATTGTTTTGTTGATAAAACATTTTAAATACATGAAAATGTAACATTGTTGTTGTTTTGCTTCAATTATTTTCAAGTGATTAAATGTGAGGAATATTTCTTGGCACAAGGCAAATAAATTGAAGTACACAATTTTTTTATTTTTAAATAAATGGGGGTACATCTTCATATATTGCACAAGTAAAGCCCCAAGGACCCCAAAATAGCGAACTTTATTGTTTATTATGAAAAGAGAAGAAAATTTTGGGCCGAAAGCTCAACTACATATTTGCTAAATTAGGCCTTCTCCCAGTTATACACACTTGAAGTTGACCAAAGGAGACTAGACTAGTCGGTCTGAAAGACTTTGCTAGTGAGTAGTCTGCTCTTTAGAAGGAAATTTGATGTCAATTTTACATTGCGTGAACAATGGAGTAATCCAGAGTGCATTCAAAGAAATTGTATGGGTATTTTCTTTGTCGATGGATCCAAAAATGATAGAGTTTCTGGAGCCGGGTGACAGTTAGCAAAAAGTATCACTTTAAATACAATGGTCTTTTTAGTCTGAGTGTTTTAGGAGCCACTAAATCTCTTGGTGCTGTTTGGCTCGACCTTTTCAAATCTCAATAAGTATCATTACGTAATGGGAGGAATGGCAGCTGTTCTCCAAAGGGAAATTTTTGCTATTCTGAAAGTAGCAGAACGGATAATTGGGAGGAGATGGAGTGGGAAATAGATTGGAGTCTTTAGTGGCAGTGAGGCTGCACTGAAGGCCCTGGAGAACGCAAAGCAAATCTCAAAAATTGCCCATTACCCCGCAGTTACCCCAATAATCGGAATCAGTTCTAAAGGAATCATGAAGTGAATCAGATATTATGCAATTTACATAAAGAGCGATGGTCCGACTTGTACTTATATGGGTTATAGAACACTGGGTTGTTCAAGGAACTGAAATTGCCAATGAATTGACCAACTGCGAATCAGCGGTTCCCCCACAAGGGCCAGAACCGATAATGGAAATCAGTTCTGCAGGAATCGTGCAGAGGATCAGCGATTATGTATGCGATTTACCTAGAGAGCGATGGTCTATTCTAGAAGAACTGCAAAACTGCAAAGTGTTTTATGACAAGTCTGAACTGAAAACTGTTGAATTTGCTTCTAAAACTGTCCTTCTTAGAGAAGGCAGATAGCACTGAATACTTTCTCTGTGAGTGGCCTGCCTTTGCTAGAGCAAGGCAACGAATTTTGGGTTCAGATGACATGAGAATGAGTAAAATCGTGCTCTCAAACTGGAGGATATTTTCAGATTTGCCAAAGAATCTGGAAAATTCTCCCAGAACTAACTTTATCTATCTCTGTCTCAGTCTCTATTTTATACCGTCCCTTTCTCTCTGACACTTGTCGCCTTTCCTCCTTGACTAACAACCATTTTACTTTCCAGTGATACGAATGCAATTGGAGTTTTAGCCTTTGTGCTTTAGGAGTTACCATTCTCTCGTTGCTTCTAGGCTCTCCTTTTTCAAATTTCAATCCATTATATCTCGCTGTGGTATGAAAACCACATGAGCTCCTCTACACACTGTTGGGATGTATGCCGGTGTGAGATTATTCCGCATGATCCCAACCAGATGTGGTAGAATTAATTCTGGACATTGCTATAGTACAACCAGGTAAATAGGTTTTTACCCAGTTTCCAATTCTTGGAAACAGATTTATATTCCGAAAAATGGCCCATAAAATCGATTTTCGGAATATGCCAACCAGATCGCCACATAGCGGGCACAAAGAAACTCATAAACTTTACCTAAGTGGCCTAAATATTGGCCGATGATTGCTCTAGCCCATAGACCTCACCAAACGGTTCTTTTCATGGATGTAATGGCTGTTTTTGAATGGCTTCGGATTGCTCTTTAGTCAAAATAAGAAAATTTTGCTTTTTTATGTAGTGATTAACCCAAAAATGGGCCTTATCGTTGAACAAAATTCGGATTCCAAATAGCTGATCTTCGGCGAGTTTTTCAAGAGCCCAACGGCTGAAATTATGACACTTTGAAAGATCGGCCGGCTTCAAATCATGGACTAGTATATCCTTTCAAATCAAGATCTTTGCGTAAAATCGCCCACGTAGTGCCATAAGATAGGCTAAATTGTTGAGATCGACGGAATAAATTCATCTGGGTCTTCAGCAAAGCTCTTATTTACAGTCGAATACAGAGAATATCACTTCGGGCTGTACGTGGTCTAATCGGTCGAGTCTCATCCAATAATGTTAAATTATTCTCACTTTTGCCGATGGTTAGGACGGCCATAAGTTGGCCTGAGCGCGCGAAGAACACTTTTCACAGAGCCCGATTTTCGTAATACAATTTCACGTTTTTTAAACGTAGTTGAGGCGTAAGTTTTTCTATGATGAAATATCAATGAATACTGAGGAAAAGTATGTATTTAGAGTGACAGTAGACACGCGTGATCTGTCGAAAAAACTCTATTGGAAGAAGTACCTTCAATCCGATCACGCTTTATATTCGATGCAAGATTGCCATTTATTAACACTTTTTCCCACATGAAATCACAATCAGCAAACGCAGTAGTAGTTTACGAAACTCGCATTTTTGAAGTGAAACTTCTTAGGCGTTGATGGTTGATGGTGAGCGAGAATGGAGGGTAAAATTTCAAGGCCATGCAACGTTTTGGGCATTTTCGTTCCGCGAGAGAGAAAAAAGATATAACGTAGAGGAAAAGCAGAGAGAGAGACAAAGATATACCTTATATATATCTTAGATACACTTTAGTGTTTTCATGAGTTTTTCCTTGAGGTTGCAAATTTCTAGTAAGAAATAACATTGCCTACTTGTTTGCGCTTGTTAGTGCAAACTTGTAGGAAATATATACGCCAAAAGGTAGGCACCAAAAACGCCTACTTTTTGGCGTTATATTTCCTTGTTGCCTACTGTTTGGGGCATTTTTTGGTCCGAATTTTTTTGGCGTTTTTTTTTATGCCTACTTTTTGCGGCTCATTTCCGTTTCCTGGCTTGTGCGTATATAAAGTGTATAAAGTGCTATCCATTCCGGCGTCGGATTTATTGGCATTTCCTTGCGGTAATTTGTGCCGTTGCTGCGGTCCTGGCATCGCTGCGTTTGAGCGGGTGATAAACGCTCGGAGTAGTGCGCGTTGTTGCCCCGGTTTGTGTCCGGCGATTACCTACACCGGTGAACCCCTTCTCCGTTTTTTGTAAATTTTGTCTATTTGTATTCTCTGCAAATGTTGTGAACTTATTTAGATGTATATTCTTTCTCTGTCTCTCTCTCTCTCATTCTCTCTTGGGTCTCTCCCTCTTTCTTTGTCTACCTTGTAAGTTTCACTTCTGTTATGTGCACTACGCTACAAGCACTTTTTTTATTTTCCCGCTCATTCATAAAAGTTTATGCATTTTTGCATTTCACTTAGGTCTTAATTCTGACTTTTACTTTAATTTGGATGCAATTTAAGAAAAAATAAAAAATAAAAAAATTTTTTTTGTTCAGTTAACCTACTCTCAAGCGGTAAAAATTCACTTTTATCATTCGTTTGTTGTTTGATTGCGCAGATAAAGCAATTAAAATACGCAAAATGACAATTTAACGATTTATATTTTTTCGAATTTCGCTGACAAAAGCAGTTTCAGCAACCGACGACGAAGAGAAAACTTCAAAGCGCACGAAAATGCCACAAAATTCTAAATTATTGAAAAATTAAATTTCATTCTTCATTAAGTGATTTCAAAAGTGACTATTTCAAGGCTTAAGCAACAGCGGAAGAGGATGATCAGAGCGAAAAGTGAAAATCTAACATTTCAAATATGCTCAGGAGCAACTATTGAGGGAACCGAAGGGTGCCCCACAGAGTCAAAGCGCTGAGTCCTTTATTGAAATTTCAAAATCAATGCATTACACTTGACAATGGAACGCAAACTCAAAGAAAACTGAAATTTAATTCGCATTTTACAGTTTTGCCATTGTCAGCGCCGGCAAAAGAGGGCTGGGATGCGCTTTACCGAGCGCTATGAGCAATTTGCCAACCTTTTTATCAAACGCACGAGTTGTTTTTTTTTTGTGTTTTTGTTTTTTGTGCGGCAGCAATGCATGAAAAGATGGTTGGGGGTGTTAAGAGGGTAATGAAATTTGATACGCCTTGTTTAATGCGTTTTTCTCCCGTCTCGCACACCGTACACCGCACATTACAGGCAACTTGCGGCGGGGAAGGGCGGCGTGGCACGTAGGCGAGCGGTTGGAGGTGGACAATCAGACAGACACTATGTCAAATAAAACGCCCTCAATCATTTTACTGATTTCAATGAAATGCTCGAGTGCACACGGCCGACCGACCGGCTATGGGCGCAAGTGCTAAAAAGTGTCGAATGGAGTGGAGTGAAGTGAATTGCAGTGGAGTGTGGGGTGGTGTAGTGTGGTGCGGTGTATTGGCGGCGGCGAGAAATGTGCCTGCGGCTGCTGTTGTCGCTGCTGTCTATGTAGTATCGTGTGGCAAGTGTTGGTGCTGATTTCTGGCAGCGCAAGTGTTAACGTCGCAAGACCGGGTAATAATGGGTGCTTGCCTTTCGCTTGCTTCACTTGAGTGTTGGGTATGCGGTGAACTCACTTCCTACTTTTTTTCAGCAGGCGCTTGGAGGTGGGGCATAATAAATTCGGTTGTTTGGAATGCTAACCATTAACAACTAACACCATGAGGCGCATTACATAAGTGTGTGTGTGTGTATGTGTTTGTTGGTGTGCTTGGGCATGTATAAATGTAACAATGTGCGCTAGTGCGCTGCCGCATTCATTATACAATACTAAAATCACTGAAATAATATTCGCAAACGGCATCGAGAATTGAAAGCACAGCTGTTCAGACCAAAGAGATTTCTCGCGTGCGCGCTGCTCTTCAGCATTTATTTGACACCAAAAGCTTGCGCGAGAAGCGGTCAGCTGCAGAGCGGGGAATGGTGCGGCCGGCAGATGTAAAGCGAAGAGAAATTCATATGCCAGCACTTTGCGGATGTTTCCTCTTTGCTGTGGCAGCTGCTCCCCTTTAGCATAACAAACAAGGATAAGTGAATGCCGCCGCCTGCTGGCTGTTACAGAAGTTAATGGGATGTTTGTTGCCAAGCAAGCGAAGAGGGTGAAATAAGTGGGTGGGTGGGTGGTGGGCGCACTCAACAATATAATCGAGTCAATTTTCTTAAGCACGCGTGCATACACACATACACACACAGACACACACACCCGCACTTTGGCAAGCACTGCCAACACACGTTTTTATCCTTTAGCCGTGAGCCGATTGAATAACTTCATCAGTGAACTGCTTTGCAATTTGCTCTCGGGTTTGTTTGTCTGTTTGTCTGTTTGTTTATTTGTTTGTGTTGTGGCGTGCACACGCGCGTGACTTTTTGCACTTGCTGCTGTTGGCGCTGCAATGAAAACATTTGTGTATTTTTTTTTTGATTATTTGGTCCGTAGAGTGCCACTATAATTTATTCATTAATGCCATTTCCGTTGGTTACTTGGAAAGTTTTTACTTTCTGCTGCTTGACACTTGACGTGGTTTTGTTGTAACTGCGTTAACACCAACAACAGTGTGGCACTCGCACTAAATAAATAAACAAACTCAACAGTGTGCCCACTCGACACTTTGACGCTGCGCTGCGCCAGTTAATGTGAATGACAATCAATGGTGGCTTTATTTTCGCTTTAATTGGTGTGAGAAAATGGCAAAATGACGAGTTTTTAATGCTGCGTTATTTTCTGAGTTCCTTCAGCACACACATTTGGGGGTATCAATAGGGTTAGGTTAGGTAGTAATGGTTGGCCAGAGAGTGGGCCCACTTGGTGGTATAAATAAGTTCACCCAACAATTTTTTTTTTACTTGATGCTGTAAAATTTTAAAATACAGCATTTTCGAAGAAGTTTTGCTTTTCACTTTTTTACGCAAGTATAGGGTGACCAAAAAAAAGGTTTTTTCTAATAGCGGTCGCCCCTCGGCAGGCAATGGCTAACCTCCGAGTGTATTTGTGCCATGAAAAAGTCCCTCATAAAAAATCATTTGCCGTTCGGAGTCGGCTTAAAACTGTAGTCTCTCCATTTGTGGAAGGACATTAGAACGCACGCCACAAATGGGTAGAGAATCTCAACATCCTCTTATTTTTCGAAGGCTGCGAGATAATTTACCTCTAAATTTTGTATTTTAAATGTTGGTTATTTATTATTATTATTATTCGTTTTTAAACCTCATAAATTCGACATATTGGAACTGGAGATCTTGTCAGTCTTGCAAAACTGTAGATACCAAGAATATCAAAATTTTTTGTAAATATTCTTCAAATAAAATAATTAAAAAAGAAATGTAGAGAATTAAATTCAGAGGATATTGTTTTTTTATCAGATACAAGAGTGAAAAATTTGCGAGGTTTACTTAGAACCTAACTTCTAAGGGGATAAGCCCTTTTTAGGGCTAAATCAGTGATGCCCAGCGCTAAGCTAGAACGCTCGATTGGTTTTTGCAAAACTCGTAGGCATTCATTTTCCAAAATTATTACTCCATAAAAAAGCAAGGTAATCGCGCACCAACCCATTCGGCTACGACGGCAGCCTGTCAAGCGAAAGGGGTGAAGGAAAGTCTTTTCCACTACCTATGTGAATGTCCAGGGCTCGCTCGGGCACGACTCCGCTCCTTCGGTAAGCCTAAGCAAATTAATGAGATCTCAGACATAGAGTTAAAGAATTTGCTGCTATACTTGGACCTCACTAAATGGATCGGTTCTGGTCACTAATTAGGATTATTTCAGTGGGAATATTCAACCACTCCAACAATAACAACAACAAAGCATATTGGAGTGAACAGAGCTCAATACCTTGGAAGCCCATTTACGGCAGATGGAGGATGCGGTGTTTTCGCAAGGGTGCAGAAAGCATGAAAGGCGGTGTACATACTAAACTTCGAATCTTTCATTCAAACGCCAAGCCTGACCTTCTCCATGCTTGCGAAACATGCGCAAATGCTTATAAACCGCAGTCTGAGGTACATCCTGCGCATTTGATGGCCAGACAATTGCATGTCGATTTCAACAAAAACCACTCGCGTAAGAAATTAGATAGCAAAACTGGACGGGGCTCGGCCATACACTACGCAAGGGAGGCATGGAGATCAGCAGACAATCACTAGACTGCAATCCCTAGGGTTAAGGCAACCAAGGCGCACCTAGAGGCTCCTGGCACATTGGCATCGAAAGTGAAAGTGAAAGCTGTGAAGAAAAACCTGACGTGGCAGCAAGTAAAAGCAAAAGCAGGGCACAGAGCAGAGTGGAAAAATTTTGTTTTGGCCCTATGCTAAGCAACGGAGCTCGAAAAACTATGATGACGATGATGAAAAGTAAGGCATATGAGCATTTATTTCTTCGGATGCCTTTTATATGGAATTGTCAAAAAAGTATGCAACAAAATTTGTTCAAAACCAACTCGAGTTCAAGTTCTCACTTCATTATACTAAAAGTGAATGGGCTTTAAATCTGCATACCAAGAATTTTTCTAAAGATTCCATTTAAAAGTTAAATTAAATTTTTTGATTTTGTGAAAAGTTTTAAAATTTGATTTATGAGGTTATATAATTAATTATATTTAAAAAAAATTTAACAATAAAAATGTTACGAATATTGTAAGAGTATAAAGTGACTTTGTAAGTGAGTATGTAAGCAAAAGTTTATAGTGCAAAACAAAACGGGTGGTTAGGAACTATATGAGTATATACAGCCGTTGAAAAATACTTAAGAACGACACCCAGTTCTCTCCATTTGAGTTTTTTTTTTCAATACATCCACTTAAATTTTTTGCATATTAGGTTTTATTTTATAAATTAAAAATGTTTTCAATCTATATCAGTCTTTTTGCCTAAGAAAAGCACATTTTTTTTAATTCATGTACAAAAGTTAATACAATTTGAAATTCCTTTGAGAAAAGTTCTTAAGCAGGAAGCAAAATAAAAGTCAAATCATACATTCTGTCAAAAAATATCGGGTTCATTTAAAAAGCGCACGTTACTCATATGTCCAAATTTTTTTTGCTGGAATGTTGGTACAACTGTCCTCTATAGTGCCGCAGAGCTTGAGCGTCTTCTCTCAATTAGCTTGTTTTAGGCATTTAATTACATCAGTCAAACGCAGGTGTGTGCGGTTTTCACTTTGGATTAAAATATCGAACGAAGAATTTGCCTAAAATATTGTGTTTTGAACGAGATTTCGTGTGCCGGATCAATGAAAATATTGCAAAAAGCCTATGGTGAGTGTACTTGATCAAAAAAACGGGCCTACTTTTGCAGAGGGTGTAGAAGTCGTGGAAGATTTACCCCGATCTGGTCGCCCATCAACGTCTTCAACGGATGAAAACGTCGGCAAAGTCAAGGAAATGGTGCTGGAAACCCATAATTTTAGTGTGAGGGAGGTAGCTTGTGACCTCAGCGTGTTTCACAAATCAATTCGCAACATTTTACATCATCAATTGGGCATGAGACGCGTGGCTGCTCGACTTGTTCCAAGAGAGTTGAATTTCTTTCGAAAAATTCATCGGAAGAAAGTGGCTGAAGACATGATTGAGCAAGTGAATTCGAAGCCAACGTATCCTAGCAAGTCACGAGACGTGGGTGTAAGAGTTTGGCATGCAAACCAGTCAACTGACGGAGGAATGGCGCTGCCCACATGAACCGAAACCCACAAAGCACGTCAAAGTCGGTCAAAAGTGAAAGTCATGCTACTCGTTTTCTTTGATTCTCATGGTGTTGCGCACTCGGAATTCATTCTAATTGGTTCTACGGTAAGTAAATAATATTATTTGGAAGTTATGCGACTTTGAGAGAGAATGTGCATAGGAAACGGCCCAATCTGTGAAAAGAAATCTCATGGATCTTGCACCATGTTAACGCACCGTCGCACAAGGCTTATATTGTGAACACTTTTTTGAGCAAAAAGTCGACAAATATCATCGAACACCCACGGTTTCAGAAGAAGCAGCGCTGATTATCGCTGGAATGTATCCAATAGAGATATTGGCAAACGAAGCTGCAGTATTGGCTGACACTGAAACGTAAGGCATCGTAGTACGGGAAACTAGTACCCAAACTTGGCAGCAAAAATTAAATAATACAACGAAGGGCTGCTGGACACATCGCTGCATTCCAGACTTGCGAAGCTGGATTGAAAGAATACACGAAGAAGTGGATTTTTATCTGAAGCAATTTTTAACCGGGCATTCGGTTCAAACATGAATCGGATCCCACTTGCGATTACTGTGGGGTAAACGCGATAGAAGACGTTCACCTCGTATTCTTGGAATGCAAGCGTTTTTATGGCTCTAGATCGAAGTTTCGGCGCATATTTAAAGGAAACTTCGATCCAGATACATTCGTGCAATCCATGCTACAAAGCCGGGAAGAATGGACGGCAGCATGCGATGTCATAGCAGAGACTATGAAAAAACTAGGGACCCTCGAAAGACTACGACGAATGACCGGCGACTAATTCGCCTTTCCCCCCCTCCACGATGTAATGCTTGGCGGTTGTCCCGTGGGGTGCGGAGTTTTGACGAAACAACAGGCTTGTTCTGGTTTCAAAGAGCCACTTGAGAGTAGCGCGCTACCACAACGCCCATGAAAAAAAAAAACCCACCGTATTCACCGGACTTAACCCCCTGTGACTTTTTGCTTTTCCCAAAACCTAAATTGCCACTCCGCGGACTACGATTTGAGTCGATAGAGGCCATTGTGGAGAATTCGTTGACGAAGATCTCTTCAAACGCGTTTTAAAGCCCCTTTGATGACTAGACTAATCGTTAGCTTATGTGGGTTGCTTCGAGTGGAGCCTATTTTGAAGGCGACAAAATAAATTTTGATGATAAAACAATTGTTTTGCGTATTATTGAACAATTGTCGGTACTTTTTTGACATAATATAAATGCGGACGAAAAATAAAAGTGTACATTAAGAATTAAATTTGTTGAAAATCCTTTTTGCTTTATTACTGCTTTGCATTGAAATTATTAAACCTCTGCAATGTTCAACTGCAATGAATTCTCATGCTGCTTTGACCTTTTCAAAAAACTGACCAAAATCGGTGATATTCTGTGTACTGAGTTCATCTTTTACGTCGTTCGAAAGATGTTCTTATTGCATTAAAGTCGGCACTCGAAGATGCTCGATCCTGAACACTGCTCAAATTGTCCTCGAAAAACTTTTTTGCCACTGTATTTTGCCACTTAAGTATTTTTCAACGCCTGTGGTCAGGGCAAATAATTTTCACTCTCCCGAATTACGCAATACTCTTTTTGCACTACTTACAAAACTAGACGTTCCTTAATGAATTGAACAACTTGAAGATCATTGCACAACTTTTGTAACGAATGCGTACAACAAATAATTTCAATGGCGCACAGCAAATAATTACGAAATTTGAAAGATGTAACAATATAACAAGTCAAACAAGAGCTCACTAATAGCGCCCGACAAAACAAACAGATTCTTATAACAAAGCTTTTCACAATTGCCAAATTACCCATATTTCTTGTGCCGTCTTATGGCTGAAGAATAAAATAAAACTTTCCAAATATGAAAAAGCAGCAAATGAATGGAAAATTTGCGAAGCATTCAATACAATTTTCACAGTACTTATTTACGAACATGCACACATACATACATACATACGCACAAATCACATAGCCAATAAAGAGCTTTCGAATGCTGTCTGGCAGACGCCAAGTAAGAAAACAAAAAATACTTTGTTGAAGGCAATGAATTGCAATTTTATGTAATATGGCGAGATTAATTAAGGAATACATATACAGACATATATTTATGTACGCACATAGATATGGTTGAAAGAAAAATGCGGAGAAAGGAGCAAATTATTGCGTATGACATAGACTAAATCAATGGCAGAAATGAAATGGAGAGGAAGTGAAATGAGGAAAGTCACAAACTGTGAGGAGCAGCTCAGTAAACGACGTACATAGGCGCCAATTATGTGTAGTAAAACACTATGTATACATATATATACATATGTATATGCACAATAATACAAAATCAATTAATAAATAAAAAATAAAAAAATTCGAGACTGTCGAAGAAAAAGTAATAAATAAACGTTAAGCCAATTAATTACGCTGACGACACAAATTTCTGTTGCACTGAGTGTAAAGTTGTGAAAAATTGTGATTTGTTAAATCAACAACAATTACATACATACATACATACACACATACATACATATACTTGGCAATACTAAATACACCGGAAGCGAGAATAACGAATTTTAAAAGCGTTCACAATTTTCCAACGTGCAATCCAATGACACTCAGTGAGCGAAAATTTTTAATCCTCAGTGAGAAAATTAATTCGGGAAACAGCTGCCTGGTGTAAACGAAAATGTTGAATTTATTTATGACTGCGTCTATGCGTGCGTGTGTGTGTGTGTGCGTACGTGTTATACCGTACAAAGTCTACTACTGCGTGGCGTTCATTGCGTGCTGGTGACAATCTGAGCGAGTACGCGCGCCCTAAATACACAGCAGCGTTTCAGGCGTACAAACACAAAAGAGTTAAGTATACACACGCACGCATGCACACATACACACACAACGCTACAATGCAGTTGTAAATGGAAAATGGCAATGTGGAATAGCCGAATGTAGGGTGTCGTGCAGCAGATAAAATGCGGCAATATTTGTAGAAACAACAATAACAGCAACACAAATTTAATCAAAATCAAAATGGTAGGCGCTAGGGTGTCACCACCAGAGCACACTTTCTCATGGCAGACTGTTAGTGGAATGCTCGTGTGTATGCATGCATGTAAAATCCCGTTTGTAACGCCGTTGCTTGTTGGTTGGTCGTTCGCTCGGTTATCAGCGCCTGTCGGTTAGTTTTGATTTATGACAAGGCAGCAGCGCCCAGCAGCCAACATTACAAATGCTTCACCACTGGCTGTCGCTTAGCGTGGCTACACACCACCCCTAGCACGCGCAAACCCTCTAACATTTCATATTTATGCCACTATTAGGGAGCATACATACATACATACATTCATACATACATACATACATTCATACATACGAGCGTACATATGTGTGTGTGTGTGCATAACAGAACACGGGCGAGTGGCAGGGCGTAAATGTTTGCGCTGTTTTGGTGCAGATAAGCTGTGGAAAATTATTACATTATTTGTATTGGTCGACGGCAGCCACGAACGCACAAGCACAGTCCTCCCCACCGCCTAGCCACTGCCGGGCGCCTTTGTGACGACGACAACCAACAAAGTTTGCTGCATTAGTGTGGGTATGCGCATGTTCGTGTACATTCAGGTTTCATTGCGTTCAATAAATATTTCTCCCATGTCAGTTATCGTTTTTTTTCCACCTTTCTAATTTTCCCAAATGTCCGCCCTATCAATAATGTCAGCTAACACTGTACCTATGTATGCATGTGAACTGAGGTATGTGAGTGTGTGTGTATTATGCAGTTGTTCAATGCAAAAGTTCACTTTGATTTGCGGATTTTATACTCCACGGAGCTGAGTTCTGCGGTGGTTGTATGGAAGGTTTTTTCGCTAGCGAGATGAATATCATTCAATTAATATTACAGTAACGATTTGTGTTATTATTTATTGGTGCGCTTGGTTTGGCGACTGCGGTGGCAGTTATACACAGCCGTAAATGCATATCATGATTTGTTTCGTGCTAACTTTAATATTTAGTCAGGGGTTACTTGGTATTATGAGTATGGCGGTTTTGAAAATGGGCTTGAAAAAATAATTTGCACGGGCAGACAAGCCACATAAATATTCGTGAGCGGCATAAACAGTTTACCGAATTTAAAAAAATAAACAAGTTGAATAGTTAAATCAATAAATTTATGTCACAAATATGAAATTTGTTGCTTAAACGGTGCTATTGCACTGGAATATATTAAAAAATATAATATTTTCATATGAAAAAAAATAAAAATTGCCAAGCATTAAATGCCAGCTGAGACTATTTGCAAAAAGGAATTTATTAATTATATTTTTTTCAGAGCTGTTCCATGGCAAGTGACAAGGGACTCAAGTATTTTGAATATTGACGTAAATTTTTCCAACAAATTTATTTATTTTCCGGCTTGAGCAAAATAAGAAGTAAACTGAATAAATTAAAAAAAAAAAATTGTATTTAATTATGAAATTCATACAATATTGAAACTTTGGGTAATGAAGTATTTTTAAGTTAAACATCGTCGATTACTTTTAACATCACAAAAAAGTTTTCTAAATAAATGATATTTTTTCAATAAAAAATAGTATTTAAAAATTTATATTATATCCCAAACAATTTAGAAAAAGAAGAATTTACAATATGAAATTTTTGTCAAAAATTTTTAACAAAAAATTTATATTTGATACCAAAAAATTTAGAAAAAATTTTTAAGTACTATTTTTTATCCGAAAAAATATCTTTTTTTGTTCAAAATTTTTGGAAAAAATTTTACATTGTAAATTCTTAAGATAACACATACTCTCAACACATTTCATTTTTTTGAAAATTTGCAAATTTAAAAAACTTAATGTTTTTTGGCTCATTTTTATATTTTAATTTAAAAAAATCAATTATTTTTAAATTAATAATTTTGAGATTCATTGACTGCTGGGAATTTTGGCCTAGAGTTTTTACAGTGAAATACATTCGATTACCTGTAACATTCAAAAACAATTTTTAAAATTTTCTTAGATAAAACGCATAAAAAAAATTAAATTTATTTCAAAAATAAAATATTTTGTTATATTTTTTTTGAGAAAAAATTATAATTTTTTTATATGTTTTTTGGAAAAAAAATATACAATAATTTTTTTATATCGAAAAAAAAATATTTTTAATAAAAAAAATCTTAGAAAACAATTGTTATAGATAAAACATATAAATAAAAAAAATTTTAAAAAAATATATATACGTATGTATATTTGAAAAATTTAATTTCATAATATATAATACAAAAAAACAAACAAAAGCAATTTTTTAAATTTTCTCAGATAAAACGTATAAAAAAAATAATTTAATTAAAAAAAATAAATAAATAATATAGGAAACAATTTAATTTTTTCTAAAAGAAATATTAGAAAAAAATTTGTATACACAAAACATATAAATAAAAAAAATGTTTTTCAAAAAAAAAAAAAATATGTATGAAAAATTTAATTTCATACTATATATTTAATATAAAAAAATTTAATTAAAAAGGTTTTTTTCGCAAAAAGTTAAATGTTTTTATAATATGTTTTTGAAAAAATTAAATGTTTTTATACTTTTTTTGAAAAAAATAAAATTTTTTTATTTATATATATTATTTTATCTATAACAATTTTTTTGTAAGATTTTTTTCAAGGGAAAAAAATAATCAATTTTTTATTAAAATCTTTTCGGAAACATGTTTCTGTTCAAAATTTCTATGCTGCAATTTTTGAAAAGCAATAAAGAAATAAAATTGAGATTTATTCATTTTTGAAAGTTTAAATATAGAGTTTTTGAAGTGAAATATATTCGATTGCTTTTAACATTCAAAAGAAATTTCTAAACTTTTAGTATAAAAAATACTACACTAAAAATGTAAACAAAAATAATTAAATAATATTTTTAAAATTCAAGAGAAATTTCTAAACTTTTAATTAACAACTTAGTGTAGTAGTTTTAACAAAAATTTAAATAACGGTTTTAGAGTTATTCAATGTTGAAAATTTTAGTACATGTAAATACGCGGTGTGTAACAAAAAAACTTTTTTCCCAAAACTGTTGAGCTAAAATTGACATTTTTTCCACTAATTTTTTTTTAACGAATAAATTTTGTTTTTTTTTTATCCAAAAAAAACATTCAAAAACCATTTTTAAAAAATTCTCAAAAAACAAAATAAAAATTAAATTAACTTTTTTTTCAAAATAGTAGGTTTTATCTTAAAAATTGCAAAAAAAAATTTTAAAAATGTTAAAAAAGATCGAAAAATTTCACATTAAAACCAATTACAAAAATTTTCAACATTGAGTAAATTTCAAAATTATTAGAGAATTCTAATAATTGCTT
The DNA here is from genome assembly GCF_028408465.1 of Anastrepha ludens. Taxonomy (NCBI): domain Eukaryota; kingdom Metazoa; phylum Arthropoda; class Insecta; order Diptera; family Tephritidae; genus Anastrepha; species Anastrepha ludens. Next base: position 20,202,513 of record NC_071499.1, on the reverse strand, counting down.
AGTAGTAAAATTTACTGCTCCCAGAACGGAAGAAATTCCTACTAAATGTAATAAAATAATAGTTAAATCAACGGAAGCTCTTCAGTGAGCGATAAGGGATGATAACAGTCTCAGCTCCGTTTTTTACTATTTTTCTGACTACCTACGAGGTATTTTTAAGATAAATCGGTTCAACAGAAGTTCTTTGATTTACAAAAAAGGGAATGTACACGTAGTCCAAGTTTTGATGCTTTTTGAAACTCAAAAGTTGGCAACGCTGCCATTCGCTGGACTGTATTTTGCAATAGCTCGATTCATTCTGGTATTTCATAGTCTTTACGCCCTTAAAATATATAAAAAATATGAAGTGTAGCTTCTGTAGGCATTTCGGTAGTTCACAAGGTCCTTGGTTTTGTGCAAAAGCGCTATTTAGCAGTTAAAGAATCTTCAAAGAATTTTCATTAACTTTTGTTGGAATGCAATTCGTACGGTTACACCCACAAACCTTGCTGCAATAATAGGATTATTCTTTTCAAATTACCATTAAGATTTCGCATAAGGGTAAGGGAATAATGTTTCAGGGTCACAGAATTCAAAAATATCCCGGCACACTTTTGGTGAAGGGTTATATACAGTGCGGAGCAAAACATTTACCACTGAAATAGGATAAGGGGAATACTTTCTCGTGGTAATAAAAACAGACGGACGGGCAAGTCGCCGAGTGTACATATTTCTGTCATAAAATAGATTCTCATAAAAAAATATCTGCTATTTGGAGTCGACTTAAAACTGTAGGTCCCTCTATTTGTAGAAAAATAGCAAGACGCACACCATAAATAGGAAGAGGAGCTGGACCAAATACCAAATGAAGTGTGGAAGTGCCAATTATACACATACATACAGATATAGGTTAGGTTAGATTAGTCAGGTTGCTTGTCTAAGACAAGACACTCAGTGGCCCTAAGGTCCATTGCGATACCTGATTTCAGTTGCTTAAACCACTTAGATTTGTGGAAGAAAGTAACTAGTCCCTCTAGTGGTACATTGTGCGAATTTCCCAGGTCTTCAGAGAAATAATCGTCAAAATATTTGGCAAGGCTTCTTTGAAGTGTAAGACGTTCACAGAGGAACTTGAGTTATACCGACTCAATTTCTTCTTTATCTCCACAAATCCTGCAGAAGTCATAGTGAGTTCATCTGTTGCATCCAAGCAGACATTTTGACCTTTTAAGTTTCAGTTTTGGCCAGAGCGCTTTGTGGACCCTGCGGTTAGTAGTTAGATACAACCTTCTATTAGTTTTCGCGATTGTGCTCAAGTTAATCGCAGTGTATCACTCGCTGGAGGTCAAGCTCGTTGCACAGTTCGTTTAGAGGAATGCTTATATCCTCTATTACTTGTTGAAGGTAGCCTTTCTTTGCATAATCATCCTCTCTTTCATTTACCTCCACTGAAGAGTGTCCGGGAGCCAAAAAAGTGTGGTGTTGTGTTGTTGGATAAGCATGAGGGACCTCCTGAACCCTTTAACACATCTTCAATTGATACGCGCTGCGGCCATTGCCTTGATCGCTGCTTGACTATCGACAAAAATGGTAAGGTTTGCTGGTGGTAAGTGCATTAGGCTTATCGTTTTTGCTGACTTGTCTATAGCGCAGATCTCAGCTTGCGCAGACGCTACAGCAGTGAGGAAGCAATTTAATGATGATTGTTCCGAGTACACTCCTGAGAGAAGACATGGTGACACGGATTTCTACCTGACACAGTTCTTGACGGGACAATGAATGCCTAAGACAGTATCTTCAAAGACTCGTGGACCACGTGGTCGCAGCAGACTGCTCGTTCTGCGGCAACGGTAGTGAGAACGCGCGGAACATATCTTCTTCTCCTGCCCGAGATACGCATCTGAAAGAACGTCGATCGAAGAAATGATAAAAGAAAGAATAACCACACGCAACATTGTAAATGACATGCTGCAATCGAAGTTGGTGTGGGCCAAGCTGAGAGAATCGTGCGCGTTACAGGAACTGCGGAAAAAAGAATGGGAACGCCGTAAAGAGAGAAGACAAAGAAGTAATGAAGGGTAGACAAAGACCGAAACATATATGCAGAGGCATACCGGCCAGCTTGGCTCTGCGATGCAACGCTTAAACGGCGGTATCGCAAGACAAACTAAAGCTACAGAGGTCCAAGTTAGGGTTTAGTACGTGTAGGTGTGCTGTTTCGCAAGTCCAGTTTAGTAGTAATAGTGACTGTGCATGGCCCCGAATGAGGTGCACCTTTAGCGATCAGTATGAATCGTGCATGCCGTCTATGTTGACGGAATCTATATAAGATTCCTCCTTCGAATAAAAAAAGGGGGGAAAAAGATAAAGAAGGATTTATAAGTTTTATTCATACCAACCTCGGAGCTGCTTTTCCAAGAAAGCTTTGAGTCTAGAATTATGCCAAGATGCTGGGCTTCGTTCGATAAGACTTGTGTTATTCCAGCTTTAGATGGTAACTGAAAACTCGGTGTCTTTTATCATCTAGTGAATATAACTAGTACCAGTTCGGTCTTGGCTGCGTTAACCATTAGACCGTTTGAGGTCGCCCACTTTGAGAGCTCGCTTAACGCTGATTGCATGAGCTCGCTGATAGTCGAGAGAAACTTCCCTGTCATCTGGACTTCCTTGTACATCGTTCGCATAAGCAAGTTTTAAATTCTTGTCTGGCGCATGGTAATAAGCCAAAAAATTATTTCAAAGTTAATGGTAATGTACTTTAAGCTAAATATTTTCTAAGAGCGTACAATTGTTGGCGTATGCCGATGATATTGACATCATCGGCTTAAACAACCGTGCTGTTAGCTCTGCCTTCTCCAAACTGGATAAAGAAGCAAAGCGAATGGGTCTGGTGGTGAACAAGAACAAAACGAAGTACCTCTTGTCTTCAAACAAACAGTCGGCGCACTCGCGTATCGGCACCCACGTTACTCTTGACAGTTATGATTTCAAGGTTATAAAAGACTTTGTGTATTTAGAAACCAGCATTAACATCTACAACAATGTCAGCCTTGAAATCCAACGTAGAATCTCCATTGCCAACAAATGCTACTTTGGACTAAGTAGGCAAATGAGTAGTAAAGTCCCCTCTCGAGCAACAAAACTAACACTCTACAAGGCTCTCATCATGCCCGTCCTAACGTATGGCGCAGAAGCTTGGACAATGACATCCGATGAAGCGACGTTTGAGAAAAATTCTGCGGAAGATCAAAAATCTTTGCAGGTTAGCAACGGTAAGTATCGTAGGCGACAGAACGATGCGCTGTATGAGCTTTACGATGACATAGACATAGCGCAGCGAATAAAGATCCAGCGACTACGCTGGCTTGGTCATGACGTCCGAATGGATACAAACACTCCGGCTCTGAAAGTATTCAATGCGGTACCAGCTGGTGGTAGCAGAGGAAGACGAAGGCCTCTTCTACGTTGGAAAGATCAGGTGGAGAAGGACTTGGCTTCACTTGGTGTGTCCAACTGACGCCGGTTAGCACGGGAAAGAAACGACTGACGCTGTTAGTATTGTTAAACTCGGCCAAAATCACGTAAGCGGTTATCGCGCCAATTATGAAGAAGAAGACTTTAATTTCCACGAAGCATTTCAAAGGGAAAACTGATTTGTAGAGAAAACATGTCTCAGAATGAGTTCCAGCTGCAGCTGTTTTGTTCGACACTGTAGACAGAAGATTATGCATTTCGGAGCATTCACGAATTCGTGAATATTGGTGGAAAAACTAACATTTTTGAGTAGATAATGGCAAAACTAAAATGCGCACTTGAGGCTGAATACTATTTGAGTATTTTTCACGAGAATTTCAAAATTTAATTTCGTACTTTAGTTCTACTGCTACTAACTTTTGTGCCTTTGCCACTCTACTTGGGCTCTGTGCGGTTGACGACTTTTGTGTGCACTCGATTGTCAGCGCGGCGAGACCAATGTCGCGCGTTAGCCACGTGCTTCTACTATACCTCTACTACTATCGGACATATATAATATATGTGTGTGTGTGTACAATTGCACTAAGAAGTACAAATGCTGACTTCGTTGCCATCACGTCTGGAGACAGTGCAGGTACAAAGGTGCGCTAAATGCAGACAGTAATTGATATATGACATTCGACGGCAGGGTAATTTAATATTTTTCCAGCAATGTGCACGCAAAAGCAATGTTTCCCTGCACATGCACGCGCTATGGTCAAACCGAAACAACAACAAAAAAAAAATAATAAAATAAAATAACAGAAAACGGAAAACAGAAGAAGTCAATGTGTGTGCAAGGAAATTAGGTAGTGGGAAGAAGTGAGAAATCTTAGCAAAGCGCAGGTAATGCATGGCTGAATGGATGGATGGATGGCTGGACGGATACCTTAGAAGAAACCAGCTGAATGTATTGATTTGTAGTGTACGAATTCACTTTTACGTAAAACTACAAGCGACTGCTAGTGGAAAACCAATAATTGGAGACGCACAAGCCGGCAAGCATGCAAATATGTGTAGGAGTTCATGTGTGTGTGAATGTGTTCAGTTAGTAAAGAGACAATGTGTAAAGTAGATGTTAAAAAACAAAAAAAAAGAAAACAACAATGGGTGGCGTATGTCTGCTTCTGCTGTCCTCCTCCACATGCCGTGCGGCGTGTCATTTTTCTCTTGTTTCTGCCACGTTCCCGCCACACATTCGCGCACCCCCCCGCCACGTGTACGTGCTCAAGGCAGCATTATGTGGACAAACGCCTTCAAAGGCTTCCTTGGGAGGAACGAGAAGAAGAAGAAGAAGTGGAAGGGGCAGAAGAAGAAAAAGAACAACAAACATGAGTAGTACTATTGGAAGCATGCAATTGCAATTGTCATTTAGCGGACGAGTTGCATTTGTTGTTGTTGCTGCATGCATTTGCAATGCACTACTGGCGGCTAAGTAGCCAGCACCAGCACCAGCCCCAGCAATAATGCATTAGCACTAGCTTTTTTTTAAATATTCACACACACCTACATGCATATGGAAATACAAAAAATACATGCATATGTACATACGTACATACGTCCATACATACATAAACACATACACATATTACACATTACTTATGCATGCATGTCGGCTTGTGTGTGCGCCTTGTTTGCGGATTTTGCTCGTATTCAATGTCACGTCCTTAAATTACACAAAATCGATTTTTGCAAATTTGTTGCTGTTATTGCATGTCGCGATTTTCGCGTACGTTGCATGCATTTGAAACATTTTTTTAGATTTTTTTTATATTTTATTTTTATTTATTTTTACGCTTGCATTGCATGCACTTGAAACATTTTTTTCCTATTTTGGTTTTTGTAAGTTTTTTTGTTATTTTTCATATTTTTTTTCAATTTTTTTTTTTAATTTTTTTATATTTTTATTATATTTTATTTTTACGATTACAATGCATGCGTTTAGAACATGTTTCTTCTCTATTTTAGTTTTTGTAAGTTATTTTGTTATTTTTTTAATTTTTTTAATTTACGCTTAGTACATGGCATGCATTTAAAACTTTTTTTTCCTATTTTTGTTTTTGAATTTTTTTGTTATTTTATCATATTTTTTATTTTTTGACATTTTTTTTTAATTAAAAAAATTTTTTTTAATTTTTTGATATTTTTATTTGTTTTTTTTTTTATTATATTTTATTTTTGCGCTTACATTGCATGCATTTGAAACATTATTTTATTTTTTGTTTTAATTGAAATTTTTTTTTTTATATATTTTTATTTTTTTTTATTATGTTATTTTTTACGCCTACATTGTATGCATTTAAAACATTTTTTTATGTTTTTCTTTTTGTACAATAGTTTTTTTTGTTATTTTATCATATTTTTTTATTTTTTTTTTAAATTTTTTTTTATTTAAAAACATTTTTTTTTTTAATTTTTTATATACATTTTTTTATTATATTTTATTTTTACGCTGACATTGCATGCATTTAAAATATTTTTTTTATTTTTTTTGTTACATTGCATGCATTTAAAGCATTTTTTTCGATTTTTGTAATTTTTGTTTGTTATTTTTTAATTTTTTTTTTTTATTTTTTAATTTTTTTTTTAAATTTTTTTTTATTTTTTTTCTCGAAATACCTCGTCCGTCTTTCTGTTTTCAGCCCTTTTTGCTCATGTTGCACTTATCGCCTTGATTTGCAATGTGTTGTTTTGAGTTTTTTTTGTCATGCTATTTTCCGGCGTCTCTTTTGGCTCGCTGCTTTGCTTGACGGCTGTATTGACATAAAGCATTATCGGCTATGCAGCAAATCGCTAACAAAATCAACAAACTGCGCGCATACACACGTACATATCTATTATTCAAATGCTCCTGGTGTCAACTTCTCTCTCTACTGGCTGCGCTTGCCTGGCTGATCGATTGTTGTTTGCCATCTTCTGCCGTGGCGGCAATATTTTGCCTGTCATGCAATCGGCAGCAAACGATCGACAAGCAAATATGTATGTATGTATATGTGTGTGTGTACAAATATTGTAGCTTAAAGCAACTGCACTACAACAACAGCACTTGCAAATCCACAACAGCTCAGTTGACATCTCAATTTTCAGTTAATGATATTTCACGATTAGAAAAATTGTGTGCCCATAAGTGGCAGTGAAAATGGAAGCCATTTACTGCTTTTCCTTTGTACTCAAATCAATTGGCCCGAGGCTGTGTGCACCACTATGGGTTGCATGCAACATGAGCTGGGAAGCGTGCATTCGCAAGATTTGGTTTTTTGACAGCCTGCCACTGCGTTGATAATGAATTCGATTTCTTTGGCAAACAATGCGAACATGAATATTTTCTTTTCGGCGCCCAAAATTTTGCTCATTTCATGTTGCATAAGTTTTTCTTTATTTTTCTTTATTTTCTTTGTTTTTTTGCTTACCAGATCCCCAGGCGAAAATTTGTTACCGCCATTTATGGATATATTACAGGATAATAAATGTGCGCGTGTATGTGTGCATGTGTGTGCATATCTGTGACAATCACGTCAATGGCATGACAAATAAATTATGTAGTGGCAAGCAGCATAATTTGTGGACATGGCAAATAAAAGCAAATAGTTGCCCAAATCATAGCAAACAAACCTAAATAAATAGTGGCGCAGCAAAACGGCGGAAGTAACAACATAATTTTGCGGAGTGTTGTAGAGCGAATGACATGCAAACACATACATACATACGTACATGACTAAAACGCCAATATGTTGTGGAATTGTGTTAGCTTGGGCCGAGGGGTGCATTGTTATGCGGGGAGCGAAAGAGTGCAGAGGTCATAACGAAATATTTGAGTGACAATTTGTTGCAATAGCAATTCATTAAGGGGCTATTACACTGCGCGAAATTGAATAGCAGAAGAAAAGTAGACAATTTATGGGGAAACGAAAACCCGTGAATTCCGTGCTACTTTTTTTTTGGATGTAAATGATTCATTTTGCACTAAAAATGGAGGTGTTAAACAATAAGATACATAACTTTTAGAAAACAAATTTTAACTATAAGAATTGTTGGACCACAGTTCAAAAAATCAATTGCAATGGGAACAATCACTTCCATTTTCTAGGCGGAGCCCCCCCCTTAGAGTTGTGTGCCAGAGAATGCCTACGGTTTTGACAAGATAAAACTCAGACCAAACGTCAAGTCAGCACTGCCTGTGGGAACTGAAAAAGCCACCGGGAGAGAGGAAATGATGCAACAATAACATAGTGTGCTGCTACAACAGCAACAATAACAAGGAGAAGACGACCGTCACGAATGAGTCACGATTTCATGCAAAACGAACGAGCATTCAAAAAAAAAAAGAGAAAAATAGTCAGGACTGGTCAAAAGGTTGATGTGCTAAGTAAAAAATAAAAAATAGTAATTGACGCGTATACTTCTGTTAGGTATTTGGCCGAGCTCCTCCTCCTATTTGTGGCGTGCATCTTGATGTTGTTCCACAAATGGAGGGACCTTTAATTTGAAGCCGACTCCGAACGGCAAATGATTTTTTATGAGGATCTTTTTCATGGCAGAAACACACGCGGAGGTTTGCCATTGCCTGCCGAAGAGAAGCCGCTATTAGAAACAGCTTTTTCTGTCCTTTTTCCTCTTTCATGCCCCGGGATTCGAGTCTGCACACTTCCGAATGGGAGTCCCACAGCAACCCATTCGGTTACGGCGGCCGCCGGGTGTTGAAAAATACTTACAGAATTTGCGACCTAACTTTTTGGGTCATAGCTTTTGGAAAACTCGACGACTTTGTGCGCTGGTAGGTGAATAGGTAGGTGAAATGGTTGAAGTGCCAGGCTGGTACTCCTCAAGTAGCACTAAAACGCCGTATTGATACCATTATGAGACCTCCAACAGGCAGATATCTACAGCCAGCCAGAGTTGTTGATGTAACGAAGAAGTTTGATGGGATTTAGGTTCGCGCACTGCCTCAGGCTGTCGAAGAAAGGAGCGCCCAGTGACCTTAGTCGTCTAGCTGCCAAACCTGGACATTTACAAAGCAAATGCTCTATAGTCTCCTGCTCTGAAACATACCCACAGCTCCTGCAATGGGGGTTAAATGGTAAACCTAGCATTTACGCGTGTGCGCCGATCCTCCAATGACCGGTAAAAACAGCTCCGAGTTTGAAAATTTAATCGAGTGGAGTCTCTAGAACTTTCCGAGTCTACCATTTATTGTATTGGGACCAAAGGGTTTTGGAAATACCACACGTAGAAATGGAGCTCCATTTCATACGCGCTCTCCTGAGAACTAAGTTGTGCAATTCCCCTTTAACCGCAGTCAGGATGCCGATGACCGGATAGGACGTCTCTGAGGCCAATTGGGGCGCCATTTTGGCAAGCTTATTAGTAGTGGTAGTTAGCGCAAGAAATACGAGATAATCTATGATAATTTCAATTCGAACCGTTGCAGTGGTCATATTTACATTCTTGAATTGTTCAACCTGTCTTTTTCGACGTTGTGCTTGCCTTTTTTGAGAATGGTAACTCAAATGACATGTCAAATGTATTCATAATTTACTTAAAGGCTTGACATTTACGAAATGGGACGCTATACGCTTGAACAAAATTGGGAAATATTGAAAACCTATTTCCAAAGAGGTGAGTCTTCTTCTTCTTTTCAGATTTTCACATCGATGGCTACGTCAAAAAGCAAAATTGTCGGATTTGGGGCTCAGAAAATCCACACGTTACTGTAGAGAAGCAAATGCATCCCCAACGAGTCACTGTTTGGTGCGGTTTTTGGTCTGGCGGCATCATCGGGCCATTTTTTTTCGAAAATGAGCGAGGTGTCGCGGTTACAGTAAATGGCGAGCGTTACCGTGACATGCTCAACGAGTTTTTGTTTCCAAAAATTGAAGAGAATGACATGGACGACATTTGGTTACAACAGGACGGTGCAACTTGTCACACTGCCAAAGTTACACTCGAACTTTTGGCTACCGTTTTTGATTTCCGATATCAATTGGCCGCCTCGGAGCTGTGATTTAAGCCCGTTGGACTATTTTTTGTGGGGAGCCGTTAAGAACAAATGCTATGCAAGCCATCCAGAGACGATTGATGCTTTAAAACACGAAATCGAATTTGCCATTCATGAAATTGGAGCCCAAACAATCGAAAATGTGCTTAAAAATTGAGTTGATCGAATGGCCTACTGTAAAGCCAGTCATGGCAGTCATTTGAACGATATTATTTTTCATTTATAAATGAAAATGTTCAATCTTCAAAGTAAAAAAAAAGTTTGAAAAAATATTCATTAGTTTTTTTTTTATAGCCGATTCAAAAGGCAAATTTTACATGGCCTACCCTATAGCAGCGCTAAAAAAATTTCTACAGGCATTTTCATATTTTCCGCTCAGTGTATCGAATGCCAGAATCACTGCATCAACAAATTTTGCGCATCGTTCACTGTTTATACTCGTGTCAGTGGAAATTTGTCAACGTGCCTGTGTAAACAACTAAACAAACCAGCCCAAATTTGAAAAGTGAAGCAGCAACTAAATAAACCACCCTGCAGCAGCATCAATGCCGCCTGCTAACAAAACAAATGCATGGGCATGGGAGAGGGTTGATTATCACATGAAAGTAGGCAGGAAAAACTGTCAACGCACAAACTCAGCCGAACTACTAACAGAGAGAGAAAGAGCCATCCAAAAACAAGCGCTTTGTCACCGATCCAAGCACCGATTCTCCGTTGCTGTCAGTCAATTTGTAGGCTTCGGCTACCGAATTTCACAAAGAACAGTGACACAAATCGCATTTAGCCGCCAAACAACCGACGAATGCATGCAACACTCGAGATGGGCAAACGATTGCCGCGACAGTATTTGCACAGCAGGATATGCAGCGCTGTTTAGCGGCTCCAGCAATAAACGCTTGAGCGGCTAAAGGGGGGTTGTTGAAGAGTTGAGTTAAATCGCAAAAATCAGTGATATTATTTTTAACGTTTTCCCTGCGCTGTTCAGCAGCCAGCAGCCAGCGGCGACCAGCGTATGCAAACACACGAAACGTCAGCTATGCGTACTACACACACATACATACATACATACATGCATACATACATACATATGTGCGTACATATCACATAACTGCTGGCATACATTTGTATGAAGATGCGTGAAGAAGAAGCGATGTGCGTTAGTTTGCCTTGTTTACCCAATGGATTTACCCGGATTTTTGACATTAACGTAATTGTCGGAAATTATTTGCTTCTGGCCCGCAGAAGGCAAAATGCGTTACAAATGAATAATTACCGCATATGCGTGAATCCATGCATGCGCATATGCACACACACACACACATGCATTCACGCAACACTTCGTGCTTACAAAGTCGTTAGATTATGACATTAAATGCTTGACGGTATCGCTTGCTTTTTGGCGCATACCAGCGCGCAGACACCCGCTAAAAGCAAACATGTAAATGCCGCATATGTTTTTATGCTTCAAATCTTTGACTTTGCATTCACTTGTACAAACAAACAGAAGTATTATTTGCTTTCGCACACTCAATTACAAACAGGCGTGCATATATTTGATTTTGTGGGTATTCATGCATTGCAGTTAAGTACCTGGCGCTTAAGTTAAACTTAGTGCGCACTTAAGCTTATGTGTGCCATTACAGGGCATTTGTGAATGTGTAGGTGTACGTTTTTTTTTTGTTTGCTTACCTGCACTCTGGATTCGGGTAGATTGATTTTCAATGCGACCTCCTCGCGCATAAAGATGTCCGGGTAGCGGGTCTTGCCAAAGAGCGATTCGAGTACATCCAACTGGGCGCGCGTAAATGTGGTGCGCTCACGCCTTTGCTTTCTTGTATTCACACCTGTGGGCGAGTGAAATTAGTAATGCTGTTCTAATAGTAAAAAGTAGTTGCCTAAAGCGATGCGATGAAATGTGATAAGGAATGCCATGCAATATTTTTTTATAGATAATTTAGGTTTTCAAAGGTATCAGGCGTACCTTTTATTCAAAATTATTATTTTAATTTAATTGTAATAAAATGGAAGAACATCATTGATGGGGTTAGGAGTAGTCAGAATTTTCAAAAAATTGGTTTGTTTTTTTTTGCATTTTCTTAAAGTATAATAACTTAAAAATATTGTGTAAAAATTTGAAGTGAATCCGTCAAATACTTTTCGAGTTATTCAACAATTAACAGAGGGCGCTCGGGCGCTCCGGAGCATTCGAGAGCAAAACTTTAAATGCGTTTTTCTCAAAACTATGTTTCTTGAATTGGTGATCTCTGTAACTTATCATCGGAGGCTTTGTACATACAGGGTTTGATTGAAAAGTAATGAGCCTTCCCGCGCGGAGCGTCTGCCGAGCGATCAACCGAATCGGCTGGTGGGGGAAAATGATCGTTGGACTTTCCCCTTCCACTAGAAACCGGTCCCAGTTCGCTGGCAACAGCAGTCAACATCGCTCCGTGCGTGAAAGCTGTTTTAAAAGTGTGCTAGGATTTTGCAGTGGCGAAAATGCAGCGATCGTTGAAGTAACGTTACTCGATCAAATTTTGCGTAAAGCTAAACAAAACGAGTACCGAAACCATTGGGCTACTCAAGGAGGCTTACGGAAACCAATTTCTGTGCAGTGCCCAGGTAAAACGGTGGCACAAGTCGTTCAAGGAAGGACGTCGAAGACGAACAGCGGTCTGGAAGGCCTTCGACGACGCAAACAGACGAAGATGTGAACCGCCTTCCTCTGCACCTCTGCCTTGGCCAAGATGAGGGTTCCGGTGTTTCCCCACCCTCTCTACAGCCCAAACCTATCCCCTCCGGACTTCTTATTGTTCCCGCGCCTGAAAAGAAAGCTGAAGGGGAGGCGTTTCGACTCCATCGAGGCGATTCAAAAAACTGTGACAGCCGAATTGAACGAGATTCCGGCGGGTGAGTTCAAAAAATGTTTCCTGCAGTGGAAGGACCGCTACCAGCGTTGTATTGACGCTCAAGGGCCCTATTTTGAAGAATATTAGTTGTTTAAGCTAAAAGGTTTAATAAAACTGCTTAAAAAAATAAGGCTCATTACTTTTCAATCAAACCCTATATTTTCATTCGGGAGTATTCTTGAGTGGCGGGTCCCAAACCCAGCGCACAACCAGCTATCCTGGGATGCTTCGCCTTATCACGTTGGCTCACTCCCGAACGGGTGTTCGGAAGCTTCCCAGAGGATACTTGGGCTAATCTCTTAAGTAGTGAGCTGCATGAACCATATGCAGAAGAATCGTCCTGGCCACTCCCAAGTGAATGACGATCAGTAACTTTCCACACTTGCGTGGACTTCTTCTATATATGGAACCATCCTTCTACTCGGCCAAAATCGCGTGAGCCAGAAGAAAAAGAAGATTCCAGTTTGAAATAGACAACATTAATTAGGGAGTCTAAAGGACTTTTGAAGATCAAATTTCGGACAAAAGACAGCCGTTCCTACTCATTGTGGGCTCATCGTCAAAGAAATTGTATGAATGGTGTGTGGGTTCACCCACAACCGCAAACAAATGTCATTAATCATAAACATGAAACAATGGAACGCCTGGATGTCTAGAGACTCACGGCAGTCATAACCGCTTGGTAGGTTTGAATAAAATTTACACTGCTTTTGAAAAACATAAAAAACGCGTGACGAATCGACGGATTTTTTTTTTCAAAAATTTCGATTTTTTTAAACAATTAATTGTCGGTTTTTTTCTCGAGTTCTGAAAAAATATTTCCTGAGGCCGCCATATTTTTAATTAAAAAAAAATCTTCGGTAAGGCACAAGATTGCCTACTAATAAAACTAATTTCTCTTCTCCGATTGATTTTAGTTGAATCTCCAAGGACTTGTAATGATCAACGCAAGGGACTTCTGGAGAAACGGGCTCCACACAAACAGCGATAACTTTTACAATTATTAATTTCGTTTTTTTTTTTGAAATTTTGCTAAAGTCAAGTCGAAACATGAGGTAATAAATCTATGTTTTTATTTTTGTAAAATAAAGCAATTGTATAGCAAAAAAAAAAATATTGAAAATTAGTATTTTAATATATTTGTAATAAAATAAAGGAAAATCATTGAAGTCCAATATATATAATAAATAATATAATATTAAAAAATAAAAATAAAAATAAAAAATGGTTTTTATGAGAAGCTTTCTCATATCAGAAATACGCCCGGAGGTCTGCCATTGCCTTCCGATGGGCTGTCGACTATTAGAAAAAACCTTTTCTATCATTTCGCTCTATCATTTTCGCTAAATAATTCAATGAAATCTCTAAAAAATATTGATAAAGTGCACGTATAACAACTTGGTATGGTATTATTGGCGACTCTGTTAGCAACCATCAGCTGTTTACGGTGAAGGCTTTGGTTTCAAAGGAAGCGCATCCCATTTCTGGAAACACTTCAACACAGCCGTAGCCTTCGCCAGCATTACGGCCGTGTGTTGTTTTTTTTTTTTGTCCTTTGGTGTGCCAAAAAATTTCACGTTGTGCTATTTACTATCTGTGCCACTGAAAGGCAATCAACCTAATGATAATAACATCTGATAAATCCTGGTTTTTTATTTAAGACTCTGAAATGAAGCGAAAATCCATGCACTGGCAGAAGCCAATTTCACCGAGGCTCAAAAACATCGAATGAGCAAATTAAAATTCAAAGCGAGGACGATTAGGTTTCTTCGATATTCACTGAGTTTATAAAGATCTGACTACTACTAAACATTACTAACTTTCCATTCTTGCTGAATACCATGAAAAAATACGGAAAGAAAGAAGCAAATTTCATTTCGTTTATTGAGTCTATAATTTTGTAAACCTTCCAGATTAGATTAACAAATTCCATTTAACCAAGAATGCATAAGATGCTTTCCATTTCAATTCAACTGGGCTATTCGGGTTATGTTCTTCGATTTCGATGTAACTCAAATATGTTGCTCTCTGGTCAAAATAATGAGGCACCTATTTTTTTGTTCGCCCGAAAAATTTTTTTTTCAAGATTTTTCGGCAATTTTGTTCTTCGGCTCAAAATCGATTTTCATTGAAATGGAAAGCATCCTAAGTAAGTGTATAAAGATTCAGGCATTGAACCAAAATGATTCCTCGAGAACGCAAAGTCTCAAGTGAAGTCTATAGAGCTCTTGCAATAGGGTCAAACAAAAAAGATGATAGTTCGTTTTACTTAGCTTGACATGAAATGGAAACTGAAAGTGTAGTGTGCGTTGTGGAACATTGAAACACTTATAAGTAGTTCTAGCCAATAACTGAAATCAGAAATGATATCATAGACAAACAAAAATATCGATTGAATGGTTCCTCTCGGATCAAGTGATCCTAAAAGCATATAGCGGCTGGTAAAGCATAGCAAAAAAAAGGTATTGTAAAAAATAAATAATTGGCACATACACTTCTGTTAGGTGTTTAGCCGAGCTCCTGCTCCTATTTGTGGAGTGCGGCTTGATGTTATTCCACAAATGGAGGAACCTACACTTTTCAGCCGACTTTCAAGGGCAAATGGTTTTCTATGAGAAGCTTTTTCATGTCAGAAATGCACTTGGAGGTTTGCTTGCCGAGTAGCGACTACTATGGGAAACAACTTTTTCTGTCATTTGGTGTTTCATGCACAGAGATCCAAACCAATCTAGTCACGTACCAACCCATTCGGTTACGACGGCCGCATAATAAAGGATCAAAGAAATTAAGCGCAACTTCCCTGTATTCCTTCAATTCGATTGGAAGAAGTTGAATTCATTGGATTACAGATTAAAGCAGAATATTCCAATTTTGATTGTACTAAAGAATTAAGCAAAATTTGTTTGAAGAAATAATTTTTCTTGCTAACGATTCTTTAAAGTCCCTACCATAGCGGGGCAGGATAACTAAATCAAGATATGATTTAGGAATAATAAAGCTAATGACCCGGCGTTGTGCGTTTTAAACGTCTTCGAGAAGAACTCTACCGAAGTAAGCGGGATGCTGCATCGTTGATATGATTACAAAATTATTATAATTATTGTTGTAATAAAGTGCAAGTTTAAAGCGTTTCAAAATTCTAATTTTTTTATAGCTGACGGTATTGCGTATTTTATTCATAAAAAGCATTTCGTGGATTTTTATATTGAAAAAAAATTCAATACCTTCAAGGTAAAATATAACAAAAAAATCAACGGGGCTTTTAGCACCTTCAAAATTGTACTTTATTATACTAAAATTCTATAGTATCTAAAACAGCGCAACAAATGTTTTTTTTATTCTGATTAAAAGGCTTCGAAGTTTCAGCTGCTACACCGAAGTCACCTTGTGTGGATTCGCCATAACCCTATTTAATTCTGATACATTTAAGTTCGTTTAGAATTGTCAGCCTTAGCCAACTTTTTGAATGCTGATTTAGACTATGAAAATATGGAAAAAAATGGTCCACTACTAAATTTTCAGAATGTGCGTATACCGCACATAGCCATGCACGTGGCTATGCATCAATTATTTATTACAAATATTTTATATGCACACACATACATACATACATACATGTATTAATATAATATTTATTACATACTCTGCACGAACTACGTATGTATTATGTATATACATCCATATAGAAATGTATACAGCCATTTGAAAGATGCCTTCTTGATTCTCATCCCCCGACAACCTAAAGGCAATAATATCTTCAACCCTTATTAGCATAGCAGGCAGATGAAAAGTGCTAGTGTATGTATGTATGTATGTATGTATGTATGTATGTACGAGTATGCACATATCTACCATGTACGCTTGCAATATTCTCTATTGGGTTGCTCGCCAACACGCAAGTCTGCTAAATCGATCGGGTGGCGATGCACACGAACAAAGCC
This sequence comes from Anastrepha ludens, assembly GCF_028408465.1. Taxonomy (NCBI): domain Eukaryota; kingdom Metazoa; phylum Arthropoda; class Insecta; order Diptera; family Tephritidae; genus Anastrepha; species Anastrepha ludens. Next base: position 20,186,179 of record NC_071499.1, on the reverse strand, counting down.
GAGACGAGCTACATAAATGGTTGCCTGACTGGTTAGTTGGCTGGGCTCGGCAGCTAATAGCTAATGCTTATATGTTACATTATATGGCTGGCATATACACAGTTATGTGTATCGAAAAAACACGTAAATAGGAAGTGCATACTCGCATATACTTAGGTATGTATGTACACCCAGCTATGTTTGGCTGTGCTATGTTATGCTACGTACAATCTGCGTTGTGCAGGCACAGCGAATGCCAGTCCTAAGCCGTTCGGCTATTGTTCGCCGAATGGTAAGGATGTGAATACGCACATGCATATGTATGAGTAGCGTGCTTGTGTGCGTGTCCTTTTGTGTCCTTTGCTGTGGCTGCTGTTGTTGTTGTGTTTATTTTAGGGGAAAATACGCATTGCATACTGGCGGCTATTGGACATTTTTTGTTGGCATTTTATTTTTTCACTTTTTTGTTGACGAGCACACACCCTTTTGCCCTGCTTGCCTTCCAGCTGGTTTTACTGTATTCTTATTTTTATTTTTTTTTACAAGTTTTTTTTATGATTGCGCCATGCAGTGTCTCCTTTGCACAAATTAAAAAAAAAGCAAAAGTAGAAAATATTGCTGCTCGCGGGAGGGTGCGATCTTTTGAATTGCGTAATGGAGGATCCTGTGCTTTAATGCACTTAATGGGAAAGTCATTGCTTTTAGATCCAAGTACATATGTCTATGTGTATGTGTGTGTGTGTGTGTACTAGTATGCACATATGCCGCAAGATCACTTTTATTAACTCCAATTGTTAAACACTGAATCTATTAATTCAATTGCAGTTTTGACTGCAGCTGCTCGACGAAAAATGGCCGTCGCATGCGGATGGCTTGACAAGGAAATCAGAAAGCGCGTAGTTTTCGCGAAAAAAGAAACGTATACAATTTTGATTAAAGTGGCACGGCGCATAATATGCGATAAACTGTTTGTTCGGCTGCGAGCGGGTTATAGATTGACTTTTTTCTAATCCATACATCAAATTCACGATTAGCAAATGGGCTACTACAACCCACAAGCGAGCATGGCAGGCTGAGAGAGGCTGCAGATGGACAAAACTGATGTTACCTGTCATGTCCGACCTACTGTCGCAGATCCTCCTGTCACTAAACAGAGGGGACTGTAGGAGGCTGCTTGGACTAATGACAGGCCACTTTCTATGTGCAAAGCACATGGAAAAGGTGAGCATCTCAGATAGTGCACTCTGCTCAGCGTGTGGAGAGGAGGATGAGACGGCGGACCACTTTCTGTGCGTCTGCCCCGCCTTCGCTCGAATCAGGCTTGAGGTCTTTGGCACTGATGTGTTAAGAAACGACCACCTTGGCTCCTTGGCACCATAAAATCTACTCAGGTTTCGTCGGGGTTCGAGTAGACCTAAAACAAAATTAAAAAGGGAACCCGAGTGCAGTAAAGGACTTAATTGTGTCTGAGTGCTGTACTTGCTAGTCTGTACTTTTTGCGCTTGCATACAGGGTTTGATTGAAAAGAAATGAGCCTTCCCGCGCGGGGCGTCTGCCAAGCGATCAACCGAATCGGCTGGTGGGGGAAAATGATCGTTGGACCTTCCCCTCCCACTAGAAACCGGTCCCAGTTCGCTGGTAACAGCGGTGCAGTCAACATCGCTCTGCGCGTGAAAGCTGTTTTAAAAGTGTGTTAGGATTTTGCAGGGGCGAAAATGCAGCTGATCACAAGGAGTTTGTACCTCCAGGAAGCACTGTAGACGCGGCATTTTACAAAGAAGTGCTCCTTCGTCTGAAAAACCGCGTCGCCCGGGTTCGGCCCGACCTCGTCAACAATTGGACCCTTCATCACGACAATGCGTCGGCGCACACCGCCTTCCTCTGCACCTCTGCATTGGCCAAGATGGGGGTTCCGGTGTTTCCCCACCCTCCCTACAGCCCAGGGCTGTCCCCTCCGGACTTCTTCTTGTTCCCGCGCCTGAAAAGAAAGCTGAAGGGGAGGCGTTTCGACTCCATCGAGGCGACCCAAAAAACTGTGACAGCCGAATTGAACGCGATTCCGGCATTAAAAAATGTTTCCTGCAGTGAAAGGACCGCTACCAGGGGTGTATTGACGCTCAAGGGTCCAATTTTGAAGAATATTAGTTGTATAAGCCAAAAGGTTTAATAAAACTGCTTAAAAAAATAACACTCATTACTTTTCAATCAAACCCTGTATATTTGCTGTGATCTCAATTCATTGAAACGCGTTAATTTAACTATTTCTCTGTCTGGAAGGTTCGCATTGGTCTTTTGCGTTTCTCCTACTGAAACTGATAGTTTTGTGTAAAATATACTTAAGGGGTATAAAAAATCCAGCTCAGCAGACTATAGAGAAGACACTTTCGTATATTCAAAAAAAAAAAAAAAACCGCATCAAAAAATATTAAAAACTGTATGAGTTATCATGTAGACCGTGCCGGAAAAAGTAGTTTCGAGAAAAAGGAGTTTAAACTTTCAAGTGCCAACGAAGGAGAGCTACCTGTGCGCATCAAACACTCGACGGGCAGTTAGATTTTCTACCAAAACTGTGCATTTATGAGGAAATTCTACAATCGACTCGCACAGAAATACGCCTAAAACTATAAAGAATAAGAATCTGTAAAAAGAAAAAATCGATTTTTTGAAAATTCTGGACGTATGGAACCCCTTAACAACGTTTCTGTCTTCATCCAAAATTGTATGAAGTGTTTTCTATTTTATATTCTAACTGGTAAGTAAGTAAAAAGTAAGGTATCTGGAGTATTTCCACAACACTTCACTTTAGTGCAAACGATTCAATAATGTCGACAGGGAAATATTGCATCCAACCTCTTCGAAAAGCAATTGCAAAAGTTCATCACATTTAAACGTTTCAAAAACGATGGTTTTTAATGCTTTGAAATATTTTTCTGAGCATAAAATAGCAGAAAAAAAACAAAGCGCGAAGGAGCACCAACCAGTTTACCAAGATGATCGTTAGATTGTCCAAGCAGGATCCCAGGAAGAGTAATGCGGACACCCATCCAGACATGTGTGTTCACCTGACAAATTCAGCAACGAAAGGAGGAACTCTTGCACTTCTATTGGCAGGAACAGGTCAACTGGCACGGCAGAAGCCATTGGTAACAGCATCGCAACGGCAACGCCGAATTGAGTTTGCTCGAGCGCACATATCCTGGACTCAAAAGTCAGTGGCGTTGTATTTAATTCAGTGATGAATCGAAAATAAATACAGTTGATCCAGATGGTGGAAAGTACGTGCGGCATTCGAGCACAAGTTCGTCTCATCAATCATAAAGCACGCGGGAGGCTCAATATTGGATTGGGACTGCTTTTCGTGGCACGCTGTCGGGTCAATTCATTGTATTGAAGGTAATATGGATGCGGTCAAGTACGTGGAGATGCTACAAAATGTAATATTATCTTAAAGGGAAGGGAATTCACCGGTGATTTGGAAATTTCTGCAATACAATGAGCCGAAGCACACTTCCCGTGCCAATTTGATCAGTGTTCTGACTTAAATTCAATAGAACATCTTTGAAACGACGTGGAAAAGGCATTCAGTACGCAGAATATCACCGATTTGGATCAGTTAATCGAAACGGTCAAGGCTGTGTGGAAATACACGTTTCAGAGATGATTGTGAGGATATAAAAGACAGTGAACTTACGGGCCGCCCAAAATCAGTAATCACGGTAAACTCCATCGAAATAATTCGGAAATTTATCAAAAATCAACCGAAATTCATGGAGTTGGAGTTCAATATCTCCAAAACATCGATTTGTCACATTTTAATTGATCATTTGGGCGTACGAAAGGTCTGTCCACGTTTCATTCTGCACAAGTTAACAGAGGACCAAAAATTGTTCAGAATTCAACATTCGAGAACTTCCTATACTACATTCGAACTGGTGATGAAACGTGGTGTTTCCAACATGAACCTGAAACAAAGCGTCAAAGTGCCGAATGGAAGGCCCCAAACGAGCCACCACCCAAAAAATGTGTTCGGAGAAGTCAAAAATGAAGTTGATGCTCATTTGTTTTTACGATTCCAAGGAAATTGTCCACAAGGAGTTTGTGCCAATGGGCCAAACTGTCAATGCAATTTTCTATCTTGGCGTTTTGAAGCGTTTATTGCATCACATTCGTCGAATTCGCCATGAATAGCGCGAAGTAGGAAGCTGGCGCTTATTGCATGAAAATGCACCATCTCATCGATCCACTTTGGTGACTGATCTTTTGACTAGAAATCGCATTTCAACCATCAATCACTCACCGTATTCGCCTGATATGGCTCCCAGTGACTTCTACTTATTCGGAAAATTGCATTTGGCTATGGAAGGAAAACTGTTTGCTCCCGTAGAGGCCATCCAAAAGGCTTGTGCCGATATCATGAAAGCCATTCCGGTCAACCGGCCTGAAACACTCCTTCAAAACGCTTTTAGATCGCGCAAAACAGTGTAACGATGCCAGAGGGGACTTTTTTTGATTAAATAAACTCGAAGTTATCAGAAAAAAGCTTCTGTCGTTTCTATTTGAGCTCAGTCTTGTTTATTTTGGACTTTACTTTTTTATATGCAAAACGCAGTTAGTCTACTTATTACTGCCTCGCAAGCACTCATTAATTCCGATGCATTTCTAACCAACTTTTTCGTTTTTTTTTTTTTAATTTCCTTCGCTTTGCTCCGTCAATTTGTTGGGCATTATCTGTTAGCGCTCAAAAAGTTTTTCATTTATCATCAATAGTCTTCAGTTGCGCATTTCTCTGCCCCACTATCATACATACATACAAACAAATGCATGCACATACATACATACACACATGCACATTCAACTCGCTGCACGTCAGATATCGAATGGAGGAGGCTTGGTTGCCTGTCTCAGATTGCTGCTCATTATTCATTTTGACAATATTATTGATAATGATGTCGATGCCGGTGAATGGCGTGAGTAAAATATTGAAAACATTTATTGTTACGAGCGTATTTTGTTTTTGTTTCTAGTTTGTTTATTTGTACTTGCCACAATGATTTGCAGAATGTGACTACAAAATACACCCAACACATTTACAGTTGTGGGGCACAATTTTCAAAAGAGTTTTGCACCGCAGAAGTTTTACCCACTTACTCGCTCGTATGGCCGTCTGCACCCTTTGCCAGATGCTGGTGTGGTTTCCAGTTGAAATCACCTTGTCATTTTGTATTTAAATTGAGTTATCAGTGGCATATCAGTAGCACAAAATTCACTTAGTTTTTGCATTGACGACGACGACACAACGGCAGAATTAGAGGCATGAATGCTATATTATCCTGGCGCTGGCACTGGCATTAGCACTGTCCCTGGCCCTGGCTTTGGTTGAGGTTCTGGCTGTGGCTTTGGTTGTGGCTGTGCCTTTGGTTGTGGCTCTGGCTCATTTATCATGGCTTGCTCACCACTTGCACACCCGCCAGCAGCAGGAGCAGCAGCAGCAGCAACAATTAGCCAACCAAGCAACCAGCCAATCCATCTATGCAAACAGGCGTGCAACTCATTCATCGAAGCAGTGAACGAGCGAGCGAGCGTGGACTCGTACGCATCTCAATTTCATTGCGAATCAGTTTCACTACACTTGACTTGTTCGATAAATATGGATGCCAGGCTGGCTGACTTGCTGACTGGTCGACTAGCCGACTGAGTGTCTGCATGCGTGGCTCTGCTCTGACTAGCTTTTTCTGTAGATACACCTACACACACACACATACACACATGCACGCATACATTTATTGAACCGTTTCTTCCGTGCCCCGGCATGTGTCATATCTATTCTATATACAGAGTTTTCGCTTCTCAGCGCTGCGACGCGTCATATTGGGTATTATTATTTTAATTTTTTTATCTTACGATTTCGACCTCTCTCTTCCTCAGAAATGCATTACAATGCAAGCATGATTTTCAAGTTTTTTTTGTTTTTGTTTTTTCACTTCAATGAAACTCAATAAAATTTGGGTTTGTAAGGTGAGGTTTGTTCTTATTATTATTTTTTCATATTTGTTGTCTTTTGTGGTGTATTTTCGTTTGTGATTGTTTTGGTGTCTGGAATGTGGTGATGTCAAATCTCACTGCTGTACCAATATTTGTGTTAATGTGTTCTTCTTTCCACAGAATTTTTTCAAAACGGTTAATTGTAGCGGTGTTTCGTTGTGTGTGTGTTGTGAATTGTGAGTTGAGCCGGAGCCAATTTGTATATGATTTTACGGGTTAGTGCACCTGATCGTTGATTGCTGCTTGACGTGCCGGAGTTGCCGTGAGATATCTAAATTATTTCATCTTGTGCATGATATGCATTTTACTTTGAGGATGGAAGGGAAGGAGTATGCGGGGTGATCACCACGTTACTCAATTGAGTAGGGCCGCTAATATTTTGAGAAGATTTTTACTTCTACATTTTTTCAAGTATTGCTGCATACTTTTCGCATTGAAAGCAACTGAAGTAGGTTTCGAATTGCGGATTTCGTTATCCCCAGAAAATATATTACAAATTACGCAAAACTCCTTTTTCGATGCTAGTAAAGTTACTCCTGGCATTTACCAGTCAGACGTCATAGCCACAAAGTACGCAACTGTGTACCTTAACTCAGAAGCCGTGACAAAAACTACGATAAATATCTTCTCGTATAGCCAGGCGGGCATCAAATCTGTAACATTTAAACAGGAAGGTGTTTTATATTTTAAGCACAGTACATTTTTGAAATATATTTTGTTTTGTTTAATGAATCTTGTATTTAATTTTTCGTTTGTAATTATTTTTAATTTATTATATTGCTAAACAGCCCCAAAGCCAACACAAAATTATTAATTTTCTATTTACAGTGGCAAACAGATTCAGAAAATGAATTACAGAGAGACACAGCCTTGATGAGGATATGTAGAATCATTTGGGCATAATCAGATTTTGACAGAACTGACCAGCAAACTTTATTGAATAAAGTCACCAATAGTCACTAAGAAACAATACCAAAAAATATAAATTTATGCATGTCAGCCGGAATCCCACAATCACTCCATATGCACTAAAGATATAGTAAGTGAAGAACCGATAGAAACAGTTTCTAGCTACGAATACCTTGGTTTTTGGTTCAATGGAAGCTGAGACGCATCAGCTGAAATACGGGCAAGAGTAGAAATGGCCAGATCCAGCTGCTGCAAATTTAAGAAAATCTTTCCGATGCCAAGGTCTTAACATCAAACACAAAATTCGTTTTATAAAAATGTACCTGTGGTCTGTACTTCTATGAGGGGTGGAATGTTGGACACTGAGATTTGCTGGCATGAACAGAGGCTATTGAAATATAGGAGTCTAGAAATTTTTTAAAAATTCTATGGACCAAGCGTGTCTCTAATATAGAAGTTTTACGCCATATTAAACGTGGTCGAGACCTCCTGCAGACAATAAAGCGTCGCTAAACGGTGATCCTTGACCACATATTAAAAAAATCAATACATCAAATTCTACAGTCCCTAGCGATACAAGATGAAGACCGATCTCTATTATGATTTAATTTATTTAGATATCACGATCCTACGTCAACGCTTTTAGCAAATCTAAGCAGCGCAGGATTATCTATTTTTGAGATATTCTCCAGATTCTCAAACTGTAGAGCTCCTAGGCATTTCGAGCGCGTTTTTGATAATGCACGAGAGGCTAAAATTGAAGGAAAACGATGAGTTGACAGAAAGCAGCTTTCGTGGTAAGATCAGGAACTGCGCAGGGATTGGCAACATAGCTGAACCATGAAATACTGCTGAAAATCATGATACTCATAGAGAAATTGTAAATAAAATTTAATTCTTATTAATGGTAAAATTTTTTAATGTGAAAACAGTTATTGTATGATCGCTCACATTCGAAATCGAATAAGTAAATAAGAAAAAGAATTCTGTGTCCACACATTTTAGACTAGGTCAATTTCACCGTCTTACCATCCATACCTGTCTATACCTATATACCATTCTGCCTCTTTATTTCTTCCACTGTAATCTATTCGGGTGTAGTAAAATGGTCTAAGTGCTTGAACTTGTCCAGCCCCCCACAAATCTAATCTTATCTACACCTCTCCAGTTACTCTATTGTGTAACAAACTCAAAACTGAAGACACAACATTTACAGCAGTCAGTAGCCACTTAATTTTTACCTGCTAGCAGTTGTTTTTTGTTTTTTTCTATTTTTTTAGCAGTTTCTTATGGCAAAAAGAGGAAGTAGTAAAATAATTGAAATTATGTTAGAAAACAAATTCTTTAATTAAATATTAAAAAAAAAATCGTTATAAATAAAATAAAAAAATATAAGTGAAATAAATACTATAATTAAATATTCAATATATTTTTAGGCATTCCTTTCTGGCAAGCAAAGTGTCTTAACAACACAGGCAGAGTGGACGGGTTAAGCTTTTTTATTTCAAGTTAACTCTCTTACACTAGGAGAGCGCGCTTTTCTGTATACATTTGTATGTGTATAGTAGTAAAAAGTATATTCAGTCAAAAAAGTACCAGATTTAATAGAAATAGAAGTGGTCAATAAAAGGGAATATTTTCTTTGCTATTAAAATTTACTAAGCACGCAAAGTGAGCCGCTCACGAAATAATACTGCTATGCCAACTGATAAATAAATCAGTAAAATAATTTTTAAACGAATTTTCCAGAATTGATCTCTCTACTCGACGCAAATTCTCTGTTATGTCGTCATCAAACAGAAAACAAGTGCTTCGAATTGGCAGCTTGAGCTTTGGAAAATTTGACAACAAGGCGAATTCAATGAAGTGATGCACTTGAGCAACAACAACAACAAAAATGTATTTTGTAATTATATAAGTGATTCTTAAACCTTTTGCATCACCCACCGCTCGCCATGTGTAAGGCTTCTTGTTGATAAAAGAGAGAAATTTTGTTCACGCGGACTATTCCGCTCTTGGTGATAAGAGAGAGTTTTTGTGCGCAAGGACTATTCCGCTCTTGGTGGCAAGAGAAAGTTTTTGTTCGTGGATTATTCAGTCGAATGATGCAAAAGAGTTATGCCAAAATTTCCATGAGCATCTGATGAAACAAGCAACAACAAAGAAGCAGGCTACATTGACAACAAATACACGAAAGTGCAAAATTTGCTGCTCTGTTGTCATCACCTTGAATGAATTTGCCTTGATTATTAAGATGTGGTTGTGGAAATAAAAGGTGGCGCAAAATTAATCAACCCATCGGAAAATGGCGTCGTACGTCAATCATATTTGAAATTTGTGAACTACATAGACAGCTGCAGTACACAAGCAATCGCAATAGAGCGCGTAAGGGGTAAAATTAAGATTTCCAGCAGTCAAAATTAATTCAATCAAACACAAAATTTTACGATTGATTTTGCGCCACTCTGTATATTGATCTAGTTTTTGTACAGAAAGGTCATCATTGCCTATCTTAGTTATGTAAGTATGTAAACCTCAAGACTTTACGGTGAATTTGCTCGATCAAATGCCGCATAACTCCTACATAATCTTTACTTATCGTCCGGCATTTTTTCGGATTTTTTAAATGTCTTTAAACAGGTCTTTTAAATGAGCGATTCTCGATACTTTTTTGACAGTATATATGTAGGTATGTATATGCATTTTATTTTAGAAATAATGCACTTTCATATGTATACTTCTTTGCCTGCCTTGCGTTAAGACAATTTGCCGGCCACACATTTCAAATCGCATAAAACGCATTTGCGTTTATTATTTTTTTTTTTTTTTTATGTATTTCAAGCTACGTTTTTTACCAAAATCAGTTCGATATTTACCCCACATACCTTGGGAAAACCCAACAGCTTCTAAACCGTGAGGTAATCCGAAGGGTCCCAACGAAGGCATTGGCATTCCTGGCGGCAAAGGCCCGTGCGGCACCGAGTGATGTGGATGCGGCCCACCATAGCTGTGCGGATGTGGACCCAAATCGCCGGATTTCAAGAAACCCGCAGCCATTAAGGCCTCAGTTGAGTGTAGAGCCACTGTGATGTCTGTAGCGTAAACGGTTGGAGATCTATTGAAGAAAAGAGAAGATGATTTGATTATTATTAAAAAACAAAGTATGGCGAAGAGGAATAATAATTAAAAAATAAAAGTAAAATATGTATACGCATTATAACCTCAAAAGGTGACACTCTGCGTAGCGATCACAAAGAATAGTAACATACGAGTGCTAATAATGGCAGAAAAAATTAACACCCGTTGGGACTTGCGTGAGCGGATAATTGCATACTGTTTCTATGCTCTAGGGGTGGTCGCACGGTCGGTCAGATGCTCAACTTGCTCAGAGTTCGCTATTCTATTTGTACATATGTAGGTATGTGTGTATGTATATATTGACTAGATATGAGAACCTTTAAACACTCACCGTTTATGTTGTTGTTGTTGCTATTGCCCTATGGGTATTCATAAATTTAAATTTCAGACAGATGTGTAATTAATTTACGTGTGCGCGTGAGCATGTAATTTGGGGTCGAGTATACTTAGGTATGTATGTATGTACGAGTATGCATATATTCGGTTACACGAATACGACTAATGGCTGCTGCTGCTGCCGATAATAGTTAAATACTAATGAAACTGATGATGAGTACCTTTGATGCTGATTGATTTCGGGTGACGAAAGTTGTTGAGTTGAATTTCGGCTGCTTCGTGAAAAACCAAAGTAAGGCATTTGAATGCAATGAAACGTGAAAACGATCTGACAAAACAAAGAGCAAATTTCAAGGGGAAAAACGAACAGTATACGAAAAGTACGAATTGAGGTTGACTTGCATAGTATGTGCATGTGTGTGTGCGTGTGTGTGAGTAGATAGGGAGTTTCGTACATTTGAAAGAGGCGGATCCATAGAGAACACAAAATATTTTAACAGCAATACATGCGGTAGACCAAATCAGTACAAAGGATCAACCAACTGATAGACGGATTAGACAAATAGGGAACGAAGAGACGCTGGGACGAAGGTGCAAATGAAAAGAACTGCATTTTGTGGTAAATACTATAGTGATCGCATATGTGAAACGAAGGTGTGGATGCGAAGAGTGCAAATTTTCTTTTTTTTTTGCTTTAGTTTTGCATACCTGATGTAGTAGAGGTGATTCTTCATATACAGGAGCGGTCATTGAAATAAGGGCATTTGTGTAGCGAAAATTTCAAGTTGAAGTGTGAGGAAATATTTTATATACATATTATATATTAAATTTTTGGTTTTTGTGTGCCATTTAGTTTATATGCTGTGATCTGATCGGATAATAAGGTTTGCTAGAGATTCTAAGCCAAACGGAAGACGTGCACCGAGAAGCGGTTACAAAGCGTTGGAAGGAGAGCTGGATATCTAATACGTCAATGGAAGACACATCAAATGTTTTTTATTATATTTTATTTTTATTTTATTATATTAAAACTGTGATTTTAATGAATTTTATGTTTACTCGTGTAATGAAATGTTAATCATATTGCATAATGAAAAACTGACAAGAAGTCTATAATAAAAGACAAAGAAGAAAAAGTAGACCTTTTCTTCACTTTATTTGAATATGCGAATAGTCGTAAAAAAGCGGAAAAAATGCTGAATGATAAAAAAATTAGCTGATGCGATAAAAATAAGATTTTAACTGTGATTTTTATTTAATTTCAACTTTTTTAAAGTTTAAAGTAAGATTTAGTAAGTTTATATTTTTTTCTTAAATTAATTTCAGTCTCCAAGCATCAATAATATTTCTTAGCTCTAGTTGATGAATATTAAACTTTTTAAATAATAAAAGAAAAATAATAATCAAAAAAGAAAATAAGATAATAAAACTTTAATAAAAAAAGACAAAGGCGAAGCAGTTTTATAAAAACAGAAAAAAACGAATGACGATTGAAAAATACTGAACTCTTTATATAATAGAAGAAAAATAATAATAAAGAAATAAATAAAAAACAAGAAATAAAATAATGAAAAGAAGAAAGAAAATATAATAATAAAAATTAAATAAAAAAGAAAAGAGGCGAACGAATTTAATAATAATAATAGGACTATGAATAAGTTCGTGCGGTTTTTTTCGAAATTTGAAACTTTATTGACGTAAAATGGTTACAAATTTAATATTCAAAATATTGTCCATCGCTTACTACTACTTTTTCCCATCTTTCTGGCAATTCACGGATTCCCTTTGTGAAAAATTCGGTCGGTTTTGCCGCAATCCACGAATCGATCCATTTTTTGACTTCATCGTAATTACGGAAGTGCTGGTCAGCCAGGCCATGTTGCATCGATCGGAAGAGATAGTAATCGGATGGCGCAAGGTCTGGACTATACGGCGGGTGGGGTAGGACATCCCATTTGAGCGTTTCTAAGTATGTTTTGACCACTTGTGCAACATGTGGCCGAGCATTGTCATGTTGCAAAATAACTTTGTCGTGTCTATCGGCGTATTGCGGCCGTTTTTCTCGCAGTGCTCGGCTCAAACGCATCAATTGTCGTCGGTAGACATCCTCCGTAATCGTTTCATTCGGTTTCAGTAGCTCATAATACACAACACCCAGCTGGTCCCACCAGATACACAGCATAACCTTCAGGCCATGAATATTCTGCGCCGACGTCGATGTTGAAGCATGGCCAGGGTATCCATACGTTGCCCGACGTTTTGGATTGTCGTAATGGACCCACTTTTCATCGCCAGTCACAATTCGATGCAAAAAACCCTTTCTTTTGTGCCGTTGAAGCAGTTGTTCGCATGCCATAAAACGGCGTTCAACGTCTCTTGGCTTCAATTCATACGGCACCCAATGGCCTACCTTTCGGATCATTCCCATGGCTTTTAAACGTTTGGAAATGGTTGATTGATCAACTCCCAAAGTTTTTGCAACCTCTTCTTGCGTTTGAGCCGGATCTTGATCGAGCAATTCCTCCAATTCGGTATCCATGAACTTTGGCGGCGCACCCTCGCGTTCTTCGTCTTCCAAGCCAAAATCACCACTTTTAAAGCGTGCAAACCACTTCTGGCACGTTCGCTCAGATAGAGCATGCTCACCATAAACTTCCACCAAGATACGATGACTTTCGGCTGCTTTTTTCTTCATATTAAAATAATGAAGAAGAATTCCCCGCAAAAACACATTATTTGGCACGAAATTCGACATTTTCAAGTGTGGTAAAAATATTGTTGTTTACGCTTCAAATAAAAAACTTATACTGACGTTTGTGCCTTACGACAGTAGCTCTCCAATGAATGTTTGGAAATGTGGATCGATGGAATAATAATCAAGTTACGCCATCTGTTGTAAAACCGCACGAACTTATTCATATTCCTATTAAAATAATAAATAATAATAATAAAAATAGAAAAAGATCGAAACACGTTTGGAAAAATATTAAATATCTTAACTAATAAAAGAAAAAAAATAAAAAAGGAATAAAAATAAAACGAAAATAAAAAAATAAAAATTAAATAAGAAACGAAAAAATGCGAACGAATTTAATAAAAATAGAAAAGAGTCCAAACACGATTAAAAAATATTAAATTCTTAAAAAAAAAATAAAAAATGAAAAAAAGAAGAGAAAGGATTGAAAAATATTAAATTCTGTAAGTCATAAAAAAGTAATTATAAAAAACCAATTAAAAAGAAACCAGAAAATAATAAAATAATGAAAATTCCATAAAAGAAAAGACGAAACAGAATTGAAAAATATTAAACTCTTTAAATAAAAGAAGAAAAATATTAAAAAAAAAGAAATATGAGGAAAAAAAGTAATAAGAATAAAAAATAAAAAAATAAAATAATAAAAATTTACCAAAAATGAAAAAGAGGCGAACTAATTTAATAAAAACAGAAAAAAGGTCGAAACACAGATGAAAAATATTAAACTCTTTAAATAATAAAAGAAAACTAAAAAATAAAAAGCGGAAGAAATAAGAAGAAATGAAAAAGAAACAAATAAAATAATAAAAATTTCATAAAAAAAACATTTGAATAAATTTAAAGAATTTAAAATTTTAGTTACATAATTTTAAAATAAATTAAATTAAAATTTAAAAGCTGAGCAAACCAAGTTCTCATAAGTATTTCTCTATTATTTAAAATAAACGGTATTAAATATAATCATTTTTTTTTTTATTTTATATTAAAACAGCTAAATTCTTCAAACTAATTTCGCCATAGTTTCAGGTGTGCAAAAATGCTTCCAAAATTCTGTGAATTTTTTATTTCGTTTTCACAGAGTTTTAGAGTGTGCACATTTCAGTGTCCGCTACTGTAGTACCGCTGAAGAAAATATGCTTATTTGTATGCCAGCGAAAGGCCTAAGCCGGCAATTGAATGAGTCACTGAAAAGTATTTTAAGTTAATGGAAAACTGCAAAGCCAGGATTACATGTGCCAAAAGGGCAGAAAAGGATGCTAAGGCTGCTAAGGCATTTGTTTATGCACACAAACATGTAATGTAAAGGGTGCTCCGTAAAGTGTGTGTTTTTTAATACTACATAATTTTAAAAATAACAAAGCTTTGAGCCAAGGCAGTCACATGCATGAAATCGTATGTGGTAAATAAAAAAAAGTTAAAAAAAAATTAAAAAAACAAAATTAGAAAAAACTAATATAAAAAAAAAATTAAAAAAAAAAATAAAAAAAATTAAAAAAACCAAATCAGAAAAAATAATAAAAAATAAAAAAAAAATAATAATTTTCCTGCATTCTATGTAACTTTTAAAATGGTACCACTTTATGCAGCACCCTGTATATGCATGCATGTACACATTTGGTTATATATATGCACATATTTGCATGCATTTGCAATCATTTTTTGTTTTTGTTTTTGGTATTGTAATTTTTCAGTATAAATAACCATAAAAACTAATCCAGGTCGCAAGATTATGCAGGACAAACAAGGTGTGCTTATGTGTGTGAGGCGAGTTAATAGATCCAACCTTTGTTAGGCCTTCTCATGAAAACAACAAAAATTTGGTGACGAGTGCAAGCCCAAGATCAAAAGGCCGCCGCAAATAAGGCGACAAAGTGCTGATGGAAATTTGAAGATTTTAGTGCACCAAAAAACCAACAAAAAAAATACTGGAGATTTTTTGTAAAGCTAAAAGGATGTTTCTGAGCACTTAGCGCAACACAAAGTACATGTCGCACATGCGTACACAAACAACAAGCGGCGACTTATGGGCAAACATATTTTTAATGCATTCTACCATTTCGCACAATCCGCATTACATAAGTAAAATTATAACAACAATTTTTGCCATGATTTTATTACTTATCGGCAACCACAATGATGCGGATCGCCATTAATAGTACAGATGCACTTATATACAGGCATACATACATACACATTTGCATATATACATACATACACACATCCATATGCCTCCCCATTAGCAAAAATGCCTCGTAAATGCCAAGGAAACGGGAGAGCACCCAATTATTTGTGGAACGACGGCATCGCGCATTTGGGAAGCGAATGCCACAAACTGCGTAGAAGGCATCAGCGCAAAAGAAAGAGGCCAGAGGGGGAACAGCTGTTGGCAGAATACAAAGCCAAACGCCTAGCACTGAAAAAGGCCATAGCAAAAAGCAAGGCGGATGCATTAGATACCGTCCTAAGTGAGGTAGATGCCAATCCATGGGGTAATTGTTACAAAAAAATTTCAGAATGGGAGTACTAGCATACTGCTACCACAAGCTAAAATGCTACACATAGTAACAAACCTCTTTCCGGATCAAAGTGTACTCTCTATCAGAAGGGATTTCACTGATAACGAGGACGAAGTGCCCGAAGTACTAGTAGACATCAACGAACTAGAACTGGCCTGCAAAAGAATTTACTTGCAAAAAGCACCGGGCATTGATGGAATCCCTAACGCCGTGCTGAAAAAAGCAAGTGATACCAGACGTTTTTCGAAACATGTACACAACATGCATTAAAAGCGGAGTCTTTCCTGTGAAATGGAAAAAACAGCGACTAGCCCTACTGCCGAAGCCTGGAAAACCTCCAGAGGCTCCTTCATCATACAGGCCGCTCTGTATGCTGGACACCGCTGGCAAAGTGCTAAAAGCAATAATCTGCAACCGACTAGAGCAGTACTCAGAAGGCCATACAGCTCTGTCAGCTCGCCAATACGGTTTCAGAAAGCATCGCAGTGCAGTAGATGCAATAATAGAAGTATGCGATATAGCAAAAACTGCTATCTCTGGCAGAATATGGCGAGAAGAAACCAAAAAATATTGCGCAGTCGTGACTCTGGACATTAAAAACGCGTTCAATACGGCCAATTGGGACCAAAAACTGATAGCACTTCGCAGTATGAATGTGCCGAATTATCTGATGAAGCCAATTGCTTCATACTTTGATAACAGAACCCTATGGTATGATACAGACGCAGACCCCAAAAGCTATAAGGTAACTGGAGGAGTTCCTCAAGGCTCAGTGTTAGGCCAGGCACTGTGGAATATCATGTATAATGGAGTGCTACGCCTTGAACAGCATGAACAAGCCAGCGTTGTTGAGTACGCAGATGACCTAGCTGTGGTAGCCATAGAGATAACGCTAAAAGAGGTCTCACGAAGGTTAGAGGACACCATCAATAAAATTAAGCAATGGCTACAATCGTCTGGGCTAAGACTAGCAGACCTTAAGACAGAACTGGTTCTCATAAGTTTTAGGCGAAAAGTTGAAAATCTTCAAACAAAGGTTGTTGGTCACAATATAACATCAGCGGATGCTATAAAATATCTGGGGGTGATGATCGACAGGAGGCTAAATTTTGAAAAACATCTGGAGTACGCAAGCTCGAAAGCTGCGAAATCATGCGCGGCTTTATCGCGACTGATGCCCAATGTGGGTAGACCAAAACAACAAATTAGAGTATTTTGTTGGTAAGCATCCGCAACTCGATCCTGTTTCACGCTGTAGAAGTACGGGGCGACATATTTAAATATCCCAGCTACCTGAGATAGGCTAATCGAGTGCAGTTATGCAACATTAGAATCATTAGCGGGTACAGGACTATATCTGATGAAGCAGCTGGGGTAATAGCAGGCAGAATCCCCCTCGATAAAAAAGTAAAATGCATGAAACAAAAATACCAGCATGCAAAAAACGCGTGGGTATCTGGTGACAAAGTCTCGCTGAGGGACGCCCTACAGAGGATCAATGATATCGTTCTGCAAAATTGGCAGACTAAATGGAACGTTAGTGGGAAGGGAAGAACCACTTTCACTATATCCCCCGATATACAGAAATGGATCCGGAGAACACATGGAACCGTTTATGGTACTTCATGCTGACACAGTTCTTAACTGGCCACGATGGTTTCTGGCAGTATTTCTACAAATACAAGCACACAGACTCCCCATTTTGCCTATACTGCCAAGGAAAATATGAAATCGCAGAGCATGCCCTGCTAAAATGTTGTAGATTTGATGGGGAACGAAGCATGTGGCGCTCAAATATCGACGAGAGCATGACAGCTGCTAGTCTAGCACAATATATGCTTGAATCTGAAGAAACCTGGAACTATGGTTGCAACGTAGCCTCAACAATTATTCGAAGGCTAAGGCACGACGATAATGAACGCAGACGAAATGAGTGAATAAACACATCCTGCCCCCTCGAAGGAATATCTTAACTGGTAGCACCGTGGGGACGGAGCACAACAGCGAGGCGATGGGGTGGTTTAGTCCGTAGGCACCAGCGTATCTTGGCACAAAAAGGCCTGGGGTATATTACACTTAAATCGGGCATGCGTATAAGCTGGGAGAAGATTCCATCTTCTCTGGTCCACATACTAAAAATATAAAAAAAACGTACATACAAGGTACGTGACTTTTCTGGAAATTGCCGCAAAACTTGCCACATAAATAAAAAAAAACAAGAAAACAGAAAAACGCTGTACCAACCACAACCATTTGAAAAATACCTACACCTCACACCTTTTGTACCAACGAACGCGCCACATGAGCCTAACTAGCTAGTCATCAATAGGAGCAATCAAAGCCATAAACTTACATAAAGGGTGATCAGTTTAGAGGTATCCGATTTTAAATTGAAATAAAACAACGAAATTTCAAATTGACTGGCAGAATCATTCATGATTGTGAAGAATCATTCATGACATTTATTTTTTAAAGAGAATCCCTTTCAAATGTTGATCGCTTGAATGACTCGCTGGAGGACTTCGGTTGGGATCTCGTGAATAACTTTGGTTGGCTGAATGTTGGCTTAAAATGCCTCAATTCGAAGCTGTTTTATCCACAAAGCATTTAGACTTTACATACCGTCACAAATAAAAGTCCAAAGTTGTGATATCGCACGATCTTGGTGGAGAATCCACTGGACCAAGATGAGCGGAAAATTGTCCACCGAAACAATGACGCAGTAAATCCGTTGTTTCATGGGTTATATGTCAAGTAGCGCCGTCTTGTTGGATTGTTTGAATCATATGTTGATCTCCGGCTTCAATTTCCTCCGCCAAGAAGTCGTTTATCATGGCGCGATAGCGTTCGCCTTTCACTGTTCCATTGGCGAGCCATTCTTGACTTTGAAAAAATATGAGCCGATGACTCCTCCAGCCCATAGGTTGCACCAAACGGTTGTTTTCAATGGATGTAATTGCCATTAGGCTCTTCTTGAATGGCTTCGTCTTGCTCTTCAGCTCAAATACGGCAATTTTGCTTATTGATTTGGCCATAAACCCAAAAATGGGCCTCATCACCATACACCAAACACCCTATTGGGAAAAAGTACCTCGAATCTGATCACCCTTTACAAACATTTGACTAATCAGCGAGCCTAATAGCAAGCGTACGAGTGACATTTGTCTCTTTCCAAACGCAAAAAAAAAAAAAATAATAATAATAAAAAGAGAAATGTCCCTTTTTCAATTTTTTGTTGTTGTTTTTTTTTGGCACTTTTCGAGTCTAAATCGTTTTTCTGCAACTTTATCACGTACGCACGCGCATTACATTATTTTGTAAGCCTAGAAAAAAAAAACAACTATAAAAATGAGCATAAAGCGGAATACAAATTTTCACTTTCAGTTTCCGGCTGCGTGAAGCAACAAAAAATAATATAAACCAACAAATCAAAATCATGAAAAGAAAAAAGGAAAAATGAAAAATTTCAATTGCACATGACTGCCATTGTTGAATGTCGTAAATGAACCAGATCGAGTTGGTTAGATGCGCATACATACATACATATATACATACATACATACATAAGTGCATACATAAGTACATACATAAATACATACATACATACATATGTACATACATACATACATACATACATAAATACATACATACATAAGTACACACATACATACATATGCTTACATAAATTTGTATTTTCCGCAGCAACTCAAACTGTTGTGGTCAAAATATGCACAGCCGGTAGCCGAAGCAATTAGCGACAGCAAACAGCAAAAAATGAAAAAAAAAAAACCTTTTTTCAACAAAATCTAAAAAGCCTTAAAATTATACAGGCGCATGACTTTGGTTGCCACCAAATGATTAAAACCGCACACAGTTTTTTAAGGCACTCTAAAGCAAGGCATTATTTCTTTTTTAATCAAATCATGTATGTATGTATACGTGCACATTAATACACACACACACATCCACACATTTGTACCTCGCCAATGCAATAAATCGCCAAATCATATGAAATCATATGAAAGTCCCATACGCCATTTGGGGGCCAGTAGTAACACAAAAAAAAAACAAAATAACTTAGTTTTGTCTGCAGGCTGGGTACACATCACCCGCATCGCACGTTTATTATCAACGCTCCACTCCAAGTTCCATCATTCACTTATTCCACCATAAAAGCACACACTTCTGCACGCATATTTGCTTGAACATTTCCAATAATTACGGTCAAAATAATATTATCTATTTACGGTAGCTGTGGCGCATTATAGGTAAACATCAACAAACGCCTAAGGAAAATACTCACAAATCCACAAAAACATGGCAGTCAATCAGTCACATCTTCCACATACTGGACTATTTATCTGGCTAACTAATGGCCAACTGTGCGCTGAAAGTGTCATGTGGAGCAATGAGCACATACACACACACACGTATGCATGTATGTGTATAGCCAGCAGCCAGCAGCCAGCAGCAGAGGATGTCAATGATAATGCATTAAGAGGCCACACGAGTATTCGTTTAATAAAAATACTAACAAACATGCCTGGGAAATATTTATGGGCAACTATGGGACTATCAGCAGCAAACAGAGCATACCGAAAAAAAAGATGTACGCGTTTGTAGACATCATTAAGCGCTGCTCGATATTCGTTGGCGCAGCCGCAACCGCAGTAGCTGTTGTTAAGCAGCACAATTAAAAATTGAAGAGCAGCGTTGAAGAAGTTGATTCCGCGTTTGAGTAATATAGATCATAGCTTTAATGAACTGAGTGCTGATTCAAATACACGTTTTGGAGAAAAGGAAAATATGAGTGCTGGAAATAAAGTACAGGGTGTTCCAAGTATATAATGGTAGTTCGTATGATTCAATAATAGAAGATTGTGTAAAGTTTGACAACTGATTTCGGATGCTGCTTAATATATTGAGACAACTTGGAAGTAAAGGAAAAAGAGGCATAAGTAATAAAATGGGTTAGCAAAAAGCTTTAACAGATCACGAAAAAGAACAAATCGATATCTTCACTTCGGAAATTTGAAAGTCCCAATCACCAAATTGCCAAAAAATTTGGTCGAAGTCCGAATGTTGTTGATCTTCATGTGAAACAAGATGCCTCTTAAGGTAAAAATGACAAAGGCGTGACTTCAATGGCTTTGTCATGGAAAGAAACCCGCAAACTTTTTAGGATTGCAAGAAATTCCGCGCTTTCAACAGCAAAAATTACAGAAATGGCGAGTGTTGCAGCCAGCAAATCCACTGTTCGTAGGGCTATTCTAAAAGCGCCGGATCTGAAGCATACAAAATTATAAGAAAAAATCCACCTTTGAATGAATGAATTTCACAAAGAACGCCGCCTCGATTTTGCAAGCGACCACATGGCCTGGAGTTATGTTAGAAATAATGATTCCGGTGAATGGAGAAAAGTAGTTTCATATTTAGTGACGAAAAGATGTTCAACCTGGATGAACCGGATGGATACAATTACTATTTGCATGATTTAAGAAAGGAGAAAAGGTATTTGAGCCGGCATCACGGCCGTGTAGGTCGTGTTATGGTATGCAGATAGGAAGAGATATTATAGCGCGTTCGAATTGAAAATTGTAGACTACTAAATGACGGTCTCCTTGCCGCGGGGATGAGGCTTAAGTGGCGAGTTAACCCCATTCTATGGAGATTAACTTACCACGAACTAAGAGGGCAGCTCCATGTAGGAATTGGGTATCCACTCAACCGCGGAACGGCGGAATTGGTGGCCACCCAAGTACTATGTGGAGAGTACCGTACCGACAACCTGGCAGGAGGTATAAAATGCATTTTCTTACAATGTGGAGGCTTAACAAGGATCTTTCTGCACGAGGTAACCCACTTCTGGGAAATCCTCCCGTCGAGCAATCGACGGCTCGGGCATCGGATGTGCAGGCCCGAACCCCACACTCCCCTATGACCGGAACTGACACCCAGGGTTCCGGAGGAAGCGAACTACTAGTGGTGAAACATGGCACATTGGCTATGCCAATGGAGAGCCGAGTGAGTGTGAGTGATACACCGCCGTCGAAACGATCTGAAGCAACTGAACAAGTTGTGGAGGATGTGGAGATGGCGGACAATCTCTCAGTAGACTCAGACGGATCTCTGGTACCGAGTAAGTCTTTGACAACGGTTAAACCTGGTGCGAATCAGGTAAGTACCTGTAAAAAGACCGAAGTTATTGGAGATTCGAACGCAGGTGTTGGTCTAACCGCAAGGCAGATCAAACGAAGGAGACAGAAGGCGAGGCAAGCCGAAGCACTAGCTAAGGCAAGGACTCAAGCTCCGTCAACTTCGACACCTGTAACGGAAACGGGAAAGCGTGGCAGAACAGAGGATTCCTCTGTAACGCTGCGCTCTTCCGGAAACGAAACGGGGTCTGTGCCAACGACCGGGAAGAGGAGAAAGGCAAAGAAGAGGAAAGTCGAGAGACGGAATTCGGAAATGCCTGCATCCTCGACCCAATCCAAGGCAGACAAACCTTTGCCTGACAAGGCAGAGGCTAAGGGACCTCAAATGTCGAATGACACTCTTCCGTCAACGTCTGGCGAATCATTCGCGAGAATGGCAGCAAAGGCAATGACGGTGGAGATACATACCGACAAACAAGATGGTCTACTGTCCAAAGGGCAACAAAACTATCTTGACAGCTATCTTTGGAAAGCTATCGGTGAGTCGAAAGACGCGCCGACGTTCGAGGGGAAAAGCGTGGTAGACGGCATCGTAAAGGTGCACTGTTCCAATGCTTTTTCCCGAGAATGGCTAGAAAAAGTTATAGCAAAGATTCCAGCCTGCGAAAACAGCAAGTTTATTCTTGTTGAGAGTAGCAAAGAAAGGCTGGTACGAGCGAGTGTCTGGATTCCGGGTCCTTCCTGTAATTCAGCAGAACTCCTCAAACGCATCCGTGTTCAGAATAAGGATCTTGACACGACTCGTGCACCAGGCAGAAATCCGCTACCACTTCGGAGGCGGGTTCCCACCTGGTACTGGGTATCGATCTTGGGTCCCTCAAAGTGCTTAAGTCGAAGTACGGTTGCCGTCCTCACCTACATCTGGGGCGGATCCAGTTCCGCGTCCAGGATAAGGTGGAGGACAAAGCGTAAATATTCTCAGTCTCATGACTGAAGTAATATTTACACAGATTAATCTGCAGCATAGCAAAGCGTCTACGGCTCTCTTGTGCCGTAGGCATGCAAAACTGCAAACAAACCCACACATAATACTTATACAAGAACCATGGGTATGTCACAAGCGTATCTGTGGTCTAAGTGCTATGTCGTGGGGACAAATACTTCATTGTGAAGGGAATGTGAGACCGCGAGCATGTATTTTCATGCCGAGGTTGATCGAACACACGATGTTAAAAGAGCTATGCTCTGGAGATATCGTTGCTGCAAAAATAAAGTACTGGAAAAGTGGGAACAGTGTCGAAGCTATCATAGTTTCGGCCTACCTACCCTATGACTCTGTACAGCCACCTCCTTCGAGGGAGCTAAGAGAAGTGGTCAAGTACGCAGAATCCAATAATCTGGGGCTAATAGTGGGCTGTGACGCAAATTCACAGAACATTATGTGGGGAAGGAGCAAATGCAACCCCAGAGGTCTCAAGTTACTGGATTTTATCCTGTCATCCGATTTGGTCATCCAAAACACTGGTAACAAACCAACTTTTGTGACCAGAAGGAGACAAGAGGTGATTGATTTAACACTTACCAATAGGTCAGTTGGAAATCAAATCAACCGATGGCGAGTTTTGGAAGAGGACTCTCTTTCTGATCATCGTCTTATCGAATTCCGACTGGGAATTGACACAATATCAATACCTTCCGGTAGGAATCCTCGAAATGTGGACTGGGACAGGTATGGTGAGCTTGTAACAGAGCGATTACCAAACCTGAAAAAACTCAAATCAGCAGAAATGATTGAAGATGCTACTAAGATATTAGAAGGTACTTTAATCAACTGCTTTGAGGAACTGTGTCCACTCAGGCAAAGCAGACAGGGGAAAGCGGTTCCTTGGTGGAACCCTGAACTGTCGAAGCTTCGTGTACGGTCCAGGAATCTTCTTAATAAGGCCTTGAAGACCAAAACAGAAGAGGACTGGGCCAATCATCGACTTACACAGAGAGAATATAAGAAAAAAGTACGGCAAGCCAAACTTGAATCCTATAGAAATTTCTGCAGTAACGTCGAAGAAATGAGGGAAACAGCGAGACTTTGTAAGGTCCTTCATTTAGACCGCTCAGTAAGGCTGGATTCCATTCGAAAACCTGATGGTTCATACACCATTTCCAAATCGGAAACGTTTAATGCTCTACTCGAAACCCATTTTCCGGGTAGTAGAACTCTCTCTGAAGCTGAGAGTGGCATGAACAATGACGGTGGCAACGGTGGAACCTCTAGGTACAGCTGGTATATTGCTAGTCGGATAGTGACAAGGGAATCGATAAGGTTTTCCTTATCTTCCTTTGACAACTTTAAGTCCCCTGGACCTGACGGAATATATCCAGTAATGCTTAAAAAAGGAGGAGACAGGTTGATTGAGGCCCTGAAAAGGATCTTCACAGCCTGTCTTGCATTTGGTTATATACCATCCCAATGGCGGCGCGTAAGAGTAGTATTTATTCCAAAACCAGGCAAAGATGACTATTCCCTAGCAAAAAGTTTCAGACCAATCAGTTTGACATCGTTCATGTTGAAAAGTCTGGAACGAGTGGTGGAGAAACATATTCGAGTGGGGGTATTGCCGAGAAGTCCACTTAGTAGAAATCAACACGCTTACCAGAGTGGAAAATCATGTGAATCAGCCTTACACGATCTTGTTAGCAAGATTGAAGCTGGGCTGGAAGCTGACGAATACACAATGGGCGTGTTCGTGGACATTGAGGGGGCTTTTGATAATGCCACTTTCGGCTCGATATGTTCTTCTGCCGAGCGACACGGAGTTAATCAAGCCATTATAAAATGGATATACTCCATGCTCTCTGAGAGGCTGTTAACCGCTGGTGGGAGCGACGACGAGCAAATCACAGTCAGGGCCAAGCAAGGATGTCCCCAAGGGGGTGTTCTTTCTCCGCTGCTGTGGTGCTTCGTCGTAGACTCCCTATTAGCGGAGATGCAGGAACTCGGCTTTCACGTCCAAGCATATGCGGACGACGTCTGTGCGCTAACATCGGATAAATCCTTAAGGAGGCTTTGCACGAAAGTGCAGAGTATCCTTGACAAAATCGATGATTGGTGCATGAGACAAGGTCTTTCCGTTAATCCGAACAAAACAACCATAGTCTTGTTTACGAGAAAACGGAAATTGGATGGACTCAGTCTTCCAACACTGAAAGGTGTGACACTTGGTCTTTCCAACGAAGTTAAATACCTAGGAGTAATCTTGGATAAGAAGCTGACCTGGGAGACACACGTTTCACTGAAGGTGAATCGTGCATTGAAGATTTTTCAGCAATGCCGTAGAGCCTTTGGCAAAACTTGGGGTCTGAAACCTGCTGTGGTCCTATGGATATACACGGCACTTATCAGACCAATCCTCACTTACGCTTCTGTGGTCTGGTGGCGACGGAGCATGGTTAAGTCCACAATCCGGGAACTATACAGGCTGCAAAGAAGTGTATGTTTATGCATCACGGGTGCCATGAGTACAACCTCTGGTGATGTCCTAAATGCTATGCTTAATCTGCTCCCCCTGGATCTTAAGATACAACAGGAAGCAATAAAAGCAATGTGTAGACTCCATAAATATGGTTTCTGGCACGAAGATGGAACTTCGGGACACAGAGAAATCTTTAAGTTGCTGTCGGAGCAGTATCCACTGTTTTTGGCACCTAAAGATGACCTGATACCCACAGTTTCGTTCGGAAGGAAATTTGATGTCAGATTTCCATTGCGTGAGCAATGGAGCAATCCAGAATGCATGCAGGGAGGTTTGACGGATATTTTCTTTACCGATGGGTCCAAGACTGAAATAGGGTCTGGAGCCGGATGGTACTTAAACGATAGTAATAAGTATCACTATGCTATGGGGGGAATGGCAACTGTTTTTCAAACAGAAGTTTTTGCCATCCTAAAAGTAGCCGAATGGATAATCGAGAGGAGATGGAGCGGGAAACAGATTGGAGTCTTCAGTGACAGTCAGGCTGCATTGAAGGCCCTGGAGAACGCGAAGCAAACCTCGAAGATTGTTCAAGAATGTAAGAAGAAGCTTAATTCTGTCGCAAGACAAAACAGGCTTGTACTTATATGGGTTCCGGGACACTCCGGTGTTCAAGGAAACGAAATTGCCGACGAATTGGCCAACCGTGGATCAGCGGTGCCCCCACAGGGGCCAGAGCCAATAATCGGAATCAGTCCCGCAGGAATCAAGAACTGGATCAACGATTATGTAGGCAATCTACATAAAGAGCGATGGTCCGGTCTAGAACGCTGCAGAACTGCAAAGTGTTTTGTGACAAGTCCGAACAGAAAACTGTCAAACTTTCTACTAAAACTTAGAAGGAAAGACATTCGGTTGATGGTCGGCATCATTACAGGACACAACCCATGGGGTCAGCATATGACCACCATTGGAATCATCGAGGACCCGGTATGCCTGTCCTGCTTGGAGGAGGCGGATAGCACTGAGTACTTTCTCTGTGAGTGTCCTGCCTTTGCTAGAGCGCGACTACGGGTATTGGGTTCCGATGTCATGGGAATGAGTAATATTCGTTCTCTAAAACTGGAGGATATTTACAGATTCGCCAAAGAATCTGGAAAATTCTCACAGGACTAACTATCTCTATCTCTGTCTCTATTCTTTCCTATCTCTTTCTCTGATACTTTTCTCCCTCCCTCCTTAACTATCTACCCCCTTTCCAGAGCTTTAAATACAATGGGCTTTTTAGCCTGAGTGTTTTAGGAGCCACCAAATCTCCTGGTGCTCCTTGGCTCGACCTCTTCAAATTCAAGTGACGGGAAGAAGCTGTTAAGCTCTGTTGGAATCATGTTTTCTCGAGATGCGTGTAACCTGTGGGCCTACTAATGGTATTTTTTAAGAAGATAATGCGGCGATACACACTTCAATTGTGGTCAATATTTGGATTGCGTCACAAAGCGTTGAAGTTTTAGCGTGACGACCATATTCCGCAGATCTAAACATAATTGAAACCCTATGGGGATGGCTGGCTCGTAAGGTCTATGAGAGTGGGCCACACTTTGAGGACAAAAATGCTTTCAAAAATTCAAATGATTAAAACCTGGTCTGGTCTAACATTTCATTAGGCCTTCTGCAGAATTTCTACAAATCCATTGATCAACGTATTTACGAAGTAATTTATAAATAAAGTGGCAGCACAATCTTTGAGCTTTAAATCATAAATGTAAAAAAAAAACATCTACTATTGGTATTATTGTATTTTTTTCTTATTTGGTTAGTGCCTCTATTTGAATGAATCAAGTAAATCAGCTGCTGAAGTTTAACTGCTACGAAATAATGCTAGATGGAATAATATTTTGATGCATGTTTATTTTCCAGCAAAGTGCAGTCTTCACTTGAATTATCAATAACCCTTGTACTACTAAATCAAATACGGTTGCACTAATAACCATTTTCTTCCATACAAATTATTGCCTCTAATCAAGTGAAGCGGACTATATAAGTCCCTGAGAGACAAGCAAAAAGTCAATTTGTATGCCTCTTTGAAAAGGCAACATTGAATTTCGTCTGTAAGCGCGGCTTTGATCGTTCAAAAGCGTCCATTTAGCTTATAAATTCGTTCTGTTGGTCCAAGCTCATCTCATGGGGCTTTTTTGCAGCAAAAGTTTGAAAATTATAAAACTTGGTATTGAAAACATCGAGCCAAATATGCACCGTATCAATAAACTCTGTCGTTTCGATGGGCTAATACATGCCACTAGAAATTTAAAATATTTGATGAAAACTTCCCCGAAGATTGTTAAGAAAAATTTAGTGATTCAAACGTTTTCCTTTATTGTACCTTACAGTACAATTCAAGATACAAATTGCAAGATGAGTAAATCAAAACAAAGCCGAATGGCTCAACCATTATTGCATGCTAACTTTTTTAGCAAAAGTTTTCATTTCTATGCATTCGAGTACTTTTTCTTTGGAATTTCCTCTGAAATAGAAAGTAGATTTTTTAAGAGAGCGGAGTCGCAAGTCGTCGCAAAAGTCGGTGCCGCCAATCTGGCGGCAAGATGTCATTAAGAGGAAAGGAAAGATTTTCAGAATACAGATTTCTAGTCCGAAAAGCTAAATTTGCTCCAACTAGCTGGTTCTCACATCAGCGAGATTTGACGATGGCAAAGGGTTATGAAACAATAGCCTCATGGGTCGTTAGCACTTGCAACAATTTTCGCAAATGATCGACACGTCTTTTCGATTATTTTCGATTGTTAAATTTATTCATGCGGTATTTAATTCAAAAAAATCCTTTTAACGCTCAATGCAATCTGTATCCTTGAATGAATGCAGTTGAGACTGCCCAAGCATGTCTGAATTCAGGACAAAAGGTGACAGCCGCAAACCAGCTGATTTAATTTTTTTTCTTTCGCCTCGAATATTAGAATATCAGAGAAGTGGCGAATAGAAGAGTACAAATTATAGGCGCCTCCTACTCGTATGATTTGGCCATCCGAAACAAAATTGTGAGAGTAACTTCGGCTGCGAAGTCGTCGGGCGCGGTTTTTCATACGGCAACGAAGTAATATGATTATAGACTGTGTTAACTCGTTTCATATATCACCAGCACAATCTCAGTTTTGTCGTGAATAAGCCGTAGTCACATCCCTGGTTACGTCAGCAAATCAACTGAGATCCGGTTAACGAACTTGACATCTAGTTGCCTATGCCCTGAGCAACGACTGATTGGGGGAGCGTAAGAATATGTTCGAAATGAGCGAGCCCAATCGCGCTGTCGAATCTTCTTTGACGTAACAGCAAAAGTTATTCTCACAATTTTCCTGCGAATGGGCAAACTTTGTAATCTATCATCTTGAAATTATCATCTTGAAATCAGCTAGAAATGATTGGCTTCTGACATCAAGGCGCCCGTTTGAAAACTCCTTTACATATGAAAGACCCTTTATATGTAAGTATTCAGATATTACTTACGAAAAATTCACGCCATGAAAATTTGTTTTCGACAAAATCAGCTTACGAATTTTTTAGTTTAGCTAGTAAGCCGCCATTTTTTTATCCATTTTTAAAAACTTATGATGGCCAAAATTAGCTGCCAATTTTAGACATTTCAAAAATAATTGTGGCGCTATTATCTGACTGTGCCACATCCACAGAACCAGCAGCTAAGCAGTTGAATTCACTTTGACGCTGGTTTTGGAGCAGTGACGCATTCAATGCCAGCGCGCATTTTAATGCATTTTTAATTTGAAAACTTATGACTTATTTAAATGCATTAGTTAGTGCGCGCGCGTACGTATATATGCACATGCACACATACATACATACCTGCATACATACATATTTCCATGCACATGGGGGCATTTGCTGAGACGTTAGCCGCATAACGTGAAAATTCGCAAACGTCAGCGTCTGTTTAAGGCGAACGCAATTGACAGACAGCAGTTAGGCAGCGGCGTGGAAAAATTGCATTTGCATTTGCATATGTCAAAAAACTAATTAAAAGTAAACAACTTGTCCGCGAGTCGCCACCGCACAACCAGCCGCACAGCCAAGCAACTAAGCGCGCATGCATGCATGCATGTGTGTGTGTGTGTGCATTTTAATACAAAGAAGTAAGTAAGTAGCTGTACTGCATTGCAGCCCAATTAAACATATTTCTAGGCCAACTCATCTACTTGCATACGCGTGTGTGTGTGTGCGTTCACACATTTCTGTTTTTCCTTGAATTTGCTGCGTGCCTTGTACAGTTAATAGTCTTAAACTTGTCAAAATCGTCAACTAACTAAAAACACACACAAACGAGTGCGCGCACACACACACACACACACCTATGCATATCGGCATGTAAAAACGCAAAATAATTCACACAGTTATTTTTCGCATTTTTCGGTTTGACTCTTAATTAAACTTCAAGTTGAGTTTTTAACAGATTCATCACGCAGACTCGGATTCGACTTTGGGATTGGATTCCGTTGCGGCTACGCATAGCGAAGTTGGCCAAAGCAAGTTGGCGCAGCGGCTGCCACTCTTTATAACTGGGGAAATTTTTACAGCTAAAAAGCAAAATGTGAAAATTAGAAAAACTGCTTTATAAATAGAAAATCGTATGTGGCATTGCTGCTGCGGCATGCAATCGTCAGTGGTGTCGGGCGTTGTTTCGTCTTATTGAAATTGAAGTGCTCAAATGCTGTGCTACTACAACAAAAAAATAACAACAACAAAGTGGAAAATCAAATGCAAATTCGAATTAAATGTCAGCACGCATTTAAACTGAAAAGGAAAAGGAAAATGCCAAGCTGCAACAGGCGTTTGTAGCAAAAATGCATATACATATGCAAGTGCACACGCACACACACACACACACACATAAGAGCATTTATATTTATATTTATTATTTCCTCCATTGCAAAAGCGCACCGCTGCGAATCAAAAATAAAGCTGGCCAAGACGAAATGATTTTCCCGTCGCCAACGCCAACGTTAACAACTACAACAACATCTACCACTCAACAGCGTTTAACAAATGCAGAGAAATGCGCGGTTGCATGCAGCAGGAAAAATGCAAGCAGTAACTGCCACTACAATGCGCATTGAAGAGGCAGCAACAAAAAAAAGTTAAAAAATTAAAAAAAAAAAACAATTTAAATAAAAAAAAAATTTTGCATCGTCAGTAGCGTCGGGGCAGCGGCTTCAGCTTCTATTTATTTCGGCCTCAACTTCAGCTTCTACTAAGGTCTCAACTTCACCTCCTACTTCAGCTTCTACTTCGGCCTCAACTTCACCTCCTACTTTAGCTTCTACTTCGACTTCAAATTCAGCTTCAGTATCAGCCATAGCCGTCTCAGCGACAACCCGCTGTTTTACTAAGTTTATTAAGTCGCATAATTTTTCCCCCTACTAACAGTGCGGCAGCTCATTATGCACCGCCAACAACAACAACAACGTCTACTGTTGCTGCAGCAGATGAGTCCGCCACAGCCGCTCGCTGGAAAGCGCAGCGAAGCTAGAAATGATAAAAAGAAATGCATATTAAACCAGTAGCTGTGCGCTGGCATTCTCTCTAAAATCTGCATTCATTTATTTATTATAATGCAGCCTGTTTTTGGTCTGTAGAGATGTGTGCGTGCCGTGGTCAGCAGTCAAGTCGAATTTTCGTTATTTGAGTGAGAGATTTGGACTTGGTTTAACGGTCAAAGACATTAGCCTACATATTTTTGGCGCACTATTTTCTTGGTAGTTAGGAGAAGTAATATTTTTGGAATTTTTTCTTAAAAAAAAGGAGACAATTTGACGCATTTTTGCAAGCTATAAAATAAATATAAATATTATACAGGGTGGCTGATGAAAGCCGCTACCAAAAAAAAATTGAATAACTTTTTTTCTTTTTAAGTTATCTGTTCCATTTTTGTATTAATTTGCAGATTGATCTTGAAAATTTATTAAAATGGATAACTGGGACACGCAAACAAGAATTTGGATAGTGCGCCGCTATCACGCACTGGAGTCCGTAGTTTTGGTACAGAGAGAGTACAGGCGGATGTTTGGCGGCGATCCCCCCGAACAGATGGACCATAATGAGACTGGTGAATAATTTTGCTGAGCAAGGAACAGTCGCAAGAAGGCCTTATCATCGAAACCCACCAGTTCGGACGGAGGAAACGATCGCTGCTGTAACTGCAGCTATACAAAGCAATCCAAGGGTTTCAACAAGAAGCTTATCTGCTCAACTTGGTGTCAGTCGACAGTCTTTGCAAACAATAATGCACAAAGATTTAGACTTATTTCCCTACAAAATTCAAATGGTTAACAAACTGAATGCAGCAGACTTGTCGATTCGCTTGGAATTTTGCCAGAAGATCCTGCAAATGGTGGAAGAAGACCAAAACATGTTAAACTGCCTTTTCATGTCTGATGAGGCCCATTTCTATTTAAACGGCAATGTGAACAAACAAAATTGTCGAATATGGAGTACTTCTAACCCACAGATACTCCACGAGATGGAATTGCATCCTCTTCGCGTGACAGTGTGGTGTGCGGTTTCTTCACGCTGTATTGTCGGGCCTTATTTTTTTGAAGAAAATGGTCACACCGTTACGGTTACTGGAGACCGTTATTTGAAAATGCTGAAAGAATTTTTCTATCCAGAACTACGCCGAAGGAGAATTCCTTTCAACTCTGTGCGGTTTCAACAAGATGGGGCAACGTCTCACATAGCCCAGACTGTTATGACAGAGTTGCGACGAAAATTTCCCAATAAACTGATTTCAAGGAACTCCGAATTTCGTTGGCCCCCCAGGTCGCCTGACCTTACTGCACCTGACTTTTTCTTGTGGGGTTTATGTAAACAAGAAGTTTATAAAACAAAGCCAACAAATTTGGATGTATATTACTAAAACAATCCATTCGGGCAACAATTGCGGCTATTCCTGTCGCAACTCTCAAAGCAGCAATGAACAACTTTTTACTAAGATGCCGCACTTGTGTCAACGAGCATGGAGGGCATTTAAATTCAATTATTTTTAAAACTAGTTAAGCTACATTTAATAAAATTTAATGACCTTCAACTTGAAAAAAAAAATAAATGAATTCCATACACTAAAAAAAAAGTTATTTGAGTTTCTTAATGTAGCAAAATTCATCAGCCTCCCTGCATAAAAAAAAAGTTATAAATGATAGTCCAGGCGACATAAGTTGCCGAGCTGGCGTGTACTTAGTCCGACGGAAGCTGATTCGAAGGTACTTAAGCGCGTTTTACTGTAGTAAGTGAAACATTTAACTGCGAACGGTTTAAAAAATATATTTCAATTAAAATTTGAATGTTAATTTATTATATAAATATTGGGTTGGGGAATAAGTGCATAGCGTTTTTATATTTTCTTTTACTTTACAACGATTTGTTTGCTGTTTGGCAAAGGGTAAGTATTCATTCCATGGAACTCTTTCTGTTCTACAAAACTATGTTAATTGTAGTTGTGAGTTAATTTTTTATTGGTTTGAGACTTAGGAATGGAATACCCAGGAGGCAAACGTCAACATTTGCGGCATCTGCTCTTCTTTGTTTAGTCTTTTGCTTTTTATCGAGGTCAAAAAGCTGTCGAAGCAGCCCGGGACGGGAAGGTGGCATGGCGAGTCTACAGCACAGAAATGGTTCACAAAGTTCAAAAATGGCGAATGGCGAATGGCGACTTTCACGTCAATTTCACGACCCGCAGCTGAAGACCTTCTGAATTAGATGAAAAACGTCTCAAATCACTTTTGAAGGAGAAGGGTCGTCAACCTAGTCGTGAATTGGCGGAAAAACTGAACAGCGACCATAAAACGATTTTCAATCACCTTCATTGAATGGGATTTACCGAAAAATTGGGAGCCTGGGTGACTGGGTGCCTCACGAGCTCAACGAAAAAACACAAACAAAGTCGCCTTCAAATTACTTCTCAGCATCTCGCCTACCATCGAGCAACACGCGGTCATAAACAACGCTTTTTTTACCGAATCCTCATCAATATGAAGCAAAGAAAGGAGCTGGCGGCTCCAGGAGATACGCCAAAGTCGAGAGTCAAGCCGAATCTTCAACCAAAGAAGATCACGAAATGTGTTGGGTTGGACTGGGAGGCCATGCTGCACTGAGAAAGGCTCGAAAAGAAGGTCACGGTGAACAAGGAGCTCTACAAAGCCCAGCTACACCGCGTAAATAAAGCTATTCGACTGAAAAGACCTGATCGACATGGTCACACCATTCTCCTTCACGACAACGCCGGGCCCCATGTTGCACAAGTCGTCAAAGCCGCACTCCAAGACCTCGAATGGGACTTGCTTCAGCATTCACCGTATTCTCTGGACCTTGCACCGACCGACTAAACCAATAAAAACTGCCTCAACAACTTATTTGACTCCGGACTAGGTGATTTTTGGCTAAACGGCATCAACTAATTTGTTCGAGAGGTGGGAAGAGGTTGTAAGCAGCAAGGGTGAATATATAATTGATTAACTTATTGATATAATTGTTATTTTTTGTTTAATACTAATGTTCAGTGTGTTTTAATAATTTTAACGCTACTTGAGAAATATCAAAGATGAAAGAAGAAAGTACCGTCTAGGAATTATTCACTACTGACAGGTAAACGTCACTTTTGAAAGACCCTTCATATCCAAAGAAAACTAATATTCTTCTTCCTAATTGGCGCGATAACTGCCTACGCGATTCTGGCCGAGTTTAACAAAGCACGCCAGTCGTTTCTTTCTCGTGCTAACCGTTGCCAATTGGACACACCAAGTGAAGCCAAGTCTTTCTCCACCTGATCTTTCCAACGCAAAGGAGGCTTTCCTCTTTCTCTACTACCACCAGCTGGTACCGCAGCGAATACTTTCAGAGCCGGAGCGTTCCTATCCATGCGGACGCCAACGTAGCCGCTGCATCTTTATTAGCTGTGCTATTTCTATGTCGTCGTAAAGCTCATACAGCTCATCGTTCCATCGCCTACAATTCTCACCGTTGCTAACCTGCAAAGGTCCAAAACTCTTGCGCAGAATCTATCTCTCAAACACACCAAGCGTCCCCCCATCGGATGTTGTCACCGCCCAAGTTTCTGCGCCATATGTTAGGACGGGCATGATGAGAGTCTTGTAGAGTGTTAGTTTCGTTCGTCGGGAGAGGACTTTACTACTTGCGAGAGAGGACTTTACTGCTCAGTTGCCTACTTAGTCCAAAGTAGCACTTGTTGGCAAGAGAGATTCTACGTTGAATTTCAAGGCTGAGATTATTTTCGATGTTAATGCTGGTTTCTAAATAAACAAAGTCTTTTACAACCTCGAAATTATAACTGTCAACAGTGACGTGGGTGCCGATACACAAGTGCGCTGCCTGTTTGTTTGATCACAGGAGGTACTTCGTTTTGTCGTCGTTCACCACCAGATCGCCATTCACTTGGGAGTGGCCAGGACAATTCTTCTGCATATGGTTCAAGCAGCTCACAACGTCGCTCCTCTGGGTAGCTTCCGTACACCCGTTTGGGAGTGAGCTAACGTGAGAAGGCGAAGCATCCCAGGATAGCTGGTTGTGGTTTAGGACCCGCCACTTAAAAATCCCCCCCGATAAAAACTAATACTACAAAACAAAAAAAATCGAAATTAGCTGATTTTTATCTGCACTCAGAGTCACCAAAATATTATTTACTTGTAAATACCCACATAATTTTGTGCCGATTTCATTCTTCAAAACCTTTGCCCATTTGAGAGCAGCGTTTCTGGCGCAATTAAACGGAACGGTGCCAATTTTCCTAAACGCCCACTCGAAGCAAAAGTTCTTATAAAGTTTTAAAATATTAATTGTTTTTTTTTTCGCACCAAAAGCTGAGGCAATGTTTTCAACGCCAATTCAAAAATTATGCCATTACTTCGCCGTAATCTGCTAGCAGCCAGGCAGACAGCAGACAATAGCAAAATATGAAGAAAAAAAAAACATGAAAAAAAAATATTAAAGAAAAAGAAATATTAAAAAAAATTAAAAAAAACATGAAAAAATATTAAAAAAAAACAAATATTAAAGAAACTTCTTAAAGCAATACAAATAAGTTCCATTTTTGATTTCCTGTTGATATTTGACGTTATTAATTTCGACCTATTATGCGCCAGCACTCATAAGCGTGATTATGTAAATTTTTTTATTGATTTCTTTTCATGTTTTTTTTTTATTATTTATTTTGCTAAAAGCACACCAAAAGAAAACAAACCAAAATTACACTACAGTGTCGCCAATAGTTCTTTGTACACTTTTTTTTTGTTTTATCCGAGCACTGCTTGACAATTTACCAAATAAACAGAGGAAAAAATATAGAAAATAATTAAGGTAAAAATAGAGATATCGCAAACACATCAGCTTTGGAGGCAAAAGTATGGAAAAAAACCTGACGTGCAGCGTCGTTCGTTGCCACTGGTGAACCACATTTAGACGCGCGTTCCTTTTTTGTGCCTCCATCACAAGGCAATTCCACTAGCGGCGGTGTGGATATCAGTGCTTCCATATCTGGAGGCTATGTATGGCATATGGATTTTGTGCTGCGCGCAGCTGAACCGCAAGCAGTCGACAAGAAGTCGACAAGTAAGCGTTGCGTCATTTCAATTCAGTTTTACCATTGCGCACAAACATACAAACATACATACAGAGCGATTTTTGTAAAGGGTGGTTAAATTTCAAGGACCGATGTTGAATGTGAACCACACCTAAACGTCAAGTTCTTTTCTGCATTTCATTTGACATTTTTCAATTTCAGACTAACTCAATTTGAACCATGGTAAGATACACAATCGAGCAACGCGTTAAAGTTATTCAGGTTTATTATGAAAACGGGCGTTCAAATCCAAATGCATTTCGCGGACTTCGTGAAGAAAATCATCTTCAGTGATGAGGCACATTTTCACCTCAGTGGATTCGTCAATAAGCAGAATTGCCGCATTTGGGCCAATGATAATCCAAGAGTGATTGCCGAAAAAGCAATGCACCCACCCACAAAGAGCGACTGTTTGATGCGGTTTATGGGCAAGCGGCATCATTGGGCCGTATTTTTTCTAAAATGAGGCCGGTCAGGCAGTTACAGTGAATAGTGTTCGCTATCGTGAGATGATAACGAACTTTTTATGGCCCGAATTGGAAGAAATGGATGTGGACGATATGTGGTTTCAACAGGACGGTGCCACTTGTCACACAGCTAACGAGACAATGGCTCTTTTGCGCGAAACATTTGATGGCAGAATAATCTCACGTCGCGGCGATGTCAATTGGCCGCCAAGATCATGTGATTTGACACCGTTGGACTTCTTCCTTTGGGATTATTTGAAAGAAAAGGTGTACGTTGATAAGCCAGCAACATTTAAGAGCTAAAGTATGAAATAATTCGGCACATTAACGGCATAGAACTTCAATTATGCCACAGCGTCATCGAAAATTTGGACTATCGATTGGAGGGGTGCCGCCGAGGCCGTGGCCGCCATTTGGCCGATATTTTGTTCTATACATAATTCAGCTATACCAATATTATCATACTAAAGAAAAGTGACATTAATTTCTTAAAAAAGTTGTATTTTATTCAAAATCAATACCGGCCCTTGAAACTTAACCATCCTATAGATAAGGAACTATTTGCATTTCGTGGTCTTTGGAGGTGTGCCGTCCAGGCCGCGGCAGTTATTTGGCCGATATTTTATTTTATACGTAATTGAGCCATACCAAACCTCCGAGTGTATTTCTGCCATGAAAAAGCTCCTCATAAAAATATCTGCCGTTCGGAGTCGGCTTGAAACTGTAGGTCCCTCCATTTGTGGAACAACATCAAGACGCACACCACAAATAGGAGGAGGAAGCTCGGCCAAACACCTAACAGAAGTGTACGCGCCAATTATTTATTTTTTATTTAGTATTATCATAATAAAGAGAAATGACAATAATTTCTTAAAAAAATTGTATTTTATTCAAAATTAACACCGGCCCTTGAAACTTAACCACCCTTTAGTTGTTCGGCTACAGCCGCTACAGCTCTACGGCTGGTTGTGACTCTACTTGTCTATGATTTTTTGTTTTGCTTGCACGATCTTGATAGCTTCTCGGTGTACACTTGAATGATCATTTCTATTTAAATGGCTTTGTCAGCCAAAAAGAGCTCAGAAATCAGAGGGAAAACAAAATTTTAAATAAAATAATCAGAAAAAAAAACGAAAAGTAATAAGCAAAAAAGCACTAAAAATCTGAAAAACAAAGAGTTGTGCATGAAAAAAAAATAAAATAAAATAAATAAAAATCTGTCGCCAGTCAAATTTTAGAAAATCTCTGAGCTGTAAAGCTGTAAGAATTGCGCGGCCAAACTTTGGTAGCATCGAAAAAAGAAAAAAACCCAAAGCAAAAAAAATCAAAATGCAGCTTAAAGGTGTGCTGCTCCCATTAACCGCTACGTTACAATAAATATAAAATAGGAAAAATAAATAATAATTATAATTATCAATTGAACTAAAGTCGCGACGCGTCGCAAGTCTAGCCGGTGCGCTGATAAGGCTAGGAAGCTAGCAAGCCAACTGACGGCAGAGCGCAGAGCTGCGCGCACGGCTGAACAATGAAACAAGAAACCGAAAAAAACCAAAAAACAAACCAAAAAAAAAATCCAAAAAAAGCCTTTGCCTCACTTCAAGCCTTCAATCACTTGATTGACTTATGATTATAAAATTCACTTATTGTTTGCAGCAGCGCCTTATTGTTGTTATTGGCACTTATGTATGTATGTATGAGCGAGTTCGGAATCATTGATTCAAATTTAATTTCGTTTTCAAGCCCAGCCCAAGATAATTGAATTTTTTTTTTTTTTTACTTTTATTATTTTAAGATTTCTGAGTGTTTCAGTAACCAGCTTTTTTATCAAATTCGTTGCTTTTTTCAGACTATTTTTTCTTTTTGAGGAAAGAAATAAGAAAATATTATGGAAGCGGATATGGCGCGCATGTACCTATGCGCTTGTCTGCCGCTCCAAATGGTGAATGAATAAATGCGTGTTTTTTACATTTTCCCTCTTTTTAATTTCCATTCAATAAATCTCCAATATTCCTCTATGCGTGGGTGGCTCCTTGACGTGGTTTTGACAGCCAATAACTGGTTGCGCGGAGCAGCATTCTATTTAGCTGGCTGTCTGTTTGTTTGTGAGTGCGTAAATATGTATGCATGGGCATGCATATGAAGTGTGGATCAATAGCGCTATAGAATATTTTGCGCGATCGTGGATGCGAGGGTGGAGTGGCTTATTGCTTGTACTTCTTGTTTAATGCCGGAATTCGGATAGCAGTCGCAAGTCAAAAGTCATCATTGGAAGCTGCTAATCAGCAAAGTGACTACTAACGGCTATTGTAATCTGCTAAGTGACACTTAGTAGCACATTTAATTTTATGTTTTTCATAAAAAGTTTTGCAGCAACGAAATTAAATTTTTTTTTATTTTTTTTTTTTTGTATTCCATAGCTCCTAGCTAGAAGGGCCACAATCAATACTCATATCAAACCTTGAAGGGTGGATGGATGGACGAAGCATGGCGTTATTGACCACTACCTAACTCAGATACTCACCGGACCCGGCAGCTTTCATGAATATCTACACCGTTTCCAGCTGGCCGACAGCCCTTTTTGCACGAGTTGCTTGATTACAGTCGAGAGCGCCAGAACATGTGGCCTTTCACTGCAGACGTTTCAGTGAAGAACGTGCAATGTTGGCGAAGGCATTCGAACGCCCGCCATCCCACGCAAGATTTGTCCAGGATATGTGCTCGACCATCACTAAATGGGACGCCGTTCGCAAAAACGTTCGCGGCTACAGTCTTGACGAGGCTCAATCGCATTGACTGGGAAAGGAAAGCCCAGAAACGACAGCAGCAGTTTCTACTGCAGCAACAACACGGGCAGCACCAGCAGTAGAAGCTGTAAGATGGACTAAGTATTCGACTGTTTCCACGACAGTCGGTTCTAGGTTACCGAAACGACCCGGATTTATATCCGGCCAAGGACTGTCACTCCAGCAGCATTCCCTGTATGTAAATATGGGGAATGTTTAAGCTGCTACAACAACAACAACAACTAAGTATTCAATACGATTCAAATATTAAATCAATTAGATAGCAAGGCCAGCTAGATTATTTCTTATCTAATCCAGCTAAGTCATAATTCGACAGTTCTTAGGAGAAAAGGAAAAAAGAAATATACAAAATTCAAAAAAAAACCTTATAAATATAAAGCCTATTCCTTTATTAGAAACTTTTGGTACCTTTGCTAGCAGGTGGCCAGTGGAGATAAACAGTTTTAGACAAACCGACGACAGAAGACACAGACGCTTGAGCCAAACACTCACAACAGTACCAAACTGAAGACAAGATAATAGTTTGTGAGTATCGGACTATTGCATATTCTCCGATGTTTCATTCACCCTACAACCGTTTTCGAAGACAGTGGGAGTAATTATAAACATCGCATTTTATTTAGAAGAATGTCAGGAAGAAAGCAGTAAAACTCTGAGGCTAGAAAACAAAAAGAAAAAAAATTTAAATCAAGTTACGAAAATGGTAATCTGGTCACACTGGCCACCAACTGCACAAATTAGCCGATATTAAGAAATTCGCTGAGAGCAAAGTAACGGTACCACGATAAGTGCCACCTCCATCGCTATTCAGCTATTCACGGCATAGATAATAAGATGCGAAACTCTTTCATTTTGTGTGAGAGCATGCCACTCCCTGCGCTGATGAACAGCTGATAGCATGATTCAATAATAAAAGGTAAGCAGCTTTCTCATTTCCTCTTGACAAATCGGCTCCCTTAGCAAGACACTGGGTTGCTAACTCTAAAAATTTTTAGCAAAAGTGGAAGAAAAGTAAAATTTGTAGTAAAACATTTTGTTTTCAAAAGGGTTTTTAAGCACAAGAATTTGCTCAGTATGTCCATAACCAAAGCGATATGGAAAACTTCCTGACATACAGCTTAAATCAGGATATGTTAGAGCATCTTTTTGGGGCAATGAACGTGAAAGATGGACGTTTTGACAATTTGAGCACGATGCCTTTCAAATATAGGTTGGGGAAGTACTCACTTTACTTTAAAAATAAATAAGTTACCCACAAGAGCTCCTTTAACAATGTGTAATTAATCACAGCCTCCGGATGGCAGATGGTTATTTATGAGGATATTTTTTATGGCAGAAATACACTCGGAGGTTTGTCATTACCAGTCGAAGGGCGACCGCTATTACAACCAACATTTTCTATCATTTGGTGATTCACTATATAAAGGTTTAAATGTTAACAGGAGTTGAGAGAAGAAGATCCAATATTTTTGCATAACCTCAAAAGGACCAAAAAATGAGATTTGCTCTTTCAAAACATCAAATTTTATAAAAATCTACAAATTTTCAATAACAAAGGTTTTAGCTTCTCAGCATAAGCTTTGAATGCAAGAGTGACCTTTTTCAACCATTTTTTCAATTATACAATTAATTTAGCTAGCTGGATTTTTTGAAAGCTTTTAATAAAAAGAAAAAAACACCAAACCTAAAATTCTCGTATTATGGGTATAAAAACGCACTAAATTTATTGCGAAGAACAAAGGATTGGCAAAATAGGTATAAGTGAGTTCTTTTTACAGACCAGCCAGCACCACCTCACCTAACCTAAAGGCTTGGCAACACTGCGCAACTAAACTAATATGACGTCATGCACTCGCTGATGGGCACAATTTTGTTTTTATCATATCAGCGTGAATAGGCCGCCAAGAGCATGCGGCTGGATTACTATTTTTTACTATTTTTTTTTATTATAACAAAATTTAATAGACTAAAAATTGTGATTATAAGCCTTTCGCAGTGAGCATGGAACGGGAAGTCCACTATTTCTGAGACTACATCAGATGGCACTGTCCCTCAAGCTTGGTCTGAATGCCTTGTAAGAGTGATGAGCTTATTTATTTCATATAAGTAAATACAAGTGGGCAGAAAAAAGCGAACTATTTCTAAATTGTATTAACACTACTAACAGGTAAAAATGGGAAATAGAGCACTAAATAGTGTGGGCAGAATATATTATATAAAGAACTAGGCCATAGCGAAGTCAAAGTTATTTTAAGAATGTCCTAGAAAAATTTTTAAATCATGGATTTTTAAAGCAGGCAGGAACTGCATTGGGCTAAATGGTCTGCACAATAAAAAAAAACTGTTTTTTGTATAACTTAAATGAGAAGCAAACAATCTAACATTTTTTTTGGTGAGGCCCAATATTAAAACAATACCGCTCTACTTTTTTTGGAAATACCGTACAGTACTATCTCGATAATCCGGACACGCGGTAGTCCGGTCACATCTATAATCCGGACAACTGCATAATTCGGACAGTTTAACATTTTCTACTCTATAATCCGGACATTTTTCAAATTTGCTTCGCAATATGTACATACATATGTATTTTAATTTTTAATTTGCTTTGTGAGTTTTTCGTAAAATAGCAGTACTTTAACAACAATATATGTATACGAAATGCAACAACATAAATCACGCGTTGTGTTTATTCTTTAGTGACAAACTGAATTGAGTGGACATTATTATTATGAGCAGTGGAAAATTTAATAAAGGGGGTCATAAAACCCTTACTCTTCAGAAAAAATGTGAAATTTTAGATCTCCTTGAAAAAGGAAAATCATTAAGATGGTTTGAAACAGAATTTGGTGTCAACAAATCTACTGTTTTTGACATAAAAAAGAAACGTGATGCCATTAGAAAATTCGCGACTAAATTTGAAATGAAATAGTACATACTAAATAAAAAAAATGTTTGATTATGTACAGATGTACATATTATTATGTAAGTATGATTGTACTGTATTTAATAAAACTATTTATGTAATATACATACATATATCTGAATTGCGTTATGTTCATTTCAAAAAAACAACGTTTAGTTGGAAAACAAAAATCATCTATAATCCGGGCACCCCCATAATCCGGACGACCCCTAACATTAAGGGTGTCCGGACTATCGAGATAGTACTGTACTTAGTAATACCGAAAAAGTGTTCATGTTTTAAATGCAGTAAAGATTTTCAATGGAAAAATTTAGTCAATTTTATTACTAGTCCTTAGTAATACTGAAATGCTTCATGTTCCAAACACAGTAAATGATTTTTAATGGAAAAATTTAATCAATTTTATGACTGGTGATTTAAAGTACAGACAATTTATTATATAGTAATAATTTTGTAAATAAATATCCACCTAATTTTTCCGGCTGGCGACTTTAAAGTCAATGCCGTAGCTGCATTTAAATGAAAAAAAAAATATTTTAAATAGTTTTGTAAGACATTTGTGAAAAATAAATGAATCTATCTATCTTTCTATAAACATAAATATTTATAAATAGCAAAATAAAATTAATCCTACTTTGTTACCGAAATGTCTCGTCTTTCGCCCACTCTTGTCACTGAAATAAACTATTTTGAATTTTTGTGGCGCAAAAAATGACACGCTCACCACAAATTCGCGCATCTTAGCCACACTACTTTGACACTTTTTCAAACCTCAAATTTCCCAGCGAAAAATATGACTTTCTTTAATTTAAAACGAATGCCATTAAAATTTTGATAAAATTTACGTCCGACTACCATTAGAATCCACTAAAAAAAACAGGTACGTTGCGGTTTTGCCCAACTCACATTTTATTCTTATCGATACAAGTCAATTATGTGGCGAAGAAAGAATGTCTGCGTATAAACAATGAAATTATAGACGCATACCCGCAAATATATACCCAGCCAGTTTTATTGTTATGCTATTTTTCGTTTGAAAAGCAATCGAAAGCAAAAAATATTTGTATTAGGAAACCCTTTCTATGATTTAAATTAACATTTCTCACTGAATTTCCAATACCTGCGCGTAATTTGTACGACGCCTGCTTTTATACGATTTGTAAGCGCTACACTCATTCATACATACATTCATGTATGTGCACGTTGTTGTTGGTTGTTGTAGTGTCCAACATGTGTATCATGCATGCGGTGATTATTGTTAGTGTTCTTTTTTTTCTCTCTCTTTTTTTGTTTTTTTAATTTATTCAATATGCAAATCGACGGCCAGCAAAACGGTGGCTGAGCGCAGCATCAAAGTGGAAGTGAGAGCCAATAACCAGCGTTGGAGCGGTGGTTTGGGGGAGGTTGAGGAAGCGCAATAAGCAGTGATGCTTCGTTTTCATGATCAATAATTAATAAAGCTAAGAATATATTGATCGTGTTTGTCGGCTGCTTGGTCACTTGCTTTGCTGCGCTGTTTGGTTGGTTGGTTGGTTGGTTGGCTTGCGCGGTTGCCGCTGCTGCTGCTGCGGCTGCTAAACAAAATACTACAAGACATTAATATTGTAACTTTGGCAGAAATATAAGAAATAATTTATAGCAGCTATTAAGAATTCAGCATGTCCAACGCTCCGAAACACCAATACGCACACACACACACACATACGCATGCAGATGGCTTGAATAAACACGTTAAGCCAACAAAAAGGGGTCCCATGAAAGCGACGCACGGCGGTCGGACGGTCGAATGGTTGGACGGACAATATCGTTGCTGGTGTCTGTGGCAGCAATGAGAGTGGCCCCAACAGCGTTAGTAACG
Source organism: Anastrepha ludens (assembly GCF_028408465.1). Classification (NCBI taxonomy): domain Eukaryota; kingdom Metazoa; phylum Arthropoda; class Insecta; order Diptera; family Tephritidae; genus Anastrepha; species Anastrepha ludens. The sequence continues at coordinate 20,142,173 of NC_071499.1, read as the reverse complement.
ACGGCTACGGCTACTACTTACAAAAAACGTGTGAATAATGTGTCGGCATTTTAATATGTTAAGCGACGGTTAATATTATTGGATTTTTGTTTAGTGCCCACACCGCAACGGATACGACAGCGGATCACAGCGGAGCGTCACGAAAGTGATCGGAGAAGGCGGAAAAGCAGCCGCGCATTGCTTTGCTTTCCTTCTGTGCGTTCTGTTCTGCTCTTTTCCTGATTTCGAGTTTTGTGCTGAAATTTTCTTCTCTTTCTAGTTTAATAAAATTTGTTTTTCATAACGCATATTTGTTTTTTTTTTTGCTTATATTTGCTTGAGTAGTTCGCATACTTTTTTTATTTTTATTTTTGCATTGACCATTTCTACGAAGATTTCTTCATTGTTTTTAATTGTTTGGAAGTCTTGGAAATCGTTATGACTAATTGCATGCTGCATATTTGCATATTAAGTGCCGAAATTGTGTTTTATGAGTCTACACGCACGATAATGTGCATAACGCGCGCTTTGCTTTGAGTTACTGGGTTTGTTTTATTCTTAATTTTTTATTTTTTTCATTTTTTTTACGTTTCATATTCTTAATTTTTTAAATTAATTAGCTTCAACACATTTTTCATTTTAATGTGCTTTAAGACAGTTTCGCGCGAATATTCCTATGCTATAAATGGCTATTAGCTAAGTTAAAACGATTTTGTCACAGCTAAATTTTAAAATTAACAAAAAAAACCGTTATAACCAAATCAGCTAAAAATAAACATTTTCTAGTTTACCTATCCCAATTGAGTAGTAAAGTTTCACTTTTATCGGCGCAAAAGGGGATGATACCCAACATAAACTGAACTCATTATAACCGCAGAGTGTGTGAGTTCACACATTTAAACGCAATTCATATAATTTATGGGCAATCTATCAATTGAATATTGCCCAATATTCTGTTTTCAAGTTGCTCATTGGTAGGTGTAGTAGTAAACTGATTTCATAAGTTTTCCATAGAAGAGAACAGGAAATTGTGTGTGAATTTATTTATTTTAACTTAATATTTATAACCTTTAAAAAACCGACAAGAAGAAGAAATTATACAAAAAATTGTATACCAGTTTATGATACTTCACTTTATTGTAAACATCGAAAACTACGCTAGTTTACCTACAGTTGTCCCGGTGTATATTAGAATGAAGGTTAGGTTAGGTTACCGAGCTTGCTTGTCTTAGACAAGTCACTCGGTGGCTTTAAGATCGATTGTGATACCTGCATTTGATTTCCATTTCCTATATTAGAACGAATCTTAGCATAAATTGCTCAGCTGCTGCGGCTTTCGGCGCTTACGGGTTCGAATTAGTGTCATTGCATAAAAACTGCTGCTCCAAACTAAGTGGTGGAAATACTAGAAAATTTGAAAGTAACGAAATTTTACACTCCCTCAGCTTTTGTAGGCTTTGCAACCCTATGGAGTCCTTGTCGCAATCAGCGGAGTCGAATATTACTAATAACAGGCAAGCTGGTGATTAGGACAATAATGCAATCAATGACTCTGTCTATATTTTATAAATAATTTACATTTGAGGCAATCAAACGAAAGGAAAAACTATTTCATATGCGAATATTCACTATAATTTACATTAATTTGAAACAACCAAACGATTGCAAAAACTATTTAAAAGCAAAATTCTTCACTTAAAAAGCGCAGAAAATATGCAGCTCATTTAAATTAAAACAAGTTTTACTTTCATTCCATGCATTGGAGCACATTTTGCCCGCCCTTCTGAGTTACCACTGTACCGAATCTCATCAGCAGTTCGCAATGCACAAATTGCAGCCGCTAGTATACGCGCACTCGCTCACCCGCTCACTCGCGCATAGCTACATACGCAACAGGATCATCAACATACATACATCCATACAAGCATAGTAGCTGCACTGGCTGCCGCCCTCTTGCCTTGCTGTCGTGCTAATATACCGCTACACTCAGCGGCGCTCTTCTTATCATCTGATGACATTCTCTTCGCTTATCACTCTCACATCGTGATAACTGCTGGGCAGCGTGACCTGAGATGCTCTTAGTGATAGGTGAAGATTATGTTTTCTCAATTGTATTAGATGGGTCACTGACCCAATACATGTAAATATGTATGTACATATGTATGAATCGTAATCATAACGTGTGCTTTTCAAAGGCAACGTATAACGGCGCATATCACAGCAAATATGAATATAAGGGACACAGAACTAAATGTTATGTACTACACAATTTAGTTGGGTTACAATTTTAAATTTCATGTTTTTATTCAAGTAAGTTTTGCATGTTGGTAAAGCCAAGTGGAAACGGCCACTCTGCTCATGCTCCATGCTTGATTCGTTGGCCAGTATATGAAGTAAAATGTTTGATTTGGATGGCATTTTTTTAGTCTGCCTACAAATATACATACACTTATATGTACGAGCTTAGAAACCTCAACCGTGAAGAGCACACGGAGAGTGGAGAGATTGTAGTTGGTGTGATATACATCTGACCGTTAACCGGCTCTCAGCGCTATGAAAAGAGCGGGCTGCCGAATCTTTTATGTCGTGACAGCCGAAATTACTCTCACAATTTTGCTTCGAATGACTAAATCTTGTAATCTATTATAAAGAAATAATATCATAATTGACGCCTACACTTCTGTTTGGTGTTTGGCCGAGCTCCTCCTCCTATTTGAGTCGTGCGTCTTGATGTTGATTCACAAATGGAGGGACCTACAGTTTTAAACAGACTGCGAACGGCAGCTATTTTTTTTTATGAGGAGCTTTTTCATGGCAAAAATACACCCGGAGGCTTGCCATTGCCGTTATTACAAAACACTTTTTTTTTAATTTGGAGACTCGAATATACGTACCCATTCCGCTATGGCGACCACCAAATCATCATATGAAACTCTCTCATTTTTCTGTTGAAAGCGGGAAGTAATTGTTTTTTTTGATCTGGCAACAAAACCGAATAAGTCCGACTTAGCTCAACTGACACACGAAAACTGAGCTACCACCATTTATATACTTACATATGAAGTGCACTAATTTTGATCGGAAAATATAAATTTCGTTGATACCAAAAAAATTAACTACAATAGAATGGAGTGGCTGCAAATTACAACGATTGTAACGGCAATAATGTAATAGAAATTAACAACAGTAAATGCTTGTGAAGGCAGATAAATTGACTCGGTGCGACGACTTAGTCGAATTGTTAACCAGACCTTATAAACGGATGGGGATGTAACCGTGTAAGAGCGAGTATTGACCAATTGTATCGAAAACCCCTTGTCTTGAGTGCATCTCCAGAACAGGAAGGATGACGACAACACTACACTCTGAAGACTACCTTTGGCAGTAAGGAGACATGCAACATACAAATTAGGTTGTTGAAGCACTGCGGGCGCCGAAAGAAACTCATCCATCTACCTTACCTTTTTTTTTTGAAAAAAAAAAAAATATGGCTACAAGTAAAAGTCGCCTACGACTATGTCACGCAATCTATGATTGAAAAACTGGAAAAATATTGCGTTAAGTGAAACATGGAAGTAAATTTAATGAAATCTGAAATGATGGTCTTTAGAAATGGTGATTAACTAGTCAAGGTTGAAAAATCGTGGTACAAAGGCAAAGAATCAAAATTGGTGGCAGAATATAAATTGAACCAATTGATCATCCAAAATGGCGTTTGTTAAGCAAGTAGAAGCCAGAAATATTCAGCAAAAGTTAGCATTAATTGTTCATGGACCAATTTTTTAGCTAAGCCATACGTTTCATACAAGCCAAATTGGAAGAAGTAAATAAACTTCAGCGTTATTTTATTTAAAAAAATTCAAATAACCTGAATTCCCCACGAATTACGCAATAACGCTAGAAACTATCGTGAAAAATAGCGAAAGGACTTGACATGAAATATAAGTAGATTTGGAAAACTATATACCATACAGGGGGAGGGAAGGGGGACAGGAAAGGGGAAGGAACGAGACAGAATATCCAGGGCTTGGATTAGAGAATTTGAGGATGACGACCAACGAGTGGCGTTTTACGTTTGTGTTAACCGCTTCAAGCTGCTGATGAATTTCTCCAGATTTCTTTGATATTTAAGTCCGCCATATCCGCTGGTGTAGCGCGAAAAAGTGAGAGAGCTCAGATGTTTAAACCTTGCCCCAACGAGAGCCGGGCAGCTGAAATGAAGGTTCTGAGATGATTTCACTTCGTCCTCCAGATAGCTTCTGTCGAAAGGGCTTGACGCAATGCCAAGTCTCGCCGCATGGACACCTAACGGCCAGTGTACGGTGAGGTTGAAAAGAAAAATATCGATCCAGCTGGTCTAAGAGTGACGTATGAAATTTTGAGTTTATTTACTAGTAATAGAAAGGATATTTCATAGGAAATATACCTTTGACTACACAATGAAAGACACTTTGAAATGTAATTAAATGTCTTCTGAATATACAAAAAGTTGATTAAAAACAAAAACTTGTAAAAATGTTTATGTAAAAATGTAAAATTTACTAAAAAAAAATTTTGAAGGAATTAAATTAATTGTAAACCATGACTTTTACAAATGAAACAAAGAATTACTACTCCTTTTTTTTAATTTTATTTTTAATTTTTTTTACTACTAGTCATCTTCGCAGAAAATCACGCTTTCTATGTAGCAAAATATCTTAATTTTTTCTGCAATGCGTTTATAATAAATAATATAAATAATTTTAATGAAAACCATTTTGATCACACAAAAGAAATTCTTAGAGAGGGACTCTGTTAGGGAAATGCTTTAAAATATACCTCCAAATAAGCAAATCTCTCCTTAAGCCGACTTAGGCGGTTACTGCTTGTGGCCACAGAAATTTGGTAGTTATGTGGCTTAAATGTTCCCGAGTTGCTGCGGTAGCTGACAAACTAACGAGTGGCCCGCAGGTACATGCGCCGTCGGACATATGCACCTATACATACAAATAATATTATATGTAAATATGAATGCTTAGATAGGCACGCATAAATACACCAAAGCAGTAAATTAATGCATCCGCCAAATAAATGAGGCGGCTTTTGTGAAATAGTCATTTTCGCGCAAATGTTTCATCTGTAAAAATGCAACTTATTTACGTCAAAATACGAATTGCGGTTAATTGTTTAGTTTAATTTTTTGCTTTACAGCTGATAGCCTCTGATGCTATTGCTGCATGACAACCCCAGTTTATATATAATAATAGATATTAATATAACATTGTATAAGCTTAATTAAAATAAAAATAAAAAAATAAAAAAGTTATGCTTTTGTAAAAATACGATAAAGCAGGTAAATTTTAATGATAAAATAATTTTTGGGTTAATTTGTTATACTTGAGAGCAACGATGAAACAATTTTTAGTGTTTTTTTCATTTGTTAACGGTAAACAGTGGCATAATTTGTTGCGTATCAAAGTGGAGATTCATAAGCCGCTGAATATGTGGAAAAGTCGCTTGAAGTCTTTTTGTGGAATATTTCTTAAGCGGGAACACCACTGCGATTTTTCAAAAAAATCGATTTTTGTTTTTTGCCTTTTTTTAAAATAAATATATTCAAAAATATGTAAAAAAATTTTAACCAAAAATCTTGAAAATTAACGAAGTTATACCCAACACAAATAAGTGCAGGTAACACTAGGCTGGATTCCGGGACATGAAGGACATGAGGGAAATGAAATGGCTGATGACCTTGCAAACCAAAGGAGTAAATATGCCACTTACTGGTTCTGAGCCTTTCTGTGGACTCACAACACACACTTTAATGAATTTCTTAGGAAATGGGAAGAAAGAAAATTTGCTGCACACTGGCTAAACTGTGCCGGTCAGCGTCAAGCCAAACTATTCCTACGTCCCAACTAAGGAATATCTGACAAGCTTCTCTCACTAAGCAGAGTAGAACTGCGTCTTTTAACAGGATATCTTACAGGTCACTGCAGCCTGAGGTATCATATAAATCATATTGGTCTATCTGAGACCAATGTCTGCCGCTTTTGCGAAATGGACATAGAAAGCTCAGAACATGTGCTATGTGAATGTCCTGCGTTGGGCAGACAGAGACTTCATCACCTTGGTGGTATCGTAGTATCTCCATGCAATCTTTGGAACAACAAACCCAAAATTGTGCTAAAATTTTGAAAAAAGCCTAAAACTCAAGGGTTACAAAATAGGCCTTTCACAATAGATCAGCTCTGGTCGCAGTGCGTAATGGCCTTCTAATAATAATAATAAAGTGCAAGTAGTGAGTTACAAAGGCCAATGGAAACATTAAACGCGTTTTTCTCATAACGACTTTTCTGAACAAGGTGACGTCGATTTCTCGAAGACTTATGAACCGATTTTAATTTTTGTAAATATATTGGCTACAGTCGTACCTAGCCGTTTTTTTTAATTCTAAAAATAAATTTTTTTCAAGCCTTTCGAAAACAAGAAAAGGGGGAAAAACACAAACTAATTTTTCAAAACTGCACTATTTTCTCAAACAAAAATATAAAAAAAGCCGCTACGTACGACGTGCGACAGTCGGTTCTACGTAACCGGAACGACCCGAATTTATATCCGTCCAAGGACTGTCACTTCAGCAGCGTTCCTCGTATATGCACGGGGAATGTTTGTACTGCAATAACAACAACTACGATAGCCATTGATGTATAGATTAATAATTTTTTTGGTTTTTTGCGATCAGATGATTTTTCACCGCTGTATCGTGGCCACCAGGGTGCATCAGTTTTCTATGACGTCACTGCATTAATATACAATATATTAATAAAAATTTCATACTTTTTAATAAAAATTTGTGTCAGTATGGTTGAATATATGCTAAATAAATTATAATTTGTCCGATCCTCAAATAATTATTGCTACTTAATTATAAAACAAAATTCATGAAAATCACTTAATTTTCACGCGTTCACAGTGGTGTTGCCCCTTAAGCGAGTTCATAAAGTTACTCTAGAGTAATTCATTCTAGCACCCGCATGAAATGCTTAGGAGCTCCGCAATATGAGAAGGCAGAAGGTCTCTCGCGGTTTGAGCTTCAGAGCTGACTTAGATTTGCAAAGGACGCTGGGCTATTACAATAACTGTTTGACTCATAAGTTAGGTTAGGTTGAAGCGGTTGTCCACTGTGGGCCACACTCAGGCTCATGCCTCATTGTGATCCCCACGCGGCTTCACTTGTCCTTGTCCCTTGCCTTATCCCCTGTCTTATCCTTTGCCCTTATCCCTTGCCCTTATCCCTTGCCTTATCCCTCCAAAAACCAATGTGCACTTTTCAAAAATTTTGTAACATCCTTAACATCCGACAGAGCCGAGATCTTTCAATTCATTAAAGGATTGTCTACCCCGAAACGGCACGTACCTACGTCTGGTTAGAGCAGGACAGTCACACAGAAGGTGCGTGATCGTCTCTTTAACTCACAAGTCGGTACTAATAAATTTGATATCGCTTTCTTCCGATGTTACTTTTGCTTCAAAAAGCGGAGCAACTGAGACTATCGATGACACAAAACCTCAATATGTCAAAAGGCGAAGACTCCCGACGCAGGAACCAATTGTTGTCAATAAACACAAGCGCGGCACAAATAGAGACATAAGAAAACGAACCTATAGCAGAAAACTGACTACAAATACGATGGGCCCAGATGTAGGTGCATAGAACTGGTCCCACTTCATGGACGCCGTTCTTGGCGCTCCCGAAGTAATGCAGAAAGTAGTCCCGGGAAGGGAGTCTCCCTAGAAGAGGAGGAAGGAGTGTTTAGTGAACACATCACTCAACGCAGTAGACGACGGTCGCTGTCAGTGCGAAGGCATTTTGAACCCTACTTCACTTACCAAAAACAAAAACAAACTAAAAACCTGCTTCTCAGCTGACCTGCTTTTGGGTGATTGAAATTCAATCATCCTGGCTCGGTTCTCACTATTTAAATACGGCTATGGAGTTAGTTAGCCGCTATATGTGTAGTTATAGGATGATTCAAGGGCGATGCAGATTTTCAACAGTAATTATTTTCTAAATAAATTTTAAATTTAAATAATTTTTTTTTTAATTAAAAAAATTTTTTTTTTTGTTTCTTTTTCAGACAGAAGGTACTACAGGCTTCGTCGAACTTAGTTCTGAAGCTATATTCAGTTGAAGCTATATAAAGTTAAACTTTTAACTCTCCGTAGAACAGCTGTTTTAAAACCTTCGGTCTGAGTTTGGACTTATTTCGTGCTGTTCGAGGATCCTTTTGAAAAGATTATATCCATAAATCGATAGAAAATCAAATTTTAGGAAGCTACCTGGCAGCTCAAGTCGTTAGCTGCAATAGAAATTTGTTAAATTCACGTGCAAAGTCGACAAAGTCTGGCCTGAACCAGGTGTCCAACGGAGGTTAATTAAAATGGTTGATCTGCAAGCAGTGCATTTCAACATAACGGCATATTTTCAGCTAAACGATTACTGGAAATCCCCATACCATTCAAGAAAAGCCTTTGAATCCACAGGCATCTCACTACTCGGTGTGGTTTTTGAGCTCGCAGAGTCGTAGGACCACATGAAATGTTGCTTGCAGCGTTGCTACGGTGAACACTGAACGTCACAGCGACTTGAAAACAAACGTGGACTTTAAATTACGAGAACATCGGCAAAATGTGGTTTCCATAGGACGGTGTCACTTGCCAAATGGCGCATGAAACAATGGTTTCATCGCAGGACGCATTAGCTCTCAAAACAATGAAGTTAAACGGCAGCCAAGAACTTGCGTTTTCGCACCATTCTTACTTACATTCCTACACTGGGGCTACGTGAAACTTGTGGTCTAAGTCAATATGTTCTAGACGCTTTCACAACTGAAGAACGAATGGATTATAAGGCCTCCGTTGGATACCTTTTTTAAAATCTTCGGTTGGGCATCCGGGTCTGGCCTTTTTTTGTGCTGTTCGACTATCCTTTCGAAAAGGTTATTTTCATAAATCGGTAGAAAATTAAATTTTAGGAAGCTACCTGGCAATTCAAGTCGTTATAAGAGAAATATGTCGTCGTCAGTTATAAGAGAAATATGTTGAATTCACGCGCAAAGTCTCGAGGAAAAGTCCGCCCAACGGAGAGTAAATGAAGTACAGCTCGAACTGTGTGAAAAAATCGTGGAACATTTTTGATATTCGCCTACTGTGAGCTGGACATTTAATGGATGTTGTTTTGTATACATGAGTGCCATGGGAAGAAAAAACATGTTGAAAAAACAAAAAAAAAAAAAATAATAATAATACAATAATTTCGGCAAATTTTGTGGTATAACAGAAAAAATCTCTCAAAAGAGAAAATTCTCTGGTCTAGTCTGAGTTCCATCATCAGCTTCGAAGCGCTTACAACAGTCGTAACTAGACAATTTTTTTGGCTCAGAGCCTGTTTTGCCACTCCCTTCTGCAGCCATCAAAGCCACTGTTAGCAAATGGGTTACTCTAACCCACAAGCGAGCATGGCAGGCTGAGACTGGTTGCAGTTGGATTAAATTGATGTTACCTGTCTCGTCCGACCGACTGTCGCAGTTCCTCCTGTCACTAAGCAGAGGGGACTGTAGGAGGCTGGTTGGACTGATCACGGGCCACTTTCTATGGGCAAAGCACATGGAAAAGGTGGGCTTCTCAGACAGTGTACGCTGTCCAGCGTGTGGAGAGGAGGATGAGAAGGCGGACCACTTTTTGTGCATTTGCCCCGCCTTCGCTCGAATCAGGCTTGAGGTCTTTGACACTGATGTGTTAAGAAGCGACCACCTTGGCTCCTTGGCATCATAAGATCTACTCAGATTTCTGCGGGGGTCGACTAGATTTAAAGACAATTTAAAGGGAATCCAAGTGTAGTACAATGGACTTAATTAATGTCTGAGTACTACACTTGCTAGTCTGTCCCGACAAGAAACAAAAAAAAAAAAAAAAAAAAACTAGCCAAAAACTAGTCTTCCTCCCCCTTACTTCCGTCACAATGGTACCTCAAAGCATGAATTGGGTTCCTTCGTCCCATTGAGCCAACTCTTTGGGCAACGATTACAACCTAACCTAACTAGTCAACGTTTGAATGTCGGTCCTACCCTATTTTCCCTGTCTTTCTTTTGCATTTCCTCTCGTAATAGTACCGCTAACGGACAAAGTTAAACTACGAGTCCAAGTGCGCGCGCCTTATCCTTGAGAGCGGCCCTGAAACTATTTTTGGTGTTTTACTATTTTCAGTGTTTTCTTCATCTGCCATCGGCAGACAGTTGCTGAATTTGTTGCGTATGAAAATCGAGATTCATTAGCTATTGGATAGTGAAAAGGTCGCTTGAAGTAGTTTTGCGGAATATTCCTTAAGCGAGTTTTTTCAGAAATCATCACGAGCGACGAGCACCGTTTCCAACTCTCACCATTTCCAAGACGGCCCCTGAAGTTTGACGAAGCAGTTTAATGTTTATCTCGATATTCGGCGACGAAAATGGCAATGAATTGGGCATACACTTCGGAAGCCTTATGGAGATATTGCAAAAGCAGCCTTAGACTAGTGGCCACAAGGAAGTTGCAGGCGCGGGAGCCTATCCAACACGTGGAGACGATTAGTTGAAATAGAAGCGCTTCAAGCAGGCCAACAAATCAAATTTCTAGCAATGAATAAACCTAAACCTAACTTTTTTGTTGAGGCTCTATATTCCGCCTAGGAACCACGGGAATATATGTATGGTATATATATATATAGACAATCGATAATCTTCGTACCCGCCATGAGGCAACCCAATTTCTACAAAAAGTTATCGCAAAGGACGCTGCTTACTCAAAACCTGTGACGGGGTGCCACACTTTTTTGTAGACGACAATGAAAACGTGGTGAGCGTCGCCATCAAATGGTAGCGGACCATGTTGAACCAGTTCTTAATATCTGAATCTTCCTCAGTAGAAGTTGGGGGATATACGGTTCTGGCAAGACGGCGCTATCGCTTACACAGCGCGAAACTAACACGAGATTCAGGCTCAGTTTTCTAGAATTTTTGATTTTTCGTATAGGTGGTTTTGGTTAGTCAACGATATCGCGCCACGATAACTGCCCCAGACTACTTTCGGTGGGACTATTTAAAGGGGTTTTTTCATACTAGTACAAAAGAAACTCTGAAAGTATTCGTTGCGTTACCAGCTGGTATTAGTAGAGGAAGAGGAAGGCCTCTTCTGCGTTGGAAAGATCAGGTGGAGAAGGGTTTGACTTCACTTGGTGTGTCCAATGGGCGCCGGTTAGCACGAGAAAGAAACGACTGGCGCGCTTTGTTGAGCTCGGCCAAAATCGCGTAAGCGGTTATCGCGCCAATTGAGAAAAAGAAAAGAAGTTTAATTTTTCATTTTTTTATTGTAAATAAGTCTTTGAGTCTCATTATTTTTCGTAGTTTCTTCATAATATCCGATCAAAGGTGGAGTAGATAAGCCCTCAGCAGGCAAAGGCGAACCGCCGAGTGTATTTCTGCCATGAAAAAGTTTCTTATAAAACTGCATAAGATTAGGCCTGCATTTTGCTCACTCCACTTTTTTGGTAAAATTTGCAGTACTAGATGCCCTCTGTGCAGGAAGCAGAAGCGAATGCTGTGAAAAACGTGCATCGTCTTGCATTAGCTTAAATAGTGTGAACCGCCACTGTGAATGCAAGCAAAATTAAAAAAAAAATATTCAGAAAGCAAAATCATTTAGGGAGCATCAAAATGATTTAGGAATAATCAAAATGATTTTGGCATCATCAACGTGCTTTTGGAATCATCAAAATGCTTTTGGCATCATCAAAATGATTTTAGGCAGTCTCCTTCACTCAAAACAAAAAAAAAATCGCTAAATTTCTATCGACATTTAAGATTTCCGACCTTAAACCTTCTTAGCGTCCACTACTTTTTGTTTGTTTCTGCTGCAGACTTACCAAACTTTTGTTGTACGTTGGAGCAGTTTCCCCCTAGGAGACGGCTCAGCTGCGTTTTGCGTTAGCGACGGCTGGTCACTTTTCGGGTATTCCAAATTTACAAATATCGATGCACAGGCCCACTGACGACTTAATTGTGAGCTTTTGCACTTGAAATTAAGTTTCAAAAGGTTTTGCTTTTATTTATTTATTTTTTATTTATTTACTTGTTTGTACACAAGCGAGCACAATGACACTTTAAAGAATTCTTTCTTTAATAATTTTTGTTTTCGCAGCAATTTTCGCTTAGGTTGCTAATCCAATGCTTTGTCTGTTTGTTGATATTTCGCACAAGCAATCACTTAGTTTATTAATTAATTAATATAATTTTGTTTACTTTTTCCCCCTTTTTTTTTGTATTTGTCTATCCATGCAGCTCGTGCGTATTGCTTTTTCGCGAGCTATGAACACATAATAGAAATCTGCACTGCGATTTCATGCTTTTAAATCCTCTTCTTCACTTTTTTGCCTCTTTTCTAATTCATTCATTTATGTATCTCTCTTGGGTCTGCTACTGTTTAGTTCTGCATGCAGATTTTACCACTTTTATATTGCCAAAATTTGTTGTACCTGTTTCTTTGCAGGTTTTGCAAAAACCTTTCGGTTATTTCGCACACTTCTTCTTCACCAAGTTCACCAAATGTGATCGAGATTAACGCTCCAAACTCGGCGGTTTTTGCACTATTCGAATATTATTTAGATTTTTTTTGTTTCGAAAACTACGCGCCGAATTTCAATCTGCGTAAACTGTAGGCATGAACCGCGGCCTTACAATAATAATAATAATAATAAGAATATGGACTACGGTTACGGCAACAGGCGAAAGACGGTGGTTAAACGCAGCGGAAAACGATAACAACGCCAACGGTAAACTCTCCACAAACACCGAGTGAACTCTATGAACGTAACTTTTGGACTGACTGCGGTGCTGTGTACAAACAAGCAACACCTTTGTGTGTGGTTGCTGTTGGTCGATGGAAAACCAGATTCGTTTAAGCGTGGATGTATGTGTGGATGTGTGCGTGTTGATTTTGTTGCTTTAGTGTGGGTAAACGAAGCAGGGTTGTTGACTACTCTATATATGTAAAATATATGAATACCCAGAGAACGCGTGTAAGAGTAAGAGAGCAGGCGAGAGAGAGTGCACGCAAAAGTATGTCGCCGTTATTGCTTGTACCAATCAGTTCGAAAGAGTAGGCACTAAAGCGATGAGTGCTCGCGCCGTGCATTGAATAGGAATACGACTACGAAAACTGTATGGAGCACCCAACTGTCTTCGTGTTATATTTTTGTTTGCTCACACAAGCAGGTTGCCAAGATCAAAGCACGCATGCTAAAAAGAGCTAGCTAGCTATTGTGTTGGTAGTCTGTAGATGGCTGCTTGGCATGTATGATATTTTATAGTTGTTGTTGCTTGCGTTATGCACACTGCTGCTGTTGCTGCTGCTGCTGCTGCTATTTTTCTTCGCTCAAGCACTTTGAATGCTATTCGTGCTGTTCAACGTGCATACATATATACATACATATGTACATAGGTTATATTTGTACGCATGGCGTTGTGCTTTACAGATGTAAATACACATGAATGTATTTATTTGGAAGTCTTGTTGGCGGTTTGATGTTGTCGCCCCAAACACCTACATTCTTGTGCGCTGCCCACTCCATACCGCCCATCACTGTGCACGCTTGCAGATACCTACGAGTAGCAAGTCACAGCCTAACAGCTATCAAACACACACACACACACACTTCTGTGCACACACACACAGCACCTATAACCACACCCCCTACAACGGTTCAACAGCCGCAAATTCGCCTCATCAACAGTGCCAAACAGCGGTTCTTCCGAAAACTTCGTTTATTGCTTTGCAGCAAATGGGTGCCGACATGCGAGTAGGAGTGGGTTGAGATTGGCGAGGACAACAACGACGTCGATCAGCACCACTACAATGACGACCAAGGCGAACACATCACTATGAGCAACGACGCATTGAGGTTTTTTGTTTTTTTTTTCGTTTTTGTTTTATTAAGTTGGGGTTGTTGTCGTTCGTTGGTTGTGGACAGTGTGGGTTGTGTGGGCCAGCAAAGGCTCAAATGGTGCCACAGTTTGCCATATTGGATAGGAGCCCCCAGCTAGAGCGTTCGTTGTTCGTTGTTGTAGCGACGCATTCGACAAATGTCGGCGACAAAAATTTTTGTGTTTTCAGCACACGCCATCTTGCGACGTTACGCTACGGCTGTATACCAACCACACGCCTCGCACTTGCCACTGCGGCTATTAACACGCAGCTATTTACATACATACATACATACATACATACATATATACATGCATACATACATACATACACACATACACGTATACATCTCTTTGAAGGAACACATGTGCACGATTTGGCTCCAAAGGACCTCCAGCTAAAAGCATGTGCACCCACACACAGCCATTTTGGTTACCTTTGTATGTAACTATTTTTGGTATACGCCTTGATGAGCGAAAAGTGTTGTGCGCAAAAAAATGCAATCAAAAATTTATGCAGGCTCTTCAACAACGGTGAAAATGCTGAATAGAACCCTGATGAGAACACCGATGCGAAGGCACACATGAATTAACCACTACATGCGGCAAATGGAGGTGCGGCGGTGCGGCGGTGGCGCTCATAAATTTCACATTTCTTATTGCATTTTTGAATTATCGTTAATGTGTAACCAACTAATAACCGTGATTGATTGAATCAAGAGATTACATTTAGATTTCACATATTGATTCCAGATGTTAGACATCACGAGCTAAGAGATTTCGAAATCAAGTTAAGTAACTGCCGCCTTTGATGTGTCGACAAACTTCTGTGACGGCTTGCAGGCTAATGTAATTTAAATCACTTGATTGAATTTAGCCTGAGAGTATTTAATAGGAAAAATTGAGAAATACTGCAACAGTTTAGCCGAGCGCATTCGAGCAGCAGAGACGCATTAGTTTGAGAAACTTTTGAACTGAAATTGTTCGTTAAGAGTTTTATGCCAGGGAAAGTCTAAGAATTTCGATTATTTCGACACCGTTGGCACCGCTTTTAGAATGATAGCGATCTTTCCATGAACATTTCATATAAAACACCTGCATATTCACACATTCATAAATATTGGCAAGCAAATGTATGTAAATACAGGGTGCAGGTGCTCCACATATATTTTGAAATAAGCTAATTTTGTTAAAACTTACTCAAATGACGGCATGCAAATTAAAAAAAAAATGAATAAATAATATTAAGGGGGGTATTCTAGTATAGAGGCATGCATTTTGGGTGCTATAAATAAAAAATAAAAAAAATATTTTTGCAATACATTTTTTAATTAGATATTTATTAATGTTTTAAAAATACATACAGGTGTATACCCATGAAATGAGACCTTTTTTTCAATTTCAAACGTTTATTAACAAAAAATGGTTACAAATTTAATCTTCAAAATAATAGCCATCGCTTGCGGAACATTTTCCCCATCTCTCAGGCAGTTTGTGGATGGCGCGCCAAAAAAATTGGCCGTCTTTGGCCGCAAACCAATCATCGAGCCATTTTTTGGCTTCTTCGTGAGAATTGAAGCCCTGCTCGGAAAGTGCGTGACCCATGGATGAAAACAAGTAATAATCTGAAGCCGCCAAGTCTGGTGAGTAAGCCGCACGCACCAGCGGTTCCCAATCGTACGTCTCTACCAATTTCCGGGTCGCTCTTGTGCGATGTGACGGTGCATTGTCATCAAGAAAAATTACTTTGTGACACTGGTCGGCATATTCTGGGCGTTTTCGTTGTATAGCGCTGTTCAAATCGGCCAATTGTCGTTGGTAGCGTGCACCGTCAACTGTTTCACCTGGTTTTAATAGCTCGTACCAAATCATACCACGCTGATCCCCGAAAACACACCTTACGGCCGAAGCGATTTGGTTTGGCCGTTGTTTTTGGTTTGTGGCCGGACAGACCATACGATCGTTTACGATTTGGATTGGAGAAATACACCAATTTTTCATCACCCGTAACGATTCGTTGCCAAAAAGACTTCCTTTTGAACCGGGAGAGCAGCATTTCACAAGTGGTTTTCCGATGTCCGCAAATCGTAGCTTGAAGCCACGAAATTCGATATTTTTAAGAGCGACAAAAATGCATTGTTTTATGAAACATAACAAACAATGAACTGAATATTGTTGACAGATGACAGACGAAAAAACAAGACATTTGGGAAGGTTTAAAAATACTCCTAGCTACATATATCGACTAATAGCTGAAAGCCTCATTTAATAGGAAAATCTCAAAAAACGAAAAACTTTAAAAGTTATAAGTTGTTGAAGTGGAAAAAATTATAAATTTATTTACTACTTTTTCTTACTTTTCAGAATTTTTTAACAGTAAAAATTTTATTTTGCTTATACTCGTATCAGTTCAGTCCATAAATTCGTGCGTTTTTTAAAGGTGGTTTTAAAATTAATAAAAAGATGTTTAAAGTATTTATTAATCAATAATATATTCTCCTTCATTATTTACAATGTCTTCCCAACGTTAAGGCAAATTTTTAATTCCCTGCTCAAAAAATTGTTTGTCCTTGGAGCCAAAATCCGCTTCGATATGCCTTTTTATAGCTTCTTTTGAGGAGTAGTTATTGTTACTCATATGGCATTGAAGTCCACGGAAAAGGTGATAATCACAAGGTGAAATATCCGGAGAGTATGGAGGTTCGGCATTAGCTCCCATCCGAGCTCGTTCAGCTTGCCTAATGCTTGCCTTGCGGTATGAGGCCTTGCGTTGTCGTGGTGAAACAAAACTTTGCGTCTATTCACTGAAGACGGTCGATTTTTGTTAAGCTCCTCATTCAGGTTTGATAGCGGATGGGAATAATAATCAGCAGTTATCGTCTGGTTTGGTTCCAGAAGTTCATAATAAGCAATGCCGGCCATATCCCACCAAATAGACAGAAGAATCTTCTTGGGGTGAAGGCCATCTCTAGGGGTCGGTTCTGGTGTTTCATCTTCATCTAACCATTGGCGTTTGCAAACAGGATTATTGTGAAGGACCCATTTTTCATCACCAGTAACGATACGGTTAAAAAAACTTTCATTTTCAAGACGTTGCAGCAGCTGAGAGCACACATTCACTCTCTGCTGAAGGTTGGCGACGGAAAGTCTATGCGGAACCCATTTTCCCAGCTTTCAAGCCTTTCCCAACTGAACCAGGTGCCTGTGAACTGTTCCATGCGATGAATTTAACCTCTGAGCTATCATATCGAGTCTCAAATTTGGCTCAGCTTCCACGAGTTCGAGCAAGGCGTCGGAGTTAAAGACTTCAGGACGACCAGCGCGCGGGGCATCCTCCACGTCGCAGTTACCACTTCGGAATTTTGAAAACCACTTTTGCGCAGTCCTTAAACTCACGGTACCCACTCCGTGAACAGTGTTTATTTCTGCAGCAGCAGTTGTTGCATTTTTACCACTTTTATAAACAAATACAAAATATGCATCTCATTCGAAGATTCCATTTTATTTTTTAATAACACGTCCTTCTATCCGCGATTAAAATCACTTGTTGAATGCACAGTATATCAAAGAAAATATAAATAGTTCCGTTATATTCCGCGAATAATTTTTTGTATGCAAAAATCGCACAAAAGTGAAATTATGGGTAAAATACGCACGAACTTATGGACTGACCTGATATATAACCGTCAGGCAGGCAGGCAATGGCAAACGTCCGAGTGTATTTCTGCCATGACAAAGCTCCTTATAAAAGTATCTGCCGTTCGGAGTTGGCTTGAAACTGCAGATTCCTCCACAAATAGGAGGAGGAGCTCGGACAAACACCCAAAACGGGTGTACGCGCCAATTATATATAATATATCGTCCCCTTAGTATAACAATAGCCTATGTGCTCATAGGCTATTATTTTTTTATTGAATTTTTGGATTCTCCATCGTCGATTTTATATGTGGTCAAAATTTTGTCAAATTCTAGTTCCACAAAGTGGGTCAAAACGTCAGTCAAAAAATAAGAAATATTTACAGACATAACGAGATTTGAGTGAGAGCTACTTTCCACAAAAAGTTTGAAATTCATTTTCTCAAAACATCAAAAAATTTATAGGCTATCTTAATACTAAGGGGACGATATATTATATCCATATATATATATAATTTCCCTAAGTCATATACCAACTCTTAGATATACATTTTATCCTTTTATTTCTGTATGCCTCCTTTAGGGCCTCAAGGTTGCAACAATGTTTAGTTTAAGGCGGGCGGATTATTGGCCTAACGCAATTAAGTTTTTTCTTGGATCTGTAGTGTGCCAAATTCCCGAAATTTCGACCTAAAAAAGACGCACCTCATAGATGATACGAATAAAAAATTTTCCAGCGTAAATTTTATGTGTCAAATTTTTATAAATTTTGTTCATGAATAATTTATTGCTTTACTGTCTTGACTGCTCAATTTTTTTTTGTCGGTAGTTTTTGTTGTTAGTCTGGCCGAATACTCATTTTTTTAGATATTTTTTAGGAATTATTTTTAAAGAAAATAAAGTGCGATCGTTTTGATTTTACAGTATGTTGTTATTGACTTCAAATAGTTTACAAAAACAATTTTTTTTGACATATCTTTTGTAGTAGTGTGGCATCAAAGTAAGCGTCTTAAAAAAGATAGGTGGCTTATCAACAGGATTTTGGCTCTTCAGGACATCTGCAATGAAAAAGTTAGACTGATTATTATTCTGTAGGCTTGTCATTCTGGCAAGTTCGACAATGGGAAATTTTTTTTGAAAAATAACAAAGTGGCGGGCTTTTGAGAAAAAAGTTATGCTTTTCGGGTGGAAATCAGACTGTTGTATGGAAAGTTAGGGCTGAAAAGAAACGAAAGTAGCATCTGCCAAAACTACTGATGTGTGGAATAACTGATGAAAATTTCAGATCACTCGGTTAAATAGAATTTGCTGTAGGTCGTTGATACACCGGAAAAATGTTGTTTTGAAAAAAAAAACGCATTTAAAGTTTTGCTCTCGAATGCTCCGGAGCGCCCGAACGCCCTTTGTTAATTGTTGAATAACTCGAAAAGTATTTATCGGATTCATTTTAAATTTTCACACAATATTTTTAAGATATTACACTTTAAGAAAATGTAAAAAAAATATATATTTTTATTTTCAATTTTTAACCAGACTACCACCTTAATTTATTTACTCATAGAATAGAGCTTTGTAAATTCTGGTGATGATGCGACATAATTGGTTCAAATCACTAATCACTTTCCTGATAAACCAGCCAAAATTGATAATTGAATAAGATTTATTTCATTAAAAAATTAGGTCACACATATTCCAAGAAGTGGCCCCAAGTGTGATTTAAAAAAATTAAAGTCATAATTAAAGTCACGAGCCAACATAGTTTCCAATTGGGCCTGTCAGCACTCGATTTAGCGCTTCTTAAAAATTAAATTGATTAACATTAAATATTAAAATAAATTTTGTGTCAAGTGTTTTTTTAGTATTTTTTTCTGAATTTAAATACAGCCTTCTTGCATTTCTCATTGCTAATTCGCTTTCAGCCTACCCGAATGTTTTGGTGCGTGACTACAATACGTAAGTGCCCAGGCGCGAATCTTCAGGCATGAAACACCGAAATGATAGAAACAGTTTTTTTTCTAATAGCAGTCGCCCTTCAGCAGGCAATGGAAAAACTATGAGTGTTATTCCGCCATGAAAACAGGTTAATTGGCAACACTGAGGACCATAATTTCAAATTAAATGTCTAAAATATAACTTAGTTATTGCACAAGTATATACTCGTAATTATAGAAAAGTTTAGAAAAACTAATTATATTTGTGATCATTTCATTCCTATATGGAACATATGGTCTCAACGAATTGTTTCCATTGGTGCCGATTTTGTGCCAGTAACTTAATTTCGTTCCATGTTTTATTCGTCTTTTCCATTCCCATCTCTATCATCCGTCTCCATGTGTTTGACGGTCTTCTTCTGCGGCGGCTGCCCTGCGGCACTACATTTCTGGTGAAGTCGTTGTTTGATCTGCGTAAGGAATGGCCAAGCCAGTTCCACTTACGTTTAGTGAATTCAATTTCAATCGGTTTTTACTTTGTGGCTTGTCAGAGCGCTGTGTTTTGAAATGATATTTGGCCAGAATACGTGCATGATTTTGCGCAAACAGCGGTTTACAAAGCTTTGAAGTGATTGCGCATCTTTTTCCAACAAGTTCCATGTTACGCAGGCGTAAATGAGACCTCAAATATCCGTAGTTTGGTACTTCTACTTAACTGTTGCGCGCGTCATATGGGGCTTAGTTTACTAAACGTAGTTTGTGCTTTCCTTATTCGCTCTTTAATATCTTCACTGGATCCTCCGTTCGCCACGATAACCCAGCCGAGGTAAGTTAAAGAATTAACTTGCTCTATCGCATGTCCATTTATGGTGAAGTTTGGACCTCTCTTGGTTTTTGCGAAATTTATTTTCAACCCCGCTTTGCTTGCATATTGAGTGCCAGCGTCTAGATTCGCTTGCATGCCAGTATGATTATGCGCCCGTATAATATAATAATATAACGTCTGCATAATCTAAGTCTTCTAGACGATCTGTTAAACCCTGCGAATGCTTATTTTCATTTTGAGAGCCGCCATCAGTATCACATCGAGAGCGATGTTAAATAGTGGGGTGGAAACTACGCATACCTGGCGTACGCCTTTTTCAGTTAGGTTTCGTTCACCGACCATCCGCTCGTGAATAGCTTTGCAGCTGGCGTCTGCCTTAAAGTGCCTTTACTAACCTTATTAGTTTTGATGGAGCGCCTTTGCATCTCATCGCTTCCCAAATTACACTGATTTCTACGCGATCAAATGCTTTTCGAAATCAATAAAAATAAGGTGGAGTGAGGATCGCCATTCATTTGATTGCTCAACAAATATTCGCATGCTATTTATATGATCCACGCTTGATTTGTGCTGTCTAAAATCTGCCTGTTCTTTCCTTATATGGACGTGCGTAGCCAAACGTTTGTTTATTATATGTGCGATTACTTTGTTCGTCATGTTTAGAAGGTAGATGCCTCTCCAGTTGCTGCATTTCGCCAGATCACCATTTTGGGAATGTTAGCGATTAGGCCTTCTTTAAGCTCTGCTCCTGTAACGTCTCGTCCTGCCAAAACTCTTCCACTAGCGGCTTCAAAATGTTTGCACTCACAGTGGGCTCTGCTTTAATAAGATTAGGGGGAATACCATCGGGGGCTGTTGATTTGTTTATTCATAGATTATTTATTGCTACTACGATTTATGCTTCGTCTGGACTATCTATGTTGATGTCTTCCGCCTCGGTGTGAGCAACACATTCGCATACTCTAATGTTCTCTTTTGTAGCACCAGAAAGCATGTCTCTATAATGTTTCGCCAATATATTAATTTGTTCTTCTTTGATGGTTGTAATGCGACCATCGTCATCTTTCAGAGGTTTACTTAAAGATAGTTTTTTTTTTTGGTAATTAGCCACTTCCTTAGGTTTTATAGGTCTTTTAATCGGTGAGTTTCGGCCGCTTACGGCCTATAACTATAACGGGTGGTTAAATTTCAAGGGCCGATGCTGAATGTGAACCACACCTAAACGTGAAGTTCTTTTCTGCATTTCATTTGACATTTTTCAATTTCAGACTAATTCAATTTGAATCATGGAAAGACTCACTATCGAGCAATGCGTTAAAGTTATTCAGGCTTATTATGAAAATGGGCGTTCAAATCAAAATGCATATCGCGCACTACGTGATTTTTTCGGTTAATTTAATCGTCCAAATGTGCGTACAATCGGAATAATTGTGCAAAAGTTTGAGCAAACCGGGTCTGTAGGAGATGTGAAAACACCAGTGCATGCTCGTACAGCTCGTACTGCAGAAAATATTGCTGCTGTTCGCGATAGTGTGGTTGAAGAGCCGTCCACCTCAACTCGTCGTCGTGCCCAACAATTACACCTCTCACGCTCGTCGTTGATGAACATTATTCCTAAAGACTTGCATTTACACGCTTACAAGGTGCAGTTGACTCAAGAACTAAAGCCTCTTGACCATTTCAAGCGTCGTCAATGGTCAGAATGGTGGCAGGAAATGGCAACAGTGAATGACCAATTTTCGAAGAAAATCATCTTCAGTGATGAGGCACATTTTCACCTCAGTGGATTCGTCAATAAGCAGAATAGCCGCATTTGCGCGAATGATAATCCAAGAATTACTGCCGAAAAACCAATGCACCCACAAAGAGTGATTGTTTGGCGCGGTTTATGGGCTGGCGGCATCATTTGGCCGTATTTTTTCCAAAATGAGACCGGTCAGGCAGTTACTGTGAATAGCGTCCGCTATCGTGAGATCATAACGAACTTTTTATGGCCCGAATTGGAAGATATGGCTGTGGACGATATGGGGTTTCAACAGGACGTTGCCACTTGTCACACAACTAACGAGACAATGGCTCTTTTGCGCGAAAAATTTGATGGCCGAATAATCTCACGTCGCGGCGATGTAAATTGGCCGCCAAGATCATGTGATTTGACACCGTTGGACTTCTTTCTTTGGGGTTATTTGAAAGAAAAGGTGTAATTTGATAAGCCAGCAACAAGTCAAGAGCTAAAGGATGAGATTATTCGGCACATTAACGGCATAGAACCTCAACTATGGCTCAGCGTCATCGAACATTTGGAGATATGCCGCCGAGGCCGCGGCGACTATTTGGCCGATGTGTTGTTTTTTACCTAATTGAGTTATACCAGTATTATCATAATAAAGAGAAATGACAATAAGTTTCTAAAAAAATTGTATTTCATTCAAAACCAACACCGGCCCTTGAAACTTAACCACCCTTTATAAAAGTTTAGAAAAACTTATTAGTGCTAAGTAAATTTACAAACCCGGTATTCATAAATTTAGATTCAAATTTTTCGTTAAAAAAAAACAAAAAATCCGAATGTTCTCTTCTTCTTAATTGACGCGATAACCGCTTTCGCGATTTTGGCTAAGTTTAACAAATCGCCCCAGTCGTTACTTCTCGTGCTAACCGGCGCCAGTTGGACACACCAAGTGAAGCCAAGTACTTCTCCACCTGATCTTTCCAACGCAGAGGAGGCCTTCCTCTTCCTCTACTACCACCAGCTGATACCGCGTCGAATACTTTCAGAGCCGGAGTGCTTGTATCCATTCGGACGACATAACCCAGTCAGCGTAGCCGCTGGATCTGAATGTTACGGCGACTTAAACTTGGGTTCATGTGAGTTTTTCCGTTTAATAAAATATTACTGAAAATTGCAAAATGACTGCAATTAACTCTACTTGAATACAAAGATTAACTAAAACTGGCATTCACGTTGGTGCATTCCATAACTTTAAAAACATTTTTAACTAAGTCTTAAAAGACACTCGGCATTGGTATTTAATCTTCCATTGTAGCAGTTGAGTATTACACTTTTTTATGACCTGATAGCTTAATTTTGCTATTTAGTAGTGCCATTGTGTGGAAAAGTGGTAAGCTTGCGGCCGCTAATTTTCAATGAGCTGCAGAAAAAGTCAGGTCAAAATTTTTTAAATTAGTTCTGATAACGGAAAACTGATTAAACACACTTTGTAAGAGTAGTGAGAAATTTCATATTTGAAGCATTCACCATGAAACGGATCAGCGGATCTTTCAGCTATGATGAGATGAGCGCTACAGACTTCATTCAGCGAATACTTACACACATGAAAAAGGCTTTTTTTTGGCGCGTTGCTGCTGTAGAGAGAGGTGTTCGACATGAAATTTGATACTGAAGTTTGTAATGAAAACGAAATAAAGCTCGAAAAAAGCCCCTGAAAAACCTATTTCTAAATAAGTCAGAAAGTCTGTGCTGATTTTTGCGGTCTGCCTTCTCTCTTCTTGATTCGCGCTATAGCCGCTTAAGCCATTTAAGCCGAGCTGGGGAGTGGTTGTGCAACTACAAGGCAAAGTGTCGGGCCAGCGTTAACTTGGCAATGCCCGGTATGATCCTTGCAAGTGCATATCAAACAGCTCACGGCCGCCGAAATTAGCTCAGGCACTCCACGTATACCGGCACCACAGTCACCCGTTGGACACCTGCTAACGTGAGAGAACGCCTTGGTTAGTTGCTTAGTAAGCCAGAGTGACATCTTGGTACAACGGCTTCCGAGCTAATGCTGCAGCGCCTCCGTCCTGTTGAAACTTTTGGCAAGCCTTCGCGTACATTCCTCATACGTAACCAGTAAGTTAATGGCGAAGACTCAGTTGAGAACTCCTGACTAGCTCCCGTTCTGGCTCTGAACTCTATTGCTCATGAAACGTAGAGTTAACATTTGCAGTTTCCTCGGAAGAGGAGGAGGGATTCGTTCAGTAGCCACATCAATTCACGCCGTATACGACGATCGCTGTAAGTGGAGGGCATTTTGAACCCTACCTCACCTATTAAAAACGCAAAAAAATTGGGCCGAGCTTAACAAAGCGTGCACACACCCCAATCTAGCTTAGGACTTAGAATTTCCCCGCGATGAAATATGCCTTCGGTAAGAGGCGACTAAAATCTAACATGAGCCATCAGTCCTGAGGTATATGGAATCTCAACTGATAGTAGTCTTCGCGTACGAGGTCTCATTGAAAACTTAAACGCGGTATCACGTGGAAACAGAAGCCCTCGGAGTTCACTCCGACATTTTCTTGCGACGAGCCTTCAGAGAATTTTGTGATGACTAGGGTTTAATATCTTAATTCGTGTAGAGCCTTTTGTTTCAAGTGTAGCTGCAATGACTAGTTTGTTCGTACCTTATATTCTTGGAGCCCCGCTCAACGTGCTTTTAAGTACCCTGGAGTTAAGTCGACGCCGGCAGATACCCACATTCAATACATCGGACATCAAATGAAGCCAAGTTCTTCTCCACCTGACTTGTTTTTTGGAGAGGATTTGACTTCCTCCCGGGAGTTTGCATTACATCGAGGTGGAACCATGATTGTGTCTATAGGCCACAATGGGAACCTGCGTCCAGGCGCCCATTTCTGCCTGCGACCTATTGTGATAATACGTCGGAGATAGTCTCCGTTTGTTCCCACTATAGGTGGGATCAAAAGAAACGTTGAAAATGCGGCAATGTCATGTCCAAAACCGTCTTGTCACTGTATGATTTAGTCGTGAGTGATAAATTCGGTCATCTGTAACTGTCGTCAGTTTGTCTCTATTCGACTTCCACTGGAACTCTGCTTCTAAATGAATATAGGCTCATGCGTCAAGCTATCAGCCTCTACCTGCTGCTCACCAGTTTAGCAAACTTGCACGCCGCATCCCACCAGCTTCTTTCCTTGATCTGTCCAACGCAGTGGAGGTCTTCCTCTGGTACCACCAGCTGGTGTCGTATCGAATACTTTCCAAGCCGGAGCTTTCGTATACATTCGAATGGCATGACCTAGCCAGCGGGGTCGGTGGATTTTTATTAGCTGCATTATGTCTATATCGCCGTTGATACAGCCCTAGGATACTCGTGGAAAGGCCTAAACATTTTCCACAGAATCTTTCATCAGTCATCGTCTAACTATTCTGACCCTATCTAAGCGCAAAAGAAGTCAACCATGGTGAAAAGATTTTTAGTCTCCCAAGTGACATGGCAGCCGAAGTTCCTCTCACAATTTTCTTTTTCACCATAGTTAAAGAGCAAACCTGGTAAATCCACCATCCTTGAGAGTCAACACTTAAGATTTTAAAACTACTACATTTACTTTAAAAAAATCAAGTGGGTTTTTATTCAATTGCTTTGTGGTAGCGAATATTTTTGTTTTCCCGCCTTCAGCAAATTGAAGGAAATTAATTTTTTGGTTACCTGACTTGTGAGTGAGCCTTATAAATAATCCAGATTAAAAACCCACACGCCAAGCGATTGACCTCGAGCCTGGCTAGTGGTTAAGGGGTCTTCTGCGAAAAAAAAATCGATTTTTTTTTTTGCATAATTTTGTTGTATGTGTATGCGAGAATACGCCACGGAAAGGATTTTTTGAAAATCGCATTTTTTCACATTTTTCTGGGCACCGAAGTGTACCCTCCTCCGGCCGTTTTATCATAAACTTTATCTTTAAACGCGTTTCCCCGAAAATCGTGTTTTTTAAGCATTTTGGTCACACTTTCCATAGTAGTTATACTCCGATTTCAATGGTTTTGGTCTTAAAAGGTTCAGAAAACTTACCGCTAAGTTTCTCCGAGTACGATTTTTGAAATTTTTTTTCATTCCATTTTTATAACCTTTTAAAGTTCAAAAAATGAGCAAAAAAAAATTTTTTTTTGCAAATTGTTGCATAACTTTTGAAAAAAATTTAAAAAAAAAACTCTGTCACGGGAAAACTTAACCAGGGCAACTCTGAAGACAACGCATATCTAATTTTTGCTTTCTGATTACCCAGGTGGAAAAACCGTGACCAAAATGGAGACCTGTTTCGTTTGGAGGTGGACGTCTTCAGCGCCATTTCAAGGTCGCGGGTGTTAATTTTTTTCAAAGTCAAAACCATTTTTTAAAAGCCAAGACATGTACCTTTAAAATAAAAAAAAAATTTTTTTTAAATATTCACAGGATTTGTCACAATCAATCCCCAAAAAAACCCTTCATTTCAGGGCCTCGAGACCAGAAGACCCCCTTAAATGCGCGTAGAATGCGCGATCAGATGACCCGTGACCCTTCCTTTTAGATTCTCACTGTCGTTTTAGTCTTCTTTGTTCAGGACCCACTTTTTGAAGCGGTGGCACTAAACGATTTTTATTTACTTTCACTCAATTTAATTTCATTTAATTTAAGGTATCTTACCGAACCCACAACAATGACGCTCGTAAGAATTCTGAAGCCCTTTTCAAGTAAAACTCCTTTCCGCGGAATTGCGTTTGGTATTAAAATTTTGTCCATACATAAATTTTATAAGGCCATTGTTGCGCAGGTAAAGTTAACGAACAGAAAACTATCTTCCACTGCACAGTGGCAGATTTGAAGAAAATAGCGGCATAAACTCAAAAAAAAAAGTTTAGCATTGCTATTAAATTAATATTATTTTCACTAAATAAGTGTTTTATCTATTTGAAAATAAAAAAAATTTAATTATTCATGCAGCCCCGGCCTTCTGGCAGCCCTGCAAAAGGAGCTGTTTGTGGCACGTGGCTTTTGTGTTGATTTTGCTCAAAAGCTTGTTTAACTTTTAATGCTCCATAATTCGCTTAATAAAATAGCTAGAGGTATTGCTAAATATGGAAAACATAGTTCAAGGTATGTTGATCATTAGGTTAATGTCAAAGAATTTGTACTTGTGTGTTTTGTCTTTCGTTTCGTTTGTTATTGTTGGTATTGTTTGTAGAAGAAACCTAACCTCAACGTTCTGTGATTTGTGGACTAAATGTTACCTGCTTCTCGTTGCTACTTGCAAGTAAGAATGCAATTATTTTCCGTTAAATGTTCTTAAGATGACGCCAATAATTTTGCTTGCGCTTTTTTGCGCTTTTTTAAAATATTTGCTGATATTGCAGACAAGGTAGAGTTCAGTCACAAGGAGTTGCTTCAAATTTGGATTGATAATGGGCGCACAAGTAAAGCGCTTTCTGAGTGGGTGTTTGAAAAGATTAATGAAAATCTTAAGGCAGCTAATAAACTTGAAATAAACAAAAAAATTTCGAACTTTGTCGCTTATATATGCAAGTACATGCCAAAATGCCAAAGAAAAATAGAAAAATTCAAAGAGAAACACCAACAGTTCCTTGATTCAAAAATGACAATACATATTGAAAGAGCTGCTGTGAAAGAGTGTTCCGTTGGTCGTCCACGGCTGATGGATGCTTAGGAGAAAATGCTTCGGAGAGCCGAAACAGGTTTTACAAACGGGATAGACTGTCGCATTCTCGAAAAAACAGTCGCATTAATAATTTAGTAGATGTGTTTCACCGAGCAATTGATTCATCAGATCCCCTACTTTCAAGTAAATATTTTTTGGATAAATACAACAACCACAATTATAAAAAATTGCCGTCAAAAGTACTCGAACTTCTCGCTAAACCCAATGTGAAAACTGACGACGAAAATCTCGCCTTAGTAGATATCGAATATCAATCAGATTCAGATTCGGATTATAAACCCTTAGATGCATATTCATATGAGCTCGAAGCAGAAGAATATTAAATAAAAGCGATATTTTAAGTAAAAAATTAAATTTTTTTTATATGAGTTATATGGGCGGTATGAGTGGGCGTGGCCTGATACGTTTGAAACTTTTTCCAATTTTTCTATATACAAATACAATCACGTGTACCAAATTTCAAGTCCTTACGGACAGTATTTTAATTTATGCCGCTATTTTCTTCAAATCTGCCACTGTGCACTGTGTTGTTAAAGGCGGTGTCATTCAAGGTGGCTGGACTAGAACAGCTGATTTTGAGATTTTCTGTTTTGATTGTCAAAGTGGCCTGATGTTGTTATTGCTCTGCTCAATATCGGTGTAACTGCTATTGTTGTAAATGGAATTAGCGGAAGGAAATAAATCGGTTTTAGGAATTAGAATGGAAATTCATTTGGCATTTTCTCGGAAGCAATTTTGTCTTTATCCCGCCATCAAATGCTCTTAAGTTTATACTAACTCTTCTAAGGAATGAAAACTATTGTGTTTTCAATACAACTGTGCCGTGTTGCATAAAAGGCAAATAATTGCAGGTACTACGGTTTTTCCACGCAAAGAGGAAAGATGGTACAATGTACTAAAGTAATAGAAAAATAGATTTCAGTAGTAGAAAAATAGTACTAAATAGTAGAGAAAAAATATAAAGTAGGAGAAAAATGTTACTTAAGTAGTAGAAAAGTACTACTAAAGTTATAGAAAATAATACTAAAGTAGAGGGAAGGTAGTACTAAAGTACTGGAAAATAGTACTAATAGAATAGAAAGTAGTAGAAAAATAGTACTTAAGTAGCAGAGAAAAAATATTAAGTAGGCGAAAAATGGTACTTAAGTAGTAGGAAAGTAGTACTAAAGTCACAGAAAAATAGTACTAAAGTAGAGGGAAGGTAGTACTAAAGTACTGGAAAATAGTACTAAAAGAATAGAAAAGTAGTAAACAAGTAATAGAAAAATAGTATTTAAGTAGTAGAGAAATAGTATAGTACTAAAGTAGTAGAAAAATAGTACTAAAGTAGTAAAAATATAATACTAAAGTAGGATTAAAGTAATAGCAAAATAGTATTAAAGTAGTAAAAAATGGACTTAAGTGCCAGAAAAATGGTACTGAATTAGTAGAAAAGTAATAATAAAGTAGTGGAAATATAGCACTAAAGTAAGAAAAAACCCGTACTAAACTAGTAGAAAAATAGCACTAAAGTAAATAAGCAGAAAAATAATACATCTATACTAAGCAGTAGAAAAATACAAAAATACTAAAGTAGTAAAAAATAGTACTAAAGTAATACAAAAATAGTACTAAAGTAAGAGAAAAACGGTACTCAAGTAGTAGAAAAATAGTACTAAATTAGTAGAAAAATAGTACTAAAGTAGTAGAAAACCAGTACTAAAGTAATAGCAAAATACCACTAAAATAGCACTAAAGTAGTAGAAAAATAGTACTAAAGTATAGGAAATACTGCACTACAGTAAGATAAATCCGGTAGTAAAGTAGAAGAAACATAGCACTAAAGTAGGACTTAAGTAATAGCCAAATAGCACTAAAGTAGTAGAAAAATAGTAAAAAAGTACTAAAAAATAGCACAAAATTAGTAGAAAAATAATACTAAAGTAGTGGAAAAATAGTATTAAAGTAGTAAAAAAAGTAGTACTAAAGTAGTTAGTAGAATTAAAACCAAGGATAACGGTACCTATGCAAGAATGCAATATCTCTGAGAGTATTCCTGGCTGTGACGTAATATTTCTCTAAATGGAAGTGGCAAACAAGAAAGCGAAGGGCACACAGTGGCGGACGGGAACAAAAAATAGTTTTTCAACAGTTTTTTTTAATTTTTTGTGCAGGCAATATTCAGTAAAATTTCTAGATTTTTAGAAAATATAAAGGGATTTTCAGTTTAGTGGTCGTCTTCATGCTCCTCCAAGCTCGAACTCTAAGCTCCAAACTCGCCCGTATATCGAAACTAATAAATTGGTATTCAGCCAAAAAAATTTAATTTATTTTATAGCAGAGAGTCTATCAAAGTATGTTAAGTTATAATTTCTAAAAAAGGTGTGAATTGAAGAGTGACTCCAGAAACGTAAACCTCGTAAATTTTACGAGTTCATTTTCACCAAAGCGACCTTATTGGTTTAGACCTCGTGCGCACTTGCAATAATTGTACCAGGAATTCTGAAAGAAACTCAGCCAAAAGATCTGCTCTAAGACTGCATATATCAGGACAATTCTCACAGAGGCTTTCTGGTCACAGCAACATTCTGGATTCAAACGGAAAGCCAGACTACGTAATTATACAAGTTAAATTTGGAAAATGCCTAGCGTCATTATAGAGCAAAATGGATGGCAGAAAGGATTAGAATATGAACACCATTTATACAATTTCTAGTACAGATGGGCCCAAATTGGCAGAAGGAGTAGTAGCGGCTGTTTTTTGTCTGCAATTTGATCTCCTAAAGTCTTTCAAACTCCCTAATTACTGCAGTATATTTCAAGCTGAAATCTATACCACAACAAAAGCAGCTGAATTGGCTCTCAAATTAACTCCTCTTAAATATGATACTCGAACGAATATTTTCATTGCTAGCCAAACGGCTGAAATTGGAATTTGAAAAGGCCGAACCAAGGAGCACCAGGAGATTTGGTGGCTCCTAAAACACTCAGGCTAAAAAGCCCATTGTATTTAAAGCTCTGGAAAGGGGGTAGATAGTAGAGGAGGGAAGGAGAAAAGTATCAAAGAAAGAGATATGAAACTATAGAGATAGATATACAGATAGTTAGTCCTGTGAGAATTTTCCAGATTCTTTGACACATCTGTAAGTATCCTCCAGTTTGAGGGAACGAATATTACTCATTCTCATGACATCGGCGCTCAAAACTCGCAGCCGTGCTCTAGCCAAGGCAGGACACTCTCAGAGAAAGTGCTTAGTGCTATCCGCCTCCTCTAAGCGTGACCGGCACACTGGGTCCTCAATGATTCCAATGGTGTTCATATGCTGACCCCATGGGTTGTGTCCTGTAATGATGCCGACCATCAATCGAACGTCTTTTCTACCAAGTTTTAGAAGCAAATTCAACAGTTTTCAGTTCAGACTTGTGACAAAACACTTCGCAGTTTTGCAGTTCTTCTAGAATAGACCATCGCTCTCTAGTTAAATCGCATACATAATCGCTGATCCACTTCATGATTCCTGCGGAACTGATTCCTATTATCGGCTATGGCCCTTGTGGGGGAACCGCTGATTCGCAGTTGGTCAATTCATAGGCAATTTGATTTCCTTGAACAACGCAATGCCCTATAACCCATATAAGTATAAGTCTATTCCATCTGGCAACAGAATTAAGCTTCTTCTTACATTCTTGAACAACCTTTGAGGCTTGGTTCGCGTTCTCCAGGGCCTTCAGTGCAGCCTGACTGTCACTGAAAACTCCAATCTGTTTCCCGCTCCTAAAACTTCCGTTTGGTTGCCAGTTGCCATTTCCCCCATAACATAGTGACACTTATTACTATCGTTTAAGCACCATCCGTCTCCAGACCCTATTTCATTCTTGGACCCGTCGGTAAAGAAAATATCCGTCAAACCTCCCTGCATGGATTCTGGATTGCTCCATTGCTCACGCAATGGAAATCTGTCATCAACTTTCCTTCCAAATGAAACTGTGGGTATCAGGTCGGCTTTAGGTGCCAAAAACAGTGGATACTGTTCAAATAACAACTTAAAGATTTTTCTGTGTCCCTAAGTTCCGTCTTCGTGCCAGAAACCATATTTATGGAGTCTACACATTGCTTTTATTGCTTCCTGTTGTATCTTAAGATCCAAGGGGAGCGGACGGTGTGCCATCGATCGGAACGGGTGATAATCGGACGGGGCAATATTGGAAGAATATGGCGGGTGGGTTAGGATTTCTCATTTCAGTGTTTCCAGGTAGGTTTTAAAGGACTTGGCAGCGTGAGACCGAGCGTTGTCATGCTGTCGGCTCAATCGCATCAATCGATCACAGCTGATATCGATCCCCAGTGATGGTTTCGCTTGGTTTTAACAGTTCATAATAAATAACACCAAGTTGGCCCCACCAAATGCATAGCATAACCTTCGCAGCGTGAATATTCGGCCGAGGCGACGACGTAGAAGTATGACCGGGCGGCCCCATGACTTTCTTTTCTCCATTTTTCATCACCCGTCCCGTTGCGATAAAGAAAACCCTTCGTTTTTTGCCGTTGCAGCAGTTGTTCACAGGCGAAACGTCAAAAAAACGACATTCAACATCCCTTGGTTTTAATTCATAAGGAACCCAAGTCCCCGTTTCTGAATTATTCCCAAAGCATGCAAGCGCTTGGAAATGGATTTGTGGGTAACTCTTAGTACTGAAGCAAGCTCTTCTTGTGTTTGACACGGATCCTCATTGAGCAATGCCTCCAATTCAGTGTCTTCGAAGGTTTTTGGCCTTACTTCACGCGGACGGTCGTCAACATTAAAATCACCGTCTTTGAAGCGACAGAACCATTCTCGGCACGTTGTTTCACTTAAGGCAGCATCTCCATAAACTTTTTGTAGCTCTCATGCGCTTCAGCCGCCGTCTCTTTATGGAATGAAAGAGGAAATCAAG
Organism: Anastrepha ludens; assembly: GCF_028408465.1. Taxonomy (NCBI): domain Eukaryota; kingdom Metazoa; phylum Arthropoda; class Insecta; order Diptera; family Tephritidae; genus Anastrepha; species Anastrepha ludens. The sequence goes on along the minus strand of NC_071499.1, from coordinate 20,109,435 downwards.
ATTTCCTGCAAATGACGATTATTCGGCACAAAATCTGACATTTTCACAAGACCAAAAGTGTATGATATCAAAATAAAACCGCTAATGTGTCGAAGCAGTTTGTTTTATGGCGTTTAGGTTATGTTAGAATCGATAGCACACACTGCTGGCGGCATCTATTGAGAAACAGCGCGAATTTAGTTGCGCACTTAATAATAATTTAAGTTGGGAATATTTGGCATGGATTATCTTTTCAGTGAGTGCAAAGCTAGTTTTGCTTTGTACGCACAGTTTTGTTGCTGAGCGTATATTAATGAGCTTTCTAAATTAAAGGCGACTTGAAGAACAACATAAAAAGAATACAGTAATGCCAATGAAGTACTACGATCCCTCAGGTACCTCCTTAATATTGTTATATTTTTTTTCATACCCTTCACTATTACTTGAACTTAAATGGAAAAACAAAGCAGGTGCATGTTAGGTTTTGCTTAAAACAAGTAAAACTTAAAATTATTTTGTGAATTGAAAAGACATTACGCTCTGTTTGCATTTGTATGCCATCAATCCATTCAAATAATATTGAAATTGAAATATCACGTAATTGTTTTTCAATAGCTTCATTTTTCAACTGGAACGACCGTCTATTGTAAACCACGGATGTTTGACGTTCAGCTCTTTGTTAAACCCATAAAGTAGGTAATACTTTCGGATCATTTGAGCTTCGCACGGTTAATTTTATTTCAAACCTTTGCACAGTGGCAGATTTGAAGAAAATAGCGGCATAAATTAAAATACTGTCCGTAAGGACTTGAAATTTGGTACACGTGATTGTATTTGTATATAGAAAAATTGGAAAAAGTTTCAAACGTATCAGGCCACGCCCACTCATACCGCCCATATAACTCATATAAAAAAAATTTAATTTTTTACTTAAAATATCGCTTTTATTTAATATTCTTCTGCTTCGAGCTCATATGAATATGCATCTAAGGGTTTATAATCCGAATCTGAATCTGATTGATATTCGATATCTACTAAGGCGAGATTTTCGTCGTCAGTTTTCACATTGGGTTTAGCGAGAAGTTCGAGTACTTTTGACGGCAATTTTTTATAATTGTGGTTGTTGTATTTATCCAAAAAATATTTACTTGAAAGTAGGGGATCTGATGAATCAATTGCTCGGTGAAACACATCTACTAAATTATTAATGCGACTATTTTTTCGAGAATGCGACAGTCTATCCCGTTTGTAAAACCTGTTTCGGCTCTCCGAAGCATTTTCTCCTAAGCATCCATCAGCCGTGGACGACCAACGGAACACTCTTTCACAGCAGCTCTTTCAATATGTATTGTCATTTTTGAATCAAGGAACTGTTGGTGTTTCTCTTTGAATTTTTCTATTTTTCTTTGGCATTTTGGCATGTACTTGCATATATAAGCGACAAAGTTCGAAATTTTTTTGTTTATTTCAAGTTTATTAGCTGCCTTAAGATTTTCATTAATCTTTTCAAACACCCACTCAGAAAGCGCTTTACTTGTGCGCCCATTATCAATCCAAATTTGAAGCAACTCCTTGTGACTGAACTCTACCTTGTCTGCAATATCAGCAAATATTTTAAAAAAGCGCAAAAAAGCGCAAGCAAAATTATTGGCGTCATCTTAAGAACATTTAACGGAAAATAATTGCATTCTTACTTGCAAGTAGCAACGAGAAGCAGGTAACATTTAGTCCACAAATCACAGAACGTTGAGGTTAGGTTTCTTCTACAAACAATACCAACAATAACAAACGAAACGAAAGACAAAACACACAAGTACAAATTCTTTGACATTAACCTAATGATCAACATACCTTGAACTATGTTTTCCATATTTAGCAATACCTCTAGCTATTTTATTAAGCGAATTATGGAGCATTAAAAGTTAAACAAGCTTTTGAGCAAAATCAACACAAAAGCCACGTGCCACAAACAGCTCCTTTTGCAGGCCTGCCAGAAGGCCGGGGCTGCATGAATAATTAAATTTTTTTTATTTTCAAACAGATAAAACACTTATTTAGTGAAAATAATATTAATTTAATAGCAATGCTAAACTTTTTTTTTTGAGTTTATGCCGCTATTTTCTTCAAATCTGCCACTGTGCTTTGGTCGATATTCTTAGAAGGCATTCGTCAAGACTCGGCTGTTGTCAATTAAACGACTTGTTCAGACGCGTCACCTTGCGCGGAAAGATGCGTGCCCGCATTCGGTAATTACTGCGTCATTTGTCGTCTGTTACGCCTTCCGCTAAAAAGAATTCAAACAAAGCGATTTTTTTTTTTAGAGAAAAGGAAAAAAAAACAATAATAGCCATAACAATAACAATGAACTAAGGTCAGCGCAAACTGAGGCCACTCATTTCTTTTAGCTCAAAATATATGTTTTGCAACAGAGTCGTGCCAAGGATGGTATTCGCTAACTATGTACAGGGTTGGCCATCTTAAACTGACCCATTGAGTAACCCTATAACTTTTTACTGTAATTTCAGATCAGCTAATGACATACCGCGTTGGAAGCGTCAGTCGAAGGAGATTTATACCATGAAACAGTACACCCCAATAGAACGCGCTGAAATTGTTCAGCTGTACATTCAAAATTCCTTCTCGATTGTAAAAACGCAACGTGCGTGGAGAAAAAAAAATAAAGTGAAAAGTGCGCCGTCAAAGAACGCAATCAAGCAAATGCACAAAAGATTTTTGTCTTCCGGCACTGTGGCTAATACCCGACGTCCAAATAAAAAGCGGCCAAGACGATCTAACGAAAATATCGCGGCCGTACGAGCCAGTATCGAGTCATCGCCGCGAACGTCAGGTAATCGTCGTTCTGCTCAGTTGGACATCCCTCGGACCACTCTACGACGTATCATTCGTTTGGATTTGGGGATATTCCCGTGCAAAATACAACTAAATCAACAACTGTTGCCGGCCGATAAGCCTCGTCGCTTGGAATATGCCAATTTTGTCGTCCGAATGGCCCAAACTGATGAGGATTTTTGGCATCAAATCATTATGAGTGATGAGGCCCATTTCTCCTTGAACGGAACCGTAAATAAGCAAAATTGCCGTTTCTACGCCACTGAAAACCCTCAAATTATTGAAGAGGTACCTCTCCACGACCAAAAAGTTACAGTCTGGTGTGGCATTTGCGCTGATATGGTCATTGGGCCGTTCTTCTTTGAAAATGGTCAACACCAACCATTGACCGTCAATCAAGAGCGTTATCGGGCCATGATAACCGATTTTGTGATGCCGATTGTTCGTGAAAATGGTATGGACCACTTCTGGTTTTAGCAAGATGGCGCACCACCACACACAGCACGAGCCACCGTCAACTTATTGAAGACTTTGTTCCCTGGCCGTTTGATATCAAAAAGCGGCGATTTTGACTGGCCGCCACGATCACCGGATTTGACGCCACCGGACTTTTTTCTTTGGGGCTATTTGAAATCTAAGGTTTACGTCAACAAGCCAAAGACACTAGGCGCACTTAAGGCCAATATCCGACGGGAAATAGCCGCCATATCGGCCGAGACGCTGGCCAAAACTATGGAAAACGCCGAAAAACGGGCACATTACGCTATACGAGCTAAGGGCGACCACTTGCGCGATATCATATTCAAAAAGTGATGTAAACGAATCTCCTTGAACTAAATTAAATGTTTTTCACAATGAAACACAAAAAAATGTTTCTTTTTCCATATTTTTTTAATAATCACATGGGTCAGTTTAATATGGCCAACCCTGTATTTGATTAACAGGTACATACATACATACATACATTAATACATACCAAGTTAGTATAGCAGCAAGTACGTCAGGTAGCAGGTGCTAAAAAGTTGCTGCAAATCGTATATGATTATTTTAAACCTAGATTTTTTCCACAATTGGTTCCAGTGCCACATAAATCTCAACATGTAAATTTACTTAACAAGATATTTAGATGATGCTGTGGAGAATTTCACCAACCAAATACAGCTAAGGGAAAATTCACCATATTCCGACGAAGTTTCTAGCGACGAAGTGCAATATTAAAGGCGTTTGAGTGGGATTTGGCCAAAACAGAACAAATCCGACCGATAAAACTGCACTTAACAAAGCTCTTACGAATATTTGAATTGGTCGAGCCATGGAGCTCCAAGGAGCACTCGCTTTTGCCAACCATTTAAAAGAAACGTTTGAGCCATTCAACATTAGACGGAACCAACGAAGTATCGAATCATATTTTAACTGTCCCCATGCACAAACCGATGCCCTGGGTGAAACTATCCGAAATCCAGACTGAAATCACACAGATAACAAACTCAAAGTCCCCTATAAAAAAAAATTCCCAAGAAATGTTTGTTATTTTTAATTTTGCTTTTCAATAGCAGTTTTAGGCTGAGCCACTTTTCAACTCAATGGAAACGTGCTGAAATAATAATGATACCCAAGCCAAACAAGCCTGAAAATTGGGTTATCCTCAAATAGGCCGATAAACCGGCTAAAAATATTCTGTAAAATATTCGAAAAAATATTACTATCAGCACTGAAAACTCAATCAATCATTCCTGATTATTAATTTGGTTTCAAGCAGATTCACAGTACGCCGGAGCAATGCCAACGGGTTGTTGAACCCTAATTCAATGTTTGTGGGAGAAAAATTATTGTTCCGCAATATTTTTGGTCATTCAGCAAGCGTTCGGCAAAGTCTGGCACTCAGGAGTGTTACATAAACTAAGAAAGATATTACCCACTCCTCTTTACCTTCTCCTCCTGAAATCACATATAAGCCAGAGGCATTTTTATGTTAATATACAGGGGGAAACTTCGGATATTTTCGAAATAAAGGCCGGAGCTCCACAAAGCAGTGTACTTGGGTCAACGCTTTATACAATTTTCACTGCTGCCATGCCAATACTAGAGAAAATAGCTTAACAGTTGCCACCTATGCGAATGACATTGCCATTGTTTCTGTTTTTCACTCGACTAATAAAGCTTCTCAAATTGTTCAAACGCAGTCAAACGTTTTATAAACTTGGCTTCGGAATGGAACATTTTGGTAAATGCCTCAAAATCTGCTAATGTCACATTGACACCGAGAAAATAACACTGCCCTAGTGTCAGACTCTTATTCCAAAAGCCAAGACTAACATGGCGACAACACATCACTGCTAAAAGATCTCAACTGTAGACAAAAAATTCGTAAAATGTACTGGCTGCGTGGTCCGAAGTCTAAGCAAAGTCTTTAGAGCAAAACTATTCTCTACAAGACCATGTTAAAACCTGTTAGGTCGTATGGTTTTTAAAAGTTGGAGTACTACATGCAAATCCAAACCTCCACCCTTCGACTTCCCAAATTAAACAACCACGTTCTCCCGCTTTCATTGGAAGTTAGGTATCTTGGAGTGATACTTGACTCCAAGCTCTATTGGAAGCTACACATTGAAAATCGGATAAAGAAAGCCAGTACTCCTGCAAATCTATGATCGGTAAAAAATGGGGACTCAGGTCACAGGTCTTGCTGTGGATGTACAACGCGGTGGTTTTGCCAATTTTAACGCTTGGATGCCTGTTTGAAAGCTCTTCGGAAGGGCTATAATATCACTAAACTGCATGCAAAACTTGCCCCAATGCTGCCCTGAATGTCCTTTTGCACTTACTTCCCATCGACTTTTCCGTCATTTCCATCGCAGCTCAAAGTGCAATCAGGTTAAAGGGGGTTGGCCTCAGGAGGCAATCTCTCAAGGGACATGATAGCATTTTCGGGCAGTTAAAATCGTATTTCTCCGAACTTCGAACAGATCCCTCTATCCGCAAACTAGAGTTTGAGGTTCGTGCTAGGACAATCTTTCCCAATAGGTAGGATTGGATCTAGGGGGAAATCTGCACCGAAACTTGCACCTCTGCCTTCAATGACGGTTCCAAGATGGAATCGGTAGTCGGAGTAGGGGGTTTCTCTAAATCAGCCAATTTATCTATCTCCTTTAAACTGTCTTTGCTATCCTGCGGGCATGCAAAATGCTTAGCGAATGTGGGAGGGAGGGAGATATTAACATTTTCTCCGGTAGTCAAGCGGCGTTCAAGGCTCTGACGACCCTATGGTGCAGAACCAAAGTAGTAAACTACTGTAAGAAGGAGATCAAATCTCTTGGGTGTGCAGGCAACATTTCGCTGATCTGGATTCCAAGACATAGGAACGTAGAAGGAAATGAAATTGCTGATGAGCTTGTCAGGAAGGGGACTGAATTGGCCTTAGAGACCTCCTACACGGTCATCGGCATCCCTCTTGACAGTTGATGAAGAGGAACCGCACAAATTGTTTCTCAGGAAAGCGCAGAAAAGATAGAGGTCCATTTCTTCATGTGCTATTTCGAAAACTGTTTGGTACCAATACGATATACGAAGGACTCAGAAAGTCCCTTGGACTCCTCGTCATTCAATTTCCAACCACTGATGATATCGGCTTGCTCGCATACAAGCTGTGTGACCACAAATTGCTGACACAAGCCATGTAGGAGAAGTTCAAACCAATAGGCCTCAAAATCAACGTCGGGAAAATGAAAGCGCTGCATCTCAATGATACGATACCGAAACCACTGATGGTGGCTTCAGAATATTTCGAAACCGGGGGTTCTGAGGTGGTTGTCGAATATAGAATTAGGAAAGCTCTGTTGCTCGCCCCATTGTGGCAAAACAACAGTATCAGCCTTCACATCAAGCGGCGCACCTTCAACTCGAACGTCAAATCCTACCCATTACCTGGAAAGTAACTGCGAAGATCACGAAGCGCCTACAAACGTTCATAAATCGGTGCCTGCGTCGGATTTCCCGGACAATAACCAACGCCGAGTTGTTGGCGCAAGCAAACCCGGTCGATGTTGCATCAGAAATCAAAAAAAGGAAATGGCAATGGATTGGCCACACGCTAAGGAAAAATAACATCAAAGTCACTAAACAAGCGCAACGCTGGAATCCATTTCAATAAACTGGTAGAGGAATTGGCAGAGCACGTCCCACCTGGCGGCACTCAACAGAAGCTGAAATGAAGTCTCTTGGATTATAGAGAACGAACTGAGATGCCTAGAACAAAACCAGTACCGTTGGCGAAGAGGAGTGGTTGACGTCCTATGATCGAAATAGCAGTTAAAGGATAGCATATACACATATGCACACACATATACATATACACGCATATTCAGTCTGTTACAAACCACGCCACACACACGTCAATCTGTTGAAATTTCAACCAATTCTTATGATTTGTTGCGTGTGAGTGGCCCCCTTTAGAAAAACCTAGCTGTTAAAGCTACATATATTTATAAGTACGTATATGTACATGCGTATGTGTTCATGTGTATGTTTTATTCGAGAAACTACATCAAATATACTCTATAAGAGTTAAAAGCAGCGTATTGGACACAAGGAAAAGTGAATGTTTTCACGCATAGGTATGTATGAATGTATGCATGTTCGTATGTACATATCGTCCCCTTAGTATTAAAATAGCCTATACATTTTTTGATGTTTTGAGAAAATGAATTTCAAACTTTTTGTCGAAAGTAGCTCTCACTCAAATCTCGTTATGTCTGTAAATATTTATTATTTTTTGACTGACGTTTTGACCCACTTTGTGGAACTAGAATTTGAGAAAATTTTGACCACATATAAAATCGACGATGGAGAATTCAAAAATTCAATAAAAAAATAATAGCCTATGAGCACATAGGCTATTGTTATACTAAGGGGACGATATGCATGTCCAAGCATGACTTCTAAGGCCATGGAAGAATCATCATCCAAAAAGGAAGCTTAAATCGGCATTCGGAAACGAGAATTTGCACTTGCTTTTATATCGGCTGAAAAGTTATTAGTTTGACGTGATTTAACGCTTTGAATAGTGACAGCTTCAAATTTTCACTTATGTTTGTTAGAATTCCATAAAAACTATAACACAGCAACTATGACGTAACAAATATCAGCATCAACTTCTTTTTCCGCGAATGAAAGATAGCGACTAGGGTGTAAACGGGGTTTTAGAAGGGCTTAAGGAGGTCTTAGAAATCTGAGGAAGCAGCTATTTTTTTCACCTTCAAGTGCTGCACCCTGGCTTTGACTTGTCCAACCCCCCACAAATCTAATCTAATCTATCTCTCGTACACCCTGGTAACCCGAGAAATCATAGCTGAAGACGAGGTATAAAATCAGCGATGGAGACAAGACCAATGCCAACTAGTGCAGAAGCTTTGGATAGTTTATCATCATATATGTAATTTAGAGGCCTCCCGAAGATCGTAGCGTCTGTCTCGGAACGACCGGCTGCAAAAGGCGTTTGTTCTTCTGGTTAGAAGTGGCCTCATGTTATGGGGTATCTGGTCATTTTACACGTGAAGCTCACCAGATCTTCTTTAGGCTTGCAATCATGGATGTGCTCCACATTTGCCAAGCTATAGATATAAAAACATAGATTTAAACCCACGAGAAATACAGCTTCCAAGTGGTACCCACAGAAATGTGAAAAATCCACCTGCTGTGGCCGCATGCACGTCGGATTAGGAGGTGCGGAATTTGTGTTTATATTCAAATTGTTCTACAATTATACAAATATAGTTTACGATTTTTATATTCATAGAAGTACAAGGTGGCGCAAAATTAATCATCCAATTGTGTGTTTGCATAAATTTTTGTACTAAATACAAAAAAAAAACATAATTTTGAATGATAGAAAATTTTATTATGACCTTTAGTCATCCAATTTTCCTTTCACTAAATAAAAAAGTGATTTTGAGTAATAGAAATCTTTATTATGACCTTTAGTCATCCAATTTAGCTTTTACTAAATAAAAATATGATTTTTAGTGATGGAAATCTTTATTTTGACCTTCGTTCGCAGCTCTTTCTCATCAGGATGATGCGCTGCTTCATAAGAGCATTGAGCCAATGGCTAAAATCCATGAATCCAAGTTCGACTTGTTGGACCATTCACCGTATTCACCAGATTTTGCCCCAAGCAACTTCCATCTGTTCCCAGGCCTAAAAAAATGCATGCATGGAAAGCGGTTTTTATCAAATGATGAGGTCATCATCATCACCATCATCATTCGTCTTCGTTGCGGAGCATAGTAGTAAAATTTTTCCATTTTGTGCGATTTCCGGATATATTTTGCACTTGCTGCCAGGTCATTGTTTTGTCCAAGGCTTTGTATTCCTCTTCGATACAGCGTCGCCAAGAGTCCCAAGGTCAGCATCTTCTGCGCTGTCCTTGGGGGTTCCAGTCCTGCGCTTGTCTGCTGATTTCAGTGCCACCTTTCCGTAGGATATGGCCAAGCCATCTCCATTTACCTTCTCTTATTTCAGTTGTAATTGGTTTTTGGTGACACCGTCGATGCAATTCGGTGTTAGATAGTTAGTTGTCTGGCCACAAGATACATAGAATGCGTAAGGTCATAACAACTGTAAAAATATATTTTACAGCCCTTCCACATTCTCACTTCAAGGATGGAATTCATAAATCGGAATCTCATTGGAAGAAGTCTATTGATGTTCAGAGAGAATATACTGAAAAATAAAGTGTATTTAAAACCATAAAATTGTGTTTTTCTTATCGAACTGCAAAACTTGTTGAACAACCTACCAATGTTCATTTCCATTGTTGAACCAGAAATTCCATTGTTAGGAAAAATGCGACAAAGTATAGTAACGCAAAATCGCTAGAGAAAGAGTTGATGGAGGCATTGAACCAAATAACGCGGGAAGAGCGTACCCAACTAATTGGATCGATGCGACGACGTCTTTAAGCTGGTGGACCTATTAAATACTAAAAGTTATAAAAAAAGCTGGTATTAAAAAACGAAAATTGGGTTTTTAAGTAAATTGAACTGTATGCAGACTTTTGTCTTGCTGCTTTTTTGTTGTTTTGTTAATTTTGTTCTCGTTATAAAGCAACTGAAATAATATAATTTTTCTAAATTTATGAATAAATATGAGTTCCGAGAAGACTTGGTCAATAGTTTTTTTCAATAATGGCATAGCTTCTGGGAAAAATGAAAATAAGTCCTTCACTGTATGAGTTTGCATGTATGACAGTTACCTTTCAAATGCCTCTTACTGTAGAAGGTTTTGTCTATCTTTTTATTTTTTTTATATTTTCTTATATTTTTTTATACTTTTCTATTTCTTTTTTTGTAGACACTGTGTAACAAATACCAGGACTTGCTAAGCACAAACACAGAAACATACAAACACACATATGCGCATATGTACATAAATAGAAGCTGCAACAGTAAAAATAAAGATAAAAAAAAAAGAAAAATAATACAGCAATGCAACAAAACGAATAAATAATGTTGCGACAACAATCCAATAAAAGTAGCGACAACAACAAAAGCAAACAAAAGATTGAACAACTTTTGCGTTGGAAGTTTGCATTTTCGCTTTGTTTATGCTTTCGCTCGCTTATTGTAACATTCGTACGATTTGTTGTTATTGTTGTTTCTCTGGCATTATTTATGCTGAAGTTGGCGACAATTTTTGATTGCCAACAACTGTGGGAGTGCTATTCACGCATATTGCCAAATCAGCAACAACAAAAAGCATCAAACGTGGTAATAACTTACAGCATGTGCAACAACAAAAATAATAACAACAACACGCTCTATTATAAAAGCAACATTTCAAAGGACTTCGGACTTGGACTTCTTGATTGTATTCGTATTTGTTGTTTGTTATTATGGCGGCTAAAAATGTTCGCTTCTTACATCGTTGTTTGGCTGTGGCTGTTGGTGGCTCGATTGCTCTCGTATACTCGTGTGTTCGTATGTTCGTGTGTTCGTTTGTTCGTGTGTTCGTTTGGTCGCATGTTCGTTTGTTTGCTATTTCATTCGCGGCTTTTCCGTTCGCTTCTTTTCATAGTTCGTTTATTGCATTGTCCTGCTCCTTTACATGCATACGTACATACATATTTACATATTTGTTTGATTTTATTTCTGCTGCTTTTGCTGTTTTACAAAAATTTTCAACAAAAAAAAAACAAAAACGCAATAAAAATGTAAGCAAAATGTCTTCTCTATGTCGTCGTGTTGGTGCTGCACTCTCGTCTTGCTGCAGTTGTTGTTTCATTTTTTTTATTGGTGGAGCTTGAAGATGGTGGTCTGAGCTTCTGGCAAATATTTACAATCATTCACTTTTTATTGCCGTTTGTGTCGCCCTTGGTCATTCCGTCCCTATATCGGTTTCGGTGTCGCTGGCTGGTGAACGTTGTTTTTTGCAATTCTTGCTTTAGCTTTACATTGGCAATTCTACATTTTATGAATTCTTTATGCTTATGAAACTTTAATTCACATTAAGTTAGTGATGGCTGGTAATTGAAATGGAAGCGCGATGCATTTTAGCTGCAATTAATTCACCTCGTGGCGAAAGTTGTTTTAGCTATGGGAGCGATGGTCGATGGTGTAAAATAGTGTTTTCATGTTTTCAAATGTAATGTCATCTCTTTTTTATATATTATTATTATTATTTGTAGGGGATATAGACAATATAACCCTTACTTAATTAGCGCACTGGGTACTAGGCCTGCGGTGCTTATTTAATGACAGGTGTTTAGGTCGAGTTTCTTCTCCCATAATTCACGTGTGTCTAAATGTTGTTCCACAAAATTCGACTTGCATGTCGACTCAGAATTCCAAATGGTTTTTTATAATCCACTAGCTGACTCGACGAACTTTGTTCCGCCCTAGAGGCAATAAAAAAACAGATTTTTGTTTTATTAAGTTAAATTTTTTAATAATCAAGTATTTCAATGAAGCTTTAATAGATTGCACTCTTCAGTTAAGCACCTTGTGATACACCACATTTTTTGTTTTATTATCAGGTGCAAGAACAAACAACGCAGATGGTTTTCCGACCCGTGAACATGCCACATATTATTGACCATGTGAGAAACATTGATTTTCTAGATTCAGACCACAAACTTTCACGGATTGGCCTTGTGATTTGTTAATGGTCATGGCGATTGCAAGACGCATCGGAAATTGAAGTCTTTTAAACTCAAACGGAAGATTGGTTGGGATCATCGGGATCCTCGGAATGAGAACTTCTTCACCTTCAAATTTCCCTTTGAATATCGTCGCGTAAATCACATTGTTCATCAATTTATTTACCACCAAACGCGTACCATTGCAAAGTTTTGGTGGGCTTATGTTTCGAAGCATGATTACTACGGAGCCAACTTTTAGGCGTAAATTGTGCGGTGGTAAGCCAGGCACATCCAAGGAGTTTAAAAATTCAATTGGATAATTGGTGGCTTCATCTTCATTTGTTATATTCCAATGATATCATTTTGAATTATGTAGTTTAGGTCATCTACATCTTTATTCTTAGCCGCTAAAATTGTTCGCTCACTCTACCATTCATTATTTTTGTATTAATGATGTTCGGGAATACTTTATTGATAAGTTCGTCTTTTGATGAGACAAAGTTACAGAAACTCTAAGGAAATGAAATCAATCCGCTCGATTCGTCGACAGGTACTCGACCATTACCGATAGTCAGTAATTGCTCAGAGAAATCTTCAGTAGATGCATCATTAAGTAATGCAACTCTCATGTTTGTTGTCAGCTGAAGTTTCCTCACATAGCGCCATAGATTCGATGATTTGAGGCAAGCATTTATTTCGTCAGCAGCCGTTGATCTTGGAATTACTGGCCGTGTTTGGCGGAAGTCGCCAGACAGTAAAATCATTGCACCTCCAAAACATCTCGAGTCATTGCGTATATCTTTCAATGTTCGGTTAAGTGCTTCTAATGCACGTTTATGCGCCATTGTGCATTCGTCCCAGATGATGATTTTCGATGCTGATAAAACTTTGGCCATTGCTGAGTTTTTTGAAATATTACATGTTGGTTCTTCAATTTTTTGAAGATTTAACGGCAATTTTAATGCTGATTGAGCCGTACCGCATCCTTCTAACAATGTGGCTGCTATTCCAGAAGAAGCTACTGCAAGCGCAATGTTGGATTTCGCACGAACAGTGGCTAAAATTACTGACATGAGGAATGTCTTACCAGTTCCACCAGGGGCATCAAGGAAATATAAACCACCATTTCCAACATCAATTGCCTTCATTAATGTATCATAAACTTCTTTTTGTTGGCGATTCAACAGTGGTACATTCGTTTGAACTACTAAATCTACTTGTTGATCTCTGTTATTCGCTCGACGATTTCGCATTGCCAACCGAGCCGTTTCACGGGCTGCCTCGCTGTGCTCTTGTGATTGAGAAGCACGTGTCGATCCATACTAACGCGGCGCTCTTCACGGGCAATTCCTTGTGCTTCTTCAGTCGTTTCATTCGCAATGTTTCGTATCCTTCTTGCATTACGGCTTTGTCGGGAAAGATTCGATCGTCTTGGTTGCGGCATTGATAATGATGATTCAAAGAGAATACAAATTACTGTAATTATATATTTCTGACAAAACTTATATGTATTATCAAATTTTCTACTTAGCCATAGAGAAAATTACGTTTAGCTGTCATTTGCGTTTTGTTATTTCATATCAGATGCGTTTTTGTTATACCATATTTTATAGTGACTTCACGGAAACGCGTTCGAATGGGATAAAAAGTATCCTACGTACGTCTCCTCTCCAGCAATTTTCAGCCAAATCGGTTCAGCCGTTCCCGAGTTATAAATAGTGTAACTAACATGACTTTCTTTTATATATATAGATTATTGCGTTCTCTGGTGTACTGGCATACCGGGTCCCCTACATTTTACAATATAATTTTGACGTGATAACGTCTTATAATTCGATTTAACAGGCTGCACGCACGAAAAAATGTGTCGTTACCTTGCTCTTTAGTGTTACCTTGCTCTTTAGTGTTACCTTGCTCTTTAGTGTTACCTTGCTCATTAGTGTTACCTTGCTCTTTAGTGTTACCTTGCTCATTAGTGTTACCTTGCTCATTAGTGTTACCTTGCTCATATGTAGTTACCTTGCTCATTGCATTGAATGAACTGCAAATTCTTTCACCAATCGAAAGCTACATCCTCCACGAGTAACATGGATTATATTTTATTTTGGAAATAGGGCTCGAGATATAGGTCAAAACGTGGACCCGGGTAACCTTCGGATGTGTATGTACAATATGGGTATCAAATGGAAGCTGTTGGTGAATGCTTTAGTCCAGAGTATTTTTCATGCCGCTCCGTGACTAGGGTCTCGAGATAGAGACCAAAACGTGGACCCTAGAATGTGTTTGTACAATATGGATGTCAAATTGAAGCTGTTGGTGAATGCTTTAGTACAGAGTATTTTTCATGCCGCTCCGTGACTGGGGTCTCGAGATATAGGTCAAAACGTGGACCCGGGTAACCTTTGGCTGTGTATGTACAATATGGGTATCAAATGAAAGCTGTTGATAAGTGCTTTAATACGGGGTAATTTTCATACCTATTGATGACTAGGGTCTGGAAATATATGCCAAAACGTGGACCCGCCGTGCCTTTGCACCGAATTAAACCAAACTTACACACATTGTTAAGGAGGTATTGAAGATGGTATCCGTATAGTTTGGATACCTATTGGTAGACAGGGTCTCGAGATATAGGTCAAAACGTGGACCCGGGTAACCTTCGGATGTGTATGCACAATATGGGTATCAAATGGAAGCTGTTGGTGAATGCTTTAGTTCAGAGTATTTCCATCCGCTCCGTGACTAGGGTCTCGAGATAGAGACCAAAACGTGGACCCTAGAATGTGTTTGTACAATATGGATATCAAATGAAAGCTGTTGATAAGTGCTTTAATACGGGGTAATTTTCATACCTATTGATGACTAGGGTCTCGAAATATATGCCAAAACGTGGACCCGCCGTGTCTTTGAACCGAATTAAGCCAAACTTACACACATTGTTAAGCAGGTATTGAAGATGATTTCCGTATAGTTTGAATACCTATTGGTAGATAGGGTCTCAAGATATAGGTCAAAACGTGGACCCGGGTAACCTTTGGTTGTGTATGTACAATATGGGTATCAAATGAAAGCTGTTGATAAGTGCTTTAATACGGGGTAATTTGTTATGTTATGTTATGTTATGTTATGTTATGTTATGTTATGTTATATTTTGTTATGTTATGTTATGCTATGTTATGTTATGTTATGTTATGTTATGTTATGTTATGTTATGTTATGTTATGTTATGTTATGTTATGTTATGTTATGTTATGTTATGTTATGTTATGTTATGTTATGTTATGTTATGTTATGTTATGTTATGTTATGTTATGTTATGTTATGTTATGTTATGTTATGTTATGTTATGTTATGTTATGTTATGTTATGTTATGTTATGTTATGTTATGTTATGTTATGTTATGTTATGTTATGTTATGTTATGTTATGTTATGTTATGTTATGTTATGTTATGTTATGTTATGTTATGTTATGTTATGTTATGTTATGTTATGTTATGTTATGTTATGTTATGTTATGTTATGTTATGTTATGTTATTTTATGTTTTGTTATGTTATGTTATGTTATGTTATGTTATGTTATGTTATGTTATGTTATGTTATGTTGTGTTATGTTATGTTATGTTATGTTATGTTAAAGTATATTATGTTATGTTAATGTTAACTCATTCTCTATATCCATACAAAATATCTATCAAACAAATAAAATTAAAATTTTCTTTTGAAAAATGCAACCATTCAATCAGTATTTTCTTATGACGTTATCACGTTAAACTATCGTCAGTAAACCGACTTTACAGACCACCTCTTTTTGTTAATGACATTTCCAGTTGTTTTAATAACGCAAAGTTTCGGGAAAAATTTAGTATATTGTATATCGCTTTCAAAAAAAAGAGGAGGCACAATAACCCCCATCCCCATCATTAACAATAAACTAAAATACTTCATTTTTGTTCATATTTTTGTTTTCATTTGCAGGCATCCGGCAACACCATACTGTTGTCATTCCAATCTTCTTCTTATTCGCGTTTAAAATTGGAAAGTGATTGTATGGACAAAGGCATTTGCATTTAATTTTAATGAAAATTATTCGAATATAAGTATAAACATAAGTAAAAACACGCGTGTGAGTGTATATTTAGTGAATTTTAGTGAAGTTTAAAAAAATATATAGTGTAATGTGCCAAATTATAGTGAAGTTCCCGAGGGCACTTTGAAGGCAAATAATTACGGAAATTATTATGATGTTTCCCGAATAATTTGGAGTTATAAAGATTGTTCCTTAACACCTCCCTAACATGTCCACCAAGTTTCATTAACAAAGACATTATAGTTTGCCAAAAATTGCTCAATATACATTATTGCGAATCCCAGCCTTTGTATATGTGCACTCATGTAGGATTTGCTCGAAAATGGGTAAAAGATCAAAATGAGAAAAACTGTAATGAAGCCTGGTTAGCTATAGCGCACCACTTTCACGTTCATGGTTTCTGCAAAGAACCTGACAAATTTTCAGTAAAAGTATACCCAGCGGGTAACTTTAATATTACTTTGTTTCATAGAATACACCCAACGATATAAACAGCCGCAAGCCATTCGCTTTGTCTCGAAATCAGAAGGTTATATTCCCCGAGTAGCTACATAGAAAAACACCGAGCGAACTAGAAAGCTGGGGTTGAATTTTTCTTAGGAGCACATAAAACCTGATGCAACTTAGTAGAATAATGTAATTTTCCTGGATGAGAGCAAATTTAAGTTATTTGGTAATGACATAGTTTGGCGGCAGCCCAATAAACAGCTGAAACCACAGCTCCTGAAACTGACGGTAAAACACGGCGGTGGGCATGTAATGTTTGGGGGATGTATTTCGTCCAAAGAAACCGGCAATTTAATTTTTATTCAAAGAATTATGTACAAGGAATATATTTGGGCAAAATTTGAAACAGCAGAAAAAATGGGTTTCATGCCTAGTTTTACGCTATACCAAGATAATGGTATAAGCGTAAGGCCCATATGGTAGGAAAAGGTTGCTCTATAATTGCTCAAAGATTGTTGTTACCCCTCTCCAATCACACGATCTAAGCCCTATAGAAATTTTCTGGGACGAGTTGGAAAGAGGTGTGCGCAGAGACCAGTTTCGCGGAACGAAAAGAAAGGTTACCGGAAAAATGGGCGAAAATCGAACCAAATTATACGCAAAAAATAACTAAATTGTCTTCTTCAATTGACTTCAGTTCACTTGTTCTATCCGATGATGATATCATTCTATCCGATGATGATATCATTGAGGGGTTGTTAAAGATTAAAAATTCTTCTCATTCGTATGTTGACGGTCTTTCTCTAACTTAGTTTAAAAATTGTCGCTCTTTGATGCAACCCCTTAAACTAATTTTTAACAAATCCTTGGCTGAAGGAATATTTATTGATGATTGGAAGCTGACTTCAGTCACTCCAATTTTCATAAGCGGTAAGAAAAGCGATATTGCAAATTACAGGCTAATTTCCTGCTTATCTTATTATCTGCTGTATCTAAACTTTTTGAATGCGTTGTCTAAGACAAGTTATATTTCAGTATTAAACGTCTAATGAATCCTAGACTGCATGGTTTTGTAGTTGCAAGATCTGCATTATCTAACAAGCTTCCAGAATGGTTTCCAAACTGACGCGATATACGCGGATTTCTCTAAAGCCTTTGATAAAATCTCCCGTACGATTTTAGTAACTAAATTGGCTTGTCTCGGTTTTCATTCAACATTCCTTGATTGGATTCGGACCTATTTAATAAAGAGATGCTACACTGTAGTTATCGATGGAGTTTCTTCGAAACAGTACATCGCCACCTCTGGTGTACCTCAGGGTAGTATTTTAGGACATTTGTTATTTGTTTTGTTGTGTTTTTCCTTTGCTTCCTTTTCTATGCTGATGATCTAAAAGTGTATGCTGAAATAAGAAGTTGTAGTGTTTCAGCCGTCCTACAGTCCGAGTTGAGTAATTTATTTTCCTGGTGTCTTATGCATCGTCTATCTATCTAATAATTATAATCACATTTTCTAAGCTTCAAAACCAACTTAATGCCTCTTGTCATATCAATTATACATATCTTGCTTCGTCCGAAGTGATAAAAGATATAGGGGTCTTCTTTATAGAAAGCTTAATTTTATCACGCACGCTTTTGTTAGACGTCACTGATCGCACTTCACTGACCCATATACTCTTATGATATTATACTCTGCGTTTGTTCGGTCCAAATTGGATTATGCCTCTTTTATTCGGAGACCTTATCATGCAGTCCATTTGTGGAACAACATCAAGACGCGCACACCACAAATAGGAGGAGGAGCTCGGCCAAACACCCAAAAAGGGTGTACGCGCCAATGATATATATATATCATGCAGTCCATATAAATCGAGTGGAGAGGGCTCAAAACAAAATTTTTGTGCGTTTCGCACTACATTCACTTAATTTCTGAGCCCGGATACCATCATACGAGTCCCGCTGTCGTTTGATTAGTTTCTTTCCATTAAGTGACAGAAGTAATTTTCAGGCAGTATCATTTATCTTTGATCTCATTAATAGAAAAAATTTACTGCCCGGTCCTTCTAGGAAGAATACAGTTTAATGGTTCGCCGTTGCAAGATTTTTCGTGTTGGCTTTAGTTTATGTATATACTAATGTGGGCAAAAAGTAAGGTGAATTTATTTGTCAAACTTCGCGGGATTAAAATTTCGCTCTAGTTATTTTTTTCATGAGTTGGCAGCACTGTTAATAACATCTGGGCCAACTTTCATGTGAATGTCATTATCAGTAATATATTTACGCTTGTGTTTACCAAACGACCAAGAGTGCATTTTTTGATTTTTACAATGTCTGATTTGACTGAGCAGAGAGCAAATTTCGGCTGCGGAAACGTTAGCATGTTGCAGAAGGCATTTGGTACAAAGACTTCAAAGAGGGTCGAGAACGTGTTGATGACTTGGAGCGCTCCGGCCGACCATCGACGTCAACAGATGACCAACACGTCAATAAAGTGAAGAAGTTAGTGCTCAAAAATCGTCGGTTGACTGTTAAAGACCTTACTGATATGATCGGAATATCAGAGGGATCTGTGAAAACCATTTTGAAAGACAATTTGGGCCTACGAAAAGTCAAACCTCGTTTGGTACCGAAAACTCTCAATTTCTTGGAAAAAAGTCGTCGCGGTGATGTGTGTGAAACAATGCTTTCAGACTATCAGGTCAAGCTCAAATGCATCATTACGGGAGATAAGATGTGGATTTATGCTTACGACCCTGAAACAACCGACCAATCAAGCGAATATCGTGCTAAAGGCGAGGCCAGACCGAAAAGAGCACGTCAAAGTCGTTCAAAAATAAAGGTCATGATGACAGCTTTTTTCGATTTTCGTGGTGTGGTGCACTATGAATTCCTTCCACCTGGCCAAACTGTTAATAAGGAATATTATTTGAGTGTTATGCATCGTTTACGTGAAGCAATTCGTCTAAAAAGACCAGAATTATGGGCCAACAACTCTTGGTTTTTGCATCACGATAATGCACCGTCTCACACTGCACTCGTTCTTCGTGACCATTTCGCCAAAAATTCCACGCATATCGTTCCGCAACCACCGTATTCGCCTGATTTGGCTCCGTGTGACTTCTGGCTATTCCCAAAACTCAAGAGACCACTCCGTGGAACGCGTTTCGAGTCGATTGAGGAGGTAAAAGCTGAATCGAAGAAGGTGCTGATGGCTATACCGGGAATGGACTATTTGGCATGTTTCGGGGATTGGAAAAATCGTTTGGATAAGCGTATTTCATCCAGAGGGGATTAGTTTGAAGGGGATGAAATTGATTTACAAGAATAAATAAAGATTTTTCATTTTACAACCACATTCACCTTACTTTTTGCCCGCAGTAGTACATAGTGCAAATGCGCCACTCGTTAGAACGTTGTCTGACCTTAATTATCTCTCAACCTTTTTGGATTTGGACCTTTCTGGGGCCAAACAAGTATTTCAAATGCAATTAAAAAATTACTTCCTATGTAAGAAATCAATATAATATCTACCATATAGTTGTTATTTTAGTTTCATAATTATTAATTTCGTTAAAATTCAATTGTAACTTGAATATATTTTTAGCAATTTAAAGGTTTCTTATGTTGATAAGCTAATTTTACTACACTTTTTAATATTAAATATTGTAAATTTGTATTTTAGTTCTGAATTTATATCTTAAATGTCTGTTCAGAATTTTGTTAGACATTAATGAATAAATAAACGAATATTAATTTTAAGCATTTTTGTATAATTATTTTGTTACCTCATTCAAAAATCAAATAGCAATGTTGTAAGAATTGTTGACTATTTTGAGTTTTCTTGTCCTAGTTCGTTTTTAACAATTACATTTTGTAATTATTTTAATATTGGGTAGTCGAAAAAGTCTTTTCGTATTTCTAATCAAACTTTAACTCATTTTTTTTTATATTTATAATGAACTTTATTAAACCAAATATGTACCATTTTGGTCGACCACCTTTTGCAACTTTTCTTCTAGAGACTTTCTAAAGACTCAGTGTAAAGCTTTTGTGGTTCCTCGGCGAAAAACTGCGACAAGTAATTTTCACAGGCTTCTCTTAAAGCCAACTTTACTTCATTAAGGGAGTTCTGCCTTGACCGAAACAAATGGTAGTCCGATGGTGCAAGGTCAGGGCTATATGGTGGATGCATCAAAACTTTCCAGCCAAGCTCTCCCAGTTTTTGCCGAGTCATCAAAGATGTGTGTGGCCTAGCGTTGTCCTGATGGAAGACGACGCCCTTTCTGCTGATCAGTTCTGGTCGTTTTTTTTCGATTGCTTGCTTCAATCTCATCAGTTGTTGACAGTAAAGTGTAGAATCAATCGTTCGAGCAGGCTGGAGCAGCTCATAGTGGATGGTTCCTTTCCAATCCCACCAAACACACAGCATAACCTTTCGAGGCGTCAATCCTGGCTTTGCGACCATTTGTTGAGCTTCACCACCCTCGCACCATGAACTTTTTCGCACATTATTGTCGTATTTCATCCACTTTTCGTCTCCTGTTACCATTCGCTTCAGAAATGCTTCGATTTCATTTCGTTTCAGCAAAGAATCGCAGATGTTAATTCCGTCCATTAAATTTTTCACAGACAATTCATGTGGTACCTATACATCGAGCTTCTTTTTGTAACCAGCCTTTTTTTAAATGGTTCAAAACCGTTTGATGATGAATGTTTAGTGCCTTGGCGATGTCATGGCAGCTTATGTGACGGTCCTGGTTAATCTTTTCCATAATTTCATCGACTTTTTCAACGATAGGTCGACCGGAGCGAGGTGCATCTTTCACATCGAAATTTCCAGAACGGAAGCGAGCGAACCATTGTTGTGCTACACGAACTAATACAGCATCGTCTACGTAAACTTCACAAATTTCATTAGTGGCTTGCGTGGCATTCTTCTCTTTTTTTATACAAAAAATTTCAAAATATAGCGAATTTTTTCATTATTTTTACTCATTTTTCAACAGCTATAACTTGTTTTCAACTTCTCCGAATTTAATTTTTTTTTGTTAAATGAAGCTTAAAATGTCACCTTTCTAACACCATATGATGTGACTCAATGCGATTGGTAGCACTGGAGATAGATGACTCCAACGATACCTATTGAAAAAATACGAAAAGACTTTTTCGACTACCCAATATATTGAATTTATTAGGTTGGGAAATAAGTTTATAGCGTTTTTATATTTTCTTCTACAAGTAGGAGGGTTACCTGTATTACAATTTCATGTCTATAATCGACCGAAATTGTAACAGTATTTATGGCAGGACTAAATATAAACGTACGTACTTGGCACGCACAGCTTTTGTCAGTTGTTTGGCATGAATTAAAGTTTCGCCGAACTGTTCCCACAATTGGCGTGGGCCTTGTTCTACATATGCAGAGTTCTACAGTTTTATGTCAACTCTGTTTTTTCTGTTTTTCATATGCAGAAATGCATTCGGAGAGGTTTGTCACTGCCTGCCAAAACGACTTTTTTTTTCGTCATATAATTCGACATAGGAGACATCGAACCTGCAACCGAGTGAATGACAATGGCATATTATAAGTATATATCACATAATATATTCAATCCCAGCACATTTACATACATTTTTTGATAATCATTCTTACATCACATAAACTTTGAACCCTGTACCAGAAATTTGAAACTGTGCAGGAATAATTTTTTTTCGCTGAGTCACTTCTGGAAATTTTTTTCTACACATTCCCACACAGCTGAAGGAAGCAAATGTTTATATAAGAATGGATTAAGATATTTTGCCAAGGATTAGGAATTTTTAATCCGTACACTTTGATAATTTCCTTTGTTCATAGTAGAAGATGGGCCGTGGGCAGACAAATTGACTCACATCGGCACGTCAAATTGTCTAATAATCGAACGAAATTCTGATACCGCAAATCTAATCAAAACAATGCATATTTTGCTAATGAAAATAAACACCAAATGGAAGTGATTGTTGATGCGACTATTGACAAAATCACTCATGTCCAAACTTAGAAATGTGCAGTTAGTCATGAAAGTTAAGTACACTTTTGCGGTAGATTTGGCATTTAATGGCATCTCTATATTTGGCCACTAAATCTGCTGCAGCGTATTCGGAAACGATTTACGGGCGCTGTCTAATTGACAGATGATAGCCAAGGCGGCCAAGGCGTTTTCGGGAGTTTCTTCTCAATAATGCTTATGAGCACAATGACGAAAATGCCGAAAGAAAGCCTGTGCGTGCATTGTGAAATGCTGATGATAAGTTGAAGAATGACGAATTTGTATGGTTTCATGATGCTCTGCAAAGCTGTTGTTGTTACTTGTATTAAGTCGGTCATTTGAGTGGTTGGCTGGCAAACTGGCTGGCTGGTTAGTTGACTGCCTTGGTGGTTAATCGCGCAAAACCGCAAAACGCTACTTCTGGAAGATTTAAGTCACGTGCTAGCCAGTTGGTGCTCTTTTCACCTTCCGCCACCACCCGCTGCGTGCGATACCTTTTCGCAGTTTATGTGGAATACTTGTTTCTCGGTTTCGGTTCGGTTTTTGCCTCAACAATGACTGCGCAAAACAAGTACCGGCATGCAAAAAGCCCAACTCATCAACCACCTGCTGATAGTCATCAAGGCAAGCCGTGCTGCCTCAGACTGATGTACTGGTGGTAGACAGACAGTAACTTAGTAAGAATTGTATGATGAAAATGCAAAGTCTGCTTGATCGACTACCAGTTTGTGTAGTTTTTTCCGTTAACTGGGTATTGCACCGACCGACCGACCGACCGACTGACTGACTGACTGCCTGCCTGTTTACCTGACGGGCGAACTGCTCTCTGGTCTATACGACTGATTAAGCTAGGCATTGTTGTGTGTTATGTTAAGCGAACGGACGAGTGCACAGCTGAAAGAAGGTGCATAGTAGTTCTTCCAAGCGACCTATTTGCTGCGACTAATACCTTCTAACGCATTGTTTAGTGGCGGGTTGCAAGGTACAGTGTAACAATTTCAAAAATATATCTACTAAAATTTGATGTGCAAAAGATCAAGTGAGCTCAGACGGTTTTAAAAATGAAAAAAAAAAATAAAAAAAATTTTGGGAATTTTCTTAGTTTTTTTTTGTTTAATAAACTTCTTAAGACCCTTTAAAGCACTAGGTTCACATTCAATGGAATCCAAACTAGAATACGAATGCTGTATCAACCTAAACCAAATTCGTGCAACAAATAAAATTTTACTTGGCTGGGTTGGGGGTCTCTCTGGAATAAAAACTAATGAAATTGCTGATGAACTAGCTAGAGCGGGGTCGGCAGGAGATTTTCACGGCCCAGAGCCATACTCTGGTATCAACTGAGCAGAAGCTCAATGCAAGGTCCGGTGATTTTAATCTTGATGACCGTCCGCGTGAAGGAAGGCCAAAAACCTTCGAAGACGCTGAATTGAAGGTTGAAGGCATTGCTCAATGAGGATCCGTGTCAAACGCCAGAAGAGTTTGCTTCAGTATTAAGAGTTACCCGCCAATCCATTTCCAAGCGATTGCATGCTTTGGGAATGATTCAAATACAGAAACAGGAGACTTGGGTTGCTTATGAGTTACAACCAAGGGATGTTGAACGTCGTTTTTTCGCTTGTGAACAACTGCTCCAGTGGCAAAAAAGGAAGGGTTTTCTTCATCGCATCGTGACGGGTGATGAAAAATGAATTCATTGCAGCAATCCAAAGAAAAGAAAGTCATAAGGACTGCCCGGTCATGTTTCTACGTTGTCGCCTCGGCCGAATATTCACGATGCGAAGGAGAAGGTGCTATGTATTTGGTGGGACCAAGTTGGTGTTATTTATTATGAACTGTTAAAACCAAGCGAAACCATCACTGGGAATCGGTATCGACTTCAATTGATGCGATTGAGCCGAGCACTGCGCGAGAAGCGGCCGCAATACGTGGAGAGGCATGAGAAAGTGATTCTACAGCATGACAACGCTCGGTCTCACGTTGCCAACCCCGTTAAAACCTACCTGAAAACATGGAAATAGGAAATGCTACCCTACCCGCCATATTCTCCAAATATTGCGCCGTCCGATTATCACCTGTTCCGATCGATAGCAGACAGTCTATCTCAACAGCTGACCGGCTTGATCCATGGATAGCCTCAAAAGCCAGTTACCGCAACAAGATCAATTAGAAAGATGGGAAAAAGTAGTAGCCGGCTATGGGCAATACTTTCAAGAACTCACTTGTAACCATTTTTTCAAAATAAAGTTGTATTTTCATCAAAAAAACAGCGAGAACGTAGTTGCGCACCTAATAATTATTCCGCTCAATAGAGAATACAGAAGGTGGAGCTTTTCGAAAATCGCTGTTTTCTTTTTTGACGAATTTGTCAAGTGAGTGACGTCAGTACAGAAAATAAACACATTTTTGTGTGCGAATGTGCGTTTTATTCTAACTTTCTAGGCTTTCTACTTGCTTCCGCTTACTCCTCTTCTGCTTTTGTTTTGTTTTCTGTGCTGACGTCACTGCCCTTTAAAAGTTCCAATATTGTTATCTATTAGACACAAATATGGACTGACTGACGTAACTTTTTTAGTTTCCTTTTTCATTCCAAAAAAAAATATTTTGTGTGAATTTTAGCTTATCTGGCGCCCTCCAGGCGGCATTTTTCTGCGAGGCTTCAATGCATCTTCCTATGGAAACTATCACGTTTCATATTGTCAATATTGGTCACTAAGTTTTTCTAATTTTTAACCTACGTGAGACCGACCTATGAATGTTGAATGACAATTCAACGTATTTTGTTTTCTTGTTTTTAATTTTTTTTTAATTTTGAAAGGTCTCTGATGAGCGCGCATAAAGTATGGATGGCATCCATGATGGAATAACTAACCTATACTGGCAACTTGCTTGATGCTCATCCTCATAAAATCAAAATAATGTGGACGCTTAGTGATTCAATAATACAGGGTAATACGCATGCTGACAAAACCGTAAAATAAATGGCCTCTGCACCGACTATGCATTTCATTTCAAAATAAAGAGCGATGGTCCGGTCTGGAACGCTGCAGAACTGCAAAGTTTGTTGTGATAAACTCGAACAGTAAACTGTTGAGCTTTCTTCTAAAACTTGGAAGAAAAGACTTTCGATAGATCGTCGGTATATGACCACCCTTGAAATCATTGAGCACCTGATTTTCCTGCTTTGCTTAGAGGAGGCGGATAGCACTAAACTGTTTTTTGTGAGTACCCTGCCACACAGTCATATTTGTTTTCTCAAACTGGAGGATATTTCCAGATTTCCAAAGAATCTGGAAAACTCTCACACGACTAACCATCTCTGTCGCTATCTCTATTCTATCCTATCTCTTGCTTTCTGCTACTTCCCTGCTGCTAGCATTAGCTCAGAGACAAAAATGCATTTTGTCAGAAAATATTACTCTCAATAAACGCATTGTTTGGGCAACACTTTGGGCTTTTCTTTGGGGATAACTTTGGAGATTTCCCAACGATGATTCAAACTACAAAAAAAAAAAAAGAATCAGGTTCATCCTGGTGGTATGTAGGCGTCTATCGCGAAGTGGTTCCAGCATTACAACTCTGATTGCTATCGGCGCATCGTTGCATTAGAACCTACTGCTGCACTCTGCTCTCAATCACGAAGCAATACATTTATGACGATTTCGTTACTCAATCGTTACTTCTTCTTGTTTAAATCTCAAATAAGTGTTCGTAAAAATTCTGGGAACGTCCCTAAAACTGACACACTAAATGAAGGCAAAAGAAGCAAATTTCCTTCTTCAGAAACTTTGTCATGCGAGTTGGTTACCCTAACAAACAGCTGACTACGTAAAACGTTCATACTAAGAAAGGCTTGTGCCAGACAAAGATGGATACGTACTCACTAGGCCGGGTCGATTTGTGGGGAGGCAAAAAAATCGCCCATTGCTCTGTGAAAATCATATTCTAGGGATCAAAATAAGAAACTTTGCCGAAGGAACCATACCTCTAAAACGAATTCTGATGCCCCCCAATTTGGGTCGAACTTTTTAGTTTCTTTTCTCATGTAAAGGCCAAAAATGATGATATTTTGAAATGATTGTATGGGGAACCCCCCAGGGGAGTTTCAGGGGGTGTGCCACTGGCATGGGTGGATCGGCCGTCCAAAGTGGAGGTCGGTTATACATTTGGACTCGATTGGAGCACTCTAAATGGGTCAAAGTGGGATTATTCAAAATTTGCCCCTACCCAAAAGTTCGACCCAAATTGGGGGACATCAGAATTCGTTTTAGAGGTATGGTTCCTTCGGCAAAGTTTCTTATTTTGATCCTTAGAATATGATTTTCACAGAGCAATGAGCGATTTTTAAGTACTCACAGTATTTTATGCTCTTTTCTGCACCACAAAAAAAAAATTTCACAAACTGGGTTAAAAAAGATATGAGTAGTTTTAATTTAAACGCTCATTTTCTTGAAAATTTCCACTGTACCCACTAACATCGATATGCCACTTAAATTTCCATACAAACAGCTGAGGGTTGGCTCTGCTAGGCAGGTGAAAGACAATGGGCAAAGACGGTCGAGTCGAGTCGAGTTGAGTTGAGTTGTGTTGAGTTAAGTCGGTTGTCGGTTGTCGGTTGTTGGTTGTTCGCTGGCGGTGTCCAGTGGCGGTGCGTAGGAATGTGCGCATAAGATTGCATGCAAATGGAAAGCCAAAGAAAAACAACAGCAATCGACATACTGAACCCAACTACAACGCAATGCAAATATACCATCGTCGAATTAGCCGCAAACGGATTAACCGCATTCAGTCGCTGTTGTCACTATCGCTATCGCTGCTGCTGCCATGATTGCCTTTGTGGCTGCTCCTTTCCTTAGCCTTTGAGGGTGTGTGTGTGTGTGTGTGAGTGCAGCATTGTGGTTTACGGAATTGCCGCCTTAATCGCTTGCCTTGTTTCAGCACAAGGGAAAACAAAAACACTAGTAGCCGAACATCAGTACCTGGGCAGCATTAATCTGGGCCTAGTTGCCTCACCTGGCCTTGCCTTGCCTTGCTTTAGCTGTTGTCGCTGAGGCTGCGTCTGTGGCCACCAACATGGCGAAAACAAGTGAACACAGGCTGCCAGGATCGATCGTATGCAAAGTGTGTTAATGTGAGTAATTTTATGCATACATACACGCATACATAGCCTGCCGGGAAGCGTACTAGTTGGGAACTAGAACGCTATCAGTTCACTTTTCAGCTCAACCAGTTAATGTTCGAACTTTTTTCTATGCGAAGTATTTTAGCACGACATCAGCAAAATACCAGTTAAAATACCACTTCATATAAGGTTGCACAAAATTATTCACCTTATCTGATGATGTAAAACTTTTGCGAATAGCGACAATATCAAAATTTTTTTTAACATCAAAAACGCCTGAAAAAGTGTTTCTAAAACAAAATCAACTAACTTGCAGACAAAATTTTCCTACCGGTATTATTCTAGTCAACGGCGAACTATTACGATTTCTCTCATTAAATACTCAGTATCTGAGCTAGAATGTTTCCGTACAAGTAGGCATTTTCCCTGCAGGGTAAATGTGTCTGCTTATACATTTCCCTGTGTGTGTGAAAAGTGTTTCGAAGCTGAGGCGAAACCTAATTTCCAGCCTAAATTCTTTTCAACTGTGTCGGGCTGGCGAATATTGCAACAAATACAACAATAGTATGCATATTAGAGCATGCAAGCCTATTTTAGGTTAATTCGCATTCCTACCCAGTAAGCAAAAAGCGCGATCATCCACCACTCATGTGAGTCTTCATATTCTTTACAAAGAAGCTCAACCCTCGGTATCATCCTGAGAAGCAAACTCAGGGGAGACATCAGGCAAGAAAAATTAGGCAACAAACAAGATCTCCTAATTTTAAAAACCGTTTTAACAAATTATCTAAAGAAATAAGAAGTGAGGCAGTTTCTATGGAGTTTGGGCCTAACAGACGAACTACTCCTTGTAACGGTCAGCCAAAACGTAAGTACCACACAAGAGTACCGTCCATCACTTCGTAAAAAAAGATGGTTCATGGGCGAAAACCGCAATCGAGAAATCAGAGCTTTTTTCTGAACAATAAAAATAGATTCTTTCACGAAACAATACTGAAGCTGATCCTTGTTTTGGCATCACTGCCTCTGTCCTTTTAAATGAATCCAACTAAATGGAACTGCCGTTGGAGAAGTTCACCAAAAGCAAAATAGTTAGCACTATTAAAAAGCTAAAAGATCACAAGGCACCAGAGTATGATAACATCACGGAGGAAATTCTGAAAAAACTACCTCCTGAACGCTACGACGTTTTGGCTGCCGGTGACATGAGAATGAGTAATATTCGTTCTCTAAAACTGGAGGATATTTACAGATTTGCCAAAGAATCTGGGAAATTCTCACAGGACTAACTATCTCTATCTCTGTCTCTATTCTTTCCTATCTCTTTCTCTGATACTTTTCTCCTTCCCTACTTGACTATCTACCCCCTTTCCAGAGCTTCAAATACAATGGGCTTTTTAGCCTGAGTGTTTTAGGAGCCACCAAATCTCCTGATGCTCCTTGGCTCGACCTTTTCAAATTTCAAATTTCACCTCCTGAACTCTGTAATTTCATTACTCATTTGTGGCAAAGTGGCAGAAATGAAAAGTGTGCTCAAGACGGGGAAACCAGGCGATGAAGTAAAATGCTATCAGCCTTCTGCCAATGCAGTCAAAAGTTTTTGAAAAGGTCTTTCTTAAACTTGAACGCCAACAAATAGTTCGGACACATCACTTTGGTTTTAGGAAAGAGCATTCGACAACTGAGCAGGCCCATAGACTTGTCGAAAAAAATTTGAAGGGCTCGAAATACTTCGAGCTGGACTTTAGAGTGTTTCTTAGAACTCTACGTAGAATCCTGATCTGCTAGGTACGATGCTGATAAAAATCGTTCCATACAAGTTGACCCTTACTAAAGGGTACTACACGACTAGATGCTACAATTAATTATTTGGTTAGGTTAGAAGATATCAACCGAAAGAACTTGCTTGCTAGTCTACAATTGTATTACCATTAAACTCGAGATTGAGGAATCAAGAAAGAAATTACAGCTACACTATAACTCAGCAGGTCTCATTAAAAACTGGTAACCAAAAGCAGCGCCGCTGAGGAGTTGATGCTGAGGTGATTTCTTTTCATCATAAGCTAGATTTTACAGAAAGAGTTTACAAAGTTATGTTTAGCCTCCCACATCCGATTCTCAGCGACTCTCACCAGTTCACACTTTTAATGAAAGTTATGGTTTTGATAGCCTTCGAGCTCGCTTATTCGCCTCTGATTCACTCTCAGCCAGGACGGCTTTGTTATGCTGTTTGCCAAGCTTTCGACCAGTGCTCGCATGTTGTGGAGAGAAACGGAGCTCCCATGCTCACTCTGAATTGAAAAACTATTGCAAGGATGGCCTGCATAGTCAGCTCAACAGCCAAACCGATTTCAGTTAGATGCTAAACTTATTAGCCTGATAGCGTTTTGCTGATGAACTTGTCAGAAAGGTGACTGAGATCCCCTACCTGGGTGTCGACATCCCCTGACTGTTGTTAAAGGGGAATTACACAACTTATTTCTCAGAAAAGCGCAGAAAAGATGGAGCTCCATTTCTTCATGTGATATTTCGAAAATCCAGCACAATAGACGGAGGAGTCAGAAAGTTCTGGGGACTCCACGCCATTCAATATCCAAACTCTTAGCTGTGTTTACCGGTCATTGGACGATCGGCACACACGCGGAAAAGCTAGGTTTACCATTCAAGCTCCAGTGCAGAAGCTGTGGGGGCCTTTCAGAGAAGGGGACGGTTGAGCTCGGTAAACCTCCGGGCTTGGCAGCTAGACGATTAAGGTCACTGGGTGCTTCTTTCTTCGACAGCCTAGTGCAGTGCGCTAACCTGAATCTCATCAACCTTATCCATAACATCATCAGCTCCGGTTGGCTGTAGATATCTGCCTATTGCAGGCTTCATAATACATATCTAGTATCAAAAAGGCGATTTAATGCCACTTGGGGAGTGCCAGATAACACTAATCAGCAGTCAGTTGGCAGCAATGCTATCAAGGTCACTGGTATCTGTTTTCTTTGATGCGACGTCGGTTGAGAAGCGTTCACTTGAATCCATGTGTCTGTGCAGTGGCCACACTTAGTGGTTATAACTGGACATTTCTAAGTAACAGGTGGCGCTAAAGTAATCCTCCTATCAGAAAATGCTATAAATTTTGCGATTGGCCCCTAATGTCAGTTCTGTTTTGACATTTGTGTAGTAAACACATGCGAAATACACGTTAATAAACAATGTTACGCTACACTGCTGCAGAACGCGGAATATTGCTGACTATTTATTTGACCAATAATCGGTCGGTGACTTTGGCACAACGTGAATTTCGTCGCAGATTTCCTCACCGTCCAACGCCTACTGGTGAACCACTGCGACGTTTAGCGGCTCGCCTCGAAGAGACTGGCACAACACGAGATGCTGCCAGGCGTGGCAGACCCCGGAGTAGCCGTTCAAAGAATATTGCTGCTGTAGCCGAGGATGTCATGGAAACGCCGTCGACATCGACCAGACGACGTGCCACGCAAATGGGTATCAGTCGACGGTCTTTACAGCGAATTTTGGTGCAAGATTTGAAGATGTTTCCGTACAAAGTCCAGACGGTGCATCAGCTGTTAGCTGATGACCGCCAATTGCGTCTAACATACGCTCAAGCCATCCTTAATCACCACCAAGAGGAAGATGATTTTTCATCAAAAATAATCATGTGTGATGAGGCCCATTTCCATCTTATTATCGTACGTAAATAAGCGAAATTTAAACTTCTGGGGCATTGAAAATCCGCGAGTAGCCCACGAAGAGCCATTACACCCGCTCAAAGTCACTGTATGGTGTGGTGTTTTCGCTGGAGGAGTCATCGGACCTTTTTTCTTCGAAGACGTCGCGGGCCAAACGGTTACTGTGAATGGTGAGCGCTAAGAGCAATGATCAACGAGTTCTTTTTGCCGCAACTTGATGAATTGGGATTGGAAAACATGTGGTTCCAACAGGATGGTGCAACGGCACACACTGCACGTGCCACAACCGATATGCTGAAGGATGCATATCCCGGGCGCCTAATCTCCCGTTTTGGCGATTTGCACTGGCCAGCAAGATCGCCTGATTTGACCGCTCCAGACTTCTTTTTGTGGGGTTTTTTGAAGTCGCGGGTTTATGTCAACAAGCCTCAGACTCTTGCAGCTCTTAAAGACCATATCAGTCAAGAATGTGAGGACCTATCGCCGGAAGTTTTGGCCAAAGTGAGTGCCATAAAAGGGCTCAAATGGCAATCAACTGTGGCGGCGGCCATTTACATGACATCATATTCTCGGCTTGATGTAAAAAAATTAAAAGACCAAATAAAAATAATCCACAAGAAGAATCAAAGTTTTTCATTTTTTCTTAAATTACAGCCAAAAAACATCGCAAGGTTACTTTTGCGCCACCTGTATTTTGTAGTGCTCGCTATTTAATGACTTATAGTCCGCGTTTCTTATCACGTCTCTGATCAAGGTGGCACAAAATGAATCATACAATTTCGTTTTTGAATAAGTTTTTTAGTAAATAACATTGACCAATTTTAGTAATTTTAGTTTACTGGGTAAACGCTCACGCACCACGTACACACAGGCAGTCATACTCCCACGCACAAATGTAGGTCCTTGGTAGGATGTCATAGATAAGGCCGGGCGATTATAATTATGAGTCTACTGTGTACAAATGCAGCTATTCATCTGTGTATGTATGTACATATATGCAAATTTACCTGCGACATGGAAAAAAAAATTAGCTGGAAAACAGAAGTATTTACCCGCCTGCCCCAGATTAAGCCGCTCACTTCCATTACCGCCATCAATGACAGAACGTTTGTTGCTGCCGGTGCCTTTGAGTTATTGCAATACCACCGAGAAACAATGGCGCTACAACTTTGCGCTGCACAAGGAATTGCAGAGCAGGTAGAGGGTGTTGACGCTGAGGTACTCTTTGTGGCTTGATGCCATTTTGGCCATTTTGGGCAAAGGCGCGCACTACGAACACAACACAATGCCGTAGAGAAAGAGTTAACCGAGTTCTCGCTCACAAAGCCACTTGGAGTATTTATGTATGTGTGTGTGTATATATGTGTGCATGTATGTGCGTATGTGTGTGCGTATGCCAGCAAGGAAAATCGTTCTGCGCCTCATTTCCATTTAACGGATTACAATAAAATGATTTAGCCGCTGCAAATACCCACTTAATCTCAATCCAACAACAGCAGCGTCCTGTGTGATCCTTTGTTATCCTTGTGCATGAATGCAATTCCGAGTAAACGAATGCCAGTTAAATACTTTTAAAATTGATGTAATTATTAGTGTACTCTTGTTTGCGAAATGGTTAGCAACTAATCTTTTAAGTAACAATTTGAAGAATGAAATTTGTGAAATAGACCCTTTTCTGAATGCCATTTCTGTTTGCGTAGTACTTTCTTTCAAACTGCAACCGTATGATTTGTTTTATTTATATGTGGCTATTAAACCGTGCGGCAAAAGTCAACTGTTTTTGTTACCCACAAAAAATTTCATATTTTTATGTAGTAATTTTTTAAAAATTAGTTCAATAGTTCACTTAGTTTTATTTAACTTTACTTTTTTTAAGACCTGGTCACATTGCCCATGATTGCGGTTATTGTTGATGTTTATGAATATTCGTTTCGTTTTTGAAATGTGCGTTAATTAACCAAACGATTTAGTGAATATTTACGCAAAAATAAGATAATTTGAGAAAGTGTATAAGTGAAAAATAAGGAAAAATGAAATGAGCAGTGAAAAATTGTGATAGTAAGAACCTCAATAAAGCGTGTGATATAAGCTTTTTTATATTTCTTATCAGCCAATATGACATTTCTCGCTTTATTTACATTTTTAATTTCCAACTTTTTCTTCTTCTTCTCCTTTCAGCATCAAATCTATG
The DNA here is from genome assembly GCF_028408465.1 of Anastrepha ludens. NCBI lineage: Eukaryota > Metazoa > Arthropoda > Insecta > Diptera > Tephritidae > Anastrepha > Anastrepha ludens. Next base: position 20,075,893 of record NC_071499.1, on the reverse strand, counting down.
TCCCGCTATTGCAGTGTTGCCTAGCTTTGGATATAAAAACGCATTTAAAGAAAATAAAATACCAAATTTTTATTGAATTACTTGAAAAACTTTGTATGCGTGACAAATTGTCTTTAAAATGTGCGTTTTGTTTTAAATAAATGTGTTATGCTTATGTACAATTAATTTATGAGTTTTTTTGGTAAAAGAAACTCTTTTGTTAAGGGAATGACTTATTTTCTGTATTTCAGGTTATGTAGGCAATAACAAAATAAAGTACTCTTTTTTTAAAATGTCGTTATGGTTTTTTCAGTATTTTCTGGTATTTTGTTGCTTATTTTTACTGTGAATACACCTCTTGATGCCCCATGTCCCACTAAGGAATGAGGACCGGACGAAACGATTACATCTCTATGGTTTTAATTCGCATTCAGTAAATTCAAACGCTTTTAAAAGGTTTTCAAGGTTAAGAAGAGTTAAGAGAAGAAGATTTAATATTCTGACATAACCTCAAAATGAAAAAAAATTAAACTTGCACTTTCAAAATATCAAATTTTATAAGAACCAACAAATTTTCATTAGCACTAAAATCTTCTCAGAGTGACCTTTTTTAACATTCTTTTGTTTCATAATAAAGTTTTTTTTTAAACTTATAGCTTCGGTAGCTTTAAATTAAAAGTAAGAAACAAACATCAACTTAAAAATTTTCGCATTTTGATATATAAAAAAGCACTCAATTTATTGGGAAAAGCAAATGGTTGGCAACACTGAACACCTTGGCAAAAGTGACGTCACGCACTCTCTGATGGGCGCAATATTGTTTCTATCACTCAGGGATGTTAGGTACATATAAATGTGTTCATCTGTATATCATCACTGGCCAGTTTTGAACGAAGTAAAAAAAAAGAAACCAAAAAAAAAAAAAATACAAAAATAAAGCTAAAACTACAAACTACCCCTCTAAGTGCATTCATAAGTAAAAATATATATAGACGACAGATTTATAGGTAATATATATGGTAATTTGCATAGCTTCATTACATTTTGTGGTTGTTGCACTATAACAGTAATGACATTTGCTGCAATTAAAATTACCGTATTGATTGCTTTTAATTATGAAATATCAAAGTTGCGTTGGGTTGCATCATGCGGTCAGAACTAAGCTACACTAAACAATAAAGCAAAGTACTTCTATCAAACCAAATAATAATTAAAGTAATTTTTACATTTTCCCATACGCAATTAAACGGTTTAATTATTTCACACTTTTTGCTTTGAATCGCATTTTTTAAATTGGAAATGTTTTCTTTTGAAAAAGTGTTTCTTAGCTGTGCAATACACAGTTTACACGAGCCACTAATTGTATTGCTTATTATAGATACTTCACGTGATATACAAGGTCTGTTCCAAAAATAAGGTGGATTTTCATTTTTCCCAAAAAATATTTATTTATTCATCAATTTCTATTTTATCTCCTTCAAAGTAGTCCACCTCCGATATATGTATTGTAATACTCGTACACTTGTGCCAGCGTTTTTGCCAATCCTCGAATCAATGCTGATATGCACTTTTTGCTGTGTCCTTGAGCTCTCTCAGCGATTCGGGTTTTATCTACTCTCTCTTCAATTCTGGGAACAGGAAAAAGTCACAGGGGGCCAAATGGGGGGAATACGATGGCTGAGGCATGATAAAGGTGTTGTTTTCGGTCAATTAATAGCTCACAAGCTAAGATGAGTGAGCAGCTGCATTATCATGAAGCAAAAGCTATGCATTTTTACTACAATTCCGGGCGTTTTCTTCGTATTGCTTCACGCAAACGGTACATAACTTCAAGGTAATACTCCTTATTTCCTGTACAACCTTGTGGTAAGAACTCCTGATGCCCCACGCCTATCTAATCGAAGAAAACAGTGAGCAAAATCATGACATTTGATCGAACTTGGCGTGCTTTTTTTGGTCTTGGCTCTTCTGGACTCTTCCATTGAGACGATTGCACTTTGGTTTCGATGTCATAGCCATTTTCCCATGATTCGTCAACAGTTATGACCGTTTTAAGCAAATATGAATCATCGTTGACGTCATTCAACAAATCCTGGGCGATGCTCATGAGACGTTGTTTTTGGCCGAAATTCAGCACACACCACACGCTTCATGCCCAAAATTTCCGAAAAGATTCCTTGATATGAGCCAACCGATATGCCGACACCCTCAGCAAGTTCTCCAATTGTAATTCGACGATTCTCCATAACAATTTTCTTCACTTTCTCAACATTTTCATTGGTTGTTGATGTGCTGGGCCAAGAGCGTCCAGAGCGAGCGTCGTCGTTCACATCTTCTCGCCCTTCTGTGAAAAGCGTTTGACACTTGTAAACATTTTGTTTTTGACTCTGAGTACTCTCACCCCTCACCCCATGCCTCTGTCAACATTTCAAGTGTTTTTGAGCACTCAATACCATTTTTTACACAAAAGTTGATGCAACTTCTTGAACCATTGTATTCGAGAGCAGAAAATCGCCGAACACGCAAAGCACTTGTCTTATTTATGCCTCTCACACACGAACTAAAAACTCTATACTGCTAAAACCGTGAACATGCCTACGAGACGAGTGTACCAACATATAAAAGAAGTAATAATCGAAAGTCGAATGTACGAGTAGGTAGCCCGCGAAGTTTGAAAATTCAACTTATTTTTTTAACACACCTCGTACATGTAAGGTAGCAGTATAAGCTTCCTCGAACAATACTACTTTCTACTTTCTCTCTAGGAGGCGTCAAATTTGTTTGAATACACTTTGGACGCAGTGGACGGGTGAACAACGCGCTTTCACAATCGAAGCGTATTCAAGGCATCGAAGATTTTGTTTACCTTAAAATATTGAAGCCCTTTTTTTATTTGAATGGAAGTGTAAATAACCAAAATTGTCGTTACTGGTCACCTAAAGGGCAGAACTCACTATTAAGAGAACATCCTCCAGCAAGATGCCGCCACGCCGCACTCGAGTAGAGATACCATGGCGATCTGAGTGATTTTCCCCTAGCAAGCTAATAAGCCGGTTCGGTGACATATCCTGACGTACGAGGTCGCCCGATATCGTCCCTATGTCTATGTCTAAGTCTAAGTTTATGAAACAAAACCAGCGATCATCTCAACACTAAAAGAAAAGTGACATGGGGAACGGAGGCCAGATTCCAAGAGTGTATCCGACGTACCGGTCAACATTTAATTCTCCTAAATTAAAAAAAAAATTATTGAAATATAATTTTACTTTTAATAATTTTTTTAATTAGCTTTTAATTCCCAACTCTGCCGGAAGCACGAAATTTTAGGCATCAACAGAAATCCTGATTAAAGAGTTTGAAATTTTTATGAAAATTCACGGAATTAATACAATGAACCAATCTTTGTCTAAACAAAAAATATAGCCAACCAGTTAGTTAGACTTTCTTTCACATTCAGGTAGTAATCTGGTCGAATACTCATTTTTTATAGATATTTTTTAGACATTTTCTTTTATATTAAGAAAATAAAATGCGATCGTTTTGATTTTATAGTACGTTATTATTGACATCAAATAGTATACAAAAACATTTTTTTTTTTTGACATATTTTTTTGTAGTAGGGTGGCACCAAAGTTACTTTCGCTACTTTCGTTTCTTTTCAGATCTAACTTTCCATACAACAGTCTGATTTCCACCCGAAAAACATACCTTTTTTTCAAAAATCCGCCATTTTGTTATTTTTCGAAAACATTTTCCCATTGTAGCACTTGCCTGAATGACAAGCCTACAGAATAATAATCAGTTTAACTTTTTTGTTTCAGATGTCCTGAAGAACCAAAATCCTGTTGACAAGCCACCTATCTTTTATTTTAAGACTCTTACTTTGGTGCTACACTACTACAAAAAAAATGTCAAAAAAAAATATATATTTTTGTATACTATTTGATGTCAATAAGAACATACTATAAAATCAGAACGATCGCATTTTATTTTCTTAAAAAAAAATCCTAAAAAATATCTATAAAAACTGAGTATTTGACAGGACTACTACCTTCAGACTGCCAAATGATGTAAAAGTAGAAAAAGTGATACCAAAGATACCATAAACATTGATGGTAAACACGACCAATGCATCTACTCAGGTGGATGATATCCTAATTAATAAACCTATTGCCTGTAAATTCGAAGGCAAATGAAAAATGAGAGAATCGAAGGGGTTGCTTACGAAGAAAGGTTATCCGCCACGCATTCACGGCATTAATTATGGCACACTCGTACATAGTTTAGGAAACAAAAATCCAGCAACTTCATGGGATATTTCACGGGTGGAGTGCATCTGCTTGAGCGTGGCTTTCCAATACGTTTCCCAATTAATTACTTAAAGAACAAAGGCGTTTATCCGTTATGTACTTTAAAATTGAATTATTTTATTTTCCGAAGATTTTATTTAATTATAATATTAGCACTTTGAAAAAAAAAAAATAAATAAAATAAAAAAACTCTAATTAAGTAAGTAGTTAATTTATCTGGACTTCACACTTCATTATTTCCTAAGCAGATTTAAATATTATAAAATGTGCGTGTACACATACAGCTTAGCTCAACAGAGCGTGCTTCGTAAATGCCCTGCAGGAAAAACAATCAGAATCGAACAAGTGAAGTAAGTTGCAGACGACGAACATGTCGCTTGTCACATATCCAAAGCGAATTGAATATCTAAGATGGCACCATTAAGTAATAGGCCGACTTCCTAAACTCAAGTTTGCAATGCATAACTCTAAAAAATGTGGATGCAATGCAAAGCAGATTTTAATTGCAACTATGCTTTGCATAAAATAGCTTTGCATGAAAACGGCGTTTAGGAACATAAAACATGTGTCAAAAGTAGATAATAAAACAAAGAATTTAATTATTCGTGAAAATGGAATCGACAAGGAATACTTTATTTGTTTTATTGGCAAGTGCTGAAGAACTAATGCATAAGACTAATACATCAAATATTGATTTAATAAGACAACTTATTAAAAAGAAAAAAAAAAACAAGCGGTATAATTTTTTAAGGACACTGAAGGCATCGAAAAGAAAGGTGATAAAAAATAAAAAATTTTGCGAATCTGTTCCACTAATGGATGACGACACATTTTATTCCCATTTTCGAATGCAAAAAAACACCTTCAAGGTGAGTAAAAATTAATTTGAAATACAATATATAATAGGTCACCAAAATTTTAGGGGTTGATAACAATGTTAAAACTAATGTGGACCGAATCATCAGCGGGTCGTCCTGCAGTTTCCCTAGAAAAAGCATTGCACCTGACAATTTGGAAGTTTGCGAATAACACATCATTTCGACAAATTAGTCACAGATTTAATGTAGGAATGGGCGCTACGTATAGAACTTTTATTAAATCGCTCAAACTTATATGTCGCTTAAAATCGACCTTAATAAAATTTTCAAGTACTACTGCAGCTCAACAAAAGATCGCGGATGGTTTTTCACAAAGTCGTTACAACATATTTCCTTTTGTGTTAGGTTGTATCGATGGGACACACATCCCTGTATCACAGCCAAAACACGATGCCATTAGTTTCTATAACTGAAAAGGAATGTTTTCCATCATTGCACAGGTAACTTTGTAGATATACAGATATTTTATCAAACTATACATATATATAAGTACATAATAAACAATTTGTACAGGCCGTTGTTGACAGCGAGATGAAATTTTTGGACGTCTTTGTCGGTTGTCCCGGGCGATGTCATGACGCTTCAGTATGGCAAAGAAGCCCACTTCGAACAGCTATAATTAACGGCGAAATAAGTATTCCCCCAAGTCATCATTTCTTAGGCGACGCAGCCTATCCACTGGAAACCTTTCTAATGGTTCCGTACCGTGACAATGGCTTTTTAACACCGCAACAGAGTAAGTTCAACACTATTTTAAGCTCCAATAGAGTTTTTGTTGAACAGGCGTTCGGAATATTAAAACAAAAATGTAGAATATTGAAATTTATTGGTGCACAACTCGCCCATGTTCCAAAAACAATCGTTTTGGCGTGTATGATTCTACACAATCTGATTATCTTTAATGAAAAACAGCATAACACCCATTTCATCGAACTGGAGGAAGAGGAGTCAGGCTGGCAAGAGATGAAGCGCAAGAGAAACGAAATGGCTTGGCAGCGTTGTTTTCAGGCTGAAATGGTAAATTATATTTCTTAAATGAGACAAAATTTGTTGAACACAAAAAAAACAAAAATTTTATTGACTTGAGGTCTCTGGTAGCTTAGCGCTTATAATAAAAACATTTTATAATTAAAACAGTCTGATTTTTTATTGATTTAGAGATCATTCACGGTTTTTCTCTCCTATTGCTTCGAATAAGGCACGAAGTTGTTTCAGTTCAGCAAGTTTTTCTTTTTCGACTTCTAGCTTTTCGTTTTCAAGTTTAAGCAACTTATCCAAAACCTCACCATTCTTTTCCGATTCTTTTCCAAAAATTCAACCACGTCATTTCTCTTTCTTTTCCTTGATGTTGTGGGCGGTAAGTCTTCTTCAGTTGTTAAAGAAACCGGAGAAGAAATCGTTGGGTTTATAGTTATTTCTTCGAAAGAATAATCAGTCATTTCTAATGGCCCATTAATGCTGCTACGGCTCCCTAAAACTTCATCTACAGGGTGGCTGATGAATTTTGCTACTTTAAGAAACTCAAATAACTTTTTTTTTAGTGTATGGAATTCATTTATTTTTTTTTCAAGTTGAAGGTCATTAAATTTTATTAAATGTAGCTTAACTAGTTTTAAAAATAATTGAATTTAAATGCCCCCCATGCTCGTTGACACAAGTGCGGCATCTTAGTAAAAAGTTGTTCATTGCTGCTTTGAGAGTTGCGACAGGAATAGCCGCAATTGTTGCCCGAATGGATTGTTTTAGTTCATCCAAATTTGTTGGCTTTGTTTTATAAACTTCTTGTTTACATAAACCCCACAAGAAAAAGTCAGGTGCAGTAAAGTCAGGCGACCTGGGGGGCCAACGAAATTCGGAGTTTCTTGAAATCAGTTTATTGGGAAATTTTCGTCGCAACTCTGTCATAACAGTCTGGGCTATGTGAGACGTTGCCCCATCTTGTTGAAACCACACAGAGTTGAAAGGAATTCTCTTTCGGCGTAGTCCTGGGTAGAAAAATTCTTTCAGCATTTTCAACTAACGGTCTCCAGTAACCGTAACGGTGTGACCATTTTCTTCAAAAAAATAAGGCCCGACAATACAGCGTGAAGAAACCGCACTCCACACTGTCACGCGAAGAGGATGCAATTCCGTCTCGTGGAGTATCTGTGGGTTAGAAGTACTCCATATTCGACAATTTTGTTTGTTCACATTGCCGTTTAAATCGAAATGGGCCTCATCAGACATGAAAAGGCAGTTTAACATGTTTTGGTCTTCTTCCACCATTTGCAGGATCTTCTGGGAAAATTCCAAGCGAATCGGCAAGTCTGCTGCATTCAGTTTGTTAACCATTTGAATTTTATAGGGAAATAAGTCTAAATCTTTGTGCATTATTGTTTGCAAAGACTGTCGGCTGACACCAAGTTGAGCAGATAAGCTTCTTGTTGAAACCCTTGGATTGCTTTGTATAGCTGCAGCTACAGCAGCGATCGTTTCCTCCGTCCGAACTGGTGGGTTTCGATGATAAGGCCTTCTTGCGACTGTTCCTTGCTCAGCAAAATTATTCACCAGTCTCATTATGGTCCATCTGTTCGGAGGGATCGCCGCCAAACATCCGCCTGTACTCTCTCTGTACCAAAACTACGGACTCCAGTGCGTGATAGCGGCGGACTATCCAAATTCTTGTTTGCGTGTCCCAGTTATCCATTTTAATAAATTTTAAAGATCAATCTGCAAATTAAAACAAAAATGGAACAGATAACTTAAAAAGAAAAAAAGTTATTCAATTTTTTTTTGGTAGCGGCTTTCATCAGCCACCCTGTATTTCGTCAAAGTATTCCCAGTTTGATGGAGCTTCACCAGATGTATTGTTTCTTTTTTTGATGCGTTTATAGGTTCCCATGATGTTTAAGAAACATCTAGTTATATCGTCCCTGGAAAAGGGAAAAGAGCTTTCCACATCTTTAATTTCTCGCAATATTTTAATACTTTATAACAGTGGGTGAAGGCAGACTTTTTCTACCATGTGTAGTTCCCCAAATGGTATTTCGTTTCTTGTTTTGCCGCTAAAATCAGCAGCACTATATGAGTTGTAAATATGCATTGCAACTTGCATTTAGGAAATGGGCCATAGTTACTATATTTTTCGCGAATGGCTTGGTAGTACTAAGATTTATGAGATTTAAACTAATCAAACTAATGGAAGCGAAGTGTGCGTGTAAAATTGTGAAAGTACAAATTAATATAAGGGGTTAGGGGTAGTCAGAATTTTTAAAAATATTGAATTTTTTTTTTGCATTTTCTTAAAGCATTATATCTTAAAAATATTGTGTGAAAATTTGAAGTGAATCCGACAAATACTTTTCGAGTATTCAACAATCAACAAAGGGCGCTCGGGCGCTCCGGAACCCAATAGCAAAATTTAAATGCGTTTTTCTCAAAACTATGTTTTTTGAACCGTTTTTTGTTTTACCGTTCAAGAATGAACCACGAACTGTATGAGCTCTACGCTGACATTGACGTACTTCGACGCATCGCCATCCAACGCCTGCGTTGGCTAGGGCATGTCGTGCGTATGGATGAAGAAGCTCCAGCAAAGAAGGTGTTCGAGGGCGAAGTCCAAGGGAGCCGTCGCAGAGGAAGACCATTGTTCCGGTGGAAAGACCAGGTGGAGGAAACCCTATGCTCGCTTGGTGTACAGAATTGGAGAAGACGTGCGCGGAGCAGAGGCGCCTGGAGAGAGCTAGTGAGGTCGGCCGTAACTCGGTAACGGGTTGTTATGTCCACCTAAGTAAGTAAGTATGTTTTTTGAATTGGTGATCCCTGTAACTTAAAATCCGCTTGGTAGATTTCAACAAAATTTATACTGCTTTTGAAAAACATAAAAAACTCGTGCCTGATCGAAGGATTTTTTTTTTAATTTTGATTTTTTTTAACAATTAATTGTCGGTTTTTTTCTCCAAAATCTAAAAAATATTTCCTGAGGCCGCCATGTCGTTAATTTTGAAAAAACAAAAAACAGCTTCGATCAGGCACAAGATTATCTATTAATAAAACTAATTTCTCTTGTCTGATTGATTTTAGATGAATCTCCAAGGACTTGTGATGAAACGGGCTCCACACAAACAGCGATAACTTTTCAATTATTAATTTTTTTTTTTTTTTTTTTTGAAATTTTGCTACAGTCAAGTCGAAACCTGATGTACCTATTAAAGCTGTGTTTTTATTTTTGTAAAATAAAGCAATTGACTAGCAAAAAAAAATTATTGAAAATAATATTTTTTTAGGGAGTTCGACTACCCCTATCCTCATAAAGCCTCCAAATGCCGCTCGTTAATACAATATAATTTCTTGTGTTCGGTTGTTTCCATTGTTTTCGTCTATTCTTCTTCTTCACAAACAAGTAACTAACCTTCTTTTTGCTTGTTTATTCATGGACTTTTATGACACGGCGAATTCGGAAGGCGCAATCTTCTTCTCTATCATTCTTGACTCATATGCGATTTTGTGCTGGTAGCGTAAAGATGCATAGCGAAAACGCGGATGATGCGATTATTTATGTATGTTGCATTAGCTAGAGCCAGATTAAAATGCTTAGAGAAGTTAGAAAACCACTCGGGGATAGAGCTCCAAAGTTTACTTAGATTCGCAAAAAAAGGCAGATCTATTACAAGATGTCTACTACTAAGAAACGTAAGGGTCTAGCTCCATCTGGTAACACTAAGGATCAATAGGTCTATGTGATGGCTTTCAGCTAGCCAGGTCAACCTAACCTAACCTAACCTATGTATGTATGTTAAAAAAAAGGAAAGAAAGCAAACACAAAGAAAAAAGAAGCTCAAAAAAAATATGGGTAAATGATTGGCTAATAGAAGAAGCAGAAATATACCATGTATTAAATCGACTCAAATCGTCGGATTCTAGAAATTAACTCATAACAAGAGAATGCGGCACTCGAAAGGTAACCAATTAAAAAGGCCATAAATTTAGTTTGGAAAATTATTCTTATTCAGTTCAAAGTAGAAAAAAGTGTGAAAATAAGACAAAGTTAAGCATCAATTTTTTTTCGCTCGATATAACCACCTTTTGCCTTGATTATGGCCTTGAGAATCGCAAGCTGCCCGAATGCGACTTTCAGGTATTTTGACTCACTCGCCGACAATGGCTGTTTTCAGCGCCTTCTGACTGGTGAATCTTATAGTTCGGACCTTGTTCTACAAAATGATCCAAAAATAATAATCCATCGGATTCGCGTCTGGTGAATTTGAGAGCCATTTGAGAGAGTGTGTACATTGTGAAGTTCGGAACGTTGTTTTGTAGCAATTCTTGGCGCACTCGAGCTTTGTGAGACGGTGCCGAGTCCTGCCACCGAAAGATTTGTCTGCCCACGGCTTCAAATCAACTTCCAGAATACTTTTCCGATAATATTTCGGACGCCAGGCTCGATGAAAACGATTGGAGAGCGCCCATATGCGGTTATAGTGGCCTAAATCATTATCTGTGGCGGGTGCTGCCTCCTGGTGGCCAATCTATGACTCAAATTCTCGTATAAACGGTCGGCCAAATAAACCCTGTCGTTTTGAGAGTTAACAATGTTCGGAAATTGATCGCTTTCGGCCAAGCGAGGCAACTCCTTCGCTCTCTCAAGTCTGATTTTGGTGGCCAATACAATTCCACTTACGTTTTACACAGGTTGTCATTTGTTATTGTATTGGGCCAGAAGATTTTGATGATTTGGCGAAGGCACTTATTGAAAAATACTTGCACTTTCTGTATGTCTGAAAATCGTAGCACTGACTGGTAGAAATTTCAAAGCTGAGGATTGGCTATGTGTACCAACGTTAAGAGGTCTTGAAAAGACTATTCCATTTTTCATAAACATTTTCCATATAAAAAATTCACAGAAAATTAAGCACTACGAATTCAATACGTTTCACTAATACAGATTTTCCCTACAGGGCATGCCAATATGCACATTCATACTTTGCTACCAGTGTAAGTGTGATGTAAGGGATAGCATAATTAGTGTTAATAAGGGCAACCACATTTATATCAGTTCTAATTTTCCAATGCCACAACTGGCAGCCCGTCCTGCGTTTGGCAATCCGTCAACTCACAAGTGGCTGACTGTCTGGCAAAAGTAAACAAACGATATTCATTTATAAAAATGGCTTAAAATTACAAAGGTAAATAAATCAGTAGCATCAGAAACAACAACAAAATTAGCAGCAAAACAAAAACACTTGCGCATGTTGCTGTTGCAAGGCTAAGGCAAAGAGCAAAGCGTATGAGCCCATCGTCAGTGACTTGAGGTGGTAAAGCTGCACGAGCGGCCGTGGTTGTTGCGAAGCGCGTCTTGCCAAGTCTCGATGAACACACAGACGCACATAATAAATATATTCATAGCTCAAAACAAAAAACAAAAATATGTACGCACATAAAAAATTATTTATTTGTCCAGTTGATATACCAAGCAATGGATGCGCATTTCAAAAATCTCTTAAATGCGATCAAACTTCATTGGGTTTCGAGCATTTTAGCCGAAAAGTGTACGCCGTGCAATTAGGTGTATGTGTCAAGCATGCGTGTGTGTGTGTGTGTGTATGTGCGCGCGCGCCGCACTGCAACTGCCAGCGCGCATAGTGAGGGAGAGCCGTCCATCATACACCCTTCAGTCCATTTAACACGTTTCTGACACTAATCCTGCCTTGATGAAACTAATTTTTTTATGCGCTCACCGTTCGCCATGCGGCCATGATTTATTTCCATGCCGCTTTCACTGCGCCAGCCACTACTGATGATCACGCAACGCAAATAAAATCTTCAATACATTTACATAAACGCACAGATGGATAGATATTTAGACCCGCTGCCACAGGCACCACAGGCGGAGGAGCGAAACGTGTAACTTAGACAAAGTAATATGGTTTGTTGTACGCTTTACAACAACAAGTGGAGCAACAAGATCGCAAAAGATCACTTTGGACACCACATGGACTTCTGCATGAGTACACAGACTGCGATGTGTAGCGGCAATTTCTCGAAGTCATCACCAGCCAGGCAGGCAGCCGGCCATGCCAGTCGGTGAGACGAGGCCGTCAGTGCCAGTACCACTGTCAAAGCTGATCAGCAGTGTGGTTGTGTATAATGTTTAGTACCTCAGCGTTGTACGCGTGGTTCATCAGCGTTCGATTCATCGTTTGTTGTTTTTTTCTTTGTCTCTCGCATTTCATCATCAGTGGCTGCTCGATTTGGCCGTTGGCCTCTGACTTGCAGTTATTTTGCCTGGTCTGTCATCTCGTATGCTTTTGGCATTATCTTTGTGCTGATCTTGCCACCGGCTGTGGACCAGGTTTGATTATAAGAGCAACAAGTGCACATGCCGGTTTTCTTGGGGCATTTTTCTGTCACTTTTGTTTCAACTGTTTCACTTTTCCAGGTGCTGCGCTGCTTGGCCGTCATTCACAATCAAGAAGAAAAGGGATATGCGAAATATCTGCATACTCTAGGCACCTATATATGTATGTATGTATATACATTTGAGTTAAAAGCGATGATCAGGTGCGACTTACAAATTTGCAAATGTCGAAATAAATTTTCTAATCGTTCAGTTTGAAGATTTTGAATGCACCTTCGCGGAAATAATAGATAAATTCAAAAAGGTAAGTAGTTGAGTATAAGAGCTATAGTTGCTATTGTTGAATAGGTTGAGTATTTCTATTGAAATAATCGTAATTAGTGACTAGACCGACCTCAGAAATGCACAGCGACGGTTGGTATACCGCAAGACTCGGTTCTTGGCCGTGCTCTGTACAACGCAATGTCCGATGGCATCCTCAAAATGGAGCTGCCCATGAAGAGTTTGACGGCAAATGTCGGAGGTACCAACATCCAGTCTAAACAGTTATACAGTACCGAGGGGTTATTTTTGACTCGTACATGACTTGCAGGGAGTACGCGGCGTAAGTCAGTACGAAAGGCGTCGTAGTTACAAATGCTCTAACACGGTAGCTGCAGAGCATTGGAGGAGCCCAAGGTACAAGGAGGAGGCTTTGATCTACTGCGACAGACTCCATCCTGTTAAATGCCGCACCCATTTGGTCCCAAGCCCGAGAAACACACCTTCGCGAGGACAATTAGGTTTATAGGGTGAGTGCTTAGCGAGTAGGCTGTGCTTACCGGACAGTATCGGAGTATGCAATTTGCGCGATTGCGCGAAAAATTCCACTGGATAGCACGTGAACTAAATCGTATCTATCCAAAGCAATGTGCAAAACCAACAAGGGACCAAAATTTTAAACAATGAATTGCCTCACTTAAAGAATGGCACCAAAGATTGGATCTTTTTTTCTAAAAGTCGCTAGACACACAAGCTCATCCGCAACTTTACTACTTGGCTACGCCGAAGACACGAAGAAGTGAATTACTTCCTCGCTCAGATGCTGAGCGGACACGGCTGCTTCCAGTATTATCTGCATGGGTTTGGTCTCTCCGCTTTACCACACGGTTCTACCTGCCCAGAGAGGTGTGAAGTTTCGCGACTTGTACTCGTACGACTTTGTCCAAGATTCGCAGGGGAATGTAAGGAGTTAGCCACGATCCTTGGCCAGCCAAGTGGGGCAAATTTAACTGGCAGTTGTGCATTTAAAAACATTACTGGGATGCTACATGCAAGTTTGCTAAGCAGGTATTGCGTAAGTTACGCAAGCGGGACGAAGAAAAGCGAACAATAGAGCTATCTCAGTAGCCGCAGCCAGAGCTAAGCAATATCAACGCCCTGGGACACGTCTGATCACACCGAACTTCCCGACAAATGCTGAATTAAACATGAAACAGTGTTCCAGAGCAGGTCGACTCAAACATAAATATAACCCAGAAACGGCAGATATTTTAATGAGGAGCTTTTCATGGCAGAAATACACTCGGTTTGCCATTGGCTGCCGAGGGGCGACCGCTATTAGAAAAATGTTTTTCTTAATTTTGGTGTTTCACCGAGATTCGAATCTATGTTCCCTCTGTGAATTCCGAATGGTAGTCACGCACCAACCCATTCGGCTACGGTGGCCGACTTACGACCATATCATACGCAGACAATACCTCCGAAGAAATTTGAGTAGATATTGTGGTGCCAAGGAGCCAAGATGGTCGCTTCTTAGCACATCAGTGCCAAAGGCCTCAAGCCTGATTCGAGCGAAGGCAGGGCAGACGCACAGAAAGTGGTCCGCCGTTTCATCCTCCTCCGCATAAGCTGGGCAGAGTACACTGTCTGAGATGCCCAGACAGTCGATCGGACATGACAGATAACATAAATTTCATCCAACTGCAGCCTCTCTCAGCCTGCCAAGCTCGCTTGTGGGTTGTACTAACCCATTTGCTGACCGTGGCTTTAATAGCCGCAGAAAGGAGTGGCAAACGGGTCCTGAGCCAAAGAAGTTGGTTTCAGAGCCCATCTCCAGCTAAGGAGTCAGAGGTCTCGTTACGCACGTGTCCCGGATCCATGTTAGCATCAGCCAATTATGTCTACCGACATAATATAGTTCAGCCTGGATGTACAGAACTCGACTACCCATGATGTGGTTCGGGGGCTGTCTAAGGCCATGAGCGCAGTTTGGCTGTCGCTACAGACACATATAGATCTGCCTCGGTTTTCCACAACAAAGTTTATCGCATCTTAAACTGCATACACCTACGCTTGATACATTCCGCCTTAGATAAGGAAACCATCAATAAGGTAAATATATTTCGGTGAAACCTCTCAACATGCGAACTAAACAGACAGACTTGGCCGAAATGGAACAGCGGTCGATCAACAAGCTTGTTAAGATTTAACAGAGAAGCTATAAGAAAAATGATAGGGGTATTAACTGGTCATTGTCTGATAGACAGCCACGCTATAAGATAAGGACTCCCGTACTTCGATTTCTGTAGAAACTGTTTTAATACAGAAGAAGAGGAAACAGTCAGACACCTTTTAAGGGAGTGTGAAAGCTTAGCGACAAGGATTCTCCGCACTCTTGATACGGCATTTTTAACTGATATAGTGGACATAGCGCATCTAAAACTAACGAAGCTTTGCTCGTTTATTAAAACTACCGGATGGTTTGAAAAGGAGCCCATAGGCTGAGTATAAGTTCCAGAGGTATCGCAATGGACCTATGAAAAGTCTAAGTGTGATTGCAACAGCCACCCCATCTACCTACAAGATTAAATGAGGCTAGAAAGTGAAATCTCTTGATCATTTACAGCGACGTATTTTTTCCATTAGATCGGCATGGAAAACCCCGTAATCTAACTAATAAGAAACCCCTGGCCGTCAGAGTGATTTTCTAATTTATTCTTCGCTTTATGTCACAAAATTGTCATTTCAGTTCACAGCAAACGTTCACTGCTCACGTGTGTATGTATGTATGAATGTATGTATGTATGTATGTGTGTATGTAAAAGCGGACGCATACTTAATGAAATGAAATTCTCACCTTTGTCTGCACATCAATTAAATAAATTGCTTAGGCGTTTATTGTAGGTAATTAAAACATCATATTATTTTTTTTTTTCTAAGTAAAGAATTTTGCTCGCACTTATCCAATTAGCATTCAGAAATATAATATAATAAACATCATTGGGTGACAATAAGTGGATTCCAAGTAAAGTTAGTATCAACTTGAACGCTGTAATACATACATACATCCATCCATACATATATAATTTATTATTTTGCGTGCATCAGCAAAATTAATCACCCTGGGTAGGGTTGGGTTATGAGGGTAGTCGGTCGACGAACTCACTTAGACTTTATAGATCCGTAGTGATACCACTGTGTGACTCGGGAACCTCACTTACTTATATTTTCCCTCGTGAAACCATTTTGTGGCTTTTATGAGGCGCAGGATTGGTTCCATCCCCACGCCGAACAGTTGCATGAGAGAATTGGGAAAGTATATACCTAGAAAACATGCTCGGAGTTAAGCTAAGGCTAGTCAATTGCAAAGGAAGTGCTCAACTGTTTCTTCCTCTTCCTCAACTCTACAACTTCCGCAGTATACATGAGAAACTACTGCTGCCCTAGAAGAGTGCCTTGTACTTTTATTTGTGTTTTTTTTGTTCAGAGGAGGTTAAAATTGAAAATATCAGAAACATAGTCGAAGGTGTCATCAGGACACCAGTGGTATGTGGGGCATGATCCCAATAACCCTATAACGTTCCTCCCTTCTCGGCTGATTCTACCCTGGGGCTACTACAAGCATTTCATCGAGGTGGACCCGTGTTTATGACTTTTAGACGCATCAGGTACCTGCGTCCAGGTTCCTCTCTTAAATGCGTATTGGGGTTATATGCTTCTATTGCTTTGTCACCAATGGGGCAACGGAAAATTGCAATATCATTACTTGATATCGAATTGTCGTCTATTTGGGTGCGCCTTGTGGCTTTACCTCACACGTTCGTGCTTGACGTTTGTTCGAGAATACAGTCGCCCCCAGGGGATCTGTTTCGCATTCGCTTTGGCCTTCTGAATTCAAACCAATCGAGAATTAGCAGAAAAAATAAACAGTGATCATTAAATGACTCTCAATCACATTCATTCAATGGGGCTTACCGAAAAATACCGGAACCCAGGCTCCTCACGAGCTCAACGAAAAAAAACAAAGAAAGTCGGCTTCAAATTGCTTCTCAGCATCTCGTCCGCCATCGAGCAATACGCGGTCATAAACAACACTTTTTGTACCGAATCGTCACGGGAGATGAGAAATGGTGCCTATACATCAATATGAAGCAAAGAAAGGAGTGGGTGGCGCCAAAGCTGGGAGTCCAGCCAAATCTTAATCCAAAGAAAATCATGATATGAGTTTGGTTGGACTCTGAGAGCATGGTGCACGGGGAAATGCCACGGACAACAAGGAGCTCTACATTGCCCAGCTACTCCGCGTGAATGAGACTATTCAACTGAAAATACCTGATCGATATGGACAAACCATACTTCACGACAATGCCGGACTCCATAATGCACAAGTCGTCAAAGCCGCACTCCAAGGCGCGAATGGAATGCTGCCTCAGCATCCGGCGGTATTCTCCATCATCTCCAACTTTTCCGCTCCTTGTTAAACCATATGAAGGGCGTTACATTCGATAACAAAGAGATCCTTAACAACTGGCTCAATAACTTCTTTGACACCATACAAGGCGATTTTTGGCGGAACGGCATCAACAAATTGGTCGAGGGGTGGGATGAGGTTGTTAACAGCAACAGAGAATATATAATTGATTAAATTATTGATACGAGTATAATCATTGATTTTTTGTTTCAATAAAAGTCTTAGTAAAAACGCTACAAACTTATTCCCAACCAAATATTTAAAGTAGTTTTTGTTACAGCTAGCTTTTAGCTAGAACTTCTGCCTGGTAGACGCTGTAGTAGTCTGGTAGTCGAATGGTTAGATAAAGTCCTAATTCCCTCGAAAATACTCGATAGCCAATCTTATCGTCTAGGTTGAAACCACCTGTATATAAATTTAGTTCCCCCCTTATCCATGGCCTTCATGTCTGTTACTCACTTCTTGACGGTATGCTCGTCTTAAAGAGTCTGTAGAAGGTGAGTCTAGGAATAGAGTTGTCCATTTCTTGTTTGTGACTATTTTGAATAGACTTTAAGACCGGTTGTCACCTAAGGCTGTGAAACATGGGTCCTCAAAGTTATTTACGTGAACTTACTGAGGCGATGTGAAAGGAAAATTCTCAGAAAAATATTCGGCCCTATGCGATTAGAATAAGGTACATACCGTATACGGTACAACCACCAGCTCAGTGACTTAATCGTGGGACGAAATGTAACGCAAGGAATGCTCTGCGAAAGAGCGACTAAAAAAGTTTTTGAATCATATCCCAAGGTGACGATGAAGACAACATAGAACGAAAGCGGGCTGTCGAGCAGAATGGAGACGTATTGTAGAGGAGGCAGTGGTCCATCCCGGACTAATGCCAATATGATGATGATGAACTATACAGCTGGAGCTTGGAGCGGGTAAGCATCAAAATAAAGATTTCCATTACTCAAAATCATTTCTTTTTTAATTGAATAAAAAAGTTATTTAAAAACAAAGCCAGATGATTAATTTTGCGCCACCTTGTGCAAACGCATTTCCAATAAGTTGCATTACGCATTTGCAAAACAAGCATGTACATACATACATACGAGTATATTCATACACAGTAAACTGTTGCAGACTGGTTTTCATAAGTACGTCAGCTATGTGCCCACCTGACCCGAACCACCTTGAGTGTTATGAGGCTGACAAAACAAGTGGACGCTCACTAAAAACTAATTGCGTAGTCGTAAAAAGAAATACTATAGTAAAATTAATAAATATTTTATATAAACTAATGAGTTTGAACTTTTTATTTGAATTTGAAATTTGCTTAATGCTTTTGTTCTGTTTTATTGATGCAATCATCATTTGAACAAACCCAAATTTATTGGCAATATTTCAAATACCTGCTGTATATTAGATATATGTACATATGTATGTATGTGTGTATGTAGTTGACATTTTCAAAAGGCTAATAATTGGATTTGCGTAAAATCGCAAACGAGTACAGGGTGTGCCAACTACAGGTATGTATTTGAATTATGTTTTATTTTGATGCTGACTTTTTTTCCCGCTCAAAATCTTTAGTGTCAGAACTAGTGGGTGGCGCAAAATTAATCATCCTTTTCTTTCAATAGCTTTTTACTAAAAAAAAAAAAAATGAGTTTAAGTGATGGAAATATTTATTTTGATCTTTACGCGCTCCACTGCTTGTCTGTCTAGTTCAGAAATGTCAAATATGAGTGACATACGACGTCATTTGCAAAAATTATAAATCTTCCTATAGGGCATCATATTTCCACGAAACGAGTTGAAACAATATTGCTTCAGAAATTTATTTACGTACTTATATGGCCCGATCAGGGATCACAATCCGTTACCGAATTAAGACCTACTGCAACAAGTCTCGCCAGGCATCTCTGATTTGCGCGCACCTCTTCCAATTTGTGCATCCGTGAAAATGCGAAAATAACACTGTGGAACAAATTCAGGTTAGCAAAAATTAGGTCCATTCTGAGAGTGGCGGGTGAAAATAGAGGCGAAATTAGAAGACCCGTATCGCGCCGTTTTTTTATGTTAGTTCGAATTTTTTTTTAATCGGCCTTCGAAGTTTGCAGTCAAATGCCGATTTTCAGTATATTGTTTCATAAGTACCACAAAAATTTTCGAAATCAATTTTTTCAAAAATTGTAATTGTTGCACAGGTCTCTAGCAATAATTTGGCTTTTACAGATTGAAAAAATATCAATTAGTCGACGAGTTATAGCCAAAAAACCATATAAACAATTTTGCTCCGATTTCGAACTTCGAAGGCCGATTAAAAAAAAAATCGAACTAACATAAAAAAACGGCGCGATACGGATCTTCTAATTTCGCCTCTATTTTCACCCGCCACTCTCAGAATGGACCTAATTTTTGCTAACCTGAATTTGTTCCACAGTGTAATGTTTGCCGGGCTCATTATCTGAGTTTGACTACAGTTGAGCCTCTGGCAGCACCACACTGTATCTCTTGTCAAACACAACTCTGGAGGGAATGGAGTCAAGGGGCATGGCGAGAATCGTTGGATCGAAGTCCATGCCTACTCTGTTGTCCAAGGCCGGACAGGAGTCTTACCAATTCCCATTGTGTTTCAGCCTGCAGATGGCCTTCAAGGCCTCTCCTTGGATGAAAGCCTCAAGTGTTGGTATACCAATAGGAGCATCTAATGCCGGGTCCGCATATGATTGTACGTAGACTCCTGAGTCGCGGCTGCATCAGTCTGCGACACAACCCATGATTCGGCGTCATACAGTAGCACAGTTAATGGAGCGTCTTGTAGAGTGTTAGTTTTGTCGGGCGAGAGAGGTCTCTGCTACGTATTTGTTCACTGAGACCATAGTAATACCTATTAGTAGGCGTGATTCGCCGGTTTATCGCCAGGTTGACAGCGTTTGTTGTTGTGAAACCGGTGTCAAGATATATAAATTCCAATTTCAAAGGTACTTTTTTCCCTGTTCACTCTTTTCGGGAGCATAGGGCCTTGACAAGACTCAGTCTTGTGTTGGTTTCGTTAATCTATTTTGCTTTCTGGCAGGGTAGATGATTAGCCTGCCGCTACCGGTCCTGGATAGTGGGAATGCCCACCTGTCGTTGCTTGGGAACAACGCCTTCTAACTGTTTAGAGCGCCATCTGTGTTTCACATTTTTCTGCCAGAAGGATCACACAGATGGTTGAAGACGTCGCAAAAGTTGCTGCGCCACAATGCAAGTAATGCGCTGACTTTTTTTGGCGGAAGTAAGGATTGGAAGGATAAGGTTGTTGGGGTTGGGGAATTAGTTTTTTTTTTTTGTTTAGAAACTAGGAAAGTAGGTAAGTTTGGAAAAGGGCGACGACCGTGCTTTGCGTGGGATTCGTACCCACAACCTCTGCGATGGCAGGCTAGTGCACTTACGCTAGATCACCGAGGCCGTCAAAGGTATAGGTAATTGAAATTGCTTGAGTAACGTTCAGTGATATTTTAAACTTATTTTCAAAGTGAGTTCTGTGTTGCAGAAAATCTGCATGTGTTTGTGTCAAAACTGCAGTGTGTTTTGGTGAAAAAAATTCAAATGGTGTGGCCAATATCAGACGGTTAAGCGACTCTCAACGAAATTAAAATAATCAGCTGATTGGCTGACGTAAGCGGGGTGATGACAGCGGTTTATTTACAAAAAAACTAAAATTGTGGCTTTGTGGATTCATCCCCCTGTCGACGGATCAATGTACACCCTCGCTAAGTTCAAGCGGAACATTCTCCAATCACATTCCATCAAGGGAGAAGTGGAGGGGGTTATACTTGGAAACAGGGCCTGGTGAACATGCTCACGGGTGGCTTGAAGTTGGACGGAAGGGTTGGCGGAGGAGTATTCTGCGAAGAGCTCCCCATCAGACTCAAATTCAGATTACCGAAGCACTGCAGTGTATTCCAATCAGACGTACCGCAATAAAAGAAGCAGCTAATTGACTACCCGCTTGCGTATTAACTGTCAAGAAAGTAAACATTTACTCCGATAGCCAAGCCGCAATTAGGGCGCGCTTTGTTAAACTCGGCCAAAATCGCGTAGGCGGTTATCGCGCCAATTAAGAAGAAGAAGATGTTTTTCTTAAATTATTTTTTTATTTACAATTGAGATTACAACAAAAAAGTTGTTCTACTGCTTAAACGGCCGCAGAAAAAAATGGTATTAAAAAATTATAAAAAAAAATTATTGTGCCAAACTATGCAAAAAAAAAAAAAAATAAGATAAAACTAATTTTGTTCTTTTATAAATAGATAAAAGATATTTGCAGTAGAGCCACCCTGTATTTACAGCCATAAATAGAAAACCAAAAAATAATACAATATTTGCATTTCTTCAACGTTCAAATGACATAAAACTCAATTCAATTGATTTGCATTGCTTTTTGTGCTCGTACATCAGCATAATCGCCGGTAAGCATCTCTTTATTATTGACAACCGTTAAATCAATATTTTAATAAGGTGACAACAGTAATTCTGATCTATGAATATAATCGTAGATATGCGCGTATGTACATACTCACGTATACCCCTATTACTATTCGATTGGAGCTGCATCAAAGCAAATTTTTTAATATTAGATTTTTTCGCATGTATGTGGGCTTATACATGCCTGTATGTGTGCGTACGTATGTGGGCTGGCCAGAAATACTAATAGGGTTTTTCAGTTAGATGCCGATATTTGTAATTTTTTTACCATTTCTACTTTCAGATTGCGGATACTATTAATGAGAGAAACAGGTTTTGTGAAATCTTTATGAAATACATAAATCAAATTTTGCAACAAAGTGTGCACGCGAATTAAAAGAAAACGATTTCAGCGCGACCTTCTCAGCTTACAACGCTACACAGTAACTTCTGGCTTTGATCTTCAAGACTCAAATGACGGTTTCTGGTTCTATCACACGGAATTCTCTTCCTAAGAATTTGAATTGTTTCTGGATTGGCTGGCAAATGTCAACCTCTCAGATCAACACACCAAAAAAACTGTCTCAAATCGCAGGCCCGTTGATATCACCAAGGTAAAAGTGAAATACCCTATGATCAGAATGTACCGAGAATGTTTAAATAAAACAAAACAGAGTTAAATTTCAGGCAAATTTATTTTATCTCCTTCAAAATATGACCCGTCTGAAGCAACACAAATGTGCCAACGTTTAACCCAGTCCTCCATGCACCCCTGGTAGGCCAACGAAGTGATGGCCTTCAGCTTCTTCGTCGCATTTTCTTTGATCTCCTCTATTGACTAAAATCTCCTTCACGAAGTGGTAACTTCAACTTGGGAAACAAAAAGAAGTCGGACATTTTCGTCTGTTTGCGACTTACAGCATCTCTCAAACGCTTCAAATCGGATTAATAATATTCTTTATTGACTGTCTGGCCCGATGGAAGGTACTCATGGTGCACTACGCCTTGGCAATCGAAGAAAACAGTCAGCATCACTTTCCCGGTACTTTTTGATCATAGGGTAAGTCACGCAAATGACGTATAACACCCAGGTAATATTTTTTGTTTAAAATTTCACCACATCGAAGTATGTACTGTATCTCAGGACAATCCAAGGAAAGTGTTAACAGAACCTGAATTTTTTCAGTCTTTGGTCCCTTTTGGCGCGATATTCGTCAATTAATCGGTTGTTTGTTCTTTCTGGGACGTAAGTATGAATCGTAGTGTTATCTCTAGTAATCACGATGCATTCTAAAATGGCCTTATGATAAGAAATAATCTCTTTGCACGCTCTTTTCCAGCAAAATCCATGTGTTTATAGAACCCGATGGGATAAGTCGCGTCTGAGGCAAACCATTTTTCTCCACCTGCATGAGAGCAGAAATTGTAAAAATTAACCAATTAATTTTTAGTTTTTCACACAAAATAAGAATAACTATGAAACAAATGGCAATTATGACATGAAGTTCTACGCAGCACCGGGAAATTGCTCTAGAAAATCATACAGCTCAGGCCTGCAGAGTCTATTGAGAGTGCAGGAGGACAATATGATTTCCAACGCAAAGAATCAACTCATGGCGCAATAGAGGAGGTATTAGGTAGCGCTCAACGCAGATGCCACTACCCGAATCGCAACACCGTCCTGGCAACGCTTGATGTACGAACCGCCTTTAACAGCCTACGATGGATAGACATTATAAAGGCAGTACGGGAAAGGTTTTGAATACCTGCGAACCAGCTAAAGATCCTTCACAGCTACATGAGAGTGCATGAACTGCTGTACGACACACCAGATGGCCAAGAAACAAAAGCGGTAACGTCTAGCGTAGCTCAGGATCTATTCTCGGCTCCGATCGCTGAAATCTGAGCTACGACGAGAGCTTGAGCATACGAGGATACGCGTACGATATAGCGGCGGTCATACCAGTCCGGGACACTAAGGATGCTAGGAGGAAGGTGAGCCAAGTTATGCTAAGGACGCAATTATGGCTTGAGGACCACCGCCTGGAACTCGCCAAACATAAGACCGAAGTCAACCTTATAACACGAGGTCACATGCCACTGGAGGTCAGCATGCAAATGGGCGACATATCCTTAGCGACCCAAAAATTAGTGAAATAACTAGGTATTCAACTTGACTGCAGGTTTACTTTCTGGACCTAGATACGACAACCGGCTACCAAAGCCGCAAATGTCATGGAAATGCTAAGCAGATTAATGGCAAACATCGGTAGGCCAACATAGCGCAAAATAAAGCTAATTATGGTAGCCACAAACTCAAGTCTCCTGTACTGCAGCGAAGTAGTGGGAATTGTGCTAAACTGCAAAGTCGAGCGCAAAGCGCCGGAGGCTTTGCAGCGAAGAGCGACACTCAGAGTTGCCTCATCCTACCGCACTGTCTCTGACGCTGCAGTCTTTGTAATCAGTAGGGAGATACCCGTCCACCTCATGGTCTGGAAACGAATGGGTGCGTTTAACTCCAAGAAGAAAGATGTTATCACTAGCGTCGCGGAATGGAGATACGAAACCATGCTGCGGTGGCAAAGGCGATGGAAGGCTGAACCCAGTGGCAGACGGACAGCGAAACGCATTCCATCAATACAGGGTTGCCCATATTCGACGGACCCATGTGTTTTTTGGGCCCATTCCAATCGACGAGGCTTGTCCGCAGGCAACAATCTTTGCGCCAATTGAATCTTATACGGGAATAAATGCAAATCAATGCGGATAATTCGTTGTAAAGTGATCCGAGCAATGCCCAACTGCTGAGAACGGCGATTTTGGGATGTTCTTGGCGACGCCTTGGTCGGTTTTGACTTGGCCTCTTTGGATTAGAAAGAGCATCACCAGTCGAAAACCTTTCGAACAAACGTTTAATGGTGTTCTTAGAAGGCGCACTTTTCACAATATTTAATTTTTTATACGCACGTTGAGTTTTACTTCTTTTTTTGAATGTAAATTTCCATGGTAAAAATTTGCTTGGACTGACGCTTCCAACGCGGTATGTCATTAAGCGATCTGACGTCTCTGTCAAAAGATACAGGGTTGCCAGATGGGTCCGTCGAATATTGGCAGACAAAATTGTCCAAAGGAACTTCGGGGAAGTGAACTACTTCTTAACTCAGTTCCTCTCAGGCCATGGATTCTTCCGGAGATGCCTAGACCACATGGGCAAGGTAAGCGATTCCCAGTACATATACTCCGAAGCGTCGAGCGATAACGCTGAACTTATTTTTTTTAGTTGGGACAGAGGACTCGTGGAAAGAGATGCTCTGAGGAAGCAGATTGGCCGCATCGCGCCGAGCAACATATTCAGCAAAATGCTCGAATGCCAGAACATCTGGAATGCGGCAAAAACGTACTACGAAAAAAAATATAGACCTCGACACAATGCAACAAAGCAAAGCCGCACAGATAGAGCCACAAGAAGACGAGCCTATAGCACGGAATTAGGCTACAAATATGGTGTACCCAGGCGTGGGTGAATAGAGTTGGTTCTTGGAATCGAACACTTTTAGAGCCGGAGCGTTTGTATCCATTCGGCTGACATGGCCCAGCCAGCGTAGCCGTTGGATCTTTATTCGCTGCTCTATGTCCATGCCACCGTAAAGCTCAAACAGCTCATAGTTCCAACGCCTGCGATTCTCACCGTCACCAACGTGCAATGGTTCAAAAGTCTTCCGCAGAATCTTTCTCTCAAACACTCCAAGGGACTTCATCGGATGTTGTCATCGTCCAAGCTACTGCGTCCTCGCTACCATCTTAAAACTATATTAATTGTATTGAAAATTACTTCGCAGCAAAAGTTTTTATTTACGAATTGCAGAATATCGAAAATCATCTGCAACATTTTTAATGCGTAGTCAGTCTAGCGTTACGTTGTGTACTAAGTTGACTTTTTAGTCACGTCAAATTATGACGAACAGCTAGCGTAGAAAACATAGAAGAAAAAAGCAAAGGAGAAAAATAAACACACACACACACATATATACATATGTTTGTGTGTGTGCGGAGAAACTAAATTCAAATAAAAATCGGCTTAAAGAAATTTCGTGGTCAAAATTGCTGTGTTGTAATTTAATTTGATAAAAGTCTGTGTGTTTGTATGTATGCGTGTATGCGTATGTGTAAGAGTGGTAGCTTAAGAAGCAACCTAGACATGATTCCAGCACGGCCCATCCTCCTTGTCGTCACTCTAAGGCACTTGTTGTTGCTGTTGCTGTTGCTACTGCGGCTGCTGCTTTTGCCTGTTCCCCTGTTTACCCCCCGATCTCACCGCTGTAGACTGCTTTGCTCTTAGGTGTGCAGCTGGAGTCTAGCTTTCGATGCGTGATTTACCGTATGTAGCAGCAGCAGTGCACCAGCAACACAACCAGATGTGGCAGCAACTGTGGCATTCACCAACAGAGCCCATAAAGTCACCCAAAACGAAAATCGCCAGTAGCCTAATCCCCTGTTGTACGACTAATAACATTGTTACGATTAATTTTTTTATTGTATTCTTCACAGTATGCACCGCACAACATGCATGCCCATCCATTGTCGATATGCACGAGTATACATCTATACATACATATAAATACATTGGTGTATGTGTGTAAAAGTATGCGTGCATGTGTGTTTGTTTGTAGTTATGTGCGAAGAGCTTTACTTTGTTTTGTATCGGCATTGTTGCTCCTGTTGCTTATGCTGATGCGCATTGTAAGCGTTGATGTTGTTGCTTGTTGCTTGTTTTTTATTTGTGTTTGTTTTTTTGTATGTTTTCGTTACTTTTGCTGCTTATAAACAAGAATAAGATGAAGCGGAAAATCTCTTATAGTCGCATTCAAGAAGTGAAGATGCGCTTTTTGTTGTAGCTGCTCGAATATTTCGACTACTGAGGATGTGCGACTAGCAGCGGAATCAGCCAGCCAACGGATCCACTAACCGGCCAGAGAATCTGCATAAAGCAAAAAATAAAAATGTAGAAAAAATTAAACCAAGCCATAAGTAACATCTGTGGTCAGCTGCTGCCAGCATTGGAAGCGCACCTAACAGACCTACAAATTGGACATACCTAAAATGTAAAGTGATTCCCTTTTGCTGAAGCTTTCAGTGTTTTTGACACGAAAGTTTCGTTGGTTGTGTGTTGAGGCGATGGAGGAGGCAGCGCAAGTCACACTGCTGGTTGACTAACTAACAAAAGTAAATTTTCAGTTTTAGCTACAGCGACTGCGATGTAGAAGCGAATGTTTGGTGGCAGTAGCGTAGACGGGTTCGCTAAAAAGGGGATTAAATTGTATTGATTTGTTTACGACACAAAGTGTTTCCAGTATAAGGAGGTAGGTGGGAAAAAGTCAGGGTGATAGTTGATAGAAAAAGCTTGGAGAGAGAAGAGTAAAAGTTATGAATACAAAAATCTGCAAGATTTAAAAAAATATGACTTAGAAGCAAGCATGTGGATAATGAGGGCTAGAGGGGAGATGATAATTTTATAATAAGAAAAGCTTGAAAACATAGAACATTTCCTGGCTCATTGTCTCATATTAAGAGAATATAAAGGGTTTGCCAATAAGAGGTATTATTTTGGTATTCAAAGTGGATTACTATTTTTTAATATAAATGATCGGATGTTTATTTCACTGCAAAGAGGAAGGTATGCCGTTAATAGTGGAAAATAACATCAGGTAAATGACCACCACGACCACGCTTACAAGACAATATCCTTTTCATGAAATTTTCCATAACCGAATTGCAAAGTGGCTGCCCTATGTCCTCGATAGCCTCACGAATTCCATCTTTGAGGTCTTGAATCGACCCTGGGCTGTTGGCGTGGACCTTCTCTTTCACATGGCGCCAAAGAAAATAGTCACAAGGTGTTAAATCACAAGATCTCGGTGGCCAATTCTGATTAACTCTTCGAGAGATAACACGGTCCGGAAACTTTTCCCGTAAAAGATCAATGGTTTCATTGCTTGTGTGACACGTAGCGCCGTCTTGTTGAAAATAAACGTTGTCCAGATCAATACCATCCAATTCCGCCCATAAAAAAGCGTTAATCATCTGTCGATAGAATCCATTCACTTGTACTACCTCTAATTGGAAAACCCTTTAGAAAAGTCTTTTTCGGAAAATTTACATTAAGTGATTCACAACTGATTGAAATTCACAATGAGGAAAATGATCATCGGGACGCTTTTGCGTTTTATGAAATATGCTTTTAGATGCAGGATTACTTAATAAAAGGGTTTAATTGGTTTTAAACACCGAAAACCGGATAAGTGAAAAATAATCGGCCCATGCCATTGTCATTAAATTATTCTAAATATATATTTTATTTTTTTAATAGTAGAATTTTCTTTATTTGTTTCCTTGTTCACTGCTCTCAGGAGCATAAGGTCTCGACAAGACTCTTCCATCGTACACGGTTCTGTGCTGTTGTTTCTGCACCGTTCCATGAGATGTCGGCATCTGCTAGTTCGCGCAGCAGCGACCTTCTCCAAGTTTTTTTTGGTCGGCTGCGTCCCCAATAGTAGAATAAGTAATTATAAAAATTGTGTGTATTTTACTTTTATTTGCAATAAATACTACCACCACTACTCTACCTACATACCTCTCCACGAAACATCGGAATCGTCTTGATATCGACCAATCAGTTTACATGTGGCGCCTTCGATTTGCCACTTCCCTGCTCGCTACCTCTTTACTCTCCTCTTGTGACGAAAAATTTACATGTGAAAGCAACAACAAAGTTATAGAGCAAGATTCGCCGCTAGCGAGTAAGTTTATACCCTATAAAACTGGTAAAACTAACTATTTCCAATGCTACCAACTCCCTTACAAGAGAATTTCATTAGACCCCGTTCATATAGGTAGACTTTTGTTGCTTCAACCAGTTGCGAATCGAAGAGGCTCATAGCAGCATTTCTCTGTGAACCATTCAATACCAAGTGCCATTTTTTCAACTCCAATCGATTCTATTAGTGTAATGGAATTTTTACGTGTATGCCACGAATGATCATCATCATCATGTAGGGATTACAGCTCAGATTGAGCTATAGCTTCCTCCACAATCCTCTTCCAATCTGCACGGTTCATAGCAATAGACTTCCAGCTCTTAACCCGTAGCTTTTTCAGGTCGGCTATGACTTGGTCAAGCCAGGCTAACTTTGGACGTCCTCGAGCCCGGGTCGTTAGGTAGTTTGTTAAGAATGTAAAAAGGATTTTTGAGGGCGGCTGTCTTCCATGTGCACAGTGTGTCCTAACCAGCGAATCCTTTGGGATTCAATGTGTTTATCGGCATTTTCCCCGGCATAAGTTCAGCAACTCATCGTTGTAGGGTATTCGGTGCGTTCTATCGTTGCAGCGTATAGAGCCAAACACCGTTCAGAGTACTTTTTACTCAAACACTCTTCTTTGCTTGTCATTGTCTAGCTCTCGCAGCCATACGATAGCACCGGCAGTATTGCTGACTGACAGAGGCGGAGTTTCCATTCGCGTATTAGCAGTTAAGACTTCAGCAATTTTGAATGGGCGTAATATGCTTTGTTTGCTACCAATTTTCTGTTTTGTATTGCGTCGTGACTACTGTTGTCATTTTTTATTAACACTCCCAAATATTTTGAGTTCTCTCAAAAGTAAATGTTCGATGCTTTCAAGATTTCGTCTCTCTTCGCTGCGCGAGATCTTCAGTTATTTAGTTTTGCTTTCATTTATTCAAAGGCCTACTGCGTTTGCACGACATCAATGTTGCTAAAGGTTTCAAAGGGATACCTTTGGTTCCTTGCCAATATTGCGATTTTGTCCACATACGCGATTGTTATTCCTGAGCGACTAAGAAGGTTTCCAAAATTTGACTTCATTGCTATCGCCTAGTGAGGAAGGAGATTAACGACAAATGTAGAAAACGAGTCGCCTTGTTTTACGTCACAGGAAATTTCAAAGGGCTTTCACACAGTTTCTTGTCAACTACTTTTTCAGTAGTGGTAGTCAGATTTACCATTATCAGCTGATTGAGGTTTCCGCTGACACCCAGGACAGCATGAGCTTCTAGGAATTTGTTTCGCAGAACTCTGTCACAAAGCTTGCTTGAAACCGACGAACAGGATGTGCACATCTAGGCTAGGTTAGGTTGAAGTGGGTGTCCACTGTAAGAAACACTCAGGCTCTTGGCCCATTGTGATGACGCGTGGAGAACTTACCCTTATCCCTCCGCGTTCGTTGGTGTCTGAACTACCCCAGACATGATTGTGAGCATTGGCACGTGCTCCCAGTATAAATGGGATACCACGTCTCGCGGCACCTCTTAGAAGTGGTGATGGAGGCCCGCAAACTCGATCTTTTACGACCCATGGTTCTTGGACGAGCGCGATTTCCTTTTCTTTTTCAGCGAGACGGAGGATGATCTTGGCCGATTGGAGATGTCTTCTTGGAGGACTACATCGAGGCAGGCCCCCGGCCAGGGCTTGCTCATGCGCTTTATTGCCAGGATGTATAGGTCCGCCGAACGTGGATCAGCGCACCTAATTAATTTGACGCGTGATTGAAACCAACCCGCGCCAAACTGGGTGGGAGTCTGGATTTTCATGCCGGATGACTCTGTAAACTTTCCAGAGACTCCTGTTTATCAGGTCCCAGTTTGCTTGCGTGATCGCACCGCCATGGGAACTGTAATCACTACTTCGCAAAAGATTTCTTTGCGGACGCGGAGTGGCGGACACCTTAGTTCTTTTGGGTTCAGGCGATGTCCCCTCACTCGATCGTTTGCGCTTGCCTTGCGCGGAATCCATTTTAGCCTTCTCCCGGTGTTCGGCTTTGAAGGTCTACTTCTGGCACCAGACGTTTATAGAATGTCATCTCCAACTTGTCTTAAGGCAGGGTTGAAATGGTGACCTGTAATAGGCCTCGCGGCAGTCCCCGAAGGGACGGAGTGAGAGCCAGCCCCGGCTTAGCCCCAAGCTGGGCACCACTCGTGTGTGTGGTCTTTCCTGCCGAAAGACCTGACTGTCCTGTGGGATTGGGTTTTGTTTTGTTTGTGCCTTTACCAGAGGCTACGTTTCATGATCGTCCGCGCTGGATTGGTGCGTGACTACCATTCCGAATTCAGAGAGAACGTAGGTTCGAATCTCAGTGAAACACCAAAATTAATAAAAGCATTTTTCTAATGGCGGTCGCCCCTCGACAGGCAATGGCAAACCTCCGAGTGTATTTCTGCCACGAAAAAGCTTCTCATAAAAAATCATCTGCAGTTCATTGTCGGCTTTCCCTTGTCCCTTTGTGGAACAACATCAAGACGCATGCCACAAATAGGAGGAGGAGCTCGGCCAATTATATCTATATTTAAGAATACCGGATCTTCTTCTCTCAAATGCTTCCAAATTTCGTTAGTGAAATTTCATTGTATAAAATCGAATTTTTATGCGCCCTCACTCTTCGCAGAATCCTCCCAACTACGTCCATGTCAAACCTTTGTCCGCTAGCGTACGTCAGCGTTTATCTCACCAAGAATTCGTTTGAAATTTAGCGCTCGCTCGAATTGCTGTGCTGCTTCATATATCAAAAATTATTATGACGATTTTATGCGTTCGAAATGTCGTCTCATTATTTAAATTTTTCATATTTCTTGTACGTATGCATTTGGGTATATGCATCCATATATATGTGTGTGTATGTATATACGCACGTCTGTTTGTTTAATTTGTTTTTCATACGTTTCTTCAGGTTTTCGTTTTCATTGTTGTTGCTGCTGCTGATTCCTCCCCAGCATCAATTGTATAGTACCAGTAGCTTCTGTTACTGTTGTCTTTTTTTGTAATTTCAATTTTTTTCCTGTATTTTTTTCGTTGCTTTTTGAAGCATTTACCCATTTATTAAAAGCGCATAATCGCCGGTGTTGTGTGTGCGTGCCTTCGGTCGGTGAACGGTAGGCGATTTTATTGGCCTGAGCCGGTTACCATAGTAAAATTAATTACGTTCCATAATAATGCACATTGAATTATGTGCAAGGCAAAAAAATATGTGTTGAATATGCGCTACAGCAACAAAATATTTACGTACTCACATTTGTAGAAAATATATGGCACCTGAAATTTGTTCAAAGTTTCTTAAGAAAATCTGAATATTACACAGCTTTCGGATCTTTCACCAACGACCAGCACTCGCCTCAATTCCCGTGCATAAAATTTAATATGCGTGGATTGGTACTAAAATGCCTGGGTACACCAATTTTTATGTATATTCATATGTATGTTGTCATCCCAGAAACACCATACAACGGATTCTCTATTCTCTTAATTCTATTCATTTTTATTTTCTTCATTTATGTTGGTTAGTGCGTAATAAACATAAAAAAGCGTCAAATAAACATTTTGATATGAATTGATTTACAATTAAGTTGTGATCCGATATGTAAATGGGTGCATACATACATACATACATACGTGTAGATATGTATGGCATACAGTAGCCGCTTTTGGTGAGCACACAAATGCCAGTAATGCGTGGATTCAGTCTTTTTTACCAAGACAAGATATTTCTTCACAGCTGTTCTAGCAGCAGATTTAGAACAAAAGCAGTGGAATTACAGTGCGCACTCGGCGATCGCAACTAATATTATAAAAGTAGAGTAAGAACTGGGGAGATTACTTTTCTTGTGGCGGTGTCACCTTCCAAGGGAAGAGATCACCAAAACAAGTGATAAATGAAAACTCGTTTTTTTTTTGTCGGGACAGACTAGCAAGTACAGAACTCAGACACCATTAAGTCCTTTGTACTGCATCCGGTTTCCATTTTTAATTTTTTTTTAAATCTACTCGACCTCCGAAGAAATCTGAGTAGATCTTCTGGTGCCAAGGAGCCAAGGTGGTCGCTTTTTATTACATCAGTGTCAAAGACCTCAAGCCTGATTCGAGCGAAGGCGGGGCAAATGCACAAAAAGTGGTCCGCCTTCTCATCCTCCTCTCCACACGCTGGACAGCGTACACTGTCTGAGAAGCCCACCTTTTCCATGTGCTTTGCCCATAGAAAGAGACCCGTCATCAGTCCAACCAGCCTCCTACAGTCCCCTCTGCTTAGTGACAGGAGAAACTGCGATCGGACATGACAGATAACATCAGTTTTTTCCATCTGCAGCCTTTCTCAGCCTGCCAAGCTCGTTTGTGGGTTAGAGCAACCCGTTTGCTAAGCGTGAATTTGATGGCTGCTGAAGGGAGTGGCAGAACGGGTCCGGGCCTTTATTTATTTTAAAGAAAAATTTATTTTTAATTTACACACTTATATATAATTTGCTTTAGCTCCGGTAGAAGCGTAGGGCCAGCTTCTCTGTTATTATTGCGAGCTCTCTTTTTTGATGCGGTGACCTCCCCAAGTCGATCGACATCAAATGAGTTTTAGGCAAGTTCCCTCTGCATAGTTTTTGAGTCATTCCAAATGTATGGGCCCTGAGGCTCCAGTTGCAAGGTGAATCTATGCAAGGAGGTATTGTTTCATCGGAGTATTTTAAAGATCAGCTGAATGCTGGTAAGATTGGTGCTTTTACGGATGCTATCTTACTACATGCAACAACGACAACGTAGCTCTAGATCTTCCTGACGACCAAACGGCCACAACAAAATAAGTACTAGATGCAATCAACTAAAATTATCAATTTAGATGTGTTGGGTGTTAAATTGAAATAAAACAACGAAAATTCAAATTGATTGGGCAATTTTTATTATTTTAGAATCATTAAAGACATTTATTTTTTCAAGATAATCCCTTCCAAATGTTAGCCGCAACTGCGCCGTCATTCGGCCATCCGTAAACACCAATTTGAATAACTCGCGACTCACTGGAGAACTTCAGTCGGTATCTCGTAAATAACTTTAGTTGGCTGAATGTTGACTTCCAATGCCTCAATCGAAGTTGGTTTAACCACAAAATATTTAGATTTTACATATCCCACAAATAAAAGTCCAAAAGTGTGATATCACACGATCTTGGTGGCCAATGCACTGGTCCAAGACGAGAGATAAATTGATCACCGAAACGACGACGCAGTAAAATCCATTGTTTCGCGGGCTGTCTTGTCTTGCGGAACGAAATGTTGTGGAGATCACGGGATTCAATTTTTGGTATCAATAAGTCGTTTACATGGCGTGATAGCGTTCGCCATTTACTGTTACATTGGCGCTAGCCTCGCCTTTGAAGAAATATGGGCCGATGATTCCTCCAGGCCATAGGCCGCACCAAATGGTTGTTTTTAATGGATGTTCTTGAATGGCTTCAGGTTGCTCTTCAGCCCAAATACGGCAATTTTTCTTATTGATTTATGGCCCCATTACTGAATAAAATTGTTGGCCTGATGAACACTTTTCACAGTGCGTCGATCTTCGTAAAACAATTTTAGTACCAAAACTTAGTTGAGGCGTAAGTCTTTCCATGATGAAATATCAGTGCGTACTGGAAAAAATCTATTTAGTTGGACAATAGTCACGCGTGATTTTTCAATAAAGCTATATTGGAAAAAGTACCTCCAATCTGATCACCATTTATATGAAAAACTCAAAAAAATCGCAGGGGGAAGCCAATATACCAGCCGAGCATCAAAAAATCGGAAGTACTGGGTTCATCGAACATTGAAACACTGTCAGGTGATTGGACACAGCAATAACACTGCCCATTTACAAGAAAGGCGATGAAATAAATTAAAGAAAACTATCGCGTAATTTCCCTACATAACACAACGTATAAAATCTTCACAAGGATTGAACACAAAAGACTTATAGGTCACATAGAAAGAGTTATTCTGGAATATCAATGCGGATTTCAACGTAGAAAGTCAACAATAGTAAATTTTCTTCTCTCAAACAGGCCATGGAGAAATGTTGTCCGAATGGCAGTGTTTTGGCATGTCTGAAGCTTTATTCACTGCGTGTCTCTGGTTCCAGGCGACCAGACAAGGGCAGCATAGTTTAGAACCAGCCAGCCAATTGCCTTAAATGTCGATAGCAACAATTCCCAAGTGCTGCCGGCAAGCGATTTGAGGACTTTGTTGCTATTTTGGACTTTAGTCGAAAGGTACACCCAAAATTTAGGGATTGTTTAAAGTTGGAATTGGTGTTTCATCGACTTTTACCTTGAAGGGCAGTTTGACCTCCTTTGTCCAAGCGGTAAAGAGGGTCGCCGTGTACTTACTGGAGGAAAGTTGGAGATTCCTCGCAGTAAAAAAGCGAGAAAGGTCGGTGAGGTAGTTGTTCACTTTGGAGCACAGGCCATCGATGTCATTGCCCGACGCCATTATCATGCAGTCGACAGCGTATGAGACCAGGGACACTCCCTCTAGTGGCTGGGAGAGTTTCGAGATGTAGAAGTTGAACAGCAAGGGTGACAAGACACCACCCTGCGTAACACCTTGCTTGAACTTCCTCTGTTTAGAAGCTTACGCTGGTATGGCAATCTTTGCTCATTCGATAGTGTTGTTGTTCTGGAACCGATTTTCAAAATTTGTACATGGTTGGAAAAGCTGGAGCTTGCGCAATCGTACAATGAACGTTTCAATAGGAGCAAAATTGAGGGAGTTATAGCACTTTTACTAAAAAGTGAGCAGAGAGAGAAACCGACCGCGTCGAAGATGCTTACAAGACTTAGAAGATCATATACGAAAGATGGGAATTCCGCAACATAGAGCGACAGCGGAATACAAAGATTAACGAAGGCCTGTTGTAGAGGAGGCAAGGGTCCATGGCGGACTGTAATGCCAATATGAGTGAGTATAAATTTATTATAAATGTACAACATTCATAAATTTTTAAGGATTTTCCAAATCTAACCAGTTAACCAGCTCTCACCGAAATCCAATTTTCTACGGTAGCAGTTTACAATATTTTTCTGAGGCGCTCTACTCGCACCAGATAGGTTGATAAAATGATGCTCGCATAATATTTAACGCTTGCAGCTCGAAACTTTAAATTAATTGTATTTATTTCTCATCCCATCGGAGTTGATTATTTGCATATTCGCCACCATTTTCCATTTAAACTGTCCACCTGCTGTGATTGACTTCAAACTAAATAGATTTGATACACCGCAATACAAATGTGATTTATGAAGATTAGCGCTTTTGTACAAGACAAAAAAAAACGGTGAATAGCAATTTGAATTAAAATAGTTTCTCTAATAAGTATGTTGTTGTTTTTGTTTCGAAATTAATACAAAAGGGATTTTTCTAATTTTTCATTGATTTTATGACAGATGCAGCTACTGTTTGCTCGCGTGGTGTGCACTTTACACACATACAGACATACATATAAATGTACAGGTGTATGTGTGTTTGTAGGCTTATGCCGTTAAATAGTGGGGGGCGGTAAAGCAGCAGCAATAAAAGAATACTGAATAAACATAAATAAATGGGTTTTAATATGCATTTATATGCTTCTATTCATACCTACGAGTGTAAGGCAACGAAAAACTAGCTGTTTTGATCAAGGTTTATATGGATTAGATGTACAACACTGGCCTACAAAATTCACTATGTGTTGATTTTTTGAGATGCGACTGGTTGCTCGTGTAATTTTGTTCTAGGGTCCATCTCGTCATGGGTTTGAGAAAAAAAATGGCGGTAAAACCATTAAAAACGTATCAGACGACTTTAACTTACACTCAAATTAAAGCTGGAATCTTACATTAAAATAACCATAAAAGTAATGCCCAAAATACCGTGTTATGTAAATAAAATGGGATTAGCCCTTTATGACCCCGCGAATGCGACCAAATGGCAAAGTATTAAATTACATTAAAAATGACTATTTGGGGGCCTTTGGGGTCTCTGATTTCAAATCTGATGTTAATTTTTTCAAAATTCATAATTGCGCATGGGGGTTTTTAAGGTTGCATCAGTGCCTTTTACGGCCAGGTGTTAGGAAAGTAGCAGTAAAACTCCCAAACACGTGCTTTTGGGTGTGTTTGCGACTAATTTTCTTAAAAGTCTGAGGCAATTTAGACTTTGGTCTATACTTAAAATAATGCTCGGGTTAACGAAATTTTATTCACGACTGTTAGTTTTCCCGAACTTGCATATATGCCGAAACTCCATTGGAAGCTATACATTGAAAATAGGGTAAAGAAGGTCCGTAAAGCCTTCTACTCCTGCAAATCTATGTTCGGTAAATATGGGGACCCATGCTACAGGTCGTGCTGTGGATGTACAATGCTGTGGTTCCGCAAATTTTAACGTATGGTTGCCTAGTTTGGTGGGAAGCTCTTCGGAAGGGCTATAATATCACTAAACTGCATACAAAACTTGCCCCAGTGCTGCCCGGAATGTCCTTTTGCACTTACTTCCCATCGACTTTTCCGTCATTTCCATTGCAGCTCAAAGTGCAATCAGGTTAAAGGAGATTGGCCTCTGGAGACAAACTCTCATGGGGCATGGTAGCATTTTCAGGCAGTTAACACCACATTTCTCTGAACTTCGAACATATCTTTCCGGAAACTGGAGTTTAAGGGCCGTTCTAGGGCAATTTTTCCAAATGGGTAGGATTGGATCGAGGGGAAAACCTGCACAGAAGCTTGCACCTCTGTCTTCACTGACGGTTCCAAGATGGAATCGGGAGTCGGAGCAGGGGCTTTCTTTAAGTCAGCCAATTTATCTATCTCCTTAAACTGCCGAACACTGCTAGTGTGTTTCAAGCAGAAGTCTTTGCGATCTTGCAGGCATGCAAAATACTTAGGGAACGCGGGAGCGAGGGAGGTATTAATATTTTCTCCTATAGTCAAGCCGCGATCTAGGCTCTGATGACGCCATGGAGCAAAACGAAATTAGCAAACTCCTGTAAGGAGGAGATCAAATCTCTTGGGTGTTCATATAACATTTCTCTGATCTGGGTTCCAGGACATAGAAACATAGAGGGAAATGAAATTGCTGATGAACTTGCCAGGAAGGGGACTGAACTGGCTTCAGAGACCTCCTACCCGGTCATCGGCACCCCGCTGTTAGTTGTTAAAGGGGAACTGTACAAATTATTTCTCTCGAAAGCGCAGCAAAGATGGAACTCCATTTTTTCATGTGCTATTTCGAAAACCCTTTGGTCTCAATACGATATACGAAGGACTCAAAAAGTCCTTTGGGCTCCTCGCCATTCCATTCCCAAACTCGTAGCAGTGTTGACCGGCCACTGACGATCGGTACACACGCGGAAAAGCTAGGGTTACCATTTAACAGCTCTGACTGGCTGTAGACATCTGCCTGTTGGAGGTCTCATAATGGTATCAAAACGGCACTATTTGAGGAGTGCCAGACTGGCACTTCAACCATTTCACCTACCTACCCACTTGCATACATTGATGTAGGAGTGTAAAATTTTATGTACATATGGACTGCGCATCGATAAAACTAATTTTGGTATAATAAAATAAGATCACATTAGGGATTTTCCAAAATCATTAATTTTTTTATACCCACCCGCTTAATGCTATTTGGTTACGTATAACACAATGACTGCTAACAAATTATCAGGAAAATTTCCTTTTTATATTCTTCAACAACATGAATCAAGGTTATAAAAAAATGGAGTTCCCCTGTAAGTAATGCGCCCTAGTATGCTAACCTTTGGTACTAACAAATCGATGGAGGCGAATTGAGAGGCGAATCAAAGCTATTGTAAAAACTTGTGCAGACAACACCCTCGGTCCTATCCTGAGAGGGGCAAAATTATGGATGTGCGATGAAATTTGGAATAAAATAAGCGAACGCAAAACAATTAAGGAACAAATCGTGCACAGCGCGGACTGCAAGCTAACAAATGGAAAAACAATATAGTAATAACGCCTCCTCTAAATAAGACAGGCAAGTCGGGACCTCAATGATTCCAATGGTGGTCAGAGAGGTTTTCAGTAACGAATATCGATAGGGAGGCTTGCAGTGGCAGATAAATAATACTTTTCTCAGGTACCTGGCATCCGGTGATGACATATGCTTGAATTGAGATCACTAGCACGTTATCGTGTTCGTTGGCGAAGCGGAGAAGGTGACGCCCTATGCTCCAGATAGCAGATGAAGGTACTTATATTTCTTATCATAAGCAACTGAAACTACTATTAGGTCTGTCAGAGATGTTAGTTAGTACGATCATGATATTTTATTTTATTTTAATAAAAAGATGTCATCCTCCACGAAGTGAAGAGGTGAAAGAATTTCTAAAACACTCCTTTTGTTACCTTTTCTTTCTTTCGTTACACTAAAACCGGTAAATTATACCTTTGATTTATTTTTGATTGAACTATTTAGCATTAATATTTTTTTCGTAATCTGTAAGAAGTACTGCATATTTAGACTACTAAATGAATAAATAAATAACAATTTTGTTGAGTGGTGGAAATCTTGCTTTTGACCTTTGCGCGCTTCATTGCTTGTCTATTTGTATATGGCAGCTGTCTAGTTCACAAACGTCAAATACGATTGTCTTAGGACGCCATCTCCAAGAATTATAAACCTTCCAGTTGGAAACAATAATCTAAATATCCTTATGGTTTTATTAGTTACGCAACTAAGTTCTTGCTGTTTTTTTTTTTTTGATGAAAAAATGGTTACAAGTGAATCATTGAAAGAATTGCCCATCGCTGGCTACAACACTTTCCCATCTTTCTGGTAGATCTCGTATACCGTCTCGGTAAAACTGTTCATCTTTTGAGGCTATCCACGGATAGTCTTCATATGAATGGAACTGCTGGTCAGCTAGACTATGTGCCGTCGATCGGAACAGGTAATAATCGGACGGCGCAATATCTGGAGAATATAGCGGGTGGGTTAGGATTTCCCATTTCAGTGTTTCCAGGTAGGTTTAAACGGGCTTGGCAACGTGAGACCGAGGGTTGTCATGCTGTAGAATCACTTTTTCAAGCCTCTCCGCGTATTGCGGCCGCTTCTCGCGCAGTGCCCCAGTGATGGTGTCGCTTGGTTTTAACAGTTCATAATAAGTAACACCAACTT
Source organism: Anastrepha ludens (assembly GCF_028408465.1). Taxonomy (NCBI): domain Eukaryota; kingdom Metazoa; phylum Arthropoda; class Insecta; order Diptera; family Tephritidae; genus Anastrepha; species Anastrepha ludens. Next base: position 20,036,235 of record NC_071499.1, on the reverse strand, counting down.
GGTTCCACCAAATACATAGCATAACATTCGCAGCGTGAATATTCGGCCGAGGCGACGACGTAGAAGCATGACCGGGCAGTCCCCATGACTTTCTTTTCTCTGGATTGCTGTAATGAATCCATTTTTCATCACCCGTTCCGATGCGATGAAGAAAACTCTTCTTTTTTTGCCACTGGAGCAGTTGTTCACAGGGGAAAAAACGACATTCAACATCCTTTGGTTTTAACTCATAAGGAACCCAAGTCTCCTGTTTCTGTTTCTGAATCATACCCAAAGTATGCAATCGCTTGGAAATGGATTGGCGGGTAACTCCTAATACTGAAGTTTGACACGGATCCTCATTGAGCAGTGCCTTCAGCCTCCAATTCAGCGTCTTCGAAGGGTTTTGGCTTTCCTTCACGCGGACGGCGGACGGTCGTCAACATTAAAATCACCGTCTTTGAAGCGACGGAACCAATCTCGGCATGTTGTTTCACTTAAAGCAGCATCTCCATACACTGTTTGTAGCTCTCGATGCGCCGTTGTTTTCGAATGAAAGAGGAAAATCAACACTTCCCGCAAATGACGATTATTAGGCATAGACAGGCAAATCAGACATTTTCACAAAACCAAAAGTATACAATGTGTCGAAGCAGTTTGTTTATCTGTTTATGTCTAAGTTTGGTTTATGACGTTTAGGTTATGTTAGAATCGACTTGCACACACTGCTGGCGGCATCTATTGACAAACAGCGGGAACTTAGTTTCGCACCTAATATATTACAAGGAATTTTTCACAGTTTCCAACATTGGTTGATTAATTTTTTTTTCTTAAATCTTTACTTGAGAGGAGTCGCGGAGCAAGTCAAGTATTAGCTAGTTTTGAAAAAAAATCTACATTTGCATTATTTTGTACACCATTTGACTAGTCCACATTTACTCGTTAGTGTAGGGTAGATGGAATGCTTGAAAAAAGTCAAATGCCTAATATTTGTATATATATATCTACATAAATATATGTATGTATGTGTAAATAAACGTCCAAATTTATGCTACACAATTTGTTAACCGTTCGACCCTGACTTAAACACCAGAAATTCCACTGAAATTCAGTTGAAGAATAGCCGAAGTCAAAAACAACCACAAAAAAAAAAATGATTTGTACATTTTACGATTATGTTGTGGTCTCACCAATTTTGGCACATCTATTTGACAGTCGATATTATAGTAAAGTTTATTATTCCTATTAATTAATTTATCTTGATTGTTTTAAATTAATAAAAACATGATTGATTTTATCAAAAGGCAGCATTCGGAAAGAAGTGGCGCTGTCAGCTCATAAAAATGTTTTTCCAAGCTTAAAAAGCAAATACTTCTAAAGCACACATCCATCCAAAACACAAGTGAGAGATGTGGCCATGCCTAACTGCGTGTGGATATATGTATGTAGATGTATACACCCATACACACATGCATACATACACACATGCACACGAATTATGCAAAAGCCACTTCCTCATCGTAGGAAAAAACTTGTCTGCTGTTGTTCGCTAGTGGATTGTTTTGTTGCTGGTGAAGAGGTTATGGTAACTATTAATATGGTGAATGCTAGTGCCTCTGAGCTATGGCCTAAGTGGCTACTGGTGTTGACGATATTATTATTATTACTTTTTTTCTATTCTCCTTCAAAGCCAGCTTAATTTTGGCTTGTATTTTTGCTTTTTTCGTCCATTTTATAAATTCTTCGTAGTTTACGTTTGTATTATTTTCTATTTTCATGTACATATGTATGTATGTATTTGTGTATGTGTGCGCATAGACAAATGTGCAAACAACTCCGAGTACTTACTAAATACTGCAATAACAAATAGGCAGCCACGTCGTTAAGTGGCCAGAAAACAAGTTAATTAAAAGCCATCCAGCGAATGTTCAAATGCCGCAAAAGATACAGTAGCCTGTAATAATGATCATACAAAAAATTAGACGTTTTTGTTCTCTGAAACAGAATTTGACTTTTGAGTAGCTTTTTTACTAAATAAAAAGAGCTCTTTGAGTGTGGAAATCTTTGTTTTTACCGGGACACTTTACAAGTGTTAGTTAGATATGACCAGCGGACGACGTCATTTGGAAATTTTATAATTCTTCTGATAGGCTGATTAATTTTGTATTAAGTTTTTAAGGTCTAATCTAATTTTCCTGCTTAATTTAAATTGCAAGTAAACACATCAAAAAATTTATGTATAAAATAGATTCTTGAGTAAAAAAAAATACGAATGAAAGATTGGCTCAATGATAGTCCAATTTCATGAAATTGGTTAAGGATCATGTGACTCTCAAATTTTATCGAAAATACGACACCTATACTTTTTAATTGCTCAGACGCTTTGTCTATGATTTATTACTACAAATAAACAATTTAAGTATTGTAAGTTTTCAGTTTTGAAATGGGATTGAGAATACCCTGATAAGAAAGAAAAAACATCTCTTTTATAGATTTTTATTAAATTTATCGAATAATGTCAAGACGCACGCCAGAACTAGGAGGAGGAGTTCGCCAGTTATTTATTTTTTTATTTATTAATTTTGTTAGGTGTTTTTGGTCAGACTAATCGCTTCATTTGTGGTTACTTTTCAGGTGGATAATTTTACAGTTTAATTTTTTTTTCATTGCTATTATTACTTTTAATTTATTATTATAACTTTGGTAAATATTAAAATAAGATTGGGTCAATAAATTAAAAAACTTATAGGTAAGTTTTGACTGCTTGCTTTTCAAGATAGGTAAAACAAATTACTTACTGGCTAAATCCTTCAGACCAAATAGTATTACTTCTTTTGTATTGCAAGCACTGAAGAAGATTCTTCTACTTCTGGATTGGGTGATGATAACCTCTTAAGCGATTTTGGTCGAGTTTAACAACGCCCGCCAGTCATTTCTTTCTCGTCCTTACCGGCCCCAGTTGGTAACACCAAGTGAAGCCAAGTTCTTCTCCACCTAATCTTTCCAACGCAGAGCAGGCCTTCCTCTTCCTCTGCTACCATCAGCTGGTACCGCATCGAATACTTTCAGAGCCAGGACATTTTTATCCATTCGGACGTCATGACCCAGCCAACGAAGCCGTTGGATCTTTATTCGCTACGCAATGTCTATATTGCTGTAAAGCTCATGCAGCTCATTGTTCTATCGCCTACGATACTCGCAGGAGCTTTCTCTGAAACACTCCAAGGCACGCTTCATCGGATGTTGTCATCGTCCAAGCTTCTCATAAGGTGTCAGGTTTGTTCACCGAGAGAGAAATGCTGTTCAATGCAGTTTCAAAATCGACAAAAAGACGGTGCGTATCGATTCTGCTTTCATGGATCTTTTCCGAGACTTGGCATATTGTGAATATTTGGTCGATGGTAGACTTTCCAGGTCTAAAGCCACTCTGATAAGGTCCAATCAGTTGGTTGACGGCAGACTTCAGCCTTTCACACAATACGCTCGCTAGAAACTTATAGGCGATATTTAGAAGAATACTCGTATATATACATATATACCCTATGATCAAAAAGTAAAGTGAACGTAATGTTGACTTCGATTGCCAAGGCGTAGTGCGCCATGAGTACCCTCCATCGCTTGGAAGCGTTTGAGAGATGCTGTAAGTCGTAAACAGTCGAAAATGTGCGACTTCTTTTTGTTTCCCAAGTTGAAGTTACCACTTCGTAGAAGGAGATTTCAATTGATAGAGGAGATCAAAGAGAATACGACGAAGGAGCTGAATGTCATATCCTTGTCGGCCTACCAGGGGTGAATGGAGGACTGGATTTAACGTTGACACATGTTAGTTGCTCACTCGGTAATTTGCCATTGTCTGCCCAAGGGCGACCACTATTAGAAACAACTTTTTCTTCATTTTTGTGTTTCACGGAGATTCGAACCTAGCGTGATGAACGTAGGCTACGGCGGCCGCTATTTAGAATGCTAGTGCCGCGATAGGACTGGGCAGAACACACTTGAATTCCAGTCGGCATGCATGCTTTCATCCGACCATATTTTGCATAGGAGCTGATGCATGCAGCTTACCAGCTTCTCGCCGCCATGTTTGAATAGCTCAGCCGTCAGTCCGTCAACTCTCGCGGATTTGTAGTTCTTTAGACGAGTTATCACTATTCTCACGTCATCATGGTCTGGTAGCAGATGACAGTCAACCGTCAACAATTGAGGTTTTAGCATCTTCACATTCTCTGTGACTTTCGCAGTTGTCACTATTTACCAAGTTCGCGAAATGTTCCCTCCATAATTTAAGTCATGGATGTCAGTCACCAGATCTCCGTCTTTATTCTTACAGGAAATCGCCCCGATCTTGAGTACCAATGCAAACATAAGACGCCATCGATTCGCTACTTCACTGCTCACTATATGTGGGCTCTGCTCACTTCCCGAACAATTTGCATATGAATGCGACAACAAAATTGCTATCGAGCTAGCGAATAGCCAGCGCTGCCAAGATATGGTTATTTATATCAGTTGAGGCCTACTGCCTCACAAAACTGGTATAACTCACTATTTTCAATGCTGCCAAATCCATTTCAAGAGAGTTTCATTAGACCGCGTTGATACAGGGAGTCTTTGGTTGCTTCACCATTGCGAATTCTCTTTTGGTGTTGCCCGCCGTGCTCACAGACCTTAATTGTTAGTTTTTAATCTAAAGTACAGTCAATAAGAGCATTGAGAAGAACGAGAACACAAAGGGTCTCGACTGAGTACGAGCATCACAACTAACGAATTGGAGCAACAAATGTTTTCCTGTATGAACGTGAACTTCCTAATACTCATTAAGTGATTCCAAAAAAATCTAGTTTTTTTCAGCTCTTTTCCAGTGCTACCAACGTACGTTTATTTATACGAATTGCTTCATCTATACGCCACTTGCTAACACTTGGCGAATCGATGAGGCCTATGGAGAACGAGAAACTTAATTCAAACTCAAAATTTCTTTTAAGCCCGCGATCAATTTTGATGGGTCACTATACTCTAAGTACTCATTTGAGCAAATGAATGATCGCACGCATACACATACACACACACGGCGTGTAGGTTTTTTAGTTGGCTGCGGATTTTTGCATTTGCTCACGTAATAGCAATTCGCTATCGAATGACCTGTTTGGACCAGCGACAGCATAGAGATGTGCATTTGTATACGCCAAGTATTGCATGTGGGTTTGTTTGATTGCCAGCCTGGTGGGTCGGCCGGCGGGTTGTTTGGTTGTATGTGCATATTTAATACTTTCGTTTAGCGCTAAACGAAGCGCAACGAATCTACGCCGGCAGATATGTACATTTCCTATACAAGTTTATGCGCTCATAATAATTAAATGCAATTAAATAACATTTCTGAAATTAGTGCGATTGATTAACATTTTATTTTGTCAGAAACAACTTTTGCTTCGGCTAGACTTAATGGGCTAGGGGTCGTCAGGAAAAATGATGCTTTTCAATAATTTTTTTTGCCAGTCAATTGCTTTATTTTACAAAAAATAAAAACATAGATTTATTACCTCATGTTTCGACTCGACTTTAGCAAAATTTCAAAAAAAAAAAAAATTACTAATTGTAAAAATTATCGTTGTTTGTGTGGAGCCCGTCTCTCCAGAAGTCCCTTGCGTTGATCATCACAAGTCCTTGGAGATTCATCTAAATTCAATCGGACAAGAAAAATTAGTTTTATTAATAGATAATCTTGTGCCTGATTGAAGCTTTTTTTCAAAATTAAAAATATGGCGGTCTCAGGAAATATTTTTCAGATTGTCGGGGAAAAAACGACAATTAATTGTTAAAAAAAATCTTTCAATCTTTCTTTTTTAAAAGCAGTCTAAATTTTATTGAAATCTATTTAGCGGTGTTTAAGTATTCCTCAGTTCAAAAAACATAGTTTTGGGAAAAACGCATATAAAGTTTTGCTATCTGCTACGGAGCGCCCGAGCTCCCATTGTTAATTGTTGAATAACTCAAAAAGTAATATATTTGTCGGATTCACTTCAAATTTTCCCACAATACTTTTAAGATATTATACTTTAAGAAAGTGTAAAAAAATTTAATTTTTTGAAAATTCTGACTACCCCTAACCCCTTAGGTGGGTTTAGTAGAATTCTGGAAGAAATTTCCTTTATATATAAAATATTAGTTTAGGGTAAAAGAAATCCATTACTTTCTCGATAAATGGCTGTAGTGATAGTAGAATTCGCATACTTTAGTTTAGTACTTGTTAGACTTCCTCGTTCAATTTTTAGTCTGCACTGTCCTGAAGGATCGACTCAGCTTAGATGGTTTTTATGAGACGCTTTTTCATCCCAGCAATGCACTCGAAGGCAAGCTATTGCCTGCTGAGAGAAAGTAAAATAGAAAAAATATTTAATAGCAAAAAAGAAGTTTTCTCTCATTGGATGCTTCAAAACCACAATGGACATCGAACTTGGTGCTACTCGAATGTTACTCACGCAATCCGCTCAGTCACGGCAGGCGCAAAATTAAGGTTAATCTGATTAAAATTTGTTATCTCAATTAGAAAATTATTGTTTTACTCAACATTAACAAGATGCTTATGCTTCAAATGGAACTTTTGTTTTATTTCAAAAACGCACTAATTGCACCAACTCTTTATTCATTCAAGATAACTAAGCCGAATTTCGTGTTAAATGCAAGCAATTCAAGATGTTTATTGAGCATTTTGATTTACCCGCTAAGCAGATATTTGCACAGCTTGTTTAATTGCCTTATTTCGGCTCATCGAATATATTGTTTTGGTACGCGCCATCCGTGGACGTATGCGTTACAGTCAGAATCTAATAAAAAATAAAATATGGGGTATGGGAATAAGTTTCCGGCCTCGTTAAACAGGTGTCGCTGCTGATACTATTTTTGTGTTCGCTCTAGTGATATACTGGTGATTGGAAGGTGTATACGTGAGGTCTCGATTGCACTAGTCGACATTCGTTTGAAGCGTAAAGATCCATTTTTATTTGACGTCAAAAATTCGAAGATGCTCAACTACAAAAATTATTGGATGAAGACGCATGTCGAACCCTTGATGATATGTCTACAGAGTTGGATGTTGACAGATCAACCGTCGGTAAACTTTTGCACGCGATGGAAATGGTCCAGAAAGTAGTATTGGAAGGAGAGGGATAACGAGAGACGTTTGGTGACGTGTGAGATGCTTCTTGAACGGCAGGAAAGAAAAGGTTTTCTGTATCGCATCGCCACTGGCGCTGAAAAATGGATCTATTATGATAATCATAATCTATTATGATAATATAAACTCCTTAAACCTTCTGAAACCATCACTACCGATTGTTACCGACTACAGCTAATGCGTTTAAATCGAGCTCTCAAAGTAAAGTGGCCGGAATGGGGCGGTAGACATGACAAACTGATTATGCTGCCTGACAATTCCATGCCACACGTTGCGAAATCGGTCCAGATATATTTAGAGGGACTGAATTGGGAAATATTGCTTATGATTTCAAAATTGTAAGAGACTCCGACTATTTATTAACCAGCCGATAATAATGTCAGCCTTCAAATCTAACTAAGAATATCTCTAGCCCACAAATGCTACTTTGGACTAAGTAGACAATTGAGCAGTAAAGTCCTGTCTCAATGAAAAAAACTCACACTTTATAAGGTTCTCATCATTCCCGTTCTATCGTATGGGACCATTACACCCTTTTCGGGTGTTTGGTCGAGCTCCTCCGAGGATGCCCCGCGCGCTGGTCGTCCTGAAGTCTTTAACTCGGACGCGTTGCTCGAACTCGTGGAAGCTGAGCCAAATTTGACAGTCGATATGATAGCTCAATTAAATTCATCGCATGGAAAGTTGACAGGCACGTGGTTCAGTTGGGAAAGGTTTCAGAGCTGGGAAAATGGGTTCCGCATAGACTTTCCGTCGCCAACCTTCAGCAGAGAGTGTATGTGTGTTCTCAGCTGCTGGAACGGCTTGAAAATTAAAGTTGTGTGAATCGTATCGTTACTGGTGATGGAAAATGGGTCCTGTTCGCAAACACCAATGGTTAGATGAAGATGAAACACCAGAACCGACCCCTAGAGATGACCTTCATCCCAAGAAGATTCTCCTGTCTATTTGGTGGGATATGGACGGTATTGTTTATTATGAACCTCTGGAACCAAACCAGACGATAACTGCTGATTATTATTCCCCTCAGATATCGAATTTGAATGAGGCACTTAACAAAAATCGACCGTCTTTAGTGAATAAGCGCAAAATTTTGTTTCACCACGACAACGCAAGACCGCATATCACAAGGCAAACATTACGCAAGCTGAACGAGCTCGGATGGGAGCTAATGCCGCATCCACCATACTCTCCGGGTATTGCACCTTGAGATTATCACCTTTTCCGTGGACTTCAATCCCATATGAGTAAAAAGAACTACTCCTCAATAGAAGCTATAAAAAGGGATATCGAAGCGTATTTTGGCTCCAAGGACAAAGAATTAAAAATTTGCCTAAACGTTGGGAAGACATTGTAAATAATGAAGGAAAATATAATATATTATTGGTTAATAAATACTTTAAACATCTTTTTTATTAATTTTAAAACCACCTTTAAAAAACTCACGAACCTATTGACTGACCTGATATTAGCGCCAAGCGTGCTTTGTTAGACGACTGGAAATCATTCACCTTTTGATTTATTTTATGTAATATGGAAAAAATTATGTTAATATTTACTGAATATACTTAATATTTTATTGGTGTGTTTAAAAAAATTTAAGAAAAACTCAAAATCATCATCTTCCTTCATCCTTTTTAACGTTGTTTGTTTCTTATTTAAACTCTAATTTTGTGTTAATCGTTTCGACAAGCAAAGCCCGCAAACAAGTCTTTTGATCCTTCATAACTGATTTTCTTCCTGCTGCTACTGATGGTGTTGAGGTCAAGACAACAGCCTGTGCACTGGTACATCCACGACGCTGATATTCGAAAATTTACCGACTTTAAACATCAACAAAAGAACGTGAATGTAAAGCTCCTTATCTCGGCCACAGCGGTGATCGTATCGACGTTATTGATGAATAGACAGCTCGAATTAGATACTTGGCCACAACTAAGAAGATTACTTTAGTCGTCGTAAATGAACATGAAAATTCGTCTTTGTTAGAGAGAACGTTTTTACGCGCATTTAATTTTGATCTTTTGCAACTCAATGCAATTAACACCGTTACAAATGAGAAGCTGGTTCACAATAGCAAAATGGGATTTTCGAATGTCTTTGATGGATCACTTGATGAACACAATGTTGGCTTAAGTGTCATTGCCACTAAGTAAAGATGTAAAACGGAATTTTTTAAGCCACGTCCGTTGCCCGTTGCAAGGAAAGATAAAGAAGAAACACAAGAGCGGGAAATTAGTCGGGGAATACGTGACCTCCCCCTCGATTGCAATCGAATACTTCGTTGTTAGGCTGATGAGCAGGCTCGACAGGGTATCCTGGAGACGGTTTCATAGCAAAATAAGAGAATTGGGATTCCCTTGAGAATTTGTGGTCTACTCCTGGAAAAATGGGCCTGGCGTCCACTCAGTGAGCGCCGGGCTAGTGCGTAAACGTGTGAAGTCGCAAAATCCTTCACAGCCACGGGTAGATTGCAAGCGCTCGAGTGAACTTCTAAGACTAACAAAGCCGCAGCTCTCGAATTTTGTGGGAATCGTTGCCGGACATTGCCCGCTAGGTGTATATGCGGTGAGGCACGGGATTGGGACTTCGACTTGGGATTCTGCAGAAGCTACCTGGAGGGCGAGAGGGATCCATCTCAACACCTTCTTCTCAGCTGGCCTGCAGTCGTCTGACAAAGATTTAGAAATCTGGGCTCTCAATTTTTTGCTACATTTGCGGATATTACGGGTTTAAATAACGGGTGATTTTTTAGCTATTATCTTTTTAAACAGTTGGTTTAAACAGCTGACGCACGTTTCGTGTTTTATTTCACTGTCAAACAACTTCAGTTTGGTCTATAATGTAACCATGAATCGCCTTACAAACAAACAACGCTTGCAAATCATTGAATTTTATTATAAAAATGCATGTTCTGTTAAGAAAGTTTATCGCGCGCTTCTTCCATTTTATAGTCAGTTTGATCGACCCCCTGAAGCGGCTATTCGAGCTATTGTGACTAAATTTACCACCAAACTTACATTATTGGACATCAAACCACCCACACGCTTACGCAGAGTGCGAACTGAAGAAAATATCGCAGCTCTATCGGGCAGTGTAAATGATGACCATCAATTATCGATTCGTCGCCGTTCGCATCAATTGGGCCTCTGTGACTCAACAACGTGGAAAATTGTGCGAAAGGATTTAGGTGTGAAGCCTTTCATAATACAGCTGGTGCAAGAATTGAAGCCGAACGACCTACCGCAACGCAGAATTTTTGGTGAATGGGCTCTTGGAAAGTTGGCCGGAGATCCACTTTTTTATCGAAAAATTGTGTTCAGCGACGAAGATCATTTTTGGATCAATGGGTACGGAAAAAGCAGAATTGTCGAATTTGGAGTGAAGCTAAAGCTCATGTCTATTCAGACAAATCTACTTCAATTAACGCATTGGAAGACAGCATTAAAGCATTTATATGTGATATACCGGCCGAAACATTGGAAAGAGTATGCCAAAATTGGACTAAGCGGATGGACCATTTGAAGCGCAGCACAGTGCGGCCGATTCCCAAAAAGTTGGCCAAAAGTCGAAAAAAAAAAGTTTCTAGATAGAGTTTTTTTTGTCTTTGGGTTGGCTACAGTAATGCCTTGAGTAGTGAAAACCGTTCATAGCAACGTCCTGTACCCTAAGTATCCTCTGTATTTTCAGTCGCAACGTGGCCTTCGTTTGAGCATCGTATTACTGTCGATGAATAGTGAAAGTTGTACACATTTGAAAGATTTTGTAATGGAGTAAATTGAACAAAACCAAATGGAATCATCTTCGGAAGGTTAGTAAAATACGAGAAATCTTTAGTACATATCAATACCTCGACACAAAATTTTTAGCTGCAGCAATACGTAGATACATTTTTTGCAATTTTTTTTATAAAATTTGAGTTTTCAAACTGTATAGTAATACAACGCCGTCATATGCTGCTTTGAAACCTATTAAAGGTAACTCAAAAAAGTCATGGTTACTGATTAAACAAGATTCAGCTGCTACCACTTGCTACCTTGCGACCCCGAAAACATATAAATTTACATGCATCTTGATTATGTTCTTGAATATACGCTATTTCACGTGAGGGGGTGGCCAATAGGGGTGGAAGGGGTGGATTTTCAAAATTTTAAGATCAAATTCGTAATCAGCGACGCCGACAACCCCCGAGTAAGAAATTTTGAATCAATTACTTAATTTTTTGAGTTTTGGCCAGCTTTTCGGGAATCGGCCGCACTGCGCGCAGTCACAAGGGTATCCATTTATCCTAACCTAACTCTATTCTCGATCCCCAACTTTCATCAGGGGTAAAGATAGGGTTAAGCAATTAAATTAGAAGCTCGTCAGCATCTCATAGTAGTTAGTTGTATATCAGTAGACGCACTCACTGAATTGATTTCAATTTTATTTGCAGCTTGGATAACTTCCAGAAGTGATATTTTCCTCAAATCAAACAAAATTACGAGTATTATCTAAATACTAATCCAAACTCAACTGAACTAATTTATTTTTTGGTTTCTCAAGCCCAGTAGCTTAGCACACCTATCAACTTATCAGATTACTGATTCCTCTTCCTCTCCAAAAGCAATCACTATCTATTTTGCCAATGGCCAACTTCATTACGAGCACAATCCGCTAGCCATAAGTCACTTGCGCTTTTCACTTCATCACGATCTCGAATGATTTGCGCCAATTTACGCCTTAAGGCAAACGTCGCACAATAAAATATAAAAAATAAAAAATAAAAAACTTGCGCCCCTCTTTTGGCACTCAAATTGCAGGGAACAACTTTGAATGAAAAGCGTAATTATATTTGCATTTGGGGCGTAAAAGTCGATTGAGCTCTATTTCGATGCCTATCAATTGCCTCGCTTAATTGTAACAATATCACTTTGTTTGTTGTTGTTGCTGTTATTGGCGTTGATCTTGCACATTTTGGCACAGGCAATCGGCAATTGGCGCATCATAATTTGCCAAATAACAAAGGCGCGCAGGCGGCTGCATATCGCATGCGAAAAAAAATATGAAAATGGATATGCATGTATGTGCGTCAATGTGTGTGTGTGTGCCCGAATAGAAGAAGCATTAAAAAGTAGAAAGTACATTCATACTTAGATGTATAGTAAGTAATTGAGAGAGTGTGCGAAGGGTAGAGCTGCAATGTAAAGGTTAAGTTAGCAAATGAAAATTCTGACACGTTAAGGTTTGTTGCATATTTATCTTGTTGTTGTTGTTGCTAGTGGCTGTTGATGGTAAAACAATTCCATGCCATTGCACTACATTCAATTGGGTTTCGCCAAACAAAGCAATGCAATCGAATGCTGTGTAGCAGAAGAATACAACTGAAGCAACAGACAGACGGAAAATATGTAGTAAAATACAATTTCACTCAATTCGGAATGTATGTTTGTTGTTCTTGTTGTTTTTCAATTCATGCATGTTTTTCAATTTTCAATTTCACATTTTTTGTTTTTGTTTTTGTTGTTGCTTTCGTGTTTTCCAATTTTACTACGAATTTCGATTTTCCACTTTTGTTCTTTAAGTACTGCTACTGTTTGGAATACTTTGTGCATTGTCGTTGGCACCGCTGCAACAACAAACAATAGCGAAAATCTAAACATACGAACATTCAACGCAATACAAAGAGAAACAGCTAACTAAAAGTACATACGCTCATATATGTGTATGTATGTGCGGATGTATGCAGTACAAAAGAAATTTCAAATCAATACATTTGTCTCAATATGCCAATGATCCTTTCATCAGGACATTGTATTGCCATCAAAGTTTTCGAAAATGTCTAAGTAGACATCTTCCAACGGCTCCGCTCCCCACCAACGCAGAGATGCTGATGCACAGCAGTGTGTAGTCAAAGGATAAACATATACAGGGTGTTTCAAATACAAGCTTGTTGGTTGCTTTGACACTGACAGCGCTTTATCACCACAAGTTTTGACTGTTACACAGCAGCACTTCACGTTTTGGCTTTGCAACACAATTAGAAAACAAATTTGGTTGTAAGGAGTAATTGTCTGGTGGAACTCGCTGAAAATGATGGCATCAGTCAAGAAGCTAGAGAGGGTTCAAAGGACTGCGCTCATTGGAATCAGTGGCGCGCTTCGAACCACTTATACGCTAGCGCTCAACGCATGCTGAATGTGGCACTACCGCTGCACGCGCCGCAATCGGATTGAGGTGTTCGGGCCATAAGCTAAGCTTAAGCCATGGACACTCAAGCTTTCTTAAAAACTTTGAGTTCCACGCCATGGTGCTTCGTCAGTGTACATCCTCACTGGGTCCGTGTGGAAGTTTTCAATTAATATTCCCACAAGGAAGGAGATGGCGGTGTGTAACATTTGTAGGCAAGGCATGGCAAACAAGTTTTCGGATGGCTCGAAGTTGAACTAAAGAGTTGGTGGAGGTGTATTCTGCGAGGAGCCCCGTCAAGCTCAAATTTAGGCTTCCGGCCACTGTGGTGTTTTCCAAGTGGAGATAGTCGCAATTAAGGAAGAAGTTCGTTGGTTGCTCGCTTCTGTAATTACTGTAAAGGATGTAAATATCTACTTCGACAGCCAAACGGCTATTAAGGCCTTAAGCTCATTGTTTGTGCGTTCGAAATTAGTCGAGGAATGCCTGACTTCCCTCTCGATTGCAATCGAATACTTAGCCATTAGGGTCATCTGGGTTCTCGGTCACAGCGCCATAGAAGGAAACTGCTGGGCTGATGAGCTGGTCGCCTGGAGACGATTTCATCGCAAAATGAGAGAATTGAGCTTCCCTTGAGAGCCTGTGGCCTGCTCCTGAAACGATAGGCCTCGTGTCAACTTAGTGAGCGCTGGGCTAGTGCGCAAACGTGCAAAGTCGCAAGATCCTTCTCGTCACGGGTAGATCGGGAGCGCTCGAGTGAACTTCTAAGACTAACAAAGCTGCAGATCTCGAATTTGGTAGGTATCCTTATCGGGCATTGTCCGTTAGGTGTCCATGCGGTGAAACTTTAGATTGTCTCCAGATCTTTCTGCAGAAGCTGTCTGGCGGACGAGGTGGAATCATCTCAGCACCTTCTTCTCAGCTGCCCGCTCTAATCGGGTAAAAATTTAGACATCTGGGCTCTCACTTTTCCGCTGCAACTGCGAATATTGCGGGCGGAATATCGCACATCTGGGGAAGTTCATCAGTGGCATTAAACAGCTAATTACGACCGTAAATTAGCTACCGTTGATCATCATAATCGAATTCCCTTCCTTTCTTCCTTCTCCTTTCCTCTGTATGGCATCACAATGGATGAATTTTGAATATTTGTCGAAGTGAGCCCCTCGCAAAGGCAGCCATTTATCTTAACCTAACGTATCCTAACCTAACTTACTAAGCAGTATCACTTCACGCGAAAGAAAGCATCTACCCCCCTGCTGTTGGTACACAAAATCGCAGAAAAAGTTAAAATTTTGCCTGTGGGCAGCTCATTACTCGTATGGTTCCTATCCATAGAATGTGGCTTCCATGGCAGAGGATATGAAACTCTTATCACGAACAGCTGAGCTCAACAATCAAAGAGCCTCGAAATATACGCTAATACTCATAGCATTAAATTGACTCAGTAACTAAGGCGATTGCGCATCTCTTTTCCATTGTTTCTTTATGTGAGCTCGAGGTTAGTTAACTTCGAATGTGGAAATTTATCGAAAAAATGTTTTTCCCTTACAAGGAGTGTTTTCACATCCGCAGCTATGTTGAGAGGCATCTCTTTGGGTCTGAAAATACACACCTGATTGTCGAGAAGCCAAGCTATTCTAGTTGGTGACATCATTCGCCTATGTTTTCTTTCGAAAATGCTACTTGAATCCCCTCCTCGGTCAATGCTGCATACGGCAGTTTCATGATTGCAAACCTTTGCGCGCTAAAATTGAAGACATGGACCAAACCAACGATCTTCTGTGCCCCTAAGTTTGTTATCAAGAAAAATCTCAACTTCCAGTTTCCTAGTCTCGATTTAGCAACGTTAAACTTATTCATGGAGTACTTTTAAGGGCCCATATTAAACGGACTGCCGTAGCTGAATGGATTGGTATGTGCCTTCTTCTTTCTTAGCAAGACACCTGGGTGGACCACTGCTTACGGTGGTGGTGTGTGACTGCTATTTGGTGATTTGCTTGTGATCGGGTTCTCAACGCCAACTTAACCCCAGAGAAATTAAAAAAACCTACGAGTACTACCCTGAGGTATGCTGAAATTACTTATTAACGAATAAAGGAGCAGTCAGCAAATTAAAAGCAAAAGATAGCGAGAGGGCTGGTCTTCTTCCTTGCTTCCAAGGACTTTAGGTTAATCAAAAGCGAGCGAGATTCGTTCAAAGGAATTGCCTTATCGGTTGCCATAGCCGAATTGGTTGTTGCGTGACTGTCATTTGGTAGTTTCCAGGCCTAGGCATGAAATACTAAACAATAGAAAACTCTTTTTCTATGATCGGTCGCCCCTCGACAGAGAACGCAAGACTTCGAGTGCATTTCTGTTACGAAAAAGCGCCGCATGAAAGTCCATCTGCCAAATGAGGGCAGAAGACGCATACTACAAATTGTAGGGAAAGCTCAACCAAATATCGGTCACTCCATAAGTTCGTGCGTATTTTACCCATAATTTCACTTTCATACGATTTTTGCATACAAAAAATTATTTGCGGCATATAACGGAACTATTTATATTTTCTTTGATATATTGTGCATTCAACAAGTGATTTTAATCGCGGATAGAAGGATATGTTGTTAAAAAATAAAATGGAATCTTCGAACGCGTATAAGAAGCATATTTTGTATTTTTTTTATAAAAGTGGTAAAAATGCAACAACTGCTGCTGCAGAAATAAGCTCTGTTCACGGAGAGGATACCGTGACTATAACTGCGACGTGGAGGATGTCCCGCGCGCTGGTCGTCCTGAAGTCTGTAACTCCGACGCTCGAGCTCGTGGAAGCTGAGCCAAATTTGACAGTCGATATGATAGCGCAGAGGTCAAATTTATCACATGGAACAGTTAACAGGCACCTGGTTCAGTTGGGAAAGGTTTCAAGCCTTCGAAAATGGGTTCCGCATAGACTTTCCGTCGCCAACCTTCAGCAGAAAGTGAATGTGTGTTCTCAGCTGCTGCAACGGCTTGAAAATGAAAGGTTTTTGAACCGTGTCATTACTGGTGATGAAAAATAGGTCCTTTACAATAATCCTGTTCGCAAACGTTAATGGTTGGATAAAGATGAAACACCAGAACCGACCCCTAGAGATGGCCTTCACCCCAAGCAGATTCTCCTGTCTATTTGGTGAGATATGGCCGGTACTGTTTATTATGAACTTCTGGAACCAAACCAGACGATAACTGCTGATTATTATTCCCCTCAGATATCAAACCTAAATGAGGCCCTTAAAAAAATCGACCGTCTTTAGTGAATAGACGCAAATGCAAGACCTCATACCGCAAGGCAAACATTAGGCAAGCTGAACGAGTTCGGATGGGAGCTAATGCCACATCCACTATACTCTCCGGATATTGCACCTTGTGATTATCACCTTTTCCGTGGACTTCAATCCCATATGAGTGACAAAAACTACTCCTCAAAAGAAGCTATAAAAAGGGATATCGAAGCGTATTTTGGCTCCAAGGACAAAGAATTAAAAATTTGCCTAAACGTTGGGAAGACATTGTAAATAATGAAGGGATATATATTATTGATTAATAAATAATTTAAACATCTTTTTTATTAATTTTAAAACCACCTTTAAAAACGCACGAAGTTATGGACGGACCGATACCTAGCAAAGGATGAATGACACGAACGATTCAAAGTTCGAAGTGCAAACCTACTTTTTATTCTATTCTATCAAAGGAACGATGGACCAGTTATACGCTGGTAAGAAACTGGAAAAACGTCTTCTTATTCTTTTTAATTGCTGCGATAACCGCTTAAACTGTTTTGGCAGAGCTTCTTTTTTGTGCTGCCCGGCGTCAGTTGGACACACCCAGTGAAACCAAGTACTTCTCCACCTGATTTTTCCAACGCAGATGAGGCCTTTCTATTTCTCTGCTACCACCAGCTGGTGCCGCTTCGAGTACTTTCAGAGCCGGAACGTTTGTTTCCATTCGGTCGACATGACCCAGCCAACGAAGTCACTGGATCTTTTTTCGCTCCACTATGTCTACGTTATCGTAAAGCTTATACAGATCATTGCACCATCGCCTGCGATACTCGCCGCTGCTTATGTGGAAAGGTGCAAAAATCTTTCGCAGAATCTTTTTCTCAAACGTCATGAATAAGAAACTTGAATAGCTAGGCTAATAAATGCATTACTGTAAAACTGGTTGGGGCAGACCCATGCATGAAGTCGCAGTAAATGAATAAGGAAAATTGTTACCTTTCCTTTCCACGTAATAAAGCAGCAAAGTAACAAAATTAAAAATATTTTATTTTTTACTTTCATTTTACTTCTGAAAAGAAATTAGTTTTTGCACCACCCTTTATTTATTTACCTACCATATCAGCAAACTTGAATGTATGTACATACTTGTATTTGCAGCTACAAACACATATACATTAATTTCCAACTCCATTCCGGGCAATATTTTCAGCAACCTTTGTAACCCGGCTTAAGTCTGTGCATTTGTGATTTCTTCGGCCGCCGCGCAGCCTACCGGACTACTCCTACCAAAATGCAAGTATGCGCAGGCTCATGCCCGCCTGTCTGCCTTTTGGCCTATCCCATACTCGATTTGCCTGTCTGTCTATTCCACATACACTACACTACATTTGTGTGTGCGCGAGCATTTGAAAGGAAGGATTATCCTAGCAATAATCAATACCAAAAGAATGAAAACACATCAACAGACATAGCGAAAAGCATTTGGCTCACATGCATAGGTATTTATGCAGTCCGAAGCGTCAATACTACTCCAGTTTTTCAGCCTTTCAGTTATTGAGTTTTTGTTTTTTTCAGTCATATTTTTTGTTTTTTATATTTTTGATGAGAATTCAGTGCTGTATAGTGTGGCCTAAAAATCTATTTGCTGTCAAGACTCGAACGTCAAAATTAACACAAGACGCAAACGGCAGCAATTGCTGACATACTTACACATCCATACATATTTATACGATGCTTATGACTTATGTGTGTGTGTGTGCGCGCATAAAAAACTAATTTGTTGGTAGCACATTAAATAATAATACATATCTACATGCACACAAACACATACATATTTATTCATACTTTTCTTGCACCTTTGAGAAAACGGCAGCTATTTTTTCATCTCTTCATTTCATATGACCAAACATCGTGTCAATCAAAGGTTACCCAACAATGGACGTTTGTTTGTTCCAGGAAGGTGTACACATACGAAAATCCTATAGATTTGTTTGCGCGGATTTGGCCGCCTGCACTTAGAGTGCACATCAAAGAAATATTTCTGAGTTGCATACGCATTACAATTTTTTTTTGTTTTTTCCCCCTCCTTAATTGTTAAATTGGCAATGTAACTGCGCAATTCGTCTTGAGCTCCAGCTTTGAACACTGCCTGCTGTTTGCTTTGCTTAGTCTAGCGTTAAAGTGTTTCTAAATATTTTTAATTAGACTTTCCCACAGTGTTTTCTCAAAGCATTTTCTTCACATCCTGCGTGTTTGCTGTTGGCAACGGGTATTTGCTGTATTGATTTGAAAAATACGAAAGAGTGATAGCTGAGCACTTGGACGATGTTCGTAAAAGATTTATGAGCATATAAAGGAAAAGAAATCAGTGGGAATCGAACTGTTTTCTCAGCTTTATTGGCCTTTATTTAAAAATTGCCAATATTTCCATGTTCTTTTTTTTGGTAAAAAATGTAAAATCTCTCTACGCCCAAAATCAGAAAGGGTGAATGCAAACGTTTTTAATCCACCTAACATCTTCTTCTCTTATATTTATATAAAAATGAATGTTTGTCTGTATGTCCTCGATGAGCTGAGAAACTACTAGACCGATTATTATAAAAATTGGTATGTATAGTATATGTATTTTTCCACGGAGAAGGTTTGTAGAATATGCTTATTGATGCCACTCCCCACCAGGTGGCGCTGCAGAGTAGCAACTTCTGCCCCGTTCAACCGATTGTCATAATAATTAGTATGGAAATTGGCGAATGGAAATTGATGAATCTACACCATGTATCACGCTGCCAGCAAACTTCTGTAAGATCACAGAGCGCATCGACGAATTGGTGCAAAAAGTTTTCCCAAACATTACACAAAACTACAAAAACCATCAATGGCTCAGTACGCGTGCTATATTATCAGCCAAAAACATCAATACAATCAACTTCACCAGTCAGTATGGAATACCCAGTGAAACGACAACATATAAGTCCATCGATACTGTGGAGAATCAGGACTATCTAACTGACTTCTTGAATTCGCTTGATTTGCCAGGCATGCCGCCGCACGTTCTTACATTGAAAATTTGCGTACCCATCATTCTTCTTCGAAACATAAATCCACCACGATTTTGCAACGGAACCAGACTCTCAGTCAAGAAAATGATGAACAATTCTGTCGAGGCAACAATTTTAACTGGAAAATTCAAAGGTGAAAACGTACTGCTGTCACGTATCCCAATGATCCCGACAGATATACCATTCCAATTCAAACGTTTACAGTTCCCGGTGCACAGCACAAGGACAATCGTTACAAGTGTGTGGATTAAATTTGGAGAATCCATGCTTCTCACACGGACAGCTCTATGTGTCTTGCTCACGTGTCAGAGAACCTTCTGATTTATTCGTCTACGCACCAGATGGAAAAACAAGAATTATTGTTTATTCCACAGCACTTCAATAAACATCGAATTGAAACTAAACTTTGTAATGTCACAATTTTTTCGAAATAAACAAAATCAATAAAATGGTTTAGAATGAATTGAATATTTGTGTACTGATCTTTTTTTAAAGTTATTTTTCTTAAATTTATTTCAATTGTTAGCGTTACCCCGTGCGCTATAAAACTGTGTACCCAAATTTTTTTGCGCATTCCGACTAAATAAATTTAAATTTTGTTGAAAAGTTTTCGAATTTTTATTAAAGAAATAACGATATTTTTATAAAGAAATATTTTAAATTATCCAACGCTCTTAATTAAAGAGATTACTGCTCAACTGCTTCACTGCAACTCTCACAGCTGATTGACGGAAGGCTGAAGATCATCTCCAGTTAGTCTTCAAATGGATCTGGTCGGTACATTCACTTCCATGGAGATGATTTTCTGCTTTCTAAGTGGATTTCTGCGAATTCCTTCACGAACGGCTCTTTATGGCTGCACTGGTTCGAAACATGCACGCGAGGACGACCACTTTTTACTCTGTCTGTCACTTTAGACGTTTAGGAAAAACGATTGATCGTGCGGTAAGCAAACATTCTCGAAATATTAAGTTTTTTCTGGAATTCGGAAATCTCACTTCTGCAATGCAATCACTGCAATGCGATTTTCATTTGCTCCCCACTTCCTTAAGAACAGAATTTGCCATGAAACTGAGTATAATTCATCAGTAGACATTGCATGCGAACAAAAACAAAAATAACGGAACTTTTTTCTGCAAATTTGCTCTCGCCGTATGTATTGTAAAACTCTCACAGAATTTATGACAAGGCTAAGTAAATAATCAATAAATAGTCAAAAATTGTGCAAATGTGGAGGTGTTCACATTTTTCATTTTTAAGTACTCATCCAGCCTTTTTTCATGCTTTGCAGAAAGGACAGGTGCAATGTTCGCAATCTTTTTCACCGACAGATCGTTGTGCAGATCATGCAGACCATGCCGCTGAGCATTTTATTTTGTTGGCGTTGTATGATTTCGGTATTTGAAGCAGCGGTGCATCCCCACAATTGTCCATATCGGCATTAGAACTTGATAGTAAATAAGTGATTTGCTTTGTATTGGCAGTTTAGAGCTTCTGCTGGTACAGTCAACTGGCATACAGGTTACATGACCTAACCCTCTTAAGCGCTGCGTTTTAACAAAACGCGCAGTTGTCTCTTTCTGAGTTGAACCGATTAGCAATCAACGCGCAGACAACAACTTTTAGAGTTCATACCTCCCGTCCATAAGTTAAGATTGGTCGTATAAGGGTCTTGTACATGGATAGCTTTGTAGTTTTAGACAAGCAGGTCTTGCCCTTCCTCTGCTACCACCAGCTGGCACCGCATCGAATACTTTCAAAGCTAGAGCGTTTGTATCCTTGCGGACGACATGACCCAGCCAACCTAGCCGCTGGATGTGAATAATTTCAACACATAATTCATGGGGACGAAAGATGGTTACCATAGGTGTTCCTGACAATCCATCTTGTTTGGAGAATGAGATTAGGTAGGTAGATAGAAGTGACAGTCGGTCTCTAAACCAACTCATTTAAACCGTTGCTGATCCATTGTGATACCACAGTAGCTGTTTATCTGATACTCCTCGTTAAACCATTTTGCTTTAAGTGCAAACCCATTGATCCGGCTGTCACTTATATCCCTAAAATCATCAGTATCATTCAAGAACGATGAGCTAAAGTACATATAAACCTACTGGCATGCCACGCGGGCAGTGACAGACAAGGTGTCTAAAGGACTCTTGCTCCTCCTCATTCTTGCATCTTCTCCAATAGTCCAAATGAGGTACGTTCAATCTTTGGGCATGTCGAACTAGGAGCTAGTGGCCTGTGATTAAAGCAACTAGCATGGAAACCATTTTCCTTGACCGATTAAGTAGCGCCTTTGAACGACTAGCGTCCTAGTTTGGCCAAATTCTTTTTGTAGCATTACAAGTCGGACTATCAACTCATCTCATGTTGGCGGGAGTGTCAGTGCTACTTGCACCACACAGTTTGTTGCTTGAGAGGGGTATACCCACAATCTCCATATGAAGAGGGAGGCGAGTGGTCATGCCCTATGTCGCTAATTTGTCTGAGATTCATTTGGATGAGATTTTTTTTTTCCTTGTTCATTCCTCTCGGGAGCATAGGGCCTCGGCAAGACTCGTCCATCGTTTATGGTTCTGTGCTGTTGTTTTTGCACCGTCCCATGTGATGTCGACATCTGCTAGTTCGCGCAACATCGATCTTTTCCAAGTGTTTTCTCGTCGACCGCGACCTCTGCACCCTTGCGGGTTCCAGTCCAAAGCCATTCTTGTAATGCTATCTGGTGGTTTTCTCAATGTGTAACCTATCCATCGCTGCTTTTTGCATTTGATTTGTCTAAGGGTGGGTTCCTCATTCGTTAATTTCCACAGTGCGTCGTTACTGATGGTGTTTGGCCAGCATATTCTGTAGATGATGCGGATGCATTTGTTAGCAAAAGATTGTAACCTCTGTGTGATGGTGATAGAGAGCAGCCATGTTTCGCTTCCGTCCAACAATGCGGACTTTAAGCCAAATATTCATAGTTTAGTGCTCCTGGAGATTTGCAAACTCCCCCATACTGTATGCATTCGCTTTGTTTAGCCCGCAGCTGGCATCTTCATCTGCTCCCCATCTGCCCTGATGATGCAGCCGAGGTAGCATAATGGATGATACTGACTTAGAGCGTCTATTTTTGGGTTGGGTGTATCGAGAATAGGCGCGCCACATGCGCTTTCACTCCTACTGCTGCCCATTCAAAATTCAATTTCATTCCACGTCACAATAGATAAAACTAAGCGGACCGAGAATCGCGCCAATGGCGCAGTTCAAACGCAGTGCCTGATTTATTTCCTAGAATCTCCTAGTTCAATAAATTGTATGGGAATCCGTTTGAAGTTAACCACAAAAACCGATTGGAATAACTGCAAACGTATGTATATTTTTAGCGGTATGAAACTACAAAATAATATTGATGTTAATCCCAAATATTCACATACTGACATGAACCCAACATTCCCCAAATTCCTCGCTTCCTAAATATGGCTTGCAACAAATTGCATCATTAAGCCACCGCTTCTTCACCGATTCGGCGAATTTGCAAAACAATTTTGTTCTTTTTTTTTTTTGAATGTATAAAGGAACAAATGAAAGAGTTCTTCTTTTCGAATGGGTTTTTTATGTCTTTCATTGCAATAATAATAAAATCGTCGTGAATTGTGTTGTATCTGGTGATCGTTTTGTCGCTTTCAAAGCGATCGATACAACCAAAAAACGATCGATATAAAAATCACGAAATGACTCCAAATAAAAAAGCGTGTTTAACAAATGAGAAGCAACTATAGTCAGGCAGTCTGATCAAGCCACCAGGCCAACGATCGATCGTCAGCGTCATCGTCATCGTCATCGGGCACAATGCGGGTCCGGTGTGTCCGCACATTGAACAACGCGACTGTGACTGTAACCCCAAATGGGAATGCGTAGAATAATGGGAATGGCCTGAAAAAACCAGAAGCGTAACAAAACAGATCGAAGTCATAAACACACGTTCACCGAAAGGCACGAACATGACTGCGAATATTTTATGAATTTCACAGCTGCGCCGACGCAATGAAGTGGCGATCAGAGAGGGTGTGGGTAATGTAGAGTAGATGCAACAACGCACGGGTTGCACATCGTTTGGATGCCAAAGGCATTGCCACTGTGTCACCATCACCGTCAAAGCAACATCCATAACACACAACTCATAAGCGACCGCATCCACAACAACATCAACAACAAAAGCACCAAAAAAAAAACAACAACACAGGCATACGCATTTGATATACACGCGCACGCTCGTAATTAGGGCCTTGCCGCTCCGCATTTAAGTAGAGGCGGGCGTGTTGCTTAACAAATTTGTTAAGAGCTCCAACGGTGCGGCGGTGTCTTTTTAGTAGGCAGATTGGCAGACGGACAGCGCAGGCAAGAAGGCAGGCTGGCCGGCAGGCAAGCAAGCAAGCAACAGCAAACAGATCACCCTTTGAGCAGCGGCCACCATCATGACCAATGGAACAAAAATAACAACAATGCACAATCAACAAGGAGCAACGGCGGCAAAAAATCGCCAATATTAAACATACATTCGCACACACTGACAGCACCATCACTTGGATTCTGATTCTTTTTTATTATTGTCAAAACTGGCCTCTGCAGTCTCACTTCAGTGCACCTTTCACCATCTGCTTGTTGATCATTGGCCACTCCAATACGCTGCGGGGCTACCTCGGGGGCGATTCCTGTTCGGTGCTGTGTGTGTTCATAGGCAGGAATGCGCATAAATTTTAGCAAGTGATTTTAATGAAATGAAGCCCTCAGTTAGCCTTCGGCCCACAAGACCACCTCAACTTGTGCTGCGCAGCACTCAGCCAGATGCGAGTAGTTCCTGCGATTAACGCGTTTTATGTTGACAGGGGGTGTGGTTGGAAGGTGATGCCACAACATTAGCACCCAACGCTCAACCAACCAAACAACGGCTGTGGGAACCATGATAACAACCACGTCCACTAACAAAGTGTTGACTGTCAAGAACAAACACTTGACTTTCTATATTTAGCTATTAAATCGAAACTATTGTTTGGCAAATAGAAAGCTGGCCGGCCTAGCTGTTAAAAGCGTCACTTAAACTGTTTAAAGTTTTTGTTTTTTGTATTCTATGCATTTTCTCTTCGCACCAGAAATACACGCCTTCAGTGGAAATGATTATATGTACAAGGTGGTGCAAAATTAAACACCCTATCGGAAGAATTAAAAAATTTGCAAATGGCGTCGTACGTCAATTATATTTGACTTTTGTGTACGAGACAATGGAGCGCGTGAAGTTAAAAATAAAGATTTCCACCTATAAAAATGTTAGCCTAGAAATCCAATGTAGAATCTCTCTTGCCAACAAGTGCTACTCTGGACGAAGTAGGCAATTGAGTAGTAAAGTCCTCCTCGACGAACAAAAGAAATACTCTATATGGCTCCCATCATGCCCGTCCTAACGTATGGCGCAAAAGCGTGGACGATGACAACATCCGATCAAGCGACGCCTGACGTGTTTGAGAGAAAAATGATGCGTAAGATTTTTGGACCTTTGCACGTTTTCAACGGCGAATATCGCAGACGATGGAACGATGAGCTGTATGAGCTTTACGACAACATAGACATAGCCTAGCGAGCAAAGATCCAGCGGCTACGTTGGCTGGGTCATGTCGTCCGAATGGATAAAAACGCTCTGCTTCTAAAAGTATTCGATGCGGTAGCAGTTGGTGGTAGCAGAGGAATAGGAAGGCTTCCTCTGCATTGGAAAGATTAGGTGGAGAAGGATTTGACTTCACTTGGTGTGTCCAACTGGCGCCGGTTACCATGAGAAAGAAACGACCGGGTTTGTTAAGTTCAAAAACAAAATTGTTTAAATGTTGACTTCTCTAATTAATTTTTCATTGCCAAGATCTTGGATTTCTGTACTTAAATAGAGTTACCCAAACGCAAAGAATTCTCAAGTGGCCTCCAATCAAATTAGTAGTTAGAAATTCAATCAAAAGATCTGATCCAAGACTGAAGATGTCAGCAAAATTCTCACTAAGGCTTTCAGGTCACAGCAACAATCTGGATTCAAACGGAAGGTCAGACAACGTGATTCCACAAGTTAGAGCAAAATTGATAGCAGAAAGGCCTATAATCGGAATACCATTCACACAATTTCTTTGCACATGAGTCCGAAATGACTGAAGGAGTAGGAGCGGCTGTCTTTTGGCCGCAATTTGAGCTCCAAAAGTCCTTCAGACTCCCTAACTACTGTAGTATATTTCAAGCTGAAATCTGTGACGCAACAAAAGCAGGTGCATTGGCTCTGAAATTAACTCCTCTTAAATATACGGACAAACATTTTCATTGAAAACGAAGCGGCTACTTAAGCAATTATAGCTCCTTGCACTTACTCGAAATGTGCTCAACAAGGCAGATCCAAAATGGGTGAGCTCGCCGGAACCGGGCAAGTCACTATTTACTAGATACCAGAACACCAAGGAATAGAAGGAAATAAGAGAGCCGATAAGCTCGCTAAGGCAAAAATTCGCTTGCCGAGATTGAGCTCGCCTTTATGAAAACGGAACTAAATGGGGAACTAACGCTGGAAACGCATTCGATATGGGAACACTCAACCTCGTACAAAACTGTCAAAATTGTGCTAAGGACTTCGAATATGAAAGCTACAAACTTTATTTTATCACTCTCTAGGAAAGACTGCAAAATATTGGTTGGAGTACCGACGGGACACTGTCACACGCCACATCACGCAACCGAAATGGGATTAGTCCAGAGCGCTGCGTGTAACTTATGCAGCGAAGCGAATGCCAGAGGTACTTTGGAACACCAACTTTGCCACTGCTCTACTCTTTGCAGGACTCGACAAATGTGCTTAGGAGCAACATATTTTTCATTCTAGAAGGATTTTACTGGCAAAAGGCTGAGCGGTTTGTTAAAACTTGCGAAAACGTGCATTAAGAAATACATAAAATAATAAACGGTTTTCCAATAAGAGGTGTTACAGGTAAATGGATTGCGCTATCGAGAGATGATTAACGATTATGTATGGGCGGAATTGGATGGTATTGATCGGGACAACGTTTATTTTCAACAAGACGGCGCTACGTGCCACACAAGCTACAAAATCATTGATCTTTTACGGGAAAAGTTTCCGAACCGTGTTATCTCTCGAAGAGGTGATCACAATTGGCCACCGAGATCTTGTGATTTAACACCTTATGACTTTTTTCTTTGGGGCCACGTGAAAGAGAAGGTCTACGCCAACCGCTCAGGGTCGATTCAAGACATCAAAGATGGAATTCGTGAGGCTATCGAGGACATGGGGCAGCCACTTCGCAATGCGATTATGGAAAATTTCATGAAAAGGATATTGTCCTGTAAGCGTGGCTGTGGTGGTCATTTGCCTGATGTTATTTTCCACTATTAACGGCACACCTTCCTCTTTATAATGAAATAAACATCCGATCATTTATATTAAAAAATAGTATTTTTCTTTGAATATCAAAATAACACCACTTATTAAAAAACCCTTTATATTCAACTCCAAATACAAAGCACTGGAAAGCACTGGTAATGCAATGGGCGCTAGAGGAGAAAGTGAGATCTTTTTAAAGATGAGTCACCACTACCTAACCGACCCAAATACAATATTAAAAAACTTGCGTTCGTGATTGGTACACTTGCGTTACAGCACTCGAAGTTGGTAAAGTTATAAGTGCGGAATTTGAAGGGGACTCTTTTTTAAGCGTAAAATTTAATAGAATGTCATACGATCAAAATGTACGATACTCAAAATCAGTGGCCTGTTCACCAAACGTTCCGTGTGTCGGTTCTATATTCCGAAAAAGTCACAGTCCGGGGTGGATTTTGATCCGGCATTATCATAAGTCGTTCTATCCTAAAAGATGTGCTAGAAATTGTGCTCACTATGAATGTCGACCAATATCGAATAGTGAGAGCATTGTGAGAGCATTTTTATTGCGCTGGATGGATTCTAGAGATCTGACAAGCGTGTGCTTGCAACAACAACGTTGAAATGAAATCAAATAACATAATTTTCTTAATTCACTGACTACGCCGAAAAAAGCGCTTTGGCAGGAAATTCCCCCCCAGAAAAGGCTGGAGAAATGAAATTGAGACTTTTAACCCTAGATACGTATGTTGAGGGATTTCCAATAAGAGGGGTTTCCATTAACGACCGCAAATTAAAATTAACCCTTTTTTTAATTATAGAAAACATTATTAATTACTAATTAGATTTAATTCATTTTGTACATTTAATTGAGATATAATATAAAGTCTTCACTTTCATTTATTTCATCGTCTTGGTTGTTAAGATTAAATTCCTCGCAATATAATATATTAGTTCAATTACTTCTGAAGTAAGTGTGGAAGATTTGCGCTCTTGCAAGCTTCTATTTAAGAATAGTGTGGAAATTAATGGATTTGAAGTATCGACAACCCTATTAAATACGTCTAACAGACTCCGTGCTCTCTTCTTCCATTACGGCTTGAAAAACTTCTTTTTGCATCTCAACAATTCTTTCAGCCGTATGCTCCAAAATAGACTGCAACGAAACTTTTACAAGAGTATCATTTGCTTCTATACTCTGACGTCGGCATTTGAATTAAGCGCCTGTAATTTTAGAATAGTGTGGATAAATGTCGCAGTTTCTTAACTTATTTTTGTAGCGTATTGCGTTGTACTGCTCTTTTGAAAAATTATTTTCAAAAAGGAAAGCTAAAGCCTTATTTGCAGATAGTTGAATTGGCGATTTGGTAGCTTGAATACACATTTTGGGGGGTCTTGTTGGGTTTTCCATACTTTCTTTAGCATCAGCTTTCTCAGTTAAAAGGCCTGCGTCTTCTTTTCTTTTGCCAAATTCTGATCTTTCGCGGAATGGTACACGCGGACGACCAACAATGGTACTAGTTGCTTTTTTGGGAATGCTATTGACCACCAACTATAATTCCAAATTTAGCCACATATGATTTTGAGCCCTGAAGGCGTTTATCTTTCTATGGCATTTTTTCCACTTTTGCGTTAATTTTACAGTAAAAAATGTATTTTTTTTCAGTAAATCCTTACCTATTTCATCAGAAGTATTAGCCATTCATCAGAAAGTATTAAAAACGGCATCAATTTCTTTTCTTGGGAACGTTCTTTTCACCATATTTCAACCAAATCGTTTTTTTTTATATCGAGGATGCCTAAAGAAAAGTGGAATTACTCTTAAAACGCAAAAAATCGCTATTTGAAATAAATTGTCAACAATTCACTAAATAACATTCCATCTATTTTTTTCTAATTTGAAAGAGGTCAAATGGGGTCAACATTTTATGGGGCTTCCAGAAAGTCAACGTGGAAGATAACTTGTATTACTTCAAGGTTATGCTAATAAGTTATTTACAAATATAGCAACGTAAATATAAAGTGTTCTAATTAAATACATACATACTTACATGTCTCTTTATTTCCCATTTTACACTAATGAATTATTTTCAACACAATTCGAGAAATGCGGACACCAAGCACTGCTGAACTCGCAAACAAATTTATACGAAAAATTACGTCAATTGACTTTGACTCGTGCCTGTGTAACGGTGTTTTTTATTAAGTGAAAATAAAATCCACGTACTTTAGTTTTGAAGTATTTCTAACTAAAAACCAACAATAACCAAAGTAAAATGGCACTTTCCTTTTTATCACTTTTGCACAGCAAAAACGGTCATTTGACCTAATGTGCGTTGTCCAGATCTATACCATCAAATTTCGTCCATTCACCTTAATTGTTGCTCCAGCTCCTTTTTCGAAAAAAGTAAGATCCAGTAAGAAACAGTCACAGGTTGAGGATAGAGAAGCTTTTCAACAATAACTCTTGGATTTTCTGAGCCCCAGATCCGACAATTTTGCTTGTTGACGAAGCCACCGAGGTGGAAATGGGCCTCATCACTCAAGATGATTTTTCGATGGAATTCCGGATCATTTTCATGCATTTCAACGACCCAATCAGCAAAGACATGACGACGTTGTTGATGATCGGCCGGCTTGAGTTCTTGCGTTAACTGGACTTTATAAGCCTTGAGATCCAAATCTTTATGCAACGGTGTAACGACGGTTGTGGAATGCCTAATTCCAAAGAACGACGAGGAATGGACAAATGGACAAACCTGGGTTTTCTTCAACACTTTCGGCTACAACAGCAATATTTTCGGCTGTTCTTGAGCGACGTGCACGCGTTTTCTTCTTCACATCACTAACTGGCTTCAACAGCTCGAATTTTTTCACCAATTCCTGTATTGCGCTCCGACAAGGTGCTTCACGATGACCCAAAAATGTTCGAGTTTTACGAACCGTCTCTGCCAAATTTTCACCATTTTTATAGTGAATTTTAATAATTTCAATGCGTTGTTTAAGAATCTATCGTTCCGTTTTTATTAATGGCGTAGTTTTTAAAGGGTGGTTAAGTTTTAAGGGCCGGCCATTGTTTCGTTAGGACAAGTGGCACCGTCCTGTTGAAACCACATAGCGTCCACATCCATATCTTCCAATTCGGGCCATAAAAAGTTCGTCATCATATCACGATAGTGAACACTATTCACAGTAACTGCTTGACCGGCCTCATTTTGGAAAAAACACGGCCCAATGATGCCGACGGCCCATAAACCGCATCCAACAGTCACTCTCTGTGGGTGCATTGGTTTTTCGGCAATCAGTCTTGGATTATCATTCGCCCAAATGTGGCAATTCTGCTTATTGACGAATCCACGAGGTGAAAATGTGAAGATGATTTTCTTCGAAAATTGGTCATTCACTGTTGCCATTTCCTGCCCCCATTCTGACCATTGACGACACTTGAAATGGTTAAGAGGCTTTAGTTATTGAGTCAATTGCACCTTGTAAGCGTGTAACTGCAAGTCTTTATGCATAATGTTCATCAACGACGAGCGTGAGAGGTGCAATTGTTGGGCACGACGACGAGTTGAGGTGGACGGCTCTTCAGCCACGCTATCGCGAACAGCAGCAATATTTTCTGCAGTACGAGCTGTGCGAGCATGCACTGGTGCGCGATATGCATTTTGATTTGAA
Organism: Anastrepha ludens; assembly: GCF_028408465.1. Taxonomy (NCBI): domain Eukaryota; kingdom Metazoa; phylum Arthropoda; class Insecta; order Diptera; family Tephritidae; genus Anastrepha; species Anastrepha ludens. Next base: position 20,005,524 of record NC_071499.1, on the reverse strand, counting down.
CGCCCGTTTTCATAATAAGCCTGAATAACTTTAACGCGTTGCTCGAATGTGTATCTTTCCACGGTTCAAATTGAATTAATCTGAAATTGAAAAATGTTAAATCAAATGTAGGAAAAAATTTGACGTAAAGGAGTTGCTTGCATTAAATAACGGCCCTTGAAATTTAACCACCCTTTACTTGCCAAATATCAAAAAATTATAGCTTCAAAAGTGACATCTACCGAAATAGCGGGCTATTCAAAATGGAAAACCTTTTACAGAAGTCATCCGGTTACTCTTTTTTTAAATTGCTTTGAATCTTGGAAAGCTGAAAGCGATTAGGCCTGCACTCGTATTGACGCGATGTTGATAAGGTTTTCTCAGCAGGAACTTACGCTTTGAAGTTTTCTTGAAGCACACGGATGCTTCTTGCAGTAAAATCGCATTTAATAACAATTCAAATATTAAGTTAATTTTTTTAATTTCAATTTTTTTTAGTATTGCGCAAGTTTTTATTATGACATACCTCGTTTGCTTTTCTGCCAAAGTCAAAAATGTTAAGTGAAGCGACAAAGTTTCATTTAGCACGGTCTTAAATCATTTTTGAATTAATAATAATAAAAAATCACTCTAAATTTGTATGTGAGCGAGCTGCATTGCTTTTGAAAGAGCAGAGCTTACGACAAACAGCGAGAGGCCGCTGGCACATGACGCATGCGTACTTTTTCATTAGTTTGTTTATCTAATAGCCACACAGCGCAGTTCTAATAAACTGAAAGATATCTTCCAATAAACTCACTAAAGCGTCTAATTAGTAAATAGTCGTAGTAAAGATTTTTATATTTATTTTACATACTCGCATACATTTACGATTTTTCGCCACGCATGCACATACAAACATACATACATACTCGGACTCGCAGACTTTTATTCGATCAAAGCACAATAAATTTTCTCGTTTTTTTTCCTGCGCTTACTGATTGCTGGAATAATTCTATGCAAACAAACATTTTTTTCCTATAAATTTTCCGTCATTGCGGTCCCACCTCATATGCGTGTATTCAAATAATATTGCGGCCATTAAATATCATACTTGTATGATCGAAAAATGAAGAAAGACACAACAACAAAAATAACAACAACAACACAATAAACTGTATCAGCAGCCGTAGAAGTGGCGTAAAGTGGCTGCCGCGCAACAAACAGAAGTAGAAAAGGTGTGGCTGGCCGACTTTAATTTGAGCAACACAGTATGGACCCACATCAACACTGACTCATTGATAGACGGACAGACCGATTGCTGTGTTGTTGTTTGTGTCATATGCTTAAGCTTGTACCTATACACCAAAAAAGGTAGCCTTGTGCATATCCACCTCTGCACTCCACATTTCAACTTACTGAAGCTGAAAAGCCAAGAAATCTCAGTAGAAATTCGTTGCCATTCGATTTGTGGTGACCGCTGATGACGACGTTGACTTTAGCAGCGCGAGATTATTAGCCTAGGGGGGTAAATGGAAAAATATGAAGTCGACCAGCAGCAACAGCAGCAGCCGCCGAGTGCAGTAAGAAGATCAGCGGGTATTCCGTGGCCGCTGACTGCGCAACAACGACCGCCCGCTGCAGCAGCAGTTTAACATCTGTTACCTCTTGTTTGTTTGACATTAGCATAGTAGTGGTCAAGAAGAAGAAGAATAAGAGAAGGAGGAAATGAAGACGGCGTATGCGGTGAAGATACTTTTTTTATACGCTGAAGGGAGCAGAATGATGAGCCAGAGGTGGTGGTGGTGGTGTTGGAGGAGGCACTTTGATAGGCTGGTATTAACTAAGATTTGTTGTTGCGATCAGTAGCGCAGTCGAAAAATGTGTATATTACTTTGTGTATGCATGTGTGTGTGTGCACACATAAGTACACTAATAACAACAATTTCACAAAAAGCAAATAAGTCACCAGCACCGATTTCTCGCATAATAAATTATCGACGAACATTGAAATGTGGCTTAATGCGCTTCTGTGCAACGCGCAGCAGCCGCAAAAGTGTCGGCGGGTGGACTGACAGCGGGACAGTGGCGGGTTTGCTGAGGAGCCAAGATCTGTGGAGCACACATACACACACATACACATACGCATAAATGTACGTGCGTGCACTCTCCAACTGTTTTGGTCAACTTCTGGTCTTCGTTGAAGAAATTTCCTTTGCCACTGTTACTTGTTGCTTTCGTTGTTATTTAGATTGCTGGCTTTGTGTCGGTGATGTCGGTGAATGATATGAAAGTTGTTGCTCATCAATAAAATGACAGATAGATAGTTGGGTAGCGTTTTCCACTCAAACTGCTTGGTGTTCGTATGTCGTAGCATTCACGGACGCACCATTGCCCATACACTTTAGATGCCTTTACGGTTTATTTACATGTACACAGAGCTCTCAGGCTGCACAGAAGCGAGTGATAACAATGACATTTTCCATTACCACCTTTTCTGTTTTGACCGATTTCGTGAATGTTGCACTCATATACGGCACTTGCACTGCACAAAAGTGGGAATTTTGTTTATTCAACTAGCACCTTCAGAGTTGGCATTGAGAGAGTGTCATATACATACGCACACTCTTTGTATGTGGAAGTAGGCATGGATTTCGTATTTCGTTCTTCCTTAATCACCATATTGTTGTTTTCGCTTTTGTTGTTGTTCTTTATTGTAATTTTTTATGGTCGCGACTATGTGTTACAGCGCGATAGATGCCTGTATGCTTACATTTTATTTCTTATTTTTATTATGAATCAAACACAAATTAGTAGCTTCAGTGTTTATGCTAATTCTTACGCACATAAAATTAGTAGAAAGGTCGTAAAAGTTCGCTTTGTCAACATTTTTTATTGCTACTCATAACTTGGCAAGCAAAATTATTGAAAGTAAAAGACATGCAAAATAGTTTCCGAAACGCGCGCCTTAACGACACTTACTAATGGATGAAAAAAAAAAAACAATTTTGGTGTTTGTGTGAGTAAAGGGTTTTGTAATAGGGGATTAGAGTGGGCCGAAAAAAAAATTTTTTTAGGATCGAAAAAAGTTGCACTATTAGACTAATAAAGTGTGTGCCAAATTTCAGCCCAATCGAACGATATCTTCTGTGGCCAGCAGAGGCCTCAAATTTAGAAATTTCAGTTTAAATTCAGAACAATTTTAACTTTTTTGAAAATACTATTTGTTATCATACCGGTATATGTTAAATACAAATTTTTTTTTTTTGGGGGAAGACCCACCGAAACAATTTAATTCGCTACACTCCACTTTGTTTGTTTGATCAAGCAATACGTTTATGGAGCTCCCAGTAGCTCGTCCTTGTACTGCGAGTTGAATTGAAGTTACAGCAATTACTTTTCCTATTTTTTATTCTGCTTTATTCGAACGATATTGTTTCGTATAAAAGCAATTATATTAATTATAATCTTTTATTAAAAGTTTATATGATGGCAATGGCATTAACCAAATTTTCCCTAAGACAAACGTTTAATTGCCCATTGTTTGAGAGTCCTAAAGATTTGCCAGATCATCAACTACCAAGTTATGAAAATGTAATGAGTTGTTGTTGTTTTCAAAGACGGGAACTGGGAGAGCCGGCCTTTTCGATCATAGCCGGACAAGTTGCCAAGAAAATCATTTCTATTTATAACAAGGCTTCTATTCCCACAGTTTCACATTCACGCGTAATATATAGGTATGATAAATGAGTATCATAAAAAGTACAGAGAAATTAAAAAGGGTTTGTATTCTGCACATAGAAGTCCTGCTTTGAAAAATCGTGCTGATGAATTTAAGGCGAATGCTTCCCGACTTTTTGATATTTCAGCTTGTAAGTGTCAAGATTTTACAACTTGCTCATGTCCAAGCGAAAAAAAGTTCCTCAAAAAGAGCAAGCTTTTCTGTCAGACCAAAGACGTGCTCGTATAGGCCGTATCGGAATAGTGGACATACCTGAAACAAAGAAACTTATAGAAAGACAACGACGCCGCGATGAGATAATTTGCTTGGTCATCTAATACAAAATTCTGTGGTCCGGAAAACTATCCCTCTTGCTCCACGTTCGGCTGCAATATATCGGAAGTGAATGATGGTTCAGAAAGTGACACCTCTAATTCTGATACTAGTCAACCGAACTTATTCATTGGTTTTGATTGCCCTTCTACTTTTCAAAAGCGTATGAGATTACAGGAAATCGCTTCAAGTATGCGGAAGTGACGCTCGGGTTGTCTCAGTTTGACAACAAAGCACAATACTCCCTCTGATTTGATAAATATGAAAATAACTATTGGTTTACGTTTAAAAAACGCAGAGTTTCTTGAAATACTTATTTTATAATTTTTTTACAGTATTGCAAAACATGAAAAAAGAGCAAAACCAGTTAAAAAAACTAAAAAAAATAAAAAATAATAAAAATTAACAAATTAATAAAAATTAAATAAAAAAAAAACAAAACAAAAGAAAAAAACCAAAAAATAGGAGCCCAAAGTGCAGCAACCTCCACGTGGTGGGTTCTGGGCTACAAAAATATTTATGTTCTCGTATTTTCGCAATAAAAAGTAGGCAAAAAGTTACACAATCAATAACGTTGAATTATTATTTTATAGTGTACGGGTGCTTAATCTTGGATAAATGTATGCCTAATTAGTTTATAGTCCTTATTTTTGGTATGAAATGTGTATGCATAGAGAAAAAAAAAATATCCTGAAAAAAAAAATTCAGAATATCAACTGAAATTTCAATATTTGAGGTCTTTGCTGGCTGCTGGCGATGGAAGATATCGTTCGATTGGGCTGAAATTTGGCACACACTTTATTACTCTGACAGTGCAACTATTCCGCATTATTAGAATTCGACCCTAAAACACAAATTTTTTTCGGCCCACTCTACTCAACATAGCTTTTGCCGAGATAAATTGGGTACTTTTCGCGGTTCAATTTATCAAGGGACTTCACATTTAAAAAGTGTATTTAGCCAACATTTTTCACATACATATGAACATAGACATACCCACTTCTTTAGCACGCTGAGAAATCAGGTGTTTTGCTTCATTTTTAACTGAAACATTTACGTTTGCAATGTTTTCTGTACTTCGACCGGTACAGGAACATACAATACTGAATATGTTGATTCGAATTTATCCACTGTAACCCTAATTCCATGTCATTCCATTTGGCATGTCGATGGGTCGTTCTCGCCCGGCGCTTATTTCTACTATATAACACCAACAGAAAATTAGCAAAAACTTAAAAGGTATCTCTAACTATCTAGGTATCTTTAACTGAATATATCCGAAGAGATTTTTCCAAAATTTTCCATAAACAAAAGGAACATGAAACATGCACCGTGCAGTAGTTTCATAAATAATTCATGATTTCAGAACGAATTGATCGGACACCAACGACCCCTAATACGGTGCGCTTGAACGCCTAGTGTGTCTCTCTTTTAAGGAGCCATATTGTCGAAAATATAAACAAATGTATTAAAATGCGATTTTCAATTTCATATTATAGTTAGTACGAGGTC